>NC_060087.1:40101141-50101141 GCF_922984935.1 Meles meles | reverse complement strand
CTGACAGAAGGAAAAATTGGGAGACTGGTTATAAATTCTCAGTGTGGGTGAGCAAGGTTATTTTGATTCTTCCTGAATATATCTTGATGTTTTTGTTAAGGGACTCAACTTTCCTAAGTTACAGGGGGATTAGAAACTGGTTTGCCTATAGGGGTAGCATTGATTGGGGAAAGGGGATTACCTTGAAGTTTAACTCTATATGTATAGTAGAAAATAAAAATTAAAAAAGAATAAACTAGACTAAACTAAGTTAAAATTAAAAAAGAATTTAAAAAATAGAAAATCAAAAGAAAAACACGGGTGTATGTATCAAAAAGTTCAGGTTAGAAGGTTATTAAAGAATTTGATGTACTGGGCATCTCAGTGTGATGGTAAATAGGTTAAAAATTATCTGTATGTATAAAAAAAAGAACCAGAATATTGGTAAAGAGTTAAAAATAAAAGTTGTATTTATGAAGTAGTGGTGGTTGTTCTCTTGTAGTCTTTTTTTTTTCTTCCTTCCTGGTTGGTTTTCTGGGGGAGGGGCCTGCCACGTGGGTTTTCAGACAATGATGTTCCCTGAGTTAGGTCCTCCCGCTCCCCTCAAGGGGTTGGGCTCTGAGGAAACTGTTTTTTTCAAGCTTTTCTTCTCTGGGGGTTTTTATGTTCTCTCGTCTGTTTTCTCTCGCCTTGACAGCTTTTGATGGTTTTGGGAGGTTTAGAGGAGAGCAAACTGCACCCCGACCTCCCTCTCAGAGAGAAACCTCAGAATGCTCTGCAGAGCTTCTGGCAGAGTATGTTCTGAGTCACAGTCCCTGGGGATGCAGGATCTCTTTGTTGTACCCAATACCAAGGCAATGGCGGTTCCAAGCAGTGATCGCACACTGAGATTTTTGTGCTGTCCCAGGCTGAGAATGTCTGATTTTTCCGGATGCCAGAGCTCCAGGCTAGCACCTATGAGCACCTCTCCCAGGGAAGGGTGTGGGACGTGCGCCTTTCAACATTGCCATCTGGCCAGACTCCTAGCCCCTCACGGGAGCTGGACCCCACTCCTTCTCGGGCGCTCTGGCGGCTGAGTCTCGCTGACAGCTCCGGGACCAAGACTTGATTTCTCTGCCGCACTCTCTCTGGCTCAGTGCCAATGGAGGCTGTCCTGGGTCCGGGGACTTAGGCCCCTGTCCCTAACCGCCCCGATTCCCACTATTTCCCCCGGCGACCCTTTGCTCTTTTTTTTTTTCTTTTTGAGTACTTTCAACCAGACTCCAAGATACTGCTGGTCCCCAGACGCAGGGCACTCTCATATTGGGGTATTATTTTCGAACTGGTCACCTCTGGTGGCTCCCTCCCCCATTTGTTTATCTTCAGATATCTCCAATGTTCCCACTCTGCATTACCTGCCACTGGCATCTCCTGCTCCTGTAGAGATCCAGACGTGTATAATTCTGATCTCAGGCTGATTTCATGGGTGATCGGAGTTCTTTGGTGGGTAATCAGCTCACTTTAGGGTACAGGTTGAAATGGCGCCTCCTACTTCCCCGCCATCTTGACTCACCATCTACATTGTAGGTATTTTATCAACATGGACAGCAATTGGGGAGATTATGCTGAGTGAAATAAGTCAGTCAGAGGAGTCAGTTATCATATGGTTTCACTTACTTGTGGAGCATAAGGAATAACATGGAGACATTAGGAAAAGGAAAGGAAAAGTGCATTGGAGGAAAACGGAGGGGGAGACAAACCATGAGAGACTGTGGACTCAGAAATAAACAGGGTTTTGAAGGGAGTGGGGTGGAGGGATGTATGATCCTGGTGGTGGGTAGTAAGGAGGGCATGTATTGCATGTAGCACTGGGTGTGGTGCATAAACAATGAATCTTGGAACACTGAAATAATAAAATAAAATTTAAAAATAAATAAAATAAATTTAAGAGGAAAGCTGGAAAGAACCCAAATACATGGAGACTAAACAGCATCCTTCTAAAGAATGAATGGGTCAACCAGGAAATTAAAGAAGAGTTGAAAAAATTCATGGAAACAAATGATAATGAAAACAAAACGGTTCAAAATCTGTGGGACACAGCAAAGGCAGTCCTGAGAGGAAAATATATAGCGGTACAAGCCTTTCTCAAGAAACAAGAAAGGTCTCAAGCACACAACCTAACCCTACACGTAAAGGAGATGGAGAAAGAACAAGAAAGAAACCCTAAACCCAGCAGGAGAAGAGAAATCATAAAGATCAGAGCAGAAATCAATGAAATAGAAACCAAAAAAAAAAAAAAAAACAATAGAAAAAATCAATGAAACTAGGAGCTGGTTCTTTGAAAGAATCAATAAGATTGATAAACCCCTGGCCAGACTCATCAAACAGATAAGAGAAAGGACCCAAATAAATAAAATCATGAATGAAAGAAAAGAGATCACAACTAACACCAAAAAAATACAGACAATTATAAGAACATACTATGAGCAATTCTACGCCTACAAATTTGACAATCTGGAAGAAATGGATGCATTCCTAGAGACAAAAAAACTACCACAACTGAACCAGGAAGAAATAGAAAACCTGAACAGGCCCATAACCAGTAAGGAGATTGAAACAGTCATCAAAAATCTCCAAGCAGAGAGCCCGCATGGAGCCTGCTTCCTCCTCTCTCTCTGCCTGCCTCTGCCTACTTGTGATCTCTCTCTCTGTCAAATAAATAAATAAAATCTTTAAAAAAAAATCTGCAAGCAAACAAAAGCCCAGGGCCAGACAGATTCCCAGGGGAATTCTACCAAACATTTAAAGAAGAACTAATTCCTATTCTCCTGAAACTGTTCCAAAATATAGAAATGGAAGAAAAACTTCCATACTCATTTTATGAGGCCAGCATCACCTTGATCCCAAAACCAGAGAAGAATCCCACCAAAAAAGAGAACTACAGACCAATATCCTTGATGAACACAGATGCAAAAATTCTCACCAAAATACTAGCCAATAGGATTCAACAGTACATTAAAAGGATTATTCACTACGATCAAGTGGGATTTATTCCTGGGCTGCAAGGTTGGTTCAACATCCACAAATCCATCAATGTGATACAACACATTAATAAAAGAAAGAACAAGAACCATATGATACTCTCAATAGATGCTGAAAATCATTTGACAAAGTACAGCATCCCTTCCTGATCAAAACTCTTCAAAGTATAGGGATAGAGGGCACATACCTCAATATTATCAAAGCCATCTATGAAAAACCCACCGCAAATATCATTCTCAATGGAGAAAAACAGAAAGCTTTTCCGTGAAGGTCAGGAACACGGCAGGCATGTCCATTATCACCACTGCTATTCGACATAGTCCTAGACTTCCTAGCCTCAGCAATCAGACAACAAAAAGAAATTAAAGGCTTCCAAATCGGCAAAGAAGTCAAACTATCACTCTTTGCAGATGATATGATACTATATGTGGACAACCCAAAAGACTCCACTCCAAAACTGCTAGAACTTGTACAGGAATTCAGTAAAGTGTCAGGATATAAAATCAATGCACAGAAATCAGTTGCATTTCTGTACACCAACAACAAGACAGAAGAAGGAGAAATTAAGGAGCCAATCCCATTTACAATTGCACCCAAAACTATAAGATACCTAGCAATAAACCTAACCAAAGAGGCTAAGAATCTATATGCAGAAAACTATAAAGTACTCATGAAAGAAATTGAGGAAGACACAAAGAAATGGAAAAATGTTCCATGCTCCTGGATTGGAAGAATAAATATTGTGAAAATGTCCATGCTACCTAAAGCAATCTACACATTTAATGCAATCCCTATCAAAATACCATCCATTTTTTTCAAAGAAATGGAACAAATAATCCTCAAATTTATATGGAACCAGAAAAGACCTCGAACAGCCAAAGGAATATTGAAAAAGAAAGCGAAAGTTGGTGGCATCACAATTCCGGACTTCAAGCTCTATTCCAAAGCTGTCATCATCAAGACAGCATGGTACTGGCACAAAAACAGACACATAGATCAATGGAACAGAATAGAGAGCCCAGAAATCGACCCTCAACTCTATGGTCAACTAATCTTCGACAAAGCAGGAAAGAATGTCCAATGGAAAAAATAATTTTAAAAATAGATAGAGTAAAATCTAAAATTGCTACCATAAATAAGAAAAAAAGTCATTATAGGGATGCCTGGGTGTCTCAGAAAGCTCCATGACCCAATGGCTTGTATCCATTTCATCTTTTGTTATCTTCCAAGAGCCCCCTAAGTACACAGAACTCCAAGGTTACCCAGCGCACACCCATTTAAGTTTTAGCTTTCCTGCCAAGGGTTCCATCTGCCCAATAAGCCCTAACATCCCTGGCTTTCAACCACTTCAGCTTTACCAGTCCAGCCACAGCATCTTCCAGAGAACCTTGGGAAAACCCTGGCTCATGCCTGCTTCATTTCTGGCAATCAAACTGAGGTGGCCCCAGAACATTGCCTGGGACCCTCAGTCTATGAATGCCAAAACTGCAGCCAGCCAGCCAAAGTCACAAGGCACACACAGTCTACATAGGAGACAACCATAAACGTTAACCATACCTATTAGATTAGTGGTAGCTATTACTAGTAGCTATTATGACTAATCATGTAAAAAAAAAAAGACAAAAGTGGAACAGAATGAGGAGACAGAGGAATATGCTCCCCCAAAAAAGAACTAGACAATACCTCAAAAAAAGTATTAAATAAAACATGGATAAGTAATATGCCTGATAATGAGTTCAAACTAATGGTCATGAGAATGTTCAGCACACTGGAGAAAAGAATGGATGAATTCAGTAAGAACATCAACAAAGAGATAGAAAATATTTGTTAAAACAGTGGAGAATAATACAATACCTGAAATGAAAAATACACTAGACGAAATCAAGAGTAGATTAGGGGATCCAGAAGAATAAATCAACAATCTGGAAGGGAGTGTGATGAAAATCACCCCAGCTAAATAACAAAATTATAAAATAACTAAAAGGAAGGAGAAGAAGAAGAAGAAGAAGAAGAAGAAGAAGAAGAAGAAGAAGAAGAAGAAGAAGAAGAAGAAGAAGAAGAAGGAGAAGGAGAAGGAGAAGGAGAAGGAGAAGGAGAAGGAGAAGGAGAAGGAGAAGGAGAAGGAGAAGGAGAAGGAGAAGGAGAAGGAGAAGGAGAAGGAGAAGGAGAAGGAGAAGGAGAAGGTGGTTAAGGGGTCTCTTGGACAACATCATACAAACATTCATACTATAAGGGTCCCAGAAAGAGAAGGAGTGGCAGACAACTTATTTGAAGAAATAACAGCTGAAACTTCCTTAATCTTGGGAAAGTAGCAGATAGCAAGGATATAGGAAGCAAAGTTATCAATGTGATACAACACTTTTATGTAATGAAGGATAAAAATTATGTCATCTCAAAAGACACAGAAAAACAATGGACAAAATTCAATTATCTATTCATGATTTAAAAACGGGCGGGGCACCTGGGTGGCTCAGTGGGTTAAAGCCTCTGCCTTCAGCTCAGGTCATGATCCCAGGGTCCTGGGATTGAGCCCCACATGGGGCTTTCTGCTCTGCAGGGAGCCTGCTTCCTCCTCTCTCTCTGCCTGCCTCTCTGCCTACTTGTGATTTCTCTCTGTCAAATAAATAAAATACTTAAAAAATAAAAAAATAAAAAAAACTTTCAACAAAGTGAATAGAGGAAATATACCTCAACATAATAAAGGCAATATATGGTAAAAAGGGAGCTAATATTCAATTGTGAAAAATTGAGAGCATTTCATTTGGGGTCAAGAAAAATTCAAGATGATGGAGGAGAAGGGAGACCCTAGGCTTACATCATCCCTCGAACACAGCTAGATAAATATCAAATCATTTTGAACACCCATCTGAGGATGGAGAGAGTAAAAATGCACAAAGAGAGGTGAAAAAGCACCACATCTTAGAAGTTAGGAGTGGCTGATACTTGAATTAAGGAAGAGAAGAGCTGTGGATGCTGTGATGGGGATGGTGCCATGATTGCAGAGACAAGAATGAGACAGAAAGAAAAGGAGAGAGTAGAAGTATTTTCAGGGAATAACACAACAAAAACTCTTCCCCAGAACCACTGACTGTGAAAAAGAGAGGGGTTGATTACTACAGGTTGTTTTGTTTGTTTATTCATTTGTTTAAGTTAAATTAGCCTACATATAGTGCATCATTAGTTTTTGATATAGTGTTCAATGATTCATTAGTTGTGTATAAACCCAGTGCTAATCACATCACATACCCTCCTTAATGAGCATCACCCATTTACCCCATCCCTCAACCCCCTCCCTTCTGCAACCCTTAGTTTGTTTCTCAGGTCAAGAGTCTCTAATGGTTTGTCTCCCTCTATGATTTCTTCTTATTCAGTTTTCCCTCCCTTCCCCTATGGTCCTCTGTATTATTCCTTACATCCTGCATATGAGTGAAATGATATGATAATTGTCTTTTTCTGATTGACTTACTTCAGTTAGCATAATTCCCTCCAGTTCCATCCATGTTGATGCAAATGGTGGATATCTATCCTTTCTGATGGCTGAGTAATATTCCATGGCTTATAGGAACCACATCTTCCTTATCCATTCATCTGTTGAAGGACATTCTGACTCCTTCCACAGTTTGGCCATTGAGAATACCACAGATTTTTATTAACAGAGGAGCACAGAGTCTGAAGTTTTCAAGGTCCATGCCTATGCCAGACTTGAACCTGTTGGGCTTAGCAGTGCTCCAAGGGTAAGAATGGCAGAGACCAGAGAATGGGCAGGATGGTGTGAGGATCCCCTAGGTTGCATGTGGAGAAGAAGTTCCCATTTGGAGTACATTTGGGAGAGGGGGCACAACATCTCCGGGGAGCAAAATACACAGTGAACAACATTTAGCTGACCCATTCACTAACATACAAGCAGGGATGCTGGCTGAGTTCAGTGAGCCTTGGGGCTGGTGTTCTGCTGCACTTAACCATAACCTGCAAACCATTGAGAGGTCCTGCAACCGACCTCTGGGACAAACCACCAAATGGCCCCAGAGCAGTAAGAACAAACCACAGAGGTTCAGCATGGATCCATGCCATATGGATCTCCAAAACTTGCAGTTTTAAAATCCAGCCATTCACCTGAGATAAGATATAGAAATGCAGTGCTGACTGACAGGCAGACATTTCAGACAAAGGCAGGGTGAAGGCAGGGATATGGCAAAAGACAGGGACACAAGACAGGTGATTATTTGATCTCGTGTGAGGACTTCCTGGAGAGCAGTGGGCACGAAATCTCCACTCCAGGGATGAAAGTGGGATGATGTCATTTTCACCCTACCCCTAAGAACTGACTGACTTAGGAGAGCAAAACACAACCACAAAGGGGAGGACAGAGCTTACACCAAGCACCACATCCCTGCACCTTGAAAGTGCATTGCCACTACAGCAAGTCCACCTGAAAATCAGAGCAATAGGGTCCTCTCCCAGAAAACCAGCATGAAACCCTTGAATGCACCATGTCTGCTGATCATAGAGTATCACAAACCTTCAGTTCAAGGGAAAATGGGAACTTTTTTTTTTTTTTTTACTTTCAGCGTAACAGTATTCATTGTTTTTGCACCACACCCAGTGCTCCATGCAGTATGTGCCCTCCCTATTACCCACGACCTGGTTCCCCAACCTTCCACCCCCTGCCTCTTCAAAACCCTCTGGTTGTTTTTCAGAGTCCATAGTCTCTCATGGTTCATCTCCCCTTCCAATTTCCCTCAACTCCCTTCTCGTCTCCATCTCCCCATGTCCTCCATGTTCTTTGTTATGCTCCACAAATAAGTGAAAGCATATGATACTTGACTCTCTCTGCTTGACTTATTTCACTCAGCATAATAGGAACTTTATTTGTATTTTTATTTTATTATTATTTATTTTAATATATTTATTCTAATTTATTATTTTTAAATTTTAATTTATTTTTCCCTTTTAGATCTAGTTCCTTAAACAAACAGACCAAACCACACTCTGATATAGCATCCCTTCTTTTTTTTCCCCACAACAAAATTATGAGATGAAGAGTTCATCCATAAAGAAAGAACAGGAAACGTAAGGCGTTAAGATGGCCAAAGGGACGCTAAGATGGCTTAGGGGATACTAAGTTTTTCTGGTCCCTGGAATTCAGTTAGAGAGTTATCAAAACATTTTGTACATCTGTGAAATCAGTCAAAGATCTGAGAAAAGAAACAATGTAATTCTACAGATAGAAAAGTGATCCCTCTTTGAAAGGCAGGCAGGATGGAGACTTGAATCTGGGATGATATATCAGAGGATGCAGCTGTGGGGAAGGATCCAAGTTAAGGAGGTTAAGGCAAAAGATTTTAAGCAGTGGAAGACAGAACATTTGTATGTTAGTTGCTGTGGGAGACATCGCTGGATTAAAGGTGTTCAGGTGGTGAAGTGGGGTGGAATCCCAAGTAGAAGAGCATGGTCTCAGGATGCCCAGGGTTTGAGGAAGAATAAGGGTGCTTGACTACAGCAGAGTGCAGGCATTGGAGCAGGGAAGTGGGTTGAAAACAGCGAGGCTAGGTGGTGTTTTTCTGCTCAGTATTGCCATAAACTGTGAACCACTCCAGGATCCCATGACAATGCTTCCAGAAGGGGCCCAGGAAAATGCCGAAGTGTGGTGAGATCCCTTTCCCTTCTCCAGAGGAACAGCATGGGTCCAGGCTGCAGGAGTCCCTAAAATATGGAAACTTGAAACTCAGTGACATGCCTGAGAAAAAAACACTTGGTCACAGGATGGGTGAACAAAAAGTTCAGATAGAGGAAAAAGTAATTGCTTTTCTGTGAGGGCTAACTGAAGAGTGGGGCACACAAACTTACAGTTCTGGGGCTAAAGAGTGGGGCACCACTATTTTCATTCCATCAGTGCTGAAATCCATCAGGGACAAAACAGTGCAACATAGTGGAATCCAGAGCTGCTTATCTGTGCCTGTCTTCTTGGCAAGGAAGATTCATTTCCACAAGTGCAAACACACTTGAAGATCAGCACAACAGGTTCTTCCCCAGGAAGACCAGCAGGAACAACTTGCTAGTAAAAAATTTACCAATCATATAGAAGGACATATAAGTTTTTCTTCCTTTCCTAATTTGGGATCAAGTCTCTTTTAAAAAGCAAAAGAAAATACACCTAGTATATAGTTTTTCTTCTGTTCTGTTTTGTTTCTTGTGTGACTTTTTTCTTGTTTTATTCTGTTTTGGTTTTCTTCTGTTATGTTGTGTTTGTTTGTTTTCTGTTGTTGTTATAGTTGTCTTTTATTTCTGCTTTATTTGTTTCTGGACATAAAGATAAGACAGAGAAATGCACCCCAAAATAAACAACAGAAGGTATTACTCACTGCCAGGGATTTAATCAATACAGATAAAATAAGATGTCTGAACTAGAATTTAAACAATGAATAAAGATAATAGCTGGGCTTGAGAAAAAGCATAGAAGATATTAGATAATTCCAAATGTAGAAATAAAATAACTAAAACTGAATCAGGCTGAAATTAAAAATACTATTATTGACATGCAGTCACAAATGGAGGCTCTAAGAGCAAGGATACATGAGACAGAAGAGTCAGTAATATATAAGACAAATGTAGAAATAAAGAAGCTGAGTAGAAGAGTGAAAGACAGCTACTAGATGATGAAGGGAGACTTCAAGAATTCAGCAATTCCATAAAGCAAAATAATATCTGGATAATAGTGCTCCCAGAAGATGAAGAGAGAGAGAGAGAGAGAGAGAGAGAGAGAAAGAGAGGCAGGTTGCTTTGAGCAAATTATAACTGAGAACTTCCTTAATAATCTGGAGAAGGAAAGCAAAATTCAAGTTCAGGCGGCACAGAGGTTCCCCCCAAAATCAATAAAAATAGGTAAACATCTTGACATATAATAGTGAAACTTGAAAATTTCAAAGATAAAGAGAAAATCCTGAAAGCAACTCAGGACAAGAGGTCCTTAACCTACAACAACATACATACAAGGCTGGCAACATATCTGTCCACAGAGACCTGACAGTCCAGAAAAGACTGGCATGACATATTCAATGTACTACATGAGAAAAATATGCAAGATAACAATACTCTATCCAGCAAGGCTATCATTAAGAGTAGAAGGACAGATAAAGAGTTTCCAGGATAAACAGAAACTAAAAGAATTTGTGATCCCTAAACCAGGCCTGCAAGAAAATATTTAGAGGACACTTTCAGCAAAGAGAAATCCCAAACATAACAAAGACCAGAAAAGAACAGAGAAAATCTACAAGAACAGTGACTTTACAGGTAATATAGTGGACAAAATTCACATTTTTCAATAATTAGTCTAAATGTAAATGCACTAAATGCCCCCAATCAAAAGACACAGGATAGCAGATTAGAAAAAAAATCCATGATATGCTGTCTACAAAAGACTCATTTTAGACAGAAAGACACCTCCAGATTCAAAGTGAAGGGATCCAAATCATTTAACATGCTAATGGACATCAAAAGAAAGGTGGAGTAGCAATCCTTATATGAGACAAACTTGATTTTAAAACAAAGACTAATAAGAGATGAAGAAGGACAATATATCAGAATAAGAGTCTATTTAAAAATAAGCTCTAACGACTATAAATAGTTATGCCCCTAACATGGATGCAGCTAAATATATAAACCAATTAATAACAAAATTAAACAAACAAGTTGATAATAATATAATAATAGTAGGGAGGGTTAAAACCCAACTCACAGCAATGAATAGATCATCTAAGCAGAAGATCAACAAGGACAAAGGGCTGTTAATGACACACTGGGCCAGATGTACTTCAAAGATATAGTCAGAGCATTTCATCCAAAACAACAGAAAACATATTCATCTTGAGTGAACATGGAACATTCTCCAAAATAGATAGAATACTGGATCACAAATCAGGTTTCAAATAATACCAAAAGATTGAGATTATATCATGCATATTTTCAGAGCACAATGCTTTGAAATTTAAACTCAATCACAAGAAAAAAAATGGAAGGAACACAAATAGATGGAGGTTAAAGAGCATCCTACTAAAGAATGTATGGGTCAACCAGGAAATTAAAGAATTTAAAAAATACATGGAAGCACATGGAAGCAAATGAAAATGAAAACACAGCAGTTTAGAACCTTTGGGATGCCACAAAGGCTGTCCTAAGGCAGAAGTATATACCAATACAGGACTTTCTCAAGAACAGAAAAAGTCCAAATACACAACCTAACCTAACATGTAAAGGAGTTGGAAAGAGAACAGCAAATAAAGTCTAAATACAGCAGAAGAGAAATAATAAAGAATAGAGCATTTTGTTTCCTTTGCCTTTAAAGACATGTCTTGAAAGAAGTTGCTGTGGCTGATGTGGAAGAGGTTATTGCCTATGTTCTCCTCTTAGGATTTTGATAGATTACTACCTCACATTGAGGTCTTTTATCCATTTCCAGTTTATCTTTGTGTATAGTATAAGAGAATGGTCGAGGTTCAATCTTCTTTTTTTTTTTAAGATTTTATTTATTAATTTTGACAGAGAGAGATCACAAGTAGGCAGAGAGGCAGGCAGAGAGAGTGAGAGGGAAGCAGGCTCCCTTCAGTGCAGAGAGCCCGACGTGGGACTCGATCCCAGGACCCTGAGATCATGACCTGAGCTGAAGGCAGCGGCTTAAACCACTGAGCCACCCAGGCGCCCCGAGGTTCAATCTTCTATACATAGTTGTCCAATTTTCCCAGCATCATTTATTGAAGAGACTATCTTTTTTTTTCCACTGGATTTTTTTTTCCTGCTTTGTCAAAGATTATTTGACCAGAGAGTTGAGGGTCCATATCTAGACTCTCTACTCTATTCAAATCAAAACCACATTGAGATATCACCTTACACCATTTAGAATGGCCAAAATTAACAAGACAGGAAACAACAAGTGTTGGAGAGGATATGGAGAAAGGGGAACCCTCTTACACTTTTGGTGGGAATGTAAGTTGGTGAAGCTACTTTGGAAAACAGTGTGAATATTTCTTAAAAAATTAAAAATAGAGCTATGCTATGACCTTGCACCTGAACTACTGGGTATTTACCCCAAAGATACAGATGAAGTGGAAAGAAGTGCCACCTGTACGCCAATGTTCATAACAGCAATGACCACAGTCGCCAAACTGAAAAGAGCCAATATGCCCTTCAACAGACGAATGGATAAAGAAGATATAGTCCATATATACAATGGAATATTATGCTCCCATCAGAAATGATGAATACCAAACTTTTGTATCAACATGGATAGGACTAGAGGAGATTATGCTGAGTGAAATTAAGTCAAGCAGAGATAGTCAATTATCATATGGTTTCACTAACTTGTGGAGCATAAGAAATAACACGGAGGACATTAGGAGAAGAAAAGAAAAAGTGAACTGGGGGGAATTGGAGGGGGAGATGAACGATGAAAGACTGTGGACCCTGATAAACAGACTGAGGGTTTTGGAAGGGGGGTTTTGGGGTATGGGTGAACCTGGTTTTTGGTATTAAGTATGGCACATACTGCTTAGAACACTGGGTATGGTGCATAAAAAATTCATCTTGGAATACTGGAAAAATAAAATTAATTTTTTTTAAAAGTAGATCCCCCCCCCCAAAAAAAAGAATAGAGCAAAAGTCAATGATACAGAAATTAAAAACAAAACAAAACAAAACAGAACCGATCAATGAAACTAGGAGCTGGTTCTTTGAAAGAATTAATAGGATCAATAACCACTTAGCCAGACATCTCAAGAAGAAAAGAGAAAGGACCCAAATAAATGAAATTATAAATGTAAGGGAAGAGATCACAAGCAACATTAAAGAAATGCAAACAACTATAAGAGAATACTATGAGCAATTATATGTTAACAAATTAAGCAATATGGAAGAAATGGCTGCATTCCTAGAAACATATAAACTAACAAAAGTGAAACAGGAAGAAATTCAAAACATGAACAGACAGAAAACCAGCAAAGAAATTGAAACAGTAATCAAAAAACTCCCAACAAATAAGATTCCAGGGCCACATGGCCTCCCAGGAGAATTCTACCAAATATTTAAAGAATACCTATTCTTCTGAACCTGTTTCAAAAAGCAGGAATGGAAGGAAAGCTACCGCAGTCATTCTATGAGGCCAGAATTACCTTGATCCCAAAACCAGACAAAGATCCCACCAAAAAGGAGAATTGCTGAAAAATATCCCTGATGAACATGGATGCAAAAATTCTCAGTGAGATACTTGCTATTAGGATCCAACAGTACATTAAAAGGATTATTCACCTTTTTTTCCCCATTTTATATATGATTTTCAGCATAACAGTATTCATTGTTTTTGCACAACACCCAGTACTCCATGCAAAACGTGCCCTCCCTATTACCCACCACCTGTTCCCCCAACCTCCCACCCCTGACCCTTCAAAACCCTCAGGTTCTTTTTCAGAGTCCATAGTCTCTTATGGTTCGCCTCCCCTCCCCGATGTCCATAGCCCCCTCCCCCTCTCCCAATCCCACCTCCCCCCAGCAACCCCCAGTTTGTTTTGTGAGATTAAGAGTCATTTATGGTTTGTCTCCCTCCCAATCCCATCTTGTTTCATTTATTCTTCTCCTATCCACCTAACCCCCCATGTTGCTTCTCCATGTCCTCATTTCAGGGAGATCATACGATAGTTGTCTTTCTCCGATTGACTTATTTCAGTAAGCATGATACGCTCTAGTTCCATCCAAGTCATCACAAATGGCAAGATTTCATTTCTTTTGATGGCTGCATAGTATTCCATTGTGTATATATACCACATCTTCTTTATCCATTCATCTGTTGATGGACATCTAGGTTCTTTCCATAGTTTGGCTACTGTAGACATTGCTGCTATAAACATTCGGGTACACGTGCCCCTTCGGATCACTACGTCTGTATCTTTAGGGTAAATACCCAGTAGTGCAATTGCTGGGTCATAGGGTAGTTCTATTTTCAACATTTTGAGGAACCTCCATGCTGTTTTCCAGAGTGGTTGCACCAGCTTGCATTCGCACCAACAGTGGAGGAGGGTTCCCCTTTCTCCGCATCCTCGCCACCATCAGTCATTTCCAGACTTGTTAGTTTTAGCCATTCTGACTGGTGTGAGGTGATATCTCATTGTGGTTTTGATTTGTATTTCCCTGATGCCGAGTGACGTGGAGCACTTTTTCATGTGTCTGTTGGCCATCTGGATGTCTTCTTTGCTGAAATGTCTGTTCATGTCCTCTGCCCATTTCTTGATTGGATTGTTTGTTCTTTGGGTGTTGAGTTTGCTAAGTTCCTTATAGATTTTGGATACTAGCCCTTTATCTGATATGTCGTTGGAAAATATCTTCTCCCGTTCTGTCAGTTGTCTTTTGGTTTTGTTAACTGTTTCCTTTGCTGTGCAAAAGCTTTAGATCTTGATGAAATCCCAATAGTTCATTTTTGCCCTTGCTTCCCTTGCCTTTGCCGTTGTTCCTAGGAAGATGTTGCTACGGCTGAGGTCGAAGAGGTTGCTGCCTGCATTCTCCTCAAGGATTTGGATGGATTCCTTTCTCACATTGAAGTCCTTCATCCATTTGGAGTCTATTTTCGTGTGTGGTGTAAGGAAGTGGTCCAATTTCATTTTTCTGCATGTGGCTGTCCAATTTTCCCAGCACCATTTATTGAAGAGGCTGCCTTTTTTCCATTGGACATTCTTTTCTGCTTTGTCGAAGATTAGTTGACCATAGAGTTGAGGGTCTATTTCTGGGCTCTCTATTCTGTTCCACTGATCTATGTGTCTGTTTTTGTGCCAGTACCATGCTGTCTTGATGATGACGGCTTTGTAATAGAGCTTGAAGTCCGGAATTGTGATGCCACCAACTTTGGCTTTCTTTTTCAATATTCCTTTGGCTATTCGAGGTCTTTTCTGGTTCCATATAAATTTGAGGATTATTTGTTCCATTTCTTTGAAAAAAATGGATGGTATTTTGATAGGGATTGCATTAAATGTGTAGATTGCTTTAGGTAGCATGGACATTTTCACAATATTTATTCCTCCAATCCAGGAGCATGGAACATTTTTCCATTTCTTTGTGTCTTCCTCAATTTCTTTCATGAGTACTTTATAATTTTCTGTGTATAGATTCTTAGCCTCTTTGGTTAGGTTTATTCCTAGGTATCTTATAGTTTTGGGTGCAATTGTAAATCGGATTGAGTCCTTAATTTCTCTTTCTTCTGTCTTGTTGTTGGTGTACAGAAATGCAACTGATTTCTGTGCATTGATTTTATATCCTGACACTTTACTGAATTCCTGTACAAGTTCTAGCAGTTTTGGAGTGGAGTCTTTTGGGTTTTCCACATATAGTATCATATCATCTGTGAAGAGTGATAGTTTGACTTCTTCTTTACCAATTTGGATGCCTTTAATTTCTTTTTGTTGTCTGATTGCTGAGGCTAGGACTTCTAGTACTATGTTGAATAGCAGTGGTGATAATGGACATCCCTGCCGTGTTCCTGACCTTAGCGTAAAAGCAGTTCCATGCTTTGCTTTCTCCTCCTCTGGAATTGCTCTGCTGTCTTAGGAATTGAACCTACTTTCCTTGATAGATGAACTTCGTCCTGGCTGGATATTTTGCTGATCTTCTGGGGGAGGGGCCTGTTGTAGTGACTCTCAAGTGTCTTTGCCCGAGGCGGGATTGCACCGCCCTTACTGGCGGCCGGACTAAGTAATCGGCTCGGGTTCGCTTTTGGGAGCTTCTGTTCCCTGAACGCTTTCCGTAGAGTTCCGGAGGACGGGAATGAAAATGGCGGCCTCCTTGTCTCCGGCCCAGAGGAGCCAAGAGCCTGGGGCCCCACTCCTCAGTGCGCCCCCAGAGGACAGCACCCAATCACTCCCGTATCCCCAGCCTCTAGCCGCGCTCCAAGCTCACCCAGCCTGCGACCAGTTCAACGTAACCCCGAGCTGAGAGTTCAGTCCTCGGCTCTGTCTCTGCAGCCGGCTTCTCCGTTCTAATACCTGCGAGCTCTGCAACACTCCGACACCCCCGATCCTTCTGTGACCCTGCGGGACCTGCGGCCACGCAGACCCCGCGTGGGCTTCACCCTGGTTTAGCCTCTGGAGCAATGTCCCTCAGTGGTACAGACTTTTAAAAGTCCTGATTTTGTGCTCCGTTCCTCCGCCGCTTGCCGGGAGCCAACCCCTCCCCCCGCATTTTATCTTCCCATCGTTTTAGATTCACTTCTCCGCCAGTCCTACCTTTCAGAAAGTGGTTGATTTTCTGTTTCTAGAGTTGCTGTTCTTCTTCTCTTCGATCTCCCGTTGGATTTGTAGGTGTTTGCAATGTTTAGATAAGCTATGGAGCTGATCTCCTGCTACCTGATGTAGTTTCAGTCTGCTACTTCTCCGCCATCTTGACTCCTCCCCGGATTATTCACCTTTTAATTTAACAAAGTGGGATTTATTTCTGCGCTGCAAGTACGGTTCAACATCCACAAATCAATTAATGTGATATACACCACAATAATAAAAGGAAGGATAAGAACCATATGATTCCCTCAATAGATGCAGAAAAAGGAGTTGACAAAACATAGCATCCTTTCTTGATAAAAACTCCCCACCAGGTAGGGATAGAGGGAACATATCTCAATATCATAAAAGCCATATATCAAAGACCCACAGGGAATATCATTCTCAACAGGGATAAAATGACAGCTTTTGCCCTAAGGTTGGGAACATGACAGGGATGTCCACTTTCACCACTGTTGTTAAATCTAGTAATGGTAAAATAGAAGTCCTAGCTTCAGCAATCAAACAATGAAAAGAAGTAAAAGGCATTCAAATTTGCAAAGACATGAAACTTTCAATCTATGAAGAGGACATGATACTCTAGAGAAAACCTGAAAAACTACACCCAAACATTGCCACAAATGACAGAGTAATTCAGCAAAGTTGTAAGATATAAAATCAATGCACAGAAGTCTGATGCATTTCTATACACCAAAATGAAGCAGAAGGAAGGGAAATCAAGGAATGGATCCCATTTATAACGGCATCTAAACCATAAGATATCTAGGAATAAACTTAACCAAAGAGGTAAGGGGTCTGCCCTCTGAAACTATAGAACACTTATGAAAGAAATTAAGGAAGATACAAAGAAATGGAAAAATATTCCATGCTCATCAATTGGAAGAACAAATATTGTTAAAATGTCTATGCTATCCAAAATAATCTATACATTCTTTGTAAGCCCTATCAAAATACCATTAACATTTTTCCCAGAGCTGGAATAAGCCTAAAATTAGTGTGGAACCAGAAAAGACCCTGAATAACCAAAGGAAAGTTGAGAAAGGAAACCAAAGCTGGAGGAATCATAATTCCAGGCTTCAAAGTGTATTATAAGTTTGTAACCATCAACACAGTATGGTACTGGCACAAAAACAGACACAAAGTTCAAGGGAGAACCTAGAAATGGCCCCTAAACTGTATGGTTAACTAATTTTTGACAAAGCAGGAAGGAATATACAATGGGAAAAAAGACAGTCTCTTCAACAAATGGTGTTGGGAAAACTGGACAGCCACAACTGTACCAAAAACACACATTTCATCAAGAAAGGCATACAAATGTCCAACAGACACATGAATAAATGTTCAACATCATTTGGCATCAGGGAAATTTAAATCAAAACCTCAATGAGATACCACCTCACACTGGTCAGAATGGCTAAAATTAACAAGTCAGGAAACAATAGATGTTGGCAAGGATACAAAGAAAAGGGAAACCTCTTATACTATTGCTGGGAATGTAAACTGTGCAGACACTATGGAAAGCTGTATGGAGGGTCCTCAAAAAGTTAAAAATAGAGCTACCCTACAACTCAGCAATTGCAATTGCAATTGCACTACTAGATATTTATCCAAAGGATACAAACATAGTGATTGGAAGGTGCACATGCATGTATCCCAGTATTTATAACGGCAATATCCACAATAACCAAAATATAGAAAGAGCTAAGTTTTCCATGGACAAATGGATATATATGTGTGTGTATATATATATATATATATATATGTATCTACATATATATACATATATATATTAAATATCCTTAAACCATTTATATATAATATCCATATATATATATTATATATAAATGGATTATGAAGGCTAATTATAAAGCATATATATTTATATGCTTTATAATTAGCCATCATAATGAATGAAAACTTATTATTTGCAATGACATGTCTGGAACTACAGGGTATTATGCAAAACAAAATAAGTCAGTCAGAAACAGAAAAATACCCTATGAGTTCATTCATGTGCAGAGTTTAAGAAACAAAACAGATGAACATAGGGAAAATGAAGGAAAAATATCGATGAAAACTGAGACAGAGGCAATCCATAAGATAAGTTGAACTCTGGGAAACAAACTGAGGGTTTCTGGAAGGGAGGTGGGTATTGGGAAGGAATAATTGGGTGATGGGTGTTAAGGGGGGCACTTGATATAATGAGCACTGGGTGTTAAATGAAACTTGTGAATCACTAAGTTCTACCCCTGAAACTACTTCAGAAAGAAAGAAAGAACAGGAAGAAATAACTGACAGGGTTTTAACCAACATAGCTATAAGTAAGATATTTTAACTATACTTTAAGCAACAATTACTAGGATATGAGCTGGGCTTGAATAAAGCATAAAAAGATGCTAAACAATCCCTTACTACAGAGATAACAGAACTAAAATCTAGTCAGGCCAAAATTAAAAATGTCACAACTGAGATGAAAACCTGAATAAAGAATATGAAAACAAGGATGGACAAAGCACAGGAAACAATCAGTGATATAGAAGATAAAGATAAAAAATAATGAAGTTGAAAGGAAGAAGGAAAGAAAGGTATTGTATCATGAAGGTAAACCTAGGAAGCTAAGTAACTCCTTAAAGTGTAATAACATTTGCATCATAGAAGTCCTGGAAGATAAAGAAAGAGAAAAGGGAACAGAAAGTTTATTTGAATGAATTAAATCTGAAAACTTCCCTAATCTGGGGAAGGAATCAAACACTGAATCCATGAAGCACAGAGAACTCCCATTAAATTCATCAAAAGCTGGCCAACACCAACATATCAGAGTAAAATTCACAAAATACAGACAAGGAATGAATCCTGAAAGCCTCAAAAAAAAAAAAAAAGTTGTTAACCTACAAGGGAAGACAGATCTGAAAAGAGATCAGGTCCGCAGCAGATCTGTCCACATAAAATTGACAAGAGCGAAGGCAGGGACAGAATATGTTCAATGTACTGAATGGGAAAATTCTGTAGCCAACAGTATTTCATGCAGGAAGTCTGTCATTGAGACTAGAAGGAGAGAAAGACTTTCCTTTCCAGACAAACAAAAAACTAAAGGAGATTATGAGCAGTAAATGAACCCTGCAAGAAATATTATAAAGTACACTTTGATTGTAGAAAATGACCAAAAGCAACATACACTAGAAAGGAACAGAGAACACAGCAAGAAGCACCAACACCACAGGTAACAAAATGACACTAAATTAATATATATCAATAATCACTCTGAATGTAAATGGACCTAATATCAAAAGACAGAGTATCATAATAGAGAAGAAACAAGTCCCACCTATATGCTGTCCAAGAAAGAGTCATTATATACTTAAACACACTTGCAGATTGAAAGTGAGGAGACAGAAAACCACCTACCATGCTAATGGAGGTCAAAAGAAAGCCAGAGTATCAAACAAGATTTTAAAACAAAGACTATACCAGGAGATTAGGAACGGGATTATGTCATAATTAAAGGGTATATCCATTAAGAAGACATAACAGAAGTAAATATTTATGCCCCCACATTGAGACAACCAAATGTATAAGTCAATTAATATCAATTAATAGCAAACATAAAGGAAATCATTGGCAATAATACAATAATTGTAGGGGACATTAACACCTCATTCACAACAATAGACAGATCATCTAAGCAGAAAGTCAACAAGGAAGCAATGGCTTTCACTGACAAACTAGACCACATGAACATAACAGAATGAATTTTATGAATACACATTCTTTTCAAGTACACAGAGAACATTTTCTAGAATGGATAATATCCTGAGTAATAAAGCAGTCCTCAACCAGTACAAAAATATTGATATCATATACATTTCTTTAGACCACAAGGCTATGAAACTTGAAGTCAAGCACAAGAAAAAATTAGGAAAGACCACAAATATGTGGAGGTTAAAGAACATCCTACTAAAGAATGAATGGGTTAATTAGGAAATTAAAGAAGAAATTTTTAAAAAATGCATGAAAGCAAATGAAAAAGAAAACAAGACAGTTCAAAACATTGGATTCAACAAAGGCAGTCCTAAGAGGGAAGAATATTGCAATAATGACATGAAGGAACCAGAAAGGGTCAGCAAGTAAAGTGTAAATCCACCAGAAAAAGGAAATAATAAAGATTATAGCAGAAATAAGTGACATATAAACAAACAAAAATAACAGTAGAACAGATCAAAATAACTAAGAGCTGGTTCTTTGAAATAATTAACAAAATTTATAAACCCTTAGACAGGCTTATCAAAAAGGAAATAGAAAGATCTAAAAAAATTATGAATGAAAGAGGAGAGATCACAATTAACACCATAGAAATACAAGCAATTAAAATACAGTATTAAAAAAATTAAAAAAAATAAAATACAGTATTATAAAAAATTATATGCTAACAAATGGGGCATTCTGGAACAAATGGACAAATTTGTAATAACATACAAACTACCAAAGCTGAAACTGGAAGAAATAGAAAATTTGAACAGGCCCATAACCAGCAAAGAAATTGAGTCAGTAACTAAAAATCTCCCAACAAACAAAAGTCTAGTGCTAGATAGTTTTCCAAGGGAATTATATCAGACATTTAAATAGGAGTTAATACCTATTCTTACCAAATCATTCTAAAAAAAACAGAAAGGAAAGGAAAACTTCCAAACTCCTTCTACAAGGCAAGCATTACTCTGATTCCAAATACAATCAAAGTCCCCAATATAAAGGAGAATTACAAGGCAATATCACTGATGAACACAGACAATAAAAATTCTCAAGATACAAGCCAGTTGCATCCAACAGAACATTAAACAAATTGTTCATCACAATCAGGTGACATTTATTAATAAAGGGCAGTGGGAAAAGATATATACAAATAATATATCTCATAAATTGTTAGTATTCAAAATCTTGAAAGAACTTATCAACCCCAACACCCAAAAAACATATCATCCAGTTAAGTAAAGGACAGAAGACGTAGACATTTTTTCCCAAAGAAAACATTCAGAGGGCTAACAGACAAGAGAAAGAATGTTCAAAATCACCCATCAACAGGGAAATACAAATCAAAACCAAAATGATATACCAACTCACACATGTTGGAATGGCTAAAATTAACAATAGAAGAAACAACAGTTGTTGGCAAAGAGGCTGAGAAAGGGGAACGTTTTTACACTGTTAGATGGAATGCAAACACGTGCGATCACACTGGAGAACATGGAGGTTGCTGCAAAATTTACACAGGGAACTGTCCTGTGATCTAACAATTGCACTAATAGATATTTACCCAAAAGATGCAAAAGTACTTATTTGAAGGGATTTGTGCACCCTAGAGGTTTTTTTTTTTTATTTTTTTGTTTAAATTTTATTAGTTAACATACACTGAGGCATTTGTTTCTAGAGTACAATTCAGTGGTTCTCACTTACATGCAACACCCAGGGCTCATCACAAGAAGTGCCTTTTTTAATGCCCATCACACTTTTAGCCCAACCCCCACTATCAACCCTCAGTTTGTTCTCTATTGTTAAGAGTCCCGTACAACTTGTTTTCCTTTTCCCTTTTTTTCTTTTTCTCCCTTCCCCTATTATCATCTGTACTGTTTCTTAAATTCTCCATATGAATGAGGTCGTATGGTATTTCTCTTTCTCTGACTGACTTATTTCACTTAGCAAAATACACTTTAGCTCCATCCATGTCCTTGAAAATGGGAAGATTTCATTCTTTTTGATGGCTGAATAATATTCCATTGAATACATAATCCAGATTTTTGTTATCCATTCATCAAAAAAAAAAAAAGGACATTGGAGCTCTTGCCATAGTTTGGCTATTGTTGACAATGCTGCTATAAACACATATGGCGTGCATATATCTCCTTGAATTTGTATTTTTTTGTATCCTTTGAGTAAGTACCTAATACTAAAATTTCTGGACTGTAGGATATTTTTAATTTAAACTTTTTGAGAAACCTCCATAGAGTTTGAGGATAGGTATTAATTCCTCTTTAGATGTCTAGTACAATTCTCCTGGGAAGCCAACCAGAACCAGACTTTAACATTTTTGGAGATTTTTGATTGCTGATTCAATTTAATTTCTGACTATGGGTCTCCTCAAATTCTCTATTTCTGCCATTTTGGTTTGAGTAGTTTGTATGTTTCTAGAAAATGTCCATTTCTTCCAGGTTGCCCACTTTTTTAGCATATACTCTTTCACGGTATTCTCTTTTTTTTTTTTTAAAGATTTTTATTTATTTATTTAATTGACAGAGAGAGATCACAAGTAGGCAGAGAGGCAGGCAGAGAGAGAGTAGGAAGCAGGCTCCCTGCGGAGCAGAGAGCCCGATGCGGGGCTCGATCCCAGGACCCTGAGATCATGACCTGAGCCGAAGGCAGCGGCTTAATCCACTGAGCCACCCAGGCGCCCCTCACGTTTTTCTCTTTTAATTGTAACTCTGTGGTATTGTTTGTGATTTCTCCTCCTTCATTTGTGATTTTTATCTATTTGAATCCTTTCCCTTTCCTGACTTATTTTTATCTTTTTAAATTTTTCATTACTCATAATTTTTTATTATGTTATGTTAGCTCCCACACAGTACATCATTAGTGTTTGATGTAGTGCTCCATGGGTCATTATTTGTGTATAACACCCAGTGGTCATTACAAGACATGCCCTCCTATATACCCATCACTGGGATATGAAATTGTCCCAGCCCTCTCCACTCTGAAACTTTCAGATGGTTTCCCAGAGAATTTAGTCTCTCATCGTTCTCCTCCCCCTTTTATTTCCCCCTGTTTAATATTCACTTCCTTCCCCTAACATGCTCCACATGTTGACATATGTTCCACATAGGAGAGAAACCATATGATGATTCCCTTTCTCTACTTGACTTATTTCACGTAGCATAATCCCCTCCAGTTCCATCCATGTCGATGCAAATGATAGGTATTCATCCTTTCTGATAGCTGAGTAAGATTCCATTGTATATATGAACCATATCTTCTGTATCCATTTATCTTTGAAGGGCAGTCCATTTCCTTCCACAGTTTGGCTATTGTGGACATTACTGCTATGAACATTGGGGTCCAGGAGCCCCTTATTTTCACGACATCTGTATCTCAGTAGTGCAATTGATGGGTCATAGAGTATCTCATTTTTCTAACTTTTTGAGGAACATCCATGCCTTTTTCCAAAGTGGGTGTACCAAATTGAATTACACCAACAGTGTAAGAGGGTTCCCCTTTATGCACATCCTCACCAACATTTGATGTTTCCTACCTTGGTAATTTTTTCCATTCTAACTTGTTTAAGGTGGTATCCCAATTTGGTTTTGATGTGAATTTCCCAGATGCCTAATGATGTTGAACATTTTTTCATGTGTCTGTCAGCCATTTGTATGTCTTCTTTGGAGAAGTGTCTGTTCATGTCTCCTGATCATTTCTTGCTTGATTATTGTGTTTTGGGTGTTGAGTTTGAGAACTTCCTTATAGATCCTTGGTACCAGCCCCTTATCTGTAATGTCATTTGCAAATATCTTCTCCCATTTTGTTTGCTGCCTTTAGTTTCATTGACTATTTCCTTTGCTTTGGAGAAAATTTTTATCTTGATGAAGTCCCAAAAGTTCATTTTCCCTTTTTTCCCCTCATCTTTGGAGACTTGTCATGAAAGAAGTTTCTGTGGCCAGTGTTGAAGAGGTTCTTACCTATGTTCTACTCTAAGATTTTGATGGAGTTCTATCTCATATTGAGGTCATTCAGCCATTCTGAGTTTATCCTTGTGTATCGTGTAAGAGAATGATCCAGTTTCATTCTTCTGTGTATAGCTGCTTAATTTTCCAAGCACCATTAATTGAAGAGACGGTATTTTTTTCTATTAGATATTATTTCCTTCTTTGTCAAAGATTAGTTGACCATAGAGTTAAGCGTCTATTTCTGGAGACTCTTTTCTTATCCAATGATGTATGTGTTTGTTTTTGTGCCAATACCATGCTCTCTTGGTGATCACAGCTTTGTAACAGAGCATGAAATCTGGCAACTTGATGCCCCCATCTTTGTTTTTCTTTTCCAACCTTCCATTGATGATTTGGAGTCTTTTCTGGTTCCATAGAAATTTTAGGATTGTTTGTTCCAGCTCATTGAAAAATGCCAATGGAATGTTAATAGGGATGGTGCTGAAAGTGTAGATTGTTCTGGGCAGTATACACATTTTTAACAATTTTTTTTCTTCCAATCCGTGAGCATGGAATGATTTTCCTTATTTTGTGTCTTCCTCATTTTATTTAATAAGTGTTCTGTAGTTTCAAGAGCATAGATCCTTTACCTCTTTGGTGAGGTTTATTCCTACAAATCTTATGGGGTTTTTTGTGTGTGCTATTGTAAATGGAATCCATTCACTGATTTCTTTTTCTACAGTTATATTGTTAGTGTATAGAAAAGCAACTGATTTCTGAGCATTGATATTATATCCTGCCAAACTGCTGAATTGCTGTATGAGTTCTAATAATGTGGGTGTGGAGTCTTTTGTGTTTTGAATATAAAATATTATGTCATCTATGAAGAGTGAGACTTTACCTTCTTCCTTGCTAATTTGGATGCATTTTATTTCTTTTTGTTGTCTGATTGCTGATGTTAGGACTTCTAGTACTATGTTGAACAATAGTGGTGAGAGTGGGCATCCATGTCGTGTTCCTGACCTTAAGGTAAAAACTCTCAGCCTTTCCACATAGAGAATGATATTCATTGTGGGCTTTTCATAGATGGTTTTCATGAAATTGGGGAGTATTCCCTCTATCCCTACACTCTGAAAAGTTATAATTAGGAAAGGATGCTGTATTTTGTCAAATTATTTTCTGCATCAATTATATGGTGACTGTCTTTAATTATATATATTATATATGTATTATATACATCAGATATATATCTTTTATTATATGTATTATATATATCAATTATATGGTGACTGTCTTTCTTTTATTAATGTATTGTATCACATTGATTGATTTGCAAATGTTGAACCAACCCAGCACCCTAGGAATAAATCCCATTTGATCATGATGGATAATACTTTTAATATATTGATGGATCCTATTGGCTAGAGTCTTGTTGAGTATTTTGTCATTCATATTCACATAGATATTGTTCTGTGATTCTCCTTTTTGATGGGGTCTTTCCCTGGTTTGGGGATCAAGGTAATGCTGACTTCATATAAAGAGTCTGAAAACTTTCCTTCAGTTTCCATTTTTTGAAAGAGCTTCGGTAAAATAGGTATTATTTCTTCTTTGAATGTTTAGCAAAATTCTCCAAGGAAACCGTGTGGCCCTGGACTTTGATAACTGCTTCAATTTCATTACTGTTTATTGGTATATTCAGGTTGTAAGTTTCTTCCTGTTTCAGTCTTGATAGTTTATAGTTTTCAGGAAGGCATCTATTTCTTCCAGGTTGCTTAGTTTATTGGCATATAGTTCCTGACAATAATTTATAATAAATGTTTCAATTTCCTTGGTGTTAGTCATAATCTCTCTCCTTTCATTCAAAGTGTTTTTAAGTTGGTTCCTTTTTCTTTTCTTTTGGATAAGAATGGCCAGAGTTTTACCAATCTTATTAATCATTCAAAGAACCAGCTTCTATGCTTGGATCAACCAGGAGATCAAAGATGAACTTAAACAATTCCTGGAAACCAATGAGAATGAAGACACTTCGGTCCAAAACCTATGGGATACAGCAAAGGCGGTTCTAAGGGGGAAATACATAGCCATCCAAGCCTCCCTCAAAAAACTGAAAAATCCAGAATACACCAGCTGTCTCTACACCTTAAAGAACTGGAGAATCAACAACAAATCAAACCAACTCCACATGCAAGAAGGGAAATAATCAAGATTAGAGCAGAGATCAATGAGGTAGAAATGAGAGATACAGTAGAATGTATCAATGAAACTAGAAGCTGGTTTTTTGAAAGAATCAATAAGATCGATAAACCATTGGCCACACTGGGCGCCTGGGTGGCTCAGTGGGTTAAGCCGCTGCCTTCAGCTCAGGTCATGATCTCAGGGTCATGGGATCGAGTCCCGCATCAGGCTCTCTGCTCAGCGGAGAGCCTGCTTCCCTTCCTCTCTCTCTGCCTGCCTCTCTTGTGATTTTTCTCTGTCAAATAAATAAAATAAACAAAATCTTAAAAAAAAAACATTGGCCACACTAATCCAAAAGAAAAGAGAGAAAGCCCAAATTAATAAAATTATGAATGAAAAGGGAGAGATCACAACTAACACCAAGGAAATAGAAACAATCATCAGAAATTATTACCAACAGTTATATGCCAATAAGCTAAGCAACCTAGATGAAATGGATGCATTCCTGGAAAACTACAAACTCCCAAAATTGAACCAGGAAGAAACTGACAACGTGAATAGACTGATATCTAGTAATGAGATTGAAGCAGCCATCAAAAACCTCCCAAAAAACGCCCAGGACCTGACGGATTCCCTGGGGAATTCTACCAAACTTTCAAAGAAGAAATAACACCAATTCTCCTGAAGTTGCTCCAAAAAATGGAAGCAGAAGGAAAACTTCCAGACTCTTTTTATGAAGCCAGCATTACCCTGATCCCCAAACCTGGCAAAGACCCTACCAAAAAGGAGAATTTCAGACCAGTATCACTGGTGAATATGAATGCAAAGATTCTCAACAAGATCCTAGCAAACAGGATCCAGCAGCACATTAAAACGATTCTCCACCATGACCAGGTGGGATTCATCCCTGGATTGCAAGGTTGGTTCAACATTCGCAAATCAATCAATGTGATAGAACAAATCAATAAGAGAAGAGAGAAGAACCACATGGTCCTCTCAATGGATGCAGAAAAAGCATTTGACAAAATCCAGCATCCGTTCCTGATGAAAATGCTTCAAAGTATAGGGATGGAGGGAACATTCCTGGACTTCATAAAATCTATCTATGAAAGACCCACAGCAAATATCGTCCTCAATGGGAAAATGCTTGTAGCCTTCCCGTTGAGATCAGGAACACGACAAGGATGCCCACTCTCACCACTCTTGTTCAACATACTATTAGAAGTTCTAGCAATGGCAATCAGACAATAAAGAGAAATAAAAGGTATCCAACTTGGCAAGGAAGAAGTCAAACTCTCTCTCTTCGCAGATGACATGATTCTTTATATGGAAAACCGCAAAGACTCCACCCCCAACTATTAGAACTCATACAACAATTCAGTAATGTGGCAGGATACAAAGTCAATGTACAGAAATCAGTGGCTTTCTTATACACGAAAAATGAAAACACAGAAAGGGAAATTAGAGAATCGATTCCATTTACTATAGCACCAAGAACCATAAGTTACCTGGGAATAAACCTAACCAAAGAGGTAAAGGACCTGTACTCGAGGAACTACAGAAAACTCATGAAAGAAATTGAAGAAGACACAAAAAGATGGAAGACCGTTCCATGCTCTTGGTTTGGAAGTATAAACATTGTTAAATGTCTATACTGCCTAGAACAATCTATACTTTTAACGCCATTCTGATCAAAATTCCACCGGTGTTTTTCCAAGAGCTGGAGCAAATAATCCTAAAATTTCTATGGAATCAGAAGAGACTCCGAATTGCTAAGGAAATGTTGAAAAACAAAAACAAAACTGGCGGCATCACGTTACCCGATTTCAAGCTTTACTACAAAGCTGTGATCACCAAGACTGCATGGTACTGGCATAAAAACAGACACATAGACCAGTGTAACAGAGTGGAGAGCCCAGATATGGACCCTCAACTCTATGTCAATTAATCTTTGAGAAAACAGGAAAAAATATACAATGGAAAAAAGACAGTCTCTTCAATAAATGGTGCTGGGAAAACTGGACAGCGATATGTAGAAGAATGAAACTCAACCATTCTTTTACACCATACACAAAGATAAACTCGAAATGGATAAAAGACCTCAACATGAGACATGAATCCATCAGAATCCTTGAGGGGAACATAGGCAGTAACCTCTTCGATATCAGCCACAGCAACTTCTTTCAAGATATGTCTCCAAAGGCCAAGGAAACAAAAGTGAAAATGAACTTTTGGGACTTCATCAAGATCAAAAGCTTCTACACAGCAAAGGAAACAGTCAACAAAACAAAAAGTCAACCTATGGAATGGGAGAAGATATTTGCAAATGACAGTACAGACAAAAGGTTGATATCCAGGATCTATAAAGAACTTCTCAAACTCAACACACACAAAACAGATAATCATATCAAAAAATGGGCAGAAGATATGAACAGACACTTCTCCAATGAAGACATACAAATGGCTATCAGACACATGAAAAAATGTTCATCATCACTAGCCACCAGGGAGATTCAAATTAAAACTACATTGAGATACCACCTGACACCAGTTAGAATGGCCAAAATTAGCAAGACAGGAAACAACATGCGTTGGAGAGGATGTGGAGAAAGGGGAACCCTCTTACACTGTTGGTGGGAATGCTAGTTGGTGAAGCCACTTTGGAGAACAGTGTGGAGATTCCTGAAGAAATTAAGAATAGAGCTTCCCTATGACCCTGCAATTGCACTGCTGGGTATTTACCCCAAAGGTAAAGATGTAGTGAAAAGAAGGACCATCTGTACCCCAATGTTTATTGCAGCAATGGCTATGGTCGCCAAACTGTGGAAAGAACCAAGATGCCCTTCAATGGATGAATGGATAAGGAAGATGTGGTCCATATACACAATGGAGTATTATGCCTCCATCAGAAAGGATGAATACCCAACTTTTGTAGCAACATGGACGGGACTGGAAGAAATTATGCTGAGCGAAATAAGTCAAGCAGAGAGAGTCAAGTATCATATGGTCTCACTTATTTGTGGAGCATAACAAATAACATGGAGGACATGGGGAGATGGAGAGGCGAGGGAATTGAGGGAAACTGGAAGGGGAGA
This sequence comes from Meles meles, assembly GCF_922984935.1. NCBI lineage: Eukaryota > Metazoa > Chordata > Mammalia > Carnivora > Mustelidae > Meles > Meles meles. Next base: position 50,071,882 of record NC_060087.1, on the reverse strand, counting down.
TGAACCATGAGAGACTATGGACTCTGAAAAACAACCAGGCCGGGGGGGGGGGGGGGTTGTTGGGAGGTTGAGGAACCAGGTGGTGGGTAATAGGGAGGGCACGTACTGCATGGAGCACTGGGTGTGATGCCAAAACAATGAACACTGTTATGCTGTAAATAAACAAACAAAAAAAATTCAACAAAAAAAATTTTATATGTTTGTACCAAAATAAGAAATAAATAAAAAATTTAAAAAAATAAAGTCCTGATTTAGTGCTCCATTGCTCCACTGCTTGCTGGGAGCTGCCCCTCCTGCCGCGGTCTATCTTCCTGTCGCTTTGGATTCACTTCTCCGCCATCCTACCTTTCAGAAAGTGGTCCATTTTCTGTTTCTAGGATTGTTGGTCTTCTTCTCTTCGATATCCAGTTGGATTTGTAGGTGTTTGCAATGGATTGATAAGCTATCTAGCTGATGTCCTGCTACCTGATATAGTCTCAGCCTGCTACTTCTCCGCCATATTGCCTCCTCCCCCCTGTTGTTTTTTTTTTTATCCATTTTGATACCCTGTTTCTATGCTTTGGGGCATTTAGTACATTTACATACAGGGTAACTATGGAAAGATATGCATTTAGTGCCATTAAGTCCTGTAAGCTGACTGTTACTGTATATTGTGTCTGTTCTTTTCTGCTCTCTTACTTTTAGGATCTCCCTTTGCTTAGAGGGCCCATTTCAATATTTCCCATAGCACTGTTTTGTAGTACACAAATTCTTCTATTTTTTTTTTCCCTCAGGGAAGCTTTTTTTTTTAAAATATCTTGCTTTTATTTTTTTTTTCAGTGTTCCAGGATTCATTGTTTAAGCACCACCCCTACTGCCCCATGCAATATATGCACTCCAAATACCCACTGCCATGCTCACACATCCCTTCATCCCCCTCCCTTCCAAAACCCTCAGTTTGTTTCTCAGAATCCAGAGCCTCTCATGCTTTGTTTCCCCTCTCTGATTTACCCCAATTCACTTTTCCTTTCCTTCTCCTGTCTTCCATGTTATTCCTTATGCTCCACAAGTAAGTGAAACAATATGATAATTGACTTGCTCTGCTTGACTTATTTCACTCAGCATAATCTCCAGCCTAGTCCATGATGATACAAAAGTTGGCTACTCATCCTCCCTGATGGAGACACAATACTCTATTGTATATATGGACCATATCTTCTTTTTTTTTAAAGATATTTATTTATTTATTTATTTATTTATTTATTTGACAGAGAGAGAGAGAGAGAGAGAGACCACAAGTAGACAGAGAGGCAGGCAGAGAGAGAGAGAGAGGGAAGCAAGCTCGCCACCGAGCAGAGAGCTGGATGCAGGACTCGATCCCAGGACCCTGAGCTCATGACCTGAGCCGAAGGCAGCGGCTTAACCCACTGAGCCACCCAGGCGCTCCTGGACCATATCTTCTTTATCCAATAGCCTGTTGAAGGGCATCTTGGCTCTTTACACCATTTGGCAATTCTGGCCATTGCCGCTATGACCACTGGGATACATATGGCCCCTCTTTTCACCACATCTGTATCCCTGCGATAATTACCTAGCAGTGCAATTGCAGGGTCATAGCATAGCTCTATTTTTAATATTTTAGGAATCTCCATGCTATTTTCCAAAATAGGTAAACCAACTTGCATTCCCACTAACAGATTAAGAGGGTTCCCCTTTCTTCACATCCTCTCCAACACATGTTGTTTACTGTCTTGTTAATGTTGGCTGTTCTAAATTGTGTAAGGTGGCATCTCAACGTGATTTTTTTATTATTTTTTTCCATTTTATTTATTTTTTCAGTGTAACAGTATTCATTGTTTTTGCACAACACCCAGTGCTCCATGCAATACGTGCCCTCCCTATTACCCACCACCTGTTCCCCCAACCTCCCACCCCTGACCCTTCAAAACCCTCGGGTTGTTTTTCAGAGTCCATAGTCTCTTATGGTTCGCCTCCCCTTCCAAATTTTTTTTTAATATACATATAATGTATTTTTATCCCCAGGGGTACAGGTCTGTGAATTGCCAGGTTTACACACTTCACAGCACTCACGATAGCACATACCCTCCCCAATGTCCATAGCCCCCTCCCCCTCTCCCAATCCCACCTCCCCCCAGCAACCCCCAGTTTGTTTTGTGAGATTAAGAGTCATTTATGGTTTGTCTCCCTCCCAATCCCATCTTGTTTCATTTATTCTTCTCCTATCCCCCTAACCCCCCATGTTGCTTCTCCATGTCCTCATATCAGGGAGATCATATGATAGTTGTCTTTCTCTGATTGACTTATTTCACTAAACATGATACCCTCTAGTTCCATCCACGTCGTCGCAAATGGCAAGATTTCATTTCTTTTGATGGCTGCATAGTATTCCATTGTGTATATATACCACATCTTCTTTATCCATTCATCTGTTGATGGACATCTAGGTTCTTTCCATAGTTTGGCTATTGTAGACATTGCTGCTATAAACATTCGGGTACACGTGCCCCTTCGGATCACTATGTTTGTATCTTTAGGGTAAATACCCAGTAGTGCAATTGCTGTGTCATAGGGTAGTTCTATTTTCAACATTTCAAAATCCATGCTGTTTTCCAGAGTGGTTGCACCAGCTTGCATTCCCACCAACAGTGGAGGAGGGTTCCCCTTTCTCCACATCCTCGCCAGCATCTGACAGAATGGGAGAAGATATTTGCAAACGACATATCAGATAAAGGGCTAGTATCCAAAATCTATAAGGAACTTAGCAAACTCAACACCCAAAGAACAAACAATCCAATCAAGAAATGGGCAGAGGACATGAACAGACATTTCTGCAAAGAAGACATCCAGATGGCCAACAGACACATGAAAAAGTGCTCCACGTCACTCGGCATCAGGGAAATACAAATCAAAACCACAATGAGATATCACCTCACACCAGTCAGAATCGCTAAAATTAACAAGTTAGGAAATCAACGTGGTTTTGATTTGAATCTCCCTGATTGCCAATGATAATGAACATTTTTTCATGTGCCTGTTAGCCATTTGTATGTCTTCTTAGAGATGTGTCTGTTCCTATCTTTTGCCCATTTTTTGGCCTGATTATGTCTTATAGGTGTACAGTTTGAGCAGTCCTTTTTTTAAATTTTATTTTATTTTATTTTCTCAGTGTTCAAAATTTATTGTTTCTACACCACACTCAGTGCGCAAGGCAATATGTGCCCTCCATAATACCCACAACGAGGCTCACACATCCCCCACACTTTCCTTCCATAACCCTCAGTTTGATTCTCAGAGTCCACAGTCCCTCATGGTTCATGCCCCCTCTCTGATTTACAGATCTTGGGTATCAGCCCTTTCTCAGTAGTGTCATTTGTGGATATCTTCTCCCATTCTGTGGATTTTGTTTTGTTGACTGTTCCCTTTGCTATGCAGAATCTTTTGATCTTGATGAAGTCACAAAAGTTCATTTTTCTTTTTTTTTTCCTTTGCCTATGGAGACATGTCTTGAAAGAAGTTGCTGTGGACAATGTCAAAGAAGTTACTGACTATATTCTCCTCTAGGATTTTGATAGATCCCTACCTAACACTGAGGTCTTTCATCCATTTCAAATTTAACTTTGTTTGTGGTATAAGAGAGTGATCAAATTTCATTCTTCTATATATAGCTGTCCAATTTTTCCAGAACCAATCATTGAAGAGACTGTCTTTTTTCCACTGGATATTTTTTCCTGCTTTGTCGAAGATCAGGTGACCATAGAGTTGCAGGTCTTGGCTTTCTCCTCTGTTCCTCTGGTCTCTGTGTCTGTTTTTATGCCAGTACCATGCTGCCTTGGTGATCACAGCTTTGTAGTAAAGCTTGAAGTCAGGCAACGTGATGCCCACAGCTTCGGTTTTGTTTTTCAAAATTTTCTTAGCAAATTGCAGTCTTTTCTGGTTCCATACAAATTCTGGGATTCTTTGTTCCAACACTTTGAAAAATGCTGATCAGGATGACATTGAAAGTATAGATTTCTCTGTGCAGTATAGACATTTTAACAATGTTTATTCTTCCAATCCATGAGCATGGAATGGTTTTCCATCTTTCTGTGTCTTCTTTGATTTCTTTCATGAGTGTTCTGTAGTTCCTCAAGTACACATCCTTTACCTCTTTGGTCAGGTTTATTCCCAGTTATCTTATGGTTCTTCGTGCTATAATGAAGGGAATCAATTCCTATAGAAATTTCCCTTTCTATATTTTCGTTGTTAGTGTATCAGAAACCAACTGATTTCTGTTCATAGATTCTATATCCTGCCACATTACTGAATTGCTGTATGAGTTCTACTAGTTAGGGGTGGAGACTTTTGGGGCTTGCATATAAAGTGTCATATCACCTGAGAAGAGAAAACATTTGACCAATTTTTGTTAACTTGAGTAACTTCTATTTATTTTTGTTGTCTGATTGCTGTTGCTAGGACTTCTAGTACTATATTGAACAACTGTGGCCAGAGTGGGCATCCTTGTTGTGTTCCTGATCTCAAAGAGAAGGCTGTCAGCTTTTCCCCATTGAGAGTGATATTCACTTTGGGTTTTTAATTGATAGATTTTATGAAGTTGAGGAATGTTCCCACTATCCCTGAACTTTGAAGAGCTTTAATCAAGAATGGATGCTGTATTTTGTCAAATTCTGCATCAATTGAGAAGACTGTGTGGCTCTTCTCTCTTCTTTTATTCATTTGTTCTATCACATTGACTTGCAAATGTTGAACCACCCTTACATTCCATGGATAAATCCCACCTGGTCATGGTGGATAATCTTTTTAATGCACTGTTGGATGTTATTTGCTAGGATCTTTTTAAAATTTTTTTTTAAAATTCCTTTCCAGTGCTCCAGAATTCATTGTTTATGCATCACAACCTGTGCTCCATGCAATACATGCCCTCCATAAGACCCACCACCAGGCTCACATATCTTTCCACCCCCTACCCCTCCAAAACCCTCAGGTTGTTTTTCAGAGTCCACAGTCTCTCATGGTTCTTCTCCTCCTCCAATTTCCCCCAACTCCCTTCTCCTCTCCATCTCCCCATGTCCTCCATGTTATTCCTTATTTGCTAGGATCTTGTTGAGAATTTTAGCATCCATATTGATTGGGGATTTTGGTCTGAAATTCTCCCTTTTAATGGAATCTTTGCCTGGTTTGGAGATCCAGTTAATCTTGGTTTCACAGAATGAGTTTGGAATTTTTCCTTCTTTTTTTAATTTTTTTTTTAAAACGGTGTAAGGAGAATATGTATAATTTCTTCTTTGAATGCTTGGTAGAATTCCTCAGGGAATCAGTCAGGTCTTGGTCTCCTGTATTTTGGGGGTGAGGTTTTGATAACTGCTTCAATCTCGTTACTAGTTATTGAACTATTCAGGCTGTCAGCTGCAACCTATTTCAGTCTTAGAAATTTACAGGTTTCCAGGAATTCATCCATTTCTTCTAGGTTGCTTAGCATATTGGCATATTTCTGCTGTTAATAATTTCTGATGATTGCTTCTATTTCTTTGGTGTTATTCATGAGCTTTCCCCCTTCATTCAAAATTTTATTAATTTGGGTCTTCTCTCTTTTCTTTTGGATTAGTTTGTCCAATGGATTATCGATCTTATCTTTTCTTTGAAGGAACCAGCTTCTAGGTACATTGATATGTATTACTGTATCTCTAGTCTCTAACTCATTGACCTCTGCTCTAATCTTAATAATTTCCCTTCTTGTGCATGGGGTTGGCTTAATTCATTGTTAGTTTTCCAGTTCTTTAAGGTATAAAGACAGTTGGTGTTTTCAGGATTTTTTCAGTTTTTTTTTTTTTGTTGTTTTTGCTATGTATTTCCCCCTTAGGACCACCTTTGCTGTATCCCATATCTTTTGTATTGATGTGTCTTCATTCTCATTGGTTTCCATGAATTGTTTAAGTTCTTCTTTGATCTTCTGGTTGATCCAGACATTCTTAAACAGGATGGTCTTTACCTTCCAAGTGTTTGAATTCCTTCCACACTGTTTCTTGTGGTTGATTTCCATTTTCAAGCATTGTTGTTTGAGAATATGCAGGGAATAATCTCAATCTTTTGGTATCGGTTGAGTCTTGATTAGTGACCCAATATGTGGGCATTCTGGAGAAATTCCCATGTGCATTGAGAAGAATGTGTTTTCTATTGATATAGAGTGGAATTTTCTGTATATATCTATGAGGTCCATCTGGTCCAATGTGTCATTCAAAGTTCTTGTTTCTTAGTAGATTTTCTGCTTAGAAAATCAGTCTTTTGCTGCGAGTGGCACGTTATGATCTCCTACAATTAATGTATTCATATCACTATGATTCTTTATTTTGATTAACAGTTGTGTTATGTATTTGGCTTCTCCCATGTTGGGGGTGTAAATATTTACAATTTTTAGACCTTCTTGGTGGATAGACCCTTTAAGAATGATGTCATGTCCTTCTGTATCTCTGACTGCAGTCTTTAGCATAAAGCCCAATTTTGGGGGCATACGAATCAATACCACTCCTTTCTTTTGAGGTTTGTTGGCATGAAAGATGGTTCTCCATCCCTTTGCATTCAATCTGGATGTATCAATAGCTTCCAAATTTCTCTCTTGTAGAGAGCATAAGGACGGGTCCTGTCATTGTATCTAGTCTGCAACCCTATGCCTTTTCATCGGAGCATTTAGGCCATTCACATTGAGAGCGATTGTTGAAACATATGTTTTTATTGACATCATGTTGTATAAAAAAACAACTGATTTCTGTACATTTGTACATTTGTACATTCTGACTTTGTAGCCTGCCACATTACTGAATTGCTGTATGAGTTCTAGTAGTAGTGAAAAGAAGGGCCATCTGTACGTCAATGTTCATAGCAGCAATGGCCGCATTCACCAAACTGTGAAAAGTACCAAGATGCCCTTCAGTGGACAAATGGATAAAGATGATGTGGTCCATATATACTATGGAGTATTATGCCTCCATCAGAAAAGATGAATACCCAACTTTTGTATCAACATGGACAAGACTGGAAGATATTATGCTGAGTGAAGTAAGTCAACCAGAGAGAGTAAATTATCATGTGGTTTCACTCTTGTGGAGCATAACGAATAATATGGAGGATATGGGGAGATGGAGAGGAGAAGTGATTTGCGGGGGGGAATTGGAAGGGGAGACTAACCATGGGATACTGTGGACTCTGAGAAACAAACTGAGAGTTTTGGAGGGGAGGGGTGGGGTATTATGGATGGCATGTATTGCATGGAGCACTAGGTGTGGTGCATAAACAATGAATTCTGGAACACTAAAAATAAATTAAAAAAAAAACAAACCCTCATGTTTCCTGAGAAATTCTTGTTTCTATAGATTACCTTTGTAAATTTCTGTTCTAGGCCACTCTTGGGTTCTTTCTTCTTTTATGGAATACCCCTTAATATTTCTTATAGTGCAGGCTTGGTGGTCACATACACTTTTAAACCTTGCCAGTCTTGGATGCTCTTTATCTCTCCATCCATTTTGAATGTTAACCTTGCTAGATAAAGTATTTTTGGTTGCATGTTCCTCTCATTTAGTGCCCTGAATATGTCCTTCCAGGCCTTTCTGGCTTGCCAGGTTTCTGTGTACAGGCTTGATGTTATTCTGATAGTCCTTCCTCTGTATGTAAGGAATTTCTTTCCCGTAGATACCCTTAAGACCTCTTGTCTGAAATTATGATTCATGAATCTCACAAATAAATGTCTGGAGTTCTTTTTAGACTCATTGATTTTGGGGGGTGTCATTTCTGCCTCTAGGACACAAACACTTGTTCCATTCACCTGGATGGGAAATTTTCATCTAACATTTCTTCAAATATATCTTCTAGTCTTCTCTCTTTTTCCACCCCCTCAGGGATCCCAATAATTCTGATGTTGGAATGTTTCATGGTGTCATTCATTGCCCTAATTCTGTTTTCATGGCTTCTAAGCTGTTTGTTCCATGTCTCCTCCTGTTCCTTTTTTTCTATCAGTTTGTCTTCTAGATCACTAATTCAATCTTCTGTCTCATTTACCCTAGCTGTTAGAGTATTTAGATTAGATTGCATCTAATTGACAGAAATTTTAATTTCTGCCAGATCAGCTCTCACTTCAGCCCATAGAGATACTGTGATGCCACTAGTGGTCTTCTCCAACATAGCCATTGCCTGTATAATTGTTACCCTGAATACCCTTTCTGACATACTCTTTATGTCCATATCTGATAGTTCTGATGGAGAGGGCACAGTCTCTGAATTTTTCTTCTGTTGGATGTCCCTCATCCTAGTCATTTTGGTGAGAGATGGTTGAGGGGATATATAATTGAGTATATCAGCCACAATCCTGGCAAGGTGCACCCTGGAAAGTTTCAGAGCAATTGGAAGTCACCACCAAAAAGAAGGAAAAAGGAAAATAGAGAGATAAACAGAAAATAAACAAACAAACAAACAAACAAAAACCCAGCATGTTGCCATTAAGGTTTTCTCCAACCTAGTCATTGCCTGGATAGTTGTTAGCCTGAATTCCCTTTCCGACATACTGTTTATGTCCATATCCAATAGCTCTGATGGAGAGGGCACAGCCTCTGATTTTTTACTCTTTTGGGCATTCCTCTTCCTAGTCATTTTGGTGAGAGATGGCTGAGGGGATGTGTAGCTGAATGTATCAACTCTGATCCAGACAAGGTGCACCTTGGAAAGTTTCAGAGCAGTCAGAAGTCACCACCAAAAAGTAAAAAGAGAGAGAGAAAGAAGAGAAAACTCAGCCAAAATAAGCCCCAAAAGTAAGATTTATAAGGCACATAAACAAAAATGAAGAAACAAAATACTGACAAAAATAAAGGACAAGAAAAAGAAAAGAAAAGAAAATCCCAGCTGAAATGAACCCCAAGCACAAGATTTATATAGTGTAAGAATAGAAACAAATACACAGAAACACTGAATAAGATGGGAAGAATAAGTTGGGAAGGTGGTTATAACCCCTTTATGTGGCAAGTAACTTTATTTTAGTACTTCCTCGATGTATCTTGTTATGGTTGTTAAATGAATCAACTTTCCAGAGATACAGAGAAATTGAAATTGCTTTATATATAGAGGCAGCATTCCGTAGGGACAAAGGATTACCTTAAAGCATTATAACAGATAGATAGATATATCTATTTATATATAGAGATATATAGATATTTATATATCTATATATTTTATATCTATATATCTATATTTTTCATACATACACTATATATAGATAGATAGATATATCTATTTATATATATAAATATATATATTAATAGATATATAAATATCTATATATAAAAATATATATATAGATATATAAATATCTATATTTATAAATAGATATATCTATCTATATAGTGTATGTATGAAAATTGTTCAGGTTAAAAAGTTATTATGTAGTATATTGTACTAAACATCTAGTTGTAATGGTAAATAGGTTAAAAAAAAGAAGAATCCTGAGAACGAATTAAAAAAAAAAAAGCTGTATATATGAAATACACAGGTTTTTCGGACAATACCAGGGTCTTAATGTATTGTTTTTCCTTGATGTTGGGGTTTTATAGTTTTATGGGGATCCTGTGGTGGTTGTCCTCTTGTTCTTTTGGCTTGTCTTCTGAGGGAAGGGTCTGCAGCATTGTTTTTCAGTCAGTGTTGCTTGGACAGAGTCACCCTCCCCTCTATCAAGGGGCTGGGCATGTGGAAACCGGTTTTTCAGGCTTTTGTTCTCTGGAGGTTGTTGTGCTTTGGCAGCTTTTTGTGGCTTCTCAGAGCGTTATTGCAAAGTAAACTGTCCACACCCAGTCTTCCACCTCAAAGAGAAGTCTCAGTTTGGTCCACTCTGGATGGATGGGCCCGAACACACAGACTCCCTCTCTGCAAACTCCACTGAACACGGCAACTTCCCACAAGTGGTACACACTCCCAGCCACTGTCTCAGTGGTCACCCAAGGCCCTCCGCTTGATTCTGCACCCTTGTGCCTCTAAAACTGTGAGTGATATTGGTCCAGGTGAGCCTGATGCTGGTTTTCAAAATTGACAGGATTGCTGTCTAGAGTCCGTGCCCATGACCTTACAACAATGCAGGTCATGGAAGACTGAGTCCAGAGACCTCCTGGAGAAGCCTGAACCAGGCTTTCAGGATTGGGCAGGGTGCACACAACCCCAGTGCTGGTGCAAGCAGCAGAAATCCATGGCCTAAGAGAGCACTGACTGGGGCCTTGCCAGGCTCTGACATGGGTGGGCACCAGCTGTGACTGCTGTGAAACTGTGGGCTTAGGTCCATGCCTAATTCCAGCAACTGTCCTTAAGATCCTTTGTTCTTTTTGTGTGCTTTTAACCATATTCCAAGGTAACGTTGGTCCCCAAGCATAGGGCACTTTCGTATTGGGATATTACTTTCAAATAGGTTGCTCCCGGTAGCTCCCTCCCCCTTCTGTTTATCACCTGATATCAGTCAAAGTGCTTCCACTCCACTGACCTCTTCATTGATTATCTTCTGACCTCATAGAGACACAAAAGTGTATAATCTTACATCTGATTTCTTGGGTGTTCAGAGTGTTCTGGTAGATATTAACTCAATTCAGAGGACTGAGTGAAACAGGGTCTCCTACTTCTCCACCATTTTGTCCTGTTCTGGAAGCTTTTTATCTCTCCTTCTATTTTCAATGACAGCCAGCTGGATATATTTTTCGTGGCTGCATATTTTTCTCACTAAATGCTCTGAATATATCATGCCAGTCCTTTCTGGCCTGCCAGGTCTCTGTGGATAGGTCTGCTAATAATCTAATATTTCTACCATTGTATTTTACACACCTCTTGTCCTGAGCTGCTTTCAGGATTTTCTCTTTGTCACTGAGATTTGTAAGTTTTACTATTAGATTATTGGGTTTTTACCTATTTCTATTAATTTTAAGGGGATTATCCGTGCCTCCTGGATTTTGATGCTTGTTCTCTTAACCAAATTAGTGAAACTCTCTGCTACAATATGGTCCAATATAAGTTCTGTCCCCCTCTCTCGTTCTTCTTCTTCTGGGATTCCAAATATTCAAATATTGTTTCGTCTGATGGTACCAGTTCTCTACCAAATTCTCCCCTCATGTACCAGTAGTTGTTTATATCTCTTTTTCTCATCTTCCTTATTCTCCATCCTTTGGACTTCTATATCACTAATTTTCTCCTCTTCATCATTTATCCTAGCAATAGAGCCCCCCTTTTTTTAATGCACCTTATTAATACCCTTTTTTTAAAATTTCAATTTGGTTAGATTTTAGTTCTTTTATTTCTCCAGAAAGGGAATCCCTAGTATCTTCTATGCTTTCTTCAAGCCCAGCTTGCACTTTGATAATTGTCATTCTGAACTCTAGGACTGACATCTTACTAATGTCCATATTGATTTAAGTCCCCAGCCATTAGTACTGTCCCTTGTTCATTTTTTTTTTGAGATGAGTTTTTCCAGCTTATTATTTTATCCAGATAAGAATAGATGAATGAGAGAACAAAATATGAAAAGGGTAGCAATGATCCTGGAAAATATACACTAAGCAAATGAGAAGAGACTTGAAAACCAGGGGGAGAAGAAAGGAGGGAATTTCTTCTAACAGACCAAAATATACCCAAAATCCAGTTTGTGACTCTGTTCTACTCACCTGTCATTCATATATATATATATATATATATATATATATATGAAGAAATTTCCTCCCAAATTTAAATTAAGAAAAACATATGTATAACAAAAAACGTGTATATATATATATATATATATATATATATATATATATACATACACACACAAAAATAAGGGTAGAACAATGAAGGGTTGAATATTACTGTAAAGATGAAAATTTAAAAAGATTCTAAGAGATGAAGGTAGGAGATAAGATGGCAGAGAAGTAGGAGGTGCTGTTTCAAAGTGAGCTGATTATCTACCAAAGAACTCTGATCACCCACGAAATAGCCTGAGATTAGAATTATACACTTCTGGATCTCTACAGGGGCAGAAGATGCCAGTGGGCAGGTAAAGCAGAGTGGGAACATCATAAGTTTATCAGAAGATAAACAAAAGGGGGAGGGAGCCACCAGAAGTATCCCATTGGAAAGTAATACCCCATTACGAGAGTGCCCTGTGATTGGGGACCAGAATTAACTTGGAGTATGGCTGAAAGTACTCAAAAAGAACAAAAGATCTTAGGGGGAAATTGGTGGAATCAGGTGGTTAGGGACAGGGACGTAAGCCCACAGACCCAGGATGGCCACCTTTGGCACCGAACCATAGAGAGTGCAATGAAGAAGCCAGGCATTTTTCCTTGAGCCACCGGCATGCATGACAGCATCTGGGTGGCAGGACGCGTGAGTGAGTCTGGTGTGGATACCAGAAGGCACTCTCTAGAACCACAGTCTTTTGTGTTCTGCATGCATGCTGTGCAACCAGTGTCTGAGTCAAGCTCCATACCCTCAACTGAGAGAAATCTGTGCAGGCACTAGCCCATGCTCCTCAGGACCAGAAGTTTCTGAACACTCCAAGCCTGGGCCAGCTTGAAAATCTCAGTGTGCTATCTCTGGTTGGGACCTCTCTGGTGGTCTGGACTTGCCCAGACAGCAGAGGCAGAGGCAACCACTGGAAGCCAGCTCTCTGGACTAGCATTTCTCATGATTTTGGGTACAACTGGGAGTTCATGTGACCCCTGAGACCGTGAATGGGCACGTGCTCTGACAGTGGCAGAGGGAGAATTTATGTGCTCTGGAGCACCCAGAGGGGAACAGACTGAGTCTTCTTTTTTTTTTTTAAAGTTGATGATTTTTATTTACACAAATATGTAACATTTATGATATTCTTCCATGTTTTCATATATAATTTTTCTCAAACCTGAAGAATTTTCATTATCATCTATACATACACACATACGTTTTTCCATTTGGGCTATTTAAATATTTGTCCATTTTTTCTTCCATTTCTACCTATTCCCTCTTTTTTTTTGTTTGTTTGTTTGTTTATTTACAGTATAACAGTGTTCATTGTTTTGGCATCACACCCAGTGCTCCATGCAGTACGTGCCCTCCCTATTACCCACCACCTGGTTCTTCAACCTCCCACCCCCCCCCCGCCAACCCTTCATAAACCTCTGGTGGCTTTTCAGAGTCCATAGTCTCTCATGGTTCATCTCCCCTTCCAGTTTCCCTCAACTCCCTCTCCTCTCCATCTCCCCATGTCCTCCATGTTATTTGTTATGCTCCACAAATAAGTGAGACTATATGATACTTGACTCTCTCTGCTTGACTTATTTCGCTCAGCATAATTTCTTCCAGCCCCGTCCATGTTGCTACAAAAGTTGGGTATTCATCCTTTCTGATGGAGGCCTAATACTCCATTGTGTATATGGACCACATCTTCCTTATCCATTCATCCATTGAAGGGCATCTTGGTTCTTTCCACAGTTTGGCGACCATAGCCATTGCTGCAATAAACATTGGGGTACAAATGGCCCTTCTTTTCACTACATCTGTATCTTTGGGGTAAATACCCAGCAGTGCAATTGCAGGGTCATAGGGAAACTCTATTTTTAATTTCTTCAGGAATCTCCACACTGTTCTCCAGAGTGGCTGCACTAACTTGCATTCCCACCAACAGTGTAAGAGGGTTCCCCTTTCTCCACATCATCTCCAACACACGTTGTTTCCTGTCTTGCTAATTTTGGCCATTCTAACTGGTGTCAGGTGGTATCTCAATGTGGTTTTAATTTGAATTTCCCTGATGGCTAGTGATGATGAACATTTTTTCATGTGTCTGATAGTCATTTGTATGTCTTCGTTGGAGAAGTGTCTGTTCATATCTTCTGCCCATTTTTTGATATGATTATCTGTTTTGTGTGTGTTGAGTTTGAGAAGTTCTTTATAGATCCTGGATATCAACCTTTTGTCTGTACTGTCATTTGCAAATATCTTCTCCCATTCCGTGGGTTGCCTCTTTGTTTTGGTGACTGTTTCCTTTGCTGTGCAGAAGCTTTTGATCTTGATGAAGTCCCAAAAGTTCGTTTTTGCTTTTGTTTCCTTGGCCTTTGGAGACATATCTTGAAAGAAGTTGCTGTGGCTGATATCGAAGAGGTTACTGCCTATGTTCTCCTCTAGGATTCTGATAGATTCCTGTCTCACGTTGAGGTCTTTTATCCATTACGAGTTTATCTTCATGTATGGTGTAAGAGAATGGTCGAGTTTCATTCTTCTACATATCGCTGTCCAGTTTTCCCAGCACCATTTATTGAAGAGGCTGTCTTTTTTCATTGAATATTTTTTCCTGTTTTGTCGAAGATTATTTGACCATAGAGTTGAGGGTCCATATCTGGGCTCTCCACTCTGTTCCACTGGTCTGTGTGTCTGTTTTTATGCCAGTACCACGCTGTCTTGGTGATCACAGCTTTGTAGTAAAGCTTGAAATCGGGTAACGTGATGCCGCCAGTTTTGTTTTTGTTTTTCAACATTTCCTTAGCAATTCGGGGTCTCTTCTGACTCCATACAAATTTTAGGATTATTTGCTCCAGCTCTTTGAAAAATATCGATGGAATTTTGATCGGAATGGCATTAAAAGTATAGATTGCTCTAGGCAGTATAGACATTTTAACAATGTTTATTCTTCCAATCCAAGAGCATGGAACAGTCTTCCATCTTTTTGTGTCTTCTTCAGTTTCTTTCATGAGTGTTCTGTAGTTCCTCGAGTACAGGTCCTTTACTTCTTTGGTTAGGTTTATGCCCAGGTATCTTATGGTTCTTGGTGCTATAGTAAATGGAATCGATTCTCTAATTTCCCTTTCTGTATTTTCATTGTTCGTGTATAAGAAAGCCACTGATTTCTGTACATTGACTTTGTATCCTGCCACGTTACTGAATTGCTGTATGAGTTCTAGTAGTTTGGGGGTGGAGTCTTTGGGGTTTTCCATATAAAGAATCATGTCATCTGCGAAGAGAGAGAGTTTGACTTCTTCCTTGCCAAGTTGGATACCTTTTATTTCTCTTTGTTGTCTGATTGCCGTTGCTAGAACTTCTAATACTATGTTGAACAGGAGTGGTGAGAGTGGGCATCCTTGTCGTGTTCTTGATCTCAACAGGAAGGCTTTAAGCTTTTTCCCATTGAGGATGATATTTGCTGTGGGTCTTTCATAGATAGATTTTATGAAGTCCAGGAATGTTCCCTCTATTCCTATACTTTGAAGCGTTTTCATCAGGAACGGATGCTGGATTTTGTCAAATGCTTTTTCTGCATCCATTGAGAGGACCATGTGGTTCTTCTCTCTTCTCTTAATGATGTGTTCTATCACACTGATTGATTTGCAAATGTTGAACCAACCTTGCAACCCAGGGATGAATCCCACCTGGTCATGGTGGATAATCGTTTTAATGTGCTGCTGGATCCTGTTTGCTAGGATCTTTTTGAGAATCTTTGCATCCATATTCATCAGTGATACTGGTCTGAAATTCTCCTTTTTGGTAGGGTCTTTGCCAGGTTTGGGGATCAGGGTAATGCTGGCTTCATAAAAAGAGTCTGGAAGTTTTCCTTCTGCTTCAATTTTTTGGAACAACTTCAGGAGAATTGGTGTTATTTCTTCTTTGAAAGTTTGGTAGAATTCCCCAGGGAATCCGTCAGGTCCTGGGCTCTTGTTTTTTGGGAGGTTTTTGATCACTGCTCCAATCTCATTACTAGATATCGGTCTATTCAGGTTGTCCATTTCTTCCTGGTTCAATTTTGGGAGTTTGTAGCTTTTCAGGAATGCATCCATTTCATCTAGGTTGCTTAGCTTATTGGCATATAACTGTTGGTAATAATTTCTGATGATTGTTTCTATTTCCTTGGTGTTCGTTGTGATCTCCCCTTTTCATTCATCATTTTATTAATTTGGGCTTTCTCTCTTTTCTTTTGGATTAGTGGGGCTAATGGTTTATCGATCTTATTGATTCTTTCAAAAAACCAGCTTCTAGTTTCATTGATACGTTCTACTGTATCTCTCGTTTCTACCTCATTGATCTCTGCTCTAATCTTGATTATTTCCCTTCTTGCATGTGGAGTTGGTTTGATTTGTTGTTGATTCTCCAGTTCTTTAAGGTGTAGAGACAGCTGGTGTATTCTGGATTTTTCAATGTTTTTGAGGGAGGCTTGGATGGCTATGTATTTCCCCCTTAGAACCGCCTTTGCTGTATCCCATAGGTTTTGGACCGAGGTGTCTTCATTCTCATTGGTTTCCATGAATTGTTTAAGTTCATCTTTGATCTCCTGGTTGATCCAAGCATTCTTAAGCAAGGTGGTCTTTAGCTTCCAGGTGTTTGAGTGAGTCTTCTATCTGAGACAGTCATCTGGGTGACGTTTGCTTTCTTCTAAACCTCCAAAGAACCACCAAAAGTTGCCAGAGAGAGGAAAAGAAAAACAAAAACAAAACAAAAAACAACAACAACAGAAAAACCCTCCAGAGAACAGAAGCCTGAAAATCCGGTTTCCTCAGGGCCCAGCTCCTTGATATGGGGCAGGAAGACTCAACTCTAGCAAGACTGCCTGAAAAACCATGCATCAGGCCCCTCCCTCAGAAAGCCAGCCAAAACAATAATAGTAATAATAATAATAATAATAACCATAATAATAATAACAACAACAACAAGAGACAACCACCACTTAATAGATACAAATTTTATTTTTAATTCATTCTCACTATTCTCATTCTTTTCTATTTTCTTATAATTTTTAACCTATTTACCATCACAATGAGATGTTCAGTACAATCAATCCCATAATAACCTTTTACCTTGAACTTTTCGATACATATACCTGTTTTACTTTTCTATTTTTTAATTTAATTTAATTTTTTAATATTCATATAGAGATAAGCTTCAAGGAAATCCCTTTTCCCCCAATCAATGCTACCCCTATATATAAACCAGGTTTCACCCCCCTTTATCTCGGGAAATTTGAGTCTTTTAACAAAGATATCAAGATACAGGAGTGCCTGAAGGCTCTGCCTTCAACTCAGGTCATGATCCCAGGGTCCTGAGATCGAACCCCGCATTGGGCTCTCTGCTCTGCAGGGAGCCTGCTTCCTCCTCTCTCTGCCTGCCTCTGTGCCTAGTTGTGATTTCTCTATGTCAAATAAATAAAATATTTTAAAAAAAGATATCAAGATACATCCAAGAAGAATCAAAATAAACTTCCTTGCCCACACAGAATTTATAACCACTCTCCCATCTGATTCATCAGTCAGTGTTTCTGTGTATTTGTTTTTGTTCTGGTAGTATATAAATTTTATACTTGGGGTTCATTTTGGCTGTTTTTTTTTCTTCTCATTTACTTCTGTCTGTTTCTTTGTTTGTCTGTTTTTGCTCGTATACTTTATAAATCTTAACTTTGGAGCCCATTCGAGCTGGGTCTTCTCTTTTATTTTTTCTGTTTTTTTTTTTTTCCCTATCTCTCTCTCTCTCTTTTTTTTTCTTTTTTCTTTCTTTTTGGTGGGACACCCAATTGCTCAGAGGTGTTTCAGAGTGCACCTTCCCTGCACCATGGATGATACATTCAGTTACACATTCCCTCAGCCGTCTCTTATCAAAATGACTAGGAGGAGGAAAGCCCAAGAGAGGTAAAATTCAGAGACTGTTGGATATGGACAAAAACAGTATGTCAGAAAGGGAATTCAGGCTAACAGTTATCCAGGCAATGTCTACATTGGAGAAAGCCTTTAATGACAAAATGGAATTAATTAGGGCAGAAGTGACAGCCACCAGGGATGATGTCAACAATGCTCTCAATGTGTTCCGAACTAATCTAAATTATTTAACAGCGAGGGTAACTGAGGCAGAAGATGAAATTAGTGATCTGGAGGACAAACTGATAGAGATAAAGGATCAGGAGGAGGCATGGAAAAAACAGCTTAGAAGCCATAAAAAACAGAATTAGGGAAATAAATGATGCCAAGAATCATTTCAATGTCAGAATTATTGGAATACCTGAGGGGGAGGAGAAAGAAAGAAGTTTAGAGGATATAGTTAAATAAATTCTCCATGAAAATGTTCCCAATCTGGCAAACTGAATCAGCGTTCATATCCTAGAGGCAGAAATGTCTGACCCCAAGATCATAGAATCTAGAAAGATCTTGAGACACCTGATTGTGAAAATGATGAATCATAATTTTAGACAGGAGTTCTTGAAAGCAGCTAGGGGGAAGTGATTCTTAGGTACAGATGAAAGCCCATCAGAATAACGTCAGAACTGTCCACAGAAACCTGGAAAGCCAGAAAGAGCTGGCAATACATATTCAGGGCACTAAATGAGAAGAATATGCAGCCAAATATACTTTACCTGGCAAGACTGACATTCAAAATGGATGGAGAGATAAAGAGCTTCCAACACCAGGAAGATTTAAAAGAGTATGTGACCACCAAGCCAGCACCACAAGACATATTAAGGGAGGTTCTATAAAAGAGGTAAAAAACCCAAGAGTATCATTGAACAGAAATTAATCTACAGAAAAAAAAAGACAATAAAAATGTATCTCTCAATAATAACTCTCAACAGGAATGGCATAAACAAGCACATAAAATGGCACAGGGTTGCATATTGGATTAAATGACAGAACACATCCATTTGTTGTCTAAGAGAGACCCATTTGAGCCTAAGGATACATCCAGACTGAAAGTGAAGGGATGGAGAAGTATCTTTCATGCCAAAGGGCCTCAAAAGAAGGTTGGGGTAGTGATTCTCACATCAGATAAGTTAGATTTTAAACTAAAGACTGTAGTCAGAGATACAGAAGGATGCTACAAAACTCTTAAAGGGTCTATCCACCAAGAAGATCTAGCAATTGTGAATATTTATGCCCCCAATATGGGTGCAGCCAATTACATAAGAAAACTGTTATTCAGGATAAAGAGTCATATGGACATGAATACCTTAACAGTAGGAGATCCTAACATGTCACTCTCAGTAATACACAGATCATCCAAACAGAAAATCAATAAAGAAACACGACCACTGAATGACACATTGGACCAGATGGATCTCATAGATAAATACAGAACATTCCACCCTAAAACAACAGAATATGCACTCTTCTCTAGTGCACATGGAACATTCCCATAATAGATCACATATGGGTCACAAATCAGGGCTCAACCGATACCAAAAGATTGAGATTATTCCTGTGTATTCACAGATCACAAAGCTTTGAAACTGAAGCTCAACCACAAGAAAAAGTTTGAAAGGAATTCAAACACCTGGAAGCCAAAGGCCACCTTGCTTAAGAATGTTTGAATAAAAACAAAATGTTTCGATCAACCAGGAAATAAAAGAAGAGCTTAAAGAATTCATGGAAATCAATGAGAATGAAGACACATCAGTCCAAAACCTATGGGATACAGCAAAGGCAGTCCTAATGGGGAAATACATAGCCATCCAAGCCTCCCTCAAAAAATTGAAAAATCCAGAATACACCAGTTGTCTCTACACCTTAAAGAACTGGAGAATCAACAACAAATCAAATAACTCCACACGCAAGAAGGGAAATAATCAAGATTAGAGCAGAGATCAATGAGGTAGAAACCAGAGATACATTAGAACGTATCAATGAAACTAGAAGCTGGTTTTTTGAAAGAATCAATAACATTGATAAACCGTTGGCCACACTAATCCAAAGAAAAGAGAGAAAGCCCAAATTAATAAAATTGTGAATGAAAAGGGAGAGATCACAACTAACACCAAGGAAACAGAAACAATCATCAGAAATTATTACCAACAGTTATATGCCAATAAGCTAAGCAACCTAGATGAAATGGATGCATTCCTGGAAAACTACAAACTCCCAAAATTGAACCAGGAAGAAATTGACAACCTAAATAGACTGATATCTAGTAACGAGATTGAAGCAGTGATGAAAAACCTCCCAAAAAACAAGAGCCCAGGACCTGACGGATTCCCTGGGGAATTCTACCAAACTTTCAAAGAAGAAATAACACCAATTCTCCTGAAGTTGTTCCAAAAAATTGAAGCAGAAGGACAACTTCCAGACTCTTTATATGAAACCAGCATTACCCTGATCCCCAAACCAGGCAAAGACCCTACCAAAAAGGAGACTTTCAGACCAATATCACTGATGAATATGGATGCAAAGATTCTCAAAAAGATCCTAGCAAACAGGATCCAGCAGCACATTAAAAAGATTATCCACCATGTCCAGGTGGGATTAATCTCTGGGTTGCAAGGTTGGTTCAACATTCACAAATCAATAAATGTGATAGAACAAATCAATAAGAGAAGAGAGAAGAACCACATGGTCCTCTCAATGGATGCAGAAAAAGCATTTGACAAAATCCAGCATCCGTTCCTGATGAAAACGCTTCAAATTATAGGGATGGAGGGAACATTCCTGGACTTCATGAAATCTATGAAATACCCGCCCAAATATCATCCTCAATGGGAAAAAGCTTGCAGCCCTCCCGTTGAGATCAGGAACACGACAAGGATGCCCACTCTCACCACTCCTGTTCAACATAGTATTAGAAGTTCTAGCAATGGCAATCAGACAACAAAGAGAAATAAAAAGTATCCAAATTGACAAGGAAGAAGTCAAACTCTCTCCCTTCACAGATGACATGATTCTTTATATGGAAAACCCCAAAGACTCCACCCCCAAACTACTAGAACTCATACAGCAATTCAGTAACGTGGCAGGATACAAAGTCAATGTACAGAAATCAGTGGCTTTCTTATACACGAACAATGAAAATACAGAAAGGGAAATTAGAGAATCGATTCCATTTACTATAGCACCAAGAACCATAAGATACCTGGGAGTAAACCTAACCAAAGAGGTAAAGGACCTGTACTCGAGGAACTACAGAACACTCATGAAAGAAATTGAAGAAGACACAAAAAGATGGAAGACTGTTCCATGCTCTTGGATTGGAAGAATAAACATTGCTAAAATGTCTATACTGCCTAGAGCAATCTATACTTTTAATGCCATTCCAATCAAAATTCCACCGATATTTTTCAAAGAGCTGGAACAAATAATCCTAAAATTTGTATGGAATCAGAAGAGACCCCGAATTGCTAAGGAAATGTTGAAAAACATAAACAAAACTGGTGGCATCACGTTACACGATTTCAAGCTTTACTACAAAGCTGTGATCACCAAGACAGCGTGGTACTGGCATAAAAACAGACACATAGACCAGTGGAACAGAGTGGAGAGCCCAGATATGGACCCTCAACTCTATGGTCAAATAATCTTTGACAAAAAAGGAAAAAATATACGATGGAAAAAAGATAGTCTCTTCAATAAATGGTGCTGGGAAAACTGGTCAGTGATATGTAGAAGAATGAAACTCGACCATTCTCTTACACCGTACACGAAGATAAACTCGAAATGGATAAAAGACCTCAACATGAGACAGGAATCTATCAGAATCCTAGAGGAGAACATAGGCAGTAACCTCTTCGATATCAGCCACAGCAACTTCTTTCAAGATATGTCTCCATGAGCGCCTGGGTGGCTCAGTGGTTTAAGCCGCTGCCTTCGGCTCAGGTCATGATCTCGGGGTCCTGGGATCGAGTCCCGCATTGGGCTCTCTGGTCGGCAGGGAGCCTGCTTCTCTCTCACTCTCTCTGCCTGCCTCTCTGCCTACTTGTGATCTCTGTCTGTCAAATAAATAAATAAAATCTTTAAAAAAAAAAAGATATGTCTCCAAAGGCCAAGGAAACAAAAGCAAAAATGAACTTTTGGGACTTCATCAAGATCAAAAGCTTCTGCACAGCAAAGGAAACAGTCACCAAAACAAAGAGGCAACCCATGGAATGGGAGAAGATATTTGCAAATGACAGTACAGACAAAACGTTGATATCCAGGATCTATAAAGAACTTCTCAAACTCAACACACACAAAACAGATAATCATATCAAAAAATGGGCAGAAGATATGAACAGACACTTCTCCAACGAAGACATACAAATGGCTCTCAGACACATGAAAAAATGCTCATCAGCACTAGCCATCAGGGAGATTCAAATTAAAACCACATTGAGATATCACCTGACACCAGTTAGAATGGCCAAAATTAGCAAGACAGGAAACAACGTGTGTTGGAGAGGATGTGGAGAAAGGGGAACGCTCTTACACTGTTGGTGGGAATGCAAGTTAGTGCAGCCACTTTGGAGAACAGTGTGGAGATTCCTGAAGAAATTAAAAATAGAGCTTCCCTATGACCCTGCAATTGCACTGCTGGGTATTTACCCCAAAGATACAGATGTAGTGAAAAGAAGGGCCATCTGTACCCCAATGTTTATTGCAGCAATGGCTACGGTCACGAAACTGTGGAAAGAACAATGATGCCCTTCAACGGATTAATGGATAAGGAAGATGTGGTCCATATACACAATGGAGTATTATGCCTCCATCAGAAAGGATGAATACCCAACTTTTGTAGCAACATGGATGGGACTGGAAAAGATTATGCTGAGCGAAATAAGTCAAGCAGAGAGAGTCAAGTATCATATGGTCTCACTTATTTGTGGAGCATAACAAAGAACATGGAGGACATGGGGAGATGGAGAGGCGAGGAAGTTGAGGGAAACTGGAAGGGGAGATGAACCATGAGAGACTATGGACTCTGAAAAACAACCTGAGTGTTTTGAAGGGGCGTGGGTGTGGGAGGTTGAGGAACCAGGTGGTGGGTAATAGGGAGGGCACGTACTGCATGGAGCACTGGGTGTGATGCCAAAACAATGAACACTGTTATGCTGTAAATAAATTTAAAAAATAAATATAAAAATAAAAAAAAATTTGAAAAGGTATTGATAGGATAAAATATTAAAAGCATTAAAATAAGAAAGAGGAAATTAAAAAAATAGAATAAGAAAAAAATAAATTTTAATAAATTTACCTTTGAACGACTTAAGGATCATGAGGGAAAAAGCCATGAATTCTATCTCCCTCATTCCCATATCTCTGAGTTTTGCCATTGTCACTGATTGGTGATCTTGGTCTTGGTTGGATGTTCTTGTTGATCTTCTGTGGGAGGGTCTGTTGCAATGTTTCTAAAATGTCTTTGCCAGAGACTGAATTGCACCACCCTTGCCAGAGGCCAAGCTAAGTAATCTGCTCGGTTTCACTCGGTAGCCTTTGTTCTCTGAATGCTTTCCATACAGCTTTGTTGGATGGGATAAGAATAGCAGCCTCCCAGTCTCTGACCCCATAGGAACAGAGTGCCCCGGGCCCCACTCCTCAATGCGCTGTCAGAGAAAAGCAGTCAGGCACTCCCATCTCCCTGGTCTCTGCTCATGCTCTGTGCTCACCCAGACTGTGACCAATGGTCTCTATCTCTGGTGCATGGTCCTTTTTTTTAAAGATTTTTTTATTTATTTAACAGAGAGAGATCACAAGTAGGCCGAGAGGCAGGCAGAGAGAGAGGGAGGGAAGCTCCCTGCTCAGCAGGGAGCCTGATGCAGGACTCAATCCCAGGACCCTGAGATCATGACCTGAGCCGATGGCAGCGGCTTAACCCACTGAGCCACACAGGTGCCCCAGTGCATGGTCCCTTTTGGAGACTCCAAACCCAGCAGATTCCTGTAACATGCTCACACACAACTCTTTCTGGAGGAGGAAGGAGGTGGTCTCCCAGATCTGCCACTTGTGTGGTCCCTGCTCAGAGAGCAGTCCTCCAACTGTGCCTCAGATGACAGTTTAAGGTAATACCCAGCTAAGAGCCCCCTCCTCCACTCCATCTCTGTAGCTGACTTACCCACTCCAATACCTGGGAGCTCTGCTACACTCAGACACCTATGGTCATTTTGTGAACCCATGGGTCCTGAGACCACACTGTCACAGCGAGGGCTCCAACCCCCAACCTAACCTCTGGAGTGATGTCCCTCCGTCACCAGACTTCTAAAAGTTCTGATTTTGTGCTCTGTTTCTCTACTTCTTGCCAGGAGCCGGCCCCTCCCCATTCTGTCTATCTCCCATATATCATCTCAGATTCACTTCTCTGCACACTCTACCTTCCAGAAAGTCATTGCTTTTCTGTTCCTAGAATTGCTGTTATTCTTCACTTTGATCTCCTGTTGATTTTGTAGGTGTTCAGATGGTTTGATAACTATCTAGCTGAACTCCTGAGACTCAACGATATTTAGGTCTCCTACTCTTCCAACATTTTGCTCCTCCCTGTAACCCTCCACTCAAAAATATGAATGAATATCGAATGCATACTGGTAAATTAAAAAGTACAATTGTAAAATGATACATAGTACAGGAATCTAAGACATTCTGGATATACCAATGTGGTGGAGGAATGGGAGACTCCTTTTTAACCAGTCCCGTGAATTTGGCTAGAAACCTACCAAGGCACACTGAACACCCATACAATCAGCCTGAAATGTAAGATTATCCACATCTGGATCTCTATGGAGGCAGAGGATCATCAGTCAAGAGGGTGCAGTTGACTGGATTGTGGTTGATAGTTTCAGTGGTACATCCCCTCAACCACAACTCAACAGAATGAATAGGAAGAGGAACTCCCAACAAAATAAAGACCCAGAGAAAATGGCTTCACACACAGATCTAATGGATATGGATCTAAGCAAAATGTCAGAAATAGACTTCAGGGTAGCAGTTATGAAGACAATAATAAGGCTGGAGAAAGGGGTGCCTGGGTGGCTCCATGGGTTAAAGCCTCTGCTTTCAGCTCAGGTCATGATCCCAGGGTCCTGGGATCAAGCCCTGCTTCAGGCTTTCTGCTCATTAGGGAGCCTGCCTCCCCCACTCTCTCTGTCTGCTTCTCTCCCTACTTGTGATCTCTGTCTGTCAAATAAATAAATAAAATCTTTTTAAAAATAAAGTTGGAGAAAAGTATTAACATCAACGTAGATTTGCTAAGGGCAGACGTGAGAGTGGATCTGGAAGAACTTAAAAATGCTATTAATGACCTACAATCTAATCTAGATACTCTAATAGTTAGGGTAAATGTGACAGAGTAATGAATTAGTGATCTTGAAAACAAACAAATAGAAAAGAAGGAGTAGTAGGAGCCTGGGACAAACAGCTTAAAATCCATGAAAACAGAATTAGAGAAATAAGTGATACCATGAAAACTTCCAATGTCAGAATTTTTGGAATCCCTGGGTGGAGGGGGAGGTAGAGAAAGAGAGGACTAGAAGATATATTTGACTAAGTTGTAGCCAAGAACTTCCTTAATCTGGGGAATGAAACAAGCATTTGTATCCTAGAGGCAAAGAGAGCATCACTTAAGATCAAGCAGAACAGACAAACACCCAAGCATGTACAGTAAAATTTGCAAATCTTAGAACCAAGGAAACCATCTTAAGAGCAGTTAGGGGAAGGTATCCCTTCTTACAGAGGGAGTAATATGATAATGATATCGGACCTGTCCACAGAGACCTGGAAAGCCAGATTGGGCTGGCAAAACATATTCAGGGCAATAAGTGAGAAAAACATACAACCAACAATACTTTATCCAGCAAGGCTGACATTCAAAATGGATGGCGAGTTAAGGTCCTTCCAGGACTGGCAGAAACTGAAAGAATATGTGACCATTAAGCTGGCCCTGCAATAAATATTAACGGGGGATATATAAAAGGAGAAGGACAGCAAGAGTGATATGCTACAGAAATATATGGAGGCAACCTATAGAGATAAGGATTTCACAGGCAACATGATGGCAATAAAATCTTATCTTTCAATAATCACGTTCAATGAGAATAACCTAAATGCTCCCACGCACGGGCTCAGGGTTGCAGACTGGATAAAAAGACAGGACCCTACATACGCTGTATACAAGAAACTCATTTTGAACCTAAAGATACATCCAGAACAGAAGTGAGGGAATGGAGAACTATTTTTCATGCCAATGTACATCAAAAGAAAGCTGGGATAGCAATTCTCATGTCAGACAAATTAGATTTTTAGCTAAAGACTGTAGTCAGAGATACAGAAGCACACTATATCATTCTTAAAATGTCTATCCAAAAAGAAGATCTAACAATTGTAAATATGCCCCCAATATGGGAGCAGTCAACTACAAAGCCAACTGCTAACAAAAATATAGGTAAATATTGATAATAATACTTTAATAGTAAGAGACCTCAACACTTCACTCTCAGCAATAGGCAGATCATCCAAGCAGAAGATAAACAAAGAAGGAAGAGTTTTGAGTAATACTGGACCAGATGGACCTTATAGATATATGAATATTCCACCCTAAAACAACAAAATACCTGTTCTTCTCAAGCACACAGGGAACTTTTTCAAAAACAGACCACATATTGGGTCACAAATCAGGTCTCATTAGATACCAAAAGATTGATATTATTCCCTGAATACTTTCAGACCACAATGCTTTGAAACTGGTACTCAACCACAATAAAGAGCTTGGAAGAAATTTAGACACTTGGATACTAAAGACCATCCTGCTCAAGAATGTTTCAGTCAATCATAAAATCAAAAAGAACTTAAACAATTCATGGAAACCAATGATAGTTTTGTGGAGGTCATAGGGAGTGGGAAGGTATCTGGAAACCAGGATTTAACATAAACCCTCCAGTGTTTTTAATACTGGCTCCATTTTTGATACCATTCTGAAAACTATATCAAGTCAGCCTGGGGCTCAGATGTGAGCCAGGGGCCACCAGATTGCAGCCTCTCCCTTCCCGTGGCATCTGTTGGTCATAGTAAGGGTCGATGGTGTTGGCACAGCCCCAGCTTCATGCCAGCCCCCGCCGGGGCATCCCACACAGTGTGTCCTGTGGTTCACCAGCAGCCCTGCCAGGTGCTCACTCTTCCACTCTTCAGATACCCCTCCATCACCTGCTGCAGGTATGCAGGGTTTTTGGCTCTAAGCCCAGCACCGCCAGCATGAGCACCCTTAGGCAGCTCTCATGGCCAAGGGTGAGGAAGGAGCACCCACCCAGTGCATGAGGGAGGCAGTAAATACACAAGGCCATTTTGGATGCTGCCGCTGGGTGGGACGTGAGCGTCCCTGGGTGGATGGTCCTTTGGGGAAAGTCCTCAATGAAGTCTCCCCAGAGGATGTGACATGTGGGCCAGCCTTCTGAGCAGAGATGGGCTGGTTGTCACAGGAAAGGGGACCCCTCGGGCCAAGGTGGAGCAGGTCCCAGGGCAGGAGATTAGGGCCCTGTGCGGGACCACCTGGATGTGCTGAGGACCCTTCTGAGTGTGAGGAGAAGCTTGTGGTTGGGCAAGAGTCTTGTCTTCAACTTGTACAGAATGGCTCTGAGGGCTGGGTGGGGTGTGGACCATGGAGGGGTGATGAGGAGGCCAGCTGCAAGAGAGGGGTACTCCCCCGGTAGGTGGGGCACATCAGCACTGTGTCTGCAGCTCGCTGGTGTCTTTATGCATGACAACAATAATTTAAAAATCCCTGCTTGAGGAAAGTAGAATGACCAGCTGTGTATCTGGGCCCAATCCGAGGGAAGGACCAACGGGACACCGCAGTGTCATGAGCCGTGACTCATGGCAGCCAGCTGGGGGAGGGGGCAGGAGCAGGTTTCTTCCAATTCCACAGTGGTCTGAAATTCCTCTCTGAGCCATGTGTCTTTCCCTGATCTGACCACCACAGACCTACACACGTCAAATCCCCAGCTCGTCATTAGCCAACTGAAAAAAATTGTCACATCTTTCAACAACAACAGTGACTTTTGGGGGGATGTCCTGATTGTTAATAGCAGCTGGCAGCTGTGAGGAGCAGCTCCTCTCTCAGGGGCCATTGGGCCCCTGGCAAAGCCGCCAGGTTGAGGGTGTGGGCGGGGTGTGTGGCAAAAAAAAAAAAAAAAGAAAAAGAAAAAAAAAGAAAAAGAAAGAAAGAAAGAAAGAGAAAGAAAGCAAGCAAGCAAGAAAGAAAAATAAACAGTTGGCTCACAGGTCATGATCCCAGAGTCCTCGGATCGAGCCCCACATCGGGCTCTGTGCTCAGCAGGGAGCCTGCAAAAAAAAATGAGAAAAAGACACATCAATCCAAATCTATGGGATACAGCAAAGAGGAGATACACAGCCATCCAAATCTCACTCAAAAAAAAAAAAGTAGAAAAGTCCTGAGATACAAGCATTCTTTACACCTTAAAGATCTGGAGAATCAACAACAAATGAAACCTAATCCACACGTGAGAAGGAAAATAATCAAGATTAGAACAGAGAACAATGAGATAGAAACTAGAGATACAATAGAACACATCAATGAACCTAGAATCTGGTTTTATGAAAGAATCATTAAGATCAATAAACCATTGTTTAAACTAATTGAAAAGAAAAGAGAAAGGACCCAAATTAATAAAACTATGAGTGAAAAAGGAGAGATCACAACTAACACCAAGGAAATAGAAACAATCATCAGAAATTATTAACAACAGTTCTATGCCAATAAGTTAAGCAACCTAGACAAGGTGGATGCATTCCTGGAAACCTGTAAGCTTCCAAGACTGAATCAGGAAGAAACTGACAACCTGAATAGACCAATAACCAATTACAAGATTAAAGGAATGATAAAAAAAAAAAAACCTCCCCCAAAAAAACAAGAGTCAAGGACCTGATGGATTCCTTGGGAGTCTACCAAACATTTGAAGAAGAAATAATGTCTATTCTCCTGTAGCTGTTTCAAAAAATAAAAACAGAAGGCGCACTTCCAGTTTCATTATATGAGGTCATGATTACCTTGATCCTAAAACCAGGCAAAGAACCCATAAAAAGAATAATTTCAGACTGATATCCCTGATGAATATGGATGCCAAAATTCACAAGATACTAGCAAATAGGATCCTACAGTACATTAAAATTTTTATCCATCACAACCAGGCAGGATTTATTCCTGGGATACAAGGGTGGTTCAACATGCCCAAATCAACCAATATGATAGAAAGCATAAATAAGAGAAGAGACAAGACCCACACAGTCGTCTTAATTGATGCAAAAAAAGCATCTGACAAAATAGAGCATCCTTTCCTGATTAAAACTCTTCAGACTATAGGGATTGAGGGAGAATTCCTCAATTTCATACAATCCATCTATGAAAAAAATCACGGTGGATATCATTCTCAAGGGAGAAAAGTTTTTCAATTAAGATCAGGGACACGACATGAATGCCCACTCTTTTTTTTAAAAAAACATTTTTTTAAAGATTTATTTATTTGACAGATAGAGATTACAAGTAGGCAGAGAGGCAGGCAGAGAGAGAAAGAGGAGGAAGCAGGCTCCAGCTAAGCAGAGAGCCCGATGCGGGGCTCGATCCCAGGACCCTGAGATCATGACCTGAGCTGAAGGCAGAGGCTTTAATCAGCTGAGCCACCCAGGCGCCCCCATGAATGCCCACTCTTAACACTATTGTTACCATAGTACTAGAAGTCCTACTAACAACAATCACATGACAAAAAGAAATAAAATGTATTCAAATTGGCAAAGAATTAGTCAAGCTCTCTCTCTTCAAAGATGACATGATACTTTATGTGGAAAACCCAAAAGACTCCACTCCCAAAATACTAGAACTCATATAGCAATTCAGTAATGTGACAGGATACAAAATCAACGCACAGAAATCACTTGATTTCTTATAAACTAACAATGAAACTGCAGACAGGGAAATTCAAGAATTGATGCCATTTACAATAGCACACGTGCACACACACACACACACACACACACACCCCACAAGATATGTATGAATAAACCTAGCCAAAGAAGTAAAGGATATATACATGAGGAACTATAAAACACTCTTGAAAGAAATTGAAGGAGGCACATAAAGGTGGAAAAACATTCCATGCTCATGGATCAGAAGAATAAACATCAATAAAATCTTTATGCTGCCCAGAGCAATCTATACTTTCAATGTTATCCCAATCAAAATATTAGCAGCATTTTTGAAAGTGCAGGAACAAATGATTCTAAAATTTGTATGGAACCACAAAAGACCCCAAATCACCAAGGTAATGTGGAAAAAGTAAAGCAAAACTAGGGGCATCAATATTCCTGTTTTCTAGCTATATTACAGAGCTATGAGCACCAAGACAGCATGGTTCTGGCACCATAACAGATACATAGATCAAGGGATAAGAACGGAGAACCCAGATATGGACCCTCAACTTTATGGTCAACTAAACTTTGACAAAGCAGGAAGAAATATCCAATGGAAAAAAGACAGCCTCTTTAATAAATGATGGTGGGACTATTGGACAGCTATATACAGAAGAATGAAACTCGACCATTCATTTACACCATACACAATAATAAACTCAAAATGGATGAAAGACATCAATGTGAGACAGGAATCCAACAAAATCCTAGGGGAGAGCTTAGGCAGCAATCTCTTTAACACTGGCCACCACAATTTTTTTCAATCTCCAAAGGCAAGGGAAACAAAAGTGAAAATGAACTTTTGGGACTTCATCAAGATAAGATGCTCCTGAACAACAAAGGAAACAGTCAACAAATCAAAGAGGCAACCCACAGAATGGGAGAAGATATCTGCAAGTGACACTACAGACAAAGGCCTGATATCAAATATCTATAAAGAACTCCTCAAAATCAACATAACCATAAACAGATAATCAAGTCAAGAAATGGACAAAAGACAAAAACAGACACTACTCCAAAGAAGGCATACATACAAATGGCTAACATACACCTAAAAAAATGTTGATCACCGTTAATCATCAGGGAAATTAAAATCAAAACCACATTGAGATTCCACCTTACACTGGTAAGAATGGCAAATATTGACAAGGCATGAAACAACAAATGTTGTTTGTGGGGAAAGGGAAACCCTCTTACACTATTGGTGGGAATTCAAGTTGGTGTATCCACTTTGGAAAAGAGCAAGGAGGTTCCTCAAATAATTAAAAATAGAGCTACCCTATGTCACAGCAACTACACTACTGTTTTTGTTTTTACCCCAAAGATACAGATGCAGTGAATGGAAGGGCCATATGTACTCCAATGTCCATAGCAGCAATGTCCACAATAGCCAAACAGTGGAAAGAGCTGAGATGCCCTTGAAGAGACGAATAGATAAAGATGATGCAGTCCAAATACATAATGGAATATTACTCAGTAATCAGAAATGATGAATACCCAACCTTTGCATTAACATGGATGGAACTGGAGGAGATTATGCTATGTGAAATAAGTCAAGCAGAGAAAGTCAATTATCATATGTTTTTTCTTATTTGTAGAACATAGGGAATAGCGTGGAGGACAATAGGAGAAGGAAGGATAAAAGGAAGGGGAGATCAGAGTGGGAGAAAAACTTTGAGAGACTATGGAATTTGGGAAACAGGATTTTAGAAGGGTCTGGCGAGGAGTGATGGGTGAACCAGGTGATGGGTATTAAGGAGAGCATGGATTGCCTGGAACACTGTGTGTTATATGCAAACAATAAATCATGAAACACTACATCAAAAACTAATGATGTACTGTATGATGTCTATCATAACAAATTTTTTTCAAAAAAGACACTCTGGACAAAACAGAATTATAGAGTTGGGATATTAGTCAGGACTTTCAAGTGAAAAGAAACCAACAGGATATGACTGTGACCAACTATATTACTTTTTTTAAAATTTTTAAAGTATTATTATTTTATTTCTTTTCAGTGTTCCAGAATTCATTGTTTATGCACCACACCCAGTGCTCCATGCAACACATGCCCTCCATAATACCCATCAGCAGTCTCTCCCAACACCCCATTCCCCTCTCCTCCAATACCATTAGTTTGTTTCTCAGAGTCCACAGTCTCTCATGCTTCTTCTCCCTCTCCAATTTCCCCCAAATCCCTTCTCCTCTCCATCTCCCCATGCCCTCTGTGTTATTGCTTATGCTCCACAAATAAGTGAAACCATATGATAATTCACTCTCTCTGCTTGACTTATTTCACTCAGCATGATCTCTTCCAGTCCCATCCATGTTGATACAAAAGTAAGGTATTCATCCTTTCTGATGAAGGCATAATACTCCATAGTATATATGGACCATACTCTACATTATTTTTTAATGATTTATTTATTTAAGAGAGAAGGTGGAAGGGCTGATAGAGAGCGAGAGAGAGAGAGAGAGAGAGAGAGAGAGAATCTCAAGAAGACTCCCCAATGAGTGTAGAATCTGGCTTGGTGCTCAAACCCAGGATCCCAAGATCATGGGCTGACCTGAAACCAAGGACCATATTCTTAACCAATTGAACAACCTGGTGCCCGGTGCCCATCTAAATTATTAAGGACAATATTACTTTATATAAAATCTAGGATTTAGGGCATAAAGAAAAGATGGTGGAGGAGTAAGGTACCTTATTTCATCCAGTGTCCTAAATTTAGCTGGATGTCTACCAAACCATTCTGGACACCCACAAAACTAACCTGAGATGTAAGAATATATATCTGGATCTCTACTAACAGAATATCTCCAATGGTCTCAAGGTATGAAGCTGGAAGCTGTGATTCTGTGGACAGATATCAGAAGATAAACAGAAGGAGAAGGGAGCCACCATAAGCTGTTGTTGGGAAGGTGATATATAATGGAACCACAAAAGTGTTCTATGCTGGGAACCAGGCACAGACTGGTAAACCAGTAGTGGCAGGGAAAGAACTTTAGTACATCCCCAGACAGGTTCCAGGAGCTGCAGGTACAAATGCATGATCCTGGGGTGACTTGTGGATTTAGATGCACAAACAGCAGAGATATGCCTGACCCTGGGTTCCATGGCTGAGAGGGCTGCATGGGGTGCACAACCAGGGATGCTGCAGTTTTTAGCAACACAGATAGAAACAGAGATTTTGTGTCCCGGAGACTTCAGTGAAGAGCATACCATTTGCTGTTCGGAGACAGAGGTTTTGACGGGGTCACTTCTGCTATGACTCTCAAAGGACACACAGAAAGCTGCCAGGAAAAGCCACCAGGGAATGTGTACAGAGAAAAAAAGCCCCTAAAAATGGTTTTCAATGAGCACAGACCCCCACCCCCAGCGGCCAGGGTGAACAGTACCATAAATCCATCCCTAGAAGACAGGCTGGAAGAACAAGAGGACAACAGCCCTAAGGTCCCTATAAAACAGGTGCATGTTGCTTAGGTCACGGTTATTAAATTAGACACTGTACATTTCCTAACCACCCCTCAAAAGAATGACTAAGAGGAGGAACCTCCAACAAAGAAGATAATCAAGACTGTGGCCTCTGCCATAGACTTAATGGATATGGATATAAGCAAGATGTCAGAGATAGACTTCAGAGTAATAATTATGGGCCCAGCACGCAGAGTAATAATTATGAAGTTGATATCTAGTCTTGAGAAAAATATGTAGGGACAATATAGAATCACTAAGGGAAGAAATGAGGTATAATCAGGCTGAATGTAGAAATTACATGAACAAAATGCAGTCTAAACCGGATACAATGACTGCTAGGGTAAAGGTGGCAGAAGAATGAATTAGTGAGCTAGCAGATAACATGATAGAAAAGAAGGAAGCCAAGGAGATGGACAAGATGACGGAGAAGTAGGAGACACTGTTTCAACTCGTCCCCTAAAGTGAGCTGATTATCTACCAGAACACTCCAAACACCCATGAAATCAGCCTAAGATGTAGGATTATACACTTCTGGATCTCAACGGAGGCAGAAGACATCAGTGGAGAGGGAAAGCAGAGTGGGAATTCTCAGACTGATATCAGGGGATAAACAGAAGGTGGAGGGAGCCACCAGAAGTGACCCATTGGAAAATAATACCCCAATACAAGAGTGCCCTGTGATTGGGGACCAGCATTAACTTGGAGTCTGGTTTAAAGCCCTCTAAAAGAACAAAAGATCTTAAGGGAAAATTGGTGGAATCGGGCGGTTATAGGTACGGGCTTAAGCCCAAAGACCCAGGATGGCCACTGCCCGCACTGTGCCAGAGTGAGTGCGGTGAAGCATCCAGGCCATGGTACCTGAGTCGCAGACATGTGTAAGAGTGCCTTGGTGGCGGTGCGCATGAGCCAGTCTAGTGTGGATGCCAGCCACCACTCTCTAGAACCACAGCCTTTTGCACTCTGTATGTGTGCTGTGTGACAAAGGGTCTGAGTCACGCTCCACACCGTCCTGTGAGAGAGGTCCATGCAGGCGCTAGCCAGTGCTCTCTAGAACTGGCGAGAGTCTGAATACTCCCAGCTTGAGCCCAAGTGAAAATATCAGGGTGCTGTCTTTGGTTGAGATCTCTCCAGTGGTCTGGAACTGCCCAGACAGCCTTGGCACAGGCAGTCACTGGAGAGCAGGCTCTCTGGACTAATATTGCTTCTGGTTTTATTAGCCATGGTACAGAGACAAGTGGAAGCTCTTGTGACCTCTGAGACTGTGGCTGTGGATGAGTTCTGTTGGTGGGGGTGGGAGTGGGGATGGGGTCTATGTGCTCTGAACCACCCAGAGAGGAACAGACTGAGGCTTCTCTCTGAGATGGAGGTATGGGGGCAGTTTGCTTTCCTCTAAACTTCCAAAGAACCACCAAAACCACCAAGGGAAAAAACAAACAAACAAACAAACATAAGCAAAAAACAGTGAACAAAACCATCCAGAGAACAGAAGCCTGAAAAACCGGTTTCCTCAGAGACCAACTCCTTGATCGGGGGCAGGAGGACTCAACTCTAGCAAGACTGCCTGAAAAACCAGGAGGCAGGCCCCTCCCCCAGAAAGCCAGCCAAACAAAAACCAAAAAAAACCCAAACCAAAACAAACAGAAAAAACCCAAGAGAACAACTGCCACAAGGTCCCCATAAAATTATAAAACCAGTATCCTGGAAAAAGAAAATAGTAATCTCACAGTATTGCCCAAAAACCTATATACCTCATAGATATAACTTTTATTTTTAATTTGTTCCCACTATTCTTGTTCTTTTTAATTTTTTATAATTTTTAACCTATTTACCATCACAATAAGAAGTTCAGTACAACAAATTCCATAATAACCTTTTCACATGAACTTTACTGATACATATACCTGTGTTTTCCTTTTGCTTTTCTATTTTATTTTAGTATTCATATAGAGATAAGCTTCAAGGTTATCCTCTTTCCCCAAACAATACTACCTCTATAGATAAACCAGTTTTAATCCCCCTTTACCTTGGTAAAATTGAATCTTTAACAAAGATATCAAGGTACACCCAGGAAGAATCAAAATAACCTTCCTCTCCCACACTGAGGATTTATAACGACCCTCCCATCTTTTTCTTCTGTCAGTGTTTCTGTGTATCTCTTTTTGTTCTAATAGTCTATAAATCTTATACTTGGGGTTCATTTTGGATGGGTTCTTTTTTTCCTTGTCATTTATTTTCGTTGGTCTTTTTGTTTGTCCATTTTTTTTTGTATACATTATAAATCTTACCCTTGGGGACCATTCTGGCTGGGTCTTCTCATTTTTTAATTTTAATTTTTTTCCAGTCTCTATCTTTCTCTCTCTTTTTTTCTTTCTTTTTGGTGGGGACTCCTGAATGCTCAGAAGCATTCCAGGCTGCACTTTGCCTGGATCACAGTTGATACATTCATCTACACATTCCCTCAGCCATCTGTCACCAAAATGACTAGGAGGAGGAATGCCCAACAGAGGAAAAATTCAGAGACTGGGCCCTCTCCATCAGAGTTATTAGATATGGACATAAACAGTATGTCGGAAAAGGAATTCAGGCTAACAATGATCCAGGAAATGGCTAGGTTGGAGAAAACCATGAATGACAACATGGAATCAATTAGGGAAGAAGTGGAAGCCACCAGGGAAGAAGGTGAAAATGCTATCAATGAGATCCAATCTAATCTAAATTCTCTAACAGTGAGGGTAACTGAGGCAGAAGATAGAATTAGTGATCTAGAGGACAAAGTGATAGAGAAAAATGATTGGGAGTAGGCCTAGATTGAACAGCTTAAAAGCCATGAAAACAGAATTAGGGAAATCAATGACACTATGAAACATTCCAACATCAGAATTATGGGAATCCCTGAGGGGGAGGAGAAAGAAAGAAGACTAGAAGATATAGTTGAATAAATTCTCCACAAAAATGTTCCCAATCTGGGGAGTGGACCAGCCTTCGTGTCCTAAAGGAAGAAAGATCTCCCCTCAAGATCATAGACTTTAGAAAGACCTCAAGACACCTCACTATGGAACTAATGAATAATAATTTTAGACGGAAGCTCTTGAAAGAAGCTACGGGGAAGAGAGTCCTTACATATAGAGGAAGGTCCATCAGAAGAGCATCAGACCTGTCCACAGCAACCTGGCAGGCCAGAAAGGGCTGGCAAGACATATTCAGGGTACAAAATGAGAACAACATGGAGCCAAGAATATTTTATCCAGCAAGACTGACATTCAAAACGGATGGAGAGATAAAGAGCTTCCAGGACTGGCAAGGTTTAAAAGAGTATGTGACTACCAAGCCAGGACTACAAGAAATATTAAGGGGGGTTCTATAAAAGAAGAAAGAGCCCAAGAATGTCATAGAACAGAAATTTATGGAGCCTATATATAGAAACAAGACCTTCACAGGAAAAACGATGTCAATAAAAATGTATCTCTCAATAATCATTCTCAACGTGAACGTTCTAAACACTCCCAGAAAATGGAAAAGGGTTGCAGATTGGATAAAATGAAAGGACCCATCCCCATCTTGTCTACAAGAGACCGATTTTGAGCCCAAGGATACATCCAGACTGAAAGTGAAGGGATGGAAAAGCAGCACTCATGATAATGGGCCTCAAAAGAAGGATGGGGTAGTGATTCTCATACCAAATAAATTAGATTTTAAACTAAAGACTGTAGTCAGAGATAAAGAAGAACATTGCATCATTCTTAAAGGGTCTATCCACCAAGAATATCTAACAATTATAAATATTTATGCCCCCAATACAGGAGTATCCAAGTACATAAGACAATTGTTAATCAAGATAAACAGTAATATTGATATGAAAATATTAATATCAGGGGATCTTAACATGTCACTCTCAGTAAGAGATCATCCAAGCAGAAACTCAATAAAGAAACAAGACCACAGAATGACACATTGAACCAGATGTATTTCATAGATATATACAGAACATTTCACCCTAAAACAGCAGAATACTTATTTTTCTTTTTTTTATTTGTTTGTTTATTTACAGCATAACAGTGTTCATTGTTTTGGCATCACATCCAGAGCTCCATGCAGTACGTGCCCTCCTTATTACCCACCACCTGGTTCCTCAACCTCTCACCCCGCCGCCCCTTCAAAACCCTCTGGTTGTTTTTCAGAGTCCATAGTCTCTCATGGTTCATCTCCGCTTCCAGTTTCCCTCAACTCCCTCTCCTCTCCATCTCCCCATGTCCTCCATGTTATTTGTTATGCTCCACAAATAAGTGAGACCATATGATACTTGACTCTCTCTGCTTGACTTATTTCGCTCAACATAATTTCTTCCAGTCCCGTCCATGTTGCTACAAAAGTTGGGAATTCATCCTTTCTGATGGAGGCATAATACTCCATTGTGTATATGGACCACATCTTCCTTATCCATTCATCCGTTGAAGGGCATCTTGGTTCTTTCCACAGTTTGGCGACCGTAGCCATTGCTGCAATAAACATTGGGGTACACATGGCCCTTCTTTTCACTACATCTGTATCTTTGGGGTAAATACCCAGCAGTGCAGTTGCAGGGTCATAGGGAAGCTCTATTCTTAATTTCTTCAGGAATCTCCACATTGTTCTCCACAGTGGCTGAACCAACTTGCATTCCCACCAACAGTGTAAAAGGATTCCCCTTTCTCCACATCCTCTCCAACACACGTTGTTTCCTGCCTTGCTAATTTTGGCCATTCTAACTGGTGTCAGGTGGTATCTCAATGTGGTTTTCATTTGAATCTCCCTGATGGCTAGTGATGATGAACATTTTTTCATATGTCTGATAGCCATTTGTATGTCTTCATTGGAAAAGTGTCTGTTCATATCTTCTGCCCATTTTTTGATATGATTATCTGTTTTGTGTGTGTTGAGTTTGAGAAGTTTTTTATAGATCCTGGATATCAACCTTTTGTCTGTACTGTCATTTGCAAATATCTTCTCCCATTCCTTGGGTTGCCGTTTTGTTTTGTTGACTGTTTCCTTTGCTGTGCAGAAGCTTTTGATCTTGATGAAGTCCCAAAAGTTCATTTTCGCTTCTGTTTCCTTGGCCTTTGGAGACATATCTTGAAAGAAGTTGCTGTGGCTGATATCGAAGAGGTTACTGCCTATGTTCTCCTCTAGGACTCTGACAGATTCCTGTCTCACGTTGAGGTCTTTTATCCATTTTGAGTTTATCTTTGTGTACAGTGTAAGAGAATGGTTGAGTTTCATTCTTCTACAAATCACTGTCCAGTTTTCCCAGCATCATTTATTGAAGAGACTGTCTTTTTTCCATTGAATATTTGTTCCTGTATTGTCGAAGCTTGTTTCACCATAGAGTGAGGGTCCATATCTGGGCTCTCCACCCTATTCCACTGGTCAATGTGTCCGTTTTTATGCCAGGACCACGCTGTCTTGGTGATCACAGATTTGTAGTAAAGCTTGAAATCGGGGTAACGTGATGCCGCCAGTTTTGTTTTTGTTTTTCAACATTTCCTTAGCATTTCGGGGTCTCTTCTGATTCCATACAAATTTGAGGATTATTTGCTCCAGCTCTTCGAAAAAAAAAAGGTGGAATTTTGATAGGAATGGCATTAAAAGTATAGAATGCTCTAGGCAGCCTCAGGAGAATTGGGGTTATTTCTTCTTTGAAAGTTTGGTAGAATTCCCCAGGGAATCCGTCAGGTCCTGGGCTCAAAAAACATCTTGGTATGTTTTTGATCACTGCTTCAATCTCGTTAATAGATAGCGGTCTATTCAGGTTGTCAATTTATTCCTGGTTCAATTTGGGGAGTTTGTAGTTTTCCAGGAATGCATCCATTTCATGTAGGTTGCTTAGATTATTGGCAAATAACTGTTGGTAATAAATTCTGATGATTGTTTCTATTTCCTTGGTGTTAGTTGTGACCTCTCCCTTTTCATTCATAATTTTATTAATTTGGGCTTTCTCTCTTTTCTTTTGGATTAGTGTGGCCAATGCTTTATCGATCTTATTGATTCTTTCAAAAAACCAGCTTCTAGTTTCATTGATACGTTCTACTGTATCTCTTGATTCTACCTCATTGATCTCTGCTCTAATCTTGATTATTTCCCTTTTTGCATGTGGAGTTGGTTTGATTTGTTGTTGATTCTCCAATTCTTTAAGGTGTAGAGACAGCTGGTGTATTCTGGATTTTTCAATCTTTTTGAGGGAGGCTTGGATGGCTATGTATTTCCCCCTTAGAACCGACTTTGCTCTTTCCCATAGGTTTTGCAATGAAGTGTCCTCATTCTCATTGGTTTCCATGAATTGTTTAAGTTCATCTTTGAGCTCCTGGCTGATCCAAGCATTCTGAAGCAAGGTGGTCTTTAGCTTCCAGGTGTTTGAGTTCCTTCTGAACTTTTCCTTGTGATTGAGTTCCAGTTTCAAAGCATTGTGATCTGAGAATATGCAGGGAATAATGTCAGTCTTTTGGTATCGGTTGAGTCCTGCTTTGTGACCCAGTATGTGGTCTATTCTGGAGAAGGTTCCATGTGCACTTGAGAAGAATGAGTATTCTGTTGTTTTAGGGTGGAATGTTCTGTATATGTCTATGAGGTCCATCTGGTCCAATGTTTCATTCAATGCTCTTATTTCTTTATTAATTTTCTGCTTTGATGATCTGTCTATTTCTGAGAGAGGTGAATTAAGATCTCCTACTATTATTGGATTCATATTAATATGACTCTTTATCTTGATTAATAGTTTTCTTATGTAATTGGGTGCTCCCATATTGGGGGCATAGATATTCACTATTGTTAGATCATCTTGGTGGATAGTCCCTTTAAGAATAATGTAGTGTCCTTCTGTATCTCTGACTACAGTCTTTAGTTTAAAATCTAATTTATCTGATATGAGAATCACTACCCCGGCCTTCTTTTGAGGCCCATTGGCATGAAAGATGCTTCTCCATCCCTTCACTTTCAGTCTGGGTGTATCCTTAGGTTCAGAATGGGTCTCTTGTAGACAACATATGGATGGGTCCTGTCGTTTTAACCAATCTACAACCCTGTGTCGTTTTATGGGCGCATTTAGGCCATTCACATTGAGAGTGATTATTGAGAGATAGGTTTTTATTGACATCGTGTTGCCTTTGAAGTCTTTCTGTCTGTAGATTGTTTCTATATTTCTGTTCAATGATATTCTTAGGATTTTTTCTCTTTTATAGGACCCCCCTTAATATTTCCTGCAGTGTCGGCTTGGTGGTTGCATAGTGTTTTAAGCCTTGCCGGTCTTGGAAACTCTTTATCTCTCCATCCATTTTAAATGTCAGTCTTGCTGGATAGAGTATTCTTAGTTGCATGTTCTTCTCATTTTGTACTCTGAATATATTTTACCAGCCCTTCCTGGCTTGCCAGGTCTCTGTGGAAAGGTCTGATGTTATTCTAATGGGTTTTCCTCTGTATGTAAGGAGCTTCGTTGTCCTAGCTGCTTTTAAGAGGGTCTGTCGTGAAACTTAATTCCTCATTCTAAGTATAAGGTGTCGTGAGGAATTTCGAGAATCTAAAATCTTGGGAGGAAATCTCTTTGCTTCTAGTACATGAACGTTGTTTCCATTCGTGAGATTGGGAAAATTTTCATAGACAACTTCTTCCACTATATCTTCTAGACTTCTTTCTTTTTCCTCCCCTTCAGGGATTCCAATAATTCTGACATTGGAACGTTTCATGGCATCATTTATTTCCCTGATTCTGTTCTCGTGGCTTCTGAGCTGTTTGTTCCAGGCTTCCTCCTGATCCTTTCTCTCTATCTGTTTGTCCTCCAGATCACTAATTCTATCTTCTGTCTCAGTTACCCTAGCTTTAACAGAATTTAGATTAGATTGGAACTCCTTGAGAGCATTTTGAACATCATCCCTGGTGGCTTTCAGTTCTGCCCTAACATTGTGAGCATCATCCCTGGTGGCTTTCAGTTCTGCCCTAATCAATTCTGTTTGGTCATCCATGGCTTTCTCCAACCTAGCTATTGCCTGGATAATTGTTAGTCTGAATTCCTTTTCTGACATATTGTCTATGTCGATAGCCATTAGTTCTGTTGCAGAAGGCCCATCCTCTGTATTTTTCTTCTGTTGGGCATTCCTCCTCCTAGTCATTTTGGTAAGAGATGACTGAACAGATGCAGCTGGACTTATCGATTGTGGTGCAGTCAATGTGCACCCTGGAATGCTTCTGTGCAATCAGGATTCCCCACCCAATGAGAGAAAAAAGAAAAGAAAAAGAAATAGAGAAGAAGAAAGAAAAAAAAAGGGAAAGAAAAGGGGAAAAAAAGAGAGAGAGAGAGAGAGAGAGGAAAAAGGGGAAGATAAAAGAGAAGGCTCAGCCCAAATGGGCCACAAGGTAAGATTTATGAAGTATACAAACAAAAACAGACAAACAAAAAGACTGATAAAAGTATATGACAAGAGAAAAAAATATATATATAAGTAAAAAAAGGGAAGAAACTCATCAGAAAGAACCCCAAGTATAAGATTTATATATTATTGGGACAAACACAAATTCACAGAAACACTGACAGAAGGAAAAATTGGGAGAGTGGTTATAAATTCTCATTGTGGGTGAGGAAGGTTATTTTGATTCTTCCTGAAGGTATCTTGATGTTTTTGTTAAGGGACTCAACTTTCCTAAGTTACAGGGGGATTAGAAACTGGTTTGCCTATAGGGGTAGCATTGATTGGGGAAAGTGGATTATCTTGAAGTTTAACTCTATATGTATAGTAGAAAATAAAAATTAAAAAAGAATAAACTAGACTAAACTAAGTTAAAATTAAAAAAGAATTAAAAAAATAGAAAAGCAAAAGAAAAACACGGGTGTATGTATCAAAAAGTTCATGTTAGAAGGTTATTAAAGAATTTGATGTACTGGACATCTCAGTGTGGTGGTAAATAGGTTAAAAATTATCTGTATGTATAAAAAAAAAGAACCAGAATATTGGTAAAGAGTTAAAAATAAAAGTTGTATTTATGAAGTAGTGGTGGTTGTTCTCTTGTAGTCTTTTTTTTTTTTCTTCCTTCCTGGTTGGTTTTCTGGGGTAGGGTCCTGCCACTTGGGTTTTCAGACAATGATGTTCCCTGAGTTAGGTCCTCCTGCTCCCCTCAAGGGCGTGAGCTCTGAGGAAACTGTTTTTTTCAGACCTTTGTTCTCTGGGGGTTTTTATGTTCTTTCATCTGCTTTCTCTTGCCTTGACAGCTTTTGATGGTTTTTGGAGGTTTAGAGGAGAGCAAACTGCACCCCGACCTCCCTCTCAGAGAGAAGCCTCAGAATGTTTTGCAAAAGCTGCTGGCAGAGTCAGTTCTGAGTCACTGTTCCTGGGGATGCAGGAGCTCCTCCTTGTACCCAAAACCAGGGCAGCGGTGGCTGTCTAGGCAGCTCCAGACCGCCAGAGAGGTTTGGAGCAGAGATCGCACACTGAGGTTTTCCCGCTGTCCCGGGCTGGGAATGTCTGGTTTTTCCTGCTGCCAGAGCTCCAGGCTAGCGCCTATGAGCATGTATCCCAAGGGAGGGTGTGGGACGCGCGTGTTTCAGTATTGCTGTCTGGCCAGGCTCCCAGCCCCTCACGGGAGCCAGACCCCACTCGTTCTCGGGCATGCTGGGGTTCAGGAGCACTGGCGGCTCAGGGACTGAGACCCGATTTCTCCGCTGCACTCTCTGGCTCAGCGCCAGTGGTGGCTGTCTTGGGTCCGGGGACTTAGGTCCCTGACCCTAACCGCCCAGGTTCCCACTATTACTCCCCCCCTCCCGCGATCCTTTGCTCTTTGTTTTTTGAGTGCTTTCAACCAGACTCCAAGTTAATGCTGGTCCCCAGACGCAGAGCACTCTCGTGTTGGGGTATTACTTTCCAATCGGTCACCTCTGGTGGCTCCCTCCCCCTTTTGTTTATCTTCTGATATCAGTCCGAAGCTCCCAGTCTGCTTTACCTGCCACTCGCGTCTTCTGCTCCTGTAGAGATCCAGACATGTATACTTCTCATCTCAGTCTGATTTCATGGGTGGTCGGAGTTCTTTGGTAGGTAATCAGCTCACTTTAGGGTACAGGTTGAAATGGTGCCTCCTCCTACTTCCCCACCATCTTGACTCCCCGAATACTCATTTTTCTTGAATGCACATGGAAGTTTCCCCAGAACAGACCACATACTGGGTCACAAATGAGAACTCA
The DNA here is from genome assembly GCF_922984935.1 of Meles meles. Lineage (NCBI taxonomy): Eukaryota > Metazoa > Chordata > Mammalia > Carnivora > Mustelidae > Meles > Meles meles. The sequence continues at coordinate 50,028,573 of NC_060087.1, read as the reverse complement.
ACTGATACCAAATGATTGAGATTTTCCCCTGCATATTCTCAGACCACAATGCTTTGACACTGGAATCTTATGGTTCTTGGTGCTATAGTAAATGGAATAGATCCTGTAATGACACATTCATTTGCTGTCTACAAGAGACTCATTTTGAACCTAAAGACACCACCAGACTGAAAGTGAGTGCTTGAAGATTTTTTCATTCCATCGGTCCTTAAGAGAAAGCAAGCTTGGGTAGCAATTCTCATGGCAGATAAATTATATTTTAAGCTAGCTTGTAGCATGAAATACAGAAGGACCCTATATTATTCTCAAGTGGTCTATAGAATAAGAAAATCTAAAAATTATACGTATCTAAGTCTCTAAAAGGGGAGCAGCCAACTACATAAGCCAGCTGTTACCAAAGATCAAGAGACATATTGATAATACTTAAATAATAGGAGAGCTCAACACTCCTCTCTCAAGAATAGACAGATCATCAAGGTGGAAGATCAACAAAGAAACATGAGGTTTGAATGACACAACGGATTAGATGGACTTCATAGATGTATACAGAACATTCCACCCTAATACAATAGAATACAAATTCTTCTTGAACACACATGGAACTTTCTCCAAAATAGACTACATACTGGGTCACAAGTGAGGTCTCAACCAATATGAAGAGATTGATATGATTCCCTGCATAGTCTCAGACCACAAAGCTTTGAAACTGGAACTCATTCACAAGAACAAAAAATGGAAGGAACTAAAACACTTAGAAGCTAAAGACCATCCTGCTCAAGAATGTTTGCATCAACCAGGAAATTTAAGAATAACTTAAACAATTCATGGAAACCAATGAGAATGAAAACACATTTCCAAAACCCATGGGACACTGCAAAGACGGACCTATGGGGAAAATACATAGACATCCAAGCCTCACTCAAAAAAGTAGAAAAATTCCTGAAATCACAAGCTAACTATTCATCTTAAAGAACTGGAGAAAGAATAAGAAATAACGCCTAAGCCATGTAGGAGAAAAGAAATAATAAAGATTAGAACAGGGATCAATGATTTAGAAACCACAAATACAGTACAGCATATCAATGAACCTAGATGCCTGTTCATCGAAAGAATTAACAAAAACAATAAACTCCTGGCCAGACTTATCCTAAAGAAAAGAGAAAAGACCCAAATTAACAAAATTATGAATGAAAGGGAAGAGATCATAACTAACACCAGGGAACTATAAATAATTATTAGAAATTATTATCAACAACTATATGCCAATAAATTAAGCAACATGGAAGAAATAGATGCCTTCCTGGAAACCTATAAACTGCCAAGACTGAAAGAGGAAGAAATTTGACAATCTGAATAGACCAATAACCAATGAGGAAATTGGAGCAGTGATCAAAAAACTCCCAGAGAGCAAAAGTCCAGAGTCTGAAGGATTCCCAAGGAAATTCTACCAAACATTTCAAGAAGAAATAAAACTTCTTCTTATGAAGCTTGTCCAAAATAGAAACAAAAGGAAAACTTCCAATCTTGTTTTATGAGGCCAACATTACCTTGAACCCAAAACCCAACAAGAGCGCCATCAAAAAGGAGAATTAGAGACAAATATCCCTGATCAATGTGGATAACAAAATTTCAACAAGATCCTAACTAATAGGATCCCACAGTATCTTACAATGAATACCCACCACAACTAGGTCAGATTTATTCCTGGATACAAGGGTGGTTTAACATTTGAGAATCAATCAGTGTGATAGAACACATAAATAAAAAAAAGACAAGCACCATATGATACTCTCAACTGATGCAGAAAAAGCATATGACAAAATACAGTGTCCTTTCTGGATTAAAAGTCTTCAGAATGTAGGGCTAGAGAGGATACTCCTCAGTTTCATAGATACCATCTACAACAAGCCCACAGCAAATACCATTCTCAGTGAGGAAAGGCTGAGAACATTTTAATTAAGGTCAGGAACACAACAAGGATACCAATTCTCACAACTATTGTTCAACAAAGTGCTAGAGGTCCTAGCATCAACAATCAGACAACAAAAATAAATAAAACGTATTCAAATTGGCATGAAGAGAGGAGTCAAGATAGCAGAGGAGTAGCAGGCTGAGATGACATTAGGTATCAGGAGATCAGCTAGATAGTTTATCAAACCATTCCAAATACCTACAAATCCAACAGGAGATCAAAGAGAAGAGCAGCAATTCTAGAAACAGAAAATCGACCACTTTCTGAAAGGTAGGACCTGCGGAGAGGTGAATTCAAAGCGACAGGAAGACAGACCGTGGGGGGAGGGGCTGGCTCCCAGCAAGTGGCAGAACAATGGAGCACAAAATCAGAACTTTTAAAAGTCTGCTCCACTGAGGGACATCACTCCAGAGGCTAACCAGAGTGAAGCCCCAGTGGGGACAATGTGGTCTCAGGTCCCGTGGGGTCACAGAAAGATTGGGGGTGTCTGAGTGTCACAGAGCTCACAGGTATCAGAGCGGGTAAGCCGCCTACGGAGAGCGAGCTGAGGAGTGAGCTCTCAACTCAGGGTTACCTTAAATTGTGATCCGTGGCACAGTCAAACCACTGCTCTTTGAGCAGGGACCCCACAGGATCCAGGGAGACCCCGCCCCCAGAAGAGTGCAGGGATCTGCTGGGTTTGGAGACACCAGGCGGGGCTGTGCGCCAAAGAGTAAGATGCTTGGTCACAGGCTTGGTGAGCTCGGAGCATGGCCGGTGGCCAGGGAGATGGGAGTGATTGGGCACTTTCCTCCAAGGCTGCACTAAGGTGTGGGGCCCCGAGCTCTTGGCACCTCCAGGGCAGAGATTGGGAGGCTATCATTTTTATTCCCATCCTTCAGAACTCTATGGAAAGTATTCAGTGAACAAAAGCTCCCAAGAGTGAACCCAAACAGACTACTTAACCTGGCCCCTGGTAAGGGCGATGCAATTCTGCCTTACGCAAAGACACACATGAATCACTACAAGAGCCCCCTCCCACAGAAGATCAGCAAGAAATCCAGCCAAGGCCAATTTCACTTACCAAGAAGAACAGTGGGATTCCAGAGGAGGAGAAAGCAAAGCATGGAATTCATGACTTTCTCCCCAAGATCCTTTAGTCTTACAAAGTTAATTGTTTTTTTTAATTTTATTTTTATGCTAATTTTATTTTTACGCTAATTATTTAACTTTTACTCTTTCTTCTTTTAACATTTTTAACTAGTTTATTATAACAATACCTTTCATAAAAAATATCTTTTTGGGGCGCCTGGGTGGCTCAGTGCGTTGGGCCGCTGACTTCGGCTCAGGTCATGATCTCAGGGTCCTGGGATCGAGTCCTGCATCGGGCTCTCTGCTCGGCGGAGAGCCTGCTTCCCTCTCTCTCTCTCTGCCTGCCTCTCTGTCTACTTGTGATCTCTCTCTGTCAAATAAATAAATCTACAAAAAAATATATCTTTTTGAACCTTCATTATTATAGACATATTTTATCCTTTATTGTATATAATTTTATTTTTTGTATACACATAGGGTTTTTTCTCTTTAAAAAATTTGGGATACAACTTCTTTTAATAGATCAATATATACCCTAAATCCAGCACAGGGCTTTGTTCTAGTCTCCAGTCTGAACAAATTCTCTCCACTTTCGTTTTCTTTATTCTCCCAAACAATATAACTTATCAACTTCTCTTTTAGAAATTTCTTAAACAAATTTTCATCTTTATATTCGTATTCCATACGCTCATTGTGGTTACCATTATTTTGTGCATACGTATGTATATGTATATATATTTTTTTTTCTTTAAAATTCTGGAAGGTAGTTTCTTCTAAGAGACCAAAATACTCCCAGAATTAAGTGGGTGACTCTCTTCTATTCACGAGTCAAATATATATATATATATTTTTTCTTTATTTATTATATTTATTAATTTTTTTTCTGAACTTCTTTTAATCCTTTTTCTTTCCCCCATGATTTGGGGTCTCCTCTGATTTAGTTAAAGCACATTTTCCTGGGGGCTTTGCCATCCTTTTAGTATTTTATTCTCTCCTTCATATATTCTTATCTGGATAAAATGACAAGTCAGAAAAACTCACAAAAACAACAAAAAAAAAGGACAAGAGGCAGTACCGAAGGCTGGAGACCTAATCAATATGGACATTGTTAATATGTGAGATCTAGAGTTCAGAAGGACGATTCTCAAGGTGCTAGCTGGGCTTGAAAAAGGAATGGAAGATACAAGAGAAACCCTGTCTGGAGAAATAAAAGTCCTTTCTGGAGAAATAAAAGAACTAAAATATAACCAAGTTGAAATAAAAAAAGCTATTAATGAGGTGCAATAAAAAGTGAAAGATCTCACTGCTAGGATAAACAAGAAAAAAGAGAGAATTAGTGATATAGATGACCAAATGATGGAGAATAAAAAACCTGAGCAAAAGAGAGATATACAACTACTGGACCACAAGGAGAGAATTTGAGAGATAAGTGATACCATAAGATGAAACAACATTAGAATAATTGGGATTCCGGAAGAAGAAAAAAGGGGGGGGCAGAAGGTATATTGGAGAGAATTATTGTGGAGAATTTCCCTAATATCACAAAGGGAGCAAGGATCAAAATCCAGGAGGCACAGAGAACACCCTTCAAAATTAATAAGAATAGGTAAACACCCCGTCATCTGATAGTAAAACATATAGGTCTTAGTGACAAAAAAAAAATCCTGAAAGCAGCCTAGAACAAGAAGTCTGTAACATACAACGTTAAAAATATTAGATTGGCAGCAGACTTATCCACAGAGACCTGGCAGGCCAGGAGGAACTGGCATGATATATTCAGAGCACTAAACAAGGAAAACATACAGTCAAGAATACTATATCCATCTAGGCTATCATTGAAAATAGAAGGAGACCATGACCTGAGCCAAAGGCAGAGGTTTAACCCACTGAGCCATCCAGGCATCCCTGAACCAGACAAGGATCCCACCAAAAAAGAGAACTACAGACCAATATCCTTGATGAACACAGACGCAAAAATTCTCGCCAAAATACTAGCCAATAGGATTCAACAGTACATTAAAAGGATTATTCACCACAATCAAGTGGGATTTATTCCAGGGCTGCAGGGTTGGTTCAGCATCCGCAAATCAATCAATGTGATAGAACACATTAATAAAAGAAAGAACAAGAACCATGTGATACTCTCAATAGATGCTGAAAAAGCATTTGACAAAGTACAGCATCCCTTCCTGATCAAAACTCTTCAAAGTGTAGGGATAGAGGGCACATACCTCAATATTATCAAAACCATCTATGAAAAACCCACCGCAAATATCATTCTCAATGGAGAAAAACTGAAAGCTTTTCCGCTAAGGTCAGGAACATGGCAGGGATGTCCATTATCACCACTGCCATTCAACATAGTACTAGAAGTCCTAGCCTCAGCAATCAGACAACAAAAAGAAATTAAAGGCATCCAAATTGGTAAAGAAGAAGTCAAACTATCACTCTTCGCAGATGATATGATACTATATGTGGAAAACCCAAAAGACTCCACTCCAAAACTGCTAGAACGTGTACAGGAATTCAGTAAAGTGTCAGGATATAAAATTAATGCACAGAAATCAGTTGCATTTCTGTACACCAACAACAAGACTGAAGAAAGAGAAATTAAGGAGTCAATCCCATTTACAATTGTACCCAAAACTATAAGATACCTAGGAATAAACCTAACCAAAGAGACTAAGAATCTATACACAGAAAATTATAAAGTACTCATGAAAGAAATCGAGGAAGACACAAAAAAATGGAAAAATGTTCCATGCTCCTGGATTGGAAGAATAAATATTGTGAAAATGTCTATGCTACCTAAAGCAATCTACACATTTAATGCAATCCCTATCAAAATACCATCCATTTTTTTCAAAGAAATGGAACAAATAATTCTCAAATTTATATGGAACCAGAAAAGACCTCGAATAGCCAAAGGAATATTGAAAAAGAAAGCCAAAGTTGGTGGCATCACAATTCCGGACTTCAAGCTCTATTACAAAGCTGTCATCATCAAGACAGCATGGTACTGGCACAAAAACAGACACACAGATCAGTGGAACAGAATAGAGAGCCCAGAAATCGACCCTCAACTCTATGGTCAGCTAATCTTCGACAAAGCAGGAAAGAATGTCCAATGGAAAAAAGACAGCCTCTTCAATAAATGGTGCTGGGAAAATTGGACAGCCACATGCAGAAAAATGAAATTGGACCACTTCCTTACACCACACACGAAAATAGACTCCAAATGGATGAAGGACCTCAGTGTGAGAAAGGAATCCATCCAAATCCTTGAGGAGAACGCAGGCAGCATCCTCTTCGACCTCAGCCGTAGCAACATCTTCCTAGGAACAACGGCGAAGGCAAGGGAAGCAAGGGCAAAAATGAACTATTGGGATTTCATCAAGATCAAAAGCTTTTGCACAGCAAAGGAAACAGTTAACAAAACCAAAAGACAACTGACAGAACGGGAGAAGATATTTGCAAACGACATATCAGATAAAGGGCTAGTATCCAAAATCCATAAGGAACTTAGCAAACTCAACACCCAAAGAACAAACAATCCAATCAAGAAATGGGCAGAGGACATGAACAGACATTTCTGCAAAGAAGACATCCAGATGGCCAACAGACACATGAAAAAGTGCTCCACGTCACTCGGCATCAGGGAAATACAAATCAAAACCACAATGAGATATCACCTCACACCAGTCAGAATGGCTAAAATTAACAAGTCAGGAAATGACAGATGCTGGCGAGGATGCGGAGAAAGGGGAACCCTCCTCCACTGTTGGTGGGAATGCAAGCTGGTGCAACCACTCTGGAAAACAGCATGGAGGTTCCTCAAAATGTTGAAAATAGAACTACCCTATGACCCAGCAATTGCACTACTGGGTATTTACCCTAAAGATACAAACATAGTGATCCGAAGGGGCACGTGTATCCCAATGTTTATAACAGCAATGTCTACAATAGCCAAACTATGGAAAGAACCTAGATGTCCATCAACAGATGAATGGATAAAGAAGATGTGGTATATATACACAATGGAATACTATGCAGCCATCAAAAGAAATGAAATCATGCCATTTGCGACAACGTGGATGGAACTAGAGCGTATCATGCTTAGTGAAATAAGTCAATCGGAGAAAGACAACTATCATATGATCTCCCTGATATGAGGACATGGAGAAGCAACATGGGGGGGTAGGGGGATAGGAGAAGAATAAATGAAACAAGATGGGATTGGGAGGGAGACAAACCATAAATGACTCTTAATCTCACAAAACAAACTGGGGGTTGCTGGGGGGAGGTGGGATTGGGAGAGGGGGAGGGGGCTATGGACATTGGGGAGGGTAAGTGCTATCGTGAGTGCTGTGAAGTGTGTAAACCTGGCGATTCACAGACCTGTACCCCTGGGGATAAAAATACATTATATGTTTATTAAAAAAAAAAATTTGGAAGGGGAGGCGAACCATAAGAGACTATGGACTCTCAAAAACAACCTGAGGGTTTTGAAGGGTCAGGGGTGGGAGGTTGGGGGAACAGGTGTTGGGTAATGGGGAGGGCACGTTTTGCATGGAGCACTGGGTGTTGTGCAAAAAGAATGAATACTGTTACGCTGAAAAAATAAATAAAATGGAAAAAAAAAGAAAATAGAAGGAGAGACAAAAAGCTTCCAGGACAAATGAAAACTAAAAGAATTTGTAAACACCAAACCAGCTCTACAGGAAATATTGAAAGGGGTCCTCTAAGCAAAGAGAGACCCTAAATGTAGTAGATCAGAAAGGAACAGAGACAATATACAGGAACAGTCACCCTACAGGCAATACAATAGCACTAAATATATATATCTCAATAGTTACCCTGAATGTAAATGGGCTAAATGCCCCAATCAAAAGACACGGGCTATCAGAATGGATAAAAAAAACAAAACGCATCAATATGCTTCCTACAAGAAACTCATTTTAGACCCGAAGACACCTCCAGATTTAAAGTGAGGGGGTGGAAAACAATTTACCATGCCAATGGACATCAGAAGAAAGCTGGGGTGGCAATCCTTATATCAGATCAATTAGATTTTAAGCCAAAGACTATAATAAGAGATGAGGAAGGACACTATATCATACTCAAAGGGTCTTTCCAAAAAGAAGATCTAATAATTTTAAATATCTATGCCCTTAACATGGGAACAGCCAACTACATAAACCAATTAATAATCCAAGCAAAGAAAGATATCGCCAATAATATGAGGAGATTTTAACACCCCTCTCACTGAAATGGACAGATCATCCAAGCAAAAGATCAATAAGGAAATAAAGGCTTTTCTCTGACAGGGAGGTCAGGGGGGAGTTTGCTTTCCTCTAAACCTCCAAAAACCATCAAAAGCTGTCAAGGCGAGAGAAAACAGATGAACAAACACAAAACCCTTCAGATAACAAAAGCCTGAAAAAAGCGGTTTACTCAGAGTCCACCCCCCTGAGGGGAGAGGGAGGACCTAACTAAGGGAACATCATTGACTGAAAACCCACGTGGCAGGCGCCTTCCCAAGAAAACCAACCAAGAAGGTAGGAAAAACAAAAAGAAAAAAAAAGACAACAAGATAACAATCACCACTAATTCATAAATAAAACTTTTATTTTTAACTTTTTACCACTATTATAGTTCATTGCTTTTTATACATATAGATAATATTTTAACCTGTTTACAATCACAGTGAGATATCCAGTACATCAAATTCCTTAATACCCTTGTAACTTGAACTTTTTGATATATACACCCGTTACTGCATCACAGTTGATAAATCCAGCTGTATCCGTTCATTGATCTCTTACCAAAATGACTAGAAGGAGGAATACACAATAGAAGAAAAATACAGAGGATGGACCTTCTGCAACAGAGCTAATGGCTATCGACATAGACAACATGTCAGAAAAGGAATTCAGTCTAACAATTATCCAGGCAATATCTAGGTTGGAGAAAGCCATGGATGACCAAACAGAATTGATTAGGGCAGAACTGAAAGCCACCAGGGATGATGTTCACAATGTTAGGGCAGAACTGAAAGCCACCAGGGATGATGTTCAAAATGCTCTCAATGAGTTCCAATCTAATCTAAATTCTCTAAAAGCTAGGGTAACTGAGACAGAAGATTGAAATAGTGATCTGGAGGACAAACAGATAGAGAAAAAGGATCAGGAGGAAACCTGGAACAAACAGCTCAGAAGCCATGAAAAGAGAATCAGGGAAATAAATGATGCCATGAAACGTACCAACGTCAGAATTATTGGAATCCCGGAAGGGGAGGAAAAAGAAAGAAGTCTAGGAGATATAGTGGAACAAGTTTTTTTTTTTTTTTTAAGATATATTTATTTGACAGATAGAGATTACAAGTAGGCAGAGAGGCAGGCAGAGAGAGAGAGAGAGGAGGAAGCAGGCTCCCAGCCAAGCAAAGAGCCCAATGCGGGGCTCGATCCCAGGACCCTGGGATCATGACCTGATCTGAAGGCAGAGGCTTTAACCCGCTGAGCCACCTAGGCGCCCCTGGAACAAGTTTTCTATGAAAATTTTCCCAATCTCATGAATGGAAACAATGTTCACGTACTAGAGGCAGAAAGATTTGCCCCCAAGATTATAGATTCTCGAAAGTCCTCAAGACACCTGATAGTTAGAATGAAGAATTAAATTCTAGAAAGACCCTCTTAAAAGCAGCTAAGACAACGAAGCTCCTTACATACAGAGGAAAGCCCATTAGAATAACGTCAGACCTGTCCACAGAGACCTGACAAGCCATGAAGGGCTGGAAAAATATATTCAGAGTAATAAATGAGAAGAACATGCAGCCACAAATACTTTAGCCAGCAAGACTGACATTCAAAATGGATGGAGAGATAAAGAGTTTCCAAGACCGGCAAGGTTTAAAAGACTATGCAACCACCAAGCCGACTATGCAACCACCAAGCTGACACTGCAGGAAATATTAAGGGGGGGGGGTCCTATAAATGAGAAAAAATCCTAAGAATATCATTGAACAGAAATATAGAGACAATCTACAGACAGAAAGACCTCAAAGGTCACACGATGTCAAAAAAAAAAAACTTATCTATCAATAATTACTCTCAATGTGAATGGCCTAAACGGGCCCATAAAATGACACAGGGTTGCAGAATGGATAAAATGATAGGAGCCATCCATATGTTGTCTACAAGAGACCCATTTTGAACCTAAGGATACACCCAGAATGAAAGTGAAGGGATGGAGAAGCATCTTTCATGCCAATGGGCCTCGAAATAAGGCCTGGGTAGAGATTCTCTTATCAGAAAAATTAGATTTTAAACTAAAGAGTGTAGTCAGAGATACAGAAGGACACTACATAATTCTTAACGGGACTATCCACCAAGATGATCTAACAATTGAAAATATCTATGCCCCCAATATGGGAGCAGCCAATTACAGAAGAAAACTATCAATCAAGATAAAGAGTCATATTGATATGACTATATTAATATTAGGAGATCTTAATACCCCTCTCTCAGAAATAGAAAGATCATTGAAGCAGGAAATCAATAAAGAAATAAGAGCATTGAATGAAACATTGGACCAGATGGACCTCATAGACATATACAGAACATTCCACCCTAAAACAACAGAATACTCATTCTTCTCAAGTGCACATGGAACCTTCTCCAGAATAGACCACATATTCGGTCACAAAGCAGGATTAAACAGACACCAAAAGACTGAGATTATTCCCTGCATATTCTCAGATCACAATGCTTTGAAACGGGAGCTCAATCACAAGGAAAATTTCGGAAGGAACTCAAACACCTGGAAGCTAAAGACCACCTTGCTTAAGAATGCTTGGATCAACCAGCAGATCAAAGAAGAACTTAAACAATTCATGGAAACCAATGAGAATGAAGACACTTCATTGCAAAACCTAAGGGAAACAACAAAGGCGGTCATAAGGGGGAAATACATAGCCATCCAAGCCTCCCTCAAAAAAATTGAAAAATCCAGAATACACCAGCTGTCTCTACACCTTAAAGAACTGGAGAATCAACAACAAATAAAATCAACTCCAAACCCAAGAAGGGAAATAGTCAAGATTACAGCAGAGATCACTGAGGTAGAACCGAGAGATACAGTATAACGTATCAATGAAACTAGAAGCTGTTTTTTTTTAAAGAATCAATAAGATCAATAAACCATTGGCCACACTAATCCAAAAGAAAAGAGAGAAAGCCCAAATGAATAAAAGTATGAATGAAAAGGAAAAGGTCACAACTAACACCAAGGAAATAGAAACAATCATCAGAAATTATTACCAACAGTTATATGCCAATAAGCTAAGCAACCTAGATGAAATGGATGCATTCCTGGAAAACTATAAACTCCCAAAACTGAACCAGGAAGAAATTGACAACCTGAATAGACCGATATCTCATAACGAGATTAAAGCAGTGATCAAAAACCTCCCAAAAAACAAGAGCCCAGGACCTGATGGATTCCCTGGGGAATTCTATCAAACTTTCAAAGAAGAAATAACACCAATTCTCCAGAAGATGTTCCAAAAAATTGAAGCAGAAGGAAAACTTCCAGACTCTTTTGATGAAGCCAGCATTACCCTGATCCCCAAACCAGGCATAGACACTACCAAAAAGGAGAATTTCAGACCAATATCACTGATGAATATGGATGCAAAGATTCTCAACAAGATCCTAGCAAACAGGATCCAGCAGCACATTAAAAAGATTATCCACCATGGCCAGGTGGGATTCATCCCTGGGTTGCAAGTGTGGCTCAACATTCACAAATCAATCAATGCGATAGAACAAATCAATAAGAGAAAAGAGAAGAACCACATGGTCCTCTCAATTGATGCATAAAAAGCATTTGACAAAATCCAGCATCCGTTCCTGATGAAAACGCTTCAAAGTATAGGGATGGAGGGAACATTCCTGGACTTCATAAAATCTATCTATGAAAGACCCACAGCAAATATCATCTTCAATGGGAAAAAGCTTGCAGCCTTCCCGTTGAGATCAGGAACATGACAAGGATGCCCACTCTCACCACTCTTGTTCAACATAGTATTAGAAGTTCTAGCAACGACAATCAGACAACAAAGAGAAATAAAAGGTATCCAAATTGACAAGGAAGAAGTCAAACTCTCTCTCTTCGCAGATGACATGATTCTTTATATGGAAAACCCCAAAGACTCCACCCCCAAACTACTAGAACTCATACAGCAATTCAGTAACGTGGCAGAATACAAAGTCAATGTACAGAAATCAGTGGCTTTCTTATACACTAACAATGAAAATACAGAAAGGGAAATTAGAGATTCGATTCCATTTACTATAGCACCAAGAACCATAAGATACCTGGGAATACATCTAACCAAAGAGGTAAAGGACCTGTACTCGAGGAACTACAGAACACTCATGAAAGAAATTGAAGAAGACACAAAAAGATGGAAGACCGTTCCATGCTCCTGGATTGGAAGAATAAACATTGTTAAAATGTCTATACTGCCTAGAACAATCTATGCTTTTAATGCTGGTCCGATCAAAATTCCACTGGTACTTTTCCAAGAGCTGCAGCAAATAATCCTAAAATTTGTATGGAATCAGAAGAGACCCCCGAATTGCTAAGGAAATGTTGAAAAACAAAAACAAAACTGGCGGCATCACGTTACCTGATTTCAAGCTTTACTACAAAGCTGTGATCACCAAGACAGCATGGTCCTGGCATAAAAATAGACACAGACACCTGTGGAACAGAGTGAAGAGCCCAGATATGGACCCTCAACTCTATTGTGAAATGATCTTCGACAAAACAGGAAAAAATATTCAGTGGAAAAAAGACAGTCTCTTCAATAAATGGTGCTGGGAAAACTGGACAGCGATATGTATAAGAATGAAACTCGACCATTCTCTTACACCGTACACAAAGATAAACTCGAAATGGATAAAAGACCTCAACGTGAGACAGGAATCTATCAGAATCCTAGAGGAGAACATAGGCAGTAACCTCTTCGATATCAGCCACAGCAACTTCTTTGAAGATATGTCTCCAAAGGCCAAGGAAACAAAAGCAAAAATGAACTTTTGGGACTTCATCAAGATCAAAAGCTTCTGCACAGCAAAGGAAACAGTCAACAAAACAAAAAGGCAACTCACGGAATGGGAGAACATATTTGCAAATGACAGTACAGACAAAAGGTTGATATCCAGGATCTATAAAGAACTTCTCAAACTCAACACACATAAAACAGATAATCATATCGAAAAATGGGCAGAAGATATGAACAGACACTTCTCCAATGAAGACATACAAATGGCTATCAGACACATGACAAAATGTTCATCATCACTAGCCAACAGGGAGATTCAAATTAAAACAACATTGAGATACCACCTGACACCAGTTAGAATGGCCAAAATTAGCAAGACAGGAAAGAACGTGTGTTGGAGAGGATGTGAAGAAAGGGGATCCCTCTTACACTGTTGGTGGGAATGCAAGTTAGTGCAGCCACTTTGGAGAACAGTGTGGAGATTCCTGAAGAAATTAAGAATAGAGCTTCCCTATGACCCTGCAGTTGCACTGCTGGGCATTTACCCCAAAGATACAGATGTAGTGAAAAGAAGGGCCATCTGTACCCAAATGTTTATTGCAGCCATGGCTACGGTCGCCAAACTGTGGAAAGAACCAAGATGCCTTTCAACGGATGAATGGATAAGGAAGATGTGGTCCATATACACAATGGAGTATTATGCCTCCATCAGAAAGGATGAATACCCAACTTTTGTAGCAACATGGACGGGACTGGAAGAGATTATGCTGAGCGAAATAAGTCAAGCAGAGAGAATCAAGTATCATATGGTCTCACTTATTTGTGGAGCATAACAAAGAACATGGAGGACATGGGGAGATGGAGAGGAGAGGGAGTTGAGGGAAACTGGAAGGGGAGATGAACCATGAGAGACTATGGACTTTGAAAAACAACCTGAGGGTTTTGAAGCGGCGGGGGGTGGGTGGTTGATGTACCAGGTGTTGGCTAATAGGGAGGGCACGTACTGCATGGAGCACTGGGTGTGATGCCAAAACAATGAACACTGTTATGCTACAAATAAACAAATAAAAAAAAATAAAATTTAAGAAAAAGAAGAAGAAGAGACATCAAAATGCCTTCCAACTCTCTCGCTCTCACTCTTGTTCTCACTCTCATTTCCTCTCTCTCTCTCCTTCTTCAAGAGTGCACAGAGAAAAGGCCATGTGAGAACAAAAGAAGAAGGAAGGGAGGTATCACCAAAAACTAACCCTAACATTATTTTTATTTGAGGCTTTTAGCCTCCAGAACTATGAGAAAACAAATTTCTGTTGCTTTAACCACCCAATATATGATATTTTTAAAAAGATTTTATTCACTTCTTTGAGAGAGAGAGAGTACAAGTAGGGAGTGGGGCAGAGGGAAATCAGACTCTCCACTGAATAGGGAATTCCAAAACAAGGCTCAATCCCAGGACCCTGGGATCAGGATGTGAGCCAAAGACAGGTGCTTAACCAACTGAGCTACCTCGGCTCTTCCAATATATGATATTTTGCTATGGAAGCCTGAGTAGACTAATACAGGTGGATATATGATATATGTATCTGTCAAAATCCACTGAATTTTATAGAGTATGAAAAACAAACCTTATGCAATCTTAAAAAGAATAATTTAGAAAGTAAGTGATACCAGATTATCAGATTAATGCAGACTGTAACACAAATAATGAATGCAGACTGTAACACAAATATCAAACTGTGCTTACAAATGTATTAAACAATGCACTGAAGGGGGTAGGCAGATAAGTTGCTCACCTATTTAACTTCGGAGATAAGTAGAACCTGTATATAGAACTGTGCTATATTCTGGTTTGATAAAGTAGTTTCCTAAAAATGGTTTAGGCTTAGCAAATCTGAATCAATATATACGTGTATTATAATTGAGCAATTTAGAAATGATTACGTGGATGTTGGGAGCCAGGTTTCTTGCTTTTAGAGTGAGAAGTTACAGAGAAACAAGGTAAACTACTCTACATGGCAATTGTTTTGATTTGAAGGCACTGCTACAGGTTCATGTTTAGTTTAATATAGGTACAGGTGGTTACATTTAAAAGTTTTTATAGCTACGTGTATGTATACACAAATTAGTATACACACATATATCTTCCTTCTCTGTCAGCTGAGAAAGCCTAGAAGAAATGACACTCCAGGAGCAATGAGCGCATCTATTACCCAGATCTTGTTTCTAATGTTATTTTCCAATAAAAGGTACCAGGACCTGCAACTGCCCCTCATAACAATGTATTACTTAAAATATGGGAAATTGGAGGGGGAGATGAACCATGAGAGACTGTGGACTCTGAAAAACAACCTGAGGGTTTTGAAGCGGCGGGGGGGTGGGAGGTTGGGGAACGAGGTGAAAGGTAATAGAGAGGGCACGTATTGCATGAAGCACTGGGTGTGGTGCAAAAACAATGAGTACTGTTATGCTGAAAATAAATAAATCAATTAATTAAAAAATATAACCCCAGGGAAATTTTACTAGTTACCAAGCACATTTAGATACATCCTTAAGAAAAACAGATACTGCAACAGTCCTCTGGGGGAGAGGACAATATACAGCCTTGAGGCTGAGCAGCTGGGGATGCCCGGCTCGCTCAGGGCAGAATGCCGCCTGCTTCATTTTTCTGTTATCTCCCCTTTCTCCCTGGACAGCACCTGTGACTACTTAGATAAGTCCTTTGAATGTGCTTGTTCAACTATAAACTTTATACTGCTTGTACAGTCATATTTTGCCCTCCTTTTTTATCTACAAGACATATGACTAATATTTGACCTTCATTGACTATTCTGTTGGTTACTGTTTCTATCTAAAAAAAGCAAGACTGAGGAGTTACTTGGGGCATCAGTCTTTTCGACTGTTGTCCCCTGCTCCCTTTCTCTTGCAGCTGACTTGTTTGTGCCTAATTCTTCTTCTGTTTGCCAACTGGAAGCGGCAAGGACCCCTTTGAGAAATTTATGATTCCAGGATTAGGGCATATAATATACAAGATAAGCCTAGAGAATCTTATAGTGTCAAAAAGTAAAGAGTTGCTCAAAAACAACATCCAAAATGATGCGGTATGTTAACAAAGCATAGGAGCTAACTGAAACACTCTTGTTGGTCAAAGCTAGAACTATTAGAGTAACAAAATAAATAACACAGTATTGGATTATAACACAAACTATAAAATAAATATCCATGGACCTAAACTGACATAAACAAATGATTAAATAGATGAATGATTAAATAAATGAATGAATAAATAATAAGGAAGAACAGAAAATCTCCCATGCAAAATAATTCAAAGTCATGTATATATATCTTTTTTTATTTTTTATTTTTTTATTTTTTTTTAATTAATTTATTTATTTTTATTTGCTTATTTACAGCATAACAGTGTTCATTGTTCTGGCATCACACCCAGTGCTCCATGCGGTACGTGCCCTCCCTATTACCCACCACCTGGTTCCTCAACCTCCCACCACACCCCACCCCCTCCCGCCGCCCCTTCATAACCCTCTGGTTGTTTTTCAGAGTCCACAGTCTCTCATGGTTCATCTCCCCTTCCAGTTTCCCTCAACTCCCTCTCCTCTCCATCTCCCCATGTCCTCCATGTTATTTGTTATGCTCCACAAATAAGTGAGACCATATGATACTTGACTCTCTCTGCTTGACTTATTTCGCTCAGCATAATCTCTTCCAGTCCCGTCCATGTTGCTACAAAAGTTGGGTATTCGTCCTTTCTGATGGAGGCATAATACTCCATTGTGTATATGGACCACATCTTCCTTATCCATTCATCCGTTGAAGGGCATCTTGGTTCTTTCCACAGTTTGGCGACCGTAGCCATTGCTGCAATAAACATTGGGGTACAAATGGCCCTTCTTTTCACTACATCTGTATCTTTGGGGTAAATACCCAGCAGTGCAATTGCAGGGTCATAGGGAAGCTCTATTTTTAATTTCTTCAGGAATCTCCACACTGTTCTCCAAAGTGGCTGCACTAACTTGCATTCCCACCAACAGTGTAAGAGGGTTCCTCTTTCTCCACATCCTCTCCAACACACGTTGTTTCCTGTCTTGCTAATTTTGGCCATTCTAACTGGTGTTAGGTGGTATCTCAATGTTGTTTTAATTTGAATCTCCCTGATGGCTAGTGATGATGAACATTTTTTCATGTGTCTGATAGCCATTTGTATGTCTTCATTGGAGAAGTGTCTGTTCATATCTTCTGCCCATTTTTTGATACAATTATCTGTTTTGTGTGTGTTGAGTTTGAGAAGTTCTTTGTAGATCCTGGATATCAACCTTTTGTCTGTACTGTCATTTACAAATATCTTCTCCCATTCTGTGGGTTGCCTCTTTGTTTTGTTGACTGTTTCCTTTGCTGTGCAGAAGCTTTTGATCTTGATGAAGTCCCAAAAGTTCATTTTTGCTTTTGTTTCCTTGGCCTTTGGAGACTTATCTTGAAAGAAGTTGCTGTGGCTGATATCGAAGAGGTTACTGCCTATGTTCTCCTCTAGGATTCTGATAGATTCCTGTCTCACGTTGAGGTCTTTTATCCATTTCGAGTTTATCTTTGTGAACGGTGTAAGAGAATGGTCGAGTTTCATTCTTATACATATCACTGTCCAGTTTTCCCAGCACCATTTATTGAAGAGACTGTCTTTTTTCCATTGAATATTTTTTCCTGTTTTGTCGAAGATTATTTGACCATAGAGTTGAGGGTCCATATCTGGGCTCTCCACTCTGTTCCACTGGTCTATGTGTCTGTTTTTATGCCAGTACCACGCTGTCTTGGTGATCACAGCTTTGTAGTAAAGCTTGAAATCGGGTAACGTGATGCCGCCAGTTTTGTTTTTGTTTTTCAACATTTCCTTAGCAATTCGGGGTCTCTTCTGACTCCATACAAATTTTAGGATTATTTGCTCCAGCTCTTTGAAAAATATCGGTGGAATTTTGATCAGAATGGCATTAAAAGTATAGATTGCTCTAGGCAGTACAGACATTTTAACAATGTTTATTCTTCCAATCCAAGAGCATGGAACAGTCTTCCATCTTTTTGTGTCTTCTTCAATTTCTTTCATGAGTGTTCTGTAGTTCCTCGAGTACAGGTCCTTTACTTCTTTGGTTAGGTTTATGCCCAGGTATCTTATGGTTCTTGGTGCTATAGTAAATGGAATCGAATCTCTAATTTCCCTTTCTGTATTTTCATTGTTAGTGTATAAGAAAGCCACTGATTTCTGTACATTGACTTTGTATCCTGCCACGTTACTGAATTGCTGTATGAGTTCTAGTAGTTTGGGGGTGGAGTCTTTGGGGTTTTCCATATAAAGAATCATGTCATCTGCGAAGAGAGAGAGTTTGACTTCTTCCTTGCCAATATGGATACCTTTTATTTCTCTTTGTTGTCTGATTGCCGTTGCTAGAACTTCTAATACTATGTTGAACAAGAGTGGTGAGAGTGGGCATCCTTGTCATGTTCCTGATCTCAACGGGAAGGCTGCAAGCTTTTTCCCATTGAGGATGATATTTGAACAGTTATATGCCAATAAGCTAAGCAACCTAGATGAAATGGATGCATTCCTGGAAAGCTACAAACTCCCAAAATTGAACCAGGAAGAAATGGACAACCTGAATAGACCGATATCTAGTAATGAGATTGAAGCAGTGATCAAAAACCTCCCAAAAAACAAGAGCCCAGGACCTGACGGATTCCCTGGGGAATTCTACCAAACTTTCAAAGAAGAAATAACACCAATTCTCCTGAAGCTGTTCCAAAAAATTGAAGCAGAAGGAAAACTTCCAGACTCTTTTTATGAAGCCAGCATTACCCTGATCCCCAAACCAGGCAAAGACCCTACCAAAAAGGAGAATTTCAGACCAATATCACTGATGAATATGGATGCAAAGATTCTCAACAAGATCCTAGCAAACAGGATCCAGCAGCACATTAAAAAGATTATCCACCATGACCAGGTGGGATTCATCCCTGGGTTGCAAGGTTGGTTCAACATTCGCAAATCAATCAGTGTGATAGAACACATCAATAAGAGAAGAGAGAAGAACCACATGGTCCTCTCAATTGATGCAGAAAAAGCATTTGACAAAATCCAGCATCCGTTCCTGATGAAAACGCTTCAAAGTATAGGGATAGAGGGAACATTCTTGAACTTCATAAAATCTATCTATCTTTTTTAAATTAATTAATTTTTTTCAGTGTAACAGTATTTTTTTTAAAGATTTTATTTATTTACTTGACAGAGAGAGATCACAAGTAGACAGAGAGGCAGGCAGAGAGAGAAAGAGGGAAGCAGGCTCGCCGCTGAGCAGAGAGCCCAATGCGGGACTCGATCCCAGGACCCCGAGACCACGACCCGAGCCAAAGGCAGCGGCCCAACCCACTGAGCCACCCAGACGCCCCAGTATTTATTGTTTTTGCACCACACCCAGTGCTCCATGCAATACGTGCCCTCTCTATTACCCTCCACCTGGTTCCCCAACCTCCCACCCCCGCCCCTTCAAAACCTTCAGGTTCTTTTTCAGAATCCATAGTCTCTCATGGTTCACCTCCCCTTCCAATTTCCCTCAACTTCCTTCTATCCATCTCCCAATATCGTCCATGTCATTTATATCTTAATTATACAGGGCTGCCTGTGTGGCTCAGGCAGTTGAGTGTATGTCTTCAGCTCAGGTCATGATCTTAGTTTCCTGGGATGGAATCCCACTTTGAGTTCCCTGTGGGGAGTCTGCTTCCCCCTCTCCGTCTGCTCCTTTCCACTACTTGTGCTTATTCTCTGTCTCCCTTAAATAAATAAATTAATAAATAATCTTTTTTAAAAATCCAAATGATGTCTGTAGATGAAAGAGATGGAACACAACTTAACTAGAGACTATAGATAGTGACTTCCTTCTAAAGAGTATGGGGAGAAAAAGTCTAACTTAACTGTGGAGTAACTGGATGAACATTACCTCAGCCAGGTAATGAAGGTTAGCATCAGCAGTGATAAGTCTCCTAGACAGTATGTACCCTTGATATGATGTGACAAGAATAGAAATTTATGTTTATATTCTTGCTACTAAAAATCCATGAACCCAGATTTAATCATTAGGGAAACATCAGACAAAACACAATTGTGGTATATTCTACAAAATACCCATAAGAACTTCTCAAAACTTTCAAGATCATCAAAAGAAAGAAAGTCTGAGAAACTGTCACAGCCAAGAGGAAGCATAGGCAACTAAATGAAATGTGACATCCTGGGTGGGATCCTGAAACAGAGGAAGGACTTTGAGTAAAAACAGAAAATGTGAATAAAGTATGGATTTGGTTAAAAATAATATATTAATATTTGTTTTGTAAATTGTGACAAATATACCATACTGATGTTAAATGTTAATTATAGGGGGAATTGGATGCATAGGAATTCTCCTGTATAATCTTTGCAATTTTCTGGAAATCTAAAACTATTCTAAAATAAAGGAGCTTATTTTTAAAATACCTCATTAGTGTTGAGAAGGTGATTGACTCTAGCGAATGGGTAACAAATACTTTTGTAAGTCAGGTTGTTTACAATTTGAAAGCAATTTCTTTTTGTGAAAGATCACTAAGTATTTTTGTGCCATTACTAAGTGTTTATGTTTGGAATTTAGAGAATTGTGTGATATTGTTATATCAAAATTCCTTCCAGTCACATCTAATTATTATGTGAAGAAGTATTTTCTGTACTTAAATCCATAGAAATGAGAAATAGATCTGGTATTGGTTATGAATTCTTTCTCATTCTAGCAATAAAAAACATTCATTAATGTGCATATGAACTAATAGTGTGGGGGGGAAAGAACCACAAACTGTATCAAGATGCATTTCCAGGGGCCCCCTGGTGATTCTGTGGGTTGGTCATCTGCCTTCAGTTCAGGTCCTTTGATGGAGCCCTAAGTCCTGCTCTCTGCTTAGCTGAGAGTCTGCTTCTCTCTCTCCCTCTGCCGCTGCACCTAACTCTGCTCTTGGTATCTCTCTCTCTCTCTCTCTCAAGTAAATTAAAAAAAAACTTTTTAAAAAAGATGTATTTCCACTAAAGTTTTATTTTTTTATGTTCCAAAATATATTTTATAATATATTTATGTCATTGCAAGCATTTACATACCAGTAATAATTGTAATAACTCAATGTATAAGAAAAAAAATAACTGTTAGTGATTTTTTGGGGTGGGGGAGGAGAAAAAAGAACACATCAAATATTCATTCTCCAACAAAACAAATAGCATCAGGAGGTAAAATTACAGGCATTTTTCTCCCTAGATCATACATTCACAAGGGCATCATATGCTTAACAGTGAGGAAGTTTCCAATGTGTTCTCTGTAGCAATATCCACTTCACAGTGTAAACAGGTACTAGCATTGTGTTCAGCTTACAGTTCCAGGAAGAAAAAAAAATTTGGATCCTGAAGTCAGGTGCAATAACACAGACAAACTTTTTTTTTATTCCAATATAGTTAACATACACTGTTATATTAGTTTCAAGGGTACAATATAGTAATTCAACAACTGTATACATCAACCACGGCTCATCAGGACAAATGCACTCCATAATCCCCATCACCTATTTCACCCATCCTTCCACCCACCTTCCCTCTGGTAATCATTTGTTCGTTCTCTATAGTAAAGAGTCTGTTCCCAAACTTTCGATTACAGTCTTGGTCTACTTGTCCATGAAGAGGGAGACTTTTCCACTCAAAAATTAAGGTATTTCTTTCTCTTTCTTTGTTAAACCCTTAGAGCATGTTTCATCATTACATATACAAAAAAAAAGGAGAGTTCAGGAAAAAAGAGTCATAAAAATATTTTAAAGGTAGAGCAGCTCCCACCACAGATCAACTCAGGTTTAAGACAGGGCATCAGAACACTTCAGTCATCATAAAATAGGAAAATAGATGCTATGGCTACAAAAATAAAACTTAAATGAGGTAGATAAATTGAAGATTTCACACCCATGACTCGTCTGTTCCAACTTCATAGACTTCATCCAATACCCAAGAACAGTCTTTATAATAACTTGGCATCAGCTGTGCCAAGGACATTTTTGTAAAAATTATTATGTGAACCTGTGAGGAACATGCCCTTTCATGAGTTTCTTCAAGAATGAAAACCCAGTTCTTCAAACAGTAGACACTGGTGAACCAAATTAAGTTACCTGAGGGTCCCTGCTCAGGTGCCCACCTCTCCTGATGGTTCAGCAAGGAGGCATTTGGAAAGCATAGCGAGTACATTTGCACTCTTGGGGCTCTAACCAAACTGTATTTCAATAAACAACAACAGGCACTGGCTCCCTAAGGACTAAACTCAGTCCATTTAAGGGCATCCTACTTAAGGTTCCAATGTTGAAGGAATTTTGTAATTCTACAAATTTAGTTTTAAAAAAGTACATTCACACACACACAAAAAGGAAAGGATGGATGCTGGGTTGGGGGTCATAAAAAACAGGTCCCTAAACAGATGCCAGATCTTGTCCATGCACCTGCATAGAGTCACAGGGAAGCATATAGTGCCACCCACCAAAGGCTAACAGTTGTCTTTTCCATTGTAGTTCAGTAAGTTCCAACTTGAAATAGGGGGATAATCTTTAAAAATAGTTACTCTAGTTGTATAAGGTTTTATGTATACAGTTTGTGGCAAGTAACAAAGCTACTTTGTAAGACCCACTTCCTTTCCAAAATTAAAGGGAAAAAAATCTAGTATTTGTTTTAGTATGTATTATCTTTTTTCCTGTTTTTGTTTGTGTTTTTTTTTTTTTTGCAAAGCAGCATAACAAAATCTAATTGTAGGACTCACCTGAGTTTGTGATCACAACTGTAAACATCATTTGTGCATCAGTAAGAAAACAAACAGGAGGAAATGGGTTCTTTTAAAAAGGGAAAAAAAAGGAAAAATAAATTTCTAGAGAGGTCGTTCTGCCTGCATTTCTCTTTCAACAATAGTTCTAGAATTTAGCTGACTGTGATCTTGTTTTTCTTGAGGAAAAGAAGGAACTGGTGTTTGGGGGCACTGTCAGCAGCACCTGGTTTTTCCACTTCAGCACTGATAGCGGACTGGGAGTCATCCATCTTAGAGATAGTGATGTTGTTCAAATGGAGATGGCCTCTGGGGAAACAGAAAGGATAGGAATATCACCATTCTGGATCACAGAGGTTTAGTTTGTCATCATGGCCAGACCTCCACTGAGCATAGTGGTGTACTTTTTTAAAGCTAACCTTTCCACGGGAAAGCTAACTGGTTCCACGGGAAAGGGTCCAGAGTCATCAAAGGGGCCAGGATTTCCTTTGAAAACATCTCAGGGACTCTCTTCCCTTCAGTTCTTAACAGAGACATAGTGTTCTCAGTGGCCAACTTCCTCCCACAAAGAATGGAGCTATTGTTGGCCCCATGCATCGTACAGTGGACCATCAAGTTGCCTTTGGTGGCAAAAGCTCGCCCATATATGTTATACATGAAAAGCTTGTGGGTCCATTTGTGAATCTGAAAAGCATTTGCAGAGAAGTTATTTCCTGCACCATGTGCAGCCATGTTGTTTGACCTGTTGGTGTGGCTGGGCCACTAACAAAGGTGTCATGCCTGGGGATATGGTCGAAGTCCAACAAATGTGCCAGGGACTTCAACTTTGACATAGGTTGCATGGGCTCAGATAAATGTTGATGGCAGACTATGACCTTCCATCTCAGTGCTGCTGTTCTCAGAGCTATCTGCTTTGCCACCAGCATCAGGAGATCTGGACTTGATGCTTTATGCCTGCCTACTGGCTGGGGACAGTGCCTGGAAGGATACAGTCTCCAGGACATCTGGACTTCAGCTCCAGTACTCCTGGTCTCCCATCACTAAGGGTGACAAGTGTCACATCAAACCATCTCTCTCCCCTGAACTGTTTTTCTGCTGTTCTGCTACTGCAGACAAAAGGAGCAGGACCCACCTTTCACAGAGCATCTAGGGAAGCCATAACAGCAAATCCAAGAGTGGATAGTGCCAAGTGTATGCTGGGAAGAGGCACGGGGACCTTAAAGGAGCTACTAGGGGCATCCTGCAGGCCAACCTCCTCAACATCCATGCTTTCAATAATGTCATCATGACAGACAGCACCTGCATTGCCATTTTCACCAATCATCATGGACTTGGACCCATAAAGTCACAGGGATTCTCAGGCAGTGGCATGTTGGAAATCTGGCCACCCATGTGCATCCGGAAATGCTGTTCCAGCAAGATCACGTTGGTAAACTTCTGGCAGATGGGGCACAAATGCTACTTCTTTATGGATGTGTTTGTTCTGTGGACCTTGAGGTGCATCTTCAGGTTGCCCTTGGTGGAGAGGACACGACAATAGTTTTTACACTGGAATGGTCTTTTCCCAGCATGAGTGGGGGGAATACATTTTGAGGGCTCTTTGGCAGCTTAAGGCCTGGTGGCAAATGAGACATCCATTGGAGTCAGTGATGGCATTGTTGATGTTCTCCACCAACTACTGCAATTTCAGAGTCTCTGACCCCAGTTTAGGTGTTCTACTCCCTTGGAAGCAACCAACACTTGGGAAATTGTGGTTTAGCCCCACTCCAGATAGTAGGGAGCCATCCTCACTTTCTGAGGAAGGCCTGGGCTGTAGGTACTTACCCATGAGTTTCTTGGGTTAGTTCCTGAATAGAGATTTTGATGTAGCCCTATGTTGGGTTCCCTGTTATAAGGACAGGTTTGCTGTCTAAAGAGAGACATGCTTCATCTATGGGAACAGGTACATAGAATGCATAGGGAATGCCGCAGCCAGCCACCATTTTGTTGTGGAACTTAGGAAACACCTGGGGGCTCAGCTTCCCCTGGGGATGTTGATAAAAGTGCACACGTAGGTTGCCCTTGGTGGTCAACCTGTGGCCACAGACAGAGCACATGAAGGGTCTTTCTCCTGTATGGGAGGGGAGGTGGATCTGCAAGTAGCTATCAGTCCAAAAAATATTGCTACAGTACTTATACTTGTGCTTACAGAAGATGGCCTCGTCTTTGGATTTGAACTCCACTAGAGGCATGTTTTCTGGCTTTCCTTTCCTTTTCTAGGATGGGTCTAACATCAGTGGATGGAAACAGTGGAGGAAATAGTGGAGGAAAAAGTTGCTATGGCTGAGGTCGAAGAGGTTGCTGCCTGTGTTCTCCTCAAGGATTTGGATGGATTCCTTTCACACATTGAGGTCCTTCATCCATTTTGAGTCTATTTTCATTTGCGGTGTAAGGAAATGGTCCAATTTCATTTTTCTGCATGTGGCTGTCCAATTTTCCCAACACCATTTGTTGAAGACACTGTCTTTTTTCCATTGGACATTCTTTCCTGCTTTGTCGAAGATTAGTTGACCATAGAGTTGAGGGTAGATTTCTGGACTCTCTATTCTGTTCCATTGATCTATGTGTCTGTTTTTGTGCCAGTACCATACTGTCTTGATGATGACAGCTTTGTAATAGAGCTTGAAGTCCAGAATTGTGACGCCACCAACTTTCGCTTTCTTTTTCAATATTCCTTTGCCTATTCGAGGTATTTTCTGGTTCCATATAAATTTTAGGATTATTTGTTCCATACCTTTGAAAAAAATAATGGGATTTTGATAGGGATTGCATTAAATGTGTATATTGCTTTAGGTAGCATAGATATTTTCACAATATTTATTCTTCCAATCCAGGAGCATGGAACAGTTTTCCATTTCCTTGTGTCTTCCTCAATTTCTTTCATGAGTACTTTATAGTTTCCTGAGTAAAGATTCTTTGCCTCTTTCGTTAGGTTAATTCCTAGGCATCTTATGGTTTTGGGTGCAACTGTAAATGGGATTGACTCCTCAATTTCTCTTTCTTCTGTCTTGTTGGTGTAGAGAAATGCAACTGATTTCTGAGCATTGATTTTATATCCTGACACTTTACTGAATTCCTGTGCAAGTTGTAGCAGTTTTGGAGTGGAGCCTTTTGGGTTTTCAACATAAAGTATCATATCATCTGCAAAAAGTGATAGTTTGACTTCTTTGCCGATTTAGATGCCTTTAATTTCCTTTTGTTGTCTGCTTGCTGAGGCTAGGACTTCTGGTACTATGTTGAATAGCAGTGGTGATAATGGACATCCCTGCCGTGTTCCTGATCTTAGCAGAAAAGCTCTCAGTTTTTCTTCATTGAGAATGATATTTGCGGTGGGTTTTTCATAGATGGCTTTGATGATACTGAGGTATGTGCCCTCTATCCCTACACTTTGAAGAGTTTTGATCAGGAAGGGATGCTGTACTTTGTCAAATGCTTTTTCAGCATCTATTGAGAGTATCATATGGTTCTTGTTCTTTCTTTTATTAATGTGTTGTATCACATTGATGGATTTGTGGATGTTGAACCAACCTTGCAGCCCTGGAATAAATCCCACTTGGTCGTGGTGAATAATTTTTTAATGTACTGTTGGATCCTATTGGCTAGTATTTTGGTGAGAATTTTCACATCTGTGTTCATCAAGGATATTGGTTTGTAATTCTCTTTTTTGATGGGATCCTTGTCTGGTTTTGGGATCAAGGTGATGCTGGCCTCATAAAATGAGTCTGGAAGTTTTCCTTCCATTTCTATTTTTTGGAACAGTTTCAGGAGAATAGGAATGAGTTCTTCTTTAAATGTTTGTTAGAATTCCCCTGAGAAGCCATCTGGCCCTGGTCTTTTGTTTGTTTGGAGATTTTTGATGACTGTTTCAATCTCATTACTGGTTATAGGTCTGTTCAGGTTTTCTATTTCTTCCTGGTTCAGTTGTGGTAGTTTATATGTCTCCAGGAATGCATCCACTTCTTCTAGATTGTCAAATTTGTTGCCATAGAGTTGTTCATAATATGTTCTTATAATTGTTTGTATTTCTTTGGTGTAGGTTGTGATCTCTCCTCTTTCAATCATGATTTTATTTATTTGTGTTCTTTTCTTTTCTTTTTGATAAGTCTGGCCAGGGATTTATCAATCTTATTAATTCTTTCAAAGAACCAGCTCCTAGTTTCATTGATTTGCTCTAATGTTTTTTTATTTTTCTATTTCATTGATTTCTGCTCTGATCTTTATGATTTCTCTTCTCCTGCTGGGTTTAGGCTTTCTTTGATGTTCTTTCTCCAGCACCTTCATGTGTAGGGTTAGGTTGTGTATTTGAGACCTTCCTTCTTTCCTGAGAAAGTCTTGTACAGCTATATATTTTCCTCTCAGGACTGCCTTTGCTGTGTCCCACAGATTTTGAAGAGTTGTGTTTTCATTATCATTTATTTCCATGAATTTTTTCAATTCTTCCTTAATTTCTTGGTTGACCCATTCATTCTTTAGAAAAATGCTGTTTAGTCTCCATGTATTTGGGTTCTTTCCAAATTTCCTCTTGTGATTGAGTTCTAGCTTCAAAGCATTGTGGCCTGAAAATATGCAGGGAATGATCCCGATCTTTTGATACCAGTTGAGACCTGATTTGTGACCCAGGATGTGATCTATTCTGGAGAATGTTCCATGTGCACTAGAGAAGAATGTTTTTACTGTTGCTTTGGGATGAAATGTTCTGAATATATCTGTGATGTCCATCTGGTCCAGTATGTCGTTTAAGGGCTTTATTTCCTTGTTGATCTTTTGCTTAGATGATCTGTCCATTTCATTGAGGGGAGTGTTAAAGTCCCCAACTATTATTGTATTATTGTTGATGTGTTTCTTTGAGTTTGTTATTAATTGGTTTATGTAGTTGTCTGCTCCCATGTTAGGGGCATAGATATTTAAAATTGTTAGATCTTCTTGTTGTACAGACCCTTTGAGTATGATATAGTGTCCTTCTTCATCTCTTGTTATAGTCTTTGGCTTAAAGTCTAATTGATCTGATATAAGGATTGCCACCCCAGCCTCTTCTGATGTCCATTAGCATGGTAAATTGTTTTCCATCCCCTCACTTTAAATCTCGAGGTGTCTTTGCGTCTAAAATGAGTTTCTTGTAGGCAACATATTGATGGGTTTTGTTTTTTAATCCATTCTGATACCCTGTGTCTTTTGATTGTGGCACTTATACCATTAACATTCAGGGTAATTATTGAGAGATATGTGTCTAGTGTCCTTGTATTGCTTGTAAGGTGACTGTTACTGTATATTGTCTGTTCCTTTCTGATCTACTACTTTTAGGATCTCTCTTTGCTTAGAGGACCTCTCAATATTTCCTGTAGAGCTGGTTTGGTGTTTGCAAATTCTTTCAGTTTTTGTTTGTTCTGGAACCTTTTTATCTCTCCTTCTATTTTCAATGATAGCCTAGCTGGATAGAGTATTCTTGGCTGCATGTTTTTCTCGTTTAGTGCTCTGAATATATCATGCCAGTTCTTTCTGGCCTGCCAGGTCTCTGTGGATAAGTCTGCTGCCAGTCTAATATTTTTACCATTGTATGTTACAGACTTCTTTTCCCGGGCTGCTTTTAGGATTTTTTCTTTGTCACCAAAACTTGTAAATTTTACTATTAGGTGACGGGGTGTGGACCTATTCTTATTGATTTTGAGGGGGGTTCTCTGCACCTCGTGGATTTTGATGCTTATTCCCTTTGCCATATTAGGGAAATTCTTTCCAATAATTCTAATATACCTTTTGCTCCCCTTTCTCTTTCTTCTTCTTCTGGAATCCCAATTATTCTAAAGTTGTTTCATCTTATGGTGTCACATATCTCTCAAATTCTCCCCTCATGGTCCAATATTTGTTTGTCTCTCTTTTGTGCATCTTCCTTATTCTCTGTCATTTGATCTTCTATATCACTAATTTTTTCTTCTGCCTCATTTATCCTAGCAGTAAGAGACTCCATTTTTGATTACACCTCATTAATGGCTTTTTTAATTTCAACTTGGTTAGATTTTGGTTCTTTTATATCTCCAGAAAGGGCTTTAATATCTCCAGAGAGGGTTTCTCTAATATCTTACATGCCTTTTTTGAGACCGGCTAGGACTTTGAGAATCGTCACTCTGAACTCTAGATCAGACATATTACCAATGTCAGTATTGATTAGGTCCCTAGCCTTTGGTATTGCCTCTTTTTCTATTTTTTTGTGGTGAGTTTTTCTGCCGCGTCATTTTGTCCAGATAAGAATATATGAAGGAGTGGGGCGCCTGGGTGGCTCAGTGGGTTAAAGCCTCTGCCTTCAGCTCAGGTCATGATCCCAGGATCCCGGGATCGAGCCCCGCATTGGGCTCTCTGCTCGGCAGGGAGCCAGCTTCCTCCTCTCTCTCTGTCTGCCTCTCTGCCTGCTTGTGATCTCTGTCTGTCAAATAAATAAATAAAATCCTTTAAAAAAATAAAAAGCAATTAATTAAAAAAAAAGAATATATGAAGGAGCAAATAAAATACTGAAAGTGTGGCAAAGACCCCAAGAAAATGTGCTTAACCAAATCAGAAGAGACCCCAGATCATGGGATGGGAGAAAGGGGATAAAAAGAATTTCAGAAAAAAAAAATTAAAAGAAAAGAAAACAAATTTAATAATATATAAAAAAGAATATATATATAAAACTAGTGACTAGTATGGGGGAATTAATTACACTTAGTTTGGGGAGTATTTTGGTCTCTTAGAAGAGACTAGCTCCCAAAATTTTAAAGAATGAAAACATATATAAAGGTAAACACAATGAAGGGATGGAATATGCCTATAAGGATGAAATTTTTTTTAAAATTTCTAAAAAAGAAGTTGATTAAGTAAGTTGCCTTGAAGAATAAAAAAAAAAAGAAAATGGAGAGATTTTGCTCGGGCTGGAGTCTAGAACATGCCCGTAGCTAGATTTAGGGCATATTTTGATCTATTAGAAGAAGTTATACCCCCAATTTTTTAGAAGAAAAAACCCTATGTGTATACAAAAAATAAAGTTAGATACAATGAAGGATAAAATATGACTATAATAATGAAGGTTCAAAAAGATTATTATTTTTTTTCATGAAAGGTATTGTTAAGATAAACTAGTTAAAAAAAGTTAAAAGAGGAAAGGGTAAAAGTTAAAAAAATTAGCAGAAGAAAAAACATAAAAGTAAACAAAAATTAGATTAATTGCAAGACTAAGGAATCATGTGGAGAAAGCCATGAATTCCATGCTTTGCTTTCTCCTCCTCTGGAATTCTGCTCTTCTCCTTGGTATATGAACTTGGTCCTGGCTAGATTTCTTGTTGATATTCTGGGGGAGGGGCCTGCTGTAGTGATTCTTAAGTGTCTTTGCCTGAGGCGGAATTGCCCCGTCCTTACCAGGGACTGGGCTAAGCAATCCACTCGGGTTCATTTTTGGAAGCTTTTGTTCCCTGAATGCTTTCTGTAGAGTTCGGAGGACAGGAATGAAAATGGTGGCCTCCCAATCTCTGGCCCGGAGGAGCCGAGAGCTTGGGGCCGCAGTCCTCAGTGTGCCTTCAGAGAAAAGCAGTCAATCACTCCCATGTATCTGGCTTCTGGCTGTGCTCTGTGCTCACCCAGCCTGCGACCGGTTCAAGGTAACCCCAAGCTGAGAGCTCACTCCTCAGCTCTGTCTCTGTAGCCAGCTTCCCTGCTCTAATACCTGCGAGCTCTGCAACACTCAGACACCCCCGATCCTTCTGTGACCCTGTGGGACTTGGGGCCATGCTGACCCCGAGTGGGCTTACCCCAGTTTAGCCTCTGGAGCCATGTCCCTCAATGCAGCAGACTTTTAAAGGTCCTGATTTTGTGCTCCATTGCTGCACCCCTTGCCAGGAGCCAGCCCCTCTCCCCATGGTCTATCTTCCCTTCACTTTGGATTCACTTCTCCACTGGTCCTACCTTTCAGAAAGTGGTCAATTTTCTGTTTCTAGAATTGTTGCTATTCTTCTCTTTGGTCTCCTGTTGGATTTGTAGGTATTCACAATGGATTGATAAACTATCTAGCTGATCTCCTGCTACCTGATGTAGTCTCAGCCTGCTACTTCTCTGCCATCTTGACTCCTCCCATCAGAAAATGTCTTTTTTAAAAGATTTATTTATTTGAGGGAGAAAAAGAGAGAATGTGAGCAGGGAAAGGGCAAAAGGAGAGGGAAAGAAGCAGACTCCCTTCTGAGCAGGGAGCCCCATGTGGGGATCCATCCTAGGACCCTGAGATCATGACCTGAGCTTAAATAAATTGTTCCACCCAGGCACCCTTGTAATGAAAATATTTTGATGCTATCCTAAAGCATGCAAGTGAGTGCACTAGTATTTTAGATTACTAGTGAGTACATGTGGTAAAATTTTTGAACACCACCACTTTCAGATGTTGATTTACATAAGAACAATATATTTAAGCTTACGGAATTTCAGTTGTAAATACCCACCAAACCTATGTCTCAGGCCTTCAAAGAATATATTGACGTTTATAAAATAACACAATACAACATCCCAGATGTTGGTGCAATAGGTAGAAAAAGCCAGGTAATAAGCTCTTCTAGCCTTTTATAGTTCCCAGAACTAGGTTTTCTTTTCAGATTGATAAGAGAAAAGCCTCATCAAGCGAAGGTCTTTAGGAGACATTCTACCTTAGTTTTTTTTTTTTAAGATTTTATTTATTTATTTGACAGACAGAGATCACAAGTAGGCAGAGAGGCAGGCAGAGAGAGAGGAGGAAGCAGGCTCCCTGCGGAGCAGAGAGCCCGAAGCGGGGCTCGACCCCAGGACCCTGAGATCATGACCTGAGCTGAAGGCAGTGGCTTAATCCGCTGAGCCACCCAGGTGCCCCCATTCTACCTTAGTTTTATTTGACCAAGAAGGTATTTAATGGAAACTCTACCTCTTGCTACTCAAAATGTAGTCCATGCAGCAGCAGTCTGGAATCTTGTTAGAAATGCAGAACCTCATATCCTACTCCAGACTTACCTGATTAGAATCTGCACTTTTAATAAGACCTACCCCCAGATGAATCATAGGGACATTAAAATTTGAGTTCTAGGAGGTTAGGCTGTACAGTCTAGAGTTTAGTCCGAGGGCATTAACTATTATTATTTAGGAAAACAAACTGTAATGCAGTTCCAAAAAGAGCCAAGCACTCAAATATTTTGAATGTACTTCAACAAGGAATTTAAACAACTTTAAACAATTGTTTCTTATTTTATGTTTTTTTCAGTTATTTCAACCCATAGACAATTATTTCATAAGGAAATATTTTAATCAGAAATCTCAGTACAAGCAGTTGATGTATCAGTTCAATGAAATCCTTTCTAACAATCATTTATACTAATTAGCCTTGCATATCCACTAATTTGCAACTTATCATTTTAAAAAATTTGCTTTACAATTAACAGACCAAATAAAATGACCTCCTAGAAGTCATTGGAAGATATTACAAAGATTTTATCTAAAGGCAAAGTGACACTTAAAGAGATTTTCCAGGGGCGCCTGTGTGGCTCAGTGGGTTAAGCCTCTGCCTTTGGCTCAGGTCATGATCCCAGTGTCTGGGATCAAGCCCTGCATCGGACTCTCTGCTTGGCAGGGGGCCTCCCTCCCCCTCTCTTTCTGCCTGCCTCTCTGCCTACTTGTGATTTCTGTCTGTCAAATAAATAAATTAAATCTTTAAAATAGAGTCAGATTTTCCAGTGACTTCAGAATATCATGGGGAAATAAGAACTTTTCTAAGTTTTTTGAAATACTATTTAATAGACCTCAATCCCATTCACCTACTTGCTGTTGACTAACAATATTTGTACGAAGGCAAGAGGCAGTGGCATCCCCAAGAGTCAGTTGAATATGCTCCCATCAGTTTCATGTCGATTCTCCGAGACCATAGCCAAAACCTGTTAAAATGGATCTGTGAGTCCAAGGCCGGTGAAGATCCTCTTCAGGCTGTAACTGTGATGCTGCCTATTGATATTGCATTCCTCCTCTGGAACTGCTTCAGAGTCTGTTAATGTAAATAGAGGAGGAGGCTCATTTGGCATGTTGCCAAGTACTTCTGAGTTTGCTTCTCTAAGAAGCTGGTTTTACAATTGGAAAGTGCCAAATATATGAGTTCTCTTTACACCTTAAAGAACTGGAAAATCAACAACAAATTTAGCCAACCCCATCCACAAGAAGAGAAGCAATCATGATTAGAGCAGAGATTAATGGAGAGATCAATGACATAGAAACTAGAGATACAGTAGATCCCATCAACAAAACTAGAAGCTGGTTCTTTCAAATAATCAATAAGATCAATAAACCACCAGCCAAACTAGTCCAAAGAAGAGAGAAAGGACCCAAATTAATAAAATTATGAATGAAAGGGTAGAGAAATCTACTAACACCAAGGAAATAGAAACAATCCTCAGAAATTATTATCAACAGTTCAATGCCAATAACTTAAGCAACCAAGAAGAAGTGGATGCATTCCTGCAAACCTATAAACTTCCAAGACGGAAACAGGAAGAAACTGACAACCTGAATAGACCAATGAAATTGAAGCAGTGATCAAAAACCTCCTAAAACACAAGAGCCCAGGACCTGACAGATTCACTGAGGAATTCTAACAAACATTCAAAGAAGAAATAATACCTATTCTCCTGAAGATGTTTCCAAAAATAGCAACAGAAAGAAAACTTCCAGACTTTTTTTTTTTTTATTAAACCAGCATTACCCTGATCCCCAAATCAGGCAAAGCCCCCATCAAAAAGGAGAATTCCAGACCAATATCCCTGATGAATATGTATGCCAAGATTCTCAACAAGACCCAAGTTAATAGGATCCAACAGCACATTAAAAAGATTATCCACCATGACCAAGTGGGAATTATCCATGGGATGCAAGTGTGATGCAACATTTGCAAATCAATCAATGTGATAGAACAAATCAGTAAGAGAAGAGAGAAGAACCACATGGTCCTCTCAATTGATGCAGAAAAAGCATTTGACAAAATACATTTGACAAAAAAAAAAGAGGTTCCTGTTTCTGATTGAAACTTCAAATTATACGGATAGAGGGAACATTCCTCAAATTCATAAAATCTATCTATGAAAAACCCACAGCAAATATCATTCTCAATGGGGAAAAGCTGACAGCCTTCCCTTTGAGATCAGGAATATGACAAGGATGCCCATTCTCACCACTATTGTTCAACATAGTACTAGAAGTCCTAGCAACACCAATCAGAAAACAAAAATAAATAAAAAGTACTCAAATGGGCAATAAAGAAGTCAAACTCTCTCTCTTAGCAGATGACATGATACTTTATATGGAAAAACCAAAAGACTCCACCTCCAAACTTTAAAAAAACTCATACAGCAATTCAGTAATGTGGCAGGATACAAAATCAATGTACAGAAATCAGTTGCTTTATTATACACTAACAATGAAAATACAGAAAGAGAAATTAGAGAATCAATTCTATTTACTACAGCACCAAGAACCATAACATACCTGGGAATAAACCTGACCAAAGAGGTAAAGGATCTGTACTGGAGGAACTACAGAACACTCATGAAATAAATTGAAGAAGACACAAAATGATGGAAAACCATTCCATGCTCATGGATCAGAAGAATAAACATTGTAAAATGTCTATACTGCCTAGAGCAATCTATACTTTCAATGACATGCATATCAAAATTCCACTGGCATTTTTCAAAGAGCTGTAGCAAATAATCCTAAAATTTGTATGGAACAGTAAAGACCCCGAATTGCTAAAGAAATGTAGAAAAAGAAAAACAAATCTAGGGGCATCACGTTACCTGATTTCAAGCTTTACTACAACACTGTGATCACCAAGACAGCATGGTACTGACACAAAAACGGACACATAGACCATTGAAACAGAGGAGAGAGCCCAGATATGGACCCTCAACTCTATGTCAAATAATCTTCAACAAAGCAGGAAAAATATTCAGTAGAAAAAAGACAGTCTCTTCAATAAATCGTGTTGGGAAAATTGGGCAGCTATGTGTAGAAGAATGAAACCTGAGCATTTTCTAACACTATACACAAAGAAACTCGAAATGGATAAAAGACCTCAATGTGAAGTAGGAATCTATCAAAATCTTAGAGGAGAACATAGGCAGTAACCTCTTTGACACCGGCCACAGCAACTTCCTTCAAGATATGTCTCCAAAGGCAAAGGAAACAAAAACAAAAATGAACTTTTGTGACCTCATCAAGATAAGATGCTTCTGTACAGCAAAGGAAACAGTCAACAAAACAAAGAAGTAACCCATATAATGGGAGAAGATATTTGCAAATGACAGTACAGACAAAAGGCTGATATCCAGGGTCTATAAAGAACCCCTCAAACTCAACACCGAAAAAAAAAACAGATAATCAGGTCAAAAAATGGGCAGAAAACATAAACAGACACTTCTCCAAAGAAGACATACAAATGACTAGCAGACACATGAAAAAAAGTTCATTGTCATTAACCATCAGGGAGAGTCAAATGAAAACCAATTGAGACCATTTGAGACCAATTGAGACCATTACACCAGTTAGAATGGCCAAAATTAGTAAGACAGTAAATAAAAAGTGTTGGAGAGGATGTGGAGAAAGGGGAACTCTCTTACACTATTGGTGAGAAAGCAAGTTGTTGCAGCCACTTTGGAAAACAGCATGGAGATTCCTTAAGAAATTAGAAATAGAGCTACACTATAACCCTACAATTGTACTACTGGGTATTTACCTCAAAGATATAGATGTAGTGAAAGAAGGGCCATCTGTACCCCAATGTTCATAGCAGCAATGTCCAAATACACAAACTGTGCAAAGAGCCAGGATGCCCTTCAACAGACAAATGGATAAAGAAGATATGGTCCATATATATAATGGAATATTATGCCTCCATCAGAAAGGATCAATACTCACGTTTTTTTATCAACATTAATGGCCCTGGAGGAGATTATGCTGAGTTAAATAAGTCAAGCAGAGATAGTCAGTTATCATATGGTTTCACTTACTTCTGGAGCATAAGGAATAACACGGAGGACATGGAAGAAAGGAGGAGGAAAGGAAAAGTGAATTGGGGGAAAATTGGAGGAGGAGACAAAGCGTGAGAGACTGTGGACTCTGAGAAACAAACTGAGGGTTTTGGAAGGGGGAGCGGAGGGTTAGGTGAGCCTGGTGATGGGTATTATGGAGGGCACGTATTGCATGGAACCCTGGTGTGGTCCATAAACAATGAATCTTGGAACACTGAAAAAATAAAATGATATTTAAAAAAGATGTTGGTTCTAGTAGGCAAGAGATTGTGTCCCAAAGTATGTGAATGCCCATACCTCTATATGCCCAGTAGAAATGCTCTATTTTCTGTAGAAGAATCCAGAAGTCCTCATTCCCAGGAATCGAAGTGTGGTCACACAAAGTTCATCATCTTAAACTTTTGGGCAGAGTAGATTGAATCATTTGGACACCTAAAGATAAACTGCAGTTCTTAGATTCTCATGGGGCTAAAGCCTTTCTCTGCTGAGAAGACAGAAATTGAATACAGGTGGGTTCTTTCCATAGAAATCAAGAAATAGTTTTATTTTGTTTGTTTGTTAAAGATTTATTTATTTATTTATTTATTTATTTATTTGACAGACAGATCTCAAGTAGGCGGAGAGGCAGGCAGAGAGAGAGGAGGAAGCAGGCTCCCTGCTGAGCAGAGAGTCTGATGCAGGGCTCGATCCCAGGACCCTGGGATCATGACCTGAGCTGAAGGCAGAGGCTTTAACCCACTGAACCACCCAGGCGCCCCAAGAAATAGTTTACAATTGAGGGGAATGAAGATTTAACACACTGAAGCTCCCTTTCCCAGTACTTCCAATATCAAGTGAGAGCCAGAATCAAGTGAGTTTGGCTAAGGAGTTATAACAGTGTAGGATTTACATAAATTGGCTCTTTGAAACAGGGTAAGATCAAGGACATACATATATGCCTGGAAAAGAGGTAGGATCTGACCTGGAAGGAAAATCACTTAAGGCTCGTTGTCAGGGTCACAACTTGCATTAGTCTGCTTGGGTTGCCATAACAAAATACCATAGACTGGATGACTAAAACAACAGAAATTTATTTCTCACAATTTTAGAGGCTTGAAGTTCAAGGTGCTAGGTAATTCGGTTCCTGTTGAGAACTTTCTTCTTGGCTTGCAGATGACCGCTTTCATACTGTATTCTTACATTGTAGAGACTGATCTCTGATGTCTCTTCCTCCTCATATAAGGGCACTAACCCTCTCATGAGGACCTTACCTTAATGGCCTCATCTAACCCATATTATCTCCTATAGGCCCCATCTCCAAATATCATCACATTGAGAGTGAGGGCCTCAAAATATGAATTTAGGGGGTAAGATTCAGTTGGCTACACAACCTATTTCCCAAGCCACACTGGAATGGCACAATGTGAGTTAAGATAGAAGAAGAGGTAATATATAGAGCTGAAAGGGGTGCCTGGTTGGTTCAGTTGGTTAAGTGTCTACCTTCAGCTCAAGTCATGATCAAGGGGTGCTGGGATTGAGTCCTGCACTGGCATCCCTGCTCAACGGGGAGTCTGCTTCTCCATCTCCCTCTGCTACTCTCTTTCTCTCTCTGTCAAATAAATAAATAAAATCTTAAATATACACATATTTTTAAAATATTACTTTAGTCCTGGTTAGTTCATGAATTAAATTATGGTCAGAAACAGCCAACCTTTCCTCACAAATTAAAACTAAAGATACATGTAAAGCACAGCTCTAGCATGCCCCTTTCCTCATGGCTCTGTGACTTTAAGACATTGAATTACTCCCCCTTCCCCCAAATCTGAGGTATTAGAGGTCTGTATAGTGTCTGCACATGGATAAATAAAAAGCATTTCAGTGCGGTCTTGCATAGTACCTTCCTGTCAGAGCTTCATGGTGAGAAGTAGTCTTACAAGGAACTGAATACATGATGACAAAGTCCACAAATATCTATCAACTGGCCACACATTCTTCCAATGAGACTTGAATGGGCTACACAGTTATCAGATCCAGGCCAGTAATTCCTGCTTGAGTCAGTGTTTAGATGGATAACTTCACCAGTTGTAGTTGCCCTTATTTACCAGTGAAGCAAAGCAATGGGAGAGACAGTTGTGAGCATCAACAACCTTTCCCCCTTTCTTAAAGACAACTAACTCTTTCCCCAAAAACATGTGCTTTAGAAGTAGAGTGCTAGTCCAGCGACCACAAAACTACAGAATAGTTCTTGCTTTCTTCCAGACTTCATTTATACCACAACTCCATGCAAATGCCATTATACATATTCAGTTTGAGGAACTTACCTGGAATTTCTTAACAGATGTATGGTTGAGTTCACACATGGAAAATACATCAAGTGCTGTGGAGTTCTGAAGATGTCTGGGTGACTCTAAGGTGTAATAACTGCTTAAAGGAGTATAGGAAGCCCAAAACTTTTGTGCAATGGGATGTCAAAGGCAAATGGCAAGATGTGAAGCAGTTTGAGAAAAGGATAAATAAGGCCAAGTCTAAAGAGAAGACAGTATATGAAAAACATATCTTCCCTTAAAACCCTTATAGTTTGGAGAAGGCACAAGGTGGAATAAATAAAAAAAACAGTTTAGAATGTTTGTCCCTCAGTGGTATTTAGGGAGACATTCTTACACAATGCATAGTTTTTACCTATAGTGGTACCAGGAGGAATACTAAGACAACATCAAAGTCATTCATGCAAGTACCCAATGGGCTTATTATCAGATTATGCTCACTTTATTTTAATTCCCAAGAAGGGACAGAGGTTAAGACTCACTAATTATGGGGCGCCTGGGTGTCTCAGTGGGTAAAGCCGCTGCCTTCGGATCGGGTCATGATCTCAGGGTCCTGAGATCGAGTCCCACATCGGGCTCTTTGCTCAGCGGGAGCCTGCTTCCTTCTCACTCTCTCTGCCTGCCTCTCTGTCTATTTGTGATCTCGCTCTGTCAAATAAATAAATAAAATCTTAAAAAAAAAAGACTCACTAGTTATTCCAGATACCCTTTAAAGACAGTGACTCTCAACAAAAGGTCAGAAAACTGTTTCAAGATAGAAGATTCTCATTAGTTTCTATGTACAATGTGAGCTTTGAGGCCCTGGAACATTTAATGTACTAATCTGATCCTACTGTTTACCCTTACAGAGTCCAACAATTCAAAATCATGAATGTGAAATGATAACTGTAGGAAGCTCATCCAAATTTCTGTGAAAGATTTTTATAAATTAAGTCCAAAGAGAGCAGATGTCATAAGGAATTGTGTAAATATACCCACACATTGAAAGAATTTAGAAAAAAAATTTTTTGAAAAAGTGTAAATTGTTGTGAGCTAATCAAAAAAATCTGAATAGCTAGGCAATAGCATAATTAGGCACAGTATCAGAGAAACACAAATTTTAGAAGAATGATAGATGTTTTCAGATTGTCTTTCAAAATAATATCCTGGAATTGCTCTAGACTTTGTTGATTATCTCACCAATATCCATTTTTCTTTTTTAACACACGATTTTAATTTTTAGAATTTTTTTTCCATTTTATTTATTTTTTCAGCATAACAGTATTCACTCTTTTTGCACAACACCCAGTGCTCCATGCAAAACGTGCCCTCCCCATTACCCACCACCTGTTCCCCCAACCTCCCAGCCCTGACCCTTCAAAACCCTCAGGTTGTTTTTCAGAGTCCATAGTCTCTTATGGTTCGCCTCCCCTTCCAATTTTTTTTTAATAAACATATAATGTATTTTTATCCCCAGGGGTACAGGTCTGTGAATCGCCAGGTTTACACACTTCACAGCACTCACGATAGCACTTACCCTCCCCAATGTCCATAGCCCCCTCCCCCTCTCCTAATCCCACCTCCCCCCAGCAACCCCCAGTTTGTTTTGTGAGATTAAGAGTCATTTATGGTTTGTCTCCCTCCCAAGCCAAAGTTGGTGGCATCACAATTCCGGACTTCAAGCTCTATTACAAAGCTGTCATCATCAAGACAGCATGGTACTGGCACAAAAACAGACACATAGATCAGTGGAACAGAATAAAGAGCCCAGAAATCGACCCTCAACTCTATGGTCAACTCATCTTCGACAAAGCAGGAAAGAATGTCCAATGGAAAAAAGACAGCCTCTTCAATAAATGGTGCTAGGAAAATTGGACAGCCACATGCAGAAAAATGAAATTGGACCACTTCCTTACACCACACACGAAAATAGACTCCAAATGGATGAAGGACCTCAATGTGAGAAAGGAATCCATCCAAATCCTTGAGGAGAATGCAGGCAGCAACCTCTTCGACCTCAGCCGTAGCAACATCTTCCTAGGAACAACGGCAAAGGCAAGGGAAGCAAGGGCAAAAATGAACTATTGGGATTTCATCAAGATCCAAAGCTTTTGCACAGCAAAGGAAACAGTTAACAAAACCAAAAGACAACTGACAGAATGGGAGAAGATATTTGCAAACGACATATCAGATAAAGGGCTAGTATCCAAAATCTATAAGGAACTTAGCAAACTCAACACCCAAAGAACAAACAATCCAATCAAGAAATGGGCAGAGGACATGAACAGACATTTCTGCAAAGAAGACATCCAGATGGCCAACAGACACATGAAAAAGTGCTCCACGTCACTCGGCATCAGGGAAATACAAATCAAAACCACAATGAGATATCACCTCACACCAGTCAGAATGGCTAAAATTAACAAGTCAGGAAATGACAGATGCTGGCGAGGATGTGGAGAAAGGGGAACCCTCCTCCACTGTTGGTGGGAATGCAAGCTGGTGCAACCACTCTGGAAAACAGCATGGAAGTTCCTCAAAATGTTGAAAATAGAACTACCCTATGACCCAGCAATTGCACTACTGGGTATTTACCCTAAAGATACAAACATAGTGATCCGAAGGGGCACGTGTACCCGAATGTTTATAGCAGCAATGTCTACAATAGCCAAACTATGGAAAGAACCTAGATGTCCATCAACAGATGAATGGATAAAGAAGATGAGGTATATATACACAATGGAATACTATGCAGCCATCAAAAGAAATGAATTCATGCCATTTGCGACGACGTGGATGGAACTAGAGAGTATCATGCTTAGTGAAATAAGTCAATCGGAGAAAGACAACTATCATATGATCTCCCTGATATGAGGACATGGAGAAGCAACATGGGGGTTAGGGGGATAGGAGAAGAATAAATTTTTAGAATTTTTTATTATATTCAATTAGCCAAAATATAATACATCATTAGTTTTTGATGTAGTGTTCAACGATTCATTAGTTGCTAATAATACCCAGTGCTCATCACAACACGTGCTCTCCTTAATTCCCATCACCCGGTTGAGTATGAAATGGGTATATTTCAATCTTCCTCGATTGTGGAGTACCTATATAATTTTGATGAGATTGACACCTCCTCTGACCTTAGGGGTACCACCTGATCAGAATAAGCCAATTATTCAAATGGACCACTTCGTTAATGTGATTCTTTTTCAAGTAAGTATATACACTGGACCTAAGATAAGTGAGCATGGCATTATCTTTATCCATATTATAAGAGCAGGCAAAGGTTCTATGCTGGTCCCAATAAAAGCAAAGAAAAATTTTGATCAAAAGTTGTTGTACAGGTTCTCTCTGTCCCTGCATAATAATAAGGAAGTATATAAACTTATATATAATAATAAGGAAGTATATATGCCAAAGTTGTTGACAGCCATATTGTAACATCAGCTTCAGGATGAAACTGACATCAGGGAGAAAATAGAAGACAAAACAAAACTGGCTTTGGTTGTCATTCCTGAGTATATTCATTTATTAGGATTGCCATAAAAAAGAAACAAAGACTCAGTAGACCAAATAATGCAAATTATTTTCTCCCAGTTCTAAAAGTTATAAATACAGTATCCAGGTGTCCAAGTCCAAGATTTAAAGCTTTTCTCCTTGGCTTGTAGATGGTCATTTTCTCCGGCTGTCTTTGCATGGTCTTTCTTTCATGTGTGTCTATGTTCTAATAGCCTCTTCTTATAAAGACACCAGTTATATTGGATTAAAGTCTACACCTGTGAGGTCATTTTACATTAATTACTACTTTAAAAGTCCTACCTCCAAATACATTCACATTCTGAGGTACTAGGGGCCAGGACATAAACATACAAATTTGGAAGGGACACAATTCAGCTCAAGAAACTAAGCACATAGATTAACACTTATCTGATGCCTATCAGAATTTTCAAATAATGAACTAGTAAATGCCATTTATTTTTAATCAGTTTGAGATTGCTGTCCTATTTTTTTAATTTATTTATTTATTTGAGAGAAGGAGAGAAAGAGAAAACACGAGGGAAGAAGGGCAAAGGGAGAGGAAGAAACAAGCTCCCTGCTAAGCAGGAGGCCCAAACTTGGGCTTGGTCCCAGAACCCCCAGATCATGACCTGAGCTGGAGGCAGATGTTTAACCAACTGAGCCACCCAGGCACCCCAAGATTGCTTTCATCTTGCAAGTAAATGCTAACAGCCTACCAGATATAGTAGCATAATATTGATATTTTTTGAGAATTATAAGATATTGAAAAACTCTATTCATAACAGAAAACGTTACAAACAAGTGTCAAAATTGATGCCATTCTATGCAAAACTACCTAAGGTTGTCACTAATTGTAATTACATTCAAGAATAACTCCCCCAGTTTAAAATAAGACACTATTTCTCCAAAGCTAGATCTCCAAATCTAAGATGCCTAACCCTGCCTTGGAAAAACACTTATTATATGTATTTCTGTTTATGTGTAAGCAGAGACTTATGTCTGTGTGTTGTGTAATTGGGGAGATGTGTATTGGGGATTATATGTATGGAGATATGATTATCTGGTAATACATAGAGACCATATATATATATATATATATATATATATATATATATATATATACACATATATTTTTGTACAAATATAAAGGATTTCTCCATCCATATGTATTTTGGGTATTTCTTGATCAATTTGTATGTATACAAAAAGTGTACAGAATATGCAAAAAATGAAAAGGCACTTTAGCTGGGGAGATGGGAGGTGGAGCTAGAGAGCAAGAGATGGTGCAGGTACACAGGAAGGGGAAAGGACAACCTATAAGTACCATGGATCTGAATTTTGAAAGAGGAGGAGCAGAACAGGAGTTCATTCAGGACTACCACTGCTGGTTGTCTAGTGTTCTGCAGGAAGGGGAGGCCTCTTTACCAACAGGAAACTGAAAGTCTACTCCTTTACGGAAAAGGGGAGGAGACTGCGGCGGAGGCAGCGGCTGGTGGGAGCCCGATGTGGCAGAGGGGCCGCCACCGCCGACAGGGAGGCGGAGGACCCGCGAAGCTCAGAGCTGGGGATACCGCCGCCATCCTCTTCGCCTACCCAGACGCCCTCCTAGACGCGCTCCCCGCCTACGGATCCTCCCCTCCCAGCC
Source organism: Meles meles (assembly GCF_922984935.1). Taxonomy (NCBI): domain Eukaryota; kingdom Metazoa; phylum Chordata; class Mammalia; order Carnivora; family Mustelidae; genus Meles; species Meles meles. The sequence goes on along the minus strand of NC_060087.1, from coordinate 49,985,076 downwards.
GGGGCAGGCACCCGGCTCGTCGCCTGCTGATCCGCCTTCGGCACAGGCTAACGGCGGAGGCAGCTGCGAGGTGTCCGATTTGGGCACGTGAGGCCCGCGATCCGGGGCGGTGGACGCCAGGCAGGGCAAGGCCATTGGTGGGCTCCAGGATGGAGAAGGGGGATGGGATGGACTCCTGCCGGAGATAAGGGATGGGGGCGGGCGCCGGGTGAGGCTGGAGTCGGAGAGTGCGATGGGAAATAGGAAACGGGGGTGGCGTTAGGAGCCAGGCAAGAAATTGAAGGTGAGCCTGGGGAAGCGAGGGCGCTGAGTGCCAGGAAAGCGATCCTGGGTAGACAAGGGGCGTATGGGCAGCAGGCTGAGGCGTCCAGGGCAGGACGACAGTGAGTGCGTGCGGGTCAAGGCGGTGAAGGGATAGGCGTTTTGCGGGGGACAGAGAGTGGGCGCCAGTGGCGGGTGATGGAGGCAGTGGGTTCTGAACAAGGAGGTAGCCCGCCCCCTCCTGCAGAGTCCCTAACCCCAGCCAGCACCGCTGCCGCTGCCGCCTTTCCCCGCAGCCTAAAGGAACCTGGGAGGCAGAGCACTTGGCAGGCACGCAGCCAGAATTTCCAGCACTGCTGCCAGGCTCATGGGGAAAATTTAGGTTCTGGCGCAGGGTACACAGACACATCGCTGTTGGGAGAACTTCACCTTATGTCATATTGAATGTTTCTGTCTTATCGTTTCTCCTCCCCCTGCAGGCATGAAGACCCCCAACGCACAGGATGCCGAAGGGCAACAAACCAGGGCAGCTGTGGGCCGGGCCACTGGGTCAGCAAACATGACGAAGAAAAAAGCCTCCCAAAAGAAGCAGAGGGGCAGACCTTCGTCCCAGCCCCGCAGGAACATCGTGGGCTGCAGAATTTCGCATGGATGGAAGGAAGGTGATGAGCCCATCACCCAGTGGAAAGGAACCGTTCTGGATCAGGTGCCTATAAATCCCTCTCTTTATCTGGTGAAATATGATGGAATTGACTGTGTCTATGGACTAGAACTTCACAGAGATGAAAGAGTTTTGTCTCTTAAAATTCTTTCCGACAGGGTGGCATCATCTCAAGTCAGTGATGCAAACCTTGCAAACACCATAATTGGTAAAGCTGTGGAACATATGTTTGAGGGTGAGCATGGTTCTAAGGATGAATGGAGGGGAATGGTCTTAGCCCAAGCACCAATCATGAAAGCCTGGTTTTATATTACCTATGAGAAAGATCCTGTCTTGTACATGTACCAGCTTCTAGATGATTATAAAGAAGGAGACCTCCGTATCATGCCAGAGTCCAGTGAGTCTCCTCCAGCAGAAAGGGAGCCAGGAGGAGTTGTAGATGGCCTGATAGGTAAACATGTGGAATATACCAAAGAAGATGGCTCCAAACGGATTGGCATGGTCATTCACCAAGTAGAAGCCAAACCCTCTGTGTATTTCATCAAGTTCGATGACGATTTCCATATCTATGTCTATGATTTGGTGAAAAAGTCCTAACTGTTAGGGTAAACTTTGCCACATTTGTGAAAACAAATGTATACTTTGTAGACTTGCAAAATAATGTTGCTTTTCAGTGTATTGAAAGCTTAAGGGTCCCTGTTAATTCAACACCTCTGCCAGCATAACTGTTGTTTTGTTCTGAAAAAATACAAATTTATGTGGACATGACATGCTGTGTGTAAGGACTTTGTCATGTTGAAAAGATTGGGTGTGTTTGGTGGATGGGGCATGAAAGGAAGGGACAGCTGTAAATGCAGGCTGTGAATAAAGTTCAGCTAGTATCATAATCAGTCATCTAAAAATGGAATAGGACTTAGCTGGCCTGGTCTGGGGGCGGGGAGGAGAAGGAACTAGAGATGGGCTGTGGGGGGAGGGAGAAGGGGAGGTGACTGCTTAGGAAGAGGTGGGGGCAGGGCCAGAAATGGAAAGGCTCCCTGGGGGAGGGATGACCTAAGAGAGAGGCACCCAACTGGGAGGGGGGTGGAGAATAACAGGGAGAGTGAGATCTTGGGGCTTAGAGGAAAATAGACAGAATGCCTTGAGTAGAGAGGGACACAAAGGAGCTTAGAAGAGGTCCAGAGCAAGGGGACAGAAAAGAAGAAGTTGGCAGGAATCTGGAGAGGGGCTAAAGGATACTCAAAGGGAGGGTCTATGCATGAGCAAGGAGCCAGAAGGGGAGGAACACTGAGGAAGAAAGAATTCCAAGGAGAAAGACTGACAGAGGAAGTGAGACCATAGAAAAGGAGGTGTGGGGAGTGGGGCCCATGAGAGATGGGGTGGCCCAGGGAAAAGCTGGACTTCTGGCAGTATCCACATTTTTCTCTCTGGCTCTGTGCAGAAAGGACGTGACAGCTGTCAAAGAACCAAATGGGCTGGAAGTTCCCTGGAATGGCATTTTGACAGGGATGACTCAAGAGTTAAGCAGGAGCCAACGTTATACCCAAAAGGCTTTTCTTGCCTCAGGGAACTCATGCCACACCTGCCGAGTAGAACCCCAAGTCTCAGCCTAAACACATTGATCTGACACCCCGTGAGCAGGGGGCTGTGAGCAGCCTCTTCACCTTTCCCAGAGGACCCAGGTGCAGTAAATCTTGGACCTGAAGTTCTCGGTTCATTCCCCCTACACTGGATAAACAGTTCTTGTGGGGAATGGGTCGGCGGGGTGCTCAGGACTTAAGAGATATGCCACCTTGGGTTTGGAAAGTATTTTATCCAAAAAAAAAAAAAAAAAAAATGGAACTTTGCTGAACACAGGTACTACAGGAGTCCCCTCACTGTTCTTTCTCCTACTGCACTGTGCCTTGCCTCCCTGCAGTGGAAGGGCATCAGAGGATTGAGCCTAATGTTTCTCTCCAGGACATGGGGAGTTCTTGACAGTCCATGCTTTTCTCAGCAGCTGCCTGAAACCACAGGTGGCTCCACCCACTGCTTCACTGAATGGAGGTCTGCTGCCTCCAGAAGCCCCATTCAGGCTATACCCCAACAAAGCTGGGGGCTACCAACCCTTCACAGGTACATCCTGGCCAGTCTTGTCCACCCCAAGCACACAGAGAAGCTGTGATGGAAGTTTGTGCAGCCCTGTTTCCAGGTAAGATGAATGGCATGGGGCAGTTGGGCTGTGAGTTGTGACTTTGTATAACTAACTCCTTCAACCCTCTAATGCCAACTAGAGGGGCTGTGGTTGGTGGGGAGAGAGTGCAGTAACCCCAATAAAGTCCCTCAGAGATATGGTGCCTCAACACATGGGTCTGTGTCCTCTTTTTCTCCTGCTTGCCTTTCCCCAGTCCTGCTGTGGACAGTCCCTTCAAGACCCTCTCTCTGGTTTCCCCACCCCACACTTCACTAAAAATATACCCCTGCCCTCAAAGAAAGAGTTCAGGTGACCCCACTGCCCAGGCATCCCTAATTCCATACAAAGTGGGAGGGGATGGGTATAGCTGTTGGCAAGGAGCTTCCAGAAGTTGAAAAAAGATGGCAATTCCAGGTCACTCTCTCCACCCAACATGGCCTGAAATGGATTGCCTGAAGAATTATACAAGGCAAGCCCACCTCACAGGGATTAGTTTTCTTTGTTTCATACATCACAAAATTTAGTCTAGCAAAACACCTGCAGGCCACCCATGGGCCAATTTCAGCCAGCTGTCATGTTTTGTTTGATCCTTGTGTTTTTGTTGTTTTCTGTGTTTAAATTAATTACTTAGACATTTGGGAGGTTTCACACTACAAAAATCCATATTTCTTGCCCACCTGAAAACAAAGCAATAAACTGAGGATTAGGGCCCATATTCCAACAAGGATACAAGCAGCTGGGTCTGAGGAAGGGCTCAGCCCATTTTAGACCCTGAGTATTCTCTCAAACTAGCCATGCCCCCAGCTGCCCTGATTCACTCTAATAAAATTCCCAGTTGTCCCCTAAAGGCATTTGCACTTGTAGCTTTGGGGCTAGACCCAGGGGGAACTGCCTAGCTCTACTTTTGGCTTAAGCTGACCCCATTTGCTTTCTAATTCATTTGCTTTGTCTTCATCCCACCAATACTTACTTTAGGTGGGCTCTCTGGAGGAAAAATACAGCAAGGAATGGGGAATTGGAGTTCCAGGTGGGAGGCTGAAATTGGATAGATAGAGTCCAAGGAGGGGCTCACTGAGAATGTGGATTTTGAGTAAAGACCAAGGCAGTGAGAGGACTGGCCCTGTGGTTGTCCAGGGAAGGAGCATTCCAGGTAGAGGGACAGCAGGGAAGGAGTAAGCCTCACATGCTCAAGGAACACTGATGGTACCAGCATGGCTGGAGCCAAGTGAGTGAGGTAGAGAATATCAGGAAGTGAGTTCAGAGAGGTGATGGGGATCTGGCAGAAGCTGATAGCTTAGAGCCTTAGAAGTCCTAGAATGGAATTGTTTGTTATGCTGAGGGTGATGGGGAGCCATTTGAGTATTTTCAGCCTAGGCACGACATGATTTCCCTCATATTTTAACAGGAGCACTCTCGCAACTCTGGAGAGTCGTCTGTATTTGGTATATGGTAATCCAGTATTCCAGGTAATATAATCCAGTATTATATTAATATAATATATGTTAATATAATAATACACATATATATAAACATATTAATCCTGTCTGACAGTAGTTGGTATGATGAGAATGGGTTGAATTCTGGATATATTTTGAAGGATCCCCTGTATAATTTGCTCTTAGAGAAAATAACTGGTCGAAAAGTAATTGTTGGGGGTAGTCAATGACAACACCAAATTCCAGATTCCAGATTCCAGATTTTGATACCCTTGAGCCAAATACCATCTCAAGAAAAATAACAAATGAACCATTTGGGCTCTTACTGTGTCAGGTTGGGTGTATCATGCTGATGTAGTGACCTCCTGGTGAAAGAGAAACTGACCACAACAACTTATGCAAAGTTTTATTCTCAGCTTTACCTCCTTGGAATGTTTTCTAGTTCTATTGCAACCAATTGAGAACTTAAAGAAGCTATCATGGTAATGGGAAGCAGGTACCCAAGCTGATTTTGTCATGGATTTAAAACAGCTAGTTTCAAAGGATTTAACATAATAGGATTTAACATAATTGACTGTTCAAAAGCAGGAAGGTTTTAGACAGGTCTTGAACTTGTTACTGTGTCTTGGTAAAGGACAGAGATGTATACTTAAATACAGAATTATTCCAAGTGTATTGCCTAGGTCACATCCCATTCCCCATTTCCCAAGCCCAAGTGATATTGTCCTTTCTGAGTATAAGTTTAAAATGGAGGTGGTATTGTAGAGTGATTATATTAGTGACCAGATCACACAGTCAACCTAGTTTTTGTATGCATTACTATTAGAGATATGATCAGAATCTCCCAACACCTTTCCAGGTCATTACTAGAAACAATTGCAAAGTACCACTTTGGAATGTCAAAAGTCTTCTTTCCTATCTTAGAGATGACAATACATTTCCTAAGAACCCATTTCCTTTATTTATAGTAGAGAAGTAATGCACATCCTAGCACACCCATAAGGGTTATTCCTTCCCTCCCAGATTAAAATTGTGCCACAGCTCAACATAATGTTTTGGTTGAGGTTTCAGAATACTGATAAAATCCTTTTTCTTTTTGTAAGTTTGTAACCATTTGAGAGACAAGCATAATAATTATACAACTAGAGGTAAAAACACCTCCTTTATAACTGATAAAAGCTGAATTGGAGGACATGCTTAAAGATGAGACCACAAGGGCTTCCTCATACTTCACCTAGTCATAGGCAGAACTGAATAACTGCAGGCTTCCATGATAGACAGGTACCCTGGCCTGCAAAACTTATTCTGTGTTTGAATATAAATTGGATTGCATCTTCTGCCTGAAAGAGATAAATCCCAGAGACAACTCAAATGGTTTCTCACATGTCCAACTCCTAGCAAACTTACCAATTAAAGAGTCATTGAGACATATGAGGCCAGGGGAATGAAGGTCCTATTTGACAACTATTACACATAGACCTGGTAGGAGAATCAAAGTGAAATGTCTTTTTAAAAAAATTGCTTACTGAAGTCTATCATTGATACATTATATTAATTTCAGGTATATAACATTTTTGTAAATATTCTGAAATAATCACCACACATAGTTACAAAATTCTTTCCTTGTAACGAGAACTTTTAAGATCTACTCTCTTAGCTATTAAGTATGCAGTGCAGTACGTTAGCTATAGTCATCACAGTGTGCATTACATCCCCATGACTTATTTATTTTATAATTGGAAGTTTGAAGATTTTGAACCCTTTCACCCATTTTGCCCACAATTACTTAACTTTGTGTAGTTAATATACTGAACATAATTTTCAATGGGTTATAGTATAGGGGATTAATATTTTAATATTTTAAAGTATTTTCATTTAAAATATAAATATATTTGTATTAATATAAATATTATATTACATATTATATATAATTATATGTAACTATATAATATGTAATCACATATATTTATATACTTATATGTAATATCTATAATATATTATTAATTAAAACATTTAATATATACTTATATAATCTATAATATATTTACTAGTTACATATCATATATTGCATGCTATATATAATATTGTTTTTATATATTAATATGACAATACATTATATATTATATATTACATATATTATATGTAATATAATTAATTATATATTAATATAATATATGCTAATATAATACACTTATATAAACATATTAACTTATTATATATAAAAGATATATAAATTTATTATATTATATAAAGTAATGTATGATATAAGTATATATCTAAATATAAATATATATTGTATATAATATAAATAAAATATTAAAAATATTAAAACTCTTTTTAAAGTATGTTAATGTCCTTTTTAAAATCAATTCGAGAGGCTTCTGAGATAAACTGTGAAATGCCTAGCTCAGTCTTTAAAAAAGCAACAGCAGATATTCAAGGAGAACCTTCTTAAAGTATGAGTTTGACTTATCTGATTCTCCTATAATCCTCATATCTGCATCATGAAGAGAGAAAACTACACCACTGGTTGTCCACAGGAGTGCCTAATTAACCCATTGGCTTCAAAGAGACTAAAATGTGGATGGAAAAATACTCTTTCATTAAAATCACTTTAAATGTTAGCTAAAATATATGACAGATCACCTATTCCATGTATAGCTGAGCTTTAAAGAGTGTTAGGAAAATCCCCAGGGGCAATGAAAAGAACTGAAAACAAAAATAATAAACACATGACCTGATGCTTTGGCAGGTTGGAGGGAGAAGGATGTTGACTCAGTAATTAAAAATTGTAGAACAGAAGGTTAGTCCTTACCCCTGATTAAATTGGGTGTGGGGAACTAAGGTCTCCTTGCTTTTCCTTCAATTCTCCACATAACAGCTAGTGATTTTTTAAAAATATAAGTGAGATTATATTTAAAACTTAAAACTCTCCAAAGGCTTCCTATTACAATTGCTATTCAACTGAATTTTCTTGCTTTACTCTGCAATGCCTAGATCAGCATTCTCAACTGGATCGTATTGCCCCCAAAGAGGAAGAAAGTTGATCCCTGGTGTGGGAGATGAAAAGAATCTTACCTCCAAAGCTCAAATGTATTTGGCAAAATGTTATTTTTAAAATCATTCTCATTGGGTTTTCTTGGATATCCCATGAGCAACACTGACATTGAGTTTATGGAAGATGTACAAAACGTATGCTTGATCAGATCAGTATTAACGATACCTTAGCATATAAGTGGCTGTGGTTGGAGGACTTCTGATCCATTGCTTATTCCTGATGCCATATCATGAGAAGTGGCTTATGTGTGCCTATTGGCTGTCTTTGACTATCTTTATGTTTTATCATCCATGCCCTCTTGTGTAACATGGGCTTTGAGAATTAAAACAGCATATATTTAATTCTACAAAAGAATTTGTGCCAAATAATGCAAAGAAAAAATGTCAGTGATATATGAATAAATAGCAGCTAGTTATATCAAGACAGAAGATGAGTTCACTAAAAATAACGTTTAAAAAATTATTTTTTCAGGGGATGCCTGGGTGGCTCAGCAGGTTAAAGCCTCTGCTTTCGGCTTGAATAGTGATCCTAGGGTCCTGGGATCAAGCCCCACATGGGGCTTTCTGCTCAGCAGGGAGCCTGCTTCCTCCTCTCTCTCTGCCTGCCTCTCTGCCTACTTGTGATCTCTGTCTGTCAAATGGATAACTAAATATTAAAAAAAATATTTTTTCAGGTTGCCTGGGTGGCTCAGAAGGTTGGGTCACTGCCTTCAGCTCAGGTCATGATCCCAGGGTCCTGGGATTGAGCCCCACATCAGGCTTCTTGCTCATCAGGGAGCCTGCTTCTCTCTCTCCCCCTGCCTGCTACTCTGCCTGCTACTCTGCCTCCTTGTGTGCTCTCTCTCTGTCAAATAAATAAATAAATAAATAATTCTTTTAAAAAAATTTATGTTTTCAATCATTTTGCTTCCGTGGGAAAAAATAGTTTTCAAATTATTTTAAAAATGTGATTAAAGGTCAGCTGTACCCCAATGTTTATTGCAGCAATGGCTACGGTCGCCAAACTGTGGAAAGAACCAAGATGCCCTTCAATGGATGAATGGATAAGGAAGATGTGGTACATATACACAATGGAGTATTATGCCTCCATCAGAAAGGATGAATACCCAACTTTTGTAGCAATATGGACGGGACTGGAAGAGATTATGCTGAGCGAAATAAGTCAAGCAGAGAGAGTCAAGTATCATATGGTCTCACTTATTTGTGGAGCATAACAAAGAACATGGAGGACATGGGGAGATGGAGAGGAGAGGGAGTTGAGGGAAACTGGAAGGGGAGAGGAACCATGAGAGACTATGGACTCTGAAAAACAACCAGAGGGTTTTGAAGGGGTGGAGGGGTGGGGGGGTGGGAGGTTGAGAAACCAGGTGGTGGGTAATAGGGAGGGCACGTACTGCATGGAGCACTGGGTGTGATGCCAAAACAATGAACACTGTTATGCTGTAAATAAACAAATTTAAAAAAATGTGATTATAATGATATGCATATAAATTTATAATTTGTGCATGTAAATTTTATACATTATCATTTATGTAGGTAAATAAATTCCATTAAAATCCTTCAATACAGTTAAGTTAGACGTTAGTAGCTTCCTAATTTTAAATTTAATTTCTATCTTCAAATTTTACTTATTCTTAACCTTACATCAAGCTTGATATTTTTATATATGTATTTTATATATGTATTTTACATATTTTATATATGTATATATATGTATTTTTATATATGTATTTTTATGTATAAAGCACAGATACACATACATTTATTAAACAAACCCTTTGCCATTTAAGATCCCTTGAATTTCAAATATTAGTAAATATAGACTCAAAATGCTTTAACTATGAAAAAAAATCTTTCTATCTCATAACTTGAAGTCAGAAGTAGGACGCCAGAAATGGGTCTTATGAGCAGCTAAATAAGTGATCAAAGGGCTCAGAGTATTCCCATTCCCCCCTTTGTCATCTTTATTATGCTAGTTTTGCTCTTGGGCTGGTTACAGAAATTCCAAGTGTTATATATGGCATAGCATCCTAAAAAAATAAAAGGAAACATCATTTCCTGTTTCTCTTTCTTAAGAGGAAAGACATTTTTTCCAGAGCTCCCGGCAGACATATTACTATGTTTAATTGGCCAGGATTAGATCATATGCCAAATGCTAAACCAACCACTTGTGCGAGGAATATTACCATGATTAGCTTAGAGTAACGTTTTGGAGTGGGATCACTAGGACAACAATCTCTTTTTGCTTATCTTGGCTCTGATCTCTTCTCTGTGCTTCTTACCTCCTTAGTCTCCAGATGATGGTAAGCTTAATAGAGCAACTTGATCTTCCTATCTTCTCAGGTTCACTTATGTCCAATGGAAAAGGTCATCTACTTCATACCCAGGAGTTTGTGTAAAATACCATTGTGCCTCATTTTCTCTGACTTGGTTGTGTGCCTACTCCTAAAACAATCACTCTAACAGTGTTTCAGTGGTCTGAAAGGTCAGACTTAAGTTGTTCCAAAGAGGAAAACAGGGACATTATTACTAGAAGAACTGTGATCGGGGCGCCTGGGTGGCTCAGTGGTTTAAGCCGCTGCCTTCAGCTCAGGTCATGATCTCAGGGTCCTGGGATCGAGTCCCACGTCGGGCTCTCTGCACTGAAGGGAGCCTGCTTCCCTCTCACTCTCTCTGCCTGCCTCTCTGCCTACTTGTGATCTCTCTCTGTCAAAATTAATAAATAAAATCTTTAAAAAAAAAAAAACATTTTAGAAGAACTGTGATCGGATGCTAGACTGCAATATCAAAAGATATTACAATCCAACACATTTTGCTGCTTAGCATTTATATGAACCCTTCTTGCCATATATACTCATTCAAAAATGTCTCCACAAAAGTGTTCTTTTATCAAGTACTGGTGGAATGAGAATTGTTATCATTTGTTTCGAAAATATCTTTGCAAGAGTAACTGTTATTTTAACTTTCAAAGCAATAGAGTAGTTTGACTGTTTTTGGTGTTTAAGTAAATTGGAAAGAAAATGTGTGCCCTTTCGTTGTCTTCATTTTTTGACATATTTGTAAGATTTATTCATGTTGTTGAATGTGGTTATAGTCCCATGTATGAATATGCCAACACACATACAGTCTACTGTTGGTGGAAATTTGGGTGATTTCCAGTTTAGAGCTATTACAATAGTTAAACACATATATTTTATAATAAATTATTAGGTTTTGGGATTTAGTGATAGGAACCAGTAAGTCAAGTTTTTTCATTGAAAAAAAAAAACAAAAACTGAATGAAATAGCAAAAACTAAATCTGCCAAGGCAACTGAAGACTAAGAATATAGGAAATAGTTACCCAGCTAAGATATACAGAAGAACAGGTTCAAGAAAGAAATGAGTGAACTTGGTGAATGTTTTTCCCTTGAGGAAGTTAACCTACTCCAGAAGGAACTACTAAAAGGCTTAGAAGCTCAGAAGAGATTGTGACCTCTTGTTAAAAATAAGGATAAAGAATTTGGAGTCTTGAGCCCTGGTAAGCCCCCTTCACTTTTGGTTGGCATGTCAAGTGTGATATCCCAGGAATAAGGGTTAATAAGAACTAAATAAATGCTTATGTAAAGGGAAGTGTATCTGCAAATTCTTCTCCATAAAAAAATGGATGAAGTTTCATTTGCATCAGCACTAAATGTGAAAAGTTTTCCTCATGTTCAGTGACATTAATATTTCAATGTTCTTTCATACTTTGATTGTTGAGTCAAGAATCTTATCAGTCATATTCTCCCTTTTAAGAAATATTTTGTTTAAGCTTATTCTGTTAACATTCAACCTGATTCAGTAACCATTCACATGATTCAATGCCTATTACATATTCATATTGTTTACTGCTTTTTGGTTTATTCATTTGCTTTTTCTTGTGTGTTATTCCCTTCATTTTACATTTTAACAAATTCTGATATGGGAATAAATGTAGTGTAAAATTTCCCCAAATATTCAAAGAACTATATAAGCATCTCTTAAAGTATACCCAATCATTCTCCACTGAATTGTAAAACCATCGTTTCCCTAATTTTTTTGTAAAGTCGTTTTTCCAAAGCTTTCCTTTCTGATAAATGGATCATATTACCATTATGGCGGAAACATTATACTAAATCTACAATAATGGGAGAAAAGTTAACTTGTGGTCACTTTAAAATTGACATTTATAGAATGATGACCAGACATATAATAACTGCTCAATAAATATTTCTCAAGAGGCGCCTGGGTGGCTCAGTGGGTTGGGCCTCTGCCTTCGGCTCAGGTCATGATCCCAGAGTCCTGGGATCAAGCCCCGCATTGGGCTCTCTGCTCAGCGGTGAGCCTGCTTCCTCCTCTCTCTCTGCCTGCCTCTCTCCCTACTTGTGATCTGTCTGTCAAATAAATAAATAATATCTTTAAAAAAATAAAATAAATATTTCTCAAATAAATAAGAGAAATAATGGTTTCAAAAATATCTAATGCTTGAGAGAATGCTTACTCTATATGGAAAAGAACAGGACATGAAACTGCATATGGAAAATTATCCCAGTTTTGTAAGAGCCTAGAAAAATGACAAAAAGAAATAATGAGTATTAATATTTTTCTGTGAGCCCTGGTAAATGGGATCTGGGATAAATTGCATTTGATTATTTTCTTCACATCAATTTTCTGAAATTTACAGTGTTATAGTGCAAATAGTAAAAGAAAAAAGAAAGAAAAGAAATAGCGAGAAAATTCTCTAAGAAGTAAAATCCAGGAATAAATAGTTATTTAAAAAATTACACAGAGATTGGGTCAAGATGGCAAACTGAGCACTAACACATTTTCTCTCTTCCTACCACAAATCCTTGTAAATTACAAAAACAAATAAAAACCCCCACAGATTTATGTATAAAAAATAAGTACATAAGGGTCCTGGGAAGAAGAAAAGACTAATATCTGGAAGATGAAAACAGATTGGGCAAGGGGCACTGAGAGGGTGGAGTTGGAGGTGAGCAGAGGGAACTAATGGGTCTAGAAATGGGTAGGAGAGAGGGTCCAGAAATGGGGAAGGGGCCGGTAGTTGAGAGCTCCCCGACTTCTTTCCGAAAGGGCCAGGACCTTGATACCAAGAGCAACTCTCAGGCCCAAAGTGGTGGGCTTAAGAATGGGGGGGGGGGGCATAAATGGTGCTTGGCAGGAAGGGGAGGCCTCACTCCAGGCAGGAAGCTGCGCTACGGAAAGAGGGAGGAGACTGCAGCGGCGGCAGCGGCTGGTGGGAGCCCGATGTGGCAGAGGGGCCGCCACCGCCGACAGGGAGGCGGAGGACCCGCGAAGCTCAGAGCTGGGGATACCGCCGCCATCCTCTTCGCCTACCCAGACGCCCTCCTAGACGCGCTCCCCGCCTACGGATCCTCCCCTCCCAGCCGGGGCAGGCACCCGGCTCGTCGCCTGCTGATCCGCCTTCGGCACAGGCTAACGGCGGAGGCAGCTGCGAGGTGTCCGATTTGGGCACGTGAGGCCCGCGATCCGGGGCGGTGGACGCCAGGCAGGGCAAGGCCATTGGTGGGCTCCAGGATGGAGAAGGGGGATGGGATGGACTCCTGCCGGAGATAAGGGATGGGGGCGGGCGCCGGGTGAGGCTGGAGTCGGAGAGTGCGATGGGAAATAGGAAACGGGGGTGGCGTTAGGAGCCAGGCAAGAAATTGAAGGTGAGCCTGGGGAAGCGAGGGCGCTGAGTGCCAGGAAAGCGATCCTGGGTAGACAAGGGGCGTATGGGCAGCAGGCTGAGGCGTCCAGGGCAGGACGACAGTGAGTGCGTGCGGGTCAAGGCGGTGAAGGGATAGGCGTTTTGCGGGGGACAGAGAGTGGGCGCCAGTGGCGGGTGATGGAGGCAGTGGGTTCTGAACAAGGAGGTAGCCCGCCCCCTCCTGCAGAGTCCCTAACCCCAGCCAGCACCGCTGCCGCTGCCGCCTTTCCCCGCAGCCTAAAGGAACCTGGGAGGCAGAGCACTTGGCAGGCACGCAGCCAGAATTTCCAGCACTGCTGCCAGGCTCATGGGGAAAATTTAGGTTCTGGCGCAGGGTACACAGACACATCGCTGTTGGGAGAACTTCACCTTATGTCATATTGAATGTTTCTGTCTTATCGTTTCTCCTCCCCCTGCAGGCATGAAGACCCCCAACGCACAGGATGCCGAAGGGCAACAAACCAGGGCAGCTGTGGGCCGGGCCACTGGGTCAGCAAACATGACGAAGAAAAAAGCCTCCCAAAAGAAGCAGAGGGGCAGACCTTCGTCCCAGCCCCGCAGGAACATCGTGGGCTGCAGAATTTCGCATGGATGGAAGGAAGGTGATGAGCCCATCACCCAGTGGAAAGGAACCGTTCTGGATCAGGTGCCTATAAATCCCTCTCTTTATCTGGTGAAATATGATGGAATTGACTGTGTCTATGGACTAGAACTTCACAGAGATGAAAGAGTTTTGTCTCTTAAAATTCTTTCCGACAGGGTGGCATCATCTCAAGTCAGTGATGCAAACCTTGCAAACACCATAATTGGTAAAGCTGTGGAACATATGTTTGAGGGTGAGCATGGTTCTAAGGATGAATGGAGGGGAATGGTCTTAGCCCAAGCACCAATCATGAAAGCCTGGTTTTATATTACCTATGAGAAAGATCCTGTCTTGTACATGTACCAGCTTCTAGATGATTATAAAGAAGGAGACCTCCGTATCATGCCAGAGTCCAGTGAGTCTCCTCCAGCAGAAAGGGAGCCAGGAGGAGTTGTAGATGGCCTGATAGGTAAACATGTGGAATATACCAAAGAAGATGGCTCCAAACGGATTGGCATGGTCATTCACCAAGTAGAAGCCAAACCCTCTGTGTATTTCATCAAGTTCGATGACGATTTCCATATCTATGTCTATGATTTGGTGAAAAAGTCCTAACTGTTAGGGTAAACTTTGCCACATTTGTGAAAACAAATGTATACTTTGTAGACTTGCAAAATAATGTTGCTTTTCAGTGTATTGAAAGCTTAAGGGTCCCTGTTAATTCAACACCTCTGCCAGCATAACTGTTGTTTTGTTCTGAAAAAATACAAATTTATGTGGACATGACATGCTGTGTGTAAGGACTTTGTCATGTTGAAAAGATTGGGTGTGTTTGGTGGATGGGGCATGAAAGGAAGGGACAGCTGTAAATGCAGGCTGTGAATAAAGTTCAGCTAGTATCATAATCAGTCATCTAAAAATGGAATAGGACTTAGCTGGCCTGGTCTGGGGGCGGGGAGGAGAAGGAACTAGAGATGGGCTGTGGGGGGAGGGAGAAGGGGAGGTGACTGCTTAGGAAGAGGTGGGGGCAGGGCCAGAAATGGAAAGGCTCCCTGGGGGAGGGATGACCTAAGAGAGAGGCACCCAACTGGGAGGGGGGTGGAGAATAACAGGGAGAGTGAGATCTTGGGGCTTAGAGGAAAATAGACAGAATGCCTTGAGTAGAGAGGGACACAAAGGAGCTTAGAAGAGGTCCAGAGCAAGGGGACAGAAAAGAAGAAGTTGGCAGGAATCTGGAGAGGGGCTAAAGGATACTCAAAGGGAGGGTCTATGCATGAGCAAGGAGCCAGAAGGGGAGGAACACTGAGGAAGAAAGAATTCCAAGGAGAAAGACTGACAGAGGAAGTGAGACCATAGAAAAGGAGGTGTGGGGAGTGGGGCCCATGAGAGATGGGGTGGCCCAGGGAAAAGCTGGACTTCTGGCAGTATCCACATTTTTCTCTCTGGCTCTGTGCAGAAAGGACGTGACAGCTGTCAAAGAACCAAATGGGCTGGAAGTTCCCTGGAATGGCATTTTGACAGGGATGACTCAAGAGTTAAGCAGGAGCCAACGTTATACCCAAAAGGCTTTTCTTGCCTCAGGGAACTCATGCCACACCTGCCGAGTAGAACCCCAAGTCTCAGCCTAAACACATTGATCTGACACCCCGTGAGCAGGGGGCTGTGAGCAGCCTCTTCACCTTTCCCAGAGGACCCAGGTGCAGTAAATCTTGGACCTGAAGTTCTCGGTTCATTCCCCCTACACTGGATAAACAGTTCTTGTGGGGAATGGGTCGGCGGGGTGCTCAGGACTTAAGAGATATGCCACCTTGGGTTTGGAAAGTATTTTATCCAAAAAAAAAAAAAAAAAATGGAACTTTGCTGAACACAGGTACTACAGGAGTCCCCTCACTGTTCTTTCTCCTACTGCACTGTGCCTTGCCTCCCTGCAGTGGAAGGGCATCAGAGGATTGAGCCTAATGTTTCTCTCCAGGACATGGGGAGTTCTTGACAGTCCATGCTTTTCTCAGCAGCTGCCTGAAACCACAGGTGGCTCCACCCACTGCTTCACTGAATGGAGGTCTGCTGCCTCCAGAAGCCCCATTCAGGCTATACCCCAACAAAGCTGGGGGCTACCAACCCTTCACAGGTACATCCTGGCCAGTCTTGTCCACCCCAAGCACACAGAGAAGCTGTGATGGAAGTTTGTGCAGCCCTGTTTCCAGGTAAGATGAATGGCATGGGGCAGTTGGGCTGTGAGTTGTGACTTTGTATAACTAACTCCTTCAACCCTCTAATGCCACCTAGAGGGGCTGTGGTTGGTGGGGAGAGAGTGCAGTAACCCCAATAAAGTCCCTCAGAGATATGGTGCCTCAACACATGGGTCTGTGTCCTCTTTTTCTCCTGCTTGCCTTTCCCCAGTCCTGCTGTGGACAGTCCCTTCAAGACCCTCTCTCTGGTTTCCCCACCCCACACTTCACTAAAAATATACCCCTGCCCTCAAAGAAAGAGTTCAGGTGACCCCACTGCCCAGGCATCCCTAATTCCATACAAAGTGGGAGGGGATGGGTATAGCTGTTGGCAAGGAGCTTCCAGAAGTTGAAAAAAGATGGCAATTCCAGGTCACTCTCTCCACCCAACATGGCCTGAAATGGATTGCCTGAAGAATTATACAAGGCAAGCCCACCTCACAGGGATTAGTTTTCTTTGTTTCATACATCACAAAATTTAGTCTAGCAAAACACCTGCAGGCCACCCATGGGCCAATTTCAGCCAGCTGTCATGTTTTGTTTGATCCTTGTGTTTTTGTTGTTTTCTGTGTTTAAATTAATTACTTAGACATTTGGGAGGTTTCACACTACAAAAATCCATATTTCTTGCCCACCTGAAAACAAAGCAATAAACTGAGGATTAGGGCCCATATTCCAACAAGGATACAAGCAGCTGGGTCTGAGGAAGGGCTCAGCCCATTTTAGACCCTGAGTATTCTCTCAAACTAGCCATGCCCCCAGCTGCCCTGATTCACTCTAATAAAATTCCCAGTTGTCCCCTAAAGGCATTTGCACTTGTAGCTTTGGGGCTAGACCCAGGGGGAACTGCCTAGCTCTACTTTTGGCTTAAGCTGACCCCATTTGCTTTCTAATTCATTTGCTTTGTCTTCATCCCACCAATACTTACTTTAGGTGGGCTCTCTGGAGGAAAAATACAGCAAGGAATGGGGAATTGGAGTTCCAGGTGGGAGGCTGAAATTGGATAGATAGAGTCCAAGGAGGGGCTCACTGAGAATGTGGATTTTGAGTAAAGACCAAGGCAGTGAGAGGACTGGCCCTGTGGTTGTCCAGGGAAGGAGCATTCCAGGTAGAGGGACAGCAGGGAAGGAGTAAGCCTCACATGCTCAAGGAACACTGATGGTACCAGCATGGCTGGAGCCAAGTGAGTGAGGTAGAGAATATCAGGAAATGAGTTCAGAGAGGTGATGGGGATCTGGCAGAAGCTGATAGCTTAGAGCCTTAGAAGTCCTAGAATGGAATTTGTTTGTTATGCTGAGGGTGATGGGGAGCCATTTGAGTATTTTCAGCCTAGGCACGACATGATTTCCCTCATATTTTAACAGGAGCACTCTTGCAACTCTGGAGAGTTGTCTGTTTGGATTTCAAAGAAGAACAAAGGTAGGTCATGTACAGCAGGGAAACAGAGTAGAGACAAGAAAACAGATTTTCACATAGAAAATTTGAAACATATGAAAGATGACATATGAGGGTTAATGATGAAAAGATTTTATTTGAGAAATATTTCAGGATTATGTGTTTTCTGTTTTCCAATAAGTAAATTTTAATCCCTTTATTACATATTCTACTCAAATTTGAAATGGAAATAGTTAAGACTTAAATTTTGAAAATATCATTTGTAAGAAAATATATGGGAATATATATGGGAAATGGGAAAAAAGTTTTCTTAAGGCAGAAATCCACAAATAATGAAAAATTTGTTAAATTTGATTTTATAGACTTGAATTTTTCTAATTTCTGGAATCATTCTCTACAAAGTGGGGTAAAATAAGATTAGGGTAAACTTTGATAGTTAAAGTGAATAAATAAAGTATATATTAATTAGAATAAAACCAACATCCTATAGAGATCTTGATAAATATATTAACAGACATTTCACAAAATATGAGATTCTATGGTCAATAAACAATCATTGTTTTTAAGTGCTTCCCATTATATTTTTATTTTCAATAACATATGTCCTTTCTAAAAATTCTGTATAATTTACTTAGTTAGTACTTCTTTTTTTTTTCTTTACCCCTTCTCAGAATATAAGCTCTGTACTATGTGGTTTTCCTTTCTTTTTTTCACTCCTGTATCTCAAATATTTAAAATAGTATCTAGCATGTAGTAGGTGTTTAATAATTATTTCTTGGTTTCATGTGTCTCACCAGTAATTAGAGAGATGGAAATTTAAGTGACATACAATTTCATATGTATTAGATCAGCAATTTGTATGAATTTTGACAATACGCTTTGTCAACCAGATAAAGAAGTGGGAGATCCTATATATATCCTGTTGGTGGGAGTTCAGTTGGAGATAAATTTGCCATTATCTAGTGTTTTTTGAAGATGGCATGTTTAGAGCAATTTTTGTCTTTTACTATTTTTGAAGACAATTCTGTATGGATCTCTCATGTTTCTGTAAGTTTTGCAATCAAGGCACTCAATGTTTTTTGTTTGTTTGTCACATTCCTTTGATGGAGGTGTGAATAACAAACATATTTGTAAGAAGAGATAGTATTTCTCTGTGTAGCAGTGGGCAAGGATGCTTACCTAAGATCTAATAAATATTAATGTCTCCTTCCAGAGGAAAAAAATCTTAAAGGGCATGTTTACTACTCATTATAAAATATTAGGTTAATTAAACTGGCTTCTTTTCCTGTAATGCAGTCTACTGTGTACAGATATGTCAAGTGCCCATTTCACACCACCCTGTGGTATATGGGTCTCAGGAATTTAGAGTTAAATTGCTCATTTTCCAGTTGTCATTCTTGATGTGAAAAATAAAAGGTTAATGAGGACAGTTTGAGGAATTGGTTCCAGGATGAGTACCAGGAAGTAGAATCAAAGACAGAGGCTGGAACTTCACATTGTTTCTTGGTAATTGAACTCCTGGTGGGGGAACTTGCTCCTCAATCTGTTCATTAGCCTCAGGCCCACTCTATCGTATCAAATAGCACTGAGATTGATACTGGGTAAGCAGACGTTTTTGTTTTTTAGGTAAAAGAGTTTATACACAAAGACACTGAGAGTTAAAGGAAGGACATCACAAGAATCATAAGCAGAAACTGGAGAATCCTTAGAACTTTTGCTAGGTGGCTATGGAGATGAGAGGGCTGGACAAATAATGGTTAAAACTGAAGGATATAAATAGGTGGACTATCTTATGACTCAGCCCATCCTTCACGTGACCATACAAACCTCAGATTAGTTTGGACATAACAGCAAATATCTCAATTACTTTTTGTTTTGTTGGTTGGCTTTTGAAGTGATTACTGTGTGCAAAAGTGTGTTTTGACCCACTTGGGGAGAGTTTCTAAGATTCTTGTGTATACCATAAATGAGTCTTTGCATAGTACTCAGGCTCTTACTACCCAAGATTTTACTAATGACATCAGCCAATAATAATGAGAAACGGAACTAAAGAAATGTATATAAATTCATGTTGATCAATCTCACTTCCCCTAGAAAATTCCTCAGCTTTTGTGTTGCAAATATGTGAGAAAATATAGAGACAATATTTTCCTAAGGAGGCAGGAGAGACCCTAGGTTATGGTGACTTTCTCAGATAGGTTTACTGCTATGTGAGCCACGTCAGCCTGAGGGCACAATACCACAATTTTGCTGAAAGTTAATGTGACTGTGGTTGCTGAGTCAAGATGTTGTCTAAGGCTAAAATAGATGATGTTGCCAATTAAACTGTTTTCACCTAACATAGAACATTGAGTCATTTGAAAACATGGGGAGTTTGATTCCCTGAGACACAGGCAGCCACCATGCCACACGAAATTATAAGTAAATACAGTCTTTTTAATGGTTACAGAGCCACACTCTCCCTCCATGCCATCTGATCTTTCCCTCTGCTTTAACTCAGTCATAGCTTCTATATGGGAAAAATAGAGATGAGACTGAGATCTCTCTGTCCCCAGTGGAAATCAAATGCTATATGGATTTGGATGGGTGAATAGGCTGGGGAGTTTTGATGAGAGAAGAGAATGAAACTTTTATAGCTCTGTTAAATATGGATACCTAAGTCACTTATTCTACAGGACCCATTGAATGAAACAGCATCCAGAATCAAGTTATGGGTTTTGGCCATATTTAGAGTAAAGAGAACTCATATATGACATTGTGAATGAAACCTTTGGGGTCAATTCTGTGCAATCTTGGTGTAACCTTTACATATGAATGTATAATAAAAACATGCTTATTTCCCTGTCCCATAAGTGCTAGATGAAATTCAATCACATGTAGAGAAGTGTTATTGGGAAACCTAAATAGCCTCCCCACCATCCTTTCTGTCTCATCCTGGGTAGTTTAACACAAGGTGTATTGAAGGAGGAAATAAGAAAATCACAATCCTGATTAGATACTTAGAGGAAACAGACATGCAAGATCACTATAGAACAGCCATGTATGTCCAATATAAAGTTCTTAAGAGGAGCTGGAGTTTTATAGTGGATTACTGTTAAATAAATTCATTTGGTTTCCTGTATAATTTCAGCAGTTGCAGACAATATGACTCTAACTGAAACCATTATACACACTTAATGACACATGGTACACCTTTTTAAACATTGACAGCATCTTCTTTCCAATACTACTGGCACCTGACGATCGATATCTGTTTGCATGTATATAACAAGGCCTCTGAGGTATGTTTTGTACTTCTTCAAGGTTACCTAAATAAACTTCATTGTCATTTGTGAAAATTGGATAAATCAGAATTTAGTGCTGGTGTTTACACACTCTTGATTTCCAAAACCTTTATGCATATACATGATGTACTGGTTATCAGTAATCAGAAGGTTCAGTTTCAGAACTGTTGGTTGTGGCATTATTACACACCTCCCAAGAAAATTTTCTGAAAACCTCCAACAAAATCCAAGAGTCTGCTTGCCAAGTTACGTTGCCTGGGACTGTATAGGCAGATTCACAATACTGAATCCTCTGGCAGCTAAAGAAAAAGTGTTGTCTTTTCAGCCCCTCACCGCTGAAAAGGAGGCCTGGCACCAAACTGGATCCTTTGGATATTGGATTTGGATTGCTTGAAATTCTGCTTGGTCCTTTATATCACTGAATCTACAAACTAACATCTTTTGAATAGGGCCCAAAACGGGATTCTGCTATGGAAAGTGTCCAATGAGTTGTGTCAGTCTTTTTATCTTTAGGACGCTGCATTCATAATGGCCACTTTGAGCTTTAAGTCTCTGTAACTAATGATTTTTTTTAAGATTTTATTTATATATTTATTTGTCAGAGAGAGAGCAAGAGGGCAGAGTGGCAGGCAGAGGCAGAGAGAGAAGCAGGCTCCCTGCGAAGCAAGGAGCCCAAAGCAGGACTTGATCCCAGGACCCTGGGATCATGACCTGAGCCAAAGGCAGGGGCTTAACTGACTGAGCCACCCAGGCATCCCTCTGTAACTAATGATTTTATAATTGGAGTCTCTGACAAAGGGAAGCAGTCTATGCCTTGGGTTTTGGACTCAACTTCTCATTGACATGACTGTTAGATACATCCCTTTTGAAAAGCAACTATTAGTTTGCTACTGGGGTCTTTTCCAAACTGAACACCAAAACCATAGTGACCTTGTGTCTCTCTAGCCTGATGTTTCCTTTTTTGTTGGCCAGTTCCAACTTAACACCTGTAATGGTGAGAAAATTTCAATAAGCCTTGTTTCTCAAAGGTAAATTATATATTTAAAAAGTTACCTGGGAATGTTCCCTCTATCCCTATACTTTGAAGCGTTTTCATCAGGAACGGATGCTGGATTTTGTCAAATGCTTTTTCTGCATCCATTGAGAGGACCATGTGGTTCTTCTCTCTTCTCTTATTGATGTGTTCTATCACACTGATTGATTTGCGAATGTTGAACCAACCTTGCAACCCAGGGATGAATCCCACCTGGTCATGGTGGATAATCTTTTTCATGTGCTGCTGGATCCTGTTTGCTAGGATCTTGTTGAGAATCTTTGCATCCATATTCATCAGTGATATTGGTCTGAAATTCTCCTTTTTGGTAGGGTCTTTGCCTGGTTTGGGGATCAGGGTAATGCTGGCTTCATAAAAAGAGTCTGGAAGTTTTCCTTCTGCTTCAATTTTTTGGAACAGCTTCAGGAGAATTGGTGTTATTTCTTCTTTGAAAGTTTGGTAGAATTCCCCAGGGAATCCGTCAGGTCCTGGGCTCTTGTTTTTTGGGAGGTTTTTGATCACTGCTTCAATCTCATTACTAGATATCGGTCTATTCAGGTTGTCCATTTCTTCCTGGTTCAATTTTGGGAGTTTGTAGCTTTCCAAGAATGCATCCATTTCATCTAGGTTGCTTAGCTTATTGGCATATAACTGTTGGTAATAATTTCTGATGATTGTTTCTATTTCCTTGGTGTTAGTTGTGATCTCTCCCTTTTCATTCATAATTTTATTAATTTGGGCCTTCTCTCTTTTCTTTTGGATTAGTGTGGCCAATGATTTATCGATCTTATTGATTCTTTCAAAAAACCAGCTTCTAGTTTCATTGATACGTTCTACTGTATCTCTCGTTTCTACCTCATTGATCTCTGCTCTAATCTTGATTATTTCCCTTCTTGCATGTGGAGTTGGTTTGATTTGTTGTTGATTCTCCAGTTCTTTAAGGTGTAGAGACAGCTGGTGTATTCTGGATTTTTCAATGTTTTTGAGGGAGGCTTGGATGGCTATGTATTTCCCCCTTAGAACCGCCTTTGCTGTATCCCATAGATTTTGGACCGAGGTGTCTTCATTCTCATTGGTTTCCATGAATTGTTTAAGTTCGTCTTTGATCTCCTGGTTGATCCAAGCATTCTTAAGCAAGGTGGTCTTTAGCTTCCAGGTGTTTGAGTTCCTTCTGATCTTTTCCTTGTGATTGAGCTCCAGTTTCAAAGCATTGTGATCGGAGAATATGCAGGGAATAATGTCAGTCTTTTGGTATCGGTTGAGTCCTGCTTTGTGACCCAGTATGTGGTCTATTCTGGAGAAGGTTCCATGTGCACTTGAGAAGAATGAGTGTTCTGTTGTTTTAGGGTGGAATGTTCTGTATATGTCTATGAGGTCCATCTGGTCCAATGTTTCATTCAATGCTCTTATTTCTTTATTAATTTTCTGCTTCGATGATCTGTCTATTTCTGAGAGAGGCGTATTAAGATCTCCTACTATTATTGCATTCATATCAATATGGCTCTTTATCTTGATTAATAGTTTTCTTACGTAATTGGCTGCTCCCATATTGGGGGCATAGATATTCACAATTGTTAGATCGTCTTGGTGGATAGTACCTTTAAGAATTATGTAGTGTCCTTCTGTATCTCTGACTACAGTCTTTAGTTTAAAATCTAATTTATCTGATATGAGAATTGCTACTCCGGCCTTCTTTTGAGGCCCACTGGCATGAAAGATGCTTCTCCATCCCTTCACTTTCAGTCTGGGTGTATCCTTAGGTTCAAAATGGGTCTCTTGTAGACAACATATGGATGGGTCCTGTCGTTTTATCCAATCTGCAACCCTGTGTCGTTTTATGGGCGCATTTAGGCCATTCACATTGAGAGTGAACTTTTGGGACTTCATCAAGATCAAAAGCTTCTGCACAGCAAAGGAAACAGTCAACAAAACAAAGAGGCAACCCACAGAATGGGAGAAGATATTTGTAAATGACAGTACAGACAAAAGGTTGATATCCAGGATCTACAAAGAACTTCTCAAACTCAACACACACAAAACAGATAATCATATCAAAAAATGGGCAGAAGATATGAACAGACACTTCTCCAATGAAGACATACAAATGGCTATCAGACACATGAAAAAATGTTCATCATCACTAGCCATCAGGGAGATTCAAATTAAAACAACATTGAGATACCACCTAACACCAGTTAGAATGGCCAAAATTAGCAAGACAGGAAACAACGTGTGCTGGAGAGGATGTGGAGAAAGGGGAACCCTCTTCCACTGTTGGTGGGAATGCAAGTTAGTGCAGCCACTTTGGAGAACAGTGTGGAGATTCCTGAAGAAATTAAAAATAGAGCTTCCCTATGACCCTGCAATTGCACTGCTGGGTATTTACCCCAAAGATACAGATGTAGTGAAAAGAAGGGCCATTTGTACCCCAATGTTTATTGCAGCAATGGCTACGGTCGCCAAACTGTGGAAAGAACCAAGATGCCCTTCAACGGATGAATGGATAAGGAAGATGTGGTCCATATACACAATGGAGTATTATGCCTCCATCAGAAAGGACGAATACCCAACTTTTGTAGCAACATGGACAGGACTGGAAGAAATTATGCTGAGCGAAATAAGTCAAGCAGAGAGAGTCAAATATCATATGGTCTCACTTATTTGTGGAGCATAACAAATAACATGGAGGACATGGGGAGATGGAGAGGAGAGGGAGTTGAGGGAAACGGGAAGGGGAGATGAACCATAAGAGACTATGGACTCTGAAAAACAACCAGAGGGTTATGAAGGGGCGGCAGGAGTGGGGGGGTGGGAGGTTGAGGAACCAGGTGGTGGGTAATAGGGAGGGCACGTACTGCATGGAGCACTGGGTGTGATGCCAAAACAATGAACACTGTTATGCTGTAAATAAGCAAATAAAAAAAAATAAATTAAAAAAAAAAGTTACCTGGGGGTGCCTGGGTGGTTCAGTCAGTTAAGTGTCTGCTTTTGGCTCAGTTCATGATCTCAGGGTCTTGGGGTCAAGCCCCACATCAGGCTCCCTGCTTATTGGGGAGTATGTGTTTCCCTCTCCCTTTGCTCCTACTTCTGCTTGTCATTGTTCTCTCCCTCTCTCTCTCAAATAAATAAATGCTTAGAAAAAAATTATCTGTCTTTACCCTGGTGGCATATAGGCTTTGCATGAAAAAAAAATGGGTATTATGCTTTTCAGAGAAACCCTATTAACCCCTCTGCCACCTAAAGTAAACTGGCTAAATGAGGCCTTGACTCATTTAGAGATTCAACTAAATATGTGGGCCTGGATCGTGGATGGTTTGAATAAGCTGAAACCTGATAGTGTTCACTATGCTGCTGCATGTTTAAGCTCCCTGCCAGCTTACCAGAATTAAAAGCAGATGGTGGTCACTCTCCTCAGTAGTCAGAATACAAGGCTTTTTCATAGGTTTGGGTAATACTTACCTAAATGAAGTTCATCGTATTTTTAGTGACTATGGCTTATTGACAATTGCCTAATTGTGAGGCCTACCACATGAAAAAAACTGCAGAATTTCAGATTAAAGGCACCTCTCTATGAGGCTTCAAACTATGGAAACAAAAGAGTGGTATCATAAAGATGTTGGCATAGATTGTTCCCAAGTTCACTCCCTTCACAAGAACAGCTAACAACTACTTTTGAAAAAGACACCACTAAAAAAATGTAGAACATGGAGTGAAGCTGAAGCACTCTTTCCACCAATTGAGTCCACAGATTAAGAGAAGTGGCTACATGTTAAGTGTACTGCCTCTCCCCCAAACTGACACAGCACCACACTAAGAAGTTTTCCTGGAGACTAAATTTCCTCAGTGGGAAAAAAGAGCCCCAGGAATAGGTATTTAGCTCCCCTAGGATTGTGGGTCACTTCTTGGGAGTCCCCACTCTGGTCTTATCTCACAAGGATCATGAAGGAATATGTGGGGCTTAACCGCTAGAATTCTGGTTGTGATGGAGAAAGGAAGAAGGATTTGCAACAACCATTACATATCTTGGCCAACAAGTTCTTACTTGAAGCACACATTTAGTACTCAATCAGCAGTTTTTTTCTCATCTACAGTGAAAAGACAGTGGAAGAGTCTGACCAGGAAACATGACAGAAAAACATGACAGCATCAAAGGAAACTAATGAAGTTGTAATGACTAGCATAATAAATGGAGATTAATAATCTGAATACATCTCTTAAAGTTTAGTGGACTACAACAATACAGAGACACAACTAAACAACATTAGGAAAACATGAATGAAATAAGTTCAACAAGAAATATACATTAAAACAGAAATCCTAGAACTGAAATACAATGACAAAACTGAAAAATTCAACAAAGAGCTTCAAAGAAGACTCAAACATGGAGAAGAAAGAATCACCAACTTAATAGGACAATATTTGAAATTATTCAGTTAAGGGAGCAAAGAGACAAAAAGAGAGAAGAAAGTCTACAGGATTCATAAGGTGTCATCAAAAAAAACAATATCTGTACTACGGAAATTCCAGAAGGAGATAAAGAGACAAAGAATGTTGCTAAAAACCTGGGAAGAAAAATAGACATCTAGATTCTTGATGTCCAAAAGATCCCAAATAGGTTGAACCTGAATAGGGGTACACTGAGAAACATTGTAATTACATTGTCAAAAGTGAAAAAGAACAGTTTTGAAAGAAGCAAGAAAAAAGAGAAAAGTTACATATGAGGGCACTTCTATAAGACTGTAGGCAGATTTCTCAACAGAAATGTTTTGGGACAAGAGAGAATGGATAATATATTCAGAATATCAGCATGGGGACAGTCAACCAAAAATACTGTACTCAGAATATTTGTCCTTCAGGAATGAAAAAGAGATAAAAACTTTCATAAACAAACATGAGTTGAGGAAGTTCATGCCCACTGGACATAAACTAAAAGAAATGCTAAAGGTAGTTTATTGAGTGGAATTAAAAGAATGCTTATTGGGGTGTCTGGATGGCTAAATGGGTTAAGCCTCTGCCTTCGGCTCAGGTCATGGTCTCAGGGCCCTGGAATCAGGCTCTCTGCTTAGCAAGGAGCCTGCATGCCCCCTCTCCCTGCCTCTCTGTCTACTTGTGATCTCTCTTTCTGTCAAATAGATAAACTCTTTAAAAAGAAAGAATGCTTATTAACAATCATAAAGAAACATAACAGGGTAGTGAAAAAGATGGTAGGGGCACCTGGGTGGCCCAGTTATTAATCATCTGCCTTCAGCTCAGGTCATAATCCCGGGGTCCTGGGATTGAGCCTTGCATGGGGCTGCCTGCTCAGCAGGGAGCCTGCTTCTCCCTCTCCCACTCCCCCTGCTTGTGTTCCCTCTAACATTGTCTCTCTCTTTCTGTCCAATAAGTAAATAAAATCTTTTAAAAAAGAAAGAAAAAGATGGTAAATATATAGTCAGTGTTAGGTTCTTTAATATGGTTGTTATGGTATGTAATTCACTTGTAATTCTAGTTTGAAAGTTAAAAACAGTAAAAATAGTCATAACTACAATAATGTGTTATTGGGTGCACCATATAAAAATATGTAAACTATTACATCAATGACTTAAAATATGTAAACAAATAAAAGTGTAAAGTCTAGGAGGCCTATCAAAATTAAATTGTTGTCAATTTAAAATAGGGTGGCAAGCCTTATGGTAAATGCAAGGTAAAATAATCTATGGTAAAACACAAAAAAGAACATAGTGAAGAAATTAAAACATACACGAAAAGTCTTCAAATGGAAAAAAAAAAAAGCAAAAACCAAGGAACAATGGATTAACAAAATGCCAGAAAACAATTAACAAAATGCTAATACTAAGTCATTACCTATCAATAATTATTTTTTCAAGCATAATTAAAAGTGTTATATTAGTTTCAAGTATGCAATATAATTTAACCATTCTATACATTTCTCAGTGCTCATCAAGATAAGTGTACTTTAAAATATTTTTTTACAAATATATAAAATTATTTGTTTCAGGGGTACAGGTCTGTAATTCATCAGTCTTACACAATTCACAGTGCTCACCATAGCATATACCCTCCACAATGTCCATCCCCAGCAACCCCATCCCTCCTACCCCACTCACCTCCAGCAACCCTCAGTTTGTTTCCTGAGATTAAGAGTCTCTTATGGTTTGCCTCTCTCTCTCTGGTTTCATCTTGTTGCATTTTCCCCCTTCCCCTATGATCATCTGTCTTGTTTCTCAAATTCCTCTTATCAGTGAGATCATAGGATAATTGTCTTTCTCTGATTGACTTATTTCCCTTAGTATAATAATCTCTAGTTCCTTCCACATCATTGCAAATGGCAAGCTTTCAGATTTTTTTGATGGCTGCAAAATATTCCATTGTATATACCACATCTTTATAGATTCATCTGTTGTAGACATCTAGACTATTTCCACAGTTTGGATAGTGTGGACATTGCTGCTATAAACATTGGGGTACATGTGCCCCTCCAAATCACTACATTTGTATCTTTGGAGAAAACTCCCAGTAGTGCAATTGTTGGGTCGTAGGGTAGTTCTATTTTCAACTTTTTAAGGACCTCCATACTATTTTCCGGAGTGGCTGCACCAGCTGTCATTCCCACCAACAGTGTAGGAGGGTTCCCCTTTCTCCACATCCTTGCAAACACCTTTCATTTACTCACTTGTTGATTTTACCCTTTCTGACTGGTGTGAGACTGGTCTCACTGTGGTTTTGATTTGTATGTCCCTGAAGCCTAGTGATGTTGACCACTTTTTCATGTGTCTGTTGGCCATGTGGATATCTTCTTTGCAGAATTGTCTATGTCTTCTGCCCATTTCTTGATCAGATTATTTGTTCTTTGGGTGTTGAGTTTGATAAGTTCTTTATAGATTTTGGATACTAGCCCTTTATCCAATATGTCATTGCAAATATCTTCTCCCATTCTGTCTGTTGTCTTTTGGTTTTGTTGACTGTTTCCATTGCTGTGCAAAAGCTTTTTATCTTGATGAAGTTGCAATAGTTCATTTTTGCCCTTGCTTCCCTTGCCTTTGGCACAATTTCTATGAAGTATTGCGGCTGAGGTAGAAGAGATTGCTGCCGGTATTCTCAAGGATTTTGATGGATTCCTGTCTCACATTGAAATCTTTCATCCATTTTGAGTCTATTTTCCTGTGTGGTGTAATGAAATGGTCCAGTTTCATTCTTCTGCATGTGGCTGTGCAATTTTCCTAACACCATTTGTTGAAGAGACTATCTTTTTGCATTGGATATTCTTTCTTGCTTTGTTGAAGATTAGTTGACCATACAGTTGAGGATCCATTTCTCGGCTCTCTATTCTGTTACATTGATCGATGTATCTGTTTCTGTGCCAGTAAGATACTGTCTTGATAAGTGTACTCTTAATGCTGTTTATCTATTTTGCCTATTCCCCACAGACCTCCCGTCTTAAAAACCACCAGTTTGTTGTCTGTATTTAAGATCTGTTTTCTTGAGGGAGGGGCAAAATGGCAGAGAAGTAGGAGACCCTGTTACAACTGGTCCCCTAAAGTGAGCTAAATATCTACCAGAACACTCTGACCACCCAAGAAGTCAGTCTGAGATGTAAGATTATACACTTCTGTATCTCTTCAGGGTCAGAGGACATCAGTGGAAAGGTAAAGTGGAGTGGGAACACTTGGACTGATATCAGAGGAAAAATAGAAGGGGGAGGGAGCCATCAGAAGCAACCCATTGGAAAGTAATACACCAATACAAACATGCCCTGTGACTGGGGACCAGCAGTAACATGGAGTCTGGTTAAATGCACCCAAAAAGAGCAAAAGATATTAAGGGACAACTGGTGGAATTGGGCAGTCACAGGCAAGGGCCTAACCCCACATTTCCAGGATAGTCACTGCCAGCGACCCTCTGTGCCAGAGAGAGTCCAGCAGGACCTCCAGTCTGTGGTCCTCTAGCTCCCAGCTTTCCACTGCTTGCACCACCCCTAGGTCTGTGCACAATCCCACATCCACCTGAGAGAACCTGGTGTGGTCAGTAGCTGGCAGTCTCTAGGAGTGCAGCCTTCTACAACCTGTGTGATTGTGGGGTCAGAGCACACTCTCCTGTGCCTGAGAGAGCCTGGTATGGGCACCAGCTGGCAGTCTCTTGGCCCACAGCCTTCTGAGACTGGTTGTGGAGTCTGAGCACTCCCAGGTCATGCCTGAGAGAACCCAGTGTGATCTCCACTCAGGGTCCCTTGGCCCGCAGCATTCCAAGACCTGAGGGACCATGGGAATTAAGTGTGCCTGGCAAGGGCCTGGACTCCAGACAGCAGTCCTGGCAAAGGCAGACATCAGAAGCAGGATCCCTGGACCCATATATTTCATGGTTTTTGTGGCACAGGGGTGCAGAGACAAGCAGCGGCCTCAGGTGAACACTGGATGGTGGCTGGGGGTTCATACCCCATGAGGGAGGTTGCACTGTTCAGAGGAGGTTGCAGAGAGTGCATTTAACCAGACTCCATCGTGTGTTCTAGACCACCCAGAGGGGATCAGTCTGAGTCTTCTCTCTGAGGCAGAGGACTGGATAAAGAGAGAAGACTACAAGATATAGTTGAAGAAATTCTGAATGAAAATTTCCCCAATCTGGGGAATGGAACAATGGTTCATGTCCTAGAGACAGAAAGGACACCCCCAAGATCAATGAGTCTAAAAAGACCTCCAGACACTTAACTGTGAAATTCACAAATCATAATTTTAGACAGAAGGACTTAAGGGCAGCAATGGGAAAGAGATTCATTATATACAGAGAAAGGGCCAACAGAATAACAGATTTCTGTCCACAGAAATCTGTCAAGCCAGAAAGGGTTGTCTAGACATATTCAGGGCACTAAATGACAAGAACATGCAGCCAAGAATACTTTATCCAGCAAGGCTGACATTCAGAATGGATGGGAAAATAATGAGCTTCCAAGTCTGGCAAGGATTAAAAGTGTATGTGATTCGCCGGAGGCGAACCATAAGAGACTATGTACTCTGAAAAACAACCTGAGGGTTTTGAAGGGTCAGGGGTGGGAGGTTGGGGGAACAGGTGGTGGGTAATGGGGAGGGCACGTTTTGCATGGAGCACTGGGTGTTGTGCAAAAAGAATGAATACTGTTACACTGAAAAAAATAAATAAAATGAAGGGAAAAAAAATAAATAAATAAAAAACAAAAAAAAAAGTGTATGTGACCACCAAGCTGACACTACAAGAAATATTAAGGAGGATTCTATAAAAGAAGAAAGAATCCAAGAGTGACAGAGCAGAAATGTACAGAGACAATCCACAGAAACAAAGACTTCTCAGGCAACAAACAGGATGCCAGTATAAACTTATCTTTCAATAATCACTCTCAATGTGAATGGCCTAAATGCTCCCATAAAATGGCCCAGGGTTGCAGACTGGATAAAATGACAGGACCCATCCATATGATGTCTACAAGAGACCTATTTGGATCCCAAAGATATATCCAGATGGAATGTGAAGGGATGGAGAAACATTCTTGATGCCAGTATGCCTCAAAAGAAAACTGGGGTAATGATTCTTACAACAGATAAATTAGAGTTTAAGCTTAAGTCTGTGGTCAGAGATGCAGAAGGACACTACATCATTGTTAAAGCATCTATTCACCAAGAAGATCAAACAATTGTGAATATTTTTGCCCCCAATATGGGAGGAGCCAACTACATAAGCGAACTGTTAATCAAAATAAAGAGTCATGTTGATATGAAGATATTAACTCTAGGGTATCTTAACATGCCACTCACAGTAACAGACAGATCATTCAAGCAGAAAATCAATAAAGAAGAGCTTTGAAAGGCACATTGGACTAGATGAACTGTGTAAATATATACAGAACATTCCATCCTGAAACAACAGAATGCTCATTCTTCTCAAGTGCACATGGGACTTTCTCCATAACAGGCCACATACTGGGCCACAAATCAGGGTTCAACCTATCCCATAAGACAGATTATTCCCTGAATATTCTCAGACCACAATGCTTTGAAACTGGAAATCAACCACAAGAAAGACTTTGGAAGGAATTCAAACACTTAGAAGCTAAAGAACATTCCACTGAAGAATGTTTGGATCAACCAAGAAATCAAAGAACTTAAACAATTCATGGGTATGAATGTGAAAGAAGACACATTGGTCCAAAACATGGGATACAGCAAAGGCGGTCCTAAGGGGTAAATACAATGCCATCCAAGCCGCACTCAAAAAAATTGAAAAATCCTGAATACACCAGCTCTCTTTACACTTTAAAAAAAAGGAAAGTCAACAACAAATTAAGCCAAACCCAGGCACAGGGAGGTAAATAATCAAGATTAGAGCAGAGATCAATGAGTTAGAAAATAGGGATACAGTAGAACACATCAACGAAATGAGAAGCTGGTTCTTTGAAAGAATCAATAAGATGGATAAACGACGGGCCGAACTAATCCAAAAGAAAAGAGAGAGAACCCACATTAATAAAATTATGCACGCAAGGGGAGAGATCATGACTAACACCAAGGAAATGGAAACAATCCTCAGAAATTATTATCAATGGTTATATGCCAATAAGTTAAGCAACCCAGGTGAAATGGATGCATTCCTGCAAACCTATAAACTTCCAAGACTGAAACAGGAAGAAACTAACAACCTGAATAGACCAATATCTAGTAATGAGATTGAAGCAGTGATCAAAAACCGCCCAAAAAATAAGAGCCCAGGACCTGACAGATTCCCTGGGAATTCTGCCAAACATTCCAAGATGAAATAATAGCTATTCTCCTGAAGCTGTTTCAAAAAATATCAACAGAAGGGAAACCTCCAGACTCTTTCTATGAAGCCAGCATTACCCAGATTCCCAAACCCAGCAAAGACCCCATCAAAAAGGAGAATTTCAGACCAATATCTCTGATGAATATTGATGTCAAGATTCCCAGCAAGATCCTAGCTAATAGGATCCAACAGTACATTTAAAAGATCATCCACCATGGGTATTTACCCCAAAGATACAGATGTAGTGAAAAGAAGGGCAATCTGTACCTCAATGTTTGTAGCAGAAATGGCCACGGTCACCAAACTGTGGAAAGAACCAAGATGCCCTTCAACAGATGAATGGATAAGGAAGATGTGGTACATAAACACTATGGAGTATTATACCTCCATCAGAAAGGATGAATACCCAACTTTTGTAGCAACATGGACGGGACTGGAAGAGATTATGCTGAGTGAAATAAGTCAAGCAGAGAGAGTCAATTATCATATGGTTTCACTTATTTGTGGAGCATAACAAATAACATGGAGGACATAGGGAGATGGAGAGGAGAAGGGAGTTGAGGGAAATTGGAAGGGAAGGTGAACCATGAGAGACTATGGACTCTGAAAAACAACCTGAGGGTTTTGAAGGGGTGGGAGATGGGAAGTTGGGGGATCCAGGTGGTGGGTATTAAGGAGGGCACATATTAAGTAAAGACAGGACATTAAAAAGTTTTAACCATGCAGAATGGGGGGTGGATGTTGATATGATCATATTTGTGTTTTACAGAGCTAACTAGCTCTAATATGGAGAAAGGATGAAAAGAGGCCAGAGTAGATTGTGTTGATCAGTGAAGGGGCTGTTACAGTAGTCTAGTTGGGAGACAATAACAACTTGATGAGGAGAGTGATGCCAGAGATGCCAAGAAATGGGTGGCTTTAAGAGGTAATTTAGGAAGCAAACTAGGATGTTGTATGTAGTAGGTTGAGGGGCAGGGAGGAAAATGTCAAGGATGTGTCTGTAGTTTCTAGCTTGCATAGCTGGATAGGTTAGCTAAAACAATGGCAGTAATAATATCACCAGCTACTTTGACCTGAGTTTGGAGTGGTGAGCGACTGTGGGTGGGAATTACTGAGGTCTAGTCTTTCATCAAAATAGAATCCTTCCTCCAAATCGTTGTATATAACCAAGCATGATTACCTCAAGTCTCTACTTTTTGGGTATTGTTGTTTCTGTTTTTTCTGGACAGAGTAGACATGTTCTACGTATGTTAGAACTTCACTGGTTCTGATGCTCCATGTGAACAGTGAAGGCTTTTAAGAACTATACTATTTTGGTCATGCATGTTGCCAGGAGCCTCTTTTTTACTTTAGTCACAGCATGTTCTGAAAAGAGCAGTAACACTTCGTTCCCTAAGAGCAATGCAAGAATGCAATGGAAGAGGTAGATCAGGGAGGGGAGGATGCACCCCAGCTTCTGAATTGTGAGCTAGGGAAGATCAAAGCCCAGAGCTAGGAGATACAGTCCATGAGACTGGAGTGTAGGGTGGGCCAAGTGGCCTGGTAGGAGATGAGGGTGAAGGAGTGGACTGAGGTGACTTCCCAGAGGGCTTTCTGTATTTTGCTAAGGTTTGACTTCACTGAAAGGGCAGTGGGGGGTGGACTTTGAAAAGGTTAGGAAAATGTCAGGAGCAAGGTTAGATTTGCATTTTACAAAGATGACTTTATAATAATTTAAACTGCTCTTACTGTATGTACTTTTTCTGGACATGTGCTGTTTTCATAATAAAATAATTTAAAAAAAAGGAGGGCACATATTGCATGGAGCACTGGGTGTGGTGCAAAACAATGAATTCTGTTACGCTGAAAAGAAAATTTTTTTTGCATTTTAATTTATTCATTTTTTCAACATAACAGTATTCATTGGTTTTGATGCTGAAAAGAAATTAAAAAAAAATTGAAACACTAAAAAAAAAAAAAAATCCACCAGGACCAGGTGGGATTTATCCCTGGGATGCAAGTGGTTCAACATTCACAAATAATTCAATGTGATAGAACAAATCAATAAGAGAAGAGAGAAGAACCACATGGTCCTATCAATTGATGCAGAAAAAACATTTGACAAAATACAACATCTTCTCCTGATTAAAACTTCAAAGTATAGGAATAGAGGGAATATTCCTCAACTTCATAAAATATATCTATGAAAAACCCACAGTGAATATCATTCTCAAAGGGGAAAAGCTGATAGTCTTTCCTTTGAGATCAGGAACACAACAAGGATGCCAATTCTCACAACTCTTGCTCAACATAGTACTAGAATTCCCAGCAACAGCCATCAGACGACAAAAGAAATAAAAGGTATTCAAATTGGCGAAGAAGAAGTCAAACTTTCTTTTTGCAGATGACATGATACTTTATATGGAAAACCCAAAAGACTCCACCCCCAAACTACTACAACTCATACAGTGATTCAGTAGTGTGCCAGGATGCAAAATCAATGCACAGAAATCAGTCACTTTCTTATATACTAACAATGAAAATATAGAAAGGGAAATTAGAGAATTGATTCCGTTTACTATAGCACCAAGACCCATAAGATACCTGAGAATAAACCTGACCAAAGAGGTAAAGGATCTGTATTCAAGTA
The DNA here is from genome assembly GCF_922984935.1 of Meles meles. Taxonomy (NCBI): domain Eukaryota; kingdom Metazoa; phylum Chordata; class Mammalia; order Carnivora; family Mustelidae; genus Meles; species Meles meles. The sequence continues at coordinate 49,949,828 of NC_060087.1, read as the reverse complement.
ACTACAGAACACTCATGAAAGAAATTGAAGACACAAAAAGATAGAAGAGCATTCCTTTGTTATGGATCGGAAAAATAAACATTGTTAAATTGCCTATACTGCTTTCAATGTCATCCCAATCAAAATTCCACTGGCCTTTTTCAAATTGCTGGAACAAACAATTCTAAAATTATTTTGGAACCAGAAAAGATCCTGAATTGCTAAGGAAATGTTGAAAAAGAACAACAAAACTAGGGGCATCACCTTGCCTGATTTCATGCTTTACTACAAAGCTGTGATCACCAAGGCAGCATGTTACTGGCACAAAAACAGACACATAGACCAGTGGAACAGAGTAGAGAGTCCAAATACGGACCCACAACTCTACATTCAAATAACCTTCAACAAAGCAGGAAAAAATATCCAGTGGGAAAAAGACAGTCTCTTCAATAAATGGTGCTGAGAAAATTGGACAGTTATGTATAGAAGAATGAAACTTGACCATGCTCTTACACAATATAGAAAGATAAACTTGGAATGGAAAAAAGACCCCAATGTAAGGCAGGAAACTATCAAAATCCTAGAGGAGAACATAAACCTATGTTTATGAACCTCTTCAACATCAGCCACAGCAACATCTTTCAAGACATGCCTCCAAAGGCAAATGAAACAAAAGTGAAAATGAACTTTTGGGAATTCATCAAGACAAATTGCTTCTGCACAGCAATGGAAACAGCCAACAAAAGAAAGAGGTAACCCACGGAATGGGAGAAGATATTCGCAAATGACACTGTAGACAAAGGGCTAATATCCAAGATCTATAAAGAACTCCTCAAACTCAACACACACAAAACAGATAATCATGTCAAAAAAATGGGTGGAATACATGAACAGACACTTCTCCAAAGAAGACATACAAATGGCTAATAGACACATGAAAAAATGTTCATCATAATTAGCCATCAGAGAGATTCAAATCAAAATCACATTGAGATACCACCTTAAACCAGTTAGAATGGCCAAATTCAACAAGACAGTAAACAACAAGTGTTGGAGAGGATGTGGATAAAGGGGAACCCTCCTACACTGTTGGTGGGAATGCAAGTTGGTGCAACCACTTTGGAAAACAGTGTGGAGATTCCTTAAGAAACTAAAAATAGAGCTTCCTTATGACCCTCCAACTGCAATACTGTGTAAATACCCCAAAGATACAGATGTAGTGAAAAGAAGGGCCATCTGTACCCCAATGTTAATAACATCAATGGCCACAATTGCCAAACTGTGGAAAGAGACAAGATGCCCTTCAATGGAGAAATGTATAAAGAAGATATGGTCCACATATGCAATGGAATATTATGCCTCAATCAGAAAGGATGATTACCCAAATTTTGTATCAACATAGATAGGAATGGTGGAGATAATCCTGAGTGAAATAAGTCAAGCAGAAAGAGTCAATTTTCATATGATTTCACTTACTTCTGAAGCATAATGAATAACTTGGAGAATATTAGGATGAGGAAAGGAAAAGTGAATTCAGGGAAATTAGAAGGGGAGACGAAGTATGAGAGATTGTAGACTCTGTGAAACAAGCTGAGGGTTTTAGAGGGGAGATTGGTGGTGGGACAGGTGAACCTGGTGGTGGGTATTAAGGAGGGCGCGTATTGCCTGGAGCACTGGGTGTGGTGCATAAACAATGAATCTTGGGACACTCAGAAAATAAAATTTTAAAGAAGGAGTCTGTTTGCTGGCTTGTCTTTTTTTATTTTTCACTTTGTTTTCTGAATTCCGTATACGAATGAAAGTATATAGTATTGTAATTTTTCTGACTGACTTATTTCAATTAGCATTATACTCTCTAGGTCCATATATATTGTTTCAAATGGCAAGATTCCATTCATTTGTGTGCTTGACTAATATTCTGTTGTCTATATACCATATCTTCCTTATCCATTCACCTACCAATAGAAATTTTGATTTCATCCATATTTTGGCTATTGCAAATAATGCTGCAATAAACACAGGGGAGAACATAACTTTTTAAATTGGTGGTTTGGTTCTTGGGGACAAAGACACAATATTGGAATGACTAGATAATTTGGTAATTCAATTTAAAAATTTTTGAGGCGTCTGCATACTGTTTTACGCAGAGCATGCACCACTTTGCATTCCCACTAAAAGTGCATGAGGGTTCCCTTTTCTCCACAGTCTCACCAACATGTGTTATGTATTGTATGTATTTCTTTTTATTTTAGCCATTATCACAGGCATGAAATGATATCTCATTGTGGTTTATATTTGCATTTTCTTGATGATTAGTGATGTTGAGTATCATTTCATGTGTCTGTTGGCTGTCTGTATATATTCTTTGGAAAAATGTCTATTCAGGCCCTCTGCCAATTTTTTAATTGAGGGTGTGTGTGTGTGTGTTGACTTATATATATACTTCATATATTTTGAATATTAACCCTGTATCAGATATGTCATTGGCTAATATCTTCTCCCATTCAGTAGATTGCCTTTTCATTTTGTCAATGGTTTCATTCACCGTGTAGTTGTAATACTTTGATTTTGCTTTTGTAACCCTTCCCAGAGGAAACCTATGCAGAAAAATATTTCTGCAGCCAATGTGAAAGAAATCATTGCCTATGTTTTCTTCTAGGATTTTTATTGTTTCAGGTCTCACATTTAGGTTTTAATCCATTTTGAGTTTATTTTTTAATATGATATAAGAAAGTGGTCCGATTTCATTCATTTGTATGTAGCTTTCCAGTTTTCCCAAAACCATTTGTTGAAGAGGCTCTCTTTTTTCTTACTGGATATTTTTGCCTATTTGTTCATAGATTAACTGACCATAAAAACACAGGTTTATTTCTGGACTCTGTATTCTGTTCTATTGATCTGTGTGTCTATATTTGTGTCAATACCATACTGCTTTGATTACTACAGCTTAGTAGTATACCTTGCAATCTGGGATCTTGATACTTCTAGCTTTGTGCTTTCTCAAGATTTTTTTTGGCTATTTGGGGTCTTTTGTGCTTCCACACAAATTTTATAGTTATTGGTTCTAGTTCTATGAAAAATGTTCTTCATATTTTGATAGGGTTTGCATTGAATCTATAAATCATGTTAGGTAGTATGGATAATTTCACAGTATTTGTTCTCCTAAGCAATGAGCATGGAATATCTTTTTTATTTTTATTACCTTTAATTACTTTTATCAATGACTTATAGATTACAGTATACAGGCCTTTCACTACCATCATTAATTTTAAATATTTTACTATTTTGGATCAATAATAGAAGGGATTATTTTCTTAACTTCTCTTTCTGCTATGTCATTATCAGTTTATAGAAGTGCACCCAATTTCTGCACGTTAAGTTGGTCTTCTGCGATGTTACTGAGTTCATTTACTCTACTAGTTATTTTGATGGAGGCTGTTGGGTTTCCTATATGTATAGTATTATGTCATAAGCAAATAGTGAAAGTTTTGCATCTTCCTTATCAATTTGGGTGCCTTTACTTCTTGTTCTTGTCTGATTACTGCACTTAAAATTCTAGTTGACTGTGTTGAATAAATGTGGTGAGAGTGAACATCATTGCTTTGTTTTTGACCCTAGATGAAAAGCTCTCAGCTGTGGGTTTTTCATATATGGACTTTATGATTTTGAAGTGTGTTACCTCTAAATGCGCTTTGTTGAGAGCTTTTTCCACGAATGAATGTTGTACTTTGTGAAATGATTCTTCTGTATCCATTGAGAAGATTATGTGGTTTTTATCCTTCCTTTGTTAATGCAACATGCCACTTCAATGGATTTGCAAATAATGAACCACCCTTGCTTTCCTGGAATAAATCCCACTTGATTGTGGTGAAGGCTGTTTTTAATGTATTATTAGATATTGTTTGATAAGATTTTGATCAGGATTTTTGTATCTATGTTCATCAGAGATATTGGACTATAGATATGGGTTTTGTCTTGCTTTTTGATCAGGATTTTTGCATCTATGTTCATCAGAGATATTGGACTATAGATATGGGTTTTGTTTTGCTTTTTTGATGGTGTCTTTATCTGGTTTTTGAACTATGGTAAAACTGGCTGATGGAATGACTTTGGAAGCTTTCCTTCTTATATTTTTTTGGAATACTTCAGGAATAGTTATTAACTCTTCTTTAAATGTTTGGTAGAATTCGCCTGTAAAAAGCAGGAAGAAATACCCAGTGGGAAAAAAGTCTCTTCAATAAATGGTGCTGGGAAAATTGGAGTTATGTATAGAAGAATGAAACTTGACCATTCTCTTACACCATACATGAACATAAAGTCAAAATGGATGAAAGACCTCAATGTGAGGCAGGAATCTATCAAACTACGAGAGGAGAACATAAGCAGTAACTTCTTTGACATCAGCCACAGCAACTTCTTTCAAGATATGTCTCCAAAGGCAAAGGAAACAAAAGTGAAAATGAACTTTTGGGACTTCATCAAGATAAAAATGTTTCTGCACAGCAACAGAAACAGTCAAAAAAAAAAAACAAAAAAAAAAACTAAGAGGCAACCCACGGAAAGGGAGAAGATATTCACAAGTGACACCACAGACAAAGGGCTAACATCCAAGATCTATAAAGAACTCCTCAAACTCAACACCCCAAAACAGATAATCATGTCAAAAACTGGGCATAAGGCATGAACAGACACTTCTCCAAAGAAGACATACAAAAGGCTAACAGACACATGAAAAAATGTTCATCATCATTAGCCATCAGGAAATTCAAATCAAAACCACATTGAAATACCACCTTACACTAGTTAGAACAGCCAAAATTAACAGGACAGAAAACAACAGGTGTTGAAGAGAATGTGGAAAAAGGGGAAGCCTCTTACACTGTTGGTGGGAATGCAAGTTGGTGCAGCCACTTGGGAAACAGTGTGGAGATTCCTCAAAAAATTAAAAATAGATCTACACTATGACCCTGCAGTTGTACTACTGGGTATTTACTGCAAAGATACAGATATAGTGAAAAGAAGGGTCATCTGTACCCCAATGCTCATAGCAGCAATGGCCATAATCATCAAACTGTGGAAAGAGCCAAGATGCCCTTCAACAGAAAAATGAATAAAGAATATGTGGTCCATATATACAATGGAATATTACACAGCCAGTAGAAATGATGAATACCCAACTTTTCTATCAACATAGAGAGGACTGGAGGAGATTATGTTTTGTGAAACAAGTCAAGCAGAGAAAGTCAATTATCCTATGGTTTCACTTACTTGTGTAACACAAGGAATAACACAGAAGACAATTAGAAGAAGGAAAGAAAAAGTGAATTGGGGCAAATCAGAGGGGGAGACAAACCATGAGAGACTATGGACTCTGAGAAACAAACGATGGTTTGGAGGGGTGGGGAGTGGGGGTTTGGGTGAGCCTGGTGGTGCATATTAAGGAGGGTATGTATTACATGGAGCACTGGGTGTGGTGCATATACAATGAATATTGGAACACTGAAAAAATAAAATTAAAAAAATATTTAAAAAAAGAAAAAAGAAATCACCTGTGAAGCCATCTGGTCCTGGACTTTTGTTTGTTGGGAGGTTTTTTTTTTTTTTTTTTTGAATACTGGTTTAATATAATTGCTAATAATTAGTCTATTCAAATTTTCCTTTTTGTCCTGTTTCAATATTGGAAGGTTATGTTTCTGGGAATATGTTCATTTCTTCTTGATTGTCCAATTTGTTGGCATATAATTTTTCATAATATGAATTTATAATCCTTTCTATTCCTATGATATCAGTTATTATTTCTCCTACTTCATGTATTGTTTTATTTATTTGATTCCTTTCTCTTCTTTTTTTGATCAGTCTGGGAGAAAGGTTAAAAATTTTGTTTATTTTTTAAAGAACCAGCTCCTTATTTCATTGATCTGCTCTCTTGTTCTCTCTCCCTCTCTTTCTTTCTCATTTCTATTTCATTTATTTCTGCTCTAATCTTTATTATTTCCTTCCCCATACTGGCTGGGCACTTTGTTACATTGTTCTCTTTGTAGATCCTTTAGGTGTAAGGTTAGGTTGTTTATTTGAAATTTTTCTTACTTCCTGAGGTAGGCCTCTATTGCTATAACCTCCCTTCTTGGAACAGCTTTTTCCACATCCCAAATAATTTGGACCATTGTGTCTTTATTGTCATTTGTACCCATGCATTTTTTTTTTAAATTCCTTTTGATTTCTTGGTCAATCCATTCATTGTTTAGTAGCGTGTTATTTAGTCTCCATGTGCTTATGTTCTTTCCAGATGTTTTCTTGTAATTAATTTCCAGGTTCATTCCACTGTAGTTTCAAAAGATGTCTGATATGATTTTAGTCTTTTTGAATTTGTTGAGACTTGTTTTGTGGCCTAAATGTGATTTATGTTGGGGAATGTTTCATATGCACTTGAAAACAATGTGTATTCTGCAGGTTTTGGATGGAATGTTCTGGATATATCTATTAAGTGCATCTCACCAAATGAGTAATTCAAAGCCAATGTTTCCTTGTTGATATTCTGTCTGGATAATATATCCACTGAGGTAAGTAAGGTGTTAATGTTCCCTAATATTATTGTATTACCATAAATTTCTTTCTTTGTGTCTATTAATAGTTAGTTTATGTGTTCAGGTGCTCCCATATCAGGTATATAAATATTTACAACTGTTATATCATCTTGTTAGATCATTAGATTTAACATTTTGCAGTATCCTTCTTTGTCTCTTGTTAAAATCTTTGTTTTAAAGTCTATTTTGCCTCATAAAATATTGCTTCCACAGCTTTCCTTCTGCTTTATTTCCATAGTAAGTACTTTTCTATCACTTCACTTTCAATATGCATATGTCTTCATGTATACAATGAGTCTCTTGTAAGCAGCATATAGATGGGCTTAGCTTCCAAGTTTTTATGTAAATTCCAGTTAGTTAACATACAGTATAGTATTAGTTTCAAGTGTAGAATTTAGTAATTCAAAACTTACATATGACACCCAGTACTCATCACAGCAAAGGTCCTCCTCAAATGCCATCACCTATTTAACCCATCCCTTTGCCCATCTCCCCTCTAGTAACCCTCGGTTTGTTCTCTGTAGTTAAGAGTCTGTTTCTCAGTTTGCCTTTTTCCACCACTGTGTTCATTTGTTTTGTTTCCTAAATTGAATATGTATGTGAAATCATATGGTATTTGTCTTTCTCTGACATCTTTGCTTAGCATAATATTTTCTAGCTCTACCCACATCTTTACAAATGGTGATATTTCATTCTTTTTGTTGGCTGAATAACATTCCATTGCATTATACTACCTCTTCTTTATCCATTCATGAGCTGATGGACATTTGGGATCTCTCCATAATTTAGCTATTGTTGATAATGCTACTATGAAAATAGGGATGTATGCATCCCTTCAAATAAGTACTTTTCTATCCTTTGAGAAATACCAAGTAGTGCAATTGCTGGATTAGAGGATAGATCTATTTTTAACTTTTTGAGGAAACTCCATACTGTTGTCCAGAGTGGGTGCATCCCCACCAACAGTGTAACAAGACAGTAAACAACAACTATTGTGGAGGATGTGGAGAAAGGGGAACCATCTTACACTGTTGGTTGGAATGCAGGTTGATGCAGCCACTTTTGAAAACAAGGTGGTGATTCCTTAAGAAATTAAAAATAGAGCTACCCTATGACCCTCCAATTGCACTACTGAGTATTTACCCCAAAGATACAGATGTAGTAAAAACAAGGGCCATCTGTACTCCAATGTTCATAACAGCAATGGCCACAGTTGCTAAACTGTGGAAAGAGCCAAAGATGCCCTTCAACAAATGAATGGATAAAGAAGATATGGTCCATATATACAATGGAATATTATGCCTCCATCAGAAAGGATCAATACCCACATTTTGTATCTACATGGACGGAACTGGAGGCAATTATGCTGAATGAAGTATGTCAAGCAGAGAGTCAATTATCATCTGGTTTCACTTACTTGTGAAGCATAAGAAATAACACGGAGGACATTGGGAGTTGGAAAGGAGAAGGGAGTTGGGGGAAATCGGAGGCGGAGACAAACCATGAGAGACTGTGGACTCTGAGAAATAAACTGAAAGTTTTGGAGGGGAAGGGGGTGAGGGTTTGGGTGAGCCTGGTGGTGGGTATTAAGGAGGGCACATATTGCTTGGAGCACTGGGTGTGGTATATAAACAATGAATCTTGGAACACTGAAAAAAAAAAGAAAATTAAATTTTTTAAAAAAATGTACTGGTCACATAAAGAGGTCCTCTGTTGCCCCATAGGGCAATATTTCCTCAACCAGGCATTTCAGGTGCATCACTTTTGTGGGTTGCATGCACCCTTCTGTCCTGTCCAAGCTTCATATGCCTTCAGCTCAGTCAACTGCAGTGGCCCACTTTGCCTTTTGTGGGCCAGGTTTGTCCCTTGCATTGTTAATGTTCAAATCTGGGGCTGCTGTGAGCTTGTAGTTTGGTCGTGTCAGCACTCAGAGCAGATGTTTGCTCTCAGCCCATTTGCTGGGTCTTCAGTAACACTGACCTTAAGGATGCTCTCCCTAAATTGAACTCCTAAGAGGCTTCTGGTGGTGGTCAGGGCTGACTGCCAGACCAGATGCCTGTCCCCAGTCCATTTGTTGGGGCTGCAGTAGCTCCAACCTGCAAAGTTCTCTCCGTGCTTTGTCCCCTGAGAATATTTTATTGGTGTTGCAGGGCTGAAAGTCAGATCAGATGCCTGACCCCAATCTGTCTGCCAGGGATGCAGTGACCGAAACCTCAGGTTTCCCTTGCTGACCCCTAAAACACTTTTATTGGAGGATGAGGCCAGCAGTTACATCAGATATCTTCCCCTATACCATTTTCTGGGGCTTCAATTGAAATTGTGCGTGTGACAGTTTTCTCTTCTCCCCAGAGAGAGTTAATTTGAAGTGGCATCAGTTCCTGCCAGGGCTGCTTGCAGGATATAAGGTAGCAGGTGCCACTTTGGACAGACACTTGCTGAGTGGGGCAGATAGGATGGGCAATTCACAGGAAAATGTGGGAGTGGAGCATGTGGTGTTAGCAACATAGGTGGGTGGTCATCCTGCTGACTACTGCACGTCTCCAGCTATCTAGGTCAGGGGGAGGAGAGAAATGGCATCTGCCAGCTCATTTCTTCTTTAGGATGGCCCCTGAAGATCTCTACCCCTTCAGCACACATTGTGAGATTACTAAATAAATCTTCACATATAACCCAGGTACTTTTTAAACTGCTATTATGATTTTCTGTCTTGGGAGGGATGTTATGTTGTCTTTTTATGGGCAGGGACTGAGTTCCCCATTACAATGCAGCTATCCAGCAAGACCCATTGACTTTTTTTTAACATACCTGGAATTAAGTACCACTGATGGCAAAAAACTTGCAAAGCCAAGCCCCACTGATTTTCAAAGCCAAGTGTTATGTGGACATCTCTTCTTGGTGCAGGTCTCCTGTATCTGGGGTAATTGGTGTGGGGTCTGCTTCTTTCCCCTCTCCATTCTTGTGATGTCCCTCTTGTTTGTGCTTATTTTCACTGGCATCTTGTTTCTGACCATGTCTTCACCCTACCTATCCTTTTCAATGTGCCTCCTCTCTATGAGTAACTAAAATATCTGTTCTTCCTGTCTTTGGGTTGTTTATTTGGGTTAGTTGCCCTGATGCAGCTATTATCTAGGTGTGTCTGTTGGAGGAGGTACACTTAGGATGCTTTTACTCAGCATCCTCTTAGAAGTCTCTACTCAATAATTACTTAACATAAATGGATTATTTTTTCCAGTCAAAAGACAGAATGGCTGAATAGATTAAAACAAAAGAAAAAGAAAAGACCAAAGAGACCCAATCTCTGCCTATAAGAGATTCACTTTAGTCTTAAATACTCAATTATATGGAGTATATGGGGAGTATCTCAAACAAATTGTAAACAATAAAAAATAGGAGTAGCTATACTTATACCAAACAAACCAGACTTTTTTTTTAGGGTTTTATTTATTTGACAGACAGAGATCACAAGCAGGCAGAGACGCAGGAAGAGAGAGAGGAAGGGAAGCAGGCTCCCCGTTGAGCAGAAAGCGCAATGCGGGGCTCAATCCCAGGACCCCGAGACCACAACCTGAGCCGAAGGCAGAGGCCCCAACCCACTGAGCCACCCAGACACCCCCAAACCAGACTTTAAAAAAGTTAAAGAGAGAAAGGGTAGGTCATAGAGTGGTTGTTGGTTTGTAAATCTGGGAGTTCCTGGGTAAAATTCTGAACTGTCTATCATACATGGAAGGCAAGGCTATCTGTTCTTCTTTTTTTTTTTTTTTAAATGAACACCACCAGGCTGTTAAAGCACTATTTATTCATCTGGGGAAGAGGGAGAGAAAGAGAGAGAGACAGACAGACAGAGAGAACAAGTGGTGGGGAGTTAGGGGAGAGCAGAGGGAGAACTCACTTGTTGCAGTTCTTGGAAAATTTCTCCTATTTCGTTATGCCCCTCCCCCAGCAATTTATATTTGTTGACATTTAACAGTCTTTGTAGGGTAAGGACACTGGTTTACAGTTGGCATTTTCCCTCAGCATTTGTTTGATTAACCTAGAGGCAGTGATCATTGATAAATTTGCAGAGTTTGATCTTGCCAGATATGAATACCTAATATGTCCTCTCCTTTTGGAGCTATAAAAACCTCATATACTCATGAGGGTGACTGCCCAATCTGCAGTGCCAAAGAAAACTTCCTGACCATAAACTTTTGCCCTCTTTAGCCATTGATGACGCTGGGGGCAACAAAATGATGAAAGTTACCATGTATTAGAGTATGGGCCCCAGTATCACTCAGAGCTATCACCTTTTCATGTTTCTGGTGAACCAGTGAATAGTGAGCTCAACGTGGTGTCCTCAATCACCATCAGTGGCCTTCACCTGGGGGGCAGTCTTGGCCTGTATCCTATACTTAGGGAGGGGGTGGCTACTACTACAAATAGCACTGTATTCATGGACCGCTGCTGGACCTTGCAGGGCATTTGAATTTGTAGGGAGACTACATGAGGCAGTCTGAACTGTGAATAAGTTGCATATTTGGGCTATCTGACACAGTGTTGGGTTTCTGGTCTTTTTTGTTTGGGATCCTGTCAGCAATGAATTCAAGCCACATTTGCTTCCAGGTTACTCTCACAAGACAATTTACAGCAAATGCAGTAGGGTTTTTGCTCGATGAATTTCATTTCTGTCTCAGGTCTTTCTCACAGTCTGTAACCTATTTCTGGAATTTGCCAGTTTCCCCAGATCAACAAAGGGCTGACCAACATCATAAATGTTTTGTACCATGACAGATCTCAGCATTGTTATCATTGTCCCATACCAGGTACTGAAGGCAGAATGGAGTATCTTGGCTTATGTTACCATAGTAAATGTGGGTTAATAAAGGCTTTCAAAAACAGGGGCATAGATGGCCTATCTCATTCCCAACTCCCTAAGAATTTGTCATATATCCTCTCTGTAGTTCCAGGGTCCTTCATGCCCAGGAGATCCCACTTATTGGGATAAGCCTCCCTGCTGACTTAGAATAATTAAATCTATAGGCATAACTTAGACATATTGGGATGACCAGTTCCAGACCATCCCAATAGAGTAAACATCACAATAAAGTAAATAAGGAAGTTTTGTTTTCCCAAGCATAGAAAAGTTATGTTTAGACTACAATAAAGTTTATTAAGTGTGCAATAGCATTATTTTTTTTTAATGCTAACAATCATCTGAGCTTTTAATCATTTTACTGGCGGAGGGTCTTTCCTCAATATTGATGGCTGCTGACTGATCAGGGTGGTGGTAGCTAAAGCTTGGGATGGAACTGGCAATGTCTAAAAATAAAACAATAAAGTCTGCAATATTTATCAACTCTTCCTTTCATTAACAATTTATCTGTAACATGTAACATTGTTTTTTTAAGATTTTATCTATTTGACAGACAGAGATCACAAGTAGGCAGAAAGGCAGGCAGAGAGAAAAAGGAGGAAGCAGGCTCCCCACTGAGCAGAGAGCCCAATGCGGGGCTCGACCCCAGGACCCTGGGATCATGACCTGAGCCAAAGACAGAAGCTTTAACCCACTGAGCCACCCAGGTGCCCCCTGTAATGCTGTTTGATAACATTTTACTTACAGTATAACTTAAAAATTCGAGTCAGTCCCCGCAAACTTTACTGCTGCTCTATCAACTAAATCTATGCAACATTCTAAACCTTTTTTTGTCATTTCAACAGTCTTTATAGCCTCTTCACCAGGAGCAGAATCCATCTCAAGAAACCACTTTGTTGGCTCATAATATGAAGTAACTCCTCATACATTTAAGTTTTATCATGTGATTGCAGGAATTCAGTCACATCTGCAGGTTTCACTTCCAGTTCTAGTTATCTTGCTCTTTTCACCACATCAAGTTACTTCCTCCACTGTTCTCCAACTCCTCAAAGTCATCCATGAGGGTTGTAATCAACTTCTTCCAAACTCCTTTAAATGCTGATATTTTGACTTCCTTCTATGAATCACAATTTTTTAAAGACATCTAGAATGATGAATCATTTCCAGAAATTTTTCAAGTTACTTTGCCCAGATCATCAGCGGAATCAATATTTATGACACCCACGACCTTACAAAATATATTTTTAAAATATATTTTTAAATAATAAGGCTTAAAATTGAAATTACTCTTTTATTGGTGGGCTGCAGAATGGATATTAAGTTTGTAGAAATAAAAATAATTTTAATCTCATTGTACATCTCCATCAAAGCTCTGGGGTGACCAGGTGTATTGTCAATGAGCAGTAATATTTTGGAAGGATTTTTTTTTTAAAGATTTTATTTGACAGAGAAAGAGAGAGCACAAGCAGGGGGAGCAGCAAAGGGAGAGGGAGAAGCAGGCTGTCTTGTGAACAGGGAGTCCACTGTGGGGCTCAATCCTAGGACCCTGGGATCATGAACTGAGCCAAAGGCAGATGTTTAACTGACCGAGCCACCTAGGCACCCCTGGAAGGATTTTTTTAAAAAGACTTTATTTATTTATTTATCTGGAGGAGAGATAGATGGAGAGAACAAGTTGTGGGGGGGGAGCAGAGGGAGAAGGACAAGCAGACTATGCTCTGAATGTGGAGTCTGATGTGAGCCTTGATCCCAAGACCCTGAGATCATGACCTGAGCTGAAATCAAGAGGTGGACCCTTAGCCAACTGAGCTATCCAGGTGCCCTTTGAAAGGATTTTTTTTTTATTCTAACCAGAAGATCTCAACAGCGGGCTTAAACTATATAATAAGTCCTGTTGGGGGCACCTGGTTGGCTCAGTCAGTTGGGCATCTGCCTTTGGCTTGTGTCATAATCCCAGGGTCCTGAGATCTAGCTCCACATGGGCTCCCTGCTCACTTAAGGGTCTGCTTCCCCCTCTACCTCAGCCCCTCCCTGTGCTTATGCCCTTTCTCTCTCTCTCTCTTTCTCTCAAATAAATAAAAATCTTATTTTAAAAAGCCATGTTGTTAACAGATGTGTTGTCATCTGGATTTTTTTGTTCCATTTACAGAGCACAGGAAGAGAAGATTTAGTATAATTCCTAAGGGGCTTAAGATGTTTGGAAATGGTAAATGAGCATTGGCCTCAGCTGCATTTAGCCCCTAAGGAGAGAGTTAACCTCTTCTTTGAAGCTTTAAAGTCAAGCATTGATCTTTCTCTAACTATTAAAGTCCTAGATGACATGTCCTCTAATATAGGGCTATTTTATCTAAATTGAGATTCTGTGCATGTCTTCTGCCCACTTTTGACTTGATTATATCTTTTTTGAGTGTTGAGTTTGAGAAGTTCTTTACAGATCTTGGATATCAGCCCTTTATATGTAAGGTCATGGGCAAATATCTTCTCCCATTCTATGGGTTTCCTCTTAGTTTTGTCGACTGTTTCCTTTGTTGTGCAGGAGCTTTTTGTTTGATGAAGTCCCAAAAGTTCATTTTTCTTTTGTTTCCCTTGCCTTTAGAGACACGTATTGAAAGAAGTTGCTGTGGCCGATGTCGAAGATGTTACTGCCTATGTTCTCCTCTAGGATTATCCTCTAGGATAACTTTCATCCATTTTGAGTTTATCTTTGTGTAAGGTGTAAGAGAATGATCCAATTTTATTCTTCTGTGTGTACCTGTCCAATTTCCCCAGCACCACTATTGAAGAGACTATCTTTTTTTCCATTGGATATTTTTTCCTGATTTGTCAAAGATTAGTGAACCATTGAGCTGAGGATCCTTTTGTCTCTGTTCTGTTCCATTGATCTATGTGTCCATTTTTGTGTCAATACCATGCTGTCTTGGTGATCACAGCATTCTAATATAGCTTGAAGTCAGACAGCGTGATGCGCCCCCCTCCCTGGCTTTGTTTTCCTTTTTCAACATCCACTTGGCAAATTGGGGTCTTTTCTGGCTCCATAAAAATTTAAGATTGTTTCAGCTCCTTGGAAAATGCCAATAGTGTTTTAATAAGGATGGTATTGAACATGTAGATTGCTCTGGGCAGCATAGATATTTTAACAAGGTATATTCTTTCAATCCATGAGCCTGGTATGCTTTTCCATCTTTTTGTATTTTCCTTAATTTTCTTTGTAAGTGTTCTGTAGTTTCTAGAGTATAGATCCTTTACCTCTTTGGTGAGGTTTATTCCTAGGTAGCTTATGGGTTTTGGTGCTATTATAAATGGAATCAATTCCCCAATTTCTCTTTCTACAGTTATATTGTTAGTGTATAGACTAGCAACTGATTTCTATGCATTGAATTTTTATCCTGCCACATAGCTGAATTGTTGTATGAGTTCTAGTAATTTGGGGGTGGAAGCTTTTGGGTTTTCCACATAAAATACCATGTCATCTGCGAAGAGAGTGAGTTTGACTTCTTCCTTGCCAATTTGGATGCCTTTTTTTCTTTTTGTTGTCTGATTGCTGTTTCTAGGACTTCTAGCACTATGTTGAACAAAAGTGGTGAGAGTGGGCATTATTGTTGTGTTCCTGACCTTAAGGGAGAAGCTCTCAGCTTTTCCCTATTGAGAATGATATTCGCTGTGGGCTTTTCATAGATGGATTTTGATATTGGGGAATGTTTCCTCTACATGTACATTCTGAAGAGATTAATCAGGAAATGTATTTTGTCAAATGCTTTTTCTTCATCAATTATCTTTTCTTTTATTAATGTAGTCTATCATGTTGATTGATTTGTGAATGTTGGTGCTCGCTTCGGCAGCACATATACTAAGATTTGTGAATGTTGAACCACCCTTGCATCCCATGAATACATCCCACCTGGTCATGGTCAATAACCCTTTTAATGTACTGTGGAATCCCATTGGCTAGGATCCTGTAGAGTATTTTGGCATCCATATTCATCAGGGATACTGGGCACAAATTCTCCTTTATTTTCTTCTTTCTTAATTCTTATTTTTGTTATAATGTTCAATTAGCCAAAATAAAGTACCTCACTAGTTTTTTTTTTTAAAGATTTTATTTATTTATTTGACAGAGAGAGAGATCACAAGTAGGCAGAGAGGCAGGCAGAGAGAGAGGAGGAAGCAGGCTCCCCGCGGAGCAGAGAGCCCGATGCGGGGCTCGATCCCAGGACCCTGAGATCATGACCTGAGCCGAAGGCAGTGGCTTAATCCACTGAGCCACCCAGGCGCCCCATAGTTTTTTTTTTAATTTATTCTTTTTTCTTTTCAGTGTTCCAGAATTCATTGTTTATATACCACACCCAGTGCTCCATGCAATATGTGCCCTCCATAATACTCACCAACAGGCTCACCCAACCTCGCACCCTCTTCCCCTCCAAAATCCTCATTTTGTTTCTCAGAGTCCACAGTCTCTCCTCTTTGATGGGGTCTTTGTCTGGCTTGGGGGTCAGGGTAATGGGAGCCTCATAGAACAAGTTTGAAAATTTTCCTTCTGTTTCTATTTTTTGAAACAGCTTCAGTAGAATATGTATTTTTTCTTCTTTAAATGTTTGGTAGAATTCCCCAGGGAATCCACCAGGCCCTGGACTTTTTTGGTGGGGGGAAGATTTTTATTACTGCTTCAACTTCATTATTGGTTATTGGTCTATTCAGATTACCTATTTCTTCCTGTTTCAATGTTGATAGTTTGTAAGTTTTCAGGAAGGTATCCATTTCTTCCAGGTTGCCTTCAGAAAGGATGAATACCCACCATTTGCATCACCTTGGATGGAACTGAAGGGGATTATGCTAAGGAAATAAGCGAGTCAGAGAAAGACAATTATCATATTTTTTCACTCATATGGGGAGCATAAGCATGGAGGACGATAGGGGAAGGGAGGGAAAATTGAAGGGAGAGAAATAAGAGAGGGATATGAACGATAAGAGACTATGGACTCTGGGAAACAAACTGAGGGTTTCAGAGAGGTGGGGGGAGGGGGGAGGATGGGTTAGCCAGGTGATGGGTATTAAGGAGGGCACATGCTGTGAAGAGCACTGGGTGTTATATGCATCTAATGAATCAAAAACTAATGATCAAAACCTAATGATACAGTGGCTAACTGAACATAATAAAAATAAATAATTAAGATTCTGCTCTTTAGGGGCGCCTGGGTGGCTCAGTGGGTTAAACCCTCTGCCTTTGTCTCAGGTCATGATCCCAGGGTGCATTGAGCTCTCTGCTCAGCAGGGAGCCTGCTTCCTCCTCTCTCTGCCTGCCTCTCTGCCTACTTGTGTAGACAGCAGTTTTAATCTGCTAGCAATTGCCCCTTAAATGTGATCTCTGTGGATCTCTGTCTGTCAAATAAATAAATAAAATCTTAAAAAAAAAAGATTCTGCTCTTTAGTGTAGTGACCTGTATTAATTATCTTAACTACATCTTCTGGATAATGTACTGCAGCTTCCACATAAGTCCTCACTGCTTCACCTTGCACTTTTACATTATGGAGATGGCTTCTTTTCTTAATCCTCATTGATTCAAATGAATCAACATTTCCTAGGTTCAACCTTTTCTTCTGCAGCTTCCTCACCTCTCAGATTTTACAGAACTGAAGAAGCTAGGGGTCTTGCTCTTATTGAGGAATGTCATTGAAAAGATATGGACTGGACCTGGGCAATTGGAGGCTCTTCATCCCCTCTTCTGTCCTTGGAATGTGGGTTCCACTTGCCTTTCCTGCTTCCAGAGACTGTCCCAATAACATAGCTTTGAGAGAGAGTGATGTGGTGTTGAGAACGCCTGCACAATATAAGTAACTGAACCCCAGTTAAGGCCTGTTTATAAACTTTTAAGATTTGTTAGTTGGGGGCAAGGATCCATTTATCTACTTGCTGCCCAAGACAAGCTTCATATTTAAGTTCCTTTTGCTTATTAAAACTGCTGTCTACCAACTTGGAGTGGCCTGTCTTTTCTTCAGTGTCTCGCTGTCCTTTGAGTACAGGGGCCAATTCCAGATTATACCAGGGAGGCTCTCAGAAGGGTTGTGAACCAGCACCTTTAGATTAGACTTTAGGGATATTGTGGCTGGTTAGATCTTCTGTCCAGACTACTAAAACTTTTGCGATAAGAGTAAGCCTATTTCTCTTTCTTATCATTTGTATGTTTAGTAAAGTAGCATTAGTAAGGGAGAGGGGCAAGATGGCAGAGAAGTAAGAGACCATATTTCAACCAGTCCCTTGAACTAAGCTATATATCTACCAGAGAACTCTGAACACCCATGGAATCAGCCTAAGTTGTAAGACCACACACTTCTGGATCTCTGTGGGGGTCAGGATCTTCAGTGGAGAAGTACAGAGGAGTTGGGAGTGCATGGACAGATATTGGAAGATAAACAGAAGGGCGAGGGAGCCACTGGAAAGTATTAACCCAATGCAAAAGTGCCTGCACTCAGGGACGAGTAATAACTAGGAGACCAATGGCTGCAAGTCAGGAAGGGACTGATAACAGCACTCAAACAGAACAAAGGGACTTATGGGACAACTGCTAGGACCAGACAGCCCTGGGTGTGGACCCAAGCCCATGGTCCCAGGACAACCACAATGGCACCCAACTGCAGACATTGCCAGCCCACACCTGAGCAGGCTGGCAATGGGCTCCAATTAGTGGTCCCTGGGGCTGTCTTCTTCTGTGGCCACCAAAGCCATCTCCAATGCCTCCACAGCCACTGGAACTGAGCACACCTGGTGTGGGTGTGGGCTCCAGTGAGCAGTCCCAGAATGACAGCTGCTGGGTCCAGGCTTGCCCCAACCAGTATCACTCAAGGTTTTGGTGGCACAGGAATACAGAGACAAGCGGGGCCTCAGGCAACCACTGAGACAGTGGACTGGGGTGGCTGGAGGTGGCTCCGATGTTCAACGGAGTTTGCAGAGGGAGAGTCTACACGTTCTGGAACATTCAGAGAGGAGCAGACCATGGATTTTTCCCTGAGGCAGACGTCTGGGGATGAAAAGTTAACATTGCTCTGACCCTCCAAAAAGGCACAAAAAGCTGCCAAAGAACAAAACCTCCAGAAAACAAAGGCTTGAAAAATGGTTTCCACTGGGCGCTGGGGTAGCTCAGTGGGTTAAGCCACTGCCTTTGGCTCAGGTTATGATCTCAGGGTCCTGGGATCAAGTCCCGCATCAGGTTTTCTGCTCAGCAGAGAGCCTCCTCCTCTCTCTCTCTCTCTCTCTCTCTCTCTCTCTCTCTGCCTGCCTCTCTGTCTACTTGTGATCTCTCTCTGTCAAATAAATAAATAAAATCTTAAAAAAAAATGGTTTCCACCAATTCCATTTACTATAGTGCCAAGAACCATAAGATACCTGGGAATAAACCTAACCAAAGAGGTAAAGGACCTGTACTCGAGGAACTACAGAACACTCATGAAAGAAATTGAAGAAGACACAAAAAGATGGAAGACTGTTCCATGCTCTTGGATTGGAAGTATAAACATTGTTAAAATGTCTATACTGCCTAGAGCAATCTATACTTTTAACACCATTCCGATCAAAATTCCACCGGTATTTTTCAAAGAGCTGGAGCAAATAATCCTAAAATTTCTATGGAATCAGAAGAGACCCCGAATTGCTAAGGAAATGTTGAAAAACAAAAACAAAACTGGAGACATCATGTTACCCGATTTCAAGCTTTACTACAAAGCTGTGATCACCAAGACAGCATGGTCCTGGCATAAAAACAGACACATAGACCAGTGGAACAGAGTGGAGAGCCCAGATATGGACCCTCAACTCTATGGTGAAATAATCTTCGACAAAACAGGAAAAAATATACAATGGAAAAAAGACAGTCTCTTCAATAAATGGTGCTGGGAAAACTGGACAGCGATATGTAGAAGAATGAAACTCGACCATTCTCTTACACCGTACACAAAGATAAACTCGAAATGGATAAAAGACCTCAACGTGAGACAGGAATGCATCAGAATCCTAGAGGAGAACATAGGCAGTAACCTCTTCGATATCAGCCACAGCAACTTCTTTCAAGATATGTCTCCAAAGGCCAAGGAAACAAAAGCGAAAATGAACTTTTGGGACTTCATCAAGATCAAAAGCTTCTGCACAGCAAAGGAAACAGTCACCAAAACAAAGAGGCAACCCACGGAATGGGAGAAGATATTTGCAAATGACAGTACAGACAAAAGGTTGATATCCAGGATCTATAAATAACTCCTTAAACTCAACACACACAAAACAGATAATCATATCAAAAAATTGGCAGAAGATATGAACAGACACTTCTCCAATGAAGACATACAAATGGCTATCAGACACATGAAAAAATGTTCATCATCACTAGCCATCAGGGAGATTCAAATTAAAACTACATTGAGATACCACCTGACACCAGTTAGAATGGCCAAAATTAGCAAGACAGGAAACAACGTGTGTTGGAGAGGATGTGGAGAAAGGGGAACCCTCTTCCACTGTTGGTGGGAATGCAAGTTAGTGCAGCCACTTTGGAGAACAGTGTGGAGATTCCTGAAGAAATTAAGAATAGAGCTTCCCTATGACCCTGCAGTTGCACTGCTGGGCATTTACCCCAAAGATACAGATGTAGTGAAAAGAAGGGCCATCTGTACCCCAATGTTTATTGCAGCAATGGCTACGGTCGCCAAACTGTGGAAAGAACCAAGATGCCCTTCAACGGATGAATGGATAAGGAAGATGTGGTCCATATACACAATGGAGTATTATGCCTCCATCAGAAAGGATGAATACCCAACTTTTGTAGCAACATGGACGGGACTGGAAGAGATTATGCTGAGTGAAATAAGTCAAGCAGAGAGAGTCAAGTATCATATGGTCTCACTTATTTGTGGAGCATAACAAATAACATGGAGGACATGGGGAGATGGAGAGGAGAGGGAGTTGAGGGAAACTGGAAGGGGGAGATGAACCATGAGAGACTATGGACTCTGAAAAACAACCAGAGGGTTTTGAAGGGGTGGGGGGGGTGGGAGGTTGAGGAACAAGGTGGTGGGTAATAGGGAGGGCACGTACTGCATGGAGTACTGGGTGTGATACCAAAACAATGAACACTGTTATGCTGTCAATAAACAACAACAAAAAAAATTTTCCAGACATAATGAAGTAGTTGCAGAGGTAGCTGCTCTTCAATAAAATGTATATTCTCAGAGAAGAAAAATGGGCAGAAGATATGAACACACACTTCTCCAACAAAGACATACAAATGGCTATCAGACACATGAAAAAATGTTCATCATCACTAGCCATCAGGGAGATTCAAATTAAAACCACATTGAGATACCACCTGACACCAGTTAGAATGGCCAAAATGAGCAGGACAGGAAACAACGTGTGTTGGAGAGGATGTGGAGAAAGGGAAACCCTCTTACACTGTTGGTGGGAATGTATTGTATAAATCTTATTCTTTGGGTTCATTTTGGCTGGGTTTTTCTTTCTTTTTTCTTTTGTTGGTCTTTTTTGTTTGTTCATTCATGTTTTTGTACTTTATAAATCATATTGTTGGGGTTCATAAAAGCTGGGTTTTTCTTTTTTTTCTTTTCCCATTTTTCTTTCTTTTTGGTGGTGACTTCCAATTGCTCCAAAACTTTCCACAAGGC
Source organism: Meles meles (assembly GCF_922984935.1). Lineage (NCBI taxonomy): Eukaryota > Metazoa > Chordata > Mammalia > Carnivora > Mustelidae > Meles > Meles meles. The sequence goes on along the minus strand of NC_060087.1, from coordinate 49,928,756 downwards.
ACTTTGCTTGGATTGTGGTTGATATTTTCAGCTATACATACTCTCAAACACCTCTCACCAGAATGACTAGGAGGAGGAACCCCCAACAGAGGAAAAATTCAGAGGCTGTGACCTCTGCCACAGAACTATTGGATACGGAAATAAGCAAGATGTTGGAAATAGAATTCAGGGTAACAGTTATCCAGACGATGGCTAGGTTGGAGAAAAAACATTAATGGCAGCATAGACTCTCTAAGGATAGAAGTGAAAGCTGATTTGGAAAAACATTAAAAATGCTATATATGAGATCCAATCTAATCTAGATACCTAAAGGCTAGAATAAATGAGGCAGAAGATCAAATTAGTGATGTAGAAGACAAAATGATAGAAAAGAAGTGTCAGGAGTAGGTCTGGAACAAACAGCATAGAAACTATGAAAACAGAATTAAGGAAATACATGACACCATGAAACATTCTGATGTCAGAATTTTTTGGGATCCCTGAGGGGGTGAATAGGGAGAAAGAGGACTAGAAGATACAGTTGAACAAATCTTAGATGAGAATATCCCTAATTTGTGGAATGGAAGAAGTGTTCATGTCCTAGAGGCAGAGAGGGTTTTTATTCATATCCTAGAGCAGAAAGGATACCCCCCCCCCCCAAGATCAACAAGTGTAGAAAGACCTCCAGACATGTTATCGTGAAATTCAGGAATTGTAAATTCAGAGGAATTCTTAAGGGCAGCTGGGGAAGAGATTCCTTACCTACAGAGGGAATACCATCAAAATAACATCAGACCTGTCCACAGAAACTTGACAACCCAGAAGGGACTGGTAAGACATATTCAGGGCACTAAATGAGAAGAACATGAAGCCAGGAATACTTTATCCAGCAAAGCTGACATTCAGGACAGATGGAGAGATAAAGAGCTTCCAAAACAAGCAAAGACTAAAAAAATGTGACCACCAAGCTGACACTACAAAAAATATTAAGTGGGATTCTAGAAAAGAAGAAAGATCACAAGACTGATGTAGAACACAAATTTACAGAGATAATCTATAGAAACAAGGTCCTTACAGGCAACATGATAACAATAAAAATGGATAAGGAAGATGTGGTCCATATACACAATGGAGTATTATGCCTCCATCAGAAAGGACGAATACCCAACTTTTGTAGCAACATGGACGGGACTGGAAGAAATTATGCTGAGCGAAATAAGTCAAGCAGAGAGAGTCAAGTATCATATGGTCTCACTTATTTGTGGAGCATAACAAATAACATGGAGGACATGGGGAGATGGAGAGGAGAGGGAGTTGAGGGAAACTGGAAGGGGAGATGAACCATGAGAGACTATGGACTCTGAAAAACAACCAGAGGGTTATGAAGGGGTGGCGGGGGGGTGGGGGGGGGTGGGAGGTTAAGGAACCAGGTGGTGGGTAATAAGGAGGGCACGTACTGCATGGAGCACTGGGTGTGATGCCAAAACAATGAACACTGTTATGCTGTAAATAAACAAATAAAAATAAATATTAAAAAAAACATATCTTTCAATAATCACTCTCAATGTGAATGGCCAAAATGCTCCCATAAAATTGCATAGGGTTGCAGATTGGAAAAAAAAAAAAAAAGATCAATCCATATGTTTTCTACAAGACACGTATTTTGAACTTAAAGATAAATATAGATTGAAAGTGAAGGGATGGAGAACAATCTCTCATGCCAACGGGCCTCAAAAGAAACATGGGGTAGCAATTCTTATATGAGACAAATGAGATTCTAAGCTAATGACTGTAGTCAGAGATAAAGAAGGACACTACGTCATACATAAAGGGTCTTTCCACCAAGATTTAACAATTGCAAATATTTATTCCCCCCAAATGGGAGTAGCCAACCACATAAACCAATTGTGAAAAAAAAATAAAGAGTAATATTGATACAAATACATTAATTGTGGGGATGTTAACATGCCACTCTCAGCAATAGACAGATCATCTAAGCAGAAAATCAGCAAAGAAATAAGAGCTTTGTTGTTGTTTTTTTTTTCTGTTTGCTTGTTTTTTAATTTAACGTTAATTTTTCAGTGTTCCAAGATTCATTGATTATGCACCACACCCATTACTCCATGCAATACATGCCCTCCTTAATACCCACCACCAGGACCACTGAACACCCCATCCCCCTCTCCTCTAAAACCCTCAGTTGTTTCTCAGAGTCCACAGTCTCTCATGGTTCATCTCTCCCACCAGTTTCCACCAATCCACTTTAATTTTCCTCCTCCTGATGTCCTGCATGTTATTCCTGGTGCTCCACAAGTAAGTGAAACCATATGATAATTGACTCTCTCTGCTTGACTTATTTTACTCACCAGAATCTCCTCCAGTTCTGTCTATGTGGATACAAAAGTTGGGTGTTCATCCTTTCTGAAGGAGGCATAATATTTCATTGTATATATGGACCATATCTTCTTTATGCATTCATCTGTTGAAGGGCATCTTGGCTCTTTCCACACCTTGGCTACTGTGGCCATTGCTGCTATGAACATTGGGGTACATAGGGCCCTTATTTTTACTACATCCATATCTTTGGGGTAAATACCCACTAGTGCAATTGCAGGGTCACAGGGAAGCTCTATTTTTAATTTCTTAAGGAATCTCCACACTGTTTTCCAAAGTGGCTGCACCAATTTGCATTCCCACCAACAGTGTAAGAGGGTTCCCCTTTCTCCACATCCTCTCCAACACTTGTTGTTAACTGTCTTCTTAATTTTGGCCAATCTATCTTGTTTAAGGTGGTATCTCAATATGTTTTTGATTTGAATCCCCTTGATGGCTAATGATGATGAACATTTTTTTCATGTGTCTGTTGGCCATTTGTATGTCTTCTTTGGAGAAGTATCTGTTCATGTCTTCTGCCCATTTTTTTACGTGATTATCTGAAACAAGAGCTTTGAATGCCATATTGAACCAGATGGACCTCATAGATATATACAGAACATTCCAACCTATATCAGCAGAATACTCATTCTTCTTGAGTGCACATAGAACTTTCTCTAGAATGGACCACATACTGGGTCACAAATCAGGGCTCAACAGATACCAAAAGACTGAAATGATTCCCTGGATATTCTCAGACCACAGTGCTTTGAAACTGGAACTCAACCACAAGAAAAAGTTTGGAAGGAATTCAACCACTTGGAAGCTAAAGATCATTTTGTATAAGAATGTTTGGATCAACAAGGAAATCAAAGAAAAACTTAAACAATTCATGGAAACCAATGCAAATGAAGACACAATGGTCTAAATCCTATAGGATGTGGCAAAGGCAGCCCTAGGGAGGAAATACATAGCCACCCAAGCCTCATTCCAAAAAAACTGAAAAATCCCAAATACACAAACTCTCTTTACACCTTAAAGAACTGGAGAATCAACAACAAATTAAACCTATCCCATGCACAAGAAGGGAAATAATTAAGTTTAGAGCACAAAACAATGAGTTTGAAACCAGAGATACAGTAGAACACATCAAAGAAACTAGAAGCTTGTTATTTGAGAGAATTAATAAGATTGGTAAACCATTGGACTGGCTAGTGCAAAAGAAAAGAGAGAGGACCCAAATTAATAAAATTATGAATGAAAGGGTAGAGATAACAACTAACACCAAGGAAATAGAAACAATCCTCAGAAATCATTATCAACAGTTATATGCCAGTAAGTTAAGCAACATAGAAGAAATGGATGCATTCCTGAAAACCTATAAACTTCCAAGATTGAAACAGGAAGAAATTGACAACTTGAAAAGACCAACATCTAGTAATAAGATTGAAGTAGTGATCAAAAACCTCACCCAAAATAAGAACCTAGGCCCTGACATTCCCTGGAGAATTCTACCAAACATTCAAATAGGATACAACAGTATATTAAAAAGATTACCCACCAGGACCAGGTGGGGTTTATTCCTGGGATGCAAGTGTGTTTCAACATCAGCAAATCAATCAATGTGATAGAACAAATCAATAAGAGAAGAGAGAAGAACCATATGGTCCTCTCAATTGATGCAGAAAAAGCATTTGACAAAATACAGCATCCTTTCCTGATTATAACTCTTCAGAGTAAAGGGATAGAGGGAGCATTCCTCAACTTCACAAAATCCATCTATGAAACCCATAGCAAGTATAATTTCAAAAGCTGAGAACCTTCCCATTAAGATCAGGAAAAATAAAAGGAGTCCACTCTCACCACTGTTGATCAACATAGTACTAGATGTCCTAGCAACAGCAATCAAACAACAAAAAGAAATAAATTGTATTCAAATTGGCAAAGAAAAAATCAAACCCTCTCTCTTTGTAGATGACATGATACTTTACGTGGAAAACCCAAAAAATTCCACCTCCAAACTACTAGAACTCATACAGCAATTTAGCAATGTGCCAGGATACAAAATCAATGCACAGAAATCATCTGCTTTCTTATACACTGACAGTGAAACTGTAGACAGGGAAATTAGAGAATTGATGCCATTTGCAATAGCACAAAAACCATGAGAAATATATGAATAAACCTAACCAAAGAGGTAAAGGATATATACATGCGTAACTATAAAACACCCTTGAAAGTAATTGAAGAAGACACAGAAAGATGGAAGAGCATACCATGCTCATGGTTTGGAAGAATCAAGATTGATAAAATGTCTATGATTCCCAGAGCAATCTATACTTTCAAAACCATCCTGTCAAAATACCATTGGTGTTTTTCAAGGTCCTGGAACAAACTATCCTAAAATTTGTATGGAACCAGAAAAGACCTCTCATCACCAAGGAAATGTTGAAAAAGAAAAACAAAGCTGGAGGCCTCATGTTGCCTGATTTCCAGCTATGTTACAAAGCTGTGATCACCAAGACAGTATGGTACTGGCACCAGAGCACACACACAGACCAGTGTAACAGAGTAGAGAGGCCAGATATGGACTCTCAACTCTATGATCAAATAATCATCAACAAAGCAGGAAAAAATATTCAGTGGAAAAAGGACAATCTCTTCAATCAATGGCGGTGGTAAAATTGGACAGCTGTGTACAGAAGAATGCAACTTGATCATTCTCTTTTACCATACACAAACATAAAGTCTAAATGGATGAAAGACCTCAATGTGAGAAAGGAACAGATCAAAATCCTAGAGAACATAGGCAGTAACCTCTTTGACATTAGCCACAACAACTTCTTTCAAGACATGTCTCCAGAGGCAAAGGAAACAAAAGCGAAAATGAACTTTTGGGACTTCATCAAGATAAAAAGTTTCTGCACAGCAAAGGAACCAGTCAACAAAACAAAGAGGCAACCCATGTAATGGGAGAAGATATTCGCAAATAACACCATAGACAGTGGGCTGATATCCAAGATCTATGAAGAATTCAAACTCAACAACCAAAAACCAGATAATCAAGTCAAGAATTGAGCGGAAAATATGAATAAACACTTCTCCAATGAAGACATAAAAGTGACTAGCAGACACATGAAAAAATGTTCATCCTCATTAGCCATCAGAGAGATTTAAATCAAAACCACATTGAGATACCATCTTACACAAGTTAGAATGGCCAAAATGATCAAAGCAAGAAGCAAAAAATGTTGGGGAGGATGTGGAGAAAGAGGAACCCTCTTACACTGTTGATGGGAATGTAATTAGGTGTAGCCACTTTGGAAAACAGTGTGGAGATTCCTCCATAAATTAAAAGTAGAGCTACCCTATGACCCTGCAATTGCACTACTTGGTATTTACCCCAAAGATACAGGTGTAGTAAAAATAAGGGCCCTATGTACCCCATTGTTCATAGCAGCATTGTCCACAACCGTCAAACTGTAAAGAGCTGAGATATCCTTCAACAGAGAAAGGATAAGGAAGATGTGGTCCATATATAGAATGAAATGTTACTCAGCCATCAGAAAGAATGAATATCCAACTTTTTGCATCAGCAGGGATGGGATTGGAGGTGATTATGCTGAGTGAAATAAATCAAGCAGAGAAAGTCAATTATCATATGGTTTCACTTACTTGTGGAACATAAGGAATAACTGGGAGGACATTAGGAGAAGGAGAAGAAAATTGAAAGGGGGGTAATTGGAGGGAAATTGAACCATGAGAGACTGTGGACTCTGAGAAACAAACTGTGGGTTTTAGAGGGGAAGATTGGGCAGATGCATGAGCCAGTGGTGGTTATTATGGAGGCAAATATTGCAAGGATCACTGGGTGTTATATATAAACAATGAATCTTGGAACACTACATCAAAAAGTAATGATGTGGGGCACCTGGGTGGCTCAGTGGGTTTAGCCTCTGCCTTCAGCTCAGGACATGGTCTCAGGGTCCTGGGATCGAGCCCTACATCGGGCTCTCTGCTCAGCAAGAAGCCTGCTTCCTCCTCTCTCTGTCTTTCCCTCTGCCTACTTGTGATCTCTCTCTCTCTCTCTCTCTCTCTCTCTGTTAAATAAATAAGATATTTTTTTTAAAAAACGAATGATGTATTTTATGGTAATTAACATAACACAATAAAAAAAAAAGAAAGGAAGTCCTGTAGAGATGAAGACAAGTTGGTTATCCCAGCTACTACATGTCAGATGTTTTAATGAGTATTAGGAATAAGAAAAAGGTAGCATTAGCAATTTTTTTCAGTAACTTTCTTTGCAGTCACAACTTGACTGTTTGGCACAAGATGCCTAGGTTTCAACATATTTTTGACTTATGACATATCTTCCTAACTAAGATTAATTATTTCTTTTTTTATTATTATTTAAAGTCAGAGACATGCAGCTCTTCTTTTCGTTTGAACAGTTAGAGGTCATTAGGTGTAATTATGTTGGACTAATTTCAATGTTACTGTGTATTCAGGAAATAAAGAAGCCTGTGAGGAGGAGAGAGAGGGACAGGGGAAGGCCAGTTAAAGGAATATTCAGAACACATACAACATTTATTAATTAAATTTGGTGTCTTTTATGGGCATGGTTTGTGACACCTCAAAATAATTACAATAGTAACATATAATATCATCGATCACAGATTATGATAACAAATATAGTTATAATTAAATTTTTAAATATTGCAATAAACAAAATGTAATGCAGAGATATCAAATGATCAAATATTATGGACAAATGGTACCAATAGACTTGCTCACTGAAGGTTTGCCACTAACCTTCAGTTTGTAGAAAATGCAATATCTGTGAAGCACAATGAAGCAAAACAAAATAAAAGAAGTATGCCTGTATAAAGGAGTGGACCCCTTGAACCCAATGAGTGCCATGCAGTTACTGCCAGAGGGCAGAATGTGGTGATGTTGCTCACTTTCTCTGATGGTTTCCCAAAGAAATGCCATGTGCCCATATCCCATTGCTGCACTAACCATGACTATATATTATCCCTGGCCTTTTGTTGTAACTTGGGATCTATATACATAAGCTCAGTGGGTATATATTTTTTGTCATGAATGTTTCCTGAATTGGGACCTTCCATGCCAACTGATGGTGTTCTTGTTGTGCTCTTGCTTTCTTTGTGTTAAGGGTCAGTTGTCATGGAGTGTTTTGCTATTTTACTGTCATTCACCACAATATCATATTTTTTGTTATTGTCACCTTTTCAGGGATTACACTTCCTAACATTGTCACATGTGCTCAGAATTTAATCTGTGGCACTTTGTACCCTCCCAGCTTTAAAAATGGACATCTAAGGTCTCCAACATATTATATGTTCTCCCACCTTATTCATTAGACTGACAGCTAGCAGAGTGAGGGGTGACCACATATCCTTTCTAACCTCAGCTCCACTTGCAACTTTGTAACTAGAGTTTTAGCTTCTCATTGAACATTGGTGACCAGATGAACTGTCTAGAGAACAGTTCATCCCACTGAAGCAGCCATTTGTTTCCCTTCTTCGCTGAAATACGCTATGTAAATTTCCTCAAATGAATGCATTATATGAGCTGGCAGTTTGAGAGTATACCTATGCTCACATGGTAGTCTACAAACCTCTACACTTGGGCCGCCTTTCCCCACCTAAGTGTTGATGTATTTCCCTCATAGATGCTTCTTTCACAAGACTCATTTCTTCAGTCTTCTGGGTGGCTCACAAAATGTTGGTTTACGTACTTGGGAACTCTGCAAGTAAAATTCAAAATGAATCCCCCAGAAAATCCTGATCCAAGCTGATGTCAGAACATTAAATCATCTCCTCTGTGGAACACAACAAATTACAACAATTAATAGAACAATTCTTCCTAAAGAAATGAGGGCTGACTGAACAGCTTCTGAATAACCAAAGATATAATAGTAAGAGAACAGCAAGAAAGGTGGAGGCATGTTTACAAAAGAAATCCTCCCTATGCTGTGAATGGCAGTCAGGAGGGATATGACTGAGGGACCCATAAGATATCCCTTTGTCCTTGGGCACAGAAAAAAAATGGTTTAAAAGAGCAACTAGCATACAAAATAGACATTACAATTCCTCCAAGTGGTAGAGGAGCTGCAGGAGTGCTCTCCAGGTCAGGACTAGAGAACAACATGGTTTACATTCCCAACCCACTTTGAAAGCCTAGAGTAAGCAGTATCCGGGTGGGTCTGGTTATCTCAATGACCCTATGACCTCAGCGATCCCACTGTCTGCAAGCCAGCAATAGCCCCAGTTGCACTGGGGCACACATACACAGACAAAAGCCAGGGCTTAAAGGGCTGATGAGCTGCAGGAACTCTCCCTTCTCATCTACCTTAAAAGCCCAAACCGGAGCAAGGTCTAGATGCCATAACTGGTGGGTCCACATTTCATAATGGCAGATTCTGACACCATAACTTGAGGGTCAGGTCATCACAGAGATCTTGAGACATCAGGAAGCACAAGATCCCCAAGGCCACAGAAGCCCTGGTCATACTAGGACACAGAAACAAAACGCTAGGGTTTTAAAAGGCTGAGGACCTGTGGGAACATGCTATCCCTTTCCACTTTAAAAGCCAAGACACAGCAAGGTCTGGACTTCATAATGGGCAGGTTCTAACACCATAAATGACAGGTCTCAATACCATAACTGGCAGGTCTGGTCATCTCAGAGAGTTTGCAACCTCAGAAAGTCTAGGATACACAGGCTCAGGCCAGCCCTGATTGTGCAGGGACACAGAAAAAAAAAAGGCAGTTTGAAAGGACCAGGAGCTATGGGGATACTCTCTACCTCTCAAAATTAAAAGCACAAACCAGAACAGGGTCTGACGCATAGTGAACTTGTAACCTCAGCTAGCCCAGGGCCTGCAAGCTGACACCAACCTCTACAGTACTGAGGGAAAACAAAACAAAAAAACAACCACACTATACGTCATATTAAAATTTATTATTTTTACTTTCTTTATTTTAGAATTTGTCTATGATTATTTTTGTTCCTTTTTCTTTTGTTTCCTCTTATTTATTTTGTTTTTTGATTTCCTTTTTTACTCACTAAATAGTTCTTGTTTTATCATTTTTTCTTATTTTTATTTTTACATCATTCTACATAAAGCCACAACTTACTTTTTTATTTTATTTTTCCAAACTTTTAAATTCCAGCAAGTGAACTTACAGTGTAATATCAGTTTTAGGTGTGCATTATAGTGAGTCAACAATTCCATACAACACCCAGTGCTCATCAGAAGTCCAAACTCCCCATCACCAATTTGACCTATCCCCTGACCCAACTCCCTTATGGTACCATAGGTTTGCTCTCTGTAGTTCACAGTCTGTTTCTTGGTTTACCTTCCCCCTCTTAAGTTCATTTACATTTTTTCTTAAATTCCACATATGACTGAGATCATTTGGTGTTTGTCTTTCTTTGGCTGACTTAATTTGCTCAGCATAATACTATCTAGCTCCAACCACATCATTCCAAACGGAAAGATTTCACTTTTTTGATGACTAATATTTCATTATGTATATATGTATATGTATTATGTATATATGTGTATATATATGTGTGTGAGTATATATGATTTATGTTTCATTATGTATATATGTATATACACACATGTGTGTATCATATATATGTGATATATATAGGATATATGAATATATATGTATATATATGCATATATGTGTGTATGTGTGTGTGTGTATATATATATATATATGCGTGTGTGTATATATATATATGTATATATATATATATCCTCTTTATGCATTCATCAATCAATGGACATTGGATATTTGGGCTGCTACTAGAAATTTCAGGATGCATGTATCACTTTGAATCAGTATTTTTTTCTCCTTTTAGTAAATACCTAGTACTGAACTTGCTGAATCATGAGGTATTTACACCTCTAAATTTTTGAGGAACCTCCACATTGTTGTCCACAGTGCTGGACCAGATTGTTTTCCAACCAACAGTGTAAGAGGTTTCCTCTTTCCTTACATCCTTACCAACACCTGTTCTTTCCTGTGTTGTTAATTTTAGCCATTCTGAAATATGTGAGGTAGTATCTTATCATGGTTTTGATTTGTACTTCCCTCATGATGAGTGATGTTGAGCATTTTTTCACGTGTCACTTGGCCATCTGGATGTCTTCTTTGGAAAAATGTCTATTCATGTGCTCTACCTGTTTTTTTTTTTCCAAGATTTTATTTATTTATTTGACAGAGAGTAAGAGATCACAAGTAGGCAGGGAGGTAGGCAGAAGGGAAGGGGGAAGCAGGCTCCCCACTGAGCAGAGAGCCCAATGCAGGGCTCAATTCCAGGACCATGAGATCATGACCTGAGCCAAAGGCAGAGGCTTAACCCACTGAGCCACCCAGGCACCAGTCCTCTACCTATTTCTGAATGGGATTTTTGTAAGTTGAGTTTGGTAAGTAAGTTCTTGAGTTTGGTAAGTTCTTTATAGGTAGTGAATACTAACCCTTTATCAGATATGTTGTTTGCAAATATCTTCTCCCATTCTGTTCATTGTCTTATTAGTTTTATTGATTTCTTCCTTTGCTGTAGAGAAGCATTTTATCCTAATGAAGCTCCAGTAGTTCACTTTTGCTTTTATTTCCCTTGCCACTGGTGATGTTGTTTAGCAAGAAGTTGCTATGGCCAAGGTCAAAGAGCTTTCTGCCTATGTTCTATCTGCTCTGGGATTTTGATGGTTTCCTATGTCACATTTATTTTTTTAAGATGTTATTTATTTATTTGTTTATCTGAGAGAGAGAGAGAATCTGGGCAGCGGGAGGGTAGAGGAAGATGGGGAAACAGACTCCTCACTGAGGCTGGTGCAAGGCTGGATCACAGGACCTCGGATTATAACCTGAGCTGAAGGCAGATTGTTACCTGGCTGAGCCACCCAAGGGCATCTAGGTATTTGATCTGTCTTTATTTATGCGTATGGTGTAAGAAAGCAGTCCAATTTCATTCTTCTGCATGTTGCTGTCCAGTTTTCTGAACACCATTTTTTGAAGCACTGTCTTTTTCTACTGGATATTCTTTCCTGCTTTGCTGAAGATTATTTGACCATACAGTTGAGGGTCCACTTCTGGGTTGTCTGTTCTGTTATATTGATCTGTATGTCTGTTGATGTACTAGTAATCTACTGTCTTTGTTGCTACAGCTTTTAATATACCTTGAAATCTAGAATCATTATTCCTTCAGTTTTGTTTTTCTTTTTCATAATTGCTTTGGCTATTCAGGGTCTTTTGTGGTTCCATACAAATTTTAGAATTGTTTGTTTTAACTCTGTGAAAAATCCTGGTGGTGTTTTGATAGGGATTTCATTAAAGCTGTATTGTTCTAGATAGTACAGACATCTTAACAAGGTTTGTTCTTCCAGTCCACAAGCATGGAATGCTTTTCCATGTCTTTGTGTCCTCTTCAATTCCTTTCATTAGTGTTCTATAGTTTTCAGAGTACAGATCTTTTACCTCTTTGCTTAGGTTTCTTTCTAGGTATCTTATGGATTTTGGTGTAATTGTAAATGGGATTCCATGATTTCTCTTTCTACTGCCTCATTATTGATGTATAGAAATGCAACACATTTCCACAGATTTATTTTATATCTGGAAATTTTGCTGAATTCATGTATTCTGACAATTTTCTTGTGCAATCTTTCAGATTTTCTACATAGAGAATTGTGTCATCTGCAAATAGTGAAATTTTCATTCTTCCTTGCTAATTTGGATGCCTTTTATTTCTTTGTGTTGTCTGATTGCTGAGGCTAAGATTGCCAGTACTGTGTTAAATAGTAATGGTAAGAGTGATCAATCTGTCTTGTTCCTGCCTGTATGGGAAAGGCTTTCAGCTTTTCCCCACTGAGGATATTAACATGGGTCTTTTGTACATGACCTTTATGATGTGGAGGTATTTTCCATCTACCAGAGTGCTAGACCTTCATACTGTTGGAAGTTTTCATCAGGAAACGATGCTGTATTTTGTCCAGTGCTTTTTCTGCATCTATTGACAGGATCATATGGCTCTCTATCTCTTCTTTAAAGTGTTGTATCACATTGATGTGCAAATATTGAACCACCACTGCAGCCCAGGAATAAATCCCACTTGAACATGGTAAATCATTATTTTAATGTTCTGTTGAATTTTATTTGCTAGTATTTTATTGAGAATTTTTGCATGTATGATCAGCAGAGATAGTGACCTATAATTCTTTTTAGTGGGGTTTTTCTCTGTTTTTGGAATCAAGGTAATGCTGGCTTCCTAGAATGGGTTTGGAAGTTTCCCTTCCACTTCAACATTTTGGAAGAGTTTGAGGATAGGTATAATAACTCTTCTTTAAATTTTTGTTAGAATTCCCCTGGGAAGGGATCTGGCCCAGGACCTTTGTTGTTGAGAGATTTTTGATTACTGATTCAATTTCTTTGCTGGTTATGGGTCTTTTCAGGTTTTCTATTTATTCCAGTTTCAGCTTTGGTATTGTATGTTTCTAGGAATTTGTCCATTACTTACAGGCTGCCCAGTTTGTTAAGATATAATTTTTTCAAAGTATTCTATTATAATTGCATTTCTGTGGTATTTGTTGTGATCTCTCCTCTTTCTTTCATGATTTTATCTATTGGGATCATTTCTCTTCTCTTTTTGATAGGTCTGGCTGAGAGTTATCAGTTTTGTTAATTCTTTCAAGGAACAAGCTTTTAGTATCTTTAATCTACTCTACTGTTTCTTTTTACCATATCATTTATTTCTTCTGTAAGTATTATTATTTCCATTCTCCTGCAGACTTTAGGATTTATTTTCTGTTCTTTTTCTGGCTCCTTTAGATGTAAAGTTAGGTTGTATATTTGAGGCTTTTTTTGCTTCTTGAGGTAGGCCTGTGTTGCAATACACTTCCCTCTTAGGATTACCTTTGCTGCATCCACTGTCATCATTACTATTCAGCATTGTACAGAAATTCTTAGCCTTAGAAATCAACCAAGGTTTTATACTGTCGTGTTTTCATTTTCATATGCTTCTGTATATTGTTTATTTCTTGGTTAACCCATTTATTCTTCAGTAGGGTGTTCTTTAACCTTCATTTATTTTAAGTCTTCAAGTTTTAGTTGAAGTTTAGTTTAGTTTAAGTCTTCAACTTTAAGTTGCCTTCAAGTTTTCATAGTGTTGTGGTCTGAAAATATGCATGGTATGATCTCAATCTATCTGTTTTTGTTGAGGCCTGATTTGTGACCCAGTATGTGATCTATTCTGATGAATGTTCAGTGTTCACTTGAGAAGAATGTGTGTTTTGCTGCTTTAGGATAAAATGTTCTGAATATATCTGTTAGGTCTACATGATCTAGTGTGTCAGTCAAAGACATTGTTTCCTTATTGATTTTCTCTTAGATGATCTGTCAATTGTTCTAAGTGGGCTATTAAAGTCCCAGAATATTATTCTATTATTATCAATGAGTTTCTTTATTTTTTTTATCAGTTGATGTATATATTTATGTGGTCCCAATTTGGGGACATGAATACTTACAACTGTTAGATCTTCTTGATGGATAGACTACTTAATTATGATATAATGACCTTCTTTATCTCTTGTTACAGTCTTTGTTTTAATATCTAGTTTGTCTAAGTATGGATACTCTTTCCTTCAATATCCAGCAGCATAATAGGTGGTTCTGCATCCCCTCACTTTCAATCTGCATGTGCATTTAGGATTAAAATGAGTCTCCTGTAGGCAGCATACAGATGGGATGTTGGTGTTTTTAATACATTCTGATACCCTATGTCTTTTGTTCAGAGCATTCAGTCCATTTACGATCAGAGTGATTATTGAAAGATATGAATTTAGTACTGTTGTGTTACCTGTAGATTTGGTGTTTCAGTGGTGTTTTCTGGTCCTTTCTAGTCTTTTGTTTGTTTGTTTTGGTCTTTTTTCCTCCACTCAAAGAGTTCCTTTTAAAAATTTTTGTAGGGTTGTTTTAGTGGTCATGAATTCCATTACTTTTTGTTTGTCTGGGAAATTGTTTCTCTCTTCTATTCTGAATGGAAGCCTTTCTGGAGATAGTATTTTTGGCTGCATATTTTTCCCATTCAGCACACTGAATATTTCTTAGCACCCTCTTTTGCCCTGCCATGTTTCTGTGGACAGATCTTCTGTGAAACTAATCTGTATTCTCTTGTATGTTAAGAACATTTTTTTTCCCTTTATGCATTCAGGATTCATTCCTTGTCTGTGTGTTTTGTGAATTTGACTATGATATTCCTTGGTGATGGCCAACTTTTGTTGAGTTTAATGGGAATTCTCTGTACCCCTTGGATTTTGATGTCTGTGTCCTTCCCCAGATTAGGGAAGTTTTCAGCTATACTTTGAATAGATCTCTGCTCCTTTTTCTCCCTTTTTATGTTGTGGGACACCTATGATATGGATGCTATTCTGTTTTAATAAGTCACTGAGTTCCCTAAAGTTCTACTTCAAAGTTCCCTAGAAAGTATAGGGATATAGAAAGTATAGAACTAGAAAGTTCTACTTTTGAGGCCCATTACCTTTCGTTCCCTCTTCTTTTCAGCTTCAGTATTTTCCATAATTCTTTTTTTTCTATCACCAATTCACTCATTTGCTTCATCCATCCTCATTTTTATTCTCTATTTGGGTTTGCATCATGGTTAGAACATTTTTAATTTCAGCCTTACTAGATTTTAGCTCTTTTATCTCTGCAGGAAGGGATTATCTAATGCCTTTATGCTTTTTTTTTTTTCAAGTCAAGCTAGTATTCTTACAGTCATTTTAGGTTCGAGGTCAGGTATCCTACTTATATGCATATTCATTAAATCCCTAGCCATGAGTTCTACTTCCTGTTCTTTCTTTTTTTTTCCCTGTTATTTATTTTTTCAGCGTAACAGTATTCATTCTTTTTGCACAACACCCAGTGCTCCATGCAAAACGTGCCCTCCCCATTACCCACCACCTGTTCCCCCAACCTCCCACCCTTGACCCTTCAAAACCCTCAGGTTGCCCCAACCTCCCACCCCTGACCCTTCAAAACCCTCAGGTTGTTTTTCAGAGTCCATAGTCTCTTATGGTTCGCCTCCCCTCCCCAATGTCCATAGCCCGCTCCCCCTCTCCCAATCCCACCTCCCCCCAGGAACCCTCAGTTTGTTTTGTGAGATTAAGAGTCATTTATGGTTTGTCTCCCTCCCAATCCCATCTTGTTTCATTTTGGTGTGAATTTCTCCATCCCAACATTTTGTCCGGAAAATAAATCAAGAAGGAAAACTAAAACATTAAAAAAAATCAAAACAAAAACAAAAACAAACAAGAGCCTGGATGTGATTTGGTCTGTTAGTTAAAATAATATAGACCTAAAAAATAAAAATAAAATAAAATAAAATAAATAAAAAGAAACAAAAATTACAAATATATATAAAAAATATATAATTAAAATGTTTAAAAATTAAAAAAAATTTTTAAAAAGAATTGAGAAAAACAAGAAAATAAATGAATGAATAAATAATAAATGATAATTTAAATGAATAATAAATGATAATAATATTAATATAATAATATATAAAATATTTTATATATTATAAATATATATATAAATAATTATATATATTTATATAAATATATAAATATATATAAATAATATATAAATATATATTTATTTATATATATTTTTATATAATAATATATAAAATAATATATAAAATATTTTATATAAAATAATATAAATGATAATAATAAATGAATAAATAATAAAAATATAAAGAATAAAAGTAAAAAGGACGCTAGATCGTATTTTCCCTAGAAATGAAACATTTTAGTACTTAGTGATCAGTAGATTTGGTGAGAGCTTTTTGTGTGCTGGTCTTCTTGGGGAGGAGTCTGCTGCCCAGATTCTCAGGCTGACTTGTTTCAGTGGAAATGTGCCTCCAAGGTGCATGGTGGCAGGGCTTGGTGCAAGCAGATCTGGGCTCCAAGTGACACTGTTTTGCTCGCTGAAGGCTTTCAGAACTGATGGGCAGGATCAATATGGCAGTGTCGTGCTTTGTAGCTCAGGAGCTGATATTTAACATCCCCCACTCTTTAGTGAGGCCAAACAGAAGGACAATAAATAATCCCTTTTTTGTCCTGGGTTTCCTTCTGAACCCTGTATTCACCTGCCTCTGTCCAAGCTTTTTTATCACAGGAGGGTGGACTGTGTTTTTAAACTCCAAATTTCTAGACTCCCATGGTGCAGACCTGCACTATTCCTCCCAAGGAGGGTCTCCTCATAATTCTTGTCTTTTGCCAGCTGGTGCCTAGAAAGAAGTCACAAAACTGTGTGGAAGTTCACAGTTTACAGCAAAAGAGAGCAAAAAGCCACTACTGGTCTCACCTGGCTTCCCTGGTCCTATGCCTGAGAACAGTGCAGCATGTTGCTACCAATGTTTCTTCTTGCAATCCAGAGAATCCTCAGACCATCTGTCACTCCTGAGATTCCACCCTGCTTTGTCACCTGAATACCTTTAAACCAGGAATGTCCCCCATAGCAGTGGATTTTTAAAAGTCCATATTCTATGCTCTACTGCTTATAATACTATGCAGTAGCCTCCATAAGCACCACCCATATCCCACCACCATATCCATGGCTGTATATCCTCTGAGTCTATTCTCCATACCTCCTACTTTTTAAAAGGTGATTTGTTTTCTACTTGTAGACTTGCAGTTTTGTTCACTCAGACTTCTATTGATTTCTTGGTGTTCAGAATAATTTGATAGCTATCTAGCTGTATTTGAGAGATGAGAGGAGCTTAGGGTCCCCCTACTCCCCCACCATCTTTACTCCTCCCCCACATCTTCTTTATGCATTCATCAGTCAATGGACACTTGTGTTGCTTCCATAATTTGGCTAGTGTAGTCATTGCTGAAATAAACATTAGGATGCATGTATCACTCTGAATTAGTATTTTTGGAGGGTGGGGGAAGGGAGGTGGATAAATACCTAGTGCTATAATTGCTGGATCATAGATTAGTTCTATTTTTTAAATTTTTGAGGGACTTCCATACTGTTTTCTAAGTTATACAACAGTTTGTATTCCCTCCAACAGTGCAAGAGGGTTCCCCTTTCTCTACATCCTCACTATCAACTTTTTCCTTGTATTGTTGATTTTAGCCACTCTGACAAGTATGAGGTGATATCTCACTGTAGTTTTGATTTACATTCCTTGATGATGCATGGTGTTGAGCATATTTTCAAATATTTGTTGGCAATCTCTATGATTTCTTTGGGAAAAATGGCTATTTATTTTCTGCCCATTTTTAAATTGGATTATTCCTTTTGGGGGGTGTTGAGATTCATAAGTATTTTATGTATTTTGGATACTAACAACTTACCAGATATGTCATTTGCAAATGTCCTCCCCTATTCCATAGTTGCCTTAGTTTTGTTGACTGTTTTCTTCACTATGAAAAAGTGTACAAAGGCACAATTCGAAAGAGTAACTAACATATGGGTGACTGGGTGGTGCAGTTGGTTAAGCATCTGACTCTTGGTTTTAACTCAGGTCATATCTTAGGGTTGTGGGATCAAACTCCACATCAGCCTCCATGCTCAGTGTGGAGTGTGCTTAGGACTCTTTCTCCCTCTGTCACTCCCCACTTAAATAAATAAATAAAATCTTCAAAAGAGTGCATAGAATATACAGTACATGTACAGCCAGAAAGCAAAATGTAGTACCTACATACAGTTTGCTGAAGTAATAAATATCACAAGACCACGCTTTCAATTTTAGGAAAAGTGCCAATTCTGCCAATTTATAAAAACAAACGAAGAAAAGAAATCAAAACAGGGACACGCAGTATAAGCTCCTAAACAAAGAACAAAAGAAAAAAAAAGAAAGGAAGAAAGAAAGAGAAAAAGACAGAAGTAAAACAGAGACAAGTAATATGCTTGGTATAGAATTCGGAGTTATAATTGTAAAGATATATACCAGGTGGGGAAAGACTGGATGAATTCAATGAGACGTGCAGTGAAGAGATAGAAAATATTTAAAAGAACCAAAAAAAGTTAAGAACTCAATAACTAAAATTAAAAGGGACAGTATAATGAGAATCCATGGTAGGTTAGAGTATGTAGAAGAATTTCTCAGTGAGCAGGAAGACAGAAGAATGGGAGCACACAAGCTGTTGAGTAAAAAGGAAACTTTTTTTTAATTAGATGGAAAATAGTAGGGCGGTTCCTAGAGATGTTAAGAACAGAGCTACCCTACAACCCAGCAATTGCACAACTGGGTATTTACCCCAAAGATACAGACTTAGTGAAAAGAAGGAGCATGTACACATGCACCCCAGTGTTCATAGCAGCAATGTCCATAATACCCAAACTGTGAAAGAAGCTGAGATGCCCTTCAACAGATGTATGGGTAAAGAAGATGTGGTACGTATACACAATGGAATATTATTAAGCCATCAGGAAGGATAAATACCCACCATTTGTAACAACATGGATGGAACTGGAAGGGATTATGTTAAGTGAAGTAAATCAAACAGTAAAAGACAATTGTTGTGTGGTTTCACTCATACATGGAACATAAGCAACAGTATGGAGGACCATAGGGGAAGGGAAGGAAATCCAAAGGTAGAGAGATCAGAGAGGGAGATGAACCATGAGAGACTATGGACACTGAGAAACAATCCAGGGGTTATAGAGGGTAGGAGGGTGGGGGAGGGGTAACAGGATGATGGGTATTGAGGAGGGCGCATGCTTTGATGAACACTGGGCATTATGCTTAAATAATGAATCATTGAACAATGCATCAAGGACTAATTATGTACTGTACAGTGACTAACTGAACATAGTAATAATTTAAAAAATACAATATGTATAAATTGAGGTCTTTGGACAACACCACAAAAACAGATATTCATATTATTGGTGTCCCAGACAAAAAAGAGAGAAAGTTTTAGAAAACTTATTTGAATAAACAATAACTGAAAACTTTCATAACCTAGGGATGGAAATAGAAAACCACATTTGTGGGGCGCCTGGGTGGCTCAGTGGGTTAAAGCCTCTACTTTCGGCTCAGGCCATGATCCCAGGGTCCTGGGATTGAGCCCCGCATTGGGCTCTCTTCTCTGCAGGGAGCCTGCTTCCTCCTCTCTCTCTGTCTGCCTCTCTGCCTACTTGTGATCTCTGCCTGTCAAATAAATAAATAAAATCTCAAAAAAAAAAAAGAAAAGCACATTTGTGAAGTACAGAAAGTTCCAAATGCAATCATCCCAAGGATATTTACAACACACCATGCTACATAATGATTAGAATATCAAAGATTGAAGATAACGAATCCTAAAAGGAGCAAGAAAGAAATAAAAGTTACATACAAGGGAAAACCCGTTTTTGAGCAGAAACAGTGTAGGCCAGAAAGGAGTGGCAGGGTATATTCAAAGTGATGAAAAGAAAGGAAAAATCTTAGAGCCAGTAACACTGTACACTGCAAGGATATCATTAATATTTGGAAGAAAGAAAAAACTCTTCCCACACAATCAAAAGATAAAGGACTTTATCACCACTAAACCAGTTTTACAAGGAATGTTAAAAGAATTTCTTTAAGTGGAAAAGAAATGGCAAAATTAATCATAAGAAAATTATGAAAATATTGAAAATATAACAACAGAGGCATAAAACATGAAGGAGGGAATAAAAAGGGATGAAAAGGAGAAATGGTTCATGTGTTTGTTTGTTTGTTTTCAGAATGTCTTTGGACTTAAATGACTATGAAATTCATATAGATTGCAATTTATATAAGATGTTATATATGAACCTCATGGTAACCACAAACCCAAAATATATGATAGATATACAAAAAAAAAAAAAATAAAGAGAAAACATAAGGAAGGAGGGACAAGATGGTAGCAGAGTAGGGGACCTCATTTCATCTGGTCCCTTGAATATAGCTGGATATCTATCAAACGATCCTGAACACACATGAATTTAGCCTGAGATGTAAGAAAATTTATCTGGAACTCTATAAACAGAAAAACAACTACTTTTTGCAAGGTAGGAGGTGCAGGCCCTGAATCTTCAGGGTAAATATCAGAAGATAAATGGAGTGGGGAGGGATACTCCGTAAGCCTGCCACCAGAAAGTAATATAACACCAGAGCACAAAATCAGAACCCTCAGAAATTTGCTCCACTGAGAGACATCCCTTTCTGAAAAGGGCACAGGGGATGAATATGTTGGAAGTATAGGTGGATCATTGTGGTTTTGGGATCCCAGGAGACTGGAAAAGGCATGGGGGAGCCTGAACTGTTAGTGTGCCCAAGCAGTGGAGCAGGGAGACTGGTTATGGTCCATAAGCGCTGAAGGTACTTTCAGCTCTGGTAACCATAAACCACAAGCTAGGCCAGTAGGGAGACCACTCTGCCTGAGGACCCTGAAAAGGACTAGAAGGGGAAGATGTTTAACATCTCAGGGAAGATATGAAACAACTTGTTCCCACAACTGGGCAACAATTCTCAGAGCAATGAGACCCCCAAAAGGACACTGTGGCAGCACCCAGCCATGATCTGGGAGCTGCAGAAGAGGGTGTATGTATGATCCCATGGCAGCTCACAACTGCAAAGCCACAAAGCACAGAGATGCTCGCAGGTACCTGGAACACCCCTGTCAGAGTTTCAACATGTGCAAATAATTTGAGTTTTTGCAGTTAAGTACACACAGAAGTGGAGATGGTTTGAACTGAAGTGTTTGTTGAATAAAGGAGACTGTGAATTTGTGGTTCTGGGCTGGAGATTCCAGCAGGGCTATATTTGGTCTGACCATCTAAAGTAGGCAGGAAAGCCACCAGGGAACAAAAGCCACACACAGGAACAACTAATATTAACCCATCCATCTGTCAAGGGGTGGGGCAACTCCACCTAAACAAAGACTCCTAAGGAGCTGAGCAGTAGGTATCTCTCCCTGAAGACAGACTAGATGAGCAGTTGAATGACAAGCTTATTTCCCACAGGACTGTAAAACACCAATGCCAGGGGAAAACAATATAGTGAGCTCCAGGTGTTCCTTCATGATGCATTTATACTTCAGTCTAAAATTGTACATTTCTTTTTTGTATCTCTTCTTTTTTATCTTTCTTTTTCTTTTCCTTTTTTTTCCTTTTTCTGTTCCCATATCAAAAGATTCTTATTGCCAAACTTGTGTTTTTAAGTCACTTTTTAACATTTT
The DNA here is from genome assembly GCF_922984935.1 of Meles meles. Classification (NCBI taxonomy): domain Eukaryota; kingdom Metazoa; phylum Chordata; class Mammalia; order Carnivora; family Mustelidae; genus Meles; species Meles meles. The sequence goes on along the minus strand of NC_060087.1, from coordinate 49,907,170 downwards.
TTCCATATCTACATTTTACAGATATATGCCCCATACTAGTCCATCTTCCACTCTATTCACTTTTATCACTGTATATATACATATACACAAATACTGATTTCTTTGAAATTGTGGGATATAGTATCTTCTAAAACAGAGACCAAAAATCAATCAGGAGCAGACAGATGACACTGCTTTGTCCAACCTGAGAGATTATAATCTCCCCTGCCCACTGCTTTTTATTATTTTGGATCATCTTGGCTTTGTTTCCAAATCTGGGTAGCTTCCAACCATTTCAGATTTTTTTGAAGATACATTTTGCTGGAGCTTTGTTGATATTTTTGACTCTGTTCATTCGCTCATCCATCACTTGACAGAATGACTAGGGAGAAGAACTCTCAACAAAGAAAAGAACAAGAGACAGACAGGACAATACAGAATCTCAAAGGTCAGAAATGAGATCAATCAGGCTGAACTTACAAATGCTATGAATGAGATGCAATCTAAATTACATGCTCTAAAGGTTAGGATAAATGAGGGAGAAGAGAGAATGTGATCTAGAAGATAGGCTGATGAAAATGAATGAAATTTAAAAAAGGAGAGAAAAACAACTTATAGAACATGAAGACTTAGAGAAGTTAATGATGAATTTAAAAAAAAAACAACAATATGGCTCAGTGGGTTAAGCCTCTGCCTTCTGCCCAGGTCATGATCTCAGGGTCCTGGGATTGAGCCCTGCATCAGGCTCTCTGATCAACAGGGAGCTTCCCCCCTCCATCTCTCTGCCTGCTTCTCTGCCTACTTGTGATCTCTCTCTCTCTCTCTCCCTCTCTCTGTGTGTGTGTGTGTGTGTGTGTGTGTGTGTCTCTGTCAAATAAATAACTAAAATCTAAAGAAAAGAAAAGAAAAGAACAAATATCAGGATCTTTGGGATCCAAGAAGGTATTGAGAGAGAGAGGACTTGAAGGTATATTTGACTAAATCATGGCCAAGAACTTCCCTAATCTGGGGTAGGAAACAAGCATTTATATCCAAGAGACAGAGCCCCTCTCTGAAATTTGATAAAAATAGGCCAACACCCCAACATGTAATAGTGAGGCTTCCAAATCATAGAGACAAGGAAGCTTATGTGATAGCAGCTAGGGGGAAGAAATTTCTTATGCACAGAGGGAGGAATATCAGAATGACATCAGACCTATCCACAGAGACCTGGGAAGCCAGAAAGGGCTGACAAGACATATTCAGGGTACTAGATGAGAACAACATGCAACCAAGAATACTTTGTCCAGGAAGGGTGTCATGCAGAATGGATGGAGAGACAAGGGGTTTCTTGACTGCATTATTTGGTTTTTGGGTGTTAAGGTGAGAATTTCTTTATAGATCTTGGATATCAGCCTGTTATGTGCAAATATAGTCTCCCGTTCGTGGGTTGCCCATTAGATTTGTTGACCATTTTCTTTGATGTGCAGAAACTTTTTATCTTGATGAAGTCCCAAAAGTTCATTATTGTTTTTGATACATTTGCCTTTAGAGATGTGTCTTGAAAGAATTTGCTGTGACCAATGTCAATGAGGTTATTGCCTAAGTTCTCTTCTAGGATTTTGATGGATTTCTGTCTTACATTGAGATCTTTCATACATTTAGACTTTGTCTTTGTTTATGGAGTAAGAGAATGGTCTAGTTTCATATATCTGCATGTGACTGTCCAGGATACTGAGCACCATTTATTGAAGAGACTGTCTTTTATCCAGTGGGTATTCTTTCCTGCTTTGTTGAAAGTTAATCAACCATAGAATTGAAGGTCCATTTCTGGATTTTCTACTCTGTTCCATTCATCTATGTGTCTGTCTTTATAATGATACCATATGGTCTTGATGACTATGGCTTTGTAATGTACCTTGAAATCAGGCATTGTGATGCCCCAGGTTTGGTTTTCTTTTCCAACATTCACCTGGTGATTCATGGTCTTTTCTAGTTCTATCCAAATTTTAGGATTATTTGTTCCAGATCCCTGAAAAATATCTATGGTATTTTCATAGGTATGGCATTGAAAGTGTAAATCGTTCTGAGAACCATTGATATTTTTAAAATGGTGACTCTTCTAATCCATGAGCATGGAATGTTTTTCCAACTCTTTGTGTCTTCCTCCATTTCCTTCACAAGCATTCCATAGTTTCCTGGTTATAGATCCTTTACTTTTTTGGTTAGGTTTACTCCTTTATATCTTAACGGTTTTGGGAGCTATTGCAAAAAGAATTGATTCCTTATTTTCTTTTTCCTCAGTTACATTTTTAGTTTATAGAAATGCAACTGATTTCTGTGCATTACTTTTCTATCCTTCCATGTTGTTGAATTCCTGTATGAGTTCTATTAACTTGGGATGGAGTCTTTTGAGTTTTCTACATAAAGTATCATGCCATCTGTGAAGAGTGTTTGACTTCTTCTTTGCCAATTTGAATACCTTTTATTTATTTATTTTTTGTTATCTGATTGCTGAAGCTAGGACTTCAAGTACTATATTGAGCAATAATGGTGACAGTGGGCATCCATGTCGTGTTCCTGAACTTAAAGGAAAAGCTCTCAGCTTTTCCCCATTGAGAATGATATTCACTGTGAGATTTGCATAGATGGATTTTATGAAGTTGAGGTTTGATTCCTCTCTCCCTGTACTTTGAAGAGGTTTAATCAGGAAAGTATGCTGTATTCTGTCACATGATTTCTCTGCTTCAAGTGAGAGGACCATAGGGTTCTTCTCTTTTCTTTAATTAATGTTGATTGATTTTCAATCAGCTCATGTTGATTGATTTTCAAATACTGAACTATCCTTACATCTCAGGAATAAATCCCACCTGGTCGTGGTGAATAATCCTTTCAATGTAGTGTTGGATCCTATTGGTTAAAATCTCGTTGAATATTTTCACATCTATATTCATCAGGAATATTGGTGTATGTTTCACCATTTTGGTTGTATCTTTTTCTGGTATTGGGATGAAGGCATTGCTGGTTTCATAGAATGAGTTTGGAAGTTTTACTTCCATTTCTATTTTAGGAAATGGCTACAGTAGAATAGCATTATTTCTTCCTTAAGTTGTAAAATTCCCCTGTGAAGCCATCTGGCCCTGGACTCTTGCTTTTTGTGAGGTTTTTGATTACTGCTTCAATTTCCTTGGTGGTTATTCGTCTTTTCAGATTATCTATTTCTTCATCTTTCAGTTTTAGTAGTTTATAATATTCCAGGAATGTGTCCATTTCTTCTAGATTGCTTAATTATTTTTCATATAGTTGCTGATCATATTTTCTAATTGTTCCCATTTCCTTGGTGTTAGTAGTGATTGCTCCCCTTTCATTCATGACTTTCTTGAATTGGATTTTTTCTTGTTTCTTTTGGATGAGAGTGGCTAGTGGTTTATCGATCTTATTAATTCTTTCAAAAACCAGTTTCTAGTTTCATTGATCTGTTCTACTGTTTCTGTGGTTTCTATTTCATTGATCTCTGCTTTAATCTTTATTATTTCTCTTTCCCTGCTTGGTTTAGGTCTGATTTGCTGTTTTTTCTCCAGCTCTTCTAAGTGTAAAGTTAGCTTGTGCAATTTGGATTTTTCTTTTCTTTTCTTTCCTTTCCTTTCCTTTCCTTTCTTTCTTTCTTTTTTTTTTTTTTTTTGAAAGAGGCTTGGACAGCTATAGCCTTCCCTCTTAGAAACACCTTTGCAGTATCTCATAGGTTTTAGGCAGATGTGTTTTCATTATCATTAGCTTCCCTGGGTTATTTAACTTCTTTAGTTTTCTGGTTGCTGCAATCCGTCTTTAGCAAAACGCTTTTAATGTCCAACTGTTTGACTTTCCAAATTACTTCTTGTGATTGAGTTCAAGTTTCAAAGCATTGCAGTATGAAAATATTGAGGGTATCAACTGAGACTTTTGATATCAGTTAAAACCTGATTTGTGACCCAGTATGTGGTCTATTCTGGGGAATGTTCCATGTGCACTCGAGAAGAATCGGTATTCTGTTGTTTTTGGATGGAATGTTCTGGGTATATCTATAAAGTCCATCTGTCCCAGTGTGACTGTCAAAGTTCTTGTTTCTTTGATGATCTTCTGCTTTGATGATCTGTCCATTGCTATGAGTGGAGGGTTGAGGTTTCCTACTATTAATGTATTATTATCTGTATGTTTCCTTATTTTGCTTATTAATTGGTTTATATAATTGGCTGCTTCCATGTTGGGGGTATAGATATTTACAATTGTATATTTTTTTGTTGGATAGACCCTATAAGTATGTTATAATGTCCCTCTACATCTCTTGCTATAGTCTTTGACTTAAAGTCTAATTTGTCTGATACTAGAATTGCATCTCCAGCTTTCTTTTGGGACCATTGGCATGGTAAATTGTTTTCCATCCCCTTGTCTTCAATCTGGAGGTGTCTTTAGATTCAAAATGAGTCTCATGTAGACAACATATGGATGAGTCTTTCATTTTTATCCCATCTGAATCTCTGTGTCTCTTGATGGGAGCATTTGGGCCATCCATGTTGAGAGTAACTAATTAAATATATGAATTTAGTGTCATTTTATTGCCTGTGAGATCCCTGTTTCTGTAGGTTTTCTGTTTCTTTCTGGTCTATGTGACTCTTGGAGTTTCACTTTGCTTACAGAACCCCCCTTAATATTTCTTGCAGGGCTGGCTTGGTGTTGACATACTCTTTCAGTTTCTCTCTGTCCTGAAAGCTCTTTATCTCTCCATCCATTCTGAATGATAGTCTTGCTGGGTACAGTATTCGTGGCTGCATTTCCTTTTTATTTACTACCCTGAATATGTCCTGCCAGCCCTTTCTGTCTTGTCAAGTCTCTGTGGACAAATTTACTGTTATTCTGATGATCATTCCTTGTCACTTAAGAAACATCTTCCCTCTATTTGCTCTCAGGATACCTTCCTTGGCTCTAAGATTTGCAATCTTCACTATTCTATGTCAAAGTGTTGATATGTTTTTATAGATTTTGGAAGAGTTCCTCTCTGTTTCTTGGACTCAAATGCTTGTTTTCTTCTCCAGATTAGGAAATTTCTCAGCTATTATTTCCTCAAATATATCTTCTAGCCCTCTCCCCCCGCCCCAGCAATCCCAATAATTTTGACATTGGAATGTTTCGTGGTACCATTAATCTCTCTAAGCCTTTCCTCATGGGCTAATTGCTGCCTCTCTGCGTTTTCTTCAGTTTTCCTCCTTTCCATCTGCTTGTCTACTAGACAACTGACTCACTTTTCTGCCTCATTTACCCTATCTCTTAGGGTAACCACTTTAGACTGCTCTCACTTATAGCATTTTTTTAAGGTCTGAATAGATCTCTTTAGTGCCCTTAGAGATTCTATATTCTCACTGATGCTTTTTCATGCTTTTTTCAACCTTATCTATTCACTTCATGATTGTTGTCTATGACATCTTCTCATATCCATATCCATTAGGTCTATGGCAAAACACATTGTCTCTGGTTCTTATCTTTGTTGGGATTTCCTCCTACTAGTCATTCTGTCAATGGGTGGTTGAACAAATGAAAATAGTCCAAAATATTAACCACTATCAAAGCTAGATGCAGTCTCGCAAAATCTGGAGTGGTCAGACACCACCACCAAGAAAGCAAACACAAAATGAAACACAAGAATAAAATTTTAAAACCAAAAAAAAAAAAAAATTAAAAAATGTATATACCAAAAATAGATATATATGTATATGATACATATGATAAATAAATATGTTATTATAAACATAATTACATGGATATAAATATATTTACATATATAAGAAAACTAAAAGGGGGGAGGATAGGGGGTTGTAATCTTTTATTGTGGACAAAGAAGGGTGTTTGAATTTTTCCTGGTTGTATTTTGTTCTCTGTGTTAAAGGCACTATGTGCCAATATTACTAAGAAAGCAAAACTTGTATATATGAAAAGGTAAAACTTAAGAGAGTGAAAAAAAGCTAAAATAAAGCATATATCTAAATAAGATTTAGGTGTGTAAAAATACAAGTTATAAAGCACCTATGAAAAAATGAGTTGAGGGGCGCCTGGGTGGCTCAGTGGTTTAGGCCTCTGCCTTCAGCTCAGGTCATGATCTCAGGGTCCTGGGATCGAGCCCCGCATCGGGCTCTCTGCTCAGTGGGGAGCCTGTTTCTCCCTCTTTCTCTGCCTGCCTCTCTGCCTACTTGTGACCTCTCTCTCTGTCAAATAAATAAATAAAAAAAATATTAAAAAAAAAAGAAAAAATGAGTTGATATAATAGACATCTAGTTGAAATGAGGAGAAGGTGTAAAGAAAAATACAGCAGGGTAAAATGGTAGCATAAAAGAGGAAGAAAGAAAGAAAGAAAGAAAGGAAAGGAAAACAATATCTGAAAAATAAGCAAGTCTTGAGGCCACACCTGGAGCTCCATATACAATTTTCCACTGGTATTGGGATTTTCAGTCTTATAAGATCTAAAGCATTATCCTCCACCTGTTCCTACAAACTGCCTTTTGGTGGAAGGGCCCGCCACTCTGTTTCTCAGGTACTCCTTCCTGTGCAGTGTTGCCCCACCACATCAGGGAGATAAGCTCAATGGAAACCAGAGTTCTGAGTGTCTTTTGTGTTCTGGGGATTTTATGAGCTTCTTCAGAGGATCAGAGAAAAATGACCATAGCCAAACCTCTGGCCCAGAGCAAGAAATTCACATTCTGCCCTCCCTAAGAAATTCTTCAGGACACTCTCCACTTCTGCTTGCACAGCTCAGTACCACAGCTTCCCTCAGGGCATGCCCACAGATACTCTCTCAGAAGTGTTTTCAGGGACCTGTAAGTATCTATTCCATTTGTGATTTTAGAACTGTCAGTGGCTTGGGCTTGCATGTGCATCTGAAACTCCAAAATCAGGTCCGGTTCTTCCATAAAGCCCTTTCTGGCCACTACTTCTCAGTGATTTTTTGCCCTGTCACAGGTGGTGTTTTCAGATTTTTTTCAGGCAGTTCATGAAAAAAGTGGCTATATACCCATCATGTTCGAAGTTTCTGAGCATCCTAGTTGAGAGTCCCTTCCTGCATTTGCTGACCATAACCTGCTTCATCACTCCAATGCTCAGGCCTTGTATTGTTTCAGGAATCTCTTATGTTCTGTGGTCACTCAATTCCTGAGACCACAATACCCTACCTAAAAGTCTGCATTTTCATTTCCAAAGCCCTCTTCAGGGAGAGGTGTCTCACCATAGAGCTGATTTCTGAGGGTTTTAATTTTGTGTTCCAGTCAGTGTTTCTTCACTTTCCAGACAGCAGTTTATGGCCACTCCTTCCCCCTTCTGTTTATCTTCCAATATCTCCCTGCAAATTGATGACTCTGCCTTTATTACCTTGCCAAAAGCAGCCACTTTTCTGCTTGTAGATATCCAGATATATATTATTACATATGATTGATTTTCTGGGTGTTCAAAATGGCTTGAATGATATCCAGCTAAATTCAGGGGACCAGTTTAAACAGGGTTCCTACTCCTCTACCATCTTTCAGTCTTCTCAAAAAAATTAGATTTTTTAAAAGATTTTATTTATTTATTTGACAGACAGAAATCACAGAGAGGCAGGCAGAGAGAGGGAGGGAGAAGCAGGATCCCCACTGAGCAGAGACCCCAATGCAAAGCTTGATCCCAGGAACCTGGGATCATGACCTGAGCTGAAGGAAGAGGCTTTAACCCACTGAGCCACCCAGGCACCCCACAAATTAGATTTTAAACCAAAGTCTTTAGTAAGAGATGTAGAGGGACACTATATCATACTTAAAGGGTCTATCCAAAAAGAAAGTCTAATAGTTCAAAAATATATGCCTCCAACTTGGGAGCAGACAATTATATAAACCAATTAATAACTGAAGTAAAGAAACATGTCGGTAAAAATACATTGAAGTAGGAGACCTCAATACTCCACTCACAGCAATGGATAGATCATCAAAGCAGATCGACAAAGAAACAAGAGCTTTGAAGGACACATTGGACCAGACAAACTTTGCAGATATATACAGAACATTCCAACCTAAAACAACAGAATACTCATTTTTTCTTGAGTGCACTGGAACATTTTCCAGAATAGAACACATACCGGGTCACAAATCAGGTCTCAACTGATACCAAAAGATTGAAATGATCCCATGCATATTTTCAGACCACATGCTTTGAAACTGGAACTCAACCACAAAAAGAAATTAGGTAGGAACAAACACTGGGAAGGTAAAGAGCACCCTGCTAAAGAATGATTAAGTCAACCAGGAAATTAAAGATGAAAGTTAAACAATTTGTGGAAACTAATGAGACTTTAAGAGAAACCCATCCAAAATCTATGGGATATTGTAAAGGTATTCTTTTTTAAAGATTTTATTTATTTATTTTAGAAAGAGAGATCACAAGTAGGCAGAGAGGCAGCCAGCGAGAGAGGGGGAAGCAAGCTCCCTGCTGAGCAGAGAGCCTGATGCGGGGCTTGATTCCAAGACCCTGGGATCATGACCTGAGCCAAAGGCAGAGGTTTTAACCCACTGAGCCACCCAGGTGCCCTTTGTAAAGGTATTCTTAAGAGGAAAGTACATAGCCATCCAAGCCTCTCTCAAAGAATTAGAAAAATCCCAAAAGCAGAAGATAGCTTTACACCTAAAGGATCTGACAAAAGAACAGCAAATACAGCCTAAACCAAATAGGGGAAGAGAAATAATAAAGATTAGAGTAGAGATGAATGAAATAGAAACCAGAAAAACAGTAGAACAGATCAGAGAAACTAGAAGCTTGGTTCTTGAAAGAATTAATAAGATTCATGAACCTGTGGCCAGAAGTATCCAAAAGAAAAGGGATAGGATCTGAAACAATGAAATTATGCATGAAAGGGTAGAGATCATGAGTAACACCAAGGAAATTGGATCAATTATCAGAAATTATGACTAGCAACTATATGCCAAAAAATTAAGCAACCTAGGAGAAGTGGATACATTCCTGAAATATTATAATCTACCAAACCTAAAACAGGAAGACATAGACAATCTGAATAGACTAATAACCAGTTAAGAGATTGAAGAAGAATTCAAAAACCTTCCAGAAAGCAAGAATCCAAGGCCAGATGGCTTTTCATGGGACGTCTACCAAACATTTAAAGAAGAAATCATACCTATTCTACTAAAGCTATTTCAAAAAAAAAAAAAAAAAAAAAGGAGGGGGAAAACTTCCAAATTCGTTCTATGAAGCCAACAATACATTCATCCTAAAACCAGACAAAGACACAATCAAAAAGGTGAATTATAGACCAATATCCCTGATGAACATGGATGTCAAAATACTCAAGATTCTCTCCAATAGAATCCAACACTACATTAAAAGGATTATCCAAACTGTGGAAAGAACCAAGATGCCCTTCAACGGATGAATGGATAATGAAGATGTGGTCCATATACACAATGGAGTACTATGCCTCCATCAGAAAGGATGAATACCCAACTTTTGTAGCAACATGGACGGGACTGGAAGAGATTATGCTGAGCGAAATAAGTCAAGCAGAGAGAGTCAAGTATCATATGGTCTCACTTATTTGTGGAGCATAACAAATAACATGGAGGGCATGGGGAGATGGAGAGGAGAGGGAGTTGAGGGAAACTGGAAGGGGAGAGGAACCATGAGAGACTATGGACTCTGAAAAACAACCAGAGGGTTTTGAAGGGGCGGGGGTGTGGGAGGTTGAGGAACCAGGTGGTGGGTAATAGGGAGGGCACGTACTGCATGGAGCACTGGGTGTGATGCCAAAACAATGAACACTGTTATGCTGTAAATAAACAAATAAAAAATAGAATTTAAAAAAAAAAAGGATTATTCACCACGACCAGGTGGTATTTATTCCAAACGCATTCTGTTAGGCCAGTATTGCCCTGATTCCAAAGCCAGGCAAAGACATCACCAAAAAGTAGAATTGCAGACCAATATCCCTGATGAATATGGAAGCCAAAATACTCAAAAATATCCTAGCCAATAGGATCTAAAACTACATTAAATTTATTATTCATCATGAAGAACTGGGATTTATTCCTGTGCTGCAAGGATTGTTTAACATTCACAAATCAATCAACATGATAGAGCACACGAATAAAAGAAAATATAAGAAACAAATGATCCTTTCAATTGTTCAGAAAAAGTATCTGACAAAATAAAGCATCTTTTGCTGATTAAAACTCTTCGGAGTATACAAATAGAGTGATCATAACTCAATATTATAAAAACCATCTATGAAAAGCCCACAGCAAATATTGTTATTATGGGAAAACCAAGAGGTTTTCCCTTAAGTTCAGGAAGAAGACAAGGATGCCCACTTCCACCATTATTGTTCAACATAGTACTGGAAGTCCTAGCCTCAGCAGACAACAAAAAGAAATAAAAGGCATTCAAATTGGCAAAGAAGAAGTCACACTCCCTCTCTTCACAGATGACATGATACTTTACATGGAAAACCCGAGAATTTCCATCCCCAGATTATTAGCACTGATACAGCAATTGAGCAGTGTGGCAGGATACAAAATCAATGCACAGAAATTAGTTGCATTTCTATACACTATCAGTATGACTTAAGAAAGAGAAATTAAGTAATTGATTTCATTTATAGTAGTACCAAAAAAATGAGATACCTAGGAACAAACCTAACAAAAGAGGTAAAAAATCTGTACTCTGAAAACTACAGAACTCTAATGAAAGAAATGGAGGAATACACAAAAAGATGGAAAAATATTCCATCCTCATGGATTGGAAGAATAAACCCTGTGAAAATATCTATGCTGTGCAGAGCAAGCTCACATTCAATGCAATCCCTATGAAAATATTGTTGACATTTTTCACAGAGCTGGAATAAACAATCCTAAAATTTGTATGGAATCACAAACCACCAAGGGAATGTTGAAAAATAAAAAAAAAGCAGGGACATCATGATGCCTGACTTCAAGTTAATTATAATGCTGTGATCACTAAGACTACATGGTTCTGGGGGTGCCTGGGTGGCTCAGTTATTGTCTGCCTTCAGCTCAGTTCATGATTCTAGGGTCCTGGTTTTGAGCCCTGCATTGAGCTCCCAGCTCACAGGAAACCTGCTTCTCCCTCTCCCACTCCCCTTGCTTGTGTTCCCTTTCTCACTGTCTCTTTCTCTATCAAATAAATAAAACCTTCCAAAAACCCTATTTTTAAAAAAGACTGCACAGTTCTGGCACAAAAGCAGACACATAAATCAATGGAACAGAATAGAGAGCACAGAAATCGACCCTCACCCTTGTGGTTAACTAATTTTTGACAAAGCAAGAAAGAAGATCCAATGGGGAAAAAGATGGTCTCTTCAACAAATGATGCTTGGAAAATTGGACAGCCACATACAGAAGAATGAAACTGGACCATTCTCTTACACCATACACAAAGATAAACTCAAAATAAATAAGAGACCTCAATGTAAAACCAGAGTCCCTCAAAATCTTAGAGAACACATGCAGGCAACTGTTTGACTTTGGACAAAGCAAGTTTTTGCAAGACATGTCTCTAAAGGCAAGGGAAACAAAAGCAAAATGGAAGTATTAGGACTTCCCCAAGATAAAAAGCTTCTGCACAGAAAAGGAAATAATCAACAAAATTAAAAGGCAACATTTATAAATGGCATTACAGATAAAGTGCTAGTATCCAAAATCTATAAAGAACCTCTCAACTTCAACACCCCCTCAAAAAAATAAATAAATAAAAGAATCCAGTCAAGAAATTGGGAGAAGGCATCAAAAGACGCTTCTCCTAAGAATACACACAAATGGCAAGCAGACATAAAAAAATGCTCTATATCATTTGCTATTAGGGAAATACAAATCACAAACACAATGAAATTCCAGCTCACACCAGGCATTATGATTAAAATTAATAAGACGGGAAACAAAAACTTTTGGCAAGATTTCAGAGAAAGGGGAACACTCTTACACTGTTGGTGGGAATGCAAGCTCATATAGCCACTCTGGATAACAGTATGGAGATTCCTCAAGAAGTTAAAAATAGGTCCACCTTTTGACCCGGCAATTATACTACTGGAGATTTACCCCAAAGATACAGATATAGTGAAATGAAGGGGTACCTGCACTCCAATGTTCATAACAGCAATGTCCACAATAGCCAAACTGTGGCAGGAGATGAGATGTCCTTCAAAAGATTAAAGGATAAAGAAGATGTGGTTCATATATACAATGAAATATTACTCAGTCATCAGAAATGATGAATACCTACCATTTGCATTGACATAGATGGAACTGAAGGATATTATGCTAAGTGAAATAAGTCAACCAAAGAAACACATTTTTCATATGGTTTCACTCATACATGGAACAAAAGGAAGAGGTGCAGAGGACCATAGTGGAAGGGAGGTAAAACTAAATGGGAAGAAGTCATTGAGGGAGACAAAGCATTCGAGATTCTTGACTCAGGGAAACAAACTGAGGTTGGAGAAAGGGAGGTGGGTGGGGGATGGGATTACTGGGTGATGGAAATTAACAATGACTTTTTTTTAAATGATAGCATGTTATATGACAAGCATGGGTGGTATAGTCAATTAAAGAATCATTGAGTGTTATATCAAAAACTAATGATGTATTATACCTTGGCTAATTGTATTTTTAAAGAACACTTTAAATATTCATTAATCATAAAAAGAGCTAGAGAATAATCAATATTCATCAGTCATAAACAGAGAAAGAGAAGGGTAATGGAACAGAGAAGAATGGCATAAACAAAACAACCAGGAAAGATATTTTTTTAATGAGCATAATTACATATATTCAATAATTACTTTAAATGTAAATGACCTAAATTCCCCAATCAGAAGACATATAGTGTGGAAATGGATAAAAACAAACAAACAAAAAATACAAAACAACACCAGTCTGTTTGCTATTTACAAGAGATTCATGTCAGACCTAACAATGTGTACAGACTGAAAGAGAGACAAAAGAAAAATTTACACCATGCAAATGGAAGCAAACAAACAAACAAACAAAAAACTGAGGTAGCAATTCTTTTTTTTTTTTTTTTTTTTTTAAAGATTTTATTTATTTATTTGACAGAGAGAGATCACAAGTAGGCAGAGAGGCAGGCAGAGAGAGAGGAGGAAGCAGGCTCCCTGTGGAGCAGAGAGCCCGATGCGGGGCTCGATCCCAGGACCCTGAGATCATGACCTGAGCCGAAGGCAGCGGCTTAATCCACTGAGCCACCCAGGCGCCCCAGCAATTCTTATAACAGACAAAATAGACTTAAAAACAAAAATTGTACCAAGAGACAAATTAATGATAAAAGAATAAATCCAACAAGAGTATATAACAATTATAATTATCTATACATGCAACACTGTAGCACTAAATACATACAGGAAATATGAACAGACATAAGAAGAGAAACTGAAGATAACACAATAATAATAGGGGACATTTACACTCTAATTACATCAATGAATAAATCATACAAATAGAAAATCATAAGGAAATAATGTCTTTGAATGACATATTGGATCAGATAGCCATAAGACCTATACACAAAACATTCCATCACCAAACAAGAGAATATACATTCTTTTTAAGTGCACCTAAAACATTCTCTAAAAGGGATCACATATATGGCAATAAAACAAGTCTCAGTAAATTTAAGAAAATTAAAAGCATACCATGCATCTTTTCTCATATAGAAGCATCAGATTTTTCTATTTTCTGGTATAGAAACATTCTGGTATAAAACAAACACATAGAACTAAACAACATACTGATCGACCAATTGATATAAAATGTTTATTGATATAAAAATAAATAGCGACAAATGAAATTGACAGAACAATGTTGAAAATCTTTGGGTCAGAGCCAAGGAAGTTCTAAAATGGAAGTATACAGCAATATGGGCCTACCTCAATAAACAAGATGAAGTTCAAATAAACAATCTAACCTTCCACCTAAAAGAGCTAGAAAAAGAACAAATAAAACCCAAAGTTACTACAGAAAAGGAAATAGTAAAGATCAGAGCAGAAATAAATGATGTAGAAACAAAAAAAAAGAGAAAATCAATGAAATCATGAACAATGAAAACAGGAATAAACCCTTAGACAGACTCACCAAAAAAAAAGAAGAAAAAGGACCAAAATAAAATCAGAAATAAGATAGGAGAAATAACAATGATGACAAAGAAATATAAACTATTATAAGACAATACAATAAAAAATAAAATGCTAACAAAATGAACAACTTAGAAGAATTTTCTTACCTGAACAAGAATGAACAGACTGATTACAAGTAAAGTAATTAAATCAGTAATCAAGAAATAAACACACACACACACGCACGCAACAACAACACAAAAACCAAAAAAACCCTTGGCCAGAAGGATTCACAGGTGAATTCTACCAGTCACTTAAAGAAGACTTAATACCTATACTCCTTACACCATTCCAAAAACTTAAAAAAAGGAAAGAATAGCATTGAAATACATTCTATGAGGCCAACATTACCCTGATACCGAAACCAGACAGACGCCACACAAAAAGATACTATAGGGCAATATACCTGACAAAAATAGATGCAAATAACTTCAACAATATATTAGCAAATCACATACATTACAGGAAAAAGATCATTTGCAAAGATAAGGTGGGATCCTGTCCCAGGATGCAAGGGTGGTATAATACTTGCAAATCAGTCAATGTCATACACTACATAAAAAAATGAAGGATAAAAATCACATGGTTATCTCAATAGGTTCAGCAATAACAGTCGAAAAAATTCAACATCCATCCATGACTAAAAACTCACTACAAAGTGTGTTTAGAGTAAATTTACCTCAATATAATAAAGGTGTTATATGAAAAACCCACAGTTAATATCATACTGAATGGTGAAAAACTGAGAGCTTTCTTTCTAAGGTCAGGATATCTACTCTCATCACTTTTATTGAATATACTACTGGAAGTCCTAGGCACAGCAATCAGAAAAGAAAAAGAAAAAGGGGGAATTTCTGGAAAGATGGGAGGGGAGTAGGAAACCCTATGAATTGAGCTAGATATCTACCAGAGCACTCTGAACAGCCATGAAATCAGCCTGAGATGTAAGATCATACACTTCTAGATCTCTCCAGGGGCAGAGGTTCTTCAGTGGAGAGGTATAGAGGAGGTGGGAGTGTGCAGATAAATACTGGAGGAAAAACAGAAGGGGGAGGGAGCCACCAGAAGTGATTCATTGAAAAGTAATACCCCAATGCAAAAGTGCCCTATGCTTGGGGACCCATAATAGTTTGGGGTCTCGTGGCTGTTCAACAGCAAGGGACTGATAACAGCACTCAAACAGAACAAAGGGAATTAAGGGACAATTGCTGGGACAGGACAGCCGCAAGCATGCAGAACTAAGTCCACAGTCCCAGGATGACCAGAGCTGCTGCCCACACCTGAGAGGGCTCAGCATGGGCTCAATTCAGCAATCCCAAGGCTGGTGGCCACCATGGCCACCACAGTTGTCTCTGCTTCCTACAAGGCTACCAGGCACCTGGCATGGGATCGAGTTGGTGATCTCTGGGGCAGACAGCTACCACTAATACCACGGGCACTGCCACCTCCCATGTGGCTAAGAGAACCCACCACACACTTGGACCCCCAGTCCTGGGAACAGCAGCCGCTGGCACTGGGCTCACCTGCACCAGTATCACACTATGTTTTAATGGCACAGGACTATAGAGACAAGTGGGGGCCTCGGGCGATGACTGAGATGGTGGTGCAGGTGTGCACCATTTGTGGGAGGCTGCATTGTTCAATGGAGTCTGCAGAGGGGGAGTCTGTGTGTTCTTGAATATTCACAGAGGAGCAGACTGTGGCTTCTCTCTGAGGCAGAGGACTGGGTACGGATAGTATACTTTGCTCTGACCCTCTGAAAAGGCACGAGAAATCACCATAGAATAAGAACCTCCAAAGAATAAAAATCCAAAAACTGGTTTTTCTTGATGCCCAGCCCCTTGATGGCAGCAGGGCAACTTTGCCCAATCAGGATTGACTGAAAAACAATGTGGCAGGCCCCTCCTCCCAAAGACAATCTGAACGAACAAGAGGAAAAAACTACAGGGTCCCCATAAAATGTAAAACCCCAACACCAGGGGAAAACAATGTATTAAATTCTCGGTATAGCCTCATAGCCTGCGTATTTCTTAAATACAACTCTTCCTTCTTTTTTAAAAAAATTATTTCTCATGATTCTTGCTCTTTTTATTTTTACCTACTTACCACTTCAACAAGATGTTTAATACAACATGTTCGATAGTAATTTTTTAAAGACTTTATTTTTATTTATTTGACAGAGATCACAAATAGGCAGATAGGCAGGCAGAGAGAGAGAGAGAGAGAGAGAGAGAGGAAATGAAGCAGGCTCCCTGCTGAGCAGAGAACCTGATGCAGGAATCGATCCCAGGACTCTGGGATCATGACCTGAGCCGAAGGCAGAGGCTTTAACCCACTGAGTCCCCCAGGTACCCCTCGATAGTAACTTTTTAACTAGAATTTTTATACATATATTTTTTTCAATGTAGTTTTTTTCCCTATTCAATATTATCTCTCTCTATATCTATCTATCTAGATAGATAGATAGATAGATAGATAGATATCCTTCAATGTGGGCAAGGAAGGGTATTTCAATTCTTCCTAGGTGTATATTGTTATCTTTGTTAGAGGACTCAACTTGCCAGAGATACAGGAATATATATATATATATATATATATATATATATATATATATATATATATTACTTTATACATCTTATTGCTGGGGTTCATGTTGGCTAGACTTTTCTTTTCTTTTGTCAGTCCTTCTGTTTGTTCATTTTTCTTTTTATACTTTATAAATCTTACTCTTGGGGCTACTTATGGCTTTTTTTTTCTTTTTGGCAATGACTTGGGATTGCTTCAAAACTTTCCAGGGTGCACCTTGCTGGATTGTGGTTAATATTTTCAGCTATACATCCGCTCAACTACCTCTCACCAGAATGACTAGCAGGAGGAACCCCCAATGGAGGAAAACTTCAGGGACTTTGATCTCTGCCACTGAACTAATTGATATGGATATAAGCAAGATGTTGGAAACAGAATTCAGGGTAACAGTTATGCAAACAATGTCTAGACAGGAGAAAACCATTAGTGACAATATAGATTCTCTAAGGGCAGAAGTGAGAGCTGATCTGGCAAAACAATGAGATCTAATCTAATCTAGATAATCTAAAAGCTAGGGTAAATGAGGCAGAAGTTTGAATTAGTGATCAAGAAGACAAACTGATAGAAAAGAAGGATCAGGGGGAGGCCTGGAAAAAAATATTAGAAGCCAAGTAAACAGAATTAGAGAAATAAATGTTGGCATGAAACATTCCAATGTCAGAATTATTGGGATCCCTGAGGGGGTGGAGAGAGAGGACTAGAAGACATAGTTGAGAAAATCCTAGATGAGAATTTCCCTAATCTGAGGAATGAAACAAGTGTTCATGTCTTAGAAGTAGAGAGGACACCCTGCAAGATCAATGAGGGTAGATAGACCTACTGGCATGTGATTGTGAAACTCACAAAATGTGAAACTAGAGAAATTGTCTAAGGGCAGCTAGGGAGAAGAGATTCCTAACATACAGAGAGAGGAACATCAGAATAAGGTCAGACCTGTTCACAGAAACATGGCAAGCCAGAAAAGGCTGGCAAGACATATTCAGGGCACCAAATAAGAAGAACATGCAGCCAAGAATATTTTATCTGGCAACGCTGTCACTTAGAATTGATGGAGAGATAAAGAGCTTCCAAGACAAGCAAAGACTAACATAATATGTGACCATCAAGCTGTCCCTATAAGAAATATAAAAGGGGGGATTATAAAAGAAGAAAGACAATAAGAGTGATACAGAACAGAAACTTACAGAGAAAATCTATTACAATAAGGACCTCACGGACAACATAATGACAATAAAAAACATACTGTTCAATAATCACTCTCAATGTAAATGGCCAAAATGTGCCCATAAAATGGCAGAGGAATGCAGATTAGACAAAAAGGCAGGATCCATCCATATGCTGTATACAACTGACTCATTTGAACCTAAAGATACATCCAGTCTGAACATGAAAGGATGAAGAACCATCTTATATGTCAACAGACCTGAAAAGAAAGCTGGCATAGCAATTCTCATCAGAATAAGCTAAAGACTGTAGTCAGAGATACAAGAGTCCACTACATGATTCTTAAAGGGTATATCCAACAAGAAGAACTAACAATTTTAAATACCTCTGCCCCCAACATGGGAGCATCCAACTACATAAGCCAACGGTTAATCAAAATAAAGAGACATATCGATAAGAACACGTTAAATGTAGGAGAACTTAACACGCCACTCTCAGCAATAGACAGATCATCTAAACAGAAAATCAACAAGGAAACAACAGCTTTGAATGACACACTGGACCAGATGGACCTCATAGATATATATAGAACATTCCACCCTAAAACAACAGAATACTCATTCTTCTTGAGTGCACCTGGAACTTTCTCCAGAATAGATCCCATACTGGGTCACATATCAGGTCTCAACTGATACCAAAAGATTGAGATTTTTCCCTGAATATTCTCAGACCAAAATATTTTAAAACTGGAATTCAATCACAAGAAGAAGTTTGGAAGGAATTCAAACATTTTTTTTAATTTTTTATTTATTTCTTATTTTTTTATAAACATATAATGTATTTTTATCCCCAGGGGTACAGGTCTGTGAATCGCCAGGTTTACACACTTCACAGCACTCACCATAGCACATACCCTCCCCAATGTCCATAACCCCCCCTCCCCCTCTCAGAATTCAAACATTTTGATGCTAAAGACCATCCTGCTCAAGAATGGGTCAACCATGACATCAAATAAGAACTTAAAAAGTTCATGGAAACCAATGAGAATGAAGACACATTGGTCCAAAACCTATGGGATACAGAGAAGGTGGTCTTAAGGAGGAAATATATAGCCATCCAAGCCTCACTCAAAAAAATTGAAAAATCCAGAATACAGAAACTCTCTTTATATTTTCTCTCTCTCTCTCTCTCTCTCTCTCTCTCTCTCTCTGTGTGTGTGTGTGTGTGTGTGTGTGTATAAACATATGTAGTTGAATGCTCCCATGTTGGGGGTATAGATATTTACAATTGTTAGTTCTTCTTGTTGGATATACCCTTTAAGAATTATTTAGTGTCCTTCTGTATCTCTGACTACAGTCTTTAGTTCAATATCTATTTGTCTGATATAAGAATCACTATCCTAGCTTTTTTGGGTGTTTGTTGACATGAAAGATGGTTCTTCATCCCTTCACTTTCAGTCTGAATGTATCTTTAGATTCAGAGAAAGTCTTTTATAGACAGTGTATGTATGGATTCTATCTTTTTGTCCAATCTGCAACCCTGTGCCATTTTATGGGAGCATTTAGGCCATTCACGTTGAAAGCGATAATTGAAAGATACGTATTTATTATCATCATGTTGTCTCTGAGTTCCTTGTTTCTATAAGTTGTCTCTTTAAATTTCTGTTGTATATCACTCTTGTGGTCTTTCTTCTTTTATAGAATACCCATTAATATTTCTTGCAGTGCCAGCTTGGTGGTCACATTTGCTTTTAGTCTCTGCTGTTTCTGGGAGATCTTTATCTCTCCACCCATTCTAAAAGACAGCCTTTAAACAATGAATCTTGGAACACTGAAAAAATAAAATTAAAAAAATAATTAAATACATAAATAATAAAAATAAATAAATAAATGACAGCCTTGCCACATAAAGTATACTATCACATGCCTGGAGTTTGGTCTACCCTCGTTGATCTTGTGGCGTGTCCTCTCTGCCTCTAAGACATGAACCCTTGTATCATTCCCCAGATTAAGGAAATTCTCAGCAATGATTTGCACAGATATATCTTCTAGTCCTCTCCCTCTCTTCACCCCCTCAGGGATCCCGATAATTCTGACCCTGGAACATTTCATAGTGCCATTTATTTCTCTAATTCTGTTTTCATGGCTTCTAAGCTGTTTCTTCCAGGAATTTTCCTGATTCTTCTTTTCTGTCAGTTTGTCTTCTAGATCACTAATTTGATCTTCTGCCTCATTTACCCTAGCTGTTAGAGTATCAGATTGGATCTCATTGATAGAGTTTTTAAGTTCTGCCAGATCAGCTCTCACTTCTGCTCTTAGATAATCTATGTTGCCACTAATGGTTTTCTGCAGTCTAGGCATTGTTTGCATAACTGTTACCCTGAATTCTATTTCCAACATCTTGCTTATGTCCATACTCATTAGTTCAATGGCAGAGGTCACAATCTCTGAGTTTTTCCTGTGTTGGAGCTTCCTTCTCCTAGTCATTCTGGTTAGAGTTGGTTGAGGGAATGTACAGAGTCCAAACTGTTGACCATAATACAAGCAAATGCTCCTGTTTAATAGGGACTTTAGGTTTCTTTGCCTCTTGTTCTTTCAGCATGACTTCTGGGGGAAGGGGCCTGCTGCACAGTTAGGCAACCCTTTTTAGGAAGAATTGCCTTGCCTCATTGTGGGGGATGGGCTCAGTGAAAACCGGTTTGGGGTGAAGGGGACTTTTGTTCTCTGGCAGCTTTCCATGGCATATTTCTGTGTCCCTTCCAAGAGTCAGAGCAGAAGTGACTGTGTCCAAACTTCTGTCTCAGGACAGAGAGATTGCATACTGTTCTCCAGAAAGCCCTCCAGATACACTGATTCAATTTTTGTCTGTGCTGCCAAAAACTGTAGGGACCTGGATTATGGGCCCCACAGCATCACTCCTAGCCCTTGCTTCCAGTTCCAGGAACATCTCTGCCCTTTACCCTTCTAAAGCTGCCCATGCCCCATTCACAGACATGTCCCCGCAGCTCCAGGTTTCAGCCTGGGGACTGTCTTCAATCCTTTACCTGTTGCTAAGAGTGTACAAATCTGTACCTGGGCCCCAGTGTGGGAGACTTTTGTGCTCCTGTGTTAGTTCACCTTGCTAGCACCAGCACTTATGGTGGCTCCCTCCCCCTTCCATTTATCTTCTGATATCTGCCCACAGTATCATAGCTCCCAGCTTCATAGCTCGAAACTGGCTGCCAGAGATATTCTGTTGGTATAGATCCTGATATATCTTCTTACATCTCAGGTTGATTTTGTGGGTGTTCATAGTGGTCTAGCAGATATCCAGCTCAATTCAGGGGACTGGTTGAAATAGGGTCACCTACTCCTCTGCCATCTTGTGCCTCCATTTTATTTTTAATTTTTTATTTTTATGTATACTTTATATATTTTGTTATTTTTTGTTCCTTTCCACTGAATTTTATTTTATTTTTACATATGTGTTTTTATTTCTTTCTTATTTTATGATCTAGTTTCTTTTAACAAGCAGACCAAAAAAAAAAAAAAAACACCCAGCATCTACTTTTGTTGTTGTTGTTCTTATTGTTTTTCTTGTGTTTTTACTTTTCTTCTTTTACTTTCTGGAATAAATGAAAGGACTGAGAAACTCACCTCATAAGAAAGAACAGAGGTACTATTCACAGCCAAGAATATAATCAATATACAGAAGACGTCTAAACTATAATTTAAAATAACGATGACAAAGATACTAGCTGGGCTTGGAAAAAACATAGAAAACACTAGAGAATTCTTTACTATAGAGATAAAAGAACTAAAATGTAGTAAGGCCAAAATTAAAAGTACTGTAAGTGAAATGCAGTTCCAAGTGAAAGCCATAAAATTGAGGATGACCAAAGAAGAGCAAATCAGTGGTATGGAAGACAAAATGATGGAAAAAAGGAAGCCAAAAAGAAGAAGGAAAGAAAACTATTAGATGAAGGAATGTAGCAATTTCATAAAGTGAAAAAATATCCATTTCATAAGAGTCCCGGAGGAAGACCAGGGGAAAGGGATGGAAGGTTTATTTGAACAAATTATACCTGAGAAATTCCTTAATCTGGGGAAGGAAATGGGTATTCAATTCAAAGTGGCACAGAGAAGTCCCCTCAAAATCAGCAGAAATAGGTCAATACCTCAAAATATTATAGTAAAACTTAAACTACAAAAATACAGAGAAAATCCTCATTGCAGCTCAGGATAAGAGGTCCTTAACCAACAGGAGTACACACAAAAGTCTGGCAGCAGACCTGTCCACAAAGAGCTGAAACTCCAGAAAGAAATGGCATGACATATTCAACATGTGAAATTGGAAAAATATGCAGCCTTGAATACTAGATCCAGGAAAGCTGTAATTCAGAATAGGAGAGGTAAAGAGTTTCCCAAACAAACAAACACTAAAGTGATTCATGAAAACTAAACTAGCTGTACATGAAATATTAAAGGGGACCCTGTGAGGGTAAAGAGAGACACAAAATTAATAAAAGCAGGAAAGGAATAAAGACAATCTACAGGAAGAGCAAATTTATAGGTAATACAATGACACTAAATTCATATCTTTCAATAATTACTCTGAATGTAACTGGACTCAATGCTCCAATCAAAAGATATAGGGTATCAGAAAAAGTTAAAAAAAACTCAGATCCACTGATATGTTGATTACAAGAAACTCATTTTAGACACAAAGACAACTCCAGATTGAAGGTGAGGGTTTACAAAACTATTTATCATGCTATGGGACATGAAAAGAAAGCTGTAGTAGTCATCCTTACATTCAATAAACTAAATTTTAAACAAAAGACTATGAGAGATGAAGAAAGACACTATACTATAATAAAACATCCCAAATAATAAAATATGCCAAAACATCCCAAACAAAAATATCTCACAACTGTAAATATTTATGCCCCTAAATGGGAAAAGTCATATGTATAAAACAGTTAATAACAAATTTACAGAAATTCATGATAATAATACAGCAACAGTAGGGGACTTTAATACTCCACTCACAGCAATGGACAGATCCTCTAAGCAGAAGAGGAACAAGAAAGAAGGGCTTTGAATGACACACTGAACCAGATGGACTTCATAGATATATACAGAATGCAGTATCTTAATGCACGAGAATACATATTCTTTTTTTTTTTTTGAGAATACACATTCTTTTTAAATGAACATGGAACATTCTCCAGAATAGATCACATACTGGGTCATAAATCAGGTCTCAACCGGTACAAAAAGACTAAGACTAAGATAATACCATGCATATTTTCAAACCACAATGTTTTGAAATGTGAAGTCAACCACAAGAAGAAATTTGGAAGGGCCACAAATATATGGAGATTAAATAACATCTTACTAAAGTATGAATGAGTCAACCAGGAAATTAAAGAAGATTTTTTTTTAAATACATAGAAGGGAATGAAAATGAAAACACGACAGTCCAAAACATTTGGATGCAGTGAAGGCTGTTATAAGAGGGAAGCATATAGTAATACAGGCCTTCCTCAAGAAGCAAGAAAAATCTCAAATACAAAACCTAAGCTTACGTCTAAGGAAGCCAGAAAAATAATAGCAAATAAGGCCTATATCTAGTCAGAGAAGATAAATAATGAAGATTAGAGCAGAAATTAATGATATAGAAATTTAAAAAAAAAGATCAATGAAACTATGGGTTGGTTATTTGAAAGAATTAAGAAGATTATTAAACTCCTAGCAAGGCATATCATAACGAAAAGAGGAAGAGACAAAAAATCATGAATGAGAGAGGAGATATCACAAACAATACTACATTAATAGAAGGAGATATAAGAGAGTATTATGAGCCATTATATGCCAACAAAGTAGACAATCTGGAAAAAAATGGATGCATTCCTGGAAATATATAAACTACTAAATGTGAAACAGATGAAATAGAAAACTTGAACAGACATATAACCAGCTAAAGATTTGAATCAGTAATCAAAAAATCTCCTGACAAGCAAGAGTCCCGGACCAGATGGCTTCCCAAGGGAATTCTACCAAGCATTTAAAGAAGAATTAGAGGATGGCAGAAGAGTAGGAGGCATCATTTCTTCAGGTCCCTAGAATTTACCTTGATATCTGTCAAACCATCTGAACACCGACGAATTCAGCCTGAGATGCAAGAAAATTCATCTGGAACTCTACAAGCAGAAAAACAATTGCATTTTGCAAGGTAGGAGATGTAGAGTCAAGAATCTGTGGAGAAATTCAGAAGACAAATGGAATGGGAAGGGAACCTCCATAATCTGGCTACCAGAAAGTGCTATAACACTGGAGATGAAAATCAGAACCCTTAGAAATCTGCTCAAAACAGAGACACCCCTTTCTGAAAGGGGCTCAAGGGATGAAGATGGCAGAATTCTAGGTGGGTCATTGTGGTCTCAGGATCCCAGAAGACACAGAAAGAAGGGGTGTGCCTGAACCAATAGACTGCCCAAGCAGTCAGTGAGTCCAGGAAGGATTCTCAGCTCCAGTTGCCATAACCACAAACTGGGCCAGTGGGGAGACCACTCCTTGCCTGAGCACTCTGAAAAGGACTGGAACTTGTGAGCCAATTAACACCCCCTGGGAAGGGCAAAACAGCCATAAAACAGTGCAAAGGCGAGCCCACAACTACTCACAGTCACAAAGACACAAAGCACAGTGACGCGCTCAGGTCCCCGAGACTTGTCCAAAGTTGATTGCAGTGAGATCGAACCATGAGAGTCTACAGAGTTTGTGACACACAGAAGTGGAGATCCTTTAACCTGGAGGGATTATTGAATAGGGGGAACAACAATCTTGTGGCTCTAGGGCAGAGATCTGGGCACAGCCATTTTTGCTCTGAACCTCTAAAGAGACACAGAAAGCCTCCAAGGAACAAAAGCCACAGAGACTGCCAGCATACATTGAACCCATCCCCCTGAAAAGGGGTGGGGCAACTCTTGCCAGGCAAAGACACCTGAGAAGCAGCACGGCTGGCCCATCCTCCAGAATACAGACTGGAAGAACTGGTGAATGACAATCTTATGGATCCCATAAGAATGCAAAACTCTAGTACTGGGGAAAATAGTATATTGAGCTCCGGGTGTTTCCTCATGACTCATTTATACTTAACTCTGAATTATTTATTTATTTATTTATTTATTTACTTATTTACTTATTTACCTTTTACCCATTACAGGTAGATTCTTATTTTATAAACTTATGTTTTTAAGTTGATTTCAACTTCCATTTTTTCATTTACATGTTATAGATACATGCTTCATTATAGTCCTTTTGTCAATCTGTTCAATTACATTTATGTTCATATATATCATTATATATAAATTATATAGAAATTATGTATTCATAATATGTAAATAATTATAACTTTATATTATTTAAATTTTATTTTATGATTTTATAGTTTATTATTTTATAATACATAATTTATTATAAATTTAAATAAATCCACTGCATATAATATATACATTATATATATTTTATATTTATAAATATGTATATATATAAGTTTTGCTTTCTTTGTCATTTTGGGATGTAGTGTCTTTTAACACACAGATGAAAATTAAATCAGGAGCAAGAGGATCAACCTGCTTTGTCCACCCTGTGAGATTGTATTCTCTCTTCCCCTTTCATTTTCATTGTTTTGTTTCGTTTTGGCTTTGTTTGCTTCTCTGTGGTGGCTTTCCAAACACTCTGATATTTTCTTAGATGAATTTTCTTGGATCTTGGTGGATATTTTGGACTCTGTTAATTTGCTCATCCATACTTCCCAGGCAAGAATGACTAGAGGAAGGAATTCACAACAAAAGAATTTATAACCAGAGACAACATTCTGGACACAGAGATAATCAATATGGATGTAAGTAAAAGGTAGGAGATAGAATACAGGATAGCAATTATAAGGTAAATTGGCTTTTTATTTATTTATTTAAGCCAATACCTTATAATAAATCTCTTTACCTATACATCTCTATATCCTATTTATTTATTTTAAAGATTTTATTTATTTATTTGGCAGAGAGAGATCACAAGTTGGTAGAGAGGCAGGCAGAGAGAGAGAGAGAGGGAAGCAGGCTCCCTGCTGAGCAGAGAGCCCTATGCGGGACTCTATCCCAGGACCCTGAGATCATGACCTGAGCCGAAGGCAGCAGCTTAACCCACTGAGCCATCCAGGCGCCCAGTAAATTGGCTTTTTAAAAGCATGAATGAGAATACAGAATAGTTAAAGGGAGGAATGAGACCCAATCAGGCCAAACTTAAAAAAGTTATGAATAAGATGCAGTCTAAATTGTATGTTATAAAGCTAGGGTGAATGAGGCAGAAGAAACAATAAGTGATCCAGAGGAGAACCAATATGAGAATTATTGGAATCATGGAGGGAGTGGAGACTGAGAGAGAGCTAGAGTAGATATTTGAACAAATAATCACTGAAAATTTCCTAATCTGGGGAAGGAAACAAGCAGCCATGTCCAAGAGGCAGAGAGGACCCCTCCCAAAGTCAATAAAAATAGATTAACACCCTGACATATACTAGTGATGATTGCAAATTTTAAAGCCAAAAAATTAACCTGAGAGCAACTAGGGAGGGGAGGTTCCTTAGGTATAGAGGGAGGACCATCATAATAACATCAGACCTATCAACAGAAACCTGGCAGGCCAGAAAGTGCTGCCAGCATATATTCAGGATAATAAATGAGAACATGCAACCAAGATTACTTTATCCAGCAAGGCCACCATTCAAAACAGAAGGAGAGATAAAGAGTTTCCAGGACAGACAGAAACTGAAAGAATACCTAACCACCGGGGCACCTGGGTGGCTCAGTGGATTAAGCCACTGCCTTCAGCTCAGGTCATGATCTCAGGGTCCTGGGATCGAGCCCCACATCGGGCTCTCTGCTCTGCAGGGAGACTGCTTCCTCCTCTCTCTCTGCCTGCCTCTCTGCCTACTTGTGATCTCTCTCTCTGTCAAATAAATAAATAAAATCTTTAAAAAAAAAAAGAATACCTAACCACCAAGTGAGCACTGCAAGAAATATGGAGGGAGAAACTATAAACAAAGAGAGAGCCCCCAAGAGTAAGGTAGATCAGAAAATAACAGAGACAATCTATAGAAGCAGGGACATTACAGGCAATAAAATGGCACTAAATTCATATATTCCAGTAGTTACTCCGAATGTAGATGGGCTAACTGCTCCAACAAAAGGGGAAGGAGTCAAGATGGTGGGGAAGTAGCAGACTGAGACTGCATCAGGTAGCAGGAGATCAGCTAGATAGCTTATCTAAACATTGCAAACACCTACAAATCCAATGGGAGATCAAAGATAAGAAAAACAGAAATTCTAGAAACAGAAAATCTGCCACTTTCTAAAAGGTCGGACCGGTGGAGAAGTGAATCCAAAGCAACAAGAAGACAGACCACAGGGGGAGGGGATGGCTCCCAGGAAGCGGTGGAGCAATGGAGCACTAAATCAGGACTTTTAAAAGTCTGTTCCACTGAGGGACATTGCTCCAGAGGCTAAACCGGGGTGAAGCCCATGCGGGGTCAGCATGGCCCCAGGTCCCGCAGGGTCACAGAAGGATCGGGGGTGTCTGAGTGTTGCAGAGCTTGCAGGTATTAGAGTGGAGAAGCCGGCTAGAGAGACAGAGCCAAGGTGTGAGCTCTCAGCTTGGGATTACCTTGAACTGGTTGCAGGCGGGGTGAGCTCAGAGCACGGCCGGAGGCCAGGGAGACAGGAGTGATTGGGCACTATTCTCTGAGGACACACTGAGGAGTGGGGCCCTGAGCTCTCAGCTCCTCTGGGCTGGAAACTGGGAGGCCATCATTTTCATTCCTGTCCTCAGGAACTCTACGGAAAGCATTCAGGGAACAAAAGCTCCCGAAAGCGAACCCGAGCGAATTACTTATCCCAGCCACTGGTAAGGGTGGTGCAATTCCGCCTCAGGCAAAGATTCTTGAGAATCACTACAACAGCCCTCCCCCCCAGAAGATCAACAAGAAATCCAGCCAGGACCAAGTTCACCTACCAAGGAGAGCAGGTTCAATACCAAGGAGAGCAGCAGAATTCCCGAGGAGGAGAAAACAATGCACAGAACTCATGGCTTTCTCCCCATGATTCTTTAGTCTTGCAGTTAATTTAATTTTTTTTTCAATTTTTTCCTCTGCTATTTTTTTTAACTCTTACCCTTTTCTTTTTTAATATTTTTAACTAGTTTTCTAATATATACATTTTTTCTTTACTTGTTTTCTTTTTTTTTTTTAATTTATTTATTTTTATTTGTTTATTTACAGCATAACAGTGTTCATTGTTTTGGCATCACACCCAGTGCTCCATGCAGTACGTGCCCTCCCTATTACCCACCACCTGGTTCCTCAACCTCCCACCCCCCCACCCCCCGCCGCCCCTTCATAACCCTCTGGTTGTTTTTCAGAGTCCATAGTCTCTCATGGTTCATCTCCCCTTCCAGTTTCCCTCAACTCCCTCTCCTCTCCATCTCCCCATGTCCTCCATGTTATTTGTTATGCTCCACAAATAAGTGAGACCATATGATACTTGACTGTCTCTGCTTGACTTATTTCGCTCAGCATAATCTCTTCCAGTCCCGTCCATGTTGCTACAAAAGTTGGGTATTCGTCCTTTCTGATGGAGGCATAATACTCCTTTGTGTATATGGACCACATCTTCCTTATCCATTCATCCGTTGAAGGGCATCTTGGTTCTTTCCACAGTTTGGCGACCGTAGCCATTGCTGCAATAAACATTGGGGTACAAATGGCCCTTCTTTTCACTACATCTGTATCTTTGGGGTAAATACCCAGCAGTGCAACTGCAGGGTCATAGGGAAGCTCTATTCTTAATTTCTTCAGGAATCTCCACACTGTTCTCCAAAGTGGCTGCACTAACTTGCATCCCCAACAGTGGAAGAGGGTTCCCCTTTCTCCACATCCTCTCCAACACACGTTGTTTCCTGTCTTGCTAATTTTGGCCATTCTAACTGGTGTTAGGTGGTATCTCAATGTTGTTTTAATTTGAATCTCCCTGATGGCTAGTGATGATGAACATTTTTTCATGTGTCTGATAGCCATTTGTATGTCTTCGTTGGAGAAGTGTCTGTTCATATCCTCTGACCATTTTTTGATATGATTATCTGTTTTATGTGTGTTGAGTTTGAGGAGTTCTTTATAGATCCTGGATATCAACCTTTTGTCTGTACTGTCATTTGCAAATATCTTCTCCCATTCCGTGGGTTGCCTTTTTGTTTTGTCGACTGTCTCCTGTGCTGTGCAGAAGCTTTTGATCTTGATGAAGTCCCAAAAGTTCATTTTCACTTTTGTTTCCTTGGCCTTTGGAGACATATCTTGAAAGAAGTTGCTGTGGCTGATATAGAAGAGGTTACTGCCTATGTTCTCCTCTAGGATTCTGATGCATTCCTGTCTCACGTTGAGGTCTTTTATCCATTTCGAGTTTATCTTTGTGTACGGTGTAAGAGAATGGTCGAGTTTCATTCTTCTACATATCGCTGTCCAGTTTTCCCAGCACCATTTATTGAAGAGACTGTCTTTTTTCCATTGAATATTTTTTCCTGTTTTGTCGAAGATTATTTGACCATAGAGTTGAGGGTCCATATCTGGGCTCTCCACTCTGTTCCACTGGTCTATGTGTCTGTTTTTATGCCAGTACCACGCTGTCTTGGTGATCACAGCTTTGTAGTAAAGCTTGAAATCGGGTAACGTGATGCCGCCAGTTTTGTTTTTGTTTTTCAACATTTCCTTAGCAATTCGGGGTCTCTTCTGGCTCCATACAAATTTTAGGATTATTTGCTCCAGCTCTTTGAAAAATATCGGTGGAATTTTGATCGGAATGGCATTAAAAGTATAGATTGCTCTAGGCAGTATAGACATTTTAACAATGTTTATTCTTCCAATCCAAGAGCATGGAACAGTCTTTCCATCTTTTTGCGTCTTCTTCAATTTCTTTCATGAGTGTTCTGTAGTTCCTCAAGTACAGATCCTTTACTTCTTTGGTTAGGTTTATGCCCAGGTATCTTATGGTTCTTGGTGCTATAGTAAATGGAATCAGGAGACCTGATTTCTCCGCTGCACTCTCTCTGGCTCCGTGCCAGGGGAGGCTGTCCTGGGTCCGGGGACTTGGGTCCCTGACCCTATCCGCCCAGGTTCCCACTATTACCCCCCATGATCCTTTGCTGTTTGTTTTTTGAGTGCTTTCAATCAGACTCCAAGTTAATGCTGGTCCCCAGACACAGAGCACTCTCGTGTTGGGGTGTTACTTTCCGATCGGTCACCTCTGGTGGCTCCCTCCCCTTTTGTTTATCTTCCGATATCAGTCCGATGCTCCCAGTCTGCTTTACCTGCCACTGGCGTCTTCTGCTCCAGTAGAGATCCAGACGTGTGTAATTCTGATCTCAGGCTGATTTCATGGGTGGTCGGAGTTCTTTGGTAGGTAATCAGCTCACTTTAGGGTACAGGTTGAAATGATGCCTCCTCCTACTTCCCCGCCATCTGACTCCCCCTCCTTGTTTTCTTTTTTTAAATTTTTTCTTTTTTTTTCTGAACCTCTTTTTATCCCCTTTCTCCCCCCTATGATTTGGGGTCTCTTCTGTTTTCATTAAAGCGAATTTTCCTGGGGTCTTTGCCACCTTTTTAGTATTTTACTTGCTCCTTCATATACTCTTATCTGGACAAAATGACAAGGTGGAAACATTCACCACAAAAAAAAAAAAAAAGAACAAGAGGCAGTGCTGAAGGCTAGGGACCTAATCAATACAGACATTGGTAATATGTCAGATCTAGAGTTCAGAATGACTATTCTCAAGGTTCTAGCTGGGATCAAAAAAGGCATGAAAAGATATTGGAGAAACCCTCTCTGGAGATATAAAAGCTCTTTCTGGAGAAATAAAAGAACTAAAATCTAACCAAGTTGAAATAAAAAAAAAAACTATTAATGAGGTGCAATAAAAAATGGAGGCTCTCACTGCTAGGATAAATGAGGCAGAAGAAAGAATTAGTGATATAGAAGACCAAATGACAGAGAATAAAGAAGCTGAGCAAAAGAGGGACCAACAGCTACTGGACCACGAGGGAAGAATTGGAGAGACAAGTGACACCATAAGACAAAACAACATTAGAAAAATTGGGATTCCGGAAGAAGAAGAAAGAGAGAGGGGAGCAGAAGGTATATTAGAAAGAATTATTGTAGAGGATTTCCCTAATATGGCAAAGGGAACAAGCATCAAAATCCAGGAGGTGCAGAGAACCCGCCTCAAAATCAACAAGAATAGGTCCACACCCTGTCACCTAACAACAAAAGGACACAGGGCATCAGATTGGAGAAAGGAAAAAAAAAAGGAAAAAAAAAAAAAAAACAACAAGACCTAACCATATATTTTTTGCAAGAGATGCACTTTAGACCTGTTAAAGCTTGAAGAACAATTTATATGAATCAACCTCAAAAGAAAGCTGTGATAGCAATCAGACAAATTAGATTTTAAACCAAAGAATATAGTACGAGATATAGAAGGACACTACATCATACTTAAAGTGTCTGTCCAACAAGAAGATGTACCAATTATAAATATCGATGCCCCCAACAGAGGAGCAGGCAAATATATAAACCGATTAAAAGCCAAAGTAAAGAAACACATTGATAATAATTTGTTAATAGTAGGGGACTTCAACACCCCACTCACAGCAATGAGCAGATAATATAAGCAGAACATCAACAACGAAACAAGAGCTTTGAATGATACATTGGACCAGATGAACTTTATATATATAAACAGGACATTTCACCCTAAATCAACAGAATACTGATTCTTCTGGAGTGCACATGGAACTTTCTCCAGAATAGGTCATGTACTAAGTCAAAAATCTGGTATGAACTGATACCAAAAGATTGAGGTTATTCTCTCCATATTTTTAGCCCACAATGCTTTGAAACTTGAACTCAACCACAAGAAGAAATTTGAGGAACCCTCTTATACTCTTGGTGGGAATGCAAGTTGGTGCAGCCACTTTGGAAAACAGTGTGGCGATTCCTCAAGAAATTAAAAATAGAGCTTAACTATGACCCTGCAATTGCACTACTGGGTATTTACCCCAAAGATACAGATGTAGTGAAAAGAAGGGCCATCTGTACCCCAATGTTCATAACAGCAATGGCCACTGTTGCCAAAAACTGTGGAAGCAACCAAGATGCCCTTCAATGGACGAATGGATAAGGAAGATGTGGTCCATATATACTATGGAACACTATGCCTCCATAAGAAAGGAATACTCAAGTTTTGAATCATCATGGACGGGACTGGAGGAGATAATGCTGAGTGACATAAGTCAAGCAGAAAGAGTCAATTATATGGTTTCATTTATTTGTGGAGCATAAGGAATAACACAGAGGACATGGGGATATGGAGAGGAGAAGGGACTTGGGGGAAATTGGAGGGGGCAAGGAACCATGAAAGACTGTGGACTCTGAAAAGCAATCTGAGGGTTTTGGAAGGGCTGGGTGTGGGAGCTTGGGTGAGCCTGGTGGTGGGTATAATGGGGGGCATGTATTGCAATGAGCACTGGGTGTGGTGCATAAACAATGAATTCTGGATCAGTGAAAAGAAATTTTAAAAATAAATAAAAATTTATATGTTTTCATTGGAGAAGTGTCTGTTCATATCTTGTTCATCATCACTAGCCATCAGGGAGATTCAAATTAAAACCACATTATGATACCACCTGACACCAGTTAGAATGGCCAAAATTAGCAAGACAGGAAACAACGTGTGTTGGAGAGGATGTGGAGAAAGGGGAACCCTCTTACACTGTTGGTGGGAATGCAAGTTAGTGCAGCCACTCTGGAGAAGAGTGTGGAGATTCCTGAAGAAATTAAGAATAGAGCTTCCCTATGACCCTGCAATTGCACAAAATACAGATGTAGTGAAAAGAAGGGCCATCTGTACCCCAATGTTTATTGCAGCAATGGCTACGGTCGCCAAACTGTGGAAAGAACCAAGATGCCCTTCAACGGATGAATGGATAAGGAAGATGTGGTCCATATACACAATGGAGTATTATGCCTCCATCAGAAAGGATGAATACCCAACTTTTGTAGCAACATGGACGGGACTGGAAGAGATTATGTTGAGCGAAATAAGTCAAGCAGAGAGAGTCAAGTATCATATGGTCTCACTTATTTGTGGAGCATAATAAATAACTTGGAGGACATGGGGATATGGAGAAGAGAGGGAGTTGAGGGAAACTGGAAGGGGAGATGAACCATTAGAGACTATGGACTCTGAAAAACAACCAGAGGGTTTTGAAGGGGTGGGGGGGGGAGGTTGAGGAACCAGGTGGTGGGTAATAGGGAGGGCACGTACTGCATGGAGCACTGGGTGTGATGCCAAAACAATGAACACTGTTATGCTGTAAATAAACAAATAAAAAAATAAATAAAAATTTAAAATAAATAAATAAAATATTTTTTAAAAATTAGAGAAATTCCAAATACAAAAACTACCTTTACACCTAAATGACCTGGAGAATGAACAGCAAGTAAAGCCTCAACCAAGGAGGAGAAGAGATATAATAAAGATCAGAGCAGAAATCAATGAAATAGAAACATGAAGAACAGTAGAACAGATCAATGTAACTAGAAGCTGGTTCTCTGAAAGAATTTATAGCCTATGATGCAATTATCAAAAATGAAAGAGGGTGGACCAAAATTAATAAAATCATGAATGAAAGGGCAGAGATCATGGTCAATGCAAAGGAAATATAGACAACTGTTAGAACATATTATGAGCAACTATATGCGAAGAAATTAGGCTATCAGGAACAAATGAATGCATTCCTGGAAACTTATAAATTACCAAGGCTGAAACAAGAAGAGATAGACAATCTGACCAGATCAATATTCAGAAAGGAAATTGAAGCAGTAAAACAAAACAAAACAAAAAACTCCCCCCAAAAAACAAGAGTCCAGGACTAGATGGCTTCCCAGAGGAAAGTTACCACTTATAGAGGAAATAACACCTACTCTACTAAAGCTGTTTCAACAAATATAAATAGAAAGAAAACTTCCAAACTCATTCTGAGGAAAGAATTACCTTCATCAAAAAACCAGGGACCTAATCAAAAATGAGAATTACAGACCAATATCACTCATGAACATGAATGCCAAAATACTCAAGAAGATACTAGCCAATAGGATCAAAGAGTAGATTAAACAGACTGTTCCACACAACCAGGTGGGATTTGCTCTTGGGCTGTAAGAGTGGTTCAACATTCACAAATCAATCAATGTGATATAGCACATTAATAATTATAATAACATAGACAAGAACCATATGGTCATTTCGGTGGATGCAGAAAAAGCATTTGACAAAATACAGTGTCCTTTTTTGATTAAAACTCTATAAAGTAAAAAAAAACTCTATAAAGTATAGGGATAAGGAATCATACTTCAATATCATAAAAGCCATCTATGAAAAGCCTATAGTGACTATCTTCCTCAATAGAGAAAAACTGAGAGCTTTTCCCTTAAGGTCAGGAACATGACAGAGATGCCCACTCTCACCGCTGTTATTTAGTATAGTACCAGAAATCCTAGTATCAGCAATCAGACAAAGAAAAAAGAAATAAATGGCATTCAAATTGGCAAATAAGAAGTCAAACTCTCTCTCTTCAGAGATGACATGATACATTATATGAAAAACCCAAGTCTCCACACCAAATTGCTAGAACCAATAGAGTCATTCAGCAATGTGGCAGGATACAAAATAAATGCACAGAAATCAGTTGTGTTTCTATACACTAACAATGTCACTGAAGAAAGAGAAATTAAGGAATATATCCCCATTGCAATTGCATCACAAACCATAAGACACACAGGAATAAACCTAACCAAAGAGATAAAGGATCTATATTCTAGAAATTACAAAACACCTATGAGAGAAATTAAGAAAGATACAAGGAGTTGGAAAAAATATCCTATTCTTATGGATTGGAAGAATGACATTGTTAAAATGTCATGCTACCCAGAACAATCTACACATTCAATACAATCCCTATCAAAATG
Source organism: Meles meles (assembly GCF_922984935.1). Taxonomy (NCBI): domain Eukaryota; kingdom Metazoa; phylum Chordata; class Mammalia; order Carnivora; family Mustelidae; genus Meles; species Meles meles. The sequence continues at coordinate 49,872,152 of NC_060087.1, read as the reverse complement.
CCAATGACATTTTTCACATTTTTCACGGAGCTGCAACATAGTATCCTAAAATTGTATGGACCAGAAAAATCACTAGTCACCAGGGGAATTTTGAAAAAGACCACCAAAGATGGAAGCATCATGATGCCTGAATTCAACCTATATTACAAAGCTGTGATCATCACGACAGGATGGTACTGATACCAAAGCAAACACATAGATCGATGGAACAGAATAGAGAGCCCAGAAATGGACTCTCACCTTTGTAGTTAACTAATCTTCAACAAAGCAGGAAAAAAAATCACATGGACAAAAAGCAATGTCTTCAACAAATGAAGTTGGGAAAATTAGACAGCCACATTCTGAAGAAAGAAACTGAGCCATTGTCTTGCAAAATGCACAACAATAAAGTCAAGTGGATGAAACACCCAAATGTGAGAAAGAATTCCATGAAAATCCCAGAGAAGGATGTAGGCACCAATCTCTGTGATCTCAGCCACAGCAACTTCTTGCAAGACACATCTCTAAAGGCAAGGGAAACAAAAGCAAAAATGAACTATTGGGACTTGATCAAGATAAAAGTTTCTGCACAGCAAAGGAAACAATCAACAAAACTAAAGGTAACCTATGGAATGGGAGAAGATATTTGCAAATGACATTACAGATAAAGGACTGGTATCCAAGATCTATAAAGAACTTCTCAAACTGAACACTTCAAAAACAAATACAACAGTCAAGAAATGGGCAGAAGATATGAACAGACACTTCTCCATAATAGACATACAAATGAAAAATGCTCCACACATAAAAAATGCTCCATATCACTTGCCATCATATAAATACACATCAAAACCACAATGAGATACCACCTCCCAACAGTTATTATGGTTAAAATTAACAAGACAGGAAACAACAAGTGTTGGCAAGGATGTGATGGAAATGCAAGCTGGTGCAGCCATTCTGGAAAACAGCCATTCTGGAAAACAGTGTGGAGGTTCCTCAAGAAGTTAAAAATGGAGTTACTCTACAACCCAACTACTCGTGGGTATTTACTCCAAAGATACAGATGTAGTGAAATAAAGTGGCATCTCCACCTCAATGTTTATAGAAGCAATAGCCACAATACCCAAACTGTAGAGTCAAGATATTCTTCAACAGATGAATGGATAAAGATGATGTGGTTCATATATAAAATGAAATATTACTCAGCTGTCACAAAGGATGAATACCTATCATTTGCATCAGCATCAATGGAACTAGAGGGGATTATGCTAAGTGAAATAAGTCAATCATAGAAAGACAATTACCATATGGTTTCACTCATACGTGGAAAAGAAAGCATAGAGCAGAGGAAAATAGGGGGAGGGGAGGAAAAATGAAGGGGAAGTAATCAGAGAGGGAGAGAAACCATCAAAGACTCTTGACTCGGAAACAAACTGAGGGGTGTGGAAAGGGAAGTGGTTGGGGGGATGGGGTAACTGGGTGATGAGCAGTAAGGAGGGCATGCGATATGATGAGCACTAGGTGCAACAAGAAACTGGTGAATTACTGAATGTTACATTAAAAACTAATGATGCACTATGTGTCAGTTAATTGAGTTTAAATTAAAAAAAAATAAAAAATAAAGAAGTATTTATACCTATTCTGAAAATGTTCAAAAAATAGAAATGGAAGGAAAATTTCAAAACTCATTCTATGAGTCCACCATTACCTGATCCAAAAACCAAAGAGATCTCACTAAAGAAGAGAATCACAAACCAATATCCATGATGAAATTAATATAAAAATTCTTACCAAGATACTACCTAATAGGATCAACAGTACATTGAAAATATTATTCACTACCACCAGATGGGATTTATTCCTAGCCTCTAGGGATGGCTCAATATCTGCAAATTAATTGATGTGATCGAAAACATGAATAAGAGAAACTACAAGAACCATATGATCCTCTCATTAGATGCAGAAAAATCATTTGAAAAAATAAAGCATCCTTTCTTGACAAAAGACCTCCACAACATAGGGATAGAGGAACTTACTTCAAAACCATAAAAGCTATATATGAAGGACCCACAGTGAATATCATCTTCAATAAGAAGAAATAGCAATTTTCCCTTAAGGTCCAAAACACAACAGAGATACCCACTCTCCCCACCATTTTTCATATCAATATGACTATTTTGATTAACAGCTGTTTTATGAAGGTAGCTGCTCCCATTGTGGGGACATACATATTTATAATTGTTAGTTCTTCTTGGTGGATAGACCCTTTGAGAATGATGCAGTGCCCTTCTCTATCTATGACTACAGACTTTAGTTTGAAATCTAATTTATCTGATATGAGAATAGTTTCCCCAGCTTTCTTTTGAGGCCCATTGACATGAAAAATCCTTCTCCATCCCTTCATATTTTAGTCCGGATGTATTATGAGGTTCCAAATGCGTCTCTTGTAGACAGCATATGGATGAGTCCTGTTGTTTTATCCAGTCTGCAACCTTGTGCCTTTTCATTAGAGCATTTAGTCCATTAACATTGAGAGTGATTATTGAAAGACACGTTTTCATGGACATTATGTTGCCTGCGAAGTCCTTGTTTCTATAGATTTTCTCTGTAAATTTCTGTTCTATATCACTCTTGGGTTCTTCTTTTATAGAACCCCCCCTTAATATTTCTCATAGTGTTGGCGTGGTGGTCACATACTGTTTTAAACCTTACTGGTCTTGGAAGCTCCTTATTTCTCCATCCATTCTGACCATCAGCATTGCTGGATAAAGTATTCTTGGCTGCATATTCTTCTCATTTAGTGCCCTGAATATGTCTTGCCCCCAATCACAGGGCATTTTTTATTGGGTATTACTTTCCAGTGGGTCACTTCTGGTGGGTCCCACCCCTTCTGTTTATCTTCCAATATCAGTCTGAGCGTTCTCACTCCACTTTACTTCTCCAGTGATGTCTTCTGCCCCCATAGAGATCCAGAAGTGTATAATCTTACATCTAAGGCTGATTTCATGAGTGTTCTGGTAGATATTTAGCTTACCTTAGGGAACCACTGAAATAGAGTCTCCTACCTCTCCACCATCTTGCTCCTCCTCCCCTTCCCACTGTTTTTCAACATAGCACTGGAAGTTTTTGCATCAGTAATCAGACAACAGAAAGAAATAAGTCATCCAAATCAGTAAAGAAGAAATCAGTCATTCTTTGCAGAAAATGTGATAGTCTATGTAGAGTATCCACAAGTCTCCACCAAGTAACTGCTAGGAGTGATACAGGAATTCAGCAAAGTCACACTATATAAAATCAATGCACAGAAGACTGTGCATTTCTCTACACTAACAATGAAACAATAGAAAAGGAAGTGAAAGAGTCAATCCCATTTACAGTTGCACAAAAATCCATTAGATACTAAGAAAGAACCCCAACCAAATTGTATAAAACTTTTACTCTGAAAACTATAGAAAACTTACAAAAGAAATAGAGGAAGACACAAAGAAATGGAAGAAAAAAAAACCAGCTCATGCTCATGGATTGGGGAAAAAATACTATTAAAATGTCTATGTAACCCAGATGATCTACACATTCAATGCAATCCCTATCAAAATACCATCAGCATTGTTCCCAGAATTGGAACAAACAATCTTAAAAGTTGTTTAGAACCAAAAAAGACCCCAAATAGCAAAAGTGATGTTGAAAAAGAAAAACAAACCAAGCTGGAGGCATCACAATTCTGGACATCAAGGTTATTACAACACTGTGATCAAAAGATATTATGATACTGGCAAAAAAAAAAAAAAAAAACCCAAAAAACAAAAAACCAGACATATAGATCAATGAAACAGAAGAAAAAAACCAGAAATAGACCCTCAATTGTATGGTCACCAAATATTCCACAAAGCAGGAAAGAATATGCCTCTTCTTTCTAGAAAAATGTCTCTTCAATAAATGGTGCTGGGAAAATTGGACAGCCACAGGCAGAAAAATGAAACTGGACCACTTTCTTAGAGCATTCAAAATAAACTCAACATGAATATAAGATGTAAATGTGAGACAGGAGTCCTTCAAAATTCTAAAGACCACAGGCTGCAACCTCTTTGACCTTGGCTGCAGCAACATCTTGCAAGACATGTTCCCAGAGGAAATGGAAACAAAAGCAAATATGAACTAATGAGACTTCAAGAGAAAACGCTTTTGCACAGCAAATGAAGTAATCAATGAAATTCAAAGGCAATCTATGGAATGGGAGAAGACATTTGCAATGACTTATCAGATATTGGGCTAGTTTTCAATTCTACAGAGAACTTATCAAACTCAACACACCAAAAAAAAAAAAAAAAATCCACTCAAGAAATGGGCAGAAGACATGGACACTTCTCTAAAAAGACATACAATTTCTAACAGGCATATGAAAAATTACATGAACATCACTTGGCATCAGGGAAATCCAAATCAAAAGCACAACGAGATACTACCTCCCACCATTCATAATGGCTGAAATTAATAACTCAGGAAACAACAGATGTTTGCAAGGATGCAGAGAAAGGATAAATCTCTTTCACTGTTGATGGGAATGCAAAGTGGTGCAACCACTCTGAGGACTGAGCATATTCTGAGGACGAATATGAAGATTCTTCAAAAAATTAAAAATAGGGCTGCCTGAGTGGTTCAGTTGGTTAAGTGTCTGCCTTTGGCTCAGGTCATGATCCTAGGGACCTGGGGTTGAGTCCTGCATCAGGCTCTCTGATCAGCAGGGAGCCTGATATTCCCTGACCTTCTGCTTGTGGCTCTGACTATTAGTGTTTGTTCTCTCTCTGTCAGATGAATAGATAAAATATTTTTTAAAAAAATGTTAAAAATAGAACTCACTTGGGACCCAGTAATTGAATTGCACAAGTAGGTATTCATCCAAAGGCTACAAACATAGTGATTTGATGGGGCACATGGTCTCTGATATTTGGAACAGTAATGTCCACATAGCCAAAATATGGAAAGAGCCCAGATGTCCATCAACAGATGAATGGATATAGATGAGGTGAGATAGATATATATCTATATTCTATCATATATATGATATATCATATATATAGATATATAGAGATATAGATAGAATATATATATAGATATAGATATGATAGAATATTTCTTAGCCATCAAATATTGTCATTTGAAATCATTTGGAAGGAACTAGAGAGTGTAATGCCAATGAAAATAAGTCAGAGAAAGACAAAGATTTCACTCATATGGAATTTAGGAAACAAAACGAGTGAACATAGGGGAAGAGAAGAGTAAATAAAATAAGACTAAAAAAGAGGGAGGCAAACTATAAGAGACTCTTAACTACAGGAAACAAGCAGTGTTGCTTGAAGGAAGGTCATAGGTGGTGGTGGGGGACAGGTAACTGGGTATGGGCATTATGGAGACCACTTGATGTAATCAGCACTGGGTGTTATATGCAACTGATGAATCACTAAACAATACCCCTGGAACTAATAACACTATATTTTAGCTAAATTGAATTTTAATTGAAAATAAAGGAGGGAAGCAAGGTGACAGAGGAGTAAGAGACCCTGTTTAACCAGTCCCCTGAATTTAGCTGGATATATACCAAACCATTCTGATCACCCACAAAATCAGCCTGAGATGTAAGAATATATATTTGGATCTCTATAAGTAAAAACAAACAAATAAACAAAGAAAAAGAAGATAAAAAGAAGAGGGAAGGAGCCTCCATAAACTGGCACCTGGAAAGTGATATACAAAACATCCTGCGCCAAGCACCAGGAAAAAGCTTGAAGAGTGGTAGTGGCCTGAAAACTACTTCAGAACAGTGTTAAGAAGCCTCAGGAGCTGTGGCTGAGCACACCCAAGCCCAGGGCCATTCATGGTTTTAAAAGAACAAATGGCAGAGACATGCCCAAGCCATGGGGTCGACCTCTGGGAGAGTCAGTGTGGGCCCACACCATGGCAGGTGACTCGGATTTCTGTGACACATACAGAATCAGAAGCTGTGTGTCGTGGAGGGCTCAGTGAAGAGAAGACTGTGATTTCTCTGCTCTGGGATGGAGGTTTTGGTGCGTCCACTTTTTCTCTGAGCCTCAGGAGAGGCGCAGAAAGCAGCCAGAGAACAAAAGCTGGAACAACTATTTTCCATGAGCCCAGCCTCCTGACAGGGGGAATGACAACTCTGCCCAAACAGGGTTGCCTGAGAAACAGCACAACAGGTCCCTCGGCAGAAGACAGGGTAGAGGATGATGAGGACAACAACCCTAGGATCCCCATAAAATGGGTGCATCGTGCGTGGGCCATGGTTGATATTTCAGAATCTGTCTATTCCCTCAACCACCCTTCAACAGAATGACTAGGAGGAGGAATTTCCAACAACAACAACAACAACAACAAAGAATCAGAGACTGTGGCCTCTACCATAGAGGTAATGGATATGGATATAACCAAGGTGTCATAAATAGACTTCAAAGTAACAATTATCAAGGTGATAGCTAGGCTGGAGAAAAATACTAACAACAATATAGAATCTCTAAGAGCAGAAATGAGATATAATCAGGCCAAACATAAAAATGCTGTGAATGAAATGCAGTCTAAACTGGATACTCTGACTGCTAAGGGAGATAAGGAAGAAGAACAAATTAATAAGCTAGAAGATTCGATGATAGAAAAGAAGGAAACTGAGGATCCATAGAAAAAGCAGGCTGAAGCCCAAGAGATCAGACTGAGAGAGAATAATGAGGGTATAAAACATTCCAGTGTCACAATTATTGGGATCCCTTGGGTGGGGGAAGAAAGAGAGAACTAGAAGATATATTTCAACAAATCCTAGCTGAGAACTTCCTTAATCTGGGGAAGGAAACAACTATTCATGTCCAGGAGGCAGAGAGGACACCTCCCAAGATCAATGAGAACATACTCACACTCATATATATAATAGGACAAATGGGAAATCTTACCTCCAAGGAAACAATCTTTTTTTAAAAATTTTTAATTTTTATTAACATATAATGTATTATTAGCCCCAGGGGTATAAGTCTGTGAATCACCAGGTTTACACACTTCACAGCACTCACCATAGCACATACGTTCCCCAATGTCCATAATCCAACCACCCTCTCCCTACACCCTCCTCCCAGAAACCCTCAGTTTGTTTTGTGAGATTAAGAGTCTCTTACGGTTTGTCTCCACCCAATCCCATCTTGTTTCATTTTTTCCCTTCCCTACCGACCAAATCCCCCACTTTGCCTCTCAACTTCCTCATATCAGGGAGATCATATGATAATTGTCTTTCTCTGACTGACTTATTTCACTGAGCATAATAACCTCTAGTTCCATTCTTGTCATTGCAAATGGTAAGATTTCATGTTTTTGATGGCTGCATAGTATTCCATTGTGTGTGTTGGTATATGTGTGTGTATACATACACACACACACACACACACACACACATATATATATATATATATGTATATATATCTCACATCTTCTTTATCCATTCATCTGTTGATGGACATCTAGGTTCTTTCCATAGTCTGGCTATTGTGGACATGGCTGCTATAAACATTTGAGTGCACGTGCCCCTTCAGATCACTACATTTGTATCTTTAGGGTAAATACTCAGTAGTGCGATTACTGGGTCATAGGGTAGCTCTATTTTCAACTTTTTCAGAACTGCCATGCTGTTTTCCAGAGTGGCTGCACCAGCTTGCATACCCACCAACAGTGTAGGAGGGTTCCCCTTTCTCCACATCCTCGCTGGCATCTATCATTCCTTGACTTGTTAATTTTAGCCATTCTGACTAGTGTGAGGTGGTATCTCATTGTGGTTTTGATTTGTATTTTCCCGATGCCAAGTGATGTGGAGCATTTTTTCATGTGTCTGTGGCCATCTAGATGTCTTCTTTGCAGAAATATCTGTTCATGTACTTTGCCCATTTCTTGATTGGATTATGTGTTCTTTGGTTGTTGAGTTTGATAAGTTCTTTATAGATTTTGGATACTAGACTTTTATCTGATATGTCGTTTGCAAATATTTTCTCCCATTATTTCAGTTGTATTTTGGTTTTGTTGACTGTTTCCTTTGCTGTGCAAAAGATTTTGATCTTGATGAAGTCCCAATAGTTCATTTTTGCCCTTGCTTCCCTTGCCTTTGGTGATGCCTCTAGGAAGAAGTTGCTGCAGCTGAGGTCAAAGAGGTTGCTGCCTGTGTTCTCGTCAAGGATTTTGATGGATTCCTTTCTCACATTGAGGTCTTTCATTCATTTTGAGACTTGTGGTGTAAGGAAATGGTCCAATTTCATTTTTCTGCATATGGCTGTCCAATTTTCCCAACACCATTTGTTGAACAGACTGTCTTTTTTCCATTGGGCATTATTTCCTGCTTTGTCAAAATTAGTTGACCATAGAGTTGAAGGTCTATTTCTGGGCTCTCTATTCTGTTCCACTGATCTGTGTGCCTGTCTTTGTGCAAGTACCATACTGTCTTGATGATGACAGCTTTGTTGTTGTTTTTTTTTAAGATTTTTTTAGTTATTTGACAGAGATTACAAGTAGGCAAGAGAGGCAGGAAGGGAGAGAGAGGAGGATGCAGGCTCTCCACACAGCAGAGAGCCTGATGTGGGGCTCGATCCCAGGACCCTGGGCTGAAAGCAGAGACTTTAACCTACTGAGCCACCCAGGCACCCCATAATGATGACAGCTTTGTAATAGAGTGTGAAGTCTGGAATTGTGATGCCACCAACTTTGGCTTTCTTTTTCAACATTCCTCGGCTATTAGAGGTCTTTCTGGTTCCATATAAATTTTAGGATTATTTGTTCCATTTCTTTCAGAAAAAAATGGATGGCATTTTGATAGGGATTGCATTAAACGTGTAGATTGCTTTAGGTAGCATAGACATTTTCACAATATTTGTTCTTCTAACCCATGCACATGGAACATTTTCCCATTTCTTTGTGCCTTACTCAATTTCATTCATGACTACTTTGTAGTATTCTGAGTATAGATCCTTTGCCGCTTTAGTTAGGTTTATTCCAATGTATCTTACAGTTTTGGGTGCAATTGTAAATGGGATTGACTCCTTAATTTATCTTTCTTCTGTCTTGCTGTTGGTGTATAGAAATGCAACTGATATCTGTGCATTGATATTATATCCTGACAGTTTACTGAATTCCTGGACAATTTCTAGCAGATTTGGAGTGGAGTCTTTTGGGTTTTCCACATAAAGTATTGTATCTGAAGAGTGATAGTTTGACTTCTTCTTTGCCAATTTGGATGCCTTTAATTTCTTTTTGTTGTCTGATGGCTGAGGCTAGGACTTCTAGTACTGTGTTGAATAGCAGTGGTGATAATGGACATCCCTGCCGTGTTCCTGACCTTAGTGGAAAGGCTGTCAGTTTTTCTCCATTGAGAATGATATTCGCTGTGTGTTTTTCATAGATGGTTTTGATGATATTGAGGTATGTATCCTTTATACCTACACTTTGAAGAGTTTTGATCAAGAAGGGATGCTGTACTTTGTCAAATGCCTTTTCAGCATCTATTGAGAGTATCATATGGTTCTTGTTCTTTCTTTTATTAACGTATTGTATCACTTTGATTTGCAGATGTTGAACCATCCTTGCAGCCCTGCAATAAATCCCACTCTTGGTCATGGTGAATAATTCTTTTAATATACTGTTGGATCCTATTGGCTAGTATTTTGGTGAGAATTTTTGCATCTGTGTTCATCAAGGATATTGGTCTGTAATTCTCTTTTTTGATGGGGTCTGTCTCATTTTTGGATCAAGGTAATGCTAGCCTTATAAAATGAGTTTGGAAGTTTTCTGTCCATTTCTACTTTTTGGAAGAGTTTCAGGAAAATAGGAATTAATTCTTCTTTAAATGCTTTGTAGAATTTCTGTGGGTAACTCTCTGGCCCTGGGCTCTTGCTTTTTGGGAGATTTTTGATGACTGCTTCAATCTCCTTACTGGTTATGGGTCTGTTCAGGTTTTCTATTTCATCCTGCTCAGTTTGGTAGTTTATATATCTCTAGGAATGCATCCTTTTCTGGCAGATTGTCAAATTTGCTGGTGTATAGCTGCTCATAATACGTTCATATAATTGGTTGTATTTCTTTGGTGTTGGTTGTGTTCTCTCCTCTTTCAGTCATGATTTTATTTATTGAGGTCCTTTCTCTTTTCTTTTTGATAAGTCTGGCAAGGGGATTATCAATCTTGTTCTTTCAAAGAACCAGCTCCTAGTTTCATTGATTTGTTCTATTGCTTTTTTTGGTTTCTATTTCATTGATTTTTGCTCTGATCTTCATTATTTCTCTTCTTCTGCTGGATTTAGGCTTTCTTTGCTGTTCTTCCTCCAGCTCCTTTAGGTGTAGGGTTAGGTTGTGTATTGGAAACCCTTCTTGTTTCTTGAGAAAGGCTTGTAATGCTATATACTTTCCTCTCAGGACTGCATTTGCTGTATCCCACAGATTTTGAACCGTTGTGTTTTCATTATCATTTATTTCCATGAATTTTTTTTCAATTCTTCTTTAATTTCCTGGTTGACCTATTCCTTCTTTAGAAGGATGCTCTTTAGCCTCCATGTATTTGGGTTCTTTCCAAGTTTTCTCTAGTGATTGAGTTCTAGCTTCAGAGCACTGTGGTCTGAAAATATGCAGGGAATGATCCCAGTCTTTTGGTACTGGTTGACACCTGATTTGTAACCAAGAATGTGATCTATTCTGGAGAATGTTCCATGTGCACTGGAGAAGAATGTGTATTCTGTTGCTTTGGGATGGAATGTTCTGAATGTACCTGTGATGTCCATCTGGTCCAGTGTGTCATTTAAGGCCTTTATTTCCTTGTTGATCTTTTGCTTAGATGATCTGTCCATTTCAGTGAGGGGGGTGTTAAGGTCCCCTAATTGTCAATGTGTTTCTTTGTTTTGTTATTAATTGGTTTATATAGTTGGGTGCTCCCATGTTGGGGCATATATATTTAAAATTTTAGATCTTCTTGTTGGACAGACACTTTGAGTATGATATAATGTCTTTCTTCATCTCCTATTATAGTCTTTGGCTTAAAATCTAATTGATCTGATATAAGGATTGCCACCCCAGCTTTCTTTTGATGCCCATTGGCATGGTAAATAGTTTTCCACCCCCTCACTTTAAATCTGGTGGTGTCTTTGGGTCTCAAAATGAGTTTCTTGTAGACAGCATATTGATGGTGTTGTTTTTTTTTTTTTATCCATTCTGATATGTTGTGTCTTTTCAATGTGGCATTTAGCCCTTTTACATTCAGGGTAACTATTCAGAGATATGAATTTAGTGCCACTGTATTGCCTGTCTGGTGACTGTAACTGTATATTATCTCTGTTCTTTTCTGTTCTACTAGTTTTATTTTCTCTTTACTTAGAGGACCCCTTTCAAAATTTCCTATAGAGCTGGTTTGGTGTTTACAAACTCTCTCTGGTTTTGTTTGTCCTGGAAGCTTTTCATCTCTCCTTTATTTTCAATGATAACCTAGCTGGATATAGTATTCTTGACTTCACGTTTTTCTCATTTAGTGCTCTGAATATATCATGCCAGTTCTTTCTGGCCTGCCAGGTCTCTGTGGATAAGTCTGCTGCCAATCTAATAATTTGAACATTGTATGTTACAGACTGCTTGTTCCGGACTGCTTTCAGGATCTTCTGTTTGTCACTTAGACTTGTAAGTTTTACTATTAGATGACGGGGTGTGGGCCTATTCTTATTTATTTTGAGGGGGGTTCTTTGCTCCTCCTGCATTTTGATGCTTGATCGCTTTGCCATATTAGGGAAATTCTCTACAATAATTTGATCCAATATACCTTCTGCCCCTCCCTTTCTTTCTTCTTCTTCTGGAATTGCAATTATTCTAATATTGTTTCATCTTGTGGTATCAATTATCTCTTAAATTCTACCCTCGTGGTGCAGTAGTTGTTTGTATCTCTTTTGTTCAGCTTCTTTATTCTCTGTCATTTGGACTTCTATAACACTAATTCTCTCTTCTGCCTCACTATCCTAGCAGTAAGAGCTCCCAATTTTTATTGCACCTCATTAATAGCATTTTTTATTCCTGCTTGGTTAAATTTTAGTTCTTTTATTTCTTCAGAAAGGGCTTTTATTTCTCCAGACAGGGTTTCTCTAATATCTTCCATGCCTTTTTTAGCCCAGCTAGCACCTTGAGAATCGTCATTCTGAACTATAGATCTGACCTATTACCAACATCCATATTGGTTAAGTCCCTAGCCTTTGGTTCTAACTCCTATTATTATTATTTTTTGTGGGTTTTCCACCTTGTCATTGTATCCAGATAAGAATATATGAAAGAGAATATAATAATTTCATAAAGTGGTCAATTTTCTGTTTCTATAATTGCTGCTCTTCTTCTCTTTGAACTCCTGTTGGATTTGTAGGTGTTTGGAATGATTTGATAACTATGTAGCAGAACTCCTGCTACCTGATGTCATCTCAGCCTGCTACTCTTCTGCCATCTCGACTCCTCCAAGGAAACAATCTTGAAAGTGAATAGGGGGGAGGTACTTCTTAGGTATGGCAGGAGGAACATCAGAATAACATTAGACCTGTCCTAAGAGACCTGAGAGGGCAGGAAAAACTGGAAGATATATTCAGTGTATAAATGAGAAGAAAACACAGTTAAGGATATTTTATCCAGCAAGGCTGTCATTGAGAAAGTGTGGAGAGACAAGGAGCCTCCAAGACTGGCAGAAACTGAAAGAATAGGTGACTACAAAGCCCACCCTGCAAGAAATAATAATGGATGTTTTATTAAAAAAAGAAAGACCCCAAGAGTAAAACAACAGAAATTTACAGACAATCTATAGAAACGAGGACTTCACAGGCAACATGATGGCAATAAAAACATCTTTCAATAGTGAAGTTCAATGTGACTAGCATAATTGCTTCCATGAAAGAGTACCGGCTATCAGATTAGATTAAAAACACAGGACACAGCCATATGCTGTCTACAAGAGACTCATTTTGAACCTAAAGATACATCCAGACTGAAAGTGAAAGATGGAGAACCATCTTTCATACCAACAGGCCTCAAAAGAAAGATGGGGTAGAAATTTACATAGCAGACAAATTAGATTTTAAGCTAAAGACTGTAGTAAGACATAGAGAAGGACACTACATCATTCTTAAAGTGTCTATCCAACAATAAGATCTAAAAATTGTAAATATCTGTGTCCACAACAAAGGAACAACCTACAAAGAAACTGTTAACCAAAATAAAGATAAATATTGATCATAATACTTTAATAGTAGGAGAGCTTACCACTCCATTCTCAGAAATAAACAGATCATCTAAGCAGATCAACAAAGAAACAAGAGCTTTGAATGACACACTGGATGAGATGGATCTCATAGATATATACAGAACATTCCATCCTAAAACAACATAGTACTCACTCTACTGGAATACACATGGAACTTTCTCCAGACCACACACTGGGTCACAAATCAGGTCTCAACTGATACCAAAAGATTGAGAATATGCCCTGCATATTCTCAGACTGCAATGCTCAGAATCTTGAACTAAATCACAAGAAAAAAAAATTGGAAGGAATTCAAACACTTGGAAGCTAAAGATCATTCTGCTTATGAATGTTTGAATCAACCAGGAAAACAAGGAAGAACTTAATTCACGGAAACCAATGATAACAAAAACACACTGGTTCAAAACCTATGGAATACTGCAAAGCCAGACCTAAGGGGGTTATACATAGTCATCCAAGACTCATTCAATAACAATAGAAAAATACACGATACACAAGCTAACAGCTAACTTTACACCTTAAAGAACTGGACAAAGAACAATAAATAAAGTCCAAGTCAAAAAGGAGAAGAGAAATAAAAAGATTAGAAAGATATCCATGAATTAGGGACCAGAAAGACAATAGAGCACATCAATGAAACTAGAAGCTTGTCCTTTGAAAGAGTTAGTAATATCAATAAACCACTGGCCAGACTTATCCAAAAGAAAAGAGAAAGAACCTAAATTAAGATTATGAAGGAAAGTGGAGAGATCACAACTAACACTAAAGAAATAGAAACAATTATTAGAAATTATTATCAACAACTATATGCCAGTAAATTAGGCAACCTGGAAATAATGGATTCCTCCCTGGAACCTAATAAAGTATCAAACCTGAAGCAGGAGGAAGTAGACAATCTGAATAGACCAATAACCAGTAATGAAATTGAAGCAAAAATCAACAACCTCTCAAAAAGCAAGAGTGCAGTGACTGATGGATTCCCAGAGGAATTCTATCAAACATTTGAAGAAGAAATAATACCTATTCTCCTGAAGCTTTCTCAAAATAGATAATCAAGGAAAACATCCAACTCCTTCTATGAGGCCAACATTACCTTGATCCCCAAACCAGGCAAAGACCCCACCATAAAAGGAGAATTACAGACAAATATCCTTGATGAATATGAATGCCAAACTTCTCAACAACATCCAACAGTATATTAAAAGGACTTTTCATTATGACCAGGTAGGATTTATTCCTGGAATGGAAGAGTGCTTCAACATTCACAAATTAATCAGTGTGATAGAACACATTAAGAAGAGAAGGGATAAGACACATGATCCTCTCAATTGATGCAGAAAAATCATTTGACAAAATACAGCATACTTTCCAATTAAAACTACTCAGATTATAGGGATAGAGGAAACATTCCTCAAATTCATTAAAAAATAAAACAAAACAAAACAACAACAACAAAAAAAGTGTGGAAAGCCCACAGTGAATATCATTCTCAATGGGGAAAAGCTGATAATATTTCCCTTAAGATCAGGAACACCCAAAATATGGGGGAGAAGTAGCAGGCTGAGACTACATCAGGTAGCAGGAGATCAGCTAGATAGCTTATCTAAACATTGCAAACACCTACAAATCCAACAGGAGATCAAAGAGAAGAAGAACAGCAATTCTAGAAACAGAAAATCAACCACTTTCTGAAAGGTAGGACTGGCAGAGAAGTGAATCCAAAACGACGGGAATATAGACCGCGGGGGGAGGGGCCGGCTTCTGGCAAGCGGTGGAGCAATGGAGCACAAAATCAGGACTTTTAAAAGTCTGTTCCACTGAGGGACATTGCTCCAGAGGCTAAACCGGGGTGAAGCCCATGCGGGGTCAGCTTGGCCCCAGGTCCCACAGGGTCACAGAAGGATCGGGGATGTCGGAGTGTCATAGAGATCACAGGTATTAGAACAGGGAAGCCAGCTACAGAGACAGAGCCAAGGAGTGAGCTCTCAGCCCGAGGTTACCTTGAACGGGTTGCAGGCTGGGTGAGCTCGGAGAGCGGCAGAAGGCCGGGGATACAGGAGTGATTGGGCGCTGTTCTCTGGGGGCGCACTGAGGAGTGGGGCCCCAGGCTCTTGGCTCCTCCGGGCCAGAGACTGGGAGGCCACCATTTTCATTCCCGTCCTCCGGAACTCTACGGAAAGCATTTAGGGAAAAAAAGCTCCCAAAAGCGAACCCGAGCTGATTAATTAGTCCGACCCCTGGTAAGGGTGGTGCAATTCCACCTCTGGCAAAGACACTTGAGAGTCACTACAACAGGCCCCTTCCCCAGAAGATCAACAAAATATCCAGCCAGGACGAAGTTCATCTATCAAGGAAAGCAGGTTCAATACCTAGGACAGCAGCGGAATTCCAGAGGAGGAGAAAGCAAAGCACAGAACTCATGGCTTTCTCCCCATGATTCTTTAGTCTTGCAGTTAATTTAATTTTTTTTTCAATTTTTTTCCTTTCTTTTGTCTTCTTCTGTTAATTTTTAAAAAAAAAACTTTTACCCTTTTCTTTTTTAACGTTTTTTAACTAGTTTATCTAATATATATATATATTCTTTCTTTTTTATATTTTTTCTTTATTTGTTTTCTTTTTTAAATTTTTTTCTATTTTGTTTTTGTTTTGTTTTATTTTTTAATGAATTTGAGGAATGTTTCCTCTATCCCTATAAAAAGAGGTTCAGAAAAGAAAGAAAAGAAAGGGCATAAAAAGAGGTTCAGAAAAAAACCTCTTTTTATGCCCTTTCTCCCCCCCGCCACGATTTGGGGGTCTCTTCTGATTTGGTTAAAGTGCATTTTTCTGGGGTCTTTGCCACCCTTTTAGTATTTTACTTGCCCCTTCATATACTCTTATCTGGACAAAATGACAAGGCAGAAAAATTCACCACAAAAAAAAGAACAAGAGGCAGTACCTAAGGCTAGGGACCTAATCAACACAGACATTGGTAATATGTCAGATCTAGAGTTCAGAATGACGATTCTCAAGGTTCTAGCCAGGCTCGAAAAAGGCATGGAAGATATTAGAGAAACCCTCTCTGGAGATATAAAAGTGCTTTCTGGAGAAATAAAAGAACTAAAATCTAACCAAGTTGAAATAAAAAAAGCTATTAATGAGGTGCAATCAAAAATGAAGGCTCTCACTGCTAGGATCAATGAGGCAGAAGAAAGAATTAGTAATATAGAAGACCAAATGACAGAGAATAAAGAAGCTGAGCAAAAGAGGGACAAACAGCTACTGAACCACGAGGGGAGAATTCGAGAGATAAGTGACACCATAAGATGAAACAACATTAGAAAAATTGGGATTCCAGAAGAAGAAGAAACAGAGAGGGGAGCAGAACGTATATTGGAGAGAATTATTGTAGAGGATTTCCCTAATATGGCAAAGGGAACAAGCATCAAAATCCAGGAGGTGCAGAGAACTCCCCTCAAAATCAACAAGAATAGGTCCACACCCTGTTACCTACTAGTAAAATTTACAAGTCTTAGTGACAAAGAGAAAATCCTGAAAGCAGCCCAGGAAAAGAAGTCTGTAACATACAATGGTAAAAATATTAGATTGGCAGCAGACTTATCCACAGAGACCTGGCAAGCCAGAAAGAGCTGGCATGATATATTCAGAGCACTAAATGAGAAAAACATGCAGCCAAGAATACTCTATCCAGCTAGGCTAACATTGAAAATAGAAGGAGAGATAAAAAGCTTCCAGGACAAACAAAAACTGAAAGAATTTGCAAACACCAAACCAGCTCTACAGGAAATATTGAAAGGGGTCCTCTAAGCAAAGAGAGAGCCTAAAAGTAGTAGATCAGAAAGGTACACAGACAATATACAGTAACAGTCACCTTACAGGCAATATAATGGCACTAAATTCATATCTCTCAATAGTTACCCTGAATGTTAATGGGCTAAATGCCCCAATCAAAAGACACAGGGTATCAGAATGGATAAAAAAACAAAACCCATCCATATGTTGCCTACAAGAAACTCATTTTAGACGCGAAGACACCTCCAGATTTAAAGTGAGGGGGTGGAAAACAATTTACCATGCTAATA
This sequence comes from Meles meles, assembly GCF_922984935.1. Classification (NCBI taxonomy): domain Eukaryota; kingdom Metazoa; phylum Chordata; class Mammalia; order Carnivora; family Mustelidae; genus Meles; species Meles meles. The sequence goes on along the minus strand of NC_060087.1, from coordinate 49,854,791 downwards.
GGCATCAGAAGAAAGCTGGGGTGGCAATCCTTATATCAGATCAATTAGATTTTAAGCCAAAGACTATAATAAGAGATGAGGAAGGACACTATATCCTACTCAAAGGGTCTGTCCAAAAAGAAGATCTAACAATTTTAAATATCTGTGCAAAAGTTTTAGAAGTGTCTTTTTTTATTGTGTTAAGTTAGCCACCATACAGTACATCATTAGTTTTTTATATAGTGTTCAATGATTCATTAGTTGCTTATAGCACCCAGTACTCATCACAACTCGTGCCCTCCTTAAGAAGTATCTTTTTAATGCTTTTGCTTTTGTTTGTTTTAGTATACTTTACACACAATGTTACATTAGTTTCAGGTGAAAAAATTTGTGATTTGACAAGTTTATACACTATGCAATTTTCACTGTAAGTGTAACTGTCATCTGTTCTGTTACATCGATTTTGCATTTTAATTGACTATATTGCATATGCTGTGTCTTTTTTTCCTGTGACTTATTCAACCCATAGCTGGAAGCCTTTGTCTCCTACTCACCTTTATCCCCTTAGCCCAATCCCCCACCTCCGTTCTCTCACACAACCATCAGTTTTTTCTCCATATTTATGGGTCTAATTCTACATTTTTTATTACTCCTGTGTTGTTTCATTTTAGATTTGACTTATGAATGGAAGCATTTTATATATCTCTTTCTCCATCAGAATTATTTCATATATCATAATACCCTCTAAGTCCCTCCATGTTGTCTGAAATAGTACGATCTCATCCTTCTTATGACTGTGAAATATTTCCCTTATTCATTCATCTATTGATGGACACAGGGTATTTGCATATCATGGCAATTGTAAATAATGCTGCAATAAACATAGGAGGGCATATATCTTTCTGGTTTTTGTGTGTTTCTTTGTTTTTTATTTTTTAATTTTAATTTAACTTTGTTAACATACAGTGGTATATAGTTTCAGGTGTACAATATATTATTTCAACAATTTTATACATCAACTTGTGCTCATCACAATGAGGGCAATCCTTAATTTCCATACTAATTCAAACCATTTTCCCACTCCATCCCCTCTGGTAACCATCAGATTGTTCTCTATAATTAAGAATGTTAAATGGGCTACCTGGGTGGTGGCTCAGTGGGCTGAAGGCTCTGCCTTGGCTCAAGTCATGATCCCAGTGTCCTGGGATGGAACCCTGCATCAGACTCTCTGCTCGGCAGGGAGCCTGCTTCCCTGCACCCCCCTGCCTGCCTCTCTGCCTGCTTGTGATCTCTGTCTATCAAATAAATAAAAAAATAAAATATTAAAAAAATGTTTCTTGCTTTGACTATTTTTTCTTTTGCTTCTTTGTTTTGTTTCTTAAATTACACATATAAGTGGAAATATATATTTGTATTTATCTGTCTCACTTATTTCACTTAGTACAATTATTCATTTTCTGGGTGTTGAAATTTATAAGTTCTTCATATATTTTGGATAATAATGCTTTAATAGATACATCATTTGCAAATATCTTCTTTCCTGTAAATTGCTCTTTTGTTCTTGATTGTTTCCTTTGATGCAAAGAAGCTTTTTATTTTGATGAAGTCCAAATGATTTATTTTTGCTTTTGTTTCCCTTGAAACAGGAGACACATCTAGAAAAAAAATGTACTGCTAATGACAAAGAACTTACTGCTTATATTCTATTATACAATTTTTATGGTTTGGATCTCACATTTAGGTCTTTAATCCATTTTGAATTTTTTAAAAAGATTTTATTTATTTATTTGACAGATAGAGATCACAAGTAGGGGGAGAGGCAGGCAGAGAGAGAGAGAGGAGGAAGCAGGCTCCCCGCCAAGCAGAGAGCCCAATGCGGGGCTCAATCCCAGGACCCTGGGATTATGATCTGAGCGAAAGGTAGAGGCTTTAACCCACTGAGCCACCCAGGCGCCCCTTGAATTTTTTTTTATGTATGATGTAAGACAGTGGTCCAATTTCTTTCTTTTGCATATTGATGTCCAGTTTTCCAAAAACACTTTACTTAAGAGACCTTTTTCACATTTCATATTCTTTTCTGCTTTGTCAAAATATATTGACCAGATAATTGTGGATTTTTGTCTGGATATTCCATTTTGTCACATTGACCTATTTATCTACTTTTGTTCCAATACTATACTGTTTCAATTACTACAGCTTTGAAATACAACTTGAAGCCCAGAATTATGATGCCTCCAGGTTTGCATTTCTTTTTCGAGATTGCATTGGCTATTTAGGTTCATTTGTGGTTCCACAGAATGTTCAGGTTTGTTTGTTCTACCTATGTGAAAATTGCTGGTGGTATTTGAAAGGGTTTGCATTAAATGTGTAGATTATTTTAGGTAATGTAGCCTTTTTAACAATATTTGTTATTCTAATCCATGAGAATAGAATGTTTTTTCCCCAATTTTTTTTGTTATCTCAATTTCTTTCATACTGTTTTATAGTTTTCAAAGCACAGATCTTTCACCTCTTTGGTTAGGTTTATTCCTAGGCATCTCTTTGGTTTGGGTACAGTTGTAAATAGGGTCAATTCTTTGATTTCCCATTCTACTGCTTTATTATTGCTCTGTGAAAATGCGATAGATTTCTTTTATATTTTTTTGAAATGCAATAACTTTCTGTACTTTGATTCTGTATCCTGCAACTTTACTGAATTTATGTATTAGTTCTAGCAATTTCATGTGGTGTTTCTGGTTTTCTATATGGATTATCATGTCATCTACAAATTGTGAACGTTTGACTTTCCTCACCAATTTGGATGGCATTTATTTATTTATTTATTTATTTATTTATTTATTTATTTTAATTTGATTACCATGACTAGGACTTTCAGTATTATGTTAAATAAAAGTAGTGAGTGGGGACACCCCTATCTTCTTCCTGACAACACTCAGTTTTTCCTCATTGAGTATGATATTAGTTGTGGATTTTTGGTATATGGTCTTTATGATGTTGAGGAATGTTTCTGTTAGGGGCCGTGCTCAAAGAAGTGAGACTGATACAAAGCGAAGTTCAAGCAAAGCTTTATTTTGCACCAAGCATTGAGAATCAAAGTGACCAGTCACGGCAGTCTCTTGCAAAGAGGCGAACCTTCCCAGCCTCATAGACTTACTTTTATAGAGGTAGTTTAGCTGGGCTATACACAGGTGGTCAATGAGATTGCAATACACAGAGAAAACTTCACAGTCGTGTTAGGTCACACACGGGCGGCCAATTGAATTACAATTCACCCTAGTAGATATATATGTGCCCCACTGATTGGCTGTCTCTATCTGTCCTGACCCGCCCTTATATCTGTGCTTTGCAAGTAAGTTCCTCTGGGAGGGGCAGGGTCAATCTAAGTTTACTGCATAGGGTCATTCTAAGTTTACTGAATAAACAACAAAATGGCTGCCTCTGATTAAGTAGTCCCTTACAATTCCCCCTACCTTACTTGGTTGACAGTTTTTATCCTGAATGCATGTTGTCTTTTGTCAAATGCTTTCTCTGAATCTATCAGAAGGATTAAATGGTTCTTATTCATTCTTTTTTTAGTGTGTTGTATCACATGGATTGATTTGTGAATATTGAAACACACTTGTAGCACAGGAATACATCCCACTTCATCCTGGTGAATGATTCTTTTACTGTACTGTTGGATTTGGTTTGCTAGGATTTTGTTGAGAATTTTTTCATCTGTGTTCTTCAAGGTTATTTGTCTGCAGTTCTCTTTTTTACTGGAATCATCTGGTTTGGGAACCAGAGATATGCTGCTCTCATAGAATGAGTTTGGACTTTTCCTTCCCATACTATTTTTGGACTAGCTTGAGAAGAATAAGTAGTAACTCTTCTTTAAATATTTGGTAGAATTCCCCTGTAAAGTCAGCTGCCCTGGGCTTTGTTTGTTGGGAGATTTTTTTAATACTGATACAATTTCTTTGGTGTTTATGAGTTTGCTCAAGTATTCTATTACTTCCTGTTTAAGTTTTGGTAATTTATGTGTTTCAAGGAATTTATTCTTTTCTTCAAGTTTTTCTAATTTGTTAGAATAAGTCTTCATAATATTAACTTATAAATGTTTGCATTTCTGTGGTGTTGGTTCTTATTTCTCCTTTCTCGTTTGTAATTTTAATCCTTTGGGTCCTTTCTCCTTTCTTTTTGATAAGTCTGGCAAGGGGCTTATCAAATTTATTAATTTTTTCAAAGAACAAGCTCTTGGTTTCATTGATTGGTTCTATTGTTTTGGGTTTTTATTTTCTTTGTTTTTGTTTGCTTCTACATCATTTCTTTCTTTTTTGTTTTTTAGTTCCAATTTTTTTCAGTGTTCCAAGATTCATTGTTTATGCACTGCACCCAGTTCTCCATGCAATACATGCCCTCCTTAATACCCACCACCAGGCTCACCCAACTGACAACAGTCACCAACTGTGGATACAACTTTTGTCTCAACATGGATGGGACTGGAAGAGATTATGCTGAGTGAAATAAGTCAAGCAGAGAGAGCCAATTATCATATGGTTTCACTTAATTTGGGAGCATACATCATTTTTTTCTGCTCTCATTTTTATAATTTCGCTTCTTGTGATGGCTTTAGGATTATTTTTTGCACTTTTTCTAGCTCCTTCATTTGTAAAGTTAGCATGCTTACTTGAGATTTTTCTTGCTTCTTGATGCAGGCTTGTATTGCTGTATAAGTCCCTCTTCTGACTGCTTTTGCTGCATCCCAAAAGTTTTGGGCAGTCATGTTTTCATTCTCATTTCTTTCCATGTATTTTTTTTATTTCTTTTTTTATTTCATGCTTGATCCATTCATTGTTTAGAAGCGTGTTTTTAAACTTCCATGTATTTGTGGTCTTTCCAAATTTTTTCTTGTGGTTGACCTCAAGTTTCACAGAATTTTGGTCAGAAAATATACCTAGTATGATCTCAATCTTTTTGTACTTGTTGAGGCCCAATTTGCAACCCAGTGTATGATTTCTTCTAGAGAATGTGCAATGTGCACTTGAAAAGAATGTATATCCTATTGCTTTGGGATGAAATGTTCTGAGTGTATCTGTGATGTCCACTTTGTACAGAGTGTCATTCAAAGCCACTGTTTCCTAGGGGCACCTGGGTGGATCCGTGGGTTAAAGCCTCTGCTTTTGGCTCAGGTCATGATCCCAGGGTCCTGGAATAGAGCCCCGCATCCGGCTCTCTGCTCAGCAGGGAGCCTGCTTCCCTTCCTCTCTCTCTGCCTGCCTCTCTGCCTATTTGTGATCTCTGTCAAATAAATACATAAAATCTTTTTAAAAAGCCACTGTTTCCTTGTTGATTTGCTGTTTTGATGACCTGTGCATTGATGTAAAATGAGTGTTAAAGTCCCCTAATATTATTGTATTATTATCAATAAGTGTTTTAATGTTTCCTTTTAATTGTTTTACATATTTGGGTGCTCTCATGTTGGAGGCATAAATATTTTCAACTGTTGGATCTTCTTGGTGGATAATCCCCTTTATTGCGATATAGTGAACTTCTTCATCTCTTGTTATAGTCTGGTTTAAAATCTACATTTATTAATGATGTACTAATTGAACATGATAATTAAAAATAAATGAAACCCCAAAAAATCCAAGTTGTCTAAGTATTGTGACTCTGGCTTTCTTTTAATGTCCTTTTGAATGATAAATATTTATCCATCCTTTCACTTTTAATGTCCAGGTGTCTTTAGGTTGAAAATGCATCAGCTATGGGCAACATATGCATGGGTCTTGTTTTTTGTTGTTGCTCTTTTTTTTTTTTTAATCCATTCTGATAACCTATGTCTTTTGATTGAATCATTCAGTCCATATACATTCAGAGCAATTATTGATATTTATTTAATGTCATTTTATTACGTGTTTTGGCATTGTTTATGGTGACTTTCTCTGTTTCTGTCTTTTCTTTGTCACGTTTGAAATTTCTTTCCACTCAAAGAGTCCCCTTCAATATTCATTTCAGGGATAGTTTCATGGTCATGAACTACTTTAGTTTTTGTTTGTCTGTGAAACTCTATGTCTCCTATTTTTAATGGCAGCCTTGCAGGATAGAGTAAGTATACTTAAATTCAATTTAGTTGATAGATAGTGTATTATTAGTTTCTGCGATAGAATTTAGTGATTCATCAGTTACATATAATACCGAATGCTCATTCTATCAAGTGTCCTCCTTAATGCCCATCACCAATTCACATCATCACCCACCCACCACTCCTGCAGCAAACCTATTGTTTCCTATAGTTAAGAAATTTATGGTTTGCCTTTTATGGGCAAACCATTGTTTTGTTTTGTTTTGTTTTATGGTTTGCCTACCTCCCTGTTTTTACCTTATTTCATTTTCCTTCAACTTCCCCTATGTTCATCTGCCTTGTTTCTTAAATTCACATAAGTGAAATAATATGCCATTTGTCTTTCTCTGAAACTTATTCCACTTAACGTAATAGCCTCTAGTTCCATCTATGTCATTGCAAATGGCAAGATTTCATTATTTTTGATGACTGAGGAATATTCCATTGTATGTTCTATATATATATATATATAACATCTTCTTTATCTGTCCATATGTTGATGGACATCTGGGCACTTTCCATATTTTGGCTACTGTGGACGTTGCTGCTATAAACATTGAGGTGCATGTGCTCCTTCAAATCACTATATTCATATCCTTTGGATAAATACCTACTAGTGAAATACCTACGATTGTAATTGTTGGATTATAGGGTAGCTTTATCTTTACCTTTTTAAGGAACCTCCATAGATTTTTCCAAGAGTGGCAGCACCAGTTTGCATTCCCACCAACAGTGTAAGAGGGTTCCTCTTATGCTGCATTCTCACCAACATCTGTTTTTTCCCGAATTGTTCATTTTAGCCCTTATGACTGGTGTGAGGTGGTATCTCATTGTGGTTTTGATTTGCATTTCCCTGATGCCCAATGATGTTGAGCATTTTTTCATGCATCCATTAGCCATTTGTATACCTTCTTGCAGAAATTTCTTCTTTTTATAATTTTAGGTTTTTCTTTATTAATATATAATGTATTATTTGTTTCAGGGGTACAGGTTTATGAATCATCAGTCTTACACAATTCACAGCACTCATCATAGCACATATCCTCCCCAATATCCATCACCCAGTCACCCTATCACTCTCCCCCAGCCCCCAGTAACCCTGTTTCCTGAGATTAAGAGTCATGGTTTATCTCCCTCCCAATCCCATCTTGTTTCATTTTTTTTCTTCCCTATCCCCCACAGCCTCCAAATCTGCTTCTCAAATTCCTCATATCAGAGAGATCATATGATAATTATCTTTCTCTGATTGACTTATATTACTTAGCATAATACCCTCTATTTCTATCCACGCCATTGCAAATGGCAAGATTTAGGGGTTTTGATGGCTGTGTAGTATTCTATTGTATATATATAACACATCTTCTTCATCCATTCATCTATTGAGGGACATCTAAGTTCTTTCCATAGTTTGGCTATTGTGGACATTGCTGCTATAAACATTCAGGGGCATGTGCCCCTTCAGATCACTACATTTGTATCTATAGGGTAAATACCCAGTACTGCGATTGCTGAGTCATAATGTAGCTCTATTTTCAACTGTTTCAGGAACTTCCATACTGTTTTCCAGGGGGCTGCACCAGCTTACATTCCCACCAACAGCGTAGGAGGGTTCCCCTTTCTCCACATCCTCACCAACACTTGTCTTTTCCTAACTGGTTAATTTTAGCCATTCTGACTGGTGTGAGATGGTATTTCACTGTGGTTTTGACTTGTATTTCCCTGATGCTGAGTGCTTTTGACCACTTTTTCATGTGTTTGTTGGCCATTTGGATTTCTTTGCAGAAATGTCTGTTCATGTTTTCTGCTCATTTCTTGATTGGATTATTTGTTCTTTGGATATTGTGTTTGACAAATTCTTTATAGATTTTGGATACTAGACCTATATCTGATATGTCATTTGCAAATATCTTCTCCCATTATATCTGTTTTCGTTTGGTTTGACTGTTTGCTGTGCAAAAGCTTTTTATCCTGATGAAGTGCCATTGCCTCTGTAGACATGTCTAGCAAGAAGTTCCTGTGTCCATGGCCAAAGAGGTTGCTGCCTATATTCTCCTCTAAGATTTTGAAGAATTCCTGCCTCATATTTAGGTCTTACATTCATGTTGAGCTTATTTTTATGTATGCTGTAAGGAAATGGTCCAGTTTCATTCTTCTCCATGTGGCTGTCCAATTTTCTGAAACAATTTTTCAAAGAGAATGCCTTTTTTTCCAGTGGACATTGTGTCCGGCTTTATGGAAGATTAGTTGAGGGTCTATTTCTGGGTTCTCTAGATTGTTCAATTGATCTACATGTCTGTTTTTTGTGCCAGTATCATACTGTTTTGATGAATACACCTTTGTAATACAGCATGAAGTTGAATTGTGATGTCTCCAGCTTTGGTTTTCTTTTTCCAAATTATCTCTGGGTATTTTAGGTTCCATCCAAATTTTAAGTTGATTCTTCCAACTCTGTGAAATATGTTGATGGCATTGTGGAAGAGCTTGCATTGAATGAGTAGATTGCTTTCAATAACATAGTCATTTTAACAATATTTGTTCTTTCAATCCTTCAGCATGGAATGCTTTTCCATTTCTTGTGTCTTTCTAAATTTCTTTCATAACTGTTCTATAATTTTCAGAGTACGGGTCCTTTACTTCTTTGGTTAGGCTCATTTCTAGGCATTTTATGGGTTTTGGTGCAATTTTAAATGGAATTGATTCTTTGATTTCTCTTTCATTTGCTTCATTATTAGTGTATAGACGTGCAAGTGACTTCTATGCACTGATTGTATATCCTACAGCTTTGCTAAATTCCTGTATCAGTTCTAGTAGTTTTTTGGAGGAGTCTTGTGAGATTTCTACATAGAGTATCATGTCCTCAGTGAAGAGTGAAATTTTGACTTCTTTGCTGATTTGGGTGACTTTTATTTCTTTTTTGTTGTCTGATTGCTGATGCCAAGACTTCCAGTACTACAGTTAAAAACAATGGTGAGAGTGGACATCCCTGTTGTGTTCCTTACCTTAGGGGGAAAGCCGTCTGATTTTCCCAGATGAGGATGATATTCACTGTGGGTTTGTGATATATGGCTTTTATGATGTTGAGGGATGTTCCTTCTTTCCCTTCACGTCAGATAGTTTCTAACAAGAAAGGATTCTGGATTTTGTCAAATGCTTTTTCTGCATCAACTGAGAGGATTATATGGTTCTTCTCCTGTCTTTTATTAATGTGGCATATCATGTTTATTTGATTTCCAGATGTTGAAACACCCTTGCAACACAGGAATGAATCTCACTTAGTCTTAGTGAATAATCCTTTTAATGTACTGTTGAGTCCTATTACCTAGGACCTTGGTCAGAACTTCTGCATCCATGTTCATCAAGGCTCTTGGTCTGTAATTCTCTTATTTGGCGGGGTCTTTGGTGGTCCTATGAGGGATATGGATAGCAATATAGGACTTTCTCAAGAAAAAAAAGTCTCACATACCCAACCTAACCTTAGACCTAAAGGAGCTGGAAAAAGAACAACAAATAAAGCATAAGTCCTGCAGAAGAAGATAAACAATAAAAATTTGATCAGAAATCAATGATGTAGAAATCGTAAGAACAGAACAAATTAACAAAACTAGGAACTCATTCTTTGAAAGAATTAATAAGATTGATAAACCCTTAGTCAGACTTATCAAAAAGGGAAGAGAAAGGACCCAAATATGCAAAATCATAAATAAAAGAGGACAATTCACAAAAAATATGCAAGAAATGCAAACAATTGTAAGAGAATATCATGATCAATTATATACCTACAAATTAGGCAATATGGAAGAAATAGATTAATTCCTAGAAACATACAAATCAACAAAACTGAAACAGGAAGAAACACAATACTTGAGCAGAGCCATAAACAGCATGAAATTGAATCAGTAGTCAAAAATCTCCCAACAGAGTCTAGGGCTGGATGGCCTCCCATGGAATTCTACCAAATATTTAAAGAATAATTTAATACCTATTTTTTTCTGAAGCTGTTTCAAAAAATAGAAATGGAAGAAAAACTTTTGAACTCATTCTATGAGGTTAGAATTACTTTGATTCCAAAACCAGACCAAGGCAACTGACTTTTAAAGCTGCAGGCTCCACATCTTGCTGGTGATACAAACTCACAAATTTCAGTCCTTCTGGTTTTCAAGTCCAGATGTTATGAGGATTCATTTTACCCTGTGGACTCACTCTTGCTTTCCTCCCTCTGTGACTCCATCTCTCTCCTTCTTTTTTTTTAAGATTTTATTTATTTGAGAGAGAGACAGTGAGAGAGAGCATGAGAGGGGAGAAGGTCAGAGGGAGAAGCAGACTCCCCATGGAGCAGGGTGCCTGATGTGGGACTCAATCCCAGGACTCTGGGATCATGACCTGAGCTGAAGGCAGTCACTTAACCAACTGAGCCACCCAGGTGCCCCATCTCTCTCCTTCTTGCAGGAAGCTCCCAAGCACCATTTCTGCCCTTCCTAACCCCTCTGAAGCAGCTTATTCTCTACCTTTAGTTGTAGAGTTTGCTCTTCCAGTCTTCAGAACACTCTCCAGTTTATTTGCTTAGATATGAGTGATGTATAGTTGTAAATGTGGGATGAGGTCACCTTAGGGTCCTCCTGCTCTTCAATCGTCCCAGACCTCTCAAATAAAAACAAATAAATGTGATAATCAAGGAGTAATTATTCCAAACTTCCAAGGCTGGCTTTTCATATAGTAATCAAGTAATGTAATTCATCACATCAAGAGACTAGAGAACAGTTGCATGACCATATCAATGTACACAGAACAAGCATTTTATACAATCCAACACCCATTCATGCTAACAATACTTGGAAAACTAGGAATACAGGGAAAATTTCTCAATTTGATAAAGGCTATATAGTTAAAAACAACTACAGCTAGCATTATGCTTAATGGTGAAAAAATTGAAGCTTTCTCACTAAGATCAGTTGTAAGACAAAATGTCATTTCTCACTACTCCTTGTCAACACCATATGAGAAGTCCTTGCTAATGCAGTGAGGAAAGAAATTGGAACATATTTGTATAGATTGGATAAAAATATATAAAAAATGTTATTGATCACAAATTATATAATTATGCACTCAGTTGGAAAGAATCAACATTTGGGACTAATAAGCATTTAATGGAAGGTTGCAGCATACAAAATTAATATACAAAAATCTACCACTTAACTGCATAGTAGTAAGGATGCTAAACCATTTATATTACCACACAAACAAATGAAATACATTGGTGTGGTGTAAATCTAATGAAATTTGCACACAATTTATATGAGAAAATCTAGTAAATTCTAGTGAAAGAAATAAAAGAAAAACTAAACAAATGGAGATACATTCTATGCTTATTAATTAGAAGACTCAATTTTGCTAAGATATCTGTTCTTCCCAACTTTATCTAAAATGCAAAGCAATTCAGATCAAAATATCAATAAATTATTTTGTGAATGTGTTTAAAATGATTTTGAAGTTTAAATGGAGAAGTTTATGACCCCAAATAGCTAACACATTATTGACAAAAAAAAAAAAAAAGGTTGGAAGATTTATGATACCTAACAAGCTCACTTACTCTAAAGCTATAATAATCAAGACAGGGTGGCATTTGTCAAAGAACAGACAAATAGATCAATAATATATATTACAGAGCCCCAAAATAAAAACCTTATAAATATAGTTAACTGATTTTTTAAAGACAATACAATGGAGCAACAATAGTCTTTTCAACAAAAGATGCTAGAACAACTGAATATCCACCTGAAAAAAAATATATGTATATACACAGAGACCTTATAGTGTTCACACATATTAACTCCTATGGGTCAAAAAACTAAAGGTAAACCATAAAACTATAAAAGTCCAAGAAGATAACATAGGAAAAAAACTTAGATGATTTTCAATGTGGTGATAACTTTTTAAATACAATACAAAAGGCACAATTCATTAAAGACATAATTGATTAGATGGACTTCATCAAAACTAAAAACTTCTGAGCTGTGAAAAGCATATCGAAAAATTAGGAAGCAAACCACAGACTGGGAGAAAAATTTTGTATGAGATATCTGACACAGAACTGTTGTAAAGATATTTAAAAAAAACACTTAAAACTCAACAATAAGAAAATAGACAATCTAATTTAATAATGAATCAAATGCCATAAAAGATAAACTCACCAGAAATACACAATTTTCATTCATTGCTGATTGGATTGCAAAATAATGCAACTACTTTGGAAGAGAGTTTGTCAAAGTTTTATGTATTCTTTTTTTATACAGGGTGTAGTTTCACTGAATTAAACATATAACTCCTCTCCCATGCTCCTTTACAGGTTTACAAACATTTGTATCCTAATAAAATAAGTTACTTTAAAGAAGGCTTATACAGAATGTAGTTTCAATGAAAATATTACATACATAAAAACACCTTTACCATGTAATCTAGCAATTCTCCCCCTTAGAATATCCTCAAGGGAATTAAGTTTTTGTCCATACTAAACCCTTCACATAGATGTTCATAAAAGCATTATTTATTTATAATGGCAACAATGTACAAATATACTACATGTCCTTAAGTAGGTGAATGTATAAATGAATTGTGTTATATACAGACAACGGAATATAATAGAATATTATTCAACAATAAAAATAAGTGAGCTATCAAGTCATAAAAAGACATGCTTATTGCTAAGTAAAGAATCCAAATGGAAAATACTACATACATGATTTATACAATATTAAATTCCGGAAAATGGAAAATAATAGAGAGTAAAAGATCAGTGACTGCCAATGACTAAGGTAAGGAAATGAAGTGTAGACAGACAAGGGAGGATTTTTAGGGCAGAGAACTATTCTATATGACATTATAATGACAGGTGCATGTCATTTTACTGTTATCCATACCCATAGAATTTACAAAATGAAGAGTAAACGCTAAACTAAAGTATAAGCTTTGGGTGATTGTTTTAAGTTTTTTTTAAGATTCTATTTATTTATTTGACAGAGAGAGAGAGAGAGAGAAAGCACAAACCAGCAGACGCTGCAGAGAGGGGCAGAGGGAGAGGGAGAAGCAGGCTCTCCACTGAGCAAGTTGCCCAATGTGGGGCACGATTCCAGTACCCTGGGATCATGATCTGAGCTGATGGCAAATGATTAACAGAATGAGTCATCAGGGCTTGCCATGATTATGATAACTGCATGTAGGTTGATCAGTTTTAACATAAGTACCAGTGTGGTGGGCAATGTTAATAATGTTAGAGGCTATGCATATTCGAAGGCAGGGAGTACATGGAAATCAATGTTATCTCCCTCTCATATTGTTTTTTGTTTTTTTTTAACTTTTTAAAAATTTATTTATTTTTTCAGTGTAACAGTATTCATTGTTCTTGCACAACACCCAGTGCTCCATGCAAAACGTGCCCTCCCTATTACCTCCTGGATTGGAAGAATAAATATTGTGAAAATGACTATGCTACCTAAAGCAATCTACACATTTAATGCAATCCCTATCAAAATACCATCCATTTTTTCAAAGAAATGGAACAAATAATCCTAAAATTTATATGGATCCCTCTCATATTGTTTTAAAGCTAAAACTGCCTTTTGAAAATAGTCAAGATAAAAATTTTAAAAAAAGAAATAATGTCTGAAAATCTCCCAAATCATGTTTGTTACATGAAAATCCATATGTATTATGTACAATAGTCTCCAAATAACATACACCCAAATAAGATTTCGCTGGCACCCATTATATCACACTATCAAAAGTAAAAGATAAAGAGTCTGTTTTTAGATATAATAGTATGTGTAAGTTACACTGTGTAGAGGAGGTTGGTTCTTTATAAGAACTGAAATAAGGAAAGAAAACATCAAAGAGAATGAAAAGAGATAATACTAGAGAGGGTGATCTACTGATGTAACTAGTTTGTTCTGAAGTTTAAGTTAATATTTTAAAATATGTCTGAATCTGTGTTGTTATAAAGAAATGTGGCAAAGTTGCTAATATTACAATAATATTCTGGTTATAACAGTTTTTCATTTCAAATTGTTTTGTTATTAGTCTATCTTAACTTCTCACTAATTTCTACTTATTTTTCTTAATTTGTGAGGGATGTTTGAATTTACAGATGACCGTAAATTCATCAATTCATCAATTGATGACTTTTTAACATAACAGCATTTGAAAATGTATACCATTTTCAGACAAGAAAAAAGTCTTTCCTTGCTTTGCTCATCTTTCCTTTTTTTTTCCATTTTATTTATTTTTTCAGCGTAAAAGTATTCATTCTTTTTGCACAACACCCAGTGCTCCATGCAAAACGTGCCCTCCCCATTACCCACCACCTGTTCCCCCAACATCCCACCCCTGACCCTTCAAAACCCTCAGGTTGTTTTTCAGAGTCCATAGTCTCTTATGGTTCGCCTCCCCTTCCAATTTTTTTTTAATAAACATATAATGTATTTTTATCCCCAGGGGTACAGGTCTGTGAATCGCCAGGTTTACACACTTCACAGCACTCACGATAGCACTTACCCTCCCCAATGTCCATAGCCCCCTCCCCCTCTCCCAATCCCACCTCCCCCCAGCAACCCCCAGTTTGTTTTGTGAGATTAAGAGTCATTTATGGTTTGTCTCCCTCCCAATCCCATCTTGTTTCATTTATTCTTCTCCTATCCCCCTACCCCCCCATGTTGCTTCTCCATGTCCTCATATCAGGGAGATCATATGATAGTTGTCTTTCTCCGATTGACTTATTTCACTAAGCACGATATGCTCTAGTTCCATCCACGTCGTCACAACAGATGAATGGATAAAGAAGATGTGGTATATATACACAATGGAATACTATGCAGCCATCAAAAGAAATGAAATCATCTTTCCTTTTTTATGTTTGTTATGATTCTTAAATTCAACATAGGAGTGAAATCATAGGTATAGGTCTTTCTTTGACTGACTTATTTGCTTACAACATGCTCTCTAGTGGGGGCTCTAGGTGGCTCACTCAGTTAAGTGTCTGCTTTTGGCTCAGGTCATAATCCCAGGGTCCTGGGATCAAGTACCACATTGGGCTCCCTGCTCATTGGAGAGTCTGATTCTCCCTCTGCCCTCGCACTGCTTGTTCACTCTTGCTCATGCATCCTTTCTCAAAAAACAAAAAACAAAAAAAAACCAAAAAAATAAACAAAAAAAACACAACTTTTTAAAGGATATGCTCTTTAGATCCATCCATGTTGTAACAAATGGCAAGATTTTATTACTTATTCAATGAAAAAGTATATATTTATATATAGAGAGATATATAAATAGATATAGATAGATAAATAGATATATAACAAAATAGATATATAACACATATAAATACAACACTACATTGGATTAAAGATATAGATATCTAGATATTTATAGATATCTATATATATGGCATATTTATCCATTATTCTCTCAATGGACACTACGGATGCTTCCAAAAGAAGACTCTTAACTGTAGAGAACAAACAGGTGTTTACCAAAGGGGAGGTGGAAAGGAGGATGTGTGAAGGAGGTGAAGTAGATTAAGATCGCACATAACTTGATGAACAATGAGTAATATAAGGAATAATTGAATGGCTATATCAGACATCTGAAACTAACATAACATTATGTTAACTTCACTGGAATTAAAACAATGAGAATGATAAAGAATTTTGAAAGCAGAAACAGAAAAGTTACTAGTCACATACAAGTGAAAGTCCATAATTCTCTAAGTAGATTTCTCATTAGAAATATTTACTTATCATATGGGCTCTCTTATTTGTGGAGCATAAGGAATAACATGGAGGACATGGGGAGATGGAGAGGAGAAGTGAGTTGGGGGAAATTGAAGGGGGAGATGAACCGTGAGAGCTGTGGACTCTGAGAAACAAACTGAGGGGTTTAGGGGAGGGGGGTGGCAGTTTGGGTGAGCCTAGTGGTGGCTATTATGGAGGGCATGTATTGCATGGAGCACTGGGCGTAGTAAATAAACAATAAACTCTGAAACACTGAAAAGAAAAAGAAATGAATAAAAATTTTTTAAAAAGAGCTCTTTAAGAATAGGAGACTGTGGAATTATATATTCAACACCCTGAAATAAAAAAAAAAACACATGCAAACTATACATGGCAAAGTTGTTCTGAAAAAAAGGGAAGTTAAAGATTTTCCCAGATACACAAAAGCTGGTGGAGTCACCAAAGTTTGTATTGCCAAACAACAACAACAACAACAACAACAACAAAATGTTTGTATTGTCCTACAAAAATCACCAAAGGATATTATTCATGTTGAAATGAATGGATGTTGATTAATAACGTGAAAGTAAAGAAAAGTATGAAACTTGGAGAAGAGGCAAGATGGCAGAGGAGTAGGAGAAACAGTTTCAAACAGTCTCCTGAACTGAGCTAAATACCAGAACAATGTGAACACCCATGAAATCCACTTGAGATGTAAGATTATACACTTCTGGATCCCTAAGCGGGCAGAAGATCATCAATGGAGAAAGTGTACATTGCTTGGTTGCTGGTTGATATATTAAGTTATACATCCCCTCAACTATCTCTCACCCAAATGACTAGGAGGAAGAACACCCAACAGCCCCAAAATTCATAGACTGAGCCCTCTGCCACAGAACTGTTGAATATGGACATAAACAATACGTTGGAAAAGAAATTCAGGGTAACCATTATCCAGGCATGGTTAGGTTGGAGACCATTAGTGGCAACATAAAATCTCTAACACAGAAGTGAGAGATGATCTGGCAAAACTTAAAAATGCTAATAATGAGATCCAACCTAATCTAAATAGTCTAACAGCTAGGGTAACATACACAGAAGATAGAATTAGTGATCTAGAAGCCAAAATGATAGAAAAGAAGGATCAAGAGGAGGACTAGAAAAAACAGATTAGCAGCCATGAGAGAAGATTTAAGGAAGTAAATGGTGCCATGAAATGTTCCAATGTCACAATTATTGGGATCCCTGAGGGGGTGAAGAGAGAGAGAAAACTGGAAGATAGTGTTGACCAAATCCCAGATGAAAGTTTCTCTAATTTGGGGGATGCAACATGTGTTCATGTTCTAGAGGCAGAGAGGACACCCCCCAAGATCAACAATGGTAAACAGACCTCCAGATACTTAATTGTGAAATCCATGAGTCATAAATTCAGATAAAATACCTTAAGGGAAGCTAGGGGGGAAGAGATTCCTCATGAACAGAGGGAGGACCATCAGAATAATGTCACATCTGGCCACAGAAACCTGGCAAACCAGAAAGGGCTGGCAAGACATATTCAGGGCAATAAATGAGAAGAACATGCAGCCAAGAATACTTTATCCAGCAGGATGGCCATTCAAAATGAATGGAGATATAAAGGGCTTCCAAGACAGGCATGGATTAAAAGAATATGTGACCACCAAGCCGTCATTACAAGAAATATTAAGGGGGGTTCTATAAAAGAAGAAAGAACCCAAGAGTGACATAGAACAGAAATTTACAGAGAAAATCTATAGAAACAAGGACTTCACAGGCAACATGATGTCAACAAAAATGTATCTTTCAATAACCATGCCCAAAGTGAATGACTTAAATGCTCCCATACAAAGGCACAGGTTGCAGATTGGGTAAAACAAAGGACCCATCCATATGCTGTCTACAAGAAACAAATTTGGAACCTAAAAATACATCCAGACTAAATGTGAAGGGATGGAGAAGCAACTTTCATGGAAACAGGCCTCCAAAGAAAGCTGGGTAGCAATTCTCATATCAGATAAACTAGATTTTAAACTAAAGACTGTAGTCAGAGATAAAGAAGGACACTACATAATTTCTAAATGGTTTATCCACCAAGAAGATCTAACAATTGCAAATATTTATGCCCCCAACATGGGAACAGACAACTACATAAGCCAACTGTTAATCAAAATAAAAAGTCAAATTGATATAAATATACTAATTGTGGGAGATCATAATCCAAGCAGAAAATCAATAAAAAAACAAGAGCTATGAATGAAACATTGGACCAGATGGACCTCATAGATATATAAAGAACATTCCATTCTAAAACAACAGAATACTCCTTCTCAAGGGCACATGGAACTTTCATCAGAATAGGCCACATACTGGGTCACAAATCAGGGCTCAACAGATACCAAAGTTTGAGATTATTCCCTGCGTATTCTCAGATCACAAGGCTTTAGAGACTGGAACTCAACCACAAGAAAAAGTTTCAAAAGAATTCATAAACGTGGAAGCTAAAGGCTACCCTGTTTTAAAATGTTTGGATCAGACTCATAACCAGTAAGGAAATTTAACCAGTCATCAAAAGTCTCCCAACAAACAAAAGCCCAGGGCCAGATGGCTTCCCAGGGGAATTCTACCAAATATTTAAAGAAGAATTAAAATCTATTCTCCTGAAAGTGTTCCAAAAAATAGAAATGGAAAGAAAACTTCCAAACTCATTTTATGAGGCCAGCTTTACCTTGAACCAAAACCACGCAAAGACCCCATGAAAAAAAAATTCATACCAATATCCTTGATGAACACAGATGCGAACATTCTCACAACAATACTAGCCAATAGAATCCAACAGTACATTAAAAGGATTATTCATCATTTGATCCTTGGATGCAAGGTTGTGTCAGCATCTGCAAATCAATCAATGTGATACAATATATTAATAAAAGAAAGAATAAGAAACATATATTATTCTAAATAGATGCTGAAAAAGCATTTGACAAAGTACTACATCCCTTCTTGATAAAAATTCTTCAAAGTATAGGGATATAGGGTACATACCTCCATATCACCAAATCCATCTATGAAAAACACACAATGAAGATCATTCTCAATGGGGAAAATCTGAGAGCTTTTCCCCTAAGGTCAGGAACATGACAGGGATGTCCACTATCACCGCTGCTATTCAACAAGAAATAAAAGCCAGCTGAATGGGCAAAGAGGAAGTCAAACTGCCACTCTATGCAGATGATATGATAATTGATGTGGAAAACCCAAAAGAATCCACTCCAAAACTGCTAGAACTCATACAGGAATTCAGTCAAGTGTCAGGATATAAAATCAATGCACAGAAATTAGTTGCATTTCTATACGCCAACAGCAAGACAGAAGAAAGAGAAATAAAGGAGTCAATCCCATTTAAAATTGCAGCCAAAACCATGTGATACCTAGGAATAAACATAACCAAAGAGGCTAAGGATCTATATGCAGAAAACAAAAAAGTACTCCAGAAAGAAATTGAGGAAGACACAAAGAAATAGAAAAATGTTCCATGCTCATGGATTGTAAGAACAAATATTGTGAAAATGTCTATGCTACCTAAAGCAATCTACACGTTTAATGCAATCCCTATCAAAATACCATCCATTTTTCCAAAGAAATGGAACAAATAATCCTAAAATTTATATGGAACCAGAAAAGACCTCGAATAGCCAAAGGAATATTGAAAAAGAAAGCGAATGTGGGTGGCATCACAATTCTGGACTTCAAGCTCTATTACAAAGCTGTCATCATCAAGACAGCATGGTACTGGCACAAACACAGACACATAGATCAGTGGAAGAGAATAGAGAGCCCAGAAATAGACCCTCAACTCTACAGTCAACAAATATTTGACAAAGCAGGAAATAATGTCCAATGGAATAAAGACAGCCTCTTCAACAAATGATGTTGGGAAAATTGGACAGCCACATGCAGAAAAATGAAACTGGACCATTTCCTTACACCACACACAAAAATAGACTCAAAATGGATGAAAGACCTCAATGTGAGAAAGGAATCCATCAAAATCCTTGAGAAGAACACAGGCAGCAACCTCTTTGACCTCAGGCATAACTATTTCTTCCTAGGAGCATCATCAAAGGCAAGGGAAGCAAGGGCAAAAATGAACTACTGGGACTTCATCAAGATCAAAAGCTTTTGCACAGCAAAAGAAATAGTCAACAAAACCAAAAGACAAATGACAGAATGGGAGAAAGTTTTTGCAAAGGACATGTCAGATAAAGGGATAGCATCCAAAATCTATGAAGAATTTATCAAACTCAACATGCAAAGAACAAATAATGCAATCAAGAAATGGGCAGAGGACATGAACAGATATTTCTGCAAAGAAGACATCCAGATGGCCAACAGATACATGAAAAAATGCTCCACATCACTAGGCATCAGGGGAATACAAATCAAAACCACCATGAGATACCACCTCACACCAGTCAGAATGGCTAAAATTAACAAGTCAGGGAATGATAGATGCCAGCGAGGATGTGGAGAAAGCGGAATCCTCTTACACTGTTGGTGGGAATGCAAGCTGGTGCAGCCACTCTGGAAAACAGCATGGTAGTTCTGAAAAAGTTGAAAATAGAGCTACCCTATGACCCAGCCATTGCACTACTGGGTATTTACCCTAAAGATACAAACATAGTGATCCGAAGGGGCACATGTACCCGAATGTTTATAGCAGCAATGTCTACAATAGCCAAACTATGGAAAGAACCTAGATGTCCATCAACAGATGAATGGATAAAGAAGATATGGTATATATATATATATATATATGTATATATATATATATATATTCCATACACACACACACACACACACACACACACACACACACACAATGGAATACTATGCAGCCATCAAAAGAAATGAAATTTTGCCATTTGCTATGACGTGGATGGAACTAGAGGGTATTATGCTGAGTGAAATAAGTCAATCAGAGAAAGGTAATTATCATATGATCTCCTTGATATGAGGAAGTTGAGAGGCAAAGTGGGGGTTTGGGTCTTAGGGAAGGAGAAAATGAAACAAAATGGGATCAGGAGGGAGACAAACCATAAGAGACTCACAAAACAAACTGAGGGTTGCTGGGAGGAGTATGGAAAGGGTGGCTGAATTATGGACATTAGGGAGAGTATGTGATATGATGAGTGCAGTGAAGTGTGTAAGCCTGATGATTCACAAACCTGTACCCATGGGGCAAAAAATACATAATATGTCAGTAAAAATAATTTTAAAAAATATTTCTTGTAAATAAAAAAAAAAGCAATATTTGGATCTACCAGGAAATCAAAGAAGAACTTAAACAATTCATGGAAACCAATCAAAATGAAGACACATCTGTCCAACACCTATGGGATATGACAAAGGCAGTCCTAAGGCGGGAATACATAGCCATCTAAGCCTCACTCAAAAATATTGAAAAATGCAGAATACACCAGCTCTCTTTACACATTTAAAAACTGGAAAACCAACAACAAATTAAACCAACACCATGCACAAGAAGGGAAATAATCAAGATTAGACCAGAGATCAATGATATACAAATCAGAGATACAGTAGAACACATCAATGAAACTAGAAGCTGGATCAATAAAACACTGGCCAAACTAATCCAAAAGAAAAGAGAGGGAGGAGTCAAGATGGCAGGGAAGTAGGAGGAGGCACCATTTCAACCTGTACCCTAAAGTGAGCTGATTACCTACCAAAGAACTCCAACCACCCATGAAATCAACCTGAGATCAGAATTATACACGTCTGGATCTCTACAGGAGCAGAAGACACCAGTGGCAGGTAAAGCAGACTGGGAGCGTCGGACTGATATCGGAAGATAAACAAAAAGGGGAGGGGGCCACCAGGGGTGACCGATTGGAAAGTAATACCCCAATACGAGAGTGCCCTGCGTCTGGGGACCAGCATTAACTTGGAGTCTGGTTGAAAGCACTCAAAAAACAAAGAGCAAAGCAACACGGGGGGAAATAGTGGGAATCTGGGTGGTTAGGGTCAGGGACTTAAGTCCCCGGACCCAGGACAGCCTCCCCTGGCGCTGAGCCAGAGAGAGTGTGGCAGAGAAATCAGGTCTCTGTCCCTCAGCCGCCAGTGCACCTGACCCGCCATCGCGCCCAAGAATGAGTGGGGTCTGGCTCCCATGAGGGGCTGGGAGCCTGGCCAGACGGCAATCCTGAAATGCGCGCGTCCCACACCCTCACCTGGGAGAGGTGCTCATAGGTGCTACCCTGGAGCTCTGGCATCCAGAAAAACCAGACATTCCCAGCCCGGGACAGCAGGAAAATCTCAGTGTGCGATCTCTACTGGGAACCTCTCTGGCGGCCTGGAGCTGCCCAGACAGCTGCCGCTGCCCTGGTATTGGGTACAAAGAGGAGCTCCTGCATCCCCAGGGACAGTGACTCAGAACCGACTCTGCCAGAAGCTCTGCAGAACATTCTGAGGCTTCTCTCTGAGAGGGGGGTCGGGGTGCAGTTTGCTCTCCTCTAAAACTCCAAAAATCATCAAAAGCTGTCAAGGCGAGACAAAACAGATGAAAGAATATTAAAACCCCCAGAGAACAAAAGCCTGAAAAAAACAGTTTCCTCAGAGCCCACCCCCTTGAGGGGAGCGGGAGGACCTAACTCAGGGAACACCGTTGTCTGAAAACACACGTGGCAGGCCCCTCCCCCAGAAGACCAACCAGGAAGGAAGAAAAAAAAAAAAAGAAGACTACAAGAGAACAACCACCACTACTTCATAAATATAACTTTTATTTTTAACTCTTTACCAATATTCTGGTTCTTTTTTTTATACATACAGATAATTTTTCCCCATTTTATTTATTTTTTTCAGCGTAACAGTATTCATTGTTTTTGCACAACACCCAGTGCTCCATGCAAAACGTGCTCTCCCCATTACCCACCACCTGTTCCCCCAACTTCCCACCCCTGACCCTTCAAAACCCTCAGGTTGTTTTTCAGAGTCCATAGTCTCTTATGGTTCGCCTCCCCTTCCAAATTTTTTTTTAATAAACATATAATGTATTTTTATCCCCAGGGGTACAGGTCTGTGAATCGCCAGGTTTACACACTTCACAGCACTCACGATAGCACATACCCTCCCCAATGTCCATAACCCCCTCCACCTCTCCCAATCCCACCTTCCCCCAGCAACCCCCAGTTTGTTTTGTGAGATTAAGAGTCATTTATGGAATGCAAGCTGGTGCAACCACTCTGGAAAACAGCATGGAGGTTCCTCAAAATGTTGAAAATAGAACTACCCTATGACCCAGCAATTGTACTACTGGGTATTTACCCGAAAGATACAAACATAGTGATCCGAAGGGGCACGTGTACCTGAATGTTTATAGCAGCAATGTCTACAATAGCCAAACTATGGAAAGAACCTAGATGTCCATCAACAGATGAATGGATAAAGAAGATGTGGAATATATACACAATGGAATACTATGCAGCCATCAAAAGAAATGAAATCTTGCCATTTGCGATGACGTGGATGGAACTAGAGCATATCATGCTTAGTGAAATAAGTCAATAGGAGAAAGACAACTATCATATGATCTCCCTGATATGAGGACATGGAGAAGCAACATGGGGGGTTAGGGGGATAGGAGAAGAACAAATGAAACAAGATGGGATTGGGAGGGAGACATACAGATAATTTTTTAACCTATTTACCATCACACTGAGATGTCCAGTACATCAAATTCTTTAATAACCTTCTAACCTGAACTTTTTGATACATACACCTGTGTTTTTCTTTTGCTTTTCTATTTTTTTAATTCTTTTTTAATTTTAACTTAGTTTAGTCTAGTTTATTATTTTTTAATTTTTATTTTCTACTATACATATAGAGTTAAACTTCAAGGTAATCCCCTTTCCCCAATCAATGCTACCACCATAGGCAAACCAGTTTCTAATCCCCCTGTAACTTAGGATAGTTGAGTCCCTTAACAAAAACATCAAGATACATTCAGGAAGAATCAAATTAACCTTCCTCGCCCACACTGATGATTTATAACCACTCTCCCAATTTTTCCTACTGTCAGTCTTTCTGTGAATTTGTGTTTGTCCTGATAATATATAAATCTTATACTTGGGGTTCTTTCTGATGAGGTTCTTCCCTTTTTTTGCTTATATATATATTTTTTTTCTCTTGTCAAAAGAAAAGAGAGAGGACCCAAATTAATAAAATTATGAATGAAAAGGGAGAGATCATGGCTAACACCAAGGAAATAGAAAAATCCTCAGAAATTACTGGGCGCCTGGGTGGCTCAGTGGGTTAAAGCCTCTGCCTTCAGCTCAGGTCATGATTCTGGTGTCCTGGGATCGAGTTCTGTGTCAGACTCTCTGCTCAGCAGGGAGCCTGCTTCCCTTCCTCTCTCTCTGCCTGCTTCTCTATCTACTTGTGCTCTCTGCCTGTCAAATAAATAAATAATATCTTTTAAAAAAAAGCAATTATTATAAACAGAAATATGCCAATAAGTTAAGTAACCTAGAAGAAATGGAGGCATTCCTACAAACCAATAAACTTCCAAAACTGAATCAGGAAGAAATTGACAACCTGAATAAACCAATATCTAGTAACAATATTGAAGTAGTGATCAAAGACCTCCCCCAAAACAAGAGCCCAACACCTGACAATTCCCAGGGGAATTCTACCAAATATTCAAAGAAAAAATAATACCTATTCTCCTGAAGCTGTTTAAAAAAAAAAACTGACTTTCTCCAATTGACTTATTTCACTAAGCATGATATGCTCTAGTTCCATCCACGTCGTCGCAAATGGCAAGATTTCATTTCTTTTGATGGCTGCATAGTATTCCATTGTGTAAATATACCACATCTTCTTTATCCATTCATCTGTTGATGGACATCTAGGTTCTTTGTATAGTTTGGCTATTGTAGACATTGCTGCTATAAACATTCGGGTACACGTGCCCCTTCGGATCACTACGTCTGTATCTTTAGGGTAAATACCCAGTAGTGCAATTGCTGGGTCATAGGGTAGTTCTATTTTCAACAAGTCAATCGGAGAAAGACAACTATCATATGATCTCCCTGATATGAGGACATGGAGAAGCAACATGGGGGGTTAGGGGGATAGGAGAAGAAAAAATGAAACAAGATGGGATTGGGAGGGAGACAAACCATAAATGACTCTTAATCTCACAAAACAAACTGGGGGTTGCTGGGGGGAGGTGGGATTGGGAGAGGGGGAGGGGGCTATGGACATTGGGGAGGGGAGGCGAACCATAAGAGACTATGGACTCTGAAAAACAACCTGAGGGTTTTGAAGGGTCGGGGGTGGGAGGTTGGGGGAACAGGTGGTGGGTAATAGGGACGGCACATTTTGCATGGAGCACTGGGTGTTGTGCAAAAACAATGAATACTGTTATGCTGAAAAAAATAAATAAAATGGTGGGAATGCAAGCTGGTGCAACCACTCTGGAAAATAGCATGGAGGTTCCTCAAAATGTTGAAAATAGAACTACCCTATGACCCAGCAATTGCACTACTGGGTATTTACCCTAAAGATACAAACATAGTGATCCGAAGGGGCACGTGTACCCGAATGTTTATAGCAGCAATGTCTACAATAGCCAAACTATGGAAAGAACCTTGATGTCCATCAACAGATGAATGGATAAAGAAGATGTGGTATATATACACAATGGAATACTATGCAGCCATCAAAAGAAATGAAATCTTGCCATTTGCGACGACGTGGATGGAACTAGAGTGTATCATGCTTAGTGAAATAAGTCAATCGGAGAAAGACAACTATCATATGATCTCCCTGATATGAGGACATGGAGAAGCAACATGGGGGGTTAGTGGGATAGGAGAAGAATAAATGAAACAAGATGGGATTGGGAGGGAGACAAACCATAAATGACTCTTAATCTCACAAAACAAACTGGGGGTTGCTGGGGGGAGGTGGGATTGGGAGAGGGGGAGGGGGCTATGGACATTGGGGAAGGTAAGTGCTATAGTGAGTTCTGTGAAGTGTGTAAACCTGGCGATTCACAGACCTGTATCCCTGGGGATAAAAATACATTATGTTTATTAAAAAAAAAATTTGGAAGGGGAGGCGAACCATAAGAGACTATGGACTCTGAAAAACAACCTGAGGGTTTTGAAGGGTCAGGGGTGGGAGGTTGGGGGAACAGGTGGTGGGTAATGGGGAGGGCACGTTTTGCATGGAGCACTGGGTGTTGTGCAGAAAGAATGAATACTGTTACACTGAAAAAATAAATAAAATGGAAAAAAAAACATCAGAATATAGAAAAAATAAATAAATAAATAAATAAAATGGGAAAAAAAACTGAAAGAAAGAAACAGAAGGAAAACTTGCAGGCTCTTTCGATGAAGCCAACATTACTCTGATCCCAAAAGCAGGAATAGACCCCATCAAAAAGGAGAATTTACCAATATCCTTGATGAATATGGATGCCAAGATTCTCAAAAAGCTACTAGCAAATAGGATCAAACAGTGCATTAAAACAATTATCCACCATTACCAGGTGGGATTTATCCTTGGGAGGCAAGAGTGGTTCAATATTTGCAAGTCAATGTGATAAAACAAATCAAGAAGAAAAGACAGAAGAACCACATGGTGCTCTCAATGGATGCAGAAAAAGCAACTGGCAAAATACAACGTCTGTTCCTGATTAAAATGCTTCAAAGTATAGGGATGGAGGAAACATTCCTCAACATCATAAAATCTATCTAATCTATCTATGAAAAACCCACAGTGAATATCATTCTCAATGGGGGAAAGCTGGCAGCTTTCCGTTTGAGATCAAGAACACTACAAGTATGCCAACTCTCGCCACTGTTTTCAACATAGTACTAGAAGTCCTAGCAACAGCAATCAGACAACCAAAAGAACTAAATATATTCAAATTGGTAAAGATGTCAAACTCTTCTCTTTGCAGATGACATGGTATGTTGTATGCGAAATCCAAAAAACTCCACCCCCAATCTACTGGAACTCGTACAGCAATTCAGTAATGTGGCCGGATACAAAATCAATGTACAGAAATTTGTTGATTTCTTAAACACTCACATGAAAATATAGAAAGGAAAATTGGAGAATTTATTCCAATTACTATAGCACCAAGAACCATAAGATACCTGGGAATGAACCTAACCAAGGAGGTAAAGGATCTGTGCGTGAGGAACTACAGAACACTCATGAAAGAAATTGAAGAAGACCAAAAAATTGGAAAAGAGTTCCGTACTCATGGATTGGAAGAATAAACATTGTTAAAAGTTCTATAGTGCCTTGTGCAATCTATACTTTCAATGCCATCCCAATCAAATTCCACCAGCATTTTTCAAAGTGATGGAACAAACAATCCTAAAATTTGTGTGCAACCAGATGAGACCCCGAATTGCTAAGTGAATGTTGCAAAAGAAAAACACAACTGGGGGCATCACGTTGTCTGATTTCAAGCTTTACTACAAAGCTCTGATAAGCAAGACAAAATGGTACTGGCACAAAAACAGAGACATATACCAGTGGAACAGAAAGCAGAGCCCAGATTTCAACCTTCAACTCTGTGGTAAAATAATCATTGATAAAGAAGGAAAAAATATCCAGTGGAAAAAAGGACAGTCTCTTCAATAAGTGGTGGTGGGAAAGTTGGACAGCTACATATAGAAGAAAGAAACTTAACCATTCTCTTACACCATATTCAAAGATAAACTCAAAATGGATTAAACAAATAAACAAAAAAAACCCCTCAGTGTGAGGCAGGAATCCATCAAAATCATAGAGGAGAGCATAGACAGTAACCACACTGACATCAGTCACAGCAACTTCTTCAAGAATGTCTCCAAAGGCAAAGGAAACAAAAGTAAAAATGTACTTTTGGTACTTCATCAAGATCAAAAGCTTCTTCACAGCAAAGGAAAGAGTCAACAAAACAAAGAGGCAACCCATGGACTGGGAGAAGGTATTTGCAAATGACACTACAGACAAAGGGTGAATATCCAAGATCTGTAAAGAACTCCTTAAACTCAAAGCACACAAAACAGATAATCACACCTAAAAATGGGCAGAGGACATGAACAGACACTTCTCCAAAGAAGACATACAAATGGCTAACAGACACATGAAAAATATTCCTCATGTTTAGTCATCAGGGAGATTCAAATCAAAACCACATCGAGATTTCACCTTTCACTAGTTAGAATGGCCAAAATCAACAAGACACTAAACAACAAATGTTGGAGAGGATGTGGAAAAAGGGGAACCCTCTTACACTGTTGGTGGGAATGCAAGTCGTGCAACCACCTTGGAAAACAGTGCAGAGATGCCTTAAGAAATTAAAAGCCAAACTATCTTATGGCCCTATAATTGCACTACAGGGTGTTTACCCCAAATATATAGATGTAGTCATCATAAGGGACATCTATACCACAGTGTTCATAACAGCAATGGCCACTGTTGCCAAACTGGAAAGAGCCAAGACACCCTTCATCAGACTAATTGTTAAAGAAGATATGGTCCATATTTACAATGGAGTATTATGCCTCCATCAGAAAAGATGAATACCCAACTTTTGTATCCACATGGACAGGACTGGAGGAGATTACACTGAGTGAAATAATTCAAGCAGAGGGAGTCAATTTTCATATGATTTCACTTACTTGTGGAGCATAAGGAATAACACAGAGCACACTGGGTGAGGGAGAGGAGAAGTGAGTTTGGGGAAATCAGAGGGGTACATGAACCTTGAGAGAATGTTGACTCTGAGAAACAAACTGAGGGTTTTGAAAGGGAGGGAGTTGGGAAGTTGAGGGGCCTGGTGGTGGGTATTAAGAAGGTCATGTATTGCATGGAACACTGGGTGTGGGACATAAACAATGGATCGTGGAACACTGAAAAAATAAAATAAAAATTATGTGACCAAGAAGCCGATGCTACAAGAAATATTAAGGGGGGGTTCTATAAAAAAAGAAAGACCCAAGAGTGACATAGAATGGAAATTTACAGAGACAATCTATAGAACCAAAGATTTCACAACCAACATAATGTCAATAAAACTTATCTTTCAATAATCACTTTCAATGTGAATGGCATTTATGCTCCCATAAAAGGTTGCAGATTGGATTAAATGACAAGAGTCATCCATATGCTGTCTACAAGAGACAAATATGCAACCTAACAATACATCCAGACTGAAAGTAAAGGGATGGAGAACAGTCTTTCATGCCATTGGACCTCAAAAGAAAGTTGGGGTAGCAATTCTCATATCCAATAAATTAGATTTTAAACTAAAATCTGTACTCAGAGATACAGAAAGACATTACACCATTCTGAAAGGGTCTATCCACCAAGAAGATCTAACAGTTGTAAATATTTATGCCCCCAACATGGGTGCAGTCAACTACATAAACCAACTGTTAATCAAAATGAAAAGTCATATGGATATAAATACATTAATTGTAGGAGATCATAACATGCCACTCTCAGCAATACACAGATTATCTAAACAGAAAATGAAAAAAGAAACAAGAGCTTTGAATGATACTTTTGACCAGATGGACCTCATAGATATATAACAGAACATTCCACCCTAAAACAACAGAATACTCATTCTTCTCGAATAGAATAGACCACATACTGGGTCACAAACCAGGGCTCAAGTGATACCAAAAGATTGAGATTATTCCCTGCATATTCTCAGACCACAATGCTTTGAAACTGGAACCTAACTACAAGAAAAAGTTTGGAATGAATTCAAACACTTGGAAGGTAAAGATCATCCTGCTCAAGAATGACTGGATTAATCCAGAAATCAAAGAAGAACTTAAAACAATTCATGGAAACCAATGCGAATGAAGATATATCCGTCCAAAACATATAGGATATAGCAAAGGCAGCCCTATGGGAGAAATACATGGCCATCTAAGCCTCACTCAAAAAAACCTGAAAAATCCCAAATACACCAACTATCTTTATACCTTAAAGAACTGGAAAATCAACAATGAATTAAGCCAACACTATACACAAGAAGGGAAATAATTAAGATTAGAGCAGAGATCAATGAGCTAGAAACTAGAGATACAGTAGAACACATCATCAAAATTAGAAACTGCTTCTTTGAAAGAATCAATAAGATCAAAAAACCTTTGGCCAAACTAATTCAAAAGAAAAGAGAGAGGGCCCAAATTAATAAAATTATGAAAGAAAAGGGAAAGATAATGACTAACACCAAGGAAATAGAAAAAATCATCAGAAATCATTATCAACAGTTATATGCCAAAAAGTTAAGCAACATAGAAGAAATGGATGGATTCCTAGAAACCTACAAAACTGCAAGACTGAAACAGGAAGAAACTGACAACCTGAATAGACTCATAACCAATAATGAGATTGAAGGTGATCAAAGCCTCCCCCCCTCAAAAAAAAAAAAAAAAAAGATTTCAAGCCCTGACAGAATCCATGGGGAATTCTACCATACATTCATATAACAAATAATGCCTATTCTCCTGAAGGTTTTGCAAAAACATAAGCAGAAGGAAACCTTTCAGACACTTTCTATGAAGCCACCATTACCCTGATCCCCAAACCAGGAAAAGAACCCATCAAAAATGAGAATTTCAGACCAAAATCCCCAATGAATATGATGCCAAGATTCTCAACAAGATTCTAGCTAATAGGATCCAACAGTACATTAAAAAGATTATCCACCATGACCAAATGGGATTCATCCCTGGGATGGAAGGGTCATTAAACATTTGCAAATCAGTTACTGTGATAGAACAAATCAGTAAGAGAAGAAAGAAGAAACACATGGTCCTATCATCTGATGGAGAAAAAAACATTTGACAAAATACAGCATCCATACCTGATTAAAACTCTTCAGCATATAGGGATACAGGAAACATTCCTCAACTTCATAACACACATCTATGAAAAACACACAGCGAATATCATTCTCAATGGGGAAAAGCTGACAGCCTTCCAACTGAGATCAGGAACACAAGGATTCCCACTCTCACCACTGTTGTTCAACATAGTACTAGAAGTCCTAGCAACAGTAATCAGACATCAAAAAGAAGTAAAATATATTCATATTGGCAATGAAGAAGTCAAACTCTCTTTCCTCACAAGTGCCATGATACTTTATATGGAAAATCCAAAAGACTCCACCCCAAAATACTTGATCTAATAGAGCAATTCAGTAATGTGGCAGGTTAAAAAATCAATGCATAGAAATCAGTTCTTGTTTATACACTAACAATGAGAATATAGAAATGGAAATTAGACATTTGGAAATTAGACAATCCATTTACTAAAGCACCAAGAACCTTGGATTATAATTAACCAAAGAAGTAAAGGATCTATATTCAATGAACTACAGAACACTCAAGAAATAATTGCAGAAGAAACAAAAAGATGGAAAAGAATTGCATTTGCATAGATAGTTAGAATAAACATCATAAAAAGGTTTATACCGCCCAGAGCAATCTGTACTTTAAATGCCATCCAGAACAAAATTCTATGTCCTTGATCAAAAAAACCTAAAATTTGTATGGAACCAGAAAAGACCATGAATTGCCAAGGAAATGTTGAAAAACAAAAAAAAGAGAAAAAAAGCTGGGCATCACATTGCCTGATTTCAAACTTTACTACAAATCTGTGATCACCAATACATCATGGTACTGGCACAAAAACAGACACATGGAACAATGGAACAGAGTAGAGAGTCCATATATGGACCCTCAACTCTTTTTTTTCTTGATTTTCTTTTATTTTTTGTTCATTTTTTAAAAATTTATTTTATTTTTTCAGTGTTCCAAGAGTCATTGTTTATGTACCCCACCCAGTGCTCCATGCAATACATGCCCTCCTTAATACCCACCACCAGGCTCACCCATCTCCCCACCTCCCTCCCCCCTAAAACCCTCAGCTTGTTTCTAAGAGTCCCCATTCTCTCATGGTTCATCTCCCCTTCGGTTCCCCCAATTCACTTTCCTTAAAACATATCACAAAGCCACAGTAATCAAATCAGTGTGTCCTTTATACAAATGGACCCTCAACTCTATGTGCCAATAATCTTTGGCAAAGGAAGAAAAAAATTCCAGTGGAAAAAAGGCAAGTCTCTTCAATAAATGCTGCTGGGAAAATGGGAGAGGTATGTATAGAAGAATGAAATGTGACTACTCTCTTACACTATACACAAGTATAAATTTGGAAAGGTTAAAAAATCTCATCATGAGGCAGAAATCTATCAAAATCCTAGAGGAGAACATTGACAGTAACCTTTTGACATCGGCCACAGCAACTTCTTCAAGACATGTCTCCAAAGGCAAAGGAAACAAGTGAAAATGAACTTTTGGGAATTCATTAACATCAAAATCTTCTGCACAACAAAGGAAATAGTCAACAAAACAAAGAGGAAACCATGGGAATGGGAGAAGATATTCATAATTGGCAGTACAGACAAAGGGCTAATAGACAAGATCTATAAAGAACTCTTCAAACTCAACATTTGAAAAACAAATAATCATGTCAAAAATGGGCCAAAGACATGAGCTGACACACAAATGACTAACAGACACATGAAAAAATGTTCATCATCACTAGTCACCAGGGAGATTCAAATCAAAACCACATTGAAATACCACCTTACAGCATTGGATAGGTAATGCTTAACAAGGCAGGAAATAACAAATGTTGGAGAGGTTGTGGGAAAAGGGGAACCCTCTTACACTTTTGGTGGGAATGCACGTTGGTGCAACCACTTGGAAAACAGTGTGAAGAGTCCTCAAAAAATTAAAAATAGAGCTACCCTATGATCCTGCAATTGCACTATTCGTTATTTATCCCAGAGATGCAGATGTAGTGAAAAGAAGGGCTGTAAGTACAACAATATGCATAGCAGCAATGTTTGCAATAGCCAAACTGCAAAGAGCCCAGATGTCAATCAATAGACAAATGGATAAAGAAAATGTGGTCCTGGGGGGGAGGAGCAAGATGGCAGAAAAGTAGGAAACCCTGTTTCAACCAGTCCCCTAAAGTGAGCTAAATATCTACCAGAACACTCTGAACACCCATGAAATCAGCCTGAGATGTTGTGTTACACACTGCTGGATCTTTATGGGGGCAGAAGACACTAGTGGAGAGGTAAAAGTGGAGTGGGAACACTCAGACTGATATCAGAGGATAAGCAGAAGGGGGAAGGAGCCACCTGAAGTGACCCTTGGAAAGTAATAACCCAATATAAAAGTGCCCTGTGGTTTGGGACCAGCATTAACTTGGAGTCTGGTTAAAAGCACTTGAAAATAACAAAAGAACATAGGAGCAACTGGTGGAATTGGGCGGTCATGGGCCTGGGCCTAAACCCATGGACTCAGGTCGGCCACCACTGGCAACCACCCATGCTGGAGAGAGTGCGGCAGAGCCTCCAGTTCCTGGTCCTTGTGACTCAGCTGTGCACTGCTTGCACCACTGCTCAGCAGGGCACAATCCTGCCTGCATGTGAGGTAGTTGGGAGGGCACTTTTTAGAACCACAGCCTTTCACATTCTGCACACACTGTGTGACCAGGGTCTAACCACACACTCCCCACCCATGCCTGAGAGAGCTTGACATGGATGCTAGACAGCAGTCTCTAGGACTGGCAGAGGATCTGGACACTCCCAGCCCCCTGCTTAAGGATCTTGACCCCTTCTCAGGCTGGAATTCCTCAGCGGTGGCAGCCTTGCGACAGAATGCACTCTGAGGGATGGGCCTGGTCCCCAGATAGAAGTCCCAGCAAAGGCACCACTGAAAGCAGACTCCCTGAACAAATATTGTTCATGTTTTAGTGGAGTGGGGGGTACAGAGCCAAGAAGGTGCATCAGGCAACCCCTGAGACAGTGGCTGGGGATGCGCACAGCCTGTGGGAGGTTGTGGTCTTCAGCTGAGTTTGCAGAGGGGGAGTCTGTGTGTTCTGGACCACACCGAGAGGAGCAGACTGAGGCTTCTCGCTGAGGCAGAGGTTTGGGTGCAGTTTCCTTTCCACTAAACCTCCAGAATGCCACAAAAAGGCACCAAAAACAAAAACAAAAACAAAAACAAAAAACAAACAAACAAAAAACAAAAAACGAACCAACCAAACGAACAAAACCTCCAGAGAAAAAAACCCTAAAAAATAGGTTTCCACAGAGCCGAGCTCCTTGATATGGGGTAGGACGACTCAACCCACGCAACACTGACTGAGAAACCCCCAGAAGGCAAGCCAAAAGAATGAGAGGACAACCACTACAGGGTCTTCATAAAACTGTAAAACCCCAACATCAGGAGAAAACAATATATTAAGTTCCCATTATTGCCCTAAAACCTGTATATTTCATAGATACAGGTTTTTTTTTTTTTTTAAATTCATTCTCATGATTCTTGTTCTTTTATTTGTTTAAACCTACCTACCATTACAACTAGAGGATTAATACAACATACTGCATAACAACCTTTTAAACTGAACTTTTTTCATACATATATCTGTTTTTCTTTTTCCTTTCTTTTTTCTTAATGCATATAGGTATAAGCTTCAAGGTAATAGTTTTCCCCTATTCAATACTACCCTTATATATGAACCAGTTTTAATCTCCCTTTATCTCCAGAAAGTTCAATCATTTAACAAAGATAAAAAGATACACCCAAGAAGAATCAAAATAACCTTCATCACCCATATCAAGGATTCAACCACTTCCCATCTTTTTCTTCTGTCAGTGTTTCTTTGTATTTGTTTTTATTCTGGTATTATATAAATCTTATTCGTGGGGTTTATTTTTGACTGGATTCTACTTTTTTCTTTGTTTATTGTCATTGACTTTTGTTGGACTTTTTATAGTCCATTTTTGTTTATATACCTTATAAATCTTACTTTGGGGGCTCATTATGCCTGGGTTTTCTCTTTTTTTCTTTCTCTCTCTTTCTATCTCTCTTTTTTCCTGTTTTCATTCTTCTGGGTGATGACTTCTGTTTGCTCCAAAGTGTTCCAGGGTGCACATTGCTTGGATCGTGGTTGATATATTCAGCTATACATCTCCTCAATCACCTCTCACCAAAATGATTAGGAGGAGGAATATCCACCAAAGGAAAAAATCAGAGACTGTGCCCTCTCCATCAGAACTATTGCATATAGATAAAGAATATGTAGGAAAAGGGAATTCAGGGTAACAATTATCCAGGCAATGGCTATGGAGGAGACAAACATTAGTGACAACATAGAATCTCTAAGGGCAGAAGTGAGAGCCACCCAGGCAGAAGATAAAATTATATTAATGAGATCCAATACAATTTAAATAGTCTAACAGCTAGGGTAACAGAGGCAGAAGATAAAATTAGTGATCTAGAGTACAAAATGATAGAGAAAAAGGATCAGGAGGAGGCATGGAACAAACAGCTTAGAAGCCATGAAAACAGAATTAGAGAAATAAAGGAAGCCATGAAACATTAAAACGTCAGAATTAT
Source organism: Meles meles (assembly GCF_922984935.1). Lineage (NCBI taxonomy): Eukaryota > Metazoa > Chordata > Mammalia > Carnivora > Mustelidae > Meles > Meles meles. The sequence continues at coordinate 49,819,410 of NC_060087.1, read as the reverse complement.
TGAGATCCTTGAGAGGGTGGAAAAAGACTGAAGACTAGAATATAGCTGAACAAATTCTGAATGAAAATTTTCCCAGTCAGGGGAATGGAACAAGTGTTCATTTCCTAGAGGCAGAAAGAAACCCCCCAATATCAATGAATCTAGAAAGGCCATGAGGCACTTGTTTGTAAGGCTGATGAATCATAATTTTAGATAAGAAGATTGGAGAGCAGCTAGGAGGAAGAGATTCCTTACATACAGATGAAGGTCCATAAGAATGACATCAGACCTGTCCACAGAAACCTGGCAAGGCAGAAGTGAATGGCAAGGCATATGCAGGGCATGAAATGAGAAGAACATACATCCAAGAATACTTTATCCAGCAAGACTGACATTCAATATGAATGGAGAGTTGAAGAGCTTCCAAGACTGGCAAGGATTAAAAGAGTATGTGACTACCAAGCTGGCACTACAAGAAATATTAAGGGGGGGTTCTATAAAAGAAGAAATAAACCAAGAGTGACATAGAACAGAAATTTACAGAGACAATCTTTAGAAACAAAGACTTCACAGGCAACAAGATGTCAATAAAAACGTATCTTTCAATAATCATGCCCAACGTGAATGGACTCCTATAAAATGGCACAGGGTTGCAGATTAGATAAAACGACAGGACCTGTCCATATGCTGTCTGGAAGAGACAAATTTGGAAACTAAAGATACATCCAGACTGAAAGTGAAGGGATGGAGAAGTATCATTCATACCAATGGGCCTCAAAAGAAAGCTGGGGTAGAGATTCTCATATCAGATAAATTGGATTTTAAACTAAAGACTGTAGCCAGAGATACAGAAGGAGACCACATTATCCTTAAAGCATTCATCTACAAAGAGTATCTAACAATTATAAATATGTATGCACCAAATATGGGAATAGCCAAGTAAATAAGCCAACTGTTCATCAAAATAAAGACACATATTGATATGAATACGTTAAAAGTAGGGGATCTTAACATGCCACTCTCAGTAATAGATCTTCCAAGGAGAAAACCAATAAAGAAACAAGAGATTTAAATGACACATCAATGGACATATTCATGGACCTCATAGATATATACAGAACACTCCACCCTAAAACAACAGAATCATCATTCTTCTCGAGTACACATGGAACTTTCTCCAGAACACAACACATACTGGGTCACAAATCAGGGATCAACCAATACCAAAAGACTGAGATTATTCCATGCATATTCTCAGACCACAATGCTTTGAAACCAGGACTCAACTATTAAAAAAAAAAAAAAAAAAGTTTGGAAGGAATTCATACACTTGGAAGCTAAAGACCATCCTACACAAGAATGTTTGGATCAACCAGGAAATCAAATAGGAACTTATACAATTCATGGAAACCAATGATAATGAAGACACATCTGTCCAAAATCTATGGAATATGTCAAAGGTGGTCCTAAGGGAGACATACATAGCCAATCCAGCGTCACTCAAAGAAATGGAAAAATCTCAACACTGTTCTCCAAATTGGCTGCACCAACTTGCATTCCCACCAACAGTGTAAGAGGGTTCCCCTTTCTCCATATCCTCTCCAACACACGTTGTTTCCTGTCTTGCTAATTTTTGCCATTCTAACTGGTGTAAGGTGTGGAGATTCCTGAAGAAATTAAAAATAGAGCTTCCCTATGACCCTGAAATTGCACTACTGGGTATTTACCCCAAAGATACAGATGCAGTGATAAAAAGGGCCATGTGTACCCCAATGTTCATAGCAGCAAAATGGCCACGGTTGCCAAACTGTGGAAAGAACCAAGATGCCCTTCAACGGATGAATGGATAAGGAAGATGTGGTCCATATACACAATGGAGTATTATGCCTCCATCAGAAAGGACGAATACCCAACTTTTGTAGCAACATGGACAGGACTGGAAGAAATTATGCTGAGCGAAATAAGTCAAGCAGAGAGAGTCAAGTATCATATGGTCTCACTTATTTGTGGAGCATAACAAATAACATGGAGGACATGGGGAGATGGAGAGGAGAGGGAGTTGAGGGAAACTGGAAGGGGAGATGAACCATGAGAGACTATGGACCCTGAAAAACAACCAGAGGGTTATGACGGGGCGGCGGGGGGGGTGGGGGTGGGTGGGAGGTTGAGGAACCAGGTGGTGGGTAATAGGGAGGGCACGTACTGCATGGAGCACTGGGTGTGATGCCAAAACAATGAACACTGTTATGCTGTAAATAAACACATAAAAATAAATTAATTAATTAAAAAAAATCCACAGCAAATGTCATTCTCAATGGGGAAAAGCTGACAGCCTTCCCGTTGAGATCAGGAAGAAGACAAGGATGTCCAACCTCACCACTGTTCTTCAACATAGTAATAGAAGTCCTAGCAAGAGCAATCAGAAAACAAAAAGAACTATAAGTATTCAAATGGGCAAAGAAGAAGTCAAACTCTCTCTATTCACAGATGACATAATACTTTATATGGAAAAACCAAGATTCCACACCCAAACTACTAGAACTCATACAGCAATTCAGTAATGTGTCAGGATACAAAACCAATGTATAGAAATCAGTTGTTTTCTTATACAATAACAATGAAAATATAGAAAGGGAAATCAGAGAATTGATTCTATTTACTATAGCACTAAGAAACATAAGACACCTGGGGATAAACATAACCAAAGAGATAAAGGATCTGTGCTCAAGGAACTACAGAATATTCATGAAAGAAATAGAAGAAGACACGAAAAGATGGAAAAGCTTTCCATGCTCATGGATCAGAAGAATAAACATTGTTAAAATGTCTATACTCCCCAGAGCGATCTATACTTTCAGTGCCATCCCAATCAAAATTCCACTGGCATTTTTCAAAGAGGTGGAACAAACAATCCTAAAACTTGTATGGAACCAGAAGAGACCCCCAACTGCTAAGGAAATATTGAACAAGAAAAACAAAACTGGGTGCATTATATGCCTGATTTCAAGGTTTACAACAAAACTGTGATCATCAACACATCTGGTACTGGGACAGAAACAGACACATGGACCAGTGGAACAGAGTAGAGAGCCCAGATGTAGACTCTCAGCTCTATGGTGAGCTAATCTTCGACAAAGCAGGAAAAAATGACAGTATGTTCAATAAATGGTGTTGGGAAAATTGGGCAACTATATATAGAAGAATGAAACTTAAGAATTCACTTATATCATACTCAAAGATAAACTCAAAATGGATGGAAGTCCTCATGTGAGGTAAATACATCAAAATCCTAGAGGAGAATATAGGCAGTAACCTCTTTGACATTGGCCACAGCAACTTCTTTCAAGACAACTCTCAAAAGAAAAAGGAAACAAAAGCAAAAATGAAATTTTGGGACTTTATCAAGATCAAAAGCTTCTGTACAGCAAAGGAAACAGTCAAAAAAAAAAAAAAAGAGCCAACCCAGGGAATGGGAGAAGAATTCATGAATGACACTACAGACAAAGGGCTTATATCCAAGATCCTAAATAACTCCTCAAACTCAACACCCAAAAATCAGATTAGCGTGTCCAAAAATGGCCAGAAGACATGAGCAGACACTTCTCCAAGGAAGACATACAAATAGCTAACAGATACATGAGAAATGTTCACCATGATTAGCCATTAGGGAAATTCAAATCAAAACCACATTGAGGTACAACTTTACACCAGTTAGTATCACAAAGATTAACAAGGCAGGAAAGAACAAATGTTGGAGAGGATGTGGAGAAAGGGGAACCCTCTTACACTTTTGGTGGGAATGCACATTGGTGCAACCACTTTGGAAAACTGTGTGGAGATTCATCAAAAAAATTAAAAATAGAGATTCCTTATGACCCTGCAATTGCCCTACTGGGTATTTACCCCAAAGATGCAGATTTAATGAAAAGAGCCATCTGTAGACCAATGTTCATAGCAGCAATATCCACAATCGCCAAATAGTGGCAAGAGCCAAGATGCCCTTCAACAGACAAGTGAATAAGGAAGATATAGTCCATATCTACAACAGAACATAACACAGCCATCATAAAGGATGAAAACCCAACTTCTGTATTTAGATGGACCAGACTGGAGGTTTTAAGTTAAGCAGAGAAAGCCAATTATCATATGGTTTCCCTTACTTGTGGAACATAAGGAATAACATGGAGGACATTAGGAAAAGGAAATGAAAAGTGAAGGGACAGCAATTGGAGGAGAGTGGTACCGTGAGAGACTGTGGGCTTTAAGAAACAAGCTGAGGGTTTTAGAGGGAAGCAGTTCAGGGTTGTGTGAACCTGGTGGTGGGTATATAAGAGGGCACGTATTTCATAAAGCACTGGATGTGGTGCATAAGGAATGAATTTTGGAACACTGAAAAAATTAAATATGTTTTCTTTAAAAAAGCATACAAGCACACACATGATAAAGTTTTTTTGGTTCTGTTGTTGATGATGATGTTATTGGTGTTTTTTTTTTTTCTTTTTCTTTCTGGACATAATGACCAGATGGAGAAATTCACACAGAAAGAAAGAACAGGAAGTACTACTCACAGTCCTGGATTTAATCACTGTAGATATAAGTGAGATGTCTGAACTAGAATTAAAAATAACAATTATAACTATACTAGGTGGGATTGAAAGCAACATAGATGACAATAGACATCCCTTACTGTAAAGATAAAAGAACTAAAATCTAGTCAAGCCAAAATTAAAAAGACTATTACCAGGATGCAGTCTCAAATGGAGGCCAAAGAAATGGAGATGAATGAAGCAGAAGAGTGAATAAGTGATAGGAAGATAAAGTCATTGGGAAAAAATAAGCTATAAAGAATAGGGAAAGGAAACTATTAGATCAGGAAGGTAGACTTAGGGAACTCAGCTATTCCACAAAGCAAAATAATATCTGTACCATAAGGACCAAGAAGAAAAAGAGCAGGAAAAGGGGGAAGAAGATTAATTTGAATATATTATAGCTGAGGACTTCCTTAATCTGGGGATGGAAACAGGCATTAAAGTCCAGGAGAGGGGCGCCTAGGTGGCTCAGTGGGTTAAAGCCTCTGCCTTCAGCTCAGGTCATGATCCCAGGGTCCTGGGATCAAGCCCTGCATTGGGCTCTCTGCTCCACCGGGAGCCTGCTTCCTCCTCTCTCTCTGCCTGCCTCTCTGCCTAGTTGTGATTTCTCTCTGTCAAATAAATAAAATATATTAAAAAAAAAGTCCAGGAGACTCCTCAAAAATCAATAAAAAGTAGATGAACATGATGAGCTATCAGGGAAACGTACAAATTACAAAGATGAATAGAATATTCTGAAAGAGGCTTGAAAGAAAATGGCTTTAACCGACAAGGTTAAAAACATAATTAAAAATAGAGCTTCCCTATGACCCTTCAATTGCACTGCTGGGTATTTACCCCAAAGATACAGATGCAGTGATAAAAAGGGCCATCTGTACCCCAATGTTCATAGCAGCAATGGCTACGGTCACCAAACTGTAGAACGAACCAAGATGCCCTTCAACGGATGAATGGATAAGGAAGATGTGGTCCATATACACAATGGAGTATTATGCCTCCATCAGAAAGGATGAATACCCAACTTTTGTAGCAACATGGACGGGACTGGAAGAAATTATGCTGAGCGAAATAAGTCAAGCAGAGAGAGTCAAGTATCATATGGTCTCACTTATTTGTGGAGCATAACAAATAACATGGAGGACATGGGGAGATGGAGAGGAGAAGGAGTTGAGGGAAACTGGAAGGGGAGATGAACCATGAGAGACTATGGACTCTGAAAAACAACCAAAGGGTTTTGAAGGGGTGGGGGTGGCGGGAGGTTGAGGAACCAGGTGGTGGGTAATAGGGAGGGCACGTAGTGCATGGAGCACTGGGTGTGGTGCAAAAACAATGAACACTGTTTTGCTGAAAATAAACAAATAATAATAATAATAAAAACAAAACAAAACAAAAAAAAAACCTGTAAGACTGGCAGCAGACCTGACCACACAGACCGGGAGGCTAGAAAGGACTAGCAAGACATATTCAATGTTCTACATGGGGAAAATGTGCAGCCAGCAATACCTTATCCAGCAAGGCTGTTATTCAGTATAGAAGGAGGGATAAACAGTTTCTAAGACAAGTGAAAGCTAAAGGAATTCATGAACACTAAACCACCCTACAAGAAATACTAAAGGGGACCTTTTGAGTTGAAGGAAGACCAAAAAGTAACAAACACTAGATAGTAACAGAGACAGCCAAATATATAAATGAATTAATAACAAAGTTAAAAAAACTCATTGAAAATAATACAATAATAGTAGGGTACTTTAACTTCCCCCTCAGAGCAATGGGCACATCTAACCAGAACATCAAAAAGGAAACAGCTTTAAACACTGGACCAGATGGACTTAACAGATATATTCAAGATATTCCACCCTAAACTAGCAAAAGACACATTCTTCTTCAGTCTACATGGAACATTCTCCAGAATAGATCACATACTAGGTTTAAAACCTGGTCTCGCCAGTACAAAAAGATTAATATAATACCATAAATATTTTCAATACTTGACACTATGAATCTTGAAGTCAACCACAAGAAAAAAAAATGTAAGGACCAAAAATACATGGAGATTAAAGAACATCCTCCTAAAGCATAAATGGGGAAATGAGAAAATTAAAGAAACATAGTATTAGAAGTCCTAGCAACAGCAATCAGACAACAAAGAGAAATGAAAGGCATCCAAATTGGCAATGAAGAAGGAAAACTCTCTCTCTTCGTAGATGACATGATACCTTGTATGGGAATCCCAAAATACTCCACCCCTAAAGTACTAGAACTCATACAGCAATTCAGGAATGTGGCAGGATACAAAGTCAGTGTACAGAAATCAGTAGTGTTCTTGTACACGAACAATGAAAATGCAGAAAGGAAAATTAGAGAATTGATTCCACTTACTATAGCACCAAGAACCATACGATACCTGGGAATAAACCTAACCAAAGAAGTAAAGGATCTGTATTCGAAGAACTACAGAACACTCATGAAAGAAATTGAAGAAGAAACAAAAAGATGGAAGACGATTCCATGCTCTTGGATTGGAAGTATAAACATTGTTAAAATGTCTATACTGCCTAGAGCAATCTATACTTTTAATGCCATTCCGATCAAAATTCCACTGGTATTTTTCAAAGAGCTGGAGCAAATAATCCTAAAATTTGTATACAAGCAGAAGAGACCCCGAATTGCTAAGGAAATGTTGAAAAAGAAAAACAAAGCGGTGGCATCACGTTACCTGATTTCAAGCTTTACTAAAAAGCTGTGATCACCAAGACAGCATGGTATTGGCATAAAAACAGACATATAGACCAGTGGAACAGAGTAGAGAGCCCAAATATGGACCCTCAACTCTATGGTCAAATAATCTTCAACAAAGCAGGAAAAAATATACGGTGGAAAAAAGACAGTCTCTTCAATAAATGGTGCTGGGAAAATTGGACAGCTATGTGCAGAAGAATGAAACTCGACCATTTTCTTACACCATACACAATGAAACTCGAATTGATAAAAGACCTCAGCATGAGGCAGGAATCCATCAGAATCCTAGAGGAGAACATAGGCAGTAACCTCTTTGACAGAAACTTCTTTCAAGATATGTCTCCAAAGGCCAAGGGAAAAAAAGCAAAAATGAACTTTTGGGACTTCATCAAGATCAAAAGCTTCTGCACAGCAAAGGAAACAGTCAACAAAACAAAGAGGCAACCCACGGAATGGGAGAAGATATTTGTAAATGACAGTACAGACAAAAGGCTGATATCCAGGATCTATAAAGAACTTCTCAAACTCAACACGCACAAAACAGATAATCATGTCAAAAATGGGCAGAAGACTTGAACAGACACCTCTCCAATGAAGACATACAAATATCTATCAGACACATGAAAAAATGTTCATCATCACTAGCCATCAGGGAGATGAAAATCAAAACCACATTGAGATACCACCTTACTCAAATTAGAATGGCCAAAATTATCAAGACAGGAAACAACGTGTGTTGGAGAGAATGTGGAGAAAGGGGAACCCTCTTAGACTGTTGGTGGGAATGCAAGTTGGCACAGCCACTTTGGAGAACAGTGTGGAGATTCCTTAAGAAATTAAAAAGAGGTTCCCTATGACCCTAAAATTTTTCTACTGGGTATTTACCCCAAGGATACAGATGTAGCGAAAAGAAGAGCCATCTGTACCCCAATGTTTATAGTGGCAATGGCCACAGTCACCAAACTGTGGAAAGAACCAAGATGCCCTTCAAGGGATGAATGGATAAGGAAGATGTGGTCCATATACACGATGGAGTATTATGCCTCCAACAGAAAGGATGAATACCCAACTTTTGTAGCAACACGGATGGGACTGGAAGAGATTATGCTGAGTGAAATAAGTCAAGAAGAGAGAGTCAATTATCATATGGTTTCACTTATTTATGGAGCATAACAAATGACATGGAGGACATAGGGAGATGGAGAGGAGAAGGGAGTTGAGGGAAATTGGAAGAGGAGATGAACCATGAGAGACTATGAACTCTGAAAAACAATCTGAGGGTTTTGAAGGGGTGGGGGTGGGAGGTTGGGGGAGCCAGGTGGTGGGTATTATGGAGGGTACATATGGCATGGAGCACTGGGTGTGGTGCATAAACAATGAATTCTGTTATGCTGAAAAGAAAAAAGAAGTGTAAAAGGACAAGCCACAGATAGGGAGAAAATATTTACAAATTACATAGATGAAACCCTTAAAACTCTAGAATAAGGAAACATGGACCCAGTTTTTTTTAGGCAAATATTCAGAAAAGACATTTTAACAAAGAAAATATACAGATGACAAATATGCTTATAAAAAGATGTTCAGCATCATTAATCATAAAAGAAATACACACCAAGACCACAAAGAAACTGGTTACTGTACAACAATGAGTGTGGCTAATATAAAAAAAAATGTGATAATACCAAATACTGAGGAGGTTTCAGAGCAAATTAAACTCTTGTACATTTTGGCAGGAAAGCAAAATGATTAAGTTATGTTGGAAAATTTATACAGTAATTGTCATATATTGCCTTATATGTATATTATACAATAGAATTTAAAGGTAACAATGAATTTTAGAAATATAACAAATTTTAAAAAACAAATATTTCAAAATTAAAAATAAACAAGTATTGAGTAGCAAAGCAAGCTGCAGAAAAATAGCAAACATGTTATAAAACTTATGTTTAAAATAATGCTCAGCTGAGTTAGATTATGAGACATATCAGTTTTATTTCAGACTTGCTGACAGTGTAACCATTAAGGAAAAACACTTTCTTGAATAAATGTAAGAATGCATTTATATAGTTAAAATAAAGAAGTACTAAATAAAGTTGTAACCAAGTATATGATTAGTTTTATAAAGTTTAGAGCCATCATATTCTAAGGAGTTGCACTCTATATACCCGAGTCTTAATGATGCATAGTCATCTCCAAGAAATGTCATGTGCAGGCCATTGAAAAAGAACTATTATTTTTCTTCCCATACTACATTTAAAAAACAAATATGAGACAGAAAATGCATAGTATCCATTCATAAATGTATATGTCCTATTTATTATATGTTTTATACATTAAATATCATACACAGGATTTATAATATATAGTATATTTAAATCTATACCTATATGCATCTAAAGATTGTTAGAATACACAAAAACTGAATGATAACTGTTAGCATTAGAGAGGGGAAAGGAATAGAATAAAGGGTAAAGGATAAAAATTAATTATATTTTACTGGTAATCAGTTATTTCTACACTTAAATGCTACAATAAAAAATAAATTAAATTATTTTTGAAGAGTATTTGATATTTCTAATATTGCTATATACACTGTATTTTCAAATGTCATAAAAATGATTTTACAGAGAATTTTTAATGACTGACTTTGCAGACTAATCCCAGATTTCTAAGAGTTTAGGATAAAGATGAAGGAAATAAAGAGTGTTAATATTTTGCTGCAAAACTTGGAGAATGAGAAGTGGATTTAAGGTGGATTGTTTTATTCAAATGAATTCTCTGAACTTTACACAATGTCTACACTGTGCATGCAATTCTTTTGTAATCAGTGGAAGAATTTAAAAAGAGAGGAAAAAGGGAAAATATCCTCAAGATGTAAAGTCTGATAATGACCAGACACTAAAAATTATATAGATATTGGGTCAGGATGGCAGATTGAGGCACGTTTCTCTCCTCTTACCGCAAATCCTTTTTAATAACAGGAAAGGCAGATTTCTGTATATAAAGAATAACTCCAGAATGACACAGGGTAAAGAAAGGGCAGATTCTTGGAAGATGGAAAGCAGATGGGGCAAGGGAACGAGGTGGGGGCTGTGGTGAGAAGACTGGGGGCCCTGAACTGAAGAGGTGGCACGCTGGGTACATGAATGTTGTGGGCCCAGAGGCTCCCTACTTTGGAAGGGGACGGAGCTGGTAGCCAAAAGAGCCTTCCAGGTTCAAGGCAGTGGTGAGTGTGAGTCCTGATGATGGGGTGGGAGAGCGCGGTGTTTCGCAGGAAAGGGAAGCCTCTCTCCTGGCAGGAAGCTGCACTATGGGAAGATGGAGGAGACTGCAGCAGCTGCAGAGGCTGGTGGCAGCCAGATGTGGCAGAGTGGCTGCTGCAAGCAGTGAGGCTAAGGGCCCCTGAGCCCAGTGCTGGGGACACTGCAGCAATCCGCTTCACCTTCCTCAGTGCCCTCCAATACACGCTTCTCCTCTATGGATCCTAACCTCTCAGCTCCTGCAAACACCCAACCCATCACCTGCTGATCCTTTTTCCACCACAAGGTCACAGCAGAGGCAGAGCGACAAGGTGTCCCATTTGGGCACATGAGGCCCACGATCCCCGGACTTGGGGAGGTGGGCACTGAACTAGAAAACTGGAGGATGGGGGTTAGTGGGTGCCCAACGGGAAAATTGGGGTCACTGCCCCTGACGGGTGATGAGGGAGACTAAGAAAGGTAATTTGGGGACTGTGGTGTGTGTGTTGGGGGGAGCTGAAGAGTACCTGAAGGATGTACAAAGGTAGTCAGACATGAAAATACATTTTTTGTAGGTGCTCAGCAGGAATATGGAGATGACCAGGAAGAGACATGAAGGAGATATGAACACCAGGCATGTAGATGGGAGGCAAAAGGGATGAAGAATAGATGGCAATGGGAACAGGACTAGGGGAGTGACATTAGTAGAAATGGAGTAATGGGGTGGGGACTAAGAAATGGTAAATATTTGTGTTTGGTGTGGGGCTCTAGGATGGCAACAGAGGATCAGGCATTATGCAAAAAAAAAACTGCTCCATCTGTGGCCTCAAACCACTACAACCATCTCCTCTCTAATCCTGCAGCACAGCCAAAGAATCCTGGAGGGAGCACACTGAAGGCAAATACACAGTAGTATCTTGATACCCAGTATTCCTGCTGGACACATATGAATACCTTGGGCAGAATGCACCTGGTGCCCAGAGAATTTGCAATACAGAGGGGGAAGAGCTCACTCTATAATATGCCAAATGTTTCTCCTTAGCCTCTTTCCACCTCCTGCAGGTATGAAGACCCTTCACAAAAAGGAGGCTGCAGGGCAGCAAACAAGGGAAACTGTTAATCATCACATTGGATCTGCAAACATGAGGAAGAAAAAGACCTGTCAAAAGAAGCAGAGGGGCAGACCTTCATCCCAGCCCCAAAGGAACATAGTGGGCTGCAGAATTTCACATGGATGGAAAGAAGGCAACGAACCCATCACCCAGTGGAAAGGAACTGTTCTGGATTAGGTGCCTATCAATGCCTCTCTTTACCTGGTCAAATATGATGGAATTGACTGTGTCTATGGACTGGAACTTCACAGAGATGGAAGGATTTTAAAGCTTAAAATCCTTCCTGATAAGGTGCCATTTTCTCAAGTCAGAAATGTGCACCTTGCAAATATCATAATTGGTAAAGCTGCGGAACTTATGTTTGAGGGTGAACATGGTTCTAAAGATGAATGGAGGGGAATGGTCTTAGCCCAAGCACCAATCATGAAAGCCTGGTTTTATATTACCTATGAGAAGGATCCTGTTTTATACATGTACCAGCTTCTAGATGATTACAGAGAAGGAGATCTCCGTATCATGCCAGAGACCAGTGAGTCTCCTCCACCAGAGAGGGAGCCAGAAGGAGTTATAGATGGCCTCATAGGTAAACATGTGGAATATACCAAAGAAGATGGCTCCAAAAGGACAGGCAAGGTCATTCACCAAGTCAAAGCCAAACCCTCTGTGTATTTCATCAAGTTTGATGGTGACTTCCATATCTATGCTTATGATTTGGTGAAAAAGTCCTAGCTGTTAGGGTAAAATTTGCCACATTTCTGGAAGCAAGTGTATGTTTTGGATACACACAAATATGTTACATTTTCAGTGCATTTAAACTTAGGATCCTTTTTAACCCCAAATCTTAACCAGCATAACTGTTATCTGTTCTGAAAAATACAATTGCATATGGATATGACGTACCGTGTGTAAGGAATTTGTCTTGTTGAAAAGATTGGGTGTGTTTGGTGAATAGGGCATGAAAGTAAGGAACAGCTGTACATGCAGGCTATGGACAACCGTAGGCTAGTATCATAATTAGTCATCTTTAAAAAGAACAGGAATCAGCTGGTCTAGTCTAGAAAGGGGTGGAGAAGAAGGAACTAGAAATGGGCTGTGTGGGGAGGGAGAAAGGAAGGTGACTGCTTAGAAGGAGATGGGAAAGGACCAGAAATGGAGAGGTTCCCCGGAAGAGGGATGACCTAAGGAGAGAGGTAACCCACTGGGACAGGGTGGAAAATTAGCAGAGGGAGAGTGAGATCTTGGGGCTTAGAGGAAAACAGTACTCCTTGAGAAGAAAGGGGCAAAAAGAAGCTTTGAAGGGGTCCAGAGCAAAGAGGAGAAAGAAGTTCTCAGGAATCTCGCAAGGGGCTAAAGGACTCAAAGGGAGGGTCTATGCATGAGTAAGGAGACAGAAGGGAAGGAATGCTGAGGAACAAAGAATTCCAAGAAGAAAGGCTGAAAGAGGAAGTGAGAACACAGAAAAGGAAGTGTGGGGAGTGAGGCCCATGAGAGATAAGGAAGCCCAGGGAAAAGATGGACTTCTGGCAGTATCCACATTTCTCTCTCTGGCTCTTCGACAGCTGTCAAAGAACCAAATGGGTTGGAAGTTCCCTGGAATGGCATCTTGACAAGGATGACTCAAGAGTTAAGCCTTTTATACCTAAAAGGCTTTTCTTATCTCAGGGAACTTATGTCACACCTGTCATGTAGAACCCCAAGCCTCAGCCTGAACACACTTACTTACCTGACTCCCCATGAGCAGGGGCCTGTAAACAGCCTCCTCAGTTTTCCCAGAGGACCCTGGTGCAGTAAATCTTGGACCTGAAGTTCTCGGTTCAATCCCCCTACACTGGATAAACAGTTCTTGTGAGAAATGGATTTGGGGGGGAAGGGCACTTAGATCTTAAGAGATTTCCCACCTTGCATTTGGAAAGTATTTTAAACAGAAAAATAGAAACTTGCTGAAACCAGGTACAGCAGTCCTCTCACAATCTTTTCTCCTACTGGACTGTGCCTTGCTTCCCTACAGAGGAGGGCCAGTAGAGGATTGAGCCTAATGTTTCTCTCTAGGATGTGATGAGTACTTGACAGTCCATATTTCTCTCTGCAGCTGCATGAAACCACAGGTGGTTACACTGTATAATGCCACATAGAGGGGTGATGGCTGGCAGGGAGAGTGTACAATAATTCCAACAAAGTCCCTCAGAAATACTGTGTCGTGACACACTGGGTCTGCGTCTTCTTTTTTTCCTCCTTGCCTTTCCCCAGTCCTGCTGTGGAAGTTTCCTTCAAAACACTCTCTGGTTTCCCCACCTACCACTTCACTAGAATATACCCCTGCCCTCCAAGAAAGACTTAAGATGACCTCACCACCCAGGCTTCCCTAACTCCATGCATGAGGGGAATGGGGAGGCAGAGAGCTTCTAGAAATCAAAAGGTGGTAATTCTATTTCATTCTTTCCATCCAACATAACCTGAAACTGTTTATTTCGATAAATACAAAAAGCAAGACCACCTCAGCATAGTAGGCTTAGTTTTCTTTCATGCATCACACAATTCAGTTTAGCAAACTACCTGCTGGCCACCCATTGGCCAATTTCACCCAGCTGTCATGTTTTGTATGATGTTCATATTTTATTTCCTATATATTTAATTTGATTTATATTTTTATTTGTTTATTTACAGCATAACAGTGTTCATTGTTTTGACATCACACCCAGTGCTCCATGCAGTACGTGCCCTCCCTATTACCCACCACCTGGTTCCTCAATCTCCCACCCCCCACCCCCGCCCCTTCAAAACCCTCAGGTTGTTTTTCAGAGTCCATAGTCTCTCATGGTTCATCTCCCCCTTCCAGTTTCCCTCAACTCCCTCTCCTCTCCATCTCCCCATGTCCTCCATGTTATTTGTTATGCTCCACAAATAAGTGAGACCATATGATACTTGACTCTCTCTGCTTGACTTATTTCGCTCAGCATAATCTCTTCCAGTCCCGTCCACGTTGCTACAAAAGTTGGGTATTCATCCTTTCTGATGGAGGCATAATACGCCATTGTGTATATGGACCACATCTTCCTTATCCATTCATCCGTTGAAGGGCATCTTGGTTCTTTCCACAGTTTGGCGACCGTAGCCATTGCTGCAATAAACATTGGGGTACACATGGCCCTTCTTTTCACTACATCTGTATCTTTGGGGTAAATGCCCAGCAGTGCAATTGCAGGGTCATAGGGAAGCTCTATTCTAAATTTCTTCAGGAATCTCCACACTCTTCTCCAGAGTGGCTGCACTAACTTGCATTCCCACCAACAGTGTAAGAGGGTTCCCCTTTCTCCACAACCTCTCCAACACACGTTGTTTCCTGTCTTGCAAATTTTGGCCATTCTAACTGGTGTCAGGTGGTATCTCAATGTGGTTTTAATTTGAATCTCCCTGATGGCTAGTGATGATGAACATTTTTTCATGTGTCTGATAGCCATTTGTATGTCTTCATTGGAGAAGTGTCTGTTCATATCTTCTGCCCATTTTTTGATATGATTATCTGTTTTGTGTGTGTTGAGTTTGAGAAGTTCTTTATAGATCCTGGATATCAACCTTTTGTCTGTACTGTCATTTGCAAATATCTTCTCCCATTCCGCGGGTTGCCTTTTTGTTTTGTTGACTGTTTCCTTTGCTGTGCAGAAGCTTTTGATCTTGATGAAGTCCCAAAAGTTCATTTTCGCTTTTGTTTCCTTGGCCTTTGGAGACATATCTTGAAAGAAGTTGCTGTGACTGATATCGAACAGGTTACTGCCTATAATATCCTCTAGGATTCTGATGGATTTCTGTCTCACGTTGAGGTCTTTTATCCATTTCGAGTTTATCTTTGTGTACGGTGTAAGAGAATGGTCGAGTTTCATTCTTCTACATATCGCTGTCCAGTTTTCCCAGCACCATTTATTGAAGAGACTGTCTTTTTTCCACTGAATATTTTTTCCTGTTTTGTCGAAGATCATTTCACAATAGAGTTGAGGGTCCATATCTGGGCTCTTCACTCTGTTCCACAGGTGTCTGTGTCTATTTTTATGCCAGGACCATGCTGTCTTGGTGATCACAGCTTTGTAGTAAAGCTTGAAATCGGGGTAACGTGATGCCGCCAGTTTTGTTTTTGTTTTTCAGCATTTCCTTAGAAATTCGGGGTCTCTTCTGATTCCATAGAAATTTTAGGATTATTTGCTCCAGCTCTTTGAAAAATACCGGTGGAATTTTGATCGGAATGGCATTAAAAGTATAGATTGCTCTAGGCAGTATAGACATTTTAGCAATGTTTATTCTTCCAATCCAAGAGCATGGAACAGTCTTCCATCTTTTTGTGTCTTCTTCAATTTCGTTCATGAGTGTTCCGTAGTTCCTCGAGTACCGGTCCTTTACCTCTTTGGTTAGGTTTATTCTCAGGTATCTTATGTTTCGTGGTGTTATAGTAAATGGAATCGATTCCCTAATTTCCCTTTCTGTATTTTCATTGTTAGTGTATAAGAAAGCCACTGATTTCTGTACATTGACTTTGTATCCTGCCACGTTACTGAATTGCTGTATGAGTTCTAGTAGTTTGGGGGTGGAGTCTTTGGGGTTTTCCATATAAAGAATCATGTCATCTGCGAAGAGAGAGAGTTTGACTTCTTCCTTGACAATTTGGATACCTTTTATTTCTCTTTGTTGTCTGATTGCCGTTGCTAGAACTTCTAATACTATGTTGAACAAGAGTGGTGAGAGTGGGCATCCTTGTCGTGTTCCTGATCTCAACGGGAAGGCTGCAAGCTTTTTCCCATTGAGGATGATATTTGCTGTGGGTCTTTCATAGATAGATTTTATGAAGTTCAGGAATGTTCCCTCTATCCCTATACTTTGAAGCGTTTTCATCAGGAACGGATGCTGGATTTTGTCAAATGCTTTTTTTGCATCCATTGAGAGGACCATGTGGTTCTTCTCTCTTCTCTTATTGATGTGTTCTATCACACTGATTGATTTGCGAATGTTGAACCAACCTTGCAACCCAGGGATGAATCCCACCTGGTCATGGTGGATAATCGTTTTAATGTGCTGCTGGATCCTGTTTGCTAGGATCTTGTTGAGAATCTTTGCATCCATATTCATCAGTGATATTGGTCTGAAATTCTCCTTTTTGGTAGGGTCTTTGCCTGGTTTGGGGATCAGGGTAATGCTGGCTTCATAAAAAGAGTCTGGAAGTTTTCCTTCTGCTTCAATTTTTTGGAACAGCTTCAGGAGAATTGGTGTTATTTCTTCTTTGAAAGTTTTGTTGAATTCCCCAGGGAATCCGTCAGGTCCTGGGCTCTTGTTTTTTGGGAGGTTTTTGATCACTGCTTCAATCTCGTTAATAGATATCGGTCTATTCAGGTTGTCAATTTCTTCCTGGTTCAATTTTGGGAGTTTGTCGTTTTCCAGGAATGCATCCATTTCATCTAGGTTGCTTAGCTTATTGGCATATAACTGTTGGTAATAATTTCTGATGATTGTTTCTATTTCCTTGGTGTTCGTTGTGATCTCTCCCTTTTCATTCATAATTTTCTTAATTTGGGCTTTCTCTCTTTTCTTTTGGATTAGTGTGGCCAATGGTTTATCGATCTTATTGATTCTTTCAAAAAACCAGCTTCTAGTTTCATTGATACGTTCTACTGTACCTCTGGTTTCTCTAATCTTGATTATTTGCTTCTTGCATGTGGAGTTGGTTTGATTTGTTGTTGATTCTCCAGTTCTTTAAGGTGTAAAGACAGCTGGTGTATTCTGGATTTTTCAATGTTTTTGAGGGAGGCTTGGATGGCTATGTATTTCCCCCTTAGAACCGCCTTTGCTGTATCCCATAGGTTTTGGACCGAGGTGTCCTCATTCTCATTGGTTTCCATGAATTGTTTAAGTTTGTCTTTGATCTCCTGGTTGATCCAAGCATTCTTAAGCAAGGTGGTCTTTAGCTTCCAGGTGTTTGAGTTCCTTCTGAACTTTTCCTTGTGATTGAGCTCCAGTTTCAAAGCATTGCGATCTGAGAATATGCAGGGAATAATGCCAGTCTTTTGGTATCGGTTGAGTCCTGCTTTGTGACCCAGTATGTGGTCTATTCTGGAGAAGGTTCCATGTGCACTGGAGAAGAATGAGTATTCTGTTGTTTTAGGGTGGAATGTTCTGTATATGTCTATGAGGTCCATCTCGTCCAATGTTTCATTCAATGCTCTTATTTCTTTATTAATTTTCTGCTTCGATGATCTGTCTATTTCTGAGAGAGACGTATTAAGATCTCTTACTATTATTGTATTCATATCAGTATGACTCTTTATCTTGATTAATAGTTTTCTTATGTAATTGGGTACTCCCATATTGGGGGCATAGATATTCACAATTGTTAGATCATCTTGGTGGATAGTACCTTTAAGAATGATGTAGTGTCCTTCTGTATCTCTGACTACAGTCTTTAGTTTAAAATCTAATTTATCTAATATGAGAATCGCTACCCCGGCCTTCTTTTGAGGCCCACTGACATGAAAGATTCTTCTCCATCCCTTCACTTTCAGTCTGGGTGTATCCTTAGGTTCAAAATGGGTCTCTTGTAGACAACATATGGATGGGTCCTGTCGGTTTATCCAATCTGCAACCCTCTGTCGTTTTATGGGCGCATTTAGGCCATTTACAATGAGAGTGATTATTGAGAGATAGGTTTTTTTTGACATCGTGTTGCCTTTGAAGTCTTTCTGTCTGTAGATTGTTTCTATATTTCTGATCAATGATATTCTTAGGATTTTTTCTTTCTGTCTGTAGATTGTTTCTATATTTCTGTTCAATGATATTCTTAGGATTTTTTCTCTTTTATAGGACCCCCCTTAATATTTCCTGCAGTGTCAGCTTGGTGGTTGCATAGTCTTTTAAGCCTTGCCAGTCTTGGAAACTCTTTATCTCTCCATCCATTTTAAATGTCAGTCTTGCTGGATAGAATATTCTTGGTTGCATGTTCTTCTCATTTAGTACTCTGAATATATTTTGCCAGCCCTTCCTGGCTTTCCAGGTCTCTGTGGAAAGGTCTGACGTTATTCTAATGAGCTTCCCTCTGTATATAAGGAGCTTCTTTGTCCTAGCTGCTTTTAAGAGGGTCTGTCGTGAAACATAATTCCTCATTCTAACTATAAGGTGTCATGAGGACTTTCGAGAATCTAAAATCTTGGGAGGAAATCTCTCTGCCTCTAGTACATGAACGTTGTTTCCATTCGTGAGATTGGGAAAATTTTCATAGACAACTTCTTCCACTATATCTTCTAGACTTCTTTCTTTTTCTTCCCCTTCAGGGATTCCAATAATTCTGACGTTGGAACGTTTCATGGCATCATTTATTTCCCTGATTCTGTTCTCGTGGCCTCTGAGCTGTTTGTTCCAGGCTTCCTCCTGATCCTTTCTCTCTATCTGTTTCTCCTCCAGATCACTAATTCTATCTTCTGTCTCAGTTACCCTAGCTTTTAGAGAATTTAGATTAGATTGGAACTCATTGAGAGCATTTTGAACATCATCCCTGGTGGCTTTCAGTTCTGTCCTAACATTGTGAACATCATCCCTGGTGGCTTTCAGTTCTGCCCTAATCAATTCTGTTTGGTCATCCATGGCTTTCTCCAACCTAGCTCTTGCCTGGATAATTGTTAGTCTGAATTCCTTTTCTGACATATTGTCTGTGTCGATAGCCATTAGCTCTCTTTGCAGAAGGCCCATCCTCTGTATTTTTCTTCTGTTGGGTATTCCTCCTCCTAGTCATTTTGGAAAGAGATGAGTGAACAGATGCAGCTGGACTTATCAATTGTGGTGCAGTCAAGCTGCACCCTGGAATGCTTCTGTGCAATCAGGATTCCCCACCCAATGAGAGAAAAAAGAAAAGATAAAGAAATAGAGAAGAATAAAGAAAAAAAGGGAAAAGAAAAAAGGAAAAAAATAGAGAGAGAGAGAGGAAAAAAAGGGAAGATAAAAGAAAAGGCTCAGCCCAAATGGGCCACAAGTTAAGATTTGTGAAGTATACAAACAAAAACAGACAAACAAGAAGACTGATAAAAGTATATGACAAGAGAAAAAAAATATATATATAAGCAAAAAAAAAAAGGGAAGAACCTCATCCTAAAGAACCCCAAGTATAAGATTTATATATTTTTTATTTGCTATTTTTATATTAGCTACTGAGACATGTGGGAGATTTCACCTTACAAAAATTCATATTTCTGGCCCACTGGAAAACAAAACAATAAATTGAGGATTAGGGCACATATTCCAGCAATGATACAAGCAGGTGTGTGTGAGAAGAGGCTCAATCCATTTTAGACTCTGAATGCTCTCTTGGCTTAGCCATACCTCTAGTTGGCCTGCTTCTCTCTGAAAAATCCCAGTTGTCTCCTGGAGGCATTTGCCTTTATAGTTTTGGAGCTAGATCCATGGGAAACTGCATATCCTCATTTTGCCTCACTTTCTCCCTATTTGTCTTTAAATTCATTTGTCCTCCAGTATTTATTTTGGTGGGCTCTCTGCCAGGCAGTCTTCAAGGCACATGTACTGATGACATATTAATGAACAAATGAAAGAAAATAATCTTACCCTCATGAGACTTACATTTTAGTGTGGGAGACAGATAGTAGCCAAGATACAATAAGTAAAATTGATAAAGTTATCCAAGTGATTAGTGTTAAGAAAAAAAAATAAGGCAAGGACTAGAAAATAAGAATTTCAGGTTAAAAGCTGAAATTGTATAAATAGGGAGTCTGGAGAACATGACTTTGGAGTAAAGACCTGAAAGCAATTAGAGAACTGGCCCTGTGGCTATCTGGGGAAGGAGCATTACACACAACAATACCAAGTGTTGAGACCCCAGCCAGGAGTAAATTTGGTATGTTCAGGGAATACTGAGGATACCAGCATTGCCGAAACTGATTGAGCAAGTTAGAGAATATCAGGAAGAAAGTTCAGAGAAGTGATGTGGGTCTGGGAGAAGCAGATAGCTCACAGACTTGAAGTTTCTAGAATGAAATTTGGCTTATACATTGAATGTAAGAGGGAGCCATTGAGTATTTTTAGCATAGGCACGACATAATTATGTCTCATATTTGAATAAGATCACTCTGGCAACTTGTATGGGATTCAAGATGGAAAAGGGGGGTTCAAATATACCAACAAAACAGTGGAAAGCCCTAGAAATAGGTTTGCATACAGGAAACTTGAATCATAGTAGAAGTGACATTTCAGATGAATAATCAAAAGACATTGAATAAATGGTGCTGCAACAGGGTTTTTGGGTTTTTTTTTTGAAGGGAGGGGTCATAGGCCAAAAAGTAAACCCTTTACCACATTTTATATAGATCATACATTCCAAGTGGAAAAAAAAAGGTAATACTTCAAATTTGGAAAGTAACACTTACAAAATTTTGAAAATATAAAATAAAAGTTGATGTTTATATGTTTTCTTATGAAAATGGGCAAGATTTCATTTCAAGGCAGAAAACACCACAGGTATTAAAGGAAAAATCTAGTAAATTTGATTATTCTAAAATAGGCATGTTTTCATATTCCTGTACATTTTATTCATTTTTATATTACATATTGTAAAATATGCAAAATTTCAAAAGCTATCACATATGAAGTGGAATAAAATGAGATTAAGCTATACAAACTTAAAGTGCTAAAATTAGTGAAGTAACAAAAATACATTCAATTATTAAAAAAATTCTGTAGGAAACTTGGCAAAAAATATGAACAGGCGGAGTCAAGATGGCGGGGAAGTAGGAGGAGGCACCATTTCAACCTGTACCTTAAAGTGAGCTGATTAACTACCAAAGAACTCCGACCACCCATGAAATCAGCCTGAGATCAGAATTATACACGTCTGGATCTCTACAGGAGCAGAAGACGCCAGTGGCAGGTAAAGCAGACTGGGAACGTTGGACTGATATCCGAAGATAAACAAAAGGGGGAGGGAGCCACCAGAGGTGACCTATCAGAAAGTAACACCCCAACACGAGAGTGCTCTGCGTCTGGGGACCAGCATTAACTTGGAGTCTGGTTGAAAGCACCCAAAAAACAAACAGCAAAGGATCGTGGGCGGTAATAGTGGGAACCTGGGTGGTTAGGGTCAGGGACCTAAGTCCCTGGACCCAGGACAGCCTCCCCTGGCGCGGAGCCAGAGAGAGTGCGGCAGAGAAATCAGGTCTCCATCCCTGAGCCGCCAGTGCACCTGAATGCCAGCACGCCCCAGAACGAGTGGGGTCTGGCTCCCGTGAAGGGCTGGGAGCCTGGCCAGATGGCAATCCTGAAACGCGCGCGTCCCACACCCTCCCTTGGGAAAGGTGCTCATAGGTCCTAGCCTGGAGCTATGGCAGCCGGAAAAACCAGACATTCCCAGCCCGGGACAGCGGGAAAATCTCAGTGTGCGATCTCTGCTCCAAACCTCTCTGGCGGTCTGGAGCTGCCTAGACAGCCACCGCTGCCCTGGTTTTGGGTACAACGAGGAGCTCCTGCATCCCCAGGGACAGTGACTCAGAACCGACTCTGCCAGCAGCTTTTGCAAAACAGTCTGAGGCTTCTCTCTGAGAGGGAGGTTGGGGTGCTGTTTGCTCTCCTCTAAACCTCCAAAAACCATCAAAAGCTGTCAAGGCGAGAGAAAGCAGATGAAAGAACATAAAAACCCCCAGAGAACAAAAGGCTGAAAAAAACAGTTTCCTGAAAAAAAAAGAGCTCACCCCCTTGAGGGGAGCGGGAGGACCTAACTCAGGGAACATCATTGTCTGAAAACCCACGTGGCAGGCCCCTCCCCCAGAAAACCAACCAGGAAGGAAGAAAAAAAAAAAAAAAGACTACAAGAGAACAATCACCACTACTTCATAAATACAACTTTTATTTTTAACTCTTTACCAATATTCTGGTTCTTTTTTTTTATACATACAGATAATTTTTTAACCTATTTACCATCACACTGAGATGTCCAGTACATCAAATTCTTTAATAACCTTCTAACCTGAACTTTTTGATACATACACCCGTGTTTTTCTTTTGTTTTTCTATTTTTTTAATTCTTTTTTTAATTTTAACTTAGTTTAGTCTAGTTTATTCTTTTTTAATTTTTATTTTCTACTATACTTATAGAGTTAAACTTCAAGGTAATCCCCTTTCCCCCATCAATGCTACCCCTATAGGCAAACCAGTTTCTAATCCCCCTGTAACTTAGGAAAGTTGAGTCCCTTAACAAAAACATCAAGATACCTTCAGGAAGAATCAAAATAAAGTTCCTCACCAACACTGAGAATCTATAACCATTCTCCCAATTTTTCCTTCTGTCAGTGTTTCTGTGAATTTGTGTTTGTCCTGATAATATATAAACCATATACTTGGGGTTCTTTCTGATGAGGTTCTTCCCTTTTCTTTTTGCTTATATATACATATTTTTTTCTCTTGTCATATACTTTTATCCCTCTTTTTGTCTGTCTGTTTTTGTTTGTATACTCCACAAATCTTACCTTGTGGCCCATTTGGGCTGAGCCTTCTCTTTTATCTACCCTTTTTTCCCTATCTCTCTCTCTCTTTTTTTTTTCCTTTTTTCTTTCCCCCTTTTTTTTTCTTTCTTCTTCTCTATTTCTTTTTCTTTTCTTTTTTCTCTCATTTGGGTGGGGAATCCTGATTGCACAGAAGCGTTCCAGGGTGCACATTGACTGCACCACAATCGATAAGTCCAGCTGCATCGATTTAGTCATCTCTTACCAAAATGACTAGGAGGAGGAATACCCAACAGAAGAAAAATACAGAGGATGGGCCTTCTGCAACAGAGCTAATGGCTATCGACACAGACAATATGTCAGAAAAGGAATTCAGACTAACAATTATCCAGGAAATAGCTAGGTTGGAGAAAGCCATGGATGACCAAACAGAATTGATTAGGGCAGAACTGAAAGCCACCAGGGATGATGTTCACAATGTTAGGGCAGAACTGAAAGCCACCAGGGATGATGTTCAAAATGCTCTCAATGAGTTCCAATCTAATCTAAATTCTCTAAAAGCTAGGGTAACTGAGACAGAAGATAGAATTAGTGATCTGGAGGACAAACAGATAGAGAGAAAGGATCAGGAGGAAGCCTGGAACAAACAGCTCAGAAGCCACGAAAACAGAATCAGGGAAATAAACGATGCCATGAAACGTTCCAACATCAGAATTATTGGAAACCCTGAAGGGGAAGAAAAAGAAAGAAGTCTAGAAGATATAGTGGAAGAAGATGTCTATGAAAATTTTCCCAATCTCACGAATGGAAACAACGTTCATGTACTAGAGGCAGAGAGATTTCCTCCCAAGATTTTAGATTCTCGAAAGTCCTCACGGCACCTTATCGTTAGAATGGGGAATTATGTTTCAAGAGAGACCCTCTTAAAAGCAGCTAGGACAAAGAAGCTTCTTACATACAGAGGAAAGCCCATTAGAATAACATCAGACCTGTCCACAAAAACCTGGCAATCCAAAAAGGGTGGGCAAGATGTATTCAAGTCACTAAATGAGAAAAACATGCAACCAAGAATACTCTATCCAGCAAGACTGACATTTAAAATGGATGGAGAGATAAAGAGTTTCCAAGACCGGCAAGGCTTAAAAGACTATGCAACCACCAAGCCGACACTGCAGGAAATATTAAGGGGGGGTCCTATAAAAGAGAAAAAATCCTAAGAATATCATTGAACAGAAATATAGAAACAATCTATAGACAGAAAGACTTCAAAGGCAACACGAGGTCAATAAAAACCTATCCCTCAATAATCACTCTCAATGTGAATGGCCTAAATGCGCCCATAAAACGACACAGGGTTGCAGATTGGATAAAACGACAGGACCCATCCATATGTTGTCTACAAGAGACCCATTTTGAACCTAAGGATACACCCAGACTGAAAGTGAAGGGATGGAGAAGCATCTTTCATGAACATGGGCCTCAAAAGAAGGCTAGGGTAGCAATTCTCATATCAGATAAATTAGATTTTAAACTAAAGACTGTAGTCAGAGATACAGAAGGACACTACATAATTCTTAAAGGGACTATCCGCCAAGACGATCTAACAATTGAGAATATTTATGCCCCCAATATGGGAGCACCAAATTACATAAGAAAACTATTAATCAAGATAAAGAGTCATATTGATATGAATAAAATAATAGTAGGAGATCTTAATACGCCTCTCTCAGAAATAGACAGGTCATCGAAGCAGAAAATTAATAAAGAAATAACAGCATTGAATGAAACATTGGACCAGATGGACCTCATCGATGTATACAGAACATTCCACCCTAAAACAACAGAATACTCATTCTTCTCAAGTGCACATGGAACCTTCTCCAGAATAGACCACATACTGGGTCACAAAGCAGGACTCAACCGATACCAAAAGACTGACATTATTCCCTGCATATTCTCCGATCACAATGCTTTGAAACTGGAGCTCAATCACAAGGAAAAGTTCAGAAGGAAATAAAACACCTGGAAGCTAAAGACCACCTTGCTTAAGAATGCTTGGATCAACCAGGAGATCAAAGACAAACTTAAACAATTCATGGAAACAAATGAGAATGAGGACACCTTGGTCCAAAACCTATGGGATACAGCAAAGGCGGTTCTAAGGGGGAAATACATAGCCATCCAAGCCTCCCTCAAAAAGATTGAAAAATCCAGAATACACCAGCTGTCTCTACACCTTAAATAACTGGAGAATCAACAACAAATCAAACCAACTCCACATGCAAGAAGGGAAATAATCAAGATTAGAGCAGAGATCAATGAGGTAGAAACGAGAGATACAGTAGAACGTATCAATGAAACTAGAAACTGCTTTTTTGAAAGAATCGATAAGATCGATAAACCATTGGCCACATTAATCCAAAAGAAAAGAGAGAAAGCCCAAATTAATAAAATTATGAATGAAAAGGGAGAGATCACAATTAACACCAAGGAAATAGAAACAATCATCAGAAATTATTACCAACAGTTATATGCCAATAAGCTAAGCAACCTAGATGAAATGGATGCATTCCTGGAAAGCTACAAACTCCCAAAATTGAACCAGGAAGAAATTGACAACCTGAATCGACCGATATCTATTAACGAGATTGAAGCAGTGATCAAAAACCTGCCAAAAAACAAGAGCCCAGGACCTGAAAGATTCCCTGGGGAATTCTACCAAACTTTCAAAGAAGAAATAACACCAATTCTCCTGAAGCTGTTCCAAAAAATTGAAGCAGAAGGAAAACTTCCAGACTCTTTTTATGAAGCCAGCATTACCCTGATCCCCAAACCAGGCAAAGACCCTACCAAAAAGGAGAATTTCAGACCCATATCATTGATGAATATGGATGCAAACATTCTCAACAAGATCCTAGCAAACAGGATCCAGCAGCACATTAAAAAGATTATCCACCATGACCAGGTGGGATTCATCCCTGGGTTGCAAGGTTTGTTCAACATTCGCAAATCAATCAGTGTGATAGAACACATCAATAAGAGAAGAGAGAAGAACCACATGGTCCTCTCAATTGATGCAGAAAAAGCATTTGACAAAATCCAGCATCCGTTCCTGATGAAAACGCTTCAAAGTATAGGGATAGAGGGAATATTCCTGAACTTCATAAAATCTATCTATGAAAGACCCACAGCAAATATCATCCTCAATGGGAAAAACCTTGCAGCCTTCCTGTTGAGATCAGGAACACGACAAGGATGCCCACTCTCACCACTCTTGTTCAACATAGTATTAGAAGTTCTAGGAACGGCAATCAGACAACAAAGAGAAATAAAAGGTATCCAAATTGGCAAGGAAGAAGTCAAACTCTCTCTCTTCGCAGATGACATGATTCTTTATATGGAAAACCCCAAAGACTCCACCCCTAAACTACTAGAACTCATACAGCAATTCAGTAACATGGCAGGATACAAAGTCAATGTACAGAAATCAGTGGCTTTCTTTTTTTTTTTTTTCATTTTATTTATTTTTTCAGTGTAACATTATTCATTCTTTTTGCACAACACCCAGTGCTCCATGCAAAACGTGCCCTCCCCATTACCCACCACCTGTTCCCCCAACCTCCCACCCCTGACCCTTCAAAACCCTCAGGTTGCCCCAACCTCCCACCCCTGACCCTTCAAAACCCTCAGGTTGTTTTTCAGAGTCCATAGTCTCTTATGGTTCGCCTCCCCTCCCCAATGTCCATAGCCCGCTCTCCCTCTCCCAATCCCACCTCCCCCCAGCAACCCCCAGTTTATTTGTGAGATTAAGAGTCATTTATGGTTTGTCTCCTTCCCAATCCCATCTTGTTTCATTTATTCTTCTCCTATCCCCCTAACGCCCCATGTTGCTTCTCCATGTCCTCATATCAGGGAGATCATATGATAGTTGTCTTTCTCCGATTGACTTATTTCACTAAGCATGATACGCTCTAGCTCCATCCACGTCGTCGCAAATGGCATGATTTCATTTCTTTTGATGGCTGCATAGTATTCCATTGTGTATATATACCACATCTTCTTTATCCATTCATCTCTTGATGGACATCTAGGTTCTTTCCATAGTCTGGCTATTGTAGACATTGGTGCTATAAACATTCGGGTACACGTGCCCCTTCGGATCACTATGTTTGTATCTTTATGTTAAATACCCAGTAGTGCAATTGCTGGGTCATAGGGTAGTTCTATTTTCAACATTTTGAGGAAACTCCATGCTGTTTTGCAGAGTGGTTGCACCAGCAACCGTGGAGGAGGGTTCCCCTTTCTCCACATCCTCTCCAGCATCTGTCATTTCCTGACTTGTTAATTTTAGCCATTCTGACTGGTGTGAGGTGATATCTCATTGTGGTTTTGATTTGTATTTCCCTGATGCCGAGTGACGTGGAGCACTTTTTCATGTGTCTGTTGGCCATCTGGATGTCTTCTTTGCAGAAATGTCTGTTCATGTCCTCTGCCCATTTCTTGATGGGATTGTTTGTTCTTTGGGTGTTGAGTTTGCTAAGTTCCTTATAGATTTTGGATACTAGCCCTTTATCTGATATGTCGTTTGCAAATATCTTCTCCCATTCTGTCAGCTGTCTTTTGGTTTTGTTAACTGTTTCCTTTGCTGTGCAAAAGCTTTTGATCTTGATGAAATCCCAATAGTTCATTTTCGCCCTTGCTTCCCTTGCCTTTGCCGTTGTTCCTAGGAAGATGTTGCTACGGCTGAGGTCGAAGAGGTTGCTGCCTGCATTCTCCTCAAGGATGTTGATGGATTCCTTTCTCACATTGAGGTCCTTCATCCATTTGGAGTCTATTTTCGTGTGTGGTGTAAGGAAGTGGTCCAATTTCATTTTTCTGCATGTGGCTGTCCAATTTTCCCAGCACCATTTGTTGAAGAGGCTGTCTTTTTCCCATTGGACATTCTTTCCTGCTTTGTCGAAGATTAGTTGACCATAGAGTTGAGGGTCGATTTCTGGGCTCTCTGTTCTGTTGCACTGATCTATGTGTCTGTTTTTGTGCCAGTACCATGCTGTCTTGATGATGACAGCTTTGTAATAGAGCTTGAAATCCGGAATTGTGATGCCACCAACTTTGGCTTTGTTCTTCAATATTCCTTTGGCTATTCGAGGTCTTTTCTGGTTCCATATAAATTTTAGGATTATTTGTTCCATTTCTTTGAAAAAAATGGATGGTATTTTGATAGGGATTGCATTAAAAGTGTAGATTGCTTTAGGTAGCATAGACATTTTCACAATATTTATTCTTCCAATCCAGGAGCATGGAACATTTTTCCATTTTTTTGTGTCTTCCTCAATTTCTTTCATGAGTACTTTATAATTTTCTGTGTATAGATTCTTAGCCTCTTTGGTTAGGTTTATTCCTAGGTATCTTATAGTTTTGGGTACAATTGTAAATGGGATTGACTCCTTAATTTCTCTTTCTTCAGTCTTGTTGTTGGTGTACAGAAATGCAACTGATTTCTGTGCATTGATTTTATATCCTGACACTTTACTGAATTCCTGTACAAGTTCTAGCAGTTTTGGAGTGGAGTCTTTTGGGTTTTCCACATATAGTATCATATCATCTGTGAAGAGTGATAGTTTGACTTCTTCTTTACCGATTTGGATGCCTTTAATTTCTTTTTGTTGTCTGATTGCTGAGGCTAGGACTTCTAGTACTATGTTGAATAGCAGTGGTGATAATGGACATCCCTGGCGTGTTCCTGACCTTAACGGAAAAGCTTTCAGTTTTTCTCCATTGAGAATGATATTTGCGGTGGGTTTTTCATAGATGGCTTTGATAATATTGAGGTATGTGCCCTCTATCCCCACACTTTGAAGAGTTTTGATCAGGAAGGGATGCTGTACTTTGTCAAATGCTTTTTCAGCATCTATTGAGAGTATCATATGGTTCTTGTTCTTTCTTTTATTAATGTGTTCTATCACATTGATTGATTTGCGGATGTTGAACCAACCCTGCAGCCCTGGAATAAATCCCACTTGATCGTGGTGAATAATCCTTTTAATGTACTGTTGAATCCTATTGGCTAGTATTTTGGCGAGAATTTTTGCGTCTGTGTTCATCAAGAATATTGGTCTGTAGTTCTCTTTTTTGGTGGGATCCTTGTCTGCTTTGGGGATCAAGGTGATGCTGGCCTCATAAAATGAGTTTGGAAGTTTTCCTTCCATTTCTATTTTTTGGAACAGTATCAAGAGAATAGGAATTAGTTCTTCTTTAAATGTTTGGTAGAATTCCCCTGGGAAGCCGTCTGGCCCTGGGATTTTTTTTGTTTGGAGATTTTTGATGACTGTTTCAATCTCCTTACTGGTTATGGGCCTGTTCAGGTTTTCTATTTCTTCCTGGTTCAGTTGTGGTAGTTTATATGTCTCTAGGAATGCATCCATTTCTTCCAGATTGTCCAATTTGTTGGCCTAGAGTTGCTCATAGTATGTTCTTATAATTGTCTGTATTTCTTTGGTGTTAGTTGTGATCTCTCCTCTTTCATTCATGATTTTATTGATTTGGGTCCTTTCTCTTTTCTTTTTGATGAGTCTGGCCAGGGGTTTATCAATCTTATTGATTCTTTCAAAGAACCAGCTCCTAGTTTCATTGATTTTTTCTATTGTTTTTTTGGTTTCTATTTCATTGATTTCTGCTCTGATCTTTATGATTTCTCTTCTCCTGCTGTGTTTAGGGTTTCTTTCTTGTTCTTTCTCCAGCTCCTTTACGTGTAGGGTTAGGTTGTGTACTTGAGAATTTTCTTGTTTCTTGAGAAAGGCTTGTACCGCTATATATTTTCCTCTCAGGACTGCCTTTGCTGTGTCCCACAGATTTTGAACTGTTGTGTTTTCATTATCATTTGTTTCCATGAATTTTTTTCAATTCTTCTTTAATTTCCTGGTTGACCCATTCATTCTTTAGAAGGATGCTGTTTAGTCTCCATGTATTTGGGTTCTTTCCAGCTTTCCTCTTGTGATTGAGTTCTAGCTTCAGAGCATTGTGGTCTGAAAATATGCAGGGAATAATCCTAATCTTTTGATACCGGTTGAGACCTGATTTGTGACCCAGGATGTGATCTATTCTGGTGAAGGTTCCATGTGCACTAGAAAAGAATGTGTATTCTGTGGCTTTGGGATGAAATGTTCTGAATATATCTGTGATGTCCATCTGGTCCAGTGTGTCATTTAAGGCCTTTATTTCCTTGTTGATCTTTTGCTTGGATGATCTGTCCATTTCAGTGAGGGGAGTGTTAAAGTCCCCTACTATTATTGTATTATTATTGATGTGTTTCTTTGATTTTGTTATTAATTGGTTGATATAGTTGGCTGCTCCCACGTTAGGGGCATAGATATTTAAAATTGTTAGATCTTCTTGTTGGACAGACCCTTTGAGTAGGATATAGTGTCCTTCCTCATCTCTTATTATAGTCTTTGGCTTAAAATCTAATTGATCTGATATAAGGATTGCCACCCCAGCTTTCTTCTGATGCCCATTAGCATGGTAAATTGTTTTCCACCCCCTCACTTTCAATCTGGAGGTGTCTTCGCGTCTAAAATGAGTTTCTTGTAGGCAACATACTGATGGGTTTTTTTTTTTTTTAAATTTTTTAATGTTTTAATTATTCGACAGAGAGAAATCACAACTAGGCAGAGAGAGAGGAGGAAGCAGGCTCCCCACGGAGCAGAGAGCCCGATGCGGGACTCGATCCCAGGACTCTGGGATCATGACCTGAGCCGAAGGCAGAGGCTTTTACCCACTGAGCCACCCAGGTGCCCCGGGTTTTGTTTTTTTATCCATTCTGATTCCCTGTGTCTTTGGATTGGGACATTTAGCCCATTAACATTCAGGGTAACTATTGAGAGATATGAATTTAGTGCCATTATTAGCCTGTAAGGTGACTGTTACTGTACATTGTCTCTGTACCTTTCTGATCTACTACTTTTAGGCTCTCTCTTGGCTGAGAGGACCCCTTTCAATATTTCCTGTAGAGCTGGTTTGGTGTTTGCAAATTCTTTCAGTTTTTGTTTGTCCTGGAAGCTTTTGATCTCTCCTTCTATTTTCAATGATAGCCTAGCTGGATAGAGTATTCTTGGCTGCATGTTTTTCTCGTTGAGTGCTCTGAATATATCATGCCAGCTCTTTCTGGCCTGCCAGGTCTCTGTGGATAAGTCTGCCGCCAATCTAATAGTTTTACCACTGTATGTTACAGACTTCTTTTCTCGGGCTGCTTTCAGGATGTTCTCTTTGTCACTAAAACTTGTAAATTTTACTATTAGGTGACGGGGTGTGGACCTATTCTTGTTGACTTTGAGGGGGGTTCTCTGCATCTCCTGGATTTTGATGCTTGTTCCCTTTGCCATATTAGGGAAATTCTCTCCAATGATTCTCTCCAATAGACCTTCTGCTCCCCTCTCTGTTTCTTCTTCTTCTGGAATCCCAATTATTCTAATGTTGTTTCATCTTATGGTGTCACTCATCTCTCGAATTCTCCCCTCATGGTCCAGTAGCTGTTTGTCCCTCTTTTGCTCGGCTTCCTTATTCTCTGTCATTTGGTCTTCTATATCACTAATTCTTTCTTCTGCCTCATTTATCCTAGCAGTGAGAGCCTCCATTTTTGATTGCACCTCATTAATAGCTTTTTTGATTTCAACTTGGTTAGATTTTAGTTCTTTAATTTCTCCAGAAAGGGCTTTAATATCTCCAGAGAGGGTTTCTCTAATATCTTCCATGCCTTTTTCGAGCCCGTCTAGAATGTTCAGAATCATCATTCTGAACTCTTGATCTGACATATTACTCATGTCTGTGTTGATTAGGTCCCTAGCCTTCGGTACTGTCTCTTGTTCTTTTGTTTGTGGCGATTTTTTCCGCCTTGTCATTTTGTCCAGATAAGAGGATATGAAGGAGCAAATAAACTACTAAAAGGGTGGCAAAGACCCCGGAAATATGCGCTGTAACCAAATCAGAAGAGACCCCAAATTGTGGGGGGGAGAAAGGGGATAAAAATAGCTTCTGAAAAAAAAAGAAAAAAAAAAAGAAAGAAAAAAATTTTAAAAATAAAACAAATAAAAAAAATAAAAAAGAAAGAAAAAATATATATATTTAGATGAACTAGTCAAAAAATGTTAAAAAAGAAAAGGGTAAAAGTTTTAAAAAATTTAGCAGAAGAAGAAAAAAGAAAAAAGAAAAAAAAATTGAAAAAAGAAAAAAAAATTGAAGTAGCCGCAAGACTAAAGAATCATGGGGAGAAAGTCATGAGATCCGTGCTTTGCTTTCTCCTCCTCTGGAATTGCTCTGCTGTCTTAGGAATTGAATCTGCTTTCTCCTTGATAGATGAACTTTGTCCTGGCTGGATATTTTTTGATCTTCTGGGGGAGGGGCCTGTTGTAGTGACTCTCAAGCGTCTTTGCCTGAGGCGGGATTGCACCGCCCTTACCGGCGGCCGGACTAAGTAATCAGCTCGGGTTCGCTTTTGGGAGCTTCTGTTCCCTGAACGCTTTCCGTAGAGTTCCGGAGGACGGGAATGAAAATGGAGGCCTCCCAGTCTCCGGCCCGGATGAGCCGAGAGCCTGGGGCCCCACTCCTCAGTGCGCCCCCAGAGGACAGCACCCAATCACTCCCGTATCCCCAGCCTCTAGCCGCGCTCTGAGTTCACCCAGCCTGCGACCAGTTCAAGGTAACCCCGAGCTGAGAGTTCAGTCCTCGGCTCTGTCTCTGCAGCCGGCTTCTCCGTTCTAATACCTGCGAGCTCTCCGACACTCCAACACCCCCGATACTTCTGTGACCCTGCGGGGCCTGGG
The DNA here is from genome assembly GCF_922984935.1 of Meles meles. Classification (NCBI taxonomy): domain Eukaryota; kingdom Metazoa; phylum Chordata; class Mammalia; order Carnivora; family Mustelidae; genus Meles; species Meles meles. The sequence continues at coordinate 49,786,463 of NC_060087.1, read as the reverse complement.
GCCACGCTAGCCCCGCGTGGGCTTCACCCCGGTTTAGTCCCTGGAGCAATGTACCTCAGTGGAACAGACTTTTAAAAGTCCTGATTTGTGCTCCATTCCTCCGCTGCTTGCCGGGAGCCGGCCCCTCCCCCTGCGGTCTATCTTCCCGTCGTTTTAGATTCACTTCTCCGCCAGTCCTACCTTTCAGAAAGTGGTTGATTTTCTGTTTCTAGAGTTGCTGTTCTTCTTCTCTTCGCTCTCCCATTGGATTTGTAGGTGTTTGCAATGTTTAGATAAGCTATCGAGCTGATCTCCTGCTACCTGATGTACTCTCCGGCTGCTACTTCTCCGCCATCTTGACTCCTCCCTCCAGTGGCTTTCTTATACACCAACAATGAAAATACAGAAAGGGAAATTAGAGAATCGATTCCATTTACTATAGCACCAAGAACCATAAGATACCTGGGCATAAACCTAACCAAAGAAGTAAAGGACCTATACTCGAGGAACTACAGAATACTCATGAAAGAAATTGAAGAAGACACAAAAAGATGGAAGACTGTTCCATGCTCTTGGATTGGAAGAATAAACATTGCTAAAATGTCTATACTGCCTAGAGCAATCTATACTTTTAATGCCATTCCGATCAAAATTCCACCGGTATTTTTCAAAGAGCTGGAGCAAATAATCCTAAAATTTGTATGGAGCCAGAAGAGACCCCGAATTGCTAAGGAAATGTTGAAAAACAAAAACAAAACTGGCGGCATCACGTTACCCGATTTCAAGCTTTACTACAAAGCTGTGATCACCAAGACAGCGTGGTCCTGGCATAAAAACAGACACATAGACCAGTGGGACAGAGTGGAGAGCCCAGATATGGACCCTCAACTCTATGGTCAAATAATCTTCGACAAAACAGGAAAAAATATTCAGTGGAAAAAAGACAGTCTCTTCAATAAATGGTGCTGGGAAAACTGGACAGCGATATGTAGAAGAATGAAACTCGACCATTCTCTTACACCGTACACAAAGATAAACTCGAAATGGATAAAAGACCTCAACGTGAGACAGGAATCCATCAGAATCCTAGAGGAGAACATAGGCAGTAACCTCTTCGATATCAGCCACAGCAATTTCTTTCAAGATATGTCTCCAAAGGCCAAGAAAACAAAAGCAAAAATGAACTTTTGGGACTTCATCAAGATCAAAAGCTTCTGCACAGCAAAGGAAACAGTCAACAAAACAAAGAGGCAACCCACGGAATGGGAGAAGATATTTGCAAATGACAGTACAGACAAAAGGTTGATATCCAGGATCTATAAAGAACTTCTCAAACTCAACACACACAAAACAGATAATCATATCAAAAAATGTGCAGAAGATATGAACAGACACTTCTCCAACAAAGACATACAAATGGCTATCAGACACATGAAAAATGTTCATCATCACTAGCCATCAGGGAGATTCAAATTAAAACTACATTGAGATACCACCTAACACCAGTTAGAATGGCCAAAATTAGCAAGACAGGAATCAACGTGTGTTGGAGAGGATGTGGAGAAAGGGGAACCCTCTTACACTGTTGGTGGGAATGCAAGTTAGTGCAGCCACTTTGGAGAACAGTGTGGAGATTCCTGAAGAAATTAAAAATAGAGCTTCCCTATGACCCTGAAATTGCACTGCTGGGTATTTACCCCAAAGATACAGATGTAGTGAAAAGAAGAGCCATCTGTACTCCAATGTTTATTGCAGCAATGGCTACGGTCGCCAAACTGTGGAAAGAACCAAGATGCCCTTCAACGGATGAATGGATAAGGAAGATGTGGTCCATATACACAATGGAGTATTATGCCTCCATCAGAAAGGACGAATACCCAACTTTTGTAGCAACATGGACGGGACTGGAAGAGATTATGCTGAGCGAAATAAGTCAAGCAGAGAGAGTCAAGTATCATATGGTCTCACGTATTTGTGGAGCATAACAAATAACATGGAGGACATGGGGAGATGGAGAGGAGAGGGAGTTGAGGGAAACTGGAAGGGGAGATGAACCATGAGAGACTATGGACCCTGAAAAACAACCAGAGGGTTATGACGGGGCGGCGGGGGGGTGGGGGTGGGTGGGAGGTTGAGGAACCAGGTGGTCGGTAATAGGGAGGGCACGTACTGCATGGAGCACTGGGTGTGATGCCAAAACAATGAACACTGTTATGCTGTAAATAAACAAATAAAAATAAATAAATTTAAAAAAAATATGCATCTTTCTTCACAAAAAAATAAATGAACAGGCTATTCACAAAGAGATCACATGATCAATAAACATATATTACCTTAATCTGTTCCCCATTACCTTATTGTATCTTTTCTATAATATATGTCATCTTCTAACATACTATATAATTTACTTAGTTAATAGGTATATTATTGTTTTTCTACCAGAATGTAATCCTTGAAAGTGCATGATTTTCCTTCCTTTGTACTTACCAATGTATTTCAAGTTTCTATAAGAATACCTGGAATATAGTAGGTGCTTAATACATATCTGTTGACTCTATGAACCTCATCATCAAATATACAAGTGGAAATTGAAATAACATGTTTTCACACACATTAGATCAATAGCATATGTGAAGTTTGAAAATATGTATTAACCAGTTAAGCAAGTAGCCTATTCCATACGGAGGTGAATGTTTAATCAGCGAGAAATTTGCCATTATCTAGTGATTCTCAAGATGGCATATTTCCAGCAGTTTCACTCTTATGTATTGATGGAAGGCAATTTTGTATGTATTTCATATGTTTTTGCACATTTTGCAAGCAAAGCACTGACTATTCTTTTTTTTTTAAGATTTTATTTATTTATTTGACAGAAAGAGATTACAAGTAGACAGAGAGGCAGGCAGAGAGAGAGAGAGGGAAGCAGGCTCGCTGCTGAGCAGAGAGCCCGATGCGGGGCTCGATCCCAGGACCCTGAGATCATGACCTGAGCCCAAGGCAGCGGCTTAACCCACTAAGCCACCCAGGCGCCCTGACTATTCTCTTTTTAAAGCTCTCTTTTGGAAGATGTTTGAATGGGAAACTGGTTTGGAAGATAAAGATAGGATCTCTTTCTGAAGTAAAGAGCAAGTTTGCGTGGAATGTTTGGAAGATAGAGAGTGATTCCCTCTGGAGCAAAGGTCAAGAATGCTTTTTCCAATAAATTATTGTCTCCTTCAAGAACAAACAGAAAGGATTCTTACTGCTCATTAAAGCAGTCTAAAGTTTCCACACTGAGGTTTCCCCCATTGTAATGCAACCTACCTTATATATAGGTGTCATGTGACAAATTTGCATCACTCTATGGGAAGTGGGACTCAGTTTTCCAGGGTAAAAATGCTGATAGGCAATTGTTATTACGGCAAATAATGAAATACCCTTTATCTCTGACTCAGAATTCTTATGTTTTCTTCTGGCACCCATGAAACAGTGGCAGACTACATCATTAGCTCACAAAAAATTTTATAATCTTCACAGTTCTTAACATGTATAACAATGAGGAAAGGATGTTGATAGAAGCATGGCTTTTTGTAAGAGGAAACTCACCAGATAATGGAATTTAAAGGTAACTTACTTGAATTGGTGGTAAATTACAGACAAGCTATGACTAAATACTCTTCCCTCTTTAGATGAGGAGGAATAGGGGAAGTGGTTTCAAGGTGACAGCTGGTGGCTCCGTGTCTACAATGAGGATCAAAGTTTATATCAAACTCAGGATCAAAGTTTATATGCACCCATCTAAATATGCTGGAAAACTGTGACAAAGAGAGAAAATCAAACTCCCATGGCTCTCTTAGATAGGGCTGCTCAAAACATGATTCTATAAACAAAAAGAGCATAAAACTGTATAAATACAGATAACAAAGTAATGGTTGTAATTAGCATGGGAACGGGTAAAGAGGAGTGAGAGATTCAGGCTTTCAGTTTTTGAATGAATAAGTCATGTAAATAAAAAACACAGGATAGGGAATATAATTCAGAAATTACAATGATATTGTAATACCACTGGATGGTGACAGATGATAACTACAAATGTGGGGATCATACCAAAATGTATGAAGAAGTTCAATCACTATGTTGTACACCTGAAATTAACATTGGGTCAAGTACAATCAAATAAATTGGGTAAAAATCCTCTTCTACATCAGCTGTCTCTACATCTTAAAGAACTGGAGAATCAACAACAAATCAAACCAACTCCACACACAAGAAAGGAAATAATCAAGATTAGAGCAGAGATCAATGAGGTAGAAACCAGAGGTACAGTAGAACGTATCAATGAAACTAGAAGGTTTTTTGAAAGAACCAATAAGATCGATAAACCATTGGCCACACTAATCCAAAAGAAAAGAGAGAAAGCCCAAATTAAGAAAATTATGAATAAAAAGGGAGAGATCACAACTAACACCAAGGAAATAGAAACAATCATCAGAAATTATTACCAACAGTTATATGCCAATAAGCTAAGCAACCTAGATGAAATGGATGCATTCCTGGAAAACTATAAACTCCCAAAACTGAACCAGGAAGAAATTGACAACCTGAATAGACCGGTATCTAGTAACGAGATTGAAGCAGTGATCAAAAACCTCCCAAAAAACAAGAGCCCATGACCTGACAGATTCCCTGGGGAATTCTACAAAACTTTCAAAGAAGAAATAACACCAATTCTCCTGATGCTGTTTCAAAAAAATGGAAGCAGAAGGAAAACTTCCAGACTCTTTTGATGAAGCCAGCATTACCCTGAACCCCAAACCAGGCAAAGACCCTACCAAAAAGGAGAATTTCAGACCAATATCACTGATGAATATGGATGCAAAGATTCTCAACAAGATCCTAGCAAATAGAATTCAGCAGCACATTAAAAAGATTATCCACCATGACCAGGTGGGATTCATCCCTGGGTTGCAAGGATGGTTCAACATTCGCAAATCAATCACTGTGGTAGAACGAATCAATAAGACAAGATAGAAGAACCACATGGTCCACTCAATGGATGCCGAAAAAGCATTTGACAAAATCCAGCATCCATTCCTGATTAAAACGCTTCAAAGTATAGGGATAGAGGGAACATTCTTCAACTTCATAAAATCTATCTATGAAAGAACTACAACAAATATCATCCTTAATGGGAAAAAGCTTGCAGCCTTCCCGTTGAGATCAGGAACACGACAAGGATGCCCACTCTCACCACTCTTGTTCAACATAGTATTAGAAGTCCTAGCAACGGAAATCAGACAACAAAGAGAAATAAAATGTATCCAAATTGGCAAGGAAGAAGTCAAACTCTCTCTCTTCACAGATGACATGATTCTTTATATGGAAAACCCAAAGACTCCAACCCCAACTACTAGAACTCATACAGCAATTCAGTAACGTGGCAGGATACAAAGTCAATGTACAGAAATCAGTGGCTTTCTTATACACGAACAATGAAAATACAGAAACGGAAATTAGAGAATCGATTCCATTTACTACCATTATAGTAACCTTTATATATATATTTTTTATTTTATATAAATATAAATATATATTTATATATATAAATATATATATATATATATATATATATATATATATATATATAGCTACCATTACAGCACCAAGAGCCATAAGATACCTGGGAATAAACCTAACCAAAGTGGTAAAGGATCTGTACTCAAGGAACTACAGAACACTCATGAAAGAAATTGAAGAAGACGCTAAAAGATGAAAGACCGTTCCATGCTCTTGGATCGGAAGAATAAACATTGTTAAAATGTCTATACTGCCTAGAGCAATCTATACTTTTAATGCCATTCTGATCAAAATCCACTGCTATTTTTCAAAGAGCTGGAGCAAATAATCCTAAAATTTGTATGCAATCAGAAGAGACCCCGAATTGCTAAGGAAATGCTGAAAAACAAAAACAAAACTGGTGGCATCACGTTACCTGATTTCAAGCTTTACTACAAAGCTGTGATCACCAAGACGGCATGGTACTGGCATAAAAACAGACACATAGAACAGTGGAATAGAGTAGAGAGCCCAGGTATGGACCCTCAACTCTATGGTCAAATAATCTTCGATAAAACAGGAAAAAATATTCAGTGGAAAAAAGAAAGTCTCTTCAATAAATCGTGCTGGGAAACCTGGACAGCGATATGTAGAAGAATGAAACTCGACCATTCTCTTACACCGTACACAAAGATAAACTCGAAATGGATAAAAGACCTCAATGTGAGACAGGAATCCATCAGAATCCTAGAGGATATCATAGGCCGTAACCTCTTCGATATTAGCCACAGCAACTTCTTTCAAGACATGTCTCCAAAGGCCAAGGAAACAAAAGCGAAAATGAACTTTTGGGACTTCATCAAGATCAAAAGCTTCTGCACAGCAAAGGAAACAGTCAACAAAACAAAGAGGCCACCCACGGAATGGGAGAAGATATTTGCAAATGACCATACAGAGAAAAGTTTCATATCCAGCATCTATAAAGAACTTCTCAAACTCAACACACACAAAACAGATAATCATATCAAAAAATGGGCAGAAGATATGAACAGACACTTCTCCAATGAAGACATACAAATGGCTATCAGACACATGAAAAAATGTTCATTATCACTAGCCATCAGGAAGATTCAAATTAAAACCACATTGAGATACCACCTGACACCAGTTAGAATGGCCAAAATTAGCAAGACAGGAAACAACGTGTGTTGGAGAGGATGTGGAGAAAGGGGAACCCTCTTACATTGTTGGTGGGAATGCAAGTTAGTGCAGCCACTTTGGAGAACAGTGTGGAGATTCCTGAAGAAATTAAAAATAGAGCTTCCCTATGACCCTGCAATTGCACTGCTGGGCATTTACCCCAAAGATACAGATGTAGTGAAAAGAAGGGCCATTTCTACCCCAATGTTTATTGCAGCAATGGCTACAGTCGCCAATCTGTGGAAAGAACCAAGATGCCCTTCAACGGATGAATGGATAAGGAAGATGTGGTCCATATACACAAAGGAGTATTATGCCTCCATCAGAAAGGACGAATACCCAACTTTTGTAGCAACATGGACGGGACTGGAAGAAATTATGCTGAGCGAAATAAGTCAAGCAGAGAGAGTCAAGTATCATATGGTCTCACTTATTTGTGGAGCATAACAAAGAACATGGAGGACATGGGGAGATGGAGAGGAGAGGGAGTTGAGGGAAACTGGAAGGGGAGATGAACCATGAGAGACTATGGACTCTGAAAAACAACCAGAGGGTTATGAAGGGGTGGCAGGGGGGTGGGGGTGGGGTGGGAGGTTGAGGAACCAGGTGGTGGGTAATAGGGAGGGCACGTACTGCATGGAGCACTGGGTGTGATGCCAAAACAATGAACACTGTTATGCTGTAAATAAACAAATAAAAATAAAAAAAAATGTTTATAATGCCTATAGCAATATATACTTTCAGTGCCATCCTGATCAAAATTCCACTTGCACTTTTCAAAGTGCTGGCATCTGTCATTTTCTGACTTGTTAATTTTAGCCATTCTGACTGGTGTGAGGTGATATCTCATTGTGGTTTTGATTTGTATTTCCCTGATGCCGAGTGATGTGGAGCACTTTTTCATGTGTCTGTTGGCCATCTGGATGTCTTCTTTGCAGAAATGTCTGTTCATGTCCTCTGCCCATTTCTTGATTGGATTGTTTGTTCTTTGGGTGTTGAGTTTGCTAAGTTCCTTATAGATTTTGGATACTAGCCCTTTATCTGAGTGCTGGAACAAAGAATCCTAAAATTTGTATGGAACAAGAAGAGACCCCAAATTGCTAAGGAGATGTTGAAAAAGAAAAACAAAACTGGGGACATCACATTGCCTGATTTCAAGCTTTACTAAAAAGTTGTGATCACCAAGACAGCATGGTACTGGCACAAAAACAGACACATAAACCAGTGTAACAGAGTAGAATGCCCAGATATGGACCTGAAACTCTATGGTCAAATAATCTTTGACAAAGCAGTAAAAAATATCCAGTGGTAAAAAGACAGTCTCTTCAATAAAGGGTGCTGGGAAAATTGGACAATTATGTATAAAAGAATGAAACTCGACCATTCTCTTACACCATACACAAAGACAAAGTGGAAATGGATAAAAGACCTCAACATGAGGCAAGAACCTCAGAATCCTAGAGGAAAACATAGGCAGTAACCTTTTGATATCAGCCTCTGCATCTTCTTTCAAAACATGTTTCCAAAGGCAAAGGAAACAAAATTAAAAAAAAATGCATTTTCTAACACAGAGAAGAAGGGAGAGACTTAAGGAAAATGAAAAGAAAGTATTTGGGACAAATGAAATAATAAGATAAGGCAATGATCAGAGATGAAAGTGAAGCAAATATAATTAACATTCCTTACAGAGAATGTAAAGCAACAATCGTGGAGATACACACTGGACTTGAGAAAAGAATAGATAACATCAGTGAGTACCTTACAATATATATAAAGGATTTTAAAAAGAGTAAGGCAGAGATGGAGAGTACAATAAAAAAGATTGGAAACAAACTTGGTGCAAAAAATAATAAAATAAAGTTAAACAATAAAATAAAATACAAAGAAAAATTGACATAAAAATAAAGCCACATGTGTCTGTTAGCCACTTGAATGTCTTCATTGGAGAAGTGTCTGTTCATGTCTTCTGTCCATTTTTTGACATGACTATTTGTTTTTTGTGTGTTGAGTTTGAGGAGTTCTTTATAGATCCTGGATATCAGGCCTTTGTCTGTATTGCCATTTGCTAATAACTTCTCCCATTCTGTGGGGTGCCTTTGGGGAAGATGAACCAAGAAAGACTATGGACTCTGAAATACAATCTGAGGGGTTTGGAGGGCAGAGGGGTGGGAGTTTGAGTGAGCCTAGTGGTGGGTATTATGGAGGGCACGTATTGCATGGAGCACTGGGTGTGGTACAGAAACAATGAATTCTGAAACACTGAAAAGAAATTTAAAAAATAAATAAAAATTAAAAAAAATTCCACAGTAGCAATAAGTATATCAAAAAAGTTGTCTTATGAAATGATGCCTGTAAAAAGAGATAAAGATGTGCACTATATATTCATAAAGGAGACAATCCTACAAGAAGATCTAAGAACTGTAAATATTTATGACCCAACAAGAGAGCACCCAAATATGTAAAACAATTACTAACTTAATATAAGGAAACTTATTGATAATAAAACAATAATAGTAGGGAACATTAACACCCCACTTACATCAATGGACAGATCATCTAAGCAGAAAATCAACAAGGAAACGAGGGCACTGAATTACACACTGCAACAGAGGGACTATATATATATATATATATATATATATATATATATATATATGTAATCTATCCTAAAGCAGAATAAACATTATTCTTAAGTACACGTGGTACATTCTCCAGAATAGATCACATACTAGATCACAAATTAGGCCTTAACAAGTACAGAATGGTTGAGATCGTATCATACATATTTTGTGACTGCAATGTTATGAAACTTGATGTCAACCACAATAAAAAATAATCTTGAAAAAAAAACAAAAATATATGTAGGTTAAACATGTTACTAAACAGTGAATGTGTCAACCAGAAAGTCAAAGAAGAAATAATTTTTAAAAAAACACATGGAAACAAATGATAATAAAAACACTATTGTTGGGGTGCCTGGGTGGCTCAGTGAGTTAAAGCCTCTGCTTTCGGCTCAGGTCATGATCCCAGGGTGCTGGGATCGAGCCCCATATTAGGCTCTCTGCTCAGCAGGGGGCCTGCTTCCTCCTCTCTCTCTCTCTCTCTCTCTGCCTGCCTCACTGCCTACTTGTGACCTCTGTCTGTCAAATAAATAAATAAAATCTTAAAAAAAAAATCACTATCGTCCAAAGCCTTTGGAATGCAGCAACAAGGTCTTAATAGAGAAGTATATAGAAAAAAAAAAAAGGCTAACCTCAATAAGGAAGAAAAATTTCAAAGAAAAAACCTAATCTTACACCTAAAGGAGCAGGAAAGAAAAACAAATGAAGCCTAATGCCAGCAGAAGGAATGAGATAATAAAGATTAGAGTAGAAATAAATGATATAGAAACTAAGAAAACCATACAACCATCCAACAGATGAAAGAAACCAGGAGCTACTTCTTCAAAAAAATAAAATAAATAAAATTGAAAATGTCCCAGTGAGATATACCAAAAAGATGAATACCCCAAATTAATAAAATCACAAGTAAAAGAGGGGATATACAAACAACACCACAGAAATAAAAACAAGTGTGATACAGTATGCTGATAAACTATTTGTATACAAATTGGACAATCTGGAAGAAATGTATGAATGCCATGAAACATAAAAACTACCAAAAATGAAACAGGAAAACATTTTTTAAAATTTGAAGAAACCAATAACCACCAAAGACATTCTATCCATAATCAAATCTCCCAACAAACAGAAGATCAGGGCCAGATGGCTTCACAGGTGAATTCTACAGAACATTTAAAGTATCGTTAACTCCTATAATTCTCAAACTATTCCAAAAAATAGAATAGAAAGGAAAAATACAAATGCATTAAATGAGGCCAGAATTATCCTGATACCAAAACCAGATAAATAATTCAGTAAGAAAGAAAACTACATGACAATACCCTTGATGAACATGGATGCAAAAATTCTCCAATAAATATTGGCAAACCAAATCAAACATTACATTACTCACTCAACACAATTAAGTGGGTTTATTCCTGGGATGCAAGAGTGGTTCAATGTTGGCAAATTGAAAACCATGGTACATCACATCTATGAAAGACAGTATAGGAGCCATATGAGCATTTCAATAGATGCATTAAAAAGCAATGAACAAAAGAGAATATCCATTTATGATAAAAATCATCAAAAAATTAGAGATGAAGGGAACATACCTAAACATAATAAAGGTCATATATGAAAATCCCACAGTTAAGACATCTTCAATGGGGAAAAACTGAGAGATTTTCCTCTATGTTCATGAACATGTCAAGGATGTCACTGCTACAACTCTTATTAAACATAATTTTGGAAGCACTAGCCCCAGCAATCACACAACACAAAGAAATAAAAGGCATCCAAACCAATACAGAAGAATTCTATCTTTCACTGTTTGCAAATGACAGGATACTCTACATAGAAAATCCTAAAAACTCTACCAAAAAAAAAAATCTGTAACTGATAAATGAATTCAGTAATATTGCTTGATAAGAATGTCAATGTATAGAAATTTGTTGTATTTTTATACATCAATAATGAAGAACCAGAAAGAGAAATCAATGAATCAATCACAATCACAATTGAACCAAAAACCACAAAATATCTAGGAATAAAACTTACCAAAGAGGTAAAATATCTTCACTCTGAATACTATAAAAAAATTGATGAAAACAATTGACACAAAGAAATGGAAAATTATTCCATGCTCATGGATACAAAGAACAAACATTATTAAAATATCTGTACTACTCCAAGAAATCTACACAGTTAATGATATACCTTTCTAATATCACCAACTTTTTTCAAAGACATAGAACAAACAATACTAAAATTTGTATGGAACCACAAAGACCAAAAAATAGTCAAAGCAATATTGAAAAAGAAAGCAAAGCTGCAGGCACCACAATTCTGCACTTCAATTATATTACAAAACTGTGGTGATCAAGAGAGTATGATACTGGCAGAAAATTAGACACACAGAGCAACAGAACAAAATAGAAAACTCAGAAATGAACCAACAACTAATCTGGGAAAACTATGAAAAAAATATCCAAAGGGAAAATAACAGCAACAAATGGTGTTGGAAAAAGTGGAGAGACACATGTAAAACAATAAAACTGTATCACTTTCTTACACCACAAAAAAATAAATTCAAAATGGATTGAAGATATAAATGTCAGACTTGAAAGCATAAATATGAGAAGAGAACAAAGACAATAACACTTTTGACATAGCCATAACAACTTATTTCTAGATATGCCTCCTGAGGCAAGGGAAATAAGAGCAAAAATAAACTATTGGAATATCATTAAAATATATATTTTTGCACACTGAAGGAAAAAAATCAACAAAACTAAAGTGTAACCTATGGGATAGAAGAAGATATGTACAAATGACATGTCCTGATAAAGGTTTAGTATCCAAAATATATAAAGAACTTGTAAAACTCAACACCCAAAAAAGAAGTAGACCAGTTAAAATGGGTAGAAGACATGAATATACATTTTTCCAACGAAATCCAGATGGACAACAGACACATGAAAAGATGCTCAACATCAGTAATTATCCAGAAAATACAAATCAAAACCTCAGTGAGATATCACCTCATACAAGTCAGAATGGCTAAAATCAGCAAAGCAAGAAAAAAAAAGGTAAAAAGATAAAAAAGGAACAACAGGTGTTGCCAAAGATATGGAGAAAAGGGAAACCTCCTACAGTGCTGGTGAGAATGCAGCCATTCTGAAAAAGAGGTTGGAGATGCCTCAGAAAGTTAATAGAACTACCATGCAATCTAGCAATTACACTCTTAAGTAATTACACAGAGATCACAACAATATTAATTTGTAGGGATATATATACACCCCAATGTTAATATCAGCATTATCTACAATACCTAAATTATGGAAAGAGTCCAAATGTCTATTGACTGATGAATGGATAAAGAAAATGCTGTATATACACACAATAAAATATTACTCAGCCATAAAAAAGAATATAATCTTGCCATTTGCAATGACATGGATGGACTTAGAGAGTATTGTGTTGAGTGAAGTAAGTCATCAGAGAAAGACAAATGCCATATTATTTCACTCATGTGGAATTTAAGAAATAAAACATAAGATTAAAGGGTTAAAAAGGAGAGAGGAAAAATAAGAAACAGTGTCCTAGGTATAGAGAACAAATACATGGCTCCCAGAGGGGAGATGAGTGAACAGATGGGTTAATTAACCAATGGGGTTTAGAGAGTGCATTTGCTCTGATGAGCACCAGATGTTTTATGTAAGTGTTGAATCAATATATTGTACAAGTGATTCTAATATTACACTCTATGTTAACTAACTGGAATTTGAATTAAAAAATTTAAAAATCAAGAAAAACAAAAGCAAAAATGAACTATTGGGATTTGAATAAGAATAAAATCTTCTCTGTCAGGCTTTCATAGCAAATCTTGTCTAAATTGTCAGAAGCTTTACTGATCGACTCCTAAAGGAAAATTTCCTTGCTGGAATAGAAGGTATTTATAATGAGGAACATGACTTGGGAAATTTTTGCCTGGAAGCCAAAAGTCTCCACCTCCTCCAGTTCATGGTGCACTTCCTTGGACATCGTAAAGGAAAGAGATGAAGCATTACAGACCACAGTAGGCATGGACTGAAACAGTTCAGATTCCCCAACAAGGCTGCATGGAGGTGACTCTAGATCTGTAATTCTTCTTTGGAAAAATGTATATTCCTGTCTCTGACTACATTTTTTAAATTTTTTATTTGTTTATTTACAGCATAACAGTGTTCATTGTTTTGGCATCACACCCAGTGCTCCATGCAGTACTTGCCCTCCCTATTATTTTTAATTGGACTGTTTTTAGGGTGTTGACTTTTATAAGCTCTTTATATATTTTTGATGCTAACACTTTATTCAATGTGTCATTTTCAAATATATTCTCCAGTAGGTTGCCTTTTAGTTTTGTTGATTTTAGGCTTCACTGTGCAGAAGCTTTTAATTTTGATTAGTGACAATAGTTTATTTTTGCCTTTGTTTCTCTTGTCCCAGGAGACATCGCTATTAAGAAGTTAGTATGTTACTGCCTGTGTTCTTTTCTAGATTTTTATATTTTCATATCTCACATTTAAGTGTTTAATCCATTTTGAACTTATTTTAGTGTTTGGTGTAGGAAAGTGGTCCAGTTTCATTATTTTGCAGAAGTGGTGTCCATTTTCCCCATCATTTGTTAAAGAAACTGTCTTTTTTTCATTGGATAATCTCTTTCCTGCTTTGTCAAAGATTACTTGACCATAGAGTTGTGGGTTCATTTCTAGGGATGATATTCTGTTGTACTGATCTATGTATTTATTTTTGTGCCAATACCATACTGTTCTGATTACAATAGTTTTGTAATATAACTTTAACTTCAGAATTGTAATGACTCCAGCTTTTCTTTCCTTTGTTATGATTGCTTTGACTTTTCAGGGTCTCTTGTAGTTCCATGCAAATTTTAGAATTGTTCCATCTCTGTGAAAAGTGTTGTTGGTATTTTGTTAGGGGTTGCATTAAATATATAGGTTACTGTGGGTAGTATGGGCATTATAAAAATATTTGCTCTCCCAATAAATGAGCATGGAATATCTTTCAATTTATTTGTCTCAGCTTTGGCTACTTTCATCAGTGTTTTATAGTTTCTAGAGTACAGGTTCATCATCTCTTTGCTTAGGTTTATTCCTAGGTATCTTATGGATTTTGGTGCAATTGTAAATGGTACTGATTCCTTGACTTTTTTTCTGCTGCTTGGTATATAAATGCAACAGATTTTCTTAAAGATTTTACTTATTTATTTGACAGACAGAGGTCACAAGTAGGCAGAGAGGCAGGCGGGGGGCGGGGAGCAGGTTCCTTGTTGAGCAGAGAGCCCAATGCAGGGCTCCGTCCCAAGACCATGGGATCAGGACCTGAGCCAAAGGTAGAGGCTTTAACACACTGAGCCACCCAGGTGTCCCAATGCAACAGATTTTTTATTTTTATTTTGTAACTTGTGACTTAACTGAATTTGTTTGTAAGATCCAGCAGATTTTTTCATATTCTTTCAGGTCTTGAATCATATCATATCATATCATATCATCTGCAAATAGTGAAAGTTTTACTTCTTCTTTATCAATTTGGATGCCTTTTATTTCTTTGTGTTGGCTGATTGCTGTGGCTAGAACTTCCAGTACAATTATAAATAACATAGGTGAGAATGCCTATCCCTGCCTTGTTCCTGACTGTAGGGGAAAAGCTCTCGTTTTTCCCCATTAAAGATTATGATAGTTGTGGATTTTTCATAGATGGCCTTTATATGGAGATATGTTCCCTCTAAACCTATTCTGTTGAGGGTGTTGCAATGAAAAGAAGTTGTACTTTGTCAAATGCTTTTTCTGCATCTATTGGAATGATCATATAGGTGTGCTTTGTTTTATTAATGTGATATATCATATTGACATATTTGTAAATATTTAATGACATTTTAACCCAAGAAAAAATCCCACTTCATCATGATGAATGATTTATTTTAATGTACTTTTGGGTTCCTTGTGCTGGTATTCTGTTGAGGAATTTTACATCTATATTTATCAGAGATATTGTCCTGTAGTTCTCTTATTTTGTGGTGTCCTTTTTTAAAGATTTTATTTATTTATTTAATATTTATTTATTTATTTATTTATTTATTTATTTATTTATTTGACAGAGATCATAAGTAGGCAGAGAGGCAGGCAAAGAGAGAGAGGAGGAAGCAGTCTCCCTGCCAAGCGGAAAGCCCAATGCAGGACTCGATCCCAGGACCCACAACCTGAAGGCAGAGACTTAACCCACTGAGCCACCCAGACACTCGTTTTGTGGTATCTTTATCTGGTTTTGGTATCGGGATAATGTTCCATTCATAGAATGAATTTTAAAATTTCTTTCTTATTCTGTTTTTTAAAATAATTTGAGAAGAATAGGTAATAAATCACTTTAAATATTAGGTAGAATTTGCCCATGCAGCCATCAGGTCCTTTCATTTGTTTGAAGTTTTTTAATTACAAATTCAAGTTTCTTGCTGGTTATTAGTCTACTCAAGTTTTCTATTGCCTCCTGTTTCCGTTCTGGTACTTTATATCTTTCTAGGAATTTATACATTTCTTCCAGGTTTTCCAGTTTGTTGGCACATAGTTTTTCATAATAATCTCTTGTTATTTTTCCTCTCTCATTTGTGATTTTATTTATTTGGGAACTTTCTCTTTTCTTTCTGACAAGTATGGATAAGAGTTGATCAAATTTATTAATTTTTTTCAAAGAACCAACTTCTGGTTTCATTGGTATGTTCTGTTTTTCATTTGTTTATTTGTTTCTTCTCTAGTCTTTTTGTTTCCTTCCTTCTTCAGGCTTTAGAAATTGTTTGTTGTTCTTTTATTGTTCATTTAGGTGTAAGGTTAGTTTCTTTATCTGAGTTTTTTCATGCTTCTTATGATAGGTCTGTATGCTATATACTTCCCTCTTTAAAATGTCACTGCTGGGCAGCTTGAAAAATGGCAGAGAAGTAGCAGGCTGAGACTACATCAGGTAGCAGGAGATCAGCTCAATAGCTTGTCTAAACATTGCAAACACCTACAAATCCAATGGGAGATTGAAGAGAAGAATAAAATTCTAGAAACAGAAAATCAACCACTTTCTGAAAGGTAGGACTGGCGGAGAAATGAATCTAAAATGACGGGAAGATAGACCATGGTGGGAGGGGCCAGCTCCTGGCAGCGGCGGAGCAACAGAGCACAAAATCAGGAATTTTAAAAGTCTGTTCCACTGAGGGACATTGCTCCAGAGGCTAAACCGGGGTGAAGCCCACGTGGGGTCAGCGTGGCCACAGGTCCCACAGGGTCACAGAAGGATCGGGGGTGTCAGAGTGTCACAGAGCTGGCAGGTATTAGAACAGAGAAGCCGGCTACAGAGACAGAGCTGAGGCATGAACTCTCATCTCGGGGTTACCTTGAACTGGTTGTGGGCTGGGTGAGCGCGGAGCACGGCTGGAGGCTGGGGATACGGGAGTGATTGGGTGCTGTCCGCTGGGGGAGCACTGAGGAGTGGGGCCCCGGGCTCTCGGCTCCTCTGGGCCAGAGACTAGGAGGCCGCCATTTTCATTCCCATCCTCCAGAACTCTACAAAAAGTGTTCAGGGAAGAGAAGCTCCCAAAAGTGAACCGAGCAGATTACTTAGTCCAGGCGCCGGTTAAGGGTGGTGCAATCCCAACTCAGGCAAAGACACTTGAGAGTCACTACAACAGGCCCCTCCCCCAGAAGATCAACAAAATATCCAGCTAGGACAAAGTTCATCTATCAAGGAAAGCAGGTTCAATTCCTAAGACAGCAGAGGAATTCCAGAGGAGGAGAAAGCAAAGCACGGAACTCATGGCTTTCTCCCCATGATACTTTAGTCTTGTGGTTAATTCAATTTTTTTTCTTTTTTCAATTTTTTTTCTTTCTTTTTTCTTCTTCTGCTAAATTTTTTAAAACTTTTACCCTTGGGGGACAGCAAGATGGCGGGGAAGTAGGAGGAGGCACCATTACAACCTGAACCCTAAAGTGAGCTGATTACCTACCAAAGAATTCCGAAAATCCATGAAATCAGCCTGAGATCAGAATTACACATGTCTGGATCTCTACAGGAGCAGAAGACGCCAGTGGCAGGTAAAGCAGACTGGGAGCGTCGGACTGATATCGGAAGATAAACAAAAGGGGGAGGGGGCCACCAGAGGTGACCGATTGGAAAGTAATACCACAACACGAGTGTGCTCTGCGTCTGGGGACCAGCATTAACTTGGAGTCTGGTTGAAAGCACTCAAAAAACAAAGAGCAAAGGATCGCGGGGGGTAATAGTGGGAACCTGGGTGGTTAGGGTCAGGGACCTAAGTCCCCGGACCCAGGACAGCCTCCCCTGGCACTGAGCCAGAGAGAGTGTGGCGGAGAAATCAGGTATCCGTCCCTGAGCCGCCAGTGCGCCTGAACGCCAGCGCGCCCGAGAACGAGTGGGGTCTGACTCCTGTGAGGGGCTGGGAGCCTGGCCAGACGGCAATCCTGACACGCACGCGTCCCACACCATCCCTTGAAATAGGTGCTCATAGGCGCTAGCCTGGAGCTCTGGCATCCGGAAAAACCAGACATTCCCAGCCCAGGACAGGGGGAAAATCTCAGTGTGCGATCTCTACTCGGAACCTCTCTGGCGGTCTGGAGCTGCCTAGACAGCCACCACTGCCCTGGTTTTGGGTACAACAAGGAGCTCCTGCATCCCCAGGGACAGTGACTCCTAACCCACTCTGCCAGCAGCTTTTGCAAAACATTCTGAGGCTTCTCTCTGAGAGGGAGGTTGGGGTGCAGTTTGGTCTCCTCTAAAACTCCAAAAACCATCAAAGGCTGTCAAGGCGAGAGAAAGCAGATGAAAGAACATAAAAACCACCAGAGAACAAAAGGCTGAAAAAAACAGTTTCCTCAGAGCCCACCCCCTTGAGGGGAGTGGGAGGACCTAACCCAGGGAACATCATTGTCTGAAAACTCACGTGGCAGACCCCCCCCCCCGAAAACCAACCAGGAAGGAAGAAAAAAAAAAAAACTACAAGAGAACAACCACCACTACTTCATAAATACAACTTTTATTTTTAACTCTTTACCAATATTCTGGTTCTTATTTTTATACATACAGATTATTTTTTAACCTTTTACCACCACACTGAAATGTCCAGTACATCAAATTCTTTAATAACCTTCTAATCTGAACTTTTTGATACATACACACGTGTTTTTCTTTTGTTTTCTATTTTTAATTCTTTTTTAATTTTAACCTAGTTTAGTCTAGTTTATTCTTTTTTAATTTTTATTTTCTACTATACATATAGAGTTAAACTTCAAGGTAATACCCTTTCCCCAATCAATGCTACCCATATAGGCAAACCAGTTTCTAATCCCCCTGTAACTTAGGAAAGTTGAGTCCCTTAACAAAAACATCAAGATACATTCAGGAAGAATCAAAATAAACTTCGTCACCCACACTGAGAATTTATAACTACTCTCCCAATTTTTCTTACTGTCAGTGTTTCTGAGAATTTGTGTTTGTCCTGATAATATATAAATCTTATACTTGGGGTTCTTTCTGATGAGGTTCCTCCCTTTTTTTTTTTGCTTATATATACATATTTTTTTCTCTTGTCATGTACTTTTATCAGTCTTTTTGTTTGTCGGTTTTTGTTTGTATACTTCGCAAATCTTACCTTGTGGCCCATTTGGACTGAGCCTTCTCTTTTATCTTCCCTTTTTTTCCTATCTCTCTCTCTCTCTCTCTCTCTCTCTTTTCATTTTTTCTTTTCCCTATTTTTTCTTTCTTCTTCTCTATTTCTTTTTCTTTTCTATTTTCTCTCATTTGGGTGGGGAATCCTGATTGCACAGAAGCGTTCCAGGGTGCACATTGACTGCACCACAATCGATAAGTCCAGCTGCATCTGTTCAGTCATCTCTTATGAAAATAACTAGGAGGAGGAATACCCAACAGAAGAAAAATACAGAGGATGGGCCTTCTGCAACAGAGCTAATGGCTATCGACATAGACAATATGTCAGAAAAGGAATTCAGACTAACAATTATCCAGGCAAGAGCTAGGTTGGAGAAAGCCATGGATGACCAAACAGAATTGATTAGGGCAGAACTGAAAGCCACCAGGGATGATGTTCACAATGTTAGGACAGAACTGAAAGCCACCAGGGATGATGTTCAAAATGCTCTCAAGGAGTTCCAATCTAATCTAAATTCTCTAAAAGCTAGGGTAACTGAGACAGAAGATAGGATTAGTGATCTGGAGGACAAACAGATAGAGAGAAAGGATCAGGAGGAAGCCTGAAACAAACAGCTCAGAAGCCACGAAAACAGAATCAGGGAAAAAACGATGCCATGAAACGTTCCAACATCAGAATTATTGGAATCCCTGAAGGGGAGGAAAAAGAAAGAAGTCTAGAAGATATAGTGGAAGAAGTTGTCTATGAAAATTTTCCCAATCTCACGAATGGAAACAACGTTCATGTACTAGAGGCAGAAAGATTTCCTCCCAAGATGTTAGATTCTCTAAAGTCCTCACGACAACTTATCGTTAGAATGAGGAATTATGTTTCAAGAGAGACCCTATTAAAACCAGCGAGGACAAAGAGGCTCCTTACATACAGAGGAAAGCCCATTAGAATAACGTCAGACCTCTCCACAGAGACCTGGAAAGCCAGGAAGGGCAGGCAAAATATATTCAGAGTACTAAATGAGAAGAACATGCAACCAAGAATACTCTATACAGCAAGACTGACATTTAAAACGGATGGACAGATAAAGAGTTTCCAAGACCGGCAAGGCTTAAAAGACTATGCAACCACCAAGCCGACACTGCAGGAAATATTAAGGGGGGGTCCTATAAAAGAGAAAAAATCCTAAGAATATCATTGAACAGAAATATAGAAACAATCTACAGACAGAAAGACTTCAAAGGCAACACGATGTCAATAAAAACCTATCTCTCAATAATCACTCTCAATGTGAATGGCCTAAATGCGCCCATAAAACGACACAGGGTTGCAGATTGGATAAAACGACAGGATCCATCCATATGTTGTCTACAAGAGACCCATTTTGAACGTAAGGATACACCCAGACTGAAAGTGAAGGGATGGAGAAACATCTTTCATGCCAATGGGCCTCAAAAGAAGGCCGGGGTAGCGATTCTCATATCAGATAAATTAGATTTTAAACTAAAGAGTGTAGTCAGAGATACAGAAGGACACTACATAATCCTTAAAGGGACTATCCACCAAGATAATCTAACAATTGTGAATATCTATGCCCCCAATATGGGAGCACCCAATTACATAAGAAAACTATTAATCAAGATAAAGAGTCATATTGATATGAATACAATAATAGTAGGAGATCTTAATACGCCTCTCTCAGAAATAGACAGATCATTGAAGCAGAAAATTAATAAAGAAATAAGAGCATTGAATGAAACATTGGACCAGATGGACCTCATCGGCATTTACAGAACATTCCACCCTAAAACAACAGAATACTCATTCTTCTCAAGTGCACATGGAACCTTCTCCAGAATAAACCACATACTGGATCACAAAGCAGGACTCAACCGATACCAAAAGACTAACATTATTCCCTGCATATTCTCAGATCACAGTGCTTTGAAACTGGAACTCAGTCACAAGGAAGAGTTCAGAAGGAACTCAAACACCTGGAAGCTAAAGACCACCTTGCTTAAGAATGCTTGGATCAACCAGGAGATCAAAGATGAACTTAAACCATTCATGGAAACCAATGAGAATGAAAACACTTCGGTCCAAAACCTATGGGATACAGCAAAGGCGGTTCTAAAGGGGAAATACAGAGCCATCCAAGCCTCCCTCAAAAACGTTGAAAAATCCAGAATACACCAGCTGTCTCTACACCTTAAAGAACTGGAGAATCAACAACAAATCAAACCAACTCCACATGCAAGAAGGGAAATAATCAAGATTAGAGCAGAGATCTATGAGGTAGAAACGAGAGATACAGTAGAACGTATCAATGAAACTAGAAGCTGGTTTTTTGAAAGAATCAATAAGATCGATAAACCATTGGCCACACTAATCCAAAAGAAAAGAGAGAAAGCCCAAATTAATAAAATTATGAATGAAAAGGGAGAGATCACAACTAACACCAAGGAAATAGAAACAATCATCAGAAATTATTACCAACACTTATATGCCAATAAGCTAAGCAACATAGATGAAATGGTTGCATTTCTGGAAAGGTACAAACTCCCAAAATTGAACCAGGAAGAAATTGACAACCTGAATAGACCAATATCTAGTGACGAGATTGAAGCAGTGATCAAAATTGGGAGGGAGACAAACCATAAATGACTCTTAATCTCACAAAACAAACTGGGGGTTGCTGGGGGGAGGTGGGATTGGGAGAGGGGGAGCGGGCTATGGACATTGGGGAGGGGAGGCGAACCATAAGAGACTATGGACTCTGAAAAACAACCTGAGGGTTTTGAAGGGTCAGGGGTGGGAGGTTGGGGGAACAGGTGGTGGGTAATGGGGAGGGCACGTTTTGCATGGAGCACTGGGTGTTGTGCAAAAAGAATGAATATTGTTACGCTTAAAAAAAAAATGAAAAAAAAAAAAAAAATAAACCTCCCAAAAAACAAGAGCCCAGGACCTGACAGATTCCCTGGGGAATTCTAATAAACTTTCAAAGAAGAAATAACACCAATTCTCCTGAAGCTGTTCCAAAAAATTGAAGCAGAAGGAACACTTCCAGACACTTTTTATGAAGCCAGTATTACCCTCAGCCTCAAACCAGGCAAAGACCCTACCAAAAAGGAGAATTTCAGACCAATATCACTGATGAATATGGATGCAAAGATTCTCAACAAGATCCTAGCAAACAGGATCCAGCAGCACATTAAAAAGATAATCCACCATGACCAGGTGGGATTAATCCCTGGGGTGCAAGTTTGGTTCAACATTCGCAAATCAATCAGTGTGATAGAACAAATCAATAAGAGAAGAGAGAAGAACCACATGGTCCTCTCAATTGATGGAGAAAAAGCATTTGATAAAATCCAGCATCCGTTCCTGATGAAAACGCTTCAAAGTATAGGGATAGAGGGAACATTCCTGAACTACATAAAACCTATCTATGAAAGACCCACAGCAAATATCATCCTCAATGGGAAAAAGCTTGCAGCCTTCCCGTTGAGATCAGGAACACGACAAGGAGGCCCACTCTCACCACACTTGTTCAACATAGTATTAGAAGTTCTCGCAACGCCAATCAGACAACAAAGAGAAATAAAAGGTATCCAAATTGGCAAGGAAGAAGTCAAACTCTCTCTCTTCGCAGATGACATGATTCTTTATATGGAAAACCCCAAAGACTCCACCCCCAAACTGCTGGAACTCATACAGCAATTCAGTAACGTGGCAGGATACAAAGTCAATGTACAGAAAAAAGAGGCTTTCTTATACACTAACAATGAAAATACAGAAATGGAAATTAGAGAATCGATTCCATTTACTATAGCACCAAGAACCATAAGATACCTGGGAATAAACCTAACCAAAGAGGTAAAGGTCCTGTACTCGAGGAACTACAGGACACTCATGAAAGAAATTGAAGAAGACACAAAAAGATGGACGACTGTTCCATGCTCCTGGATTGGAAGAATAAACATTGTTAAAATGTCTATACTGCCTAGAGCAATCTATACTTTTAATGCCATTCCGATCAAAATTCCACCGGTATTTTTCAAAGAGCTAGAGCAAATAATCCTAAAATTTGTATGGAATCAGAAGAGACCCCGAATTGCTAAGGAAATGTTGAAAAACAAAAACAAAACTGGCGGCATCACGTTACCCGATTTCAAGCTTTACTACAAAGCTGTGATCACCAAGACAGTGTGGTCCTGGCATAAAAACAGACACATAGACCAGTGGAACAGAGTGGAGAGCCCATATATGGACCCTCAACTCTATGGTGAAATACTCTTCGACAAAACAGGAAAAAATATTCATGGAAAAAAGAGAGTCCCTTCAATAAATGGTGCTGGGAAAACTGGACAGCGATATGTAGAAGAATGAAATTCGACCATTCTCTTAGACCATACACAAAGATAAACTTGAAATGGATAAAAGACCTCAACGTGAGACAGGAATCCATCAGAATCCTAGAGGAGAACATAGGCAGTAACCTCTTCGATATCAGCCACAGCAACTTCTTTCAAGAGATGTCTCCAAAAGCCAAGGAAACAAAAGCAAAAATGAACTTTTGGGACTTCATCAAGATCAAAAGCTTCTGCACAGCAAAGGAAACAGTCAACAAAACAGAAAGGCAACCCACGGAATGGGAGAAGATATTTGCAAATGACAGTACAGATAAAAGGTTGATATCAAGGATCTATAAAGAACTCCTCAAACTCAACACACACAAAACAGATCATCATATCAAAAAATGGGCAGAAGATATGAACAGACACTTCTCCAACGAAGACATACAAATGGCTATCAGACACATGAAAAAATGTTCATCATCACTAGCCATCAGGGAGATTCAAATTAAAACCACATTGAGATATCACCTGACACCAGTTAGAATGGCCAAAATTAGCAAGACAGGAAACAACGTGTGTTGGAGAGGATGTGGAGAAAGGGGAACCCTCTTACACTGTTGGTGGGAATGCAAGTTAGTGCAGCCACTTGGAGAACAGTGTGGAGATTCCTGAAGAAATTTAGCATAGAGCTTCCCTATGACCCTTCAATTGCACTGCTGGGTATTTACCCCAAAGATACAGATGTAATGAAAAGAAGGGCCATCTGTACCCCAATGTTAATTGCAGCAATGGCCACGGTCGCCAAACTGTGGAAAGAACCAAGATGCCCTTCAACGGATGAATGGATAAGGAAGATGTGGTCCATATACACAATGGAGTATTATGCCTCCCTCAGAAAGGATGAATACCCAACTTTTGTAGCAACATGGACGGGACTGGAAGAAATTATGCTGAGCGAAATAAGTCAAGCAGAGAGAGTCAAGTATCATATGGTCTCACTTATTTATGGAGCATAACAAATAACATGGAGGACATGGGGAGATGGAGAGGCGAGGGATTTGAGGGAAACTGGAAGGGGAGATGAACCATGAGAGACTATGGACTCTGAAAAACAACCAGAGGGTTTTGAAGGGGCGGAGGGGGGGGTGGGAGTTTGAGGAACCAGGTGGTGGGTAATAGGGAGGGCACGTACTGCATGAAGCACTGGGTGTGATGCCACAACAATGAACACTGTTATGCTGTAAATAAACAAATAAAAAAAATTATAAAAAAAAAGTTGTGCTTAAAAGGAAAAAAAAAAACAGAAAACATTTACCTTTTTCTTTTTAAACATTTTTTGACTAGTTTATCTAAAATATATATTTTTTCTTTCTTTTTTATATTTTTTCTTTATTTGTTTTATTTTTAAATTTTTTTCTTTTTTTTTCTGAACCTCTTTTTATTCCCTTTCTCCCCCCCACAATTTCGGGTCTCTTCTGATTTGGATACAGTGCATTTTTCTGGGGTCTGTGCCACCGTTTTAGTATTTTATTTGATCCTTCATATCCTTTTATCTGGACAAAATGACAAGGCGGAAAAATCACCACAAACAAAAGAACAAGAGGCAGTACCGAAGGCCAGGGACCTGATCAAAATAGACATTGGTAATATGTCAGATCAAGAGTTCAGAAAGACGATTCTGAACATTCTAGCTGGGCTCGAAAAATGGCATGGAAGATATTAGAGAAACCCTCTCTGGAGATATTAAAGCCCATTCTGGAGATATTAAAGAACTAAAATCTAACCAAGTTGAACTCAAAAAAGCTATTAATGAGGTGCAATCAAAAATGGAGGCTCTCACTGCTAGGATCAATGAGGCAGAAGAAAGAATTTGTGATATAGAAGACCAAATGACAGAGAATAAAGAAGCCGAGCAAAAGAGGGACAAACAGCTACTGGACCACGAGGGGAGAATTCGAAAGATAAGTGACACCATAAGATGAAACAACATTAGAATAATTGGGATTCCAGAAGAAGAAGAAAGAAAGAGGGGAGCAGAAGGTCTATTGGAGAGAATTATTGGAGAGAATTTCCCTAATACGGCAAAGGGAACAAGCATCAAAATCCAGGAGATGCAGAGAACCCCCCTCAAGGTCAACAAGAATAGGTCCACACCCTGTCACCTAATAGTAAAATTTACAAGTCTTAGTGACAAAGAGAAAATCCTGAAAGAAGCCCGGGAAAAGAAGTCTATAACATACAATGGTAAAAATATTAGATTGGCAGCAGACTTGTCCACAGAGACCTGGCAGGACAGGAAGAGATGGCATGATATATTTAGAGCACTAAATGAGAAAATCATGCAGCCAAGAATACTATATCCAGCTAGGCTATCATTAAAAATAGAAGGAGAGATAAAAATCTTCCAGGACAAACAAAAACTGAAAGAATTTGCAAACACCAAACCAGCTCTACAGGAAATATTGAAAGGGGTCCTCTAAGCAAAGAGAGAGCCTAAAAGTAGTAGATCAGAAAGGTACAGAGACAATATACAGAAACAGTCACCTTACAGGCAATACAATGGCACTAAATTCATATCTCTCAATAGTTACCCTGAATGTTAATGGGCTAAATGCCCCAATCAAAAGACACAGGGTATCAGAATGGATAAAGAAACAAAACCCATCAATATGTTGCCTACAAGAAACTCATTTTAGACGCGACGAAACCTCCAGATTTAAAGTGAGGGGGTGGAAAACAATTTACCATGCTAATGGGCATCAGAAGAAAGCTGGGGTGGCAATCCATATATCAGATCAATTAGATTTTAAACCAAAGACTATAATAAGAGATGAGGAAGGACACTATATCCTACTCAAAGGGTCTGTCTAACAAGAAGTTCTGACAATTTTAAATATCTATGCCCCTAACGTGGGAGCAGCCAACTATATCAACCAATTAATAACAAAATCAAAGAAACACATCGATAATAATACAATAATAGTAGGGGACTTGAACACTCCCCTCATTGAAATGGACAGATCATCCAAGCAAAAGATCAACAAGGAAATAAAGGCCTGAAATGACACACTGGACCAGATGGACATCACAGATATACTGAGAACATTTCATCCCAAAGCAACAGAATACACATTCTTCTCTAGTGCACATGGAACATTCTCCAGAATAGATCACATCCTGGGTGACAAATCAGGTCTCAACTGGTATCAAAAGATTAGCATCAAAAACTGTACTGTAACTTAAGTTTTCAGTTTTGGGGGGGCTTTTTTAGAAAGGGAGAGAGAAAGAGACAGTGGGGACAGGGAGAGAGAGAGAGAGAGCACGTGCAGGAACAAGCTCAGTGTTGGGAAAGCGGGAGAAAAAGTCTTAAGCAGGTCATTATGGCTACTTTCAAAAAAAGGTTGAAAGGGGTTCTAGTCTCTTCACGGTTCTTCTCATTTTCCGCTGTTTTCTGGAGGGTGATGGGGGAAGAACTGCTCCTGGGTGGAAAAACCAAGTTGAAGACTTGACACTGTTAATGGTGCCTGTTTAAGGGCTTTTCTTCTTTTTCGTCTCCTCTTTCTCCTCCTCCTTCTCCTTCTCCTCTTTTTCAGTTGTCATCATCTTTGTATAGTTACAGTCCTGTTCTTAATGAATATAATTAAAAAGCAATATTTTACCTAAGCTACTGCCATATTCTAGGAACGGTCTGTGAAATAAGTTTTTGTAACAACCAGTTATAAATATTCTCTGTGAATAATTGAATAACACAGCTGCTTTAAAAAAAAAGATTAGGATCATTCCCTGCATATTTTCAGACCACAATGCTATGAAGCTAGCACTCAATCACAAGAGGAAAGATGGAAAGAACCCAAATACATGGAGACTAAACAGCATCCTTCTAAAGAATGAATGGGTCAACCAGAAAATTAAAGAAGAATTGAAAAAATTCATGGAAACAAATGATAATGAAAACACAATGGTTCAAAATCTGTGGGACACAGCAAAGACAGTCCTGAGAGGAAAATATATAGCAGTACAAGGCTTTCTCAAGAAACAGGAAAGGTCTCAAGTACACAACCTAACCCTACACCTGAAGAAGCTGGAGAAAGAACAAGAAAGAAACCCTAAACCCAGCAGGAGAAGAGAAATCATAAAGATCAGAGCAGAAATCAATGAAATAGCAACAACAACAACAACAACAACAACAAAAAAAAACAATAGAAAAAATCAATGAAACTAGGAGCTGGTTCTTTGAAAGAATCAATAAGATTGATAAACCCCTGGCCAGACTCATCAAAAAGAAAAGAGAAAGGACCCAAATCAATAAAATCATGAATGAAAGAGGAGAGATCACAACTAACATCAAAGAAATACAGACAATTATAAGCACATACTATGAGCAACTCTACGCCAACGAATTTGACAATCTGGAAGAAATGGATGCATTCCTAGAGATATATAAACTACCACAACTGAACCAGGAAGAAATAGAAAACCTGAACAGGCCCATAACCAGTAAGGAGTTTGAAACAATCATCAAAAATCTCCAAACAAACAAAAGCCCAGGGCCAGACGGCTTCCCAGGGGAATTCCACCAAACATTTAAAGAAGAACTAATTCCTATTCTCCTGAAACTGTTCCAAAAAATAGAAATGGAAGGAAAACTTCCAAACTCATTTTATGAGGCCAGCATCACCTTGATCCCAAAACCAGTCAAGGATCCCATCAAAAAAGATAATTACAAACCAATATCCTTGATGAACACAGATGCAAAAATTCTCACCAAAATACCAGCCAATAGGATTCAACAGTACATTAAAAGGATTATTCACCACGATCAAGTGGGATTTATTCCAGGGCTGAAGCGTTGCCTCAACATCCGCAAATCAATCAATGTGATAGAACACATTAATAAAAGAAAGAACAAGAACCATATGATACTCTCCATAGATGCTGAAAAAGCATTTGACAAAGTACAGCATCCCTTCCTGATCAAAACTCTTCAAAGTGTAGGGATAGAGGGCACATACCTCAATATTATCAAAGCCATCTATGAAAAACCCACCGCAAATATCATTCTCAATGGAGAAAAATTGAAAGCTTTTCCACTAAGGTCAGGAACATGACAGGGATGTCCATTATCACCACTGCTATTCAACATAGTACTAGAAGGCCTAGCCTCAGCAATCAGACAACAAGAAGAAATTAAAGGCATCCAAACTGGCAAAGAAGAAGTCAAACTATCACTCTTCACAGATGATATGATACTATATGTGGAAAACCCAAAAGACTCCACTCCAAAACTGCTAGAACTTGTACAGGAATTCAGTAAAGTGTCAGGATATAAAATCAATGCACAGTAATCAGTTGCATTTCTGTACACCACCAACAAGACAGAAGAAAGAGAAATTAAGGAGTCAATCCCATTAACAATTGCACCCAAAACTATAAGATACCTAGGAATAAACCTAACCAAAGAGGCTAAGGATCTATACGCAGAAAACTATAAAATACTCATGAAAGAAATTGAGGAAGGCACAAAGAAATGGAAAAATGTTCCATGCTCCTGGGTTGGAAGAATAAATATTGTGAAAATGTCTATGCTACCTAAAGCAATCTACACATTTAATGCAATCCCTACCAAAATACCATCCATTTTTTTTTTCAAAGAAATGGAACAAATAATCCTAAAATTTATATGGAACCAGAAAAGACCTTGAATAGCCAAAGGAATATTGAAAAAGAAAGCCAAAGTTGGTGGCATCACAATTCCGGACTTCAAGCTCTATTACAAAGCTGTCATCATCAACACAGCATGGTACTGGCACAAAAACAGACACATAGATCAATGGAACAGAATAGAGAGCCCAGAAATAGACCCTCAACTCTATGATCAACTAATCTTCGACAAAGCAGGAAAGAATGTCCAATGGAATAAAGATAGCCTCTTCAATAAATGGTGCTGGGAAAATTGGACAGCCACATGCAGAAAAATGAAATTGGACCACTTCCTTACACCACACACGAAAATAGACTCCAAATGGATGAAGGACCTCAAGGTGAGAAAGGAATCCATCCAAATCCTTGAGGAGAACGCAGGCAACAACCTCTTTGACCTCAGCCACAGCAACATCTTCCTAGGAACATCGGCAAAGGCATGGGAAGCAAGGACAAAAATGAACTATTGGGATTTCATCAAGATCAAAAGCTTTTGCACAGCAAAGGAAACAGTTAACAAAACCAAAAGACAACTGACAGAATGGGAGAAGATATTTGCAAATGACATATCAGATAAAGGGCTCATATCCAAAATCTATAAGGAACTTAGCAAACTCAACACCCAAAGAACAAACAATCCAATCAAGAAATGGGCAGAGGACATGAACAGACATTTCTGCAAAGAAGACATCAAGATGGCCAACAGACACATGAAAAAGTGCTCCACATCACATGGCATCAGGGAAATACAAATCAAAACCACAATGAGATATCACCTCACACCAGTCAGAATGGCTGAAATTAACAAGTCAGGAAATGACAGATGCTGGCGAAGATGCAGAGAAAGGGGAACCCTCCTACACTGTTGGTGGGAATGCAAGCTGGTGCAACCACTCTGGAAAACAGCATGGAGGTTCCTCAAAATGTTGAAAATAGAACTACCCTATGACCCAGCAATTGCACTACTAGGTATTTACCCTAAAGATACAAACGCAGTGATCTGAAGGGGCACGTGTACCTGAATGTTTATAGCAGCAATGTCTACAATAGCCAAACTATGGAAAGAACCTAGATGTCCATCAACAGATGAATGGATAAAGAAGAAGTGGTATATATACACAATGGAATACTATGCAGCCATCAAAAGAAATGAAATCTTGCCATTTGCGACGATGTGGATGGAACTAGAGGGTATCATGCTTAGTGAAATAAGTCAATCGGAGAAAGACAACTATCATATGATCTCCCTGATATGAGGACATGGAGATGCAACATAGGAGTTAGGGATGTGAGAAGAATAAATGAAACAAGATGGGATTGGGTGGGAGACAAATCATAAATGACTCTTAATCTCACAAAACAAACTGGGTGTTGCTGGGGGGAGGTGGGGTTGGGAGAGGGGGAGGGGGTTATGGACATTGGGGAGGGTATGTGCTATGGTGAGTGCTGTGAAGTGTGTAAACCTGGGGATTCACAGACCTGTACCCCTGGGGATAAAAATACATTATATGTTTTCGGCGCCTGGGTGGCTCAGTGGGTTAAAGCCTCTGCCTTCGGCTCAGGTCATGATCCCAGGGTCCTGGGATCGAGCACCACATCTGGCTCTCTGCTCTGAGGGGAGCCTGCTTCCTCCTCTCTCTCTGCCTGCCTCTCTGCCTGCCTCTCTGCCTAGTTGTGATTTCTCTCTGTCAAATAAATAAAATATTAAGAAAAAAGTTCTGATAGGATTTAAAAAAAATACATTATATGTTTATTAAAAAAAATTGGAAGGGGAGGCGAACCATAAGAGTCTATGGACTCTGAAAAACAACCTGAGGGTTTTGAAGGGTCGGGGGTGGGAGGTTGGGGGAACAGGTGGTGGGTAATAGGGAGGGCACATATTGCATGGAGCACTGGGTGTTGTGCAAAAACAATGAATACTGTTACACTGAAAAAAATAAATTAATTAAAAGGTAAAAAAAAATAATGCCACTGCTCGGGCACCAGTGTGGTTCAGTCAGTTAAGTGTCCTACTCTTCATTTTAGCTCAGGTCATGATGTCAGAGTCATGAGATCAAACCCTAAGATGTGCTCCCACTCAGCAGTGAGTGCGCTTGAGTCTGTCCCCGTTCCCATCCCCCAACACATAGTCTCTTCCTCTCCCTCTCGCTCTCACTCTCTAAAATGTATATTTTAATGATCTTGCAGCATCCCATAGATTGTGGACCACTGGTGTTCATTTTCATTTATTCCCATGTGTTTAATCTCTTTTGTATTTTTTTAATTAAAAAAATATTTTATTACAAAGCTTCGTTCCTAAGGTACTTACTGTGTTCTTGCATTTCAAATGGACAAAGCAGTGTTTCTCCAAGAAGACCTGCAAATTCAGGAACTAAATTTTTAAGGAGGTGTGGTGGATTTAACCTTTCACTGTATAAACCTCACCTGGGGACCAGGAGAATAAGAGTTTATCAACAAACAAACCCCACCTGGGTTTCCCAAGCAATCAATACACCACGTTCTGGAAGGAAAACTATCTTTTTTTATGTTTGATAGGTTCTTTGTACATCTTGGATACCAACTCTTCATCTGTAATGTGATTTGAAAATATCATCTCCCATTCTGTAGGTTGCTTCTAAATTTAGTTGAATTTTTCTTTTGCTGTGCAGAAGCTTTTTATCTTGATGAAGCCCAAAAGTTCATTTTTGCTTTTGTTTCCTTTGCTTTTGGAGACATGCATTGAAAGTAGTTACTGTGGCCAATGTCAACGAGTTTACTGCCTCTTCTCCTCTAAGATTTTCATGGATTTCCTGTCTCATATTGAGGTATTTCACCCATTTGAGTTTATCTTCGTGTATGGTGTAAGAATATGGTCCAGTTTCATTCTTCTGCATGTGGCTGTCCAATTTTCCCAGCACCATTTATTGAAGAGACTGTCCTTTTTCCATTGGATAGTCTTTCTTGCTTTGTTGAATATTAGTTGACCATAGAGTTGAGGATCCATTTCTGGGTTCTCTATTCTGTTCCACTGATGTGTGTCAGTTTTTGTGCCAGTACCATTCTGTCTTGATCAACACAGCATTGTACTATAATTTGAAGTCAATCATTGTGATGCCCCCAGCTTTGGTTTTCATTTTCAACATTCCCCTGGTGATTAGAGGTCTTTTCTGGCTCCATACAAACTTTAGGATTGGTAGTTCCAGCTCTGTAAAAAAAAATGTCAATGGTATTTTGATAGGGAGTTCATTGAATGTGTAAATATTTCTGGGCAGCATAGGCATTGTAACAATGTTTATTCTTCCAATCCTTGAGCGTGGAATATTTTTCCATCTCCTTGTGTCCTTCTCAATTTATTTCTTAAGTGTTATGTAGTATTTAGAGTATAGATCCTTTACTTCTTTCTTTAAGTTTATCCCTAACTATCTTATGGTTGTTGATGCTATTGTAAATGGAGTGAATTCCTTAAAGTCACACTCTTCAGTCACATTGTTAGTGTATAAAAATGCAACGGATTTCTGTGCATTGATTTAATATCCTGCCACGTTGCTGAATTGCTCTATGAGTTCTAGTATTTTCGGGGTGGAATGTTGTAGGTTTTCTACATAAAATATCATGTCATCTGCGAAGAAAGAGAGTTTGCTTAAGTTTTTCATAACAGTTGCTGGTAATAATTTCTAATAATTATTTCTATTTCCTTGGTGTTAATTGTGATTGCTCTCCTTCCATTCATGATTTTATTAGTTTGGGTGCTCTGCCTTTACCCCCCTTTTTGTTTCCTTGATAAGTCTGGCCAGCAGTTTTCCACAAAACGTATCATGTCAACAGTGAACACAGAGAGTCTGACCTCTTCTTTACCAATTTGAATGTCTTATTTCTTTTTGTTTCTGATTGTTGAGGCTAGGACTTCTACTACTATGTTGAACAATAATGTTGAGAATGGACATCCTTGTCATGTTCCCAGTTTTTCCCCATTGAGAATGGTTTTTATAGATGGCTTTTATGATATTGAGGTATGTTCCCTCTTTGCCTACAATTTGAGGAGTTTTAATCAAGAAAGTATGCTGTATTTTGTCAAATGTTTTTTTTTTCTGCACCAGTTGAGAGGATCATACCTTTTATTAATGTGCCTTATCACGTTGATTGATATCCAAAGATTAAACCACCCTTGCATCAGGTTTCTAAACCTCACCTTGTCATGGTGAATAATCCTTTTAATGTACTGTTGGATCCTATTGGCTAGGATCTTGTGAAGTAATTTGGCATGTATGTTCATCAGGGATATTAATCTATAATTCTCCTTTTTGATGGGCTCCTTGTTGGTTTTGGGGTCAAGACAATGCTGGCCACATAGAAAGAGTTTGGAAGTTTTCCTTCTATTTCTATTTTTTTGAATAGCTTCAGTAGAATAGGTATGATTTCTTTTTTAAATGCTTGCTAGAATTCCCCTAGGAAGTCAAACGGCCCTGGACTCTTTTTTTTTTTTTTTTTTTTTTTTTTTTTGGTTGGGGGAGGCTTTTGATAACTGTTTCAATTTCCTTGCCATGATGAGCTTGTTGAAACTATTTCATCCTGCTTCAGTCTTGGTAGTTTATAAGTTTCCAGGGAAGCATCCATTTCTTTCAGATTGCCTACTTTGTTGGTATATAGCTTCTCACAATAATTTCTTTTTTTTTAATTAATTTATTTATTTTTATTTGCTTATTTACAGCATAACAGTGTTCATTGTTTTGGCATCACACCCAGTGCTCCATGCAGTACGTGCCCTCCCTATTACCCACCACCTAGTTCCTCACAATAATTTCTAACAATGATACGTATTTCCTTGCTGTTGTTCATGATCTCTCCTCTTTCATTCATGATTTTATTGATTTGGGTCATTTCCCTTTTGTCTTAGATAACTCTGGCCAGAGGTTTACAAATCTTAGTAATTCCTTCAAAGAACCAGGTTCGGGTTTTGTTGATCTGTTTTTACTGTTTTCCTAATTCCTCTTTCATTGATTTCTGTTCTAATCTTTATTATTTCTCGTCTCCTGCATGGTTTAGGTTTTATTTGCTGTTCTTTCTCCATATATTATAGGTGTAGGTTAGGTTACGCCTTTGGGCATTTTCTAATTTTTTCAGAGAGGCTTGGATGACTATGTACTTCCGTTGTAGGACCACCTTTGCAATATCCCATAGGTTTTGAACCAATGTGTTTTCATTTTCACTGGTTTGCATGAATTGTTTAAGTTCTTCTTAAATTACCTGGTTGACCAATTCATTCTGCAGCAGGATGCTCTTTAACCTCCAAGTGTTTGAGATCCTTCCAAATTTCTTTTCATGGTTGAGTTCCAGTTTCAAAGCATTGTGGTTTGAAAATATGCAGGTAATAATCTCAATCTTTTGGTATTATTGAGACGTGATTTGTGACACCGTATGTGGTTTATTCTAGAGAAAGTTCCATGTGCACTTCAGAAGAATGAGTGTTCTGTTTCTTTGGGATGAAATACAATATATCTTGGAGATGCATCTGCCAAATGTGTCATTCAAAGCTCTTGTTCCTTTGTTGATGTTCTCCTTAGATGATCTGTCCACTGCTTTGACTGGAGTTTTGAGGTCTACTATGGTTAATGTATTATTATCAATATGTTTCTTTATTTTGTTTATTATTTGGTTTGTGTAACTGGCTGATCCTATGTTGGGGGTATAAATATTTACAATTCTTAGATCTTCTTGTTGGGTACACTCTTTAATATAATACAGTGTCCTTCTACATATCTTATGATGGCTTTTTCTTTAATTTCTAACTTGTCTGATATAAGGATTGCAAACCCAACTTTCTTTTTAATTATATTTTTTATTTGTTTATTTACAGCATAACAGTGTTCATTGTTTTGGCATCACACCCAGTGCTCCATGCGGTACGTGCCCTCCCTATTACCCACCACCTGGTCCCTCAACCTCCCACACCCCGCCCCTTCAAAACCCTCTGGTTGTTTTTCAGAGTCCATAGTCTCTCATGGTTCATCTCCCCTTCCAGTTTCCCTCAACTCCCTCGCCTCTCCATCTCCCCATGTCCTCCATGTTATTTGTTATGCTCCACAAATAAGTGAGACCATATGATACTTGACTCTCTCTGCTTGACTTATTTCGCTCAGCATAATTTCTTCCAGTCCCGTCCATGTTGCTACAAAAGTTGGGTATTCGTCCTTTCTGATGGAGGCATAATACTCCATTGTGTATATGGACCACATCTTCCTTATCCATTCATCCGTTGAAGGGCATCTTGGTTCTTTCCACAGATTGGCGACCGTAGCCATTGCTGCAATAAACATTGGGGTACAGATGGCCCTTCTTTTCACTACATCTGTATCTTTGGGGTAAATACCCAGCAGTGCAACTGCAGGGTCATAGGGAAGCTCTATTCTTAATTTCTTCAGGAATCTCCTCACTGTTCTCCAAAGTAGCTGCACTAAGTTGCATTCCCACCAACAGTGTAAGAGGGTTCCCCTTTCTCCACATCCTCTCCAACACACGTTGATTCCTGTCTTGCTAATTTTGGCCATTCTAACTGGTGTCAGGTGATATCTCAATGTGGTTTTAATTTGAATCTCCCTGATGGCTAGTGATGATGAACATTTTTTCATGTGTCTGATAGCCATTTGTATGTCTTCGTTGGAGAAGTGTCTGTTCATATCTTCTGCCCATTTTTTGATATGATTATCTGTTTTGTGTGTGTTGAATTTGAGAAGTTCTTTATAGATCCTGGATATCAACCTTTTGTCTGTACTGTCATTTGCAAATATCTTCTCCCATTCCGTGGGTTGCCTTTTTGTTTTGTTGACTGTTTCCTTTGCTGTGCAGAAGCTTTTGATCTTGATGAAGTCCCAAAAGTTCATTTTCGCTTTTGTTTCCTTGGCCTTTGGAGACATATCTTGAAAGAAGTTGCTGTGGCTGATATAGAAGAGGTTACTGCCTATGTTCTCCTCTAGGATTCTGATGGATTCCTGTCTCACGATGAGGTCTTTTATCCATTTCGAGTTTACCTTTGTGTATGGTGTAAGAGAATGGTCGAGTTTCATTCTTCTACATATCGCTGTCCAGTTTTATCAGCACCATTTATTGAAGAGACTGTCTTTTTTCCATTGAATATTTTTTCCTGTTTTGTCGAAGATTATTTGACCATAGAGTTGAGGGTCCATATCTGGGCTCTCCACTCTGTTCCACTGGTCTATGTGTCTGTTTTTATGCCAGTACCATGCTGTCTTGGTGATCACAGCTTTGTAGTAAAGCTTGAAATCGGGTAACGAGATGCCGCCAGTTTTGTTTTTGTTTTTCAACATTTCCTTAGCAATTCGGGGTCTCTTCCGATTCCATACAAATTTTAGGATTATTTGCTCTAGCTCTTTGAAAAATACCGGTGGAATTTTGATCGGAATGGCATTAAAAGTATAGATTGCTCTAGGCAGTATAGACATTTTAACAATGTTTATTCTTCCAATCCAAGAGCATGGAACGGTCTTCCATCTTTTTGTGTCTTCTTCAGTTTCTTTCATGAGTGTTCTGTAGTTCCTCGAGTACCGGTCCTTTACCTCTTTGGTTAGGTTTATTCCCAGGTATCTCATGGTTCTTGGTGCTATAGTAAATGGAATCGATTCCCTAATATCCCTTTCTGTATTTTCATTGTTAGTGTATAAGAAAGCCACTGATTTCTGTACATTGACTTTGTATCCTGCCACGTTACTGAATTGCTGTATGAGTTCTAGTAGTTTGGGGGTGGAGTCTTTGGGGTTTTCCATATAAAGAATCATGTCATCTGCGAAGAGAGAGAGTTTGACTTCTTCCTTGCCAATTTGGATACCTTTTATTTCTCTTTGTTGTCTGATTGCCATTGCTAGAACTTCTAATACTATGTTGAACAAGAGTGGTGAGAGTGGGCATCCTTGTCGTGTTCCTGATCTCAACGGGAAGGCTGCAAGCTTTTTCCCATTGAGGATGATATTTGCTGTGGGTCTTTCATAGATAGGTTTTATGTAGTTCAGGAATGTTCCCTCTATCCCTATACTTTGAAGCGTTTTCATCAGGAACGGATGCTGGATTTTGTCAAATGCTTTTTCTGCATCAATTGAGAGGACCATGTGGTTCTTCTCTCTTCTCTTATTGATTTGTTCTATCACATTGATTGATTTGCGAATGTTGAACCAACCTTGCAACCCAGGGATGAATCCCACCTGGTCATGGTGGATTATCTTTTTAATGTGCTGTTGGATGCTGTTTGCTAGGGTCTTGTTGAGAATCTTTGCATCCATATTCATCAGTGATATTGGTCTGAAATTCTCCTTTTTGGTAGGGTCTTTGCCTGGTTTGGAGATCAGGGTAATGCTGGCTTCATAAAAAGAGTCTGGAAGTTTTCCTTCTGCTTCAATTTTTTGGAACAGCTTCAGGAGAGTTGGTGTTATTTCTTCTTTGAAAGTTTCGTAGAATTCCCCAGGGAATCTGTCAGGTCCTGGGCTCTTGTTTTTGGGGAGGTTTTTGATCACTGCTTCATACTCGTTACTAGATATCAGTCTATTCAGGTTGTCCATTTCTTCCTGCTTCAATTTTGGGAGTTTGTAGCTTTCCAGGAATGCATCCATTTCATCTAGGTTGCTTAGCTTATTGGCATATAACTGTTGGTAATAATTTCTGATGATTGTTTCTATTTCCTTGGTGTTAGTTGTGATCTCTCCCTTTTCATTCATAATTTTATTAATTTGGGCTTTCTCTCTTTTCTTTTGCATTAGTGTGGCCACTGGTTTATCGATCTTATTGATTCTTTCAAAAAACTAGCTTCTAGTTTCATTGATACGTTCTACTGTATCTCTCGTTTCTACCTCATAGATCTCTGCTCTAATCTTGATTATTTCCCTTCTTGCATGTGGAGTTGGTTTGATTTGTTGTTGATTCTCCAGTTCTTTAAGGTGTAGAGACAGCTGGTGTATTCTGGATTTTTCAATGTTTTTGAGGGAGGCTTGGATGGCTATGTATTTCCCCTTTAGAACGGCCTTTGCTGTATCCCATAGGTTTTGGACCGAAGTGTTTTCATTCTCATTGGTTTCCATGAATGGTTTAAGTTCATCTTTGATCTCCTGGTTGATCCAAGCATTCTTAAGCAAGGTGGTCTTTAGCTTCCAGGTGTTTGAGTTCCTTCTGTACTTTTCCTTGTGATTGAGTTCCAGTTTCAAAGCATTGTGATCTGAGAATATGCAGGGAATGATGTCAGACTTTTGGTATCGGTTGAGTCCTGCTTTGTGACCCAGTATGTGGTCTATTCTGGAGAAGGTTCCATGTGCACTTGAGAAGAATGAGTATTCTGTTGTTTTAGGGTGGAATGTTCTGTATATGTCGATAAGGTCCATCTGGTCCAATGTTTCATTCAATGCTCTTATTTCTTTATTAATTTTCTGCTTCGATGATCTGTCTATTTCTGAGAGAGGCGTATTAAGATCTCCTACTATTATTTTATTCATATCAATATGACTATTTATCTTGATTCAAACCCAGCTTTCTTCTGAGATCAATTGGCATGGTAAATTGTTCTCCATTCCATCACATTCAGTCTGGAGGTCTCTTTAGTTTCAAAATGAGTCCCTTGTAAACAGTATATGGATGGGTCCTGCTTTTTTATCCAATCTGAATATGTCTTGCCAGCCCTTTCTGCCTTGCCAGGTTTCTGTGGACAGGTTTGATATTAACCATGCTCCTCCCTCCATAGGTAAGAAATCTCCTGTCCCTAGCTGTTCTCAGGTTAGTTTCTTTGGTTGTAAGAATAGCAAGCTTCACTATTATATGTTGGGGTATTAATCTATTTTTACTGACTTTGGGAGGGGTCTTCTTTTCCTCTTGGATAAATGCTTATTTCTATCCCCAGGTTAGGGAAGTTCTCAGCTCTGATTTGCTCAAATATACCTTCGAGCCCTCTCTCTCCACACACTTGGGGATCCAATAATTCTGACACTGGAACATTTCATGACGTCATTAATCTCTCCAAGCCTATTTAAATAGGTACTACTGCCTATTTCTGCTTTCTTCAACTTTCCATTTGCTTATCTTTTAGATCACTGATTTATTTTCTGCCTCAATTACCTTAGCTGTTAGAGAATCCAGTTTAAACTACTTCTAATTCATAGACTCTTTAATTTGGGATGATTAGATCTTGTTTCTGCTTTTAGAGATTCTACATTGTCACTTGTCTTTCTTTTAAAACTAGCTATTAACTTAATTGCTATTCTGAATTCTATCACTGACATCTTACTTTTATCCACATTGATTACCTGTGTTGAAGAGAAAACTGCCTCTGATTCTTTTTTTTTTTTTTTGAGTAATTTCCTCTTTCTTGTCATACTATCCAGAGAATGATAGATGGGCAAATAAAAAGAGTCCAAAATATCAACCATAACCCAAGTAAGATGTACTCTACCAATATTTGGAGTGGTTGGAAGCCACCACAGAAAAAACAAAGCCAAAATGAAACACAAAAATAAATAATTTTTTTTAATTTTATTTATTTTAAAAATAAATAATTTAAATAAAAAATAAAAAAATAATTTTAAAAGTGGGAAGGGACTGGAAGAGGGGCAAGATGGCAGAGAATTAGGAGACCCTGTTTCAACTGGTCCCATAAAGTAAGCTAAATATCTATCAGAACACTCTGAATGCCCATGAAATTAGCCTAAAATGTAGAGTTATACATCTCTGGATCTCTACAGGGGCAGAAGACATAAGCAGAGAGGTAAAGCAGAGTGCAAGTGCTCAGACTGTTATCAGAGGATAAGCAGAAGAGGGAGGAAGCCACCAGAAGAGACCCATTGGAAAGTAATACCCCAATATGAAAGTGCCTGTGGTTGGAGACCAGAATTAACTTAGAGTCTGGTTGATGGCACTCAAAAAGAGCAAAAGATTTTAAGGGGCAACTGGTAGAATCAAGTGGTCATGGACACAGGCCTAAGCCCACGGACCCAGGATGGCCACCACCAGCGATGATGTGTGCCAGAGAGAGTGCAGCAGAGCCACTAGTCCAGGGTCCCTGAGCCCCCCATATTCCACTGCCTGCACCTCTGCTTGGCTGGGAGCACTCCCGCCCACATATGAGGGAGTCTGGCATGGGCACCAGCCGGCACTCTCTAGTTCCACAGCTTTCTGCACTCTGCATGCTTTGTGTGACTGCAGAGTGTGAGTGCACTCCTGCCCACACCTGAGAGAGCTTGGTGTGGGTACCAGCTGGCACTCCTTAGGACTGAGGCCATCTGCATCCAGCCAAGGGTTTGGATGCTCCCAACCCACGCGTGGGAGAACCCAGCATGACTCTATTTGGGATCCCTTTGGAGGCAGCCTTCTGCAACTAGCACAACCATGGGGTCTGAGCACAAACTGAATGTGCCTGGGCCCCAGACAGCAATCCTGGCAAAGGCACCACCAGAAGCGGGCTCCCTGGGCCAATATCTCTTGTTGTTTTAGTGGCACAGGGGTGCAGAGACAAGCAGGCACCTCAGGCAACCACTGAGACTGTGGTTGGGAATGCGCACCACCTGTGGGAGGATGCGCTGTCCAGTGGAGTTTGCAGGCGGAAGTCTATGTGTTCTGGAGCACCCAGAGGGGATCAGACTAAGGCTTCTCTCTGAGGTAGAGGACTGGATGCAGTTTCATTTCCACTAAACCTCCACAGAGCCCAGCCCCTTGATAGGATATAGGACAGCTCAACCCAAGCAACACTGACTGAAAAACAATGCATCAGGACCCTCCTCCAGAAGGCAAGTCAAAAGAACAAGAGGACAACCTCCATAGGGTGTCACCATGAAACTGTAAAACCTGAACATCATGGGAAAACAATATACTAAGCTCATGGTATTGCCCTAAAACCAGTATATTTCATACATACAACTTTTTTTAGCCATTATCATGATTCCTGTTCTTTTATTTTTTTAATCTACTTACCATTACAACTAGAGGTTTAATACAACATATTCCATAATAACCATTTAACGTGAATTTTTTCATACATATACTTGTGATGTTCTCTTTTCTTTTCTTTTTAATATACATTTTATATAAGCGTCAAGGTAATCCTTTTTCCCTAATCAATACTACCCCTGTATATAAACCAGTTTTAATCTCCCTTTATCTCTGGAAAGTTGAGTCCTTTAACAAAGATATCAAGATACATGCAGGACAAATGAAAATAATCTTCCTCACCCACACCAAGGGTTTATACCACTCTCCCATCTTTTTCTTTTGTCAGCATTTCTGTGTATGTGTTTTTGTTCTGATATTATATAAATCTTGTTCATGGGTTTCATTTTGTCTGAGTTCCTTTATATTCTCTTGTCATTTACTTTTGTCAGTCTTTTTGTTTATATACCTTATAGATTTTATTTCTGCGTCTCATTATGGCTGCATTTTCTCCTTTCTTTTTTCGTCTTTCTCTCTTTCTCTATCTTTTTTCTTTTTTCTTTCTTTTTGGTGATGTCCAATTGCACTGAAATGTTCCAGGGTGCACTTTTCCTGGATTGTGGTTGAAATATACAGCTAAACATACCTGCAAACACCTCTCACCAAAATGAATAAGAGGAGGAACACCCAACAGAAGAAAAATTCATAAACAGTGCCCTCTCCATCAGAGCTATTGGATATGGACAGAAACAGTATGCCAGAAAGAGAATTCAGGGTAACAATTATGCAGGCAATGGCTAGGTTGGAGAAAACCATTAGTGGCAACATAGAATCTCTAAGGGCAGAAGTGAAAGCCACCAAGGAAGATGTTAACAATGCTCTCAGTGAGTTCAAATCTAATCAAAATTCTCTAACAGCTAGGGTAACTGAGGCAGAAGATGGAATTAGTGATCTAGTGGACAAACTGATAGAGAAAAAGGGTAAGGAGGAGGCCTGGAAAAAACAGCTTAGAAGCCTGAACACAGAATTAGGGAAATAAATGATGCCATGAAAATTACCAATGACAGAATTGTTGGAAACCCTGAGAGGGAGGAGCAAGAAAGAAAACTGGAAAATATAGTTGAACAAATTCTCCATGAAAATTTTCCCGCTCTGGGGAATAAAAAGAGGGTTCATGTCCTAGAGGCAGAAAGTGCTGTCCCCAAGATCATAGAATGTAGAAAGACCTCAAAACACCTGACTGTGAAACTGATGAATCATAATTTTAGACAGGAGCTCCTAGAAGGAGCTTGGGAAGAGATTCCTTATGTAGAGAGGATGGCCCATCAGAATAACTTCAGACATGTGCATAGAAACACAGCAAACCAGAAAGAGGTGGCAAGGCATATTCCGGGCACTAAATGAGAAGAACATGCAGCCAACAATACTTTATCTGGAAAGGCTGACATTCAAAATGGATGGAGCGATAAAGAGCTTCCAAGAAGAGCAAGGTTTAAAAGAGTATGTGACCACCAAACTGCCACCACAAGAAATATTAAGGTGGGTTCTATAAAAGAAGAAAGAACCCAAGAGTGTCATACAACAGAAATTTATGGAGACAATCTATAGACACGAAGACTTCACAGGCAACACGATGTAAATAAAAACGTATCTTTCAATAATCACTCTCAATATGAATGGCCTAAATGCTCCCATAAAACAGCACAGGGTTGCAGACTGGATAAAAGGACAGGAGAGTCTATATGTTATCCATAAGAGACCCATTTTGTACCTAAGGACACATCCAAACTTAAAGTGAGGGAATGGAGGAGCATCTTTCATGCCAATGGGCCTCAAAAGAAGACTGGGGTAGTGATTCTCATATCAGATAAATTAGATTTTAAAGACTGTAGTCAGAGATAAAGAAGGACACTACATCATTCTTAAAGGGTCTATTCACCAAGAAGATCTAACATTTGTAAATATTTATTCCCCGAATATGGGAGCATCCAACTACATAAGACAACTTAATCAAGATAAAAATTTGTATTGATATAGATACATTAATAGTAGGGAATCTTGGCATGCCACTCTCAGTAATAGATCATCTAAGAAGAAAATTAATAAGGAAACAAAAGCATTGAATGACACATTGGACCAGATGGACCTTGTAGTTATATACAGAACATTCCACCCTAAAACAACAGAACACTCATTCTTCTCGAGTGCACATGGAACTGTCACCAGAATAGACCACATACTGGGTAACAAACCAAGACTCAATGGAGTACTTTGAACTCAACCACAAGAAAAAGGTCGGGAGGAATTCAAACACCTCGGAGCTAAAGACCACCTTGCTTAAAAATGTAAGAATCCACAAGAAAATCAAAGAAGAACTTTTAAAAAATCATGGAAAGCAATGAAAATAAAGACACTTTGGTCCAAAACCTATGGGATACAGCAAAAGTGGTCCTAAGAGAGAAATACATAGCCATCCAAGCCTCCCTCAAAAGATTGAAAAATTAAGAATACACCAGCTCTCTTTACAGCGTAAAGAACTGGAGAATCAACAACAAATTAAGCCAACCCCTCACAAAAATGGAAATGATCAAGATTAGAGTAGAGATCAATGAGACAGAAACTAGAGATACAGAAGAACACATCAATGGAACTAGAAGCTGGTTTTTTGAAAGAATCAATAATTCGATAAACTATTGGCCAAGCTAATCCAAAAGAAAAGAGAGAGGACCCAAAATAATGAAATTATAAATGAAAAGAGAGAGATACGACTAACACCAACGCAATAGAAACAATCATCAGAAATTATTATCAACATTTAAATGCCAGTAAGTTAAGCAAACTAGATGAAATGGATGCATTCCTGGAACCTCTAAACTTCCAAAACTGAATTAGGAAGAATTTGACAAATGAAATAGACCAATATCTAATAACAAGATTGAAGAAGTGATCAAAAAACTCCCAAAAAAACAAGAGCCCAGGACCTGAAGGATTCTACCAAACTCTCAAAGGAGAAATAAGACCTATTCTCCTGAAGCTGTTTCAAAAAATTGAAGCAGAAGGAAAACTTCCAGACTCTTTTTATGAAGCCTGCGTTACCCTGATCCCCAAACCAGGCAAATACCCCGCCAAAAAGGAGAATTTCAGACCAGTATCTCCAATGAATATGGATGCTAAGATTCTGCACAACATCCTAGCTAATAGGATCCAACAGTACAGTAAAAAGATTATCCACCATGACCAGGTGGGATGTATCCATGGGATGCAGGGGTGGTTCAACATTCATAAACCAATCAATGTGATAGAACACATGAATAAGAAGGGGGAAGAAACACATAATCTTCTCAATTGATGCAAAAAAAAAAATTGGACAAGATACAGCATCTGTTCCTGATTAAAACGCTTCAAAGTATAGAGACAGAGGGAATATTCCTCAACTTTATAAAATCTATCTCTGAAAAAAACCATACCAAATATCATCCTCAATGGGAAAAAGATGACAGCCTTCATTTTGAGATCAGGAACACAACAAGGATGCCCACTCTCAACATTCTGGTTCAACATAGTGTTAGAAGTCCTAGCAACAGCAATCAGAGAACAAAGAGAAATAAAGGGTATACAAATTGGCAATGAAGAAGTCAAACTCTCTCTCTTCACAGATGACATGATAATTGATATGGAAAACCCAAAAGTCTCCAGCCCTAAACTAGTAGAACTCGTGCAGCAATTCAGTAATGTGGCAGGATACATATTCAATGTACTGAAATCAGTTGCTTTCTTTTACACTAACAATGGAAATACAGAAAGGGAAATCGATTCCATT
The DNA here is from genome assembly GCF_922984935.1 of Meles meles. Taxonomy (NCBI): domain Eukaryota; kingdom Metazoa; phylum Chordata; class Mammalia; order Carnivora; family Mustelidae; genus Meles; species Meles meles. Next base: position 49,741,670 of record NC_060087.1, on the reverse strand, counting down.
TACTATAGCACCAAGAACCATAAGATACCTGGGAATAAACCTAACCAAAGAGGTAAAGGATCTGTACTCAAGAAACTACAGAAAACTCAAGAAAAAAATTGAAGAAGACACAAAAAGGTGGAAGACCATTCCATGCTCATGGATGAGAAGAATAAACGTTGTTGAAATGTCTACTCTGCCTAGAGCAATCTATACTTTCAATGCCATCTTGATGAAGATTCCACTGGCATTTTTTCAAAGAGCTGGAGCAAACAATCCTAAAATTTGTATGGAACCAAAAGAGACCCTGAATTGCTAAGGAAATGTTGCAAAAAGAAGAACACAACTGGGACATCACATTGCCTGATTTCAAGCTTTACTAAAAAGTTGTGATCACCAAGACAGCATGGTACAGGCACAAAAAAAAAAAAAAGACACAGACCAGTGAAACAGAGAAGTGAGTCCAGATATGGACCCATAGCTCTATGGTCAAATAACCTTCGACAAAGCAGGAAAACATATCCAGTGGAAAAAGACAGTCTCTTCAATAAATGGTGCAGGGAAAATTGGACAGCTATGTATAGAAGAATGAAACTCGACCATTCTCTTACACAATACACAAAGATAAACTTAAAATGGATAAAAGACCTCAACGTGAGGCAGGCATCTATCAAAATCCTAGAAGAGAATATAGCTAGTAAACTCTTTGACATCAGCCACAGCAACTTCTTCAAGACATGTCTCCAAAGACAAAGGAAACAAAAGTGAAAATGAACTTTTGGTAGCTCATCAAGATCAAATGGTTCTTCACAGCAAAGGAAGCAGACAACAAAACAAAGGGGCAACCCACGGAATGGGAGAAGATATTCGCAAATGATACCACAGACAAAAGGCTGATATCCAAGATCTATAAAGAACATCTCAAACTCAACACACGCAAAACAGTAATCACATCACTCAGTGGGCAGATGACATGATCAGACACTTTTCCAAGGAGGACATAAAAATGGCTAACAGAAGATGTGATATATAGATATATAGATATAGATATAGATATATTAGAATACTATGCAGCCATCAAAAGAAATGAAATCTTGCCATTTGGGATGACGTGAATGGAACTAGAGGGTATTATGCTTAGCAAAATAAATCAATCAGAGAAAGACAATTATCATATGATCTCCCTGATATGAGGAAGTTGAGGGGTTTGGGGGTAGGAAAGGAATAAATGAAAGAAGATGGGATTGGAGGGAGACAAATGATAAGAGATTCTTAATCTCACAAAACAAACTGAGGGTTGCTGGGGGCAGGGGCTAGGGAGAGGGTGGTTTGGTTATGGATATTGGGGAAGGTGTGTACTGTGGTGAGTGCTGCGAAGTGTTAACCTGGCGATTCACAGACCTGTATCCCTAGGGCTAATAATACATAGTATGTTAATTTAAAAATAAAAATAAAAATAAATAAATAAATAATGGCTAACAGACAAATGAAAAAATATTCAATATCATTAGCTATCAGGGAGATTCAAATCAAAACCATATTGAGATACCACTTGCACCAGTTAGAATGGCCAAAATTAACAAGATAGTAAACAACATGTGTTGGAGAGGCTGTGGAGAAAAGGAACCCTCTTACACTGTTGGTGGGAATGCAAGTTGGTGCAGCCAATTTGGAAAATAGTATGGAGATTCCTAAAGAAATTAAAAATAGAGCTACCCTATGATCTTGCATTCACACTACTGTTTATTTATCCCAATGGTGTAGATATAGTGAAATGAAGGGCCATCTGTACCCCAGTGTTCATAGCAGCAATGGCCACTGTCGCCAAAGTGTGGAAAGAGCCAAGGTTCTCCTCGACAGGTGAATAGATAAAGGAGATATGGCCCAGGAGTCAAGATGGGGGAGAAGTAGCAGGCTGAGACTACATCAGGTAGCAGGAAATCAGCTAGATAGCTTATCAATCCATTGCAAACATCTACAAATCCAACGGGAGACCAAAGAGAAGAATAGCAACAATACAAGAAACAGAAAATCGACCACTTTCTGAAAGGAAGGTCCAGCGGAGAAGTGAATCCCAAGCGACAGGAAGATAGACCACGGCGGGGAGGGGCCGGCTCCTGGCAAGCGGTGGAGCAATGGAGCACAAAATCAGGACTTTTAAAAGTCTGCTCCACTGAGGGACATCGCTCCAGAGGCTAAACTGGGGTGAAGCCCACGTGGGGTCAACAAGACCCCAGGTCCTGCGGGTGTCAGAGTGTCGCAGAGTTCGCAAGTATTCGAGTGGGGAAGCCGGCCACAGAGACAGAGCTGTGGAGTGTGCTCTCAGCTCAGGGTTGCCTTGAACTGGTTGCAGGCTGGGTTAGCTCAGAGCGCAGCCAGAAAGGCCAGGGACACGGGAGTGATTGAGCACTTTTCTCTGAGGGCGCACTGAGGAGTGGAGCCCCGAGTTCTTGGCTCCTCCAGGCCGTAGATTGGGAGGCTGCCATTTTCATTCCCATCCTCTGGAACTCTACAGAAAGTGTTCAGGGAACAAAAGCTCCCAAAAGTGAACCCGAGCAGATTACTTAGCCCGACCCCCGGTAAGGGTGGTGCAATTCCGCCTCGGGCAAAGACACTTCAGAATCACTACAACAGGGCCCTCCCTCAGAAGATCAATAAGAAATACAGCCAAGACCAAGTTCAGGTACCAAGCAGAACAGCAGAATCCCAGAGGAGGAGAAAGCAAAGTATGGAATTCATGGCTTTCTCCCCATGATTCCTTAGTCTTGCATTAATATAATTTTTTTTATTTTATAGATCTTTTTCATCTTCTAAATTTTTTTAACTTTTACCCTTTCCTCATTTAAGGTTTTTTAACAAGTTTATCTTAACAATAACCTTCATTGAAAAAAAAATAATAAGAGACAAGATGGCGGGGAAGTAGGAGGAGGCACTGTTTCAACCTGTACCCTAAAGTGAGCTGATTACCTACCAAAGAAATCTGATCACCCATGAAATCAGCCTGAGGGCAGAAAGGATCAGGAGGAAGCCTGGAACAAACAGCTCAGAAGCCACGAAAACAGAATCAGGGAAATAAATGATGCCATGAAACGTTCCAACGTCAGAATTATTGGAATCCCTGAAGGAGAGGAGAAAGAAAGAAGTCTAGAAGATATAGTGGAACAAGTTGTCTATGAAAATTTTCCCAATCTCACAAATGGAACCAGCATTCATGTACTAGAGGCAGAAAGGTTTCACCCCAAGATAAAGATTCTCGTAAGTCCTCGAGAAACCTTATAGTAAGAATGAAGAATTATAACTGTAGGGAGACCCTCTTGAAAGCCACTAGGACAAAGAGGCTCCTTACATACAGAAGAAAGCCCATTAGAAGAACGTCAGACCTGTCCACAGACACCAGGCAAGCCAGAAAGGGCTGGCAAAATATATTCAGGGCACTAAGTGAGAAGAACATGCAGCCAAGAATACATGATCCAGCAAGACTGACATTTAAAATGGATGGAGAGATAAAGAGTATCCAAGACCGGTAAGGCTTAAAAGACTAGACAACCACCAAGCCGACAGTGCAGGAAATATTAAAGAGGGTTCAATAAAAGAGAAAAAATACTAAGGATAACATTAAACAGAAATATAGAGACAATCTACAGAAAGAAAGACTTCAAAGGTAATATCATGTCAAAAAAAATGTATCTATCAATTATCACTCTCAATGTGAATGGCCTAAATGCACCCATAAAATGACATAGGGTTGAAGATTGTATAAAAAGACAACCCATCCATATGTTGTCTACAAGAGACCCATTATGAACCTAAAGATACACCCAGACTGAAAGTGAAGGGATGGGGAAGCATCTTTCATGCCAATGGACCTCAAAAGAAGGCCGGGGTAGCAATTCTCATATCAGATAAATTAGATTTTAAACTAAAGACTGTAGTCAGAGATACAGTTGGACACAACATAATTCTTAAAGGGACTATCCACCAAAATGATCTAACAATTGTAAATATCTATGCTCCCAATATGGGAGCAGCCAATTACATGAGAAAACTATTAATCAAGATAAAGAGTCATATTGATATGAATACATTAATAGTAGGGGATCTTAACATGCCTCTCTCAGTAATAGACAGATCATCAAAGCAGAATATCATTAAAGAAACAAGAGCATTGATTGAAACATTGGACCAGACTAGAGGTCAAGATGGCGGGGAAGTAGGAGGAGGTGCCGTTTCAACCTGTACCCTAAAGTGAGCTGATTACCTACCAAAGAACTCCGACCACCCATGAAATCAGCCTTAGATTTCACATCTGGATCTCTACAGGAGCAGAAGACGCCAGTGGCAGGTAAAGCAGACTGGGAGCATTGGACTGATATCCGAAGATAAACAAAAGGGGGAGGGAGCCACCAGAGGTGACCGATTGGAAAGTAATACCCCAATATGAGAGTGCCCTGCATCTGGGGACCAGCATTAACTTGGGGTCTGGTTGAAATCACTCAAAAAACAAAGAGCAAAGGATCGCGGGGGGTAATAGTGGGAACCTGGGCAGTTAGGGTCAGGGACCTAAGTCCCTGGACCCAGGACAGCCTCCCCTGGCGCTGAGAGAGAGAGAGAGTGCGACAGAGAAATCAGGTCTCCGTCCCTGAGCCGCCAGTGCACCTGAGCCACCAGCGCACCCAAGAATGAGTGGGGTCTGGCTCCCGTGAGGGGCTGGGACCCTGGCCAGAGGGCAATCCTGAAAAGTGCGCATCCCACACCCTCCTTTGAGATAGTTGCTCATAGGCGCTAGCCTGGAGCTCTGGCATCCTGAAAAACCAGACATTCCCAGCCCGGGACAGTGGGAAAATCTCAGTGTGCAATCTGGGCTCCAAACCTCTCTGGTGGTCTGGAGCTGCCCAGACAGCCACCGCTGCCCTGGTTTGGGTACAACGAGGAGCTCCTGCATCCCCAGGGACAGTGACTCAGAACCGACTCTGCCAGCAGCTTTTTCAAAACATTCTGGGGCTTCTCTCTGAGAGGGAGGTCGGGGTGCAGTTTGCTCTCCTCTAAACCTCCCAAAACCATCAAAAGCTGTCAAGGCGAGAGAAAGCAGATGAAAGAACATAAAAACCCCAGAGAACAAAAGGCTGAAAATAAGTTTCCTCAGAGCCCACCCCCTTGAGGGGAGTGGGAGCACCTAAATCAGGGAACATCATTGTCTGAAAACCTACGTGGCAGGCCCCTCCCCCAGAAAACCAACCAGGAAGGAAGAAAAAAAAAAAAAAGACGACAAGAGAACAACCACCACTACTTCATAAATACAACTTTTATTTTTAACTCTTTACCAATATTCTGGTTCTTTTTTTTTATACATACAGATAATTTTTTAACCTATTTACCACCACACTGAGATGTCCAGTACATCAAATTCTTTAATAACCTTCTAACCTGAACTTTTTGATACATACACCCGTGTTTTTCTTTTGCTTTTCTATTTTTTTAATTCTTTTTTAATTTTAACTTAGTTTAGTCTAGTTTATTCCTTTTAATTTTTATTTTCTACTATACATATAGAGTTAAACTTCAAGGTAATCCCCTCTCCCCAATCAATGCTACCCCTATAGGCAAACCAGTTTCTAATCCCCCTGTAACTTAGGAAAGTTGAGTCCCTTAACAAAAACATCAAGATACCTTCAGGAAGAATCAAAATAACCTTCCTCACCACACTGAGAATTTATAACCACTCTCCCAATTTTTCATTCTGTCAGTGTTTCTGTGAAATTGTGTTTGTCCTGATAATATATAAATCTTATACTTGGGGTTCTTTCTGATGAGGATTTTCCCTTATTTTTGCTCATACATATATTTTTTTTCTCTTGTCATATACTTTTATCAGTCTTTTTGTTTGTCTGTTTTTGTTAGTATACTTCACAAATCTTACCTTGTGGCCCATTTGGGCTGAGCCTTCTCTTTTATCTTCCCTTTTTTTCCTATCTCTCTCTCTTTCTTTTTTCCTTTTCCCTTTTTTTTTCTTTCTTCTTCTCTATTTCTTTTTCTTTTCTTTTTTCTCTCATTCGGGTGGGGAATCCTGATTGCACAGAAGCGTTCCAGGGTGCACATTGACTGCACCACAATCGATAAGTCCAGCTGCATCTGTTCAGTCATCTCTTTCCAAAATGACTAGGAGGAGGAATACCCAACAGAAGAAAAATACACAGTATGGGACTTCTGCAACAGAGCTGATGGCTATCGACATAGACAATATGTCAGAAAAGGAATTCAGACGAGCAATTATCCAGGCAATAGCTAGGTTGGAGAAAGCCATGGATGACCAAACAGAATTGATTAGGGCAGAACTGAAAACCACCAGGGATGATGTTCACAATGCTCTCAATGAGTTCCAATCTAATCTAAATTCTCTAAAGCTAGGGTAACTGAGACAGAAGATAGAATTAGTGATCTGGAGGACAAACAGAGAGAAAGGATCAGGAGGAAGCCTGGAACAAACAGCTCAGAAGCCACGAGAACAGAATCAGGGAAATAAATGATGCCATGAAACGTTCCAATGTCAGAATTATTGGAATCCCTGAAGGGGAGGAAAAAGAAAGAAGTTTAGAAGATATAGTGGAAGAAGTTGTCTATGAAAATTTTCCCAATCTCACGAATGGAAACAACGTTCATGTACTAGAGGCAGAGAGATTTCCTCCCAAGATTTTAGATTCTCGAAATTCCTCACGACACCTTATACTTAGAATGAGGAATTAAGTTTCACGACAGACCCTATTAAAAGCAGCTAGGACAAAGAAGCTCCTTACATACAGAGGAAAGCCCATTAGAATAACATCAGACCATTCCACAGAGACCTGGGAAGCCAGGAAGGGCTGGCAAAATATATTCAGAGTACTAAATGAGAAGAACATGCAACTAAGAATACTCTATCCAGCAAGACTGACATTTAAAATGGATAGAGAGATAAAGAGTTTCCAAGACCGGCAAGGCTAAAAAGACTGTGCAACCACCAAGCCGACACTGCAGGAAATATTAAGGGGGGTCCTATAAAAGAGAAAAAATCCTAAGAATATCATTGAACAGAAATATAGAAACAATCTACAGACAGAAAGACTTCAAAGGCAACACGATGTCAATAAAAACCTATCTCTCAATAATCATTCTCAATGTGAATGGCCTAAATGCGCCATAAAACGACACAGGGTTGCAGATTGGATAAAATGACAGGACCCATCCATATGTTGTCTACAAGAGACCCATTTTGAACCTAAGGATACACACAGACTGAAAGTGAAGGGATGGAGAAACATCATTCATGTCAATGGGCCTCAAAAAAAGGCCTGGGTAGCGATTCTCATATCAGAAAAATTAGATTTTAAACTAAAGAGTGTAGTCAGAGATACAGAAGGACACTACATAATTCTTAACGGGACTATCCGCCAAGGTAATCAAACAATTGTGAATATCCAGGTATATTATGGTTCTCAGTGCTATGGTAAATGGAATCGATTCTCTAATTTCCCTTCCTGTATTTTCGTTGTTAGTGTATAAGAAAGCCACTGATTTCTGTACATTGACTTTGTATCCTGCCAAGTTACTGAATTGTTGTATGAGTTCTAGTAGTTTGTGGGTGGAGTCTTTTGAGTCTTCCATATAAAGAATCATGTCATCTGCGAAGAGAGAGAGTTTGACTTCTTCCTTGCCAATTTGGATACATTTTATTTCTCTTTGTTGTCTGATTGCCGTGGCTAGGACTTCTTTTTTTTTAATTAATTAATTTATTTTTATTTGCTTATTTACAGCATAACAGTGTTCATTGTTTTGGCATCACACCCAGTGCTCCATGCAGTACGTGCCCTCCCTATTACCCACCACCTGGTTCCTCAACCTCCCACCCCACCCCACCCCCCTCCCGCCGCCCCTTCATAACCCTCTGGTTGTTTTTCAAAGTCCATAGTCTCTCATGGTTCATCTCCCCTTCCAGTTTCCCTCAACTCCCTCTCCTCTCCATCTCCCCATGTCCTCCATGTTATTTGTTATGCTCCACAAATACGTGAGACCATATGATACTTGACTCTCTCTGCTTGACTTATTTCGCTCAGCATAATTTCTTCCAGTCCTGTCCATGTTGCTACAAAAGTTGGGTATTCGTCCTTTCTGATGGAGGCATAATACTCCATTGTGTATATGGACCATATCTTCCTTATCCATTCATCCGTTGAAGGGCATCTTGGTTCTTTCCACAGTTTGGCGACCGTAGCCATTGCTGCAATAAACACTGGGGTACAAATGGCCCTTCTTTTCACTACATCTGTATCTTTGGGGTAAATACCCAGCAGTGCAATTTCAGGGTCATAGGGAAGCTCTATTTTTAATTTCTTCAGGAATCTCCACACTGTTCTCCAAAGTGGCTGTACTAACTTGCATTCCCACCAACAGTGTAAGAGGGTTCCCCTTTCTCCACATCCTCTCCAGCACACGTTGTTTCCTGTCTTGCTAATTTTGGCCATTCTAACTGGTGTTAGGTAGTATCTCAATGTTGTTTTAATTTGAATCTCCCTGATGGCTAGTGATGATGAACATTTATTCATGTGTCTGATAGCCATTTGTATCTCTTTGATGGAGAAGTGTCTATTCATATCTTCTGCCCATTTTTTGATATGATTATCTGTTTTGTGTGTGTTGAGTTTGAGAAGTTCTTTGTAGATCCTGGATATAAACCTTTTGTCTGTACTGTCATTTACAAATATCTTCTCCCATTCCGTGGGCTGCCTCTTTGTTTTGTTGACTGTTTCCTTTGCTGTGCAGAAGCTTTTGATCTTGATGAAGTCCCAAAAGTTCATTTTTGCTTTTGATTCCTTGGCCTTTGGAGACATATCTTGAAAGAAGTTGCTGTGGCTGATATCGAAGAGGTTACTCCCTATGTTCTCCTCTAGGATTCTGATAGATTCCTGTCTCACGTTGAGGTCTTTTATCCATTTCGAGTTTATCTTTGTGAACGGTGTAAGAGAATGGTCGAGTTTCATTCTTCTACATATCGCTGTCCAGTTTTATCAGCACCATTTATTGAAGAGACTGTCTTTTTTCCATTGAATATTTTTTCCTGTTTTGTCGAAGATTATTTGACCATAGAGTTGAGGGTCCATATCTGGGCTCTCCACTCTGTTCCACTGGTCTATGTGTCTGTTTTTATGCCAGTACCACGCTGTCTTGGTGATCACAGCTTTGTAGTAAAACTTGAAATCGGGTAACGTGATGCCGCCAGTTTGGTTTTTGTTTTTCAACATTTCCTTAGCAATTCGGGGTCTCTTCTGACTCCATACAAATTTTAGGATTATTTGCTCCAGCTCTTTGAAAAATATCGGTGGAATTTTGATCGGAATGGCATTAAAAGTATAGATTGCTCTAGGCAGTATAGACATTTTAACAATGTTTATTCTTCCAATCCAAGAGCATGGAACAGTCTTCCATCTTTTTGTGTCTTCTTCAGTTTCTTTCATGAGTGTTCTGTAGTTCCTCGAGTACAGGTCCTTTACTTCTTTGGTTAGGTTTATGCCCAGGTATCTTATGGTTCTTGGTGCTATAGTAAATGGAATCGATTCTCTAATTTCCCTTTCTGTATTTTCATTGTTAGGGTATAAGAAAGCCACTGATTTCTGTACATTGACTTTGTATCCTGCCAAGTTACTGAATTGTTGTATGAGTTCTAGTAGTTTGTGGGTGGAGTCTTTTGAGTCTTCCATATAAAGAATCATGTCATCTGCGAAGAGAGAGAGTTTGACTTCTTCCTTGCCAATTTGGATACATTTTATTTCTCTTTGTTGTCTGATTGTCGTTGCTAGGACTTCTAATACTATGTTGAACCAGAGTGGTGAGAGTGGGCATCCTTGTCGTGTTCCTGATCTCAACAGGAAGGCTGCAAGCTTTTTCCCATTGAGGATGATATTTGCTGTGGGTCTTTCATAGCTAGATTTTATGAAGTTCAGGAATGTTCCCTCTATCTGTATACTTTGAAGCCTTTTCATCAGGAACGGATGCTGGATTTTGTCAAATGCATTTTCTGCATCAATTGAGAGGACCATGTGGCTCTTCTCTCTTCTCTTATTGATTTGTTCTATCACATTGATTGATTTGCGAATGTTGAGATATCCTTGTAACCCAGGGATGAATCCCACCTGGTCATGGTGGATAATCTTTTTAATGTGCTGTTGGAAACTGTTTGCTAGGATCTTGTTGAGAATCTTTGCATCCATATTCATCAGTGATATTGGTCTGAAATTCTCCTTTTCGGTAGGGTGTTTGCCTGGTTTGGGGATCAGGGTAATGCTGGCTTCATCAAAAGAGTCTGGAAGTTTTCCTTCTGCTTCAATTTTTTGGAACAGCTTCAGGAGAATTGGTGTTATTTCTTCTTTGAAAGTTTGGTAGAATTCCCCAGGGAATCCGTCAGGTCCTGGGCTCTTGTTTTTTGGGAGGTTTTTGATCACTGCTTCAATCTCATTAATAGATATCAGTCTATTCAGGTTGTCCATTTCTTCCTGGGTCAATTTTGGGAGTTTGTAGTTTTCCAGGAATGCATCCATTTCATCTAGGTTGCTTAGCTTATTAGCATATAACTGTTGGTAATAATTTCTGATGATTGTTTCTATTTCCTTGGTGCTAGTTGTGATCTCTCCCTTTTCATTCATAATTTTATTAATTTGGGCTTTCTCTCTTTTCTTTTGCATTAGTGTGGCCACTGGTTTATCGATCTTATTGATTCTTTCAAAAAACTAGCTTCTAGTTTCATTGATACGTTCTACTGTATCTCTCGTTTCTACCTCATTGATCTCTGCTCTAATCTTGATTATTTCCCTTCTTGCATGTGGAGTTGGTTTGATTTGTTGTTGATTCTCCAGTTCGTTAAGGTGTAGAGACAGCTGGTGTATTCTGGATTTTTCAGTGTTTTTGAGGGAGGCTTGGATGGCTATGTATTTCCCTTTTTGAACCGCCTTTGCTGTATCCCATAGGTTTTGGACCGAAGTGTCTTCATTCTCATTGGTTTCCATGAATGGTTTAAGTTCATCTTTGATCTCCTGGTTGATCCAAGCATTCTTAAGCAAGGTAGTCTTTAGCTTCCACGTGTTTGAGTTCCTTCTGAACTTTTCCTTGTGATTGAGTTCCAGTTTCAAAGCATTGTGATCTGAGAATATGCAGGGAATAATGTCTATGCCCCTAACATGGGAGCAGCCAACTCTATAAACCAATTAATAACAAAATCAAAGGAATACATCGACAATAACACAATAACAGTAGGGGACTTTAACACTCCCCTCACTGAAATGGACAGATCATCCAAACAAAAGATCAAGGAAATAAAGTCCTTAAATGACACACTGGACCAGAAGGACATCACAGATATATTCAGAACATTTCATCCCAAAGCAACAGAATACACATTCTTCTCTAATGCACATGGTACATTCTCCAGAATAGATCACATCCTGGGTCACAAATCAGGTCTCAACCGGTATCAAAAGATCGGGATCATTCCCTGCATATTTTCAGACCACAATGCTCTGAAGCTAGAATTAAATCACAAGAGGAAATTTGAAAAGAACTGAAATATATGGAGATTAAACAGCACCCTTCTAAAGAATGAATGGGTCAACCAAGAAATTAAGGAAGAATTGAAAAAGTTCATGGAAACAAATGATAATGAAAACACAACTGTTCCAAATCTGTGGACACAGCAAAGGCAGTCCTGAGAGGAAAATATGTAGCAGTAGAAGCCTCTCTCAAGAAACATAAAGGTCTCAAATACAAAACCTAAAGCTATACCTAAAGGAGCTAGTGAAAAAACAACAAAGAAAGCCTAAATGCAGCAGGAGAAGAGAAACCATAAAGATCAGAGCAGAAATCAATGAAATAGAAAAAAAAAAAAAAACAACAACAACAACCATAGAGCAAATCAACAAAACTAGGAGCTGGTTCTTTGAAAGAATTAATAAGATTGATACCCCCCTGACCAGACTTATCAAAAAGGAAAGAGAAAGGACCCAAATACATAAAATCATGAATAAAAGAGGAGAGATCAAACCAACACCAAAGAAATATAAACAACTATCAGAACATATTATGAACAACTCTATGGCAACAAATTTGACATTCTGGAAGAAATGGATGCTTTCCTAGAGACATATAAACTACCACAACTGAACCAGGAAGAAATAGAAAACCTGACCAGACCTATAACCAGTATGGAGATTGAAACAGTCATCAAAAATCTCCTAACAAACAAAAGCCCAGGGCAAGCTGGTTTCCAAGCAGAATTCTACCAAACTATTATAGAAGAATTAATTCCTATTCTCCTGAAACTGTTCCAAAAAATAGAAATGGAAGGAAAACTTCCAAACTCATTTTATGATGCCAGCATCACCTTGATCCCAAAACCAGACAACGATCCCATCAAAATAGAGAATTACAGACCAATATCCTTGATGAACACTGATGTGAAAATTCTCACCAAAATACTAGCCAATAGGATCCAACAGTACATTAAAAGGATTATTCACCACGATCAAGTGGGATTTATTCCAGGGATGCAAGATTGGTTCAACATCCACAAATCAATCAATGTGATACAACACATTAATAAAAGAAAGAACAAGAACCATATGAAGCTCTCAATAGATGCTGAAAAAGCATTTGACGAAGTACAGCATCCCTTCCTGATCAAACTCTTCAAAGTGTACGGATAGAGGGCACATACGCAATATTATCAAAGCCATCTATGAAAAACCCAACACAAATATCATTCCCAACGGAGAAATACTGAAAGTTTTTCCGATAAGGTCAGGAACATGGCAGGGAGGTCCATTTTCACCATTGCTATTCAACATAGTACCTAAAGTCCTAGCCTCAGCAATCAGACAACAAAAGGAAATTAAAGGTATCCAAATTGGCAAAGAAGAAGTCAAACTTTCACTCTTTGTAGATGATATGATACTATATGTGGAAAACCCAAAAGACTCTACTCCAAATCTGCTAGAAGTTGTACCAGAATTTAGTAAGGTGTCAGGATATAAAATCAATGCACAGAAATCAGTTGCATTTCTGTACACCAACAACAAGAGAGAAGAAAGAGAAATTAAGGAGTCAATCCCATTTACAGTTGCACCAAAACCAGAAGATACCTAGGAATTAACCTAACCAAGGAGGCAAAGAATCTATACTCAGAAAACTATAAAGTACTCATGAAAGAAATTGAGGCAGACACAAAGAAATGGAAAAATGTTCCATGCTCCTGGATTGGAAGAACAAATATTGAGAAAATGTCTATGATACCTAAAGCAATCCACACATTTAATGCAATCCCTAACAAAATTCCACCCATTTTTTTTCAAATAAATGGAACAAATAATCCTAAAATTTATATAGAACCAGAAAAGTCCTCAAATAGCCAAAGGAATATTGAAAAAGAAAGCCAAAGTTTGTGGCATCATAATTGCAGACTTCAAGCTCTATTACAAAGCTGTCATCACCATCACCAAGACAGTATTGTACTGGCACAAAAACAGACACATAGATCAATGGAACAGAATAGAGAGTCCAGAAATAGACCCTCAATTCTATGGTCAACTAATCTTTGACAAAGCAGGAAAGAATGTCCAATGGAAAAAAGACAGCCTCTTCAATAAATGGTGTTGGGGAAATTGGACAGCCACATGCAGAAAAATGAAATTGGACCACTTCCTTACACCACACACGAAAATAGACTCCAAACGGATGAAGGACCTCAATGTGAGAAAGGAATCCATCAAAATCCTTGAGGAGAACACAGGCGACAACCTCTCTGACCTTAGCCACTGCAACATCTTCCTAGGAACATCGCCAAAGTCAAGGGAAGCAAGGGCAAAAATGAACTATTGGGATTTCATCAAGAACAAAATCTTTTGCACAGCAAAGGAAACAGTCAACAAAACCAAAAGACAACTGACAGAATGGGACAAAATGTTTGCAAATGTCATATCAGATAAGGGCTAGTGTCCAAAATCTATAAAGAAATTAGCAAACTCAACACCCAAAGAACAAGTAATCCAATCAAGAAATGGGCAGAGGATATAAACAGACATTTTTGCAAAGACGTCCAGATGGCCAACAGACACATGAAAAAGTGCTCCAGATCACTTGGCATCAGGGAAATACAAGTCAAAACCACAATGAGATGCCACCTCACACCAGTCAGAATGGCTAACATTAACAAGTCAGGAAATGACAGATGCTGGCCAGGATGCGGAGAAAGGGGATGCCTCCTACACTGTTGGTGGGAATGCAAGCTGGTGCAGCCACTCTGGAAAACAGTATGTAGTTTCTTCAAAAACTTAAAATGAGGGGCACCTGGGTGGCTCTGTGGATTAAAGCCTCTGCCGTCAGCTCAGGTCATGATCTCAAGGTCCTGGGATCGAGCCCCGCATCGGGCTCTCTGCTCAGTGGGGAGCCTGCTTCCTCCTCTCTCTCTGCCTTCCTCTCTCTCTACTTGCAGTCTCTATCAAATAAATAAATAAAATCTTTAATAAAATAAGTTAAAATGAGAGCTATCTTAGGATCCAACAATTGCGCTACTGGGTAATTTCCCCAAAGATACAAATGCAATGATCGGAATGAGCACATGTACCCCAATGTTTATAGCAGCAATGTCCACAATAGCCAAACTATGGAAAGTGCCTAGATGTCCCTCAATAGATGAATGGATAAAGATGTGGTATATATATATATATATATATATATATATATATATATATATCACATATATATGTATGCATATATAAATATATATACCACATATATATGTATGCATATATATATATATGCAATGAAATTCTATGCAGCCAAATCAAGCAAACAAAACAAAAAAAGAGAAAAAACCCACGAAATTTTGTCATTTCCAACAATGTAGATGGAAGTAGAGGCTATTATGCTAAGCAAAATAATTCAATCGGAGAAAAACAATTTTCATATGATCTCTCTGATATGAGGAATTTGGGAGACAGTGCAGGGTTGGGGGGAGGGAGGGGAAAATGCAACAAGATGTGACTGGGGGTATATGCTATGGTGAGTGCTGTGAATTGTGTAAACCTGGCGATTCACAGACCTGTACCCCTGGTACTAATAATACATTATATGTTTATTTAAAAAAATAAATAAATTTTAAAAAAAGATGTGACTGGGGACGGAGACAGACCATAGGAGACTCTTAATCTCAGGAAACAAACTGAGGGTTGCTGGGGGGTGGGGTCACTGATAGGGTGATTGGGTGATGGACATTGAGGAGGATATATGCTATGGTGAGATTCACAGACCTGTACCCCTAAAAAAAGCAAGACACTATATGTTCATAAAATTAAAAAACAAACTTTTTTTAAAGAAAATGGAACATTCTAATATTTGCTACAAACCATTTACAATAGGAGATGTGCTTATAATGGATCATTTTCTTCTTCATGTCAATTTCCTGAATTTTACACTATACCCACATTGTTCATAGAATTATTTGCAATCAGTGAAAAAGAAAAGGAAAAAAGAGGAAAACAAGGGGGAGAAATTCTTCAAGAAGTCTAGGAATGACCAATCAATAAAAACTATTTAGAGACTGGGTCAAGATGTCTGACTGAACCTTAGTACATTTCTCTGGTCCTATCTCAGATCCTCTTTTTTTTTTTAAAGATTTTATTTATTTATTTGACACAGAGAGATCACAAGTAGGCAGAGAGGCAGGCAGAGAGAGAGAGGAGGAAGCAGGGTCCCTGCGGAGCAGAGAGCCCGACGCGGGGCTCGATCCCAGGACCCTGAGATCACGACCTGAGCCGAAGGCAGCGGCTTAATCCACTGAGCCACCCAGGCGCCCCTCAGATCCTCTTAAATGGCAGAAAAGCCAGGTGTCTGTATATAAGGAACAACTCTGGGAGAGCTCAGTAAAATAAAGGCAAATTCCTAGAAGATGTAGAGAAGATGGGGCAGTGACACTAGGTGGGGGTGGGGACCCTGAAACCTTGGAGTGCTGAGCCAGCACTTAGGTGGTTTTGGTAGGGGGGTTCTGACTTTTGAAAGGGGTGTGCAAGGTGCCAAGGAGAGCCTCCTATATCCAGAACAGTGGTGAGCATGAGACTTAGACGGGTCAGGATGTTTTGGCAGGAAGGGAGGCTTGTCTCCTGTCAGGAAGCTGTGCTACAGAAAGAAAGAAGAGACCCTGGCAACTGCAGCATTTGGTGGGAGCCAAATGTGGTATTCTCTTTGTTTGCCCCTCCTGCCTATGCATTTTCCCCTCCCAGCTCTTACAAGCAAAAAGCTGGTAGCCTGCTGATACTCCTTGACCACAGGAGGATCCACAGCAGAAGCAGCAGCAAGGTGCCCAATTTGGGTACAAAGCTCACAATCTGCGGCCTTGGTGAGTCTATGTCCCTTGGCCTGGGAGGTGTTGGACAATGGGAGGAAGGATGAAGGGGCGTGCCCTCTATTTCTTTTGCCCCAACCACAGCTCTCTTACTCTAGCATAGCCAGAAAGAACTAGGGAATAATGTTAATGCAGGCACATAGCCAGGATGTTTTGATTTCCAGATTTCCTGTATAGTTTTCAGGGAAAACTTAGGCACAGGGGATGGAGTGCAATAATTAGGAGGAAAGCTCATCATGTCATGCATTGAATATATTTTTTCTCAATTTCCTTTCTTTACCTGTCTTGCTACTGTGCTCCTCACAGATGTGATAACCCCATTTGGAAAGAAGGCTTCAGGGCAGCAGCTCAGGACAGCCACAGGACATACCAGTGTGTCTGTTACCATGATGAAGAGAAAGGCTGCAACACAAGAAGCACAGGCCCACCTCCCAGCCTCAGCGAAGCATAAATGCAGAATTCGGCATGAATGGAAAGATGGAGATGAACCCCAAACATAGTGGAAGAGAACCATTCTGGACTAGGTACCTATAAATCTTTCTTTGTATCTTACAAAATATGATGGATTTGACTGTGTTTATGGATTGAAACTTCACAGAGATGAAAGAGTGTCATCACTTGAAGCCCTTCCTAATAGAATTGCAACCTAGAGAATCAGTGATACACACGTAATAGAAATTATGATTGGCAAAGCACTGGAACATATTTTTGAGACAGAGAAACTTTCCAAAAATGAATGTAAGTGCATGGTCTTAGCTCAGGCACTTGTCATGAACACATGGTTTTACATTACCTATGAGAAAGATCCTGTATTATACAGGTATCAGCTCTTAGATGATTATAAAAATGGTGACCCACACATCCTTCCAGATTCCAATGATTCTCCTCTTACAGAGGGGGAGCTAGGAGAAGTTGTAGACAGCCTTGTAGGCTAACAGCTGGAATATGCCAAAACTGATGACTCTAAGAGAACTGGAATGGTCATTCATCAAGCAGAATCAAAACCCTCTGTGTACTTCATTGAATTTGATGACGATTTCCATATCAATGTCTATGATTTGGTAAAAACAGATTATCTTGAAAATTGCCCAACATGTGAGACTATTTGTAAAATCCATACAAACAAAAGGTCTTGATTGCTCTCTAATTTGTAAGAACAGTCTTCTCCATTTTGCATGCTTTTGCCTGGTAAGAAAAAAAAAAGAAGCAAAGGAAAGAAGCAAATCAAAAAAAAAGGGGGGGGGAGGAGTCAAGATGGCGGAGAAGTAGCAGGCTGAAACTACATCAGGTAGCAGGAGATCAGCTCCATAGCTTATCTAAACATTGCAAACACCTACAAATCCAACGGGAGAGCGAAGAGAAGAAGAACAGCAACTCTAGAAACAGAAAATCAACCACTTTCTGAAAGGTAGGACTGGCGGAGAAGTGAATCTAAAACGACGGGAAGATAGACCAAGGAGGGAGGGGCCGGCTCCCGGCAAGCGGCGGAGGAACGGAGCACAAAATCAGGACTTTTAAAAGTCTGTTCCACTGAGGGACATTGCTCCAGAGGCTAACCCAGGGTGAAGCCCACGCGGGGTCAGCGTGGCCACAGATCCCGCAGGGTCACAGAAGGATCGGGGGTGTCGGAGTGTCACAGAGCTTGCAGGTATTAGAATGGAGAAGCCGGCTGCAGAGACAGAGCCGAGGACTGAACTCTCAGCTCGGGGTTACCTTGAACTGGTCGCGGGCTGGGTGAGCTCGGAGCGCGGCTAGAGGCTGGGGATACGGGAGTGATTGGGTGCTGTCCTCTGGGGGCGCACTGAGGAGTGGGGCCCCAGGCTCTCGGCTCCTCCGGGCCGGAGACTAGGAGGCCGCCATTTTCATTCCCGTCCTCCGGAACTCTACGGAAAGCGTTCAGGGAGAAGAAGCTCCCAAAAGCGAACCCGAGCCGATTACTTAGTCCGGCCGCCGGTAAGGTCGGTGCAATCCCGCCTCGGGCAAAACACTTGAGAGTAACTACAACAGGCCCCTCCCCCAGAAGATCAGCAAAATATCCAGCCAGGACGAAGTTCATCTATCAAGGAAAGTAGGTTCAACTCCTAAGGCAGCAGCGCAATCCCTGAGGAGGAGAAAGCAAAGCACGGAACTCATGGCTTTCTCCCCATGGTTCTTTAGTCTTGCTGGTACTTCAATTTTTTTTCTATTTTCTTTTTTCAATTTTTTTTTCTTTTTTCTTCTTCTGCTAAATTTTTTAAAACTTTTACCCTTTTCTTTTTTAACGTTTTTTTGACTAGTTTATCTAAATATATATATTTTTTCTTTCTTTTTTATATTTTTTCTTTATTTGTTTTATTTTTTAAATTTTTTTTCTTTTTTTTTCCTGAACCTCTTTTTATCCCCTTTCTCCCCCCCACAATTTGGGGTCTCTTCTCATTTGGTTACAGCGCTTTTTTCTTGGGTCTTTGCCATCCTTTTACTATTTTATTTGCTCCTTCATATCCTCTTATCTGGACAAAATGACAAGGCGGAAAAAATCACCACAAACAAAAGAACAAGAGACAGTACCGAAGGCTAGAGACCTAATCAACACAGACATTGGTAATATGTCAGATCAAGAGTTCAGAATGACGATTCTGAACATTCTAGCCAGGCTCGAAAAAGGCATGGTAGATATTAGAGAAACCCTCTCTGGAGATATAAAAGCCCTTTCTGGAGAAATTAAAGAACTAAAATCTAACCAAGTTGAAATCAAAAAAGCTATTAATGAGGTGCAATCAAAAATGGAGGCTCTCACTGCTAGGATCAATGAGGCAGAAGAAAGAATTAGTGATATAGAAGACCAAATGACAGAGAATAAAGAAGCTGAACAAAAGAGGGACAAACAGCTACTGGACCATGAGGGGAGAATTCGAGAGATAAGTGACACCATAAGACGAAACAACATTAGAATAATTGGGATTCCAGAAGAAGAAGAAACAGAGAGGGGAGCAGAAGGTCTATTGGAGAGAATCATTGGAGAGAATTTCCCTAATATGGCAAAGGGAACAAGCATCAAAATCCAGGAGATGCAGAGAACCCCCTCAAAGTCAACAAGAATAGGTCCACACCCCATCACCTAATGGTAAAATTTATAAGTCTTAGTGACAAAGAGAACATCCTGAAAGCAGCCCGAGAAAAGAAGTCTGTAACATACAATGGTAAAAATATTAGATTGGCAGCAGACTTATCCACAGAGACTGGCAAGCCAGGAAGAGCTGGCATGATATATTCAGAGCACTAAACGAGAAAAACATGCAGCCAAGAATACTCTATCCAGCTAGGCAATCATTGAAAATAGAAGGAGAGATAAAAAGCTTCCAGGACAAACAAAAACTGAAAGAATTTGCAAACACCAAACCAGCTCTACAGGAAATATTGAAAGGAGTCCTCTAAGCCAAGAGAGAGCCTAAAAGTAGTAGATCAGAAAGGTATAGAGACAATATACAGTAACAGTCACCTTACAGACTAATAATGGCGCTAAATTCATATCTCTCAATAGTTACCCTGAATGTTAATGGGCTAAATGCCCCAATCAAAAGACACAGGGTATCAGAATGGATAAAAAAACAAAACCCATCAGTATGTCGCCTACAAGAAACTCATTTTAGACACGAAGACACCTCCAGATTTAAAGTGAGGGGGTGGAAAACAATTTACCATGCTAATGGGCATCAGAAGAAAGCTGGGGTGGCAATCCTTATATCAGATCAATTAGATTTTAAGCCAAAGACTATATTAAGAGATGAGGAAGAACACTATATCCTACTCAAAGGGTCTGTCCAACAAGAAGATCTAACAATTTTAAATATCTATGCCCCTAATGTGGGAACAGCCAACTATATCAACCAGTTAATAACAAAATCAAAGAAACACAGCAATAATAATACAATAATCGTAGGGGACTTTAACACCCCCCTCACTGAAATGGACAGATCATCCAAGCAAAAGATCAACAAGGAAATAAAGGCCTTAAATGACACACTGGACCAGATGGACATCACAGATCTATTCAGAACATTTCATCCCAAAGCAACAGAATACACATTCTTCTCTAGTGCACATGGGACCTTCTCCAGAATAGATCACATCCTGGGTCACAAATCAGGTCTCAACCGGTATCAAATGATTGGGATCATTCCCTGCATATTTTCAGACCACAATGCTCTGAAGCTAGAACTCAATCACAAGAGGAAAGCTGGAAAGAACCCAAATGCATGGAGACTAAACATCATCCTTCTAAAGAATGAATGGGTCAACCAGGAAATTAAAGAAGAACTGAAAAAATTCATAGAAACAAATGATAATGAAAACACAACAGTTCAAAATCTGTGGGACACAGCAAAGGCAGTCCTGAGAGGAAAATATATAGCGGTACAAGCCTTTCTCAAGAAACAAGAAAGATCTCAAGTATACAACCTACCGTACACATAAAGGAACTGGAGAAAGAACAAGAAAGAAACCCTAAACCCAGCAGGAGAAGAGAAATCATAAAGATCAGAGCAGAAATCAATGAAATAGAAACCAAAAAAAACAATAGAAAAAATCAATGAAACTAGGAGCTGGTTCTTTGAAAGAATCAATAAGATTGATAAACCCTTGGCCAGACTCATCAAAAAGAAAAGAGAAAGGACCCAAATCAATAAAATCATGAATGAAAGAGGAGAGATCACAACTAACACCAAAGAATACAGAAAATTATAAGCACATACTATGAGCAACTCTACGCCAACAAATTGGACAATCTGGAAGAAATGGATGCATTCCTAGAGACATATAAACTACCACAACTGAACCAGGAAGAAATAGAAAACCTGAACAGGCCCATAACCAGTAAGGAGATTGAAACAGTCATCAAAAATCTCCAAACAAACAAAAGCCCAGGGCCAGATGGCTTCCCAGGGGAATTCTACCAAACATTTAAAGAAGAACTCATTCCTATTCTCCTGAAACTGTTCCAAAAAATAGAAATGGAAAGAAAACTTCCAAACTCATTCTATGAGGCCAGCATCACCTTGATCCCAAAACCAGACAAGGATCCCACCAAAAAAGAGAACTACAGACCAATATCCTTGATGAACAGAGACGCAAAAATTCTCGCCAAAATACTAGCCAATAGGATTCAACAGTACATTAAAAGGATTATTCACCACGATCAAGTGGGATTTATTCCAGGGCTGCAGGGTTGGTTCAACATCCACAAATCAATCAATGTGATAGAACACATTAATAAAAGAAAGAACAAGAACCATATGATACTCTCCATAGATGCTGAAAAAGCATTTGACAAAGTACAGCATCCCTTCCTGATCAAAACTCTTCAAAGTGTAGGGATAGAGGGCACATACCTCAATATTATCAAAGCCATCTATGAAAAACCCACCGCAAATATCATTCTCAATGGAGAAAAACTGAAAGCTTTTCCGTTAAGGTCAGGAACACGGCAGGGATGTCCATTATCACCACTGCTATTCAACATAGTACTAGAAGTCCTAGCCTCAGCAATCAGACAACAAAAAGAAATTAAAGGCATCCAAATTGGTAAAGAAGAAGTCAAACTATCACTCTTCGCAGATGATATGATACTATATGTAGAAAACCCAAAAGACTCCACTCCAAAACTGCTAGAACTTGTCCAGGAATTCAGTGAAGTGTCAGGATATAAAATCAATGCACAGAAATCAGTTGCATTTCTGTACACCAACAACAAGACAGAAGAAAGAGAAATTAAGGAGTCAATCCCATTTACAATTGTACCCAAAACTATAAGATACCTAGGAATAAACCTAACCAAAGAGGCTAAGAATCTATACACAGAAAATTATAAAGTACTCATGAAAGAAATTGAGGAAGACACAAAAAAATGGAAAAATGTTCCATGCTCCTGGATTGGAAGAATAAATATTGTGAAAATGTCCATGCTACCTAAAGCAATCTACACATTTAATGCAATCCCTATCAAAATAGCCTCCATTTTTTTCAAAGAAATGGAACAAATAATCCTAAAATTTATATGGAACCAGAAAAGACCTCAAATAGCCAAAGGAATATTGAAAAAGAAAGCCAAAGTTGGTGGCATCACAATTCCAGACTTCAAGCTCTATTACAAAGCTGTCATCATCAAGATAACATGGTACTGGCACAAAAACAGACACATAGATCAGTGGAACAGAATAGAGAGCCCAGAAATCGACCCTCAACTCTATGGTCAACTAATCTTCGACAAAGCAGGAAAGAATGTCCAATGGAAAAAAGACAGCCTCTTCAATAAATGGTGCTGGGAAAATTGGACAGCCACATGCAGAAAAATGAAATTGGACCACTTCCTTACACCACACACGAAAATAGACTCCAAATGGATGAAGGACCTCAATGTGAGAAAGGAATCCATCCAAATCCTTGAGGAGAACGCAGGCAGCAACCTCTTCGACCTCAGCCGTAGCAACATCTTCCTAGGAACAACGGCAAAGGCAAGGGAAGCAAGGGCAAAAATGAACTATTGGGATTTCATCAAGATCAAAAGCTTTTGCACAGCAAAGGAAACAGTTAACAAAACCAAAAGACAACTGACAGAATGGGAGAAGATATTTGCAAACGACATATCAGATAAAGGGCTAGTATCCAAAATCTATAAGGAACTTAGCAAACTCAACACCCAAAGAACAAACAATCCAATCAAGAAATGGGCAGAGGACATCAACAGACATTTCTGCAAAGAAGACATCCAGATGGCCAACAGACACATGAAAAAGTGCTCCAGATCACTCGGCATCAGGGAAATACAAATCAAAACCACAATGAGATATCACCTCACACCAATCAGAATGACTAAAATTAACAAGTCAGGAAATGACAGATGCTGGCGAGGATGCGGAGAAAGGGGAACCCTCCTCCACTCTTGGTGGGAATGCAAGCTCGTGCAACCACTCTGGAAAACAGCATGGAGGTTCCTCAAAATGTTGAAAATAGAACTACCCTATGACCCAGCAATTGCACTACTGAGTATTTACCCTAAAGATACAGATGTAGTGATCCGAAGGGGCACGTGTACCCGAATGTTTATAGCAGCAATGTCTACAATAGCCAAACTATGGAAAGAACCTAGATGTCCATCAACAGATGAATGGATAAAGAAGATGTGGTATATATACAGAATGGAATACTATGCAGCCATCAAAAGAAATGAAATCTTGCCATTTGCGATGACGTGGATGGAACTAGAGCGTATCATGCTTAGTGAAATAGGTCAATCGGAGAAAGACAACTATCCTATGATCTCCCTGATATGAGGACATGGAGAAGCAACATGGGGGGTTAGTGGGATAGGAGAAGAATAAATGAAACAAGATGGGATTGGGAGGGAGACAAACCATAAATGACTCTTAATCTCACAAAACAAACTGGGGTTGCTGGGGGGAGGTGGGATTGGGAGAGGGGGAGGGGGCTATGGACATTGGGGAGGGGAGGCGAACCATAAGAGACTATGGACTCTGAAAAACAACCTGAGGGTTTTGAAGGGTCAGGGGTGGGAGGTTGGGGGAACAGGTGGTGGGTAATAGAGAGGGCACGTTTTGCATGGAGCACTGGGTGTTGTGCAAAAACAATGAATACTGTTATGCTGAAAAAAAATAAATAAAATGGGAAAAAAAGGGAAGGGAGGAAAGGAAAGGAAAGGGGAAGGAAGGAAGCAAGGAACAAAGGAAGAAGGGAGGGAGGCAAGGAAGGGAGGAAGGAAGGGAGGGAGGAAGGAATAAACTTTCACCATATCAAATATCTTTTAAGAAACCTTTTGCCCATCTCTCCAAACCTTTAACTACTTCTTCTCCACGGGAGAAAGATTGATTTGTCTAATAATGAAAGGGTAAAGTACGACATCCAGTGGCCCTTATTTTCATTTTGAGTTGTGATAATGGATTAAGGTAGCTGAACACCTCTCACCTCATTCTTCTGGGCAGTTGAACTCTCTGCATTCCTTGATGTGTGAAGCTTCTTGAGATATTCAATATGACTATCTGGGTGAGTCTCTTTGCAACCTCAACTGTCTCCCAGGTGACTTCAAAAGTCTAATTTGGGGAGGAGTGGGAAGCCCATTTTAGTCTCCTTTCCCAGTTGAATTAAAGCAAGGCTAACATTTTGCTCCCTTTCTGATTCTTTCACTATTGTTCAACTTGGTTCAAAATCAAGAGGGTAATTACTATGCATTTTAGTATATAAGCATAGGCTGAGAAATCTAGCAAAATTGTGAGGAAGGCAAGCATTTGGAAATAAACCTCCAAGTGTACAAATAAAATTTGGCCATCAATGGCATTAGAGTCTCTGTTGTCTACAGTAGCTCTGGCTGATGCCTGCAAAAAGGGAGTGGGTTTTAACAGATGCAGACTGTGCAGGCAAGCTTTACCACAAGTGGGCTCTGCCAGCTCAATGGAGGATTAAGCCAACCTCTATTCTAATTACATGATGAATATTGGGTATAACAAGGATTGACAGTTCTGTCTAGGATCTCAAAATGAAAGAACAAAAATCTGGAATCAGACGAAGATACAGATTTATTTCTTATCTCAAGGGAGAATCTGAGGGGCAACTGTGTGGCTCAGTCAGTTAAGTGTCTACCTTCAGCTCAGGTCATAATCTCAGGGTCCTGGGATCAAGCCCCATGTCGGGCTCCCCGCTCAGCAGGAATCCTGCTTCTCCCTTTCCCACTCCCCCTGCCTGTGTTCCCTCTCTCACTCTCTCTCTCTCTCTCTGCTAACTAAATGAATGAATGAATTGATGAATGAATGAATAAGTAAATAAGTCTTTTTTAAAAATAAAGAGAATCTGAAAAATTTTAGATTAGGTTTTAGATATGATTCTTAGGGGGCTTCCAAGAAGTGGGCAAGGCACTTGCTAAAAGTAAGAAAGGCTGAAAATGGGCTTTACTCTTTCATGGTATCTTAGCATAGATTAGAATCAGTGTTTGGTGATCAATACACTTATTGATATTTTATGTGCTAGCATTGGTAGATAGAAATATAATAGTTATTTGTTAGTTTCTATTTTTTTAATTTATTATTTTTTCAGCGTAACAGTATTCATTGTTTTTGCACAACACCCAGTGCTCCATGCAATACGTGCCCTCCCTATTACCCACCACCTGGTTCCCCCAACCTCCCACCCCCGCCCCTTCAAAACCCTCAGGTTGTTTTTCAGAGTCCATAGTCTCTTATGGTTCGCCTCCCCTTCCAATTTCCCTCAACTTCCTTCTCCTCTCCATCTCCCAATGTCCTCCATGTCATTTGCTATGCTCCACAAATAAGTGAAACCATATGATACTTGACTCTCTCTGCTTGACTTATTTCACTCAGCATAATCACTTCCAGTCCCATCCATGTTGCTACAAGAGTTGGGTATTCATCTTTCCTTTTTTTTTTAATAAACATATAATGTATTTTTATCCCCAGGGGTACAGGTCTGTGAATCACCAGGTTTACACACTTCACAGCACTCACCATAGCACATACCCTCCCCAATGTCCATAACCCCCTCCCCCTCTCCCAACCCCACCTCCCCGAGCAACCCCCAGTTTGTTTTGTGAAATTAAGAGTTATTTATGGTGTGTCTCCCTCCCAATCCCATCTTGTTTCATTTATTCTTCTCCTATCCCTCTAACCCCCCATGTTGCATCTCCACGTCCTCATATCAGGGAGATCATATGATAGTTGTCTTTCTCCGATTGACTTATTTCACTAAACATGATACCCTCTAGTTCCATCCACGTCGTCGCAAATGGCAAGATTTCATTTCTTTTGATGGCTGCATAGTTAGTTTCTTTTTTAAAATGTTTTACCTTTGCACCATTTCTTGGCTGATCCTATGAAAGTTACATGCAGAAAAAGGTGAGCCCCCTATGGGCTCTCTGCTCAGCAGGGAGCCTGCTTCCTACTCTCTCTGCCTGCCTCTCTACCTACTTGTGATCTCTATCTGTCAAATAAATAAATAAAATCTTTAAAAAAAAGAAAAGAAAAAGGTGAGCCCCACTGCAGCAGAAAAATCGGTAATAAAAAGGTCCATGTATGCTCCATTATTAAAGGCATTAGTGAAGGTTAAAATAAGCCTAAGAAAGCAAGTTTGAAAATACAGAAGATTTTATAGAGAAGCACTTGGCCAAAGACAGTGGTTTCTCACTGGACTTCTAATATGTGCCCCATGTAGCAGTAACAGGCCTTGGACTTTGACAACTT
Source organism: Meles meles (assembly GCF_922984935.1). Classification (NCBI taxonomy): domain Eukaryota; kingdom Metazoa; phylum Chordata; class Mammalia; order Carnivora; family Mustelidae; genus Meles; species Meles meles. The sequence continues at coordinate 49,715,039 of NC_060087.1, read as the reverse complement.
TGGGACTGAGACTCCCAACAGTACAATTAACACAATTAGTTTAAGTTCACAGGTCATGGAGTCCAGACTACCAGCATAGACAGACTGACATCCTACGGGGGCTGACACCAAGAAGATACTCTCTTGTCTTCCCTTGTTTTCTCTACTTTTCTTCCTCTTGTTGCCACTAAGTTTCTGCTGAGATATTTGATAACAGCAACGTTGGGGCATATTACCTATTGTACTAAGTCCCGAGGACATAAATTTGCTTGGGATAACTGTTCTAGTAGCTGGGGATTAGTGTGCTTTCTAATTTTTGCATGTGAGGCTGATACTATAATAATCTTATGTCCTATTGACCCTGTGGGCTCTTATAAACATATGACATGCAGTTGGGGGGTTAAATTAATTCAGCTTCTGAAGTTGTGAAGGAACTACATCCAATCAAAAGGAAGACAGTCAGGCTGAAACTGCTGAGGGACCCTCCCCCCCACACACACCTGTACAGATAACTTTGTGAGATCTGTATGGCTGAAATGAAAAAAAAAATTGGGAAAGGAAGAATTTTAGAATTTACTGCCTTTGGACATTAAAATAGAAATTTAAATTGGAACATTCATTTCTCCCTTGGAGTATAATAGTTGGCATGGGTTTCATACAGTTCAAATTAAGGCATTTTTATTATGCTGTATTATTTACAGTGTTTAATGCTATTTTTGACCCTCATTATGTAACCTTTGTAAGCTATAGCGAATAATGTGGTTGGACATAATTGTAAATCGAGGATAAAATAATGAATGAATTCTCACCTTGAGATGTAATATAGCTTTGGAGTTAATTTAACTAATGTTCTATTTTGACTTCTTTCAGGGTCTTCTAAGGGCAAAAGCAGAATGTCTTACCAGTCTTGCACAGATGGGAGCATAACATTCCTAAATATTCTTGGTCTCTCCCAAAGGGGGCAGTCAAAACCTGTTAACAATAGTTTTGGATGTTAATCACTGTGGTTAAAGAGAAAAAATTGCCCAAGGGTATGAAGGGATTTATTGTCTTCATCTGTGTTTCTGACTCAAGGAAAAAAGAAAGAAAGTAAAAGACTTGCCCCTCTCAAAAATATTTGGAAGAAAATTTCTATCCATCTCCCATTGCTATACTCATTCAGTTTTCTATATGAGAGGAGGAATATCTGATGAAATTGAAAAAAAAAAGTTATAGATAAGCAGCCTAGGCCCCTATTGGCTTCTGAACCCATTCTTCATTGCAAACCATGGAAAAGACTGCAGTCCTTCATTACATGACTGGGTAAACATCCACTCTCTAGACCCCCGCCATCTTTCTGGGGTGAGGGATCCCATTATCTTTAGACTGACAGTGGAAGTTCATGTTGTGCTCAGGTCCAAACCACATTCTCCAGTCCAGACCTTCCATCAATAAAGGTGGTATATAGTTTTATTCTTTAAAACATTTGTTTAATATATAGGTTGTTTGTGAGGGGGGGACTCACATCCTTCTAGTAAATTCAAACAGTGAAAAAGAGCATGCAGTAAAAAGTCTCCGTTCTTCCTTCCCCTCCCCCAATCTCAATCCTCCAGTCCCACATTCTGAAACTAACCAATGCTACCAGTTAGTTTGTGTCCTTCAGAGATAATATATGTTTTCAAAAGCATAATATGTATATGTGTGTATCAGTTTTTTGGCACAAATTATAACATTCTATACACGCTATTCTGAACTTTGTTTTTTCACTTAATATATTGAACATGATTTTTTTTTGCTTTTCGTATCAAATTTTTATTAAAGTCTTAGCTATTTTCTAAATGAATATCCTTTTTATTGGATTTTCCCAATTACAAATGAAATTTAATTTTTACATCTATAATTAGAAACAACCCTTACAATGGTACTGTACAAATTTAGGTCAAAATAAAAATATATGTATTTTGTGGTTTCATAAAACTTCATTTACTGTATCTTTAAAGAAAGCAGAAATAACAACAATATATGTAAAAGTAATGATTTAATGACTATAAGCAAGACAAAGCAATAGAATTGTGCTTCTTTTCAGACTGGGGACAATGAAATGTTTAGCTACATTTTTCCCATACAAACATGAAACGATATTCATATAAACACCCTCACAAATAACTGATGGGTGATGAACATACACCAAGTTCGACCAAAGCAAAACACAAACTGAAAACGGCTGTGGTTATTTATAAACAATGACATATGCCCTCTCTCTAATATCTTGAAATAGAAGCAATTTATTTTTGAACATGATATTTTTTAAGATTTTTAAAATTTATTTATTTGACAGAAAGACAGATCACAAGTAGGCAGAGAGGCAGGCAGAGAGAGAGGAGAAAGCATGCTCCCCGCTGAGCAGAGATCACGATGTGGGACTCGATCCCAGGACCCTGAGATCATGACCTGAGTCAAAGGCAGAGGCTTTAACCCACTGATCCACCCAGGTGCCCCACTTGAACATGATATTTTAAGTTGTGTTTCATTCCTATGTATATATTGTAGTTGGTTGAGAATCTGGAAGGGAAGGAGGCATAATTAATTTGACTCATTTTTTTAAATTTTTTTAATTTAAATTTTAATGAATATATAGTGTAATGTAAGCTCAGGAATAGAATTTATTGATTCATAACTTATATATAACAACCAGTGCTCAACACAAGTGCCCTCGTCAATACCCATTTAGACCAACACCTGCTGACCTTCCCCCCCATTAACCCTCAGTTTGTTCTCAATGGTTAAGTCTCTCTTATGGTTTGCATCCCTCTCTTTATTTTTCTTCCCATATTTTCATCTCTTTTGTTTCTTAAATTGATATATAAGAAAAACCATATGGTACCTGTCTTTCTCTGACTGACTTATTTTGCTTACTTTAATACACTCTAGCTCCATCCACTTCATTGCAAATGTACAGATTTCATTCTTTTTGATGGCTGAGTGATATTCCCTTATATCTGTATATATACATATATATGTCTATATAGATGATAGATGATGATAGATAGATAGATAGATAGATAGATATACACACACATACATATATGCCACATCTTCTTTATCCATTCTTCAGTTCATGGACATTTGGGCTCTTTCTGTAATTTGGCTATTGATAATAATGCTGCTTTAAACATCAGGGTGCATGAGCCCCACTGAATCAGGATTTTTGTGTCCTTTGGGTATACACCTAGTAGTTCAAATGCTAGATTGTACAGTAGTTTGATTTTTAACTTTTTGAACAACTTCCATACTGTCACTCAGCATAATCTCTTCCAGTCCCAACCATGTTGATAAAAAAATTGGGTATTCATGCTTTCGGATGGAGGCATAATATTCCATTGTATATATGGACCATATCTTCTTTATCCATTCACCTGCTGAAGAGCACCTTGGCTCTGTCCACAATTTGATGACAGTGGCCATTGCTGCTAGGAACATTGGGGTACAGATGGCTCTTCATTTCACTACATCTGTATCATTGGGATAAATACACAGTAGTGCCATTGCAGGGTCATAGGGTAGCTCTATTTTCATTTCCTAAGGAATCTCCACCCTGTTTTCCAAAGTGGCTGTAACAACTTGCATTCCCACCAACAGTGTAAGAGGGTTCCCCTTTCTCCACATCCTCTCCAACACATGTTGTTTACTGCCTCGTTATTTTTGGCCATTCTAACTGATGCAAAGTGGTATCTTAATATGGTTTTGATTTGAATCTCCCTGATGGCTAATGATGATGCATATTTTTTCATGTGTCTTTTAGCCATTTTTATCTCCTCCATGGAAAAGTGTCTGATCATGTCATATGTCTATTTATTGACATAATTATCTGGGTTTTGACTGTTGAGTTTGAGGAGTTCTTTAGACCTTGGATATCTGCCCTTTGTCTGTAGTGTCATTTGCGAATATGTTCTCCCATGCCATGGATGGCTTCTTTGTTTTGTTGACTGTTTCCTTTACTGTACAGAAGCTTTTGATCTCAATGAAGTCCCAAAAGTTCATCTTTGCTTTTGTTTCCTTTGCCTTTGGAGACATGACTTGAAAGAAGTTGCTGTGGCCGATGTCAAAGAGATTACTGCCCATGTTCTCCTCTAGGATTTTTTTTTCCCCTTTTTATTTATTTTTTCAGTGTAACAGTATTCATTCTTTTTGCACAACACCCAGTGCTCCATGCAAAACGTGCCCTCCCCATCACCCACCACCTGTTCCCCCAACCTCCCACCCCTGACCCTTCAAAACCCTCAGGTTGTTTTTCAGAGTCCATAGTCTCTTATGGTTCGCCTCCCCTCCCCAATGTCCATAGCCCGCTCCCCCTCTACAAATCCCACCTCCCCCCAGCAACCCCCAGTTTGTTTTGTGAGATTAAGAGTCATTTATGGTTTGTCTCCCTCCCAATCCCATCTTGTTTCATTTATTCTTCTCCTATCCCCCTACCCCCCCATGTTGCTTCTCCATGTCCTCATATCAGGGAGATCATACGATAGTTGTCTTTCTCCGATTGACTTATTTCACTAAGCATGATACGCTCTAGTTCCATCCACGTCGTCGCAAATGGCAAGATTTCATTTCTTTTGATGGCTGCATAGTATTCCATTGTGTATATATACCACATCTTCTTGATCCATTCATCTGTTGATGGACATCTAGGTTCTTTCCATAGTCTGGCTATTGTAGACATTGCTGCTATAAACATTCGGGTACACGTGCCCCTTCGGATCACTATGTTTGTATCTTTAGGGTAAATACCCAGTAGTGCAATTGCTGGGTCATAGGGTAGTTCTATTTTCAACATTTTGAGGAACCTCCATGCTGTTTTCCAGAGTGGTTGCACCAGCTTGCATTCCCACCAACAGTGGAGGAGGGTTCCCCTTTCTCCACATCCTCGCCAGCATCTGTCATTTCCTGACTTGTTAATTTTAGCCATTCTGACTGGTGCGAGGTGATATCTCATTGTGGTTTTGATTTGTATTTCCCTGATGCCGAGTGACGTGGAGCACTTTTTCATGTGTCTGTTGGCCATCTGGATGTCTTCTTTGCAGAAATGTCTGTTCATGTCCTCTGCCCATTTCTTGATTGGATTGTTTGTTCTTTGGGTGTTGAGTTTGCTAAGTTCCTTATAGATTTTGGATACTAGCCCTTTATCTGATATGTCGTTTGCAAATATCTTCTCCCATTCTGTCAGCTGTCTTTTGGTTTTGTTAACTGTTTCCTTTGCTGTGCAAAAGCTTTTGATCTTGATGAAATCCCAATAGTTCATTTTCGCCCTTGCTTCCCTTGCCTTTGCCGTTGTTCCTAGGAAGATGTTGCTACGGCTGAGGTCGAAGAGGTTGCTGCCTGCATTCTCCTCAAGGATTTGGATGGATTCCTTTCTCACATTGAGGTCCTTCATCCATTTGGAGTCTATTTTCGTGTGTGGTGTAAGGAAGTTGTCCAATTTCATTTTTCTGCATGTGGCTGTCCAATTTTCCCAGCACCATTTATTGAAGAGGCTGTCTTTTTTCCATTGGACATTCTTTCCTGCTTTGTCGAAGATTAGTTGACCATAGAGTTGAGGGTCGATTTCTGGGCTCTCTATTCTGTTCCACTGGTCTATGTGTCTGTTTTTGTGCCAGTACCATGCTGTCTTGATGATGACAGCTTTGTAATAGAGCTTGAAGTCCGGAATTGTGATGCCACCAACTTTGGCTTTGTTCTTCAATATTCCTTTGGCTATTCGAGGTCTTTTCTGGTTCCATATAAATTTTAGGATTATTTGTTCCATTTCTTTGAAAAAAATGGATGGTATTTTGATAGGGATTGCATTAAATGTGTAGATTGCTTTAGGTAGCATAGACATTTTCACAATATTTATTCTTCCAATCCAGGAGCATGGAACATTTTTCCATTTTTTTGTGTCTTCCTCAATTTCTTTCATGAGTACTTTATAATTTTCTGTGTATAGATTCTTAGTCTCTTTGGTTAGGTTTATTCCTAGGTATCTTATAGTTTTGGGTACAATTGTGAATGGGATTGACTCCTTAATTTCTCTTTCTTCAGTCTTGTTGTTGGTGTACAGAAATGCAACTGATTTCTGTGCATTGATTTTATATCCTGACACTTTACTGAATTCCTGTACAAGTTCTAGCAGTTTTGGAGTGGAGTCTTTTGGGTTTTCCACATATAGTATCATATCATCTGTGAAGAGTGATAGTTTGACTTCTTCTTTACCAATTTGGATGCCTTTAATTTCTTTTTGTTGTCTGATTGCTGAGGCTAGGACTTCTAATACTATGTTGAATAGCAGTGGTGATAATGGATATCCCTGCCGTGTTCCTGACCTTAGCGTAAAAGCTTTCAGTTTTTCTCCATTGAGAATGATATTTGCGGTGGGTTTTTCATAGATGGCTTTGATAATATTGAGGTATGTGCCCTCTATCCCTACACTTTGAAGAGTTTTGATCAGGAAGGGATGCTGTACTTTGTCAAATGCTTTTTCAGCATCTATGGAGAGTATCATATGGTTCTTGTTCTTTCTTTTATTAATGTGTTCTATCACATTGATTGATTTGCGGATGTTGAACCAACCCTGCAGCCCTGGAATAAATCCCACTTGATCGTGGTGAATAATCCTTTTAATGTACTGTTGAATCCTATTGGCTAGTATTTTGGCGAGAATTTTTGCGTCTGTGTTCATCAAGGATATTGGTCTGTAGTTCTCTTTTTTGGTGGGATCCTTGTCTGGTTTTGGGATCAAGGTGATGCTGGCCTCATAGAATGAGTTTGGAAGTTTTCCTTCCATTTCTATTTTTTTGGAACAGTTTCAGGAGAATAGGAATGAGTTCTTCTTTAAATGTTTGGTAGAATTCCCCTGGGAAGCCGTCTGGCCCTGGGCTTTTGTTTGTTTGGAGATTTTTGATGACTGTTTCAATCTCCTTACTGGTTATGGGCCTGTTCAGGTTTTCTATTTCTTCCTGGTTCAGTTGTGGTAGTTTATATGTCTCTAGGAATGCATCCATTTCTTCCAGATTGGCCAATTTGTTGGCGTAGAGTTGCTCATAGTATGTTCTTATAATTGTCTGTATTTCTTTGGTGTTAGTTGTGATCTCTCCTCTTTCATTCATGATTTTATTTATTTGGGTCCTTTCTCTTTTCTTTTTGATGAGTCTGGCCAGGGGTTTATCAATCCTATTGATTCTTTCAAAGAACCAGCTCCTAGTTTCATTGATTTTTTCTATTGTTTTTTTGGTTTCTATTTCATTGATTTCTGCTCTGATCTTTATGATTTCTCTTCTCCTGCTGGGTTTAGGGTTTCTTTCTTGTTCTTTCTCCAGCTCCTTTACGCGTAGGGTTAGGTTGTGTACTTGAGATCTTTCTTGTTTCTTGAGAAAGGCTTGTACCGCTATATATTTTCCTCTCAGGACTGCCTTTGCTGTGTCCCACAGATTTTGAACTGTTGTGTTTTCATTATCATTTGTTTCCATGAATTTTTTCAATTCTTCTTTAATTTCCTGGTTGACCCATTCATTCTTTAGAAGGATGCTGTTTAGTCTCCATGTATTTGGGTTCCTTCCAGCTTTCCTCTTGTGATTGAGTTCTAGCTTCAGAGCATTGTGGTCTGAAAATATGCAGGGAATGATCCTAATCTTTTGATACCGGTTGAGACCTGATTTGTGACCCAGGATGTGATCTATTCTGGAGAAGGTTCCATGTGCACTAGAGAAGAATGTGTATTCTGTTGCTTTGGGATGAAATGTTCTGAATATATCTGTGATGTCCATCTGGTCCAGTGTGTCATTTAAGGCCTTTATTTCCTTGTTGATCTTTTGCTTGGATGATCTGTCCATTTCGGTGAGGGGAGTGTTAAAGTCCCCTACGATTATTGTATTATTATTGATGTGTTTCTTTGATTTTGTTATTAATTGGTTGATATAGTTGGCTGCTCCCACGTTAGGGGCATAGATATTTAAAATTGTTAGATCTTCTTGTTGGACAGACCCTTTGAGTAGGATATAGTGTCCTTCCTCATCTCTTATTATAGTCTTTGGCTTAAAATCTAATTGATCTGATATAAGGATTGCCACCCCAGCTTTCTTCTGATGCCCATTAGCATGGTAAATTGTTTTCCACCCCCTCACTTTAAATCTGGAGGTGTCTTCGCGTCTAAAATGAGTTTCTTGTAGGCAACATACTGATGGGTTTTGTTTTTTTATCCATTCTGATACCCTGTGTCTTTTGATTGGGGCATTTAGCCCATTAACATTCAGGGTAACTATTGAGAGATATGAATTTTGTGCCATTAGTAGCCTGTAAGGTGACTGTTACTGTATATTGTCTCTGTACCTTTCTGATCTACTACATTTAGGCTCTCTCTTGGCTTAGAGGACCCCTTTCAATATTTCCTGTAGAGCTGGTTTGGTGTTTGCAAATTCTTTCAGTTTTTGTTTGTCCTGGAAGCTTTTTATCTCTCCTTCTATTTTCAATGATAGCCTAGCTGGATAGAGTATTCTTGGCTGCATGTTTTTCTCGTTGAGTGCTCTAAATATATCATGCCAGCTCTTTCTGGCCTGCCAGGTCTCTGTGGATAAGTCTGCCGCCAATCTAATATTTTTACCATTGTATGTTACTGATTTCTTTTCTCAGGCTGCTTTCAGGATTTTCTCTTTGTCACTAAGACTTGTAAATTTTACTATTAGGTGACGGGGTGTGGACCTATTCTTGTTGACTTTGAGGGGGGTTCTCTGCATCTCCTGGATTTTAATGCTTGTTCCCTTTGCCATATTAGGGAAATTCTCTCCAATGATTCTCTCCAATAGACCCTCTGCTCCCCTCTCTGTTTCTTCTTCTTCTGGAATCCCAATTATTCTAATGTTGTTTCGTCTTATGGTGTCACTTATCTCTCGAATTCTCCCCTCATGGTCCAGTAGCTGTTTGTCCCTCTTTTGCTCGGCTTCCTTATTCTCTGTCATTTGGTCTTCTATATCACTAATTCTTTCTTCTGCCTCATTGATCCTAGCAGTGAGAGCCTCCATTTTTGATTGCACCTCATTAATAGCTTTTTTGATTTCAACTTGGTTAGATTTTAGTTCTTTAATTTCTCCAGAAAGGGCTTTAATATCTCCAGAGAGGGTTTCTCTAATATCTTCCATGCCTTTTTCGAGCCCGGCTAGAATGTTCAGAATCGTCATTCTGAACTCTTGATCTGACATAGTACCCATGTCTGTGTTGATTAGGTCCCTAGCCTTCGGTACTGTCTCTTGTTCTTTTGTTTGTGGTGATTTTTTCCGCCTTGTCATTTTGTCCAGATAAGAGGATATGAAGGAGCAAATAAACTACTAATAGGGTGGCAAAGTCCCCGGAAAAATGCGCTGTAACCAAATCAGAAGAGACCCCAAATTGTGGGGGGGGGGGGGAAGGGGATAAAAAACAGGTTCTGAAAAAAAAAAGAAAAAAAAAAGAAAAAAATTTAAAAAATAAAACAAATAAAAAAATATAAAAAAGAAAGAAAAAATATATATATTTAGATGAACTAGTCAAAAAACGTTAAAAAAGAAAAGGGTAAAAGTTTTTAAAAAAAATTTAGCAGAAGAAGAAAAAATAAAAAAGAAAAAAAAATTGAAAAAAGATAAAAATAATAAAAAATTGAAAAAAGAAAAAAAAATTGAAGTAGCCGCAAGACTAAAGAATCATGGGGAGAAAGCCATGAGTTCCGTGCTTTGCTTTCTCCTCCTCTGGAATTGCTCTGCTGTCTTAGGAATCGAATCTGCTTTCTCCTTGATAGATGAACTTCGTCCTGGCTGGATATTTTGTTGATCTTCTGGCGGAGGGGCCTGTTGTAGTGACTCTCAAGTGTCTTTGCCCGAGGCGGGATTGCACCGCCCTTACCGGCGGCCGGAGTAAGTAATCGGCTCGGGTTCGCTTTTGGGAGCTTCTGTTCCCTGAACGCTTTCCGTAGAGTTCTGGAGGACGGGAATGAAAATGGCGGCCTCCCAGTCTCCGGCCCGGAGGAGCCGAGAGCCTGGGGCCCCACTCCTCAGTGCGCCCCCAGAGGACAGCACCCAATCACTCCCGTATCCCCAGCCTCTAGCCGTGCTCCGAGCTCACCCAGCCCGCGACCAGTTCAAGGTAACCCCGAGCTGAGAGTTCAGTCCTCGGCTCTGTCTTTGCAGCCAGTTTCTCCGTTCTAATACCTGCGAGCTCTCCGACACTCTGACACCCCCGATCCTTCTGTGACCTTGCGGGGCCTGGGGCCACGCTGGCCCCGCGTGGGCTTCACCCCCGTTTAGCCCCTGGAGCAATGTCCCTCAGTGGAACAGACTTTTAAAAGTCCTGATTTTGTGCTCCGTTCCTCCGCCGCTTGCCGGGAGCCGGCCCCTCCCCCCGCGGTCTATCTTCCCGTCGTTTTAGATTCACTTCTCCGCCAGTCCTACCTTTCAGAAAGTGGTTGATTTTCTGTTTCTAGAGTTGCTGTTCTTCTTCTCTTCGCTCTCCCGTTGGATTTGTAGGTGTTTGCTATGTTTAGATAAGCTATCAAGCTGATCTCCTGTTACCTGATGTAGTCTCAGGCTGCTACTTCTCCGCCATCTTGACTCCTCCCCCTCCTCTAGGATTTTGATAGATTCCTGCCTCACGTTGAGATCTTTTATGCATTTCGAGGTTATTTTTGTGTATGGTGTAAGAGAGTGGTTGAGTCTCATTCTTCTATACATAGATGTCCAATTTTACCAGCACCATTTATTGAAGAGGCTGCCTTTTTCCCACTATATATTTTCACCTAATTTGTCGAAGATTATTGACCATAAAGTTGCAGGTCCATATCTGGGCTCTCTACTCTTTTCCACTATTCTTTGTGTCTATTTTTGTGCCCGTGCCATGCTGTCAAGTTGATCACAGCTTTGTACTAAAGTTGCGAATCAGGCAACATGATACCCCCAGTTGTGTTTTTCTTTTTGCAACATTTCCTTAACAACCCGTGGTCTCTTCTGGTTCCATACAAATTTTAGGATTGTTTGTTCGAGCACTTTGAAAAGTGCCAGGAGAATTTTGATCAAGATGGCATTGAAAGTATAGATTGCTCTAGCCAGGATAGACATTTTAACAATATTTATTCTTCCTGATCTATGAGCATGGAATGGTGTTCCATCTTTTTGTGTCTTCTTCAATTTCTTTCACGAGTGTTCTGTAGTTCCTTGAGTACAGATCCTTTACCTCCTTGGTTAGGTTCATTCCCAGGTACCTTATTGTTCTTGGTAAATGGAATCAATTCTCTAATATAATTTTCTGGATTTTCATTGTTAGTGTATAAGAAAGCAGCTGATTTCTGTACATTGATTTTGTATCCTGCCATTACTGAATTGCTGTATGAGTTCTAGTAGTTTGGAGGTGGAGAATTTTGGGTTTTCATGAAAAGTATCATGTCATCTGCGAAGAGAGAGACATTGATTGCTTCTTTGCCCATCTGAATACCTTTGGGGGATCTTTGTTGTCTGATTGCTGTTGCTAGGACTTCTAGTACTATGTTGAACAACAGTGGCGAAAGTGGACATCCTTGTCGTGTTCCTGATCTCAAAGGGAAGTCTGTCAGCTTATCCCCACTGAGAATGATAATCGCTGTGGGTTTTTTATAGATAGATTTTATGAAACTGAGGAATGTTTCCTCTATCCTTATACTTTGAAACATTTAAATGAGGAATGGATGCTGAATCTTCTCAAATAATTTTTCTGCATCAATTGAGAAGACCATGTGGTTCTCCTCTCTTCTCTTATTGATTTGTCCTATCACATTGATTGATTGGCAAATGTTGAACCACCCTTGCATCACATGGATAAATCCCACCTGGTCCTGGTGGATAATCTTTTTAATGTACTGTTGGATCCTATTAGCTAGGATCTTGCTGAGCATCTTGGCATCCATATTCATCAGGGACACTGATCTGAAATTATCATTTTTGATGTGTTCTTTGCCTGGTTTGGGGATCAGGGTAATGCTTGCTTCATAGAAAGAGTCTGGAAATTTTCCTTCTGTTTCTATTTTTTGAAACTTCTTCAGGAGAATAGGTATTTTTTCTTCATTGAATGTTTGTTAGAATTCCCCACAGAATCTGTTAGGTGCTGGGCTCATGGTTTTTGCGAGGTCTAGATCCCTTCTTCAATCTTGTTATCAGATATTGATCTATTTAGGTTGTCAATTTCTTGCTGATTCATTCATGGAAGCTCATAGGTTTCCAGGAATACATCTATTTCTTCTAGGTTGCTTAACTTATTAGTATATTACTGTTGATAATAATTTCTTTTTTATCTAATTTAAATTTTTGTTGATAAAAATATTTTTAATTTATTTATTTATTTTTTTCAGCATAACAGTGTTCATTGTTTTTGCACAACACCCAGTGCTCCATGCAATATGTGCCCTCCCTATTACCCACCACCTGGTTCCCCCAACCTCCCACCCCCGCCCCTCCAAAACCCTCAGGTTGTTTTTCAGAGTCCATAGTCTCTTATGGTTTGCTTCCCCTTCCAATTTCCCTCAACTTCTTTCTCCTCTCCATCTCCCAATGTCCTCCATGTCATTTGTTATGCTTCGCAGATAAGTGAAACCATATGATACTTGACTCTCTGCTTGACTTATTTCACTCAGCATAATCATTTCCAGTCCCGTCCATGTTGCTACAAAAGTTGGGTATTCATCTTTCCTTTTTTTTAAATTTATTTATTTTTTCAGCGTAACAGTATTCATTGTTTTTGCACAACACCCAGTGCTCCATGCAAAACGTGCCCTCCCCATTACCCACCACCTGTTCCCCCAACCTCCCACCCCTGACCCTTCAAAACCCTCAGGTTGTTTTTCAGAGTCCATAGTCTCTTATTGTTCGCCTCCCCTTCCAATTTTTTTTTTAATAAACATATAATGTATTTTTATCCCCAGGGGTACAGGTCTGTGAATCGCCAGGTTTACACACTTCACAGCACTCACCATAGCACATACCCTCCCCAATGTCCATAGCCCCCACCCCCTCTCCCAACCCCACCTCCCCCCAGCAAACCCCAGTTTGTTTTGTGAGATTAAGAGTCATTTATGGTGTGTCTCCCTCCCAATCCCATCTTGTTTCATTTATTCTTCTCCTATCCCCCTAACCCCCCACATTGCATCTCCATGTCCTCATATCAGGGAGATCATATGATAGTTGTCTTTCTCCGATTGACTTATTTCACTAAGCATGATACCCTCTAGTTCCATCCATGTCATCGCAAATGGCAAGATTTCATTTCTTTTGATAGTATTCCATTGTGTATATATACCACATCTTCTTTATCCATTCATCTGTTGATGGACATCTAGGTTCTTTCCATAGTTTGTCTATTGTAGACATTGCTGCTATAAACTGGTGAAAGAGTTTTTTTTAAGTTGTATCTGTGAAATATACAGGTTTTAGGGCAATACGGGGAGCTTAGTATATTCTTTTCCCCTGATGTTGGGGTTTACAGTTTTATGGCGACACCCTGCGGGGGTTGTCCTCCTGTTCTTTTGGCTTGCCTTCTGGGGGAGAGGTCTGCTGCATTGTTTTTCCAGTCAGTCTTGCTTGGGTTGAGTTGTCCTGCCCCCTATCAAGGGACTGGGCTCTGTGGAAAACCGGTTTTTTGGGCTTTTGTTCTCTGGAGGTTTTTGTTCTTTGGTGGCTTTCTATTTTGGACGATTTAGTGGAAAGCAAACTGCACCCAGACCTCTACCTCAGAGAAAAGCCTCAGTTTTCTCCCCTCTGTGTAGTCCAGAACACACAGACTCCCCCTCTGCAAACTCTGCTGAACACCACAAACTCCCACAGGTGGTATGTGCCCCAGTCACTGTCTCCGTGGTTGCCTGAGGCACTGCTTGTCTCTGCATCCAACCCCCCCCACTAAAACCCACAAGTGGTATTGGTCCAGGGAACCCACTTCCGGTGGCTGCCTTTGCTGGGACTGCTGTCTGGGGTCCAGGCCCATGTAGGGTACGCTCAGAACCCACAATCACACAGGTCACAGAAGGCTGCCATCACCAAGGGATCCTGACTAGAGATCATGCCGGGCTCTCTCAGGCTCGGGCTGGGAGCATTTAGACCCCTGGACAGTTCTAGAGACTGCCAGCTAGTGTCCACAACAAGTTCTCTCAGGCATGGGCAGGGCATGTGCTCATACTGGGGCATGTGCTCAGACCCAGTCACGCAGTGCATGCAGTGTGTGCAGAGCGCAAAAATCTGTGGTTCTAGAGAGTGATGGCTGGCGTCCACACCGGACTCTCTCACACACAGGTGGGAGTGTCCCCAGCCAAGTGGTGGTGCAAGCAGTGGAAAGCCAGGAGTCTCAGAGACCATGGACAGGATGTTCCACTGCACTCTCTGGTACAGGTGGTCACTGGCGGTGACTTTCCTGGGTCCGTGGGCTTAAGCTTATGCCTGTGACTGCCTGATTCCACCAGTTGCTGCATAAGCTCTTTTGCTCTTTTTGAGTGCTTTTAACCAGACTCCAAGTTAATGCTGGTCCCCCAATCACAGGGCACATTCATATTGGGGTATTATTTTTCAATGTGTTACTTCTGGTGACTCCTTCCCCCTTCTGTTTATCCTCTGGTATCATTCGAGCATTCCCATTGCACTTTACCTCTCCACTGCTGTCTTCTGCCTCCATAGAGATACAGAAGTGTATAGTCTTCCATCTCAGGTTGATTTTATGGGTGTTCAGAATGTTCTGGTAGATATTTAGCTCACTTTAGGAGACTGGTTGAAACAGTGTCCCTAGTTCTCTGCTATCTTACCCCTCCTTTTATTTTTTTATTTTTTAAAGATTTTACTTATTTATTTGAGAGAGAGAGAAGGAATGGAGGAAGGGCAGAGGGAGAGGTAAAAGCAGACATCCTGCTTAGCAGGGAACCTGATGTGGGGCTCCACCCTGGGACTCTAGGATCATAATCTGAGCTGAAGGCAGATACATAACAAACTGAAGTACCCAAGCACCTAATTTTATTGTTTCCTTCACTGTACAGCAGCTTTTTATTGTGAGGTAGTCCCAGTAGTTTATTTTGCCCTTGTTTCCCTTCTGGGGGAGAGGTCTGCTGCATTGTTTTTCCAGTCAGTCTTGCTTGGGTTGAGTTTATATATCTAGAAGATATATCTAGAAAAATATATCTAGAAAAATGTTGCTATAGCTGATGTGAAAGAAGTTAGTTCCTGTGTTCTCCTAGGCCTTTGATGGTTTCAGGTCTCACATTTAGGTCATTAATTCATTTTAAATTCATTTTTGTGTATGGTGTAAGAAAGTGGTCCCGTTTCATTCTTCTGCACATTGCTCTTCAGTTTTTCCAACACCATTTGTTGAAGAGACTTTTCCTCATTTCATACTCTTTCCTGCTTTCTTTAAGAATAATTGAGAAGGGGCCCCTGGGTGACTCAGTTGGTTAAGCCTCTGCCTTCAGCTCAGGTCATGATCTCAGAGTCCTGGGATCTCTCTGCTTAGTGGGGAGCCTGCTTCCCCCTTTCTCTCTGCCTGCCTCTCCAAATACTTGTGATCTCCATCTCCGTCAAATAAATAAATAAAATCTTAAAAAAAAGAATAATTGAGAAATAACTATGGATTCATTTCTGCATATTCTATTCTGCTCTATTGATTGATGTATCTGTGTTTGTGACAGCACCATATTATATTGATCACAACAGTTTTGTAATATAATTTAAAATCCGGAATTTTTATGCATCCAGATTTGCTTTTCTTTGTTAAGGTTGTTTGGCTGTTTGGGTGTTTTATAGTTCCATACAAATTTTAGGATTGTTTGTTCCAACTTTGTGAAAAATACTGTTGGTATTTTGATAGGGGTTGCATTAAATATGTATTGCTATGGGTAGTATAGACATCTTAACAATATTTGTTGCTCCAATCCATGAGCATGAAATGTCTTTCCATTTCTTTGTGTCATTTTCCATTTCTTTCATTAGTGCTTTATAGTGTCCAGAGTACAGGACTTTCACCTCATAATTAGGTTTATTACAAGGTATCTTATTGTTTGGGGAATAATTGTAACTGGAATTGCCTTTCTTTCTGCTGCTTCACTGTAGATGTATAGAATTCCAACAGATTTCAGGAGACTCATTTTAAACAAAGTTTAAACAGTTACCAAGCATCAATGATTCATGTAACAAAAGTAATCCAGATGTTAGATGGGCTACAGGCCCAGTTTGATTAGGACTTAGGCTATGTCTGCGAGTCTTTAAGAATATCCTTCCTTTCTATGTCAATTTCATTCTCATGCCTCTTTCCACATGGTATTTAAAATTTGAGTAACAGTTCCAGGCTTCAACAGTTCCATTCTAAAGAAAGATAAATAACCTCTGTTTTCTGATGCATTCTGAACTGGTTTAGATCACATACGTGCATCAATCACATTGAGTATCACCGATTGCATTCATTGGCTTGTGCACAGGACATGTGTCCCATCCCTGAAGGTTAGGATATATATCCTTATAATCAAAGGGATTCCTAGTAGAATCAGGCGCATGAGAAGTGACTAACAAACACCAATCAAAAATAACTAGTATTTCTTTTTTTTTTTTGATGGTATCATGAACACCTTTCATCTCACATATCCAATTTCAAAAATGCCCACACCTATATGTAGTAAATTTATCTCTTCAAAGGGAGAGAACACAAAATCTTTTCCAATGGTTGCATTTAGCACTAAGTTTAGGATCTCTAGTTAGTATATAGCCATATTCAGATCCATCATTATTACATCAGTCTTGTCACTTGTGATTCCATTATAAACTAACCTTCATCCCAACATACCTAGTATACAATCATGAGAAATAACCAGAGAAATATAATAAAATCAACCATTTGAGGGGTGCCTGGGTGGCACAGTCAATTAAACATCTGACTCTCACTTTCAGCTGAGGTCATGATGTCAGGGTCATGAGATCAAACCCTGTGTCAGGCTCTGTGATGAGTTTGGAGTCTACAAATTTTCTCCCACCATCTGCCTTTGCCCCTCCCAACCTCACACTCTGTCTCTCTCTCTCTCCCTATCACAGATAAGTGAATCTTTTAAAACTATCATTTAAAAAAAAAACTATCATTTTAAAAACGGAGGGAAGGGGCGCCTGGGTGGCTCAGTGGGTTAAAGCCTCTGCCTTTCGCTCAGGTCATGATCCCAGGGTCCTGGGATCAAGCCCCGCGTAGGGCTCTCTGCTTGGCAGGAAGCCTGCTTCCTCCTCTCTCTCTCTCTCTGCCTGCCTCTCTCCCTACTTATGATCTCTATCTGTCAAATAAATAAAATCTTTTAAAAAAATAAAAAAATAAAAACGGAGGGAAGAGAAAATGATACACAGTAATTTCTGGTTCCAAACATATATCATAACCTGGGAAATGAGGAGTTTGCCAGTCTCTTATTCTTTAAGAAGGTGCTCGAAGGGGACATATCTTGGGTGGATGCACTTTTTGGAGGCTGGACAGCTTCACCAGTCTACTTAATCTTTTTTTTAATTATTTGTTTATTTACAGCATAACAGTGTTCATTGTTTTGGCATCAAACCCAGTGCTCCATGCAGTATGTGCCCTCCCTATTACCCACCACCTGGTAGTCTACTTAATCTTATGCCATTTCTTGTGCATGAGAGGTATTCTGGGGTTAAAAAATCAGTTTTTGTTGTTGGAGAGGATTTGAGTTCCTTTTTTATTTCTTAATTTAAATTCAGTTTAGTTATCATATAGTATATTATTAGTTTCAGGTTTAGAATTTAGTGATTCATCTGTTGCACTTAACACACAATGCTTATTATATCAAGGGTACTCCTTAATGCCCATCACCCAATTATCACATCACCCCATCCACCTTCCCTCTAGCAACCCTGACATTGTTCCCTATAACTGAGTCTCTTATGTGTTGCCTCCATTTCTGTTTTTACCTTATTTTATTTTCCCTTCCCTTCCCCTATGCTCATCTGTTTTGTTTTCTTTCCTAAATTGCACCTATGAGTAAAATCCTATGGCACATAGCTTTCTCTAATGATTTATTTCAATAAGCATAATAGGTCTAGTCCCAACCACATCATTGCAAATGGCAAGATTTCATACTTTTTCATAGCTGAATAATATCCCATACACACACACACACACACACACACACACACACACACACACACACCACATATATCCATTACTCTGTTGATGGACATCTCAGCTATTTTGGTAATAGGGAACATTGTTCCTATAATCATTGGAGTGCCTGTGCCTCCTTAACTCACTATTTATGCTTGCTTTTGATAAACACCAACTAGTGCAATTGTTGGTTAGTAGGGAAGTTCTATTTTTAACTTTTTTAAAAATTTCTCTTCAGTGTTCCAGAATTCACTGTTTATGCACCATGCCCAGTGCTCCATGCAATATGTGCCCTCCATAATACCTGCCATCACGCTCACCCAACCACCAACCCCCTCCCCAATAAAACTCTCAGTTTATATCTCAGAGTCCACAGTCTTTCATGGTGCGTCTCCCCCTTCAATTTCCCCCAACTCATTTCTCCTCTCCATCTCCCCATGTATTCCATGTTATTCCTTATGCTCCTAGAATAAGCAAAACCATACGATAGTTTACTCTATCTGCCTGACATGTTTTGCTTAGCATAATCTCTTCCAGTCCTGTCCATGTTGATAAAAAATTTGGGCATTCATCCTTTCTGATGGAGGCATAATACTCCATAGTATATATGGACCATATCTTCTTTATGCATTCGTCCATTGAAGGACAATTTGGTTCTTTCCACAATATGGCAACTGTGGCCATTGCTGCTATGAATATTGGGGTACAGATGGCCCTTCGTTACACTACATCAGCATCTTTGGGGTAAATAACGAGAAGTGCAATTGCAGGGTCATAGGGAAGCTCTAATTTTAATTTCTTAATGAAACTCCACACTGTTTTCCAAAGTGATTGCAAAAACTTGCACTGCCACCAACAGTGTAAGAGGGTTCCCCTTTGTCCACATCCATTCCAACACATGTTGTTTGCTGTCTTCTTAATTTTGGCCATTCTAAGTGGTATACGGTGGTATTTCAATGTAGTTTTTTTTTTAAAGATTTTATTTATTTGACAGAGAGAGATCACAAGTAGGCAGAGAGGCAGGCAGAGAGAGAGAAGAGGAAGCAGGCTCCCCACTGAGCAGAGAGCCTGATGTGGGGCTCGATCCCAGGACCCTGAGATCATGACTTGAGCTGAAGGCAGAGGCTTAACCCACTGAGCCACCCAGGCGCCCCCTCAATGTAGTTTTGATTTGAATTTCCCGAAGGTTAAAGGTGATGACCATTTTTACATGTATTTGTTAGCCATTTGTATGACTTCTTTGGAGAAATGTATGATCATGTTTTCTGCCCAGTTTTTGATGTGATTATCTGTTTAGTGTGTGTTGAGTTTGAGGAGTTCTTTAAAGATCTTGGATATCAGCCCTTTGTCTGTACTGTCATTTGCGAATATGTTCTCCCATTCCTTCGATTGCCTTTTTGTTTTGTTGACTGTTTTCTTTGCTGTACAGAAGATTTTGATCTTGATGAATTCCCAAAAATTCATTTTCGCTTTTGTTTCCTTTGCCTTTTGAGACATATCTTGAAAGAAGTTGCTGTGGCCGATGTCGAAGAGGTTACTGCCTATGTTCTCCTCTAAGATTTTGATAGATTCCAGGAAGAGTCAAGATGGCAAAGAAGTAGCAGCCTGAGACTACATCAGGTAGCAGGAGATCAGCTCGATAGCTTATCTAAACATTGCAAACACCTACAAATCCAACGGGAGAGCGAAGAGAAGAAGAACAGCAACTCTAGAAACAGAAAATCAACCACTTTCTGAAAGGTAGGACTGGCGGAGAAGTGAATCTAAAACGACGGGAAGATAGACCGTGGGGGGAGGGGCCGGCTCCCGGCAAGCGGCGGAGGAACGGAGCACAAAATCAGGACTTTTAAAAGCCTGTTCCACTGAGGGACATTGCTCCAGAGGCTAACCCAGGGTGAAGCCCACGTGGGGTCAGCGTGGCCCGAGGTCCCACAGGGTCACAGAAGGATCGGGGGTGTCGGAGTGTCGGAGAGCTCGCAGGTATTAGAACGGAGAAGCCGGCTGCAGAGACAGAGCCCAGGACTGAACTCTCAGCTCCGGTTACCTTGAACTGGTCGTGGGCTGGGTGAGCTCGGAGCGCGGCTAGAGGCTGGGGATACGGGAGTGATTGGGTGCTGTCCTCTGGGGGCGCACTGAGGAGTGGGGCCCCAGGCTCTCGGCTCCTCTGGGCTGGAGACAAGGAGGCTGCCATTTTCATTCCCGTCCTCCGGAACTCTACGGAAAGCGTTCAGGGAACAGAAGCTCCCAAAAGCGAACCTGAGCCGATTACTTACTCCGGCCGCCGGTAAGGGCGGTGCAATCCCGCCTCGGGCAAAGACACTTGAGAGTCACTACAACAGGCCCCTCCCCCAGAAGATCAGCAAAATATCCAGCCAGGACGAAGTTCATCTATCAAGGAAAGTAGGTTCAATTCCTAAGACAGCAGAGCAATTCCAGAGGAGGAGAAAGCAAAGCATGGAACTGCTTTTACGCTAAGGTCAGGAACACGGCAGGGATGTCCATTATCACCACTGCTATTCAACATAGTACTAGAAGTCCTAGCCTCAGCAATCAGACAACAAAAAGAAATTAAAGGCATCCAAATTGGTAAAGAAGAAGTCAAACTAACACTCTTCCAGATGATATGATACTATATGTGGAAAACCCAAAAGACTCCACTCCAAAACTGCTAGAACTTGTACAGGAATTCAGTAAAGTGTCAGGATATAAAATCAATGCACAGAAATCAGTTGCATTTCTGTACACCAACAACAAGACAGAAGAAAGAGAAATTAAGGAGTCAATCCCATTTACAATTGTACCCAAAACTATAAGATACCTAGGAATAAACCTAACCAAAGAGGCTAAGAATCTATACACAGAAAATTATAAAGTACTCATGAAAGAAATTGAGGAAGACACAAAAAAATGGAAAAATGTTCCATGCTCCTGGATTGGAAGAATAAATATTGTGAAAATGTCTATGCTACCTAAAGCAATCTACACTTTTAATGCAATCCCTATCAAAATACCATCCATTTTTTTCAAAGAAATGGAACAAATAATCCTAAAATTTATATGGAACCAGAAAAGACCTCAAATAGCCAAAGGAATATTGAAAAAGAAAGCCAAAGTTGGTGGCATCACAATTCCGGACTTCAAGCTCTATTACAAAGCTGTCATCATCAACACAACATGGTACTGGCACAAAAACAGACACATAGATCAGTGGAACAGAATAGAGAGCCCAGAAATCGACCCTCAACTCTATGGTCAACTAATCTTTGACAAAGCAGGAAAGAATGTCCAATGGAAAAAAGACAGCCTCTTCAATAAATGGTGCTGGGAAAATTGGACAGCCACATGCAGAAAAATGAAATTGGACCACTTCCTTACACCACACACGAAAATAGACTCCAAATGGATGAAGGACCTCAATGTGAGAAAGGAATCCATCCAAATCCTTGAGGAGAATGCAGGCAGCAACCTCTTCGACCTCAGCTATAGCAACATCTTCCTAGGAACAACGGCAAAGGCAAGGGAAGCAAGGGCAAAAATGAACTATTGGGATTTCATCAAGATCAAAAGCTTTTGCACAGCAAAGGAAACAGTTAACAAAACCAAAAGACAACTGACAGAATGGGAGAAGATATTTGCAAACGACATATCAGATAAAGGGCTAGTATCCAAAATCTATAAGGAACTTAGCAAACTCAACACCCAAAGAACAAACAATCCAATCAAGAAATGGGCAGAGGACATGAACAGACATTTCTGCAAAGAAGACATCCAGATGGCCAACAGACACATGAAAAAGTGCTCCACGTCACTCGGCATCAGGGAAATACAAATCAAAACCACAATGAGATATCACCTCGCACCAGTCAGAATGGCTAAAATTAACAAGTCAGGAAATGACAGATGCTGGCGAGGATGTGGAGAAAGGCGAACTCTCCTCCACTGTTGGTGGGAATGCAAGCTGGTGCAACCACTGTGGAAAACAGCATGGAGGTTCCTCAAAATGTTGAAAATAGAACTACCCTATGACCCAGCAATTGCACTACTGGGTATTTACCCTAAAGATACAAACATGGTGATCCGAAGGGGCACGTGTACCCGAATGTTTATAGCAGCAATGTCTACAATAGCCAAACTATGGAAAGAACCTAGATGTCCATCAACAGATGAATGGATAAAGAAGATGTGGTATATATACACAATGGAATACTATGCAGCCATCAAAAGAAATGAAATCTTGCCATTTGCGATGACGTGGATGGAACTAGAGCGTATCATGCTTAGTGAAATAAGTCAATCGGAGAAAGACAACTATCCTATGATCTCCCTGATATGAGGACATGGAGAAGCAACATGGGGGGTTAGTGGGATAGGAGAAGAATAAATGAAACAAGATGGGATTGGGAGGGAGACAAACCATAAATGACTCTTAATCTCACAAAACAAACTGGGGGTTGCTGGGTGTGGGTGGGATTGGGAGAGGGGGAAGGGGCTATGGACTTTGGGGAGGGTATGTGCTATTGTGAGTGCTGTGAAGTGTGTAAACCTGGCGATTCACAGACCTGTACCCCTGGGGATAAAAATACATTATATGTTTATTAAAAAAAAATTTGGAAGGGGAGGCGAACCATAAGAGACTATGGACTCTGAAAAACAACCTGAGGGTTTTGAAGTGTCAGGGGTGGGAGGTTGGGGGAACAGGTGGTGGGTAATGGGGAGGGCACGTTTTGCATGGAGCACTGGGTGTTGTGCAAAAACAATGAATACTGTTATGCTGAAAAAATAAATAAAATGAAAAAAAAAGATTTTGATAGATTCCTACCTCACATAGAGGTCTATTATCCATTTCAAGTTTACCTTTGTGTATGGTGTAAGAGAATGGTCAAGATTAATTCTTTTTAAAATTTTTTTATTTGTTTATTTACAGCATAACAGTGTTCATTGTTTTGGCATCACACCCAGTCTTTTATACATAGATGTCCAATTTTCCCAGCCCCATTTATTAAAGAGACTGTCTTTTTTCCACTGTATTTTTTTCTTGCTTTCTAGAAGATTATTTGACCATAAACTTGAGGATCCATATCTGGGATCTCTACCTTTTACCACTGGTCTACGTGTCTGTTTGTGTGCCAGTACCATGCTGTCTTAGTGATCACAGCATTGTAGTAAAGCTAGAAATCTGGCAACATGATATCCGAGTTTTGTTTTTCTTTTCAACATTTTCTTAGCAATTCAGGGTCTCCTCTGGTTCCATACAAATTTTAGGATTGTTTGCTCCATCTCTTTGAAAAATGCTGGTGGAACTTTGATCAGAATGGCGTTGAAGGTATAGAATGTGCTAGGCAGTATAAAAAATGTAACGTTTATTCTTCTGATCCATGAGCATGGAATGGTGTACCAATTTTTTGTGTCTTCTTCAATTTCTTTCACGAGTGTTCCATAGTTCCTCTCAAGTACTCTCAAGTACTCAAGTGCCCTCTTTGGTTAGGTTCATTCCCAGGTATCTTATGGGTTTGGTGCTATAGTAAATGGAATCAATTCTCTAATTTCCCTTTCTGTATTTTCATTCTTAGTGTACAAGAGAGCAACTGATTTCTGTACATTGATTTTGTATCCTGCCACATTACTGAATTGCTGTATGAGTTCTAATAGTTTGGGGGTGGAGTCTTTTTGGTTTCCCATATAAAGGATCGTGTCATCTGCGAAGAGAGTTTGACTTCTTCATTGCTAATTTGAATACCTTTTATTTCTCTTTGTTGTCTGATTGCTGTTTCTAGGACTTCTGTTACTATGATGAAAAAGAGTGGCTAGGCTGGGCATTCTTGTAGTGTTCCTGATCTCAAAGGGAAGGCTGTCAGCTTCTCCCCATTGAGGATGATATTCACTGTGCATTTTTCAGAGATAGATTTTTATGAAGTTGAGGAATGTTTCCTCTATCCCTATACTTTGAAAGCTTTTAATCAAGAACGGATTCTGTATCTTGTCAAAGGCTTTTCCTATACCAGTTGAAGAGGACCATGTGGTTCTTCTCTTTTCTCTTATTGATTTGTGCTATCACATTGATTGATTTGCGAATGTTGAACCACCATTTTATCCCAGGGATAAATCACATCTGGTCATGGTGGGTAATCTTTTTAATGTGCTGTTGGATCCTATTAGCTAGGATCTTATTGAGAATCTTAGCATCCATATTCATCAGAGATATTGGTCTGAAATTCTCCTTTTTGGTGGGGTTTTTGCCTTGTTTGGGGATCAGGGTAATCCTGACTTCATAAAAAGAGTCTGGAAGTTTTCCTTCTGCTTCAATTTTTTGAAACAGCTTCAGGAGAATAGGTGTTATTTCTTCTTTGAAACTGATAGAATTCCCCCAGGGAATCCACCAGGTCCTGGGCTCTTGTATTTTGGGAGGTTTTAGATCACTGCTTCAATCTCATTACTAAATATCGGTCTATTCAGGTTGTCAATTTCTTCCTGGTTCAATTTTGGGAGTTTATAGTTTTCCAGGAATGCATCCATTTCATCTAGGTTGCTTAACTTATTGGCATATAACTGTTGATAATAACTTCTGATGATTGTTTCTATTTCCTTGGTGTTAGTTGTGATCTCTTCCTTTTGATTCATAATTTTATTAATTTGGGCTTTCTCTCTTTTCTTTTGGATTAGTTTGGCCAACGGTTTATCAAACATTGATTATTTCAAGAAACCCACTTCTAGTTTCATTGATGCGTTCTACTGTATCTCTAGTACCTCTCTCCTTGATATCTGCTCTAATCTTGATTATTTCCCTTCTTGTGCATGGGGCTGGACTAATTTGTTGTTGATTCTCCAGTTCTTTAAGGTGTAAAGAGAGCTAGTGTATTCTGGATTTTTCCATTTTTGTGAGGGAGGCTTCCATGGCTATGTATTTCCCACTTAGGACCACCTTTGCTGTATCCCATAGGCTTTGGACAAGAGTGTCTTCATTTTCATTGTTTTCCATGAATTGCTTAAGTTATTTGATTTTCTGGTTGAATTCCTTCTGAATTTTTTCTTGTGGTTGAGTTCCAGTTTCAAAGCATTGTGGTCTGAGAATATGCAGGGAATCATCTCAATATTTTGGTAACCACTGAGTCCTGATTTGTTACTCAGTATGTGGTCTATTCTGGAGAAAGTTCCATGTGCACTCGAGAAGAATGAGAATTCTATTATCTTAGGGTGGAATGTTGTGTATATATCTATGAGGTCCATCTGGTCCAAAGTGTCATTCAAAGCTCTTGTTTCTTTATTGATTTTCTGCTTGGATGCTCTGTCTATTACTGAGGGTGGCATGTTAAGATCCCCTACTATTAATGTCTACATATCAGTATGACTTTTTATCCTGAATAACAGTTGTTTTATGTAGTTGGCTGCTCCCATACTGGCGGCATAAATATTTAAAATTATTAGATATTCTTGGTGGATAGATGCTTTAAGAATGATGCAGTGTCCTTCTTTATCTCTGACTACAGTCTTTAGTTTAAAACCTAATTTATCTGATATGAGAATTGCTACCCCAGCTTTCTTTTGAGGCCCATTGGTCTGAAAGGTGCTTCTCCATCCCTTCACTTTCGGTCTGGATGTATCCTTAGGTTCAAATGGGTCTCTTGTAGAAAACATATGGATGGGTCCTGTCTTTCTCTCCAATCTGCAATCCTGTGCCATGTGATGGGAGTATTTAGGCTGTTCACATTGAGAGTGATTATTGAGAGATAGGTGTTTGTTGACATTGTGTTGCCTGTGAAGTTCTTGTTTCTATAGATGGTCTCCATAAATTTCTGTTGTATGACACTCGTGGGTTCTTTCTTCTTTTAAGGAAACCCGCTTAATATTTCTTGTAGTGCCGGCTTGGTGGTCACATATTCTTTTAATCCTTGCCTGTCTTGGAAAATATTTCTCTCTCCATCCCTTTTGAATGTCAGCTTTGTTGGATAAAGTATCCGTGACTGCATGTTCTTTTCATTTAATGCCCTGTATATGTCTTGCCAGGTTTCTGTGGGGAGGTCTGACATTATTCTGATGGGCCTTCATCTGTATGGAAGGAATCTCTTTCCTCTAGCTGCTCTCAAGTGCTCCTGTCTAAAATTATGATTCAGCAATTTCACAATCAGGTGTCTCAAGGTCTTTCTTTCAGAAAGATCGGGCCTTTCTGCCTCTAGGACATGAACACTGGCTCCATTCACCAGATTGGGGAAATTTTCATGGAGAATTTGTTCAACTCTATCTTCTAGTCTTCTTTCTTTCTCCTCCCCCTCAGGGATCCCAATAATTCTTACGTTGGAATGTTTCATGGCATCATTTATTTCCCTAATTCGGTTTTATGGCTTCTAAGCTCTTTGTTCCTGGCCTCCTCCTGATCCTTTTTCTCTATAAGTTTGGCCTCCAGATCACTAATTCTGTCTTTTGCCTCAGTTACCCTAGCTGTTAGAAAATTTAGATAAGATTGGAACTCATTGATAGCATTTTTAACTTATTCCCTGGTGGCTTTCACTTCTGCCCTAATTGATTCCATATTGTCATCAATAGTCTTCTCCATCCTAGCCATTGCCTGGATAATTGTTAGCCTGAATTCCCTTTCCAACATAATGCTTATGTCAATATCCAATAGCTCTGATGGAGAAGGAGCAGTCCCTGATTTTTTTTCCTCTGTTGGGCATACCTCCTTCTAGTCATTTTGGTGAGAGATGGCTGAGGGGATGTGTAGCTGAATGTATCAACCGTGATCAGGCAAGGTGCACCCTGGAACACTTCTGAGCAATCAAGAGTCCCACCAAAAATAAAGAAAAAAGAAAAAAAAGAGAGAGAGACAGAAAAAAAATTAAAAAAAAAAAAGAGAAGACCCAGCCCGAATGGGCCACAAAGGTAAGATTTATAAGGTATACAAACAAATACGACAAAGAAAGGCCACAAAAGTAAATGACAAGAATAAAAGAACCCAGCCAAAATGAATCCCAGGTATAAGAATCATATGCTACCATAACAAAAGCAAATACACAGAAACACTGACAGAAGAAAAAGTTGGGAGTTGGTTATAAATCCTCAGTGTCGTCGAGGAAGGTTATTTTGATTCTTCCTGGATGTATCTTGATATCTTTGTTACAGGACTCAACTTTGCTGAGATAAAGGGGTTTGAAACTGGTTTATATATAGGGGTAGTATTGATTGGGGAAAGATGATTACCTTGAAGCTTATCTGTAAATGAATATTTTAAAAAATAGAAAAGCAAAAGAAAAACACAGGCATATATATCAAAAAAGTTCAAGTTAGAGGGTTATTATGGAATTTGTTATATTGAATCTCTCATTGTGACAGTAAAAAGTATGAGAATAGTGGGAACAAATTAAAAATAAAATTCATATCTATGAAATATACAGGTTTTAGGGCAATACCTGGAGCTCAATATCTTCTTCTCCCCTGATTTTGGGTTTTACAGTTTTATGGGGACCTTGTGGTGGTTGTCCTCTTGATTTTTGGCTGACTTTCTGGAGGAGTGGCCTGCCTCATTGTTTTTCAGGCAGTCTTGCTTGGACCAAGTCCTCCTGCCCCTATCCAGGGGCTGGATTTTGAGGAAACAGGTTTTTCAGGCTTTTGTTCTCTGGAGGTTTGTTTTGTTTTTTGGTTTTTGGTTTTTGGTTTGTTTGTTTTTGTTTTGTTTTGTTTTTTCCCCCTTGGTGGCTTTTAGCAGTTCTTTGGAGGTTTAGAGGAAAGCAAACTACACTCCGACCTCTGTCTCAGAGAGCAGCCTCATTCTGTTCTCCTCTGTGTGGTCCTGAACACACAGACTCCCCCTCTGCCACCTCCCACTGGCAGAGCACATCCCCAGCCACCCTCTCAGGGATCACAGAAGCTCCTGCTTGTCTCTGTACCCCCATGTTACTAAAACCTCAAGGTATATTGGTCCAGGGAGCCTGCTTCCAGTGGCTGTCTTTGCCCAGCTGCTCTCTGGGCAGGTCCAGACCCCTGGAGGGATCTCAACCAGAGATAGCAGGCTGAGATATTCGAGGCCCCACCCGCTACACCCCCCCCCAGCTGAGAGTGTTCAGACTCTCAGCCGGTCCTAGAGACCACTGGCTAGTGCCCACATGGAACTTTCTCAGGGGCAGATGTGGAGTGCTGCTCAGGCTCTGGTCAGGCAGCACACCTGCAGAATGCAAAATGCTGTGGTTCTAGAGAGCACTAGTTGGTGTTCACTCCTAACTCTCTCGCACGGTGGGGGGCAGAGGGGTCAGGGACCACAACCTGGATGCTTTGCCACATTCTCTCTGGCACAGGTGGTCACTGGCGGTGACTGTCCTGGGTCCATGGGCTCAAGCCCGAGCCCATGACCGCCCAATTCCTCCAGTTTCCCCTTAAAATATTTTGCTCTTTATGAGTGCTTTTTTTTTTTTAAAGATTTTATTTATTTATTTGACAGAGAGAGATCACAAGTAGGCAAAGAGGCAGGCAGAGAGAGAGAGGGAAGCAGGCTCCCCGCTGAGCAGAGAGCCCGATGTGGGACTCGATCCCAGGACCCTGAGATCATGACCTGAGCCGAAGGCAGCGGCTCAATCCACTGAGCCACCCAGGCGCCCCTTTATGAGTGCTTTTAACTAGACTCCAAGTTAATGCTGGTCCCCAGTCACAGGGCGCTCTCATATTGTGGTATTACTTTCCAATGGGTAGCTTCTGGTGGCTCCCTCCCCCTTCTGTTTATCCTACAATATCAAACTCCATTGCTTTACTTCACCACTGCCATCTTCTGTTCCTGTAGAGATCCAGAAGTGTATAATCCTACATCTAAGGGTCATTTCATGGGTTTTCAGAATGTTCTGGTAGATAATCAGCTCACATTAGGGGACCGGCTGAAACAGTCTCCTACTTCTCTGCCTTCCACTCCCCTCTATTTTTCACTTTTTGAGGAACCTCCATACTGTTTTCCAGTGTGTCTGTACCACTTTGCATCCCCACCAAAAGTGTAAGAGGGTATCCTTTTCTGGGCCAACTTATGTTGTTTCCTTTTTGTTAATTTTAGCCATTCTGCCAGGTATGGGGTGGTATCTCATTGTGGACATAAAACATGTGGAACATGTTTTTATGTTTCTATAAGCCATTTCTATGTCTTCTTTGGAGAAAGGTCTGTTGATGTCTTCAGCCCATTTCTTGACTGGATTATTTGTTTTTGGAGTGTTGAATTTGAGAAATTCTTTACAGATTTTGGATACTCTATCTGATAAGACCTTTG
Source organism: Meles meles (assembly GCF_922984935.1). Lineage (NCBI taxonomy): Eukaryota > Metazoa > Chordata > Mammalia > Carnivora > Mustelidae > Meles > Meles meles. The sequence goes on along the minus strand of NC_060087.1, from coordinate 49,685,713 downwards.
TAAACATCTCCTCCCAATTTGTAGGTTGCCTTTTAGTTTGGTTGACATCTTCTTTACTGTGCAAAGTCTTTTTATCTTAAAGAAGTCTCAATATTTCATTTTTGCTTTTGTTTCCCATACCTTTAGAGACATGGCTAGCAAGAAGTTGCTGTGGCCGAGGTCAAAGAGATTGCTACTTGTGTTCTCCTCTAGGATTTTGTTGAATTCCTGTCTCACATTTAAGTTGTTCATCCATTTTTAATTTATGTTTCTCAGTGGTGTAAGATGGTGATACAGTTTCATTTTTCTGCATGTGGTTGTCCAGTTTTCCCAACAGCATTTGTTGAAGAGATGGTCATTTTTCCATTGGATGTTTTTTCTAGCTTTGTTGAAGGTTAGTTGACCTTGTAGTTGTGGGTCCGTTTCTGGGTTCTCTATTTTGTTCAATTGATCAATGTATCTGTTTTCATGCCATTGCCATTCTGTCTTGATGATCACAGATTTGTAATACGACATAAAGTCTGGAATTGTGATTCTTCCAGCTTTGGTTTTCTTTTGAACTTTCTTTTAGCTATTCAGGGTCTTTTCTTGTTCTTCATAAATTTTAGGATTCCTTGTTCCAGCTCTGTGAAAAATGCTTGGTGGTATTTTGATAGAGATTGCAATGAATGTGTAGATTGCTTTGTGTTGAATAGATATTTTAACAATATTTGTTCTTCTAATCCATGAGCATGGGATGTTTTTCCATTTTTTTGTGTCTTCCTCCATTTCTTCCATAGTGTTCTATAGTTTTCAGAGTACAGAACTTTTACCTCTTTGGTTAGGTTTATTCCTAGGTAATTTCTCTTTCTGATACTTCATTGTTAGTGTATAGAAACGTAACAGACTTCTGTGCCTTGATTTTATATACTGTGACTTTGCTCAATTCCTGTGTCAGTTCTAACAGGTTTTGAGTGGTGTCTTTCAGTTTGTCTACATGGAGTATCATGTCATCTGCCAAGAATGAAAGTTTGTTCATCTGCAAAGAATAAAAGTTTGACTTCTTTGTTGACTCGGATGACTTTTATTTATTTTTGTTATCTGATTGTTGAGGCTAAGAATTCCAGTGCTATGTTGAACAAATCTGGTGAGAGTGGACACCTGGTCATTTTTGTGACCCTAGGAAAAAAAAAAAGCTCTGTTTTGCCCAATGGAGGATATTGTGTATTCAATGTGGTCATTCAGATACAGTTTTTATGATGCTAAGTATGTTGCTTCTAACCCTACATGGTGGAGGGGTTTTACAAAAAAAAAAATGATGCTGTATTTTGTCGAATGCTTTTTATGCATCTATTGAGAGGATTATATAGCTTTAATCCTTTCTTTTATTGATGTGGTGTATTATGATTGATTTAAGTATGCTGAGACACCCATATATCCCAAGAATAAATCACACTTGGTCATCATGAATAATCCTTTTAATGTACTGTTGGATCCTCTTAACTAGCATGTTGGTGAGAATTTTTGCATCCATGATTATCAGGGATATCCATCTGTATTTTTCCTTTTTAGAGGGGTTTTTGTATTATTTTTGGATCAAGGTAATTCTGGCCTCATAGAATGAATTTGGAAGGGGTTTTCCCCCCATTTCTATTGTTTGGAACATTTTCAGAAGAATAGATATTCATTCTTCTTTAATTCTTTGCTAGAATTCTCCTGGGAAGCCATCTAGCCCTGCACACTTGTTTCTTGGGAGATTTTTGGTTACTTTAATTTCCTTGCTGGTTTTGTGTATGTCCAAATTTTCTATTTCTTCCTGTTTTAATTTTGATAGTTTATGTTTCTAAGAGTGCATACTTCTTTCAGATTATCTAGTTTTTTGGTATATAGTTGGTCATATGTTCTTAATTTGTAGTTCCTTGGTGGTGGTCGTGACCTCTCTTCTTTCATCCATGATTTTATGAAATTGGGTCCTTTCTCTTTTCTTTTTGATAACTCTGACTACAACTTTTTCAATTTTGTTCATTCTTTCAAGAAAAAAAATTGTTCCAATGATACATTCTACTTTTTTATTATTATTATTACTATATCACTGACTTCTGCTCTAATCTTCATTATATCCCTACTCTTTCTGAATTTAAGATCTCTTTGGTGCCCTTTTCCAGGTCCTTTAGATGTAAGATTAGGTTGTGTATCTTCCGTCTGGAAGAAGGCCTGTATTGCTATATACTTTCTTTATAGGACCAATGTTGGTGCATGCCAAAGTTTTTGGACTGTTGTGTTTTTATGTACATTGACCTCCATGCATTATTTTTTTAATTTAAAAAAATTATTTTACTTTCTCAGTGTTCCAAAATTCATTGTTTATGCATCACACCCAGTGCTCCACGCAATACCTGCCTGCCTTAATACCCACCACTAGGCTCACCTCTCTCCCTACTCCTCTCCCTTCCAAAACCCTCAGTTTGTTTCTCAGAGTCCATAGTCTCTCATCCTTCATCTCCCCCCGCCCAGATCCCCCAATTCACTTTTCCTTTCCTTCTCCTAATATGGGCAATCTTACAGTCCACAAGTAAGTGAAACCATATAAATGACTCTCTTGGCTTAACTTATTTCACTAAACATAATTTCCAGTCCTGTCCATGTCGATACAAAAGTTGGGTATTCATCCTTTCTGATTGCTGTGAAATATTACATGGATATGTGGATGATATCATCTTTATCCATTCATCTGTTGAAGGGCATCTTAGCTCTTTGTACACTTTGGTGATTATGGCCATCGCTGCTATGAACATTGGCGTATGATAGCCCTTCTTTTTGCTACATCTTTATCTTTGGGGTAAATACTCAGTAGTGCAATTGCAGGGTCATAGGGTAGCACTATTTTAACTTTTTGAGGAATCTCTACACTGTTTTCCAAAGAAGCAGCACCAACTTGCATCCTCTCTTACATCAACAGTGTAAGAGCGTTCCCCTTTCTCCACATCCTCTCCAACACTTGCTGTTAACTTTCTTGTTAATTTTGGCCTATCTAACTATTATAAGGTAGTATCACAATATGGTATAGATTTGAATTTTCCTCATGGCTCATGATGATAAACATTTTCTCATGTGTCTGTTAGCCATTTGTATGTCTTCTTTGGAGACATGTCTGTTCATGTCTTCTGCCCATATTTTGACATGATTATCTGTTTTGTGTGTGTTGAGTTTAAGGAGTTCTTTGTAGATCTTCGATATAAGCCCTTTATCTGTAGTGTCATTTGTGAATATCTTCTCCCATTATGTGAGTTACCCCTTTGTTTTGTTGACTGTTTCCTTTGCTGTGCAGAAGCTTTTGATCTTGAAGTCCCAAAGGTTCATTCTTACTTTTGTTTTCTTTAGCTTTGGAGACATGTCTTGAAAGAAGTTGCTGTGGCCAATGTCAAAGAGGTTACTGCTGATGTTCTCCTCTAGGATTTTGATAGATTCCTACCCCTTGTTGAGGTCTTTTATCCATTTCCAGTTTATCTTTGTGTATGGTGTAAGAGAATGGTCAAGTTTCATTCTTCTACACATAGCTGTCCAATTTTCCCAGCACCATTTATTGAAGAGACTTTATTCCACTGGACATTTCTTCCTGCTTTGTTGAAGATTATTTGAACATAGAGTTGCAGGTCCATATTTGTACTATCTACTCTGTTCCACTGGTCGATGTGTCTGTTTTTGTGACAGTACCATGCTGTCTCAGTGATCACAGATTTGTAACAAAATTTCAAATCAGACAAAATGATGCCCCCAGTTTTGTTTTTCCTTTTCAAAATGTCTTTAGCAATTGCAGGTCTTTTCTGGTTCCAAACAAATTTTAGCATTCGTTGTTCCAGCACTTTGAAAAGTGCCAGTAGAATTTTGATTGGGATGGCATTGAAAATATAGATTCGTCTGGGCAGTGTAGACATTTTAACAATGTTTATTCTTCTGATCCACGAGCATGGAATGGTCTTCCATCTATGTGTGTCTTTTTCAGTTTCTTTCATGAGTGTTCTGTAGTTCTTCGAGTACAGATCATTTACCTCCTTGGTTAGATTTATTCCTGGGTATCTTATTGCTCTTATTGCTATAGTAAATGGAATTGATCCCCTAATTTCGCCTTCTACATTTTCATTGTTAGTGTATAAGAAAGCAACTGATTTCTATACATTGATTTTGTATCCTGCCACATTACTGAGTTGCTGTATGTGTTTTTCTAATTTGCGGGTAAAGTCTTTCAGGTTTTCTGTATAAAGTATCATGTTATCTGTGAGGAGAGAGAGTTTGACTTATTCCTTGTGCATTTGAACACATTTTATTTATTTTTGTTGTCTGATGGCTGTTGCTAAGGCTTTTAGTACTGTGTTGAACAACAGTGGCAAGAGTGGGCATTCTTGTTGTGTTCCTGATCTCAAAGGGAAAACTGTCACCTTTTCCCCACTGAGAATGATATTCACTGTGGGTTTTTCATAGATGGATTTTATGAAGTTGAGGAATGTTCCCTCTATCCCTATACTTTGAAATGTTTTAATCAGGAAAAGGTGCTGAATCTTGTCAAATGATTTCTCTGCATCCATTGAGAGGACCATGTGGTTTTTCTCTCTTCTCTTATTTATGTTATATCACATTGATTGATTTGCATATATTCAATCCCAGGGAAAATCCTACCTGGTCCTTGTGGATAATCTTTGTACTGTACTGTTGGATCCTATTAGCTAGGCTTTTGTTGAAAAACTTGGCATCCATAGCCATGAGGGATATTGGTCTAAAATTCTCCTTTCTGGTGGGGTATTTGCCTGGTTTGGGGATCAGGGTTAATGCTGGGTTTATAGAAAATATCTGTAAGATTTGTTTCTGTTGCTGTTTTTTGAAACATCTTCAGAAGAATAGGCATTTTATATTCTTTGAATATTCAATAGACTTTCTCATGAAATCCGTTAGGTCCTGGGTTCTTCATTTTGAGGAGGTTTTTCATCAATGCTTCAATCTTGTTACTAGACATTGGGCTACTCAAGCTCTAATTTTCTTCCTGTTTCCGTCATGATAATCTATTGGTTTCCAGGAATTTCTCCATTTCTTCTAGGTTGCTTAACTTATTAGCATATAACTGTTGATAATAATTTCTGATTATTGTTCCTTGGTGTTAGTCATGATCTCTCCCTTTTCATTAATAATGTTATTAATTTGGGTCCACTCTCTCTTTTGGATTAGTTTGGCCAGTGGTTTATCAATCATATTGATTCATTCAAGGAACCAGCTTCTAGTTCTTTGATGTGTTCAACTGTATCTCTAGTTACTATCTTATTGATCTGTGATATAATCTTGTGCGTGGGGTTGGCTTTATCTGTTGCTGATTTTCCAGTTCCTTAAGTTGTAAAGAAAGTTGGTGTATTCTGGATTTTTCCATGTATTTCACTGAGGCTTGGATGGCTATGTATTCCCCACTTAAGACCACCTTTGCCATATACCATGAGTTTTGGACTGAAGTGTCTTCATTCTCATTGGTTTCCACGAGTTGTTTACATTGTTCTTTGACTTCCTGGTTTATCCAAACATTCTTGAGCAGGGTGGTCTTAGCTTCCCACTGTTTGAATTCCTTCCAAACGTTTTCTTCTGGTCAAGTTCAGGTCCCAAAGCATTGTGGTCTGAGAATATGCATGGAATAATCTCAATCTTTTGGTATCAGTTGAGCCCTGATTTGTGAGTCAGTATATGGTCTACTCTGGAGAAAGTTCTATGTGTGCTTGAGAAGAATGAGTATTCTGTCATTTTAGGGTGGAATGCTCTGTATATAACTATGAGGTCGATCTGGTAAGCTCTTATTTCCTTATTGATTTTCTGCTTGGATGATCTGTTTATTACTGAGAGTGGCATATTAAGTTCCCCTACAATTAATATATTCATATCAATATGACTGTTTATTTTGATTAACCATTGGCTTATGTAGCTGGCTGCTCCCATATTGGGGGAATACATATTTACATTTGTTAGATCTTGGTGGATAGACCCTTTAAGAATGATGTAGAGTCCTTCTTTATCTCTGACTACAGTCTTTAGCTTAAAATCTAATTTATCTGATATGAGAATCACTACCCCAATTTTCTTTGGAGACCTGTTGGCATGAAAGATCCTTCTCCATCCCTTCAACCTCAGTCTGGATGTATCTTAATTTCAAAATGTCTCTTTTGTAGACTGAATATGGATGGGTCCTATTGTTTTATCCAATCTGAAACCCCGGGTTGCTGTATGGGAGCATTTAGGCCATTCATGTTGAGATTGATTACTGATAGGTATGTTTTTATTGACATCATGTTGTCTGGGAAGTCCTTGTTGATATATATAGTCTCTGTAACTTTTTGCTCTATGTTTCTCATGGGTTTATTCTTCTTTTATAGACCCCCCCTTCATATTTCTTGTAGGGCTGGCTTGGTGGTCAGATACTCTTTTAAACCTTGGAAACCTTGGAAGCTCTTTATCTCTCCATCCATTTTGAGTGTCAACCTTCCTGGATAAAGTATTCTTGGCTGCATGTTCTTCTCATTTAGTGCCCTGTATATGTCTTGCCAGTCCTTTCTGCTTGCCTGATTTCTATGGGCAGGTCTGATGTTTTATTGATGGACCTTCCTCTGTAAGTGAGGAATCTCTTCCCGCTACCTTCCCTTAAGACATACTGTGTGAAATTATGTTTCATGAATCTCACAATTGAGTGTCTGGAAGTCTTTCTAAACTCGTTGATCTTGAGGGTATCCCTTCTACCTCTACAACATGAACACTTTTTCCATTCTCCAGATTAAGGAAATGTTCATCCAGAATTTGTTCAACTATAACTTGTAGTCTTGTTTCTCCACCAGAACAGGGATCCCAATAATTATGACATTGGAACATTTCATGGCATCATTTATTTCCCTAATTCTGATTTCACAGCTTCTAAAGCTATTTGTTCCAGGCCACCTCCTGATCCTCCTTCTCTATCAATTTTTCTTCTAGATTATAAATTTGATCTTCTGCCTCAGGTACCCTAGCTGTTAGAGTATTTAGATTAGTTTGGATCTCATTGATAGCATTTTTTAGTACTACCAGATTGGCCCTCATTTCTACCTAAAGAGCTTTTATGTTTCCACTAATGGTCTTCTCCAATCTAACCATTGCCTGGATAGTTGTTACCCTGAATTCCCTTTCAAGCCTACTGTTTATATCATATCCAATAGTTCTGTGGCAGAGGGCAGAGTCTCTAAATTTTTCCTCTGTTGGGTGTTCCTCCTTTTAGTCATTTTGGTGAGAGGTGTTTGAGGGGATGTATAGATGAATATATCAACCACAATCTAGGGCAGGTGCACCCTGGAAAGTTTCAGAGCAATAAGAAATCACCACCAAAATGAAAGAAAAAAGAAAAGAGGAAAGAGAGAGAAGAAAAAAAAAAGAGAAAGCCCAGCTAAAATGAGCCCCAAAGTAAGATTTATAAGGCACATAAACAAAAATGAACAAACAAAAATGTTGACCAAAAAAAAAAACTCCAGCAAAAATGAACCCCAAGAATAAGATTTATATAATACCAGAACAAAAACAAATACACAGAAACACTGACAGAAGAGTAAGATGGGAACTTGGTTATAAACCCTCAATTTGGACAAGGAAGCTTATTTCAGTTATTCCTGGGTGTATCTTGTTATCTTTTTTTTTGGCATCATATTTATTGTATTTATAATTATATATTTTTTTAAGTTTTTTTAATTTGTGATTTTTTTTTTATTTTTTTATAAACATATAATGTATTATTTGCCCCAGGGATACAGGTCTGTGAATCGCCAGGATTACACACTTCACAGCACTCACTATATCACACACCCTCCCCAATGTCCATAGCCCCACCACACTCTACCTACTCCCCTCACCCACGCCACCCTCAGTTTGTTTTGTGACATTCAGAGTCTCTTATGATTTGTCTCCCTCCCGATCCCATCTTGTTTCACTTATTCCTTTCCTACCCCCCAAACACCCCACATTGCCTCTCCACTTCCTCATATCAGGGAGATCATATGATAATTGTCTTCCTCTGATTGACTTATTTCGCTAAGCATAATACCCTCTAGTTCCATTCACGTCATCCCAAATGTCAAGATTGCATTTCTTTTGATGGCTGCATAGTATTCCATTATATATATACCACATCTTCTTCTTCCTTTCATCTGTTGATGGACATCTAGGTTCTTTCCATGGTTTGGCTATTGTGGACATTGCTGCTATAAACATTCAGATGCACAGGTCCCTTCAGATCAAGACATTAGAATCTTTAGGGTAAATAACCAGTAGTGTAATGGCTGAGTCATAAAATAATTCTATTTTTAACTTTTTGAGGAACCTCCATGCTGTTTTCCAGAGTGGTTGCACCAGCTTGAATTCCCACCAACAGTATAGGAGGGTACCCCTTTCTCTGCATCCTCGCCATCATCTGTCATTTCCTGACTTGTTAATTTTAGCCATTCTGACTGGTGTGAGGCAGTATCTCATTTCGGTTTTGACTTGTATTTCCCTGATGCCGAGTGATGTGGAGCAATTTTTCAGGTGTTTGTTGGCCATCTGGACGTCTTTGCAAAAATGTCTGTTCCTGTCCTCTGCCCATTTCTTGACTGCATTATTTGTTCTTTGGATGTTGACTTTGTTAAGCTCTTTATAGATTATGGATACCAGCCCTTTATCTGATATGTCATTTACAAATATCTTCTCCCATTCTGTCAATTGTCTTTTGGTTTTGTTGACTGTTTACTTTGCTGTACAAAAGCTTTTGATCGTGATGAAGTCCAAATAGTTCATATTTGCCCTTGCTTCCCTTGCCTTTGGTGATGTTTCTAGGAAGCAATTGCTGCAGCTGAGGTCGAAGAGGTTATTATTGCCTTTGTTCTCCTAAAGGATTTTGATGGATTCCTTTCTCACATTGAGGTCTTTTCTCACATTTGTCTGTTTTCATGTGTGGTGTAAGGAAATGGTCCAATTTCATTTTTCTGCATGTGGCTGTCCAATTTTCCCAATACCACTTGTTGAACAGACTGTCTTTTTTCCATAGGACAGTCTTTCTTGCTTTGTTGAAGACTAGTTGACCTTAGAGTTGAAGGTCTATTTCTGGGCTCTCTATTCTGTTCCATTGATCTATGTGTCTGTTTTTGTGCCAGTACCATACTGTCTTGATGATGACAGCTTTGTAATAGAGCTTGAAGTCCGGAATTGTGATGCCACAACTTTGGCTTTCTTTTCCAACATTCCTCTGGCTATTCGAGGTCTTTTCTGGTTCCATATAAATTTTAGGATTATTGGTTCCATTTCTTTGAAAAAAAATGGGATTTTGATAGGGATTGCATTAAATGTGTAGATTGCTTTAGGTAGCATAGACATTTTAACATTATTTGTTCTTCCAACCAGGGGCACGGAACATTTTTCCATTTCCTTGTGTCTTCCTCAATTTCTTTCATGATTACTTTATAGTTTTCTGAGTATAGATTCTTTGCCTCTTTGGTTACGTTTATTCCTAGGTATCTTCTGGTTTTGGGTGCAATTGTAAATGGGATTGACTCCTTAATTTCTCTTTCTTCTGTCTTTTTGGTGGTGTACAGAAATGCAACTGATTTCTGTGCATTGATTTTATATCCTGACACTTTCCTGAATTCCTGTACAAGTTCTAGCGGTTTTGGAGTAGAGTCTTTTGGGTTTTCCACATATAGTGTCATATCATCAGCAAAGAGTGATAATTTCACTTCTTCTTTGTGGCTTTGGATGCCTTTAATTTCTTTTTGTTGTCTGATTGCTGAGGCTAGGACTTCTTGTACTATGTTGAATAGCAGTGGTGATAATGGATATCCCTGCCATTTTCCTGACCTTAGAGGAAAAGATCTCTGTTTTTCACCATTGAGAATGATATTTTCAGTGGGTTTTTCATAGATGGCTTTGATAATATTGAGGTATGTGCCTTCTATCCTTACACTTTGAAGAGTTTTGATCAGGAAGGGATGCTGTACTTTGTCAAATGCTTTTTCAGCATCTATTGAGAGTATCATATGATTCTTGTTCTTTCTTTTATTAATGTATTGTATCACATTGATTGATTTGCAGGTGTTGAACCAACCTTGCAGCCCTCGAATAAATCCCACTTGGTCGTGGTGAATAATCCTTTGAATGTACTGTTGGATCCTATTGACAAGAATTTTGGTGAGAATTTTCGCATCAGTGTTCATCAAGGATATTGCTCTGTAATTCTCTATTTTGATGGGATCCCTGTCTGGTTTTGGGATCAAGGTGATGCTGGCCTCATAAAATGTGTTTGGAAGTTATCCCTCCATTTCTATTTCTTGGAACAGTTTCAGGAGAATAGGTATTAATTCTTCTTTAAGGGGCACCTGGGTGGCTCAGTGGGTTAAGCCTCTGCCTTTGGCTCAGGTCATGATCCCAGGGTCCTGGGATCAAGCCCCACATCGGGCTCTCTGCTCAGCAGGGAACCTGCTTCCCCCCTCTCTCTCTCTGCCTACTTGTGACCTCTGTCTGTCAAATAAATAAACAAAATCTTTTTTTAATATTTTATTTATTTGATAGAGAGATATCACAAGTAGGCAAAGAGGCAGGCAGAGAGAGAGGGAAGAAGCAGGCTCCCTGCTGAGCAGAGAGCCCAATGCGGGGCTCGATACCAGGACCCTGAGATCATGACCCGAGCCGAAGGCAGGGGCTTTAACCTACTGAGACACCCAGGCGCCCCAAATAAATAAACAAAATCTTAAAAAAAAAAAGTTTGATAGAATTCCCCTTGGAAGCCGTCTGTCCCTGGGCTTTTGTTTGTTTGTAGACTTTTGATGACTGTTTCAATGTCCTTACTGGTCATAGGCCTGTTCAGGCTATCTATTTCTTCCTGGTTCAGTTTTGGTAGTTTATATGTCTCTAGGAATGTATCCATTTCTTCCAGATTGTCAAATTTGTTGGCGTAGAGTTGCTCACAATATGTTCTTATAATTGTTTGTATTTCTTTGGTGTTGGTTGTGATCTCTCCTCTTTCATTCATGATTTTATGTATTTGGGTCCCTTCACGTTTCTTTTTGATAAGTCTGGAATTATCAATCTTATTAATCCTTTCAATGAAACAGCTCCTAGTTTCGTTGATGTGTTCTATTGGTTTTTTGTTTGTTTGTTTGTTTCTATTTCATTGATTATTGCTCTGATCTTTATGGTTTCTCTTTTCCTGCTGGGTTTAGGCTTTCTTTGTTGTTCTTTCTCCAGCTCCCTTAGGTGTAGGGTTCAGTTGTATATTTAAGACCTTTCTTGTTTCTTGAGACAGGCTTGTATCACTATATATTTTCCTCTCAAGACAGCCTATGCTGTGTCCCACCAATTTTAGACTGTTGTGTTTTCATTGTCATTTGTTTCCATGATTTTTTCCCAATTCTTCTCTAATTTCCTGGTTGACCCACTCATTCATTAGGATCATGTTTAGTCTCCATGTATTTTGGTTCTTTCCAGCTTTCCTCTTGTGATTGAGTTCTAGCTTCAGGGCATTGTCATCTGAAAATATGCAGGGAATGATCCCGATCTTTTGATACTGGTTGAGACCTGATTGATGACCCAGGATGTGATCTATTCTTGAGAATGTTCCATGTGCACTAGAGAAGAATGTGTATTCTGTTGCTTTGGGATGAAATGTTCTGAATATATCTGTGATGTCCATCTGGTCCAGTGTGTCATTTAAGGCCTTTATTTCCTTCTTGATCTTTTGCTTCCATGATTTGTCCATTTCAGTGAGAGGAGTGTTGAAATCTCCTACTATTATTGTATTATTGTTGATGTGTTTCTTTGATTTTGTTATTATTTGGTTTATGTAGTTGGCTGCTCCCATGTTAGGGGTATAGATATTTAAAATTGTTAGTTCTTCTTGTTGGACTTACCCTTTGAGTAATATATAGTGTCCTTCCTCATCTCTTATTATAGTCTTTAGCTTAAAATCTAATTGATCTGATATAAGGATGGCCACCCTGGCTTTTTTCTGATGTCCATTAGCATGGTAAATTATTTTCTACCCCATCACTTTAAATCTGGAGGTGTCTTTGAGTCTAGAATGAGTTTCTTTTAGGCAATATATAGATGGGTTCTTTTTTTTTATCCATTCTGATACCCTGTGTCTTTGGATTGGGGCATTTAGCCCATTTACATTCAGGGTAACTATTGAGAGATATGAATTTAGTGCCAATGTATTGCCTGTAAAGTGACTGTTCCTGTATATTGTCTCTGTTCCTTTCTGATCTACTACTTTTAGGGTATCTCTTTGCTTAGAGGACCTTTAATATTTCTTGTAGACCTGGTTTGTTGTTTGCAAATTCATTCAGTTTTCCTTTGTCCTGGGAGATTTTTGTCTCTCCTTCTATTTTCAATGATAGCCTAGCTGGATAGAGTATTCTTGGCTGTATGTTTTTCTCGTTTAGTGCTCTGAATATATCATGCCAGTTTTTTTCTGGCCTTCCAGGTCTCTGTGGATAAGTCTACTGCCAATCTAATATTTTTACCATTGTATGTTACAGACTTCTTTTCCCAGGCTGCTTTCAGGATTTTCTCTTTGTTGCTAAGACTTGTAAATTTTACTATTATGTGACTCGGTGTGGACCTATTCTTATTGATTTTGAGGGGAGTACTCTGCACCTCCTGGATTTTGATGCTAATTCCCTTTGCCGTATTAGGGAAATCCTCTACAATAATTCTCTCCAATATACCTTCTGCTCCCCTCTCTCTTTCTTCTTCTTCTTTAATCCCAATTATTCTAATGATATTTCATCTTATGGTATCACTTATCTCTCAAATTCTCCACTCGTGGTCCAGTAGTTGTTTGTCTCTCTTTTGCTCAGCTTCTTTATTCTCTGTCATTTGGTCTTCTATATCACTAATTCTTTCTTCTGCCTCATTTATCCTAGCATTAAAAGCCGCCATTTTTTATTGCACCTCATTAATAGCTTTTTTTATTTGAACTTGTTTAGATTTTTGTTCTTTTATTTCTCTAGAAAGGGCTTTTATTTCTCCGGACAGGTTTTCTCTAATATCTTCCATGCCTTTTTTGAGCCCAGCTAGAACCTTGAGAATCGTCTGAACTCTAGATTTGACATATTACCCATGTCTGTATTGATTAGGTTCCTAGCCTTCGGTACTCCCTCTTGTTCTTTTTTTGTGGTGAGTTCTTCTGTCTTGTCATTTTGTCGACATAAGAGTATATGAAGGATCAAATAAGATACTAAAAGGGTGGCAAAGACCCCAGGAAAATGTGCTTTAATCAAATCAGAAGAGACCCCCCCAAATCATTGGGTGCAGAAAGGGGTAAAAAGAAGTTCAGAAAAATAAATTTAAAAAAGAAAACAAATAAATAAAAAATATAAAAAAGAAAAAAATATATATATATCTATAGTTACCAGAACAGTGTCCCCCACCTAATTTTGGGAGCATTTTGGTCTCTTAGAAGAAACTACCTCCCCAAATTTTAAAGAATTAAAAAAGTATATTAGGGTAAACACAATGAAGGGATCAAATATGACTATAAAGATGAAAAAATGTTTTTTAAATTTCTAAAAAAAAAGGAGTTGATATGGCAATTTGGTTGGGAGAATAAAGAAATGAAGGTGGAGAGAATTTGCTTGGGTTGGAGACTAGAACAAGTCTGGTGCTAGATTTAGGGTATATTTTGATCTATTAGAAGATTTTGTACCCCAAATTTTTTAGAAGAAAAAATCCTGTGTGTATACAAAAAATAAAGTTAGATACAATGAAGGATAAAATATGACTATAATAATGAAGGTTCAAAAAGATTTTTTTTATGAAAGGTGTTGTTAAGATAAGCTAAAAAATTTAGCAGAAGAAAAAAATAAAATTAAAAACAATTAATTAACTTTGTAAGACTAAAGAATCATGGGGAGAAAGCCATTAATTCCATGCTTTGCTTTCTCCTCCTCTGGAATTCTGCTGTTCTCCTTGGCAACTGAACTTGGTCTTGGCTGGATTTCTTGTTGATCTTCTGCAGGAGGGGCCTGTTGTAGTGATCCTCAAGTGTCTTTGCCCGAGGCAGAATTGCACTGCCCTTACTGGGGGTCAGGTTATTTAATCCACTCGGGTTCACTTTCGGGAGCTTTTTTCCCTGAATGCTTTCTGTAAAGTTCCTGAGGATGGGAATGAAAATGGCAGCCTCCCAATCTCCAGCCAGGAGGAGCTGAGAGCTTGGGTACCCACGCCTCAGTGCGCCCTCAGAGAAAAGCACTCAATCACTCCCGTCTCACCGGCCTCTGGTCATGGTTGGAGAAAAGCGCTCAGTCACTCCCATCTCCCTGGCCCCCAGCTACACTCTGAGCTCACCCAGCCTGTGACCAAGTTTCTCTTTCTCTGGCACACAGCTCTGCCTGGAGTCTCCGAACCCCCACAGATCCCTGAGCGCTTCCATGCGGTGTCTCCCCGGATCTTGTGGGGACCCCACTCACAGAGCAGTGGCCTGTGTCACAGATTACGTTCAAGATAACTCCGAGTTGAGAGCTCACTCCTATGCTCTGTCTCTGTAGGTGGCTTCCCCACTCTAATACCTGCAAGTTCTGTGACACTCAGACACCCCTGATCCTTCTGTGACCCCTTGGGACCTAAGGCCATACATTCCCTGCATGAGCTTCACCCAGGTTTAGCCTCTGGAGCGATGTCCCTCAGTGGAGCAGACTTTTAAAAGTTCTGATTTTGTGCTTCATTGCTCCGCCACTTGCCGGAACCGGCCCCTCCCCCTTGGTCTATTTTCCCATTGCTTTGGATTCACTTTTCTGCCACTCCTACCTTTCAGAAAGTGGTCGATTTTCTGTTTCTAGAATTGTTGCTGTTTTTATCTTCAATCTCCTGTTGGATTTGTAGGTGTTCAGAATGGTTTGATAAGCTATCTAGTTGATCTCCTGCTACCTGATGTCATCTCAACCTGCTACTTCTCCACCGTCTTGACTCCTCCTCCCTCTCTTGTTATCTTTGTTAAAGAACTCAACTTTCCAGAGATACAAGGAAATTAAAAACTGGTTTATATATAGGGGTAGTATTGAATAAGGAAAAGGGTTACCTTGAAACTTATATCTATATGTATAATTAAATCATATACATATAGATTATAAATATAATCTATATGTATAATTTAAAAAAGAAAAAGAAGCAAAGGTATATGTATGAAAAAAGTTCAAGTTAAAAAGTTATTATGGAATATTGTGTATTAAATCTTAAGCTATAATGGTAAGTAGGTTAAAAAAATTAGAAGAACAAGAATGGTGAGAAAGAACTTTAAAAAAGAAGAAAGAAGAAAGAAAAGTTGTATCTTTGAAATATACAGATTTTTGAGCAATACCAGGAGCTTAATATATTGTCTTCTCCTGATGTTGAGGTTTTACGCTTTTATGGGGACCCTATGGTAGTTGTACTCTTGTTCTTTTGACTTGTCTTCTGGGGGAGGTGTCTGCCATGTTATTTTTCACCCCAAGCAGTCAACCTTGCTTGGGCTGAGTCACCCAACCCCCTATCAAGAGGCCGGGCACTGTGGAAACTGTTTTTTCATGCTTTTGTTCTCTGGAGGTTTTTGTTCTTTGGCAGCTTTTTGTGGCTTTTTGGAGGGTTAGTGGAAAGTACATTGTCCACACCCAGACCTGCTCCTCAGAGAGAAGCCTCAGTGTGCTCCCCTCTGTGTGTCCCAGACAACCCAGCTCTCCCCTCAGAAAAAAATCCGCTGATCAGTGCAACTGCTCACAGGCAGTGCAAATCCCCAGCCACCATCTCAGTGGTCGCCCAAGAACCCTGCTTGTCTCTGCATCCCTGGTGCAACTAAAACTGTGAGGGATATTGGTCCAGGCAAGGCTGAACCTGGGTGGCTGCCATTGTTGGGAGTGCTGTCTAGAGTCCACTCCCATGCCAGAAATGCTCAGATCCTGCAGCAGCGCATATTGTGTAAAACTGTGGCCTGAGGGACCCCAACTGGCTTTCATGCTGGGTTCTCTCAGGTATGGGCTGGGTGTGCACAGACCTGGGGGCTGTGTAGATCATGGAAGGCTCTGGGCCCAGAGACTGCCGGAGCGTGCCCACACTGGACTCTTTCCGACATGGGCAGGAGTGTGCCCAGCCTAAGTGCTGGTGCAAGCTGCAGAAAGTCATAGGATCAGGAACCAGAGACTGGAGCCCCCCTCCAGGCTCTCCCTGACATATGTGGTCACCAGCAGTGACCATCCTGGGACTGTGGGCTTAAGCCCGTGTCCTTGACAGCCCAACTGCCCCAGTTGCCCCTTAAGATCTTTGGCTCTTTTTGAGTGCTTTTAACCAGACTTCAAGTTAATGCTGGTCCCCACTCACAGGGCACTTTCATATTGTGGTACTACTTTCCAATGGGTCGCTTCTGGTGGCTTGCTCCCCATCCAATATCAGTCTGAGTCTTCCCATTACACTTTATCTCTCCACTAATGACCTTCTTCCCCTGTAAAGATTCAGAAGTGTATAATCTTACATCTCAGGCTGATGTTATGGGTGTTCAGAGTGTTCTGGTAGATATTTAGCTCACTTTAGGGGACTGGTTGAAAAAGAGACTCGTACTTCTCCGCCATCTTGCTCCTCCTCCCCTGCTTCCATGTATTTTTTATCATTCTTCTTTCATTTCCAGGCCACCCATTCATTCTTTAGTAGGATGCTCTTTAACCTTCATGTATTTATGGTCCTTCCACTTTTTCATCTTTTAAGAACGAAATTCTGATTACATTGTTTTTATTTTTCATCCATACATCTGAAAAGCATATAATATTTGTCTGCTATATTTTCTTATTAACACAGAATGTATTATTTGTTTCAGAGGTACAGGTTTACATTTCTTGCAACTCTTGTTTAGTATTCATGAACTCCTTTAGGTTTTGTTTGTCTTTGGAGACTCTTTATCTCTATGTTTTGAATGACCACCTTATTGAATAAAGTATTACTGGGTGCTTATTTTTCCCATTTAGCACATTGAATATATTATACCACTCATTTCGAGCCTGCCAGGTCTTCATGGACAGGTCTGCTGTTAACCTTTTGTGTCTACCTTTATAGATTAAAGACCTTTTTTCCCTAGCTGCTTTCAGAATTATCTCTTTATATTTGTGTTTTGCAAGTTTCACTATGATATGTTGTAATGTTGTCCTGTTTTTGTTTATTTTTAGGGGTTTCTCTGTGCCTCTTGGACTTGAATGCCTGTTTCCTTCCCCAGATTAAACAAGTTCTCAGCTATAATTTCAAATAAACCTTCCACCCCTTTTTTCTGTTCTTCTTACGGGATTCTTATGATAAAGATATTATTTCTCTTTGTGAAAGGACCAAGTTCCCTGAATCTAGCCTCATAATCTAATATTATTCTTTCCCTCTCCTTCACAGCTTCTTTATTTTCCATAATTTTACCTTTATATCACCTATATTCTCCACTGCTTCTACAATCTTCATTGTGATTATAACAAGTCAAGTTTGCGTTTCAGTTACAGCATTTATTTTAGCCTGACTAGATTATAGGTCTTTTACCTCTGCAGCAAGGGTTTCTCTTGCTTTTTTTCAGGTCTAGTTAGCAGTCTTATCACTGTTTTATTCTAAATTATTTTTCACATATATTGCTTATATCTGTTGTCAGCAAATCCTTGGCTGTGATACCTTTCTGATCTTTCTTTTGGGAAAAATTCTTCCATCTTGTTATTTTGGCAAAGATTTTTTTTTTTATCTTTCATGTGTTATCAAATCTTCTTATGTTTCCTGCACCTCAGAGTAACACTATATTAAAAAAAGAGGTCATACACTGTCCAGAGCCTGGAACTTCAGGAAGTGTTTCTGGGGTATGCTGTGCTCACTTTGCTGTTACATATTGTCTGCTCTTTTCCAGTGGCCAGTCCTCTGCAGAATTCCTCTTTGCTTGCTGTGGGAAGAGTTTGGTCCTTAATCCAGGTATACGTTGATTTCTTTGTTAAAATGAACCTGGAAAAAAAGAAAGAAAAGAAAGAGAGAGAAAGAAAAAGACTGATCTCCAGAAAAGTCTGATCCAGACAGAAAGAGAGAGAAGGAAAAGGAAAAGATATTTTTTTTAAAAAAAGCAGGTAATTAAAAGGCTTTAAACCTATAGTTAAGATTCTTTCATCGTCTTAACTATAGGAAACAAACTAAGTGTTGCTGGATGGGAGGTAATTAGGTGATTGGCATTAAGTAGGGCATGTGATATGATGAGCACTGGGTGTTGTATGCAACTTATGAATTATTGAACTCTATCTGAAACTAATGATGTACTATGTGTTGTCTAATTAAACTTAAATTAAATTTTTTTAAAATTAAAGATTTTTTATTTTTTATTTAACAGAGAGGGAGATCACAAGTAGGCAGAGAGGAAGGCATAGAAAGAAGGGGAAGCAGGCTCTGTGCTGTGCAGAGATCCCGATGTGGGGCTCGATCCCAGGTGATGAGATCATGACCTGAGCTGAAGGTAGAGGCTTAACCCATTGAGACACCCAGGAGCCCAAAATAATTTTTTTAATTTTTTTAATTATTATTTTTATTATGATATGTCAGTCACCATATAGTACAGTGTTCCATGATTCATTGTTTACATATAACACCCAGTGCTCCATGCAATACATGCCCTCCTTAATACCCATCAGGTCTTAACTAATATCAAAAGATTGAGATTATTCCCTGTATATTCTCAGACAACAATGCTCTGAAACTGGAACTCAATCACAAGAAAAGGTTTTGAAGGAATTCAAAAATTGGAACCTAAAGACCATCATTTTCAAGAATGTTTGGGCCAACCAGGGAACAAAGGGACTTAAAAAATTCATGGAAGTCAATGAAGCATATTGGTCCAAAACCTATGGGATATAGCAAAGGTGGTCCTAAGGGTGAAATATATAGCTACCCAAGCCTCACTCAAAAAAAAAAAAAAAAAAAAAAAAGAACAGAAATTTTTATTTTTTTTCACTTTTTTTTAATTTCTTTTTGGCATAACCATATTCATTGTTTTTGCAACACACCTAGTGCTCCATGCAATATGTGCCCTCCCTATTACCCAGCACCTGGTTTCCCCAACCTCCCACCCCTGCCAGTTCAGTTCAAAATACTCAGGTTGTTTTTCAGAGTCCATAGTCTTTCATGGTTCACATTCCCTTTTAATTTCCATCAAGTCCCTTCTCTTCTCCATCTCCCCATTTCCTCCATGTTCTTTGTTATACTCCAAAATAAATGAAATCATATGATACTTGAATCTCTCTGTTTGACTTATTTCACTGAGCACGATCTCTTCCAGTCCTGTCCATGTTGCTACAAAAGTTGGGTATTCATCCTTTCTGATGGAGGCATGATACTCCATTGTGTATATGGACCACATCTTCCTTATCCATTCGTCCAATGAAGGGCATCTTGGTTCTTTCCACAGTTTGATGACCGGGGCCAATGCTGCTATAAACATTGGGGTACAGATGGCCCTATTTATGACTACATCTGTAACTTTGGGGTAAATACCCAGTAGTGCAATTGCAGGGTCATAGGGAAGCTCTATTTTTAATTTCTTGAGGAATCCACACTGTTCTCCAAAGTGGCTGCACTAACTTGCATTCCCACCAAGAGTCTAAAAGGGTTCCCCTTTCTCCACATCCTCTCCAACACACATTGTTTCCTTTCTTGCTAATTTTGGCCATTCTAACTGGTGTAAGGTGATATCTCAATGTGGTTTTAATTTGAATCTCCCTTATAGCTAGTGATGATGAACACTTTTTCATGTGTCTGTTAGCCATTTCTATGTCTTCATTGGAGAAGTGTCTGTTCATATTTTCTGCCCATTTCTTGATCTGATTATCTGTTTTGTGTGTGTTGAGTTTGAGGAGTTCTTTATAGATCCTGGATAACAACCTTTTGTCTGTACTGTCATTTGCAAATATCTTCTCCCATTCCGTGGGTTGCCTCTTTGTTTTGTTGACTGTTGCTTTTGCTGTGAAGAAGCTTTTGATCTTGATGAAGTCCCAAAAGTTCATTTTCACTTTTGTTTCCTTGGCCTTTGGAGACATATCTTGAAAGAAGTTGCTGTGGCTGATATAGAAGAGGTTACTATCTATGTTCTCCTCTAGGATTCTGATGGATTCCTGCCTCACATTGAGGTCTTTTATCCATTTCGAGTTTATGTTTGTGTACGGTATAAGAGAATGTTTGAGTTTCATTCCTCTACATATACCTGTCCAATTTTCCCATCACCATTTATTGAAGAGACTGTCTTTTTTCCACTGTATACTTTTTCCTGTTGTGTCGAAGATGATTTGACCATAGAGTTCAGGGTCCATATCTGGGTTCTCCACTCTGTTCCACTGGTCTATGTGTCTGTTTTTATGCCAGTACCATGCTGTCTTGGTGATCACAGCTTTGTAGTATAGCTTGAAATCAGGTAACGTGATACTGACAGTTTTGTTTCTGTTTTTCAACATTTCCTTAGCAATTCGGGGTCTCTTCTGATTCCATACAAATTTTAGGATTATTTGCTCCAGCTCTTTGAAAAATACCGGTGGAATTTTGATTGGAATGGTATTAAAAGTATAGATTGCTCTAGGCAGTATAGACATTTTAACAATGTTTATTCTTCTGATCCAACAGCATGGAATGGTCTTCCATCTTTTAGCGTCTTCTTCAATTTCGTTCATGAGTGTTCTGTAGTTCCTCGAGTACAGATCCTTTACTTCTTTGGTTAGGTTTATTCCCAGGTATCTTATGGTCCTTGGTGCTATAGTAAATGGAATCAATTCTATAATTTCCCTTTCTGTAATGTTCATTGTTATTGTATAAGAAAGCCACTGATTTCTGTACATTGACTTTGTATCCTGCCACGTTACTGAATTGCTGTATGAGTTCTAGTAGTTTGGGGGTGGAGTCTTTGGGGTTTTCCATATAAAGAATCATGTCATCTGCGAAGAGAGAGAGTTTGACTTTTTCATTGCCAATTTGGTTACATTTTATTTCTCTTTGTTGTCTGATTACCGTTGCTAGGACTTCTAATACTATGTTGAACAAGAGTGGTAAGAGTGGGCATCCTTGTTGTGTTCCTGATCTCAACAGGAAGGCTGCAAGCTTTTTCCCATTGAGGATGATATTTGCTGTGGGTCTTTCATAAATAGATTTTATGAAGTTCAGGAATGTTTCCTCTATCCCTATACTTTGGAGTGTTTTAATCATGAATGGATGCTGGATTTTGTCAAATGCTTTTTCTGCATCCAATGAGAGGACCATGTGGTTCTTCTCTCTTCTCTTATTGATTTGTTCTATCACATTGATTGATTTGTGAATGTTGAACCATCCTTGTATCCCAGAGATGAATCCCACCTGGTCATGGTGGATAATCTTTTTAATGTGCTGTTGGATCCTGTTTGCTAGGATCTTATTGAGAATCTTAGCATCCATATTCATCAGGGATATTGGTCTGAAGTTCTCCTTTTAGATAGGGTCTTTGCCTGGTTTGGGGATCAGGGTAATGCTGGCTTCATCAAAAGAGTCTGGAAGTTTTCCTTCTGCTTCAATTTTTTGGAACAGCTTCAGGAGAATTGGTGTTGTTTCTTCTTTGAAAGTTTGGTAGAATTCCCCAGGGAATCTGTCAGGTCCTGGGCTCTTGTTTTTTGGGTAGGTTTTTGATCACTGCTTCAATCTCGTTACTAGATATCGGTCTATTCAGGTTGTCAATTTCTTCCTGGTTCAATTTTTGGGAGTTTATAGGTTTCCAGGAATGCATCCATTTCATCTAGGTTGCTTAGCTTATTGGCATATAACTGTTGGTAATAATTTCTGATGATTGTTTCTACTTCCTTGGTGTTCATTGTTATCTCTCCCTTTTCATTCACAATTTTATTAAATTGGGCTTTCTCTCTTTTCTTTTGGATTAGTGTGGCCAATGGTTTATTGATCTTATTGATTCTTTCAAAAAACCAGCTTCTAGTTTCATTGATACATTCTACTGTATCTCTGGTTTCTAACTCATTGATCTCCACTCTAATCTTGATTATTTCCTTCTTATGTGTGGCTGTTTGATTTGTTATTGATTCTCCAGTTGTTTAAGGTGTAGAGAGAGCTGGTGTATTCTGGATTTTTCAATTTTTTTGAGGGAGGCTTAGATGGCTATGTATTTCCCCCTTAGAACCGCCTTTGCTGTATCCCATAGGTTTTGGACCGAAGTGTCTTCATTCTCATTGGTTTCCATGAATAAAAACAGAAAATTTTAAAAATCTTTTAAAAAGCTAGAAGCCTGATTTCCAAGAAAAATATGGGAAAATAAAGAAAAATAATAAAAAAAATAGAAGCCTGATAAAGAGACAATAGAGAAAAGGAAATGAAAAAAAAAAATCCAAGAAACAAATATGCTATAATTCTAATTCAAAAAAAAATAAAAAGAAGAAGAAAGAAAAGGTAGAAAGAAAGAAAGAAGAAAATAATCGGGAAAAAAAATACAGCCTGGTCCTATTTCTATCAGATTTTAAGGGGACACTGAATTATGATCAGTTGATTTGGTGCATGTGGAGTGCTTCCTGTGCTGCACTGGCTGAGAATCAATCCCATCCCAGTAAAAATGTACTGACCAAGCATAGGAGGCCGCAGTTTGATGTAATTGGCTCCCACCTCTACTGGGATCTGCTCTGTTACTCTCTGAGGCCTGACTGGTTTGTGGCAAGGGTAAAATGGCACCGCACTCTTTCATCTCTAGAGAGTGTATCTCACACAACTCACTGTTCAGGAAGCCCTCACTGAAAAACAAGGGCCATCATCATGCCCAGTGCCACAACTTTCTTGCATTTTATCTTTGTGTGCTGACTTGGATTCAAAACCCCAAATCACTGCGCAGATCCACTCCCTTCTTTGGATTTGAGTCTTTATGTGCCATTACTAGTGTCCTATGTCCCAGAAAAACAGCCCCATGCCTGCACAGTGCGTGGAGTCTATGGTGTGCCCCCTGAAAAAGCAGCGACCAGGTTATCCACTCTCTGCATGTGCCTCTGCCCCTCCTAATGAAAGGCTGATTTCTAGTACCTGCAGGGTCTTTTGCCCTTGGAGAGTCAATATACCCTCTAACATGTACTCCAGGAATGGAAACAATCTCTCCCATTGTGACCCAGGAGTTCCCTACACCACTTCGTGCTCTCCAGCCAAGCATCCTCCTTCTCCCCAGCAGTGCACACCATAGCTCCACTCTGGCAAAAGTCATGCACTTCCAAATCCTCAGAGACTGAGCTCCATACACTGTTTGCAAAAAACCTGCCACACTCAGTTCCTCTGACTCCCCAGTCTGTGGTCTGGAGAGGTTTTCATCTTGTGCAAACCTGAAACTGCATTTTCTTAACCCATCTCTCTTGCTCTCCCTTTTCTCTCCCTATGGAAAG
This sequence comes from Meles meles, assembly GCF_922984935.1. Classification (NCBI taxonomy): domain Eukaryota; kingdom Metazoa; phylum Chordata; class Mammalia; order Carnivora; family Mustelidae; genus Meles; species Meles meles. The sequence goes on along the minus strand of NC_060087.1, from coordinate 49,662,344 downwards.
GATTCCTTCACTTCTGTGGCATTCATACACCTCACAGCTGCCACACTTTCTCCTTCCAACCATTGAAATACTTCTTTCAATCTTCAGGTTGATTTCTTGTTTGTTCCAATTGGTCTGATCTCAAAACAACTGTGTTCAAGGACTGAAGAAAGCCAAAGGCCCCCCTACTTCTCCTTCTTAACTCATCCCCCCAATACTGTTGTTCATTAACTTTCATACTAGATTGAAGTGATCATAATCCACCATATTATATTACTAGAGTATTCTGAATCTGACTACATACTTGCTCTTACCAGTTGTATATTTTTCATATGTTTTCATGTTACATGTTGAGGAGGGACCCTTGTGGTTGGTGTCCACAAACATATCCACCAGGCAAAAGCTAGTGTTTAGTGTTCATGGATCTCTGTAGGAGATCTATAGAAGTTGTGCTGGCCATTAGTTCCTTTAGTAACAAAGGAGTTGAAGGGGTCTTCTGAAGAGGAGGCCACTGTAAACTGTGGTTTTTCCTGCTGCAAGTCTGATACTTGTCGTCTTTACTACCTAACCATCTCTGAATGTCTTAGCTTTGCTAATTTCTGGGTGGAAAGAAACCAAAGCTGGTTCTTGCAGTGGCCAGAAAAACTGGGGAAGCTATTACTCATTCCATTCTCCTTTTTCCCACTAGAAGAATTCCTTTTACCTGATATGTTCTTTCTTGGTGAAGAGCAATGATGACTGGGAAATAACATGATCCAGGAAAAATGAAGCTGTTCTTTTTTTTTTTTTTTTTTTTTTTGGTGATCATTCTCAAGTTTTTTATCCTATTCTGTTGCTAAATTTTCTCAAGTGGACTCTAGTGCTCTCTAGAGGTACTTTTCTTCATAGACAGTTGTCTAATTACTGATCCTTACAAGCAGACAAAGCTATGGTCTCCTAAATGGCTATGATGGTGACCTTCTGTGTATAGTAAAATTATAACTGTTTATGCACAGACACAAATATATTTATCTTCTCTATATTAAACATGATAAAAAACATAAATTTAACTTTTATTAGTAGTGTTTCAGTAGCTTATCTGACATAGAAATAACCCAACACTGAGTGAATATGTATTCCTTAACTTACCACAACTAAGGTCGGAAATGAGCAAAAATATTTTGGAACCAATTTTTAGACAGATATAACACCAATCAACTAGCCCAACATATTGTTATCTGTTTTCTATTTTTTTAATTTTAAAAATGTTATTTACTTATTTTGTCAGAGAGAGAGAGAGCACAAGCAGAGGGAGTGGTAGGCAGAAGGAGAAGCTGGATCCCTGATGAGCAAGGAGCTCAGTGAGGCACTCAATCCCAGCATACTGGAATCATGACCTGAGCCAAAGGCAGATGCTTAACTGACTGAGCCACCAGGCGTCCCTCTGTTTTCCATTTTAAACCTTATTTTGGTAGGAAATTGGGGTAGAACAAAAATGTATGCTGACGGGGCACCTGTGTGTCTCAGTTGGTTAAAGCCTCTGCCATTGGCTCAGGTCATGATCCTAGGGTCCTGGGATCAAGCCTCACATCAGGCTTTCTGCTCAGCAGGAAGCCAGCTTCCTCCTCTCTCTCTGCCGGCTTGTGATCTCTGCCTGTGAAATAAATAAATAAAATCTTTGAAAAAAAAAGTATGCTGACATTATAGGTAATGTTGATAATTTGGAAGACACAGCTGTTTTTTATTAAAACAACAGTATTAAACTAATATTATTATCCAAAGAGATTTTCCAACTCATATTCACTTGAAAAGTATTTGTGTTTCTTCCTCTATTTCTTATAGTTTTAAGAATATTTTACTTACTTATGGAGCATAAGGAATAACATGGAGGACATTAGAAGGAAAGGAAAAGTGAATTGTGGGAAATCAGAGGGGGACAAAAACCATGAGAGACTATGGACTCTGAGAATCAAACTGAGGGTTTTGGAAGGGAAGGGAGGGGGGTTAGGTGAACCTGGTGGTGGGTATTAAGGAGGGCATGTATTGGATGGAGAACTGGATGTGGTGCATAAACAATCAATCTTGGAACACTAAAAATATAAAATTAAATTTAAAAAAGAATATTTAATGTTTTTAAGTTCTCATTTATCTCTAAGTCGATTTATGTTTTTATGGATAGATTTCACTGAATTTATTTTTCTTACTTTTTTTAATATTTTATTTATTTGACAGAGAGAGACACAGTGAGAGAAGGAACACAGCAGAGGGAGTGGGAGAGGGAGAAGCAGGCTCCCTGTGGAGCATCGAGCCCAATGCGGGGCTCCATGCAGAGATCAATCCCATGACTCTGGGATCATGACCTGAGCCAAAGGCAGACACTTAGGAACTGATCCACCCAGGTGCCCCTATTTTCTTTTACTTTAAATTCAGTTAGCCAAGGGCACCTGTGTTGCTCAGTCAGTTAGGTGTTTGCCTTTAGCTCAAGTCATGATCCGGGGTCCTGGGATCAGACCCTGCATTGGGATCCCTGCTCAGTGAGGAGTCTGCTTCTCCCTCTTCCTCTGCCCCTCCCCCTCTGCTCATGTTCTGTATCTCACCCTCTCTCTCAAATAAATAAAAGCTTCTAAGAATAAATTCAATTAGCCAACATATCATTAGTTTTAGATGTAGCATTCAAGAGCCCATCAGTTGCATATATCACCCAGTGCTCAAGCTTCTGCTCAACCAAGGAAACAATTAAAAAAAAAAAAACTAAACTAAACTAAAAGGCAACCTATGGAATGGGAGAAGATATTTGTAAATGACACATCAGATAAATAGCTAGTATCCAAGATCTATAAATAACCTATTAAACCCAACACCCAAAAGAAACAAAGAATCCAGTCAAGAAATGGGCAGAAGGGGGCGCCTGGGTGGCTCAGTGGGTTAAAGCCTCTGCCTTTCACTCAGGTCATGATCCCAGGGTCCTGGGATCGAGCCCCACGTCAGGCTCTCTGCTTGGCGGGGAGCCTGCTTCCTCCTCTCTCTCTCTCTGCCTGCCTCTCTCCCTACTTGTGATCTCTATCTGTCAAATAAATAAATAAATAAATAAATCTTAAAAAAAAAAGAAATGGGCAGAAGACATGAACAGACATTTCTCAAAAAAAAAGACATACAAATGACCAACAGACACATGAAAAAATGCTCAACATCACTTGCCATTAGGGAAATACAAATCAAAACCATGATGAGATACCAGTCAGAATAGCTAGACTTAACAAGTTAGGAAACAACAAATACTGGTGAGGATGTGGAGAAAGGGAATCCTTTTCCACCATTGGTGGGAATACAAGCTTGAACAGCCATTCTGGAAAATGGTATGCAGGTTTCTCAAGAGATTAAAAATAAAGCTACCTATGATGCAGCAATTGCAGTACTAGGTATTTACCACAAAGATACAAATTTATTGATCCAAAGGGTCACCTGCTCTCCAATATTTATAGAAGTAATGTCCACATAGCCAAAGTGTGGAAAGAGCTGAGATGTCCATCAACAGATGAATTAATAGAAATGATGTGGTGTGTGTTCCACACATGATGGGATATTACTTAGCCATCAGAAGGGATGAATACTTACCATTTACATTGATGTGTATGGAACTGGAGGATATTATGCTGAGTGAAATAAGTCAATCAGAGACAATTATCATATGGTTTCACTCATATGTGGAATATAAGAAACAGCACAGAGGATCATCGGGTAAGGGAGGGAAAACAGAATGGGAAGTCATCAGAGAGGGAGAAAAAGCACAATAGACCCATAACTGTAGGAAACAAACAGGGCTGCTGAAGGGGAGGTGGGAGGGGCATGGGGTAATTGGATCAATTTAAATAAGTCTTTTTTTTTTAAGGTTGACTTTTATTTTTTTAAGATTTTATTTATTTATTTGACAGAGAGAAATCACAAGAGAGGCAGGCAGAGAGAGAGGAAGGGAAGCAGGCTCTCTGCTGAGCAGAGAGCCCGATGTGGGACTCGATCCCAGGATCCTGAGATCATGACCTGAGCTGAAGGCAGCGGCTTAACCCACTGAGCCACCCAGGCGCCCATAAATAAGTCTTCTTTAAGGGATTTTATGAATCACATTGGCTACACCATCTGGAGGCAGACAAAACAAAACATACAGATAACATACATACAACCATACATACATGTACATTCATACAGATGCAGAGATCTTATAACATTCATTATAAAGTTTTAACCATTAATCAGGAAACAAAGTAATATAAAACTCACTGATTTATATAAAATAGTTGACTCTCACATTACTCAACTTTATATTTTCATCTAAGTAGTGTTTCTGTCCAATATGGGACAAGATAACATTTTCTATTAAATACAAAGATTAGTGCTTTTTACCCATATTTGTAAAGAAAATTTTTAAGGTTTTATTTTGTCATGATATGTAAACTTGTAGATGCTATGCCCTACCTCTGAGGCTGAAGAGACATCTAGTGGCAGTTTAAAAGTGTCCAAAGTTCCTTAAGTGGACAAAATATTCAGTCTAATTTTAATTAGCTCTTTTCTTTTTTTATTCACAAGTAGTCGCTTTTGGTGAACATTTGATTCCTTGAGGGGCTCCCATAAGGTATGCAGCCTAAAGTTAAAGTGACTGTAGGGACCAGAGGGGTTGGAGTGGGAAGGGAAAAGTCTGGCAGAGACATCCAGAGAGGGTAGGAATTTGAAGGGGGAACATAGCAAAGGATTAAATGGAGTGATGGGAAGAATAGAGGTGGTAAACAGATGAGTGGAAGCAATGGAAAGGTAGAGATTCTCAGAGGATTCAGGTAGGGGAGATTGCACGGTTTCCAAAGAGCCCACAAAGTTCAAAATTATCCTCAGCAAAATTATACAAACAAGAAGTGGGTAAGCAGAGCTACCAAAACATATAATGAGCAGGGATTCATGAAAAGGGTTTCAATCAACTTAGAAGTTCCCAATGGAAAATCAACCTCAGATAAAGAGTATGAAAAATTTTCTCAGAGAGCCAGAAAAAAATTCCAGAGCAGGAGTGAGGTGGTGAACTCTACTCAAAGAACTAGGAGAAAAACCTTCCAGCCCAGGAGTAAGGTAATAAACACCAACCAAAATGAAGAGCCAAAAGAAAAACTTCTGCCTAAAGAGTCAAGGACTAATCCCCAGTCAAGACAGAGAGCCAGAAAGAAGGACTTCCACCTCAGTTTTCTATAAATAATCACAAAGGATATCATAAAAGGTGGATATAAAATATAATATATATTTAAATGAGGAGGTGAGAGGAGAAAAAAATGGGTTCAAAATTGAATGACCATTAACTTAATATAGAGCGCTATATGTAGAAGAGGTTATATACAAGCTTAATGATAACCATATATCAAAACACACTAATAAAAATGCAAAGAATAAAGAGAAAGAAACCCAAATATATCACTAAAAAAAATCAGCAAAACACGAAAGAGAGAAAGACAAGAAAGGATCAGACAGAATCTTCAAAAACGCCCACAAAACAAGTAATAATATGTCAATAAATACCTATCCATCAGTAAGTACTTTAAAAAAATTACTTTGAGTGTAAATGAACTACATGCTCCAATCAAAACACATACGGTGATGCAATGGATTTTTTTTAAAAAAGACCCATTTATATGATGCCTATAAGAGACTCAGTTTAGACCTAAAGTCGCCTGCAGATGGATAGTGATAGGATGGAAAAATGTAACATGTAAATGGAATTCAAAAGAAAGTCAGAAAATAAATACTTATACTGGACAAAACAGACTTTAAGACAAACACTGTAATAAGAGAGAATGGAGGACACTACACAAGCATTAAGGAGACAATCCAACAAAAAGATATAACAATTGCAAATATTTATGTACATGATATAGGAGTACCTAAATACACACAAGAGTTAATAACAAACATAAAGGAACTAATCAATAATGGTGCGATAATAAGAGGGGATTTTAACACCCCGCTTAATGGGGTGGAAACATTGGACACATCATCTAAGAAAAACACCAACAAGGCAACAATGGCTTTGGACGGCACACTGGACAAGATGGATTTAATAGATACATTCAGAATATTCCAACCTAAGCCAGGAGAATACACATTATTTTCAGGCACACACAGAACACTCTCCAGAATAGAGATCACACATTAACCCAAAAAACAAACATCGACAAGTTCAAGATTGAAATCGTATCATGCATATTTTCTGACCACAACGTTATGAAACTAGATGTCAAATACAAGAAAAATTTGGAAAGACCACAAATACATGGAGGTTAAATAACAAGCTACTAGACAATGAATGGGTCAAATGGGATATCAAAAAAGAAATTTTAATAGTATAAGGAACACCCTTCCAAATAGCTAAAATTAACATCACAAGAAACAGCAGGTGTTGGTGCTGATGTGGAGTAAAAGAAACACGTGTAACCTCTTGGTAGGAATGCAAACTGGTGCAGCCACTGTGGAAAACAGTATGGAGGTTACTCAAAAAAGTTAAAAATAGAACTACCTTACAATCTAGCAATTGTGCTACTGGATATTTACCCAAAGAATATAAGAACACTAATTCAAAAGGATACATGTACCCTTATCTTTATAGAAGCATTATTTATAATAACCAAGATATGGAAGCAGCCCAAGAGTCCATCAATTGAGGAATGGATAAAGAAGGTGTGATATATATATATATATATATATATATATATATATATATATATATTTCAGAAATAAAAAATAATGAAATCTTGTTGTTTACAAGAACATGGATGGAGTTAGAGAGTATAATGTTAAATGAAAGAAGTCAACAGAAGACAGACAAATGCTATATGATTTCACTCATATGTGGAATTTAAGAAACACAAGCAAACAAAGTGAAAATAAGAGAGAGACAAAGTAAGAAACAAATTATGCATTATAGAAAACAAATCTGATGGTTACCAGAGTGGAGGTGGGGGGGGGGATGGGTCAAATAGGTTATGGGGATTAAAGTGTTCACTTGTCTTAATGAGCACAGGGTGATGTACGAAGTGTTGAAGTACCATACTGTACACCCGAAACCAATATAACACTGTATGTTAACTAATTGAAATTAAAATTTTAAAAAACAACAACAAAAATAAATGGAACCAAATGAAAATGAAAGCTCAAATATCAAAAACCTCTGTGATGCAGTGAAAGCAGATCTAAGAGGGAAATTTATAGCAATACAGGCCTATATCAAGAAGCAACAAAAATCTCTGTCTCTGTCTCTCTCTCTCTCTCACACACACACACACACACAAGCAGGAGGAGGAGCAAGATGGCAGAGAAGTGGGAGACCCTGTTTCAACTGGTCCCCTGAATTGAGCTAAACTCCTACCAGAATGCTCTGAACACACATGAAATCAGCCTAAGGTGTAAAATTAAACACTTCTGGATCACTACAGGGACAGAAGATCATGAGTGGAGAGGTATAGTGGAGTGGGAGTGTTCAGACTGATACCAGGGGATAAACAGAAGGGGGAAGGAGCCATCAGAAAAGACCCATTGGAATATAATACCCCAATACAAAAGTGCCCTGGGATTGGGACCAGCATTAACTTCCAGTGTGGGTAAAAACACCCAAAAAGAACAAAGGGTCTTAAGGGACAATTGGTGGAATAGGGCAGCCACAGGCATGGACCTAAGCCCATGGTCCCATGGTGGTCACAGCCGGCACACACCTGTGTCTGACAGAGCCCAGCACAGGCCCCAGGCAGAGATCCCTGGGCTGGTAGTCTTCCATGACCTGTGCCACTACTGGGGCTAGGCATACCCCTGACTGTGCCTGAGAGAGCCTGGTGCAAGCATCAGTCAGTGGTCCCTGGGCCCACAGCCTATCGTTGCCTATACCCCTGCCTGGGTTTCAGCACACCTGGCATGGGCGTGGGTTCCAGACAGCAGTCCCAACAATGGCAGCCACCTGGATCAGGCTCACAAGGACCAATATCGCTTGTGGTTTTAGTGGCACCTGGGAGCAGAGACAAGAGGGGCCTCAGGCAACCACTGAGATGGTGGCTGGGAGTGTGCACCACCTGTGGGAGGTTGCACTGTTCAGTGGAGTTTCAGAGGGGAAGACTGTGTGTTCTGGACCATCCAGAGGGGACAAGGCTACAGCCTCTCTCTGGGGCAGAAGTCTGGGTGCAGACAGTTTACTTTGCTCTGACCCTCCAAAAAGCCACCTAAAGCCACCAAAGAATAAAAACCTTAAAGAACAGTTTCCACAGAGCCCAGCCCCTTGATGGGGGGCAGGAGGACTGGATCCAGGCAAGACTGCCTGAAAAACAACACAGCAGGCCCCTCCCCCAGAAAGCCAGACAAAAAAAAAAAGAAAGAACAACCACTACAGGGTCCCGATAAAATTGTAAAACCCCAATATCAGGGGAGAAGAAGATATTAAGCTACCGGAATTGCCTGAAAACTCGACTATTTCATAGCTACAATTTTATTTTTAATTCATTCCCACTATTCTCATTTGTTTTAATTTTTTTACTTTTTAAAATCTATTTACCATCACAATGAGAGGTTCAATACAACAAATTACATAACGACCTTTTAACTTGAACTTTTTTGATACATATACCAGTGTTTTTCTTTTGCTTTCCTATTTTTTTAATATTCATATAGAGATGAGCTTCAAGGTAATTCTCTTTCCCCAGTCAATACTACCCCTATATATAAACCAGATTTAAACCCCTTTTATCTCTGGAAAGTTGAGTCCTGCAACAAAGATATCAAGATACACCCAAGAAGAATCAAAATAAACTTCCTCGACCACACTGAGGCTTTATAACCAACTCCCATCTTTTTCTACTGTCAGTGTTTCTGTGTATTTGTTTTTGTTCTGGTAGTATATGAATCTTATACTTGGGGTTTTTTTGGCTGGGTTCTATTTTCTTGTAATTTACTTTTTTGTTCTTTTTGCTTGTCCGTTTTTGTTTGTATACCTTATAAATCTTACATTTGGGTCCATTCAGGCTGTGTCTTCTCTTTTATTTTATTTTTTTTCTGTCTCTGTCTCTGTCTCTGTCTCTCTCTCTCTCTCTCTCTTTTTCTTTTTTCTTTCTTTTTAGTGGGGACTCTTGATTACTCAGAAGCCTTCCAGGGTGCACCTTGCCTGGATCACGATTGATGCATTCAGCTACATCCCCTCAACCATCTTTCACCAAAATGACTAGGAGGAGGAATGCCCAACAGAGGAAAAATTCAGAGACTGCTCCCTCTCCATCAGAGCTATTGGATACAGACATAAACAGTGTCAGAAAGGGAATTCAGGCAAACAATTATCTAGGCAATGCCTAGGTTGGAGAAAACCATTAATGACAACATAGAATCAATCACGGCACAAGTGAAAGCCACCAGGGAAGTAATTAAAAATGCTATCAATGAGTTCCAATCTAATCTAAATTCTATAGCAGCTAGAGTAACTGAAGCAGAAGATAGAATTAGTGATCTACAAGACAAATTTATAGAGAAAAAGGATCAGGAGGACACCAGGAAAAAATAGCTTAGAAGCCATGAAAACAGAATTAGGCAAATAAATGATGCCACGAAATATTAGAATGTCTGAAGTATTAGAATCCCTGAGGAGGTGGAGAAGGAAAGAAGACTAGAGGATATAGTTAAACAAATTCTCCACGAAAATTTTCTGAATCTGGGGAATGGAACCAGCCTTCATGTCCTAGAGGAAGAAAGGTTTTCCCCCAAGATCAGAGAATCTAGAAAAACCTTGAGACACCTGATTGTGAAAATGATGAATCATAATTTTAAACAGGAGATCTTGAGAGCAGCTAGGGGGAAGAGATTCCTTATGTACAGAGGAAACCCCATCAGAATAACGTCAGACCTGTCCACAGAAACCACAGAAACCTCGCAAGCTAGGGGGAATAGATTCCCTATGTACAGAGGAAACCCCGTCAGAATAATGTCAGATCTGTCCACAGAAACCTCGCAAGCCAGAAAGGGCTGGCAAGACATATTCAGGGCAATAAAAAAAAAAAGAAGAAGAACATGCAACCAAGAATACTTTATCCAGCAAGGCTGACATTCAAAATGGATGGAGAGATAAAGAGTTTCCAAGACCAGCAAAGTTTAAAAGAGTATGTGGCCACCAAACCGGCACTACAAAAAAAAAAAAAAAAAAAATATATATATATATATATATATGTATATATATATATATATATTAAGGAGTGTTCTATAAAAGAAGAAAGAACCCAAGAGTGACATAGAACAGAAATTTACAGAGACAATCTATAGAAACAAGGACTTCACGGGAAACATGATGTGAATAAAAACATGTTTCAAAAATCACTCTCAATGTGAACAGCTTAAATGCTCCCATAAAATGGTACAGGGTTACAGATTGGATGAAACAACAGAACCTGTCCATATGCTGTCTACAAAAGAAATGTTTAGAAAGTAAAGATACATCCAAACTGAAAGTAAAGGGACTCAGAAGCATTATTCATGCCAAAGGGACTCAAAAGAAAGTTGGAGTACCTGGATTCCTAGGAGAAATTGACATACTGATCCTAAAATTCAAATGGAATTGAGAGGGACTCCAAATTAAAAAAAAAAAAATCTTGAAAAAGACAAAGGAAACAAAGTGAAAATGAATTTCTGGGACTTCATCAAGATCAAAACCTTCTGCACAGCAAAAGAAACAGTCAACAAAACAAAGAGACAACCCAAGGAATGGAGAAGATATTCAAAAACAACACTACCCTAGTGTTCATAGCAGCAATGGCCACAGTCGCCAAACTGTGGAAAGAACCAAGATGCCCTTCAACAGATGAATGGATAAAGAAGATGTGGTCCATATATACTATGGAGTATTATGCTTCCATTAGAAAGGATGAATGCCCAACTTTTGTATCAACATGGACAGGACTGGAAGAGATTATGCTAAGTGAAATAAATCAATCAGAGAGAATCAAATATCATATGGTTTTCCTTATTTGTGAAGCATAAGTAATAATATAGCGGACATGGTGAGATGGTGAAAAGTGAGTTGGCAGAAATTGGAGGGGGAGACGAACCAGGAGAGACTGTGGACTCTGGGAAACAAACTGAGGGTTTGGGAAAAGATAGGGGTGGGGGGTTGGGTAAGCCTGGTGGTGGGTATTATGGAGGCACATACTGCATGGAGCCCTGTGTGTGGTGCAGAAACAATGAATTCAGGAACCCTGAAAAGAAATTTTTAAAAATTTTAAAACTTAAAAATAAGAGAGACTATGGACTCTGAAAAACAATCTGAGGGTTTTGAAGGAGCGGGGGGGAGGAGGATGGGGGAGCCAGGTGGTGGGTATTAAAGAGAGCACATATTGCATGGAGCACTGGGTGTGGTGCAAAAACAATGAATTCTGTTATGCTGAAAAGAAATTTTTAAAAAACTTAAAAAATAAAAGGAACTAGAAAGTCAACAACAAATTGAGAAAACCACCCACTTAAGAAGGGAAATAATCAAGATTAGAGCAGAGATCAAGGTGATAAAAACTAGAGATACAGCAGAAAACATCAAAGAAACTAGAAGCTGTTTTTTTGAAAGAATCAATAAGATCAACAAACCCTTGGCCAAACTAATCCAAAAGAAAAGAAAGAGAACCCAAATTAATAAAATTGTGAATGAAAAGGGAAAGATCATGACTAACAACAAGGAAATAGAAACAATCATCAGAAATTATAATCAACAGTTATATGCCAATAAATAAAGTATCCTAGACGAAATGCAGGCATGCCTGGTAACCACTAAACTTCCAAAACTGAATCAGGAAGAAATTGACAACCTGAATAGACCAATTTCTAGTAAAAAGATTGAAGAGCGGTCAAAAATTTCCCAAAACACAAGAGCCCAGGACCTGACGGATTTCATGGGGAAATCTACCAAACATTCAAGGAAGTAGTAATACCTATTCTCCTGAAGCTGTTTCAAAAAACTGAAGCAGAAGGAAAACTCCCACACTCTTTTTGTGAAGCCAGCATTACACTGATCCTCAAACCAGGCAAATAACCCACCAAACAGAAGAATTTCAGAGCAATATCCCTAATGAATATGGATGTTAAGATTCTCAACAAGATCCTAGGTAATAGGATCCAAAACTACATTAAAAAGATTATCCAGAGGAGAAGGAAGTTGAGGGAAATTGGAAGGGAAGGCGAACCATAAGAGACTATGGACTCTGAAAAACAACCTGAGGGTTTTGAAGGGGCGGGGGTGGGAGGTTGAGGGAACCAGGTGGTGGGGTAGTAGGGAGGGCACGTATTGCATGGAGCACGGGGTGTTGTGCAAAAACAATGAATACTGTTTTGCTGAAAAAATAAATTAATTAATTTAAAAAAAAGATTATCCAGGAGTGCTAGGGTGGCTCAGTCGCTTGGGCCTCTGCCTTTGGCTCAGGTCATGGTCCTAGGGTCCTGGGATGGAGCCCCACATCCGGCTCTCTGCTCAGCAGGGAGCCTCCTTCCCCCTTTTTCTCTGCCTGCCTCTCTGCCTACTTGTGATCTCTGTTTGTCAAATAAATAAATAAAATCTTGAGAAAAAAAAATAAGATCATCCAACATGACCAGGTGGGATTTGTACATGGGATGCAGGGGCGATTCAATATTGCAAAGCAATAAATGTGATAGAACAAATCAATAAGAGAAGAGAGAAGAACCACATAGTCCTCTCAATGGATGCAGAAAAACCATTGGACAAATACAGCATTCATTCTAATCAAAGTGCTTCAAAGTATAGGGACAGAGAGAACATTCCTCAACTACATAAAATCTATCTCTGAAAAACCCACAGCAAATATCATCCTCATGGGAAAAGCTGACAGTCTACCCTTTGAGACCAGGAGCATGACAAGGATGTCCACACTCGCCATTCTTGTTCAATATAGTACTAGAACTCCTAACAACTGCAATCAAACAACAAAGAGAAATAAAATGTACTCAAATGGCAATGAAGAAGACAAACTCTCTCTCTTCGCAGATGACATGATACCTTATATGGAAATCATAAAACTACTAGAACTCATACAGCAATTCAGTAACGTGGCAGGAGATGAAATTAATGTACAGAAATCATTTGCTTTCTAATACAATAACAATGAAAATACAGAAAGGGAAATTAGAGAATTGATTTCATTTACTATAGCACCAAGAACAATAAGATACCTGGGAATGAACCTAACCAAAGAGGTAAGGGATCTGTACTTCAGGAACTACAGAACACCCATGAAAGAAATTGAAGAAGACACAAAAAGATGGAAGACCACTCCATGCTCATGGATCAGAAGAATAAACATTGTTAAAATGTCTGTACTGCCTAGAGAAATCTATACTTTCAATGCCATTCTGATCAAAATTCCACTGGCACTTTTCAGAGAGCTAGAGCAAACAATCCTAAAATTTGTATGGAACCAGAAGAGACCCCAAATTTCTAAGGAAATGTTGGAAAAGAACAACAAAACTGGGAACATCACGTTGCCTGATTTCAAGCTTTACTAGGAAGCTCTGATCACCATGACAGCATGGTATTGGCACAAAAACAGACACATAGACCAGTGGAACAGAGTAGAGAGCCCAGATATGGACACTCAACTTTATGGTCAACAAATGTTCTGCAAAGCAGGAAAAAATATACAGTGGGGAAAAGACAGTCTCTTCAATAATTGGTGCTGGGAAAATTGGACAGCTATGTTAGAAGCATGAAACTCCACCATTTACTTACACCATACACAAAAATAAACAGGAAATTGATAAAAGACCCTTTTTATTTTATTTGAGCAAAGAAAGGCAGGAGTATATCAAAATCCTAGAGGAGAACATAGGCAGTAACCTCTTTGACAATGGCCACAGCAACTTCTTTCAAGACATGTCTCCAAAGGCAAAGGAAACAAAAGTGAAAATGAAATTTTCGGAATATATCAAGATCATAAGCTTCTGCACAGCAAAGGAAACAGTCATCAAAACAAAGTAGCAGCCCATGGAATGGAGAAGATATTCACAAATGACAGTACAGACAAAGGGCTGATATCCAAGATCTATAAAGAACTCCACAAACTCAACAAACACAAAACAGATAATCACGTCAAAAATAATGTGCAGAAGACATGAACAGACACTTCTCCAAAGAATACATATAAATGGCTAACAGACACATTAAAAAATAATCATCATATTTAGCCATCAGAGAGATTAAAATCAAAACCACATTGAAATAACAACTTATACCAGTTCAAATGGCCAAAACTAACAAGAGAGTAAACAACAATTGTTGGAGAGGATGTGAAGGGGGAACCCTCTTACACTGTTGGTGGAAATGCAATTTGGTGCAGCCACTTTGGAAAACAGTGTGGGAATTCCTTAAGAAATTAAAAATAGAGCTTCCCTATGATCTTGCAATTGCACCACTGGGTATTTACCCCAAAGATACAGATGTAGTGAAAAGAAAGGCCATCTGCATCCCAATGTTCATAGCAGCCATGGCCAAAGTCACCAAACTGTGGAAAAAACCAAGATGCCCTTCAACAGATGAATGGATAAAGAAGATGTGGTCCATATATACTGTGGAGTATTATGCCTCCATCAGAAAGGATAAATACTCAACTTTTGTGTCAACACGGACTTGACTGGAAGAGATTATGCTAAGTGAAATAAGTCAAGCAGAGAGAATGAAATATCATATGGTTTTTCTTATTTGTGGAGCATAAAGAATAACACACAGGACATGGGGAGATGGAGAGAAGAAATGAGTTGGGGGAAATTGGAGGGGAGACAAACCATGAGAGACAGTGGACTCTGAGAAACATACTGAGGGATTTGGAGGGGAGTAGGGTGGGAGGTTGGGTGAGCCTGGTAGTGGATATTATGAAGGGCATGTATTGCATGGAGCACTGGGTGTGGTGCCTAAACAATGAATTCTGGACCACTAAAAAGAAATTAAAGCAAAAACAAAAACAAAAACAACCATCACAACAGATATGCAAACATCTATAAGAGAATATTATGAAAAAGTGTATGCTCAAAAAAGAAAAAGTGTATGCCAGAAAATTGCAACCACTTAGAAGAAATGGATAATTTCCTAGAAACATAATCTACCAAGAATGAAACAGGAAGAAATAGAAAATTTGAACAGACTGATAACTAGGAGGAAAATTCAGTCAGTAATCAAAAAATCAAAGTCCAGGACTTGTTGTCTTCACAGGTGAATTTTACCAAACACTTAAAGAAGAGTTACTACTTATTCTTCTCAAACTATTCCAACAAGTAGTAAAGGAAAGAAATCTTCCAAATTCACTCTATGAGGCAAGCATTTTCCTGATACCAAAGATACAAAAGAAAGCTACAGGCCAATATCCCTGATGAATATAGATGCAAAAGTTCTTAATAAAATAGTAACCATCCAAACTCAATAATACATTAAAATATCATTCGCCACAATCAAATGTGTTTTATTTGAGTTGTCAGTGTGGTTCAATATTCACTAATCAATCAACATCTTACATCATATCAATAAAAGAAAAGATAGGAATCATATGATCATTTCAATAGATCAGAAAAAAGCATTTGTCAAATACAACATCCATTCATGATAAAAAGCCCTCCACAAAGAAGTTTTAGAAGGAACACACCTCAAAACAATAAAGACCATATCTGAAAAACCCAAAACTAACAACATCTTCAATAGAGAAAAGCTGAGAATGTTTCTTCTAAGGTCAGGAAGAAGACAAGGATGTCTATTTTCACCACTTTTATTCAACATAGTAGTGGAAATCCCAGTCATAGCAATCAGAGAACAATAAAAGGCATCCAAATGAGTAAGGAAGAAGTAAAACTTTACTGATTGCACATGACAAGACACTATATATAGAAAACCTAAAAGACTCCATCAAAAAACTGCTAGACTAGGGAGCCTGCTTCCTCCTCTCTCTCTCTCTGCCTGCCTCTCTCCCTACTTGTGATCTCTATCTGTCAAATACATAAATAAAATCTTAAAAAAAACTGCTAGACTTTCTAAATGAATTCAGTATAGTTGTAGGATACAAAATCAATGTACATAAATGTGTTGCATTTTTATATATCACTAATTGAAACTGCAGAAAGAGAGATTAAGAAAATAATATGTGAAATTTAAGAAACAAAACAAATTAGCAGAGGAAAATAAGAGACAAGCTAAGAAACAGATTCATAACTATAGGGAGCAAATTGATGGTTACCAGAATAGAGGTGGGTGGGAGAATGAGAGAAAAAGGTGATGAGGATTAAAGAGTACACTTTTCATGATAAACCCTGAGAAATATATAGAATTGTCCAATCACATATTGTACACCTGAAACTAATAAAACACTATGTTAACTATGCCGGAATTAATATTAAAAACTTAATAAAATACTCTTCTTTGGAGATCTTATTAAAAATAAAGGGTAATATTGTGATGTGGATTATAAATAAAAATTATATACTATCTGAATAAAAAAATAAAAATAAAAAAGGGTATTCTTCTGTTTTGGGATGCAGTATTGTGAATATATTTGTTAGATTCATCTGGTCTAATGTGTCATTCAAAGCCACTGTATCTTTGTTATTTTCCTATCTGGAAGATCTATCCGTTGATATAATTTTGGTGTCTTCATCTGTTTCTACTGATGTCAAAGTTCATACTATTACTGTGTTACTATAGATTTTTTTCCTTTATATGTGTTAATAGTCGCTTTATTTATTTGGGTGTTCCCACATTGGGTACATAAATATTTACAACTGTTTCTTCCTGTTTGACTATTGTGATTATCATTATGTAGTGTCTTTCTTTGTTTCTTGTTACAATACTTGTTTTAAAGTCTATTTTTTCCAGTATTGCTACCCAGCTTTCCTTTCACTTCCATTTGCATGATAAATATTTTTTTCTATCATTTTGATTTCAGTCTGCATGTGTCAATAGGCCTAAAGTGAATTGGTTGAAATCAGGATATAGATGTGTCTTTTTTTTTATCCATCCAATCAACTTATGTCTTTTAATTGAAGGATTTTCTCCACATACATTCGAAGTAATTATTGATAGGGATGCAATTACTGCCATTTTGTTTCTTGTTTTATGGCTTTTTTGGTTGTTGTTCTTTCCTTCTCTTTTCATGTGGTTTTATGGTTTTTCTACTGATATGCTTGACTTCCATTCCTTTTATTTTATTTTTTTTTAAATATTTCATTTATTTATTTGACAGAGAGAGAGGTCACAAGCAGGCAGAGAGGCAGGCAGAGAGAGAGGGAGAAACAGGCTCGCCACTGAGCAGAGAGCCCGATGCGGGGCTCGATCCCAGGACCCTGAGATCATGACCTGAGCCGAAGGCAGAGGCTTAAACCACTGAGCCACCCAGGCGCCCCCCATTCCTTTTATTTTTTGACAAGTTTTTGATTTGTGGTTACCATTAGTTTTATATATCGCATTCCGTGCATATTAGTAATCTATATTAAATTGATTGCCACTTAAGTTTGAACTATTCTAAATGTACTAAATATTTAACACTGTCCCCTACATTTTATGTATGTTTTCATTTTAACATCTTTACACTGTGAATGCATTGACAGATTATTTATAGATATACTTAATTTTACTGATGTGCTTATTTTTTTTTAATTTCTACTTATCAATTTTCCTTTCCCCTCAAAGTCCTCTTTAAAATTTTTGTAAGGCTGGTTTAATGGTGAGAAATTCCTTTTACTTTGTCTAGGAAATTTTTTTCTTTATCTCTCCTTCTGTTGTGAATGATAGCCTTGCTGGATAGAGTATTCTGTTTGCCACTTTTGTTTCTTTTTTCTTCCAGCACTTTTACTATATCATGCCACTTTCTCCTGGCCTGCAAAGTTTCTCCTGAAAAATCCACTGCTACCCTATGGGGTTTCTCTTGTACTTAACTGTTTTCTTTTGCTCCCTTTAAAATTATCTCTTTATCACTACTTTTTGCCAGTTTAAAAATGATCTCTCTTGGCATTGACATCCTTGGGCAATTTTGTTGGGGGGTGGGTTGTCTCTGTTCTTCCTGGATCTGGATGTCAGTTTTCTTTATTTTTTTATTTATTTTAAAGATTTTATTTATTTATTTGACAGACAGAGATCACAAGTAGGGAGAGAGGCAGGCAGAGAGAGAGAGAGTGGAAGAAACAGGCTCCCTGCCAAGCAGAGAGCCCGATGTGGGGCTCGATCCCAGGACCCTGGGATCATGACCTGAGCCGAAGGCAGAGGCTTTAACCCACTGAGCCACGCAGGCACCCCGCGGATGTCAGTTTTCTTTAAATAAATTTTATGCCCCCTTTTCTATCTCTTCTTCTGGAATTGCTATAATGTCAATGTTAGCCTTTATTATGTAACTGAGTCCCCTGATTGATTGTTTTCCATTACTCTGTCCTCCAAGTCACTGACCTGCTCTTCTGCTTCCTCTTGTCTACTATTTATTCCTTCTAATGTATTTGAAATTTCAGTTATTAAATTCTTAATTTCTAAATTTTAGAAAATTTATGTTTTCTATCTCTTTGTTGAGGGTCTCACTGAGGTCTTCTATTCCTTTCTCAAGCCTAGTGAATATCTTTGTGACCATTACCTTAAATTCTCTATCAGGCATATTACTTATTTCAGGGTTTTCTTTTAAGCGCTCCTGCTTTGATTTTTATCTTGTTCTTCCATTTGGGACATATTCCTCTATCTCTTCATTTTTTTCTCCCTCTGTTTCTATATGGCAGAATTTCAGCTATGTCTCCTGCTCTTGATAGTAATGGCCTTATGAAGAAGAGGTCCTGTAGTGCTCTGCAGTGCAATCTCCTCTGTCCATGAGAACCTGGCGCTTCAGGGGTGTCTCCTTTGTGCATTGTGTGTACCCTACTATTGTGGCTAAGCCTCATTTGCCTTCAATCCAGCCATCTGTAATGCCTTTCTTGGCCTGTCATGGGCAGAGTTTTTCCCTATGTTGTTAGTGGACCAGTTAAAGCAGCTTCGGTCTTGTTAAATGTGGTGTTTGCCAGAGCTGTAGTGGCACCAAAGTACAGATGCTCTCCTTGCATTGTCTTTTGAGAAGCTTTCATTGCTGGGTAAGGCCTGCAGTCAGAACATATGTTTTCCCTATCCCAACTGTTGGGGATGCAGTCAAACTATTGTGTGGGGGTTTCCTCCCCTTTTCTTGGGTCAAGAGCCACTTTGGGATGGTTCTTGCCCTTTTGGGGCTCCTTACACACTGCCATTCTTGTGGTGCCAATTTGATGGACTATTGTCAACAGCTTGTTGAATAGATTGGGTCTTTAAGAGACTATTGGGCAGGGCGCATGGTGCCATCAAGGTCCATGCAGGTCCACTGTAGGTGGGAACTTGCAGCCACCCTGGAAAATACATTCTGGGGCTGGGCTGGAGGGGACAGATTCGCAAAAGAGCATGGGGGCATGGTATTCCCTTAGCAAGTTAGGTGGAGAGAGCCTGCTCTGCCCTGGCTCACTTGGATGTCTCTGTATCTAGGATGAAGGGTGAAGAATAGAAATGGTGCCCACAAGCTCTTTTGTTCTTAGAAGACTCCTGAAGATCCCTGCCCTTCCAGCACACACTCTGAGATTAGTAAACAAATTTCTTCATATACCACAGGTATTTTTCAAACTGCTGTTTCTCCACTGTATCTCAGCAAAACTGTTGTGTTGTTTCCCTATTGAGGGCAGCAACTCAATTTTCTATTGCCTCCTGACTCTACAAGAGCCAAGTTGGCTGATTTTTTTAAAGTTCCTGGAGTTCTGTCCCACTGACAGTAAGAACTTCTGAAGTTATGACCCTCTGGTTTTCAAAGCCAAATGTTATGGAGATTTGTCTTCATAGTGAGGGTTCTTCATGCCTTGTGTGGGATCTCCTCCTCTCCCCTCTCATTGCTTGAATCCTCCCTCCATCAGAGAGTCCCATGGGCCAGTTTGTTTCCCAACTACATCTCCACCCTTACTTCCATTTTCAATATGACCTCTTCATTACATTGAGCTGTGGAGAATATGTCCTTCCAGCGTTTGGGTCATTTTCTGCATTACATATACTGATATGGATTTTTTCTAGGTGTATCCATGGAATTAGGTAAGTCTAGGATCCTCCTACTCCACCATCTTCTCTGGAAGTTGTAACTTTCATAAATGCTTCCAACTGAGATGCCCTAATTTTTTTTAATATAGAGCATTTCAGAAGTAAAGTAGAATATTACAAAAAGCAAGCACATCAACCATTTTAACCAGGAAAACACTTAACATGTAGAAGAATAAGAAATACCATAGAATAGATAGATAGAATAGAAATATTGACAGCAAAGTGAGGATAATATACTGAAAAACTAATTCTTTTTCAGATTTTAACCTTCATATCCTTTACACATTTCCCTGGTGTTTTTACCCTATGAGAAATGACTAGATGGTCATCTGTAGGGGAAAAAAGTAATATTTTGACAAGAATTTTAGTAATATTTTGTATTTGTAATTATTATAAAACGTTTCCTAAAAACATACAATTTGCTAGACAGTAGTCATACAGAACTAACAGAACAATGAGAAACAAAATTTATTGGTACCTTAATGGATTTATAGGAATTCAAAGTTACACAGCAAGGACTGGGTATCACAAAAGATAGCATTGATTGCCTGCTGCAGGACCATCTTACAGGGATTATTTGCCTTGGTGAGTTCACCATAATCCAGGCCATGGCCTTCAATCTTAGACGTCTACAGCCCGATCTTGATTATGTCCCAGAATTCATCCAAATTCAGGAGGTGAAATTATGCTGATTATATCATAAGACTGGAAGATATAAACAGAGAAGGAGAATTTATTAATTTATATTGAGAAATGCAACTATCATACAGGTCATATATGACTGTTGAGAAGATAAAACAATTTCCCTTTGAGGTGGGTTACAAGAAAAACAGAATGATTTGAGCATTTCTTCATAAACATAAAATGTAGGTCATAGGATGCTGGTAACTGCATCTTGCTTTATATCTGATGAGTCTGACTGCACAGTGAAGATTCATCCGTCACACAGACCAGATCTTTCCATCACCCTAGAAGTTTTCACCTTAAGAAAAGTGTTGGAATGTATTTCTCTATGTTTTTCATTTTTCTAGGCTTCCTTAACTGATGAACCAGTCCCATGTTGACCCTGTTAACCTTCAACACATTCTTATGTTCCTTGGAAAATCTGTATTTATTTTTTAAGATTTCATTCATTTATTTGTCAGAGAGAGAGAAAGAGAACACAAGCAGGAGGAGTGGCAGAGGGAGAAGAAGGATCCCAAGCGATGAAGAAACCCAATGTGGGACCTGATCCCAGGACCCTGGGATCATGACCTGAGCTGAAGGCAGATGCTTAACTGAGCCACCCACGTGTCCCATATTTATTTACATAAATGATACACGAATATAATGGAACTGTATATAATCCAAACACCATACACAAAACTCTTGCCAAAAATCTTCTCCCTTTCTTCAGTCCTTCTATCTCCAGAAGGCAACATAAGTATAAGTTCTTCCTAGACTTTTCTTTATGCATTTAAATATACACAGCAACAGTATTTACAGAAATATAAAGTTTTAGATAAGAGGTTTTGAATATAAGTTAAATCATACCATACATGCTATTCTTCTAATTGTTTTGATCCACTTAATATCACAATGACTTTCTATATGAAAATATAACTTTCTTAATATTTCAACTGCCTCATGATATTACATTGCATAAGAGAATAATTTATTTAGTCATTCCTTTCTTAAAAAGCACTTAGAACACATACAACTTTTCTTTATTCCAAAAATGATGTGTGTTTATTCACATGCAGGAGTATTTTCATAGTTTTCATAAATAAAATATGTATTAAAGAGCATACACATTGAAGTTTGGACATTGTATCACATTAAAAATTACACTCTTATAGACAGTGTACATTTCACCACATTCTTAAAACTGAACATTATGAAGACTTTTGATTACTGGAAGTATGATGTTTAAAAGTGGGACACATATTGAATTATATATATCCATGATAGTAATGAAATAAACTCAATTTATTATTGGATATTCATATTTTTACGGCTAAGAACTCTCTGACCATTTTTCTATTGAGTTACTTGTGAGTTTTTTTAAGATTTTATTTATTTATTTGATAGAGAGAGATCACAAGTAGGCAGTGAGGCAGGCAAAGAGAGAGGAGGAAGTAGGTTCCCCAGGGTCAGAGAGCCTGAAGCAGGGCTCTATCCTAGGACCCTGGGATCATGACCTGAGCCAAAGGCAGAGGCTTAACCTACTGGGCCACCCAGGTGCCCTAAGTTATTTGTGTTTTTGTATTATTTTTTAGTGTTTTGTACATTTTGGAAACTAATAATGTATCCATAATATGTTTTTTGAAGTGTTATCACATTGTATACAAATTTTTACTAAGTTTGTTTATGATGTCTTCAATCATAAAGATTGAGTGTGTTATAGACTTCTGGGGGGGCAAGATGGAGGAAAAGTAGGAGGCACGTTTCAACTGGTCCCCTAAAGTGAGCTGATTATCTACCAGAACACTCTGAACACACATGAAATCAGCCTGAGATGTAGGATTATACACTTCTGTATCTCGATGGGGGCAGAAGACACCAGTGGACAGGTAAAGCTGAGTGGGAATGTCGGACTGATATTGGAAAATAAACAAAAGGGGGAGGGAGCCATCAGAAGCAACCCACTGGAAAGTAATACCCCAGTACAATAGTGCCCTGTGATTGGGAACCAGCATTAACTTGGAGTCTCGTTAAAAACACTCAAAAAGAGCAAAAGATCTTAATGGAAAATAGGTGGAATCGGGCAATTAGGGGCTTAGGCCCACAGACCCAGGGTGGCCACTGCTGGCGCCCTGCCAAGGAGAGTGTGGCAAAGTCACAAAATCCAGGCCATGGTCCCTGAGCTTCCAGCACATGTGAGAGCATTGGGGGGGGGGGCAATGTGCATGAGAGATTCTGGCCAACCAGTTCTATCTAGAACCATAGCCTTTTGCACTCAGCACGCATGCTGTGAGACCTGAGTCTGAGTGTCACTCCACACCCTCCCCTGAGAGGGGTCCTTGCAGGCGCTAGCTGGTGCTCTCTACAACAGGTGAGAGTCTGAACACCTGCCCAGGCTGACAGGAAAATCTCAGCAAGCTATTTCTACTTGGGATCTCTCCTGCGGTCTAGACCTGCCCAGACAGCAACTGGAAGCTAACTCTCTGGACTAATACTGCTCCTGTTCTTAGTAGCACCAGGGCACACACGGGAGCTCCTGCGACCCCTGAGACTGTGGGTGAGGATGTGCTTTGCCATTGGGAGGTGGCAGGAGGGAAGTTTATGTGCTATGGAGCACCCAGAGGGGAATAGACTGAGGCTTCTTTCTGAGACAGAGCTCTGGGTGCAGTTTGCTTTCCTCTAAACCTCTGAAGAATGGCCAAAAGCCGCCAAGGAGAAAAACAAACAAAAAACAAAAAACAAAAAACCTCCAGAGAACAAAAGCCTGAAAAACCAGTTTCCTCAGAGTCCAGACCCTTGATAGGGGGCAGGAGGACTCAACTCTCCCAAGATTGTCTGAAATCCACGCAGCAGGGCCCTCCCCCAGAAAAACAGCCCCCCCCCAAAAAAACAAGAGGACAACCACCACAGGATCCCCATAAAACTGCAAAACTCCAATATCAGGGGAAAAGGATATATTAAGCTCCTGGTATTGCCGTAAAATGTGTATACTTCATAGATACAGCTTTTATATATTTTTAAAGATTTTGTTTATTTATTTGACAGATAGAGATCACAAGTAGGCAGACAGGCAGGCAGAGAGAGAGAGAGAGAGGAGGAAGCAGGCTCCCTGCTAAGCAGAAAGCCTGATGTGGGGCTCGATCCCAGGACCCTGGAATCATGGCCCAAGTTGAAGGCAGAGGTTTTAACCCACTGAGGCACCCAGGCACCCCCAACTTTTATTTTTTAAATTCATTCCCACTATTCTCATTCTTTTTAATTTTATTTAATAATTTTAACCTATACCATCACAATGAGAGTTTCAATACAACAAATTCCATAATAACCTTTTAAATCAAACTTTTGATATATATACCTCTGTTGTTTTTTCTATTTTTTTAAATTCATATAGAGATGAGTTTCAAGGTAATCTTCTTCTTGCCCCAATCAATACAACTCCTATATACAAACCAGTTTTAATCCCACTTCATCTTGGGAAAGTTGAGTCATTTAAAAAATATATCGAGATATACCCAGGAAGAATCAAAATAAACTTCTTTGTCCACACTGAGAATTTATAACCACCCTCCCAACTTTTTCTTATGTCAGTGTTTCTCTGTATTTGTTTTTGCTCCGGTAGTATATAAATCTTATACGTGGGATTCATTTTGTCTGGATCCTTTTCTCTCTCTCTCTCTCTCTCTCTCTCTCTCTCTCTCATTTGCTTCTGTCGGGTTTTTTGTTGTATACCTTATAAATATTACACTTGGGCCCATTCGCACTGGGACTTCTCTTTTATTTTTTTCTTGTCTCTTTCTCTCTCTTCTTTTCTTTTTTCTTTATTTCTGATGGGAACTCCCAATTGCTAAGAAGCATTCCAGGGTGCATCTTGCCTGGATCATGGTTGATACATTCAGCTACACATCCCCTTAGATATTTCTCACCAAACTGACTAGAAGGAGAAATGCCTAACAGAGGAAAAATTCAGAGACTGTGCCCTCTCCATCAGAGCTATTGGATATGGACCTAAACAGTATGTCGGAAAGGGAATTTAGGCTAACAATTTTTCAGGCAAAGGCTCAGTTGGGGAAAACCATTAATGACAGAATGAAATCGATTAGGGCACAAGTGAAAGGGACCAGGGAAGATGTTAACAAGGCTATCAATGAGTATCAATCTAAGTTCTCTAGCAACTAGGGTAACAGAAGCAGAAGACAGGATTAGTGATTTACAAGACAAACTGATAGAGAAAAAGGATCAGGAGGAGGCCAGGAATAAACAGCTTAGAAGCCATGAAAACAGAATTAGGGAAATAAATGACACCATGAAACATTAGAATGTCAGAATTATTGAAATCTCTGAGGGGCAGAAAAAGAAAGAACACTAGAGGATATAGTTGAATAAATTCACCAAGAAAATTTTCTGAATCTGGGAAATGGGACCAGTGTTCATGTCCTAGAGGAGGAAAGTTTTTCCTCCAAGATCAGAGAATCTAGAAAAACCTCGAGACACCTGATTGTGAAAATGATGAATCATAATTTTAAACAGGAGGTCTTGAGAGAAGCTAGGGGGAAGAGATTCCTTGTGTACAGAGGAAACCCATTCAGAATAACGTCAGACCTGTCCACAGAAACCTCACAAGCCAGAAAGGGCTGGCAAGACATATTCAGGGCAATAAAAAAAAATGAACATGCAGCCAAGAATACTTTATCCAGCAAGGCTGACATTCAAAATGGATGGAGAGACAAAGAGTTTCCAAGACCAACAAGGTTTAAAAGAGTACGTGGCCACCAAACCAGTATGACAAAAAAATATTAAAGAGTGTTCTATAAAAGAAGAAAGAACCCAAGACTGACATAGAATAAAAATTTACAGAGAAAATCTACAGAAATAAGGAATTCACCGGCAACATGATGTGAATAAAAATGTATCTCTCAATAATCACTCTCAATGTGAACAAAATAAAAGCTCCCTTAAAGGCACAGGGTTGCAGATTGGATAACAAGACAGGACCCATCCATTTGTTGTCTACAAGAGATCCATTTTGAACCCAAGGATATATCCAGACTGAAAATAAAGGGATGGAGAAGCATCTTTCATGCCAATGGGTCACAAAAGAAGGTTGAAGTAGTGATTCTCATATCAGATAAATTAGCTTTTAAACTAAAGACTGTAGTTAGAAATAAAGAAGGACACTACATCATTTTTAAGGGATCTATCTACCTAGATTATCTAACAATTGAAAATGTTTGTACCCCTAATATGGGAGCAGGCAACTACAGAAGACAACTGCTAAACAATGGCCACGGTCGCCAAACTGTGGAAGGAACCAAGTTGCCCTTCAATGGACAAATGGATAAGGAAGATGTGGTCCATATACACGATGGAGTATTATGCTTCCATCAGAAAGGATGAATACCCAACTTTTGTAGCAACATGGATGGGACTGGAAGAGATGATGATGAGTGAAATAAGTCAAGCAGAGAGAGTCAAGTATCATATGGTCTCACTTATTTGTGGAGCATAACAAAGAACATGGAGGACATGGGGCGATGGAGAGGAGAAGGGACTTGAGGGAAATTGGAAGGGGAAATGAACCATGAGAGACTATGGACTCTTAAAAACAACCTGAGGGTTTTGAAGGGGTGGGGGTGGGAGGTTGGGGAACCAGGTGGAGGGTAATAGAGAGGGCACGTATTGCATGGAGCACTGGGTGTGGTGCAAAAACAATGAGTACTGTTACGCTGAAAATAAATTAAAAAAAAAAAAAACAAAGAACAAACAAACAAAAAAACCCGAAATGTCTTCTCAGAAAAAAAAAAAAGACAACTGTGAAACAAGATAAAAAATCTTATGGATATGAATACATTAACAGTAGGGGAATCTTAACACATCACTCTCAGTAATAGACAGATCATTCAAGCAGAAAATAAATATGGCAACAAGACCATTGAATGACATATTAGACAAGATGGACCTCATACAGAAATACAGAACATTGCACCCAAAAAAAAAAAAAAACAAAAACAAAAAACAGAATACTCATTCTTCTTGAGTCCACATGGAACTTTTAATGGAATATACCACAAAATGGGTCACAAATCAGGACTCAACCCGATACCAAAAGACTGAGATTATACCTTGCATATTCTCGGATCACTATGCTTTGAAACTGTAGTTCAATGATAAGAAAAAGTTTGAAAGGAATTCAAACACCTGGGAGCTAAAGACCACCTTGATTAAGAATGTTTGGATCAACAAGGAAATCACATAAGAGCTTAAACAATTCATGGAAAACAATGAAATTGAAGACACGTCAGTCCAAAACCTATGAAATACAGCCAAGTCGGTCCTAACGGGGAAATACATAGCCACTCAAGCCTCCCTCAAAAAAAAAAAAAAAAAAAAGGAAAAATCCCAAATATACCAGCTCTCTTTACACCTTGAAAAACTGGAGAATCAACAAGTTAAGCCAACCCGACTTAAAAGAAACTAAATAATCAAAATGAGAGCACAGACCAATGACATAGAAACTAGAGATACAATAGAATGCATCGAAATTAGAAGTTGTTTTTTTTTAATCAATAAGATCGATAAACCATTGGACAAACTAATCCAAAAGAAAAGATAAATGACCCAAATTAATAAAATTATGAATGAAAAGGGAAGGATAAAGGCTAACAGTAAGGAAATAGAAAAAATCAACAGAAATTATTATGAATAGTTATGTGCCAGTAAGTTAAGCAACGTTTATGAAATGGATGGATCCATGGAAACCTGCAAACTTCCAAAACAGAATCAGAAAAAAAATTGACAACCTGAATAGACCAATTTCTAGTAACAAGATTGAAGAGTGATCAAAAACCTCCCAAAATACAAGAGCCCAGAACCTGATGGATTCCCTGGGGAGTTCTACCAAATGTTCAAAGAAATAGTAATACCTATTCTCCTGAACCAGTTTCAAAAAACTGAGGGAAAAGGAAAACGTCCACACTCTTTTTGTGAAGCCAGCATTACACTGATCCCCAAACCAGGCAAAGACCCTACCAAAAAGAAGAATTTCAGACCAATATCTCTGATGAATATGGATGTTAATATACTCAACAAGATCTTAGCTAATAGGATCCAACAGCACATTAAAACGTTTATCTACCATAATCAGGTGGGATTTATCTCTGGGTTGCAAGGGTGGTTCAACATTTGCAAATAAATCAATGTGATAGAACACATCAATAAGAGAAGAGAAAAAAAAAAAAAACACATGGTCCTCTCAATGGATGCAGAAAAAGCACTGGACAAGATACAGCATCCGTTCCTGATTAAAACGCTTGAAATTATAGGGATAGAGGGAACATTACTCAGCTTCATAAAATCTATCTATGAAAAATGCACAGCGAAAATTATTCTCAATGGGGAAGAGAAGACAGCTTTCCCCTTGAGATGAGGAACAGAGCAAAGATGCTCACTCTCACAATTGTTGTTGAACATAATATTAGAAGGCCTAGCAACAGCAATCAGACAACAAAGAGAAATAAAAGGTATTCAAATTGGCAGTGAAGAAGTCAAACTCTCTCTCTTCACAGATGACATGATCCTTTATATTGAAAACCCAAAAGACTCCACCCCCTAACTACTAGAACTCATATAGAAATACAGTAATGTGACCAGATACATAGTCAATGTACAAAAATCAGTTGCTTTCTTATACACTAACAATGAAAATACACAAAGGAA
Organism: Meles meles; assembly: GCF_922984935.1. NCBI lineage: Eukaryota > Metazoa > Chordata > Mammalia > Carnivora > Mustelidae > Meles > Meles meles. The sequence goes on along the minus strand of NC_060087.1, from coordinate 49,633,876 downwards.
AATCAGAAAATCGATTCCATTTACAATAGCACCAAGAACTATAAGATACCTGGGAATAAACCTAACCAAAGAGGTAAAGGATCTGTACCCAAGGAAATACAGAACACTCATGAAAGAAATGGAAGAAGACACAAAAAGATGGAAGACCATTCCATGCTCATGAATGGAAAAATAAACATTGTTAAAATGTCTATATTGACTAGAGCAATCTGTACTTTCAATGCCATCTGATCAAAATTCCACCAGAATTTTTCAAAGAGCTGGAGCAAAGAATCCTAAATTCTGAAAGAAACCAAAAGTGACCCCAAATTGCTAAGAAAATGTTGAAAAAGAAAAACAAAATTGGGGGCATCACATTGCCCGATTTCAAGCTTTACTACAAAACTCTGATCACCAAGACAGCATGGTATTGGCACAAAAACAGACACATAGACCAGTGGAACAGAGTAGAGAGCCCAGATATGGATCCTTGACTCTACGGTCTAATAATCTAGGACAAAGCATGAAAAAATATACAGTGGGAAAAAGACAGTATCTTCAATAATTGTACTGGGAAAATTGGACAGCTATGTGTAGAAGAATGAAACCTGACCATTCTCTTACACCATACACAAAAGCATAAACTCGAAGTGGGTAAAAGACCTCAATGTGAGGCAGGAATCCATCAGAATCATAGAAGAGAACATAGGCAGTAACCTCTTCAATATCAGCCATAGCAACTTCTTTCAAGATATGTCTCCAAAGGCCAAGGAAACAAAAGCAAAAATGAACTTTTGGGACTTCATCAAGATCAAAAGTTTCTGCACAGCAAAGGAAACAGTCAACAAAACAAAAGGCAACCCACGGAATGGGAGAAGATATTTGCAAATGACAGTACAGACAAAAGGTTGATATCCAGGATCTATAAAGAACTTCTCAAAGTTAACACACAAAACAGATAATCATATCGAAAAATGGGCAGAAGATATGAACAGACACTTCTCCAACAAAAACATACAAATGGCTATCAGACACATGAAAAAATGTTCATCATCACTAGCCATCAGGGAGATTCAAATTAAAACCACATTGAGATACCACCTGACACCAGTTAGAATGGCCAAAATTAGCAAGACAGGAAACAACTTGTGTTGGAGAGGATGTGGAGAAAGGGGAAACCTCTTACACTGTTGGTGGGAATGCAAGTTAGTGCAGCCACTTTGGAGAACAGTGTGGAGATTCCTGAAGAAATGAAGAATAGAGCTTCCCTATGACCCTGCAATTGCACTGCTGGGTATTTACCCCAAAGATACAGATGTAGTGAAAAGAAAGGCCATCTGTACCCCAATGTTTATTGCAGCAATGGCTACGGTCGCCAAACTGTGGAAAGAACCAAGATGCCCTTCAACGGATGAATGGATAAGGAAGATGTGGTCCATATACACAATGGAGTATTATGCCTCCATCAGAAAGGATGAATACCCAACATGTGTAGCAACATGGACGGGACTGGAAGAGATTATGCTGAGTGAAATAAGTCAAGCAGAGAGAGTCAAGTATCATATGGTCTTACTTATTTGTGGAGCATAACAAATAACATGGAGGACATGGGGAGAAGGAGAGGCGAGGGAGTTGAGGGAAACTGGAAAGGGAGATGAACCATGAGAGACTATGGACTCTGAAAAACAACCAGAGGATTTTGAAGGGGCGGGGGGGGGGGGGTGGGAGGTTGAGGAACCAGGTGGTAGGTAATAGGGAGGGCACGTACTGCATGGAGCACTGGGTGTGATGCCAAAACAATGAATACTGTTATGCTGTAAATAAACAAATAAACGAATAAAAAAAAAAAGACACATAGACCAGTGGAACAGAGTAGAGAGCCCAGATATGGACCCTTGACTCTATGGTCTAATAATCTAGGACAAAGCATGAAAAAATATACAGTGGGAAAAAGACAGTATCTTCAATAATTGTACTGGGAAAATTGGACAGCTATGTGTAGAAGAATGAAACTTGACCATTCTCTTACACCATACACAAAAGCATAAACTCGAAGTGGGTAAAAGACCTCAATGTGAGGCAGGAATCCATCAGAATCATAGAAGAGAACATAGGCAGTAACCTCTTCAATATCAGCCACAGCAACTTCTTTCAAGATATGTCTCCAAAGGCAAAGGAAACAAAAGCAAAAGAAAAAAAAATGAATTTTTGAGACTTCATCAAGATCAAAAGCTTCTGCACAGCAAAGGAAACAGTCAACAAAACAAAGAGGGAACCCACGGAATGGAAGAAGATATTCGCAAATGACACTACAGACAAAAGGCTAACATCCAGGATCTATAACAAACTCCTCAAACTCAACACACACAAAACAGATAATCATATCAAAAGATGGACAGAAGACATGAAGAGACCCTTCTCCAATGAAGACATAACAAATGGGTAACAGACACATAAAAAAATGTTCATCATCACTAGCCATCAGGAAGATTCAAATCAAAACACAGTGAGATACCACCTTACACCAGTTAGAATGGCCAAAAATAAAAAGACACTAAATAGCATGTGTTGGAGAGGATGTGGAGAAAGGGAAACCCTCTTACACTGTTGGTGGGAATGCAAGTTAGTGCAGCCACTTTGGAGAACAGTGTGGAGATTCCTGAAGAAATTAAAAATAGAGCTTCCCTATGACCCTGCAATTGCACTGCTGGGTATTTACCCCAAAGATACAGATGTAGTGAAAAAAAGGGTTATCTGTACCCCAATGTTCAAAGCAGCCATGGCCACAGTCGCCAAACTATGGAAAGAGCCAAGGTGCCCTTAACGGATGAATGGATAAGGAAGATGTGGTCCATATACACTATGGAGTATTATGCCTCTATCAGAAAGGATGAATACCTAACTTATGTACCAACATGGATGGGACTGGAAGATATTATGCTGAGTGAAATAAGTCAAGCAGAGAGAGTCAAGTATCATATGGTTTCACCTATTTGTGGAGCATAAGAAATAACATGGAGGACATGGGGAGATGGAGAGGAGAAGGGAGTTGTGGGAAATTGGAGGGAGAGATGAACCATGAGAGACTATGGACTCTGAAAAACTATCTGAGGGTTTTGAAGGGGCGGGGGATGGGAGTTTGTGTGAGCCTGGTGGTGGGTATTATGCAAGGCACATATTTCATGGAACACTGAGTGTGGTACATAAACAACGGATTCTGTTACACTGAAAAGAAATTTTAAAAAATTTACAAAAAGAAGTTAAGAAACAATTTAAAAAAGAAAATATAGATATTGGATTGGTGAATAGAACAGAGCCACTCACTTAATTTTGGGAGTACTTTGCTCTTTTAGAAGAAACTGCCTCCCCAAATTTTAAAGAATTTTATATATATATATATGATGAATGATGGAATATGACTGTAAAGATGAACATTTTCTAAAAATTATCATAAAAGTGATGATAAGTTGGTTGGGAATGAAAAAAAATGAAATGGAGAGTATTTGCTCAGGCTGGATACTAGAACAAAGTCCTGTGCTAGATTTATCATATATTTTGATCTATTAGAAGAAGTTGCATCCCAAAATTTATTAGAAGAAGAAACCCTATGTGTATACAAAAAATAAAGTTAGATACAATGAAGAATAAAATATGACTATAATTTATTCTTCTCCTATCCCCCTAACCCCCCATGTTGCTTCTCCATGTCCTCATATCAGGGAAATCATATGATAGTTGTCTTTCTCCGATTGACTTATTTCACTAAGCATGATACGCTCTAGTTCCATCCACGTCGTCGCAAATGGCAAGATTTCATTTCTTTTGATGGCTGCATAGTATTCCATTGTGTATATATACCACATCTTCTTTATCCATTCATCTGTTGATGGACATCTAGGTTCTTTCCATAGTTTGGCTATTGTAGACATTGCTGCTATACACATTCGGGTACACGTGCCCCTTTGGATCACTATGTTTGTATCTTTAGGGTAAATACCCAGTAGTGCAATTGCTGGGTCATAGGGTAGTTCTATTTTCAACATTTTGAGGAACCTCCATGCTGTTTTCCAGAGTGGTTGCACCAGCTTGCATTCCCACCAACAGTGGAGGAGGGTTCCCCTTTCTCCACATCCTCGCCAGCATCTGTCATTTCCTGACTTGTTAATTTTAGCCATTCTGACTGGTGTGAGGTGATATCTCATTGTGGTTTTGATTTGTATTTCCCTGATGCCGAGTGACGTGGAGCACTTTTTCATGTGTCTGTTGGCCATCTGGATGTCTTCTTTGCAGAAATGTCTGTTCATGTCCTCTGCCCATTTCTTGATGGGATTGTTTGTTCTTTGGGTGTTGAGTTTGCTAAGTTCCTTATAGATTTTGGATACTAGCCCTTTATCTGATATGTCGTTTGCAAATATCTTCTCCCATTCTGTCAGTTGTCTTTTGGTTTTGTTAACTGTTTCCTTTGCTGTGCAAAAGCTTTTGATCTTGATGAAATCCCAATAGTTCATTTTTGCCCTTGCTTCCCTTGCCTTTGCCGTTGTTCCTAGGAAGATGTTGCTACGGCTGAGGTCGAAGAGGTTACTGCCTGCATTCTCCTCAAGGATTTGGATGGATTCCTTTCTCACATTGAGGTCCTTCATCCATTTGGAGTCTATTTTCGTGTGTGGTGTAAGGAAGTGGTCCAATTTCATTTTTCTGCATGTGGCTGTCCAATTTTCCCAGCACCATTTATTGAAGAGGCTGTCTTTTTTCCATTGGACATTCTTTCCTGCTTTGTCAAAGATTAGTTGACCATAGAGTTGAGGGTCGATTTCTGGGCTCTCTATTCTGTTCCACTGATCTATGTGTCTGTTTTTGTGCCAGTACCATGCTGTCTTGATGAGATTTTTTATGAAAAGTGTTGTTAAGATAAACTAGATAAAAAATATTAAAAGAGGAAAGAGTAAAAGTTAAAAAAATTAGAAAAAGAAAAAAAATAAAATTAAAAAAATGAACTAACTTTGCAATTCTAAAGGATCATGGGGAGAAAGCCATGAATTCCATGCTTTGCTTTCTCCTCCTCTGGAATTCAGCTGTTCTCCTTGGTAAGTTAGCTTGGTCTGGGTGGGATTTCTTGCTGACCTTCTGGGGAAGGGGCCTGTGGTAGGGGTTCTCAAGTGTCTTTGTCTGAGGAGTTATTGCTCTGCCCTTGCCAGGGGCCGGGCTAAGCAATCTGCACGAGTTCGATCGGGAGCTTTTGTTCCCCGAATGTTTTCTGTAGAGTTCTGGAGGGCAGGAATGCAAATGGTGGCCTCCAAATCTCAGGCGTGGAAGAGCAAAGAGCTCAGGGCCCCACTCCTCAGTGCACCCTTGGAGAAAAGCGCTGAATCACTCCTGTATCCCTGGCCTCCAGCTGTGTGCCAAGATCACCCGGCCTGTGACTGAGAGTCTCTGTCTCTGGCACACAGCCCCTCCTGGAGTCTACAAACCCAACAGATCACTGCAGCTCTTCCAGGGAGGACTACCCGGATATTCCACTTGTGGGTCCCTGCTCAAAGACCAGTGGTCTGACTGTGCCACAGATCATGATTTATGGTAACACCAAGCTAAGAACTCACTCCTTGGCTCTGTCTCTGTAGCCGGCTTTCCCACTCTAATACCTGTGAGCTCTGTGATACTCAGACACCCCTGATCCTTCAGTGACCCCTCAGGACCTGAGACCATGCTATCCCTGCCAGGACTCCAGCCCCACTTAGCCTCTGGAGCGATGTCCTTCAGTGGAGCAGACTTTCAAAAGTTCAGAATTTGTGCTCTGTTGCTCCTCCACTTGCTTGCTGGGAGCCAGCCCCTCCCCAGCAGTCTATAGTCCAGTTGCTTTGGATTCATTTCTCCACAGGTCCTACCTTTCAGAAAGTGGTCGATTTTCTGTATCTAGACTTGCTGGTCTTCTTCTCTTCAATCTCATGTTGGATTTGTAGGTTTTTGGAATGGTTTCATAAGCTATCTAGCTGATATCCTGCTACCTGATGTCATCTCAGCCTCTTTTTTAAATAGTATTATTTTTATTAATATATAATGCTCCCTTGTGACCTGCCATCTAGTAAATGCTTTTTTTACATTAAAAAATTTTTTTTTAAATTTCTTTTCAGTGTTCCAGAATTCATTGTTTATGTAACAGACCCAGTGCTCCATGCAATACATGCCCTCCATAATACCCACAACCAGGTTCACCCAACCTGTCATTCCCCACCCCTCCAAAACCCTCAGTTTGTTTCTCAGAGTCCAGTCTCTCATGGTTTGTCTCCTCCTTCAATTTCCTGATCTCCCTTCTCCTCTCCATCTCCCCATGTCCTCCGTGTTATTCCTTACATTCCACAAATAAAGGAAACTATATGATAATTGATTCTCTCTGCTTGACATATTTGACTCAGCGTAATCTCTTCCAGTTCAATCCATGCTGTTACAAAAGTTGGGTATACATCCTTTCTGATGCAGGCATAATATCCATAGTATATATGGGCCATATCCTCTTTATCCATTCATCCATTAAAGGGCATCTTGGTTCTTTCACAGTTTGGCAAATGTGGCCATTGCTGTTATAAATATTGGGGAACAGATGGCCCTTCTTTTCACTAAATCTGCATCATTGGGGTAAATACCCAGTAGTGCAAATGCAGAGTCATATGGTAACTCTATATTTAATTTCTCTTTTTTTTCCGTTATTTTTTTCTAATTTCTTTTCAGTGTTCCAGAATTTATTGTTTATGCACCACACCCAGTGCTCCATGGAATAGATGCCCTCCATAATACCCACCACCAGGCTCACCAAACCTCCCACCCCTCACTCCTCCAAAACCCTCAGATTGTTTCTCAGACTCCACAGTCTCTCATGGTTTGTCTCCCCCTCCAATTGCCCCCAACTCCCTTCCCCTCTCCATCGCTCCATGTTCTCTGTGTTATTCCTTTTGCTCCACAAATAAGTGAAACTGTATGATAATTCACTCCCTCTGCTTGACTTATTTCACTCAGTATATTCTCTTCCAATCCCATTCATGTTGATACAAAAGTTGGGTATTCATCCTTTCTGATGGAGGCATCATTCTCCATTGTATATATGGACCACATCTTCCTTATCCATTTGTCCGTTGAAGGGTATCTTGATTCTTTCCACACTTTGGCGACTGTGGCTATTGCTGCTATGAACATTGGGGTACAGATGGCTCTTCTTTATACTACATCTGTATCGTTGGGGTAAATACCAAATAGTGCAATAGCAGGGTCATAGGGAATCTCTATTTTTAATTTCTTAAGGAACCTCCACACTGTTTTCCAAAGTGGCTTCACCAATTTCCATTCCCACCAAAAGTGCAAGAGAATTCCCCTTTCTTCACATCCTCTACAACACACGTTGTTTACTGTCTTGTTAATTTTGGCCAAAATAACTGGTGTAAGGTGGTATCTCACTGTGCTTTTGATTTCAATCTCTCTGATGGCCAGAGATGATGAACATTTTTTAATGTGTCTGTTAGCCATTTGTAAGTCTTCATTGGAGAAGTATCTGTTCATGTCTTCTGCCCATTTTTTGACATGATTATCTGTTATGCATGTATTGAGTTTGAGGAGTTCTTTGTATATCTTAGATACCAATCCTTTGACTGTAGTGTCATTTGCGAATATCTTCTCCCATTCCATGGGTTGCCTCTTTGTTTTGTTGACTGTTTCCTTTGCTGTGCAGAAGCTTTTGATCTTGATGAAGTCTCAAAAATTCATTTTCACTTTTGTTTCCTTTGCCTTGGAGACATACCTTGAAAGAAGGTGCTGTGGCCGATGTCAAAGTGCTGTCCAATTTTTCCAGCACAATTTATTGAAGATACTGTCTTTTGTCCACTGGATATTTTTTCCTGTTTTGCCAAAGATTATTTGACCATAAAGTTGAAGGTCCATATCTGGGCTCCTTACTGTGTTCCACTGGTCTATGTGTCTGTTTTTATGTCAGTCCCGTGCTGTCTTGGTGATCACAGCTTTGTAGTATAGCTGGAAATCAGGCAACGTGATGTCCCCAGTTTTGTTTTTCTTTTTCAACATTTCCTTAGCAATTAGGGGTCTATTCAGATTCCATACAAATTTTAAGATTGTTTGTTCCAGCTCATAGAAAAATGCCGGTTGAATTTTGATCAGAATGGCATTGAAAGTATAGATTGCTCTAGGCAATATAGACATTTTAACAATATTTATTCTTCTGATACATGAACATGGAATGGTCTTCCATATTTTTGTGTCTTGTTCCATTTCTTTCATGAGTGTACTGTAGTTCCTTGAGTACAGATCCTTTACCTCTTTGGTTAGGTTCATTCCCAGGTATCTTATGGTTCTTCGTGCTATAGTAAATGGAACTGATTCTCTAATTTCCCTTTCTGTATTTTCATTGCTAGTGTATAAGAAAGCAACTGATTTCTGTACATTGATTTTTGTATCCAGACACATTACTGTATTTCTATATGAGTTCTAATAGTTTGGGGTGGAGTCTTTGGGCTTTCCATATAAAGGATCATTTCATCTGTGAAGAGGGAGAGTTTGACTTCATCATCAACTTTAATACTTTTATTTCTCTTTGTTGTCTGATTGCTATTGCTAGGACTTCTAATACTATGTTGAACAAGAGTGGTGAGAGTGGGCATCACTGCTCTGTTCCTGATCTCAAATGGAAAGCTGTCAGCTTTTTCCCATTGAGAATGATATTTGCTGTGTGTTTTTCAGAGATAGATTTTATGAAGTTTAGGAATGTTCCCTCTATCCCTATACTTTGAAGCGTTTTAATAAGGAACGGATGCTGGATTTTTGTTAAATGCTTTTTCTGCATCAATTGAGAGGACCATGTGTTTCTTCTCTCTTCTCTTATTGATTTGTTCTATCACATTGATTGATTTGTGTATGTTGAACCAACCTTGCAAACCAGGGAAGAATCCCACCTGGTTATGGTGGATAATCATTTTAATGTGCTGTTGGATCCTATTAGCTAGGATCTTGTTGAGAATCTTAGCATCCATATTCAATAGGGATATTGCTCTGAAATTCTCCTTTTTGGTGGGGTCTTTGCCTGGTTTGAGGATCAAGGTAATGCTGGCCTCATAAAGAGCATTTGGAAGTATTCCTTCCATTTCTATTTTTGAAACAGCTTCAGGAGTATAGGAATTATTCCTTCATTGAATGTTTGGTAAAATTCCCCAGGGAGGCCATCAGGTCCTGGGCTCTTGTTTTTTGGCAGGTTTTTGATCACTGCTTCAATCTCGTTACTAGATATTGGTCTATTTAGATTGTCAATTTATTCAGGATTGAGTTTTGGAAGTTTAGTGGTTTCCAGGCATGCCTGCATTTCGTCTAGGTTACTTAACTTATTGGCATATAACTGTTGATAATAATTTCTGATGATTATTTCTATTTCCTTGGTGTTAATCATGATCTCTCCCTTTTCATTCATAATTTTGTTAATTTGGGTCCTATCTCTTTTCTTTTGGATTAGTTTGGCCAATGATTTATCTATCTTATTGATTCATCAAAAAAAACAACTTCTAGTTTCATTGATGCATTCTACTGTATCTCTGGATTCTATCTCATTGATCTCTGGATTCTATTTCATTGATCTCTGCTAAATCTTCAATATTTCCTTTCTTGTGTGGGGGGTTGGCTTAATTTGTTGTTGATTCTCCAGTTCATTAAGGTTGTAAAGACAGCTGGTGTATTCTGGATTTTTCAATTTTTTTTGAGAGAGGCGTGGATGGCTATGTATTTCCCCCTCTGGACCACCTCTGCTGTATCCTATAGGTTTTGGACTGAAGTGTCTTCATTCTCACTGGTTTCCATGAATTTTTAAAATTCTTCTTTGACCTCCTGGTTGATCCAAACTTTTTTTTTATTTTTTTTATTTTTGATTAGCATATCATGTATTAATAGGCCCAAGGGTACAGTTTGGTGAATCGCCAAGTTTACACACTTCACAGCACTCACCATAGCACATATCCTCCCCAATGTCCATAATGCAACCACCCTTTCCCTACACTGTCCCGCCAGCAACTCTGTTTGTTTTGGGAGATTAAGAGTCTCTTATGATTTGTTTCCCTCTGGATCCCATCTTGTTTCATTTTTTTCCTTCCCTACCCCTCAAGCCCCCCACTCTGCCTCTCAAATTCCTCATATCAGGGAAATCATATGATAATTGTCTTTCTCAGATTGACTTATTTCACTCAGCATAATACTCTCTAGTTCATCCACGTAATCGCAAATGGGAAGATTTCATTTCATTTAATGGCTGCATAGTATTCCATTGAATATAAATACCACATCTTCTTTATCCATTCATCTGTTGATGGACATCTAGGTTCTTTCCACAGTTTGGCTATTGTGGACACAGCTGCTATAAACATTCGGCTGCTATAAACGTGCCCCTTTGAATCACTACATTTGTATCTTTAGGGTAAATACCCAGTAGTGCTATTGCTGGGTGGTAGGGTAACTCTATTTTCATCTTTTTGAGGAACCTCCATACTGTTTTCCAGAGTGGCTGCACCAGCTTGCATTCCCATCAACAGTGTAGGAGGGTTCCCCTTTCTCCACATCCTCACCAGCATCTCTCATTTCCTGAATTGTTAATTTTAGCCATTGTGACCAGTGTGAGGCGGTATGTCATTGTGGGATTGATTGGTATTTCCTTGATGCTGAGTGATGTGGAGCACTTTTTCATGTGTCTCTTGGCCATCTGGATGCCTTCCTTGCAGAAATGTCTGTTCATGTCTCTGCTAACTTCCTGACTGGATTATCTGTTCTTTGGGTGTTGAGTTTGATAATTTCTTTACAGATTTTGGTTAATAGCCCCTTATCTGATATGTCCATTGCAAATTTCTTCTCCAATTATGTCAGTTGTCTTTTGGTTTTGCTGACTGTTTTCTGTGCTATGAAAAAGGTTTTGATTTTTTTTATGCTAACATCATATCGCATATTTATTTTTTGTCTTTTTGGTGAGAACACAAGTTCTACTCTCTTAGCAAATTTCTGTTATACCATACAGTATTATCAACTATAGTCACCATGTTATACCTTAGATCCCCAGACCTTATTCATCTTATAACTGAAAGTTTGTACTTTTTACCAACTTCTCCCTACCTCCCTCATCTTCCAGCCCCATGGTAGCCACCGTTCCACTCTGTTTCTATGAGTTGATTTTTTTTTTTTTAAGGTTCCACACAAGGTAATACCGTAAGGTTATTGTCTTTGTCTGGCTATTTCACTTAGCATAAGGCCCTTCAGTTTCATCCACATTGTTGCAAATGGAAGTATTTTCTTCTTTTTATAAGTCTGAATAATATGCTATTTCATATATACTACATTTTCTTTATCCATCCATCCATTGAAAGCCACTTCAGTCATTTCCATACCTTAGCTATTGTGAATAATATTGCAATGAGCTTGGGAATATAGATAGTTCTGTGAGACAATGGTCTCATATCCTTTAGATATGTACTCAGAAGAAGGTTTTCTGGATCACAGAGTATTTCTATTTTTAATTTCTTGAGAACCTCCATACTGTTTTCCATAGTAAACTGTCACTGGCAATATGAGCTTCCAGTCCCACCAACAGTGTACAAACAATCCATTTTTCTGCATTCTCACCAGCATTTGTGATCTCTTGTCTTTTTGATAATGGTCATCCTAAGAGGTATGAGGTGATATCTCATTGTGGTTTTTGATTTGCATTTCCCTGGTGATTAGGGATGTTGGGCACATTTTCACATATCTGTTAGCCATTTGCTTGTCTTTTGTCAGTGAAAAATGTCTATTTGTAGCCTTTGTCTATTTTTTAATTGGGTCGTTTTTATTTTGCTATTGAGTTGCATGAGTTCTTTGTATATTTTGGATATTAGCCCCTTATTAGAAAAATGGTTTGAAAATATCTACTCCTATTCCATAGGCTGCCTTTTCATATTGATGGTTTCCTTTGCTGCGCAGAAGCCTTTTAGTTTGATGTGTCCCACTTGTCAATTTATTTTACAGCCTTCACTTTTGTTATTTAATGAATTTTATTGAGTTCTTTTTTTTTTAGCGTAACAGTATTCATTGTTTTTGCACCACACCAAGTGTGCCCTCCCTATTACCCACCACCTGGTTCCCCAACCTCCCACCCCCCATGCCTTCAAAACCCTCAGGTTGTTTTTCAGAGTCCATAGTCTCTCATGGTTCATCTCCCCTTCCAGTTTCCCTCAACTCCCTTCTCCTCTCCATCTCCCCATGTCTTCCATGTTCTTTGTTATGCTCCACAAATAAGTAAGACCATATGATACTTGACTCTCTCTGCTTGACTTATTTCGCTCAGCATAATCTCTTCCAGTCCCGTCCATGTTGCTACACAAGTTGGGTATTCATCCTTTCTGATGGAGGCATAATACTCCATCGTGTATATGGACCACATCTTCCTTATCCATTCATCCGTTGAAGGGCATCTTGGTTCTTTCCACAGTTGGGCGACCGTGGCCATTGCTGCTGTAAACATTGGGGTACAGATGGCTCTTCTTTTCACTACATCTGTATCTTTGGGGTAAATACCCAGCAGTGAAATTGCAGGGTCATAGGGAAGCTCTATTCTTAATTTCTTGAGGAATCTCCACACTGTTCTCCAAAGTGGCTGCACCAACTTGCATTCCCACCAACAGTGGAAGAGGATTCCCCTTTCTCCACATCCTCTCCAACACACATTGTTTCCTGTCTTGCTAATTTTGGCCATTCTAACTGGTGTAAGGTGATATCTCAATGTGGTTTTAATTTGAATCTCCCTGATGGCTAGTGATGATGAGCATTTTTTCATGTGTCTGATAGCCATTTGTATGTCTTCATTGGAGATGTGTCTGTTCATATCTTCTGCCCATTTTTTGATCTGATTATCTGTTTTGTGTGTATTGAGTTTGAGGAATTCTTTATAGATCCTGGATATCAACCTTTTCTCTGTACTGTCATTTGCAAATATCTTCTCCCATTCTGTCAGCTGTCTTTTGGTTTTGTTAACCATTTCCTTTGCTGTGCAAAAGTTTTTGATCTTGATGAAATCCCAATAGTTCATTTTTGCCCTTGCTTCCCTTGCCTTTGCCGTTGTTCCTAGGAAGATGTTGCTACGGCTGAGGTCGAAGAGGTTGCTGCCTGCATTCTCCTCAAGGATTTGGATGGATTCCTTTCTCACATTGAGGTCCTTCATCCATTTGGAGTCCATTTTCGTGTGTGGTGTAAGGAAGTGGTCCAATTTCATTTTTCTGCATGTGGCTGTCCAATTTTCCCAGCACCATTTGTTGAAGAGATTGTTTTGTTCCATTGGACATTCTTTTCCTGTTTTGTTGAAGATTAGTTGACCATAGAGTTGAGGGTCTATTCTGGGCTCTCTATTCTATTCCAATGATCTATGTGTCTGCTTTTGTGCCAGTTCCATACTGTCTTGATGATTTCAGCTTTGTAATAGAACATGAAGACTGGAATTGTGATGCCACCAACTTTGGCTTTCTTTTTCAACATTCCTCTGGCTATTTGAGGTCTTCTCTGGTTCCATATAAATTTTAGGATTATTTGTTCCATTTCTTTGAAAAAATGAATGGGATTTTGATCAGGATTACATTAAACATGTAGAATGCTTTAGCTAGCATAGACATTTCCACAATGTTCTTCCAATCCATGAACATGAAAAATTTTTCCATTTCTTTGTGTTTTTCTCAATTTCTTTTTTGAGTACATTATAGTTTTCTGAGTAGAGATTCTCTGCCTCCTTGGTTAGGTTTCTTCCTAGCTATTTTATGGTTTGGGGTGCATTTTCAAATGGGATTGACTCTTTAATTTCTCTTTCTTCTGTCTTGTTGTTGTTATATAGAAATGCAACTGATTTCTGTGCATGAATTTTATATCCTGACACTTTACTGAATTCATGTACAAGTTAGACCAGATTTGGAGTGGAGTCTTTGGTTTTCCACATTAAGTATCATATCACCTGCAAAGAGTAATAGGTTGTCTTCTTCTTTCCTGATTTGGATGCCTTTAGTTGATTTTTGTTGTCTGATTGCTGAGGCTAGGACTTCTGGTACTATGTTGAATAGCAGTGATGATAATGGACATCCCTGCCATACACCTGACCTTAGCGGAAAAGCTCTCAGCCTTTCTCCATTGAGAATGGCATTCGCTGTAGCTTTTTCATAGATGTCATTGAGGATATTAAGGTATGTACCCTCTATTCTTACAGTATGAAGAGTTTAGATCAAGAAAGGAGGCTGTACTTTGTCAACTGCTTTTTCAGCATCTATTAAGACTATCATATGGTTCTTGTTCTTTCTTTTATTAATGTATTGTATCACATTGATTGATTTGTGGGTGTTGAACCAACCTTGCAGCCCTAGAATAAATCCCACTTTGTTGTGGTGAATAATCCTTTTAATGTACTGTTGAATCCTATTGGTAGTATTTTGGTGAGAATTTTTGCATCTGTGTTCATCAAGGATATTGGTCTATAATTCTCTTTTTTGATGGGATCCTTGTCTGGTTTTGGGATCAAGGTAATGCTGGTCCAATAAAATGAGTTGGGAAATTCTCCTTCCATTTCTATTTTTTGGAACAGCTTCAGGAGAATTGGAATTAATTCTTCTTTAAATGTTTGGTAGAACTCCCCTGGGAAGCTGTGTGGCCCTGGGCTCTTGTTTCCATGACTGCTTCAATCTCCTTATGGGCTATTGGTCTGTTCCGTTGTTCTATTTAATCCTGGTTCAGTTGTAATAGTTTATACGTCTCTAGGAATGCATCCATTTCTGACAGATTGTCAAATTTGCTGGCATATAGTTGCGCATAACATATTCTTCTGTTTGCTGTTGGTTGTGATCTCTCCTCTTTCATTCACGATTTTATATATTGGGGTCCTTTCTCTTTTCTTTTTGATAAGACTGGCCAGGGGATTATCAATCTTATTAATTCATTCAGAGATCCAGTTCCTAGTTTCATTGATTTGTTCCAATGTTTTGGTTTTTCATTTGTTTGGTTGGGGTTTTTGTTTGTTTGCTTGTTTCTATTTCATTCATTTCTTCTCTCATCTTTATTATTTCTCTTCTCATATTGGGTTTAGGCTTTCGTTGTTGTTCTTTCTCCATTTCCTTTAGGTGTAGGGTTAGGTTGTATATTTGAAACCTTTCTTGTTTCTTGAGAAAGGCTTGTGTCGTTATATATTTTCCTCTCAGGACTGTCTTTGTTGTGTCCCACAGATTTCGAACAGTTGTGTTTTCATTATCATTTGTTTCCATGATTTTTTTCAATTCTTCTTTCATTTCCTGGTTGACTCACTCATTCTTCAGCAGGATGCCCTTTAGCTTCCACGTATTTGGGTTCTTTTCAAATTTCCTCTTGTGTTGAATTCTAGCTTCAGAGCACTGTGGTCTGAAAATATGCAGGGAATGATCCCAATCTTTTGATATTGGTTGAGACCTGGTTTGCAACCCAGGATGTGTTCTATTCTGGAGACTGTTCTATTTGCACTAGTGAAGAATGTGTATTCTGTTGCTTTGGGATGGAATGTTCTAAATATACCTGTGATGTCCATCTGGTCCAATGTGTCATTTAAGGCCTTTATTTCCTTGTTGATCTTTTGCTTGGATGATTTGTCCATTTCAGTGAGGAGGAGGGTGTTAAAGTCCCCTACTATTATTGTATTATCATCATTCTGAACTATAGATCTGACATATTCCCAATGCCTGTATTGATTAGGTCCAGAGCCTTCAGTACTGCCTCTTGTGTTTTGTTTTTTGTTTTTTTTTTGTTGTTGTTGTTGTTTGTTTGTTTGTTTTTGCGGTGAGTTTTTCTGCCTTGTCATTTTATTCAGATAAGAATATATGAAGGAGAGAATAAAATACTAAAAGGGTGGAAAAGACCCCAGAAAAATGTGCATTAACCAAATTGAAGAGACCTCAAATCGTGGGGAGAAGAAAAGACGAAAATAGAAGTTCCTAAAGAATTATTTTTAAAAAGAAAATATATATATTAGACTAGTGAATAGAACAGAACCATCCACTTGATTTTGGGAGTATTTTGGTCTCTTAGAAGAAACTACCTCCTAAAATTTTAAAGAAAGACAAATATATATATATATATATATATATATATATATATATATACACACACACACACACACACTCACACAAATAAGGGTGGACACAATGAAGGGATGGAATATGACTGTAAAGATGAAAATTTTCTAAAAATTCTAAAATAGGATTTGATAAGTCAGTTGGGAAAGAAAGAAAAAGAAAGTGGAGAGAATTTGCTCAGGCTGGAGACTAGAACAATCCTTGTGTTAGATTTAGGGTATATTTTGATCTATTAGAAGTTGTATCCCAAATTTTTTTAGAAGAAAAAACCTTATGTGTATACAAAAGATAAAGTTAAATACAATGAAATAATAAAAGTTCAAAAAAAATTTTAAAGAAAGGTATTGTTAAGATAAACTTGTTAAAAACGTTATAAGAGGAAAGAGTAGAAGTTAAAAAAATTAGATTAAGAAATAAAATTTTGAAAATTTAATTAGCTTTGCAAGACTAAAGAATCATGGGGAGAAAGCCATGAGTTCCATGCCTTGCTTTCCACTCCTCTGGAATTCTGTTGTCTTCCTTGATCAGTGAGCTTGGTCTTGGCTGGATTTCTTGCTGATCTTCTGGGGGAGCAGCCTGTTGTAGTGATTCTCAAGTGTCTTTGCCCCAGGCAGAATTGCACTGCTCTTGCCAGGGGCCAGGCTAAGAAATGTGCTCAGGTTTGGTCTTGGGAGCTTTTGTTCCCTGAACGCTTTCTGTACAGCTCTGGAGGACAGGAATGAAAATGCCAGCCTACCAATCTCTGGCCCAGAGGAGGGGAGAGCTCAGTGCACCCTCGGAAAAAAATATTCAATTACTCCAGTCTCCCTGGTCTGCAGCTGCACTCTGAGCTCACCCAGCCTGTGACCAGTCGTATCTGTCTCTGGCACACAGCCCCATTTGGATTCTGAAACCCAGCAGATTACTGCTGCTCTGCTCTTCTGGGGGGGGTAGGTCTCCCCAGATCTGCCACTTGTGGGGTCCCTGCTAAAAGAGCAGTGGCCCGACTGTGCCACAGATCATGGTTTAAGGTAACCCCGAGCTAAGAGCTCACTCCTCAGATCCATCTCTCTAGCCTGCTTCCCCGCTCTAATACCTGCAAGCTCTGCTACACTCAGAAACCCCAGATCCTTCTGTGACCCCGTGGGACCTGAGACCACACTGTCCCCACAAGGGCTCCACTCCTGCTTAGCTTCTGAACGATGTCCCTCAGTGGAGCAGACTTTTAAAAGTCCTGATTTTGTGCTCTGTTGCTCCACCGCTTGCCAGGAGGCAGCCCCCCCCCCCCCCCCCGCGGTCTATCTTCCCATTGCTTCAGATTCAGTTCTCCATAGGTCCTACCTTTCAGAAAGTGGTCAATTTTCTGTTTCTAAAATTGTTGCTCTTCTTCTCTTCGATCTCATGTTGGATTTGTAGGTGTTTGGAATGGTTTGATAACTATCTAACTGAACTCCTGTGACCTGATGTCATCTCAGCCTGCTACTCCTCCACCATCATCTGATTCAAACATTCTTAAGCAAGGTGGTCTTTAGCTTCCAGATGTTTGGATTCCTTCCAAACTTTTTCTTGTGGTTGAGTTCCAGTTTCAAAACATTGTGATCTGAGAATATGCAGGGAATAATCTCAATTATTTGGTATTGGTTGAGTCCTGATTTGTGACCCAGTATGTGGTCTATTCTGGAGAAAGTTCCACGTGCACTCGAATGAGTATTCTGTTGTTTTAGGGTGGAATGTTTTGTATATATCTATGAGGTCCATCTGGTCCAATGTGTCATTCAATGCTCTTGTTTCCTTATTCATTTTCTGCTTGGATGATCTGCCTGATCTGTCTATTACTGAGAGTGGCATGTTAAGATCCTCTACTATTAATGTATTCATATCAATATGACCCTTTATGTTGATTAATAGTTGTCTTATGTAGTTGGCTACTCCTGTATTGGGGGCATAAATATTTACAAATGTTAGATCTTCTTGGTGGATAGACCCTTTAAGAATGATGTAGAGTCTTTCTTTATCTCTGACTACAGTCTCTATATGAATATTTTAAAAATAGATAAGCAAAAGAAAATCACAGGTATATGTATCAAAAAACTTCAAGTTAAAGGTTTATTATGGAATTTGTTGTACTGAACCTCTCATTGTGATGGTAAATATGTTAAAGGAATTATAAAAAAATAAAAAGAACAAGAATAGTGAGAAGGAATTAAAAATAAAAGTTGCATCTATGAAGTATACAAGTTTTAGGGCAATACCAGAAGTTTAATATCTTCTTTTCCCCTGGTATTAGGGTTTTACAGTTTTATGGGGACCCTGTGTTGGTTGTCCTTTTGGGGATTTTTGCTGGCTTTCTGGGGGAGGGGCCTGCCAGGCTGTTTTTCAGGCAGTCTTGCTTGGGTTGAGTCCTCCTGCTCCCTATCAAGGGGCTGGAATCTTAGGAAACAGGTTTTTCAGGCTTTTGTTCTCTGGAGGGTCCCCCTCTCCCTGTGGCTTTTGGTGGTTCTTCAGAGGTTTAGAGGAAAACAAACTGCACCCAGATCTCCATCTCAGAAAGCAGCTCCAGTCTGGTCCCCTCTGGGTGGTCCAGAGCACATAGACTCCCCCTCTGCCACCTCCCCATGGCAGAACACGTCTCCAGCCACATTCTCAGGGGTTGCAGGAGCTTCCACTTGTCTCTATACCCTGGTGCTACTAAAAGCATGAGCAATATTAGTCCAGAGAGCCCGCTTCCAGGGCTGCCTTTGCTGTGGCTGTCTGGGCAGGTCCAGACAACTGGAGCGATACCAACCAGAGATAGACACTGAGATTTTCAGGATGGTCTGTCCTGGGAGTTTTCAGACTCTTGCAGGTCCTAGAGAGCACTGGCTAGGGCCCACATGGACCTCTCTCAGGGGATGGTGTGGAAGGCGACTCAGACCCTAGTTGTGCAGCGCACGTGCAGAATGCAAAAGGGTGTGGTTCTAGAGAGCACCAGCTGGCGTCCACACCAGACTCACACGCACTGCTACCCAGATGCTCTCACAAGCACTGGCGGCTCAGGGACCAGGGTCTGGATTCCTTGCTGCACTCCCTCTGGCAAGGCACTTGCAGTGGCCATCCTGGGTCTGTGGGCTTAAGCCCCTAACTGCCCAATTCCACCAATTTCCCCTTAAGATCTTTTTCTCTTTTTAAGTGCTTTTAACTAGACTCCAAGTTAATGCTGGTCCCCAATCACAGGGCACTCTTGTATTGGGGTATTACTTTCCAATGTGTTGCTTCTAGTGGCTCCCTCCCCCTTTTGTTGATCTTCTGATATCAGTCCGATGTTCCCACTCTGCTTTACCTGTCCACTGGTATCTGCTGACCCCACAGGGATCCAGAAGTATATAATCCTACTCCTCAGGCTGATTTCATGGGTGTTCAAAGTGTTCTGGTAGATAATCAGCTCACTTTAAGGGACTGGTTGAAACAGCGTCTCCTACTTCTCTGCCATCTTGCCCCTCTGCTTTTAAGACTTTTTATCATTAACATTTGATATTTTAATTATTATGTGTTGTGGTGTGCTCCTTTTTGGGTTTATGTTGTTTGGAACTCTTTGTGCTTTTTGGCCCTGGATGTCTATTTTCTTTCTCAGTTTAGACAAGTTTTCAGCTACCATCTTTTAAAAAAAGTTTTGTGCTTCATTCTATCTCTCTTCTTCTGGGACCCCTATAGTGAACATTTTCTTAGCTTGAACTCTTAAACTATGCTAATTTTTAAAATTATTTTATCGTTTTGCTCTTCACCTTGGTTTCCCATCACTATCTTCCAAATCATTGATATGTTCTCCTAAATCTGTTAAATTGATGATTTCCTGTGTTTATTTCAGTTATTTTTTTCCCATTTTATTTTTTTCAGCATAACAGTATTCATTGTTTTTGCACAACACCCAGTGCTCCATGCAAAACGTGCCCTCCCTATTACCCACCACCTGTTCCCCCAACCTCCCACCCCTGACCCTTCAAAACCCTCAGGTTGTTTTTCAGAGTCCATAGTCTCTTATATTTCAGTTATTTTATTCCTCAACTCTAATTGGCTCTTAAATTTTGTATCTCTTTGTTGAAGGTCTTACTGAAGCCATCCACTCTTCTGTCCTTCCAGTGCACATCTCTAGGATGATTACTTTTAATTACCTTAAATTTTTTATCAGGCATTTTTTTATCTTTGTTTCATTAGTTCTTTTCTGATATTTTGCATTGTTCTTTCTTCTACAGCATATTTCTCTGTTTCCTCATTTTGCTTGACTTTCTGTGCTTGTTTCTGTGGATTAGGTAGGACAGCTACATTTAAACTTGGAGGAATGGTTTCATGTATGGTCATCCCCTATGTAGACTGTGTGCTTGGCGAATTTACCTGCCTGACTGGAGCTGTAGATGTTATGGGCTGGGGGTTCCAATGCTCTCCAAAGTTCAAAAAGTTAGCACTTTGGTAAGGCAGCTGAAGCTCATGTGGTCACAGACGGGTGTGTTCCTTGTGCTCTCCAGTAGCAGGTGATTTGGCAAGACAGTTTAAACTAAAGTGCATGCAAGCTGGGTTGTTCTGAGGTCTACACACAGAAAGCACCTTAACAGGATAGCTGAAGCTGAAATAGGTGTTAGCAGGGGTGTCCCAGAGCTTTCCACACAGAGGGTGCTCTGGCTGTGCAGCTAGAGCTGAGAGATGGGGTGTGGGTTGGGAGGTCTTGTTTTCTGTGCACGGGCCCCCTGGCAGGACAGCTGAAGCTGAAATGGATGTAATCCATGGTGTCTTGAGGCTTTCCATAAAGGGAATCTCTGGTAGAGTAACTGGACCTAAGGTGCTATGTGGGCTGTGAGTTTTCTGGGCCCTCTGAGCAGAGGGTTTCCTGGTAGTATAGCTGAAGCTAAAGTTAGTATAAGCCAGGAAACCCAGTGCACTTTGCATAGAGGACAACTTGGCAGGATACTTGATGTGAGTGTAAACTGAGGTATTCTGGGACTCTACACACTGAGGGTGATCTGGTGGGACAGCTGAAGCTGAACTGGGTTGTAGGCTGGGATGTCACCGGGTGCTCAGTGTAGAGGATGTCTTGGCCAGGCAACTGGAGCTGAGGCTGGTCTGGGCAGGGGAATTTTGGGACACTTTGCACAGGGGGAGCTTGGAAGGGGGCTGAAACTGATACAGGCATTGGGCAGGAGGCTTCAGGTGCTCTGCACTGGGGGCACCTGGGCAGAGTAGCTGGATCCAAAGTAGACAGTCATATGGGAGGTTCTGGAGCACTCTGCAACAGGGACGCCCTAGCAAGCCATTTGAAATTGAACTGGTATGGGCCTGGTTGTTCTAGGGTGCTTTGTGTCTGTGTCATCTGGGAGCAGAGGTTGGAGCTCTGGCGAGCACTAAACAGGGGTGTCCTGGTGTGCACCATCCTCTGGCCACTTAGACAAGATAGCTAGGGCTGGTGTAGGCTAGGGTCCTGGGACATATTGAGGTGGCAGGATGGTTAGGGCACATAGACTGCACTGTTTGGTGCTTTCAAGGTAGAAGAACAGACCATGTCAGCCCCTCTCACCAAAAGATAGCTTCAGCAACTCCCTCCCATTTGACAGAGTTCTAGAGCTGGCTCTTTTATAAACTAGTGGCTCTTTTAAACCACAGCTTTTTGTCTGTGCCCAAGGACAGATTCTTTTCTTAGTCCTTCGGTACTTTCCTTCCCCACTGCAGTTGCGGCACCAGGGGTGGGGTTTCTCTTTTTGTACAGTGTTTCTGTCTTGCTGTTCTCTTTCATCATTCTTCATTTCATTGTGCAGAAGCTGCTCAGTGGGCTGCCAATTCTTCTTCAGGAAGAATTGTTCTATAAATAAGTATAACTTGGTGTGTTCCATGAAGGATGTGATTTCAGGGTCTTCCTGAGTCGCCATCTTGGACTAGAAACCCTGTCTCTCACAAGTTTTAGTATGTTGTTTCAATTTGTTTTTGCTTTGGGTTTTTTTCCTCAAGATATTTTCTGAGTTCCTTTTAGATTTCTTTGCCCATTGCCTTTGGTTTTTCAGGAGTGTGTTATTTTTCACATATTGGTGAAATTTCCTGCTTTCTCTTGCTGTTGTTTTATAATTTCATACTATTGTGTTTGGAAAAGATATCCGATATGATTTCAATATTCTGAAATGTTAAAACTTATTTTGTGACTAACACATGATCTATCCTGGAAAATGTTTCTTGTGTGCTTAAGAGGAGTGTGCATTCTGCTACTGTTGGGTGGAATGCTTTCTATGTGTCCATTAGGTCTATTTAGTCTAAAGTGTACTTCAAGTCCATTATTGTCATATTCATTTTCTGTCTGCATGATCCATTCATTGTTGAATAAAATAGGGTACTGATGTGCCCTACTATTATTGTATTGCTATTTTTTTCCTTCTGATCTGTTAACAAATGTTTATTATATTTAAGTGTTCCAATATTGGGTGAATATATATTTACAGTTGTTATATCTTCTTAATAAAATTATCATATTACTGTATAATTATATTGGGCTTTTTTCACAGCCTTTTGTCTTAAACTATATCATCTGATATAAGTATAGCTACCCCTGTTCTCTGTTGGTGTCCTTGTTGCGTGGAATACCTTTTCCATACCTTGACTTTCAGAAACAAACAAACAACAAAATAGATTCTTAAATAAGTTTCCTTAAATTTTTGGTGACTCTCTTGTAAGTAGCATATAGTTGAGTGTCAATTTTTCACCCATTCAGACAGCCCATACCCTTTGATATGTGAATTTAAACTATGTACATTCAGAATAATTATTAAGAATTTACTATTGTGATTATTAAATTATTCTCTGATTCTATTAAGGATCGTTTGTTCCTTTTTACCTTTTTTGGTGTTTTGTTTGTGAACTGATGACTATTCTAAGACTGTGGATTGATTCTTTTCTCTTTGTCCTTGTACACCTACTATGGGTTTTAGATTTCTTGTTACAATAAGGCTTTCATAATGTATCTTACAAGCCTATTTTAGACTGACAATAACTCAAATTGTACATAAAAGCTCTATATATTCTCTTGCCCTTACCCCACACCTTATGTTTATGTCCCAATTTCTTCTCTTTTTAAATTAAGATATAATGGACCGGGGGTACCTGGGTGGCTCAGTGGGTTAAGCCTCTACCTTCAGCTCAGGTCATGATCTCAGGGTCCTGGGATCGAGCCCCACATCGGGCTCTCTGCTCAGTGGGGAGCCTGCTTCCTCCTCTCTCTCTGCCTGCCTCTCTGCCTACTTGTGATCTCTGTCTGTCAAATAAATAAATCTTAAAAAAAAAGATATAATGGACCTATAACATTATATTAGTTTTAGTTGTACAATATCATGATTCAATACTTGTATATATTGTGAAATAACCATCACAATAAGTCAACATCCATCACCACACATAATTACATTTTTCCATTGGATGTTCTTTCCTGCGTTGTCAAAGATCAGTTGACCATAGAGTTGAGAGTCTGTTTCTGGGATCTCATTCTGTTTCACTAATCTATGTGTTTGTTTTTGTTCCAATACTGTATTGTATCAATGGTATTTGATAGAAATTGCATTGAAAGTATACAATAAATGGGGCTGGGAAAACTGGGAAAACATATGCAGAAAAATGAAACCAGACTATTCTCTTACACCATACACAAAGATAAACTCAAAATGGATGAAAGATTTCAATCTTTCAATCTTTAAATCCATTAAAATCCTAGAGGAGAACATAGGCAGTAACCTTTTTGTCATTGGACACAGGAACTTCTTTCAAGACATGTCTCTAAAGGCAAGGGAAACAAAAGAAAAAATGAACTACTGGGACTTCATCAAAATAAAAAGATTTTGCACAACAAAGGAAACAGTCAGAAAAACTAAGGGGCAACTCATGGAAAGGAATAAGATATATGCAAATGACATTTTAGATAAAGGGCTTGTATCCAAGATCTATAAAGAACTACTCAAACTCAACACCCAAAAAACAAATAACCCAGTCAAGAAATAGGCAGAAGACAGAAATAGACACTTCTCTAAGGAAAGCATACAAATAGCAAAGAAACACATTAAAAAATGTTCAACATCACTAGCCATCAGGGAAATACAAATCAAAACCACAATGAGATACCACGTTATACCAACCAGAATGGCCAAATTTAACAAGACAGGAAGCAACAAGTGATGGCGAGTTTGAGGAGAAGTGGGACCCCTCTTACACTGTTGGTGGGAATGCAAGCTGGTACAGTCACTCTGGAAAACTGTATCGAGCTTCCTGAAGATGTTAAAAATAGAGTTATCCTATGACTCAGCAATTGCACTACTAGGTATTTACCCCAGAGATACAGATGTAGTGAAAAGAAGGGGCACATGCACCTCAAGGTTCATAGCAGCAATGTCCACCATAGCCAAACTGTGGAAGAAACCAAGATGCCCTTCAACAGCCAAATTTATGGATAAAGAAAATGTGGTTCAGATATACGATGGAATATTACTCAGTCATTTGAAAGGATGAATACCTACCATTTGCATTGGCATGGATGGAATTGAAGGGGATCATGCTAAATGAAATAAGTCAAGAAGAGAAAGACAATTACCATATGGCTTCACTCATATGCAGAGCAGAAGGAATAGACCAGAGGACCCCAGAAGAAGGGAGGGAAAACTAAACGGGAAGAAATCAGAGAAGGAGAAAAACTGTGAGAGACTCTGGACTCCAGAAAACAAACTGAAGGTTACAGAGGGGAGGGGGTGGGTGGATGGGGTTATCAGGCAATGGGTATTAAGGAGCACACGTGTTGGGATGAGCACTGGGTGTTATATACAACTAATAAATCGTTGAACACTACCACAAAAACATACAAAACTATACATTGGCTAACTGAACATAATGGGAAATATAAATAAATAAATAAATACAGCTTTTTGTTTGTTTTCATAAGGACTTTTAAGTTCTACTCATATATCATATTTCAAATACGTCATAAAGTATTATTAACTCTCATTGCCATGCTCTAAGTTACAGCTCCATGACATCTGAAATATGAAAGTTTATACCTTTGGAGTCCCTTCACCCATTTCTGCCCACCTGTTGGCCACACTTCTAGTAACCACCAATATGTTCTCTGTATTTGCAAGCTTCCCCCCACCTCAGGTGTTAGATTCTCCATTTAAGTGAAATCATCTGGAATTTTTGTTTTCTCTGCCTAACATATTTTACTTAGCATAATGCCCACAAGGTCCATCCATGGTGTTGCAAATGGCATGATAAGTGACTGAGCAGTGTGTATATGTGTGTGTATATGCGTGTTTGATATCTTCCTTATCCATACATCTATCAATGGACACTTAAGTCGTTTCCATATCTGAGCTATTGTAAATAATTCTGTAATGAACACAGCGAGGCAGAAACCATTTTGAATTACTGTTTTGTTTTTTTTTTTTTCAGATAAAACCTAGAAATGAAGTATTGTATCATATAGTAGAGATGATAGATAGATAGAGTAGATAGATAGATAATGGATAGATAGATAGAGTAGATAGATAAATGATATATACTTATTGTAAGTAAGCTCTACATCCAATATGGAGCTTGGACGTATGAACCTGAGATCAAGAGTTACATCCTCTACCAACTAAGCCAGCCAGGCACCCCTCTATTTTTAATTTTTAAGGAACCTCCACACTGTTTTCCATGGTGGCAGAACAAATTTATATTCCCACCAATAGTGCAAATCACCTTTTATTTTACATCTTTGCAAACATTTATTTCTTGTCTG
This sequence comes from Meles meles, assembly GCF_922984935.1. Classification (NCBI taxonomy): domain Eukaryota; kingdom Metazoa; phylum Chordata; class Mammalia; order Carnivora; family Mustelidae; genus Meles; species Meles meles. The sequence continues at coordinate 49,608,025 of NC_060087.1, read as the reverse complement.
TTTGATAATAGACATTATAACAGGTGTAAGATGAGATCTCACTGTGATTTTGATTTGCACTTCCCTGATGATCAATCATATTGAGAATTTTTTCAACCTGATAGTATCTGTACATCTTCTTTGGGAAAATATCTATTCATTTCCTGGGACTATTTTTTTCATCAGATTGTTTGTTTTTTAACTAATGAGTTGTATGAAATTTTTATATATTTTGGGTACTAACCCTTTGTCAAATATGACATAAAATATTTTCTCCCATTCAGTATGTTGTATTTTCATTTGTTGATGGTTTCCTTCGGTTTATGGAACCTTTTTAGATTGATATAGTCCCAATTGTTTATTGTTTTCTTCTGGTGCCTTTGCTACTGGAAGTCAGTTCCAAAAAATCATTACCAAGTCTTATGTCAAAGAGCCTACCTGCTAGGTTTTCTTCTAGGGAGTTTTATGGGTTTAGGTCTTATAGTCAAGTCTTTAATCTACTTTGAGATAATTTTCTTATAAGGTATAAGATAGTGGTCCAGTTTCATTCCTTTGCATGTGGCTGTCCTATTTGCCCAGCACGATTTATTGAAGAGACAGACCTTTTCCCATTGTTTATTCATGGCTCCTTTGCAGTAAATTAATTGGCCATATATGTATGGGTTTATTTCTGGGTTCTTGATTATGTTCCCTTGATCTTTGTGTCTATTTTTATAACAATGCCATATTGTTTTGATACCTATACTTTTGTATATACTTTGAACTCGGGAAGTGTGTTGTATCCAACTTTGTTCTTCTTTCTCAAAATTCCTTTAACAACTTAGGATGTTTAATGATTCCATACAGATTTTAAGATTATTTTTACTATTTCTGTAAAAAAATGTCAATGGAGACGTTCACAGCAGCATTATCAAACATAGTCAAACTGTGGAAAGATCCCAGATATTCATTGACTGATGAATGGATAAAGAAGAGATATATAGATATAATCTATACATAACATAATGGACTATTACTCAGCCATCAAAAAGAATGAAATCTTGCCACTACAGCAACATGGATGGAGCTAGAGTGTATTATGCTAAGTAAAATAAGTCAGTTAGAGAAAAACAAATAACATGTGATTTTACTCATGTGTGGATTTTTGAAACAAAACAGAAGAACATATGGAAAGCAAAAAAAGAGAGAGAGAAGAAACAATAAGATAGAGAAGAAACAGGATTGCTGGAGGGAGGTGGGTGAGGTATTAGCTAAATGGGTGATGGATATTAAGGAGGGCACTTGTTATGATGAGCACTGGGTGTTACGTGTAATTGATGAACCACTAAATTCTACTCCTGAAACCAATATTATGTTACATGTTAACCAACTAGAATTTAGATAAAAAATTTGAAACAAACGAAAAATGAAACAAATGCCATCGGAATTGTGAAAGAGATTGGATACAATCTGTAGGTAACTTTGGGTAATATGTACATTTTAACAATATTAGTTCCTCCAATTCATGAGTATGGAATATATTCTATTTATTTGTTGTTGTTGTTTTTACAATGTCTTACATCAATGTCTTAAAGTTTTCAGTGTACAAGCCTTTCAAATCCTAGGATATTTCCTAGATATTTTACTAGTTTTTTTTTAATATTTTATTTATTTATTTGACAGAGAGAGATCACAAGTAGATAGAGAGGCAGGCAGAGAGAGAGAGAGAGGGAAGCAGGCTCCCTGCTGAGCAGAGAGCCCGATGCAGGACTCGATCCCAGGACCCTGAGATCATGACCTGAGCCGAAGGCAGCAGCTTAACCCACTGAGCCACCCAGGCGCCCCTATTTTACTAGTTTTGATGCAATTATAAAATGGATTGCTTTCTTAATTACTTTTTCTTTTTGATTTTTCACAATTAGAATATAGAAACAAAACAGATTTTTCTGCCATATTAACTATGCATCCTGAAAATTTAGTGAATTTTTATAAGGTGTAACAGCTATTTGGGCAGAATATTTAGGATTTTTTAATATAAAATATCATTTTATCTGAAGATAGTGACAGTTTTACTTCTTACTTTCCCATTGGGGTGCTCTTCCTTGTTCTTGTCTTTTCTCTTGTTTTCTTTCTTTCTCTTTCTCTCTCTCTTTCCGTCTTTCTCTGCTGTAGATTTGTCCTAGCTGCTGTAGCTACTACTGGCACTTTTATTTTATGTTAAATCAAAGTGGAGAGCATACATGCTTATCTTGTCCTGATCTTAGAGAAAGAGCTTTTAATGTTTCACCATTGAGGGTTTGACATAAGTGGCCTTTACTAGGTTGAGGTACCAAGTGACCAAGTCATTGAGAGTTTCTATCATAAAAGGATGATTAAATTTGTCAAATGATTTTTCTACATATATTGAGATAATCATATGATTTATATCCTTCATTTTTAATATGGTGCATCCTTGATTTATTTGTAGATGTTGAACTATCCTTGCATCCCAAATATAAATCCTACTTGATAATGGTGTATTTTCCTTTTAATGTATTTTTGAATTTTGTTTGCTTATATTTTGTTAAAGGCACTTCCATCTATATTCATCATGTGTATTAACATGTAATTTTCTTTCTTTTGTTTGCCTTGTCTGGTTTTGGTATTATGGTAATGTTTGCCTTAAAAATGACTTTAGGGGTGTCTGGGTGGCTCAGTTAGTTAAGCAACTGCCTTCAGCTAAGGTCATGATCCCAGAGACCCGGGATCGAATCGCACATCAGGTTCCCAGCTCTACAGAGAGTCTGCTTCTCCCTTTGACCTTCTCCTCTTTCATGCTCTCTCTCACTGTCTCTCTCACTCACTCTCTCTCTCAAATAAATAAATAAATAATTTTTTAAAATTACTTTAGAAGTGTTCCATCTTTTTTTCCATTTTTTTGGAAGTGCTTAAGAAGGATTTCTAGTAATTCTTTTTTTTTTTTTTCCAATGTTTGGTAGAATTCAACAATGAAGACAACTGAAACTGGACTTTTGTCAGGAACATTTTGATTACAGCTTCTGTATTTTAACTAGTAGTCAGTCTATACAGGTCTTTTATTTTTCATGATTCAGTCTTGGTAGGCCATATATGTGTTTAGGAATTTATTCATTTATTCATACTTTTTTTCATTTTCATACTTTTGACTTACTTTTTTTTGTATTTTTTGTATATCCCTTTTAATGTATCCTTATTTCAGATTTTATTTATTTATGTCTTCTCTACTTTTTCTTGGTGAGCCTTGTTAAAGGTAGTTATCTTCTATTTTCTTAATTTTCAAAGAATCAGCTCCTGGAGAGAGGAAAGATGGTGGAGGAGTAGGGGACCCTGTTTCAACAGTCCCCTGCATTTAGCTGAGTATCTACCAAACCATTCTGAATGCCCACAAAATCAGCCCGAAATGTGAGAATATATATCTGGATCTCTACAAGCAGAAAAGGAACTGTTTATTGCAAGGTAAGATGTGCAGGGTGGTGAATCTACAGGGAGATAGCAGAAGATAAACAGAAGAGGGAGAGAGCCTCCATAAGCTGGCTCTTGGAAGGTGATATAACACCAGACTGCAAAATCAGACACCTTAGAAATCTGCTCTAGGGAGTGACATACCTCTCTTAAAGGGGCTCTGGAAATGAAGAGGCTGAATTCTAGGTAGAACATTGTGGTCTCAGGATACAAGAAGCCTCAGAGCCATAGAGACTTCTGGGACTGATAGAGTGCCTGAGCAGGGGAACCAGGAAGCAGGTTATTGTCAGCGAGCCCAGGAAGGGACACTCAGCTCGAATCATCATAAACTACAAACCAAGTGGTTGAAAATCTCTCTTCTCCTGGGCAGCCTGAAAAAATTAGGAACCTACAGCCACAAACAGACAAAAACTCACAAAGTGTTAGAGGCCAGGAAAGAGCTTTAGAGCAGCACCCAGACATTACCCAAGAGCTTCAGGCATGCACGCGAGCTTATGGCCACTCGTGATTTCAGAAGCGAAAAGGGCAGTGACACTCCTGGGCCGCTGGGACTACCTCTGAGAGGGTTACTGTGGGTAGCATTATGGGAGGCTGTATTTTTGGTGATACATAGAGAAACGGAGATTGTCCTAGAGGGTTTGGTGAAGAAAGCAGACTGTGATTTCTCTGCTTTGGGTTAGAGGCTTGGATATGACCATTTTTCCTCTCACCCTTGGAAGAGTCACGAAAAGTCCCTGGGAACAAAAGCACAGAGGACGAGTTTCCACTGAGCCCATCCACTGACAAGGGCAAGGCAATTCCACCAAAGCAGGGTTACCTGGGAAACAGAATGGCAGGCCTCTGCCCCAGAAGACAGGCTGGCAGAGCAAGTGCAGGACCACACCACAGATCTCATAAGATTGTAAAATCCCAATGCTAGGAGAAAATTGTATATTGAGCTCTAGCTGCTGCCTCATGGCTTGTTCATTTTTCAGATAAAACTCTCCTTTTTTTTCTTTTTCTTATGCCTTTTCTGTTTTTTTTTCTTTTTATTTTTTTCTCATTTCAGCTAAATGTTTATAATATCAACTTATATGTCATTGTACATTTTTAACTTGTATTTTTTCACACTTATTTTTTATAGATAGATGCTTATTGAAGACTTTTTTTCACTATTCAATTTTACCTTTATAAATATACAAATTTTACTTTCCTTGTAATTTTGGGAAATAGTGTCCTCTAACACAGACCAAAATACACCTAGGAACAAATGAAACAATCTGCTTTGTCCACACTGAGAGATTATAGTACCCTTCCCCTCACCCTCTTTTTAATTTTTTTTAATTTTATAAATTTTATTCTTCTGTTTTCATTTTGGCTTGGCTTTTTCAGCATTGCCTTCTGAACACTCTGGATTTTGCTAGGGTGCATTTTCCTTGGGTCATGGTTGATATTTTGGGCTCTGCTCATTCACCCGAAGATCCCTCAACAGAATGACTAGGAGGAGGGACTCCCAACAAAGAAAACAGAGACAGTATCCTCTACCATAGACCTAATGGATATGGATATAAACAAGATGTCAGATAGAACTCGGGATATCAATAATCAAATCAATAGGTAGGCTTAGAAGAAGCATTGGTGACAATATAGGAACTCTAAGAATAGAAATGAGACCTAAACAGACCAAACTAAAAATTGATCTGAATGAGAAGACATGATACTTTATATGGAAAACGAAAAGACTCCACCTCAAATTATAGAATTCATACAGCAATTCAGGAATGTGGCAGGATACAAAGTCAGTGTACATAAATCAGTTGTTTTCTTATACACTAACAATGAAAATACAGAAAGGGAAATTCCAGAATCAATTCCATTTAGTATACAAGAACCATAACAGACCTGGGAATAAACGTATCTGAAGAGGTAAAGGATCCGTACTTGAGGAACTACAGAACACTCATGAAAGAAATTGAAGAAGACACAAAAATATAGAAGACCATTCCATGCTCATGGATCAGAAGAATAAGCATTGTTAAAATGTCTATACTGCCTAGAGCAATCTATACTTTCAATGTCATTCTGATCAAAATTCTACCAGCATTTTTCAAAGAGCTGGAACAAACAATCCTAAAATTTGTATGGAGCCAGAAGAGACCCCAAATTGCTATGGAAATGTTGAAAAAGAAAAACAAAATTGGGGCATCAAGTTTTCTGATTTCAAGCTTTACTACAAAGCTGTGATCACCAAGACAGCATGGAACTGACACAAAAACAGACACATAGACCCGCAGAACAGAGTAGAGAGCCCAGATATTGACCCTCAACTTTATGGGCAAATAATCTTCGACAAAGCAAGAAAAAATAACCAGTGGAAAAAAGATTGTCTCTTCAATAAATTGTGCTGGGAAAATTGGACAGCTATGTATAGAAGAGTGAAACTCGACATTATCTTACACCATACACAAAGATAAACTCGAAATGGATAAAAGACCTCAAAGTGAAGCAGAAATCCATCAGAATCCTAGAAGAGAACATAGGAAGTAACCTCTTCAACATCGGCCACAGCAACTTCTTTCAAGATATGTCTCCAGGGGGGCCTGGGTGTCTCAGTTGGTTAAGCGACTGCCTTCGGCTCAGGTCATGATCCCAGAGTCCTGGGATCAAGTCCCCCATCAGACTCCCAGCTCCATGGGGCGTCTGCTTCTCCCTCTGACCTCCCCTCTCATGCTCTCTCATTCTGTCTCTCTCTCTCTCAAATAAATAAATACAATTTTTAGAAAAAAAAAGATATATCTCCAAAGGTAAAGGAAACAAAAGTGAAAATGAATTTTTGGGATCTCATCAAGATCAAAAGCTTCTGCACAGCAGAGAAAACAGTCAACAAAACAGAGAGGCAACCCACAGAATGGGAGAAGATATTCACAAATGACAGCACAGACAAAGGGCTGATATCCAAGATCTATAAGAACCAAGATCTATAAAGAACTCCTCAAACTCAACACACACAAGACATGTCAAAAAATGGGCAGAAGACATGAACAGACAATTCTCCAATGAAGACATAAAAATGGCTAACAGACACATGAAAAAATGTTCATCATCACTAGCCATCAGGGAGATTTAAATCAAAACCACTTTGAAATACCACTTTACAACAGTTATTTTGGCCAAAATTAACAAGACAGTAAACAATATGTACTGGAGAGAATGAGATGCAGTCTAAATTGGATACTCTAACAGCCAGGAAATGAGGCAGAAGAAGGAATTAGTGATCTAGAAGATAAACTGATGGAAAAGAAAGAAGTGGAGGAAAACAGAGATAGGCTGCTAGTAACACACGAAAAAAGTTTTGCAGAGATTAATTATGCCATGAAATGTTCCAATGTCAGAAATATTGGGATCCCAAAGGGGTGGGGAGAGAGGGCTAGAATGTATATGAGCAAATCATAGCTGAGAAGTTCCCTCATCTGGGGAAGAAAACAATCATTCATGTCCAAGAGGCAGAGGGGATCCCTCCAAAAATCACTAAAAATAGACCAATACCTTGGCATATAATGGTGAATCTTGCAAATCTTAGAGCTAAGGACCCTATCTTAAGTGCAGCTAGGGGTAAAAGATTTCTTACATATGGAGGAAGAAACATCGGAATAACATCAGACTAATCCACAGAGACCTGGCAAGCCAGAAAGTGTTGGCAAGACATAGTCAGGTACTGAATGAGAAGAAATTGCAGCCAAGAATACTTTATCCAGCAAAGTTGTCATTCAGAATGGATGGACAGACAAAGAGCTTCCAGGACAGGCAGAAAATGAAAGAATATGTGACCACCAAGCCAGCCCTGCAAGAAATATTAAAGGGGGTTCTATGAAAGAAGAAAGACTTCAAGTATAAAATAGGCCAGAAATTAACAGAGACAAAATTAGGGACACCTGGGGGGCTCAGTGGGTTAAAGTCTCTGCCTTTGGCTCAGGCCACAATCCCAGGGTCCTAGGATTGAGCCCCGAGTCGGGCTTTCTGCTCTGCGGACAGTATGCTTCCTCCTCTCTCTCTGCCTGCCTCTCGTCCTACTTGTGATCTCTGTCTGTCAAATAAATAAATAAAATCTTTAAAAAAAAAGAGAAAGAAAGAAAGAAAGAAAGAAAGAAAGAAAGAAAGAAAGAAAGAAACAGGAATTTACAGGCAATATAGTGGCAATAAATTCATATTTTCCCAATACTTAATCTCAATGTAAATGGACTGAATGCTACCATCAAAAGACACAGGGTTTCCAGTTGGTTAAAAGAAAAAAGCAGGACTCATCCATATGCTGTATACAAGATACTCATTTTGAACCTAAAGATACCTCCAGATTGAAAGTGAGTGGATGCAGAACAATTTTTCATGCCAACAGACCTCTAAAGAAAGCTGGAGCAGCAATTCTTTTTTTATTTTATTTTATTTTAACTTTTCAGTGTTCCAAGATCCAATTGTTTATGCCACATCTAGTAGTCCATGCAATATGTGCCCTCCTTAATACCTACCACCAGGCTCACCCAACTCTCCACCCCCCTCCCCCAAAACCCTCAGTTTGTTTCTCAGAGTCCACAGTCTCTTATGGTTCTTCTCCCCCTCTGACTTCCCCCAACTCACTTCTTTCCTTCTCCCAATGTCCTCCGTGTTATTCCTCATGCTCCACAAGTAAGTGAAACCATATGATAATTGACTCTCTCTGCTTGACTTATTTCACTCAGCATAATCTCCTTCAGTCCCATCCACGTTGATACAAAAGTTGGGTATTCATCTTTTCTTTTTTTTTTTTGTTACATCTTTTTTTTATTTTTTTTTTATTTGTTTATTTACAGCATAACAGTGTTCATTGTTTTGGCATCACACCCAGTGCTCCATGCAGTACGTGCCCTCCCTATTACCCACCACCTGGTTCCTCAACCTCCCACCCCCCCCCCCCGCCCCTTCAAAACCCTCTGGTTGTTTTTCAGAGTCCATAGTCTCTCATGGTTCATCTCCCCTTCCAGTTTCCCTCACTCCCTCTCCTCTCCATCTCCCCATGACCTCCATGTTATTTGTTATGCTCCACAAATAAGTGAGACCATATGATACTTGACTCTCTCTGCTTGACTTATTTCACTCAGCATAATTTCTTCCAGTCCCATCCATGTTGCTACAAGGGTATTCATCTTTTCTGATGGAGGCATAATACTCCATTGTATATATGGAATATATCTTTTTTTTCCTCTTGATTGCTTTTATATTTCCAGTTTTTTTCCATTTTATTTATTTTATCAGCATAACAGTATTCATTGTTTTTGCACAACACCCAGTGCTCCATGCAATAGGAATATATCTTTTCGATCCATTCATCTGTTGAAGGGCATCTTGGCTCTTTCCACAGGTTGGCGACTGTGCCCATTGCTGGAGCAGCAATTCTTATATCAGACAACTTAGATTTTAAACCAAAGGCTGTAATAAGAGATATATAGGGACATTATATCATACTTAAAGTCTCTATCCAACAAGAAGATCTAACAATTGTAAATATCTCTGCCCCCAACATGGGAACAGCCAATTACATAAACCAACTAAAAACCAAAATAAAGAATCATCAATAATATATTAATAGTAGGAGACTTCAACACTCCACTCACAGCAATGGATAGATCATCTAAGCAGAAGGTCAACAAAGAAAAAAAAGCTTTGGATGACCATTGGACCAGATGGACTTCACAGATATATACACAACATTCCATCCTAAAACAACAGAATAGTCATTCTTCTTGAGTGTATTTGGAACTTTCTCCAGAATAGATCACATACTGGGTCACAAATCTCAACTGATACCAAAAGACTGAGATTATTCCCTGCATATTTTCAGACCACAGCACATCGAAACAGGAACTCAACCATAAGGAAAAATTTAGAAGGAACTGAAACACTTGGAGGTTAAAGAGCATCCTACTAAAGAATGAACAGGTTGGGGCGCCTGGGTGGCTCAGTGGGTTAAGCCTCTGCCTTCAGCTCAGGTCATGATCTCAGGGTCTCTGGGATCGAGCCCCGTATCGGGCTCTCTGCTTGGCAGGGAGCCTGCTTCCTCCCCTCTCTGGCTGCTGCTCTGCCTACTTGTAATCTCTCTCTCTCTCTCTCTCTCTCTCTCTCAATCTGTAAAAAAGAAAAAAAAATTAAAAAAAAAAAAAAGAATGAACAGGTCAACCAGGAAACTAAAGAGGAACTTAAGAAGTTCAGGCAAACCGGGGCGCCTGGGTGGCTCAGTGGATTAAGCCGCTGCCTTCGGCTCGGGTCATGATCTCAGGGTCCTGGGATCGAGCCCCGCATCGGGCTCTCTGCTCCGCAGGGAGCCTGCTTCCTCCTCTCTCTCTGTCTGCCTCTCTGCCTACCTCTCTGCCTACCTCTCTGCCTACTTGTGATCTCTCTCTGTCAAATAAATAAATAAATAAAATCTTTAAAAAAAAAAAAAAGAAGTTCATGCAAACCAATGAAAATGAAAGCACATCGGAAAGCACATGAAACCTATAGGATACTGCAAATGCTGTCCTTAGGGGTAAGTACATAGCCACCGAAGCCTCTCTCAAAAAATTTGAACAATGCCCAATGCAGAAGCTAACCTTACACCTAAACATCTGGAGGAAAAAAAAAAGTAGTAAATAAAGCCTAAAGCAAGCAGGAGTAGAGAAATAGTAAAGATTAGAGCAGAAATCAATGAAACATAAACTAGAATAACAGCAGAACAGATCAAAGAAACTAGAAGCTGGTTCTTTGAAATAATTAAAAAGATCGAAAAACCTCTGGCCAGACTTTTCCAAACGAAAAGAGAAAGGACCCAAATTAATAAAATCATGAATAAAAGAGGATCAATCGGGCGCCTGGGTGGCTCAGTGGTTTAGGCCGCTGCCTTCGGCTCAGGTCAAGATCTCAGGGTCCTGGGATCGAGTCCCGCATCGGGCTCTCTGCTCGGCAGGGAGCCTGCTTCCCTCTCAGCCTCTCTGCCTGCTTGTATCTCTCTCTGTCAAATAAATAAATAAAATCTTTAAAAAAAAAAAAAAAAAAATAAAAGAGGATCAATCACAACCAACACCATGGAAATAGAAACAATTACTAGCAATTATTACCAGCAATTTTACGCCAAGAAATTAAGCAACCTAGAAGAAATTGATGACTTCCTGGGAAGTTATAAGCTACCAAGACTGAAACAGGAAGAACTAGACAATATGAATACACCAATAACCAGTAACAAAATTGAAGCAGTAACCAAAAATATCCCAAAAAACAAGAGTCCAGGGCCAGATGGCTTCCTAGGGTAATTCTACCAAACATTTAAAGAAATCATACCTATTCTACTGTTGATACCAAAATACTCAATAGGATATAACAGTGTTTTTTTTTTTCTCCCTTTCTGTCTGGATGATCTATCTACTGAGGTAGGTTTGGCATTAAATTCTCCTATTATTGAATTGTCATCTATCTCTCCCTTTAGATCTATTAATGTTTGCTTCATAAATTTAGGTGCTATGTTGAGTACCTGAATATTTACAAATGTTATATCTTGTTGGATTGACCCTTTTATCATTCTGTAATACCCTTTCTTGTCCCTTATTACAACATTTGCTTTAAAAAGTCTATTTTGAGGTGCCTGGGTGGTTCAGTTGGTTAGGTGTCTGACTCTTGCTTTTGACTCAGGTTGTGATTTCAGGGTTGTGAGATCCAGCCCCACACCTCTGCGTTCAGTGGCATGAAGTCTGCCAGGGTTTCTCTCACTCTTTCTCTCCCTTCCCCTCTGCTCCTCGCCCCTGCACTCATGGGTGCTCTCTCTTGCTCTTTTCTGTCTCTCGCTCTCTAACAAATAAATAAATTAAAAAAAAATAAAGTCTACCTTGTCTTCTATAAGGATACTTATTCTAGCTTTCTTTTGGATTCTGTTTTCACAGAATATCTTTTTGCATCCCTTTACCATTATTCTTTGTGTGCTAACATCTGAAGTGAAATGGCACCCACAAAATTCACCAAGGCAGGAGAATGTGGAAATGGTGCCCATCAGCCTTCATCCCAGAGTGCCCCAATATGCCCCTGCCCATCCAGCTGATGCTTTAAGATTAGCAAATATATTAGTTTTACATAAAATTTTGGTGCTGTTCAAATGGCTGCTTATCCATAGGGCCCTGGGGTGAGTCCACACATGAGCCCTTTAACAACCATTTCATAGTTTACTATAGCCTTTTGTGTCTTGTGACTATGAGTCGGGATGGTTTTCAAAGCCAGATGTTTGGGGGCTCACCTCTCAGGCGCAGGTCTTAGAAGTTTGGTGGGGGAGAATTTGGGGTATGAACTATTTGCTCCTCAGAGAGAATCCACATGTTTGTGAGTTCCCTTCTTTTTTGTGGGTTGCTGCGTTGAGGTGGGGTTTATGACAAGATTATGTCTCTGCCTCTCCTAAACACTTCAATATGGATTTCTTCTTCTTTGCCCAATATGAAGGAGTCAATCAGCTAGTTGTCAGAGTTTTTCAGAAGAAATTGTCCCATATATAGCTGATGATTGGTGTTTCAATGAGAAATGAGTTCAGGACCTTCCTATGTTGACTTTTTGAACGGCTTCACCTGATCTCACAATTTACAACTTTTATACTGTGTATTATAAGAAAACATTTCAGCTTTATAAGTTGAAGAACTCCCTCTATCATTTCTTGTAAGGCAGGGGGAGTGGTAGTGAAGTCCCTTAGCTTTGTTTATCTGTCAAAGTGTTTATACATTTTTGATGGGTGATTTTGATGAATATAATATTCTTCATTGGTAATTTTGTTTTTCAGCACTTTGGATGTACCTTCCCACACCCTCCTGCCCCACAGAGTTTCTGCTGAGAAATCAGCTCATAGTTTTATCAGGGTTACATTGTACTTAATGAGTCATTTTTCTGTTGTTGCTTTCAAGATTCTGTCTTTAATCTTTGAGAGTTGGATTATAATGTATCTCAGAAAAGATCTCTATGGGATGAATCTGTTTGAAGAACGTTGTGTTTTATATATCTGGATGTCCATAACACTCCCTAAACTTGGGAAGTTTTCAGTCATTATTAAATAAGCTTCTTGCACCTCCGATTCTCTCTTTACCTTCTGGGATCCCCATTCTTCTCTTTCTCCCTTCTTACTGAATAATTTCAAGAGATCTGTCTTCAAACTTACAGATTCTTTCTTCTGCCTTGCCAAGGCTACTATTAAATCTCAATATCAATTTCTCATTTCATTCATTGTATTATTCAGTTCAACATTTATGTTTAGTTTTTTTTACAATTTCTACAATTTTTTACAATTTACAACTTTGCATTATCTTTATGCAGTGTTTTCCTGAGTTCATTAAGATTTCTATATGTAATCCTTTTTTTAATTCAGATTTTTTTAAGATTTTATTTATTTGTTTGACAGACAGAGATCACAAGTAGGCAGAGAGGCAGGCAGAGAGAGAAGAGGAAGCAAGCTCCTGCTGAGCAGAGATCCTGATGCAGGGCTCAATTCAAGGACCCTGGGATCATGACCTGAGCCGAAGGCAGAGGATTCTGAGCCTCCCAGGCGCCCCTATATGTACTCTTTTTTTTTTATTATTTACAGCATAACAGTGTTCATTGTTTTGTCATCACACCCAGTGCTCCATGCAGTACGTGCCCTCCCTATTACCCACCACCTAGTTCCTCAACCTCCCACCCCCCGCCCCCGCCCCTTCAGAACCCTCTGGTTCTTTTTCAGAGTCCATAGTCTCTCATGGTTCATCTCCCCTTCCAGTTTCCCTCAACTCCCTCTCCTCTCCATCTCCCCATGTCCTCCATGTTTTTTGTTATGCTCCACAAATAAGTGAGACCATATGATACTTGACTCTCTCTGCTTGACTTATTTCGCTCAGCATAATTTCTTCCACTCCCATCCATGTTGCTACAAAAGTTGGGTATTCATCCTTTCTGATGGAGGCATAATACTCCATTGTGTATATGTACCACATCTTCCTTATCCATTCATCCATTGAAGGGCATCTTGGTTCTTTCCACAGTTTGGCGACCGTGGCCATTGCTGCAATAAACATTGGGGTACAGATGTCTTTTCCTTTCACTACATCTGTATCTTTGGGGTAAATACCCAGCAGTGCAATTGCAGGGTCATAGGGAAGCTCTATTCTTAATTTCTTCAGGAATCTCCACACTGTTCTCCAAAGTGGCTGCACTAACTTGCATTCCCACCAACAGTGGAAGAGGGTTCCCCTTTCTCCACATCCTCTCCAACACGACAAGGATGCCCACTCTCACCACTCTTGTTCAACATAGTATTAGAAGTTCTAGCAATGGCAATCAGACAACAAAGAGGAATAAAAGGTATCCAAATTGGCAAGGAAGAAGTCAAACTCTCTCTCTTCACAGATGACATGATTCTTTATATGGAAAACCCCAAAGACTCCACCCCCAAACTACTAGAACTCATACAGCAATTCAGTAACGTGGCAGGATACAAAGTCAATGTACAGAAATCAGTGGCTTTCTTATACACTAACAATGAAAATACAGAAACGGAAATTAGAGAATCGATACCATTTACTATAGCACCAAGAATCATAAGATACCTGGGAATAAACCTAAACAAAGAGGTAAAGGACCTGTACTCGAAGAACTACAGAACACTCATGAAAGAAATGGAAGAAGACACAAAAAGATGGAAGACTGGAGGAGTCAAGATGGCGGAGAAGTAGCAGCCTGAGACTACATCAGGTAGCAGGAGATCAGCTCGATAGCTTATCTAAACATTGCAAACACCTACAAATCCAACGGGAGAGCGAAGAGAAGAAGAACAGCAACTCTAGAAACAGAAAATCAACCACCTTCTGAAAGGTAGGACTGGCGGAGAAGTGAATCTAAAACGACGGGAAGATAGACCGCGGGGGGAGGGACCGGCTCCCGGCAAGCGGCAGAGGAACGGAGCACAAAATCAGGACTTTTAAAAGTCTGTTCCACTGAGGGACATTGCTCCAGAGGCTAAACCAGGGTGAAGCCCACACGGGGTGGCCCCAGGTCCCGCAGGGTCACAGAAGGATCGGGGGTGTCAGAGTGTCGGAGAGCTCGCAGGTATTAGAACGGAGAAGCCAGCTGCAGAGACAGAGCCGAGGACTGAACTCTCAGCTCGGGGTTACCTTGAACTGGTCGCGGGCTGGGTGAGCTCAGAGCGTGGCTAGAGGCTGGGGATACTGGAGTGATTGGGTGCTGTCCTCTGGGGGCGCACTGAGGAGTGGGGCCCCAGGCTCTCGGCTCCTCCGGGCCGGAGACTAGGAGGCCACCATTTTCATTCCCATCCTCCGGAACTCTACGGAAAGCGTTCAGGGAACAGAAGCTCCCAAAAGCGAACCCGAGCCGATTACTTAGTCCGGCCGCCGGTAAGGGCGGTGCAATCCCGCCTCGGGCAAAGACACTTGAGAGTCACTACAAAAGGCCCCTCCCCCAGAAGATCAACAAAATATCCAGCCAGGACGAAGTTCATCTATCAAGAAAAGTAGGTTCATTTCCTAAGACAGCTGCGCAATTCCAGAGGAGGAGAAAGCAAAGCACGGAGCTCATGGCTTTCTCCCCATGATTCTTTAGTCTTGCGGCTACTTAAATTTTTTTTTTCTCTTTTTTTCAATTTTTTTCTTTTTTTTTTTTTATTCTTCTGCTAAATTTTTTAAAACTTTTACCCTTTTCTTTTTTAACGTTTTTTGACTAGTTTATCTAAATATATATATTTTTCTTTCTTTATTATATTTTTTCTTTATTTGTTCTATTTTTTAATTTTTTTTCTTTTTTTTTCCTTTTTTTCTTTTTTCTTTTCTTTTTTTTTTTCAGAACCTGTTTTTATCCCCTTTCTCCCCCCCACAATTAGGGGTCTCTTCTGACTTGGTTACAGCGCATTTTTCTGGGGTCTTTGCCACCCTTTTAGTAGTTTATTTGCTCCTTCATATCCTCTTATCTGGACAAAATGACAAGGCGGAAAAAATCACCACAAACAAAAGAACAAGAGACAGTACCGAAGGCTAGGGACCTAATCAACACAGACATGGGTAATATGTCAGATCAAGAGTTCAGAATGACGATTCTGAACATCCTAGCCGGGCTCGAAAAAGGCATGGAAAATATTAGAGAAACTCTCTCTGGAGATATTAAAGCCCTTTCTGGAGAAATTAAAGAACTAAAATCTAACCAAGTTGAAATCAAAAAAGCTATTAATGAGGTGCAATCAAAAATGGAGGCTCTCACTGCTAGGATAAATGAGGCAGAAGAAAGAATTAGTGATATAGAAGACCAAATGACAGAGAATAAAGAAGCTGAACAAAAGAGAGAGAAACAGCAACTGGACCATGAGGGGAGAATTCGAGAGATAAGTGACACCATAAGACGAAACAACATTAGAATAATTGGGATTCCAGAAGAAGAAGAAACAGAGAGGGGAGCAGAAGGTCTATTGGAGAGAATCATTGGAGAGAATTTCCCTAATATGGCAAAGGGAACAAGCATCAAAATCCAGGAGATGCAGAGAACCCCCCTCAAGGTCAACAAGAATAGGTACAAACCCCGTCACCTAATAGTAAAATTGACAAGTCTTAGTGACAAAGAGAAAATCCTGAAAGCAGCCCGAGAAAAGAAGTCTGTAACATACAATGGTAAAAATATTAGATTGGCACCAGACTTATCCACAGAGACCTGGCAGGCCAGGAAGAGCTGGCATGATATATTCAGAGCACTAAACGAGAAAAACATGCAGCCAAGAATACTCTATCCAGCTAGGCAATCATTGAAAATAGAAGGAGAGATAAAAAGCTTCCAGGACAAACAAAAACTGAAAGAATTTGCAAACACCAAACCAGCCTTACAGGAAATATTGAAAGGTGTCCTCTAAGCAAAGAGAGAGCCTAAAAGTAGTAGATCAGAAAGGTACAGAGACAATATAAAGTAACAGTCACCTTACAGGCTAATAATGGCACTAAATTCATATCTCTCAATAGTTACCCTGAATGTTAATGGGCTAAATGCTCCAATCAAAAGACACAGGGTATCAGAATGGATAAAAAAACAAAACCCATCAGTATGTTGCCTGCAAGAAACCCATTTTAGACGCGAAGACACCTCCAGATTTAAAGTGAGGGGGTGGAAAACAATTTACCATGCTAATGGGCATCAGAAGAAAGCTGGGGTGGCAATCCTTATATCATATCAATTAGATTTTAAGCCAAAGACTATAATAAGAGATGAGGAAGGACACTATATCCTATTCAAAGGGTCCGTCCAACAAGAAGATCTAACAATTTTAAATATCTATGCCCCTAATGTAGGAGCACCCAACTATATCAACCAATTAATAACAAAATCAAAGAAACACATCAATAATAATACAATAATAGTAGGGGACTTTAACACCCCCCTCACTGAAATGGACAGATCATCCAAGCAAAAGATCAACAAGGAAATAAAGGCCTTAAATGACACACTGGACCAGATGGACATCACAGATCTATTCAGAACATTTCATCCCAAAGCAACAGAATACACATTCTTCTCTAGTGCACATGGAACCTTCTCCAGAATAGATCACATCCTGGGTCACAAATCAGGTCTCAAACGGTATCAAAAGATTAGGATCATTCCCTGCATATTTTCAGACCACAATGCTCTGAAGCTAGAACTCAATCACAAGAGGAAAGCTGGAAAGAACCCAAATACATGGAGACTAAACATCATCCTTATAAAGAATGAATGGGTCAACCAGGAAATTAAAGAATTGAAAAAATTCATGGAAACAAATGATAATGAAAACACAACAGTTCAAAATCTGTGGGACACAGCAAAGGCAGTCCTGAGAGGAAAATATATAGCGGTACAAGCCTTTCTCAAGAAACAAGAAAGGTCTCAAGTACACAACCTAACCCTACACGTAAAGGAGCTGGAGAAAGAACAAGAAAGAAACCCTAAACCCAGCAGGAGAAGAGAAATCATAAAGATCAGAGCAGAAATCAATGAAATAGAAACCAAAAAAAACAATAGAAAAAATCAATGAAACTAGGAGCTGGTTCTTTGAAAGAATCAATAAGATTGATAAACCCTTGGCCAGACTCATCAAAAAGAAAAGAGAAAGGACCCAAATAAATAAAATCATGAATGAAAGAGGAGAGATCACAACTAACACCAAAGAAATACAGAGAATTATAAGAACATACTATGAGCAACTCTACGCCAACAAATTGGACAATCTGGAAGAAATGGATGCATTCCTAGAGACATATAAACTACCACAACTGAACCAGGAAGAAATAGAAAACCTGAACAGGCCCATAACCAGTAAGGAGATTGAAACAGTCATCAAAAATCTCCAAACAAACAAAAGCCCTAGGCCAGACGGCTTCCCAGGGGAATTCTACCAAACATTTAAAGAAGAACTAATTCCTATTCTCCTGAAACTGTTCCAAAAAATAGAAACAGAAGGAAAACTTCCAAACTCGTTTTATGAGGCCAGCATAACCTTGATCCCAAAACCAGACAAGGATCCCACCAAAAAAGAGAACTACAGACCAATATCCTTGATGAACAGAGACGCAAAAATTCTCGCCAAAATACTAGCCAATAGGATTCAACAGTACATTAAAAGGATTATTCACCACGATCAAGTGGGATTTATTCCAGGGCTGCAGGGTTGGTTCAACATCCGCAAATCAATCAATGTGATAGAACACATTAATAAAAGAAAGAACAAGAACCATATGATACTCTCCATAGATGCTGAAAAAGCATTTGACAAAGTACAGCATCCCTTCCTGATCAAAACTCTTCAAAGTGTAGGGATAGAGGGCACATACCTCAATATTATCAAAGCCATCTATGAAAAACCCACCGCAAATATCATTCTCAATGGAGAAAAACTGAAAGCTTTTCCGTTAAGGTCAGGAACATGGCAGGGATGTCCATTATCACCACTGCTATTCAACATAGTATTAGAAGTCCTAGCCTCAGCAATCAGACAACAAAAAGAAATTAAAGGCATCCAAATTGGTAAAGAAGAAGTCAAACTATCACTCTTCGCAGATGATATGATACTATATGTGGAAAACCCAAAAGACTCCACTCCAAAACTGCTAGAACTTGTCCAGGAATTCAGTAAAGTGTCAGGATATAAAATCAATGCACAGAAATCAGTTGCATTTCTGTACACCAACAACAAGACAGAAGAAAGAGAAATTAAGGAGTCAATCCCATTTACAATTGTACCCAAAACTATAAGATACCTAGGAATAAACCTAACCAAAGAGGCTAAGAATCTATACACAGAAAATTATAAAGTACTCATGAAAGAAATTGAGGAAGACACAAAGAAATGGAAAAATGTTCCATGCTCCTGGATTGGAAGAATAAATATTGTGAAAATGTCTATGCTACCTAAAGCAATCTACACTTTTAATGCAATCCCTATCAAAATACCATCCATTTTTTTCAAAGAAATGGAACAAATAATCCTAAAATTTATATGGAACCAGAAAAGACCTCAAATAGCCAAAGGAATATTGAAAAAGAAAGCCAAAGTTGGTGGCATCACAATTCCTGACTTCAAGCTCTATTACAAAGCTGTCATCATCAACACAGCATGGTACTGGCACAAAAACAGACACATAGATCAGTGGAACAGAAAAGAGAGCCCAGAAATCGACCCTCAACTCTATGGTCAACTCATCTTCGACAAAGCAGGAAAGAATGTCCAATGGAAAAAAGACAGCCTCTTCAATAAATGGTGCTGGGAAAATTGGACAGCCACATGCAGAAAAATGAAATTGGACCACTTCCTTACACCACACACGAAAATAGACTCCAAATGGATGAAGGACCTCAATGTGAGAAAGGAATCCATCAAAATCCTTGAGGAGAATGCAGGCAGCAACCTCTTCGACCTCAGCCGTAGCAACATCTTCCTAGGAACAACGGCAAAGGCAAGGGAAGCAAGGGCAAAAATGAACTATTGGGATTTCATCAAGATCAAAAGCTTTTGCACAGCAAAGGAAACAGTTCACAAAACCAAAAGACAACTGACAGAATGGGAGAAGATATTTGCAAACGACATATCAGATAAAGGGCTAGTATCCAAAATCTATAAGGAACTTAGCAAACTCAACACCCAAAGAACAAACAATCCAATCAAGAAATGGGCAGAGGACATGAACAGACATTTCTGCAAAGAAGACATCCAGATGGCCAACAGACACATGAAAAAGTGCTCCACATCACTCACCATCAGGGAAATACAAATCAAAACCACAATGAGATATCACCTCACACCAGTCAGAATGGCTAAAATGAACAAGTCAGGAAATGACAGATGCTGGCGAGGATGTGGAGAAAGGGGAACCCTCCTCCACTGTTGGTGGGAATGCAAGCTGGTGCAACCACTCTGGAAAACAGCATGGAGGTTCCTCAAAATGTTGAAAATAGAACTACCCTATGACCCAGCAATTGCACTACTGGGTATTTACCCTAAAGATACAAACATAGTGATCCGAAGGGGCACGTGTACCCGAATGTTTATAGCAGCAATGTCTACAATAGCCAAACTATGGAAAGAACCTAGATGTCCATCAACAGATGAATGGATAAAGAAGATGTGGTATATATACACAATGGAATACTATGCAGCCATCAAAAGAAATGAAATCTTGCCATTTGCGACGACGTGGATGGAACTAGAGCATATCATGCTTAGTGAAATAAGTCAATCAGAGAAAGACAACTATCATATGATCTCCCTGATATGAGGACATGGAGAAGCAACATGGGGGGTTAGGGGGATAGGAGAAGAATAAATGAAACAAGATGGGATTGGGAGGGAGACAAACCATAAATGACTCTTAATCTCACAAAACAAACTGGGGGTTGCTGGGGGGAGGTGGGATTGGGAGAGGGGGAGGGGGCTATGGACATTGGGGAGGGTATGTGCTATCGTGAGTGCTGTGAAGTGTGTAAACCTGGCGATTCACAGACCTGTACCCCTGGGGATAAAAATACATTATATGTTTATTTAAAAAAAAAATTTGGAAGGGGAGGCGAACCATAAGAGACTATGAACTCTGGAAAACAACCTGAGGGTTTTGAAGGGTCAGGGGTGGGAGGTTGGGGGAACAGGTGGTGGGTAATGGGGAGGGCACGTTTTGCATGGAGCACTGGGTGTTGTGCAAAAACAATGAATACTGTTACGCTGAAAAAAATAAATAAAATGGGGAAAAAATCCACAAAAAAAGAGCCTTTTACTACATTTCCCCCTCTTTAAAATAAAACATCCTCAATTAGCTATAAAAAAAAAAGATGGAAGACTGTTCCATGCTCTTGGATTGGAATTATAAACATTGTTAAAATGTCTATACTGCTTAGAGCAATCTATACTTTTAATGCCATTCCGATTAAAATTCCACCGGTATTTTTCAAAGAGCTGGAGCAAATAATCCTAAAATTTGTATGGAATCAGAAGAGACTCTGAATTGCTAAGGAAATCTTGAAAAACAAAAACAGAACTGGCGGCATCACGTTACCCGATTTCAAGCTTTACTACAAAGCTGTGATCACCAAGACAGCGTGGTACTGGCATAAAAACAGACACATAGACCAGTGGAACAGAGTGGAGAGCCCAGATATGGACCCTCAACTCTATGGTCAAATAATCTTTGACAAAACAGGAAAAAATATACAGTGGAAAAAAGACAGTCTCTTCAATAAATGGTGCTGGGAAAACTGGACAGCGATATGTAGAAGAATGAAACTCGACCATTCTCTTACACCATACACAAAGATAAACTCGAAATGGATAAAAGACCTCAACGTGAGACAGGAATCTATCAGAATCCTAGAGGAGAACCTAGGCAGTAACCTCTTCGATATCAGCCACAGCAACTTCTTTCAAGATATGTCTCCAAAGGCCAAGGAAACAAAAGCAAAAATGAACTTTTGGGACTTCATCAAGATCAAAAGCTTCTGCACAGCAAAGGAAACAGTCAACAAAACAAAGAGGCAACCCACGGAATGGGAGAAGATATTTGCAAATGACAGTACAGACAAAAGGTTGATATCCAGGATCTATAAAGAACTTCTCAAACTCAACACACACAAAACAGATAATCATATCAAAAAATGGGCAGAAGATATGAACAGACACTTCTCCAATGAAGACATACAAATGGCTATCAGACACATGAAAAAATGTTCATCATCACTAACCATCAGGGAGATTCAAATTAAAACCACATTGAGATACCACCTATATGTACTCTTTTAAATCATGTTCAATCAGGGCGCCTGGGTGACTCAGTGGGTTAAGGCCTCTGACTTCTGCTCAGGTCATGATCCCAGAGTCCTGGGATCGAGTCCTGCATCAGGCTCTCTGCTCAGCAGGGAGCCTGACTCTCCCCCGACCCCCGCTGCCTGCCTCTCTGCCTACGTGTGATCTCTGTCTGCCAAATAAATACATAAAATCTTTTTAAAAATAAATAAATCATGCTGAACTTACTTATAATTACTTTTTAAATTATTTTCCAGGTAATTTTCACATCTCTTTTTCTTTGGGATAAATTACAGAAAGATTACTATGATTTTTGGTGGTATCATATTTTCTTTTATGTTTGTGTGTTGCAGGTACCTACACATTGGCGTTTCCACATTTCAGAGAGCAGTAACCTATTCTAGCCTCTTCAAACTGCATTCACTGCCTTCACCGGAGAAGCTTCACCTGAACGTGGCTGAAGGGTGCAATTTGAGTAGGATGCAGCATCTCTGTTTCTGAGGAGGGTGCAGGAATGTATTCTACAAGCAGTTCTGTCAGCTGAGGTCAACGTAGAAAATACTATATGGATCTTATTGGCCAAGTTTGAAGGTCTCCTGCACATATTTGTGGTGGCAGTGGTGGCTAGGGCTGTTGGGTTCTCCAGCATCAAAAGCAATTGGGTTTATTTGGTTCTTCTGCATGCATGGAGGAATTTCTACCCAAGTGGATCCCACTTGGAGCCAGGTCTTGCATGCTGGCACTCAGCATGACAACACAGCTGGATTTTAGGTTTAGAGGCATGTGGAACTACTATGACATCTGAACGATGGTGAATACCATAGTGTTGGTATCATAACTAAGGCATGTGCATAACACTTATAAAACTAAGTCTAAGTCACTGGGAATCATTATATGACTACGGCCCTAGCAGAAATGTAAGCAGGATGTAGTAGAATCAAGAGATTGGGGATGATATACTATAACAGTGGAATATGCCTAGAGAAAGGGTTGCAGGGGCAGAATGCCCTAAAGGTCAAAGTGTATTCTCGGAAATCAAAGGAGAGTGTGCAGAAAACAAGATACAAGTCATGGCCAGGGAAGTCAAAGTCCTAACTTAGGGCCCAGGGGGGAGTTGCATAAGAGCAGCAGCATGGTCCTAGTGCTGGTGAATCATATTTGCTACTTAGGGTATGAGAAAAGAGATGTAGCAGAGCAGCAGCAGCTGATGGCAGATCAAAGAAGCAACTCAGGACTTAGGGGGAATGGCAAAAATAGCAATAGTATGAATGGTGACAGAAGCTCAAAACCACAACTTAGGGACTGTGCGAATAGCTGAAAGTACCACCTGATCAGTCCCTGTGAAGATGGATCTAATATGTGTCTTAGTACCCAAAGTGTAAGACAAAAAGCAACCCAAGAGGACAAGTCAAAAACAAGAAATAAAACACAGGAGATAAAGGGCAGGACAGCAAAATTTAAACTTTAAAATAGTGATGTATGCGGTCTGCTGATCTTGAACAGCACTAAGAGCAGTGACACAGGATACTGGGGCCAAGACACAGTACAGAGAAAACGTGAGCACCTGGGAGGAGAAGCACAGAGGAAGAACCCAGACAACCATGTCAAGTAAAATCAGCATAGGTGAAGGTTGCTGGGTCGAAGTCAGCAAATGCTAAATAATAAAATAGTGATGACTAGGTTTGAAAGATCATATTATTTTCAATTCCTAAAAAAAGTGAAAGTTTTCTCAAGGAATTTATCTAAGGGAAAACGAGCTATAATAGAAGAAAAAGTGACAGAAGGAAACGTAAAAAAAAAAAAATGTTATACAATATGACCATGATAGTGTTAAAATCTGTGGACACACTATACCCTCCACAGGGAGCACAGAAAAAATTTCATTGGAATGTATGTTTCAAATATATTTAAATTCTTTCTTAGAAAAAGTCAAAAAGAAACCACAAAATAACTCGTATACTTAAAGGAACTTTACAGAACAACAGATTCCTTATAAAAAATCATAAGTTAATGCTACAAAAGCAATCTCAAAGAGAAAAAAGACACCCAATTTAAAAAAATGACTTTTTACGACCTCATATATAAACAAAGATTAAAAATGGAACAAAAAATTACAAGAATAAAAAAATATAATAACAAGAGAGTAATCATAAGAAACTATGATTTGAGAGAAGGAATAAAAATGTAAATAATCGGGAGGAATCAAGATGGCGGAGAAGTAGCAGCCTGAGACTACATCAGGTAGCAGGAGATCAGCTCGATAGCTTATCTAAACATTGCAAACACCTACAAATCCAACGGGAGAGCGAAGAGAAGAAGAACAGCAACTCTAGAAACAGAAAATCAACCACTTTCTGAAAGGTAGGACTGGCGGAGAAGTGAATCTAAAACGACGGGAAGATAGACCGCGGGGGGAGGGGCCGGCTCCCGGCAAGCGGCGGAGGAACGGAGCACAAAATCAGGACTTTTAAAAGTCTGTTCCACTGAGGGACATTGCTCCAGGGGCTAAACCGGGGTGAAGCCCACGCGGGGCTAGCGTGGCCCCAGGCCCCACAGGGTCACAGAAGGATCGGGGGTGTCGGAGTGTCGGAGAGCTCGCAGCTATTAGAACGGAGAAGCCGGCTGCCAAGACAGAGCCGAGGACTGAACTCTCAGCTCGGGGTTACCTTGAACTGGTCGCGGGCTGGGTGAGCTCCGAGCGCGGCTAGAGGCTGGGGATACGGGAGTGATTGGGTGCTGTCCTCTGGGGGCGCACTGAGGAGTGGGGCCCCAGGCTCTCGGCTCCTCCGGGCCGGAGACTGGGAGGCCGCCATTTTCATTCCCATCCTCCGGAACTCTACGGAAAGCGTTCAGGGAACAGAAGCTCCCAAAAGCGAACCCGAGCCGATTACTTAGTCCGGCCGCTGGTAAGGGCGGTGCAATCCCGCCTCGGGCAAAGACACTTGAGAGTCACTACAACAGGCCCCTCCCCCAGAAGATCAACAAAATATCCAGCCAGAACGAATTTCATCTATCAAGGAGAAAGCAGATTCAATTCCTAAGACAGCAGAGCAATTCCAGAGGAGGAGAAAGCAAAGCACGGAACTCATGGCTTTCTCCCCATGATTCTTTAGTCTTGCGGCTACTTCAATTTTTTTTTCTTTTTTCAATTTTTTTTTCTTTTTTCAATTTTTTTTTTCTTTTTTCTTTTTTCTTCTTCTGCTAAATTTTTTAAAACTTTTACCCTTTTCTTTTTTAACATTTTTTGACTAGTTCATCTAAATATATATATTTTTTTTTCTTTTTTGTATTTTTTTATTTGTTTTATTTTTTAAATTTTTTTCTTTCTTTTTTTTTCCTCTTTCTTTTTTTTTTTTTCTTTTTTCTTTTTTTTCTTTTTTTTTTCAGAAGCTGTTTTATCCCCTTTCTCCCCCCCACAATTTGGGGTCTCTTCTCATTTGGTTACAGCGCATTTTTCCGGGGTCTTTGCCACCCTTTTAGTAGTTTATTTGCTCCTTCATATCCTCTTATCTGGACAAAATGACAAGGCGGAAAAAATCACCACAAACAAAAGAACAAGAGACAGTACCGAAGGCTAGGGACCTAATCAACACAGACATGGGTAATATGTCAGATCAAGAGTTCAGAATGACGATTCTGAACATTCTAGCCGGGCTCGAAAAAGGCATGGAAGATATTAGAGAAACCCTCTCTGGAGATATTAATGCCCTTTCTGGAGAAATTAAAGAACTAAAATCTAACCAAGTTGAAATCAAAAAAGCTATTAATGAGGTGCAATCAAAAATGGAGGCTCTCACTGCTAGGATCAATGAGGCAGAAGAAAGAATTAGTGATATAGAAGACCAAATGACAGAGAATAAGGAAGCCGAGCAAAAGAGGGACAAACAGCTACTGGACCATGAGGGGAGAATTCGAGAGATAAGTGACACCATAAGACGAAACAACATTAGAATAATTGGGATTCCAGAAGAAGAAGAAACAGAGAGGGGAGCAGAAGGTCTATTGGAGAGAATCATTGGAGAGAATTTCCCTAATATGGCAAAGGGAACAAGCATCAAAATCCAGGAGGTGCAGAGAACCCCCCTCAAAGTCAACAAGAATAGGTCCACACCCCGTCACCTAATAGTAAAATTTACAAGTCTTAGTGACAAAGAGAAAATCCTGAAAGCAGCCCGAGAAAAGAAGTCTGTAACATACAATGGTAAAAATATTAGATTGGTGGCAGACTTATCCACAGAGACCTGGCAGGCCAGAAAGAGCTGGCATGATATATTCAGAGCACTCAACGAGAAAAACATGCAGCCAAGAATACTCTATCCAGCTAGGCTATCATTGAAAATAGAAGGAGAGATAAAAAGCTTCCAGGACAAACAAAAACTGAAAGAATTTGCAAACACCAAACCAGCTCTACAGGAAATATTGAAAGGGGTCCTCTAAGCAAAGAGAGAGCCTAAAAGTAGTAGATCAGAAAGGTACAGAGACAATATACAGTAACAGTCACCTTACAGGCTAATAATGGCACTAAATTCATATCTCTCAATAGTTACCCTGAATGTTAATGGGCTAAATGCCCCAATCAAAAGACACAGGGTATCAGAATGGATAAAAAAACAAAACCCATCAGTATGTTGCCTACAAGAAACTCATTTGAGACGCGAAGACACCTCCAGATTTAAAGTGAGGGGGTGGAAAACAATTTACCATGCTAATGGGCATCAGAAGAAAGCTGGAGTGGCAATCCTTATATCAGATCAATTAGATTTTAAGCCAAAGACTATAATAAGAGAGGAGGAAGGACACTATATCCTACTCAAAGGGTCTGTCCAACAAGAAGATCTAACCATTTTAAATATCTATGCCCCTAACGTGGGAGCAGCCAACTATATCAACCAATTAATAACAAAATCAAAGAAACACATCAATAATAATACAATAATAGTAGGGGACTTGAACACTCCCCTCACTGAAATGGACAGATCATCCAAGCAAAAGATCAACAAGGAAATAAAGGCCTTAAATGACACACTGGACCAGATGGACATCACAGATATATTCAGAACATTTCATCCCAAAGCAACAGAATACACATTCTTCTCTAGTGCACATGGAACCTTCTCCAGAATAGATCACATCCTGGGTCACAAATCAGGTCTCAACCGGTATCAAAAGATTAGGATCATTCCCTGCATATTTTCAGACCACAATGCTCTGAAGCTAGAACTCAATCACAAGAGGAAAGCTGGAAAGAACTCAAATACATGGAGACTAAACAGCATCCTTCTAAAGAATGAATGGGTTAACCAGGAAATTAAAGAAGAATTGAAAAAATTCATGGAAACAAATGATAATGAAAACACAACAGTTCAAAATCTGTGGGACACAGCAAAGGCAGTCCTGAGAGGAAAATATATAGCGGTACAAGCCTTTCTCAAGAAACAAGAAAGGTCTCAAGTACACAATCTAACCCTACATGTAAAGGAGCTGGAGAAAGAACAAGAAAGAAACCCTAAACCCAGCAGGAGAAGAGAAATCATAAAGATCAGAGCAGAAATCAATGAAATAGAAACAAAAAAAACAATAGAAAAAATCAATGAAACTAGGAGCTGGTTCTTTGAAAGAATCAATAAGATTGATAAACCCCTGGCCAGACTCATCAAAAAGAAAAGAGAAAGGACCCAAATCAATAAAATCATGAATGAAAGAGGAGAGATCACAACTAACACCAAAGAAATACAGACAATCATAAGAACATACTATGAGCAACTCTACGCCAACAAATTGGACAATCTGGAAGAAATGGATGCATTCCTAGAGACATATAAACTACCACAACTGAACCAGGAAGAAATAGAAAACCTGAACAGGCCCATAACCAGTAAGGAGATTGAAACAGTCATCAAAAATCTCCAAACAAACAAAAGCCCAGGGCCAGACGGCTTCCCAGGGGAATTCTACCAAACATTTAAAGAAGAACTCATTCCTATTCTCCTGAAACTGTTCCAAAAAATAGAAATGGAAGGAAAACTTCCAAACTCATTTTATGAGGCCAGCATCACCTTGATCCCAAAACCAGACAAGGATCCCACCAAAAAAGAGAACTACAGACCAATATCCTTGATGAACAGAGACGCAAAAATTCTCGCCAAAATACTAGCCAATAGGATTCAACAGTACATTAAAAGGATTATTCACCACGATCAAGTGGGATTTATTCCAGGGCTGCAGGGTTGGTTCAACATCCGCAAATCAATCAATGTGATAGAACACATTAATAAAAGAAAGAACAAGAACCATATGATACTCTCCATAGATGCTGAAAAAGCATTTGACAAAGTACAGCATCCCTTCCTGATCAAAACTCTTCAAAGTGTAGGGATAGAGGGCACATACCTCAATATTATCAAAGCCATCTATGAAAAACCCACCGCAAATATCATTCTCAATGGAGAAAAACTGAAAGCTTTTCCGTTAAGGTCAGGAACACGGCAGGGATGTCCATTATCACCACTGCTATTCAACATAGTACTAGAAGTCCTAGCCTCAGCAATCAGACAACAAAAAGAAATTAAAGGCATCCAAATTGGTAAAGAAGAAGTCAAACTATCACTCTTCGCAGATGATATGATACTATATGTGGAAAACCCAAAAGACTCCACTCCAAAACTGCTAGAACTTGTTCAGGAATTCAGTAAAGTGTCAGGATATAAAATCAATGCACAGGAATCAGTTGCATTTCTGTACACCAACAACAAGACTGAAGAAAGAGAAATTAAGGAGTCAATCCCATTTACAATTGTACCCAAAACTATAAGATACCTAGGAATAAACCTAACCAAAGAGACTAAGAATCTATACACAGAAAATTATAAAGTACTCATGAAAGAAATTGAGGAAGACACAAAAAAATGGAAAAATGTTCCATGCTCCTGGATTGGAAGAATAAATATTGTGAAAATGTCTATGCTACCTAAAGCAATCTACACATTTAATGCAATCCCTATCAAAATACCATCCATTTTTTTCAAAGAAATGGAACAAATAATCCTAAAATTTATATGGAACCAGAAAAGACCTCGAATAGCCAAAGGAATATTGAAGAACAAAGCCAAAGTTGGTGGCATTACAATTCCGGACTTCAAGCTCTATTACAAAGCTGTCATCATCAAGACAGCATGGTACTGGCACAAAAACAGACACATAGATCAGTGGAACAGAATAGAGAGCCCAGAAATCGACCCTCAACTCTATGGTCAACTCATCTTCGACAAAGCAGGAAAGAATGTCCAATGGAAAAAAGACAGCCTCTTCAATAAATGGTGCTGGGAAAATTGGACAGCCACATGCAGAAAAATGAAATTGGACCACTTCCTTACACCACACACAAAAATAGACTCCAAATGGATGAAGGACCTCAATGTGAGAAAGGAATCCATCAAAATCCTTGAGGAGAATGCAGGCAGCAACCTCTTCGACCTCAGCCGTAGCAACATCTTCCTAGGAACAACGGCAAAGGCAAGGGAAGCAAGGGCAAAAATGAACTGTTGGGATTTCATCAAGATCAAAAGCTTTTGCACAGCAAAGGAAACAGTTAACAAAACCAAAAGACAACTGACAGAATGGGAGAAGATATTTGCAAACGACATATCAGATAAAGGGCTAGTATCCAAAATCTATAAGGAACTTAGCAAACTCAACACCCAAAGAACAAACAATCCAATCAAGAAATGGGCAGAGGACATGAACAGACATTTCTGCAAAGAAGACATCCAGATGGCCAACAGACACATGAAAAAGTGCTCCACGTCACTCGCCATCAGGGAAATACAAATCAAAACCACAATGAGATATCACCTCACACCAGTCAGAATGGCTAAAATGAACAAGTCAGGAAATGACAGATGCTGGCGAGGATGTGGAGAAAGGGGAACCCTCCTCCACTGTTGGTGGGAATGCAAGCTGGTGCAACCACTCTGGAAAACAGCATGGAGGTTCCTCAAAATGTTGAAAATAGAACTACCCTATGACCCAGCAATTGCACTACTGGGTATTTACCCTAAAGATACAAACATAGTGATCCGAAGGGGCACGTGTACCCGAACGTTTATAGCAGCAATGTCTACAATAGCCAGACTATGGAAAGAACCTAGATGTCCATCAACAGATGAATGGATCAAGAAGATGTGGTATATATACACAATGGAATACTATGCAGCCATCAAAAGAAATGAAATCTTGCCATTTGCGACGACGTGGATGGAACTAGAGCGTATCATGCTTAGTGAAATAAGTCAATCGGAGAAAGACAACTATCATATGATCTCCCTGATATGAGGACATGGAGAAGCAACATGGGGGGGTAGGAGATAGGAGAAGAATAAATGAAACAAGATGGGATTGGGAGGGAGACAAACCATAAATGACTCTTAATCTCACAAAACAAACTGGGGGTTGCTGCGGGGAGGTGGGATTGGGGGAGGGGGAGCGGGCTATGGACATTGGGGAGGGGAAGCGAACCATAAGAGACTATGGACTCTGAAAAACAACCTGAGGGTTTTGAACGGTCAGGGGTGGGAGGTTGGGGCAACCTGAGGGTTTTGAAGGGTCAGGGGTGGGAGGTTGGGGGAACAGGTGGTGGGTAATGGGGAGGGCACGTTTTGCATGGAGCACTGGGTGTTGTGCAAAAAGAATGAATACTGTTACGCTGAAAAAATAAATAAAATGAGAAAAAAAAATGTAAATAATCACATAGGATAAATATATTTTCAAAAAACATTGAATATCGAGGATATCACATTATTTTTAACATTCTTGAGAACAGATAAAAAAATGAACAGGAGAGAAACTTCAATTTGGAAAACTAGACAAATAAATACTGAAGATCAATACGAAAAGCACATGTCTGTGAAAAGTTCAGTAAGCAACAACTTGCCTTCTGCAAGAGAAAACTGTCAGAAAAAATGCAATATATGCCCTAGGCTCCGCTCAGGCCAGGGTATCCCCAAACTGGGCTCTGAACCTAGAGAGAAGTGTGCCTGATGCTAGCACCCAGTGAGGAAGTGGGAGCACTCCAGAGAATATTATTCACCCTCGAAATGAAAATGAAATAATCTAAAAAAAAAAAGAAAAAGAAAGAAAGAAAATGAAATAATCTTCTTCCATTTGCAGGGACTGGGGGTGGGGGGCAGAGAGCATAATGCTAGGTGAAATGAATCAGTCAGAGAGAAACAATACCATATGATTTCACTCCTATGCGATTTCAAGAAAAGAAAACAAATGAGCAGAGAGAGAATCACACACACACACACACACACACAGAGAGAGAGAGAGAGAGAGAGAGAGAGAGACATCAAGAAATGGAGTCTTAGAGAAAACTGAAGGTTACCAGTGGGGAGGGAGTGTTGCCTGAAAGGGGTGATGGGGATTAGGGAGTGCACTTGTCCTGCTGAGCAGCAGGTGACCTAAGCAACTGTTGAATCCCTATACTGGACACCTGAAACCAGTATAACACCGCGTGTTCAGTTACCGCAATTACACTAAACCCGCGAAGAAAAAGAAAAGGCAAAGCCTGCATACTCTTGCAGGTTTGCCACAAAGTGGTCAGGTTGGCCAGGAGCCCAGCCAGACTTGAGAAGGGTGCTCTGTGGCTTGGTTGAGCAGGGGGCCATGGGGAGGAGGAGGAGAGGAAGAGGCAGAGCCTGGAGGAGGCTGCAGGAGGAGGACGGATGATTTGTGTTGTTGTTGTTGTGATCCTTGTTGTTGGAGTTGCTGTTCCCCTGTCTGTGCCAGGCAGGAAAGGTGGGGGGGGGGGGCGGGGAGTGGAGGGCAGAAGGCTCAGTGGGGGCAGGGAGAGGGGTGACTGTCATTTCTGGAGCCACAGTGCCATCCAGCGGAAACTGTCTCTGAAAAGCCCAGGCAGCAGCAACGTGCCTTCTGCCAGGCACAGGGGTCAGCGGGGATGCGCTGGGTCCGCTGTGCTGGGCTCCAGCCAGGGTTTCCCCGGATGTGGGCTCTGAGGCCTAGAGGGAAGTGTGCCTGATGCTGGCACCCAGTGAGGAAGCAGGAGCTCTAGGGGCCCTGGGGACACAGCGGGCAGCCCCAAGACCAAAGAGCCCAGGGGGGCGGAGCTTCCCCGTCAGCCATTTTGGGGTGGGCCCAGGAGAAGCAACTCACCACTGGCCACAGGGACCAGGCAGACATTTCCTCTGCTGTCCTTTCTGGGGAGTAGCAGGGTGCCCTGCCTGGGGCCACCCCTGGCCTCCCTGGGAGCGGAGGCATTTAGAGGTCCTGGGTTCGGGGCCACTGGTGCTTGGCAGTCCCAGGCAGCTCAGGGGAGAGGGCGGGTGGGGGGGGGGGGGAGGTGCCCAGGCAGCCATCTCTGGCTGCCCCACCCGCCCCTCCCCGGGGTTTCTGAGTGACTTGCTCAGCTCCAGTCTCGGATCCAGCAGAGGGGGGAAGACAGGACCCGGGGCCAGGTGTCCAGGTGCACGCACAGGACCCACCGCTTCCCGTTGGCCCCACCGCCAATCCCCACCTCCCCACCACCATACACACACAGACACACAGGAGCCTTCTCCTTCCTGCTCCTTCGCTCTCCTGAGCAGGAGAGTCCAGGCGCCTCCCTGGGAGAGAAACCATTTCCGCTTGATGGCAGTATGGCTCCACGAATGCCAACTGAACCCGTACCCCGCCCCCCCCTTCACCCCACCAGCTCAGACCTTGGGCCTCAGCACCTTCTAAAGTCAAAACACACAAACAAAACCAGCAACAACCACAACACACACATCCCAACCCCTATGCACAGCCCCCACCCCACCCACACACTAGCCAAGAAAGGGAAAGCACAAAGGAAACGGAAAACCTAAACAAAGCCCCACCACCGCCCACCTGACTTTGCCCACTACCAACCTCCCACCCGCCCCCTCCCCCCACCAAGGCAAAACAGCCACGCAAAAACCCAACACCATCAGGACCACCACTACCACCACCACTAGACACCGTAACTGGGCATGAAGAGGCAGAGAAAGAGAAACAAACCAGCCAAGGAGACCCAAGGGGACCACCAAATAAATAACACAGGGCCAAATGACCACCTACCAGGAGGACAGACACCCTGCAGGCCTTATTCCTTCCTTTCGTGCTGCCCCATTTTTCTTGGCTCTTCAGGAGCCAAGAAAATGTCTCCCATTTTATTGGGAGAAATAAAGGGCAAAGGACACAGGAAACGGCCTCTGTGACTCTGCCTGAGGCTTTACGTGGACAGGACCTCTCCTGGACAAGCTGGCGGCCACCCACCTCGCTGGCTTGCAAGTCACTTTTGTGCTTCCTCCCAAGGCCTGGGGCTACAGGCCGAGGTCACCCCCACCTTGGGCTGGCCCGACAAGCCCCACCGCCAGAAATGGCTGGCCCCACCTGCAGCCCACAGGGCCACATCCAGGAGGCTCCCCGGAAAGGGGAACCCAGCGCTCACACAAGCACCGACTCTGGGCAGGCAGGCAGCCCTTGCTCTCACCCAGGGGCCTTGGCAAGGCCACCAGCCATCGCCCAGTCAGGAAGTCAGGGGGCAGGCCCCACACGGGGCCACCTCCCGTGGAGGATGGATGGCCCCCGACTCTCCCCCAGTGGGGGAGTCCCCATCTGTCTGGGTAAACAGGCCTGGCTCCAGGTTCACAGCCCTGGCTTGAGCAGGCCTGTTCACACATGACCAGCTCAGGCAACCCAGAACGGCCGGCTGCGTGTCCCTCTTTGAGAGCCGGCCCGAGAGCGTGTGTGTCTGCGCCCCTGTTGTGAGTGAGCGTGTGGCGTGTGTGAGTGTGCTCAGTGTGTGCACGGTGCGTGCCTGTGGGAGGGTGCCTGTGGCCCTGTGTACCGGTGCGTGTGCGGCGGGGGCGGGCGCTCGCCTATGGGCTGTCGTTGCTCGGCCCGCCTTGGCCTGTGCAACTGGAGGACCCCAGCTCCCAGGCACTCCCTGAAATCTGTATCGGTCCGGGTCACGCGACTGGACTGGGAACCAGGGGAAGGAGGGCACAACTTGAAGAGGTTCCAACGGGTCCAAGCGCTGACGTTAAGAGCTTCGATAAGGACAAGAGCTGCAAGGACTGGAAAGCCACGGCATCTGTTGCCGAGTCCTGACTTCCTGATGCGGTTCCCTTGCAAAGTAACTTCTGGATCGTGTTTTTCAAGCATGAGCCTGACTGCCACCGCCGCGGGGCCGCAAAGATCGGAAACGGCGGCACCTCCTCACTCCTGCCTTCTGCTGCACCTGTGTCTCCCTCATACCGCAAGATCAGGGGTAGAAGGAGGGTCCCCGGGTCCCGGGCTGTCTCCCGCACCCCACCCCCACGCCCACCCTGGGAAACACACTGGGCCCTGCTGCCCCTGCACCGCCCCCACCCCCTGCCCCGCAAGCCCACCCCCACCTCCCCCGCACACCTCCCCTCTGCCCCTAGCACACCCATCCCCACCCATTCCCCCTCCCACCAAGCTCCTCTCCCCCACCCCGCACGCCCCCCTCACCATCCCCACCCCTCACCCCCACCCATCCCCGCCACTAGCCTTAGTATGGAAAGTGAAAGGAAAAGAGAGAAGCAGAATGTCACCACCACCCACCGCGCCAGGGCCAGGGCCAGGGCCCTTGTGGACGTGGACGCAGTCCAGGCGCGCCTCGCTGTGGGGGTAACAGGCACAAGGCATGACAAGGAGACCCAGGCTACAGCAAGGAGACACAAGCTCCAGGCGGCCTCGCCAGGGAAGGGCGCAACGGCCTGGCCAGGCCGCCTCTTGCCACAGGATCCCTCCTGAGGGCCATCAAGGGTCCTGACCCAGAGGTCGGCCTGTAGGGCATAAGGAGGGCAAAAGGACAGGCTGAGCCACACCTTAAATATGTCATGGGCACACGCCACAGGGCCCAAGGAGTCCCCGCTACGCACGCAGGGCCAAGAGTGGGTAGGAGGAAACCCGGGACACCAGCGTGGGTTGAAAAAGCGGGGGCTGGCGGGGGGCGGGTGGGGGGCGCGCCGTGACAGGAGGGGACAGGGATGAGTTACTTTCGTACCAGGGTACGAAAGGGATGGTTGTGAGGGGAAGCCCCCTTGCTCCCCCAATCCACGCGGGCCATTTTCCCTTCCACAGGACACGTGAGGGTGAATCTGGGGACAGCCACAGGGGAAGAAGGGCCAATGAAGAAGTCAAGGTAAGGAGCCAAAAGTGGGGAGAGCAAAGCGCAGGCAAAGAAGGAATCCTGGTGGAGGAGGAGAACGAATGCGATCTCAGAAGGCGTCAGGGCCCAGGGGGACCAGGGGAAACCAGCAGTGGCCCCCTAGGGGAGGAGCCATCTGCCAAGACAAAGTCTCAGCCTCTTAGGCCAGGGGTTGAACGAAGCCTGTCCAGAGAGAGGCCTGTTTTGCCATGCTCTACGACCCAAATGAGGAGTGGGAGGCCAAACAGAAAGGGGCAAGGAGGAAGGAAAGGAAACAAGGAAGGGCGTCCGTGGGGCCCACTGAGCCTCCTTTGCACAGAGATTCGCGGTGTGCCAGCTTGGGTGCCCACCCAGGCGGGTCTACCTGAATAAAGCTGCGTGGGCACGTAGGCCTGTGCGTCCGTGTGTCTCTGTGTCTGTGTCTCTCTCTGTGTCTGTGTGTCGCTGTGTGTGTGTGTGTGTGTGTGCGCGCGCGCGGCTGAATGCCTGGCCCCTGTGGGTGGATGTGCCTGCGTGTGCCTGTGCCTGTGCCGGTGCGTGTGTGCGCGTGCGCGTCCGGGCGTGTAGGTGTGTAGGCCTGTAGGTATGTGCCCGAGTGTGCGAAGGTAAGCATGGGCAGGACTATGGGGTGGAGGGGCTGCGCCCAGGTGTGAGGAAACAAGGATGACCCCAGATGCTGCAGAGTGGGGATTCCACCACTTGGGGGACCCAATCCCCGCCCTTCTTTCTCCCTGCATTTCTCCCAAGAAGTTGTGTTGTGGTTGCGCCCTGCCCTGGCATAAGTGCGAAAGAGCCACCTTAGGCCCTACTTGGCAGGACCAGGACGGTGGGGACTTTAACAAGTGTTTGTGGGTTGTCTTTGGCGTGTTCTCTTCTCTCTCACCAGTTTCACAAAACGTCTGCCTGAGTCCTGGGAGAGCCTGGCGTGGAAGAGTGTCCGAAACAGGGACTCAATCCTCCATTCTAAGAGTCCTTAAGATACTACCCAGTGTTGGAGTGTTGGAATTCCCTGCCCTGCGGGTGTGGGTTTTCCCTGCTCTGGAGCTCCCATGGGCCCAGGCGTCAAGGAAGCCTTTCCAAAAGGGCCAGGAAGGGAGCCACCTGGGAACCCGTAGAAAGCCTCAGGATCACGTTGTCCAGGCACTGCGTGGCATGGCTAGGAGGGTACGACCTTAAACAGTCACACCGCGGTGACCACTGCTTTGCTTTGCATCCCAGCCTGCTCCTGGATTGAAGGCCCTTATCCCTGGTGTTGCCTGTCTGCCTGGAGACGCGGGGCCGCATTAAGGTGTTCCGTGGTTCCTCAGAAGCGGGTGGTGTTTGGAGGTAGGGGGATCGTCGACCCCCCCCCCCACTCCCAACACACACACCTCCTTCCACCTCCCCTGCTCGCCCGACCCCCAGCTCATTCGTTTTCCGGGGAGAATACGGGGCCTGGGTACTACAGCATCAACCACGGGTTAGGCTGAGAATCAGAGAGAGCTACACACCAGACCAAGTCCCCGGACCCTCTTCCGCCACACACCCCTCTCCAAACCGCAACGCCCCCGCCCCCACCTCCAACTCCACTGGCCTCCTGACCTCCATCACCCATGCCCAGGGGTCAAGATTTGCAGGGGCCCTGGAAGAAAGCTGAGCAAGTCTTATGCAAGAGCTCCCTGGGCCGACCTGAAGCCAGGGAAGCCTGGCCACCAACGCCAGGGGGGAGAAAGACCCCTGCCGCGAACTTGTGAACAGAGGCATTCTAGGAAAGGCACACCGAGCTCCCTAAGAGATGCCAAGTGGCCTTCCGGGACACCCGCCTCCGCAGCCCAGCCCATCTCCGAAAAGGCCCACCCCTGGGCACAGACCAGTGCCCCGGGGGTTCCATGGAGGGAGGTAGCTGGGGCCCTCAGAGCCGGGTGACACTTGGCAGGACCCCGTGCTGCAGGACAGGTCGACAGGTTCTGGACC
Organism: Meles meles; assembly: GCF_922984935.1. NCBI lineage: Eukaryota > Metazoa > Chordata > Mammalia > Carnivora > Mustelidae > Meles > Meles meles. Next base: position 49,571,144 of record NC_060087.1, on the reverse strand, counting down.
CCTGTGGCACCTGGCTGCCCGCTGGTCCAATCCGTGGTCCCCTGAACCATGACGCTTGGAGAGACGGGAGTCTGCTGCCAAGGGACAGGCGCGGTGGAGACAAGGGAGACAAGCAAGCGGCCAGGGGGAGTCCGAAGAGTCAAAGTCAAAGAGAAATCTGCAAGCCCACTGGTGGGATCTCTTGAGGGCCATCTGTCTTCACAGGGAGCCTAAGAGGATGGACAGAGTCAAGAAAAGCCCTGCCAAAATTCAATAACACAAGAAACAACTGGTGTTGGCGAGGAGGTGGAGGAAAAGGAACACTCCTCAGCTGCTGCTGGGAACACAAACTGAGAACGCTGCTGCCACAGTGCAAAACGGTATGGAGGTTCCTCGGAAAGCTAAAACTACAAGCACCCTATGCTCCCAGTAATCGCACTACCGGATATTTGCACAGCAGTATTAATTACAACAGCCAAGAGAGGGGAGCAGCACAAGTGCCCATCGGATTGACGAATGGACAAAGAAGACATATGGACAAAGTGGTACATATGCACGCAAACACAGAGAGAGAGAGAGAGAGAGAGAGAGTGAGAGAGAGTCCGGGGAATACTATTCACCCTCGAAATGAAAATGAAATAATCTTCTTGCCATTTGCAGGGACGGGGGGGGGGGTGGGGGGCAGAGAGCATAATGCTAGGTGAAATGAATCAGTCAGAGAGAAACAATACCATATGATTTCACTCCTATGCGATTTCAAGAAAAGAAAACAAATGAGCAGAGAGAGAATCACACACACACAGAGAGAGAGAGAGAGAGAGAGAGAGAGACATCAAGAAATGGAGTCTTAGAGAAAACTGAAGGTTACCAGTGGGGAGGGAGTGTTGCCTGAAAGGGGTGATGGGGATTAGGGAGTGCACTTGTCCTGCTGAGCAGCAGGTGACCTAAGCAACTGTTGAATCCCTATACTGGACACCTGAAACCAGTATAACACCGCGTGTTCAGTTACCGCAATTACACTAAACCCGCGAAGAAAAAGAAAAGGCAAAGCCTGCATACTCTTGCAGGTTTGCCACAAAGTGGTCAGGTTGGCCAGGAGCCCAGCCAGACTTGAGAAGGGTGCTCTGTGGCTTGGTTGAGCAGGGGGCCATGGGGAGGAGGAGGAGAGGAAGAGGCAGAGCCTGGAGGAGGCTGCAGGAGGAGGACGGATGATTTGTGGTGTTGTTGTTGTGATCCTTGTTGTTGGAGTTGCTGTTCCCCTGTCTGTGCCAGGCAGGAAAGGTGGGGGGGGGGGGGGCGGGGAGTGGAGGGCAGAAGGCTCAGTGGGGGCAGGGAGAGGGGTGACTGTCATTTCTGGAGCCACAGTGCCATCCAGCGGAAACTGTCTCTGAAAAGCCCAGGCAGCAGCAACATGCCTTCTGCCAGGCACAGGGGTCAGCGGGGATGCGCTGGGTCCGCTGTGCTGGGCTCCAGCCAGGGTTTCCCCGGATGTGGGCTCTGAGGCCTAGAGGGAAGTGTGCCTGATGCTGGCACCCAGTGAGGAAGCAGGAGCTCTAGGGGCCCTGGGGACACAGCGGGCAGCCCCAAGACCAAAGAGCCCAGGGGGGCGGAGCTTCCCCGTCAGCCATTTTGGGGTGGGCCCAGGAGAAGCAACTCACCACTGGCCACAGGGACCAGGCAGACATTTCCTCTGCTGTCCTTTCTGGGGAGTAGCAGGGTGCCCTGCCTGGGGCCACCCCTGGCCTCCCTGGGAGCGGAGGCATTTAGAGGTCCTGGGTTCGGGGCCACTGGTGCTTGGCAGTCCCAGGCAGCTCAGGGGAGAGGGCGGGTGGGGGGGGGGGGAGGTGCCCAGGCAGCCATCTCTGGCTGCCCCACCCGCCCCTCCCCGGGGTTTCTGAGTGACTTGCTCAGCTCCAGTCTCGGATCCAGCAGAGGGGGGAAGACAGGACCCGGGGCCAGGTGTCCAGGTGCACGCACAGGACCCACCGCTTCCCGTTGGCCCCACCGCCAATCCCCACCTCCCCACCACCATACACACACAGACACACAGGAGCCTTCTCCTTCCTGCTCCTTCGCTCTCCTGAGCAGGAGAGTCCAGGCGCCTCCCTGGGAGAGAAACCATTTCCGCTTGATGGCAGTATGGCTCCACGAATGCCAACTGAACCCGTACCCCGCCCCCCCCTTCACCCCACCAGCTCAGACCTTGGGCCTCAGCACCTTCTAAAGTCAAAACACACAAACAAAACCAGCAACAACCACAACACACACATCCCAACCCCTATGCACAGCCCCCACCCCACCCACACACTAGCCAAGAAAGGGAAAGCACAAAGGAAACGGAAAACCTAAACAAAGCCCCACCACCGCCCACCTGACTTTGCCCACTACCAACCTCCCACCCGCCCCCTCCCCCCACCAAGGCAAAACAGCCACGCAAAAACCCAACACCATCAGGACCACCACTACCACCACCACTAGACACCGTAACTGGGCATGAAGAGGCAGAGAAAGAGAAACAAACCAGCCAAGGAGACCCAAGGGGACCACCAAATAAATAACACAGGGCCAAATGACCACCTACCAGGAGGACAGACACCCTGCAGGCCTTATTCCTTCCTTTCGTGCTGCCCCATTTTTCTTGGCTCTTCAGGAGCCAAGAAAATGTCTCCCATTTTATTGGGAGAAATAAAGGGCAAAGGACACAGGAAACGGCCTCTGTGACTCTGCCTGAGGCTTTACGTGGACAGGACCTCTCCTGGACAAGCTGGCGGCCACCCACCTCGCTGGCTTGCAAGTCACTTTTGTGCTTCCTCCCAAGGCCTGGGGCTACAGGCCGAGGTCACCCCCACCTTGGGCTGGCCCGACAAGCCCCACCGCCAGAAATGGCTGGCCCCACCTGCAGCCCACAGGGCCACATCCAGGAGGCTCCCCGGAAAGGGGAACCCAGCGCTCACACAAGCACCGACTCTGGGCAGGCAGGCAGCCCTTGCTCTCACCCAGGGGCCTTGGCAAGGCCACCAGCCATCGCCCAGTCAGGAAGTCAGGGGGCAGGCCCCACACGGGGCCACCTCCCGTGGAGGATGGATGGCCCCCGACTCTCCCCCAGTGGGGGAGTCCCCATCTGTCTGGGTAAACAGGCCTGGCTCCAGGTTCACAGCCCTGGCTTGAGCAGGCCTGTTCACACATGACCAGCTCAGGCAACCCAGAACGGCCGGCTGCGTGTCCCTCTTTGAGAGCCGGCCCGAGAGCGTGTGTGTCTGCGCCCCTGTTGTGAGTGAGCGTGTGGCGTGTGTGAGTGTGCTCAGTGTGTGCACGGTGCGTGCCTGTGGGAGGGTGCCTGTGGCCCTGTGTACCGGTGCGTGTGCGGCGGGGGCGGGCGCTCGCCTATGGGCTGTCGTTGCTCGGCCCGCCTTGGCCTGTGCAACTGGAGGACCCCAGCTCCCAGGCACTCCCTGAAATCTGTATCGGTCCGGGTCACGCGACTGGACTGGGAACCAGGGGAAGGAGGGCACAACTTGAAGAGGTTCCAACGGGTCCAAGCGCTGACGTTAAGAGCTTCGATAAGGACAAGAGCTGCAAGGACTGGAAAGCCACGGCATCTGTTGCCGAGTCCTGACTTCCTGATGCGGTTCCCTTGCAAAGTAACTTCTGGATCGTGTTTTTCAAGCATGAGCCTGACTGCCACCGCCGCGGGGCCGCAAAGATCGGAAACGGCGGCACCTCCTCACTCCTGCCTTCTGCTGCACCTGTGTCTCCCTCATACCGCAAGATCAGGGGTAGAAGGAGGGTCCCCGGGTCCCGGGCTGTCTCCCGCACCCCACCCCCACGCCCACCCTGGGAAACACACTGGGCCCTGCTGCCCCTGCACCGCCCCCACCCCCTGCCCCGCAAGCCCACCCCCACCTCCCCCGCACACCTCCCCTCTGCCCCTAGCACACCCATCCCCACCCATTCCCCCTCCCACCAAGCTCCTCTCCCCCACCCCGCACGCCCCCCTCACCATCCCCACCCCTCACCCCCACCCATCCCCGCCACTAGCCTTAGTATGGAAAGTGAAAGGAAAAGAGAGAAGCAGAATGTCACCACCACCCACCGCGCCAGGGCCAGGGCCAGGGCCCTTGTGGACGTGGACGCAGTCCAGGCGCGCCTCGCTGTGGGGGTAACAGGCACAAGGCATGACAAGGAGACCCAGGCAACAGCAAGGAGACACAAGCTCCAGGCGGCCTCGCCAGGGAAGGGCGCAACGGCCTGGCCAGGCCGCCTCTTGCCACAGGATCCCTCCTGAGGGCCATCAAGGGTCCTGACCCAGAGGTCGGCCTGTAGGGCATAAGGAGGGCAAAAGGACAGGCTGAGCCACACCTTAAATATGTCATGGGCACACGCCACAGGGCCCAAGGAGTCCCCGCTACGCACGCAGGGCCAAGAGTGGGTAGGAGGAAACCCGGGACACCAGCGTGGGTTGAAAAAGCGGGGGCTGGCGGGGGGCGGGTGGGGGGCGCGCCGTGACAGGAGGGGACAGGGATGAGTTACTTTCGTACCAGGGTACGAAAGGGATGGTTGTGAGGGGAAGCCCCCTTGCTCCCCCAATCCACGCGGGCCATTTTCCCTTCCACAGGACACGTGAGGGTGAATCTGGGGACAGCCACAGGGGAAGAAGGGCCAATGAAGAAGTCAAGGTAAGGAGCCAAAAGTGGGGAGAGCAAAGCGCAGGCAAAGAAGGAATCCTGGTGGAGGAGGAGAACGAATGCGATCTCAGAAGGCGTCAGGGCCCAGGGGGACCAGGGGAAACCAGCAGTGGCCCCCTAGGGGAGGAGCCATCTGCCAAGACAAAGTCTCAGCCTCTTAGGCCAGGGGTTGAACGAAGCCTGTCCAGAGAGAGGCCTGTTTTGCCATGCTCTACGACCCAAATGAGGAGTGGGAGGCCAAACAGAAAGGGGCAAGGAGGAAGGAAAGGAAACAAGGAAGGGCGTCCGTGGGGCCCACTGAGCCTCCTTTGCACAGAGATTCGCGGTGTGCCAGCTTGGGTGCCCACCCAGGCGGGTCTACCTGAATAAAGCTGCGTGGGCACGTAGGCCTGTGCGTCCGTGTGTCTCTGTGTCTGTGTCTCTCTCTGTGTCTGTGTGTCGCTGTGTGTGTGTGTGTGTGTGTGTGCGCGCGCGCGCGCGGCTGAATGCCTGGCCCCTGTGGGTGGATGTGCCTGCGTGTGCCTGTGCCTGTGCCGGTGCGTGTGTGCGCGTGCGCGTCCGGGCGTGTAGGTGTGTAGGCCTGTAGGTATGTGCCCGAGTGTGCGAAGGTAAGCATGGGCAGGACTATGGGGTGGAGGGGCTGCGCCCAGGTGTGAGGAAACAAGGATGACCCCAGATGCTGCAGAGTGGGGATTCCACCACTTGGGGGACCCAATCCCCGCCCTTCTTTCTCCCTGCATTTCTCCCAAGAAGTTGTGTTGTGGTTGCGCCCTGCCCTGGCATAAGTGCGAAAGAGCCACCTTAGGCCCTACTTGGCAGGACCAGGACGGTGGGGACTTTAACAAGTGTTTGTGGGTTGTCTTTGGCGTGTTCTCTTCTCTCTCACCAGTTTCACAAAACGTCTGCCTGAGTCCTGGGAGAGCCTGGCGTGGAAGAGTGTCCGAAACAGGGACTCAATCCTCCATTCTAAGAGTCCTTAAGATACTACCCAGTGTTGGAGTGTTGGAATTCCCTGCCCTGCGGGTGTGGGTTTTCCCTGCTCTGGAGCTCCCATGGGCCCAGGCGTCAAGGAAGCCTTTCCAAAAGGGCCAGGAAGGGAGCCACCTGGGAACCCGTAGAAAGCCTCAGGATCACGTTGTCCAGGCACTGCGTGGCATGGCTAGGAGGGTACGACCTTAAACAGTCACACCGCGGTGACCACTGCTTTGCTTTGCATCCCAGCCTGCTCCTGGATTGAAGGCCCTTATCCCTGGTGTTGCCTGTCTGCCTGGAGACGCGGGGCCGCATTAAGGTGTTCCGTGGTTCCTCAGAAGCGGGTGGTGTTTGGAGGTAGGGGGATCGTCGACCCCCCCCCCCCCACTCCCAACACACACACCTCCTTCCACCTCCCCTGCTCGCCCGACCCCCAGCTCATTCGTTTTCCGGGGAGAATACGGGGCCTGGGTACTACAGCATCAACCACGGGTTAGGCTGAGAATCAGAGAGAGCTACACACCAGACCAAGTCCCCGGACCCTCTTCCGCCACACACCCCTCTCCAAACCGCAACGCCCCCGCCCCCACCTCCAACTCCACTGGCCTCCTGACCTCCATCACCCATGCCCAGGGGTCAAGATTTGCAGGGGCCCTGGAAGAAAGCTGAGCAAGTCTTATGCAAGAGCTCCCTGGGCCGACCTGAAGCCAGGGAAGCCTGGCCACCAACGCCAGGGGGCAGAAAGACCCCTGCCGCGAACTTGTGAACAGAGGCATTCTAGGAAAGGCACACCGAGCTCCCTAAGAGATGCCAAGTGGCCTTCCGGGACACCCGCCTCCGCAGCCCAGCCCATCTCCGAAAAGGCCCACCCCTGGGCACAGACCAGTGCCCCGGGGGTTCCATGGAGGGAGGTAGCTGGGGCCCTCAGAGCCGGGTGACACTTGGCAGGACCCCGTGCTGCAGGACAGGTCGACAGGTTCTGGACCCCTGTGGCACCTGGCTGCCCGCTGGTCCAATCCGTGGTCCCCTGAACCATGACGCTTGGAGAGACGGGAGTCTGCTGCCAAGGGACAGGCGCGGTGGAGACAAGCAAGCGGCCAGGGGGAGTCCGAAGAGTCAAAGTCAAAGAGAAATCTGCAAGCCCACTGGTGGGATCTCTTGAGGGCCATCTGTCTTCACAGGGAGCCTAAGAGGATGGACAGAGTCAAGAAAAGCCCTGCCAAAATTCAATAACACAAGAAACAACTGGTGTTGGCGAGGAGGTGGAGGAAAAGGAACACTCCTCAGCTGCTGCTGGGAACACAAACTGAGAACGCTGCTGCCACAGTGCAAAACGGTATGGAGGTTCCTCGGAAAGCTAAAACTACAAGCACCCTATGCTCCCAGTAATCGCACTACCGGATATTTGCACAGCAGTATTAATTACAACAGCCAAGAGAGGGGAGCAGCACAAGTGCCCATCGGATTGACGAATGGACAAAGAAGACATATGGACAAAGTGGTACATATGCACGCAAACACAGAGAGAGAGAGAGAGAGAGAGAGAGTGAGAGAGAGTCCGGGGAATACTATTCACCCTCGAAATGAAAATGAAATAATCTTCTTGCCATTTGCAGGGACGGGGGGGGGTGGGGGGCAGAGAGCATAATGCTAGGTGAAATGAATCAGTCAGAGAGAAACAATACCATATGATTTCACTCCTATGCGATTTCAAGAAAAGAAAACAAATGAGCAGAGAGAGAATCACACACACACAGAGAGAGAGAGAGAGAGAGAGAGAGAGACATCAAGAAATGGAGTCTTAGAGAAAACTGAAGGTTACCAGTGGGGAGGGAGTGTTGCCTGAAAGGGGTGATGGGGATTAGGGAGTGCACTTGTCCTGCTGAGCAGCAGGTGACCTAAGCAACTGTTGAATCCCTATACTGGACACCTGAAACCAGTATAACACCGCGTGTTCAGTTACCGCAATTACACTAAACCCGCGAAGAAAAAGAAAAGGCAAAGCCTGCATACTCTTGCAGGTTTGCCACAAAGTGGTCAGGTTGGCCAGGAGCCCAGCCAGACTTGAGAAGGGTGCTCTGTGGCTTGGTTGAGCAGGGGGCCATGGGGAGGAGGAGGAGAGGAAGAGGCAGAGCCTGGAGGAGGCTGCAGGAGGAGGACGGATGATTTGTGTTGTTGTTGTTGTGATCCTTGTTGTTGGAGTTGCTGTTCCCCTGTCTGTGCCAGGCAGGAAAGGTGGGGGGGGGGGCGGGGAGTGGAGGGCAGAAGGCTCAGTGGGGGCAGGGAGAGGGGTGACTGTCATTTCTGGAGCCACAGTGCCATCCAGCGGAAACTGTCTCTGAAAAGCCCAGGCAGCAGCAACATGCCTTCTGCCAGGCACAGGGGTCAGCGGGGATGCGCTGGGTCCGCTGTGCTGGGCTCCAGCCAGGGTTTCCCCGGATGTGGGCTCTGAGGCCTAGAGGGAAGTGTGCCTGATGCTGGCACCCAGTGAGGAAGCAGGAGCTCTAGGGGCCCTGGGGACACAGCGGGCAGCCCCAAGACCAAAGAGCCCAGGGGGGCGGAGCTTCCCCGTCAGCCATTTTGGGGTGGGCCCAGGAGAAGCAACTCACCACTGGCCACAGGGACCAGGCAGACATTTCCTCTGCTGTCCTTTCTGGGGAGTAGCAGGGTGCCCTGCCTGGGGCCACCCCTGGCCTCCCTGGGAGCGGAGGCATTTAGAGGTCCTGGGTTCGGGGCCACTGGTGCTTGGCAGTCCCAGGCAGCTCAGGGGAGAGGGCGGGTGGGGGGGGGGGGGGAGGTGCCCAGGCAGCCATCTCTGGCTGCCCCACCCGCCCCTCCCCGGGGTTTCTGAGTGACTTGCTCAGCTCCAGTCTCGGATCCAGCAGAGGGGGGAAGACAGGACCCGGGGCCAGGTGTCCAGGTGCACGCACAGGACCCACCGCTTCCCGTTGGCCCCACCGCCAATCCCCACCTCCCCACCACCATACACACACAGACACACAGGAGCCTTCTCCTTCCTGCTCCTTCGCTCTCCTGAGCAGGAGAGTCCAGGCGCCTCCCTGGGAGAGAAACCATTTCCGCTTGATGGCAGTATGGCTCCACGAATGCCAACTGAACCCGTACCCCGCCCCCCCCCTTCACCCCACCAGCTCAGACCTTGGGCCTCAGCACCTTCTAAAGTCAAAACACACAAACAAAACCAGCAACAACCACAACACACACATCCCAACCCCTATGCACAGCCCCCACCCCACCCACACACTAGCCAAGAAAGGGAAAGCACAAAGGAAACGGAAAACCTAAACAAAGCCCCACCACCGCCCACCTGACTTTGCCCACTACCAACCTCCCACCCGCCCCCTCCCCCCACCAAGGCAAAACAGCCACGCAAAAACCCAACACCATCAGGACCACCACTACCACCACCACTAGACACCGTAACTGGGCATGAAGAGGCAGAGAAAGAGAAACAAACCAGCCAAGGAGACCCAAGGGGACCACCAAATAAATAACACAGGGCCAAATGACCACCTACCAGGAGGACAGACACCCTGCAGGCCTTATTCCTTCCTTTCGTGCTGCCCCATTTTTCTTGGCTCTTCAGGAGCCAAGAAAATGTCTCCCATTTTATTGGGAGAAATAAAGGGCAAAGGACACAGGAAACGGCCTCTGTGACTCTGCCTGAGGCTTTACGTGGACAGGACCTCTCCTGGACAAGCTGGCGGCCACCCACCTCGCTGGCTTGCAAGTCACTTTTGTGCTTCCTCCCAAGGCCTGGGGCTACAGGCCGAGGTCACCCCCACCTTGGGCTGGCCCGACAAGCCCCACCGCCAGAAATGGCTGGCCCCACCTGCAGCCCACAGGGCCACATCCAGGAGGCTCCCCGGAAAGGGGAACCCAGCGCTCACACAAGCACCGACTCTGGGCAGGCAGGCAGCCCTTGCTCTCACCCAGGGGCCTTGGCAAGGCCACCAGCCATCGCCCAGTCAGGAAGTCAGGGGGCAGGCCCCACACGGGGCCACCTCCCGTGGAGGATGGATGGCCCCCGACTCTCCCCCAGTGGGGGAGTCCCCATCTGTCTGGGTAAACAGGCCTGGCTCCAGGTTCACAGCCCTGGCTTGAGCAGGCCTGTTCACACATGACCAGCTCAGGCAACCCAGAACGGCCGGCTGCGTGTCCCTCTTTGAGAGCCGGCCCGAGAGCGTGTGTGTCTGCGCCCCTGTTGTGAGTGAGCGTGTGGCGTGTGTGAGTGTGCTCAGTGTGTGCACGGTGCGTGCCTGTGGGAGGGTGCCTGTGGCCCTGTGTACCGGTGCGTGTGCGGCGGGGGCGGGCGCTCGCCTATGGGCTGTCGTTGCTCGGCCCGCCTTGGCCTGTGCAACTGGAGGACCCCAGCTCCCAGGCACTCCCTGAAATCTGTATCGGTCCGGGTCACGCGACTGGACTGGGAACCAGGGGAAGGAGGGCACAACTTGAAGAGGTTCCAACGGGTCCAAGCGCTGACGTTAAGAGCTTCGATAAGGACAAGAGCTGCAAGGACTGGAAAGCCACGGCATCTGTTGCCGAGTCCTGACTTCCTGATGCGGTTCCCTTGCAAAGTAACTTCTGGATCGTGTTTTTCAAGCATGAGCCTGACTGCCACCGCCGCGGGGCCGCAAAGATCGGAAACGGCGGCACCTCCTCACTCCTGCCTTCTGCTGCACCTGTGTCTCCCTCATACCGCAAGATCAGGGGTAGAAGGAGGGTCCCCGGGTCCCGGGCTGTCTCCCGCACCCCACCCCCACGCCCACCCTGGGAAACACACTGGGCCCTGCTGCCCCTGCACCGCCCCCACCCCCTGCCCCGCAAGCCCACCCCCACCTCCCCCGCACACCTCCCCTCTGCCCCTAGCACACCCATCCCCACCCATTCCCCCTCCCACCAAGCTCCTCTCCCCCACCCCGCACGCCCCCCTCACCATCCCCACCCCTCACCCCCACCCATCCCCGCCACTAGCCTTAGTATGGAAAGTGAAAGGAAAAGAGAGAAGCAGAATGTCACCACCACCCACCGCGCCAGGGCCAGGGCCAGGGCCCTTGTGGACGTGGACGCAGTCCAGGCGCGCCTCGCTGTGGGGGTAACAGGCACAAGGCATGACAAGGAGACCCAGGCTACAGCAAGGAGACACAAGCTCCAGGCGGCCTCGCCAGGGAAGGGCGCAACGGCCTGGCCAGGCCGCCTCTTGCCACAGGATCCCTCCTGAGGGCCATCAAGGGTCCTGACCCAGAGGTCGGCCTGTAGGGCATAAGGAGGGCAAAAGGACAGGCTGAGCCACACCTTAAATATGTCATGGGCACACGCCACAGGGCCCAAGGAGTCCCCGCTACGCACGCAGGGCCAAGAGTGGGTAGGAGGAAACCCGGGACACCAGCGTGGGTTGAAAAAGCGGGGGCTGGCGGGGGGCGGGTGGGGGGCGCGCCGTGACAGGAGGGGACAGGGATGAGTTACTTTCGTACCAGGGTACGAAAGGGATGGTTGTGAGGGGAAGCCCCCTTGCTCCCCCAATCCACGCGGGCCATTTTCCCTTCCACAGGACACGTGAGGGTGAATCTGGGGACAGCCACAGGGGAAGAAGGGCCAATGAAGAAGTCAAGGTAAGGAGCCAAAAGTGGGGAGAGCAAAGCGCAGGCAAAGAAGGAATCCTGGTGGAGGAGGAGAACGAATGCGATCTCAGAAGGCGTCAGGGCCCAGGGGGACCAGGGGAAACCAGCAGTGGCCCCCTAGGGGAGGAGCCATCTGCCAAGACAAAGTCTCAGCCTCTTAGGCCAGGGGTTGAACGAAGCCTGTCCAGAGAGAGGCCTGTTTTGCCATGCTCTACGACCCAAATGAGGAGTGGGAGGCCAAACAGAAAGGGGCAAGGAGGAAGGAAAGGAAACAAGGAAGGGCGTCCGTGGGGCCCACTGAGCCTCCTTTGCACAGAGATTCGCGGTGTGCCAGCTTGGGTGCCCACCCAGGCGGGTCTACCTGAATAAAGCTGCGTGGGCACGTAGGCCTGTGCGTCCGTGTGTCTCTGTGTCTGTGTCTCTCTCTGTGTCTGTGTGTCGCTGTGTGTGTGTGTGTGTGTGTGCGCGCGCGCGCGCGCGGCTGAATGCCTGGCCCCTGTGGGTGGATGTGCCTGCGTGTGCCTGTGCCTGTGCCGGTGCGTGTGTGCGCGTGCGCGTCCGGGCGTGTAGGTGTGTAGGCCTGTAGGTATGTGCCCGAGTGTGCGAAGGTAAGCATGGGCAGGACTATGGGGTGGAGGGGCTGCGCCCAGGTGTGAGGAAACAAGGATGACCCCAGATGCTGCAGAGTGGGGATTCCACCACTTGGGGGACCCAATCCCCGCCCTTCTTTCTCCCTGCATTTCTCCCAAGAAATTGTGTTGTGGTTGCGCCCTGCCCTGGCATAAGTGCGAAAGAGCCACCTTAGGCCCTACTTGGCAGGACCAGGACGGTGGGGACTTTAACAAGTGTTTGTGGGTTGTCTTTGGCGTGTTCTCTTCTCTCTCACCAGTTTCACAAAACGTCTGCCTGAGTCCTGGGAGAGCCTGGCGTGGAAGAGTGTCCGAAACAGGGACTCAATCCTCCATTCTAAGAGTCCTTAAGATACTACCCAGTGTTGGAGTGTTGGAATTCCCTGCCCTGCGGGTGTGGGTTTTCCCTGCTCTGGAGCTCCCATGGGCCCAGGCGTCAAGGAAGCCTTTCCAAAAGGGCCAGGAAGGGAGCCACCTGGGAACCCGTAGAAAGCCTCAGGATCACGTTGTCCAGGCACTGCGTGGCATGGCTAGGAGGGTACGACCTTAAACAGTCACACCGCGGTGACCACTGCTTTGCTTTGCATCCCAGCCTGCTCCTGGATTGAAGGCCCTTATCCCTGGTGTTGCCTGTCTGCCTGGAGACGCGGGGCCGCATTAAGGTGTTCCGTGGTTCCTCAGAAGCGGGTGGTGTTTGGAGGTAGGGGGATCGTCGACCCCCCCCCCCACTCCCAACACACACACCTCCTTCCACCTCCCCTGCTCGCCCGACCCCCAGCTCATTCGTTTTCCGGGGAGAATACGGGGCCTGGGTACTACAGCATCAACCACGGGTTAGGCTGAGAATCAGAGAGAGCTACACACCAGACCAAGTCCCCGGACCCTCTTCCGCCACACACCCCTCTCCAAACCGCAACGCCCCCGCCCCCACCTCCAACTCCACTGGCCTCCTGACCTCCATCACCCATGCCCAGGGGTCAAGATTTGCAGGGGCCCTGGAAGAAAGCTGAGCAAGTCTTATGCAAGAGCTCCCTGGGCCGACCTGAAGCCAGGGAAGCCTGGCCACCAACGCCAGGGGGCAGAAAGACCCCTGCCGCGAACTTGTGAACAGAGGCATTCTAGGAAAGGCACACCGAGCTCCCTAAGAGATGCCAAGTGGCCTTCCGGGACACCCGCCTCCGCAGCCCAGCCCATCTCCGAAAAGGCCCACCCCTGGGCACAGACCAGTGCCCCGGGGGTTCCATGGAGGGAGGTAGCTGGGGCCCTCAGAGCCGGGTGACACTTGGCAGGACCCCGTGCTGCAGGACAGGTCGACAGGTTCTGGACCCCTGTGGCACCTGGCTGCCCGCTGGTCCAATCCGTGGTCCCCTGAACCATGACGCTTGGAGAGACGGGAGTCTGCTGCCAAGGGACAGGCGCGGTGGAGACAAGCAAGCGGCCAGGGGGAGTCCGAAGAGTCAAAGTCAAAGAGAAATCTGCAAGCCCACTGGTGGGATCTCTTGAGGGCCATCTGTCTTCACAGGGAGCCTAAGAGGATGGACAGAGTCAAGAAAAGCCCTGCCAAAATTCAATAACACAAGAAACAACTGGTGTTGGCGAGGAGGTGGAGGAAAAGGAACACTCCTCAGCTGTTGCTGGGAACACAAACTGAGAACGCTGCTGCCACAGTGCAAAACGGTATGGAGGTTCCTCGGAAAGCTAAAACTACAAGCACCCTATGCTCCCAGTAATCGCACTACCGGATATTTGCACAGCAGTATTAATTACAACAGCCAAGAGAGGGGAGCAGCACAAGTGCCCATCGGATTGACGAATGGACAAAGAAGACATATGGACAAAGTGGTACATATGCACGCAAACACAGAGAGAGAGAGAGAGAGAGAGAGAGTGAGAGAGAGTCCGGGGAATACTATTCACCCTCGAAATGAAAATGAAATAATCTTCTTGCCATTTGCAGGGACGGGGGGGTGGGGGGCAGAGAGCATAATGCTAGGTGAAATGAATCAGTCAGAGAGAAACAATACCATATGATTTCACTCCTATGCGATTTCAAGAAAAGAAAACAAATGAGCAGAGAGAGAATCACACACACACAGAGAGAGAGAGAGAGAGAGAGAGAGAGACATCAAGAAATGGAGTCTTAGAGAAAACTGAAGGTTACCAGTGGGGAGGGAGTGTTGCCTGAAAGGGGTGATGGGGATTAGGGAGTGCACTTGTCCTGCTGAGCAGCAGGTGACCTAAGCAACTGTTGAATCCCTATACTGGACACCTGAAACCAGTATAACACCGCGTGTTCAGTTACCGCAATTACACTAAACCCGCGAAGAAAAAGAAAAGGCAAAGCCTGCATACTCTTGCAGGTTTGCCACAAAGTGGTCAGGTTGGCCAGGAGCCCAGCCAGACTTGAGAAGGGTGCTCTGTGGCTTGGTTGAGCAGGGGGCCATGGGGAGGAGGAGGAGAGGAAGAGGCAGAGCCTGGAGGAGGCTGCAGGAGGAGGACGGATGATTTGTGGTGTTGTTGTTGTGATCCTTGTTGTTGGAGTTGCTGTTCCCCTGTCTGTGCCAGGCAGGAAAGGTGGGGGGGGGGGGCGGGGAGTGGAGGGCAGAAGGCTCAGTGGGGGCAGGGAGAGGGGTGACTGTCATTTCTGGAGCCACAGTGCCATCCAGCGGAAACTGTCTCTGAAAAGCCCAGGCAGCAGCAACATGCCTTCTGCCAGGCACAGGGGTCAGCGGGGATGCGCTGGGTCCGCTGTGCTGGGCTCCAGCCAGGGTTTCCCCGGATGTGGGCTCTGAGGCCTAGAGGGAAGTGTGCCTGATGCTGGCACCCAGTGAGGAAGCAGGAGCTCTAGGGGCCCTGGGGACACAGCGGGCAGCCCCAAGACCAAAGAGCCCAGGGGGGCGGAGCTTCCCCGTCAGCCATTTTGGGGTGGGCCCAGGAGAAGCAACTCACCACTGGCCACAGGGACCAGGCAGACATTTCCTCTGCTGTCCTTTCTGGGGAGTAGCAGGGTGCCCTGCCTGGGGCCACCCCTGGCCTCCCTGGGAGCGGAGGCATTTAGAGGTCCTGGGTTCGGGGCCACTGGTGCTTGGCAGTCCCAGGCAGCTCAGGGGAGAGGGCGGGTGGGGGGGGGGGAGGTGCCCAGGCAGCCATCTCTGGCTGCCCCACCCGCCCCTCCCCGGGGTTTCTGAGTGACTTGCTCAGCTCCAGTCTCGGATCCAGCAGAGGGGGGAAGACAGGACCCGGGGCCAGGTGTCCAGGTGCACGCACAGGACCCACCGCTTCCCGTTGGCCCCACCGCCAATCCCCACCTCCCCACCACCATACACACACAGACACACAGGAGCCTTCTCCTTCCTGCTCCTTCGCTCTCCTGAGCAGGAGAGTCCAGGCGCCTCCCTGGGAGAGAAACCATTTCCGCTTGATGGCAGTATGGCTCCACGAATGCCAACTGAACCCGTACCCCGCCCCCCCCTTCACCCCACCAGCTCAGACCTTGGGCCTCAGCACCTTCTAAAGTCAAAACACACAAACAAAACCAGCAACAACCACAACACACACATCCCAACCCCTATGCACAGCCCCCACCCCACCCACACACTAGCCAAGAAAGGGAAAGCACAAAGGAAACGGAAAACCTAAACAAAGCCCCACCACCGCCCACCTGACTTTGCCCACTACCAACCTCCCACCCGCCCCCTCCCCCCACCAAGGCAAAACAGCCACGCAAAAACCCAACACCATCAGGACCACCACTACCACCACCACTAGACACCGTAACTGGGCATGAAGAGGCAGAGAAAGAGAAACAAACCAGCCAAGGAGACCCAAGGGGACCACCAAATAAATAACACAGGGCCAAATGACCACCTACCAGGAGGACAGACACCCTGCAGGCCTTATTCCTTCCTTTCGTGCTGCCCCATTTTTCTTGGCTCTTCAGGAGCCAAGAAAATGTCTCCCATTTTATTGGGAGAAATAAAGGGCAAAGGACACAGGAAACGGCCTCTGTGACTCTGCCTGAGGCTTTACGTGGACAGGACCTCTCCTGGACAAGCTGGCGGCCACCCACCTCGCTGGCTTGCAAGTCACTTTTGTGCTTCCTCCCAAGGCCTGGGGCTACAGGCCGAGGTCACCCCCACCTTGGGCTGGCCCGACAAGCCCCACCGCCAGAAATGGCTGGCCCCACCTGCAGCCCACAGGGCCACATCCAGGAGGCTCCCCGGAAAGGGGAACCCAGCGCTCACACAAGCACCGACTCTGGGCAGGCAGGCAGCCCTTGCTCTCACCCAGGGGCCTTGGCAAGGCCACCAGCCATCGCCCAGTCAGGAAGTCAGGGGGCAGGCCCCACACGGGGCCACCTCCCGTGGAGGATGGATGGCCCCCGACTCTCCCCCAGTGGGGGAGTCCCCATCTGTCTGGGTAAACAGGCCTGGCTCCAGGTTCACAGCCCTGGCTTGTGCAGGTCTGTTCACAGATTTGTTTTATATTCTGTAGTAAATGATCATTTTTTTCTTCATTACTAACTATAAGTTATATTTATACATTTTAACTTAGTTTCTTTTGCAGAATCATTTATAGTATACATAGTATTTTGGGTGGGTTTTGGTTTTAATTACTTTCTTCAATGGAGTTTTTGGTATGAATTGGACATATTATAATTGACGTTTTTATGTTGTGAATGTAGATATGTTTATAGTTTCAGTAAGTATGTATATGAGGTAGATCATTGTTTTTATTGAAAACATTTTTTTTCTGTAGTAAGGATTTGATATAGTTATTAATCCATGCAAGTTTTTAAATCCCATATTACTTTTGTTTCTATAGAAATAGGAAAGTAATGAAAAATTATCATGAATTTTCCACCTAGGATATTAAATATCAATACCAATTTTTTTAGAAATCTGAGTACATATAAAACACAAATGAAATCTGTTTCTCAAAGATAGATATTTTTAATAATTTCTGTAGTATTTTTCATATTAGCCCAGTTGTGCTCATAGCCCTAATGTCAATGGAGTCATAGAATCAAAAATTATATGTATATAAGAGAATATTATATAACTTACTGAATAAATTATATGTTAGTTTCAATAAAATGATGATTTTGGAGTATAAAATTTTTATTGAAATATGACATACAATGAATGGGAAATACTGCAGAATTTGTTATAAGTAATTTCAACAAGTCTTATAGCAGAGCATGGAACAGTGATTATTAAATGCTTGCTGTATCAGAAATGTCAAGATGTTCACTACCTCCAAGTTTTTTTTAATAAGTTGTGTAAGGTCTAAAGTGTAATAATAGGGTGTACTCTTGACTCTAGTTACTAATAGTTAAAAATTACTTGAAAACATACATAAGTAACATATTTTAGAATATTCTAAAACAGTTTATATAATTGTCTGTAAATGAACAAAAATATTACTATGTGAAGTGATGATTTTGTTAATTAGCATGTTTTTAATAATCATTTCATAATGTATACAAAGGTCACTTGCACACTTTAAATATATATAATTTTTGTCCAAATAATGAAAAAATTTGGAAAAATAAAAATGTATGCAACATTAAACATTATGTATCTTATGTGGAGAGCCAAGACTAATATCAAGAACTTGTAGCAAATTACATCCAATATTTCATCATCATTATTTTCTTGTACTACCCATGTTTGAGAAAACCATTCCTAATAATAAATGGTATCATTTACATTTCACATAATAGTCAATTTAATAAGTGTCACTGAGAAAATTCCTATTATGCCATTTTTACTTCTCTAGCACTCGTTTCAAGGCAGTCTAGATCCTTTTATTTTTCAAACTGAATATAAATATTTTTCCTTTTCTATTTCTCTGTTGTTTTCCTCATACAGTCTGTTAATGAGTTGTTAACTTCCATCTCACTAAGAGGTTATTTTTGATATACTTTAACACTTAAAAAATTACAGCAGAAATTTGTTTATCAGTTATGGAGGCTGGTTAGAGGTCCAACGTGGGGGTGTGGGCAGGTCTGAGTTCTTCTGAGGCCTTGATCCTTGGTTTGCGGATGGGTGATGGGTGATTTCCTATGTCCACAGATGATGGCCTTTTCTCTGTGTATACACACCCATGTTGTCTCTTTGTGTTTACAAATTTCACTTTTTAAAAATTTTCATTTTTTTTTAAATTTATTTTTCTTTTACGCTTTTATTTAGGAGCGCCTCAGTGGCTCAGTCGTGAACATGTCATGTCTCTCTCTGACAAATAAACAAAATCTTTAAAAAAATAAAAATTGAAAGATTTTATTTATTTAATTGACAGAGAGCAAGTGCAAGTACTCAGAGCGGTAGGCAGAGGGAGAGGGAGAAGCAACCTTACCACTAAGCAGAGAGCTGTATGTGGGGCTCGATCCCAGGACCCTGGGATCATGACCTGACCTGAAGACAGAAGCTTAACTGACTGGGACACAGAGGCATCCCTATTTTCCTTTATTAAAATATAGCTAACGTACATTATATTAGTTTCAGGTGCACAACATAGTTATTCAATAATTGTATACATCACATAATGTTAACCATGGTAAGTGTAGTTACCATCTGTCAACAATGTTATTACAAAATCATTGACTATAGTTAGTATGATGTACTTTTTTTATCCCTGTAACTTATTTATATTATAACTGCAAATTTGTACCTTTTAATCCCCTACAACTGTTGTGTTTATCCACAAAGCCTCTTTGAAAACCATCAATTTGTTCTATGTATTTCTGTGTCTGTATCTGCTTTTGTTTGCAAATTTGTTTTTGTTTTTTACATTCCACATATAAGTGAAATCATATGGCGTATTTCTGTCTTAATTACTGTACTATGAATAATACCTATACCCCTATAGGGTGTGCATAATACCCTATAGGTCCATCCATGTCTTTGCAAATGTCAAGATGCCATTCTTTTTATGGCTAAGGAATATTCCATTGTATATATGTACACCCCCCTTCATAATTCATCTATTGGTGGTATAACCCATGTTGCTGACATGACTTGGCTATGATATATGACACTGTGATGAACGTAGGAATACATGTATCTTTTTAAATCAGTGTTATTATTTTATTTGAACCAACAACCAGTACTGAAATTACTGGATCTTATGGTATTTCCATATTTAACTTTTTAAGGATCTTCCATACTCTTTTCCACAGTGGTTAGATCAATTTACATTCCAACAGTGCATGAGGGTTCCCCTTTCTCCACAACCTCATCAACATTAGTGATTTATTTTCTTTTTGATTCTAGTTTTTCTGCTGGGTGTGAGCTGATCTTTCATCTTGGCTTTGATTTGCAAGTTCCTGATGATTTGTGATGTTGAGCAACTTTTCATGTGACTGTTGGCCATCTGTACATCTTCTTTAGAAAAATGTCTATTTCATCCTTTGCCCATTTTTTAAAAAATCTGTCTTTTAAGGGATTTTGGATATTAGTCCCTTATCAGATAATATCATTTACAAATACCTTCTCCCATTCAATAGGTTCACTTTTTGTTTTGTTCATAATTTTCTTTGCTGTGCAAAAGCTTCTTATCTTGGTGGAGTCCCCATAGTTTATATTTGCTTTTGTTTCCTTTGTCAGAGGAGACACATCAATAAATATTTTGCCAAGGCTGATGTCAAACAGATTACTGCCCCTTTTCTTTGAAGATATTTATGGTTTCAGCTTTCAGATGTTGGGTCTTTAAACCATTTTGTATTTAATTTTGTATATGGTATAATAAGGTAATACAGTTTCATTACTATGCATGTAGCTGTCCAGCTTTCCCAATAGCATTCGTTGTAGACTGTCATTTCCCATTGTATATTTATGTCTCTATTAACACAGACTGATTATTTAATGTATATAAGTGATTTTATTTCTGGATTCCCTTTTATTTTTTAAAGGATTTTATTTATTTGAGAGAGAGAGAGAGAGAGAGAGGTCAAGATAGAGCACGAATAGGAGGGAGGGGCAGAGGAAGAGGGAGAAGCAGACTCCCCACTGAGCAGGGAGCATACAGGGCTCCATCCCAGGACCCTGAGATCATGACCTGAAGTGAAAGCAGACGCTTAAACGACTAGGTCTCCCAGGTGCCCCTCCCTATCCCTTTCAATTGATCTATATGTCTATTCTTATGCCAGTACCATAGTATTTTGATTACAATAGCGTTTTAGTTATCTTGAAACCTGGGATTGTCATGCCTTCAAGATTGCTTCCGCTATTCAAGGTCTCTTGTGGCTCCATGTAAATTTAATATTATTTGTTCTAGTTCTGTGAAAAATGCCATTGTTATATTTCACTGAAACGCTAGACTGCTTTAAGTAGTATAAACATTTTTAACAATTCGAATTCTTCCAATTCATGAACATTGGCTAGTTTTCCATTTATTTGTGTTGTCTTCAATTTTTTTTCATTGGTATCTTAGTTTTTAGGGTATATGCTTTTCACTTCTGTGGTTAAATTTATTCCTAGAAATATTATTCTTCTTGGTGCAATTGTAAATGGGATTATTTTCTTTGTGGGAAGCCGCGATAAGGCTTGAGACAAGGACCAAACCAGGCCCTGACTTTTGTCTCCTTTAAAGTCCGAATAGCCTAGGGGCGCCCAGGTGGCTCAGTGGGTTAAAGCCTCTGCCTTTGGCTCAGGTCATGATTCCAAGATCCTGGGATCGAGCCCCGCATCAGGCCCTCTGCTCAGCAGGGAGCCTGCTTCCTCCTCTCTCTCTGCCTGCCTCTCTACCTGCCTCTCTGCCTACTTGTGATTTCTGTCTGTCAAAAAAAAAAGATTGTCTTTAAAAAATAAATAAATAAAATAAAGTCCGAATAGCCTAACAAAAGGTTTGGGATGGAAAAGTTGAGTAGCACTGAGAAAGGGAATGTGCTATGTGTTGCGCACTCGCCTATGCGATTTCCCACACGTTTACTTGTTAAATGAGAGCAATTTGGTTGGGGTCATAAATTCATAACTGGTCCTTGCCGTTCCAGCACAGCTTATGAATCACTCTCAGGTTTGTTGTTACTTCTTGAATGTTTTGAGTTACTTTGGAGTCAGTGCAGCTGGTTAAGGAATTATCTGAAGACAGAGACCACTGGCCTTGGAGAGTCTGCATTTAGACCATGAGAAGTAGATAATGGGGAAGTCTGGAGGGGGTTTTGTGCATGTAGTAAATTCTTTTGAAATCAGTTAAAAGTAGTTATTGTTGGCTATATAATGCCTTGCTGCCTTGAATAAACTCGGCATTGGTGGAAATCATCCCCTATGCTCCTCCTGCCTCCATCTCTTTGTCTCTTTAATTTCTTTTCACCATCCTCTTACCCTCCTGCTTCCTGGTCGATTTGTCACGCGGGCCGTGGCATTTCTTAATTTGTCTTTCTGGTATTTCTGCCTTATTATTGTCTAAAAACACAACAGGGCACCTGGATTGCTCAGTCAGTTAAGCATCTCTTTTTAAAAAAAAAAAAAAAGCTTTTTTTTTTAGATTTTATTTGTTTGACAGAGAGAGATCACAAGTAGGCAAAGAGGCAGGCAGAGAGAGGGGGAAGCAGGCTCCCCGCTGAGCAGAGAGCCCGATGCGGGGCTTGATCCCAGAACTCCAGGATCATGACCTGAGCCAAAGGCAGAAGCTTTAACCCACTGAGCCACCCAGGCGCCCCAGCATCTGACTCTTGATTTCAGCTCAGGTCATGGTCTCGAGGTCACGGATTGAGCCCCATATTGGGCTCCACCCTCAAGAGGGAGTCTGCTTGAGGATTCTCTCCCTCTCCCCCATCCACACCCCCACAAGGTAAATCATTAAAAATACAATGGATTATAGTATATTAATTTTATATTTATAAATTCACTGAACTTATTTATTGGTTTTAATCCTTTGTTATTTGTATCAAGACTTCTGCAAATATTGAGTGTGACTTCTTAATTACCAAACTGGATGCCTTTTATTTCCTATTTTTGCCACATTATTTTTTTATTATTTTTTTCATCATGGTAAGTGTAGTCCTTAATATCCATAACCTATTTCACCCATCCTCCCACACAAACATATCAAACTTTTTGTTTTGTTTCCAATTTTTATTTAAATTCCAGTTATTTAACATAGAGTTTAGTATTAGTTTCAGGTGTAGAATTTAGTGATTCATCACTTACAACATCCAGTGTTCAGCACACGTGTCCTCCTTAAGGATGGGTATTAATACCCATCATCCATTTGACCTATTCCTTGCTGAACTCCCCTCCAGCAACCCTGACTTTGTTGTCTTAAGTGCCTATTTTATGGTTTGTCTCTCTCCTTTATTTCCTCTATGTTCATTTGTTTTTTAAATTCCACAGATGAATGAAATCATATGGTATTTGTCTTTCTCTGATTGACTTGTTTGGCTTAACATTATATTGTCTAGCTCTAGCCATGTCGTTACAAATGGAAAATTTTTTATGACTGAATAATATTCCATCATATATACATACACCATTTCTTTTTTATCCATCATCAATTGATGTACACCTGAGCAGCTTCCATATCTTGGTTATTGGAAATCATGCTACTATAAACACAGGGGGTGCCTGTATCCCTTTGAACTAATAGATATACATTAATTGTATAAAATCCCAGTCGTTAGAGTGCTGGCTAATAGTAGTTATATTTTTAACTTTTTGAGAAACCACAACACTGTTTTCCAAACTGTCTGTACCACCAACTGTGCACAAGTGTTCCCTTTCCTCCACATCCCTGAAAAATATTCTTTCTTTTCTTGTTTTTAGCCATTCTGACAGATGTGAGGTGATATCTCATTGTGCTTTTAATTTGTATTTCCCTGATGATAACTGATGATGAGCATCTTTTTATGTGTCTGTTGGCCATCTGGATGTCTTCTTTGTGGAGAAATGTCTGTTGATGTCTTCTGCCAATTTTTAATTGGATTATTTAGGGAGTTTTGGGTGCTGAAGAGTATCTTTTTGTATATTTTGGATATTGCCTCTTTATCAGATATGTCATTTCAAGTATCTTCCCCAATCAATAGACTGATTTTCAGTATTTTTGGTTTATTCCTTTGCTGTACTTTTTACTTTGACATATTACCAATAGTTTATTTCCTTTATTTCCCCTTGCTCTCAAAAGACATATACAGAAGGATGCTGCTATTACCAATGTTAGAGAAACTACTATGTCCTCTTTTAGGACTGTTATGGTTTCAGGTCTCATATTTAGGCCCTCAATACATTATGAGTTCATTTTGGTTTATGGTGTAAGAGAATGGCTCAGTTTCATTATTTTGCATGCACCTAGCCAGTATTCCCAACACCATTTGTTAAAGAGACTATCTTCTCCCCATTGCATATTATTGCCTCCTTTATTGAAATTTAATTGACTGGGGTGCCTGGGTGGCTGAGTTGGGTAATAGTGCCTAGAAATGTAATAGATTTCTGCACAATGATTTAGCATCTTACAACGTCACTGAATTAATTTATCAATTCTAGTAGTTTTGTGGTGGAGTCTTTGAGTTTTTTGTTTGTTTGTTTGTTTTTTAGGGTATCACATCATCTGCAAATAGTGAAGTGTTACTATTTCCTTATTTATTTTGATGCCTTTTATTTATTTTTGCTTTCTGATTGCTGTGGTAAGACTGGACATCCTTGTCTTGTTCCTGACCTTAAAGGAAAAGTTCTCAGTCTTTCCTCATTGAATATGATGTTAACTGTGTTTTTCATATACACCCTTGATTATGCTCAGGTATGTTCCCTCTAAATCTATTTTGTTGAGGTATTTGTCATGAATGGATGTTGTACTTTCTCTATTGCTTTTTCTGCATCTCTTGAAATGACTGTTTGGTGCACCTGTGTGGCTCAGTGGGTTAAACCTCTGCCTTCTCCTCAGGTCATGATCTCAGGGTCCTGGAATTAAGCCCCACATTGGGCTCCCTGCCCAGCAGGGAGCCTGCTCCCCCCTTCTCTCTGCCTGCCTACTTATGATCTCCTTTTCTCTCGCTCTTTCAAAACAAACAAACAAATAAAAAAATTTGAGATTACAGTATCAGTTTTATCCTTGCTCTTACTGACAGGATGCATAACATTGTTTACTGAACCCCCCTCACAGAAATACATCCCACTTGATCCTCTTGATTTTTTTCTTAAAATGAAGTGTTGGATTTGGCTTGCTAGCATTTTGCTGAGACTTTATTGAGAATTTTTGTATTAATGTTCTTCAGGGATCTTGGCCAGTAGTTCTCTTTTTTTTGTGGTGTCTTCATCTGGTTTGTTATCAGGGTAATTCTGGCCTCATTGAATGAATTTGGAAGTCTTCATTCCACTTCCAAGTTTTGGAAAAGTTTTGTAAGAATAGGTATCAACTCTTCCTTAAATGTTTGAATTTCACTGTGAAGATATCTGATTGTAGATTTGTTGATTACTGATTCAATATCCTTACTGGTAATCGGTCTGTTTGTTCCCGGTTCAGTTTTGGTTGGTTATATCTTTCTAGGATTTATGCATTTCTTCCAGGCTGTCCAATCTGTTGGTATATACTTTTCACATAATGTTCTCTTACAATCTTTAGTATTTCTGTGAAGTCAGTTGTTTTTCTCCTCTTTAACACATGATTTTACTGGAATCCTCTTTTTTTATGAGACTGGTTAAAGATTTATCAATTTTGTTTTTCTTTTTAAGAACCAGCTCCTGGTTTCACTGATCTTTTAAAATTATTATTATTGTTTACTCTATATAATTTATTTCTGCTCCAATCTTACTATTTTCATCCTTCCCCTAGTTTGGGATTTTGTTTGTTGTTCCTTTTGTAGCTCATTTAGGTTAATGTTAAGTTGTTTAAATAAATACTTATCCTGCTTCTTGAGGTTAACCTGTATTTGTTATAAGTCTACCCCTTAGAGCTGCTTTTCCTGCCTCATAAAAGCATTGGATCACTGTATTTTCATTTTAAATTCTCTCCATGTAGTATTTCTTTCATCTTTGATTTCTTGGTTTCATTGTTTAGTAGCCTGTTATTTAACCTCCATGTATTTGCATTCTTTCCAGTGTTTTTCTTGTCGTTGATTCCTAGCTTCATAACACTGTGGTCTGAAAAGATGCATGGTATGACTTCAGTCTTGTTAAACTTGCTGAAACTTTCTTTGTGGTCTAATATGTGATCTAGTCTAAAGAATGTTCCATGTGCACTTGAAAAGAATGTGTATTCCACTGTTTTAGGATAGATGTTCTGAGTACATTCAGGTCCACTTGGTCCAATGTATCATTCAACACAACTGTTTCCTTGTTGATTTTCTGTGGGGATGATCAATTTATGTAAATGAAGTATTAAAGTCCCCAACTATCACTGTGTTACTATGAATTAGTGCCTTTAAGATTCCTATTAATCATTTAATGTATTTTGCTTCTCCCATGTTTGCTGCACAAATCTTTACATGTTATATTTTCTTTTTGGAATGTCCCCTTTCTTACTACATAAGTTCCTTCTTTGTCTATTCTTAAAATCTTTGTTTTAAAGTCTATTTTGTCCAATATAAGTATTGAAACTCTGGCTTTCTTTTCACATCCATTTGCATGATAAATGATTATCTCCTCACTTTCAATCTGTGGGTGTATTTATGACTAAAACAACTCTCTTGTAGGCAGCACAGAGGTGGGTCTTGTTTTTTATCCATTCTGATACCCTATGCCTTTTGACTGGAACATTTAGTCCACTTACTTTTGGAGTGATAATTGAAAGATATTAATCTAGTGCCATTGTATTACCTGTATAGTTGGTGTTTCTGGAGATTTTCTCTGTTCCTTTCTAATTTGTTGCTTTTGGTCTTTTTTTCCCCCCAATCAGAGAGTCCCCTTTAATATTTCCTGCAGGGCTGTTTAAGTGGTCACAAATTCCTTTGGTTTTTGTTTGAGAAACTCTTTAATTCTCCTTCTATGATGAATAACAGCCTTGCTGTATAAAGTATTCTTGGTTGAATACTTTTCATATTTAGCATGTTGAATATATCCTGCCACTCTCTTCTGGCTTGCTATGTTTCTGTGGACAGATCTGCTGCAAACTTTACCAGTCTTCCTCTGTAGGCTAATGACTTTTTTCACCTTTCAGCTTTCAAGAATCTTTTCTTGTCTGTGTTTATTCTCTCAGTCCTCACATCGATTTCCTAGGTGTTAAGAATGATTTAATATTTGCCTGCTGTGTTCAAGGGTTAAGGGAAGCATAACATCCTCCTACTATTCCACCATCTTAACCTAGATTCAGCAGTTTATATGTGTCTAGGATTTTAACCATTTCTTCCATGTTGCCCAATTTATTGTGCATAGTTTTTCATAATAATCTCTTATAACTGTTTGTATTTCTGTGGTGTTGGTTACTATTTCTCCTCTCTCATTTGTGATTTTATTTCTTTGGATCCTTTTTCTTCCCTCTGATGCATCTGGCTAGACGTTATCAGTTTTATTGAGCTTTTCAAAGAACCATCTCCTGGTTTATTTGGTCCAATCTACTGGGTTTTTTTGTTTGTTCTATATCACTTATGTCTGCTCTCTTCTTTTTTTTTATATTTTATTTATTAGACAGAGAGAAATCACAACTAGGCAGAGAGGCAGGCAGAGAGAGAGGAGGAAGCAGGCTCCCCGTGGAGCAGAGAGCCCCATGTGGGGCTCAATCCCAGAACCCTGGGATCATGACCTGAGCCAAAGGCAGAAGCTTTATTAACCCACTGAGCCACCCAGGCGCCCCTGCTCTCTTCATTATTCCCTTTCTTCTGGCTTTGGGCTTCATTTGTTGTTATTTTTCTGGCTCCTTTATGTGTAAATTTAGGCTGTTTGAGATTTTTCTTGCTTCTTAGGATAAGGTGTATTGCTATATACTTCCCTATTAAGACCACTTCTCCTGCATCCAAAAGATTTTGGACCATTGTCCAACGTTGTTTTTATTTCCTGGTTGATTTGTTTCACTGTTCAGTAGCATGTTGTTTAACATCCATGTATTTGTGATCTTTTCAAATTTTTGCTTGTGGTTGACTTCAAGTTTCATAACATTATGGTAAGAAAATATGCATGGTATGATTTCCATCTATTTATACCTTTTGAGGCCTGATATGTGACCGAGTATGTGATCTATCTTGGAGAATACCCCATGTGCACTCAAAAATAATGTGTATTCTGCTGCTTTAGGATGGGATGTTCTGAATATATCTGTTAAGTGATCCAATGTGTCACTCAAAGCCATTGTTTCCTTGTTGATTTCCTGTTTCAATCATCTGCCTCTCTGCCTAGATTTAAAAAGATTTAAAAAATCTTATTTTTAAAGATTTTATTTATTTATTTGACAGAGAGAGAGAGAGAGAGAGAGAGAGCTATCACAAGCAGACAGAGAGAGAGGAAGAGGGGAGGGGGAAGCAGGCTGCCCACTGAGCAGACAGCCTGATGCAGGGCTCGATCCCAGGACCCTGAGATCATGACCTGAGCCGAAGGCAGAGGCTTAACCCACTGAGCCACCCAGGCACCCTATTGGTTCTTTTTAATACTTTCTATTGCTTTTTTGAAATTCTCTCTGAATTCATCCACTCCTTTCCAGTCCAGTGACCATTTTTATGACATTACTTTAAACTGTTTTTTTAGAGAGATCATTTAATTCCATTTCATTTAGTTATTTTCTAAAAATATTTTTCTAAAATTTTTTCTCATTCTTTCCTTAGGAGCACATTCCTCTATTACCTCATTTTATTTGACTTTGTTTCCTTTAATTAAAGGGATCAGTTATTTCTCCTAGTCTTGAAGGACTGCCCTTGTGCTGACAGTGTTAGTTTAGTAGCTTTTGTTTTGCTTTGTTTTTAAAGATTTTATTTATTTGACAGAGAGAGACACAGTGAGAGAGGGAACACAAGCAGGGGGAGTGGGAGAGGGAAAAGCAGGCTTCCCACTAAGCAGGGAGCCCAATCCTAGGGAGCCCAATCCTAGGACCCAGGGATCATGACCTGAGCCAAAGGCAGACACTTAATGACTAAGCCACCCAGGCACCTGGGTGGCTCAGCCAGTTTAACACCTTTTGTTGCCTGGCTGGAACTGTAGAAGGCACAAGTGAGATGACCCAGGAAGGTCCACTCAGGGGCTGCCTGGTTGGATGGTTGAGGTGAACTGGGTGCAGACTGGAAGGTCCCAGGGCACCGATTCACAGACCTGTACCCCTGGGGATAAAAATACATTATATGTTTATAAAAAATTTAAAAAAAGGGCTTCTTGACAGGACAGGTGAAACTAAAAGGACTATTCTCGGGGAGACTCTTGGCATTCTGTGCAGATTTGCTTTGGCAGAGCAGCTGGAGCCGCAGCAGGTACAGGCTAGGGGTTCTTAGTGCATTCAGTAGAGAGAGTACTTTGGCAGGGCACCTGGATCCAAAGTGGGTGTGTACTTGGGGTGTCCTGGGGTGATTTGCTCCTGTGTTACCTTGATGAGATGGCTGGAGCTGTAGTGAGCAGTGTCCAGGAAGGTCCTCATGCACAGAATGCTGGGGCGACCTGGGTGGGATAACTGGAGATTGGGTAGGTGGTAGGAGCTGTCTTGGAGGGATGACTGTGGTTACTATGAGCTAAGGGTTCAGGCCTCACCAAGGAAGCCAGCTGGTTAGATTGCCTTTTCCTGCTGCATTATCAAGGTGGAGGGGGTGCATAAACAACAGCACTCACCAGCCCCTCCAATAGCACTGTTCCCACAGTGCTTCTAGGGTTGTTTTCTTTATATGTTAGTTGTTCTTTTATCTATCTATCTATCATCTATTTATTTTTAAAGATTTTATTTATTTGACAGAGAGAGACAGAGCAAGAGAGGGGAACATAAGCACGGCAAGTGGGAGAGGGAGAAGCAGGCTTCCCGCCAAGCAGGGAGCCCGATACACTGGGCTCATGACCTGAGCCAAAGGCAGATGCTTAATGACTGACCCACCCTGGCGCCCCACTTGTTCTTTTAAATCACAGTTTTTTGGTGAAAGATGGTTTGGGCAAGGAATCTGTGGAATCATTAAAACATTAGGCCAGTGAGGGTGCCTAGATTCTGTTTTTATCTTTGCTATCAAGGTGGAGGAGGAGCATAAATAATAGTACCCATCAGCCACTCTCATTCCAGAGAGCATTCTACAGATCCCCCAGCATTTTGCAGGTACTGAAGGGCTTCAAATTTTAAATTCTAGTTGCTCTTTTAAACCACAGTTTGTTTGTTTGTTCTTCCCCTGTGACCTAGAGTAGAGAATCTGCTCCAAGCTTGTCAATGTTATACCTCCAAGGTATAACTGCTGTTCACAGAATTGGGGACAGGGTTCTCATAGTTTCCTTGTGTCTGTATCTCCTGTCATCATCTGTATAGTCCCTTTATCCTTTGTTGTGGAGAAGCTGTTCAGTTAGCCTACAATTCTTTTGGAGGAATTTATCTATATGTAGGTGATTTGGTCTATCTATGGAGATGAGTTCAGGGTCTTCCTATGTTGTATTCTTGGATCCTGCCCTAAGTTTTATCTTCTTATAAAGACTAACATATTTTAACACTTCTTTTGAAGTTTTTATTTAAATTTGAGTTAATTAACTAACAGTGTAGTATTAGCTTCAGGTATACAATACAGTGATTCAATACTTCTATACAACACCTGGTGTTCATCACAAGTACAATCCTTAATCCCCAACACCTATCTTTCTAACCCATCCTGACTTGAAACCATCAGTTTGTAATCTATAGTCAAGGGTCTATTTCTTCATTTGCCTATTTCCTTTTCTCCCCCTTTGTTTCTTGAATTCCACATATGAGTGGAATCATACAGTATATGTCTTCATCTGACTCACTTATGTCACTTGCCATAATACTCTAGGTCTCCATAGCATTGCAAATAGCAAGATTCTATTCACTTTTATGGCTGAGTAATATTCTACTCTACATACATATATACCATTTCTATTATTATTATTATTATTATTATTATTATGTTAGTCACCATAAAATACATCATTGGTTTTTGATGTAAGTGTTTCATGACTCATTGTTTGCATGTAACACCCAGTGCCCTCCTTGGTACCCACTGGGCTAATCTATCCTACCACCCTCGCCCCTTCCAAAATCCTCAGTTTGTTTCCTGGAGTCCACAGTCTGTCATGGTTTGTCTCCTCTTCTGATTCCCCGCCCCTTCATTTTTCCCTTCCTTCTCCTAATGTCCTCCATGCTATTCCTTATGTTCCACAAATGAAACCATATGATAATTGACTCTTTCTGCTTGATTTATTTCCCTTAGAATAATCTCCTCCAGTTCTATCCATGTTAATACAAAAGTTGGGTATTCATCCTTTCTGATGGCTGAGTAATATTCCATTGTATATATGGGCCATATCTTTATCCATTCATCTGTTGAAGATAATTTTGTTTATTGTGGTCATTGCTGCTATGAACATTGGGGTGCATGTGGCCCTTCTTTTCACTATATCTGTATCTTTGGGGTAAATACCCAGTAGTGCATTTGCTGGGCCATAGGGTAGCTCTATTTTTAACTTTTTGAGGAATCTCCACACTGTTTTCCAAAATAGTTGCACCAACTTGCATTCCCACGAACAGTGTAATAGTGTTCCCCTTTCTCCACAACCTCTTCAACATTTGTTGTCTCTTGCTTGTCAATTTTTGCCATTCTAACTGGTGTAAGGTGGTATCTCAATGTGGTTTTGATTTGAATTTCCCTGATGGCTAATGATGATGAACATTTTTTCATGTATCTCTTAGCCATTTGTATGTCTTCATTGGAGAAGTGTCTGTTCATGTCTTCTGGCCAATTTTTGACTTGATTATTTGCTTTTTTGGGTGTTGAGTTTGAGGAGTTCTTTATAGATCTTGGATATCAGCCCTTTGTCTGTAGTGCCATTTGCGAATATTTTCTCCCATTCTGTGGGTTACCTCTTTGTTTTGTTGACTGTTTCCTTTGCTGTGCAGAAGCTTTTGATCTTGATGATGTCCCAAAAGTTCATTTTTGCTTTGTTTCTCTTGCCTTTGGAGATATGTTTTGAAAGAAGTTGCTGTGGCTGATGTCGAAGAGGTTACTGCCTATGTTCTCTAGGAATTTAATGCATTCCTGTCTCACATTGAGGTCTTTCCTCAATTTTGAGTTTATCTTTTGTGTGGTGTAAGAGAAGGGTCAAGTTTCATTCTTCTGTATATACCACATCTTTATCTATCCATAAGTCAATGGATACTTGAGATATTTCCATAATTTGGCTATTGTAGATAATGCTTCTGTAAACATCATGGTGCATGTATCCATTTGAATTAGTATTTTTGTGGGTTTTTTTGTTTTGTTTTGTTTTGGTTTTGTTTTGGTTTTGGTTTTTGGTAAATACCAAGTAATGCCATTGCTGGAACATAGGGTATTGATATTTGTAACTCTCTGAGGAAATGCCATACTATTTTCCACAGTGGCTGCACCAGCTTGCATTCCTAACAAGAGTGCAAGACGGTTGCCCTTTTTCCACATCCTTTCCAAAACCTGTTGTTTCTTGTGTTGCTAATTTTAGCCATTCTGACTGGTGTGAGGTGATATCTCATTGTAGTTTTGATTTTTATTTCTGTGATGATGTGTAATATTGAGCATCTTTTCATGTGTCTGTTGGTTATCTCTATGTCTTCTTTGGAAAAAAGTACTGCTGATGTCTTCTGCCAATATTTTAATATGGATTATGCAGTTCTTGGTTGTTGATTTGTATAATTCCTTTACATATTTTGGATACTAATGTTTTATCAGATATGTCACTTGCAAATATCTTCTCCCATTCTGAATGTTGCCTTTTAGTTTTGTTGATTGTCTATTTCATTATAAAGAAGCTTCCTATTTTAATGAAATCCCAATAGTTTATTTTTGTTTTTGTTTCCCTTACCTCAGGACACAATCTAAGAAGAAGTTGCTACTGCCAATGACAAAGAGGTTACTGCCTGTGTTCTTCTCTAGGATTTTAAGGGTTTTTTTTGTCTCATACTTAGGTATTTCATCCAGTTTGCATTTATGTTTGTGTGTAGTGTAACAAAGTAGTCCACTTTCATTATTTTGCATGTTGTGGTCCAGTTTCCCCAAAACCAATTTTTGAAGAGACTGTCTTTTGCCCATTGGATAGTTTTTTTTGCTTTGTCAAAGATTAATTGACCATATACTTATAGGTTCATTTCTTGGACTTCTATACTGTTCCACTGATCTATATGTCTATATTTGTGCAAGTACCATACTGTTTTGATCACTATACCTTTGTAAGAGAACTCGTAGTCTGGAACTGTGATGCCTCCCTGTTTGCCTTTTTTGTTGTTGTTGTTTTGTTTGTTGTTGTTGTTTCTGTTGTTATTTGTTTGTTATTTGTTTCTTTTTCAAGGTTGCTTTGGCTATTGAGGGTTTTTTTGTGATTCCATACAATTTTTATGATTTTATGATTTTTTTCTAGCTCTGTGAAAACTTCTGTTGGTATTTTGATAAAGATTGAATTAAATATGTAGATTGCTTTGTGTAGACTTTTAAAAAATATTTGTTCTTCTAATCCATGAGCATGAATGACTTTCCTTTTCTTCATGTTATCTTCAATTTTTTTCATCAGTTTTAGTTTTCAGAATAAAGGCCTTTCACCTATTTGGTTAGGTATATGCCTACGTTTCTAATTGTTTTTGATGATTTATAAGTGGGATTGATCCTTGATTTCTTTTTCTGCTGCTTCATTAGTGGTGTATAAAAATGCAAGATTTTTGTATGTTGATTCTGAACTTTAATTAAAGTTCTGAAACTTTAATAAATTTATCACTTCTAGCAGATTTTTGGTAGTGTTGGGTCTTCTATATAGCATATCATGTCATCTACAAATAGTGAAAGTTTTACTTCTTCCTTATCAATTTGTATTTTTTTTTTGTCTGATTACTGTAGCAAGGACTTCCAATGCTATGTTAAATAACAATGGTGAGGCTGAACATCCCTGTCTTATTTCTGGACAAAGAGGAAAAACTCTCAGTTTTTCCCTGTAGAGGATATTAGCTATGGGTCTCTTGTATCTGGCTTTTATGATGTTGAGCTATATTCCCTCTGTCCCTACTTTATGGACAATTTTTATCCTGAATGGATGTTGTACTTTGTGAATGAGTTTTCTGCATCTGTTGGAAGGATCATATGATTTTTGTCCTTTCTTTTGTTAATATGATGTATCACCATGATTGATTTTTGAACACTGAACCACTCTTGCAGCCTAGGAATAAATGCCACTAGATCATGATGATGATTCTGTTAACGTACTGTTGGATTTGATTTACTGGTAATTTATTGTGAATTTCTGCATCCATGTTCATCAAAGGTACTGGCCTATATCGTTCTCTTTTTTAGTTGAGTCTGTCTGGTTTTATTATAAGGGTAATGCTGGCCTCACAGAATGAAATTAGGTTATACTTCCGTTTCTATTTTTTTGCAATAGTTTTAGAAATATAGATATTAACTCCTCTTTTAATGTTTTCTTGAATACACCTGTGAAGCCATCTGGCCCTTGACTTTGTTTCTCGGGAGATTTATGATTGTTGATTCCATTTCTTTGCTGGTTATCAGTCTGTTCAAGTTTTCTATTTCCTCCTGTTTCAGTCTGTTCAAGTTTTCTATTTCCTCCTGTTTCAATTTTACACGTTTCTAAGAATTTATCCATTTCTTCCATGTTGCCCAATTTGTTGGCATATAGTTTTTCAACATATTATCTTATAACTGTATATATTTCTGTAATGTTGCTTGTTATTTCTCCTCTCTCATTTGTGATTTTATTTTGGGTCCTTTATCTTTTCTTTTTGATAAGTCTGGCTGGAGGGTTATCAATTTTATTTATTTTTTTCAAAGGATCACATTCTGAATCTATTGATCTGCTCTGTGGGTTGTTTTTGTTTGTTTGTTTAGTTTCTATGTCATTTTTTTCTCCCTTAATCTTTATTATTTCATTCTTCTGCTGGCTTTGGGCTTCATTTGTTGTTTTTTTTCTAACTCCTTTAGGTATAAAGTTAGGTAGTTTATTTGAGATTTTTCTTGCTTCTTGAAGTAGGCCTGTATTACAATATACTTTCCTCTTATGACTGCTTTAGTTACATTCCAATTATTTTGGACCATTGTGTTTCATTTTCATTTATTTCCTTGTATTTATTTATTGGTTGACCCATTCACTGTTCCACAGAATGCTGTTTAACCTCAATGCATTTTTGGTATTTTTTTTTTCCTTGTGGTTGACTTCAAGTTTCATAGCATTATGGTCAGAAAATATGCATGGTTTGATCTCAATCTTTTTGTACTTTTTCAGGTGTGATCTGTGACCTAATAAGAGATTGAGTGTGGAGCATATCCCATGTGCACTTGACAAGAATGCATATTTTGCAGCTTTGGGATAGAATGATCTGAAAATATCTGTTAAGTCCCTCTGGTCCAATGCATCATTCAGAGCCACTGTTTCCTTGTTGATTTTCTGTTTAGATGATCCACTCACTGATTAATGTGGACTGTTATTGTTGCTTAATATTAGTATATTGTTATTAATGAGTTCCATCATGTTTATTATTAATTATATTATATATTTGGATGTTCCTATGTTGGGTACATAAATATTTACAATTGTTATATCTTATTAGTTTCCTTTATTATGATATAGTAGTCTTCTTCATGTATTACAGTTTTTGGTTTAAAATAGAAGTACTGTTAACTCGACTTTTTAAAATTTTATTTATTTATTTGACAGAGGGAGAGAACAAGTAAGCAGAATGGCAGGCAGAGGGAGAGAGAAAAGCAGGTTCTTTGCTGAGCCAGGTGCCCGATGCGGGGCTCGATCCCAGGACCCTGGAATCATGACCTGAGCTGAAGGCAGCCGCTTAACCAACTGAGCCACCCAGGTGGCTTAACCCCTTTCTTTTGAGGTCTATGATAAATGTTTCTCCATCTCACTTTCATTCTGTGAGTAAATCTGCTATTTCTTTATTGATCTGTCTACATATTCTACCCATAATTGAAAGTGGAGTATTTCTCCCTTCAGTTTTTTACTCTCCTAAGGCATATCCTTCCATCTCTGCACTTGATCTCACCTCCCTCAAACCATTAATTATAACCACTTTTTCCTGTCCCTTCAGCATCCTATTTGACATTCCCATAAATATTTTAATATTCTCAAGTCTTTTCCTTCAAAATAAAGTTTGATTTAACCTTATATTCCCTTCATTATAAATCTCTCTCCTTCTTCCTATGTATCATAGCTCAGTTTCTTGAAAACACTGTCTGTACTCTCTTTGACCACTTCCCCACTCTCCTTCCATGCACTCCTCAAACCACTACATTTTTTTTTATTTCTTACATGCCAAATCAAGGACCTT
The DNA here is from genome assembly GCF_922984935.1 of Meles meles. Lineage (NCBI taxonomy): Eukaryota > Metazoa > Chordata > Mammalia > Carnivora > Mustelidae > Meles > Meles meles. The sequence goes on along the minus strand of NC_060087.1, from coordinate 49,535,885 downwards.
CTTTGACAGATTCAAGGATTGTTCTCTCCCTTCCATTCCCAACACCAATGGACACTTTAAAGTCTTTTACAAAAACAAAAATCTGTTGACACTGTTGATTACCTCCTCCTGAGATACTCTTTTCCCTTAGGTTATAGGGCACTTTTTTTTTTTTTTTTTTAAGGACACTTCATGTCCTGTACTCCTTCCTTACATCTTTGGTTATGCAGTTTCATTTTCAGGTTCCTCTACAGTTTCTTCAAAATTCTTGAGATTTCATTTTCCCCAGGTCTTATTAATATATATTACTACATTTTATTTTGCAGTGAAGGCAAATGTTCATAGACTTCCTAACCTTTGTAACTCAGGAGTTGTTGAAGCCTTCAGAATTCCATTTTCATTGTCTTGTCTCACAAATAACACTCCTCATGACTTCAGCTCCTATTTATGTAATCTGAATTCTCATCTATATGCTGATAATATCCAAATCTGCATCCCTTATCTATAACTTGGCATTTTTTTTTTTTTTTAGAAACACAGGGAGAGAGGGAACACAAGCAGGGGGAGTGGTGGAGAGAGAAGCAGGTTCCCCGCTGAGCAGGGAGCCTGATGTGGGGCTCGATCCCATGACCTGAGCTGAAGGCAGATGCCTAACCAACTGAGCCACCCAGGCGCCCCTATAATTGACATTCTAAAGAACATCTACACTTAAATGTTCCACAGGAATCTCAAATTAATCATGGCTGAAAATGAAATGTACCTCTTCAACTTTCTTGAGTGTCTCCCACTTATAATGTATGTTTAATTCAAATCTTCCTTAGAAGATGATTCTGTCTCTAGCACTAGAGTGTGTAGTCTTCAACGGTAGGTGCACAGTTTAGTACTCTGTGTGCCTGATACACAGATGTTCTCAGTAAGTGCTGGTTGAATAGAACTGACTTAGTTTCAAATTAACATCTTTTCTTTCCTAGAAAATTTTAAGGATCTCTTCCCTGTATAGTTTCTTCAAAATTCTTGAGATTTCATTTTTTCTTGTTCTTGTTAATATATATGTGTAAACATTTTATTTTGCTGTGAGGGTACCCATCCAAATGTTCATAGACTTTTCTAATTTTTGTGACTCAGGAGTGGTTGAAGCCTTGCCTCATTCTTGGAACATCCTCTCATATGCTTTCAGAATCTCTTTCCTCATAGACAACATTAGAACGCACCAAAGTTCTAAAGTTTTTATAAAAACCTGCCTGACCAAAGAACACACACTCTGTGATTCCATGTATATAAAGTTGAAGCACAGGGAAAACTAATAGATGGCGACAGAAGTCAGAATAATGGTTACTTCTTTTTTTTCTTTTTAAAAGATTTTATGTATTTATTTGACAGAGATCACAAGTAGGCAGAGAGGCAGGCAGAGAGTGAGAGGGAAGCAGGCTCCCTGCTGAGCAGAGAGCCCGATGCAGGGCTCGATCCCAGGACCCTGGGATCATGACCTGAGCTGAAGGCAGAGGCTTTAACTCACTGAGCCACCCAGGTGCCCCATAACGGTTACTTCTTAAGGGTACTGACTTGGAAATGGTACAAATGAACCTTTTGGGTTACTGAAAATGTTCTATATTTTGATCTAGGTGGTGGTTACATGAACATATAAATATGGGTATAAAATTACCAGAGCTATATACTTAAGATTTATATGCTTTACTATGTGTTATGTATCAATTAATAAGCAATACAAAGGAAACAAACCTATGAACTTCTGTTGCATATTTTATTTTTTACATTCCTAATCAACAAGATAGAAAGATGTTATACTGAGATTTCAATATGTATCAATGTGCATCTACCAAGCCTGTATATGATATGTACAATAATATGTAAATACCAGGCAGAAATAGCAAAGAGGAAATAATTGCCTCTAGGAACAAAGAACAGAAAATAAAAGAAAATTTTGTTACGTTTAAGACAACTGAGCAGGACTTTGAAAAATGATGTTCATGAGGTAAAGGGTATAAAGATATTAGAGGAAAACAAATGTACAAACAAATGGGAGACAAACATAGTAGGTTCAAGGAAACCCTGGTGAAACATAAAATACAAAAAAAAAGGTTTATAAAAATTTGGGGTAGGGTACAGGGATTAGCAGTAAGAGACCAGTTTGAGTAAGAGACATGCCACAGAGAATATTTTAGATCACACTAAGACTTTATCATTAGAAATAGAAAGTCATTAAAGGGTTTTAAGTAGAAAAAAATATGGTTAGATATTTATTCTAGAAACTGTTCCAAAAGTCATCAGGCAGTAGTGGAGGTAGCAGATTTACTTAGGAGATTATTATCGTTATCAGGAGAAATGGTAAGGGTCTAAACTATGGTATTGGAATGGAGTTTAGGAAATGGAAAAGAAGACAAATTCATGAGATATTCTGAAAGAATGATCATTATGATTTTGCATCAGATTAAAGAGTGGAGGTAAAAAAGGAGAAATATGACCTTATGCCTTAGTCATTTACCCTGGGAATATTAGTACCAACAAGAATAAGAAAGAGGTTTATGCTGTTGCTGGTGGAGTAATGAAGAGTTCAGTTTTGGCTATATTCAGTTTCAGGTTCTGATAAGGCATCCACAAAGAAAAAAAATCATCAGGCAGTTGGATTCATGAGTCTGAAGCCTGGCATAAAGTCTTGTGTTGGCAGTACAGATTTGGGAATCATCTGCATATGTATGTTTAATTAGATCCAAGGCATGAGTGAGACTGCCAAGCAGAATTGAGAATTCAAAGAGGGAGCTTTAGGAATCACCAAATCTAAAGATCCAGACAGAGGAGTATTCAGAAAAAGAGTCAGAAATGAAGCCAAGATATGGAAGAGAAGAACTGAAGAAGAAAGATGTCATAGAAAGGAAAAGAGATAATTTTAAATATTACAGAGTCATGATAAAAGCTAAAAAACTATTCACTAAATCTGGCAATCAGAGCTATGGTAACCTCTGCCATAAAGCATAATGCATAGCCATTCTAACAAGTTCCTGCATCTCTACATGAAAATTTTCAGCATTTTTGCCCATTCCTATCTCCTTTCCTCTAAGCTAGTGTTTCTCAAGTCTATCTGGCCCTATTTCTTAAATATTTTAATACCTATTTTACTGTGCTGAAATAAAATACACATAATGCCAAAAATATGATACATATAACATGAAAGAGAAACACAAAGGAAGTAGTTTATGATGAATCAAAATTCATTTCAACATGGAAATGTTGGGGCATGACAAAACTAAAAGATATGTAGACAAGTATACAGAGAATGCTTGTAAATATAATAGCCACAAATGCTGACTGGTACAGGTCTGTTATTACTATTATTTCAAATAACGAAGAGCAGTATTTTTGTAGGTAAAATGATTTTCCAAAATGATGAACATTCTTGGTAACATTCTGAACAAAACAAAGTAAGGTCGTATGTTGATTTACATAGTAGATGCATTCCTGGAGAAGTCTGTGTACTAAAACTTTCTTCTTTGTATACAAAATGAAGTTTGATTCAAGGCTTGGATCAATACAAACAGGCTTTTTATCTATATAGACAACCAATGGGATAATCAAAAGTTATAGAAGATATAGAAAAATTATTTTTTTCAGAGGAGTCAAGATGGCGGAGAAGAAGCAGGCTGAGACTACATCAGGTAGCAGGAGATCAGCTAGATAGCTTATCTAAACATTGCAAACACCTACAAATCCAACTGGAGATCAAAGAGAAGAAGAATAGCAATTCTAGAAACAGAAAATCAACCACTTTCTGAAAGGTAGGACTGGCAGAGAAGTGAATCCAAAACGACGGGAAGATAGACCGCAGGGAGAGGAGCCAGCTCCAGGCAAGCGGCAGAGCAACGGAGCACAAAATCAGGACTTTTAAAAGTCTGTTCCACTGAGGGACATTGCTCCAGAGGCTAAACCGGGGTGAAGCCCACACGGGGTCAGCGTGGCCCCAGGTCCCGCAGGGTCACAGAAGGATTGGAGGTGTTGGAGTGTCACAGAGCTCGCAGGTATTAGAACAGAGAAGCCGGCTACAGAGACAGAGCCGAGGACTGAGCTCTCAGCTCAGGATTACCTTGAACCGGTCGCAGGCTGGGTGAGCTCGGAGCGCAGCTGGAGGCCAGGGATATGGGAGCGATTGGGCACTGTTCTCTGGGGGCGCACTGAGGAGTGGGGCCCCAGGCTCTCGGCTCCTCCGGGCCAGAGACTGGGAGGCCGCCATTTTCATTCATGTCCTCCAGAACGCATTCAGGGAACAAAAGCTCCCCCCCCCAAAAAAAAGCAAACCGAGCAGATTACTTAGTCCAGCTCCCGGTAAGGGCAGTGCAATTCCGCCTCGGGCAAAGACACTTGAGAGTCACTACAACAGGCCCCTCCCCCAGAAGATCAACAAAAAATCCAGCCAGGACCAACTTCATCTACCAAGGAAAGCAGGTTCAATACCTAGGCGCCCCATTGTGGTTTTGATTTGTATTTCCCTGATGCCGAGTGATGTGGAGCACTTTTTCATGTGTCTGTTGGTCATCTGGATGTCTTCTTTGCAGAAATGTCTGTTCATGTCCTCTGCCCATTTCTTGATTGGATTGTTTGTTCTTTGGGTGTTGAGTTTGCTAATTCCTTATAGATTTTGGACACTAGCCCTTATCTGATATGTTGTTTGCAAATATCTAAATCTGAATATCTGAATATCATGAATGTCCTTTCCAGTAATCCTCAGTTTGTTCTCTGTAGTTAAGCATCTGTTTCATAATTTGCCTCTCTTTCATCCAACTATATTCATCTCTTTTGCTTCTGAAATTCCACATATAAGTGAAGTCATGGTATTTATCTCTCTAACATTTCACTTAGCATAATACTCTATAGATCCACCCACAACGTCAGCAGCAGCAAAGTTTCATTCTTTTTGAAGGCTGAGTAATATTCCAATGTCTATAATACACACACATATACGTGTATATACACACATACATATACACATATATGTATATCACATCATCTTTATCAATTCATAAGTCAATGGGCATTTGGGCTCTTTCATAATTTGGCTATTGTTGATAATGCTGATATAAACAACTGATGGAGAATTTAAAATGACAACCATAAGGATACTCAGTGGGCTTGAGAAAAGAATAGAAGACATTAGTTAGACCCTTAACACAGAAAATAGATAAAAGAATTGATTAGAGATGAAGAGTTCAATAAACAAGATTTGTAATAGGCTTCATTAAATGAACACCAGGCTGGAAGAAGCAAATGAATGAATTAGTGACCAAGAAGACAGATAAAGGGAAGTAATGACACTGAAGAGGAAAAGAGAGAAGAATTATGCAGTGTGAGAACAGACACATGAAAGTCACTGACCATCAAATGTAATAACATTTGTATAATAAGAGTCCCAGGAGAAGAGAAAGAAAAAGGGACAGAGAATTTATTTGAAGAAATAATAACTGAAAATTTCCCTGATCTGGAGAGGGAAACAAAAATCTAGATCTGGGAGGCACAGACAACTCCTATCATAATCAACAAAAGCAGGCCAATGCCAAGATATATTGCAATTAAATTTGAAAATTTAGTGATAAAGAAAAAAAAATCTTAAAAGCAGCAAGGCATAGAAGCCCTTAACTTACAAGGAAAAACTCATAAAGTTAGCTGGAGATTTCCCACAGAAATTTTCCAAATAAGAATGGAGTAGAATATATTCAAAGCGCTGAATGGGAAAGATCCACAGCCAAGGATACTCTATTCAACAAGGCTGTCATTCAGAATAGAAGGAGAGAGAAACAGTTTCCTAGACAAACAAAATCTAGATCTAAAGGAAATTGTGACCACTAAATCAGTCCTGCAAGAAATATTAAAGGGGACACTTTGGGTGCAAAGGTAACAATTTGTCACCAACGTGACAAAGACAAGAACAGAGAAAACCTCCAGAAATGAGAAAACAAGTAATGAATGGAATGGCAATAAATATACATCCATCAATAATTACATTGAATGAGGAGGGAGGCAAGATGGCAGAGGAGTAAGGGACCTGGTTTCTTTCATCTGGTCCCTCAAATTTAGCTGGATATCTAGCAAACCATTCCGAACACCCATGAATTCAGCCTGAAATGGCAAGAAAATTTATCTGGAACTCTACAAGCAGAAAAACAATTACTTTTTGCAAGGTTGGTGGTGCAGAGTCATGAATCTGTGGGGAAATATCAGAAGATAAACACAAGGGGGCAGGGAGGCTGTATAAGCTGGCTACCAGAAAGTGATATAACACCAGAGTGCAAAATCAGAACCCTAAGAAATGAGAGACATCCCATTCTGAAAGGGAGTCAGGGGATGAAAAGGGCAGAAATCTAGGTGGATCATTGTGACCTCAGGATCCCAGGAGATACAGAAAGAATGGGAGGGCTGGAACTGATACAGTGCCCAAGCAGCGGAGAGGAAAAAATGATTATGGTCACTAAGCCTAGGTGGGACTTTCAGCTCAGGCTGCCATAAATCATGAGGCAGAAAGTAGGGAGATTGCTGTTTGCCTGAGCACCCTGAAAAGGACTGGAACGTGCAGGCCATTTACCATCCCCTGGGAAGGACAAAATGGCTGCACCCAGGACTGCGCAACAGCTCTCAGGGCACTGGTGGTCCTGAAAGCACAGTAGAGCAGCACTCAGCCATGACCTTGAAGAGTAGGGTCTGTGTGTGAGCCCACAACCACTCAAAGTCTCAAAGACATGAAGCACAGTAACAACAGTAGATCCCTGCTCCCCTCCCGCCACCAGGAGGATTGCAGTGGGCATGAACCCCAAGAATCTGAGGAGTTTGTGACACACAGAAGTGGAGACTCTGTGACCTGGAGGGTTTATTGAAGAGGGGGCACTGTGGTCTTATGGCTCTGGGCTGGAGATCTGGGCATGGCCATGTTTGCTCTGATTCTGAAGAGGCATGGAAAGCCTCCAGGGGAATAAAAAAGTCTTACAAATGACCAGCTTAAATTGAGCACATACCTCTGACAAAGGGTGAAGCAAATATGCCCAGGCAAAGTTTCTGAGAGCCAGCACAGCAAGCTCCTTCCCCAGAAGACTGACTGGAAAAACAGGTGAATGAAAAGCTTATGGATGCCACAGTGCAGTAAAACTCCAGCGCCATGGTAAAATAGTATATTGAGCTCCAGCGGTTTCCTCATGACTCGTTTAACCTTCAGGATAAAAGTTTTCATTTCTTTCTCTCTTTATCTTTTTTTCTGGTTTCAACTACATTCTTAAGTTTACCAACTCATATTTTTGTGTTTGTCTGGTTGTTTGTTTGTTTGTTTGTTTTGGTGTCCACAAATGAGGGGGTTTATTCTTTGAGGTGGAAGAATGCTTGTTGCCATTTGTTCTTGTTCTTCTTTTTTGGCTTTGTTTTCTATTGTTTTTTATTATGTTCAGTTAGCCAACATTTACTACATCATTAGTTTTTTGTTTGTTTGTTTGTTTGTTTGTTTTAAGATTTTATTTATTTATTTGACAGATAGAGATCACAAGTAGGGAGAGAGGCAGGCAGAGAGAGAGAGAGAGAGAGGAGGAAGCAGGCTCCCCGCCAAGCAGAGAGCCCGACGTGGGACTCGATCCCAGGACCCCGAGATCATGACCTGAGCTGAAGGCAGCAGCTTAAACCACTGAGCCACCCAGGCGCCCCTACATCATTAGTTTTTGATGGAGTGTTCAATGATTCATTAGTTGTGTGTAACATCCACTGGTCTTAACAACACAAGACCACCTCAATAGTCACCACCCAGTTATCCCAACCCTGCATCCTACTCCATTCCGTACCCCTCAGTTTGGTTCCAGGAGTTCAGAGTCTCTCATGGTTTGTCTCCCTCTCTGATTTCTTACCATTCAGTTTCTCCTCCCTTTCCCTGTGGTCCTCCCCACTATTCCTTCTTTTCCACATAAGAGTGAAACCATATGACAGTATGTCTTTCTCTGCTTGACTTATTTCATTTAGCATAATCCCCTTCAGTTACATCCATGTAGATGTAAATGGAAGGTATTCATCTTTTCTGATGGCTGAGCAATATTTCACATGAATCACATTTTACTCCATTCATCTGTTGAATGACATCAAGGCTCCTTCCACAGTTTGGCTATAGTGGACATTGCTGCTATGAACTTTGGGGTTCTGGTGCCCCTTCTTTTCACTACATCTATATCTTTGGCTAAATATCTAGTACTGCAATTGCTGGGTCATAACGTCTTGAGGAACCTTCATACTGTTTTCCAGTGGCTGCACCAGCTTGCATTTCCACCAAGAGCGTAAGAGGGTTCCTCTTTCTCCACATCCTAATCAACATCTGTTGTTAACTGTCTTTCAAATTTTAGCTATTCTAACTGGTGCAAGATGGTATCTCACTGAGGTTTTGATTTGAATTTCCCTGATGGCTCGTGATATGTAACATTTTTTCATGAGCCTATTAGCCATTTTTATGTCTTCTTTGTCAGGCAAACGTGATAACCACTGCACTATGGAAACTATGTCTTCTTTGGAGAAGTGTCTATTCATGTCTTCTGACCACTTTTTGACTGGATTATTTGTTTTTTGGGTGTTGAGTTTGAGAAAATTATGATTTTAAATACTAGTTTTTTGTCTGGAATGTCATTTGCAAATATCTTCTCCCATTCTGTGGGTTGCCTCTTTGTTTTGTTGACTGTTTCCATTGCTGTGAAGAAGCTTTTTACCTTGATGTAGTCCTAATAGTTCATTTTTGTTTTTGTTTCCCTTGCCTTTGGAGACATGTCTTGAAAGAAGTGAATGCAGTCGATGTCAAATAGGTTACTGCCTATGTTCTCCTCTAGGAGTTTGATGGATTCCTGTCTTACATTGAGGCCTTTCAACCATTTTGAATTTATCTCTATGTATAATGTAAGAAAATGCTCCAGTTTCATTCTTCCGCATGTGGCTGTCCAGGTTTCCTAGCACCATTTATTGAAAAGACTGCCTTTTATCAATGGGATGTTCATTCCTGATTTGTCAAAGAGAGTTTGACCATAGAGTTAAGCATCCATATCTGGAATCTCTATTCTGTTACACAAATAAATGTCTGTGTTTTTTTTTGTTTGTTTGTTTGTTTTTTTTGCCAATACCATGCTGTCTTAATGATCACAAATTTTAATATAGCTTGAAATCAGGCACCATAATGCCCTAAGCTTTGGTTCTCTTTTTCAACATGCTCCTGGTGATTCGGGGTCTTTTCTGGTTCCATACTAATTTTAGGACTGTTTGTTTCAGCTCTGTGAAAAATGTTGATGGTATTTTGATGAGGATTGCACTGAGTGTATAGATTACTCTGGGCAACATAGACATTTTAAAAGTGTTTACTGTTACTGTACTGTTTTTCCATCTCTTTTTGTCTTCTCAATTTCTTTCATAGGTGTTCTGCAATTCATAGAGTATAGATTCTTGACCTCTTTGATTAGGTTTATTCCTAGGTATTTTATGGGTTTTGGTGCTATTGTAAAAGGAGCTGATTCCTTAATTTCTTTTTCTTCAATTACATTGTTAGTGTATTGATATGCCACTGACTTCTGTGCATTGATTTTGTATCTTGCCACATTACTGAATTGATGTATGAGTTGTAGTAATTTGGGGGTGGTGTCTTTAAGGTTTTCCACATAATGTATCATATCATCTGTGAGAAGAGAGATTTTGACTTCTTTACCAATTTGAATGCCTTTGATTTATCTTTGTTGTCTGATTGCTGAGGTTAGGACTTCTTGAACAATAATGGTGAAGAGTGGGTATCCCTGTTGTGTTCCTGACCTTAAAAGAAAGGATCTAAATTTTTCCCCATTGGGAATGATATTCACTATGGCCTTTTCATAGATGGGTTTTATAATATTGAGGTATGTTCCCTCTGTCCCTACACCCTGAGGAATTTTAATCAGGAAAAGATGATATATTTTGTCAAATGCATTTTCTACAACAACTGAGAGGATCATATAATTCTTATCTTTCATCAATGTGCTCTGTCACATTGACTGACTCATGAATGTTGAACCACTACCATTGCATCCCAAAATTAACTTCCACCTAGTTGCGGTGAATAATATTTTCAATGCACTGTTGAGTCCTCTTGGCTAAAAACTTCTTAAGTATTTTGGAACCAAATTCACAGGAAGATTGGCCTTAATTCTCCTTTTTAATGGGGTCTTTGTCATGTTTGGGGATCAGGGTAACACTGGCCTCATAGAAAGAGTTTGGAAGTTGTCCTTCTATTTCTATTTTTTTGAAACAGCTGCAGTAGAATAGGTATGATTTCTTCTCTAAGTGTTTGGTAGAATTCCCCTGGGAAGCTGACCTGGACCATTGGTTGTTTTTTGTATTTTGTTTTTTTTTTAAATTACTGTTTCAGTTTCCTTGCTGGTTACTGGTCTATCCAGATTGTTTCAAGTCTTGGCAGTTTATATGTTTCCAGGAATACATCTATTTCTTCCAGATTCCTTAATTTGTTACCATACAGTTGCTGGTAATAATTTCTAAAAATTGTTTTTATTTGCTTGGGGTTAGTTGGGATCTTTCCCCTTTCATTCATGGTTTTATTGATTTGGGTCCTTTCTCTTTTCTTTTGGATAAGTCTGGTGAGAGGTTTCTTGACCAAGGGCTGATATCCAAGATCTACGAAGAGCTTCTCAAATTCAACACCCAAAAAACAGATAATCAAGTAAAAAAAAATGGGCAGAAGAAATGAACAGACACTTTTCCAATGAACACATATAAATGGCTAGCAGACCTAACAAAAATGATCATCATCGTTAGCCATCAGGGAAATTCAAATCAAACCCACATTAAGATACCACCTTATACCAGTTAGAATGGAAAAAAATTTAACAAGGCAAGAAACAACAAATGTCGGAGAGGATGGGGAGAAAGTTGGGAACCATCTTACACTGTAGGTGGGAATGCAAGTTGGTGCAGCCACTTTGGAAAACAGTGTGGAGATTCATCAAAATGAACCATGAGAAACTATGGACTCTGAAAAACAATCTGAGGGTTTTGAAGGGGCGGGGGTTGGGAGGTTGGGGAAGCCAGGTGGTGGATATTATGGAGGGCACGTATTGCATGGAACACTGGGTGTGGTACATAAACAATGAACTCTGGAACACTGAAAAGAAATTTAGAAAATAGGAGACAAGATGGCAGGGAAGTAGGAAGAGGCACCGTTTAAACCTGTACCCTAAAGTGAGCTGATTACCTATGAAAGAACTCCGATTACCCATGAAATCAGCCTGAGATCAGAATTATATATGCCTGGATCTCTACAGGGGCAGAAGAGGCCAGCGGGCAGGTAAAGCAGAGTGGGAACATTGGACTGATATCGGAAGATAAACAAAAGGGGGAGGGAGACACCAGAGGTGACTGATTGGAATGTAATACCTCAATATGAGGGTGCCCTGTGACTGGGGACCAGCATTAACTTGGAATCTGGCTGAAAGCACTCAAAAACAGCAAAGGATCGTGGAGGGAAATTGTGGGAATCGGGGCAGTTAGGGACAGGGGATTAAGTCCCTGGACACAGGACAGCCACCCCTGGTGCTGAGCCAGAGAGAGTGCTGCGGAGAAACCAGGTCTTGGTCCCCGAGCCCCCAGCGCACCTGAGAACCCATGGGGTCCTGTTCCAATGAGGGCCTGGGAGCCTCGCCAACCAGCAGAACGCCGTATCGTGATATCAGAACCTGAGATGTGTGTGCCCCACACCCCCCCGAGAGAGGTGCGTGAAGGTGCCACCCCAGTGCTCTTGGACCTGGAAAGACCAGGCACTCCCAGCCCGGGCCAGCGGGAAAAATCTCAGTGTGCAATCACTGCTTGGAATCTCTCTGGTGGTCTGGAGCTGCCCAGATAGCCGGTGCTGCCATGGTTTTGGGTACAAGGAGCAGATCCTGTGTCCCCAGGGACCACGACTCAGAACATGCTCTGCCAGCGGCTGAGGGGTAACTTAATGTGCTCTGGAGACCCAGAGGGGAACAGACTGAGGCTTCTGTCTGAGAGGGAGGGTGGGGTGCAGTTTGCTTTCCTCTAAACCTCCAAAAACCATCAAAAGCTGTCAAGGCCAGAGAAAACAAATCAACAAACAAAAAAAACCTCCAGAGAAAAAAAATCTGAAAAACCGGTTTCCTAAGAGCCCACCAACTTGAGGGGGGTGGGAGGACTTAACTCAGGGAACATCATTGACTGAAAACCCACATGGCAGGCCCCGCCCCCAGAAAACCAACCAGGAAAGAAAAAAAAAAAAAAAAAAGAGGATGACAAGAGAACAACCACCACTACTTCATAGATACGACTTTTATTTTTAACTTGTTCCCACTGTTCTGGTTCGTTTTTTTTATATAGATAATTTTTAACCTATTTACCATCACAGCGAGATGTCCAGTACATCAGATTCCAGAATAACCTTCTATCCTGAACTTTTTGATACATACACCCGTGTTTTTCTTTTGCTTTCTATTTTTTTAAATTTTTTCTTTAAATTTTAGTTTAGTTTAGTCTAGTTTATTCTTTTTCATTTTAATTTTCTAATATTCATACAGAGTTAAACTTCAAGGTAATCCTCTTTCCCCAATCAATGCTACCCCTATAGGTAAACCAATTTTTAATCCCCTTTTATCTTAGGAAAGTTGAGTGCTTTAACAAAGATATCAAGATACATCCAGGAAGAATCAAAATAACCTTCCTTGCCCACACTTAGAATTTATAATCACTCTCCCATCTTTTTCTTCCGCCAGTGTTTCTGTGTATTTCTGTTTGTCCTGAGAGTATATAAATCTTATACTTGGGGTTCTTTTTGCTGAGGTTCTTCCTTTTTTGGCTTATATATATATTTTTTTCTCTTGTCATATACTTTTATCAGTCTTTTTGTTTGTCTGTTTTTGTTTGTATACTTCATAAATCTTACCTTGGGGCCCATTTGGGCTGAGCCTTTTCTTTTATCTGCACTCTTTTTCACCTGTCTCTCTCTCTCTCTTTCTCTTTTTCTTCTTTTTCTTTTCTTTTATCTCTCGCTTGGGTGGGTAATCCTGATTGCTCAGAAGCGTTCCAGGGTGTACCTTGACTGCACCACGGTCGATACATCAAGCTACATCCATTCAGTCATCTCTTACCAAAATGAGTAGGAGGAGGAATGCCCAACAGAAGAAAAATACAGAGGATGGGCCTTCTACAACAGAGCTAATGGTTATCGACATAGACAATATGTCAGAAAGGGAATTCAGGCTAACAATTATCCAGGCAATAGCTAGGTTGGAGAAAGCCATGGATGGCCAAACGGAATTGATTAGGGCAGAATTGAAAGCCACAAGAGATGATGTTCACAGTGTTAGGGCAGAACTGAGAGGCACCAGAGATGATGTTCAAAATGCTCTCAATGAGTTCCAATCTAATCTAAATTCTCTAAAAGCTAGGGTAACTGAGACAGAAGATAGAATTAGTGATCTGGAAGAGAAAGAGATAGAGAGAAAGGATCAGGAGGAAGCCTGGAACAAACAGCTCAGAAGCCATGAAAACAGAAGCAGGGAAATAAATGATGCCATGAAACGTTCCAACATCAGAATTATTGGAATCCCTGAAGGGGAGGAGAAATAAATAAGTCTAGAGGATATAGTGGAAGAAGTTGTCCATGAAAATGTTCCCAATCTCACGAATAGAACCAGCGTTCATGTACTAGAGGCAGAACAGTTTTCCCCCCAAGATTACAGATTCTCGGAAGTCCTCGAGAGACCTAATAGTAAGAATGAAGAATTATAACTGTAGGCAGGCCTTCTTGAAAGTAGCTAGGACAAAGAAGCTCCTTACATACAGAGGAAAGCCCATTAGAATAACATCAGACTGGTCCACAGAGACCTGGCAAGCCAGAAAGGGCTGCCAAGATATATTCAGAGCAATAAATGAGAAGAACATGCAGCCAAGAATACTTTATCCACCAAGACTGACATTCAAAATGGATGGAGAGATAAAGAGTTTCCAAGACCGGCAAGGCTTAAAAGACTATGCAACCACCAAGCCGACACTGCAGGAAATATTAAGAGGGGTTCTATAAAAGAGAAGAAATCCTAAAAATATCATTGAATAGAAAAGTAGAGACAATCTACAGAAAGAAAGATTTCAAAGGTAACACAGTGTCAATAAAAACTTATCTCTCAATAATCACTCTCAATGTGAATGGCCTAAATGTGCCCATAAAATGACACAGGGTTGCAGACTGGATAAAACAACAGGACCTATCCATATGTTGTCTACAAAAGACCCATTTTGAACCTAAAGATACACCCAGACTGAAAGTGAAGGGATGGAGAAGCACTGTCATGATAATGGGCCTCAAAAGAAGGCTGGGGTAGCGATTCTCATATCAGATAAATTAGACTTTAAACTAAAGACTGTAGTCAGAGAAACAGAAGGACATTACATAATTCTTAAAGGGACTATTCACCAAGATGATCTAACAATTTGTAAATATCCACGCCCCCAGTATGGGAGCAGCCAATTACATAAGAAAACGATTAATCAAGATAAACAGTCATATTGATACGAATACATTAATAGTAGATATTAACATGCCTCTCTCAGTAATAGATCATTGAATCAGAAAAATCAATAAAGAAACAAGAGCATTGGGGGGGAAGATGGCAGAGAAGTAGCAGGCTGAGACTACATCAGGTAGCAGGAGATCAGCTCCATAGCTTATCTAAACATTGCAAACACCTACAAATCCAACGGGAGAGTGAAGAGAAGAAGAACAGCAACTCTAGAAACAGAAAATCAACCACTTTCTGAAAGGTAGGACTGGCGGAGAAGTGAATCTAAAACGACGGGAAGATAGACCGTGGAGGGAGGGGCCGGCTCCCGGCAAGCGGCGGAGCAACGGAGCACAAAATCAGGACTTTTAAAAGTCTGTTCCACTGAGGGACATTGCTCCAGAGGCTAAACCAGGGTGAAGCCCACACGGGGTCAGCGTGGCCCCAGGTCCCGCAGGGTCACAGAAGGATCGGGGGTGTCGGAGTGTTGCAGAGCTCGCAGGTATTAGAACGGAGAAGCTGGCTGCAGAGACAGAGCCGAGGACTGAACTTTCAGCTCGGGGTTACCTTGAACTGGTCGCGGGCTGGGTGAGCTCGGAGCGCGGCTAGAGGCTGGGGATACGGGAGTGATTGGTTGCTGTCCTCTGGGGGCGCACTGAGGAGTGGGGCCCCAGGCTCCCGGCTCCTCTGGGCCGGAGACTAGGAGGCCGCCATTTTCATTCCCGTCCTCCGGAACTCTACGAAAAGTGTTCAGGGAACAGAAGCTCCCAAAAGCGAACCTGAGCCGATTACTTAGTCTGGCCGCCGGTAAGGGCGGTGCAATCCCGCCTCAGGCAAAACACTTGAGAGTCACTACAACAGGCCCCTCCCCCAGAAGATCAACAAAATATCCAGCCAGGACGAAGTTCATCTATCAAGGAAAGTAGGTTCAACTCTTAAGACAGCAGAGCAATTCCAGAGGAGGAGAAAGCAAAGCATGGAACTCATGGCTTTCTCCCCATGATTCTTTAGTCTTGCGGCTACTTCAATTTTTTTTTTATCTTTTCAATTTTTTTTCTTTTTTCTTTTTTCTTCTTCTGCTAAATTTTTTAAAACTTTTACCCTTTTCTTTTTTAACGTTTTTTGACTAGTTTATCTAAATATATATATTTTTTCTTTCTTTTTTATATTTTATCTTTATTTGTTTTATTTTTAAATTTTTTTCTTTTTTTTTCTGAACCTCTTTTTATCCCCTTTCTCCCCCCCCCACAATTTGGGGTCTCTTCTCATTTGGTTACAGCGCATTTTTCTGGGGTCTTTGCCACCCTTTTAGTATTTTATTTGCTCCTTCATATCCTCTTATCTGGACAAAATGACAAGGCAGAAAAAATCACCACAAACAAAAGAACAAGAGACAGTACCGAAGGCTAGGGACCTAATCAACACAGACATTGGTAATATGTCAGATCAAGAGTTCAGAATGACGATTCTGAACATTCTAGCCGGGCTCGAAAAAGGCATGGAAGATATTAGAGAAACCCTCTCTGGAGATATAAAAGCCCTTTCTGGAGAAATTAAAGAACTAAAATCTAACCAAGTTGAAATCAAAAAAGCTATTAATGAGGTGCAATCAAAAATGGAGGCTCTCACTGCTAGGATCAATGAGGCAGAAGAAAGAATTAATGATATAGAAGACCAAAGGACAGAGAATAAAGAAGCCGAACAAAAGAGGGACAAACAGCTACTGGACCATGAGGGGAGAATTCGAGAGATAAGTGACACCATAAGACGAAACAACATTAGAATAATTGGGATTCCAGAAGAAGAAGAAACAGAGAGGGGAGCAGAAGGTCTATTGGAGAGAATCATTGGAGAGAATTTCCCTAATATGCCAAAGGGAACAAGCATCAAAATCCAGGAGATGCAGAGAACCCCCCTCAAAGTCAACAAGAATAGGTCCACACCCGGTCACCTAATAGTAAAATTTACAAGTCTTAGTGACAAAGAGAAAATCCTGAAAGCATCCCGGGAAAAGAAGTCTATAACATACAATGGTAAAAATAAAAATTCATGGAAACAAATGATAATGAAAACACAACAGTTCAAAATCTGTGGGACACAGCAAAGGCAGTCCTGAGAGGAAAATATATAGCGGTACAAGCCTTTCTCAAGAAACAAGAAAGGTCTCAAGTACACAACCTAAACCTGCACCTGAAGGAGCTGGAGAAAGAACAAGAAAGAAACCCTAAACCCAGCAGGAGAAGAGAAATCATAAAGATCAGAGCAGAAATCAATGAAATAGAAACCAAAAAAAAAAAAAAGAAAAAATCAATGAAACTAGGAGCTGGTTCTTTGAAAGAATCAATAAGATTGATAAACCCCTGGCCAGACTCATCAAAAAGAAAAGAGAAAGGACCCAAATCAATAAAATCATGAATGAAAGAGGAGAGATCACAACTAACACCAAAGAAATACAGACAATTATAAGAACATACTATGAGCAACTCTACGCCAACAAATTGGACAATCTGGAAGAAATGGATGCATTCCTAGAGATATATAAACTACCACAATTGAACCAGGAAGAAAGAGAAAACCTGAACAGGCCCATAACCAGTAAGGAGATTGAAACAGTCATCAAAAATCTCCAAAGAAAAGCCCAGAGCCAGACGGCTTCCCAGGGGAATTCTACCAAACATTTAAAGAAGAACTAATTCCTATTCTCCTGAAACTGTTCCAAAAAATAGAAATGGAAGGAAAATTTCCAAACTCATTTTATGAGGCCAGCATCACCTTAATCCCAAAACCAGACAAGGATCCCACCAAAAAAGAGAACTACAGACCAATATCCTTGATGAACAGAGACGCAAAAATTCTCGCCAAAATACTAGCCAATAGGATTCAACAGTACATTAAAAGGATTATTCACCACGATCAAGTGGGATTTATTCCAGGGCTGCAGGGTTGGTTCAACATCCGCAAATCAATCAATGTGATAGAACACATTAATAAAAGAAAGAACAAGAACCATATGATACTCTCCATAGATGCTGAAAAAGCATTTGACAAAGTACAGCATCCCTTCCTGATCAAAACTCTTCAAAGTGTAGGGATAGAGGGCACATACCTCAATATTATCAAAGCCATCTATGAAAAACCCACCGCAAATATCATTCTCAATGGAGAAAAACTGAAAGCTTTTCTGCAAAGGTCTGGAACACGGCAGGGATGTCCATTATCACCACTGCTATTCAACATAGTACTAGAAGTCCTAGCCTCAGCAATCAGAAAACAAAAAGAAATTAAAGGCATCCAAATTGGTAAAGAAGAAGTCAAACTATCACTCTTCGCAGATGATATGATACTATATGTGGAAAACCCAAAAGACTCCACTCCAAAACTGCTAGAACTTGTACAGGAATTCAGTAAAGTGTCAGGATATAAAATCAATGCACAGAAATCAGTTGCATTTCTGTACACCAACAGCAAGACAGAAGAAAGAGAAATTAAGGAGTCAATCCCATTTACAATTGTACCCAAAACTATAAGATACCTAGGAATAAACCTAACCAAAGAGGCTAAGAATCTATACACAGAAAATTATAAAGTACTCATGAAAGAAATTGAGGAAGACACAAAGAAATGGAAAAATGTTCCATGCTCCTGGATTGGAAGAATAAATATTGTGAAAATGTCCATGCTACCTAAAGCAATCTACACATTTAATGCAATTCGTATCAAAATAGCCTCCATTTTTTTCAAAGAAATGGAACAAATAATCCTCAAATTTATATGGAACCAGAAAAGACCTCGAATAGCCAAAGGAATATTGAAAAAGAAAGCCAAAGTTGGTGGCATCACAATTCCGGACTTCAAGCTCTATTACAAAGCTGTCATCATCAAGACAGCATGGTACTGGCACAAAAACAGACACATAGATCAGTGGAATAGAATAGAGAGCCCAGAAATCGACCCTCAACTCTATGGTCAACTAATCTTCGACAAAGCAGGAAAGAATGTCCAATGGAAAAAGACAGCCTCTTCAATAAATGGTGCTGGGAAAATTGGACAGCCACATGCAGAAAAATGAAATTGGACCACTTCCTTACACCACACACGAAAATAGACTCCAAATGGATGAAGGACCTCAATGTGAGAAAGGAATCCATCAAAATCCTTGAGGAGAATGCAGGCAGCAACCTCTTCGACCTCAGCCACAGCAACATCTTCCTAGGAACAACGGCAAAGGCAAGGGAAGCAAGGGCAAAAATGAACTATTGGGATTTCATCAAGATCAAAAGCTTTTGCACAGCAAAGGAAACAGTTAACAAAACCAAAAGACAACTGACAGAATGGGAGAAGATATTTGCAAACGACATATCAGATAAAGGGCTAGTATCCAAAATCTATAAGGAACTTAGCAAACTCAACACCCAAAGAACAAACAATCCAATGAAGAAATGGGCAGAGGACATGAACAGACATTTCTGCAAAGAAGACATCCAGATGGCCAACAGACACATGAAAAAGTGCTCCACGTCACTCGGCATCAGGGAAATACAAATCAAAACCACAATGAGATATCACCTCACACCAGTCAGAATGGCTAAAATTAACAAGTCAGGAAATGACAGATGCTGGCGAAGATGCGGAGAAAGGGGAACCCTCCTCCACTGTTGGTGGGAATGCAAGCTGGTGCAACCACTCTGGAAAACAGCATGGAGGTTCCTCAAAATGTTGAAAATAGAACTACCCTATGACCCAGCAATTGCACTACAGGGTATTTACCCTAAAGATACAGACGTAGTGATCCGAAGGGGCACGTGTACCCGAATGTTTATAGCAGCAATGTCTACAATAGCCAAACTATGGAAAGAACCTAGATGTCCATCAACAGATGAATGGATAAAGAAGATGTGGTATATTTACACAATGGAATACTATGCAGCCATCAAAAGAAATGAAATCTTGCCATTTGCGACGATGTGGATGGAACTAGAGGGTATCATGCTTTGTGAAATAAGTCAATCGGAGAAAGACAACTATCATATGATCTCCCTGATATGAGGACATGGAGAAGCAACATGGGGGGTTCGGGGGATAGGAGAAGAATAAATGAAACAAAATGGGATTGGGAGGGAGACAAACCATAAATGACTCTTAATCTCACAAAACAAACTGAGGGTTGCTGGGCGGAGATGGGATTGGGAGAGGGGGAGGGGGCTATGGACACTGGGGAGGGGAGGCGAACCATAAGAGACTATGGACTCTGAAAAACAATCTTAGGGTTTTGAAGGGTCAGGGGTGGGAGGTTGGGGGAACAGGTGTTGGGCAATAGGGAGGGCACGTTTTGCATGGAGCACTGGGTGTTGTGCAAAATCAATGAATACTGTTACGCTGAAAAAAATAAAATGGGAAAAAAAAAAGAAACAAGAGCATTCAATGACACATTGGATCAGATGGACCTCATAGATATATGCAGAATATTCCACCCTAAAACAACAGAATACTCATTCTTCTCAAGTGCACATGGAACCTTCTCCAGAATACACCACATACTGGGTCACAAATCAGGACTCCAATATACCAAAAGACTGACATTATTCCCTGCATATTCTCAGATCACAATGCTTTGAAACTGGAGCTCAATCACAAGGAAAAGTTCAGAAGGAACTCAAACACCTGGAAGCTAAAGACCACCTTGCTTAAGAATGCTTGGATCAACCAGGAGATCAAAGAAGAACTTAAACAATTCATGGAAACCAACAAGAATGAAGAGACTTCAGGCCAAAACCTATGGGATACAGCAAAGGCAGTCCTAAGGGGGAAATACATAGCCATCCAAGCCTCCCTCAAAAACATTGAAAAATCCAGAACACGCCAGCTGTCTCTACACCTTAAAGAACTGGAGAATCAACAACAAATCAAACCAACTCCACACATAAGAATGGACATAATCAAGATTAGAGCAGAGATCAATGAGGTAGAAACCAGAGATAGAGTAGAACATATCAATGAAACTAGAAGCTGGTTTTTTGAAAGAATCAATAAGATCAATAAACCATTGGCCACACTAATCCAAAAGAAAAGAGAGAAAGCCCACATTAATAAAATTATGAATGCAAAGAGAGGGATCACAACTAATACCAAGGAAGTAGAAACAATCATCAGAAGTTATTATCAACAGTTATATGCCAATAAGCTAAGCAATGTAGATGAAATGGATGCATTCCTGGAAAACTATAAACTCCCAAAATTAAACCAGGATGAAATTGACAACCTGAATAGACTGATATCTAATAACGATATTGAAGCAGTGATCAAAAACCTCCCAAAAAACAAGAGCCCAGGACCTGACGGATTCCCTGGGGAATTCTACCAAACTTTCAAAGAAGAAATAACCTGTATTCTCCTGAAGGTGTTATAAAAAATTGAAACGGAAGGAAAACTTCCAGACTCTTTTTATGAAGGCACCATTACCCTGATCCCCAAACCAGGCAAAGACCCTACCAAAAAGGAGAACTTCAGACCAATATCCCTGATGAATATGGATGCTAAGATTCTCAATAAGATCCTAGCAAACAGGATCCAGCAGCACATTAAAAAGATTATCCACCATGACCAGGTGGGATTCATCCCTGGGTTACAAGGATGGCTCAACATTCGGAAATCAATCAATGTGATAGAACAAATGAATAAGAGAAGGGAGAAGAACCACATGGTCCTCTCAATTGATGCGGAAAAAGCATTTGAAAAAATCCAGCATCCGTTCCTGATGAAAACGCTTCAAAGTATAGGGATAGAGGGAACATTCCTGAACTTCATAAAATGTATCTATAAAGACCCACAGCAAATATCATCCTCAACAGGAAAAAGCTTGCAGCCTTCCCGTTGAGATCAGGAACATGACAAGGATGCCCACTCTTACCACTCTTGCTCAACATAGTATTAGAAGTCCTAGTAACAGCAATCAGACAACAAAGAGAAATAAAAGGTATTCAAATTGGCAAAGAAGTCAAACTGTCTCTCTTCGCAGATGACATGATTCATTATATGGAAAACCCAAAAGACTCCAGCCCCAAATTACCAGCACTCATACAGCAATTAAATAACATGGCAGGATACAAAGTCAGTGTACAGAAATCAGTGGCATTCTTATACACTAACAATGAAAATAGAGAAAGGAAAATTAGAGAATCAATTCCATTTACTATATCACCAAGGACCATAACATACGTGGGAATAAACCTAACCAAAGTGGTAAAGGATCTGTACTTGAGGAACTACAGAACACTCATGAAAGAAGTTGAAGACACGAAAAGATAGAAGACCATTCCATGCTCTTGGTTTGGAAGAATAAACATTGTTGAAATGCCTATACTGCCTAGAGCAATCTATACTTTTAATACCATTCCGATCAAAATTCCACCGGTATTTTTCAAAGAGCTGGATCAAATAATCCTAAAATTTGTATGGAGCCAGAAGAGGCCCCGAATTGCTAAGGAAATGTTGAAAAACAAAAATAAAACTGGTGGCATCACGTTAGTCGATTTCAAGCTTTCCTACAAAGTTGTGATCACCAAGACAGCATGGTACTGGCATAAAAACAGACACATAGACCAGTGGAACAGAGTGGAGAGCCCAGATATGGACCCTCAACTCTATGGTAAAATAATCTTTGACAAAACAGGAAAAAAATATACAGTGGAAAAAAGACAGTGTCTTCAATAAATGGCGCTGGGAAAACTGGACAGCGATATGTAGAAGAATGGGACTCGACCATTCTCTTACACCGTACACAAAGATAAACTCGAAATGGATAAAAGACCTCAATATGAGACAGGAATCAATCAGAATCCTAGAGGAGAACACAGGCAGTAACCTCTTTGATATCAGCCACAGCAACTTCTTTCAAGATATGTCTCCAAAGGCCAAGGAAACAAAAGCGAAAATGAACTTTTGGGACTTCATCAAGATCAAAAGCTACTGCACAGTGAAGGAAACAGTCAACAAAACAAAGAGGCAACCCACAGAATGGGAGATGATATTTGCAAATGACAGTACAGACAAAACGTTGTTATCCAGGTTCTATAAAGAACCCCTCAAACTCAACACACACAAAACAGATAACCATATCAAGAAAGGGGCAGAAGATATGAACAGACACTTCTCCAATGAAGACATACAAATGGCTATCAGACATATGAAAAAATGCTCATCATCACTAGCCATCAGGGAGATTCAAATTAAAACCACATTGTGATCCCACTTGACACCAGTTAGAATGGCCAAAATTAGGACGACAGGAAACAACGTGTGTTGGAGCGATGTGGAGAAAGGGGAACCCCCTTCCACTCTTGGTGGAAATGCAAGTTGGTGCAGCCACTTTGGAGAACAGTGTGGAGATTCCTCAGGAAATTAAAAATAGAGCTTCCCTATGTCCCTGCAATTGCACTAATGGGTATTTACCCCAAAGATACAGATGTAGTGAAAAGAAGGGCCATCTGTACCCCAATGTTCATAGCAGCGATGGTCATGGTCGCCAAACTGTGGGAAGAATCAAGATGCCCTTCAACGGATGAATGGATAAGGAAGATGTGGTCCATATACATGATAGAGTATTATGCCTCCATCAGAAAGGATGAATACCCAACTTTTGTAGCAACATGGACAGGACTGGAAGAGATTATGCTGAGTGAAATAAGTCAATTATCATATGGTTTCACTTATTTGTGAATAATAAGTGAATAATTGTGAATAAAAAGTGAATAATTTCACTTATTTGTGGAGTATAACAAATAACATGGAGGACATGGGGATATGGAGAGGAGAAGGGAATTGAGGGAGATTGGAAGGGGAGGTGAACCATGAGAGACTATGGACTCTGATAAACAACCTGAGGGCTTTGAAGGGGCGGGGATTGTGAGGTTGGGGGAACCAGGTGGTGGGTATTAGGGAGGGGATGTATTGCATGGAGCACTGTGTGTGGTGCAAAAACAATGAATACTGTTACGCTGAAAAGAAATTTAAAAAAAAACTTAAAAACTAAATACAAAATAAGTTAAAATTTAAAAAAAAAAAATGAAGCTACCTTATGGCCTGGCAATTTCACTATTAGGTATTTACCCCAAAGAGAAGGATGTCATGAAAAGAATGGTCATAGGCACCCCCATGTTCATAGCAGCAATGTCCACAATAGCCAAACTGAGAAGGAGATGAGATGCCCTTCAACAGATGAATGGATAAAGATGTGGTCCATATACAGAATAGTATATTACTCACCCATCAGAAACAATGAATTACCCAACCTTTGTATCAACACAGATGGGACTGTTGGAGATTATACTGAATGAAATAAATCAAGCAGAGAGAGTAAATTATCATATGGTTTCACTTATTTATGAAATGAAAAATGAAAGGGGGGTAATTGGAGTGGGAGATGCACCATGAGAAACTATGGACTCTGGGAAACCAAATGAGGATTAAGAAGGGAGAGCATTAAAAGTATAGATTGCTCTAGGCAGTATAGACATTTTAACAATGTTTGTTCTTCCAATCCAAGAGCATGGAACAGTCTTCCATCTTTTTGTGTCTTCTTCAATTTCTTTCATGAGTGTTCTGTAGTTCCTCGAGTACAGGTCCTTTACTTCTTTGGTTAGGTTTATGCCCAGGTATCTTATGGTTCTTGGTGCTATAGTAAATGGAATCAATTCTCTAATTTCCCTTTCTGTGTTTTCATTGTTAGTGTATAAGAAAGCCACTGATTTCTGTACATTGACTTTGTATCCTGCCACGTTACTGAATTGCTGTATGAGTTCTAGTAGTTTGGGGGTGGAGTCTTTGGGGTTTTCCATATAAAGAATCATGTCATCTGCGAAGAGAGAGAGTTTGACTTCTTCCTTGCCAATTTGGATACCTTTTATTTCTCTTTGTTGTCTGATTGCCGTTGCTAGAACTTCTAATACTATGTTGAACAAGAGTGGTGAGAGTGGGCATCCTTGTCGTGTTCCTGATCTCAACGGGAAGGCTGCAAGCTTTTTCCCATTGAGCATGATATTTGCTGTGGGTCTTTCATAGATAGATTTTATGAAGTTCAGGAATGTTCCCTCTATCCCTATACTTTGAAGCGTTTTCATCAGAAACAGATGCTGGATTTTGTCAAATGCTTTTTCTGCATCCATTGAAGGACGATGTGGTTCTTCTCTCTTCTCTTATTGATGTGTTCTATCACACTGATTGATTTGCAAATGTTGAACCAACCTTGCAACCCAGGGATGAATCCCACCTGGTCATGGTGGATAATCTTTTTAATGTGCTGCTGGATCCTGTTTGCTAGGACCTTGTTGAGAATCTTTGCATCCATATTCATCAGTGATATTGGTCTGAAATTCTCCTTTTTGGTAGGGTCTTTGCCTGGTTTGGGGATCAGGGTAATGCTGGCTTCATCAAAAGAGTCTGGAAGTTTTCCTTCTGCTTCAATTTTTTGGAACAGCTTCAGGAGAATTGGTGTTATTTCTTCTTTGAAAGTTTGGTAGAATTCCCCAGGGAATCCGTCAGGTCCTGGGCTCTTGTTTTTTGGGAGGTTTTTGATCACTGCTTCAATCTCATTACTCGATATCGGTCTATTCAGGTTGTCAATTTCTTCCTGGTTCAATTTTGGGAGTTTGTAGCTTTCCAGGAATGCATCCATTTCATCTAGGTTGCTTAGCTTTTTGGCATATAACTGTTGGTAATAATTTCTGATGATTGTTTCTATTTCCTTGGTGTTAGTTGTGATCTCTCCCTTTTCATTCATAATTTTATTAATATGGGCTTTCTCTCTTTTCTTTTGGATTA
The DNA here is from genome assembly GCF_922984935.1 of Meles meles. Taxonomy (NCBI): domain Eukaryota; kingdom Metazoa; phylum Chordata; class Mammalia; order Carnivora; family Mustelidae; genus Meles; species Meles meles. The sequence goes on along the minus strand of NC_060087.1, from coordinate 49,510,539 downwards.
GTGTGGCCAATGGTTTATCGATCTTATTGATTCTTTCAAAAAACCAGCTTCTAGTTTCATTGATACGTTCTACTGTATCTCTCGTTTCTACCTCATTGATCTCTGCTCTAATCTTGATTATTTCCCTTCTTGCATGTGGAGTTGGTTTGATTTGTTGTTGATTCTCCAGTTCTTTAAGGTGTAGAGACAGCTGGTGTATTCTGGATTTTTCAATGTTTTTGAGGGAGGCTTGGATGGCTATGTATTTCCCCCTTAGAACCGCCTTTGCTGTATCCCATAGGTTTTGGACCGAGGTGTCTTCATTCTCATTGGTTTCCATGAATTGTTTAAGTTCATCTTTGATCTCCTGGTTGATCCAAGCATTCTTAAGCAAGGTGGTCTTTAGCTTCCAGGTGTTTGAGTTCCTTCTGAACTTTTCCTTGTGATTGAGCTCCAGTTTCAAAGCATTGTGATTGGAGAATATGCAGGGAATAATGTCAGTCTTTTTGTATCTGTTGAGTCCTGCTTTGTGACTCAGTATGTGGTCTATTCTGGAGAAGGTTCCATGTGCACTTGAGAAGAATGAGTATTCTGTTGTTTTAGGGTGGAATGTTCTGTATGCCATTCCGATCAAAATTCCACCGATATTTTTCAAAGAGGTGGAGCAAATAATCCTAAAATTTGTATGGAGCCAGAAGAGACCCCGAATTGCTAAGGAAATGTTGAAAAACAAAAACAAAACTGGCGGCATCACGTTACCCGATTTCAAGCTTTACTACAAAGCTGTGATCACAAAGACAGCGTGGTACTGGCATAAAAACAGACACATAGACCAGTGGAACAGAGTGGAGAGCCCAGATATGGACCCTCAACTCTATGGTCAAATAATCTTCGACAAAACAGGAAAAAATATTCAATGGAAAAAAGACAGTCTCTTCAATAAATGGTGCTGGGAAAACTGGACAGCGATATGTAGAAGAATGAAACTCGACCATTCTCTTACACCGGTCACAAAGATAAACTCGAAATGGATAAAAGACCTCAACGTGAGACAGGAATCTATCAGAATCCTAGAGGAGAACATAGGCAGTAACTTCTTCGATATCAGCCACAGCAACTTCTTTCAAGATATGTCTCCAAAGGCCAAGGAAACAAAAGCAAAAATGAACTTTTGGGACTTCATCAAGATCAAAAGCTTCTGCACAGCAAAGGAAACAGTCAACAAAACAAAGAGGCAACCCACGGAATGGGAGAAGATATTTGCAAATGACAGTACAGACAAAAGGTTGATATCCAGGATCTATAAAGAACTTCTCAAACTCAACACACACAAAACAGATAATCATATCAAAAAATGGGCAGAAGATATGAACAGACACTTCTCCAACGAAGACATACAAATGGCTATCAGACACATGAAAAAATGTTCATCATCACTAGCCATCAGGGAGATTCAAATTAAAACAACATTGAGATACCACCTCACACCAGTTAGAATGGCCAAAATTAGCAAGACAAGAAACAACGTGTGCTGGAGAGGATGTGGAGAAAGGGGAACCCTCTTACACTGTTGGAGGGAATGCAAGTTAGTGCAGCCACTTTGGAGAACAGTGTGGAGATTCCTGAAGAAATTAAAAATAGAGCTTCCCTATGACCCTGCAATTGCACTGCTGGGTATTTACCCCAAAGATACAGATGTAGTGAAAAGAAGGGCCATTTGTACCCCAATGTTTATTGCAGCAATGGCTACGGTCACCAAACTGTGGAAAGAACCAAGATGCCCTTCAACGGATGAATGAATAAGGAAGATGTGGTCCATATACACAATGGAGTATTATGCCTCCATCAGAAAGGACGAATACCCAACTTTTGTAGCAACATGGACAGGACTGGAAGAAATTACGCTGAGCGAAATAAGTCATGCAGAGAGAGTCAAGTATCATATGGTCTCACTTATTTGTGGAGCATAACAAATAACATGGAGGACATGGGGAGATGGAGAGGAGAGGGAGTTGAGGGAAACTGGAAGGGGAGATGAACCATGAGAGACTATGGACTCTGAAAAACAACCAGAGGGTTATGAAGGGGTGGCGGGGGGGGGGGTGGGGTGGGGGGGGGTGGGAGGTTGAGGAACCAGGTGGTGGGTAATAGGGAGGGCACGTACTGCATGGAGCACTGGGTGTGATGCCAAAACAATGAACACTGATATGCTGTAAATAAGCAAATAAAAATAAATAAATTAAAGAAATAAATTAATTAATTAAAAAAAAAAAAAGAAGGGAGAGCAGTGGGGGAATGAATGATCCTGGTGGTGGGTATTAAGAAGGGCATGGATTGCATGGCACTCTGGGTTTTATATGCAAACAATGAATCATGGAGCACTATATCAAGAACTAATGGTGTACTGCATGGTGTCTAACATAACAGAATAAAAATTTAAAAAAAATAATAATTTTTTAAAAAATTAGTAGAATTCCCCTGGGAAGCCATGCAGTCCTGGACTCTTGTGTTTTGGGAGTTTTATGGTTACTGCCTCAATTTCTTTCCTGGTTATAAGTCTGTTCAGATTGTTTGTTTCTTCCTGTTCCATTCTTGGTAATTTTTAAGTTTCTGGAAATGCATCCATTTCTTCTAGATAGCTTAATTTGTTGGCATATAGTTGCTGGTAATAATTTCAAATACTTGTTTCTATTTCCTTAGTGTTAGTCCTGATCTCTCCCCTTTCATTCAAGAGTTAACTAATTTGGGTCCTTTCCCTTTTCTTTTTTTTTTTTTCTTTTTTACAGAGAGAGAGAGAGATTACAAGTAGGCAGAGCAGCAGCCAGAGAGGGGAGGAAGCAGGCTCCCTGCCAAGCAGAGAGCCCGATACGGGGCTCAATCCCAGGACTCTGAGATCATGACCTGAGCTGAAGGCAGAGGCTTAACCCACTGAGCCACCCAGGCGCCCCTCCCTTTTCTTTTAAATAAGTCTGGTGAGAGGTTTATAGAGCTTATTAATTCTTTCAGAGAACCAGCTTCTAGTTTCGTTGTTCTGTTCTACTATTTTTCTGCTTTCTGTTTCATTGATTTCTGCTCTAATCTTTATTATTCATGTGCTACTGCTTGCTTTTGGCATGATTTGACATTCTTTCTCCTGGTCCATTAGGTGTAAGTTTAGCTTGTGCACTTGGGATTTTTCTAGTTTTTTGAGAGACTTGAATGGCTACGCATTTCCCTCTTAGGAATTCCTTTGCAGTATCCCATAGGTTTTGGCCCAATGTGTTTTCATTCTCATTAGTTTCAAGGCTTGTTTTTCTTTTTTTTAATTTCCTGGTTAATACAATCAGTCTTTAGCAGGATGCTCTTTAACTTCCAAATGATTGAGTTCCTTCCAAACTTTTTCCTGTGATTGATTTCCAGTTCAGGGCATTTTGGTCTGAAAATATGCAGGGAATAATCCCAATCTTTTAATATCAGTTGAGATCTGATTTGTGACCTAGTTATGTGGTCTTTTCTGGAGAGGGTTCCATGTGTACTTGAGAAGAATGAATATTCTGTTGTTTTAGGATGTAATGTTCTATATATTTCTGTGAACTCCATCTGGCCCAATGTTTCACTCAAAGTGGTTTTTTTTTGTTGTTGTTGATCTTCTGCTTAGTTATCTGTCCATTGTTGTGAATGTAATGTTGAGGTGTTCTGCTATTAATGTATTATTATTGATGTGTCTTTACTTGGTTATTAATTGGTTTGTACAACTGGGTGCTCCCATGTTAGGTGCATAGATATATACAACTCTTAGATCTTCTTGTTGAATAGATCCTTTAAGTATGATATGGTGTCCCTCTACATCTCTTACTACAGTTTTTGGTTTAAAAAGTAATTTGTCTGATAAAAGGATTTCTACTCCAGCTTTCTTTTGAGGTCCATCAGCATGGTAATGGTTCCTCATCCCCTCACTTTCAATCTAGAGGTGTCTTTAAGTTCAAAATGCATCTCTTGTAGACAGCATATAAATGGAACCTTTTTTTTTTTTTAATCCAATCTGAAACCCTGTATCTTTTCATGGCTCCATGTAACTTGTTTATATTCAGAGTAACTACAGAAACGCATGAATTTAGTGCCAATGTATTGCCTATAAAGTCCCTGTTCTTGTAGTTTCCGTTGATATCTGGTCTATGTGACTCTTTAGGTTTCTCTCCACTTACATAACCCCGCTTTATAATTCTTGCAGGGTTAAGCTTGGGGTCACATATTCTTGCAGCTTGTTTTTCCTGAAAGTACTTTCTCTCTCCAACTGTTCTGAATCACAGCTTTTTTTTTTTAATATTTATTTGACAGAGAGAAATCACAACTAGGCAGAGAGGCAGGCAGAGAAAGAGGAGGAAGCAGGCTCCCTGCAGAGCAGAGAGCCCGATGTGGGGCTCGATCCCAGGACCCCGGGATCATGACCTGAGCCAAAGGCAGAGGCTTTAACCCACTGAGCCACCTAGGCGTCCCTGAATCAGAGCTTAGATGGGCAAAGTATTCTTGGCTGCATGTTCTTTTCATCTGGTACCTTGAATATATCTTGCCAGTCCTTTCTGGCTTACCAGGTCTCTCTGGACAGGTCTGATGTTATTCTGATGTTCCTCCCTCTGTACATAAGAAATTTCTTCCTTCTTTCTGCTCATAGGTAGCATCCTTAGCTGTAATATTTGCAAGCTTCAACATTATACATTGGGGTATTGATCAATTTTTATTGATTTTGGAAGGGTCCTTTCTGTCTCTTGGACATGAATGCTTGTTCCTTTCCCCAGATTAAGGAAGTTCTCAGCTATGAACAGATGGAGAGAGAAAGTGCCTCAGTTGGTTAGGCATCTGCCTTTGGCTCAGGTCACCCTCCCAGTGTCCTGGGATCAAGTCCCATATCGGGCTCCCTCCTCAGTTGAGAGCCTGCTTCTCTCTCCCTCTGCTCCTTCCCTCTACTCATACTCTCTCTCTTTCTCTCTCTCAAATAAATGTCTTTAAAAACTGGATCATAACTTTTGCTCAAAAGGGAGAAAAACATAGGTGCCTTTGCTACATGAAGTGAAGCACACAGTTTTAGATTTTTGCAGGACCCGGAGATGAACTGCATATACATACATTAATTACATAGATGAAATTCCCAGCATCCAATGGCAAGATGAGATGGTTGACCCTGTCAGAAAACTAATTCTACAGCCTGAAAGCACAATTTTCCAATCTTTTTTTTTGGGGATGTAAACTTTTATCCCCGAATTTTAAAAATTTCAAGCATTAAATGATGCTTGCTTTGCTAAAAATTAAACTCAATACATGATTTTTAACAAAACGAAACAAAACAAGACAGAAAAAATATTTAGGTCACATATTAAACAGGTTTTAACAAATATAAAAAATTGAAATCATACCATGCAGCTTTTCTGAACACAATGTTATGAAAATAGAAGTCAAACACACGAAAAAATTTTGGAAGCAAATACATAGAGTTTAAACAACATGCTATAGAACAATGAGTGTGTAAAACAGAATATCAAGGAAGAAATTTTTAAAAATACATGGAAACAAATAAAAGTGAACACACAATGGTCCAAAACCACTGGGAGACAGCAAAAGTGTTCCTAATTGGGAAGTATGTAGCAAAACAGTCCTATCTCAAAAACCAAGAAAAATCTCAAATAAACACCTTCAGCCTACACCTAAAGAAGCTAGAAACAGAACAATAAAAGTAGCCTCACATCAGCCAAAGGAGGGAAATAATATTAGAGTAGAAATAAAATGATAATGATACAGAAATTAAAACAAATAAACAAAAAAGTACATTAGAACAGGTCAATGGAATCAGGAGATGGTTCTTTGAAAAAAATGAATGAAATTAATCACCTAGCCAAACTATTCAAAAAGAAAAGAGAAAAGACCCAAATAAATAAAATCACAAATAAGAGAAAAGAAATAACAATCAACATCAGAGAAATAAAATTGTAAGAGATTATGAAAACCTATATGGCTACACATTGGACAACCTGGAAGACATGAGTTAATTCCTAGAAACATAATCTACCAAAGCGGAAACAGGAAGAAACAGAAAACTTAAACAGCATGATAACCAGCAAGAAAATTGAATTAGTAATCAACAATCTCTTGAGACACAGAAGTTCAGGAACAGATGGCTTCACAAGTACATTTTTGAAAACATTTAAAGAAGCATTAAACTTCTCAAACTGTTCCAATAAAATAAAAAGGGAAGGAAAGCTTCCATATCCATTCTATGAAGCCAGCATTACCCTCATATCAGAATAGGTAAAATGTTCACTGAAAAACAGAACTAAGGACCAATATTCCTAATGAACAGAGATGCAAAAATTGTCAATAAATTACTAGCAAATTGAATCTAACAAATCATTAGAAAAATTAAGCACCATAATCAAGTGGGATTTATTCCTGCATTTCAAGGGTGGTTCAATATTCACAAGTCAATCAATGTGTTACACCACATTAGTAAATGAAATAAGAACCATATGATCTTCTCAATAGATGCAGGAAAATTGTTTGGTAAAGTACAGGATCCATTCATGACAAAAACCAATAAAGTATGGATAGAAGGGACATATCTCAACTTGATAAAGGCCATATATGAAAGACCCACAGCTAGTATCATCCTCAATGGGGGAAAACTGAGTGCATTTTCTCTACGGTCAGGAAGAAGACAGGGATGTCTACTCTCACCATTACTATTTAACATACTACTGGAAGTCTCAGCCTGGCAATTGTACAAGAAAAGGAAATAAGGAAATAAAAGGTATTCATTCAGCAAGGAAGAAGTGAAAATTTTACTATTTACAGATGTCATGGTACTCTATGGAGAAAACCTGACAGACTCTACAAAAAAAATTCTAGAACTGATACATGAATCAGTAAAAATGCAGGATACAAAATCAACCTACAAAAATTTCTTGAATTTCTATAGATCAATAATTATGCAACAGAAAGTCAAAGGATATATCCCATTTATAACTGCAGCAAAAACAGTAAGATACCTAGTAATAGACCTAACCAAAGAGGTAAAAGACCTGTCCTCTGCAAAGTACATAACACTGAAGACAGAAATTGAAGATGACACACAAAAAAGGAAAGACATTCCATGTGCATGGATCTGAAGTACAAATATTGTTAAAATACCTGTATTACCCAAAGCAATACACATATTTAATTTGATCCCTATCAAATACCAAAAGCATTTTTCAAAGAGCTAGAAGAAACGACCCTAAAATTTGTATGAAACCACAAAAGCCAAATAGGCAAAATAATCTTGAAAAAGAAGATGAAAGCTGGAGGCATCACATTTCTGGACTTCAAGGTATATTACAATTGCTCTAGCAATGAAAACGGTATGGTAATGGCACAAAATTGACACATAAATCAATGGAAGAGAATAGAATACCCAGAAATGAACCCACAATTATATGGTCAATTAATCTTCATCAAAGCAAGAAAGAATAACTAGTGGGAAAAGGACAGTCTCTTCAACAAATGGGACTGAGAAAACTGGACAGAAACATGCAAAAGAATGAAACTGAACCACTTTCTTACACCAAAGACGAACATAAATTCAAAATGTATTAAAGACCTAAATGTGAGACATAAAACCATAAATACCCTAGAGCAGATACAAGCAGTCATCTCTTTGACATCAACTATCACCAACTTCTTTCTGTATGTCTCCTGAGGCAAGGGAAACAAAAACCAATATAAACCATCGGGACTTCATCAAAATAAAAAGCTTCTGCACAATGAAGGAAACAATTGCAAAAATAAAATGGCACATCTGATAAAGTGTTACTATCCAAAATATATAAAAAACTTATGAGTACCCAAAAAAGAAATAATCCAAATAAATCATGGACAGAAGAAATGAAAATACATTTCTCCAAAGAAGACATACTGATAGTCAAGAGACAAATGGAAAGATGCTCAACATCTCTCATCACCAGAGAAGTGCAAATCAAAACCACAATAAAATATTAGACCTGTCAGAATGGCTAAAACAAAAACATGAGAAAGAATTGCTGGCAAGTATATGCAGAAAATGGAACACTAATGCACTGTTGGTGATGCATCCACTCTGGATACAGTAGAGGTTTCTCCAAAAATTAAAAATAGTATGGTCATATGATTCAATAATTTCTCCATTGGGTATTTACTGATAGAATATGAAAACATTATTTTGAAAAGAAAAATGCACCCCCTATGTTATTGCATTATTTTGAAAAAGATATATTGCACCTCTAGGTTTATTGCAAAATACTGTATTTACAGTAGCAAGATATGAAAGCAACCCAAGTGTGTATCAACTGATGAGTGGATAAAGAACATATGGTTTATTTTTTTTAATTCTTCTTTTTAACTTAAATTAACCCATAGATAGTACATCATTAGTTTCAGATGTAGTGTTCAATGATTCATCAATTATATATAACACCCAGTGCTCTTCACATCACATGCCTTCCTTAATGCCCATCACCCAAGTACATTCAGTTTATACACATTTGTCAAGGATATGACTGAAGTGATGTTTGTTTCTCAGTATACTGTGTCAGGAGGCACATGGTATCAATTTGTTCTAGAACTTAAACGTTTAATTTCTTGTTACAGAATTTTGTTCAGGAGATTGAAGAATGTAAGGCTTTGTCCTTTGGTGATGTCATGGATAGCTAGGCAGGTACTTTTCTCTTTTCCCACAGGAAACAATAGTTTTTGTTTGTTTGTTTCTTTCTTTAAGAAGGGTTTTTTAAAAATTTCTCTTTTTTTAAATTTCCTTTCAGTGTAACAGAATTCATTGTTTATGCACCACACCCAGTGCACCACACCCATGCAATACATGCCCTCCATAATATGCATCACCAGGGTCACCAACCCCCCACCCCCCACACCTCCAAAACCCTCAGATTGTTTTTCAGAGTCCACAGTTTCTCATGGTTCATCTTCCCCTCCAATTTTTCCCAACTCCCTTCTCCTCTTCATCTCCACAGGTCCTCCGTGTTATTCCTTATATTCCACAAATAAGCAAAACCATATGATAATTGACTCTCTCTGCTTGACTTATTTCACTCAACATAATCTCCTCCAGTCTTGTCCATGTTGATAAAAAGTTAGGTATTCATCCTTCCTGATGGACGCATAATACTCCATAGTATGTATGGACAACATCTTCCTTATCCATTCGTCCATTGAAGGGCATCTTAGTTCTTTCAACAGTTTAGTGACTGTGGCCATTGCTGCTATGAACATTGGGGTACAGATGGCCCTTCTTTTCACTACATCTGTATCTTTGGGGTAAATACCCAGTAGTGCAACTGCAGGGTCATAGGGAAGCTCTATTTTTAATTTCTTCAGGAGTCTCCACACTGTTTTCCAAAGTGCCTTCACCAACTTGTATTCCCACCAACAGTGGAAGAGGGTTCCCCTTTCTCCACATCCTCTACAACACACATTGTTTATTGTCTTGTTAATTTTGGCCATACTAATTGGTGCAAGGTGGTATCTCAATGTGGTTTTGATTTGAATTTCCCTGATGGCTAAAGATAATGAACACTTTTTTTCATGTGTCTGTTAGTCATTTGCATGTCTTCATTGGAGAAATGTCTTTTCATGTATCTGCCCATTTTTTGACAGGATTATCTATTATATGTGTGTTGAGTTTGAAGAGTTCTTTATAGATCTTGGATATCTGAATACATTTTATTTCTGTTTGGTGTTTGATTGCTGTGACTAGGGCTTCAAGTACGATGTTGAACATCCTTGTTGTGTTGCTTATCTCAAAGGGAAGGCTGTCAGCTTTTCCCCATTGAGAATGGTATTTGCTGTGGGTTTTACAGAGATATATTTTATGAAGTTGAGGAATGTTCCCTCTATCCCTATACTTTGAAATGGTTTTTTTTAAAGATTTTATTTATTATTTGACAGAGATCACAGGCAGGCAGAGAGGCAGCCAGAAAGAGAGGAAGGGAAGCAGGCTCCCTGCTGAGCAGAGAGCCTGATCGGGGCTCGATCCCAGGACCCTGGGATCATGACCTGAGCCAAAGGCAGAGGCTTTAACCCACTGAGCCACCCAGGCGCCCCTATACTTTGAAATGTTTTTTTTTAAATTTTTTTTAAATTTATTTATTTGACAGAGAGAGATCACAAGTAGACAGAGAGGCAGGCAGAGAGAGAGGGAAGCAGGCTCGCCGCTGAGCAGAGAGCCCAATGCGGGACTCGATCCCAGGACCCCGAGATCATGACCTGAGCCGAAGGCAGCAGCTTAACCCACTAAGCCACCCAGGAGCCCCTATACTTTGAAATGTTTTAATCAGGAACCAATGCTGTTTCTTATCCAGTGCTTTTTCTGCATCAATTGAGAGGTCCATGTGGTTCTTCTCTCTTCTCTTATTGATTTGTTATATCACATTAATTGATTTGTGAATGTTGAACCACCCTTGCAACCCAGGGATAAATCCCACCTCGTCACGGTGGATAATCTTTTTAATGTGCTGTTGGATCCTGTGAGAAAGGATCATGTTGAGAATCTTAGCATTCTATTAATCAGGGATATTGGTCTGAAATTCTCCTTTTTGGTGGGATCTTTGCCTGGTTTGGGGACCAGGGTAATGCTGGCTTCTCAAAAGAGTCTGGAAGTTTTCCTTCTGCTTCAATTTTTTGAAACAGCTTCAGGAGAATAGGTATTATTTCTTCTTTGAAAGTTTGAAAGAATTCCATAGGGAATCCGTCAGGTCCTGTGATCTTGTTTTTTGATCACTGCTTCAATCTCGTTACTAGATATTGGCCTAATTCAGGTTGTCAATTTCTTCCTGATTCAGTTTTGGAAGTTTGTAGTTTTCCAGAAATACATCGATTTTATCTAGGTTGCTTAATTTATTGGCATATAACTGTTGATAATAATTTCTGATGATTGTTCTTCTTTCCTTGGTGTTAGTTGTAACCTCTCCATTTTCATTCATAATTTTATTAATTTGGGCTCTCTCTCTTTTCTTTTGATTAGTTTGGCCAATGGTTTATTGATCTTATTGATTCTTTCCAAAAACCAGCTTCTAGTTTCATTGATGCATTCTAATGTACCTCTAGTTTCTATTTCATTGATCCCTGCTCTAATCTTGATTATTTCCCTTACTTTGTTGTTAATTCTCTGGTTTGTTAGGGTGTAAAGACAGCTGGTGTATTCTGGATTTTTCAGGTTTTTTTGAGGGAGGTTTGGATGACTATGTATTTCCATCTTAGGACCGACTTTGCTGTATCCCATAGGTTTTGGACCGAAGTGTCTTCATTCTCATTGGTTTCCAGGAATTGTTTAAGTTCTTCTTTGATTTCCTGGTTCATCCAAGCATTCTTAAGGAAGGTGGTCTTTAGCTTCCAGATGTTTGAATTCCTTCCAAACTTTTCCTTGTGGTTGAGCTCCAGTTTCAAAGCATTGTGATCTGAGAATATTCAGGGAATAATCTCAATCTTCTTGTATCCGTTTAGCCCTGATTTGTGACCCAGTATGTGGTCTATTCTGGAGAAGGTTCCACGTGCACTTAAGAAGAATGAGTATTCTCTTGTTTTAGGGTGGAATGTTCTGTATATATCTACGAGGTCCATCTGGTCCAATGTGTCATTCAATGCTCTTGTTTCTTTATTGATTTTCTGCTTGATGTATTACTGAGAGTGGCATGTTAAGATCCCTATTAATGTATTCATATCGATATGACTCTTTATGTGTATTAACAGTTGTCTTATGCAGTTGGCTGCTCCCATACTAGGGACATAAGTATTTACAATTGTTAGATCTTCTTGGTGGATCGTCCCTTTAAGAATTATGCAGTGTCGGGGCGCCTGGGTGGCTCAGTGGGTTAAAGCCTCTGCCTTCGGCTCAGGTCATGATCCCGGGGTCCTGGGATCGAGCCCCGCATCGGGCTCTCTGTTCTGCAGGGAGCCTGCTTCCTCCTCTGTCTCTGCCTGCCTCTCTGCCTAGATGTGATTTCTCTCTGTCAAATAAATAAAATATTTTAAAAAGAAAGAATTATGTAGTGTCCTTCTGTTTCTCTGACAACCGTCTTTACTTTAAAATCGAATTTATCTGATATGAGAATCACTACCGCAGCCTTTTGAGGCCCATTGGCATGAATGATGCTTCTCCATCCCTTCACTTTCAGTCTGGATGTATCCTTAGGTTCAACAAGGGTCTCTTGTAGACAACATATGGATGGGTCCTGTCATTTTATCCAGTCTGCAACCCTGTGCCATTTTATGGGTGTATTAATGCCATTCATGTTGAGAGTGATTATTGAGAGATACATTTTTATTGGCATCGTGTTACTTGTGAAGTCTTTTGTTTCTACAGATTGTCTCCATAATTTCTGTTCAATGGTATTCTTATTTTTTTTTTCCTCTTGTATAGAACCTCCCTTAATATTTGTTGTAGTGTCAGCTTGGTGTTCACATACTCTTTTAAACCTTGCCGGTATTGGAAGCTCTTTGTCTCTTCATCCATTTTGAATGTCAGTCTTGCTGGATAATCTTGGCTGCATCTTCTTTTCATTTAGTGCCCTGAATACATCTTGCCAGCCCTTTATGGCTTGCCAGGTTTCTATGGACAGGTCTCACCTTATTCTGATGAGCCTTCCTCCGTACGTAAGGAATCTCTTTCCCCCAGCTGCTTTCAAGAGGTCCTGTCTAAAATTATGATTCATCATTTTCACAATCAGGTGTTTCGAGGTCTTTCTAGATTCTGTGATCTTGGGGAGAGACCTTTCTGCCTCTAGGACACAAACGCTCATTCCATTTGCCAGATTGGGAAAATTTTCATGGAAAATTTGTTCAACTATATCCTCTAGTCTACTTTTTTCTCCTCCCCCTCAGGGATTCCCATAATTCTGACATTGGAACGTTTCATGGAGTCATTTATTTCTTTAATTATGTTTTCATACCTTCTAAGCTATTTGTTCCAGGCCTCCTCCTGATCCTTTTTCTCTATCAGTTTGTCCTCTAGATCACTAATTCTATCTTCTGCCTCAGTTACACTAGCTGTTAGAGAATTTCGATTAGATTGGAACTCTTTGAGAGCATTGTTAACATCTTCCCTGGTGACTTTCACTACTGCCCTTATCAATTACATTTTGTCATTGATGATTTTTTTCCAACCTAGCCATTGCCTGGATAAATAAGTGTTACCCTGAATTCCCTGACATACTGTTTATGTCCACATCTAGTAGCTCTGATGGAGAGGGCACAGTCTCTGAATTTTTCCTGTTGGGCATTCCTCCTCCTAGTCATTTTGGTGAGAGATGGCTGAGGGGATGTGTAGCTGAATGTATCAACCATGATGCAGGGAAGGTGCATCCTGGAACGTTCCTGAGCAATCGGGAGTTCCCACCAAAAAGAAAGAAAAAAGAAAAAGAGAGAGAGAGGGAAAAAAAAGAGAAAAGAGAAAACCCACCCCGAATGGACCCAAATGTAAGATTTAAAAGGCCGACAGAAGTAAATGACAAGAAAAAAAAAAGAGAGAGAACTCAGCCAAAATGAACCCCAAGTATAAGATTTAGATACTACCAGAACAAAAACAAATACACAGAAACACTGACAGACGAAAACGATAAGAGAGTGGTTATAAATTCTCAGTGTGGGCAAGGAAGGTTATTTTGATTCTTCCTGGGTGTATCTTGATATCTTTGTTAAAGGACTCAACTTTCCTGAGATAAACAGTCATTTATACTAGTTTATATATAAGGGTAGTATTGATTGGGGAAAGAGGATTACCTTGAATCTTATCTCTATATGAATATTTAAAAAAAGAAAAGAAAAAGAAAAACACAGGTATATGTACCAAAAAAAGTTCAAGTTAAAAGGTTATTAAGGAATTTTTGTACTGAACATCTCATTGTGATGGTAACTAGGTTTAAAAATTATAAAAAAAATGAAAAGAATGAAAATAGTGGGCACGAATTAAAAATAAAAGTAGTATCTATGAAATAGTGGTGGTTGTTCTTTTTGTTTTTGTTTTTGTTTTTTGGCTGGCTCTCTGGGGAGGGGCCTGCTGCGTGGTTTTTCAGGCAGTCTTTCTAGATTTGAGTCCTCCTGCCCCCTATCAAGGGGCTGGGCTCTGAGGAGACCGTCCTTTCAAGCTTTTATTCTCTGGGGGGTCCCCCTCCATTTTTTTTCTCCCCTTGGCTATTTTTGGTGGTTCTCTGTAGGTTTAGAGAAAAGCAAACTGCACCAAGACCTCCTTCTCAGGGAGAAGCCTCAGTCTGTTCCCCTCTGGGTGCTCCAGAGCACATAAACTCCCCTTCTGCCGCTGGCAGAGCACGTCCCCAGTCACAGTCTCAGGGGTCTGTGTTACCAAAACCGTGAGAAGTACTAGTCCAGAGAGCTGGCTTCCAGTGGTTGCCTCCTCTGTGGCTTTCTGGGCAGGTCCAGACCACTGGAGAGGTCGCAACCAGAGAGAGCACAGTGAGATTTTCATGCTGGCTCAGGCTGGGAGTGGTCAGACTCTCCCAGTCCTAGAGAGCACTGGCTAGCACCTGCCTGGGCCTCTTTTGGGGGAGGGTGTGGAGCACTGACTCAGACCTTGGTAGCACAGCACACCTGCAAAGTGCAAAAGGATATGCTTCTAGAGAGAGCCGGCGGGTGTCCACACCAGACTCTCTCATGTGTGCCGCCATCTAGACCCTCTCACAAGCACCAGCGGCTCAGGGACCAACACCTGACTTCTTTGCCGTGCTCTCTCTGACTCAGCACTAGTGGTGGTAGTCCTGGGTCTGTGGGCTTAAGACCCTCTCCCTAACCGCCGGATTCTACCAATTTCCCCTTAAGATCTTTTGCTCTTTTTGAGTGCTTTCAACCAGACTCCAAGTTAATGCTGGTCCCCAATCACAGGGCACTCTCGTATTGGGGTGTTATTTTACAATGGGTCACTTCTGGTGACTCCCTCCCCCTTTTGTTGATCTTCTGATATCAGTCTGATGTTCCCACTCCGTTTAACCTGTGCACTGGTATCATCTGCCCCTGTAGAGATCCAGAAGTGTATAATTCTAATCTCAGGCTGATTTCATGGGTGATCAGTTCTTTGGTAGATAATCAGCTCACTTTAGGGCCCGATTGAAATAGCACCTCCTACTTCTCCGCCATCTTGCCTCCTCTGGGTTGTTGTTGTTGTTTTTAAGATTTTATCTATTTCTGTATTTATTTATTTAGATCATGTGAGTGAGACTAGGGGCATACACCCCCCACCTCCTCTTACACAACCCTTAGTTTGTTTCCCAGAGTCAAAAGTCTCTCATGGTTTGTCTCTGTCTCTGATTTAAGAAGATGTGGTTTATATACACATTGTATTACTCAGCCATAAAAGTGAATGAACTCTTGCCATTTGCAGTAACACAGATGGAGCTAGAGAGTATAATGCTAAGTTAAAAAAAAGTCAGTGAAAGATAAGTACCATACGATTTCAATCATATGTGTAATTTAAGAAACAAAATAAACTAGGAAAAAAGAGACCAAAATCTAGAATAACTATATAGAAAACAAACATGGTTGACAAATGGTAGGTGGATGGGGAATGGGTCAAACAGGTGAGGGTGATTAAAAGCACACTCATCCTGATGATCACTGAATAATGTATGGAATCGTTCAATCATTATATTGTATACCTAGAACTATAAAACTGTATGTTAATTATACTGGAATTTAAAAATAATTATAAAATAAGGAATATTATGAGTTGGCTTCACAGAATAAAGTCTTTGAAATAATTATAAAATAAGAAAGTAGTACAGGAAGGTAATGGTATGGGGAAAAAAAAAAACTGGCTATCCTTACAGAAAAATGTGCCTACGGACAATGTGCATGTGAGGCTGCTGAAAAAACTCTTCTGAGAGAGAGAAGCCGACCAACAGGCAGAGTAATAAATACTCTAAGGCAAGAAAATATGATTGTAGAATAGATATGACAACACCATTTAATGATAAGCACTTCTATAAATAGGTAAAGTAGGCAAAAAAGTAGGCTGGCTATTAGGAAAACCTAAATCCATCATAATAACATGTCCATAAAAACATGACTGTTTTGGGCCCCTTGGTGGGTCAGGTGGTTTAGCATCCAACTCTTTTTTGGTTGTTTTTTAAAGATTTTATTTATTTAAGACACAGCAAGAGAGGGAACCCAAGCAGAGGGAGTGGGAGAGGGAGAAGCAGACTCCCCACTGAGCAGAGAGCCCGATGCGAGGCTCAATCCCAGGATGCTGGAATTATGACCCGAGTCAAAGGCAGACGCTTAACAACTGGACCGCCCAGGTGCCCCAGCATCCACCTCTTGATTTCAGCTCAGGTCACAATTTCAGGGTCGTGACATCAAGCCACATGTTAGGCTCATGCTGAGCACAGAGTCTTCTTGAGATTCTCTCTCTCCCTCTCTCTCTGCCCCTCATCCTACTCTAAATCCTACTCTAAATCTAAATAAATAAATAAACAAATACATAAAGTCTTAAAAAAATCTTAAAACTCTTAAAAAAAATGCTATTGTTTCCCACTGGAAAAGGGAAGAGTACCTGTCTAGCTATCCATGACATCACCAATGGACACAGCCTTACATTCTTCAATCTCTTAAACAAATTCGTAACAAGAAATTAAAAGTTAAAGTTATAGAACAAAATGATACCATGTGCCTCCTTACACAATATACTGAGAAACAAACATCACTTCAGTCATATCCTTGACAAAAGTGTATAAAATGAATGTAATCATGAAAAAACATCAAACAAACTGAAATTCAAAGACATTCTATAAAATGACTGTTTCTTCAAAACTATTTTTTCTACACAAGGAAAATCTAAGAAACTACTGCAAATTGAAGGAAACTAAACAAACATGATAGTTCAATGCGACATGATTATAGATTGGACCCTGGACCAGATTTTTATTATTTTTTTTTTAATAAATCTCATTTAATGGTATAGTTGGTGAAAAATGAATACAGTTTTAGGACATACATACTGAATTACACAGGATTCATGAGGCAACTTATTGTCAAATGGTTTAGGAAAAAAATACTTTGGTCTGGAACACTGGGTGCGGTGCAAAAACAATGAATACTGTTATGCTGACAAGAAATTAAAAAAAAAGAAAAAATACGTACACATATATACATATACAATATGTGCATATAAATATACAAGTATAAATATGAAAAACCAAATATAAACAATTATATTTCCTGATATTTACCCAAAGGAGTTGAAAACTTGTCCACACAAAAATCTTCATGTAGATGTTTATAGCACTTTATTCATAATTGCCAAATCTTAGATGCAACCAAGTGTCCTTCAGTAGGTGAATGGATAAATAAACTGGTACAAACAATGGAATGTTATTCTGAAATGAAATGTGCTATCAAACCATTAAAAGACATGGAGAAACCCTAAATACATATTACTAATGGATATAAGTAAATTTGAAAGGCCGTATATATATATGATTTCAATCATTAACATTCTGGAAAAGGTAAAATGTGTCCATAGACACAGTAAAAAGACCAGTGGTTGCCAGAGGCTTGGAGGAAGGGGCGAATAGGCAGAACACAGAGGTCTTTTGAAGCAGTGGAACTACTCTATATGATACTATAATGAGATTACATGTCATTATTCATTTTTCTAAGCCCACAAAATGTTTAACACTAAGAGTGAAATAATGTAACTATGGACTTTGGGTGATTATTGTATGTCAGTATAGTTTCATTAATTGTGACAAATGTTCCACTCTGTTAGGGAATGTTAACAGGAAAGGCTATGCATGTGTAGGGGTGGGGATATATGAGAAATCTCTATATGTTCTTCTCAAATTTACCGTGAATGTAAACAGCTCTTAAAAAAATCTTTTAAAAAGGTCAAACTTAGCACCATCAATAATGAATGGGATAAAAAAGGCTTTTGTGCTTTCTGATGTGATGCAAGGAAACAGCATCACCTATGTAGTCCTTATGCTAAAAATGCTTAAATTAATCATGGGGAAACAGACAAGCTCAAATTGTGACACATATGTAGGACAACTGCCTGGACCCATCAGACAGAGCTGCCAATATTTTGAAAAATTTTTAAGAAAAGATGAGTTAGTTCTTTTCTAGATTTATATTAAAGGGGCATGGCAACCAAGTACAGTACATGATCCTTGACTGGATCCTGTACCAAAATAAATAAAAAGCTTTGAAGGACACTCATAGGACAATTTTGAAATTTTGATTGGGACAGTTATGTTAGGTAACAGAATTGTATCAGTGTTAAATTTCTGTGAATGTGATGAAAGTAATGCCCTTGTCTTGAGAAGTAATGAAGTGAGGTTTTCGAGGCTGAAGTGTCATAGCATCTGCATGTTACTTCCAAATGGTTCAGCAATACATATATTATAATTATTTATAATGACATAATATTAATATATAACATAAAAACATGTATACATTTATAAAGAAATAAATTACATGTAGCAAAATAAAAAATGGATGACTCTACATGAAGGATGTCTTTTGACTTTTCTGAAGAGTTGAAATTTTATTAAAAAAAATGAAGAAAAATACTATTTTCATATATAAAGCTTATCCTTATTGCTCATTATAAAGTCCGTTGCTAAATTCACAAATAAATCAATGCATTCACTGTTTTATTTTTATAGAATATATTCTGAAAAATAAAGGAAAAAAAAGAAAATGAGTAGTTAAAAGAACTGAAAAAGAAATACCATCCATAGAAAAGTATATCAACCAAAATAGACTTTAAATGCAAAATGAGGTAAAATGGGTCACTGAAATGATAAAAGATGCATGTATTTTAGACTTGTATGGACATAACAAAGTGTCACATATAAAAAGCAAAAATTAGAGAACTACAATAATTTGACAAATCCACCATTATAGTGGGGGATTTTAAATTTACCTCTTTCAGGAACTGGTAGATCTAACAAACAAACAAAATTAATAGAGATACAGAAGACAGATAAACAATACAATGAATTTTTTTTTAAAGTAACTTATGAGTCTTTTAATCTTCGAAGATGGTATAAGTGCCCTGGAAATTTGTGGATAATAATAGGGATAAAGAGAGAATGTCACAGATGGTATTGACTTAAAAAAAACAGATTGTTTTTTTTTTCTTTTCAGCATAACAGTATTCATTGCTTTTGCACCACACCCAGTGCTCCATGCAATACGTGCTCTCCCTATTACCCACCCCCTGGTTCCCCCAACCTCCCACCCCCCGCCCCTTCAAAACCCTCAGGTTGTTTTTCAGAGTCCATAGTCTCATGGTTTATCTCCCCTTCCACTTTCCCTCAACTTCCTTCTCCTCTCCATCACCCCATGTCCTCCATGTTATTTGTTATGCTCCACAAATGAGTGAAACCATAAGATAACTGACTCTCTCTGCTTGACTTATTTCACTCAGCATAATCTCTTCCAGTCCCGTCCATGTTGCTACAAAAGTTGGGTATTCATCCTTTCTGATGGAGGCATAATACTCATCGTACGATACAATGAATTTAATGGGCACTTACAGAACCCCACATTCAAGAGGTAGAATATACAACATCTTTTCAGGCACATATGAAATACTTAAAAATTGATCATGTTCTCTAGAACATAAATCAAATCTCAATACTAAAATAGTATCATAATGTCTGTACTAAGTATCATTAAATGAGAATAACAAAATGTGAAACTAAAATATATCCATGTACCCATGTCTTGGTTTCTAAATATCATCTCCCGCTAAAAGTAATCACAGCTCCACAAAGAAATGGTCCATAAGGCAGGGAATAAAAAACAAGCCTG
Source organism: Meles meles (assembly GCF_922984935.1). NCBI lineage: Eukaryota > Metazoa > Chordata > Mammalia > Carnivora > Mustelidae > Meles > Meles meles. The sequence goes on along the minus strand of NC_060087.1, from coordinate 49,490,742 downwards.
AAAGTAAGGAACTAAAGAAAATGTTGATGTCAAAATATGTATCAGAATGATGGGAGTAGATTGAATGGACAGAGAAGCCAGCTTGAATTGGTTGCCACTGGTTAAATCTGAGATAATCTGAACATTAAAATAAATAATGATAGCAATAAGATATTCATGAAAGAATCAAAATGAATGTGTCCAAACTAAAGTAAATAAGTAAACAAATTGAGAGTAAAGCTCTTCCTTAAAGTAGAATTCAAATTTATACCTGTAGCAAAAATGATGGAGTTTCAAAATTACCATACTGCAGCCATCATACGAATAACTGTTTCAGTCCAGATTTACCAATGGATATTAAAACCAGTGGATTTTGGAGGGAAATCCAATCCAATCTTAACTGATGATGGAAGAGTAGGGGGACTCTAAGCTTGTGTCTTCCCTCAAAATATAGCTAGATACTTATCAAATCATTATGAACACCACAACATCAGTCAGAGGTCTGAGAGAACAAAAACTGCAAATCTACAAGTAGAAAAGTGACCACCTTTTGGTTGACCTGAGGGAGATATAGCTGTGGATACAGTGGCAGGGAGGGAGCCCTGCTTACAGGGACAACTGTAACAATCAACAGAGTGCAAAATCTGAACCTTTAGAAGTCCACTTAAAGGTGCTAAGGTGGGGAAGTAGGCCAGAATCCCAGTAGTGACAGTGTGGTCTGAGGATCCCCTGGGTCACAAGAAGAACAGATGAAAACAACATACTGCACTGTTCCCAGAAATAGGACAGGGGAATCCTGCTTAGTCAGTCTTTGTACTGGCTTTCTGCTGTTTTGCTATAAACTACAAACCAGAGTGGTTGTGTGACTACATACTTGGATTGACCGGCAAACAACAAAAGTGCAGCAAGACCTTCCCCCGGAGGAACAGGATAGGTGCACAACACAGGAGTCCCTAAAATTTGGTGTTCTGAAACTCAGTCGTGCACCTGAGATTAAAAAAAACTTGGACACTGGTGGGGTGAACACAGGGTTCTGACGGAAACTGGAGACACCAGAGGGGTGACTGATTGCTCTTCTTTGAAGGCTCACTGAAGAGTGGGAGGCTTGAACATTCAGCTCCAAGGCTAGATATCAGGACACCACCATTTTCATCTTGCCCATCAGCACTGTAAGCCTTCATGAAGAAAAACAACACCATATAGTGGAGGCCAGAATCACCTGCAAAAAGCCCCAACCCCCAGCTACACCTGAGACAAATTTCTGCCAGATCAAGTCCACCTGAAGATCAGCACAATAGGCACCTTTCCCAAAGGACAAACACAAACACCTTCTCACCAAATCTACTGATCACTGAGCACTGCAAAGGTTTAGCTCTAAGGGAAATAGGATCTTGCTCCCTTTTTACTTTTATTCTGTATTAATTCTTCATTTATTTTCTTATTTTTTCAATATCTTCTCTTTTTTTAATTTTATTTATATATATTATATAAATGTTTCCTTAATTTTTGTTTACTTTTATTTTATCTTATTATTTTCAGGGGGGAGGCATCTTTTAACAATAAGACCAACACACCCAGGATCTAGTTTTTGTTTTTTGGTTTTTGCTTTGGTTTTCTTCCTTTTCTTTTCAGAACAAAATGATGAGATGGAGAAATTCCCCAAAGAAAAACAGGAAGTATAACTCACATCCAGGGATTTAATCAAGAGACATAAGGAAGATGTCTGAACTAGAATTTAAAACATCAATTATAAGGATAGCAACTGGGCTTGAAAAAAGTATAGAAGACAATAAAGACTCTTTTACAGCAGAGATAAAAGAACTAAAATCTAGTCACCCCCCAAATTAAAATGTTATAACTAAGATTCAAACCAGAATGGATGCCAAGAAAGTGAGGATGGATAAAGTAGAGGAAGGAGTCAGTGATACAGAAGATAAAATTATGGAAAATAATGACACTGACAAGAAGAGGGAAAGAAAGTAATGGACCATGAAGGTAGGTCAACGAAGGTAGTCTTGGAGAACTCAGTGACTTATTTTATCATAGGAGACCCAGATGATGAAGAAAGAGAAAAAACAGGCGGAAGGATTGTTCAAATTGTAGCTGAAAATCTCCCTAATCTGGGGAAGGATGCAGACATCAAAATCCGAAAAGGACAGAGAACTCCCATTAAATTAAAATACTCAACATCACCCAGGCATATAATACTCACATTCACAAAATACACAGGTAAGGAAAGAATCCTGAAAGCAATGGAAACAAGCCCTTAACCTACAAGGAAAGACAGCTCAGGTTCACAACAGATCTGCCACAGAAACCTGGAAGGCCAGAAGATAATGGCAGGAAACATTCAACATGCTAAATGGGAAAAATATGCAGCCAAGAACTCTTTACCCAGCAAGGCTATCGCTGAGAATAGAAGGAGAGACAGCCTCCAACACAAACAAAAACTAAAGGAGTTCATGACCACTAAGCCAGCAGTGCGAAAAATTTTAAGGGGAACTGTTTGAGTGAAGAAAAAAACAACAAAGACTAGAAAGGACCAGAGAACATCACCAGAAATATGAACAGTACAGATAACACAATAGCACTAAATTCGTATCTTTCAATAATCACTCTAAATGTAAATGGACTGAATGCTCCAATCAAAAGATAGAGAGTAACAGAATGGATTTTAAAAAAAAAGACCCATCTATATGCTATTTATAAGAGACTCATTTTAAACTTAATGACACCTGCAGATTGAATTTTAGAAGATGGAGAGCATTCTATCATGCTAATGGACATCAAAGCAAAGCTGGAGTAACCATACTTATATCAGACACACTAGATTTTAAACCAAAGACTTTAACAAGAGATGAAGGACACCATCTAAAAATTAAGGGGTCTACTGAACAAGAAGATCTAATGATTTTAAATATTTATGCCCACAACTTGGGAACATCCAAATATATACATCAACTAATAATAAACAAAAAGAAACTCAATAATAATGCAATGGCAAAAAAATGCAATGGCAGTAAGGGGTTTTAACACCACAATAACAGCAGCAGACAGATCATGTCAGCAAATAATCAACAAGGGAAGAATGGCTTCAAATGACACACTGGAGTGGATGCACTTAACATATATATTAAACCCTTTCAATCTCAATCAGCAGAATACACATTCATTTTCGAGTGCACATGGAACATTCTCCAGAATAGATCACGTACTGGGTCACAAATCAGGCCTCAACAAGTACAAATAGATCAATATCATATATTTATTTTCAGTGGACAATTTTATAAAAGTTGAAGTAAAGCACAAGAAATACTATAAAAAGATCATCAATACACTGAGGTTAAAGGATGAATGAATCAAACAGGAAATTAAAGAAGACATTAAAGTACATGGAAGCTAATGAAAATGAAAACACAACAGTCCAAAACCTTGGGATGCACCAAAGGCAGCCCTAAGAGGGAAGTATACTGCAATATAAGCCTATCTCAGGAAATAAGAAACGTCTCAAATACATGATCTAACCTAACATCTAAAGGAGCTACAAAAAGAAAAGAAAGTAAGGCCTAAAGCCAGGAAAATAAGGGAAATAACAATGATTAGAGCAGAAATAAATCATATAGAAAAAAAAAAAAACAAGACAAAACCCAAGTAAAACAGATGAAAGAAAATAAGAGCTAGTTCTTTGAAAAAAAAAAAAAAACCTAATAAAATTGATAATTGATAAGTGCCTAGCTAGGCTTACCAAAAAAAAAAAAAAAAAGATAAAAGGATCCAAATAGAAAAAAATCATGAAAGAAAAAGGAGAGATAGTACCCAACACCACAAAAATACAAATAATCATAGATTATATTATGAAAAACTGTATGCCAACAAAATGGGCAATCTGGAAGAAATGGACAAATTGCTAGAAACATAGAAAGTACCAAAACTGAAACAGGAAGAAATAAAAAATTTATGAAGACCTATAACCAGGAAAGAAATTGAAAGAACAATTTATTTGTTCTTTGAAAAAACAAATTTATTTGTTTTTTCCCCAACAATTTGTTGTTTCCCCAACAAACAACTCCAGGGACAGATGGCTTCCCAGGGGAACTCCACCAGACATTAAAGAAGAGATAATATCTATACTTCTCAAATTCTTCCAAAAAATAGAAATGAAAGGAAAACTTCACACCCCTTCTACAAGGCTAGCATTACCTTGATTCCAAAACCAGACAAAGACTCCAGTAAAAAGGAGAATTACAGACAACTATCCCTGGTGAACAGGGATGCAAAAATTCTCAAGAAGTTGCAAAAATTCTCAAGAAGAGCACTGGGTGTGGTGCATAAACAATCGATCTTGGAACATGAAAAAAATAAAATAAAATTAAGATGTTAGAAATAAAGAAGATATTAGCAAATTGAATCTAACAGTACATTAAAAGCACTATTTACCACAATCAACTGGAATTTATTCCTGGGTCTCAGGGGTAGTTCATATTCACAAATCAATCAATATGATACAACACCTTAATAAACAAAAGGATAAGAAGCAGATAATCCAGTTAATAGAGTTAGAAAAAGCAAGACAAAATACAGCAGCCACCATTCTTTTTCTTTTTAAAGATTTTATTTATTTATTTGACAGACAGAGATCACAAGTAGGCAGAGAGGCAAGCAGAGAGAGAGGAAGGGAAGCAGGCTCCCCGCTGAGCAGAGAGCCCAATGTGGGGCTCGATCCCAGGACCCTGGGATCATGACCTGAGCTGAAAGCAGAGGCTTTAACTCACTGAGCCACCCAGGTGCCCCAGCAGCCACCATTCTTGATAAAAACCCTCAACAAAGTAGGGATAGAAGGAACATACTTCAACATCATAAAGGCCATATATGAAAGACACAGTTAACATCATCCTCAAAGGGGAAAAACAGAGCGTTTCATCTATGGTCAGGAATAAGATACAGATTTCCACTCTCACCATATTTAACATACTGGAAGACTTAGCCTCAGCAATCAGAGAAGAAAAAGAAATAAGGCATCCAAATCAGTAAGGAAGACGTCAGACTTTCAGTATTTGCAGACAACATGATATTCTATGTAAAAAACAGAAAACACTCCACCAAAAAATTGCTAGATCTTGTATACAAATTCAGCAAAATCATAGGCTATGAAATCAACATACAGAAATCTATTGTATTTCTATACAACAATAATGAAGAAACAGAAAAAGAAATCAGGGAATCAATCCCATTTACAATTGCACCAAAAACCATATGATAGGTAGGATGAAACTTAACCAAAGAGTTCAAGAATTTATACTCTGAAAACTATAGAACACTAATGAAAAAATTGGAGAGTACACAAAGAAATGGGAAAGCATTCCACACTCATGGACTGGAAGAACAAACATTGTTAAAATGTCTATACCAGGGTGCCTGGGAGGCTCAGTTGGTTAAGTGTCTGCCTTTGGCTCAAGTCATAATCCCAGGGTCCTAGGACTGATCCTTGATTCACGTTCCCTGCTCAGCGGGGAGTCTATTTCTCCTTCTCCCTCTGCCCCTCCCTCTGCTTGTGCTTTTTCTCTCTCTCTCTCTCTCTCTCTCTCTCAGCCTTTCTTTCTGACAAATAGAGAAAGAAAGAAAGTCAGTCAGTCTATACTTCCCACAGCAACATACACATTCAATGCAATCCCTATCAAAATACCCTCAGCATTTTTCACAGAGCTGGAACAAACAACCATAAAAATTGTATGGAACCACAAAAGACCCAGAAGAGCCAAAGGAATGTTGAAAAAGAAAGCCAAAGCGAGAGGCATCAATTCCAGACTTCAAGCTGAATTATACAGCCGTAACCATCAGAACAGTGTGGTACTGGCACAAAAACAGACACAGAGATCAACTGAACAGAATAGAAAACCCAGAAATGGACCCTCAACTCTATGGTTCTCTAATCTTTGATGATACATGAAAGAATATTCAATGGAAAAAACACAGTCTCTTTAAAAAAAATTGCATTATGAAAATTGGACAGCCACGTGCAGAAGAATAAAACTGGACCACTCTCTCATATCATACATAAAAATAATCAAAGTGGATGAAAGACCTAAATGTGAGACAGGAACCCAACAAAATCCTAGAGAACACAGGCAGCATCCTTTGACCTCGTCCATAGCAAACTCTAACTAGTCATGTCACAGGAAGCAAGGAAAATAACAGCAAAAATGAACTAATGGGACTTCTTCAAGAAGGAAAAAAATCAAGAAAATTAAATGGCAGCCTACAGAGTGGGAGAATATATTTGCAAATGACAGACAAATAAGCATTAGTATCCAAAATCTATAAAGAAATTATCAAACTCAATACTCAAAAAACATTTCATGGGAGGAAGACACTAATAGACACTTTTCCAATGAAGACAACCAAATGGCCTACAGACACATTAAAAATGCTCAGCATCACTCATCATCAGGGAAATACAAATCATCACTGTGAGATATCAACTCTCACCTGTCAGAATGGCTAAAGTTAACAAAACAAAAAACAACAGGTGTTGGTAATGCTGTGGATAAAGGGGAACCCTCTTGCACTGATAGTGGGAATGCAAAGTTGTGCAGTCATTCAGGAGAACAGTATGGAGGTTCCTTAAATAGTTGAAAATAGAATTCCCCTATAATCCAGCAATCACACTATTAGGTATTTAACCAAAGGACAGAGAAACACAGATTCAAAGGGACACATGTACCCTGGTTGATAGCAGCATTATCAACAATAGTCAAACTATGGAATGAGTCCAAATGGCCATTGACTAATGAATGGGTTAAGAAGATGTGGTGGAATGGAATGTTATTTACATTGGAATGGAATGTCATTCCAATGGAATATTATTTACCCATCAAAAAGCATGAAATCTTGCCATTTGCAATGAAATGGATGGAGGTAGGCTATATTATGCTAAACGAAATAAGCCAGTCAGAGAAAGACCAATAACATATGATTTCACTCATATGTGGAATTTAAGAAACAAAACAGCTGAACATATGGGAGGGGCAATAAAAAAGTAAAAAGAAGGAGAGAAACAAACCATAACAGTCTCTTAAAGATAGAGAACAAACTGAGGGTTGATGGAGGAGGTGGGTGGGGTATGGGCACTTATGATGAGCATTGGGTGTTGTATATAAGTGATGAATCACTGAATTGTATTTCTGAGACCAATACTGCACTGTACATTGACTAACTAGAATTTAAATAAAAATCTGAGAAAAAAAGTATTATCATATGATTCAGCAAGTCCCTTTAGGTATATACCTGAAAGAAATAAAGTCACTAATCTTGAAGAGACATCTGCACCCCCAGTTCACTGCATCGCAAGATATGGAAACAACCTAGGTCTCCATTGACAGATGAAAAGATAAAGAAAATACTATGTAAATATAAAATGATGTATTATTCTATTATCCAGCCTTAAGAAATCCTGTCGTTTCCAACCCAATGGATAAAACCTGAGGGCATTATACTAAGTGAAAGACGATAGAGAAAAACATTGCATGGACTTACACATGGAATCTTACTAAAAAGAAAACAAACTCATAAATACAGAGTACGTTGGTAGTTTCCTGAGGTTGGATGGTGGAGAAATTGGTGAAAGTGTTCAAAGGGTATAAATATTCAGTTATTAACATGAGTAAGTTCTGGATATCTACTACATATATAGCATGATATACATTATATTACAGTTAATAATATAGTTATAGTATAAGTATTTATACAATTATAGTTATAGTATAGTTAAAACTATAGTTTGACTATAATTAACAATACTATATTGTATACTTAAAAGTTGTTGAGAGTAGATATTAACAGTTCTCGCCACACAGGGGTCACTGGGTTGGCTCAGTCGGTTAAATGTCCAACTCTTGTTTTCAATTTGGGTCATGATCTCAGGGTCAGGAGGTTGAACCCTGCTTTGGGCTCTGTGCAGAGCAAGGAGCCTGCTTAAAATTCTCTCCCTCTCTCTTTGTCCCTACTGCTCATGTGCTCTCTATCTCTAAAAAAATAATAATAATAAAAAAAAGGTCTCACCACAACGAGAAAAAAATGGTAACTGTGTAAGATGACTGTGAAAACTTGTGGTAATTATTTTGTAACATATAGATATAGCAAATCACCTTATTGTATACCTTAAGCTTGCAACAATGTTGTATGCCAAATATATTTCAATAAATCTAGACAAAAAAGAATTATTAATATAGCTTGCATCATCCATTTAAAATATATTTCCTTCCAAACACATCCCTTTTTCAGTGATTACAAGTGGATAATCTTGAAAATAAAAGTTTATGAAACAAAAACTGGAACAATGTAAAATTTCTATTTTGACACATGTAGTAATATTATTTAAGAGAAAGTCATCTTTCTGAGGAAGTGTGCACTGAAGTACTTACAGGTACTGAAATATTTCCAAGTAAATGAGCATGATATCTGCTAGGGACTCAAACAACTCAGCGAAAGACAGGAAGAGTGGAAAGGGCCGAGGAAAAGGGGAAGGTAGAGAAGAAGAGAATGGGTAAGGGAGGAGGAAAGGAAAAAAGAGCAGGGAGAGGGAGAAGGGGTATAAGAGGGAGAAAAAGAAATAGAGAATATAAAAGCAAACATGGAAAATGTTAATTGGTGAATCTGGGTAGAGCATATGGGAGTTCTTTGTAATAGTCTGACAATTTCTTTGAATTGTAAAATTAGATCAAAATAAAGTTTAGAGGAGGATGAGTTAAAATGATGGAGTTGATGGGGAACCTATGCCTGCCTTGTCCCTTGAACACAGATAGATTAATATCAAATCATTTGGAACACCCAAGACATTGATCTGAGGACTGAGAACAAACTGTACATTTAAAGGGAGGAAAGTCACATCATGGAAGGTAGGAGCTGCAGACAGGTGATCTGGGGGAGAAGAGAACTGCAGATGCTTCAGAGGGGAAGGAGACCTTCTCACAGAGAAGACTGGGGAATCCAACATGCAGAGGATTATGCAAGAAAAACACTTCCCCAAAACCACTGAATGTGAAAAGGAGAGGGGCTGATTATGTTTTTATAAGCAGTGGAGCTCAAAGTCTGATGTTTAAGAAGTCTGTGCCATTGCTGGGACTGTGTCAGGTGGGTACAGTTGTGTTCATCTAGGGAAGAGTTCAGAGCCCCAAAAGTGGACAGCATGGTCTGAGGATACCCTTGGTTGCACCGGGAGAGACAGTTCCCTTCTTTGGAGTGAATTTGGGGGAGGTGGTATATCCTGAGAAGAGATGAAACAGAAAATGGGCACTATTGAGCAGCACTGTTAATTAGCTCAGCAGAGGGACCTGCTGAAGGCAGGTTACCTGGATGCCAGCTTTTGTCTAAGGTTTACCATTAAATGCTGAACCTCTGCACAGTCATGCAACTGCTTTTCTGGAACAAACTGACATGAGCCACAGTGTAGTGAAACCCTCCCCAGAGAATTAATGTAGGTTTGCACCTTATGAGGTTCCTAAAATTTAGAGTTTTGAAACCCAGCTGCACCCCTGAAATAAACCACAGAAACACAGTGCCACCACGCAGATAGATGGTGCAGACACAGACAGGGTTCTGATGGAATCCGGGGACACAGAGGGGGAGATTGTTCATTCTTCTGTGAGGGCTTCCTGAATAGGAGCAGGCACAAACTCCCCTCTTTAGGGACATCAGACATCAGAGGCCATTTCCCTCCCATCCATCAGCACAGACAGACTTCAGTGAACAACACAGCACCCACAGTGGAGGCTACAGTTGCTTATAATAATCCTCACCCCACAATACCTTGAAGATGCATCTCCACTAGGCAAAGTCCACCTGAGAACCAGCATGGCAGGCCCCTTCCCCAGAAAACCAGCACAAACCCCATGCACAAACTAAGTCTACTGATCATAGAGTACTAGAAAACTTCAGCTTTGGGGGAAATGAAATAGAATCTAGCCTTTTCTAACAAGCACATCAAAATGTACCTAGTTAAAATCCACCACACAATGTCCAGCGTCTGAACACTCCCCACTGCAGGCAAGGAGAAACTCTGTAGAGGACTGACCTAAGGAAGGAGCAGCCAAAACACAGCAGCAGAGTACACATAAACTACACCAAAAAAACTTCCTGAAATGCCAAACTCTGGACAGTATATGATCTTTCTTAATTTAGCCATTACTCTCTGGAGCAGGAACTGTAACAGATTTTCTGAAAACGCAGAAGACAGAGATCTAAGCAAAATGCCAAGACGGAGGAATCTATCCCACAAGAAACACCAAAAGGTAATGACCAGTGATATAATCAAAACAGTTATAAGTTGGGGCGCCTGGATGGCTCAGTGGATTAAAGCTTCTGCCTTCGGCTCAGGTCATGATCTCAGGGTCATGGTCAGGATCAAGCCCCGCATCAGGCTCTCTGCTCAGCAGGGAGCCTGCTTCCCCCTCTCTCTCTGCCTGCCTCTCTGCCTACTTGTGATCTCTGTCTGTCAAATAAATAAATAAAATCTTAAAAAAACAGTTATAAGTAATATGCCTGAACAAGAATTTAAAACAACAATCTTAAGGATGCTAGCTGTACTTGAGAGAAGCATAGAATACACTAGGGAGTACCTTACTGCAGAAATAAAAGTTCTAGAAACTACTCAGGCAGAAATAAAAAGGCTATAATCAAGATGCACAACAGACTGGATATAGTGACCACAAGGATGGAAGAAGCTGAGGAGCGAATCAGTCATACAGAAGTTAAAATTATGGAAAATAATAAAGTTGAAAGGAAGAAGGAAAGAAAAATATTGGATCACGAATGTAGACTTAGGGAACTCAGTGACTCCATAAAGTGTAATAACATTTGTATTATAGAGTTCCAGAAGAAGAGGAGAGGGGAAAGGGGCAGAAGGTTTATTTGAGAGTATTATAGTTGAAAACTTCCTAATCTGGAGAAGGACGCAGACATCGAAATCCAGGAGGCATCAAGAACTCCCATCAAGGGGCGCCTGGGTGGCTCAGTGGGTTAAAGCCTCTGCTTTCGGCTCAGGTCATGATCCCAGCGTCCTGGGATCGAGCCCCATGTCGGGCTCTCTGCTCAGCAGGAGGCCTGCTTCCTCCTCTCTCTCTGCCTGCCTCTCTGCCTGCTTGTGATCTCTGTCAAATAAATAAATCTTAAAAAAAAAAAGAACTCCCATCGAAATCAACAAAAGCAACCCAACACCAAGACACAGCATAGTGAAATTTACAAAATACACAGGTAAAGAAAGAATCTTGTAAGCAACATGGGAAAAAATTCCTTAACCTAGAAGAGAAATAAAATCAGGTTTGCATCAGATAGATCCACAGAACCTTAGCAGACCAGAAGAGAGTGGCATGATATATTCAATGTACTGAATGGGAAAAATATGCAGCCAATAATTCTTTACCTGGCAAGGCTGTCATTCAGAATAAAATGATAGAAAAAGAGTTTCCAGACAAACAAAAACTAAAGGAGTTTGTAACCATTAAGCCAGGTGTGAAAGAAATTTTAAGGGGTCCTGAGTAGAGAAAAAAAGACCAAAAGCAACAAAGACTAGAAAGTAACAGAGAAAATATCAAAAAATACCAACTTTACAGTTAATACAATGGCACTAAATTCATATTTATCAATAATCAGTCTGAATGTAAATGGACTAAATTATCCAATCAAAAGACAAAGGGTAGCAGAATGGATTTAAAAAAAACAAGACCTATCTATATTCTGCTTACAAGAGACTCATTTTAGAACTAAAGACACCTACAGATTGAAAGTGAGGGAACAGAGAGCCATTCATCGTCAAAAGAAGGCCAGAGTGGCAATACTTATATAAGAAAACTAGATTTTAGGGGCACCTGGGTGGTTCAGTGGGTTAAGCTGCTGTCTTTGGCTCAGGTCATGGTCTCAGGATCCTGGGATCAAGCCCCACATCAGGCTCTATGCTTAGCAGGGAGCTTGCTTCCCCCTCTCCCTCTGCCTACCTCTCTGCCTACTTGTGATCTCCCTCTCTGTCAAATAAATAAATAAAATCCTTAAAAAAAAGGAAAAGAAAACTAGATTTTAAACCAAAGACCATAAGAAGAGATGAAGAAGGGCACTATGTATCATAATTAAGGGACCTATCAAACAAGAATTTCTAACAATTGTAAATATTTATGCCCCCAACTTGGGACCAAATATGTAAATCAAACAACATAAAGAAACTCAGTGACAATAATACAATAATACTAGGGGACTTTAATACTCCTACTTAGAACAATGGACAGATCATCTAGGCAGAAAATCAAAAAGTAAACAAAGGCTTTGAATGACACACGGACTAGTGGACTTAACAAAGATATTCATAACATTTCATCCACAAGCAGCAGAATACACATTCTTTTTAAGTGCAGACAGAACATTCTCTAGAATAGATCACATACTGGGTCACAAATTAGGCCTCAACAAGTACAAAAGAGATTGAGATCATACTGTGCATAACAGACCACAATGCTACAAAATTTAGAGTCAACCACAAGAAAAAATTGGAAAGACCACAAATTCATGGAGGTGAGAAAACATCCTAATAAGAATGAATGGGTTAACCAGGAAATTAAAGAGGAAATAAAAAAGTACACGGAAGCAAATGAAAATGAAAACACACAGCAAAGGCAGTCTTAAGAGAAGTATATTATAATACAGGCCTACCTCACCAAATAAGAAAAGTCTCAAATATACAACCTATTCTTATATCTAAAGGAGCTACAAAAGGAACAGGAAATAAAGCCTAAAGCCAACAGAAGAAGAGAAATAATAAAGATTAGAGCAGAAATAAATGATATAGAAACAGAAAGCAAAAACAAAAACAAAAACAAAACACAGTAGAACACATCAATGAAACTAAGAGCTGGTTCTTTAAAAGAATTAAGAAAATTGATAACTCCCTAGCCAGACTTATCAAAAAGAGAAAGGAACAAATAAATAAAATCACAAATGAAAGAGGAGAAATCACAACCAACACCACAGAAATACAAACAATTAGAGTATTATAAAAAGTTATACGCAGTAAATGGGCAATCCGGAAAATATGGAAAAATTCCTAGAAACATACAAACTACCAAAACTGAAATAGGAAGAATTAAAAAATTTCAATAGACCCATAATCAGTAAAGAAATTGCATCAATAATAAAAAATGTACCAACATCAAGGCATCAATCCCATTTGCAACTGCACCAAAAACTGTAAGATACCTAGGAATAAACCTAACCAAAGAGGTAAATGTTCTGTACTCTGAAAAGTATAGAACACCTATGTAAGAAATTGAAGAGGACATAAATAAATGGAAAAACATTCCATGCTCATAGAGCAAAAAAAACATTGTTTAAAATGTCTATACTACCCAAAACAACCTACAATTTTAATGCAATCCCTATCAAAATACCACCAACATTTTTCACAGAGCCGGAACAATTATGGAACCACAAAAGACCCGGAATACCCACAACAATCCTGAAAAATAAAAGCAGAGCTGGAAACATCACGATTCTGGACTTCAAGCTTTATGAAGCTGTAGTCAAGACAGTATGGTACTGGCACAAAAACAGACATATACATCAATGGAACAGAACAGAAACCCCAGAAATGGACCCTCAACTCTATAGTCCACTAATCTTAGAAAAAGCAGGAAAGAATATCCAATGGAAAAAAGACAGTCTCTTCAATAAATGGTGCTGGGGAAATGGGACAGCCACATTCTAGAAGAATGAAACTGGACCATTTTCTCACATCATAGAGAAAGATGCACTCAAAATGGATGAAAGACCTCAATGTAAGACAGGAATCCATCAAAATCCTAGAGAAGAACACAGGCAGCAACCTCCATGACCTTGGCCACAGCAACTTCTTGCTAGAAAAATCCCCAAAAGCAAGGAAAACAAAAGCAAAAATGAACTACTGGAACTTCATCAAGATAAAGACCATCCGCACAGTAAATGAAACAACCAAAAAAACACTAAAAGGCAATGTATGTTATGGGAGAAGATTTTTGCAAAGGACATATCAGATAAAGCACTATTATCCAAAATCTATAAAGAACTTATCAAACTCAACACCCAAAAAATAAATAATCAGTTAAGAAATGGGCAAAAGACATGAACAGATATTTCTCCAAAGAAGACATACAGGTGGCTAACAGACACATGAAAAGATGCTCAGTATCACTCATCATCAGGGAAATACAAACCACAACCATGATGATATGCCACCTCACAACCGTCAGAATGGCTAAAATTAACAACACAGGAAATACGAGGTATTGGTGAGGATGTGGAGCAAGGGGAACCCTTCTACACTGTAGATGGGAATGCAAAGTGGTGCATTCACCGTGGAAATTAGTATAGAGGTTCCTCAAAGAGTTAAAAATAGATCTACTCTATGATCCAGCAATTGCACTACTAGGTATTTAACCACAGGATACAAAAATACAGATTTGAAGAGGCACACGCTCCTCAATGTTTACAGCAGCATTATCAACAATAGCCAAACTATAGAGAAAGCCCAAATGTCCATCTACTGATGAATGAATATGGTATATGTATATATACCACATATATTGTATATGTATATATAATATAATGGAATATTACTCAGCTATCAAAAAGAATAAAACATTGCCGTTTGCAATGATGTAGATGGAGCTACAGTATATTATGCTAAGTGACGTAAGTCAGGGAAAGGCAAATACCATTTGATTTCACTCATATGTAGAATTTAAGAAAGAAAACAGATGAACATATAGAAAAGGGGACAAAAAAAGAGAGGGAAGAAAAACATAAGAGATTCTTACCTATAGAGAACAATCTGAGGGTTGATGGAGGGAGGTGGTTGGCGTACGGGCTAAATAGTTGATGGCTATTAATGAGGGCACTTGTGATGAGCACTGGGTATTATTATATGTAAGTGATGAATCACTAAATTCTTTTCCTAAAACTAATGTTTTACTATATGTTAACCAGCATATATTTAAATAAAAATTAAATAAATTTAAATAAAATTTAAATAAATTTTTTTGAGATAAAACAAGAACAACAACAAAAAAATATACAAAAAAATATACAAAAAGTTTAAGAACTCAAATATAAATACCAGGAATAATTCCATCATTCAATAGCATGCACATACATTTCCATGCAGTTAATGAAAGAAATGTTTTATATGGCCAAAATCTTTCAGAATGAGAAGCTCATATATAATTTTGCTTTTTCTTATCAGAAAGATTAAAAATATATTTTAAAGCAGAAAATAAGATGAAGTTTTGTGGGATTTTTTGGAAAATAAGATGAAGTTAATTGTAATTGGACTAATGATTTCACGATCTGATTTTTACAAAAGAGCCCCATGTGTTTGCAAATTAAACAAATTTATGAGTCAAATAAGAAGTTATAAGAGAAATTACAACTGAATGACAATAAAGTACTACACATAAAAATCTGTTAAATCCTTTTAACATGATATGTAGTGGAAGATTTATAGTCATAAATTCTTATTTTAGAAAAAGAGCTTGATGATTACTGGGCTAAAAGTCCAGAAGATAAATTTGAAAAAGAGCAAATATAAAGCAAGTAAAGAAAATAATAAAGATTAAAGCAAAAATTTTAAAAACAAAATATCCAATGGTGAGGGTGATGAAACCAGTATCAGAAAATACATTAGAAAATTGATTACTGTAATTTATCACATGGTCACACTCTCAAATTAATGGATAAAAACTCCATATTCCTTCATAATTAAAAAGTCTCAGCATAATAAGGCTAGAAATGAACTTCCTTATCCTGAAGAAACAAATCTAAAAATGGTGAAACATTTGTATAATTCCATTGAAAATTCAAAAGCAAGAGAAGAAAATTCGCTATCACTGTTACTCTTTCTCATTGTAGTGAAGATCCTAGCTGGCATAGTAAGACAAGCTAAAAAATAAATATTGACGAGAAACTGCCATTATTCACAATAGAATTACTAGATAATCTCAGAAAATCGGTAAATTATCAGAACAAACAGAATTCAGAAAGATCGTGGCATATAAAATCAATATGCAAAAATATCAATCGTTCCCATTTACCAGCCAAAAATCAGAAAATGTGGGGTTAAAAAAATTTTTTTTTAAGATTTTACTTATTTATTTGACAGACAGAGATCACAAGTAGGCAGACAGGCAGGCGGCGGGGTGGGTTGGGGGGCGGGGAGTAGACTCCCTGCTGAGCAGGGAGCCCAATTGGGGCGGGCTTAATCCCAGGACCCTGAGATCATGACATGAGCAGAAGGCAGAGACTTAACCCACTGAGCCACCCAGGCGCCTCAGAAAATGTGGTTTTAAACACATTTATACATTTCCCAGTAACAACAGAAACTATAAGGTAATTAGGAGTGAATCTAACAATGGAGCTTATAAATTACATTATTATTATATGGTATATATGGTTTCATATAATGTAGAAAGTAAATTTCTATTTTACCATTTGGTGCTAGCTTTGTTTTTTGTTTAGCTATTTCTTTTTATAACTCTTATTCCTCTTCCTCACTTACTAAGTTTTTTTGTAAACAAATAACCTTAAAAAACACAATTACCTGGTGCAGGACATCAGAAAAAAGCAGGGCAGCGGTGTCAATAATCTTCATTGTCTTCACTAGACGAAGCATTTTATGAATGCACCAAGGAAATGGAGTCATTCTACAATCCCTCAGAGACTGAAAAATAATAAAGTAAGGCAAAATGGTTTCTTCTGTTATGGTCCATCTCTTTCCCCTGGCCTCAAGTCCTTATGATCCACCATGCTCTCATTTCTATATAATAGAAATATTATTCTATATTTCTGTACAATAATATTCCTGTATAACAGTTAAATGGATATTATTAAGAGAGGCCTATTGTAAATTAAGAGCATAGATTCTGGAAGCATTTTAGAACAGGGTCTAGCACATAAAAATGTTCAGTAAATATGTGCTATTATTATTATTTTCAATGATTTGAATCACTAGAGGAAATTATGTAGCTCTTCAACTTTTTGCCTTGCACAACCTCCTTTGTTTTGTATCTGAGCACTGCTATTCCTATGTCCTACCCCCTACAACCATTATCCTTTTGGACACTGAAGTAGAACTGATGCAAATCAGAGTGTAAAGGAATGAATGACTGGATGATGCTTTCAAGCAAAACCAGAGCTCATTCTTTTTCTATGCATTATCTCTAAGTCCTAAGTCCAGAGCCTCCTTAGTTTCCACTGTTATCCTAGCATTTATAGACTTATTTATTCAAATATCTGTTTCACTCCTACTATTTACCAAGCATTATGCCTTGTCATCCATTCCCTACAGTTTCCAGCACAATGCCTAGTCCTTTTCAAGGGCTCCGTAAAGGTTTATTGCATGAATGAAGAAAGGATGCCCTGTTTCCTTGGATTACAAGAATCTGTGAGGCTTGGGTCAGATTTGGTTTTCTTTTTTGCATTCTAGAAGGTCATCTAAATAAAAGGTTGTTTCTCTGATAGTAAAATCTGGACTCCTAAAATACATCATTTGGTTACCACCACTTTTGAATTAAACTACATACTCTTTAGCATAATATTCAAGGTCCTGCAACACTCTGTTGCACCTCCAAGTCTTTCTCCAAAATTTCTCCAAGCTTTTCACAGAAAGCTGCTTTGGGGCTTTTGTCCTGGAAACACCAGGCCTGAAAAGCATTCTCTAGCTTTCCACAAGACAGATGTCACTCATTCTTTAAGGCCCACCCAAAGTTTCCCTTTCCTTTTTGATGGGTCACGATTACCACCAGGCAGAATGACTTTGTCCATCCTGAGTGATCCCTGCATACCCCGAACAAGCACTTGGGTTTACAATTACCACAGTGTAACTTTTTTTTTTTTTAACTTGATAAATTTTCCGGCCACACACAGAGAAACATAAATTCCTGGAGACTTATACTCTGTCACCACAGAAATTGGGCCTGTTAGCATAGGAATGAGGCCTTCCATATGTTATTGATCTTGAACCAATGACTTTTTTAAAATGGGAAAGTTTCAGATATACACAAAAATAGTGGGAACAGCATAATGAATCACCCAGTTATGATCAACTCATGAACATTTTGTTTGTAAACCCCCATTACGGCCCCACTAAATTACTTTTAAGTATATCAAAAGATTTAAATCTATTTCTTAAAAAATATAATAATTATCACAGTTAATATATTAAAAATAACTACTTAATGTCAATAAATATCCATAATTTCACCCAAACATATTTCGTGAAAGAGCTATTTAATGCCCCCTTTTTGTTGTTATTTGTTTTTCCATATTGAAATCGTGGAAAGAATAGAGAAAGAGAGAAGAGATCTGGGAAATTGCATAATTAAGTTGCAGAGAGCCTGGATGTTCAAGATGATAAAGACTCTGACCTGGTTTGGGGTGGGAGAAGTATATTCTACTACTTCTCCGGAGGAGGAGGGTGCGATTTCAGTCCCGGTGATGCCGGAGAGGATGCGGAGGGGAGAGGGTTACTACCTCCGTTGGGGGTTCCTTCAGGATAATCCCACCGTGGAGCTAGGAGACAGCGCTTTTTTGGAGGCCTGGTATCCCGCGTATTTCCAGGTGGGAGCGTGGATGTCCCGGAGGCGCAAGGTTGGTCCCCCATAAGGATTATAAGACTGGGTGTCAGCTCTCTCTAGTGGGCCCAGCGAGGCCGAGACCTGAGATGGCGGCTGTTCCCTTCCAGGCACAGAGCTTCCTCTGGGTTTCGCGCTTACCGTATTTCCTGTATCCTGAAACGCATATCCCCCTCTCCGCCTCCGCCCTCCCCTCCCTACTCCACCCTATTTTAATATTTCTACAGGGGAGGGTCTTAAGACGAGGCATATATTTAATATTTAATGTTTTTCCTCTGCTCGTCCCTCCTCCAAGTGTAACTAAATCTATGTTCTGTTTTATACAATCTATGCCATTTTAAGATTAAAAGAAATTTAGATTTACTCCTAAATGGTAAACTCTGCATAGATTGTGGAAAAGCGCGGAGCGGGGAGGGAAGGTGCGCAGGTGTGGGGGAAGGGGGAGAACAAAAAAATTATTTAAAAGCTAAGGTCTTTACTATAGAGTTGCCTATGCGCAACACAGAGCCATGAAACTACTTAGGACGGTTTAAAAAGCAATATGCAAACCTGTTAGTTGACTAAAGTGCAAAATAGTACACCAGCATTGACCGTGGTAATTGAATGTGTAAAATAAATTCACCGTATGTCATAGAATGTAATGTCACTTATTTCTTTTTATTTTAACAATTTAATATTTCAACATCTATAAAATTTCAGTTGATGAATCTCAGTCTCAATTGATGGAATGTCATACTTTAATTGGCAATATTTTTGTTCTGTTTCCCAGAGTTATGGAAGATTATAATTCACCTTACTGTATGGTGTATTATATTCTATGATATATGGTAAGTAATCAGAAGAGGGTGCGCTGTGGTTTAGAAGAAAAGGCTGCGGGAACTTCTTAGACCTTTCTCATTCACGTCCATCCTCCTTTGGCTATGCACAAACTAGACCACAATTTTACACCACTGTCCTTAGTGTTTTATAATAGAGAGTTCAATCCTTAATGTCAAAATAGAACTGACTTTTAAAATACCCTGTTAGGGGCTCCTGGGTAACCCAGTGGTCTAAGCCTCTGCCTTTGGCTTAGGCCCTGGTCTCAAGGTCCTGGGATCCAGCCCTGCATCAGGCTCTCTGCTCAACGGGGAGCCTGCTCCCCCCCACCCCTCGCCCCCCGCCGCCTGCCTTCTGCCTACTTGTGATTTCTCTTTGTCAAATAAATAAATGAAATCTTAAAAAAATAAAAATAAATAAAATACTGTTATTTATAAGCTTTGTGATATTTAAGTAGTTGATTAAACACTAAGAGCTATAGTTTCCAGGAGATAATAATTTCTTCCTTTTAAAACTGTTGCCATAATCAGGCTTCATGTATTTAAAATACTTGTTAACCATGATTGCCTCTCATCTTCACCATCACTGTCTTCCTCTAAGTACCAGTGCAGCCCTTTACACAAACTAGATACTAAATAAAAGTTTAGGAAATAAATGACCCTGTGGTTTTCTATCAAATGTTACCAATAAAGAAAAATACTATTGCAGTGAGTTAATGAAAACATGTGAAGGGAAATCAAGGGAAGCAATACTTTAGATTTAGAAAAGCAGTTGGGACTAGACATAGTACGTGGGAATCACCAACATAAATCTGGTAGTAGCACAGAGATGGATCTTATCCTCAAGAGAAAATATAGAGAAAAAGGAAGAGGGCTAAAGACAGAATATTGAGTAATTATAGACAGAGGAAGAGTAGTCTACTGCAAAGGCTGAGAAAGAGTAGCCAAAGCCAAAGGAGAGGACTCTAACCTAGTGTTTCTCACTTTTGGCACTACTGACATTTGAGGCCAGATTCCTATCTGTGGGAGGGGCCTGCTCTGTTCTTTGTAGAATGTTTAGCAGTATACCAACATAGGGCAGTAGCACATCCTCACTACCTGTAAAACCAAAAATGTCTCCAGACACTGCCAAATGTCCTCTGGGAGACAAAGTCATCCCTACTAAGAACCATTGATCTATTCCTAATCTACCAAGCTTGCTCCTTTCATAGTCTTCTTTATTTCAGTGAATGTCATCCCTTCTACCCAGTTGTACAAGTCAAACCTTATTACTATGCTTTATACTGCAGACTATTTCATTATTTTCCAAAGTAAGTGAAGTAACATTTTTGCAATCTTTTCAGATCTGCTTCTCAATCTGTAAAACTAGAGACTTTAAGAGCAAAAGTTGAAATTAAGTTGTTTTATAGCCACTGCTTTAGTAAATTAAGGTAAATGTTGCCTATTTTAGTAAAATAACAGAAATTAAAAATTATATCAAATCCAGATGTGTTATATTTATGGTAAACATTTGAATTGTGAAAACAGTCCCAATGTAAAGCTGCTGCCATCAACCTGGACTATTTATATCTCAACTGGATTTATTTTTATTTTTAATTGTGGTAAAATAAACATAAAATTTTCCATCTTAATCATTTTTAAGTGTACAGTTCAGTAGTTGAGTATATTCACAATGTTGTACAACAAATCTCCAGAATTTTGTCATACTCATTAAACAATGCCTTCCCTTTTCCCTTCTCCAAGTCCTTGGTAACTACCATTATACTCCCAACTGGATTTTGTTTGTTTATTTTTGTTAAACTAAAATGGAGAACTAAAACCTTTTGCAGCTAGGTCTCAAAAGGATTTTTCCTCATCAGCTTTTCCAAGTTAAACTTTTTTTTTTTAAACATTGTTGAAATAGGTGAATGTGAATCATGAAACCAAAAGAGGGAACCTTTAGGCTGAAGGGCTAGCATACCAGATTTGAAAAGTGTTACAGATTTGAATTTCTTTCTTAATTTAAAGTGCTCAAATGACAACAGATGTGCAAGAGGGGAGTGTTTTCTATAAATGATGATGGAAAACTGGATAGCCACATGAAGAAAATGAAACTGGATCACTGTTTTATACCATACATAAAAATTTACTCAAAACAAAGTAAAGTCTTGAATGCAAGACCATAAACCATAAAACTCCTAGAAGTAATCATAGGCTGTAAGCTCCTTGACATCAGTCTTGGTGATACTTTTTTTTTTTTTAATCTGGCTCCAAAGGCATTGAGAACAAAAACAAAAATAAACAAATGGGACTACACCAAACTAAGAAGCTTCTGCATAGTGAAGGAAACTATCAACAAAATAAAAAGGTAATGTACTCAATGGAAGAAAATATTTGCAAATTGTATATCTGATAAGGGGCCAATATCCATAGTGTATAAAGAACTCATACGACTCAATAGCAAAAACAAAAATCTGATTAAAAAATGGACAGAGGATCCTAATAGACATTTTCTCCAAGGAAGATATACAGATGGCCAATAGCTTCATGAGAAGATTATCAACATCACTCATTATCAGGGAAATGTAAATCAAAACCACAATGAGATATTCCCTCACACTTGTTAGAATAATGACTATTATCAAAAGACAAGAAATAAGTGTTGGTGAGAATGTGGAGAAAAGAGAACCCTTGTACATTGTTGGTGGGAGTGTAAATTGGTGCAACCACTATAGAAAACAATATGGGAGTTCCTGAAAAAATTAAAAATAGAACTACCATATGATCCAGCAATTCCACTTAGGGGTATTTATCCAAAGGAAACAAAATATAACTCAAAAGGATATATGCATCCCCTATGGTAATTGCAGCATTATTCATACAATAGCCAAGATAGAAACAACCTGAGGGTCCAATAATGGATGTGTGTATAAAGAAGATGTGTATAATACATTATACGTTAATAATAATAATTAATAAAAAAGAAAAAAGAAGATGTGGTATACACACACATAATATACATACAAACACAATGCACACAATGCAATATGACTCAACCAATGAAAAAAGCATGAAATACTGCTATTTGTGACAATATGGATGGACCTATAGTGTATTGTGCTAAACGAAGACAGAGAAAAACAAATACTGTATGATTTCAATTACATGTGGAGTCAAAAAAACAAAGCAACTGAACAAGCAAAGCAAAACAAAACTCATAGATACAGAGAACAGATTGGTGGTCACCAAAAGGGAGGAGGTTTCAAAGGTGGGTAAAATGGGCAAAGAGGTCAAGAGGTACAAATATTCAGTTACAAAATAAATGTCATAGAGTTGTAATATACAGCATGGTGATCATACTCAATAATACTGTATTGCAAATTTGAAAGATGCTAAGAAAATAAATCTTAAAGTTTCCTATTACGTAATTTTTTTTGTAATTTTATGTGGTGACAGATGGTAATAGACTCATTGTGGTGATCTATTTCTAATGCGTACAAATGTTGAAATATTGTGTCATACAGCTGAAACTAATATAATGTTGTATGTCAGAAAATGACAACACAGAACAAAACTGAACCCACCTCTGCATGATATTAATCTGTTTTAATTGGGGGGTATTTATTTGTTTTTACTTATTTTGTTTGAATTCAGTTAGTTAACGTATAGTGTATCATTAATTTCAGATATAGAGTTCAGTAATTTATAAGTTGCATGTAACACCCAGTGCTCATTACATCACATGCCCATCACCCAGTTACCCCATCCCCTCGTCCTTCTCTCCAGCAACCTTCAGTTTGTTTCCTATAGTTAAGAGTCCTTATGGTTTGTCTCCATCTCTGATTTCCTCTTGTAGGGATGGGAGGGAAAATAGTGAATTCTTTAAACTGGGAAGTTGATTAATTCTGATTTCTTTTGGAAATTAACTTTCATCTCAAGGCCAAGAAGTTTTCTCTTACATGTGCAATTATAAAGGACTTCTTTGTTAATTGTTTTTAAGTACCAATCTCAGGAAAAAAACCATGGAGTTTTTATAAGATTTTCATAAAATGGAAAATAAGAATGATTTGGAGTGAGACTAGACATATGATTTATTTTGTTTTATTTTACATTTTAATATAATGTTAAACTAGAATTTTTAAAAGAATTCTATAAAATAAAAATAAGAAAGCACAAAGATCTATTAGCTCTTTGCCTAGAAAACCTCCTTAAATGCTTGGGGGAGAGGAACAGAGTGTAAATTTGTATACGTTGACATACACAGATGCATGTGTGTGTGATGTATGTACCTGCATATGTGTTGTTTTTTATTTCAAAAAGATGACCATATAATCACAGTTTTTGAACATAGGTTTTTGGTGTTTTTAACTTCACCATATAGCTTGCTGATTTTTCGACATAATCTTGCTTCTCATTGTTAAATTTTTTTAATGGCTGCACACAATCCCATTATATGCACTTACATTGATTTTTTATCCATATTCCATAAAATTCACCTTATTATAGTATGTAATTTGACATGTTTAAGTATATTCACAAAATTGTGCATCTATCTTCACTATTTAATTCAAGAACATTTTCATCAATCCAAAAAGAAACCATGTACACTTTAATGGTCACTTCCAATCCTCCCTACCCCAGCCCCTGGAAATTACTAATTTATTTTCTCTCTCTATGGATTTGTCTATACTGGACATTTCATATGAATGGAATCATATGATAAATGGTCTTATGCATTTGGATTCTTTCACTAAGCATATTTTTCAGGTTCATGATTTTGTACAATGAATCAGTGTTTCATTTTTAATATTTAAAAAATTTATTGTGGTACATACACATAAAAAAGTTTATTTTTTATTTTGAAAAATCTTAATCATCTTAATAATTTTGAAGTGTACAGTTCAGAAGTGTTAGGTGTTATGCAACGATCTCCAGAAGTCTTCATCTTGCTAAATGGAAATGCTATAACCATTAAGCAACAACTCCTTATTCACCACTGCCCCTAACCCCTAGCAACCACCTTTCTACTTTCCGTCTTTATGAGCTTGATTACTCTAGTACATCATTAAAATAGAATCATAAAATATTAGTCTTCTTGTGAATGATTCATTTTGCTTCATATAATGCCCTCAAGTTTCATTCATGTTGTAGCATGTGTCAGGATTTTCTTCCCTTTAAAAGGTGAATATGTGCCAGGATTTCCTTCCTTTGAAAAGCTGAATAATATTCCATTGTAAGTATATACTACAGTTTATTCATCCATTCTCCTGTTATTGTACATTAGAGTTTCTTCCACGTTTGGACTATTGAGAATAATGCCTCCAAGCACATGGGTATACACATATCTCTTGAAGGTCCTGCTTTCAAGTTTTATGGATATGGCCCAGAAGTGGAATTAATGGATCATGCAGTAATAATTCAATATGTATTTTTTTGAGGAAACACCAAAATATTTTCCATAGTGGCTGCACCTTTTGACATTTTCACCAAGAGTGCACAAGGGTTTCAATATCACCAGGGCAATATCACCTTGCCAAGGATTTTATTATTATTATTATTATTATTATTATATTTTTATTTATTATTATTTGATATGCTTTTTTTGTTGTTTCTTCACAGTCATTTTTGAAAAATGAAGTATGATTGGGGTGCCTGTGTAGTTCAGTCAGTTAAATATCAGCTGTCAGCTCAGGTCATGATCCCACTGTCCTGGGATCAAGCCCCACATCAGGCTCCTTGCTCAGAGGAGATCCAGGTTCTCCCTCTCCCTGTGCCTGGTTCTCCCTCTCCCTCTGCTTGCTTCTCCCTCTGCCTGCCGCTGCCCCTGCTTGCTTGTATGCATGTGCTCTCTCTCTATCAAATAAATAAATAAATCTTAAGAAATTTAAAACTATCCCCATACATACTTAGAGAATTAATTTTTTTGTCATAAGAACTTCTGAGATTTACTCCATTTAACAACACTCAAATTGGTACTACAGCATTAAAATATAGTCGATAAGTAATACATTATGTACCCAGGACTGACTGAGTGACTGACTTTAGTAGTTAGCTAGTTAGTTTCAAGTTTTTAAAATTTATTTAAGTTGGTTTTTTAAAATTTAAAATCAATTAATTAAAATGCACTGTACTACTAACTTCAGAGGTAAAGTTAAGTGATTCACCAATTGCATGTAACGCCCAATGTTTACTGCATCAAGTGCCCATTACCCATGTACCCCATCTGCCTACCCACTTTCCCTCCAGAAATCTTCAGTTTGTTTCCTATAGTTAAGAGTTTTTTCATGGTTTTTAATCCTTACTCCAATTTCATCTATATTTTATTTTTCCTTCCCATCCCCGATGCTCATGTTTTGTTTCTTGAATTCCTCATATGACTGAAATTACATGGCACTTTTCTTTCTCTGACTAACATACTTCTCTTAGCCTATTACCTTCTAAATCCACCCGTGGATTTAGATGCTGCAAATGATAAGATTTCATTATTTTGATGGCTGAGTAATATTCCATTGTATATATATACACCACAACTTCTTCATCCATTCATCTGTCTAGGGACTTCTGGGCTCTTTCCATATTTTAGCTATTGTGTACATTGTTCGTAAAGGTGCATGTGTACCTTTGAATCACTATGTTGTATCCCTTGGATAAATAGCAAGTAGTAAATTTGTTAGGTTGTATGGTAGCTCTATTTTATATTGTTTTCCAGAGTGGTGATAGCAGTTTGCATTCCCACCAACAGTATAAAAGCGTTCCTCTATGTCCACATCCTCACCAACATCTGTTGTTTCCTGACTTGTTAATTTTGCCATTCTGACTCATGTAGCAGTGGTGTGTCATTGTGGTTTTGATTTGTATTTCCGTGATACAAAGGGATGTAGAACATTTTCTCATGTGTCTGTTGGTCATTTGCATGTCTTCATTGGAAAAATGTCTGTTCATGTGTTCTGCCTATTTCTTGACTGGTTCATTTGTTTTTGGGTGTTGAGTTTGATAAGTTCTTTATAGATGTTGGATACTATCCCTTTATCTGATAAGACATTTGTAAATATCTTCTCCCAGTGTGTAGGTAGCCTTTTAGTTTTGTTGACTGTTTTCTTTGCTGTGCAAAAGCTTTTTATCTTGATGAAGTTCCAATGATTCACTTTTGCTTTCATTTCCATTGCCTTTGAGATCTGTCTAGCAAGAAGTTGCTGCAGCCAATGTCATAGAAGTTGCTGCTGATGTTCTTTTCTAGGATTTTGTTGGATTCCTGTCTCACATTTAAGTCTTTCACCCATTTGACTTTATTTTTGTGTACAGTGTAACAAAAATAGTCCAGTTTCATTCTTCTGCATGTGGTTGTACAATTTTCCCAACACCATTTCTTGAAGAGACTATTTTCCATTGGGTGTTCTTTCTTGCTTTGCCAAAGATTAGTTGACCATAAAGTTGAGGGTCCTTTTCAGAGTTCTTTATTGTGTTCAATTGATTTATGTCTCCTTTTTTTGTGCCAGTACCATGCTGTCTTTATAATTACAGTTTATGATATAACTTGAAGTCTGGAATTGTGATGCTCCAGGTGTTTTCTTTTTCAGCATTCCTTTGGATATTCGGGGTCTATTCTGGTTCC
The DNA here is from genome assembly GCF_922984935.1 of Meles meles. Taxonomy (NCBI): domain Eukaryota; kingdom Metazoa; phylum Chordata; class Mammalia; order Carnivora; family Mustelidae; genus Meles; species Meles meles. Next base: position 49,463,716 of record NC_060087.1, on the reverse strand, counting down.
ATACAAATTTTAAGATTATTTGTTTCAGCACTGTGGAAAATGTTTATGGAATTTTGATAGAGATTGCATTGAATGTGTAGATTGCTCTCTGAAGCATACAAATTTTAACATTTGTTCTTCCATTCCGTGAGCATAGAATGTTTTTCAATTTCTATGTGTCGTCCTCCATTTCTTTTTTTTTTTAAGATTTTATTTATTTATCTGAGAGAGAGAGAGAGACAAAGAGTGAGAGGGGAGAGGTAGAGGGAGAAGCAGGCTCCCCGATAAGCAGAGAACCTAACAAAGATCTTTTTTTTCTCTTTTCAGCATAATAGTATTCATTGTTTTTGTACCATGCCCAGTACTCCATGCAATATGTGCCCTCCCTATTACCCACACCCTGGTTCCCCCAACCTCCCACCTCCTGCACCTTCAAAACCCTCAGGTTGTTTTTCAGAGTCCATAGTCTCTCATAGGTCATCTCCCCTTCCAATTTCCCTCAACTCCATTCTCCTCTCCATCTCCCCATGTCCTCCATGTTATTTGTTATGCTCCACAAATAAGTGAAACCATATGAAAATTGACTCTCTCTGCTTGACTTATTTCACTCAGCATAATCTCTTCCAGTCCCATCCATGTTGCTACAAAAGTTGGGTATTCATCCTTTCTGATGGAGGCATAATACTCCATCGTGTATATGGACCACATCTTCCTTATCCATTCGTCCGTTGAAGGGCATCTTGGTTCTTTCCACAGTTTGGCGACTGTGGCCATTCCTGCTATAAACATTGGAGTACAGATGGCCCTTCTTTTCACTACATCTGTATCTTTGGGGTAAATACCCAGTAGTACAATTGCAGGGTCATAAGGAAGCTCGATTTTTAATTTCTTGAGGAATCTCCACACTGTTCTCCAAAGCGGCTGCAGTAACTTGCATTCCCACCAACAGTGGAAGAGGGTTCCCCTTTCCCCACATCCTCTCCAACACATGTTGTTTCCTGTCTTGCTAATTTTGGCCATTCTAACTGATGTAAGGTGGTATCTCAATGTTGTTTTAATTTGAATCTCCCTGATGGCTAGTGATGATGAACATTTTTTCATGTGTCTGATAGCCATTTGTACGTCTTCATTGGAGAAGTGTCTGTTCATATCTTCTGCCCATTTTTCAATATGATTATCTGTTTTGTGTGTGTTGAGTTTGAGGAGTTCTTTATAGATCCTGGATATCAACATTTTGTCTCTAATGTCATTTGCAAATATCTTCTCCTGTTCTGTGGGTTGCCTCGTTGCTTTGTTGACTGTTTCCTTTGCTGTGCAGAAGCTTTTGATCTTGATGAAGTCCCAAAAGTTCATTTTTGCTTTTGTCTCCTTGGCCTTTGGAGACATATCTTGAAAGAAGTTGCTGTGGCTGATATCAAAGAGGTTACTGCCTATGTTCTCCTCTAGGATTCTGATGCATTCCTGTCTCACGTTGAGGTCTGTTATCCATTTCGAGTTTATCTTTTTGTACAGTGTAAGAGAATCATCGAGTTTCATTCTTCTACATATCGCTGTCCAGTTTTCCCAACACCATTTATTGAAGAGACTGTCTTTTTTTCCACTGTATATTTTTTCCTGTTTAGTCGAAGATTATTTGACCATAGAGTTGAGGGTCCATATCTGGGCTCTCCACTCTGTTCCACTGGTCTATGTGTCTGTTTTTATGCCAGTACCACGCTGTCTTGGTGATCACAGCTTTGTAGTGAAGATTGAAATCAGGTAACATGATGCTGCCGGTTTTGTTTTTGTCTTTCAACATTTGCTTAGCAATTTGGAGTCTCTTCTGATTCCATACAAATTTTAGGATTATTTGTTCCAGCTCTTTGAAAAATACCGGTGGAATTTTGATCAGAATGGCATTAAAAGTACAGATTGCTCTAGGCAGTATAGACATTTTAACAATGTTTATTCTTCCAATCCAAGAGCATGGAACGGTCTTCCATCCTTTTGTGCCTTCTTCAATTTCTTTCATGAGTGTTCTGTAGTTCCTTGAGTACAGATCCTTTACCTCTTTGGTTAGGTTTATTCCCAGGTATCTCCTGATTCTTCGCGCTATAGTAAATGGAATCGATTCTCTAATTTCCCTTTCTGTATTTTCATTGTTAGTGTATAAGAAAACCACTGATTTCTGTACATTGACTTTGCATCCTGCCACATTACTGAATTGCTCTATGAGTTCTCATAGTATGGGGGTGGAGTCTTTGGGGTTTTCTATATAAAGGATCACATCCTCTGCGAAGAGAGAGAGTTTGACTTCTTCATTGCCAATCTGGATACTGTCTATTTCATTTGTGGACTGATTGCTGTGGCTAGCACTTCTAATAAAATGTAGAACAAGAGTGGTGAGAGTGGACATCTCTGTCGTGTTCCTGATCTCAGTGGGAAGTCTGTGAGCTTTTTCCATTGAGGCTGATATTTGCTGTGGGTCTTTCATAGATAGATTTTATGAAGTTGAAGAATGTTCCCTCTATCCCTATACTTTGAAATATTTTAATCAGGAATGGAGGCTGGATTTTGTCAAATGCTTTTTCTGCATCAATTGAGAGAACCACGTGGTTCTTCTCTCTTCTCTTATTGATTTGTGCTATCACATTGATTGATTTCCGAATGTTGAACCATCCTTGTAACCCAGGGATGAATCTCACCTGGTCATGGTGGATAATCTTTTTAATGTGCTGTTGGATCCTGTTTGCCAGGATCTTGTTGAGAATCTTACCATCCATATTAATCAGTGATATTGGTTTTAAATTCTCCTTTTTTGTAGGGTCTTTGCCTAGTTTGGGGATCAGGGTAATGCTGGCTTCATAAAAAGAGTCTGGAAGTTTTCCTTCTGCTTCAATTTTTTGGAGCAGCTTCAGGAGAATTGGTGTTATTTCTTCTTTGAAAGTTTGGTAGAATTCCCCAGGGAATCCATCAGTTCCTGGGCTCTTGTTTTTTGGGAAGTTTTTGATCACTGCTTCAATCTCTTTACTAGATAGCGGTCTATTCAGGTTGTCCATTTCTTCCTGGTTCAATTTTCGGAGTTTATAGTTTTCCAGGAATGCATCCATTTCATCTAGGTTGCTTAGCTTATTGGCATATAACTGTTGGTAATAATTTCTGATGATTGTTTCTATTTCCTTGGTGTTAGTTGTGATCTCTCCCTTTTCATTCATAATTTTATTAATGTGGGCTTTCACTCTTTTCTTTTGGATTAGTGTGGCCAATGGTTTATCGATCTTATTGATTCTTTCAAAAAACCAGCTTCTAGTTTCATTGATACGTTCTACTGTATCTCTGGTTACTACCTTATTGATCTCTGCTCTAATCTTGATTATTTCCTTTCTTGTGTGTGGAGTTGGTTTGATTTGTTGTTGATTCTCCAGTTGTTTAAGGTGTAGAGACAGCTGGCGTGTTCTGGATTTTTCAATTTTTTTGATGAGGCTTTGATGGCTATGTATTTCCCCCTTTGAACCGCCTTTGCTTTATCCCATATGTTTTGGACTGAAGTCTCTTCATTCTCATTGGTATCCATGAATTATTTCAGTTCTTCTTTGATATCCTGGTTGATCCAAGCATTCTTAAGCAAGGTGGTCTTTAGCTTGTAGGTGTTTGAGTTCCTTCTGAACTTTTCCTTGTGATTGAGCTCCAGTTTCAAAGCATTGTGATCTGAGAATATGCAGGGAATAATATCAGTCTTTTGGTATCATTGGAGTCCTGATTTATGACCCAGTATGTGGTCTATTCTGGAGAAGGTTCCATGTGCACTTGTGAAGAATGAGTATTCTGTTGTTTTAGGGTGGCATGTTCTGTATATATCTATGAGGTCCATCTGGTCCTATGTGTCATTCAATGCTCTTGTTTCTTTATTGATTTTATGATTCAATGATCTGTCTATTACTGAGAGAAGAATGTTAAGATCTCCTAATATTAATGTATTCATATCAATATGACTCTTTATCTTGATTAATAGTTTTCTTATGTAATTGGTTGCTTCCATATTGGGAGTGTAAATATTTACAATTGTTAGATCATCTTGGTGCATAGTCCCTTTAAGAATTAGGTAGTGTCCTTATGTATCTCTGACTACAGTCCTTAGTTTAAAATCTAATTTATCTGATATGAGAATCTCTACCCTGGCCTTCTTTTGAGGCCCACTGGCATGGAAGACTCTTCTCCATCCCTTTGCTTTCAGTCTGGGTGCATCTGGGTTGGTCTCTTGTAGACAACATATAGATGGGTCCTGTCGTTTTATCCAATCTGCAACCCTGTGTCATTTTATGGGCGCATATAGGCCATTCACACTGAGAGTGATTATTCATAGATATGTTTTTATTGACATCGTGTTACCTTTGAAGTCTTTCTTTCTGTCGATTGTCTCTGTATTTCTGTTCAATGATATTCTTAGGATTTTTTCTCTTTTATAGGACCCCCCCCCCCCTTAATATTTCTTGCAGTATTGGCTTGGTGGTTGCATAGTGTTTTAAGCCTTGCTGGTTTTGGAAACTCTTTATCTCTCCATCCATTTTGAATGTCAGTCTTGGTGGATAAAGTATTCTTGGCTGCATGTTCTTCTCATTCTGTGCCCTGAATATAATTTGCCAGCCCTTTCTGGATTTCCAGGTCTCTGTGGACAGGTCTGACATTATTCTAAGGGCTTTCCTCTGTATGTAAGTAGCTTCTTTGTCCTAGCTGCTTTCAAGAGGGTCTGCCTACAGTTATAATTCTCCATTCTTACTCTCAGGTGTCTGGAGGACTTTGAGAAACTATAGTCTTGGGGAGAAACCGTTCTGCCTCTAGTACATGAATGTTGGTTCCATTCGTGAGATTGGGAAAATTTTCATAGAAAACTTGTTCCACTATATCTTCTAGACTTCTTTCTTTCTCCTCCCCTTCAGGGATTCCAATAATTCTGATGTTGGAACATTTCATGGCCTCATTTATTTCCCTGAATCTGTTTTCGTGGCTTCTGAGCTGTTTGTTCCAGGCTTCCTCCTGATCCTTTCTCTCTATCTGTTTGTCCTCCAGATCACTAATTCTATCTTCTGTCTCAGTTACCCTGGCTTTTAGAGAATTTAGATTAGAATGGAACTCATTGATAGCCTTGTTAACCTCATCCCTGGTGGCTTTCAATTCTGCCCTAACATTGTGACCATCATCCTTGGTGGCTTTCAGTTCTGCCCTAACATTGTGACCATCATCCTTGGTGGCTTTCAGTTCTGCCCTAATCAATTCCATTTGGTCATCCATGGCTTTCTCCAACCTAACTATTGCCTCGATAATTTTTAGCCGGAATTCCCTTTCCAACATATTGTCTATGTGGATAGCCATTAGCTCTGTTGCAGAAGGCCCATCCTCTGTATTTTTCTTCTGTTGGGCTTTTCTCCTCCTAGTCATTTTGGTGACAGATGACTCATCAGATGTAGCTGGATGTATCGACCGTGGTGCAGTCAAGGTGCACCCTGGAACACTTCTGAGCAATCAGAATTCCCCACCCAAACGGGCGAAAAAAGAAAAGAAAAAGAAAAAAGAGAGAGAGAGAGAGAGAGAGAAGAAAAAAAGGGAAGATAAAAGAGAAGCCTCAGCCCCAATGAGCCCCAAGGTAAGATTTATGAATTATACAAAGAAAAACAGACAAATAAAGAGAGTTTTAAAAGTATATTACAAGAGGAAAAAAAATATGTATATATATATAAAAGCAAAAAAAAAAAAATGGAAGAACCTCGCCAAAAAGAACCCCAAGTATAGGATTTATATACTATCAGGACAAACAGAAATACACAGAAGCACTGGAGGAAGAAAAAGTTGGGAGGGTGGTTATAAATTCTCAGTGTGGATGAGGAAGGTTATTTTGATTCTTCCTGTATGTATCTTGATATCTTTTTTAAAGGACTCAACTTTCCTAAGATAAAGGGGGATTAAAAATTGGTTTACCTATAGGGGTAGCATTGATTGGGGAAAGGGGATTACCTTGTAGTTTAACTCTATATGCATATTTAGAAAATAAAAATAAAAAAGAATAAACTAGACTAAACTAAACTAAAACAAATTTAAAAAATAGAAAAGCAAAAGAAAAACATGGGGCATGTATCAAAAATTCAGGTTAGAAGGTTATTATGGAATTTGATGTACTGGACATCTCACTGTGATGGTAAATAGGTTAAAAATTATCTATATAAAAAATAAAGAACCAGAATATTGGGAATAATTTAAATGTAAACGTTGTATCTATGAAGTAGTGGTGGTTGTTCTGTTGTCTTTTTTTTTTTTTTTTCTTTCCTGGTTCCTTTCTGGGCGAGGGGCTTGCCATGTGGGTTTTCAGTCAGTGATGTTCCCTGAATCAAGTCCTCCTGCCCCCCTCAAGGGGGTGGGCTCTGAGGACACCGGGTTTTTTTTTTTTTAAGATTTTATTTATTTATTTGACAGATAGAGATCACAAGTAGGGAGAGAGGCAGGCAGAGAGAGAGAGGAGGAGGAAGCAGGCTCCGTGATCATGACCTGAGTGAAAGGCAGAGGCTTTAACCCACTGAGCCATCCAGGCGCCCCAGGACACCGGTTTTTTCAGGCTTTAGTTCTCTGGAGATTTTTATGTTTGTTCATCTGTTTTCTCTCGCCTTGACAGCTTTTGATGGTTTTTGGAGGTTTAGAGGAAAGCAAACTGCACCCTGACCTCCCTCTCAGAGAGAGGCCTCAGCCTGCTCCCCTGTGGGTGTTGGAGAGCGCATAAATTCCCCCTTGGCCGCTGGCAGAGTGGGTTCTGAGTCGAGGTCCCTGGGGACGCAGGTTCACCTGCTTGTATCCAAAACCAGGGCAGCAGCGGCTGTCTGGGCAGCTCCAGACCACCAGAGAGGTTCCAAGCAGGGATCGCACACTGAGATTTTCCCACTGGCCCGGGCTGGGAGTTCCTTGTCTTTCTGGGTCTGAGAGCTCCTGGCTGGTGCCTGTAGGCACTCTCCCAGGGGAGGGTGTGGGGCGCTCGCTTCTTAGGCTCTGATTGCGCGGTGTGGGTCTAAGAGCAAGCGAGGGGGGGGGGGGCTGGTGCCAGCCTGCACCTCTCTCAAGGGAGGGTGTGGGGCGCGCGTGTCTCAGGCTCTGGTGGCAGGGCCTGGCGTTCTGCCATCTGGCGAGGCTCCCAGCCCCTCACAAGAGCTGGACCCCATGCGTTCTCAGCCCGCTGGCAGCTCTGGGACCAAGACTTGGTTTCTCTGCCGCAGTCTTTCTGGCTCAGTGTCAGGGGATGCTGTCCTGGGTCCGGGGACTTAAGCCCCTGTCCTTAGCTGCCCTGATTCCCACAATTTCCCCCGCGATCCTTTGCTCTTTTTGAGTGCTTTCAACCAGACTCCAAGTTAATGCTGGTCCCCAGTCACAGGGCACTCTCGTACTGGGGTATTACTTTCCAATTGGTCGCCTCTGGTGGCTCCCTCCCCCTTTTGTTTATCTTCCGATATAAGTCCAATGTTCCCACTCCTTTTTACCTGTCCACTGGCGTCTTCTGCCCCAGTAGAGATCCAGACGTGTGTAATTTTGATCTCAGGCTAATTTCATGGGTGATCAGAGTTCTTTGGTAGGTAATCAGCTCACTTTAGGGTACAGGTTGAAACAGTGCCTCCTCCTACTTCCCCGCCATCTTGTCTACCCCGAGAACCTAACATAGATCTTGATCCCAGGAACCTGGGGTCATGACCTGAGCCAAAGGCAGATGCTTAATGACTGAGCCACCCAGTCATCCCTCTTCCTCTATTTCTTTCATAAGTGTTCTATAGTTTTCAGAGTACAGATCTTTTAACTTGGTTAGGTTTATTTGTAGGCATAGTAAGGTTTTGGGTGCAATTATAAATGGGATCAATCCCTCCATTTCTTTCTTCTGTCTCATTGTTAGTATATATAAATACAGCTGACTTCTGTGCATTGATCATATATCCTGCCACTTTGCAAATCCCTATATGAATTCTAACAGTTTTGGAGTGGACTCTTTTGGGTTTTCAACACAGAGTATCATCTCATCTGCGATGAGTGAAGACTTCTTGCTTGCTGATTTGGATGCCATTTATTTCTTTTTGTTGCCTGATTGCTGAGGCTAGGACTTCCAGTAGTATGTTGAACGATAGTGGTGAGAGGAAACATCCCTGCTTTGTTCCTGAACTTAGGGGAAAAGCTCTGTTTTATTCTGTTGAGGATGATATTTTCTGTAGGTTTTTTGTTTATGGCTTTTATGATATCAATCTATGTTCCCTCAATCTCTACATTGCAGAGAGTTTTAATCCAGAAAGGATGCTGTAATTTGTCAAATGCATTTTCTGAATCAATTGAGAGGATCATATGATTCATATCTTTTCTTTTCTTAATGTGGTGTATCACATTAATTGATTTGCAGATGTTAAGCCACTCTTGCATCCCAGGGATAAATCCCACCTGGTCGTGGTAGATAATCCTTTTAATTCACTGTTGGATCCTATTAGCTAGGATCTTGTTGAGAATTTTGGCAACCATATTCATCAGGGATATTGGTCTGAAATTCTCCTTTTTGATGGGCTCTTTGCCTGGTTTGGGGATCAAGGTAATGCTGGCCTCATAGAATGAGTTTGGAGTTTTCCTTCCATTTCTCTCTTTTAAAAACAGCTTCAGAGAGATAGGTATTAATTCTTCTTTAAATGTTTGGTTGAATTCTGCTGGGAGGCTATCTGCCCCCAGACTCTTGTTTGTTGGGATATTTTTGAAAACTGGTACAATTTCTTTGCTGGTTATTAGTCTCTTCAGGATTCCTATTTCTTCCTGTTTCAGTTTTGGTAGTTTATATATTTCTAAGAATGCACCGATTACTTTGAGATTGCCTAATTTCTTGGCATATATTTCTCCTAATATGTTGTTAAAATTATCTGTATTTCCTTGGTGTTTGTTGTGATTTATCCTGTTTCATTAATGATTTTATTTATCTGGACCCTTTCTCTTTTCTTTTTGATAAAACTTCCTAGGGGTTTATCAATCTTACTCTTTCAAAGAAACATCTCCTAGTTTTGTTGATCTGTTCTACTGTTATTTTAATTTGTACTTCATTGATTTCTGCTCTAATCATTATTATTTCTCTTCTTCTGCAGGATTTAGACTTTATTTGTTATTTCTGTTCCAGCTCCATTAGGTGTAAGATTAGAAAGGTGTATTTGAGACTTTTCTTGTTTCTTGAGAAAGACCTGTAGTGCTGTATACTTCCCTATTTGGACTGGCTTTGCTCCATCCCAAAGGTTCTGAACTGTTGTATTTTCATTTTCTTTCATGAATTTTTTAAATTCTTCTTTAATTTCCTGGTTGTCCCATTCATTGTTTAGTAGGATGCTCTTTAACCTTTATATATTAGTGTTCCTTCCAATATTCTCCTGTAATTGAGTTCAAGTTTTAAAGCATTGTGGTCTGAAAATATGCAGGGAATGATCCTAATCATTTTGTATTGGTTAGACCTTATTTGTGACATAGTATGTGATCTATTATGGAGTATGTTCTATCTGCATTCAAGAAGAATGTGTATTTTGTTGCTTTAGGATGAAACACTCTGAATATATCTGTTAAGTCCATCTGGTCAAGTGTGTCATTCAAAGAGCTTGTTTCCTTGTTCATTTTCTGCTTACATAATCTGCCCCTTGCTGCCAGTGGGGTGTTAAAGTCCCTACTATTATTGGACTATTTTCAATGTGTCTCTTTAATTTTGTTATTAATTAGTTTATCTAATTGGCTGCTCCAAAGTAGAGGCTTAAATATTCACAAGTGTTAGATCTTCTTGTGGGACAGGTCCCCTTTTTTGATACAGAGTTCTTCCTCATCTCTTATTAAAGCACTGGTTTAAAAATCTAATTTGTCTGATATGGATATGGCTACCCTAGATTTCTTTTGAGGTCCATTAGCATGATAAATGTCTCTCTACCCACGTACTTTCTTTTTTTTTTAAATTGAATCCATTTATTTATTTATTTATATTATTTGTTTATTTACAGCATAAAAGTGTTCATTGTTTTGGCATCACACCCAGTGCTCCATGCAGTACGTGCCCTCCCTATTACCCACCACATGGTTCCTCAACCTCCCACCCCCCCTACCCCTTCAAAACCCTCTGGTTGTTTTTCAGAGTCCATAGTCTCTCATGGTTCCTCTCCCCTTCCAGTTTCCCTCAACTCCCTCTCCTCTCCATCTCCCCATGTCCTCCATGTTATTTGTTATGCTCCACAAATAAATGAGACCATATGATACTTGACTCTCTCTGCTTGACTTATTTCGCTCAGCATAATCTCTTCCAGTCCCGTCCATGTTGCTACAAAAGTTGGGTATTCATCCTTTCTGATGGAGGCATAATACTCCATTGTATATATGGACCACATCTTCCTTATCCATTCGTCTGTTGAAGGGCATCTTGGTTCTTTCCACAGTTTGGCGACCGTAGCCATTGCTGCAATAAACACTGGGGTACAGATGGCCCTTCTTTTCACTACATCTGTATCTTTGGGGTAAATACCCAGCAGTGCAATTGCAGGGTCATAGGGAAGCTCTATTCTTAATTTCTTCAGGAATCTCCACACTGTTCTCCAAAGTGGCTGCACTAACTTGCATTCCCTCCAACAGTGTAAGAGGGTTCCCCTTTCTCCACATCCTCTCCAACACACGTTGTTTCCTGTCTTGCTAATTTTGGCCATTCTAACTGGTGTCAGGTGGTATCTCAATGTTGTTTTAATTTGAATCTCCCTGATGGCTAGTGATGATGAACATTTTTTTCATGTGTCTGATAGCCATTTGTATGTCTTCGTTGGAGAAGTGTCTGTTCATATCTTCTGCCCATTTTTTGATGAGATTATCTGTTTTGTGTGTGTTGAGTTTGAGAAGTTCTTTATAGATCCTGGATATCAACCTTTTGTCTGTACTGTCATTTGCAAATATCTTCTCCCATTCCGTGGGTTGCCTCTTTGTTTTGCTGACTGTTTCCTTTGCTGTGCAGAAGCTTTTGATCTTGATGAAGTCCCAAAAGTTCATTTTTGCTTTTGTTTCCTTGGCCTTTGGAGACATATCTTAAAAGAAGTTGCTGTGGCTGATATCGAAGAGGTTACTGCCTATGTTCTCCTCTAGGATTCTGATGGATTCCTGTCTCACATTGAGGTCTTTTTCCATTTTGAGATTATCTTTCTGTGCGGTGTAAGAGAATGGTCAAGTTTCATTCTTCCACATATCGCTGTCCAGTTTTCCCAGCACCATTTATTGAAGAGACTGTCTTTTTTCCATTGAATATTTTTTCCTGTTTTGTCGAAGATTATTTGACCATAGAGTTGAGGGTCCATATCTGGGCTCTCCACTCTGTTCCACTGGTCTATGTTTCTGTTTTTATGCCAGGACCATGCTGTCTTGGTGATCACAGCTTTGTAGTAAAGCTTGAAATCGGGTAATGTGATGCCGCCAGTTTTGTTTTTGTTTTTCAACATTTCCTTAGCAATTCGGGGTCTCTTCTGATTCCATACAAATTTTAGGATCATTTGCTCCAGCTCTTTGAAAAATACCAGTGGAATTTTGATCGGAATGGCATTAAAAGTATAGATTGCTCTAGGCAGTATAGACATTTTAACAATGTTTATTCTTCCAATCCAAGAGCATGGAACGGTCTTCCATCTTTTTGTGTCTTCTTCAATTTCTTTCATGAGTGTTCTGTAGTTCCTCGAGTACAGGTCCTTTACCTCTTTGGTTAGGTTTATTCCCAGGTATCTTATGGTTCTTGGTGCTATAGTAAATGGAATCGATTCTCTAATTTCCCTTTCTGTATTTTCATTGTTCGTGTATAAGAAAGCCACTGATTTCTGTACATTGACTTTGTATCCTGCCACGTTACTGAATTGCTGTATGAGTTCTAGTAGTTTGGGGTGGAGTCTTTGGGGTTTTCCATATAAAGAATCACATCATCTGCGAAGAGAGAGAGTTTGACTTCTTCCTTGCCAATTTGGATACCTTTTATTTCTCTTTGTTGTCTGATTGCCGTTGCTAGAACTTGTAATACTATGTTGAACAAGAGTGGCGAGAGTGGGCATCCTTGTGTTCCTGATCTCAACAGGAAGGCTGCAAGCTTTTTCCCATTGAGGATGATATTTGCTGTACCCACGCACTTTCAATCTGGAGGTGTCTTTGAATCTAAAATGAGTCACATGTAATCAGCATATCAATGGGTCTTTTTTCTTCTTTCTTTCTTTCTTTTAATTTAATTTCTTTTCAGTGTAACAGAATTCATTGTTTATGCACCACACCCAGTGCTCCATGCAATACTTGCCTCCATAATACCAACCATCAGCCTCACCCAACCGCCCACACTCCGCACTTTCAAAACACCAGATAGGTTTTCAGAGTCCACAGTTTCTCAGGGTTCATCTCCCCCTCAAATTTCTGCCAACTCCCTTCTCCTCTTCATCTCCCCATGTCCTCGGCATTATTTTTTATGCTCCACTAATAAGTGAAACCATATGAAAATTGACTCTCTCTGCTTGACTCATTTACTCAGCATAATCTCTTCCAGTCCCGTCCATGTTGCTACAAAAGTTGGGCATTCATCTTTTCTGATGGAGACATAATACTCCATCATGTATATGGACCACATCTTCCTTATCCATTCGTCCGTTGAAGGGCATCTTGGTTCTTTCCACAGTTTGGTGATCGTGGCCATTCCTGCTATAAACATTGGGGTACAGATGGCCCTTCTTTTCACTACATCTGTATCTTTGGGGTAAATAACCAGTAGTACAATTTCAGGGTCATAGGAAAGCTCTTTTTTTAAATTTCTTGAGGAATCTCCACACTGTTCTCCAAAGTGGCTGCACCAACTTTCATCCCACCAGCTGTGTAAGAGGGTTCCCCTTTCCCCACATCCTCTCCAACACATGTTGTTTCCTGTCATGCTAATTTTGGCCATTCTAACTGGTGTAAGGTCGTATCTCAATGTGGTTTTAATTTGAATCTCCCTGATGGCTAGTGATGATGAACATTTTTTTTTTAATGTGTCTGATAGCCATTTGTATGTCTTCATTAGAAAAGTGTCTGTTCATATCTTCTGCCCATTTTTTGACATGATTATCTGTTTTTTATGTGTTGAGTTTGAGGTATTCTTTATAGATCCTGGATATCAACATTTTGTCTCTAATGTCATTTGCAAATATCTTCTCCTACTCTGTGGGTTGCCTCTTTGTTTGTTGACTGTTTCCTTTGCTGTGCAGAAGCCTTTGATCTTGATGAAGTCCCAAAAGTTCATTTTTGCTTTTGTTTCTTTGGCCTTTGGAGACATATCTTGAAAGAAGTTGCTGTGGCTGATATCGAAGAGGTTACTGCCTATGTTCTCCTCTAGGATTCTGATGCATTCCTGTCTCACATTGAGGTCTGTTATCCATTTTGAGTTTATTGTCGTGTACAGTGTAAGAAAATGGTCGAGTTTCATTCTTCTACGTATAGCTTTCCAGTTTTCTCAGCACCATTTATTGAAGAGACTGTCTTTTTTCCACTGTATGTTTTTTCCTGTTTTGTCGAAGATTATTTGAACATAGTTGAGGGTCCATATTGGGGTTATCTACTCTGTTCCACTGGTCTATGTGTCTCTTTTTATGCCAGTACCATGCTGTTTTGGTGATCACAACTTTGTAGTAAAGCTTGAAATCAGGCAACGGGATGCCACCAGTTTTATTTTTGTTTTTCAACATTTCCTTAGCCATTCAAGATTTCTTCTGATTCCATACAAATTTTAGGATTATTTGCTCCAGCTCTTGAAAAATACCAGTGCAATTTTATTTGGAATAGCATTAAAAGTACAGATTTCTATAGACAGTATAGACATTTTAACAATATTTATTCTTCTGATCCAAGAGCAGAGAATGGTCTTCCACCTTTTTATGTCTTCTTCAATTTCTTTCATGAGTGTTCTGTAGTTCCTCGAGTACAGATCCTTTACCTCATTGGTTAGGTTTATTCCCAGGGATCTTCTGATTCTTCGTGCTATTGTAAATGGAATCGATTCTCTAATTTCCACTTCTGTGTTTTCATTGTTCGTGTATAAGAAAGCCACTGGTTTCTGTACATTGACTTTGTATCCTGCCACATTACTGAATTGCTCTATGAGTTCTCATAGTATGGGGGTGGAGTCTTTGGGGTTTTCCATATAAAGGATCATATCCTCTGTGAAGAGAGAGAGTTTGACTTCTTCATTGCCAATCTGGATACTATTTCATTTGTGGACTGATTGCTGTGGCTAGGACTTCTAATACAATGTAGAACAAGAGTGGTGAGAGTGGACATCTCTGTCGTGCTCCTGATCTCAATAGTAAGTCTGTGAGCTTTTTCCATTGAGGATCATATTTGCTGTGGGTCTTTCATAGATAGATTTTATGAAGTTGAAGAATGTTCCCTCTATACCTATACTTTGAAATATTTTAATCAGGAATGGAGGCTGGATTTTGTCAAATGCTTTTTCTGCATCAATTGAGAGTACCATGTGGTTCTTCTCTCTTCTCTGATTGATTTGTGCTATCACATTGATTGATTTCTGAATGTTGAACCATCCTTGTAACCTAGGGATGAATCCCACCTGGTCATGGTGGATAATCTTTTTAATGTGCTGTTGGATCCTATTAGCTAGGATCTTTTTGAGAATCTTAGCATCCATATTCATCAGGGATATTGGTCTGAAATTCTCCTTTTTGGTAGGGTCTTTGCCTAGTTTGGGGATCAGGGTAATGCTGGCTTCATAAAAAGAGTCTGGAAGTTTTCCTTCTGATTCAATTTTTTGAAAAAGCTTCAGGAGAATAGGTGTTAATTTCTTCTTGGAACGTTTGGTAGAATTCCCCTGGAATCCATCAGTTCCTGGGCTCTTGTTCTTTGGGAGGTTTTTAATCACTGCTTCAATCTCATTACTAGATATTGGTCTATTCAGGTTGTCAGTTTCTTCCTGATTCAGTTTTGGAAGTTTATAGTTTTCCATAAATGCCTCCATTTCATCTAGGTTGCTTAACTTATTGGCATATAACTGTTGATAATAACTTCTGATGATTGTTTCTATCTCCTTGGTGTTAGTTGTGATCTCTCCCTTTTTCTTCATACTTTTATTATTTTGGGCTTTCTCTCTTTTCTTTTGGATTAATTTGGCCAATAGTTTATCTATGTTATTGATGCTTTCAAAAAAACAGCTTCTACTTTCATTGATGTATTCTACTGTATGTCTCGTTTCTATCTCATTGATCTCTGCTCTAATCTTGATTATTTCCCTTCTTGTGTGTGGAGTGGCTTGATTTTTTGTTGATTCAGCAGTTCTTTAAGGTATAGAGACAGCTGGTGTATTCTGGATTTTTCAGTTTTTTTGAGGGAGGTTTGGATGGCTATGTATTTCCCCCTTAGGACGGCCTTTACTGTATCCCATAGGGTTTGGAGAGAAGTATTTCATCTCATTTTTTTTCCCATGAATTGTTTAAGTTCTTCTTTGATCTCCTGGTTGATCCAAGCATTCTTAAGCATGGTGTTTGCATTTCTTCCAAATTTTCCCTGTGGTTGACTTCCAGTTTCAAAGCATTGTGATCTGAGAATATTCAGGGAATCTCTCAATCTTCTTGTATTCGTTGAGCCCTGATTGTTGACCCATTATGTGGTCTATTCTGGAGACGGTTGGTTCCTTGTGCTCTCAAGAAGAATGAGTATTCTGTTGTTTTAAGGTGGAATGTTCCATATATATCTATGAGGTCCATCTGCTCCAATGTGTCATTCAATGCTCTTGTTTCTTTATTGATTTTCTGATTGGATCTTCTATTACTGAGAGTGGCATGTTAAGATCTCCTGCTATTAATGTATTCATATCAATATGACTATCTTGATTAACAGTCTTCTTATGTAATTGTCTGCTCCCATATTGGGGGCATAAATACTTACAATTGTTAGATCTTCTTGGAGGGTAGTCCCTTTAAGAATGATGTAGTGTCCTTCTGTATCTCTGAATACAGTCTTTAGTTTAAAATCTTCTTTATCTGATATGAGAATCGCTTCCCCAGCCTTCTTTTGTGGCCCTTTGGCATGAAAGACACTTCTCCATCCCTTCACTTTCAGTCTGGGTGTATCCTTAGGTTCAAAATGGGTCTCTTGTAGACAACATATGGATGGGTCCTGTCATTTTATCCAATCTGCAACCCTGTGTCATTTTATGAGAGCATTTAAGCCATTCATATTGAGAGTGATTATTGAGAGATACGTTTTTATTGACATTGTGTTACCTTTGATGTCTTTCTTTCTATAGATTGTCTCCACATACTTCTGTTCAATGATATTCTTAGAATTCTTCCTCTTTTACAGACCCCCCTCAATATTTCCTGCAGTGTCTGCTTGGTGGTCGCATACTCTTTTAATACTTGTGGGTCTTAGAAGCTCTTTATCTCTCCATCCATTTTGAATGCCAGTCTTGCTCGATAAAGTATTCTTGGCTGCATGTTCTTCTCATTTAGTGCCCTGAATACATCTTGCCAGCCCTTTCTGTCTTGCCAGGATTCTGTGGACAGGTCTGACGTTATTCTGATGGGCTTTCCTCTGTATGTAAGGGATTTCTTTGTCCTAGCTGCTTTTAAGAGATCCTGTCTACAGTTGTGAATCCTCATTCTTACTATCACGTGTCTTGAGGTCTTTCTGGATTCTATAATCTTGGGGGCAGACTGTTCTGCCTCTAGTACAAGAATGCTAGTTCTATTCACAAGATTGGGAAAATTTTCATGGAGAATTTGCTCTACTATATCTTCTAGTCTTCTTTATTTCTTCTCCCCTTCAGGGATTCCAATTATTCTGACGTTGGAATGTTTTGTGGCATCACTTATTTCCTAATTCTGTTTTCGTGGTTTCTAAGCTGTTTCTTCCAGGCTTCCTCCTGAACCTTTTTCTCTATCTGTCCTCCAGATCCCTAATTTTATCTTCTGTCTCAGTTACCCTATCTTCTAGAAAATTTAGGTTAGATTGGAACTCATTGAGAACATTGTGAACATCCTCCCTGGTGGTTTTAGTTCTGCCCTAATAAATTCCATTTTGCCTGGATAATTGTTAGCCTGAATTCCCTTTACAACATATTGTCTATATCCATAGCCATTAGCTCTGTTGCAGAAGGCCCAGTCTCTGAATTTTTCTTCTTTTGGACATTCCTCATCCTAGTCATTTTGGTGAGAGATGGCTGAACGGATGTAGCTGAATGTATCAACCATGGTGCAAGCAAGGTGCACCCTGGAATGCTTCTGAGCAATCAAGTGTCCCCACCCAAAAGAAAGAAGAAGGAATGAAAAAAAAGAGAGGGAAAAAGAGGGAGAGACAGGAAAAAAAAGAAAGGTAAAATAGAAGAGAAGCCCGAGCCCAAATGGCCCCAAGGTAAGATTTAAGAAGTATACAAACAAAAACAGCCAAACAAAAGACTGTTAAAAGTAGATGACAAGAGAAAAACAAAAACAAAAAAGAACGTCATCCAAAATAACCCCATGTGTAAGATTTATATACTACCAGGACAAAAAGAAATACACAGAAACACTGGTGGATGAAAAAGATGGGAGAGTGGTTAAACATTCTCAGTGTGGGCATGGAAGTTTATTTTGATTCTTCCTGGATGTATCTTGATATCTTTGTTAAAGGACTCAACTTTCCTAAGATAAAGGAGGATTCAAAATTGGTTTACCTATAGAGGTAGCATTGATTGGGGAAAGGGGATTACATTGAAGTTTAACTCTATATGAATATTAAGAAACTAAAATAAAAAAAGAATAAACTAAACTAAAATTAAATTAAATTAAAAAATTTAAAAAATAGAGAAGCAAAAGAAAAACACAGATATATGTATCAAAAATTTCAGGTTGAAAGGTTATTATGGAATTTGATGTACTGGACATATCACTGTGATGGTAAATAGGTTAAAAATTTATGTTTAAAAAAGTGAACCAGAATAGGGGGAACGAATTAAAAATAAAAGTTTTATCTATGAAGTAGTGGGGGTTGGTCTCTTGTCTTTTTTTTATTTTTTTGGTTGGCTTTCTGGTGGAGGGGCCTTCCCTGTGTTTTTTCAGGCAGTGTTCCCTGAGTTAAGTCCTCCTGCCCCCATCAAGGGGGTGGGCTCTGAGGAAACTGGTTTTTTAGGCTTTTTTTCTCTGGAGGTTTTTTTTATTTGTTCCTTTGTTTTCTCTCACCATGGTAGCTTTTAATGGTTTTTTGAGGTTTGGAGGAAAGCAAGCTGCCCCCAGACCTCCATCTCAGAGAGAAGCCTCAGTCTGTTTGCCTCTGGGTCCTCCAGAGCACATAAATTCCCCCTTGGCCTCTGGCAGAGCATGTTTCCAGTCACCGTCTCTGGGGTCACAGGAACTCCTGCTTGTACCCAAAACCACAATAGCCACAGCTTCCTGGGCAGCTCCAGACCTCCAGAGAGGTTCCAAGCAGTGATAGCGCACTGATATTTTCCCGCTGGCCCTGGCTGGAAGTTCTCAGACTCTCTGGGTCCAAGAAAGCATCCAAGAGAGTGCCAGCTGGCACCTGCGTGCACCTCTCTCAGGGAGGGGTGTAGGGCACAACTCAGACTCTGGTAGCACAGCGCACTTGTGGAGAGTGAAAAATGCTGTGGTTCTGCTGGCTGGCTCTTTCCTGAACCTCTCTCAAGGTTGGGGTTTGGGGCGTGACTCAGACTCTAGTAGCAAGGCACATGCATGGAGAGTGCAAAAGGCTATGGTTCTGCTGGCTGGAGAGGCTCCCTGTCCTTCATAGGAGCGGCCACCCAGAGGCTCTCAGGCAGGCTGGTGGCTAAGGGACTAAGACGTGGCATCTTTGCAGCACTGTCTCAGTGCCAGGGGTGGTTGTCCTGGGCTCGGGGACTTAAGCCCCTGTCCCTAACTGCCCCGATTCCCACAATTTCCCGCCACGATCCTTTGCTCTTTTTGAGTGCTTTCAACCAGACTCCAAGTTAATGCTGGTCCCCAATCACAGGGCACTCTCGTATGGGGGTATTACTTTCTAAAGGGTCGCTTCTGGTGGCTCCCTCCCCCTTTTGTTTATCTTCTGATATCAGTCCAATATTCCCACTCCACTTTACCTGTCCACTGGTGTCTTCTGCCCCCATAGAGATCCACAAGTCTATAATTCTAATCTCAGGCTGATTTCATGGGTGATTAGAATTCTTTGGTAGGTAATCAGCTCACTTTAGGGTACAGGTTGAAACGGCGCCTCCTCCTACTTCCCTACCATCTCATCCCCCCCTCTTTTTTTTAAATCCAATCTGATACTCTGTGTCTTTTGATTGGAGTTTTTAGCCCACTTACATTCACAATAAGTATTGAATGATATGAATTCAGTGCCATTGTATTAGCTGTAAGACCTTGTTTCTGTAGCTTGTCTCATTTCTTTCTGGTCTGTGCTAATTTTGGGCTCTCTCTTTGCTTACAGGATCCCCCTTAATATTTTTTGCAGGGCTGGTTTAGTGATCACACATTCTTTTAGTTTTTGTTTGTCCTGGAAACTCTTTATCTCTCCTATTCTGTATGAGAGCCTTTTTGGATAAATTATTTTTGTCTGCATATTTTTCTCATTTAGTGCATTGAATATATCATGCCAGTCCTTTGTGGTCTGCCAGGATTTTGTGTATGGGTCATCTGCCAGTCTTGTATTTCTACCCTTGTAGGTTAAGTACCTTTTGTTCCAACCCACTTTCAGTATATTCTCTTTATCTGAAATCTGAAAGCTTCACTTCTATGTCAGTGAGTTGACTTATTTTTATTGACTTAGAGGCAGGTTCTCTGTGCCTTCTGGACTTGAATGCCTGTTTCCTTCCCCAAATTAGGGAAGTTCTCCACTATAATTTGTTCAAATAATCAATGTGACCCTTTCTTCCACTCTTCATCTTCTGTGACTTCTATAATATGGATTTATTTTGCTTTAGGGAATCCCTGATTCCCCTCAGTCTATCTTCATGATCTAATAGTTTTCTTTACCTCCTTTTTTCAGCTTCCTCATATTCCATTATTTTATATTTTATATAAATGATTCACTCTTCTGCTTTGTTCATCTTCATTTTTATGGTGTCCACTTGGGGCTGCATCTCAGTGAAAGCATTTTTTATTTCAGCTTGTGTAGATTTAAGTTCTTCAGTCTCTACTGAAAGGGATTCTCTAGTGTCTTCTATTCCTTTTCAAGCCTAGCTAGTATCTTTATAATTGTTACTTTAAATTCTAGTTCAAACTTCTTGTATCTGTATTGATTAAATTCCTTGCAATGAGTAGTACCTCCCATCATTCCTTTTTGGTAAATTTCTCTTCTCATTTTGTCTGGAAAAGAGAAGAAGAAAGAAAGAGGAAACAATAATAAATCCAACAAGAACAACAACAGTATTAAGGAGAGCACAGATTGTGTGGAGCATTGTGTATTATATGCAAACAATGAATCATGGAACACTACTTCAGAAACTCATCATGTGTGATATGGTGATTAACATAACATAATAAAAAAAAATAAAGTACAGAGAAGCCTAGAGACCAAAAAAAAAAAAAAAAAGAATAACAACAACACAACAAGAAAAACAGTGAAAACAACAGCAAAACACTAGATCTTGTGTGTGTTTTGGACTACTTATTAAAAATAACTAGATCCCAAAAAGAAAGAAAGAATGAATGAATGAAAGGGAAGGAAAGAAAGAAAAGAAAAGAAAAGAAAGATGAAATAGCATACAACGAAATGGAGAGAAGTGAGTTGGGGAAAATCGGGGGGGGAGACAAACCATAAGAGACTGTGGACTCTGAGAAACAAACTGAGGTTTTTGGAGGGTAGAAGGGTGGGGGATTGGGTAAGCCTGGTGACGGGCATTAAGGAGGGCACATATTGTATGGAGCACTAGGTGTGGTGCATAAATGATGAATTTTGGAGCACTGAAAAAAAATAAAGTAAAGTAAAATAAAATGAAGAGAAAAAACATACAATTAAGTGAAACAAAAAATAATATATAAAGTATATAAAATGATAAAATAAATAATTGAAAAAAGAAAATAACAAAAAAGTATACTAAAAAACTAAAGAATAAAAATATAAAGAATGCTATATACTGTTTTCCGCAAAACCTGAACTTTGCGACCCTCTATGATCAGTAAACTTGGTGAAAGTGAGGTGTTTGCTGGTTTTGAGGGGAACAGGTATATTGCATTGATTCTTTGTGTTTGTGTGTATCATTAATTCTTTTATTTCTCTGAAATCTATAATTAATTTCCATTCTTGATAGAATTTTTGATATGTTTAGTTAACCACTGTATATTACATCATTACTTTTTGATATAGTGTTCAATAATTCATTAGTTGCATATAACACCCAGTGCTCATCACAGCATGTGCCCTCTTCACTACCCATCACCAAGCAACCCATTCTTCCCACACACTCTGAAACCTTCAGTTTGTTTCCTGGAGTCCATAGTCTTTCATGGTTTGTCTCCCTCTCTGATTCCTCCCCCTTCAATTTTCCCTCCCTTCCCCTATGGCCCTCTGTGCTGTTCCTTATGTTTCACATATGAGTGACACCATACAACAGTTGTCTTTCTCTGACCGAGTCATATCACTTAGCACAATCCCCTCTAGTTCCATCCATGGCAATGCAAATGGTGGGCATTCATCCTTATTGGTGGCTGAGCAATATATCATTGTATATATGTACCACTTCTTCTTTATCCATTCATCTGTTGAAGGACATCTCACCTCCTTCCACAGTTTGGTTGTTGTGGACATTGCTGCTATGAACATATGGGTGCATGTGCTCCTTCTTTTCACTATGTCTGTATCTTTGGGCTAAATACCTAGTAGAGCAATTGCTGGGTCATAGGCCAGCCCTATTTTCAACTTTTTGAAGAATCTTGATACTGTTTTCCAGAGTGACTGCACCAGCTTGCATTCCCACCAACCGCATAAGAGTTCCACTTTCTCCACATCCTCACCAACATTTGTTTCCTGTCTTATTAATTTTTGCCATTCTAACTGGAGAAAATTGGTATCTGATTGTGGTTTTGAATTATATTTCCCTGATGGCAAGTGATGTGGAGCATTTTTTCATGTGTCTGTTAGCCATTTTTATGTCTTCTTTAGAGAAGGTCTGTTTATGTCTTCTGCTCACTTTTTGACTGGATTATTTGTTCTTTGAGTGTTGAGTTTGAGATGTTATTTATAGATCTTGGATACCAGCCTTTTATCTGTATTGTTATTTGCAAATATCTTCTCCCATTCTATGGTTTTCCTCTTCATTTTGTTGTTGCATTGATTCTAAGTTGGATTAGTCCCAGTGGAAAAACGTCTCCAGTGAGCTAGGGCCAGGGTTTGGCGTATGTGGCTCTGGACTCCTTTATGTGATGCTCTTTTGCTCCCTGACATTTTCCAGAACTCATAAGCTAGATGAATATGGCTGTGCCAGGGTCTCTAGCTAGGAATTGAAAATGTGCCCTGTACTCTTCAGTAAGCCCTCAGAGAATAGCAATCAATCACTCTGGTCTCCCTGGTTTCCATTAGAACTCTGTGTTCACCCTGCTTGTGACTGAGGGTTTTTATCTCAATCATGTGACTGAGTTTCAAAACTACAAATTTAAGGACTTCCAAGGTGAGAACCTGTACTGTTCCTCCCAGGGGAGGGGGCTGTTGCCATGCTTCTGCCTTTTTCTGAACTCCTCCAAGGAAAGCGGTCTCATGACCATGCAGTGGTTCACAGTTTACAGCAACACAGAGCAGAAAGCTGGCACCTAGACTCACAGTTCTCAGCTGTCTTCCCTATTCCTACCAGGGAGGAACTCGGCATAGGGAATTTCAGGCACCACCCATTCTACTTGTGATGCTGGAGATCTTGAGACTACTCTGTCACATCTGGGACTTCTCCCTGCTTCACCACCTGAGCACCTTTAAGCCAGACGCACACCCCACTATAGCAGACTTGGAAAAGTTCTGGTTTTCTACTCTGATGCTTATAATACCTTGTGGTTGCCTGTCTTAAATAAGCTCCCTCCCCTCCACCATTTCCTCAGCTATATCACCTCAGATCAAGTCTCTGACCTTCCAACCTTCCAAATGGTGGTTGTTTTCCTACTAGTCAACTTGTAGCATTTGTTTTCTCAGATGTCTGATTGATTTCTTTTGCTTTCACTAAGATTTGCTAACTATCTAGTTGTATTTGAGGGACAAGACAAACTTAGTGTTCCCCTACTTCTCCACTATCCTAACTCCTCCCATGGCAGACTTTTTTTTTTAAGATTTTATTTATTTATTTGACAGACAGAGATCACCAGTAGGCAGAGAGGCAGGCAGAGAGAGAGAGGAAGGGAAGCAGGCTCCCTGCTGAGCAGAGAGCCTGGTGCAGGACTCGATCCCAGGACCCTGGGATCATGACCTGAGCCAAAGGCAGAGGCTTTAACCCACTGACCTACCCAGGTACCTGCATGGGAGACTTTTGATTACTGATTTAATTTCCTGCTGGTTATTGATCTGTTCAAGTTTTTTATTTCTTCCTGTTTTGGTTTTGGTAGTTTATATGTTTCTAGGAATTTATTTCTTCTAGATTGCCCAATTTGTCAACATGAAATTTTTCATAATATTCTCTTATAATTGTTTGTATTTCTGTGGTGTTGGTCATGATCTTTCCTATCTCATTCGTGATTTTGCTTGTTTGGGTCCTTTCTATGATTTTGGTAAGTCTGGCTCGGGTTTTATCAATTTTAATAATTCATTTAAAGAACAATCTCCTGGTTTCATTGATTTGTTCTATTATTTGTTTGTTTTTCTGTACTATTTGTTTCTGCTCTAATCTTTATTTCCCTTCTTCTACTGGTTTTAGGATTCATTTCTTATTCTTTTTCTAGCCTCTTTTGGTGTATATTTAGGCTGTGTATTTGAGAGTTTTCTTGCTTCTTGAGGTAGGCTTGTTATACTATATACTTCCCTCTTATGACCACTTTTGTTGCAGCCCAAAGAGTTTGGACTGTTGTGTTTTCATCTTTATTTGTTTCCATGCTGTTAGTCTTCTGGGGGATCTGCCCACTGCTCTGGTTTTTGGTCACACTTGACTAAGAAAAGCAGCACATGCAGAGCTCAGGGGGGCAAGATTGGTGTAAGGGTCTTAGTCTGATAATGTTGGTGCTGTGCTGCTTAATTAAGTTAGTTTATGCTGAGGGGCTGGGGCACCAGCCCCCCCCCCCCATGTCCCTGGAGAGGGTGTTCACATGACCTTTCCCAGGAAATCTCTCCCAGAAGAGTGAATAATTTACAATCATGTGTCCAAAACTTCTCTCAGATCCTTGCCTTGGCCCTGTATGTGGTCTGGGCTGTCTTCCCACCCAGCAGCACAGTGCACCTATGTTCTATCCCAGACATGCCAGCTTAGTTTAAAAACTCCAATCTTTAGGGAGCTGGCATTGCCCAGAACCACACTGGTCCTTCCAGGGGAGGTTGTCTCTGTGCTGGGATTCATGCAGATTTGTCTCAGGAGGGCAGTCACACCAAAGTGCCAGGGTATGGGATTTGGAGTAAATCACTGCAAAGAGCCATTGTGCAGGTTATCTGCTCTCAGCAGCTATCTCTGTGCCTATGCTGAAGGGCAGGTGAGGAAAATGTTGCCTGCAGTCTCCTTTGTCCCCCAGATAGGCAACGCTGCTTCTCTCAAATTCACTCCCAAAAGGGGGACACTTCTCTACCAGTGTGTATCAGGCAATCTTCAGATTGTGCCCTCTGCCCCCCAGTTACCTGCTTGCCTTCTCTACAGGAGCTCTGCAGTTCTCTCAGGACTCTCATACCAGCCATACCACAGACCTCTAAAATTTTGAGACCTCCTGGTTGCAGAAACACAAAAATCAGCCCCCTCTCATTTCCCCCCATCAATGTATTTAGAGAAGTGTTTCCCTTGTGTGATCCCCTGTGTCATCCTCTCTGTCTCTTGCTTGTCTCTATGACCAGGGTTCCCTCCTGCAGAAAGCTGCAGCACCCTTCTTCTCTTTCTTCCCCAAATTAAGTCTCTGCACCTCCTACCTTCCTCAGTGTGGCCTCTTCTCTCCCTCTAGTTGTGCAGTTTAGTCTGTCAGTCCTTAGATCAATGTCTTGGGTATTCAGAATGATTTGATGTTTATCTAGCTGTGTTCTCGAAGGACAATGCAATGTTAAATTCCTCCTACTATTCTACCATCTTAGCTTCTTCTACCTCATGACTTATTTATTTTTTAACTAGAAGTTTGTATCTTTTCACTTCCTTTATCCATCTGGCCCACCCCTTTCTTCTGCCTCTGAACCACCAATCTGTTGTCTGTATCTATGACCTTGGTAAGGTATCTGTTTGTTTTTTAATTCCATGTGTATTTGAGATCACATGGTATCTGTTTTTCTCCTGTCTGACTTATTTGACTTAGCATTACACTCTCTAGGTCCATCAATATTGGTAAAGATAGCAAGATTTCATGCTTTTTTATTGCTGAATAGTATTCCATTGTGTGTGTGTGTGTGTGTGTGTGTGTGTGTGTGTCGTATTCCATTGTGTTAAAGATAGCAAGAGTTCATGCTTTTTTATTGCTGAGTAGTATTCCATGTGTGTGTGTGTGTGTGTGTGTGTGTACACACACACACATATATATGTGTATATATAGACATATCTATATGTGTATATATATCTATATATGTATATAGATATATCTATATACATATATCTCCACACCATTTATTTTTCCATGCATCCATTGATGCATACTTGTGTTGTTTTCATATCTTGGCTATTATAAATAATGTTGCAGTGAACATGGGTACGTATATCTTTTCATGTTAGTGTTTTTGTTTTCTTTGGATAAATACCCACAAGTGAAATTTTTGGGTCATATGGTAACTCTATTTTTAATTTTTTGAGGAACATCCATGGTAGACATCTTAATGTGTGTTAGGGATCATTTTATTGTGGTTTACATTTGCATCTGCCTAATGAATAGTGATGTTAAGCATTTTTTCATGTGCTTATTGGATACTTGTGTGTCTTCTGTGGAAAAATGCCTTTTTGAATCTGACCATTTTAAAATTTAGTTTTATATATATATATTTTATTATTGAGTTGTAAGTTTTCTTTGTCTATTCTGGAAATCAGACTCTTATCAATTGTATGATTTGCATTCTATAGGTTATTTTTTCACTTTTAAAAAATTTTTCACTTTTATGATAGTGTTCATTCATCCACAAATTTTTAAAATTTAGATGAAGTCTAATTAATCTTTTTGTTGTTGTTTTGCTTTGAGTGTCATATCTCTGGAACCATTACCAAATTCAATGTGATAAAGATGTGCCCTTGTTTTTTTTAGTGTGTTGTAGATTTAGATATTATTTTTATATATTATTATTTTAGATATTATTGAGTTAATTTTGACATATGGTGGAAGGTAGAGACCTAACTTCGTCTTTTTTTTCATATAGATATTCAGTTGTTTTCAGCATTAGTTTTTTTTTAATTAATTAATTTATTTATTTTCAGCGTAACAGTACTCATTGTTTTTGCACCACACCCAGTGCTCTGTGCAATACATGCCCTCTCTATTAACCTCCACCTGGTTCCCCAACCTCCCACCCCCTGCCCTTTCAAAACCCTCGGGTTGTTTTTCAGAGTCCATAGTCTCTCATGGTTCATCTCCCTTTCCAATTTCCCTCAACTCCCTTCTCCTCTCCATCTCCCCATGTCCTCCATGTTCTTTGTTATGCTCCACAAATAAGTGAGACCATATGATACTTGACTCTCTCTGCTTGACTTATTTCACTCAGCATAATCTCTTCCAGTCTCGTCCATGTTGCTACAAAAGTTGGGTATTCATCCTTTCTGATGGAGGCATAATACTCCATCGTGTATATGTACCACATCTTCCTTATCCATTCGTCCGTTGAAGGGCATCTTTGTTCTTCCCATAGTTTGGCGACCGTGGCCATTTCAGCATTAGTTTTTGAAGATACTGTTTTCCCCCCCACTGAATGGTTTTGGCACCCTTGTTAATAATCAGTTGACCACAAATACATGGATTTGTATCTGCACTCTTGATTTTGGTATGTTTAATGGTGTCCTGCATGTCTCTGAGCCTCTGTTCATTTTTAAGTTTTTTCCTTTTATGTGTCTCAGAATGAGTAATTCCAATATACCAACTTTATCAATTATTTCTTCAGCATGCTCAAATATTCTGTTGAGCCCCTCTAGTGCCTTTTTTTAAAAAAAAATTCAGTTACTGCACTTTTCAACCTTTTAATTTCTATTTGACTTTTTAAAAAATTTCTACCTCTTTATTGATATTCTTTATGAGAGACCAATCTCATAATTTTTCATTTTTTTCCAATTTTTTGTTTAAATTCCAGTTAGTATGATACAGTCTAATATTAGTTTCAGATGTAGAATTTAGTGATTCATCACTGACCTACAACACCCAGTGTTCATCACAACAAGTGTCCTCCTTAATCCCTATCACCTATTTAACCCATCCCCCTGCCCACCTCCCCTCCAATAACCCTCAGTTTTTTCTCTGTAGATAAGAGTTTGTTTCCTGGTCTTCATCTCTCCCCCCAATGCATTCATCTGTTTTGTTTCTGAATTTCCACACATGAGTGAAATTATATGGTATTTATCTTTCTCTGACTAACTTATTTAACTTAGCATAATACTCTATGTCTCCATCTATGTCATTGCAAATGGGAAGATTTCAGTTTTTTTATGGCTGAGTAATATCCCACTGTGTGTATATGTATACCACATCTTCTTTATCTACTCATCTGTTGATGGACATTTTCTTTAGTTCTTTAGAAATGATTGTCTTATTTCTCTGTGTATAACTTATTATTTTCTGTGTAAGGAACACACTTTTCTTATTTATTTGTGTGCCTTACAATTTCATTGAAAATAGCATATTTTTTAAAAGATTTTATTTATTTATCTGACAGACAGAGATCACAAGCAGGCAGAGAGAGAGGAAGGGAAGCAGGCTCCCCACTTAGCAGAGATCCCAACGTGGGGCTCAATCCCAGGACCCTGGGGTCATGACCTGAGCTGAAGGCAGAGGCTTTAACCCCCTGAGCCACCCAGGCGACCCCCCCTTTTTTAAAGATTTTATTTATTTATCTGACAGACAGAGATCACAAGCAGGCAGAGAGAGAGGAAGGGAGAAAACAGTATATTTTAAATAATACAATCTGAAAAATTTTGCAGATCCAATTTTCTGTTCCAAGGATTTATTGTTTTTGTTATTTCTGATAACACTGTATCTTGTTTGTTGAGTGACTTTTTGAAACTAATTCTATATACTCTGTATTTTGTCATGTGTGCACTCACTGAAGTCTCCGTTCCATTAGTTTAGTGGTTGGGTAATTACTGCAGACGTATTTCCTTACATGTCTGTAATCGATAGGTCTCTCCGGAGTTCTGTGTATATGTTTGTGCATGCCTTCACCATTCAAACAGGAGTCGACAATTCCTTCATCTTCACTTCCTGCTTGCACAGAGCTTCAAAGTCAGCCAGGGGTAAGGACTCTGCTTCGTTGGTTGGTATCCGCACAATCCTGGGCATATGCACATGTGTATGCATATGTGTGGTCTTCTAGATTATAGTAATACAGTAAATCTTTCCTTTTATTTTCCTTGAAGATTTATTTATGTATTTGAGAGCAAGAAAGGGAGGTGGGAGGGGCAGGGAGAAAGGCAAAGAGAAACTTAAACACACTCTGCACCAAGCAGGGTTTCACATGAGTTCATGACCTGAGATGAAACCGAGTCAAATACTAAACCTACTACACCACCCAGCCGCCCCTATTAGAAATTTTCAAATCCCAAATGGAAAAGTCATTTCTGAGCTTTTCCTTCTAACATTTTTATTATCCTATTTTTTGCAACATTGTTTTTTTTAATTAATTAATTTTTTTCAGAGTAACAGTATTCATTGTTTTTGCACAACACCCAGTGCTCCATGCAATACGTGTCCTCCCTATTACCCACCACCTGTTCCCCCAAACTCCCACCCCCGACCCTTCAAAACCCTCAGGTTGTTTTTCAGAGTCCATAGTCACTTATGGTTCACCTCCCCTTCCAATTTTTTTTTTAATAAACATACAATGTATTTTTATCCCCAGGGGTACAGGTCTGTGAATCGCCAGGTTTACACACTTCACAGCACTCACGATAGCACATACCCTCCCCAATGTCCATAACCCCCTCCCCCTCTCCCAACTCCACCTCCCCCCAGAAACCCCCAGTTTGTTTTGTGAGATTAAGAGTCATTTATGGTTTGTCTCCCTCCCAATCCCATCTTTTTTCATTTATTCTCCTATCCCCCTAACCCCCATGTTGCATCTCCATGTCCTCCACGTCACTCAGCATTAGGGAAATACAAATTAAAACCAAAATGAGATATCACCTCACACCAGTCAGAATGGCTAAAATTAACAGGTCAGGAAATGACAGATGCTGGCGAGGATGCGGAGAAAGGGGAACCCTCCTACACTGTTGGTGGGAATGCAAGCTGGTGCAACCACTCTGGAAAACAGCATGGAGATTCCTCAAAATGTTGAAAATAGAACTACCCTATGACCCAGCAATCGCACTACTGGGTATTTACCCTAAAGATACAAACGCAGTGATCCGAAGGGGCACGTGTACCCGAATGTTTATAGCAGCAATGTCTACAATAGCCAAACTATGGAAAGAACCTAGATGTCCATCAACAGATGAATGGATAAAGAAGAAGTGGTATATATACACAATGGAATACTATGCAGCCATCAAAAGAAATGAAATCTTGTCATTTGTGACGATGTGGATGGAACTAGAGGGTATCACGCTTAGTGAAATAAGTCAATCAGAGAAAGACAACTATCATATGATCTCCCTGATATGAGGACATGGAGATGCAACATGGGGGTTAGGAACATTGGCAAAGGCAAGGGAAGCAAGGGCAAAAATGAACTATTGGGATTTCATCAAGATCAAAAGCTTTTGCACAGCAAAGGAAACAGTTCACAAAACCAAAAGACAACTGACAGAATGGGAGAAGATATTTGCAAATGACATATCAGATAAAGGGCTAGTATCCGAAATTTATAAGAAACTTAGCAAACTCAACACCCAAAGAACAAACAATCCAATCAAGAAATGGGCAGAGGACATGAACAGACATTTCTGCAAAGAAGACATCCAGATGGCCAAGAGACACATGAAAAAGTGCAACATTGTTTTTTAATAACATTTTTATTTATTTGAGAATGAGAGGGGGAGAGAGAGAGAGAGAGAGAAAGAGAATGAGCGGTGAGGTGCAGGGATGCAGAGGAAGAAGCAGACTCCCTGCTGAGCAGGGAGACTGGACTGGGGCTTGATCCCAGGACCCAAAGGCAGGTGCTCAACTTACTGAGCCACCCAAACACTCCTGCAACATTGTTTGATTAGTGATATTGAATTCCTTTCCATGTGCTTATTTGTCGTTTATATAACTTCTTTAGAGAATAGTGTATTCAAGTCCTCTGACTATTTTTTAATTAGGTTAATTATGATTTGTTGACTTCATAACAGTTTTTGATATATTTTGGTATGAATGCCTTATCAATAATGCATATATTTTTCCCATTGTGTAGGTTGCCTTTCACTTCATTGTGTCCTTTGATGCATAGAATTATAAAATTTCAATATAGTGCATTTTATCTATTTTAACTTTGGTTATCTATGGTTTTCGGGTCATATTAATGAAATTGTTCCTCTATTCCCCACTCCCTCATATACCCAATGATTTCTTCTAAGAATTTTATAATTTTAGCTTTTATATTTAGGTCTTCGATTCATTGAATTTTGCATGTGGTTTTAGGTTTTAGGTAAGAGTCCAACTTAATTATTTTGCCTTTGGATATCCAGTTTTCCAATGTAATTTGTTGAAAAGACTGTCTTTTTTCCATTGTATGGTGTTAGTACCTTCATTGAAAATTATTTGAGCATATATGCAATAGTTTATTTCTTAGCTTTTTATTCTACTGCATTGGTCTATATAAATGTCTTTAAGTTAGTATCATAAACCTTTATGTTAATGTTACTTTGTAATGTATTGAATTCAGGAAACATAGGATCACTGACTACATTCTTTTTCAAGACTATAGATATTTGGGATCTGTTGATATCCTTAATATTGAATTTTAGAATGGATTTTTCTATTTTTGTAAAAAAGACCACTGGGATTTTGATAAAGGTTGCATTAAATCTGTATATTGCTTAGTGTAGTATTTATATTTTTTCAATTGTTATTGAGATATAATTAATATACAGCACTGTATAAGGTATAGAGCATAATGACTTCAATTTCATATATTGAAAAATCATTACCAAAGTAAGTTTAGTTAACATCATCAAATATAGATATAAAAAAAGAAAAAAATTCTCTTGTGATGAGAGGTCTTGGAATTTCCTTCTTATCAACTTTCAAAAGTAGCATAATGTTAAATATAGGCATGATGTACACTACATCCCCAGTACTTATTTACCTTATACATGGAAGGTTGTAATTTTTGGTACCTTCTTCACACATCCCCAATTACCACCCCCGACACTATAATCACAAATCTGAACTATGTTTATATATTTTGGTTTTGTTTTCCAGGTCCTATATACAAATAAAGTCATATACTGTTTGTCTGACAAGTTTCACTTACTGTAATGCCTTGAGGTTTATTCTTATTGTCACAAATATCATGAGTTCCTTCTTATTGCCCTAAATATTACACTGTATATATACTACAATTTCCTTGTCCATTCATCCATTGATGGACATTTTTTTTCTTTCAAGATTTCGTTTAAAGTTTAGTTAGTTAACATAAGTGTAGTATTAGCTTCAGGGATAGAATTCAATGATTCATCACTCGCATATAACACCCAGTGCCCATTACAGCAAGTTCCAATCTTAATATTCATCATCTATTTACCCTGCCTCTCCACCTCCCCTCCAACAACCCTCAGTTTGTTTCCTTCTGTTAAAGAGTCTCTTATGATTTGCCTCCTTCTCTGTTTTTATCATATTTTATTTTTCCTTCCCTTTCACTGATGGACATTTAATTTGTTTCCATGTCTAGGGTACTGTACATAAGACTGCAATGAACGTGAGCATGCCAATATCTGATATTTCTTCAACATAATGTATTCATTTCCTTCTGCTATTTCCTCAGAAGTGCAATTACTGTATTGTATGGTAGTTCCTTTTGAATTTTTCACTTTTATTGAGAAATAATAGACATAATCTTTGTATGTGTTTAAAGAATACATCATAATGGTTTAATACACATACACTGTGTAATGATTACTAAAATAAGTTTAGGTGGCTTCCATCTTTTCCTAAAGATGCAATGAGAAGAAAATAAAAACAGAAGAAAAAATTATAAAAATCTTCCTGAAGAGAAATCATGATTACTCTAGTACTTTCATATCTATCATACAACAGTGTTAGCTATAGTTATCACATTATATAATATGTCCCTAGTAATCTATTACTTATTTATTCTATATCTGGAAATTTGAACCCTTTGAACACATTTTTATAGTTACCCTTCTTTCTCCCTCTGACTCTGGTAACCAAAAATCAAAGAGATTATTTTCTATGGTTTCCTTGGGATTTTATTTCAGGTCTCACATACAGATCTTTAATCCAATTAGAGTTTATTTTTGTGTATGGTATAAGAAAGTGGAACACATTCATTATTTTTCATCTTGCTGTCAGGTTTTTTCCCAGCATTATATATTGTAGAGACCATCTTGCCCCATTATATATTCTTGCCTCCTTTGTCATAGATTGAGCATACAAACATGCATTTATTTTTGGGCTTTCTATTCTATCCCATTGATATATCTATCTATTTTTGTGCTAGAACCACATATTATGACTACTACAGCTTAGCATATTTGGAAATCTGGGACTGTGAAACCGCCAGCTTTTTTCTTTTCTTTTCTTTTTTTCTTTCTTTCTCAAGACTGCTTTGGCTATTCAACATCCTTTGTAGTTTCATGCAAATGTTAGTATTATTTGTTATAGATTTTTTGATGAATGTGGTTGGTTTCTTTTTTAAATTTTATTTTTATTCACTTTTTATATTATTATGTTCAGTTAGCCAACATACAATACATCATTAGTTTTTGATGTAGTGTTCAATGATTCATTAGTTGTGTATAACAGTGCTCATCACCACATGTGCCCTCCGTAATATCCATTACCCAATAACACCTTTCCCCCTCCCCTCTCTGTAAGCCTCAATTAGGTTTCTGGAGTCCAGAGTCTCTCACAGTTTGTCTCCCTGACTGATTTATTCTCTTTCATTTTTCCCTCCCTTCCCCTGTGGTCCCTACACTATTTCATGTTCCAGATATGAGTGAAACCATAAGATAATGGACTTTCTCTGCTTGATTTATTTCACTTGGCATAATCCCCTTCAGTTCCATCCATGTTATGCAAATGGTAGGTATTCTTTTCTGATGGCTGAGTAAAATTCCACTGGATATATGAATCACATCTTCTTTATCCATTCATCCATTGAACAACATCTTGGCTCCTAAAACAGTTTAGCTATTGTGGTAATTGCTGCTGTGAACACTGGGGTGCATGTGGCCCTCCTTTCCACTACACCTGTGACTTTGGGATAAATACCTAATAGTGCAATTAATGGGTCTCTTCTGTATATAGCTGTCCAATTATCCAGCACCATTTCCTGGAGAGACTGTCTTTCTTTTATTTGTATTTTTTTCTGCCTTGTCAAAGATTATTTGACCAGAGTTAAGGGTCCATATCTGGGCTCTCTACTCTGTCCCATTGGTCTATATGTCTGTTTTTGTGTTAATACCATGCTCTCTTGGTGATCACAACTTTGTAATAAATCTTGAAATCATGCAATGTGATGCCCCAAGCTTTGTTTTTCTTTTTCAACATTTCCTTAGTGATTTGGGGTCTTTTCTGGTTCCACACCAATGTTAGGATTGTTTGTTCCAGCACTTTGAAAAATGCCATTGGTAGTTTGATAGAGATGGCGTTGAGAGTTTAGATAGCTCTGGGTAGCATAGATTTTTCTTTTTAACTTTATTTTTTCAGTGTTCCAAGATTAATTGTTTATGCACCACACTCAGTGGTCCATGCAATGCAATACATGCCCTCCTTAATACCTACCACCAGGCTCACCCAGTCCCCCACCCTTCTCCCCTACAAAACCCTCAGTTTGTTTCCCAGAGTACACAGTCTCTCGTGGTTCATCTCCCCTTCCGATTTCCCCCAACACTCTTCTCTCCTCCTCCCAATGTCCTCCATGTTATCCCTTATGCTCCTCAAGTAAGTGAAACCATATGATAACTGACTCTCTCTGCTTGACTTATTTCACTCAGCATAATCTCTTCCAGTCCCATCCATGTTGATATAAAATTTGAGTATTCATCCTTTCTGATGGAAGCATAATATTCCATTGTATATATGGACCATATCTTCTTTATCCATTCATCTGTTGAAGAACATCTTGGCTCTTTCCACAGTTTGGCGACTGTGGCCATTGCTGCTATGAACATTAGGGTACAGATGGCCCATCTTTTCACTCCATCTGTATCTTTGGGGTGCAGCATAGACATTTTAACAATGTTTATTCTTCTCATCCGTGAGCATGGTATGTTTTTCCATCTTTTCATGTCTTCTACAATTTCTTTCATGGTTGTTCTGTAGTTCCTAGAGTGTGTATGTTTTACCTCTTTGTATAGGTTTATTACAAAGTACCTTATGGTCTTTGGTGCGATTGTAAATCAAATTGATTCTCTAACTTCTCATTCTATAAATTCATTGTTAGTGTATAAAAAAGCAACTGATTTCTGCGTATTGATTTTATATTCTGCCACATGACTGAATTGCTGTATGAATTCTGGTAATTTAGGAGTGGAGTCTTTGGGTTTTCCATATAAAGTATCATGTCATCTGCAAAGAGAGGGAGTTTGACCTCTTCTTTAGCAATTTGAATACATTTTATTTCTTTTGGTTGTCTGATTTCTGTTGCTAGGACTTCTAGTACTATGTTGAACAGTAGTGGTGAGAGTGGCATCCTTGTCATGTTCCTGATCTCAATGGAAAGGCTCTCAGATTTTCCCCATTGAGAATGATATTTGCTGTGGGTTTTCCATAGATATATTTAATGAAATTGAGGATTGTTCCATCTATCCCTATACTCTGAAAAGTTTTGAACAGGAAATGATGCTGTATTTTATCAGATGCCTTTTCTGCATCAATTGAGAGGAACACGTGGTTCTTCTCTCTTCTTTTATTGATTTGTTCTATCACATCGGTTGATCTGTGAATGTCGAACCACCCTTGCATCCCAGGGATAAGTCCCACCTGGTCCTGATGGATAATCTTTTTAATGTACTGTTGGATCCTGTTGGCTAGAATCTTGTTGAGAATTTTGGCATCCATATTCATTAGGGATATTGGTCTGGAATTCTCCCTTTTGTTGGGGTTCTTGCCTGGTTTGGGTATCAAGGTAATGATAGCTTCATAGAAAGAGTCTGTAAGGTTTCTTCTCTTTCTATTTTTTGAAACAGCTTCAGAAGAATAGGTAGTATTTCTTCTTTGAATGTTTGTAGTCTTCCACAGGGAATCCATCAGGTCCTGGAATCTTGCTATTTGGAAGGTTTTTCATCACTGCTTCCATCTCCTTACTAGTTATTGGTCTATTCAGGTTGTCAATTTCTTCCTGCTTGTCTTGGAAGTTTATAGGTTTCCAAGAATGCATCCGTTTCTTCTAGGTTGCCCAACTTATTGGCATATAACTACTGATAATAATTTCTGATCATTGTTTCTATTTCCTTGGTGTTAGTCATAATCTTTCCCCTTTCATTCATAATTTTATTAGTTTGGGTTCTTTCTCTTTTCTTTTGAATTAGCCTGCCAGTGGTTGATAGCAATCTTATTAAATCTTTCAGGGAAACAGCTTCTAGTTTCGTTCATGTGTTCTACCATATCTCTGGTTTCTAATTCATTCATCTCTGCTCTAAATGGATTATTTCCCTTCTCATGTGTGAGGTACACTTAATTTGTTGATTCTCCAATTATTTACATTGTAAAGAGGGTTTGTGTATTCAGAATTTTTATATTTTTTTGAGTGAGGCTTGGATGGCTATGTACTTCCCCCCAGGACTGCCTTTGTCATATCGCATAGGTTTTGGATCAATGTGTCTTCATTCCCATTGGTTTCTATGAATTGTTAAGTTCCCTTTGATTTCCTGGTTGATCTAAACATTCTTGAGTGGCATGGTC
Source organism: Meles meles (assembly GCF_922984935.1). Taxonomy (NCBI): domain Eukaryota; kingdom Metazoa; phylum Chordata; class Mammalia; order Carnivora; family Mustelidae; genus Meles; species Meles meles. The sequence goes on along the minus strand of NC_060087.1, from coordinate 49,427,435 downwards.
TTTGCTTTCAAGTGTTCAAATTTTTTCTAAACTTTTTCTTGTGATTGAGTTCCAGTTTGAAAGCATTGTCATATGAGAATATGCAGGGAATTATCTCCATCTTTTGGTATCAGTTAAGCCCTGATTTTTGACCCAGTATGTTGTCTATCCTGGAGAAAATTCCATGTGTGCTTAAGAAGAATGAGTATTCTGTTGTTTTAGGGTGGAGTGTTATATATATATCTATGAGGTCCATCCAGTCCAGTGTGCATTCAAAGTTCTTGTTTCTTTGTTGATTTTCTGCTTAAATGATCTGTCTGTTGCTGAGAGTGGCATGTTAAGATCCCCTACAGTTAACATATTCATATCAATATGTCTCTTTGTTTGATTTACAGTTGGCTTATGAAGTTGGCTGCTCCCATGTTGGAGGCATAGATATTTACAATTGCTAGATCTTCTTGTTGGATAGACCCTTTAAGAATGATATAGTGTCCTGGGGTGCCTGGGTGGCTCAGTGGGTTAAGCCTCTGTCTTTGGCTCAGGTAATGATCCCTGGGTCCTGGGATTGAGCCCCACGTCAGGCTCTCTGCTAGGCAGAGAGCCTGCCTCTCCCCCTCAGCCTGCCTCTCTGCCTACTTCTCCCTACTTGTGATTTCCCTCTCTGTCAAATAAATTTAAAAAAATCTTTAAGAATGATATTGTGTCCTTCTGGATATTTGATTACAGTCTTTTGCTTAAAATCTAATGGTCTAATATGAGATTTAGTACCTCAGCTTTCTTTTGATATCTGTTGACATGAAAGATGGTTCTCCATACATTCACTTTCAGTCTGGATATATCTTTAGGTTCAAAATGCATCTCTCATAGACAGTATATGGATGAGTCATATCTTTTCATTGAATCTGCAGCCTTGTGCAATTTTAATGGGAGCATTTAGGTCGTTCATGGTAAGAGTGGTTATTGAAAGGTATTTTTTTATTGTCATCATGTTGCCTGTGAGAACCTTGTTTCTGTAGATTGTGTCTGTAAATTTCTGTTCTATATCAGTCTTGGGGTCTTTCTTCTTTTATGGACCACCCCCCCTTAATATTTTTTGTAGTTCCGGCTTGGTGGTCACATAATCTTTTAGTCTTTGCCAGTCTTGAAAGCTCTTTATCCCTCCATCCATTCTAAATGTCAGCCTTTCTGGATAAAGTATTCTTGATTGCATGTTCTTCTCATTTAGTTCCCTGAATATGTCTTGCCAGCCCATTATGGCTTGCCAGGTTTCTGTGGACAGGTCTGACATTATTTTGATATTCTTCCCTCTGTAGTTAAGGAATCTCTTCCCTCTAGCTGCCGTTAAGATGATTTCTCTGAATTTATGATTCACAAACTTCACAATCTCCTGTCTGGAGGTCTTTTGCCCTTGTTGATTCTGGTGGGTGTCCTCTCTGCATCTAGTACATGAACACTTGTTTCATTCCCCAGATCAGGGAAATTCTCAGCTAAGATTTGCTCACCTATATCTTCTAGATCTCTCTCTCTCTCTCTACTCCCTCAGGGATCCCAATAATTCTGACATTGGAATGTTTCATGGCATCATTTATTTCCCTAATTCTGTTTTCATGGCTTCTAAGCTGTTTGTTCCAGACCCCCTCCTGATCCTTCTTTTCTATCAGTTTGTGTTCTAGACCATGAATTTGATCTCTGTTTCATTTACCCTAGCTGTTATAGTGTTAAGATGAGATTGGATCTCACTGATAGCATTTTTAAATTCTGCCAGATTAGCTCTCACTTCTGCCCTTAGTGAGTCTATGTTTCCACTTATGGTTTTCTCCAACCTAGCCATTTTCTGGATAACTGTTATCCTGAATTTAATTTCCAACATCTTGCTTATATCCATATCCAACATTTCAGTAACAGAGGTCACAGTCTCTGAATTTTTCCTCTCTTGGGGGTTCCTCCTCCTTGTCATTCTGGTGAGAATTGGTTGAGGGAATGTATAGATTCCAAACTATTCACCACAATCCATGAAAGTTGGACCTGTTTTATAGGGACTTTGGGGTTCTTGGCCTCTTGTTCTTTCAGCCTGTCTTCTGGGGGGAAGGGCCTGCTGCACTGTACTCAAGCATCCCTGTTTGGACAGAATAGCCTTGCCCACTGTGGTGGGGGATGGCCTCAGTAATAACCAGTTTTGGGGGATTTTTGTTCTCTGGTGGATTTCTGGGTCCCTTCCAAGAGTCAGAGCAGAAGTGGCTGTGTCCAAACTTCTGTCTCAGAAAAGAGAGACTATAGACTGTTCCCCAGAAAACACTCCAGGTCATACTGCTTCATGGATTGTCTCTGTAAACTTCTTTTCTATATCACTGTTGGGGTCTTTCTCCTTTTAGAGAATTCCCCTTAATATTTCTTGCAGGGCCGGCTTGGTGGTCACATATTTTTTTAGTTTCTGCAGGTCTTCAAATATCCTTGTCTCTTCATCAATTCTGAATGACAGCTTGGCTGGATAAATTATCTTTGACTGCATGTTCTCATTTAGTACCCTGAATATGTCTTCTCATTAGTACCCTTTCTGGCATACCAGGTCTCTGTGGATAGGTCTGACATTATTATGATATTCCTCGCTCCATATGTAAGAAATCTCTTCCCCCAATCCACTTTCATGATTGTTTCCTTGGATCTAAGTCTTGCAAATTGTACTACTATATTTCAGGACATTGGTCTGTCCTCATTGATCTTGAGAGGGGTCCTCTCCACCTCTCAGAAACGAATGCTTGTTTCCTTCTCCAGATTAGGGAAGTTCTCAGTCATTATTTGTTCTTCTAGAACAATTATTATTGTATCTTCTAGACCTGTCTTTCTCTCCATCCCCTCAGGGATCACAATAATTCTAACATTGTAACGATTCATTCTGTCACTAAATCTCTCAGTTTGATTCCTTGGGTTTTAATTTGTTTCCTCCATGCTGCCTCAGTTTCCATCTTTTCTCTCATCTTATTCTCTATCTCATGAATTCATTCCTCTGACTCATTTCCCCCATCAGTCAGCATATCCAGCTTAGGCTGCATTTCATTCATAGCATTTTTACATTCAGCTTGATTATATGTCATTTATCCCCTTACAGATGCTATATTTTCATTAATATTTTCCTCAAGCCAAGATATTGCCCTGATAATTTTTACTCTGAAGTCAATATCTGACATCTTGGTTATATACATATTCAGTAGTTCTGTGGAAGAGGCCACATTCTCTGGTTCTTTCTTTTTGGGGGGTGTTCTTCTTCTAGTCATTCTGTTGAGGGATGGTTGAATGAAAGAGCAGAGTCCAAACTATCACCCAGGGCACAAGCAAGATTCAACCTAGGAAAATCCAGAGTAGTCGGAATTCACCACCAAAAGAACAAAGTCTTGGAGAGAGGCAAAAATCTGGAAAAGCAGGAGATCATATTTCACCTCATCCCTTAAAGTAAGCAAAATATCTACCAGAACACTCTGAATACCCATGAAATCAGCTTGAGATGTAGGATTATATGCTGCTGGACCTCTGTGGGGGCAGAAGACACCAGTGGAGAGGTAAAATAGAGTGGGAATGCTTGGACTGATATCAGAGGATAAGCAGAAGGGGGAGGGAGTCACCTGAAGTGAACCATTGGAAAGTAATACCCTAATACAAAAGTGCCCTGTGTTTGGGGACCAGCATTAACTTGGAGTCTGGTTAAAAATACTCAAAAAGAGCAAAATATCTTAAGGGACAACTGGTGGAATTGGGTGTTCATGGGCACAGACCTAAGTTCTGGACCCAGGACGGCCACTACCGGCGACCACCCATGGCAGAGAGAGTGAAGCAGAGCCTCCAGTTCCTGGTCCCTGAGCACTCAGCTGTGCACTGCTTACACCATCGCTCAGCTGGCTGCACTCCCACCCACGTTTGAAGAGTCTGGTGAGTGCTGTCTAGAACCACACCCTTTTGAGTTCTGCCCACACTGGGCAACTGGGGTTTGAACACACTCCCCACCAGTGCCTGAAAGAGCTTGGTGTGGGTGCTACCTGGTGGTCTCTAGGACCAGCCAAGGGTCTGGACACGTCCAGTCTGTGCCTGAAGGAAATCAGCGTGATCTCTGGTCGGGATCCCTCAGTGCACCTGGCAGCATGGGCCTGGTGCCCAGATAGCAGTCCCGGCAAAGGAAGGCACCAGAAATGGGCTGCCTGGACCAATATCGCTTGCACTTTTAGTGGCACAGGGTACAGAGACAAGTGGGCGCGTTGGGCGACCCCTGAGACAGTAGCTAGGGTGCACACGCTGCCTGTGGGAAGTGGCGTGGTTCAGCAGAGATAGCAAAAGGGGAGTCTGTGTGTTCTGAACCACCCAGAGGGGAGCAGACTGATGCTTCTCTCTGAGGCGGAGGCCTGGGTGCAATGTGCGTTCCATTAAAACTCTGAAAAGTCACAAAAAGTGGCCAAAAAAACCAAAAAACCAACAAAATAAAAAAACCTCCGGAGAACAAGAGCCTGAAAAACTGGTCTCCATAGAGCTCAGCACCTTGTTAGAGGGCAGGACGACTCAACCTAGGCAAGACTGACTCAAGAACAATGCAGCAGACCCCTCCCCCAGAAGAGAAGCCAAAAAAATGAGAAGATAATTGCCACAGGGTCCCCATAAAACAGGAAAACCTCTACATCAGGAGAAAACAATATATTAAGCTCCCGGGATTGCCCTAAAGGCTGTATATTTCAAAGATAGAACTTTTTAAAAAAATTCGTTCTGGTGATTGTTGTTCTTTTGATTTCTTTAACCTACCTACCATTACAACTAGAGGATTAATACAACATACTCCATAACAACATTTTAACTTGAAGTTTTTTCATAAAACCATCTGTGTTTTTCTTTTTCTTTCTTTTTTTTAAATACATATAGATATAAACTTCAAGGTAATCCATTTTACCTATTCAATACTACCCCTATGTATAAACCAGTTTTAATCTCCCTTTATCTGGGGGACGTTGAGCCCTTTAACAAAGATAACAAGATAAACACAGGAAGGACCAAAATAACCTTCCTCACCCACATCGAGTATTTATAACCACCTTCCCAACTTTTTCTTCTGTCAGTATTTCTGTGTATGTGTTTTTGTACTGGTATTATATAAAACTTATTCTTGGGGTTCATTTTGACTGGGTTCTTTTTTTTTTCCTTGTCATTTACTTTTTTTTCCCTTTTTTTTTCCTTTTTTCTTTCCCCCTTTTTTTCTTTCTTCTTCTCTATTTCTTTTTCTTCTCGTTTTTCTCTCATTTGGGTGGGGAATCCTGATTGCACAGAAGCGCTCCAGGGTGCACATTGACTGCACCACAATTGATAAGTCCAGCTGTATCTGTTTAGTCATCTCTTACCAAAATGACTAGGAGGAGGAATACCCAACAGAAGAAAAATACAGAGGATGGGCCTTCTGCAACAGAGCTAATGGCTATCGACATAGACAATATGTCAGAAAAGGAATTCAGACTAACAATTATCCAGGTAATAGCTAGGTTGGAGAAAGCCATGGATGACCAAACAGAATTGATTAGGGCAGAAGTGAAAGCCACCAGGGATGATGTTCACAATGTTAGGGCAGAACTGAAAGCCACCAGGGATGATGTTCAAAATGCTCTCAATGAGTTCCAATCCAATCTAAATTCTCTAAAAGCTAGGGTAACTGAGACAGAAGATAGAATTAGTGATCTGGAGGACAAACAGATAGAGAGAAAGGATCAGGAGGAAGCCTGGAACAAACAGCTCAGAAGCCACAAAAACAGAATCAGGGAAATAAACGATGCCATGAAACGTTCCAACGTCAGAATTATTGGAATCCCTGAAGGGGAAGAAAAAGAAAGAAATCTAGAAGATATAGTGGAAGAAGTTGTCTATGAAAATTTTCCCAATCTCACGAATGGAAACAACGTTCATGTACTAGAGGCAGAAAGATTTCCTCCCAAGATTATAGATTCTCGAAAGTCCTCACGGCACCTTATCGTTAGAATGGGGAATTTTGTTTCAAGAGAGACCCTCTTAAAAGCAGCTAGGACAAAGAAGCTTCTTACATACAGAGGAAAGCCCATTAGAATAACGTCAGACCTTTCCACAGAGACCTGGAAAGCCAGGAAGGGCTGGCAAAATATATTCAGAGTACTAAATGAGAAGAACATGCAACCAAGAATACTCTATCCAGCAAGACTGACACTCAAAATGGATGGAGAGATAAAGAGTTTCCAAGACCGGCAAGGCTTAAAAGACTATGCAACCACCAAGCCGACACTGCAGGAAATATTAAGGGGGGTCCTATAAGAGAGGAAAAATCCTAAGAATATCTTTGAACAGAAATACAGAAACAATCTATAGACAGAAAGACTTCAAAGGCAACACGATGTCAATAAAAACCTATCTCTCAATAATCACTCTCAATGTGAATGGCCTAAATGCGCGCATAAAATGACACAGGGTTGCAGATTGGATAAAACGACAGGACCCATCCATATGTTGTCTACAAGAGACCCATTTTGAACCTAAGGATACACCCAGACTGAAAGTGAAGGGATGGAGAAGCATCTTTCATGCCAATGGGCTTCAAAAGAAGGCCGGAGTAGCGATTCTCATATCAGAAAAATTAGATTTTAAACTAAAGACTGTAGTCAGAGATACAGAAGGACACTACATAATTCTTAAAGGGACTATCCGCCAAGACGATCTAACAATTGTGAATATCTATGCCCCCAATATGGGAGCACCCAATTACATAAGAAAACTATTAATCAAGATCAAGAGTCATATTGATACGAATACAATAATAGTAGGAGATCTTAATACGCCTCTCTCAGAAATAGACAGATCATCGATGCAGAAAATTAATAAAGAAATAAGAGCATTGAATGAAATATTGGACCAGATGGACCTCATCGACGTATACAGAACATTCCACCCTAAAACAACAGAATACTCATTCTTCTCAAGTGCACATGGAACCTTCTCCAGAATAGACCACATACTGGGTCACAAAGCAGGACTCAACCGATACCAAAAGACTGACATTATTCCCTGCATATTCTCCTATCACAATGCTTTGAAACTGGAGCTCAATCACAAGGAAAAGTTCAGAAGGAACTCAAACACCTGGAAGCTAAAGACCACCTTGCTTAAGAATGCTTGGATCAACCAGGAGATCAAAGAAGAACTTAAACAATTCATGGAAACCAATGAGAATGAAGACACCTCGGTCCAAAACCTATGGGATACAGCAAAGGCGGTTCTAAGGGGGAAATACATAGCCATCCAAGCCTCCCTCAAAAACATTGAAAAATCCAGAATACACCAGCTGTCTCTACACCTTAAAGAACTGGAGAATCAACAACAAATCAAACCAACTCCACATGCAAGAAGGGAAATAATCAAGATTAGAGCAGAGATCAATGAGGTAGAAACGAGAGATACAGTAGAACGTATCAATGAAACTAGAAGCTGGTTTTTTGAAAGAATCAATAAGATCGATAAACCATTGGCCACACTAATCCAAAAGAACAGAGAGAAAGCCCAAATTAATAAAATTATGAATGAAAAGGGAGAGATCACAACTAACACCAAGGAAATAGAAACAATCATCAGAAATTATCACCAACAGTTATATGCCAATAAGCTAAGCAACCTAGATGAAATGGATGCATTCCTGGAAAGCTACAAACTCCCAAAATTGAACCAGGAAGAAATGGACAACCTGAATAGACCGATATCTAGTAATGAGATTGAAGCAGTGATCAAAAACCTCCCAAAAAACAAGAGCCCAGGACCTGACGGATTCCCTGGGGAATTCTACCAAACTTTCAAAGAAGAAATAACACCAATTCTCCTGAAGCTGTTCCAAAAAATTGAAGCAGAAGGAAAACTTCCAGACTCTTTTGATGAAGCCAGCATTACCCTGATCCCCAAACCAGGCAAAGACCCTACCAAAAAGGAGAATTTCAGACCAATATCACTGATGAATATGGATGCAAAGATTCTCAACAAGATCCTAGCAAACAGGACCCAGCAGCACATTAAAAAGATTATCCACCATGACCAGGTGGGATTCATCCCTGGGTTGCAAGGTTGGTTCAACATTCGCAAATCAATCAGTGTGATAGAACACATCAATAAGAGAAGAGAGAAGAACCACATGGTCCTCTCAATTGATGCAGAAAAAGCATTTGACAAAATCCAGCATCCGTTCCTGATGAAAACGCTTCAAAGTATAGGGATAGAGGGAACATTCCTGAACTTCATAAAATCTATCTATGAAAGACCCACAGCAAATATCATCTTCAATGGGAAAAAGCTTGCAGCCTTCCCGTTGAGATCAGGAACACGACAAGGATGCCCACTCTCACCACTCTTGTTCAGCATAGTATTACAAGTTCTAGCAACGGCAATCAGACAACAAAGAGAAATAAAAGGTATCCAAATTGGCAAGGAAGAAGTCAAACTCTCTCTCTTCGCAGATGACATGATTCTTTATATGGAAAACCCCAAAGACTCCACCCCCAAACTACTAGAACTCATACAGCAATTCAGTAACGTGGCAGGATACAAAGTCAATGTACAGAAATCAGTGGCTTTCTTATACACTAACAATGAAAATACAGAAAGGGAAATTAGAGAATCGATTCCATTTACTATAGCACCAAGAACCATAAGATACCTGGGCATAAACCTAACCAAAGAAGTAAAGGACCTGTACTCGAGGAACTACAGAACACTCATGAAAGAAATTGAAGAAGACACAAAAAGATGGAAGACTGTTCCATGCTCTTGGATTGGAAGAATAAACATTGTTAAAATGTCTATACTGCCTAGAGCAATCTATACTTTTAATGCCATTCCGATCAAAATTCCACCGATATTTTTCAAAGAGCTGGAGCAAATAATCCTAAAATTTGTATGGAGCCAGAAGAGACCCCGAATTGCTAAGGAAATGTTGAAAAACAAAAACAAAACTGGCGGCATCACGTTACCCGATTTCAAGCTTTACTACAAAGCTGTGATCACAAAGACAGCGTGGTACTGGCATAAAAACAGACACATAGACCAGTGGAACAGAGTGGAGAGCCCAGATATGGACCCTGAACTCTATGGTCAAATAATCTTCGATAAAACAGGAAAAAATATCCAATGGAAAAAAGACAGTCTCTTCAATAAATGGTGCTGGGAAAACTGGACAGCGATATGTAGAAGAATGAAACTCGACCATTCTCTTACACCGTACACAAAGATAAACTCGAAATGGATAAAAGACCTCAACGTGAGACAGGAATCTATCAGAATCCTAGAGGAGAACATAGGCAGTAACCTCTTCGATATCAGCCACAGCAACTTCTTTCAAGATATGTCTCCAAAGGCCAAGGAAACAAAAGCAAAAATGAACTTTTGGGACTTCATCAAGATCAAAAGCTTCTGCACAGCAAAGGAAACAGTCAACAAAACAAAGAGGCAACCCACGGAATGGGAGAAGATATTTGCAAATGACAGTACAGACAAAAGGTTGATATCCAGGATCTATAAAGAACTTCTCAAACTCAACACACACAAAACAGATAATCATATCAAAAAATGGGCAGAAGATATGAACAGACACTTCTCCAATGAAAACATACAAATGGCTATCAGACACATGAAAAAATGTTCATCATCATTAGCCATCAGGGAGATTCAAATTAAAACAACATTGAGATACCACCTAACACCAGGTTAGAATGGCCAAAATTAGCAAGACAGGAAACAACGTGTGTTGGAGAGGATATGGAGAAAGGGGAACCCTCTTACACTGTTGGTGGGAATGCAAGTTAGTGCAGCCACTTTGGAGAACAGTGTGGAGATTCCTGAAGAAATTAAAAATAGAGCTTCCCTATGACCCTGCAATTGCACTGCTGGGTATTTACCCCAAAGATACAGATGTAGTGAAAAGAAGGGCCATTTGTACCCCAATGTTTATTGCAGCAATGGCTACGGTCGCCAAACTGTGGAAAGAACCAAGATACCCTTCAACGGATGAATGGATAAGGAAGATGTGGTCCATATACACAATGGAGTATTATGCCTCCATCAGAAAGGACGAATACCCAACTTTTGTAGCAACATGGATGGGACTGGAAGAGATTATGCTGAGCGAAATAAGTCAAGCAGAGAGAGTCAAGTATCATATGGTCTCACTTATTTGTGGAGCATAACAAATAACATGGAGTACATGGGGAGATGGAGAGGAGAGGGAGTTGAGGGAAACTGGAAGGGGAGATGAACCATGAGAGACTATGGACTCTGAAAAACAAGCAGAGGGTTATGAAGGGGCGGCAGGGGGGTGGGGGTGGGTGGGAGGTTGAGGAACCAGGTGGTGGGTAATAGGGAGGGCACGTACTGCATGGAGCACTGGGTGTGATGCCAAAACAATGAACACTGTTATGCTGTAAATAAACAAAAAAAATTTTTTTTGTCTTTTAAATTTATTTATTTGTTTTTTTCAGCGTAACAGTATTCATTGTTTTTGCACAACACCCAGTGCTCCATGCAATACATGCCTTCCATAATATCCACCACAAGGCTCACTAAACCTCCCACACCCGTCCTCTTCAAAATCCTTGGATTGTTTTTCAGATTCCACAGTCTCACATGATTTGTCTCCCCCTCCAAATTCTCTCCATGTCCCCATGTCTTCTGTTTATTCTTTATGCTCCACAAATAAGCAAAACCGTATGATAATTGACTCTCTCTGCTTGACTTATTTCACTCAGCATAATCTCTGTTCTTGATGAAAACTCTCAATAACAGGGATAGATGGAACATACTTCATCATCATTAAGACCATATATGAAAGACCCACAGGAAATATCATTCTCAATGTGGAAAAAGTTAAGAGACTTTTGCTATGGTCAGTAATAGGACAAGGAAGTCCATTCTCACCATTACTATTTAACATAGTACTGGAAGCCCTAACCTCAGCAATCAAACAACAAAAAGAAATATAATGAATCCAAATTGCAAGAAAGATGGCAAATACTCATTGTTTGAGGATGGCATGCTACTGTATATCAAAAACCTGAAAGACTGAAAGACTGCACCAAAAACTTCTATATGTAATACAAGAATTCAGCAAATTTGCTGGATAAAAATATCAATGTGCAGTAATATTTTGTATTTATGTGCACCAATAATGAAGCAGCAGAAAAGGAAATTAAAAAGCTGATCTTATTTTTTAAAGATTTTACTCTTTTATTTGAAGGAGTTCACAAGTGGGGAAAAGGGGCAGAGGAAGAGGGAGAAACGGATTCCCCACTGAGAAGGGAGCCAGACTTGGGGCTCAATCCCAGGACCCTTGGAGCATGACTTGAGCCACAGGCAGGCACTTAATCAACTGAACCACCCAGGCACCCCTCAACTAATCCCATTTAAATATGCACAAAAACCGGTAAGAAACCTAGGAATGAAACTAACCAAAGATGTGTAGAGATTGAAGACATCTGTACTCTGTAAACGATGGAACACTTAAGAAAGAAACTGAAGAGGACACAAATAAATAGGAAAAACATTCCATGTTCATGGATTGGAGGAACAAACATTCTTACAATGTCTATACTTCCCAGTTCAGTTTACATATTTAATGCAATCCTTATCAAAATACCAACAGCATTTTTCACAATGCTGGAACAACAACAACAAAATATTCCTATAATTTGCATGGACCCTGAAGAGCTAAAGCAAACCTAAAAAAAGAAAAGAAAAGCTGGTGGCATCACAATTACAGATTTCAAGCTTATTCCAAGCTATAATCATTAGATGGTATGGCACTGCCCCCAAAACAGGCACATAGACCCATGGAACAGAACACAAAAACGAAAAATGGACCCACAACTCTATGGTCAACTAATATTCAAAAATGCAGGAAAGAATATCCAATGGGAAGGACATCATCTCTTCAACAAATGGTGTTGTGAAAAATGACAGACACTTGCAGAAGAATGAAACTGGACCACTCTGTTGTGCAGCCATTCTGGAAAATAGTATGGAGCTTCCTGAAAAAGTTAAAAATAGATCTACATTATGACCCAGAAATTGCACTAGTAGGTACTTATCCAAAGGATACAAAAATGCAAATTTGAAGGGGCACGTGTAACCTAATGTTTACAAAAGCATTATCAACAATAAGCAAACTATGGAAAGAGCCCAAATATCCATTGTGAGATGAATGGATAAAACTGTGGTGTATATAAACACAATGTAAAATTACTCAGTCATCAAAAAGAATGACATTTTCCCATTTGGAGCAACATAGATGAAGCTAGAATGTACTATGGTTAGCAAAATCAGTTTATCTTGATGAAGTCCCAAAAGTTCATTTTCACTTTTGTTTCCTTTGCCTTTGGAGACATGTCTTGAAAAAAGTTGCTGTGGCCAATGTCGAAGAGATTATTGCCTGTGTTGTCCTCTAGAATTCTGAGGATCAAAATTTCTACACAGAAAAGGAAACAGTTGACAAAACAAAGAGGCAACCCATGGAATGCGGGGAGATATTCGCAAATGACACTACAGACAAAGGGCTGATATCCAAGATCTATAAAGAACTCCTCAAACTCAACACACACAAAACAGATAATCATGTCAAAAAATGGGCAGAAGACATGAACAGACACTTATCCAAAGAAGACATATAAATGGCTAACAGAAACGTGAAAAAATGTTCATCATCATTAGCCATCAGGGAGATTAAAATCAAAACCATATTGAGAAACCACCTTACACCCGTTAGAATGGCCAAAATTAACAAGACAGTAAACAACAAGTGTTGGAAAGGATGTGGAGAAAGGGGAGCCCTCTTACACTTTTGGAGGGAATGCAAGTTGGTGCAGCCAGTTTGGAAAACAGTGTGGAGATAACTTAAGAAATTAAAAATAGAGCTACCCTATGACCCTGCAATTCCACTACTGGGTATTTACCCTAAAGATACAGATGTAGTGAAAAGAAGCACATCTGTACCCCAATGTTCATAGCAGTAATGGCCACAGTCACCAATCTGTAGAAAGAGCCAAATTTTCCCTTCAACAGACAAATGGATAAAGAAGATATGATCCATATATGCAATGGAATATTATGCCTCCAATCAGAAAGGATGAATACCCAACTTTTTTATCAACATGACTGGGACTGGAGGAGATTCTGCTGAGTGAAATAAATCAAGCAGAGAGAGTTAATTATCATATGGTTTCACTTAACTTGTGAAGCATAAGGAATAACATGGAGGACATTTGGGAGAAGGAAAAGAGAAGGGAGTTGGGGGAAATCAGGGGGGAGATGAAGCATGAGAGCCTGTGGACTCTGAGAAACAAACTGAGGGTTTTGGAGGGGAGGACAGTGTGGGGGTTGGGTGAGCCTGGTGGTGGGTACTGAGGAGGGCACGTATTGCATGAAGCATTGGGTGTGATGCATAAACAATGAATCTTGGAACACTGAGAAAATAAAATAAAGTTAAAAAATAAAATAGTAAAATAAAAATACATTTTAAATATAAAAAAGTCAGTTTAGAGATACTATACAAATACTATATTATTTCACTCATATGTCGAATTTAATTTTAAAAAAATGAGTAAATGAGGGGAAAAAGAAAGGGAGACAAACCAAGCAACACAGTTAAGTGCAGAGAACTAACTGATGGCTACCAGAGGAAAGATGGGTGGGAGGACAGATGAAAGTATAAATAGGTATTAAGACAATATTTACTAAGTAAGAAGATGGCAACAGATTAGGAGGATGCCAGGCTCACTTTGTCCCACCAGTACAATTAGATAACTATCAATTCATCCTGAATACCCCAGAAATCATACTGAAGACTGACAGAAAAACTCCACAAATAAAAGGAGAGAACAGGCCACATCAAAGTAGGAAGGAAGTGTAGAGACGTGGTTTAGGGAAGAAATGGATCACAGGTTTTGTAAAGGAAAGGGAGTTGTAAGTATGGAGAATGGTGAAGGAGAGAAGAGCACACGGGCGAATTCACAGAACGTTTCCTCAAAGCCATTGGCTTTGAAAATGAGAGCAGCTGCATTTCATGAGTTCTTGTGAGCTTAGGGCAGACAGAATGGAAACAGCAATATGAAGAGTGCCTGGGGCACAAAGTGGGGAGAATATTTACTCTTCTTACAGTACATATGTGAGAGTCAGCATTCTCTGAAATATCTCTCCAGGAATAAAGGAGATGGCTGACAGCATTTTATTCCATCCATCATCACAAACATAGCACCACATGCAGGATGTACAGAAGTACCCACTGGCTGCCTAACTTGCACACACCATGCCCCACACCCCTGTGATCAGGTGGGACTGCCCTTCTCAGTCTGCCTCACCTCAGTCACAATGCAACAGACCCTTACAACAGAAAACAAGCACAAATCCCTTCCCATATATAATCCCCTGACCAGAGAGTTCTGCAGGGCCTCCATTCTGGTGGAGGTCATGTCAGTCCTCATCTCACAAGCAGAGTAAAGCACACCTACTTATGACTAGCCACATTCAGACAAGGGAACAAACACAGCACAGAGCAAGCAATGTAGGTGCTCTGAAGATAATTGCATGGAAGGATGATGCATACAAGACACAAGAGCCAACTGCACGTGGCACACACCAGATGACACTTCCCAAAGCACAAGACCCTGGGCTCTACATGACCTCTTCTTCATTAAGCCATTACTCTCAGGAGCAGAAAATGTAACTGGTTTAACTAGCACGGAGAAGCCAGAGACATAGAAAAAGATGTGAAGATGGAGGAATTTATCCCAAATGAAAGAATAAGTTAAAACCAGACCAGAGATCTAAGTGAAACAGATACAAGTAACATGCCCAATGGAGAATTTACAGCAAAAATCTTAAGGATACACACTGGGATTGAGAAAAGAGAAGACATTGGGGAGACCCTTACCACAGAGATAAAAGAGTAAAAAAATAATGAGTCAGAGATGAAGAATGCAATAAATGAGATTAGAAAAAGGCTTGATGGAAAAGAAAAAGGGCTGAAAGAAACAAATGAACAAAATAGTAATATAGAAAACAAAATAATGGAAAATGAGGAAGCTGAACAAAAAAGAGAAGTAATTATGGAACAAGAGAACAGACTGAGAGAACTCAGTAACTCCATTAAATGTAGTAACAGTCAGATTATAGAAACCCCAGAATAAGAAGAGGGGAAAAGGAGAAGAAAATGTATTTCAGGAAATAATGACTGAAAACATCCTCAATGTTGGGAAAGAAACAGACATCTAGATCCAGGACGCACAAAGAACTCCTATCAAAATCAACAAAAGCTGGCCAACATCAAGATATATTCTAATTAATTTTGCAAAACATAGCTATAAAAAAATCTTAAAAAGAGCAATGCAAAAGAAGTCCTTAACTTAAAAGGAAGTCCTTAACACATGGGGCTAGTTAGAAGTTTCTTAACAGAAATTTAGTGAGACAGAAGCCAGTGCATGATATAATTAAAATACTACACGGGAAAAATCTGCAGCAAGAATATTCTCTTCAGGGCCACTATCACTCAGGAAAGTAGGAGACATAAAGAAATGCCTTGACAAAAAAACCTAAATGAGGTCATATGCAATAAACCAGTACTGAAAGAATTATTACAGAGTAATCTTTGAGTGAAAAGAGAGCTCAGGATGCCTGAGTGACTAAGTCAGTTAAGCATCTGCCTTCAGCTCAGATCATGATCCCAGGCTCCTGGGATGGAGTTCCACAATGGACTCCCTGCTAAGCAGGGAGTTGCTTCTCTCTCTCCCTCTGACCCTCCTCCCAGCTACTGGACTTGATCTCAATCTCTCTTTCAAGTAAATAAATAAAATCTTAAAAAAAAAAAGAAGAAGAATCCAAACTGACAAAGACAAGAAGGGATCAGAGAATTTACAGAAACAATGAGAAAACAAGTAACAAATAAGCAAAAAATATATAACTGTAAATAATTATTTTGGATGTAAATGGACCAAACACTTCAATCAAAAGACATAGGGTATCACATTTGATTAAAAAAAAAAGAAACACCCACCTATATGCTGCCAGGGAGAGACTCATTTTCTTTCTTTATTTTTATTTAAATTCAATTAGCCAACTGTTAGTACACCATTAGTTTCAGATGTACTATTCAATAAATTATCATTTGTGTATAACACCCAGTGCTCATCATATCACTTCCTTAATGCCCGTCAACAAATTACCCCATTCCTGACCCACCTCCCCTCCGGCAACCTTCAGTTTGTTTCCTATAGTTAAGAGTTCTCATGCTGTTACTCCCTCTCAAATGACTTCCCATTCAGTTTTCCCTCCCTTCCCCTATGATCTCCTGTGCTGTTTCTTATATCCCACATAAGAGTGAACCATATGATAATTGTTTTACTCTGATTGACTTATTCTGCTCAGCATAGTACCCTCCATTTCCGTCCACATTGATGTAAATGTTAAGTTTTCATCCTTCCTGATGGTTGTGTAATATTTCATTGAACATATACATATATATTCATATACACCACACCTTCTGTATCCATTCATCTGTTGATGGACATCTTGGCCCATTCCACAGTTTGGCTATGGTGGACATTACTGCTATGAATACTTGATGCAGTTATCCCTTGGAGTCACGACATTTGTATCTATTGGGTAAATATTTAATAGTGAAATTTTTGGATCATAGGGTAGATCTATTTTTAACTTCTTTAGGAACTTCCGTACATTTTTTCCAGAATGGCTTGACAAACTTCCACTCTCACCAACAGTGTAAGAGGATACCCATTTCTCCTCATGCTCGCCAACACTTTTTGGTTCCGGTCTTGTTAATTTTAGCCATTCTAATGGGAGTGAGGTGATATCTCATTGTGGTTTTGAATTGTGCTTCACTGATGCCAAGTGATGTTTTTCATGTGTCTGTTAGGAATTTTTACATCTTCTTTGGAGAAATGTCTATTCATGTCTTCTGTCCATTTCTTGACGAGATTATCAGTTTTTTGGGTGCTGAGTTTGATAAGTTCTTTATAGATATTGGATACTAGGCCTTTATCTGATATGTCATTTGCAAATATCTTCTCCCATTCCACTGGTTGACTTTCAGTTTTGTTTACTGTTTCCTTTGCTGTGCATAAAACTTTAATCATGATGAAGTTCCAGTAGTTCATTTTTGCCTTCACATAAAGTATCATATGATCTGTGAAGAGTAAGAATTTGACTTCTTCTTTGACAATTTGAATACATTTTTTGTGTGTGTGTCTGATTGCTGAAGTTGGAATTTCTATTACTGTACTGAACAACAATGGTGAGAGTGGACATCCCTATCATCTTCATGAACATAAGGTGAAAGATATCAGTTTTTCCCAATTGAGAATGAAATTTGATATGGGCTTTTCATACATGGCTTTTATGATATTGAGGTATGTTTCCTCTATCCCTACACTTTGGAGAGTTTTAATCAAGAAAGGATGTTGTACTTTGTCAAATGCTTTTTCTGCATCAGTTGAGAGAAGCATATAGTTATTGTATTTTCTTTTATTAACATGCTCTATCACATTGAATGATTTGTGAATGTCGAACCACACTTGCATCCCAGGAATAAATCCCACCTGGTCAAGGTGAATGATCCTTTTAATGAATTGTTGGGTCCTATTGGCTAGTATCTTGTTGAGTATTTTGGCATCCATGGTCTCTAATTCTTCTTTTTGATGGGGTATTTGCATAGTTTGGGGATCCAAGTAATTCTGGCCTCATAAAATGAGTTGGAAGTGTTCCTCCATTTCTTTTTTCTGAAAAAGCTTCCATAGAATAGGTATAATTTCTTCTTCAAATGTTTGGTAGAATTCCTCTGGAAGCCATCCGGCCCTGGACTCTTCTTTGGGGGGGGGGGGCGGGGTTTGATTACCGCTTCAATTTCCTTACTGGTTATGAATCTGTTCAGATTGTCTATTTCTTCTTTTAGTCTTGGTAGTTTATAAATTTCCAGAAACACATCCATTTCCTCAAGATTGCTTAACTTGTGGCATATAGTTGCTGATAATTTCTAATGATTGTCTCTATTTCCCTGGTACTCATCATTATCTCTCCCCTTTCATTCATGATTTTATAGATTTGGGTCCTTTTTTTCTTTTGGATAAGTCTGGCCAGAGGTATATTGATCTTATTAATTCTTTCAAATAAGCAGCTTCTAGTTTTGTTGATCCATTCTACTGTTTTTTACTGGTTTCTATTTCATTGATTTCTGCTCTAATATTTATTGTATCTCTTCTCCTGTTTGGTTTAGGTTTTATTTGCTATTCTTTCTCCAGCTCCTTTAGATGCAAGGTTAACTTGTGTATTGGGGATTTTTCTGACTATCTGAGAGAGCTTGGATGGCTATGTATTTCCCTCTTAGGACTGCCTTTGCAGTATCCCAAGATTTTGAAGAAATGTGTTTTAATTTTTATTAGTTTGTATGAGTTGTTTAAGTTCTCCTTTAATGTCCTGATTGACCCATTCATTCTTTAGCAAAATGCTCTTTAACCTCCAAGTGTTTGAGTTCATTCCAAATTTCTCTTTGTGATTGAGTTTCAGTTTCAAAGCATTTTGGTCCAAAATTATGCAATCTTTTTGTATCAGTTGAGATCTGATTTGTGACCCAGCATGTGATCTATTCTGGAGAAATTTCCATGTGCACTCAAGAAGAATGAGCATTCTGTTGTTATAGGACGGAATATTCTGCATATATCTACAAAGTCCATGGGGTCCAGCGTGTCATACAAAGTCCATGGGGTCCAGTGTGTCATACAAAGCCCATGGTACTTTGTTGATCTTCTGCTTAGACGATCCATCTGTCCATTGCTGTAAGTGGAGTGTTGAAGTCTTCTACTACTAATGTATTATTATCAATGTGTTTCTTTACTTTCACTATCAGTTGGTTTATATAATTTTCTGCTTCCAAGTTGGGAGCACAGATATTTACAATTGTTAGATTTTCTTGTCGGATAGACACTCTAAGTATGATATAGTGTCCCTCTACCTCTCTTACTAGAGATGCTGTTTTAAAATATGATTTGTCTGATATGATGATTGCTACTCCAGGTATTTTTGAGATCCATTAGTGTGGTAAATGGCTCTCCATCCATCCACTTTCCAATTTTAGTATATGTGCTGCCGAAGCGAGCACTCCATCCATCCACTTTCAATCTGGAGATATCTTTAGGTTCAAAATGAGTCTCTTATAGACAGCATATGGATAGATCCTCCTTTTTATCTAATCTGACACCATGTGTCTTTTGATGGACGCATTCAACCCTTTTATACTCAGAGTAACTTCTGAAAGATATGAATTTAGTGCCATTGTATTGCCTGAAAAGTCCCTGTTTCTGTAGATTGTCTGTTTCTTTCTGGTCTATGTTAGTCTTCGGTTCTCTCTTCACTTACAGTATCCTTGGTAATATTTTTTTGCAGGGCTGGCTTGGTGGTCACATATTTTTTTCAGTTTCTGTCTGCCTGGAAACTCTATTTCTCCTTCCACTCTGAATGATAGCCTTGCTGGATAAAGTGTTCTTGACTACATGTTCTTCTCATTTAGTACCCTGAATATATCTTTCCAGCTTTTTCTGTCCTGCCAGTTTTCTTGATAGGTCTAATGATATCCTGATATCCACCACGATCAAAGCAAAATGCACCCTAGAAAAAAATCTGAAGTGATTAGAAGTTACCACAGATAGGTTAATGAAGCCAACATAATCCAAAACAATAAAAAAGGTTGGGGGAGAGAAAGTAGGACAAAGTAGAGAGAGAAAGTGGACAAAGAAGGGCGATCTGTCAGTTGATTGATTTTTGGCCTCTGTGTTAGAAAACACCGTATCTCAAAATTGCGAAGAAATCAGAATATACATATATATATATAAATATATATATATGTATATATACATATATATATATATATACACACACACACAGAATAGAATGAAAAAGGGACTAGAATGGGGAACAAATCTATAAAATCTAGATGTGGGGGCGCCTGGGTGGCTCAGTTGGGTAAGCATCTGTCTTCGGCTCAGGCCATGATCCCAGGGTCCTGGGATCAAGCCCCACATTGGGCTCCCTGCCCAGTGGGAAGCCTGCTTCCCCCTCTCCCACTCCCCCTGCTTGTGTTCCCTCTTTTAAAAAAATAATAAAATAAAATAAAATGTAGATGTGAAAAAACCAAAGTTAAAAAGTGACTTAATAAGAATGTATTTCAAATGGGAAAAAGTTGGGGAAAAAAAGGAAAGGAAAAATGAAAAATAAGAAGAAATGCAACATTTTATCTTGAAAGTTAAAAGAGTTGTTAGGAAACACTTGGAGCACAATATATTATTTTCCCCTGACGTCAGAGTTTTATGGTCTTGTAGGATCCATAATCTTGTCACTCACCAGTTCTTCCAGTCGGTCTTCTGGGGAAAGGGCCTGCTGCTCAGCTTCTCAGGCATCCTTGCCTGCATGGAATTGTCCCACCTCTTGTCAGGGGGATGGCCCTACAGTAAGATGGTCATCACTGTGGCTTTTGTTCCCTGGAAGCTTTCCTCACCCTTTCAGAGGGTCAGAGCAAATATGACCACTTAAAAATCTCCATTCTGGAGCTACAAGATTGCAGACTCCCCTTCTCAATAAACCCTCCAGAACCAACCGTCTCCACCTCAGCACACCCTAAACTCCAACAGACTCATGTGGGTCGCCCCCAGTGCAACTCCCCCGGTGGGAATCCCTGGGGCCCATGAGAGTTGCTGCACCTCGTGTCTCTGCAGCTGGGGGCGGTTGTGGGCCTATGGCAAACCTCACTCTGATGCTTCCAGGTCACAGCTAGGTGCCACCCTACCGTCCATTTCGGGACTGTTGCCACCCTGAGAGCTGTTGTCCAGTCATGGTGCCAGCCATTTCGTCTCTGCCAGGGGATGGTAAAAGGCCCCCACATTCCGGACCTTTTCGGGGTGCTCAGGCAAAGAACAATCTCCCTACTGGCCCTGCTCATGGTTTATGGTGCCCAGCTCTCAGAGTCGCCTTCTGGGCTTGCTGAACATAACCAGTTTCTATGCTCCACTGTTTGGGCAATTAGCAGTTCAGGCTCCCCCTTTCTTTTAGAGTTCCTGGGGTCCTAAGACCACAAAGACCCACCTTGAATTCTGCCCTATTCATCACCTGCACCCTCCTCAGAAAAGGATGTCTCTCACTGGAGCAGATTTCTAAAGATTCTGGTTTTGCTCTCCAGTGTTATGTCACTTTCCTGTAGCTGACTTATTGAGGCCCCCTCCCCCATTCATTTGCCTTCAGATCTTTCCCTGCAGATTTACAATTCTGCACCTCCTACTTTTAAAACAGTACTCATTTCTCTGCTTGTACAGGTCCAGATGTTTTTTTCCTACATCTCAGGTTGAATTTGTGTGTGGCACGAATAGTTTGATAGATATTCAGCTAAATTCAAGGGACAAGATGAAATGAGATCCCCTACTCTGCCACCATCTTGCTTGCCCTCTAGTATAGACATTTTAACAGTGTTTTTTATGCCAATCCATGAAAATGGAATGCCTTTCCATTTCTTTGTGTCAACTTTAATTTTTTCAGAGCTTTTATTTATTTATGTATTTGACAGAGAGAGAAAGATCACAATTAAGCAGGCAGAGAGAGAGGGGGAAGCAGGCTCCCTGCTGAGCAGAGAGACTGTTGTGGGGCTCGATCCCAGGACCCTGAGATCATGACCTGAGCCAAAGGTAGAGGCTTAATTCGCTGAGCCACCCAGGTGTCCCAATCAACTTTAATTTTTTAATCAGTGTTTTATAGCTTTATGAATACAGTTCTTTCACTTCTTTGATTAAGTTTATTCCTAGGAATCTTGTGATTTTTGGTGTAATGGTAAATGGGATTATATCCTTAATTGATCGTTCTGCTGTTATATTATTTTTCAAAAATGGCGCAGATTTCTCTACATTAATTTGTATCCTGAGCATTTACTGAACTTTTATATAAGTTTTGACAGATTGCGTGTGTGTGTGTGTGTGTGTGTGTGGAGTCTGTCAGGATTTCTATATATAGTATTCTGTCATCTGTGAATAGTGATTTGACTTCTTCCCTTGCTGATTTGGATTCTTTTGATTTCTTTTTGTTGTCTGGTTACTTTGGCTAAGACCTCCAGTACTACTTTTTTTAAGTCTTTCCAGTACTATTTTATATGACAGTGGTGAGAGTGAACATCCCTGCCTTGTTCCTTACCATAGAGGAAAAGCTCTCAGTTTTTCCTCATTGAGGATATTAGCTATGGGTTTTTCATAGATGGCCTTAATGATATTGAAGTATGTTCCTTTATCCTTAAATTGTTGAAGGCTTTTATCATGAAAGATCACTGTACTTTGTCAAGTGCTTTTTTTTTTTTTTGCATCCGCTGAGAAGATCATATGATTTTTATCCTTTATTTTATTAATGTGGTGTATCACACTGTGTGATTTGCAAATACTGAGCAAACCTTACCACTCAGGAATAAACCCCACTTGATAGTGGTGACTGACTTTTTAAATATATTGTTGGATTCGGTTTGCTAGTATTTTTTGAGAATTTTTGCATCTGTGTTCATGAGGGATATTGGACTATTGCTCTGCTTTTTTGGTGTCTGTATCTGCTGTTGGTATCAGGGCCTCATATAATGAATTTGGAATTATGCTTTCCTTCTCTGTTTTTTGCTTTTTGTTTTTGTTTTTGTTTTTTTTTTTTTTAATAGCTGGGAAGAATAAGTATTAACTCTTCTTTAAATATTTCATAGAATTTGCCTGCGAAGATGTCTGGTCCTTTCTTTTTGTTGGGAGTTTCTTGATTGCTCATTCAATTTATTTGCTAGTTATCAGGTTGTTCAAGTTTTCTATTTTTTCTGTTTTCAGTTGTGGCAACTTATATGATTTTAGGAATTTACCCATTTCGTCCAGGTTGTTGAATTTGTTGGCACATAGCTTCTCAATATTCTCTTAAAATTGTTTGTATTTCTGTGACATTGTTTGTTACTTCTACCTTACTTGTGATTTTTTAAAAAAAATATTATCTTAGAATTGTTTATATTTCTGTGCTATTGTTACTTCTATTTTATTTGTGATTTTATTTATTTGTATCCTTTCCCTTTTCTTTTCAATAAATCTGTCTAGCAGTTTATCAATTATATTAAATTTAAAAAAAAACACCTCCTGGGGGTTCCTGGGTAGCCCAGTCAGTTGAACATCTGTCTCTTGATTTCAGCTCAGGTCGTGATCGCAGGGTCCTGGAATCAAGCCCTGAATCATGTTTTCCAATCGTTGCAGAGTCTGCTAGAGATTATCAACCTGTCCCTTTTGCTTTCCTTCTTCTTTCCCCCCAGGGCGCTCTCTCTCTTTCTCTCTTGCTCTCTCTCTCTCTCCCACTCCCTCCCCAATAAATAAATAAATAAATAAATAAATAAATAAATAAAATCTTTGGAAAAAACCCAGCTCCTGGTTTAATTGATCTGTTCCATTTTGTTTTTGTTTTTGCTTTTTTTCTTTTTAGTTTTTGTATCATTTATTTCTGCTCTAATTTGTAGTATTTCCTTCCTTCTGCTGGTTTTAGGTTTTTCTACCTCCTTTGGGTATTAGGTTAGGTTGTTTATTTGAGATTTTTCTTTCTTATCGAGTTAGGCCAGTATTGTTATATACTTTCCTCTTAGGACCATTTTACTAGATCCCAAAGGTTTTGGGCTGTTGTGTTTTCATTTTCATTTGTACTTTTTATTTCTTTTTTGACTTCTTGGCTAAGCCATTCATTGTTTAGTGGAATGATATATAACTTGCCCATACTGGTGGTCTTTCCAGATTTTTGCCTGTGGTTGATGTCTACCTTCACAGAGCTGTGGTCAGAAAAGATGCAAGGCATGACTGCTATCATGTTGTATTTGTTGAGACCTGTATTGTGATCTAATATGTGATCTATTCTGGAGAATGTTTCATGTGCACTTGAAAATAATGTGTATTCTGCTGGTTTAGGATGGACTATTCTAAATATATCTGTTAAGTCCATTTAGTCCAGTGTCATTCAAAGGAATGTTTCCTTGTTAATTTTGCTTAGATGATCTGTCCATTGAAAAAAGTGGGGTGTTAAAGTCTCCTACAATTATTGTATTATTATCAGTTAGTTCTCTTGTGTTTGTTATTTATTATTTTATATATTGGTAGGTTGCCATGTTGTGTAAATAAATATTTATGATTGTTATATCTTCTTATTGTATTGTCCCCTTTATGATTATATGGTACCCTTCTTTGTCTCTTGTTACAGTCCTTTTCTAAGTCTAGTCTGTCTGATATATGTATTGCTATACTTTTATTTTAACATCCATTTGTATGAAAATTTCTCCCCATCCCCTCACTTTCAATCTGCACAAGTCTTAAGGTCTAAAATCAGTCTCTTGGGGGTGCCTGGGGGCTCAGTGGGTTAAAGCCTCTGCCTTCGGCTCAGGTCATGATCTCAGGGTCCTGGGATCAAGCACTGCGTCGGGCTCTCTGCTCAGTGCAGAGCCTGCTTTCTCCTCTCCTTCTCTCTCTGTCTGCCTGTCTGCCTACTTGTGATCTCTGTCTGTCAAATAAATAAATAAAGCTTTAAAAAAATAAAATAAAATCAGTCTCTTGCAGAGAGTTTATAGATGGGTATTTTTTTTAATCCATTCTGACACCCTATGTCTTTTGATTAGGCCATTTTGTCTATTTACATTCAAAGTAATTATTGGTAGGGTATGTATTTATTGTCATTTGATTAGTAGTTTTGTCATTGTTGCTGGAGATTTTCTCTGATCCCTTCTTCTTTTGTCTTTTGTGGTCTTACCCCTCAAAAAGTCCCCTATAATATTCGTGCAGGACTGGTTTAGTGGTCATGACCTCCTTTATTCCTTTATTTTTGTTTATCAGAGAATCTATCTCTTCTTCTATTCTGGATAATAGCCTCGCCAAATAGAGTATTCTTTGCTGCAGATTTTTCCCATTCAGCACTTTGGAAATATCATGGTACTCCCTCCTGTATTGCTATGTTTCTGTTGAGAAATCTGCAGCTACACTTATGTGTTTTCTCTTTTAATTTAAGGACTTCTTTTGTCTTTCTGTTTCCAAGATTTGTTCTTTAGCACTATATTTTGCACATTTAATTACAATATGTCTCAGTGTTGCCCTGTTTTTGTTGATTTTGTAAGGAGTTCTCTCTGTTTCCTAGTTCTGGATGTATGTTTTCTTGCCCAGATTAGGGAACTTTTCAGTTCTTCTTTCATCAAATAAATTTTTGCCTCCTTTTCTCTCTCTTTTTCTTTAGGATTCTTATAATTTTAATGTTGTTACATTTAATGGAGTCACTGAGATCCCTGTGTGAATGAATGAAATAATATTCTCTTATTTCATAATTCTTCTTCCTCTCTTTTGTTCAGCTTCACTGCTTTCCATTACTTCGTCTTCTAGGTCATTAATTCCTTCCTCTCCTTCTTCCAGCCTGCTGTTCATTGCATCAAGTGTGTTTCTAATCTCATTTATTGTATTCTTCATCTCTGATTGGTTCTTTTTTAACTCTATTTCTGTGTAAGTGTCCCACTGGCATTTTCTCTTCCTTTCTCAAGCCCAGTGTTTCTTTGGACTGTTCCTGTAAATTCCCCATCACGGAAGTTACTTATAACTGTTTCACTTGCATCTCTGTCTGTAGCCTTATCTGGTTATTTCATTTGGGATAATTTCCTCCATTCTTGCATCTTATCCAAGTCTCTGCCTTTTTCTCTGTTAGAAAAGCCAGTTATGTCTTATGCTTCTGAAGGAAATGGCCTTTTGTAGAAAAGGTCATGTATTGCCTAGGGCTTGGCACTTCAGGTAGTGTCTCTGGTGTGTGCTGCATGCATGCTGTTGTTTTGTTTTGTCTGCTATATGCTTCATGCTATTGGTCTACAAAAGGTCTCCTCTCCTGCTGTGGACAGTTTGGTCTCTGACTTGAATGTGCCGAGTTTAACTAGATTTGCTCTGATCTGTTTTTGAAATGAGATCTGTCACCACCTCTACCAGAACCGAGGCCCTGCAGAACTCTCTGGTCTGCACATGTGGTGTAGGTAGGGTTTTGTGTTGGTCATCTGGGATAAGGATCTGCTGCCCTGGGACTGAGGAAAGTAAGACTGAGAAGGCACTTCCACCTGAGCACAGGGGTGTGGGACCTGGTGTAAGCAAGTTTGGTAACCAGCATCTGCTTCAGTGCTTTCTTGCTTCCCACAAGTGGCTCTGTGTTTATGCTGAGAGCAGGGGAGTAAAACGGTGCCAGCCAGATCCTTTATTCTTAAAAAGGTGTCTTTGTGCATGTTGCTTGTCAGGGATGCACTCTAAGAAGAGTAAGTAGTCTCCCCACTATGTCATACAGTCACTCTTCAGATCGTTGTTTCTTTGGTGTCTGTCCCTCTCCTTGCCGGCCTTCTCTCCTGGAACAGAACAGTGTCCTCTGTGCTCCATCCCCACTAAACCCACTGACCTTTAAAACTCCAGACTGTAAGCCCTCCTATTTGCAAGAACTCATGAAATTCAGTCCTTCTTCTTTTCCAAGCCAACGGCTTTGGGGAAATATTCTCCTTCTGCAATCCACTGCTTGCTTCTCTTTCCCACCCTGCTATGAGACCACAGCTCCCTCCCCTCAGCAGCACACACAATCCATTTGTCTCCTTAGCCACATCTCCACACTTGCTGCCTTCTTCAATGTGACCTCTTCTCTCTCCTTATGTTTTATTATGTTATCTTAGTAACCTGGCAGTACATCATCAAGTGTTTTTTGTTTTTGATTAAATAAAAAAAAACCTTTATTTTATTTTTTAATTTCTTTTAAACATTTTCAGTGTTCCAAGATTCATTGTTTATGCACCACACCCAGTGGTCCGTGCAAAACTTGCCCTCCTTAATACCCACCACCAGGCTCATCTAACGGCCCACCCCCTCCCTTCCAAAACCCCCAGTTTATTTCTCAGAGTCCACAGTCTCTCATGGTTCATCTCCCCCTCCAATTTCCCCCCAGTTCACTTATCCCTTCCTTCTCAGTGAAATAAGCCAATCAGAGAGAGTCAGTTATCGTACTGTTTCACTTACTTGTGGAACATAAGGAATAACATGGAGGACATCATTAGTTTTTGATGTAGTGTTTCATGATTCATTGTGTTCTGTTCAATACATGCCCTCCTTAATACCCATCACCAGGGTAACCAATCCCCTGACCTCCCTCCCCTCTAAAAGCCTCAGTTTGTTTCCCAGAGTCCATTGTCTCTCCTGGTTTGTCCCCATCCTTCTTATTCCCCCACCCCCATTCATTTTCCCCTTCCTTCTCCTAAGGTTCTCCATACTATTCCTTATATTCCACAAATAAGTGAAGGCATTTTATAATTGACTTTCTCTGCTTGTCTTATTTCACTTAGCATAATCTCCTCCAGTCTCATTCATGTTCTTGCAAAAGTCGGGTAGTCATCCTTTCTGATGACTGAGTAATATTCCATTGTATGTATGGACCACATCTTCTTACTCCATTTGTCTGTTGAAGAGCATCTAGGCTCCGTCCACAGTTTGGGTATTGTAGAAATTGCTGCTATGAACATGAGGGTGCATGTGCCCCTTCCTTTTACTACGTCTGTACCTTTAGGGTAAATATCTAGTAGTGCAATTGCTGGGCCATAGGGTAGCTCTATTTTTAACTTTTTGAGGGAACTCCACCCTCTTTTCCAAAGTGCTGGACTAACATGCATTCCCACCAACAGTGTAAGAGGGTTCCCACTCCTCTACCACCACTCCAACTTCTTTTATTTATTTCCTTGTCAAATTTTGCTATTATAACTGGTGTAAGGTGGTATCTCAATGTGGTTTTGACTTGAATCTCCCTGATGGCTAATGATGATGAACATTTTTTCATGTGTCTGTTAGCCATCTGTGTGTCTTCTTTGGAGAAGTGTCTGTTCATGCCTTCTGCCTATTTTTTGACTTGATTATCTGTTTTTTGGGGTGTTGAGTTTGAGGAATTCATTATAGATCTTGGCTATCAGCCCTTTGTCTTAAGTGTCATTTGCAAATATATCCCCCCATTGCATGGGTGGCTGTCTGTTTTGTTGACTATTTCCTTTACTGTGCAGAAGCTTTTTCTCTTGGTGAAGTCACAAAAGTTCATTTTTGCTTTGGTTTCCCTTGCCTTTGGAGATGTGTCTTGAAAGAAGTTGCTGTGACCGATATTTAAGAGGTTACAGCCCATGTTCTTCTCTAGGACTTCGATGGATTACTGTCTCACATTGGAGTCTTTCATCCACTTTGAGTTTATCCTTGTGTACGATGTAAGAAAATGGTCGAGTTTCCTTCTTCTCTACATAGCTGTCCAATTTTCCTAGCGCCATTTATTGAAGAGACTACCTTTTTTTCCTATGGATGTTTTCCCCTGCTTTGTGGGAGATTAGTTGACCATAGACTTGAGGGTCCATATCTGGGCTCACTTCTCTGTTCCACTGATCTATGTGTCTGTTTTTGTGCCAGTACCATGCTGTCTTCATGATCAGAGTTTTGTAGCATAGATTGAAATCAGGCAACATGATGCCCCCAGCTTTGTTTTTCATATCCAACATTTCTTTGACAATTTTGTGTCTTTTCTGGTTCTATACAAAATTTAGGATTGTTTGTTGCAGCACTTTCAAAAATGCTGTTGGTATTTTGATCAAGATGGCATTGAAAGTATAGATTGCTCTGGATATCATAGACATTTTAACAGTGTTTATTCTTCCAACCCATGAGCATGGAATGTTTTTCCATCTTTTGTCTCTTCCTCAATTTCTTTCATAGTGTTCTGCAGCTTCTAGAGTATAGATTCTTCACCTCTTTCATTAGATTTATTCCAAGGAATCTTATGGGCTTTGGTACTATTGTAAATGGAATCAATTCCCTAATTTCCCCTTCTGCAGTGACATTGTGAATGTATAGAAAAGCAATTGATTCCTGTGCATTGATTTTTTTTAATCCTCTCACATTACTTAATTTCTGTACAAGTTATAGGAATTTGGGGGTGGTGCTTTAGGGTTTTACACATAAAGTATCATGTCATCTATGAAGAGAGAGAGCTTGACTTCTTCCTTCCAATTTGAATACCTTTTATTTCTTTTTGTTTTCTGATTGCTGAGGCTAGGACTTCTAGTGCTATGTTGAACAACAGCGGTGAGAGTGGGCATCCATGTCATGTTTCTGATCTTAAGGGAAAGGCTCTAAGCTTTTCCCATTCAGAATGTTATTTGTTGTGTGTTTTTTGTGGATTTTTTTTTTATGAAACTGGGGAATATTCCCTCTATCTCCACACTCTGAAGAGTTTTAATCAGGAAAGGATGCTGTGTTTTGTCAAATGCTTTTTTCTGCGTCAAATGGGAGGACCATATGGTTCCTGTCTCTCATCTTATTAATGTGTTCTATCACACTGATTTGCAAATGTTGAATGACACTTGCACCCCAGGGGTATATCCCACCTGGTCGTGGTGGATAATCCTTTTGATGTACTGTCGGATTCTATTAGCTAGGATCTTGTCGAGAATCTTGGCATCCATATTCATCATGGATATTGGTCTGAAATTCTCCTTTTAGATTATGTCATTGCCTGGTTTGGGGATCAAGGTAATGGTGGACTCATAGAATGAGTGTGGAAGCTTTCTTCCTGTTTCTATTTTTTGAAACAGCTTCAGGAGAATAGGTATTATTTCTTCTTTGGATATTGGTAGAATTCCCTAGAGAATCCATCAGGTCCTGGATTCTTTTTGTGGGGGGGGGTGTTTGATCACTGCTGCCATCTCATTAGTGGTATTGGTCTATTCATGTTGTCAATTTCTTCCTGTTTCTTAGTAGTTTCCAGGTTTCCAGGAAGGCATCCATTTCTTCCAGGTTGCTTAATTTATTAGCGTATGGCTGGTGATAATAACTTCCGATAATTTTTTCTGTTTTCTTGGTGTGAGTAACGATAGCTCCTCTTTCATTCATAATTTTATTAATTTGGGTCCTTTGTCTTTTCTTTTGGATACGTCTCGCCAGTGGTTTACTATCTTATTAATTCTTTCAAAGAAAAATCTTCTAGTTTCATTGATCTGCTAGACTATATTTCTGGTTCCTAATTAATTGATCTCTAATCTTAACTTTTTTCCCCTTCTCGTGCATGGCTTAGACTTCATTTTTTTTTTAATCCAGTTCTTAAAGGCATAAAATTAGTTGGTGAATTTGGGGTTTTTCTATTTTTTTGAGTGAGGCTTGGATAGCTATGTATTTCCTCCATAGGACTGCCTTTGCCATATCCCATAGGTTTTGGACTGAAGTGTTTTCATTCTCATTGATTCCCATGAAATCTTAGTTTCTTCTTTGATTTCCTGGTTTACCCCAATACCTGAAGCACGAAGGTCCTTAGCTTCCAAGTCTTTGAATTACTTGCTAACTTTTTCTTGTGATTGAGTTTCAGCTTCAAAGCACTGTTGTCTGAGAATATGCAGGGAATCATCTCAATCTTTTGGTATTAGTTGAGACCTGATTTGTGACCCAGTATGTAGTCTATTCTGGAGAAAGTCCCGTGTGTGTTTGAGAAGTATCAGTAGTCTGTTTTTAGGGTGGAATGTTTTGTATATATCTATGAGGTCCATCTGGTCCAGTGTGTCATTCAGAGCTCTTCTTTCTTTGCTGATTTTCTGCTTAGATGATCTGTCTATTGCTGAGAGTGGGGTGTTGAGGTCTCCTACTATTAACATATTATTATTCAATATTTCTCTTCATTTTGGTTGACAGTTGGCTTATGTATTTGGCTCCTCCCATGTTGGGGACATGGATTTAACAATACTTAGATTCTCTTGTTGGATAGACCCCTTAAGAATGATGTAGTATCCTTTTGTATCTCTAACTACAGTCCTTAACTTAAAATCTAGTTTTTCTCATATGAGAATTGGTACCCCACCTTTCTTTTGAGGTCCATTGATATGAAAATCATTTCCCATCTCCTCACTTCCAGTCTGGATCTACCTTTATGTTCAAAATGAGTCTCTTGTAGACAGCACATAGATGCGTCCTTCCAATTTATCCAATCTGCAACCCTGTGCTGTTTCATGGGAGCATTTAGGCTATTCACATTGAGAGTGATTATTGAAAGTTATGATTTTATTGTCCTCACGTTGCCTGTGAAGTCCTTGTTTCTATAGATTGTCCTGTAAATTTCTGTTCTATATCATTCTTGGGTTCTTTCTCCCTTTAGAGAACTCTACTTATTTCCTGGAGGGCCAACTTAGTTAGAGGTCACATATTCTTTCAGTCTCTGCCAGTCTTAAAAGTGCTTTATCTCTCCATCCACTCTGAATCACAGCCTTGTTGGATAAAGAATTCCTGGGTGCACGAATGCTTATTTCATTCCACAGATTAAGGATGTTCTCAGCTATGATTATTCCAAATATATCTCTAGTCCTCTCTCTCTCGACCCTCTCAGGGATCCCAATAATTCTGACATTAGAACACTTCATGGCATTGTTTATTTCTTTAACTCTGTTTTCATGGATTTTAAGGCGTTTGTTCCAGTCCTCCTCCTCTTCCTTCCTTTCTATCAGTTTGTCTTCTAGATCACTAATTCATTCTTCAGTCTCATTTACCCTAGCTGTTAGAATATCTAGTTTCAACTGTATCTCATTTATAACATTTTTAAGTTCAGCCTGATTAGCTCTCATGCAATCACAACTCCATCCTTTGTACCTCTGGTCTGAATATCCTCTTCCCCCATAGAGATCCAGATGTATAATCTTACATTTCAGGCTGATTTCTTTTGTTCAGACTGGCTTGGTAGATATCCAGCTAAATTCAGGAAACTGGTTGACATGCTTGCACTCTGCCATCTTGCCCCTCCTCTCCTTCTCTCTCTTTAATTCTGCTTTGTTTTGTTTTTTCCTTTCAGGCTCCAGGTCTATTTCTGGGGTATTAGGATGATTTGATAATTATTTAGTTGTGTTAGTGGATGAGGTGAGCCAAGTGTCCACCTACTCTGTGGTCATCTTCCTCTCCCTTGTTTAGAATTGTTGTAAATAGAGGGGAGGAGCAAGATGGTGGGGGAGTAGGAGACCTAAATTCTGTCTTGTCCCAGGAATTTGACTAAATGGTTATCAAACCATTCTGAACTCCTACAAACCCAACAGGAGATCAAAGAGAAGAAGAACAACAATTCTATGAACAGAAAAGCAACCACTTTCTGGAAACCAGGACATTCAGAGAAGTGAATCCTAGGTGAAGTATGGGAGGATGGACTGTGGGGGTAGGGAGCCTCCATCAGCTGGCTCCCAGCAAGTGAAAGAGCAGTGGAACACAATATCAGAACCTTTAGAAGTCAGTTCCATGGAGAGATATCGCTCCAGTAGCTAAGTGTGGGGTGGGATCTTCACTGGGTCATTGTGGTCTCAGGACACACGGGGATCACAGAATGACCAGGGGTACCTGAGTGTGGCAGGGCTCCCAGGTATCTGAGTAGGGCAGCTGTCTGTAAAGATGGAGCTGAGGAGGGGAGCTCTCAGCTCAGGGTTGCCATAAACCACGAGCAAATACAAAGTCAGGCCACTATTCTTCGAGCAGGGATCCCACAAGTGGCAGATCTAGGGAGAACTCCCTTGCACCACCAGGAGTGGCATGGGAACATGCTGCAGGAATCTGCTGGGTTTTGAGACTCCAAATGGGGTCATGTGCCAGAGATAGAAATGCTCCATCACAGGCCAGTTGAGCATGGAGCACGGCTGGAGACCAAAGAGTCAGGAGTGATTGTTTTCTCTGAGGGCACACTGAAGAGCAGTGACCCTGAGCTCTAGGCTCCTCTGGGGCTGGAGATTGGGAGGCTGCCATCATCATTCTCATCCTCCAAAGCTGTACGGAAATATTTCAGGGAACAAAAACTGCCAAGAGCTAACCTGAACAGATTACTTAGCCTGCCCCTGGCAAGAACAGTGCAATTCCACCTTGGGAAAAGACATCTGAGAATCACTACAACAGGCCCCTCCCCCAGAAGATCAGGAGGAACATTCAGCCAAGACCCCTTTTACTGATCAATGAGAACAGCAAAACTCCAAAGCTAGGGGAATACAGCACATAGAATCCATGGCTTTTCCCCAATGATTCTTTTGTATTTCAAATTTATTTTTTTTTAATTTTTGGTATTTTCTCTTTTTCTATTTTGTGAAGTTTTTTCTCTTTCCGATTTTAACTATTTTGTCTTATAAAATAAAAATCATTTTCAATTTTCATTTTATACTCTTATTCTATCCCTTCACTGCATTTAACCTTATTTCTTGTACACATATAAGTTTATCTTTCTTTAAAATTTTGGGGCAAAGTTTCTTCTAACAGACCAAAATACACCCTAAATCTAACATTTGGCTTTGTTCTAGTCTCCAGCCTGAGCACATTCTCTTCTTTTTTTTTTAACCAAATTTTTATCTTATCAAGTCCTTTTCTAAAATCATTTTTAACTTTCATTGCTAAAGTTATATTCCATACCATCATCAGGTTTATGCTTATGTATCTATCTATCTATGTGTACACACACACACACACACACACATATGTTTTTTCCTCAAAAATTGTGGAGGCACTTTCTTCTAATACACTCAAAATCAAGTAGTCTGTGGCTCTATCTTCTTCACCAGCGTGATCATATTCTTTTTTTTTTTTTCTTTTCTCTTTCTTTCCTCCTTGGCTGTAGGTCTCTTCTGATTTGGATAGGTGTACATACTACTGGGTTCTTTGTTACCCTTTTAACATTTTATTCCCTCATTTGTCTATTCACCTCCGGACAAAATGAAAAGGCAGAAAAACTCACCTCAGAAAAAGCAACAAGTGGCAGTACCAACTGCTAGGGACTTAATCAATACAGACATTAATAAGACGACAGAATTAAAGTGCAGAACGACAATTATAAAGAAGCTTGCTGGGCTTGAAAAAAGCATAGAACATACAACAGAATCCTTTTCTGGAGAAATAAAATTCCTTTCTAAAGAAATAAAGAACTAAAATCTAACCAAGTTGAAATGAAAAAAGCTATTAATGAGGTACAATTAAAAAATGGAGGCTGCTAATGTTAGAATAAATGAGGCAGAAGATAGAATTTGTGATACAGAAGACCAAAAAAGGGAAAGTAAAGAAGCAGAGAAAAATGGGAGATAAATAACTAATGGATCACGAGGGGAGAATTGGCGATATCAGTGATAACATAAGATGAAACAATATTGGAATAATTGGGATCCCAGGAGAAGAATAAGGACAGAAGGTACATTAGAGCAAATTATAGCAGAAAACATCCTTAATTTGGGAAGGGGAACAAACATCAAAATATGGGAGGCAGAGAGAACCGCTCGAAATCAATAAAAATAGGTCCACTACCCATCATCTAATAGCAAAACTTACAAGCCCCAGGACAAAGAGAAAATCCTGGAAGCAGCTCTGAACAAGAGGTCCATAACCTACAATGGTAGAAATATTAGATTGGCAGCAGCACTATCCACAGAGACCTGGGAGGCCAGAAAGGATTGGCATGATATATTCAGAGCACTAAATGGGAAAAATATGCGGCCAAAATACTATATCTAGTTAGTCTGTCATTGAAAATAGGAGGAAGAAAAAGCTTCCAGGACAAACACAAACTAAAAGGATTTGTGAACACCAAACCAGCCCTACAGGAAATATTGAAAGGGGTCGCCTAGGAAAAGAGAGAGCATAAAATTAACAGACCAGAAAGGAACAGAGACAATATACAGTAACACACACCTTATAGGCAATAAAACGGCACCAAATTAATACCTTTCAGTAGTTACCCTAAATTTAAATGCGCTAAATGCCCCACTCAAAAGACACAGGGGATCAGAATGGATTAAACAAAAACAAAAACAAAAACAAAAGCAGGACTTATCAATATGCTGTCTGCAAGAAACTCATTTTAGACCCAAAGACACCTCCAGATTTAAAGTGAGGGGGTAGAAAACACTTTACCATGCTAATGGACATGCCAAAAAAAAAAAAAAAGCTGGGGTGGCAATCCTTATATCAGAAAAGTTAGATTCTAAACCAAAGACTATAATTTGAATTGAGGAAGGACACTATATCATACCTAAAGGGTCTGTCCAACAAAAAGCAATATAAAAATTTTTAACATTTATACCCCTAACATGGGAGCAACCAATTATATAAACCAATTAATAACAAAATCAAAGAAACACATGGACAATAATAAAATAATTGTAGGGGATTTTAACACCTCCCTCTCTGAAATGGACAGATTATCTAACCAAAATATCAAAAAGGAAATAAACGCTTTAAATGATACACTGGACCAGATGGACATCACAGGCATATTCAGAACATTCTATCCCAAAGCAACAGAATGCACATTCTTCAGTGCACATGGAACATTCTCCTGAATAGATCACATCCTGGGTCACAAATCAGGTCTCAGATGGTAACAAAAGATTGAGATCATCCCCTGCCTATTTTCAGACTACAACGCTTTGAAACTAGAACTGATCCACAAGAGGGAGGTTGGAAAGAACTCAAATACATGGAGGCTAAAGAGCATACTACACAAGAATGAATGGGCCAACACAGGATATTAAGGAAGAATTAAAAACATTCATGGAAACAAATGAAAATGAAAACACAATGGTTCAAAATCCTTGGGATGCAGCAAAGGTGGTCTTGAGAGGACAGCATATATCGAAACAAGACTTTCTCAAGAAACAAGTACTCAAACACACAACTTAACCCTACACCTAAAGGATCTGGGGAAAGAATAGCAAAGAAAGCCTAAACCCAGCAGGAGAAAAGAAATCATAATGATCAGAGCAGAAATCAATGAAAGAGAAACCAAAAGAACAGTAGAACAGATCAACAAAACTAGGACCTGATTCCTTGAAAGAATTAATAAGATTGATAATCCCATAGCCAGACTTAACAACAAGAGAGAGAGAGACAGAGACAGAGACAGAGACAGAGACAGAGAGTGAGAGAGAGGAGACCCAAATTTAAAATCATGAATGAAAGAGGAGTGCTCGGGGCACCTGGGTGGCTCAGTGGGTTAAGCCGCTGCCTTCAGCTCAGGTCATGGTCTCGGGGTCCTGGGATCGAGTCCCGCATTGGGCTCTCTCCTCGGCGGGGAGCCTGCTTCCCTCTCTCTTTCTCTCTCTGCGCCTGCCTCTCTGCCTACTTGTGATCTCTCTCTGTCAAATAAATAAAATCTTAAAAAAAAAAAAAAGAAAGAGGAGTGCTCACAGCAAACACCAAAGAGATACAAAGAATTATAGGAACATATTATGAGCAACTATATGCCAGTAAATTTGACAATCTGGAAGAAATGGATGCATTCTTAGAGAGTATGAACTACCAAAACTGAACCAGGAAGAAATAGAAAACCTGCAAATACTCATGACCAGTAAGGAGATTGAAGCAGTCATCAAAATCTCCCATCAGACAAGAGCCTAGGGCCAGACAGCTTCCCAGGGGAATTCTACCAAACATTTAAAGAAGAATTAATACCCATTCTCCTGAAACTGTTCCAAAAATATAGAAATGGAAGGAAAACGTCCAAACTCATTTTATGAGGCCAGCATTACCTTGATCCCCAAACCAGACAAAGACCCCACTAAAATGGGTAATTACAGACCAATATCCCTGATGAACACGGATGCAAAAATCCTCACCAGAATTCTACCCAGTAGGATCCAACAGTACATTAAAAGGATTATCCACCATGACCAAGTAGTATTTATTCCTGGGCTGCAAGTTTGGCTCAACATCACAAATCAATCAATGTGAAACAATACATCAATAAAAGAAAGAACAAGAATGATATGATATTCTCAATAGATGCTGAAAAAGCATTTGACAAAACACAGCATTCTTTCTTGATCAAAACTCTTCACAGTGTAAGGATGGAGGGTACATACCTCAATATCATAGAATCCATCTGTGAAAAACCTACAACAAATATAGTGTAAATAGGGAAAAACTGAGACCTTTTCCCCTAAGGTCAGGAACATGGCGGGATGTCCACTATCATCACTGCTATTTAACATAGTACTAGAAGTCCTAGCCTCAGCAATCAGAAAGAAAATAAATAAAAGGCATCCGAATTGGCAAAGAAGTAAAACTGGTTCTTTGCAGATGATATGATACTTTATGTGGAAATCCCAAAAGACTCCACATCAAAACTGCTAGAACTAATACATGAATTTAGTGAAATGTCAAGATATAAAATCAATGCACAGAAATCAGTTGCATTTCTATACACCAACAACAAGACAGAAAATAGAGAAATTAAAAAGTCAATCCCATTTACAATTGCACCCATAACCATAAGATACCTAGGAATATATCTAACCAAAGAGGCAAAGGATCTGTACTCAAAATACTATAGAGTACTCATGACAGAAATTGAGGACCACCCAAAGAAATGGAAAAATTTTCCATGTTCATGGATTGAAAGAAGAAATATTATGAAAATGTCTATGTTACCTAGCACAATCTACACATTTGATGCAATACCTGTCAAAATACCATCAACTTTTTTTTCAAAGAAATAGAAGAAATAATCCTAAAATTTATATGGAACAAGAAAAGACCCTGAATACCCACCGGGATGTTGAAAAAGAAAACCAAAGTTGGTGGTATCATAATTCTAGAATTCAAGCTTCATTACAAAGCTGTAATCAACAAGACAGTATGGTACTGGCACAAAAACAGAGACATAGATCCATGGAACAAAATAGAGAGCCCAGAAATAGACCCTCAACTCTATGGTCAACCAATCTT
This sequence comes from Meles meles, assembly GCF_922984935.1. Taxonomy (NCBI): domain Eukaryota; kingdom Metazoa; phylum Chordata; class Mammalia; order Carnivora; family Mustelidae; genus Meles; species Meles meles. The sequence continues at coordinate 49,389,627 of NC_060087.1, read as the reverse complement.
CGACAAAGCAGGAAAGAATGTCCAATGGAAAAAAGACAGACTTTTCAACAAGTGGTGTTGGGAAAATTGTACAGCCACATGCAGAAGAATGAAACTGGACCATTTCCTTACACCACACACACAAATAGGCTCAAAATGTACAGAAGACCTCAACGTGAGAAAGGAATCCATCAAAATCCATGAGGAGAACACAGACAGCAACTTATTCGACCTCAGCTGCAGCAACTTCATCCTAGAAACACCACCGAAGGCATAGGAAGCAAGGGCGAAAATGAACTATTGGGACTTCATCATGATCAAAATCTTTTCCACAGCAAAGGAAACAGTCAACAAATCCAAAAGACAACTGACAGAATGGGAGAAGATATTTGCAAAGGACATATCAGATAAAGGGCTAGTATCCAAAATTTATGAGGAACTTGTCAGTCTGTTTTCAGAAGGAGGGGCAAGATGGCAGAGAAGTAGGTCCCTTAAAGTGAACTAACTATCTACCAGAACACTCTGAACACCCAGGAAATCAGCTTGAGATGTAATATTATACACTTCTGGATCTCTACAGGGGGGAGAAGACATCAATGGAGAGGAAAAGCAGAGTGGGGACAATCAGATTGATATTGGAGGATAAACAGACCAGGGAGGGAGCCACCAGAAGTGACCCTCTGGAAAGTAACACCTCAATACGAAAGTGTCATGTGATTAGGGACCAGCATTAACTTAGAGTCTGGTTAAAAACACTCAAAAAGAATAAAAGATCTTAAGGGGCAGCTGGTGGATTTGGACAGGTATGGGCATGGCCCTAAGCCCATGTTCCCAGGACAGCCACCACTGGTGACCTCCAATACCAGAGAGAGTCCAGTAAGGACTCCAGTCCATGGTCCCTGAGCCCACATGGCTTTCCACTGTAGGCACCACCACTCGAGATGGGTGCACACCCGCCCTTGCCTGAGAGAGCCTGGTGTCGGTGGAGCCAGCTGGAGTTCTCTAGGACTGAAGCCTTCTGCGACTGGCCGAGGGATCTGAGTGCACCCAGACCGCTCCTAAGAGAACCTGGCATGATCTCTGGTCGGAATCCCTTGGCTCACAGCCTTCCACAACCTGCGCGACTGTGGGGCCTGAGCACACCCAGCATGGTCCTGGACTCCAGACCGCAGTCCCGACAAAGGCAGCCACCAGAAAGCGGGCTCTCTGGACCAATATAGCTCACAGTTTTGGTGGCACGGGGGTTCAGAGACAAGCGGGGGCCTCGGGCGACCATTGGGACTGTGGCTAGGGTGCTTACTGCCTGTGGGAGGTTGTGCTGTTCAGCGGAGTTTGCAGAGGTGGAGTCTGTGTGTTCTGAACCACCCAGAGGGGAACAGTCTGAAGCTTCCATTTGAGGCAGAGGTCTGGGTATACACAGATTCTTTCTTTGCTCTGACCCTCTGAAAAGTCGCAAAAAGCCGCCAAAGAACAAAAACCTCCAGAGAACAAAAGCCTGAAAAAAAACGGGTTCCACAGCCCAGCCCCTTGATAGTGGGCAGGGTGAATCAGCCCAAGCAAAACTGATGGCAAACAGTGCAGCAGGCCCCACTCCCAGAAGGCAAGCCAAAAGAACAAGAGGACAACCACCACAGGGTCCCAATAAAAGTGTAAAACCCCAACATCAGGAGAAAACAATATACTAACTCCCGGTATTGCCCTAAAACCTGTATATATCATAGATACAACTTTTCTTTTTTAATATTTGTTCTCATGATTCTTGTTCTTTTAATTTTTAACCTACTTTCCATTACAACTAGCGGTTTAATACAACATATTCCTTAATAACATTTGAACTTTTACTTTTTTTTCATACATATACCTGTGTCTCTCTTTTATATATACATATATATATAGACATATATATGCTTCAAGATATATATATATAGACATATATATATATATATATATATATATATATATGCTTCAAGGTAATCCTTTTTCCCTACTCAATACTACCCCTATATATAAACCACTTTCAATCTCCCTGCATCTCTGGAAAGTTGACTCCTTTAACAAAGTTAACAAGATACACCCAGGAAGAACCAAAATAACCTCCTTCACCCACATCAAGAGTTTATAACCACCCTCCCATCAAATTCTTCTGTCCGTGTTTCTGTGTATTTGTTTTTTGTTTTGGTATTATATAAATCTTATTCCTGGGGTTCATTTTGACTGGGTTCTTCTTTTTTCTTGTCATTTATTTTGTTGGTCTTTGTCTTTGTTTTTGTTTATGTGCCTTATAAGTCTCACACTGGGGAGTCACTTTTGTGGGGTTTTCTCTTTTTTTTTTTCCTTCTGTTTCTCTCTCTCTTTTTTCTTTCTTTTTGATGGTGACTTCTGAGTGCTCCAAAACTTTCCAGGGTGCACCTTGCCTGGATCGTGGATGATATATTCAGCCAAACATCTCCTCAAACACCTCTCACCAAAGGAGAGACTAGGAGGAGGAACATCCAACAGAGGAAAAATTCAGAGACTGTGCCTTCTGCCACAGGACTATTGGAAATGGACATAAACATTCCTGAAAAGGAATTCACACCTCTCACCAAAGGAGAGACTAGGAGGAGGAACATCCAACAGAGGAAAAATTCAGAGACTGTGCCTTCTGCCACAGGACTATTGGAAATGGACATAAACATTCCTGAAAAGGAATTCAGGGTAACGATTATCCAGGTAATGGCTAGGTTGCAGAAAACCATTAGTGACCATATAGAATCTCTAAGGACAGAAGTGAGTGCTGATCTGGCAGAATTTAAAAATGTTATCAGTGGGATCCGATCTAATCTTAATACTCTAACAGTTAGGGTAAATAAGGCAGAAGAAGGAATGCATGATCTACAACAAAGTGGTAGAAAAGAAGGATCAAGAGGAAGCCAGGAACAAAGAGCTCAGAAGACATGAAAACAGAATTAGGGAAATAACACCATAAAACGTTCCAAGGTCAGAATTATTGGGATCCCTGAGGAGGTGGAGAGAGAGAGAGAGAGAGGAATAGAAGACATAGTTAAACAAATCCTGGATGAGAATTTCCCTAATCTGGGGAATGGAACCAGTGTTTGTGACCCGGGGGCAGAGAAGACACCCTCCACCCCAAGATCAATGAGGATAGAAAGACATCCAGGCACTTGATTGTAAAATTCATGACCCATAAATTCAGAGAACATTTCCTAAGGGCTGCTAGGGGGAAGAGACTCCTTATGTACAGAGGGAAGGCCATCAGAATAATGTCAGACCTGTCCACAGAAACCTGACAAGCCAGAAAGGGCTGGCAAGACATACTCAGGACACCAAATGCGAAGAACACTCAGCCAAGAATACTTTATCAAGCAAGGTTGACATTCAAAATGGATGGAGAGATAAAGAACTTCCAAGACCAGCAAGGTTTAAAAGAGGAAGTGACCACCAAGCCAGCACTAGAAGAAATATTAAGGGGGTTCTATAAAACAAGAAGGAACCCAAGAGTGACATAGGATACAAATTTACAGAGACAATCTATAGAAACAAGGACTTCACAGGCAACATGATGACAACGAAAACTTCTCTTTCAATAATCACTCTCAACATGAATGGCCTAAATGCTCCCATAAAAGGGCACAGGGTTGCAGATTGGATGAAATGACGGGACCCATCCATTTGCTGTACAAGGGACACACTTTGAAAAAAAAAAAAAGATACATCCAGACTGAAAGTGAAGGGATGGAGAAACATCTTTCATGCCAATTGGCCTCAAAAGAAAGCTGGGGTAATGACTCTCAGATCAGACAAACTAGATTTTAAGTTACAGACTGCAGTCAGAGATGCAGAAGGACACTAAGTCATTCTTAAAGGGTCTATCCACCAAGAAGATTGAGAGTTGTAAATATTTATACCCCAACATGGGAGCAGCCAACTACATAAGCCAACTGTTAATCTTATGAATACATTAATTATAGACGATCTTAACGTGTCACTCCAGCAATAGACAGATCATATAATCAGAAAATCAACAAAGAAACAAGAGATTTGAATGGTATATTTGACCAGATAGACCTCATAGACATATGCAGAACATTCCACCTTAAAACAACAGAATACACATTCTTCTCAAGCACACATGGAACTTTCTCTGGAATAGACTACATACTGGGTCACAAAACAGAGCTCAGCTGATACCAAAATACTGAGATGATCCCCTACATATTCTCAGAACACAAGGTTTGAAATTGGAACTCAATCACAAGCAAAACTTTGGAAGGAATTCAAACACTTAGAAGCTAAAGACCATCCTGGTCAAGAATGTTTGGCTCAGCCAGGAAATCAAAGAAGAACTTAAACAATTCATGGAAACCGATGAGAATGAACACACATTGGTCCAAAATCTATGGGATACAGCAAAGGCTGTCCTAAGGGGGAAATACATAGCCATCCAAGCCTCACTCCAAAAAAAAAAAAAAAAAAAAAAAAAAGGAAAAATCCAGCATACACCAGCTCTCTTTACACCTTAAAGAACTGGAGAATCAACACCTAATTAAGGTAAATAGTTAAGATTAGAGCAGAGATCAATGACTTAGAAACTAGAGATACAGTACAACAATGGAACTAGAAGCTGGTTCTTTGAAAGAATTAATAGGATGAATAAACTACTGGCCAAACTAATCCAAAAGACAAGAGAGAGGACCCAAATTAATAAAATTGTGAATGAAAGGGGAGAGATCACGACTAACACTAAGAAAATAGAAATAATCATCCTAAATTATTATCAACAGTTATATGCCCATAAGTTAAGCAAATTAGAAGAAATGGATGCATTCCTGGAAACCTATAAACTTCTCATACTGAAACAGGAAGAAATTGACAACCTAAATAGACCAATATCTGGTAACGATATTAAAACAGTGAACAAAAACCTCCCAAAAAACAAGAGTCCAGGACCTAATGGATTCCCTGGGAAAGTCTACCAAACATTCAAAAAAAGGAATAATTACTATTCTCCTGAAATTGTTTCAAAAAATAGCAACAAAAAAATAGCAACACAAGCTGAACTTCCAGAATCATTCTATGAAGCCAGCATTACCCTGATCCCCAAACCCCATCAAAAAGGAGAATTTTAGACCAATATCCCTGATGAATATGGATGCTAATATTCTCAACAGGATCCTAGCTAATAGGATTCAAGTGTACATTAAAAAGATCATCCACGATGACCAGGTTGGATTTATCCCTGGGATGCAAGTGTGGTTCAGCATTCTCAAATCAATCAATGTGATAGAATGAATCAATAAGAGAAGAGAGAAGAACCACATGGCCATCTCAATGGATGCAGAAAAAGCATTTGACAAAATACAACATCCTTTCCTCATTAAAACTCTTCAAAGAATATGGATAGAGGGAGCATTCCTCAACGTCATAAAATCTATCTATGAAAAACCCAAAGCAAATATCATTCTCAATGGGCAGAAGGTGAGAGCATTCCCACTGAGATCAGGAACACGACAAGGATGCCCACTCTTGCCACTGTTGTTCAATATAGTACTAGAAGTCCTAGCAACAGCAATCAGACCACAAAAAGAAATAAAAGGTATTCAACTATCAAGGAAGAAGTCAAACTCTCTCTCTTTGCAGATGACATGATACTTTATATGGAAAACCCAAAAGACGCCACACATAAGCTACTAGAATTCATACAGCAATTCAGTAAAGTGGCAGGATATAAAATGAACGCACAGAAATCACTCGCTTACTTATACAATAACAATGAAAACATAGAAAAGGAAATTAAGGAAACAATCCCATTTTCTATAGCACCAAGAACCCTAAGACACCTTGGAATAAACTTCACCAAAGAAGTAAAGGATCTGTACTCGGGGAACAACAGAACACTCCTGAGAGAAATTGAAGATACAAAAAGATGGAAGTCTTTCCATGCCCATGGATCAGAATAACAAACATTGTTAAAATGTCTATACTGCCTAGAGCAATCTATACTTTCCATACCATCCCATTCAAAATACCAATGACATTTTTCAAAGTGCTGGAACAAACAATCCTAACATTTTAATGGAACCAGACAAGACCCTGAGTCACTAAGGAAATGTTCAAAAACATAAACAAAGCTAGGGTCATCATGATGCCTGATTTCAAGCTTTATTACAAATCTGGGATCACCAAGACAGCATGGTATTGGCACAAAAGAAGACACGTACACCAGTGGAACTGAGTAGGGACCCAAGATAGAGACCCCAGACCCCTCAACTCTATGGTCAAATAGTCTTCGACAGAGCAGGAAAAAATATCTTGTGGAAAAACGAGAGTCTCTTCTATAATTGGTGCTGGGAAAATTGGACAGCTATGCATAAAAGAATGAAACTCGACCATTCTCTTACACCATACACAAAGATAAACTCAAAATGGCTGAAAGACCTCAACGTGAGACAGGAATCTATCAAAATCCTATAGGAGAACATAGGCAGTAACCTCTTCAACATCAGCCACAGGAGCTTCTTTCAAGACACATCTCCAAAGGCAAAGGAAACAAAAGCAAAAATGAACTTTTGAGACTCCATCAAGATCAAAAGCTTCTGCACAGCAGAGGAAACAGCCAACAAAACAAAGAGGTAAACCACGGAATGGGAGAAGATATTCACAGATGACACCACAGAAAAAGGGCTGATATCCAAGATCTATATAGAACTTCTCAAACTCAACCCCCCCCCCCAAAAAAATAAAACCAGAAAATCCAGTCAAGAAATGGGCAGAAGACATGAACAGACACTTCTCCCAAGAAGACATAGAAATGGCTAGCAGACACATGAAAAAATGTTCATCATCATTGGCCATCAGGGAAATTCAAATCAAAACCACACTGAGACACCACCTTACACCAGTTAGAATGTCAAAGATTAACAAGACAGTAAACAACAAATGTTGGAGAGGATTTGGAGAATGGGGAACCCTCTTGCACTGTTGGTGGGAATGCAAGTTGGTGCAGCCACTTTGGCAACCAGTATGGAGATTGCTCAAAAAAGTAAAAATAGAGCTACCCTGTGACCCAGTGATTGCACTACTGGGTATTTATGCCATCGATACAGATGCAGTGAAAGGAAGGGCAAATGCACCCTAAAGTTCATAGCAGTGATGGCCACAATTGCCACGCTGTGGAAAGAGATGAGATACCCTTCAACAGACGAATGGATAAAGAAGATGTGATCTATATATATACAATGGGATACTAGTCAGCCATCAGAAAAGTTGAATATCCAACTTTTGTATCACTGGACTGGAGGAGATTATTCTTAGTGAAATAAGTCAAGCAGAGAAAGTCAACTTTCATACAGTTTCACTTACTTGTGGAACATAAGGAATAACATGGAGGTCGTTAGGACAAAGAAAGGATTAAGTGAATTGGGGGAAATTGGAAGGGGAGAGGAACCATGAGAGACTGTGGGCTTTGAGAAACAAACTGGGGTTTTTAGAGGGGAGGGTGTGTGGGGATGTGTGAACCTGGTGGTGGGTATTATGGAGGGCACGTATTGCATGGAGCACTGGGTGTTATACGTAAACTTGAATCTTGGAACACTACATCAGAAACTAATGATGTAATTTATGGTGACTAATATAACATAGTAAAATTTTTAAGAAACCGCAAAAGCCAAAGAACCAAACAAAACAAACAAACAAACAAATAGTGTTAGCCTCTCCTTTGAATCTTTGAAGCCATGCATTGACTTCTCCTCTCCAGCGGTGAGAGTCCTGGATGCATATTCTTCTTGCAGAAAGCTGCTTCATTTAAACTGAGAATCTTTATTTAGTGTAGCCACCTTTATTAGTTTTCTTACCTAGATCTGTTGCATAACTTGCTGCCACTTCTACATCAGCACTTGCTGCTTCACTTTTCACTTTTATGTTATGGAGATAGATTATTTTCTTAAATGTCATGAACCAAACTTTGCTAGCTTCAAGATTTTCTTTTACAGTATTGTCACTGCTCTCAGCCTTCATAGACCTGAATAGAGTCAAGGTCTTTCTCTAGATTAGGCTTTGGTTTAAGGGAATGCTGTGACTCATTTGAGCTTCTATCCAGACACTAAAACGTCCTCCAAATTAGCAGCAGGGCTATTTTGCTTTCTTATTATTTGAGTTTTCACTGGAGTAGTACTTTTAATTTCCTTCAAGGACATTCACTTTGCATTCACAATTCGGCTAACTGATATAAAAGGCCTAGGTTTTGACCATTCTTCACTCTCTAGCTTTTGATTTAAAGCGAGGTATGTACAGCTCTTTCTTTCACTTGAATGCATAGAGGCCATTATTACCTGGCCTAATTTTAATACTTTTGTATCTTAGGAAATAGGGAGGCCTGATGAGAGGGAGGGAGATGTGGAGATGGTCGGTTGGTAGAGCAGTCAGGACATAGAACGTGTATTGATTCAGTTTACCATCTTACATGGGTGTGGCTTCTGGTGTCCCAAAAACAATTACTATAATAACATCAAAGATCACTGATTACAGATCTCCATACTAGATATAATAATAATGAAGTTTAAAATACTGTGAGAATTACTGAAATGTGACACCGAGAAGGAAAATGAACAAATGCTTTTGGAAAAATGGTGCAGATAAACTTGCTTGATGCTGCCTTGACACTAACCTTCAATATGTGAAAAACTCAGTATCTGCAAAATTCAATAAAGTACAGTGCAATAAAATGAAGGATGCCTGTATTTGTATGTTGATAGAGATGCAACTCCATGGTTTTAAGTTATATCTTTTGTTTCCAACAGAGCAAAGCTCTCCAGTGTGGGTGGGTGTCCCTCAGTGGTGGAGGCACAAGGTTATGTGCTAGGTTGTGGGAAGAAAATACTAAAAACTTTGTTTGTATTACTTTATTTCATGTTTATACAATTTATATTTCTGAGAATATTTTATAATAGACAAAAATATAGTTACATTGTATTTAATTTATACATAAATGATCATATATTGTAGACATATGCTTTTTATCACTTTCTCCCTTACTCATTCAGCTGAAGGAACCCTCCCCTCCCTATTGTTCCTTGAGCATAAGAAATGCATTCTTGAGCACTGTTGCACTTGCTGTTTCTTCTGTGTAAAAGGGGCACATTTTAGATCTTCTTCTAGTTCATTCCCTCAATTCACTTAGGTCTCAACTCAGATTGCATTCCCCCAAAAAGGCTTTCTCAACGATCCTATAAGAAATAGCAACTCCTGACAGATTTATCACTTTACCTTAATTTTTGTTTATTCAAAGCACATTTATACATTAGTTTATCTGAACATTGGTTGTTTTGCCCATTACATTACCAATGTATGAAGGCACAGACTATGCCCATTTTCTCCATCATTGGTTCCTCAGTGATACTGTAGGCGCTAAATAAATATTTCATCAAGGAATTCTCATTTTTTTAAGTGACTAGTGTTCATGGCTTAAAAGTCTAATATCACTACTTTTGAGGCAACAGAGGGGGACTTTAATAAGTAGTTAAAATCTTTATTTAAATATTTAATTGTTTTTTTATCCCTTCATTCCATTTTCTTTTAGTCTGCATACATTATTTATTTATTTATTTATTTATTTATTTATTTATTTATTTATTAGTTTTCCTTTCTTTTTTTTTTTCCCCAATGTTTATGTACCACACCCAGGGCTTCCAGCCCTTCCTAGTGTACTGGGTGTCTGTGGATAGGTCTCCTGCCAGTCTGGTATTTATACACTTACATGTTAAAGACCTTTTCTCTTAAGCCACTTTCATGATTTTCTACTTATCTCTGAATATTGCACCCTTCACTTTTATATATTGGTGTGTTGATCTGTTTGAATTAATTTTGAGGTGGTTTTTTATGCCTTTTTGAAATTAATGTTTGTTTCCTTCCCCAGATTAGGGAGGTTCTCAGCTATGATATTCAAACATACCTTCTGTCCCTCTATCTTCTTCCACTGGGACCCAAATTACTCTAATATTGTTTCACTTTATGGTATCACTGATTTCTTAAAAATCCCTCTCATTGTCCATTTGTTGTTTTTTTTTCTACAGCTTCTTTTTCATCATTTTGTCTTGTATGTCACCAAATCTCTTTTCTTCCTCATTTGCTCTAGCTGTTAGAGTATCCATTTTATGTCTGCATGTCTGTATTTCTTTTTTTTTTTTTTATTTTGGGGCAAGATAGGAAAGGAGTTCCTTAATTTATTTACAAGTTTTCAGAGATGTATTAAGGGTCAACTTAGTGTGAAATCAAATATGTATTTTTCAGATTCATGAGGGAGCATCTAATCTTTGATTATTTAAAATTTCTTTTCAGCATAACAGAATTCATTGTTTGTACACCACACCCAGTGCTCCATGCAATACATGCCCTCCATAATACTCACCACCTGGATCCCCCAAACTCGCAACCCAGGCCCCTTCAAAGCCCACAGATTCTTTTTCAGACTCCATAGTCTCTCATGGTTCACCTCCCCTTCCAGTTTCCCTCAACTCCCTTCTCCTCTCCATCTCCCCATGTCCTCCCTGTTATTTTTTATGCTCCACAAATAAGTGAACCCATATGATAATTGACTCCCTCTGCTTGACTTATTTCACTCAGCATAATCTCTTCCAGTCCCGTCCATGTTGCTACAAATGTTGGGTATTCATCCTTTCTGATGGAGGCATAATACTGCCTAGAGTATATGGAACATATCTCCCTTATCCATTCGTTCATTGAAGGGCATCATTCCACAGTTGAAGGGTTCTTTCCACAGTTTGGCGACCATGGCCATTGCTGCTATAAACATTGGGGTACAGATGGCCCTTCTTATCACTACCTCTGGCCCGCCCTATCACTACCTCTTTATCTTTGGGGTAATTATGCAGTAGTGTAATTGCAAGGTCATAGGGAAGCTCCATTTTAAATTTCTTAATAAATCTCCACACTGTTCTCCAAAGTGGCTGCACCAACTTGCATTCCCACCAACAGTGCAAGAGGGTTCCCCTTTCTCCACATCCTCTCCAACACACGTTGTTTCCTGTCTTGCTAATTTTGGCCATTCTAACTGGTATAAGGTGGTATCTCATGTGGTTTTAATTTGAATCTCTCTGATGGCTAGTGATGATGAACATTTTTTCATGCATTTGATAGCCATTTGTATGTCTTCATTGGAGAAGTGTCTGTTCATGACTTCTGCCCATTTTTTTGACGTGATTCTGTTTTGTGTGAGTTGAGTTTGGGAAGTTTTATATAGATCCTGGATATCAGCCTTTTGTCTGTACTGTCATTTACAAATAACTTCTCCCATTCCATGGGTTGCTTCGTTGTTTTGTTGACTTTATCCTTTGCTGTGCAGAACCTTTTGATCTTGATGAAGTCCCAAAAGTTCATTTTCACTTTTGTTTCCTTGGCCTTTGGAGACTTATCCTGAAAGAAGTTGCTGTGGCTGATATCGAAGAGGTTACTGCCTATGTTCTCCTCTAGGATTCTGATGCATTCCTGTCTCACATTGAGGTCTTTTATCCATTTCGAGTTTATTGTTGTGTACGGTGTAAGAGAATGGTTGAGTTTCATTCTTCTACATATAGCTGTCCAGTTTTCCCAGCCCCATTTATTGAAGAGACTGTCTTTCTTCCATTGTATATTTTTTCCTGTTTTGTCGAAGATTATTTGACCATACAGTTGAGGGTCCATATCTGGGCTCTCTACTCTGTTCCACTGGTCTATGTTTCTGTTTTTATGCCAGTGCCATGCTGTCTTGGTGATCACAGCTTTGTAGTAAAGCTTGAAATCAGGTAATGTGATGCCGCCAGTTTTGTTTTTGTTTTTCAATATTTGCTTAGCAATTTGGAATCTCTTCTGATTCCATACAAATTTTAGGATTATTTGCTCCAGCTCTTTGAAGAACACCGGTGGAATTTTGATCAGAATGGCATAAAAGTAAAGATTGTTGTAGGCAGCATAGACATTTTAACAATGTTTATTCTTCCGATCCAAGAACATGGAAAGTTCTTCCATCTTTTTGTGTCTTCTTCAATTTCTTTCATGAGTGTTCTGTAGTTCCTCCAGTACAGATCCTTTATCTCTTTGGTTAGGTTTATTCCCAGGTGTCTTATGATTCTTGGTCATATAGTAAATGGAATCGATTCTTTAATTTCCCTTTCTGTATTTTCATTGTTAGTGTATAAGAAAGCCACTGATTTCTGTACATTGACTTTGTATCCTGCCACATTACTGAATTGCTATATGAGTTCTAGTAATTTGGGGGTGGAGTCGTTTGGGTTTTCCATATAAAGTATCATGTCATCTGCGAAGAGAGAGAGTTTTACTTCTTCATTGCCAATTTGGATACTGTCTATTTCTCTTTGTGGATTTATTGCTGTGGCTAGGACTTCTAATACAATGTAGAACAAGAGTGGAGAGGGTGGGCATCCGTGTCATATTCCTGGTCTCAACAGGAAGGCAGTGAGCTTTCACCCATTAAGGATGATATTTGCTGTGGGATTTTCATAGATAGATTTTATGAAGTTCAGGAATGCTCCCTATATCCCTATACTTTGAAACGTTTTAATCAGGAATGGATGCTGGATTTTGTCAAGTGATTTTTATGCATCAATTGAGAAGACCATGTTTTTCTTCTCTCTTCTCTTATTGATCTCTTGTATCACCTTAATTGATTTGCAAAATTTGAACCATCCTTGTTACCTAGGGATGAATCCCACCTGGTCATGGTGGATAATCTTTTTAATGTGCTGTTGGATCCTATATGCTAGGATCTTGTTGAGAATCTTAGCATCCATATTCATCAGTGATATTGGTCTGAAATTCCCCTTTTTGGTAGCGTCTTTGCCTGGTTTGGGGATCAGGGTAATGCTGGCTTCATAGAAAGAGTCTGGAAGTTTTCTGTCTGCTTCAGTTTTTTAAACAGCTTCAGGAGAATAGGTGTTATTTCTTCTTTGAAAGATTGGTAGAATTCCCTCAGGAATCCGTAAGGTCCTGGGCTCTTGTTTTTTGGGAGGTTTTTGATCACTTCTTCAAGCTCGTTACTAGATACCGGTCTATTCAGGTTGTCAATTTATTTCTGGTTCAATTTTGGGAGTTTATACTTTTCCAGGAATGCATCTATTTCATCTAAGTTGCTTAGGTAATTAGCATATAAGTGTTGATAATAACTTCTGATGATTGTTTCTACTTACTTGGTGTTAGTTGTGATCTCTCCCTTTTCATTCATAATTTTTTTAATTTGAGCTTCCCTTCTTTTCTTTTGGATTAATGTGGCTAATGATTTATCAATCTTATTGATTCTTTCAAAAAACCAGCTTGTAATTTCATTGATACATTCTCCTGTATCTCTAGTTTCTATCTCATTGATCTCTGCTCTAATCTTGACTATTTCCCTTCTTGTGTGTGCAGTTGCCTTAATTTGTTTTTGATTCTCCAGTTCTTTAAGGTGTAGAGACAGCTGGTGTATTCTGGATTTTTCAATTTTTTTTGAGGGAGGCTTGGTTGGCTGTGTATTTCCACCTTAGGACCGCCTTTGCTGTATCTCATAGGTTCTGGGCCGAAGTGTCTTCATTCTCATTGGTTTCCATGAATTGTTGAAGTTGTTCTTTGGTCTCCTGGTTGATCAAGCATTCTTTTTATTTTATTATTTTTTTTATTCGTTTATTTGTTTATTTACAGCGTAACAATGTTCATTGTTTTGGCATCACACCCAGTGCTCCATGCAGTACGTGCCCTCCCTATTACCCGCCACCTGGTTTCTCAACCTCCCACACCCCCGCCCCTTCAAAACCCTCTGGTTGTTTTTCAGAGTCCATAGTCTCTCATGGTTCATCTCCCCTTCCAGTTTCCCTCAACTCCCTCTCCTCTCCATCTCCCCATGTCCTCCATGTTATTTGTTATGCTCCACAAATAAGTGAGACCATATGATACTTGACTCTCTCTGCTTGACTTATTTCGCTCAGCATAATCTCTTCCAGTCCCGTCCATGTTGCTACAAAAGTTGGGTATTCGTCCTTACTGATGGAGGCATAATACTTCATTGTGTATATGGACCACATCTTCCTTATCCATTCATCCGTTGAAGGGCATCTTGGTTCTTTCCACAGATTGGCGACCGTAGCCATTGCTGCAATAAACATTGGGATACAGATGGCCCTTCTTTTCACTACATCTGTATCTTTGGGGTAAATACCCAGCAGTGCAATTGCAGGGTCATAGGGAAGCTCTATTCTTCATTTCTTCAGGAGTCTCCACACTGTTCTCCAAAGTGGCTGCACTAACTTGCATTCCCACCAAGAGTGTAAGAGGGTTCCCCTTTCTCCACATCCTCTCCAACACACGTTGTTTCCTGTCTTGCTAATTTTGGCCATTCTAACTGGTGTCAGGTGGTATCTCAATGTGGTTTTAGTTTGAATCTCCCTGATGGCTAGTGATGATGAACATTTTGTCATGTGTCTGATAGCCATTTGTATGTCTTCGTTGGAGAAGTGACTGTTCATATCTTCTGCCCATTTTTCGATATGATTATCTGTTTTCTGTGTGTTGAGTTTGAGAAGTTCTTTATATATCCTGGATATCAACCTTTTGTCTGTACTGTCATTTGCAAATATATTCTCCCATTACGTGGGTTGCCTTTTTGTTTTGTTGACTGTTTCCTTTGCTGTGCAGAACCTTTTGATCTTGATGAAGTCCCAAAAGTACATTTTCGCTTTTGTTTCCTTGGCCTTTGGAGACATATCTTGAAAGAAGTTGCTGTGGCTGATATCGAAGAGGTTACTTCCTATGTTCTCCACTAGGATTCTGATAGATTCCTGTCTCACATTGAGGTCTTTTATCCATTTCGAGTTTATCTTTGTGTACGGTGTAAGAGAATGGTCGAGTTTCATTCTTCTACATATCGCTGTCCAGTTTTCCCAGCACCATTTATTGAAGAGACTGTCTTTTTTCCATTGAATATTTTTTCCTGTTTTCTCGAAGATTATTTGACCATAGAGTTGAGGGTCCATATCTGGGCTCTCCACTCTGTTCCACTGGTCTATGTGTCTGTTTTTATGCCAGTACCACGGTGTCTTTGTGATCACAGCTTTGTAGTAAAGCTTGAAATCGGGTAACGTGATGCCGCCAGTTTTATTTTTGTTTTTCAACATTTCCTTAGCAATTCGGGGTGTCTTCTGACTCCATACAAATTTTAGGATTATTTGCTCCAGCTCTTTGAAAAATATCGGTGGAATTTTGATCGGAATGGCATTAAAAGTATAGATTGCTCTAGGCAGTATAGACATTTTAACAATGTTTATTCTTCCAATCCAAGAGCATGGAACAGTCTTCCATCTTTTTGTGTCTTCTTCAATTTCTTTCATGAGTGTTCTGTAGTTCCTCGAGTACATGTCCTTTACTTCTTTGGTTAGGTTTATGCCCAGGTATCTTATGGTTCTTGGTGCTATAGTAAATGGAATCGATTCTCTAATTTCCCTTTCTGTATTTTCATTGTTAGGGTATAAGAAAGCCACTGATTTCTGTACATTGACTTTGTATCCTGCCACGTTACTGAATTGTTGTATGAGTTCTAGTAGTTTGGGGGTGGAGTCTTTGGGGTTTTCCATATAAAGAATCATGTCATCTGCGAAGAGAGAGAGTTTGACTTCTTCCTTGCCAATTTGGATACCTTTTATTTCTCTTTGTTGTCTGATTGCCGTTGTTAGAACTTCTAATACTATGTTGAACAAGAGTGGTGAGAGTGGGCATCCTTGTCGTGTTCCTGATCTCAATGGGAAGGCTGCAAGCTTTTTCCCATTGAGCATGATATTTGCTGTGGGTCTTTCATAGATAGATTTTATGAAGTTCAGGAATGTTCCCTCTATCCCTATACTTTGAAGCGTTTTCATCAGGAACGGATGCTGGATTTTGTCAAATGCTTTTTCTGCATCAATTGAGAAGACCATGTGTTTCTTCTCTCTTCTCTTATTGATGTGTTCTATCACATTGATTGATTTGTGAATGTTGAACCAACCTTGCAACCCAGGGATGAATCCCACCTGGTCATGGTGGATAATCTTTTTAATGTGCTGCTGGATCCTGTTTTCTAGGATCTTGTTGAGAATCTTTGAATCCATGTTCACCAGTGATATTGGTCTGAAATTCTCCTTTTTGGTAGGGTCTTTGCCTGGTTTGGGGATCAGGGTAATGCTGGCTTCATGAAAAGAGTCTTGAAGTTTTCCTTCTGCTTCAATTTTTTGGAACAGCTTCAGGAGAATTGGTGTTATTTCTTCTTTGAAAGTTTGGTAGAATTCCCCAGGGAATCCGTCAGGTCCTGGTCTCTTATTTTTTGGGAGGTTTTTGATCACTGCTTCAATCTCATTACTAGATATCGGTCTATTCAGGTTGTCAATTTCTTCTTGGTTCAATTTTGGGAGTTGATCAAGCATTCTTAATAAGTTGGTCTTTTGCTTCCAGGTGTTTGACTTCCCTCCAAACTTTTCCTTGTGATTGAGCTCTAGTTTCAAAGCACTGTGATCTGAGAATATGCAGGGAATAATCTCAGTCTTTTGATTTAGGTTCAGCCCTGATTTGTGACCCAGAAAATGTTCCATGTGCACTTGAGAAGAATGAGTATTCTTTTGTTCTAGGGTGGAATGTTCTGTATATTACTATGAGGTTGATCTGGTCTGTTGTGTCATTCAATGCTCTTCTTTCTTTATTGATTTTTCCTTTGATGATCTGTCTATTACTGAGAGAGGCATGTTAAGATCTCCTATTATTAATGTATTCATATCAATATGACTCTTTATCTTGATTAATAATTTTCTTATGTAATTGGCTGCTCCCATATTGGGGGCATAAATATTTACAATTGTTAGATCATCTTGGTGGATAGTCCCTTTAAGAATTATGTAGTGTCCTTCTGTATCTCTGACTACAGTCTTTAGTTTAAAATCTAATTTTTCTGATATGAGTATCGCTACCCCATTCGTGTTTTGAGGCCCATTGGTATGAAACATGCTTCTCCATCCCTTCACTTTCAGTCTGGGTGTATCCTTAGGTTCAAAATGTGTCTCTTGTAGGCAATATATGGATGGGTCCTGTCGTTTTATCCAATCTGGAACCCTGTGTCCTTTATGGGCGCATTTATGCCATTCACATTGAGAGTGATTATTCATAGATACGTTTTTATTAACATCGTGTTACCTTTGAAGTCTTTCTTTCTGTAGATTGTCTCCCTATATTTCTGTTCAATGATATTCTTAGGGTTTTTCCTCTTTAATATAACCTCCTTAATATTTCCTCCCATGTCAGCTTGGTGGTAGTATATTCTTTAAAGCCTTGCCTGTCTTGGAAATTCTTTATCTCTCCATCCATTTTGAATGTCAGTCTTGCTGGATAAAATATTCCTGGCTGTATGTTCTTCTCATTTATTGCCCTGAATACATCTTGCCAGCCCTTTCTGGTTTGCCAGGATTCTGTGGACAGATCTGATGTTATTCTGATGGGTTTTCCTCGGTAAATAAGGAGTTTCTTTGTCCTAGCTGCTTTCAAGAAATCCTGTCTACAGTTGTGATTCCTCAGTCTTACTATCATGTGTCTTGAAGTCTTTCTGGATTCTATAATCTTGGGGGCAGACTGTTCTGCCTCTAGTACATGAACGCTGGTTCCATTCGTGGGATTGAGAAAATTTTCTTGAAGAATTTGTTCAACTATATCTTCTAGTCTTCTTTCTTTTCCTTCCCTTCAGGGATTCCAATAATTCTGACGTTGGAACGTTTCATGTCATCATTTATTTCCCTGATTCTGTTTTCTTGGTTTCTATGCTGTTTTTTCCATGCTTCCTCCTGATCCTTTCTCTCTGTCTGTTTGTCCTCCAGATCCCTAATTCTATCTTCTGTCTCAGTTACCCTAGCTTTTAGAGAATTTAGATTAGATTGGAACTCATTGAAAGCATTTTGAACATCATCCCTGGTGGCTTTCAGTTCTGCCCTAATCAATTCCGTTTTGTCATCCATGGCTTTCTCCAACCTAGCTATTGCCTGGATAATTCTTAGACTGAATTCCCTTTCTGACATATTGTCTATGTCGATAGCCATTAGCTCTGTTGCAGAAGGCCCAGCCTTTGAATTTTTCTTCTGTTGGGCCTTCCTCCTCTAGTCAATTTGGTGAGAGATGGCAGAACGGATGTAGCTGGATGTATCAACCATGGTGCAAGAAGGTGCACCCTGGAACACTTCTGAGCAATCAAGAGTCCCCACCCAAATGAGAGAAAAAAGAAAGTGGGGGGGAAGAAGATAAAATAAAAGAGATGGCCCAGCCCAAATGGGCCCCAAGGTAAGATTTATGAAGTATACAAACAAAAACAGAGAAATAAAAAGACTGATAAAATAGATGACAAGAGAAATATATATATATATATATATATATATATATATATATATATATATATATATGCAAAACAAAGCAAACAAAAAGCACCTCGTCAAAAAGAACCCCATGTATAAGATTTATATACTACCAGGAAAAACGGAAATACACAGAAACACTGGCAGAAGAGAAAGATGGGAGAGTGGTTATAAATTCTCAGTGTGGGCGAGCAAGGTTATTTTGATTTTTCCTGGATGAATCTTGATATCTTTGTTAAAGGACTCAACTTTCCTAAGATAAAGGGGGTTTAAAAATTGGTTTTCTTATAGGGGTAGCATTGATTGGGGAAAGGAGATTACCTTGAAATTTAACTGTATAGGAATTTTAAACAATAAAAATAAAAAAAGGATAAAATAAAATAAAATTTGAAAAAGTTAAAAAACAGAAAAGGAAAAGAAAAACACATGTATATGTATCAAAAAGTTCAGGTTAAAAGGTTATTATGGAATTTGATGTACTGGACATCTCATTGTGATGGTAAATAGGTTAAGAATTATCTATAAAAAATTAAAAAGAATAATGGGAACAAATTAAAAATTAAAGATGTATCTATGAAGTAGTGATGGTTGTTCTCTTCTCTTTTTTTTTTTTTCTGGTTGGCTTTCTGGGGGAGGGTCCTGCCACGTGGGTTTTCAGGTAGTGTTCCCTGAGTTATTTCCTCACGCCCCCATCAAGGGTGTGGGCTCTGAGGAAACAGATTTTTCAGGCTTTTGTTCTCTGGAGGTTTATTTGTTTGTTTGTTCATTTGTTTTCTCTCGCCTTGATAGCTTTTGATGATTTTTAGAGGTTTAGAGGAAAGCAAAGTCCACCCAGACCTCCCTCTCAGAGGGAAGCCTCAGTCTGTTCCCCTCTGGGTGCTCCAGAGCACATGAATTCCCCCTTGGCTGCTGGCAGAGTACGTTCCCAGTCAGGGTCCCTGGGGATGCAGGAATGCCTGCTTGTACCCAAAACCACGACATTAGCAGCTGTCTGGGCAGCTCCAGACCTTCAGAGAGGTCCCAAGCAGCGATAGCCCACTTAGATTTTCCAGCTGGCCCAGGCTGGGAGTGCTCAGTATTTCCGGGTCCGAGAGCGCCAGGCTGGCACCTGCATGCCCCTCTCTTAGGGGAGGGTGTGGGGTGCGACTCAGAATCTGGTCGCGTGGCCTGCATGCATGGAGAGTGCAAAAGCCTGTGGTTCTGCTAGCTGGAGCCTACAGGCACCTCTCTCAGGGGGCAGTGTGGGATGCCCTCAGACTCTGAGAGCACGGCGAGGTGTGCACGTGCAGAGAGTGCAAAAAGCTGTGGTTCTGCCAGCTGCCAAGGCTTCCAACCCCTCATGGGAGCCGCCACCCAGGCGCTCTCAGGCACTCTCTTGGCTCAGGGACCAAGGCCTAGTTTCTTTGCTGCACTCCCTGGCTCAGCGCAAAGGGTGGTTGGCCTGGGTCCAGGGACTTAAGGCCCTGTCCCCAACCGCCCAATTCCCACAAAATACCCCCACGATCCTTTGCTCTTTTTGAGTGCTTTCAACCAGACTCCAAGTTAATGCTGGTTTCCAGTCACAGGGCACTCTCTTATTGAGGTGTTACTTTCCCATGGGTCACTTCTAGTGGCTCCCTCCCCCTTTTGTTTATCTTCTGATATCAGTCTGATTTTCCCACTCTGCTTTACCTGCCCACTGGTGTCTTCTGCCTCTGTAGAGATCCAGAAGTGTATAATTCTGATCTCAGGCTGATTTCATGGGTGGTCAGAGTTCTTTGGTAGGTAATCAGCTCACTTTAGGGTACAGGTTGAAATGGTGCCTCCTCCTAGTTCCCCACCATCTTGTCTCCCTATGTCTGCCTGTCTTTCTTTCCTTCTTTCTTTATTTTTATTCTTTATCTTCCTTCTTTGTTTATTTCTATTATTAACATTTAATGTATTATTTACTTCAGGGGTACAGGTCTGTGAATCATTAGTCTTACAAAATTCACAGAACTCACCATGGTACATACCCTCCCTAATATCCATAACTTGGCCACCCTATCCCTCCCTACCCACCTCCTAACAACTCTCAGTTTGTTTCCTGATATTAGGAGTCTCTTATAGTTTCTCTCCCTCCCCAGTCCCATCTTGTTTCATTTTTTCCCTCACCACCCCCCCAACTGCCCGCCCTGCCTCTCCAATTCTATGTATCAGAGATCATATGATAATTGTCTTTCTCTGATTGGCTTATTTCGCTTAGTATCATACTCTCTAGTTCCAACCACGTTATTGCAAATGCTAAGATTTTGTGGGTTTTTTTGTTGTTGGCTGCATAGTATTCCACTGTGAATATATACACCCTATCTTCTTTATCTATTCATCTGTTGATGGACATCTACATTCTTTCCATAGTTTGCCTATTGAGGACATTGCTGCTATAAACATTTGGGTGAACATGTCCCTCAGATCATTACATTTGTATCTTTAGGGTAAATACCCAGTAGTGATTGCTGAGTCATAGGGTAGCTCTATTTTCAACTTTTTGAGGAACCTCCATAATATATTCCAGAGTGGCTGCACCGGTTTGCATTTCTACCACCAATGTAGGAGGATTCCTCTTTCTCTGCATCCTCGCCAACACCTGTCATTTCCTGACTTGTTAATTTTAGCCATTCTGACTGCTGTGAAGTGGTATATCATTGTGGTTTTGATTTATATTTCCCTGATGCAGAGGGATGTGGAGCACTTTTTCATGTGTCTGTTGGCCATCTGGATGTCTTCTTTGAAGAAATGTCTGTTCATGTCCTCTGCCCCTTTCTTGATTGGATTATTTGCTTTATGGGTACTGAGTTTGAAAAGTTCTTTATAGATTTTGGATATTTGCCCTTTATCTGAAATGTCATTTCCGAATAACTTCTCCCATTCTGTCAGTAGTCTTTTGGTTTTGTTGTGTCTTTCCTTTGCTCTGCAAAAGCTTTTGATCTTGATGAAGTCCCAGTAGTTCATTTTTGACCTCGCTTCCCTTGCCTTTGGCGATGTTTCTAGGAAGACGTTGCTGCAGCTGAGGTCGAAGAGTTTGCTGCCTGTGTTCTCCGCAAGTAGTTTGATGGATTCCTGTCTCACATTGAGGTCTTTCATACATTTTGAGTCTATTTTGTGTGTGATGTAAGGAAATGGTCCAGTTTCATTCTTCTGCTTCTGGCTGCCCAATTTTCCCAAAACCATTTGTTGAAGAGAGTTGTCTTTTTTTCCATTGGACATTCCTTCCTGATTTGCCAAATATTAGTTGACCATAGAATTGAGGGTCTATTTCTGGGCTCTCTATTCTGTTCCATTGATCTATGTGTCTGTTTTTGTGCCAGAACCACACTGTCTTGATGATGACAGCTTTGTAATAGAGCTTGAAGTCTGGAATTGTGATGACACCTATGTTGGCTTTGTTTTTCAACATTCCTCTGGCAATTTGAGTTCTTTTCTGCTTCCATATAAATTTTAGGATTATTTATTCCATTTCTTTGAAAAAAAAAAGGATGGGATTTTGATAGGGATTGCATTAAAAGTGTTGATTGCTTCAGGTAGCATAGACATTTTCACAATATTTATTCTTCCAATCCATAACCATGGAACATTTTTTCATTACTTTGTGTCTTCCTCAATTTCTTTCATGAGTACTTTATAGTTTACTGAGTACAGATTCTTTGCCTCCTGGGTTAGGCTTATTCCTAGGTATCTTAAGGTTTTGGGTGCAATTGTAAATGGGATTTACTAATTAATTTCTTTTTTTTAAGATTTTATTTTATTTTATTTATTTATTTTTTTTTTGTTTATTTACAGCATAACAGTGTTCATTGTTTTGGCATCACACCCAGTGCTCCACGCAGTATGTGCCCTCCCTATTACCCACCACCTGGTTCCTCAACATCCCACCCCCCGCCCCCACCCCCCCCCCGCCACCCCTTCATAACCCTCTGGTTGTTTTTCAGAGTCCATAGTCTCTCATGGTTCATCTCCCCTTCCAGTTTCCCTCAACTCCCTCTCCTCTCCATCTCCCCATGTCCTCCATGTTATTTGTTATGCTCCACAAATAAGTGAGACCATATGATACTTGACTCTCTCTGCTTGACTTATTTCGCTCAGCATAATCTCTTCCAGTCCCGTCCATGTTGCTACAAAAGTTGGGTATTCGTCCTTACTGATGGAGGCATAATACTCTATTGTGTATATGGACCACATCTTCCTTATCCATTCATCCGTTGAAGGGCATCTTGGTTCTTTCCACAGTTTGGCGACCGTAGCCATTGCTGCAATAAACATTGGGATACAGATGGCCCTTCTTTTCACTACATCTGTATCTTTGGGGTAAATACCCAGCAGTGCAATTGCAGGGTCATAGGGAAGCTCTATTTTTAATTTCTTCAGGAATCTCCACACTGTTCTCCAAAGTGGCTGCACTAACTTGCATTCCCACCAAGAGTGTAAGAGGGTTCCCCTTTCTCCACATCCTCTCCAACACACGTTGTTTCCTGTCTTGCTAATTTTGGCCATTCTAACTGGTGTTAGGTGGTATCTCAATGTTGTTTTAATTTGAATCTCCCTGATGGCTAGTGATGATGAACATTTTGTCATGTGTCTGATAGCTATTTGTATGTCTTCGTTGGAGAAGTGTCTGTTCATATCTTCTGCCCATTTTTTGATATGATTATCTGTTTTGTGTGTGTTGAGTTTGAGAAGTTCTTTATAGATCCTGGATATCAACCTTTTGTCTGTACTGTCATTTGCAAATATCTTCTCCCATTCCGTGGGTTGCCTCTTTGTTTTGTTGACTGCTTCCTTTGCTGTGCAGAAACTTTTGATCTTGATGAAGTCCCAAAAGTTCATTTTTGCTTTTGTTTCCTTGGCCTTTGGAGACATATCATGAAAGAAGTTGCTGTGGCTGATATTGAAGAGGTTACTGCCTACGTTCTCCTCCCGGATTCTGATAGATTCCTGTCTCACGTAGAGGTCTTTTATCCATTTCGAGTTTATCTTTGTGTACGGTGTAAGAGAATGGTCGAGTTTCATTCTTCTACATATCGCTGTCCAGTTTTCCCAGAACCATTTATTGAAGAGACTGTCTTTTTTCCATTGAATATTTTTTCCTGTTTTGTCGAAGATTATTTGACTATAGAGTTGGGGGTCCATATCTGGGCTCTCCACTCTGTTCCATTGGTCTATGTGTCTGTTTTTATGCCAGTACCATGCTGTCTTGGTGATCACAGCTTTGTAGTAAAGCTTGAAATCGGGTAACGTGATGCCACCAGTTTTGTTTTTGTTTTTCAACATTTCCTTAGCAATTCGGGGTGTCTTCTGACTCCATACAAATTTTAGGATTATTTGCTCCAGCTCTTTGAAAAATATCGGTGGAATTTTGATCGGAATGGCATTAAAAGTATAGATTGCTCTAGGCAGTATAGACATTTTAACAATGTTTATTCTTCCAATCCAAGAGCATGGAACAGTCTTCCATCTTTTTGTGTCTTCTTCAATTTCTTTCATGAGTGTTCTGTAGTTCCTCGAGTACAGGTCCTTTATTTCTTTGGTTAGGTTTATGCCCAGGTATCTTATGGTTCTTGGTGCTATAGTAAATGGAATCGATTCTCTAATTTCCCTTTCTGTATTTTCATTGTTAGTGTATAAGAAAGCCACTGATTTCTGTACATTGACTTTGTATCCTGCCACGTTACTGAATTGCTGTATGAGTTCTAGTAGTTTGGGGGTGGAGTCTTTGGGGTTTTCCATATAAAGAATCATGTCATCTGCGAAGAGAGAGAGTTTGACTTCTTCCTTGCCAATTTGGATACCTTTTATTTCTCTTTGTTGTCTGATTGCCATTGCTAGAACTTCTAATACTATGTTGAACAAGAGTGGTGAGAGTGGACCTCCTTGTCATGTTCCTGATTTCAACGGGAAGGCTGCAAGCTTTTTCCCATTGAGCATGATATTTGCTGTGGGTCTTTCATAGATAGATTTTATGAAGTTCAGGAATGTTCCCTCTATCCCTATACTTTGAAGCTTTTTCATCAGGAACGGATGCTGGATTTTGTCAAATGCTTTTTCTGCATCAATTGAGAGGACCATGTGGTTCTTCTCTCTTCTCTTGTTGATGTGTTCTATCACACTGATTGATTTGCGAATGTTGAGCCAACCTTGCAACCCAGGGATGAATCCCACCTGGTCATGGTGGATAATCTTTTAATGTGCTGCTGGATCCTGTTTGCTAGGATCTTGTTGAGAATCTTTGCATCCATATTCATCAGTGATATTGGTCTGAAATTCTCCTTTTTGGTAGGGTCTTTGCCTGGTTTGGGGATCAGGGTAATGCTGGCTTCATCAAAAGAGTCTGGAAGTTTTCCTTCTGCTTCAATTTTTTGGAACAGCTTCAGGAGAATTGGTGTTATTTCTTCTTTGAAAGTTTGGTAGAATTCCCCAGGGAATCCGTCAGGTCCTGGGCTCTTGTTTTTTGGGAGGTTTTTGATCACTGCTTCAATCTCATTACTAGATATCGGTCTATTCAGGTTGTCCATTTCTTCCTGGATCAATTTTGGGAGTTTGTAGCTTTCCAGGAATGCATCCATTTCATCTAGGTTGCTTAGCTTGTTGGCATATAACTGTTGGTGATAATTTCTGATGATTGTTTCTATTTCCTTGGTGTTAGTTGTGATCTCTCCCTTTTCATTCAGAATTTTATTAATTTGGGCTTTCTCTCTTTTCTTTTGGATTAGTTTGGCCAATGGTTTATCGATCTTATTGATTCTTTCAAAAAACCAGCTTCTAGTTTCATTGATACGTTCTACTGTATCTCTCGTTTCTACCTCATTGATCTCTGCTCTAATCTTGATTATTTCCCTTCTTGCATGTGGAGTTGGTTTGATTTGTTGTTGATTCTCCAGTTCTTTAAGGTGTAGAGACAGCTGGTGTATTCTGGATTTTTCAATGTTTTTGAGGGAGGCTTGGATGGCTACGTATTTCCCCCTTAGAACCGCCTTTGCTGTATCCCATAGGTTTTGGACCGAGGTGTCTTCATTCTCATTGGTTTCCATGAATTGTTTAAGTTCATCTTTGATCTCCTGGTTGATCCAAGCATTCTTAAGCAAGGTGGTCTTTAGCTTCCAGGTGTTTGAGTTCCTTCTGAACTTTTCCTTGTGATTGAGCTCTAGTTTCAAAGCATTGTGATCGGAGAATATGCAGGGAATAATGTCAGTCTTTTGGTATCAGTTGAGTCCGCTTTGTGACCCAGTATGTGGTCTATTCTGGAGAAGGTTCCATGTGCACTTGAGAAGAATGAGTGTTCTGTTGTTTTAGGGTGGAATGTTCTGTATATGTCTATGAGGTCCATCTGGTCCAATGTTTCATTCAAAGCTCTTATTTCTTTATTAATTTTCTGCTTCGATGATCTGTCTATTTCTGAGAGAGGCGTATTAAGATCTCCTACTATTATTGTATTCATATCAATATGACTCTTTATCTTGATTAATAGTTTTCTTATGTAATTGGGTGCTCCCATATTGGGGGCATAGATATTCACAATTGTTAGATCGTCTTGGCGGATAGTCCCTTTAAGAATTATGTAGTGTCCTTCTGTATCTCTGACTACAGTCTTTAGTTTAAAATCTAATTTATCTGATGTGAAAATCGCTACCCCGGCCTTCTTTTGAGGCCCATTGGCATGAAAGATGCTTCTCCATCCCTTCACTTTCAGTCTGGGTGTATCCTTAGGTTCAAAATGGGTCTCTTGTAGACAAAATACGGATGGGTCCTGTCGTTTTATCCAATCTGCAACCCTGTGTTGTTTTATGGGTGCATTTAGGCCATTCACATTGAGAGTGATTATTGAGAGATAGGTTTTTATTGACATCGTGTTGCCTTTGAAGTCTTTCTGTCTATAGATTGTTTCTATATTTCTGTTCAATGATATTCTTAGGATTTTTTCTCTTTTATAGGACCCCCCTTAATATTTCCTGCAGTGTCGGCTTGGTGGTTGCATAGTATTTTAAGCCTTGCCAGTCTTGGAAACTCTTTATCTGTCCATCCATTTTAAATGTCAGTCTTGCTGGATAGAGTATTCTTGGTTGCATGTTCTTCTCATTTAGTACTCTGAATATATTTTGCCAGCCCTTCCTGGCTTTCCAGGTCTCTGTGGAAAGGTCTGACGTTATTCTAATGGGCTTTCCTCTGTATGTAAGAAGCTTCTTTGTCCTAGTTGCTTTTAAGAGGGTCTCTCTTGAAACATAATTCCCCATTCTAACTATAAGGTGCCGTGAGGACTTTCGAGAATCTAAAATCTTGGGAGGAAATCTTTCTGCCTCTAGTACATGAACGTTGTTTCCATTCGTGAGATTGGGAAAATTTTCATAGACAACTTCTTCCACTATATCTTCTAGACTTCTTTCTTTTTCTTCCCCTTCAGGGATTCCAATAAATCTGATGTTGGAACGTTTCATGGCATCGTTTATTTCCCTGATTCTGTTTTCGTGGCTTCTGAGCTGTTTGTTCCAGCCTTCCTCCTGATCCTTTCTCTCTATCTGTTTGTCCTCCAGATCACTAATTCTATCTTCTGTCTCAGTTACCCTAGCTTTTAGAGAATTTAGATTGGTTTGGAAATCATTGAGAGCATTTTGAACATCATCCCTGGTGGCTTTCAGTTCTGCCCTAACATTGTGAACATCATCCCTGGTGGCTTTCACTTCTGCCCTAATCAATTCTGTTTGGTCATCCATGGCTTTCTCCAACCTAGCTATTGCCTGGATAATTGTTAGTCTGAATTCCTTTTCTGACATATTGTCTATGTCGATAGCCATTAGCTCTGTTGCAGAAGGCCCATCCTCTGTATTTTTCTTCTGTTGGGTATTCCTCCTCCTAGTCATTTTGGTAAGAGATAACTAAACAGATGCAGCTGGACTTATCGATTGTGGTGCAGTCAATGTGCACCCTGGAACACTTCTGTGCAATCAGGATTCCCCACCCAAATGAGAGAAAAAAGAAAAGAAAAAGAAATAGATAAGAAGAAAGAAAAAAAAGGGGAAAGAAAAAAGGAAAAAAAAAGAGAGAGAGAGAGATAGGAAAAAAAGGGAAGATAAAAGAGAAGGCTCAGCCCAAATGGGCCACAAGGTAAGAGTTGTGGAGTATACAAACAAAAACAGACAGAGAAAAAGAGGGATAAAAGTATATGACAAGAGAAAAAAATATGTATATATAAGCAAAAAAAAGGATAGAACCTCAACAGAAAGAACCCCAAGTATAAGATTTATATATTATCAGGACAAACACAAATTCACAGAAACACTGACAGAAGGAAAAATTGGGAGAATGGTTATAGATTCTCAGTGTGGGTGAGGAAGGTTATTTTGATTCTTCCTGAAGGTATCTTGATGTTTTTCTTATGGGACTCAACTTTCCTAAGTTACAGGGGGATTAGAAACTGGTTTGCCTATAGGGGTAGCATTGATTGGGGAAAGGGGATGACCTTGAAGTTTAACTCTATATGTATAGTAGAAAATAAAAATTAAAAAAGAATAAACTAGACTAAACCAAGTTAAAATTAAAAAAGAATTAAAAAAATAGAAAAACAAAAGAAAAACACGGGTGTATGTATCAAAAAGTTCAGGTTACAAGGTTATTAAAGAATTTGATGTACTGGACATCTCAGTGTGATGGTAAATAGGTTAAAAAATTATCTGTATGTATAAAAAAAAAGAACCAGAATATTGGTAAAGAGTTAAAAATAAAAGTTGTATTTATGAAGTAGTGGTGGTTGTTCTCTTGTAGTTTTTTTTTTTTCTTCCTTCCTGGTTGGTTTTCTGGGGGAGGGGCCTGCCACGTGGGTTTTCAGACAATGATGTTCCCTGAGTTAGGTCCTCCCGATCCCCTCAAGGGGGTGAGCTCTTTTTTTTTTCAGGAAACTGTTTTTTTCAGGCTTTTGTTCTCTGGGGGTTTTTATGTTCTTTCATCTGCTTTCTCTCGCCTTAACAGCTTTTGATGGTTTTTGGAGGTTTAGAGGAGAGCAAACAGCACCCCAACCTCCCTCTCAGAGAGAAGCCTCAGACTGTTTTGCAAAAGCTGCTGGCAGAGTCGGTTCTGAGTCACTGTCCCTGGGGATGCAGGAGCTCCTTGTTGTACCCAAAACCAGGGCAGCGGTGGCTGTCTAGGCAGCTCCAGACCGCCAGAGAGGTTCCAAGCAGAGATCGCACACTGAGATTTTCCCGCTGTCCCGGGCTGGGAATGTCTGGTTTTTCCGCATGCCAGAGCTCCAGGCTAGCGCCTATGAGCACCTATCCCAAGGGAGGGTGTGGGACGCGCGCGTTTCAGGATTGCCGTCTGGCCAGTCTCCCAGCCCCTCACGGAGCCAGACCCCACTTGTTCTCGGGCGTGCTGGCATTCAGGTGCACTGGCGGCTCAGGGACGGAGACCTGATTTTTCCACCGCACTCTCTCTGGCTCCGCGCCAGGGGAGGCTGTCCTGGGTCCAGCGACTTAGGTCCCTGACCCTAACCGCCCAGGTTCCCACTATTACCCCCCCCCCCGCGATCCTTTGTTGTTTGTTTTTTGAGTGCTTTCAACAAGACTCCAAGTTAATGCTGGTCCCCAAACGCAGGGCACTCTCGTGTTGGGGTGTTACTTTCCAATCGGTCACCTCTGGTGGCTCCCTCCCCCTTTTGTTTATCTTCTGATATCAGTCTGATTTTCCCACTCTGCTTTACCTGCCACTGGCATCTTCTGCTCCAGTAGAGATCCAGACGTGTATAATTCTGATCTCAGGCTGATTTCATGGGTGGTCGGAGTTCTTTGGTAGGTAATCAGCTCACTTTAGGGTACAGGTTGAAATGGTGCCTCCTCCTACTTCCCCGCCATCTTGACTCCCCCTTAATTTCTCTTTTTTTCTGTCTTATTGTTGGTATATAGAAATGCAACTGATTTCCATGCATTGATTTTGTATCCTCACACTTTACTGAATCCCTGTACATGTTCTAGCAGATTTGGAGTGGAGTCTTTTGAGTTTTCCACATAAAGTATTATAACATCTGCAAAGAGTGATAGTTTGACTTCTTTGCACTTTGGATGCCTTTAATTTCTTTTTGTTGTCTGATGGCTGGGGTTAGGACTTTAGGTACTATGTTGAATAGCAGTGGTGATAATGGACATACCTGCCGTGTCCCTGACCTTAGCAGAAAAGCTCTCAGTTTTTCTCCATTGAGAATGATATTCGCTGTGGGTTTTTTATATATGACTTTGATGATATTGAGGTATATACCTTCTATACCTACACTTTGAAGAGTTGTGATGAAGAAAGGATGCTGTACATTGTCAAATGCTTTTTCAGCATCTATTGAGAGTAGCATATGGTTTCTGTTCTTTCTTTTATTAATGTATTGTATCATGTTGATTGACTTGTGGATGTTGAACCAACCTTGTAGCCCTGGAATAAATTCCACTTGGTTGTGGTGAATAATTCTTTTAATATACTGTTGGAGCCTATTGGCTAGTATTTTGATGATAATTTTCGCATCTGTGTTCATCAAGGATATTGGTCTGTAATTCTCTTTTTGGATGGGATCATTGTCAGGTTTTGGGATCAAGGTAATGCTGGCCTCATAAAATGAGTTTGGAAGTTTTCCTTCCATTTTATTTTTTGGAACAGTTTCAGGAGAATAGGTACTAATTCTTCTTTAAATATTTGGTAGATTTCCCCTGGAAAGATATCTAGCCTGGGCTCTTCTTTCTTGGGAGATTTTTTTTTTCATTATTTATTTATTTAAAAAAATTTAATTATTTTTATTTTTTTATTTTTTTATCTTGGGAGATTTTGGATGACTGCTTCAATATCCTTACTGGTTGTAGGCTTGCTAAGGATTTCTGTTTCATCCTGGTTCAGTTGTGGTAGTTTATATGTCTCTAGGAATGCATCCATTTCTGCCAGGTTGTCAAATTTGCTGGCATATATTTGCTCATAATATGTTCTTATAATTGTATATCTTTGGTGTTGTGATCTTTCCACTTTCTTTCATGATTTTATTTATTTGGGTCCTTTCTCTTTTCTTTTTGATAAGTCTGGCCAGGAGTTTATCAATCTTATTAATTCTTTCACAGAACCAGCTCCTAGTTTCATTGATTTCGTTGATTTGTTCTTTTTTGTTTGTTTGTTTCTATTTCATTGATTTCTGTTCTGATCTTTATTATTTCCCTTCTCTTGCTCGGTTTAGGCTTTCTTTGTTGTTCTTTCTCCAGTTCCTTTAGGTGTAGGATTAAGTTATGGACTTGAGAACTTTCTTTTTTCTTGAGAAAGGCTTGTACCACTATATATTTTCCTCTCAGGACTGCGTTTTTGTGTTCCACTGATTTTGAATCATTGTGTTTTCATTATCATTTGTTTCCATGAATTTTTTCAATTCCTCTTTAATTTCCTGGTTGACCCATTCATTCTTTAGTAGGATGCTCTTTAACCTCCATGTATTTGGATTCTTTCCAAATTTCCTCTTGTGATTGAGTTCTAGCTTCAGAGCATTGTGGTCTGAAAATATACAGGGAATGATCTCAATCTCTTGGTACTGGTTGAGACCTGATTTGTGATCCAGGATTTGATCTATTCTGGAGAATGTTCCATGTGCACTAGAGAAGAATGTGTATTTTGTTGCTTTGGGGTGGAATGTTCTGAATATATCTGTGAGGTCCAGTGTGTCATTTAAGGCCTTTATTTCCTTGTTGATCTTTGCTTGGATGATCTATTTCAGTGAGGGGGGTTTTAAAGTGCCCAGTATTATTTTATTATTGTCAATGTGTTTCTGTGATTTTGTTATTAATTGGTTGATATAGTTGGCTGCTCCCATGTTAGGGGCATAGATATTTAAGAAGTTAGATCTTCTTGTTGGACAGACCCTTTGAGTATGATATAGTGTCCTTCCTCATCTCTTATGATAGTCTTTGGCTTAAAATCCAATTTATCTGATGTAAGGATTGCCACCCCAGCATTCTTTTGTTTGTTAAATTGTTTTCCAGTGCATCGCTTTAAATCTGGTGGTGTCTTTGGGTTTAAGATGAGTTTCTTGTAGACAGCATATTGATTTTTGTTGTTGTTGTTGGTTTTCCGTTTTTGGCTTTATTTTTTTTTAAAATCCATTCTGGTACCCTGTGTCTTTTGATTGGGGCATTTAGCTCTTTTTCATTCAGTGTAACTATTGAGAGATATGAATTTAGTGCCATTGTATTGCCTGTAAGGTGACTGTTACTGTATATTGTCTCTGATTCTTTCTGGTTTACCACTTTTAGTCTCTCTCTTTGTTTAGAGGAGCCCTTTCAAAATTTCCTGTAGAGCTGGTTTGGTGTTTACAAACTCTTTTTGGCTTTGTTTGTCCTGGAAGCTTTTTATCTTTCCTTCTACTTTCAATGATAACCTAGCCAGATATACTATTCTTGGCTGCATGTTTTTCTCATTTAGTGCTCTGAATATATCATGCCAATTCTTTCTGGCCTGACAGGTCTCTGTGGATAGGTCTGCTGCCAATCTAATATTTTTACCATTGAATGTTACAGACTTCTTTTCCCGTGCTGCTTTCAGGATTTTCTCTTTGTCACTAAGACTTGTAAGTTTTACTATTAGATGACAGGGCATGGACCTATTCTTATTGATTTTGAGGGGGGTTCTCTGTACCTCCTGGAGTTTGATGGTTGTTCCCTTTGCCATATTAGGGAAATTCTCTACAATAATTCACTCCAATATACCTTCTGCCCACCTCTCTCTTTCTTCTTCTTCTGGAATCACAATTATTCTAATATTGTTTCATCTTATCATATCACTTTTCTCTCAAATTCTCCCCCTCGTGGTCCAGTAATTGTTTGTCTCTCTTTTGCTCAGCTTCTTTATTCTCCATCATTTGGCCTTCTATATCACTAATTCTTCTGCCTCATTTATCTTAGCAGTGAGAGCTTCCATTTTTTATTGCACCTCATTAATAGTTTTTATGATTTCAGCTTGGTTAGATTTTAGTTCTTTTATTTCTTCAGAAAGGGTTTTTATGTTTCCAGACAGGGTTTCTCGAATATCTTCCATGCCTTTTTCAATCACAGTTAGCACCTTGAGAATCATTATTCTGAATTCTAGATCTGACATATTACCCATGTCTGTATTGATTAGGTCCCACACTTCAGTACTGCCTCTTGTTCTTTTTTTTTTTGTGGTGAGTTTTTCTGCCTTGTCATTTTATCCAGATAAGTATAAACGAATGGGAGAATAAAATACTAAAAGGGTGGCAAAGACTCCAGAAAAATGTGCGTTAACCAAAGCACAATAGACCCCAAATTATGGGGAGCAGAAAGGGAGTAACAAGAAATTTTAAAATAAATTTAAAAAAAGAAAAAGAAAAAGGAAAAAATATATATTAGTCTGGTGAATAGAACAGGGCCACCAGTTGATTTTGGGCATATTTTGGTCTCTTAGAAAAAACTACCTCTGAAAAGTTTAAAGAAAGAAAAACATATATATATATATAGTAAAAAAGGGTAAACATAATGCAGGGATGGAATATGACTGTAAACATGAACACTTAAAAAATTCTTAAAAAGGAGTTGATAAGTTTGTTGGGAAAAGAAATAAAAAAGTGGAGAGAATTTGCTCAGGCTTGAGACTAGGAAAAAACCCTGTGCTAGATTTAGGTTATATTTTGATCTATTAGAAGTAGTTGTACCCCGAATTTTTTAGAAGAAAAATCCCTATGTGTATACAAAAGATAAAGTTAGATACAATGAAAAATAAAATATGACTATAATAATAACCTTGAAAAAGATTTAAGAAAGGTATTGTTAAGATAAACTAGGTAAAAAACGTTAAAAGCAGAAAGAGTAAAAGTTAAAAAAATAGAATAAGAAAAAAATAAAATTTAAAAATTCAATTAAGTTTGGAAGGCTAAAGATTCATGGGGAGAAAGCCATGAATTCCTTGCTTTGCTTTCCCCGCCTCTGGAATTCTGCTGTTCTCCTTGATCAGTGAGCTTGGTCTTGGCTGGATTTTTTGGTGATCTCCTAGGGGAGGGGCCTGTTGTAGTGATTCTCAAGTGTCCTTGCCTGAGGCAGAATCGTATCATCCTTGCCAGGGGCTGGGCTAAGTAATTTGCTCTGGTTCACTGTCAGGAGCTTTTGTTCTCTGAATGGTTTCTGTAGAGCTAAGGAGGATTGTAATGAAAATGGCGGCCTACCAGTCTCTGCCTGGAGGAGCCAAGAGCTCGGGGCCCCACTCCTTTGTGTGCCCTCTGAGAAAAGCGCCCAATCACTTCCATATCCCTGGTCTCCCACTGCACTATGAGCTCACCTGGCCTGTGACCGAGTGTTTCTGTTTCTGGCACACAGCCCCATTTAGAGTCTCAAACCAGCAGATCCCTGTCCCTCCTCCAGGGGGGTCTCCCTGGATCTGCCACTTAGGGGGTCCCTGCTCAAAAAGCATTGGTCCGACTGTGCCACCGCTAACAGTTTAAGGTAACCCGGAGCTCAGAGGTCACTCCTCTGCTTCATCTCTGTAGCCAGCTTCCCTGCTCTAATACCTGTAAGCTCTGCAAAACTCAGAGACCATTGATCCTTCTGTGATCCCACAGGAACTGAGACCACAGAGTCCCCATGAGGGCTCCACACCCACTTAGCCTCTGGACCAATGTGCCTCAGTGGAGCAAACTTTTAAAAGTTTGAATTTTGTGCTCTATTGCTCTGCTGCTTGCTGGGACCTGGCCTCTCCCATTGTCCCATCGCTTTGGATTCATGTCTCTGCAGGTCCTACCTTTCAGAAAGTGGTCAATTTTCTGTTTCTAGAATTGCTGCTCTTCTTCTCTTCAATCTCCTGTTGGATTTGTATGTGTTCATAATGGTTTGATAACTATCTGGCCTAACTCCTGCTACCTGATATCATCTGAGCCTGCTACTCCTCCTCCATCTTGACTCCTCCCCCTGAAAAGTATAATATTTTATTTTTTTATTTTTTAAAAGATTATTTATTTATTTATTTGACAGACAGGGGTCACAGGCAGGCAGAGATAGAGAGTGGGGGAAGCAGGCTCCCCGCTAAGCAGAGAGCCCAATGTGGGGCTCAATCCCAGGATCTTGGGATCATGACCTGAGATGAAGGCAGAGTCTTTAACCCACTGAGCCACCCAGGCGCCCCTGAAAAGAATAATTTTTTAACAGAGATGCTGTGTATTTGATTAAATGGCTACTTAGAGTGAAACGCTGACAATAACCGTCCACAAGCGCACCTAGAGTCCTCTTCCCAGCTGTGTGTCTGGATTTTTAATTTTTTTTTTGAGGGAGGCTTGGATAGCTATGCATTTTCCTGTTAGAACCACCTTTGCCATATCCCATAGTTTTTGTACCAAGGTGTCTTCATTCTCATTGGTTTCCATGAATTATTTAAGTTCTTCTTTGATTTCCTGGTTGAAATTAAACCCTGGTTAAAGCAGGGTGGCCTTTAGCTTCCAAGTGTTTGAATTCTTTCCATACTTTTTCTTGTAGTTGAATTCCAGTTTCAAAACATTGTGGTCTGAGAAAATTCAGGGAATAATCTCAGTCTTTTGGTATCAGTTGAGCCCTGATTTGTGAACCCAATATGTGGTCTATTCTGGACAAAGTTCCATGTGCGCTTGAGAAGAATTCATATTCTGTTGTTTTAGGGTGGAATTCTCTGTATATATCTATGAAGTCCTAATGGTTCAATGTTCCATTCAATGCTTTTGTTTCTTTACTGATTTTCTGTTTGGATGATGTATTACTGAGAGTGATGTGTTAAGATCCCCTCCTATTAATGTATTCATATCAATATGTCTCTTTATCTTGATTAACAGTTGGCTTATGTAGTTGTCTTCTCCCATGTTGGGGGCATAAATATTTACAATTGTTAAATCTTCTTGGTAGATAGACCATTTAAGAATGCTGTAGTGTCCTTCTTTATCTCTGACTACAGTCTTTACATTCAAATCTAATTTATCTGATAGGAGAATCGCTACTCCAGCTTTCTTTTGAGGTCCATTGGCATGAAAGATGCTTCTCCATTCCCTTCACTTTCAGTATGGATGTATCCTTAGGTTCCAAATGGGTCTCTTGTAAATAGCATATGGAGGAGTCCTGTTGTTTTATCCAATCTGCAACCATTTGCTGTTTTATGGGAGCATTTAGGCCATTCACGTTGAGAGTAATTACTGAAAGATATGTTTTTATTGACATCATATTGCCTGAAAAGTCCTTGTTCCTATAGATTGTCTCTGTAAATTTCTGTTCTGTGTCATTCTGGGGTTCTTTCCTGTTTTATGGAACTCCCGTTCTTATTTCTTGTAGTGCCAGCTTGGTGGTCACATGCTCTTTTAAACCTTGCTGGTCTTGGAAGTTCTTTATCTATCCATCCATTTTGAATGTCAGCCTTGCTGGATAAAGTATTCTTAGCTGCATGTTCTCCTCATTCAGTGCCCTGAGTATGTCTTGTTAGGCTGTTCTGGTTTTCCAGGTTTTTGTGGCCAGGTCTGACGTTATTCTGATGGACCTTCCTCTGTATATAAGGAATCTCTTCCCCTTAGTTGCCCTCAGGAGCTCTTGTCTAAAATTTTGATTCATCAGTCTCACAATCAAGTGTCTCAAGGTCTTTCTAGATTCCTTGATCTTGGGGGAAAACCTTTCTGCCTCTAGGACACAAATGATGCTTCCATTCCCAAGATTCAGAAAATTTTCATCAAGAATTCATTCAACTCTATCTTCTGGTCTTCTTTCTTTCTCATTCCCCACAGAGACCCCAATAATTCTGACATTGGAACGTTTCATAGCATCATTTATTTCCCTAAGCCTATTTTCATGGTTTCTAAGCTGTTCCATGCCTTCTCCTGATCCTTTTTCTCTCTCAGTTTGTCTACTAGATCACTAATTCTATCTTCTGGCTCAGTTACCCTTGCTATTAGAGTATTTAGATTAGATTGGATCTCATTGGTAGCATTTTTAACTACTTCCTGGGTGGCTATTACTTCTGCCCTTAGAGATTCCATGTTGTGACTAATGGTTTTCTCCAACGTAGTCATTGCCCAGATAATTGTTACCCTGAATTCCCTTTCTGACATACTCTTTATGTCCATATCCAATAGTTTTGATGGAGAGGGCACAGTCTATGAATTTTTCCTCTGTTGGGTGTTCCTCCTCTTAGTCATTTTGGTGAGAGGTGGTTGGGGGGATGTGTAGCTGACTATATCAACTGTGATTCAGCAAAGGTGCACCCTGGAACGCTTCTGAGTCATCAGAAGTCACCACTAAAAAGAAAGAAAAAAGAGAGAGAGAAAAGAGAAGATTCAGCCAGAATGGGCCCCCAAGGTAAGATTTATAAGGTATAGAAACAAAACTGGACAAACAAAAAGACTGAAAAAATTAAATGATGTGAATAAAAAGAACCCAGCCAAAATGAACCCCATGAATAAGATTTATATAATACCAGAACAAAAACAAATACACATAAACACTGACAGAAGAAAAAGATGGGAGGGTGGTTATAAATCCTTAATGTAAGCAAGGAAGGTTATTTTTATTTTTCCTGGGTGTATTTTGATATCTTTGTTAAAGAACTCAACTTTCCAGAGATAAAGGGTGATGAAAACTGGATTATATATAGGGGTAGTATCAATTAGGAAAAGGGGATTACCTTGAAGCCTATATCTATATGTATACTAAATAAATAAAAAAGAAAAATAAAAACACAGGTATATGTATGAAAAAAAATCAAGTTAAAAGGTTATTATGGAATATGTTGTATTGAACCTCTAGTTGTAATGGTACGTAGGTTAAAAAATTAAAGAGAACAAAAATAGTGAGAATGAATTAAAAATAAAGGTTGTATCTATGAAATATACAGGTTTTAGGGTAATACCTGGAGCTTAATATCTTGTTTTCCCCCAATGTTGGGGTTTTACAGTTTTATGGGGACCCTGTGGTGATTTTCCTCTCATTCTTTTGGCTGGCTTCTGGCGGAGGGACCTGTTGGGTCGTTTTTCATGCACTCTTGCTTGGGTTGAGTCCTTCTGCCCCTTATCAAGGGGCTGGGTTCTGTGGAAACCAGTTTTTCAGGCTTTTGTTCTCTGGAGGTTTTTGTTTGCTTTTTTTTTTTTTAATTGTAGTTCTTTGGCAGCTTTTTGTGACTTTTTGGAGGTTTAGTGGAAAGCAAACTGCACCCAGACTTCTGTCTCAGAGAGAAGCCTCAGTTTGCTTCCCTCTGGGTGGTCCAGAACACACAGACTCACCCTCTGCAAACTTTGCTGAGTGGTGCAACCTCCCACTGGCAGTGCACATCTCCAGCTACTGTCTCAGTGGTTGCCCAAAGCGCTCGCTTGTCTCTGCACCCCTGTGCCACTAAAACCGTGACTGATTTTGGTGCAGGAAGCCCTCTTCCAGTGGCTGCTTTTGCCAGGACTGCTCTCTGGAGTCCAGACCTCAGGGCTTCACAGGTCGCTGCTTGCCAGAGATCCCATCCAGAGATAGAATGCTGAGTTTTTCAAGCCTGGGCTTGGAGTGTTCAGACTCTCAGCCAGTCCTAGAGACCACATGGAGCTGTCTCAGATGCAGGTAGCAGTGTGGTTCAGACCCTGGTAGCATGCTGGTAGCACAGTGTGCGCAGAGCACAAAAGGCTGTGGTTCTAGAGAATGCCAGCTGGCACCCACATCAGACTACCTCATATGCACTGGTGGGGTTGAACCTAGTTAAGTGGTGGTGAAAGCAGTGGAAAGCCGGGGGCTCAGGGACCAGGGCCTAGAAGTTTCACCACTCTCTGGCATGGGTGGTTGCTGGCAGTGGTCGTCCTGAGTCTGTGGGCTTAGGTCCATGCCCATGACCACCCAATTCCATCAGTTGCCCTTAAGATCTTTTGCTCTTTTTGAGTGCTTTTAAACAGACTCCAAGTTAATGCTGGTCCCCAATCCAGGGCACTTTCGTATTGGGGTATTTCCTTCCAATGGGTCAGTTCTGGTTGCTCCCTTCCCCTTCTGTTTATCCTCTGACATCAGTCTAATTATTTTTACTCTGCTTTACCTCTCCACTTGTGTCTCCTGCCACTGTAGAGATCCAGAGGTGTATAATCTTACATCTCAGGCTGATTTCATGGGTGTTCAGAATGTTCTGATAGATAATTAGCTCACTTTAGGGGACTGGTTGAAACAGGTCTCCTACTTCTCCACCATCTTGCCCCTCCTTTCAAGATGTTAGTATTTAGGAAAAGAACACATGATTATTCTGATAGATCCCAAAAAACACATTTAATAAAATTAAACTATTTTACTTGATTTTAAAAAAGGTAACTTGTGTTAAGAAGCAAATTCCATAACTTGATAAATAACATTTATAAGAAACTAAATGCATATATGTTTAAAGATGAAACAGGAAATCCATTTCTAATAAAATCAGGAGCAAGATCAGTGTATCTCCTATTCCCACCACTATTCTGAGTGTTCAAACCCTAACAATAAAAGTACAATAAGTATATAAAGAACATTATAAAATTTAACTGAGTGACATAAAATAAGTGGAGAAACAATGCACTCCTTGAGAGAAAATCCAATTCTGCAAAAATGTCAGTTTCCCCTACATTAATCTACACATTTAATATAATTCCTTTGAAAATCCAATGGGATGTTTTTAGCATACACATTTGCTCCAAAATTCCTCTAGAAGAAAAAAAAACATGAAGCATGGCCATGGTTTAGCAGAGTTACTACTAAGATATAAGATATAAGATATGCCTTACCAGATATTAATATCTGGTTTCACATATCTGGTGATCTGGTATCACAATAATGAAAATTGTCTTCAGCTGGGAGAAAAACAGACAAAAATCATTAAAAGAGAATAGAAACTGCAAAAACAGACACACACACACACAGACACACACACAAATAATAAAGTAAAACTTTAAACTTAAAAAACTCTA
Organism: Meles meles; assembly: GCF_922984935.1. Lineage (NCBI taxonomy): Eukaryota > Metazoa > Chordata > Mammalia > Carnivora > Mustelidae > Meles > Meles meles. The sequence continues at coordinate 49,350,336 of NC_060087.1, read as the reverse complement.
AACTTGGGGCACCTGAGTGGTTCAGTTGGTTGGGCAACTGTCTCTGGCTCAGGTCATGATCCCGGAGTCTCAGGATCGAGTCCTGCATCAGGCTCCCAGCTCTGCGGGAAGTGTGCTTCTCCCTCTGACCTTCTCCCCTCTCATGCTCTCTCTTACTTGTTCTCTCTCTCAAATAAATAAATAAAATCTTAAAAAAAAAACCTCTAAACTAAAATGTATTATGACTATATAACTTGTAGTGCAACGGGTTTAAAAACAAAACAGAACAAGCAAAAAACATGATCTAAAACCCACATGCTTTAAAGGAGGAAATTAAAATAAAAAATGAGGGGTGCCTGGATGGCTCAGTTGGTTGGACAACTGCCTTCAGCTCAGGTCATGATCCTGGAGTCCCGGGATTGAGTCCCACATCGGGCTCCCTGCTCAGCAGGGAGTCTGCTTCTCCCACTGACCTCTCTCTTTTCATGCTCTCTCTCTCTCTCAAATAAAAAAAAATCTTTTAAAAAAATAAAATAAAAAATGAATGATATTTTCCACAAAGTAAGTAGTCAAATGATAGATGGGGATAAGAAAAGATGAAGCTAGAATGAGAGACAAATAACTAATATATTTAATATATGAAGATCATGTTTTTAATAGGAAAAGATATCCTAACGTGAAAATGGGCTCAATATAAACAGCTTATTCATATAAGGAGAAATAGACATGGTCATTAAACATACAGAAAATTCTTAACTTTGGAGTTTGTATGTCAGAGTGCTAGGGGGAACCTATGCTTGCTTGTCTCTTGCACATAGCCAGGTAAGTATTGAATCACTCTGAACATCCAAGAAACTGATCTGAGGATTTAGAGAACAAACTGCACATCTGGAGAAAGAAACAGCCACCTCATGGAAGGTAGGAGACAAAGAGAGTTGATTTGGGGGTGAAAAGAATGGTGGGTTCTGCAGAGGGGAGGGAGTCCTGATCATGGAGAACAAGAGAAGCAGAAAGAGAAAGGGGGCCAGGGGGAGGGAGAGAGAGAGAGAGAGAGAAAGGAAAGGACTGTATACATGGGGGATTGCACAAGAAAATCTCTTCCCCAAAAACACTGACTGGGAAAAGGATAGGCCTGACTATCACAGCTATTTATAGAGAGTAGAGATCAAAGCCTGAAGTCCACGCCATTGCTGTAGTCATGTCTGTCAGGCTTAGCAGTGCTACTGCGGGCAAGAGGGCAAATGCCCTGGGGCACACGGTGTGTCTGAGTATCCCCTGGGTTATATGGGGAAAAAAAAAAAAAAACAGTTCCCTTTTTGGAGTACTTATGGGAGAGATGGCATGGCCTATCTGGGAAAAAAGAGCTGACAGGCACCAATGCGTTGCCCTGTCCATTAACATAAGAACAGAGAAACCTGCTGAGGGCAGCAACCTTGGTACCTTCCTTTTGCTGAGCTTTACAATAAACTCTGAACTGCTGTGTGGTTGTGTGACTGCTTTTCTGAGACAAACTGGCAATAGCCACAGTACAGTGAGACCTTCCCCCAGAAGATCAGTGTGGGTAAAGACCATGTAGGGTCCCTAAAACTTGGAGTCTTGAAACCCAGCTGCACACCTGACATAAAACACAGGAGAACTATGCTGCCTGGCAGGCAGACAGCTTGGACATAGAGTGAAGGCAAGGATCCAAAGGAAGCAAAGCATAAAAAAGGGGAAATTTTTTGCTCTTCTGTGAGGGCTCTCCTGAAGAGTGGCAGGCACAAACTCCCCACTCCCCACTCCCAATCGCCATTTTCTCCCGCTGCCCAGCAGCACTGACTGACTTCAGTGTACAACACAGTGGCTCTAGGAGAGGCTGGAGCCAATTACAACAAATCTCAACCCCCTATGCCCATCAGTTTCATTTTTGCTAGGGCAAATGCACCTGAGAACCACTTCAGCCAATCCCTCCTCCAGAAGACAACACAAAACACTTGCATGCACCAAGTCTGCTGATCATAGAGTGCTGCAGAACTTCAGCTCTAGGGGAAACAGGCTCTAGATTCTTTTAAGAAACAGAACAAAATACACCTAGTTAAACCTTGCCATACAGTGGACATGGTCCAAACACACCTCACTGTAAGCAAGGAGAAATTTTGTAGTAGACTAACATGAAGGAAGGAGCAACCAAAACACAACACCAGAGTGTACACTCTGAAACACTAACACCAGGACAGGACTGAAATTCTTTATAACATAGCCATTACTCTCAGGAGCAGGAAAAGTAACAGACTTTCCTAACACACACACATAGGAATGCATTAGTGACAGAATAAATTATGGAAAGTAATGAAGTTAAAAAAGGAAAAGAAAATATAGACATAGGGAATTCAGTGACTCCTTATACTGTATGAATATTTGTATCATTGGAGTCCCAGAAGAAGAGTGGGGAAAAAAGAGGAAAAAGGTTTATTTGAGCAAATTACAGGAGAAACAAATCCTGAAAGTAGCAAGGGGAAAAAAAAGTACTTAACCTAAAAGGGAAGACAAATCAGGTTCACAGCACATCTGTACACAAAAACTTCACAGGCCACAAGAGAGTTCCATGATATATTCAACATACTGAATAGGAAAAATACATAGCCAAGAATACTTTATCCAACAAGGCTGTCATTTGAAATATAAGGAGAGATAAAAAGTTTCCCAGATAAACAAAAATTAGAGGAGTTTGTGGCCATTAAACCTGCTCTGCAAGAGATATTAAAGGGGACTTTTTCAGTGAGAAAGACCAAAAGCAACCAAGACTAGAGAAGAACAGAGAACATCACCAGAAATACCAACATTACAGATAACACAATGGCACTAAATTCCTACCTATCAATAATCACTCAGAATGTAAGTGGACTGAATGTTCCAATTAAAACATGTAGGGTAGGGGCACCTGGGTGGCTCAGTGGGTTAAGCCACTGCCTTCAGCTCAGGTCATGATCTCAGAGTCCTCGGATCGAGCCCCACATAGGGCTCTCTGCTCAGCAGCGAGCCTGCTTCCCTCTCTCTCTCTCTGCCTGCCTCTCTGTCTACTTGTGATCTCTCTCTGATAAATAAAACAAACAAACAAACATAAAGGACTCATTGATAATAATACAATAATGGTAGGGGACTATAAACACCTGACTCACAGCAATTGACAGATCATTTAAGCAGAAAAGTAGCAAGGAAACAATGAATTTGAATGACACACTGAATGAGATGGACTTAACAGATTATTCAGAGCATTTCATCCTAAAACTGCAGAATACACATTCTAGTCAAGTGCACATGGTACATTGTCCAGAATAGATTACATACTGGGTCACAAATCAGGATTTAAGTGGTACAAAAAGACTGAGATCATACCATGCATATATTCAGGCCTAAACCCTATGACTGGAAGTCAATTACAAGAAAAAAAAATCAGAAAAAAATATAATTTCATAAAGATTAAAGAACATCCTACTAAAGAATGAATGGTTTAAGTAGCAAATTAAAGTATATATGAATATATATATGGAAACATATATGTCTACATCTATATCTAATTTGTATCTATATATTTGAAAATGAAAAGGCAACTGTCCAACTCTTTGAGATTTAGCAAAGGTGGTCCTAAGAGGGAAGAATGTAGAAATACAGTCCTACCTCAAGAACCAAGAAGTCTCAAATACACAACCTAAACTTACACCTAATGGAGCTAGAACAGGAACAGCAAATAAAGCCAAAAGTCAGGAGAAAAAGGGAAATAATAAAGACTAGATGGCAGAAACTGGAGGGGAAAGTGAACCATGAGAGACTGTGGACTCTGAAAAACAATCTGAGGGTTTTGGAGGGGCAGGGAGGTGGGAGGTTGGGTGAGCCTGGTGGTGGGAATTATGGAGGGCCCTTATTGCATGGAGCACTGGGTGTGGTGCATAAACAATGAATTCTGGAACACTGAAAAGAAATTTAAAAAATAAATAAAAATTTAAAAAAAATAATCAAATATCAAAGAAACTAAGAGCTGGTTCTTTCAATCCCTAGCCAGACTTATCAAAAAGAAAAGTGAAAGTACCCAAATAAATAAAATCACAAATGAGAGAGGAGATATAACAACCAACATCACAAAAATATAAACAATTATAAGTGAGCATTATGAAAAATAAAATGCCATCAAACAGGGCAATCTGGAAGAAATGAACAAATTCCTAGAAACATAAAAACTACAAAGGTGAAAGAGTAAGAAATAGAAAATTTGATCAGAACCATAATAAGGAAAGAAATTGAATCAGTAATCAAAAATCTCCCAACAGGGGCGCCTGGGTGGTTCAGTCATTAAGTATCTGCCTTTGGCTCAGGTCATGATCCCAGGGTCCCGGGATTGAGCCCCGCATTGGCTCCCTGCTCAGCAGGAAGCCTGCTTCTCCCTCTCTTGCTCCCCCTGCTTGTGTTCCCTCTCTTGCTGGATCTCTCTCTGTGTCAAATGATAAATAAAAATATATATATTAAAAAAAATCTCACAACAAATAAATGTCCAGGGCCCTGGAATTTCTCCAGGCATTTAAAGAAGACTTAATACCTATTCTACTTGAAGTATTAAAAAAAAAATAGAAACGGAGGGAAAACTTCCAAACTGCTGTGGGGCCAGCATTACTTTGATTCTGAAACCAGACAAAGACCCCAATAAAAAAGAGAATTCCAGGGAATATCCCTGATGAACATACATGCAAAAATTCTCAACAAGATTCTAGCAAATGAAATCCAACAGTACATTAAAGGAATTATTCACCACAATCAAGTGGGATTTATACATGGGCTGCAGGTTTAATTCAATATTCACATCAATCAACTGGAGAAACCACATTAATACATGAAAGTCTAAGAACCACATGACCCTCACAATAGTTGCAGAAAAAGCATTTGACAAAGTGTAGCATTCATTCTTGATAAAAATCCCCAACAAAGTAGGGGGAGAGGAAATATACCTCAACATCATTAAAGCCATATATGAAAGACCCACAGCAAATATGATCCTCAATGGGGAAAAACTGAAAACTTTTCCTTTATAGTCAGGAAGAAGATATAGATGTCTACTCTCAGTTTTTATTTGACATAGTACTGTAAGTCTTAGTGTCAGCAATCAGAGAACAAAAAGAAATAAAAGGCATAAAAATCAGCAAGGAAGAAGTCAAATATTCCATATTTGCAGATGACATAATACTATATGTAGGAAATCTAGCAGACTCCACCAAAAATTGAAAGAACTAATACAAGAATTCAGTAAAGTCATAGGAGATAAAATCAATGTATGGAAATCAGTTGCATTCGTATACAATAATGAAGTAGCAGAAAAAGAAATGAAGGAACGATCTCATTTACAATCGCACCAAAACAATAAGATTCCTGGAATAAACTTAACAAAAGAGATAAAATATCTGTACTCTGAAAACTGTAAAATACTTATGAAAGAAATTGAAGATGACATAAGGAAATGGAAAAACGTTCCATGTTCATGGACTGGAAGAACAAACATTGTTAAAATGTCTATAGTACTCAAGGTGATCTACATATTTAATGCAATCCCTATCAAAATACCAAGAGCATTTTTTCACAGAGTAGAAGAAAGAATCCCAAAATTTTTATGGAATACATAACAACCCCAAATAGCAAACGAAACCCTGAAAAAGAAAAGCAAAGCTGGACGTATCATGATTCAGGTCTTCAAGCTGTATTACAAAGATGTAACCATCAAGATAGTATGGCACTGACACAAGAACAGACACATAGATCAAAGAAACAGAATAGAAAACCCAGAAATGGATCCACAACTGTATGGTCAACTAATCTCCAATAAAGCAGAAAATAATATCCAATGGGGGGGGGGGGACATTTTCTTCAAAAAATAGTATCAGGAAATTTGGACAGCAACATACAGAAGAATGACACTTGACCAATTTCTTATACCATGAGTAAATTCAAAATGGGTGGATGACCTATATGTGAGACAGGAATCCATCAGAATTCTAGAGGAGAACACAGGCAACAACCTCTTTGACCTTGGCCACAGAAACGTCTTGCCAGAAACATCTCCAAAAGCAAGGGAAGCAAAAGCAAACTTCGTCAAAATAAAATCTTCTGTACAGTGAAGGAAACAGTCCATAAAACTAAAAGGCAACTTAGAAAGTGGGATAAAATATTTGTAAGTGACATATCTGATAAAGTTAGTATCCAAAAATCTATAAAGAACTTATCAAACTCACCACCTCCAAAATTAATATTACAGTTAATAAATGGACGGAATACATGATCAAACATTTTTTCAAAGACATACAGGTGGCTACCAGACACATGAAAAGTTGCTCAACATCACTCATTATCAGGGAAATACAAATGAAAACCATGATGAGATACTACCTCACACATTGTTAGAATGGTTAAATTGGGCAACATAGGAAACAGCAGATATTGGCAAAGATATCAGGAAAACAGAATTCTCTTACACTATTGGTGGGAGTGCAAACTGGTGCAGCACTCTGGAAAACATATGGTGGTTCCTCTAAAGTTAAAAACAGAACTACTCTATGATCCAGCAATTGTACTACTAGGAGTTTACCCAAAGGATACAGAAATACAGATTCAAAGGGACACATGCTCCCAATGTTTATAGCAACAGCATTATTAACAATAGGCAAACTATGTAAAGAGACAAATGTCTATTGACTGATGACAGATAAAGATGATATTATATATATCTATATATATAGATATATATAACACACATATATACACACACACATATATACACATATATATCACACACATATGTATATGTGTGTGTGTGTCTGTGTACATATATACATGTGTGTATGTATATATATGAATATTAGTCATCAAAAAGAATGAAATCTTGCCATTTGCAATAATGTTGATGGAGCTAGAGTGTATTATGCTAAGTGAAATAAGTCATTAAGAGAAAGACCAATGCCATATGATTTCATTCATATCTGTAATTTAAGAAAACAGATGAACATATTGGAAAGAAGAAAAAGAGAAAGGAAAGCAGGAGGGGGCAAGATCGTGGCAGAGTAGGGGACCTCATTTCATCTGGTCCCTTGAATTTAGCTGGATATCTATCAAACAATTCTGAACATGCACAAATTCAACCTGAGATGTAAGAAGATTTATCTGGATCTCTACAAGCAGAAAAACCACTTTTTGCAAGGTACAAGATGCAGAACCTTGAATCTTTGAGGGAAATAGTCAGAAGGTAAATGGAAGGGGAGGGAGCCTCCAAAAGCTGGCTGCCAGGGAGTGATATAATGCCGGAGCAAAAAAATCAGGACCCTTGGAATTCTGCTCCAGTGAGAGTCACCCATTTCTGAAAAGGGCACAGGGAATGAATAGGGCAGAACTCTAGGTGGGTCATTGTACACGCAGGATCCCAGGAGACACAGAAGGAATGGGGGTGCCAGAACTGATAGAGTGCCCAAGCAGTGGAGTGGGGAAACTGGTTAGGTCAGTGAGCCCAGGAAGCATTCTCAGCTCCAGTTGCCATAACTGGGGGATGGACAGGTCTGGAGACCACTCATTGCCTGAGCACCCTCAAAAGGACTGAAACTTATGGTCGTTTTACCATCCCCTGGGAGGCGCAAAATGGCTGTAGAGCAGGGTGTGCATGCACGCCCACAACTGCTCAAAGTTGCAAAGACACAAAGTGCAGTGATGATCTTGGTTCCCTGGGACACACCCAGGGTGGACTGCAGAAACATGGGAGTCTGCGGAGTTTGCGGCACACCAAAGTGGAGACTTTTTGACTTGGAGGGTTTACTGAAGATGGGGGGACTGTGATCTTGCAGTCCTGGGCCAGAGATCTGGGGGCAGCCATTTTTGCTCTGACCCTCTGAAGAGTCATGGAAAGTCTCCAGGGAAAGAAAGCCATACTGACCACAAGCATACATTGACCCCATCCCCTAACGAGGGGTGGGACAACTCCACCCAAGCAAAGACACCTGAGAAGCAACACGGAGGCCCCTCCTCCAGAACTGACTGGAAGAACAGGTGAATGACAAGCTTATGAATCTCACAACATTTTTAAAACTCTAGGGCCAGGGGAAATAGTGTGGCAGCTGTTTCCACAGGACTCATTTATCCTTCAGTCTAAAATTATTTGTTTCTTACCTTTTTCCTGATCCAACTAGATTCTTACTTTACCAAATTGTTTTTAGAGTAACTTTTCAACTTTCCTTTTTTCACATCTACATTTTATGGATATAGGCTTCATTTTCATCCTTCATTCTACTAAATTTTATTTATATACATATCTATAATAAATAAATGAAATGTATATATATGTAAAATGCTTTGCAATTTTGGGATGTAGTTTCTTCGAGCACACAGACCAAAACTGAATCAGAAACAGGTGGATTATCCTGCTTTGTCCACCTGCTAAAGTGTAGTCTCTCTATCCACCAATTTTTATTGTTTTGTTTCATTTAGGCTTTGTTTGATTTTTGGGGTGTCTTCCCAACCACTTTGGATTTTTTCGTGGGTGCATTTTGCTTGGTCATTGTTGATACTTCAGACTTGTTCATTTGATCACCCATCCTTCCTTGGGAAGAATGACTAGAAGGAGGAATTCACAACAAAGGAAAGAACCAGAGGCAATGGTTTCTGCTACAGAGCTAACAAACATGCATATAAGTAAGAGGTTAGAGATAGAATTTGGGATAACAATTTTTAAAAATATTTATTATTATTATTTTACAGAGAGAGAGAGATACAGTGAGAGAGGAAACACAAGCAAGGGGAGTAGGATCAGGAGAACAGGCTTCCCATGGAACAAGGAGCCCAATGCAGGGCTAGATCCCAGGACCCTGGGATTATGACCTGATCCAAAGGCAGACGCTTAATGACTGAGCCACTCAGGAACCCCCAGGATAACAATTATAAAGTAAACAGCTAGGCTTGAAAACAACATACATGACAATACAGAATGTCTAAGGGCAGAAAAGAGATCTAATCAGGCCAAACTTAAAAAGGCTATTAATGAGATGCAGTCTAAATTGGGTGTTCTAATAGCTAGGGTGAATGAGGCATAAGAGAGAATAAGTGATTTAGAGGACAGGCTGATGGAATGGAAGGAAGTTGAGGAAAAGAATGAAAGACAACTCATAGCTCATGAAGAAAGGCTTTGACAATTTAATGATGCCTTGAAATGAACTAATGTCAGTATTATTGGGATCCAGAGGGGGTGGATAGAGAGAGAGGGCTAGAAGGTATATTCAAACAAATCATGGCTGAGAACTTCCCTAATCTGGGAAAGGAAGCAAGCATCCCTGTCTAAGAGACAGAGAGGACTCCTTCCAAAGTCAATAAAAAAGATCAACACCTCAACATATCATAGTGAAGATTGGAAGTCTTAGACCCAACAAAGCTATCCTGAGAGAAGCTAGGGAGAGAAGGTTCCTTAAGTATGGAAGGAGGAACATTAGAATAACATCAGACCCGTCCACAACAACCTGGCAAGTCAGAAAGGACTGGCAAGTTATATTCAGGATACTAAATGAAAAGAACATGCAGCCAAGAATGCTTTATCTAGTAAGGCTGTCATTCAAAACAGAAGGAGAGATAAAGAGCTTCCAGGACATACAGAAACTGAAATAATATGTGACCACCAAGCCAGCCATGCAAGAAATATCAAGGGGATTCTGTAAGTGAAGAGAGAGCCCAAGGTAACATAGACCAGAAAGTAATACAGACAATCTACAGAAACAGGGTCTTTATAGGCAATATTACGGCACTTAATTCTTTCAATAGTGACTACGAATGTAATGGAGCTAAATACCCAACCAAAAGACAGGGTATCAGATGGGGTAAAAAAGCTAGACCCCTGTCCAACAAGAAGATCTAACAATTTTAAATATCTATGCCCCTAACGTGGGAGCAGCCAACTGTATCAACCAATTAATAACAAAATCAAAGAAACACATCAATAATAATACAATAATAGTAGGGGACTTTAACACTCCCCTCACTGAAATGGACAGATCATCCAAGCAAAAGATCAACAAGGAAATCAAGGCCTTAAATGACACACTGGACCAGATGGACATCACAGATATATTCAGAACATTTCATCCCAAAGCAACAGAATACACATTCTTCTCTAGTGCACATGGAACCTTCTCCAGAATAGATCACATCCTGGGTCACAAATCGGGTCTCAACCGGTATCAAAAGATTGGGGTCATTCCCTGCATATTTTCAGACCACAATGCTCTGAAGCTAGAACTCAATCACAAGAGGAAAGCTGGAAAGAACCCAAATACATGGAGACTAAACAGCATCCTTATAAAGAATGAATGGGTCAACCAGGAAATTAAAGAAGAATTGAAAAAGTTCATGGAAACAAATGATAATGAAAACACAACAGTTCAAAATCTGTGGGACACAGCAAAGGCAGTCCTGAGAGGAAAATATATAGCGGTACAAGCCTTTCTCAAGAAACAAGAAAGGTCTCAAGTACACAACCTAACCCTACGCATAAAGGAGCTGGAGAAAGAACAAGAAAGAAACCCTAAACCCAGCAGGAGAAGAGAAATCATAAAGATCAGAGCAGAAATCAATGAAATAGAAACCAAAAAAACAATAGAAAAAATCAATGAAACTAGGAGCTGGTTCTTTGAAAGAATCAATAAGATTGATAAACCCCTGGCCAGACTCATCAAAAAGAAAAGAGAAAGGACCCAAATCAATAAAATCATGAATGAAAGAGGAGAGATCACAACTAACACCAAAGAAATACAGACAATTATAAGAACATACTATGAGCAACTCTACGCCAACAAATAGGACAATCTGGAAGAAATGGATGCATTCCTAGAGACATATAAACTACCACAACTGAACCAGGAAGAAATAGAAAACCTGAACAGGCCCATAACCAGTAAGGAGATTGAAACAGTCATCAAAAATCTCCAAACAAACAAAAGCCCAGGGCCAGACGGCTTCCCGGGGGAATTCTACCAAACATTTAAAGAAGAACTAATTCCTATTCTCCTGAAACTGTTCCAAAAAATAGAAATGGAAGGAAAACTTCCAAACTCATTTTATGAGGCCAGCATCACCTTGATCCCAAAACCAGACAAGGATCCCACCAAAAAAGAGAACTACAGACCAATATCCTTGATGAACACAGACGTAAAAATTCTCGCCAAAATACTAGCCAATAGGATTCAACAGTACATTAAAAGGATTATTCACCACAATCAAGTGGGATTTATTCCAGGGCTGCAGGGTTGGTTCAACATCCGCAAATCAATCAATGTGATACAACACATTAATAAAAGAAAGAACAAGAACCATATGATACTCTCAATAGATGCTGAAAAAGCATTTGACAAAGTACAGCATCCCTTCCTGATCAAAACTCTTCAAAGTGTAGGGATAGAGGGCACATACCTCAATATTATCAAAGCCATCTATGAAAAACCCACCGCAAATATCATTCTCAATGGAGAAAAACTGAAAGCTTTTACGCTAAGGTCAGGAACACGGCAGGGATGTCCATTATCACCACTGCTATTCAACATAGTACTAGAAGTCCTAGCCTCAGCAATCAGACAACAAAAAGAAATTAAAGGCATCCAAATTGGCAAAGAAGAAGTCAAACTATCACTCTTCACAGATGATATGATACTATATGTGGAAAACCCAAAAGACTCCACTCCAAAACTGCTAGAACTTGTACAGGAATTCAGTAAAGTGTCAGGATATAAAATCAATGCACAGAAATCAGTTGCATTTCTGTACACCAACAACAAGCAGAAGAAAGAGAAATTAAGGAGTCAATCCCATTTACAATTGTACCCAAAACTATAAGATACCTAGGAATAAACCTAACCAAAGAGGCTAAGAATCTATACACAGAAAATTATAAAGTACTCATGAAAGAAATTGAGGAAGACACAAAGAAATGGAAAAACGTTCCATGCTCCTGGATTGGAAGAATAAATATTGTGAAAATGTCTATGCTACCTAAAGCAATCTACACTTTTAATGCAATCCCTATCAAAATACCATCCATTTTTTTCAAAGAAATGGAACAAATAATCCTCAAATTTATATGGAACCAGAAAAAACCTCAAATAGCCAAAGGAATATTGAAAAAGAAAGCCAAAGTTGGTGGCATCACAATTCCGGACTTCAAGCTCTATTACAAAGCTGTCATCATCAACACAGCATGGTACTGGCACAAAAACAGACACATAGATCAGTGGAACAGAAGAGAGAGCCCAGAAATCGACTCTCAACTCTATGGTCAACTAATCTTCGACAAAGCAGGAAAGAATGTCCAATGGAAAAAAGACAGCCTCTTCAATAAATGGTGCTGGGAAAATTGGACAGCCACATGCAGAAAAATGAAATTGGACCACTTCCTTACACCACACACGAAAATAGACTCCAAATGGATGAAGGACCTCAATGTGAGAAAGGAATCCATCCAAATCCTTGAGGAGAATGCAGGCAGCAACCTCTTCGACCTCAGCCGTAGCAACATCTTCCTAGGAACAACGGCAAAGGCAAGGGAAGCAAGGGCAAAAATGAACTATTGGGATTTCATCAAGATCAAAAGCTTTTGCACAGCAAAGGAAACAGTTAACAAAACCAAAAGACAACTGACAGAATGGGAGAAGATATTTGCAAACGACATATCAGATAAAGGGCTAGTATCCAAAATCTATAAGGAACTTAGCAAACTCAACACCCAAAGAACAAACAATCCAATCAAGAAATGGGCCGAGGACATGAACAGACATTTCTGCAAAGAAGACATCCAGATGGCCAACAGACACAAGAAAAAGTGCTCCACGTCACTCGGCATCAGGGAAATACAAATCAAAACCACAATGAGATATCACCTCACACCAGTCAGAATGGCTAAAATTAACAAGTCAGGAAATGACAGATGCTGGAGAGGATGTGGAGAAAGGGGAACCCTCCTCCACTGTTGGTGGGAATGCAAGCTGGTGCAACCACTCTGGAAAACAGCATGGAGGTTCCTCAAAATGTTGAAAATAGAACTACCCTATGACCCAGCAATTGCACTACTGGGTATTTACCCTAAAGATACAAACATAGTGATCCGAAGGGGCACGTGTACCCGAATGTTTATAGCAGCAATGTCTACAATAGCCAAACTATGGAAAGAACCTAGATGTCCATCAACAGATGAATGGATAAAGAAGATGTGGTATATATACACAATGGAATACTATGCAGCCATCAAAAGAAATGAAATCTTGCCATTTGCGACGACGTGGATGGAACTAGAGCGTATCATGCTTAGTGAAATAAGTCAATCGGAGAACGACAACTATCATATGATCTCCCTGATATGAGGACATGGAGAAGCAACATGGGGGGGTAGTGGAATAGGAGAAGAGTAAATGAAACAAGATGGGATTGGGAGGGAGACAACGCATAAATGACTCTTAATCTCACAAAACAAACTGGGGGTTGCTGGGGGGAGGTGGGATTGGGAGAGGGGGAGGGGGCTATGGACATTGGGGAGGGTAAGTGCTATCGTGAGTGCTGTGAAGTGTGTAAACCTGGCGATTCACAGACCTGTACCCCTGGGGATAAAAATACATTATATGTTTATTAAAAAAAAAAATTTGGAAGGGGAGGCGAACCATAAGAGACTATGGACTCTGAAAAACAACCTGAGGGTTTTGAAGGTTCAGGGGTGGGAGGTTGGGGGAACAGGTGGTGGGTAATGGGGAGGGCACGTTTTGCATGGAGCACTGGGTGTTGTGCAAAAAGAATGAATACTGTTACGCTGAAAAAATAAAGAAAATGGAAAAAAAAAAGCTAGACCCATCCATATACTGTCTACAAGAAATACACTTTAGACCTAAAGAACCCTCCACACTGAAGTGAGGGTATGGAGAACAATCTACCATGTTAATGGACCTCAAAAGAAAGGTGAAGTAGCGATCCTCATACCAGACAAATTAGATTTCAAAGCAAAGACAGTAGTAAGAGAGGCAGAGGAACCCTATATCATACTTAAAGGATCTATCCCACAAGAAGATCTAACAATTGTAAATATCTATGTCCCCAACATGGGAGCAGCCAATTATATAAACCAATTGTAACCAAATAAAGAAACACACTGATAATAATACATTGATAGTAGGGTACTACAACACCCCGTTCACAGTAATGCACAGGTCATCTAAGCAGAAGATCAACAAAGAAACAAGGGCTTTGAATGAAACACTGGACCAGATGGACCTGGCAGATATATACAGAATATTCCATTCTAAATCAATAGAATACTCATTCTTCTGGAGTGCATATGGAAATTTCTCCAGAAGAAATCACATACTAGGTCAAAAATTAGGTCTCAACCAATACCAACAGAATGAGATTATTCCCTGTACATTTCCAGACCACAATGCTTTGAAAGTGGAACTCAAGCACAAGAAGAAAATTGGAAGAAGCTTAAGTATTTGGAGGTTAAAGAGCATCCTGCTAAAGAATGAATGGGTCAACCAGGAAATTAAAGAAAAACTTAAACAATTCATGCATGCAAACTAATGAGAATGAAACCATATCGGTTTCAAAACCTATGAGGTCCAGCAAAGGTGGTCTTAAGAGAGAAGTACATAGCAATCCAAGTCTCTCTCAAAAATTAGAAAAATCCCAAATACAAAAGGTAAACCTACACTTAAAGGATCTGGAGATAAAAGAGTAAATAAAGCCAAAATCAAGGAGGAGAAGAGAAACAATAATGATCAGAAACCAGAAAAAAACAGTAGAACAGATCAATGAAACTCGAAGCTTTGAAAGAATTAACTAGATCTGTAAACCTATCACCAGAAGTATCAAAAAGAAAAGAGAAAGGACCCAAATTAATAAAATCATGAATGAAAGAGGAGAGATCACAGCCAATACCAAGGAAATACAGACAACTGTCAGAACATATGAGTAACTATATGCCAACAAAGTAGGCAAGCTGGAAGAAATGGATGCATTCCTAGAAATTTATAAACTACTGAGACTGAAACAGGAAAAAGCAGACAATCTGAACAGACTGATGACCAGCAAGGAAATTGAAGCAGTAATCAAAAACCTCCCAAAAAATAAGAGTCCAGGGCCAGAAGGCTTCCCAGGGGAATTCTACCAAACATTTAAAGAAGAACTAATACCTATTATACTGTAGTTGTTTTAAAAAAAAAATAGAAATGGAATGAAAACTCCTAACTCATTCTATGAGGCCAGCATTACCCTGATCCCAAAACCAGTCAAAGACTCCATCAAAAAGGAGATTTACAGACCAACATCCCTGATGATTTTGGATGCCAAAATATTCACCAAGATACTAGCCAACAGGATTGAAGAGTACATTAGAAGGATTATCCACCACAGCCAAGTGGGATTTATTCCTGGGATGCAAGTGTGGTTTGACATTCAGAAATCAATCACCGTGATACATCACATTAATAAAAGAAGGACAAGAACGATATGATCCTCTCAATTAATGCAGAAAAAGCATTTGACAAAATACAGCATCTTTCCTGATTAAAACTCTTCAAAGTACAGAGATAGAGGGATCATACATCAGTATCATAAAAGCCATCTATAAAAAGTTCACAGCAAATACCATTCTCAATGGGGAAAAGCTGAGAGCTTTTCGCTTTTCCCTTAAGGTCAGGATCATGTCAGGGATGTCAATTCTCACCACTGTTGTTCAACATAGTACTAGAAGTCTTAGCCTTAGCAGTCAAACACAAAAAGAAATGAAAGGCATTTTAACTGGCAAAGAAGTCAATCTCTCTCTCTTTGCAGATGGGATGATACTTTATGTGGAGAACCCAAAAGACTCTACCCCAAAATTACCAGAACTCATACAGTGATAGAGCAACGTAGCAGGATACGAAATCAATGCAGTGAAATCAGTGGCATTTCTATACACTACCAATGTGATTGAAGAAAGGGAAATTAAGGAATCAGTTCCATTTACAATTGCACCAAAAACCATAAGACACCTAGGAACAAACCTAACCAAAGAAGTAAAAGATCTGTCCTCTAGAAAGTACAGAAAACTTATGAAAGAAATTGAGGAAGACACGAAGAGGTAGAAAAGATACCTCTTGCTTATGGATTGGAAGAAAAAACATTGTTAACATGCCTATACTTCCCAGAGCATGTGAATCTACAGTTCAGTGCAATCTCTATCAACATACCATTGACATTTTTCACAGAGCTGGAACAATCATGAAATTGTATGGAACCAGAAAAGACCCTGAATCGCCAGGGGAATGCTGAAAAAGAAAAGCAAAGCTGGGGGCATCATAATGCTCTATTACAAAGCTATAATCATCAAGACAGTATGGTACTGGCACAAAAACAGACACCTAGATCAATGGAACAGAGTAGAGGGTCCAGATATGGCCCCCCAACTCTATGGTCAACTAATCTTCAACAAACCAGGAAATAATATCCAATGGATAAAAGACAGTCTCTTCAATAAATGGTGCTGGGAAAACTGGACAACCACATCCAGAAGAATGAGACTGGACCATTCTCTTATACCAGACACAAAGAAAAAATCAATGAAAGACCTCAATGTGAGACAGGAATCCATCAGTATCCTAGAGGAGAACACAGGCAGCAACATCTTTGACCTAGGTTGCAACAAATTCTTGCAAGACACATCTCTAAAGGCAAGGGAGACAAAAACAAAAATGAATTTTTGGGACCTCATCAAGATAAAAACTTCTGCAGGGCAAGGGAAACAGTCAATAGTCAACAAAACTTAAAGGCAGTATACAGAATTGGGAAAGATATTGGAAAATGACATACCAGATAAAGGGCTAACATCCAAGATCTATAAAGAACCTATGAAACTCAACACACACACACACACACACACACACACACACACACACACACACAATCCAGTGAAGAAATGGGCAGAAGATGTGAACAGACACTTCTCCAAAGAAGACATACAGATGATTAACAAACGCAAGAAATAGTTGTCCACATCACTTATCATCAGGGAGATACAAATCAAAACCACAATCAGATACCACCTTACACTAGTTAGAATGGCAAAAATTAACAAGACAGGTAACAACAAATGTTAGCAAGGATATGGAGAATGGGGAACCCTACTACATTTTTGGTGGGAATGCAAGCTGGTACAGCCACTCTCGAAAAACAGTGTGGAGGTTCCAGAAGACATTAAAAATAGAAGTACCTTGCAACCCAGTAATTACACTATTAGGTATTTACCCCAAAGATACAGAAGTAGTGAAAAGAAGGGGCACTCACCCCCAAATGTTCATAGCAGCAAAGTCCACAATAGCCAAAGTGTTGTAGGAGCTAAGATGTCCTTTAACAGATGAATGGATAAAGAAGATGTGGTTCATACATAAAATGTAGTATTACTCAGCCATCAGAAAGGATGAATACCTACCATTTACACTGACATGGATGGAATTGGAGGGGATTAGGCTAAGTGAAATAAACAAATCGGAGAAAGGCAATTATGATATTGTTCCACTCATATGTGGAATATAAGAAATAGTGCAGAGGATCATAGCGGAAGGGAAAACTGAATGGGAAGAAGTCAGAGTGGGAGACAAACCATGAGACTCTTGACTGTGGGAAACAAACTGAGGGTTGTTGAAGGAAGGTGGGTGGGTGGATGCTGTATCTGGGTGATGGACATTAAGGAGGGTACATGATGTGATGAGCACCAGGTGTTATACACAACCAATGAATCACTGAACACGACACCAGAAACCAATGACATACTATCCTGCAGCTGATTGAACATAGTAAGAAAACAAATTGTTATTATGATGTTGGGTAATTGAATTTAAATATAAATAAATAAATAAAATGTACTAGTAAATTAAAAAGTAAAGAAATATATGCAACTTCTAAAATGTTAAAGTGAAAATCTGGGAATGAAACAAAAATGTAACAAGAAGTTCATTTAAAAGATTCAACAGTGAGGTGGCTAGGTGGCTTAGTCATTAAGCTGCTGCCTTTGGCTCAGGTCATGATCTCAGGGTCCTGGGATCAAGCCCTGCATCAGGCTCCCTGCTCAGTGGGAAGCCTACTTTTCCCTCTCCCACCTTCCCTGTTTTTATTACCTCTCACTCTCTCTCTCTCTGTCAAATAAATAAATGAATAAAATCTTAAAAAAAATAAATAAAAGATTCAACAGGGTACCTGCGTGGCTCAGTTTGTTAAGCAACTGCCTTCTGCTCATGTCATGATCCCAGGGTCCTGGGATTAAGTCCCACATCAGGCTCCCTCTGATCTGTGCAGAGTCTGCTTCTCCCTCTCCCTGCCAGTCTCCCCGGCTTGTGCTCTCTCCCTCTCTGTCAAATAAATAAATCAATCTTTATAAAAAAAAAAGATTAAGCAAACTATATCTATAGTACATCAAATTTACAAATTGTGTATACTAAAAACATATAAACCTGGGTAAAGCAGTAATAGTCTATTGGTTATCTATGACTATGAGGGATTTTTCTTATTTTCTTCATTATATTTTTCATTTTAAGTTTATTTTATAAGTATATGTTCCTTTTATAATAATTATTTTTTAAGGGTAAAGGGTAAGTATGAATTTGGAAAATGGGGACAAAATAAAAAAGAATATATGCACATGAATATTTATAGCAAATTTATTCATAATTGCCAACTAGAAGCAAACAGAATGTCCTTCAATAAGTAAATGGATAAACTGTGGTATACTAATACAATGATTAAAATAAATGAGGTTTCAAAAGCCAGAAAATGTCATCAACATATCTTAAATGTAAATTGCCACATGAAAGAAGCCACTCTGAAAATGGTATGTACTGTCAATTATATGATTACAGTAATGACAAAATGTTCAGTGGTTACCAGGGTTTAGAGGTTTGAATAGGTAAAGCACAGAAAATATTTTAGGACTATAAAGCTATTCTAAATTTTATTGTAATGGTACATCTTAATGTAAGCGACTTAAAATAATTATTTAATAAGTTAGGGGATGCCATAATGGAATGTAGAATATGACAAAACAATATAGCTACATTATAAATGTATGAAACAACTTCACTGAAGGGTATGGGGACTTAAATAACTTTAGAAGTGAACAGAGTACCTAAGATTAAAAGCAAAATAAACCATATAAAGCACTGTACTTCAGTTGAAGTACAGTTTCCTACCCTGTTTCCTACAGGGTAGGACTTAACAATTCAGACACTGCTATACATGTATGCTGGAACTGAAGATTTGAGTAAATGGATGGCAGGTAATGGGAGCCAAGATTTTCACTCTTGTAGTGGGATGTTACAGATAAATAAGGTGAGGAGACTTGAATTATCAAAACATATGGAATACAATGGTCCTTTTTGTAATGGATTAGAATTGGAGACATCAAGATCTCATGTTTAGCTTAATTTAGATACAGATGATTATATATATATAAGAAATACTTATAGATATATAGATAGATACATAGATTAGTATGCACACATATTTTCCTTGCTCTGTCAGCTGAGAGGGACCAGAAGCAACATAGTCCCAGGGGTTAAAAGCATATCTAGGACCCAGGTCTTGGTTTCTAATACCATTCTCCAGTTAGTGGAACCATGGTCCCCAGGAAAAGAGAGCCAAGAAATATACAAATGGACTGGAAGCACTTTGTGGTGTCACAAAGTAAGGGAATTGTCAAAGGGTTTTTGGAGTTAACAAATAACAAAAGCAATCTTGAAAAAGAAAAGCAAAGTTGGAGGCATCACCCTTCCAGACTTCAAGTTATATTACAATGCGGTATTGAACTATATGTTCAATTAACCTTTGACAAAGCTGGAAAAAATATCCAATGGGAAAAAGGCAGTCTTTTCAACAAATGGTGTCGGGAAAACTGGTCAGCTATATGCAAAAGAATGAATCTGGACCACTTTCTTACAACATAAACAGCAATAAATTAAAAATGGAATGAATACCTAATGATGAGACCTGAAAACATACAAATAATAGAAGAGAACACAGGCAGTAACTTTTTTTTTTTGTTTTTTGTTTTTGTTTTTGTTTTTTTTTGTTTTTTTTTATATTTATTTTTATTTGTTTATTTACAGCATAACAGTGTTCATTGTTTTGGCATCACACCCAGTGCTCCATGCAGTACGTGCCCTCCCTATTACCCACCACCTGGTTCCTCAACCTCCCACCCCCCCCCATCCCCCTGCCGCCCCTTCATAACCCTCTGGTTGTTTTTCAGAGAAACAGGCAGTAACTTTGACATTAGCCATACCAACTTCTTTCTAGATATGTTTCCTGAGGCAAGGAAAACAAAATTAAAAATTAACTGTTGGGACTTAACAAAGTAAAAAGCTTCTGAACAGTTCAACAATACTAAAAGGGAACGTACAAAATGGGAGAAGATATTTGCAAATGACATATCCAATAAAGGGCTACTATCCAAAAATATATAAAGAATTTACAAAACTCAATACCTTAAAAACCAAGGAGCTAAGTAAAAAAATGGGCAGAAAACAAGAACAAATATTTCTCCAAAGACATACATATGGCCAAGAGACACATGAAAAGATACTCATCATCCATTACCAAGAGGGAAATGCAAATCAAAACTACAATGAGATGTAAACTTGCACCTGTCAGAATGACTAAAATCAACAACAAAAGAAACTATAGGTTGTTGAGTATGTAGGGGAAAATGAACACTCCTGCAGTTGCTAGGAATGCAAACTAGTGCAGCCACTGTGGAAGACAGTTTCCAGATTCCTCAAAAAGTTAAAACTAGAACTACTTTAAAATCCAGGAATTGCTGTAGTGTGTATTTACCCAAAGAATAGGAAAACATTAATTCAAAAGGATACATTCACCCAGATGTTTATAGCCGCATTATGACAATAGCAAAATTATGGAAATGGCCCAAGTGTCTGCCGACTGATAAATGGATAAAGAAGATATACACATACACCAAAGTGGAATATTACTCAGTCATAAAAAAGAATGAAATCTTGCCATTTGCTAAGACATGGACAGAGTTAGACAGTTATTATGCTAAGCAAAATAAGTCCATCAGAGAAAGACAAATACCATACGATTTCACTTCTATGTGGAATTTAAGAAACAAAACAAATGAGGGGTGTCTGGGGGTCTCAGTCAGTTAAGTGTCTGCCTTTGTCTCAGGTCATGATAGAATCAAGCCTGCTCAGCAAGGAGTCTGCTTCTCCTTAACCCTCTGCCCTTCCCCTCCCTCTGCTTGTGCTTGTTCTTAAATAAATATATAAAATATTTTAAAAAAAGAAACAAAACAAAGGAGCAAAGGGGGAAAAAGAGAGGCAGAGAGGTAAACCAAGAAACAGATTTCGAACTATAGAGAACTGATGGTTACCAAAAGGGAGGTGGGTTGGGGAATGGGTTAAGTAGGTGATGGAAATTAAGGAGTTCACTTGTTGTGATGAGCACTGGGTGATATATGGAACTGTTGAATAACTCTATTGTATACCCGAAACTAACATAACACTGTATGTTAACTAGCTGGTATTGAATAAAAACTTATTTATAATTTATTTAAATTCAATTAGCGAAGGTATAGTACATCATTAGTTTTTTATATAATGTCCAATGATTCATTAGTTGAATTTAATACCCAGGGCAAAACTTGGGATCATGACCTGAGCCGAAGGCAGATGCTTAATGACTGAGCCATCCAGGTGCCCCGAACATTTTTGTTAAAGGGCTTCAGTTAAGCAGCTCGAGAGAGGAGGGTATTTTCAATGAATGGGTAGAAAGTTCCTAACACTAAGCCAAAATTCTGAATTCTTTTAACATCTGAATTGCTCTGCCCTTTGTAGCTACATAACTAAATGTTACCCTTCTCCTGACAAGGTTTTCAATTATTTGAAGAAAGTATCCACAAACCCCAGTCCTTTGACTAAAACATTCTTAACCTGTTCAATAACTGTTATGTCTGTAAATGAGTCACCATCTTGATCACTTTCCAGATTGTCTGTGTCCATTTTAATTGTTGCACTCTGAAATGACTGAAATCTCCCAAAATAAGCTATCAAATACGGAATAAAATATTACAAAGGAGTTTTTTGTTCTGGACACCATACCTCTATTAATGGAACCCAAGATTTCATTACATATGTGTGTGTGCACTAGAACCTCTCACATAGTTGGTGCATGTTGAACTCATGGTAAATTGAAACCACTGAGTCTTGGCACATATGCTATTTTTAGGCCACATCATCATTTACCTTTGGTAATTTCAATTTTTGATACAAGACTTCACATTTGATCTTATTCAATTTAACCCTGCTAAATTTGGCTTTTTTCTTCAGCATACAAAGGAGTTTTAGGATATTGCTAACATCATCTAGTACATTTATTCTACTAATTCTATACTATTTGCAACAGGATGAGCAAGCTATTTTATGCTTTCATGATAGTCACTGAAACATAATGTCAATGGGATAGAACTGAAATTGGAAACTTCTTGTCTACATTGACACATTAATAATCAATTTAAATTTCTAATCCATCTACTGTCCTGTCTTTATCATCTAGCTCATGTTACTCCATTTTATTCTCAAGGACATTTTGAGAAACTATCAAATGCTGTGGTGAGGTACACAATGTTTATTGCCTTCTGAGGTCTCAGGAGGCAGCTCAATAAAAGACAGGCATCCTCCAGAGCAGCTGAAGCACAAGTGGCCCATGTGATTGCCAGTTTGGAGACATACCATATGTATTAGGCCACTGTGGACAGAAGGATTAAAGGGCCGTTTCAAATATTAGCCACAATTCAAAAGTCAGGAAGGCAAAACTCCAAATTCTAATTATTGACTGTGTCTCAGTTCATTCTCACACATTCATTTTAATGTAACCTGGTCCAGAGTGAATAGCAGCAGAGATGTATTCATTTAAAAACAGCTAATGTGTCTCCTCAGCAACACCCAGGCAGCAAGCTAGTATTTATTTTATTATAATATCTCTATGATAAATAGGCCAGTATAATTTAATAGTCTCAGGAGAAAGCAGAATAGTGAACTGGTTACATGCACATTCTGCAATCTCAGAAGTAGGCTCAAATTTTTACTCTGTCATTTAATAGTGATATGACCCTGTAAAATTACTTATATTCTTTTAGCTTTTTTCCTTAACTGTAAACTAGGGAAGATTAAATAATAGTGCTTCCTTATAGGGTTGTGAAAATTGAACATTACTATGAATACATTAGCTATTATTGCTATCCCAGTCTGAGAAATTTAGTCTGGTAAGACAGTCTTGTGAAATGCATACCACAGCCAACTAATCATTTTTTTCTTTTTTTCACATTTATCAACCATTCTTTTAATAATGAATTATAGAATCTTTTCTAAAATTATCTTGCATATGCTAATCTACACATTGGGTCAAGAAGTTATGAAGTTGGATTTTGAAAGTACTCTTAGGAAGCCCAAATCTGTGCTTAGATACCTCAGTATAGCCAGAGCTATATACCTTAATACATATTCATTTGATGAATGCTGCCCATGTATATTGGGGCAAACAACTCTTATTTGAGGGTAGCTTACATCAAGGTTTTTATCTCACCAAAGTGTCTAAAAGCCTAGGAAAGCATGTATATCATCTGATGAAGCTGCTTATCTTATGTCTGCCAAATTGTACTTTTCTATTTTTAGAAATTGCTTTTCTTCTAAGTCTCCTAACAGACTTCTGGGAAGATGGTAGCATTAGAATAGGTCCCAAATTCTTGCCCTTCCTCCCACAAATCAACAAAAATGACTAGAGAGGAAAAAAAAACACTGAAGAAAACCTGTATAATGAAAGCAGCAGAACTCTGAAGGAATTTCTCTAAGACATGATGCTGTTGGGGCAAAATTGAATAATATCACCAATCTATAGAAATTCTGTAACATACTAACAAATCAAGAAAATCCTGACAGAAACCCACTAATACCATGTAGTTTAAAAGAGAAATAACTGGAGGCAGGGACAGGCAGTGAAAAAGACTGGGATGAACACCTCATAAACTGAGGGATATCTGACTAACTTTCTTTTATTTAAGTTCCTTAATATATTTTTAAAATAAAACAACACCAAATTAGGAATATCAAAATTGCTGCATAGTTTAAAATTTTTACATTTAGTAGATTAAGCTGTATGATGAACGTTTTCCATCATTGTCAGTCTGGTTCTGGGGCTAGAGTAATCACTTCATTTGAGGATAATGTAAAAATTCTAAATTAAGAGCCTTTGTGAACATGAGACACAGGCCAAATGGCTCTCCTGATACCCTAACCCCAATCCCTAGGCCAGGCCTTGACAGGAATTCCATTTGTTGCTATTTTAAAGCAGGATAGCCCCTCAAACTGCAAACTCAATCTCTGATCATGGTTTCTCAATAAACATAGTGGGCTGGACTTGAGACTCGAGTCCTCTTTAATGAACCAGGAAGGCTTGTTTCAATGCTGTGCATCCCACTCCCCTGCCCCCACACAAATGGTGAGAGTATATATGGTATCATGTATCTGAAGTAGAGGCCAAAAGAGCAAACGTACAAAGAGGTCTTGAGGTGAACTGTTAGAATTGCCCCTGGCCCTACTTCCAACCCCATTACCTCATCCTCCTGGATCAGAGTCAGCAATGTACACTTATACTATCTAGCCCTCCAGTATAAACTTAAGGAAAGAGTGACAAGCAAGTAAACAGTAAAATCATGTAAGAATTGCCCCACTTTTATTGGAGGGAAAGGTCAGGCTATACCTTTCTTAATTCAATATTGAATAAGTAGCAAAACTGTCAATAAATATTAGATGAAGAAAACCCAAAACAAAAACAGAATCCATAAAAAGAACTTGTAAGATAGTATTACCTGTAAGAGATAAAGAACAATTAACATTAAAAAAGAGTAGTGTGCCTGGGTGACTCAGTTGGTAAAGTGACTGCCTTCCGCTCAGGTCCTGATTCTGGAGTCCCACATCCAGCTCCCTGCTCAGCAGGGAGTCTGCTTCTCCTGCTGACCTCTCTCCTCTCATACTGTCACTCTCTCCCTCTCATTCTCTTTCTCTCAAATAAATAAGTAAAATTTTGAAAAAGTTAAAAAAGAGTAAATGTTATAAACAAAAATTATTGAACTAGAAAGAAAAAATAGTTTAAAGACCTGGATCTATTCAGGAAGAAAACAAAATGTATTTAAAAATAGATAAATTGCTTCTCGGCTTTTTGGTTAAGATCAAATGTAAAAAATAGATTAAACGCTTGGCAAGGGTAGTTAAAGAATTCCATCCCTCTGCTGTTTTGAAAGAATTTACTTGCCAAACTGTCTGAGCCAGGCCTCAGACAACATCTTTTTCCTATGGCTATTGATTTATTGCCATTTCCTGTGCCAGTGTCCTAATTCTGGCATTTATTTCCCTATAAAATCATGCATGTCATTGAAATTATTAAATTTATTATGGCAGACTCTGTCTTTGTAATTATCTCAAACACCCAACATCATATAGCACTGAAATAATAAATCACCATTTCCTAATTTGGCGATCTGAGGAACAATGATAGCCCAAATGTATTAGGTGTGTTTAAAAGAAAAAAAGGTTTTCTTTGGGAAATGTTGAATTAGACAAAGTTAAATAGTTTTTACTCTTTTAAACTGAAGAACATTCTCCTTTAAAAAATAATACTAATCAGTATTTATTGCAGAATGACTTTCTAAGAGGGGCTATAGTATATAGCACTTTGCAAATTTATCTGACCATTTCCTATAGGAATGCTTTTTCTTTTTCAAAAATGCAATTTAGAATTGCTGCAGCAAACATAGTTCAATGTTTAACTATGGTTAAAATGACAAACGAGAATGCCATTGCCACTTTTATTATTTAGGACTGTTCTGAAAGTGTTAATTAACCCATGCAGTCAGAAACCATTTTATAAATTTTGAAAAGGAGAACGTATTATTATTAGCATAGTTAGTATACTAACTATACTAATGTCAGTTAGTATAATTTATTATATATTTAGTATATTAGTTATAATATAAATTATATATGATATAACTAAATTATATATAATTTAGTATATTAGTATAATTGACATGACTGCTTACCCGTAATAATTCAAAGGATCAACTGAACATCCCCACAATTATGTATTTCAGTAAACTGCCAATTTAAACTTAATTTATGAAAATATATTCTTGCCCTATACAGCAAAAATGGCCATATAGGTAACACATTGAATAAGAACTCTCAATCATAGTATTGTTTCCTATATGTTTATCCTAGGAATATATTTATCATAAATTATATAGGACATAAATACATAAAGCTTTGTTGAAGGACATAAAACTTTTTAAAAATGAAGCATATCACGTTTCTGGAAAGCATTACAATTCTATAGTTCTTACCATCAATTTAAGATAATACCAATCAAATTTTATTTTGGGGGAGCTACTAACTGTAAAGTTATTCTGGTAAAATAAACATGTCAGAATCACCAGAAAACTGTGAAAGATAAAAATAAAAAAAGATCAGTAAGAGGACTTATCCAAACAGATGTGAAGTCATATTTCTAACTTAGTAACTATAGCTGATGAACTGGGACTACAATATTCGGTGGTACTAAAAAGCATTTAAACACAGAAGTGTTTGTGTCTATACACACACACACACACACACAAACACACACACACATATGAGACATATCAAATGAGGGGTGGCAGTGAGACAAATACTAGCTAACAACTGACTAACCCTTTGGGGATAAAAACAAGTTTAGAATATCTAAACCCACACATCAGAAAAGTTTCAGATAGGGCAAAAGAATTCTTTTAACAAAACCATAAAAATTAGAGAAATACAGGATAAGATTTATATAATCTTGGGGTGGCAATCCTGCTAAACATGATCCTAGAGCCAGAAGGCAAAAAAGAAAAGATATATCCATTTTTAATTTTTTTTATTTTTTTAGTCATTTTTAATGCATTTTTCCCTGTGCACAAGAGAAATAACTGAGAGTCAAAAGATACAGTTTCCTTTATACACAGCAAGTAAAAGTAATGCAAACATCACATGACACTTTTCAGTTAAAGTTACATTTCCAATTACAGATCAAAATGCTTATTAGGGTCTCTTTATGGGAAAAGCTGAGAAGGAAGTCTTAGGTAAAAAGCACTTTCCTGGCATTACTACACTGATCCTTCAGGCTGCACAAAAATTAAGGTCATATACAGTTAATTTGAAAATGTTGATACAATATCACACTGTAAATTTTCTGTACAATTAAATGTATACTTAGAAATACCAGGATAAACATTTCTACTATATTTTAACTGAACTTGCCTAGCCAACATTTTCACTGAGTTATCAAAGATGCTGTAAGATTCTACAAAACTGTGAGACATACCTAGCTCCAGGAAGATTTCTTATATTCTTTCTCATTTTGGTTACACATATTCTGCTTAGACTCTGTTGTAATAATTCTAGATGTACAGTTCCAATTGTGCTTACTGTACTGTGTACAAACATAGCAAAAAAGAGCAAATAATGGTATAAATCTTACAGCATTTTGCTAGCAAAAATACATGCCAAAGTCACAATAAGCAATATTGTACCACAAATTAGAGAGCTTCAGTAATTTGCTTGTTTTTAATATTTTCATTCTACGTTAAATTACTATCATAGGCTAATGTTTAAAATGCAAATAAATTGGACATCTGTAGGGCAAAACTTATTTACCCAACTGTGAAGGTTGATACCGGTTTCCAAAAATCACAATAAATGCAGAATAAAGAGAAGTGTTTGCATGCAACACCTTTGAGTGAAACAGCATTGAATTCGATTACTACCATTCAAAACAGGGAAGGAAGGAAGGAAGGAAGGAAGGAAAAAAGGAGGGAAGGAGGCCAGGGAAGAAGGAAAAGGAAGGGAGAGGAGAGGAGTGAGGGGAGGGGAGGGGAGGGATAAGGAGGGGAGGAGAGGGGGGAAGGATGGGTAGATACAGGAGGGAGGGACAGAGGGATGGACTCCACCTTAAAATGCATATTAGACTTATAACTAGACAGATTTTAAAAGAACCAAAATGAAAGCAAAGCACGATTTTGTGTGTGTTTAAAGATTTAAGAGCCATTATCAAAAATAAGATACATTTTTTCAAGGTACAGAAATTAATTACGATGGCTGGGAGCCCAGCAGCCTCTCAATGGCAGCATTGATGTCGCCTCCTGTTGCTATTAGAGCCTGCAAGTTTGCCTCACGGTTTAAGAACCCCATTGCGTTGAGCTGTTCCAGTTGTTGCTGAAATCTGACTTCTGGATTCGGTAGCTGTGGAGGACTTGCCCCAGCCAGAGCCTGCACCATTTGCTGAATGAACTGCTGGTTGGGTCCAGATTCTGATGTTGGGCTAGTGGTTTCACTGGGTGTAGAACTAGAAACAGTGGGCCCAGGGGGACCACCAGAACCAGTGGAGCCAGGGCCTGCAGGGCCAGTGGGTCCTATGGGCCCAATGGGGCCTATGGGAGTGAATGGGACTATAGGGCCTATGGGGCCTATGGGTGTGACTGGGCCTACAGGGCCTATAGCGGTTCCCAGCACCCCTACCCCCACACCTGGAGTGAAGCTTGGAATGAGGCCAGGAGCTTCAGTGGCTAATGTCTGTAGCCCCTGCTGGATCTGCATTAAAGCCTGCATTGCTCTTGGGTTTGACATGGCTGACAGTGTGTCTGGATTCTGCATCTGCTGCAGGAAAGCTGGGAGCTGTGGACGCATCTGCTCCTGCAACTGAGGATTTGCAGTAAACACGGGGCTATTCAGCATCATCTGTGCAGCCAAATCTGGATTCTGGCTCAGTGACTGCATCATGCTTCTCATGTAGGGTGCAGACAGCATATTCTGGATCAGCTGGGGATTTTCAGTTATCTGTTGCAGCAAGCTCTGCATTCCTGGGGTACTGAAGATGCTGGCCACATAGTTGGCTGCAGCCACGGTGTTGCCGGTAGCACTGCTGGAGCTACTGCCAGACCCACTGCCACTGCTCGTGGTTGTGCTGGTGGTTGCAGAACTCTGGGTAGCCGGTGGTGGTGCCCATGGATTGGGTAGTGGATCCCGATTTTCTGTGCGGGAAGGCTGTGTACCTTCCCCGGAGGTGGAATTGCTCCCCACTGAAGCAAATGGATTACCCCCAAACTGCTCTTGTGCAGCATTCAGCATGGGTTCTTGAATGTCAGTGTACATGCGTCGTAGGGCATTGTAGCCACCTGGGATGCTTTCAAGATTGCTGAGAGCCAGATCTTGATTTCTCATCATCTCTTGCATCATGGCCGGATTCCTGGCAATTTCGAGGGTCTGCCTCATTATATCTGGGTTGTTGAGCAGGTGACTGATTTCTGGGTTTCTCTGAATCAATTGCTGCATCTGTGGATTGGCCATAATGAGCTGCCTCATTAGATCGGGGTTTGAAAGCATGCTCTGAACAAAGGGATTTTCCATGATTTGGATCATCATCTCAGGGCTGGACAGGAGCTGCTGCTGCATCTGGTTCTGGAGCTCAGAGAAGTTGGTCGAGCTCAAGCCCAGGCTGCTAAGGCCTGCAAGTCCTCCCAAGCTCCCCAGCCCAAACGGGTTGCTATTTGTGGAAATAGATGTGGAGTTACTCCTGGGAGTCGACGCGGAGGTAGTGTTAGTTCCCGCGGCATTACTAGGCTGTGTGGACTGGCCCTGAGGTCGGTTCTGGCTTTTAATTACAAGATGAACAGTCAGTCCATCATGGATGCCATGCTGGATCAGGGTATCTTGATCTTTCAAGATTTTTCCGGCAAAAATCAACACTAGCTGATCGGTTTGGGATTTGAAGCGTTTCGAAATCGCTTCCTTAAACTGCTGGACTGAGCTATTCTCGGGCACCGCGAACTCCTCTTTCTCTTTGGGGGTCTTCACAGTGACTTTGATGATTTTGGGCTCGGCCGGGGCAGAGGCAGGGCCTTGGGCCGCAGCAGGGCCGCGGGAGGGGCGCGGGGGGCCGCTACTCTCGCCGTTCTCAGCCATGGCGGCCGCGGTGACGCAGGCAGACAGGGAAGGCGCGGGCGGGCGAGAGAGAGAGCGAGGGAAGAAGGAAGGAAGGAGGCGCCGCCACAGCAGGCTGGGCCGGGCCAGGCGGGGAACGCAGAGCACGGTACCTCTGTGATGAAGACTGCGGTTTCCCGGTCCTCTGGTGGGGAGAAGACTCTGTAGGCCGCGGGAGGAGCGTCGGCGTTCAGGTCTGTGGGCCTCCGCCGCCGCCGAGTGATCACACCGCGCGCGTTCCCAGCAACTCCTGCAACGGCTGTGCCCGCTCCTCCCCGCCCCGTCCCCTCCCCCAGTTCCGCGCTCGCCTCCCCGCCCCCGCCGCTGACGCGGCGCCAGGCCCAGAATGATAGATTCGACCCGTTCAAAATTAAAAACTTCTGAACTGGGGGGGGAAAAAAGAGACAGACATACAGACAGAGAGAAAGAGAGAAAGAAACAAAGAGAAAAGAGAGGAAGGAGGGAGGGAGAGAGAAAAGGAGCCAGCTTCTGAGGACATTAAAAGACCAATGGAGAATATATTAAGTACGAAAATACATATGCCTTCTCTTAGGCGAGAAAGGATGAAAGCCTGAATCAAATTCACCCCATGTAAAAGACGAAAAATGAAAAAGAACTCTGACTAAGCAAAAAGGAAAAGATTAACAGCCCCAGTGGGGGAAGGGGAGTAGACTGGGCTAGAGCATGCATTTTACAAAAGAAGCCCAAAGCCAGTGGGCTTAAAAATGGATGCTTAAGCTCACTAATAATATAAGAAATTCTATTAAAATAACGAGATTCTAATTCTGCCTTGTCATACTGTAAATATGAAAAATAATGATAAACCTTATTGTCATCTGAGGGCTGAGAAAGTGCACTCTCATGTCAGTCGAAGTATAAATTATTGTAATCGGAACGCAATTTGAAAATATATATAATTTTAAATATTTCCACCTTTATTTAGAAATGCCTTCTTTTGACACCTCCCCTATGAAATGAGATAAGGATGCATGTATATATATGTATAATAATGTACATGTATAAAATATATATGCACTGTAGCATCTTAAAATTATTTTTAGAGATAATCAGTGTGTTTACACAACATTGGTGAAATATATACAATACATTTAAGTATACAAGAAAATACTATGTATTGTGCGTAAAAAAAGAGTGGTTAATTCATCCGATATAAAATATCCTTAAAGGTATGCATGAAAGAAATAGTAATTATAAAGGAAATCTCAGTATTTTCATTTTCAGCTTTGTATATTTGTTTATTTAGAAATGATACAAGGATGTATGCTTCAATACCAAAATATAAAATAAATACTTTTTTTATTTTAAGATTCTTTTTAAACAGTTTGTATAGGTACATTCTCTTTAAGTGTATGTACAAATAGAAATCTGGAACATTATGCACTGATACATTAATTGAGGGTATTACTTAGTGCTGAAATTATGAATACCTATTCCTTTCATTTTTAAAATAAAAATTTAAGTTTTCTGATAGCTTTTATAGAATGGTGTGTATTTATAAGTTTTTAAAAATCAGAAGGTATTTTGGGGGATACTAAAGGTAGAAATTGATGAGAACACTATTTTGGTGGCAGACATTAAGATATTTACCTAATTTAAGATTAAGAAAGAGAAATAAATAGACATAGCCCTGGAAAAATAAAACAAATAATTTCAAAGTAGTATATAATTTCTAAGTTTGATTTACACCATACATAAAATACATTTTACCCTCCAGTATCCAGCCAACATTTAATAGCACTTGAAAGTCATTAGGCTGCAAATACCTTAATAAATCTCAAAATAAGAAAAAATATTCATCTAGATGATGTCTATCAATAGGGGAATGGATTTAAATAGTATGATTAACCTAAGAATTTTGTTTTGTTTTGTTTTGTTTGGTGTTGAGTTTTACAAGTTCTTTATATATCTCAGATACTAATCTTTTATCAGCTATATCATTTGTAAATATCTTCTCCCATTCCATAGGTTGTCTTTTAGTTTTGTTGGTTGTTTCCTTTGTTGTGCAGAAGCTTTTACTTTAATGGAGTTCCAATAGCTTACTTTTACTTTTGTTTCCCTTACTTCAGGAGACCTATCTAGAAAGAAGTTGCTATGGCCCATGTCAATGAAGCTTGTGTTCTCTTCTAGGATTTTTATGGTTTCAGGTCTCACATTTAAGTCTTTAATCTGTTTTAAACAATCCACTTAAAAAATGGGCAGAAGACATGAATAGACATTTTGCCAAAAAAGACATACAGATTGTCAATGGACACGTAAAAAAAATGCTGAACATTACTGATCATCAGGGAAATACAAATCAAAACTACGATGATTTATCACCTCACACCTTCCAGAATGGCTCACATCAGCAACACAATAAACAACAGGTATTGATGAACATGTGAAAAAAGTTAAACCCTCTTGCACTGTTGGTGGAAATGCAAATTGGTGCAGCCACTGTGGAAAAAGGTATGAAGATTCCTCAAAAAGTTAAAGTGGAATTACCCTATGATCCAACAATTTCACTACTGAGTATTTACCCAAAGAACACAAAAATACTAATTCAGAGGGATATATGCACTTCACAGTTTATGGCAGCACTCTCTAAAATAGCCAAATTATGGAAATAGCCCAAGTGTCCATTGACAGTTGAATGGATAAAGAAGAAATGAAAAGAATGAAATCTTGCCATTTGCAATGATGTGGATGGAGCTAGAGAGATTATGCTAAACAAAATAAGTCAGTCAGTAAAGGACAAGGGCCAAATGATTTCACTCATAGGTGGAGTTTGGGAGAATCAAATGAACAAAGGGAGGAAAAGAGAGAGGCAAATCAGGAGACAGACTCTTAACTGTAGAGAACAGGCTGATCCTTGCTGGAGGGGAAGTGAGTGGGGGGATGGGTGAAATAGGTGATTGAGATTAAGGACTGTGTTCGTGCAGTGTTGTATGGAGATGTTGAATCACTATATTGTATACCTGAAAGCAATATTACCCTGTATGTTAACTAACTGGAATTTAAATAAAAACTTAAATAAACATAGTATGGTTAATAGGATACAGAAAATAAGAGGAACAAACTATACAGACAACCTAAATGTCCATCGACTGATGAATGGACATTTATAAAAGACATATAAAGGGGGTGCCTGGGTGGCTCAGTGGGTTAAACCTCTGCCTTCAGCTCGGGTCATGGTCTCAGGGTCCTGGGATTGGGCCCTGCATCGGGCTCTTTGCTCAGCAGGGAGCCTGCTTCCCCCTCTCTCTCTGTCTGCCTCTCTGCCTACTTGTGATCTCTCTCTTTCAAATAAAAAAAAAACTTATAAAGAAGATATAGTATATATGCATATGCAATGGCATATTACTCAGCCAAAAGAATAATGCAATATTGCCATTTGCAATGATGTGGTTGGAGCTAGAGAGTATTATGTTAAGGGAAATAAGAGAAAGACAAATACCATATGATCTCACTCATATGTGGAATTTAAGAAAACAGAACACACAGGGGAAAAGAGATAGAAACAATGAACAGACTCTTGCCTACAGAGAACAAACTGAGGATTGCTGGAGGAGAGGTGGGTAGGAGGAATATGTTAAATGGGTGATGGTTATTAAGGAGAGCACTTGCTGTGATGAGCACTGGATGTTATTTGTAAGTAATGAATCATTAAATTCTACACCTGAAAATAATGTTACACTATATGGTAACTAACTGTAATTTAAATAAAAACTTGAGGAAAAAATAAATTATTTGAAGAAGCAAGTCAAATAAATAAACCATTACTACATGATTCTCTTACAAGTCCCTTACCAAAGAGCACAGTAGGGGCAAAAGCACTTACCTCTTCCTAGTGTCTCCCCAAAGCACATTTTTTTCTATCATAAACTCTTTATTAAGAGAGCAGAATTAACAACAAATAGGAATCATTCAGAAGTTCCTCCATATAAGGATAGTTTCTGAGAAACTGTAAGAAAGACATCACCAAAGAGGGGCTCCTCCACAGGGACAACAGTTGAGGCACAGCAGACAGAGATTTAGTGTTGTATTGGCCATTGCTGTTTTCCCCACTTCCCCCACCTTTATTGAAATATAATTGACACATAATATTGTATAAAATTAGGTATAAAACTCATTGGTTTCATATACTTATATATTAAAAAATACATGACAACCATAGCATTAACAAACACCTCCATCCTGTCACAAAATTGCATTTTCTTTTGTGATGAAAACATTTAAAATTCACTCTTTTAGCAACTTCCCTTTTTAAATTATTTTTTATTATTAGGTTCAGTTAGCCAACATGTACTACATCATTAGATTTGATGTAGTGTTCAATGATTCATTACTTGTGAATAACACCCAGTGCTCATCACAACACGTGTCCTCCTTTTTAAAAATTTTATGTCCATATTTATTAAGATTATTCTCACTCAGCACATTAACAATAGCAATCAATTTTGCCTTTCCATTCCATTAGGCACCTATCGGAGTAAAAGCTGATATTCTTTTTTATTTAATTTTATTTTTTCAGTGTTCCAAAATTCATTCTTTATGCACCACACCCAGTGCTCCATGCAATACGTGCCCATCTTAATACCCACCACCAGGCTCACCTATCCCCACACCGCCCTCCCTCCAAAACCCTCAGTTTGTTTCTCAGAGTCTCTCATGGTTCATCTGCCCCTCCAATTTCCCCCAATTCTCTTTTCCTTTCCTTCTCCTAATGTCCGCCATGTTATTCCTTACGTTCTACAAGTAAGT
The DNA here is from genome assembly GCF_922984935.1 of Meles meles. Classification (NCBI taxonomy): domain Eukaryota; kingdom Metazoa; phylum Chordata; class Mammalia; order Carnivora; family Mustelidae; genus Meles; species Meles meles. The sequence goes on along the minus strand of NC_060087.1, from coordinate 49,315,486 downwards.
GAAACCATATGATAATTGACTCTCTCTGCTTGACTTATTTCACTCAGCATAATCTCTTCCAGTCCCGCCCATGTTGATAGAAAAGTTGGGTATTCATCCTTTCTGATGGAGGTCTAGTATTCCATTGAATATATGGATTGTATCTTCTTTATCCATTTGTCTGTTGAAGGGCATCTTGGCTCTTTCTACAGTTTGGTGATTGTGGCCATTGCTGCTATGAACATTGGGGTACAGATGGTGCTTCTTTTCACTACATCTGTATCTTTAGGGTAAATACCCAGCAGTGCAATCGCAGGGTCAGAGGGTAGCTCTATTTTTAATTTCTTAAGGAATCTCCACACTGTTTTCCAAAGTACACTTTGGAAAAATGCACCAACTTGCATTCCCATCAACAGTGTAAGAGGGTTCTCCTTTTTCCACATCCTCTCCAACACTTACAACACATGCTTTCCTTAATACCCATCACCAAGTTTCCCCACGCCCAACCCCCTCCCCTCTGTAACCTTCAGTTTGTTTCCTGGAGTCCAGAGTCTCTCATGGTTTGTCTCCCTCTCTGATTTCTTCAGATTTCCCTCCCTTCCCCTATGGTCCTCTGTGCTATTCCTTATGTTCCCCATATGAGTGAAAACATATGATAATGGTCTTTCTCTGCTTAACATATTTCACTTAGCATAATCCCCTCCAGTTCCATCCATGTCAATGCAACTGGTGGGTATTCATTCTTTCTGATGCCTGAGTAATATTCCATTGTATATATGAACCACATCTTCTTATCCATTCATCTGTTGAAGGACATCTTGTCTCCTTCCACAGTTTGGCTATTGTGGACTTTACTGCTATGAGCATTGGGATGCATGTGCCCCTTCTTTTCACTACACCTGTATCTTTGGCGTAAATACTTAGTAGTGCAGTTGCTGACTAGTAGGTTAACTTTAGTTTTTCAAAGGTGCTGTACCAGCGTGCATTCCCACCAAAAGTGTAAAAGAAATCCCCTTTCTCCACATGCTTGCCAACATTTGTTGTATCCTGTTTTGTTAATTTTTGCCATCCTAACTGGTGTAAGGTGGTATCTCATTGTGGTTTTGATTTCTATTTTCCTGATGGCTAGTGATGCTGAACATTTTTATGTGTGTCTATTAGCCATTTCTATGTCTTCTTTGGAAAACTGTCTGTTCATGTCTTCTGCCCAATTCTTGACCAGACTTTTTGGTTTTTGGGTATTGAGTCTGGTAAATTCTTTATAGATCTTGCATATCAGCCCTTTATCTGTACTGTCATTTGCAAATATCTTCTATTCTGTGGGTTTCCTTTTTGTTTTCTTGACTGTTTCCTTTGCTGTGCAGAAGATTTTAATCTTGCTGAAGTCCCCAAAATTCCTTTTTTGCTTTTGTTTCCCTTATCTGAAGAGACATGTCTTGAAAGAAGTTGCTGTGGTGGATGTCAAAGAGGTTACTGCCTATGCTCTCCTATAGGATTTTGATGGATTCCTGTCTCACATTGAGGTCTTTCATCCATTTTGAGTTTATCTTTGTATATGGTGTAACACAATAGTCCAGTTTCATTCTTCTGCATGTAGCCGTCCAATTTTCCCAGCAGCATTTATTGAAGAGGCTTTCTTTTTTCCAGTGAGAATTCTTTCCTGGTTTGTCAAAGATCAGTGGACCATAGAGTTAAGGGTCCATTTCTGGGGTCTCTAATCTGTTCCATTGATCTATGTGCCATTTTTGTGCAAATACAATGCAGTCTTGTTGATTACAGGGTTGTAATATAGCTTGAAATTAGGCACTGTGATGTGCTCAGCTTTGATTTTCTCTTTCAACTGTCCCCTTGTGATCTGGGGTCTTTTCTGGTTCCAACCAAATTTTAGAATTGTTTGTTCCAGCTCTGCAAAAAAATGTTGATGTTATTTTCATAAGGATTGCACTGAAAGTGTAGATTGCTCTGGGAAGCATAAACATTTTTTTTTTAATTTTTTTAAGATTTTATTTTATTTATTTGACAGATAGAGATCACAAGTAGGGAGAGAGGCAGGCAGAGAGAGAGAGAGGAGGAAGCAGGCTCCCTGCCAAGCAGAGAGCCCGATGTGGGGCTCGATCCCAGGACCCTGGGATCATGACCTGAGCGAAAGGCAGAGGCTTTAACCCACTGAGCCACCCAGGCGCCCCCGGAAGCATAAACATTTTAAAAATGTTTATTCTTCCAATCCATGAGCATAGAATAGTTTTCCATCTCTTTGTGTTTTTCTCAATTTCTTTCATAACTGTTTGGAAGTTTCTAGAGAATATCTCCTTTACCACTTTAGTTAGGTTTATTCCTGGGTATCTTGTGTTTTTTGGTGCTAGTGTAAATGAAATTGATTCCTTAATATCTCTTTCTTCAGTTACATTGATAGTGTACAGAAATGCCACTGATTTTTCTGCATTGATTTTGTACCCTGTCATGGTACTGAATTGCTGTATGACTTTAGTATTTTGAAGGTGGAGTTTTTTGGGTTTTATACATAAAGTATCATGACATCTGAGAAGCGAGAGGGTTTGACTTCTTCTTTGTCTATTTGAATGCCTTTCATTTCTTTTTGTTGTCAATTGCTAAGGCTAGGACTTCTAGTACTATTTTGGACAATAGTGGAGAGTGGGCATCCCTGTCATGTTCCTGACCTTAAGGGAAAGGGTCTCAGCTTTTCCCCATTGACAATGATATTTGCTATGGGCTTTTCATAAATGGCTTCTATTTTATTGAAGTATGTTCCTTCTACCCTACACTTTGAAGATGTTTAATCAAGAAAGGATGCTGTATGTTGTCTAATGCCATATCTGCATCAGTTGAGAGGATCATATGGTTCTTGTCTTTTCATTTATTAATGTGCTATATCATGTTGATTGATTTGTGAATGTTGAGCCACCCCTGCAGACCAGGGACAAACCCCATTTGGTCGTGGTGAACAATATTTTTAACGTATTGTTGGATCCTGTTATCTATGATCTTGTTGAGTATTTGAACATCCATGTTCATCAGGTATATTGGTCTGTAATTCTCTTTTTGGTGGGGGTCTTTGGATTTGGGATCAGGGTAATGCTGGCCTCATTGAATGAGTTTGGAAGTTTTCCTTCCATTTCTATTTTTTGAAACAGCTTCAGTAAAATAAGAATGGTTTCATCTATAAATGTTTCATAGAATTCCCCTGGGAAGCCATCTGGCCCTGGACTTTTGCTTCTTTGTTTTTTTTTTTTTTTTTTGAGCTTTTTGATTACTATTTCAATTTCTTTGCTGGTTATTGCTCTGTTCACATTGTCTGTTTCTTTCTCTTCAGTCTTTGTAGTTTTTAAGTTTCCAGGAATGCATCCATTTCTTCCAGATTGCCTAATTTGTTGGTGTATAGCTGCTGGTAATAAGTTCTAATAATTGTCTTCCTTTCCTTGATGTTAGTCATGATCAGCCCCCATTCATTCATGATTTTATTAATTTGGGTCCTTTCTTTCTTCTTTTGGATAAATCTGGTGAGAGGTTTATCGATCTTAGTAATTCTTTCAATGAACCAGCCTGTAGTTTCATTGATCTGTACTACTGTCTTCTAGTTTCCACTTCCACTTTGATTTCTGCTCTAATCTTTACTATTTCTCTTCTCCTGCTTGTTTTAAGCTTTTTATTGCTATTCTTTCTCCAAGTCCTTTAGGTATAAAGTTAGCTTGTGCATTTGTGTTTTTTTCTAATTTTTTGAAAGAAGTTTGGATGGTTATGTAGTTCCTCTAAGGACTGTCTTTGCACTATCCCATAGGTTTTGAACTGACATGCTTTTGTTTTCATTGGATTTCATGAATTGTTTAAGTTCTTCTTTAATTTCCTGGTTGACCCATTCATTTTTTAGCAGGATGCTCTTTAACCTCCAAGTGTTTGCATTCCTTCCAAAATTCTTCTTGTGGTTGATTTCCAGTTTAAAAGCATTGTGTTCTGAAATTATGCAGGGAATAATCTCAATCTTTTGGTAACGGTTAAGACCTGATTTGTGATCCAGTATGTAATCTATTCTGGCGAAAGTTCCTTGTGCTCTCGAGAAGAATGAGTATTCTGTTGTTTTTTACATATCTACAAAATATAAATCAATATTGATTTGATTGATATATCAGTGTGGTCCAATATGTCATTCACACCTCTCACTTCTTTGTTTATCTTCTGCTTAGATGATCTGTCCATTGCTGTGAGTGTGTTATTGAAGTCTCCCACTATCAATGTATAATTACAAATATGTTTCTTTGTTTTGATTATTAATTGGTTTATATAATTGACTACTCCCATGTTGGGGCATAGATATTTACAATTGTTGGATCTTCTTGTAGGATAGACCTTTTAAGTGTAATATAGTGTCCCTCTACCTCTCTTACTAAAGTCTTTGCTTTAAAATCTAATTTGTCTGATATGAGGATTGCTACTCTATCTTTTGAGGTCCGTTGGCATGGTATATGTTTCTAAATCTTTCAATTTGGAGGTGTATTTAGGTTCCAAATGAGTCTCTTGTAGAATGCATAGGGATGGGGCCTGATTTTGTCCAATCTGATGCCTTTTGTATTTTAATGAGAACATTCAGCCCATTTACATTCAGAGAATCTATTGAAAGATGAATTTAGCGCCATTGTATTGCCTGCAAAGTCTTTGTTTCTGTGGATTTTCTGTTTCTTTCTCGTCTATGTGACTCTTGGGGTCTTTCTTCCCTTACAGTATCCCCCTTAATATTTCTTGCAGAGCTGTTTTAGTGGTCACATATTCTTTCAGGTTCTGCCTGTCCTGAAAGCTCTTTATCTCTCCACCCATTCTAAATAACAGCCTTGATGGATAAAGTATTCTTGGCTGCATGTTTTCCTCATTTAGTACACTTAATACATCTTGCCAGCCATTTCTGGCTTGCCATGTATCTGTGGAAAGGTCTGATGTTATTCTGATATTCCTCCTTCTGTATGTAAGGAACCTCCTCTCCTTAGCTGTTCTCAGGATAGTTTCTTTTTCTCTAAGGTTTGCAAGCTTCACTATTATATGTTGGAATGTTGATCTATTTTTATGGATCTTGGGAGGGGCCCTCTCTGTCTCTTGGATGTAAATGTCTGTTTCCTTCCCCCACATTAGGGGAATTCTCAGCCATTACTTGCTCAAAAACTCCTCAAGCCCTCTCTTTCTCTCCAACCTCTTCAGGATAACAATAATTCTGACATTGGATCATATTATGGTATCATTAATCTTTCCAAGCCTTTTTTCATGTGCTTCTAGCTATCTAACTCTGTTTTTTTCTTCAACTTCCTACATCACTGACTTGTTCTGCCTCATTTACCCTGGCTGTTAGAGTATTAACTTTAGACTGCATCTCATCCATAGCATTTTTAAGTTTGGCCTGAGTACATCTCATTTCTGTCTTTAGAGGTGCTGTATTGCCACTAATGCTTTTTTTCAAGCCTAGCTATTGTCTTTATGATTGCAATCCTGAATTTTACCTCTGAAAACTTGCTTATATCCATATCTATTAGTTCTGTGGTGGAGGACATTGTGTCTGTTTCTTTGTTGAGAGTTCCTCCTCCTAGTCATTCTGTTGAGGAATGGTTGAGCAAATTAACATAGTCCAAAATATCAACCATGACCCTAGCAAGATGCACCCTAGCAAAATCCAGAGTTGTTGGAAACCAGCACCCAAAATCAAAGCTGAAATGAAACACAAGAATAAAATTTAAAAAAAAAAAAAGAAAAGAAAAAAGGGAGGAGGGGAAGAGGGACTATAATCTCTCAGTGTGGGGAAAGCAGGGTGTTCCACCTGTTCCTGGATGAATTTTGGTTTGTGTGTTAGAAGACACTATCTCCCAAAATTGCAAGAAACATAAAACTATTTATCTATAAAGGTAAAATTGAATAGAGTGAAAAAAAGACTAAAATGAAGCATATATTTATAAAAAATACAGGTGTGAAAAATATAAGTTATAAAGCAACTATGAAAGACAAGTCGAGGGACACCTAGGTGGCTCAGTCAGTTGAGAGTCTGCCTTCAGTTCAGGTCATGATCCCAGGGTCCTGGGATCAAGTCCCACATCAGGCTCCTTGCTCAGTAGGAGCCTGCTTCTCCCTCTGCCAGCCGCTCTCCCTGTTCGTGCTCTCTCTTTTTTAAGATATAAAATCTTAAAAAAGAAAAGAAATACAAGTTGATATAATAAGCATATAGTTGAATTGAGAAAAAAGATAAAAAGAAAAAAGAGAAAAATCATTAAAAAAGGAAAAAAAGAGAATTCTATCTGAAAAAGAAACAAGTCATGATGCAACAGCTGGAGCTCAATATCCTATCTTTCCTGGCATTGGAATTTTACAGTCTTGTGGGACCCATAGGGTTGTCATCCACCTGTTCTTCCAGACTGTCTTCTGTGGGAGGGGTGTGCCATGGTGTTTCTCAGGTAACCCTGCCTGAGTGGAGTTGCCTCACCCCTGTCAGGGGGATGGGCTTAGTGGAAACTGGTTCTCTGTGTGGCTTTTGTTCCCTGGAGGCTTTCTGTGCATCTCCAGATGATCAGAGGAAAAATGGCCTCACCCAAACTTCTGACCCAGAGCAGATAATTCACCATCTGTCCTCTTGAATAAACCCACCAGGACAAATAGTCTTTACTTCTGAATGGGCAGCCAACAACCACAGCCTCCCAGGGTGTGTGTCCACTACAACTCTCTCAGAGGTAGTCCCTGGGGCCTGTGAGTGCCGCTGTCCTTTGTGACTTGAAAAACACAAGAGCTAACAGCTCACATGTGCATGCACCCAAAGCTCCTGGATCATGTTGTGGTATTGCTTTAATGTCTTTTCTGGACCTCTACTGATCTTTGAGTTTTTGACCAGTTGTGGGTGCAGGTTCCATACTTTTTCAGGTTGCTCAGGAAAAGAGTTATTATTGACCAGCCCAGCTTTTGTTTTATGGTGATTGAAGCTGAGAGTACCTTCCTGGGCTAGCTGACCATAACCTGCTACTTGGCTGCACTGCTCAGGCCCTCTACTCATTCAGGCACTCCCTTTTTCTCTGTGGCTCCTCATATCCTGAGACCACAATGCCCTCCCATGTAACTGTATTTTCATTTCCAGAGCCCCTTTCAGAGAGGGCTGTCTCTCACTACAGCAGATTTCTAAGGGTTCCGATTTAGTGCTCCAGTGTTATATCACTTTCCAGGAGATAGCTTATGGAGGCTCCCTCTTTCTTCTGTTTATCTTCTGACATCTCCCTGCAACTTCATGACTCCACATGTCCTGCCTTGCAAAAAGCAGTCACTTTTCTGCTTGTAGAGATTCAGATATATATTCCTAAATCTCAGCCTGATTTCCTTGGTGTTCAAAATTGTTTGATAGATATCCAGCTAAATTCAGGGGACCAGTTGAAATGGGGTCCTCTACTCCTCTGCCATCTTGCCAACCTCCCCTCCTTTGACAACTTTTAAGTATATATTACAGTATTATTAACTATAATCACCATGCTGTATGTTAGATTCCAGAACTTGGTGATCTTATTGTTGGAATTTTTACCCTTAAGCCAACAGTTCCACATTTCCCACTAACCGTGTCTTTGGTAACCACTACTCTATTCTCAGTTTCTGTGAGCTTGGCCAAAAGCACATTTTCTTTAGTTCTTTCCCCACTTTATGGATCATGTGAGGTTTTTTTTTCTATTTCCCCCCCAAAATATCTAGTATATTGTTTAAATAACTTAAAACCAAATAAAATTAGCATTCCAGTGAATGAAGGAACAAGACTTTGTTAGTGAAAAGTGCATTACTTAGTTGAAACGTAAGGCAAGAACAAGATTAAGACGTAAATTTAGGGGCGCCTGGGTGGCTCAGTGGTTTAAGCCTCTGCCTTCGGCTCAGGTCATGATCTCAGGGTCCTGGGATCGAGCCCCGCATCAGGCTCTCTGCTCAGTGAGGAGCCTGTTTCTCCCTCTCTCTCTGCCTGCCTCTCTGCCTACTTGTGACCTCTCTCTCTGTCAAATAAATAAATAAAATATAAAAAAAGACGTAAATTTAGTATTGCTTAAGTAGACTTATTCACAGGTGAAGAGGATATGTTTGAAATAATGATGAAATGCATTGTACAATTCCTTGCTATTAACAGGGGAAAATAGGTATATGTATTACATTTCTAAGAAGATATACATGACCAAAATATATTCAAGAAATAGAAAATCTTAGCAGATCAGGTAAGAAACTTGTAATAAAAAGAATAAGAGACTTTCAAAGACGGTGAATGAGTAGGACACCTTAGTTTTGTCTGGTTCCAGGAATTCAGCTATATACCTATCAAATCCTTCCAAACACCTGTGAACTAAACCGGACATCTAAGAAAAGAATTGCTGGAATTCTACAAATAAAAAAACAACTACTTTCTTCAAGATTGACAAGATGGGAATCTCACCTAAAAAAGAAGCAAGAGGCAGTACTGACTGCCAGTATTGACTGCCACACTGACTTAATCAGTGTGGATATAAGTAAGATGTTGGAACTAGACTATAAAATAATGATTATAATGATAGTAGCTGGGCCTGAAAAAAAGCATAGAAGAAAGAGAGAGTCCCTTTCTGGAGAAGGAAAAGAATTAAATCTCATCAAGTAAAAATACAGCATCCTTTCCAGATTAAAACTCTTCAGCATATAGGGATAGAAGGAACATTCCTCAACTACATAAAATCCATCTCTGAAAAACCCACAACAAATTTCATTTTCAATGGGGAAAAGCTGAGAGCCTTTCCCATAAGATCAGAAACACGATAAGGATGCCCACTCTTGCCACTATTGTTCAACATAGTACTAGAAGTCCTAGCAACAGCAATCAGACAACAAAAATAAATAAAAGGTATTCTAATTGGCAAAGAAGAAGTCAAACTCTCTCTCTTCACAGATGACATGACACTTCTTGTGGAAAGCCCAACAAACTCCACCCTCAAATTATTAGAACTCAGGAAGCAATTAAGTAATGTGGCAGGATAGAAAATCAATGCACAGAAATCAGTTGCTTTCTTATACAATGAAATGGTAGAAAGAGAAATTAGAGAATTGATTCCATTTACAATAGCACCAGAAACCATAAGATACCTCGGAATAAACCTATCCAAAGAAGTAAAGCATCTATACTCAAGGAACTACATAACACTCATGAAAGAAATTGAAGAAGACACAAAAAGATGTAAAAGCATTCCATGCTCATAGATTGGAAGAATAAGCATTGTTTAAATGTCTATGATGCCCAGAGCAATGCAGACTTTCAGTGTCATCGTGATCAAAATACCGATGTCATTTTCCAAGCTGTTGATACAAACAATACTAAAATTTATACAGAACGAGAAATGACCCAAATCACTAAGGAAATGTTGAAAAAGTAAAACAAAGCTGGGGGCATAACATGACTGATTGAAAGCTGTATTACAAAGCTGTGATCACCAAGACAACATGGTACTGGCATAAAAACAGACACATAGACTAATAGAACTGAATAAAGAGCCCAGATATGGACCCTCAAGTCTACGGTCAAATAATCTCCAACAGAACAGAAAAATTATAACCCTCTCTTACAGAAGGGAGGGGTTGGGAAATGGGGTAACTGGGTGATGGGCAATAAGGAGGCACCTGTTATGAGCAGTGGGTGTTATATACAACTCATGAATCATTGAATATTATATAAAAAATAATGATGTAATGTATCTTGACTAACTTAAAATGATAAGAAAAATGATCCAACCAATGAAAATATTTATAGTCCTATCATGGGAGCAGCCCTTTATAAAAACCAATTAACAAAATTAATGAAAACCATTGATAATAATATAAAATTAGTAAGGGACTTTAAGACACCACTCACACCAATACACATATCATTTAAGCAGAAGATCAACAAGGAAACAAAGGCTTTGAATGACACAGTGGACCAGATGGACTTCACATATATATACAGAGTATTCCAACCTAAAGCAACAGAATACACATTCTTCTCGAATGCACATGGAACATTCTCCAGAATAGATCACATTCAGGGTCACAAATCAGGTCTCAACCAGTACCAAAATATGAAGATTATTTCCTGCATATTTTCAGATCCCAATATTTGAAATTTGAACTCAATCACAAGAGGAAATTTTGAAAGAACTCAAATACATGGAGGCTAGAGCATACTACTAAAGAATGAATGAGTATAGGGTATATATAGGACTGATAAATCAGTGTACTCTATCTCTGAAACTAATAATACATTATATGTTAGTTAATTTAATTTAAATTTAAAAATAAAAAGTAACTATGAAATAGTAAAAAAATAAGGCTATTAAAAAGAATAAGAAAATGAATAATTAGGTTTTTTAAAAATCAGCTTTCTTGTTCAAGATGACAACAAGCTTATGCTTTTTAACCTCTTCTCTTTACCAAATCCCATTGAACTGATGGAAATGAAATGAGAAAAATAATGGATCCAAACAGTGTTACGAAATGAAAGTTGTCTTCTTGAATCTTCATGTCATATACCAAAATAAATTCTAGATGAAAAATTAGAAAACAAACGTCCTCAAAAAGTATTATCAGCAACATTTTTATAATTTAGGTATGGTGATAGCATTTCTACAATGACAAAAAATAAATTGAAAAAGTCATAGATTTCATTAAATAAGAATTTTAAATTTCTATATGTCAAATATACAATAAAAAATAAGAGGTTAAAGTCAATTTAAAATATTTACATTTATAGCACACAACATCTTAGTATCCATTACATAACAGACCTCTTACAATTCAATATCTCAAAATGAACATGCAAAGAAAAAAATAGACAAAGTACATTAACTGATATGTCAATGTTACAAAATGGAAAAGCATGTTCAGATAGAAAAGAAGAATGCAAGAAGGGAAATAAGGGAAGAAGAGAGGGAAGGAGGGAAGAAGAAGGGAAGGAATGGAGGAAGAATTGAAAAAGAAAAATCGATTATCTACTTAAACAATAAATATAAATTGAAATATTTTTGTCTATAAAATTAAAGAGACTGATAAGAGTGTTAACATCAGTGATCTAAGACTGCTTAGGTTCAAATTCTGGTTCCACTATTTCCCTGCCAGCATTTTTCAAAGAGCTGGAGCAAACAATCTTAAAATTTGTATGGAATCAGAAGAGACCCCGAATTGCTAAGGAAATGTTGAAAAACAAAAATAAAACAGGCGGCATCACATTTCCTGATTTCAAGCTTTACTACAAAGCTGTGTCACCAAGACAGCATGGTACTGGCATAAAAACAGACACAGAGACCAGTGGAACAGAGTAGAGAGCCCAGATATGGACCCTCAACTCTGTGGTCAACTAATCTTCAACAAAACAGAAAAAAATATACAGTGGAAAAAAGACAGTCTCTTCAATAAATGGTGCTGAGAAAACTGGACAGCGATATGTAGAAGAATGAAACTCAACCATTCTCTTACACCGTACACAAAGATAAACTCGAAATGGACAAAAGACCTCAATGTGAGACAGGAATGCATCAGAATCCTAGAGGAGAACATAGGCAGTAACCTCTTCGATATCAGCCACAGCAACTTCTTTCAAGATATGTCTCCAAAGGCCAAGGAAACAAAAGCGAAAATGATCTTTTGGGACTTCATCAAAATCAAAAGCTTCTGCACAGCAAAGGATAAAGTCAACAAAACAAAGAGGCAACCCACGGATTGGGAGAAGTTATTTGTAAATGACACTACAGACAAAAGGCTAATATCCAGGATCTATATAAAACTTCCCAAACTCAACTCACACAAAACAGAATCACGTCAAAAAAATGGGCAGAAGTCATGAACAGACACTTCTCCAATGAAGACATACAAATGGCTATCAAACGCATGAAAAAATGTTCATCATCACTAGCCATCAGGGAGATTCAAATTAAAACCACATGAGATACCGCCTTATACCAGTTAGAATGGCCAAAATTAGCAAGACAGGAAACAAAGTGTGTTGGAGAGGATGTGGAGAAAGGGGAACCCTCTTGCACTGTTGGTGGGAATGCAAGTTAGTGCAGCCACTTTGGAGAACAGTGTGAAGATTTATTAAGAAATTTAAAATGGAGCTTCCCTATGACCTTGCAATTACACTACTGCGTAATTACCCCAAAGATACAGAGGTAGTGATAAGAAGGGCCAGAGGTAGTGATAAGAAGGGCCATCTGTACCCCAATGTTTATAGCAGCAATGGCCATGGTCGCCAAACTGTGGAAAGAACCCTTCAACCGTGGAAAGATGCCCTTCAACGAATGAATGGATAAGGAAGATATGTTCCATATACTCTAGGCAGTGTCATCCCTCCATCAGAAAGGATGAATACCCAACTTTTGTAGCACCATGGACGGGACTGGAAGAGATTATGCTGAGTGAAATAAGTCAAGCAGAGAGAGCCAATTATCATATGGGTTCACTTATTTGTGGAGCATAACAAATAACATGGAGGACATGGGGAGATGGAGAGGAGAAGGGAGTTGAGGGAAATTGGAAGGGGAGGTGAACCATGAGAGACTATGGACTCTGAAAAACAGCCTGAGGGTCTCAAAGGGGCAGGGGGTGGGAGGTTGGGGGAACCAGGTGGTGGGTATTAGGGAGGGCACATATTGCATGTAGCACTGAGTGTGGTGCAAAAACAATGAATACTGTTATGCTGAAAAGAAATTTAAAAAAAAAGAAAGAGTTGAAGGTGATTAACAGGTACAAATATCCAGTTATAGAATAAATAATCCATAAGTATGTATTATGCAGCATATACTATATTGTCAATAATAATGTAATAACTGTGTGTGGTTTCTCATATTAATTAGACTTATCATGGGGACCATTACATAATGTATGATAACATCAAATAATATATATACATCATATATTAATATATGTTAATATATTGTGTATTAATTATACTTCTATAAAAATATTGACAAATTCACAGGTAGAAAGGCCGAGAAGTGAAGAGATTCAAATTAAAAACTATATACATATATAAACAAATATATGTATATTTTGTATATACATATATAAATATGTATATTTATTTGTATATATATATGTGCATATATATATATAATCACAAATAAAAGGACATAATCATTACCAAGAAAATATGAAGATCATATAATTCTACTTTTTAAATATTCAGAAGCCTACAAAATGAATAGAAAGAAGAAATGGATTTTTTTCTTTAAATATAACTGACCAAGATTCAATTTGAGAAAGTAAGTAAAGGATCAGGAACAACACAAAATGTCTACTCTTTTTTTTTTTTAATTTTATTCATTCTTCTTTTATTTATTTCTATTATTTATTTATTTATTTATTTATTTATTTATTTATTTATTTTTCCAGTGTTCCAAGATTCATTGTTTATGCACCACACCCAGATCTCCATGCAATACATGCCCTCCTTAATACCCACTACCAGGTTCACCAAACACACACACGCCTCCTGACCAAAACCCTCAGTTTGTTTCTCAGAGTCCAGTCTCTCATGTTTCCTCTCCCACTCTGATTTCCCCAGACTCACTTCTCTCCTTCTCCCAATGTCCTCCATGTTATTCCTTATGATCCACAAGTAAGTGAAACCATATGATCATTGACTCTCTCTGCTTGAATTATTTCACTCAGCATCATCTCCTCCAGTCCTGTGCATGTTGATGCAAAGATGAGTATTCATCCTTTCTGATGGAGGAACAATACTCCATTGTGTATATGGACCATATCTTCTCGATCCATTCATCTGTTGAATGGTGTCTTGCTCTTTCCCAGTTTGGTGACTGTGGCCATTGCTGCTATGAACATTGGGGGTGCAGATGGCCCTTATTTTCACTACATCTGTATCTATGGGGTAAACACCCAGTAGTCCAATTGCAGGGTCATAGGATAGCTCTATTTTTAATTTCTTAAGGAATCTCCACACGGTTTTCCAAACTAGTTACACCAACCTGCATTCCCACCAACAGTGTAAGAGGGTTACCTCTTTGTTTTGTTGACTGTTTCCTCTGCTGTGCAGAAGATTTTGATCTTGATGGAGTCTCAAAAGTTCATTTTTGCTTTTGTTTCCTTTGCCTTTGGAGATGTGTCTTGAATGAAGCTGCTGTGACTGATGTCGAAGAGGTTACTGCCTAAGTTCTCCTCTAGGATTTTGATAGATTCCTGTCTCACTTTGAGGTCTTTCAACAGTTTTGAGTTTATCTATGTGTATGGTGCAAGAGAATAGTCGAGTTTCACTCTTCTATACATAGCTGCCCAATTTTCCCAGTACCACATACTGAAGAGACTCTCCATTAGATTTTTTTTTCTGCTTTAACAGAGATTATTGGACCATAGTGTTGTGGGTCCATATCTGGTCTCTCTACTCTGTCCCGCTGGTCTCTTTGTCTGTTTTTGAGCCATTACCATGCTGACTTAGTGATCACAGCTTTGAGGTAAAGCTTGAAACCAGGCAACGTGATGCCCCCTGTTTTGTTTTTCTTTTTCAACATTTCCTTAGCAATTCTGAGTCACTTCTGGTTCCATACAAATGATAGGTATGTTTCTTCCAGCACTTTGAAAAATGCCAGTAGAATTTTGATCAGGATGGCATTGGAAGTATAGCTTGCTTGCCTTCAGCAGTATAGACATTTTTACAATGTTTATTATTCTGATCCAGGAGCATGGAATGTATTTCCATCTTTTGTATCTTCTTCAATTTGTTTCACGAGTGTTCTGTAGATCTTAGAGTATGGATCCTTTTCCTCTTTGGTTAGGTTTATTCGCAGATATCTTATGGTTCTTGGTGCTATTGTAAATGGAATTGATTCTCTAATTTCCCTTTCTATAGTTTCATTGTTAGCTTATAAGAAAGCAACTGATGTCTGTGCATTGATTTTGTATCCGGCCTCATTGCTGAATTGCTGTATGAATTAAAGTAGTTTAGCGGTAGACTCTTTTGGGTTTTCCATAAAAAGTATCGTGTCATCTGCGAAGAGAGTTTGACTTCTTCTTTGTGAATTTGGATACCTTTTATTTCTTTTTGTTGTCTGATTGCTTTTGCTAGGACTTCTAGTACTATGTTGAACAAGAGTGGTGAGAGTGGGCATCCTTGTTGTGTTACTGATCTCAAAGGGAAGGCCGTCAGCGTTTCCCCATTGAGGATATTATCTGCTGTGGGTTTTCCAGAGATAGATTTTATAAAGTTGAGGAATGGTCACTCTATCCCTATACTTTGAAGTGTTTTAATCAGGAATGGATGCTGCATTTTGCCAAATGCATTTCTGCATCAATTGAGAGGACCATGTGGCTCTTCTTTCTTCTCTTATTGATTTGTTCTATGACCTTGATTGATTTGTGAGTGTTGAACCATCCTTGTAACCCAGGGGTGAATCCCACCTGGTCATGGTGGATCATGTTTTTAATGTACGATTGGATCCTATTAGCTAAGATCTTGTTGAGAATTTTAGCATCCATATTCATCAGGGATCTTGGCCTGAAATTATCCTTTTTGATGGGGTCTTTGCTGGGTTTGAGGATCAGGGTAATGCTGGAGTCATAAAAAGAGTCTGGAAGTTTTCATTCTGTTTCTGTTTTTAGAAACAGCTGTAGGAGAATAGTAATTATGTCTTCTTGGAATGTTTGGTAGAATTCCACAGGGAATCCATCATGTACTCGGCTCTTGTTTTTTGGGAGGTTTTTGATCATTGCTTCAATCTCATTACTAGATACTGATCTATTCAGGATGTCAATTTCTTCCTGGTTCAGTCTTGGAAGTTTATAGGTTTCCAGATATGCATCCATTTCTTCTAGTTTATATAATTTGTTGTCATATAGCTGTTGATAATAGTTTCTGGTGATTGTTTCTATTTCCTTGGTGTTAGTCATGATCTTTCCTCTTTCATTCATAAATTTACTAATTTGGGCCTTCTCTCTTTTCTTTTGGATTAGTTTTGCCAGTGGTTTATCAATCTTATTAATTCTTTCAACAAAAAAATTTCTATTTCTGTTGATTGTTCTACTATATCTCTAGTTTCTATCTCATCTATCTCTGGCCTAATCTTGTTTATTTCCCTTCTGTGTTGGGTTGGCCTAAATTGTTATTCGTTTTCCACTTCCTTAAATTGTAAATAGAGCTAGTATATTCAGCATTTTTCAATTTTTTGAGGGACACTTGGATGGCTATGTAGTTTCCCCTTAGTGCTGCCTTTGCTATTTCCCATAGGTTTTGGACTGATGTGTCTTCATTTTCATTGGTTTCCTTGAATTGTTTAAGTTCTCCTTTGATTTCCTGGTTGACCCAAACATTGTTGACCAGGGTGGTCTTTTACTTCCAACTCTTTGAATTTTTTCCAAACTTTTTCTTATGGCTGATTTCCAGTTTCAAAACATTGTCATCTGAGAATATGCAGGGAATAATCTCAATCTTTTGGTATGGTTGAGTCCTGATTTTTGACACAATATATGGTCTGTTCTGGAGAAAGTTCCATGTGCACTCAAGAAGAATGAATATTTTGTTGTCTTATGGTGGAATGTTCTGTATACATCTATGAGGTCCAATGTGTCATTCAAAGTGTTTGTTTCTTTATAGATTTTCTTCTTGGATGGTCTGTCTATTACTGACAGTGGTGTGTTAAGATCACATAATATTAGTATATTCATATCAATATGACTATTTTGTTTAGCAGTTGGCTGTATTTGGCTGCTTCCTTATAGGGGGCATAAATATTTAAATTTTCATATCAATATGACTCTTCATTTTGATTAACAGTTGGCTCAGAGGCTGCTCCCATAAAGGGGGCATAAATATTTACAATTGTTAGATCTTCTTGTTGGATAGACCATTTAAGAATGATGTAGTGTCCTTCTGTATGTCTTACCACAGTCTGTAGTAAAATCCAATTTATTTGATATGAGAATTTCTACCCTAACTTTCTTTTTAGGCCCATTTTCATGAACAATGCTTCTCCAACTCTTCACTTTCAGTCTGAATGTATCTTTTGGTTCTAAAGGTGTCTCTTATAGACAGCATATGGATGGGTCCTATCATTTTATCCAAATTTCAACCCCGTGTCATTTTAAGGGAGCATTTCAGCCATTCACATTGAGAGTGATTATTGAAAGATGTTCTATTGACATGTTTTCTTTGAATGCTTGATTCTATAGATTGTAAATTTCTTTTCTATGTCACTCTGGGTTCTTTCTTCTTTTACAGAACCCCCCTTAATATTTTTTGTAGTGCCGGTTTGGTGGTCACATACTCTTAATCCTTGCTGGTCTTAGAAGCTCTTTATCTCTCCATCCAGTTTGAATGTCAATTTCACTGGTTAAGGAATTCTTAGTTGCATGTTCTTCTCATGTAGTGCCCTGAATATGTCTTTCCAGACCTTTCTGGCTTGCAGGTTTCAGTGGAGAGGTAACATTATCCTGATGGACCTTACTCTGTACATAAGGAATCTCTTACCCAGAGCTGCCCTCAGAAGCTTTTGTATAAAATTATGATTCATGAGTTTCACAGTCAAGTGTCTTTTTTATTAGATTTTATTTATTTATTTGACAAAGATCACAAGGAGGAGGAGAGGCAGGCAGAGAAGTGGAAGCAGGCTCCCCACTGAGTAGAGAGCCTCATTTGGGGGTCGATCCCAGGACCCTGAGATCATGACCTGAGCCGAAGGCAGAGGCTTTAACCCATTGAGCCACCCAGGTGCCCCCACAATCAAGTGTCTTGAGGTATTTCTAGATTTGTTGATCTTTTTCAGTGTTCTCTCTGCCTCTAGGACACAAACGCTTGTTCCTTTCCCCAGATTGAGAAAATTTTCATGGAGCATTTGTTCAACTACATCTTCCAGTCTTCTCTCTTTCTCCACCTCCTCAGGGATCCCAGTAATTCTGACATTAGAATGTTTCATGGCCTCATTTATTTCCCTAATTCTGTTTTCATGACTTCTAGGCCTCCTCTTTATCCTTTTTCTCTATCAGTTTGTTCTCTAGATCACTAATTCTATCTTCTGCCTTGGTTACCATAGCTGTTTATTTAGATAAGTTAATTAGCTGAGTATTTAGATTAGGTTGTATCTCATTGATTGCATTTTCAACTTCTAACAGGTCGGCTTTCATGTCTGACCTTAGAGATTCTATGTTGTCACCAATGGTTTTCTCTAACCTAGCCATTGCCTGGATAATTGTTACCCTGAATTACCTTTCCGACATACTGTTTATTTTTATATCCAATAATTCTGATGGAGAAGGCACAGTATCTGAATTTTTCCTCTCTTATGTGTTCCTCCTCCTAGTAACTTTGGTGACAGGTGGTTGAGGGGGTATATAACTGAGTATATCAACCACGATCCAGGCAAGGTGCACCCTGGAACGTTTTGGAGCAATCAGAAGTCACCACCAAAAAGAAGGAAAAAAGAAAAAATGAGAGAGAGAAAGAGAGAGTGTGGAGAAAAAAAGAGAAATCCCAGCCAGAATGAAACCCAAGTAAGATTTATAAGGTATATAAACAAAAATGGACAAAGAAAAAGACCGACAAAAATAAATGACAAGAAAAAAAAAAACAGCCCAAATCAACCCCATGAATAAGATTTATATAATACCAGAACAGAAACAAATACACAGAAACACTGACAGAAGAAAAAGTTGGGAGGGTCGTTATAAATCCTTGATGTCAGTGAACAAGTTTTTTTTTTTTTTTTCTTCTTCTTGGATGTGTCTTGATATCTGTGTTAAAGGACACAACTTTCCAGAGATAAGGGGATTAAAACTGGTTTATAGATAGGGGTAGTATTGATTAGGTAAAAAAGATTACCTTGAAGCTTATATCTATATGTGTATTTTTTTAAAGGAAAGGACAATAAAAATATACCCAGGTATATGTATAAAAAAGTTCTAATTAAAATGTTATTATGGATATGTTTTATTAAACGTCTAGTTGTAATGGTAAGTAGGGTAAAAAAAAATAAAAGAACAAGAATCGTGAGAATGAATTTTAAAAAAAAACTGTATCTATGAAATATACAGGTCTTTGGGCAATACTGGGAGGTTAACATATTTTTTCCCCCGGTATTGGGGTTTTACGCTTTTATGGGTACCCTGTGTTTGTTGTCCTCTTGTCCTTTTGGCTTGCCTTCTGGGGGAGGGCCTGCCCCATTGTTTTTCAGTCTGCTTGGGTTGATTTATTCTGCCCCCATCAAAGGTCTGGGCTCTGTGTAAACCATTTTTTTTCAGGCTTTTGTTCTTTGGAGGTTTTTGTACTTTGGGGCCTTTTTTTTTTTTTTTTTGGGCTTTTTGGAAGTTTAGTGGAAAGCGAACTGCACCCATATCTCCACCTTAAAAACTTCAGTTTGCTCCCCTCTGGGTGGTCCAGATCACACAGACTCCCCCTCACCAAGTTCCTCTGAACAAAGCAAAGTGCCATAGGTGATGCACACCCCACGTCACTGTTTCAGTGGTAGCCTGAGGTGCCCACCTGTCTCTGCACCTGCATGCCACTAAAACCATGCATTGAACTCTTCTAACCAGAACAATTTAAAAGAAAAGGAAATAAATTCATTCACATTGGAATGAGAGAAATTAAGTGGCTTCTGTTTGCAAGTGGCATAATTTTATATATACAAAACTGTAAAGGCAATTAAAAAACTGTTAAAAGTAATAAATTAAGGAAGTAGGAGGATCCTACGCATACCTTTTCCCACTAATAGCCCTAGATGATGGCCACACCAATGCAGTAACCCAGAAAACAAGCTAAAAACT
Organism: Meles meles; assembly: GCF_922984935.1. Taxonomy (NCBI): domain Eukaryota; kingdom Metazoa; phylum Chordata; class Mammalia; order Carnivora; family Mustelidae; genus Meles; species Meles meles. Next base: position 49,295,746 of record NC_060087.1, on the reverse strand, counting down.
GGCAGAAAAGACTCTCCATACTTAATTGTACATACGAGGCCAAATTGAAAAGGGTAGGAAAAGTGGAGACATAGCCAGAAACCAAACTCCCAGGAGACTAACAACAAACAGATGGACTCCACAAGCCTAGAGAAGAGAGAGGATTGAAACCCACATTAGGCCTTCCAGACATGAAGGATCAACACTGGAAAGAGGTGTCACTATAACTTTGATTTGCATACTAAGGGTATAACTTTACAGGATTTTACAGTCAATGGGGCTTAATTCTAGGTACTTTAAAAATCAGGGGCATTTGCTCTGTGAGAGTCAGAGGGCAGTAGGTGATAGAGCTCCACCACTCAAAAGAAAAAATATATATAATAAACCAAGATGCACAGATACAGAATTGAAACAGCAGTTTGGTGGAGGAAGAGCAAGATGGTGAAGAAGTAGGAGACCTTATTTCAACCAGCCCCCTAAAGTGAGCTAAATGTCTACCAGAACATTCTGAATACCCATGAAATCAGCCTGAAATGTAAGATTATATGCTTCTGGATCTCTGTGGGGGCAGAAGACATCAATGGAGAGGTAAAACAGAGTGAGAATCCTCTGATAGATATTGGAGGATAAACAGAAGTAGGAGGGAGCCACCAGAAGTGACCCACTGGAATGTAATACTCAAAAAAAAAAAAAAAAGTGCCCTGTGATTGGGGACCAGCATTAACTGGAAGTCTGGTTAAAAGCACACACAAAAAAGCAAATGATATTAAGGGGCAACTGATGGAATTGGGCAGTCACAGAAACAGGCCTAAGTGCATGTGCCCAGGACAGTCACTGCTGGCGACCATCCATGCCAGAGACTGTCCTGTGGGGCCTTCAGTTTGTGGTCCCTGAGCCCACAGCTTTCCACTGCATGCACCACCACTTGGTCTGGGTGCACTACCATCCCTGCCTGAGAGAGCTTGTTGTGGGCGGATGCCAGCAGGCATTCTCTAGGATGGCAAGCTTCCAAGACCTGTGTGACCATGGGGTCAGAGCACAGCTGGTGTTGCATCTACTCCAGAGAGCAGTCCCAGGAAATGCAGCCACTGGAAGAAGGCTCCCTGGACCAATATTGCTCGTGGTTTTAGTGGCACAGGGGAGCAGAGACAAGCGAGGTCCTCAGGTGACTACTGGGACCATGGCTGGAGATGTGCACCACCTGTGAGAGGTTGTGCTGTTCAGCGGAGCTTGCAGAGGGGGAGTCTATGTCTTCTGGACCACCTAGAGGGGAACAGTCTGAATCTTTCTCTGAAATGGAGGTCTGGGTGCAGACAGATTCTTTCTTTGCTCTGACCCTCTGAAAAGTCACAAAAAGCCACCAAAGAACAAAAACCTCCAGAGAACAAAAGCCTGAAAAACCGGGTTCCACAAAGCCAAAGTCCATGATAGTGGGCAGGATGACTCAACCGAAGCAAGACTGATGGGAAAACAGTACAGCAGGCCCCTTCCCCAGAAGACAAGTCAAAAGAATAAGAGGACAGCCACCACAGCATCTCCCTAAAACTAAAACCCCAATATCAGGGGAAAACAATATATTAAGCTTATTGCACTAAAATCTGTATATTTCATAGATACAACTTTTCTTTCATTCTATCTTTTTAAAATTCGTTCTCATGATTCTTATTCCTTTAATTTCTTTAATCTGTTTACCATTGCAACTAGAGGTTTAATACACAAATTCCATATCTTTTTAACTCAAAGTTTTTTCATACACTTGTGTTTTTTTCTCTTTTCTTTTTTAAAAATATACGATATAATCTTCAAGGTAATCCTTTTCCCTATTCAATACTATCCCTATATATGTATGTATGTATATATATAGATATACACATATACATATATGTATGTACATATGTATGTATTTATATATATGTATATATATTAGATAGATAGATAGATATGGTGCCAAAGCGAGCACAAAACTACCCCTATATATAAGCCACTTTTAATCTCCCTGTGTCTCTGGAAAGTTGAATCCTTTAACAAAGTTAATAAGATACACCCAGGAAGAACTGAAATAACATTCCTCACACACATTGAGGATTTATAACCACCCTCCCATCTTATTCTTCAGTCACTGTTTCTGTGTATTTGTTTTTGTTCTGGTATTATATAAATCTAATTCCTGGGATTATTTTGGCTCGGTTCTTCTACTTTTTTGTCATTTAGTTTTGTTGGTCTTTTTGTTCGTTCATTTAGTTTATGTACCTTATAAATCATACTTTGGTGGCTCATTTTGATTGAGTTTTCTCTTTTTTTTCTATTTCTCTCTCTCTCTTTTTTATTTTTTTCTTTCTTTTTGGAGGTGACTTCCAATTGCTCCAAAACTTTCCAGGGTGCCCTTTGCCTGGATTGTGGTTGATATATTCAGCTATACATTACCTTAGCCACCTCTCACCAAAATGACTACGAGGAGGAACACCCAACAGAGGAAAAATTCAGAGACTGTGCCCTCTGCCAGAGAACTATTGGATATGGACATAAACAGTATGTTGGAAAGGTAATTCAGGGTAACAATTATCCAGGCAATGGCTAGGCTGGAGAAAACCATTGGTAACAACACAGAAACCCTAAGGGTGGACATGAGAGCCTACCTGGCAGAATTTAAAAATGCTATCAGTGCAATCCATTTTAATCTAAGTACTCTAACAGCTAGGGTAACTGAGGCAGAAGATAAAATTAGTGATCTAGAAGACAAAGTGATAGAAAAGAAAGATCAGGAGGAGGACTTGAACAAACAGCTGAGAAGCCATGAAAAGAGAATTAGAAAAATAAATGATGCCATGAAACGTTTCAATGTCACAATTATTGGGATCTCTTGGGGGGGGGGAGGAGAAAGAGAGTAGACAAGAAGATATAGTTGAACAAATTCTGGTTGAAAATTTCCCCCATCTGGGGAATGGAACAATTGTTCATGACCTAAAGGCAGAAAGGACACCCCCCCAAGATCAATGAATATAGAAAGACCTCCAGACACTTAATTGTGAAATTCACAAATCATAATTTTGCACAAGAGGTCTTAAGGGCAGCTAGGGGGAAGAGATTCCTTATGTACAGAAGAATGTCCATCAGAATAACGTCAGATATGTCCACAGAATCCCAGCAAGCCAGAACAGACTGGCAAGACATATTCAGGGCAATAAATAAGAAGAACATGCAGCCAAGAATACCTTATCCAGGAAGCCTGAATTCAGAATGGATGGAGAGATAAAGAGCTTACAAGACCGGCAAAGTTTAAAGCATTATGTGACCACCAAGCCGGCACTAGAAGAAATATGAAGGGGGACTCCATAAAAGAGGAAAGGATGCCAGAACAACAGAGAACAGAAATTTACAGACAATCTATAGAAAAAAAGACATCACAGGCAACATGATGTCAGTAAAAACCTATCTTTCAGTATGACTCTCAACGTGAATGAACTAAATGTTCCCATGGAACAGGACATGGTTGCAGATTGGATAAAACAACAGGACTCATCCATATGCTGTTTACAAGAGACCCATTTGGAACCTAAGGATACAACCAGACTGAAAGTGAAGGGATGGAGAATCATTTTTCATGCCAATGGGCCTCAAAAGAAAGCTGTAGTGGTGATTTTCTTATCAGATAAATTAGATTTTAAACTAAAGACTGTACTCAGAGATACAGAAAGACAAAACATCATTCTTAAAGTGTCCATCCACCAGGAAGATCTAACAATTGTAAATATTTATGCCCCCAATATGGGAGCAGCCAATTACATAAGAAAACTGTTAATCAAGATAAAGAGTCATATTGATATGAATACATTAATATTAGGTGATCTTCACACACCATTCTCAGTAATAGATCATCCAAGCAGAAATATCAAAAAAGAAACAATAGCTTTGAATGACACATTGGACCACATGGACTTCAAAGATATATACAGAACATTCCACCCTAAAACAACAAAATACTCATTCTTCTCGAGTACACATGGAACTTTCTCCAGAGTAGACCACATATCAGGCCTCAGCTGATAGCAAAAGATTGAGATTATTCCCTGCATATTCTCAGACCACAATGCTCTGAAACTGGAACTCAACCAAAAGAGAATGTTTGGAAGGAATTTAAACAGTTTAAAGTTAAAGATCATCCTGCTCAAAAATGTTTAAGTTGACCAGGGAATCAAGGAAGAACTTACAACCTTAAGGTTTTGAAGGGGCAGGGGGTGGGAGGTTGGGGAACCAGGTGGTGGGTAATAGGGAGGGCACATATTGCATGGAGCACAGGGTGCGGTGCAAAAACAATGAAGACTGTTACGATGAAAAGAAATTTTTTAAAAAGTGAAAAAAAAGTTACCTAGGTGATTTCATGTATTAAAAAAAAAAAAAAAAGAGGAGTCAAGATGGCAGAGAAGTAGCAGGCTGAGTCGACATCAGGTAGCAGGAGATCAGCTCAATAGCTTATCTAAATATTGCAAACACCTACAAATCCAACGGGAGATTGAAGAGAAGAACAGCAATTCTAGAAACAGAAAATCAACCACTTTTGAAAAGGTAGGAGTAGTGGAGAAGTGAATTTAAACGACGGGAAGATAGACCGCAGGGGGAGGGGCCAGCTCCCGGCAAGCGGTGGAGCAATGGAGCACAAAATCAGGACTTTTAAAAGTCTGTTCCACTGAGGGTCATTGCTCCAGAGGCTAAACCGGGGTGAAGCCCATGCGGGGTCAGCGTGGCCCCAGGTCCCGCAGGGTCACAGAAGGATCGGGGGTGTCAGAGTGTCGCAGAGCTCACAGGTGTTAGAATGGAGAAGCCGGCTACGGAGACAGAGCTGAGGACTGAACTCTCAGCTCGGGGTTACCTTGAACTGGTCCCAGGCTGGGTGAGCTCGGAGCGCGGCTGGAGGCTGGGGATACGGGAGTGATTGGGTGCTATCCTCTGGGGGCGCACTGAGGAGTGGGGCCCCAGGGACTTGGCTCCTCTGGGCCAGAGACTAGGAGGCCGCCATTTTCATTCCCGTCCTCCGGAAATCTATGGAAAGCGTTTAGGGAACAGAAGCTCCCAAAAGCGAACCCGAGCGGATTACTTAGTCTGGCCCCTGGTAAGGGCGGTGCAGATCTGCCTCGGGCAAAGACACTGGAGAGTCACTACAAAAGGCCCCTCCCCCAGAAGATCAACAAAATATCCAGCCAGGATGAAGTTCATCGATCAAGGAAAGCAGGTTCAATACCTAAGACAGCAGCAGAATTCCAGAGGAGGAGAAAGCAAAGCACGGAACTCATGACTTTCTCCCCATGATTCCTTAGTCTTGCAGTTAATTCAATTATTTTTTTTTCAATGTTTTTCCTTCTTTTTTCTTCTGCTAAATTTTTTAAAACTTTTACCCTTTTCTTTTTTAACATTTTTTGACTAGTTTTTCTAAAATATATATTTTTTCTTTCTTTTTTATATTTTTTCTTTATTTGCTTTACTTTTTAAATTTTTTTCTTTTTTTTTCTGAACCTCTTTTTATATCCTTTCTCTCCCCCCCCCACAATTTGGGGTCTCTTATGATTTGGTTAGAGCACATTTTTCTGGGGTCTTTGCCACCCCTTTAGTATTTTATTTGATCCTTCATATACTCTTATCTGGACAAAATGACAAGGTGGACAAAATCACCACAAACAAAAGAACAAGAGGCAGTACCAAAGGCTAGGGACCTAATCAACACAGGCATTGGTAATATGTCAGATCAAGAATTCAGAATGATGATTCTGAACGTTCTAGCCGGGCTTGAAAAAGGCATGGAAGATATTAGAGAAACCCTCTCTGGAGATATAAAAGCCCTTTCTGGAGAACTTAAAGAACTAAAATTTAACCAAGTAGAAATCAAAAAAGCTATTAATGAGGTGCAATAAAAAATGGAGGCTCTCACTGCTAGGATAAACGAGGCAGAAGAAATAATTAGTGATATAGAAGACCAAATGAAAGAGAATAAAGACGCTGAGCAAAAGAGGGACAAACAGCTACTGGACCACGAGGGGAGAATTTGAGAGATAAGTGACACCATAAGACGAAACAACATTAGAATAATTGGGATTCCAGAAGAAGAAGAAAGAGAGGGGAGCAGAAGGTCTATAGGAGAGAATTATTGGAGAGAATTTCCCTAATATGGCAAAGGGAACAAGCATCAAAATCCAGGAGATGCAGAGAACCCCCCTCAAAGTCAACAAGAATAGGTCCACACCCCGTCACCTAATAGTAAAATTTATAAGTCTTAGTGACAAAGAGAAAATCCTGAAAGCAGCCCATGAAAAGAAGTCTGTAACATACAATGGTAAAAAGATTAGATTGACAGCAGACTTATCCACAGAGACCTGGCAGGCCTGAAAGAGCTGGCATGATATATTCAGAGCACTAAACGAGAAAAACTGGAGCCAAGAATACTCTATCCAGCTAGGCTATCATTGAAAATAGAAGGAGAGATAAAAAACTTCCAGGACAAACAAAAACTGAAAGAATTTGCAAACACCAAACCAGCTCTACAGGAAATATTGAAAGGGGTCCTCTAAGCAAAGAGAGAGCCTAAAAGTAGTAGATCAGAAATATACAGAGACAATATACAGTAACAGTGACCTTACAGGCTAATAATGGCACTAAATTCATATTTCTCAATAGTTACCCTGAATATTAATGGGCTTAATGCTCCAATCAAAAGACACAGGGTATCAGAATGGATAAAAAAACAAAACCCATCAATATGCTTCCTACAAGAAACACATTTTAGACCCAAAGATACCTCCAGATTTAAAGTGAGGGGGTGGAAAACAATTTACCATGCCAATGGGCATCAGAAGGAAGCTGGAGTGGCAATCCTTATATCAGATCAATTAGACTTTAAGCCAAATACTATACTAAGAGATGAGGAAGGACACTATATCCTACTCAAAGGGTCTGTCCAACAAATAGATCTAACAATTTTAAATATCTATGCCCCTAACGTGGGAGCAGCCAACTATATCAACCAATTAATAACAAAATCAAAGAAACACATCAATAATAATACAATAATAACAGGGAATTTTAACACTCCCCTCACTGAAATGGACAGATCATCCAAGCAAAACATCAACAAGGAAAGAAAGGCCTTAAATGACACACTGGACCAGACGGACATCACAGATATATTCAGAACATTTCATCCCAAAGCATCAGAATACACATTCTTCTCTAGTGCACATGGAACATTCTCCAGAATAGATCACATCCTGGGTCACAAATCAGGTCTCAACTGGTATCAAAAGATTAGGATCATTCCCTGCATATTTTCAGACCATAACATTCTAAAGCTAGAACTCAATCACAAGAGGAAAGCTGGAAAGAACCCAAATGCATGGAGACTAAACAGCATCCTTCTAAAGAATGAATGGGTCAACCAGGAAATTAAAGAAGAATTGAAAAAGTTCATGGAAACAAATGATAATGAAAACACAATGGTTCAAAATCTGTGGGACACAGCAAAGGCAGTCCTGGGAGGAAAATATATAGTGGTACAAGCCTTTCTCAAGAAACAAGAAAGGTCTCAAGTACACAACCTAACCCTACACCTAAAGGAGCTGGAGAAAGAACAAGAAAGAAACCCTAAACCCAGCAGGAGAAGAGAAATCATAAAGATCAGAGCAGAAATCAATGAAATAGAAACAAACAAACAAAAAAACAATAGACCAAATCAATGAAACTAGGAGCTGGTTCTTTGAAAGAATCAATAAGATTGATAAACCCCTGGCCAGACTTATCAAAAAGAAAAGAGAAAGGACCCAAACAAATAAAATCATGAATGAAAGAGGAGATATCAGGACTAACACCAAAGAAATACAGACAATTATAAGCACATACTATGAGCAACTCTACGCCAACAAATTTGACAATCTGGAAGAAATGGATGCATTCCTAGAGACATATAAACTACCACAACTGAACCAGGAAGAAATAGAAAACCTGAACAGGCCCATCACCAGTAAGGAGATTGAAACAGTCATCAAAAATCTCCAAACAACCAAAAGCCCAGGGCCAGATGGCTTCCCAGGGGAATTCTACCAAACATTTAAAGAAGAACTAATTCCTATTCTCCTGAAACTGTTCCAAAAAATAGAAATGGAAGGGAAACTTACAAACTCATTTTAGGGGGCAAGCACACCTTGATCCCAAAACCAGACAAGGATCCCACCATAAAAGAGAACTACAGACCAATATCCTTGATGAACACAAATGCAAAAATTCTCACCAAAATACTAGACAATAGGATTCAACAGTACATTAAAAGGATTATTCACCACGATCAAGTGGAATTTATTCCAGGGCTGCAGGGTTGGTTCAACATCCACAAATCAATCAATGTGATAGAACACATTAATAAAAGAAGGAACAAGAACCATATGATACTCTCCATAGATGCTGAAAAAGCATTTGACAAAGTACAGCATCCCTTCCTGATCAAAACTCTTCAAAGTGTAGGGATAGAGGGCATACATCAGTATTATCAAAGCCATCTATGAAAAACCCACCGCAAATATCATTCTCAATGGAGAGAAATTGAAAGCTTTTCTGCTAAGGTCAGGAACATGGCAGAGATGTCCATTATCACCACTGCTATTCAACATAGTACTAGAAGTTCTAGCCTCAACAATCAGACAACAAAAAGAAATTAAAGGCATCCAAATCAGCAAAGAAGAAGTCAAACTATCACTCTTCACAGATGATATGATACTATATGTGGAAAACCCAAAAGACTCCACTCCCAAACTGCTAGAACTTGTACAGGAATTCAGGAAAGTGTCAGGATATAAAATCAATGCACAGAAATCAGTTGCATTTCTGTACACCAACAACAAGACAGAAGAAAGAGAAAGTAAGGAGTCAATCCCATTTACAATTGCACCCAAAACTATTAGATACCTAGGAATAAACCTAACCAAAGAGGCTAAGAAACTATATGCAGAAAACTATAAGGTACTCATGAAAGAAACTGAGGAAGACACAAAGAAATGGAAAAATGTTCCATGCTCCTGGATTGGAAGAATAAATATTGTGAAAATGTCCATGCTACCTAAAGCAATCTACACATTTAATGCAATCCCTATCAAAATACCATCCATTTTTTTTCAAAGAAATGGAACAAATAATCCTAAAATTTATATGGAACCAGAAAAGACCTCGAATAGCCCAAGGAATATTGAAAAAGAAAGCCAATGTTGGTGGCATCACAATTCCAGACTTCAAGCTCTATTACAAAGCTGTCATCATCAAGACAGCATGGTACTGGCACAAAAGCAGACACATAGATCAATGAAACAGAATAGAGAGCCCAGAAATAGACTCTCAACTCTATGGACAGCTAATCTTCGACTAAGCAGGAAAGAATGTCCAATGGAAAAAAGACAGCCTCTTCAATAACTGTTGCTGGGAAAATTGGACAGCCACATGCAGAAAAATGAAACTGGACCACTTCCTTACACCACACACAAAAATAGACTCCAAATGGATGAAGGACCTCAACATGAGAAAGGAATCCATTAAAATCCTTGATGAGAACACAGGCAGCAACCTCTTTGACCTCAGCCGCAGCAACATCTTCCTAGGAACATCGGCAAAGGCAAGGGAAGCAAGGGCAAAAATGAACTATTGGGATTTCATCAAGATCAAAAGCTTTTGCACAGCAAAGGAAACAGTTAACAAAACCAAAAGACAACTGACAGAATGGGAGAAGATATTTGCAAACGATATATCAGATAAAGGGCTAGTATCCAAAATCTATAAGGAACTTAGCAAACTCAACACCCAAAGAACAAACAATCCAATCAAGAAATGGGCAGAGGACATGAACAGACATTTCTGCAAAGAAGACATCTAGATGGCCAGCAGACACATGAAAAAGTGTTCCACATCACTTGGCATCAGGGAAATACAAATCAAAACCACAATGAGATACCACCTCACACCCGTCAGAATGGCTAAAATTAACAAGTCAGGAAATGAGAGATGCTGGCGAGGATGCGGAGAAAGGGGAACCCTCCTCCACTGTTGGTGGGAATGCAAGCTGGTGCAACCACTCTGGAAAACAGCATGGAGGTTCCTCAAAATGTTGAAAATAGAACTACCCTATGGCCCAGCAATTGCACTACTGGGTATTTACCCTAAAGATACAAATATAGTGATCCAAAGGGGCACGTGTACCCGCATGTTTATAGCAGCAATGTCTACAATAGCCAAACTGTGGAAAGAACCTAGATGTCCATCAACAGATGAATGGACAAAGAAGATGTGGTATATATACACAATGGAATACTATGTAGCCATAAAAAGAAATGAAATCTTGCCATTTGCGATGACGTGGATGGAACTAGAGGGTATCATGTTTAGTGAAATAAGTCCATTGGAAAAAGACAACTATCATATGATCTCCCTGATATGAGGACGTGGAGATGTAACATGGGGGGTTAGGGGGATAGGAGAAGAATAAATGAAACAAGATGGGATTGGGAGGGAGACAAACCATAAATGACTCTTAACCTCACAAAACAAACTGGAGGTTGCTGGGGGGAGGTGGGATTGGGAGAGGGGAGTGGGTTATGGACATGGGGAGGGTATGTGCTATTGTGAGTGCTGTGAAGTATGTAAACCTGGTGATTCACAGACCTGTACCCCTGGGGATAAAAATACATTATATGTTTTTTTTTAATTATTATTTTTTTATTAATTAATTAATTAATTAATTTTCAGCATAACAGTATTCGTTGTTTTTGCACAATACCCAGTGCTCCATGCAATACGTGCCCTCCATAATGCCCACCACCTGGTTCTCCCAACCTCCCACCCCCGCCCCTTCAAAACCCTCAGGTTGTTTTTCAGAGTCTGTAGTCTCTTATGGTTTGCCTCTCCTTCCAATTTCCCTCAACTTCCTTCTCCTCTCCATCTCCCAATGTCCTCCATGTCATTTGTGATGCTCCACAAATAAGTGGCACCATATGATACTTGACTCTCTCTGCTTGACATTATATGTTTATTTATAAAAAGGAAGGATGAATACCCAACTTTTGTAGCAACATGCACGGGACTGGAAGTGATTATGCTGAGTGAAATAAGTCAAGCTTATAGCAAATGACATGGAGGACATTGGGAGATGAAGAGGAGAAGGAAGTTGAGGGAAATTGGAAGGGGAGGCGAACCATAAGAGACTATGGACTCTGAAAACAATCTGATGTTTTTGAAGGGGCGGGGGTCAGAGGTTGGGGTAACCAGGTGGTGGGTAATAGGGAGGGCACGTATTGCATGGAGCACTGGGTGCTGTGCAAAAACAATGAATACTGTTATGCTGAAAAAATAAATAAATTAATTAAAAAAATAAAAAAAACATAAATAAACCTTATACAACAAAAATTAAAAAAAAAAACCCAAAACCTATGGCATATGGGAAAGACAGTCCTAAGGGGGAAATACATAGCCATCCAAGTGTCCCTCAAAAATTGAAAAACCCCAAATATATCAGCTCTCTTTACAGCTTATAAAACCTGAAAATGACGAACAAATTAAGCAAACCCAACACAGAAGAAGGGAAATAAGCAATATTAGAGCAGAGATTAAAGAGATAGAAACTAGAGATACAGTAGAACACATTAACAGAACTAGAAACTTTTTTTGAAAGAATTAATAAGATCCATAAACCACTGTGAAAACTAATCCCAAAGAAAAGAGAGATGACACAAATTAGTAAAATTATGAATGAAAGGGGAAAGATCAGGACTAACACCAAGAAAATAGAAGCTATCATCAGAAATTATGATCAACCGTTATATGCCAATAAGTTAAACAATCTAGAAGAAATGAACGCATTCCTGGAAACCTATAAATTTCCAAGACTGAGCCAGGAAGAAACTGACATTCTGAATAGACAAATACCTAGTAACAAGATTGAAGCAGTGATCAAAATCCTCCCCAAACACAAGAGCCCAATACATGGTGGATTCCCTGCGGGATTCTCTAAACATTCCAAGAAGGCATAATACCTATTCTCCTAAAGCTGTTTCAAAAGAAACAGAATGATAACTTCCAGACTCTATGAAGCCAGCATTACCCTGATCCTCGACCAGGCAAAGATCCCATCAAAAAGGACCAAGACAGTGTGGTACTGGCATTAAAACAGACACATAGACCAGTGGAACAGAGTGGAGAGCCCAGATATGGACCCTCAACACTATGGTCAAATAATCTTCGACAAAACAGGAAAAAATATACAATGGAAAAAAGACAGTCTCTTCAATAAATGGTGCTGGGAAAACTGGAAAGTGATATGTAGAAGAATGAAACTCGACCATTCTCTTACACCATACACAAAGATAAACTCGAAATGGATAAAAGACCTCAACATGAGACAGGAATCCATCAGAATCCTAGAGGAGAACATAGGCAGTAACCTCTTCGATATCAGCCACAGCAACTTCTTTCAAGATATGTCTCCAAAGGCAAAGGAAACAAAAGCGAAAATGAACTTTTGGGACTTCATCAAGATCAAAAGCTTCTGCACAGCAAAGGAAACAGTCAACAAAACAAAAAGGCAACCCACGGAATGGGAGAAGATATTTGTAAATGACAGTACAGACAAAAGGTTAATATCCAGGATCTATAAAGAACTCCTCAAACTCAACACACACAAAACAGATAATCATATCAAAAAATGGGCAGAAGATATGAACAGACACTTCTCCAACGAAGACATACAAATGGCTATCAGACACAAGACAAAATGTTCATCATCACTAGCCATCAGGGAGATTCAAATTAAAACTGCATTGAGATACCACCTGACACCAGTTAGAATGGCCAAAATTAGCAAGACAGGAAACAACGTGTGTTAGAGAGGATGTGGAGAAAGGGGAACCCTCTTACACTGTTGGTGGGAATGCAAGTTAGTGCAGCCACTTTGGAGAACAGTGTGGAGATTCCTGAGGAAATTAAAAATAGAGCTTCCCTATGACCCTGCAATTGCACTGCTGGGTATTTACCCCAAAGATACAGATGTAGTGAAAAGAAGGGCCATCTGTACCCCAATGTTTATTGCAGCAATGGCTACGGTCGCCAAACTGTGGAAAGAACCAAGATGCCCTCTACGGATGAATAGATAAGGAAGATGTGGTACATATGCACAATGGAGTATTATGCCTCCATCAGAAAGGATGAATACCCAACTTTTTTTTTTTTGTTTTTGTTTTCAATTTTTTTTTCTGTTTTTTTTTTTAATTAATTTATTTATTTTTATTTGCTTATTTACAGCATAACAGTGTTCATTGTTTTGGCATCACACCCAGTGCTCCATGCAGTACGTGCCCTCCCTATTACCCACCACCTGGTTCCTCAACCTCCCACCCCACCCCACCCCCTCCCGCCGCCCCTTCATAACCCTCTGGTTGTTTTTCAGAGTCCATAGTCTCTCATGGTTCATCTCCCCTTCCAGTTTCCCTCAACTCCCTCTCCTCTCCATCTCCCCATGTCCTCCATGTTATTTGTTATGCTCCACAAATAAGTGAGACCATATGATACTTGACTCTCTCTGCTTGACTTATTTCGCTCAGCATAATTTCTTCCAGTCCTGTCCATGTTGCTACAAAAGTTGGGTATTCGTCCTTTCTGATGGAGGCATAATACTCCATTGTGTATATGGACCACATCTTCCTTATCCATTCATCCGTTGAAGGGCATCTTGGTTCTTTCCACAGTTTGGCGACCGTAGCCATTGCTGCAATAAACATTGGGGTACATATGGCCCTTCTTTCACTACATCTGTATCTTTGGGGTAAATACCCAGCAGTGCAATTGCAGGGTCATAGGGAAGCTCTATTTTTAATTTCTTCAGGAATCTCCACACTGTTCTCCAAAGTGGCTGCACTAACTTGCATTCCCACCAACAGTGTAAGAGGGTTCCCCTTTCTCCACATCCTCTCCATCACACGTTGTTTCCTGTCTTGCTAATTTTGGCCATTCTAACTGGTGTTAGGTGGTATCTCAATGTTGTTTTAATTTGAATCTCCCTGATGGCTAGTGATGATGAACATTTTTTCATATGTCTGATAGCCATTTGTATGTCTTCGTTGGAGAAGTGTCTGTTCATATCTTCTGCCCATTTTTTGATATGATTATCTGTTTTGTGTGTGTTGAGTTTGAGAAGTTCTTTATAGATCCTGGATATCAACCTTTTGTCTGTACTGTCATTTACAAATATCTTCTCCCATTTCGTGGGTTGCCTCTTTGTTTTGTTGACTGTTTCCTTTGCTGTGCAGAAGCTTTTGATCTTGATGAAGTCCCAAAAGTTCATTTTTGCTTTTGTTTCCTTGGCCTTTGGAGACTTATCTTGAAAGAAGTTGCTGTGGCTGATATCGAAGAGGTTACTGTCTATGTTCTCCTCTAGGATTCTGATAGATTCCTGTCTCACGTTGAGGTCTTTTATCCATTTCGAGTTTATCTTTGTGTACGGTGTAAGAGAATGGTCGAGTTTCATTCTTCTACATATCGCTGTCCAGTTTTCCCAGCACCATTTATTGAAGAGACTGTCTTTTTTCCATTGAATATTTTTTCCTGTTTTGTCGAAGATTATTTGACCATAGAGTTGAGGGTCCATAACTGGGCTCTCCACTCTGTTCCACTGGTCTATGTGTCTGTTTTTGTGCCAGTACCACGCTGTCTTGGTGATCACAGCTTTGTAGTAAAGCTTGAAATCGGGGTAACGTGATGCCACCAGTTTTGTTTTTGTTTTTCAACATTTTCTTAGCAATTCGGGGTCTCTTCTGACTCCATACAAATTTTAGGATTATTTGCTCCAGCTCTTTGAAAAATATCGGTGGAATTTTGATCGGAATGGCAGTAAAAGTATAGATTGCTCTAGGCAGTATAGATATTTTAACAATAATACCCAACTTTTGTAGCAACATGGACGGGACTGGAAGAAATTATGCTGAGCGAAATAAGTCAAGCAGAGAAAGTCAAGTATCACTATTAGAAATCATGCGTCAATTCTGTAATGTGGCAGGATACAATCAATGCACAGAAATCCGTTGCTTTCTTATACACTAACAATAACTTATAACTTATACACTAACTATAGAAAGGGAAATTCAAGAATTGATTCCATTTACTACAGCACCAAGAACCATATGATACCTGGAATAAACCTAACCAAAGAGGTAAAGGATCTGTACTCAAGGAATTACAGAACACTCATGAACGAAATTGAAGACAAAAAACGGAAAAGCATTCCATGCTCATGGAATCGAAGAACAAACATAGTAAAAACGTCTATACTGCCAAAGGCAATATTTACTTTCAATGCCATCCTGATTAAAATTGCACTACCATTTTTCAAAGTGCTGGAAGAAACAATCCTAAGATTTGTATTTAACTGGAAGGGACCCTGAATTGCTAAAGATATGTTGAAAAAGAAAAACAAAACTGGGGGTATCACGTTCCCTGGTTTCAAGCTTTACTACAAAGTTGTGATCACGAAGAGAGTTTGGTACTGCCACAAAAATAGACACATAGTCCAGTGGAAAAAAGTAGAGATTCCAGATATGAACCTGCAACTCTATAGTCAACTAATCTTCAACAAAGCAGGAAAAAATATCCAGTGGAAAATAGACAGTCTCTTCAATAAATGATGCTGGGAAACTTGGGCAGCTGTGTATAGAAGAATGAAACTTGACCATTCTCTTACATCATACACAAAGATAAACTCGAAGTGGATAAAAGACCTCAACGTGAGGCAGGCATCTATTGAAATCCTAGAGGAGAATGCAGGCAGTAACCTCTTTGGCATCAGCCACAGCAACTTCTTTCACATGTCTCCAAAGGCAAAGGAAACAAAAGCAGAAATGAAGTTTAGGGACTTCCTTAAGATCAAAATCTTCTGCACAGCAGACGAAACAGTCAACAAAACAAAGAGACACCCCAGAGAATGGGAAACCACATTCACAAATGACACTACAGACAAGGGACTGATATCCGAGATCTATAAAGAACTTCTCAACACCCCAAAAAACACATAATCACATCAAAAAATGGGCAGAGAACATGAACAGACACTTCTCCAAAGAAGACATACAAATGGCTAACAGACACATGAAAAAATGTTCATCATCTTTAGCCATTAGGGAGATTCAAATCAAAAGCACATTGAGAATCCACCTTAAACCATTTAGAATGGCCCAAATTAACAAGACAGAAGACGACAAATGTTGGTGAGGATGTGCAGAAAGGGGAACTCTCTTACACTGTTGGTGGGAATGCAAGATGGTGCAGCCACTTTGGAAAACAGTATGGAGATTCCTTAAGAAAATAAAAATAGAGCTAACCTATGACCCTACAATTGCACTACTGGGTATTTATCCCAATGATTCAGATGTACTGAAAAGAATGGCCCTCCGTACCCCAGTGTTCATATCAGCAATGGCCATAGTCGCCAAACTGTGGAAAGAGCCAAGATGCCCTTCAACAGATGAATGGATAAAGAAGATATGGTCCTTATAGACAATGGAATATTACACCTCCATCAGAAAGGATGAATACCCAACTTTTGTATCAACATGAACGGAACTGGAGGAGATTACGCTGAGTGAAATAGGTCAAGCAGAGAACGTCCATTATCATATGGCTTCACTTACTTGTGGAGCATAAGGAATAACATGGAGGACATTATAATGAAAGGAGAAGTGAATTCAAGGAAATCGGTGGGGTAGGGAGAATGAGAGACTGTGGACTCTGAGAAACACTGAGGGTTTTACAGGAGAGGGGTTGGGAGAATGTGTGAGCCTGGTGGTGGGTATTAAGGAGGGCAGGTATTGCATTGAGCATGGGGTGTGGAAAAAATAAAATAATAATAATAATAATAATAATATAAATAAATAAATAAATAAATAAAATAAAAATACATAAAAAATGAAAAATAAAATTTAATTACTGAAAAAATAAAATTAAATTAGAGACAAAATAAGAAACAGCAGTTTGGAAAACAAATCTCAGGTATACGGGAAGGAGATTTATTCGCTAATCTGTGAGTAATCTCCAGAGGAGCAGGGATCTTTTTTTTTTTAATTAATTAATTTATTTATTTGTTGGAGAGAGTGAGAGAGTGAACACAAGCAGGCACTGCCAGAGAGAGAAGCAGGCTCCCTGCTGAACAAGGAGCCCGATGTGGGACTCGATCCCAGGGACCTGGGATCATGACCTGAGCTGGGGGCGGCAGCTTAACCAGCTCAGCCACCCAGACATCCTTTTTTTTTTTAAAGATTTTATTTCTAGGGATCTTTGTATTTTTCCTAGAAGAAAAGATATGGTGGGTTCCACTTCTCTCCCCCATAGGAAACCAGACATCTTTGGGAACAAGAGAAATCCTCTCCCACATAGCTTGCTAGCAAGGCATGCCCTGCCTCTATGTTCCATTGCAAATTTGCTCCATCCAACTCACTCAGCTAGAGGAATTCCTACAAAGCTCCTCCACCCATGGCTCATTGTGCACACAGCTACAACAGCAATCAATGCCATTCCAAAATACCTCTTACCTTGAGGAGAGGCGAACACAACCAGATACACCAATTTGACTGCATTCCCAGAAGTGGGCTCGGGGAAAGCATGTCATCTTACTGCTGGCTCCATCCATCAACAAAAGCATTTCAGGGACAAATAGAAAGACTGACTATCACTTGTTATCACCACAGCCCTGGCAAACAGGCTGAGAGCAAGCATCTGCTCTGATCTGACTACAATTTCAAGATGGCCCCACAATGGCTCCTTAACAGCAACATCCCAGCCAACAACAGGCAAAGTGGAACTTTGCAGCTGACTGAACAGAAGGCAAATATGGCTCAAACACAATATTAGGGTACACACAAAATATACATAGGAGATGCCCCTGTAGGGCCTGATTCTGGCAAACATGGAACATTGCACTACATAGTATGAGAGGACTCTTCTTCATAAGACTGCTACTTTCAAACTCAGGAGACAGAGAAGACTTTCCTAATACACAGAAACAAACACAAAGAATTAGACAGGATGAGGAGACAAAAAATATGCTCCAATGAAAGAATAGGACAATATTACAGCAAAAGGGATAAATGAAAGAGAGATCCACAATTTGATTGACAGAGAATTGGAAGTGATGGTCATAAAGATACTTATGCAACTTGAGAAATAAGGGGAAGATCTCAGTGAGACCTTCAACAGAGCTAGAAAATTTATATTTAAAAATGAATCAATTAGAGATGAATTCAATAACTAAAATTAAAATACACTAGGTGGAATTATAAACAAATTAGAGAAAACATAATATTAGTGATCTGGATAACAGAGTAATGAAAAGCTATCAGGCTGAAGACAAACAAAAAGTCTTTAAAAATGAGACTAGTTTAAGGGAACTAATTGACATTATCAAACAAAATAGCATGCACATTATAGTGATCCTTGAATGAAAAAGAGTGAAAAGAGGATAGAATATTTATTTTAAGTAATAATCTCTGAAAAGTTCCCTAATCTGGGGAGGAGAACAGACATCTAGTTCCAAGAGGCACAAAGACTCTAATCATCCAAAGGAGGTACACACCAAGACACAAAAATGGCAAGTGTCATGATAAAGAGAAAAATTTTAAAGTAGCAAGAAAAAAGATAACAATTGCATACAAGGAAAATCCCAGCAGGATATTAGCTGAATTTTCAGCAGACAGTTTGTAAGTCAGAAGGGAGTGGCATAATAGATGCAAAGTTCTGAAAGGAAAAAAACAAACAAACAAACAAACAAACAAAAACAACAACGCTGTAACCAAGAATACTCTATACACATGATTCAGGGTAGGAGATAAAGAGTCTCCCAGGTAACCAAAAGTTAAGGGAGTAGGGGCGCCTGGGTGGCTCAGTGGTTTAAAGCCTCTGCCTTCAGCTCAGGTCATGATCCCAGGTTCCTGGGATTGAGCCCCACATTGGGCTCTCTGTTCCTCGGGGAGCCTGCTTCTTCCTCTCTCTCTCTCTCTGCCTGCCTCTCTGCCTTCTTTTTATCTCTGTCTGTCAAATAAATAAATAAAACCTTAAAAAAAATTAAGGGAGTTTATCACCACTGAACTAGACTTATAAGAAATGTTAAAGGAACTCACCTATATGCAAATGAAAGACAATAATGAGGAGTAAGAAAGTTAGGAAAGGAAAATACTTAACAGATAAATAGAAACACCATAAAAATAATAAATAGGACACTAAGCTTACCTCACTCCCATGGGTAAGACTAAGTAACACTCACATCACAACATACTACCCAGAAAAGGACCCAAATACTGACAAATTCTACAACTAAATGTAGAGAAAAGGTCAAAAGAGTAAGAAGAGCAAGGACTCAGTGGGAATCTAGTCCCCCCACTCCACATTGGTCTGCCTGCCAGAAGAAGGGGGCTGCATGTGTGGGTAGGGGTGAAAAACAGATTATCACACCTGTGAGACTACAAAGGGAAGAGAAATCCCCACAGCATTTGACTTTGATAACCAAAGGGGTCAAATTTCATTACTGCTTGTAACCATCAAGACTTAAATATTAGAGCTTTAAAAATCAGAAGGCTTGGCTCTGAGAGAGGTTGGAGGGGGAAATGAAGATGAACCCCTGCCCTTAAAAAGACAGCACAGAAAAGAACCCATAGAGATATAGTTTGGAAGTAGTAGGTTGAAAAATCCCTGGGGATTATGGGATATGGGAGTTAGTTACTAGTCTTAGAGATTCCTGAGCGATTTTCCAGGAACAGAGGAGGTGTCAGGCACCATTTCATACCCTGACCCCTCATCACAAACACACAATCATCCATGGAATCAAGCACAGCACTCACATTCATTCACTACCTAACTTACACCAAGCTCTGTCCCCTTCACCCAGGCCTGCCTTAGACCTAGTACTGTGGATCCCCTCCACAGAACTCCAATACAAAACCTGCCAACACTGTACCTTTCTCCCACAGAAGGGGCTCTTACCTTGATAAAACTGCACCCACTGCCAGCATGTGCTTTGTGGGGCAGTCACCAATGAACCCAGTATCTGTAGTGTCTGTGTGCCCACAATAGATGAGGAAGGGGGTGCACAATTTGAGGCACCATGCCCCCACCTACCAAATGCACTTTGCAAAGTGGTTTCTACCAGACTGGTCTTGTACATTCTATGTGGAGGAAGACCTGCAATATCTAGTTAAAAGTGCATCTATTACACACGACTTTTAACATCAGATATAGCTGACTAACATACAGAAACATACACAGAGAGTTAGGGAAAATGAAAACACAGAAGAATATGTCACAAGTGAAAGAACAAGAAAAAAGCACAGCAAGATACTGTACTTGGTAAATGAATCAAAACAAATGGTACTTGGTACTAATCAAAAACAAATCGTACTTGGAAAATGGTACTTGCAAAATGGATATAAGTAAAATGGCCCATAGAGAATTTGAAGTAGTAATCATAAAGATACTCACTGGACCTGAGAAAAGAGTGGAGGATATCAGTAAGATCCTTAAGAAAGAGATAAAAAACACAAAAAAAGAACTCAGAGATGAGGAACACAATAAATCAAATTATGAATATATTGATGGAATCATTAGCACACTGGAAGAAGCAGAGTAACAAATTAATGACATAGAAGACAGAGTAAATGGAAAGTAATAAAATTTTATAATTGAGGAAAAAAGGATTATGAAGAGTGAGAATAGACTTAGGAAAATCAGTGACTCTGTCATGTATAATAACATTTACATTAATGGATTGAAGAGAAAGAAAAGGGGGCAGAAAATTTATTTGAAGAAATAATAGCTGAAAATATACTTAATTTGCAAAAGGAAACAGATATCTGGATCGAAGAGGCAAGGATACCTTAAAGAAAATGAATGTAAAGAGGTCCACTATAAGACACATAGTAATCAAAATGGCAAAAAGTTCTGATAAAGAAAGTACTTTAGAGGAAGCAAGAGAAAATAAAACAGTTACATACAAGGAAAACCCCATGAGGCTATAAAAAAATTTTTTTTTTTTTTTTTTTTTTTCTTTTTTTTTTTAAAGATTTTATTTATTTATTTGACAGAGAGAGAGATTACAAGTAGGCAGAGAGGCAGACAGAGAGAGAGGAGGAAGCAGGCTCCCCGCGGAGCAGAGAGCCCGACGCGGGGCTCGATCCCAGGACCCCGAGACCATGACCCGAGCCGAAGGCAGCGGCTCAATCCACCGAGCCACCCAGGCGCCCCTATAAAAAAATTTTTTAAAAAAGTAAAATATTTTTTTAAGAAAGTGGAAAGACCATAAGCGATATTATGAAAAGTAGGAAAAACATGGGCAATAAAAGTAAGTAATTATGTAAAAGAATAAACCAATTAACCAAAATAAATAAATAAATAAAAGGCTGTTCCATTAATCTATACATCAGTTTTTTTTTTTCTGCCAGTACCATACTATCTTGATAATTACAGTTCATAACAGAGAACTCAGAAATAGACCCTTAACTCAATGGCCAACTAATCTTTGACAAAGCAGGAAAGAATATACAATGGAAAAAAGACAGTCCCATCAACAGATGGTACTTGGAAAATTGGACAGCCACACATAGAAGAATGAAACTGGACCATTTCCTTACACCATACACAAAATTAAACTCAAAATGTATGAAAAATCTGGGGGAGTCAAGATGGCAGGGAAGTAGGAGGAGGCACCATTTCAACCTGTACCCTAAAGTGAGCTGATTACCTACCAAAGAACTCCGACCACCCATGAAATCAGCCTGAGATCAGAATTATACACGTCTGGATCTCTACAGGAGCAGAAGACGCCAGTGGCAGGTAAAGCAGACTGGGAGCATCTGACTGATATCAGAAGATAAACAAAAGGGGGAGGGAGACACCAGAGGTGACCAATTGGAAAGTAATACCCAAACACTAGAGTGCTCTGCGTCTGGGGACCAGCATTAACTTGGAGTCTGGTTGAAAGCACTCAAAAAACAAACAGCAAAGGATCGCGGGGGGGGGGGGGGTAATAGTGGGAACCTGGGCAGTTAGGGTCAGGGACCTAAGTCCCTGGACCCAGGACAGCCTCCTGTGGCGCTGAGCCAGAGAGAGTGCAGCGGAGAAATCAGGTCTCTGTCCCCGAGCCGCCAGTGTGCCTGAACGCCAGTGCGCCCGAGAACGAGTGGGGTCTGGCTCCGGTGAGGGGCTGGGAGCCTGGCCAGACAGCAATCCTGAAAGGAGTGCGTCCCACACCCTCCCTTGGGATAGGTGCTCATAGGCGCTAGCCTGGAGCTCTGGCATGCGGAAAAACCAGACATTCCCAGCCCGGGACAGCGGGAAAATCTCAGTGTGGGATCTCTGCTCTGAACCTCTCTGGCGGTCTGGAGCTGCCTAGACAGCCACCGCTGCCCTGGTTTTGGGTACAACGAGGAGCTCCTGCATCCCCAGGGACAGTGACTCAGAACCCACTCTGCCAGCAGCTTTTGCAAAACATTCTGAGGCTTCTCTCTGAGAGGGAGGTCGGGGTGCACTTTGCTCTGCTCTAAACCTCCAAAAACCATCAAAAGCTGTCAAGGCGAGAGAAAGCAGATGAAAGAACATAAAAACCCCCAGAGAACAAAAGGCTGAAAAAAAAAACAGCTTCCTCAGAGCTCACCCCCTTGAGGGGAGCAGGAGGACCTAATTCAGGGAACATCATTGTCTGACAACCTACTTGGCAGGCCCCTCCCCCAGAAAACCAACCAGGAAGGAAGAAAAAAAAAAAGACTACAAGAGAACAACCACCACTACTTCATAAATACAACTTTTATTTTTAACTCTTTACCAATATTCTGGTTCTTTTTTTAATACATACAGATAATTTTTTTAACCTATTTACCACCACACTGAGATTTCCAGTACATCAAATTCTTTAATAACCTTCTAACCTGAACTTCTTGATACATCCACCTGTGTTTTTCTTTTGCTTTTCTATTTTTTTAATTCTTTTTTAATTTTAACTTAGTTTAGTCTAGTTTATTCTTTTTTAATTTTTATTTTCTACTATACATATAGAGTTAAACTTCAAGGTAATCCCCTTTCCTCAATCAATGCTACCCCTATAGGCAAACCAGTTTCTAATCCCCCTGTAACTTAGGAAAGTTGAATCCCTTAACAAAAACATCAAGATACATTCAGGAAGAATCAAAATAACCTTCCGCATCCACACTGAGAATTTATAACCACTCTCCCAATTTTTCCTTCTGTCAGTGTTTCTGTGAATTTGTGTTTGTCCTGATAATATATAAATCTTATACTTGGGGTTCTTTCTGGTGAAGTTCTTCCCTTTTTTTTGCTTATATATATATATTTTTTTTTCTCTTGTCATATACTTTTATCAGTCTTTTTGTTTGTCAGTTTTTGTTTGTATACTTCACAAATCTTACCTTGTGGCCCATTTGGGCTGAGTCTTCTCTTTTATCTTCCCTTTATTTTCCTATCTCTCTCTTTCTCTCTCTTTTTTTTCCTTTTTTCTTTTCCCTTTTTTTCTTTCTTCTTCTCTATTTCTTTTTCTTTTCGTTTTTCTCTCATTTGGGTGGGGAATCCTGATTGCACAGAAGCATTTCGGGGTGCACATTGACTGCACCACAATCGATAAGTCCAGCTGCATCTGTTTAGTCATCTCTTACCAAAATGACTAGGAGGAGGAATACCCAACAGAAGAAAAATACAGAGGATGGGCCTTCTGAAACAGAACTAATGGCTATCGACATAGACAATATGTCAGAAAAGGAATTCAGACTAACAATTATCCAGGCAATAGCTAGGTTGGAGAAAGCCATGGATGACCAAACAGAATTGATTAGGGCAGAACTGAAAGCCACCAGGGATGATGTTCACAATGTTAGGGCAGAACTGAAAGCCACCAGGGATGATGTTCAAAATGCTCTCAATGAGTTCCAATCCAATCTAAATTCTCTAAAAGCTAGGGTAACTGAGACAGAAGATAGATAAAACGAGAGGACCCATCCATATGTTGCCTACAAGAGACCCATTTTGAACCTAAGGATACCCCCAGACTGAAAGTGAAGGGATGGAGACGCATCTTTCATGACAATGGGCCTCAAAAGAAGGCCGGGGTAGTGATTCTCATATCAGATAAATTAGATTTTATACTAAAGACTATAGTCAGAGATACAGAAGGACACTACATCATTCTTAAAGGGACTATCCGCCAAGATGATCTAACAATTGTGAATATCTATGCCCCCAATATGGGATCACCCAATTACATAAGAAAACTATTAATCAAGATAAAGAGTCATATTGATATGAATACAATAATAGTAGGAGATCTTAATACGTCTCTCTCAGAAATAGACAGATCATCAAAGCAGAAAATTAATAAAGAAATGAGAGCATTGAATGAAATATTGGACCAGATGGACCTCATAGACATATACAGAACATTCCACCCTAAAACAACAGAATACACATTCTTCTCACGTGCACATGGAACCTTCTCCAGAATAGACCACATACTGGGTCACAAAGCAGGACTCAACCGATACCAAAAGACTGACATTATTCCCTGCATATTCTCAGATCACAATGCTTTGAAACTGGAACTCAATCACAAGGAAAAGTTCAGAAGGAACTCAAACACCTGGAAGCTAAAGACCACCTTGCTTAAGAATGCTGGGATGAACCAGGAGATCAAAGATGAACTTAAACAATTCATGGAAACCAATGAGAATGAAGACACTTTGGTCCAAAACCTATGGAATACAGCAAAGACGGTTCTAAGAGGGAAATGCATAGCCATCCAAGCCTCCCTCAAAAAAATTGAAAAATCCAGAATACACCAGCTGTCTCAACACCTTAAAGAACTGGAGAATCAACAACAAATCAAACAAACTCCACATGCAAGAAGGGAAATAATCAAGATTAGAGCAGAGATCAATGAGGTAGAAACCAGAGATACAGTAGCACGTATCAATGAAACTAGAAGCTGGTTTTTTGAAAGAATCAATAAGATCGATAAACTATTAGCCACACTAATCCAAAAGAAAAGAGAGAAAGCCCAACTTAATAAAATTATGAATGAAAAGGGAGAGATCACAACGAACAAATAGAAACAATCATCAGAAATTATTACCAACAGTTATATGTCAATAAGCTAAGCAACCTAGATGAAATGGATGCATTCCTGGAAAACTACAAACTCCCAAAATTGAACCAGGAAGAAATGGACAACTTGAATAGACCGATATCTAGTAACGAGATTGAAGCAGTGATCAAAAACCTCCCAAAAAATAAGAGACCAGGACCTGACGGATTCCCTGGGGAATTCTACCAAACTTTCAAAGAAGAAATAACACCAATTCTCCTGAAGCTGTTCCAAAAAATTGAAGCAGAAGGAAAACTTCCAGACACTTTTGATGAAGCCAGCATTACCCTGATCCCCAAACCAGGCAAAGACCCTACCAAAAAGGAGAATTTCAGACCAATATCACTGATGAATATGGATGCAAAGATTCTCAACAAGGTCCTAGCAAACAGGATCCAGCAGCACATTAAAAAGTTTATCCACCATGACCAGGTGGGATTCATCCCTGGGTTGCAAGGTTGGTTCAACATTCGGAAATCAATCAATGTGATAGAACAAATAAATCAATAAGAGAAGAGAGAACAACCACATGGTCCACTCAATTGATGAAAAAGCATTTGACAAAATCCAGCATCCATTCCTTGTGAAAACACTTCAAAGTATAGGGATAGAGGGAACATTCCTGAACTTCATAAAATCTATCTATGAAAGCCCCACAGCATCATCCTCAATGGGAAAAATCTTGCAGAGATCAGGAACACGACAAGGATGCCCACTCTCACCACTCTTGTTCAACGTAGTACTAGAAGTTCTAGCGACGGCAATCAGACAACAAAGAGAAATAAAACGTATCCAAATTGGCAAGGAAGAAGTCAAACTCTCTTCACAGATGACATGATTCTTTATATGGAAAACTCAAAAGACTCTACCCTCAAATGACTAGAACTCATAGCGCAATTCAGTAACGTGGCAGGATACAAAGTCAATGTTCAGATATCAGTGGCTTTCTTATACACTAACAACGAAAATACAGAAAGGGAAATTAGAGAATTGATTCCATTTACTATAGCACCAAGAACCATAAGATACCTGGGAATAAACCTAACCAAAGAGGTAAAGGACCTGTACTCAAGGAACTACAGAACACTTGTGAAAGAAATTGAAGAAGACACAAAAAGATGGAAGACTGTTCCATGCTCTTGGATCAGAAGAATAAACATTGTTAAAATGTTTATACTGCCTAGAGCAATCTATACTTTTAATGCCATTCTGACCAAAATTCCACCGGTATTTTTCGAAGAGCTGGAGCAAATAATCCTAAAATTTGTATGGAATCAGAAGAGACCCCGAATTGCTAAGGAAATGTTGAAAAACAAAAACAAAACTGGCGGCATCACGTTACCTGATTTCAAGCTTTCCTACAAAGCTGTGATCACCAAGAAGCGTGGTACTGGCATAAAAACAGACACATAGACCAGTGGAACAGAGTAGAGAGCCCAGTTATGGACCCTCAACTCTATGGTCAAATAATCTTTGACAAAACAGGAAAAAATATTCAATGGAAAAAAGACAGTCTCTTCAATAAATGGTGCTGGGAAAACTGGACAGCAATATGTAGAAGAATGAAACTCGACCATTCTCTTACTCCGTACACAAAGATAAACTCGAAATGGATAAAAGACCTCAATGTGAGACAGGAATCTATCAGAATCCTAGAGGAGATCATAGGCAGTAACCTCTTCCATATCAGCCACAGCAACTTCTTTCAAGATATGTCTCCAGGGGCACCTGGGTGGCTCAGTGGGTTAAGCCGCTGCCTTCGGCTCAGGTCATGATCTCAGGGACCTGGGATCGAGTCCCACATTGGGCTCTCTGCTCAGCGGAGAGCCTGCTTCCCTTCCTCTCTCTCTGCCTGCCTCTCTGTGATTTCTCTCTGTCAAATAAATAAAATCTTAAAAAAAAAAAAAAGATATGTCTCCAAAGGCCAAAAATGAACTTTTGGGACTTCATCAAGATCAAAAGCTTCTGCACAGCAAAGGAAACAGTCAACAAAACAAAGAGGCAACCCACGGAATGGGAGAAGATATTTGCAAACAATACAGACAAAAAGTTGATATCCAGGATCTATAAAGAAGTCCTCAAACTCAACACACACAAAACAGATAATCATATCAAAAAATGGGCAGAAGATATGAACAGACACTTCTCCAATGAAGACATACAAATGGCTATCAGACACATGAAAAAATGTTCATCATCACTAGCCATCAGGGAGATTCAAATTAAAGCTACATTGAGATACCATCTGACACCAGTTAGAATGGCCAAAATTAGCAAGACAGGAAACAACGTGTGATGGAGAGGATGTGGAGAAAGGGGAACCCTCTTCCACTGTTGGTGGGAATGCAAGTTGGTGCAGCCACTTTGGAGAACAGTGTGGAGATTCCTGAAGAAATTAAGAATAGAGCTTCCCTAGGACCCTGCAATTGCACTGCTGGATATTTACCCCAAAGATACAGATGTAGTGAAAAGAAGGGCCATCTGTACCCCAGTGTTTATAGCAGCAATGGCCACAGTCGCCAAACTGTGGAATGAACCAAGATGCCCTTCAACGAATGAATGGATAAGGAAGATGTGGTACGTATACACAATGGAGTATTATGCGTCCATCAGAAAGGATGAATACCCAACTTTTGTAGCAACATGGACGGGACTGGAAGAGATTATGCTGAGCGAAATAAGTCAAGCAGAGAGAGTCAAGTATCATATGGTCTCACTTATTTGTGGAGCATAACAAAGGACACGGTGGACATGGGGAGATGGAGAGGAGAGGGAGTTGAGGGAAACTGGAAGGGGAGATGAACCATGAGAGACTATGGACTCTGAAAAACAACCAGAGGGTTTTGAAGGGGCGGGGGGGGGGGTGGGAGGTTGAGGAACCAGGTGGTGGGTAATAGGGAGGGCACGTACTGCATGGAGCACTGGGTGTGATGCCAAAACAATGAACATTGTTATGCTGTAAATAAACAAATTAATAAAAAAATGTATGAAAAATCTAAATGTGAGAGAGGTATCCATCAAAATCTTAGAGGGAACACAGGCAACAAACTCTTCCACCTCAGTCACAGCAACTTCTGGCTAGACACATCTCCAAGGGCAAGAGAAACAAAAGCAAAAATGATCTTCTGTTATTTGATCAAGATAAAAAGCTTCTGCACAGCAAAGGAAACAGTCCACAAAACAAAGAGGCAACCTACAGAAAGCAAGACTATATTTGTAAATGTTTTATCAGATAAGGGGCTAGAACCTAAGATCTATATAGAACATATGAAACTCCACACCCCCCAAAAAAATATTCCAGTCAAGAAGTGGGCAGAAGACATGAACAGTTATTTCTCCAAAGAGGACATATGAATGGCTAATTGTCACATGGAAAAATTGTTCAACATCACTCAGCATCAGGGAATTACAAAACAAGGTGGAGTATGGAAAGATGGAGGAGGAGTAGAGGACCTTATTTCAGCTGGTCCCCTGAATTCAGGTGGATATCTACCAGACTACTTTGAACCCCCATGAAATCAGCCTGAGATTTAAGATATACCTGAATCTCTACAGAGTATTTCCAGTGGTTGGTTTAGAGGTATGATGCAGGGAACCTTGATTCTGTGGGCAGATATTGGAAGGCAGTGACTTGGATATGGGGAGGGAGCGTCTTGGATCCTGCACAACCAGAGCACAAAAGCCTCCTACACCAGGGACTGAGCACAGGCTTGCAGACCAGTAATAGCAGGGAAAAGACTTTAGGGCAGCCCCTCAGACTGAAACCTGGAGCTATGGGGGCACATGTGCACACTGGGGGTGGCTGGTGGTTTTAGAAGTACAAAGGGCAGAGACATACCTGGATATGGAAGCAAGGGCTGAGAGTGTTGTTGTGGGACATACAACCCAGGACACTGTGGTTTATAGCAGCACAGACAAAAATGAAGTCATTGTGGCCTGGAGTCCTCTCTGGAGACCAGACTGCAATCTCTCTGTTCTGACACAAAAGTTTGGATACAGTCACTTCTGCTCTGACTCTTGGAAGAGATATGCAAACCCACCATGGAAAGCCCCCAGAGAACAAAAGCCCTAAAAAAAAAAACAAAACGGTTTTCACTGAGGCAATCCCCCCAAAGGGGGCAGGGCAACTGCCCAAACAGGGTAGCCTGAGTAAGAGTGCAGCTGGCCCCTCCTCCAGAAGATAGGCTGGAAGAACAAGAGGCCAACGATATTAATAATTAATTTTAAAAAACCCACTGGCCAGACTTATACAAAAGAAAAGAGAAAGGGCCCAAATTAATAAAATTAATAAAATCATGAATGAAAAGGGAGAGCTCACGACTAACACCAAGGAAATAGAAACAATCATCAGAAATTATTATCAACAGTTCTATGACAATAAATTAGGCAACCTGGAAGAAATGGATGCATTCCCAGAACTCTGAAACTACCAGCAGTGCAACAGGAGGAAACTGACAAACTGATTAGACCAATAACCTGTACAAGATTCAAACAGTGATCAAGAACCTCCCAAAATCAAGAGTCCAGGACCTGGTGGATTCCTTGGAGAATTCTACCAAATATTCAAAGAAGAAATAATACCTATTCTCCTGAAACTTTTTCAAAAAATAGAAAAAGAAAGAAAACTTCCAAACTCATTCTATGAGGCCAGGTTTACCTTAACCCCTAAACCAGGCAAAGACCTCATCAAAAAGGAGAATTTCAGACCAATATCCCTGATGAATATGGATGCCAAAATTCTCAACAAGGTCCTAGCTAATAGGACCCAACAGTACATTAAAAAGGTTATCCACCATGACCATGTGGGATTTATCCCCGGGATATGAAGCTGGTTCAACATTTGCAAATCAATCAACACGACAGAACACATTAATAAAAGGAGAGAGGAATCATTTGATCCTCTCAATTGATGGAGAAAAAGCATTTGACAAAACACAGCATGAATTCCTGATTAAAACTCGTCTGAGTAAGGGGATAGAGAGACCTTTCTCAATTTCAGAAAATCCATCTACGAAAAACACGCAGCGAATATCATTCTTTTTTTTAAAGATTTTATTTGTTTATTTGACAGACAGAGATCACAGGTAGGTAGAAAAGCAGGTTGGGGTGGGGGAAGCAGGCTCCCTGCTGAGCAGAGAGCCCAATGTGGGATCATGACCTGAGCTAAGGTGGAGGCTTTAACCCACTGCACTACCCAGGTGCCCCAAGAATATCATTCTTTTTTTTTTCACTTTTTAAAATTTCTTTTCAGTGTAACAGTATTCATTGTTTTTGCACCACACCCAGTGCTCCATGCAATACGTGCCCTCCCTATTACCCAACACCTGGTTCCCCAAACTCCCACGCCCCGCCCCTTCAAAATCCTCAGGTTGTTTTTCAGAGTCCAGTCTCTCATGGTTCATCTTCCCTTCCAATTTCCCTCAACTCCCTTCTCCTCTCCATCTCCCCATGTCCTCCATGTTATTTGTTATGCTCCACAAATAAGTGAAACCATATGATACTTGACTCTCTCGGCTGGACTTATTTCACTCAGCATAATCTCATCCAGTCCCATCCATGTTGCTACAAAAGTTGGGTATTCATCCTTTCTGATGGAGGCATAAAACTCCATCGTGCATATGTACCACATCTTCCTTATCCATTTGTCCTTTGTAGGGCATCTTGGTTCTTTCCACAGTTTGGCGAACGTGGCCATTGCTGCTATAAACATTGGGGTACAGATGGCTCTTCTTTTCACTACATCTGTATCTTTGGGGTAAATACCCAGCAGTGCAATTGCAGGGTCCTAGGGAAGCTCTATTCTTAATTTCTTGAGGAATCTCCACACTGTTCTCCAAAGTGGCTCCAACAACTTGCATTCCCAAGAACAGTGGAAGAGGGTTCCCCTTTCTCCAGATACTCTCCAACACACGTTGTTTCCTGTCTTGCTAATTTTGGCCATTCTACCTGGTGTAAGGTGATATCTCAATGTGGTTTTAATTTGAATCTCCCTGATGGCTAGTGATGCTGAACCTTTTTTCATGTGTCTGATAGCCATTTGTATGTCTTCATTGGAGAAGTGTCTGTTCATATCTTCTGCCCATTTTTTGATATGATAATCGGTTTTGTGTGTGTTGAGATTGAGGAGTTCTTTATAGATCCTGGATATCAACCTTTTCTCTGTACTGTCATTTGCAAATATCTTCTCCCGTTCCGTGGGTTGCCTCTTTGTTTTGTTGACTGTTTCCTTTGCTGTGCAGAAACTTTTGATCTTGATGAAGTCCCAAAAGTTCATTTTCGCTTTTGTATCCTTTGCCTTTGCAGACATCTCTTGAAAGAAGTTGCTGTGGCTGATATCGAAGAGGTTACTGCCTATGTTCTCCTCTAGGATTCTGATGCATTCCTGTCTCACGTTGATGTCTTTTATCCATTTCGAGTTTATCTTTGTGTATGGTATAAGAGAATGGTCAAGTTTCATTCTTCTACATATCGCTGTCCAGTTTTCCCAGCACCATTTATTGAAGAGACTGTCTTTTTTCCACTGTATATTTTTTCCTGTTTTGTCGAAGATTATTTGACCATAGAGTTGAGGGTCCATAACTGGGCTCTCTACTCTGTTCCACTGGTCTATGTGTCTGTTTTTATGCCAGTACCATGCTTCTTGGTGATCACAGCTTTGTAGGAAAGCTTGAAATCAGGTAACATGATGCAGCCAGTTTTGTTTTTGTTTTTCAACATTTTCTTAGCAATTTGGGGTGTCTTCTGATTCCATATAAATTTTAGGATTATTTGCTCCAGCTCTTTGAAAAATACCGGTGGAATTTTGATCAGAATGGCATTAAAAGTATAGATTGTTCTAGGCAGCATGGACATTTTAACAATGTTTATTCTTCAGATTCCAAAAGCATGGAATGGTCTTCCATCTTTTTGTGTCTTCTTCAATTTCTTTCTTGAGTGTTCTGTAGTTCCTCGAGTACAGATCCTTTACCTCTTTGGTTAGGTTTATTCCCAGGTATCTTATGGTTTTTGGTGATATAGTAAATGGAATCGATTCTCTAATTTCCCTTTCTGTATTTTCATTGTTAGGGTATAAGAAAGCCACTGATTTTTGTACATTGACTTTGTATCCTGCCACATTACTGAATTGCTGTATGAGTTCTAGTAGTTTGGGGGTGGAGTCTTTGAGGTTTTCCATATAAAGAATCATGTCATCTGTGAAGAGAGAGAGTTTGACTTCTTCATTGCCAATTTGGATACCTTTCATTTCTCTTTGTTTTCTGATTGTTGTTGCTAGGACTTCTAATACTATGTTGAACAAGAGTGGTGAGAATGGGCATCCTTGTCGTGTTCCTGATCTCAACGGGAAGGCTGCAAGCTTTTTCCCATTGAGGATGATATTTGCTGTGGGTCTTTCATAGATAGATTTTATGAAGTTCAGGAATGTTCCCTCTATCCCTATACTTTGAAGCGTTTTCATCAGGAACGGATGCTGGATTTTGTCAAATGCTTTTTATGCACCCATTGAGAGGACCATGTGGTTCTTCTCTCTTCTGTTATTGATTTGTTCTATAATATTGATTGATTTGCATATATTGAACCATCCTTGTAGCCCAGGGATGAATCCCACCTGGTCTAGGTGGATAATCTTTATAATGTGCTGCTGGTTCCTGTTTGCTAGGATCTTGTTGAGAATCTTAGCATCCATATTCATCAGTGATATTGGTTTGAAATTCTCCTTTTTGGTAAGGTCTTTGCCTGGTTTGGGGATCAGGGTAATGCTGGCTTCATCAAAAGAGTCTCGAAGTTTTCCTTCTGCTTCAATTTTTTTAAACAGCTTCAGGAGAATTGGTGTTATTTTTTCTTTGTAAGTTTGGTATAGGGGCACTTGGGTAGCTCAGTGGGTTAAAGCCCCTGCCTTCTGCTCAGATCATGTTTTCAGGTTCCTGGGATCGAGCCCCACATCTGGCTCTCTGCTGAGCGGGGAGCCTGCTTCCTCCTCTCTCTCTGCATGCATCTCTTTTAATTGTGATCTCTGTCGGTCAAATAAATAAATAAAATCCTTAAAAAAAAGAAAGTTTGGTAGAATTCCCAGGGATTCCATCAGGTCCTGAGCTCTTTTTGGGGGGGGAAGTTTTTGATCACTGCTTCAATTTCGTTACTAGATATCAGTCTATTCAGGTTGTCAATTTCTTCCTGGTTCAATTTTGGGAGTTTGTAGTTTTCCAGGAATGCATCCATTTCATCTAGGTTGCTTAGCTTATTGGCATGTAACTGTTGGTAATAATTTCTGACGATTGTTTCTATTTCCTTGGGGTTAGATGTGATCTCTCACTTTTCATTTATAATTTTATTAATTTGGGCTTTCTCTTTTTCTTTTGGATTAGTGTGGCCAATGGTTTATCGATCTTACTGATTCTTTCAAAAAACCAGCTTCTAGTTTCGTTGATACGTTCCACTGTATCTCTGGTATCTACCTCATTGATCTCTGCTCTCATCTTGATTATTTCCCTTCTTGTGTGTGGAGTTGGTTTGATTTGTTGTTGGTTCTCTAGCTCTTTAAGGTGTAGAGACAGCTGGTGTATTCTGGATTTTTCAATTTCTTTTCTTTAAAAAAAAAAATTTATTTATTTATTTGACAGAGAGAGAGATCACAAGTAGGCAGAGAGGCCGGCAGAGAGAGAGGAGGAAGCAGGCTTCATCCTGAGCAGAGAGCCCAATGTGGGGCTGGATCATAGGACCCTGAGATCATGACCTGAGCCGAAGGCAGAGGCTTAACACACTGTGCCACCCAGGCGCCCCCTGGATTTTTCAATTTTTTTGAGGGAGGCTTGGATGGCTATGTATTTCCCCCTTAGAACCACCTTTGCTGTATCCCATAGGTTTTGGACCAAAGTGTCTTCATTCTCATTGGTTTCCATGAATTGTCTATGTTTTTCTTTGATCTCCTGCTTGATCCAAGCATTCTTAAGCAAGGTCGTCTTTAGCTTCCAGGTGTTTGAGTTCCTTCCAATCGTTTCCTTGGGATTGAGCTCCAGTTTCAAAGCAATGTGATATGAGAATATGCAGGGAATAATGTCAGTCTTTTGGTATAGGTTGAGTCCTGATTTTTGACCCAGTATTTGGTCTATTCTGGAGAAGGTTCCATGTGCACTTAAGATGAATGAGTATTCTGTTGTTTTAGGGTGGAATGTTCTGTATATGTCTATGAGGTCCATCTGGTCCAGTGTGTCATTCAGTGCTCTCATTTCTTTATTGATTTTCTGCTTCGATAATCTGTCTATTACTGAGAGAGGCGTGTTAAGATCTCCTACTATTAATGTATTCAAACAATATGACTCTTTATCTTGATTAATAGTTTTCTTATGTAATTGGCTGCTCCCATACTGGGGGTGTAGATATTTACAATTGTTAGATCATCTTGGTGGCTAGCCCCTTAAGAATTATGTAGTGTCCTTCTGTATCTCTGACTATAGTCTTTAGTTTAAAATCTAATTTATCTGATATGAGAATTGCTACCCCGGCCTTCTTTTGAGGTCCATTGGCATGAAAGATGCTTCTCCATATCTTTGCTTTCAGTCTGGGTGTATCTTTTGGTTCAAAATGGGTCTCTTGTAGACAACATATGGATGGGTCCTGTTGTTTTATCCAATCTGCAAAACTGTGTCATTTTATGGGCGCATTTAGGCCATTCGCATTCAGAGTGATTATTGATAGATACGTTTTTATTGACATCGTGTTACCTTTGAAGTCTTTCTGTCTGGAGATTATCTCTATATTTCTGTTCAATGATATTCTTGGGATTTTTTCTCTTTTATAGAGCCCCCCTTAACATTTCCTGCAGTGTCGGCTTGGTGGTTGCATAGTGTTTTAAGCCTTGCTTGTCTTGGAAACTCTTTATCTCTCCATCCATTTTGAATGTCAGTCTTGCTGGATAAAGTATTCTTGGCTGCATGATCTTCTCATTTAGTACTCTGAATGTATTTTTCCAACCCTTCGTGGCTTGCCAGGTCTCTCTAGACAGGTCTGACATTATTCTAATTGGCTTTCCTCTGTATGTAAGGAGCTTCTTTGTCCTAACTACTTTCAAGAGGGTTTGCCTACAATTTTAATTCTTCATTCTAACTATCAGGTATCGTGAGGACTTTCAAGAATCTATAATCTTGGGGGGGGGGGGACCATTCTGCCTCTAATTCATGAACGCTGTTTCCATTCGTGTGTTTGGGAAAATTTTCATAGACAACTTGTTCCACTATATCTTCTAGACATCTTTCTTTCTCCTCTCTTCAGGGATTCCAAGAATTCTGATGTTGGAACATTTCATGGCATCGTTTATTTCCCTGCTTCTGTTTTCGTGGCTTCTGAGCTGTTTGTTCCAGGCTTCCTCCTGATCCTTTCTCTCTATCTGTTTGTCCTCCAGATCACTAATTCTATCTTCTCTCTCAGTTACCCTAGCTTTTAGAGAATTTGGATTAGATTGGAACTCCTTGAGAGCATTTTGAACATCATCCCTGGTGGCTTTCAGTTCTGCCCCAACATTGTGAACATCATCCTTGGTGGCTTTCAGTTCTGCCCTAATCAATTCTGTTTGGTCACCCATGGCTATCTCCAACCTAGCTATTGTCTGGATAGTTTTTAACCTGAATTCCTTTTCTGACATATTGTCTATGTCGATAGCCATTAGCTCTGTTCCAGAAGGTCCATCCTCTGTATTTTTCTTCGGTTGGGCATTCCTCTTCCGAGACATTTTGGTGAGAGATGACTGAACGGATGTAGTTGGATGTATTAACTGTGGTGCAGTCAAGGTGCACCCTGGAACGCTTCTGAGCAATCAGGATTCCCCACCCAAAGGAGAGAAAAAAGAAAAGAAAAAGCAAAAGAAAAAAGAGAGAGAGAGAGAGAGCGAAACAGGAAAAAATGGGAAGATAAAAGAAAAGGCTCAGCCCAAATGGGCCCAAAGGTAAGATTTATGAAATATACAAACAAAAACAGACAAACAAAAATACTTACCAAAATATATGACAAGAGAAAAAATATGTATATAAAAGCAAAAAAAGGAAGAACCTCGTCAAAAAGAACCCCACGTATAAGATTTATATACTCTCAGTACAAACACAAATACCCAGAAACACTGGCAGAAGGAAAAGTTGGAGAGTCATTATAATTTCTCAGTGTGGGCAAGGAAGTTTATTTTGATTCTTCCTGAA
This sequence comes from Meles meles, assembly GCF_922984935.1. Lineage (NCBI taxonomy): Eukaryota > Metazoa > Chordata > Mammalia > Carnivora > Mustelidae > Meles > Meles meles. The sequence continues at coordinate 49,259,398 of NC_060087.1, read as the reverse complement.
TGTATCTTAATTTTTTTTTTCTTTTTTACAGATAGAGAGAGAGAGAGAGAGATTACAAGTAGGCAGAGCAGCAGCCAGAGAGGGGAGGAAGCAGGCTCCCTGCCAAGCAGAGAGCCCGATACGGGGCTCGATCCCAGAGACCCTGAGATCATGACCTGAGCTGAAGGCAGAGGCTTAACCCACTGAGCCACCCAGGTACCCCTTCCTGAATGTATCTTGATGTCTTTGTTAAAGGACTCAAACTTCCTAAGATAAAGGGGGATTAAAAATTGGTTTACCTATAGGGGTAGCATTGATTGGGGAAAGGGGATTACCTTGATGTTTAACTCTATATGTATACCAGAAAAAAATTAAAAAAGAAAAAACTAGACTAAACTAAACTAAAATTAAAAAAAAAATTATAAAAATAGAAAAGCAAAAGAAAAACAAGGGTGTATATATCAAAAAGTTCTGGTTAGTAGGTTACTAAGGAATTTGATGTACTTGACATCACATTCTGATGGTAAATAGGTTAAAAAATTATCTATATGTATAAAAAAAAAGAACCAGAATAGTGGTAACGAGTTAAAAATAAAAGTTGTATTTATGAAGTAGTGGTGGTTATTCTCTTGTCGTCTTTTTTTTTTTTTTTCTTCTTCCTTCCTGGTTGGTTTTCTGGGGGATGGGCCTGCCACGTGAGTTTTCAGTCAATGATGTTCCCTGAGTTAAGTCCTCCCTCCCACCTCAAGGGGGTGGGCTCTGAGGAAACCGTTTTTTCCAGGCTTTTGTTCTCTGGAGGTTTTTATGTTTGTTCATCTGTTTTCTCTCGCCTTGACAGCTTTTGATGGTTTCTGGAGGTTTAGAGGAGAGCTAACTGCACCCTGACCTCCCTCTCAGAGAGAAGCCTCAGAATGCTCTGCAGAGCTGCTGGCAGAGTAGGTTCCGAGTCAGGGTCCCTGGCGATGCAGGATCTCCTCCTTGTACCCAAAACCATGGCAGCAGCGTCTGTCTGGGCAACTCCAGACTGCCAGAGAGGTTCCAAGCAGCAATCACACACTGAGGTTTTCCCGCTGGCCCAGGCTGGGAGTGCCTGCGTTTTCCGGGTCCCAGAGCTCCTGGCAGCACCTGTGAGCACCTCTTCCAGGGGAGGGTGTGGGGCGCGCACATCTCAGGCTCTGATCCCTTGGCCGCGGTCTAAGAACGCCAGGCTAATGCCTGCCCGCACCTCTCTCAGGGAGGGTGTGGGGCGCACGTTACTTAGGAACACCGTCTGGCGAGGCTCCCAGCCCCTCACAGGAGACAGACCCCACACGTTCTTGGACGCGCTGGCGGCTCAGGGACCAAGACCTTGTTTCTCTGCCACACTCTACCTGGCTCAGTGCCAGAGGAGGCTGTCCTGGGTCCGGGGACTTAAGCCCCCGTCCCTAACTGCCCTGATTTCCACAATTCCCCCCGCGATACTTTGATCTTTTTTTTGAGTGCTTTCAACCTGACTCCAAGTTAATGCTGGTCCCCAGATGCAGGGCACTCTCGTATTGGGGTATTACTTTTCAGTCAGTCGCCTCTGGTGGCTCCCTCCCCCTTTTGTTTATCTTCTGATAGCACTCCTAAATTCCCACTCCGCTTTACCTGCCCACTGGAATCTTCTGCTCCTGTAGAGATCCAGACGTGTATAATTCTGGTCTCAGGCTGATTTCACGGGTGATCGGAGTTCTTTGGTAGGTAATCAGCTCGCTTTAGGGTACAGGTTGAAACAGCGCCTCCTCCTACTTCCCCACCATCTTGACTCCCCGGGAATATCATTCTTAATGGAGAAAAGCTGAGAACATTTCCCATAAGATCAGGAACAAGACACGATGCCCATTCCTGCCACTACTGTTCAACATATTTCTAGAAGTCCTAGCAACAGCAATTAGACAATGAAAGGAAATAAAATGTATTCAATTGGCAAAGAAGTCAAACTCTATCTCTTTGCAGATGACATGATACTTTATGTGGAAACTCCAAAAGTCTCCACACCCAAATTACTAGAACTCATACAGCAATTCAGTAATGTGGCAGGATACAAATCAAGGCACAGAAACCAGTTTCCTTCTTATACACTAACAATGAAACTGTAGAAAAAGAAAATAAAAAGTCGATCCCATTTACAATAGTACCAAAAACAATAAGTGGGCTTGGAATAATCCTAACCAAAGAGGTAAATGGTCTATACTCTAGGAACTCCAGGACACTCATGAAAGAAATTGAAGAACACACAAAAAAGGGGGAAAACATTCCATGCTCATATATCTGAAGAATAAATGTTAAAATATCTATGCTGTGGGGAGACAAGATGGAGGGGAGGTAGGAGGAGGTGCCATTTCAACCTGTACCCTAAAGGGAGCTGATTACCTACCAAAGAACTCCGATCATCCATGAAATCAGCCTGAGATCAGAATTATACACATCTGGATCTCTATAGGGGCTGAAAACACCAGTGGGCAGGTAAAGTGGAGTGGGAACATTGGACTGATATCAGAAGATAAACAAAAGGGGGAGGGAGCCAGCAGAGGCGACCGATTGGAAAGTAATACCCCAATACGAGAGTGCCCTGCGTCTGGGGACCAGCATTAATTTGGAATCTGGTTGAAAGCACTCAAAAAGAGCAAAGGATTGTGGGGGGAAATTGTGGGAATCGGGGCGGTTAGGGACAGAAGCTTAAGTCCCCGGACCCAGGACAGCCACCCCTGGCGCTGAGCCAGAGGGAGTGCAGCAGAGAAACAAGGTCTTGGTCCCTGAGTCGCCACCGCCAGAACACGTGTGGTCTGGCTCCTGTGAGGGGCTGGGAGCCTCGCCAAATGGCAGAATGCCGCACCGCACCGTGCTATCAGAGCCTGAGATGTGCAAGCCCCACAGGCTCCCCTAGGAGAGTGCGCACAGGCGCCAGCCTGGTGCTCTCGGACCCGGAATGACCAGGTACTCCCAGCCCAGGCCAGCAGGAAAATCTCAGTGTGCGACTGCTGCTTGGAACCTCTCTGGTGGTCTGGAGCTGCCCAGACAGCCGCCGCTGCCGTGGTTTTGGATACAAGCAGGAGATCCTGCATCCCCAGGGACCGCGACTCAGAACCTGCTCTGCCAGCAGCTCTGCAGCACACACAGTGGAACAGACTGAGACTTCTCTCTGAGAGGGAGGTCGGGGTGCGGTTTGCTCTCCTCTAAACCTCCAAAAACCATCAAAAGCTGTTAAGGCGAGAGGAAAAAAAAAAAAAAAAGAAGAACAAACAAACATATAAAGCTCCAGAGAACAAAAGCCTGAAAAAACGGTTTCCTCAGAGCCCATCCTCTTGAGGGGGGAAGGAGGACTTAACTCAGGAACCTCATTGACTGAAAACCCACGTGGCAGGCCCCTCCCCCAGAAAACCAACCAGGAAAGAAAGAAAAAAAAAAGGCAAAAGAACAACCACAATTACTTCATAGATACAACATTTATTTTTAACTCATTTGCACTATTCTGGTTCATTTTTATTTTCCTTTTCATATAGATAATTTTTTAACCTATATACCATCACAGTGAGATGTTCAGTACATGAGATTCCATAATGACCTTCTAACCTGAACTTTTTTTTTTAGATTTTATTTATTTATTTGACAGACAGAGATCACAAGTAGGCAGAGAGGCAGAGAGAGAGAGGAGGAAGCAGGCTCCCTGCGGAGCAGAGAGCTCAATGCGGGGCTCGATCCCAGTACCCTGGGATCATGACCTGAGCTGAAAGCAGAGGCTTTAACCCACTGAGCCACCCAGGCGCCCCCTAACCTGAACTTTTTGATACATACACCCGTGTTTTTCTTTTGCTTTCTATTTTTTAAATTTTTTTAAATTTTAGTTATGTTTAGTCTAGTTTATTCCTTTTTTATTTTTATTTTCTAATATTCATATAGAGTTAAATCTCAAGGCAACCCACTTTCCCCAATCAATGCTACCCCTATAGGTAAACCAATTTTTAATCCCCGTTTATCTTAGAAAAGTTGAGTCCTTTAACAAAGATATCAAGATACATCCAGGAAGAATCAAAATAACCTTCCTCACCCACACTGAGAATTTATAACCACTCTCCCATTTTTTCTTCCTCCAGTGTTTCTGTGTATTTGTATTTGTCCTGAGAGTATATAAATCTTATACTTGGGGTTCTTATTGACGAGGTTCTTCCTTTTTTTACTTTTATGTATATATATATATATTTTTTTTCTCTTGTCTTTATCAGTCTTTTTGTTTGTCTGTTTTTGTTTGCATACTTCATAAACCTTACTTTGGGGACCATTTGGGCTGAGCCTTCTCTTTTATCTTCCCTTTTTTCCCTCTCTCTCTGTCTCTTTTTTTTTCTTTTTTGTTCCTTTTTTCTCTCATTTGGGTGGGGAATCCTGATTGCTCAGAAGCGTTCCAGGATGCACCTTGAAAGCAAGATGGTCGATATATCCAGCTACATTGGTTCAGTCATCTCTCACCAAAATGTCTCGGAGGAGGAATGCCCAACAGAAGAAAAATACAGAGGATGCACCTTCTGCAACACAGCTAATGGCTTTTGACATAGACAATATGTTGGAAAGGGAATTCAGGCTAAGAATAATCCAGGCAATAGCTAGGTTGGAGAAAGCCATGGATGACCAAATGGAATTGATTAGGGCAGAACTGAAAGCCACCAAGGATGATGTTCACAATGTTAGGGCAGAACTGAAAGCCACCAGGGATGATGTTCAAAATGCTCTCAATGAGCTCCAATCTAATCTAAATTCTCTAAAAGCTAGGGTAACTGAGAGAAAAGATAGAATTAGTGATCTGGAGGATAAACAGACAGAGAAAGGATCAGGAGGAAGCCTGGAACAAACAGCTTAGAAACCACAAAAACAGAATAAGGGAAATAAATGATGCCAGGAAAGGATCCAACATCAGAATTATTGGAATCCCTGAAGGAGAGGAAAAGAATGAAGTCTAGAAGATATAGTGGAACAAGTTGTCCATGAAAATTTTCCCAATCTCACGAATGGAACCAGCGTTCATGTATTAGAGGCAGAATGGTTCCCCCCAAGATTATAGATTCTCGAAAGTCCTCGAGACAACTAATAGTAAGAATGAAGAATTATAATTGTAAGCAGACCCTCATGAAAGGAGCTAGGACAAAGAAGTTCCTTATGTAAAGGGGAAAGTCCATCAGAATAACTTCAGACTTGTCTACAGAGACCTGGCAAGTCAGAAAGGGCTGGCAAGATATATTCAGGGCACAGAATGACAAGAACATGCAACCAAGAATGCTTTATAAAGCAAGACTGACATTCAAAATGGATGGAGAGATAAAGAGTTTCCAAGACCGGCAAGGCTTAAAAGACTATGCAACCACCAAGCCAACACTGCAGTAAATGTTAAGGGGGGTTCTATAAAAGAGAAAAAGTCCTAAAAATATCATTGAACAGAAATATAGAGACAATCTACAGAAAGACTTCAAAGGTAACACGATGTCAATAAAAACGTATCTATCAATAATCACTTGCAATGTGAATGGCCTAAATGCACCCATAAAACGACAAAGGGTTGCAGATTGGATAAAACGACAGGACCTATCCATATGTTGTCTACAAGAGACCAATTTCGCACTTAAGGATATACCCAGACTGAAAGTGAAGGGATGGAGAAGCATCTTTCATGCCAATGGGTCTCAAAAGAAAGCCGGAGGAGTGATACTCATATCAGATAAATTAGATTTTAAACTAAAGACTGTAGTCAGAGGTACAGAAGGACACTACAAAATTCTTAAAGGGACTATCCACCAAGATGATCAAACAATTGTAAATATCTATGCCCCCAATATGGGACCAGCCAATTATATAAGAAAATTATTAATCAAGATAAGGAGTCATATTGATATGAATACAATAATAGTAGGAGATCTTAACATGCCTCTCTCAGTAATAGGCAGATCATCAAAGGAAAAATCAATAAAGAAACAAGAGCATTGAATGATACATTGGACCAGATGGGCCTCATAGATATATACAGAACATTCCACCCTAAAACAACAGAATACTCATTCATCTTAAGTGCACATGGAACCTTCTCCAGAATAGACCAAATACTGGGTCAAAAATCAGGACTCAACCTATACCAAAAGACTCACATTATTCCCTGCATATTCTCATATCACATTGCTTTGAAACTGGAGCTCAATCACAAGGAAACGATTGGAAGGAACTCAAACACCTGGAAGCTAAAGACCACCTTGCTTAAGAATGCTTGGAACAAGCAGGAGAGCAAAGAAGAACTTAAACAATTCATGGAAACCAATGAGAATGAAGACACTTCAGTCCAACACCTATGGGATACAGCAAAGGCGGTACTAAGGGGCAAAAACATAGCCATCCAACCCTCCCTCAAAAAAAATTGAAAAATCCAGAATACACCAGCTGTCTTTACACCTTAAAGAGATGGAGAAACAACAACAAATCAAACCAGCTCCACACATAAGAAGGGAATTAATCACGATTAGAGCAGAGATCAATGAGGTAGAAACCAGAGATATAGTAGAACATAACAGTGAAACTAGAAGCTGGTTTTTTAAAAGAATTAATATGATCAATAAACAATTGGCCACACTAATCCAAAAGAAAAGAGAGAAAGCCCAAATTAATAAAATTATGAATGAAAAGTGAGAGATCACAACTAACACCAAGGAACTAGAAACAATCATCAGAAGTTATTATCAGTATTTATATGCCAATAAGCTAAGCTACCTAGACGAAATGGATGCATTCCTTGAAAACTATAAACTCCCCAAATTGAACCAGGAAGAAATGGACAACCTGAATAGACCAATATCTTGTAAAGAGATTGAAGCAATGACAAAAAACTCCAAAAAACAAGAGCCCAAGACCTGATGGATTCCCTGGGGGAATTCTATCAAACATTCAAGAAAAAATAACATCTATTCTCAGAAAGCTGTTTCAAAAAATTGAAGCAGAAGGAAAACTTCCAGACTCTTTTGATGAAGCCAGCATTACCCTGATCCCCAAATCAGGCAAGGACCCTACCAAAAAGGAGAATTTCAGACCAATATCACTGATGAATATGGATGCTAAGATTCTCAACAAGATCCTAGCAAACAGGATCCAACAGTACATTAAAAAGATTATCCACCATGACCAGGTGGGATTCATCCCTGGGTTACAAGGTTGGTTCAACTTTTGCAAATCAATCAATGTGATAGAACAAATCAATAAGAGAAGAGGGAGGAACCTCATGGTCCTCTCAATTGATGCAGAAAAAGCATTTGACAAAATCCAGCATCTGTTCCTGATGAAAACGCTTCAAAGTATAGGGATAGAGGGAACATTCCTGAACTTCATAAAATCTATCTATGAAAGACCCACAGCAAATATCATCCTCAATGGGAAAAAGCTTGCAGCCTTCCCGTTGAGATCAGGAACACGACAAGGATGCCCACTCTCACCACTCTTGTTCATAGTATTAGACGTTCTAGCAACGGCAATCAGACAACAAAGAGAAATAAAAGGTATCCAAATTGGCAAGGAAGAAGTCAAACTCTCTCTCTTCGCATATGACATGATTCTTTATATGGAAAACCCCAAAGACTCCACCCCCAAACTACTAGAACTCATACAGCAATTCAGTAACGTGGCAGGATACAAAGTCAATGTACAGAAATCAGTGGCTTTCTTATACACCAACAATGAAAATACAGAAAGGGAAATTAGAGAATCGATTCCATTTACTATAGCACCAAGAACCATAAGATACCTGGGCATAAACCTAACCAAAGAAGTAAAGGACCTATACTCGAGGAACTACAGAACACTCATGAAAGAAATTGAAGAAGACACAAAAAGATGGAAGACTGTTCCATGCTCTTGGATTGGAAGAATAAACATTGTTAAAATGTCTATACTGCCTAGAGCAATCTATACTTTTAATGCCATTCCGATAAAAATTCCACCGGTATTTTTCAAAGAGCTGGAGCAAATAATCCTAAAATTTGTATGGAGCCAGAAGAGACCCCGAATTGCTAAGGAAATGTTGAAAAACAAAAACAAAACTGGCGGCATCACGTTACCCGATTTCAAGCTTGACTACAAAGCTGTGATCACCAAGACAGCGTGGTACTGGCATAAAAACAGACACATAGACCAGTGGAACAGAGTGGAGAGCCCAGATATGGACCCTCAACTCTATGGTCAAATAATCTTCAACAAAACAGGAAAAAATATTCAATGGAAAAAAGACAGTCTCTTCAATAAATGGTTCTGGGAAAACTGGACAGCGATATGTAGAAGAATGAAACTCGACCATTCTCTTACACCGTACACAAAGATAAACTCGAAATGGATAAAAGACCTCAACGTGAGACAGGAATCTATCAGAATCCTAGAGGAGAACATAGGCAGTAACCTCTTCGATATCAGCCACAGCAACTTCTTTCAAGATATGTCTCCAAAGGCCAAGGAAACAAAAGCGAAAATGAACTTCTGGGACTTCATCAAGATCAAAAGCTTCTGCACAGCAAAGGAAGCAGTCAACAAAATCAAAAGGCAACCCACGGAATGGGAGAAGATATTTGCAAATGACAGTACAGACAAAAGGTTGATATCCAGGATCTATAAAGAACTTCTCAAACTCAACACACACAAAACAGATAATCATATCAAAAAATGGGCAGAAGATATGAATGACACTTCTCCAATGAAGACATACAAATGGCTATCAGACACATGAAAAAATGTTCATCATCACTAGCCATCAGGGAGATTCAAATTAAAACCGCATTGAGATACCACCTGACACCAGTTAGAATGGCCAAAACTAGCAAGACAGGAAACAACGTGTGTTGGAGAGGATGTGGAGAAAGGGGAACCCTCTTACACTGTTGGTGGGAATGCAAGTTAGTGCAGCCACTTTGGAGAACAGTGTGGAGATTCCTGAAGAAATTAAGAATAGAGCTTCCCTATGACCCTTCAATGGCACTGCTGGGTATTTACCACAAAGATACAGATGTAGTGAAAAGCAGGGCCATCTGTACCCCAATGTTTATTGCAGCAATGGCTACGGTCGCCAAACTGTGGAAAGAACCAAGATGCCCTTCAACGGATGAATGGATAAGGAAGATGTGGTCCATATACACAATGGAGTATTATGCCTCCATCAGAAAGGATGAATACCCAACTTTTGTAGCAACATGGATGGGACTGGAAGAGATTATGCTGAGCAAAATAAGTCAAGCAGAGAGACTCATTATCATATGGTCTCATTTATTTTTGGAGCATAACAAAGAATACGGTGGACATGGGGAGATGGAGAGGAGAGGGAGTTGAGGGAAACTGGAAGGGGAGATGAACCATGAGAGACTATGGACTCTGGAAAACAAACAGAGGGTTTTAAAGGGGCGGGTTGTGGGAGGTTGAGGAACCAGGTGGTGGGTAATAGGGAGGGCACGTACTGCATGGAGCACTGGGTGTGATGCCAAAACAATGAACACTGTTATGCTGTAAATAAACAAATAAAAATAAATAAAAAAAAATAAAATAAAATAAAAATTAATCACTTTATCCCATGGAGATTTAGTATCTCAATGTATAAAATTTGGGGAGTTCTACTCTACATAGGATTCCTACTTCTCCAACTAGTAATATTTTCAGCAACACTAGAAAGTTTTCTCTTAGATTCAAGTTCATGAAAAGTCATTGTACTGTTTATAGCAAGAATTAATGCATTTTTGTGATGAGCAGATGAAAATCAGTATATAAGTGAAGAAAAATTTCAGAGTAGCCAATAAAATTCCCAGTTTAGGCTAGGTGTGCCTCAGGGACATAATGAGTTCCTTGTGCAATCTGGATAAACTTCTCAATAAGCCATATTCATTTGTAGATAGCTAAACAGTTTATATTCTTAACAATCTTTCTATAATTTATTTTAAGCCCAAGTTTTATGTTTGCTTTTTAGTAATACTGCCTCAACTTTATTTGTGAGGAAAACTAAGACCTCAGGTGGCAAATTCAAATTTTGTAAAACATAAGTTATTGAAACTTGGAAAATAAACCCAATATTTTTCCCTATCTATTTTTCTATCTATTTAGTCAATAAAATGGGTATTGTGGTTATTTTTGTTATATAAAGAACCATGATATTAGGGCGAGAAAGGAGAACAGTTGTCTTTGCAAGATCCTCCAATGAAGGAACACTTAGTTCACCAAACAGCACATTAGTCCATATTTCCCTTTAGCCTTTTAGAACTGGCTTCTGTCTCAAATTAGGACTCAAAGATAGCTCACAGAGAACCGTGTACCTCAGGACCTAGTTAAGGGCAAAGGCAAAACTTTACATTTATAGTTTGCCTCTTGACATGTCAATAATCGCCATGTGGTTGGTGTTCTATAAGTCACAGGAAAGGATTTGGGAGAGGAGGAATGAAGAACTAAAAGTTGTGATCAGTTTCCCTCTCCTAGGAAGTACCGCAAGCTCTCTTTTGGATTAGCTGTCTTAAAAAATAAACCAAATAGTGACTTGCAATATCTTCAAATCCTTCCATCCCATCCTAAGCCTTAGGGAGACTGCTTAAAGCAACAGCCTGTGCTTTCCTCTATACCCAAAGAATCAGATGAGGAATATAAGAGTTAAATTAAGAAAGGAACTGGGTGCCTGGGTGGCTCAGTGGGTTAAAGCCTCTGCTTTCAGCTCAGGTCATGGTCCCAGGGTCCTGGGATCGAGCCCCGCATGGGACTCTCTGCTCAGCAGGGAGCCTGCTTCTCCCCTCTCTCTCTGCCTGCCTCTCTGCCTACTTGTGATCTCTGTCTGTCAAATAAATAAAATCTTAAAAAAAATTAAGAAAGGAACCTAATGAATAACAGCTAAGAGATATGCAGATACCCCACGTGTAAGGGCCCACAAGATGCTATTTTTGCTTTTCCCTCTTCTTCATCCTCCTGCTTCTCCTTCCTTTTTATTTTTTATTTTTTGGGGGGGAAAGCCTGCTGACAAACTACTAGGGTGGAGCCCAGTCTGAGGGCTGGAGAGAGGAGGAAATGCCTCAGAAACTGGACTCCACCCTCCCAGCTTCTAGTAAAATAACAGCCACTAAAGAAGGCATAGGAAGCTATGGTTGAGAAGAACGTAGGGTAAACTGAAGTAATTTTACCCTATTAGCAGAATAGGGTAAACTGAGGAAGGGTGGGGTGAGTGAGGGGAATCAAGGGGCTCAGCAGGATGGAGCTGGTCTGAGGACAAGAGGAAGTCAAGCAATATATAACCAGAAAAGTCTGAATTCTTAATTACTGTTGTTCATGGAACAACAAAATTGTAACTAAAACCAATGCATAGTTCAAATCTAGTGGGAACAAAATTGTGCCTCCTCACCCACTTTATTCTTGCTCTACAGTTCTCCAGAGGGAACTTCCTCCTGAAGGTTCAGCTAGAAGGAGAGTTTTTACCCTTCTGCTAACATTGAACAAGTATTAAGTTCCCCACACATGCCAGAGTACAGTGCTAAGTTTATTGCCAGAAAAAGATAAATGATATTTTGGAGAAGGAAATCTAGTTAGATGAGGAGGAGAAAACCTAGAAGGTGATTGTGAGAGAAAAACGATGACAACTTACAAGCTATACAACCTTGAGTAAGTGATTTTACTTCTCTATAAGGTAATTTCCTTGTCTATCTTTTTAAAAGGTATACTGCTAGTACTAGTTAGTACTTCTTTCTCAGAGTTGTTAAAATGATTAAATGAGATGCAGAAGTGGCTTTATAGTGAAATTAATGAAGCCTGAGCTTCAGGACCCCTCATTTGAATGAGCTCTTTTCAAGATTCTGGGATGGACCATTGTGTTTCTCTTAAAGAGGGTCTCCAAGGTTATATAAGCTTCCAGCTTCACAAAACCTGCAGCTGCTGCTGATGAGAGTATAGCCTACAAAACACAGTGGCCAGCACAAAGAAAGCATTCAATAAAGGGTAATCATTATTCTTAGCAATGGCAGTTCTTAAATCTACCAGCCATGGCATCTCTTTCTGGCCATTGATATTGGGAACATGTCTCCATGTTTCCCATAACTCCCATCCTTGCATATATGAATAAACCAACTTATAAAAATTAATAGCTAAAATGCTTAATTGAGACATTCAGAGATATGATTAAATTCAGCTTAGGAATGGCCAATGGGCATGGAGCAGATGAAAAGGGTATGTAATTCTCCTGGCAGAGCACCATACCAGGCAAGCTTTAGCAGGCCTGCTAACTTTCACAAGTTTGGTTGTACTCAGGCTGATAATTTTATGAGCAAAGATCTTGCTAGTGGTGTGTGTGTGTGTGTGTGTGTGTGTGTGTGTGTGTGTGTGTGTGTGTGTTGGGGCTAGGAGGTGTGTATGCATGGATTTTTTGCACTAGATCTAGATGATAACATCTATAACCTGGAGGAGAGAAGAGGTTTTATAATTAGCAAATAAGCCATACCAGAAAACCTGGGAATCTCAGCCTCATCTGCAGGAAAAGAATAACATGCTTGGCCTGCTTCCCAAAATGTATATTCCTGAGTCAGGGAAGGATCCTATTTAGTGTAAAAGAAAAATATTTGCATTCTTGTTTCATATTAAACAGATAAATATATGATAGTCTAAGGAAATGTATAAAGAAAACATGAACATTTTTTTAAACAGTAACAAAGAATTATTTATTGTATGTTTTTCAGAATAACAATAACCAGCATTTGTTTGCCACATTGAACCCTTCAACATGACCTTGCATTAGTTTTCTCACTGGAATTCCCTACATCTTTGTTATCATTTTCTTATAAATTTCTTTTCAGTGTAACAGAGTTCATTGATTTGCAAGACACCCAGTGCTCCATGCAATACGTGTCCTCCACAATACCCACCACCTGGCTCCCTCATCCTCCCAACCCCCACCCCTTCAAAACCCTCAGGTTGTTTTTCAGAGTCCCTAGTCTCTCATGATTCACGTCGCCTTCCAATTTCCCTCAACTCCCTTCTCCTCTCCATCTCCCCTTGTCATCCATGTTATTTGTTATGCTCCACAAATAAGTGAAACTGTATAATAACTAACTCTCTCTGCATGACTTATTTCACTCAGCATAATCTCTTCTAGTCTCATCCATGTTGCTACAAAAGTTGGGTATTCATCCTTTCTGATGGAGGCATAATACTCCATCGTGTATATGGACCACATCTTCCTTATCCATTCATCCGTTGAAGGGCATCTTGGTTCTTTCCGCAGTTTGGCGACCGTGGCCAATGCTGCAATAAACATTGGGGTACAGATGGCCCTTCTTTTCACTACATCTGTATCGTTGGGGTAAATACCCAGCAGTGCAATTGCAGGGTCATAGGGAAGCTCTATTCTTAATTTCTTCAAGTCTTCACACTATTCTCCAAAGTGGCTGCACTAACTTGCATTCCCACCAACAGTGTAAAAGGGTTCCCCTTTCTCCACATCCTCTCCAACACACGTTGTTTCCTGTCTTGCTAATTTTGGCCATTCTAACTGGTGTCAGGTGGTATCTCAATGTGGTTTTAATTTGAATCTCCCTGATGGCTAGGGATGATGAACATTTTTTCATGTGTCTGATAGCCATTTGTATGTCTTCGTTGGAGAAGTGTCTGTTCACATCTTCTACCCAATTTTTGATATGATTATCTGTTTTGTGTGTGTTGAGTTTGAGAAGTTCTTTGTAGATCCTGGATATAAACCTTTTGTCTGTACTGTCATTTGCAAATATCTTCTCCCATTCCCCGTGGGTTGCCTCTTTGTTTTGTTGACTGCTTCCTTTGCTGTGCAGAAGCTTTTGATCTTGAGGAAGCCCCCAAAGTTCATTTTCTCTTTTGTTTCCTTTGCCTTTGGAGACATATCTTGAAAGAAGTTGCTGTGGCTGATATCGAAGAGGTTACTGCCCATATTCTCCTCTAGGATTCTGATGGATTCCTGTCTCACTTTGAGGTCTTTTATCCATTTCGAGTTTACCTTTGTGTATGGTGTAAGAGGATGGTTGAGTTTCATTCTTCTACATATGGCTGTCCAGTTTTCCCAGCACCATTCATTGAAGAGACTGTCTTTTTTCCACTGTATATTTTTTCCTGTTTTGTGGAGATTATTTGACCATAGAGTTGAGGGTCCATATCTGGGCTCTCCACTCTATTCCACTAGTCTATGTGTCTGTTTTTATGCCAGTACCACGCTGTCTTGGTGATCACAGCTTTGTAGTCAAGCTTGAAATCGGGTAACGTGATGCCGCCAGTTTTGTTTTTGTTTTTCAACATTTCTTTAGCAATTCGGGGTCTCTTCTGGCTCCATACAAATTTTAGGATTATTTGCTCCAGCTCTTTGAAAAATACCGGTGGAATTTTTATCGGAATGGCATTAAAAGTATAGATTGCTCTAGGCAGTATAGACATTTTAACAATGTTTATTCTTCCAATCCAAGAGCATGGAACAGTCTTCCATCTTTTTGTGTCTTCTTCAATTTCTTTCATGAGTGTTCTGTAGTTCCTCGAGTACAGATCCTTTACCTCTCTGGTTAGGATTATTCCCAGGTATCTTATGGTTCTTGGTGCTATAGTAAATGGAATTGATTCTCTAATTTCCCTTTCTGTATTTTCATTGTTAGTGTATAAGAACGTCACTGATTTCTGTACATTGACTTTGTAACCTGCCACGTTCCTGAATTGCTGTATGAGTTCTAGTAGTTTGGGGGTGGAGTCTTTGGGGTTTTCCATATAAAGAATCATGTCATCTGCGAAGAGAGAGAGTTTGACTTCTTCATTGCCAATTTGTATACCTTTTATTTCTCTTTGTTGTCTCATTGCCGTTGCTAGGACGTCTAAAACTATGTTGAACAAGAGTGGTGAGAGTGGGCATCTTTGTCGTGTTCCTGATCTCAACGGGAAGCTGCAAGCTTTTTCCCACTGAGGGTGATATTTGCTGTGGGTCTTTCATAGATAGATTTTATGAAGTTCAGGAATGTTCCCTCCATCCCTATAATTTGAAGCATTTTCATCAGGAACGGATGCTGGATTTTGTCAAATGCTTTTTCTGCATCAATTGAGAGGACCACGTGGTTCTTCTCTCTTCTCTTCTTGATTTGTTCTATCACGATTGATTTGCAAATGTTGAACCAACCTTGTAACCCAGGGATGAAGCCCACCTGGTCATGGTGGATAATCTTTTTAATGTGCTGCTGGATCCTGTTTGCTAGGATCTTGTTGAGAATCTTAGCATCCATATTCATCAGTGATATTGGTCTGAAAGTCTCCTTTTTGGTAGGGTCTTTGCCTGGTTTGGGGTTCAGGGTAATGCTGGCTTCATCAAAAGAGTCTTGAAGTTTTCCTTCTGCTTCAATTTTTTGGAACAGCTTCAGGAGAATTGGTGTTATTTCTTCTTTGAATGTTTGGTAGAATTCCCCAGGGAATCAGTCAGGTCCTGGGCTCTTGTTTTTTGGGAGGTTTTTGATCACTGCTTCTATCTCGTTACTAGATATCAGTCTATTCAGGTTGTCCATTTCTTCCTGGTTCAATTTTGGGAGTTTGTAGTTTTCCAGGAATGCATCCATTTCATCTAGGTTGCTTAGCTTATTGGCATATAACTGTTGGTAATAGTTTCTGATGATTGTTTCTATTTCCTTGGTGTTAGTTGTGATCTCTCCCTTTTTATTCATAATTTTATTAATTTGGGCTTTCTCTCTTTTCTTTTGGATTAGTGTGGCCAATGGTTTATCGATTTTATTGATTCTTTCAAAAAACCAGCTTCTAGTTTCATTGACACGTTCTACTGTATCTCTGGTTTCTACCTCATTGATCTCTGCTCTAATCTTGATTATTTCCCTTCTTACGTGTGGATTTGGTTTGATTTGTTGTTGATTCTCCAGTTCTTTAATGTGTAGAGACAGCTGGTGTATTCTGGATTTTTCAATGTTTTTGAGGGAGGCTTGGATAGCTATGTATTTCTCCCCTAGAACCGCCTTTGCTGTATCCCATAGGTTTTGGACCGAGGTGTCTTCATTCTCATTGGTTTCCATGAATTGTTTAAGTTCTTCTTTGATCTCCTGGTTGATCCAAGCATTCTTAAGCAAGGTGGTCTTTAGCTTCCAGGTGTTTGAATTCCTTCTGAACTTTTCCTTGTGATTGAGTTCCAGTTTCAAAGCATTGTGATCTGAGAATATGCAGGGAATAATGTCAGTCTTTTGGTATCGTTTGAGTCCCTCTTTGTGACCCAGTATGTGGTCTATTCTGGAGAAGGTTCCATGTGCACTTGAGAAGAATGAGTATTCTGTTCTTTTAGGGTGGAATGTTCTGTATATGTCTATGAGGTCCATCTGGTCCAATGTTTCATTCAATGCTCTTATTTCTTTATTAATTTTCTGCTTCGATGATCTGTCTATTTCTGACAGAGGTGTATTAAGGTCTCCTACTATTATTGTATTCATATCAGTATGACTCTTTATCTTGATTAATAATTTTCTTATGTAATTGGGTGCTTCCATATTGGGGGCATAGATATTTACAATTGTTAGATCATTGTCGTGGATAGTCCCTTTAAGATGATGTAGTGTCCTTCTGTATCTCTGACTACAGTCTTTAGTTTAAAATCTAATTTATCTGATATGAGAATCGCTACTCCGGCCTTCTTTTGAGGCCCATTGGCATGAAAGATGCTTCTCCATCCCTTCACTTTCAGTCTGGGTGTATCCTTAGGTTCAAAATGGGTCTCTTGTAGACAACATATGGATGGGTCCTGTCGTTTTATCCAATCTGCAACCCTGTGTCGTTTTATGGGCGCATTTAGGCCATTCACATTGAGAGTGATTATTGAGAGATAGTTTTTTATTGAAATCGTGTTGCCTTTGAAGTCTTTCTGTCTATAGATTGTTTCTATATTTCTGTTCAATGATATTCTTAGGATTTTTTCTCTCTTATAGGACCCCCCTTAATATTTCCTGCAGTGTCGGCTTGGTGCTTGCATAGTCTTTTAAGCCTTGCCGGTCTTGGAAACTCTTTATCTCTCCATCCATTTTAAATGTCAGTCTTGCTGGGTAGAGTATTCTTGGTTGCATGTTCTTCTCATTTAGTACTCTGAATATATTTTGCCAGCCTTTCCTGGCTTGCCAGGTCTCTGTGGAAAGGTCTGACGTTATTCTAATGGGCTTTCCTCTGTAAGTAAGGAGCTTCTTTGTCCTAGCTGCTTTTAAGAGGGTCTCTCTTGAAACATAGTTCCTCATTTTAACTATAAGGTGTCGTGAGGACTTTCGAGAATCTAAAATCTTGGGAGGAAATCTTTCTGCCTCTAGTCCATGAACGTTGTTTTCATTCCTGAGATTGGGAAAATTTTCATAGACAACTTCTTCCACTATATCTTCTAGACTTCTTTCTTTTTCCTCCCCTTCAGGGATTCCAATAATTCTGATGTTGGAACGTTTCATGGCATCATTTATTTCCCTGATTCTGTTCTCGTGGCTTCTGAGCTGTTTGTTCCAGGCTTCCTCCTGATCCTTTCTTTCTATCTGTTTGTCCTCCAGATCACTAATTCTATCTTCTGTCTCAGTTACCCTAGCTTTTAGAGAATTTAGATTAGATTGGAACTCCTTGAGAGCATTTTGAACATCATCCCTGGTGGATTTCAGTTCTTCCTTAACATTGTGAACATCATCCCTGGAGGCTTTCAGTTCTGCCCTAATCAATTCTGTTTGGTCATCCATGGCTTTCTCCAACCTAGCTATTGCTTGGATAATTGTTAGTCTGAATTCCTTTTCTGACATATTGTCTATGTTGATAGCCATTAGCTCTGTTGCAGCAGGCCCATCCTCTGTATTTTTCTTCTGTTGGGCATTCCTCCTCCTAGTCATTTTGGTAAGAGATGACTGAACAGATGCTGCTGGATTTATCAATTGTGGTGCAGTCACGGTGCACCCTGGAACGCTTCTGTGCAATCAGGGTTCCCCACCGAAATGAGAGAAAAAAGAAAAGAAAAAGAAATAGAGATGAAGAAAAAAAAAGGGAAAGAAAAAAGGAAAAAAAGAGAGAGAGAGAGACAGGAAAAAAAGGGAAGATAAAAGAGAAGGCTCAGCCCAAATGGGCCCCGAGGTAAGATTTATGAAGTATACAAACAAAAACGGACAAACAAAAAGACTGATAATAGTATATGACAAGAGAAAAAAAATGTATATAAGCCAAAAAAGGGAAGAACCTCATCAGAAAGCACCCCAAGTATAAGATTTATATATTATCAGGACAAACACAAATTCAAAGAAACACTGACAGAAGGAAAAATTGGGAGAGTGGTTATAAATTCTCAATGTGGGCGTGGAAGGTTATTTTGATTCTTCCTGAAGGTATCTTGATGTTTTTGTTAATGGACTCAGCTTTCCTAAGTTACAGGGGGATTAGAAACTGGTTTGCCTATAGGGGTAGCATTGATTGGGGAAAGGCGATGACCTTAAAGTTTAACTCTATATGTATATTAGAAAATAAAATTTAAAAAGGAATAAACTAGACTAAACTAAGTTAAAATTAAAAAAGAATTAAAAAAATAGAAAAGCAAAAGAAAGACACGGGTGTATGTATCAAGAATTTCAGGTTAAAAGGTTATTAAGGAATTTGATGTACTGGACATCTCAGTGTGATGGTAAATAGGTTAAAAATTATCTGTATGTATAAAAAAAAAGAACCAGAATATTGGTAAAGAGTTAAAAATAAAAGTTGTATTTATGAAGTAGTGGTGGTTGTTCTCTTGTAGTCTTTTTTTTTTTTTCTTCCTTCCTGGTTGGTTTTCTGGGGGAGGGGCCTGCCACGTGGGTTTTCAGACAATGATGTTCCCTGAGTTAGGTCCTCCTGCTCCCCTCAAGGGGGTGGCCTCTGAGGAAAGTGTTTTTTTCAGGCTTTTGTTCTCTCGGGGGTTTTATGTTTTCTCATCTGTTTTCTCTCGCCTTGACAGCTTTTGATGGTTTTTGGAGTTTTCGAGGAGAGCAGACTGCACCCCGACCTCCCTCTCAGAGAGAAGCCTCAGAATGCTCTGCAGAGCTGCTGGCAGAGTTGGTTCTGAGTCACTGTCCCTAGGGATGCAGGAGCTCCTCGTTGTACCCAAAACCAGGGCAGCGGTGGCTGTCTAGGCAGCTCCAGACCACCAGAGACGTTTCAAGCAGAGATCGCACACTGAGATTTTCCCGCTGTCCCGGGCTGGGAATGTCTGGTTATTCCAGATTCCACAACTCCAAGCTAGCACCTATGAGCACCTCTCCCAAGGGAGGGTGTGGGGCACACGTGTTTCAGGATTGCTGTCTGGCCAAGCTCCCAGCCCCTCACGGTAGTCGGACCCCACTTGTTCTAGGGCACGCTGGTGGCTCAGGTGCACTGGTATCTCAGAGACCGAGACCTGATTTCTCTGCCGCACTCTCTCTGGCTCAGCGCCAGGGGAGGATTTCCTGGGTCCGGGGACTTAGGTCCCTGTCCCTAACCACCCAGATTCCCACTATTTCCCCCCGTGTTGCTTTGCTCTTTGTTTTTTGAATGCTTTCAACCAGACTCCAAGTTAATGCTGGTCCCCAGATGCAGGGCACTCTCGTATTGGGGTATTACTTTCAAATGGTCGCCTCTGGTGGCTCCCTCCCCCTTTTGTTTATCTTCTGATATCCCACTTCTTATATCTTCTGATGTTCCCACTCTGCTTTACCTGCCACTGGCGTCTTCTGCTCCTGCAGAGATCCAGACGTGTATTATTCTGATCTCAGGCTGATTTCATGGGTGGTCAGGGTTCTTTGGTAGGTAATCAGCTCACTTTAGGGTACAGGTTGAAACGGCGCCTCCTCCTACTTCCCCGCCATCTTGATTCCCCCCTATTTTTAGTTTCTTAAGGAATCTCCACACTGTTCTCCAAAGTAGTTGCACCAACTTGAATGCACACCAATAGTGGAAGAGGTTTCCCCTTTCTCCACATCCTCTCCAACACATGTTGTTTCCTCTCTTGCTAATTTTGGCCATTCTCACTGGTGTAAGGTGGTATCTCAATGTGGTTTTAATTTGAATCTCCCTGATGGCTAGTGATGATGAGCATTTTTTCATGTGTCTGATAGCCATTTGTATGTCCTCATTGGAGAAGTGATTGTTCATGTCATCTGCCCATTTTTGGACATGATTATCCGTTTTGTGTGAGTTGAATTTGAGGAGTTCTTTATTGTTCCTAGATATCAACCTTTTGTCTGTACTGTCATTTGCAAGTATCTTCTCCCATTCTGTGGGTTGCCTCCTTGTTGACTATTTGCTTTGCTGTGGAAAAGCTTTTGATCTTGATGAAGTACCAAAAGTTAATTTTTGCTTTTGTTTCCTTTGCCTTTGGAGACATATCTTGAAAGAAGTTGCTGTGGCCACTGTCAAAGAGGTTACTGCCTATGTTCTCCTCTAGGATTCGGATGGATTCCTGTCTCACATTGAGGTCTTTTATCCATTTCGAGTTTATCTTTGTGTACAGTGTAAGAGAATGGTCGAGTTTCATTCTTCTGCATATAGCTGTCCAGTTTTCCCAGCACCATTTTTTAAAGAGACTGTCTTTTTTCCACTGTATATTTTTTCCTGCTTTGTTGAAGATTATTTGGCCATAGAGTTGAGGGTCCATATCTGGGCTCTCTACTCTGTTCCACTGGTCTATGTGTCTGTTTTTATGCCAGTACCATGCTGTCGTGGTGATCACAGCTTTGTAGTAAAGCTTGAAATCAGGAAACGTGATGCCACCAGTTTTATTTCTGTTTTTCAACATTTCCTTAGCAATTCGGGGTCTCTTCTGATTCCATACAAATTTTAGGATTATTTGCTCCAGCTCTTTGAAAAATACCAGTGGGATTTTGATCGGAATGGCATTAAAAGTATAGATATGAAGAACCCAATGAATGAAATTAAAAATACAATAGATGGACTACATAATAGGCTATAGGAAGCAAGGGAACATATAAGTGGCATAGGCGATACAGTAATGGAAATCAATCAGACTGAACAGGTGAGAAATAAACAAATAGTGCATAATGAGTATAAACTTAGAGAACTCAGTGACACCATCAAGAATAATACCATTAGTATTATAGGAATCTGAGAAGGAGAAGACAGAGAAAGGGAAGCAGAAAATGTATTTGAAGAAATAATAGCTGAAACTCCTGAATCTCAGGAGGGAAACAGAGATCCAGATTCAGGATGCACAGAGATCCCCCCAACAAATTCAACCCAATGAGGACCACATCAAGATACATAGTCATCAAAATGGCAAGAAATAATGATGCAGAAAGACTTTTAAAGCTTGCAAAAGAAAATGAGTCAGTAACATCAAAAGGAAACCGCATAAGCCTGATTTTTTAGCAGAAACTTTGCAGGCCCAAAGTGGGTGCTATGATGCAGTAAAATGTTGAAATAATAAAACCTAAAGACAAGACTACTCTATCCAGCAAGACTATCATTGAGAATAGAAAGAAAGATAAAATGTCTCAGAGACAAACAAAAATGAAAGGAATTCATGACCATTAAACCAGCCCTACAAGAATTGTTAAAGGGATCACTCTGAGTGAAAAACAAAAACCATAAGTAAGAGTAAGAAAAATAGAAAGCACAGAAAAAAATAACCAAGTATTTCTGTATGGATCAATCAAGATAACCACAAGACAAAAGGACTTAAAACTTGATACCAAATACCTGAAACATAGATGGGAGAGGAGTAAAGAATGAGCCTGAAATTAAGTGATCATCAGTTTAATATAGATGGCTATATGCAGAATATGTTTTATATAAACTGACTGGTAACTACAAAAAAAAATAATAGATGTGAACAAAGTAAACAGTAAGGAATCCAAGTACTTTGCTAAAGGAAGTCAGCTAATCATGAGAGAAGAGAGCCAGAGAAGAAAGAGAGAGGAATTATGAAAACAACAGTTAAACAAGTAACAAACCAACAACAAATACACTCATATCAAAAATTACTTTGAATGTAAATGAACTAAATTCTCCAATCAAAAGCATAGGGTGACAGAATGGATAAAAAATACCCATCTCTATGCTGCCTACAAGAGATTAATTTCAAACCTAAGGACACATGCAAACTAAAAGTGAAGGATAGAAGTCCAATGAGAATAAACGAAACAAGATGGGATTGGGAGGGAGACAAACCAAAAATGATTCTTAATCTCACAAAACAAACTGGGGGATTGCTGGGGGGAGGTGGGGTTGGGAGAGGGGGAGGGGGTTATGGACATTGGGGAGGGTATTTGCTATCATGAGTGCTGTGAAGTATGTAAACCTGGCGATTCACAGACCTGTACCCCTGGGGATAAAAATACATTATATGTTTATAAAAAAAATTGGAAGAGGAGGCGAACCATAAGAGACTATGGACTCTGAAAAACAACCTGAGGGTTTTGAAGGGGTGGGGGTGGGAGGTTGGGGGAACCAGGTGGTGGGTAATAGGGAGGGCACGTATTGCATGGAGCACTGGGTGTTGTGCAAAAACAATGAATACTGTTACACTGAAAAAAAACAAATAAATTTATTTTTAAAAAGTGAAGGATAGGAAAAAAAACTTTACTAGGCAAATGGCATTGAAAAGAAAATTGGAGAAGCAATTTGTATTGGACAAAACAACTTTAAAACAAAGGGTGCAAACAAAGCAAAAAATAAAACAAAGTCTGTAAGAATAAGCAAAGAAGGACACTATATAACCATAAATGGTACAATCAAATAAAATGATATAATAATTGCAAATATTTATGCACTCAATATAGCTGCACCCAAGTACATAAAACAGTTAATAACAAACATAAAGAGACTATTCAATAATAACACAAAAATAGTAAGGAACATTAATAGCTGACTTACATCAATGAACAGATCATCAAAACATGAAATCAAGGAAACAGTGGCTTTAAAAAATACATTGGACCAGATGGATCTAACAGATACTTTCAGAACATTCCATCTTAAAACAGCAGAATACACATTCTATTAAAATGCATATGCAACATTTTCTAGAATAGATTAGATTATTAGGCTGTAAAACAAGTCTCAAAAAATTAAAACAACTGTAGTCTTAGCATGAATCATTTTTGACCACTATGTTATGAAATTGGAAATTAACCATAAGAATAAAACCTGGAAAGCACGCACACACACACACACACACACACACACACACACACAAATATGGAGGTAAACTAACATGCTACTAAACAATGAATGTGTGAAACAGAAAGTAAGAAATAAAAGAATACATTAGACAAATGAGAGTGAATACAAAATAGTCCATAATTTTTGGGATGCAGCAAAAATTGTTCTAAGAGGAAATTTGTAGCAATACAGGCCTATGACAGGAAGCAAGAAAAATCCAAAAGAAAAACCCTAACCATTAATCTAAAGCACTAGTAAAGGAACAACAAACCAAACTCAAAACCAGTACAAGGATGGAAATAATAAAGATTAGAACTGAAATTTGGGAGAAGAGAAAGATGGCTGCAGAGTAGGAGGTCCCTAGGCTCACATAATCCCATGAATACAGCTAGGTAATCACTGAATTATTTTAAATACCCTAGAAATAGGCCTGAAGACTGACAGAATAAACTCCACAAATAAAGGGAGAGAATAGACCACATGAAAGAAGGTAGGAAGTGGGAAGATGAGTTTATGGGAGAAACACATTGAGGGTGCTCTGGAAGTGAAGAAGCCATATCACAGAGAAGGGCCATAGAGAAAAAGGAACACAGAGGGGAATACACAAGAACATTTCCCTAAAACCATGGGCTTGGAAAACAAGAGAAGTTGAACTTCTTGAGTTCTTGCAACCAATGGGGTTTAAAGTCTGGAGATTTAAAGGTCAGGGGGCTGGGCTGTAATAGGGCTCAGAGAAGACTTCACTGCTTCTGGAGAGAAGGCAGGCAAACATCTATGGGAACATGTGGAAACAGTGATCTAAAGATGCCTGGAACACAACTATACATCTATATGCATCTATACACACAAAAAACTATATATATATATATATATATATGTGTGTGTGTGTGTGTGTGTGTGTTATATGTGTTTTGTGTTTATAAAGAAAGAACTATATATATTGTTCTTTCTTTATAAATATATATATATTTTTATAACAATATGTATAAAGAAAGAACTATATATATATAGTTATATATATATATATATAGTTATATATATATATATAGTTCTATATATATATAGTTCTTTCTTTATAATTTATATATAATATAAATTATATATAAATATATATATAAATATATATAATTTATATATATATATACTATATATATAGTTCTTTCTTTATAATTTTGGGATGCAGTTTCTTCCAACAGACCAATATACACCCAGAATCCAGTGTATTGCTCTGTTCTCTTCACCTGTCTGATTATATTCTCTCTCTTTTTAAAAGTCTTTTAAAATTTCCATTTGCAGTTACACCATATCCTTTCATTGTACCTAGTCTTTTAAAGTGTTCCTTTCTTTACAATTTTGAAATGTGGTTTCTTCTAAGTTTTTCTTTCTTTACAATTTTGAAATATAATTTCTTCTAAGAAATAGACCAAAACACACCCAGGATATACTATAGAGCTCTTCTCTGTTCACCTGTCTGTTTATATTCATTTTTATTTGTTTATGATTTTGATTCATTTTAATATGTATTTTTACAGTTATGTTCTAACCTTTGATTATATTTAATTTTATTTTGTACATATATAAGTTTTTTTTTCATTCTTTACAATTTTGGGACTTAGTTTTCTAACAAGCAGACCAAAATACACACCTGATCCTGTGTATTGATCTTTTCTGTTCACCTGACTATATACCATCTTTTAAAAAATTTTTATTTCTTCTTTGCCAATTTGAATACCATTTATTTCTTTTTGTTATCTGATTGCTATTGCTAGGACTTCTAGTACTCTATTGAACAATAGTGGTGAGAGTAGGCATCCTGGTAGTGTTCTTGATTTCAATGGAAATGGTGCCAGCTTTTCCCCATTGAAAATGATATTCAATGTGGGTTTTTCATAGATGGATTTTATGAAGTTGAGGAATGTTCTTGCTATCTTTATACTCTGAAGAGTTTTACTCAGGAAAGAATGCTGTATTTTGTCAAATACTTTTTCTACATCAATTGAGTGAACAATGTGGTTCTTGTCTCTTCTCTTATTAATGTGTTCTATCACATTGATTGATTTGCAAATGTTGAACCACCCTTGCATAGCAGGGATAAATCTGACCTGGTCGTGATGGACGACCGTTTTAATGTACTGTGGATCTTATTAACTAGGATCATGCTGAGAATTTTGACATCCATATTCATAAGGGATATTGGTCAGAGATTCTCATTTTTGATGGGGGTTTTCACCTGGTTTGGGGATCAAGGTAATGCTGGCCTCATAGAGACAGTCTGGAACCTTTCCTTCCATTTATATTTTTTTGAAACAACTTCAGCAGAATAGGTATTATTTCTTCTGTAAATATTTGGTAGAGTTCCCCTGGGAAGCCATCTGGCCCTGAACTCTTTTTTTTTGGTTGGGGGGGGGGAGATTTTTTATCACTACTTCAATCTCATTACTGACTAATGGTCTACTCATGTTGTTAATTTCTTCCTATCTCAGTCTTGGTAGTTTAGAGGTTTACAGGAATGCATCCATTTCTTCCAGGTTGCTTAATTTATTGGCATATAGCTGTTGATCATAATTTATGATAATTGTATTTATTTCTTTGGTGTTATTCATTATCTCTCCCCTTTATATATCATTTTATAAATTTGGGTTCTTTCTCCTTTCTTATGGATAAGTCTGGCCAGTGGTTTATCAATCTTATTAATTCTTTCAAAGAACCAGCTTCTAGTTTTCTTAATGTGTTCCACTATATTTCTGGTTTTTAATTCATTAATCTCTGTTCTAATCTTAATTATTTCCCTTCTCATGAGTGCACTAGGTTTAATTTGTGGTTGATTCTCCAGATCTTTAAGGGGCAAAGAGGGTTTGCATATTCTGGATTTCTTTTTTTTTTTTTTTTCAGTGAGACATAGATGGCTATGTATTTCTCACTTAGGACTACCTAAGGAAAGAGGAACTGTCTTACACTATTGGTGGGAATGCAGTTTGGTGCAGCCACTTTGGAAAACAGTGTCGAGGTTCCTCAAGACATTAAAAATGGAGCTACCCCATGACCCAGCAATTGTGCTACTGGGTATTTATACCAAAGATACAGATGTAGTGAAAAGAAGGGCCATATGCACCTTAATGTTCATAACAGTAATGCCTACAATAACCAAACTGTGGAAAGCACAGAGATGCCCTTCCACAGATGAATGGATAAAGGTGTGGTCCATATACACAATGGAATATTACTCAGTCATCAGAAAGGATGAATATCCAGCTTTTGCATCAACATGGATGGGACTGAAGATTATACTGAGTGAAATAAGTAAAGCAGAGAAAGTCAATTATCATATGGTTTCAATTATTTGTGTAATAAATGGAATAGCATGGAGGACATTAGGAGAAGGAAGGGGAAAATGAAGGGGGAGGAATTGGAGTGGGAACCATGAGAGACTATGGATTCCAGGAAACAAACTAAAGGGTTTCAGAAGGGAGGGGTTGGAGGGATGGTTAAGTCTGGTGATGGGCATCAAGGAGGACATGGATTGCATGGAGCACAAGGTCTTGCAAGCAAACGGTGAATCATGGAAACCTACATCAAAAATTAATATTTTACTGTATGGTAAGTAACATAACAATAAAAAAAAAGAAAAAGAAATTTGTTTATGATGATGATGATGATGATGATGATGATGATTAGTTTTGAGTTTCCTCTGGTTTAATGTATATTTCTCTGGGGACCTTCTTGCCATTTTAGTATTTTGTTCTTTTTTATTGTATTATTATCTAGAAGAGATGACAAGATGGAAAAACTCTCCTCAAAATATAGAACAAGAGGCATTAGTGATGGCAAGGACATAATCAGTAAGGATATAAGTAATATATTGAAACTAGATTTCAAAATAATGATTGTAAAGATACTAGCTGGGCTTGAAAAATGCATAGAAGATGCTGGAGAATCCCTTTCTGAAGAAATGAATCAACCAAAAATCTAATCAAGTAAAAATCCAAATGCTATGAATAAGAAGCAAATAAACAGGAACACCTGGGTGGCTCAATGGGTTAAAGCCTCTGCCTGCAGCTCAGGTCATGATCCCAGTGTCCTGGGATTGAGCCCCACATTGGGCTCTCTGCTCAGTGGGGAGCCTGCTTCCTCCTCCTCTCTCTCTCTCTCTGCCTGCCTCTCTGCCTACTTGTAATCTGTCAAATAAATAAATAAGATCTTTTATAAAAGAAGCAAACAAACAAAAACAAAACAAAAAACAGAGGCAGTAACTGCTAGGATAAATGAGACAGAAGAGATAATTAGTGATATATAAGACAAAATGATGGAGAACAAAGAAACTGAGGGAAAAAAAACACTGGATTATGAGGGGAGAATTTAAGAGATAAGTGATACCATAAAGCAAAATAATAGTAGATAGTTAGGATCTCAGAAGAAAGAGACAGAGCAGAAAGTATATTGGGGAAATTATAGCTGATAAAGTCTATAATCTTCAGAAACAAAGAGAAAATTCCCAAAGCTGCTCAGGATAAGAGGTCCCTAATATACAAGGGTAGAAACATTAGACTGGCAGCAGGAATATACACAGAGACCTGGCAGGGTAGAAAGGACTGGCATGGTATGTACAGGGTGTTAAATGAGAAAATATGCCACCAAGAGTACTTTATCCAGCAAGACTATCATCCAACATAGAAGGAGAGATAAAAATGCTTCCAAGACAAACAGAAACTAAAATAATTTGTGATCATTAAACCAGCACTGCAAGAAATATTACAGGCGGTCCTTTAAGTGGAGAGAGAGCCCAAAAGTAACATGGACCAGATAGAAACAGAGACAATCTACAGAAACAATGACTTTATAGGTAATCCAGTGGCACTACATTTGTATATTTAATAGTTACTCTGAGTGAAAATGGGTTAAATATCCATTCAAAAGAAACAGGGTATCAGGTTTGATAAAAAAGCAAGACCCATCTATATGCTGTCTACAGAGACAAAGACCCAAAGACACCTCCAGATTGAAAGTGAGGGGGTGGAAAGCCATTTACCATGCTGATGGACATAAAAAGAAAGCTGGGGTAGCAATCCTTATATCAGACAAATTAGACTTTAAAAGAAAGACTGTAACAGGAGATGAGGAAGGAGAGTATATCATAGTTAATTTCTCTAGCCAACAATTAGATCTACCAATTGCAAATATTGATGACCCTAATGTGGGAATAGCAAATATATACACAGAATAATAACAACAAATTAAAATAACACATTGGTAATAATACAACAGTACTAGGGGACTTTAACACTGTACTCACTGCAATGAACACATCACCTAAGCAGAAGATCAACAATGAAACAAGGGCATTGAATGACACACTGGACCAGAGGACTTCACAAATATGCCCAGAGCATTCCACCCTAAAGCAACAGAATGCACATTCTTCTCAAGTGCACATGGAATATTTTCCAGAATAGATCACATACTGAGTCACAAATCAAGTCTCAACTGGTACCAAAAGTTTGGTGTCATGCCCTGCATATTTTCAGACATAAACTTTGAAATCTGAACTCAATTGCAAAAGGAAATGTGGAAAGAACTAAAAAAATACAGAGGTTAAAGAGCATCTTACTGAAGAATTAATGGGTCAACCAGAAAATTAAAGAAGAATTTTTAAAAATGATGGAAACAAATGAAAATGAAAACAAAACTGTTCAAAACATGTGGGATACAGCAAAGGTTGTCCTAGCAGGGAAGAATATAGCAATACAAAACTTTTACATGAAAAAAGAAAGGTCTCAAATACACAACATAACCTCCCACCTAAAGGAGGTGGAGAAACAGCAGCAAATAAAGCCCAGAAGATAAATAATAAATATTGGATCAGAAATCAATGAATGATAAACCAGAAGAACAGTAGAACAGATCAAGGAAGTTAGGAGCTGGACCTCTGAAAGAATTAATAAGATCAACAACCCCCTAGCCATACTTATCAAAAAGAAAGAAAAAGCAGCAAAATAAATAAAGCCGTGAATGAAAGATGAGAGATCACAACCAACACTGAAGAAATACAAACAGGTATAAGTATGTATTATGAACAACTAACAATTTAGTCAATCTGGCAGAAATGGATACATTCCTAAAAATGTATAAACTACCAAAACTGAACCAGGAAGAAATAGAAAACTTGAACATACCCATATCCAGAAAGGAAATTGAAGCAGAAGTCAAAAATCTCCCAAAAAACAAGAGCCCATGGCCAGACAGTTTCCCAAGGGAATTCCACCAAACATTTAAAGAGGAATTAATACTTACTTTCTGAAGCTGTTTCAAAAAATGGAAATTGATGACAAACTTCCTAACTCATTCTATGATGTCAGCATTACCACCATACCAACACCAAACAGTGACCCCATCAAAAAGGAGAATTACAGACCAACACCCAGATGAAAATGGATGCAAAACTTCACACCAAAATGTTAGCCAATAGGATTCAACAGTACATTAAAATGATTATTCACTACATCCAAGTGGGATTTATTCCTGTGGATCAAGTGTGATTTAACATCCTCAAATTAAACCATATGATACATTACATAAATAAAAGAAAGGACAGGAAAAGGGAGGAGGGGCAAGATGGTAGATCAATAGGATATCCTGTTTCAACTGGTCCCCTAAAGTAAGGTAAATATCTACCAGAACACTCTGAAGACCCATGAAATCAACCTGAGATGTAAGATTATACACTTCTGGATCTCTACAGAGTCAGAAGACATCATTGGAGAGGTAAAGCAGAGGGGTAACACTTGGACTGATATCAGAGGATAAACAGAAGAGGAAGGGAGACACCAGAAGAGACCCATTGGAAATTAATACCCCAATATAAAAGTGCCCTGTGATTGGGACCCAGCATTAGCTTGGAATCTGGTTAAGGGCTCTCACAAAGAGCAAAAGAGCTTAAGGGGTAACTGGTGGAATTGGGTGGTCATAGGCATGGGCCTAAACCACTGCTGGTGACCAACTGTGCCAGAGAGAATGCTGCGGAGCCTCCAGCGTGTGGTTCCTGAGCACCTGGCCACTGCTTGCACCACTGCTCAGCTGGGTGCACTCCTGCCCTAGCAGCTTGGGCTTGAGCTTCTTGTGTGGGCATCATCCAGCACTAAGTCCACAGCCCCTTGTATTCTGCATGCCCTGCGTATTCATCAGGGATACTGATCTGAAATTCTCCTTATTGATGGGGTCTTTGCCTGCTTTGGGGATCAGGGTAATGCCAGCTTCATAGAGAGAATCTGGTAGTTTTTCTTATGTTTCTATTTTTTTTTTGAAACAGCTTCAGGAGAATGTGTATTATTTCTTCTTGGAATGTGTGGCAGAATTCCCCAGGGAATCTCTCAGGTCCTGGGCTCTTGTTTTTTGGGAGGTTTTTGATCACTGCTTCAATCTCGTTACTAGATATTGGTCTATTCAGGTTGTCAGTTTCTTCCTGATTCAGTTCTGGAAGTTAATAGGTTTCCAGGAATGCATCCATTTTGTCAAGGTTGTTTAACATATTGGCATATAACTGTTGACAATGATTTCTGGTGATTATTTCTTTCAAGGAACCAGGTTTTAGTTTCTTTGATGTGTCCTACTGCATCTCTAGTTTTTAACTCATTGATCTCTCCTCTAATATGAATTATTTCCCTTCTTATGCATAGGGTTGTCTTCATATGTTGTTGATTTTCCAGTTCTTTAAGGTGTAGAGACAGCTGGTGTATTCTGAATTTTTCAATTTTTTTTTGAGGGAGGCTTGGATGGCTATGTATTTTCCCCTTAGGACCACCTTTACCATATCCCACAGCTTTTGAAGAAATGTGTCTTCATTCTCATTGGTTTCCATGAATTGTTTAAGTCTTCTTTGATTTCCTGGTTGATCCAAACATTCTTAAGCAGGGTGATCCTTACCTTCCAAGTTTTTGAATTCCTTCCAAACTTTTTCTTGTGGTTGAGTTCCAGTTTAAACACATTGTGGTCTGAGAATGTGTGGGGAAAAATCTCATCTTTTGATATCAGTTGAGACTTGGTTTGTGACCCAGTATATGGTCTATTCTGGGGAAAGTTCCATGTGCACTTGGGAAAAATGACTATTCTGTTGTTTTGGGGTGAAATGTTCTGTATAGACCTATAAGGTCAATCTGGCCCAATGTGTCTTTCAAAGCTCTTGTTTCTTTATTGATTTTCTGTTTAGATAATCTGTCTGTTACTGAAAATGGCATGTTAAGATCCCCTACAATTAATGTTTTCATATCAATATGACTCTTTATTTTGATTAACAGGTGGCTTGTGTAGTTGGCTGCTCCCATATGGGGTACATAATATTAACAAATGTTAGATCTTCTTGGTGGATAGACTATTTAAAAATGATGTAGTGTCCTTCTGTATCTCTGAGTACAGTCTTTAGTTTAAAATCTAACTTATCTGATATAAGAATCATGACCCAGCTTTCTTTTGAGGCCTGTTGGCATGAAAGCAGCATTTCCATCCCTTCACTTTTAGTCTGGATATATCTTTAGTTTCAAAATGTGTTTTTTGTAGACAGCATATGGATGGGTAATGTCATTTTATCCAGTCTGCAGTGCTGTGTCATTTTATGGAAGCATTTTGGCCATTCACATTGAGAGTGATTATTGAAAGATAATTTTATACTGACATCTTGTTGCCTGTAAAGTCCTTGTTTCTATACATTGTATCTGTATCTTTCTGTTCTGTATCACTCTTGGATTCTTTCTTCTTTTATAGAACTCTCCTTAGTGTTTCTTGTAGTGCCAGCTTGGTGGTCACATACTCTTTTAGACCTTGCCGGTCGTGGGCTCTTTATCTCTCCATCCATTATGAATGTCAGCCTTTTTGGATAAAGTATTCTTGGTTGCATGTTCTTCTTATTTAGTGCCCTGAATATGTCTTGCCAGCCCTTTCTGGCTTGCCAGGTTTCTATGGACAAGTCTGACATTATTCTCATGGCCCTTCCTCTGTACATAAGAAATCTCTTCTCCCTAGCTGTCCTTAACTACTTGTCAGAAATTATGATTCATGAATTTCACAATTAAGTGTTTGGAGGTCTTTCTAGACTTGATCTTGGGAGGTGTCCCCTCTGCCTCTAGGACATGAACACTTGTTCCATTCCAAGATTGGGGAAATTTTCATCCAGAATATTTAACTATATCTTCTAGTCTTCTCTCTTTCTCCACCCCCTCAGGGATCCCTATAATTCTGACACTAGAACATCTCATGGCATCGTTTCATTCCCTAATTCTGTTTTCATGGCTTCTAAGCTCTTTGTTCTAGGCCTCCTTCTGATCTTTCTTTTTTATCATTTTGTCCTCTGGATCACTAATTCTATCTTCTGCCTCTTGGTTACCCTAGGTGTTAGAGTATTTAGATTAGATTGGATCTCATTGATAACATTCTTTACTTCCTCCAGATCAACTGTCACTTCCACACTTAGAGGACAAAATGTTGTCACTAATGGGCTTCTCCAACCTAGCCATTGCCTGGATAATTGGTACCCTGAATTCCCTTTCTGACATACTGTTTATTTCCATATGCAATAGCTCTATGACAGAGATGACAGTCTCTGAACATTTCCTCTGTTGGGTTTTCCTCCTCCTAGTTATTTTGGTGAGAGGTGGTTGAGGAGATATATAGCTGAACATATCAACCATGAGCCAGTCAAGCTGCCCTTTGGAAAGTTTCGGTGCAATAGGAAGTCACTACCAAAAAGAATGAAAAAAAAAAAAAAAGAAAGAGAAAAAGAGGCAAAAAAAGAAGAAAACCCACAACATGAATCCCAAAAGTGAGATTTATAAGGTACAAAAACCAAAAGCAAACAAACAAAATGACTGAGAGAAGTAAAAGACAAGAAAAAAAAATGAAAAGCCCAGTCAAAATGAGCCTTAAGAATAAGATTTATATAGTACAAAAACAAAGACAAATACACAGAAACACTGACAGAAGAATAAGATGGAAAGGTTGTTATAAACCCTTCATGTGGGTGAGGAAGTTTATTTCAGTACTCTCTGGGTGTATCTGGTTATCTTTGATAAAGGACTCACCTTTTCGACATACAGGGAAATTAAAACTGGCTTCTATATAGGGGTTGTATTGAATAGTGAAAAAAGATTGCCCTGAAGCTTATATCTATATATGTTTAAAAAAAAGAGAAAGAGGGAAGGAGTCAAGATGGTGTAGAAGTAGCAGGCTGAGACATTTCTGAAAGGTAGGACTGGTAGAGAAGTGAATCCAAGACGACGGGAAGATAGACCGCAGGGGGAGGGGCCGGGTTCTGTCATGTGGCGAGCAAAGGAGCACAAAATCAGGACTTTTAAAAGTCTGTTCCACTGAGGGACATTGCTCCAGAGACTAAACCAGGGTGAAGCCCACCCAGGGTCAGCGTGGCCCCAGGTCCCGCAGGGTCACAGAAGGATTGGGGGTGTCAGAGTGTCGCAGAGCTTGCAGGTATTAGAATGGAGAAGCCGGTACAGAGACAGAGCCGAGGACTGAACTCTCAGCTCCAGGTTACCTTGAACCGGTTGTGGGCTGGGTGAGCTCGGAGTGTAGCTGGAGGCTGGGGATATGGGAGTGATTGGGTGCTGTCCTCTGGGGGTGCACTGAAGAGTGGGGCCCCGGGCTGTCGGCTCCTCTGGGCCGGACACTGGGAGGCCGCCATTTTCATTCCCATCCTCCAGAACTCTACGGAAAGCATTCAGGGAACAGAAGCTCCCAAAAGCGAACCTGAGCAGATTACTTAGTCCGGCCCCTGGTAAAGGCAGTGCAGTTCTGCCTCGGGTAAAGACAATTGAGAGTCACTACAACATGCCACTCCCCCAGAAGATCAACAAAATATCCAGCCAGAAGGAAGTTCATCTATCAAGGAAATCAGGTTAAATACCTAGAACAGCAGGGTAATTCCAGAGGAAGAGAAAGCAAAGCACAGAACTCATGGCTTTCTGCCCATGATTTTCAGTCTTGTGGTTAATTCAATTTTTTTTCAATTTTTTTTCTTTCTTTTTTCTTCTTCTGCTAAATTTTTTAAAATTTTTACCCTTTTCTTTTTTAACGTTTTTTGACTAGTTTTTCTAAAATGTATATTTTTTCTTTATTTGTTTATTTTTTTAATTTTTGTCTTTTTTTTCTGAACCGCTTTTTATCCCCTTTCTCCCCCCCCCCCCCACAATTTGGGGTCTTTTCTGATTTGGTTACAGCAAATTTTTCTGGAGTCTTTGCACCCTTTTAGTATTTTATTTGATCCTTCATATCCTCTTATCTGGACAAAATGACAAGGCAGAAAAAATCACCACAGACAAAAGAACAAGAGACAGTATCGAAGGCTAGGGACCTAATCAACACAGACATTGGTAATATGTCAGATCAAGAGTTCAGAATGACAATTCTGAAGGTTCTAGCTGGGATCGAAAAAGGCATGGAAGATATTAGAGAAACCCTCTCTGGAGATATTAAAGCCCTTTCTGGAGAAATTAAAGAACTAAAATCTAACCAAGTTGAAATCAAAGAAGCTATTAATGAGGTGCAATCAAAAATGGAGGCTCTCACTGCTAGGATAAATGAGGCAGAAGAAAGAATTAGTGATCTAGAAGACCAAATGACAGAGAATAAAGAAGCTGAGCAAAAGAGGGACAAGCAGCTACTGGACCATGAGGGGAGAATTCGAGAGATAAGTGACACCATAAGATGAAACAACATTAGAATAATTGGGATTCCAGAAGAGGAAGAAAGAGAGAGGGGAGCAGAATGTATATTGGAGAGAATTATTGGAGAGAATTTCCCTAATAAGGCAAACGGAACAAGCATCAAAGTCCAGGAGATGCAGAGAACCCCCCTCAAAGTCAACAAGAATAGGTCCACACCCCGTCACCTAATAGTAAAATTTACAAGTCTTAGTGACAAAGAGAAAATCCTGAAAGCAGCCCGGGAAAAGAAGTCTGTAACATACAATGGTAAAAATATTAGATTGGCAGCAGACTTATCCACAGAGACCTGGCAGGCCAGAAAGAGCTGGCATGATATATTCAGAGCACTAAACGAGGAAAACATGCATCCAAGAATACTCTATCCAGCTAGCCTATCATTGAAAATAGAAGGAGAGATAAAAGCTTCCAACACAAACAAAAACTGAAAGAATTTGCAAACACCAAACCAGCTCTACAGGAAATATTGAAAGGGGTCCTCTAAGCAAAGAGAGAGCCTAAAAGTAGTAGCTCAGAAAGGTACAGAGACAATATACAGTAACAGTCACCTTACAGGCTAATAATGGCACTAAATTCATAACTCTCAATAGTTACCCTGAATGCTAATGAGCTAAATGCCCCAGTCAAAAGACACAGGGAATCAGAATGGATTAAAAAACAAAACCCATCAGTATGTTGCCTACAAGAAACTCATTTTAGATGCGAAGACACCTCCAGATTTAAAGTGAGGGGGTGGAAAACAATTTACCATACTACTGGGCATCAGAAGAAAGCTGGGGAGGCAATCCTTATATCAGATCAATTAGATTTTAAGCCAAAGACTATAATAAGAGATGAGGAAGGACACTATATCGTACTCAAAGGGTCTGTCCAACAAGAAGATCTAACAATTTTAAATATCTATGCCCCTAACGTGGGAGCAGCCAACTGTATCAACCAATTAATAACAAAATCAAAGAAACACATCAATAATAATACAATAATAGTAGGGGAATTGAAAACTCCCCTCACTGAAATGGACAGATCATCCAAGCAAAAGATCAACAAGGAAATAAAGGCCTTAAATGACACACTGGACCAGATGGACATCACAGATATATTCAGAACATTTCATCCCAAAGCAACAGAATACATATTCTTCTCTAGTGCACATGGAACCTTCTCCAGAATAGATCACATCCTGGGTCACAAATCACGTCTCAACTGGTATCAAAAGATAAGGATCATTCTCTGCATATTTTCAGACCACAATGCTCTGAAGCTAGAAGTCAATCACAAGAGGAAAGCTGGAAAGAACCCAAATACATGGAGACTAAACAGCATCCTTCTAAAGAATGAATGGGTCAACCAGGAAATCAAAGAAGAATTGAAAAAAATCATGGAAACAAATGATAATGAAAACACAACGGTTCAAAATCTGTGGGACACAGCAAAGGCAGTCCTGAGAGGAAAATATATAGCACTGCAAGCCTTTCTCAAGAAACAAGAAAGGTCTCAAGTACACAACCTAACCCTACACGTAAAGGAGCTGGAGAAGGAACAAGAAAGAAACCCTAAACCCGGGGCGCCTGGGTGGCTCAGTGGGTTAAAACCTCTGCCTTCAGCTCAGGTCATGATCCCAGGGTCCTAGGATCGAGCCCCACATCAGAATCTCTGCTCTGCGGGGAGCCTGCTTCCTCCTCTCTCTCTCTAGGCCTGCCTCTCTGCCTAGTTGTGATTTCTCTCTGTCAAATAAATAAAATATTAAAAAAAAGAAACCCTAAACCCAGCAGGAGAAGAGAAATCATAAAGATCAGAGCAGAAATCAATGAAATAGAAACCAAAAAAAAAAAAACCAATAAAAAAATCAATGAAACTAGGAGCTGGTTCTTTGAAAGAATCAATAAGATTGATAAACCCCTGACCAGACTTATCAAAAGGAAAAGAGAAAGGACCCAAATCAATAAAATCATGAATGAAAGAGGAGAGATCACAACTAACACCAAAGAAATACAGACAATTATAAGAACATACTATGAGCAACTCTACGCCAAAAAATTTGACAATCTGGAAGAAATGGATGCATTCCTAGAGACATATAAACTACCACAACTGAACCAGGAAGAAAGAGAAAACCTGAACAGGCCCATAACCAGTAAGGAGATTGAAACAGTCATCAAAAATCTCCAAACAAACAAAAGCCCAGGGCCAGACGGCTTCCCAGGGGAATTCTACCAAACATTTAAAGAAGAACTAATTCCTATTCTCCTGAAACTGTTCCAAAAAATAGAAATGGAAGGAAAACTTCCAAACTCATTTTATGAGGCCAGCATCACCTTGATCCCAAAACCAGACAAGGATCCCACCAAAAAAGAGAACTACAGACAATATCCTTGGTGAACACAGATGTAAAAATTCTTGCCAAAATACTAGCCAATAGGATTCAACAGTACATTAAAAGGATTATTCACCACCATCAAGTGGAATTTATTCCAG
Source organism: Meles meles (assembly GCF_922984935.1). NCBI lineage: Eukaryota > Metazoa > Chordata > Mammalia > Carnivora > Mustelidae > Meles > Meles meles. Next base: position 49,222,061 of record NC_060087.1, on the reverse strand, counting down.
GGCTGCAGCATTGGTTCAACATCCACAAATCAATCAATGTGATACAACACATTAATAAAAGAAAGAACAAGAACCATATGATACTCTCGATAGATGCTGAAAAAGCATTTGACAAAGTACAGCATCCCTTCCTGATCAAAACTCTTCAAAGTGTAAGGATAGAGGGCACATACCTCAATATTATCAAAGCCATCTATGAAAAACCCACCGCAAATACCATTCTCAATGGAGAAAAACTGAAAGCTTTTCTGCTAAGGTCAGGAACACGGCAGGGATGTCCGTTATCACTACTGCTATTCAACATAGTACTAGAACTCCTAGCCTCAGCAATCAGAAAACAAAAAGAAATTAAAGGCATCCAAATCGGCAAAGAAGAAGTCAAACTATCACTCTTCGCAGATGATACGATACTATATGTAGAAAACCCAAAAGACTCCACTCCAAAACTGCTAGAACTTGTACAGGAATTCAGTAAAGTGTCAGGATATAAAATCAATGCACAGAAATAAGTTGCATTTCTGTACACCAACAACAAGACAGAAGAAGGAGAAATTAAGGAGTCAATCCCATTTACAATTGCACCCAAAACTATAAGATACCTAGGAATAAACCTAACCAAAGAGGTTAAGAATCTACACACAGAAAATTATGAAGTACTCATGAAAGAAATTGAGGAAGACACAAAGAAATGGAAAAATGTTCCATGCTCCTGGATTGGAAGAATAAATATTGTGAAAATGTCTATGCTACCTAAAGCAATCTACACATTTAATGCAATCCCTATCAAAATACCATCCATTTTTTTCAAAGAAATGGAACAAATAATCCTAAAATTTTTATGGAACCAGAAAAGACCTCGAATAGCCAAAGGAATATTGAAAAAGAAAGCCAAAGTTGGTGGCATCACAATTCTGGACTTCAAGCTCTATTACAAAGCTGTCATCATCAAGACAGCATGGTACTGGCACAAAAACAGACACATAGATCAGTGGAACAGAATAGAGAGCCCAGAAATAAACCCTGAACTCTATGGTCAACTAATCTTCGACAAAGCAGGAAAGAATGTCCAATGGAAAAAAGACAGCCTCTTCAATAAATGGTGCTGGGAAAATTGGACAGCCACATGCAGAAAAATGAAATTGGAACACTTCCTTACACCAAACACGAAAATAGACTCAAAATGGATGAAGGACCTCAATGTGAGAAAGGAATCCATCAGAATCCTTGAGGAGAACGCAGGCAGCAACCTCTTCGACCTCAGCCACAGCAACATCTTCCTAGGAACAACAGCAAAGGCAAGGGAAGCAAGGGCAAAAATGAACTATTGGGATTTCATCAAGATCAAAAGCTTTTGCACAGCAAAGGAAACAGTTAACAAAACCAAAAGACAACTGACAGAATGGGAGAAGATATTTGCAAATGACACATCAGATAAAGGGCTAGTATCCAAAATCTATAAGGAACTTAGCAAACTCAACACCCAAAGAACAAACAATCCAAACAAGAAATGGGCAGAGGACATGAGCAGACATTTCTGCAAAGAAGACATCCAGATGGCCAACAGACACATGAAAAAGTGCTCCACATCACTCGGCATCAGGGAAATACAAATCAAAACCACAATGTGATATCACCTCACACCAGTCAGAATGGCTAAAATTAACAAATCAGGAAATGAGAGATGCTGGCGAGGATGCGGAGAAAGGGAAACCCTCCTCCACTGTTGGTGGGAATGCAAGCTGGTGGAACCACTCTGCAAAACAGCATGGAGGTTCCTCAAAGTGTTGAAAATAGAACTACCCTATGACCCAGCAATTGCACTACTGGGTATTTACCCTAAATATACAAACGTAGTGATCCGAAGGGGCACGTGCACCCCCAATGTTTATAGCAGCAATGTCTACAATAGCCAAACTATGGAAAGAACCTACATGTCCATCAACGGATGAATGGATAAAGAAGAAGTGGTATATATACACAATGGAATACTATGCAGCCATCAAAAGAAATCTTGCCATTTGCGATGACGTGGATGGAACTAGAGGGTTTCATGCTTAGTGAAATAAGTCAATCAGAGAAAGACAACTATCATATGATCTCCCTGGTATGAGGACGTGGAGATGTAACATGGGGGTTAGGGGGAATAGGAGAAGAATAAATGAAACAAGATGGGATTGGGAGGGAGACAAACCATAACTGACTCTTAATCTCACAAAACAAACTGGGGGTTGCTGGGGGGAGGTGGGATTGAGAGAGGGGGAGGGGGGTTATGGACATTGGGGAGGGTATGTGCTATGGTGAGTGCTGTGAAGTGAGTAAACCTGGCGAATCACAGACCTGTACCCCTGGGGATAAAAATCCATTATATGTTTATAAAAAAAAATAAGAAAGAAAAAAAAAGAAAATGAAGCCCAGGTATTTGAATGAAAAAAGTTCAATTTTAAACGTTATTATATAATATGTTGTATTAATATCTAGTTGTAATGGTGAGTAGGTTAAAAATAAAAGAATAAGAATTGTGAAAACTAATTTAAAAAGTTGTAGCTATGAAATATACAGGTTTGTGGGCAATACTGGGGGCTTAATATATTGTTTTCACCTGATGTAGGTGTTTTACCGTTTTATGGGGTCCTTGTGGTTATTTCCTCTTGTTCTTTTGGCTTGTCTTCTGTGGGAGGGGCCTGCTGCATTGCTTTTCTGTCAATATTGCTTCAGCTTAGTTGCCCTGTCCCCCAGATGGGGCTGGACTCTGTGGAAACTTGTTTTTCAGGTTTTTGTTCTCTGGAGCTTTTTGCTCCTGGGCAGCTTTTTGCGGCTTTTCATAAGGCTAGTGCAAAAAGTAAACTGTCCACACCCGGTCCTTGGACTCAGAGAGAAGCCTCAGTCTGCTCCCTCTGGGTAGCCCAGAATACACATACTTCCACTCTGTAATCTCTGCTAAATACTGCAACCTCTCACAGGCAGTGTGCACTCCCAGCCACCATCTCAGTGGTCACCTGAGGCCCCCGCTTGTCTCTGCACCCCCGTGCCACTAAAACTGCAAGTGATATTGGTCTGTGGGAGCCCAATCCTGGTAGCTGTCAGGACTCCTCTCTGGGGTCCATACCCACGACCCAGCAGCAGTGCAGGTCTCAGAAGTTTGCGGGTTCAGAGACCACTGGCCCGCACCCACACCAGGCTCTCTCATGGGTGGGAGGGGTGCACCAAGCCCAAGCGGTGGTGCAAACAGTGGAACGCCAAGGGCCCAGGGAAATTAGAGTCACAGCCAGATTCTCTCAGGCATGGGTGACCACTGGCTGTGACCGTCCTGGGACCATGGGTTTAGGACCATGTCCGTGGCCACCCAATTCTACCAGTTGCCCCTTAAGACCTTTTGCTCTTTTTGAGTGCTTTTAACCAGACTCCAAGTTAATGCTGTTCCCCAAGCAGAGGGCACTTTCATATTGGGGTATTACTTTCCAGTGAGTCACTTCTGGTGGCTCCTTCTCCCCCTTTTTAATCCTCCAATACCAGTATGAGCATTCCCACTCTGCTTTACCGTTCCATGGATGATCTCCTGCCCCCTAGAGATTCAGAAGTGTATAATCTTACATCTGAGGCTGATTTCATGGATGTTCAGAGTGTTCTGGTAGATATTTAGCTCACTTCAGGGAACCGGTTGAAGCAGACTCTCCTACTTCTCCACCATCTTTCCCCTTCTCTTCTGGACAGGCGTCTTGAAAGAGATAGCTGTGGCCAATGTTGAAGAGATTATTGCCTATGTTCCCCTCAAGGATTTTGCTGGATTCCTGTCTCACATTGAGGTCTTTTATCCATTTTGAGTTTATCTTTGTGTAAGAGAATGGTCCAGTTTCATTTTTCTGCATGTGGATGTCCAATTTTCCTAGCACAGTTTATTGAAGAGACTGTCCTTCTTCCACTGGATATTTTTTCCTGATTTGTCGAAGTTAAGTTGACCATAAAACTTAGTGTTCATACTTGGGCTCTCTATTCTGTTCCATTGATCTATTTGTATGTTTTTTTGTGCCAGTACCATGCTGTCTTGGTGACCAAAGCTTTGTAATATAGCTTGAAATCAGGCAATATGATGCTCCCAGATTTGTTTGCTTTGCTCCCCCCACCCCCAAAAAAGTCCCTGGTGATTTGGGGTCTTCTCTGGTTCCATATAAATTTAAGGATTGTTTGTTCCAGCACTTCGAAAAATGCCATTGGTGTTTTGATTGGGATGGCATTGAAATCACATAGACAGCATAGATATTTAAACAGTGTTTATTCTTCTGATCCATGAGCATGGAATGTTTGTCCATCTTTTTGTGTCTTCTTCAATTTCTTTCATAAGTGTTCTGTAGTTTCTAGAGTATAGATCCTTCACCTCTTTGTTAGGTTTATTCCAAGTTATCAATGGTTTTTGACCCTATTGTAAATGTAATTGATTCTCTAATTTCTCTTTGTACAGTTACATTGTTATTGCATAGGAAAGCAGCTGATTTCTGTGCATTGATTTTGTATCCTGCCAAATTACTGAATTGATGTATGAGTTCTAGTAATTTGGGGTAATGGGTAAAGTTCTAGTAATGGGGTACTGTCTTTTGGGTTTTCCACGTAAAGTATCATGTCATCTGCAAAGAGAAAGAGATTGTCTTCTTATTTGCCAATTTGAATACTTTTTGTTTCTTTTTGCTGTCTAATTAGTATCACTAGGACTTCTAGTACTATGTTGAACAACAGTGGTGAGAGTGGGCATTCTTGTCATGTTCCTGATCTTAAGGGAAATGTTCTCAGCTTTTCTCCTTTGAGAATGATATTCACTGTGGGCTTTTCATAGATGGTTTTTATGAAACTGAGGAATGTTTCTGCTATCCTTACACTCTGAAGAGTTTTAAATGGGAAAGGATGCTGTATTTTGTCAAATGCTTTTTCTGCATCAATTGAGAGGACCATATTGTTCTTGTCTCTCCTCTTATTAATGTGTTTAATCACAGTGATTGATTTACAAATGTTGAACCATTCTTCCATCCCAGTTATAAATCCCAACTTGTCATGATGGGCAATCTTTTTAATGTACTGTTGGATACTGTTAGCTAGGATCTTGTTGAGAATTTTGGCATCCATATTCATCAGGGATATTGGTTTCAAATTATTTTTGATGAGTTCTTTACCTGGTTTTGGGATCAAAGTAATTCTGGTCTTGTGGAAAGAATCCAGATATTTTTCTTTTGTTTCTATTTTTTGAAACAGCTTCAGGACAATATGTACTATTTCTTCTATGAATGTTTGGTAGAATTCCTCAGGGAATCCATCAGGTACTGGACTCCTATTTTTTGGGAAGTTTTGATCACTGCTACAGTCTCATTTCTGGTTATTGGTTTATTCAGGTTGTCAATTTCTTCGTGTTTCTGTCTTGCTAGTTTATAGGTTTCCAAGAAGGGCTCCATTTCATCCAAGTTGCTTAACTTATTGGCATATGTTGATAATAATAATATGCATATATTGATGATAATAATTTTTGATAATTGTTTCTATTTCTTTGGTGTTAGTCATGATCTCTCCCTTTTCGTTCATAATTGTATTAATTGGGTCCTTTTTATTTTCTTTTGGATAACTCTGACCATAGGTTTATCAATCTTATTTATTCTTTCAGAGATCCAGCTTCTGGTTTTGTTGATCTACTGTACTGTATTTCTGGTTTCTAGTTCATTTTTCTCTGCTCTAATTTTCATTATTTATTTTCTTGTGCATGGCTTAGGGATCACTTGTTGTTTTTCTTTTCCAGTTCTTTAAGGTGTAAAGTTAGTTGGTGAATTCAGGACTTTTTTTTTTTTTAATGAGGCTTGGATGGCTATGTATTTCCCTCTTAGTCCCGCCTTTGCCATATCCAATAAGTTTTGGGCAGATGTGCTTTCATTCTCATTGGTTTCCTTGAATTTTTTAAGTTTTTTTATTTCCTTGTTGACCCAAACATTTTTTAAATTAGCATATAATGTATTATTTTTTTCAGCAGTACAGGTCTGTGAATCCTCAGTTTTACAAAATTCACAGCACTCACCATAGCACATACCCTCCCCAGTGTCCATGACTGTGCCACCCTCTGCTTCTCCTCCCACCCTCCAACAGCCCTCAGTTTGTTTCCTGAGATTAAGAGTCTCTTATGGTTTGTCTCCCTCTCTGGTCCCATCTTGTTTCATTATTTTCCCTCCCTTTCCCCCACGACCCCTTCCCTGCTTCAAATTCCTCATATTAGAGAGATAATATGATAATTTTCTTTCTCTGACTGACTTATTTTGCTTAGCATAATACCTTCTAGTTCCATCTATGTCATTACAAATGGCAAGATTTCCATTTTTATGGCTGTGTAGTATTCCATTGTGTTTATATACCACCTCTTATTTATCCATTCATCTGTTGATGGATATCTAGGTTCTTTCCATAGTTTGGCTATTGTGGACACTGCTGCTATAAACATTTGTGTGCACATATGCCTTTGGATCACTACATTAGTACCTTTAGGAAATACCAAGTAGTGCGATTGCTGGGTCATAGGGTGGCTCTATTTTCAACTTTTTGAGGAACCTCCATACTGTTTTCCAGAGTGGCTGCACCAGATTGCATTCCCACCAACAGTGGAGGGTTCCCCTTTCTCCACATCCTTGCCAACACCTGTCATTTCCTGAATTGTTAATTTTAGCCATTATGATTGGTGTGAGGCGGTATCTCACTGTGGTTTTGATTTGTATTTCCCTGATACTGAGTGATGTTGAGCACCTTTTCATGTGCCAGTTTGACCCAAACATTCTTAAGCAGAATGGTCTTTTGGCTTTCAAGTGTTTGAATTTCTTCCAAATGTCTTATAATTGAGTTCCAGTTTCAAAGCACTGTGGTCTAAGACTATGCAGGGAATAATCTCAATCTTTTCATATCATTTGAAATCTGATTTCTGACCCAGTATTTGGTCTATTCTGAGGAAAGTTCCATGTACACTCCTGGAGAATGTATATTCTGCTGTTTTAGGGTGGAATGTTTTGTATATATCTATGAGGTTTATCTGGTCCAGTGTGTCATTCAAAGCTCTTGTTTCATTGTTGATTTTCTGCTTGGATGATCTCTCTATTGCTGAGAATGGAGTGTTAAGATCCCCTACAATTAATGTATTATTATCATTATATATCTCTTTATTTTGATTAACAGTTGGCTTAGGTAGTTGGCTGCTTCCATGTTAGGGATTTAGATATTTACAACTGATAGATCTTCTTGTTTGATAGACACTTTAAGAATGATATAGTGTCCTTCTGTATCTCTAATGACAGTCCTTAGCTTAAAATCTAATTTGATCTGAGAATTGCTACCCCAGCTTTCTTTTGCAGTCCGTTGGCATGAAAGATGGTTCTCCATCCCTTCACTTTCAGTTTGGATATACCTTTAGGTTCAAATTGAGTCTCTTGTAAACAGAATATGGATGGGCCCTGTCTTTTTATCCAATATGCAACCCTATGCTGTTTAATGGGTGCATTTAGGCCATTCACATTGAGAGTGATTATTGAAAGATATGATTTAATTACCATCATGTTGTCTGTGATGTCCTTGTTTCTACAGATTCTCTTTGTAAATTTCTGTTCTATATAACTCTTCAGGTATTTCTCCCTATACAGAACCCCCCTTAATATTTCTTGCAGGGCTGGTTTAGTGGTCACATACTCTTTCAGTGTCTGCTGGTCTTGGAAGCTCCTTATTTCTCCAACTGTTCTGAATGACAGCCTTGCCAGATAACGAATTCTTGGGTGCATGCTCTTCTCATTTAGTACCCTTAATATGTCTCCCCAGCCCTTTCTGGCTTGTGAGGTCTCTGTGGAGAGGTTTCACATCATTCTGATGTTCTTCCCATTGTATGGAAGGAATCTAATCTCCCTCACTGCCCTTAAGACGGTTTCCGTTGTTCTAAGATTTGTGAGTTTTAATATTACATACTGTAGCACTGGTCTGTTCTCCTTGATCTTGGGAGGTGTCCTCTCTCTCTAGGACCTGAATGCTTGTTCCATTCCTCAGATTAGGGATGTTCTCAGCTATGGTTTACTCAAATATAACTTCTAGTCCTCCCTCTCTCTCCATCCTCTCAGGGATTCCAATAAATCTAACATTGGAATGGTTCATGCTGTCATTTATTTCTCTAATTCTGTTTTCATGGATTCTAAGCTTTTTGTTCCAGGCCTCCTCCTGTTCCTTCATTTCTATCAGTTTTTCTTCTAGATCACTAATTTGTTCTTCTGCCTCATTTTACCTAGTTGTTAGAGTATCTAGTTTTGAGCACATCTCATTTATAGCATTTTAAATTTTGGCCTGATTAGTTCTGATTTCTACCCTTAGACAATTTATGTTGTTGATTGTTTTCTCCAGCATAGCTGTTGTCTTCATAACTGTTATACTGAAGTCTGTTTTTCACATCTTGCTTCTATCCATATGCATTTTTTCTTTGGGAGAGGTCATTGTGTCTGTTTAATTTCTTTGTTGGGAGTTCCATCTCCTAGTCATTCTGTTGAGGGGTGGTTGAGGGAATGTACAGAGTCAAAAATATCAACCACAATCCAGGTAAGGTATACCCAGGAAACGTTCAGAGCAATAGGAAACCACTGCCAAGAAAACTCACCCTAAATGAAACCTAAGGATAAGATTTATAAAGTTAGGGAATAAAGGGAGTTGAGGGGAGGGGGGAATATAATCTCTTAGTATGGGTGAGTTAGGGTGTTTCAGTTCTTCCTGGGTGTATTTAGTCCTTTTTTAAGAGAATACTACTTCCCAGAATTACAGGGAAATTAAAACTAGTATATAGATCAAGGTAGTATTGACTAGGGAAAGAAAACCTACATTGAAGCTTATATCTATCTATCTATCTACCTATAAAAGGAAAAGAAAAAAGCATATGTGTCAAACAGTAGAAGTTAAAAACTTACTATAGAATATGCTGTATTAAGCATCTAGTTGAAATGCTATGTAGGTAAAAAGAAAAAAAAAACAGAGAAGAAACATGAGAGAGAATAAAGAAGTTGTATCTAAGAAATACACAGTCCATGAGTCAACACGAGGAGTTTAGTACACCATGCTCCCCAGGTGCTGGGGTTTTATAGTTTTATGGGACCTTTGGATTGTCTTCCTCTTGTTCTTCCAGCTTGTCTTCTGGTGGAGGTGGCTGCTGCCTTGTTTTTCAGGAAACCTTGCTTGGGCAGAGTTACCCCCCCCATCAAGGGGTTGGGCTCTGTGGAAACCAATTTTGGGGGGCTTTTGTTCCTTGGTGGTTTTGTTTCCTGGCAGCTTGTTGCACATTTTTGGAGGGTCTGGGCAGAGGAAAATGTCTGCTCCCAGAGTTCCGCCCCAGAGGAGAGAAGCCACAATCTGCTCCTTTCTGAACTCTCCAGAACAGATAGTCTCCGCCTCTGTAAGAGATCCTGAATACTTCAGCCTTCCACAGGCAGTGCACAACCCAGTGATCCTCTCCATGTATGACCCTGGCCCTGGTGTTTCTCCACCTCCTGAGCCTCCAAAACTGCAGGCGATCCCAGTCTGGGTAAGTACAGGTGGCGGAAGTGGCAGCTGGCATGGCTGTGGCTGCAGCAATGGCCAGCCCACCAGGTCCACAGTCATAGGTTCACACAAGTGACCACCCCTGTCCCGGTGTTTGTCCCTTAAGCTCCTCGATTCTGTTTGAGCATTGTTACCAGGCACTTCCCATCCAACTACCACTGCTTTGTAAGCTATTGCTGGTCCCCAGGTGTTGGATGCTTTTGCACTGAGGTATTATTTTACTTTGCAGTGGGTAGCTTCTGTTGGCACCCTCTCCCTTTTGTTTATCCTCCAATATCTGTTCACACGATCACAGCTCCATCCTTCGTACCTCTGGACTGAACATCCTCTGCCCCCATCACATAATCTTACATCTCAGGCTGATTTCATGGGTGTTCAGGCTGGCCTGGTAGATATCCAGCTAAATCCAGGGACTGGTTTAAACAGAGTCCCCCACTTCTCCATCATCTTGCCCCCATTGAGAAATCAGTTGCATTTCTATACACTAACAATGAGACAGAAAAAGGGAAATTAAGGAGTTGATCTCATTTACAATTGCACCTAAAACCATAAGATACCTAGAAATAAATCTAGCCAAAGAGGAAAGGATTTGTATTCAGAAAACTATAGAACACTCATGAAAGAAATTGAGGAAGAGAAAAAAGAAACAGAAAAATATTTGATGCTCATGAATTGGAAGATAAAATATTTTTAAAATGTTTATTGTTTATGTTATCTAGAGCAATCTACATATTCAATGTCATCCCTATCAAAATGCCATCAAGTTTTTCACAGAGCAGGAACAAATTATCCTAAAATCTGTGTGGAACCACAAAAGACCCCAAATAACAGAAGAATGTTGAAATAGAAAATCAAAACTGAGGCATTGGAATTCCAGACTTCAAGCTGTGTTATAAACCTGCAATCTTCAAGACATTATGGTATTGGCACAGTAACAGACACATAGATCAATGGGACAGAATAGAGAATCCAGAAGTATGCCCACAACTGTATGGTCAAGTAATCTTTGGGAAAGCAGGAAAAAAATATCAAGTGGAAAAAATATAGTTTCTTCAACAATTGGTGTTGGAAAAATTGGATAGCCACATGCAGAAGAATGAAAGAGGACCATTTCCTTACACCTCACACAAACTAGAATCAAAATGGATGAAAGACATCAATGTGAGACAGGAATCCATCAAAATCCTAGAGAACACAGACAGCAACCTCTGTGACCTCAGCCTCAACAACTTCTTGCTAGACATGTTTCCAAAGGCAAGGGAAATAAAGGCAAAAATGAACTATTAGGATCATGAAGATAAAAGCTTTTGCACAGCAAAGGAAACAACAGTCAACATATCTAAAAAGCAACCCACAGAATGGGGGAAGATATTTGCAAATGAGATATCCAAGATCAATAAAGAACTTATCAAAATCAACATCCAAGAAACAAATAATACAGTCAAGAAATAACATGAACAGGCATTTCTCCAAAGAAGACATACAAATGACCAACAAGTACATGGGAAAAAATGCTCAACATCACTAGGGATCAGGGAAATACAAATCAAAACCACAATCAGGTAACACCTCATACCAGTCAGGATGGCTAAAAGTAAAACTCATGAAGTGACAGATGTTGGTGAGAATGTGGAGAAAGGGAACTCTCTTATGCTGTTTGTAGGAATGTAAGCTGGCACAGCCACTCTTGAAAAAGTATGGATATTCCTCCAAAATTTGAAAATAGAGTTACATTTGACATAGCAATTGCACCAAGAGGTATTTACCCAAAAGGTACAAAGTAGTGATCTGAAGGGGTACCTCTACCCCAAAGTTTAGAGCAGTATGGAAAGAGCAACCCAGATGTCCATCAAGAGATGATGATGTGAGACTATATATATAGTCTCCCACCTGAGTGGGAGACCCATACACTTACTTATGGGTAAGACCCTGGAAATGTTGCAGACGTCTGGTTTTATATATATATATATATATATATAGAGAGAGAGAGAGAGAGAGAGAGAGAGAGAGGAATACTATTCATCCATCAAAAAACATGAAATCTTGCCAAATGCAACTATGTGGCTGGAAGTAGACTGTATTATGCTAAGTGAAATAAGTCAATCAGAGAAAGACAATTATATGATCTCACTTGTACATGGAATTTAAGAGAGAAAGCAGACTTTCATAGGGGAAGGAAGGAAAAAATTAAAACAATATCAAAATCAGAGAGGGAGACAAACCATAAGAAACTCTTAATCATAGGAATCAAACTGGGTTATTGGAGTGAAGGGGGTGGGGGGATGGGGTAACTGGGTAATGGGCATTAAGGAGGGCCCATGATGTAATGTGCACTGGTATTATATGAGACTGAGGGATCACTGAATTCTACCTCTGAAACTAACAATACACTCTGTTAATTATTAAATGTAGATTTAGAAAATAAAAAATAGGCAGGGGAGACAAGATGGTGGAAAACAAGAAGGAGGCGCCATTTCAACCTGTACCCTAAAGTGAGCTGATTACCTACCAAACAACTCCAATCACCCATGATATCAGCCTGAGATTAGAATTATACACGTCTGGATCTCTATGGGGGCAGAAGAAGCCAGTGGGCAGGTAAAGCGGAGTGGGAACATTGGACTAATATCGGAAGATAAACAAAAGGGGGAGGGGGCCATCAGAAATGACCCATTGGAAAGTAATACCCCAATATGAGAATGCCCTGAGATTTGGGACCAGCACTAACTTGGGAATTACCTACAGAATGGGGGAAGATATTTGCAAATGACATATCCAAGATCAATAAAGAACTTATCAAAATCAACATACAGGAAACAAATAATACAGTCAAGAAATAACTTGGAGTCTGGTTGAAAGCACTCAAAAAGAGCAAAGGATCATGGGGGGAAATTGTGGGAATCCGGGTGGTTAGGAACAGGGGCTTAAGTCCCTGGACCCAGGACAGCCACCCCTGGCGCTGAGCCAGAGAAGAGTGCAGTGAAGAAACCAGGTCTTGGTCCCTGAGCCCTGGGCATGCCTGAGAGTGCCTGGGTGGGGGCTCCTGTAAGGGGCTGGGAGCCTCACCAGCAGGCAGAATCACAGTCTTTCTCCACTCCCCATGTGCTCGCTGCCACAGTGCTATCAGAGTCTGAGTCATGCCCCATACCCTCCCCTGAGAGAGGTGCGTGAAGGCCCCAGCTCTCAGACCCGGAAAGTCTGAGCACTTCCAGCACATGCCAGTGGGAAATCTCAGTGTTTGATCACTGCTTGGGACCTCTCTGGTGGTCTGGAGCTTCCCAGACAGCCACCGCTGTCATGGTTTTGGGTATAAGCAGAAGTTCCTAGGTCCCCAGGGATGGTGACAGAGGCCAATGGGTAATTTCTGTGTTCTGGAGCACCCAGAGGGGAACAGAGAGAGGCTTCTCTCTGAGAGGGAGGTCTGGGTGCAGTTTGCTTTCCTCTAAACCTCTAAAAGCCATCAAAATCTGTCAAGGCCAGAGAAAACTAACAAACAAACAAAAAAAGCTCCAGAGAACAAAAGCCTGAAAAACCGGTTTCCTCAGAGCCCACCCCTTTGAGGGGAGCAGGAGGACTGAACTCAGGAAACACTGCCTGAAAACCCATGCAGCAGGCCCCTCACCCAGAAAGCCAACCAGGAAAAAAAAAAAGACAAGAGAACAACCACCACTACTTCATAGATACTTTTATTTTTAATTCGTTCCCACTATTCTGGTTCATTTTTTTATAGATAATTTTTTAACCTATTTACCATCACAGTGAGATGTCCAGTACATCAAATTCCATAATAACCTTTTAACCTGAACTTTTTGATACATATACCCATGTTTTTCTTTTGCTTTTCTATTCTTTAATTTTTTTAAATTTTAGTTAATTTTAGTTTATTCTTTTTTATTTTTATTTTTAAATATTCATATAGAGTTAAACTTCAAGGTAATCCCCTTCCCCCAATCAATGCTACCCCTATAGGTAAACCAATTTTTAATCCCCCTTTATCTTAGGAAAGTTGAGTCCTTTAATAAAGATATCAAGAGACATACAGGAAGAATCAAAACAATCTTCCTCGCTGACACTGAGAATTTATAACCCGTCTCCCATCTTTCTTCCTTCAGTGTTTCTGTGTATTTGTGTTTGTCCTGGTAGTATACAAATCTTATACTTAGGGTTCTGTTTGATGAGGTACTTTTTTTGTTTTGCTTTTATATATATATTTTTTCTCGTGTCATCTACTTTTATCAGTCTTTTTGTTTGTCTGTTATTGTTTGTATATTTCATAAATCTTACCTTGGGCCCATTTGGGCTGGGCCTTCTCTTTTATTTTATCTTTCTTTTTTTCCTCTCTATCTCTCTCTTTTTTTCTTTTTTTCTTTTGTTTGGGTGGGGACTCTTGATTGCTCAGAAACATTCCAGGGTGCACCTTGATTGCACCTCAGTTGATACATCCAGCTACATCTGTTCAGCCATCTCTCACCAAAATGACTCTCGGAGGAGTCAACAACAGAAAAATTCAGAGGCTGGGCCTTCTGCAACAGAGCTAATGGCTATCGATGTAGACAATATGTCGGAAAGGGAATTCAGTCTAAGAATTATCCAGGCAATAGCTAGGTTGGAGAAAGACATGGATGACAAAATGGAATTCATTACAGCAGAACTGAAAGCCACAAGGGATGATGTTCACAATGTTAGGACAGAACTGAAAGCCATGAAGGATGATGTTCACAATGTTCTCAATGAGTTCCAATCTAATCTAAATGCTCTAAAAGCTAGGGTAACAGACAGAAGATAGAATTAGTGATCTGGAGGACAAACAGATAGAAAGAATCAGCAGGAAGCCTGGAACAAGTAGCTTAGAAACCACGAAAACAGTATCAGGGAAATAAATGATGCCATGAAACGTTCCAACGTCAGAATTATTGGAATCGCTGAAGGGGAGGAGAAAGAAAGAAGTCTAGAAGATGTAGTGGAACAAATTTTCTATGAAAATTTTCCCAATCTTGTGAATGGAACCAGCGTTCATGTACTAGAGGCAGAAAGGTCTCCCTTCAAGATTATAGAATCTAAAAAAACATCAAGGCACCTGATAGTAAAATTGAGAAATCATAATTGTAGACATGATCTCTTGTAAGCAGCTAGGACAAACAAACTCCTTATGTACAGAGGAAAGTCCATCAGAATAACATTGGACCTGTCCACCAAAACCTGGCAAGCCAGAAAGGGCTGGCAAGACATATTCAGGGCAGTAAATGAGAAGAACATGCAGCCACAAATACTTTATTCACCAAGACTGACATTCAAAATAGATGGAGAGATCAAGAGTTTCCAAGACCAGCAAGGCTTAGAAGACTATGCAACCACCAAGCCGACGACACTGCAGGAAATATGAAGGGGGGTTTTATAAAAGAGAAAAAATTCTAAGAATATCAAGGAACAGAAATATATGGAGACAATCTACAGAAAGAAAGACTTCAAAGGTAACATGATGTCAATAAAAACGTATCTCTCAATAATCACTCTCAATGTGAATGGCCTAAATGCACCCATAAAACGACACAGGTTGCATAATGGATAAAACGACAGGACCCATCCATATGTTGCATACAAGACACCCATTTTGAACCTAAGGATACACCCAGATGGAAAGTGAAGGGATGGCAAAGAATCGTTCATGCCAATGGGCCTCAAAAGAAGGCCAGAGTAGCAATTTTCATATCAGTTAAGTTAGATTTTAAACTAAAGACTGTAGTCAGAGACACATAAGGACACTATATAAATCTTAAAGGGACTATCCACCAAGATGATCTAACAATTGTAAATATCTATGCCCCCAATATGGAAGCAGCCAATTATATAAGAAAACTATTAAGATAAAGAGTCATATTGATATGAATAGATTAATAGTAGAAGATCTTAACACGCCTCTCTCAATAAAAGACAGATCATCCAAGCAGAAAATCAACAAAGAAACAAGAGCATTGAATGACACATTGGACCAGATGGACCTCATAGATATATACAGAACATTCCACCCTAAAAGAACAGAATACTCATTCTTCTCAAGTGCACATGGAACCTTCTACAAAATAGACCACATACTGGGTCACAAATAAGGGCTCAACCAATACCAAAAGACTGAGATTACTCCCTGCATATTCTCAGATCACAACGCTTTGAAACTGGAGCTCAATCACAAGGAAAAGTTTGGGAGGAATTCAAACACCTGAAAACTAAAGACCACCTTGCTTAAGAATACTTGAATCAACCTGGAGATCAAAGACGAACTTAAACAATTCATGGAAACCAATGAGAATGAAGACAGTTCAGACCAAAACCTATGGGATACGGCAAAGGCAGTCCTATGGGAGAAATACATAGCCATCCAAACCTCCCTCAAAAAAATTGAAAAATCCAGAATACACCAGCTGTCTCCACACCTTAAAGAACTGGAGAACCAACAACAAATTAAATCAACTCCACACAGAAAAAGGGAAGTAATCAAAATTAGAGCAGAGATCAATGAGATAGAAACTAGAGATACTGTGGAATGTATCAATGAAACTAGAAGCTGTTTTTTTTTTTTTGGTCAGTATTTTTTTTAAATTTATTTATTTACTTTCAGCATAAGAGTATTCATTGTTTTTGCACCACACCCAGTGCTCCATGCAATATGTGCCGTCACTATTACCCACCACCTGGTTCCCTCAACCACTCATCCCCCGCCCCTTCAAAACCCTCAGGTTGTTTTTCAGAGTCCATAGTCTCTCATGGTTCATCTCCACTTCCAATTTCCCTCAACTCCCTTCTCCTCTCCACCTCCCCATGTCCTCCTTGTTCTTTGTTATGCTCCACAAATAAGTGAAACCATATGATACTTGAATCTCTCTGCTTGACTTATTTCACTCAGCATAATCTCTTCCAGTCCCGTCCATGTTGCTACAAAAGTTGGGTATTCATCCTTTCTGATGGAGGCATAATACTCCATCGTCTTTATGTACCACATCTTCCTTATCCATTCATCCATTGAAGAGCATCTTGGTTCTATCCACAGTTTGGTGACTGTGGCCATTGCTGCTGTAGCATTGCGGTACAGATGGCTCTTTTTTCATTACATCTCTATCTTTGGGGTAAATACCCAGCAGTGCAATTGCAGGGTCATAGGGAAGCTCTATTTTTAATTTCTTGAGGAATCTCCACACTGTTCCCCAAAGTGGATGCACAAACTTGCATTTACACCAACAGTGTAAGTGGGCTCCCCTTTCTCCACATCCTCTCCAACACATGCTGTTTCATGTCTTGTTAATTTTGGCCATTCTAACAGGTGTAAGTTAATATCTCAATGTGTTTTTTTTTTAATTTTATTTAATTTTATTTTTTTTATTTTTATTTGTTTATTTACAGCATAACAGTGTTCATTGTTTTGGCATCACACCCAGTGCTCCATGCAGTACGTGCCCTCCCTATTACCCACCACCTGGTTCCTCAACCTCCCACCCCCCCACCACCCCGCCGCCCCTTCATAACCCTCTGGTTGTTTTTCAGAGTCCATAGTCTCTCATGGTTCATCTCCCCTTCCAGTTTCCCTCAACTCCCTCTCCTCTCCATCTCCCCATGTCCTCCATGTTCTTTGTTATGCTCCACAAATAAGTGAGACCATATGATACTTGACTCTCTCTGCTTGACTTATTTCGCTCAGCATAATCTCTTCCAGTCCCGTCCATGTTGCTACAAAAGTTGGGTATTCGTCCTTTCTGATGGAGGCATAATACTCCATTGTGTATATGGACCACATCTTCCTTATCCATTCATCCGTTGAAGGGCATCTTGGTTCTTTCCACAGTTTGGCGACCGTAGCCATTGCTGCAATAAACATTGGGGTACAGATGGCCCTTCTTTTCACTACATCTGTATCTTTGGGGTAAATACCCAGCAGTGCAATTGCAGGGTCATAGGGAAGCTCTATTTTTAATTTCTTCAGGAATCTCCACACTGTTCTCCAAAGTGGCTGCACTAACTTGCATTCCCACCAACAGTGTAAGAGGGTTCCCCTTTCTCCACATCCTCTCCAACACACGTTGTTTCCTGTCTTGCTAATTTTGGCCATTCTAACTAGTGTCAGGTGGTATCTCAATGTTGTTTTAATTTGAATCTCCCTGATGGCTAGTGATGATGAACATTTTTTCATGTGTCTGATAGCCATTTGTATGTCTTCATTGGAGAAGTGTCTGTTCATATCTTCTGCCCATTTTTTGATATGATTATCTGTTTTGTGTGTGTTGAGTTTGAGAAGTTCTTTGTAGATCCTGGATATCAACCTTTTGTCTGTACTGTCATTTGCAAATATCTTCTCCCATTCCGTGGGTTGCCTCTTTGTTTTGTTGACTGCTTCCTTTGCTGTGCAGAAGCTTTTGATCTTGATGAAGTCCCAAAAGTTCATTTTTGCTTTTGTTTCCTTGGCCTTTGGAGACATATCTTGAAAGAAGTTGCTGTGGCTGATATCGAAGAGGTTACTGCCTATGTTCTCCTCTAGGATTCTGATAGATTCCTGTCTCACGTTGAGGTCTTTTATCCATTTCGAGTTTATCTTTGTGTACGGTGTAAGAGAATGGTCGAGTTTCATTCTTCTACATATTGCTGTCCAGTTTTCCCAGCACCATTTATTGAAGAGACTGTCTTTTTTCCATTGAATATTTTTTCCTGTTTTGTCGAAGATTATTTGACCATAGAGTTGAGGGTCCATATCTGGGCTCTCCACTCTGTTCCACTGGTCTATGTGTCTGTTTTTATGCCAGTACAACGCTGTCTTGGTGATCACTGCTTTGTAGTAAAGCTTGAAATCGGGTAATGTGATGCCGCCAGTTTTGTTTTTGTTTTTCAACATTTCCTTAGCAATTTGGGGTCTCTTCTGGCTCCATACAAATTTTAGGATTATTTTCTCCAGCTCTTTGAAAAATACCAGTGGGATTTTGATTGGAATGGCATAAAAAGTATAGATTGCTCTAGGCAGTATAGACATTTTAACAATATTTATTCTTCCAAACCAAGAGCATGGAACGGTCTTTCATCTTTTTGTGTCTTCTTCAATTTCTTTCATTAGTGTTCTGTAGTTCCTTGAGTACAGTTCCTTTACCTCTTTGGTTAGGTTTATTCCCAGGTATCTTATGGTTCTTGGTGCTATAGTAAATGGAATCGATTCTCTAATTTCCCTTTCTGGATTTTCATTGTTAGTGTATAAGAAAGCCACTGATTTCTGTACATTGACTTTGTATCCTGCCACGTTACTGAATTGCTGTATGAGTTCAAGTAGTTTCGGGGTGGAGACTTTGGGGTTTTCCAAATTTTGCGAATTTCCAAAGAATCATGTCATCTGCGAAGAGAGAGAGTTTGACTTCTTCATTGCCAATTTGGATACCTGTATTTCTCTTTGTTGTCTGAATACCATTGCTAGGACTTCTAATACTATGTTGAACAAGAGTGGTGAGAGTGGGCATCCTTGTCATATTACTGATCTCAAAGGGAAGGCTGCAAGCTTTTTCCCATTGAGGATGATATTTGCTGTGGGTCTTTCATAGATTTTATGAAGTTCAGGAATGTTCCCTCTATCCCTATACTTTGACACGTTTTCATCAGGAACGGATGCTGGATTTTGTCAAATGCTTTTCCTGCATCAATTGAGAGGACCATGTGGTTCTTTTCTCTTCTCTTACTGATTTGTTCTATCACATTGATTGATTTGCGAATGTTGAACCAACCTTGCAACCCAGGGAAGAATCCCACTTGGTCATGGTGGATAATCTTTTTAGTGTGCTGTTGGATCCTGTTTGCTAGGATCTTGTTGAGAATCTTAGCATCCATATTCATCAGTGATATTGGTCTGAAATTCCCCTTTTTGGTAGCGTCTTTGCCTGGTTTGGGGATCAGGGAAATGCTGGTAGATGCCGTTTTTTTGAAAGAATCAAAAAGATCAAAAATCCATTGGCCACACTAATCCAAAAGAAAAGAGAGAAAGCTCACATTAGTACAATTATGAATGAAAAGAGAGAGATCGGGGGGAGGAGTCAAGATGGCGGGGAAGTAGGAGGAGGCACCATTTCAACCTGTACCCTAAAGTGAGCTGATTACCTACCAAAGAACTCCGACCACCCATGAAATCAGCCTGAGATCAGAATTATACACGTCTGGTTCTCTACAGGAGCAGAAGACGCCAGTGGCAGGTAAAGCAGACTGGGAACGTCCGACTGATATTGGAAGATAAACAAAAGGGGGAGGGAGCCATCAGAGGTGACCGATCGGAAAGTAACACCCCAACACAAGAGTGCTCTGCGTCTGGGGACCAGCATTGACTTGGAGTCTGGTTGAAAGCACTCAAAAAACAAACAGCAAAGGATCGCGGGGGATAATAGTGGGAACCTGGGCGGTTAGGGTCAGGGAACTAAGTCCCCGGACCCAAGACAGTCTCCCCTGGCGCAGAGCCAGAGAGAGTGGGGCGGAGAAATCAGGTCTCCGTCCCTGAGCCGCCAGTGTGCCTAAACGCCAGCACGCCCGAGAACTAGTGGGGTCTGGCTCCCGAGAGGGGCTGGGAGCCTGGCCAGACGGCAATCCTGAAAGGCGCGCGTCCCACACCCTCCCTTGGGAGAGGTGCTCATAGGCGCTAGCCTGGAAATCTGGCAGCCGGAAAAACCAGACATTCCCAGCCCGGGACAGCGGGAAAATCTCAGTGCGTGATCTCTGCTCGGAACCTCTCTGGCGGTCTGGAGCTGCCTAGACAGCCACCGCTGCCCTGGTTTTGGGTACAACAAGGAGCTCCTTCATCCCCAGGGACAGTGACTCAGAACCGACTCTGCCAGCAGCTTTTGCAAAACAGTCTGAGGCTTCTCTCTGAGAGGGAGGTTGGAGTGCTGTTTGTTCTCCTCTAAACTTCCAAAAACCATCAAAAGCTGTCAAGGGGAGAGAAAGCAGATGAAAGAACATAAAAACCCCCAGAGAACAAAAGGCTGAAAAAAACAGTTTCCTGAAAAAAAAAAGAGCTCACCCGCTTGAGGGGAGGGGGAGGACCTTACTCAGGGAACATCATTGTCTGAAAACCCATGTGGCAGTCCACTCCCCCAGAAAACCAACCAGGAAGGAAGAAAAAAAAAAAAGACTACAAGAGAACAATCACCACTACTTCATAAATACAACTTTTACTTTTAACTCTTTACCAATATTCTGGTTCTTTTTTTTTATGCATACAGATAATTTTTTAACCTATTTACCATCACACTGAGATGTCCAGTACATCAAATTCTTTAATAACCTTCTAACCTGAACTTTTTGATACATATACCCGTGTTTTTCTTTTGTTTTTCTATTTTTTTAATTCTTTTTAATTTTAACTTAGTTTAGTCTAGTTTATTCTTTTTTAATTTTTATTTTCTACTATACATATAGAGTTAAACTTCAAGGTAATCCTCTTTCCCCAATCAATGCTACCCCTATAGGCAAACTAGTTTCTACTCCCCCTGTAACTTAGGAAAGTTGAGTCCCTTAACAAAAACATCAAGATACCTTCAGGAAGAATCAAAATAACCTTCGTCACCCACACTGAGAATCTATAACCATTCTCCCAAATTTCCTTCTGTCAGTGTTTCTGTGAAATTGTGTTTGTCCTGATAATATAGAAACCTTATACTTGGGGTTCTTTCTGATGAGGTTTTTCCCTTTTTTTTTTGCTTATATATACATATTTTTTTCTCTTGTCATATACTTTTATCCCTCTTTTTGTCTGTCTGTTTTTGTTTGTATACTCCACAAATCTGACCTTGTGGCCCATTTGGGCTGAGCCTTCTCTTTTATCTTCCCTTTTTTTCCTATCTCTCTCTCTCTCTTTTTTTTTTCCCTTTTTTCTTTCCCCTTTTTTAACTTTCTTCTTCTCTATTCCTTTTTCTTTTCTTTTTTCTCTCATTTGGGTGGGGAATCCTGATTGCACAGAAGCGTTCCAGGGTGCACATTGATTGCACCACAATCGATAAGTCCAGCTGCATCTGTTTAGTCATCTCTTACCAAAATGACTAGGAGGAGGAATACCCAACAGAAGAAAAATACAGAGGATGGGCCTTCTGCGACAGAGCTAATGGCTATCGACATAGACAATATGTCAGAAAAGGAATTCAGACTAACAATTATCCAGGCAATAGCTAGGTTGGAGAAAGCCATGGATGACCAAACAGAATTGATTAGGGCAGAACTGAAAGCCACCAGGGATGATGTTCACAATGTTAGGGCAGAACTGAAAGCCACCAGGGATGATGTTCAAAATGCTCTCAATGAGTTCCAATCCAATCTAAATTCTCTAAAAGCTAGGGTAACTGAGACAGAAGATAGAATTAGTGATCTGGAGGACAAACAGATAGAGAGAAAGGATCAGGAGGAAGCCTGGAACAAACAGCTCAGAAGCCACAAAAACAGAATCAGGGAAATAAACGATGCCATGAAACGTTCCAACGTCAGAATTATTGGAATCCCTGAAGGGGAAGAAAAAGAAAGAAGTCTAGAAGATATAGTGGAAGAAGTTGTCTATGAAAATTTTCCCAATCTCACGAATGGAAACAACATTCATGTACTAGAGGCAGGAAGATTTCCTCCCAAGATTTTAGATTCTCAAAAGTCCTCATGGCACCTTATCATTAGAATGGGGAATTTTGTTTCAAGAGAGACCCTCTTAAAAGCAGCTAGGACAAAGAAGCTTCTTACATACAGAGGAAAGCCCATTAGAATAACGTCAGACCTTTCCACAGAGACCTGGAAAGCCAGGAAGGGCTGGCAAAATATATTCAGAGTACTAAATGAGAAGAACATGCAACCAAGAATACTCTATCCAGCAAGACTGACATTTAAAATGGATGGAGAGATAAAGAGTTTCCAAGACCGGCAAGGCTTAAAAGACTATGCAACCACCAAGCCGACACTGCAGGAAATATTAAGGGGGGTTCTATAAGAGAGAAAAAATCCTAAGAATATCATTGAACAGAAATATAGAAACAATCTACAGACAGAAAGACTTCAAAGGCAACACGATGTCAATAAAAACCTATCTCTCAATAATCACTCTCAATGTGAATGGCCTAAATGCGCCCATAAAACGACACAGGGTTGCAGATTGGATAAAACGACAGGACCCATCCATATGTTGTCTACAAGAGACCCATTTTGAACCTAAGGATACCCCCAGACTGAAAGTGAAGGGATGGAGAAGCATCTTTCATGCCAATGGGCCTCAAAAGAAGGCCGGAGTAGCGATTCTCATATCAGATAAATTAGATTTTAAACTAAAGACTGTAGTCAGAGATACAGAAGGACACTACATAATTCTTAAAGGGACTATCCACCAAGACGATCTAACAATTGTGAATATCTATGTCCCCAATATGGGAGCACCCAATTACATAAGAAAACTATTAATCAAGATAAAGAGTCATATTGATACAAATACAATAATAGTAGGAGATCTTAATACGCCTCTCTCAGAAATAGACAGATCATCGAAGCAGAAAATTAATAAAGAAATAAGAGCATTGAATGAAACATTGGACCAGATGGACCTCATCGACGTATACAGAACATTCCACCCTAAAAGAACAGAATACTCATTCTTCTCAAGTGCACATGGAACTTTCTCCAGAATAGACCACATACTGTGTCACAAAGCAGGACTCAACCGATACCAAAAGACTGAGACTACTCCCTGCATATTCTCCGATCACAATGCTTTGAAACTGGAGCTCAATCACAAGGAAAAGTTCAGAAGGAACTCAAACACCTGGAAGCTAAAGACCACCTTGCTTAAGAATGCTTGGATCAACCAGGAGATCAAAGACGAACTTAAACAATTCATGGAAACCAATGAGAATGAAGACACCTCGGTCCAAAACCTATGGGATACAGCAAAGGCGGTTCCAAGGGGGAAATACATAGCCATCCAAGCCTCCCTCAAAAACATTGAAAAATCCAGAATACACCAGCTGTCTCTACACCTTAAAGAACTGGAGAATCAACAACGAATCAAACCAACTCCACATGCAAGAAGGGAAATAATCAAGATTAGAGCAGAGATCAATGAGGTAGAAACAAGAGATACAGTAGAACGTATCAATGAAACTAGAAGCTGGTTTTTTGAAAGAATCAATAAGATCGATAAACCATTGGCCACACTAATCCAAAAGAACAGAGAGAAAGCCCAAATTAATAAAATTATGAATGAAAAGGGAGAGATCCCAACTAACACCAAGGAAATAGAAACAATCATCAGAAATTATTACCAACAGTTATATGCCAATAAGCTAAGCAACCTAGATGAAATGGATGCATTCCTGGAAAGCTACAAACTCCCAAAATTGAACCAGGAAGAAATGGACAACCTGAATAGACCGATATCTAGTAATGAGATTGAAGCAGTGATCAAAAACCTCCCAAAAAACAAGAGCCCAGGACCTGACGGATTCCCTGGGGAATTCTACCAAACTTTCAAAGAAGAAATAACACCAATTCTCCTGAAGCTGTTCCAAAAAATTGAAGCAGAAGGAAAACTTCCAGACTCTTTTGATGAAGCCAGCATTACCCTGATCCCCAAACCAGGCAAAGACCCTACCAAAAAGGAGAATTTCAGACCAATATCACTGATGAATATGGATGCAAAGATTCTCAACAAGATCCTAGCAAACAGGATCCAGCAGCACATTCAAAAGTTTATCCACCATGACCAGGTGGGATTCATCCCTGGGTGGCAAGGTTGGTTCAACATTCGCAAATCAATCAGTGTGATAGAACAAATCAGTAAGAGAAGAGTGAAGAACCACATGGTCCTCTCAATTGATGCAGAAAAAGCATTTGACAAAATCCAGCATCCGTTCCTGATGAAAATGCTTCAAAGTATAGGGATAGAGGGAACATTCCTGAACTTCATCAAATCTATCTATGAAAGACCCACAGCAATTATCATCTTCAATGGGAAAAAGCTTGCAGCCTTCCCGTTGATATCAGGAACATGACAAGGATGCCCACTCTCACCACTCTTGTTCAACATAGTATTAGAAGTTCTAGCAATGGTAATCAGACAACAAAGAGAAATAAAAGGTATCCAAATTGGCAAGGAAGAAGTCAAACTCTCTCTCTTTGCAGATGACATGTTTCTTTATATGAAAAACCCCAAAGACTCCACCCCCAAACTACTAGAACTCATACAGCAATTCAGTAACGTGGCAGGATACAAAGTCAATGTACAGAAATCAGTGGCTTTCTTATACACTAACAATGAAAATACAGAAAGGCAAATTAGAGAATCGATTCCATTTACTATAGCACCAAGAACCATAAGATACCTGGGCATAAACCTAACCAAAGAAGTAAAGGACCTATACTCGAGGAACTACAGAACACTCATGAAAGAAATTGAAGAAGACACAAAAAGATGGAAGACTGTTCCATGCTCTTGGATTGGAAGAATAAACATTGTTAAAATGTCTATACTGCCTAGAGCAATCTATACTTTTACTGCCATTCCCATCAAAATTCCACCGATATTTTTCAAGGAGCTGGAGCAAATAATCCTAAAATTTGTATGGAATCAGAAGAGACCCCGAATTGCTAAGGAAATGTTGAAAAACAAAAACAAAACTGGCGGCATCACGTTACCCGATTTCAAGCTTTACTACAAAGCTGTGATCACCAAGACAGCGTGGTACTGGCATAAAGACAGACACATAGACCAGTGGAACAGAGTGGAGAGCTCAGATATGGACCCTCAACTCTTTGGTCAAATAATCTTCGACAAAACAGGAAAAAATATTCAATGGAAAAAAGACAGTCTCTTCAATTAATGGTGCTGATAAAACTGGACAGCGATATGTAGAAGAATGAAACTCGACCATTCTCTTACACCGTACACAAAGATAAACTCGAAATGGATAAAAGACCTCAACGTGAGACAGGAATCTATCAGAATCCTAGAGGAGAACATAGGCAGTAACCTCTTCGATATCAGCCACAGCAACTTCTTTCAAGATATGTCTCCAAAGGCCAAGGAAACGAAAGCAAAAATGAACATTTGGGACTTCATCAAGATCAAAAGCTTCTGCACAGCAAAGGAAACAGTCAACAAAACAAAGAGGCAACCCACGGAATGGGAGAAGATATTTGCAAATGACAGTACAGGCAAAAGGTTGATATCCAGGATCTAGAAAGAACTTCTCAAACTCAACACACACAAAACAGATAATCATATCAAAAAATGGGCAGAAGATATGAACAGACACTTCTCCAACGAAGACATACAAATGGCTATCAGACACATGAAAAAATGTTCATCATCACTAGCCATCAGGGAGATTCAAATTAAAACAACATTGAGATACCACCTGACACTAGTTAGAATGGCCAAAATTAGCAAGACAGGAAACAACGTGTGTTGGAGAGGATGTGGAGAAAGGGGAACCCTCTTACACTGTTGGTGGGAATGCAAGTTAGTGCAGCCACTTTGGAGAACAGTGTGGAGATTCCTGAAGAAATTAAAAATAGAGCTTCCCTATGACCCTGCAATTGCACTGCTGGGTATTTCCCCCAAAGATACAGATGTAGTGAAAAGAAGGGCCATTTGTACCCCAATGTTTATTGCAGCAATGCTACGGTCGCCAAACTGTGGAAAGAACCAAGATGCCCTTCAACGGATGAATGGATAAGGAAGATATGGTCCATATACACAATGGAGTATTATGCCTCCATCAGAAATGACAAATACCCAACTTTTGTAGCAACATGGACGGGACTGGAAGAAATTATGCTGAGCAAAATAAGTCAAGCAGAGAGAGTCAAATATCATATGGTCTCACTTATTTGTGGAGCATAACAAAGAACACGGAGGACATGGGGAGATGGAGAGGAGAGGGAGTTGAGGGAAACTGGAAGGGGAGATGAACCATGAGAGACTATGTACTCTGAAAAACAACCAGAGGGCTATGAAGGGGCGGCGGGGGGTTGGGGATGGTGGGAGGTTGAGGAACCAGGTGGTGGGTAATAGGGAGGGCACGTACTGCATGGAGCACTGGGTGTGATGCCAAAACAATGAACACTGTTATGCTGTAAATAAAGAAATAAAAATAAATAAATTTTTAAAAAAAGACAAAAAAGAGAGGTATTACAACTAACACCAAGGAAATAGAAACAATCACCAGAAGATATTATCAACAGTCATATCAGAATAAGTTAAGCAACATAAATTAAATGGATGCATTTCTGGAAATCTATAAATTCTCAAAACTGAACCAGGAAGAAACTAAAAACCTGAATAGACTGATATCTAGGAATGAGATTGAAACAGTGATCAAAAACCTCTGAAAAATCAAGAACCGAAGACCTGTCGGATTCCCTAGGGAATTCTACCAAAATTTCAAAGAAGCAATAATACCTGTTCTTCTGAAGCTGTTCAAAAATTTGAAGCAGAACGAAACCTTCAGTGTCTTTTTATGAAGCCAGAATTACCCTGATCCCCAAACCGGGCAAAGACCCCACAAAAAAGGAGAATTTCAGACCAGTATCTCTGATGAATATGGATGGTAAGATTCTCAACAAGATCCTAGCAAGCAGGATCCAACAGCACATTAAAAAGATTATCTACCATGACCAAGTGGGATTCATCCCTGGGTTGGAAGGATGGTTCAACATTCGCAAATCAATCAATGTGATAGAACAATTCAATAAGAGAAGAGAGAAGAACCACATGGTCCTCTCAATTGATGCAGAAAAAGCATTTGACAAAATCCAGCATCCGTTCCTGATGAAAACGTGTCAAAGTATAGGGACAGAGAGAACAACCCTCAACTTCATAAGGTCTATCAATGTAAAACCCACAGCAAATATCATTTCTCAATGGGAAAAATGTCGCAGCCTTCCTGTTGAGATCAGGAACATGATAAGGATGTTGGCTCTCACCACTCTTTTTCAACATAGTATTAGAAGTCCTAGCAACAGCAATCAGACGACAAAGAGAAATAAAAGGTATTCAAATTGGCAATGAAGAAGTCAAACTTTCTCTCTTTGCTGATGACATGATACTTTATATGGAAAACACAAAAGACGCCACCCCAAAACTACTAGAACTCAAACAGCAATTCAGTAACATGGCAGGATACAAAGTCACTGTACAGAAATCAGTTACTTTTTTATATATTAACAATGAGAATACAGAAAGGCAAATTAGAGAATCGATTCCATTTACTATAGCACCAAGAACCATAAGATACCTGGGAATAAACCTAACCAAAGAGGTAAAGGACCTGTACTTGAGGAACTACAGAACACTCATGAAAGAAATTGAAGAAGACACAAAAAGATGGAAGACCATTTCCATGCTCTTGGATCAGAAGAATAAGCATTGTTATAATGTCTATACTGCCTAGAGCAATCTATGCTTTTAATGCCATTCTGATCAAAATTCCACTGCTATTTTTCAAAGAGCTGGAGCAAATAATCCTAAAATTTGATCAGAAGAGACCCCGAATTGCTAAGGAAATGTTGAAAAACAAAAACAAAACTGGCGACATCCCGTTACCTGATCTCAAGCTTTACTACAAAGCTGAGATCACCAAGACAGCATGGTACTGGCATAAAAAAAGACATATAGACCAGTGGAACAGAGTAGAGAGCCCAGATATGGACCCTCAACTCTATGGTCAAATAATCTTCGACAAAACAGGAAAAAATATACAGTGGAAAAAAGACAGTCTCTTCAAAAAATGGTGCTAGGAAAACTGGACAGTGATATGTAGAAGAATGAAACTTGACCATTCTCTTACACCGTACAGAAAGATAAACTCGAAATGGATAAAAGACCTCAATGTGAGACAGGAATCCATCAGAATCCTAGAGGAGAACATAGGCAGTAACCTCTTTGATATCAGCCACAGCAACTTTTTCAAGATATGTCTCCAAAGGCAAAGGAAACAAAAGCAAACATGAACTTTTGGGACTTCTTCAAGATCAAAAGCTTCACACAGCAAAGGAAACAGTCAACAAAACAAAAAGGCAACCCACGGAATGGAGAAGATATTTGCAAATGACAGTACAGACAAAAGGTTGATATCCAGGATCTATAAAGAACTCCAACACACACAAAACAGATAATTGTGTTCAAAAATGGCACAATATATGAACAGACACTTCTCCAATGAAGACATACAAATGGCTATCGGACACATGAAGAAATGTTCATCATCAGTAGCCATCAGGGAGATTCAAATTAAAAACCACATTTATTGGCGCCTGGGTGGCTCAGTGGGCTAAAGCCTCTGCCTTCGGCTCAGGTCATGATCTTAGGGTCCTGGGATCGATCCCTGCATCAAGCTCTCTGCTCGGCAGGGAGCCTGCTTCCTCCTCTCTCTCTCTGCCTGCCTCTCTGCCTGCTTGTGATCTCTGTCAAATAAATAAAATCTTTAAAAAAAATAAAAAGCCACATTGAGATTCTACTTTACACCAGTTAGAATGGCCAAAATTAGCAAGACAGGAAACAACCTGTGTTGGAGAGGTTGTGGAGAAAGGACAACCCTCTTCCACTGTTGGTGGGAATGCAAGTTGGTGCAGCCACTTTGGAGAACAGTGTGGAGATTCCTTATGAAATTAAAAATAGAGCTTCCCTATGATCTTGCAACTGCAGTACTGTGTATTTACCCCAAAGATACAGATGTAGTGAAAAGAAGGGCCATCTGTACCCCAATGTTTATAGCAGCAATGGCCACGGTCACCAACCTGTGGAAAGAACCAAGATGCTCTTCAATGGATGAATGGATATGGAAGATGTGGTCATATACACTATGGATTATTATACCTCCATCAGGAAGGAAGAATACCCAACTTTTGAATCAACATGGATGGGACTGGACGAGATTGTGCTGAGTGAAATAAGCAGAAAGAGTCAACTATCATATGGTTTCACTTATTTGTGGAGCATAACAAAGAACATGGAGGACATGGGGAGATGGAGAGGAGAAGGGAGTTGTGGGAAATTGTAAGAGGAGATGAACCATGAGAGACTATGGACTCTGAAAAACAACCTGAGGGTTTTGCAGGGGTAGAGAGGGGGAGGTTGGGGGAGCCAGATGGTGGGTATTATGGAGGGCAAGTATTGCATGGAACACTGGTTGCAGTGCATAAACAATGAATTCTGTTACGCTGAAAAGAAATAAATTTTAAAAAATAAAATAAAGTACAAAATGAAAAAAATAAAGAAAATAAAGAAAAAAGTAGAAGGATAAATAATTTAAAAAATAAAATTTAAGAGAAATACATAAGCAATAAAGTAAATAAAAAATAAAACAAATTGTTCTTTCTGTACCCAAAGAAAAGAAAGAATGAATGAAAGAAAAACACAGAAACAAAAAGAAACAATGAAAAATTACCAATGAAATCTAGAACCTGTTTCCTCTGAGGCTAAAGTTTGCAGTACTCTATGATCAGTGGACTTGGTTTGGAGTAGGGTTTGTGCTGGTGTTGGGGAGGAGTTTGTTCTTCTTAGGTGTACTTGCTGTTACAGAGTTATACCTGTATGGAGCAGCAGGGCATAGCTTGGGATAGCAGCTCCATTCTTCACTTAGCCCTACTCTTTAGCTCACTGAGGTTTATCAGGCTGTTGTGGGGATTCTTAAATGGCTTCACTTTATTCTCTCCTCCGCAGAGGGGGTAATACATGCAACCCCTCTTCAGAAAGACCTCACATATTTGCAAACATTAACCTTCCTGTGTTCCTAGCTTTTGTCAGATCCCAGCCTTCTCCCTCTCTGTGTCTGAGTTTTCCACCTACCAGCTGATACAGTGCTCTTGTGTTTTTAGCCCCCCCTCAGGTGTGGCTGTGTTTCAAAACCCCACAATTCAGAGACCCTGGAAGTGCTGACCCATGCTGGTCCTTTGTGGGAGGGTCTTGCTGCACTGTGGCTGGTGGCCAGTGCCTGTGTGTGCGACTGCACAGATTTGGAGTTTATGTTAAATCACAACACACAGTTGGTGCTCTGGATTGCTGCCCTCATCTTGGGTCTTTGCTCCTATTCTGGTGAGTGGGACAGCTCAATGTTGCCTGTAGTGTCCTTTGCCCATGGAAAGGCTATATCACCTCTACCAAATGCACTCCAAGCAGAGGAACTGCTTCTCCCTAAGTGAACGAGCAGATCCTCAGCCTGCTGCCCCTGGGACTCTGCCCTGTTTCCCCACTTGAGCACTGCTTAGCTCCCCAGGTACAATTCTGGGAATGTTACAGACATCTGAAACTTCTGACTCTTTTCCGCTATTCATTAAAAATTAAAAAATGGCAATATTGTAGCTTTCTCCTTTATCTCTGTCAATCGTTCTGGGAACAGTTTTCTTGTACAGACCCCTGCACACGTTTTCATTTTCCGCCATCTTTTACTCTCTTCCTTCCCTCTAGCTACTCCGTCTGTGATCAGGGCTCCCCACCCTGGGCAGTGCCCCCAGCTCTTTTCTCCCATGAATCAACTCTCCACAGTTCCAATCTTCCACGGATAATTTTTTTCTATTTTGTAGACATGTAGCTTTAGTCGCTAAGACTTCCAATCAACTTCTTGGGTGTTCAGAATGACTGATATTTATCAAGCTGCATTTGAGGGAGAAGGCAAGCTTTGCATCACCCTACTCTTCTTCCATCTTACCTCCAAGTAATGTAATGAAATGATAAAAGTGTTTCTTTTAGTGAACACTGAAAAATATGTTTACATAATAGCCTTAGTTAATATAGCTATGAGAAAATAAGGAAGGCTATAGTTTCAAGATAAAATGATTTTAGCATGTTCTAGGGTCGTGAAAATTAGTTTGCCATATAAAAATGATGTTAACACAATATTTCATTTTTTTAAAGATTATGTTTAATTTATGGTTTAAATCTTCTAAATTTTCTATGTTGGTTTTATGAGTTAAATATGAATGTTATGAGCTGAATGTTAATTGTTATGAGTTGAGTGAATTTAGAGCTCTGTATTTCCATAATTTATTTAAAATTCAAAAATATATGTACAAAATTTCATCTGACTAAAATAAGGGTAGCCCTTCGAAAATTTTTTATTTCATAAAAATATTAAAGATATCAATAATAATATTTTAATATTATGTATTATGTTAGCTAAATTGTAATATTCAGATCCTTAACTAACTTTAATTGTTAGGGCCAATTTAATGTTAAAACCCGTTTAACTATTAGGGCCTGCTTAGTCAGAGCAACTCCATATTGCCTTGGTAGCCATATTGTTGTTTACATCCATGGACTTCATTCCGGGAATAAATGTCCCAGTAGTTCCTGGTATGGTTCCGGGTATCGATTCCAGGAGTAAATGCCATAACAACAGAAGTCACATACCTTGGGTCTGCGGTTATGCCCTATAAAACCAGCCTGTGAGATCGGGAGGGGGTCGCTCTCTTTGGAGGCGGCCCTGGCTGGGTCAGTCTGACTTCTAATGCTGGCATAGAATAAAGCTTCACATAACTTTCACTTTGTCTCAGTCTCATTCTCCTAGCTGGTCAGTCTAACTTCTAAAGCTTGGCATAGAATAAAGCTTCACATAACTTTCACTTTGTCTCAGTCTCGTTCCTTTGATAACAGACCCCAACATTCTGGGGGCTCATCCGGGATTAAAGGACAAGAACTGAGTCAGCATCAGAATTTCTGGGAAAAGCCT
The DNA here is from genome assembly GCF_922984935.1 of Meles meles. Taxonomy (NCBI): domain Eukaryota; kingdom Metazoa; phylum Chordata; class Mammalia; order Carnivora; family Mustelidae; genus Meles; species Meles meles. The sequence continues at coordinate 49,189,794 of NC_060087.1, read as the reverse complement.
CTGGAAGTAAGGTCTCGAGATTTTATCTTGCAGGATCTGGTCTGTCTGGTTGCAGAGCTCCAAGGTATAGCCCACCAGGGAGAAGCTGGATGCAGCATTGCTCCTCAGGGCTGGAGTGGATAAGGGGATGCCCCATCCCTCCACTGGGAGATTGCCAGGGGGTTTGAGTCCCCCAGGCGGTCAGGGGACATGCCAAGGGGTTCGAGTCCCCCTAGGTGGTCAGGGAACTGAAAAAAAAAATCCCCATCAGTGGCAGGTTATGTTTTTGAGTTGGGATTATATCTTGCACACCCTTAGACTTGATATCTGCTTGAGGAAGGGATGCTTGGTCTGGTCTGTGGTTGTCCTTGTCTTGTCTTTTTGTTGTCTCTTGTGTTGTTTGCTATGGTTAAAGAAATGGGACAAGCTGAGAGTAAGGGACCTATGACACCCCTAAGTCTTGTTCTCCAGCATTTCAAGGATTTTCAAGGTAAAACTACCCAGCTGGGTGACTAGGTTTACCCAGGAAAACTCTCTAAAACTGGGAATCCTTTCTCTGCTTTCTGGCAGCACTCCCCCTTCTGTTTCTGCACCAACTTGGGTGTGTCCTGCATAACTGGCCTCTAGACCATCCTTGGTGCTTCCTGCACCATGGTTCCTTCCCTCTTAACTGTTAAGGAGCAAGATGAGAAGCCCCTGGACCTAACACCTCCCACTCTAGATCTTCCCACCTGTGTCTCAGGTAAACATTAAAAGTGGAGTGGGGGGCGCCTGGGTGGCTCAGTGGGTTAAGCCACTGCCTTCAGCTCAGGTCATGATCTCAGGGTCCTGGGATCGAGTCCCACATCAGGCTCTCTGCTTGGCAGGGAGCCTGCTTCTCTCTCTCTCTCTCTCTCTCTCTCTGCCTGCCTCTCTGCCTACTTGTGATCTCTCTATGTCAAATAAATAAATAAAATCTTAAAAAAAAGTGGAGTGGTTCTAGGTGAAATGTAAATCAGTATTTGAACTAAGTTAAGTTTGTTGGTTTAATTAAGATAGACATGTATTTAAAGTTAACAGCAGTAAATGTGGAACTTCAATCAAAGTTTACTGAAGGTCAAATAAGCTCATGCTATTTGTTAAAATCTGTTAACAAAGAAATAACTGAACTGATGGTTAATTGTCTGTCTCAAAGTTTTAATGGGTAATTGTTAAAGTAACTTTCAAAGTCTTTGGTAACCTGAAACTTTAAAGTTTTGGTTGGATGACAAATGGAATTAAATTATGGACATCTAGGTCTTAACCAAATGGGATAAAATGCTAAAGCATTGGTTGCTGGAACTAGGTTTGTGCTTTTGGAATCTGTTGGTAAACATGTTTTGTGCTTAACTGATTCATAAATTTGCCTTCTAAGAATTCTGTTATAACTATTCACTATTGGTTAATACTTAACCATCACTAGAAACTGAAATGTTTCTAAGAATAGAAAATTCTGCTAACTGTAACTAAGACTGATGGAAGTAAGGGAAATAACCCTATATGTAAAAAAGTAGGAGATACATAAGAAAGATAAGGAACGGAAATACATTTTGTTAAAGAAAAAGGTAATTTTGTCCTAAATGAGATGGTTGTTTAAAAGAAAATGGCTTGGGACAAAACCTGGATACAAAAGAAAGTTGTAAAAGGTTTGTGAAGGTAAATTTTCAGAAAAAAAAAATTAGGTATGGTCAGGATGGCCTACCAAAAGAAAAACACCATAAGGTTTTTATTAAAAGTTTTAATGTTGTCTGAAAAAAACAGAGGAAAGTCAGTTGACTGATAGTAAGTTTTTTAAAAACTGTACATGCAAAAAAAGAGGGCTTAAGAGAGTAAATAGTTATGTCTTAAAGTAAAACTATCTGGTTGCACCAGAACATGAAATGAGATAATAAAAACTAAACTTGATAATAAAAACTAAACTTAAGGTTATATAGTAAGTCATGGAAGGCTTGGGAAAAGTGACTTTTATTTGCCTTGGTTTATAGGTTTGAAAGGAAACAATGAAATATGTCAAAAATTTGACCATATTAGATCAGTTTTGATGGATTTATTCACAAGAAGGAAAAAAAAGACTAATAAATATTTTCTTGTAAAATGTTTCTGTTCAAATGAGGCATAGTATTTAAGGAGGGAAGACTAAAGCCCTCTGTCACGGCCAATATATATTGGTGATCCATTCAAGTAAATGTTAAAATCAGAGGGCAATAAATCTTGCCTTTGCCAGTCAGTCAGCCCCAGATATAAGGAAGAAACTTCAGAAAATTTAAGTATTTGAAGGGAAGAATCTGACTGAGTTAGTGGGAATAGCAGAGGTGTTTAACAACAGGAATACACAAGAAGATGAAAAACAGATTAAAAAAATAGTTAAAGTTTTGGGCATTACATGAGGCAGGAAGGAGACAAAAAAAAGGGGGGGGTCAATGAAAAAGAAAAAGGCAGGTAGGAGATGGTCAATGGAAAGAAAAGCCTAAACACAGAGAAAGCAGATGGGAAGGCTTAGATTCAGATCAGTGTGCTTACTGCAAGGAAAAAGGACACTGGGCCACAGAGTGCCCTCAGAAGAAAATGGCAATGCTGGTCACCAAAGACTGAAGGGGCCATGGTTCAGAGCCCCTCCCTGAACCTCAGGTTAAAATTGAGGTGGAAGGAAAATCAATTGATTTTTTGGTGGACACGGGAGCCCAATTTTCATCATTAATAAAGCCTCTGGGGAAACTATCTGAAGAGGAAGTCTGGGTACAAGGGGCAAATGGCACAGAAAGACAGAAATGGACAACAGAAAGGACTTTAAATCTGGCCTCGGGAGTAGTCAAACATCAATTCTTGGTCCTCCCTAATGCCCCGTATAACCTGATGGGAAGAGATCTCCTCCACAAACTACGGGCTGGCATTCAGTTCTCAGAAGGAGACATGACTGTGACTTTTGGACAACCCACTGTGCAGATGCTTGTGGCAGCAGTAGATGAACATCTCCTTTATAAGCCAGTCTCAAAACCAGAGGAGATAAGGGAGGGAAGCCTTCTCCAAACCCTACAGGTCGAATTTCCCAAAATCTGAGCAGAAGGCAGGCCTCCTGGCCTGACCAAGGGACAGCCTCCAGTTAAAAGCAGTTAAAAGCAACAGCTACGGCCATTTGAGTCTGGTAATACTCCCTCCCCTGGGAAGCAAAGGAAGGGATCAGAAAACATATTAACTGCCTCTGAGGAGATGGGATCCTAGTTCCTTGCAAGTCTCCATGGAACACACCTTTGCTGCCCATGAAAAGGGCTGAAACTGGGGAGTACCAACATGTTCAGGACTTTAGGAATTAACAAACGGGTTGAAGATATCCACCTGATGGTGCCCAACCCCTATACCCTACTCTCCCTCCTAGGCCCCAAAAGAACTGTGTATACTGATGAGGGAGCAGGAGGTTGGCTGAGGACAAAGCAAAAGCTGGCACCTTGCACCCCCTCTCCATCCGCTCCCCTCGGTAATCTGTGTAGCATTCCTCAGGCACCCCTGACCACCATAAGCGAGAAACAAATAGTTCCCCTTGGTTTACAAGTGTCCTAGAGATCTACAAACAAAGAAGTTACCTTGTGCTATTGATAATTTCCAGAGGCAAATGACTCAGGTCCTCAAGCCCTAAGGTCGCCCTCCCCTCCATACACAAAACTGAAGGAGGCTGAGGTAGAAGGAAATGTAAATATAGTTAAATCTCTTCTGAACCTATTTGATAGCAGAAATGTGACATTCCACCAGGAATCTCCCAACTATCTTGATATTAATGGCTTGCCAAAAGATAACATTGATCAAGCCAGAAGACCTCCAGGTATCCCCGAAGACGTCCTGGATACTCCTGGCACCTTGTAGGCCCTCTTTAGCCTACGAAAGCTCCACTGAAACCTCCCTTCCCCTCACCTTCCCCCAACAGCAGGGTACATAACCTGCCATCCCTCACAACCTGGGGCAGCAGCTCTTCCTGCCCATGGGTACTGTCCCCTTGCTTTAATAAACCACAATTTTGCACCAAAGATGTCTCAAGAATTCTTTCTTGGTCATCAGCTCTGGACCTCAGCCCACCGAACCTCACCTAGGTTCTAGAACTTCATCATATACCATCTTAGATCTCAAGGATGCATTTTTCTACATACCTTTGGCAAGGGAGTCTCAACCCCTCTTTGCTTTTGAGTGGTCTGACCCACAGGAAGGGTTCCAGGGCCAGCTCACCTGGACAAGACTTCCCCAAGGATTCAAAAATTCACCCACCATCTTTGATGAGATCCTACATGAGGATTTGCATGAGTACAGAATCACCAACCCGGGAGTCACTCTGTTACAGTATGTTGATGACTTGCTAATAGCCACTGAGGACTATGAGTCTTGCTTGCGGTGGTGGGTGGGGGGGAATGAAAACTCTCTTACAGACTCTGCAGGAAAAAAGGTATCGGGTGTCAGCAAAGAAAGCACAGCTTTGTCAGAGCCACGCCACTTATTTAGGCTTTGATCTCCATGAGGGAATGCATTCACTGTCTGAGTCCAAGAAACATGCCCCAATAAGTGAGGGAGTTTCTTGGGACAGTGGGCTACTGCAAACTGTGGATGCGGTGGTTCGTGGAGATTGCCCAACCCCTCTATGAACTGATTAAGGGAGAACTCACTATGGTAGAGTGGACAGCTGAAGCAGAAGGAGCATTTTGAAAATTACAAACAGCCTTACTGAGTGCCCCAGCACTGGCCATCCCAGATGTTACCAAGCCCTTCCATTTGTATGTAGATGAAAAGGCAGGGATGGCCAAAGGGGTCTTGACTCAGACTCTGGGACCTTAGCAAAGGCCAGTAGCCTATCTTAGCAAAAAAAACTAGATCCAGTAGCAGCTGGGTTCCCCCCTTGCCTCTGCATAATTGCTGCCATGGCCCTCATGGTGAAGGATGCAGTAAATTAACTTTGGGTCAAAATCTCATCTTGACCACTACTCACGCTATCAAAAGCCTCCTCCGGACCCCACCAGACAGGTGGATGACAAACGCCCGAGTGACAGGGGATCAAGCCCTCCCCCTCAATGAACTGAAAGTGATTTTCAGGCCCCCAGTGGTGCTAAATCCAGCCATGTTGCTGCCAGAAAAGCTAGCTGACCACCCACATGACTGCGGGGAGGTCGTAACCCAGATCACAAGAATAAGGCCTGACCTCAGAGACACTCCCCTCCTGGATGCAGAGATGACTCTGTTCAACAGATGGGAGTAGCTACATGATCGATGGAAAGAGGTATGAAGGGGCTGCGGTGGTTCCTCCTGAACAGGAGCTCTAGAAGGCAGCCCTGCCACATGGAACCTTGGTGCAAAAAGTGGAGCTGATTGCACTCACCAAGGCACTGCAGATGGCCAAAGGTAAAACCACCAACATCTATATGGACAGCAGGTAAGCCTTTGCTACTCTCCATATACGTGGGGCTATTTATAAAGAAAGGGGCCTATTAACAGCAGAAGGAAAAGAAATTAAAAACAGAAAAGAAATATTGGCTCTCCTCCAGGCTATTTGGGATCTGAAAGAGGTGGCCATTATGCATTGCCCAGGACACCAAAAGGGGACTAATCTGGTTTCAAAGGGAAATCAATTAGCAGATCAACTGCAAAGCAAGCAGCCAGGGAAACAGCTCAAGAACTGGTTACACTCCTGGCTCCAGCCCTACCAGAAAAACCAGATTATTCAGAGGAAGGTTTAAAATATTTACAAAAATGGACTAAATTAGACTATGAAGGGGATTGGGCTAAGACTAGAGCAGGAGAGTTAATTCTTCCTCGAAGACTAGGAAAAAAAAAATCAGTAAGCCAAATGCATCGGGGCACTCATGTAGGGACATGCAAGCTTAAGGAGCTCATGGGTAAACAGTTCCAGGTTTCTAAATTAGGGCATATGGCTCAGGATATGGTTGATAGATATGCTCAATGTCAGGTGGTAAATGCAGGAGGAACTAGGATGGGAAGAGGAAAAAAGAGAAAGAGGAAGGGAACCAGGAATTTATTGGGAAGTAGATTTTACAGAGATGAAACAGGGAAAGTATGGACACAAGTATATGTTAGTTTTTGTGGATACCTTTTCAGGCTGGGTAGAGGCTTTTTCTGCCAAACATGAAATGGTAGGAATGGTAGCCAAAAAGCTACTAGAGGAAACAATTACTAGGTTTGGGTTGCCTCTCGCAATTGGGTCAGACAATGGCCCTGCATTTGTGAATTCAGTCTCATAAGCATTGGCCAAGGCCATGGGCACTAATTGGAAACTACACTGTGCCTATTGGCCCCAGAGCTCAGGACAAATAGAAAGAATGAACCGGACTCTTAAAGAGACCTTGACAAAGTTAATTCTGGAAACTGGCAGTGGATGGGTGGATCTCCTTCCCTTCGCCCTCCTTAGGGCGCGATGTACACCCCACTTAAACAAGATAAATAATGTTCAGGAGACACCCCTCCACTCTGCCCATGGCTATAAGAGGTTGCCCTAACAGAAATGACTGATCAGTCTGTACTCCAGTCAGGCGCTACAGTCTGTCTTAAAAAAAAACCCATGTAGGGATCTGAGCTGCCTACACTGAGATGGAGATGGAAATAAGACTGCATCCTTACCAACCCAGAGACTTGGTTTGGATACATTGCCACTGAATGAAAAACTTGGAGCCTCGCTGAAAGGGACCATTCACTGTCATCCTGACCACCCTCACAGCAGTAAAAGTAGAAGGCATCAGGGCCTGGATTCATGCGTGTCATGTCAAACGAGCCAAAAACAAGGACACCCCCCAGAAATGGGAGTCACTGCCGGTGGACCCCACTAACTGTGGACTAAAACTAAGACTCAAAAGGTTGCATAACTTGGTCACTTTTAACCCTGTTCCTACTCAGCAGCAACCAGGGGACTCCTCATCAGCCTAAAACATCCCAATAGAAAATCAGAAAAACAGCGGATGAAACAACACTCAAGGTTAACAACACCTCAGGTCAGCCTGTTTTCACCCTTGAGAACTGGCTGAAGAGTCAAAGAATTGACTAATCTCCAAAGAAAAAGGGAGAATGTTAGGGCCAATTTAATGTTAAAACCTGTTTAACTATTAGGCCCTAATAGTTAGCCAGAGCAACTCCATATTGCCTAGGTAGCCATAATGTTGTTTACATCCATGGACGTCATTCCGGGAATAAACATCCCAGTAGTTCCTGGTATGGTTCCGGGTATCGATTCCAGGAGTAAATGCCATAACAATAGAAGTCACATACCTTGGGTCTGCGGTTATGCCCTATAAAACCAGCCTGTGAGATTGGGAGGGGGTCGCTCTCTTCAGAGGCTGCCCTGGCCGGTCAGTCTGACTTCTAATGCTTGGCATAGAATAAAGCTCCACATAACTTTCACTTTGTCTCAGTCTCATTCTCCTGGCTGGTCAGTCTAACTTCTAATGCTTGACATAGAATAAGGCTTTGCATAACTTTTACTTTGTCTCAGTCTTGTTCCTTTGATAATGGACCCCAACATTAATAACCTATGACTAAGTTAATTAATGAACAATCTTTGAATGCCTGTTTAATTTCTAAATTAAAAAAAACATTAATCACAAATCTCACAATGCAATTTTGGTTTATATTTCTTAAAATGACAAAAGCTTATTTAAAATGCCTTTAGATGCTAACATGTATGTCTGTTGGTATGTGTGTATGTTTATTTTAACTTCCTCAAAAATGTTAAAATAAATAAACTAAGCCTGCACTAAAACAACAACAAACAACAACAACAACAAAAAAACCCAGCTACACAATTCTTGATTTTTGATTCTATACTTATGTGTCTGGAAGAAAGTAGTCAATTAATTTGGTTAAACATACTAATTAATAAGTTCCAATCCAATATGGCAATGTAAAAAACCCTGAGCCCCCTTCTTCCATGTAGCACACCAAATTACACCTATTTACAGAACAATTCCTATTGATGATCTGAGTGTTAACTGAACAGATTATGCACAACAAAAAATATCGAGTATGGGAAATAAAGAATAACAAATGGCTTGGGAACAAATTAACAAAGGGGACCTCCACTCCTGAGGCTGCAAACTGCAGTTTGGAAGGATGGTACTGAGGGACTAGGAACAGATTTCTCTGTCCTTGGCCACAGAAAAAAAAATCTGGGGTTTAGAAGAGCAACCAGGGTATAAAAAAGATAACACTACTCCACCAAATGGCCAAGGAATTGTGGGATTGCTCTCTGGGTCATAGGGACTCAACAGGAACGAGTTTACATGCACCCTACATTAAAAAAAAATGTAGAATAGGAGGCTAGAAGGATGGAACAGGAGGACCATAAGCTTGCTTCATCCTATGGATACGAGATAACACACACACCAATGTAAATCACCCAGAAAAGGACCTCAAGACTAGCAGTGCAAACTCCACAACTAAAGGTAGAAAATAGGCCACACTGAAGAAGATAGGAAGGGTGAAGTTGTGGCTTCACCCTCAAAGTGAGTGACACTGGCTATCTGAGGTGGGGAGGGAGCTGTTGGTGTAAAGAAGGGGTAAAACATACTATCACACTGGGGATCCCAAATGGGGAAAATTAATCTCCATTACAGCTGTCTTTGATAGTGAGAGGGAAAGAATCTCATGAGTTATTACAACCAGCTGGACTTAAAGCCTGAGATTTTAAGAATCAATAGGCTCAGCTCTGGAAGCCCTCAGGGGGCATTAGGAAATGGAGTCTCTGCCCTTAAAGAAACAGCAAGACAAACAGTCTACAGAGACACAGCAGGGAAATAGCAGTTTGAAAAATCCTAAGGGCAGTTGGGAGGGAGAGTAATTTTCTCATCTCAGAGCATAACCTGAAGAGGCAGGTATATGGGGAGAGCCCTTCAAAAATAAAGGAGTTGGCAGGCCCATTTCCCTTTCCCACCCAGCAGCAAAACCACAAAGCACCTGTGGGGACTAGCATGTCATTTATACTCACTAATTTCCTTACACCAAGCCCCACCACCCCATGCTTGGGCAGATCTGCCTTTCCCAGTCACACTTGTATCAGTCCCCATACTGTGCACTCCTGTTCCCAGAAGACTGATGCATACCCCAACAACACATTGTCTCTTGATCCACACATTTTGCAAGATCTCCAGTTCTGGTGGTGGCAATGTGGCAGATCTCATCTCACAAGCAGACCATTGCACACCTTTTTAAAATGTTCCCCATCTGGCCAAGGATGAAACACTGCCCAAAATGCTTAAAGAGAACTTCTGCAAACAACTGGACAGAATGAAAAATAAGTCCAGGATTCAACAGCATAGCACAGACAGCACACATAAGAGACACCCCCTGAAGCACCATACCCTGGGGAACAGGGAAAACTGCACTATAGGGCATTATAGTACCTTTCCTTAAGGCCATTATCTATAAGAGCAAGAGACATAGCTGACTTTGGTAAAACATAGAAGCAGATTCAGAGAGTTACAAAAATATGAGAAGAAGGAATTTTGTCTCAAATGTAAGAACAGGATCAAATCACAGTAAAAGGCCTGAGCAAAATGGATATAAGTAACATGTCTGATAGAGAAACTAATGATCATAAAGATACTCATGGGACTTGCAAAAAGAATGGAGGACATCAGCAAGACCTGTAGGAAAGATATAAAAACGGACCAGTCAGAGATGAACACAATAAAAGAAATTAAAAATACACATGATAGAAAAAAATAGCAGATTAGAGCAGACAGAGGAATAAATTGATGACCTGGAAAACACAGTAATGGAAATTAATCAACCTGACCAAATGAGAGGAAAATAAAATTATCCAAATTGAGACTAGAATTAGGGAACTCACTTACTCCATCAAGTGTAATAATATTTGCACAATAGGGATCCCAGAAGAGGAAGAAAGAAAAGGGGGCAGAAATTTTATTGAAGAAATAATAGCTGGAAACTTCCCTAATCTGGGGAAGGAAACAGATATCCAGATACAGAAAGCATAGAGATCCTTCAACAAAATCAACCCAAGGTGGTCCACACCCTGCATGTAGTAATGAAAATTGCAAATGAATTGATAAAGAAGAGATTAAAAATAGCAAAAGAAAACAAGGTAGGTACATACAAGGGAAAACCAATTAGGGTAACATTGGGTTTTTCAGCAGAATCTTTGCAGATCAGAAGGGAGTGGCATGATAAATTCAAAGTGTTGAAATGGAAAAATCTGGAGGTAAAAATATTCTACCCAACAAGGTGATCACTTGGTATAGAAGGAGAGATAAAGTTTCCCAGACAAATGAAAACTAAAGGAGTTCAAACAACTAAACCAGCCCTCAATGAAATATTAAAGGGGACTCTGAGAGGAAAAGAAAGACCTTAAGTGAGAGTGTAATATGTAGGATAGGTGAGCCTGGTGGTGGGTATTAAGGAGGGCACGTATTGCATGGAGCACTGGGTATGGTGCATAAACAATGAACCTTGGAACACTGAAAAACTAAAATTAAATTTTAAAAAATGCTAGTAAGGGGGCACCTAGGTGGCTCAGTTGTTAAGCATTTGCCTTTGGCCCAGGTGATGGTCCCAGGTTCCTGGGATCAAGTCCCACATTGGGCTCCCACTGCCCTGCTTCAGTTCCCTCTCTTGCCATGTATCTCTCTGTCAAATAAATAAATAAATAAAATCTGAAAAAAAGAAAAGAAAAGTAGGAAACACAAAAGCAGTAAAAATAAGTGTTTCTGTAAAAATCAGTCAAAAAATTCAAAAGATGAATAGATAAAGAAGATATGGTCCATATATAGAATGGAATATTATGCCTTCATCAGAAAGGATGAATACTTAACTTTTGTATCAACATGGGACTGGAGGAGATTATGCTGAGTGAAATAACTCAAGCAGAGAAAGTCAATTGTCATATGGTCTCACTTACTTGTGGAGCATAAGGAAAAACATGGAGGACATTAGGAGAAGGAAAGGAAAAGTGAATTGGGGGAAATCAGAAGGGGAGAAAAAGCATGAGGGACTGTGGACTCTGAGAACAAACTGAGGGTTTTGGAGGGGAAGGATGTCCCACAGGCAGGATAACCAGAGAAACAGAGCAGCAGTCCCTTCCCACAGAAGATAGGCTGGAAGAACAGGAGGATTACAATCCTACGGACCCCATAAGACTGTAAAATCTCAACATAAGGGGAAAATTGTATATTGAGCACTGAGTGTGGACTCAGGACTTGTTTACTTTTCAGATATATTTTTCCTTTCCTTTTCTTTCTTTTTTTCCCTTTCTCATGCCATTTTCCTGCTATATTCTTTCTTATACCTTCTTTTCATTTCAACTAGATATCTATTATACCAAATCATTTTTTTCATAGGCACGTTTTTAAAAAAGATTTTATTTATTTGAGAGAGAATAAGTGAGAGAGAGCATGAGAGAGGAGAAGGTCAGAGGGAGAAGCAGACTCCCCAAGGAGCTGGGAGCCCAATGCGGGACTCGATCCTGGAAGTCTGGGATCATGACCTAAGCGAAAGGCAGTCACTCAACCAAGTAAGCCACCCAAGCGCCCCTCATAGGCACTTTTTAACTTGTATTTTTACATGTCTATATTTTTTATAGATATATGCTCTAAAATTTAGCCTATTTTTTACTGTACTCAGTTTTACCTTATTATATATAAAAGTTTTACTTTCCTAGTGATTTTTGGATGTAGTGTTCTGAATGAGCTGCCATCTAAACAGGATATTCTAATAGCCAGGGTAAATGAGGCATAATGAATTAGTGATCTAGAAGATAAGCTGATAGAAAGGAAGGAAATTGAAGAAGAAAGGGATAGGCAGTTAGTAGCACATGAGATTAGACTTAGAGCAATCAATGATGCCATAAAACACTCCAAAGTCAGAATAATTGGGATCACTGAGGAGCTGGAAAGAGAGAGGACAAGAAGGTATATTTGAGCAAATCCTAGCTGAGAATTTCCCCAATCTAGTGAAGGAAACTAGCATTTAAGCCCAAGAAGCACAGAGAACAGCTCCCAAAAGCGATAAAAATAAATCAACACCCTGATATGTTACAGTGAAGTTAGCAAATCTTAGATCCAAGGAAACTATCCCTAGAGGAGCTAGGGAGAAGAGATTTCTTATGTACAGAGTTAGGAACATCAGAATAACATCAGACCTGTCCACAGAGACCTGGCAAGCCAGAAAGGGCTGGCAGGACATATTCGGGATACTAAATGAAAAGAACATGCATTCTAAATGAAAAGAACATTTTACACAGCAAGACTGTCATTCAGAATGGATGGAGAGATAAAGAGCTTTCAGGACAGGCAGAAACTGAAAGAATATGTGACAACCAAGCCATCCATGTAAGAAATATTAAAGAGGATTCTGTAAATGAAGAGAAACCCCAAGAGTCACACGGACCAAAAAGAAACAAAACCTACAGAAAAAAAAAGGACCTTACAGGCAATACAATGACACTAAATTCATATCTTTCAATAGTTACTCTCAGTGTGAGTGGGCTGATTGCTCCCATCAAGAGACACAAGATGTCTGATTGGATTAAAAAAGCAGGACCAATCCATATGCTGTCTACAAGTGTTTCATTTTTAACCTAAAGACACTTCCAGATTGAAAGTGAGAGGATGGAGAACTATTTACCATGCCAACAGATTTCAAAGAAAAAAAAAGTTACAGTAGCAATTATCAAATCAGACAAATTGTTTTTAAACCAAAGACTGTATTAAGAGATGTAGAGGGACATTATATCACACCTAAAGGGTCTATCCAACAATAAGAGTTAACAATTGTAAATATCTATGACCCAGCATGGGGCCAGTCAATTTTATAACCAATTAATAAACAAAATAAACATATAGATGTAATACATTAATAGTAGGAGACCTCAACACCACACTCACAATAATGGAAAGACCATCTAAGCAGAAGATAAAGAAACAAGAGCTTTAAATGACACATTGGACCAGATGGACTTCATAGATACATACAGAAAATTCCATCATAAAAAAACAGAATACTCATTCTTCTTGAGTCCTTATGGAACTTTATCCAGAATAAACCAAACACTGGGTCACAAATCTGGTCCCAATCTATACCAAATGATTGAGATTATCCTCTGCATATTTTCAGACCACAGTGCTGTGAAACTGGAACTCAACCACAAAAAGAAATTTGGAAGGAATTCAAACACTTAGAAGTTAAAGAGCATCATGCTAAAGAATGATTGAGTCAACCAGGAAATGAAAGAACTTAAACAATTCATGGAAACGAATCACAATGAAAACATATCAGTCCAAAACCTAAAGGACACTGCAAAGGCATCCCTAAGAAGGAAATACATAGCCACCCAAGCCCCTCTCAAAAAATTAGAAAAATCCCAAATGCACAAGCTAACCTTACACCTAAAGGAGCTGGAGAAAGAATAGCAAGTGAGACTGAAGCCAAGCAGAAGAAGAGAAATAATAAAGATTAGAGTGAAGATGAATGAAATAGAAACCAGAAAAATAATACAACAGATAAATAAAACTAGTGAAAGAGTTAATAAATTAATAAATCACTGTCCAGACTTACTCAAAAGAAAAGGGAAGTGACTCAAATTAATAAAATCATGAATGAGGGGAGGAGTCAAGATGGCGGAGAAGTAGCAGCCTGAGACTACATCAGGTAGCAGGAGATCAGCTCGATAGCTTATCTAAACATTGCAAACACCTACAAATCCAACGGGAGAGCGAAGAGAAGAAGAACAGCAACTCTAGAAACAAAAAATCAACCACTTTCTGAAAGGTAGGACTGGCGGAGAAGTGAATCTAAAACGACGGGAAGATAGACCGCGGGGGGAGGGGCCGGCTCCCGGCAAGCGGCGGAGGAACGGAGCACAAAATCAGGACTTTTAAAAGTCTGTTCCACTGAGGGACATTGCTCCAGGGGCTAAACCGGGGTGAAGCCCACGCGGGGCCAGCGTGGCCCCAGGCCCCGCAGGGTCACAGAAGGATCGGGGGTGTCGGAGTGTCGGAGAGCTCGCAGGTATTAGAACGGAGAAGCCGGCTGGAGAGACAGAGCCGAGGACTGAACTTTCAGCTCGGGGTTACCTTGAACTGGTCGCGGGCTGGGTGAGCTCGGAGCTCGGCTAGAGGCTGGGGATACGGGAGTGATTGGGTGCTGTCCTCTGGGGGCGAACTGAGGAGTGGGGCCCCAGGCTCTCGGCTCCTCCGGGCTGGAGACTGGGAGGCCGCCATTTTCATTCCCGTCCTCCGGAACTCTACGGAAAGCATTCAGGGAACAGAAGCTCCCAAAAGCGAAACCGAGCCGATTACTTAGTCCGGCCGCCGGTAAGGGCGGTGCAATCCCGCCTCGGGCAAAGACACTTGAGAGTCACTACAACAGGCCCCTCCCCCAGAAGATCAACAAAATATCCAGCCAGGACGAAGTTCATCTATCAAGGAGAAAGCAGATTCAATTCCTAAGACAGCAGAGCAATTCCAGAGGAGGAGAAAGCAAAGCACGGAACTCATGGCTTTCTCCCCATGATTCTTTAGTCTTGCGGCTACTTCAATTTTTTTTTCTTTTTTCAATTTTTTTTTCTTTTTTCTTTTTTCTTCTTCTGCTAAATTTTTTTTAAACTTTTACCCTTTTCTTTTTTAACATTTTTTGACTAGTTCATCTAAATATATATATTTTTTCTTTCTTTTTTATATTTTTTATTTGTTTTATTTTTTAAATATTTATCTTTCTTTTTTTTTTCTTTTTTTTTCAGAAGCTGTTTTTATCCCCTTTCTCCCCCCCACAATTTGGGGTCTCTTCTGATTTGGTTACAGCACATTTTTCCGGGGACTTTGCCACCCTTTTAGTAGTTTATTTGCTCCTTCATATTCTCTTATCTGGACAAAATGACAAGGCGGAAAAAATCACCACAAACAAAAGAACAAGAGACAGTACCGAAGGCTAGGGACCTAATCAACACAGACATGGGTAGTATGTCAGATCAAGAGTTCAGAATGACGATTCTGAACATTCTAGCCGGGCTTGAAAAAGGCATGGAAGATATTAGAGAAACCCTCTCTGGAGATATTAAAGCCCTTTCTGGAGAAATTAAAGAACTAAAATCTAACCAAGTTGAAATCAAAAAAGCTATTAATGAGGTGCAATAAAAAATGGAGGCTCTCACTGCTAGGATAAATGAGGCAGAAGAAAGAATTAGTGATATAGAAGACCAAATGACAGAGAATAAGGAAGCCGAGCAAAAGAGGGACAAACAGCTACTGGACCATGAGGGGAGAATTCGAGAGATAAGTGACACCATAAGACGAAACAACATTAGAATAATTGGGATTCCAGAAGAAGAAGAAACAGAGAGGGGAGCAGAAGGTCTATTGGAGAGAATCATTGGAGAGAATTTCCCTAATATGGCAAAGGGAACAAGCATCAAAATCTAGGAGATGCAGAGAACCCCCCTCAAAGTCAACAAGAATAGGTCCACACCCCGTCACCTAATAGTAAAATTTACAAGTCTTAGTGACAAAGAGAAAATCCTGAAAGCAGCCCGAGAAAAGAAGTCTGTAACATACAATGGTAAAAATATTAGATTGGCGGCAGACTTATCCACAGAGACCTGGCAGGCCAGAAAGAGCTGGCATGATATATTCAGAGCACTCAACGAGAAAAACATGCAGCCAAGAATACTCTATCCAGCTAGGCTATCATTGAAAATAGAAGGAGAGATCAAAAGCTTCCAGGACAAACAAAAACTGAAAGAATTTGCAAACACCAAACCAGCTCTACAGGAAATATTGAAAGGGGTCCTCTAAGCCAAGAGAGAGCCTAAAAGTAGTAGATCAGAAAGGTACAGAGACAATATACAGTAACAGTCACCTTACAGGCTAATAATGGCACTAAATTCATATCTCTCAATAGTTACCCTGAATGTTAATGGGCTAAATGCCCCAATCAAAAGACACAGGGTATCAGAATGGATAAAAAAACAAAACCCATCAGTATGTTGCCTACAAGAAACTCATTTTAGACGCGAAGACACCTCCAGATTTAAAGTGAGGGGGTGGAAAACAATTTACCATGCTAATGGGCATCAGAAGAAAGCTGGGGTGGCAATCCTTATATCAGATCAATTAGATTTTAAGCCAAAGACTATAATAAGAGATGAGGAAGGACACTATATCCTACTCAAAGGGTCTGTCCAACAAGAAGATCTAACCATTTTAAATATCTATGCCCCTAACGTGGGAGCAGCCAACTATATCAACCAATTAATAACAAAATCAAAGAAACACATCAATAATAATACAATAATAGTAGGGGACTTGAACACTCCCCTCACTGAAATGGACAGATCATCCAAGCAAAAGATCAACAAGGAAATAAAGGCCTTAAATGACACACTGGACCAGATGGACATCACAGATATATTCAGAACATTTCATCCCAAAGCAACAGATACACATTCTTCTCTATTGCACATGGAACCTTCTCCAGAATAGATCACATCCTGGGTCACAAATCAGGTCTCAACCGGTATCAAAAGATTAGGATTATTCCCTGCATATTCTCAGACCACAATGCTCTGAAGCTAGAACTCAATCACAAGAGGAAAGCTGGAAAGAACCCAAATCCATGGAGACTAAACAGCATCCTTCTAAAGAATGAATGGGTTAACCAGGAAATTAAAGAAGAATTGAAAAAATTCATGGAAACAAATGATAATGAAAACACAACAGTTCAAAATCTGTGGGACACAGCAAAGGCAGTCCTGAGAGGAAAATATATAGCAGGACAAGCCTTTCTCAAGAAACAAGAAAGGTCTCAAGTACACAACATAACCCTACACGTAAAGGAGCTGGAGAAAGAACAAGAAAGAAACCCTAAACCCAGCAGGAGAAGAGAAATCATAAAGATCAGAGCAGAAATCAATGAAATAGAAACCAAAAAAACAATAGAAAAAATCAATGAAACTAGGAGCTGGTTCTTTGAAAGAATCGATAAGATTGATAAACCCCTGGCCAGACTCATCAAAAAGAAAAGAGAAAGGACCCAAATCAATAAAATCATGAATGAAAGAGGAGAGATCACAACTAACACCAAAGAAATACAGAGAATTATAAGAACATACTATGAGCAACTCTACGCCAACAAATTGGACAATCTGGAAGAAATGGATGCATTCCTAGAGACATATAAACTACCACAACTGAACCAGGAAGAAATAGAAAACCTGAACAGGCCCATAACCAGTAAGGAGATTGAAACAGTCATCAAAAATCTCCAAACAAACAAAAGCCCAGGGCCAGACGGCTTCCCAGGGGAATTCTACCAAACATTTAAAGAAGAACTAATTCCTATTCTCCTGAAACTGTTCCAAAAAATAGAAATGGAAGGAAAACTTCCAAACTCATTTTATGAGGCCAGCATCACCTTGATCCCAAAACCAGACAAGGATCCCACCAAAAAAGAGAACTACAGACCAATATCCTTGATGAACACAGATGCAAAAATTCTCGCCAAAATACTAGCCAATAGGATTCAACAGTACATTAAAAGGATTATTCACCACGATCAAGTGGGATTTATTCCAGGGCTGCAGGGTTGGTTCAACATCCGCAAATCAATCAATGTGATACAACACATTAATAAAAGAAAGAACAAGAACCATATGATACTCTCAATAGATGCTGAAAAAGCATTTGACAAAGTACAGCATCCCTTCCTGATCAAAACTCTTCAAAGTGTGGGGATAGAGGGCACATACCTCAATATTATCAAAGCCGTCTATGAAAAACCCACCGCAAATATCATTCTCAATGGAGAAAAACTGAAAGCTTTTCCGTTAAGGTCAGGAACACGGCAGGGATGTCCATTATCACCACTGCTATTCAACATAGTACTAGAAGTCCTAGCCTCAGCAATCAGACAACAAAAAGAAATTAAAGGCATCCAAATTGGTAAAGAAGAAGTCAAACTATCACTCTTCGCAGATGATATGATACTATATGTGGAAAACCCAAAAGACTCCTCTCCAAAACTGCTAGAACTTGTACAGGAATTCAGTAAAGTGTCAGGATATAAAATCAATGCACAGAAATAAGTTGCATTTCTGTACACCAACAACAAGACTGAAGAAAGAGAAATTAAGGAGTCAATCCCATTTACAATTGTACCCAAAACTATAAGATACCTAGGAATAAACCTAACCAAAGAGACTAAGAATCTATACACAGAAAATTATAAAGTACTCATGAAAGAAATTGAGGAAGACACAAAAAAATGGAAAAATGTTCCATTCTCCTGGATTGGAAGAATAAATATTGTGAAAATGTCTATGCTACCTAAAGCAATCTACACATTTAATGCAATCCCTATCAAAATACCATCCATTTTTTTCAAAGAAATGGAACAAATAATCCTAAAATTTATATGGAACCAGAAAAGACCTCGAATAACCAAAGGAATATTGAAGAACAAAGCCAAAGTTGGTGGCATCACAATTCCGGACTTCAAGCTCTATTACAAAGCTGTCATCATCAAGACAGCATGGTACTGGCACAAAAACAGACACATAGATCAGTGGAACAGAATAGAGAGCCCAAAAATCGACCCTCAACTCTATGGTCAACTGATCTTCGACAAAGCAGGAAAGAATGTCCAATGGAAAAAAGACAGCCTCTTCAATAAATGGTGCTGGGAAAATTGGACAGCCACATGCAGAAAAATGAAATTGGACCACTTCCTTACACCACACACGAAAATAGACTCCAAATGGATGAAGGACCTCAATTTGAGAAACGAATCCATCCAAATCCTTGAGGAGAATGCAGGCAGCAACCTCTTCGACCTCAGCCGTAGCAACATCTTCCTAGGAACAACGGCAAAGGCAAGGGAAGCAAGGGCAAAAATGAACTATTGGGATTTCATCAAGATCCAAAGCTTTTGCACAGCAAAGGAAACAGTTAACAAAACCAAAAGACAACTGACAGAATGGGAGAAGATATTTGCAAACGACATATCAGATAAAGGGCTAGTATCCAAAATCTATAAGGAACTTAGCAAACTCAACACCCAAAGAACAAACAATCCAATCAAGAAATGGGCAGAGGACATGAACAGACATTTCTGCAAAGAAGACATCCAGATGGCCAACAGACACATGAAAAAGTGCTCCACGTCACTCGGCATCAGGGAAATATAAATCAAAACCACAATGAGATATCACCTCACACCAGTCAGAATGGCTAAAATTAACAAGTCAGGAAATGACAGATGCTGGAGAGGATGCGGAGAAAGGGGAACCCTCCTCCACTGTTGGTGGGAATGCAAGCTGGTGCAACCACTCTGGAAAACAGCATGGAGGTTCCTCAAAATGTTGAAAATAGAACTACCCTATGACCCAGCAATTGCACTACTGGGTATTTACCCTAAAGATACAGACGTAGTGATCCGAAGGGGCACGTGTACCCGAATGTTTATAGCAGCAATGTCTACAATAGCCAGACTATGGAAAGAACCTAAATGTCCCTCAACAGATGAATGGATAAAGAAGATGTGGTATATATACACAATGGAATACTATGCAGCCATCAAAAGAAATGAAATCATGCCATTTGCGACGACGTGGATGGAACTAGAGCGTATCATGCTTAGTGAAATAAGTCAATCGGAGAAAGACAACTATCCTATGATCTCCCTTATATGAGGACATGGAGAAGCAACATGGGGGGGTAGGGGGATAGGAGAAGAGTAAATGAAACAAGATGGGATTGGGAGGGAGACAAACCATAAATGACTCTTAATCTCACAAAACAAACTGGGGGTTGCTGGGGGGAGGTGGGATTGGGAGAGGGGGAGCGGGCTATGGACATTGGGGAGGGGAGGCGAACCATAAGAGACTATGGACTCTGAAAAACAACCTGAGGGTTTTGAAGGGTCAGGGGTGGGAGGTTGGGGCAACCTGAGGGTTTTGAAGGGTCAGGGGTGGGAGGTTGGGGGAACAGGTGGTGGGTAATGGGGAGGGCACGTTTTGCATGGAGCACTGGGTGTTGTGCAAAAAGAATGAATACTGTTACACTGAAAAAATAAATAAAATGAAGAAGAAAAAAATGAAAAAAAAATCATGAATGAAAGGTTAGAGATCATGACTAACACCAAAGATATAGAACCAATTATTAGAAATTATTACAAGCAACTATACACCAACAAATTAAGTAATCTAGAAGAACAGGATGCCTTCCTGGAAACAGAAAGCACCCAAGACTGAAACAGGAAGAAATAGGCAATCTGAACAGACTAATAACCACCAAGGAAACTGAAGCAGTAATCAAAAACCTCCGCAAAAACAAGAGTTCAGGGCCAGATGGCTTTCCAGGGGAATTCTACCAAACATTTAAAGAATTGGTACTTATTCCACTGAAGTTGTTTCAAAAAATAGACATGGAAGGAAAACTTCCAAACTCCTTCTATGAGGCCAGCATTACCCAAAACCAGACAAAGACCCTATCAAAATGGAGAATTACAGAACAATAGCCCTGATGAACATGGATGTGAAAATACTAAACGAGATCCTAGCCAAAAGGATCCAAAAGTACAGTAAAAGGATTATTCACCACAACTAAGTGGGATTTATTCTTGGAATGCAAAGTTGTTCAACATTTGCAAATCAGTCAACATGATAGAGGACATCAAAGAAATGAAAGACAAAATGCAATGATCCTCTCAATCGATGGAGAGAAAACATTTGACAAAATACACATCCCTTTCTGATTAAAATTCTTCAAAGTACAGGGAGAGAGGAAATATACCTCAATATTATAAAAGCCATCTATGAAAAGCCCACAGTGAATAACAGTCTCAATGGGGAAAAACAGAGCCTTTCCCTTAAGGTCAGGAATATGACAAGGATGCCCACTTTAACCATTATTATTCTACATAGAACAAGAAATCATAGCCTCATCAATCAGACAACAAAAAGAAATAAAAGGTATCCAAATCAGCAAAGAAGAAACCAAACTGCCTCTCTTCACAGATGACATGATACTTTATGTAGAAAACCCAAAAGACTCCACCCCTAAATTATTAGAACTCATACAGCAATTCAGCCATGTTACAAGATACAAAATCAATGCACAGAAATCAGTTGTTTTTCTATACACTAACAATGTAACTGTAGAAAGATAAATTAAGCAATCAACTCCATTTACAACAGCTCCAAAAAACATAAGATACCTAGAAATAAATGTAACCAAAGAGGTAAATGATCTATACTCTAGAAACACAGAATGCTTATGAAAGAGAGTGAGGAAGACACAAAGAGATGGAGAACATTACATTTTCGTGGACTGGAAGAAAAACAACATTGTGAAAATGTCTATGCTGCCCAGAGAAACTTATACTTTAAATGTAATCCTTATGAAAATACTATCAACATTTCTCATAGAGCTGAAACAAACAATCCTACAATTTGTATGGAAACAGAAAAGACCCCAAATCGACAGGGGGAAGTTGAAAAAAAAAGACCAAAGCTGGGGACATCACAGTGCCTAACTTCAAGCTATATTACAAAGCTGTGATTACCACAACAACATGGTATTGGCACAAAAACAGACCCACAGATTTATGGAAAACAATAGAGACCCAGGAAATGGACCTTCAACTCTACGGTTAACTAATCTTCAAAAAATAAGGAAAGAATATCCAATGGAAAAAGACAGTCTCTTTAGTAAATAGTGCTTGGTAAACTGGATAGTTACATGCAAAAGAATGAAACTGGACCTTTCTCTTACACAATACACAAAGATAAACTCAAACTGGATGAAAGACCTCAATGTGAGACAGAAATCCATCAAAATCCTAGAGGAGAACATAGGCAATATCTTTTTTTTTTTCCCTTTTTATTTATTTTTTTTTCAGCGTAACAGTATTCATTCTTTTTGCACAACACCCAGTGCTCCATGCAAAACGTGCCCTCCCCATCACCCACCACCTGTTCCCCCAACCTCCCACCCCTGACCCTTCAAAACCCTCAGGTTGTTTTTCAGAGTCCATAGTCTCTTATGGTTCGCCTCCCCTCCCCAATGTCCATAGCCCGCTCCCCCTCTCCCAATCCCACCTCCCCCCAGCAACCCCCAGTTTGTTTTGTGAGATTAAGAGTCATTTATGGTTTGTCTCCCTCCCAATCCCATCTTGTTTCATTTATTCTTCTCCTATCCCCCTACCCCCCCCATGTTGCTTCTCCATGTCCTCATATCAGGGAGATCATATGATAGTTGTCTTTCTCCGATTGACTTATTTCACTAAGCATGATACGCTCTAGTTCCATCCACGTCGTCGCAAATGGCAAGATTTCATTTCTTTTGATGGCTGCATAGTATTCCATTGTGTATATATACCACATCTTCTTTATCCATTCATCTGTTGATGGACATCTAGGTTCTTTCCATAGTCTGGCTATTGTAGACATTGCTGCTATAAACATGAGATATCACCTCACACCAGTCAGAATGGCTAAAATTAACAAGTCAGGAAATGACAGATGCTGGAGAGGATGTGGAGAAAGGGGAACCCTCCTCCACTGTTGGTGGGAATGCAAGCTGGTCCAACCACTCTGGAAAACAGCATGGAGGTTCCTCAAAATGTTGAAAATAGAACTACCCTATGACCCAGCAATTGCACTACTGGGTATTTACCCTAAAGATACAAACATAGTGATCCATAGGCAATATCTTCTTTGACATTGCCACAGCAACTTCCTTCAAGACAAGTCTCCAAAGGCAAGGGAAATACAAGCAAAAATGAACATTTGGGCTTCGTCAAGATAAAAAGCAGCATGGCAAAGGAAATAGTCAACAAAACTAAGGCAATCTAGGGAATGGGAGAAGATATTTTCAAATGGCATTTTGGATAAAGTGATGATATTCAAAATGTATAAAGAACATATAAACCTCAATAGCCAAAAAACAAATGCTTGAAATGGGCAGAAAAAATGAACAGACACTTCTAACAAAACATTCAAATGGCTAACAGACACACTAGAAAATGCTGCACTTCATTTGTCATCAGGGAAATACAAATGAAAAGCATAATTAGATACCAACTTACATCAGTTAGAATGGCAAAAATTAACAAGACAAGAAACAACAAGTGTTGGTGAGAATGTGTACAAAGGGGAAACCTCTTACACTGTTGGAATGCAAGCTGGTGCAGCCACTCTGGAAAACAGTATAGAGGTTCCTCAAGATGTTAAAAATAGAACTAAGGTATGACCCAGCAATTTCATTAGTAGGTAATTACCCCAAAGATACAGATGTAGTGAGGTGAAGTGGCACCTGCACTGCAATGTTCATAGCAATGATGTCCGCAATAGCCAAACTGTAGAAGGAGTTGAGATGTTCTTCAACAGATGAAAGGATAAAGAAGATGTGATCCATATATGCAGTGGAATACAACTCAGCCATAAGAAAGGATGAATACCTACCTTTTACATCAATGTGGATGGAACGAGAGGGTATTAGGGTAAGTGAAATAAGTCAATCAGAGAAATATAATTATCGTATAGTTTCACTTATATGTGGAAAATAAGAAATAGTGCAAAGGATCATAGGGGAAGAGTGGGGAAACTGAATGGAAAGAAATCAGAGAAGGACACAACCATGAGAAACTCTTGACTCTGGGAAATAAACTGAGGGTTTTGGAAGGGGAGGAGGGTGAGGGGATGGGGTAGCTGGGTAGTAGGCATTAAGGAGGACACATTATGTGATCAGCACTGAGTATTATATGCAATTGATGAATAATTGAACACTACATCTAAATCTAATGCTGTATTATATGAGGGATAATTGAATTTAAATTAAAAAAATAATAACACCTACCATTCTCATAATATTCAAAATAATGAAAATGGAAGGAAAACTTCCAAATTCATTATCTCAGGTCAGTTTTACTCTGATTCCAAAGCTAGACAAAGACTCTGAAAATGGAGAACTACAAGCCAGTATCCCCGATGAACGTAGATGCAAGAATTCTCAGCAAAATAGTCAAAAACAACAGTACATTAAAAGAATCATCCATCACAATCAGGTAGAATTTATTCCTGGGATGTAAATGAGGCTCAATATTCACTAATCAATCAACACAACACAGCACATTAATAAGAGAAAGGTTACGAACAATTTGAGCCTCACCACAGGTGCAGAAAAAGCATTGACAAAGTACAATATCAATTCATGAAAAATACCCTCAATGAAGTAGGGATAGAGGGAACATATCTCAACATCATAATGGCCATATATGAAAAACCCACAGCTAATATTATCCTCAAGGAGCAAAAAATGACCTTTTCCTCTAAAGGCAGGAATAAAATAGGGGTGTCCATTCTCAGCAGTGTTATTTAACACAATACTTAATGTCCTAGCCTCATCCATGAAACAAAAAAAGTACTGAAAACATCCAAATTGGCAGGGATGAAGTCAAAATTTTTCTATTTGCAGATGATTTGATACTCTATATAGAAAACCAAAAAAACTCCAGCCCAAAATGGCTAGAACTCATATGTGAATTCAATAAGTTGAAGGATAGAAAATCAATGTACAGAAATCTGTTGCATTTCTAGACAACAATAAGGAGCAGCAGAAAGATAAATGAAGGAATCAATATCATTCAGAATTGCATCAAAACCATAAGATCTGTAGGGAAAATAAACCTGAAGAGGTAAAAGATTAATACTTGAGAACTATAAAACACTTATGAAAGAAATTGAAAATGACACTAAGAAATGGAAAAATATTCTATTCTCATGAATTGGATGAAGAAATATTGTTAAAATATCTATAACATCCACAGCAATATACACATTTAATGCAATCCCTATGAAACTACCACCATCATTTTTCAAAGAGCTAGACCAAAAAAGCAAACATTTGTCCAGAACCACAATAGAGCCTAATTAGACAAAGCAACCTTCAAAAAGAAAAACAAAGCTGGAGATATCAAAATTTCAGACCTCAAGCTGTATTAAAAAGTTGCTGCGATCAAGAAAGTAGGGTACTGTTTTAGAGTCCCTGGGTGACTCTAAGGCATCTGCCTTTGACTCAGATCATGATCCTGGGGTCCTGGGATCGAGCCTCACACTGGGCTTTCTGCTCAGTAGGAACCCTGCTTCTCCCTCTCTTCCTGCCCACCCCCCAAGCTTGTGCTCACTCTCTCTTGCTCTATCTCAATTAAATACAATCTTTAAAAAAAATCTACCCAAAACAGGCTTATATATCAGTGGAACAGAATAGAAATCCTGGATATGAACCCACTACTATATGGTCAACTAATCTTCCAGACTTGCAGGAAAAAATATCCAATGAAAAAAAAGAGAGTGTTCAACAAATAGTGTTGGGAAACCTGGATAACAACATGCAAAAGAATGAATCTGGACCACTTTCTTATACCATATACAGAAATGAATTCAAAATGGATGAAAGATCTAAATATGAGACTGGAAACCATCAAAATCCTAGAGGAGAACACAGGCAGCAACCTCTATGACAATAGCCCTACAAACTTTTAGTAGATACATATCTGGAGGCAAGGGAAACAAAAGCAAAAATGAAAAAATACTAGGACTTCATTAAGATAAAATGTCTTCAAAGTGAAGGAAACAATCAACAAAACTAAAAGGCAACATACAGAATTGGAGAAGATATTTGCAAATGGCATATCTGATAAAGGGTTAGTATCCAAAATGTATAAAGAACTTAAACTCTACATACAAAAAACAAGTAATCCAGTTAATAAACGGGGAGAAGACCTGATGAATAGATTTTCTTTTTCCCCAAAGACAAACCAACACTGAAAAGACACATGAGATACTCAACATCACTAATCGTCACAGAAATACAAACCAAAACTACAGGGAGATGTCACCTCACATCAGTCTGAAGGGCTAAAATTTACAACACAAGAAATAACAGGTGTCAACTAGGATATGGAGAAAAGGTAACAGTCTTACACTTTTGGTGGAAATGCAAACTGGTGCAGCTGTTCTAGAAACTAGTATGGAAGTTCCTCAAAAAGTTAAAAATAGAACTATCCTATTAGCCAGCAATTGCATTACTAGGTATTTACCAAAAAGATACACAAATTGATTTGAATGGATACATGTGACCTGAAATTCATAACAGCATTATCAACCATGGACAAATTATGGAAAGAGCCCAAATGTCCATTGACATATATATATTACTCAGCCACAAAAATGAATGTTCTAAGAATTTATCTATTTCTTTCCAGAGTGCCTAATTTGTTGGCATATAATTGTTCATAATATTCTCTTATCATTGTATTTCTGTGATGTTGGTTGTGATCTCTCTTTCATTTATAATCTTATTTGTTTGGGTCCTTTCTCCTTTTCTTAAATCTGGCTAGGGTTTATCAATAGTATTAATTCTTTCAAAGAGCCAGCTCTTACTTTCATTGATCAACTGTGGTTTTTATAATTTCCACATGATTGATTTCTGCTCTAATCTTCATTATTTCTCTTCTCCTAAAGGAATTAGGCTTTATTTGTTGTTCTTTTCCCAGCTCCTCTAGGTATATGGTTAGGTTGTGTACTGGAGACTTTTCTTGCTTCTTGAGGAAGGCCTATATTGCTATACACTTCCCTTTTAGGACCACCTTTGCTGTATCCCAAAGGTTATGAATTGTTGTGTTTTCATTTTCAATTCCTTCCACATATTTTTTAATTCTTCTTTAATTTCCTGTTTGGCCTGTTCTTTCTTTGGTGGGATGCTCTTAAACTCTATGTATTCTGTAGTATTTCCAAATTTCTCCTTGTGGTTGACTTCAAGTTTCATACCACTGTGGTCTGAAAATATGCATGGTAAAATCTTTATCTTTTTCTACTGGTTGAGAACTGATTTGCAACTCAGTATGTGATCAATTCTTGAGAATGTTTCATATGCACTCGAAAAGAATGCTGCCTTAGGAAGAAATTCTGTGACTATATCTGTGAAGTTATCTGGTCCAGTGTGTCATTCAAAGCCTTCGTTTCCTTGTTGAGCTTCTGCTCAGAGTATCTGTGCATTGCTGTGAGTGGGGTGCTAAAATACTCTATTATTATTGTTTATTATTATCAATGAGTTTCTTTAAGTTTGTTGCTAATTGGTTTATATAACTGGCTGCTCCAGTTATTCCTGTCTCACAATGAGGTCTTTCATCCATTTTAACTTTATCTTTGTGTATGGTGTAAAAGAATGGTCGAGTTTCATTCTTTTGTATATAGCTATCCAATTTTCCCACCACCATTTATTGAAGAGATTGTCTTTTTTTCAATGGATATTTTTTCCTGGTTTGTTGAAGATTAGTGGACCATAGGGTTGAGGGTCCATTTCTGGGCTCTCCATTCTGTTCCATTGATCTATGTGTCTATTTTTGTGGCAATACCATGCTGTCTTGGTGATCACATCTTGTAATATAGCATGAAATCAGGCAAAGTGATGGCTCCAGCTTTGTTTATCTTTTTCAACATTTCCTTGATGATTCGGGGTCTTTTCTGGTTCCATACATATTTTAGGATTGTTTGTTCCAGCACTTTGAAAAATGCCAATGGTATTTTGATAGGGATGGCATTGAAGGTATAAGATTGCTCTGGGCGCACAGACATTTTAACAGTATTTATTCATCCAATCCATGAGCATGGGATGTTTTTCCATATTTTTGTCTCTTCCTCAATTTCTTTCATAAGTGTTCTGTAGTTTCTAGAGTATAGGTCCTTTATCTCTTTGGTTGGGTTTATCCCTAGGTATCTTACAGGTTTTGGTGCTATTGTAAATGAAATCGATTTCTTAATTTCTCTTTTTTCTGTCTCATTGTTACTACATAGAAATTCAACTGATTTTGTATCCTGCCACTTTGTTGACTTTCTGTATGAGTTCTAAAATTTAGGGGTGGAGTCTCTTAGGTTTGCCACATAGTATATCATGTCATCTGCAAAGAGTGACAGTTACTTTATCTTGGTTGATTCAGACACCTTTTATTTCTTTTTGTTGTCTGATTGCTGAGGCTGGAACTTCTAATACTATGTGGAGCAACAGTGATGAAAGTGGGCATCCTTGCCATGTTCCTCACCTTAGGGGCAAAGCTCTGTTTTTCCCCTTCGGAAATTATATTATCTCTCAGCTTTTCATATATGATTTTTATGATATTGAGATATTTTCCTGCTATCCCTACACTGTGCATAACTTTCTCAAGAAATAATGCTGTACTTTGTCAAATGTTTTCCTTCATCTATTGAGAGAATCATGTGGTTCTTGTCCTTTCTTTTATTAATGTAGTGTATCACATTGATTGATTTGAGGACGTTGAACCACATTTGCAGCCCAGGAATAAATCCCACATGGTCATGGTAAATAATCCTTTCAATTTACTGTTGGATACTATTGTCTAGAATCTTGGTGAGAAATTTTGGATCCATGTTCATCAGGGATATCGGTATGTAATTTTCCTTTTATGTGGGATCATTGTCTGTTTTTGGTTCTAGGTAATGCCGATCTCATAGAATGAGTTTGGAAGTTTGCCTTCCCTTTCTTTCTTTCTTTCTTATTTTTTTTTTTTTTTGAAACAGCTTCCTGAGAATAGGTATTAATTCTTCTTCAAATGTTTGATAGAATTCCCCTGGGAAGCCATCAGGCTCTGTACTCTTGTTTGTTGGGAGATTTTTGATTACTGCTTCAATTTCCTTGCTAGTTATGGGTTTGTTTAAGTATTCCATTTCTTCCTGTTTCAACTTTGGTACTTTATATGTTTCCAGGAAGGCACCCTTTTCTTACAGGTTCCTTAATTTGTTGGCATACAGTTTCTGGTAATAATGTCTAATAACTGTTTCTATTTTCTTGATATTAGTCATGATCTCTTTCCTCTTTAATTTGGGTCCTTTCTCTTTTCTTATGGATAAGTCTCACCAGTGGTTTATCAATCTTATTACTTCTTTCAAAGAATCAGCTTCTAGTTTCATTGATCTGTTGTACTGTTTTTTTTTTTTTCTGGTTTCTGTTTCATTGATCTCTGCTCTAATCGTCATTATTTCTCTTTTCCTGCTTGGTTTAGATTTTATTTGTTGTTCTTTCTACAACTCCTTTAGGTGTAAGGTTAGCTTGTGCATTTGTGATTTTTCTAATTTTTTGAGTTAGGCTTTGATGATTATGTATTTCCATTTAGGACTGCCTTTGCAGTATCCCATAGGTTTTGGTCTGAAGTGTTTTTGTTCTCATTAGTTTCTATGAATTAAGTTCTTCTTTAATTTCCTGGTTGACCATCTCATTCTTTAGCAGGATGCTCAATAACTTCCAAGTGTTTGAATTTCTTCCATTTTTTTTTCTTGTGATTGAGTTCCAGTTTCAAGGCAGTGTGGTCTGATAACAGGCAGTGAATAATCCCAATCTTTTGGTATTGGCCGAGACCAGATTTGTGACCCAGTATGTGCTCTATTTTGGATAAAATTCTGTGTGCATTGGAGAAGAATGTGTAACCTGTTGTATTCTGTATATCTATGAAGTTCATCTGGTCAAATGTGTCATTCAAAGCCCTTGTTTCTCTGTTGATCTTCTGCTTAGATGAACTGTCCAATGCTGAGGGTGGAGTGTTAAAATCTCTTAGGATTAATGTGTTATTGTTGATATGATTATCTTGGTTAACAGCTGGCTTATGCAGTTGGATGTTCCTTGTTAGAGGCATAGATATTTACAATTCTTAGATTTTCTTGTTCAATAGACTCTTTTTTTTATAAATTTTTTTTTCAGCGTAACAGTATTCATTGTTTTTGCACAACACCCAGTGCTCCAAGCAATACGTGCCCTCCCTATTACCCACCACCTGGTTCCCTCAACGTCCCACTCCCACCCCTTCAAAACCCTCAGGTTGTTTTTCAGAGTCCATAGTCTCTTATGGTTCGGCTCCCCTTCCAATTTTTTTTTAATAAACATATAATGTATTTTTTCCCCAGGGGTACAGGTCTGTGAATCGCCAGGTTCACATACTTCACAACACTCACCATAGCAAATACCCTCCCCAATGTCCATAACCCCCTCCCCATCTCCCAACCCCACCTCCCCACAGCAACCCCCAGTTTGTTTTGTGAGATTAAGAGTCATTTATGGTTTGTCTCCCTCCCAATCCCATCTTGTTTCATTTACTTTTCTCCTATCCCCCTAAACCCCCATATTGCTTCTCCACGTCCTCATATCAGGGAGATCATATGATAGTTGTCCTTCTCCGATTGACTTATTTCACTAAGCATGATACCCTCTACTTCCATCCACGTCGTCGCAAAGGGCAAGATTTCATTTCTTTTGATGGCTACATAGTATTCCATTGTGTATATATACCACATCTTCTTTATCCATTCATCTGTTGATGGACATCTAGGTTCTTTCCATAGTTTGGCTATTGTAGACATTGCTGCTATAAACATTCGGGTACACGTGCCCCTTCGGATCACTATGTTTGTATCTTTAGGGTAAATACCCAGTAGTGCAATTGCTGGGTCATAGGGTAGTTCTATTTTCAACATTTTGAGGAACCTCCATGCTGTTTTCCAGAGTGGTTGCACCAGCTTGCATTCCCACCAACAGTGGAGGAGGGTTCCCCTTTCTCCACATCCTCGCCAGCATCTGTCATTTCCTGACTTGTTCATTTTAGCCATTCTGACTGGTGTGAGGTGATATCTCATTGTGGTTTTGATTTATATTTCCCTGATGCTGAGTGATGTGGAGCACTTTTTCATATGTCTGTTGGCCATCTGGATGTCTTCTTTGCAGAAATGTCTGTTCATGTCCTCTGCCCATTTCTTGATTGGATTATTTGTTCTTTGGGTGCTGAGTTTGCTAAGTTCCTTATAGATTTTGGATACTAGCCCTTTATCTGATATGTCGTTTGCAAATATCTTCTCCCATTCTGTCAGTTGTCTTTTGGTTTTGTTAACTGTTTCCTTTGCTGTGCAAAAGATTTTGCCCTTGATGAAATCCCAATAGTTCATTTTTGCCTTTGCTTCCCTTGCCTTTGCCGATGTTCCTAGGAAGATGTTGCTGTGGCTGAGGTCGAAGTGGTTGCTGCCTGCGTTCTCATCAAGGATTTTGATGGATTCCTTTCTCACATTGAGGTCCTTCATCTATTTTGAGTCTATTTTCATTTGTGGTGTAAGGAAGTGGTCCAATTTCATTTTTCTGCATGTGGCTGTCCAATTTTCCCAGCACCAGTTATTGAAGAGGCTGTCTTTTTTCCATTGGACATTCTTTCCTGCTTTGTTGGAGATTAGTTGACCATAGAGTTGAGGGTCTATTTCTGGGCTCTCTATTCTGTTCCATTGATCTATGTGTCTGTTTTTGTGCCATTACCATGCTGTCTGGATAATGACAGCTTTGTAATAGAGCTTGAAGTCCAGAATTGTGATGCCACCAACTTTGGCTTTCTTTTTTTTTTTAAAGATTTTATTTATTTATTTGACAGAGAGAGACCACAAGCTGACAGAGAGGCAGGCAGAGAGAGAGAGAGGGAAGCAGGCTCGTTGACAAGCAGAGAGCCCAATGCGGGACTCGATCCCAGGACCCTGAGATCATGACCTGAGCCGAAGGCAGCGGCTTAACCCACTGAGCCACCCAGGCGCCCCATGGCTTTCTTTTTCAATATTCCTTTGGGTATTCGAGGTCTTTTCTGGTTCCATATAAATTTGAGGATTATTTGTTCCATTTTTTGAAAAACATGGATGGTATTTTGCTAGGGATTGCATTAAATGTGTAGATTGCTTTAGGTAGCATAGAAATTTTCACAATATTTATTCTTCCAATCCAGGAGCATGGAACATTTTTCCATTTCTTTGTGTCTTCCTCAATATCTTTCTTCAGTACTTTATAGTTTTCTGCATATAGATTCTTAGCCTCTTTGGTTAGGTTTACTCCTAGGTATCTTATAGTTTTGGGTGCAATTGTAAATGGGATTGACTCTTTAGTTTCTCTTTCTTCTGTCTTGTTGTTGGTGTACAGAAATGCAACTGATTTCTGTGCATTGATTTTATATCCTGACACTTTACTGAATTCCTGTAGAAGTTCTAGCAGTTCTGGAGTGGAGTCTTTTGGGTTTTCCACATATAGTATCATATCATCTGCGAAGAGTGATACTTTGACTTCTTCTTTGTCGATGTGGATGCCTTTAATTTCTTTTTGTTGTCTGATTGCTGAGGCTAGGATTTCTAGTACTATGTTGAATAGCAGTGGTGATAACGGACATCCCTGCCGTGTTCCTGACCTTACCGGAAAAGCTTTCAATTTTTTTCCATTGAGAATGA
This sequence comes from Meles meles, assembly GCF_922984935.1. Taxonomy (NCBI): domain Eukaryota; kingdom Metazoa; phylum Chordata; class Mammalia; order Carnivora; family Mustelidae; genus Meles; species Meles meles. The sequence goes on along the minus strand of NC_060087.1, from coordinate 49,157,501 downwards.
TATTTGCAGTGGGTTTTTCATAGATGGCTTTGATAATATTGAGGTATGTGCCCTCTATCCCTACACTTTGAAGAGTTTTGATCAGGAAGGGATGCTGTACTTTGTCAAATGCTTTTTCAGCATCTATTGAGAGTATCATATGGTTCTTGTTCTTTCTTTTATTAATGTGTTGTATCACATTGATTGATTTGCGGATGTTGAACCAACCCTGCAGCCCTGGAATAAATCCCACTTGGTCGTGGTGAATAATCCTTTTAATGTACTGTTGAATCCTATTGGCTAGTATTTTGGTGAGAATTTTTGCATCTGTGTTCATCAAGGATATTGGTCTGTAGTTCTCTTTTTTGGTGGGATCCTTGTCTGGTTTTGGGATCAAGGTGATGCTGGCCTCATAAAATGAGTTTGGAAGTTTTCCTTCCATTTCTATTTTTTGGAACAGTTTCAGGAGAATAGGAATTAGTTCTTCTTTAAATGTTTGGTAGAATTCCCCTGGGAAGCCGTTTGGCCCTGGGCTTTTGTTTGTTTGGAGATTTTTGATGACTGTTTCAATCTCCTTACTGGTTATGGGCCTGTTCAGGTTTTCTATTTCTTCCTGGTTCAGTTGTGGTAGTTTATATGTCTCTAGGAATGCATCCATTTCTTCCAGATTGTCAAATTTGTTGGCGTAGGGGCGCCTGTGTGGCTCAGTGATTTGGGCCGCTGCCTTTGGCTCGGGTCATGATCTCAGGGTCCTGGGATCGAGTCCCATATTGGGCTCTCTGCTTAGCGGGGAGCCTGCTACCCTCTCTCTCTGCCTGCCTCTCTGCCTCCCTGTGATCTCTCTCTCTCTCTCGTTGTCAAATAAATGAATAAAAATCTTTAAAAAAATTTGTTGGCGTAGAGTTGCTCATAGTATGTTCTTATAATTGTCTGTATTTCTTTGGTGTTAGTTGTGATCTCTCCTCTTTCATTCATGATTTTATTTGTTTGGGTCCTTTCTCTTTTCTTTTTGATAAGTCTGGCCAGGGGTTTATCAATCTTATTGATTTTTTCAAAGAACCAGCTCCTAGTTTCATTGATTTTTTCTATTTTTTTTTTTTGGTTTCTATTTCATTGATTTCTGCTCTGATCTTTATGATTTCTCTTCTCCTGCTGGGTTTAGGGTTTCTTTCTTGTTCTTTCTCCAGCTCCTTTACGTGTAGGGTTAGATTGTGTACTTGAGACCTTTCTTGTTTCTTGAGAAAGGCTTGCAGTGCTATATATTTTCCTCTCAGGACTGCCTTTGCTGTGTCCCACAGATTTTGAACTGTTGTGTTTTCATTATCATTTGTTTCCATGAATTTTTTCAATTCTTCTTTAATTTCCTGGGTGACCCATTCATTATTTAGAAGGATGCTGTTTAGTCTCCATGTATTTGGGTTCTTTCCAGCTTTCCTCTTGTGATTGACTGCTAGCTTCAGAGCATTGTGGTCTGAAAATATGCAGGGAATGATCCCGATCTTTTGATACCGTTTGAGACCTGATTTGTGACCCAGGATGTGATCTATTCTGGAGAATGTTCCATGTGCACTAGAGAAGAATGTGTATTCTGTTGCTTTGGGATGAAATGTTCTGAATATATCTGTGATGTCCATCTGGTCCAGTGTGTCATTTAAGGCCTTGATTTCCTTGTTGATCTTTTGCTTGGATGATCTGTCCATTTCAGTGAGGGGAGTGTTCAATTCCCCTACTATTATTGTATGATTATCGATGTGTTTCTTTGATTTTGTTATTAATTGATTGATATAGTTGGCTGTTCCCACGTCAGGGGCATAGATATTTAAAATTGTTAGATCTTCTTGTTGGACAGACCCTTTGAGTAGGATATAGTGTCCTTCCTCATCTCTTATTATAGTCTTTGGCTTAAAATCTAATTGATCTGATATAAGGATTGCCACCCCAGCTTTCTTCTGATGCCCAGTAGCATGGTAAATTGTTTTCCACCCCCTCACTTTAAATCTTGAGGTGTCTTCGCATCTAAAATGAGTTTCTTGTAGGCAACATATAGATGGGTTTTGTTTTTTTATCTATTCTGATACCCTGTTTCTTTTGATTGGGGCATTTAGCCCATTAACATTCAGGGTAACTATTGAGAGATATGAATTTAGTGCCATTATTAGCCTGTAAGGTGACTGTTACTGTATATTGTCTCTGTACCTTTCTGATCTGCTACTTTTAGGGTCTCTCCTTGCTTAGAGGACCCCTTTCAATATTTCCTGTAGAGCTGGTTTGGTGTTTGCAAATTCTTTCAGTTTTTGTTTGTCCTGGAAGCTTTTGATCTCTCCTTCTATTTTCAATGATAGCCTAGCTGGATAGAGTATTCTTGGCTGCATGTTTTTCTCGTTTAGTGCTCTGAATATATCATGCCAGCTCTTTCTGGCCTGCCAGGTCTCTGTGGATAAGTCTGCTGCCAATCTAATATTTTTACCATTGTATGTTGCAGACTTCTTTTCCCCGGGCTGCTTTCAGGATTTTCTCTTTGTCACTAAGACTTGTAAATTTTACTATTAGGTGACAGGGTGTGGACCTATTCTTGTTGACTTTGAGGGGGGTTCTCTGCATCTCCTGGATTTTGATGCTTGTTCCCTTTGCCATATTAGGGAATTCTCTCCAATAATTCTCTCCAATATACCTTCTGCTCCCCTCTCTGTTTCTTCTTCTGGAATCCCAATTATTCTAATGTTGTTTCGTCTTATGGTGTCACTTATCTCTGGAATTCTCCCCTCGTGGTCCAGTGGCTGTTTGTCCCTCTTTTGCTTGGCCTCTTTATTCTCTGTCATTTGGTCTTCTAGATCACTAATTCTTTCTTCTGCCTCATTTATCCTAGCAGTGAGAGCCTCCATTTTTTATTGCACCTCATTAATAGCTTTTTTGATTTCAACTTGGTTAGATTTTAGTTCTTTAATTTCTCCAGAAAGGGCTTTTATATATCCAGAGCGGGTTTCTCTAATATCTTCCATGCCTTTTTCGAGCCCGGCTAGAAAGTTCAGAATCGTCATTCTGAACACTTGATCTGACATATTACCAATGTCTGTGTTGATTAGGTCCCTAACCTTCGGTACTGCCTCTTGTTTTTTTGTTTGTGGTGATTTTTTCCGCCTTGTCATTTTGTCCAGATAAGAGGATATGAAGGATCAAATAAAATACAAAAAGGGTGACAAAAACTGCAGAAAAATGCGCTGTAACCAAATGAGAAGAGACCCCAAATTGTGGGGGGGAGAAAGGGGATAAAAAGAGGCTCATAAAGAATAAGAAAAAAATTTAAAAATAAAACAAATAAAGAAAAAATATATATATTTAGATAAACTAGTCAAAAAACGTTAAAAAAGAAAAGGGTAAAAGTTTTAAAAAAAATTAGCAGAAGAAGAAAAAAGAACGAAAAAAAATTGAAAAAAGAAAAAAAAATTAATTAACCACAAGACTAAAGAATCATGGGGAGATAGCCATGAGTTCATGCTTTGCTTTCTCCTCCTCTGGAATTCTGCTGCTGTCTTAGGAGTTGAACCTGCTTTCCTTGATAGATGAACTTCGCCCTGGCCAGATATTTTGTTGATCTTCTGGGAGAGGGGCCTGTTGTAGTGACTCTCAAGTGTCTTTGCCCCAGGCGGAATTGCACCGCCCTTACCCGGGGCCAGACTAAGTAATCCGCTTGGGTTCGCTTTTGGGATCTTCTGTTCCCTGAATGGTTTCAGTAGAGTTCCGGAGGACAGGAATGAAAATTTCGGCCTCCGAGTCTCTGGCCTGGAGGAGCCGAGACCCTGGGGCCCCACTCCTCAGTGCGCTCCCAGAGGACAGCACCCAATCACTCCCATATCCCCAGCCTCCAGCCGCGCTCTGAGCTCACCCAGCCCGCGACCAGTTCAAGGTAACCCCGAGCTGAGATTTCAGTCCGTGGCTCTGTCTCTGTTGCTGGCTTCTCCATTCTAATACCTGCGAGCTCTGTGACACTCTGACACCCCCGATCCTTCTGTGACCCTGCGGGACCTGGGGCCATGCTGATCCCGCGTGGGCTTCACCCTGGTGTAGCCTCTGGAGCAATGTCCCTCAGTGGAACAGACTTTTTAAAGTCCTTATTTTGTGCTCTGTTCCTCCGCCGCTTGCCGGGAGCCGGCCCCTCCCCCCACGGTCTATCTTCCCGTCGTTTTAGATTCACTTCTCCTCCAGTCCTACCTTTCAGAAAGTGGTTGATTTTCTGTTTCTAGAATTGCTGTTCTTCTTCTCTTCGATCTCCCGTTGGATTTGTAGGTGTTTGCAATGTTTAGATAAGCTATCAAGCTGATCTCCTGCTACCTGATGTAGTCTCAGCCTGCTACTTCTCCACCATCTTGACTCCGCCTCCTCAATAGACTCCTTAAGAAGGATATAGTGTCCCTCTGTATCTCTTAATATAGTCTTTGGTTTAAATTTTAATTTGTGTGATATGAGGATTGGTACCCCAGCTTTCTTTTGAGGTCCTTTGGAATGAAAAATGGTCCTTCATTGCCTTATTTTCATTCTGGAAGTGTCTTTAGTTTCAAAATGAATCTCTTATAGAAAGCATATTGCTGGGTCTTGTCTTTGAATCCTAGTCTGCAGTCCTGTGCCCTTTCATGGGAACATTTAGGGCTGTTCATTTTGAGAGTAACTACTGGAAGATACATATTTATTGTCATCTTATTGTCTGTACAGTCCCTGTTTCTATTGATCACCTCTGTAAATTTCTGGTTTATATTACTCTTGGGGTCTTTTTCCTTTCATAGAATCCCCCTTAGTATTTCTTGCAGGGCTGGCTTGGTGGTCACATATTCTTTCAGTTTCTTCCAGTACTGGGAGCTCCTTGTCTCTCATCTATTCTGAAGGACAGTCATGCTGCATAAAGTATCCTTGGCTCCATGATCTCATTTAGTACCCTTAATATGTCTTTCCATCCATTTCTGACTTGCCAGTTCTCTGTGGAAAGGTCTGATGTTGCTCTGATGTTCCTCCTCTTTATGTAAGGAAGCTCTTCCTCTTAGCTGCTCTCAGGATTGCTTCCTTGGTTCTAAGATATACAAGTTTTACTATTATATGCAGAGCATTAGTCTGTTCTCCTTGATCTTGGGAGGGGTCCTCTCTGCCTCTTGGACACGAATGCTTGATTCCTTCCCCAGATTAGGGAAGTTCTCAGCTACAATTTGCTCAAATATACCTTCTAGTCCTCTCTCTCTCTCTGAGATCCCTGAGGGATCCCGATAATTCTGACACTGGAACATTTCTGTGGCATCGTTAATCTCTGTAAGTCTGTTCTCACTGGCTTTTAGCTGTTTGTCCCAGACCTCCTTGGCTTCCTTTCTTTCTATTAGCTCATCTTCTAGATCACTAATTTGTTCTCTGTCTCATTTATCCTGGCTTTTAGAGTATCCAGTTTATACTGCATTTTATCCATAAGATGAATACCATTTTTAAGTTTTGCCTGATAAGCTCTGAATTCTGCCCTTAGAGATTCTATTTTGCCACTAATCGTTTTCTCAAGCTTAGGTCTTGACTTTGTAATTGCTACCATGAAGTCTATCTCTGACATCTACCTTATATCCATATCCATTGGGTCTGCAGGAGAGGTCATTGACTCTGTTTCTTTTATTGGATGGGAATTCCTCCTCCTATTCATTCTCTTGAACTGTGGTTGAATGTACAGAGTCTAAAATATCAACCATGACCCAGGCAAGATGCACCCTAGGAATATCCAGAGTGGGTGGATCCACCACCAAAGAAACAAAGCCAAAATGAAAACAAAGAATAAAATTTATAAAATTTAAAATTAAAAAAAATAAAATGGGGGATGAGAGGACTATAATATCTCAGTGTGGGCAAGGTAGGGCATTTCAGTCCTTCCTGGGTATATTTTGTTCTCTTTGTTAGATGACACTACTTCCCAGAGTTACAGTGAAAATAAAACTACTACATATATAAAGGTTGTATTGAATAAGGAAAAAGGACTACATTGAACTATATATCTATATAAAAAATGTAAGTGCCAAAAATACAAGGTAAAACGCTCTTATAAAATGTATTATATTAAACATCTAGTTGAAATGAGAAAAAGGTAAAAAGAAATAACAAGAAAAATAGGAGAAAGAATAAAAAAAAAAAACAGAGTTGTATCTTAAAAATACTCAAGCTGTGAGGCAATGCCTGGAGATCATTATACTATTTTTCCCTGGTTTTGGGATTTTACAGTTTTTTGGGTACCCTAGATTTGTTCTCCTCTTGCTCTTCCAGCCTATCTTCTGGGAGAGAGGCCTGCCCCATTGTTTCTCAGGTAACTCTGCATGGGTGGAGTTGCTCTATCCCTTGTTAGGGTTCTGGGTTCTGTGGAAATTGGTTTTTGAGCTTTTATTCTTTGGTGGCTTTCTGCATCTTTTCTGAGGGTCAGAACAAAAACAATGTCTGCACCCAGACCTCTGACCCAGAGCAGAGAAATATGTCTGCTCTTCTCTGAACCCTCCAGAACACAGTCTCCATTCTTGTAAGTGCCACTGAAAAACTGCAGCCTCCTACAGGCAGTGTGCACCCAAAGTGACCCTCTCAGCAGTTGATTCAGGAGTCCTGCTTGTCTCTGTCTTTTGTGCTTCTAAAACTTCAAGTGGTCCTGGGTTTGTGTGCACATGCCCTCAAAGCTCCTGGATCCTGTTGGAGCATTCTCATACAGCTCTTCCTGGATGCTACTGCTCTTTGAGTTATTGAGTTATTGCCCAGTCTCCTGGTGCAAGATGCTTTTTAGTTCCAGTTTTATATCACTTTCCAGGGGCCCGCTTATGGTAGCTCCTTCCTCCTTCAGTTTATCTTCTGATATTTGTCTGAAGAATCACGACTCTGCCCTTCATACCTCAGGAAGGTGGTGTTTTTCTGCTTGTAGAGTTCCTGATACATATTCTTATATCTCAGGCTGATTTTATGGATGTTCAGAATGGTTTGGTAGATATCCTGCTAAATTCAGGGGACTGGTTGAAACAAACTCCTCGACCATCTTGCCCCCCATTCAGAGTAATTATTGAAAGATATGAATTTACTTCCATTTTATTACCTGTAAAGTTATTGTTCCTATAGATTGTCTCTCTTCCTTTCCGGTGTTTGCTACTTTGGGACTCTCTCTACTCAAAGATCTCCTTTAATATTTCTTTCAGGGCTTGTTTAGTGTTTATAAATTCCTTTAGTTTTGTTTGTCCTGGAAAGCCTTTATCATTCCTTCTATTATGAATGACAGCCTTTGTGGATAAACTAATCTTGGCTGCATATTTTCCCCATTTATCATCTTGAATATATCATGCCATTCCTTTCTTGCCTGCCATGTCTCTGTGGACAGGTCTGCTGTCAACCTTATGTCTACCCTTGGAAATTAAAGAGCTCTTATCTTGAGCTGCTTCCAGGATTTTTGCTTTATTTTTGTAATTTGCAAGCTTCATTATAATATGTTGGGTTGTTGACCTATTTTGGGGGGTTTTGAAGGGAGTTCTCTGCGACTCTTGGAGTTAAATGTCTGTTACCTTCCCCAGATTAAGGAAGTTCTCAGCTTTGTTTTGTTCAAATAAACCTTCTTCCCCTTTTCCCTGCTCCTCATCTTCTGTGACTCCTATAATGCAGATATTATTTCACTTTATGGAATCATGGATTTCCCTAAGTGGATCTTCATGGTCTAATAGTTTTCTTTCCCTCTTTTTTTGAGCTTCCTTATTTTCCATAATTTTATATTCTATACCATTGATTCACACTTCTTCTTTCATCCTTTATTTATGACCTCCACTTGAGACTGCATGTTGGTTTATAGCATTTTAATTTTGGCCTGACTAAATTTTAGTTCTTTTATGTATACAATAAGAGATTCTCTGGTGTGTTCTATGCTTTTTTTCACACCCAGCTAGTACCTTTATAATTGTTGTTCTAAATTCTAGTTCAGACATTGTACTTATATCTGTATTGGTTATATCCCTGGTGGTAATACCTGCTGTTCTTTCTTTTAGGTTGAATTTCTCTGTTTCACCATTTTTTCCAGAAAAGAAGCAAAGAAAGAAATAAAAAGAAAAAAAATAAGAAGCACAACAACAGAAACAAACAAACAAACAAACAAACTAGATCTTTTGTTTGTTTTGGTCTGCTTGTTAATATAAGAAAGAAAAATATGCATCCATTTTATGTATATATACATATATACAATATGTATATATGATTTCTCAGGTGTTCAGAATGATTTGACAAATATCCAGTTGTATTTGAGGGACAAGACAAACTTAGAGACCCCTTACTCCTCCACCATTTTAACTCTTTCTTCAGGTCAGCTATAAAAAAGAATGAAATTTTGCGACTTTCAACAACATGGTTGGAGTGAGAGGATATTAAACAATGTGAAATAATTCAGTCAAACACAAATGCCATATGATTTCACTCATAGATGGAATTTAAGAAACTAAACAGATGGGGGCGCCTGGATGGCTCAATGGTTTAAGCCTCTGCCTTCGGCTCAGGTCATGATCTCAGGGTTCTGGGATCGAGCCCCGCATCGGGCTCTCTGCTCAGTGGGGAGCCTGTTTCTCCCTCTCTCTCTGCCTACTTGTGATCTCTCTCTCTCTCTGTGTCAAATAAATAAATAAAATATTAAAAAAAACAAAAGAAAAAAAAGAAACTAAACAGATGGACATAGTGCAAAAAAGAAAATAAAAAAGAGGTGCAAACCAGAAAATAGACTCTTAGGTATAAAGACCAAACTCAGGGTTACTGGATGGAGGGATGGGTTAAATGGGTAATGAATATTAAAGGGAGTACTTGTGATGAGCACTACATTTTGTATGTAAGTGATGAATCACCAAATTCTACACCTGAAACTAATAATACACTTTATGGTAATTAATTGGAATTTAAATAAAAACTATAACAGGGAAACATAAAGAACTATATGCTAATAAAGTGGACAACTTTGCATCAATGCATAAATTCCTACAAACATGCAATCATTTAAAATTGAATCAGGAAGAAATAGAAAATCCAAACTGAGCAATTACTAGTAACAGAATTGAATCAGTAATCAGAAAACATACAAAAAACACAAGTCCAGAGCTAAAAGGATTCACTAGTAAAGTCTACCAAACATTTAAAGAAGAGTTAATACCACTTCTCTTTATTTCAAGAAAGTTAAGAGGAAGGAAAGCTTTCAAATACATTGTATGATGCTAGGATTACCCTGATACCAGAGCCAAATAGAAGCACTATGAAAAAGAAAATTAAAGGTAAATATTCATGATAAACATGTACACAAAATTCCTCAACAATATATTAAGAAACTGCATTCAGTAATTGAACACAAAACAGTAAAAGGATTATTCACCATGATCAAGTTGGAGGTATTCTTTGATGCAAGGAGGGTTTAATAACCACAAATAAGTGAAGTTGATATACCACATTAACATGAGAAAAAAATAAAAATTTTATAATCATCTTGATATGTGCAGCTAAAGTACTTAATAAATTTCATCACCCATTGATGATAAAAATTCTCAATATACTGGGTTTTGGTAAACATACCTCTGCATAGTGAAGGCCATATATGAAAATTCCATAGCTAGCATCATACTCAATGATGAAAAAACAGAGAACATTTCCTCTGAGGTCAGAACAGAATAAGGATGTCCATTCTTTCCATTTTTATTCAACACAGTAATGTATGTCCTAGTCATGGCAATCAAACAAGAAATAGTTTCCAAATTGGCAAGAAGTAGAATTGTCACTGTTTCTGATAACAGGATAATAAATACAGAAAATCCTAAAGTGTCTGTCAAAACACTACTAGAAGTTACAAATGAATAAATAAGTTTGTTGGATATGAAATTAATATACAGATATTTGTTGCATTTCTATACACTAATTACAAATTAACAGAAGGAGAAATTAAGAAAGTTATTCTATTTACAATTGCCCCTAAGAATAAAATACCTAGGAATAAACTTAATTAAGGAGGTGAAAGACCTTTACTCCGAAAACTATAAAATATTGGTCAAAAATATTGAAGACAACATAAACAAATACAACCACATTTCATGCTCATGAATGGGAACAAATTAATATTGTCAAAATGTTCATACTACTCAAAGCAACCTACACATTTGTGCAATCCCTATCAAAATACAAATTGGAGGGGGAAATGAACCATGAGAGACTGGACTCTGAGAAACTGAGGGCTTTGGAGGGGAGGGAGGTAGGGGTTAGGTGAACCTAGTGGTGGGTGTTAAGGAGGGCATGTATTGCATGGAGCATTGGGTGTGGTGCATAAACAATGAATCTTGGAACACTGCAAAAATAAAATAAAGTTAAAAAAATACAAATAGTAATTATCACAGAACTAGAACAAATACCCCTAAAATTTGAATGGAAACATGAAATACCCCAAGTAGCCAATCTGATCTTGATAAAGAAAAACAAAGCTGAGGGCATCACAATTTCAGACATTAAGATATACTATAAAGCTATAATAATTAAAACTGTGTTTTACTGGCATTAAATAGACACATAGATCAATGGAACAGAGTACAGAACCCAAAAATAAATTCAATATGGTCAACTCATCTATGACAAAAAGACAGTAATATAAAGGGGAAAAGACTGTTTCTTCTATAATTGGTGCTGGTGAGACTGGTCAACTACATGGAAAAGAATGAAGCTGAACCACTTTCTTACACAATACACAAAAGTAAACTCCGAATGGATTGAAGTCCTAAATGTGAGACAGAAAACCATAAAACTCCAAGAAGGAAACAGGGAGTAATCATATTTACATGCAACATTACATTAGCAACATTTTTTTAAATGTATGTCTCTTCAGGCATCAAAAACAAAAGTGAGTATAAACTGTTAAGGCTACACGAAAATAAAAATCTTGGCACAGTGATTTTGGCATAGTGAAGGAAGCCATCAACAACAACAACAAAAAAGGTAACCTACTTAATGGGAAATGATATATCTGACAAGGGGTTAATATAAAAAATATATAAAGAACTTAGACAACTGAACACCAAAATGAAAACAAAAACAAATTATCTGATTAAAAAAATGAGGAGAGGACATGAATAGACGTTTTTCCAAAGGCATATGAAGAGCCAACAGACACATGAAAAGATGTTCAACATCACTAATCACCAGGGAATGTAAATCAAAATTAAGATGAGATATCACCTTATACCTATAAGAATGGCTACAAGCAAAAAGACCCTAAGAATTAACAAGTGTTGAAGAAGATGTGGGGGAAAAGAAACCCTCTTGCATAACTGTTAGGAATATAAATTGGTGCAGCCACTAGAAAACCACACAAAGGTCACTCAATAAATTTTAAAAAGGAAAAATGCAGAAGAAATGATCCAGTAATTTCACTACTGGTTATGTATCCAAAGAAAATAAAATAAAAATTTTAAAAGATACATGCACCTCAATGCTATTTGGAGCATTATATCTAGTAGTCAGGATATGGAACAAACCCAAATGCCCATTGACAGATGAGTAGATAGAGAGGTGGTGAAACACACACACACACACACACACACACACACACACACACACACACAGGAATATCTCTTGATCACAAAAAGAAGAGATTCTGCCATCTGTGACAACATGAGTGGACCTAGAGGATATTATACTAAGTGTATTGAGATATGCTACACAGAGCAAGATAAATACCACTTGATTTCACTTATATGTGGATTCTAAAACAAATAAAAATAAAAATGGACAAGCAAACAAAAACATAAACAGACCCATAAATATATAGAACAAATTGATGGCTCCCACAGGAAAAGAGGGGGAGGGGATGAGAAAAATGTTTCAAGAGGATCGTGAAGTATAGACATCCAGTTATGAATACATAAATCATAAGAATGAAAGATACAATATAGGATATAGTGTTAATGATATTTTAATGGTGTTGTATGGTAATATATGGTAGATACACTTTTGTTGAACATAGTATAACATAAAGTTGTCCCATCACTAAATAGTATATTTGAAACTAATGTAAGAATGTCTGTCATACTTCAATAAAAAGGTCTTTCTCTGACTTATTCTAATTAAAATTATATGCTCTAGATCCTTTATTGTTGCAAATGGAAATATTCATTCTTTTTTATGGTTGAGTAATACTATATTCTATGTATATACACCACATCCCTTTATCAATTCATCTATGAATGGACACGTGAGTTGCATGCATATCCATGCTATTGTAAATAATGCTGCAATAAACATAGGAGTACATCTATCTTTTTGAATTAATGCTTTTGTTTTCCCACCAACAGTGCATGAGGGTTACTTTCCTCCTTGTCCATGCCAACACTTGTTTCTCATGTTTTTATTTTACACATTCTGACAGATGAAAGGGAATATCTCATTGTGGTTTTGATTTGAAGTTTGTTGGTATTTAGTGATATTAAGCATCTTTTCATATAAAGGGACTGCAAGTACATTTATCATAATAGAAGACAAGATGGCAGTAGAATAGGAGGAAACTTGGCTGGTCTCATCTTACAAATACAACAAAGATAGCTATGAAATCATTCTAAATACCCCATAAATTGACTTGAAGACCAGAAGAACAAATTTTACATCTAAAGGTAGAGAAGAGACCACATCAAAGAAGGTAGGTACTGTGGATCATGCTTTAGGGGACAAATGGATCTTGGCTGCTGTGAGGTGGAGGGAGCCATGGTCATGGAGAAAGGCGAGAAAGAGGGGAGCACATAGGGGAATGTACAAAAATAATGTTTCCCATTAGACACTGGTTTGCAAAGTGAGAGGGTTTGAATTTCATGAGTTCTTGCAACCAAAGGGGTTTGAAGTCTAACCCTAACTGTCAGCAAGCTGGGCTCTGGGAGAGTCCAGAAGCATTGAAGCTGTTCTTGGAGAGGAGGCAAGCAAATAACCTGGGGACATGCAGCGTGGAAACAGAAATATGAAGAGCATCTGGGTACACAATTGGAATATTTGCTCTTCTCAGAGTATGACCATGAGAGGCAGAATTCATGGAGGGACCTCTATGGCCACAAAGGATCTGGGCAGGGCATTTACCTCCACTGCCTCTCAGCATAAACGGAGTCACCTGAGGAAAGCAGCACAGGATGGAAACTAGTTGCCTAACTTGACTACATTAAACCCACCTTGCTGCAAGAAAGTGAAACTGACCTACTCAGTCACATTGACCTCAGTCCCAGCACAGCAGGCCCCTCTCTCAGACCAGCAAAACCTCTGCCCATATTTCTTCCAACCAGAGTTTTGCAGAGCCTCAGTTCCATTAGAGGTGGTGACAAGTCTCATTTAACAAGCAGACAAGAACACAGCTAGTTAACTCACCATATTCAGGCCATTGAACAAACACTGCTCACAGCAGGCAAGGAGAGCCTCTGAAGAAGACTGGTCAGAAGAACCAAGGAGGCGGAACACAACAGCAGCATGCATACAGCACACACTGGATGCACTCACTGCTATGCCAGACCCCAACCACTATTTGACCTCTTCTTCATAAGACCAAGAGTTTCAGGAGCAGGACACATAACTGGCTTTTATAACACACAGAAGCAGGCAGAGACTTAGACAAAATTGAAAGACAGAGGAATTTATCACAAATGAAAGAAGGCCATGACCAAATATCTAAGCAAAACAGATAGAAATAACATATCTGATGGGGAATTTAAAATAATGTTCATTAGGATATCCACTGGACTTTAGAAAAGAATGGAAGACATCAGTGAGTCCCTTCCCAAAGAGATAAAAGAGGAGCCAATCAGAGAGGAGGAATGAATGCATTAAATGAGATTAGAAATATGCTTGATGCAATGGACAGGAGGCTCAAAGAATCAGAGAAACGAATTAATGACCTAGAAGACAATGTAGTGGGAAAAATGAAGTGTAAGAATAGAGAGAAAGAAAAATTATGCTAAATGAACATATACTTAGAGAACTCAGTAACTCCATGAAATGTAATAACATTCTCATTATAGGAGTCCCAGAAGAAAGAGAAAGAAAAGGGAGCAGAATATTTATTTGAAGAAATAATAGCTGAAAACTTCCCTAATCTGAGAAGGATACAGATATCCTGATCCGGGAGGCACAGAAAACCCACAACAAAAATCAATAAAAGCAGTTCCACATTAAGACACATTATAATTACACTGGCAAAACACAGTGATAATTTAAAAAAAAATCGTCAAGCAACTAGACAAAAGAAGAGAGCTAATTACAATGGAAAATCCATAAGGCCATCACCAGATTTTTCAGCAGAAACACTCCAAATCATAAGTGATTGACATGATATTCAAAGTATGGAATGGGAGAAATCTGTAGCCAACGATACGCCATCCAACAAGACTAAAATTCAAAATAGAAGGAGAAAGAGTTTAATAGACAAACAACGTTAAAGAAGTCATGACCACGATATCAGTCGTACAAGAAATACTCTGTGAGTGGTGCTCTGTGAGTGGAAAAGAAAGATAAAAAGTGTATGAAGGAAGAAAACACAAAAACAGCAAATATATTTCTATAAACACCAGTCAAGGTGCCCACAAAATAAAAGGATGTAAAGTATGACAAGACACACCTAAAATGTGAGGAGAACAGGAGTAAAGGATGGATTCAAACTTAAAAGACCATCAATTTAATATAGACTGCTATATGCAGAAGACATTATATGCAATCATAATGGTAACCATTTTAATAAAGAGAAAAATCTATACATATGACAAAAGAAATCCAAGAAACCATGAAAGAAAACTAAGAAAGGATCAGAGAAAATCTCCAGAAAGAATGAAAAAAAAGTAATAAAATGGTAATAAATACATATCTAACAATAATTCGTTTGAATGCTAATGGGCTAAATGTTCCAATCAAAAGACATAGTGAGGGTGCCTGGGTTGCTCAGTTGGTTGGGCAACTACCATAGGCTCAGGTCATGATCCTGGAGACTCGGATCAAATCCCACATCAGGTTCCCTATTCAGCAGGGAGTCTGCTTCTCCTGCTGACCTCTCTCCTCTCATGCTATCTCTCTCTCTCATTCTTTCTCTCAAATTAAAAAAAAAAAAAGACATAGTGAGCATTGATATGCTGCCTACAAGAGACTCAGTTTAGACACAAAGACACCTGCAGATTTAAAGTGAGGGAATGTAATAACAATTATCACACAAATAAATGTCAAAAGAAACTGGGAGTAGCAATTCTTATGACAGACAAACTGATTTTAAAACAAAGACCATAACAAGAGACAAAGAAGTGCACTATATAATAATAAAGGAAACAGTACAACAAGAAGAAATAACAATTATAAATATGTATGCATCCAACATGGGAGCACCCAAAAACATACAAAAATTAATAACGAACATAAAGGAACTCATTGATAGTAATACAATAATAGTAGGAGATTCTAACACCCCACTCACAGTAATGGGAAGATCATCTAAGCAGAGAATTAACAAGGAAACAATGGCTTTGAATGACACTCTGGACCAGATGGACTTAAAATATATTCAGAACATTTCATCCTGAAGCAGCAGAATATTCATTCTTTTCAAGTGCACATGGGATATTCTCCAGGATAGATCACATATTATGTCACAAATCAGGACTCAAGAAGTACAAAAAGACTGAGATCATACTATGCATATTTTCTGATGACAACACTCAAAAACTAAAAGTCCACCAAAAGAAAATATCTGGAGACCACAAATATATGGAAGTTAATTAACATGCTACTAAATATGAATGGGTCAATGAGGGGGAAAAAAAGAAAAAAAAACACATGGAAAAAAATAAAAATCCTAAATGAAACACTGAGAGCTTTTCCCCTATGGTCAGGAACAAAACAGAGATAGTTACTCTCACCAATTTTATTCAACATTTTATGGGAAGTTCTAACCATAACAATCAGACAACAAAAGGAAATAAAGGGCATTCAAATCAGCAAAGAAGCAGCAAAACTATTTGCAGATGACATGACGCTTTGTAGAGAAAACCTGAAAGACTCGACCAATAAACTGGCAGAACTGGTGAACAAATTTAGTAAAGTCAAAGGATATGAAATCAACATACAGAAAACTTTTGCATGACTATACACCAATAACAAGCAGCAGAAAGAGAAATCAAGGAATGAATCACATTTACAATTTCACCAAAACCATAACATACCTAGGAATAAACCTAACCAAAGAGGTGAAAGACCTGTACTCTGAAGACAATAAAACACTGATGAAAGAAGTTGAAGGTGACACAAAGAAATGGGAAAAAAAACTGGTTTCATGCATTAGAACAAATATTGTTAAGATGTCTATAATACCCAAGGTAATCTACACATTTAATGCAATCCTTATCAAAATGCCACCAGTATTTTTCAGAGCTAGAACAAACAATCCTAAAATTTGTATGGAATCATAAAAAACTCTAATAGACAAATCAACCTTGAAAAAGAAAAACAAAGCTGAAGGACTCACAGTTCCAGACTTCAGGTTATACTACGATGCTCTAATGGTCAAGAAAGTGGGATATGAAAGATAGACACATAGATCAGTGAAACAGAATAGAAAACCTAGAAATAAACCCCAACTATATGGGAAATTAATCTTTGACAAAGAAGGAAAAGAATATGCAATGGGAAAAAGACAGTCTCTTCAATAAATGATGTTGGAAAAACTGGACAGCTACATGAAGGAGAAAGAAGCTGTTCTACTTTCTTATATCATACATAAAAATAAATACAAAATAGATTAAAGACCTAAATTTGGAGGAAAGGAAAATTGAATTGAGAGAAATTGGAGGAGGGAGACCAACCATGAGAGACTGTAGACTCTGAGTAACAAACCAAGGATTTTGGAGGGGAGGGTGGTGTAGGATTATGTGAGCCTGGTGGTGTGTGTTAAGGAGGGAATGTATTGCATGGAGCACTGGGTGTGGGGCATAAACAATGAATCCTGGAACACTGAAAAAAAATAAAATTTTTAAAAATAAAACCTCATTTGAAAATACTATATTAAATTTATTTTGGAAATATATATATACCTAATATATATTAGGTATATATACATATATATGTGTATACATATATATACATATACACATATGTACATATACATATATACATATATGTATATACACATATATATTATATACATATATATATATGTATATACACCTAAATGTGAGAGGAGAATCCATCAAAATCCTTGAGGAGAATACCTGGTTATAACATTTTCTGACTTGATATGTCCCCTGAGGCAAGGAAAACAAAGCAAAGAAAAACTATTGGGACTATACCAAAATAAAAATATTCTGGGCAGCGAAGGAAACAATCGAAACCTAAAAACTAAAAAGTAGCCTACAGAATTGGAGAAGATATTTGCAAATGGCATATCTGATAAAGGGTTAGTATCCCAAACCTATAAAAAACTTATCAAACAACACCTAAAAATAAATAATCCAGTTAAAAAATGTGCAGAAGACATTAATAGATATTTTTCCAAAGAATATATACAGATGGCCAACAGAAACATGAAAAGATTCCCAACATCAGTCATCACTAGGAAAATACAAATGAAAACTACAATGAGATATCACCTAACACCAGTAAGAATGGCTAATATTAACAACATAAAAAAAAAAAACCAATAGGTGTTGGTGAGGATGTGGAGAAAGAGGACTCTCTTGCACTGTTGGTGGGAAAGCAAACTGGTGCAGCCACTGTGGAAAAGAGTATGGAAGTTCCTCAAATATTAAAAGTAGAAATACCCTATGACCCAGCAATTGTACTATTTGGTATTTACCCAAAAGATACAAAAATACTAACTTGAAGGGGTACATGCACCCCAATGTTTATAGCAGCATTGTCAAAAATAGCCAAATTATGGATAGTGCCCAAATGTCTTTGACTGATGAACAGATAAAGAAGATGTGGTATATAAATACAATGGAATATCATTGACCCATAAAAATAATCAAATCTTGCCATTTGCATTGGCATGGATTGAGCTAGAGAGTATTATACAAAGTAGTATAAGTCATTCCATGAAAAACGAATACCATCTCTTTTCACATATGTGGAATTAAGAAACAAAACAAATGATCATAGAGGAGGAAAAGAGAGAGGAAAGCCATGAAACAGGATCTTACTTAGAGAGAACAGACTGACGATTACCAGAAGGGAAGTGGGTAGAGTGATGTGTTTCATAAGCAATGGAGATTAAGGAGTGCAATTTGTTGAGTTCAGGGTGTTGTATGTACTTGTTGAATCACTAAATGGTATACCTGAAACTAACATTACACTGTATGTTAGGTAACTGGAATTTAAATAAAAACTAAAAAAGAACAGAAAGGAAAGAGAAAAAAGAAACAGAAAACAGTAGAAATACTAAATTCAGAGTTTTTTTTTTTTTTAAATAATAAAGAGATGTTGGGTGCCTGGGTGGCTCAGTGGGTTAAGCCTCTGCCTTTGGCTCAGGTCATGAACTCAGGGTCTTGGAATCGAGTCCCGCATTGGGCTCTCTGCTTGGCAGGGAGCCTGCTTCCTCCTCCTCTTCTCTCTCTCTCTCTGCCTGCCTCTCTGCCTACTTGTGAGCTCTCTCTGTCAAATCAATAAAATAAATTCTTTTAAAAAATAATAATAAAAAGATGTTATATCTTTCAAATTTTACAAATTGTTTGCTCATCACTAAACAAACTCACCCAAACTAAAATCAGAATGCTTTATAAAATTTAATGTATTTAGAATACATACAGCACTGTAGTTTATTCTAATGAAATGACTGTATTTGAATATTTGTTGAATATTACTAGTTCACAGTCATGTGGAGTAGTCATTAACTTTATATATATTTGATAAGTGGAAGGATATATTTCTTTTTTTAAGATTTTTTTTTATTTATTTGACAGAGAGATCACAAGTAGGCAGAGAGGCAAGCAGAGAGAAAGGGGGGAAGCAGGCTCCCTGCTGAGCAGAGAGCCTGATGCGGGGCTCAATCCCAGGTCCCTGAGACCATGACCTGAGCTGAAGGCAGAGGCTTAACCCCTGAGCCACCCAGGCGCCCCTGGAAGGATATATTTCTACATTATTTTGTGGTAGCAAGAAAACAAAAGATGTATTGCAATTAGTGGACTAAAAATGATTTTTAAGAAAAAAAGGAAACAAACAAATAAGCAAAGGAAAAAAGAGAAATCAAAAGAAAAAAACTAACAAAAACACTCTTAGCTAGAAAACACACTAATGGTTACCAGTTGGGAGGTGGGTTGGGGAATTTAATTAATTATTATTATAATATATAATATAATGGTTACCAGTTGGGAGGTGGGTTGGGGAATTATTAAATAAATAATGGGGAAGAGGAGGGACAAGATAGCAGAGAACTAGGAGACCCTGCTTCAACCGGTCCCCTAAAGTTATCCAAATATCTTTCAGAACACTCTGAACACCCATGAAATCAGCCTAAGATATAAGATTATACACTTCTGGATCTCTGCAGGGGCAGAAGACCTCAGTGGTGAGGCAAAGCAGGGTGGAAAAACTCTGATATCAGAGGATAAACAGAAGGGGTTGGGAGACACCAAGAAGTGACCCATTGGAAAATAATACCCCAATACAAAAGTGCCCTGTGATTGGGGACCAGCATTAACTTGGAGTCTGATTAAAAGCACTCAAAAAGAGCAAAAGATCTTAAGGGGCAACTGGTGGAATCAGGCAGTCACGATCACAGGCCTAAGCCCATGTTCCCAGGACAATCACTGCCCATGATCATGAATGACAGAAAGAGTCTGGTGGGACCTCCAGTCTGCAGTCCCAGAGCCCTTGGCTTTCTGCTGCTTGCATCACCACTTGGCTGGGCACACTCCTGACCACATCTAAGAAAGCCTGGTGTACGTGCCAGCTGTTAGTCTCTAGGACCAAAGCCTTCCACAACCAGTCGCACGCAGTCGCTCCAGCCGGCCCTGAGAGAACCGGGGGTGATCTCAGGTCTGGATCCCTCAGCTGGCAGCCTTCTGTGACCCAAGCAACCACTGGGTCTGAGTGCACCTGAAATCCAGACAGCAGTCCCAGCAAAGGCAACCACTGAAAGTGGGTTCCCTGTGGTGAAGTTCTAGAATATAGGTGAGGTTCGGTGGGGTGAGGTCAGAGCCGATGACCAAGAAAGAATTCTTGGGACATCTTTGGTGCAAAATGGTGGTTTATTAAACACAGGGACAGGAACCATGGACAGGAAGAGCTGCTGCCCTGGGGTTGTGAGGGGTGGCAGGTTATGTACCCTGGAGTTGCGGGGAGGTAAGGAAAAGGGAGGTTTCAGTAGAACTTTCATATGCTAAAGAGGGCCTACAAGATACCAGCTACCAGAGGCCTTGCCATTGCCAAGGTGGGTTTGCCCTCTAGCAAGGTACTAACATTAAGATAGGTGGAAGATTTCTAAAGAATGTCACCTATGTCCCACCCAGGAGTGGGGGTGGGGGAAGACTGGAGGGTGTCAGCTTTTGCTTTGTCCTCAGCCAGCCTTCTGTTCCCTCATCATCTGGACCAATATCACTCACAGTTATAGGGGTCCGGGAGTGCAGAGACAAGCAGCAGCCTTGGGTGACCACTGGGACAGTATCTGGGTGGGTGCACTGCCTGTGGGAGGTTGTGCTGTGCAGCAAAGTTTGCAGAGGGGTAGTCTGTGTGTTCTGGACCACCCAAAGGGGAACAGTCTGAGGCTTCTCTCTGAGGGAGAGATCTGGGTGCAGATAGATTCTTTCTTTGCTTTGACCCTCTGAAAAACCTCAAGAAGCCTCCAAAGAAGAAAAGCCTCCAGAGAACAAAAGCCTAAAAAAACAGTTTCCACAGAGCCCAGACCCTTGATAGGGGGCAGGGCAACTCAACCCAAGCAAGAGTGACTGAAAAACAATGCAGCAGGCCCCTCCCCTGGAAGGCAAGCCAAAAGAGCAAGAGGACAACCATGACAAGGTTCCCATTAAACTGTAAAACCCCAACATCAGGGGAAAACAATATATTAAGCTCCTGGTATTGCCCCCAAACCTGCATATTTCATAGATCCAACATTTTTGTTTTAATTCATTCTCACGATTCCTGTTCTTTTAATTTTTTAACCTACTTACCATTACAATTAGAGGTTTAGTACAACATATTCCATAAGAAACTTTTAATTTGAGCTTTTTTCATACATATACCTGTGTTTTTCTTTTTTTAAGGTTCAAGGTAAACTTTTTTCCCTATTCAATACTACCCTTATATAAAAACCAGTTTTTTTCCTTTTTTTTTTAATTTTTATTTTTTTATTTACAGCATAACAGTGTTCATTGTTTTGGCATCACACCCAGTGCTCCATGCAGTACGTGCCCTCCCTATTACCCACCACCTGGTTCCTCAACCTCCCACCCCACCCCCCCACCCCCCTGCCACCCCTTCATAACCCTCTGGTTGTTTTTCAGAGTCCATAGTCTCTCATGGTTCATCTCCCCTTCCAGTTTCCCTCAACTCCCTCTCCTCTCCATCTCCCCATGTTATTTGTTATGCTCCACAAATAAGTGAGACCATATGATACTTGACTCTCTCTGCTTGACTTATTTCACTCAGCATAATTTCTTCCAGTCCCGTCCATGTTGCTACAAAAGTTGGGTATTCATCCTTTCTGATGGAGGCATAATACTCCATTGTGTATATGGACCACATCTTCCTTATCCATTCATCCACTGAAAGGCATCTTGGTTCTTTCCACAGTTTGGCGACCGTAGGCATTGCTGCAATAAACATTGGGGTACAGATGGCCCTTCTTTTCACTACATCTGTATCTTTGGGGTAAATACCCAGCAGTGCAATTGCAGGGTCATAGGGAAGCTCTATTCTTAATTTCTTCAGGAATCTCCACACTGTTCTCCAAAGTGGCTGCACTAACTTGCATTCCCACCAACAGTGTAAGAGGGTTCCCCTTTCTCCACATCCTCTCCAACACACGTTGTTTCCTGTCTTGCTAATTTTGGCCATTCTAACTGGTGTCAGGTGGTATCTCAATGTGGTTTTAATTTCAATCTCCCTGATGGCTAGTGATGATGAACATTTTTTCATATGTCTGATAGCCATTTGTATGTCTTCATTGGAGAAGTGTCTGTTCATATCTTCTGCCCATTTTTTGATATGATTATCTGTTTTGTGTGTGTTGAGTTTGAGAAGTTCTTTATAGATCCTGGATATCAACCTTTTGTCTGTACTGTCATTTGCAAATATCTTCTCCCATTCCGTGGGTTGCCTCTTTGTTTTGGTGACTGTTTCCTTTGCTGTGCAGAAGCTTTTGATCTTGATGAAGTCCCAAAAGTTCATTTTTGCTTTTGTTTCCTTGGACTTTGGAGACATATCTTGAAAGAAGTTGCTGTGGCTGATATCGAAGAGGTTACTGCCTATGTTCTCCTCTAGGATTCTGATGGATTCCTGTCTCACGTTGAGGTCTTTTATCCATTTCGAGTTTATCTTTGTGTATGGTGTAAGAGAGTGGTCGAGTTTCATTCTTCTACATATCGCTGTCCAGTTTTCCCAGCACCATTTATTGAAGAGACTGTCTTTTTTCCATTGAATATTTTTTCCTGTTTTGTCGAAGATTATTTGACCATAGAGTTGAGGGTCCATATCTGGGCTCTCCACTCTGTTCCACTGGTCTATGTGTCTGTCTTTATGCCAGTACCACGCTGTCTTGGTGATCACAGCTTTGTAGTAAAGCTTGAAATCGGGTAACGTGATGCCGCCAGTTTTATTTTTGTTTTTCAACATTTCCTTAGCAATTCGGGGTCTCTTCTGACTCCATACAAATTTTAGGATTATTTGCTCCAGCTCTTTGAAAAATATCGGTGGAATTTTGATCGGAATGGCATTAAAAGTATAGATTGCTCTAGGCAGTATAGACATTTTAACAATGTTTATTCTTCCAATCCAAGAGCATGGAACAGTCTTCCACCTTTTTGTGTCTTCTTCAATTTCTTTCATGAGTGTTCTGTAGTTCCTCGAGTACAGGTCCTTTACTTCTTTGGTTAGGTTTATGCCCAGGTATCTTATGGTTCTTGGTGCTATAGTAAATGGAATCGATTCTCTAATTTCCCTTTCTGTATTTTCATTGTTGGTGTATAAGAAAGCCACTGATTTCTGTACATTGACTTTGTATCCTGCCACGTTACTGAATTGCTGTATGAGTTCTAGTAGTTTGGGGGTGGAGTCTTTGGGGTTTTCCATATAAAGAATCATGTCATCTGCGAAGAGAGAGAGTTTGACTTCTTCCTTGCCAATTTGGATACCTTTTATTTCTCTTTGTTGTCTGATTGGCATTGCTAGAACTTCTAATACTATGTTGAACAAGAGTGGTGAGAGTGGGCATCCTTGTCGTGTTCCTGATCTCAACGGGAAGGCTGCAAGCTTTTTCCCATTGAGCATGATATTTGCTGTGTGTCTTTCATAGATAGATTTTATGAAGTTCAGGAATGTTCCCTCTATCCCTATACTTTGAAGCGTTTTCATCAGGAACGGATGCTGGATTTTGTCAAATGCTTTTTCTGCATCAATTGAGAGGACCATGTGGTTCTTCTCTCTTCTCTTATTGATGTGTTCTATCACACTGATTGATTTGCGAATGTTGAACCAACCTTGCAACCCAGGGATGAATCCCACCTGGTCATGGTGGATAATCTTTTTAATGTGCTGCTGGATCCTGTTTGCTACGATCTTGTTGAGAATCTTTGCATCCATATTCATCAGTGATATTGGTCTGAAATTCTCCTTTTTGGTAGGGTCTTTGCCTGGTTTGGGGATCAGGGTAATGCTGGCTTCATAAAAAGAGTCT
The DNA here is from genome assembly GCF_922984935.1 of Meles meles. Taxonomy (NCBI): domain Eukaryota; kingdom Metazoa; phylum Chordata; class Mammalia; order Carnivora; family Mustelidae; genus Meles; species Meles meles. The sequence goes on along the minus strand of NC_060087.1, from coordinate 49,133,653 downwards.
GGAAGTTTTCCTTCTGATTCAATTTTTTGGAACAGCTTCAGGAGAATTGGTGTTATTTCTTCTTTGAAAGTTTGGTAGAATTCCCCAGGGAAGCCGTCAGGTCCTGGGCTCTTGTTTTTTGGGAGGTTTTTGATCACTGCTTCAATCTCATTATTAGATATCGGTCTATTCAGGTTGTCAATTTCTTCCTGGTTCAATTTTGGGAGTTTGTAGCTTTCCAGGAATGCATCCTTTTCATCTAGGTTGCTTAGCTTATTGGCATATAACTGTTGGTAATAATTTCTGATGATTGTTTCTATTTCCTTGGTGTTAGTTGGGATCTCTCCCTTTTCATTCATAATTTTATTAATTTGGGCTTTCACTCTTTTCTTTTGGATTAGTGTGGCCAATGGTTTATCGATCTTATTGATTCTTTCAAAAAACCAGCTTCTAGTTTCATTGATACGTTCTACTGTATCTCTCATTTCTACCTCATTGATCTCTATTCTAATCTTGATTATTTCCCTTCTTGCATGTGGAGTTGGTTTGATTCGTTGTTGATTCTCCAGTTCTTTAAGGTGTAGAGACAGCTGGTGTATTCTGGATTTTTCAATGTTTTTGAGGGAGGCTTGGATGGCTATGTATTTCCCCCTTAGAACCGCCTTTGCTGTATCCCATAGGTTTTGGACAGAGGTGTCTTCATTCTCATTGGTTTCCATGAATTGTTTAAGTTCGTCTTTGATCTCCTGGTTGATCCAAGCATTCTTAAGCAAGGTGGTCTTTAGCTTCCAGGTGTTTGAGTTCCTTCTGAACTTTTCCTTGTGATTGAGCTCCAGTTTCAAAGCATTGTGATCGGAGAATATGCAGGGAATAATGTCAGTCTTTTGGTATCAGTTGAGTCCTGCTTTGTGACCCAGTATGTGGTCTATTCTGGAGAAGGTTCCATGTGCACTTGAGAAGAATGAGTATTCTGTTCTTTTAGGGTGGAATGCTCTGTATACGTCGATGAGGTCCATCTAATCCAATGTTTCATTCAATGCTCTTATTTCTTTATTAATTTTCTGCATCGATGATCTGTCTATTTCTGAGAGAGGCGTATTAAGATCTCCTACTATTATTGTATTCGTATCAATATGACTCTTTATCTTGATTAATAGTTTTCTTATGTAATTGGGTGCTCCCATATTGGGGGCATAGATATTCACAATTGTTAGATCGTCTTGGCGGATAGTACCTTTAAGAATTATGTAGTGTCCTTCTGTATCTCTGACTACAGTCTTTAGTTTAAAATCTAATTTATCTGATATGAGAATTGCTACTCCGGCCTTCTTTTGAGGCCCATTGGCATGAAAGATGCTTCTCCATCCCTTCACTTTCAGTCTGGGGGTATTCTTAGGTTCAAAATGGGTCTCTTGTAGACAACATATGGATGGGTCCTGTCGTTTTATCCAATCTGCAACCCTGTGTCGTTTTATGGGCGCATTTAGGCCATTCACATTGAGAGTGATTATTGAGAGATAGGTTTTTATTGACATCGTGTTGCCTTTGAAGTCTTTCTGTCTGTAGATTGTTTCTATATTTCTGTTCAATGATATTCTTAGGATTTTTTCTCTCTTATAGAACCCCCCTTAATATTTCCTGCAGTGTCGGCTTGGTGGTTGCATAGTCTTTTAAGCCTTGCCGGTCTTGGAAACTCTTTAGCTCTCCATCCATTTTAAATGTCAGTCTTGCTGGATAGAGTATTCTTGGTTGCATGTTCTTCTCATTTAGTACTCTGAATATATTTTGCCAGCCCTTCCTGGCTTTCCAGGTCTCTGTGGAAAGGTCTGATGTTATTCTAATGGGCTTTCCTCTGTATGTAAGAAGCTTGTTTGTCCTAGCTGCTTTTAAGAGGGTCTCTCTTGAAACAAAATTCCCCATTCTAATGATAAGGTGCCGTGAGGACTTTCGAGAATCTAAAATCTTGGGAGGAAATCTTCCTGCCTCTAGTACATGAATGTTGTTTCCATTCGTGAGATTGGGAAAATTTTCATAGACAACTTCTTCCACTATATGTTCTAGACTTCTTTCTTTTTCTTCCCCTTCAGGGATTCCAATAATTCTGACATTGGAACGTTTCATGGCATCGTTTATTTCCCTGATTCTGTTTTTGTGGCTTCTGAGCTGTTTGTTCCAGGCTTCCTCCTGATCCTTTCTCTCTATCTGTTTGTCCTCCAGATCACTAATTCTATCTTCTGTCTCAGTTACCCTAGCTTTTAGAGAATTTAGATTGGATTGGAACTCATTGAGAGCATTTTGAACATCATCCCTGGTGGCTTTCAGTTCTGCCCTAACATTGTGAACATCATCCCTGGTGGCTTTCAGTTCTGCCCTAATCAATTCTGTTTGGTCATCCATGGCTTTCTCCAACCTAGCTATTGCCTGGATAATTGTTAGTCTGAATTCCTTTTCTGACATATTGTCTATGTCGATAGCCATTAGCTCTGTTGCAGAAGGCCCATCCTCTGTATTTTTCTTCTGTTGGGTATTCCTCCTCCTAGTCATTTTGGTAAGAGATGACTAAACAGATGCAGCTGGACTTATCGATTGTGGTGCAGTCAATGTGCACCCTGGAACGCTTCTGTGCAATCAGGATTCCCCACCCAAATGAGAGAAAAACGAAAAGAAAAAGAAATAGAGAAGAGGAAAGAAAAAAAAGGGGAAAGAAAAAAGGAAAAAAAAAAGAGAGAGAGAGAGATAGGAAAAAAAGGGAATATAAAAGAGAAGGCTCAGCCCAAATGGGCCACAAGGTCAGATTTGTGGAGTATACAAACAAAAAGAGACAGACAAAAAGAGTAATAAAAGTATATGACAAGAGAAAAAAATATGTATATATAAGCAAAAAAAAAGGGAAGAACCTCATCAGAAAGAACCCCATGTATAAGGTTGATATATTATCAGGACAAACACAAATTCATAGAAACACTGACAGAAGGAAAAATTGGGAGAATGGTTATAGATTCTCAGTGTGGCTGAGGAAGGTTATTTTGATTCTTCCTGAAGGTATCTTGATGTTTTTGTTAAGGGACTCAACTTTCCTAAGTTACAGGGGGAGTAGAAACTGGTTTGCCTATAGGGGTAGCATTGATTGGGGAAAGGGGATTACCTTGAAGTTTAACTCTATATGTATAGTAGAAAATAAAAATTAAAAAAGAATAAACTAGACTAAACTAAGTTAAAATTAAAAAAGAATTAAAAAATAGAAAAACAAAAGAAAAACACGGGTGTATGTATCAAGAAGTTCAGGTTAGAAGGTTATTAAAGAATTTGATGTACTGGACATCTCAGTGTGATGGTAAATAGGTTAAAAAATTATCTGTATGTATAAAAAAAAGAACCAGAATATTGGTAAAGAGTTAAAAATAAAAGTTGTATTTATGAAGTAGTGGTGATTGTTCTCTTGTAGTCTTTTTTTTTTTCTTCCTTCCTGGTTGGTTTTCTGGGGGAGGGGCCTGCCACGTGGGTTTTCAGACAATGATGTTCCCTGAGTTAAGTCCTCCAGCTCCCATCAAGGGGGTGAGCTCTTTTTTTTTTTTTTTTTCCAGGAAACTGTTTTTTTCAGCTTTTGTTCTCTGGGGGATTTTATGTTCTTTCATCTGCTTTCTCTCGCCTTGACAGCTTTTGATGGTTTTTGGAGGTTTAGAGGAGAGCAAACAGCACCCCAACCTCCCTCTCAGAGAGAAGCCTCAGACTGTTTTGCAAAAGCTGCTGGCAGAGTCGGTTCTGAGTCACTGTCCCTGGGGATGCAGGAGCTCCTCGTTGTACCCAAAACCAGGGCAGCGGTGGCTGTCTAGGCAGCTCCAGACTGCCAGAGAGGTTCCGAGCAGAGATCGCACACTGAGATTTTCCTGCTGTCCCGGGCTGGGAATGTCTGGTTTTTCCGGCTGCCAGAGCTCCAGGCTAGCGCCTATGAGCACCTCTCCCAAGGGAGGGTGTGGGACGCGCGCGTTTCAGGATTGCCGTCAGGCCAGGCTCCCAGCCCCTCACGGGAGCCAGACCCCACTCGTTCTCGGGCGCGCTGGCATTCAGGTGCACTGGCGGCTCAGGGGCGGAGACCTGATTTCTCTGCCGCACTCTCTCTGGCTCCGTGCCAGGGGAGGCTGTCCTGGGTCCGGGGACTTAGGTCCCTGACCCTAACTGCCCAGGTTCCCACGATTACCCCCCTCGATCCTTTGCTGTTTGTTTTTTGAGTGCTTTCAACCAGACTCCAAGTTAATGCTGGTCCCCAGACGCAGAGCACTCTCGTGTTGGGGTGTTACTTTCCGATCGGTCACTTCTGGTGGCTCCCTCCCCCTTTTGTTTATCTTCCAATATCAGTCGGACGTTCCCAGTCTGCTTTACCTGCCACTGGCGTCTTCTGCTCCTGTAGAGATCCAGACGTGTATAATTCTGATCTCAGGCTGATCATGGGTGGTCGGAGTTCTTTGGTAGGTAATCAGCTCACTTTAGGGTACAGGTTGAAATGGTGCCTCCTCCTACTTCCACGCCATCTTGACTCCCCCCCTATAAACCAGTTTTAATCTCCTTTTATCTCTGAGAAATTGAGTCTTTTACCAAAGATATCAAGATACACCCAGAAAGAACCAAAATAACCTTCCTTGACCACATGGAGAATTTATAACCAACCTCCCATGTGTTTCTTCTGCCAGTGTTTCTAAGTACTGTTTTTGTTCTATATAAATCTTATTCTTGGGGTTCATTTTGGCTGGGTCATTTTTTTTTCTTGTCATTTATTTTTGTGGTTTTTTTTGTTTGTCCATTCTTGCTTGTATACCTTATAAATCTTACTTTTGAGGCTCATTCCCGCTGGGTTTTCTCTTTTTTCCTCTCTCTTTCTCTCTCTCTTTTACTCTTTTTTCTTTCATTTTGGTGGTGACTTCCGATTGCTCTGAAAAGTTCCAGGGTGCTCCTTGCTTGGATCATGGTTGATATATTCAGCTATACATCCCCTCAACACCTCTCACCAAAATTATTATGAGGAGGAACAACCAACAGAGGAAAAATTCAGAGACTGCACCCTCTTCATCAGAACTATTGGATATGGATATAAACATTATGTCAGAAAGGAAATTCAGGGTAACAATTATCCAGCCAATGGCTAGGTTGGAGAAAACCATTAGTGACAATGCAGAATCTCCAAGGGTGGAAGTGAGAGACGGCCTGGCAGAAGTTAAACATGCTATCAATGAGATTCATTCCAATCTAAAAACTCTAACAGCTAGGGTAACCAAGGCAGAAGATAGAATTAGTGATCTAGAGGACAAACTGATAGAGAAGAAGGATCAGGAGGAGGAATGGAACAAACAGCTTAGAAGACAGGAAAATAGAATTAGGGAAATAAATGATCCCATGAAATGTTCCAATGTCAGAATGTTAGGATCCTTAAGGGGGTGGAGAAAGAGAGAAGACTAGAAGATATAGCTGAACAAATTCTGGATGAATATTTTCCCAATCTGAGTAATGGAACAAGTGTTCATGTTCTAGAAGCAGAAATAGAGGGGGAGGAGTCAAGACGGTAGAGAACTAGCAGGCTGAGACTACATCAGGTAGCAGGAGATCAGCTTGATAGCTTATCTAAACATTGCAAACACCTACAAATCCAATGGGATTTCTCTTCTTCGAAGAGAAGAAGAACAGCAATTCTAGAAACAGAAAATCAACCACTTTCTGAAAGGTAGGACTGGCAGAGAAGTGAATCCAAAATGACGGGAAGATAGACCACGGGGGGAGGGGTCGGCTCCCGGCAAGCGGCGGAGCAACGAAGCACAAAATCAGGACTTTAAAAAGTCTGTTCCACTGAGGGACATTGCTCCAGAGGCTAAACCAGGGTGAAGCCCACGCGGGGTCAGAACCCCAGGTCCCGCAGGGTCACAGAAGGATCGGGGGTGTCTGAGTGTTGCAGAGCTTGCAGGTATTAGAACGGGGAAGCTGGCTGCAGAGACAGAGCCGAGGTCTGAGCTCTCAGCTCGGGGTTACCTTGAAACGGTCGCAGTCTGGGTGAGCTCAGAGCGTGGCCAGAGGCTGGAGCTATGGGAGTGATTGGGTGCTGTTCTCTGGGTGCGCACTGAGGAGTGGGGCCCCGGGCTGTCGGCTCCTCTGGGCTGGAGACTGGGAGGCCACCATTTTCATTCTCCTCCAGAACTCTATGGAAAGCGTTCAGGGAACAAAAGCTCCCAAAAGCAAACCCCAGCGGATTACTTAGTCCGGCCCCCGGTAAGGGCAGTGCAATTCTGCCTCGGGCAAAGACACCTGAGAGTCACTACAACAGGCCCCTCCCCCAGAAGATCAACAAAAAATCCAGCCAGGACGAATTTCACCTACCAAGGAAAGCAGGTTCAATACCAAGGACAGCAGCAGAATTCCAAAGGAGGAGAAAGCAAAGCACGGAACTCATGGCTTTCTCCCCATGATTCTTTAGTCTTGTGGTTAATTTAATTTTTTTTCAATTTTTTTTCTTCTGCTGCTAGATTTTTTTAAACTTTTACCCTTTTCTTTTTTAACTTTTTTATTAGTTTATCTAATATATATATTTTTCTTTCTTTTTTATATTTTTCTTTCTTTTTTTCTTTTTTAAATTTTTTTTTTTCTGAACCTCTTTTTATCCCCTTTCTCCCCCCCACGATTTGGGGTCTCTTCTGATTTGGTTAAAGTGCATTTTCCTGGGGTGTTGCCACCCTTTTAGTATTTTACTTGCTCCTTCATATACTTTTATCTGGACAAAATGACAAGGCAGAAAAATTCACCACAAAAAAAAAAAAAGAACAAGAGGCAGTACTGAAGGCTAGGGACCTAATAAATACAGACATTGGTAATATGTCAGATCTAGAGTTCAGAAGGACGATTCTCAAGGTTCTAGCTGGGCTCAAAAAAGGCATGGAAGATATTAGAGAAACCCTCTCTGGATATAAAAGATATAAAAGCCCTTTCTGGAGAAATAAAAGAACTAAAACATAACCAAGTTGAAATCAAAAAAGCTGTTAATGAGGTGCAATCAAAAATGGAGGCTCTCACTGCTAGGATAAATGAGGCAGAAGAAAGAATTAGTGATATAGAAGACCAAATGACAGAGAATAAAGAAGCTGAGCAAAAGAGGGACAAGCAGCTACTGGACCACGAGGGGAGAATTTGAGAGATAAGTGACACCATAAGATGAAACAACATTAGAATAATTGGGATATTTTTCGTGCCAATGGGCCTCAAAAGAGAGGTAGGGTAGCAATACTCATATCAGCCAAGTTAGATGTTAAGCTGAAGACTATAGTCAGGGATACAGAATGATATTACCTCAGTCTTAAAAGTTCTATCCAACAAGGTGATCTAACAATTGTAAATACCTATTTCCCCAACATTGGAGCACAAAACTACATAAGCCAAATTTTAATCAAAACAAAGAGTTATATTGATATGAATACATTAATAATAAGGGATCTTAACACACCACACTCACCAATAGAGATATCATGCAAACAGAAAATCAACAAAGAAACAAGAGCTTTGAATGATGCATTGGATCAGATGGACCTCATAGATATATACAGAACATTCTACTCTAAAACAGCAGAATATTCATTCTTCTCAAGCACACATGGTACTTTCTCCAGAATAGACCACATACTGGGTCACAAATCAAGGCTCAACTGATAACAAAAATTAAGATTATTCCCTGCATATTGTCAGACCATAATGCTTTGAAACTGGAACTCAACCACAAGAAAAAGTTTGGAAGGAATTCAAACACATAGAAGGGAAAGATCACCCTGCTCAAGAATGTTTGGATCAGGGGCGCCTGGGTGGCTCAGTGGGTTAAGCTGCTGCCTTCGGCTCAGGTCATGATCTCAGGATCCTGGGATCGAGTCCCACATCGGGCTCTCTGCTCAGCGGGGAGCCTGCTTCCCTCTCTCTCTCTCTCTGCCTGTCTCTCTATCTACTTGTGATCTCTCTCTGTCAAATAAATAAATAAAATCTTAAAAAAAAGAATGTTTGGATCAACCAGGAAATCAAAAGAAAACTTGAACAATTCATGGAAACCAATGAGAATGAAGACACATCAGTCTAAAACCTATGGGATACAGCAAATGTGGTCCTAAGGGGGAAATACATAGCCATTCAAGCCTCACTCACAAAAATTGAAAAATCTGGAATACCCCAGCCCACTTTACTCTTTAGTAAACTGGAAAATCAACAACAAATGAAGAGGAAGAGAAATAATCCATAGTAGAGTTTCTATTCATCCACAGAGTTTCTAACTCATCAATGAGTTAGAAATTAGAGATATAGTAGAACACATCAATGAAACTAAAAGATCGTTCTTTGAAAGAATCAATAAGATTGGTAAACCACTGGCCAAACTAATCCAAAAGAAAAGAGAGAGGACCCAAATTAATAAAATTATAAATAAAAGGGGAGAGATCATGACAAACACCAAAGAAACAGAACAATCATCAGAAATTATGATCAACAGTTATACGCCAATAAGTTAAACAACCTAGAAGAAATGGATGCTTTCCTCGAAACCTATAAACTTCCAATACTGAAACAGAAAGAAATTGACAACCTGAATAGACCAATATCTAGTAAAAGATTGAAGCAGTGATCAAAAACTTCCCAAAAAACAGGAATCCAGGATCTGATGAATTCCCTGGGAGATTCTAACTCAACACTCCAAGAAGAAATAATACCTTTTCTCCTGAAGCTGTTTCAAAAAATGAAACAGAAGGAAAACTTCCAGACTCTTTCTATGAAGCGAGCATTACCTTGATCCCCAAACCAGGCAAAGACCCCATCAAAATGGAGAATTTCAGACCATTGTTCCTGATGAATATGGATGCCAAGATTCTCATCAAGATCCTAGCGAGCAGGATCCAACAGTGCATTAAAAAGATTATCTACCAAGGTGGGATTCATCCCTCGGTTGCAAGGGTGGTTCAATATTTGCAAATCAATCGTTGTAATAGAACAAATCAATAAGGGAGGGGAGAAGAACCACATGGTCCTCTCAACTGATGCAGAAAAATCATTTGAAAAAAATAAGCATCCATTCCTGATTAAAACTCTTCAAAGTTTAGGAAGAAAGGGAACATTTCTCAACTTTATAAAATCTATCTACGAATAACCCACAGCAAATATCATTCTTAGTGTGGAAAAAAACTGACAGCCTTCCCTTTGAGATCAGGAACATGACAAGGATGCCACTCTCACCACTGCTGTTCAACATAGTACTAGAACTCCTAGCAACAGCAATAAGACAAAAAAAGAAATAAAAGGTATTCAAATTGACAAAGAAGAAGTCAAACTTTCTCTCTCTTTGCAGATGACATGATATTTTATATGGAAAACCCATAAAGACTTCACCCCAAAACTATTAGATCTCATACAGCAACTCAGTAGTGTGGCAGGATACAAAATCAATGCACAGAAATCAGTTACTTTCTTGTACACTAAGAATGAAACTATAGAAAGGGAAATTAGAGAATTGATTCTATTTACTATATCACCAGGAACCATACGATACCTGGGAATAAACCTAACAAAAGAGGCAAAGGATTTGTACTCAAGGAACTACAGACTACTCATGAAAGAAATCGAAGAAGACCCCAAAAGATAGAAGATCATTCCATGCTCATGGGTCGGAAGAATAAATTTCTTAAAATGTCTCTACTGCCTAGAGCAATCTGTACTTTCAATGCCATTCTGATCAGAATTCCACTGGCACTTTTCAAAGATCTGAAACAAACAATCCTAAAATTTGTATGGAACCAGAAGAGACCCCGAATTGCTAAGGAAATGTTGAAAAAGAAAAACAAAATTAAGGGCATCACGTTGCCTGATTTTAAGCTTTAATACAAAGCTGTGATCACTGAGACAACTTGATACTGGCACAAAAAAAGACACATAGATCAGTGGAAGAGAGGAGAGAGCCCAGATATGGACCCTCACGTCTATCTATGATCAAATAATCTTTGACAAAGCAGGAAAAAATATACAGTGGGAAAAAGACAGTCTCTTCAATAAATGGTGCTGGGAAAATTGGACATCTATGTATAGAAGAATAAAACTGGACCATTCTCTTACACCATACAGAAAGATAAAATCAAAATGGATAGAAGACCTCAATGTGAGGCATGAATCTATCAAAATCCTAGAGAAGAACATAGGCAGTAACCTCTTCAACATTGACCACAGCAACTTCTTCCAAGATATGTCTCCAAAGGCAAAGGAAACAAAAGTGAAAATGAACTTTTGGGACTTCATCAAGATCAAAAGCTTCTGCACAGCAAAGGAAACAGTCAACAAAACAAAGAGGCAACCCACGTCATGGGAGAAGATATTCACAAACAACTCTACAGATAAAGGGCTAATATCCAAGATCTATAAAGAACTTCTCAAACTCAACACCCCAAAAACAGATAATCATTTCAAAAAAATGGGGAGAAGACATGAACAGACACTTCTCCAAAGAAAACATACAAATGGCTATCAGACACATGAAAAAATGTGCATCATCATTTGCCGTCAGGGAAATTCTTTTTTTTTTTTAAGATTTTATTTATTTGACAGACAGAGGTCACAAGTAGGCAGAGAGGCAGGCAGAGAGAGAGAGAGAGAGATAGGAGGAAGCAGGCTCCCTGCTGAGAAGAAAGCCCGATGGGGGGTTTGATCCCAGGACTCTGGGACCATGACCTGAGCCGAAGGCAGAGGCTTTAACCCAGTAAGCCACCCAGGTGGCCCCATCAGGGAAATTCAAATCAAAACTACATTGAGATACCACCTTACACCAGTTAGAATGGAAAAGATTAACAAGACAGGAAACAATGAATGTTGGAGAGGATGTGGAGAAAGGGAAACCCTCTTACACTATTTGTGGAAATGTAAGTTGGTGCAGCCACTTTGCAAAACAGTGTGGAGATTCCTCGAAAAATTAAAAATAGAGCTACATTATGACCCTGCAATTGTACTCCTTGGTATTTATCCCAAAGATACAGATGTAATGAAAAGAAGGGCCATTTGTATCTCAGTGTTCACAGCATCAATGACCACAATCCCCAAACTCTGGAAAAAGCCTAGATGCCCTTCAACAGAAGAATGGATAAAGAAGATATGGTCCATATATAGAATGGAATAATATACCTCCCTAAGAAAGAATGAATATCAAACATTTGTATCCACATGTATCCGACTGGAGGAGAATATGCTGAGTGAAATAAGTCAAGCAGAGAGAGTCAATTATCATATGGTCTCACTTACTTGTGGAGCATAAGGAATAACATGGAGGGCATTAGGAGAAGGAAAAGAAAAGTGAATTGGGGGAAATCAGAGGGGGAGACAAAGCATGAGGGACTGTGGACTCAGATAAAACTGAGGGTTTTTAAAAATTTATTTATTTATTTATTTTTAATTTTTTTAAAGATTTTATTTATCCACGTGACAGACAGAGATCACAAGTAGGCAGAGAGATAGGAGGAAGCAGGCACCCTGCTGAGCAGAGAGCCCAATGCGGGGCTCAATCCCAGGACCCTGGGATCATGACCTGAGCCAAAGGCAGAGGCTTAACCCACTGAGCCACCCAGGCGCCCCCAAAATGAGGATTTTGGAGGGGAAGGGAGTGGGTGAATGGGTGAGCCTTGTGATGGTTATTTTTTTTTAATTCGTTTATCTGTTTGTTTACAGCATAACAGTGTTCATTGTTTTGGCATCACACCCAGTGCTCCATGCAGTACGTGCCCTCCCTATTACCCACCACCTGGTTCCTCAACCTCCCAACCCCCCCGCCCCTTCAAAACCCTCTGGTTGTTTTTCAGAGTCCATAGTCTCTCATGGTTCATCTCCCCTTCCAGTTTCCCTCAACTCCCTCTCCTCTCCATCTCCCCATGTCCTCCATGTTCTTTGTTATGCTCCACAAATAAGTGAGACCATATGATACTTGACTCTCTCTGCTTGACTTATTTCACTCAGCATAATTTCTTCCAGTCCCGTCCATGTTGCTACAAAAGTTGGGTATTCATCCTTTCTGATGGAGGCATAATACTCCATTGTGTATATGGACCACATCTTCCTTATCCATTCATCCGTTGAAGGGCATCTTGGTTCTTTCCACAGTTTGGCGACCATGGCCATTGCTGCAATAAACATTGGGGTACAGATGGCCCTTCTTTTCACTATATCTGTATCTTTGGGGTAAATACCCAGAAGTGCAATTGCAGGGTCATAGGGAAGCTCTATTCTTAATTTCTTGAGGAATCTCCACACTGTTCTCCAAAGTGGCTGCACTAACTTGCATTCCCACCAACAGTGTAAGAGGGTTCCCCTTTCTCCACATCCTCTCCAACACACGTTGTTTCCTGTCTTGCTAATTTTGGCCATTCTAACTGGTGTCAGGTGGTATCTCAATGTGGTTTTAATTTGAATCTCCCTGATGGCTAGTGATGATGAACATTTTTTCATGTGTCTGATAGCCATTCGTATGTCTTCATTGGAGAAGTGTCTGTTCATATCTTCTGCCCATTTTTTGATATGATTATCTGTTTTGTGTGTGTTGAGTTTGAGAAGTTCTTTATAGATCCTGAATATCAACCTATTGTCTGTACTGTCATTTGCAAATATCTTCTCCCATTCCGTGGGTTGCCTTTTTGTTTTGTTGGCTGTTTCCTTTGCTGTGCAGAAGCTTTTGATCTTGATGAAGTCCCAAAAGTTCATTTTTGTTTTGGTTTCCTTGGCCTTTGGAGACATATCTTGAAAGAAGTTGCTGTGGCTGATATCGAAGAGGTTACTGCCTATGTTCTCCTCTAGGATTCTGATAGATTCCTGCCTCACGTTGAGGTCTTTTATCCATTTCGAGTTTATCTTTGTGTACGGTGTAAGAGAATGGTCAAGTTTCATTCTTCCACATATCGCTGTCCAGTTTTCCCAGCACCATTTATTGAAGAGACTGTCTTTTTCCCATTGAATATTTTTTCCCTGTTTTGTCGAAGATTATTTGACCATAGAGTTGAGGGTCCATATCTGGGCTCTCCACTCTATTCCACTGGTCTATGTGTCTGTTTTTATGCCAGTACCACGCTGTCTTGGTGATCACAGCTTTGTGATGGTTATTAAGGAAGGCATGTATTGCATGGAGCACTGGGTGTGGTTCATAAACAATAACAACAAAAAAATAAAAAACAAACAAAAAATAACCCTAATTCTAGATTCACTGATGTGTTCTACTGTATCTCTAGATTTTAATTCATTTATCTCTGTTCTAATCTTAATCATTTCCTTTCTTGAGCGTGGGTTTGGCTTAATTTGTTTTTGATTCTCCAGTTCTTTAAGATGTAAAGAGTTTGTGTATTTGGGATTTTTCAGTCTTTTTAAGTGAGGCTTAGACGGCTATGTATATCACCCTTAGGACCGCCTTTGCCATATCCCATAGGTTTTGGACTGATGTGTCTTCATTCTCATTGTTTCCATGAATTCTTTAAGTTCTTCTTTGATTTCCTGGTTGATTCAAACATTCTTGAGCCAGATGGTTCTTAGCTTTCAAGTGTTTGAATTCCTTCCAAACTTTTTCTTGTGATTGAGTTCCTGTTTCAAAGCAATGTTGTCTGATAATATGCAGGGAATTATCTCCATCTTTTGGTAGTGGTTGAGCCCTGATTTGTGATCCAATCTCTGGTCTATTCTGGAGAAAATACCATGTGATTTTGAGAAGAATGAGTATTCTGTTGCTTTAGGGTGGAAGGTTCTGTATATATTTATGAGGTCCTTCTGGTCCAATGTGTCATTCAAAGCTCCCATTTCTTTCTCTTGTTTTTTTTTTTAAGATTTTATGTATTTATTTGACAGACAGAGAGCACAAGTAGGCAGTGAGGCAGGTAGAGAGACCATGGCCTGAGCTGAAGGCAGTGGCTTTAACCCACTGAGCCACCCAGGTGCCCCCAAAGCTCCCATTTCTTTGTTGATTTTCTGCTTAGATGATATGTCTATTGCTGAGAGTGGCATGTTAAGATTCCCTACAATTGATGTATGTTTGTCAATATGTCTCTTTATTTTCATTAACAGTTGACTTATGTGGTTGGTTGCTCTGATGCTGGGAGCATAGGTATTTACAATTGTTAGATCATCTTGTTGGATAGAACCTTTAAGATTGATGTAGTATCCTTCTGTATCTCTGACTATAGCCTTTAGCTTAACATCTAATTTGTCTGATATTAGAATCGGTAGGCATCCCAGCTTTCTTTTGAGGCCTGTTGGCATAAAAGATGCTTCTCCATCCCTTCACTTTCAGTCCGGATGCATCTTTAGGTTCAAAATGAGTCTCTTATAAACAGCATATGGATATGTCCTGTCATTTTATTCAGTCTGGAACCCTATGCCCCCCCCCCTTTTTAAAAGATTTTATTTATTTATTGGACAGAGAGAGAGAGAGATCACAAGCAGGCAGGGAGGCAGGCAGAGAAGCAGGAGGAAGTAGGCTCCCGGCTGAGCAGAGAGCCCCATGCGGGGCTCAATCCCAGGACCCTGAGATCATGACCTGAGCCAAAGGCAGAGGCTTAACCCACTGAGCCACCCAGGCGCCCCCCTATGCCCTCTTTTGAGAGCATTTAAGCCTTTCCCACTGACAGTGATTATTGAATTATAAGACTTTATTTTCATCTATTGCCTGTGAAGTCCTTGTTTCTATAGATTGTCTTTGTAAATTTCTTTTTTTTTAAGATTTTATTTATTTATTTGACAGAGAGAGATCACAAGTAGGCAGAGAGGCAGGCAGAGAGAGTGAGAGGGAAGCAGGCTTCCTTCAGAGCAGAGAGCCTGATGTAGGACTCGATCCCAGGACCCTGAGATCATGACCTGAGCCGAAGGCAGTGGCTTAAACCACTGAGCCACCCAGGTGCCCCTGTCTTTGTAAATTTCTGTTCTGTATCACTCTTGAGGTCTTTCTCCTTTTATAGAACCCCCTCCCTTAATATTTCTTGCAGAGTTGGCTTAGTGGTCATATTTTCTTTCAGTCTCTTCTGGTCCTTGAATCTCCTTATTTCTCTATCTGTTTAGTATGACAGTCTTGCCAGATAAAGAATTCTGGACTTCATATTATTCTCATTTAGTACCCTGAGTATGTCTTGTCAGCCTTTTCTGCTTGCTAGGGTGTGTGGACAGGATTGATGTTACTATGATATTCTTCCCTCTGTATGTAAGGAATCTCTTCCCCCCAAGGGCACTTAAAATGCTGTACTTGTTTCTAAGATTTTTGAGTATTACCATTACATTCCTGGGCATTGGTCTGGTCTCTTTCTTCATGGGAGGAGTCCTTGCTGCCTCTTGGAGAGAAATGTTTTTTTCATTCCCCAGAATAGAGAATTCTCAGCTATGATTTGGTCAAATATATCTTCTAGTCCTCTCTCTCTCTCTACCCAATCAGAGATCCCAATATTTCTAACATTGGAATGTTTCATAGTGTCATTTATTTCTCTAACTCTGTTTTCATGGTTTCTAAGCTGTTTGTTCCAGGCCTGACTATTGTCTTCATAACTGCTACCCTGAAGCCCATTTCTGACTGGCTTAGATCCAAGTCCACTAGATCTGCAGGAGAGGCCATTGTTCTTTTCTTTATTGGGAGTTCCTCTCCTATTCATTCTCTTGAGTTTGTTGAGGGGATATACAGTCAAAATATCAACCACAGTCCAGTCAAGGTGCACCCTGAGAAGTTTTGGAGCAATCAGATGTCATGACCAAAAAGAAAAAGAAAATAACAGCCAAAATGAGACCCAAGAGTAAGATTTATAAAGTACAAAAACAAAACAAAGACAGAGGAAACAGACAGAAAACAAACAAACAATAAAAGGAACACAAATAAAGGTGGGGATGAAGGGAAGGTGACTAAAATCCCTGCATGTGGGCAAGGAAGGGTATTTCAGTTCTTCCTGGATGTATTTTGTTCTCTTTATTAGAGATCTCTACTTCCCACATTTACAGGGATATTAAAACTGGTGTATATATATATATATATATATATATATATATATATATATATAATTATTGAATAGGGAAAAATGACTACATTGAAGCTTCTATCTATCATCTATCATCTATCATCTATCTATATCTATCTATCTACCTATATAAAAGAAAAAAAATATATGTATGAAAAAGTTCAAGTTAAAAAGTTACTATGGAATATGTTTATTAAACATCTGATTGAAATGATAAGTAGGTTAAAAATCCAAAAAACATGAGAAAGAATTTTAAAAAATAAATAAATAAAAAATAAAAAAGAGCAAAGTTGTGTATAAGAAATATACAGTCTGTGAGGCAACACCAGGAGCTTATTACACTGTTTTCCCCTGGTGTTGGGCCTTACATTTTTATGAGGACCCTGTGGTTGTTGTCCTCTTATTTCTTCAGCTTGTCTTCTGGGTTAGGGGCCTGCTGAGTTGTTTTTCAGTCAACCCTGCTTTGGTTGAGTTGCCCTGCCCCCCTATCAAGGGCCTGGCTCTTTGGAAACTGGATTTTTTGGCTTTTGTACTGTAGAGGTTTTTGTTCTCTGGTGGATTTTCACACCTTTTCAGAGGATCAGTGCAAAGCAAATTATCTGCACCCTGACCTCTGCCTCAGGGAAAAACCACAGTTTGCTACTCTCTGAATCCTCTAACAATACACAGACTCACCTCTGCAAGCACCATTGAATTCCGCAGCCCCCACGGGTGGAGTGCATCCCCAGCAACCTTCTCAGTGTTAGACCCAAGTCCCCACTTGTCTATATACACCCGTGCCACCAAAACTGTGAGTGATCCTGGTCCAGGCATGCCCAGCCCTGACAGCTGCTATTCCTGGGACTGTGGGCTCTATTCCAAGCCAGGTCCTCTCAGACTTGTGTGGTGGAGGCCACAGTGGTGGTGGTGGCAGCGGCTGTCAGTCCCAGGGACCTCTGACTTAAGTCTGTGCTGGTTCCTCTCAGATGCAGGCAGGTGTTGGCTGCAGCAGGTCCCGGGACTATGGGCTTAGGTCCGTGTTTGTGGCCACCGAGTCACAGCATTTGCCCCTTAAGTGCCTGTGTTCTGTTTCAGCGCTGTTATCAATCCTTCTCTATCTCACAGCCACTAGTCTCCAAGCTATTGCTGTTCCCTGAGCACAGGGTGCTTTTGCATCAGGTTATTACTTTCCAGTGGCTAGCTTCTGGTGGTTCCCCTCCACCTTGTTTATCCTCCAATATCCTTGTGCAACCCCAACTCTGTCTCAAGTACCTTTTTTTGTTTGTTTGTTATTTTCAGCCTAACAGAGTTCATTGTTTCTGCACCACACCCAGTGCTCCATGCAGTACATGCCCTCCCCATTACCCACCACCTGGTTCCTCAACCTCCCACCTCCCCCCCGCCCCTTCAAAACCCTCTGGTTGTTTTTCAGAGTCCAAAGTCTCTCATGGTTCATCTCCCCTTCCAGTATCCCTCAACTCCCTCTCCTCTCCATCTCCCCATGTCCACCGTGTTCTTTGTTATGCTCCACAAATAAGTGAAACCATATGACACTTGACTCTCTCAGCTTGACTTATTTCGCTCAGCATAAACTCTTCCAGTCCCGTCCATGCTGCTACAAAAGTTGGGTATTCATCCTTTCTGATAGAGGCATAATACTCCATCGTGTATATGGACCACATCTTCCTTATCCATTCATCCGTTGAAGGGCATCTTGGTTCTTTCCATAGTTTGGCGACCATGGCCATTGCTGCTATAAACATTGGGGTGCAGATGGCTCTTCTTTTTACTACATCTGTATCTTTGGGGTAAATACCCAGAAGTGCAATTGCAGGGTCATAGGGAAGCTCTATTCTTAATTTCTTCAGGAATCTCCACACTGTTCTCCAAAGTGGTTGCACTAACTTGCATTCCCACCAAGAGTGGAAGAGGGTTCCCCTTTCTCCACATTCTCTCCAACACACGTTGTTTCCTGCCTTGCTAATTTTGGCCATTCTAACTGGTGTCAGGTGGTATCTCAATGTGGTTTTAATTTGAATCTCCCTGATGGCTAGTGATGATGAACATTTTTTCATGTGTCTGATAGCCATTTGTATGTCTTCATTGGAGAAGTGTCTGTTCATAACTTCTGCCCATTTTTTGATATGATTATCTGTTTTTTGTGTGTTGAGTTTGAGGAGTTCTTTATAGATCCTGGATATCAACCTTTGTCTGTACTGTCATTTGCAAATATCTTCTCCCATTCCGTGGGTTGCCTCTTTGTTTTGTTGATTGTTTCCTTTGCTGTGCAGAAGCTTTTGATCTTGATGAAGTCCCAAAAGTTCATTTTTGCTTTTGTTTCCTTGGCCTTTGGAGACATATCTTGAAAGAAGTTGCTGTGGCTGATATTGAAGAGGTTACTGCCTACGTTCTCCTCTAGGATTCGGATGGATTCCTGTCTCACGTTGAGGTCTTTTATCCATTTCGAGTTTATCTTTGTGTACGGTGTAAGAGAATGTTCAAGTTTCATTCTTCTACATATCGCTGTCCAGTTTTCCCAGCACCATTTTTTGAAGAGACTGTCTTTTTTCCATTGTATATTTTTTCCTGTTTTGTCGGAGATTATTTGACCATAGAGTTGAGGGTCCATATCTGGGCTCTCCACTCTGTTCCACTGGTCTATGTGTCTGTTTTTATTCCAGTACCACGCTGTCTTGGTGATCACAGCTTTGTAGTAAAGCTTGAAATCGGGTAACGTGATGCCGCCAGTTTTGTTTTTGTTTTTCAACATTTCCTTAGCAATTCGGGGGTCTCTTCTGATTCCATACAAATTTTAGGATTGTTTGCTCCAGCTCTTTGAAAAATATCGGTGGGATTTTGATTGGAATGGCGTTAAAAGTATAGATTGCTCTAGGCAGTATAGACATTTTAACAATGTTTATTCTTCCACTCCAAGAGCATGGAATGGTCTTCCATTTTTTGTGTCTTCTTCAATTTCTTTCATGAGTGTTCTGTAGTTCCTCGAGTACAGGTCCTTTACCTCTTTTCAAGTACCGTTTGACTGATAATTTTTTTTCATAATATTCTCTTATAATTCTTTTTATTTCTGTGGTGTTGGCTGTCATTTCTTGGCTCTCATTAGTGATTTAATTTATTTGAATACTTTCTGTTTTGATAAGACTGCCTAGAGGTTTATCAATTTAATTTTTACAAGTAACCAGCTCCCAGTTTCACTGATTTGTTCTATTGTTTGTTTTAGTCTCTACATCATTTATTTCTGTTCTAATATTTAGTATTTCCTCCCTTCTGGCTTTAGGTTTCATTTGTTGCTCTTTTTCTAGTTCATTTAAGTGTATGGTTAACTTGTTTATTTAAGATTTTTCTAAATAAGCCTCTAGTGAACATACTTCCCACTTAGCACTGCATCCAGAAAGACTGGATTTTTTTTTTTTCATTTTCATTTGTTTCTATGTATTTCTTTTCGTTTTCTCTTTGATCTTGTGTTTGGCCCATTCATTGTTTAATAACATGTTGTTTAACCTCCATATATTTGTAGTCTTTCCAAATTTTGTCTTTTGGTTGACTTCATGTTTCATAGCAATGTCGTCAGAAACAAAAATGCATAGGCCATTTTGATCATTTTGTATTGGTTGATGTGGATGGACATAATATTATGGTAAGTGAATAAGTCAGACAGAGAAAGACAAATACCATATATTTTTTATTATATGTGGAATTTAAGAAACAAAACAAATGAGCATAGGGCAAAAAAAGTGAGTAAACCAAGAAAGAGACTCTTAACTATACAGAACAAGCATGTTTACTGGAGGGAAAGTGGGTGAGGGAATGGGTAAAATAGGTGATGGGTTAAAGGAGTGTACCTGCTGTGATAAGCACCAGGTGTTGTACGGAAGTGTTGAACCTGAAACTAATATCACACTATATGTTAACTAACTGGAATTTAAATAAAAACATAAAAAAATAGAAAACAAATGGATAAAGAAGATGTGGTCCATATATATAATGGAATATTACTCAGCCATCAGAATGGATGAATATCCAACTTTTGCATCAACAAGGATGGGATTGGATGAGATAATGCTGAGTGAAGTAAGTCAAGCAGAGAAAGTCAATTATCATACAGTTTCACTTATTTGTGGAACATAAGGAATACCATGGAGTACATTAAGAGAAGGAAAGGAAAAGTGAGTTGGGGGAAATTAGAGGGGGAGATGAACCATGAGAGACTATGGACTCTGAGAAACAAACTGAGGGTTTTGGAGAGGAGGGGTGTGGAGGGTTGCATGAGCCTGGTGGTGGGTATTAAGGAGGGCATGTATTGTCTGGAGCACTGGGTGTGGTGCGTAATCAATTAATCTTGGAACACTGAAAAAATAAAATTTTAAAAATATATAAATGTCTTTCAAGGTAAAAAAAATATGCTTTCCCCTAAAAGAACAAAAATAAATAAATAAATTTTATCATTTTAAATATATTTTTAAATATATGTATTTAATATTATTTAAATATATTTATTTAATATTATTTATTTAAATATTATTTAATTTAGTATTTATTTAAACATATTCTATTGTTAATAATATATTATTACTTATGTATATATTATATATAACATATATAATATAAATATATTTTTATTATGATGATGATCATTTAAAATATTTTATTTATTATTTAATATATTAAAATATATTTTGCTTCTGAGTCAGAACTGGCCCTTCTTTTCTGGGCTCCAAGAGCTACAAATCCGGTCTCACATCCCCTCCTGATCCAGATGGGGCTTGTACCCCAGAATGGAATTGGACGGGGGGAGACACACATAGACCAAACTCCTTAAAAATACAAAAACATAATAACATAGAAATGCAGCTAGCTCTGAGCTGTACATAGGCCAACAAATACTTAACATCAAACTCTAACATTTTCCCTATAAATAAAGCCCTTATGGGGATGGTCAATTGGAAGTCTCACCTAAGCGGAGGACACTCAAGCCAGGCCTCTTAGTCAGAACTCCAGCCTGACTGTTTACACAGGGTTTACCCAGATAATGAGGTTGGATGTTTCAAGTACTGATTTGATGTAACTTTGCCTTATTCTCATTTATTGCCTACTATTACCTTTATCTGTGTCTATATTCCTTTCTTGTTCTATTAGGTTTCTATAATAATAATAACGTTTTCTCTCCTTTTTAAAACTGAAATATGGCTATTATAAATCTTTTCTTCAGAACAGGTACCAGGAGGAGTTTGGAAGGAGAAGGGAGAGTATGTGGAGGTATGTATTTATTCTCTCAGCTTCTACCCTGAAAGTTGGCTGTGGGTTGGCTACTTCCTTCAACCAAAGATCATAGCTCCTATCAAGTGCCCATTCCAATAGCTATAGCTACTCATTCTGAATTCCATGAATTACTCCCTACCTGTACTCCTTTAGGCCCAAGAGTGCTAATAGCAACTACTGTTATTATCCCCATGGTATTATACTATCATTTCTGGTTTCCCTATCCCTTGCTCACACCTTTGTAACTAGTTCTACTATTAAATTCTCCTCAAATTATTCAAGATAAATGTTTTATTTATTTCTTCTGCTGGGACCTTAGAGATGCAATTATCCTCATAGTTACCATCAAAAATAGTAATAGTTAATGTTTACTAAGTAGGTACAGTGTGCCAGGCTTTATTCCAAATGTCTGACATTTATTTATTTGTTTGTTTGTTTGTTTTAACAGAGCATTTGTCTGTCTCTTCGAAGTACTAGGAAACATGTTTTTCTTTTAAAGATTTTATTTATTTGACAGAGATCACAAGTAGGCAAAGAGAGAGGAAGGGAAGCAGGTTCCCCGCTGAGCAGAGAGCAAGATGTGGGGCTAGATCCCAGGACCCTGGGATCATGACCTGAGCTGAAGGCAGAAGCTTTAACCCACTGAGCCACCCAGGGTGCCCTCAAATGTCTGACATTTATTGACAAACTTTAACCATTATAACTACAACATGAGGTAAGTATCATGTTCTTTTCTAAAAATCACTTCATCTCTCCTTTACTTCTGTTCTAGATATTTTCCTCTCCATTATTGTGAAAAAAAAAAAAATGGAGCTGTATCTCCCTCCACAGTTTAAAGTAGTAGGAAGGAATAAGGATCAGAATGTACTAAGGTTCTCAAAAATGATAAGGGTAACAGAAAGGACATGCCTTGGTTATACTTAGAAAAAAGATAACTAAGGAATGGGTAAAAAAAAATTACACAAAGTCAGGGATAAAAATTACACAAAGTCAGTGATAAAAATTTTATTAATGATGTAGGAAAAGTTTTTCCTCACTTTCCATTTTACTTCTTTTGTGTGTTTGTGTGTGTTCTTATGTCATGAGGAATAATTTTCAGGCTACAAAGAGTAAGGAGAAAAAAAGATAAAACTCAGATTGTTAGGAAAGGCAGCCACAGTCCATAATAACCAAAACAATAGCAAAACATAAACCTGTTCTATAAAACTAAAATCAAGTTGCTCTCAGAGCCATGAACTTCCTGGAGAATGAGCTGAAGCAGATGGGAGGCTGCTTCTAGGATTTCCTATCCATTCCACTACCTTCCCTACTACTACCATCACCACCTGCAATTCCCTCATGCCTCTTGAACTTTGACTAAGCCCAGTTCCCTACCCTGGAGACAATTGACTGGCTGAGACAGTGATATCAGGCAGGGGCAGAGAGAGACAAGGTTGGCACCCCTGTCCACACTATAGCAATCCCCTTCTCTCCACCTCAGTCCTCTCATCTCATCCCCTATCACAATCCTGCCGCCACTCAAGAGTCCAACAAGAAAAGAAGAGAGACCAGAACAACACTTCAGGCCTGAGGTACTGCCAGAGAAAGTGGGTAGAGGGTGGTAGTCTGGCAATCAGGAGCTGAAAGACCAGGCTGAGTTAGTGGAGTAGAATATATGGTGGGAAGTTCTATTTGCTGAATTAAAGATGATGGCCATAAATTTTTAACACATTTCAACTGACAGCAGACTCCTTGAGGAGGTTGCAAAGATGGTGGAGTAGGGGACCCTATTTCAACCAATCAACTGAATTGAGCTGGATATCTACCAGACCATTCTAAACAGCCATGAGATCAGCCTGTGATATAAGAAGATATATCTTGATCTCAACAAACAGAATATATGAGGTGGTTGGCCTCGAGGTATGAAGTGGGAAGCTGAGATTCTGTGGGCAGATATTAGAAGATAAATGGAAGGTAGAGGGAGCTTCTGGGATCCCGCATCACCAGAGTGCAAAAGCTTCCCATGCACAGACTCACAGGTCAGTAGAAGCAAGGAAAGGACTTTAGGGCAGCCCCCCAGACTGAAACCTGGAGCTGTTGGGGCACATGGGTGAACTGGGGACAGCTGGTTGTTTTAAAAGAACAAATGGCAGAAACATGCCTGGACATGGAAGAGAGGGCTAGGAGTTCTGCTGTGTGGTGCACAAGCCAGGAAACTGGTTTTTAGCAGGACAGACAGAAATGAGACAGAGTGGCCTGGAGAGCTCACAACAGAACAGATTGCAATCTCTCTGTTAGGAGCAGAGATTTGGAGACAATCACTTTTGCTCTTACTCTCAGAAAAGACGTGGAAAACCACCAGAGAATAAAAATTCCCGCAAAAAGAGGTTTTTACTGAGTTCATCCCCCACACAGGGGGCTAGGCAACTCTGCATAAACAGAGTTGCCTGAGTAATATTGTGGTAGACCCCTCTCTCAGAAGACAGGTAGGAAGAGCAAAAGGCCAACAAACCTAAGGCCCCTATAAAATAGGTGCATCTTGCTTGGGTTGTGGTCAATAAATTGGACTCTGTACATTCCTTCAACCACCTCTCAACAAAATAAAAGAGGAACTCTCAAAACAGGAAAGACTCCCGGACTGTGGCCTCAGCCATAGAGCTAATGGATATGGATATAAGCAAAATGTCAGAAACAGACTTCAAGGTAACAGTTATGAAGAAGATAGCTAGGTTGGAGAAAGCCATTAATAGCAACATAGATTTTCGAAGGGCAGAAAGGAGGGCTGATTGGGCAGAACTTAAAAATCCTATCAATAAGATGCAATCTAATCTAGATACTCTAACAACTAGGGTAAATGAGACAGAAGAATAAATTAGTGATCTAGAACAAACTGATAGAAAAGAAGGAACAGGAGGAGGCCTGGAAAAAACAACTTAGAATCCATGAAAACAGTATTAGCGAAATAAATGATGCTATGAAACGTTCCAATTTCAGAAGTATTAGGATCCTTGAGGGGATGGAATGAGAGAGAGAGAGAGAGAGAGAGAGAGGACTAGAAGATATATTCGATCAAATTATAGCCAAGAACTTCATTAATCTAGGGAATGAAGCAAACATTCAAGTCCGAGACGTAGAGAGGACCTCTCTGAAAATCAAGGAGAACAGACCAATGCCGCAGCATGTAATAGTAAAATTTGCAAACCATAGAACCAAGGAATCCATCCTACAGGCAGTTAGGGGGAAGAGATTCCTTATGTACAGAAGGAGGAACATCAGAAAAACATCAGAGAGAAGAGTCAAGATGGCAGGGAAGTAGGAGGAGGCGCCATTTCAACCTGTACCCTAAAGTGAGGTTTAGGTTACCTACCAAAGAACTCCGATCACCCATGAAATCAGCCTGAGATCAGAATTATATACATCTGGATCTCTACAGGAGCAGAAGACGCCAGTGGCAGGTAAAGCAGAGTGGGAACATCGGACTGATATCAGAAGATAAACAAAAAGGGGGAGGGAGCCACCAGAGGTGAATGATTGGAAAATAATACCCCAACAGGAGAGTGCCCTGTGTCTGGGAATCAGCATTAGCTTGGAGTCTGGTTGAAAGCACTCAAAAAAAAAAAAAAAAAAGAGCAAAGGATCGTGGGGGGATATTGTGGGAATCAGGGCCATTAGGGACAGGGGCTTAAGTCCCCAGACGCAGGACAGCCTCCCCTGGTGCTGAGCCAGAGAGAGTGCCGCGGAGAAAGCAGGTCTTGGTTCCTGAGCCCCCGTGCGCCTGAGAACGCATGGGGTCCGGCTCCCATGAGGGGCTGGGAGCCTGGCCTGATGGCACTCCCAAAAGGCAGGGGTCCCACACCCTCCCCTGGAGAGGTGCGCACAGGTACTAGACTGTAGCTTTGGCATCCTGAAAAACCAGGCATTCCCAGCCTGGGCCAGCGGGAAAATCTCAGAGTGTGATTGCTGCTTAGACCTTCTCTGGTGGTCTGGAGCTGCCCATACAGCCACTGCTGCCATGGTATTGGGTACAAGGAGGAGATCCTGCATCCGCAGGGACCGTGACTCAGAACCTATTCTGCCAGCAGCTCTGCAGAGCATTCGGAGGCTTCTCTCTGAGAGGGAGGTCTGAGTGCAGTTTGCTTTTCTCTAAACCTCCAAAAACCATCAAAAGCTGTCAAGGCAACTTCTCAAACTCAACACACACAAAACAGATAATCATATCAAAAAATGGGCAGAAGATATGAATACACACTTCTCCAACGAAGACATACAAATGGCTATCAGACACATGAAAAAATGTTCATCATCACTAGCCATCAGGGAGATTCAAATTAAAACAACATTGAGATACCTCCTAACACCAGTTAGAATGGCCAAAATTAGCAAGACAGGAAACAACGTGTGCTGGAGAGGATGTGGAGAAAGGGGAACCCTCTTACACTGTTGGTGGGAATGCAAGTTAGTGCAGCCACTTTGGAGAACAGTGTGGAGATTCCTGAAGAAATTAAGAATAGAGCTTCCCTATGACCCTGCAATTGCACTGCTGGGTATTTACCCCAAAGATACAGATGTAGTGAAAAGAAGGGCCATTTGTACCCCAATGTTTATTGCAGCAATGGCTACGGTCGCCAAACTGTGGAAAGAACCAAGATGCCCTTCAACGGATGAATGGATAAGGAAGATGTGGTCCATATACACAAAGGAGTATTATGCCTCCATCAGAAAGGATGAATACCCAACTTTTGTAGCAACATGGACAGGACTGGAAGAAATTATGCTGAGCGAAATAAGTCAAGCAGAGAGAGTCAAGTATCATATGGTCTCACTTATTTGTGGAGCATAACAAATAACATGGAGGACATGGGGAGATGGAGAGGAGAGGGAGTTGAGGGAAACTGGAAGGGGAGATGAACCATGAGAGACTATGGACTCTGAAAAACAACCAGAGGGTTATGAAGGGGCGGCGGGGGGGGAAGTGTGGGGGTGGGGTGGGAGGTTGAGGAACCAGGTGGTGGGTAATAGGGAAGGCACGTACTGCATGGAGCACTGGGTGTGATGCCAAAACAATGAACACTGTTATGCTGTAAATAAGCAAATAAAAATAAATAAATTAATTTAATAAAAAAAAAAAGCTGTCAAGGCGAGAGAAAACAGATGAACAAGCATAAAAACCTCCAGAGAACAAAAGCCTGAATAAAACGGTTTCCACAGAGCCCACCCCCTTGAGGGGGGCGGGAGGACCTAACTCAGGGAACATTATTGTCTGAAAACCCATGTGGCAGGCCCCTCCCCCAGTAAACCAACCAGGAAGGAAGAAAAAAAAAGAAGACAACAAGAGAACAACCACCACTACTTCATAAATACAACTTTTATTTTTAACTCTTTACCAATATTCTGGTTCTTTTTATATATATATACATATAGATAATTTTTTAACCTATTTACCATCACAGTGAGATGTCCAGTACATCAAATTCCTTAATAACCATCTAAACTGAACTTTTTGTTACATACACCCGTGTTTTTCTTTTGCTTTTCTATTTTTTAATTTTTTTTTAATTTTAATTTAGTTCAGTCTAGTTTATTTTTTATTTTTTATTTTCTAATATACATATAGAGTTAAACTTCAAGGTAATCCCCTTTCCCCAATCAATGCTACCCCTATAGGTAAACCAATTTTTAATCCCCCTTTATCTTAGGAAAGTTGAGTCCCTTAACAAAAACATCAAGATACATCCAGGAAGACTCAAAATAAACTTCCTCGCCCACACTGAGAATTTATAACCACTCTCCCATCTTTCCTTCTGCCAGTGTTTCTGTGTATTTGTGTTTGTCCTGATAGTATATAAATATTATACTTGGGGTTCTTTCTGATGAGGTTCTTCATTTTTTTTTTACTTTTATATATATATATTTTTTTTTTCTCTTGTCATATACTTTTATCAGTCTTTTTGTTAGTCTGTTTTTGTTTGTATACTTCATAAATCTTACCTTGGGGCCCATTTGGGCTGAGACTTCTCTTTTATCTTCACTTTTTAACCTGTCTCTCTCTCTCTCTCTTTCTTTTTTTCTTTATCTCTTTCTTCTCTATTTCTTTCTTTTCTTTTTTCTCTCATTTGGGTGGGGAATCCTGATTGCACAGAAGCGTTCCAGGGTGCACCTTGACTGCACCACAATCAATACATCCAGCTGCAACTGTTCAGTCATCACTTACCAAAATGAGTAGGAGGAGGAATGCCCAACAGAAGAAAAATACAGAGGATGGACCTTCTGCAACAGTGCTAATGGCTACCGACATAGACAATATGTTGGGAAAGGAATTCAGGTAAACAATTATCCAGAAAATAGCTAGGTTGGAGAAAGCCATGGATGACCAAACAGAATTGATTAGGGCAGAACTGAAAGCCACCAGGGATGATGTTCACAATGTTAGGGCAGAATTGAAAGCCACCAGGGATGATGTTCAAAATGCTCTCAATGAATTCCAATCTAATCTAAATTCTCTAAAAGCTAGGGTAACTGAGACAGAAGACAGAATTAGTGATCTGGAGGACAAACAGATAGAGAGAAAGGATCAGGAGGAAGCCTGGAACAAACAGCTCAGAAGCCATGAAAACAGAATCAGGGAAATAAACGATGCCATGAAATGTTCCAACGTCAGAATTATTGGAATCCCTGAAGCGGAGGAAAAAGAAAGAAGTTTAGAAGATATAGTGGAAGAAGTTGTCTATGAAAATTTTTCCAATCACACGAATGGAAACAACATTCATGTACTAGAGGCAGAGCGGTTTCCCCCCAAGATACTAGATTCTCGATAGTTCTCACGACACCTAATAGCTAGAATGAAGAATTATGCTTCTAGACAGACCCTCTTAAAAGAAGCTAGGACAAAGACGCTCCTTACATACAGAGGAAAGCCCATTAGAATAACGTCAGACCTGTCCACAGAGTCCTGGCAAGCCAGGAAGGGCTGGCAAAATATATTCAGTGTACTAAATGAGAAGAACATGCAGCCAAGAATACTTTATCCAGCAAGACTGACATTCAAAATGGATGGAGAGATAAAGAGTTCCCAAGACCAGCAAGGCTTAAAGGACTATGAAACCACCAAGCAGACACTGCAGGATATATTTACGGGGGTCCTATAAATGAGAAAAAATCCAAGAATATCATTGAACAGAAATATAGAGACAATCTACAGAAAGAAAGACTTCAAAGGTAACACGATGTCAATCACAACTGATCTATCAATAATCACTCTCAATGTGAACGGCCTAAATGTGCCCATAAAACGAAACAGGGTTGCAGATTGGATAAAAAGACACGACCCATCCATATGTTGTCTACAAGAGACCAATTTTGACCCTAAGGATACACACAGACAGAAAGTAAAGGGATGGAGAAGCATCTTTCATGGAATTGGGCCTCAGAAGAAGGCCGGGGTAGCTATTCTCATATCAGATAAATTATATATTTTTTTCAAATATTTTATTTATTTATTTGACAGAGAGAGGTCACAAGTAGGCAGAGAGGCAGGCAGAGAGAGAAGGAGAAACAGGCTCCCCACTGAACAGAGAGCCCGATGCGGGCCTCGATCCCAGGACCCTGAGATCATGACCTGAGCCGAAGGCAGAGGCTTAAACCACTGAGCCACCCAGGCAACCAGATAAATTATATTTTAAACTAAAGACTGTAGTCAGAGATACAGAAGGACACTACATAATTCTTAAAGGGACTATCCGCCAAGATGATCTAACAATTGTGAATATCTATGCCCCCAATATGGGAGCACCCAATTACATAAGAAAACTATTAATCAAGATAAAGAGTCATATTGATATGAATACAATAATAGAAGGAGATCTTAATACGCCTTTCTCAGAAATAGACAGATCATTGATGCAGAAAATTAATAAAGAAATAAGAGCATTGAATGAAACATTGGACCAGATGGACCTCATCAACATATACAGAACATTCCACCCTAAAACAACAGAATACACATTCTTCTCAAGTGTACATGGAACCTTCTCCAGAATAGACCACATACTGGGTCACAAAGCAGGACTCAACCGATACCAAAAGACTGACATTATTCCCTTCATATTCTCAGATCACAATGCTTTGAAACTGGAACTCAATCACAAGGAAAAGTTCAGAAGGAACTCAAACACCTGGAAGCTAAAGACCACCTTGCTTCAGAATCCTTGGATCAACCAGGAGATCAAAGAAGAACTTAAACAATTCATGGAAACCAATGAGAATGAAGACACATCGGTCCAAAATCTATGGGATACAGCAAAGGTGGATCTAAGGGGGAAATACATAGCCATCCAAGCCTCCCTCAAAAATATTGAAAAATCCAGAATACACCAGCTGTCTCTACACCTTAAAGAACTGGAGAATCAACAACAAATCAAACCAACTCCACATGGAAGAAGGGAAATAATCAAGATTAGAGCAGAGATCAATGAGGTAGACACCAGAGACACATTAGAAAGTATCAATGAAACTAGAAGCTGGTTTTTTGAAAGAATCAATAAGATCGATGAACCATTGGCCACACTAATCCAAAAGAAAAGAGAGAAAGCCCAAATTAATAAAATTATGAATGAAAAGGGAGAGATCCCAACTAACACCAAGGAAATAGAAACAATCATCAGAAATTATTACCAACAGTTATATGCCAATAAGCTAAGCAACCTAGATGAAATGGATGCATTCCTGGAAAACTACAAACTCCCAAAATTGAACCAGGAAGAAATGGACAACCTGAATAGACCGATATCTAGTAATGAGATTGAAGCAGTGATCAAAAACCTCCCAAAAAACAAGAGCCCAGGACCTGACGGCTTCCCTGGGGAATTCTACCAAACTTTCAAAGAAGAAATAACACCAATTCTCCTGAAGCTGTTCCAAAAAATTGAAGCAGAAGGAAAACTTCCAGACTCTTTTGATGAAGCCAGAATTACCCTGATCCCCAAACCAGGCAAAGACCCTACCAAAAAGGAGACTTTCAGAACAATATCACTGATGAATATGGATGCGAAGATTCTCAACAAGATCCTAGCAAACAGAATCCAGCAGCACATTAAAAAGATTATCCACCATGACCAGGTGGGATTCATCCCTGGGTTACAAGGATGGTTCAACATTCGCAAATCAATCAATGTGATTGAACAAATCAATAAGAGAAGAGAGAAAAACCACATGGGCCTCTCAATTGATGCAGAAAAAGCATTTGACAAAATCCAGCATCCGTTCCTGATGAAAACGCTTCAAAGTATAGGGATAGAGGGAACATTCCTGAACTTCATAAAATCTATCTATGAAAGACACACAGCAAATATCATCCTCAATGGGAAAAAGCTTGCAGCCTTCCTGTTGAGATCAGGAACACGACAAGGATGCCCACTCTCACCACTCTTGTTCAACATAGTATTAGAAGTCTTAGCAACGGCAATCAGACAACAAAGAGAAATAAAAGGTATCCAAATTGGCAACGAAGAAGTCAAACTCTCTCTCTTCGCAGAAGACATGATTCTTTATATGGAAAACCCCAAAGACTTCACCCCAAACTACTAGAACTCATACAGCAATTCAGTAACGTGGCAGGATACAAAGGCAATGTACAGAACCAGTGCCTTTCTTATACACTAACAATGAAAATACAGAAAAGGAAATTAGAGAATCGATTCCATTTACTATAGCACCAAGAACCATAAGATACTTGGGAATAAACCTAACCAAAGAGGTAAAGGATCTGTATTTGAGGAACTACAGAACACTCAAGGAAGATATTGAAGAAGACACAAAAAGATGGAAGACCATTCCATGTCCTTGGATCAGAAGAATAAGCATTGTTAAAATGTCTATACTGCCTAGAGCAATCTATACTTTTAATGCCATTCCAATAAAAATTCCACTGGTATTTTTCAAAGAGCTGGAGCAAATAATCCTAAAATTTGTATGGAATCAGAAGAGACCCTGAATTGCTAAGGAAATGTTGAAAAACAAAAACAAAACTGGCGG
Source organism: Meles meles (assembly GCF_922984935.1). Taxonomy (NCBI): domain Eukaryota; kingdom Metazoa; phylum Chordata; class Mammalia; order Carnivora; family Mustelidae; genus Meles; species Meles meles. The sequence continues at coordinate 49,102,406 of NC_060087.1, read as the reverse complement.
CACCACGTTACTTGATTTCAAGCTTTACTACAAAGCTGTGATCACCAAGACAGCGTGGTACTGGTATAAAAAGAGACACATAGAGCAGTGGAACAGAGTGGAGAGCCCAGATATGGACCCTCAACTCTATGGTCAAATAATCTTCGACAAAAGAGGAAAAAAATATGCAATGGAAAAAAGACAGTCTCTTCAATAAATGGTGCTGGGAAAACTGGACAGCTATATGTAGAAGAATGAAACTCGGGGCACCTGGGTGGCCCAGTGGGTTAAAGCCTCTGCCATCGGCTCAGGTCATGATCTCAGGGTCCTGGGATCAAGCCCCGCATCGGGCTCTCTGCTCTGCAGGGAGCCTGCTTCCTCCTCTCTCTCTGCCTGCCTCTCTGCCTAGTTGTGATTTCTTTCTGTCAAATAAATAAAATATTTTTAAAAAGAAGAAGAAGGAAACTCGACCACTCTCTTACACCATACACAAAGATAAACTCGAAATGGATAAAAGACCTCAACTTGAGACAGGAATCCATCAGAATCCTAGAGGAGAACATACGTAGTAACCTCTTCTATATCAGCCCAGCAACTTCTTTCAAGAGATGTCTCCAAAGGCCAAGGAAACAAAAGCGAAAATGAACTTTTGGGACTTCATCAAGATCCAAAGCTTCTGCACAGCAAAGGAAACAGTCAACAAAACAAAAAGGCAACCCACGAAATGTGAGAAGATATTTGCCAATGACAGTACAGACAAGAGGTTGATGATATCCAGGATCTATAAAGAACTCCTCAAACTCAACACCCACAAAACAGATAATCATATCAAAAAATGGGCAGAAGATATGAACAGACACTTCTCCAATGAAGACATACAAATGGCTATCAGACACATGACAAAATGCTCATCATCACTAGCCATCAGGGAGTTTCAAATTAAAAGCTCATTGAGATATCACCTTACACCAGTTAGAATGGCCAAAATTAGCAAGACAGGAAACAACGTGTGTTGGAGAGGTTGTGGAGAACAGGGAACCCTCTTACACTGTTGGTGGGAATGCAAGTTGTTGCAGCCACTTTGGAGAACAGTGTTGAGATTCCTGAAGAAATTAAGAATAGAGCTTCCCTATGACCCTGCAGTTGCACTGCTGGGTATTTACCCCAAAGATACAGATGTAGTGAAAAGAAGAGCCATCTGTACCCCAATGTTTATAGCAGCAATGGCCACGGTCGCCAAACTGTGGAAAGAACCAAGATGCCCTTCAACAGACAAATGGCTAAGGAAGATGTGGTACAGGTACATGATGGAGTATTATGCCTCCATCAGAAAGGATGAATGCCCAACTTTTGTAGCAACATTGATGGGGCTGGAAGAGATTATGCTGAGTGAAATAAGTCAAGCAGAGAGAGTCAAGTATCATATGGTTTCACTTATTTGTGAAGCATAACAAAGAACATGGAGGACATGGGAACATGCAGAAGAGAAGGGAGTTGTGGGAAATTGGAAGTGGAGATGAACCATGAGATACTATGGACTCTGAACAACAACCTGAGGGTTTTGAAGGGGCTGGGGGTGTGAGGTTGGGGAACCCTGTGGAGGGTAATAGAGAGGGCACATATTGCATGGAGAACTGGGTGTGGTGCAAAATCAATGAGTACTGTTATGCTGAAAATAAATAAATTAATTAAGAAGAAAGAAAGAAAGAAAAACATCAGAAATGTCCACTGAGACCTGGCAAGCAAGAAAGAGCTGGCAAGATATATTCAAGGTACTAAATGAGAAGAACATGAAACCAAGCATTCATTATCTGACAAGGCTGTCATTCAGAACAGTTGGAGAAATAAGGACATTCCAGGGCTGGCAGACACTGAAAGAATGTTTGTCCACTAAGCTGGCCTTGCAAGAAATATTAAGGGGAGTTCTATAAAAGTAGAGAGACACCAAGAGTGATATAGGACAGAAATTTACAGAGACAATCTATAGAAACAAGGACTTCACAGGCAACATGATGACAATAAAATCTTACCTTTCAAAAAATCACTGTCAACATGAATGGCCTAAATGCTACCATAAAACAGCAAAGAAGACATACAAATAGCTAATAGACACATGAAAAAGTGTTCATCATCATTAGCCATCAGGGAGATTCAAATCAAAACCACATTGAGATACCAACTTACACCAGTTAGAATGGCTAAAATGAACAAGTCAGTAAACAACAAGTGTTGGAGAGGATGTGGAGAAAGGGTAACCCTCTTACACTGTTGGGGGGAATGCACTTTGGTGCAGCCACTTTGGAAAACAATGTGGAGATTCCTTTAAAAATTAGAAATAGAGCTTCCCTATGACCTTGGCATTGAACTACTGGGTATTTACTCCACAGATACAGATGTAGTGAAAAGAAGGGCCATCTGTACCCCAGTGTCCATTGCAGCAATGGTCACAGTCGCCAAACTGTGGAAAGAAACAAGATGCCTTTTTTTTTTTACATTTTTTTCCCCTTTATTTCTCCATTATTTTCAAATCAGTCAGCTCTTACTTCCTGTACTCTCAATTGTATTCTGGTGCTTGCTTTTCCTCCCCTAATATATTTTCCCATAATATAATGAAGCAAAAAATAGAACCTTATAGCCTAGTAGCCTGCAAGGAATCCAAAAGTTGTACTACCCTCAAAGCTCAGCTGCTTTTCCCTAGGTGTAGGAAGGGGGAAAAAAGGATGTTTGCTTCAGGGTACAATATTGTTATTCCCCTTTCCACTGTTTTCCTGTTCCTAATAAGTTTACATTTGTATTAGTCAGCCTGGCCTGTCATAACAAAATACCATAGACTGGGTAGCTAAAATAATAGGAATTTTATTTCTCACAGTTCTGAAGTCTACAAAAATCAAGGTTCTGGCTGATTCAGTTCTTCAGTAAGGGTTACTTTTCTGGCTTTAATACAGCTGCTTTCTTTCTGTGTCCACACATGATGGGGAGATAAAGTAAGCTCCCTGGTGTCTCTTCTTATGGAAGGGCACTAACCCCAACATGAGGGTCCCACACTTATTTCATCTAAATCTAAATATCTCTCTCAGGCCCCATTTACAAATACCTTTATATTGGGTGTTAGGGCTTCAATGTATGGATTTTGAGGGAATAAAATTCAGTCCATAGCAATCTTTTCCCCATTATTCAGCTTGTATGACATGCCTGCAGTTCTCCATGTTTCTTCTCTTTCCATATTCTTCTCCATAATGTAGTCTTTTTTTGCTTTTTAAGACTCTGCTCAGGGGAGGCTGTGAGAAAGGTAAAGGGTTTGTGACTAACTAATTGTTCCATGTCCTGTGATAACTTGGAAATAATAATTTCTCTTACTAGAAATTGAATTCCGATTATAATCTGGGTAATTCTTACACAAAATCTGTGTCCTACAAGGACAGTTTCATACCAGCAAAGAGGAGGATTCTCTCTCTTACATTTATTGTTTGATATTTCCAAAAGAGGAAAGGTTGGAATGAAAGATGTCTTACGGAGTTAGGGATTCATAAAAAGAGTGTCATGTGAACATATATACACTGCTACCAATAAATACAATTAATTAAACACTTCAATTTCCAAACTGTGACCACCAAACTTTCTTTTGTTTTCAAGAAATTTTTTATTCAGGAAACAAAGTAGATTGCAATATTCTCTCAACCACCTACTTTTGAAACTTGCCATTACTTAAAATAGTTCTATCTCAAGACCTTAACCTGTAAAAAGAGGTTGTATACTGTGGTGAAAAAAAAGCCTAAGATTTAAAGGCAAATAGTAGCTCAAGCACTTATTAGTTGCATGATATGACCTCAAAGCCCATACTCTATCCACTACATGGTACTGCCTCCTTTTAGAGCACAAAACTGATGAATAAAACTGTGGCCTTAAGGATAATTGGTTCAACCACATCTCTCAGCCAAGGAATTATTAAACAAGAACTAAAATACAGTATTCTATAGTAATTTGTCCCTTCCCTTAATAACATCCAAGTAGGCACTGTGAAGACTGCCAAGAACAGAGGTGATATTCAAAATATTCAACTAACGAGGAGTGTGCACTGACTAATCAGAATGGATGTCATAGGGTATATTGCTGTACACTAACCTGAGAGGACAGGTACTCCTCAAACTCACCATAATACCAATTGAATTAATAATTTCTTATATTCTTTATTCAAGTTTTCTCTTCCCATATTCCCTATGTATTATCAGCTTATCTCTATTTAAGAAATTAATTACGTGAGGTTCAGTGAAGTTGATATCTTATGGATTAAATAGAGTGTAACATATGTGGCAACTGACTTATAACAGGCACTCAGTGAATTCTAGTTTCTCTTCTCATTTCCCCAAACTATTCTTACTGCATGATCCTCTTCTTCAAACCTCTGAACTTCTCCCACACAGCCTTTCCCAATGAACCTCCTTTTAGTTCTTATTTTGATTTCCAGGTCTCTCAGTACATCACATTTCTCTCATTCATTAGTCCTATTAAAGCTTCACTTGCTTCCCTCTTGGATATAGTCAGCTACTTCATGGTATACTGACTTGCACTTTAGAATTCTTTCTGTCTTGGTTCTCCCCAAGCTCTAAGTAATTGCTCTTCTTTGGCATCTCCTATTCCTAGAAAAATAAATATTACTACAGAGCCAAATTTTTCTCATGGTGTTCCTCTCTCAGTAAATGGCTGCCATATCCACATAGTCAAAAATCAGGGAATCATATTTACTCTCCCTCATCTTTCACATCAAATTTGTTATCAAATCTTAAAATATCTCTCAAACTCAATTCTGAATTCCCACAGCCATTGCTCTAGTTTTAGAAGCCATCTCTTCTTGGACCACACCAATAATTTCCTAGCCAATTTTCCTATCTGTAATCTCAGTTCCTTCTATCGAGTATCCACATTGTTACTTCACAAAGAGTAATCTTACTAAATCTGGTCATACTAAATACTTAAAATTTATCAACATCCTACTTAAAAATAAAAAGGGGTGCCTGGCTGGCTCAATCCATAGAGCTTGTGACTTTTGATCTTGGGGTCATGGGTTCAAGCCCCACATTGGGCGTGGAGCCTAGTTAAAAAAAAAACAACTGCAAAAAAAATGTATCAACATATATCCACCATAAAATGCTACAATATTCCAATTAAAACATACAGGGTCCTTCTGAGAAACAACCTGGGGGTTTTGAAGGGGCGGGGGTGGGAGGTTGGGGGAACCAGGTGGTGGGTAATAGGGAGGGCACGTATTGCATGGAGCACTGGGTGTTGTGCAAAAACAATGAATACTGTTATGCTGAAAAAATAAATTAATTAATTAAAAAAAATAAAAAACATACAGGGTCCTATGATTTGGTCTCCTCATTTCTATATTTTACCAGGTCTCTTTAGCAATTTATGCCCCAGCCTTATAGAACTACTTATAATTCTTTGAAGCAGGTCAAGTTATTTCATTACTTTATCTTTATTCACAAAGTATCATTTGTATATAGTATCCAAATGTGCAGTCTACCTAAGTCCAAGTCTTATTTTTGAGAGAGGTCAAACATTTCTTCTGCCAATCCATTTTTTTTTGCTTCCATAGACCTATCACTGCCTTCTTTTGTAGCCTCACTATAACCCAAAGGTGTTTATCTCCTGGAACCTGTGCTACATAAATGATTTTATTTGTTTTCCTGACTGTTTCTATTATTAGACTATGAGACAAAATACAGAACCTGTGTAAAAATTACAGATATACTATTTCATCTCAACTTAAGGATGTGCTTTCTAATAATAAAAACTCCAGTCATTTCTATGTATGCAGGTAGTTTCCCTCTGAAAAGCATAAAAAGACAAGGCTTATGGTCTTCCACATCAATAATGCTATAGGAAATAAACTTTTCAAAAGAAAAATGAAGCTGGGATGTATTTCCTGGCATACATTCCCTCCCAAGGAGCTTTTTGAGCAGAAAATAACTAGTATAAAAGAGATTTTTCAAGTGAGGTTACCAGTTTCTTGAATCACAACCTCTGCCACACTTAATGTTGGAAATTGGAAAGCAACAACTTGTACACATATCTATATAAGGGAACTAAAAGAGCTGGTGGCCAAATATTCCAAATAAAAATACTGGAGAATGTTTCTTCTATTTCTTATGGTTATGAGGATAATAAGAAAATAAACCCCAAAGTAGAAACAGCACTCATATGAGACTGAGAGGGAAATTGAAGGAGAGAATGAAAACAAACAAAGGGAATGAAAGTGACCAAAACTACTTTAGACTATCCCAGCTGTCAGATCATCAACTTTTTTTTCCCTTTGAAAAATAGCCCACAGTTATAATAAAGGCTGATAAAATAGCCTCTCCAGAACAAATAACAATCATCATTGTAAAATAATGGGGTTCTCCCTGCCCTTACTGTGTAAAGACTCCTACAGATTCAATGTAATCCCTTTTAAGATTCCAATGGCATTTTTTTACAGAAACAAACAAAAAAAATCCTACAATTGATATGAAACAACCAAAACCCCTAAGTAGCCAAAGCAATCCTAAAAAGTAACATAAAAATTAAAGGCATAAATCACTTCCTGATTTCAGGCCATATTACAAAGCTATAGTAATAGTAATTGTAAATAGTAATAGTAATAATATAAAAGAATGGTATTGGCATAAGAATAGACACAGAGTTAAATGGAACAGATTGAGAGCATAGAAATAAACCCCAGCAATACATTCAACTAATATTGAACAAGGCAGCCAAGAATATTTAATGGAGAAAAGATTGTCTATTCAATAAATAGTATTGGAGAAAATTGTATATTCACATGCAGAAGAATGAAACTACACCTCTACCTTACACCACTCACAAAAGTTAACTTGAAATGGATTAAATACATAAATGTAAGTTCTGAAATCATAAAACTCCCAGAAAAGAAACACATATGGGAAAAAAACCAATGATTCCATGGATATAACACCCAAAACACAAACAATGAAAGCAAAAATAAACATGTGGAACTACATCAAACTAAAAAGCTTCTGCACAGCAAAACAACGTATCAAAAATTAAGGCAACATACAAAGTAGGAGAAAATATTTGCAAACCACATGTCTGCTAAGGGGTTATTATCCAAAATATATTTTAAAACTCATATAACACAATAGAAAAATAAATAAATAAATAAATAACCTGATTAAAAATGGGCAAAGGGCTAAAATAAACATTTTTGTCAAAGAAGATATTCAATTGGCCAAAAGGTATATGAAGAAATGTTCAACATCACTCATCATTAGGGAAATGCAAATCAAAACTACAATGAGATATTACCTCATCTGTCAGAATGGATATTACCAAAAAGATGAGAGATAAATTATGGTAATAATGTTAAAGAAAACAAAAATCCTGTACACCTTCAGAGGAAATGTACACTGGCACAATCACTATGGAAAACACTATGAAGGTTCTTCAAAAATTAAAAACAGAACTACCATATAATCTCACAGTTCTACTTCTGGGTATATTTTTGAAAAGGAAATCAGTATCTTGAAGTATCTGCCCCTTTGAGATTATTGCAGCATTATTTACAATAGGCAAGACAGGGAAACAACCTAACTGTCCATCAACAGAAGAACAGATAAAGAAAATACACACACAACAGAATATTATTCAGCTACAAAAAGAAGAAAATCCCTGCGATTTGTGACAACATGGATGGACCATGAGGACCATATGCTAAATGAAAGTAATTAGAGACAGACAAATACTATCTGGTCTCACTTATATGTGGAATCTAAAAAAAAAAAAGATATCATAAAACTAGAGATCAGACTGGTGGTTGCCAGGGATGGGAGGTGAGAGGAAAATGGGTAAACATATTCAAAGGATACATGCTTTCATCGATAAGATGAATACATTCTGATGATGTAATGTACAGCATAGTGAGTATAGTTTACAATTCTGTACTGTGTTTTGGAGAGTTGTTAAAAGCAAATCTTAGGGGCACCTGGGTGGCTCAGTCGGTTAAGTGTCTGCCTTCAGCTCAGAACATGATCCCAACGTCTTGAGATAAAGTCCCACATCAGGCTCCCTGCTCCATAGGGAGCTTGTTTCTCCCACTCCCTCTCCCCTCCCCCCTCAGCTTGTGCTCATTTTCTCTCTCACTCCCTCAAGTAAATAAAGTCTTTAAAAAAAAAGAGAGAGCAAATCTTAAAAGTTCTCACTCTACACACACATACAATGTGATTATGTGAAGTGTGGATATGTTCATTAATCTTATTGTGATAATCATTTATATATATTATATAACACATATAATATATATAATACATAAAATATATATTTATATTTTCATTATGTATATTAATTACATATATAGGTGTATATATAAAAATCATTATGTTGTTCATCTTAAATTTAAACAATGTTATATGTCAATTATATCTCAATAAAGCTAGAAAAAAAAAGAGGCTACTGGAATGATACAACCTCCACTGGTCTCTGTGTTTCCACTTTGTCTCCTACAATCTCAACTCCACCCAGTAGCCAAAGTGATCTTAAAACGTAAATCAAATAATGTCTCTCCCTTTCTTTAAACTTTCCAATGGCTTCCCTATAACACTCCGAATAAAACCTGGGTCAACTTTAGCTAGCACGCATGCTAAAAGAGCACTTGCCTTACCATGAAAAAACATTGGGTTATTCAAGCTTATGTGTGATACTTATATTAAAAAAAATAATCCTACAGTGTGGCGGTGGGGTGCTAGAGAGAGATTAAAAATAAGAAAAAGATCAAGCGCCGGACTGGTGGTACCTGCCCACACCTCTCTCAAGGGAGGGTGTGGGGCGCATGTGTCTCAGGCTCTGATGCAGGGCCCAGCTTTCTGCCTTCTGGCGAGGCTCCCAGCCCCTCACAGGAGCTGGACCCCACTCGTTCTTGGGCGCCCTGGTGGATCAGGGACCAAGATCCGGTATCTCTGCTGCACTCTCTCTGGCTCAGCGCCAGGGGAGGCTGGCCTGGGTCCGGCAGCTTAAACCCCTATCCCTAACCACCTCGATTCCCACAATTTCCCCCCGCTATCCCTTGCTCTTTTTGAGTGCTTTCAACCAGATTCCAAGTTAATGCTGGTCCCCAGTCGAAGGCCACTCTTGTATTCGGGTATTACTTTCCAATCTGTCACCTCTGGTGGCTCCCTCCCACTTTTGTTTATCTTCCAATATCAGTCCAATGTTCCCACTCTGCTTTACCTGCCCAATGGCATCTTCTACCACCATAGTGATCCACATGTGTATAATTCTACTCTCAGGCTGATTTCATGGGTTATTGGAGTTTTTTGGTAGGTAATAAGTGCATTTTAGGGTACAGGTTGAAATGGCACCTCCTCCTACTTCCCCACCATCGTGTCCCCCCTCAACATTCGCAAATCAATAAATGCGATAGAACAAGTCAATAAGAGAAGAGAGAAGAACCACATGGCCCTCTCAATTGATGCAGAAAAAGCATTTGACAAAATCCAGCATCCGTTACTGATGAAAACGCTTCAAAGTATAGGGATAGAGGGAACATTCCTGAACTTCATAAAATCTACCTATGAAAGACCCACAGCAAATAGCATCCTCAATGGGAAAAAGCTTGCAGTCTTCTCACTGAGATGAGGAACACGACAAGGATGCCCACTCTTACCACTCTTGTTCAACATAGTATTAGAAGTCCTAGCAACGGCAATCAGACAACAAAGAGAAAAAAAAAGGTATCCAAACTGGCAATGAAGAAGTGAAACTCTCTCTCTCTCTCTTTGCAGATGACATGATACTTTATATGGCAAACCCCAAAGACTCCACCCCCAAATTACTAGAACTCATACAGCAATTCAGTAACATAGCAAGATACAAAATTAATGTACAGAAATAAGTGGCTTTATTATACACGAACAATGAAAATACAATAAGGGAAATTAGAGAATCGATTCCATTTACTATAGCACCAGGAACCATAAGATAACTGGGAATAAACCTAACCAAAGAGGTAAAGGAACTGTACTCAAGGAACTACAGAACACTCATGAAAGAAATTGAAGAAGACACAAAAAGATGGAAGACCATTCCATGCTCTTGGCTCAGAAGAACAAACATTCTTAAAATGTCTATACTGCCTAGAGCAATCTAGACTTTGAAGGCCATTCCGATTAAATTTCCACTGGTATTTTTCAAAGAGCTGGAGAAAATAATCCTAAAATTTGTATGGAATCAGAAGAGACCCCGAATTGCTAAGGAAATGTTGAAAAACAAAAACAAAACTGGCAGAATCACGTTACCTGATTTCAAGCTTTACTACAAAGCTGTGAGCACCAAGACAGCGTGGTATTGGCATAAAAACAGACACATAGACCAGTGGAACAGAGTAGAGAGCCCAGATATGGATCCTCAACTCTATGGTCAAATAATCTTCGACAAAACAGGAAAAAATATACAGTGGAAAAAAGACAGTCTCTTCAAAAAATGGTGCTGGGAAAACTGGACAGCGATATGTAGAAGAATGAAACTCGACCATTCTCTTACACCGTACACAAAGATAAACTCGAAAGGGATAAAAGACCTCAATGTGAGACAGGAATCCATCAGAATCCTAGAGGAGAACATAGGCAGTAACTTCTTCGATATCAGCCACAGCAACTTCTTTCAAGATATGTCTCCAAAGGCCAAGGAAACAAAAGTGAAAATGAACTTTTGGGACTTTATTAAAATCGAAATCTTCTGCACAGCAAAGGAAACAGTCAACAAAACAAAGAGGCAACCCACAGAATGGAAGAAGATATTTGCAAATGACAGTAGACACAAAAGGCTGATATCCAGGATCTATAAAGAACTCCTCAAATTCAACACACACAAAACAGATAATCATGTCCAAAAATGGGCAGAAGATATGAAAAGACACTTCTCCAATGAAGACATACAAATGGCTATCAGACACATGAAAAAATGTTCATCATCACTAGCCAACAGGGAGATTCAAATTAAAACAACATTGAGATACCACCTGACATCAGTTAGAATGGCCAAAATTAGCAAGAAAGGAAACAACGTGTGTTGGAGAGGATGTGGAGAAAGGGGAACCCTCTTACACTATTGGTGGGAATGCAAGTTGGTGCAGCCACTTTGGAGAACAGTGTGGAGATTCCTCAATAAATTAAAAATAGAGCTTCCCTATGACCCTGCAATTGCACTACTGGGTATTTACCCCAAAGATAGAGATGTAGTGAAAAGAAGGACCATCTATACCCCAGTGTTTACAGCAGCAATGGCCACGGTCACCAAACTGTGGAAAGAACCAAGATGCCCTTCAGGGATGAATGGATAAGGAAGATGTGGTCCATATACACTATGGAGTATTATGCCTCTATGAGAAAAGATGAATACTCAACTTTTGTAGCAACATGGATGGGACTGCAAGAGATTATGCTGAGTGAAATAAGTCAAGCAGAGAGAGTCAATTATCATATTATTTCACTTATTTGTGGAGCATAACAAATAACATGGAGGACATGGGGAGATGGAGAGGATAAGGGAGTTGAGGGAAATTGGAAGGGGAGATGAATCATGAGAGCCTATGGACTCTGAAAAACAACCAGAGGGTTTTGAAGGGGCAGGGATTGGGAGGTTGGGGGAACCAGGTGGTGGGTAATAGGGAGGGCACATATTGTATGGAGTACTGGGTGTGGTGCAAAAGCAATGAATACTGTTACGCTGAAAAGAAATTTAAAAAAAAATAAATAAAATAAATAAATAAAAACCAGAAAAAGAAATTTATTAATAAACATGAATTTTGTTACAAATTATTCCTTATGAGACCAGGCCTACTATAGCTCTCGCTTTTCCTCTTGTTTATTGCACTTCTCCCACACTTAGATCCTCCAATGTGACAAGAACCTTCTCTTTTCAGGGCCTTTCACTTATTTCCCTGCCTGGAACACTGTTTTCCCCAGGTTTTGTATTATTGGCCTGCTCTTATCTTTGATATCTCAATTCAAATGTAAGCTTTTCATGGAAGCCTAACCACCCTAAGTGATCCTTATCTTATCATTCTCTGTCAATATATCTCATTCATTTCCTTCATAACACATTTCACAGTTTGTATTAGTGTTGTTTTTTTTTATTAACATATAATGTATTATTCACCCCAGGGTATAGGTCTGAGAATTGTCAGGCTTACATTGATTTTTTTGTTGTTGTTTATTCTGTTTCCTCTTTCTCCCAACTAGACTGTAATTTCCGAAAGGTTAGGGACAAAATATGTCTTGTTCATGCAGTACTCTAGAACCTAGTTTCAGTGCCTAAGCAATAAATATTTATTGAATAAATAATGAATAAGTGAATACATAACTGATCAAAATGCTTTTAAGTAAATATTTACGTTAAGTTTTATGTTAATCTAGTTTTCTTTTTTTTTAAAGACTTTATTTATTTATTTGACAGACAGAGATCACAAGTAGACAGAGAGGCAGGCAGAGAGAGAGAGAGGGAAGCAGGCTCCCCGCTGAGTGGAGAGCCCGATGCGGGACTCGATCCCAGGACCCTGAGATCATGACCTGAGCCGAAGGCAGCAGCTTAACCCACTGAGCCACCCAGGGGCCCCGTTAATCTAGTTTTCTATAAACGTTGGAACAATATATTTTACATCCTTAACAAGAAATGTACAACACAGAAATGAGCTTTACTCATTCCCCTACTAAACTAACTCTTTCTATTATTTAACCTAATTACATAATCAGAGTTGACAAAAACCTCATCTATTCCTACTCTCCACAATAGTAACAAGTGATTTACTTGCTGTTGCTAAATGTTTCTAGACAAGTTTAATTTTTAATCAATCCATTTCATCACAATTTTTGATTCTTTTTTCTTGTTATCCTCTGATTTGATGATTTCACTTAATCTGTTCTTGAGTTCACTAATTCTTTCTTGTCTTCGGTCCAGTATGCTATTGAAGTTCTGTATTAAATTTTTCAGTTCAGTCATTGCATCCTTCTGCTCTGAAATTACTGTTTGATTCTTTATATAGTTTCTTTTTTTTTCTTTCTTTTTTGGTTTATTTACAGCATAACAGTGTTCATTGTTTTGGCATCACACACATTGCTCCATGCAGTAAGTGCCCTCCCTATGGCCCACCACCTAGTTTCTCAACCTCCCAGCCCCCCACGCCCCTTCAAAACCCCCTGGTTGTTTTTCAGAGTCCATAGTCTCTCATGGTTCATCTCCCCTTCCAGTTTCCCTCAACTCCCTCTCCTCTCCATCTCCCCATGTCCTCCATGTTCTTTGTTATGCTCCACAAATAAGTGAGACCATATGATACTTGACTCTCTCTGCTTGACTTATTTCGCTCAGCATAATCTCTTCCAGTCCCGTCCATGTTGCTACAAAAGTTGGGTATTCATCCTTTCTGAGGGAGGCATAATACTCCATTGTGTATATGAACCACATCTTCCTTATCCATTCATCCGTTGAAGGGCATCTTGGTTCTTTCCACAGTTTGGTGACCATAGCCATTGCTGCTGTAAACATTGGGGTATAGATGGCCCTTCTTTTCACTACATCTGTATCTTTGGGGTAAATACCCAGCAGTGCAATTGCAGGGTCATAGGGAAGCTCTATTCTTAATTTCTTCAGGAATCTCCACACTGTTCTCCAAAGTGGCTGCACTAACTTGCATTCCCACCAACAGTGTAAGAGGGTTCCCCTTTCTCCACATCCTCTCCAACACACGTTGTTTCCTGTCTTGCTAATTTTGGCCATTCTAACTGATGTCAGGTGGTATCTCAATGTTGTTTTAATTTGAATCTCCCTGATGGCTAGTGATGATGAACATTTTTTCATGTGTCTGATAGCCATTTATATGTCTTCGTTGGAGAAGTGTCTGTTCATATCTTCTGCCCATTTTTTGATATGATTATCTGTTTTGTGTGTGTTGAGTTTGAGAAGTTCTTTATAGATCCTGAATATCAACCTTTTGTCTGTACTGTCATTTGCAAATATCTTGTCCCATTCCGTGGGTTGCCTTTTTGTTTTGTTGACTGTTTACTTTGCTGTGCAGAAGCTTTTGATCTTGATGAAGTCCCAAAATTTCATTTTCACTTTTGTTTCCATGGCCTTTGGAGACATATCTTGAAAGAAGTTGCTATGGCTGATATCGAAGAGGTTACTGCCTATGTTCTCCTCTGGGATTCTGATGGATTCCTGTCTCACATTGAGGTATTTTATCCATTTCGAGTTTATCTTTTTGTATGGTGTAAGAGAATGGTCGAGTTTCATTCTTCTACATATCGCTGTCCAGTTTTGCCAGCACCATTTATTGAAAAGACTGTCTTTTTTTCCATGGTATATTTTTTTCCTGTTTTGTCAAAGATTATTTGACCATAGAGTTGAGGGTCCATATCTGGGCTCTCTACTCTGTTCCACTGGTCAATGTGTCTGTCTTTATGCCAGTACCACGCTGTCTTGGTGATCACAGCTTTGTCGTAAAGCTTGAAATTGGGTAACGTGATTCTGCCAGTTTTGTTTTTGTTTTTCAACATTTCCTTAGCAATTCGGGGTCTCTTCTGATTCCATAGAAATTTTAGGATTATTTGCTCCAGCTCTTTGAAAAATACTGGTGGAATTTTGATCGGAATGACATTAAAAGTATAGATTTCTCTAGGCAGTATAGACATTTTAATCGTGTTTATTCTTCCACTCCAAGAGCATGGAACGGTCTTCCATCTTTTTGTGTCTTCTTCAATTTTTTCATGAGTGTTCTGTAGTTCCTCGAGTACAGGTCCTTTGCCTCTTTGGTTAGGTTTATTCCCAAGAGTCTTATGGTTCTTGGTGCTTTATTAAATGGAATCGATTCTCTAATTTCGCTTTCTATATTTTCATTGTTAGTGTATAAGAAAGCCACTGCTTTCTGTACATTGAGTTTGTATCCTGTCACGTTACTGAATTGCTGTATGAGTTCTGGTAGTTTGGGGGTGAAGTCTTTGGGGTATTCCATATAAAGAATCATGTCATCTGTGAAGAGAGAGAGTTTGACTTCTTCCTTGCCAATTTGGATACCTTTTATTTCTCTTTATTGTCTGATTGCCGTTGCTAAGACTTCTAATATTATGTTGAACAAACGTGGTGTGAGTGGGCATCCTTGTCTTGTCCCTGATCTCAACAGGAAGGCTGCAAGGTTTTTCCCATTGAGGATGATATTTGCTGTGGGTCTTTCACAGATAGATTTTATGAAGTTCAGGAATGTTCTCTCTATCCCTATATTTTGAAGCGTTTTCATCTGGCACAGATGCTGGATTTCGTCAAATGCTTTTTCTGCATCAATTGAGAGGACCATGTGGTTCTACTCTCTTCTCTTATTGATTTGTTCTATCACATTGATTGATTTGCGAATGTTGAACCATCCTTGAAACCCAGGGTTGACTCCCACCTGGTCATGGTGGATAATCTTTTTCATGTGCTGCTGGATCCTGTTTGCTAGGATCTTGTTGAGAATCTTAGCATCCATATTCATCAGTGATATTGGTCTGAAATTCTCCTTTTTGGTAGGGTCCTTGCCTGGTTTGGGGATCAAGGTAATGCTGGCTTCATAAAAAGAGTCTGGAAGTTGTCCTTCTGCTTCAATTTTTTGGAACAGCTTCAGGAGAATTGGTGTTATTTCTTCTTTGAAAGTTTGGTAGAATTCCCCAGGGAATCCATCAGGTCCTGGGCTCTTGTTTTGGGGGAGGTTTTTGATCACTGCTTCAATCTTGTTACTAGATATCAGTCTATTCAGGTTGTCCATTTCTTCCTGGTTCAATTTTGGGAGTTTGTAGTTTTCCAGGAATACATCCATTTCATCTAGGTTGCTTAGCTTATTGGCATATAACTGTTGGTAATAATTTCTGATGATTGTTTCTATATCCTTGGTGTTAGTTGGGATCTCTCCCTTTTCATTCATAATTTTATTAATTTGGGCTTTCTCTCTTTTCTTTTGGATTAGTGTGGCAATGGTTTATCAATCTTATTGATTCTTTCAAAAAACCAGCTTCTAGTTTCATTGATACATTCTACTGTATCTCCGGTTTCTACCTCATTGATCTCTGCCTTAATCTTGATTATTTTCCTTTTTCTGTGTGGAGTTGGTTTGATTTGTTGTTGATTCTCCAGTTCTTTAAGGTGTAGAGACAGCTGGCGTATTCTGGATTTTTCAATTTTTTTGAAGGAGGCTTGGATGGCTATGTATTTCCCCCTTAGAACTGCCTTTGCTGTATCCCATAGGTTTTGGACCGAGGTGTCTTCATTCTCATTGGTTTCCATGGATTGCTTAAGTTCATCTTTGATCTCCTGGTTGATCCAAGAATTCTTAAGCAAGGTGGTCTTTCACTTCCAGGAGTTTGAGTTCCTTCTGAAATTTTCCTTGTGATTGAGTTCCAGTTTGAAAGCATTGTGGTCTGAGAATATGCAGGGAATTATCTCAGTTTTTGGTATCGGTTGAGTCCTGCTTTGTGATCCAGTATGTGGTCTATTCTGGAAAAGGTTCCATGTGCACTTGAGAAGAATGAGTATTCTGTTGTTTTAGGGTGTAATGTTCTGTATACGTCGATGAGTTCCATCTGGTCCAATGTTTCATTCAATGCTCTTATTTCTTTATTAATTTTCTGCTTCGATGATCTGTCTATTTCTGAGAGAGGCGTATTAAGATCTCCTACTATTATTGTATTCATATCAATATGACTCTTTATCTTGATTAATAGTTTTCTTATGTAATTGGATGCTCCTTATTGGGGGCATAGATATTCACAATTGTTAGATCATCTTGTCGGATAGTCCCTTTAGGAATGATGTAGTGTCCTTCTTTGTCTCTGACTACAGTCTTTAGTTTAAAAATCTAATTTATCTGATATGAGAATTCAGGGAGATTCAAATTAAAACAACATTGAGATACCACCTGACATCAGTTAGAATGGAGAAAATTAGCAAGACAGGAAACAACGTGTTTTGGAGAGGATGTGGAGAAAGGGGAACACTCTTACACTGTTGGTGGGAATGCAAGTTAGTGCAGCCACTTTGGAGAACAGTGTGGAGACTCCTGAAGAAATTAAGAATAGAGCTTCCCTATGACCCTGCAATTGCACTGCTGGGTATTTACCCCAAAGATACAGATGTAGTGAAAAGAAGGGCCATTTGTACCCCAATGTTTATTGCAGCAATGGCTACGGTAGCCAAACTGTGGAAAGAACCAAGATGCCCTACAACGGATGAATGGATAAGGAAGATGTGGTCCATATAAACAATGGAGTATTATGCCTCCATCAGAAAGGATGAATACCCAACTTTTGTAGCAACATGGATGGGACTGGAAGAGATTATGCTGAGCGAAATAAGTCAAGCAGAGAGAGTCAAGTATCATATGGTCTCACTTATTTGTGGAGCATAACAAATAACATGGAGGGCATGGGGAGATGGAGAGGGAGTTGAGGGAAACTGGAAGGGGAGATGAACCATGAGAGACTATGGACTCTGAAGAACAACCAGAGGGTTTTGAAGGGGAGGGGGGGGTGGGAGGTTGAGGAACAAGGTGGTGGGTAATAGGGAGGGCACGTACTGCATGGAGCACTGGGTGTGATGCCAAAACAATGAACACTGTTATGCTGTAAATAAACAAATAAACGAAAAAAAAATCAAAAAAAAAATCTAATTTATCTGATATGAGAATCGCTACCCCGGCCTTCTTTTGAGGCCCATTGACATGAAAGATGCTTCTCCATCCCTTCACTTTCAGTCTGGGGGTATCCTTAGGTTCAAAATGGGTCTCTTGTAGACAACGTATGGATGGGTCCTGTCGTTTTATCCAATCTGCAACCCTGTGTCGTTTTATGGGCGCATTTAGGCCGTTCACATTGAGAGTGATTATTGAGAGATAGGTTTTTATTGACATCGTGTTGCCTTTGAAGTATTTCTGTCTGTAGATTGTTTCTATATTTCTGTTCAATGATATTCTTAGGATTTTTTCTCTTTTATAGGACCCCCCTTAATATTTCCTGCAGTGTCAGCTTGGTGGTTGCATAGTCTTTCAAGCCTTGCCGGTCTTGGAAACTCTTTATCTCTCCATCCATTTTAAATGTCAGTCTTGCTGGATAGAGCATTATTGGCTGCATGTTCTTCTCATTAATACTCTGAATATATTTTGCCAGCCCTTCCTGGCTTGCAAAGTCTCTGTGGAAAGGTCTGATGTTATTCTAATGGGCTTTCCTCTGTATGTAAGAAGCTTCTTGTCCTAGCTGCTTTTAAGAGGGTCTAACGTGAAACATAATTCCTCATTCTAACTATAAGGTGTCTTGAGGACTTTTGAGAATCTAAAATCTTGGGAGGAAATTTCTCTGCCTCTAGTACATGAACGTTGTTTCCATTCGTGAGATTGGGAAAATTTTCATAGACAACTTCTTCCACTATATCTTCTAGACTTCCTTCTTTTTCCTCCCCTTCAAAGATTCCAATAATTCTGACTTTGGAACGTTTCATGGCATCATTTATTTCCCTGATTCTGTTTTCGTGGCTTCTGAGCTGTTTGTTCCAGGCTTCCTCCTGATCTTTTCTCTCTCTCTGTTTGTCCTCCAGATCACTAATCCTATCTTCTGTCTCAATTACCCTAGCTTTTAGAGAATTTAGATTAGATTGGAACTCATTGAGAGCATTTTGAACATCATCCCTGGTGGCTTTCAGTTCTGCCCTAATAAATTCTGTTTGGTCATCCATAGCTTTCTCCAACCTAGCTATTGCCTGGATAATTGTTAGTGTGAATTCCTTTTCTGACATATTGTCTATGTCGATAGCCATTAGCTCTGTTGCAGAAGGTCCATCCTCTGTATTTTTCTTCCATTGGGTATTACTCCTCCTAGTTATTTTGGTAAGAGATGATTGAACAGACGCAGCTGGACTTATTGATTGTGGTGCATTCAAGGTGCACCCTGTAACACTTCTGTGCAATCAGGTTCCCCACCCAAATGAGAGAAAAAAGAAAAGAAAAAATAATAGAGAAGAAGAAAGAAAAAAAAGGAAAAGAAAAAAGGAAAAGAGAGAGAGAGAGAGAGAGAGAGATAGGAAAAAAGGGAAGATGAAAGAGAAGGCTCAGCCCAAATGGGCCACACAGTAAGATTTGTGAAGTATACAAACAAAAACAGACAAACAAAAAGACTGATTAAAGTATATGACAAGAGAAAAAAAATATATATATAAGCAAAAAAAAAAAAAAAAAAAAAAGGGAAGAACCTCATCAGAAAGAACCCCAAGTATAAGATTCATATATTATCAGGACAAACACAGAGTCACAGAAACACTGACAGAAGGATAAATTGGGAGAGTGGTTATAAATTCTCAGTGTGGGTGAGGAAGGTTATTTTGATTCTTCCTGTATGTATCTTGATGTTTTTGTTAAGGGACTCAACTTTTCTAAGGTACAGGGGGATTAGAAACTGGTTTGACTATAGGGGTAGCATTGATTGGGGAAAGGGGATTACCTTGAAGTTTAACTCTATATGTATAGTAGAAAATAAAAATTAAAAAAGAATAAACTAGACTAAACTAAGTTAAAATTCAAAAAGAATTAAAAAAATAGAAAAGCAAAAGAAAAACACCGGTGTATGTATCAAATAGTTCGGGTTAGAAGGTTATTAAAAAAATTGATGTACTTGAAATCTCAGTGTGATGGTAAATAGGTTAAAAATTATCTGTATGTATTAAAAAAAAGAACCAGAATATTGGTAAAGAGTTAAAAATAACAGTTGTATTTATGAAGTAGTGGTCATTGTTCTCTTGTAGTCTTTTTTTTTTTTCTTCCTTCCTGGTTGGTTTTCTGGGGGAGGGGCCTGCCACGTGGGTTTTCAGACAATGATGTTCCCTGAGTTAGGTCCTCCCGCTCCCCTCAAGGGGGTGGGCTCTGAGGAAACTTTTTTTCAGGCTTTTGTTCTCTGGGGGTTTTTATGTTCTTTCATCTGTTTTCTCTCGCCTTGACAGCTTTTGATGGTTATCGGAGTTTTAGAGGAGAGCAAACTGCACCCTGACCTCCCTCTCAGAGAGACTCTCAGAATGTTCTGCAGATCTGCTGGCAGAGTGGATTCTGAGTCACTGTCCCTGGGGATGCAGGAGCTCCTCGTTGTACCCAATACCAGGGCAGCATCGGCTGTCTAGGCAGCTCTAGACCACCAGAGAGTTTCTGAGCAGTGATCGCACACTGAGATTTTCCCGCTGTCCCAGGCTGGGAATGTCTGGTTTTTCTGGACACGAGAGCTCCAGGCTAGCACCTATGAGCACCTCTCCCAAGGGAGGGTGTGGAACGCGCGCGTTTCAGGATTGCCGTCTGGCCAGGCTCCCAGCCCCTCACGGGAGCCAAACCCCACTCGTTCTTGGGCGCGGTGGCGGGTCAGGTGCACTGCCGGCTCAGGGACAGAGACCTGATTTCTCCGCCACACTCTCTCTGGCTCAGTGCCAGGGGAGGCTGTCCTGGGTCTGGGGACTTAGGTCTCTGACCCTAACCGCCCAGATTCCCACTATTTCCGCCCCCCGCGATCCTTTGCTCTTTGGTTTTTGAGTGCTTTCAACCAGACTCCAAGTTAATGCTGGTCCCCAGACGCAGGGCACTCTCGTATTGGGGTATTACTTTCCAATTGGTCACCTCTGGTGGCTCCCTCCCCCTTTTGTTTATCTTCTGATATCAGTCCAATGCTCCCAGTCTGCTTTACCTGCCACTGGCGTCTTCTGCTCCTGTAGAGATCCAGATGTGTGTAATTCTGATCTCAGGCTGATTTCATGGGTGGTCGGAGTTCTTTGGTAGGTAATCAGCTCACTTTAGGGTACAGGTTGAAACGGTCCCTCATCCTACTTCCCTGCCATCTTGACTCCCCCTGATTCTTTATATAGTTTCTATCTCTCAAAACAAAACATTGTTTTGTCCTTGTATTGTTTTCCTGATTTCATTACATTATTTAACTGTGTCCTCTTGTAGCTCCCTGGGAATCTTTTGAATACTTATTTTGAATTATTTGTCAGGGAATTCATGGATATCTATTTTTCTTGGGTCTGTTAATGGAAATTTACAGTGTTTATTTGGTTGGTGTCATGTTTCCCTGATTTTTAATGACCCCTATAGCCTTGTATATGTCTGAACATTTGAAAAAAAAAAAAAGAGTCACCTCTGTCAGATTTTATGGACTGACTTTGATAAGGTGAACTGAGGAGTGGGGCCCCGGGCTGTCGGCTCCTCCGGGCCGGAGACTAGGACGCCGCCATTTACATTCCCGTCCTCCGGAACTCTACGGAAAGCGTTCAGGGAACAGAAGCTCCCAAAAGCGAACCTGAGCGGATTACTTATTCTGGCCCCTGGTAAGGGCGGTGCAGTTCTGAATCAGGCAAAGACACTTAAGAGTCACTACAACAGGGACCTCCCCCAGAAGATCAACAAAATATCCAGCCAGGACCAAGTTCACGTACCCAGGAGAGCAGGTTCAATACCAAGGACAGCAGCAGAATTCCAGAGGAAGAGAAAGCAAAGCACAGAACTCATGGCTTTCTCCCCATGATTCTTTAGTCTTGCAGTTAATTTAATTTTTTTTTCAAATTTTTTCTTCTCCTGCTAATTTTTTCGTTAACTTATACCCTTTTCTTTTATAACATTTTTAACTAGTTTATCTAATATATATATATATATATATATAACTTTTTTATATTTTTTCTTTATTTGTTTTTTTTTTCTTTTTTTTTCTGAACCTCTTTTTATCCCCTTTCTCCCCCCCCGCCCCCCCGCAAGGTTTCGGGTCTCTTCTGATTAGGTTAAAGTGCATTTTCCTGCGGTCTTTGCCACCCTTTTAGTATTTTCTTTGCTCCTTCATATACTCTTATCTGGACAAAATGAGAAGGTGGAAAAACTCACCACAAAAAAAAGAACAAGAGGCAGTACCGAAGGCTAGGGACCTAATCAATACAGACATTCGTAATATGTCAGATCTAGAGTTCAGAAGGTCGATTCTCAAGGTTCTAGCTGGGCTCAAAAAAGGCATGGAAGATATTAGAGAAACCTCTCTGGAGATATAAAAGGATAAATGAGGCAGAAGAAAGAATTAGTGATCTAGAAGACCAAATGACAGAGAAGAAAGAAGCTGAGCAAAAGAGGGACAAATATTGGACCACGAGGGGAGAATTCAAGATACACCATAAGATGAAACAACATTAGAATAAGTGGGATTCCAGAAGAAGAAGAAAGAGAGGGGGTGCAGAAGGTCTATTGGAGAGAATTATTGGAGAGAATTTCCCTAATATGGAAAAGGGAACAAGCATCAAAATCCAGGAGGTGCAGAGAACCCCCCAAAATCAACAAGAATATGTCCACACCCCGTCACCTAACAGTAAAATTTACAAGTCTCAGTGAAAAAGAAAATCCTGAAAACACCCAGGGAAAAGAAGTCTGTAAGATACAATGGTAAAAATATTAGATTGGCAGCAGACTTATCCACAGAGACCTGGTAGGCCTGAAAGAGCTCACATGATATATTCAGAGCACAAAACGAGAAAAATATGCAGCCAAGAATACCATACCCAGCTAGGCTATCATTGAAAATAGATGGAGAGAGGAGGAGAAAGCAAAGCACGGAACTCATGGCTTTCTCCCCATGATTCTTTAGTCTTGCGGCTACTTCAATTTTTTTTTCTTTTTTCAATTTTTTTTTCTTTTTTCTTTTTTCTTCTTCTGCTAAATTTTTAAAAACTTTTACCCTTTTTTTTAACGTTTTTTGACTAGTTCATCTAAATATACATATTTTTTCTTTCTTTTTTATATTTTTTTATTTGTTTTATTTTTTAAATTTTTCATTTTTTTTCTTTTTTTTTCAGAACCTGTTTTTATCCCCTTTCTCCCCCCCACAATTTGGGGTCTCTTCTGATTTGGTTACAGCGCATTTTTCCGGGGTCTTTGCCACCCTTTTAGTAGTTTATTTGTTCCTTCATATCCTCTTATCTGGACAAAATGACAAGGCGGAAAAAAATCACCACAAACAAAAGAACAAGAGACAGTACCGAAGACTAGGGACCTAATCAACACAGACATGGGTAATATGTCAGATCAAGAGTTCAGAATGACGATTCTGAACATTCTAGCCGGGCTCGAAAAAGGCATGGAAGATATTAGAGAAACCCTCTCTGGAGATATTAAAGCCCTTTCTGGAGAAATTAAAGAACTAAAATCTAACCAAGTTGAAATCAAAAAAGCTATTAATGAGGTGCAATCAAAAATGGAGGCTCTCACTGCTAGGATAAATGAGGCAGAAGAAAGAATTAGTGATATAGAAGACCAAATGACAGAGAATAAGGAA
This sequence comes from Meles meles, assembly GCF_922984935.1. Taxonomy (NCBI): domain Eukaryota; kingdom Metazoa; phylum Chordata; class Mammalia; order Carnivora; family Mustelidae; genus Meles; species Meles meles. The sequence goes on along the minus strand of NC_060087.1, from coordinate 49,079,064 downwards.
GCCGAGCAAAAGAGGGACAAACAGCTACTGGACCATGAGGGGAGAATTCGAGAGATAAGTGACACCATAAGACGAAACAACATTAGAATAATTGGGATTCCAGAAGAAGAAGAAACAGAGAGGGGAGCAGAAGGTCTATTGGAGAGAATCATTGGAGAGAATTTCCCTAATATGGCAAAGGGAACAAGCATTAAAATCCAGGAGATGCAGAGAACCCCCCTCAAAGTCAACAAGAATAGGTCCACACCCCGTCACCTAATAGTAAAATTTACAAGTCTTAGTGACAAAGAGAAAATCCTGAAAGCAGCCCGAGAAAAGAAGTCTGTAACATACAATGGTAAAAATATTAGATTGGCGGCAGACTTATCCACAGAGACCTGGCAGGCCAGAAAGAGCTGGCATGATATATTCAGAGCACTCAACAAGAAAAACATGCAGCCAAGAATACTCTATCCAGCTAGGCTATCATTGAAAATAGAAGGAGAGATCAAAAGCTTCCAGGACAAACAAAAACTGAAAGAATTTGCAAACACCAAACCAGCTCTACGGGAAATATTGAAAGGGGTCCTCTAAGCCAAGAGAGAGCCTAAAAGTAGTAGATCAGAAAGGTACAGAGACAATATACAGTAACAGTCACCTTACAGGCTAATAATGGCACTAAATTCATATCTCTCAATAGTTACCCTGAATGTTAATGGGCTAAATGCCCCAATCAAAAGACACAGGGTATCAGAATGGATAAAAAAAACAAAACCAATCAGTATGTTGCCTACAAGAAACTCATTTCAGACGCGAAGACACCTCCAGATTTAAAGTGAGGGGGTGGAAAACAATTTACCATGCTACTGGGCATCAGAAGAAAGCTGGGGTGGCAATCCTTATATCAGATCAATTAGATTTTAAGCCAAAGACTATAATAAGAGATGAGGAAGGACACTATATCCTACTCAAAGGGTCTGTCCAACAAGAAGATCTAACAATTTTAAATATCTATGCCCCTAACGTGGGAGCAGCCAACTATATAAACCAATTAATAACAAAATTAAAGAAACACATCAATAATAATACAATAATAGTAGGGGACTTTAACACTCCCCTCACTGAAATGGACAGATCATCCAAGCAAAAGATCAACAAGGAAATAAAGGCCTTAAATGACACACTGGACCAGATGGACATCACAGATATATTCAGAACATTTCATCCCAAAGCAACAGAATACACATTCTTCTCTAGTGCACATGGAACCTTCTCCAGAATAGATCACATCCTGGGTCACAAATCAGGTCTCAAACGGTATCAAAATATTAGGATTATTCCCTGCATATTTTCAGACCACAATGCTCTGAAGCTAGAACTCAATCACAAGAGGAAAGCTGGAAAGAACCCAAATACATGGAGACTAAACAGCATCCTTCTAAAGAATGAATGGGTTAACCAGGAAATTAAAGAAGAATTGAAAAAATTCATGGAAACAAATGATAATGAAAACACAACAGTTCAAAATCTGTGGGACACAGCAAAGGCAGTTCTGAGAGGCAAATATATAGCGGTACAAGCCTTTCTCAAGAAACAAGAAAGGTCTCAAGTACACAATCTAACCCTACGCGTAAAGGAGCTGGAGAAAGAACAAGAAAGAAACCCTAAACCCAGCAGGAAAAGAGAAATCATAAAGATCAGAGCAGAAATCAACGAAATAGAAACCAAAAAAAACAATAGAAAAAAATCAATGAAACTAGGAGCTGGTTCTTTGAAAGAATCAATAAGATTGATAAACCCCTGGCCAGACTCATCAAAAAGAAAAGAGAAAGGACCCAAATAAATAAAATCATGAATGAAAGACGAGAGATCACAACTAACACCAAAGAAATACAGACAATTATAAGAACATACTATGAGCAACTCTACGCCAACAAATTGGACAATCTGGAAGAAATGGATGCATTCCTAGAGACATATAAACTACCACAACTGAACCAGGAAGAAATAGAAAACCTGAACAGGCCCATAACCAGTAAGGAGATTGAAACAGTCATCAAAAATCTCCAAACAAACAAAAGCCCAGGGCCAGACGGCTTCCCAGGGGAATTCTACCAAACATTTAAAGAAGAACTAATTCCTATTCTCCCGAAACTGTTCCAAAAAATAGAAATGGAAGGAAAACTTCCAAACTCATTCTATGAGGCCAGCATCACCTTGATCCCAAAACCAGACAAGGATCCCACCAAAAAAGAGAACTACAGACCAATATCCTTGATGAACACAGACGCAAAAATTCTCACCAAAATACTAGCCAATAGGATTCAACAGTACATTAAAAGGATTATTCACCACGACCAAGTGGGATTTATTCCAGGGCTGCAGGGTTGGTTCAACATCCGCAAATCAATCAATGTGATACAACACATTAATAAAAGAAAGAACAAGAACCATATGATACTCTCAATAGATGCTGAAAAAGCATTTGACAAAGTACAGCATCCCTTCCTGATCAAAACTCTTCAAAGTGTGGGGATAGAGGGCACATACCTCAATATTATCAAAGCCATCTATGAAAAACCCACCGCAAATATCATTCTCAATGGAGAAAAACTGAAAGCTTTTCTGTTAAGGTCAGGAACACGGCATGGATGTCCATTATCACCACTGCTATTCAACATAGTAATAGAAGTCCTAGCCTCAGCAATCAGACAACAAAAAGAAATTAAAGGCATCCAAATTGGTAAAAAAGAAGTCAAACTATCACTCTTCGCAGATGATATGATACTATATGTGGAAAACCCAAAAGACTCCACTCCAAAACTGCTAGAACTTATACAGGAATTCAGCAAAGTGTCAGGATATAAAATCAACGCACAGAAATCAGTTGCATTTCTGTACACCAACAACAAGACTGAAGAAAGAGAAATTAAGGAGTCAATCCCATTTACAATTGTACCCAAAACTATAAGATACCTAGGAATAAACCTAACCAAAGAGACTAAGAATCTATACACAGAAAATTATAAAGTACTCATGAAAGAAATTGAGGAAGACACAAAAAAATGGAAAAATGTTCCATGCTCCTGGATTGGAAGAATAAATATTGTGAAAATGTCTATGCTACCTAAAGCAATCTACACATTTAATGCAATCCCTATCAAAATACCATCCATTTTTTTCAAAGAAATGGAACAAATAATCCTAAAATTTATATGGAACCAGAAAAGACCTCGAATAGCCAAAGGAATATTGAAGAACAAAGCCAAAGTTGGTGGCATCACAATTCTGGACGTCAAGCTCTATTACAAAGCTGTCATCATCAAGACAGCATGGTACTGGCACAAAAACAGACACATAGATCAGTGGAACAGAATAGAGAGCCCAAAAATCAACCCTCAAATCTATGGTCAACTAATCTTCGACAAAGCAGGAAAGAATGTCCAATGAAAAAAGCCTCTTCAATAAATGGTGCTGGGAAAATTGGACAGCCACATGCAGAAAAATGAAATTGGACCACTTCCTTACACCACACACGAAAATAGACTCCAAATGGATGAAGGACCTCAATGTGAGAAAGGAATCCATCCAAATCCTTGAGGAGAATGCAGGCAGCAACCTCTTCGACCTCAGCCGTAGCAACATCTTCCTAGGAACAACGGCAAAGGCAAGGGAAGCAAGGGCAAAAATGAACTATTGGGATTTCATCAAGATCCAAAGCTTTTGCACAGCAAAGGAAACAGTTAACAAAACCAAAAGACAACTGACAGAATGGGAGAAGATATTTGCAAACGACATATCAGATAAAGGGCTAGTATCCAAAATCTATAAGGAACTTAGCAAACTCAACACCCAAAGAACAAACAATCCAATCAAGAAATGGGCAGAGGACATGAACAGACATTTCTGCAAAGAAGACATCCAGATGGCCAACAGACACATGAAAAAGTGCTCCACGTCACTCGGCATCAGGGAAATACAAATCAAAACCACAATGAGATATCACCTCACACCAGTCAGAATGGCTAAAATTAACAAGTCAGGAAATGACAGATGCTGGAGAGGATGTGGAGAAAGGGGAACCCTCCTCCACTGTTGGTGGGAATGCAAGCTGGTGCAACCACTCTGGAAAACAGCATGGAGGTTCCTCAAAATGTTGAAAATAGAGCTACCCTATGACCCAGCCATTGCACTACTGGGTATTTACCCTAAAGATACAAACATAGTGATCCGAAGGGGCACGTGTACCCGAATGTTTATAGCAGCAATGTCTACAATAGCCAGACTATGGAAAGAACCTAGATGTCCATCAACAGATGAATGGATAAAGAAGATGTGGTATATATACACAATGGAATACTATGCAGCCATCAAAAGAAATGAAATCTTGCCATTTGCGACGACGTGGATGGAACTAGAGCGTATCATGCTTAGTGAAATAAGTCAATCGGAGAAAGACAACTATCATATGATCTCCCTGATATGAGGACATGGAGAAGCAACATGGGGGGTTAGGGGGATAGGAGAAGAATCAATGAAACAAGATGGGATTGGGAGGGAGACAAACCATAAATGACTCTTAATCTCACAAAACAAACTGGGGGTTGCTGGGGGGAGGTGGGATTGGGAGAGGGGGAGCGGGCTATGGACATTGGGGAGGCGAGGCGAACCATAAGAGACTATGGACTCTGAAAAACAACCTGAGGGTTTTGAAGGGTCAGGGGTGGGAGGTTGGGGCAACCTGAGGGTTTTGAAGGGTCAGGGGTGGAAGGTTGGGGGAACAGGTGGTGGGTAATGGGGAGGGCACGTTTTGCATGGAGCACTGGGTGTTGTGCAGAAAGAATGAATATTGTTACGCTGAAAAAATAAATAAAATGGGAAAAAAAAGAAAATAGATGGAGAGATAAAAAGCTTTCAGGACAAACAAAAACTGAAAGACTTTGCAAACACCAAAACAGCTCTACAGGAAATATTGAAAGGGGTTCTCTAAGCAAAGAAAGAGCCTAAGAGTAGTAGATCAGAAAGGAACAGAGACAATATACAGTAACATTCACCTTACAGGCAATATAATGGCACTAAATTCATATCTCTCAATAGTTACCCTGAATGTAAATAGGCTAAATGCCCCAATCAAAAGACACAGGGTATCAGAATGGATAAAAAAATAAAACCCATCTATATGTTGCCTACAAGAAACTCATTTTGGACCGGAAGAAACCTCATGATTTAAAGTGAGGGGGTGGAAAACAATTTACAATGCTAATGGGCATCAGAAGAAAGCTGGGGAGGCAATCCTTATATCAGATCAATTAGACATTAAGCCAACGGCTATACTAAGAGATGAGGAAAGACACTATATCCTACTCAAAGGGTCTGTCCAACAAGAAGATCTAACAATTTTAAATATCTATGCCCCTAACGTGGGAGCAGCCAACTATATCAACCAATTAATAACAAAATCAAAGAAACACATCAATAATAATACAATAATAGTAGGGGACTTGAACACTCCCCCTCCCTGAAATGGAGAGATCTTCCAAGCAAAAGATCAACAAGGAAACAAAGGCCTTAAATGACACACTGGACCAGATGGACATCACAGATATATTCAGAACATTTCAACCCAAAGCAACAGAATACACATTCCTCTCTAGTGCACAGGTAATATTCTCCAGAATAGATCACATCCTGGGTCATAAATCAGGTTTTAACTGGTATCAAAAATTGGGATGCATATTTTCAGACCACAATGCTCTGAAGCTAGAACTCAATCACAAGAGGAAAGCTGGAAAGAACCCAAATCCATGGAGACTAAACAGCATCCTTCTAAAGATTGAATGGGTCAACCAGGAATTAAAGAAGAATTGAAAAAATTCATGGAAACAAATGATAATGAAAACACAATGGTTCAAAATCTACACGACACAGCAAAGGCAGTCCTGAGAGGAGAATATATAGCAGTACAAGCCTTTCTCAAGAAACAAGAAAGGTCTCAAGTACACAACCTAACCCTACACGTAAAGGAGCTGGAGAAAGAACAAGAAAGAAACCCTAAACCCAGCAAGAGAAGAGATATGATAAAGATCAGGGCAGAAATCAATGAAATAGAAACCAAAAAATCAATAGAACACATCAGCGAAAGTAGGAGCTGGTTCTTTGAAAGAATTAGTAAGATTGACAAACCCCTGGCCAGACTTATCAAAAACAAAAGAGAAAGGACCCAAATAAATAAAATCATGAATTAAAGAGGAGAGATCACAACTAACACCAAAGAAATACAGACAATTATAAGAACATGCTATGAGCAACTCTACGCCAACAAATTTGACAATCTGGAAGAAATGGATGCATTCCTAGAGACATATAAACTACCACAACTGAACCAGGAAGAAATAGAAAACCTGAACAGGCCCATCTCCAGTAAGGAGATTGAAACAGTCATCAAAAATCTCCAAACAAACAAAAGCCCAGGGCCAGACGGCTTCCCAGGGGAATTCTACCAAACATTTAAAGAAGAACTAATTCCTATTCTCCCGAAACTGTTCCAAAAAATAGAAATGGAAGGAAAACTTCCAAACTCATTTTATGAGGTCAGCATCACCTTGATCCCAAAACCAGACAAGGATGTCATCAAAAAAGGGAACTACAGACCAATATCCTTGATGAACACAGATGCAAAAATTCTCACCAAAATACTAGCCAATAGGATTCAACAGTACATTAAAAGGATTATTCACCACGATCAAGTGGGATTTATTCCAGGGCTGCAAGGTTGGTTCAACATCCACAAATCCATCAGTGTGATAGAACACATTAATAAAAGAAAGAACAAGAACCATATGATACTCTCAATAGATGCTGAAAAAGCATTTGACAAAGTACAGCATTCCTTCCTGATCAAAACTCTTCAAAGTGTAGGGATAGAGGGCACATACCTCAATATTATCAAAGCCATCTATGAAAAACCCACCGCAAATATCATTCTCAATGGAGAAAAACTGAAAGCTTTTCTGTTAAGGTCAGGAACACGGCATGGATGTCCATTATCACCACTGCTATTCAACATAGTAATAGAAGTCCTAGCCTCAGCAATCAGACAACAAAAGGAATTAAAGGCATCTACATCGGCAAAGAAGAAGTCAAACTATCACTCTTCACAGATGATATGATACTATATGTGGAAAACCCAAAAGGCTCCACTCCAAAACTGCTAGAACTTGTACAGGAATTCAGTAAAGTGTCAGGATATAAAATCAATGTACAGAAATCAGTTGCATTTCTGTACACCAACAACAAGACAGAAGAAAGAGAAGTTAAGGAGTCAATCCCATTTACAATTGCACCCAAAATTAAAAGATACCTAGGAATAATCCTAACCAAAGAGGCTAAGAATCTATACTCAGAAAACTATAAAGTACTCATGAAAGAAATTGAGGAAGACACAAAGAAATGGAAAAATGTTCCATGCTCCTGGATTGGAAGAATAAATATTGTGAAAATGTCTATGCTACCTAAAGCAATCTACACATTTAATGCAATCCCTAGCAAAATACCATCCATTTTTTTTCAAAGAAATGGAACAAATAATCCTCAAATTTATATGGAACCAGAAAAGACCTCGAATAGCCAAAGGAATATTGAAAAAGAAAGCCAAAGTTGGTGGCTTCACAATTCCGGACTTCAAGCTCTATTACAAAGCTATCATCATCCAGACAGCATGGTACTGGAACAAAAACAGACACATAGATCAATGGAACAGAATAGAGAGCCCAGAAATAGACCCTCAACTCTATGGTCAACTTATCTTCGACAAAGCAGGAAAGAATGTCCAATGGAAAAAAGACAGTCTCTTCAGTAAATGGTGCTGGGAAAATTGGGCAGCACAGCCACATGCAGAAAAATGAAATTGGACCACTTCCTTACACCACACATGAAAATAGACTCAAAATGGATGAAGGACCTCAATGTGAGAAAGGAATCCATCAAAATCCTTGAGGAGAACACAGGCAGCAACCTCTTTGACCTCAGCCGCAGCAGCATCTTCTTTTTTTTTTTTTTTTTTTACATTTTTTATTTTTTTTAATTTTTTTTTCCATTTTATTTATTTTTTCAGCGTAACAGTATTCATTCTTTTTGCACAACACCCAGTGCTCCATGCAAAACGTGCCCTCCCCATTACCCACCACCTGTTCCCCCAACCTCCCACCCCTGACCCTTCAAAACCCTCAGGTTGTTTTTCAGAGTCCATAGTCCCTTATGGTTTGCCTCGCCTCTCCAATGTCCATAGCCCGCTCCCCCTCTCCCAATCCCACCTCCCCCCAGCAACCCCCAGTTTGTTTTGTGAGATTAAGAGTCATTTATGCTTTGTCTCCCTCCCAATCCCATCTTGTTTCATTTATTCTTCTCCTATCCCCCTAACCCCCCATGTTGCTTCTCCATGTCCTCATATCAGGGAGATCATATGATAGTTGTCTTTCTCCGATTGACTTATTTCACTAAGCATGATACGCTCTAGTTCCATCCACGTCGTCGCAAATGGCAAGATTTCATTTCTTTTGATGGCTGCATAGTATTCCATTGTGTATATATACCACATCTTCTTTATCCATTCATCTGTTGATGGACATCTAGGTTCTTTCCATAGTCTGGCTATTGTAGACATTGCTGCTATAAACATTCAGGTACACGTGCCCCTTTGGATCACTATGTTTGTATCTTTAGGGTAAATACCCAGTAGTGCAATTGCTGGGTCATAGGGTAGTTCTATTTTCAACATTTTGAGGAACCTCCATGCTGCTGAATGGCTAAAATTAACAAGTCAGGAAATGACAGATGCTGGCGAGGATGTGGAGAAAGGGGAACCCTCCTCCACTGTTGGTGGGAATGCAAGCTGGTGCAACCACTCTGGAAAGCAGCAGCATCTTCTTAGGAATGTCACCAAAGGCAAGGCAAGCATGGGCAAAAATGAACTATTGGGATTTTATCAAGATCAAAAGCTTTTGCACAGCAAAGGAAACAGTTAACAAAACCAAAAGACAACTGACAGAATGGGAGAAGATATTTGCAAATGACATATCAGATTAAGGGCTAGTGTCCAAAATCTATAAGGAATTTAGCAAACTCAACACCCAAAAACAAAAAATCCAATGAAGAAATGGGGAGAAGTCATGAACTGACATTTCTGCAAAGAAGACATCTAGATGGCCAACAGATACATGAAAAAGTGCTCCACATCACTCGGCATCAGGGAAATACAAATCAAAACCACAATGAGATACCACCTCACACCAGTCAGATGGCTAAAATTAACAAGTCAGGAAATGACAGATGTTGGCAAGGATGTGGAGAAAGGGGAACCCTCCTCCACTGTTGGTGGGAATGCAAGTTGGTGCAACCACTCTGGAAAACAGCATGGAGGTTCCTCAAAATGTTGAAAATAGAACTACCCTATGACCCAGCAAATGTACTACTGGGTATTTACCCTAAAGATACAAACGTAGTGATCTGAAGGGGCACATGCACCCGAATATTTATAGCAACATGTCCACAATAGCCAAACTATGGAAAGAACCTAGATGTCCGTCAACAGATGAATGGATAAAGAAGATGTGGTATATATACACAATGGAATACTATGCAGCCATCAAAAGAAATGAAATCTTGCCTTTTGTGACGACGTGGATGGAACTAGAGGGTATCATGTTTAGTGAATAAGTCAATCGGAGAAAGACAACTGTCATATGATCTCCCTGATATGAGGACGTGGAGATGCAACATGGGGGGCTTGGGAGTATGAGAAGAATAAATGAAACAAGATGGGATTGGGAGGGAGACAAACCATAAGTGACTCTTAATCTTACAAAACAAACTGAGAGTTGATTGGGGGAGGGGGTGTTGGGAGAGGGGGAGTGGGGTTATGGACATTGGGAAGGGTACGTTCTATGGTGAGTGCTGTGAAGTGTGTAAACCTGGCGATTCACAGACCTGTACCCCTGGGGATAAAAATACATTATATGTTTATAAAAAAATAAAAAATTAATAAAAAATTAAAAATAATAATTTACTGATGCTCAAACTTTAAGATCAGATAATCATAAACTAAATTAAAAAAAATACTCCAAACAATTAATTAAAAAATCCAAAAAGCAAATTAAGAAAATGGTTCCATTTACAATGCCATAAAAATATTTATAAAGAAACCTAACCATGAAGGAGAAAGATTTATACACTGAAAACTGCAACACACTGCTAAAGCAATGAAAGAGGACACAAGTAAATGTAAAAATATCCCATGGTCATTTTTGGGAAATGGCATTATTTATTTTATTTAAAAAAATATATTGAAATGTAATTCACATACCAAGAAATTCATCAATTTTTAAAGTTTTTATTTCAATTCCAGTCAGTTAACATAGAGTGTAATATTAATTTCAAGTGTACAATTTAGTGAGTCAACACTTCCATACAGTACCTAGTGGGGTGACAATTATTAAGATGTCAATACTACTCAAAGACAATCTAGAGACTCAACACAACCACCTATTAAAATTCCAATGGAATTTTTTTAAGAAACAGAAAAGTTTATTCTAAAACTCATGGAATATTAAGGGATCACCAATAGATATACCAATTTTGGAAAAATGATAAATTTGGAAGCTTCATATTTCCAGATTTAAAACCTTCCTACAAGGTTGCAGAAATCAAAATACTGTGGCACTGACATAAAGACAAATAGATCAATGGAATTGGATAGAGAGTCCAGAAATAAACCCTTACCTATATCGTCAAATGGTTTTAAGTTAGAGTACAAAGACCACTAAATAGGGAAAGGACAGTTTCTTTAGTGAATGGTTTTGTAAACCTGGTTACCTGGTTACACAAAAAAATGAAACTAGACACTTACCTTACACTGTATACAGAATGTTAAGTCAAAATGGATTAAGGCCTGAAAAATAATACCTATAGCTAGAAAACTCATGAAGAAAATGTAGGGAAAATCATCATGACATTGGACTTGACAATGATTTCTTGGATAGAACACTAAAAACTTAAGCAACAAAAGCAGAAATAGACAGATGGAACTACACCAAGCTTTAAAATGTTGGTACATCAAAACATTCAACCAACAAGCAAAAAATCAACCCACAGAATGGGAGAAAATATTTCAAATCATATATTTAATGAGAAGTTAATACACAGAATATATTAAGCACTCTCAATATTCAACAATAAACATCAAATAACTCAATTCTAAAATCTACAAGAGGGACACCTGGGTGGCTCAGTTGCTTAAGCATCTGCCTTCAGCTCAGGTCATGATCCCGGAGTCCTGGGATGGAGCCCTCTGTCGGGCTCCTTGCTCAGGAGGGAGCCTGCTTCTCCCTCTCCCTCTGCCTGCTGCTCCCCTGCTTTTGTTCCCTCTCTCAAGTAAATAAGTAAAATTTTAGAAACAAAAACAAAAACAAAAGTGTATGAGAGATTAGCACTACAGAGCATAACATATTCCTCCTTCCTAACCCCCTTTTTACCGAAGCATAATTGGCATAAAACATTATATTAGTTTCAGGGGTAAAACATAATGATTTGACAATTGCATACATTGCAAAATGTTCACCTCAAAAGTCTGGTTACCATCTATCACCATATAAAGTTAACATAATATTACTAACTATATTCTCCATGCTGTAAGTTATATCCCCATGATTTATTTATTTTATATCTAGAAGTTTATTCTTCTAGAGCCCCCTCATCCATTTTTTGTCTCCAATCAGCCTCTCCTCTGGCAACCACCAATCTGTTTTCTGTATCTATGAGTCTGGATTTTGCTTTGTTTTGTTTGTTTACATTCAACATAAAAGTTAAATCATACAGTATTTGCCTTTATCTGACTTATTTCACTTGGTGTAAAACATTCAAGATCTATCTGTATTGTTGCAAATGACAAGATTCCATTCCTTTCCGTAGCTGAGTAGTATTCCATTGTGTGTGTGTGTGTGTGTGTGTGTGTGTGTGTGTGTGTGTGTGTGATATGTAATCTTTTCAAAGTCCTTTTTGGTTCATAGTTTTATTTTGTTTTTGTTTTTATTAAAATTGAATTAGCCAACATATACTAGTACAGTATTACTTTCTGACATAGTGTTCATCACATCATATGCCCTTCCTTAACACATTAAAATGTAGTTTTGAGTTCAATTTGCTAATATTCTGTGGAGGACTTATGCATCTCTTATAATTTTTTTTTGTTATTCTCTTGCCTAATATTGGTATGAGAGTAATGGTGGCCACTAAAATAAGTGGAAGTTTTCTCTCCTTTTCATTATTTCAAAATGCAATTTATTTATTTATTTATTTAAAATTTATTTTATTTTTTCAGTGTTCCAAGATTCATTGTTTATGCACCACACCCAATGCTCCATGCGAAATGTGCCCTCCTTAGTAACCGCCATGAGGCTCACATATCTCCCAACCTCCTCCCCTCGAAAACCCTCAGTTTCTTGGAATCCACATCTCTCATGGTTCATCTCCCCCTCTGATTTGCCCCCAATTCATTTTTCCTTTCCTTCCCCAAATGTCCTCCACGTTATTCCTGATGTTCCACTAGAAAGTGAAACCATATGATAATTGACTTTCTCAGCTTGACTTATTTCACTCTGTATAATCTCCTCCAGTCCCATCCATGTTGATATAAAAGTTGGGTATTCATCCTTTCTGATGGCTGACTAATATTCCATCGTATATACAGACCACACTTCTTCATCCATTCATCTGCTGAAGGGCATCTTGGCTCTTTCCACAGTCTGGTTACTGTGGACATTGCTGCTATGAACATTGGAATATATATGGCCCTGCTTTTCACTACATCTGTATTTTGGGGGTAAATACCCAGTAGTGCAATTGCAGGGTCATAGGGTAGCTCTATTTTTAATTATTTGAGGAAACTCCATACTGTTTCCCAAAGTGGCTGCACCAACTTGCATTCCCACCAACGTGTAAGATGGTTCCCTTTTCTCACATCCTCTCCAACATTTGTTTCCTGTGTTGTTAATCTTTTCCATTCTAACTGGTGTAAGGTGGTATCTCATTGTGGTTTTGATTTGAATTTCCCTGATGGCTAATGATGACGAACATTTTTTCATGTGTCTGCTACCCATGTCCTCTTTGGATAAGTGTCTGTTCATGTCTTCTGCCCATTTTTTGACATGACTATTTGTTATGTGTGTGTTGAGTTTGAGGAGTTCTTTATAGATCTTGGATATCAGCCCTTTGTCTGTAGTGTCGTTTGGGAATATCTTCTCACATTCCATGGGTTGCCTCTTTGTTTTGTTGACTGTTTCCTTTGCTGTGCAGAGGAAATCTTTGATCTTGATGAAGTCCCAAAAGTTAATTTGTTTCCTTTGCCTTTGGACAACTCTCTTGAAAGAAGTGCTGTGGCCATGTAGAAAAGGTTACTGCCTATGATCTCCTCTGGGATTTTGATGAATTCCTGCCATGCATTGAGGTCTTTCATTCATTTCAAGTTTGTCTTTGTGTGTGGTGTAAGAGAATGGTCAAGATTCATTCTTCCATATATAGCTGTCCAATTTTCCCAGCATCATTTATTGAAGAGACTGTCCTTCTTCCATTGGGTATTTTGTTTCCTATTTTGTCAAAATTTTGTCAAAAATTATTTGACCATAGAGTTGAGGTTCCATATCTGTTCCATTGGCCTATGTGTCTGTTTTTGTGCTAGTACCATGCTGTCTTGGTGACAACAGCTTTGTAATAAAGCTTGAAATCAGGCAACATGATGACCCCAGCTTTTTTTTTTTTCTTTTTCAACATGTCCTTAGCGATTTGGGGTCTTTACTGGTTCCATACATATTTTAGGACTGTTTGTTCCAGCACTTTAAAAAATGCCAGTGGGATTTTGATCAGGATGGCATTGATAGTATAGATGGCTCTGGGCAATATAGACATATTAACAATGTTTATTCTTCCAATCCATGAGCATGGAATGTTTGTCCATCTTTTCTGTATTCTTCAATTTCTTTCATGACAGTTCTACAGTTTCTCAAGTACAGATCCTTTACCTTTTCCTCTTTGGTTAGGTTTATTCCAAGGTTTCTTATGGTTCGTGGACTATAGCAAATGGAATTGACTCTTTAATTTCCCTTTCTATATTTCTGTTATTCGTGTATAAGAAAGCAACTGATTTCTGTGCATTGATTTTGTATTCTGCCACATTACTGAATTGCTGTATGAGTTCTAGTAGTTTGGCGGTGGAGTCTTTTGGGTTTTCCATATAAAGTATCATGTCATCTGCAAAGAGAGAGAGTTTGGCTTCTTCTTTGCAATTTGAATACCTTTTATTTCTCTTTGTTGTCTGATTGCTGTTGCTAGGACTTTTAATACTATGTTGAACAAGAGTGGTGAGAGTGGGCATCCTTGTCGTGCTCCTGATCACAAAGGGAAGGCTGTCAGCTTTTTCCCATTGAGAATGATATTCACTGTGCATTTTTCATAGATGGATTTTATGAAGTTGAGGAATGTTCTCTCTATCCCTATACTCTGAAGAGTTTTAATCAGGAATGGATGCTTATTATTTCAAATGCTTTTTCAGCATCAATTGAGAGGACCATGTGGTTCTTCTCTCTTCTCTTATTGATTTGCTCTATCACATTGATTTATTTGCAAATGTTGAACCACCCTTGCAACCCAGGGATAAATCCCACCTGGTCATGGTGGATAACCTTTTAATGTACTGTTGGATCCTATGGGCTAGCATCTTGTTGAAAATCTTAGCATCCATATTCATCAGGGATATTGGTCAGAAATTCTCCTTTTTTGATGGGGGTCTTTGCCTGGTTTGGGGATCAACATAATGCTGGTTTCATAGCAAGAGTCTGGAACTTTTCCTCTGTTTCTATTTTTTGAAACAGCTTCAGGAGAATATGTTTTATTTCTTCTTGGAATGTTTGTTAGAATTCTCCCAGGGAATTCATCATATCCTGGATTTTTGTTTTTTGGGAGGTTTTTAATCACTGCTTCAATCTCATTCAGGTTGTCAATTTCTTCCTGTTTCAGTCTTGGAAGTTTGTAGGTTTCCAGGAATGCATCCATTTCTTCTAGGTTGTTTAACTTATTGGCATATAACTGTTGATCATAATTTCTATGATTGTTTCTATTTCCTTGATGTTAGTCATGATCTCTCCCCTTACATTCATAATTTTATTAATTTGGGTCCTCTCTCTTTTCTTTTGGATTAGTTTGGCCAGTGGTTTATCAATCTTATTATTTCAAAAAACCAGTTTCTAGTTTTGTTGATGTGTTCTACTGTATCTCTAGTTTCTAACTCATTGATCTCTGCTCTAATCTAAATTATTACCCTTCTTGTGCATGGGGTTGGCTTAATTTGTTGTTGATTTTCCAGTTTATTAAGGAGTAAAGAGAGTTGGTATATTCAGGGTATTTCTTTTCTTTTTCTTTCTTTCTTTCTTCTTTTTTTTTTTTTTTAATGAGACTTGGATGGCTATGTATCTCACCCTTAGGACTGTCTTTGCTATATTGCATAGGTTTTGGACTGATGTGTTTTCATTCTCATTGGTTTCCATGAATTGTTTAAGTTCTTCTTTGATTTCCTGGTTGATCCAAACATTCTTGAGCAGGATGGTCTTTAGCTTCCACGTGTTTGAATTCCTTCCAACCTTTTTCTTGTGTTTGAGTTCCTGTTTCAAATCAGTGTGGTCTAAGAATATGCAGGGAATTGTCTTAATCTTTCGGTATTATTTGAGACCTGATTTGTGACCCAGTATGTGGTCTGTTCTGGAGAAATTTCCATGTGTGCTCAAGAAGAATGTGTATTCTGTTGTTTCAGGGGGAATGCTCTGTATATATCTATAAGGTACACCTGTTCAAATACATCATTCAGAGCTCTTGTTTCTTTGATGATTTTCTGATTAGATGATCTTTCTATTGCTGAGAGTATTGAGATCCCCTACAATTAATGTATTCATATCAATATGACTCTTTATTTTGATTAACATTTGGCTTATGTAGTTGGCTGCTCCCATATTAGGGGCATACATATTTACAATTGTTAGATCTTCTTGGTGGATAGCCCCTTGAAGAATGATGTAGTGTCTGTCCTTCTGTATCTCTGACTATAGTCTTTAGTTTAAAATCAAATTTATGTGTCCTGAGAATTGCTACCCCAGCTTTCATTTGAGGCCCATTAGCATGAAATATTCTTTTCATCCCTTCACTTTCATTCGGAAGTATCTTTAGGTTCCAAATGTGTCTTCTGTAGACAGCATATAGATGGGTCCTTTCGTTTTATTCAATCTGCAAACCTATGCCATTTTATGGGAGAATTTAGGCCATTCATGTTGAGAGTGATTATTGAAAGATACTTTTTATTGACATCATGTTGCCTGTGAAGTCCTTATTTCTATAGATTGTCTCTGTAAATTTCTGTTCTATGTTACTCTTGGGTTCTTTCTTCTTTTATAGAATGCCCTTATTATATCTTGTAGTGCGAGCTTGGTGGTCACATAATCTTTTCAACTTTGCGGGTCTTGGAAGAACTTTATTTCTCCTTTCATTCTGAATGTCAGCCTTGCTTTATTAAGTATTCCTGGCTGCATATTCTTCTTATTAATGCCCTGAATATGTCTTTCCAGCACTTTCTGGCTTGCCAGGTTTCCGTGGACAGCTCTGATGTTATTCTGACTGTCCTCCCTCTGTACATAAAGAATCTCTTCCCCCTATCTGCCCTTAGGACATCTTCCCTGAATTTATGTCTCATGAACTTCACAATCTTGTGCCTGGAGATCTTTCTACCCCCCTTGATATTGGGAGGTGTCCTCTCTGCCTCTAGGACATGAACACCTGTACTATTCCCCAGATTAGGGAAATTCTCAGCTAGGATTTGTTCAGATATATATTGTAGTCCTCTCTCTTTTCCACCCCCCTCAGGGATCCCAGTAATTCTGGGTTTGGAACATTTCTGGCATCATTTATTTCCCTAATTCTGTTTTCATGGCTTCTAATCTGTTTGTTCCAGGCCTCCTTCTGATCCTCTTTTTCTATCAGTTTGTCCTCTAGATGACTAATTCTATCGTCTGCCTCAGTTACCCCAGCTGTTAGAGTATTTAGATCAGAATGGATCTCATTGATAGCATTTTTTAACTACTCCCAGGTTCACCCTCATGTCCGCTCTTAGAGATTCTATGTTGTCATTAGTGGTTTTCTCCAACCTAGCCATTGACTGGATAATTGCTACCCTGAATTCCCTTTCTGACATACTGTTTATATCCATATCCAATAGTTCTGTGGCATAGGGCACAGTCTCTGAATTTTTCCTCTGTTGGATGTTCCTCCTCCTAGTCATTTTGGTGAGAGGTGGTTGAAGGGATATATAGATGATTATATAAACCACGTCCCAGGCAAGGTACTCCCTCTCCATGGATGATCTTCTGCACCCACAGAGATCCAGAAGTGTGTAGTCTTACATCTCAGGCTTATTTCATGGGTGTTCAAAGTGTTCTGTAGATATTTAGCTCAATTCACAGGACCAGTTGAAACAGGGTCTCCTACTCCTCCACCATATTGCCTCTAATGCCATTCTCATTTTTTTAGAAAGATTTTGAGAAGGATGGGTATTAAGTTATTTTTTTAATATTTGGTAGAATTCACCAGTGAAGAATACTGGTCCAAGATGTTTGTTTGTTGACAGAGTTTAGGTTACTGATTTTATCTCCTTACCATTAATCAATCTATTCTGATTTTCTATTTCATCCTGATTCAGTCTTGGAAGATTATATGTTTCTAGAAATTTATCCATTTCTCCTATGTTGTCCAACTTGTTGGCATATGATTGTTCACAGTAGTCTCTTATAGTCCTTTGTATTTCTATGGTATCAGTTGCAACTTCTTTTATTTCATTTCTAATTTTATTTATGTGAGCACACTTGTTTTGTAGGCAGTCAAATTAAAGACATGTCAACGTTTTTTTATTTTTTTCCTTTCTAAAGTACAAGCTCTTGGTTTCATTGATCTTTTCTATTGTCTTTTTAGTCTTTATCACATTTATTCCAACTCTGATTTTTATTTCTTCCATTCTACTAACTTTGGGCTTCATTTTTTTCTACTTATTTTAGGTGTTGCAGTTAGGTTTCTTATTTGATGCTTTTCTTATTTCTTGAGGTAGGCCTATATGGCTATGATCTTCCTTCATAGAACCACTTTTGCTGTATCTCACAGTTTTTGGCATCTCATATTTTTATTTTCATTTGTCCCCATTTTTTTAAAAATTTCTCCTTTGAATTTTTCAATGACTCAGTGGTTTTTCTGTAGCATGTTTAATCTCCATGTTTCTGCGACTTTTCCAGTTTTCTTCTTGTCATTGGTTTCTACTTTCACACCACTGTGGCAAGAATAGATGTGTAATCTGATTTTAATGTTCTTGGAATTTTTAAGACTTATGTTCTGGCTCCAAATGTGATCATTCTTGAGCGATATTCCATGTTCAGTTAAGAAAAAAAAATGTGTATTCTGCTGCTTCTACTTTTTTTTTAATTTTAAAAAGATTTAATTTTTAAAAGATTTCATTTATTTGAGAGAGAGAGAGTGTGTGTGTGTGTGAGTGAGAGAGAGTATGAGTAGTGGGAAGAGCAGGCTCTCCCCTGAGCAGGGAATCTGATGTGGGTTTTGATCCTGGGACTCCAGGATCATGACCTAAGCTGAAGGCAGATGCTTAACCAACTGAGCCACTCAGGTGCCCCTATTCTGCTGCTTTTAGTTGGAATATTCTGCATATATGTATTAAGTGCATCTGGTTTAATATGTCATACAAGGCCAATCAATATTTCCTTATTGATTCTCTGCCTTGATAATCTATCCATGGAGGCAAGTGGGGTATAAAAGCCTGCTAGTATTATAATATTGTTGTCAGGTTTCCCTTGTAGGGATGTTAATCTTTGCTTTATATATTTTGGTGTACCTATGTTGGCTGCATATATATTTATAATTGTTAATATTCTGGAAGATTGCTTTATTTTTTGTAATTTCCTACCTTATCTTTTCTACACACTTTGTTTTCAAATATATTTTATCTGATATTAGTAGAGCTAAACAAGTTTTACTTTCATTTATATTTGCATGGAATATCTGATTGTATCCTCTCACTTTCAGTCTATGTGTATACTTACTCCTAATGTGAGTCTCTTGTAGGTAGTATATAGTTGAGTCTTTTTTTAATCTATTCTGTTACTCTAGGAGTTTTAATTGGAAAATTTATTCCATTTACATTTAAAGTAAATATTGATAAGCATGTTCTTTTTTTAATATTAATTTTATTTGTTTATTTACAGCATAACAGTGTTCATTGTTTTGGCATCACACCCAGTGCTCCATGCAGTATGTGCCCTCCCTATTACCCACCACCTGGTTCCTCAACATAACAAATAACATGGAGGACATGGGGAGATGGAGAGGAAAGGGAGTTGAGGGAAACTGGAAGGGGAGATGAACCATGAGAGACTATGGACTCTGATAAGCATGTTCTTATATCCATTTTTTAAATTATTTTCTGGCTGTTTTTATAATTCTCTCTTATTTCTCTTTTTCTCTTACTTGATGGTATAATGCATTTCTTTAGAGTTATGGTTAGATTCTTTTCTCAGTTTTGTGCACTTACTGTATGCTTTTGCTTTGGACAGACTATGAGGGCCAAGTATATCAATCTATGTAGGTTGATGAAAACTTTAACACGTTCTAAAACTAAATTTTTACTCCCCAGGAATTCCAGAGAGTTTCAAATAAAATAAACCAAAAGAGACCCGTACCAAGACATATTATTATTAAAATGTCAAAAGTTAAAGCTTAAGAGGAATCCTAAAAGCAGCAAGAGAAAAGCATACAAGGGAAACGCTATGTGCATCAGAAGATTTTTCAGCAGAAATTTTGTAGGCCAGATAAAGTGGCATGACATATCAAAGTACTGAAAGGAACAAACTTCTAACTGAGAATACTCTACTTGGTAAGCTTATCAATCAGAATTGAAGAAGAGGTAAAAAGATTTCCAGATAAACAAAAGCTAAAGGAATTAACCACCACTAATCCTGCCTTACAAGAAATGTTAAAGAGACTTTTTCTAAACTGAGAGTATATGGAACTAATTAAGTACATAATGAAAACATATGAAAGTAGAAATCTGACTGGAAAAGGCAAATATATAGTAAAAGTAGTGTACAGATCATTTATAAAGCTACTATGAAGGTTAAAGGACAATCATAATATAATTAGAATTATAGTAATTATTAATGGATACATAAAATTTTTAAAAAGGTAAAATATGACATCAAGAATTAAATATTAATGGGGAAAAAAAAAGACTCCCAAGGACACCTGGGTGTCGGTTAAGCATCTAACTCTTGATTTTGACTCAGTAATAATCTCAGGGTTGTGAGATTGAGCCCTGCATAGGGCTCCATGATCAGCAGGGATCCTGTTTCTGCCTCTCCCACACTCCTGCTCTGACCCTCCCTCAGCTCATGTGCTCTCTCTCTGTCTCCCTAAAATATATAAATAAAAATCTTTTAAAAAAGGAATACCCAACTTTTGTATCAACATGGATGGGACTGGAGGAGATTATTCTAGAAATAAGTCAAGCAGAGGGAGTCAGTTATCATATGGTTTCACTTACTTGTGGAGCATAAGGAATAACACGGAGGACATTTGGAGTTAGAGAGGAGAAGGGAGTTGGGGGAAATTGGAGGGGGAAATGAACCATGACAGACTGTGGACACTGAGAAATAAACTGAGGGTTTTGGAGGGGAGGAGGGTGGGGGGTTGGGTGAGCCTGGTAGTGGGTATTAAGGAGGGCATGTATTGCATGGAGCACTGGGTGTGGTGCATAAATAATGAATACTGGAACACTGAAAAAAATTACATTAAAAAAAGAATACACTGAGGAGAATCCTTGAGGAGAATGCAGGCAGCAACCTCTTCGACCTCAGCCGTAGCAACATCTTCCTAGGAACAACGACAAAGGCAAGGGAAGCAAGGGCAAAAATGAACTATTGGGATTTCATCAAGATCAAAAGCTTTTGCACAGCAAAGGAAACAGTTAACAAAACCAAAAGACAACTGACAGAATGGGAGAAGATATTTGCAAATGACACATCAGATAAAGGGCTAGTATCCCAAATCTATAAGGAACATAGCAAACTCAACACCCAAAGAACAAACAATCCAATCAAGAAATGGGCAGAGGACATGAACAGACATTTCTGCAAAGAAGACATCCAGATGGCCAACAGACACATGAAAAAGTGCTCCACGTCACTCGGCATCAGGGAAATACAAATCAAAACCACAATGAGATATCACCTCACACCAGTCAGAATGGCTAAAATTAACAAGTCAGGAAATGACAAATGCTGGCGAAGATGCGGAGAAAGGGTAACCCTCCTCCACTGTTGGTGGGAATGCAAGCTGGTGCAACCACTCTGGAAAACAGCATGGAGGTTCCTCAAAATGTTGAAAATAGAACTACCCTATGACCCAGCAATTGCACTACTGGGTATTTACCCTAAAGATACAGACGTAGTGATCCGAAGGGGCACGTGTACCCGAATGTTTATAGCAGCAATGTCTACAATAGCCAGACTATGGAAAGAACCTAGATGTCCATCAACAGATGAATGGATAAAGAAGATGTGGTATATATACACAATGGAATACTATGCAGCCATCAAAAGAAATGAAATCTTGCCATTTGCGACGACGTGGGTGGAACTAGAGCGTATCATGCTTAGTGAAATAAGTCAATCGGAGAAAGACAACTATCCTATGATCTCCCTGGTATGAGGACATGGAGAAGCAACATGGGGGGTTAGGGGGATAGGAGAAGAATAAATGAAACAAGATGGGATTGGGAGGGAGACAAAGCATAAATGACTCTTAATCTCACAAAACAAACTGGGGGTTGCTGGGGGGAGGTGGGATTGGGAGAGGGGGAGGGGGCTATGGACATTGGGGAGGTGAGGCGAACCATAAGAGACTATGGACTCTGAAAAACAACCTGAGGGTTTTGAAGGGTCAGGGTTGGGAGGTTGGGGGAACAGGTGGTGGGTAATAGGGAGGGCACGTTTTGCATGGAGCACTGGGTGTTGTGCAAAAACAATGAATACTGTTATGCTGAAAAAAATAAATAAAATGGGAAAAAAAAGAATACACTATTTTTAAAAAAGGAATCTTAAGGCAGCCAAGAAAAAAATGTAAAAAAAAAATATTTTAATCACCATTAGGCTATCAGTAGATTTCTCAGCAGAAACCACACAGACCAGGAGTGGAATATTAAAAACGCTAAGAGATAAAAATGCCAGCCAGGAATACCCTATGGCAAAATTAACCTTCATAAATGAGAGAGAAATACTTTTCTAGGTAAACAAAAGCTGAGGAATTTCATCATTACTAGACTTGACTTGTAAGAAATGTAGAAAGGAATTATTCAAGCTGAAATAAAAAGACATTAATCAGTGACAAGTAACCATTCAAAAGAATGCAACACACTGGAAAATGTGAAAACATAGTCTGATTTAGAAAACTCTAGGATTGTGTGTTAACCACTTGACTCTAGTATAAACATCAAAGGAAATAAGTATTAAAAACAACTATACAGAGCTAGGCAAGATGGTGGAGGAGTGGGGCCTCTGTTTCAGCTGGTCCCCTGAATTTAGCTAGATATCTAACAAGTCACTCTGTATACCCATGAAATCAGCCTGAGATGTAAGATTATGTCTGGATCTCTATGGGGGCAATGAATCATCAGTCAAGAGGTACAAAGGACAGAGTTGTAATTGCATGGACAGATGTCAGAGGATAAATGGAAGGGAGAGGGCACCACAAGAAGCTAGCCATTGGAAGGTAATACCCCAGTGCAAAAGCGTCCTGTGCCTGGGGATCAGAAAAGCTTGAGCGTGGTGGTGGTGGGATGGGAAGGGACTAATAACTGGACTCAAACAGAACATAGTGTCTTAAGGGGCAAACGCTGGGACTGGGCAGCTGCAGGGGCTGACCTGAGCCCACAGACCCAGGGCCAGCCACCACCACTTCCAGGGCCCGGGCCCACGGTTTTGGTGGTACAGTGGGAAGAGACAAGCTGGGGGCGGGGAGTCCACCGTTGAGAGGATCACTTTGGGTGTGCACCACCTGTGGGGGGGCTGTGGTTTTTGGTGGTGCTTATAGAGGGGGAGACTGTGTGTTCTGGAGAATTCAGAGAGGAGCAGACTGTGGCTTCTCTCCTCTGGGGCAGAGTTCTGGGTGTGGACATTTTCCTTTGCTCTGACCCTTCAAAAAGGTGCAAAAAGCTGCCAGAAAACAAAAGCCCTACCAAAAAAGTGGTTTCCACAGAGCCCAACCCCTTGACAGGGGACAGGGAAACTCTGCCCAAACAGGATGGACTGAAAAACAATGTGCCAGGTTCCTCCCCCAAAATACAAGCCAGAAGAACAAGAGGACAACAACCCTAGGGTCGCCATCAAACTGTAAAAACCCAACACCAGGGAAAAATAGTATATTAAGCTCCTGGTGTTGCCTCATGACCTATATATTTCAAAGATACAACTTTTCTCTTTTTTAAAATTTTTTAAAATTATTTCTCATGTCTCTTCTGTTGTTTTTTTTAACCTACTTATCATTTCAACTACATGTTTAATACAACACATTACATAGTAACTTTTTAACTTGAACTTTTTCACACATATACTTTTTTTTTTCCAATGTAGTCCTTTTTTCCCTATTCAATACTACCTGTATATAGATACCTGTTTTAATTTCCCTGTATCTCTGGGTAGTAATGTTGTCTAACGAAGATAATAAAATACACTCAGTAAGAATTGAAACACCCAACCTCACCCACATCGAGGAATTATAGAAACCTTCCCTTCACTCCCCCCCATTTTTATTTTGTTGGGGGTGGGGTGGGTTGGGTGGCTTTTTTGTTGCTGTTTTTTGTTTTTATTTTTGTACTTTATAAACCTTATTCTTGGGTTTCATTTTGGCTGGGGTTTTTTGGTGGTGGCTTCTGATTGCTCCAAACTTTCCCAGGGTGCACTTTGCCTGGATTGTGGGTGATATTTTTGGCTGTATATCCCCTCAAAGACCACTCAACAGAATGACTAGAAGCAGGAACTCACAAAAAAGAAAAGACCCAGAGACAGTGGCTTCTCCCACAGACCTAAAGGCAAAGGCAGTCCTAAGGGGGAAATAACTAGCCATCCAAGCCTATCTCAAAACATTAGAAAAATCCCAAATGCACAAGTTAACCTTACACCTAAAGGAGCTGGAAAAAGAACAACAGGTAAAAATCTAAAACAAGCAGGAAAAGAGAAATAATGATGACTAGAGCAGAGACCTATGAAATAGAAACCAGAAAAACAGTAAAACAGATCAATGAAATAGAAGCTTATTCTTTGAAAGAAATAGTAAGATTTGTAAACCACTGGCCATACTTATTCAAAAGAAGAGAGAAAGGACCCAAATTAATAAAATTTTTAATGAAAGGGTGTTGTGAGCGGCTCTCCTAGAGCGAGTTGAGCAGGTGGTAGCAAAGGCTCCCTGGTCCTCGGTCGGAGGGCACTCATGGCTAATCCCCTGGGCTCATTAAGGCCCTGTTGTTTGCCTTAAGATTATTCTCCCATGTTCTGCTGTCATTCCAAAAGCGGACCTTGCGGTCTACCCTGCAGCTGCATGTTCTATAATTATGATTGGCACATCCTGTACTTGAGACATGTCTCATCTTTGTGCAAATATGCTGTGGTAATCACTTTGTGCAAATATGCTGTGGTAATCACTTATGAAACAGATTATAAGAGTATGTGCTTAATAAAGAACTTTGTCACTTGCGCCAATCGGCCTGGTGTCCCTCGCGTGTTCTTTGCATTCCCTCACCTCCCGGGACTCTCCCTCTTTTTCCCCTTTTCTTTTCCCTCGCCGGTTGCCGTGCGGGCACGACAAGTGGCGCCCGAACAGGGACATCTCGGGAACGTGGTGTTGCTTTCGATTCAGGTAAGGGAACCCGGTCGGCCCGGGACGCCATGAGTAAAATGGGGCTCTCGCAATCAGCTGAGTCCTCCTACTTCATGCAGACTTTGCAGACTCTCCTCAGAGAAAGGGGGTCAAAAATTTCTAAGAAGGAACTTGAAGGACTTTTTAATGTAATACATGACTTCTGTCCTTGGTTCCCTAAAGAAGGGAGTGTGGACCTTGAACATTGGCGCCGCGTCGGACAGGAAATAAAGAACCAAATTTTTGTTAGGGGCGCTGATGCGGTGCCTCCTCGAACTATGACTACTTGGTCTATTATTCGTGATTTATTGGACCCTTCTCATAGTATTGTTCTGGTCTCTCCTAAACCTGGCTCGATTGCAGGTAGTCTGGCCCCTACCCAGGCTTATGAATATTTATCTGAGGAACCTGATTATGTGGAACCCACTCCCCCTTTATATCAGGGGTCCCCAATGTCATTATCTTCTGATTCGTCTCGGTCTGGGTCCCATCTGGGACATCCTACGGATGACTTCCCCCCTCCTCCTCCAGATGTAATGCCCGGAGGAGATGAGTTTGGGGATGATGATGTGTATCTAGATGATGATAATAATAATAACATTTTTAACCTTTCCTCGTCTCCTCAGCCCTTATGTTCCTTTTTGGATAAGGGAGAGGACAACCTTGATAATATTCCCTTGGAAGGATTAACCCTTTCCCCTCCTAAAAGGACACCTCCCACATCAGATCCCGAACATAATGCCCAATGGAAGAAACAACGTTTCAAATTGCCCCCTCCTAGTAGGCCCTCTTGTTCAACCTGTTACTTGGAATGATCCCACACCCCGAGTACATACTAATTTCACTTGGGGATTTGGAGGCCTTAGTGATTATAATGTTGGAGAGACGGTGGCTCGCCCTTTTAATTGGCAAGCTCGAGCCACCACCCCCCCATTTGTTTCCAGTTCTTTACCGATGATAACTCCACTTACAGATGTATGTCCACTGCTAAATATTCTCGAGCTTTATTTAGGGATCCTGGCACTACTGGGTACGTCCCCCGCACGCCGAAGGGACCTACCACGCCCTGGAGTATTCTCGAAGTTGTGCCCACGACCCCAGTCACCACTCAGAAATTCGGAATGCGTCCCCTGGGACATCCCCCTTGTGCAACTACCTATGCCTGGAAGAGATCCAACAGTTTGTGGACTGAGTGTGTCCAGAAAGAACCGTTACTCCTTGCTCCCACTGGCATCGACTTTCCTCTTACAGACTGGTCGAAAAGAAAGGAAGAAAAATTGAACATCCCCCATGTTCCTTTGCGTTTGACTGGACCTCGAAAAGTAAATTTTGGTCAGCTCCCTGGGTCTATGCTGTCCACCCCCCAGGGTATGTTTCATCCTGAACTTTGGAAACTCGTCACTACCATGGGGCCCATACGAAACCAAGATCTTGTATCGGGCCAACTAACACTACGTGCTTGTGTCCCGCGTCCATTTCTGCTAGTCGTGGGGGTAGGGATTATTGCATCCGTGAGGGTTAATGGTACAATCATGTATGATATCCATTGTCCTAGGTGTAGACTAACCAATTGTATTCCTATAGACGCCATGAACAGGCCTCGATCTCCCGTACATGTGTTCCTGGTAATACAGCCACCCTTTGTTCTCCTTCCTGTTGAAATAGAGGGTCCCTGGTACACTAACTATGGCTATCAATTCGCAGTTGAGTTAGAAAATCACTTACACAGGTCTAAAAGATTTATTGGGCTTGCTATAGCTGGCGTCACTCTCTGATATCTTTAATTGCTTCAGCCACAGTTTCCACTGTGGCTCTTAGTAATATCATTCATACTGCTACTCACCATTCATACTGCTACTCATGTCAATCAACTGTCAAAAAATGTTTCAGCCGCTCTGCATATACAACAGAATATTGATCAAAAAATCCTAGCCCGTTTGGATAGTCTTGAGGAAGCAGTGGAGTTCTTAGGCTCGCAACTGTCGATATTAAAAACACAAATGTCTTTGATATGTCATGGTGCTTTCCAGCATATCTGTGTTACACCCTTACAAGCTATGAATTATTCTTGGCCCCAAATTCAAAATCATCTAAAAGGCATATGGCACGATACAAACGTTAGTCTTGACCTCCTAGAACTCCAAAAAAGAATATCCGTCATTGGGTACGCCCACCTTGATACTGCTAACCCCTCTGACCTTGCTCGTTCTATATTGCATACTATGCAGGGTTTTAACCCAGGTAACATGCTGCAACATACCTTTTGGTATCTTCTAGGATTAATAATCTTACTGGGAATTTTATTCGCTATATGGTGTTGCTTTTGCAATATATGGAAACACTTCTTGCAATGAGTCAATGCCCATCTTTACTTTTGGCAATTAAAACAAAAAGGGGGAGATGTTGTGAGCGGCTCTCCTAGAGCGAGTTGAGCAGGTGGTAGCAAAGGCTCCCTGGTCCTCGGTTGGAGGGCACTCATGGCTAATCCCCTGGGCTCATTAAGGCCCTGTTGTTTGCCTTAAGATTATTCTCCCATGTTCTGCTGTCATTCCAAAAGCGGACCTTGCGGTCTACCCTGCAGCTGCATGTTCTATAATTATGATTGGCACATCCTGTACTTGAGACATGTCTCATCTTTGTGTAAATATGCTGTGGTAATCACTTTGTGCAAATATGCTGTGGTAATCACTTATGAAACAGATTATAAGAGTATGTGCTTAATAAAGAACTTTGTCACTTGCGCCAATCGGCCTGGTGTCCCTCGCATGTTCTTTGCATTCCCTCACCTCCCGGGACTCTCCCTCTTTTTCCCCTTTTCTTTTCCCTCGCCGGTTGCCGTGCAGGCACGACAAAAGGGGAGAGATCACAACTAACACCAAGGAAATAGAAATGATTATTAGAAATTATTACCAGCAACTGTATGCCAACAAATTAAGCAACCTGTAAGAAAGGGATGCCTTCTTAGAAACATATAAACTTACCAAAGCTGAAACAGGAAGAAGTGGAAAACTTAAGCAGACCCATAACTAGCAAGGAAATTGAAGCAGTAATCAAAATCTCCCAAACAACAGGAGTACAGGGCCAGATGGCTTCCCAGGAGAATTCTACCAAACATTTAAAGAAGAATTAATACTTATTTTTATGAAGCTGTTTCAAAAAATAGAAAGGGAAGGCAAACTTCTAAAGTTGTTCTATGAGGTATTACCTAGATCCTCAAACCAGACAATGCTCTCACCAAAAAGGATAATTATAAACCAATATCACTGATGAATATGGATCCAAAATTTCTCACCAAGATACTAGACAATAGTATCCAACAGCAAACTGAAAGGATTATTCACCATGATCACATGGGATTTATTCCTGGGCTGCAAGTGTGGTTCAACATCCACAAATCAATGTGATACACTACATTAATAAAAGAAAGGTCAAGAAGTACAGTATTTTTCTTGAGAAAATTCTGCACAGTATAGGGATAGCAGGAAAATACCTCAATATCATAAAAATCATATATGAAAAGCTGAGAGATAATATCATTCCCAAAGGGGAAATACTGAGAGCTTTAACCCTAAGGTGAGGAACAAGGCAAGGATGCCCACTTTCATCACTGTTGTTCCAGATAGTATTAGAAGTCCTAGCCTCAGCAATCAGACAACAAAAAGATTTAAAAGGCATCTGAATCAGCCATGATAAAGTCAAACTCTCACTCTTTGCAGATGACATGATACACTATGTGGGAAACCCAACAGACTCCACCCTCAATTTGCTCGTACTCATACAAGAAGTCAACAAAGTGACAGAATACAAAATCAATGCACATAAATCAGTTGAACATCTATATAGTAAAAACGAGACAGAAAAAAAAGAGAAATTAAGGAATCAATTCCATTTACAATAGCACCCAAATGCATAAGATAACTAGGAATAAACCTAACCAACAAGGTAGATGATCTATACTCTAGAAACTACAGAACACTGATGAAAGAAATTGAAGAAGACATTAAAAAGATAGAAAAACATTCCATGCTCATGGATCAGAAGAATAAACAATGTTAAAATGTCTATGCTGCCCAGAGCAATCTATACTTTCAATGTCATCCCTATCAAAATACCATTGGCATTTTTCAAAGTGCTGGAACAAACGATCCTAAAATATGTGTGGAACCAGAAAAGACCCCGAATCATCAAGGAAATGTTGAAAAAGATAAACAAAGCTGGAGCCATCACTTTGCCTGATTTCATGCTATATTACAAAGATGTGATCACCAAGACAGCATGGTATTGCCACAAAAATAGACACATAGATCAATGGAACAGAATGGAGAGCCCAGAAATGGACCCTCAACTCTATTGTCCACTAATCTTCAACAAACCAGGAAAAAATATCCATTGAAAAAAAGACAGTCTCTTCAATAAATGGTGGTGGGAAAATTGGATAGCTATATACAAAAGAATGAAACTCGACAATTCTTTTACACCATAGACAAAGATAAAGTTAAAATGGATTAAAGACCTCAGTGTGAGACAGGAATCCATCGAAATCCTAGAGAAGAACATAAACAGTAACCTCTGAGACTTGGGCCACAGTAACTTCTTTCAAGACACAGCTCCAAAGGCAAGGGAAACAAAAGCAAAAATGGACTTTTGGGAATCCATCAAGATCAAAAGCTTCTGCACAGCAAAGGAAATAGTCAACAGAACAAAGAAGCTACCCAAGGAATGGGAGAAGATATTTGCAAATTCAATACAGACAAAGGGCTTGTAACCAAGATCTATAAAAAAGTTTTTCAAATTCAACACCCAAAAAACAAATAATGAAGTCCAAAAATGGGCCAAAGTCATGATCAGACATTTCTCAAAGAAGACATAAAAATGACTATCAGACACATGAAAAAATGTCATCATCATTAGCCATCAGGGAAATTCAAATCAAAATCACATTGACATACCACCTTACACCAGTTAGCACGGCAAAAATTAACAAAACAGGGGACAACAAATGTTGGCGAGGATGTGGAGAGAGAGGACCCCTCTTATACCACTGGTGGTAATGCAAGCTGCTAAAGCCACTTTGGAAAACAGTACGGATGTTCCTCAAAAAGTTAAAAATAGTGCTACCCTATGACCCAGCAATTTCACGACTCCAAAGACACATATGTCGTGAAAAGAAGGAGAACATGCACCACAATGTTCATAGCAGTGATGTCCACAATAACCAAACTGTGGAAGGAGTCAAGATGCTCTTCAACAGATGAAAAATATAAAGATGTGGTTGATATATACAATCAATATTACTCAGCCATCAGGAAGGATGAATATCCACTATTTGCATCAACATGGATGGAACTGTAGGGGATTATACTAAGTGAAATAAGTCAAGCAGAGAAAGACATTTATCATCTGGTTTCACACATATGTGAAAAATAAGTATAGCATGGAGGACATTAGGGGAAGGAAGGAAAAAAATGAAGGAGTGAAATCAGTGGGGGAGATGAACCATGAGAGACTTTGGACTCCAGGAAACAATATGAGGGTTTCAGAGCATAAGGGGGTAGGGGGATGGGGTAGCCTGGTGATGGATGTTAAGGAGGGCACAGGTTGTAATAAGCATTGGGTATTATACACAAATAATCAATTATGGAACACTACTTCAAAAACTAATGATGTACTATATGGTGACTAGCATAACATAATAAAAAATAATTAAAAATTAAATAAAAAAAGAAAAAGAAAATATGTTCTCTGATATTTTGGAACAACTAATAATTTGATGTGTCCACGAGAATAAACTCTACCATGGGACTCATTTACACTCTGAACACAGAAAATCTGATCCAATGGGGAAAAATACTTTCCTTTCTCACTGAATTAAAAGAGGAGAGAAAGATACCAAGACAGAGGCACAGAGAGAGAGAGACACAAACTTCTCAGGTTGGATAAAAAAGCCCTACTTAATTCATAAGAATTCCATTTACATCTTAACTACTACCAAATAGATCTTATTCTTTAGAATTCTAATATCAGAAGGGTAAATTTGATTAAATTTTCTTTTACTTTATATTTTGTATTAAATCTAATCTTTACTAAAATGAAAGTTTTGGTTTAAAGCTAATAGTGTGAAGCAATGTTTAGATACATACTTTTACCTCTTAAAAATTCACTGAATATAGTGATAAGATAGTGGCAAGATTTTCTGGCATTCTGAATTTAATTTTTGTTTTGTTTTTTTTAAATGCCAAAATGGAAAAAAAATAAAGTACATCAAAGCAAAAAATATATATAATACAACTCAACACCAAAACCCTCCAAGCAATCCAATTTATAAGTGGGCTGAGGGAACTGAATAGGCATTTTTCCAAGGAAGACATACAGATAGATGACACACACATGAAAAGATGCTCAACATCACTCATCATCAGGAAAATGTAAATCAGAACCACAGT
The DNA here is from genome assembly GCF_922984935.1 of Meles meles. Lineage (NCBI taxonomy): Eukaryota > Metazoa > Chordata > Mammalia > Carnivora > Mustelidae > Meles > Meles meles. The sequence goes on along the minus strand of NC_060087.1, from coordinate 49,047,592 downwards.
GAGATATCACTTTATAACTGTCAGAATGGCTAAAATAAAAATCATGAGAAATAAGAAGTGCTTCTGAGTGTCTGGAGAAAAGGAGACTTTCATGCTCTGTTGGTGGGAATGGAAATTGGTGCAGCTACTGTGGAAAACACTGTGGAGGTTATCCCCCCCAAAAAATGGAATCACCATAAGATGTACTAATTCTATTATGGAGTATTAATCCAAAGAAAATGAAAACACTATTTCAAAATGATATATGCACCCTTATGTTTATTGAAGCTTTATTCACAATAACTAAGATATGGAAGCAACCCAAGTTTCTGTTGATAGAGGAATAAATAAAGAAGCCAGAGTACATGTACACAATAGAATATTATTCATCCATAAAAAAGAATCAGAACTTGCCACTTACCACAACATGAATGAACAGAGGCAAAATGGCAAGTGAAATAAATCAGTGAGAGAAAGATAACTGTCATATGATATCACACATATGTGTAATTTAAGAAACAAACAAAGAAAAAAAAGAAAAAAAACAGACTCTTTAATACAGAGAACAGGCTGGTGATTGTTAGAGGGGAATTGATGGGGGGATGGGTGACACAGATAAAGGGGATTAAGAGTACACTTACCTTGATGAGCACTGAGAAATGTATAGAGTTGTTGAATTATTATATTGCACACCTGAAACTAATATAACACTATATGTTAATTATACATCAATAAAAAAATCAAAAAAGTTAAAATCTTTAAACAATAAAATAGCATAAACAGTATTTAAAAAAATGCCCACTATACAAGAGGTGGAGATATGTCAAAAGGGCAGAGGAACCAATCTAAAAGAGTTCCCAATAGTCAAAGGTGGAACAATTTGAGCAACAAATAAATAACAAGAGTGTTGGAGTATAACTTCAAGAACAAAACAAATCTCCATGAGCCCAAACTAATATACATGAATGATAGAATAAATGGATATTTGTGAATATAAGGACAAATATTTCTTACAGAAACAGATTCCAATTAACAAAAGGGGAAAAAACATGGAAGGGGGGAAAAATCCCAATGGTCCTCAGAAAATGGATAGGTGGTGTGCCCAGGTGGCTCAAAGGGTTAAGCCTGTACCTTTGGCTCAGGTCATGATCTCAGGGTCCTGGGATCAAACCCCACATTGAGCTCTCTGCTCAGCAGGGAGCCTGCTTCCCCCTTTCTCCCTGCCTGCCTCTCTGCCTACTTGTGATCTCTCTATCTCTGTCAAATAAATATTTTTTTAAAAAGGGTAGGTGAAATATATTAATTGCATAGAACACTATGAATACTATCAAGTAGTTCAATGAAAGATCTAGATTCATATATGTCAACAGGGATAAGACACAAAGCACATTTTGGAGTAAAAACAATTTACAAAAAGACAAGTAGAATATGATATCATTTTACAAAATGGTTTAAAACTTCAAATAATATTACATATTTTTGTGGACACATTCATATGTAATAAAATTACCAACACATATATGGATGAGAATGATGAATACAACATTTAGGATAATGATTATCTCTTCATAGGGAAACAGGAAATAGATGAGAAGAGTAGAACTTTAGTTGTGTCTGTAATATTTATTTATTTTTTTTATTTGAGAGCACTGTGGTAAATAAAGAAAGATATTGGTACTTAGGTGTTAAGATGGTGGAGTAGTAAGGGACCCTATGCTTGGATCATCCCTTCAACACAGCCAGATAAATATCAAGTAATTGTGAACACCCTAGAAATCTATCTGAGAACTGAGAGAACTCAGAACTAGAGGAAGTTTCATTCTTCTACATATAGCTGTCCAATTTTCCTACCACCATTTATTTAAGAGACTGTCTTTTTCCATTGAATATTTTTCCTACTTTGTAAAAGATTATTTGACCATAAAGTTGAGGGTCCATATCTGGGCTCTCTACTCTGTTCCACTGGTCTATGTGTCTGTTTTTATGCCAGTCCCATGCTGTCTTGGTGATCACAGCTTTGTAGTAAAGCTTGAAATAAGGTAACGTGATGCCGCCAGTTTTATTTCTGTTTTTCAACATTACCTTAGTGATTCGGGGTCTCTTCTGATTCCATAAAAATTTTAGGATTATTTGCTCCAGCTCTTTGAAAAATACCAGTGGAATTTGGATCAGAATGGCATTAAAAGTACAGATTGCTCTAGGCAGTATAGACATTTTAACAATGTTTATTCTTCTGATCCAAGAGCATGGAGTGGTCTTCCATTTTTTGTGTCTTCTTCAATTTCTTTCATGAGTGTTCTGTAGTTCCTCAAGTTTTACCTTTTTGATTACGTTTATTCCCAGGTATCTTATGGTTCTTGGTGCTACAGGAAATGGAATCAATTCTCTAATTTCCCTTTCTGTATTTTCATTGTTAGCGTATAAGAAAGCCACTGATATCTGTACATTGACTTTGCATCCTGCCACATTCCTGAATTGCTGTATGAGTTCTAGTAGTTTGGGGGTGGAGTCTTTGGGGTTTTCCATATAAAGTATCATGTCATCTGCGAAGAGAGAGTTTGACTTCTTAATTGCCAATTTGGATACCTTTTATTTCTCTTCGTTGTCTGATTGCTGTTGCTAGGACTTCTAATACTATGTTGAACAGGAGTGGTGAGAGTGGGCATCCTTGTCGTGTTCCTAATCTCAATGGGAAGGCTGTGAGCTTTTTACCATTGAGGATGATATTTGCTGTGGGTCTTTCACAGATAGATTTTATGAAGTTCAGTAATGTTCCCTTTATCCCTATACTTTGAAGCGTTTTAATCAGGAATGGATGCTGGATTTTGTCAAATGCTTTTTCTGCATCAACTTAGAGGACCATGTGGATCTTCTCTCTTCTCATATTGATATGCAGAAGAATGAAACTCAACCATTCTCTTACACCGAACACAAAGATAAACTCGAAATGGATAAAAGACCTCAACGTGAGACAGGAATCCACCAGAATCCTAGAGGAGAACATAGGCAGTAACCTCTTCGATATCAGCCACAGCAACTTCTTTCAAGATATGTCTCCAAGGGCAAAGGAAACAAAAGCGAAAATGAACTTTTGGGACTCCATCAAGATCAAAAGCTTCTTCACAGCAAAGGAAACAGTCAACAAAACAAAGAGGCAACCCACGGAATGGGAGAAGATAATTGCAAATGACAGTACAGACAAAAGGTTGATATCCAGAATCTATAAAGAACTCCTCAAACTCAACACACACAAAACAGATAATCATATCAAAAAATGGACAGAAGATATGAACAAACACTTCTCCAATGAAGACATACAAATGGCTATCAGACACATGAAAAAATGTTCATCATCACTAGCCATCAGGAAGATTCAAATCAAAACTACATTGAGATACCACCTTATACCAGTTAGAATGGCCAAAATTAGCAAGACAGGAAACACTATGTGTTGGAGAGGCTGTGGAGAAAGGAGAACCCTCTTACACTGTTGGTGGGAACACAAGTTCGTGCAGCCACTTTGGAGAATATTGTGGAGATTCCTTAAGAAATTAAAAATAGAGCTTCCCTATGACCTTGCAATTGCACTACAGGGTATTTAACCCAAAGATACAGATGTAGTGAAAAGAAGAGCCATCTGTACCCCAATATTTATAGCAGCAATGGCCACAGTCGCCAAACTGTGGAAAGAACCAAGATGCCCTTCAACGGACAAATGGATAAGGAAGATGTGGTCCATATACACTACGGAGTATTATGCCTCCATCGGAAAGGATGAATACCCAACTTTTGTAGCAACATGGATGGGACTGGAAGAGATTATGCTGAGTGAAATAAGTCAAGCAGAGAGAGTCAGGTATCATATGGTTTCACTTATTTGTGGAGCATAACAAATAACATGGAGGACATGGGGAGACGGAGAGGAGAAGGGAGTTGAGGGAAATTGGAGGGGAAGATGAACCATGAGAGACTATGGACACTGAAAAAGAACCTGAGGGTTTTGGAGGGGCGGTGAGTGGGAGATTGGGGGAGCCAGGTGGTGGGTATTATGGAGGGCATGCATTGCATGGAGCACTGGGTGTGGTGCAAAAACAATGAATTCTGTTATGCTTAAAAGAAATTTTTAAAAAAGAAAGAAAAAAGAACTAGAGGAAGAACAAAGGCCACCTAATAGAATATAGGAAGTCAGAGATGTGATCTGAGGGAGAAAAAAATCAGAAGTGTTGAGGAAAGAGAGCCTTGATCACTGGATGGTGGAGCATAGAGAGGGAGAAAGAGATATCAGCATTCACGGACTGCACAAGAAAAACACTTCCCCAAAATTATTGACTGGGAAAACAAGAAGGGTTGATTATTGAAGTTTTTTAAGTATTGGAGCTCAAAGTCTGAAGTTTTAGAAGTCTGCACTATCACAGGGTAGAGTCTGGCAGGCATAGTGGTACTCCTGTGCAGAAGGAGGTCAGAGGCCCCGGAGCAGATAGCATGGCCTCAGGACCTTCTGGGTTGCACCAGGAGAGAACGTTCCAATTTTTGGAGTGCATTTGGGAGAGGTGGCACTGTTTCTCAGGGAACAAAAGAGCCAACAGTTGCCATTGTGCTGCTCTAATCATACCCATAGGCATAGAGGCATCTGATGAGGGCAGCTAACCTGATTGCTGGTTTTTTGTTGCACTTTACCATAGACTCCAAGCCCCTGCACCTTCATGTGACTGCCTTTCTGGAACAACCTGGCACCAGCCACAGTGCAGAGAGACACTCTCCCAGAGGAACTCTGCAGGTCCATATCTCATCAGGTCTCTAAAATGTGAAGTTTTGAAACACAACCAGCATGCCTGAGATAAAACACAGGATCACTGCACCACTGGGTGGGCAGATGGACTAGACACAGACTGGGTAAACGCAGGGATCTGAGGAATCCCTGGGACACAAGAGGGGAGATTGTTTGCTCTTCTGTGAGGGTTCCCTGAACAGTGACGGGTGCAAACATCCCTCTATGGAGATGAGAGAATGGGCTGATGTTATTTTTAATCCCCCTGTACCTCAGTACAAACAGGCCTCAGTGAGCAGCAGAGCATCCAACATGGAACCTTGAGCCATTTACACCAAGTTCCACCCACCAGCACTCTACAGGTGCTTTTTAATCGGGCAAGTATACCTGAGAGCCAGAACAGCAAAGGGTCCCTTCCCCACACCAGCATAAACCTTCCCACACATATACACATACCAAGTCTACAGACCAAAGAATGCTGCAAAAAAAAAAAAACAGCTCTAGTAAAATTGGATCTAGCCTCTTTTAACAAAGAGACCAAAACTCACCTAGTTAAAACTTGCCACACAGTGGACAAAGTCCAAACACTCCCCACTGCAGGCAAGGAGAAACTTTGCAGAGGACTGACTTGAAGGAAAGAGCAGCCAAAACACAACAGCAGCGTACACTCAACATACACCAGAAATGCTACTTGAAGTGTCAGAACTCAGGCAATATATGACATCTTAATAGAGTCAGTACTCTCAGGAGCAGGAAACACAAGAGGCTTTCCTAATATAAAGAAGACAGAGACCTAGGGAAAATGCCAAGATGGAGGAATTGATGCCCCCAGAAAAAAGAAGAAAAGTTCACAGCCAAGGATCTAATGAAAACAGATATAAGCAATATGTATGATCCAGAATTGAAAACAATCATAAGGGGCACCTGGGTGGCTCAGTCAGTTAAGTGTCTGCCTTCAGCTAAGGTCATGATCCTGGGGTCCTGGATGGAGCCTTGCATCCATCTGCTTATCCCTCTCCCTCTGCTGCTGACCCTGCTTGTGTGTTCTCTTTATTGCTCGCTCTCTCTTAAATAAATAAATGAAATCTTTCAAAATCAATCGTAAGGCTACTAGCTGTGCTGAGGAAAGCACAGGAGACACAATGGAGTCCCTTAACACAGAGATAAAAGAACTAAAAAACAGTCGAGCCAAAATAAAAAACGCTATAACCAAGATGTGAAAATGATTGGATGTAATAAACACAAGGATAGAAGAAGCAGAAGAATAAATGAGTGATAAAGAAGATAAAAATATGGAAAATAATGAAGCTGAAAAGAAGAGGGGAAAATACTGGATCATGAATGTAGAATTAGAGAATTCAGTGACTCCGTAAGACATACCATTCATATCATAGAAATCCCAGAAAAAGGAGAGAGAGAAAAGTTGGAAGGTTTATCTGAGCAAATTACAGCTGAAAACTTCCCTAATCTGGGGGAGAAAACAAACATCCAAATCCAGGAGGCCCAGAGGACGCCCATCAAAATCAAGAAAAGCAGGCTAACACCAAGGCATATCATAGTAAAATTTACAAAATGCAGAGATAAGGAAAACATCCTGAGAATAGTAATGGAAAAGAAATCTCTAACTTAGAAGGGAAGACAAATCATGGTAACAGCAGATTTAACAACAATAATTTGGCAGGCTAAGGAGTAGCATGATACATTCAAATGCCGCATGTGAAAAATATGCAGCCAAGAACACTCAAAGCTGTCATGCAGAATAGGAGAGATAAAGAGTTTCCCAGGAAAACAAAATTAAAGGAGTTCATGGCTGCTAAACTAGCCCTGCAATACATATTAAAGGGGAAACTTTGAGTGGGAAAAAAAGACCAAAAGCAACAAAGACTAGAAAGGAAAAGAGAAAATCTCAAGAAACAATGACTTTACAGGTAATACAATGGCACTAAATTCATCTTTATCAGTAATCACTGTGAATGTAAATGGACTAAATGCTGCAATCAAAACACACAGGCTGTCAGAATGGATTTAAAAAAGACCTATCTATATGATGTCTACACGAGACTCACTTTAGACCTAAAGACTCATAAAGACTGAAAGTGAAGGGATGGAGCACCATTTATCATAATAACAGATGTCAAAAGAAGCTGGAGTACCCGTACCTACATCAGAAAAACCAGATTTTTTAAAAGATTTTATTTATTTATTTGACAGACGGAGATCACAAGTAGGCAGAGGCAGACAGAGAGAGAGAGGGAGAAGCAGACTCCCCGCCGAGCAGAAAGCCCGATGTGGGGCTTGATCCCAGAATCCTGAGATCATGACCCGAGCCGAAGGCAGAGGCTTTAACACACTGAGCCACCCAGGTGCCCCAGAAAAACCAGATTTTAAACCAAAAACTGTAACAAGAGATGAAGAAGAAAAGGGTCTATCCAACTAGAAGCTCTAACAATTGTAAATATTTATGTCCCCAACTTGGAAGCACCCAAATATAGAAATCAATTAATAACAAACATAAACTCTTTGATAATAATACAATAATAGTAGTGACTTTAATACTCCCCCTTCCATCAACAGACATCATCTAAGCAGAAAATCAACAGGGAAACAGTGGATTTGAATGACACATTGGACCAGATGGACCTAACACATATATTCAAAACATTCTATCTAAAACAGTGACTACACATGCTTTTCAAGTACACAAATACATTCTCCAGAATACATAACATGTTACACCACAAAACATTTTTCAACAAATTCAAAAAGACTAAAATCATATTATGCATCTTTTCTAACCACAACAGTATGAAACTATAAACCAGCCACAAGAAAAAATCTGGAAAGAACACAAATACATAGAGGTTAAATGGCATGCTACTAAACAGTGAATGTGTCAACCAAGAAATCAAAGAAGAAATCAAAAAATACATGGAGGTAAATGAAGATGAAAGGACAATTGGCCCCAAATCTTTGGAATGCAGCAAAAGTTGTTGAAGGATTATAGCAATACAGGCACATTTTAAGAAGCAAAACAAAACAAAACTAACAGGCAAAAAAACACCTCAAATATCCTAACCTTACACATAAAAGAGGTAGAAAAAGAAGAACAAAATAAACTGAAATCCAGTATAAGAAAGAACATAAAGACTAGAACAGTAATAGATGAAATGGAGACTAACAACTGTACAGAACAGGTCAATGAAACAAGGAGCTGATTCTTTAAAAAGAATAAATGTCAAATGATCATGTCAATAGATACAGAAAAAGCATTTGACAAAGTACAACAACTATTAATTACAAAAACTCTCAAGAAATTAGGTTTAAAGGGAAGATACCTCAACTTAATAAAGGTTATATGTGAAAAACCCACACTAACATCATACTCAATGATGAAAAAAACTGAGGGTTTTCCTCTAAGATCAGGAAAAAGACAAAAATATGTCCAGTCTCACCATTCTTACTCAGCATGGTATTGGAAGTCCTAACCACAGCAATCAAACAAGAAAAAAAAAAAGTAAAAAGCATCCATATTAGTAAGGAAGAGGTAAAATTTCCAGTATTTGCAGGTAACAAGACACTATATATAGAAATCCTAAACACTCCACAAAAAAACTACCAGAGCTGATAAATGAATTCAGTGAAGTGACAGGATAAAAAAATCAATATACAGAAATCTATAATATTTATATACACTAATAATAAATTAGCATAACATGACAATAAGAAAACAATCCCATTACAATTGTACCAAAAAATAAAATAATTAAGAATAAATTTTACCAAGGACATGAAAGACCTGCACTCCAAAATCTTTAAAATCTTGATGAAAGGAAGTGAACATGATATAAACAAATGGAAATATATTATATACTGATGGGTTGGGAGAAAAAATATTGTTAAAATGCCCATATTACCCAAAGCAATCTGCCGATTTAATGCATTCCTTACCAAAATACCAACAGCATTTTAACAGAACTAGAACAACCAATGGTAAAATTTGTATGGGAGCACAAAAGACACCAATAGCCAAAGGAATCATGAGGAAAAGAACAAAACAGGAGTTAACACAATTTCAGATTTCAAGATATACTACAAAACTGAGGCATCAAGTGAAGATGGTGGAAAAGTAGGGAACCCAAGTTTCATCTGGTCCCTTGAATTCAGCTAGATACCTATCAAATCATTCTGAACACCTGTGAATTCAACCTGAGATCTGAGAAAATACTTGCTGCAATTCTACAGAGAGAAAAGTGACCACTTTTTACAAGATAGGATGTGTGGAGAAGTGAATCTGAAGGGATATATCAGAAGATAGACCATGAGGGGAGGGAGCCTCTGTATGCCAGCTACAGGAAAGTGATAGAGTAGCAGAGTACAAAATCAGAACTTTTAGAAGTCTGCTTCTGTGAGGAATGTTCCTGACTGAAAGGTGCTGGACAAAGTGGGGCAGAATCCCAGGTAGGACAGTGTGGGCCCAGCATCCCCAGGGTCATAGAAAGAAAGTGAGTGCCTGAGTGTGACAGAGTTCCCAACCATTTGAGTGGGGAAGCTGGTTACAATTAGTGAGCCCTGGAGGCCTCTCAGCTAGGAGTTACCATAAGCTGCAAACTGCAGCACAATTGTGTTACTGCTCTTCAAGCAGGGAATGAGCAAGCAACAACCTCTGTGAGATCCAGCTCCTTCCCCTGGGAAGAGCAGCACAGGAGCACTCACAATCAGGCAATTGCCCCCCAGCAGGGGCCCAGTGAGCAGTGGGGTCTTGGTAAGACATCCCTTCCTGCCCTGGGATGACTGGTGCAGGTGTGCACAGCAAAAGTATGAGGAGTTTGGTGCATACAAAAGGGACTGAACGCCTTTCCCTGAGGGAGTACTGATGAGTGGGAGCAGCAGTGTTCAGCTCAGGGGCTGGAGATCAGGGAACAGCCATTTTTTACTCTCCCCACCCCATCCTCTAGAACAGCCCTGGGCAAGAAAAGCCTTCAGGGAGCAAAAGGGACATAGAGCAACGTGAAGCAGTTTACACAAAGCCCAGCCCCCTGGCAAGGGTTGGAACAACAATGTTCAGGCAAAGACACCTGAGAATCAGTGCAACAGGCCCCTTCCCCAGAAGACCAGTAGGATTCTCAGGTGAATACCAAATGTATAGATCACTGAGAACTGAAAAACTCCTGTGCAAGGGGAAAATAGTATATTTTTATTTAGAAGAAATTAGAGACTTCTTCTGCATTAAAGGTCTAGTCTTTCAATTTAATGTCCACAAAAGCCAAACTGTGGAAGGAAGCAAGATGTCCTTCAACCGATAAATGGATAAAGAAGATATGATTCATATATACAATGGGATATTACTCGGCTATCAGAAAGGATGAATACCCAGTATTTGCATCTTCATGGATGGAACTGCAGGACATTATGCTAAGTGAAATAAGTCAAGCAGAGAAAGACAATTATATGGTGTTACTCATATGTGGAATATAAGGAATAGAGCAGAGGATCATAGGGGAAGAGAGGGAAAACTGAATGGGAAGAAATCAGAGAGGGAGACAAATCATGAGAGACTCTTGAATCTGGGAAACAAAGTGATGGTTGCAGAAGGGAAGGGGTGGCAGGATGAGCTAACTGGGTGATGGGCATTAAGGAGAGCATGTGATGTGGTGCGCACTGGGTGTTATATGCAACTAATGAATCATTGAACACTACATCAAAAAATTATGATGTACTATATATTGGCTAATTGAATTTAGAATTCTTTTTAAAGATTTTATTTATGTATTTGACAGACAGATCACAGGTAGGCAGAGAGGCAGGCAGAGAGAAAGGAAGGGAAGCAGGTTCCCTGCTGAGTAGAGAGCCTGATGTGGGGCTCAATCCCAGGACCCTGAGATCATGACCTGAGCCAAAGGCAGAGGCTTTAATCCACTGAGCCACGCAGGTGCCCCTGAATTTAGATTTTTAAAAAAGTCTTTCAGTTTAAAATTTTATATTTATTTTTTCCATTTCCCCTATTCAACTAGTTTCTTATTTTATCAACTCTGTTTTTAAGTATTTTAATTTTAATTTTCACTTTTACATTTTATAGATACAGTCTTCATTTATTGCTTCCTTTCACTGTATTCAACTTTATTTTCATGTATATATATATATATATATATATATATATTTAGCTTTCTTTAAAATTTTGGGATTTAGTGTCTTCTAAAAAAAAAAACAAAAACAGATTAAAATACACCCAGGACCAAGTGGATCACTCTGTGTTCTTTACCTGTGAGATGTTATTTTCTTTTTGCCTTTTTTTTCTTTTAATTTTCTTTTTTGGTTTCTGACCTCTGCACAGTTACCTACTGTTTATTTCACTTGTGTTGTGGTTCGTATTTTTTTTTTATTTTGTTCACTCGTTCATCCATTCTTCTCTGGGAAAAATGACTAGAAGGAGGAACAACAAATGAAACAACAACAAATGAAAGAACCAGAGGTAAGACAGTCTGCCACAGGTCTAGATGATATGGTTATGAGTAAAATGTCAGAGCAGGAATTCAGGGTAATGACTATAAAGTAACTAGCTGGGCTTGAAAAAAGAATAAAAGACACAAGACAATCTCTTAGTGTAGAAATAAAATCTATTCAGGCCAAAAAAAAAATGCTATAACTGAGATGCATCTAAACTGGATGCTCTAACAGCTAGGGTAAATGAGGCAGAAAAGAAAACAATGAGATAAAACACAAAATCATGGAAAGGAAGGAAGCTGACAAAAAGAGAGAAAAAACAATTAGTGCACCATGAGGGGATGCTTCAAGAAATCAGCGATTCCATAATATGACATAATATTAGAATTATTGGTGTCCCCAAGGTAGAAGAAAGAGAAAGAGGGGGAATACAAGGTATATTTGAGCAAATCATACCAGAGAATTTCCCTAATCTGGGGAAAGACATGGGCATGCAAGTCCAGGAGACAATGAGAAACCCCCTCACAACCAATAAAAATAGATCGATACCCCACCATATAATAATGAAGCTTGCAAATTTCAGAGATAAGGAATAAATACTGAAAGCAGCTCAAGATAAGAACTCCATAATGTATGGTGGTAGGAACATTAGTCCAGCAGCAGACCTATCCAAAGAGACCTGGAAGGCCAGAAAAGGCCAGAATGATATATTCAGGGCTCTAAATGAGAAAAACATGCAGCCAAGAATACTTTATCTGGAAAGGCTATCATTCAGATTAGAAATAAAGAGATTCCAGAACAAACTGAAACTAAAAGAATTTGTGTACACTAGACCAGGCCTGCCAGAAATATTAAAGGGGATCCTGGAAACAAAGAGAGAGCCTAAAAAAAAGAGCCAAGATTCCCTTCAACAGATGACTGGATAAAGAAGACATGGTCCATATATATAATGGAATATTATGCCTCCATCAGAAAGCATGAATACCCACCTTTTGTATCCACATAGACGGGACTGGGAGAGATAATGCTGAGTGAAATAAGTCAAGCAGAGAGTCAATTATCATATGGTTTCACTTACTTGTGCAGCATAAGGAATAACACAGAGGACAGAAGGAGAGGAGAAGTGAGTTGGGGGAAATCGGAGGGGGAGATGAATCATGAGAGACTGTGGACTCTGAGAAACAAACTGAGGGCTTTGGAGTGGAGAGGGGTAGGGGGTTGGGTAAGCCTGGTGGTGGGTATTAAGGAGGGCATGTACTGCATGGAGCACTGGGTGTGGTTCATAAATAATGAATCTTGGAACACTGAAAAAATTAAATTAATGTAAACTGAAAAAATTATAAAAGGATACACGCACCCTTTAAAAAAAGGTATTCCAATTGCAACGAAGAATTCAAACTCTCACTCTTCACACACAGATTACATGATACTTTATGCCAAAAACCCAAGTCTCCACCTCAAAATTTCTAGAACTCATACAGGAATTCAGCAAAATGGCAGGATATAAAATCAATGCACAGAAATCAGTTGCATTTCTACAAACCAACAATGTGACTGAAGAAACAGAAATTAATGAATTGATTCCATTTACAATTGCACCAAAACCCATTAGATAACTAGGAATAAACTTAACCAAAAAGGTAAAGAATATGCACTGTAAAGACTACAGAACACTTATGAAAGAAATTTAGGAAGACACAAAGAGATAGAAAAACATTCCATGTTCATGGAAAGAAGAACAAATATTGTTAAAATGTCTATGCTACCCAGGACAATCTACACATTCAAAGCAATCCATATCAAAATACCTTCAACAATTTTCACAGAGGTGGGACAATTAATCCTAAAATTTGTTTAGAACCAGAAATGACCCCAAATAGCCAAAGGAATATTGAAGATGAACATCAGAGCTGGTGGCATCACAGTGTCTGACTTAAACTATATTAAAAAGCTGTGATCATCAAGACAGTATGGTACTGGCACAAAACAGATACATGGATCAGTAGAACATAATAAAGAACCCAGAAATGGACCCTCAACTCTATGGTCAACTAATCTTCAACAAAGCAGGAATGAATATCCAATGGAGAAAAGACTGTATCTTCAATAAATGGTGCTGGAGAATTGGACAGCTGCACATAGAGAACAAAACTCGACCATTTTCTTAAACAATACACAAAGATAAACTCAAAATGGATGAAAAACCTAAATGTAAGACAGGAATCTGTCAAAACCCTAGAGGAGAACACAGGCAGTAATCTCTTCAACCTCAGCCACAGCCACTTATTGCTAGACACGTGTCCAAAGACAAGGGAAGCAAAAGAAAAAATGAACTATTAGGACTTAATCAAGATAAAAAGTTTCTGCAAAGCAAAGGAAATAATCAACAAAACTAAAAGGCAACCTACAGAATGTGAGAAGATATTTTCAAATGACATATCAGATAAGTGGCTAGTATCCAAGGTATATAAAGGACTTAACAAACTCAACAGCAAAAACAAATAATCCAGTCAAGAAATGAATACAAGACATGAACAACATTTCTCCAAAGAAGACATACAAATGGCCAACAACACATGAAAAAATGCTCCGTATCATTCGCCATCAGGGAAATACAAATCAAAACCACAAGAGACCACCTCACACCAGTCAAAATGGCTAAAATTAACAAGACAGAAAACAACAACAATGTTGACAACAAGGGGAACGTTCTTCTTCTCTTGGTGAGAATGCAACCTGGTACAGCCACTCTGGAAAATAGTATGGGCGTTCCTCAAGAAGTTAAAAATAAAGCCACCCTATGACCCAACAAGTGCACTATTAAGTATTTACACCAAATATACAAATGCAGTGATTCCAAGGGACACCTGAACCTAATGTTCATAGCAGCAATGTCCACCATAGCCAAACTGTGGAAGGAGCCAAGATGTCCATCAACAGATGAATGGATACAGAACACAATGGAATATTACTCAGCCATCAGAAAAGGTGAATATTTACCATTTACTTTGACATCGATAGAACTGGAGGGTGTTATGCTGAGCAAAATAAGTGAGTCAGAGAAAGAGAATTATCATGTGGTTTTACTCATATGTGGAATAAAAGAAACAGTGAAGAGGATCATAGAGAAAATGAGGGAAAACTGAATGGGAAGTCATCATAGAGGGAGCAAAACCATGATACACTATTAAGTGTAGAAAACAAATTCAGGTTTGCAGAAAGGGAGGTGGGTCGGGGGATGGGGTAATTGGTTGATGGGCATTAAGGGGGGCATGTGATGTAAGCCCTGGGTGTTAGATGCAACTGATAAATTATTGAACACTACCTCTGAAACTATTGAACTATATGTTGGCTAATTGAATTTAAATTTTAAAAAAGAATAAATATACATATTATAAAAATGCAATCATTAAAACACTATCATTCTGGCAAAAATATAGAGGTATAGATCAATGGTACAGAATAGAGGCCAGAAATAAATCCAAGATTATACAGTACAATAATCTATTACATGGATAGCAAGAACATACAATGGGAAAAAGGGAGTCTTATCAACAAATGGTGTTGGGAAAACTAGACAGCTACATGCAAAAGTATGATGTTGAAGAAAATGGACCATTTTCTTACACCATAACAAAAAGAAACTATAAATGGATTAAAACCTAAATGTGATATCTGAAGCCATAAAATTCATAGAGGAAAATATAGGCAGTAATGCCTTTGACATTGGCCATAGAAACATTTTTCTAGATATGTCTTCTCAGGCAAAGGAAACAAAAGCAAAAATGAACTATTGGAATGGTCTTCCATCTTTTTGTGTCTTCTTCAATTTCTTTCATGAGTGTTCTGTAGTTCCTCGAATACAGGCCCTTTACCTCTTTGGTTAGGTTTATTCCCAGGTATCTTATGGTTCTTGGTGCTATAGTAAATGGAATCGATTCTCTAGTTTCCCTTTCTGTATTTTCATTGTTAGTGTATAAGAAAGCCACTGATTTGTAACCTGCCACATTACTGAATTGCTGTATGAGTTCTAGTAGTTTGGGGGTGGAGTCATTGGGGTTTTCCATATAAAGAATCATGTCATCTGCGAAGAGAGAGAGTTTGACTTCTTCCTTGCCAATTTGGATACCTTTTATTTCTCTTTGTTGTCTGATTGCCGTTGCTAGGACTTCTAATACTATGTTGAACAAGAGTGGTGAAAGTGGGCATCTTTGCCGTGTTCCTGATCTCAAAGGGAAGGCTGCAAGCTTTTTCCCATTGAGGATGATATTTGCTGTGGGTCTTTCATAGATAGATTTTATGAAGTTGGGAGATGGAAGACCGTTCCATGCTCTTGAATTGGAAGAATAAACATTGTTAAAATGTCTATACTGCCTAGAGCAATCTATACTTTTAATGCCATTCTGATCAAAATTCCACCGGTATTTTTCAAAGAGCTGGAGCAAATAATCCTAAAATTTGTATGGAGTCAGAAGAGACCCCAAGTTGCTAAGGAAATGTTGAAAAACAAAAACAAAACTGGCAGCATCACGTTACCCAATTTCAAGCTTTACTACAAAGCTGTGATCACCAAGACAGCGTGGTACTGGCATAAAAACAGACACATAGACCAGTGGAACAGAGTGGAGAGCCCAGATATGGGCCCTCAACTCTATGGTCAAATAATCTTCGACAAAACAGGAAAAAATATACCATGGAAAAAAGACAGTCTCTTCAATAAATGGTGCTGGGAAAACTGGACAGCGATATGTAGAAGAATGAAACTCGAACATTCTCTTACACTGTACACAAAGATAAACTCGAAATGGATAAAAGACCTCAACGTGAGACAGGAATCCATCAGAATCCTAGAGGAGAACATAGGCAGTAACCTCTTCGATATCAGCCACAGCAACTTCTTTCAAGATATGTCTCCAAAGGCCAAGGAAACAAAAGCAAAAATGAACTTTTGGGACTTCATCAAGATCAAAAGCTTCTGCACAGCAAAGGAAACAGTCAATAAAACAAAAAGGCAACCCACGGAATGGGAGAAGATATTTGCAAATGACAGTACAGACAAAAGGTTGATATCCAGGATCTATAAAGAACTTCTCAAACTCAACACACACAAAACAGATAATCATATCAAAAAATGGGCAGAAGATATGAACAAACACTTCTCCAACGAAGACAAATGGCTATCAGACACATAAAAAAAAATGTTCATCATCACTAGCCATCAGGGAGATTCAAATTAAAACCACATTGAGATACCACCTGACACCAGTTAGAATGGCCAAAATTAGCAAGGCAGGAAACAACGTGTGTTGGAGAGGATGTGGAGAAAGGGGAACCCTCTTACACTGTTGGTGGGAATGCAAGTTAGTGCAGCCACTTTGGAGAACAGTGTGGAGATTCCTGAAGAAATTAAGAATAGAGCTTCCCTATGACCCTGCAATTGCACTGCTGGGTATTTACCCCAAAGATACAGATGTAGTGAAAAGAAGAGCCATCTGTACCCCAATGTTTATTGCAGCAATGGCTACAGTCGCCAAACTGTGGAAAGAACCAAGATGCCCTTCAACGGATGAATGGATAAGGAAGATGTGGTCCATATACACAATGGAGTATTATGCCTCCATCAGAAAGGATGAATACCCAAATTTTGTAGCAACATGGACGGGACTGGAAGAGATTATGCTGAGCGAAATAAGTCAAGCAGAGAGAGTCAAGTATCATATGGTCTCACTTATTTGTGGAGCATAACAAAGAACATGGAGGACATGGGGAGATGGAGAGGAGAGGGAGTTGAGGGAAACTGGAAGGGGAGATGAACCATGAGAGACTATGGACTCTGAAAAACAACCAGAGGGTTTTGAAGGGGCGGGGGGGTGGGTGGGAGGTTGAGGAACCAGGTGGTGGGTAATAGGGAGGGCACGTACTGCAAAGAGCACTGGGTGTGGTGCAAAAACAATGAACACTGTTAGGCTGAAAATAAATAAAAATTTAAAAAAATGATCTATTGGGACTACCCTATTGGGACTACACTATCATTTGAAAATATCTTCTCACATTCTGCAGGTTGCCTTTTGTTGACTATTTCCTTTGCTGTGCAGAAACTTTTTATCTTGATTAAGTCCTAATAGTTCATTTTTGCTTTTGTCCAGCAAAGTAAACAATCAACAAAACAAAAGGCAACCCACGAAATGGGAACAGATATCTGCAAATTATATATCCAATAGGGGTTAATATTTAAAATATATTTAAAAATTACTCAATTCAACAACAAAAACCAAATAATATAACTGAAAACAAGCAGAAGACATAAACAGACATTTTTCCAAAAAAGATATACAGGTGGCCAACAGAAACATGAAAAGATGTTCAATACCACTAATCATCAGGAAAATGCAAATCAAAACCACAATGAGATGTGACCTCACAGCTGTCAGAATGGTGAAAATCAAAACACAAAAAACAAGTGTTGTGAGGAGGTAGTGAAAAACAAACCCTCATGCACTGTTAGTGGGCATTCAAACTGTGGAAAGCATTATGGACATTCCTCAAAAATATAAAAATAAAATTAACAGAGGATCCAGTAATTCCCCCACTGGGTATTAACCTAAATAAAATGGAAACACAAATTTGAAAAGGCATATTCACCCCTATGTTTAATGAAGCATTATTTACAAGAGAAGATATGGAAGGAACCTAAGTATCCATCAAATAGATAAATGGGTAAAGAAGCTATGACATATTTATACAATATTACTCAGCCATAAATGTATAAAATCTTGCCATTTACAACATGAATGGATCTCGAGGGAATAATGCTAAGTGAGACAAGTCGGTCAGAGAGAGTCAAATACCATAGGATGTCACTGGTATGTGGAATCTAAGAATCAAAAAAAAATGAGCCAAGGTGGAAAAGAGAGACAAACCAAGAAATAGACTCTTAACTGTAGAGAATGGACTAATGGTTACCAGACAGGAGGTGAGTGGGGGGATGGGTTAAATAGCTAATGAGAACTGGAGAGTCCTTTTGTGTTGAGTACCAGGTGTTATGTGGAAGTGTTAAGTCACTGTATTGTATATCTGAAGCTAATATTGTACTTATTTTAACATACTAACTAGAATTTAAATACAAACTTTTTAATAACACAAGAAACAAAGGAGATAAACAAAAAAAGACTCTTTAAAAAAAAAACCTCTTAAATATAGATAACAAACTGGTGGCTGCCAGAGGGAGACAGGTGTGGGGTTGGGTGAAATAGGTGAAGGGCATTTAGAGTATATTTATTGTGATGACCACTGAGAAATGTATAGAGTTGTTGAATCATTATATTGTACACCTGAAACTAATACAATACTCTATGTGAACATCCTTGATTTAAATAAACAAATAAATATATATTTTAAAAAGATATATTGAGATGCTAAACACTAATATCTGTGATTTTGACCTTATTTGGAAATAAGTAATCAAGATGGGTATTTAGGGTGGGTCCTAATCTGACTGGTATCCTTATAAAGAACTGGAAAACACCTTGTGAAGAGAGGGAGACCCACATACAGGGAGACAAACATATAAAGACAGAGGCAGAAGTTAGAATTACGCTGCTGCAAACCAGAAATGTCAGAAGCTGAAAAAGACCAGGAAGGGTCTTCCCCTAGAAGTTTTTGAGGGAGAGGGTCCTGCCAACACCTTAACTTCATATGTGTCACTTCAAGAACTATGAGGGAATAAATGTTCTTTGTTTTAAGTCACCACTTTATGGTGCTTTGTTACAGCAGCAAGAAATTAATATACCTAGCATTCATTTACATGTAGATGTATCTCTGAGTTTGTGTATATCAGGATGGTTATTTCTGAATGAATATGTGTATCTCTTTTTGGGTACCTATATACATAATCTAAATATTGTTGACCAGGAACATGTGAAAGGATGTGTATCTGTCAGGAAGTTTCAAAGTAGGTAGCTAATTTTTCTAAACTCATCAATTCATCCATTCATTCATTCACTCAACAAACATTTCCTAGATAATTTCTATGCACTAGGTACTAGGGGAAGACATGACTAAGACATCCTTAGACTGCTGAGTCTAGTGCTTTAAGAGCCCAAATGTAGAAATAACCACCTTTTATATACCTACTTCTGTTCAATACATCCTGTTATTTCTCTGGTCTTTTCCCCATTCAATATAAGACAATTAAAATGTTAATAAGTAACTTAAAATAAATGGAGGTAACATCTGAATCTATTGTTTTCCTAATTTAGGTACTTGAAAGCAGCATAATGTGTCCCTTAAAGGCAAGGGCTCTGGTGTCAGATCTGAGTTCAAATCCCAGATGCCAAATGCTAGCAGTTTAACTGTTTATTTAGTTAATTTCTCTGATTCCTGATTTCCTCATTTGTAAAAAAAAAAAAAAATAGGGAGGGGAATATTTCATGGGGCTATATTAAGAAAATTTAAAAAAATAATATTTATACTGGGCTAACACAGTGCCAGGCACTCAGAAGCAAGCTCCCTTCTGCCCTTTGAATATGCAAGAATAAGCTGTTTTGCTTGAATACTTTTCCCACAATAAGAGTACACTTCTTCCAGCTGGCAGAAGGGTGCATGGGTCATAAGATCTGAAATACAAATCTGAGATTCCCAAGGTCACTCTCTGTTTAAGCCTACCAGTTTATGAGGACGCTATTTCCCAGTTTATTTTGAATCAAAACAGGACAAATTTAACATACCATCCCAAATCTACATTTAAAGACAATACAGTCAAAGAATGTATTGCATGGAGCACTGGGTGTTACATGCAAACAATGAATAATGGAACACTACATCAAAAACTAATGATATACTACTATATAGTAACTAACATAACATAATAAGATAAAAATTAAAAAAAGAAAAAACTTTGAAAAAAAGTTGAAGTTACCATTACTAACTCTTAGCTACTGATGGCTCCTATTATGCCCATAGCATAGCTTCAAAGGAAGACTGCAACTGTGTAGATTCCAGTGATGCTTAGAGAGTCTTCCCCCTGCAAGTTCTCAACTGTCCTAGAGTCTCTAGCCATCAAATTACATCACCAAATCTATTAACCTCAAGGCTAATAGTATGGTCTGGTAAAACATAATTTGAAGGCTTTCTCCATGGAAAGCTTTGAATTCCATACTTCACATAGTCAGTAAATTGACACTGTCCCCACCCCATTGGAGATGGAGGACTTCAATCCTCTCCAGACACAGCTGGTGTGCTTCAGGCCCTGAAGTAAGAGAATACGTTGAGTTCATTTACCTCTCACTCACTAACAACTCTGAACATCATTTTCAGTTATCTAAATCAGCCTCACTGCTCCCTTTTGAATGAATAAAAACTCTATTAATGCTGGAATATATTGCCTCAGAGCTATTCAAAGCTTTCATGTGCTAGCTATGAAACATTTCCAGCCAAAACAACTTTAAACTATTTTCAAAGAAATTTAAAAATAAATATAGTAATATTTCAGCAAAACAATGTTGTAGTCAGATCAGACAAAAGCTCCATGGAGATCTCCATAGGCTGAGGTGATGTAGAAAAAGCAATTCAACATCGAGGAATTGCTTCAAAAAACAACTGCAGAGGTGTAGGATATAAATACAGCATGGGAAGCAAGAGCTAGGTTTAAGACTAGACTCTACCACTTACTAGTTGTATAACCCTGAGAAAATCACATAACATTTTTTTAAAGATTTATTTATTTGACAGAGAGAGATCACGAGTAAGCAGAGAGGCAGGCAGAGAGAGAGGAGGAAGCAGGCTCCTCGCCTGATGTGGGGCTCGATCCCAGGACCCTGAGATCATGACCTGAGCTGAAGGCAGAGGCTTAACCCACTGAGCCACCCAGGTGCCCCACATAACATTTTTTAAAAAGATTTTATTTATTTATTTGACAGACAGAGATCACAAGTAGGCAGAGAGGTAGGCAGAGAGAGAGGGAGAAGCAGGCTCCCCGCTGAGCAGAGGGCCCAATGCAGGGCTCCATCCCAGGACCCTGGGATCATGACCTGAGCTGAAGGCAGAGGCTTTAACCCACTGAGCCACCCAGATGCCCCAATCACTTAACATTTTTAAGCCCCAATCTCTTTGTCTGTTAAAACAAAACAAAACAAACAACAAAAAACAACATTGGTTTCACTTACTTGTAGAGCATAAGGAATAACATGGAGGACACTAGGAGAAGGAAAGGAAAGTGAATTGGGATAAATCGGAGGGGAAGATGAAACATGAGAGGCTGTAGACTCTGAGAAACAAATGAGGGTTTTGGAAGGGAGGGGCATAGAGGCATAGATGAGCCTCGTGGTGGGTATTAAAGAGGGCACAGCACGTATTGCATGGAGGACTAGGTGTGATGTATAAACTGAATCTTGGAACACCGAAAAAAATAAAGTGAAAGAAAACATTGGGATTAATAAACTCTGATATTCTTCAGATTTTTCCTACACAAAATGTTGTCCACCCAGAGGTATCTGCACACTCATAAACTTGTTAGAAATGTAGAATCTCCTCAGGTCCCACTCCCAACTTTCTGACTCAAAATCTGAATTGTAAGAAAATCTGTAGGTGATTTATATACAGTAAAGTTTGAGCGGTGCTGACCTAGGTGAGGTAGAAGAGAAATGAGGGAATTGATATAATTTCATCAGGAAATCAGGAGGCCACAATTGGTGGTAGGTATGAATGGGGGCTTAAGAAGTATAGAAAAGTCTTGGATCTATTACTATAGGTTGGATGAGAGAATGGTGAAGCAGTCAATATCTCTCCTCAGAGATTAAAAAGTCTGTATTTACAGTGAACCTAATCCAAGTATGTATGTATGTATGCATATATGTATTTTGAATATAATTGGCACACAATATGTTATATTAGTTTCAGGTGTACAACCTAATGAATTGACAGGTTTATAAATTATTGTACTTTTTTAAGGGAGAAGGAATGAGAGGGGAAAGCGATTATACTAGAACTAACATTTACTCACTAAACATTATATGCTAGGTACATTTTAGGTGTTATATAACCATCATAAAAATTTTACTACACAGGTATTGACAAGAATTTAGAACAGTGTTTTGCATATAGAAATTGCTCAAAAAATGTTACCTGCTATTGTCATTTGCAATAAATGCTATCTTAACCTGCCAACCAAAGGAGCTAGAGGAAGAAGAGGCAGATCCAAAGTAACAGACCCACTTTATTCATTTTACTGAAACATCACAGAGGGAATGTGAAAGCAAACTAATGTTTGCCCAGATTTCAAATGCTCTAAGTAAAATTCCTCTTTCTAGGAAGTTGTCTGGCTTTGGTTCTGAGTTCTTCCCACTTCACTCTGAAGAGTATAGACTCTTACCCTGGAAATAAATGACTCTCAGCTTGAGAAAGTCAGGATAATTCTATTTATAAAAGGCAAAGAAAATCCCAAGAAAATGCAGCAGGACCTGGACAGAGAGATTGGATTCCTTTGAAAGTAATTCATCCCAGGATCTTGAGAAAAGTTTCATCCAGGACAGATTACTTTGGTACTTTTGGGAGGGAGGGAAGCTTCCCTCTCAACACCCACTAGGACTAGCAGTCCCTGCACCCCAAAGCTCTGGGCTGAAAGTGGAATCCTTCAATACCAACTGCCACTTTTGTCAGCAGTATCAGAAAAATAAATTTAAAGTAACTGGAAAAAAATCATTGAAACATGAATTGTCCCAAGCCTCAACTGAGGACTACAAAATGTGGAAAGTTCCTGTGATTCCAGGGAATCCAAGAAAGGAGAACACAGGAAATTGCTGCCATCCTGTCTAATTCTAAAGCACAGTCATTGCATTTGTGAATGAAACTTTTGCTACTTCTCTAGTACTAGACGTATTATCAGCTGCTTTACTTTAGACTTACCCCTTTTTCATATAGGACTATTAACTCTTTAAGAATTCACTCATTAGGCTGCATTAACTGGCTTTTAGGCCATTATATAATAATTGACTAGGTGATTTTTAAGCTCCTGGAGGAAGAAAATCCTGTGAAATTCAAAGTGCCAAAAAAAAAAAAAAAGAAGAAAAGAAAAGAAAAGGAATGGTGTTCTGGCCATTTTGACCTCAAACTGTTTTGCACAGTAATAAGAAGAGATTTATCACAAGAAAGGACCAGGCCACTGGGGATGCACTGAACTCTGCAAACTCCCCAAATAACTGGACTTAACCTGGCAAGCAGATCACATAGGTCAGGCTTACAGTAGATTGACAGACCTCCAAGAGAATGCAGGAATCTACCACAAAATCAGTAGGGCCAAAATAATGTTTGGTACAGGGGGCAAATTTGGAAAGGTCTGATCCACATGTAATGATCCCCTTATAACTCCTCTCTGAGAACCCAGATATGGAACCTCAACTCTATGGTCAAATAATCTTCGACAAAGCAGGAAAAATATATCCAGTGGACAAAAAGACAGTCTCTTCAATAAATGGTGCTGGAAAAATTGGACAGCTATATACAGAAGAATGAAACACAACCATTCTTTTACGCCATACACAAAGATAAACTCAAAATGGATGAAAGACCTTGACATGAAATAGGAATCCATCAAATCCTAGAAGAGAACATAAGGCAGTAACCTCTTTGACATAGGCCATAGCAACTTCTTTCAAGACATGTCTCCAAAGGGAAAGGAAACAAAAGTGAAAATGAACTTTGGGGACTTCAGCAAGATCAAAAGATTCTGCACAGCAAAGGAAACAGGAGGCAACCCATGGAATGAATGGGTGTTGTGCATAAACGATGAATCTTGGAACACTGCATCAAAAATTAATGATGACTATGGTGAC
Organism: Meles meles; assembly: GCF_922984935.1. Taxonomy (NCBI): domain Eukaryota; kingdom Metazoa; phylum Chordata; class Mammalia; order Carnivora; family Mustelidae; genus Meles; species Meles meles. Next base: position 49,023,577 of record NC_060087.1, on the reverse strand, counting down.
TAACGTAACACATTAAAAAAAGAAAAAAATAATAACTCCTCTCTGATTTAAAAAGGTGTGCTTATATAGCCTAACCCTAGCCTCCTCATAAGATCTGAATTCTTTATATACAGGCAAACTGACTCAAACCAGGTCTATCAGTGCTCAGTTTTCTACGCCTTGGGAATTGGAACTAAGAGAGCTAGGCATTGCCTTCCCATATGACCAAACTGTAACATATGAACTTAGGAGATGAAGAAGTTATGTCTTGGCCACTGTGTGTTTCAGTCTGCTAAGAGAGAAGGAACAATCAGATATGAAGAGGGAAGCAAATATGAGACACATAAAGAAAACCAATTAATGTTCCTAAGAACTCCCCATTTGCAAAACCAGTTCATTACCAAGATACAGCGACATTTCTCTTGCATTAAAACTAGCTCCAGATGGGTCTTATCCTTTGCAACCAAAGAAAAGAGATGAATAAACAAAATGCCTAAATGGGTAGATGCTGCTCAGTTCCTGGTAACTGTCACCATGCAGCAGGATAGGCCTAGTAATGCCATACATTTAAAGTTTTTCAAGAAAGCTGCTCACCTATATTTAACATGAAATCTACATTTTATACACTGGTAATGAAATCAAATTTGGGGAAAAAGATAAAGTATATCTGAGACCTGAATATGATTAGTGGGCCTTTAAATTGTGACCTCAGTCAGCAAGCTACCTGCTTTACCTGTTGTTTCTTTACTTCTTTTTTGGTCTTCCACCTGTTACTATATTTTTCATATGCACCCATATGCGCAGGGCATTATACTGCTAGCAGGGTCCAGAGCTAGTGACCCATTTGGATCTATTTCCTTCTTGGTCTTGCTGACCATGATTAAAACTATGGATTTGGAGGCAAGGTACCCGGGTTCAAATTCCAAGTTCTACCAATTATTAGCAGAGTTTCCCCAGCTTCCTTATAGGCATGGTCATAGATCTGGTGTGCTGTAATTTCTCCATTTATCAAATGGATATAATAAATCCAGTCTCTAAAGTAGTACCAGTCACATTTATTATTGGTGGTGTTGCTTTATCATTACTTATTATTAATTATGCTTGATTAGCTGAATAGTAGCCATTTTTTACCACTGTGGGCTCCAAGAAATTAATAGGTCTCACAATTTCTCACTGATCTTCAATGACTCTTAGAGCTCAATGAGTGCTCATGCTTGTGTCTACTTTCTAGCTCCAGTAATTCTGATGGCCTATACTGACTGACCCTCAATGTCAAATATGATTCTAGTTTCTCTGTAGCACTGCAAGCAGCTGTTAATGCAATCCCTAATGTTTTGAATAATGAAGAATGAATATGGGGGAAATGCTCCTAATTCTTTTTTTTTAAATTATTTGAGAGAGAGCATAAGCAGGAGGAGGAGCAGAGGGAGAGGGAGAAGCAGACTCCCTGCTGAGGAAGAAGCCCCGACAGGAGGCTTGATCCCAGGACCCCAGGATCATGACCTGAGCTGAAGGCAGATGCTTAAGTGACTGAGCCACCCATGTGCCTGAATTCTGTCTACCTCTTCAGTTTTTTTTGCTGCCACTGGCCCAGAATCTCCTTATGTTTCAGCCATAATGAAACATTCACTGTTTTCTAAAGACACCATCTCTCTGGAACCTCCATTCATTTACATATGATGTTCCTTCAATCTACAATGTCTTCTTTCTCTACTTTCCTACCTTGAAAAATCCTATTTATACTTTATGATTCAAACATCACCTTCTTCCGCAAGTCTTCTCTTACCTCTTCACCCCAGTTACCCCTCATCTTTCCTGTTCATGTTAATAATTTGCTTATTTGTCAGTTTCCCAAGTTCTCTTTCCTTGAGTTTATTCAAATATCTTCTAACCTTAAGCATCTTTATCTACAAAATGGGAATAACCCTTTAGTGAGTTTAAATGAGAAGCATGTAAAGGGCTTAGCACAGTCCTTAGCATATAGGAAGTGATCAACAAACACTGGATGTTAGCTAGATCTTTCTCTCTCTCTCTCTCCCATGTGAGCTCCAGGGTAAGGCTGAAGTCTTGCATTTTTGTATTTCTAATCTGTAGCACAGAGCTAGCCAAATAGAGGATTCTCAGGGTATGCATGCTGAATGAGTAAATGAGATAAATCAATGAATGTTGTTTCTCCCTTTCAAAATCATCTGCTTTATATAAGTGGAAATGGTTAATATAGAGAGCCAGGTTTAAGTAAGTCAAAGCTGCAGATCATATTCTGCTAGAGCAAAGAGGACAAAAAAACATTTTAAAACATTTTCTATTCTACTGCCATCCCATCACTGACCAGAAAAAGTGCCCCCAGTTCAGGGAGCTATTAGAAAGACCAGTTTTCCAAGAAAGAAAATACTGGCCATCTCAGCATCAGGTGACACTAGCTATATAATAACATTCTTTTAGACTTAGGTGTTTCCCTGAGACTCTGTGGAGGAAGAATATTGACATTACTACTTCTCCAGCAGCTGCTATTGTCCTACCTATATTATCATCACTGGCAGAGTTCGTTAGCCTTATCCCTTCCTTAACCCTACCTCATCCTCCTCTATCCCACATTATGTTGATGTTCATTACCTGCCTTTGGTTATATGGTTCTTCCTGCTTAAAATACCCTTTCTTGTCTACTCAGGCAATCCAAACCCTACCTACAATTCAAGGTGCAGTTAGGCTCCACAGAGAAAATAACACTTGATTTGAATATCATGATATGAATAGGAGCTTACCAAAGAGAAGAATGAAGTAGAAGGAAAGGTGGGGTGGGGTAGTTCATGTTGTAAGAGGAAGAAGGACATTTCTGGAAATTCGTTTTTTTTTCAAGATTTTATTTATTTATTTGACAGACAGAGGTAACAAGTAGGCAGAGAGGTAGGCAGAGAGAGAGAGGGAAGCAGACTCCCTGCTGAGCAGAGAGCCCAATGCGGGGCTCAATCCCAGGACCCTGAGATCACGACCTGAGCCAAAGGCAAAGGGTTAACCCACTGAGCCACCCAGGCACCCACATTTCTGGAAATCCTAACAGTATAAATGAAGCAGGGTGTTTGTGAAAGACCATGTTATGTTCAAGAAGTAGCAGTATGTTTAATGTGCTCCTGTGATGAGGAACTCAGAGGCAATAAACATGAACAGTGGCTGATGACAAACTGAAGCATCTTACTAAAAGGCAGGGATTTAATCCTGTAAGTGAAGGGGAATCTTTGAAGGATTCTGAACATATGACTGGTAAGATAAAAACATATTTTAGAAACAACCTAATATATAGACTAGGGTCCTTATTAGGTTGTTAGGAATGGCACAACAAAGTACTAAAAACTGGGTAGTTTAAACAGAAATTTGCTGTCACAGTTCTGGTGGCTAGAGGTCTAAAACCAAGGGGTCAACAGGGTTAATTCCTTCTGAGGGCTATGATGGAAGTATCTGTTCTAGGTCTCTCTCTTTGATTTGTAGATGGCTTTCTCCCTATACTTCTCCTATCATCTTCCCTCTACTGTGAGTCTTTCTTTGCATCCAAATTTCCCCTTTTTATAAAGACACCAGTCATACTAGATCAAGGTCTGTCCTAATGGCCTTATTTTAACTTGATTACCTCTGTAAATACTCATTCCCCAAATACAGTCTCATTCTGTGGTATTAGGAATTAAAATTGAAAAATATTTTGAGGGATGTAATTTCATCTATAACAAAAGCCATAGAGATTAGAGGCTGATAAAATGACAGTAAAAAAACTATCTTAATAGGCCAGATTATACATGTTGAAAATTAAGTAAAGGCACTACAAGTTGGGGTGGAGAATATACAAAGACCCAAGAAGCAGAATCTGGAAGATGAAGAGAAGAAAGAATAGTAGATGACTCAAGACTTCATTGTTTGGTTGATTATGTTACTGACAGGGATAGAAATAGGAGTGAAGGGTTTGATGATGAATTCAGTTTTAGACATACTAAGGATGAGGTGTCAAGTTGTCCACTTAACAGATAAATGGGTAGGTCCAGTCCCAGAAAAAACATTCAGCTTGGAGATGCAATTTATCACATAGGCCATCATCAGCATATAAATGACAGTTGAAAATCTTAAGTAGATGAGATTATGCACACACAAAAAACGTTATAGAATGGCTAGAGAAGAGAATGAAAACAACAGAGAGGTAGAAATCCAAGATAGAGTATTGTCATGGAAGACAAGGAAGGGAAGGTTTTAAAGATGATGAAATGCACAACTGCTTCAAATGTACTAGAGTCAACTATGTTGAAAACCTTAAAAAGAGAAAGCAATGGACACGACAATTAGGAGACCTTCAGATAAATTTAGCAAGAGCAATTTCAGTAATGATTTAAATAGAAACTGAAGAAAAATGGAATAGTAATTTGAGTGAGTGTTGCTAAAGAAAGACTGATTTAGACCAGGGAAAAAATGTGTTTACAAGCTGAAGACCAGGCAGTATAGCATAATAGTCAAAGCATAGACTTTGTAGAACTTGGGTTCAAATCTCAGCTCTGCCACTTACTATATGTGTAAATTTGGGCAAGTTGCCTGACTTTTCTGTGTCCCAATTTCTCTAACTGAAAAATGGGGAAAATAACACTACTTACCTCATAAACTTGTTATGGGCTTTGTATAAACTGATACACATAAAGTGTTGAATAGAGGGCCTGGCACAGAGAAGATCCTCAATAAATAGGTGGGGATAGTTGGATGGGTGGTAGAACTAAAGAAGAAAAATAAATCAAGGATAGGAGAGAAAGAAGCTGATGGAACAACTTCTCAGAAGGTATAGAAGAGAATGGTTCCTCTTCCACTTACTAGCTGTGTGAACTTGGGTATAGCACTTTACTTTTCATTAGTTTTTTTAGGGCCTTAGTTTCTTCATCTGTAAAATGGGAATGGTAATAGTGCCTATCATACAAATTTATTATGAAAATTAAATGAAATCGTACACGAAACACACTTCCCCACTGGAAAGAACTTGGGAAGAAGGATAGTGAATAACCTAGGAGAACTCATATGTGCCAGCAACACTAAAAGCTTAGAAATTTTCCAAGTCACTAATTTTCACCATTTCATGATAGAATAAACTAGTACTACAAAATCTTATGATGTTTTCATTAAAAGTTTAAGCATTATTCAAGTGCTAATAAATTTATTGTGATTTTTATTAAAGTACATGGAAAAGACTTTTAGTACTTAAGTAGTTTCAAATGTGCTTGAAACTATTTTCAGATACTTCTGTTATGAAACAATGGTTACATGAAATTAAATTGTATTAGGTAACAAATTCAGCAATAAGCTTTCTAAGGTTTTTTTTTATTTTTTTTAAAGATTTTATTTATTTATTTGTCAGAGAGAGAGACAGAGAGAGAAAGATCACAAGTAGGCAAAGAGGTAGGCAGAGGCAGAGGGAGAAGCAGGCTCCCTGCCGAGCAAAGAGCCCGATATGGGACTTGATCCCAGGACGCTAGGATCATGACCTGAGGACGCTAGGATCATGACCTGAGCCGAAGGCAGCTGCTTAACCAACTGAGCCACCCAGGCGTCCCACTTTCTAAGGTTTTTTAAAGGAGCATTATACCCAAAGCATTAAAACATAAATCATCTTGTGTTAAGATGAAAATCTATCCTCCTTAAAAATCTATCCTCCTTACTAGAGTAGAATTTTATTTTATTTTTAAGATTTTATTTATTTATTTTATAGACAGAGATCACAAGTAGACAGAGAGGCAGGCGGGGAGGGGGCGCGGTGAGGGAGCAGGCTCCCAGCTGAGCAGAGAGCCCGGGGGCTCCATCCCAGGACCCTGGGATCATGACCTGAGTTGAAGGCAGAGGCTTTAACCCACTGAGCCACCCAGGCACCCCGAATTTTAGATAATGTAATTGTTAATTATTTATTTTCTTTAAAAATAGCTTCCTAGGGGTGCCTGGGTGGCTCAGTCAGTTAAGCAGCTGCCTTCAGCTCAGGTCATTATCTCAGGGTCCTGAGATCGAGCCCCACCTTGGGCTCCCTGCTCTTTAGGGAGTATGTTTCTCCCTCTCCCTCTGCTGCTCCCCCTGCTTGTGCTCTCTCACTCATGCACTCTCTCTCTAAAATAAATAAATAAATAAATAAATAAATAAATAAAATATTTTTAATTTTTTTATAAACATATAATGTATTTTTATCCCCAGAGGTACAAGTCTGTGAATCGCCAGGTTTACACACTTCACAGCACTCACCATAGCACATACCCTCCCCAAGGTCCATAAAATAAAATATTTTTTAAAAATGGCTTCCTAAATTAGATAAAAGCCAACGTCTTTATAAGGTCCTGTAAAATCCTCTCTTTCTGTCTCTCTGACTTCATGTCCTACCACTCTCCTCTCCATTCCAGTGACATGGGCCTTCTTGCTATTTCTTGAACACAGCAAGACTTTGCAAATTCTATTTCCTCTGTCTAGAACACTCTTTGCTCAGGTATTCTCATGGCTGATTCTCTCACTTCATTCAGATATATTCGAAAATAACACCATATAAAAGAAGGTTTCGTTGACTGCTCTATATCAAAGAGCTTTCCCCAAATCCAGGTGCTTTATATCCTTTCTCCTACCATATCCCAGTACAACAAAGACCTTTATTGTTTGTCTTTCACCTTCACCTATATACCCTCTTTAGAATATAATCTCCAAGAGTGCAGAGCTTTGTCTTGTTTACTGCTATATGGGCTCCATAGCTCAGGGGTTAGAGCACTGGTCTTGTTTACTGCTATATGTCCCCAGGGTTTTGTGCACTGATGGCACTCAGTAAATTCTCAGTATTTGTTGAAATTAATTAATTAATATCATAACACAATGTATTTTTGTGTTGATATCTTTGTCTATCACAGCTCCCTATCCTTGAAGCCTGAGCAACAACTAGGAAGGAACTCAGACCAAAGTAAATGTAGAGAAAAAGTGTTTGAGTCTAGCCTAGCCCCCAGATCCATGCATTTATTCCAGAAGAGGAATTGGGATTTGAAAATCCTGTTAGCAAAATACAGAGAAAAGAGAGCATGCAAAGTGCATGCAATTATCTCTCATAAAACTCTTTTGCCTCCACATAGACAGAAATTCTCCACAAACCCAAGAAGCAGAACAAATGACACCAAACAATTTAAATTGCTCTGAAGAAGACACTTGAAGCCCTTGGAGAAGTATTTCTATTGCTTGCCTGTAGTACTTGTTGGTGGGTTCACAAAACTTTCATTGTCCTAGGAAGAGAATAGCCATATTTCAGCAATGATATTTTATGACAGCTAAGAACTGCCTAGTTCCCATATCCTGCAACTGGAAACTCAACCAAAGAAAAACAAACCAATATTAACACAAAGTGACAATCAAATGTTAAAAAGGAAGTACGGCAGTTCTTAACATATTTCATGCATACCAAATGTAGGAAACTGGCTATGGAATCAGCATATAGTTCCACCTCTACCTTCCATGCAAGGGTGTTGATAGCAGACTTCAGTGGGTATGACATGTACAAGTGGCTCTTGGCCCTGGGACAAGACTGTACTCCCACTAATGAAAGTTACTAGGAGAGTTCCAGCTTAATTCTTGTTTCTTGTGTTTTAAGTAAGCCATTGGCTGGGGACTTTAGGGAGAACGAATCTGGTTGACTCAACAATACTAGCTATTCAGAATAAGGTCGTTTTGAGGTTTGGAAAACCAACTGGGGAAAGAGGGCATGGAATAATGTGCTTTAGCTAAATGTTGCCTAGAAACCTAGAACTGATACTTGACATTGGTGGGAATTAACACTGGGGATGCAATAAAACCTAGCACATTAAAGAAGAGAGGGGTTTTGTGCCTTGCATGTAATATCAAAGACAGCTGAACTGGTAAATTGCAGAGCACTGGGAGCCATGGCATTCCACTGACCAAACAGAAAATTTCAGAATGAAATACAAGCCCTTAAACCTAAACAACATGTTTTCATTTCTTTGACCTGTGGGATATCATAAGACTCCATCCAGTCCTGCTACTTTCCCTAAGCAGAAATGAGAGAGAGACAAACATGGAAGAGATGTCACTGGTCTGTATGAGGCTTTCTAACAAATCACAACACAAGTTTTTCTATTTAACAGCAGAAGGGAGATAGTGAAACCCTCCTCCCCAACACAATCTTCCTGACTAGACATGAATATCGTAATGACAGATCACCCAAGGTAGCCTTAACTTCCCTATTGAAGTATCCAGCCTCTCTCTCTTTGCATATTATTTTGACTTGAGTTCCTATCTTTTCCAGCTGGATCTCCCAGTAACTTGGGCTTGGACATATTGATGTCTATTACTAAAGGAAAGACAATAAATGTGAACCATTGGATCTTTAACATGACAGATACTTGATAAATGTTGGAATCAAATTCAACATTAATTTCTATATCCTAGGAAGAAAACCTGGCCACCAATCTGTTAAGAAAGGAGTCAGTGACACCATTCTGCATGGTCTTGACATATTATAGGCACCACTCAGCAGCAGAAACAGCCACAGGCAATAAATTTGGCATTGAATAAATATTTGTAGAATGAATAAATTTTTTCAAGCCATCTGTATAGCCATGTAACCTCTCAGGAAACAGAATATTTGCCTTCAGCTAAAACTGCAGATCCAATTGACTCTGCAGCTAACTAATGTGCAACCTGGCAACATTACCCAAGGTGTACCTCCTAAGAATAAACTGAGCATTAGAACCACCTCTGGAGGGGCGCCTGGGTGGCTCAGTGGGTTAGGCCGCGGCCTTCGGCTCAGGTCATGATCTCAGGGTCCTGGGATGGAGTCCCGCATCAGGCTCTCTGCTCAGCAGCGAGCCTGCTTCCCTCTCTCTCTCTCTCTCTCTCTGCCTGCCTGTCTACTTGTGATCTCTCTCTGTCAAATAAATAAATAAAATCTTTAAAAAAAAAAAAAACACCTCTGGAGGCTAGTGTGAGAAAGAAAAAGCTGTCCTCACCACACAAATTCCCTAAACACATGTAGTGACATAGTAAGGTGAGTAAATGCCATCCTTCTCCAAATTGAGTTTCCAGTAGAGATTTCCTACAGTTCAAGTGGTGCATTGTCCCTTTAAGAAGCCAGGCAAGATGGAGCCCTCCCAGCTCGCTCCTAGAGGCTTTCAGTAATATGATAGGGATGCTGAAGAGTGACACAAAGAAAGAATGCCTGGAGGGGGTGAATCGAGGCTCTAATGACAGAAGGAGAAATCAAGGCTTTTTTTTTTTAAGGTTTTTTATTTATTTATTTGACAGAGAGAGAGATCACAAGTAGGCAGAGAGGCAGGCAGAGAGAAAGGAGGAAACAGGCTCCCCGCGGAGCAGAGAGCCCGATGTGGGGCTTGATCCCAGGACCTGAGATCATGACCCGAGCGGAAGGCAGCGGCTTAATCCACTGAGCCACCCAGGCGCCCCGAAATCAAGGCTTTTTTAAACGGTGAGCGCCTATCCCTTGGGTGGCAGTTCCCCTAGGCTCCAAAGCACACCCCTCCTCCCCTCCACTCCCCCTTACCCCAACCCACTCTGCTCCACCCTCTGGGTCCTCCTTGAAAGTCTCCTTCTGTAAGTTGGCTCCTTCGCGACACCGCGAGAGACCCCAGTGAGGGTGGCAAAAGGGAGGAGAGAGAGTGGATAGGCAAAACAAAAGGGACTCACTTTGGGATTCTGCACCTCCGAAGGCATCTTCTGCTCCCAGCGGTAGACCAGGGTCGATGGGGCGGGGCCGGGGTTGAGCTGGTGGACTCAGAGTCCTCACTTCCTAGCACCATAAACCTCGTTCAGTGGAGAGTTAGGGGGAATGGGCACCGACTAGGACCGGTGTTTACTCGATTTTAATTATCTCAAAAGGAGACAGAAGGGTTTGAAAGAGTCGACCGGGATACGAGTGGAGGTGGGCTCTAAAATCCTTCTTTTTTTTTTTTTTTTTTTTTTTTTTGGCTAGATTCCTGCCCGACATTAGCAACGTCGGGTGCCATGGTTTTCTTTTCCTTCCTTTTGGTTTCTCCCAGCTGCCAGTCCTAAACCCCACCCAGCGGCTCCACCCCATCCACTGCTACACATTCTGTCAATCACCAGCCCCTTTAAAGCTGCATCGCACAACTTGGGTTTTTGTCTCTACTTGGCGGACACACAGAATCACAGGGCTTCTTGCCTTTCCAACACCTCTGATCTTTCTGCTGAGTTTAGGAAGCTGAGGTTAGTTGCTAGTGGCTGCTTCCCCTCCCCCTCTGCTCCAAGCTTGCACAGTAGGCTCCACCCAAACTCTATCTGGGCTGACCATAGGATACCCCATCTCTTTACTTTGTGGTTAAAAGTGGTTCCTTAGGCTGCCAAATCCCCCAAGAAAGTTATTGCAGCGCCCTCATTGGTTCTGTCTACTTCCATACAGTTTCTGGACTGAAGTCCCTACAACACATCTGCTGTCCCTTGGGCCTCTCCCTTCTGCCTGTCCCAGTGTGCTCAGTCTTTTCTATCTCTCATCTGTGTAAGTCTCCAGGTTTCTCACTAGAATTGGGAAAGAGGGTGGGGGAAATGTGTTTTGTGCCTCTAACTTACACAAAGCCACAGTACCACACTGCTGCCTCCCTCCATAACTAGTCCTCTCAAAATCAGAGGGCCCTAAAATCCCATCCACAGGTATTATTGGAACTCCAGAATGAACCATCAGAAATCATATTTAAAGCCATTCTCCATTCTAGTTAATGGCAACACCTGGTTGCTCCGACCAAAAATCTTGAAGCCATCCTTCACTCCTCTTTTTCTCTCATACTTCACATTCAATTATTCCAGAAATCCTTTTGGCTCTGTTTTAAAAATGTGTCCAGAATCTGACCACTTCTCATAATTTTTACTGCTACCCCCACCAAGCTACCACTAACTCTAGATCCAGTTCCTGCCTACATCTTTGACTTGATTTGTTAAAACGTATAACTCTGCTCTAGCCATACTGATTTTTTTATCCCAGTATTCAAATATCTATTTGAACTAAGGGACTTTACACTCCTTTTTCTTCCTATCTAGTTCTACTCGTGGTAGGCTCCAGTGTCCTCCAGACCTTGGAGAAGCTTTCCCTGACCACCCAGATTAAAGTAATTCTCATAGTCCAGGCACTCTCTGTTACCTTATCTCATTTTATTTTTATTATAGCATTGATTAAAATCTAAAACAATCTTATATTGGTTCTGTGATGATCCTCCCACTAGTGTATAAGCTCATTAAGAGCAGGGACTCCTATTTTGATCTCTGATGTATTCTCAGCATACTGAAAAGTGGTTGACATATACTAGGGGCTCAATTAATATTTGTTGAAAAAATTATTGAAAGCTCTATCTTCTGGAATCTGAGTGTTACCTGTTTTTTAAACAAGAAACACCTGAAACTAATAAAACATTGTATATTAATTATACTTTGATTTAAAAAAATAACACAGACAAAAGAATGCGAAAAAAATAAACCAACCAAAAAAAGAAGGCAGCAAAAGGGAGATGCAACTGTTCCAAACCACATGCCCCATCTATTTTCTCTTAGAACCTCCATCTGGATAACTTGGCTCAGAGCTGAGTTTGCAGTGGTAGTTGGAGCAGTGATTTAATGGCAGTGTGCTTTTTGGTTGGCTTCTAGGTTTAGAGTTGATTGCTGATGGTTGACTTAAGCATTCTTAGTTCTGTCAAGTCAGTGCTAGGGTGTATAGTCCTTGAGGACCTGGTTCATCTGAATTAATAGCATCTTTGCCTCTAGATGTGTTTCTTACTTTGAAGTCAGATTATTTATATATGCTATCTCGTGCCACCAAAGATGCATCAATTCATTTGATTTCCACAACCTCAGTGTGAATTAAGCATTATTATTATCCTTATTTTATAGGTAAGAAAACAAAAGCCCAGGGAATAAAGTGACTTGTCAAAAATCAAACTCTTATGAAATGGTAAACTGGGATCTGAGCCCTCCAGATATACACACCTACCCACTACACTATATTTCCTAAACTAAACTTATAGTCAGTCATGATATTGGGAAGAGCAGACAACCCAGTTTGCTGGATGTTAACTGGTTGAAGACAAAGGGAAGCAGCTGAAATTAGGGAAGTTTGTTACATAAAGCAAGAAGGATGGTTTGAGTAATTCTGTAAGCTGTGATCTTGATACAATGTCATGGGGGCAGCCAGTTTCTTTCCCCAGCAGAAGGACCTCTTTAGCCTCACAAAGAGAAAACTCAGAAGGAAAATATTTCTGTCTTTTAGTCCTATCTTAAGCTGTCATTGGTATGTCCCTGATTATTCATCCATCATGTGTCCCAACTCTGCTATCTGCCTGCTTATAGAAGCTTGGCCAGATTCCCTGGACTTCTGGCCATGGATAACAAGATACTTTTTTCTAGGTTCCTGAGCATGATATCATGAGAGGATTGAAAGATACCATGGTTATGCTATCAGTACAGTACTAAGCCCTATGGAACATAGGCAAAGAAAGGGGCTACAGGATTAAAGGTCATAAGTTTCTTGTATACCACTTATGCTGTTTGACTACTTGATACGCTGTATGCAGCAGCGTCATATTCTACATTGTACAATGATGAGATTGCATTAATAACTGGCCAAGGGCTCCTTCTATTTCAGAAATTTTCTGTCAGTTCCCTTTGGTCACTTCACTGATGGCAGAAAGTTCTGATGACAAGAAAAGCCTTTGTAATACCAATCTTCTGGGGCAAGTGAACACATTCTCTTAATCTCATTCCTTGTGATATTAGATTTTAGTAGGTAACACATAGAATAGAGTGGCTGTCCAATCAACAAGGATTTACCTTCTTTGCAGCTGATTTGAAACCCTAAGTTGTACTGTAATGACTATGTTTGGTGTCTGTGATATATAAATCTTCCCTATTGGCTGTAAAAACTTATTCAAGAGAAAATCCCTGACCCAACTGGGACAGTCAGTTTCTCTTTCCAGGAAACATAAGATTTTTAATTAAAACAGACACAGGAGTTACTAGGGGAAAGTCACATTAAAGCTGGAGAGAAGATCCATAAATTCATACTGCTTTTCTGCCCAGAGCTGACTTAGTTCCTGACATTTGTGATTCAATTCTTCCCTTAGCTCTGTGACATATCCCACTATTCAGTAAGTTCCCTATTCCCCTAAATTTATTTTATTTTTATAAAGTATATTTTTATTTAGACAAAATTAAAATATAATATTAAGTTTAAAGTGTACAACCTGTTGCTTTGATACATTTTTATTGCAATATGATTACCACCAAAGTATTAGGTAACACCTCTGTTGCATCATATAATTATTTCTTTTTTGTGGTGGGAACAATTAATATTTAGTCTCTTAGCAACTTAGAATTTTTTTAATGTAAACTCAAGTTAGTTAACATATACGTAAAATTGGTTTCAAGAGTAGAATTAAATGATTTATTACTTATATATATCACCAAGAGCTCATCCCTTCCCAACAAACGCCTTCCTTAATGTGCATCACCCATTTAGCCTATCCCCCCACCCACCTCCCTTCCAGCAACTCTCAGTTTGTTCTCTTAACTATAGAGTCTCTTATGGTTTACCTCCCTGTTTTTATCTTATTTTTCCTGTCCTTCACCTATGTTTGTCTGTTTCTTATTTTCCACATATCAGTGAAATCATACAGTATTTGCCTTTCTCTGACTGGCTTATTTCACTTAGCATAATACACTCTAGTTTCATACACGTTGTTGCAATTGGCAAGTTTTCATTTATGATGGCTGAGTTATATTCCATTATACCACATCTTTTTTATCCATTCATCAGTCAATGGACATTTGGGCTCTATCCATAATTCGGCTATTGTTGAGAGTGCTTCTAAAAACACTGGGGGGTATGTGCCCCTTCAAATCAGCATTTTTGTATCCTTTGGATAAGTAAATATTAGTACAGTTGCTGGCTTATAGGATAGTTCTATTTTTAACTTTTTGAGGAACCTCCATACTGTTTTCCAGAGTGGTTGCACCAGTTGCATTCCCACCAACAGTGCAAGAGGGTTCCCCCTTCTCTACATCCAACATCTGTTGTTTCCTGAGTTGTTAATTTTAGCCATTCTGCCAGGTATGAGGTGGTATCTTATTGTGATTTTGATTTGTATTTCCCTGATGATGAGTGGTGTTGAGCATTTTTACGTATGTTTTTTGGCCATTTGTATGTCTTCTTTGGAGAAATAGCTGTTTATGTCTTCTGCCTATTACTTGACTGGATGTTTGTTTGTTTGGGGGAGGGTGTTGAGTTTGAGAAGTTTGTTATAGATTCTGGATACTAGCCCTTTATCTGATATGATATGTCATTTGCAAATATCTTCTTCCATTCTGTCAGTTGCCTTTTAGTTTTGTTGATTGTTTCCTTTGCTGTGCAGAAGCTTTTATCTTGGAGAGATCACAATGTTCTTTTTTCTTTTGTTTCCCTTGCCTCCAGAGACATGTCTAGTAAGAAGTTGCTGTGATTGAGGACAAAGAGATTACTGCTTGCTTTTTCATCTAGGATTTTGATGATCAATGATAAATTTTGAACATATTTTTCTATATGGTGTAAGAAAGTAATCTAGTTTCATTCTTCTGCAGTCCAGTTTTCCCAACATCATTTGTTGAAGAGATTGTCTTTTTCCATTGGCTATCCTTTGCTGTTTTGTTGAAGATTAGCTGGCCATATAGTTGTGGGTCCATTTTTGGGTTTTCTAGTCTGTTCCATTGATCTTTATGTCTGATTTTGTGCCAGTAGCATACTGTCTTGATGATTACAGATTTATAATACAGCTTGAGTCTGGGATTGTGATGCTTCCTGTTTTGGTTTTTCTTTTTCAACATTATTTGGGCTCTTTGTGGTCTTTTCTGGTTTCATACAAATTTTAATATTCTTTGTTCTAGCTCTGTAAAACATGTCAGTGATATTTTGATAGAGACTGAATCAAATGTGTAGGAGTTTTGGATAGCATAAACATTTTAACAATATTTGCTTTTCCAATCCATGAGCATAGAATGTTTTTCCATTTTGTGTCTTCAATTTCTTTCATAAGTGTTCTATTGTTTTCAGAATACAGATATTTTACCTCTTCAGTAGGTTCATTTGGTAGGTTCATTCTTAGATATCTTATGATTTTAGGTGCAATTTGTAAATGGGATTGATTGCTTGATTTCTCTTTCAGCTGCTCCATTATTGGTGTATAGAAATGCAACAGATTTATATATGTTGATTTTATATCCTGTGATGCTCCATAATTCCTATATCAGTTTTAGCATTTTTTTTTTGGTCGAGTCTTTCAGGTTTTCTATATAGAGTATCATGTTGTTTGGAAAGAATGAAAGTTTAACTTCTTCCTTGCTGATTTGAATACCTTTCATTTATTTTTATTGTCTGATTGCTGAGGCAAGGGCTTCTAGTACTATGTTGAAAAACAGTGGTGAGAGTGGACATCCCTTTCATATTCCTGACCTTAGGGGAAAATATATCTTGATTTTTCCCAATTGAGGATGATATTAGCTTTGGGTCATTCATACATGGCCTTTTTGATGTTGAAGTATGTTCTTCTGTCTTACTTTTGTGAAGGTTTTTATCAAGAATGGGTGCTGTATTTTGTCAAATGTTTTTTTCTGCATCTATTGAGAGGATCATATTGTTCTTGTTCTTTCTTTATTAATGTAATGTATCACATTGACTGTGTTCAATATTGAACCACCCCTGCACCCCAGGAATAAATTCTACTTTATCATGGTAAATAATCCTTTTAATGTACTTTTGAATATGATTAACTAGTATGTTGTTGAGAATCTTTGCATCCATGTTCATCAGAAATATTGGTCTCTAATTCTTCTTTTTAGTGGGATCTTTGTCTGGTTTTGGAACCAAGGTAATGTAGGCCTCATAGACTGAGTTTGGAAGTTTCCTTCCATTTCTGTTTTGGAACAGCTTTAAAAGAATAAGTGTTAATTCTTCTTTGAATGTTTGGTAGAATTCCTCTGGGAAGCCATCCAGTCCTAGTGTCTGTCTGTCTCTCTCTCTCTCTCTCTCCTTTTTTTTATTTTATTATTTGAGAGAAAGAGAGACAGAGAGAGCAGGGAAGGGCAGAGGGAGAAGCAGGCTCCCCACTGAGCAGGCAGCCTGACATGGGACTCAATTCCAGGACCCTGAGATCATGACCTGAGTCAAAAACAGATGCTTAACTGACTGAGCCACCCAGGTGCCCACAGTCCTGGACTCTTGTTTGTTGGGAGATTTTTGATGACTGATTCCATTTCTTTGCTGGTTATGGGTCTGTTTAAATTTTCTATTTCTTCCTGTTACAGTTTTGGGAATTAATATGTTTCTTCCTGATTGCCCAATTTTTTGGTATATAATTTTTCATAATTTTATAATGTATTTCTGTAGTGTTGTGATCTCTCCTCTTTCATTCATAACTTTGTTTGGGTCCTTTCTCTTTTCTTTTCAATAAGTCTCAGTAGGGGGTTATCAATTTTGTTGATAATGGCTTGAAGTTTTGAAGTTTTGAAGTCTTGAAGCAGCTTCTAGTTTTGTTATCTGTTCTACTGTTTTTTTGTTAATTTTCATAACATTTATTTCTGTTCTGACCTTAATTATTTTCCTTTTTATGCTGGATTTAGGCTTCATTTGCTGTTCTTTTTCCAGATCCTTTAGGTATAGGTTAAACTGTGTTTGGAGGCTTTTTTTCCATCTTGAGGAACACCAACCAGTATTGCTTTATATTTCCCTCTTAGGACTGCATTTGCTGCATCCCAAAGGTTTTGGACTATTATGTTTTCATTTCCATTTGCTTCCATGTATTTTTAAAATTCCTCTTTAATTTCCTGGTTAAACCCATTCATTCTTTAGTAGGATGTTCTTTAACCTCCATATATTTGTGGTCTTTCAAATTTTTCTTGTGACTGACTTCAAGTTTCATAGCATTGTGGTCTGAAAATATACATGGTATGATCTCAATCTTTTTGTACTGGTTGAGGTCTGATTTATGCCCCAGTATGTGATCTGTTCTGGAGAATGTTCCATGGGCATTCAGGAAGAATGTGTGTTTTGTTGCTTTAGGATGAAATGTTCTGAATATATCTGTGAAGTCTATTTTGTCCAGTGTATCATTCAACGTGCTTATTTTCTTGTTGATTTTCTGCTTTGATGATCTTTCCATTGCTGCAAGTGCGGTCTTAATATCCCATACTATTGTTGTGTTGTTATCAATGTGTTTCTTTTTTATTGATTTATATATATGGCTGTTCCATAGTTAGGGCATAAATATCTATAATTGTTGTTATATCTTCTTATTGAATAGCCCTCTTTATTATGATATAGTGTTTTTCTTCAGCTCCTATTACAGTTGTTGGTTTAAAATGTAGGTTGTATGATATAAGTATGACTACTCCAGCTTTCTTTTGATGTCTATTATCATGTTAGATGGTTTTCACTCCCTCACTTTCAATCTGGTGGTGTCTTTGGGTCTAAAATGATTCTCTTACATGGTGTCTGAAGAGTATAGTTGGTTAAGCCCCCAACTCTTGGTTTTGGCTCTGGTTATGATCTCAGGGTCATGACATTGAGCCTAGAGTTGGGTTCCCTGCTCAGCATGGAGTCTGCTTCAGATTCTCTCTTCCTCTACTCTCCCCACCCCATCTTAAATAAATCTTTAAAAATATAAAATAAAATAAAAAAGAGTCTCTTGTAAGCATCATATCAATGGGTCTTTTTTTTTAACCCATTCTGACAGCCTGTGTCTTTTTATTGTATTATTTAGTCCATTTACACTCAGAGTCATTACTGAAAGATACAAATTTAGTCCCATTGTATAACCTGCAAAGTTGCTGTTCCTGTAGATTGTCTCTGCTCCCTTTCTAGTCTTTGTACCTTTTGGTCTCTCTTACCTGCTCAAAAGTCCTCTTTAGGATTTCTTGCAGAGCTGGTTTAGTGTTCAGGAACTCTTTTCATTTCTGCTTGTCTTGGATACTCTTTCTTTCTCCTTGTATTCTGAATGACAGCCTTGCTGGATATAGTATACTTGGCTATGTATTTTTTCCATTCAACATATTGAATATATTGTACCACTCTCCTCTTCCCTGCCACGTTTCTGTGGACAGATCTGCTGGTAACCTTATATGTCTACCCCTGCAACTTAAGGACGTTTTGTCTCTGACTGCTTTCAGAAGTCTTTCTTTATCTTTGTATTTTGCAAGTTTCACTATTACATGTCTTGGTGTTGACATGTTTTTGTTGATTTTGAGTGGAATTCTTTGTGCCTCTTAGACTTGAATTCTTGTTTCCTTCCCCAGATTAGGGAAGTTCTCAGCTAAAATTTGTGCAAATAAATCTCCTGCCCCTTTTTCCTTCTCTTCTTGTTCTGGGACTCCTATAAAATGGATAATATTGTACTTTATGGTATCCCTGGGTTCCCTAAGTCAATATTCATGACCTAATAGTTTTCTTTCCCTCTTCTTTTCAGCCTCATTATTTTCTATAATTTTATTTTCTATTTTACCTATTTGTTTCTCTGCTTCTTCCATCCTCATTGTAATTTCATCTGGTTGATTTTGAATCTCAGTTATAGCATTTTTTAATCTTGGCCTGACTACATTTTAGGTCTTTTATCTCTATAGCCAGGGTTTCTCTGGTGTTTCCCATGCTTCTTTCTTTTTTTTTTTAATTTATTTATTTTTATTTGTTTATTTACAGCATAACAGTGTTCATTGTTTTGGCATCACACCCAGTGCTCCATGCAGTACGTGCCCTCCCTATTACCCACCACCTGGTTCCTCAACATCCCACCCACCCCCACCCCCCTGCCGCCCCTTCATAACCCTCTGGTTGTTTTTCAGAGTCCATAGTCTCTCATGGTTCATCTCCCCTTCCAGTTTCCCTCAACTCCCTCTCCTCTCCATCTCCCCATGTCCTCCATGTTCTTTGTTATGCTCCACAAATAAGTGAGACCATATGATACTTGACTCTCTCTGCTTGACTTATTTCACTCAGCATAATTTCTTCCAGTCCCGTCCATGTTGCTACAAAAGTTGGGTATTCGTCCTTTCTGATGGAGGCATAATACTCCATTGTGTATATAGACCACATCTTCCTTATCCATTCATCTGTTGAAGGGCATCTTGGTTCTTTCCACAGTTTGGCGACCGTAGCCATTGCTGCAATAAACATTGGGGTACAAATGGCCCTTCTTTTCACTACATCTGTATCTTTGGGGTAAATACCCGGCAGTGCAATTGCAGGGTCATAGGGAAGCTCTATTTTTAATTTCTTCAGGAATCTCCACACTGTTCTCCAAAGTGGCTGCACTAACTTGCATTCCCACCAACAGTGTAAGAGGGTTCCCCTTTCTCCACATCCTCTCCAACACACGTTGTTTCCTGTCTTGCTAATTTTGGCCATTCTAACTGGTGTAAGGTGGTATCTCAATGTGGTTTTAATTTGAATCTCCCTGATGGCTAGTGATGATGAACATTTTTTCATGTGTCTGATAGCCATTTGTATGTCTTCGTTGGAGAAGTGTCTGTTCATATCTTCTGCCCATTTTTTGATATGATTATCTGTTTTGTGTGTGTTGAGTTTGAGAAGTTCTTTATAGATCCTGGATATCAACCTTTTGTCTGTACTGTCATTTGCAAATATCTTCTCCCATTCCGTGGGTTGCCTCTTTGTTTTGGTGACTGTTTCCTTTGCTGTGCAGAAGCTTTTGATCTTGATGAAGTCCCAAAAGTTCATTTTTGCTTTTGTTTCCTTGGCCTTTGGAGACATATCTTGAAAGAAGTTGCTGTGGCTGATATCGAAGAGGTTACTGCCTATGTTCTCCTCTAGGATTCTGATAGATTCCTGTCTCACGTTGAGGTCTTTTATCCATTTCGAGTTTATCTTTGTGTACGGTGTAAGAGAATGTTCGAGTTTCATTCTTCTACATATCGCTGTCCAGTTTTCCCAGCACCATTTATTGAAGAGACTGTCTTTTTTCCACTGAATATTTTTTCCTGTTTTGTCGAAGATTATTTCACCATAGAGTTGAGGGTCCATATTTGGGCTCTCCACTCTGTTCCACTGGTCTATGTGTCTGTTTTTTATGCCAGTACCACGCTGTCTTGGTGATCACAGCTTTGTAGTAAAGCTTGAAATCGGGTAACCTGATGCCGCCAGTTTTGTTTTTGTTTTTCAACATTTCCTTAGCAATTCGGGGTCTCTTCTGGCTCCATACAAATTTTAGGATTGTTTGCTCCAGCTCTTTGAAAAATATCAGTGGAATTTTGATCGGAATGGCATTAAAAGTATAGATTGCTCTAGGCAGTATAGACATTTTAACAATGTTTATTCTTCCAATCCAAGAGCATGGAACAGTCATCCATCTTTTTGTGTCTTCTTCAATTTCTTTCATGAGTGTTCTGTAGTTCCTCGAGTACAGGTCCTTTACTTCTTTGGTTAGGTTTATGCCCAGGTATCTTATGGTTCTTGGTGCTATAGTAAATGGAATCGATTCTCTAATTTCCCTTTCTGTATTTTCATTGTTGGTGTATAAGAAAGCCACTGATTTCTGTACATTGACTTTGTATCCTGCCGCATTACTGAATTGCTGTATGAGTTCTAGTAGTTTGGGGGTGGAGTCTTTCAAAGCTCAGCAAGTATTCTTAGGACTGTTATTCTAAATTATTGCTCAGATATATTGTTTATATCTGTTTTGAGCAAATCTGTGCCTGATTTCTTCTTGATCTTTCTTTTGGGGATAATTCCTCCATCTTTTCCTTATGTCTAGGTTTCTGCCTTTTGTGTTATGAAAACTTGTTATTTTTCCCACTCCTGAGAGTAATACTGTGTTAAAAAGTGGTATTACACTGTTCAGGGCATTGCACTTGGAGAAGTGTTTATGGTGTATGTTGTATCCACGTTGCTATTGTGTTTTGGCTGCCCTTTCTCACAGGTCAGTCCTCTGCAGAGTTCCTCTTTGCTTGTAGTGGGGAGTCTTTGGACTTTTAACTAGGTGTGCACTGATTTGTTTGTTAAGATAAGCCTGATTTTTTTAAAATGCCTGATCCAAGGAAAGAGTAAAGAAAAAGGAACAAAAAAGAACAAACAGACAAACAAAATGATATAAGCCTGATTCCAAAGAAAAGGAAAGAAAGAAGGAAAAAAAGGCCTGATCCAAAAAATGAGAGAAAGAATCAAACAAGCCAACAAATTAACAAAAACTTACAAGCATGATGGCAAAGAAAAAAGTAAGAAAAAAAATGAAAAATTGAAAAAAGGATATATAAAAGTAAGAAATAAAGGTTTAAAATAAAGAATAAAAAATGAAAATGAAAAGAAAAGAGAGAGAGAGAGAGAGAAAAAAAAAAAAAAAAAGCCTGATCCTATTTCCACCAGAACCGAAGCTGATGCTTTGGAGCATTCTATAATCAGTAGCCTTGATGCACACATAGGGCCTCTGTTTGTCTTCTGAGGAAGAGACCAGCTGACCTGGCTCAATCAAATCTGCCCTAATACAGATGTCCATGCTAGGCACAGGGGAGCAGGGTTTGGTGTAACCAACTCCAGCCTTCGCTGGACACACTGTTTTTCTCTCTGAAGTCAGACCGTGCTGGTAGGTGGGTGAGGGAGGATAAGATGACATCACTCTTTCTTCTCATCCCAGTGGAAGGCAACCTGTGGCCACCACTACTCAGGAAGCCCTCACAGAAAAGTGAACTCTTCTTCTGTGTTCCAGTCTTTCATCAGATCTCTGCCTTCAAACTGCCTGAGCCTCACTGTCAGCACACTTGGTGCCACAGTTCTCCTGTTTTCTATCTCTGGCTTACAGCTGGGATTCAAAACCACAAATCTTGGGGTGCCTGGGTGGCTCAGTGAGTTAAGGCCTCTGCCTTCAGCTCAGGTCATGATCCCAGGGTCCTGGGATTGAGTCCTGCATCGGGCTCTCTGCTCAGCAGGGAGCCTGCTTCCTCCTCTCTCTCTGCCTGCCTCTCTGCCTACTTGAAATCTCTGTCAAATAAATAAATAAAATCTTAAAAAAAACACAAAAACACAAATCTTAAAGTAACTGGCATTGTGTGGATCTAATCCCTTTTCCTGGAGGAGTGACTGTCCCAGAAAGTCAGTTGCACACCTGTGTGAGTTCTGAGAGTCTATGTGAAAGTACAGCAAAAAAAGGGTGGGAATAGATTAACTGTCCTCTGTGTTTGCCTCTGTCCCCTGCTACTGAACAGCCATTCAAAATGCCCAGTGTGTCTTTTGTCCTTGGAGAGGCAAAATACTGTTTTCCAAATGCACTCCATGAAGGGGAGCATTCAATACCTATGAGACCCAGGGGATTCCCCCACACCATTGCACCTTGCGCAAACCCTACACACCACTTTCTCCCCCTCTCTCCCTGACTTCTCTCTGAAAAGGGTTCCCATCCCTCCATAGCACCCTGGGTTTTCTCTCTCTCAGTTCATATATTTGAAACTTGAATCTTTCATGTTCTCTTCCTTCTATTGTGCAGATTGTTCCCTTAGTCCTCAGATCAATTTCCTAGTTGTTTCAAATGATTTAATGTTGATCCACCTGTGTTCAAGGGATGAGGCAAGTCCAAGGTCCCCCTACTACTTCACCATCTTAACTCCTCCCCCATTCCTCTAATTTAAATTTTAAAAAATCTTTTATTACTTTTGATAGCCAGAGGCTACTTCCTCTTTACTGTTATATAATCACTATGTACTTGGAATAGTGGTCAATACTTGTTATTTATTAAGCACCAAATTTTTGCCAGGCCCACAAGTTTACATAGCAATTAGTAGGAAGATTAACAAGCTGCATCTAACCCAAACCCTCACTTTGGTGCTTTTATTACTTCCATGTCATCTTAGAATGTAGCTGTATAGATATTGTCTTATTAGACTATACATACATACTTACTAGACTGGGAGTATGATCTGTATTCTTTTCACCTTAAAATGTTTTGTAGTGGGGCGCCTGGGTGGCTCAGTGGATTAAGCCACTGCCTTTGGCTCAGGTCATGATCTCAGGGTCCTGGGATTGAGCCCCGCATCAGGCTCTCAGCTCCGCAGGGAGCCTGCTTCCTCCTCTCTCTCTGCCTGCCTCTCTGCCTACTTGTGATCTCTCTCTCTGTCAAATAAATAAATAAAATCTTTAAAAAAATGTTTTGTAGTGATGACCACAGACTTTGCACATAATGGACACTCCAAGTATATCGAAGTGAATTAAGCTCTGCACTACCCGTGGGACTTCAGTCAGTCCTGTAGCATTCCAAAAAACCTCCTAGATACAAAAATCAACTGTGGTATAGTGGAAAGAAGACTGGATTTGGGATGATAAGACTTCCAAACCCAAGTTTATCATTCCGTAGGTGTTTTACTTGAAGCAAGTTACCTAACTCCTCTAAACTTTAACTTCATTATACAAAAACAAAGAAGATAATAATAGTACATTTATCAAGCTCTTCTGTGCACACCCTAAGATGGCTAAGGAAGCAGACTGACAACCTTTATGTTGATAAATCAAATGGCCACTTTTCAGTCCTTAATTTACTTTACATGTCAATAACATTTGGCATGGTTGACCACTACTACTTTTTTGAAGTTTTCTTTTACCCCTCTCTTGGCTTCTCTGTAAAAATATTTCCATGGTTTTACTATACTTTACTAACTGCTCTTTTTTGGTCCCCCCTTCTCCTCCTCTGAATCTAAATATTAGAATGCCTCAAGGCTTTTCTTAACCTTCTTTTCTTTTCTATCTACCTCCTCTCCCTAGATGATCTCATTCAGTGTTACTGCTCTACTATAAGCCGATTAATACTTAAATCTATGTCTCAGAACCAAACTTCTCTGAACTCTAGATCCATGTATATATCCTCTCTGAGCTTTAGCTTCCTCATCTGTAAAATGAAGACAATAATAGCACCCACCTCAGAAATGGATTCATGCCACCTCTACTCAATCTATTCTTTAGGAGTATCCAGATTAATCTTTTAAAATGGCAAACCAGACCATATTTTCCCTTGCCTAATATATTCCATTACACTTAGGATAAAAGCCCAGGTCCTTATAATGATCTACAAGGTTCTGTGTAGTCTGGTCCTTGGCTGCTATTCCTGACTCATCTTCAATTACTCTTGTCCTAAGCCTTAGTACTCTAGAATCACTGACATTCCTTTTTATGGTCCCTCAAAATTGGCATGCTTTTTCCCATCTCAAGGCCTTAGCACATACTGTTTTTCTACCTTAAATACTCTTGTACTCACCATTCACTTGGCTTGCTTCTATTAATTTTTTTCAAGTGAAAATTAACTATAGCCTTAGGCAACACAATGGACAAATATATTGTCTATTTACACACACACATATGCATATATACACATATATATATATTTAAGTTAGGGGAATGATAAATACAATATTTATGTTATATCTGGGAAGGGGGAATATAATAAATATAATAAAAGAGATACCCATAGGTAGATACAAGTTATTGGTAATATGGTAACTTTTGGGTTGATTGGCAGGTTCAGATACTTGTTAAATTAGTAAATAAATGACATAAATAGATGAATAAAGATAGTGTATGAAGAACCGAAGATTATCATTAATCCAATTCTACATAACTGAAGTCCATTAACAATGTTTTTAAAAACTGTAAAGGACCAGAGAAAAATACATTTCTAAAATCTTGGAATAGGAAAGCTATTTTAAAACATGACACCAGTGGGAAAACAAAGTAAAAGGTCAGTAGATTTGTTAACAGACAAAGTTTAAATCTTCTACCACATACTACAAGTTAAAACACAAAGGATGAATTGGGTGAAAGTATTTGCAGTACATGCAACAAAGAGTTAATGTCAATATATAAAATGCTCTTACAAATATAAAGAAAAATAGCCATCAACATGAAGAAAGCCATCTTAACACAAATTTTATTTTTTTCAAGTTTTACTGATATAATTGACAGAATTGTATATGTTTAAAGTGAACATGATGATTGATATATGTATATATTGTGAAATGATTATCACAATCAAGTTAATTAACACATCCATAAGCTCATATAGTTACTATTTTCCAGTAATAAGAACACTTAAGGTCTACTTCCTTAGCAAATTTCAAGTATAAAATACAGTATTATTTTTTAAAAGATTTATTTATTTATTTATTTGACAGACAGAGATCACAAGCAGGCAGAGAGGCAGGCAGAGAGAGAGAGGGAAGCAGGCTCCCCACTGAGCAGAGAGCCCCATGCGGGGCTCGATCCCAGGACCCTGGGATCATGACCCAAGATGAAGGCAGAGGCTTTAGCTGACTGAGCCACCCAGGTGCCCCTAAAATACAGTATTATTAACTATAGTTACCATGTTGTACATTAGATCCTCAAAATTTACTCATCATATAACTGAAAGTTTGTATATGTTGACCAACATTTCTTTATTTCCCTCACCCCTACCCTTTGGTAACCACCATTTCTGCTCTCTTAACTTATTTTTTTAGATCTTATATATATGATACCATATAGTATTTTCTTTTCCCTGTCTGATTTAGCATAATGCACTATAGTTTCTTTAGTGTTGTTGTAAATAGCAGGGCTTCCTTATTTTTATGACTAAATATTATATGTAAATATAACATATATGTGTGTATGTATGTATATATCTACACACACACACACACACACACACACATATATATAATATCACATTTTCATTGTGCATTCATCATCAATAGAAACTTGGATCCTTTCCATACCTTGGCTATTTTGAATAATGCCACAATGAACATGGAAGTGCAGATATCTTTGAGATACTGATTTTATTTCCTTTGGATATACACCCCAGAGTGGGATTGCTGGATCATATGGTAATTGTGTTTTTTGTTTTGTTTTGTTTTGTTTTCAGAAGAAACTCCATACTGTTTTCTTTAATGGCTGTACCAATTAACATTCCATTAACAGTGTACAAGGGTTTCTTTTTCTCCATATCCTCACCAACATTTCTTATCTCTTGTCTTTTTGATAATAGCCATCTTAACAGATGTGAGGTTTTAACTCATTATGGATTTTATTTGCATTTCTCTGCTGATTAACAATGTTGAGCATTTTTTTTCATGCACCTATTAACCATTTGTATGTCTTCTTGGGAAAATTTTAGATTCCATGCCCATTTTTATTTATTTTTATATTTGTAGAGATTTTATTTATTTGACAGAGAGATCAAGACAGAGAGAACAAGAGGGGAATAACAGAGAGGGCTCCCTGCTCAGCAGGGAGGCTGATCCCAGGGCTTGATCCCAGGCCCCTGGTATCATGTCCTGAGCCAAAGGCAGATGCTGAATTGGCTGAGACTAACTGAGCCACCGAGGAACCCCAGGTCCTTTGTCCATTTTTAAATTGGATTTTAAAAAAAATTTTGTTTTGTTTTGTTATTGAGTTCTATGTGTTCTTTATATATATCAAATATTAACCCCTTATCAGAAATGTGGTTAGCAGTATTTTCTCCCATTCTGTAGGTTGTCTTTTCATTTTGGTGATTGTTTTTCTGTGCAAAAGCTGTTAGTTCGTTGGAGCCCCACTTGTTTGTTTTTGCTTTTGTGGCTGTGATTCAGATATCCATGAAATCATTGCCATAACCTCTGTCAAAGAGATTTTTCACTATGATTTATTCGAGGAGTTTATGGTTTCAGTTCTTACACTTAAGTCTTTTTAAAAATACTTTATTTATTTTAGAGATAGAGAGCATGGGGGAGGGGAAGAGAGAGAGGGAGAGAGAATCTTAAGGAGACTCTGCACTGAGTGTGGAGCCCAGTGTGGTGTTCCATCTCATGACTCTGAGATTACAACCTGAGCTGAAACCAAGAGTTGGATGCTTAACTGACTACACCACCCAAGTGTCCCTACACTTAAATCTTTAATCCATTTTGAGTGAATTTTTGTGAGTGGTGTATTATGGGAACCAGTTTCATTCTTGTGCATTAGAATATCCAGTTCCCAGCAACATTAACTGAAAAGACTATCTTTCCCTATTGTTTCCTTTGTGCCATGTCAAAGATTATGAGTTTACTTCTGTGCACTCTACTCTGTTTCCTTAGTCTATGTGCTTTTTATGCCAGTACCATACATTTTTAAATTTGATTACCTTTTCTTTTTTTATTTTTATTCATTTATTTGACAGACAGAGATCACAAGTAGGCAGAGAGGCAGGCAGAGAGAGAGAGGAGGAGGAGGAAACAGGCTCCCTGCTAAGCAGAGAGATGCGGGGCTCAATCCCAGGACCCTGGGATCACGACCTAAGCCGAAAGCAGAGACTTAACCCACTGAGCCACCCAGGTGCCCCTAAATTTGATTACCTTTATAAAAATTTTGAACTCAAGAATGTAATACTTCCAGCTCTGTTCTTCTTGCTCAAAGTTGTTTTGACAATTCATGATTTGGGGGGTTGCAGATGAATATTAGGATTGTTTTTTCTATATCTATATAAACTGCCATTGGAATTTTGGTAGGGATTGCACTAAATCTATAAATTGATTTGGGTAAAATGGGAATTTGAGCAGCATTAATTCTTCCAACCCAAGATCACAGAATACCTTTCAATTTATTTTTATCTTCACCAATTCTTTCTTTTTTTAAATTTTTTAAAGATTTTATTTATTTATTTGACAGACAGAGATCACAAGTAGGCAGAGAGAGAGAGAGAGAAGGAAGCAGACTCCCTGCTGAGCAGAGAACCTGATGTGGGACTTGATCCTAGGACCCTGGGATCATGACCTGAGCCGAAGGCAGAGGCTTTAAACCACTGAGCCACCCAGGCGCCCCATTCACCAATTCTTTCTTAAGTGTCTTAAAGTTCTTAGTATATAGACCTTTTACCTCCTTTTTAAAACTATTCCTAAATATTTTATTGTTTTTGATGTTATTGTAGGGGCATTGTTGCCTTAATTTCTCTTTCAAATAGTTGTGGTTTGTAGAAAGAAGCACAACTGATTTTGCACATTAATTTTGTATTAATCAACTTTACTGAATTCATTTAATAGTTCCAACAGTTCATTGTTGTTGTTGTTTGATAGAGTCTTTAGGATTTCTTCCATATAAGATTATGTCATCTGCAAACAAAGACAATTTAAATTTTTCTTTCTGACTTGTGTGCCTTTATTTTTTTCATGCCTAATTTTTCTGGTTAAAACTTCCAGTAATACGTTGACTAAAAGTAGCAAGAATTAGTATCTTTGTCTTTGAACTTTTCAACATTGATTATAATGGTAGTCGTGGGTTTGCCATGGCCTTTATTATGTTGGGATACATTCTTTCTATACTTAATTTATTGAGAGTTTTTCTAATAAAATTGTGTTGAATTTTGTCAAATGGTATTTCTGCATCTGTTTGGAGATTATGTGATTTTTTTAATCCTTAATTCTCTTAATGTGGTGTATCACATTTATTAACTTCTATGTGTTGAACCATCCTTAAATCCCAAGGATAAATCCCAGTTGGGCATGGTATATGAACATTGTAATGTGCTGATAAATTCAGTTTGCTAGTATTTTATGGATGGATTTTGCACCTATGCCCATCAGAAATATTGGCCTGTAGTTTAATTTTCTTGTAATGAAATACAATGCCAGCCTAGTAACATGAGTTTGGAAGTTTTTGGAATAAGTTGCAGAAAGTTTAACATTCATCGTCTTTAATTGTTTGGTAGAATGCACCAATAGAGCCATCTGATTTGTACTTTTATTTTGGGGGAATTTTTTTAATTAATTAATTTATTTTTCCAGCGTAACAGTATTCATTGTTTTTGCACAACACCCAGTGCTCCATGCAATGCGTGCCCTCCCTATTACCCACCACCTGATTCCCCCAACCTCCCACCCTGCCCCTTCAAAATTCTCAGGTTGTTTTTCAGAGTCCATAGTCTCTTATGGTTCGCCTCCCCTTCCAATTTCCCTCAACTTCCTTCTCCTCTCCATCTCCCAATGTCCTCCATGTCATTTGTTATGCTCCACAAATAAGTGAAACCATATGATACTTGACTCTCTCTGCTTGACTTATTTCACTCAGCATAATCACTTCCAGTCCCATCCATGTTGCTACAAAAGTTGGGTATTCATCCTTTGTTTTTTCTTTTTTTATAAACATATAATGTATTTTTATCCCCAGGGGTACAGGTCTGTGAATCACCAGGTTTACACACTTCACAGCACTCACGATAACACATACCGACCCCAATGTCCATAACCTCCTCCCCCTCTCCCAACCCCACCTCCCCCCAGCAACCCCCAGTTTCTTTTGTGATATTAAGAGTCATTTATGGTTTGTCTCCCTCCCAATCCCATCTTATTCCATTTATTCTTCTCCTATCCCCCAACCCCCCATGTTGCATCTCCACGTCCTCATATCAGGGAGATCATAGGATAGTTGTCTTTTTCCGATTGACTTATTTCACTAAGCATGATACCCTCTAGTTCCATCCATGTCATCACAAATGGCAAGATTTCATATCTTTTGATGGCTGAATAGTATTCCATTGTGTATATATACCACATCTTCTTTATCCATTCATCTGTTGATGGACATGTAGGTTCTTTCCATAGTTTGGTTATTGTAGACATTGCTGCTATAAACATTGGGGTACACGTGCCCCTTTGGATCACTATGTTTGTATCTTTAGGGTAAATACCCAGTAGTGCAATTGCTGGGTCACAGGGTAGTTCTATTTTCAACATTTTGAGGAACCTCCATGCTGTTTTCCAGAGTGGTTGCACCAGCTTGCATTCCCACCAACAGTGGAGGAGGGTTACCCTTTCTCCGCATCCTCGCCAGCATTTGTCATTTCCTGACTTGTTAATTTTAGCCATTCTGACTGGGGTGAGGTGATATCTCATTGTGGTTTTGATTTGGATTTCCCTGATGCAGAGTGACGTGGAGCACATTTTCATGTGTCTGTTGGCCATCTGGATGTCTTCTTTGCAGAAATGTCTGTTCATGTCCTCTGCCCATTTCTTGATTGGATTGTTTGTTCTTTGGGTGTTGAGTTTGCTAAGTTCCTTATAGATTTTGGATACTAGCTCTTTATCTGATATGTCGTTTGCAAATATCTTCTCCCATTCTGTCAGTTGTCTTTTGGTTTTGTTAACTGTTTCCTTTGCCGTGCAAAAGATTTTGATCTTGATGAAATCCCAATAGTTCATTTTTGCCCTTGCTTCCCTTGCCTTTGCCGATGTCCCTAGAAAGATGTTGCTGCGGCTGAGGTCGAAGTGGTTGCTGCCTGTGTTCTCCTCAAGGATTTTGATGGATTCCTTTCTCACATTGAGGTCCTTCATCCATTTTGAGTCTGTTTTCATGTATGGTGTAAGGAAGTGGTCCAATTTCATTTTTCTGCATGTGGCTGTGCTGTCCAATTTTCCCAGCACCATTTATTGAAGAGGCTGTCTTTTTTCCATTGGATATTCTTTCCTGCTTTGTTGAAGGTTAGTTGACCATAGAGTTGAGGGTCTATTTCTGGGCTCTCTATTCTGTTCCGTTGATCTATGTGTCTGTTTTTGTGCCAGTACCATGCTGTCTGGATGATGACAGCTTTGTAATAGAGCTTGAAGTCCGGAATTGTGATGCCACCAACTTTGGCTTTCTTTTTCAATATTCCTTTGGCTATTTGAGGTCTTTTCTGGTTCTATATAAATTTTAGGATGCTTTGTTCAATTTCTTTGAAAAAAAGGGATGGTATTTTGCTAGGGATTGCATTAAATGTGTAGATTGCTTTAGGTACATAGACATTTTCACAATATTTATTCTTCCAATCCAGGAGCATGGAACACTTTTCCATTTCTTTGTGTCTTCCTCAATTTCTTTCATGAGTACTTTAGAGTTTTCTGCATATAGATTCTTAGCCTCTTTGGTTAGGTTTATTCCTAGGTATCTTATAGTTTGGGGTGCAATTGTAAATGGGATTGGCTCCTTAATTTCTCTTTCTGCTGTCTTGTTTTTGGTGTACAGAAATGCAACTGATTTCTGTGCATTGATTTTATATCCTGACACTTTACTGAATTCCTGTACAAGTTCTAGCAGTTTTGGAGTGGAGTCTTTTGGGTTTTCCACATATAGTATCATATCATCTGTGAAGAGTGATGGTTTGACTTCTTCTTTGCCAATTTGGATGCCTTTAATTTCTTTTTGTTTTCTGATTGCTGAGGCTAGTACTGCTAGTACTATGTTGAATAGCAGTGGTGATGATGGACTTCCCTGCCGTGTTCCTGACCTTAACGGAAAAGCGTTCAGTTTTTCTCTATTGAGAATCATATTTGCGGTGAGTTTTTCATAGATGGCTTTGATAATATTCAGGCATGTGCCCTCTATCCCTACACTTTGAAGAGTTTTGATCAGGTAGGGATGCTGTACTTTGTCAAATGCTTTTTCAGCATCTATTGAGAGCATCATATGGTTCTTGTTCTTTCTTTTATTAATGTGTTGTATCACATTGATTGATTTGCGGATGTTGATCCAACCCTGCAGCCCTGGAATAAATCCCACTTGATCGTGGTGAATAATCCTTTTAATGTACTGTTGAATCCTATTGGCTAGTATTTTGGTGAGAATTTTTGCATCTGTGTTCATCAAGGATATTGGTCTGTAGTTCTCTTTTTTGGTGGGATCCTTGTATGGTTTTGGGATCAAGGTGATGCTGGCCTCATAAAATGAGTTTGGAAGTTTTCCTTCCATTTTTATTTTTTGGAACTGTTTCAGGAGAATAGGAATAAGTTCTTCTTTAAATGGTTGGTAGAATTCCCCTGGGAAGCCGTCTGGCCCTGGGCTTTTGTTTGTTTGGAGATTTTTGATGACTGTTTCAATCTCCTTACTGGTGATGGGCCTGTTCAGGTTTTCTATTTCTTCCTGGTTCAGTTGTGGTAGTTTATATGTCTCTAGGAATGCATCCATTTCTTCCAGATTGTCAAATTTGTTGGGGTAGAGTTGCTCATAGTATGTTCTTATAATTGTCTGTATTTCTTTGGTGTTAGTTGTGATCTCTCCTCTTTCATTCATGATTTTATTGATTTGGGTCCTTTCTCTTTTCTTTTTGATAAGTCTGGCCAGGGGTTTATCAATCTTATTGATTCTTTCAAAGAACCAGCTCCTAGTTTCATTGATTTTTTTCTATTGTTTTTTTTTTTTTTTGATTACTATTTCATTGATTTCTACTCTGATCTTTATGATTTCTCTTCTCCTGCTGGGTTTAGGATTTCTTTCTTGTTCTTTCTCCACCTCCTTTAGGTGTAGGGTTAGGTTGTGTACTTGAGATCTTTCTTGTTTCTTGAGAAAGGCTTGTACCGCTATATATTTTCCTCTCAGGACTGCCTTTGCTGTGTCCCACAGATTTTGAATCGTTGTGTTTTCATTATCATTTGTTTCCATGAATTTTTTCAATTCTTCTTTAATTTCCTGATTGACCCATTCATTCTTTAGAAGGATGCTGTTTAGTCTCCATGGATTTGGGTTCTTTCCAGCTTTCCTCTTGTGATTGAGTTCTAGCTTCAGAGCATTGTGGTCTGAAAATATGCAGGGAATGACCCCAATCTTTTGATACCGGTTGAGACCCGATTTGTGACCCAGGATGTGATCTATTCTGGAGAAGGTTCCATGTGCACTAGAGAAGAATGTGTATTCTGTTGCTTTGGGATGAAATGTTCTGAATATATCTGTGATGTCCATCTGGTCCAGTGTGTCATTTAAGGCCTTGATTTCCTTGTTGATCTTTTGCTTGGATGATCTGTCCATTTCAGTGAGGGGAGTGTTCAAGTCCCCTACTATTATTGTATTATTATTGATGTGTTTCTTTGATTTTGTTATTAATTGGTTGATATATTTGGCTGCTCCCACGTTAGGGGCATAGATATTTAAAATTGTTAGATCTTCTTGTTGGACAGACCCTTTGAGTAGGATATAGTGTCCTTCCTCATCTCTTATTATAGTCTTTGGCTTAAAATCTAATTGATCTGATATAAGGATTGCCACCCCAGCTTTCTTCTGATGCCCATTAGCATGGTAAATTGTTTTCCACCCCCTCACTTTATTTTTTTTAAATATTTATTTTTATTTGTTTATTTACAGCATAACAGTGTTCATTGTTTTGGCATCACACCCAGTGCTCCATGCAGTACGTGCCCTCCCTATTACCCACCACCTTCCTCAACCTCCCACCCACCCCCACCCCCCTGCCGCCCCTTCATAACCCTCTGGTTGTTTTTCAGAGTCCATAGTCTCTCATGGTTCATCTCCCCTTCCAGTTTCCCTCAACTCCCTCTCCTCTCCATCTCCCCATGTCCTCCATGTTCTTTGTTATGCTCCACAAATAAGTGAGACCATATGATACTTGACTCTCTCTGCTTGACTTATTTCACTCAGCATAATCTCTTCCAGTCCCGTCCATGTTGCTACAAAAGTTGGGTATTCGTCCTTTCTGATGGAGGCATAATACTCCATTGTGTATATGGACCACATCTTCCTTATCCATTCATCCGTTGAAGGGCATCTTGGTTCTTTCCACAGTTTGGCGACCGTAGCCATTGCTACAATAAACATTGGGGTACAAATGGCCCTTCTTTTCACTACATCTGTATCTTTGGGGTAAATACCCAGCAGTGCAATTGCAGGGTCATAGGGAAGCTCTATTTTTAATTTCTTCAGGAATCTCCACACTGTTCTCCAAAGTGGCTGCACTAACTTGCATTCCCACCAACAGTGTAAGAGGGTTCCCCTTTCTCCACATCCTCTCCAACACACGTTGTTTCCTGTCTTGCTAATTTTGGCGATTCTAACTGGTGTTAGGTGGTATCTCAATGTTGTTTTAATTTGAATCTCCCTGATGGCTAGTGATGATGAACATTTTTTTCATGTGTCTGATAGCCATTTGTATGTCTTCATTGGAGAAGTGTCTGTTCATATCTTCTGCCCATTTTTTAATATGATTATCTGTTTTGTGTGTGTTGAGTTTGAGAAGTTCTTTATAGATCCTAGATATCAACCTTTTGTCTGTACTGTCATTTGCAAATATCTTCTCCCATTCTGTGGGTTGCCTCTTTGTTTTGGTGACTGTTTCCTTTGCTGTGCAGAAGCTTTTGATCTTGATGAAGTCCCAAAAGTTCATTTTTGCTTTTGTTTCCTTGGCCTTTGGAGACATATCTTGAAAGAAGTTGCTGTGGCTGATATCGAAGAGGTTACTGCCTATGTTCTCCTCTAGGATTCTGATAGATTCCTGTCTCACATTGAGGTCTTTTATCCATTTCGAGTTTATCTTTGTGTACGCTGTAAGAGAATGGTCGAGTTTCATTCTTCTACATATCGCTGTCCAGTTTTCCCAGCACCATTTATTGAAGACTGTCTTTTTTCCATTGAATATTTTTTCCTGTTTTGTCAAAGATTATTTGACCATAGATTTGAGGGTCCATATCTGGGCTCTCCACTCTGTTCCACTGGTCTATGTGTCTGTTTTTATGCCAGTACCACGCTGTATTGGTGATCACAGCTTTGTAGTAAAGCTTGAAATCATGTAACGTGATGCCGCCAGTTTTGTTTTTGTTTTTCAACATTTCCTTAGCAATTCGGGGCCTCTTCTGGCTCCATACAAATTTTAGGATTGTTTGCTCCAGCTCTTTGAAAAATATCGGTGGAATTTTGATCGGAATGGCATTAAAAGTATAGATTGCTCTAGGCAGTATAGACATTTTAATAATGTTTATTCTTCCAATCCAAGAGCATGGAACAGTCTTCCACCTTTTTGTGTCTTCTTCAATTTCTTTCATGAGTGTTCTGTAGTTCCTCGAGTACAGGTCCTTTACTTCTTTGGTTAGGTTTATGCCCAGGTATCTTATGGTTCTTGGTGCTATAGTAAATGGAATCGATTCTCTAATTTCCCTTTCTGTATTTTCATTGTTAGTGTATAAGAAAGCCACTGATTTCTGTACATTGACGTTGTATCCTGCTGTGTTACTGAATTGCTGTATGAGTTCTAGTAGTTTGGGGGTGGAGTCTTTGGGGTTTTCCATATAAAGAATCATGTCATCTGCAAAGAGAGAGATTTTGACTTCTTCCTTGCCAATTTGGATACCTTTTATTTCTCTTTGTTGTCTGATTGCCGTTGCTAGAACTTCTAATACTATGTTGAACAAGAATGGTGAGAGTGGGCATCCTTGTTTTGTTCCTGATCTCAACGGGAAGGCTGCAAGCTTTTTCCCATTGAAGATGATATTTGCTGTGGGTCTTTCATAGATTGATTTTATGAAGTTCAAGAATGTTCCCTCTATCCCTATACTTTGAAGCATTTTCACCAGGAACGGATGCTGGATTTTGTCAAATGCTTTTTCTGCATCAATTGAGAGGACCATGTGTTTCTTCTCTCTTCTCTTATTGATGTGTTCTATCACAATGATTGATTTGCGAATGTTGAACCAACCTTGCAACCCAGGGATGAATCCCACCTGGTCATGGTGGGTAATCTTTTGAATGTGCTGCTGGATCCTGTTTGCTAGGATCTTGTTGAGAATCTTTGCATCCATATTCATCAGTGATATTGGTCTGAAATTCTCCTTTTTGGTAGGGTCTTTGCCTGGTTTGGGGATCAGGGTAATGCTGGCTTCATCAAAAGAGTCTGGAAGTTTTCCTTCTGCTTCAATTTTTTGGAACAGCTTCAGGAGAATTGGTGTTATTTCTTCTTTGAAAGATTGGTAGAATTCCCCAGGGAATCCGTCAGGTCCTGGGCTCTTGTTTTTTGGGAGGTTTTTGATCACCGCTTCAATCTCATTACTAGATATCGGTCTATTCCGGTTGTCAATTTCTTCCTGGTTCAATTTTGGGAGTTTGTAGCTTTCCAGGAATGCATCATTTCATCTAGGTTGCTTAGCTTATTGGCATATAACTGTTGGTAATAATTTCTGATGATTGTTTCTATTTCCTTGGTGTTAGTTGTGATCTCTCCCTTTTCATTCATAATTTTATTAATTTGGGCTTTCTCTCTTTTCTTTTGGATTAGTGTGGCCAATGGTTTATCGATCTTATTGATTCTTTCAAAAAACCAGCTTCTAGTTTCATTGATACGTTCTACTGTATCTCTCGTTTCTACCTCATTGATCTCTGCTCTAATCTTGATTATTTCCCTTCTTGCATGTGGAGTTGGTTTGATTTGTTGTTGATTCTCCAGTTCTTTAAGGTGTAGAGACAGCTGGTGTATTCTGGATTTTTCAATGTTTTTGAGGGAGGCTTGGATGGCTATGTATTTCCCCCTTAGAACCGCCTTTGCTGTATCCCATAGGTTTTGGACAGAGG
This sequence comes from Meles meles, assembly GCF_922984935.1. NCBI lineage: Eukaryota > Metazoa > Chordata > Mammalia > Carnivora > Mustelidae > Meles > Meles meles. Next base: position 48,987,279 of record NC_060087.1, on the reverse strand, counting down.
TGTCTTCATTCTCATTGGTTTCCATGAATTGTTTAAGTTCGTCTTTGATCTCCTGGTTGATCCAAGCACTCTTAAGCAAGGTGGTCTTTAGCTTCCAGGTGTTTGAGTTCCTTCTGAACTTTTCCTTGTGATTGAGCTCCAGTTTCAAAGCATTGTGATCGGAGAATATGCAGGGAATAATGTCAGTCTTTTGGTATTGGTTGAGTCCTGCTTTGTGACCCAGTATGTGGTCTATTCTGGAGAAGGTTCCATGTGCACTTGAGAAGAATGAATATTCTGTTGTTTTAGGGTGGAATGTTCTGTATACGTTGATGAGGTCCATCTGGTCCAATGTTTCATTCAATGCTCTTATTTCTTTATTAATTTTCTGCATCGATGATCTGTCTATTTCTGAGAGAGGCGTATTAAGATCTCCTACTATTATTGTATTCATATCAATATGACTCTTTATCTTGATTAATAGTTTTCTTATGTAATTGGGTGCTCCCATATTGGGGGCATAGATATTCACAATTGTTAGATCGTCTTGGCGGATAGTCCCTTTAAGAATTATGTAGTGTCCTTCTGTATCTCTGACTACAGTCTTTAGTTTAAAATCTAATTTATCTGATATGAGAATCGCTACCCCAGCCTTCTTTTGAGGCCCATTGGCATGAAAGATGCTTTTCCATCCCTTCACTTTCAGTCTGGGTGTATCCTTAGGTTCAAAATGGTTCTCTTGTAGACAACATATGGATGGGTCCTGTCGTTTTATCCAATCTGCAACCCTGTGTCGTTTTATGGGCGCATTTAGGCCATTCACATTGAGAGTGATTATTGAGAGATAGGTTTTTATTGACATCGTGTTGCCTTTGAAGTCTTTCTGTCTATAGATTGTTTCTATATTTCTGTTCAATGATATTCTTAGGATTTTTCCTCTCTTATAGGACCCCCCTTAATATTTCCTGCAGTGTCGGCTTGGTGGTTGCATAGTCTTTTAAGCCTTGCCGGTCTTGGAAACTCTTTATCTCTCCATCCATTTTAAATGTCAGTCTTGCTGGATAGAGTATTCTTGGTTGCATGTTCTTCTCATTTAGTACTCTGAATATATTTTGCCAGCCCTTCCTGGCTTGCCAGGTCTCTGTGGAAAGGTCTGACGTTATTCTAATGGGCTTTCCTCTGTATGTAAGAAGCTTCTTTGTCCTAGCTGCTTTTAAGAGGGTCTCTCTTGAAACAAAATTCCCCATTTTAATGATAAGGTGCCGTGAGGACTTTCGAGAATCTAAAATCTTGGGAGGAAATCTTTCTGCCTCTAGCCCATGAACGTTGTTACCCTTCGTGAGATTGGGAAAATTTTCATAGACAACTTCTTCCACTATATCTTCTAGACTTCTTTCTTTTTCTTCCCCTTCAGGGATTCCAATAATTCTGACGTTGGAACGTTTCATGGCATCATTTATTTCCCTGATTCTGTTTTCGTGGCTTCTGAGCTGTTTGTTCCAGGCTTCCTCCTGATCCTTTCTCTCTATCTGTTTGTCCTCCAGATCACTAATTCTACCTTCTGTCTCAGTTACCCTAGCTTTTAGAGAATTTAGATTGGATTGGAACTCATTGAGAGCATTTTGAACATCATCCCTGGTGGCTTTCAGTTCTGCCCTAACATTGTGAACATCATCCCTGGTGGCTTTCAGTTCTGCCCTAATCAATTCTGTTTGGTCATCCATGGCTTTCTCCAACCTAGCTATTGCCTGGATAATTGTTAGTCTGAATTCCTTTTCTGACATATTGTCTATGTCGATAGCCATTAGCTCTGTTGCAGAAGGCCCATCCTCTGTATTTTTCTTCTGTTGGGTATTCCTCCTCCTAGTCATTTTGGTAAGAGATGACTAAACAGATGCAGCTGGACTTATCGATTGTGGTGCAGTCAATGTGCACCCTGGAACGCTTCTGTGTAATCAGGATTCCCCACCCAAATGAGAGAAAAAAGAGAAGAAAAAGAAATAGAGAAGAAGAAAGAAAAAAAAAAGGGGAAAGAAAAAAGGAAAAAAAAAAGAGAGAGAGAGATAGGAAAAAAAGGGAAGATAAAAGAGAAGGCTCAGCCCAAATGGGCCACAAGGTCAGGTTTGTGGAGTATACAAACAAAAACAGACAGACAAAAAGAGTGATAAAAGTATATGACAAGAGAAAAAAATATGTATATATAAGCAAAAAAAAAAAAAAAAAGGGAAGAACCTCATCAGAAAAACCCCAACTATAAGGTTTATATATTATCAGGACAAACACAAATTCACAGAAACACTGACAGAAGGAAAAATTGGGAGAACGGTTATAGATTCTCAGTGTGGGTGCGGAAGGTTATTTTGATTCTTCCTGAAGGTATCTTGATGTTTTTGTTAAGGGACTCAACTTTCCTAAGTTACAGGGGGAGTAGAAACTGGTTTGCCTATAGGGGTAGCATTGATTGGGGAAAGGGGATTACCTTGAAGTTTAACTCTATATGTATAGTAGAAAATAAAAATTAAAAAAGAATAAACTAGACTAAACTAAGTTAAAATTAAAAAAGAATTAAAAAAATAGAAAAACAAAAGAAAAACACGGGTGTATGTATCAAGAAGTTCAGGTTAGAAGGTTATTAAAGAATTTGATGTACTGGACATCTCGGTGTGATGGTAAATAGGTTAAAAAATTATCTGTATGTATAAAAAAAAGAACCAGAATATTGGTAAAGAGTTAAAAATAAAAGTTGTATTTATGAAGTAGTGGTGATTGTTCTCTTGTAGTCTTTTTTTTTTTTTCTTCCTTCCTGGTTGGTTTTCTGGGGGAGGGGCCTGCCACGTGGGTTTTCAGACAATTATGTTCCCTGAGTTAGGTCCTCCTGCTCCCCTCAAGGGGGTGAGCTCTTTTTTTTTTTTTCAGGAAACTGTTTTTTTCAGCCTTTTGTTCTCTGGGGGTTTTTATGTTCTTTCATCTGCTTTCTCTCGCCTTGACAGCTTTTGATGGTTTTTGGAGGTTTAGAGGAGAGCAAACAGCACCCCAACCTCCCTCTCAGAGAGAAGCCTCAGACTGTTTTGCAAAAGCTGCTGGCAGAGTCGGTTCTGATTCACTGTCCCTGGGGATGCAGGAGATCCTCATTGTACCCAAAACCAGGGCAGCGTTGGCTGTCTGGGCAGCTCCAGACCGCCAGAGAGGTTCGGAGCAGAGATCGCGCACTGAGATTTTCCCGCTGTCCCGGGCTGGGAATGTCTGGTTTTTCCGGCTGCCAGAGCTCCAGGCTAGCGCCTATGAGCACCTCTCCCAAGGGAGGGTGTGGGACGCGCGCCTTTCAGGATTGCCGTCTGGCCAGGCTCCCATCCCCTCACGGGAGCCAGACCCCACTCGTTCTCGGGTGCGCTGGCGTTCAGGTGCACTGGCGGCTCAGGGACGGAGACCTGATTTCTCCACCGCACTCTCTCTGGCTCCGCTCAGGGGAGGCTGTCCTGGGTCCGGGGACTTAGGTCCCTGACCCTAACTGCCCAGGTTCCCACTATTACCCCGCCGCGATCCTTTGCTGTTTGTTTTTTGAGTGCTTTCAACCAGACTCCAAGTTAATGCTGGTCCCCAGACACAGAGCACTCTCGTGTTGCGGTGTTACTTTCCGATCGGTCACTTCTGGTGGCTCCCTCCCCCTTTTGTTTATCTTCCGATATCAGTCGGACATTCCCAGTCTGCTTTACCTGCCACTGGCGTCTTCTGCTCCTGTAGAGATCCAGACGTGTATAATTCTGATCTCAGGCTGATTTCATGGGTGGTCGGAGTTCTTTGGTAGGTAATCAGCTCACTTTAGGGTACAGGTTGAAATGGTGCCTCCTCCTACTTCCCCGCCATCTTGACTCCCCTCCACCCCCTCACTTTAAATCTGGAAGTGTCTTCGCTTCTAAAATGAGTTTCTTGTAGGCAACATACTGATGGGTTTTGTTTTTTTATCCATTCTGATACCCTGTGTCTTTTGATTGGGGCATTTAGCCCATTAATATTCAGGGTAAGTATTGAGAGATATGAATTTAGTGCCATTATTAGCCTGTACAGTGACTGTTGCTGTTTATTGTCTCTGTACCTTTCTGAGCTACTACTTTTAGGCTCTCTCTTTGCTTAGAGCACCCCTTTCAATATTTCCTGTAGAGTTGGATTGGTGTTTGCAAATTCTTTCAGTTTTTGTTTGTCCTGGAAACTTTTTATCTCTCCTATTTTCAATGATAGCCTAGCTGGATAGAGTATTCTTGGCTGCATGTTTTTCTCGTTTAGTGCTCTGAATACATCATGCCAGCTCTTTCTGGCCTGCCAGGTCTCTGTGGATAAGTCTGCTGCCAATTTAATATTTTTACCATTTTATGTTGCACACTTCTTTTCCCGGGCTTCTTTCAGGATTTTCTCTTTGTCACTAAGACTTGTAAATTTTACTATTAGGTGACGGGGTATGGACCTATTCTTGTTGACTTTGAGGGGGATTCTTTGCACCTCCTGGATTTTGATGCTTGTTCCCTTTGCTATATTAGGGAAATTCTCTCCAATGATTCTCTCCAATAGACCTTCTGCTCCCCTCTCTGTTTCTTCTTCTTCTGGAATCCCAATTATTCTAATGTTGTTTCGTCTTATGTTGTCACTTATCTCTCAAATTCTCCCCTCGTGGTCCAGTAGCTGCTTGTCCCTCTTTTGCTAGGCTTCTTTATTCTCTGTCATTTGGTCTTCTAGATCACTAATTCTTTCTTCTGCCTCATTTATCCTAGCAGTGAGAGCCTCCATTTTTTATTGCACCTCATTAATAGCTTTTTTGATTTCAACTTGGTTAGATTTTAGTTCTTTAATTTCTCCAGAAAGGGCTTTTATATCTCCAGAGAGGGTTTCTCTAATATCTTCCATGCCTTTTTCGAGCCCAGCTAGAACGTTTAGAATCGTCATTCTGAACTCTTGATCTGACATATTACCAATGTCTGTGTTGATTAGGTCCCTAGTCTTCGGTACTGCCTCTTGTTCTTTTGTTTGTGGTGATTTTTTCCGTCTTGTCATTTTGTCCAGATAAGAGGATATGAAGGATCAAATAAAATACTAAAAGGGTCTCAAAGACCCCAGAAAAATGTGCTGTAACCAAATGAGAAGAGACCCCAAATTGTGGGGGGGAGAAAGGGGATAATAAGAGGTTCAGAAAAAAAAAGAAAAAAGTTTAAAAAATAAAACAAATAAAGAAAAAATATTAAAAAGTAAGAAAAAATATATATTTTAGATAAACTAGTCAAAAAACGTTAAAAAAGAAAAGGGTAAAAGTTTTTAAAAATTTAGCAGAAGAAGAAAAAAGAAAGAAAAAATTGAAAAAAAATTGAATTAACCTCAAGACTAAAGAATCATGGGGAGAAAGCCATGAGTTCCATGCTTTGCTTTCTCCTCCTCTGGAATTCCGCTGCTGTCTTAGGTATTGAATCTGTTTCCTTGATAGATGAACTTCGTCGTGGCTGGATATTTTTTGATCTTCTGGGGGAGGGGCCTATTGTAGTGACTCTCAAGTGTCTTTGCCTGAGGCGGGATTGCACCGTCCTTACCGGTGGCCGGACTAAGTAATCTGCTCAGGTTCGCTTTTGGAAATTTCTGTTCCTTGAATGCTTTCCGTAGAGTTCCAGAGGATGGGAATGAAAATGGCGGCCTCCTAGTCTGCAGCCCAGAGGTGCCGAGAGCCTGGGGCCCCACTCCTCAGTGCGCCCCACAGGAGACGCACAGTGTCCCCACAGGACAGCACTGAATCACTCCTGTATCCCCAGCCTCCAGCCACGCTCTGAGCTCACCCAGCCCGCGACCAGTTCAAGGTAACCCCGAGCTGAGAGTTCAGTCCTCATCTCTGTCTCTGTAGCCAGCTTTTCCGTTCTAACACCTGTGAGCTCTGTGACACTCTGACACCCCCGATCCTTCTGTGACCCTGAGGGACCTGGGGCCACGCTGACCCCGTATGGGCTTCACCCCGGTTTAGCCTCTGGAGCAATGTCCCTCAGTGGAACAGACTTTTAAAAGTCCTGATTTTGTGCTCCATTGCTCTGCCACTTGCCAGGAGCCGGCCCCTCCCACTGTAGTCTATCTTCCCATCGTTTTAGATTCACTTCTTCACCAGTCCTACCTTTCAGAAAGTGGTTGATTTTCTGTTTCTAGAATTGCTGTTCTTCTCTTTGATCTCCTGTTGGATTTGTAGGTGTTTGCAATGTTTAGATAAGCTATCGAGCTGATCTCCTGCTACCTGATGTAGTCTCAGACTGCTACTTCTCTGCCATCTTGACTCCTCCCCTTGGGGAATTTTTTATACTGATTGAATCCCTGTCCCCACTAGTTATAGGTCTATTCAGACTTTCTGCATCATGATTCAGTGTTGGTAGGTTGTATATTTCTAGGAATTTATCCATTTCTTTTAGCTAATATGTTGGATCACTATTGTTCATAGTAGTCTCTCTTGATCCTTTTTATTTCTGCAGTATGAGTTGTAATGTCTCCTCTTGTTTTTATTATGTAATTTATTTATATGTTTACTTATTTATTTTTCATTTAAATTCAATTGGTCAAGGTATAGTAGTAGTTAAAAGAAGGAACACATGCACCCCAATGTTCATAGCAGTGATCTCCACAATAGCCAAACTGTAGAAGAGCCAAGATGTCCCTCAATGGATGAATGGATAAAGAAGATGTAGTTCATATATACAATCGCTATTACTCAGCCATCAGAAAGGATGAATATCTACCATTTGCATCAACATGGATAGCCCTGGAGGGTATTATGCTAAGTGAAATAAGTCAAGCAGAGAAAGACGATTATCATGTGGTTTCACTCCTATGTGGATCATAAGGAATAGTGCAGAGGACAATAGAAGTGGGGGGAAAACTGAATAGGAAGAAATCAGAGAGGGAGACAAACCATATGAGACTCAACTCTGGGAAACAAACTGAGGGTTATGGAAAAGGAGGTAGGTGGGGGGATGGGGTAACCGGGTGATGGGCATTAAGGAGGACACATAATGTAATGTTTCCTCTTTCACTTCTGATTATATTTATTTTAGTTTTCTCTCATTTTTGTTTAGCTAAAGTTTTGTCAACTTTCTTTTATCTTCTTAAAAACTAGTTCTTAGTTTTGTTGATCTTACCTATTTTTTTCTCTATTTTATTAATTTGTATTCCAGTCTTTGTTATTTCTTTATCTGCTAACTTTAGGCTTAGTTCTTCCTTTTCTAGTTCCTTAAGGTTAATTGATATATATTATATATATATATATATATATATATATATATATACACATATATATATATATATATATGTATATATATATATATACACAACTTAATATATGATGTATATGTGTGTGTGTGTGTATATATAGTTATTAAGTTGTTAATTTGAGGTGTATATATATACATATATTCTCTTCATTAGGAATTTGTCACTATACATTTTCCATTTAGAACTTTTTTTATTATTTATTTTCTTACCATAGCCCATATCCTCCCTGATGTCCATCACTCAGCCACCCCATCCATTCCATCCCCTCCCTTCCAGCAACCCTTAGTTTCTTTCTGAGATTAAGAGTCTCTTATGGTTTGCCTCCCTCTCTGGTTTCATCTTGTTTCATTTTTCTCTCCCTTCCCCTATGATCCTCTGTCTTGTTCCTTTAGAACTCTTTTGGTAGATCCTGTAAGTTTTGGTATTGTGTGTTTTCATTTTCATTTCTCTCAGGACATTTTGAAATTTCTTCCTTGACTCGTTGTTCAGGAGTGTATTGTTTAATTTGTACATATTTGTAAATTTTCCAGCACTTCTAGTGTTACTGAAATTAGTCTCATACCACTGTGGTTGGAAAAGTACTCGATATGATCTCAATCAACTTGAACTTATAAAGACTTGTTTGTAACCTAACATATGACATATCCAGGAGAATGTTCCTAAGAATGGGTATTTTCCTGCTGTTAAGTTTATGCCTTTTCTCAATCCTACAAATCTGGGTCATGTGCTGAGAGCCTCCTGTTTGTTTTCCCTAGGGCAGTGTCCTAAAATGCTTAAGTTTGTGAGATTTCTCCCAGTCCCTCATAGTTGGGACTGCTTTTTGCACTTGCTCACTAGCCTTGTGCAAAACAGCATTCTCTCTCTTCAGGAGTGGATATTAGGGCCCAGCCATGGGAGGGATACAGAGAGTGTAGGTAAAGTGGTTAGAGCATTTTGGATATCCACGTGTCAGCTCAGGTTTTCCACAAATGAGGCATCCTCAGCTGTTCCTGGGCAAGACTACTGATGGTATCCATGATTTGGGCAATAGTAAGAACCATGAAAAAAATAGTAGTATTCCTTTAAGGAGTTCTGAACCCTGGCTGTCATACTCTCAGCGTATCCTAACTCCTGAGTCTTATAGATCACCTTGGTAATCTGTGAAGTGAGAAATAATTGGGCCTGTTGGGCACCATCCCTCATGTCTCAGGAAGCCAAGTGCTCTCACCCATACCTTTGGTTCCCCTATGGGGAAAACTGTGGGCTCTGAGGGTTTCTCTTGTTCCTAGGCTATACCACCTTGGGGGGAAGGTAACATGGGCAAAGTGAAACTGTTCCTCTTACCCACTTCAGTGTATCAATTATCAGATTTTTTTTGTTTGATCCAACAGTGTTCTGAAAGTTCTTCACTGGATTCTCAGGCTCCCACAAAAGTACTTTCATCTGGGGGTCAAAATTGATGTTCTATTAGGAAATTAGAGAATTCTTCAACCAGCTTCCTGATATCACTCCCTTAAAGCAAATTTTAAAAGTCATTTTATTTTATTTTTTTTAGAGAAATGTTAAAAGTCATTTTAATTGGAAAGGACAGTAAATTTAATAATTGGTTCCAGGAAAAATGGATATCCACATGTCAGATAAAGCAGCTGGGCCCTTACTGTATACCATATATGAAATTAACACAAAATGAATTGAAGACCTAAATGTGAGGTTAAAATTATCAAACACAGAAAAAAGCATAGGGGGAATGCTTCATAAAATTGGATTTCACAGTAATAACTTGGATATGATACCAAAAGCTCAGGCTATGAAAAGAAAAAAAAATAGATAAATCGGGTATTATCAAAATTTCAAAATTTTCTGCATCAAAGGACACCATTGAGAGAGCAAAAAGGAAGATCCATAGATTGGGAGAAAATATTTGCAGAGTATATGTCTGATAAGAGATTAATATCCAGAATATATAAATAATTTTCACAACTGAAAAACAACATGAAATTCAATACAAAAATGCAAAAAAAGACTTAGACATTTCTCCAAAGAAGATATACAAAGAGCCAGTAACAGTACAAAAATGTGCTCAACATCACTAGTATGAAGGGCTGATATCCAAAATCTATAAAGACCTTCTCAAACTCAAAACCCAAAAACCAAATAATCCAATCAGAAAATGGGCAGAAAACATGAACAAACACTTCTCCAAAGAAGACATAAAAATGGCTAACAAACACATGAAAAAATGTTCAACATCAGAAACCATCAGAGAAATTCAAATCAAAACCACATTGATGGGGCGCCTGGCTGGCTCAGTGGGTTAAAGCCTCTGCCTTTGGCTCAGCTTATGATCCCAGAGTCCTGGGATTAAGCCCCATATCGGGCTCTCTGCTTGGCGGGGAGCCTTCTTCCCCCTCTCTCTCTGCCTGCCTCTCTGCCTACTTGTAATCTCTGTCTGTCAAATAAATAAATAAAATCTTAAAAAAGAATAAAAACACATTGAGATTCCACCTTACACCAGTTAGAATGGCAAAAATCAACAAGACAAGAAACAACAAATATTGGAGAGGTTGTGGAGAAAAGGGAACCCCCTTACTCTGTTGTGGGAATGCAAGTTTGTGCAGCCACTTCGGAAAACAGTGTGGAGTTTCCTCAAATAATTAAAAATAGAGCTACCCTATGACTCTGCAATTGCACTACTGTGTATTTATCCCAAAGTTATTGATGTAGTGGAAAGAAGGGCCATCTGTACCCCAATGTTCATAGCAGAAATGGCCACAATAGCCAAACTGTGGAAAGAGCTGAGATGCCCTTCAACAGATGATTGGATAAAGAAGATGTGGTCCACATATACAATGGAATATTATGCCTCCATCAGAAAAGATGAATACCCAAATTTGCATCAACATGGGGCTGGAGGAGATTATGCTAAGTGAAATAAGTCAAACGGAGAAAGTCAATTATCATATGGTTTCACTCATGTGTCGAACATAAAGAATAACATGGAGGACATTAGGAGAAGGAAGATAAAAATGAAGGGGGGTGGGAATTGGAGAGGGAGACAAACCATGAGAGACTATGGATTCCAGGAAGCAAAATGAGAGTTTTATAGGGGAGGGGGTGGAGAGATAGATTATCCTGGTGATGGCTATTAAGGAGAGCATGTATTTCATGGAGCACTGGGTGTTATATGTAAACAATGAATCATGGAACATTACATCAAAAACAAATGGAGATTCCTTAAGAAATTAAAAATAGAGCTACCATATGACCATGCAATTGCACTACTGGGTATTTATCCCACAGATACAGATGTAGTGAGAAGAATGGCCATCTGTACCCCAAATTCATAACAGCAATGGCCACAGTCACCAACCTGTGGAAAGAGCCAAGATGCCTTCAACATATGAATGGAATAAAAAGCTATGGTCCATATACACAATGGAGTATTATGCCTCCATCAGAAAGGATGAACACCCAACTTTTGTATCAACATGGACAGGACTGGAGAAGATTATACTGAGTGAAATAAGTCAAGCAGAGAAAGTCAATTGTCATATGGTCTCCCTTACCTGTGGAGCACAAGGAATAACACAGAGGACATTGGGAGAAGGAGAGAAGGGAGTTGGGGGAAACCGGAGGGGGAGATGAACCATGAGATACTGTGGATTCTCAGAAACAACCTGAGGGTTTTGGAGTGGAGGGGGGTGGGGGTTTGGGTAAGCCTGGTGGTGGGCATTAAGGAGGGCACGTATTGCATGGAGCACTGGGTGTGATGCATAAACAATGAATCTTGGAACACTAAAAAGATAAAATAAAGTTTAAATTTAAAAAAATGATATACTGTGTAGTGACTAACATAACCTAATAATTTTTTAAAAATTAATCACTAGGGAAATGCAATCCAAAGCACAGTGAAAAACCACTCCATACCCATTGGGGCTGTTATTATGAAAGAAAAAAAAAGAAGAACAGAAAATACATGTTAGTGAGGATGTGGAAAATTTGGAAACCTTGTGTATTGTTGATTGGAATGTAAAATGGTTCAGTGATTTGGAAAACAGTGTGGCAGTTCCTCAAAAAACTATATGGAAAAATAATATATGGTCCAGGAATTCCATTCCTGGGTATATACTCAAAAGAATTGAAAGCAGGAACTCAAATAGAGACTTGTATACCAATGTTCAAAGCATCATTATTCACAATAGTCAAAACGTGGAAACAACCCAAATATCCAACAATAGATGAACAAATAAAAGATACATGTTATAGGGGCACCAGCGTGTCTCAGTCAATTATGCTTCTGACCCTTGACTTTAGCTCAGGTCATGATCTCAAGGTTCTGAGATGGAGTGCCATGTTGGGCAACTCTGTCAAAAAAAAGAAAAAGATGCATGGTATATACAGGATGAAAGGGAATATTATTCTGCCTTATATAAAAATCAAATTCTGATATATGCTACAATGTGGATGAATAACAAACACCAAAGGACAAATATCATTTGATTCCACTTATTTGGTGTTTCTAGAAAAAGAAAATTCATAGAAAGCAGAGAAAGAGATTACCAGGGGCTGGGGGATGGTAAAATGGGGAGGTATTGTTTAATAGGTAGAGAATTCCTATTTGGGACAATGAAAAAATTCTGGAAATGTATAGTGGCAAAAATGATGATGGCGCAACATCATGAATGTACTTAAATGTATTCTTAAAAATGATTACTAAAGGGGTGCCTGGGTGGAGCAGTTGGTTGGGTGTCCAACTCTTGGTTTTGGCTAAGGTTGTGATCTCAGGGTTGTGAGATTGTTTTGCACTGGACTTCGTGGTCAGCATGGACTCTACTTGAGTTTCTCTCTCCCTCACCCTCTGCCTTTCCCACTCATGCTTGTTCTCTCTCTCTCTCTCTCTAAAATAAATAAATGTCTTTAAAAATGTTTACTGAAAATAATAAGCTCATTCATTATTAACAAAATTTGGCAGTATCTATCAATGTGAAAGGACTTTTTCAAAGATGAATACATAAAATCTTACAACAAATCATCAATGACAGCTATAGTTCAGTTGATTTTGATAATAGGGGACAATAATTTTGAACCTAAGGTAAGTGGGTAAGGAAAACTTTACATTAGAATTTTAATTCTTGGAGGAAGGTGGTCAAAATTATACATTTCCAGTTCTGTATAAACAAAAATAAATAAAAACCACAGATATACAACATTATAACTATAGTTCACGCTGCTCTATGATATATATGAGAGTTGTTAAGAGACTAAATCTTAAGCTCTATTAGAAAGGAAAATTTTCTTTTTCTTTTTTTTCTGCTTTCTCTTTTTATCATATCCATATCCATATGAGATGATGGATTCTAACTAAACATTGCATTAATTATTTCTGTATACATATACATCAAGCCATTATACGGTATATATTTTCCAAATTTTTTGTTTAAGTTCAATTTAGTTAATATATAGTGTATTTTTAGTTTCAGGTGTAGAATTTAGTGATTTCTCAGTTGCATATGACACCCACTCTTTACATTACATCAAGTGTCTGCCTTAATGACCATCACCTAATTACCCCATTCTCCCACCTACCCTCCACCAGCAACCCTCTTTGCTTTCTCTACTTAAGAGTCTCGTATAGTTTCCCTTCCTCTCCATTTTTAGCTTATTATTTTTCCCTCCCTTCCCCTATGTTCAACTATTTTGTTTCTAAAATAAAATAAAATAAAACATATATATATATATATATATATATATATGAAATAATATGGTATTTGTCTTCCCCTGACTGATTTATTTGGCTTAGCATAATACCCTCTACTTCCACCCATATCATTGCAAATGGCAAGATTTCATTCTTTTTGATGGCTGAATCATATTCCATTTTTTATATATGCCACCCCTTCTTTGCCTATTCATCTATTTGTGGATATGTGGACTCTTTCAATATTTTGGCTATTGCAGATATTGCTGCTATAAACATTGGGGTGCATGTGCCCCTTCAAATCACTGTATTCTCTGGAAAATAGCTAGTAGTGCAATAGCTGGGCATAGGGTAGCTCTATTTTTACCTTTCTGAGGAAGATCTGTCCTGTTTCTCAGAGTGGCTGCACCAATTTGCATTCCCCCCAACAATGTAAGAGGGGGGGAATTCTCTGCATCTTCACCAACATCTGTTGTTTCCTGAGGTGTCAACTGTAGCCATTCTGATAAGTGTGAGGTGGTATCTCATTGTGATTTTGATATGTACTTCCCTGATGCCAAGTGTTGTTCAGCATCTTTTCATGGGTCTATTAGCCATTTGCATGTCTTCTTTGGGGAATTGCCTGTCCATGTCTTCTGTCCTTTCTTGGCTGGGTTTTTTTTTGGGGGGGGGAGTTATTGAGTTTGATAAGTTCTTTATAGATTTTGAATACTATCCCTTTCTCTCATATGTCATTTGTGAGTATCTCTCCCCATCTCTAGGTTGCCTTTTAGTTTTGTTGCTTCCTTTGTTGTGAAAAATATTTTTAACTTGATGAAGTCAAGTTCCTTTTTGCTGCTGTTTCCCTTGGTGCTGGAGACGTCTCTAGCAAAAAGTTGCTGTGGCTGAGGTCTAAGAGGTTGCTGTATGCATTCTCCTCTAGGATTTTGATGGACTTCTGTCTCACATTGAGGTATTTCATCCATTTTGACTTTAGTTTTGTGTATGGTGTAGAAATTAGTGCAGTTTCATTCTGCTGCATGTGGCTGTCCAATTTTCTCAACACCATTTATTGAAGAGATTGTTTCTTCTCCATCTAATATTCTTTGTTGCTTTGTTGAAGATGAGTTGACCATAGAGTTGAGGGTCCATTTCTGGATTCTCTATTCTGTTCCATTGATATGTGTGTTTGTTTTTGTGTCAGTACCATACTGTCTTGATGATTAAAGTTTTGTAATATAGCTTGAAGTCTGGACTGTGATGCCACCAGCTTTAGTTTTCTTTTTCAACGTACTTTGGCTATTTGGGGACATTTCTTGTTCCATACAAATTTTAGGATTGTTTGTCCCAGCTCTGTAACAAAATGCTGATGGTATTTTGATAAGGATTGCATTGAATGTGTAGATTGATTGCTCTTGGGAGCATAGACATTTTCACAATATTTCTTCTTCCAGTGTTTTTACATTTCTTTGTGTCTTCCTCAATTTCTTTCATGAATGTTCTATAGTTTTCAGTGTACAGTTCTTTTTACCTCTTTGGTTAGGTTTATACCTAGGTGTCTTATGGCATTTGGTGCAACAGTAAGTGGGATTGATTTCTTGATATCTTATTCCACTGCTTTCTCGTTAGTGTATAGAAATGCAACAGACTTATGTGCATTGATTTTATATCCTTCAATTAAGTTGAATTCCTGTATCAGTTCAAGCAATTTTCTGGTGAAGTGTTTCAGGTTTTCTACATAAAGTATCATATTTTCTGGGAAGAGTGAAAGTTTGACTTCTTCTTTGTGGATTTGGATGAATTTTCTTTTTGTTGTCTGATTGCTGAGGCTAGAAATTCCATTACTATGTTGAACAACAGTAGTGAGCTTGGACATCCCTGTCGTTTTCCTGACTGTTGGGGAAAAGCTCTGTTTTCCCCCAGTGAGGATGATATATGCTGTAGGTCTTTCATATATGGCTTTTATGATGTTAAGGTATGTTTCTGCTACATCTACATGGTGGAGGGTTTTTATCAAGAAAGGGTGAGGGGCACCTGGGTGGCTCCGTGGGATAAGCCTCTGCCTTCGGCCCAGGTCATGGTCTCAGGGTCCTGGGATGGAGCCCCGTATGGGACTCTCTGCTCAGCAGGGAGCCTGCTTCCCCCCCCCCCCTCTCTGCCTGCCTCTCTGCCTACTTGTGATCTCTCTTGCTCTCTATCAAATAAATACATAAAATCTTAAAAAAAAAAAGAAAGGGTGATGCATTTTGTCAAATGCTTTTTCTGCATCTATTGAGAGCATGGTATGGTTCTTATCCTTTCATTTATTAACATTTATCAATCACATTGATTGATATGTGGTTGAGGAACCACTGTTGTAATGGGAATAAATCCCACTTGGTCAAGGTGAATAATCCTTTTAGTGTACTGTTGGATTCCATTAAGTAATACCTCGTTGAGAATTTTTGCATCCATATTCATCAAGAATATTGGCCTGTAATTCACCTTTGTCTTGTTTTGGGATCAAGGTAATGTAGGTCTCATAGAATGAGTTTGGAAGTTTCCTTTCTATTTCTTTCTCTCTCTTTCTCTCTCTCTCTCTGTCTCTTTCTCTCTCTCTCTCTCTTTCTTTTCCTTAATGGTTTCAGAAGAATAGGCATTAATTCTTCTTTAAGTGTTTGGTAGAATTCCCCCGGAAAGCCATGCAGCCCTGGACTCTTGTTTATTGGTGGATATTTGATTATAGTTTCAATCAATTTCATGGTTATGGATATATTTCTTCCTAGATAAATAGATAAATGGTTTTGTATTTCTGCCTTTTTCAGTTTTGGTAGTGTATATGTTTCTAGGAATTTATCCATTTTTTCCAAATTGCCCATTTTGTTGGTTTATAATTTTTCATAGTATTGTCTTATAATCATATAGACATAGTATGGTCTATATAATGGTGCTTCTGTGGTGTTGGTTATGATCTGTCCTCTTTCATTAATAATTGTATTTGTCCAGATCCTTTCTCTTTTCTTTCTGATAAGTATCACTAGGGGTTTAACGATTTTGTTAATTATTTCAATGAACTAGCTCCTAGTTTTGTTGATCTGTTCTACTTTTTAAAAATTCTGTATCATTTGGGTGCCTGGGTGGCTCAGTGGGTTAAGCCATTGCCTTTGGCTCAGGTCATGATCTCAGGGTCCTGGGATTGAATCCCGCATCGGGCTCTCTGCTCGGCAGGGAGCCTGCTTTCCCCTCTCTCTCTGCCTGCCTCTCTGTCTACTTGTGATCTCTCTCTGTCAAATAAATAAATAAAATATTTTTAAAAAATTCTGTATCATTTATTTCTGCTCTGTTCTTAATTATTTTCCTTCTGTTGGATTTAGGCTTTATGTGTTGTTCTTTCTCAGCTCTTTTAGCTGTAAGGTTAGATTGTGTATTGGAGACTTTTCTTGCTGCCTGAGGAAGGCCTGTACTGCTATATACTTTTCTCTTAGGACCACCTTTGCTGTATCCCAAAGGTTTTAGACCGTTGTGTTTTCATTTTTGTTTGTTTCCATGTATTTTTAAAATTCCTCTTTGATTTCCTGGTTAACCCCTTCATTCTTTTTTTTTTTTTAAGATTTTATTTATTTGACAGAGAGAGATCACAAGTAGGCAGAGAGGCAGGCAGAGAGAGAGGAAGGGAAGCAGGCTCCCCGCTGAGCAGAGAGCCCCATGTGGGGCTCGATCTCAGGACCCTGAGATCATGACCTGAGCTGAAGGCAGAGGCTTAACCCACTGAGCCACCCAGGTGCCCCAACCCCTTCATTCTTTAGTAGGATATTCTTTGACCTCCATGTATTTGTGGTCTTTCAAATTTTTATTGTGATTGACTTCAAGAATCATAGCATTGTGGTCTGAAAATAGGCATGGTCCAATCTCAATCTTTTTGTACTGCTTGAGGCCTAATTTGTGTCCAGTATGTGATTTATTCTGGAGAATTTTCCATGTGCATTTGAGAAGACTGTGTTTTCTGTTGCTTTAGGGTGAAATGTTCTGAATATATCTGCAAAGTTCATCTTCTCCAGTGTATAATTCAAAACCCTTCTTTCCTTGTTCATCTGCTTAGTTGATGTGTCCATTGCTCTGATCAGGGTCTTAATACCCTGTACTATTATTGTATTATTATAAAGGAGTCTCTTTAGTTTTGTAATTAATTGATATATATATTTGGCTAGTCCACAGTTAGTGGCATAAGTATTTACAATTGTTAGATCTTCTTATTTGATAAAAGCATTCATTATGATAGAGTGTCCTTCTTCATCTCTTATTGCACTCTTTGGCTTAACATCTAGTTTTTCTAATATAGGGTGGCTTTTCTAGCTTTCTTTTGATTACCATTAGGATGATAAATTGTTCTCTATCCTTCACTTTCAATCTGTAGGTGTTTTGGGGTCTAAAATGAGTCTCTTATAAGCAGCATATAAATAAGCCTTGTTTTTCTATATATTCTGATACCCTGTCTTTTTAAAAAGATTTTACTTATTTATTTGAGAGAAAGTGAGGGAGGGTGGGAGAGATAGAGAACACAAGCACAAGCAGGGTAGTGTGACAGAGGAAGAGGGAGAAGCGGACTTCTTGCTGAGCAAGGAGCCCAATGCAGTGTTCAATCCCAGGACTCAGGATCATGACCTGAGCTGAAGGCAGACATTTAACCTGCTGAGCCACCTAAGTGCCCTGATACACTATGTCTTTTGATTAGAGCATTGGGTCCATTTATGTTCAGAGTAAATATTGAAAGATATGAATTTAGTGCCATTGTAATACATGTAAATTTGCTGTTCCTATAGATTGTTTATTTTTCCTTTCTGGTCTTTGTTAATTTCAATCTGTCTTTCCATTCACAGAGTCCCCATTAATATTTCTTGCAGTGCTGATTTAGTGTTCACAAATTCCATTAGTTTTTGTTTGTCTTGGAAATTCTTTATCTCTCCTATTCTGAATGACACCTTGCTGGATAAAGTACTCTTGACTGCATATTCTCCCCATTTAACACATTGGATATATCTTGACAGTCCTTCGTGGCCTTCCAGGTCTCTGTGGATGGGTCTGCTGGCCATCTTTATGTGTATACCCTTGTAGATTAAGGACGTTTTGTCTTGTGCTGCTTTCAAAATTTTCTCTTTAGCTCTGTAATTTGCAAGTTTCACTATAATATTTTGTGGTGTTGGTCTATTTTTGTTGATATCAATGAGACTTCTCTGTGCCTCTTGGATTTGAATCCTGTTTCCTTCCCCAGATTACAGAAGTTCTCAGCTATATATTTTTTTCAAATAAATCTTCTACCCCCTTTTCCTACTCTTCATCTTCTGGGACTCCAATGATACACATATTTCACTTTACAGAAACCCCGATTTTCCCAAGTCTACCTTTGTGGATTCAATAATTTTCTTTCCCCCTTTTTTGAGCTTCATTATTTTTCATCAGTTTATCTTCTGTAACACTGATTCAACTCTTCTGATTTGTTCATCCTCGTTTTTATGGCATCCACTTAGGACTGCATCTCAGGATTAGCATTCTTAATTTCTTCTGCCTGGCTAGATTTTAGTTCTTTTATCTCTATAGTAAGAGATTTTCTAGCATCTTCTGTGCCTTTTACAAGCCCAGCTAGTATCATTATAATCCTTATTTTAAATTCTAGTTCAGAGATCTTACTTATGTCCATATTGATTAAATCCCTGGTTTTGAGTACTACCTCATCTTCTTTCTTTTGGCTAAATTTCTCCATCTAATTATTTTGTCAAAAAAAGAAAGAAAAACAATAACAACAGAACAGCATAAAACTAGATCCTCCTGTGTTTTAGTGTACTTGTTCAAAGAAACCATGTCCCAAAATAAGAAGGAAAGAAAAAGAAGAAAGAAAGAAAAGGAAAAAAAAAAGAAGGAAGGAAGGAAGATATGTATATAATAAAATGCAAGTACAGTACAGAAAAAAGGTTGATATCCAGGATCTATAAAGAACTTCTCAAACTCAACACACACAAAACAGGTAATAATATCAAAAAAATGGGCAGAAGATATGAACAGACATTTCTCCAATGAAGACATACAAATGGCTATCAGACACATGAAAAAATGTTCATCATCACTAGCCATCAAGGAGATTAAAATTAAAACCACATTGAGATATCACCTTACACCAATTAAAATAGCCAAAATTAGCAAGACAGGAAAAACGTGTGTTGGAGAGGTTGTGGAGAAAGGGGAAACTTCTTCCACTGTTGGTGGGAATGCAAGTTGGTGCAGCCACTTTGGAGAACAGTGTGGAGATTCCTGAAGAAATTAAGAATAGAGCTTCCCTATGACCCTGAAATTGCACTGCTGTGTATTTACCCCAAAGATACAGATGTAGTGAAAAGGGCCATCTGTACCCCAATGTTTATAGCAGCAATGGCCACAGTCAGCAAACTGTGGAAAGAACCAAGATGCCCTTCAACGGATGAATGGATAAGGAAGATGTGGTCCGTATACACTATGGAATATTATGCCTCCATCAGAAAGGATGTGTATCAACATGGATGGGACTGGAAGAGATTATGCTGAGTGAAATATGTCAAGTAGAGAGAGTCAATTATCATATGGCTTCACTTATTTGTGGAGCATAACAAAGAACATGGAGGACATGGGGAGTTGGAGAGGAGAAGGGAGTTGAGGGAAACTGGAAGGGGAGGTGAACCATGAGAGACTATGGATTCTGAAAAACAACCTGAGGGTTTTGAAGGCGTGGGGGGTGGGAGATTGGGGGAGCCAGGTGGTGGGCATTAAGGAGGGCATGTATTGCATGGAGAACTGGGTGTGGTGCAAAAACAATGAATTCTGTTATGCAGAAAAGAAATTTTATAAAATGTATATATAGAATAAAAATGAAAAAAATGATACAAAGAATTGAAAAAAGAAGATAATAACAGAAATAAATAGTAAAAGACTAAAGAATAAAAATGTAAATAGTGCTATATACTGTATTCCTCAAGAGCTGAAGCTTTGCACCTCTCTATGATCAAACTTCAAGCTAGACAGTTGTTTGTGCTGGTCTTCTAGGGGAGGCACCTGTTATGCTCAATCTCAGGTGGACTTCCTCTAATGGAAATGCAATTCCAGTGGGCACGGAAGCTCAGTGTAAGAGGCTCTTAGCTCCACTAGATGGCACACGTTTATTCCTAAATCCTTTCAGCACTGACGGGCAGAATGAATGATGGTGCCCAGCTCTCTAGCTCTGGAGCTGAAATTTCACACCCCCCACTCTTCTGTGAGCCCTCACAGAACAATAATCAATCATTCTTGTCTCACTGGTTTCCATTAGAAACCTGTGTTCACCCTGCCTATGACTGAGCATTTTTATCTCAGGCACATGCCCCAGTTTCAAAACCACAAATTTTAGGGACTCCTATGGCAAGGTCTCACCATGCTTCTCCTTTTGGCTGTACCCATCCCAGGAAATCAATGGAACAACTGTGTAGTCTTTCACAGTTTATGGGAACACAGAACGGAAAGTGGGCACCTAGACTCAACTGTTCTCAGTTGGCTTCCACGTTCCAATGCCTAGGAACCCTGCCACACTTAGGAACCACCCATTCTTCTTAGGACCCTGGGGATCCTCAAACCACACTGTCACACATGGGATTCTGCCCACTTCCCCACCTGGATACCTTTAAGACAGGGATGTCCCCCACTGTAGCAGACTTGCAAAATTCCAATTTTGCACTCTGCTGCTTATAATATTTTGTGGCAGCCTTTTTAAATAGGATCCTTCCCCACTGCCCTGTCCTGAGCTGTCTCACACCAGATTGAAGTCTCTGCACCTCCGAACTTCTAAGGGGTGGTTGCTTTTCTATTTGCATTTGTTTTCTCAGAACTCTGGTTGAATTTCTTGGGTCTTCAGAATGACTTGATAACTACTTGTATTGGTAACTTGAATATTGGGTCTTGAATAACTTGGGTCTTCAGAATAACTTGATAACTTGTATTCAAGGGAGAAGACAAATTTAGTGTCCCCCTACTCCTCTGTCATCTTAAATTGTCCTTATGCTGTACAATTTAAACTTATACAGTGATGTATGTCAATTATATCTCAATAAAATTTAAATACAATAAATAAACAAAAAATGCCACTATTTAAAAATTTAGTTCTTTTCAAGAATAAACCTGTATTCCAAAAATTGTATTTAACTACAAAACAATAATTATAATTATATTACATTTATGATCATTATTAGAATTTCATCAACAAACCTGTGAATAAAACTAAGTAATTTTCCCTTTACTCTCTCCCTCATTTCTCTGTGGGCTCACAGAGAATATTCTACTACTCTTCTCTTTGCCATCTGATGGACAAAGGCTTGCACATATAGGAGAAAACAATTTTTGTAGTGCTACCTACTTCTGAGTGACCACCAGTCACCAGAACTCTTACCATTAAAAATCTCATCTTTCATTCTAAAGCATAATGTCTCTAAGCATATTCTGCTAAAAATAAGAAATTGGAGAATTTCCAGTCTGTACAAGAGTAAGTAGACCTATTTCTTCTGGCCCCAAACCACTAAACACAATTATAAATGCTCGAAATAATATGAGACAACCAAATTATTACTCTTCAATAGGAAGATACTAAGAAAACGGTGAATGATTTGTGATTTCAGGAGTAGAAGAACAACACATCAGCGGACCATCTTATAGTCCACACACATACTCTCTCTGTCTCTCTCTCTGTCTCTCTCTCTCTCTCTCTCTCTCTCTCTCACACACACACACAAACACACACACCAAAAGAACGTGAACTATACCCAGCTGTTCCTAAACCCACAATCTCAAAATGAAAGTAAGCTCAAGCAGGAATATTTCTTCCCTGGATTGAGAGGGAATTCTTCTGACACTACCAACAAGGGGAACTCCACTGGGAGTTTTACCATGTATAAAAGGCAAGTGGAATTTTCTCCTTCTGTGCGGGTCTTGGTAATGCTAAGAGATACCAAGGTGGACAGACCAAACTAGCAAGAGAGACCCAGCCACAAGCAGTCTGGCCTGAGAGTCTTTTCTTTTCCCACTGACCATAAAACTCTCTTCACCTTGAAATTATTGGAGGAGGCAAGCAGATCTTCTTTTAGTCCTACAGGCCTAAGAATCCCCTCACTTGCCAGAGACATCAGGTAAAGAAAGGGACACAAATAAAAGATTACCATTGCAACAAGCGTCTGGTTCAAGAAATGCTCTCCATCAGAAAGGGGAAACCTCTTACACTGTTGGTGGGAATGCAAGTTGATGCAGCCACTTTGGAAAAGTGTGGAGATTCCTTAAGAAATTAAAAACAGAGCTTCCCTATGACTCTGCAATTGCACTACTGGGTATTTACTCCAAAGGTACAGATGTAGTGAAAAGAAAGGCCATCTGCACCCCAATGTTCATAGCAGCAATGGCCACAGTCAACAAACTGTGGAGAGAACCAAAATGCCCTTCAATGGATGAATGGATAAAGAAGATATTGTCCATATACCCTATGGAGTGTTATGCCTCCATCAGAAAGGATGAATACTCAACTTTTGTATCAACATGGACAGGACTGGAAGAGATTATGCTGAGTGAAATAAGTCAAGCAGAGAGAGTCAATTATCATATGATTTCACTTACTTGGGGAGCATAAGGAATAACATGGAGGACATGGGGAGAAGGAGAGGAGAAGTGAGTTAGGGGAAATCAGAGGGAGAGATGAACCATGAAATACTGTGGACTCTGAGAAACAACCTGAGGGTTTTGGAGGGGAAGGGGTGGGAGGTTGGGTGAGCCTGGTGGTGGGTATTAAGGAGGGCACGTATTGCATGGAGCACTGGGTGTGGTGCATAAACAATGAATTCTGGAACACTGAAAATGAATAAAATAAAATGAAAAAAAATGCTCTCAATCATTGATAGCAGTGCATTTGTTCTTACCACAGGTTCCTGCCAAGGCAATATCTTTTACCCTGTGATCATAAAACTCCTTTTCTTTTAACCTGAAATGCCAGGGAACATAGAGACACCCAGAGGCCTGGGATATGGAAATACTTTCCACCACTTTAAGTAGCACCAATGAGGTCCAGTGGATGCCTGATGTCACCAAATCAATCAAAATAAAACCAGAATGGCTATGAAATTAAGCCATCATTAAAATTTTAGCAAAAGAATACTCGACATTAACAATCATCAGGAAAATGCAAATCAAAACCAAAATGAGTTATCATTTTATGTTTATCAGAATGGCTAAAATCAGAAAGACCATGAATATCAAGTGTTGGTGAGGATGTGGAGACAAAGGAACAGCCATACACTGTTAATGGAAATATAAATTGGCAAATCCAACTGTGAAAAACAGAATGGAATTTCTTTAAAAAATTAAAAATAAAAATAATATATGATCCATAATTCAACTACTGAGTATTGACACAGAAAAAACAAAAACACTAATTTGAAGATATACGCACGAATATGTTTATTGCAACATTATTTAAAAAGGCCACACTTTGGAAGCAACCCAAGCGTGTATCCATAGATAAATGGATAAAGAAGATGTCTTATATAAACAATGCAATATTATTCAGCCATAAAAACACAATGAGATCTTGCCTTGTGCAACAATATGGATGGATATAGAGGGTATAATGCTAAGTGAAATAAGTCAACTAGAGAAAGACAAGTACCATATGATTTCACTCATATGTGGAATTCAAGAAAGAAAACAAAGAAAAGAAGAAACAGATGAGAGAATTGAGAGTACACTTATCTTAATGAGCACTTAGTAATGTGTAGAATTGTTGGATCATTATATTGTACAACTGAACATAAAATAAGACGGTGTGCCAATTATGCTTCAACTTAAAAAAAAAAAGAAAATGAAAACACTAATTCAGACAGATATATGCACACTTATGTTTATTCCAGCATTACTTGTGATAGCAAAGATATGGAAGCAAACTAAGTGCCCATTATTAAATGGATAAAGAAGATTATATATATATATAATCTTCTTACATCCTTTAATGGATGTAATATCTATATATATTACATCCATTAATGAAAGATGAGATCTTGACATTTGCAGTAACATGGATGGACCTAGAGAGTATTATGCTAAGTAAAATAAGTCAAACAGAGAAAGACAAATATTATTTCACTTATATGTGTAATCTAAAAACAACAAGAGCAGCCGCAACAAATAACCAAAAAGCAAAAGCAGACTGATAAATACAGAGAAAAAAACCAGATAGTTGCCCGATGAGAGGAAGTAGGTGATGAGCAAAATGGATGAAAGGAAGTGAGAGATAGATGCTCTTACATTGTAATAGTGTGTGGTGACAGATGGTAGCTATGCTAGTGGTGAGCATACATTCATGTATAGAAATGTCGAATTACTTTGCTGAACACCTAAAACTAATGTAACATTGTGTGTCAACTATACCCAAATTAAAAAATATATATCTATATTTTCAGCCTACCGAGGTAGGCTAAGCCCTGCATACTAAACCTAAACATAGTATCTGTTTCTAAAATAAAATATTTAAATAAGACCCAGAGTCTATTAACCTAATAGACAAAATTTCAGGATATAATGCAAAACCACCTGTAATGCCAAAAAATAAGAAAATCACAACTTGAATGAGAAAATGTAATCAGCTTTAACCAGCTTTAAGATTTTGAATTGTCAAAATTACATGGCAAGGATCTGATCAAGTATATATTTTCTTGAGACAAATGAAAAAAATAGAAAATCCTAGAAAACATATAGAGGTTACTAAAAATGGAAAACATAAAACTGACATTTATAATAACAACACTTATTTTTTTAATACTAATCTATAGGGGTGCCTGGGTGGCTCAATCGGTTAAGCCTCTGCCTTTGGCTCAGTTCATGATCCTGGGGTCCTGGGAGTGAGCCCCATGTCAGGGTTCCTGCTTGGTGGGGAGTCTGCTTCTGCCTCTCCCTCTGCCCCTGCTCATGTGTCCTCTCTCTCAAATCTGTCAAATAAATAAATAAAATCTTAAAAAAAAATACCAATCTATATGGGTTCAGTAGTAGAATGGGAATGTAAAGTATGGAATGATTGGACTTGAAAACAGGTCACTAAACTTTATCCAATATGAAAACCAGAGATAAAATAAAAATAGTAGCAAAACAAAAACAAAAACAAAAAGCACCATGAACGGAGGCACAGGAATCTGAAAGAAAATAACCAAAATAAAACATTTGTATCACTATCATGCCAGAAAGAATGGAGAAGAAAACAGGACAGAAAGAGTAACTGCAGAAATAATGGCTGAACTTTTCTAGTATTTAATGAAAGAAACAAATTGACAGATTAGAATAAGCGAAACGAAAGCAGGAAAAGTCCAAAGAACTCCATGAAAAGACAAAATTGTGATTAAATTTCTGAAAATAAAAGACAAAGTAAAAACCTTAACAGAAGCCATAAAGAACTCATTGTCTTAATTTCTTTTTGTATATTTTGTTTTGTTTTTTCATTTACAATTTTTATGTTATTTTAGTCACACATAGAACTATGTATAAGTACACTCTACAGAGCTCAGGGACCACCATGCAGATGAAGATGAGGGCAAATAGAACTACAGGGTTCTGTTCCCTATGTCATGCTATTTAATTTTTGTATTTTATATTTATTTATTTATTATATATTTATTTATAAATAAATATAAATATAAATATTTATTTATTATTTTTATTTTATATATTTTTTATTTTATATTTTTGTATTTAAATTCAATATAATTATATATAATACAGTGTAGCATTAGTTGCAGAGGTTGAATTTAGAGATTCATCAGTTGCATATAACACCCAGTGCTCATTCCATCAAATGCCCTCCTTAATGTCTATCACCCAGTTACCCCATACCCCCACACAACTCTCCTCCACCAATCCTCTGTGTCTCCTAGAGTTAACAGTCTCTTATGGTTTGTCTCCTTCTGTTTTGGTCTTATTTTATTTTCCCATCCCTTCTCCTATGTTCATCTATTTTGTTTCTTAAATATCATATATGAGTGAAATCATATGATATTTCTCTTTCTCTGACTGAGTTATTTCACTCAGCATAATACCCTCTAGTTCCATCTATGTCAATGCAAATGGCAAGAGTTCATTCTTTTTGATGTCTGAGTAATATTCCACTACGAATATATATTATACATCACCATACATATATATGCATATATATACAGTGATTTATGATATATGACATATTTAAATACATTATATATTTAAATATATGGTATATTTAAGATATAGGCTTATAGAAGAGGTGATATATATATATATAAAGTCTTTTGATGGACATCTGGGTTCTTTCCATATTTTGGCTGTTGTGACCATTGCTGGTGCATTGGGGTGCATGTGTCCCTTTGAATCACTATGTTTGTATACTTTTTATAAGTACCTGGTAGTGCAACTGCTGGGTCATAGTGTAGAACTATTTTTATTTTGCGGATCCTCATACTGTTTCCTAGAGTGGTTTCACCAGTTTGCATTCCCGCCAACAGTGCAAGAGGTTTCCTCTTTCTCCACATCCTTGCCCGCGTCTGTTGTCTTCCAAGTTGTTTATTTAAGCCATTCTGCCTGGTGTGAAATGGTATCCCATTGTGGTTTTGATTTGTATTTCTCTGATGCCAAGTAATGTGGAATATTTTTTCATGTGTCTGTTGGTCATTTGTATGTCTTCTTTGGAGAAATGTCTGTTCATGTCTTCTCATTTCTTAACTGGATTTTTGGTTTTGGGGTGTTGAGTTTGATAAGTTCTTTATAGATATCTGATAGTAGCCCTTTATCTCTAAGAAATTTGCAAATATCTTCTCATATTCTGTTGGTTGCCTTTAGTTTTGAGAACTATTTTCTTTGCTATGCAAGAGACTTTTATCTTAATGAAGTCCCAATATTTCATTTTTGCTTTCATTTCTCTTGCTTGAAGATATGTCCAGCAAGAAGTGCAGCTGAGATTAAAGAGGTTGCTGCCTGTGTTCTGCTCTAGGATATTAATAGATTCCTGTCTTATACTTAAGTCTTTAATCCATTTTAATTATTTTTGTGTATGGCAGAAGAAAGTGGTGCAATTTCATTCTTCTGCATGTAGCTGTCCAATTTCCCAACACCATTCATTGAAGGTACTATCTTTTCTCCATTAGATATTCTTTCCTGTTTTGTGGAAGATTAATTTGCCACAGAGTTTGTGGTCCATTTCTGGGTTCTCAATATTCAGTTCCATGAATCTATGTGTCTGTTTTGTGCTTGTACCATCGTGTCTTGATGATTACAACTTTGCAATACAGCTTGAACTTCTGAATTGTGATGCATCAGGCTTTGGTTTTCTTACCAACATTACACTGGCAATTTGGGGTCTTTTCTGGTTCCATACAAAATTAAGGTTTGATTGTTCCAGCTCTGTGAAAAATCTTGATGGCATTCTGATAAGGATTGCATTGAGTGTTTAATTTTTTGGGTAGCATTGATATTTTCACAATATTTTTTTTCCAATCCATGAGCATGGAATGTTTTTCCATTTGTTTGTGTCTTTCTTTCATACGAGTTCTATAGTTTTCAGAGTACAAATGCTTTACCGCTTTGGTTAGGTTTATTCCTAGGTATCTTATGGGTTTTGGTGCAATTGTAAATGAGATCGATTCCTTGATTTTTCTTCCTTCTTTCTTATTGTTACTGTACAGAATGTTACTTATTGTTACTGTACAGAAATGCAGCTGACTTCTGTGCACTGATGTTATATCTTGCCACTTTGCTGAATTCCTGTATGAGTTCTAGCAATTTTGGGGTGGAGTCTTTTGGGTTTTCCACATAGAGTATAATGTCTACTGTGAAGAGTGGAAGTTTGACTTGTTCTTTGTCAATTTGAATACTTTTTATTTCTTTTTGGTGTCTGATTGTTGAAGCTAGGACTCCCAGTACTATGTTGAACAACACTGGTGACCGTGGACATCCCTGTCATGTTCCTGACCTTAAAGGAAAAGTTCTCAGTTTGTCCTGACTGGGAATAATATTCACTGTGGGTTTTTTGAATTTTGAATTTATAATATTGAGGTATAGTCTCTCTATCCCTATACTGCAGAGATTTTTTTTTATCAAAAAGCATGTTTTATTTGGTAAATTGCTTTTTTTGCATCCATTTAGAGGATCATATGGTTCTTGTCCATTCTTTTATTAATGTAGTGTGTCACACTGATTGATTTGTGGATGTTGATGCAGCACAGGACTAAATCCCACTTGATCATGGTGAATAATCCTTTAATGTACTGTTGGGTCCTAATAGCTTAGTATCCTGGGGAGAATTTTTGCATCCATCTTTATCAAGGATATTGGTCTGTAATTCACCTTCTTGGTGGGGTCTTCATCTCATTTTAGGATCACAGTAATGCTGGCCTCATAGAATGAATTTGGAAGTTTTCCTTCTACTTCTATTTTTTGGGGACAGTTTCAGAAGAATGGGTATTAATTCTTTAAATATTTGGTAGAATTCACCTGGGAAGCCATCCAGCCCTGGACTCTTGTTTGTTGGGAGATTTTTGATACACGTTTCGATTTCTTTGCTGGTGTTTTGTCTGTCCAGGTTTACTATTTGTTCCTATTTTCAGTTTTCATAGTGTATATATTTCTAGGACTGCACCCATTCTTCCATATTGCCTAATTTGTTGGCACATTAATTGCTTATAATATTCTCTTAGAATTGTTTCTATTTCTTCAGTGATGGATGTGATTGCTCCTTTTTCATTTTTGATTTTATTAATTTGGGCCCTTTCTCCTTTTTTTAGTGAGTCTGGCTAGGTGTTTATCAATCTTATTAAATCTTTAAAGAACCAGCTCCCCGATTCGTTCATCAGTTCTACTATTTTTTTTTTAATTTCAATATCATTGATTTTTGCTCTAAAATTCATTACTTCTCTTTTCCTCCTGGATTTAGGCTTTATTTGTTATTCTTTTTTTTAAGATTTTATTTATTTATCTGACGGAGATCACAAGGAGGCAGAGAGGCAGGCAGAGACAGAGAGGAGGAAGCAGGCTCCCTGCTTAGCAGAGACCTCGACACGGGGATCGATCCCAGAACCCTGGGACCATGACCCGAGCTGAAAGCAGAGGCCTTAACCCACTGAGCCACCCAGGCGCCCCTATTTGTTATTCTTTCTTAAGCTGCTTTAGGTATATGGTAACATTGTGTACTTAAGACTTTTCATGTTTCTTGAAAAAGACCTCTATTGCTATATAATTCCCTCTTAGGACTGTCTTTGTTGCATCCCAAAGATTCTGACCTGTCGTGTTTTCATTTTCATTTGTTTTTATTTACTTTTTTAATTATGTTCAGTTACCTGGCATATAATAATCATTAGTTTTTGACATACTGTTCAATGATGCATTAGTTGTGTATAGCACCCAGTGCTCATCACCACACATGCCCTCCTTAATACCCATCACCAGGTTACCCCATCCCCCCACAACCTCCCTTCTCTAACCTTCAGTTTGGTTCCCAGAGTCGAGAGTCTCTCATGCTTTGTCTTCCTCTCTGATTTCTTCCCATTCAGTTTTCCCTCCCTTCCCCTGTGGTCCTCCACATTATTCCTTATGTTCCACATATGAGTGAAACTATACAATAATTGTCTTTCGCTGATTGACTTATTTCACTTAGTATAATATCCCACAATTCCATCCATGTCAATGCAAATGAGGGATATTCATCCTTTCTGAAGGATAAGTAATACTCCATTGAATATATGAACCACACCTTCTTTATCTATTCATCTGTTGAAGGACATCTCAGCTTCTTCCATGGGTTGGCTATTTGGGACATTGCTGCTATGAACACTGGGGTGTATTTACCCCTTCTTTTCACTATATCTGTATCTTTGGTGTAAATAAATAGTAGTGTAGTTGCTGGGTCATAAGGTAGTTCTCTTTTTAACATTTTAAAGAAACTCCATACTGTTTTCCACAGTGGCTGTAGCAGATTGCATTCCCACCAACAGTGTAAGCTGGTCTCCACATCCTTGCCAAAATTGTTGTTTCCTGTACTGTTAATTTCTACCATTCTAACTGGTATAAGGCACTATCTCATTGTGGTTTTGATTTATATTTCCCTGATGGCTAGTGATGTTGAATATTTTTTCATGTGTCTGTTAGACATTTTTATGTCTTCTTTGGAGAAATGTCTGTTCATATCTTCTACCCATCTCTTGACTGAACTATTTTTGCGGGGGCACTGAGTGTGATAAATTCTACATAGATCTTGGATACCAGCCCTTTATTTGAAATGTCATTGGCAAATATCTTCTCCCATTTGATGGATGGCCTCTTTGTTCTGCTGTTTCCTTTACTGTGCAAAAGCTTTTTATCTTGATGAAGTCTCAAAAGTTCATTTTTGCTTCTCTTTCCCTTGCCTTTAGACATGTACCTTGCAAGAAGTTGCTGGTACTGAGTTTGAAGGGGTTACTGCCTGAGTTCTTCTCTAGGACTTTGATGGATTCCTGTCTCACACTGAGGCTGTTCATCTATTTTGAATTTATCTTTGTGTATGGTGTAAAAAAAAATGGTCTAGTTTCATTCTTCTGCATGTGGTTGTCCAGTTTTCCCAGCAACATTTATTGAGGAGAGTGTCTTTTTTTCCATTGGATGTTCTTCCCTTCTTTGTCAAAGATGAGTTTACCATAGAGTTGAAGGTCCATATCTGGGATCTCTATTCCATTCCATCAATCTATGTGTCTGATTTTGTGCCAGTAACATACTGTCTTGATTGCTACAGCTTTGTAATATAGCTACAAGTCAGGCATTGTGATGTCCCCAACTTTGGTTTTCTTTTTCAACTTTCCCCTGTCATTTCAGGGTCTTTTATGGTTCCATACAAATTTTAGGATTGTTTGTTCCAGCTCCTTGAAAAATGCCAATGGTCTTTTGTTAGGGATTATGCTGAAATTGTAGATTGCTCTGGGAAGCATAGATATTTTAATGATCCTTATTCTTCTGATCCATGAGCATGGAATATCTTCCCATTTCTTTGTGTCTTCCTCAATTTCTTTCATAAGAGTTCTGTAGTTTCTAGAGTATAGTTCCTTAACCTCTTTGGTTATTTTTATTCCTATCTTATGAATTTTGGGGCTATTATAAATGGAGTTGATTCCTTAATTTCTTTTTCTATAGTTACATTGTTAGTGTATAGAAATGCAGCAGATTCTTTGTGCATTGATTTTGTATTCTGCCGCATCGCTGAATTGCTGTATGAGTTCTAGTAATTTAGGGGTGGAATCTTTAGGGTTTTCTATATAAAGTATCATGTCATCTGTGAAGAGAGAGAGAGTTTGACTTCTTCTTTGCCTATGTGAATGCCTTTATTTCTCTTTGCTTTCTGATTGCTGAAACTAGGACTTCTAGTCCTATGCTGAACAACAGTGGTGAGAGTGGGCATCTCTGCTGTGTTCCTGACCTTAAGGGAAAAGCTCTGTTTGTCCCCATTGAGAATAATATTCTCTGTGGGCTTTTCATAGGGGGCTTTTAAGGCATTGAGATATGTTCTCTTTATCCCTATAGTTTGAAAAGTTGTAATCAGAAAAGAATGCTGTATTTTGTCAAATGCTTATTCTGCATTGAGTGAGAGGATCATATGATTCTTGCCTTTTTTAATTAATATGTTCTCTCAAGTTGATTGTTTTGTGAATATTGAACCACCTTGCATCTCAGGAATAGATCCCACCTGGTTTTAGTGAATAATCCTTTTAATGTATTGTTGGATCCTATTGGCTGGAATTCTGTTGAGTATTTTGGCATCCATGTTCATCAGTGATATTGCTCTGTAATTCTCTTTTTTAATGGGGTCTTTGTCTGGTTTGGGGATCAGGGTGATGCAGGCCTTATAGAATGAGATTGGAAATCTTCCTTCTATTTCTATTTTTTGAAACAACTTCTGAACAATAGGTATTATATCTTCTATAAATGTTTGGTGGAATTACCGTGGGAAGCCATCTGGCCCTGGACTCTTGTTTGTTGAGAGGTTTTTTATTATTATTTCAATTTCCTTGTTATTTATTGGTCTGTTCAGATTGTCTACTTCTTCCTATTTCAGTCTTGGTAGTTCATAAGTTTCTGGGAATGTGTCCATTTCTTCTAGATTTCTTAATTTGTTGGCAAATATTTGCTCATAAAAATTTCTAATTGTTTTATTTCCTTGGTATTAGTCATGATCTCTCCCCTTTCATTCATGATTTTATTAATTTGAGTCCTTTACATTTTCTTTTCCATAAGTCTGACCAGGTGTTTATCAATCTTAATTCTTTCAAAGAACCATCTTCTAGTTTCATTGATCTGTTCTACTGTTCATCTGATTTGTATTTCATTGATCTCTACTCTAATCTTTATTATTTCTTTTCTCCTGCTTAGTTTAGGCTTTATTTGCTGTCCTCTCTCCAGGTCACTTATGCATAACTTTAGCCTGTGTATTTGGGCTTTTTTCTAATTTTCAGAGGAAGGGTTGTATTGCAATTTACCTTTGTCGTATTCTAAAGGTATGGAATAGATGTATTTTCATTCTCATTAGTTTCCATGAATTGTTTAAGTTATTTTTTAATTTTTCTGATTGACCCAATCATTCTCTAGCAAGATGCTTTTTAACTTCCAAGTGTTTGAGTTCCTTCCAAATTTCTTCTTCTGCTTGAGTTTCAGTTTCACTACATTGTGGACTGTAAATATGCAGGGGATAATCTTAATCTTCTGTTATAAGTTCAAGCCTGATCTGTGACCCAATATGTGGTTTATTCTGAAGAAAGTTCCATGTTCACTCAAGAAGAATGAGTATTCTGTTATTTTAGGATGGAATGTTCAGTATATATGTATGAATCCTTCTGGTCTAATGTGTCATTCAAAGCTCTTGTTTCCTTGTTGATCTTCTGCTTAGATGGTCTGTCCATTGTTGAGAGTGGAGTGTTTAGGTCTTCTACTATTAATGTATTATTACACATATGCATCTCTATTTTGGTTATTAGTTGGTTTATATAAATGGCTGCTCCCAAGTTGGAGGCATAGATACTTAAAATTGTTAGCTCTTCTTGTTGGACAGATGATGTATGATATAGTGTCCCTCTACATCTCTTATTTTGTTTAAGATGTAGACTTGTTTTTTATTAACAAAGCAGTAATTACAGTAAGTTTAAGTAGACAAATTACATTAATTGTTCCAGGTGGAAGTTAAAGATAATCAGATTGGATTTCTTTTTTGTTTTTGTTTTTGTTTTGTTTTGTTTTGTTTTATCACAGTCTTTGGTTTAAAATGTAATTTGTCTGAGGAGGAGGCCAAGATGGTGGAGGAGTAGGGGACCCTACTTCAACTGGTACCATGAAATGAGGTGGAGATCTACCAGACCATTCTGAAAACCCATAAAATCAGCATGAGATATAAAAAGATATATCAATATCTATACCAACAGAATATCCCCTGCAGCTGATTTAGAGGTGTGAAGCAGGGAGTCACTATTCTGCTAACAGATATCAGAAGATAAATGGAAGGGGGAGGATATAGTGATAACCATTGGTGCCAGGAAGGTGAAATAACACAGGAGCACAAAAGCATCAGTTCTGGGACTGGGCACAGACTCACAGAAAAGAGGCCATGGGGAAAGGATTTTATGGCAGTGCCCCAGACTAAAACCTGGAGCTGTGGGGGATTACATGTGAACTGAGGTTTGCTGGTGGTTTTAGAAGAACAAAGGGCAAAGACATGCTTGGACCTGGAAGGAAGGGCTGGGAGTGCCTGGGCACATAACCCAGGGTGCTGCAGTTTTTAGCAGCACAGGTAAAAACATCAGTCAATATGGCCTGGAAGGCTTTCTGGAAAACAGACTGTGATCTCTCAGTTCTGAGACAGAGAATTGGATATGGTCAGTTCTGCTCTGACTCTCAGAAGAGATGCAGAAAGCCATCAGGAAAAGCCGCCAGAGAACAGAAGCCACTCCAAACCGGTTTTCCCTGAGCCCATCCACCCTCACAGGGGGCAGGGCAATTCTGCCCACATAGGATTGCCTAAGTAATATCATAAAAGCTCCCTTTCCCAGAGGACAGGCTGAAAGAGAAAGAGGCAAACAACCCAAAGTTCCCTATAAAATAGGTGCATGTTGCTTCAGTTGTGGTCAATAGTTTGGACACAGTATATTCCCTCAATCACCCCTCACCAGTATGACTAGGGAAGGAACCAACCCCCAACACAGGAAAAATTCAGAGACTGTGACCTCTGCACAGAACAGACGATAGCTAGGTTGGAGAAAATCATTAATGGCAACATAGATTCCCTAGGGGCAGAAGTGAGAGTTGATCTGGAAGAACTTAAAAATACTAACAACGAGATCAAATCTAATCTAAATACTCTAACATCCAGGATAAATCAGGCAGAAGAATGAATTAGGGAACTAGAAGACAAACTGATAGAAAAGAAGGAACAGGAGGCAGCCTGGATCAAACATGAAAACAGGATTAGAGAAATAAATGACTCCATGAAATGCTCTAATATCAAAAATATTGGGATCCTGAAGGGGTGGAGAGAGAGAGAGGTACAGCTGAGCAAATCCTAGCTGAGAATTTCCCTAATCTGTGGAATGGAACAAGCATTTGTGTCCTAGAGGCAGAGAAAATACCCTGAAAATCAAGTAGGGCAGACTGACCCCCAGGCATGTAATAGTGAAACTTGCTAATCATAAAACCAGGGAAAATATCTTAAGGGCAACAAGGCTGAAGAGATTCCTTACATACTCAGGAACAAACATCAAAATAACATCAGATATGTCCACAGAAACCTGGCATACCCGAAAGGGCTAGAAAGACATATTCAAGGTACTAAATGAGAAGAATAAGAACATGCAGCCAAGAATATTTTATCTGGCAAGGCTGTCATTTAGAATGGATGGAAAGATAAAGAGCTTCCAAGACCAGCAAAAACTGAAAGAATATGTGACCATAAGCTGGTCCTGCAAGAAATATTAAGGGGTATTCTATAAAAGAAGAAAGACCCCAAGAGGGATATAAAGCAGAAATTCACAGATACAATCTATAGAAACAAGGACCTCACAGGCAACATTATGACAATAAAAATATACTTTTCAATAATCACTCTCAACATGAAGGCCCTAAATACTCCAATATAATGGCTCAGGGTTGCAGATTGGATAAAAAGACAGGATTCATCCATATGCTGTTTACAAGAGACTCATTTTGAACCTAAAGATATATCCAGACTGAAAGTGAAGGGATGGAGAATAATCTTACATGACAACAGACATCAAAAGAAACCTGGAGTAGCAATCTTCATATCAGACTGATTAGATTTTAAGCTAAAGTTTGTACTTAGAGATATAGAAGGGAACTATATAATTCATAAAGTGTGTACCCAATAAGAAGATCTAACAATTGTAAATACCTATGCTCCCAACATGGGAGCAGCCAACCTCACAAGCCAACTGTTAATCAAAATAAAGAGACATTGAGAAATGATAATTAATGTTAATTGTAGTGGATCTTTATATTCCACTATCAGCAATAGACAGAGCATCCAAGTAGAAAATGAACAAAGAAACAAGAGCTTTGAATGACACACTGGTACAGATTGAATTTATATATATGAACATTCCACCCTAAAACA
This sequence comes from Meles meles, assembly GCF_922984935.1. Lineage (NCBI taxonomy): Eukaryota > Metazoa > Chordata > Mammalia > Carnivora > Mustelidae > Meles > Meles meles. Next base: position 48,951,712 of record NC_060087.1, on the reverse strand, counting down.
ACAGAATACTCATTCTGCTCTAGCACACATGGAACTTTCTCCAGAATGACCACATACTGGGTCACAAATCAGGTCTCAACTGATACGAAAAGATTAAGATGATTCCCTGCATATTCTCAGACAACAACGGTTTGATACTGGAACTCAATCAGAAGAAAAAAAAATGTAAGAAATTCAATCACTTGAAGTTAAAGACCATCCTGTTAAAGAATGTTTGGGTCAACCAGGAAATCAAAGAAGAACTTAAACAACTCAGGTAAACCAATGAGAATGAAAACACATCAGTCCAAAACCTGTAGGATATGGCAAAGGCAGTCCTAAGGGGGAAATACATAGCCATTCAAGCCTCACTTAAAAAAAAAAAAATAAATCTTGAATACACAAACTCTCTTTACAGCTTAAAGAAAAGGAAAATCAACACCAAATCAAGCCTACCCCATGCACGAGAAGGTTAATAGTTAACATTATAAGAGAGATCAATGAATTAGAAACCAGAAATACAGTAGAACCATCCATGAAACTGGGAATTGGTTCTTTGAAAGAATCAAGAACATTGATAAACCACTGTCCAGACTAATCCAAAAGAAAAGAGAAAGGACCCAAATTATTACAATTATGAATGTAGAGGGGGAGATCATGACTAACACGAATGGAAACAATCATCAGAAATTATTATCAACAGCTATGTGCCAATAAATTAAGCAACCTAGATAAAAATAGATGCATTCCTGGAAAGCTATAAATTTTCAAGACTGAAATAGGAAGAAACAGACAACCTGAATAGACAAATAACCAGTAATGAGATTGAAGCAGTAACCAAAAACCTCCTCCCCAAAACAAAGAAAGAAAAAAACAAGAGTCAAAGACCAGATGGATTCCCTGTGGAATTCTACCAAACATTCCAAGAAGAAATAACATCTATTCTCCTGAAGCTCTTTTAAAAAATACAAACAGAAGGAAAACTTCCAAACGCTTTCAATGAGGCCAGCATCACCCTGATCCCCAAACCAGGAAAGGACCCTATCAAAAAGGAGAATTTTGGACCAATATGCCTGATGAATATAGATGCTAAGATTCTCAACAAGATCCTAGCTAATAGGATCCAACAGTACATTAAAAACATTATCCATCAGGACCAGGTGGGTTTTATCCCTGGGATGCAAGGGTGGTTCAACATTCACAAGTCAATCAATGTGATAGAATAGATCAATAAAAGAAGAGTGAAGAACCACACAGTACTCTAAGTTGATGCAGAAAAAGCATTTGACAAAATACAGCATCCTTTCCTGTTTAAAACTCTTCAGAGTACAGGGATAGAGAGAACATTCCTCAACTCATAAAATCTATCTAGGAAAAACCCACAGCGAATATCATTCTCAATGGGGAAAAGCTGAGAACCTTTCCACTGAGATGATGAACATGGCAAGGATTCCCACTCTCACCACCATTGTCCAGCATAGTACTAGAAGTGCTAGCAACAGCAGTCAGACAACAAAAAGAAATAAAAGGCACTCAAATAGGCAAGAAGTCAAATTCTCTCTCCTCACAGATGACATGATACTTTATGTGGAAAACCCAAAACACTCCACCCCCAAATTACTAGAACTCATACAGAAATTCAGTGGCAGGATACAAAATCGATATACAGAAATAAGTTGCTGGGGGGTGCCTGGATGGCTCAGTGGGTTAAAGCCTCTGACTTCAGCTCAGGTCATGATCCCAGGGTCCTGGGATTGAGCTCTTCATTGGGCTCTCTGCTCAGCTGGGAGCCTGCTCCCCTGCTTCCCACCTGCCTCTCTGTCTACTTGTGATCTCTGTCTGTCAAATAAATAAAGTCTTAAAAAGTTAAAAAGAAATAAATCAGTAGAAATGCAATTAGAGAGTGGATTCTATTTACAATAGCACCTAAAACCATAAGATACCTTGGAATAAACCTAATTCAAGAGGAAAATAATCTATATTCAAGGAAATATAGAACATTCCTAAAAGAAATTCAAGAAGACACAAAAAAAAATGGAAAAAGTATTCCATGCTCAAGGATCAGAAGAACATACATTGTTAAAATATTTATGCTGTCCAGAGCAATCTATATTTTCAATTCTATCCTGATTAAAATACCAATGGCATTTTTCAAAGTGCTGGAACAAACAATCCTAAAATTTGTATGCAACCAAAAAAGACCCCAAATCCCCAAGGAAGTGTTGAAAAAGAAAACCAAAGCTTGGGCCATCACTTTGCCTGATTTCAAGCTATATTATAAAGCTGTGATCACCAAGACAGCATGGTACTAGTACAAAAGCAGACACATAGACCAGTGGAACAGAGTAGAGAACCCGGATATGGACCCTCAACTCTATGTTCAACTAATTTTCGATAAATCATGAAAAAATATCCAATGAAAAATAGACAGTCTCTTCAATAAATGGTGCTGGGAAAATTGGACAGCTATATACAGAAGAATGAAACTCAACCATTCTCTTACACCATATGCAAAGATAAACTAAAAATGGATGAGAGACCTCAATGTGAGACAGGGATCCATCAAAATCTTAGAGGAGAACATAGGCAGTAACCTCTTCAGTATCAGCCACAGCAACTTCTTTCAAGATATGTCTCCAAAGGTAAAGGAGACCAAAAGTGAAAATGAAACTTTGGGACTTCATCAAGATCAAAAGCTTCTGCACAGCAAAGGACACAGTCAACAAAATATAGAGGCATCCCTCAGAATGGGAAAAGATATTTGCAAGTGACACTACAAACAAAGGGCTGATATCCAGGGTCTATAAGGAACTTCTAAAACTCAACACCCAAAAAAACAAATAATTTGTCATGAAGAGACATTTCTCCAAAGGACTTACAAATGGCTAATAGACACATGAAAAAATGTTCATCATCATTAGCCATCAGGGAAATTCAAATTAAAACCACATTGTGACACCACCTTACACCAGTTAGAATGGTAAAGATTTACAAGGCAGGAAACAACAAATGTTGGAAAGGATGTGGAGAAAGGCAACCCCACTTACATTGTTTGTAGGAATGCAATTTGGTGCAAACACTTTGGAAAACATTGTGGGCATTCCATAAAAAATTAAAAATAGAGCTACCCTATGGATCAGCAATTGCACTCATAGGTATTTACCCAGAGATACAGATGTAGTGAAAAGAATGGCCATATGTACCCCCAGTGTGCATAGCAGCAATGCCTGTGATTGTTTAACTGCAAAGAGCTGAGATGTCCTTCAACAGACAAATGGATAAAGAAGATGTGGTCCATATATTCAATGGAATATTACTGGGCCATCAGAAAGAATGAATACCCAACTTTTTCATCAACATGAATGGACTGGAGAAGATTATGCTGAGCAGAGAAAGTCAATTATCATAAAGTTTTGTTTACTTCAGGAATAGCATGGAGGACATTAGGAGAAGAAAGGAAAACATGAAGGGTGGGGAATTGAAGGGGGAGACCAATCATGAGAGACTATGGACACTGAGAAATAAACTAAGGGTTTTAGAGTGGAGAGGGGTTGGAAGATGGGCTGGCCTGGCGATGGGTAGTAAGGAAGGCATGTATTGCATGGAGTAGTTGGTGTTATATGTAAATAATGAATCTTGGAACACTAAATCAAAAACTAATGATGTACTGTATGGTGACTAACATAACACAATATAAAATATAATAATAAAATCTAGTTTGTCTGATATGAGAATTGTTGCCCCAGCTTTTTTTGAGGTCTGTTACCCTGGTAAATCATTCTTCATCCCCTCACTTTCTTTTATTTTTTTTTAATCGTTTATTTGTTTATTTACAGCATAACAGTGTTCATTGTTTTGGCATCACACCCAGTGCTCCATGCAGTACATGCCCTCCTTATTACCCACCACATGGTTCCTCAACCTCCCCCCCACCCCGCCGCCCCTTCAAAACCCTCTGGTTGTTTTTCAGAGTCCATAGTCTCTCATGGTTCATCTCCCCTTCCAGTTTCCCTCAACTCCCTCTCCTCTCCATCTCCCCATGTCCTCCATGTTCTTTGTTATGCTCCACAAATAAGTGAGACCATATGATACTTGACTCTCTCTGCTTGACTTATTTCGCTCAGCATAATCTCTTCCAGTCCCGTCCATGTTGCTACAAAATTTGGGTATTCATCCTTTCTGAGGGAGGCATAATACTCCATTGTGTATATGTATCACATCTTCCTTATCCATTCATCCGTTGAAGGGCATCTTGGTTCTTTCCACAGTTTGGCGACCGTAGACATTGCTGCAATAAACATTGGGGTACAGATGGCCCTTCTTTTCACTACATCTGTATCTTTGGGGTAAATACCCAGAAGTGCAATTGCAGGGTCATAGGGAAGCTCTATTCTTAATTTCTTGAGGAATCTCCACACTGTTCTCCAAAGTGGCTGCACTAACTTGCATTCCCACCAACAGTGGAAGAGGGTTCCCCTTTCTCCACATCCTCTCCAACACACGTTGTTTCCTGTCTTGCTAATTTTGGCCATTCTAACTGGTGTCAGGTGGTATCTCAATGTGGTTTTAATTTGAATCTCCATGACGGCTAGTGATGATGAAAATTTTTTCATGTGTCTGATAGCCATTTGTATGTCTTCATTGGAGAAGTATCTGTTCATATCTTCTGCCCATTTTTCGATATGAATATCTGTTTTGTGTGTGTTGACTTTGAGAAGTCCTTTATAGATCCTGGATATCAACCTTTGTCTGTACTGTCATTTGCAAATATCTTCTCCCATTCCGTGGGTTGCCTTTTTGTTTTGTTGGCTGTTTCCTTTGCTGGGCAGAAACTTTTGATCTTGATGAAGTCCCAAAAGTTCATTTTTGCTTTTGTTTCCTTGGCCTTTGGAGACATATCTTAAAAGAAGTTGCTGTGGCTGATATCAAAGAGGTTACTGCCTCTGTTCTCCTCTAGGATTCTGATAGATTCCTGTCTCACGTTGAGGTCTTTTATCCATTTCGAGTTTATCTTTGTGTACGGTGTAAGAGAATGGTCGAGTTTCATTCTTCTACATATCACTGTCCAGTTTTCCCAGCACCATTTATTGAAGAGACTGTCTTTTTTCCATTGAATATTTTTTCCTGTTTTGTCGAAGATTATTTGACCATAGAGTTGAGGGTCCATATCTGGGCTCCCCACTCTATTCCACTGGTCCATGTGTCTGTTTTTATGCCAGTACCATGCTGTCTTGGTGATCACAGCTTTGTAGTAAAGCTTGAAATTGGGTAACATGATGCTGCCAGTTTTGTTATTGTTTTTCAACATTTCCTTAGCAATTCGGGGTCTCTTCTGACTCCATACAAATTTTAGGATTATTTGCTCCAGCTCTTTGAAAAATATCGGTGGAATTTTGATTGGAATGCCATTAAAAGTATAGATTGCTCTAGGCAGTATAGACATTTTAACAATGTTTATTCTTCCAATCCAAGAGCATGGAACAGTCTTCCATCTTTTTGTGTCTTCTTCAATTTCTTTCATGAGTGTTCTTTAGTTCCTCGAGTACAGGTCCTTTACTTCTTTGGTTAGGTTTATGCCCAGGTATCTTACGGTTCTTGGTGCTATAGTAAATGGAATCGATTCTCTAATTTCCCTTTCCGTATTTTCATTGTTAGTGTATAAGAAAGCCACTGATTTCTGTACATTGACTTTGTATCCTGCCACGTTACTGAATTGCTGTATGAGTTCTAGTAGTTTGGGGGTGGAGTCTTTGGGGTTTTCCATATAAAGAATCATGTCATCTGCGAAGAGAGAGAGTTTGACTTCTTCCTTGCCAATTTGGATACCTTTTATTCCTCTTTGTTGTCTGATTGCCATTGCTAGAACTTCTAATACTATGTTGAACAAGAGTGGTGAGAGTGGGCATCTTTGTCGTGTTCCTGATCTCAACGGGAAGCCTGGAAGCTTTTTCCCATTGAGGATGATATTTGCTGTGGGTCTTTCATAAATAGATTTTATGGAGTTCAGGAATGTTCCCTCTATCCCTATACTTTGAAGCGTTTTCATCAGGAACGGATGCTGGATTTTGTCAAATGCTTTTTCTGCATCAATTGAGAGGACCATGTGGTTCTTATCTCTTCTCTTATTGATGTGTTCTATCACATTGATTGACTTGCGAATGTTGAACCAAACTTGTAACCCAGGGATGAATCCCACCTGGTCATGGTGGATAAACTTTTTAATGTGCTGCTGGATCCTGTTTGCTAGGATCTTGTTGAGAATCTTTGCATCCATATTCATCAGTGATATTGGTTTGAAATTCTCCTTTTTGGTAGGGTCTTTGCCTGGTTTGGGGATCAGGGTATTTCTGGCTTCATAAAAAGAGTCTGGAAGTTTTCCTTCTGCTGAAAGCCACCAGGGATGATGTTCACAATGTTAGGGCAGAACTGAAAGCCACCAGGGATGATGTTCAAAATGCTCTCAATGAATTCCAATCTAATCTAAATTCTCTAAAAGCTAGGGTAACTGAGACAGAAGATAGAATTAGTGATCTGGAGAACAAACAGATAGAGAGAAAGGATCAGGAGGAAGCCTGGAACAAACAGCTCAGAAGCCACAAAAACAGAATCAGGGAAATAAACGATTCCATGAAACGTTCCAATGTCAGAATTATTGGAATCCCTGAAGGGGAGGAAAAAGAAAGAAGTCTAGAAGATATAGTGGAAGAAGTTGTCTATGAAAATTTTCCCAATCTCACGAATGGAAACAACGTTCATGTACTAGAGGCAGAGAGATTTCCTCCCAAGATTTTAAATTCTCGAAAGTCCTCATGACACCTTATACTTAGAATGAGGAATTATGTTTCAAGAGAGGCACTCTTAAAAGCAGCTAGGACAAAAAGGCTCCTTACGTACAGAGGAAAGCCCATTAGAATAACGTCAGACCTTTCCACAGAGACCTGGAAAGCCAGGAAGGGCTGGTATAATATATTCAGAGTACTAAATGAGAAGAACATGCAACCAAGAATACTCTATCCAGCAAGACTGACATTTAAAATGGATGGAGAGATAAAGAGTTTCCAAGACCGGCAAGGCTTAAAAGACTATGCAACCACCAAGCCGACACTGCAGGAAACATTAAGGGGGGTCCTATAAAAGAGAAAAAGTCCTAAGAATATCATTGAACAGAAATATATAAACAATCTACAGACAGAAAAACTTCAAAGGCAACACGATGTCAATAAAAACCTATCTCTCAATAATCACTCTCAATGTGAATGGCCTAAATGCGCCCATAAAACGACACAGGGTTGCAGATTGGATAAAACGACAGGACCCATCCATATGTTGTCTATAAGAGACCCATTTTGAACCTAAGGATACACCCAGACTGAAAGTGAAGGGATGGAGAAGCATCTTTCATGCCAATGGGCCTCAAAAGAAGGCCGGAGTAGCGATTCTCATATCGGATAAATTAGATTTTAAACTAAAGACTGTAGTCAGAGATACAGAAGGACACTACATCATTCTTAAAGGGACTATCCGCCAAGATGATCTAACAATTGTGAATATCTATGCCCCCAATATGGGAGCACCCAATTACATAAGAACACTATTAATCAAGATAAAGAGTCATATTGATATGAATACAATAATAGTAGGAGATCTTAATACGCCTCTCTCAGAAATAGACAGATCATCGAAGCAGAAAATTAATAAAGAAATAAGAGCATTGAATGAAACATTGGACCAGATGGACCTCATCGACCTATACAGAACATTCCACCCTAAAACAACAGAATACTCATTCTTCTCAAGTGCACATGGAACCTTCTCCAGAATAGACCACATAATGGGTCACAAAGGAGGACTCAACCGATACCAAAAGACTGACATTATTCCCTGCATATTCTTGGATCACAATGCTTTGAAACTGGAGCTCAATCACAAGGAAAAGTTCAGAAGGAACTCAAACACCTGGAAGCTAAAGACCACCTTGCTTAAGAATGCTTGGATCAACCAGGAGATCAAAGACGAACTTAAACAATTCATGGAAACCAATGAGAATGAAGACACCTCGGTCCAAAACCTATGGGATACAGCAAAGGCAGTTCTAAGGGGGAAATACATAGCCATCCAAGCCTCCCTCAAAAACATTGAAAAATCCAGAATACACCAGCTGTCTCTACACCTTAAAGAACTGGAGAATTAACAACAAATCAAACCAACTCCACATGCAAGAAGGGATATAATCAAGATTAGAGCAGAGATCAATGAGGTAGAAACGAGAGATACAGTAGAAGGTATCAATGAAACTAGAAGCTGGTTTTTTGAAAGAATCAATAAGATCAATAAACCATTGGCCACGCTAATCCAAAAGAAAGAGAGAAAGCCCAAATTAATAAAATTATGAATGAAAAGGGAGAGATCCCAACTAACACCAAGGAAATAGAAACAATCATCAGAAATTATTACCAACAGTTATATGCCAATAAGCTAAGCAACCTAGATGAAATGGATGCATTCCTAGAAAACTACAAACTCCCCAATTTGAACCAGGAAGAAATTGACAACCTGAATAGACCAATATCTAGTAACGAGATTGAAGCAGTGATCAAAAACCTCCCAAAAAACAAGAGCCCAGGACCTGACGGATTCCCTGGAGAATTCTACCAAACTTTCAAAGAAGAAATAACACGAATTCTCCTGAAGCTGTTCCAAAAAAATTGAAGCAGAAGGAAAACATCCCCTCACTTTCAATGTGAAAGTGTCTTTAGGTTCAAAATAAACTTGTCAATAGCATGTGGATGGGTCCTGATTTTTTAAATCCAATCTGACACCCTCTGGTCTTGATTGGAGCATTCAGCCTGTTCACATTGAGATTAACTACTGAAAGATATGAATTTAGTGACATTGTGTTGCCTGTAAATTCCCAGTTTCTGTATGTTTTCTGTTTTGTTTTGTTTTGTTTTGTTATTTCTGGTCTATGTAATTCATGGGTTTTTCTTTGCTTGCAGAATTTAATATTTCTTGCACTGTTGGCCTGGTGGCCACATATTTTTCAGTATCTACCTGTCGTGATAGCCCTCTATCTCTCCATCCATTCTGTATGATAGTCTTGATGGGTAAAGTATTCTTGGCTGCATTTTCTTTTCATTTAATACCCTGAATATGGCATGCCAGTCCTTTCTGGCTTTCCAGGTCTCTGTGGGTAGGTGTGATGTTATTCTGATGTTCCTCCCTCCATAGGTAAGAAACCTCTTCCCCCTAGCTTCTCTCAGGACAGCTTCCCTGGCTCTAGGATTTGTAAGCTTCACTATTATGTGTCAGGGTATTGATTTTTTTTTATTGATTTGGGGAGGGGGTCCTCTATGTCTCTTGTACATGAATGTTTGTTTTCTTACCCAGATTAAAGAAGTTCTCAGCTATGATTTAGTCAAATATGCCTTCTTGTCCTCTCTCTCTCCACCCACTCAGGGATCCCAATAATTCTGACTTTGGAAGGTTTCAGGGTATCATTGAGCTCCCTAAGTCTATTTTCATATGCACTAGCTGCTTATCCCTATATTCTTCAGCTTCTTTCCTTTCTATCAGCTTATCTTCTTGATCACTAATTTGTTCTTCTGCCTAATTTATACTGGATGTTTGATTATCCAGTTTAGACTGCATCTCATTCATAGCATTTTTATGTTCTGCCTGATTAGCTCTCTTTTTGCCCTTAGAGATTCTATATTGTCACTGGTTTTTTTTTCAAGCCTAGCTATTGACTTCATGATTACTATCCTGAAGTCTATCTCTGACATCTTGCTTATATCCATATCCATTAATTCTGTGGCAGAGGACACTGCCTCTCATTCTTTTCTTTGTTGGGAGTTCCTCCTCTTAGTCATTCTGTTGAGGGATGGTTGAATGAATGGACACAGTCCAAAATATCAGTCATGTCCCAAGCTATTGAACCCTAGCAATATCTGAAGTGGTCAGATGCCACCAATGAAAAAACAAAGCCAAAATGAGACACCAGAATAAAATAAAAATTGAGGAATATTAAAATAAACTAAAATAAGTTAAAAATAAGTAAAAATAATTTTTAAAAATGGGGAGTGGCAGGGACTGTCACAGTCTCTCGGTGTGTACAAAGCAGGGTATTTCAGTTCTTCCTAGGTGTATTTGGTCTGTGTGTAAGGAAGACACTATGTCCCAAAATTACTAGGAAAGTAAAACTTGTATATATAAAAAGGTAACATTGAGTAGAGTGAGACTTGGGCTAAAATAAAGCATATAGCTATTTTTAAAAGTGTGTAAAATACAAGTTCAAAAAGCAATGCGAGAAAAGTTTGTACAAAAGACATCTAGTTGAAATGAGAAGTTATAAATGAAGTATGCATGAGAAAAGGTTTTCCTTCTTTTTCCTCTTATTTTAAGAAATAAAGAAAAGTAGAATTTCCCTGAAAAGTAAGTTATGAGACCACAACTGGACTCAATATACAATTTTACCCTTGTGTTGGGAGTTTACAGTTTTATAGGCTCCATAGGATTGTCTTCCCCCATTCTTCTAGCCTGTCTTTTGGGGCAGGGACCTGCCATGCTGTTTCTCAGGTTACCCTTCCCGTTTGGATTTGCTGTATCTCCTGTCAGGGTGATGGGGTCAGTGGAAACGTGACCTCTTTTTGGCTTTTGTTCCCTGGGTCCTTTCCATGCTTCTTAAGTGGGTCAGAGCAAAGATGGCACAGCCAAACCAAAGCAGAAAATTTGCATTCTGCCCTTTTTAATAACTCTTTAGGACAAACAGTCTCCACTTCTGCTTGCACCTCTGAAAGCTACAGCCTCCCATGGTGCATGTCCACACAATCTATCAGAAATGATTTCAGGGGCCCAGGAGTATCTCTGCCCATTTGTGCTTCTAAAACCTCAAGCGGCTTTCGGGTCACATGGGCACCAGAAGCTCCAGAATCGAGTCTGGGTTCTTCCATAAAGCGCCAGCTACTATTGCTCTGTGAGTTTTTCTCAGTCACAGGGACAGGTTCCAGGTTTTCAGGCCTTTAAAGGAAAGAGTGGATATAGACCCATCTGGTCCTTGGTTTCTGGTGATCCGAGCTGAGGTTCTTTTCCTGGGGTTGCTGACCATAAATGCTTCCAGGCTCCAATGCTCGGGCCCTCTACCATATCAGGAATCTCCTTTTGCTCTATGGCCCCTCCTAACCTGAGACTGAAATGCCCTACTAGAATTCTGTCTTTTCATTTCCAGAGCCCCCTTTAAGAAGGGGATGTGACTCACTAGAGCAGATTTCTACAGTTCCTGATTTTGTGCTCCACTGTTATATCACTTTCCATGTGCCAGCTTATGGCAGCTCCCAGACCTTCCATTTATCTTCAGATATCTTCCTGCAGATTCACGACTATGTACATCTTACCTTGCCAAAAGTCACTTTTCTACATATAGAGATCCAGATATATATTCTTAAATCTCAGGCTGATTTCGTATATGTTCAAAATGGTTTGATAGATAACCAGCTTAATTAGGGGACCAGTTGAAATGGGGTCCTTTGCTCCTCCGTCATCTTGTCTCCCTCCCTGTTTCCATGTATTTTTACTTCATCTTTAATTTTCTTGTTGACTTATCCATTCTTCAGTGGGATGCTCTTTAACCTACAAGGATTTTTTTTTCCATTCCAAATTTTCTTTTGTAATTGAGTTCAAATTTTAAAGAACTGTGGTCTGAAAATATACATGGTATAATATCAGTCTTTTGGTAATGGTTAAGACCTGATTTGTGACCCAATATGTGATCTATCCTGGAGTATGTCCCATGTGCACTCAAGAAGAATGTGTATTCTGTGCTTTGGGATGAAATACCCTGAATATATCTGTGAATTCCATCTGATGAATGTGTCATTCAAAGTCCTTATTTCTTCATTGATCTTCTGCTTAGATGATCTGCCCATTGCTGTGAGTGTGGTGTTAAAGTCCCGTACTAACATTGTACTATTATCAATGTGTTTCTTTAGTTTTGTTATTAATTCTTTTATATAATTACCTGCTTCCATGTTAGGGGCATAAATACTTACAATTGTTGCATCTTCTTGTTAGATGAACCTGTTTCTTATGATACAATGTCCTTCTTCATCTCTTATTAGAGTTTTTGGTCTAAAATCGGGTTTGTCTGATATAAGGATTGTTACTCCAGCTTCTATTGATGTCCGTTAGAATGACAAATGGTTCTCCATACCTCACTTTCAATCTGGAAGTGTCTCTGGCTCTATAATTATTCTCCTGTAGACAGTATTTTTATGGGTCTTATTTTTTCTTTTTAATCCACTCTTATACCTGTGTCTTTTGGTTGGTGCATTTAGCCTATTTATATTCAGAATAATTATTGAATGGTATGAATTTAGTGACATTATATTACCTGTAAATTTGCTGTTGATGTAGATTGTCTCTGTTCCTGTCTGGTGTTTGTTAATTTTGGGCTCCCTTTTCACTCAAAGGATTCCTTTTAATATTTCCTGAAGGACTGGTTTAGTGTTCAGGAATTCCTTTAGTTTTTGTTTGTCCTTGAAACTCTTTATCTCTCCTTCCATTCCGAATGATGGCCTTGCTGGATAAAATATTCCTAGATGTATATTGTTCTCACTTAGCCCATTGAATATATCATGCCAGTCCTTTCTGGGCTGCCACATCTCCATGGACAGATCCGTTGCCAGAGTGTTTCTACACTTGTAGGTTAATGACCTCTTGTCCTGAACTGCCTTCTCTATTTTCTGTTTATCTCTGAAATTTGAAAGCTTCTCTATTATATGTCGAGGTGTTAATCTATCTTTATTGATTTTGACAGGGGTTCTCTGTTCCCTCTGGACTTGAACGCCTATTTTGTTCCCCAGATTAAGGAGATTCTCAGTTATAATTTGTTCAAATAAACATTTTGATCCCCTTCATCTTTTGGGACCTGTTATTTGGATATTATTTCCCTTTTTCATATTGCTGATTTGTCATAGCCTCCCTTGGAGATCCAGTAATTGTTTTCTTTTCTCAGCTTCCTTATTCTTCATCATTTTGCCTTCTATATCACCTCCTCTCTCTTCTATCTCTTTTATCTTGCCATTAAGTCCTCCATTTTTTACTATGTCTCAGTAATAGAATTTTTAATTTGAGCCTGATTAGATTTTAATTGTTTTATTTCTACAATAAGAGATTCTCTTTTTTAAAAAATATTTTATTTACTTATTTGAGAGGTAGAGAGAGAAAATGAAAGAGAGAGTGCACAAGAGGAGAGAGGTCATTGGCAGAAGCAGACTTCCTGCTGAGCAGGGAGCCCGATGTGGGACTCGATCCCAGGACTCCAGGATCATGACCTGAGCCGAAGGCAGTTGCTTAAGCAACTAAGAGATTCTCTAGTGTCTTCTATGCCTTTTTCAAGCACAGCTAATAACTTTATAATCATCGTTTTGAATTCTAGTTCCAACATCTCACTCATATCCATATTGATTATATGCCTGACAGCAAGTAGTGCCTCCTATTGTTTCTTTTGGGGTGAATCTCTCAGTCTCATTGTTATGTCCGAAAAAATAGAAGAGAGAGAAAATGCAAAAATAACAATGCCAGAAAAATACAATCAAAACAAACCAGAAGAAAACAGAAAGAAAAAAAAGGGGGGGAGGAATCAAAGAAGTAAAACAGAACAAAGCAGTAAATTAGATCCTGGGTGTACTTTGGTCTCTTTGTTAAAGGAAACTAGATCCCAAAGCAGGAAAAAAGGAACACACACACACACACACACACACACACACACACACACACATCAGCTAAAATATAATGCACAGAAATTATATATATATATATGTATACCATATACATACATATATATATACCATATACATATATATATACACACACATATATATATATGTATATATCGTGTATACCATGTATATGTAACAATAAAAATGGAGGAGGGGGGCAAGATATCAGAGGAATAGGGGACTCTGTTTCAACTGGTCCCCTGAATTTAGCTGGGTATCTACCAAACCATTCTGAACATCTGTGAAATCAGCCTGAGATGTGAGAATATAAGCACTCGAACCTGGGACCACTTGCGGTTTTAGAAGCACAAAGGGCGGAGACAGGCAGGGCTCCTGAGTAGACCACTGATAGAGTCGCTGGGGATCTTCACCACCTGCAGGAGGCTGTGGTTTTCAGCAGCACTTACAGAAATGGAGACTGTGTTCTGGATAGTTCGGAGAAGAGCAGCTTGTGAATTCTCTACACTGGGTCAGAGGTCTCAGTGTGGATATTTTCCTTTGCTCTGACTCTCTGAAAAGCCTTGGAAAGCCACCAGAGAACAAGAGCCTCAAAACCAGTTTTCACAGAGGGTTGCCTGAGAAAGCATGGCAGGTACTTCCCCCAGAAGACAAGCTGTAAGAACAAGATGACAACAGCCCTAGGGTCCCCATAAAAATGTAAACTCACAACACCATGGGAAAATATTATATAGAGCTCCTCACAATGCCTCGTGACTGATGTATTTTTTCAGATACAACTGTTTTTTTATTTTTATGTCTTTTATTCTTTTTTAAAAATTTTATTTTATTTTTTCAGTGTTCCAAGATTCATTGTTTATACACCACACTCAGTGCTCCATGCAATACGTGCCTCCCTAATACCCGTCAGGCTCATATAATAGCCCACACCCCCCCTCCTCAAAACCCTGAGATTGTTTCTCAGACTACACAGTCTCTCATGATTCATCTCCCCTCCAATTTCCCCCAATTCAATTTTCCTTTTGTTCTCCTAATGTCCTCCATGTTATTCCTTATGCTCCATAATTAAGTGAAACCATATGATAATTAACTCTCTCTGCTTGACTTACTTCACTCAGCATAATCTCCTCCAGTTCCATCCATGTTGATACAAAAGTGGGGTATTCATGCTTTCTGATGGAGGCATAATATTCCATTGTGTATATGGACCATATCTTCTTTGTCCATTTGTCTGTTGAAAGGCATCTTGGTTCTTTCCCCAGTTTGGTGACTGTGGCCATTGCTGCTATGAACATTGGGGTACAGATGGCCCTTCTTAAGATGGCATCTATATCGTTGGGGTAAATACCCAGTAGTACAATTGCAGGGTCATAGGGAAGCTCTATTTTTAGTTTCTTAAGGAATCTCCACACTGTTTTCCAAAATGGCTGCACAAACTTGCATTCCCACCAACAGTGTAAGATGGCTCCCCTTTCTCCACATCCTCTCCAACACTTGCTGTTCACTGTCTTATTAATTTTAGCCATTCTAACTGGTGTAAGTAGTATCTCAATATGGTTAATATGGTTTTGATTTGAATCTCCCTGAAGGCTAATGATGATGAACATTTTTTCCTGTATCTATTAGTCATCTGTATGTCTTCTTTAGAGAACAGTCTGTTCTCAGATTCCCTGGGGAATTCTACCAAACAATTAAAGAAGAAATAATACCTATTCTCCTGGAGCTGATTAAAAAAATAGAAACAGAGAGGAAAACTTCCAGACTCTTTCTATGAAGGCAGCATTACCATGATCCACAAACCAAGCAAAGACCCCATTAAAAAGGAGAGTTTTAGACCAATATCCCTGATGAATATGGATGCCGAGATTCTCAACAAGATCCTAGCTAATAGGGTCCAAGAGTATATGAAGAAGATTATTCACCAGAACCAGGTGGGATTTATCCCTGGGATGCAAGAGTGGTTCAACATTCGCAAATCAATCAATGTGATAGAAAAAATCAATAGAAGAAGATAGAATAACCACTTGGTCCTCTCAATTGATCCAGAAGAAATAATTGACAATATTCAGCATCCATTCCTGATTAAAACGCTTCAGAGTATTGGGAGAGAGGGAATATTCCTCAACTTCATAAAATCTGTCCATGAAAAACCCACAACGAATATCATTCTCAATGGGGAAAAGCTGAGAGCCTTTCCTTTGATATAATAAACACAACAAGGATGCCCACTCTCACCTCTCTTGTTCAACATAGTACAAGAAGTCTTAGCAACAGCAATCAGACAACAAAAAGAAATAAAAGGTATTCAAATAGGCAAAGAAGAAGTCACACTCTCTCTCTTCACAGATGGCATGATACTTTATATGGAAAACTCAAAAGACTCCACCCCAAACCGCTAGAACTCATACAGCAATTCAGTAATGTGGCAGGATCCAAAATCAATGCATAGAAATAAGTTGTTTTCTTATACACTAACAATGAAACTGAAAAAGAAATTAGAGAATTGATTCCATTTACAATAGCATAAAAAATCATAAGATACCATAGAATATACCTACAAAGAAGTAAAGAATCTATACTCAAGGAACTACATAACACTCATGAAAGAAACTGAAGAAGACACAAAAAGATGGAAAATCATTCCATGCTCATGGTTCAGAATAATAAACATTGTTAAAATGTCTATGATGCCCAGAGCAATGTAGAGTTTCAATGCCATCCTGATCAAAATACCAATGGCATTTTTCAAGGTGTTGGAACAAATATTGCTAAAATTGGTACAGAATGAGAAAAGACCCAAATCACTAAGGAAAGGTTGAAAAAGAAAAACAAAACTGGGGCATCATATTGCCTGATTTCAAGCTTTACTACAAAGTTGTGATCACTAAGACAGCATTGTACTGGCACAAAAACAGACACATAGACCAGTGGAACAGATTGGAGAGCCCAGATATGGACCGACAACTCTATGGTTAAATAATCTTTGACAAAGCAAGAAAAAACATCCAGTGGAAAAAAGACAGTCTCTTCAATAAATGGTGCTGGGAAAATTGGACAGCTATGTATGGAAGAATGAAACCTGATCATTCTCTTAAACCATACACAAAGATAACCTCAGAATGGATGAAAGACCTCAACATGGGGCAGGAATCTATCAAAATCCTAGAGGAGAACATAGGCAGTAATCTCTTCGACACCGGCCACAGCAACTTCTTTCAAGACATGTCTCCAAAGGCAAAGGAAACAAGAGTGAAAATGAATTTTTGGGACTTCATCAAGATCAAAAGCTTCTGCACAGCAAAGGAAACAGTCAACAAAACAACGAGGCAACCCACGGAATGGAAGAAGATATTCCCAAATGATACTACAGACAAAGGGCTGATATCCAAGATCTATAAAGAACTCCTCAAACTCAACACACACAAAACAGATAATCACGTCAGAACATGGGTAGAAGACATGAATAGACACTTCTCCAATGAGGACATATGAATGTCTAACAGACACATGAAAAAATGTTCATCATCACTAGCCATCGGGGAGATTCAACTCCATTATCAATTAAGATACCACCTTACACCAGTTAGAATGGCCAAAATTAACAAGACTGTTAACAACAAGTGTTGGAGAAAATGTGGAGAAAGGGGAACCCTCTTACACTGTTGGTGGGAATGCAAGTTTGTACAGCCACTTTGGAAAACAGTGTGGAGATTCCTTAAGAAATTAAAAATAGAGCTACCCTATGACCCTGCAATTGTACTGCTGGGTATTTACCCCAACGATATAGATGTCATCTTAAGAAGGGCCATCTGTACCCCAATGTTCATAACAGCAATGGCCACAGTCACCAAACTGGGGAAAGAACCAAGATGCCTTTCAACAGACAAATGGACAAAGAAGATATGGTCCATATACACAATGGAATATTATGCCTCCATCAGAAAGCATGAATACCCCACTTTTGTATCAACATGGATGGAACTGGAGGAGATTATGCTGAGTGAAATAAGTCAAGAAGAAAGAGTTAATTATCATATGGTTTCACTTAATTATGGAGCATAAGGAATAACATGGAGGACATTAAGAGAAGGAATGGAAAATTGAATTGGGGGAAATCAGAAATGGAGAGAAAGCATGATGGACTGTGGACTCTGAGAAACAACCTGAGGGTTTTGGAAGGGAGGAGGTAGGGTTTTATGTGAGCCCAATAGTGGGTGTTAAGGAGGCACGTATTGCATGGAGCACTGGGTGTGATGCATAAACAACTGAATATTGGAACAGTGAAAAAATAAAATTAGGGGCGCCTGGGTGGCTCAGTGGGTTAAGCTGCTGCCTTCGGCTTGGGACATGATCTCAGAGTCCAGTTATTGAACCCCACATTGGGTTCTTTGCTCAGCCTGCTTCTCTCTCTCTCTTTCTCTGCCTGCCTATCTGCCTACTTGTGATCTTTCTCTGTCAAATAAATTTTAAAAATCTTAAAAAAAATAAAGAATACTTAAATTAAGGGCCAGTACGAGGTGCCTAGCAGTAAGAAAGAAAAGCATTCAAGAGCCAAAGGAGAAGAGTTTCAAAGAGGGAATTATAATAAAATATAAAATTCTGCAAAGGCATTCAATGTGATAGGAACAGAAAAATTTTGATTGAATTCACCACCAAATTTAGAAACAAGTTAAGTGGCTAGAACCAAAGCTGAATTCCAGGAAGGTGAATAAAAAATAAGATGTGTGACATTAGAAAAAAGGAGTATAATACAAGGAGCTAATGTTCACTAAGAAGCTACTTTAAACTTCTAAAAACTTTGCATGTATAGTTGGCCCTTGAACAATGCAAAAGTTAGAGATGCTGACCCCCTTGCACAGTTGAAAATCTGCATATAACTTTTGACACCCCCAAAACTTGACTACTAATATCCTATTGTTAACCATAAGTCTTACTTGTAATATAGTTGATTAACACATATTTTTATGTATTTATTTATTATTTATGTATTTATGTATATTTATATGTATTATATATGTATTATATGCTATATTCTTACAATGAAGCAAGCTAGAGAAAAGACAATGCTATTTTTAAAATATTAATAAAGAGAAAATACATTTATAGTACTGAACTGTATTTATCAAAAGAAATCTGCACATGCATGGGCCTACACTGTTCAAACCCATGTTATTCAGGGGTCAACTGTAGTAACTCAATCACCATCACAACTCTGTGAGGTGTATATTTTTATAGCCAGTTATAATAGTCACTAACACTTTGTATAGTGCTTTATGTATTCCAGGCATAATTTTAATTGCTTCAAAATATATTAGCTCATGGAATTATCACCACAATCCAGTGAATTAAGTACTATTATTAGCCTTATTTTAGAAATGAGGAAATGGAACCAGAGGATGGGAACCATGCTTAAGGTAAAAATTCTGGGAAGTTCCAGAGCTGGAATTTTAACCCAATTAGGCTGGATTTAAAGCTTATGCTATTTTTCTCAAGAAGGTTGCATAAGAAGAAAACGTGTGGGAAAAAATGAGGTCATGGGTTCAAAAGAAGGAAGAGGTTGAAAGTACAAGAACTTATGATTAAAAAATGAAGACCTCTGAGGAGGAAGGAAGAAGTAAATTCAAAGAGCAGTTTAGGTGGGAGAGTGTTTTGCCCCCAATGAAAGGTCAGATCATCTGTACTATCAGAGAGAAAGTGGAGTGAATGAGTACAGATTCAGATAGATTTTTTTTACCAGGGAGGAGGAAGAAATTGAAACTGTTCCAGTCTGGTGACCACTATTTTTCTTTAAAAAAATAGTTTGAGTAATGTTGTTTAATAAATACTTGCAAATAGTTACTAAGGAAAATAGGAGAGGGAGCAGAATTAGAGACATATGTAAGGGTTGCTGGTGGAATGGAAGGCATCAACCCAATTGTTTGTGCAATTGGTACTCTGTTTCTCATTGTACCTCCTGTAGGACAGGGCCCAGCATTAACCTACAAACAATATTCTTGGTTTTTATTTCACCTCTTTAAGAGATCCATTTGTTGGCAGTGAGGGAACTGAATAGAAGAAAGTTCTTGTATAAACTTGGGAGTCAAACAAGCCTAGACTTTCAAATCCTGACTCTTTACAGCAGGTCCAAGGCGTTCACACAGCTCCTTCAATGCTGCAAGGTTCTCAAAGCACTGAGCCCTTTCCCCACCATGCTGTACTTAGCATCTGAATGGGGAACACGATGGGAATTTGAAAGACTGAGCCTTTACCCAATAGAGACTCAATTTTCCTAAAAAGATTACTTACAACCAATAGGTGTGTGATTAAGGGTGTTAAGTTTAAAGTTTCCCTTAAGCTGGTAGGAGTTATGATGAATTTTCATCTGTAATAGAAAATATAGACATGGGAGATGTTATGTCTTTTTATGGGGGAAAAAATAACACCTCTGGTTGTACCACTTCCTAGTTTGATGACTTTGGGTAAATGACTTAAACTCTCTGAAGTTAAATTTCTTACTTATAAAATGTAGAAAATAATATTTACATTATAGAATTGTTGTAGAAGGGGAAGGGGTCAAGATGGCGGAGAAGTAGCAGGCTGAGACTACATCAGGTAGCAGGAGATCAGCTTGATAGCTTATCTAAACATTGCAAAAACCTACAAATCCAATGGGAGATCGAAGAGAAGAAGAACAGCAACTCTAGAAACAGAAAATCAACCACTTTCTGAAAGGTAGGACTGGTGGAGAAGTGAATCTAAAACGACGGGAAGATAGACCACGGGGGGAGGGGCCGGCTCCTGGCAAGCAGCGGAGGAATGGAGCACAAAATCAGGACTTTTAAAAGTCTGTCCCACTGAGGGACATTGCTCCAGAGGCTAAACCAGGGTGAAGCCCACGCGGGGTCAGCGTAGCCCCAGGTCCCGCAGGGTCACAGAAGGATCGGGGGTGTCGGAGTGTCGCAGAGCTCGCAGGTATTAGAACAGAGAAGCCAGTTGCAGAGACAGAGCCGAGGACTGAACTCTCAGCTCGGGATTACCTTGAATTGGTCGCGGGCTGGGTGAGCTCGGAGTGCGGCTAGAGGCGGGGGATACGGGAGTGATTGGGTGCTGTCCTCTGGGGGCGCACTGAGGAGTGGGGCCCCAGGCTCTCGGCTCCTCCGGGCCGGAGACTAGGAGGCCGCCATTTTCATTCCCGTCCTCCAGAACTCTTGGGAAAGCATTCAGGGAACAGAAGCTCCCAAAAGCGAACCCGAGCCGATTACTTAGTCCAGCCACTGGTAAGGGCGGTGCAATCCCGCCTCGGGCAAAGACACTTGAGAGTCACTACAACAGGCCCCTCCCCCAGAAGACCAACAAAATATCCAGCCAGGACGAAGTTCATCTATCAAGGAAAGTAGGTTCAATTCCTAAGACAGCAGCACAATTCCAGAGGAGGAGAAAGCAAAGCACAGAACTCATGGCTTTCTCCCCATGATTCTTTAGTCTTGCGGCTACTTCAATTTTTTTTTTATCTTTTCAATTTTTTTTCTTTTTTCTTTCTTCTTCTGCTAAATTTTTTAAAACTTTTACCCTTTTTTTAACGTTTTTTGACTAGTTTATCTAAATATATATATTTTTCCTTTCTTTTTTATATTTTTTCTTTATTTGTTTTATTTTTTAAATTTTTTTCTTTTTTTTTCTGAACCTCTTTTTATCCCCTTTCTCCCCCCCACAATTTGGGGTCTCTTCTCATTTGGTTACAGCGCATTTTTCTGGGGTCTTTGCCACCCTTTTAGTATTTTATTTGCTCCTTCATATCCTCTTATCTGGACAAAATGACAAGGTGGAAAAAATCACCACAAACAAAAGAACAAGAGACAGTACCGAAGACTAGGGACCTAATCAACACAGACATTGGTAATATGTCAGATCAAGAGTTCAGAATGACGATTCTGAACATTCTAGCCAGGCTCGAAAAGGCATGGAAGATATTAGAGAATTCCTCTCTGGAGATATAAAAGCCCTTTCTGGAGAAATTAAAGAACTAAAATCTAACCAAGTTGAAATCAAAAAAGCTATTAATGAGGTGCAATCAAAAATGGAGGCTCTCACTGCTAGGATCAATGAGGGAGAAGAAAGAATTAGTGATATAGAAGACCAAATGACAGAGAATAAAGAAGCCGAACAAAAGAGGGACAAACAGCTACTGGACCACAAGGGGAGAATTCCAGAGATAAGTGACACCATAAGACGAAACAACATTAGAATAATTGGGATTCCAGAAGAAGAAGAGAGAGGGGAGCAGAAGGTCTATTGGAGAGAATTATTGGTGAGAATTTCCCTAATATGGCAAAGGGAATAAGCATCAAAATCCAGAATATGCAGAGAACGCCCCTCAAAGTCAACACGAATAGGTCCACACCCCGTCACCTAATAGTAAAATTTACAAGTCTTAGTGACAAAGAGAAAATCCTGAAAGCAGCCGGGGAAAAGAAGTCTGCAAAATACAATGGTAAAAATATTAAATTGGCAGCAGACTTATCCACAGAGACCTGGCAGGCCAGAAAGAGCTGGCATGATATATTCAGAGCACTAAACGAGAAAAACATGCAGCCAAGAATACTCTATCCAGCTAGGCTATTCTTGAAAATAGAAGGAGAGATGAAAAGCTTCCAGGACAAACAAAAACTGAAAGAATTTGCAAACACCAAACCAGCTCTACAGGAAATATTGAAAGGGGTCCTCTAAGCAAGGAGAGAGCCTAAAAGTAGTAGATCAGAAAGATACAGAGACAATATACAGTAACAGTCACCTTACAGACTAATAATGACACTAAATTCATATCTCTCAATAGTGACCCTGAATGATAATGGGCTAAATGCCCCAATCAAAAGACACAGGGTATCAGAATGGATAAAAAAACAAAACCCATCAATATGTTGCCTACAAGAAACTCATTTTAGACGCGAAGACACCTCCAGATTTAAAGTGAGGGGGTGGAAAACAATTTACCATGCTACTGGGCATCAGAAGAAAGCTGGGGTGGCAATCCTTATATCAGATCAATTAGGTTTTAAGCCAAGGACTATAATAAGAGATGAGGAAGGACACTATATCCTACTCAAAGGGTCTGTCCAACAAGAAGATCTAACCATTTTAAATATCTATGCCCCTAACGTGGGAGCAGCCAACTATATCAACCAATTAATAACAAAATCAAAGAAACACATCAATAATAATACAATAATAGTAGGGGACTTTAACACTCCCCTCACTGAAATGGACAGATCATCCAAGCAAAAGATCAACAAGGAAATAAAGGCCTTAAATGACACACTGGACCAGATGGACATCACAGATATATTCAGAAAATTTCATCCCAAAGCAACAGAAGACACATTCTTCTCTAGTGCACATGGAACATTCTCCAGAATAGATCACATCCTGGGTCACAAATCAGGTCTCAACCGGTATCAAAAGGTTAGAATCATTCCCTGCATATTTTCAGACCACAATGCTCTGAAGCTAGAACTCAATCACAAGAGTAAAGCTGGAAAGAACCCAAATACATGGAGACTAGACAGCATCCTTCTAAAGAATGAATGGGTCAACCAGGAAATTAAAGAAGAGTTGAAAAAATTCATGGAAACAAATGATAATGAAAACACAACAGTTCAAAATCTGTGGGACACAGCAAAGGCAGTCCTGAGAGGAAAATATATAGCGGTACAAGCCTTTCCCAAGAAAAAAGAAAGGTCTCAAGTACGCAACCTAACCCTACACGTAAAGGAGCTGGGGAAAGAACAAGAAAGAAACCCTAAACCCAGCAGGAGAAGAGAAATCATAAAGATCAGAGCAGAAATCAATGAAATAGAAACCAAAAAAAATAATAGAAAAAAGCAATGAAACTAGGAGCTGGTTCTTTGAAAGAATCAATAAGATTGATAAACCCCTGGCCAGACTTATCAAAAGGAAAAGAGAAAGGACCCAAATCAATAAAATCATGAATTAAAGAGGAGAGATCACAACTAACACCAAAGAAATACAGACAATTATAAGAACATACTATGAGCAACTCTACCCCAACAAATTTGACAATCTGGAAGAAATGGATGCATTCCTAGAGACATATAAACTACCACAACTGAACCAGGAAGAAATAGAAAACCTGAACAGGCCCATCTCCAGTAAGGAGATTGAAACAGTCATCAAAAATCTCCAAACAAACAAAAGCCCAGGGCCAGACGGCTTCCCAGGGGAATTCTACCAAACATTTAAAGAAGAACTTATTCCTATTCTCCTGAAACTGTTGCAAAAAATAAAAATGGAAGGAAAACTTCCAAACTCATTTTATGAGGCCAGCATCACCTTGATCCCAAAACCAGACAAGGATCCCACCAAAAAAGAGAACTACAGACCAATATCCTTGATGAACACAGACGCAAAAATTCTCGCCAAAATACTAGCCAATAGGATTCAACAGTACATTAAAGGATTATTCACCACGATCAAGTGGGATTTATTCCAGGGCTGCAGGGTTGGTTCAACATCCGCAAATCAATCAATGTGATACAACACATTAATAAAAGAAAGAACAAGAACCATTTGATACTCTAAATAGATGCTGAAAAAGCATTTGACAAAGTACAGCATCCCTTCCTGATCAAAACTCTTCAAAGTGTAGGGATAGAGGGCACATGCCTCAATATTATCAAAGCCATCTATGAAAAACCCACCGCAAATATCATTCTCAATGGAGAAAAACTGAAAGCTTTTCCGGTAAGGTCAGGAACACGGCAGGGATGTCCATTATCACCACTGCTATTCAACATAGTACTAGAAGTCCTAGCCTCAGCAATCAGACAACAAAAAGAAATTAAAGGCATCCAAATTGGTAAAGAAGAAGTCAAACTATCACTCTTCGCAGATGATATGATACTATATGTGGAAAACTCAAAAGACTCCACTCCAGAACTGCTAGAACTTGTACAGGAATTCAGTGACGTGTCAGGATATAAAAAAAATGCACAGAAATCAGTTGCATTTCTGTACATCAACAACAAGACAGAAGAAAGAGAAATTAAGGAGTCAATCCCATTTACAATTGTACCCAAAACTATAAGATACCTAGGAGTAAACCTAACCAAAGAGGCTAAGAATCTATACACAGAAAATTATAAAGTACTCATGAAAGAAATTGAGGAAGACACAAAGAAATGGAAAAATGTTCCATGCTCCTGGATTGGAAGAATAAATATTGTGAAAATGTCCATGCTACCTAAAGCAATCTACACATTTAATGCAATCCCTAGCAAAATACCATCCATTTTTTTCAAAGAAATGGAACAAATAATCCTCAAATTTATATGGAACCAGAAAAGACCTCGAATAGCCAAAGGAATATTGAAAAAGAAAGCCAAAGTTGGTGGCATCACAATTCCAGACTTCAAGCTCTATTACAAAGCTGTCATCATCAAGACAGCATGGTACTGGCACAAAAACAGACACATAGATCAGTGGAACAGAATAGAGAGCCCAGAAATCGACCCTCAACTCTATGGTCAACTAATCTTCGACAAAGCAGGAAAGAATGTCCAATGGAAAAAAGACAGCCTCTTCAATAAATGGTGCTGGGAAAATTGGACAGCCACATGCAGAAAAATGAAATTGGACCACTTCCTTACACCACACACGAAAATAGACTCCAAATGGATGAAGGACCTCAATTTGAGAAACGAATCCATCAAAATCCTTGAGGAGAATGCAGGCAGCAACCTCTTCGACCTCAGCCATAGCAATGTCTTCCTAGGAACAACGGCAAAGGCAAGGGAAGCAAGGGCAAAAATGAACTATTGGGATTTCATCAAGATCAAAAGCTTTTGCACAGCAAAGGAAACAGTTAACAAAACCAAAAGACAACTGACAGAATGGGAGAAGATATTTGCAAACGACATATCAAATAAAGGGCTAGTATCCAAAATCTATAAGGAACTTAGCAAACTCAATACCTAAAGAACAAACAATCCAATCAAGAAATGGGCAGAGGACATGAACAGACATTTCTGCAAAGAAGACATCCAGATGGCCAACAGACACATGAAAAAGTGCTCCACGTCACTCGGCATCAGGGAAATACAAATCAAAACCACAATGAGATATCACCTCACACCAGTCAGAATGGCTAAAATTAACAAGTCAGGAAATGACAGATGCTGGTGAGGATGTGGAGAAAGGGGAACCCTCCTCCACTGTTGGTGGGAATGCAAGCTGGTGCAACCACTCTGGAAAACAGCATGGAGGTTCCTCAAAATGTTGAAAATAGAACTACCCTATGGCCCAGCAATTGCACTACTGGGTATTTACCCTAAAGATACAAAGGCAGTGATCCGAAGGGGCACATGTACCCCAATGTTTATAGCAGAAATATGTACAATAGCCAAACTATGGAAAGCACCTAGATGTCCATCAACAGATGAATGGATAAAGAAGATGTGGTATATATACACAATGGAATACTATGCAGCCATCAAAAGAAATGAAATCTTGCCATTTGCGACGACGTGGATGGAACTAGAGCGTATCATGCTTAGTGAAATAAGTCAATCGGAGAAAGACAACTATCATATGATCTCCCTGACATGGGGACGTGGAGAAGCAACATGGGGGTTAGGGGAATAGGAGAAGAATAAATGAAACAAGATGGGATTGGGAGGGAGACAAAGCATAAATGACTCTTAATCTCACAAAACAAACTGGGGGTTGCTGGGGGGAGGTGGGATTGGGAGAGGGGGAGGGGGCTATGGACATTGGGGAGGGTATGTGCTATCGTGAGTGCTGTGAAGTGTGTAAACCTGGCGATTCACAGACCTGTACCCCTGGGGATAAAAATACATTATATGTTTATTAAAAAAAAATTTGGAAGGGGAGGCGAACCATAAGAGACTATGGACTCTGAAAAACAACCTGAGGGTTTTGAAGGGTCAGGGTGGGAGGTTGGGGGAACAGGTGGTGGGTAATAGGGAGGGCACGTTTTGCATGGAGCACTGGGTGTTGTGCAAAAACAATGAATACTGTTACGCTGAAAAAATAAATAAAATTGAAAAAAAATAAAGAATTGTTGTAGGGATAAAATAAGACTCTATATATGTGGATGGCTAGAGACACATATGATAGGTAGTTAGAAAGATGATAGATAGATGATAGATGACAGGTAGGTAGATAAATGATAGATAAATAGATAAATAGAAATATAGGATAGATATGATAGATAAATGATAGATGATGATGACGATGCTGATGATGATGAGAGAGAGAGAGAGAGAGAGAGAGGTAAGACCTGGCAAATAGTAAGAATTGTTAAATTGTTCAAAATTACAGGGCGTTTTCTCTCCCAGCCTTCTTATCATGGTTCTTATACTTAGAAGTTAGAGCTAGCTTCATGGGTCTTTTTAACATGACAGAGGCAGGTTGTGAACTACCAGCTGTATAAATTGATCTTATCCTCCTAGAATGTATTACCTCCCTCTTACTAATGTGTATACTGATTCTCCCAGATATTCAGATCAAATTAGACAATCTTCAGAGTTTTATATTATCTAACCTTATACATTGTTTGGTATATAAATACATTATTTTCACCTATAGAAAAGGATGCCTGGGACAACTTCTTTTCTAAGAGCTTTTTCTCTAACTTAGAGACTTGGGACTAATAAAATTATCCCCATCAGTCATTTATGATGACAATATAATTAATCTAAACTACAGTTTATGGGACAACTCTACTGGGAATATCATGTATATCTTTGACAATGGGGCCAATGTGATTGCCTACTTAATAATCAGAAGTATCCAGGATTGTGACAAATATGGGAGGTGGTATGCAGAACATACAAGCCTGAATACTTCCCAGATAGGCAGGTAATAAAAACATGTGAAATGGTCATGATATAATAAAAAGTAGTGTTTTCTGTGTCAAAGTGGACAGTCCTACTTCACCTAAAGGCATTCAAATTTTTAAAGAGTTTAAAATATTGTTCCACTATAACACAATGTGTCTGTGGCTGGAGTCAGCTAAAGTGCCTAGATTTTTCATTCCAGAAGTGTAAAACAGCACCGTGGGCTCTGGAGCTAGGTGAACCTAGTTGAATCTCAGTTCTTTACTTTATTACTTTAACCATGTCACTTTAAAATGTTCACTTAATCTCTTCATTCTTCAGCATTCTCATATATAAAAAGGATAATTATATATGCTTCATAGGATTGTTGGGAAGATTAGACTTAGAACATGACACACCATAAACCCTGAATAAATGTTAGCTATAATTATTAATATGTCTCTCAAGCAAACATAGGAAATAAGATTTTAGACAGTTATGCTTGCAAGCCTCTGGACAGTGGGTGGGTAAGACACAGAATTAACTTGCCATCCTTCCACCAAGAGTGTACCTGGGAAAACTTGACTCAATAGGTAAATGAATGACTTGGGAGCTGTAACCTCCCTTCCTCCTTCTCTCTGTAATAGCACTCCAGCCCATCTTAAGGATTAATTTGCTTCAAGTTAACGCACTCCTTACTTGCTGACCTAATGCCCTTGATCTGTAACTGAAGTAATTTACTTTCTCTGAGATTTGCAAACACTGACTTTGAGGAGGAAGAACCAAAATTTTCTCAGGCCACAGAGGACAGCAAGTCTGTTTGGAGCTGCCTCAACATTTTGATTAGCCTAGCATTTTTTTAGCAAAATGTTTTTCTTCCTTTTAGGTCACATAAATGATTTTATTGACCTCTCTTTGTGTATCTGTATAACTTGCTCTCCTTTGCAGAAAGAGAGTACTCCTGCATATCATGAAACAAGAACCAAATCCCTCACACAACCCCTGAGCACTGAGAAAAGGTTTGTAGCTGGCATCATCAAGTCTGCTCATAATCAAGAAATATATGATTTCACTCATATGTGGAATTTAAGAAACAAAACAAATGAACATAAGGGAAGGGAAGGAAAAATAAAATAAGATAAAAACAGAGAGATAAAATGTAAGATACTCTGTAGTTAAGAGAACAAACTGAGGGTTGCTGCAGGGGAGGTAGGTGGGAGGATGGGCTAACTGGGTGATGGATTATAGAAGGCACTTGTGATGAGCACTGGGTGTTATATGTAAGTGATGAATCACTAAATTCTATTCCTGAAACCAACACTACACTATATATTAACTAACTTATAGAATAAAATAGAATAACAAAAATAAAACCAAAAGAAAAATAAATATTGCAGGCCACTGCACTTCATTTGATGACTAACTACCCTAAAACCCCTGAAAAGCCCTGGTTCACGCAGAAATTTGGGGGTTATCTTTTGGAGAATATCCTTTCTTCTCTCCAGGTTGCTGATATCTGAATAAACCTCAAATTCATTGCAATCAAAACTGGTCTCTTGAGTAAGGATCTTTCAGGCAGCAGGCAGCCAAACTCGGATTTGATAATACCTCCTGCAGAGTATAGCCAGGTTACTTTGACGATTTTCTCTTAGATTGTTGATTCCTGTTCCCCACTCTAGAGCCCTATGAAAGCTATATTCTGGACCATGAATAACAGCCCAGTTAGCTGGAGCTCTGACCAGAACCTACTTCCAGTAATCTCGAACTATAATTTTGACTGTCGTCTAGCTCCAAGAACTGCTTAGAAGCCATGATCATCCATTCAGACCTTTGGACAATGATAATTGTTGGAGTAATTACATTATCATTGAACATGGTGATTTAGAATCCTGCCTTCTTCCTGTTGGTGACCAGCTCTTGCCTTCCAGCCTCTTTTTCTCCTCAGTCCCAGTAGACTTTAGTTCATTCCCTCTCCCAGCTTACTTTTAAAACTTTTTTAATTTATTTTTTAAATTTCTTTTCAGTGTTCCAGTATTCATTGTTTATGCACCACACACAGGGCTCCATGCAATATGTGCCCTCCATAATACCTACTACCAGACTCACCCAACCTCCCACCCCCTGCCCCTCCAAAACCCTCAGACTGTTTTTCAGATCCACAGTCTCTCATGGTTCATCTTCCCCCCCCAAGTTCCCCCAACTCCCTTCTCCTCTCCGTCTCCCCATGTCCTCCGTGTTATGCATTATGCTCCACAAATAAGCAAAAACCATATGAAATTGACTCTCTCTGTTTGACTTATTTCACTCAGCATAATCTCTTCAAGTAAGCTTGCCTTTTGAAACTTCTCAATGTAAGTTGGCAAATAAAAGGTTTAAGAAGTTCAGAAATAAAAGACTATTTAATTTTAACAATAGAAAGAAAACATTTTCCTTTGCACTGATTATCATCCTCTCTCAAAGTTCTAATTCTCTCCAGCAGTTTTTTCTTTAACAGTTGAGAAGCACTAGAAGTCGACTTAGTAGCAAATTTTATGGTTAATTATTGTCAGAACGAGCTGTTTAGTGTCAACTCTGTTAAGACTCAAACTTGGCAGATCATCTCCATCATGACATATACTTGTGCATGGAAGACAGAATAAGATATATTCAGAACCTTAAGAAAATGTATTGGACAAGATCAGAAGAGCAGAATTTTAAATTTGACCAAAGCATATTATAGATGAAGCTGTAAAATAATCAAGCTTGGGGACCTAGTGTAAGTGGTAGGGCAGTCTCCATGAATAACATCTCAACAATACA
The DNA here is from genome assembly GCF_922984935.1 of Meles meles. Taxonomy (NCBI): domain Eukaryota; kingdom Metazoa; phylum Chordata; class Mammalia; order Carnivora; family Mustelidae; genus Meles; species Meles meles. The sequence continues at coordinate 48,921,369 of NC_060087.1, read as the reverse complement.
GCAGTAACCGCCAAAAACAATCTGAGGGTTGTTGGGGGGAGGAGGGGAGGGAGAAGGTGGTGGGTTATGGACATTGGGGAAGGTATGTGCTATGGTGATTGCTGTGAAGTGTGTAAACCTGGCGATTCACAGACCTGTACTCCTGGGGCTAATGATACATTATATGTTAATAAAAAAAATTTTAAAAAAACTAAAAGGCACCTACAGAATGGGGAGAAGATATTTGCCAATGACATATCTGATATATTTCTAAAATACATAAAGAACTCATGCAACCCAACACCCAAAAAGCAATCCATTTAAAAAATGGGCAGAAGACATGAAGAGACATTTCTCCAAAGAAGACATACAGGTGGGCAACAGACACATGAAAATATGTTCAATATCACTCATCATCAGGAAAATACAAATCCAAACTACAATGGCATATCATCTCACACTTGTAAGAATAGTTAAATTCAATAACACAAGAAAAAAGTGTTGGTGAGGATTTGGAGAAAAAGGAACCCCTCTTGCACTGTTGGGGGAATGCAAACTGTGCAGCCATTGTGGAAAATAGTATGGGGTTTCCTCAAACAGTTAAAAATAGAATACCCTATGATCCAGTTATAACACTACTGAGTATTTATCCTAATGATACAATAACACTAATTGTAAGGAATACATGCATCCCTATGTTTATTGCAGCATTGCTTATAATAGCAAGCATGCAGAAGCAGCACATGTGTTCATAAATTTTTGAATTGATAAGAGGTTGTGTGTACACACACACATGCACACACACAATGGAATATTATTTAGGCATAAAAAGAATAAAATTTTGCCATTTGCAATGACATGGATGGAGCTACAGAGTGTTATGCTAAGTGAATAAGTTACCTAGAAAATGACAAATTACATATGATTTCACTTATATGTGGAATTCAAGAAACAAAACAAAGGAGCAATAGGGAAGAAAAAAGAGAGACAAACCAAGAAACAGACACATTTTTTTAAAGATTTTATTTATTTATTTGACAGACAGAGATCACAAGTAGGCAGAGAAGCAGGCAGATAGAGAGAGAGGAGGAAGCAGGCTCCCTGTTGAGCAGAGAGCTATATGCGGGGCTCAATCCCAGAACCCTGGGATCATGACATGAGCCAAAGGCAGAGGCTTTAACCCACTGAGCCACCCAGGCACCCCAAGAAACAGACTCTTAACTAGAGAATGAAATGATGGTTAGCAGCAGGGAAATTTGTAGGTATGGGAGAAATAGGTGATGGATTATAGAGTACACGTAGAGTACTCTGTAGAGTACACATTAATCTATAGAGCTATATTAAAGAGTACACTTATCATGAGCAGTGAGTAATGTATAGAATTGTTGAATTACTCTATTGTACACCTAAAACTGTTTTGTGTGTGTTGAGTTTGAGGAGCTCTTTATAGATCTTGGATATCAGCCCTTTGTCTGTAGTGTCATTTGCAAATACCTTCTCCCATTCTGTGGGATTGCCACTTTGTTTTGTTGACTGTTTCCTTTGCTGCACAGAAACTTTTGATCTTGATGAAGTCTCAAAATTTCATTGTTGCTTTTGTTTCCTTTGCCTTTGGAGACATGTCTTGAAAGAAGTTGCTGAGGCCAATGTCGAAGAGGTTACTGCCCATGTTCTCCTCTAAGATTCTTATGGATTCCTGCATCATATTGAGGTCTTTTATCCATTTTGAGTTTATCATTGTGTATGGTGTAAGAGAATGGTTGAGTTTCATTCTTCTGTATACAGCTGTCTAATTTCCCAGAACCATTTATTGAAGAGACTGTCTTTTTCCCACTGTATATTTTTTCCTGCTTTGTCGAAGATTATTTGACCATAGAGTTGAGGGTCCATATCTGGGCTCTTTACTCTGTTCCATTGGTCTGAATGTGTGTTTTTTTGTTGTTGTTGTTGTTGTTTTTTTTTAAAGATTTTTATTTATTTGACAGAGAGAGATCACAAGTAGACAGAGAGGCAGGCAGAGAGAGGGAGAGGGAAGCAGGCTCCCTGCTGAGCAGAGAGCCCGATGTGGGACCCGATCCCAGGACCCCGAGATCATGACCCGAGCCGAAGGCAGCGGCTCAACCCACCGAGCCACCCAGGCGCCCTGAATGTGTGTTTTTGTGCCAGTACCTTGCTTTCTTGGTGATCTTTGTAATATAACTTGAAATTAGGCAACATGATGCCCCCAGAATTCGTTTTCTTTTTCAAAATTTCCTTGGTGATTCTGGGCCTTTTCTGGTTCCATATAAATTTTAGGATTGTTTCTTCCAGCACTTTTGAAAAATGCCAATGGGATATTGCTTGGGATGGCATTGAAAGCATACATTGCTCTGGGCAGGCAGCATAGACATTTTTAACAATGTTTATTCTTCCAATCTATGAGCATGGAAACTTCTTACATATTTTTGTGTCTTCTTCAATTTCTTTCATGAGTGTCCTGTAGTTTCTAGAGTATATATATCCTTTAGCTCTTTGGTTAGGTTTATTCCAATATATTTTATAGATTTTGGTGCTATTGTAAATGGAATCGATTCCCTAATTTCCCTTTCTGTATTTTCATTTTTAGTATATTAGAAAACAACTGATTTCTGTGCATTGATTTCATATCCTGCCACATTACTGAATTGTTCTATGAGTTCTAGTAGTTTGGGGGTGGAGTCCTTTGAGTTTTTCACATAAAGTATCATGTCATCTGTGTAGAGAGAGAGCTTGAGTTCCTCTTTCCTATTTAAATATGTTTTATTTCTTTTTGTTGTCTGAATTCTGTTCCTAGGACTTCTAGTACTACATTGAACAATAGTGGCTAATGTGGGCATCTTTGTCCTATTCCTGATCTGAAGGGAAAATGTCTTAGCTTTTCCTCATTGAGAATGCTATTTGTTGCGGATTTTTTCTAGACAGATTTTATAAAATTGAGGAATCTTTCCTCTATCTCTGTACTCTGAAGAGTTTTAATGAGGAAATGTTGCTGTATTTTGTCAAATGCTTTTTCTGCATCAATTGAAAGGATCATATGGTTCTTCTCTCTTCCCTTATTGAGTTATTCTATCATACTGATTGATTTGTGAATGTTGAACCAACCTTGCATCCCCGGGTAAATCCCACCTGGTCATGGTGGATAACCTTTTTAATATACTGTTGGAAACTATTAGCTAGGATCTTGTTGAGAATCTTGGCATCCATATTCATCAGGGATATTGGCTGATATTCTCCTTTTTGATGGAGTTTTTGCCAGTTTGGGGATAAAGGTGATGCTGGCTTCATAGAAAGAATCTGGAAGTTTTCTTTCTGTTTCTGTTTTTTGAAACAGCTTCAGGAGAATAGGTATTATTTCTTTTCGGAATGTATGGTAGAATTCTTCAGGGAATTCTGGCTCTTGTTTTTGGAAGGTTTTTGATCACTGCTTCAATCTCATTACTGGTTATTGGTCTATTCATGTTGTCAATTTCTTCCTGCTTCAGTCTTGGAAGTTTATAGGTTTCCAGGAATGCATCCATTTCATCAATATTGCTTAACTTTTTGGTACATAGCTGTTGATAATAATTTCTGATGATTGTTTCTATTTCCTTGGTGTTAGTCATGATCTCTCCCCTTTCATTCATAATTTTATTAATTTTGGTCCTTTCTCTTTTCTTTTGGATTTGTCTGGCCAGTGGTTTATTGATCTTATTAATTCTTTCAACACCCAGCTTCTAGTTTCGTTGATGTGTTGTACTGTATTTCTTGTTTCTAATTCATTGATCTCTGCTCTAATAGTAATTATTTCCCTTCTCATGTATTGGTTATGCTTCATTTGTTGTTGATTCTCTGTTATTTAAGTTGTAAAGAGAGTTTGTGTATTTCAGGATTTTTTTTTTTTTTTTTTTTTTAGTTCGGCTTGGATGGCTCTGTATCTCCCTCTTAGAACCACATTTGCCATATCCCATAGGTTTTGGACTGATGAGTTTTCATTCTCACGGGTTTCCATGAATTGTTTAAGACCTTCCTTGATTTCCTGGTTGATCCAAACATTCTTGAGCAGGATGGTCCTTAGCTTCCATGTGTTTTAATTTATTCCAAACTTTTTTCTTGTGATTGAGTTTCAGGTTCAAAGTATTGTGGTCTGACACTGTGCAGGGAATAATCTCAGTCTTTTGGTATCAGTTGAGACCTCATTTGTGACCCAGTACCTGGTCTGTTCTGGAGAAAGTTCCATGTTCACTTGAGAAGAATGAGTATCCTGTTGTTTTAGGGTGGAATGTTCTTTATATATCTTTGAGATCCATCTGTACAGTGTGTCATTCAAAGCTCTTGTTTCTTTGTTGATCTTCTGCTTAGATGATCTGTATATAGCTGAAAGTGGAGTGTTAAGATGCCCTACAATGAACATAATATTATCAACATGTCTCTATTTTGATTAAGAGTTGGCTCAGGTTTGGCTGCTCACATGTTTGGGGCATAGTAATTTAAAATTCTTAGATCTTCCTTTTGGATAGACCCTTTAAGAATAATATATTTCCCTTTTGTATCTCTGACTACAGTCTTTCACTTAAAATCTAATTCGTCGGATATGAGAATTGTTATCCCAGCTTTTTTTTTTTTTTTTTTTTTTCAGGTCCATTGGCATGAAAGATGGTTCCTCATCTCTTCAATTTCAGTCTGGATATATCCTGAGGTTCAAAATGAGTCTCTTTTAAACAGCATATGGATGGGTCCCGTCTTTTTATCCAATCTGCAACCCTGTGCCATTTTATGGGAGCATGTAGGCTGTTCTTGTTGAGAATGATTATTGAAAGATGTGATTTTATTGTCAACATGTTGCCCATGAGTTCCTTGTTTTGATAGACTGTTTCTGTAAATTTCTATTCTATATCACTCTTGGGGTCTTTATCCTTTTATAGAACCCACCCTTAATATTTCTTGCAGGGCTGGCTGGTGGTCACATATTCTTTCGGTTTTTGCTGGTCTTAGAAACTCTTTATTTCTCCATCCAGTGTGAATGCTACCCTTGCCAGATAAAATACTCTAGGTTGTATGTTCTTCTCATTTAGTACCCTGAATATGTCTTTCCAGCCATTTTTGGCTTGCCATATTTCTCTGGACAGGTCTGATGATATTCTGATGTCCCTCCCTCTGTACATAAGGAATCTCTTCCCCCTAGCTGCCCTTAAGATGCTTTCCCTGGTTTTAAGATTCACGAGTTTCATAATCACATGTCTGGGGGTCAGTCTGCACTCATTAATCTTGGAGAGTGTTCTCACCTCTAGGACATGAATGTTGTTCCATTCCCCAGATTAGGGAAATTCTCAGTTAGGATTTGCTCAACTGTACCTCTCTCTCTCTCTCCATCCCTTCAGGGATCCCAATAATTCTGATACTGGAACATTTCATGGCACCATTTATTTCTTTAATTCTGTTTTCATGGATTTTAAGCTGTTTGCTCCAGGCTTCCTCCTTCCTTCTTTTCTATCAGTTTGTCTTCTAGATCTCTAATTCATTTCTCTACCTCATTTACCCTAGATGTTATAGTATCAAGATTAGATTTGATCTCGTTGATAGTATTTTTAAGTTCTGTCTGATCAGCTCTCACTTCTGCCCCTAGAGAATCTACATTGCCATTAATGGTTTTCTCCAGCCTAGCTATTGTCTGCATAAGTGTTACCCTGAAGTCTATTTCCAGTGTCTTGCTTATATCCTTATCCATTAGTTCAGTGGCAGAGGTCACAGTCTCTGAATTTTTCCTGAGGTATGGGTTTCTCCTTCTAGCCATTCTGGTAAGAGGTGGCTGAGGGACTGTACAGATTCCAAACTATTGACCACAACCCAAGCAAGATGGATCTGTTCTATAGGGACTTTATGTTTCTTGGCCTCTTGTTCTTTCAGCCTGTCTTCTGGAGGCAGGGGCCTACCACACTGTTACTCAGGCAACCCTGTTTTGGCAGAGTTGCCCTGCACCCTGTGGGGTGGGAGGGTGAGATCAGTGAAAACCAGTGTTGGGGGCTTTTGTTCTCTGACAGCTTTCCTTGTTAGCGTTCTGTGTCTCTCTGAGAGAGCAGAAGTGACCATATCCAATCCTCTGTCTCAGAACAGAGAGATCACAGTGCCCTCCAAGCCACACTGACTCTCTTTTTGTCTGTGCTGCTAAAATCTGCAAAGTTCTGGGTTGTGCAGTCCCCAGCAGCACTCCCAACCCTTGTTACCAGGTCCAAGCATGTCTATGCCCTATGTGCTTCTAAAACTGCCATCCTCCCCCAGTTCACATGTGTGCCCCTACAGCTCCTGTTTTCAGTCTGGGGGGCTGCCCTAAAGTCCTTTCCCTGTGGCTATTAGGTCTGCAAGTCTGTGCCTAGTCCCCAGTGTGGGATACTTCTGCACTCCTGTTATTTCACCTCTCCAGCACCAGCGATTATGGAGGTCCCCCCCCTTCCATTTATGTTCATATATCTGCTCACAGAATTGTGGCTGCCCACTTCATACCTCAAAACCAGCCACTGGAGATATTCCGTTGGTATAGATCCTGATATATCTTCTTAAATCTCAGGCTGGTTTTGTGGGTGTTCAGAGTATTCTGGTAGATATCAAGCTCAGTTCATGGGAGCAGTTGAGATAGGGTCCTGTACTCCTCCACCATCTTGGCCCCCACTGTTGTTTTGTTTTTCATCTTTTCTTTTCTGGAAAAAATGACAAGAAGGAGAAATTCACCCATAAAGAAGGAATGGGAGGTAGTAGTCATTGCCAGGGATTTAATCAGTATGGATATAAGTATTATGTTTGAATTAGAATTTAAAACAAGATTATAAAGACACTAGCTGGGTTTGAAAAAAAACATAAGAGACACTAGAGAATCCCTTGCTGTAGAGATGAGGGAAATAAAATCTAGTCAGGTCAAAATTCAAACTGGTATAACACAGATGTAGTCCCAAGAGGATGCCATAAAAACAAAGAAGAAGGAAGCAAATAAGCAAATTGGTGACAGAGAAGAAAAAAATATGTAAAATAATGAAGCTCAAAGAAATAGGGAAAGAAAACTATTAGATTATGAAGATAGACTTCAGGAAATCTGAGTTTCCCTAAAGCAAAATAATACCCATTATACAGGAGTCCCAGAAAAAGGAGAGTAGGAAAGGGTGGGGGAGGTTTATTTCAGTAAATTATAGCTGAAAATGTCCCTAATCTGGGGAAGGAAACAGGCACCCAAGTTCAAGACGCCAAGAGAACTTCCCACAAAAAATCAGCAAACATAGGTCAGCACCTCAAAATTTATAGTGAAGCTTACAAACTACAAAGATAAAAAGAAAACCCTGAAAGCAGTTCCAGACAAGAGGTAGGTAAACTACAAGGGTAGACACATAGGGTTGGCAGCAGATGTGCCCACAGAGCCATGACATATTCAATGTGTTAAATGGAAAAAATATGCAGACAAGAATACTTTATACACCAAGGCTGTCATTCAGAATATAAGGAGAGACAGAGAGTGTCCAGGACAAACAAAAACTAAAGGAATTTGTAAACACTAAAACAGACCTACAAAAAATATAATGTGGACATTTTGAGCGAAGAGAGAGACCAAAAGTAACAAAGACCAGAAAGGAACAGAGACAATCCACAAGAACAGCAACTTTATAGGTAATATAATGGCACAAAATTCATAACTTTTAATAATTATTCTGAACGTAAAAAAACTAAAAGCTTCAATAAAATGACATAGGGTATGAGAATGTGTTTTTTTTTTAAAGATCAATCAATATGCTGCTTACAAGAAACTCATTTTAGTTTTTTTCTATTTTTTTAATTTATTTTTTATTTCTTTTCAGCATAACAGTATTCATTGTTTTTGCACCACACCCAGTGCTCCATGCAATACGTGCCCTCCCTAATACCCACCACCTAGTTCCCCCAACCTCCCACCCCCCACCCCTTCAAAACCCTCAGGTTGTTTTTCAGAGTCCATAGTCTCTCATGGTTCATCTCCCCTTCCAATTAGTTTTTATATGTTTATTTAAACTCAATTAGCTAACATAGATATTGGTTTTTGATATAACATTCAATGACTCATTACATGTTTATAACACCCAGTGCTCATCACATCAATGTCATCCTTAATGCACATCACCCTGTTACCCATCCTCCCACTCTCATCCCTATCTCAACCCTTAATTTGTTTCCCAGACTCAAGTGTTTCTCATTCTTTGTCTCTGATTTCTTCCCATTCAGTTTTCCCTCACTATTGTCCTCTGCACTATTCCTTATATTCCACCTATGAGTAAAACCATATAATTGTCTTTGACTATTTCACATAGTATAACACCCTCCAGTTCCACTCATGTCTATGTAAACAGTAGGCATTCATCCTTTCTGATGGCTGAGTAATATTCCATTGATTATATATACCATATCTTCATTATCCATTCATTGGTTGAAGGACATCTTGGCTCCTTCCATAATTTGGCTATTGTGGACAGTGCTAATATGAACATTAGGGTGCATATGTCCCTTCTTTTCACTACATCTATATCTTTGGGATAAATACCCAGTTTGTAAATTATGGGTCATACATTAGCTCTATTTTTAATGTCTTGAGGAACTTCCATACTGTTTTTCAGAGTGGCTGTACCAGCTTGCATCCCCACCAACAATGTAAGAGATTCCCCTTTCTCCACATCCTCACCAAAATTTTGTTGTTTCCTGCCTTGTTGTTTTTTACCATTCTAACTGGTATAAGGTGGTAATTCATTGTGGTTTTGATTTTCATTTCCCTGATGGAAAGTGATGTGGAGCATTTTATTCACATATTTGTTGGCCATTAGTATGTCTGTGTGCAGAAGTGTCTATTCATGGCTTCTGCCCATTTCTTGAGTGGATTATTTGGTTTTTTGGGTGTTGAGTTTGATAAGTTCCTTATAGATCATAAACACCAGCCCTTTATCCATTATGTCATTTGCAAATATCTTCTCCCATTCCTTGGGTTTCCTCTTCGTTTTGCAGACTGTATACTTTCCTGTGCAGAAGATTTTCATCATGATGAAATCTCAATAGTTCAATTTTGCATTTGCTTCCCTGCCTTTAGAGATGTGTCTTGTAAGAAGTTGTTGTGGCTGCTGTCAAAGAGGTTTTGGCTGTGTTCACCTCCAAGATTTTGATGGATTTCTGTCTCAAATTGAGGTCTTTCATCCACTTTGAGTTTATATTTGTGTATGGTATGGGGAAATGGTCCAGTTTTGTTCTTCTGCATGTAGCTGTCAAATTTTCCCAGGACCATTAATTGAAGAGACTGTCATTTTTCCATTGGATGGCATTTCCTGCTTTGTCGAATATTAGCTGACTATAGAGTTGAGGGTCCAGTTCTAAGTTCTCTATAGTATTCCATTGATATATGTGTCTATTTTTGTGCCAACACCATGTTGTCTTGATGATCAAAGCTTTGTAATATAGCTTGAAGTAAGGCATTGTGATGCTCCAAGCTTTGTGTTTTTTTTTTTTTTTGTTTTGTTTTCCAACAATCCTCTGGCGACTTGGGTCTTTTCTGGTTCCCTACAAATTTTAGGATTGTTTGTGCTCTGTGAAAAATGTCAGTGGTATTTTGATAGGGATTGCATTGAATGTGTAGGTTGCTCTAGGCAGCATAGACATTTTCACAATGTTTATACTTTCAAACCATGAGGATGGAATGTTTTTCCATCTCTTTGTGTCTTCAATTTCTTTCATAAGCATTCTGGTTTCTGGAGTACAGAACTTTTACCTCTTTGGTGAGCTTTATTCCTCCATGCAATTGTAAATGGGATTGATTCTTGATGCAATTGTAAATGGGATTGATGCCTTAATGTCTATTTCTTCTGTCTCACTGTTAGTGTATGGAAATGCAACTGATTTTGTATCCTGCCACATTGCTGAATTGCTGTATGAGTTCTAGCATTTCTGGGGTGCAGTCTTTTGTGTTTTCCACATAAAGCAACATGTCATTTTTGAAGAGAGAGAGTGAATTCTTCTTTGCCAATCTGAATGCCTTTTATTTCTTTTTGTTGTCTGCTGAGGCTAGGACTTCTAGTAATATGTTGAACAAAAGGGTGAAAATAGGCATCTCTGTCTTGTTCCTGACCTTAAGGGAAAAGCTCTCAGTTCTTCCCCATGAGAATGTTATTCATTGTGAGCTTTTCATAGATGGCTTTTATGGAATTGAGATATGTCCCCTCTATCCCTACACTCTGAAGTTTTGATCAAGAAAGAACGCTGTACTTTGTAAATGCTTTTTTTGCATCTATTGAGAGGATCATATGATCCTTGTCTTTTCTTTCTTTCTTTCTTTTTTATTAATGTGATGTATCATGTTCATTGATTTCCAAATGTTAGACCATCCTTGCAACCTAGGAATAAATCCCACATGGTCGTGGTGGATAATCCTTTTAATATGCTGTTGGAACCTATTGGCTCGTATCTTGGTGGGTATTATGACATCTATGTTCATCAGGGATATTGGTCTGTAATTCTCCTTTTTAATTGGGTCTTTGTATGGCTTTAGGATCAAGGTAATACTGGCCTCATAGAATGAGTTCGGAAGTTTTATTTCCAATTCTTTTCTCTCTCTCTCTCTCTCTCTCTAACAGCTTCAGTAGAATAGGTAATATTTCCTCATTAAATGTTTGGTAGACTTCCCCTGGGAAGCTGTCTGTCCTAGACTCTAGTTTTTTGAGAGGTTTTTGATTACTGCTTCAAATTCCTTTCTGGTTATTTATTGATTCTGTTTTTCTACCTCTCCCTGTTTCAATATTGCTATTTTGTAAGTTTCCAGGAATGCATCCATTTCTCCGAGATTGAATAATTTGTTGGCATGTAGCTGCTCATAGTATGTTCTAACAATTGCCTGTATTCTCTTGTATTGGTCATGATCTCTCCCCTTTCATTTATATTTTATTAATTTGGGTCCTTTCTCTCTTCTCTTTTGGATATGTCTGACCAGGGGTTTATTTATCTTAGTAATTCTTTCAAAGAACTAGCTTCCAGTTTTGTTGATCTGTTCTACTGTTCTTACAGTCTCTATTTCACTGATTTCCATTCTAATCTCTACTATTTCTCTTTTCCTGCTTGTTTCAACATTTTTTGCTGTTGTGTCTCCATCTCCCTTAGGTGTAATGTCAGTTTGTGAGTTGTGATTTTTCTAATTTTATGAAAGAGGCTTGGATTGCTATGTGCTTTCTTCTTAGGATAAACTTTGCTGTATACCATAGGTTTTGGGCCATTGTGTTTTCATTTTCATTAGGTTGTATGAAGTTTTAATTTCTTCTTTGATTTCTGGTTGACCCATTCATTCTTTAGCAGGATGAATTTTTAACCTCCAAGTGTTTGAGTGTCTTCCAAATTTCCTCTTCTGATTGAGTTCCAGTTTCAAATCACTGAGGTCTGAAAATACACAGGAAATAATCTCATCTTTTTTATTGGTTGACAACTGATTTTTGGTCCAGTATATGGTCTATTCTGGAGAAATTTCCATGTGCACTTCAGAAGAAGAAGTTTTCTGTTGTTTTAGGATGGAATATTCTGTATACATCTGTGAATTCCATATGGTTGAGGATGTCATTCAAAGCCCTTGTTTCCTTGTTAATCTTCTACCTAGATGATCTGTCCATTGCTGTGAGAGGAGTGTTGAAGTCTCCTACTACTAATGTATTATTATCAAAATGTTTCTTTATTTTGGTTATTAATTGGTTTATATAATTGGCTGCTCCCAAGTTGGGGGCATAGATATTTATAATTGTTAGAGCTTCTTGTTGGATAGGCCCTTTAAATATGATACAATATTCCCTCTTCATCTCTTATTACAATCTTTGGTTTAAAACTTAATTTGTCTGATATGAGGACTGGTTCCTTAGCTTTCTTTTGTGGTCCATTAGTGTGGAAAATTGTTCTTCACCCCATCACTTTTAGTCTGGAGGTGTCTTCAGGTCTAAAATGAGTCTCCTGTAAACAGCATATAGATTTTTTTTAATCCATTCTAATACCTTCTGTCTTTTGGTTGATGCGTTCAGCCCAATTGTATTCAGAGTAACTATTGAAAGAGTGAGTTTAGAGCCATTGCATTTCCTGTAAAGTCCCTTTTTCTGTAGATTGCCTCTCTTATTTTCTGGTGTATGTTTTTCTTGGGGTTTCTCTTCACTTACATAATCTCCCTTAAAATTTCTTGTAGAGCTTCCTTGGAGTCACATACTCTTTCAGTTTATTTCTGTCCTAGAAGCTCTTTGTATCACCTTCCATTCTGAAAGATAGCCTTGCTGGACAAAGTATTTTTGGCTGCATGTTCTTCTCATTTACTATCCTGAACATATCTTGCCAGCCTTTTCTGGCTTGCCAGGTTCTGTGGACAGGTGAGCTGTTAGTCTGAAGTTCCTGCCTCCATACCTAGGGAACCTCCTCTCCCTAGCTGCTCTCAGGATAGCGTCTTTGCCTCTAAGACTTGCAAGCTTCACTATTATATATTGAATTGTTGATCTATTTTTATTGATTTTGGGAGGGGTCCTCTTTGCCTCTTGGATATGGATGCTTCGTTTTCTCCTCATGTTAGGGAATTTTTCAGCCTTGATTTGCTCCCTCCCTTCTAGCCTTCTAGCCTTCTAGCTCTCTCTCTTTCTCCACCCATTCAGAGCCCTGATAATATGATACTGGTTCATTTCAAGGGATTGCTAAATTCTCACAGCCCTTCTTCATGGGCTATTAGTTGTCTTTCTCTCTTTTCCTCAACTTCCTTCCTTTTCATCAGCCTGTACTCTAGATCACTTATCCTCTCTTCTGCTTCATTGACCCTAGCTATTAGAGCATCCAATTTAGACCACATTTCATTCATTGCAATTTTAATTTTGGCATGATTCAATCTCATTTTCATTATTAGAGATTCTCTATTGTCATGTTTTCTTTATCTCAAGCCAAGCTATTACTTTATAAATGCTATACTGAAACTATCTTTGACATCTTACTTATAATCATATTGATACCTCCATAACAGAGAACATTGCCTCTGGTTCATTCTTTGTTATGGGTTCCTCTTTCTAGTCATTCTTGCCAGAGAAGGATGGGTGACTGAACAGAGTCCAAAATATCAATGATGACACAAGCAAAATGCACCATAGGAAATACCTCGAGTGGTTTGAAGACACCACAGAAAAGCACACAAAGCCAAAATGCAACAAAACTATATTTTAAAAGGGGGGGTGGTGGAAGAGAGACCACAATTTCACAGGGTGGACAAAGTAGGGTGATCTGCTTATCCCTGATTGAACAATGGTCTCTGCAAAAAAGATAAGTTTATATAAAAATAAATTGAACAGACAGAAAAAAGGACTAGAATGAACCATACACCTTTAAAGTTTAGAAGTGAAGAAAATTAAAAGGTAAAAAGCTACTTAAAAACATAAGGTGGGGTGTGAGTCCAAAATGACAGAGAAGAAGGAAACATTAATTTCATATGGTCTCAGGAATTCAGCTATGTAGCTATCAAATCATTCTGAACACCTGCAAACTCAGGCTAGGATCTAAGAAAAGAATAGCTGTAATAGTATGAATAGAAAAGTGACCACTTTATGTAAGGTAGGAGGTGTCAAGAAGAGAATCTGAGGTAATATATGGAAGATACACTGCAGTGGGAGGGAGATCCCATCAGCTGGCTATTGGTAAGTGATGTAGCAGCAAAGCACAAAAACAGAACTTTTAGAAGTCTGCTTCAGTCATGTACATAATTCAGGCTGTTCAGTGGGTAAGGAACACTAGCTGGGGCTGTGTGGTCTCAGTATCTTCAGGGTCATAGGAAGCCTAGGTTTTCTTGAGTGTGTTAGAGCTCCCAGGCATTGGAGCCAGGAAGCCAGCTGTAAAGAGTAAGCCAGGAAGTGGGCTCTCATCTTGGGGTTGTCACTGTGGCTACAAACTGTGGCACAGTTGGCCAACTTCTATCTTAGGAGGGGCCTAACAAGCAGCAGTACTGGGGACTCCCCCCAACCCAAGGAGAATGCAGTGTGGGAGGGCTACACAGGAGTCTCCAGGGTTTGGAGACTAGAAATGGGATCACATGCCTGAGATAGGAACTTTCAGTCACAGGCCAGGTGAGCATGGAGTGCAGCTGGAGACCAAGGAGAAAGGAGTGATTGCTTTTCTCTGAAGGCTCAGTGAGAAGTGGGAACCTGAGCTATCAGTTCCAGAGCAGAAATATGGGGAAGCTGCCATCTTCATTGTCATCTAAAGCTTCTCAGAAAGCCTTCAGAGAATAAAAGCAACATACACAGATTACTTAGCCTAGCCCTGGAGGAAAGGGACTACACTTCTGCCTGGAGCAAATATACTTGAGACTCAATGCAACAGGGCCCTCCCCCAGATCTCCAAGAACATCCAGCCAATATCAAGTTTACTTATAATTGGGAAGTGCAAAACTCCACCACTAGGGGAATGTCGCCATAGAACTCATGGCACTCTTCCCATGATTCTTAGTCTTTCTTTTTTTTTTTAATTTTGTATTTTAATTTTTTTTAAATTAACATATAATATATTATCTGTTTCAGAAGTACAGGTCTGTGATTTATCAGTCTTACACAATTCACAACCATACAACATACCTTACCCAATGTTCATCCCTAGCCACCCCATCCTTTCCACCCCCCTTCCCTCCAGCAACCATCAGTTTTTTTCCTGAGATAAAGAGTCTGTTATGCTTTGTTTCTCTCTCCAGTTTGATCTTGCTTCATTTTTCTCTCCCTTCCTCTATGATCCTGTCTTGTGTCATAAATTCAGCCTATCAGTGAGATCAGATGATAATTGTCTTTGACTGACTTACTTTGCTTAGAATAATACCCTCTAGTTTCATCCACGTAATTGCAAATGGCAAGATTTCATTTCTTTGATTGCTGCATAGTATTCCATTATATATATATATATATATATATATATATATAAATTCACCTCTTCTTTATCCTTTTATGTTGATGGACATCAAGGCTTGTCCCATAGTTTGGGTAATGTGGACATTATGTGGACATTGCTACTATAAACATTCAGGTGAACATGCCCCTTCAGGTCACTACATTTGTATCTTTAGGGTAAATACCCAGTAGTGTGATTGCTGGGTCGCAGTGTAGCTCTGTTTTCAACTTTTTGAGGAAACTCCACGCTGTTTTCCAGAGTGGCTGCACAACTTGCATTCCCACTAACAGTGTAGGAGGGTTCCCCTTTCACTGCATCCTCGCCAACACCTGTCACTTACGGAATGGTTAATTTTAGCCATTCTGACTGGTGTGAGGTGGTATCTCATTGTGGTTTTGATTTGTATTTCCTGGATGTCAAGTGAAGCTGAGCACTTTTTCATGTGTCTGTTGGCCATGTGGATGTCTTCATTGCAGAAATGTCATTCATATCTTCTGCCCATTTCTTGATTGGATTATTTGTTCTTTGGGTATAGATTTTTATAAGTTCTTTATAGATTTTGGATACTAGCCCTTTATCTGATATGTTGTTTGCAAATATCTTCTCCCATTCTGTCAGTTACCTTTTGGTTTTGTTGATTGTTTCCTTTGCCGTGTAAAAGCTTTTAATCTTGATGAAGTCCCAATAGTTCATTTTCACCCTTGCTTCCCTTGACTTTGGTGATATTTCTTGGAAGAAGTTGCTCTGGCTGAAGTCGAAGAGGTAGCTGCCTATGTTCTCCCAAAGAATTTTGATGAATTCCTTTCTTACATTGAGGTCTTTCATCCATTTTGAGTCTATTTATGGTGTAAGGAAATGGTCCAGTTTCATTCTGCATTTGGCTGTCCAAATGTCCCAACACCATTTGTTGAAGAGACTTACTTTTTTCCCTTGGACATTCCTTCTTGTTTTGTCCAAGATTGATTGACCATAGAGTTGAGAATCCATTTCTGGACTCTCTATTCTATTCCCATTGATCTGTGTGTCTATTTTGGGGCCAGAACCATACTCTCTTGATGATTACAGCTTTGTAATAGAGCTTGAAGTCTGGAATTGTGATGCCACCAACTTTGGTTTTCTTTTTCAGCATTCCTCTGGCTATTTGGGGTCTTTTCTGGTTCCATATAAATTTGAGGATTATTTGTTCCATTTCTTTGAAAAAAGTTGATGGTATTTTGATAGGGATTGCATAAATGTGTAGATTTTGTAGTAGATATGTAGCATAGACATTTTCACAATATTTGTTCTTCCAATCCATGGCTATAGGAAGTTTTTCAATTTCTTTGTGTCTTCTTCAATTTCTTTCATGAGTACTTTATAGTTTTCTGAGTACAGATTCGTTGTCTCTTTGGTTAGATTTATTCCTAGGTATTTTAGAGTTTTGGATGCAATTGTAAAGGGGAACCAACTCCTTAATTTCTCTTTCTTCTGTCTTTTTGGTGTGTGGAAATGTAACTGATTTCTGTGCATTAGTTTTATAACCTGACACTTTATTGAATTCTTTTATGAGTTCTAGCAGTTTGGAGTGAATCCTTTAGGGTTTTCCACATAAAGTTTCATATCAGCTGCAAAGAGTGAGAGTTTGACTTCTTTTCCAATTCAGATGCCTTTTATTTTCTTTTGCCTTCTGATTGCTGAGCTGAGGACTTCGAGTACTATGTTGAATAGCAGTGGTGATAGTGGACATCCCTGCTGTGTTCCTGACCTTAGGGGAAAAGTTCTCAGTTTTCCCCAATTGAGAATGGCATTTGCTGTGGGTTTTTCATAGCAGGCTTTTATGATATTGAGGTATGTACTCTCTATCTCTACACTGTGAAGGGTTTTGATCAAGAAAGGATGTTGTATTTTGTCAAATGCTTTTTTGGCGTCTCTTGAGAGTATCATATGGTTCTTGTTCTTTCTTTTATTAATGTATCACATTGATTTGCAGATGTTGAACCAACCTTGCAGCCCAGGAATAAATCCCATATTTTGTGGTGAATAATCCTTTTAATGTACTGTTGGATCCTATTGGCTAGTATTTTGGTGAGAATTTTTGCATGCTGTTCATCAGGGATATTGGTCTGTAATTCTCCATTTTACTGGGGTCTTTGTTTGGTTTGGGATCAAGGTAATCCTGTCCTCATAAAATGAGTTTGGAAGCTTTCCTTCCATTTCTTTTTTTTTTTTTTTTTTGGAATAGATTCAGGACAATCAGTATTAATTCTTCTTTAAATGTTTGGTAGACTTCCCCCTGGGAAGCCATCTGGCTCCAGGCTCTTGTTTATTGGGAGATTTTTTCACTACTGATTCAATTTCCTTACTGATTATGGGTCTGTTTTGGTTTTCTATTTCTTCCTGGTTCAGTTTTGGTAGTTTATGCATCTCCAGGAATGCATCCATTTCTTCCAGATTGCCTATTTTGTCAGCATATATTTGCTTATAATATGTTCTTGTACTTGTTTGTATTTCTTTGGTGTTGGTTGTGATCTCTTTCATTCAAGATTTTGTTTGAGTTCTCTCTCTCTTTTTATTTCTTTCTTTCTTTCTTTCTTTCTTTTTTTATAAATCTGGCTAGAGGTTTATCAAACTTAGTAATTCTTTCAAAGAACCAGAATCTAATATGATTGATTTGTTCTACTGTTTTTTGGTTTCTATTTAATAGATTTCTGCTCTGATCTTTGTTATTTCTCTTCTCCTGCTGGGTTCAGGCTTTCTTTGCTGTTCTTTCTCCAGCTCCTGTAGGTATAGGGTTAGGTTGTGTATTTGAGACCTTTCTTGTTTCTTCAGAAAGGCCTGTATTGCTATATACTTCCTTCTTAGGGCTGCCTTTGCTGCATTCCAAAGATTTTAAAGAGTAGGCTTCATTTCCATTTGTTTCGATGAATTTTTAAAGTTCTTTTGTATTGTGGTTGACTTTTTCATTTTTTAGTATGATGCTCTTTAGCCTCCATGTATTTGAGTTTTTCCCAACTTTCTTCTTGTGGTTAAGTTCTAGTTTCAAAACATTATGGCCTGAAAATATGGAGGGAATGACCCCAGTCTTTTGGTACTGGTTGAGAACTGATTTGTGAACCAGGATCTGATCTATTCTGGAGAATGTTCCAGTGTGTATTCTGTTGCTTTGAGGTAGAATGTTCTGAATATATCTGTGATGTCCATTGGTACATTGTGTCATTGAAAGCCTTTATTTCCTTGTTGATCTTTTGCTTAGATGATCTGCCCATTTCAGTGAAGGGGGTGTTAAAGTCCCCTACTACTACTGTATTATTGCCAATGTGTTTCTTTGATTTTGTTGATTGGTTTTTATCATTGGCTGCTCCCACTTTAGGGGCACAGATATTTAAAATTGTTAGATTTTCTTGTTGTACAGACCCTTTAAGTATGATGAAGTGTCCTTCCTCATCTTTTATTATACAGTCTTTGTCTTAAAATCTAATTCGTCTAGGGGCACCTGGGTGGCTCAGTGGGTTAAAGCCTCTGCCTTCGGCTCAGGTCATGATCCCAGGGTCCTGGGATCAAGCCCCGCATCAGGCTCTCTGCTCAGCGGGGAGCCTGCTTCCTCCTCTTTCTCTGCCTGCCTCTCTGCCTACTTGTGATCTCTACCTGTCAAATAGATAAATAAAATCTTTTAAAAAAATCTAATTCGTCTAATATAAGGATTGCCAACTTAGCTTTCTTTTGATGTCTATTAGCATGGTAATTTTTTTCCGGCCCTCACTTTAAATCTGGAGGTGTCTTTGGGTCTAAAATGAGTTTCTTGTAGAAATTGTATCAATGGGTCTTGTTTTTTTTTTTTTTTTAAGATTTTATTTATTTATTTGACAGAGAGAGAGATCACAAGTAGGCAGAGAGGCAGGCAGAGAGAGAGGAGGAAGGAGGCTCCCTGCGGAGCAGAGAGCCTGATGCGGGGCTCGATCCCAGGACCTTGAGATCATGACCTGAGCTGAAGGCAGTGGCTTAATCCACTGAGCCACCCAGGCGCCCCTGGGTCTTGTTTTTATATCCATTCTGATACCGTGTGTCTTTTGATTGGGGCATTTAGCCCATTTCATTCAGGGTAACTACTGAAAGATAGGGATTTGGTGCCATTGTATTTTCTGTAGGGTGACTGTTACTCTATATTGTCTCTGTTCCTTTCTGGTCTGTTACTTTCAGGCCCTCTCTTTCCTTAGAGGACCTCTTTCAATATTTCCTATAGGGCTGGTTTGGTGTTTGCAAATTCTTTGGGTTTTTGGTTGTCCTGGAAGATTTTTATTTCTCATTCTATTTTCAATGACAGCCTAGTGGATATAGTAGTCTTTGCTGCATATTTTTCTCATTTAGGGCTCTGAATATATGATGCCAGTCCTTTCTGGCCTGCTAGGTCTCTGTAGGTAGGTTTTCTGCCAATCTAATATTTCTACCATTGTTGCTTACAGACCTCTTGTCCTGAACTGCTTTCAGCATTTTCTCTTTGTCTCTGAGACCTGTAGGTTTTACTATTAGATGATGGGGTGTTGACCTATTTTTTTTTAATTTTTTATTTTTTATTTTTAGTGTTGACCTATTTTTATTGATAATGAGGGGAATTCTCAGTGCCTCTAGGATTTTGACACCTGTTTCCTTCCCCAAATTAGGGAAGGTCTTTGCTATAATTTTCTCCTATATATCTTCTGTGACCCTCTTTCTTCTTCTTCTGGGATACCAAATATTCTATTATTGTTTCATCTTATGGTATCACATATCCCTCGAATTCTATCCCATGATCCAGTGATTGTTTATCTTTTTCTCAGCTTCTTTATTCTCCATCATTTGGTCTATATCACTAATTCTCTCTTCTGCCTCATTTATCCTAGCATTAGGAGCCTCCATTTTTTTTATTGCATCGCATTAATAACTTTTTTTATTTCAACTTGGTTAGATGTCAGTTTTTATTTAGCCAGAAAGGGATTCTCTAATATGTTCTATGCATTTTTCAAGCCCAGCTAGCATCTTTATAATCATCATTCTGAACTCTACTCCTGACATCTTACTAATATCTGTATTGATTAGGTCCCTAGTAGTTGGTACTCCTGTGTTTGTTTGTTTGTTTGTTTTTGCCTTGTCATTTTGCCCAGAGAAGAACAGATAAATGACAGAACAAAATGTCAAAAGGGTAACAATGGCCCTCCAAAAATATACACTAACTAAATCAGAAAAGACCCAAAACTAGGGGGGAAAGAATGGAAAAAAAATATTAGGCTGGTGAATAGAACAGAGTCACACATTTGATTTTTGGTGTATTTTGGTCTATTAGAAGAAATTGTATCTGAAACTTTTTAAGAAAGAAAAACATATATATATATATACATATATATATATATACACAAAAAATAAGGTTAAATACAATGAA
This sequence comes from Meles meles, assembly GCF_922984935.1. NCBI lineage: Eukaryota > Metazoa > Chordata > Mammalia > Carnivora > Mustelidae > Meles > Meles meles. The sequence continues at coordinate 48,901,088 of NC_060087.1, read as the reverse complement.
AGAATGAAATATGACTATAAAAAGGAAATTAAAAATGGTTCACCTCTCCTTCCAATTTCCCACAACTTCCTTCTCCTCTCCATCTCCCCATGTCCTCCATGTTCTTTGTTATGCTCCACAAATAAGTGAAGCCATATGAGGGGCGGGGGGTGGGAGGTTGGGGAACCAGGTGGAGGGTAATAGAGAGGGCATGTATTGCATGGAGCACTGGGTGTGGTGCAAAAACAATGAGTACTCTTACACTGAAAATAAATAAATAAATTTTTTAAAAAATGGTTTTTTAAAAGGTATTGATAAAATGGTTAAAGTAGGAATGAGGAAAAATTCAAAAAAATAGGACAAAAACAAAAATTTCAAAAGTTTAAATTGGAAAGGCTAAGGAATCATGGGGGGGAAGCCATGAATTTTTTATTTAATTTTTTTAAAGAATTTATTTATTCATTTGACAGAGAGAGACACAGCAAGAGAGGGAACACAAGAAGGGAGAGTGGGAGAGGGAGAAGCAGAATTCCCATGAAGCAGGGAGCCCAATATAGGGCTCAATCCTAGGACCCTGAGATCATGACCTGAGCCAAAAGCAGATGCTTAACGACTAAGCCACCCAGGCGCCCCCAAAGCCATGAATTCTATGAACTGTATTACCCTAGTGCTGCTGTTCTGCAGTTATCATTGATCAGTAAACTTGGTCTTGGCTGAATGTTCTTTCTGATCTTCTGGTGGAGCAGCCTCTTGAAGTGATTCTCAAATGTCTTTGCCCAAGGCAGAATAAAACCATCCTTGTCAGGGGCTAGGCTATGTAATCTGCTCAGGATTGTTCTTAGTAGCTTTCATTCCCTGAAAGGTTACCGTAGAGCACTGGGGGATGAGAATCAAAATGGTGGCCTCCCAATCTCCAGCCCCAGAGAAACCAAGAGCTCAGGAGCCCCTCTTCAGTGAGCCCTCAGAGAAAAGCAGTAAATGACTCCTGTCTCCCTGGTCTCTGGCCGCATTCTGAGCTCACGCAGGCTGTGACTTAGCGTTTCTATCTCTGGCACAAAGCCCTGTTTGGAGTCTCAAAATCTAGCAGATTCCTGCAGTGCACTCCTGCACTGTACCTCCTAGTGGAGGAAGGAGAGGGTCTCTGCTCAAAGAGTGGTGGTCCAACTGTGCCTCAGATCAAAGTTTATGGCAACCCCAAGCTGAAAGCCCACTCCTTGGCTCTGTCTTTACACCCAGCTTCCCTGCTCCTATACCTGGGACATCTGCCACACTCAAGCACTCCTGGTCTTTTTACAACCCTGAGGGTCCTCACACTACACTAACCCAGTGAGGATTCCACTCCCTGCTTAGCCACTGGAGTGATGTACATCTTCGTGCAGACTTCTAAAAAAGTTCTGATTTTGTGTCCCATGCTCTCTCACTTGCTGGGAGCTGGCTGATGGAGTCTCCCACCCCCATGGCCTATCCTCCCATATATCACCTAAGATTCCCTTCTTGTACATCTTACCTTCCAGGGAGGAGTCAAGATGGTGGAGAAGTGCATCTTACCTTCCAGAAAGCAGTCATTTTCTGTCCATAGAATTGTTGCTATTTAGGAGGAGAGGGGCAAGATGGAGGAAAAGTAGGAGACCCTTTTCAACCAGTCCCCTAAAGTGAGCCAAATATCTGCCAGAACACTCTGGACACCCATGAAATCAGTCTGGGATGTAGGATTATACACTTTTGTATCTCCATGGGAACAGAAGACACCAGTGGAGAGGTAAAGTGGAGTGGGAATGCTCAGACTGATATCGGAGGATAAACAGAAGGGGGAGGGAGCCACCAGAAGTGACCCATTTGAAATTAATACTGCAATACAAAAGTGCCCTGTGATTGGGGACAAGCATTAACTTGGAGTCTGGTTAAAAGCTCTCAAAATGAACAAAAGATCTTAAGGGGAAACTGGTGGAATCAGGCGGTCACAGGCACGGGCATAAACCCATGGACCTAGGACTGTCGCTGCTAGTTATCACCCATACCAGAGAGGGTGAGGTGTAGCCTCCAGTTCCTGGTCCCTGAGCCCCCATTGTTGTGCTGCTTGCACTGCTGCACAGCTGGGCCCATTCCAGCATGCACATGAGGCGGTCTGGTGTGGGCACCAGCCTGTGCTCTCTAGAATCACAGCATTTTGAGTTCTGTGCACACTGCGCGACCAGGATCTGACTGCTCTCCCTGCCCACACCTGTAGGACCTCAGGGTGGGTAGTAGCCAGTGGTCTCTAGAACAGGCCAAGGGTCTAGACACTTCCAGCCTGCACCTGAAGGAACTCGGTACGGTCTCTGTTCAGGATTCCTTGGCCACATCAGTCTTCTGTGACCTGCACAACCAAGAGTTCTGGACCCCAGACAGCGGTACCGGCAAAGGCAGCCTCCAGAAGCAGAATTCCTGGACCAATATTGCTCACGGTTTTAGTGGCACAGGGGTGCAGAAAGAAGCAGACACTACGGGCGACACATGGGACAGTGGCTGGGGGTGCACACTCTGTGAGGTTGCAGTGTTCAGTGGAGTTTCTGGAGGGGGAGTCTGTGTGTTCTGGACCACCCAGAGTGGGAGCAGACTAAGGCTTCTCTCTGAGGCAGAGGTCTGGCTGCAGTTTGTTTCCACTAAACCTCCAAAAAGCCACCCAAGATCAAAAACCTCCAGAGAACAAAAGCCTGAAAAACCGGTTTCCACAGAGCCTAGCCCCTTGATGGGGGCAGGATGAATCAACCCAAGCAAGACTGAATGAAAAACAATGTTGCAGGCCCCTCCCCCAGATAGCAAGCCAAAAGAATGTGAAGACAACCACCACAGTATTCCCATAAAACTGTAAAACCCCAACATCAGGGGAAAACAAAATATTAAGCTCCCGGTATTGCTCTAAAATCTGTATATTTCATAGATACATTTTTTTTTGTTTTAATTCATTCTCACAATTCTTGTTATTTTAATTTTTTTAACCTACTAACCATTACAAATAGAGGTTTAAGACAACATATTCCATAATAATGTTTTAACATGAACTTGTTTCATAGTTATACCTGTGTTCTTCTATTTTCTTAATATACATATAGATATAAGCTTCAAGGTAATTCTCTATCCCAAATCAATACTACCCCTATATATAATCCAGTTGTCATTGCCATTTATCTCTGGAAATTTGAGTCCTTTAAAAAAGACATCAAGACACACCCAGGAAGAATCAAAATAACCTTCCATGCCCACATCAAGGATTTATAACCACCCTCCCATCTTTTTCTTCTGTCAGGGTTTCTGTGTATTTGTTTTTGTTCTGGTAGTCTACAAATCTTAACCTTGGGGTGCATTTTGGCTGGGTTCTTTTTATTCTACTCATTTACTTTTGTCAGTTTTTTGTTTGTCAATTTTTGTTTATATACCTTATAAAATCTTAGTTTTGGGGTTCACTCTGGTTGAGTTTTCTCTTCTCTCTCTCCCTCTCTTTCTCTCTCTTTTTAATTTTTTTTCTTTCCTTTTTGTGATTACTACCGATTGCACCAAAGCATTTCAGAGTGCACCTTGTCTGGGTCTTGGTTAAAATATTCAGCTATACACCCCCTCAACCACCTCTAACCAAAATGACTAGGAGGAGGAACACCCAACAAAGGAAAAAAATCAGAGACTGTGCTGTCTCCCTCAGAACTATTGGATATGGACATAAACAGTAAGTCAGAAAGGGAATTCAGGGTAATAATTATCCAGGGAATGACTAGGTGGGAGAAAAGCATTAATGGCAACATAGAATCTCTAACAGCAGAAGTGAGAGCCATCTGGGAAGAAGTTAAAAATACTATCAATGATATCCAATCTTATCTAAATACTCTAACAGCTAGGGTAACTGAGGCAGAAGATAGAATAAGTGAACTAGAGGACAAAATGATAGAGAAAAAGGATCAGGAGGAGTCATGGAAGAAACAGCTTAGAAGCCAGTAAAACAGAATTAGGGAAATAAATGACATCATGAAACATTCCAACATCAGAAGTGCAGGGATACTTGAGGGGGTGGAAAATAGAGAAGGCTAGAAGATACAGTTGAACAAATTATGGATGAAAATTTTCCCAATCTGGGAAATGGAACCAGCATTCGAGTTGTACAGAAGAAAGAACACCTCCCCCCATATCAACAAATCTAGAAAGATCCTCGAGGAACTTGATTGTGAAATTGATGAATCCTAATTACAGACAAGAGCTCCTGATGGCAGCCGGGGGAAGAGATTCCTTACATACAGCGGAAGGTCCATCAGAATTGTCCACAGAAATCTGGCAAGCCAGAAAAGTGCTGGCAAGACATATTGAGGGCACTAAATGAGGAGAACATGCAGGCAAGAATACTTATCCAGCAAGGCTGACATTCCAAATGAATAGACAGATAAAGAGCTTCCAAGACCAGCATGGTTTAAAAGAGTATATGACCACCAAGCCAGCACTGCAAGAAATATTAAGGGGGGTTCTATAAAAGAAGAAAGTACCCAGGAGTGACATAAAACAGAAATTTACAAAGACATTTATAGAAATAAGGACTTCGCAAACAACATGATGTCAATAAAAACATATCCTTCAATAATCTCTCTCAACGTGAATGGCCTACATGTTCCCATAAAATGGCACAGGGTTGCAGATTGGATAAAATGACAGGACCATGCATATGCTGTCTACAAGAGACATATTTGGAACCTAAAGATACATCCAGACTGAAAGTGAAGGGATGGGTAAGGCTTTCTCATGCCAATGAACATCAAAAGGAAGCTGGCATATAGATTCTATCAGAAAATTAGATTTTAAACTAAAGACTGTCGTCAGAGATACAGAAGGACACTACATCATTCTTCAAGGGGCTATCCACCAAGAAGATCTAACAATTGTAAATATGTATGCCCCAATACAGGAGCAGTCAACTACATAAGCCTATTGTTAATCAAGATAGAGTCATATTGATATGAATACATTAATAGTAGGGGATCTTAACATGATACTCTCAGTAATAGATCATCCAAGCAGAAAAATCAATAAAGAAACAAGAGCACTGAATGAAACATTGGACCAGATGGACCTCACAGATAGATACAGAACATTCTACCCTAAAAATCCAGAATACTCATTCTTCTCAAACACACATGGAACTTTCTCCAGAATAGTCCACACAGTGTGTCAAAAATCAGCACTCAACTGATAGCGAAAGATTGAGATTATTCCCTGCATACTCTCAGACCACAATGCTTTGAAACTGGAATTCAAGCACAAGAAAAAATTTGGAAGGAATTCAAACACTTGGAAGGTAAAGAGCACCCTGCTAAAGAATGTAAAGAAATGAAAGAAAAAATTAAATAACTCATGGAAAACAATGAGAATGAAGACATTTGGACCAAACCTAAGGGATATGGCAAAGGTGGTCCTAAGGGGGAAATATATAGCCCATCAAGCCTCACTCAAAAACAAAAAACAAAAAACAAAAACAAAGCAAAACAAAACAAAACAAACAAACAAAAAAAACCCTGAAAAATCCAGAATACATTAGCCTTCTTTACACCTTAAAGAAATGGAAAATCACAACAAATGAAGCCAACCACATGCACAAGAAGGGAAATAATCATGATTAGAGCAGAGATCAAAGAGATAGAAATTAGAGATCAATGAAATTAGAAGCTGTTTTTTTGAAAGAATCAATAAGACTGGTAAACCACTGGCAAAACTATCCTAAAAGAAAAGAGGAAGGACCCAAATTAATAAAATTATGAATGAAACAGGAGAGATCACAATTAACACCAAGGAAATAGGAACAATCATTAGAAATTACTAACAGTTATATGCCAATAAGTTAAGCAACCTAGATGAAATGGACACATTCCTGGGAACCTATAAACTTCCAAAACTGAATCACGATGAAACTGAGAACCTGAATAGACCAATACCAAGTAATGGGATAAAAGCAGTGATCAAAAAACTCCCCAAAATCAAGAGCCCAGGACCTGATGGATTCCCTGGAGAATTCTACCAAATTTTCCAAGAAGGAATAATATCTATTCTCCTGAAGCTGTTTCAAAATATAGAAACAGAGGAAAATTTCCAGAATCTTTCTATGAAGCCAGAATTACCCTGATCCCCAAACCAGGCAACGACCCCACCAAAAAGGAGAATTTCAGACCAATATCCCTGATGAATGTGGATGTCAAGATTCTCAACAAGATCCTAGTTAACAGGATCAAACAGTACATTAAAAAGATTATCCACCATGACCAGGTAGGATGTATCCATGGGATTCAAGGGTGTTTCAACATTCACAAATCAATCACTGTGATAGAATGAAATCAATAAGAGGGTAGAACCACATGTTCCTCTCAACTGATGCAGTAAAAGCATTTGACAACATACAGCATTTGTTCCCGATTAAAATGCTTTAAGGTATAGGGATAGAAGGAACATTCCTCAACTTCATAAAATCTATGAAAAACCCACAGTAAATATCATTCTCAATGGAGAAAAGCTGACAGCCTTCCCTTAGATATTAGGAACATGGCAAGGATGCCCACTCTCACCACTCTTGTTCAACATAGTATTAGAAGTCCTAAAAACAGTAATCAGACAATATAAAGAAATAAAAGGTATTCAAATTGGCAAAAGATGTCAAACTCTCTCTCTTCACAGATGATATGATAACTTTATATGGAAAACCCAAGACTCCACCCCCAAACTACTAGAACTCATACAGCAATTCAGTAATGTGGCAGGATATGAAATCAATGCACAGAAATCAGTTGTTTTCTAATATACTAAAAATGAAAATACAGAAAGGGAAATTAGGGAATCGATTCCATTTACTATAGCACCAAGAACCATAAGATACCTGGGAATAAACCTAACTAAAAAGATAAAGGATCTGTAGTCAGGGAACTATAGAACATTCATGAAAGAAATTGAAGAAGACAAAAAAAGATGGAAAAGCATTCCATGCTCATGGATTGGAAGAATAAACATTGTTAAAATGCCTATACTGCCTAGAGCAATCCATACTTTCAATACCATCCTGATCAAAATTCCATCGGCATTTTTCAAAGAGCTGGAACAAAGGATCCTAAAATTTGTATGGAACCAGAAGAGGCCCTGTATTGCTAAGGAAATGTTGAAAAGGAAAAGAAAACTGGGGGCATCACATTGCCTGATTTTAAGCTTTACTACAAAGTTGTGATCACTAAGACAGCATGGTATTGGCGTGCACACACACACAAAAGACATAGACCAGTGGAAGAGAGGAGGAAGCCCAGATATGGACCCTCAACTCTATGGTCAAATAATCTTCGACAAGCAGAAAAAAATATACAGTGGAAAAAAGACAGTCTCTTCAATAAATGGTGCTGGGAAAATTGGACAGCTACGTGTAGAAGAATGAAATTCGATCATTCTCTTACACTGTACAGAAAGATAAACTCAAAATGAACAAAAGACCTCAACATGAGGCAGGATCCATCAGAATCCTAGAGGAGAACATAGGCAGTAACCTCTTTGACATGGGCTACAGCTATTTCTTTCAAGATATGTCTCCAAAGGCAAAGGAAACAAAAGCAAAAATGAACTTTTGGGACTTTATCAAGATCAAGCTTCTGCACAGCAAAGGAAACAGTCAACAAAACAAAACAACAAAACAAAGAGGCAACCCACGGAATGGGAGAAGATATTTGCAAGTGACAATACAGACAAAGGATTGGTACCCATGGTCTATAAAGAACTCAAACTCAACACACACAAACAGATAATCACGTCAAGACATGAACAGACACTTCTCCAATGAATGAAGACATACAAATGGCTAACAGACACATGAAAAAAATGTTCATCATCATTAGCCATCAGGGAGATTCAAATCAAAACTACAATGAGATACCACCTTACACAAGTTAGAATGGCCAAAATTAACAAGACAGTAAACAACATGTGTTGGAGAGGTTGTGGAGAAAAGGGAATCCTCTTACTCTATTGTTGAGAATCCAAGTTGGTGCAGCCACTTTGGAAAACAGAGTGGAGATTCCTCAGGAAATTAAAAATAGAGCTTCTGTATGACCCTGTATTTGCACTATTGGGTATTTACTCCAAAGATACAGATGTAGTGAAAAGAAAGGCCATCTGTACCCCGATGTTCATAGCATCAATGACCACAGTCGCTAAACTGGAAAAAACCAAGATGCCCGTCAACAGATGAAAGGATATAGAAGATATGGCCCATATATACTATGGAGTATTATGCTTCCATCAAAAAGGATGAATATCCAACTTTTGTAGCAACATGGATGGGACTGGAGGAGATTATGGTAAGTGAAATAAGTCAAGCAGAAAGAGCCAATGATTATATGGTTTCACTTACTTGTGGAGCATAACGCATAACTTGGAGAACATGAGGAGATGGAGAGAAGTGAGTTGGAGGAAACTGGAAAGGGAGATGAACCATAGGAGACTGTGGACTCTGTAAAACAAACTGAGGGCTTTGGAGGGAAAGGGGGTGAGGGGTTGGGTGAGCCTGGTGTTGTATATTATGGAGGGCACGTATTGCATGGAGCATTGGGTGTGGTGCATGAGCAATGAATTCTGGAACACTGAAATGAAATAAAAACAAACAAAAAAAGAGAACAGCTTCTAGTTTCATTCATGTGCTCTACTGTTTTTGTACTTTCATTGATCTTTGCTCTCATCTTTATTATTTGGCTTCTCCTGCTTGGTTTAGGTTTTATTTGCTATTCTTTCTCCAGTTCATTTAGGTGTCAGGTTAGCTTGTTCATTTGGTATTCTTTTTATTTATTTTATTTTATTTTTTTTGAGAGAGACTTGGATGGGTATGTATTTCCCCCTTAGGGCCACCTTTGCAGTATCCCATAGGTTTTGGACCAATCGATCTCTCATCATTCTCATTGGTTCCCATGAATTGTTTAATTTCTTCTTGGATTTCCTAGTTGACCCAAACATTCTTGAGTAAGATATTCTTTAGCTTCCAAGTGTTTGAATTCTTCCAAATTTCTTCTTGTGATTGAGTTCCAGTTTCAAAGCATTGTGGTTTGAAAATATGCAGGGAATAATCTCAATCTTTTGGTATCAGTTGAGACCTGATTTGTAACTCAGTGTGTGGTCTATCCTGGACAAAGTTCCATGTGCGTTCAGGATAAATGAGTACTGTGTTGTTTTAGGGTGGAATGTTCTATATATCTCTGAAGTCCATTTGGCCCAGTATGTCATTCAAAGCTGTTATTTCTTTGTTCATTTTCTGCTTAGATGATCTTTTACTGAGAATGGAGTGTTGAGGTCCCCTACTATTAAAGTATTTCTATCAATATGAGTTTTTATTTTGGCTAACAGTTGACTTATATAGTTGGCTGCTCCTATGTTGGGGGCATAAATATTTACATTGTTAGATCTTGTTGGATAGACCCTTTAAGTATGATACAGTGTCCCTTTGTATCTCTTACTACAGTCTTTAGCTTAAAATCTAATTTATCTGATGAGAATTGTTACCCCAGTTTTGAGTTCCATTGGCATGAAAAATTGCTATCCATCCCCTCACTTTCAGTCTGGATGTAACTTTAGGTTTAAAATGAGTATCTTGTAAATAGCATATGGATTGTTAGATTGGTTAGTTTCAGATTATCCAATCTGCAACTGTGTGCTGTTTCTTGGGAGCATTTAGGCTGTTCACATTGAGTTATGATTGAAAGATATTATTTTAGTGCCATCATGTTGCTTGTGAAGTCCCTGTTTTTACAGAATGTCTCCGTACATGTCTGGTCTATATTACTCTGGGGGCCTTTCTCCTTTTATAGACCCCTTTAATATTTCTTGCAGGGTTGGCTTGTTTGTCACATATTCTTTCAGTTTCTGCCAATCCTTTAAACTGTCTCTCCATCCATTCTGAATGAGAGCCTTGGTAGATAAAGTATCCTTGGCTGCATGTTCTTCTCATTTAGTACCCTGAATATGTCTTGCCAGCCCATTCTGGCTAGCCAGGTCTCTGTGGACAGGTCTGATGTTATTCTGTTGTTCATCCTTCCATAGGTAAGAAATCTCTTACCCCTAGCTGCTTTCAGGTCTCCTGCCTTGGTTCTAAGATTTGGGAGTTGTACTATTATATGCCAGGGTGCTGGTCTGTTCTCATTGATCTTGGGATCTGTTCTCACTGATCTCTGCCTCCTAGACATGAATGTTTGTTTCCTTTCCCAGATTAGGGAAGTTCTCAGCTACGATTTGCTCTAATATATCTACCGCTCTCTCCCTCCACCCCATCAGGGATACCAATAATTCTGGCTTTAGAATGTTTCATGGTGTCATTAATATATCTGAGTCTGATCTCTTGTGCTTTAAAGCTTTTTTACAGGCCTCCTTGGTTTCCTTCTTTTCTATCATCATATCTTCTAGCTCACTAATTCGTTCTTCTATCTCCTTTACCCTCGCTGTCAGGGTATCCAGTTTAGAGAGCATCTCATTCGTACCACTTTTAAGTTTGGCCAGATCAGATCTCATTTATGTCCTTAGAGATTCTATACAGTCGCTAATATTTTTCTCAAGCCTAGATATCGACTTCATAATTGCTACCCTGAAATCTACCTCTGACATCTTGCTTATATCCATATCCATTAAGTCTGTGGTAGAGACCACAGTCTCTGATTTTTTTTCTTTGTTGGGGGTCCTCCTCTTAGTCATTCTGTTGAGGGGTGGCTGAGGGAAGGTAGAGTCCAAAGTATTAACCACGACCAAAGCACGACACACCATTTTATAAGGACCTTAGGGTTGTCATCCTCTTGTTCTTCCAGCCTGTCTTCTGGGGGAGGGGCCTTCCACCCTGTTACTCATGTAACCCTGCTTGGGCAGAGTTGGCTTACCTCCTGTCAGAGCAGGGTGGGCTCAGTGGAAACCAGTTTTTTGACCTTTTGTTCTCTGGCAGCTTCCCGTGTCTCTTCCATCTCTCCCAAGAGTCAGAGGTGAAATGGGTACACCCAAACCTCTGACTCAGAGCAGAGAAATCATAGTCCTCTCTTCACTGAGCCTTCAGGACATACAGTATCCATTTCTGTCTATGCTGCTAAAAACTACAGCCTCCCTGGTGGTGCACCCCACAGCAATTCTCCCAGAGGTCAATCCCAGGGCTGGGCATGTCTCTGGCCTTTGTGCTTGTAAAACTTCGAGTTGCCCCTAGTTCACATGCACACTCCAACCCACAGCTCCCGGATCCTCTCTGGGGCTATACTAAAGTACTTTCCCCACTGCTACCACTCTGCGAGTTGGCCTGGTCTCCAGAGCTGGATGTTTTTGTCCTCTGGGGTTATATCACCTTCCCAGCACCAGCTTATGGTGACTCCCTCCCCATTCTGATTATCTTCCAACAACTGTCCACTGAATCACGGCTCTGCCCTTCATACCTCATGACCACTGGAGATTTTCTGCTTGTAGAGATCCGGATATATATTCTTACATCTCAGGCTGATTTCATGGGTGTTCAAAATGGTTTGGTAAATATCCAGCTAATTTCATGGGACCAGCTGAAATAAGGTCCCCTACTCTTCCACCATCTTCCGTGCTTCTCCTAAAACAGAACTTCTTGAAAAATATTTTACTACTACTTGACTAGCATAATGAAGGCATGTCCCATTAGGTGTAATGAAATATATAAAATTAACCATTTCTGGACTACAGAGAAGGAAGTCTTACATCTCATGAATCCTCTTTTTCCTCAACTTTGTATTCATTCCTTCTCCAGCTGCATCCTGGAAGAGACTTTTCAACACATCTCAGGTGTACATTACTGCCAAAGCTTCCCCAAATGCCACCAGTCAGCCCATACAATCTAGGTTAATTTTCTTTCAAAATTCCTTTCATATAATTCCCTTCCTCAAAAGCCTATAATGGTTTCCTATTTCTTATCACATTATATCTAAAACTCTTCTACCTAACTTTAAGGCTATAATCTACCTCCATCCTTCCTATCCTACTTTATTCTGTAATATTTCCCAACCAGCAGATCCCCTCCCACTAGGATAACTGTGATATTCATTTGCTCCTTCTTAGGGAAATTTGAAGAAACAAGGAAAAGAAAAACAGACACTGAAATCCCTAACCACAATGTTTATTTATAGTTGAAGTTAAGTAATATTTTTAATGCATGCTGAGAAAACAGTAATATTCCAAACTTACAGATTATTATCAGATAAGGAAAACAAGATGACGTTGGGAAAGGTTTTGGCATACACAACTATTAGAACCAGTTTATCAGAACACACACTATTAGAATCTTGTTATCAGAACACTTACATATCACATAATTTTATGTCACATCAAGTCCATGAACAGCTCATCTTCTAACTTCTTACTGGCTATTTTAGTAAACAGCATTCAAGGTTAAACATTAAGACTAGAGAGTAAGAAAGAAATACAGAAGTGGTAAGCATCACAGTTCAGAGCCTACATATATGAATACCTTAAGATTAAGAAACAGTATTTCTAAATTTTTTGAAACAACATTTGGCAATGTTTAGCGCATGAGAAGACACTGCTTTGGTCCATCCACCCTTTCCAGCTTTTCAAAGTGTTTTCTGGCATTGCGGATGTTGATCAGAGTAGCTGCAGAAGCTGAGGGTAGGGATGGAGGAGATAGCCAACAGAATAAGTACAGGTGGCCAAAGCAATGTCTGACTAATAAAAACAAATAAAAAGAGAGCCAAATCTTTCAATGTATGAGAACATACAGGAATATGTAGTCTCAAGTTAACCATGTTAATTTTTCTGAATAAGTAGATGATTTGTTTATATACTAAATACTACATTTCCAAAATGAAATTTCAAAATCTTTTGGTTTGGTTTACTTTTAGAATAAAACCCATTATCTTATGTTGTATTTTAATATTAACCTAAAGTAGGAAAAGCAAGTGAATCAGAGATAATTTAAACTTCTGAGAAAATCCTAGAAGTACTCAACTAATGAATAATTGGACATTATATCAATAACTAATGATATACCTTGGCTAATTGAACTTAAATTTAAAATAAAGAAATACTGCTAGAGCCTTTATTTCAGTGGTTATGATGGATATGCCTACTGTGGCATGGAAGTACCAAATACCTCCCTTTATGCCAATAACACAGATATGGGACTATCGTACTTAAGAATATACAATGACAAGATCGTTCAATATTTAGTAGTTCAGAACTTAGATTGATCTAAGATCTAAGATTAGATCTTTTAAAAAATGTTTACTATATGAAGCATAAATAATACATTTGGATTCTCTTTTCTTTAAAATCCCTTGATTTAGTTATTAGATTTTTGAAATACCATGAAGAAAAAACAAAATACCCTAGAGTCTAAATTATTTTTAAGCTACAAAATGTAAGTCTATGAAACAAAAAACTATTTACCACTAATACTAAAATAACTTTTTCATTGTGGTAAATATACATAACAAAAAAGTACCATTTTAACCATTTCAGGATATACAGGTCAGTGGCATTAAGTATATTCATACTGCTTTGCAACCATCCCCACTACAAAATGTTTTTTAAATTATCTAATAAAGTACTACCTCTAGGTCAATTAGTTTAAAGAATGTGGCTTTAAGAGTACCTGGGTGGCTCAGTGGGTGAAGCCTCTGCCTTTGGTGCAGGTCATGATCTCAGGGTCCTGGGATCGAGGACTGCATCGGGCTCTCTGCTCAGCGGGGGCCTACTCCCACCCCCCGCCTGCCTCTCTGCCTATTTCTGATCTCTCTCTCTGTGTCTCTCTGTCAAATAAATAAATAAAATCTTAAAAAAAAGAATGTGGCTTTAAGCCTATGTTTATGTCATTTATGTTTAAACTTACGAATGGATGGATCAGACATCACGACCATCACATAAGTGTTGGATGTAAAGATGTCTATGAAAGCAGCAAAGTTAGAGTTCCTGACTTCCATGCTCTGAAAAGAAGCAGCTAGTTTGCTATAGGAAAAATGAGAAAAAGAGGTAAACAATATAAAATAATATCAATATAAAACACTTTTACCTTTTATGTTAAAAATTTCATAGCATTATACCTCGTTTTCCCACTTCATTAAGGTAGTTAATCACGAACCCCACTTTGTTTTCCAAGGAAACTCTAATGGTGAATTTAGTATGCTCTGGAAAGTAACTTAGACATAAAGTGGATTAGGACTTGATATTGACTGTAAAATGGGCTTAGACCCAGATCCATGTTAAAATATCATGTCACAAAAGATTTCTCTAATACTTAAGAAGCTTAAGTTGAAACTTTCCTATCACTGTGATTAATAACTATATTTTTGAATGTTAGTTATATTGCAATTCAAGAAATGCTCCCATTTCTTCAAAAACAAATAAGGTAATTGTATGTCACTTGCTATTTCTTCTTAAAAATGTAGGCATAAACACACCAGTAAGTCTCAGAGAGTGCTAAGGCATAAAAAGAGTAAACTTACACCTGTACTTAAACCTGTTCTTTTTCTGGGCATCAAAGTTTTACCAGGATAAGAAATTTGCTGATTAAATCTTTACTAAATTATACTGTTCCATCATTCTTTCTTGCAATATTCACAATGCTACGATTCAAACTGTATTTTATCAAAGGTGAGACAACATGATCAGGCATTTCTAGAATCTATTCTATACTATTCTTGAATCATTACCTATTTTAATTACTATAGTTTTATAGTAAATCTTATTATTTGGTAGGACACTTTCTTCTTTTTCAAAACTTCTTGGACATTTTCTGTTTATTACTTCCTAAATACGATCAAGTATCTCAGAAGGGTATTCTGCTTATTCTTCAATGCTTCTTCTCTATCAGTTGAGTTTGCATTAAAGGACAATGACTTTTACCTCAGTGAACTGCAGGCTCCCTTAGAGGTTAGCTTTCTTTTCGATTAAATGAACTTTTCTGAATACAGAAGTGCAGTCTAGGATAGTTATTTGAACCTCTCCAAAATGACAATAATTTCTTTTTAAACATAAATAAATCACACAAGATAGCTTACCTACAGCTCAGCTTAAACTGCTTAATAATGTTGCTGATTTTCTCAAATCTGTGGGCATCACGCTGTTCTTTACACTGATAGTGAGAAATCACCTATGAAAAAGAGCAATGCCTTTAAATATGCAATGTAGTCATATCACCCTCTGCTACTTACTCCTCGAGGCAGACCTCTGCCAGTCTCCTGGTCATCCTGATTTTCAAGGTAGACTTGGCACCTGGCCTACTGTCTCTTCTTTCCCATATTATGCCAATGTTCTGTACAATTTAAACATCCCTATAGATAACCCAAACAGTAGTGTTTCATTATAATTTTATCAGAGAATTAAAGTATTATTTTGGTTCAGTGCTGTTCTTCCTCACTTACTTTTAATCATTAAATATTACCTAATGTATTAATTTTAATGAAAGCTGTAACTTATAGTGGCTTTTGGTATTACATTTAAAAATCTAAAGTATGCAGTGAAGAAAGCCCCCATCTGTCCCGACCTCTTTCTTATCAGCACCCTCTCCATGCTCCTGAGTGTCCCATGGGCCTGAAGTATTTACTTTGAAACAGAGTGTTCAAAGCAGGACCATAAAGCATAAGCAAGATTTTTTCCATAGCTGCCTGGATAGGCAGCTAGTAATAATGGAATAAAACAGTGGTTCTATTTTGCTGGTTTTCAGAATTGAGGGCATGATTAAAAGGAATAGCCAGGGGTATTAATATTGCACTGCTACAGGTCTAATTCTTGGATGGACATAGACAAGAGTGAAAACATTTGCCAAGAATGTTTTCATTAATTAAGAAGGTTGGAGGTTCACTCATATGTGGAACATAAGCAATACCACAGGGAAAGGGAGGGAAATCTGAAGGGAGAGAAATCAGAGAGGAAGACAAACCAGGAGAGACAAAATAACTGGGAAACAAACTGAGAGTTTCAGAAGGGAGGAGGGTCAGAGGGATGGGGTAACAGGGTGATGGATATTAAGGAGGGCAAGTGTTGTGATGAGCACTGGGTGTTATATGCAAATAATGAATCACTGAACAGTACATCAAAAACTAATGATAGACTATACAGTGGCTAACTCTATATCTATATTTATATCAATCTATCTATCTATATATACAGATGTATATAAATGAATGAATGTCAGAGGTTCAAAGATGATCAGATACTGTTGTAGTTCCAACCACAAATGATGCTGATTGACGATGCAGCGGCATTATAACCAAGACCTGTGAGGTAGCTTCTAGGAAACCAGTCTTTGGGTTCCAAAGGGAACCTTTGGGTTCCAGAGGTTACAAAGCTGCAATTTAAAGGAAATGATGAAAGGGAACCACCTTTCCAGGAGCCTGTGGCTTAATCTGATTCAACACTGGAAACCTCACCCAGCCTGAACATGGACAGGATTGACAGTGAAAGGTCTTTCCCAGTTCTGTGCATGGTGGTGCATGGCTGTTCTTACTCAGTGGAGTAATTTGCGTAGTTAATTCCTATAATGAACAAGACTCTGACATGTTAACTAGTTACATGACTCACAAGCTAGGAGCACCCAAAAACATGAACCAGTTAATAACAAACATAAAGGAACTAATCAATAATACTACAATAAGAGTAGGGGACTTTACATTACAGTTGCATCAATGCAATCATCCAAACAGAAAATCAACAAGGAAAAAATGACTTTCAAAGACATAATGGAACCGATGGATTTAATAGATATATTCAGAACATTTCATCCCAAAACAGAATACACATTCTTCTCAAGTACACACAGAACAATCTCTAGAAAAGATCACATATTAGCCCACAAAATAAACCTCAATAAATCAAGATTACTGAAGTCACACCATGTGTATTTTCCGACCAAAATGCTATGAAATCAGAAGTCAACCACACACAAAAAAATGGGAAAGACGACAAATACATGGAGGTTAAATAACACACTACTAAACAATAAATGGTTCAACCAAGAAATTAAAGAAGGAATTAAAAAAGTACATGGAAACAAATGAGAATGAAAACACAATGGTCCAAAACCTCTGGGATGCAGCAAAACCAGTTCTAAGAGGGAAGTTTATAGCATTACAAGACTACCTCAACAAGATCAATCTCAAATAATCAAGCTAACCACATACATAAAGGAGGTAGAAAAAGAACAATGAACAAAACCTAAACCAGCAGAAGGAAAGAAATAATAAAAATTAGAGCAGAAATAAATGATAAAGAAATTTAAAAAACAATAGAGCAGATCAATGAAATCAGGGGCTGTTCTTTGAAAAAGTTAATAAAATTGATAAACCTCGGGGCGCCTGGGTGGCTCAGTGGTTTAGGCCACTGCCTTCGGCTCAGGTCATGATCTCAGGGGCCTGGGATCGAGTCCCGCATCGGGCTCCCTGCTCCACAGGGAGCCTGCTTCCCTCTCACTCTCTCTCTGCCTGCCTCTCTGCCTACCTCTCTGCCTAGTTGTGATCTCTCTCTGTCAGATACATAAATAAAATCTTAAAAAAAAAAATTGATAAACCTCTAAGCTGGACTTATCAAGAAAAACAGAGAAAGGACCAAAATAAATAAAATCATAAATGAGAGAGGGGAAATAACCACCAACCCTACTAACATCATAAGAGAGTATTATTTAAAACTATATGCCAAAAAAATGGACAACCTAGAAGAAATGGATAAATTCCTAGGAACACATAAACTACCAACACTGAAACAGGAAGAAATAGAAACCTTGAACAGACTGATGACCAGCAAAGAAATTGAATCAGAAATAAAAAATCTCCCAATAACAAAAGCTTAGGGCCAGGTGGCTTCACAGGTGAATTCCACTAAACACTTAAAGAAGAGTTAATGCCTATTCTCACAGTATTCCAAAAAGTAGAAAAGGAAGGAAAACTTACAAATTCATTCTAGGAGGCCAGTATTACCCGGATACCAAAACCATATAGAGACACCAAAAAAAAAAAAAAAAGAGAGAGAACTACAGGTCAATATCCCTGATAAACATAGATGTAAAAACTACCAATAAAATACAGGCAAACAAAACTCAAAAATACATTAAAAAAATCATTCGCCTGATCAAATGGGATTTATTCCTGGGTTACAAAAGTAGTTCAATATTTGCAAATCAGTCAACATGACACATCACATCAGTAAGAGAAAGGTTAAGAACTGTATGATCATTTCAATAGATGCAGACAAAGCATCTGAAAAAGTACAACATCCATTCATTATAAAAATCCTCAACAAAAAAGGTTTACAGAGAACATACCTCAAAATAATAAAAGGCCATATATGAAATACAAACAGTTAACATCATCATTAATACAGAAAAACTGAGAGCTTTCCCCCTAAAGTCAGGAATAAGACAAGGATATCCACTCACACCAGTTTTATTCAACATAGCAATGGAAGTCCTAACATAGCAATCATACAGCAAAAAGAAAAAAAAAGAAGTATTCAAATTGGTAAGGAAGACGTAAACAATTGATTACTGGCAGGGCACATGATAGTATATATAGAAAACCTGAAAGACTGCATCAAAAAACTGCTAGAACTGATGAATTCATTAGTCGCAGGATACAAAATCAATATACAGAATTCTCTTGCCCATGTATATACCAATAATGAAGCAGCAGAAAGAGAAATTACAAAAGCAACACCTACTTACAATTGGAACAAAAATACGAAGATACCTAGGTACCTAGGAATAAACCTAACCAAAGAGGTGAAAGACCTGTACTCTGAAAATAATGAAACACTGATAAAAGAAATTGAAAAGGACACAAAGAAATGGAAAAACACTGCATGTTCATGGACTGGAAAAAAATATTGTTAAAATGTTCATAATACCCAGAGCAATCTACATATTTAATGAAACCTCTATCAATATACCAATAGACTTTTTCAAAGAACTACAAGAAACAATTTTAATATTTGCATGGAACCATAAAAGATGCCGAATTGACAAAGCAGTCTTGAAAAAGAAAAGCAATGCCAGAGGTATGACAATTTTGGACTTCAAGTTATATAATAAACCTGCAGTGATCAAAACAGTATGGTAATGGCACAAAAACAGAGAGCAATAGAACAGAATAGAAAATCCAGGACTACATCTACAATTACATGGTCAGTTAATCTTTGACAAAGGAGGAAAAAACATAATGGGAAAAAGAGAGTCTCTTCAACAAATGATGTTGGGGAAAACTGTACAGCAACATGTAAAAGAATGACACTGAACCACTTTTGTACACCATACACAAAATGATGAAAGACCTATATGTGAGACCTATAACCATAAAAATCCTAGAAGAGAACACAAGCAGTAATTTCCTTGACATTGGTCACATAATCCTGTTGCTAGATATGTCTCCTGAAGCAAGGGAAACAAAAGTAAAATCAACTACTGGAACTATGTCAAAATTAAAAGCTTCTGCACAACAAAGGAAACAATCAACAAAACTAAAAAGCAACCTATGGAATTGGAGAAGATATCTGCAAATGACATATCTGATAAAGGATTAATACCCCCAAAATATAAAGAACTTATATAACTCAACACCCAAAAAAATGAATAATGCACTTAAGAAATGGGGCAGAAGACATGAACAAACATTTCTCCAAAGACACAGAGATGGGCAACAGACACATGAAAAGATGCTCGACATCATTCAGCATCAGGAAAATACAAGTCAAAACTACAATGAGAGATCACCTTGCACTTGCTAAAATGCATAAAATGAACAATACAAGAAAGAACAGGTGTTGGTGAGAATGTAGAGAAAAAAGAAGTTTCTTGAACTGTTGGTGGGAATGCAAACTGGTGCAGCCACTTTGGAAAACGGTATGGAGGTTCCTCAAAGAGTTAAAAATAGAACTACCTTACGATCCAGGAATCGCACTTGTGGGTACTCATCCAAATAATACAAGAACACTAATTTAAAGGGATATACACACCCACCCCTAAATTTATAGCAGTGGTATTTATAATAGCTAAGATATAGAAGCAGCCCCAGTGTTCATCAACTGATGAATGGATAATAAGATGTCACACACACATACACAATGGAATATTACTCAGTCATAAAAAGAATGAAATCTTGCCATTTGCAATGACGTGGACAGAGTTGGAGAGTACCATGCTGAGTGAAATAAGTCAGTCAGAGAAAGACAAATATGATTTTACTCATATGTGGAATTTAAGAAACAAAACACACAAGCAAAGGGAAAAAAACAGGAAAGAATGACAAATCAAGAAACATACTTTCAATCATAGAGAACAAATTTATGGTTACAAGAGGGCAGACAATGGGGGGATGGATTCAACAGATTATGGCAATTAAGGAGTGCAATTCGTGGTGATGAGCACAGTGTGATATATGGAATTGTTGAATCACTGTATTTTATACTTGAAACTAATATAACATGTATATTAACTGGAATTAAAATAAACATTTAAAAAATTTTAAGTAAAATAAGCATAAAAAACAATAAAAGTTTTAATTAAAGGTTTCCCACCACAAGGGATTTACTATTTATACATGAATTATTCATTATGGACACCCATGTTAGCTAAAAATACTTCCTCTAATGCTTTCAGATTTTAACAAAACCATGCATTTCCTACAGGCTGAATACTCAGATATAAAGTTTCTAGTAGGAAACAAAAGTGAGTTGCTCACCAAAAGAAAACTCACAGGGCAATTTACTGAAACCATGTGAAACTTTCAAAAGGTAATTCCTAGACCAATGGTGGAACAGGTTCCCCTTGCTTGACTTCAAACCCCTCAGTGAAAATGATCCATCACAAATAATCTTGGTCTTCAAGAGAAACCAAAGCCACCTGTTACTGTTACTGAGGAATAGGGAGCTTATACTAAGTTAACCTCTATGATCACATGTAATGGATAAGGCAAAAGAATCCTGCTGAAAGGAGGATTCTGCCATGTTGTGTACACCAAGATGATCAGAATAACTCACTTGTTTGTTGCTTTTTACATTATCAGCAAAGAAGACACAGGGTAGTATAATTGCAAGCAAGTGACCCCACCAATGGGCTCAAGCAGAAAGACACTCTAGTTAGGACTCCTTGCCACAGCTGTACCACTTAGAAGGAAGTATGACTCACAATCATGGCAACAGTTACAAATAATGTTTCCACAAAGGAAGGAGTAAAAATTACAGTCTGCATTCTCTGCCCTCTACTGTAATAACAGCAGAAGGAACCAGCATTTAATAGTTTACTGACTATATGTTAAGTTTTGCATTAGGGCTTAACTTTACAATGTCCCATTTTAATCCTTACAATAAACTTACAGATATGTTATCTCCATTCTATAGAAGGGGAACCAAGCTTGAAATTTAGAAATGTGTTTTAGAATCACCAATCAGTTAATCAATCAATCAATCAATAAAATTCACCAGGCACTGATAGAGTTTAGAAGCATATTATTTACTGTGAGCTGCTCTTAGAGTTATATTTATTAAACTGATCAGCAATTACTTATGCAGTGCTTTGTGACATCTCAAATTAGTTTGTTATTATTCTTTAAAATTTTACTTATAAACACAATACTGCATCCCCCTCAGGGCCATGTACACAGTAGGCTCTACAGTTAAGCTGAATTTATGTAAGAAAAATAAAAATACCAAGGTGCCTCTTTCCCCTTCCACCTCTCCATCTGAATTCTTAGTTATGTCACTGAGATGACCATTACATTTCTTCCAAGTCTTCATATCAGTTTTTTGAGAAAGGAGTGGGATAAGAATTTTATCAAAAGGAAAATACCCCTCATTTCACAATAAAAGTCAATAGGAAATTAGGAATTCTTTAACACAAAGAAGTATTACAGAAATAATCTAAAGTCTATAGTAAGGCCTGCTTGTAAAAATCTAACTTTTACTAACTACTGAAGAGCTATACACCAAAGGTCTTCTTTCAGGTCACCTGCTAACAATACTACTTTATAAATCAGGTATACATGCTGGTAAGGTATACATATACATGCTGATGTAAAGACAAGAGGAGAAAAGGTTTTTCCTGAAAATAGCAATGTGTTATTCTCTGTTGCTTGACAGAAGAAAGTTAAGTGTGAAGTATATCTGTAGAACAGAAATTTCTCACCAGAAAAGTAGCTCTTTCAAACAAAAGCACTTCATCAGCCTCAATAATTTCAGCAAAATTCCGTAGGTTCATTTCCAGCTGCTGAACATTGGGAATCAGCTGATAAACAATGCTGGACCAAGCCTAACAGAACAGAAGTACAGTGTAATATTACTAACAGGTACTCAGTCCTGTACCTCTGCAAATGAGTAAGTACACTACAACATACGGACAGCAAAATATGGTAATATTTGAGTCCCAAACAAACATTAGTAACAAATATGATATAACACAAATAAAATGAGAAGATGAAGCTACTATTTGATTTTTATCCTCCAGCTGGAATTTTTTAAAGTTTCAAACATTTGTAAAATGCTAGAAAACTTCTTTCCATTGATAATTTTCAAAAAATATTAATTTAGTTCCACATTTGCCTTAGGAATCATCGAAAACTCTGATTTACTGGGCCAAATAAAAAGTTTCTAATCCAGCCATTCAACAAAATATTTAAGTCCAATAACGCAGACTGCTCTAAAGATCAGAACTAATAATGTTATATTTAACATAAATCTAAGAATCACTTTTGTAAAAATATCAGAGTCACATAGAAAAATGGCCCCTCCCCTTAATGGGATAACATACAAAAGAAATTATAAGAGAAATTAGTAGCATTATCATTTCAAAAGGCTTATTGTCAGCTATATAAGTTATTGATCCAATTGAATTAAAAATGGTCCACTTGTGTGCTTCCCAAAAGTAGACTTCATCCAGAGAAGTAAGACTAACGTAAGGAGTTGGAATTAACCATACCCTCCCTCTATTCTCTTAAGGCTCTTTTATTTGCATTTCCATTGTAGTAATTCCTTCCAATTTGTCTAGTAAGCTGTATAATGTTCTTTTCTCCCCTACTAGAAGGCAGGAACCTGGTCTTAGTTATTTGTGTGTCCAAAAACATCAAGCAGATATGCAATGAGTGCTTGTAGTCTAAAACAATATAAAAATTTAAGTCAGCTCTATGCAACATTGATGTAGAAGATAGTAGTGCTATGTCTCTGTTCCAATTAGTTTTATTACTTAAGCATGGGGGTTCAGGTTTCAAGTTCCCAGGTCGGTGTTAATGTCACTGCTGAATTTACCTTGGAGAAGGCACCAAAGCTAACCACAGCAGAGACATTGTCACTCACAGCAGTATTGTGATTAGCCAATTGTCTTTGGTCGTGTTATGTATTGCCATCCTTCACACCGCAGTTGGTTCTTATCAGTGCGTCATGTCCATCCTTATTCACGGTTACCTGTTCTATGGGAATAAGGCTTTGAGAGAAATTCGGCCCAAATTAATCTAGAGCAGTATTTCCTAGACAGCTATCTCAAAATGATCTGTTATTAGAGTGAGGCTGGGTCAACATAATAGTGGGAAAAAAAGAATTAGTTGAAAAAATAAATCAATGGCTATTTTTTTTTAAGATTTTATTTATTTATTTGACAGAGAGAGATCACAAGTAGATAGAGAGGCAGGCAGAGAGAGAGAGAGAGGGAAGCAGGCTCCCTGCTGAGCAGAGAGCCCGACGCGGGACTCGATCCCAGGACCCCGAGATCATGACCTGAGCCGAAGGCAGCGGCTTAACCCACCGAGCCACCCAGGTGCCCCTCAATGGCTATTTTTAAGGTCCATTGATTTTTCTCCTTGGAAAATCAGGTTTCTGTGCTTCTCTGGTTGTAGATACTTGTCAGATGCAGTTGATATTGAGGTTGTAGTCAGACTTCTCAATGGATACTAGTAGCAGTCTGAAGGAAAGGTCTGACCATGAAAGGACCGCAAAGAAGCCAGTCTTTCAAATCACTAGACCTCATAGGAGAGAGGAAGCAGGATAAGGGGCCTATGTGCTAATAAGGTAACTTCAATTTAGTCCATAATACAGCTACTGTTGTAACCTCTGCAACTATTGCAGGCAGTATGGTATTCATCCCAGCAATGGAAACAATCCTGGTTGAAGAATGCTAATCCCCACTTTGGCACGAAAGTTGAAGCTACCATATTCTAGGCATAAAGTATCTCATTATAAGACTCCCTTCTCCAAACTCTTCCCTAAATATTGTTATTCTAATGCCATCCAAACTGATGCAGACTAGTTTATATCCTGAAGAGGTACCTCAACATTAGATACAGCTCCAATCAGCATTGAGACCACAACAGATCACAATGGATGATGGTCAATGATACCTCTGCTGTCACAAACATCAGTATCAAATTAATCATCATAAAACTGACTAATTCAGTGACTTGGTAGGTATCACGACACAATCTTAAGATCAAAACCAAAATCTCTTTAAGTTTGATAGTTTTCAATTTATTGTAGATTTTTTTTTAATTCAACACATCTAAATGGGTATGACAGAGATTAAAATCTTTTACTTTTGACAATACCCTTTTAGCTTTTTCTCATGATCTTAAAATAAGGGAGCTCAGGGAAACATACACACCTTATAAAGAGTTTCATCCCAGATAGATGTTCGGAAACAAGAACATTCCAATGGGCGAGACAAACGCCTCAGATCTTCTTCTCGCTCTTTAAAAATCTGAATTAAAAAGTCCAAATATAGATCAGCATATAACAGGTCTTCTCTTTCACTGCAAAATCTTAGATGTAACTATTTCAGTGTATTTTAAACAGGAGCATTTCCTCTTTCCTCAGAGGAATTTTTCAAGTAATTTTTCATTACTTCATGAACTAGGATGGCAGAAATCATTTCAGGTCAGGTATAAAAGTACAACAGCTACTAGAATTTTTCAGGTCTCTGCTGCTTCTGCCGAGTACTCACTGAGAGCACTGTGTTGGGAAAAAAAATTTACCATACAGAGGAATGTTAATAAAATATATCTAATATTCCAAATCACCTAATCTGTGTCATTTTTAGGTAGTAATATTGTAAAATAAATAGTTTAACTTTTGTAGATATCTTTCTCTCACACAAATATATACATACATTCATATACATTACTTCTGAATGGACTGTTTTTATTTGGCTATATAGATATAACCCCCCCACACACAAATACAAATATCTATCTTACACTTATTTATGTACACACACCCAAATACACATTAAAGTCTATCTAATATATACAAATATGTATCTACAGATATTTTCCATGACTGGGTGGATTTGTAGTGAGCATGTGTACACACTGTGATAGCCAATTTTATCTATCAATGTGGCTAGGCCACAGTACCCAGACATCTGGCCAAATACCAGTTTAGATTTTACCGAGAAGTGTTTTTAAGTGAGATTAATATTTATGTCAGTAGATAAAGCAAAGAACATTCCCCTCCATAATGTGGGTTGGCTTTATGCAATTAGTTGAAGGTCTTAAGAGATAAAGACTGCCATCCCACAGGAAGGGGGAATTCTGCCTCCAGTCTGACTTTTGATTTGCGATACAACATTAGTCTTTCCTGGATCTCCAGTCTACTAGACTGCCCTGCAGATTTGGACTTGCCAGTCTCAATAGCTGTGTAAGTCAATTCTTTAAAAATCAACCAATCAATCGATCAATCAGCCAATCCCTCTCTTTACACACACACACACACACACACACACACACACACACACACATTCTTATTGATTCTGTTTATCTGGAGAACCCACACACATACAGAGGGAAATATCTATCTTGAAATTGAGATTTAGGGAGGCACCCTAGCCACTGTGACTTCAAGATCTGAAAGTTTGAATCTTTAATGAAATAGAGTATACTTTTATTAATTGAGTTTAGAATCCCACAAAGAACATTAATATAGTTTTGAGGATATAACATATAAGCATGTAGGAAACAATAAGCTGATTAACAAATAATGAAAAGTAATTTAAAAAATCCATAAGGACCTCATTTGTTGGAATGCTATTTTTCTATTGCAAATTGGGCCAGGGAATGAAATGATTTTTAAAGGAAACAGAACAGAAAACAAAACAACAGCAAGAATAATAATAACATAGCCCTCACAATCTCAAGACCCAACCTACATACAGAATTTTCTGCTGAATTACAACAGAATTAATACTTAGTGAGAAAAAGAGAGGGAGAAGGAAAAAAGACTACATACTCAAAAGTAATTTTCAGAGTCAAATACAGAATCCTGCCAAGTCATTTTTGAAGGCCTGTAAGCTTACTCAGAAACACCAAAACATGCCCAAACACTGAAACACTGGAGGCAATACTGCAACTAGTTATAGAAAAAAAGTATTCCTGACCACAGCTGTTACCAAAAAAATTGTTTAAATAAAGGATATCCTTAGACTCCTAGGCTCCAACCCAAAAAGGAACTGAGTTCTTCTACATCACCAAAATATTCTAAAACTGCTTTTCTTACCATTATTCTTAGAGGATCTTCTCTTTTAGCTTATAAAGAGAAAATCCTCCTATTTTATACTGTATAAACTAAAGCTGGACTATATTTGTTTCTTGATTGAAATTTATGTGTACTAATCCCCATGCTAGAAAAGAAGGCAAAGATAGCACAATTAAAAAGGACTTGGCAGGGGCGCCTGGGTGGCTCAGTGGGTTAAGTCTCTGCCTCCGGCTCAGGTCATGATCTCAGGGTCCTGGGATCGAGCCCCGCATCAGGCTCTCTGCTTGGCGGGGAGCCTGCTTCTCCCTCTCTCTCTGCCTACCTCTCTGCCTACTTGTGGTCTCTCTCTGTCAAATAAAATCTTGAGAAAAAAAAAAAAAGGACTTGGCAATTAAAAAGGACTTGGCATTGAGCTTAACACAGTGTGATTATACTTCCACTGGTGCATACATGTTTCCTAAGTCAACCCAGTGACAGCTATAATCTTTTTTCATCTCATCCCTGGTGGGTCTTCTAGCCTGGACAATAACTGCCTATTCTGAAGAACAATAAAACAGGGGACATGAAGGTATATAAAGAAGGATATAAATGGGGAATATGGTGGAATAGGAGGATACTGAGCTCATCTTGTCCCACAAACATTCACATAGAACATCAGTGCCACATCAGTGCCACCAACCCAGAAAATGACCCAAAGACTGGCAAAACAGACTTTCTACAGCTAATCATGGAGAGAACACACTGAAAAGAGTAGGAGGGGCAGAGACATGGGGAACCAAACTCTTAGACAGACTAATCACTAATGAGAGGGACACCACAAGAATAAAAAAAGGAGAGAAGTAGACCCCACACTAGGCATCCCAGACCTAGGTGCACTAGATGCACTAAGAAGATGAGTCCCCATAACATTTGGCTTGAAAACAAGCAGGGCTTAATTTTTTCAGCTTTTATAACCAGGGAACTTAACTTCATATACGTTAAAATCAGCTGGCTCAGCTCTGTGAGAGTTGGAAGGTAATAGGGAACTAAGTCTTCATCCTCAAAGAGCCAGCATATCAAACATCTCCACTGAGATACAGTATAGAAACAGCAGTGTGAAAAGTGCCTAGGGTACACATATAAGAGATTCATTTACTAATCTCAGAACACATGAAAGAGGGCAAGGGATCTTTAGGAGACTTCTTTAAGAATAAAAGAACTGGTAGGCACCATTTCTCTCTGCATCCCCAGCGTAAATAGCTGGACACTTGCAGAAAATACCACAAACACTCTCTATTTTCCTTACTAGCACTATGTACCTCACTACCACAATCTCCTGCAGATCCATCCTATCCAATCTGCTCCATGTAGCAGGAGTCCTTCCAAAGCAGCTCCCGCATGTCTCATCCTGAGAGGAGCCTTGACAGGGGCCAGCACTACTCCAAAGTTACTCCTGTCTCAGGGAAAAGGGAAGATAACAATAAACACAGCCCCAGCAGCCAAACCTTATAACTGGTAGTGAAAAGAAAGTACCCTGTCAAACAGTACCTCTGTAGCCCCTGTAGGAAACTGGCCTGACTCCTGGGCCTACACACCAACAAAAACCTCTCAGGGGACAAGGCAGGGAGAGCACCCCGCAGTTTGGTGTACTGTAGCTCCTGCAAACATGCTGAGAGCAGGCATCTGATCTGACTGCTGAAAGCATCCAATGATAAGTCCACAGCAGCCTCAGACTGACCCCTAACATCACAGGGATCAAATCCTACCAAGTGTGTGCAAAACAGGCAAAGTAGGCCATTATAACATACTGATCTAAAGGCAAACGCAACTCAAACAGAAGAGCATGGTACACACAATCCACGTAGGAGCAACTCCTGAAGCACCTCGTTCTGTTAAACAGGGGACATGTGCTACAGGCCACCAAAGTAGCTTTTCTTCATAGGGCCTTTACTTCCAACATCAGGAGATAAAAACGATGTTCCTAATACATAGAAACAAACACAGAAAACTAGATAAAATGAGAAGACAGAGGGATATGATCCAAATGAAAAAAAAAAAGGACAAAACAACAGCAAAACAGCTAAATGAAATGATGATAACCGATATGTGTGATAACTCAAAGTAATGGTCATAACGATACTCACAGGATTTCAGAAAAGAGTGGAGGATCTCAGTGTGACTCTTACCAAAAAGAAAGAAAAACAAATATGAAATGAAGAACTCAATAACCAAAATTAAAAATACACAGGAGGTGATCAACAGATTAGAGGAGGCAAAAGAATGGATCAGAAAGCTGGAGACAGAGTAGTTAATAAAAAAACAACCAAACAAAATATCAAACAAACAAAAAGAATAAAAAATAAGACTAGCTTAAGGAAACTCAGCAATATAATCAAGTGTAACAACACTTACAGGGATTCCAGAAGAGAGAAGGAGGCAGAAAATTTATTTGAAGAAATAACAGCTGAAAAATTCCCTAATCTGGAGAAAGAAACAGATATCCAGATCTTGGAGGCACAGAGAGCACCCAAAAAATACCAACCTGAGGAAGTCCACACCAAGAGACATAAAAATTAAAATGGCAGAAAGTAGTGATAAAGAGAGAATTTTAAAAACAGCATAAGAGGGGTGCCTGGGTGGCTCAGTGGGTTAAAGCCTCTGCCTTTGGCTCAGGTCATGATCTCAGGGTCCTGGGATCGAGCCCCACATCAGGCTCTCTGCTCAGTGGGGGGAGCCTGCTTCCCCTTCTCTCTCTGCCTACTTGTGATCTCTCTCTCTGTCAAATAAATAAATAAAATCTTTTAAAAAAATTAAAAAAAAATTAAAACAGCATAAGAAAGTTAGACACAAAGGAAATCCCATAAGGTTACCCACTGCATTTTCAGCAGAAACTCGGCAGACCAGAAGACAGCGGCAGGACATACTCAAAATACCCAAGGAAAAAAATCTACAACCACGAATACTTTACCCAGCAAAGCTATTATTCAGAATAGAAGGAAAGACAAAGTTTCCTAGACAAACAAAAGTTAAAGGATTTCATCACCATTAAATCAGCCTTACAATAAAAGTTAAAGGGAATTTTTTGAGGGGAAAGAAAAGGCCATAATTAGGAGAAAGAAAATTATGAAAGGAAAACATTTCATAGGTAAATAAAAACATAATGAAAGTAGTAGATTAATCATTTACAAAACCAATATGGAGGTTAAACACAAAAGGAGTAAAATCAGTTATATCTATAAAAATCAGTCTATGATTCACAAAATAAAAAGAAACAAATTATGACAACATATACATAAAACATTGTTGGAGGGGTGTAAAACTTTAGTACTTTTAGAATGTGCTCAAATTTAAGGGACCATCAACTTAATATAGACTGTTATATGCATCAGATGTTACATATGAGCTTACTGATAAACACAAATCAAACACCTGTAATAGATAACCAAATAAATGGAGAAAGGAATCCAAGCATATCATTAAAGCAAGCCATCAAACCATAAAGGAAGAGAGCAAGAGAAGAAAAAAACACACAGAAAAAGTACAAAAACTATAAAATAAATAACAAAATGACAGTAAGTACATATTTATCAATAATTACATTGAATTTAAATGGACTAAATGCTCCAATTAAAAAACACAGGGTGACTGAATGTGTAAAAACCAAGACCCATCCATACGTTGCCTACAAGAGACTCACTTCACACCTAAAGACATATGCAGGTTGAACATGAAGGGATGGAAAAACATTTACCACGCATATGGAAGCAAAAACAAAGATGGGATAGCAATGTTTATATAAGACAAAATAGACTTTAAAATAAACACTGTAATAAGAGACAATGAAGCACACTACATGATGATAAAGGGAACAATCCAACAAGAGGATAGAATAATTATAAATATGCATTCAACATGCGAGTACCTAAATACATAGAGAAACATAAACACAGGCGTAACTGGGTAGTGCAGTGGGGTGAGTTCCCAACTCTTGGTTTCAGTTTAGGTCATGACCTCAGGGTTGTAATACTGAGCCCTGTGCTCAGGCTCCACATGGAGCTTGCTTGGGATTCTCTCTCTTCCTCTCCTTCTGCAACCCCCACCAACCTACCCATGCTCTTGCTTCTCTCTTAAAAAAAAAGAAACAAAAGAAACATAAACATAAAGACAAGAATTGAGAGTAATAAAAGTAGGGGACTTTAATATCCCCACTTACATCAATGGATAGATCATCCAGACATAAAATCACCAAATAACAGTGGACATTGGACCAGATATAACTAAGATACATTCAAAACATTCCATCCCCAAACAGCAGAATACACTCTTCTAAAGTGCACATGGAACATCTTCCAGAATAGATCATGATATGCCACAAAACAAGTCTCAATAAATCAAAAAAGTGTGAAAATGTATCATGCATATTTTCTGACTTTGGTGGTACAAAACTAGAAATCAATCCCAAGAAAAAATCTGGAAAGAACCCAAATACATGGAGACTAAATAACATGGTACTAATCAATGAATGGATCAACCAAGAAATAAAAGTAAATAAAAAACTACATGAAGATAAATGAAAACACAATGATCCACAATATTTGGAATGCAGGAAAAGCTGTTTTAAGAGGGAAGATAATAGCAACAAAGGCCTATCTCAAGAAGGAAAAATCTCCAATAAACAACATACTTTACACCTATAGGAACTACAGAGGTGCAGGGTGGTTCAGTTGGTTGAGCATCCAAATCCTGGTTCCAGCTCAGATCGTGATCTCAGGGATAAGGGTCAGACTCTGTACAGAGTCTGCTTGATATTCTTTCCCCTCCTTCCTCTCCCTCTCCCACTTCTCCTTTCCCTGCTCATATTCTCATTGAAAGAAATAAAATCTAAAAAAAATTAATAAAGGAACTAGAAAAAAATGCTCAGAGGCAATTAGGAAGAAATAATAAAGATCAGAGCAGAAATAAATGAAATAGAGACTAAAAAAACAACAGTACAGGTCAATGAAACCACGAGTGAGTTCTCTGAAATGCTCAAAAATATTGGTAAACTTTTAGCCAGACTTATCTAGGAAAAAAAAGAAGACTCAAATAAAATCACCAGCGAAAGAGGAGAAATAACAACCAGAACTACAGAAATACAAAAGATTATAAGACATTATGAGAATTTATGTGCCAAAAGACTGGACAACCTAGAAGAAATGGATAAATTCCAAGAAATACATAACCTCTCAAAACTTAAACAGGAAGAAATAGAAAATATGAACAGACCAATTACTGGCAATGCAACTGACACTGTAATCAATTAAAATCTCAAAAACAACAACAATAAAAAAGTGCAGGATGAGATGCTTCACAGGTGAATTCTACCAAACATTTAAAGAAGAGTTAATATCTATTCTTCTCAAACTATAAAAAAAAATAGACGAGGAAGGAAAGCTTCCAAATTCATTCTATAAGGCCAGCATTACCCTGATACCAAAACCACATAAACTACAGAAAAGAAGACTACAGGCAAAATCACTGATGAACAGAGGTGCAAAAATCCTCAACAGAATATTAACACACTAAATCTAAAGGTACATTTAAAAAAATCATTCACTGGGATGCCTGGGTGGGCCAGTCAGTTAAGTGTCTGCCTTTGGCTTGAATCATGATCCCAGGGTCCTGGGATCGAGTCCCACACTGGGCTCCTTCCTTGGTGAGGAGCCTGCTTCTCCCTCTGCCTGTTCCCCCTACTTGTGCTCTCTCCCTGACAAATAAGATCTTAAAAAAAAATCATTCACCATGATCAAGTGGCATTTATTTCTGTGATGCAAAGGTGATTTAATATTTGCAAATCAATCAATGTGATATATCACATTAGCAAGAGAAAGAATAAAACCCATATGACCATTTCAACAGATGCAATGACAGCACCTGACAAAATGCAGTATCAATTCATGATAAAAACTCTCAACAAAGTGGGTTTAGAGGGAACACACCTCAACATAATAAAGGCCATACATGAAATAACCAAAGCTAACATTCTCAATGGTGCAAAACGGAGCTTTCCACTATGATCAGGAAGAAGACAAGGATGTCCACTCTGACCACTTTTATTCAACATAGTATTGAAAGTCTTAGCAAGAGCAATCAAATAAGAAAAAGAAATAAAAGGCATCCCTATTGGTAAGGATGAAATAAAACTTTCAATGCTGATAACATGATACTATATAGTGAAAACCCAAAAGAATCCACCAAAAACTATTAGAACTGATAAATGAATTCAGTGAAGTTGTAGGATACAAAATTAATATACAGAAACCTATTGCATTTCTATACACTAAAATGAAGTAGAAGGAGAAATTAAGAAAACAATCCCATTTATATTTGTACCAAACATAATAAAATACATAGGAATAAACTTAACCAAGGAGATGAAAGACCTGTACTCTGAAAACTCTAACACACTGAAGAAGGAAATTGAAGATGACATTAACAAATGGAAAAGATATTCCATGCTCATGGACATGCTTATGGGCTGGAAGAACAAATATTGTTGAGATGTCCATAATACCCAAAGCAATCTACAGATTTAAGCAGTCCTACCAAAACACCAACAGGATTTTTAACAAAACTAGAACAAGTAATCCTAAAATTTGTATGGAACTACAGAAAACCCTGAAAAGCCAAAGCAATCTTGAAAAAGAACAAAACTGGAGGTATCAGAATCCCAGATTTCAAGATATACTACAAAGCTGTAGTAATCAAAACAGTATGGTAATGGCACAAAAATAGACACATAGAACTATGGAACAGAATAGAATAGCACAAAAACACCAGTGCTTATATGAATAATTAATCTACCATAACAGAGGCAAGAATATACAATAGGAAAAAGTCTCTTCAACAAATGTTGAGAAAAGTGGGCAACAACATGCAAAAGAATTAAACTGGACCACTTTCTTACACGATACACAAAAATGAACTCAAAATGGATTAAAGACCTAAATGTGAGACCTGAAACCATAAAATTCCTAGAGGAAAACACATGCAGTAGTTTATTTGACATTTGCCATAGAAATATTTTTCTAGGTTTCTGGAAAAAGAAACAAAAGTCAAATCAAACTACTGATTTTAAATTTTTATCTAAATTTTATTTAAAAATAAAAAGCTTTTACATAGTACAGGAAACCATCAACAAAACAAAAAGGCAACCTACCACATGGGAGAAAATATTTGCAAATGATATATCTAATGAGGGGTTAAAATCCAAAATATATAAAGAACTTGAACAATTCAAGCCCTCCAAAAAACAAATAACCCAATTTAAGGAATGAGTAGAGGATCTGAATAGACATTTTTCCAAAGAAGACATACAGATGGCCAAAACACATAAAAAGATGTTCAACATTACTAATCGTAAGGGAAGTGAAAATTAAAACCAGAACACAGTATCACTTTACACCTCTCAGAATGGGTAAGCTAAATAAGGCTAAAAAAACCAAGACATAACAAGTGTTGATGAGGATGTGGAGAAAAAGGGACCCTCATGCACCACTGCTTAAATGCAAATTGGTGCAGGCACTGTGGAAATCAGTATGGAAGTTCCTCAAAAATTAAAAACAGAATAACCATAGGATCCAGTAATTCCACTACTGGATATTTACTCAAAGAAAAGGAAAATATG
This sequence comes from Meles meles, assembly GCF_922984935.1. Taxonomy (NCBI): domain Eukaryota; kingdom Metazoa; phylum Chordata; class Mammalia; order Carnivora; family Mustelidae; genus Meles; species Meles meles. The sequence goes on along the minus strand of NC_060087.1, from coordinate 48,866,998 downwards.
GATGCAAAACAATATATGGGTCCTATATTGCAGCATTATTTACAATAGCCAAGATATGGAAGCAATGCAAGTGTGCCTCCATAGATGAAGAGATAAAAAAGATATGTTTATATATGTATGTTATATACATATATTTTATATGTATAAGTTCTATACATATGTAATATAATGTGGTATACAACCATAAAATGAATGAAATCTTGCTATTTTCAAGAACATGGATCAACCTAGAGAGTATAATGCTAGGTGAAATAAGTTAGTCAGATAAAGCTATATACCATATGACTTCACTCATTTGTGGAACTGAAGAAAGAAAAAAAAACTACAAACAAGAGAAAGAAAGAGAGACAAACAAGAAAACAGATGCTTAAATACAGAGAACAAACTCCTGGTTGACAGAGGGGAGTGGGGGGGAAATAGATGAAACAGATAAAAGGGATTTAGAGAACACTTATCTTTTTTTATAAAGATTTTATTTCTTTATTTGATAGAGAGAGAGATCACAAGTAGGCAGAGAGGCAGGTAGAGACAGAGGGGAAGCAGGCTCCCTGCTGAGCAGAGAGCCCCATGTGGGGCTCGATCACAGGACCCTGAGATCATGACCTGGGCTGAAGGCAGAGGCTTAACCCACTGAGCCACCCAGGCGCCCCAAGAGAACACTTATTTTGATGAGCAGTGAGAAATGTATAGAATTAGAGAATCATTATATTGTACATCTAAAATATAACACTATATGTTAATTTTACTTGAATAAAAAAATATATAAAGACTGCTTAATGATAGCATATTGACAAGTTCCTTACCTAAATCTGAAAATTATTTGCCAAGTGGATATTATATTCCCTTTACCATAGAAAATTTGCCTATGAATGTTTTTAAAAACCTGACAGAACTTTGAGCACTAATGCTGAAATTTATTCTTCCTGAAAACAATCATATTATTTACCTATTTCTCTATAAAAGAAGTTTAGACAGCATGTCAACCATTTCATGCAGCATCCTTTATGCTTCTTACCAGGTCCCGTTGATCCTCCTGTACCAGATCCATTTTGTGTACCAAGCAAAAAATTTTCGCATCTGGAGAATTCTGCAGAATGGCTTCTAAGCATGATTGGTAATAGTGCATGTCTTTTTCCAATTCACGGCTTTCCACATCAAACACATATATCAGAACCTCCACGTTTCGGAAGATGTTATCTCGTTGGCTAGTAAAATAATTTTCCATGAAGGTATCCTGTCTAATAGGAACAAAAATTTGGTAATAACCAAGTCCTCAGTTTAGTCACTCCTACTTACAATTTATTTTTTGTTGGCTTAATCAATGTGAAAGATAATCTTAAGGCTTCAAATTAATAGGCAAGTAAGAGTAAATTGGTACAGTTTCAACTTCTTAGTTGAGCCACACCTTGCACCACCCTTTGCCCCACCCTTTGCCCCCTCCTTGTGTTCCAAATACACTATGATCTTCCCTCAGTTCCACTGGGCTGTGATGTATCCACCAAGAGGCATTTACACATGCTATTTACTCTGTTTTACATTCTATTCCCCTATTTCTACATCTAATTAACTCCTACTTATCCCTTTAGATTTCAGTTCAATCCATATTTCCTCACAGAAACCATTCCTGACCTCCCTGTCTTGAGCAAATTCAGTCACCTTAGGCCCTAATAAAATTACATTGTTTTATTTTTAGCAGTTAACTACAAGTGTGGTATTACATGTGTTTGTGTATGTTTTTAATTAATGGAATTCACTTCCCTAGAGTGTAAGTTCCATGAAGGCAAGGACCATGTCTGTTACACTCCAGCACTGTTTCCCAGCTTTAAGCAAAGAGCCTTCCATAGGGGAGGTGCTCAGTGTACATTTCTTGAATGAATAACTAAGTAGTCAAATACTCTAAATTCTATGAAAATAACTCCAAGATAGCTTTTTAGCAGTTTTGTTCTTTGATCCTTAGGCTGTGTTCTGCTTCCCAGTTCTCAATTACAAAGCGAAAAAAACAGTAGTTTTGTTTAAATTTAAGAAACAAAACAAATGAGCAAAGGGAAAAAAGAGAGAGATACAGAGAGACAAATCAAGAAAGAGACCCTTAACTATTGGGAACAAACTAATGGAGGAAGGGATGGGTAATACAGGTAATGGGGATTAAGGAGTGCACTTGTCATGATGAGCACTGGATATAATATAACACTGTATTAACTATACTGGAATTAAAATAAAATAAAATAAATAAATAAAACAGTAGAGTTTGGTCATGGGGGGGAAAAAAACCATGTACTTAGCTTTCAGTCTTGTACTTTTGCTATTAATTAGCTGTGTGACCTTGGGGGATTCTTAGTATCACTGTACCTCAGCTGCCTTATCTGCAAAATTAATGATAACATCTTGGGGCCTAACAGCAAGGAACTTAGACTAATCTCTTGAAAGAAATTACAGAATTAGAAGAATGATAAAGATGAAGGATTTGTATGGAAAGAGCTCTAGAGCACTAAGTGATCCATCTGCTAGCAATAATGGGAATCATTTTCTTATAGGATACTTGGCTATTTCATTATTCTTTCAACAAATAACTCATTGGGCACCTATCCATGTTTGGTTCTATGCTAGGAGCTGGTAAACACTGAGCCAACAATAATGTCTATTTATTTTGTAAGGAACTTTACTATGCATTTATATCTCATTTTACTTAATCATCAAAACACCCCTATGATTTAGTACCATCATTATCCTTATTATACAGATGAAGAAACTGGCTCAGAAAGTTTAAATGATCTACCCAAAGTAACACAGTTAACAGAGCTGTGTTACAAACCCCAGTCTAACTCCAGACCCTAGGCTCCTAACAAATGTGCACTATACACTGCTGCTGAAACATGGAGATGCAAATGTCCATAGTGTAAGGAGCATTACCTCCATATAAGCACAGTGAATATGCATTTACGATGGAATATTCTGGAAGTACTTCAGCCATGAAAGGAAAAACTATTTCCTACTTCTCCAACAGTTGGTAACTCAGTTGGAGAATATGTGCTTAGGGCTGATCTACAGTGCTTAGACTGCCTGGAGATTGAAATAATAAAGAATGAAAAGGTATTATGGCATGATGGCTAAGAGCTCAGCACTGGTATTATGCCACCTGAGATAAAGACCCAATTTCTTCTCCTGCAAGAGAGGGGGATAATCTATCCCATACTACAGATCCCTAGACACAGCCTATGTTAGTGCTGATTAAATATGTCACACAGAGAGGGCATTTCCACAATTACATAAAAGTCAGAGATCTTTATTTAATCAAGTGCCAATTATTAAACAATTTCTATCAAATGTATCTATTACAAATGATAGTTACTGTAATGTATTTTCCATGCTGATTATACTAGGTGTCATGATTACTGCCACTGGTTCCACAAACAAGCAAACAGTACTCACCCACCACAGTCCCACAGGTTCAATACCAGGTTTCCCAGAAATCGAACATGAGAATGTTCTACATCAACTGGAAGACAAACATGACAAAGCTAGTAATTGCAGCACATGAGGTAAAATTCAAAATAAGCAAAGAACTAACCCATGGAATTTAGAAAGACCAAAGTGGAGTGAAATGCTCAAAGCTTCAACAAGAAGGTGATTTTCAGCTTGGTAATATGGTTAGGTGGCAAGGTGGGCACCTAAACTATTCTGAGCTACAGAACTGGCTCTCAATGTAAGTAGTTTTACTTTTTAGTAGTTTAGTGCTTAGAGCAGAAACAATCTCTAATTATAATATTAATGTTAAAATTTCAAGATGTAAGACAGAGACATATACCATTTAATAACTCTTCAGTGACCCACCAACACCCTCCACATAACAAATTTAAAAAACGACAACAAATACCAAATTCAAAACAAGCATAAAACATAACCCAATTTGCTCCCTCTATTGGTTTCCCTATTTCAGTTAATGGCCCTATCATTGTCCCATTTTTGGGAAGATGGTCATTGTTGACTCCTCTGTCAACATTCATTGCTATTTCTTCGTAAGTCCTCAATTCCACTCCTTATTTTACAACCTGCCACTAACAATAAGGAAGGCCCTTAATTTCTCAAGCCTACACAACTACAATTGCTCCCTAATTACCACCCAGCAGGAAACCTTACCCACTTACAGGCTATTGTCAGATTCATCTTCTTAACACTACTTTGAACATGTCACTCCCCATTCAAAAAACTTGCAATGGTTCCTCCGTGCCTACAGAGGGGCATTGAAGGTCCTTCAAATTTGGCTTCTAACCTACCTTTATATTCCCCATTGAGTCACATTAATAAAGACTTTTGTTCTAGTCCAATTTGGTTTATTTATAGTCCTCCCCTATCCCACTACCTCCCCAACCCCCAACATACCTTACATCAGGGGTCGCAAACTTGCTAATATGGGCCAGGCCAGTAAATGTACAAAAGCAAAGATGATCATGTATAGAGAGTGAATATCCACCCAAGAGGGTGATAGAGTGGGTGGCAATTACACAGCTCTAGCTCATCTGTCAGGCAGGAATATGGGATCAAGATGATCATATCTTTACACTTTTCAATATTAGAGAGAAACCAGATTTTTATGGAAACTTTTACCTATTAATAACTAATTCCAATTTTTCTAAGACATTGTAGAAGCCAAACAAAACGTATCTATTGGCCTTATCCAGCTTACAGACTGCCTGTTTGCGACCTCTGCCTTATACTTCCCTCCCTACTCTATACTTTGCCTACTCTGTTCACCTGCCTAGAAAGTTCTCCCCACCTTTCTTTCAAAGTTATATTCATCTATTAAGACCCAGCTTAAATTCACCTTCTCTAAAGGCCCTTCCTGGCCACCCCCACTTACTGTCATCACTCCCTCTGAATTCATTCAAACATTTATTAAGCATCTACTCTCTGCCAGGCACCAAAAATCACAAGGAAAAATAATGAAAGTTCTTATCTTAAAAATTTCTTAAAGTCTAGCGATCATAATTTTTACAATTTTTGTGACAATCAATCACACAGTGATGTTGCTTCACTGACCATCTTGAATCTATTGATTATATTGACTGCTATCTAACTTTTGTGCAATTTTATCTTCTCATAACCCAGACCATAAGCAGCAAAGCATTAGAACATGGGTACTAAAAAAAAAAAAACATGGGCATTGGAGTCAAACAATTCTTCGTTCAAATACCAGCTGTACCTCTCTGTGTGACCTTGGGCAAGTCACTTAACCTCTGGGTATTAGTTTCCTTTTCTATTACAAAAGGTGGGAGGGATGTTATTGACCTCACAGGAATGTTGTAAGGATTAAAGAAGTTATCATATATAAAGTGCCTGGCACGTAGTAGGTGCTCAAACTACTTCCATTCTCCCCCTTACTTCCCCATCCTTGGAAAAGGAATCATATCTTACATGTCTTTGTATTTCCAACAGAGTCTACGAGAGAGTAGGTGCTCAAACTGCTATTAATTTGAAGACTATGTAAACGGTCTAGTACTAAAAAAAAAAAATGGAAAAAAGTGCTACTGAGAAAGGGAAAGACAATAACAAAAGAAGTGACAGGATTCAGTGACTGTTTAGATATGAAGCACATGGGACAGAAATCTGGTTTCTACTCCCATATCACAGAAATTGTTCTCATCAAGTGACCAACGGCCCCATTACCAAATCCACTGGACTTTTTAGTCCTTGTCTTACTTTCTGTAGCATGACACTGTTGACTACTCTCTTCTCAAAAAACTCTCTTCTCTTGGCTGCTGATATCATACCTATAACCTTTCTGGTGTATCTTCCTATTCTTCTTTCTGTCATTTAAATGTTGGAGCACTTCAGGATTTCGCCTTTGGTTACCTACTTCCCCCAGGCAAGCTAATCTATTCATATTGTTTTAAATTAAGTGTTTATCTCTAATACAGATGTCTCTCTCCCTTTTTGAAACATATATTGGACATTTTCACTTGAATAATGCATAAGTATCCCAAACTCAGTGTATCGAAATATAACTCATCTCCCCATTTTTTCCTACAAAATCTATTCTTCTTTCAGTCTTCTCCATCTCAGTGAATTTAACCAGTTGCCTAAGCCAAAACCTTAATTTCATCCTTGAGTCCAGTCTTTCATCCACTATTCCACCCAAACCTTTCAACAAGTCCTACTGACTCTATCTCTTAAGTATATCCCAAATGTATTTGCTTCTCATTGTGTCTACTGCCACTACCCTAACCCAAGTTAAGGCCCCATCATATCTTACCTGTTCTACTAAAATAGTTTCCTAATCTGTCAACCTTTTTCTACCCTTGTCTCCTTCCAATCTATCCTCCATGTTAGATATAAGTCTCTTCAAAATGCAGATTTTACCCCATTATTCTTTAAAAAGAAAAAAAAGTCTCTGTGTATATGATTGTATATACCCAGAAAAAAAATAGGGCCTAAAGGACAATCTCAAACTACTAATGGTGGTTGTCCCCAGGAAGCAGGCCTGAGAACAAGGGAAGAAGCAGACTTTCTATACTTTTGCAATGTCTGAATTTTTCACAAGTATTACTTTTGTAATTAAAGTTGAAAATTTAAAATAAAAAATCTGATCATGTTACTTTTCTATTTAAAAACTCTATGGGCTGCCCTTTACCCTCAGTTCAAACTACCTGACTTGGTTTATAAGGCAGTTTAAGATCCAATCCCCACATTCTACCTTCCTTTTTAGTCTTAAGTCTCCTAAGTGGCCCTCTGGCTCTCCTAGTCTTCCTGTCCTGCTGTCATAAGAGCAGCTGAAAAGAACCAGAACAGAGCATTAGGAAATCACATACATTTATGGGGCAGAAAGAAGAAAATATTTTTTAAAGGGGGAAGGGATGGTTAAAGATAAAGGAAGAAAACCAGGGTAATAAAGCATTAAATAAAAGCCAAGGGAACAGAGAATTCTGAGAAGGTAGGAAATCTTGGAACTGTCAACAGTGTTTGTGACTAAAATATTTTATAATCTTATTTTTATTGAGAAGCTCACTATTCCAACAAACACATTTTAACAGCCCACAAATAAATTAATTATATCACCATGCTGTACCCTTACCACAAATTTTAAAACACAGTAGGCTCTAAGTTTAACAAAATAAAATTGGATCTTTTTTCAGCAATGATACACTAGAAAAACACTAAAACATTAAAGGTGATATAATATTTTAGAAGTACTCTTTTGCTACTGTTAAAGAAAATCAACAACTTCATAAAAAGGAAGAGTAAGTAAAAATTGAGGCACTATATGTATTTTCAAATAGTCTGTAAGTTTAGCAATAGAACCTAGACCTTTTTTCAACAATGACAAATTAAGTAATGATACATTAAAGCATTAAGTCCAACATAATATTTTAAAGCATGCTTTTATTACCTTTAAGGAAATACAGTAATTGCTAACAAAGTATATCAAGAAAGGTCCCATTTGAGACAAAGCCTTGTCCCATTCACAGTGCCTGGCACAAATGATGGTCCAGAAAAGCATTTACTGAATAAATGGGATGCTAAAATGTATAGTGTACACATAATCTGTAATATTCTGTTCATAATTTTTAATGATGCTGCTAGATTACATCAAAACTATTTCAAGTAGCTTGAATAGTTCTGAAATTTGGGTTGTACGACTATTCACTAGACCAAGGGTAGTAAATCAACTCTGCTGATCAGCTAAAAATAAAAATGTTAATTGACTAGAAAACTGACCATTGCTTCAATAAAACGTACAGAACTTAAACCACACAATGAAAGAAATCCTCCAAGAATGGTGACTGTGGCACAGTGGAGAGAGCAGGAACACAGAGTGACATTCCAGCTCTAATGCTTACTAGGTAAGTAAGCTCAACTTCTAGATCATCTATCAAAATGAAGTTAATATAAAACCTAAAGTAAATTAAAAAGCATATAATAAACAGAAGCTTCCTCTAATTTACTGAAACCATATGATTATTAGGTAAATCTGGACTGGTCCTTTCTAGAAGGAAGTCTCTCAAGGCATGACAGGCCATAGGACCCTGTCCTGACCAAAATCTCTGATGAACGACTTAGATGAAAACTAGATGAGATGCTTATCAAATGTACAAAATGCACAAAGTTAGGAAGAATAACTAATATATCAGATGAGATAATAAGCACCTAAAAAGAAAACGGATCTAATAATCCCTTTTCTACAGATAAGGGAACTACGGCCCTGAGAAATAATGAGTTGTCCTGGACTTCATAGTTAACAAATACTGGATACAAGAACATAGGTGCTAAAACAAACAAAACTGAATAATTTAATCGAGTAAGAATTTATTCTTAGATTCAAAATATTAGTTGCACAAGAAGCAGAAGAATGGTATGTGTTTTAATAACAATGTATGTGAGAAGGAATTTTTTTTTTCAGTATAACTCAGTATAATGAAAGCCACTCCACAAAATAAGAGTAGGGGACTAGACTGTGTTAACAGCAGCGTGAGGCCCAAAATAAAAGATATAATAGTCCTTCTCTGCCCTGACCAGATCACATCTATATTCAAGTCTCAGCACTTTAAGAAAAATGTAGATATATTCAAACAAGTCTTTAAAAATGTTTCAAGATGATGTCATATGAGGAATAAATGGAAGAACTGGACATGTTTAACTTAAGGAAGATAAGATTTGGGAAGCAAGGATGGTTAGGATAGATTGAGACATCAATCATACTCAAGTATTTGTAGAGACTCAGTGGAACAGAAAGGATACCAGCTAAGAGAAATAAAGAGAAACAGATTCAGGGTTCTAAGAAATAGCTTTCTAACCATTAAGGCTGCTCCAATTATGAGAGTATATATAAACTCCAAGCACTCTATAAAGAAAAATAAGGTTTCCTTCTTTATATCATAGGGTCTGGAACACAAGTTGTTTTAAAAATGTTTGTTTTTTCTTGGAACCAGAGTGAGATACCTTAAAAGAAGTAGTGGGTGACTTGTCCCTAAAAGTGTTCAAGATGCTAAAAATTCAGATCAGGAATCTTGGAAAACCAGGTAGGGCAATGCTTTCATCACTGAGAGGCCAAGGACCACGGCAGAATCCAGAAATGCCTGGATGCTGCAAAACAAAATGGCATTACACTCAAGATAGAAGAGGTCTCCCAGAAGCATAGATCCACTGAACGGCAGCCATGGTAGCCCAGCTAGCCCATATTAAGAAACCAGACTTAACATTCAAATTATAAAGGGCAATGAAACATTTCTCAAGTCAGAGCTGGAACTCCAGTGAGAACATCTATGTATATCCAGGAAGAGAAGCAGCAGAGTACACATCAGGTTAACCTTCCCCTCACAGCCCTGCCCACTCCACTCAGAATGGACCTTTTAATGAAGATTAGGACTAATTACAGCTTTAAAAAAATCTTAGGAGATTTTGTTATTCTTGTTAATACCTATCAATTAATTTCCCTTTATATAAAAAATTAAAAACAACCTCCCACAAAAAAATAAATAAGCAAACAAAAGGGTCCCTATGTTTGTTTAATAAAGACCAGGATATAAAAGCAAGTTGGACAAGGGTATCCCACTTGGTAAGCAACCTAGAAAGAACCTCCCCAAACAGCAAGCAGTAATAACCAGAATTAGGTCATACCCCTTTGAGGAAGAACGAAAAAACAGGGAAATCATGCTCCAAAACAAATGTCTCAATTTCTGCATCCCTAAGTTACTGCAACCAACTGTGTTATGCAGATTATTAATCTTTAAGATCACCTGATTTTGGAATTAGATAAAACATCTTACTTGTTGCACCAAGGCGACGTGTGTCTCGGGCAATATAATTTGCAAAGATAATAGACCTCATGCTGGTCTTACCAGACCCACTTTTACCCATTAACAGCACCTAAGGACAAAGTAAGAAAAAAACAATAAACTTAGAAATCTAGAGCAAATCAAGTCTAAAAGGATCTATTTCTCTCTTGTACTTGATGTTTTACTGAAGTTGACAGTACCAACAACCTATTGCAGGTAGTTGTAACTAACTTAGTTCCTTCACCAATGGTAAATGCAGAGATGCCTAAAATTCCAGGAGTCAGGCACTTACCTATCATATGTCACACATCCTCTTAGCAATAAAGTAACATGAATTTATTATGGGAGCATTATACACTATCATTCATTCAGAACTATGTTAAAGAAATAACAACTTGAGGAAACTGAACCTTGATCTCTCATAATCTAATGCTTTATGCACTGAACTACCTGGCAGGGGATTTCATTATAACTGAAAGTTCTCTCCCCTGCTCAAGGTCAACCTTCCCACCTCTGTCCTTGATCTCATCTCTTCTACTTACTCTATGATCTTATTCATTAATTACTCTGAATCTTGTTTTTAAAGTGTCCCATGGCCTATATAAAAGACCCTCTTTGATCTGGCTTATCTATTCCTCTGCCCTTACCTCCTGGCCTAGAACATTTAGACTCCAGGAATAATGAACTGAACTAAACCCCTTATAGTCCCTATGACTGCTCCCAGAATTCCAGGGAGCCCAGTTCTATGTCTTCGTTTCATGCTGTACCCTCTGCCAGTTATTTCCCATTCCTTTTTCTTCCTTCATCTAAGCTCCACTCATCCATCTCTCAAGACTTGGTTCAGTGTCTCCCCAAGAAGCTTCCCTGACCTCAATGACCTAGGCTGGTATAGGTGTGTTTCACGTCTTTTCTCCCATCACACTCCTATTGCATTGCAAAGACTATACTGCACTGCAGTTATCTGGGCTGTGTGTTTGTTTGTTTGTTTGTGTTGTTTGTGGTTTTTTTTTTTTTTTTTTTTTGTCTGCGTCTCCCAAGACTGTGAGTTCTTGAATGGCAGGGAGAATCCCCTTTGTATCTCCAGTGCCTAATATATAACGGATGCTTAAAATATATTCATTGAAAGAATGAACAAGCTATCTAAACAAAGAAGACAGTAAGTTTTTAATGATGAGAACTGTCTAATGGGAAAGGTGACCTTATGAAGGTGAATAGCCTTTATGTCAATATCAGCACCTAACAAAGACAGAAAAACACCTATCAAAGATGCTATTGATTCTTACACAAGGAAGAAATTGTGTAAGGTGACTTTTCAGAGTTTTTTCAAACTTTAACATTTACGGACTATAGTTCCAATTACCTTGCTTTTCAAATTAAGGTGTTACAGGTTGTATCTTCACTCCCAAGAAATTTTTTAAAATTTTCTAATTACAAATATAGGGAATATTAATGAAAGTATACTTCACTCAGGGTCAGTTTAACCTAGCTATTTAGCCACATAACTTTATTTCACTAAGAAAATGTTACTAACAAGACAGTCTAAGGTAGGTACAATTTCTTTTTTGTTTTATTCTTAGTCATGTAGAAATTTCTGGTATTTTTAGCCATCCTTGTTGATAGCAACTTTAGATAACTTTGATAGGCTCATTAAGAACATTGCTTTAGGAAATTGAGTTATATAACTGAATTGTTAGATAAAGTAAGGGTAAATATGGCATATTTCTTGTGGTTTTTATTTATAAATCTTCAACTGCTTATGAAAGACTAACCATGCATTTACTCACTTAAACTTCATAATGACCCTATGAGATAGGTAATATTATTATCACCATCTTACAAACAAAGAAACTAAAAGTCCCAAAGGTTCAGAAATTTAGACAATTGTGTCCTTATTGATTCTGCCTAAACCCCAAAGTGGGGCAGAGCACAAGAGGATACTCAATTCCACCTGGAAAACTCATAAAAAGACCATTAAAAAACTCATAAAAAGACCAATACTTAAGTTGGGTCCACATAAATGTGCAGGAAGAGGCCTGTGTAGTGTTTGTGCATGGCTTGCACAAAATGAAAATTAATTTATAAATTTGGAGAAAAATAGCTTCTGTATGGCTATAATAGGGTGGTACAGGTATGGCAGATCAATTTAGTCAGGAATAGATTTTTAAAGGGCATTCTATATGATGAAATCATTTCGATTTTATTTCCTGAGTTTTGGGAAGTTACGAAACGGTCTTAAGTATGTGAATGACTCAATTAGATTTAAAGATTAGAAAAATTAAGTCTGATAGCAAAGAAGAGGACAAGAGTCAAAAAGTACAGATAGAAGATTCCTGCAATGGCCCAGGAAAGATGGTACATATACATCAAAAATTTATTTCCTGAATCATAACTTCTTACCTTTACTTTCATGCATTTGATCTACCTAATATGTCTTACCTTTTTCTTCATAGCTGTATTTGGTAGCACCCACCTGCAGATATAAACCAAAAGACAGTTTCCAGGATCCATTGCCTTAAAAATTGGAATTTTAAAAATACAAATAATGTGGAGGTGCAAAAGAACATGTTTAGCACAATGGCTGAGTACAGCTGTGTGTAGGAACTCAGTTAAAGAGGCCGCTGTCTTCCTAAATTATAAAACTGGGTTCAAACTCCCTACTCCTAATTACAATATTCTGGAGATGGGTCGTAAGAAGACTGGCTTAGTAATATAAATGAGCAATAAAATTCAAGATTCAATTTTTTTTATCATCTTAAAAATGCATCAAAGCAACATATACAAGTGCTTTAATAAATCAAACAATATTGTCTTATTTGAATGTCCTTTTTTTATTTTTAAGTCAGGTTATTTTCAAAATCTGGGTATGTTTAGCCTGCTGTCCTTCCAAGTTAGATTTCACTCATTACAAAGTATCTAAAATACAAATCTCAAATTCAGGTACAAAAAGGCACTGAAAGCACTTTTTAAGTCACTGATCTCTGCCCCAGAAATACCAACCTTCTCCCTAGTCTTCTTATCCTCAACACGATGTTAAATCTCCTTTAATGAAATTTCAAAGCAACCCAGAACTGCCTTCTCAATTATAACACGCCCCAACGTCTCCCCACCTCAAACCTCGCGATTGACATCAGGCCCATCCCAAGGGCTGTTTCTATCCAGTTAACAACCAACCAGTCCTCTTGCCAGTTTATCCTGTCACCAAAAGCGTGGTGCCAATCAACCTTACTGGTAAATCAATTTATCATAGGTGGGGTGTTCTAATTCACAGTATTTTCTTAGTTAAAACTCCACCACCACCTTCCAGGTTTGACATAATAAACTTCACCCACCCAAGCGATCCTTCCGGTTCCCCTATGGGAGGATCCATTCTTGTCCCCAGATTCTCTTTCTCCATCTTTCTCTCAGAGTCAGATTCTTCCATCGTGCAACAAGTCCTTTCCAGTTCTTTCTAGACCGCAGTACTCTTTCTCTCTCTCTCTTTTTTTCTTTTTCCTTGTTCACACCCTCAGTTGCCTATTTTTATTGCCTGTGGCCGCAAGGCCTGCTCTATTTTTGCCTCCGCCTTTGTCCACTGGGGGGGCTGTTTTCCCCACGGTTACCTTAACCACCTCAAACTTGGCCCCAAGGCACAGCCGACTAGACCACCTCAAAAGCTGAATGATGTGGTTGGTGGTGCAAAGGAAAAGACGGAGGATGAGTGGCGAAGTGGGGGTGGCGAGGGTTCGTGTCGAGTTTGGGCCTCAGGCCCCAAAGTCTCGAAACGCAAAGGTGACTTCAGCCGGGAAGAGGTGGGGACGGCGGAGGTGGTAAAAAGAGCAGACCCGTGCGGTAGGCACTAAGTGGCGAAAGCTTCCGCCAGCTTATTGTTACCAAGACTGGCCGCCCGAGAGCCTCCGCCGTTTAACAGCAGTTACGACCTAACCGCCCGCCCTTCAGGAGCCCAGGTACCTCACCGCAGGCAGAGACTGCAGGCCAGGATCACGTGGGCACCTGCCGTAAACCCGGAGCTAGTCACGTGACTGCTGCTACCCGAGGGGCGGGCCGACTGGGAAGAATACCACGGAGACTGCGCGGAGAAAGAGTGTCACCAGTCCCCGTGACGTGGCTCCGGTTGGGGAGCTTTCAGTTTATAGACTCTTCGCTTGTGGTCCCCGTGGACCTTTAAAAGGTCCAGCACACGAAATTAAAGGAGCCGTTTTCAATTTCAGTGCTTCAATGCTTGTGTGTGTGTGTGTGTGTGTGTGTGTGTGTGTATTCGTGTGTGTTCACTTATGGCCCCCGTGGTAGCGTGCGTGTGTATGTCTTCACTTATGGCCCCCGTAGTCCGACCCGTCTGACACAGAATTAAAGGAGCCGTTTTCAACTTCAGTGCTTCAACACTAGCCCATGTGTGTGTGTGTGTGTGTGTGTGTGTGTGTGTGTGTTGCTGTAGTTCTTGTTCTTGTTGTTTTTAACTATTTCACCGAACTTAACATTTTTTGGTGAGGAAGGCCAAGCATTGTTTTTGTCTTCCTATTTTTTACTACTAGCCCCTGTAACCGGGCTTGTAATGAAATGGGTTAATACACCCAAAGTGATTACAACTATGTATACCAAATACTAAGCACACAATGAAAGTTATTATTGCTGGAAAAAAAAAAGAAAGTTATTATTGCTGGGATGAGGGATTCACTGGAAATTTTAGGACACATACTCATCTCCCCCACTTGTTTAAAACTGGAAGAAAGGGAAATAAATTCTCATAGACCATAGTAACAAGTCAATAAATTCTACACTTGATAACTGAAGGGCTATTGATATGTATTTACATATTATATTTAGATATAGAGACCTCCAGATAAAAGGGCCAAAACAGTGCTCCTTCTGGAGAGGAAGAAGGGTATAAGAAGTAAGAGGACTGATGCTTTCATCTTAAGCCTCTTTGTACTGTATCTATCATCTATGTAGATAGATAGGTATATCACGTGTATACTTTACTCAATGAGAAAGGAAAGGAAGGAAAGAATGATGGGAGGGAGGGAGGAAGAAAAGTAGAAAGGGAAGGGAAACTAAATAGAACTAGGGTGCTCCCTGATTCCAGATTTCCCCGATTTCTGTTCTATATGACCCCTTCTCATCACAACTGCCATACCTCAAGAAAAATTTATTTTATTCTGATCACAGCTTCCTTAGCCCTATCACTCTCTAGTCTCCTCTCTCCTCCCCACCAACTCCACCCAAACAAGCCATTGGTCTAGTTTTTCTTATATGGTGAAAGATTCTGAGTCCCAAACCAGGAAGTAACTTTAGATTCCTTGCCTTCCATACCAGACAGTGATAAACATATTCTAAGTTAAAGCATTGAAAACAGACTTTATTCAATAACTACTGAGAGTAGTGGGGAAAGCTTAGTTCCATCCCAATATGTGCAGAGGTGATTAGGCTTTTTATGTTTCTTAAGATTTTATTACATATTTATTTATCAGGGAGAGAGAGAAAGTGTGTGTGTAGCTTGCAGGGGGAGGATCAGAGGGAGAGGGACAAGCAGACTCTGTGGTGAGCACAGAACTCCATACCAGACTCGATCTCATGACCCCAAGATCAGGACTTGAGCTGAAATCAAGAGTTGGATGCTTAACTGAACCACCTAGGAGCCCAAATTGGGCCTTTTAAAGGGACAATAAAGGAGAGGAAAGAACTAGGCCTCATTTGAGTCAGAGAAGTGAAAAAATATAGAAGGTTGGTCAGTATAAATGTGATTAAGCTGTTTGTTAGCTGATGGTTATCAAAGTTAGAAATCGATCTTCCCACAGAGACTTCAAAACACAAGTCCTAACCTTCCTGATGGTTACATTTCAATGGGATGGCTCTCAAGTCCTTGAAAAAGACTACTGAGTTCGAAGAGCTACATATTCACAATTGTAAGCCTTTATAGTAAATGATCTGAGAAAAGTAGGTCAGGCTTATACCATCAGGCTAGAACAAACAGTATATTATCTTTGCTGTGTTGAGTTTGCTCAGTCAGGCATTTTAATAGAGCATTGGGGTCAACAGAGTACTGGGGGCCATCTTAGGGGGATGGCAAGTCTCTTGGTGCAGGGGTTTGGACAGAGTTCTATGCTGAGAGGTCTGCTGTTCCATTAGTCCATTTTCTACAACCTATCTGCTCTTCCTTACTCTTCTGCTATTTTTGTTCCAGCTGTTATAATATCTGGTCTGGATAATTGCAATAGACTGCTAAGTGATTTTCCTATGGTGACAGCTCCAAAGTTGTTAGGAGTGGGTGGAATAATCTTCATCAGTCATCTCACCCCCCAAAAGCATTCAACAGAAGTAATATCTGCATGTTATGTAAAGGCAGCTTTCAAACATATCCTCCAATCTCCACTATGACCAGGCATCGCCATCCAAATTTTTCCCTTACACTGTACTATTATAGAAATCCATTGTCTCCTTGTTGCCAGTATCCCTCTCCACCCCTCCACACCATCACATTTATCTACCCTCAAAGTCCATGAAGAAGAGATGAAGAAAGAGAGGAGAAGGAATGAAGAAGAAAAGGAGGGGGGCGGGCGGTTGAGTGGTTCAGTCAGTTAAGCTTCTGCCTTCAGCTCAGGTCATGATCTCAGGGTGCTAGGATTGAACACCACATTGGGCTCCCCACTTAGCAGGGAGCCTGCTTCTCCCCCTCTTCCTGGCTTATGCTCTGTCTCACAATCTCTGACTCTCTCTCTCTCTCTCAAATAAACAAATAAATAAATAAATAAGATCTAAAAGGGGGGAGGGAAAAGTGAAGAGAGGAGAAAGGAGAAGAGGAAAGAGGAGAAAAAGGAGTCGGAGGACGCGAGTGGAAGGAAGGGATTTGAAAAAGGATTGAAGAAATAAACCAAATTAAGAGTTCATTCCAAAGAAGTTGAGGAAGACTGTTGATACAGTGCATTCCTATGTGGTCTAGAGGTTGAGATTCTGATTTGCACTCAGGCATCCTGGGATACTTATTTTTACATTTTCATTGAAGAATCTTACAGAGATAAAAGACAAAACTTTTTGGTCAAGATTAACTTTTAACTTTTAATTATACATACTTTTTAAAAAGTGTTGATTAAGCTCTGCAGAGTTATCCATGCATCCATTTGGCAAATATTTATGGAGCAGGAATTCAGTTCCAGAAACTATATTAGACACTAGATATGCAAACATTTCTATTTATGGTCCTATTGCATGTCAGATGCTTCTGTCTGACAACTCAGTTCCACTATACTCACACACATATACACACACATACAAACACATTAGCATTCTGTTTATCCAGATCCCACACTGTATTTTTTTCAACCATCCATCTCAACAAGAAAAAGTAATAGACTGCTAAGATCCAATGTGATATGTTCCCTTATACTCCCTAAATTCATTCCAGTCACTTTTATACTCAGCCACATCCATGGGTCTCCAATTCCCAAACTGTTCCTCATAACTTCTTGTCCTTCTTTTTCTCCACCCCCTCTTTTTCCAGTGTTCCCACAGCTCACTGATATTTCCCAGAGTCCCATGAGCTTATTCCTATAACTTTATAGCAGCTCTTTCTTTTCCATTCCCACCGCTTTGCTTGAAATATCATGAAGTAATCTTACAGTTAACTAGACTTAAGGATTTGATGAATGAAATTCTAATGGAGGGACTTCTGGTTCCATACTCAACATGTAAGGACCTTAGGAGTTTCCACTCCATACTAATAAATAAAAGACTGAACAAGCTGAAAAATCAACAAATGTTAGATATATCAGAGAAGTGGAGTCGCAGGACAAACGGCTGTCCCTGAAACTGGAGAGGAAAAACAAGTGGATACAGAGAATGGTAACACTTTAGAGCAGACCTCCCCACCCCCAGGAAACATCTGTAGGAACCACTATCAGGGTAGAAAAACCTAAACTGTAATTGGCAATTTGTTGGAGAATCAATGTAGACAAGTCTGAGAGATAAAAACTCCAGGGCAGCCCAGAAAGCTCTCCACACTTTTGTTAATTTTACCTCCAGAAACTTTACTAGATCTTCACAGTAAATATCAGAGAAAATTATCTTCCTACTACTGGAAGTGAGAGGTGAAAAGTAAACATTTTGAAATAAACTGGAACTTTCTGTTCTTCGTAAGACTGGCCCATGGGAGAAACTATTTTACTAGAGCCTAACTTGCTAGGGTTTTATCAGTGCATAGGCTACCTGAGGAAAGGGAAATACCCAACTCCAGCCCACTTTAGACATCCTGTCCTAACCAAAGGAAAAAAAAAAACTTGAGAAACACTGGTGAAGATCACAGTCTAGAGACACAGGCTCAGCAAAGATAGACAATAACCATGGGACTATAGATTATAGCGCTTTAAATGCACACATACACTCATACCACCACACTACTAAAAACCTATTTGCCAAAGTTCCTCTCATCTCTATATTATCTCTACCTTATATAAAAAATTACGAGTCATACCAAAAAGCAAAAAATGCAGATTGAAGAAACAGAAAAAGGATCATCCCGGATAATGGCAGAAATGTTAGAAAAACCAAGTGTGAATTTAAAATGATTAATATGTTAAGGACTCTAAAGGAAAAATGCAGATAACAGGCAATAACTGGTATGTGATATAAGCAGAGAGATGGAAATTCTAAGAAAGAATAAAAAAGGAATGTATGAAATAAAAAAATACTGTAATAGAAATGAAGAATGCTTTAGCTGGACTTATTAGCAGACTGGACACAAGGGAAAAAAAAATCTCTGACCTTGAGGATATGTTAAAAAAAAAAAACTTCCAGAACTGAAAAGCAAATATTAAAAAGACTGAAAAAAAAACAGAGAAATATATGTAAGGACCGTGGGATAACAACAAAAAAGTAACATATGCATAATAGGAATACCAGAAGGAGAAGAAAAAGAGAAAGGAACAGAAACAATATTTGAAGGAACGGTATTTCTTCCAATTTAATATCAGACATCAAATCACAGATTCAGGATGCTCAGAGAATGTGAAACAGGATAAATGTCAAATCTACACCTAAACATGTCATTTTCAAACAACAGAAAATGAAATATCAAGAAAAAAATCTTTAAATAAGCCAGAAAAAAAACCATCATTTCCATAGTGGAGCAAAGATAAGAATTACATCTCACATCTTCTCAGAAACTATGGAAGCAAAAACATAGTGATGTGAAATATTTAAAGTGTTGAAAGAAAAAACTCAACAACCTAAAACTCAGTTTTCTACGAAATTATTCTCCAAAAATGAAGACCTTGAGGAAAAAAAAAGTGAAGGAATTTGTGCTCAATAGACTTGCTTTGAAAGAAATGTTAAAAAAAAAAAAGATCTTCAGGAAGAAGGAAAATTATATAGGTCAGGAATCCAGATCTAACTAAAGGAAGAAAATTTGAGAAGGAAAAGTGAAGATTTACATTTCTTATTCTTAATTGATTTAAGAGATAACAGTTTATTCAAAATAATAACAGCTAAGATAGTGGAGTAGTAGGAGTCCCCTAGGCTTGCCTGGTCACTTGACCACAACAACATAAATATTAAATCATTCTGAATACCCAAGAGATTGTTCCAAGGACTGAAAAATAAAATAAACAGTACAACTAGAGGGAGAGAAGAGGCCACTTCACGGAAGTTAGGAGGTGTGGAGGCATGATTTGGGGAATAAATGGATCATGGATGCTTGCAGATGGGAGGGACCCCTGGTCATGGAGAGAGGACAGACGGCAGAGGAGCACACAGCAGATCACACAAGGAAAGCACTTCCCCAAAGTGGGGAAATGAGTGCACACTGGGAAAATGAGAGGGGCTGATTTTTGTGAAGTTTTACAACCAGTGAGCCTCAAAGACTAGAGTTTTAGAGGTCCATGTGCATGACTGATGTGGAGTCCTGAGGGCACTGCAGTGCTCCTGTGGAGAAGAAGGGCAAAAGCTCAGGAGCAGAGAGCTGACCTGAGGTTCCCTTGAGGTGCACTGGGAGAGATGGTACCCCCTTCTTGGGCACATCTGGAAGAAGTGGCATTGTCTCTCTTGGGACAAAAGAGCCAGTGGGCACCATTACCCTCCCCATCCCTTAGCACAGATGCAGAGACACCTGCTGAGGGCAGCTAACCTGGACAGCAGCTTCTTGTTACACTTTTATCCAAACTCCACACCCCTGCCCTTTGGTGTGACTGCCCTTCTGGGTCAAACCTGAATCAAGCCCAGTGCAAACAGACACAACCCCCAGAGGACCAGCGCAGGTCCATGCAATGTTGAGCCCCTGAAGTTTAGAGTTGTACAACTCAGCTAGACTGCCTAGGATAAAACACAGGTGCGCTGGGCAGGCAGATAGCCCAGACACAGACAGGGTGAAGGCAGGGATCTGAGGGATACCTGAGACATAGGAGGTGTGATAGTTCACTCTTCTGGGAGAGTCCCCAGACAGCAGTGTGTGTGAATTACCCTCTTCAGGAAAGAGGAGAGGGCTGGCACAATTTCCCTTCCTGCCCCTCAGCATAAACTAACTTCAGTAAGCAGCACAGTACCCACAGTGGAGGCCTAAACTACTTATATCAAGCCATACCCCCTCAGTGCTCTGCAGGTGTTGCTTATCTCTACAAGTGTACCTCAGAATCAGAGCAGCAAGCACCACTCCCAGAAGACCAGCACAAATACCCTGCACACACCATGTCTACTGACTATAGAGTTCTGCAAAGCTTTAGTTCTAGTAGAAATAGCATCAAGTCTCTTTTAACAAGCGACCAGAGCACACTTAGTCAAGATTCACCACACTCTGGCCAAGGTCCAAACACACTCCACTGCAGGCAAGAAGAATTCTGCAGAGGACTGACCTGAGGAAAAGAGCAGCGATAACACCGCAGCAGAGTGCACCCAGCATTCACCAGAGATAACTCCTGAAGTGCCAGGTGCTTCACAATGTCAGATCTCTTCTTCAAAAATCCATTACTCTCAGTAGCAGGAAATATAACAAGTTTTCTAACACAGAGAAGAAGACAGAGACCTAGAAAAAAAACACCAAGATGGGGGAATTCATTCCAAAAGAAAGAACAAGGAAAGATCATAGCCGGGTGGCAAAGCAAAACAGAATCCCAAGCTTGACACTGTGGTCTGCGGATCCCCTGGGTCCCAAGAAGAATGGGTGGCACCTAAGGGTTGCACTGTTCCCAGGCATCGGAGTGTAGAAACCAGCTGAGAACAGCAAGTCAAGGTGCCGACTTTCTGCTCTGTATTACTGTAAACCTTGAACCGCTGCTTGGTCATGTGACTGAATACCTGGAATGAGTACTGCAAACAAGAGAAGTGTGGCTCGACCCTCCCGACCCTCCTGGGGGAGGAACAGCGCGGGTCTACACAGTGGGAGTCCCTAAAATTTAGAATTTTGAAACTCATTTGCAGGCCTGATATAAAGAAGCTTGGACACAGGCAGGGTAAACACAGGGATCTGACAGAAACCAGGGAGATTAAATGACTGATTGCTCTTCTGTGAGAAAATCTGAAGAAGGGAGGCTTGAATTTTCAGCTCCAGGGTTAGAGAATTGAGCACTGCCATAGTAATCCCATCCATCACTCCTGAAAACCTTCAGGGAGCAGAACAGAGCCACCTAGTGGAGTCTAGAGCTGCTTACACCAATCCTTGCCTTCCAGCACCCTGGAGACACATTTCCACTAGGGCTATTCCACTTGAATATCGGCTCAACAGGCCTCTCCCCTGGAAGACCAGAACAAACAACTCACCTACACAAAGTTTACTGGTCATAGAGGGCTGCAGTGGTCAGCTAGGGGGGAAAATAGTATCTAGTATCATTTGTACTTTTATTCTTTATTCTTAAATTATAACTTCTTCACTTGTATTTTCAATTCTTTCTAAACTTTTAAATTTTAATCTTATATACTTTATGTATATATATTTTATTTATTATTTAATTTAATTTATAATTTTATTTTATTTTTTTTTCCTTTCTTATTTGGGGATCTAGATGATTTAAGTAAGCAGATGAAAACAGACTCAAGATCTAGTTTTTGTTGTTGTTATTGTTGTTGGGTTTTTTTGTTTTTGTTTTTGTTTTCTTTTTCCTTCTTCTTTTCTCTTCTGGACAAAATGACACGAAGGAGAACTTCACCTGAAAAGAAAGTATGGGAGGTAGTACTCACAATGAGGGATTTAATCAATACAGATATAAGTAAAAAAAAAAAATAAGTAAGATGTCTGAACTAGACTTTAAAAGAATGATTATAAGGGTACTAGTTAGGCTTGAAAAAAGCATAGACGACACTAGAGAATACTTTACTACAGAGATAAGAGAACTAAAATCTAGTTAAGACAAAATTTTAAAAAAATGCTATTGTTGAGATGCAGTTCCCAGTAGAGGACATGAAACTGAGGGGGTGAATCAGCGATATAGAAGATAAAACTATGGATAATAATGAAACCAGAAGGAAGAGGGAAAGAAAGGTAATGGACCATGAAAGTGGACTAAGGGAAATCAGCGACTTACTAAAATGGAATAACATTTGTATCATAGGAGTCCTGAAGATGAACAGAAAGAAAAGGAGGCAGGTTTATTCAAACAAATTATTACTGAAAACCTCCTAATCTGGGGAAGGATATAGACATCAAAATCTAAGAAGCACAGAAATCAGTGGCTTTCTTATACACTAACAATGAAAATACAGAAAGGGAAATTAGAGAATCGATTCCATTTACTATAGCACCAAGAACCATAAGATACCTGGGAATAAACCTAAACAAAGAGGTAAAGGATCTGTACTCGAGGAACTACAGAACACTCATGAAAGAAATTGAAGAAGACACAAAAAGATGGAAGACCGTTCCATGCTCTTGGATTGGAAGAATAAACATTGTTAAAATGTCTATACTGCCTAGAGCAATCTATACTTTTAATGCCATTCCGATCAAAATTCCACTGGTATTTTTCAAAGAGCTGGAGCAAATAATCCTAAAATTTCTATGGAATCAGAAGAGACCCCAGATTGCTAAGGAAATGTTGAAAAACAAAAACAAAACTGGCGGCATCACATTACCTGATTTCGAGCTTTACTACAAAGCAGTGATCACCAAGACAGCATGGCACTGGCACAAAAGCAGATACATAGACCAGCAGAACAGAGTAGAGAGCCCAGATATGGACCCTCATATCAACTCTATGGTCAAATGATCTTCGACAAAGCAGGAAAAAAAATACAATGGAAAAAAGTCTCTTCAATAAATGGTGCTATATGTAGAAGAATGAAACTCAAACATTCTCTTACACCGTACACAAAGATAAACTCGAAATGGATAAAAGACCTCAACGTGAGACAGGAATCCATCAGAATCCTAGAGGAGAACATAGGCAGTAACCTCTTTGATACCAGCCACAGCAACTTCATGGGGAGGGGAGGCGAACCATAAGAGACTATGTACTCTGAAAACAACCTGAGGGTTTTGAAGGGTCAGGGGTGGGAGGTTGGGGCAACCTGAGGGTTTTGAAGGGTCAGGGGTGGGAGGTTGGGGGAACAGGTGGTGGGTAATGGGGAGGGCACGTTTTGCATGGAGCACTGGGTGTTGTGCAAAAAGAATGAATACTGTTACACTGAAAAAATAAATAAAATGAAAAACAAGAAAAAAAAAAGATATGTTTCCAAAGGCCAAGGAAACAAAAGCAAAAATGAACTTTTGGGACTTCATCAAGATCAAAAGTTTCTGCACAGCCAAGGAAACAGTCAAGAAAACAACAAGGCAACCCACGGAATGGGAGAAGATATTTGCAAGTGACAGTACAGACAAAAGGTTGATATCCAGGATCTATAAAGAACTCCTCAAACTCAACACACACAAAACAGATAATCATATCAAAAAATGGGCAGAAGATATGAACAGACAATTCTCCAATGAAGACATACAAATGGCTATCAGAAACATGACAAAATGCTCATCATCACTAGCCATCAGGGAGGTTCAAATTAAAACCACATTGAGATACCACCTCACACCAGTTAGAATGGCCAAAATTAGCAAGACAGGAAACAATGTGTGTTGGAGAGGATGTGGAGAAAGGGGAACCCTCTTACACTGTTGGTGGGAATGCAAATTGGTGCAGCCACTTTGGGGAACAGTGTGGAGATTCCTCAAGAAATTAAAAATAGAGCTTCTCTATGACCCTGAAATTGCACTGCTGGGTATTTACCCCAAAGACACAAATGTAGTGAAAAGAAGAGCCATCTGTACCCCAGTGTTTATAGCAGCAATGGCCACGGTCGCCAAACTGTGGAAAGAACCAAGATGCCCTTCAACGGATGAATGGATAAGGAAGATGTGGTCCATATACACGATGGAGTATTATGCCTCCATCAGAAAGGTTGAATACTCAACTTTTGTAGCAACAGGGACGGGACTGGAAGGATTATGCTGAGTGAAATAAGTCAAGCAGAGAGAGTCAAGTATATGGTTTCACTTATTTGTGGAGCCTAACAAATAACATGGAGGACATGGGGAGATGGAGAGAAGGGAGTTGAGGGAAATTGGAAGGGGAGATGAATCATGAGAGACTAGGGACTCTGAAAAACAACCTGAGAGTTTTGAAGGGGCGGGGGGAGGGAGGTTGGGGAACCAGGTGGTTGGTATTAGGGAGGGCATATGTTGCATGGAGCACTGGGTGTGGTGCAAAAACAATGAACACTGTTATGCTGAAAAGAAAAAAATAAAGTGATATATGTTTTAAAAAAAATCTAAGAAGCATAGACAACTCCTATTAAATTAAATGAAAGCCAACCATCACCAAGGCAAATCATAGTCAATTTCACAAAATATACAGTCAAGGAAAGAACCCTGAAAGCAACAAGGGGAAATATATCCTTAACCTACAAGGGAAGACATATCAGGTTCACAACAGATCTTTCCACAAAAACCTGGCAAGCCAGAAAGGAGTGGAAGGAAATATTCAAAATGCTGAATTGGAAAAATGTGCAGCCAAGAATTTTTTATCCAGCAAGGCTTTCATTCAGAATAGCAGGAGAGGTAAAGAGTTTCTCAGACAAAGAAAAACTAAAGGAGTTTATCACCACTAAACTAGCCCTATAAGAAATTTTAGGGGGGACTCTTTGAATGGGGAAAAGAGGCCAAAATCAACAGACTAGAAAGGACTAGAGAACATCACCAGCAACACCAGCTCCACAGGTAACACTATGGCACCGAATTCATATCTTTTGATAATCACTCTGAATGTAAATAGACTAACTGCTCCAATCAGAAGATACAGGGTATCAGAATGGAGTAAAAACAAAAACAAAAACAAAAACGAGATCCATTTACATGCTAAGTACAAAGTGTCATTTTAGACCTAAAGGAATCTGTAGATTGAAATTGAAGGGATGGAGAACAATCTACATGATAAGGATGGCACAAGAAAACTGGAGTAGTCATACTTATATCTCACAAACTGGATTTTAAACCAAAGACTGTAATAACAGTTGAAGACGGGAATGGTATCATAATTAAGGGGACTATCCATTCAAATGATCTAACAATTGTAAATATTTATGTCCTTAATTTGGGAGCACTCAAATATATAAATCAATTAATAATAAATGTAAAGAAACTCATGGATAATAATACAATGATAGTAGGGACATTAATGCCTCAATTACAGCAGTGGACAGATCATCTAAGCAGAAAATCAACACACTGGACCAGATGGACGTAACAGATATATTCAGAACATTTCATCCTAAAGCAGCAGAATACACATTCTTTTCAAGTACACATGGAACATTCTCCAGGATAGATTATGTACTAGGTCACAAATCAGCCCTAAACAAGTACAAAAAGACTGAGATCATACCACACATATTTTCGTATCACAAGACCATGAAACTTGATATCAACCACAAGAAAAAAAAATGGAAAGGGCTAAAAAAATGTGGGGATTAAAGAATAAATGGGTTAACCAGGAAATTAATGAAGAAATAAAAATATATGTAGAAGCAAATGAAAATGAAAACAGAACACCACAAAACATTTGGGATGCAGCAAAAGCACTCCTAAGAGGGAATTTTATTACAATATATGACTACCTCAAGAATCCAGAAAAGGCCCAAATACAACTAACTTTACACATAAAGGAGCTAGAAAAGGAACAGCAAATAAAGTCTACAGCCAGCAGAAGAAGGGAAATAATAAAGACTTGACCAGAAATAAATGATACAGAAACAAAAAAAGAAAACAGAATGGATTGAAGAAACTAAGAGCTGGTTCTTTGAAAGAATTAGTAAAATTGGTAAATTCCTATCCAGACTCATCCAAAAGAAAAGAGAAAATACCCAAATAAATAAAATCGTGAATGAAAGAGGAGAGATAACAAGCAAAACCACAGAAATATAAACAATTCTAAGAGAATACTATGAAAAATAATATGACAACAAATTGGGCAATCTGGAAGAAACTGACAAATTCCTAGAAACGTACAAACTATCAAAACTGAAACAAGGAGAAATAGAAAATTTGAACAGACCAAATACCAGCAAAGAAATTGTATCAGTATTCAAAAATTTTCCAACAAACAACAGTCCAGGAGCAAATGGATTACCAGGGGAATTCTACCAGACATTTAAGGAAAAATTAATACCTGTTCCCCTCAAACTGTCCCAAGAAAAAGAAATGGAAGGAGAACTTCCAAACTCATTCTATGAAGCCAGCATTACCTTGATTCCAAAGCCAGACAAAGACTCCACTCAAAAGGGGAGATTGGAGGGGAAGATGAACCATGAGGGACTATGGACTCTGAAAAACAACCTGAGGGTTCTGAATGGGTGGGGGGTGGGAGGTTGGGGGAGCCAGGTGATGGGAATTATGGAGGGCACGCATTGCATGGAGCACTGGGTGTGGTGCACAATGAATTCTGTTATGCTGAAAAGAAATTTAAAAAAAGGGGGGGGAATTACAGGTTAATTTCCCTATTGAAGATGGATGTAAAAATTCTCAATAAAATACTAGCAAACTGAATTCAATAGTACATTAAAATAATTATTCACCACAATCAAGTGAGATTTATTCCTGGGCTGCAACGGTGGTTCAATATTCACAAATTAATCAGTGATACACCACATTGATAAAAAGAAGAATAAGGACCATATGATCCTGCCAATAGGTGCAGAAAAAGAAAGCATTTGACAAAATACAGCATCCTTTCTTGAAAAAAACCCTCAAAAACTAGGGATACACGAAAGATACCTCAGTATCCTAAAGGCCATATATGAAAGACCCATAGCTAATCTCATCATCAATGGAGAAAAACTGAGAGAATTTCCCCTATGGTCAGGAAGAGGACAAGGATGTACACTCGCACAATTACTATTTAACATAGTACTGGAAGTCCTAGCCCAGCAATTAGACAACAAAAAGAAAGAAAAAGCATCCAAATTGGCAAAGAAGTCAATTTTTCACTATTGCGGATGACATGACACTTTATGTAGAAAACTCAAAAGACATTACCAACTTCCTGAAGTAATACATGAATTCAGAAAAGTTGCAGGATATAAAATCAATGTGAAGAAATATTTTACATTTCTATACACCAATAACAAAGCATTAAAAAAAATCAAGGGACTTGGATGGAACTAGAGTGTATCATGCTTAGTGAAATAAGTCAATCGGAGAAAGACAACTATCATATGATCTCCCTGATATGAGGACATGGAGAAGCAACATGGCGGGCTAGGGGGGTAGGAGAAGAATAAATGAAACAAGATGGGATTGGAAGGGAGACAAACCATAAATGACTCTTAATCTCACAAAACAAACTGGGGCTTGCTGGGGGGAGGTGGGATCAGGAGAGGGGGAGGGGGCTATGGACATTGGGGAGGGTATGTGCTATCGTGAGTGCTGTGAAGTGTGTAAACCTGGCGATTCACAGACCTGTACCCCTGGGGATAAAAATACATTATATGTTTATTAAAAAAAAAATTTGGAAGGGGAGGTGAACCATAAGAGACTATAGACTCTGAAAAACAACCTGAGGGTTTTGAAGGGTCAGGGGTGGGAGGTTGGGGGAACAGGTGGTGGGTAATAGGGAGGGCACGTTTTGCATGGAGCACTGGGTGTTGTGCAAAAACAATGAATACTGTTACGCTGAAAAAATAAATAAAATGGAAAAAAAAATCAAGGAAACCCATTTGCGATTGCACCAAAAACAATAGGATACCTAGGAATAATTGTAACAAACAGGTAAAATGTCTTTTCCCTGTAAACTACAGAAGACTTATGAAATAAATTGAAGAGGATACAAAGAAATGCAAAAGCAATCCATGTTCATGGATTGGAAGAACAAGCATTGTCAAAATGTCTATACTGACCAAAGCACTCTACAATTTTAAGGCAATCCCTATCAAAATATCATCGACATTTTTCACAGAACAAACAATCCTAAAATTTGTATGGAACTACAAAAGACTGTGAATAGCCAAAGCGATTCTAAAAAAGAAAAACAAAACTGAAGACATCACAATTCCAGATTTCAAGCTATATTACGAAGATGTGATCAAGACAATATGGTATTGGCACAAAGACAGATGCATAGATCAATAGAACAGAATAGAGATACCAGAAATGAACCCACAACTATGTGGTCAACTAATCTTTGACAAAGCAGGAAAGAATATCCAATGGAAAAAAGACAGTTTCTTCAACAAATGGTGTTGGGAAAAGTGGAAAGCAGCATGCAAAAGATGGAAACTGGACCACTTTCTTATACCATACAGAAAAATAAATCCAAAAGGATGAAAGACCTAAATGTGAGACAGGAAACCATCAAAAGTAGGTGGAACATAACTCAACAGAATAAAGGTCATAAATGAAAAACTCACAGCTAACTTCAGAGTCAATGTTGAAAAACTGAGAACATTTCCCCTAAAATCAGGAACAAGACCAGGATGTATATTTTCACCAGTTTTATTCAACATGGTGTTGGAAGTCCTAGCCACAGCCATCAGACAAAAAAACAAGCAAACAAACAAACCAAAAGCAAAACCAAAACCAAAATCAAAACCAAAATTAAAACCAAAAGCAACAACTAAAAAAAAAAACAAGGAAGAAGTAAAAAGTTCACTATTTTCAGACTATATATATATAGAGAGAGAGAGAGAGAACCCTAAAGAGTCCATCAAAAAATGACTAGAGGGGCGCCTGGGTGGCTCAGTGGGTTAAGCCTCTGCCTTCAGCCCAGGTCATGATCTCAGGGTCCTGGGATCGAGCCCAGCATCTGGCTCTCTGCTCAGCGGGGAGCCTGCTTCCTCCTCTCTCTCTGCCTGCCTCTCTGCCTACTTGTGACCTCTGTCTGTCAAATAAATAAATAAATAAATAATCTTAAAAAAAAAACGACTAGAACTGATCATGAATTGTACAGGTTGCAGGATATAAATTCAATATATGGAAATCCATTCCATTTCTCTACATTAATCATGAAACAGCAGCAAGAGAAATTAAGAAACAAATCCATTTACAATCGCATTAAAAATAATAATGTATTTAGAATAAACTTAACAAAGGAGGTAAAAAACCTGTACTCTTAAAACTATAAAATATTGACGGAAGAAATTGAAGAAGACACACAAAAAAATGGAAAGACATTCTATGCTCATAGGTAAGAGGAATAATTAGTTAAAATATCTATATTACCCAAAGGAATCTACACATTTAATGCAATCCCTATAAAAATACCCACAAAATTTTTCACATAACTAGAACAAAATATCCTAAAATGTATATGAAACCACAAAAGACCCCAAATTGTCAAACAATTTTCAAAAAGAAAAGCAAAGCTGAAGGTATCACAATTTTATACTTCAAGTAATATTACAAAGCCGTAGCAATCAAAAAGCAAGAAGTATGGTACTGGCACAAAAAGAGACACATAGATCAATAGAACAGAATGTAAAACCAGAAATGAAAACAGAATTACATGGTTAATCTTTGAAGAAGGAGGAAAGAATATCCAGTGAGAAAAATTCTCTTCAACAAATGGTGCTGTGAAAACTGGAGAGCTTCATGCAAAAGAATGAAACTGGACCATTTTTTTCACCATGCACAAAAATAAATTCAAAATGGATTAAAGACCTAAATGTAAGACAAGAAACCATTAAAATCCTAGAAGAGAGCACA
This sequence comes from Meles meles, assembly GCF_922984935.1. Taxonomy (NCBI): domain Eukaryota; kingdom Metazoa; phylum Chordata; class Mammalia; order Carnivora; family Mustelidae; genus Meles; species Meles meles. The sequence goes on along the minus strand of NC_060087.1, from coordinate 48,837,073 downwards.
GGCAGTAATGATTTTGACATAAACTGTAGCAATTTTTTTCTTCGTATGTCTCCTGAGGCAAAGGAAAGAAAAGTAAAAATAAATGATTGGGACTATATCAAAATAAAAACTTCTGCACAGTGAAGGAAACAATCAACAAAACTAAAAGACAACCTACTAAATGGAAGAATATATTTGCAAGTGACGTATCCAATAAAGGGTTAGTATCTAAAATATATAAGAACTTATAAAACTCAACACCCCCCCCAAAAAAACCAAATAGTCCAGTTAAATTTGGACAGAAGACATGAACAGACATTTCTCCAAGGAAAACATTTACATGATCAGCAGATACATGGAAACACACTCAGCATTACTCATCATCAGGAAAATGCAAACCAAAACTACAATACACCTCACGTCTGTCAACAATGGGTAAAACGGAAAACACAGGAAACAACAAATGTTGAAGAGAGTGTGGAGAAAAATGAACTCTAATGCACTGTGGGTGGGAATGCAAACTGGTGCAGCTACTCTGGAAAACATATTGAGTCTCCTCAAAAAAGTTAAAAACAGAACTACTGCATATAATCTATAATCACGCTAGTGGGTATTTACCCCCCAAATACAAAAATGCTAATTCAAAGATATACAAACATCCTTCTGTTTATAACAACATTATTTACAATAATGCATTTATGAATTATGAAAATTATGAAAGCAACCTGAGTGTCCATTAGATAAATGGATCCAGAAGATATGGTATATATACACAATGGAATACTATTCAGCCATAGGAAATAATGAAATCTTGCCATTTGCTATGACGTAGATGGAGCAGAATACTATAAGGAAAAGTGAAACTACTCAGTCAAAAAAAGACAAATATCATATGATTTCAATCATATGGAATTTAAGAAACAAACAAAAAAAAAGAACAAAGGAAGGGGTGGGGGAGAGGAACAAACTCTTAATTATAGAGAACCAACTGATGGTCCCCAGAGGGGAGGTGGTTTAGGGGGATAGTTAAAATGGTCAGTGGGGATTAAGGAGTGCAGTTTTCGTGATGAACACTGGGTGATACATGAAATTGTTGTATCACTGTGCTGTACACTGAAAACTAATATAAAATTATAGTTAACTATACTGGAATTAAAAAGAAACTAATAGGTTGCATTGAAAGCAGTGCTAAGAGGAAAATTTATAGCTGTAAAGATTTAAATTACAAAGAATAAGTATCTCAAATCAGTGTCATAGCTTTACATTTACAGAACTAGAAAAAAATATAAAACAAAATCCAAAGATAGCAGAAGGAAGGAAATAATAAATATCATAGCAGATAAAAATAAAGTAGAAGATAGAAAAACAATACAGAAAAAAATGAAATGAAGAGTTAGGTTTTAAAAAAGAACAATGAAATTGACACTTCTCCTACGTTGATTAAAAAAAAGAGAGTTAACTCAATTTTAAAATAAAAAAAGACATCATAACCAGTTTTACCAAAAAAAATTATTCTAAAAGCATACTATAAACAATTGTACCCTAAGAAAGTGAATATCTGTATAAAATGGATTAATGTCTAGAAGCATACAAAGTTCAAAGACTGTATCATGAAGAATTAAGAAAGTCTGAACAGACCTAAAGCTAGAAAGTCAATAATATCACTAATGAAAACCTTCTAACAAAGAAAAGCCCAGGACCAAGTGAAGCCTCTTGGGTTTTAGAATTTTATTAAATATTTAAAACTTTAAAAATTATAAATGGAATCAATTCTCTAATTTCCCTTTCTACAGTTTCATAGTTAGTGTATAAGAAAGCAACTGATTTCTGTGCATTGATTTTGTAACCTGCCACATTACTGAACTGCTGTATGAGTTCTAGTAGTTTGGGGTTGGAGTGTTTTGGGTTTTCCACATAAATTATCATATCACTGTGAAGAGAGCTTGACTTCATTGCCAATTTGAATACATTTTATTTCTTTTTGTTGTCCGATTGCTGTTGCTAGGACTTCTAATACTATGTTGAACAAGAGTGGTGAGAGTGGGCATCCTTGTCATGTTCCTGATCTCAAAGGGAAGGCTGTCAGCTTTTCCCCATTGAGGACAATATTCGCTGTGGGTTTTTCATAGCTGGATTTTATGAAGTTGAGGAATGTTCCCTCTAGCCCTATACTCTGAAGAGTTTTAACCAGGAACGGATGCTGTATCTCGTCAAGTGCTTTTTCTGCATCAATTGAGAGGGCCATGTGGTTCTTCTCTCTTTTCTTACTGATTTGTTCTATCACCTAGATTGATTTGTGAATGTTGAACCACCTTGCATTCCAGGGATACATCCCACCTGTTCATGGTATATAATCTTTTTAATGTACTGCTGGATCCTATTAGCTAGGATCTTGTTGAGAATCTTGGCATCCATATTCATCAGGAATATTGGTCTGAAATTCTCCTTTTTGTGGGGTCTTTGCCTGGTTTGGGGATCAAGGTAATGCTGGCTTCATAGAAAGAGTCTGAAAGTTTTCTATTTTCTGAAACAGCTTCAGGAGAATAGGTATTATTTCTTCTTGGAATTTTTGGTAGAATTCCCCAGGGACTCCATCAGGTCCTGGACTTTCGTTTGGGAGATTTTTGAACACTGCTTCAATCTCATTACTAGTTATTGGTCTATTCGGGTTGTCAATTTCTTCCTGTTTCAGTCTTGGAAGTTTATACCAATTCCCAAACTCTTCCAAATAATGAAAGGGGAGATAACATTTTCAAGTTCATTTTGTGAGAGCAACATTACCCTGTTGCCAAAGCTAGATAGACACCACGAGAAACAAAAACTACTGACCAATACGCCTTATGAATATTGATACAAATATCTCCAGCAAAATACCAGTAAGTATAATGGAAAAGCACATTAAAAAAAGTTTATACAGCATGACCATATGTTCCTGGAATGCAAATGGAGCTCATGATGTGAAAATCCATAATCATAATACAACACATTAACATAATGAAGGAGGGAAAAACAAGATAATCTCAGTTGATGCAGAAAAAGCATTTAACAAAATTTAACACACTTAAGTAACAAAATACTCACAAAAGTAGAAATGGAAGGAAACTACTCAACATAATAAAAGTTATAAATGAAAAGCCTACAGATAGTATTACACTCAATAAAGAAAAACAAAGGCTTTCCTCTAAGAAATAAGACATGGATAATCCATTTTCACTAACTCTTTTCAAGATAAACAGGAAGCCCTAGCCACAGCAATTAGTCAGGAAAATAAATGAAGATATCCAATTTGAAATGGAAGAATTAAATATATCTGCGTTCACAAACAAAATGATTTTATATATAGAAAATCCTAAAGATTACACAGAATTACTGTTAGAACTAATAAGTGAGTAAACATTTCTGGATGTTACAATTAACATTAACTAATTAATTGTTAATTAAACAATTAACAAAAAAACAATTGTGCTTTTTTTAAAATTTTATTTATTTGACAGAGAGAGATCACAAGTAGGCAGAGAGGCAGGCAGAGAGAGAGAGGGAGAAGCAGGCTCCTTGCTGAGCAGAGAGCCAGATGCTGGGCTAGATCCCAGGACCCTGAGATCATGACCTGAGCTGAAGGCAGAGGCTTAACCCACTGAACCACCCAGGCGCTCCTTCTTTCTTTTTTTTTAAATAAAAGATTTTATTAATTTATTTGGGCGAGAGGAAAGAGAGAGAGACCACAAGTAGAGGGGAAGAGCAGAAGGACAGGGAGAGGAACAAGCAGACTCCCTGCTGAGTGGGGAGCCCAACACAGGGCTTAATACCAGGACCCTGAGATCATGACCTGAGCTAAAGGCAGATGCTTAACTGACTCAGTCACCCAGGTGCCCCAGCAGTTGTGTTTCTATACAACAATGCCAAACAATCTATAAAGGAATTTAAGAGGGGCAGTTCCATTTACAATAGCATCAAGAAAGAAAAAAGTACCTACTTAGTTAACATACCTAATAAGGCAAAAGTCTTGTATACTGAAAATTACGAGATGTTGCTGAAAGAAATTAAAGTATACACAAATAATGGAAAGACATCCCATTTTATAGATTGGAATACTTAATTTCATTTTTGCTTTTGTTTCCATTGCCCCTGGAGACGTGTTTAGTAAGAAGTTGCTAAGGCTAAGGACAAAGGGATTGCTGCCCGTGTTCTCCTCTAAGATTTTGATGGATTCCTGTCTTACACTTTGTTCTTATCCATTTGTTCTTATCCATTTGAATTTATTTTGGTGTATGGTGTAAGAAAGTGGTCTAGTTTAATTCTTTTGAATGCTGTCCAGTTTGCTCAACACCATTTATTGAAGAGACGGTTTTCCATTGGATATTCTTTCTTGCTTTGTTGAAGATTAGTTGGCCATACAGCTGTGAATCTATTTCTGGGTTCTCTATTCTGTTCCATTGAGATATGTGTCTATTTCTGTGCCAGTACCACATTGTCTTGAACATTACAGCTTTGTAATATAGCTTGAAATCCAGAATCATGATACCTCCAGTTTTGCTTTTGTTTCTTAAGAATTCCTTTTTCTATTTGGGGGTCTTTTGTGGTTCAATACAAGTTTTAGGATTGTTTGCTCCAGTTCTGTGAAAAATGCTGTTGGTTTTTTGATAGGAAATACATTAAGTGTGTAGATTGCTTTGAATACTATAGACACTTTCAGGATGTTAGTTTTTCCAATCCATGAGCATAGAATGCTTTTCCATTTCTTTGTGTCCTCTTCAATTTCTTTCATAAGTGTTGTATAGTTTTCAAAGTACAGATCATTTGCCTCTTCAGTTAAGTTTATTTCTAGGTATCCTATTGTTTTTGATGCAGTTGTAAATGGGATCATTTACTTTATTTCTTTTTCTGCTTTGTAGGTGTATAGAAATGCAACCGATTTCTGCACATTGATTTCATGTCCTGTGATTTGCTAAATTCATGATTACTTCTTGCAATTATTTGGTGGAGTCTTTGAGATTTCTATATATAGTACCATGACATCCACAAATAGTGAATGTTTGACTACTTCCTTACAAATTTGAATACCGTTTCCATCTTTTTTTTAATTATTTATTTTTATTTGTTTATTTACAGTATAACAGTGTTCATTGTTTTGGCATCACACCCAGTGCTCCATGCAGTACGTGCCCTCCCTATTACCCACCACCTGGTTCCTCAACCTCCCACCCCACCCACCCCCCCCCCCGCCACCCCTTCATAACCCTCTGGTTGTTTTTCAGAGTCCATAGTCTCTCATGGTTCATCTCCCCTTCCAGTTTCCCTCAACTCCCTCTCCTCTCCATCTCCCCATGTCCTCCATGTTATTTGTTATGCTCCACAAATAAGTGAGACCATATGATACTTGACTCTCTCTGCTTGACTTATTTCGCTCAGCATAATTTCTTCCAGTCCCGTCCATGTTGCTACAAAAGTTGGGTATTCGTCCTTTCTGATGGAGGCATAATACTCCATTGTGTATATGGACCACATCTTCCTTATCCATTCATCCGTTGAAGGGCATCTTGGTTCTTTCCACAGTTTGGCGACTGTAGCCATTGCTGCAATAAACATTGGGGTACAAATGGCCCTTCTTTTCACTACATCTGTATCTTTGGGGTAAATACCCAGCAGTGCAATTGCAGGGTCATAGGGAAGCTCTATTTTTAATTTCTTCAGGAATCTCCACACTGTTCTCCAAAGTGGCTGCACCAACTTGCATTCACGCCAACAGTGTAAGAGGGTTCCCCTTTCTCCACATCCTCTCCAACACACGTTGTTTCCTGTCTTGCTAATTTTGGCCATTCTAACTCATGTTAGGTGATATCTCAATGTTGTTTTAATTTGAATCTCCCTGATGGCTAGTGATGATGAACATTTTTTCATGTTTCTGATAGCCATTTGTATGTCTTCATTGGAGAAGAGTCTGTTCATATATTCTGCCCATTTTTTGATATGATTATCTGTTTTGTGTGTGTTGAGTTTGAGAAGTTCTTTATAGATCCTGGATATCAACCTTTTGTCTGTACTGTCATTTGCAAATATCTTCTCCCATTCCGTGGGTTGCCTCTTTGTTTTGGTGACTGTTTCCTTTGCTGTGCAGAAGCTTTTGATCTTGATAAAGTCCCAAAAGTTCATTTTTGCTTTTGTTTCCTTGGCCTTTGGAGACATATCTTGAAAGAAGTTGCTGTGGCTGATATCGAAGAGGTTACTGCCTATGTTCTCCTCTAGGATTCTGATAGATTCCTGTCTCACGTTGAGGTCTTTTATCCATTTCGAGTATATCTTTGTGTACGGTGTAAGAGAATGGTCGAGTTTCATTCTTCTACATATCGCTGTCCAGTTTTCCCAGCACCATTTATTGAAGAGACTGTCTTTTTTCCATTGAATATTTTTTCCTGTTTTGTCGAAGATTATTTGACCATAGAGTTGAGGGTCCATATCTGGGCTCTCCACTCTGTTCCACTGGTCTATGTGTCTGTTTTTATGCCAGTACCATGCTGTCTTGGTGATCACAGCTTTGTAGTAAAGCTTGAAATCAGGTAACGTGATGCCGCCAGTTTTGTTTTTGTTTTTCAACATTTCCTTAGCAATTCGGGGTCTCTTCTGACTCCATACAAATTTTAGGATTATTTGCTCCAGCTCTTTGAAAAATATCGGTGGAATTTTGATTGGAATGCCATTAAAAGTATAGATTGCTCTAGGCAGTATAGACATTTTAACAATGTTTATTCTTCCAATCCAAGAGCATGGAACAGTCTTCCATCTTTTTGTGTCTTCTTCAATTTCTTTCATGAGTGTTCTTTAGTTCCTCGAGTACAGGTCCTTTACTTCTTTGGTTAGGTTTATGCCCAGGTATCTTACGGTTCTTGGTGCTATAGTAAATGGAATCGATTCTCTAATTTCCCTTTCCGTATTTTCATTGTTAGTGTATAAGAAAGCCACTGATTTCTGTACATTGACTTTGTATCCTGCCACGTTACTGAATTGCTGTATGAGTTCTAGTAGTTTGGGGGTGGAGTCTTTGGGGTTTTCCATATAAAGAATCATGTCATCTGCGAAGAGAGAGAGTTTGACTTCTTCCTTGCCAATTTGGATACATTTTATTTCTCTTTGTTGTCTGAATGCCGTTGCAAGAACTTCTAATACTATGTTGAACAAGAGTGGTGAGAGTGGGCATCCTTGTCGTGTTCCTGATCTCAACGGGAGGGCTGCAAGCTTTTTCCCATTGAGGATGATATTTGCTGTGGGTCTTTCATAGATAGATTTTATGAAGTTCAGGAATGTTCCCTCTATCCCTATACTTTGAAGCGTTTTCATCAGGAACGGATGCTGGATTTTGTCAAATGCTTTTTCTGCATCAATTGAGAGGACCATGTGGTTCTACTCTCTTCTCTTATTGATGTGTTCTATCACACTGATTGATTTGTGAATGTTGAACCAACCTTGCAACCCAGGGATGACTCCCACCTGGTCATGGTGGATAATCTTTTTAATGTGCTGCTGGATCCTGTTTGCTAGGATCTTGTTGAGAATCTTTGCATCCATATTCATCAGTGATATTGGTCTGAAATTCTCCTTTTTGGTAGGGTCTTTGCCTGGTTTGGCGATCAGGGTAATGCTGGCTTCATCAAAAGAGTCTGGAACTTTTCCTTCTGCTTCAATTTTTTGAAACAGCTTCAGGAGAATTGGTGTTATTTCTTCTTTGAAAGTTTGATGGAATTCCCCAGGGAATCCGTCAGGTCCTGGGCTCTTGTTTTTTGGGAGGTTTTTGATCACCGCTTCATTCTCATTACTAGATATCGGTCTATTCCGGTTGTCAATTTCTTCCTGGTTCAATTTTGGGAGTTTGTAGCTTTCCAGGAATGCATCCATTTCATCTAGGTTGCTTAGCTTATTGGCATATAACTGTTGGTAATAATTTCTGATGATTGTTTCTATTTCCTTGGTGTTAGTTGGGATCTCTCCCTTTTCATTCATAATTTTATTAATTTGGGCTTTCTCTCTTTTCTTTTGGATTAGTGTGGTCAATGGTTTATCGATCTTATTGATTCTTTCAAAAAACCAGCTTCTAGTTTCATTGATACGTTCTACTGTATCTCTCGTTTCTACCTCATTGATCTCTGCTCTAATCTTGATTATTTCCCTTCTTGCATGTGGAGTTGGTTTGATTCGTTGTTGATTCTCCAGTTCTTTAAGGTGTAGAGACAGCTGGTGTATTCTGAATTTTTCAATGTTTTTGAGGGAGGCTTGGATGGCTATGTATTTCCCCCTTAGAACCGCCTTTGCTGTATCCCATAGGTTTTGGACCGAGGTGTCTTCATTCTCATTGGTTTCCATGAATTGTTTAAGTTCATCTTTGATCTCCTGGTTGATCCAAGCATTCTTAAGCAAGGTGGTCTTTAGCTTCCAGGTGTTTGAGTTCCTTCTGAACTTTTCCTTGTGATTGAGCTCCAGTTTCAAAGCATTGTGATCTGAGAATATGCAGGGAATAATGTCAGTCTTTTGGTATCGGTTGAGTCCTGCTTTGTGACCCAGTATGTGGTCTATTCTGGAGAAGGTTCCATGTGCACTTGAGAAGAAGGAGTATTCTGTTCTTTTAGGGTGGAATGTTCTGTATATGTCTATGAGGTCCATCTGGTCCAATGTTTCATTCAATGCTCTTATTTCTTTATTAATTTTCTGCTTTGATGATCTGTCTATTTCTGAGAGAGGCGTATTAAGATCTCCTACTATTATTGTATTCGTATCAATATGACTCTTTATCTTGATTAATAGTTTTCTTACGTAATTGGGTGCTCCCATATTGGGGGCATAGATATTCACAATTGTTAGATCTTCTTGGCGGATAGTCCCTTTAAGAATTATGTAGTGTCCTTCTGTATCTCTGACTACAGTCTTTAGTTTAAAATCTAATTTATCCGATATGAGAATCGCTACTCCGGCCTTCTTTTGAGGCCCATTGGCATGAAAGATGCTTCTCCATCCCTTCACTTTCAGTCTGGGTGTATCCTTAGGTTCAAAATGGGTCTCTTGTAGACAACATATGGATGGGTCCTGTCGTTTTATCCAATCTGCAACCCTGTGTCGTTTTATGGGCGCATTTAGGCCATTCACATTGAGAGTGATTATTGAGAGATAGGTTTTTATTGACATCGTGTTGCCTTTGAAGTCTTTCTGTCTATAGATTGTTTCTATATTTCTGTTCAATGACATTCTTAGGATTTTTTCTCTTTTATAGGACCCCCCTTAATATTTCCTGCAGTGTCGGCTTGGTGGTTGCATAGTCTTTTAAGCCTTGCCGGTCTTGGAAACTCTTTATCTCTCCATCCATTTTAAATGTCAGTCTTGCTGGATAGAGTATTCTTGGTTGCATGTTCTTCTCATTTAGTACTCTGAATATATTTTGCCAGCCCTTCCTGGCTTGCCAGGTCTCTGTGGAAAGGTCTGACGTTATTCTAATGGGCTTTCCTCTGTATGTAAGAAGCTTCTTTGTCCTAGCTGCTTTTAAGTGGGTCTCTCTTGAAACATAATTCCCCATTCTAACTATAAGGTGCCGTGAGGACTTTCGAGAATCTAAAATCTTGGGAGGAAATCTTTCTGCCTCTAGTACATGAACGTTGTTTCCATTCGTGAGATTGGGAAAATTTTCATAGACAACTTCTTCCACTATATCTTCTAGATTTCTTTCTTTTTCTTCCCCTTCAGCGATTCCAATAATTCTGACGTTGGAACGTTTCATGGCATCGTTTATTTCCCTGATTCTGTTTTCGTGGCTTCTGAGCTGTTTGTTCCAGGCTTCCTCCTGATCCTTTCTCTCTATCTGTTTGTCCTCCAGATCACTAATTCTATCTTCTGTCTCAGTTACCCTAGCTTTTAGAGAATTTAGATTGGATTGGAACTCATTGAGAGCATTTTGAACATCATCCCTGGTGGCTTTCAGTTCTGCCCTAACATTGTGAACATCATCCCTGGTGGCTTTCAGTTCTGCCCTAATCAATTCTGTTTGGTCATCCATGGCTTTCTCCAACCTAGCTATTGCCTGGATAATTGTTAGTCTGAATTCCTTTTCTGACATATTGTCTATGTCGATAGCCATTAGCTCTGTTGCAGAAGGCCCATCCTCTGTATTTTTCTTCTGTTGGGTATTCCTCCTCCTAGTCATTTTGGTAAGAGATGACTAAACAGATGCAGCTGGACTTATCGATTGTGGTGCAGTCAATGTGCACCCTGGAACGCTTCTGTGCAATCAGGATTCCCCACCCAAATGAGAGAAAAAAGAAAAGAAAAAGAAATAGAGAAGAAGAAAGAAAAAAAAGGGGGAAAGAAAAAAGGAAAAAAAAAGAGAGAGAGAGATAGGAAAAAAAGGGAAGATAAAAGAGAAGGCTCAGCCCAAATGGGCCACAAGGTAAGATTTGTGGAGTATACAAACAAAAACAGACCGACAAAGAGAGTGAGAAAAGTATATGACAAGAGAAAAAAATATGTATATATAAGCAAATAAAAGGGAAGAACCTCATCAGAAAGAACCCCAAGTATAAGGTTTATATATTATCAGGACAAACACAAATTCACAGAAACACTGACAGAAGGAAAAATTGGGAGAATGGTTATAGATTCTCAGTGTGGCTGAGGAAGGTTATTTTGATTCTTCCTGAAGGTATCTTGATGTTTTTGTTAAGGGACTCAACTTTCCTAAGTTACAGGGGGAGTAGAAACTGGTTTGCCTATAGGGGTAGCATTGATTGGGGAAAGGGGATTACCTTGAAGTTTAACTCTATATGTATAGTAGAAAATAAAAATTAAAAAAGAATAAACTAGACTAAACTAAGTTAAAATTAAAAAAGAATTAAAAAAATAAAAAAACAAAAGAAAAACATGGGTGTATGTATCAAAAATTTCAGGTTAGAAGGTTATTAAAGAATTTGATGTACTGGACATCTCAGTGTGATGGTAAATAGGTTAAAAATGATCTGTATGTATAAAAAAAAGAACCAGAATATTGGTAAAGAGTTAAAAATAAAAGTTGTATTTATGAAGTAGTGGTGGTTGTTCTCTTGTAGTCTTTTTTTTTTTTTCTTCCTTCCTGGTTGGTTTTCTGGGGGAGGGGCCTGCCACGTGGGTTTTCAGACAATGATGTTCCCTGAGTTAGGTCCTCCCGCTCCCCTCAAGGGGGTGAGCTCTTTTTTTTTCAGGAAACTGTTTTTTTCAGCCTTTTGTTCTCTGGGGGTTTTTATGTTCTTTCATCTGCTTTTGACTGCTTTTGATGGTTTTTGGAGGTTTAGAAGAGAGCAAACAGCACCCCAACCTCCCTCTCAGAGAGAAGCCTCAGACTGTTTTGCAAAAGCTGCTGGCAGAGTCGGTTCTGAGTCACTGTCCCTGGGGATGCAGGAGATCCTCGTTGTACCCAAAACCAGGGCAGCGGTGGCTGTCTAGGCAGCTCCAGACCGCCAGAGAGGTTTGGAGCAGAGATTGCACACTGAGATTTTCCCGCTGTCCCGGGCTGGGAAAGTCTGGTTTTTCTGGCTGCCAGAGCTCCAGGCTAGCGCCTATGAGCACCTATCCCAAGGGAAGGTGTGGGACGCGCGCGTTTCAGGATTGCCGTCTGGCCAGGCTCCCAGCCCCTCACGGGAGCCAGACCCCACTCGTTCTTGGGCGCGCTGGCATTCAGGTGCACTGGCGGCTCAGGGACGGAGACCTGATTTCTCCGCCGCACTCTCTCTGGCTCCGTGCCAGGGGAGGCTGTCCTGGGTCCAGGGACTTAGGTCCCTGACCCTAACCGCCCAGGTTCCCACTATTACCCCCCGTGATCCTTTGCTCTTTATTTTTTGAGTGCTTTTAACCAGACTCCAAGTTAATGCTGGTCCCCAGACACAGAGCACTCTCGTGTTGGGGTGTTACTTTCCAATTGGTCACCTCTGGTGGCTCCCTCCCCCCTTTGTTTTTCTTCCGATATCAGTCCGATGCTCCCAGTCTGCTTTACCTGCCACTGGCATCTTCTGCTCCAGTAGAGATCCAGACGTGTATAATTCTGATCTCAGGCTGATTTCATGGGTGGTCGGAGTTCTTTGGTAGGTAATCAGCTCACTTTAGGGTACAGGTTGAAATGGTGCCTCCTCCTACTTCCCCGCCATCTTGACTCCCCCCCCCCCCCGCCCGTTACCATCTTTTTACTCTCTGATGGCTCAGGCAAGAATTCTTATACTATTGTAAATGGCAATGGTGGGAATGGGCATCGTTTTTTCATTCCTGATCAAAGGGGAAAGTCTCTAAGTTTTTTTTCCTGTAGCGGATGATTTTAGCTGTGGATCCTTCCTACATGCCCTTTATGATATTAGGGTATGTTCCATCTATCCGTATTCTGTTGAGGCTTTTTGCCAAGAAGCAAATGCTGTATTTTGTCTAATATTTTTTTTCTAAAAAATATGGTTCATATTCTTTTTTTTCTTAATGTGTTATATCACATTCATTGATTTCTGAATAGTGGACCACCTCTGTAGCCCAGGAATAAATGCTATTTGAGCATGGTCCATAATTCTTTTATGGTATTGTTTAAATAGTCTTCTTAGTATTTTACTGAGAATTTTTTGCATCCATGTTCAGCAGGGATATTGGCCAGTAATTCTTTTTTTTTTATATTTAAGTGTTCAACTTTTATTTTTTTTCTGTTTTATTTCCATTTTATTTATTTCTTCAGCGTAACAGTATTCATTGTTTTTGCACAACACCCAGTGCGCCATGCAAAACGTGCCCTCCCTATTACCCACCACCTGTTCCCCCAACCTCCCACCCCTGACCCTTCAAAACCCTCAGGTTGTTCTTCAGAGTCCATAGTCTCTTATGGTTCGCCTCCCCTTCCAAATTTTTTTTTTAATAAACATATAATGTATTTTTATCCCCAGGGGTACAGGTCTGTGAATTGCCAGGTTTACACACTTCACAGCACTCACGATAGCACATACCCTCCCCAATGTCCATAGCCCCCTCCCCCTCTCCTGATCCCACCTCCCCCCAGCAACCCCCAGTTTGTTTTGTGAGATTAAGAATCATTTATGGTTTGTCTCCCTCCCAATCCCATCTTGTTTCATTTATTCTTCTCCTATCCCCCTAACCCCCCATGTTGCTTCTCCTCATATCAGGGAGATCATATGATAGTTGTCTTTCTCCGATTGACTTATTTCACTAAGCATGATACGCTCTAGTTCCATCCACGTCATCGCAAATGGCAAGATTTCATTTCTTTTGATGGCTGCATAGTATTCCATTCTGTATATATACCACATCTTCTTTATCCATTCATCTGTTGATGGACATCTAGGTTCTTTCCATAGCTTGGCTATTGTAGACATTGCTGCTATAAACATTCGGGTACACGTGCCCCTTTGGATCCCTATGTTTGTATCTTTAGGGAAAATACCCAGTAGTGCAATTGCTGGGTCATAGGGTAGTTCTATTTTCAACATTTTGAGGAACCTCCATGCTGTTTTCCAGAGTGGTTGCACCAGCTTGCATTCCCACCAACAGTGGAGGAGGGTTCCCCTTTCTCCGCATCCTCGCCAGCATCTGTCATGTCCTGACTTGTTAATTTTAGCCATTCTGACTGGTGAGATAAAGGGCTAGTATCCAAAATCTATAAGGAACTCAGCAAACTCAACACCCAAAGAACAAACAATCCAATCAAGAAATGGGCAGAGGACATGAACAGACATTTCTGCAAAGAAGACATCCAGATGGCCAACAGACACATGAAAAAGTGCTCCACGTCACTCGGCATCAGGGAAATACAAATCAAAACCACAATGAGATATCACCTCACACCAGTAATTCTCCTTTTTAATGGGATCTGTCTGCTATTGGAATCAAAGTAATACTGACATCATAGAATGAGTTTAGAAGTTTTCCTTCACTTCTGTTTTATGGAAAAGCATGAGAAGAATAGCTGTCAACTCTTCTTTAAATGTCTGGTAGAGGGAGAAGGCAAGATGGCAGATGAGTAGGGGACCCTGTTTCAACTAGTCCCCTGAACTTATCTGGATATCTATCAAACCATTTTGAAAACCCACAAAATCAGCCCGAGATGTAAGAATATATATCTGGATCTACAAGCTGAAAAAAAAAAAACTTTTTTGTAAGGGTAGAATGTGCAGAGTCATGAATATTCAGGGAGATATCAGAAAATAAATAGAAGAGATAGGGAGCCACGGGAGGCTGAAGTTTTGGGGAGTGCAGGCAGAAGTGTTTGTCCTGGAGGGTTTATTAAAGGGCATACTGCAAATTTTCTGTTCTGGGCCAGAGGTTTGGCTGTGGCCATTTTTGCTCTGATCCTCAAAAGAGGAGTAGACAGCTCCCAGGGAACAAAAACCATAAAGAAAATAAGCTTCCACTGTGCCCATGCCCTTGGAAGGGGGCAGGGCAACTCCACACAGGCAAGGTTACCTGAGAAACAACATGGCAGGCCCCTCCCTAAGAAGACAGGCTGGGTAAACAACCGGATGGCAATTCTATGGATCCCATAGGACCATAAAATCCCAACAACAGGGTAATATTGCATATTGAGCTCCAGGTGTGGCCTCAAGGTTGGTTTATTTTTCAGATAAAAAATCGCCTTTTCTGTTTTTTCTGTTTCTTACACTTTTTCTGTTTTTTTTACCTTCTCATTTCAAATAGATATTAATTCAAATTAATTCAAATAGATATTATAGATATTAATTACAACAACCTATATTTCATAGTATCTCTTTAACTTGAATTTATTCACACCGAATTTTTTATAAATACATGCCTTACTGTAGACTTTTTTTCACGATTCAGTTTTGCATACACACACACACACACACACACACACACACACACACACACACGTTTTACTTTTCCTATGATTTGGGATTTAGTGTACTCTAACTCACACACCAAAATACATTCAGGAACAACTCAAACATCCTGTTTTGTCCACACTGAGAGATTATAAATCCCTTCACCATTCCTCCATTTTTAAATTTCTAATTTTAAAAATTTTATTCATGTGTTTTATTTTGGCTTTGGTTTTCTTCAATGAATTTTGCTATGGTTCATCTTGCTTGGGTCATGATTGATATTTTGGACTGTGTTCATTCACTTAACCATCCCTTAACAGAACTACTATAAGGAGGAAGTCCTGGCAAAGAAAACAACTGGAGATAATGCCCTCTGCCATAGAACAAATGGATATGGATATAGGCAAGATGTTAGAGACAGAATTCAGGATAGCAATTCTAAAGTCAATAGCTAGACTTCAAGAAAGAATTGGTGACAATATAGAATCTCTAAAATTATTTTTGTTGATGCATTCTACTATATCTCTAGTTTCTATCTCATTCATCTCTTCTCTAATCTTGATTATATCCCTTCTTGTGTGTGGGGTTGGCTTAATTTGTTGTTGATTCTCCAGTTCTTTAGGTGTAAAGACAGCTCATGTATTCTGGATTTTTCAATTTTTTTTAGGGAGACTTGGATGGCTATGTACTTCCCCCTTAGGACCGTCTTTGCTTTATACCATAGGTGTTGGACCAAAGTGTCTTCATTCTCATTGGTTTCCATGAATTGTTTAAGTTCTTCTTTGATCTTCTGGTTGATCCAAGCATTCTTAAGCAAAGTGGTCTTTCGCTTTCAGGTGTTTGAATTTCTTCCAAACTTTTTCTTGTGATTGAGATCCAGTTTCAAAGCATTGTGATCTGAGAATATGCAGGGAATAATGTCAGTCTTTTGGTATCGGTTGAGCCCGATTTGTGACCCGGTATGTGGTCTATTCTGGAGAAGGTTCAATGTGCACTCGAGAAAAATGAGTATTCTGTTGTTTTAGGGTAGAATGTTCTGTATATATCTATGAGGTCCAACTGGCCCAATGTGTCATTCGATGTGCTTGTTTCCTTATTGATTTTCTGCTTGGATGATCTGTCTGTTACTGAGAGTGGCGTGTTAAGATCCCCTACCATTAAGATATTCATATCAATGTGATTCTTTATCTTGATTAACAGTTGTCTTATGTAGTTGGCTTCTCCCATATTGGGGGCATAAATATTTACAATTGTTAAATCTTCTAGGTGGATAGACCCTTTAAGAATTATGTGGTGTCCTCCTGTACCTCTGACTACAGTCTTTAGTTTAAAATCTAATTTAACTGATATGAGAATCACTACCCCAGCCTTCTTTTGAGGCCCTTTGGCATGAGAGATGCTTCTCCATTCCTACACTTTCAGTCTGGGTGTATCCTTAGGTTCAAAATGGGTCTCTTGTAGACAACATATGGATGGGTCCTATTGTTTTATCCAGTCTACAACACTGTGCCATTCTATGGGAGCATTTAGGCCATTCACATTGAGAGAAATTATTAAGAGATATGTTGTTACTGACAATGGGTTGCCCATGAAGTCCTTGTTTCTATAGACTGTCTTCATAAATTTCTATTCTATGACATTCTTGGGTTTTTTTGACAGCATCAATGAGATCAATAAAACACAGGCCAAAGTAATCCAGAAGAAAAGAGATAGGACTCAAATTAATAAAATAATGAATGAAAAGGGAGAGATCACAACTAACACCAAGGGCATAGAAACAATCATCAGAAATTATTATCAACAGTTATAGGTCAATGAACTAAGCAACCTAGATGAAATGGATGCATTCTTGGAAAACTATAAACTTCCAAAACTGAATCAGGAAGAAACTGACTACCTGAATAGACCAATATCTAATAAGGAGATTGAAGCAGTGATCAAAACTTCCCAAAAAACAAGAGCCCAGGACCTGAAGGATTCTGTGGGGGAATTATACCAAACATTCAAAGAAGAAATAATACTTATTCTCTGAAACTGTTTCAAAAATTAAAGCAGAAGGAAAGCTTTCAAATTAATTTTATGAAGCCAGCATTATCCTGATCCCCAAACCAGGCAAAGTTCCCACCAAAAAGGAGAATTTCAGACCAATATCACTGATGAATATACACGCTAAGATTCTCAACAAGATCCTAGCTAATAGGATATAACAGTGCATTAAAAAGATTATACACCATTAATTGGTGGGATGTATCCATGTTATGCAGGGGTGGTTCAACACTCGCAAATCAATCAATGTGATAGAACAAATCAATAAGAGAAGAGAGAAGAAACACATAGTCCTCTCAACTGATGCAGAAAAAGCATCTGACAAGATATAGCATCCATTCCTGATTAAAATGCTTCAAATTATAGGGATAGAGGAAATATTCCTCAACATCATAAAATCCAGCTATGAAAAACCCACAGTACCTATCATTATCAATGGTGAAGAGCTGACAGCCTTCCCTTTGAGATCAGGAACATGACAAGGATGCCCACTCTCACCACTCTGGATGAACATGTTATCAGAAGTCCTAGCAACAGCAATCAGACCAAAAAGAGAAATAAAAGGTATTCAAATTGGCAATGAAAAGTCCAACTCTTTCTCTTCACAGATGACATCATACTTCATATGGAAATCCCAAAAGACTCCACCCCAAACTTCTAGAACTCAAACAGCAATTCAGTAATGTAGCAGGATGCAAAATCAATGTACAGAATTCAGTTGCTTTCTTATACACTAACAATGAAAATACAGAAAGGGAAATAAGAGAATTGATTCCATTTACTATAGCACCAAGAATAAGATACATGGGAACAAACCTAACCAAAGAGGTAAAGGAACTGTACTGAGGAACTACAGAACACTCATAAAAGAAATTGAAGAAGACACAAAAAGATGGAAGACAGTTCCATGCTTATGGATTGGAAGAATAATTATTGTTAAAATGTCTATACTGCCTAGAGCAAGCTACACTTTCAATGCCATTCCAATAAAAATTCCACTTGCATTTTTCAAAGAGTTGGAGCAAATAATCCTAAAATTTGTATGGAGTCTGAAGAGACACCGAATTGCTAAAGAAATGTTGAAAAACAAAAACAAAACTGGGTGCAATACGCTGCCTGATTTCGAGCTTTACTACAAAGCTGTGATCACCAAGATAGCATGGCACTGGCACAAAAGCAGATACATAGACCAGCAGAACAGAGTAGAGAGCCCAGATATGGACCCTCAACTCCATGGTCAAATAATCTTTGACAAAGCAGGAAAAAATATACGGTGGAAAAAAGACAGTCTCTTCAATAAATGGTGATGGGAAAATTGGACAGCTCTATGTAGAAGAAAGAAACTGGAACATTCTCTTACATCACACACAAAGATATCTCGAAATGGATAAAATACCTCAACATGACGCAGGAATCCTTCAGAATCCTAGAGGAGAACATAGGCAGTAACCTCTTCGATATCAGCCACAGCAACTTCTTTCAAGATATGTCTCCAAAGGTGCCCAGGCGACTCTAATGTGCAGCCAGGGTTGAGACCCACTGATTTTACAGCCTGAATACTGCAGCCAATGTAGAACTACATTTCTAACTTATGCTATACAATGGATTTATGCTGATATCAGTTTACCTGAATCTCCAGGCACGCATTTTGATATCTTAGAGGAGAGGAAGTGAAACATGAGTATAAAAATAAAAGAATAAGGAGTCAAGATGATGGAGAAGTAGCAGGCTGAGACTACATCAGGTAGCAGGAGATCAGTTCAATAGCTTATCTAAACATTGCAAACACCTACAAATCCAACGGGAGATCGAAGAGAAGAAGAACAGCAACTCTAGAAACAGAAAATCAACCACTTTCTGAAAGGTAGGACTGGCGGAGAAGTGAATATAAAATGACGGGAAGATAGACCGCGGCAGGGAGGGGCCGGCTCCCGGCAAGCAGCAGAGGTACGGAGCACAAAATCAGGACTTTTAAAAGTCTGTTCCACTGAGGGACATTGCTCCAGAGGCTAAACCAGGGTGAAGCCCACACCAGGTCAGCGTGGCCCCAGGTCCCGCATGGTCACTGAAGGATTGGGGGTGTCGCAGTGTCGCAGAGCTCCTAGGTATTAGAACGGAGAAGCTGGCTACAGAGAGAGAGCCAAGGCCTGAACTCTCAGCTCGGGGTTACCTTGAACTGGTCGCGGGCTGGGTGAGGTCGGAGCACAGCTAGAGGCTAGGGATACGAGAGTGATTGGGTGCTGTCCTCTGGGGGTGCACTGAGGAGTGGGGCCCCAGGCTCTCGGCTCCTCCGAGCTGGAGACTAGGAGGCCACCATTTTCATTCCCGTCCTCTGGAACTCTACGGAAAGCGTTCAGGGAACAGAAGCTCCGAAAAGCGAACCCGAGCCGATTACTTAGTCCAGCCACTGGTAAGGGTGGTGCAATCCCGCCTCGGGCAAAGACACTTGAGAGTCACTACAACAGGCCCCTCCCCCAGAAGATCAAAAAACTATCCAGCCAGGACGAAGTTCATCTATCAAGGAAAGCAGGTTCAATTCCTAAGACACCAGTGCAATTCCAGAGGAGGAGAAAGCAAAGCACAGAACTCATGGCTTTCTCCCCATGATTCTTTAGTCTTGCGGCTAATTCAATTTTTTTTTCTTTTCTCAATTTTTTTCTTTTTTTTCCCTCTTTTTTCTTTTTTCTTCTTCTGCTAAATTTTTTAAAACTTTTACCCTTTTTTAACGTTTTTTTGACTAGTTTATCTAAATATATATATTTTTTCTTTCTTTTTTAATATTTTTTCTTTATTTGTTTTATTTTTTAAATTTTTTCTTTTTTTTTCCCGAACCTCTTTTTATCCCCTTTCTCCCAACCCCCCACAATTTTATATTTTACAGCGCATTTTTTCTGGGGTCTTTGCCACCCTTTTAGTATTTTATTTGATCCTTCATATCCTCTTATCGGGACAAAATGACAAGGCGGAAAAAATCACCACAAACAAAAGAACAAGAGACAGTACCGAAGGCTAGGGACCTAATCAACACAGACATTGGTAATATGTCAGATCAAAAGTTCAGAATGACGATTCTAAACGTTCTAGCTGGGCTCGAAAAAGGCATGGAAGATATTAGAGAAACCCTCTCTGGAGATATTAAAGCCCTTTCTGGAGAAATTAAAGAACTAAAATCTAACCAAGTTGAAATCAAAAAAGCTATTAATGAGGTGCAATCAAAAATGAAGGCTCTCACTGCTAGGATAAATGAGGCAGAAGAAAGAATTAGTGATATAGAAGACCAAATGACAGAGAATAAAGAAGCCAAACAAAAGAGGGACAAACAGCTGCTGGACCACGAGGGGAGAATTCCAGAGATAAGTGACACCATAAGACGAAACAACATTAGAATAATTGGGATTCCAGAAGAAGAAGAAACAGAGAGGGGAGCAGAAGGTCTATTGGAGAGAATTATTGGAGAGAATTTCCCTAATATGGCAAAGGGAACAAGCATCAAAATCCAGAAGATGCAGAGAACCCCCCTCAAAGTCAACACGAATAGGTCCACACCCCGTCACCTAATAGTAAAATTTACAAGTCTTAGTGACAAAGAAAATCCTGAAAGCAGCCCGGGAAAAGAAGTCTGCCAAATACAATGGTAAAAATATTAAATTGGCAACAGACTTATCCACAGAGACCTGGCAGGCCAGAAAGAGCTGGCATGATATATTCAGAGCACTGAACGAGAAAAACATGCAGCCAAGAATACTCTATCCAGCTAGGCTATCATTGAAAATAGAAGGAGAGATAAAAAGCTTCCAGGACAAACAAAAACTGAAAGAATTTGCAAACACCAAACCAGCTCTACAGGAAATATTGAAAGGGGTCCTCTAAGCAAAGAGAGAGCCTAAAAGTAGTAGATCAGAAAGGTACAGAGGCAATATACAGTAACAGTCACCTTACAGGCTAATAATGGCACTAAATTCATATCTCTCAATAATTACCCTGAATGTTAATGGGCTAAATGCCCCAATCAAAAGACACAGGGTATCAGAATGGATAAAAAAAACAAAACCAATCAGTATGTTGCCTACAAGAAACTCATTTTAGACGCGATGACACCTCCAGATTTAAAGTGAGGGGGTGGAAAACAATTTACCATGCTACTGGGCATCAGAAGAAAGCTGGGGTGGCAATCCTTATATCAGATCAATTAGGTTTTAAGCCAAGGACTATAATAAGAGATGAGGAAGGACACTATATCGTACTCAAAGGGTCTGTCCAACAAGAAGATCTAACAATTTTAAATATCTATGCCCCTGACGTGGGAGCAGCCAACTATATCAACCAATTAATAACAAAATCAAAGAAACACATCGATAATAATACAATAATAGTAGGGGACTTGAACACTCCCCTCACTGAAATGGACAGATCATCCAAGCCAAAGATCAACAAGGAAATAAAGGCCTTAAATGACACACTGGACCAGATGGACATCACAGATATATTCAGAACATTTCATCCCAAAGCAACAGAATACATATTCTTCTCTAGTGCACATGGAACATTCTCCAGAATAGATCATATCCTGGGTCACAAATCACGTCTCAACCAGTATCAAAAGATAAGGATCATTCCCTGCATATTTTCAGACCACAATGCTTTGAAGCTAGAACTCAATCACAAGAGGAAAGATGGAAAGAACCCAAATCCATGGAGACTAAACAGCATCCTTCTAAAGAATGAATGGGTCAAACAGGAAATCAAAGAAGAATTGAAAAAATTCATGGAAACAAATGATAATGAAAACACAACGGTTCAAAATCTATGGGACACAGCAAAGGCAGTCCTGAGAGGAAAATATATAGCGCTACAAGCCTTTCTCAAGAAACAAGAAAGGTCTCAAGTACACAACCTAACCCTACACATAAAGGAGCTGGAGAAAGAACAAGAAAGAAACCCTAAACCCAGCAGGAGAAGAGAAATCATAAAGATCAGAGCAGAAATCAATGAAATAGAAACCAAAAAAAAAAAAAAAAATAGAAAAAAATCAATGAAACTAGGAGCTGGTTCTTTGAAAGAATCAAGAAGATTGATAAACCCCTGGCCAGACTTATCAAAAGGAAAAGAGAAAGGACCCAAATCAATAAAATCATGAATGAAAGAGGAGAGATCACAACTAACACCAAAGAAATACAGACAATTATAAGAACATACTATGAGCAACTCTACGCCAACAAATTGGACAATCTGGAAGAAATGGATGCATTCCTAGAGACATATAAACTACCACAACTGAACCAGGAAGAAATAGAAAACCTGAACAGGCCCATTACCAGTAAGGAGATTGAAACAGTCATCAAAAATCTCCAAACAAACAAAGCCCAGGGCAAGACGGCTTCCCAGGAGAATTCTACCAACCATTTAAAGAACTTATTCCTATTCCCCTGAAACAGTTCCAAAAAATAGAAATGGAAGGAAAACTTCCAAACTCATTTTATGAGGCCAGCATCACCTTGATCCCAAAACCAGACAAGGATCCCACCAAAAAAGAGAACTACAGACCAATATCCTTGATGAACACAGATGCAAAAATTCTTGACAAAATACTAACCAATAGGATTCAACAGTACATTAAAAAGATTATTCACCACGATCAAGTGGGATTTATTCCAGGGCTGCAGGGTTGGTTCAACATCCACAAAACAATCAATGTGATAGAACACATTAATAAAAGAAAGAACAAGAACCATATGATACACTCAATAGATGCTGAAAAAGCATTTGACAAAGTACAGCATCCCTTCCTGATCAAAACTCTTCAGAGTGTAGGGATAGAGGGCACATACCTCAATATTATCAAAGCCATCTATGAAAAACCCACCGCAAATATCATTCTCAATGGAGAAAAACTGAGAGCTTTTCCGCTAAGGTCAGGAACACGGCAGGGATGTCCATTATCACCACTGCTATTCAACATAGTACTAGAAGTCCTAGCCTCAGCAATCAGACAACAAAAAGAAATTAAAGGCATCCAAATTGGCAAAGAAGAAGTCAAACTATCACTCTTCGCAAATGATATGATACTATATGTGGAAAACCCAAAAGACTCCACTCCAAAACTGCTAGAACTTGTACAGGAATTCAGTAAAGTGTCAGGATATAAAATCAATGCACAGAAATCAGTTGCATTTCTGTACACCAACAACAAAACAGAAGAAGGAGAAATTAAGGAGTCAATCCCATTTACAATTGCAGCCAAAACTATAAGATACCTAGGAATAAACCTAACCAAAGAGGCTAAGAATCTATACACAGAAAATTATAAAGTACTCATGAAAGAAATTGAGGAAGACACAAAGAAATGGAAAAATGTTCCATGCTCCTGGATTGGAAGAATAAATATTGTGAAAATGTCTATGCTACCTAAAGCAATCTACACATTTAATGCAATCCCTAGCAAAATACCATCCATTTTTTTCAAAGAAATGGAACAAATAATCCTAAAATTTATATGGAACCAGAAAAGACCTCAAATAGCCAAAGGAATTTTGAAAAAGAAAGCCAAAGTTGGTGGCATCACAATTCCGGACTTCAAGCTCTATTACAAAGCTGTCATCATCGAGACAGCATGGTACTGGCACAAAAACAGATACATAGATCAGTGGAACAGAATAGAGACCACAGAAATAAACCCTGAACACTATGGTCAACTAATCTTCGACAAAGCAGGAAAGAGTGTCCAATGGAAAAAAGACAGCCTCTTCAATAAATGGTGCTGGAAAAATTGGACAGCCACATGCAGAAAAATGAAATTGGACCACTTCCTTACACCACACAGGAAAATAGACTCCAAATGGATGAAGGACCTCAATGTGAGAAAGGAATCCATCAAAATCCTTGAGGATGTCTTCTTTGCAGAAATGTCTGTTCATGTCCTCTGCCCATTTCTTGATTGGATTGTTTGTTCTTTGGGTGTTGAGTTTGCTAAGTTCCTTATAGATTTTGGATACTAGCCCTTTATCTGATATGTCGTTTGCAAATATCTTCTCCCATTCTGTCAGTTGTCTTTTGGTTTTGTTAACTGTTTCCTTTGCTGTGCAAAAGCTTTTGATCTTGATGAAATCCCAATAGTTCATTTTTGCCCTTGCTTCCCTTGCCTTTGCTGTTGTTCCTAGGAAGATGTTGCTACGGCTGAGGTTGAAGAGGTTGCTGCCTGCATTCTCCTCAAGGATTTTGATGGATTCCTTTCTCACATTGAGGTCCTTCATCCATTTGGAGTCTATTTTCGTGTGTGGAATAACGAAGCGGTCCAATTTCATTTTTCTGCATGTGGCTGTCCAATTTTCCCAGCACCATTTATTGAAGAGGCTGTCTTTTTTCCATTGGACATTCTTTCCTGCTTTGTCGAAGATTAGTTGACCATAGAGTTGAGGGTCGATTTCTGGGCTCTCTATTCTGTTCCACTGATCTATGTGTCTGTTTTTGTGCCAGTACCATGCTGTCTTGATGATGACAGCTTTGTAATAGAGCTTGAAGTCCGGAATTGTGATGCCACCAACTTTGGCTTTCTTTTTCAATATTCCTTTGGCTATTCGAGGTCTTTTCTGGTTCCATATAAATTTTAGGATTATTTGTTCCATTTCTTTGAAAAAAATGGATGGTATTTTGCTAGGGATTGCATTAAATGTGTAGATTGCTTTAGGTAGCATGGACATTTTCACAATATTTATTCTTCCAATCCAGGAGCATGGAACATTTTTCCATTTCTTTGTGTCTTCCTCAATTTCTTTCATGAGTACTTTATAATTTTCTGTGTATAGATTCTTAGCCTCTTTGTTTAGGTTTATTCCTAGGTATCTTATAGTTTTGGGTACAATTGTAAATGGAAGACATCCAGATGGCCAACAGACACATGAAAAAGTGCTCCACGTCACTCGGCATCAGGGAAATACAAATCAAAACCACAATGAGATATCACCTCACACCAGTCAGAATGGCTAAAATTAACAAGTCAGGAAATGACAGATGCTGGCGAGGATGTCGAGAAAGGGGAACCCTCCTCCACTGTTGGTGGGAATGCAAGCTGGTGCAACCACTCTGGAAAACAGCATGGAGGCTCCTCAAAATGTTGAAAATAGAGCTACCCTATGACCCAGCAATTGCACTACTGGGTATTTACCCTAAAGATACAAACATAGCGATCCAAAGGGGCACGTGTACCCGAATGTTTATAGCAGCAATGTCTACAATAGCCAAACTATGGAAAGCACCTAGATGTCCATCAACAGATGAATGGATAAAGAAGTGGTATATATACACAATGGAATACTATGCAGCCATCAAAATAAATGAAATCTTGCCATTTGCGATGATGTGGATGGAACTAGAGGGTATCATGCTTAGTGAAATAAGTCAATCAGAGAAAGACAACTATCATATGATCTCCCTGATATGAGGACATGGAGAAGCAACATGGGGAGTTAGGGGGATAGGAGAAGAATAAATGAAACAAGATGGGATTGGGAGGGATACAAACCATAAATGACTCTTAATCTCACAAAACATCCTGGGGGTTGCTGGGGGGAGGTGGGATTGGGAGAGGGGGAGTGGGTTATGGACATTGGGGAGGGTATGTGCTATCGTGAGTGCTGTGAAGTGTGTAAACCTGGCGATTCACAGATCTGTACCCCTGGGGATAAAAATACATTATATGTTTATTAAAAAAAAATTGGAAGGGGAGGCGAACCATAAGAGACTATGGACTCTGAAAAACAACTTGAGGGCTTTGAAGGGTCAGGGGTGGGAGGTTGGGGGAATAGGTGGTGGGTAATTGGGAGGGCACGTTTTGCATGGAGCACTGGGTGTTGTGCAAAAACAATGAATACTGTTATGCTGAAAAAATAAATAAATTAAAATGATATAAAAAAATAAAAAATATTATTAGCACCAAAAAAAAAAAAAAAAGATATGTCTCCAAAGGCAAAGGAAACAAAAACATAAATGAACTTTTGGGACTTCATCAAGTTCAAAAGCTTCTGCACAGCAAAGGAAACAGTCAACAAAAGAAAAAGGCAACCCACTGAACTGGGAGAAGTTATTCACAAAGGACACTACAGACAAAGGGCTGATATCCAAGGTCTAGATAGAACTCCTCAAACTAAACACACACATAACAGATAATCATGTCAAAAAATGGACAGAAAACATGAATAGACACTTGTCCAATGAGGACATACAAATGGCTAACAGACACATGAAAAAAACTGTTCATCATCACTAGCAATCAGGGAGATTCAAATCAAAACCACATTGAGATACCACCTTATACCAGTTATAATGGCCAAAATTAACAAGACTGTTAACAACAAGTGTTGGAGAAGATGTGGAGAAAGGGGAACACTCTTACCCTCTTGGTGGGAATGCAAGTTTGTGTAGCCACTTTGGAGAACAGTGTGGAGATTCCTTAAAAAAATAAATATAGAGTTACATTATGACCTTGTAATTGCACTATAGGGTATTTGCTCCAAAGATACAGATGTAGTGAAAAGAAGGGCCATCTGTACCCCAATATTCATAGCAGCAATGGCCATGGTCGGCAAACTGTGGAAAGAACCAAGTAACTCTTCAATGGGCAAGTGGATAAAGAAGATATGTTCCATATATACTATGGAGTATTATGCTTTCATCAGAAAGCATAATTCATATCAACATGGACATGGCTGGAAGAAATTATGCTGAGTGAAATAAGTCAAACAGAGAGTCAATTATCAAATGGTTTCACTTATTTATGTAGCATAAGGAAAAACACTGATGACCTGGGGAGATGGAGAGGAGAATGCATTGGGGGAAGTTGGAGGGGGAGATGAACCATGAGAGACAGTGGACTCTGGGAAACAAACTGAGAGTTTTGGAGGAAAGTGTGGTGGGAGGTTGGGAGACCCTGGTGGTGGATATTATGGAGGGCACATATTGCATGGAGCACTGATTGTGGTGCATAAACAATGAATTCTGGAATACTGAAAAGAAGTTACAAAAAAAATAAATAAAAATTTTTTTAAAAGCCAGGGTGACAAACCATAAGAGACTCTTAACTATAGAGAATGAACAGGGTTTCTGGAGGGTAGGCGAGGAGGTGATGGACTACTTGGGTGATGGGCATTAATGGGGGCACTTGATGTAATGAGCACTGGGTGTTATAGGCAATGACGAATCACTAAATTCTATGCATGACTTAAATAATGTACTGTATGTTAACTTACTTGAATTTAAATACAATCAAGAATATGAAACTTTAAAAAAAAAGTCTAAAAGTAGAAATAAGATCTGATCAGACCACTAAAAATACTATGAATGAGATGCAGTCTAAAGTGCATACCCTAACAGCCAGGGCAAATAAGGCATAAGAGAGAAATATTGATCTAGAAAATGAGATGATGAAAAGGAAGGAAGCGTAGGAAAAGTGAGATAGGCTGCTAGTAGCACATGAGAAAAGCCTTGGAGAGATTAATGATCCCATGAAATGTTCCAATACTAGATTTATTGGGATCCATGAGGGGTTGGAGGTGGGGGTAGAAGGTATATTTGAGCAAATCATAGCTGAGAACTTCCTTAATCTGGGGAAGAAAACAAGCATTTAAATCCAAAAGGCAGAGAGGACCACTCCCAAAATCAATAAAAATAGATTAACACCCTGATATATAAAAGTGAAGCTTGCAAATTTCACAGCCATCGAAACAGCCAGGGAGAGGAAGTTCCTTACATATAGAGGGAGGAACATCAAAATAACATCAGACCTGTCCACAGAACCTTGGCAAGACAGAGAGGGCTGGCAAGACACATTCAGCATATTAAATGAGAAGATCATGCAGCCAAGGATACTTTATCTAGCAAGGCTGTCATTTAGAATGGATGGAGAGATAAAGAGTTTCAAGATAGGAAGGAACTGAAAGAGTATGGGACCACGAATCTAGCCCTGCAATAAATAATAAGGGGGTTGTGTAAGAGAAAGGAGATTCCAAGAATCACATAGATGAGAAAGAAGGAGAAAATCTATAGAAATAAGGACTTTACAGACAATAAAATGGCAGTAAATTCATATCTTTCAAAAGCTACTCTGAATGTAAATGAGCTTAATGTTCCCATGAAAAGAAATGAAGTTTCAGATTGGATAGACAAGCAGGAACCACACATATGCTGTCTACAAGAGAGTCATTTTATACCTAAAGACACCACCAGATTGAATGTGAGCAGATAGAGAAACATTTACCACACAAATGGACCTCAAAAGAAAGCTGGGATACAATTCTCATATCAGACACATTATATTTTATTTTTTAATGTTTTTTAAAGATTTTATTTACTTATTTGACAGAGAGAGACACAGAGAGCAAGGGAACACAAACAGTGCGAGTGGGAGAGGAAGAAGCAGGGTTCCTACTGAGCAGGGAGCCTGATACAGGGCTCGATCCCACGACCCTAGGATCATGATGTGAGCCAAAGGAAGATGCTTAGTGACTAAGTCACGCAGGTGCCCTGACAAATTAGATTTTATGTTTTTCCCTATTTCTTTTTTTTCTAATTTCTTTTCAGATTAACAGAATACATTGTTTATGAACCACAACCAGTGATCCCTGCAATATGTGCCCTCCATAATACCCACCTGGTTCCTCCAAACTCCCACTCCCCACCTCTTCAAAACCCTCAGGTTGATTTTCAGATTCCATAGTCTCTCATGATTCACCTCCCCTTCGGATTTCCCTCAACTTCCTTCTCCTCTCCATCTCCCCATGTCCTCCATGTTATTTGTTAGGCTCCACAAATAAGTGAAACCATATGATATTTGACTCTGCTTGACTTATTTCACTCAGCATAATCTCTTCCAGTCCCGTCCATGTTGCTACAAAAGTTGGGTATTTAACCTTACTGATGGAGGCATAATACTCCATAGTGTATATGGATCACATCTTCCTTATCCATTCATCTGTTGAAGGGCTTCTTGATTCTTTCCAGAGTTTGGCAACCGTGGACATCGCTGCTATAAAAGTTGGGATACAGATGGTCTTTATTTCACTACATCTGTATCTTTGGAGTAAATACCCAGTAGTGCAATTGCAGGGTCAGAGGGAAGCTCTATTTTTAATTTCTTAAGGAATCTCCATACTGTTCTCCAAAGTGGCTGCACCAACTTGCATTCCCGCCAACAGTGCAAGAGGTTCCCCTTTCTCCACATCCTCTCCAACACTTGCTGTTTACTGTCTTGCTACTTTTGGCCATTCTAACTGGTGTAAGGTGGTATCTCAGTGTGGTTTTAATTTGAATCTCCCTGATGGTTAGTGATGATGAACATTTATTCATGTGTCTGTTAGCCATTTGTATGTCTTCATTGGAGAAGTGTCTGTTCGTGTATTCTGCCCATTTTTTGACATGATTATCTATTTTGTGCGTGTTGAGTTTGAGAAGTTCTTTATACATCCTAGATATCAACCTTTTGTCTGTACTGTCATTTGCAAATATCTTCTCCCATTCCGTGGGTTGCCTCTTTGTTTTGTTGACTGTTTCCTTGGCTGTGCAGAAGATTTTGATCTTGATGAAGTCCCAAAACTTCATTTTTGCATTTATTTCCTTTGCCTTTGGAAACATACCTTGAATGAAGTTGCTGTGGCTGGTATCGAAGAGGGTACTGCTTATGTTCTCCTCTAGGATTCTGATGGATTCCTGTCTCACATTGAGGTCTTTTATCCATTTCGAGTATATCTTTGTGTACGGTGTAAGAGAATGGTTGAGTTTCATTCTTTGACATATAGCTGTCCAATTTCCGCAGCACCATTTATTGAAGAGACTGTCTTTTTTCCATTGGATATTCCTTCCTGCTTTGTCGAAGATTATTTGACCATAGAGTTGAGGGTCCATATCTGGGCTCTCTACTCTGTTCTGCTGGTCTATGTATCTGCTTTTGTGCCAGTGCCATGCTGTCTTGGTGATCACAGCTTTGTATAAAGCTTGAAATCAGGTAAATTGATGACCCCCATTTTTTTTCAGCATTTCATTAGCAATTTGGGGTCTCTTCTGATTCCATACAAATTTTAGGATTATTTGCTCCAGCTCTATGAAAAATATCGGTGGAATTTTTATCAGAATGGCATTAAAAGTATAGATTGCTCTAGGCAGTGCAGACATTTTAACAATGTTTATTCTTCTGATCCAAGAGCATGGAATGGTCTTCCATCTTTTTGTGTCTTCTTCAATTTCTTTCATGAGTGTTCTGTAGGTCCTCGAGTACAGATCCTTTATTTCTTTGGTTAGGTTTATTCCCAGGTATCTTATGGTTCTTGGTGCTATAGTAAATGGAATCGATTCTCTAATTTGCCTTTCTGTATTTTCATTGTTAGTGTATAAGAAAGCCACTGATTTCTGTACATTGACTTTGTATCCTGCCACATGACCGAATTGCTGTATGGGTTCTAGTAGTTTGGGGGTGGAGTCTTTTGGTTTTTCCATATAAAGTATCATGTCATCTGTGAAGAGAGAGAGTTTGACTTCTTCATTGCCAATTTGGATACCTTTTATTTCTCTTTGTTGTCTGATTCCTGTTGCTAGGACTTCCAATACTATGTTGAACTAGAGTGGTGAGAGTGGGCATCCTTGTTGATTTCCTGATCTCAGTATGAAGGCAGCAAGCTTTTTCCCATTGAGGATGATATTTGCTGTGGGTCTTTCATAGATAGATTTTATGAAGTTCAGGAATGTTGCTTCTATCTCTATAATATGAAGAGTTTTAATCAGGAACGGATACTGGATTTTTTTTTTCCATTTTATTTATTTTTTCAGCGTAACAGTATTCATTCTTTTTGCACAACACCCAGTGTTCCATGCAAAACGTGCCCTCCCCATTACCCACCACCTGTTCCCCCAACCTCCCACCCCTGACCCTTCAAAACCCTCAGGTTGTTTTTCAGAGTCCATAGTCTCTTATGGTTCGCCTCCCCTCCCCAATGTCCATAGCCCGCTCCCCCTCTCCCAATCCCACCTCCCTCCAGCAACCCCCAGTTTGTTTTGTGATTTTGTCGAATGCTTTTTCTGCATCAATTGAGAGGACCATGTAGTTCTTCTCTCTACTCTTACTGATTTGTTCTATCACATTGATTGATTTGCGAATGTTGAACCATTCTTGTTACACAGGGATGAATCCCACCTGGTCATGGTTAATCTTTTTAATGTGCTGCTGGATCCTGTTTGCTAGGATCTTGTTGAGAATCTTAGCATCCATATTAATCAGTGATATTGCTCTGAAATTCTACTTTTTTGTGGGGTCTTTGCCTGGTTTTGGGATCAGGGTAATGCTGGCCTCATAAAAAGAGTCTGGAAGTTTTCCTTCTGATTCCATTTTTTGAAACAGCTTCAGAAGCATAGGTGTTATTTATTCTTTGAAAGTTTTGTAGAATTCCCCAGGAAATCCGTCAGGTCCTGGGCTCTTGTTTTTGGGGAGGTTTTTGATCACTGCTCCAATGTCTTTAACAGATATCAGTCTATTCAGGTTGTCCATTTCTTCCTAGTTCAATTTTGGGAGTTTGTAGCTTTCTAGGAATGCATCCATTTCACCTATGTTGCTTACCTTACTGGCATATAACTGTTGATCATAACATCTGATGATTGTTTCTATTTCCGTGGTGTTAGTTGTGATCTCTACCTTTTCATTCATAATTTTATTAATTTGAGCTTTCTCTCTTTTCTTTTGGTTTTGTGTGGCCAATGGTTTATTGATCTTATTGATTCTTCCAAAAAACCAGCTTCTAGTTTCATTTATACGTTCTCCTGTATCTCTAGTTTCTATCTCATTGATCTCTGCTCTAATCTTGATTATTTCCCTTCTTGTGTGTGAGATTGGCTTAATTTGTTGTTGATTCTCCAGTTCTTTAAGGTGTAGAGACAGCTGGTGTATTCTGGATTTTTCAGTTTTTTTGAGGAAGGCTTGGATGGCTATTTATTTACCCCATAGGACTGCCTTTGCTGTATTCCAAAGGTTTTGGACCGAAGTGCCTTCATTCTCATGGGTTTCCATGAATTGTTCACGTTCTGCTTTGACCTTCTGGTTGATCCAAGCATTCTTTTTTTTTTAAGATTTTATTTATTTATTTGACAGAGAGAGAGAGAGAGATCACAAGTAGGCAGAGAGGGAGGTAGAGAGACAGGAGGAAGTAGACTCCCCGCTGAGCAGAGAGCCCCATGCGGGGCTCGATCCCAGGATCCTGAGACCATGACCTTAGCTGAAGGCAGAGGCTTAACCCACTGAGCCACCCAGGCGCCCCTGATCCAAGCATTCTTAAGGAAGGTTGTCTTTTGCTTCCAGGTGTTTAAGTTCCTTCCAAACTTTTCCTTGTGATTGAGCTCCAGTTTCAAAGCATTATGATCTGAGAATATGCAGGGAATAATCTCAGTCTTCTGGTATCAGTTGAGCCCTGATTTGTGACCCAGTATGTGGTCTATTCTGGAGAAGGTTCCATGTGCACTTGAGAAGAATTAGTATTCTGTTGTTTTAGGGTGGAATGTTCTGTATATATCTATGAGGTCCATCTGGTCCAATGTGTCACTCAATGCTCTTGTTTCTTTATTGATTTTCTGCTTCAATGATCTGTCTATTACTGAGAGAGGCATGTTAAGATCTCCTACTATTAATGTATTCATATTCATATGATTCTTTATCTTGATTAATAGTTTTCTTATGTAATTGGCTGCTCCCATATTGGGGTCATAATTATTTACAATTGTTAGATCATCTTGGTGGATAATCCCTTTAAGAATGATGTTGTGTCCTTCTATATCTCTGACTTCAGTCTGTATTATAAAATCTAATTTATCTGATATGAGAATCACTACCCCGGCCTTCTTTTGAGGCCCATTGGCATGAGAGATGCTTCTCCATTCCTTCACTTTCATTCTGGGTGTACCCTTAGGTTCAAAATGGGTCTCTTGTAGACAACATATGGATGGGTCCTGTCGTTTTATCCAATCTGCAACCCTGTGTCGTTTTATGGGCACATTAAGCCATTCACATTGAGAGTGATTATTGAGAGATACGTTTTTATTGACATCGTGTTACCTTAGAAGTCTTTCTTTCTGTAGATTGTCTCCATATATTTCTGTTCAATGATATTCTTAGGATTTTTCCTCTTTTATAGAATTCCCCCCCCCCCCTTAATATTTCCTGCAATGTTGGCTTGGTGGTTGCATGCTCTTTTAAGCCTTGCCGGTCTTGGAAACTCTTTATCTCTCCATCCATTTTGAATGTCAGTCTTGCTGGATCAAGTATTCTTGGCCTCATGTTCTTCTCATTTAGAGCCCTGAATACATCTCATTAGCCCTTTCTGGCTTGCCAGTTTTCTGTGGACAGTTCTGATGTTATTCTGATGGGCTTTCTTCTGTACATAAGGAGCTTCTTTGTCATAGCTGCTTTCAAGAGATCCTGTGTACAATTATGATTCCTCATTCTTACTGTCATTTGTCTTGAAGAATTTCTGGATTCTATAATCTCCGTGGGGTGGGGTGAGTGAGACAGATCTGCCTCTAGTACATGAACACTGGTTCCATTCATGAGATTGGGAAAATTTTCATGGAGAATTTGTTCCACTATATCTTCTAGTCTTCTTTCTTTCTCCTCCCTCTCAAGGATTACAATAATTCTGACATTGGAACATTTCATGGCACCATTTATTTTCCTGATTCTGTTTTTGTGGCTTCTATGCTGTTTGTTGCAGTCTTCCTCCTTTCTCTCTATCTGTTTGTCCTCCAGATCACTAATTCTATCTTCTGTCTCATTTACCCTAGCTTTTAGAGAGTCTTCTGTCCCAGTAGTGATCCAGACGTGTATAATTCTAATCTCAGGCTGATTTCATGGGTCTTTGGAGTTCTTTGGTAGGCAATCAGCTCACTTTAGGATACAGGTTGAAATGGCACCTCCTCCTAGTTCCCCGCCATCTTGTCTCTCAGCCAACAAATTAAGTTTTAAATCAAAGATGGTGGTAAGAGATGTAGAGGGACACTATATCATACTTAAAGAGAATTTCTAACAAGAAGATCTAACAATTGTAAATATCTATGCAGCCAATGTGGTTTAGTCAATTATACAAATCAATTAATAAACAAAATAAAGAAACATATAGATAATAATATATTAATAGGAGGAGACTTCAACACTCCACTTATATCAATGGACAGATCATCTAAGCAGAAGATCAACACAGAAAGAAGAACTGTGAATGACACATTGGACCAAATGGACTTCATAGATATATACAGCATTCCATCCTAAAACAACAGAGTACTCATTCTTCTAGAGTGCACATGGAAAGTTTTCTAAAATAGACCACATAGTGGGTCACAAATCAAGTCTCAATTGAAACCAGAATATTGAAATTGTTCCCAGCATATTTTCAGACCACAATGCTTTGAAACTGGAACTCAACCTGAAGAAGATGTATGTAAGCAGTCTGTAATCAAGGTGGCGGAGGAGTAGTGGACACTATTTCAAGTGGTCCCCTGAATTTAGCTGGATAGCTATCAAACCATTGTGAACTCCTAGAAAATCAGCCTGAGACATAAGAATATATATATCTGGATTTTTATAAGCCATGTATCTCTGGTAATTGAGAGGTATGGAGGGAAGGGTAATGATTCTGCAGGCAAATATCAGAAGATAAACAGAAAGGGAAGGGGGCCGCCATAAGCTGACACCAGGAAGGTGATATAACACTGGAGTGCAATAGTATCTCACACTGGCGACTGGGAACAGACACGCAGAGTGGTAGCAGTGCAGAAAGGACTTTAGTAAGGCTCCCAGACAGGCTCCAGGAGCTGTGGGTACATATGTGCTAATCTGGGACAGTTCAGGGTTTTGAAAGTACAAAATACAGAGCTGAGCCTGGCCCTTGCACCAACCTCTGGGAGTGTTGCTGTGGGTGTGCCTCACCATGGGAGGCTGTGGTTTTAGCAGTGTAAACAGAAACAGAGACTCTCTGTCATGGAGAGCTCAGTGACGAGCAGACTATGATTTCTCTGCTCTGGGTCAGAGTTTTGGTGTGGTCATTTCTGCTCTGACACTCAGAAGAGACAGAAGAGATGCAGATAGCTTTCAGAGAACAAAAGTTGAAAGAAATGGTTTCCACTGAGCTCAACCCCCACCCCAACAGGGGAAAGGGAAACTGCCCAAGCGGGGTTGCAGGAGGAACACCGGAGCAGACCTCTCCCCCAGAAGACAGGCTAGAAGAACAAGACGACAACAAAGTAGGGTCCCTATAAAACGGGTGCATCTTCCTTGGGTTGTGGTTTATACATTGAACTCTGTACATTCCCTCAACCACCCCTCAAGAGAATGACTAAGAGGAGCAATCTCCACCGAAGAAAAGAATCAGAGACTATGGTCTCTGCCACAGACTTAATGGATATGGATGTAAGCAAGATGTCAGAAATAAACTTCAGGGTAGCAATCAAGAAGTCTCTATCTAGGCTTGAGAAAAATATTAATGACAATATAGAATCCCTAAGGGCAGGAATGAGATCTAATCAGAATGAACTTAAAAATGGTATGAATGAGATGCACTCTAAACAGGATACTGTGACAGCCAGGGTAAATAAGGCTGAAGAATGAATTAGTGAGTTAGAAGATAAGGTGATAAAAAGGAAGGAAGCTGAGGAGGCATGGGATAAACAGCTAAAAGCCCAAGAGATCAGACTGAGAGAGATTAATGATGTCATGAAATTTTCCAATGTCAGAATTATTGGGATCCCTCAAAAGGTGGATAGAGAGAGGACTAGATATATTTGAGCAAATCATAGCTGAGAACTTCCTTAATCAAGGGAAGGAAACAAGGATTTGTGTCCAAGAAGCCAAGAGGACCCCTCCCAAGATCAATGAGAATAGATGTGCACTCCCATATATAATAGTAAAACTTGTAAATATTAGAACCAAGTAAGCATACCTGAAAGCCACTAGGGGGAAGAGATTTCTTACATATGGAGAGAGGAACATCAGAATAATGTCAGAGCCATCCATAGAGACCTGGCAAGCCAGAAAGGGCTAGCAAGACATATTCGGGGTACTAAATGAGAATAATATGAGCCATGGATACTCTATCCAGCACAGCTGTCATTCAGAATGGATATACAGAAAAGGAGCTTCCAGGATCAGCAGAGACTGAAAGAATATGTGACTACGATGCCGGCCCTGCAGGAAATATTAAGGGGTGGGTTCTATAAAAGGAGAAAGACTCCAAGAGTGATGTAGAACAGACATGTACAGAAACAATCTATAGAAACAAGGACTTCATAGGCAAAATGATGGCACTACAATCATACCTTTCAATGTTAACTCTCAACATGAATGGCCTTAATGCTTCCATAAAATTGCACAGAGAGGGGCGCCTGGGTGGCTCAGTGGTTTAAAGCCTCTGCCATCGGCTCAGGTCATGATCCCAGAGTCCTGGGATCGAGCCCCACATCGGGCTCTCTGCTTTGCGGGGAGCCTGCTTCCTCCTCTCTCTCTGCCTGTCTCTCTGCCTACTTGTGATTTCTGTCAAATAAATAAATAAAATCTTTAAAAAATTGCACAGAGATGCAGACTG
This sequence comes from Meles meles, assembly GCF_922984935.1. Classification (NCBI taxonomy): domain Eukaryota; kingdom Metazoa; phylum Chordata; class Mammalia; order Carnivora; family Mustelidae; genus Meles; species Meles meles. The sequence goes on along the minus strand of NC_060087.1, from coordinate 48,800,628 downwards.
GATAAAATACATGAACCATCCATATGCTGTCTACAAGAGACTCATTTTGAACCTAAAGATAGATCCAAACTGAACTTGACGGGATGGAGAATGATTTTTCATGCTAACAGACCTCAAAAGAAAGATAGATTAGAAATTCTCATATCAGACAAATTAGATTGTAAGCTAATGAATGTAGTAAGAGAGGCTGAGGGATACTGTATCATTCTTAAAGGGTCTATCCAACAAGAGGATCTAACAATTTTAAATAACGCTGCCCCCAACATGGGAGCAGCCAACTACATAAGCCAACTGTTAACCAAAATAAAGAATCATATTGATAGTAATACTTTAATAGTATGAGACTGCAACACTCCACTCAGCAACAGACAGACCACCTAAACAGAAGATAAACAAAGAAACAAGAGCTTTGAATGACACACTGGACCATATGGACCTCTTTTTTATATATACCAAAAATCCCACCCTACAATAACAGAATACTCATTCTTCTCGAATGCACTATAGTGTTGAGGGTCCATTTCTGAGTTTTCTATTCTGGTCCATTGATCTATGTGTCTGTTTTTGTGCCAGCACCATACTGTCCTGATTATTACTGCTTTGTATTACAGCTTCAAGTCTGGAATTGTGATGCCTACAGCTTTGTTTTTCTTTTACATTCTCTTGACTATTCATTCAGAGTCTTTTCTGGTTACATTTAAATTTTAAGGTTCTAGTAATATATTGATAGGGATTGAATTGAATGTGTAGATTGCTTTGCGTAACATAGCAAGGTTAACAATAATTGTTCTTCAAATCCATGACCATGGAATTATTTTTTTTTCATTTCTTTGTGTCTTTTTCAATTGCTCTCATAAGAGTTCTATAGTTTTCAGACTATATATCTTTTACCTATTTGTATAGGTTTATTCCTAGATAACTTTTGGATTTGATGCAACTGTGAATGAGATCGATTCATTAACTTTCCTTTCTGCTGCTTCATTGTTGGCGTATAGATGCAACAGATTTCCGTGCATTGATTTTCTATCCTGCAACAATGTTGAATTCATGTATCAGTTGTAGCAGGTATTTTTTTGTTGTTGTTGTTTTCTTTTTTGGTGGAGTCCTTCAGGTTTTCTACATAGAGTATCAGGTCTTGTGTGAAGAGTACAAATTTTACTTCTTACTTGCCTATTTGGATGCTTTCTATTTCTTTTTGGTGTCTCTTTGCTGAGTCTAGGTTTTCCAGTACTATGTGGAACAACAGTGCTGAAAGTGGACATCCCATCCCTGTGGTCCTCCTTAGCTTAGGAGAAAATTTCTAAGTTTTTCCCCATTGAAGATGATAGTCCCTATGATTCTTCTGTATATGCTTTTTATGATACTGAGGTATGTTCCCTTTATTCCTACATAGCAGAGATATTAATCAAGAAAGGATGCTGTATTTTCTGAAATGATTTTCCTGCATCTATTCAGGGGATCCTATGGTTTTTGACCTTTCTTTTATTAATATGGTGTATCACACAGATTGATTTGTGGATGTTGAACCAGCCCTGCAGCCTAGGAATAAATCCCATTTGGTCATGGTGAATAATCCTTTTAATATACTGTTGGATCTTATTAGCTAGTATCTTGGTGAGAATTTTTGCATCTATCTTCATCAAGGATATTGGTCTGTAATCCTCATTTTTAAATTTATTTTTATTAATTATTTTTATTAACATATAATGTATTATTTGCCCCAGAGGTACAGGTCTGTGAATCATCAGACTTACACATTTCACAGCACTCACTATATCACATACCCTCCCCAATGTCCATAACCCCACCATCCTCTCCATACCTTCCCTCCCCACAGCAACACTCAGTTTGTTCTGTGAGATTAAGAGTCTCTTATGGTTTCTCCCCCTCCCAATCCCATCTTGTTTCATTTTTCCCTTCCCTACCCCTTAAAGACACCACCCTGCCTCTGAAATTCCTCATATCAGAGAGATTATATGATAATTGCCTTTCTTTGATTGACTTATTTTGCTCAGCATAATACCCTCTAGTTCCATCCACGTCATTGCAAATGGCAAGAATTCATTTCTTTTGATAGCTGCATAGTATTCCATTATATATATATATATATATATATATATATATATATATATATATCACATCTTCTTTATCCATTCATCTGTTGATGGACATCTAGGCTCTTTCCATAGTTTGGCTATTGTGAACATGCTGGTGCATGTGCCCCTTTGGATAACTACATTTGTATCCTTAGGGCAAATACCCAGTTGTGTGATTGCTGGGTTATAGAGTAGCTCTCTTTCCAACTTTTTGAGGAACCTCCATAGTGTTTTCCAGAGTGGCTGCACCAGCTTGCATTCCCACAAACATTGTAGGAGGATTCCCCTTTCACGGCATCCTCGCCAACATCTGTCATTTTCTGACTTGTTAATTTTAGCCAATCTGACTACTATGAGGTGGTAACTCAGTGTGGTTTTGATCTGTATTTCCCTGAGGCCGAGTGATATAGAGCACTTTATCATGTGTCTGTTGGCCATTTGGATGTCTTCTTTGCAGAAATGTCTGTTCATGTCCTCTGCCTATTTCTTGATTGGATTATTTGTTCTTTGGCTGTTGAGTTTGATAAGTTCTTTGTAGATTGTGGATACTAGTCCTTTATCTGATATGTCATTTGTGAATATCTTCTCCCATTCTCTCAGTTGTATTTGGTTCTGTTGACTCTTTCCTTTGCTGTGCAAAACCTTTTGACCGTGATGAAGTTCCAATAGTTCATTTTTGCCTTTGCTTCCCTTGCCTTTAGTTATGTTTCTAGGAAGAAATTGTTGCAGCTGAGGTCGAAGAGGTTACTGCCTGTGTTCTCAATGATTTTAATGGATTCTTGCCTCATACTGAGGTCTTTCACCTATTTGGAGTCTATTTTTGTGTGTGGTGTAAGAAAATGGTCCAATTTCATTTTTCTGCAGGTGGCTGTCCAATTTTCCCAGCACCATTTTTGAAGAGACTGTCTTTTTTCCATGGAACATTCTTTCCTGCTTTGTCAAAGATTAATTGGCCATAGAGTTGAGGGTCTATTTCTGGGCTCTCTATTCTATTCCATTGATCTATGTGTCTGCTTTTGTGCCAGTAGCATACTATCTTGATGATGACAGCTTTGTAATAGAGCTTGAGATCTGTAATTGTGATGCCACCAACTTTGGCTTTCTTTTTCAACATTCCTCTGGCTATTTGGGGTCTTTTCTAATTCCATATAAATTTTAGGACTATTTGTTCCATTTCTTTGAACAAAATTGATGGTATTTTGACAAGGATTGCATTAAACATGTAGATTGCTTTAGGTAGCATAGACATTTTCATAATATTTGCTCTTCCAGTCCATGAGCATGGAATGTTTTTCCACTTCTTTATGTCTTCCTCAATTTCTTTTGTGAGTACTTTATAGTTTTCTGAGTACAGATTCTTTGCCTCTTTGGATAGGCTTATTCCTAGGTATCTTATGGTTTTGGGTGTACTTGTAAAGGGGATCGACTCTTTAATTTCTCTTTCTTGTCTTGCTGTTGGTGTACAGAGATGCAGCTGATTTCTGTGCATTGATTTATATCCTGACACTTTACTGAATTTCTGTATATGTTTTAGCAGTTTTGGAGTGGAGTCTTTTGCATTTTCCACATAAAGTATCATATCATCTGCAAAGAGGAGAGCTTGACTTCTTTGCTGATTCGGATGCCATTTATTTCTTTTTGTTGTCTGATTGCTGAGGCTAGGACTTCTAGTACTATGTTTAATAGCAATGGTGATAGTGGAAATCTCTGCTGTGTTCCTGACCTTAGGGGAAATGGTATCAGTTTTTCCCCATTGAGAATGATATTGGCTGTGGGTTTTTCATAGATGGCTTTGATGATATTGAGGTATGTACCCTGTAACCAGAGAGTTTGAAGAGTTTTGATCAAGGATGCTGTACTTTGTCAAATGCTTTTTCTGCATTTATTGAGAGTATCATATTGTTCATGTTCTTTCTTTTATTAATGTATTGTATCACATTGATTGATTTGAAGATGTTGAACCAACCTTGCAGCCCAGGAATAAATCCCACTTGGTCATGGTGAATAATCCTTTTAATGTACTGTTGGATCCTATTTGTTAGTATTTTGGTGAGAATTCTCGCATTCGTGTTCATCAGGGATATCCTTCCATTTCTATTTTTTGGAACAGTTTCAGAAGAATAGGTAGCAATTCTTTAAATGTTTGGTTGAATTCTCCTGGGAAGCCAACTGATCCTAGGTTCTTGTTTGTTGGGAGATTTTTGATGACTGCTTCAATATCCTTACTGGTTATGGGTCTGTTCAGGTTTTCTTTCCCTTCCTGGTTCAGTTTTGGTAGTTTATGCATCTCTAGGAATGCATTCATTTCTTCCAGACTGTCAAATGTGCTGGTGTATCATTGCTCATAATATGTTCTTATAATGGTTTGTATTTCTTTGGTGTTGGTTGTGATCTCTCGTCTTTCATTCATAATTTTTTTTAATTTGGGTCTTTCTCTCTCTCTCTCTCTCTTTCTCTCTCTCTCTCTTTTTTCAGTCCATTCTGATACTTCATGTCTTTTGATTGGGGCATTTAGCACATTTAGATTCAGGGTAACTATTGAAAGATATGAATTTAGTGCCGTTGTATTGCCTGTAACGTGACTCTTATTGTATATTGTCTCTGTTCCTTTCTGGTCTACTACTTTTAGGCTCTCTCTTTGCTTAGATAACCCCTTTCAATATTTCCTGCAGGGCTGGTTTGGTGTTTGCAAGTTTTTTTGATTTTCGTTTGTCCTGGAAGATTTTTTATCTCTCCTTCTATTTTCAATGACAGCCTAGCTGGATATAGTATTCTTGGCTACATAGTTTTCTCATTTAGTGCTCTAAATATATCATGCCAGCTCTTTCTGGCCTGCCAGGTCTCTACAGATAAATATGCTGCCAATCTAATATTTTTACCATTGTGTGTTACAGACTTCTTGTCCTGAGCTGCTTTCAGAATTTTCTTTTTGTCACCAAGACTTGGAAGTTTTACTGTTAGATGACGGGGTGTGGACCTATTTTTATTGATTTTGAGGGGGGTTCTCTGTACCTCCTGGATTTTGATGCTTGTTCCCTTTGCCATATTAGGGAAATTCTCTACTATAATTCACTCCTATATACCTTTGCCCCTCTCTTTCTTTCTTCTTCTTCTGGAATCCCAATTATTCTAATATTCTTTCATCTTATGGTATCAATTATCTCTTGAATTCCCCCCTCGTGGTCCAGTACTTGTTTGTCTCTCTTTTGCTCAGCATCTTTTTTCTCTGTAATTTGGTCTTCTATATCACTACTTCCCTCTTCTTCCTCATTTATTCTAGCAGTAAAAATCTCCATTTTTGATTGCACCTCATGAATAGCTTTTTAATTTCAACTTGGTTAGATGTTAGTTCTTTTATTTCTCCAGAAAGGGGTTTTATTTGTACAGAAAGTGTTTCTCTAATATCTTCCATGCCTTTTTCGAGCCCAGCTAGCACCTTGAGAATCATCATCCTGAACTCTAGTTCTGACCTATTACCACTGTCCATATTGATTAGGTCCCTAGCCATTGGTACTGCCTCTTGTTCTTTTTTTTTTTTTCTTTTTGTGGTGATTTTTTTGCCGTGTCCTTTTTTCCTAGCTTTGAAGTTTCATTGTTCTCCTTGATTGGTGAGCTTGGTCTTGGCTGGATGTTCTTGCTGATCTTCTGGGGGAGGGGTCTGTTGCAGTGAGTGTGAAATGTCTTTACCCAAGGCAGTATTACAGCATCCTTGCCACAGGCCAGACTAAATAATCTGCTTAGGTTCTTTCTCCATAGCTTTTGTTCCCTGAATGCTTTCTGTAGAGCTCTGGAGAATGGAAGTGAAAATGGCCTCCCAATCTCTGGCCTGGAGGAGCCAAGAGCTCAGGGCCCCACTCTTCAGTGCACCCTCATAAAAAAGCAGTCAATCACTCCTGTCTCCCTGGTCTCTGGCCGTGCTCTGTGCTCACCCAGTCTGTGACTGAGCATTTCTTTCTCTGGTGCACAACCCAGTTTTTAGTCTCCAAATCCAGCAGATTCCTGCTCCACATTCCTGTGCCTCTCATCCTGGAGGAGAAAGGAGGAGATCTTTCTGGATCTGCTACTTTTGGGGTCCCTGCTCAAAGAGAAGTGGTCCAACTGTGCCATGGATCATGGTTTAAGATAACCCCGATCTGAAAGTTCACTCCTTGGCTCTGCCTTTGTAATCAGCTTCCCTGCTCTGATACCTGGGAACTCTGCCACACTCAGACACCACAGATCTTTCTGTGACCCCACAGGACCTGAGACCACACTGTCCTTGTGTCCTTGTGAGGGCTCTACCCCCATTTAGTCTCTGGAGTGACGTCCCTTAGCGGAGCAAACTTCTAAAAGTTCTGATTTTGTGCTCCACTGCTCCACAGCTTGCTGGGATCCAGCCTCTCCCCCCACATCTATCTTCCCATCACTTCTGATTCACTTCACACATCCTACCTTTCAGAGAGTGGTAGATTTTCTGTTCCTACAATTGCTGCTCTTCTCTTCTATCTCCTTTGAGTTTATAGGTGTTTGGAATCGTTTGATAACTATCTAGCTGAACTCCTGAGACCTGATATCATTTCGGTCTTCTATTCCTCTGCCATCATTGATTTCCACATTAACCTTTATTATTTCTTTATTTTCTGCTGGATTTAGGCTTTATTTGCTGTAATTTTTCAGCTCCTATAGGTTAAAGGCTAGGTTCTGTATTTGAGACCTGTCTTGTTTCTTGAGGAAAGATTGTATTGCTATGTACTTCTCCATTAGTCCTACATTTGGAGGATCTCAAAGGTTTTTAAGTGTTGTTTTAATTTTCATCTCCTTCCATGTGTTTTCCATTTTTCTTTAATATCCCGGTTGACTCATTTATTCTTTAGTAGGATGTCTTTACCCTCCATGTATTTGAGGTCTTTCCAAATCTTATCTTGTGGTTGACTTCAAGTTTTCTAGTGTTGTGTTCTGAAAATATACATGGTATTATCCTTATTTTTTTTTGTACTTACTGAGGCCTGATTTGTGACCTGAGGATCCTCAGACCACTCAGTTACACCTGGGATTCCATCCTGATTCATCACTTGAATACCTTTAAGGCAGGCATGTACCCCACTGTATTAGAATTCTAAAAGTTCCAATTCTGCACTCTGCTGCTTATAATACTTTATGGTACCCTCCTTAGGCAGACCCCTTTCCCTATGCCATATTTTCAGCTCTATCACATTGGATTCAAATTTCCACACCTCCTACATTCCAAACGGTGATCACCCTTCTACTTGTAGAATTGCAGCATTTGTTTTCTCAGATCTCCCACTAATTTCTTGGATGTTCAGAATAATTTGATAACTATCTAGTTGTATTCAAGTGATGAGACCAACTTAGGGTTCCATTACTCCTTTGTTACATTACTTCCTTCTTCCAAAGTTGCTTTTGATAGCCATAATTCCCACTGTTTGGAGACTTGAAAATACTGACTCACAGAGGAAATTTAAAATATTGAATCACAGAAGAAGTCATTTTGTTTTTAGTACTATTCAGTGAATATACAGATTTTTTTTCAAAATCCTATAAGCTATTATATTCCTGATCATTCTTTGTTCTTTGGATCAGTAGAAAAAAATTAATTAAACTAAAAAAAAGCCTCCAACTCATTGGATAAGGTTCAGTACTATGCTGGGCTACGGTGGCCTAGGTCTATGCTCTTAGAAGTGTTAAAAATTTTAGTTCCTGTTTGGCAGTCCTATGAATATGGGCTTGAAACCATATCTCATGACCAAACTAACTGAATCGTCTTATAATCATGTCAGTACTTAAAAATGCTCCTCTCTAAGAACAACAAAGAAAGCCTAAACTCATCAGGAGAAGAGACATCATAAAGATCAGAGCAGAAATCAATGAAATAGAAACCAAAAAAAAAAAAATAGAACAAATCAATGAAACCAGGAGCTGGTTCTTTGAAAGAATCAATAAGATTGATAAACCCCTGGCCAGACTTACTAAAAAGAAAAGAGAAAGGACACAAATAAATAAAATCATTAATGAAAGAGGAGAGATCACAATCAACACCAAAGAAATACAAACAATTATAAGAACATACTATAAGCAACTCTATGCCAACAAATTTGACAATCTGGAAGGAATGGATACATTCTTAGAGACATATAAACTACCACAAGTGAACCAGGAAGAAATAGATAACCTGAACAGACCCATAACCTGTAAGGAGATTGAAATGGTCATCAAAAATCTCCAAACAAACAAAAGCCCAGGGCCAGATGGCTTCCAAGCAGAATTCTACCAAACGTTTAAAGAAGAATTAATTCCTATTCTCCTAAAACTGTTCCAAAAAATAGAAATGGAAGGAAAACTTCCAAACTCATTTTATGAGGCCAGCATCACCTTGATCCCAAAACCAGACAAGGATCCCATCATAAAAAGGAATTAAAGATCAATATCCTTGATGAACACAGATGTGAAAGTTCTCACCAAAATACTAGCCAATAGGATCCAACAGTACATTAAAAGGATTATTCACCACGAGCAAGTGGGATTTATTCCAGGGCTGCAAGGTTGGTTCAACATCCTCAAGTCAATCAATGTGATACAACACATTAATAAAAGAAAGAACAAGAACCATATGATACTCTTAATAGATGCTGAAAAAGCACTTGACAAAGTGAAGCATCCCTTCCTGATTAAAACTCTTCAAAGTGTAGGGATAGAGGGCACATACCTCAATATTATCAAAACCATCTATGAAAAACCCTCTGCAAATATCATTCTCAATGGAGAAAAACTGAAAGCTTTTCCGCTAATGTCAGGAACATGACAGGGATGTCTGTTATCACCACTGCTATTCAACATAGTACTGGAAGTCTTAGCCTCAGCAATCAGACAACAAAAAGAAACAAAAGGCATCCAAATCAGCAAGAAAGAAGTGAAACTATCACTCTTTGCAGATGATATGGTACTATATGTGGAAAACCCAAAAGGCTCCACTCCAAAACTGCTAGAACTTGTACAGGAATTCAGTAAAGTGTCAGGGTATAAAATCAATGCACAGAAATCAGCTGCATTTCTTTACACCAACAAGACAGAAGAAAGAGAAATTAAGGGCTTAGTCCCATTTGCAATTGCACCCAAAACCATAAAATACCTAGGAATAAACCTAACCAAAGAGGCAAAGAATCTCTACTCAGAAAACTATAAAGTACTCACAAAAGAAATTGAGGAAGACACAAAGAAATGGAAAAATGTTCCATGCTCCTGAACTGGAAGAGAAAATATTGTGAAAATGTCTATGCTACCTGAAGCAATCTACATGTTTAATGCAATCCTTGTCAAAATACCATCAATTTTGTTCAAAGAAATGGAACAAATAGTTCTAAAATTTATATGGAATTAGAAAAGACCCCAAATAGCCAGAGGAATGTTGAAAAAGAAAGCCAAAGTTGGTGGCATCACAATTCCGGACTTCAAGCTCTATTACAAAGCTGTCATCATCAAGACAGTATGCTACTGGCACAAAAGCAGACACATAGATCAATGGAATAGAATAGGGAGCCCAGAAATAGACCCTCAACTCTATGGCCAATTAATCTTTGACAAAGCAGGAAGGAATATCCAATGGAAAAAAGACAGCGTCTCCAACAAATGGTGCTGGGAAAATTGGACAGCCACATGCAGAAAAATGAAATTGGACCATTTCCTTACACCACACATGAAAATAGACTCAAAATAGATGAAGAACCTCAATGTGAGAAAGGAATCCATCTAAATCCTTGAGGAGAACACAGGCAGCAACCTCTTTGACCTCAGCCTCAGCAACTTCTTCCTAGGAACATCGCCAAAGGCAACAGAAGCAAGGGCAAAAATGAACTATTGGGATTTCATCAAGATCAAAAGTTTTTGTACAGCAAAGGAAGCGGTTAACAAAATCAAAAGACAACTGACAGAATGGGAGAAGATATTTGCAAACGACATATCAGATAAAGGGCTAGTATCCAAAATCTATAAAGAGTTTATCAAACTCAACAGCCAAAGAACAAATAATCCAATCAAGAAATGGGCAGAAGGGGGCGCCTGGGTGGCTCAGTGGGTTAAGCCGCTGCCTTGGGCTCAGGTCATGATCTCAGGATCCTGGGATCGAGTCCCGCATCAGGCTCTCTGCTCAGCGGAGAGCCTGCTTCCCTTCCTCTCTCTCTGCCTGCCTCTCTTGTGATTTCTCTCTGTCAAATAAATAAAAAATCTTTAAAAAAAAAAGAAATGGGCAGAGGACATGAACAGACATTTCTGCAAAGAAGACATCCAGATGGCCAGCAGACATATGAAAAAATGCTCCACATCAGTCGGCATCAGGGAAATACAAATCAAAACCACAATGAGATACCACCTCACACCAGTCAGAATGGCTAAAATTAACAAGTCAGGAAATGACAGATGCTGGCGAGGATGTGGGCAAAAGGGAACCCTCCTACACTGTTGGTGGGAATCCAAGCCGGTGCAACCACTCTGGAAAACAGCATGGAGGTTCCTCAAAAAGCTGATAATAGAGCTCCCCTATGACCCAGAGATTGCACTGCTGTGTATATACCCTAAAGATACAAACGTGTTGCTCCGAAGGGGCACATGCACCCGAATGTTTATAGCAGCAATGTCTACAATAGCCAAACTATGGAAAGAACCTAGGTGTCTATCAACAGATGAATGGATAAAGATGATGTGGTATATATATGTAATGGAATACTATGCAGCCATCAAAAGAAATGAAATCTTGCCATTTGCGATGATGTGGATGGAACTAGAGGGTATTATGCTTAGCAAAATAAGTCAATTGGAGAAAGACAACTATCATATGATCTCCCTGATATGAGGAAGTGGAGATGCAACATTGCAGTTTGGGGAGTAGGAAAAGAAAAAAATGAAAGAAGATGGGTTTGGCAGGGAGTCAAACCATAAACCATAAAACCATAAAAGACTCACAAAACAGGCTGAGGTTTGCTGTGGGGAGGGGGGTTGGGAGAGGGTAGTGGGGTTATGGACATTGGGGAGGGTATGTGCTATGGTGAGTGCTGTGAAATGTGTAAACCTGGTGATTCACAGACCTGTACCCCTGGGGACAAAAATACATTATATGTTTATAAAAATTTTAAAAATTAATTGAAAAAGTGCTTCTCTCTCAAGGAGTACTTAGGATGACAGAGGGACACTGGGTTTTCCTTGTCCCTCAAACACCAGGAAATCAATCTGAGGACTGGGAGAAGGAGCTCCACGGTTGGAGGGAGACCGTGTGACATGTGCAAGATGCATGAAAATGAATTGGGGGAGAGAAAAACTGTGATACCATGGAAGGGAGGGAGCCCTTTCTTTGGGGAGAGAAATTGGAAATTAAGAGAGAGTGTTGAGAAAATGTGGTGGATGGTTCACATAAGAAGGAAACCTCTCTAGACCATGGATTGGGAGCAAGGGGTACTGAGTGTCACAGATCTTTTGCAAACATCACGTGGAACTCGGACTCTGAGCTTTTGGAAGTCCAGAACTTTTGCCCAAGCAGAGCTGTGACACGCACTCCTGGAGAGACAGACATAGGGCCCTGACATGAAAGCCTACAACATCATGTAGGGATCTCCTGGGTCAAAATGGGAGAGAATGTTCCCCTTCCTGAAGTACATTTGGAAGAGGGTGTATATATATATATATATATATATATATATATATATATATATAAAGATTTTATTTATTTATTTGACAGACAGAAATCACAGAGAAGCAGGCAGAGAGAGAGGAGGAAGCAGGCTCCCCGCTGAGCAGAAAGCCCAATGTGGGGCTCGATCCCAGGACCCTGAGATCATGACCTGAGCTGAAGGCAGAGGCTCAACCCACTGAGTCACCCAGGTGCCCTGGAAGAGGGTATAGTGCCTCTGCAAGGACGAAAGACCCTGCAGGTGCCAGAAAATGGCCTTTCATAGGCAGGTGTACGGGCACATGCAGAGGGAGATTAACATGGCTCCTACTTTTTGTTTGCTAAACCATTGATTCCATGCACCAAGCAGGTGTGAGGCTGTTTTTCTGGAACAAAGGACACCAGAAATAGCATTGCAAGGCTCTGCTGTGGAGAAGGGGAGCAGGTCTGAGTGGGCTGCATGTTTTAAGATTTGGAATTTTGAACCCCGGACATGTGCTAAAGTTATAACTTAGAAGAGTTATGGCTCCTGTCATGCTTATGCCCTTGCTATTCTGTGAGGGCTTCCTGAATAGTGGGGGGGTATAAGATCTCCTGTCCAGAGATACAAGTTTGGAGTGATGCCATTTTCCCATTTGCGACATCACAGTAGAACTTCAGAGAGCAGCACAATGGCCCACAGTAGAGTAGGGAGTTCCTTACACAAAACTCTGTACCCCTTTGCCTAACAAAGGCATATTTACTGGGGCAGGTGTGACTTTAAGTCAGTGCTGCAGGCTTCTCACCTAGAAGATCAGTGTAGGCAGCATACAGCAAACATCAAGTCTACTGATCATTGAGTGTTTCAGTGTGTTGCTTATAGTTCTGGTGTAAATAGGACCAGGCTTTATTTTTTTTTCTTGTCTTTGGAATCAAGCTTATAGTTTTCTGTTAGTTTTTTCACTTAATTTTCTCTCTCTCTTTTTTAAATCAGGCTATTTTTTCATTTCTCTTATTCTTTCTTTTTTCCTTTATTTATCTTTGCAATCACACTAAGTTGTTTTTTTTTTTTTAATTTCCATATGATTTTTTTGTTCTCTTTCCTTTTTTGGGGGGGGGGTGATTAGTCTTTTTTTCCAGACTTATTTTAACAAACAGACCAAAGCACACCTAGTTAAAAGTCTCCAAACACTCCCCACTGAAAACAAGGAAGAACACTGCAGTGTGGGAAAGAGAGCCAAAAATGCAGCAGCAGAGTGCACACAGCATATGCCAGAAACACTTCCTGAAGGGCCAGGCCCTGGACAGTGTATGACCCTTTAATAATATAGCATTACTTTCAGATGCAGGAAATATAACAAGCTTTCAAAACACACAAAAGACAGAAACTTAACCAAAATGACAAGAGAGAGAAACTCTCCCCAAAAGAAAAGTCAAGAAGAAATCACAGCCAGGGACTTTCTCAAAACAGTTATAAACAATCTATCTGAAAAATAATTTAAATCAACAGTAATAAATCTAATATCTAGGCTTAAAAAAATAGAAGACACCAAAGAAACCTTTGCTGCAGAGATAAAAGACTTAAAAACTTGTCAGGCTGAAATTAAAAAAAAAATACTATAACTGAGATCCAAAATTGACCAGATACAATCTCAATGAGGACTGAAGAAGCAGAGTACAGAATATTTCATATAGAAGACAATATTATGGAAAATAAGCTGAAAGCAAAAGGGAAAGAAAACTTTAGATCACAATGGCAGTCTTAGGGAACTCAGTAATTTCATGATGTAAAATAATATCTCTATCAAAGGAGTCCCAGAAGAAGATCAGGAAGAGAGGACAGGCTTATTTGAGTAATTTTAGCTTAGAAGGTCCCTATCCTGTGGAAGAAAACATTCAGTCCAAGAGGAACAGAGAACTCTCCTCAAAATCAACAAAAACAGGTTAACACCATGACATATCATAGTGAGCTTGCAAAACAAAAAGATAAGGAGAGAATTCTGGAAGCAGTTAGGAAGCAAAAGTCCTTAAACTACAAGGTTAGTCACACAAGACTGACAGCAAACCAATCCACTGAAACTTGGCAGGTCAGAAGACAGGGGCAGGACATATTCAATGTGTTGAATGGGAACAATATGCCTCCAAGAATACTTTATCCAGAAAGGATGACATTCAGAATAGAAGGAGAGATAAAGAGCTTCTAAGACACATAAAAACTAAAGGAATTTGTGACTGCTAAACCAGCCTTACAAGATGTACTAAAGGCGACCCTTTGATTGGAAAGAGATATCAAAAGTTAAAAAGACCAGAAAGGAACAGATTGACTTATTTCACTAAGCATGATACGCTCTAGTTCCATCCACGTCGTCGCAAATGGCAAGATTTCATTTCTTTTGATGGCTGCATAGTATTCCATTGTGTATATATACCACATCTTCTTTATCCATTCATCTGTTGATGGACATCTAGGTTCTTTCCATAGTCTGGCTATTGTAGACATTGCTGCTATAAACATTCGGGTACACGTGCCCCTTCGGGTCACTATGTTTGTATCTTTAGGGTATCTATAGAAACAGAGGCTTTATGGGTAATACAATGACACCAAATTCTTATTTTCAATAATTACTTTAATGTAAATGGACTCAATGTTCTAATCAAAGGCATAGGGTATCAGAATGGATTAAAAAAAACAAGATCTATCAATATGCTGCTTATAAGAGACTCATTTTAGGTCCAAAGACACCTCCAGATTGAAAGTAAAGGGGTGGAGATCCATTTAGTGTGTAAATGGACACTGAAAGAAAGCTGTAGTAGCCATTCTTATATCAAATTAGATTTTAAACCAAAGACATTAATAAGAGATGGAGGACAATATATCATAATAAAGTGGTGTCTCCAACAAGATCTAACTATTGTAAATATTTATGCCCATAATACTGGACCAGCCAAATATATAAATCAATTAATAACCAACTTAAAGAAACTCATTGGTAATAATACAATAATACAATAATAGTAAGGGACTTTAACACTCCACTCACAGCAATGGACAGATCATCTAAGCAAATTATCAACAAGGGAACAAGGGCTCTGCATTACACAGCACACTTGATGGATGTAATAGATATATTCAGAGCATTTCACCCTGAAGCAGCAGAATACACATTCTTGAGTCCACACATAACATTCTTCAGAATGGATCACATACTGGATCACGAATCAGGTTTCAACAAGTACAAAAAGATTGGATTCATACTATGCATATTTGCATACCACAATTCTATGAAACTTGAAATCAACCACAAGAAAAAATTTGGGAAGACCTCACCATAGAGATTAAAGAACGTCCTACTGAAGAATGAATGGGTAAACCAGGAAATTAAAGAAAAAATAAGAATATACACGGAATCTCCCTGATGGCTAGTGATGATGAACATTTTTTCATGTCATTGAGATACCACCTTACACCAGTTAGAGTGGCCAAAATTAGCAAGATAGGAAACAACGTGTGTTGGAGAGGATGTAGAGAAAAGGGGAAATTTTCACTACAGATGTAGTGAAAAGAAGGGCCATCTGTACCCCAATGTTTATAGCAACAATGGCCATGGTTGCCAAACTGTGGCAAGAAACAAAATACCCTTCAATGGACGAATGGATAAGGAAGAAATGGTCCATATACACTATGGAGTATTATGCCTCCATCAGAAAGAATGAATACCCAACTTTTGTATCAACTTGGACGGGACTGGAAGAGATTATGCTGAGTGAAATAAGTCAAGCAGAAAGAGTCAATTATCATATGGTTTCACGTATTTGTGGAGCATAAGAAATAACACGGAGGACATGGGGAGATGGAGAGGAGGAGGGAGTTGAGGGAAATTGGAGGGGGAGATGATCCATGAGAGACTATGGACTCTGAAAAACAATCTGAGGGTTTTGAAGGGGCAGGGGGTGGGAGCTTGGGTGAGCCTGGTGCTGGGTATTATGGAGGGTATGTATTATGTGGTGCATAAACAATGAATTCTGTTACACTGAAAAGAAATTAAATTTTAAAAAAAGAATATACATGGAAAATGAAAATGAAATCATAATGGTCCAAAACTTTGAGGAAGCAGCAATGGCAGTCCTAACAGGGAAATACATAGCAATACAGGTCTTCCTCAAGATGCAAAAGTCTCAAATATACTACCTAACCATACACCTAAGGAAGCTGGAAAAAGAACAGCAAATAAAGACTAAGTTGAATAGGAGAAAATAAATAATAAAGATTAAAGCAGAAGTCAATGATGTAGAAATTAAAGAAACACTAGAACAGATCAACAAAACTAGGAGCTGATTGTTTGAAAGAATTAACAAAACTGATAAACCCCTAGCCAGACTTATCAAAAAGAAAATAGAAAGGGCCCAAACGAAATCATGAATGGAAGATGAGACATCACAAACAACACCATATAAATATAAACAAATGTAAGAGAATATTATAAGCAATCATATGCCAACAAATTAGGCAAACTGGAAGAAATGTATAAATTCCTAGAATCATATAAACTACCCACGCTGAATAAAGAAGAGACAGAAAATCTGAGCAGGCCCATAACAAGCAAGGAAATTGAATCAGTAATCAAAAATCTCTGAACATAGCCCCCTCCCCCTCTCCCAATCCCACCTCCCCCCAACAACCCCCAGTTTGTTTTGTGAGATTAAGAGTCATTTATGGTTTGTCTCCCTCCCAATCCCATCTTGTTTCATTTATTCTTCTCCTATGGACATTGGGGAGGGTAAGTGCTATCATAAGTGCTGTGAAGTGTGTAAACCTGGCGATTCACAGACCTGTACCCCTGGGGATAAAAATACATTATATGTTTATTTAAAAAAAAATTTGGAAGGGGAGGCGAACCATAAGAGACTATGGACTCTGAAAAACAACCTGAGGGTTTTGAAGGGTCAGGGGTGGGAGGTTGGGGGAACAGGTGGTGGGTAATGGGGAGGGCACGTTTTGCATGGAGCACTGGGTGTTGTGCAAAAAGAATGAATACTGTTACGCTGAAAAAATAAATAAAATGGGAAAATAAAATAAAATAAAATAAAATAAAAAAATCTCTGAACGAACAAGAGTCCAGAGCTTGGACTTAAGCTAATATTTATTTCTCTGAAACTGTTCCAAAAAATAGAAATGGAAAGTAAGTTCACAACTCTTTCTATGAAGCCATCATTACCTTGATTGCAAACCAAGCAGAGACTCCTCTAAAAGGAAAATTTCAGACCAATATCCCTGATGAACATGGATGTAAAAATCCTTACCAAGACCCTACCTAATGGAATTCCAACAATACATTAAAAGGATTATTCACCATGACCAAATGGGATTTATTCCTGGGCTGCAGGGGTTGTTCAGTATCATCAAATCAATCAACATGATGCAGCACATTAATAAAATGAAAGGATAATGACTATATGATCCTATCAATAGATGCGGGAAAAGCTATTGACAAAATATAGCATCGTTTCTTAATAAAAACCCTTACAATGTATGGATAGAAGGAATACACCTTAACATCGTGAAGACCATATACAAAAGACTCCCAGTTAATATCATCCCCAATGGGGAAACATTGAGAGCTTTTCCCTTAAGGTCAGGAACCAGACAGGGATATACACTGTTGCCACTACTCAACATAATACTGGAAGTCCTAACCTCAGCAATCAGAAAACAAAGAGAAATAAAAGACTTCCAGTTTGGCAAGGAAGATATCAAACATTTGCTCTTTGCAGCTCACATGATATTCTATGTAGAAAACACTAAAGACTCCACCAAAAATTACTAGAACTGATAAAGGAATTCAGGGAAGTTGCAGGATATAAAATGAATGCACATAACTCTGTTACATTGCTATATATCAATAATGAAATAGCAAAAAGGGAAATCAGGGAATTGATCCAATTTACAATTACACCAACAATCATAGTATACCTAGGAATAAACCTAACCAAAGAGGTAACAGATCGGGGTGCCTGGGTGGCTCAGTGGGTTAAGCCGCTGCCTTCGGCTCAGGTCATGATCTCAGGGTCCTGGGATCGAGTCCTGCATTGGGCTCTCTGCTCAGCAGGGAGCCTGCTTCTCTCTCTGCCTGCCTCTCTGTCTACTTGTGATCTCTCTCTGTCAAATAAATAAATAAATAAAAATTTAAAAAATTAAAAAAGAGGTAACAGAGCTATGAAACAGTTATTAAATAAATTGAGGAAGACACAAATAAATGGAAAAACATTCCATGCTCATGGAATGTTAGAACATATGTTGTTAAAATGTCTATACTACCCCAAACATCTACACATTCAGTGCAATCGCTATCAGAGTATCACGAACATTTTTCACAGAGCTAGAACAAACAATGGTAAAATTTGTATGGAACCAGAAATGACCCCAAGTTGCCAGGGGAATGTTGTAAAAGAAAGCCAAAGCAGGATGCCTCAAAATTTCAGGCCTCAGAAGTGCCTGGGTGGCTCAGGCATTAAGTGTCTGCTTTTGGCTCAGGTCATGATCCCATGGTCCTGGGATCGAGCCCTGCATTGGGCTCCAGGCTCAGTGGGAAGCCTGCTTCTTCCTCTCCCACTCCCCTTGCTTGTGTTTCCTCTCTCGCTGTCTTTCTCTCTCTCTCTGTCAAATAAATAAAATCTTTTTTAAAAAGTTAAAAAAATGTTCAGACTTCAAACTATATTACAAAGCTGATAATCGTTAAGACAATATGGTACTGGCACAAAAACAGACACATAGATCAATGGAACAGAATAGAGAACCAAGGAATGGACCCTCAACTCTGTGGTCAACTAATCTTTGACTAAGAAGGAAAGAATATCCAATGGAAAAAAGACAGTCTCTTCAACAAATGATGTGGGGAAAATTGTACGCTACATGCAAAAGAATGAAGCTGAACCACTTTCCTAGATCATACAGAAAAGTAAATTTAAAATAGATGAAAGACCTCAATGTGAGGCAGGAATCCATCAAAATCCCAGGGGAGAACACAGGCAGCAAAATCTTTGACCTCAGCCACAACATCTTCTTACTAGCCCTGACTCCAGAGGCAAGAGAAATAAAAGCAAAAAATGAACTATTAGGACTTCATGAAGATAAAAAGCTTCTGCACAGCAAAGGAAATGATCAACAAAACTAAAATGCAGCCAAGGGAATAGTAGAAGATATTTGCAAATGATGTATGGATAAAGGGCTATTATGCAACATCTATAAAGAATGTATCAAACTCAGTACTCCCCAAATTAAAAAAAAATCCGGTAAAGAAATGGCAGAAGACATGAACAGACATTTCTCAAAAGAAGACATAGAAATAGGTAACAGACATATGAAAAAAATTCTCAGCATCACTTATCACCAGGGAAATACAAATCAAAACCATAATGAAACAGTACTTCACACTGGTCAGAATGGGTAAAATTAACAACTCAGGAAACAAGATGTTGGTGAAGATCTGGAGAAAGGGGAAACTTCTTATATTGTTGGTGGGTATGCAGACAAGTGCAATGACTCTGGAAACAATATGGAGGTTCCTCAAAAGTTAAAAAATAGAATTACCTTATGACCCAGTAACTGCACTACTAGGTATTTACCCAAAGGATACAAAAATAGTGATTAAAAGTGGATAGTCAACCCAATATTTATAACGACAGTATCCACAATAGCTTAAATATGGATAGAGCACAAATTTCCTTCAACTGATGAATGAATAAAGATTAAGTGGGGGGAGACAAGATGGTGGGGATATAGGAGGAGGCGCTATTTCAACCTGTACCCTAAAATGAGCTGATTACCGACCAAAGAATTCCGATCACCCATGAAATCAGCCTGAGATTAGAATTATACATGTCTGGATCTCTACAGGGGCAGAAGATGCCAGTGGGCAGGTAAAGCAGAGTGGGAATGTCGGACTGATATCGGAAGATAAACAAATGGGGGAGTGAGCCACCAAAAGCAACCCATTGGAAAGTAATACCCCAATACAAGAGTGCCCTGCGACTGGGGACCAGCATTAACTTGGAGTCTGGTTGAAAGCACTCAAAAAGAGCAAAGGATCACAGGGGGAAATTGTGGGAATCAGGGTGGTTAGGGACAGGGGCTTAAGTTCCTGGACCCAGAACAGCCACCCCTGGCACTGAGCCAGAGAGAGTGCAATGAAGAAACCAGGTCTTGGTCCCTGAGCAGGAAGTGCGTCTGAGAGCACGTGGGGTCTGGCTCCCGTGATGGGCTGGGAGCCTCGCCAGCCAGCGGAAGCACAGCCTTTTTGCAGTCCCCACATGGATACCATGCCTTGCTATCAGAGCCTGAGTCACGCCCCACACCCTCCCCTGAGAGGGGTGCGCACAGGCGACACCACAGCGCTCCCGGACCTGGAAAGTCTGAGCACTCCCAGCCCAGGCCAGCGGGAAAATCTCAGTGTGTGATCGCTGCATGGGACCTCTCTGGTGGTCTGGAGCTGCCCAGACAGCCGCCGCTGTCATGGTTTTGGGTACAAGCAGGAGTTCCTGTGTCCCCAGGGACCGTGACTTGGACCGTGCTCTGCCAGCAGCCAAGGCAGAATTTATGTGCTCTGAAGCACCCAGAGGAGAACAGACTGAGACTTATCTCTGAGAGGGAGGTCTGGGTGCAGTTTGCTTTCCTCTAAACCTCCAAAAACCATCAAAAGCTATCAAAGTGAGAGAAAACAAATGAACAAAGAAACAAAAACCTCCAGAGAACAAAAGCCTGAAAAACCAGTTTCCTCAGAGCCCACCCCCTTGGGGGGGGGCGGAGGACTTAACTCAGGGAACACTGCCTGAAAACTCACATGGCAGGCCCCTCCCCCAGAAAGCCAATGGTGGGGGGGGGTGGGAGACAACTAGAAAACAACCACCACTACTTCATAGATACAACTATGATTTTTAATTCGTTCCCACCATTCTGGCTCTTTTTTTTAAATATAGATAATTTTTAACCTATTTACCATCACAGTGAGATGTCCAGTACATCAAATTCCATAATAACCGTTTTTTTAAGATTTGTTTTTAATTTATTTGACAGACAGAGATCACAAGTAGGCAGGGAGGCAGGCAGAGAGAGAGAGAGAGAGAGAAGGAAGCAGGCTCCCTGCTGAGCAGAGAGCCAATGCAGGGCTTGATCCCAGGACCCTGGGATCTTGACCTGAGCCAAAGGCAGAGACTTTAACCCACTGAGCCACCCAGGCGCCCCCCATAATAACCTTTTAACCTGAACTTTTTGATACATATACCCTTGTTTTTCTTTTGCTTTTCTATATTTTAATTTTTTAAAATTTTATTTTAATTTATTTTAGTTTATTCTTATTTTTATTTTTAAATATTCAGATAGAGTTAAACTTCAAGGTAATCCCCTTTCCCCAATCAATGCTACCCCTATAGGTAAACCAATTTTTAATCCCCCTTTATCTTAGGAAAGTTGATTCTTTAACAAAGATATCAAGATATATCCAGGAAGAATCAAAATAACCTTCATCGCCCACACTGAGAATTTATAACCACTCTCCCATCTTCTTCTTCTGCCAGTGTTTCTGTGCATTTGTGTTTGTCCTGATGGTATATAAATCTTATACTTGGGGTTCATTTGACGAGGTTCTTTTTTTTTTTTTTGTATATATATATATTTTTTTTTTTCTCTTGTCATCTACCTTTGTCAGTCTTTTTGTTTGTCTTTGTTTGTATACTTCATAAATCTTACCTTGGGGTCCATTTGGGCTGAGCCTTCTCTTTTTCTTTTTTTGCCTCTCTCTCTCTCTCTCTCTTTTTTCTCTTCTCTTTCTTTCTTTCTTTTTTTTTCCCCATTTGGGTGGGGACTCTTGATAGCTCAGAAGCATTCCAGAGTACACCCTGCTGCACCACAGTTGATACGTCAAGCTACATCCATTCAGCCATCTCTCACCAAAATGACTAGGAGGAGGAATGCCCAACAGAAGAAAAATCAGAGGCTGGGCCTTCTGCAACAGAGCTAATGGCTATCAACATAGACAAAATGTTGGAAAGGAAATTCAGTCTAAGAATTATCCAGGCAATAGCTAGGATGGAGAAAGCCATGGATGACAAAATCGAATTGATTAGGGCAGAACTGAAAGCCACCAGGGATGATGGTAACAATGTTCTCAATGAGTTCCAATCTAATCTAAATTTTCTAAAAGCTAGGGTAACTGAGACAGAAGATAGAATTAGTGATCTGGGGAACAAACAGATAGAGAGAAAGGATCAGGAGGAAGCCTGGAACAAGCAGCTTAGAAGCTATGAAAACAGAATCAGGGAAATGAATGATGCCATGAAATGTTCCAACATCAGAATTATTGGAATACCTGAAGGGGAGGAGAAAGAAAGAAGTCTAGCAGATATAGTGGAACAAGTTGTCCATGAAAATTTTCCCAATCTTGTGAATGGAACCAGCATTCATGTACTAGAGGCAAAATGGTCTCTCCCCAAGATTATATTCTCGAAAGTCCTTGAGACACCTAATAGTAAGGATGAGGAATTATAATTGTAAACAGGCCTCTTGAAGGCAGCTAGGACAAAAAAGCTCCTTATGTACAGAGGAAAGCCCATCAGAATAACGGCAGACCTGTCCACAGAAACCTGGCAAGCCAGAAAGGGCTGGCAAGATATATTCAGGGCACTAAATGAGAAGAACAAGAGGCCAAGAATACTTGATCCAGCAAGACTGACATTCAAAATGGATGGAGAGATAAAGAGTTTCCAAGACCGGCTAGGCTTAAAAGAGTATGCGACCACCAAGCCAACACTGCAGGAAATATTAAGGGGGGGTTCCATACAAGAGGAAAAATCCTAAGAATATCATTGAACAGAAAAGTATGGAGACAATCTACAGAAAGAAAGACTTCTAAGGTAACACGATGTCAATAAAAACGTATCTCTCAATAATCACTCTCAATGTGAATGGCCTAAATGCGCCCATGAAATATTACAGGGTAGCAGATTGGATAAAATGACAGGACGCATCCATGTGTTCTCTACAAGAGACCCATTTTGAACCCAAGGGTACACCCAGACTGAAAATGAAGGGATGGAAAAGCATCTCTCATGCCAATGGGCCTCAAAAGAAGGCTGGGGTAGCGATTCTCTTATCAGATAAATTAGATTTTAAACTAAAGACTGTAGTCAGAGATAAAGAAGGACACTACATCATTTTTTTTAAACATTTTATTTATTTATTTGACAGAGAAAGATCACAAGTAGACAGAGAGACAGGCAGAGAGAGAGAGAGAGGGAAGCAGGTTCCCTGCTGAGCAGAGAGCCCGATGCGGGACTCAATCCCAGGACCCTGAGATCAAGACCTGAGCTGAAGGCAGCGGCTTAACCCACTGAGCCACCCAGGTGCCCGACACTTCATCATTCTTAAAGGAACTATCCACCAAGATGATCTAACAAATGTAAAGATCTATGCCCCAAATAGGGGGGCAGCCAATTACATAAGAAAATTATTAATCAAGATAAAGAGTCATATGAATATGAATACATTAATAGTAGGAGATATTAACACGCCTCTCTCAGTAACAGACAGATCATTGAAGCAGAAAATCAATAAAGAAACAAGAGCATTGAGTGACACATTGGACCGGATGGACCTTATAGATATATACAGAACATTCCACCCTAAAACAACAGAATACTCATTCTTCTTAAGTGCACATGAAACCTTCTCCAGAATAGACCACATACTGAGTCACAAATCAGCACTAAACTGATACCAAAAGACTGACATTATTCCCTGCATATTCTCAGATCACAATGCTTTGAAACTCGCGCTCAATCACAAGGAAAAGTTTGGAAGGAACTCAAACACCTGGAAGCGAAAGACCACCTTGCTTAAGAATGCTTGGATCAATGAGAAGATCAAAGAACTTAAGCAATTCATGGAAACCAATGAGAATGAAGACAATTTGGTCCAAAACCTATGGGATATAGCAAAGGCGGTTCTAAGGGGGAAATACATAGCTATCCAAACCTTCCTCAAAAAAAAATTGAAAAATCCAGCGTACACCAGCTGTCTCTTCTCCTTAAAGAAATGGAGAATAAACAGCAAATTAAACCAACTCCACATAAGAAGGGAAATAGTCAAGAAGAGAGCAAAGGTCAATGATGTAGAAACCAGAGATACAGTAGAACGTATCAATGAAACTAGAAACTGGTTTTTTGTTTTTTGGTTTTATTTTAGATTTTATTTATTTATTTGAGAGAGAGAGAACACCAGTAGATAGAGAGGCAGGCAGAGAGAGAGAGAGAGAGGGAAGCAGGCTCCCTGCTGAGCAGAGAGCCCGATGCGGGACTCGATCCCAGGACCCTGAGATCATGACCTGAGCCGAAGGCAGTGGCTTAACCCACGGAGCCACCCAGGCGCCCCTAGAAACTGGTTTTGTGAAAGAATCAATAAGATTGATAAACAATAGGCCACACTAATCCAAAAGAAGAGAGTAAGCTCAAATTAACAAAATTATGAATGAAGAGGGAGAGATCACAACTAACACCAAGGAAGTAGAAACTATCATCAGAAGTTATTATCAACAGTTATATGCCAATGCGATAAGCAATCTAGATGAAATGGATGCATTCCTGGAAAACTATGATCTTCCAAAATTGAACCAGGAAGAAATTGACAACCTGAATAGACTGATATCTAGCAAGGAGATTGAAGCAGTGATCAAAAACCTCACAAAAAACAAGAGCCCAGGACCTGACGGATTCCCTGGGGAATTCCATCAAACTTTCAAAGAAGAAAGAACACCTATTCTCCTGAATTTATTTCAAAAAATTGAGGCAGAAGGAAAACTTTCAGACTCTTTTTATGAAGCCAGCATTACCCTGATCCCCAAACCAGGCAAAGACCCTATCAAAATGGAGAATTTCAGACCAATATCACTGCTGAATATGGATGCTAAGATTCTCAACAAGATCCTAGCAAACAGGATCCAGCAGCACATTAAAAAGATTATCCACCATGACCAGGTGGGATTCGTCCCTGGGTTCCAAGGATGGTTCAACATTGCAAATCAATCAATGTGACAGAACAAATCAAAAAGAGTAGTGAGAAGAACCACATGGTCCTCTCAGTTGATGCAGAAAAAGCATTTGACAAAATCCAGCATCCGTTCCTGATTAAAACTCTTCAAAGTATAAGGATAGAGGGAAATTTCCTGATCTTCATAAAACCTATCTATGAAAAACCCACAGCAAATATCATCCTCAATGGGAAAAAGCTCACAACCTTCGCATTGATATCAGGAACACGACAAGGATGCCCACTCTCACCACTCTTGTTCAACATAGTATTGGAAGTCCTAGCAATGGCAATCAGACAACAAAGAGAAATAAAATGTATCCGATTTGGCAATGAAGAAGTCAAACTCTCTCTCTTCGCAGATCACATCATACTTTATTTGGAAAAACTAAAATACTCCACCTCCAAACTGCTAGAACTCATACAGCAATTCAATAACGTGGCAGGATACAAAGTCAATATACAGAAATCAGTGGCTTTCTTATACACTAACAATGAAAATACAGAAAGGGAAATTAGAGAATTGATTCCATTTACTATAGCACCAAGAACCATAAGATACCTGGGAATAAACCTAAACAAAGAGGTAAAGGATCTGTACTCGAGGAACTACAGAACACTCATGAAAGAAATTGAAGAAGACTCAAAAAGGTGGAAGACCATCCCATGTTCTTGGATCGGAAGAATCAACATTGTTAAATTGTCTATACTGCCTAGAGCAATCTATACTTTTTTTTTGAGCAATCTATACTTTTAATGTCACTCTGATCAAAATTCCACCGGTATTTTTCAAAGAGCTGGAGCAAACAATCCTAAAATTTGTATGGAACAATAATTTGTATGTAAAATTAGTATGGAACCATAAAAATAGTATGGACTGATCATTTGATTTCAATCTTTACTACAAAGCTGTGATCACCAAGACAGCATGGTACTGGCATAAATACAGACCCATAGACCAGTGGATCAGAGTAGAGAGCCCAGATATGGACCCTCAACTCTATGGTCAAATAATCGTTGACAAAACAGGAAAAAATAGACAGTGGGAAAAAGACAGTCTCTTCAATAAATGGTGCTGCAGAAATTGGACAGCTATATGTAGAAGAATGAAACTCGACCATTCTCTTACACCATACACAAAGATAAACTCAAAACGGATAAAAGACCTCAACGTGAGACAGGAATCCATCAGAATCCTGGAGGAGAACATAGGGAGTAACCTCTTTGATATCAGTCACAGCAACTTCTTTCAAGATATGTCTCTGAGGAAAAGGAAACAAAAGCATAAATGAACTTTTGGGACTTCATCATGATTAAAAGCTTTTGCACAGCCAAGGAAACAGTCAACAAAACAAAGAAGCAACCCACGGAACAGGAGAAGATATTTGCAAATGATAGAACAGACAAAAGGCTGATATCCAGGATCTATGAGGAACTTCTCAAACTCAACACACACAAAACAGTTAATCATGTCAAAAAATGGGCATAAGATATGAACAGACACTTCTCCAATGAATATACACAAATGGCTATCAGACACATGAAAAAATGTTCATCATCACTAGCCATCAGGGAGATTCAAATTAAAACCACATTGAGATACCACCTGACACCAGTTAGAATGGCCAAAATTAGCAAGACAGAAAACGACATGTGTTGGAGAGGTTGTGGCGAAAGGGGAACCCTCTTACACTGTTGGCGTGAATGCAAGTTGGTGCAGCCACTTTGGAGAACAGTGTGGAGATTCCTCAAGAAATTAAAAATAGAGCTCCCCTATGACCTTGCAACTGCAGTACTGGGTATTTACCCCAAAGATACAGATGTAGTGAAAAGAAGGACCATCTGTACCCCAATGTTTATTGCAGCAATGGCCATGTTCACCAAACAGTGGAAAGTACCAAGATGCCCTTCAACGGACGAATGGATAAGGAAGATGTGGTCCATATTCACTACGGAGTATTATGCCTCTATCAGAAAGGATGAATACCCAACATTTGTATCAACATGGATGGGACTGGAAGAGATTATGCTGAGTGAAATAAGTCAAGCAAAGAGAGTCAATTATCATATGGTTTCAGTTATTTGTGGAGCATAAGAAATAACCTGGAGGATATAGGGAGATGGATTGGAGAAGGGAGTTGAGGGATATTGGAAGGGGAGGTGAACCATGAAAGACTATGGACTCTGAAAATCAATCTGAGGTTTTTGAAGGGGTGGGGAGTGGGAGGTTGTGGGAGCCAGGTTGTGGGTATTAAGGAGGGCACGTATTGCATGGAGCACTGGGTGTGGTGCAAAAACAATGAATTAATTCTGTTATGCTGAAAATAAAAAAAAAAAGAAAAAAGAAAGAATATATACTACTTGGGAAGCCAGATTCCAAGACATTCAAAATAAAGGTAAAATTAATTCTATACCCTCATCTCTGTAAAAGAAAATGACTCAGAATGTTGGAAGATTTTAACAATAATTTTTATTATTTAGCATCAAATCTGACTTAAAGCATAATAAATGCATTCAAATAAAAAAGTTATATATATAATGTTATTTGTAATAAATATATATAACTATATACATAGACTAAATATATATTACATATAATAAATGTTTATTCATGTTGTCTGCACATTTTCAAACATGATCATTTTATTTTTGGCTCTTTAATTGCATAAGTTCTTTTTATATTTTGAATACTAACCCTTTATCAGATATGTCAATAGTTTGTTTTCTAGAGTTACAAGTCTGTTTCTGGTTTCCCTCTCTTTTTCACCCCTGGCAATGTTCATTTGTTTTGTTTCTTAAATCCCAAGTATGAGTGAAATCATATGGTATTTGTCTTTCTCTGACTGACATTTCACTTAGCATCCCACTTGCTAGCTCCATCTACATCATTGAAAATGGCAAGATTTCAGTCTTTTTTATGGCTAATATTCCATTATAAATATAAAAAGCTTATCAAACTCAAAATATAAAAGAAAAATTTCTTCTTTCCCATTCATCAATTGACTTACATTTTGGTTCTTTCCATAATTCAGCGATTGATAATGTTGCCATAGACATTCTGATTACATTTGTATCATTTAGGTAAATACCTAGCAATGCAATTGTTGATCATAGGGCAGTATTATTTAACATTTTAAGGAAACTCCATGTTGTTTTCCATGGTGGTTGTATCAATTTTCTTTCCCAAAAACAGTGTAAGAGTGTCCCCCTTACTCCAAATCTTTGCCAAAAGTGTTATTTCTTGTGTTGCTGATTTTAGCCATTCTGACAGGTGTAAGGTAATATCTCATTGTACTTTTGATTTGTATTTCCTGCTGATGAGTGATGTTGAGCATCTTTTCATGTGTCTATTGGCCATCTGGATATCCTCCTTGGAAAAATGTCTATTCATATCTTCTGCCCATTTTTAATTGGATTATTCACTTTTTGGATGTTGAGTTTGATAACCTTTTTATATACTTTGGATATTAGCTCTTTATCAGATTTGTCATTTGAAATACCTTCCCCCATTCCATAGGTTGCCTTTTAGTTTTTGATTTGTTTCCTCTGCTGTGCAGAAGCTTTCATTTTGATGAATTCTCATTACTTTATTTTTGCCTTTTTCTCCTCTTATTTCAGGAAAAATATATAAAAAGATGTTGCTATGGCAAATCTCAAAATGGATATATTCCCTGTGTTCTATTCTAGGATTTTTCTGGTCTCAGGTCTCACATTTGGGTCTTTAATACAATTTGAATTTATTTTTTGTATGGCATAAGAAAGTGGTCCAGTATCATTATTTTCTTTTTTTTAAGTGTCATGATTTTCTTTTTTTTAATTTATTTTATTTTTTCAGTGTTCCAAGATTCAATGTTTATGTACCACACCCAGTGCACCATGCAATACATGTCCTCCTTGCTATCCAGTTTTCCCAACACCATTTATTAAAGAGACTTTTTCCCATTGTAAATTGTTTCCTATTTTGTTGAGGAGTAATTGACCATATACTTGTGGGTTCATTTCTGGGTTTTCTGTTCTTTTCTATTCATTTATGAGTCTGTCTTTGTGCCAGTACCATACTGCTTTGATTACTACAGCTTTGCAATATAATTTGATGTCTATAATTGTATTGCCTCCAGATTTGTTTCTTTTTCTCAAGATTTCTTTGGATATTTGGGTTTCTTTCTTTTTTGTTCCACGCCAATTTTCATATTTTTTCTAGTTCTGTGAAAAATGTTAATGTTATTTTGATAGGGATTGTATTAAATATGTAAGTTGTTTTGGGTAGTATGGACATTTTAACAATCCATGAACATGTAATATCTCTCCATTTCTTTGTGTCATCTTTAATTTACTTCATCAGTGTTGTATGGTTTTCAGAATACAGAATTTTTTAAGAGATTTAAAAATTAGTATGAAATATTATGGATGTAGGAGAATACTTTTAATATAAAGTTTTAGAAACAAGAGAGAAAAATAACAGCAATTAATAGGTCAACAAAACTAGAAGCCGGTTCAATTTATGTTATTTTTTTTATTTGTTTATTTACAGCATAACAGTGTTCATTGTTTTGGCATCACACACAGTGCTCCATGCAGTACGTGCCCTCCCCATTACCCACCACCTGGTTCCTCAACCTCCCACCCCCCTGCCCCTTCAAAACCCTCTGGTTGTTTTTCAGAGTCCATAGTCTCTCATGGTTCATCTCCCCTTCCAGTTTCCCTCAACTCCCTCTCCTCTCCATCTCCCCATGTCCTCCATGTTCTTTGTTATGCTCCACAAATAAGTGAGACCATATGATACTTGACTCTCTCTGCTTGACTTATTTCGCTCAGCATAATCTCTTCCAGTCCCGTCCATGTTGCTACAAAAGTTGGGTATTCATCCTTTCGGATGGAGGCATAATACTCCATTGTGTATATGGACCACATCTTCCTTATCCATTCACCCGTTGAAGGGCATCTTGGTTCTTTCCACAGTTTGGCGACCGTAGCCATTGCTGCAATAAACATTGGGGTACAGATGGCCCTTGTTTTCACTACATCTGTATCTTTGGGGTAAATACCCAGCAGTGCAACTGCAGGGTCACAGGGAAGCTCTATTCTTAATTTCTTGAGGAATCTCCACACTGTTCTCCAAAGTGGCTGCACCAACTTGCATTCACGCCAAAAGTGTAAGAGGGTTCCCCATTCTCCACATCCTCTCCAACACACGTTGTTTCCTGTCTTGCTAATTTTGGCCATTCTAACTGGTGTCAGGTGGTACCTCAATGTGGTTTTAATTTGAATTTCACTGATGTCTAGTGATGATGAACATTTTTTCATGTGTCTGATAGCCATTTGTGTATATTCATTGGAGAAGTGTCTGTTCATATCTTATGCCCATTTTTTGACATGATTAACTGTTTTGTGTGTGTTGAGTTTGAGAAGTTCCTCATAGATCCTGGATATCAGCCTTTTGTCTGTTCTATCATTTGCAAATATCTTCTCCTGTTCCGTGGGTTGCTTCTTTGTTTTGTTGACTGTTTCCTTGGCTGTGCAAAAGCTTTTAATCATGATGAAGTCCCAAAAGTTCATTTATGCTTTTGTTTCCTTTTCCTCAGAGACATATCTTGAAAGAAGTTGCTGTGACTGATATCAAAGAGGTTACTCCCTATGTTCTCCTCCAGGATTCTGATGGATTCCTGTCTCACGTTGAGGTCTTTTATCCGTTTTGAGTTTATCTTTGTGTATGGTGTAAGAGAATGGTCGAGTTTCATTCTTCTACATATAGCTGTCCAATTTCTGCAGCACCATTTATTGAAGAGACTGTCTTTTTCCCACTGTCTATTTTTTCCTGTTTTGTCGACGATTATTTGACCATAGAGTTGAGGGTCCATATCTGGGCTCTCCACTCTGTTCCACTGGTCTATGTGTCTGTTTTTATGCCAGTACCACGCTTTCTTGGTGATCACAGCTTTGTAGTAAAGCTTGAAACCGGGTAACATGATGCCACCAGTTTGGTTTTTGTTTTGCATAGAAGCCGGTTCTTTGAAAGAATTAATAAGATCAATAAACTGCGGCTAGACTTATTCAAAAGAAAAGTGAAAGGACCCAAATTAATAAAATCATGAATGAAAAGGGAAAGATCATGACTACACCAAGGAAATAGAAACAATTATCAGCAATTATTACCAGAAGCTATATGCCAACAAATTAAGCAATCTGGAAGAAATGGATGCCTTCCTGGAAACTTATAAACTACCAAGACTGAAACAGGAAGAAATAGAAAATCTGAACAGGCCAAAACCAGCAAGGAAATTGAAGCAGTCATCAAAAACCTCCCTAAAAACAAGAGTCCTAGGACAGATGACTTCCCAGGGGAATTCTACCAAACATTTAAAGGAAAAATAATACCTCTCCTACTGAAGCTGTTTCAAAAAATAGACACATAAAACTCATTTTATGAGGCCAGAATTTCCCTGATTCCAAAACCTGAGAAAGACCAATCATAAAGAAGAATTACAAATATCCCTGATGAACATGGATGCCAAAATACTCATTAAGATACTAGCCAATATGATCCAACAGTACATTAAAAGGATTATCCATCAATACCAGGTGGAATTTATTCCTGGGATGCAAGGGTGATTCAACATTCACAAATCAATCAACGTAATAGAGCATATTTGTCATGGCCCGCGTGACAAATCGACCAGGAACACGAGGGTAAGAGGATGATGAAAAGAAATCAAAGAGACAAAGAGATGGGGGCAGGAGGAGCACCGGGGATGATTTCCACCAAATGCCGCTTTATTAGTAAAAACAAGAGAGTATATAGAAGTCTTACAGTGAAAGGGTGCCTTATCTAAGTGTTGCTGCAGGATTAAAGGTTCACACACCAGCTTCATAATATTTTTCACTACAGACATACCAGCGCCAGGTGGTGGATGGTAAACATCATCCAGTAGAAACACACTTGAAAGATTATCTCATAGCTTCTAACAGGACAGCAAGAACCACTAGAAGATTAACGAGTGCATCTGGGTTGTTTTGAAGGTCAAATATCTAGAGGGCATGTGAGAAGTCACGTAGGCGAGCAAGCAGTGCATGGCACAGGCTCTACCTCAAATGCAACTCAACTCCATTATCCTCTGCCTTGAATCAGGCAGTGAGACATTGGAGGAGGCACAAGTCTGAGCCTGGTTTGGCTCTCGTCTCGAGCCCCACCGCAGCTTCCCACACATATTTTATCATAATAATCAGTAAAAAAGACAAGAACCATATGATCCTCTCAAATTGATGCAGAGAAAGCATTTGACAAAATACATCCTTTCCTGACTAAAACTCTTCAAAGTACAAGGATGCTTTAATATCATAAAAGACATCTATGAAAAGCCCATAATGAATATCATTCTCAAGGGGTGGGGAGAGAGATATTTTCCCCTTAAAGCCAGAAACACGACAAGGATGCCCACTCTCACCATTATTGTTCAACATAGTACTAGAAGTCTCAGCCTCAACAATCAGACAACAAAACAAAGTAAAAGGCATTCAAATTGGCAAAGACAAACTCTCTCTCTTCTCAGACGACATGATACTTTATGTGGTAAACCCCAATGATTCCACCTCCAAGTTGTTAGAACTCATACAGCAATTCAGCAACATGGCAGGATACAAAATCAATGAACTGAAATCAGTTGCATTTCTAGACACTAACAGTGTAACTGAAGAAAGTGATATTAGAGAATCAATTCCATTTACAACAGCTCCAAAAACCATAAGATACCTAGGAATGAACCTAACCAAAGAAGTAAAGGATCTATACTGTGGAAATTACAGAACACTTATGAAAAAATCGAGGAAGACACAAAGAGATGAAAAAAGATTCCCTACTCATGGATTGGAAGAATAAAATTATGAAAATGTCTATGTTGCCCAGAACAATCTGTACTTTCAATGCCATTTTTATCAAAATACCATTGTCATTTTTCACAGAGCTAGAGCAAAGAATCCTAAAATATGTATGGGACCAGAAAAGACCCCAAATTGTCGGGGGGTTGTTAAAAAAGAAAACCAAAGCTGGGGGCACCACAATGCCTAATTTCAAGCTATATTACAAAGTTATAGTCATCAATATAGCATGAAAACAGACACATAGATCAAACAGAATAGAAAAACCCTAAACAGAAATTGACCCATGCCCTCCTTAATATCCCTCACCAGGCTCACCCATCCCCCCACCCCCCTCCCTTCTATAACCCTATAACTCCTCCAGTCCCATCCATGTTGATGCAAACGTTGGGTATTCATCATTTCTGATGGTTAAGTAATATTCCATTGTGTATATGCACCACATCTTCTTTTTCTGTTTGTCTGTTGAAGGGCATCTCAGCTCTTTCCACAGTTTGGTTATTGTGGACATTGCTGCTATGGACATTGGGGTGCATATGGCCCTACTTTTCACTACATCTGTATCTTCGGGGCAAATACCCAGTAGTACAATTGCTGGGTCATGGGGTAGCTCTGTTTTTAATTTTTTGAAGAACATCCACACTGTTTCCCAAAGTGGCTGTACCAACATGAAACTGAGTAAATCATGAAGTAGAAAATACAAACAGACTTATAACTAATGAGATTCAATCAGTGATTTAACCTCCCAAAAAAGAAAAGCCCGGATCCATATGGCTTTACTGGTGAATACTACCAAATATGTAGAGAGTAATGAACACCAATCTTCTTCAGACTCTTCCAAAAATTGCAGAAGAGGGAAACCTTCAATATTCATTGTATGAGGCCAGTATTACCCTAATACCATAGCCAGATAAAGATACTACAAGAAAATTACAATTAATCTTCTTGATGAACATGGACACAGAAATCTTAAACAACACATTAGTAAACAAAATCCAACAGCACACACAAAAATGATGATCCTATAGTTTTTCTCCCTTAGTTGGTTAATGTGGCAAATTATATTAATAGATTGCTTAATGTTAGATCAACCTTGTCTTCCTTTGAATGACCATGTTGGTCATTGTGTGTTACTTTCTTATTCACTGCAGGATTAAGTCTGTTACTACTTTACTTAATATTTTTAATCTATATGACACACTTTAGTGTAACTTATGGTCCCTTTGTGTTGGTTTTGGTGTCTTGATTAGGATATAATTCATAAATATGTTAGGTAGTGTTTATTAATTTTTCTTTTCTCAGAAAAAATTTGTATAAGATTTAAATTACTTGTTTCTTGACTGTTTATAAAACTTGTTTGGAAAAGTCAATATTTCTAGGCATCTTATGGTTTTTGAAGCAGTTGCAAATCAATGCACAGAAATCAGTTGCATTTCTAGACACTAACAGTGTAACTGAAGAAAGAGATATTAGAGAATACTTTCAGGTTCAGATTTAGTGTCCTTCCCCAGTTGGAAACCACTTTTGCCTCTTTTTGCAATTCATTTCAACTTTTCATTAATTCATAGAAATCTCTGCTGTTTTGATTTTCCTTGAACAGATTATATATATGTTATATATAATCTGGTGTGTATATATATATATATAAAATGACATCTGTCATGTTTCCTTATTGCATGATTTACTAAAATAAAATTTTTAGCATGTGCTCAGTTTCATATTTGCTTGAGAGTCATGATTTTACCTTTCTCCAAAAAAAGTCTTTTAACAGACTGAATAAAGAAATTTCAGAAATATTACTACCAAACCAGGGCAGAACTAATTTTTCATTAATATGCTTTTCCAGGTCATCTGAAATTTTGTATGATATATGCTTATTTACTGTTCAAATGGCAGAATTCTAGAATTAAATATATATATATATATAAGTCCCAAAAGATTGTCCCTAAGACAATAAATCTTCATATATATATGAATATATATATATTTATATATATAAATGATATTCATATATATCATTTAATAAAAATAAATATAAATTAAAATATAAAAATAAAGAAGTAATGCAACTGAAAAAAAAAGAATGAGTGAAGCTCATTAATTTTTGAGCAAGTTTCATTGTGGCACTTTACCCCTAAATACTTAGCAAGTAGCTGAAGAAGCAAGAGTTGAAGTGAACCTAGTAAGGGCTTTCCTACAAGCATATATTGGAAATACTGCAGGCTTGGTTTAAGACCACCATAGCAAAATACATATTGCAATAAAGTGAGTTAAATGAATTTTTGGTTTCCCAGTGCATGCAGAAATTATGTTTATACTACCTTGTAGTCTATTAAATATTCAATAGCATTATGTCTTAAAACAATGTGCATAACTTAATTAAAATATTTTATTGCTGGGGCACCTGGGTGGCTCAGTGGGTTAAGCCTCTTCCTTTAGCTCAGGTCGTGATCTCAGGGTCCTGGGATTGAGCCCCGCATCAGGCTCTCTGCTCAGCAGGGAACCTGTTTTCCCCCTCCCCCCCTCTGCATGCCTCTCTGCCTGTCTGTCTGTCAAAATAAATAAAATCTTTCAAAAATATTTTATTGCTAGAAATTGTTATCATCTGAGCTTTCAGCAAGTCATAATATTTTTGTTGATGGAGGAATTTGCCTCCATATTGGCGGTTGCTGAAGGTTGGGGTGGCTGTGACAACTTCTTAAAATAAGACAATGAAGTTTGCCACATCAATTTACTCTTCCTTTCATGAACAATTTCTCTGTCATATGTGATACTACTTGATAATATTCTGTACACAGTAAAACTTCTTTCAAAATTTTAATCCACCTTCTCAAACCCTGCCACTGGTTTATCAACTAAATTTATGTAATACTCTAAATCCTTTACTGTCATTTCAACAATCTTCATGGCATCATCACCAGAAGTAGATTTCTTCTCAATAAACCAGTTTCTTAGCTTATCCATAAAAAAATAACTCCTCTCCCACTAATTTTTATCATGAAATTGCAGAATTAAGTTACATCTTTAGGGTCCACTTCTAATTTTAGTTCTCTTACTATTTTTACCACATCCGTGATTACTTCTTCCACTGAAGTCTTGAGCCCTTTAAAGTCATCCATGAGGGTTGGAATAAACTGCTTCCAAACTCCTGTTCATGTTGATATTTGGAGTTATGGTTCCCTCTTCCCATGAGTTATGGTTGTCCTTAAAGTCATCTAGAATGGTAAATCCTTTCCAGATGCTTTCAATTTACTTTGCCCTGATCCATCAGAAGAATCACTATGGCAGCAATAGCCTTATAAAATGCATTTTTTAAAGACTTATTTATTTGAGAGAGAGAGAGACCACAAACAAGGGAAGGTACAGAGGGAAAGGGAGAAGGAGAGAAGCAGACTCCCAGCTGACTGTGGAGCATGATGCAGGGCTTGATCTTACAAACCTGAGATCATGACCTGAGCTGAAATAAAAAGTCAGACATTCAACCGACTAAACCACCCGGGCACCCTATGAAATATATTTATTAGAATAGTAAGACTTGAAAGTCAGAATTACTCCTTGATCAATAGGCTGTAGAATGAATGTTAGTAAGCATGGAAATAGCATTAATCTCCTTGTACATCTCCATCAGGGCTTTTGGGTGACCAAGTCACCCAATGTCAGTGAGCAGTAACGTTTTGATTTTAATTTTAATCTTTTTTTTTCTGAATAGTATGTCTCAACAGTGGGCTTAAATATTAAGCAAATCATGTTGTTAACAGATGTGCTGCCATCCAGGTTTTGTTGTTCTATTTATAGAGTGCAGGCAGAGTAGATTTAACAAAATTCTTAAGGGCCCTAGCATTTTCAGAATGGTACATGAGCACTGGCTTCAATTTAATGCTATCAGCTGCATTAACCTCTAACAAGAGATTAAGCCTGTCCTTTTAAGTTTTGAAGTCAGACATCTAGTTATAAACATTTAGATGACATCTTCTTCCACTAAAATACTGCTTTGTTTTCATTGAAAATCTTTAATGTACCCACCTTCATTATCTTGGCTAAATTTCCTGCATAGCTTGCTGCAGTTAGTTTTCTTTAAGATTTTGTTTATTTACTCATTTTTCAGAGAGAGAGAGAGAAAGAGAGAGTGCACACAAGCAGGCAGAGTGGCAAGTAGAGGCAGAGAGAGAAGCAGGCTCCCCGCTGAGCAAGGAACCCCGCGTGGGACTTGATCATGACCTGAGCTGAAGGCAGCTGCTTAACTGACTGAGCCACCCAGGCATCACACTTGCTGCAGTTTCTTCATCAGCATTTGCTGCTTCACTTTGTACTTTTATGTTATGGATATGACTTCTTTCTTTAAACCTCATGAATCAACCTTTATTGGTGTCAGACTTTTCTTCTGCAGTTTCTTCACCTCTCTCAGCCATCATAGAGTTGAAGAGAGTTAGGGCCATGCTCTGGATTAGGCTTTGGCTTAAAAAAAATTTTGTGGTTGGTTTGATCCTCTAACTTTCTCCATATCAGTAATAAGGCTCTTTCATTTTCTTATCATTCATGTGTTCACAAGGAGTAGCACTTTTCATTTCCAACAAGAACTTTCCCTTTGCATTTACAACTTGGTTAACTATATGACACAAAAGGCCTAACTTTTTCTCTATCTTGGCTTTTGACATACTTTCTTTGCAAAACTTAATCACTTCTAACTTTTGATTTAAAGTAAAAGATATACTACTCTTCCTTTCACTTGAAGACTTAGAAACTACTGTAGGTTAGTTGGTCTAATTTTAATACTTTTGTGTCTCAGGGAGTAGGGAGATCCAAGGAGAGGTGAGGGACAACCTTTGGTGGAACAGTCAGAACAAACACATCATTTAGAGATTAAGTTCACCATCATATATGGGTAGGTCCATCACAGCCCCCAAAAATTACAATAGTAACTAGTAACATCAAAGACCACTGATCACCATACCAAGTACAATAACAATGAAAATGTTTGAAATATTTAAAGACTTGCCAAAATGTGAAATAGATGGGAAGTGAACAAATGTTATTTGAAAAATGGCCCAGAGACTTGCTCAATGTAGGATTGTCACAAAACTTTGACTGGTAAAAAACAAATTTGGAAAACAGTGTTGAGATTCCTCAAAAAACTAAAAATAGAGCTACCTTATGACCCTGCAAATTCACTACTGGGTATTTACCCCCAAAGATACAGATGTAATGAAAACAGGGCCATATGTACCCCAATGTCCATAGCAGCAATGGCCACAATTGCCAAACTGTGAAAAGAGCCAAAATGCCCTTCAACAGATGAATGAATAAAGAAGATATGGTCCAGGGACTGGAAGAGATTATGCTGAGTGAAATAAGTCAAGCAGAGAGAGTCAATTATCATATGGTTTCACTTATTTGTGGAGCATAACAAATAACATGGAGGACATGGGGAGATGGAGAGGAAAAGGGAGTTGAGGGAAATTGGAAGGGGAGATGAACCATGAGAGCCTATGGACTCTGAAAAACAACCTGAGGGTTTTAAATGGGTAGGGGGTGGGAGGTTGTGGGAACCAGGTGGTGGGTAATAGGGAGGGCACGTATTGCATGGAGCACTAGGTGTGGTGCAAAAACAACGAATACTGTTACGCTGAAAAGAAATTTAAAAAAAGAAGATATGGTCCATACATACAATGGAATATTACGTAGCCATCAGAAAGGATGAATACCCAACTTTTGTATCAACAGGGACTGACCTGGAGATTATGTTGAGTGAAGTAAGTTGAGCAGAGAAATTCAATTACTATGTGGTTTCACTTACTCTGAGAAATAAACTGAAGGTTTTGGAGTGGTGGGGGATGGGGGCATAGGTAAGCCTGGTGATGGGTATTAAGGAGGGCACATATTGCATGGAACACTGGATGTAGTGCATAAACAATGAATCTTAGAACCCTGGTAAAAAATAAAATAAAATTAAGAGGTTAGAAAAAAGAAAAAAAACCTCCCCAATGTCTGCAAAGTGCAATTAAAGGGGCTATCCCAATATTTATTTGGTCTTCTTCAGCTTCTTCATCTTAAAGTGGAATGGCCATCTGCTTGCTGTCTTTATGATCATAGAGGAAAATGAAGCTGGGTTTATGGTGCAACATGGTAGAAAGTAGGGTGAATAACTGAGTGCTAAGTTTTAAATGTACATTTGTCACTCCCTCTTTTTAAAAGCTCCTTCCTGAGTGTGCAGTGAGCAGTGTTGCTGTTGATGGTGACAGTGGTATGCTTGCAATTTTATTGCCAGTATTAGTTTTGACAGCTAGCAACATATACGAAAGCACCTCAGCTCATTTTGAGTGTTGCACTGAGTTAAGCCATAGGTTTGGGGTGATTAGAATGTGCCAAATCATGTCCTAGAAAGCTTTAGTTAGTGAACATCACTGTCCCAGGTACCACCCGGTGGCCCAGAAGACTCACCCTGTCCTCTTTCCTCAGTCTTTTCTATGGAAACCTAGTTGACCAGTGAAGATGTCCCCATCATTGCCAAGGATGTGGAAACTGGAGCCTCAGCTACAGAACTTGTCCCCCTCTTCCCCTCACCCTTCCCTGTCCCTGCCATCCCTCTTGAACCTTTCATTCCTGCCACTCCTCTCAACCTCACCCTGTCATGGATGACCCAGAATTCCACCTGGTTGTCATTTCTGAATCTGGACTTTTGGCTGTAGCACCCACTGCCATCAGCCTATTATTCCAATCAGCTGTTGTTGGTGCCTCTGTTGCCTTCCCAGTGAAGTTAGTATGCAAAGACTGGAAAGCAAATCCCTCAAAACTTTAGAAAGAATTCAACTTTGGCAAAATGTCCTATTAGGTAACTTTGATGTCACTCAAAAATAAAAACAAAAACAAAACAAAACAAAATCCAGCATTTAGATTATCTTTACAATGCTATGGTAGGTACTATTTGGTCCTTTTGTCTTACTGGCAGGAAGGTGTGTCTGTGCTAATGAAATAACCTGTGCTCTACAAAGCAGGCTACAGGTTTGAATTACTACCAAGAAAGGAAAAAAAAGTGCTAAGTAAAAGCTAGATTTCAAAAAAAGCATAAACTTAAAAAAAAAGAACAAAAAAAACCCCTTTAAACATAAAAGTAATGAAAGAAGAGTGCCTGGAATGAGCAACCACCAGATGAAGCCAAAAAAACAAAAAAACTAAAAGTGACACAGAACTTGGAGAAAATTGATTACTAGTCTCCTTCACAGTGCTCCACTCTCACCATCAAATACATGATTTTGAAACATATTAAGCAGCAGGGATAATAAATCAATGGCAGTTTGTCGACAGGTACAAAACTGTGGCTTCCTGAAGAATTAGAGAAAGGAAGATTTGATAGATGAGTTTTACAAAAGTACTCAGTGTATTCACAGATGAAGAAAAAGTTGAAATCTTTTTGAAGGAAGACAAAGAAAATGTATGTAAACATTACCTAAAATAATTGACTTTCTCATTCAGGGCAGTTCTTAAATTGAGGTTACAAATGTGGGTCAGGATCATTGGATGATGATGTTAGCTTAGGTGAACATAATCCTGTACCATACATATATTTTTCTCATTCTGATCAATATATAAGTTTGTGTCCAAATAAGTACAAGAAAAAATATCACTTACAAATTTAATGTGAAGAAAGGAAGCAGCAAGCATAAAGGAAAGAATATCTGTATCAACTGTACACCAGGTCTGACAAACAATAAGCACCTACTGACATTCACGAAGTTTCAGTTAATGGTGAATATCACTTGCTCTCCCAAAACCAACTTTAAAGCCCCCCAAAGGAAGATGAATAATATTAGTGAAAGAACTGCTGATGCCATCAATAAATAAGAAAGAGCTTAGGAGAGCTGCAGCCATGAAGGAGTCACTTGAAGTACCAGGATACTGGTGAAGAGGAATGGTAGGAACGAGAAATAACCCTGAAAATCTGCCTTTATCTGAATCATCTGAGGTAACTGAAGAAGGTCCATGCCTCATCACTGCTTTTACCAACCAGAGCAGAAAGAAAGTTCAGAAAAAATCAAATATAGAGTTTCAAAACTCAAAAGTGCCAAGTTGCAGGAGAAAATTCAGATTCAACACTGTGGAGGACAGGGGTGCCTGGGTGGCTCAGTGGGTTAAAGCCTCTGCCTTCGGCTCAGGTCATGATCCCAGGGTCCTGGGATCAAATCCCGCATCAGGCTCTCTGCTCTGCTTCCTCCTCTCTCTCTCTCTCTCTGCCTGCCTCTCTGCCTACTTGTGATCTCTGTCTGTCAAATAGATAAATAAAATCTTAAAAAAAAAAGACTGTGGAGGAGGTAGAGTAAGATGACAGAGGAATAGGATTCTAGCCTCATATTGTTCTACAAACACAACTAGGTAGCTATCAAGTCATCCTAAAAACCCCAGAAATATACCTGGAGCTTGAAAGAACAACCTCCACAACAAAAGGAGAGAAGAGGCCATTTGAAGAAGATAGGAAGTGCATAGGTGTGGTTTAGGGGAGAAATGGATTGCAGCTGCTGTGGAGGGGAGGGATCCATGGATGAGGAGAAGGACGAGAGTGAGAGAGGAGCACATGCACAAGGAAAATGTTTCCCCCAAGCTACTGGCTTGGAAAACATGGGCTGAATTTCATGAGTTCTTGAAACCACCAGAGCTTATAGTCTGTGTACTCATGGGTTGTTTGCCTGCTTTACCTCCAGGAACACTGTAGTGCCTTTTGGTCTCTAACCCAGCCAAGCCTGTTGACCTTTGAAACTCCTTTTATAGTCTGGAGTTTCAAAGGTCAACAGGCTTGGCTGGGTTAGAGACCAAAAGGCACTACAGTGTTCCTGGAGGTAAAGCAGGCAAACAACCCATGAGTACACAGATTGGAAACAGTCACCTAAAGAACACTTGGGGCACACACTGGGGAGATTATTAGCTCTTCTCATAGTGCCTCTCTGAGAGGCACCATTCACAGAGACACCTCTCCAGGAACAAAAGAGTGGGCTGACAGCATTTCCATCCCCTGCCCTCAGCATAAACACAAAGCAAACTGTGGGAAGCAACATAGCTCTGCTATGGCTGCTCAACTTCCGTATAACAAGTCCTAAGCCCTGCACTCTGTTGGGGCTGCCCTTTTCAGTCAAACTTCCCTCAATCCCAGTGTGGTGGGCCCCTCCCCCAAAAGAGCAACAAAAACTCCTTTCCACTTCACGTCTCCAGATCAGAGAGCTCTGCTGGGCTTCAGTTCTGGTGGAAGTGGTGAAAGGTCTCATCTCACAAGCAGATCAGAGAACACCTAGCTGAAACTCAGCACATTCAGGCCAGGAACCAAACACTGCACATACCAAACAAGGGGAGCCTCTGCAGATGACTGACCTAAAGGACCAAACAGCCAGAATACAATAGCAGAGCACATGCAGCACACACCAGCGATACTCCCTGAAGCACCAGGCCCTGACCACTACATGATCTATTTTTCATAAGACCATTACTTTCAAGAGCAGGAGAAATAACTGGGTTTTTTAACACAGAGAAGACAGAGGAAACTTAGACAAACTTCTAAGACAGATGAATGTATCCCAGATGAAAGAATAAGACAAGAGCACTGCCAGAGATCTAATTAAAACAAGTATAAGTAACATGCCTGATGGAGAATTTAAAGCAACAATCATTAAGGATGTTCACTGGGTTTGAGAAAAGAATGAAAGACTTCACCGGAGGCCCTTGCCACAGAGATCAACGAGTTAAAAGAGAATCTATTGGAGATGAAGAGTGCAATAAATGATATTGGATACAGACTTGAGGCAATGAACAACAGGATGAAAGAGACAGAGGGACAAACTAGTGACCTAGAAGAGAAAGCAATGAGCTCAACAAAGGAGAGGAAGAAGTATTATGCAAATGTGAATAGACTTAGGGTATTCAGTGACTCCATTGACAGAGTAACATTCATATTATAGGAGTCCATGATGAAGAAGAGATAGAAAAGGGGGCAGAAAATTTATTTGATGAAAATATAGCTGAAAACTTTCCTAATCTGGAGAAAGAAACAGACATCCAGATCCAGGAAGCAAAAAGATCTCCCACAAAATCAACAAAAACAGTCCAACACCAAGACATATTGTAATTAAATTTGCAAAGTATATTGACAAAGAAAATATCTTAAGAGCAGCAAGACAAAAGAAGTCTTTAAATTACAAGAGAAAACATATAAAGCCAACTAGAGATTTTCCAACAGAAACTCGGCAAGACAGATGGGAGTGTGTTGATATATTCAAAGTGTGGAAAGGGAAAATATGCATCTACAGATACCTATGAGGCAATGCAATCATTCAGAATAGCAGGAGAAATGGAGTTTCCCAGAGAAACAAAAAAATCAAGGTGTTTGTGACCGCTAAACCAACAAATATTAAAAGTGACTCTTGGAGTGCAAAAGAGAGACCAAAAGTGACAAAGACAGGAACGGATCAGACAAAATTTCCAGAATCAATGACAAAACAAGTAATAAAATGGCACTATTTAGTGCCAATGGCACTATTTAGTATCTAACAACAATTGCTTTGAATGTAAATGGACTAAAGACTCCAATAAGAAGTCACAGGATATCAGAATGGGTTTTAAAAACACCCATCTATATGCTGCTTACAAGAGACTCATCTTAGACTTAAAGACACTGGCAGATTGAAAGTAGGGGAAGGAGAAATATTTATAATGTGAATAGATGTCAAAAGAAAACTGGAGTAATAATACTTGTATTGGACAGACTAGACTTTAAAGACTGTAACAAGAGATCAATAAGGGCACTAACAAACTTAGGGTTTTGGAGGAGAGAGGGGTGGGAGTTTGGGTGAACCTGATGGTGGTTATTATGGAGGGCATGTATTGCATGGCACACTGGGTGTGGTGCATAAACAACAAATTCTGGAACACTGAAAATAAATTAAAAAAATAAGGTCACTATATAATAATAAAGGATACAACCCAACAAGAAGATATAACAATTATAAATACTAATTCATCCAACATGAGAACACCCAAATATATGAAACAATACCAAACATAAAGAAACTAATCAATAATAATGTTATAATAGTAGGGGACTTTTCCACCCACTTATATGAATGGACATATCCTCTAAACAGAAAATCAACAAGGAAATAATGGTTTTGAATGATACACTGGACCAATAGGACTTAACAGATATACTCAGAACATTCCATCCTAAAACAGCAGAATACCCATTCTTTTCAAGGGCACATAGAACAGTCTCCAGAGTAGATAATTTATTAGGTCACAAAACAGGCCTCAACAAATACAAAAAGATTAAGATCATACTATGCATCTTTTTGGACCACAATGCTATGAAATCAGAAATCAACCAGAAGGAAAAAAAATCTGAAGAACCACAAATACATGTAGGTTAAATAACATACTACTAAACACTGAATCAGGCAA
This sequence comes from Meles meles, assembly GCF_922984935.1. Taxonomy (NCBI): domain Eukaryota; kingdom Metazoa; phylum Chordata; class Mammalia; order Carnivora; family Mustelidae; genus Meles; species Meles meles. Next base: position 48,756,521 of record NC_060087.1, on the reverse strand, counting down.
CCACAAAATCAAAGAGGAAACCAAAAATTACATGGATAACATGAAGATGAAAACACAATGGTCCAAAATTTTTAGAATACAAGAAAAGCAGTCCTAAGGGAAGTATGTGGCAATACAGGTCTACCTGAAGAAACAAGAAAAAAATCTCAAATAAACTACCAATCTTACACCTAAAGGAGCTAGAAGAAGAACAACAAATGAAGTCTAAAACCAGCAGAAGTAAAGAAATAGTAATGATTAGAGCAGAAATAAATGGTATAGAAACTAAAAAACAAAACAAAAGAAAGAAAGAAAGAAGAAAAGGAGAGAAAAAGAAAAAAAAAGAAAAGAAACAATAGAAGAAATCAATGAAACCAGGGAGTGGTTCTTTGAAAAAAATTAATAAAATTGGTAAAACTCTAGGAAGACTTATCAAAAAGGTAAAAGGACCAAAATACATGAAATCACAAAGGAGAGAGGAGAAATAATGACACCACAGGAGCACAAACAATTATAAGAGGTTATGAACAACTATATGCCAACAAATTGGACAACCTGGAAGAAATGGATACATTCATATAAACATATAAAGAACCAAATGTTCAAAGTGTGGAAAGGAAAAGTATGAAACTAGAGAAACCTTGAACAGGTTGATAACCAGTGAAGAAATTGAATTATAATTAAAAAATCCCAATAAAAAAGTCCAAGGACAAATGACCTCGGAGGCAAATTCTACCAAACATTTAATAAAGAGTTAATATCTATTTTTATCAAAATGTTCTAGAAAAACAGAAAAGGAAGGGAAACTTCCAAACTCATTCTATGAGGTCAGCATTACCCTGATATCAAAGCCAGATAAAGACTCTACTAAAAAAAAGAACGGGCTAATATCGCTGATGAACATGGTTGCAAAAATTCTCAATAAATTACTAGCAAATTGAATCCAACAATACATTAAAAAAAAAAAAAACCTTTCACCACAGTCAAGTGGGTCACAAGAATTCCTGGGTTACAAGAATGGTTCAAGAATTGCAAATCAATTAATGTGATATGCCACATTAATAAAGGAAAGGATAAGAATCATATGATCATTTCAGTAGATGCAGGAAAAGCACTTGACATCTATTCATGATAAAAACCCTCTAGGGGAACACACCTGAACATAATAAAGGCCATATACGAAAAGCCCACAGGTAGTATCTTCAAGGGGGAGAAACTGAGAGTTTCTCCTCTATGGTCTGGAACATATGAGAGTGGGCATAAGTGTCATGTCCACTCTCACCACTGTTATTTTATATAGTACTAGAAGTCCTAGTACAGCAATCAGACAACAAAAAGAAAAATCAGCACTGAAGATGTAAAACTTTCACTGTTTGCAGGTCACATGACAGACTATATAGAAAACCTGAATGACTCCACCAAAAATTTCTAGAACTGATGCATGAATTAAATAAAATCTCAGGATACAAACCTGTGTACAGAAATCTGTTGCATTTCTATGCACCAATAAAGAAGCAGGGGAGAGAGAAATTAAGGAATCTATCCCATTTAAAATTGCACCCAAACAAAGAAGATGCCTAGGAATAAACCTAACAAATGAAGTAAAACCTGAAAAGAAATTTAAAAAAATAAAAAATTATAAAATTAAAAAAATAATACCCTCCTAGTCTCTTAATCTCACAAAACAAACTGAGGGTTGTTGGGGGCAGGAGGGTAGGGAGAGGGTGGTTGGGTTATGGACACAGGGGAAAGTATGTGCTATGGTGAGTGCTGTGAAGTGTGTAAACCTGGCGATTAACAGACCTGTACCCCTGGGGCTAATAATACATTATATGTTAATAAAAAAATTTAAAAATTTAAAAAATGCCTTCCTTAAAAAAAAAAGTAAAACCTGTACTTCGAAAACCAAAAGCATCGATGAAAGAATTTGAAGAGGACACAAAGAAATGGAAAAACATTCCATGTTCATGGATTAGAAAAACAAATATTGTTAAAATGTCTATACTACAAAAGAACAAACCAATCCCTATCAAAATCCCAACAGCATTTTTCAAAGAGCTAGAACAAACAGTCCCAAAATTTGTGTATGGAACCTCAAAAAACCTCAAATAGTCAAAGCAACCTTGAGAAAGAAAAGCAAACTGGAGACATCACAATTCTGGACTTCGATTTATATTACAAAGCTATTGTAATCAAAACAGTATGCTATCAGCATAGAAACAGACACACAGATCAATGGAAAAGAACAGAAAACCCATTAATGAACCCACAACTGTATGATCAATTAATCTTTGACAAAGCACAAAAAATATCCAATAAGAAAAAATTTCTTCAACAAATAATTTTGGGAAAACTGGATGGAAACATGCAAAAGAATGCAACTGAACCACTTTCTTGCACCATGCACAAGAATAAATTCAAAATGTATTAAAGACCCAAATGTGTGATATAAACCATAAAAATCCTAGAGGAAAACCCAGGCAGTAACCTCTTTGATATCAAATTTAGCAACTTCTTTCTAGATATGTCCCTTCTCCAGTAACAAGCTGTAGAAATGATACCTGAAAGTATAGTCTTGAGACAAGGGAAACAAAAGCAAAAATGAAGTACTGGGACCACATCAAACTAAAAAAGTTTCTACACAGAGAAGGAAATAATCAGCAAAAGTAAAAAGCAACCTAGAGAATGAGAGGAGATAGTTACAAATGACATACCTGATAAAGTGTTAGTATCCAAAATCTATAAAGAACTTATCAAACTCAACATACAAAAAATGAATAATTCAATTAAAAATGGGCATAAGCCCACCTGTGATCCAGTGGTCCGGGACTGCTCCTAGAGTCCAGCAGGAAGGAGGTGAGCCCCTCTAGGGGTCCGGGACTGCTCCTAGAGTCCAGCAGGGGGATGGTGGGCCCCGTGCATGACTTTCTATCGATACACTGCCAAGTCTGACATTTTTCACGTTAAAAAAATGTTTTAAGGAAATGAAAGTCTTAGAAATGAAAAAAAAAAAAAAAAAAAAAAAAAAATGGGCATAAGATGTGAATAGACATTTTTTTTGAAAGAAGACATCCAGATGGTGAACAGACACTTGGAAAGATGCTCGACATCACTATCAGGTAAATATGAATGAAAACTACAATGAGGTATCACCTCACACTTGTCAGAATAGCTAAAATTATCAACACAAAAAACAACAGACATTGGTGAGGATGAGGATAAAGGCAACCCTCTTACACAGTTGGTGGGAATGCAAACTGGTGCACTCACTCTGGAAAACAGAACTACCCTATGATCCAGCAATTTCACTACTAGGTATTCACCCAAAGGACACAAAAATACTAATTCAAAGGATTACATGCACCCTGATGTTTATAGCCACCTTATCCACAATAGCCAAGTTACAAAAACAAACAAGTGTCCACTGACTGATGAATGGATAAAGAAGAGGTGGTATATAAAAAAATGGAATATTATTCAGCTATAGAAAAGGATAAAATCTTGCCAGTTACCATGACATGAACAGAGCTAGAGAGTATTATGATAAGCAAAATGTCAGTCAGAGAAAGTCAAATACCATTATGATATCACCAATTTGTGGAATTTTGGAAACAAACCAAATGAGTAAAAGGGAAAAGAGAGAGGCAAACCAAGAAACATACTCTTAATTATAGAGAACATACTGATGGTTACCAAAAAGGAGGTGGATGGTGATGTGTTAACAGGTAATGGGGTTTAAGGTATGCACCTGTTATGAGCAGCAGGTGATCAATGGAAGTGTTGAATAAGTACATTCTATAACTGAGACTAATATTACACTGTATGTTCACTGCCTAGAATTTAAATAAAAAATTAAAAGTACAAAGTCTGAAGTGTGCAAAATTTGCAAAACAGGTATATTGTATACACTAGAAATGTGGTTTGTGATGAAAAGTTTTATGAATTTCACAACAGGCTCTTTTGCTTACAAGTGTTATTTGTGAAAAACATGAAAACCAAATGCTGAGTACTTATAGACAGAATATTTTATTAATACCAAGGTATGTTTTCAACTTTGTTTGCCTTGTAATGCAGACATAGAATCTACAATTATTTTTTTGAGGAATACTCTTTGAATGTTTCTTTTGGAATTCAACTTAAATATACTGTTTTGTATGTGGTATAATATACAATAACCAAAAAATGTAAATTTTTAAAATTATTTACAATATATCAAATTCATTGCTTTTGTGTTTTACAAGGCATTTTTGTATCCCCATTATTGAAGGTTTTGCAATTAAATACCTCCTTAATAATCTAATATATTGGGCTCCTGGGTGGCTCAGTGGGTTAAGCCGCTGCCTTCAGCTCAGGTCATGATCTCAGGGGTCCTGGGATTGAGTCCCACATCGGGCTCTCTGCTCAGCAGGGAGCCTGCTTCCCTCTCTCTCTCTCTCTCTCTGCCTGCCTCTCTGCCTACTGTGATCTCTCTTTCTCGCTGTCAAATAAATAAATAAAAATCTAAAAAAAAGATAATCTAATATATTTTGTCTTGGATATATCTTTAATAATATGTTAATATTAAAGGCAGAAAATTATGCTTAAATCTGATAAAAGAAAGTTTATGTGTATAGAAAAATGTTAAAGAGATTTTGAAATTATAAAAACAAATGTTTAAGCATTCATTGTTATTTGTTTTATTTTTTAGTAAAACACCACTGATAGCTTTTGGTTCACAACAGACCACAGGGTAAAGTCCAAACACCTAAGCAGTACCAGAAAAGTCTTTTTGCCTATATTTCTTGCCACTCTTGGCCCCAATATAGCTAAACTTTACTGAAATCCCTACCACTCTTCCAAGCACTGCAGTTACTTTGTTTATACAGTTGCCTGTGTACTTTCTTTTCTTCAGCTTACATGCCCAGAAAATCCCCACTTATTCTTCAAAACTAACTCAAAAGATATTTCCTTTTCAATGCCTTTCCCAGGAAAAATATATCCCCTTTTCCATGACAATGTTGCACATTCTTTATTACATTTGTATTATAAATATTTGGTTATATGTCTGTCTCCAATTAAACTATTGACTTTTTATCTTCAGCACCTAAGATGGACCTTGTGCACTTTGGTATTTCCTCAGTAAAGTTTTGATGAATGAAAGAATGGAAAGCAAAAATTTTGTCATCAAAAGGCTTGGGATTGATGCAAGCTCAATTAAAGGGCTTTCAATGTACAAACTACAAGTAACTGCTTGGAATTATTTGTCAGTACTGGAATTCGTTGGTAACTGAACGAGGCTGAGAAGTCCAGGATCAGGAAGAGAAAAGTGAAGCCCTGAAGGATAAAATCAGTCATTTAAAAAAGAGATATATCTGATGAATGGTGAAAGAAGATACTTGAACCTCTAGGATTCAAACCCCATGTCTATTTCTTTTTATGCACAGATACATTCACATGACAGTTGAGGCTCTTCAAGGCCTGGTTCAATCTTACATTTTATGTTTTGTACTCTACTATTTGTATTTGTATGTGAGTATACACTCCAGTAAACAGAATTCCTTTTCTTGTGAAGTATGTCCTCTCTCCTTAACTTCCATGCTGTTATTCCTAAGATTTCCTGCTTCTGCTTGAAATGCATAACAACTGCCAATGTCCTCATGCAACTTTCCATGATTCTCCACCTGGATTTAAGCTCTGCTTCCTCTGTACCCGCCTCTCAGTTTATTTGATACTATTCTTATAGCTGTAGTTAAACAGTCTTGTCACCTACTAGGCAGGGTAGGCTTAGGGATTAATGAAGGCCAATCACAACAATGGTGGACACAGTAAGGAGGGCAGTGTTCCAAAAAGGGAGAAGTGGCAGTTCAAAGCCCAAAGAGGGAAGTCATCACATCTGGCTGGCTCATGCACTGTTGGATGCTTTCCCTCCGAGCATAGGCTAAGGCACGAGTTTCCTCCTGAAAACGACGATGTCCCTCCTCAGTAAGCCGCCAGAGGCAAGACCGTGGCTTTGCATTGGTCCCATCCTCAAGGTTGACTGGTGCCTTCTCAAAGCTGCCCAGGAAACAGAGGTTGTGGCGGATGGTGTTTTTCCAGCCATTTGGAGCTGTCCAAAAAAAAGGGAAATGGTGTTGGGTGAAATTGTAGATCTCTTGCACATTGAGGCCACAGTGGGGGCTGTTTCTTAATGCCAGGGCTATTAGGTGACTGTAATTGAGGGGAGGGCGGGGCCAGGACCTCTTCTCCTGGCTGTTGCCTTGCCATAACTTCTGGTTCTGGAAGCACTCCCCTTTGTTAGGGGATTGAAGAGACACAGAGCAGTTGTCATCTTGTTCCTCAGTTTTTTCTTCTGTGAACTCCCAGTCACCTGAGGAATAAGTGAACCACTTCTGTGGGGAAGATTTCTTGCTGGAGGAAGTTGGCAGTGACTCCATCACTGCAGCCTTTGAGGAGTTAGACTCTTCTTCCTTTGGGAGTGGCTGAAGGTAAGGAAGCATTCTTGTCACATCCTTTTCCTTACTGGGCTTTAGGGTCTCCTGGCTGCCAAGGGGGCATGTGATGTTGGGATTTACCCACATCCACAGGTTAGGTTCAGAGTCAGGACCATCTTTGTCCAAACTGGGTCTGCTCTGTTGAGACATATTTGGGGGTTCCATTACTCGGAGTCTATATTTGGCAAGGTTCTGCTCAGCTAAGTGGCATTGGTCTGTGGTGCAGGGCAAAAAGAACTCATTCCCCATGTCCCAGTCCAGCAGCCCTGGGACCTGGCCATGGAGACTGTACCAGAATTCAGAATTTTTTAGTTTTATGTCCATCTTTAGTGGAGAGGTAGGTAGAGAGAGATTCCTAAAAAGATAGAAGTCTCTGAGGCACTTTTCGAAGTTATGGTTGGGGTACTGTTTCTGATCCAGTATATGTCATCTGGGGAACTTATCAGGAGGACTGCTAGAAGTACTAGAAAAAGGGGGAATGGATACTTCATTGATGGGTTGTCAAACTTGGAGAAACTTGGAGAACCCAAACTTGGAGAAGTCTCAGTGTTCTACAACAAAGCTCAAAACAGAGAACTAAACAGAGTTTTTAGTAGGAAAAAAGTTCAAAGTAGAATTCCCGAGCTTTGGTTGGAAGCAGGGAGTCCTCAAAAGAGGACCTACACATTTTGAATTATGTGCCAACTAAGGTGACTTTCATACCAAGTTGATTGGCATATCTTTTAAATCTTTCTAGGTTCATTTAATGAAGGAACAAATAGGTGCACAGATCACATTATATTTCTGAGTTGTTCTTAAATGGTTCTTAAAAATTACATTTTAAAGTGCCTTTTGACAAGAGCTTTCACATAGATGATCACAACTGATTCTTATGACAGCCCTGCAAGATAACATAGTGAGTATCATTAACCCCATATTATAGATAAGGGAACTAAGATCTACAGAATATTTAAGACTATATACCTAAGTAAATAGCAGAGCTAGGTCCATAGTCCAGATCTTCTGATCCTTTCATTATACCTACTGCCTCTTGATGGCATTCAACATACTTTACAAATGAGATAGCAATATGTGTAACCCACGTTTTAGAGTAAAGTGATAACTATAAGAAAATGATCTCCATTAGTCTCAACCCCATGCTAGAATTAAAATATGTTATTATTTTCAATCCTACTCTGGAAAACAGCTGGCTTTCTCCTCTCCAGGTCACCTCAGGAACTGAGCTCTGAATAATACTATGAAGACAGTAGGACAAAAGAAGCTATGATGTGCAAGTTCCTGAAAACTCCAGAGTTTGACTCTCCAGTAAATTAATCCCAAAGCTGTTCTTAGAAAAATGCAAAATGGGAAGGTATCACTTGAATCTGAACAAAATCCATCTAAAAGATGTGATTTTGTTAAAACCATTAGATACGAATTACCTAAAAAAATAACCAGCAAATGTCAACAGGAGATACTGGGGGACATACTAATCCCCCGATTTTTTTCCTGCTGTCTTGTCTTATTCTATTCAAAAGAATCCTCCATACAGACTACCAGAGTGATCTTTCACTTTGTGTGTGTGTGTGCAAAGTTTAATAATAATATCAATTAATAGAAATCAGAAGTGTTCCTGATAGGAGTTGCTTGAGCTAAGGTTTAAAAATATGTAACCCAAGAGCAGAGACATGGAGAACAATCTAACACATGACAACCAAATGCTTGGGTAACTTGTTTCTTAAGTGTGCTCTAAAAAAGAAGGCTGGAGAATTTTGCATATGCTTAGGAAAAATATTTAAACTTATGTTTGTCGGTGAGTATCCTGATTTTCAGGCTCCCACCCATTCCAAGTGTTAATAGGCAGTGTTAGTGATTGATGAAATCAATTAATAAGAAAAGCAGGTACAATCACAAAAGTTGGAAAAAGTGGAGGGAACTCATAATAACTTTAGAAATATATTTTCCAGTGTGTTTGCTCATGCTTGTTCTCTCTTTCTCTTACACGTAGACACACACAGTAATGACCCAACAGCAACAGCAGAAGTAGCACTTTTGTGTGCCATCGATTTCCAAAACCATTCTGATGCCCAGAACGGTCTCTACTAGAAGGACTGGTAAGGGGAGTAGTTGATACATGTTTTGGGACAGGAAAAAAATCAGATACATCTAATACATAAATACTCTTGTTACAAACAAAAATGCCTTCAAGAATGTCGGGGCCAGTGTTAACAGGATGGAAAGTGAAATTCAAGAGGCTCCTGCTATCAAATTGTAAATTTTTGACATATATATTTTGATTAATTGACACTGGTTTAGTCTGTAAAGAGCTATGAATACATAATAGTGACTCAAAATTCTTTTAAAAGGTAATTGTAACAAAAAAGGAGCAAATGCCATAGGATATATAAGTTTTCTTATTTTTACATAGGAAAGTCTCAAACGTGCATGGATTTTTTTTTTCATTTTAAGTCAATGTTTACTTATGAAGTATAGATATGTACTTTTTTCTGTTGGAAGGTAAGCAGGAAAGAATGTATAAGAAACAATGAGTAAGCCATATGTGTTTCCAGAAAAACAGGTACCACACCAATGGCTACTGCATATAGTTACATGCTGCTTGAGCTGTTTTCTAAACCATGCACCCTGGTCCTGGGGATATATTAATCCATAGGAAGGGCCTCTTTCTAATTCGTACAGAGGACCTATCCAGTTGCCATGTGCCCACAATTCACATTTTCTTAGAGAGGGCAACTTTTTTTTTAAAAATTCACACATAGGCCAGCAATCATGTATCCTAAGAACTGGTAAAACAGATTAGTACTGATGGTCAAACATAATAATCAGGCAGAAATAGATCCAATAAAGTTTTGCAGGTTGGTTAACAATATAGTGTAAGAAAACAACTACCTAGGAAGACTCAATCACTCATCTTCTAGGAAATGAATTATTTAGAAAGCCCTACTAATTATAATAAAATATAAATAAAAACCATAAGCCTTAATAGTATTTAAAAACCAAATAAATACAGAAAAAAGACAGGATAATGTGTACTGCCAATGTGCAGAAATTAAGAAATATTAATCTTGTTAAAGAGAAGTTAATCCCCCCCAAAACACTGCATGACAGAGAATCAGAAATGCCATGAAATAACAAATAAAACATTATTATTAAAAGGATTTTAGCCAATGTCTCATGTTAAGATTGAACTATGTGTTATGATCCCCCAAAGAATGAATTATTGAAAACCCAAATGGTTACCTCAGCTTCTTTGAGATGGTATTTCTCTTTTCCTCTCAAATGGGTGAGATGATTGAAATCCTAAAAAAATACAAAAATAATAAAATTACTGAAATTGTAGTAAGATATCAAAAGAAGTATAACAACTTAAAAGGAAAAATATAAGGGTAGAAATAAAGAAATAAGTTAAAACTTGGAGTTCATATTTTAGAATAAGCTTAAATGTAAGGCCATGAATATATCTGTAATCATTGCATTTGTGTATGTTTCAAATGCTATTCAAGTTGTCTGAAGTGTTTACAAAAAAAGCCATATTAAATTTGCAATTACAGTTTAAAACTTCTAGGAAATTTAATTCATTAAATTGGTATGCAATGCTCAGATGGTCAATAAAAATTATTTTAAAAGTTATGCTTATTAGCTATTTTAATTTAACAAAAGTGAGCAGTAAGCAAATCACAAATAGCAAATATTTTTCTTCATACACAAAAGCCATTAGATGCTAAAGAATCTATGAAAGATTTTATTATTTTAACACTATTTTCATTGGCTTATCTTTCCAGCTATTAGATTGTTTTTTTAAGCTCCTGTAGACCTCCTCTCTGTTCTCACATGAACCAAAAATAAGAGTTCAAGTTTGGACATTTTAAGTTTAAAGTAGCTGGGCTTGTTCCAACAGCAAACTGTAATAGGCTTTTGAAATAAATCACTGTCATTTGTCTTATCAACTTACCTCTGCTACACCTTACTTCAGTTTCTTCACCTATGAAGTGGGATAATTAAAAAATAATCTACCTGAATAAGTTATTGAGAATATCAAATGAAACAATGTATATCATTAATGAATGTACAATGTATATGAAGACCTAGTTTTAATATCTGATAAACAATACGTTCCATAAATATATGCTTTTGTTTATGTTACTCTTTTTAAGGGGAACATGGCTCCTAAACATGAATATATCACACAGAAATCATACTGGAAAACAAATAGGATTTATTTTAATGACTATTCATGGAATGCTTACTTAATTCAGCAATCATGAATTTAGTTTCTAACTACTAGTTTGGGAGCCGCAACCTGAGCTCAAAACACCTCAATCCAACAAAACTTCGAATCTTTACTTCAAACCTTTGAGAGTTCTGAATTTGTGGGAACAAAACACCTCTTTATTTAGAATACTTTCTTCAAAGTATTATTAGACACTTTGAATTTCACTTACTGCTTGTTTTCGTTTCCAAGGGTTCAACCTCAAGTGCCTGGGAAGAGGAAGAGCACTTTCTACAAGACAAAATAAAACATAAAAAGAAAGGAAAACCTTGTCAAGACAGCTAAATCCTCTAACACACAGCTTAATGCAAAGAATCTGTTCTTTTATAATAAGGATTAAGTGACTTGTCAAACACATACAGACTACAGAGAGATTAGAGGCAGGATCCTAGGTACAGTATCTGTTTTATACAAACTCAGCTGTTTTTTGTTATTCTGAGAAGGACAAGTCACACCAACATATGTATATTTTGTAGACATATATTGTAGCCAGGTCAACATAGCACAATGATTTCACAAACTTTGATTTGCTTCAAACATATAAAAAATAATGAATAGAATTACATAGAGAGAGAGACAGACCATGAAAGATTGTCAAGCTCAAATAGAAGAAAAATATCTCATTAGAATAGAAATAAAAAATAATGAGTGGGACTGAAGCCATTGGCCTGTTGGGCTCTAGATTATTAAGTGGGAAATGGAAGTCAGGTATTTGGTTTCCTTGGGGGACACTAGACCTAAAGTCAAGGATTAGAGTGGGACTAACTCTGCTTGTAAAAAGAAGCTAAAAAATGTAGCTGCCAAAGCCTGGAAAACTGCGGGTCTGAGAAAGAGGAAGGTCACATAAAATCTTGCAATCAGATGCTGAGTCATACTATTTACTAGCTATGGTAACTGGTTCTATTGGATCTCCTGGATTTTTGGTATCCTCAGTAACACCACAAGGTAGGAACTCAAAACTTCCATTTTGAGATCTAATAGTGGATTGAAGTCTGGAGGGCTGGGAGGAAACAACTAAAAAACCTCCAGATAGGGATGAGTAAGCATAGATGAATGAACAAAGGCAGATGAGATGCAGGGAACAGAAATGTTTCATTCAAATTAAGCTGAAAACTAAAATCTTAACATACATGAAGAAATTTAATAACAAGAACAATTAACAACCAAATCATTAATTCACTCCAAATAGTAATAATATGGAGCCACCTGGAAAGCAAGTATGTTTATGATACTCAAAGAGATAAAGAGCCAACATATTCAAAATGTACACAATGAGGGGGACCTTGGGGCTCAGTTGGTTGAGCATCGGCCCTTGTTTTTTTTTTTTATTAAATTTATTTATTTATTTTTTCAGCGTAACAGTATTCATTGTTTTTGCACAACACCCAGGGCTCCATGCAATACCTGCCCTCCCTATTACCCACCACCTGGTTCCCCCAACCTCCCACCCCTGCCCCTTCAAAACCCTCAGGTTGTCTTTCAGAGTCCATAGTCTCTTATGGTTCGCTTCCCCTTCCAATTTCCCTCAACTTCCTTCTCCTCTCCATCTCCCAATGTCTTCCATGTCATTTGTTATGCTCCACAAATAAGTCAAGCAGAGAGAGTCAAGTATCATATGGTTTCACTTATTTGTCGGCCCTTGTTTTTGGCTCAGGTCATGATCTCAGGGTTGTGAGATGAAGACCTGTGTCAGGCTCCATGCTCAGGGTGGAGCATGCTTAAGATTGTTTCCCTCTGTCTCCCTCTGCTCCTCCCCACCGTGCCCCCATTCAAACACACACTTGCATTCTCTCTGTCTCTCAAAAAAAAAGCACGCAATTTACTCTAAAAATCTTCCTCTCAAAAAACAAACAAACCCACTATATTCTGTAGAGATGAAAAGGAAATACTCCACAAAAATGATCAAGCTTTGTTCCACAGCTAGGCTTCAGAAGTGTGTGTACATAGCTAAAGGGAAGAGAATTAGTTCCCACTGCCCTGTAGCAGTGAGAAAGCCATAGATATTGATGCTCATACAAGCTGTGTTGGGAGTAGGCTAATTGCTGACGCTAAGACTTTGGCTTAGATAAAGCCAGAGTGAAGACACAGAACCACTGGCTTACTTACAAAATGAACAACAACAATGGAGAGTTTGAGTCAAACCTAAGTGTGAAATTTGGAGAAGATGCAGACTCATATGATATGTTTCATTCTTTTGAAGCAATCCTAATTCTTCATTGTGATGCACAGTGTGATGGTTGAGCAATCAGCTCTGCCTCAAAGGGTGCTGAGATCGCCTTGCAGGAAGTTTACCAGAAGCTTCTGAAGCATTCTCTAAGTTGTTTTTTTAAATTTTTCTTAGTTTTAGAATTTTTATTTATTTGTTTGCAAGAAAGAGAGAGAGCATGAGCAGGGGGGAGGGGCAGAGGGAAAGAAAGAGAAGCAGACTCCCTGCTAAGCAGGGAGCCTGGTGTTGGGCTCGATCCTAGGACCTGGAGACCATGACCTGAGCTGGAGATAGACACTTAAACGACTGAGCCACCCAGGCACCCCTCAAAGTTTCTTTTTCTTAATTAAGAAAAAATTTACAGACATTAAAATGCATAGAACATTTATATTCAATTTGATGAATTTTGGCAATTGTATACACCCACATAATCACTATACAAAACAAGATGTGGAACATTTCTATCACCACAGAGGTTCTTCTCATCCTCTTCACTCTCTATCTCTATTCACCCTTGCAACTACTTTCTGTCTTCTATCATCATAAATTATTTGTACCCATACTTTATGTAAAAATAATTATACAATAATAATAATAATAATGATAATAGAGGCGCTTGCATGGCTCAGTCACTTAAGCATCTGCTTTCAGCTTAGGTCATAATTCCAGGGTCCTGGGATTGAGCCCCACATCAGGTTCCCTGCTCAGCAGGTAGTCTCCTTGTCTCTCTCCTCCTGCCTTTCCCCCACTCTGCTTATGTGCTGTCTCTCTCTCGCTCTCAAAAAAATAATAAATAATAATGATAAAGCAATATCTTAAGAGCTACTATAAAAATTCTTCCTTTTTAAAAGATATTATTTATTTGTCAGAGAGACAGAGAGTGTGCACAAGCAGAAGAAGCGGCAGGTAGAGGAAGAAGCAGGTTTCCTGCTGAGCAAGGAGCCCAATGTGGGACTCCATCCCAGGACCCTCATATCATGACCTGAGCTGAAGGCAGATGCTTAACCAACTGAGCCACCCAGGCATCCCAAAAGTGCTTCCTTCTGAAGGAAGGTCATCTCGACTGGAAGCCAGCAATAATGAATGCTAGAAATATTTCCACATGTTGAAGTAAAACTGTCCACCTGGATCTTTGTACCCAACTAATCAATTGTGAGGAAAAAAATAAAGACATTTTATTTACTCAGAGTTAATCACCTATGTAATGTCATTACATACACGTTAGCCATATATTTTAGTAAAAGAAATGAAGCCAGAGAGAAAATATAGGGGAAAAAGGGAACCAATGATGAGCAAAGCAACTGATAAACTATGTTTATTATGACTATAAAATTATAACTGATTTTTGTGTTTCAAAGGGAAAACTAAAGTTCTATCCAAAAATAATAAAGGGTACACTGGATCGTTCATGCTTACTAAAGCATTTGCCGTAGTTAGGAGGATAGAACTATTGAATGACTGCAGACTTTGACAATTTTATACTTATGTATATATCTAAAATATTTAAGGACAAACAATAAGAATATAAATATAGTATATAGCATTCAAATCAGCAGAAAGCTGATTTAACTAAAAATGAACAAAAAAGAGTAGAAATTAGTCAAAATATATCAATAAGCATAATAATTATAAACAAATTAATCCCACCTAATGAAGATAAGATTTTTATAATACTTTTCTTTCATGATCTAGTTATACACTATTTATAAGAACTATTCCTAAAACAAAACCACATGAAAATATTGAAACACAACAAAAAATTGATAATGCCAAAATAAAAAAGTTGGTCTGGCAAACTTAATATTAGAAAAAACAGAATTAAAAGAATAAAAAGCACCAATAATGAGATACTACACAAACAAAATGGAGAATTATAACCCCTCCATCATAAATAAATGAGGAAGAAAAAAATAATAAGGACAAAAGCTTTGAGCAATACAAGCATAGAAGATAAACCTATATATAGAGATAACTCTTCACCCCAAAATGGAAAATATACATTCATTTCAAGAATTTACAAAAATTTACCACACAGTAGGTCACTAAAAAGTCTCAAAAAATTCAAATAATCTATGTTCTCTGATTACAGTATCGTTAGCCATGAAATATAGGAAAATAATAATAAAGTAAAATATTGCTTAGAAACTTCAAAAATTACTCCTTAAAATCTCTTTGGTTAAGTAAGAGTTCAGAATGAAAATTACAACATATTCAAACCCAAACAGTAACAAAAACACTATATTCTGAAACTTGTGATACAATAAAGTCGTATTTAGAATGGAATTTGTAGCTGTAAATGAACAATTTTGTTGACAAGTAAATCATATTATAGATTATTTTTCCACAAATGAAAGTAGAAAAACCAACAAAATGAATAAATCTTATTAGAAGACATAGGATAAAATCAAGAGATATACATATTTACATTACATATTGGATGGCTCAGCATTATAAAAATGTTAATATTCTGCAATTTACTCTAAAAATTAGTGTCATTCCAGTCAAAATCTCCAAGGGAGATTCATATTAAGGGAAGAGCAAAAGCCCTGGAAAAACTAAGACACAATAAAGAAAATCAGTGAGGAGATTTGTCTTACCAGATACTAATTATTACAAAGCCACAGTAAGTAAAGACTATTATTAAAAGAGGGAAGACAAAAAGGCCACAGAACATAAGAGTCCAGAAAAAAACCCCATCTTCATTACTCTATTCTTTTTCTCCTTAACACTTATCATTCCTTAACATGCTATATAATTCTATTATTTATCTTACTTTTTGTCTGCCTCCTCAGGTAATAAAGTCAGAGCTTTGTTGTCTGAGTTTGTTTGCCTGTTTCAATGAACAGCCTCTAAAAGAGTCCTGGGCTTAAAACAGATGATCAAAAATATCAGTTGAATGAATTTTAAAAAAACCTAAATGTGAAAATACAATCTGAAATTTTTTAAAAAGAAAATCCAGGGACCAGAAAAGACCTCGAATAGCCAAAGGAATATTGAAGAACAAAGCCAAAGTTGGTGGCATCACAATTCCGGACTTCAAGCTCTATTACAAAGCTGTCATCATCAAGACAGCATGGTACTGGCACAAAAACAGACACATAGACCAGTGGAACAGAATAGAGAGCCCAGAAATCGACCCTCAACTCTATGGTCAACTCATCTTCGACAAAGCAGGAAAGAATGTCCAATGGAAAAAAGACAGCCTCTTCAATAAATGGTGCTGGGAAAATTGGACAGCCACATGCAGAAAAATGAAATTGGACCACTTCCTTACACCACACACGAAAATAGACTCCAAATGGATGAAGGACCTCAATTTGAGAAACGAATCCATCCAAATCCTTGAGGAGAATGCAGGCAGCAACCTCTTCGACCTCAGCCACAGCAACATCTTCCTAGGAACAACGGCAAAGGCAAGGGAAGCAAGGGCAAAAATGAACTATTGGGAGTTCATCAAGATCCAAAGCTTTTGCACAGCAAAGGAAACAGTTAACAAAACCAAAAGACAACTGACAGAATGGGAGAAGATATTTGCAAACGACATATCAGATAAAGGGCTAGTATCCAAAATCTATAAGGAACTTAGCAAACTCAACACTCAAAGAACAAACAATCCAATCAAGAAATGGCAGAGGACATGAACAGACATTTCTGCAAAGAAGACATCCAGATGGCCAACAGACACATGAAAAAGTGCTCCACGTCACTCGGCATCAGGGAAATACAAATCAAAACCACAATGAGATATCACCTCACACCAGTCAGAATGGCTAAAATTAACAAGTCAGGAAATGACAGATGCTGGCGAGGATGTGGAGAAAGGGGAACCCTCCTCCACTGTTGGTGGGAAGGCAAGCTGGTGCAACCACTCTGGAAAACAGCATGGAGGTTCCTCAAAATGTTGAAAATAGAACTACCCTATGACCCAGCAATTGCACTACTGGGTATTTACCCTAAAGATACAAACATAGTGATCCAAAGGGGCACGTGTACCTGAATGTTTATAGCAGCAATGTCTACAATAGCCAGACTATGGAAAGAACCTAGATGTCCATCAACAGATGAATGGATAAAGAAGATGTGGTATATATACACAATGGAATACTATGCAGCCATCAAAAGAAATGAAATCTTGCCATTTGCGACGACGTGGATGGAACTAGAGCGTATCATGCTTAGTGAAATAAGTCAATCGGAGAAAGACAACTATCATATGATCTCCCTGATATGAGGACATGGAGAAGCAACATGGGGGGGTAGGGGGATAGGAGAAGAATAAATGAAACAAGATGGGATTGGGAGGGAGACAAACCATAAATGACTCTTAATCTCACAAAACAAACTGGGGGTTGCTGGGGGGAGGTGGGATTGGGAGAGGGGGAGCGGGCTATGAACATTGGGGAGGGGAGGCGAACCATAAGAGACTATGGACTCTGAAAAACAACCTGAGGGTTTTGAAGGGTCAGGGGTGGGAGGTTGGGGGAACAGGTGGTGGGTGATGGGGAGGGCACGTTTTGCATGGAGCACTGGGTGTTGTGCAAAAAGAATGAATACTGTTACGCTGAAAAAAAAATAAATAAAAAGGAAAAAAAAATAAAAATAATAAAAAGGGAAAAAAAAACTATGCAAAAGGAAAAAAGAAAACAATTATTTTCTAAAAGGGAGGAGTATATAGGAGTTTCAATTGTCTTTATAATGTGGGAAAAATGAATCAATCATGAGATACTAATCCCATCATTTTGACAAAAAATTAATAAACAGTAACTTCAAGCTTTGATAAGAAGGGTAGGAAACACTCATCCACTACCTGGAGTGTAAATTGGTACAGCTCTTTTAAAGGGCAATTTGTCAGTGTTTATTAAAAGTTACAATCTGACTACCTTTAGATTCAGCATTTTTTACTTCTACATGTGTATCCTAGAAAATATTTGTAAGTATGCTTAAGGAAACATGTAATAAATAGGCTTCTCCTCATAATACTGCTTGGAATGCTGAAAAATAGCTAAATGCCTATCAATATGGAAGTAAGTGAACTAAACACAGTTATAAAAAAAAAAGGAATACCATGCAGCTTTCACAAAGAATAAATTATTTGTAAAAAGACTATATGAAATCCAGAATTGTTGGTGAAAAAAAAATTAAGTTGTGTAAAGTTACGGTAAACTACGGTTAATCAGAAGATTGACCATAGTGAGGAGAGGACTCAAGTGTAGGTAGTGATGACTAAAAACTTACCTACAGCGATGAGGAGGACCCTGATGTGACAGAGCTGGTCATAAAACGGCCTAAAGAAGTACTTACTATGGCGACTCTAACCCGAAAATCCGCCAATGCAAAAAAACACACACGCTCGTAAGGCGGAGCTCTCCATGCGTCTTCTTATACCATGAAGAATGTGACGCGAACAAACTGACCCGTGGAAAAGAGAAACATCATGATGTGGGCAGGGCTAACTGGAGGCGTACCAATAGAAATGAGACAGAAGCTAGGGTAGGCAGGCTACCCAGCAGTCTGTTTGTATGATAGAGGACCCTTATGTGGGGAAGGCTGTCCATACACTGCCTAAACAAGGCGAAACATCATGGTTGTGGGCAGGTCTAATAAGAGGTCTCCTAATGGAAAAATAAGATCCTGGTGTCAGCAAGACTGAACATAGGGCTGTCTGCATAATGAAGAAGGCCCTGGTATGTACTGAGATGAATAGGGAACTTATAATAGAGAAGAATCCTCCTATAGGTATGACAACAGAGGGGAACTTTCATGTGGGTGGAATTGTCCAGTTGCCTGCTTATACAAACCCTAGTTTGGAAGGGTATAATTAGAAGTCTTCCAATAAAGAACAGAAGAAACTTAGTATGGGTGGGACTAACTAGAGGCTGTCTATGGTAATAGGAAGGAGTCAATGTACATGGGGTTGTCCAAAGACTTGCCTGTAATGATAATGAGGGGGCCACTGTTGCGCTTGGAGCTGGCAGAGGTGTTTGACTATATTGAAGACGGGGATTCTGAAGTGGTTGAAGTATTAGGGGCCTGTTTGAAAAAAATGAAGAAAATCCCTGTGTGGTGGAATAAGAAAAGAAGCCTGACTGTAGTAATAAAGAGGATCAAAGATGGGCATGACCATGTAGAAGATTGCAGATGGAGAGTTGTATACTTTTCTGGGGACTGGGTGTTAATAATGGAGTGGCATTTTGGATCTGGTTCTATGGAAAAAGAAGCTCTGCACTGGATAAACCCTAGCTCTGGTGGAGGAATTGTCTTCAGGTATACTAGGAAGAGTTCGGTATCAGATTAATGCTGGTCTCGTGGAATGAATTAGGGAGTGTGCATTTCTATTCAATTTTTAATTAATTTTTTCAAAGAATTTGAGAATAACTGATGTTAATTTTTCTTGAAATGTTTAGTGGAATTCTCCAGTGAAGTGGTATGTCCCAAGGCTATTCTTATTTTTTTAAATATTTTATTTATTTATTTGACAGAGATCACAAGTAGGCAGAGAGGCAGGCAGAGAGAGAGGGGGAAGCAGGCTCCCCACTGAGCAGAAAGCCCCACACGGGGCTCGATCCCAGGACCCCCTGGGATCATGACCTGAGCCGAAGGCAAAGGCTTTAACCCACTGAGCTACCCAGGCGCCCCCCAAGGCTATTCTTATTAAGGTGGGTTTTAAATCAATGACTCAATCTCCTTACTATTATAGGTATACTGGAATTTTCTAATTCTTCTTGATCCAGTCTTTGTGGGTTGTGTGTTTCTACATATTTGTCTATTTAATCTAAATCATTCAATTTTTTGCGTGAAATTGTTCATAGTACCCTTTTATATTCCTTTAGTTCTATAAACATAGTAGTAATGTCCTCACACTTCTGATTTTAACAATGTGAGTGTTACCTGTTTTTATAAGTTTTTATTTAAATTCCAGTTAGTTCACATGTGGTGTAACATTAGTTTCATGTATACGATATAGTGATTCAGCACTTCCATATGATATCTAGTGTTCATCACAAGTGAACTCCTTAATCTCCACCACCAATTTAATCCACCCCCACCCATCCCTTTGATAAATATCACTTTGTTCTCTTTAGAGTCTGTGTGGTGGATTGCCTCTCTCTCTTTCTCTCTCTCTTCCCCTTTGTTTTATTTCTTAGATTCTACATATGAATGAAATCATATGGTGTTTGTCTTTATCTTACTGACTGATTTCACTTATCTTAATACTCTCTAGTTCCATCTATGCTTTTGCAAACAATGGCTGAGTAATATTACATACCACGTCTTCTTCATCCATTCATCAGTCAATGGACAATTAGGCTGTTTCCACAAATTGGCTATTGTAGATAAGGCTGTTATAAACATTGGGGTTCATGTATCCCTTTGAATTAGCATTTTTTGTATTCTTTGGGTAAATACCTAGTAATGCAATTTCTGGATCATAGGGTAGTTCTATTTTTAACTTTTTGAGGACCTCCATACTGTTTTCCAGAGTGGCTGCACCAGTTTGCATTTCCACCAATAGTCCAAGAGAGTTCCCTTTCTTCACATCCTCACCAGCACCTTTTGTTTCCTGAGCTGTTGATTTTACCCATTTTGACAGGTGTGAATTAATATCTCATTATATAGTTTTGATTTGTATTTCCTTTATGATCAGTGATGTTGGCATCTTTTCATGTGTCTGTTGGCTATCTGGATGTCTTCTTTGGTCAAGTGTCTATTCATGTCTTGTGCCCATGTTTAACTGGATTGTGTTTATTGGGATGTTGAGTTTTATAAGTTCTTTATAGATTTTGGATACTAACCCTTTACCAGATATGTCATTTGCAAATATCTTCTACCATTCTATGGGTTGACTTTTCGTTGTGTTGAATGTTCTTTTACTGTGCTGAAGCTTTTCATTTTGATGAAGCCTCAATAGTTTATTTTTGCTTTTGTTTCTCTTGCCTCAGGTGACATATCTAGAAAGAAGTTGGTACAGCCGATGTCAAAAAGGTTACTACCTGTGTTCTTCTATAATTTTTTGATGGTTTCCTGACTCACATTTGGGTCTTTCATCCATTTGAATTTATTTTTGTGTATTCATGTTAGAAAGTGGTCCGATTCCATTCTTTTGCATGCAGGTGTCTAGTTTTCCCAACACCATTTATTGAAAAGACTGTCTTTTTTAATTGGATATTCTTTCATGCTTTGTTGAAGATTACTTTACCATATAGTTGTGGGTTTGTTTCTGGGATTTCTATTCTGTTCCATTATCTCTGTGTCTATTTTTGTGCCAGTACCTTACTTTTTTGATCACTATACCTTTGTAGTACACCTTGGAGTCTGGAATTATGACACCTCGAGGTTTGATTTTCTTTTTCAAGGTTGCTTTGGTTATTCAGGGTCTGTGTGGTTCTGTAAAAAAATTAAGATTTTTTTCCTAGCTCTGTGAAAAATGCTGTTGATATTTTGATGGGATTGCATTAAATATGTGGATTGTTTTGGGTGGTGTAGACATTTTAAAAATATTTCTTCTTCATATCAGGGAGATCATATGATAGTTGTCTTTCTCCAGTTGACTTATTTCACTAAGCATGATACGCTCTAGTTCCATCCACGTCGTTGCAAATGGCAAGATTTCATTTCTTCTTCAGATCCATGAGCATGGAATGTCTTCCCATTTCTTTGTGTCATGTTCAAAATCTTTCATCAGGGTTTTAAAATTTTCCCAGTAGAGTTGTTTCAACTCTTTGGTTATGCTTATGCCCACGTATTTTATTTTTTTGGTGCTATTATAAAGGAGATTCCTAACGTTCTTTTTCTGCCCCTTCATTATTAGTATATAGAGATACAACAGATGTTCGTACATTAATTTTGTATCATGCAACTTTAATGAATTTCTGTATCAGTTCTAGCACCTTTCTGGTGGTGTCCTTTGGGGTTTTGCAGATACTATCTTTTTTTTATTTTTAATTTATTTATTTATTTTTATTTTTTTAATTACAGCATAACAGTGTTCATTGTTTTTGCATCACACCCAGTGCTCCATGCAGTACGTGCCCTCCCTATTACCCACCACCTGGTTCCTCAACCTCCCACCCCACCCCCACACTTCCCCCCCCCCCCGCCGCCCCTTCATAACTCTCTGGTTGTTTTTCAGAGTCCATAGTCTCTCATGGTTCATCTCCCCTTCCAGTTTCCCTCAACTCCCTCTCCTCTCCATCTCCCCATGTCCTCCATGTTATTTGTTATGCTCCACAAATAAGTGAGACCATATGATACTTGACTCTCTCTGCTTGACTTATTTCACTCAGCATAATTTCTTCCAGTCCCGTCCATGTTGCTACAAAAGTTGGGTATTCTTCCTTTCTGATGGAGGCATAATACTCCATTGTGTATATGGACCACATCTTCCTTATCCATTCATCCGTTGAAGGGCATCTTGGTTCTTTCCACAGTTTGGCGACTGTAGCCATTGCTGCCATAAACATTGGGGTACAAATGGCCCTTCTTTTCACTACATCTGTATCTTTGGGGTAAATACCCAGCAGTGCAATTGCAGGGTCATAGGGAAGCTCTATTTTTAATTTCTTCAGGAATCTCCACACTGTTCTCCAAAGTGGCTGCACTAACTTGCATTCCCACCAACAGTGTAAGAGGGTTCCCCTTTCTCCACATCCTCTCCAACACACGTTGTTTCCTGTCTTGCTAATTTTGGCCATTCTAACTAGTGTCAGGTGGTATCTCAATGTTGTTTTAATTTGAATCTCCCTGATGGGTAGTGATGATGAACATTTTTTCATGTGTCTGATAGCCATTTGTATGTCTTCGTTGGAGAAGTGTCTGTTCATATCTTCTGCCCACTTTTTGATATGATTAGCTGTTTTGTGTGTGTTGAGTTTGAGGAGTTCTTTATAGATCCTGGATATCAACCTTTTTTCTGTACTGTCATTTGCAAATATCTTCTCCCATTCCGTGGGTTGCCTCTTTGTTTTGTTGACTGTTTCCTTTGCTGTGCAGAAGCTTTTGATCTTGATGAAGTCCCAAAAGTTCATTTTTGCTTTTGTTTCCTTGGCCTTTGGAGACATATCTTGAAAGAAGTTGCTGTGACTGATATCGAAGAGGTTACTGCCTATGTTCTCCTCTAGGATTCTGATAGATTCCTGTCTCACGTTGAGGTCTTTTATCCATTTCGAGTTTATCTTTGTGTACGGTGTAAGAGAATGGTCGAGTTTCATTCTTCTACATATCGCTGTCCAGTTTTCCCAGCACCATTTATTGAAGAGACTGTCTTTTTTCCATTGAATATTTTTTCCTGTTTTGTCGAAGATTATTTGACCATAGAGCTGAGGGTCCATATTTGGGCTCTCCACTCTGTTCCACTGGTCTATGTGTCTGTTTTTATGCCAGGACCACGCTGTCTTGGTGATCACAGCTTTGTAGTAAAGCTTGAAATCGGGTAACGTGATGCCGCCAGTTTTGTTTTTGTTTTTCAACATTTCCTTAGCAATTCGGGGTCTCTTCTGACTCCATACAAATTTTAGAATTATTTACTCCAGCTCTTTAAAAATATTGGTGGAATTTTGATCGGAATGGCATTAAAAGTATAGATTGCTCTAGGCAGTATAGACATTTTAACAATGTTTATTCTTCCAATCCAAGAGCATGGAACAGTCTTCCATCTTTTTGTGTCTTCTTCAATTTCGTTCATGAGTGTTGTGTAGTTACTCGAGTACAGGTCCTTTACTTCTTTGGTTAGGTTTATGCCCAGGTATCTTATGGTTCTTGGTGCTATAGTAAATGGAATCGATTCTCTAATTTCCCTTTCTGTATTTTCATTGTTCGTGTATAAGAAAGCCACTGATTTCTGTACATTGACTTTGTATCCTGCCACGTTACTGAATTGCTGTATGAGTTCTAGTAGTTTGGGGGTGGAGTCTTTGGGGTTTTCCATATAAAGAATCATGCGAAGAGAGAGAGTTTGACTTCTTCCTTGCCAATTTGGATACCTTTTATTTCTCTTTGTTGTCTGATTGCCGTTGCTAGAACATCTAATACTATGTTGAACAAGAGAGATGAGAGTGGGCATCCTTGTCGTGTTCCTGATCTCAACGGGAAGGCTGCAAGCTTTTTCCCATTGAGGATGATATTTGCTGTGGGTCTTTCATAGATAGATTTTATGAAGTTCAGGAATGTTCCCTCTATCCCTATACTTTGAAGCGTTTTCATCAGGAACGGATGCTGGATTTTGTCAAATGCTTTTTCTGCATCCATTGAGAGGACCATGTGGTTCTACTCTCTTCTCTTATTGATGTGTTCTATCACATTGATTGATTTGCGAATGTTGAACCAACCTTGCAACCCAGGGATGACTCCCACCTGGTCATGGTGGATAATCTTTTTCATGTGCTGCTGGATCCTGTTTGCTAGGATCTTGTTGAGAATCTTTGCATCCATATTCATCAGTGATATTGGTCTGAAATTCTCCTTTTTGGTAGGGTCTTTGCCTGGTTTGGGGATCAGGGTAATGCTGGCTTCATAAAAAGAGTCTGGAAGTTTTCCTTCTGCTTCAATTTTTTGAAACAGCTTCAGGAGAATTGGTGTTATTTCTTCTTTGAAAGTTTGATGGAATTCCCCAGGGAATCCGTCAGGACCTGGGCTCTTGTTTTTTGGGAGGTTTTTGATCACCGCTTCATTCTCATTACTAGATATCGGTCTATTCCGGTTGTCAATTTCTTCCTGGTTCAATTTTGGGAGTTTGTAGCTTTCCAGGAATGCATCCATTTCATCTAGGTTGCTTAGCTTATTGGCATATAACTGTTGGTAATAATTTCTGATGATTGTTTCTATTTCCTTGGTGTTAGTTGGGATCTCTCCCTTTTCATTCATAATTTTATTAATTTGGGCTTTCTCTCTTTTCTTTTGGATTAGTGTGGCCAATGGTTTATCGATCTTATTGATTCTTTCAAAAAACCAGCTTCTAGCTTCATTGATACATTCTACTGTATCTCTCGTTTCTACCTCATTGATCTCTGCTCTAATCTTGATTATTTCCCTTCTTGCATGTGGAGTTGGTTTGATTTGTTGTTGATTCTCCAGTTCTTTAAGGTGTAGAGACAGCTGGTGTATTCTGGATTTTTCAATGTTTTTGAGGGAGGCTTGGATGGCTATGTATTTCCCCCTTAGAACCGCCTTTGCTGTATCCCATAGGTTTTGGACCGAGGTGTCTTCATTCTCATTGGTTTCCATGAATTGTTTAAGTTCATCTTTGATCTCCTGGTTGATCCAAGCATTCTTAAGCAAGGTGGTCTTTAGCTTCCAGGTGTTTGAGTTCCTTCTGAACTTTTCCTTGTGATTGAGCTCCAGTTTCAAAGCATTGTGATCGGAGAATATGCAGGGAATAATGTCAGTCTTTTGGTATCGGTTGAGTCCTGCTTTGTGACCCAGTATGTGGTCTATTCTGGAGAAGGTTCCATGTGCACTTGAGAAGAATGAGTATTCTGTTGTTTTAGGGTGGAATGTTCTGTATATGTCTATGAGGTCCATCTGGTCCAATGTTTCATTCAATGCTCTTATTTCTTTATTAATTTTCTGCTTCGATGATCTGTCTATTTCTGAGAGAGGCGTATTAAGATCTCCTACTATTATTGTATTCATATCAATATGGCTCTTTATCTTGATTAATAGTTTTCTTACGTAATTGGGTGCTCCCATATTGGGGGCATAGATATTCACAATTGTTAGATCGTCTTGGCGGATAGTCCCTTTAAGAATTATGTAGTGTCCTTCTGTATCTCTGACTACAGTCTTTAGTTTAAAATCTAATTTATCTGATATGAGAATCGCTACCCCGGCCTTCTTTTGAGGCCCATTGGCATGAAAGATGCTTTTCCATCCCTTCACTTTCAGTCTGGGTGTATCCTTAGGTTCAAAATGGGTCTCTTGTAGACAACATATGGATGGGTCCTGTCGTTTTATCCAATCTGCAACCCTGTGTCGTTTTATGGGCGCATTTAGGCCATTCACATTGAGAGTGATTATTGAGAGATAGGTTTTTATTGACATCGCGTTGCCTTTGAAGTCTTTCTGTCTATAGATTGTTTCTATATTTCTGTTCAATGATATTCTTAGGATTTTTTCTCTTTTATAGGACCCCCCTTAATATTTCCTGCAGTGTCGGCTTGGTGGTTGCATAGTCTTTTAAGCCTTGCCGGTCTTGGAAACTCTTTATCTCTCCATCCATTTTAAATGTCAGTCTTGCTGGATAGAGTATTCTTGGTTGCATGTTCTTCTCATTTAGTACTCTGAATATATTTTGCCAGCCCTTCCTGGCTTTCCAGTTCTCTGTGGAAAGGTGTGACATTATTCTGATGGGCTTTCCTCTGTTTGTCCTCCAGATCACTAATTCTATCTTCTGTCTCAGTTACCCTAGCTTTTAGAGAATTTAGATTGGATTGGAACTCATTGAGAGCATTTTGAACATCATCCCTGGTGGCTTTCAGTTCTGCCCTAATCAATTCTGTTTGGTCATCCATGGCTTTCTCCAACCTAGCTATTGCCTGGATACTTGTTAGTCTGAATTCCTTTTCTGACTAATTGTCTATGTCGATAGCCATTAGCTCTGTTTGCAGAAGGCCCATCCTCTGTATTTTTCTTCTGTTGGGTATTCCTCCTCCTAGTCATTTTGGTAAGAGATGACTAAACAGATGCAGCTGGACTTATCGATTGTGGTGCAGTCAATGTGCACCCTGGAACGCTTCTGTGCAATCAGGATTCCCCACCCAAATGAGAGAAAAAAGAGAAGAAAAAGAAATAGAGAAGAAGAAAGAAAAAAAAATGGGGAAAGAAAAAAGGAAAAAAAAGAGAGAGAGAGATAGGAAAAAAAGGGAAGATACAAGAGAAGGCTCAGCCCAAATGGGCCACAAGGTAAGATTTGTGGAGTATACAAACAAAAACAGACAGACAAAAAGAGTGATAAATGTATATGACAGGAGAAAAAAATATGTATATATAAGCAAAAAAAAAAAAGGGAAAAACCTCATCAGAAAGAACCCCAAGTATAAGGTTTCTATATTATCAGGACAAACACAAATTCACAGAAACACTGACAGAAGGAAATTTGGGAGAATGGTTATAGATTCTCAGTGTGGGTGAGGAAGTTTATTTTGATTCTTCCAGAAGGTATCTTGATGTTTTTGTTAAGGGACTCAACTTTCCTAAGTTACAGGGGTTTAGAAACTGGTTTGCCTATAGGGGTAGCATTGATGGGGGAAAGGGGATTACCTTGAAGTTTAACTCTATATGTATAGTAGAAAATAAAAATTAAAAAAGAATAAACTAGACTAAACTAAGTTAAAATTAAAAAAGAATTAAAAAAATAGAAAAACACGGGTGTATGTATCAAAAAGTTCAGGTTAGAAGGTTATTAAAGAATTTGATGTACTGGACATCTCAGTGTGATGGTAAATAGGTTAAAAAATTATC
This sequence comes from Meles meles, assembly GCF_922984935.1. NCBI lineage: Eukaryota > Metazoa > Chordata > Mammalia > Carnivora > Mustelidae > Meles > Meles meles. The sequence goes on along the minus strand of NC_060087.1, from coordinate 48,729,145 downwards.
TGTATGTATAAAAAAAAAGAACCAGTATATTGGTAAAGAGTTAAAAATGAAAGTTGTATTTATGAAGTAGTGGTGGTTGTTCTCTTGTAGTCTTTTTTTTTTTTTTCTTCCTTCCTGGTTGGTTTTCTGGGGGAGGGGCCTGCCACGTGGGTTTTCAGACAATGATGTTCCCTGAGTTAGGTCCTCCTGCTCCCCTCAAGGGGGTGAGCTCTTTTTTTTTCAGGAAACTGTTTTTTTCAGCCTTTTGTTCTCTGGGGGTTTTTATGTTCTTTCATCTGCTTTCTCTCGCCTTGACAGCTTTTGATGGTTTTTGGAGGTTTAGAGGAGAGCAAACAGCACCCCGACCTCCCTCTCAGAGAGAAGCCTCAGACTGTTTTGCAAAAGCTGCTGGCAGAGTCATTTCTGAGTCACTGTCCCTGGGGATGCAGGAGCTCCTCGTTGTACCCAATACCAGGGCAGCGGTGGCTGTCTGGGCAGCTCCAGACCGCCAGAGAGGTTCGGAGCAGAGATAGCACACTGAGATTTTCCCGCTGTCCCGGGCTGGGAATGTCTGGTTTTTCCGGCTGCCAGAGCTCCAGGCTAGCGCCTATGAGCACCTTTCCCAAGGGAGGGTGTGGGACGCGCGCGTTTCAGGATTGCCGTCTGGCCAGGCTCCCAGCCCCTCACGGGAGCCAGACCCCACTCGTTCTCGGGCGCGCTGGCGTTCAGGTGCACTGGCGGCTCAGGGACGGAGACCTGATTTCTCCGCCGCACTCTCTCTGGCTCCGTGCCAGGGGAGGCTGTCCTGGGTCCAGGGACTTAGGTCCCTGACCCTAACCGCCCAGGTTCCCACTATTACCCACCACGATCCTTGCTGTTTGTTTTTTGAGGGCTTTCAACCAGACTCCAAGTTAATGCTGGTCCCCAGACGCAGAGCACTCTCGTGTTGGGGTGTTACTTTCCAATCGGTCACCTCTGGTGGCTCCCTCCCCCTTTTGTTTATCTTTTAATATCAGTCGGATGCTCCCAGTCTGCTTTACCTGCCACTGGCGTCTTCTGCTCCTGTAGAGATCCAGACATGTATAATTCTGATCTCAGGCTGATTTCATGGGTGGCCGGAGTTCTTTGGTAGGTAATCAGCTCACTTTAGGGTACAGGTTGAAATGGTGCCTCCTCCTACTTCCCCGCCATCTTAGTGTCTTCCCCTCTTGCAGATACTATCTTGTCATCTGCAAATAGTGAATGTTTTCCCTCTCCCTTGCTGATTTGGATGTCTTTTATTTCTTTTTATTGTCTAATTTTTGTGGTTAGTAGTTCCAGTACTATGCTAAAAAACAGTGGTTACAGGGGACATCCTTGTCTTGTTCCAGATCAAAGAGGAAAACTTTCAGGTTTTCTCCACTAATGATGTGGCTTTTTTTTTTCATTTATTTATTTTTTAGTGTAACAGTATTCATTGTTTACACAACACCCAGTGCTCCATGCAAAACGTGCCCTCCCTATTACCCACCATCTGTTCCCCCAACCTCCCACCCCTGACCCTTCAAAACCCTCAGGTTGTTTTTCAGAGTCCATAGTCTCTTATGGTTCGCCTCCCCTTCCAATTTTTTTTTTATAAACATATAATGTATTTTTATCCCCAGGGGTACAGGTCTGTGAATCACCAGGTTTACACACTCCACAGCACTCACGATAGCACATACCCTCCCCAATGTCCATAACCCCCTCCCCCTCTCCCAACCCCACCTCCCCCCAGCAACCCCCAGTTTGTTTTGTGAAATTAAGAGTCATTTATGGTTTGTCTCCCTGCCCATCCCATCTTGTTTCATTTATTCTTCTCCTATCCCCTTAACCCCCATGTTGCTTCTCCATGTCCTCATATCCGGGAGATCATATGATAGTTGTCTTTCTCTGATTGACTTATTTCACTAAGCATGATACCCTCTAGTTCCATCCACGTCGTCGCAAATGGCAAGATTTCATTTCTTTTGATGGCTGCATAGTATTCCATTGTGTATATATACCACATCTTCTTTATCCATTCATCTGTTGATGGACATCTAGGTTCTTTCCATAGTTTGGCTATTGTAGACATTGCTGCTATAAACATTCGGGTACATGTGCCCCTTCGGATCCCTATGTTTGTATCTTTAGGGTAAATACCCAGTAGTGCAATTGCTGGGTCATAAGGTAGTTCTATTTTCAACATTTTGAGGAACCTCCATGCTGTTTTCCAGAGTGGTTGCACCAGCTTGCATTCCCACCAACAGTGGAGGAGGGTTCCCCTTTCTCCACATCCTCACCAGCATCTGTCATTTCCTGACTTGTTAATTTTAGCCATTCTGACTGGTGTGAGGTGATATCTCATTGTGGTTTTGATTTGTATTTCCCTGATGCCGAGTGACGTGGAGCACTTTTTCATGTGTCTGTTGGCCATCTGGATGTCTTCTTTGCAGAAATGTCTGTTCATGTCCTCTGCCCATTTCTTGATTGGATTGTTTGTTCTTTGGGTGTTGAGTTTGCTAAGTTCCTTATAGATTTTGGATACTAGCCCTTTATCTGATGTGTCATTTGCAAATATCTTCTCCCATTCTGTCAGTTGTCTTTTGGTTTTGTTAACTGTTTCCTTTGCTGTGCAAAAGCTTTTGATCTTGATGAAATCCCAATAGTCCATTTTTGCCCTTGCTTCCCTTGCCTTTGCCGTTGTTCCTAGGAAGACATTGCTATGGCTGAGGTCGAAGAGGTTGCTGCCTGCATTCTCCTCAAGGATTTGGATGGATTCGTTTCTCAAATTGAGGTCCTTCATCCATTTGGAGTCTATTTTCGTGTGTGGTGTAAGGAAGTGGTCCAATTTCATTTTTCTGCATGTGGCTGTCCAATTTTCCCAGCACCATTTATTGAAGAGGCTGTCTTTTTTCCATTGGACATTCTTTCCTGCTTTGTCGAAGATTAGTTGACCATAGAGTTGAGGGTCTATTTCTGGGCTCTCTATTCTGTTCCACTGATCTATGTGATGATGTGGCTTTTTAATATATGGCCTTTATTGAGGGTTTCTTCAGGGTTTTATAACAAGTGTGTGTCGTACTTTGTCAAATGCTTCTTTCTGCATCTATTGAAAGGATCATATGTTTCTTTTCCTTTTATTAATATGGTATATCATGCTGATAAATTTGGGAATGTTGAGCCACCATCACAATCCAGGAATATGTCCCACTTGATTGTGGTGAATTTTATTTTATTTTATTTTAAAATTTTTATCACTTTACTAATATATTCTTGGATTTAGTATGCCAGTATTTTTTTGAGAATTTTTGCATCCATTTCATCAGGGATATTGCCCCATAGTTCTATCTTTTGCAGTGTCATTATCTGATTTTAGTATCAGGGTAATGATGGTGTCATAGAATGAATGTGAAAGTTTCCCTTCCTTTAGTTTGTTGAGATGGTTTGAGAAGAATAAGTGTTATCTGTTCTTTAAACTCGTGGACCTACAGAACACTCTTGAAAGAATTTGAAGAAGATCCAAAAAGATGGAAAAGCATTCCATGTTCGTGGATCAGAAGAATAAACATTGTTAAAATGTCTGTGCTGCCCAGAGCAATCTATACTTTCAATGCCATATGATCAAAATATTAGCAGCATTTTTTTTCAAAGTGCTGAAACAAACAATCCTAAAAGTTCTATGGAACCTGAAAAGACCCCAAATCGCTAAGGAAAGACTGAAGGAAAACAGAGCTTGGGGCATCATGTTGTCTGATTTCAAGCTTTATTACAAAGCTGTGATGACCAAGACAGCATGGTACTGGCACAAAAACAGACACATAGACCAATGGAACAGAGTTGAGAGCCCAGATATGGACCCTCAACTTTATGGTGAAATAATGTTTGACAAAGCAGGAAAAAATATCCTGTGGAAAAAAGACACTCTCTTCAATAAATGGCACTGGTAAAATTGGACAGCTATGTATACTATGAAACTTTATGATTCTCTTACACCATACACAAAGATAAACTCAAAATAGATGAAAGACCTCAACATGAGACAGGAAACCACTAAAATCTTGAAGAACATAGGCAGTAACCTCTTTGACATGGCCACAGCAAGTTCTTTCAAGACACTTCTCCAAAGGCAAAGGAAACAAAAGTGAAATTGAACTTTCGGGACTTCATTAAGATAAAAAGCTTCTGCTTAAAAGACTATGCAACCACCAAGCCGACACTGCAGGAAATATTAAGGGGGGTCCTATAAAAGAGAAAAAATCCTAAGAATATCATAGACAGAAAGACTTCAAAGGCAACACGATGTCAATAAAAACCTACCTCTCAATAATCACTCTCAATGTGAATGGCCTAAATGCGCCCATAAAACGACACAGGGTTGCAGATTGGATAAAACGACAGGACCCATCCATATGTTGTCTACAAGAGACCCATTTTGAACCTAAGGATACACCCAGACTGAAAGTGAAGGGATGGAGAAGCATCTTTCATGCCAATGGGCCTCAAAAGAAGGCCGAAGTAGCAATTCTCATATCAGATAAATTAGATTTTAAACTAAAGACTGTAGTCAGAGATACAGAAGGACACTACATAATTCTTAAAGGGACTATCCGCCAAGACGATCTAACAATTGTGAATATCTATGCCCCCAATATGGGAGCACCCAATTACGTAAGAAAACTATTAATCAAGATAAAGAGCCATATTGATATGAATACAATAATAGTAGGAGATCTTAATACGCCTCTCTCAGAAATAGACAGATCATCGAAGCAGAAAATTAATAAAGAAATAAGAGCATTGAATGAAACATTGGACCAGATGGACCTCATAGACATATACAGAACATTCCACCCTAAAACCACAGAATACTCATTCTTCTCAAGTGCACATGGAACCTTCTCCAGAATAGACCACATACTGGGTCACAAAGCAGGACTCAACCGATACCAAAAGACTGACATTATTCCCTGCATATTCTCCGATCACAATGCTTTGAAACTGGAGCTCAATCACAAGGAAAAGTTCAGAAGGAACTCAAACACCTGGAAGCTAAAGACCACCTTGCTTAAGAATGCTTGGATCAACCAGGAGATCAAAGATGAACTTAAACAATTCATGGAAACCAATGAGAATGAAGACACCTCGGTCCAAAACCTATGGGATACAGCAAAGGCGGTTCTAAGGGGGAAATACATAGCCATCCAAGCCTCCCTCAAAAACATTGAAAAATCCAGAATACACCAGCTGTCTCTACACCTTAAAGAACTGGAGAATCAACAACAAATCAAACCAACTCCACATGCAAGAAGGGAAATAATCAAGATTAGAGCAGAGATCAATGAGGTAGAAACGAGAGATACAGTAGAACGTATCAATGAAACTAGAAGCTGGTTTTTTGAAAGAATTAATAAGATCGATAAACCATTGGCCACACTAATCCAAAAGAAAAGAGAGAAAGCCCAAATTAATAAAATTATGAATGAAAAGGGAGAGATCCCAACTAACACCAAGGAAATAGAAACAATCATCAGAAATTATTACCAACAGTTATATGCCAATAAGCTAAGCAACCTAGATGAAATGGATGCATTCCTGGAAAGCTACAAACTCCCAAAATTGAACCAGGAAGAAATTGACAACCTGAATAGACCGATATCTAGTAATGAGATTGAAGCAGTGATCAAAAACCTCCCCAAAAACAAGAGCCCAGGACCTGACGGCTTCCCTGGGGAATTCTACCAAACTTTCAAAGAAGAAATAACACCAATTCTCCTGAAGCTTTTCCAAAAAATTGAAGCAGAAGGAAAACTTCCAGACTCTTTTTATGAAGCCAGCATTACCCTGATCGCCAAACCAGGCAAAGTCCCTACCAAAAAGGAGAATTTCAGACCAATATCACTGATGAATATGGATGCAAAGATTCTCAACAAGATCCTAGCAAACAGGATCCAGCAGCACATTAAAAAGATTATCCACCATGACCAGGTGGGAGTCATCCCTGGGTTGCAAGGTTGGTTCAACATTCGCAAATCAATCAGTGTGATAGAACACATCAATAAGAGAAGAGAGAAGAACCACATGGTCCTCTCAATTGATGCAGAAAAAGCATTTGACAAAATCCAGCATCCGTTCCTGATGAAAACGCTTCAAAGTATAGGGATAGAGGGAACATTCCTGAACTTCATAAAATCTATCTATGAAAGACCCACAGCAAATATCATCCTCAATGGGAAAAAGCTTGCAGCCTTCCCGTTGAGATCAGGAAGACGACAAGGATGCCCACTCTCACCACTCTTGTTCAACATAGTATTAGAAGTTCTAGCAACGGCAATCAGACAACAAAGAGAAATAAAAGGTATCCAAATTGGCAAGGAAGAAGTCAAACTCTCTCTCTTCGCAGATGACATGATTCTTTATATGGAAAACCCCAAAGACTCCACCCCCAAACTACTAGAACTCATACAGCAATTCAGCAACGTGGCAGGATACAAAGTCAATGTACAGAAATCAGTGGCTTTCTTATACACTAACAATGAAAATACAGAAAGGGAAATTAGAGAATCGATTCCATTTACTATAGCACCAAAAACCATAAGATACCTGGGCATAAACCTAACCAAAGAAGTAAAGGACCTGTACTCGAGGAACTACAGAACACTCATGAAAGAAATTGAAGAAGACACAAAAAGATGGAAGACTGTTCCATGCTCTTGGATTGGAAGAATAAACATTGTTAAAATGTCTATACTGCCTAGAGCAATCTATACTTTTAATGCCATTCCGATCAAAATTCCACCGATATTTTTCAAAGAGCTGGAGCAAATAATCCTAAAATTTGTATGGAGCCAGAAGAGACCCCGAATTGCTAAGGAAATGTTGAAAAACAAAAACAAAACTGGCGGCATCACGTTACCCGATTTCAAGCTTGACTACAAAGCTGTGATCACCAAGACAGCGTGGTACTGGCATAAAAACAGACACATAGACCAGTGGAACAGAGTGGAGAGCCCAGATATGGACCCTCACCTCTATGGTCAAATAATCTTCGACAAAACAGGAAAAAATATTCAATGGAAAAAAGACAGTCTCTTCAATAAATGGTGCTGGGAAAACTGGACAGCGATATGTAGAAGAATGAAACTCGACCATTCTCTTACACCGTTCACAAAGATAAACTCGAAATGGATAAAAGACCTCAACGTGAGACAGGAATCTATCAGAATCCTAGAGGAGAACATAGGCAGTAACCTCTTCGATATCAGCCACAGCAACTTCTTTCAAGATAAGTCTCCAAAGGCCAAGGAAACAAAAGCAAAAATGAACTTTTGGGACTTCATCAAGATGAAAAGCTTCTGCACAGCAAAGGAAACAGTCAACAAAACAAAGAAGCAACCCACGGAATGGGAGAAGATATTTGTAAATGACAGTACAGACAAAAGGTTGATATCCAGGATCTACAAAGAACTTCTCAAACTCAACACACACACAAAACAGATAATCATATCAAAAAATGGGCAGAAGATATGAACAGACACTTCTCCAACGAAGACATACAAATGGCTATCAGACACATAAAAAAATGTTCATCATCACTAGCCATCAGGGAGATTCAAATTAAAACAACATTGAGATACCACCTAACACCAGTTAGAATGGCCAAAATTAGCAAGACAGGAAACAACGTGTGCTGGAGAGGATGTGGAGAAAGGGGAACCCTCTTACACTGTTGGTGGGAATGCAAGTTAGTGCAGCCACTTTGGAGAACAGTGTGGAGATTCCTGAAGAAATTAAAAATAAAGCTTCCCTATGACCCTGCAATTGCACTGCTGGGTATTTACCCCAAAGATACAGATGTAGTGAAAAGAAGGGCCATTTGTACCCCAATGTTTATTGCAGCAATGGCTACGGTCGCCAAACTGTGGAAAGAACCAAGATGCCCTTCAGCGGATGAATGGATAAGGAAGATGTGGTCCATATACACAATGGAGTATTATGCCTCCATCAGAAAGGACGAATACCCAACTTTTGTAGCAACATGGACAGGACTGGAAGAAATTATGCTGAGCGAAATAAGTCAAGCAGAGAGAGTCAAGTATCATATGGTCTCACTTATTTGTGGAGCATAACAAATAACATGGAGGACATGGGGAGATGGAGAGGAGAGGGAGTTGAGGGAAACTGGAAGGGGAGATGAACCATGAGAGACTATGGACTCTGAAAAACAACCAGAGGGTTATGAAGGGGCGGTGGGAGGGGGTGGGGTGGGGTGGGAGGTTGAGGAACCAGGTGGTGGGTAATAGGGAGGGCACGTACTGCATGGAGCACTGGGTGTGATGCCAAAACAATGAACACTGTTATGCTGTAAATAAGCAAATAAAAATAAATTAATTAATTAAATTTAAAAAAAAAAGATAAAAAGCTTCTGCACAACAAAGGAAACAGTCAACAAAACAAAGATGCAACACATAGAATGGTGAAGATATTCACAAATGACACTACAAAGGGCTGATTTCCAAGATCTTGAAAGAACTCCTCAAACTCAACACCCAAAAACAGATAATCGTGTCAAAAGATGGGAAGAAGACATGAACCGACACTTCTTCAATGAAGACATACAAATGGCTACCAGACACATGAAAAAAATTCATCCTCATTGCCCATCAGGAAAATTCAAATCAAAACCACATTGAGGTACAACTTTACACCAATTAGAATGGCAAAGATTAACAAGGCAGGAAACAACAAAAGTTGGAGAGAATGTGGAGAAAGCTGAACCCTCTTACACTGTTGGTAGGAATGAAAATTTGTGCAGCCCTTTTGGAAAAGTGTGGAGTTTCCTCAAAAAAAAAATTAAAATAGGGCTACCTTATGACCCAACAATGACACTACTGGGTATTTACCCCAAAGATATAGATGTAGTGAAAAGAAGGGCCATATGCATCCCAGTGTTCATAGCAGCAATGTCCACAATAGCCAAACTGTGAAAAGAGCTGAGACACCCTTCAACAGACAAATAGATAAGGAAGATGTGGTCTATATATACAATAGAATATTACTCAGCTATCAGAAAGGATGAATACCCAACTTTTGCATCAACATAAATGGGATTGGAGATTATGCTGGGTGAAATAAATCAACTAGAGAAAGTCAGTTATCATATGGTTTCACTTACTTGTGGAACATAAGGAATAACATGGAGGGCATTAGGAGAAGGAAAGGAAAAGTGAAGGGGGGGGAGTCAGAGGGGGAAATGAACCATGAGAGACTGTGGACCCTGAGAAACAAACTGAAGGTTTTAGAGGGAACGGGGTCGGGTAATGGGTGAGCCTGGTGGTGGGTTTTAAGGAGGGGATGTATTGCATGGAGCACCGGGTGTTGTACATAAATAATGAATCTTGGAACTCTGCCTCAAAAACTAATGATGTATTTCATGGTGACTAATATAACACAATTAAAAAAATAAAAAATAAAAAAATAAATGTTTAATAGAATATATCAGTGAAGCTACCTATCCTTGGACTTCTGTTTGTTGGCGATTTTTTGCTTAGTGATTCAATTTCTTTGCTGGTTATCAATCTGTTCAATTTTTCTATTACTTTCTATTTCATTTTTGATAGTTTGTAAGTTTCTTGGAATTTATTCATTTCTTCCAATTTGTTGGTACAGAGTTTTCATATTTTCTTATGATTGATTTTGTATTTGTGGTATTGGTTGTTATTTCTCTTCTTTCATTTGTGATCTAATTTGTTTTTCTTCTCTTCCTGAAAAGTTGAGCTAGAGGTTTTATCAATTTTATTTTTTTTCTTCAAAGAACCAGTTTCTGTTTTCATTAATATATTCTATTATATTTTTAGCTTCTATATCATCAATAAATTCTGTCTAATATTTATTATTTCCCTCCTTCTGCTGGCTTTATGCTTCATTTGTTCTTTTTCTAGTTCCTTATAGGTGTAAAGGTAGGTCATTAATCTGAGATTTTTCTTCCTTTTTTAGGTGGGCCTGCATTGCTATATACTTCCCTTGTAGGACCACTTTTTCTGTATCCTAAAAGTTTTGTTATAGGCAGGGTTTTGTGCTTGTCTTCTGGGGGTAAGGCCTACCCCATTTGGACTGAGGCAAACTTGACCCCATTTTCCCATTTAAAAAATGGATTGTTGTTGAGTTTTGGTAGTTATTTATATATTCTTTATATTAAATCATTTTCAGATATAAGCATGGAAAGATTTTCTCCCATTATGTGGCTTATATTTTAAATTTATTGATAGGATCTTTCTTGTACAAGAGTTTTAAAATTTGAAAAAGCCCCCTTGTTCCATTTTTTTCCCTTTATAGCTTATGCTTTAGTGTCATATCTAAGAATACATTGCTAAATCCAAAATCACAAATATTCACACACACACACACACACACACACACACACACACGCTATGCATAAGAGTTAAATATTTTCCCAGGAGAAGATGGTGGAGTAGTAGGAGAAGCCTAGGCTTAACTCATCCCACAAACACAACTAGATAACTATGAAATCATTCTACATACCCCAGAAATCAACCTGAAGACTGGCAGAACAAACTGTACAACTAAAGAGAGAGAAAAAATCCACATCAAAGAAGGTATGAAGAGCAGAGGCATGGTATGGGGGAGAAATGGATTGCAGCTTCTGTGGGGAGAAGGAGCCAAGGATGGGGGAAGAGGCAGAAAGGAGCACACAAGGGAATGCACAAGGGGAATGTTTCCCTAAGCCACTGGCTGGGAAAATGAGAGGTGCTGATTTTCATGAGTTCTTGGAACCATTGGGGCTTAAAGCCAGGAGTTTTAAAGGTTGGAAGGCTTGGCTGTGATAGAGTCCTGTGGGCACTGCCTTACTCCTGGAGATAAGGCAGGCAAACAACTTGAGGGCATATGCAGTAGAAGCAGCAATGTGAAGAATGGGGCATACAGGAGGGAGATTATTTACACTTTGAGAGAGTATCTGAGAGGTAGCCTTCATGGAAATGCCTTTCCAGGGACAAAGGAGCTGGCTTGTGCCATTTTCCTCCCTTGCCCTTCAACATAAACAATGAGCGACCTGTAGAAGTAGCACAGAGCTCACACTTGCTCCCTAACTTGCTCACACTAATTCTCAAACCACTGTACTCTGGTGGGACTCCTCAATCAAGCTTCCCTCAGGCTCAGCACAGTTGGCCCCTTCCCCAGAAGACCAGCAGAAACCCCTGTTGACACCACATCTCTCAACCAGAGAATTCTTCAGGGCTTCAGTTCTAGTAGAGATCAGGTCTCATTTTACAAAAAGCAAGGGCATAACCAGTTAAAACTCACCACATCCTGCCCAAGGACCAAATACTGTGCACTGTAGGCAAGTAGAGCCTCTGCAGACAACTAGCCTGAAGGACAGAGCAACCAAAACAAAACAGCAGAAGGCACACAGCACATACCAGAGACATCGTCTGAAATGCCAGTCTCTGGACACTACATGACTCCTTCATAAAGACCTTACTCTCAGGAGCAGGAAACATAACTGGCTTTTCTAACACAGAGAAGAAGGCAGAGACTTTGATAAAATAAAAAGATAAAGGAGTTCATCTTAAATGAAAGAACAGATAAGGTCACAGCCAGAGATCTAAGTGAATCAGATATAAGTAACATGCCTGATGGAGAATTTAAAGCAACAATTATAAGGATACTCACTAGGATTGAGAAAAGAATAAAGACTTCAGGGAGACCCTTACCACAGTGATTAAAGAGTTAAAAAGAATTAAAAATGAAGAATGCAATAAACTGAGATTGTAAACAGCTTGATGCAATGAATACAAGGATGGAAAAAACAGAGGAATAAATAAGTGATATAGAAGACAAGATGGAAAATAATGAAGCTGAACAAAAGAGAAAAATAATTATGGAACACAAGAATAGACACAGGGAACTCAGTGACACCATCAAACATAATAACATTCATATTACAGGAGTTCCAGAAGAAGAGAGAGAAAAGGGGGGAAGAAAATTTATGTGCAATAGTAATAGCTAAATACTTCCTTAATCTGGGGATGGAAACAGATATCCAGATACACAAGGCACAGAGAAATCCCACCAAAATCAAGAAAAGCAGGCCAATACCAAGATATATTGTAAATAAATTGAAAAATATAGCATTAAAGAAAACAACCTTAAAAGCAGCAAGACAAAAGAAGTCCTTAACTTAAAAAGAAACTAGGCAGAACACTTAACAGAAATGTGGCAGGGCAGGAGACAGTGATATGATATATCCAACATGTTGAAGAGGAAAAATCTGTAGGCAAGAATACCTTATACTGCAAGGCTATCATTCAGAACAGAAGGAGTGATAAAGAGTTTCCCAACAAAAACTAAAGGAGTCTGTGACTACTAAGCCAACTCTGCAAGAAATATTAAAGTGGACTCTTTAGGGATGCCTGGGTGGCCCAGTCAGTTAAGTGTCTGCCTTCAGTTCAGGTCATGATCCCACGGTCCTGGGATTGAGTCCCATATCAGGCTCCTTGCTCAGCGGGGAGCCTGTTTCTCCCTCTCTTACCACTGCTCCCCCTGCTTGTGCCCTTTCTCCCTCTCTGAAAAATAAATAATATCTTTAAAAAGGAGGGGGATCTCTTTCTCTCTCTCTGACAAATAAATATCTTTAAAAAGGAGGGGGTCTCTTTCTCTCTCTCTGACAAATAAATAAATCATATTTTTAGAAAGGAGGAGGGTCTCTTTTCTTGGAAAATAAAGACCAAAAGGGACAAAGACAAAAAAGGAACAGAGCAAATCTCCAGGAACAATGACAAAAGAAGTTATAAAATGGCAATAAATACACATCTATCAATAATTATCCTGAATGTAAATAGACTAACAAAAGACATTGGGTGACAGAATGGATAAGAAAACAAGACTCATCTATATGCTGCCTACAAGAGACTCATTTTAGACCTAAAGGCACCTGTGGTTTGAAAGTGAGGGGGTGGAGAAATATTTATCATGTAAATACATATCAAAAGAAAGCCAGAGTAGTGATACTTCCATCGGAAAAATGAGACTTTAAAACAAAGACTGTAGCAAGAGACAAAAAATGGCACTATATCATAGTAAAAGGGACAATCCAGCAGAATGACCTAACAATTATAAATATCCACGCACCCAGCATGGGAGCACACAAATATATGAAACAATTAATAACAAACCTAAAGGAACTCATTGATAGTAATACAATAATGGTAGGGGACTTTAGTACCCTACTTATATCAATGAACAGATCATCTAAATAGACAATCAATAAGGAAACAATTGCTTTGTATGACACACTGGGCCAGATTCACTTAACAGATACATTTGGAACATTCCATCCCAAAACAGGAGAATACACATTCTTTTCATGTCCACAAGGACATTCTCTTGAATAGATCACATATTAGGTCTGGCCTCAACAAGTACGAAAAGACTGAGATCATACCATGCATACGCTCTGTCAAAATGCTAAATAGAAACTGGAATTCAACCATAACACCACAAATACATGGAGGTTAAACACCATGTTACTAAACAATGAATGGGTCAAACAGGAAATGAAAGAAAAATTTTTTAAAAAATACATGAAAGAAAATGAAAATGAAAGCACAATGGTCCAAAACTTTTGTGATGTAGCAGAAGTGGTCCTAAAGGGGAGCATATAGCAATACCTGTCTATCTTAGCATCAAGAAAAAGCTCAAAAAGCAAACAAACAAAACCCTAACCTTTACCTCTAAAAGAACTAGAAAAAGAAAAACAAATGCACCCTAAAGCAGACATAAGATGGAAACAATAAAAATTAGAGCAGGAATAAATGATATAGAAATTGAAAAACATAATAAACAGAATTGAAAAAAAATAATTAAGCTCATAAACTGCTATCCATACTTATCAAAAAGAAAAGGACTCAAAAAATCACAAATGAGAAAGAGAAATAATAACAGCAAAGGAATAGAAATACTTAAGAGAGTATTATGAAAAACTATGTGCCTAAAATTGGGCAAACTGGAAGAAATGGACAAATTTCTATAAACATATAAAACTGAAATAAAACCAAAACTGAAATAGGAAGAAATAGAAAAGTTGAACAGAAAACTAATCAGAAAATAAATAGAATTGGTAATAAAAAATCTCCCAATAACCAAAAGTCCAGGCCTAGATTGCTTCACAAATTGTACAAAACACTTAAAGAAGACTTAATACTTATTCTTCTCAAGCGATTGTAAAATCTAGAAAGAAAGGAAAATTCTGAATTCATTCTATGAGGCCAGCATTATCTTGGCTCCAAAACCAGGTTAAGACTCCACTAAAAAAGAAAACTACAGACCAATATCCCTGATGAATATGGATGAAAAAATTTTCAAAAGAATTCTAGCAAACCAAATCCAACAGTACATTAAAGGAATCATTCACCATGATCAAGTGGGACTGATTCCTGGGTTGCAAAGTGTGGTTCAATATTCACAAATCAATCAATGTGATATACCACATTGATAAAAGAAAGTATAAGAATCATATTGTTCTGGGGGCACCTGTGTGGTTCAGTGGGTTAAGCCTCTGCCTTCAGCTCAGGTCATGATCTCAGGATCCTGGGATCGAGCCCCACATCGGGCTTTCTGCTCAGTGGGTAGCCTGCTTTCCCCTCTTTCTCTCTGTCTGCCTCTCTGACTACTTGTGATCTCTCTCTCTGTCAAATAAATAAATAAAATATTTTTTAAAAAAAGAACCATATTGTTCTTTCTTTTTTTAATTATTTTTTTATTTTTTTAAATTTCTTTTCAGTGTACCAGAACTTATTGTTTATGCACCACACCCAGTGCTTCATGCAATACGTGCCCTCCATAATCCCCACCACTAGGCTCACCCAACCTCCCACCTCCCGCCCCTTCAAAACTCTCAGACTTTTTTTTTCAGAGTCCATAGTCTCTCCTGGTTCATCTCCCCCTCCAATTTCCCTCAACTCCCTTCTCCTCTCCATCTCCCCATGTCCTCTGTGTTATTTCTTATGCTTCACAAATAAGTGAAACCATATGATAATTGGCTCTCTCTGCTTAACTTATTTCGCTCAGCATAATCTCTTCCAGTCCCATCCATGTTGATACAAAAGTTGGGTATTCATCCTTTCTGATGGAGGCATAATACTCCACGGTGTATATGGACCACATCCTCCTTATCCATTCGTCCGTTGGAGGGCATCTTGGTTCTTTCCACAGTTTGGTGACCGTGGCCATTGCTGCCATAAACATTGAGGTACAGATGGCCCTTCTTTTCACCACATCTGTATATTTGGGGTAAATACCCAGCAGTGCAATTGCAAGGTCATAGGGAAGCTCTATTTTTAATTTCTTCAGGAATCTCCACACTGTTCTCCAAATTGGCTCCACCAACTTTCATTCCCACCAACAGTGTAAGAGGGTTCCCCTTTCTCCACATACTCTCCAACACACGTTGTTTCCTGTCTTGTTAATTTTGGCCATTCTAACTGGTGTAAGGTGATATCTCAATGTGGTTTTGATATGAATCTTCCTGATTGCTAGTGATGATGAACAATTTTTCATGTGTCTGATAGCCATTTGTATTTCTTCATTGGAGAAGTGTCTGTTCATATCTTCTGCCCATTTTTTGACATGATTATCTGTTTTGTGTGTGTTGAGTTTGAGAAGTTCTTTATAGATCCTGGATATCAACCTTTTGTTTGTACTGTCATTTGCAAATATCTTCTCCCATTCCGTGGGTTGTCTCTTTGTTTTGTTGACTGTTTCCTTTGCTGTGCAGAAGCTTTTGATCTTGATGAAGTCCCAAAAGTTCATTTTTGTTTTTGTTTCCTTTGCCTTTGGAGACATATCTTGAAAGAAGTTGCTGTGGCTGATATCGAAGAGGTTACTGCTTATGTTTTCCTCTATGATTCTGATAGATTCCTGTCTCACCTTGAGGTCTTTTATCCATTTCGAGTTTATCTTTGTGTATGGTGTAAGAGAATGGTTGAGTTTCATTCTTCTACATATAGCTGTCCAATTTTCCCAGCAAATTTATTGAAGATACTGTCTTTTTCTCACTGTATATTTTTTCCTGCTTTGTCTAAGATTATTTGACCATAGAGTTGAGGGTCCATATCTTGGCTCTCTACTCTGTTCCACTGGTCTATGTGCCTGTTTTTATGCCAGTACCATGCTGTCTTGGTGATATTGTTCTTTCAATAGTTGCAGGAAAAGTATTTGACAAGTATGACATCCATTCATGATAAAAACCCTTAACAAAGCGGGGATAGAGGGAATGTGTATCAACATAATAAAGACTGCATACTCAAAACCCTAATATCCTCAGTGGAGATTAACTGAGATCTTTTCCTCCATGGCCAGAACAAGACGGGGATACTTACTCTCACTTATTTAACATAGTATTGGAAGTCCTAGCCACATCAATCAGAAAGAAAAGGCATCCATATCAGCAAGGAAGAAATCAAACCTTCACTGTTTGCAGATGAGAGTATATATAGAAAACTGGAAAGATTCTACCAAAAAATTCCTAGAGCTAATACATGAATTCAGTAAAGTTTCAGGATACAAAATAAATGTACAGAAATCTGTTGCATTTCTGTACACCAATAATGAAACACCCAAAAGAGAAAATTAGGACTCAATCTCATTTACATTTACACAAAATAACATAAAATACCTAATCCTAATCCTAATCCTAATCAAAAGAAAGATCTGTCTTCTGAAAACTATAAAACACTGACGAAAAAATTGAAGATGGCACACAGAAATGGAAAGATTTTCCACAATCATGAATCAGAAGAACAAATATTGTTAAAATCGGTATATCACTCAAAGCAATTTACATATTTAATATAATCATTATGAAAATATCAACGCCATTTTTCACGGAAAGAAAAAAATTCCTACAATGAGGTATCACCTTACACCTGTCAGAATGCCTAACAATCAATAGGTGATGACAGGGTTGTGGAGAAAAAAGGAACACTCATGCACTATTGGTGGGGATGCAAGCTGGTTCAGCCACTGTGGAAAACAGTGTGGAGGTTTCTCAGAAATTAAAAATAAAACTATCATATGATCCTGGAACACCACTATTGAGTATTTACCCATAGAATACAAAAATACTAATTCAAAGAGATACATGCACCCTGATGTTTATAGCAGCATTATTTACAATAGCCAAATTATGGAAGCTGCTGAACTGTCCATCGATTGGTGAATGGATAAAGAAGTTGTATATATACACAATGGTGTATTACTCAGCCATAGAAAATATTCTTGCCATTTATAAGGACAAGGATGGAGCTAGATATAAAATAGTAACTGAAATATGTCAGAGAAAGACAGATACCATATGATTCCACTCAGGTGGAATTTAAGAATCAAATGAGCAAAGAAAAAAAAAAGGAGTGAGACAAACCAAGAAACAGATTCAATTATAGAGATGAAACAGATGGTTATCAAATGGGAGGTCGGTGGGGGGGTTGGGTTAGATAGGTAATGGACATTACAGATTGCACTTGTCCTGATGAGTACTGGGTGATGAATGAAATTGTTGTATAACTATATTGTACACCTGAAATCAATATAACACTGTATTTTCACTAACTGGAATGAAAGTAAAAAATTAAAAATAATGGAAACATGAACAGTAGTATATATACATAATTGAATAATGTATACTATGTAAGAAAAAGCACATTCAGTATATAGATTAAAGGCATTTTTATAATATAAGGGAAAGAAATGTCATGTCATGTGCAAATATTTATGTAAAATTATTTAAAGTATATGTTTGAAGGTAGAGTTTTATTGGTTTTGGTAGGTAAAATAACTAGAATAGGAGCTCTTATTCAAGGGAGTAAAAGTTCTGAGGATTAGAGTGGTTAGCAATATTGCCATTCCATATTCGTTAGATATGCAAACACCAAGAAACCCTGTTCAATAGAATAGGATCCAAAGACCTAAAGCAATCTCAAAGTCTCTAATGCAGACAGCTCTGAGAGTTTGGAATCAGTGAGAGATGTTAGTGTGAGTAAAAGAAGGTCAGTTAAAAGTGAGAATGGCCTGAGGTGCCTGGGCTGCTCAGTTGGTTAAGTGACCTCCATTGGCTCAGGTCATGATCCCTGGACCCTGGGATGGGGCCCCACATTGGGCTCCTTGCTCTGTGGGGGAACCTGTTTCTCCCTGTCCCTCTGCCTGCAGCTCTACCTGCTTGTGCACCTGCTCTCTCTCTCTCTCTCTCTCTCTCTCGCTCGCTCGCTCGCTCTCGCTCTCGCTCTCGCTTTCACTCTCTCTCTCTGTCAAATAGATAAAATCTTTAGGGGAAAACGGTGGAATGACCTGAGGCCATTGCTGAGAAGAAATTTGAGTCTGTATAGCTCACCTTCACCAGTTTCTGGATTAGAGAATGTGTCTTTGTCTTGCAAGGCTATTTTACAGGGACTGAGGAAGGGCCAAGGGTAAACAGTCACATCTCCCATTTATCTGTGGTTTCTATTTAGGGACTGTGTGTTATGTTCGAATTTCATTCAGTCAAAGTCCTGGATGTATCTTCAGATGCAGTTCAGCAGGAGGCAGGATTTCCTGACCCTTCTTGTCTTTGCTTTTCGCAGGCATCAAGTATAGAGACTCCGTGGTGTCAGGACTAGATTTTGGCTCATGCATAATTCAGGTCTTTAGCCTAAGGTTCCCCTCCACAAGATTTTGAATTGGTTGCATCAAATATATATGGATTGGGGGAGAAGATAAGATGGCGGAGAAGTAGGAGGCGCTGTTTCAACCTGTCCCCTAAAGTGAGCATATTACCTACCAAAGAACTCTGATCACCCATGAAATCTGCCTGAGATTAGAATTATACATTTCTGGATCTCTACGGAGGCAGAAGACGCCAGTGGACAGAAGCAGTCCAGAGTGCACCTTGCCTGCACCACGGTTGATACATTCAGCTACACATCCATTCAGCCATTTCCCACCAAAATGACTAGGAGGAGGAATGCCCAACAGAGGAAAAAATCAGAGACTGGGCCCTGTACATCAGAGCTTTTGGACAAGGACATAAACAGTATGTCGGAAAGGGAATTCAGGCTAACAATTATCCAGGCAATAGCTAGGTTGGAGAAAGCCTTTGATGGCAAAATGGAATTGATTAGGGTGGAAGTGAAAGCCACCAGGGATGATGTTAACAATGCTCTCAATGACTTCCAATCTAATCTAAATTCTCTAAAAGCTAGGGTAACTGAGGCAGAAAATACAATTAGTGATCTGGAGGACATACTGATAGAGAAAAAAGGATCAGGAGGAAGCCTGGAACAAACAGCTTAGAAGCCATGAAAACAGAATTAGGGAAATAAATGGCACCATTAAATGTTCCAACATCAGAATTATTGGAATCCCTGAGGAGGAGAAGAAAGAAAGAAAACTAGAAGACATAGTTGAACAAATTCTCCATGAAAATCTTCCCAATTTCGCGAATGGAACCAGGATCCGTGTCCTAGAGGCAGAAAGATCTCCCCTCAAGATCATAGAATCTAGAAACCTCAAGACACCTGATTGTGAAAAAAATGAATCATAATTTTAGACAGGAGCTCTTGAAAGTAGCTAGGGGGAAAAGGTTCTTTACGTACAGAGGAAAGCCCATCAGAAAAAAGTCAGACCTGTCCACAGAAACCTGGCAAGCCAGAAAGGGCTGGCAAGACATATTCAACACTAAATGAGAAGAACATTCATCCAAGAATACTTTATCCAGCAAGACTGAAATTCAAAGTGAATGGAGAGATAAGGAGTTTCCAAGACCGGCAAGGTTTAAAAGAGTACGTAACCACCAAGCATGCACTGCAAGAAATATTAAGGGGGGTTCTATAAAAGAGGGAAAAAATAAGAATATCGTTGAACAGAAATATATGGAGACAATTTATAGAAACGAAGACTTCACAGGTAACAAGATGTCAATAAAAACGTATCTCTCAATAATCACTCTCAATGTGAATGACCCAAATGTGCCTGTAAAATGGCACAGGGTTGCAGACTGGGTAAAACGACAGGACCCATCCATTTGCAGTCTACAAGAGACCCATGTTGAACCTAAGGATACATCCAGACTGAAAGTGAAGGGATGGAGAAGCATCTTTCATGCCAGTGGGCCTCAAAAGAAGGATGGGGTAGTGATTCTCATATCAGATAAATTATATTTTAAATTAAAGACTGTAGTCAGAGGTACAGGAGGACACTACATAATTCTTAAAGGGACTATCCACCAAGAAGATTTAACAACTGTAAATATTTATGCCCACAATAAGGGAGCAGCCAATCACAGAACAAAACTGTTAAGATAAAGTGTCATATTGATATGAATACATTAATAGTAGGAGATCTTAATATGCCACTCTCAGTTATAGATCATCCAAGCAGAAAATCAATAAAGAAACAAGAACATTGAATGACACATTGGGCCAGATGGATCTCATAGATATATACAGAACATTCCACCCTAAAACAACAGAATACTCATTCTTCTCAAGTGTACATGGAACCTTCTCCAGAATAGACCACATACTGGGTCACAGATCAGGGCTCAACTGATACCAAAAGATTGAGATTATCCCTTGCATATTCTCAGATCACAATGCTTTGAAACGGGAGCTCTTCCACAAGGAAAAGTATGGAAAGAATTCAAACACGTGGAAGCTAAAGACCACCTTGCTTAAGAATGTTTGGATCAACCAGGAAATCAAAGAAGAACTTAATTCATGGAAACCAATGAGAATGAAGACACTTCGGTTCAAACCCTATGGAATACAGCAAAGGCGGTCCTAAGGGGGAAATACATAGCAATCCAAGCCACCCTAAAAAAAAAAAATTGAAAAATCCTGAACACACCAGCTGTCTTTACACCTTAAAAACTGAAGAAGCAACAACAAATTAAGCCAACCTCACACACAAGAAGGGAAATAATCAAGATTAGAGCAGAGATCAATGAGATAGAAACTAGAGATACAGTAGAATGCATCAATGAAACTAGAAGCTGGTTTTTTGAAAGAATGAATAAGATCAATAAACCACTGGCCACACTAATCCAAAAGAAAAGAGAGAAAGCCCAAATTAATAAAATTATGAATGAAAAGGAAGAGATCACAACTAACACCAAGGAAGTAGAAACAATCATCAGAAATTATTGTCAACAGTTATATGTCAATAAGTTAAGCAACCTAGATGAAATAGATGCATTCCTGGAAAACTATAAACTTCCAAAATTGGACCAGGAAGAAATTGACAACCTGAATAGACCGAAATCTAGTAGCAAGATTGAAGCAGTGATCAAAAACCTCCCAAGGAACATGATTCCAGGACCTGATGGATTCCCTGGAGAATTCTACCAAACATTCCAAGAAGAAATACTAGAGATTCTCCTGAAGCTATTTCAAAAAAATTGAAGCAGAAGGAAAACTTCTAGACTCTTTTTATGAAGCCAGCATTACCCTGATCCCCAAACCAGGCAAAGACCCCACCAAAAAGGAGAATTTCAGACCAATATCCTTGTTGAATATGGATGGTAAGATTCTCAACAAGATCCTAGCAAATAGGGTCCAACAACACATTAAAAATTTTATCCACCATGACCAGGAGGGATTCATCCCAGGGTTGCAAGTTTGGTTCAACATTGTGATAGAACAAGTCAATAAGAGAAGAGAGAAGAACCACATGGTCCTCTCAATTGATGCAGAAAAAGCACTTGACAAAATACAGCATCCATTCCTGGTTAAAACTCTTCAGAGTATAGTGAGAGAGGGAACATTCCTCAACTTCATAAAATCCAGCTTTGAAAAAACCTCGGCGAATATCATCCTCAATGGGGAAAAGCTGACAGTCCTCCCTTTGAGATCAGGAACACAACAAGGATGTCCACTCTCACCACTCTTCTTCAACATAGTATTAGAAGTCCTAGCAACAGCAATCAGACCACAAAGAGAAATAAAAGATATCCAAATTGGCAATGAAGAAGTCAAACTCTCTCTCTTCACAGATGACATGATACTTTATATGGAAAACCCAAAAGATTCCACCCTCAAACTACTAGAACTCATACAGCAATTCAGTAACGTGGCAGGATACAAAGTCAATGTACAGAAATCAGTGGCTTTCTTATACACTAACAATGAAAATACAGAAAGGGAAATCAGAGAATCGATTCCATTTACTATAGCACCAAGAACCATAAGATACCTGGGAATGAACCTAACCAAAGAGGGAAAGGATTTGTACTCGAGGAACTATAGGACACTAGTGAAAGAAATTGAAGAAGACCCAAACAGAAGGAAGACCATTCCATGCTCATGGATTAGAAGAATAAACATTATTAAAATGTCTATACTGCCTAGAGAAATCTATACTTTCAGTGCCATTCTGATCAAAATTCCACTGGCATTTTTCAAAGAGTTGGAGCAAACAATCTTAAAATTTGTATGGAATCAGAAGAGACCCCAAATTTCTAAGGAAATGTTGAAAAAGAAAAATAAATATGCGGTCATCATTATGCCTGATTTCAAGCTTTACTACAAAGCTGTGATCACCAAGAGAGCATAGTAGTGGTATAAAAACAGGCACATAGACCAGTGAAACAGAGTAGAGAGCCCAGATTTGGGCCCTCAGCTCTATGGTCAAATAATCTTTGACAATGCAGGAAAAAATATACAGTTAGAAAAAGGTAGTATCTTCAATAAATGGTGCTTGGAAAATTGGACAGCTATATGTAGAAGAATGGAACACAACCATCTCTTATACCATACACACAGATAATCTTGAAATGCATAAAAGACCTCAATGTGAGACAGGAATCCATCAGAATAATAGAGGAGAACATAGGCAGTAACCTCTTCAATATCAGCCACAGCAACTTCTTTCAAGATATGTCTCCAAAAGCAAAGGAAACAAAAGCGAAAATGAATTTTTGGGACTTCATCAAGATCCAAAGCTTCTGCACAGCCAAGGAAACAGTCAACAAAACAAAGAGGCAACCCAAGGAATGGTGGAAGATATTCACAAATGACAGTACAGACAAAAGCCTGATATAGAATGAAACTCGACCATTCTCTTACACCGTACACAAAGATAAACTCGAAATGGATAAAAGACCTCAACATGAGACAGGAATCTATCAGAATCCTAGAGGAGAACATAGGCAGTAACCTCTTCGATATCAGCCACAGCAACTTCTTTCAAGATATGTCTCCAAAGGCAAAGGAAACAAAAGCAAAAATGAACTTTTGGGACTTCATCAAGATCAAAAGCTTCTGCACAGCAAAGGAAACAGTCAACAAAACAAAGAGGCAACCCACGAAATGGGAGAAGATATTTGCAAATGACAGTACAAACAAAAGGTTGATATCCAGGATCTATAAAGAACTTCTCAAACTCAACACACACAAAACAGATAATCATATCAAAAAATGGGCAGAAGATATGAACAGACACTTCTCCAACGAAGACATACAAATGGCTATCAGACACATGAAAAAATGTTCATCATCACTAGCCATCAGGGAGATTCAAATTAAAACAACATTGAGATACCACCTGACACCAGTTAGAATGGCCAAAATGAGCAAGACAGGAAACAACGTGTGTTGGAGAGGATGTGGAGAAAGGGGAACCCTCTTACACTGTTGGTGGGAATGCAAGTTAGTGCAGCCACTTTGGAGAACAGTGTGGAGATTCCTGAAGAAATTAAAAATAGAGCTTCCCTATGACCCTGCAATTGCACTGCTGGGTATTTACCCCAAAGATACAGATGTAGTGAAAAGAAGGGCCATTTGTACCCCAATGTTTATTGCAGCAATGGCCACGGTCGCCAAACTGTGGAAAGAACCAAGATGCCCTTCAACAGATGAATGGATAAGGAAGATGTGGTCCATATACACAATGGAGTATTATGCCTCCATCAGAAAGGACGAATACCCAACTTTTGTAGCAACATGGACGGGACTGGAAGAAATTATGCTGAGCGAAATAAGTCAAGCAGAGAGAGTCAAGTATCATATGGTCTCACTTATTTGTGGAGCATAACAAAGAACATGGAGGACATGGGGAGATGGAGAGGAGAGGGAGTTGAGGGAAACTGGAAGGGGAGATGAACCATGAGAGACTATGGACTCTGAAAAACAACCAGAGGGTTATGAAGGGGCGGCGGGGGGGGTGGGGGGGGTGGGAGGTTGAGGAACCAGGTGGTGGGTAATAGGGAGGGCACGTACTGCATGGAGCACTGGGTGTGATGCCAAAACAATGAACACTGTTATGCTGTAAATAAACAAATAAAAATAAATAAATTAAAAAAAAAGATTTATGCTAAAAAAAAAAAAAAACTATGGCAATTATGTGGATAAAAATGGCCTAGAAGCTGCCCAAATGCTTTAAGGCAATATTTGTACTCCTTGTACTTAAACAACATCTAAATCAACATTTGATAGAATGCATTAAAATAAAATCTCCACCTTAAATTCAAAAAAAAAAAAGCCTGATATATAGGATCTATAAAGAACTTCTCAAACTCAACATGCACAAAAAAGATAATCATGTCAAAAAATGGGCAGAAGACATGAACAGACACTTCTCTAATGAAGACATACAAATGGCTACCAGACACATGAAAAAATGTTCATCATCACTAGCCATCAGGGAGATTCACATCAAAACGACATTACCACCTTACACCAGTTAGAATGGCCAAAATTAATAAGAGAGCAAATAAGGTGTGTTGGAGAGGATGTGGAGAAAGGGGAACCCCCTTACACTGTCAGTGGGAATGCAAGTTGTTGCAGCAACTTTGGAAAAACCGTGTGGAGATTCCTTAAGAAATTAAAAATAGAGCTTCCCTATAACCCTGCAATTGCACTACTGGGTATTCACCCCAAAGATACAGATGTAGTGAAAAGAAGGGCCATCTGTACTTCAATGTTTATAGCATTGATGGCCACGGTTGCCAAACTGTGGAAATAACCAAGATGTCCTTCAATGGACGAATGGATACTGATAATGTGGTCCATATACACTATGGAGTTATGGTCCAATAATTATGCCTCCATCAGAAAGGATGAATACCCAACTTTTGTATCAACATGGATGGGACTGGAAGAGATTATGTTGAGTGAAGTAAGTCATGCAGAGAGAGCCAATTATCATATGGTTTCACTTATTTGTGGAGCATAAGAAATAACATGGAGGACATGGGGAGATGGAGATGAGAAGGAAGTTGGGCAAAATTGGAAGGGGATATGAACCATGACAGACTATGTACTCTGAAAAACAATCTGAAGTTTTTGAAGGGGGAGGGGGTGGGAGGTTGGTTAAGCCTGGTGATGGGTATTATGGAGGGCACGTATTGCATGGAACACTGGTTGTGGTACATAAACACTGAAAAGAAATTTTCATTGTCATTTTGAAGATTAAGAGTCTCTTTGTTAGCCTCCCTTGCCTATTGTATATAGTTGACCTATTATGTATAAGTAGCCTCACTTCTCTTTGCTACTTTGAGAGCTACAACTGTGATTAATATCTTAGTTGAGCACAGCCAAGTGTATGACTCAAATTGTTTCTGTTCTCACCTCAGTTACTTCTAAGGCTGAATATGCAATTTGGGATAGAGAACTTCTGAAGGCAGTGATTCCCCACAGGATCCCCATAGGGAAGTAAAGGGTTTTAAAATGGAATAAAAAGATTAACAGTGTGCACATCACCTAGTGGGAGCTGAATTTTGATTTCCCTAAATTCCTCTAGGGTACATCAATCAAAGCCTCAGTCAACAGGTGTGAGGCTATTTCAAAATTGGAAGTATACACATATACCCTGAAATTGGAAATATGATCTTGCCCTGCCAAAAGTAGACACTTTTGACAAAAGACAGAGGAGTAGAAATTGTTACCAACCTTACGATTACCCCTCTTATCAGGAAGGTTAATACTTCTATTTTGAAGATGTTTATTGATTTATATTTCTAGTGATTTCAGGCAGTTTGGGGCAGGGTAGGCCACATGAGCATTGTAAGCACACAGAATTGCATTGTCACTCTCAGAGTTCAGCTTTTTGGGAAAAAATAAGTTTGTAAAACAGGCACTGCAAATGCAATTATGGAGGCTGAAACATTCATATAGTATCTGACAAAATCAAGGGAAGTTATGCAAACATCAACTAGACAAAACCCTAATCTTCAAATTGGCTCACCTATGTCTGGAAGGCTTCTTCTTTCTCTTCATTTTCCTACTGGAATCTGAACAACTATTTGAGTATCCCTCATCACAAGAGCCCTGTATCCTTTGAACTATTCGAAAAAGTTAAGGACTGGAGGATGAGAAGAGGGATCCCACATGACTAGTAGGTAAGGCCTTGTCTCCTGGCAGAGTTGGAATGCTTTGTTTCTGTTTGACAAGGAGCACTATTTCTCTGCAAAGCAGATGGAAATTTATCCTGCAGGCAATCGCTGAAGAGGATTTGGAAAGAAAAGGTAGTACCAAAGATCAATAGAAAGACCGCAGGCTGTAAACATTTTAGCTCATTTGACACCTACAAAGTTAGGAATAAGGTAGATGATCAGTTATACTCTCAGCTATCTCTGTTTCCTTCTAGGAAATACAGTATCCTAGCTTTCCCAAAAATCAAGCACTACTGGGCTTGCCAGTTGATTTTTAGAAAAATGGAGGTCATGCAGTATAGCCAACAATTTCTCCATTAGTGACACAGCCATAAGATCCCCTGACAGCAGAGGTGATACTTCTCAGACCTTCAAAGGTAAACAAAATGCCCATGCCACAAAGATAGACTCATAGAACTATCTGACCTGGCACCAGTAGTATATGGTAATCACAAAAGTCGCATGCACTTCTATGTTTATTACAGTTTTATTTACAATAGCCAAGACATGAAAACAACCAAAGTGTCCATCAATAGATGAATAGATATGACATCACTCATCATCAGGGAATTTCAAATCAAAATTACAGAGAGATATCACCTCATACTTGTCAGAATGGCTAAAATTTTTAAA
Source organism: Meles meles (assembly GCF_922984935.1). Lineage (NCBI taxonomy): Eukaryota > Metazoa > Chordata > Mammalia > Carnivora > Mustelidae > Meles > Meles meles. The sequence continues at coordinate 48,702,117 of NC_060087.1, read as the reverse complement.
AAGACACGAAAAGCAACACATTTTGATGAAAATGTAGACAAAAAGGAGCCCTCACACACTGTTGGTGGGACTGCAAACTGGTGCATGTACTGTGGAGAACGGTATGGAGGTTACCTCAAAAAGTTAAAACTTGAACTATCGTATGACTCAGCAATTGCACTATTAGGTTTTTATCCAAAGGATACAAAATAGTGACTCAAAGGGGGATATGTACCCCAATGTTTATAGCAGCAATATGCACAATAGCTAAAGCGTGGTAAAAGCCCAAGTGTCCATCAACTGATAAGTGGATAAAGGTATATAGATATAGATATCTATATATACATACATACATACATTTATACATACAGTGGAGTATTAATCAGTCATCAAAATGAATGCAATCTTTCCATTTGCAATTATGTGGATGTAACTGGAGTGTATTATGCTAAGAGAAATAAGTCAGAGAAAGACAAATACCAAATGATTTCACTCATATGTGGAATCTGAGAAGAAAAACATGAATATAGAGGAAGGGAAGGAAAAATGAAATAACAGTAAAGACAGAGAGGGAGGTAAAACATAAGAGACTCTTAGGTATAGGGAAAAAACTGAGGGTTGTTGGAGGGGAGGTGAGTGTGGGGAGGTGGTAATTGGGTGATGGGCATTGAGGAGGGCACGTGATGTAATGAACACTGGGTGTTATATGCAACTGATGAATCATTAAATTCTACCCCAAAACAGATACTACAATATATGTGCACTAACTTGAATTTAAAGAAAAACTTGAAAGAAAACAAAAATAAAATAAAACCCAGCATAATCACTTCCAGTCCCGCTTCACTTATTTGTGGAGCATAACAAATGACATGGAGGACACTGGGAGATGGAGAGGAGAAGGAAGTTGAGGGAAATTGGAAGGGGAGGCGAACCATAAGAGACTATGGACTCTGAAAAACAACCTGAGGGTTTTGAAGGGGCGGGGGTGGGAGGTTGGGGGAACCAGGTGGTGGGTAATAGGGAGGGCATGTATTGCATGGAGCACGGGGTGTTGTGCAAAAACAATGAATACTGTTACACTGAAAAAATAAATAAATAAAATAAAATAAAATAAAACCAAAAACTGGTTCTTTGAAAATATGAAACAAAATTGATAAATGCTCAGCCAAAATATGAAAATGAAAATAAAAGAATCCTAATAAATAAAATAAATAATGAAATAATAACTAACCACAAAATACAAAGGAAAGGATATAAGAGAATAGTATAAAAATTTATTTGTTAACAAGTTGGAAACCTAGAACAACTGGATAAATTCCAAGAAATGTACAATCTTCTGAAGCTGAGTCAGGAAGAAATAGAGTATCTGAACAAACTAATCGCTAGTAACAAAACTGAATTGGTAATCAAAAACTACCAAAAAAAAAAAAAAATCCATCACCAGATGGATTCATAAGTGAATTCTACCAAACCTCTCTTTTTTTTTCTTCTCTTTTTTCTTTTTTTTTTTTTTGCAATTAGCCAGTATACAGTACATCATCATTTTTAAATGTAATGTTCAATGATCCATTAGTAGTGTAGAACACCCAGTGCTCATCAGCACAGGTACCCTCCTTTATATCCGTCACCCAGGTACCCCATTCCCACACCCTCTCCCTTCTGTAACCCTCAGTTTGGTTCCCAGAGTCCAGAGTATCTCATGCTTTGTTTCCCTCTTTGGTTTCCGCCTATTCAGTTTTCCCTCACTTCCTCTGTGGTCCTACTTACTATTCCTTTTGTTCCACATATGAGTGAAACTATATGATAATTGTCTTTCACTTATTTCACTTAACATAATCCCGTCCAGTTCCATCCATGTCGATGCAAATGGTGGATATTCGTCCTTTCTGATGGCTGAGGAATATTCCATTGTATATACGAACCACATCTTCTGTGTCCATTCCTCTGTTTAAGGAAATCTCACCTCTCTCCACAGTTTGGCTATTGTGGACATTGCTGCTATGAACACTTACCCCTTCTTGTCACTACATCTGTATCTTTGGAGTAAAAACCTAGTAGTGCAATTACTGGGAGGTAGGGTACTCTATTTCTAATATCTCAAGGAACCTCCATACTGTTTTTTAGGGTGGCTGTACCAACTTGCATTCCTACCAACAGCATAAGAGGGTTCCATTTTCTCCACATTCTTGTCAATATTTGTTGTTTCCTGTCTTGTTAATTTTGGCCATTCTAACTTATATAAGGTGGTATATCATTTTGGTTTTTATTTGTGTGATGTTGAACATTTTTTCATGTGTCTGTTAGCCATTTCTATGTCTTCTTTGGAGAAGTGTCTGTTCGTGTCTTCTGGCCATTTCTTGATTGGATAAGCTGTTCTTTGGGCGTTGAGTTTGAGAAGTTCTTTGTAGATCTTGGATACCAACCTTTCATCTGTGATGTCATTTGTAAATATCTTATCCCATTCCGTGGGTGGCCTCTTATTTTTGTTGACTGTTTCCTTTGGTGTTCAAAGTCCCAAACATTCATTTTTGCTTTTGTTTCCCTTGCCTTAAGAGACATGTCTTGAAAGAAGTTGCTATGGCCAATGTTGAAGAGGCTATGTCCTCAAGGATTTTGATGAATTCTTGTCTCACATTGAGGTATTTCATCAAGTATGATGAGTCTTTCTTTGCATATAGTGTAAGGGAATGGTCAAGTTTCATTTTTCTGTATATAGCTGTCCAATTTTCCCAGAGCCATTTATTGAAAAGATTGTCTTTTTTTCCCATTGGATAATTTTTCCTGATTTGTCCAAGATTAGTTAACCATAGAGTTGAGGGTCCATTTCCAGGGTCTCTAGTCTGTTACATTGATCTATATACCCGTTTTTGTGCCAATAAGATGCTGTCTTGGTGATCACAGCTTTGTAATATAACTTGAAGCCAGGCATTTAATGCCCCAGCTTTGGTTTTCTTTTTCAACAACCCCCTGGTGTTTTGGGGTCTTTTCTGCTTCCATACAAATTTTAGGATTCTTTGTCCTACCTCTGTGAAAAATGTCAATGATATTTTGATAGAGATGGCATTAAAAGTGTAGATTGCTCTGGGAAACATAGATGTTTTCATAATGTTTATTCTTCTAATCCATGGGCTTGGAATCTTTTTCCATCCCTTTGTGTCTTCCTCTATTTCTTTTACAAGTGTTCTGTAGTTTCTAGAGTATAGACCCATTACCTCTTTGCTTAGGTTTATTCCTAGGTGTCTTATAGTTTTTGGTGCTGTTGTAAAGGGAATCAATTCCTTAATTTCTCTTTCTTCAGTCACATTGTTAGTGTATAGAAAAGCAACCAATTTCTGTGCATTGATTTTATATCCTGCCATATTGCTGAATTGCTGTATGAGTTCTAATAACTTGGGTGGAGTCTTTGGGTTTTCAAAATAAAGTAACATGTCATCTGTGAAGAGAGAGAGTTTGATTACTTCTTTGCTAATTTGAATGCCTTTTATTTCTTTGTGTTTGATCTAACTCCCCATATTTTCTTTTAGGTGTTTTGTGCTTTCAAGTCTTATATCAAAGCTGTTATTCCATTGTCAGTTGATTTTTGTATATAGTGTAAGATAGTGTTCCAGTTTCAGTCTTTGCATATTACTGTCCAGTTTTCCCAAGATCATTTATTGAAGAGACTGTCCTTCTGCCATTGTGTGTTTTTGGCTCCTTTGTTGTAAATTAATTGACTGTATATATGTTGATTTATTTCTGGATTCGCTGTTCTGTTTCATTGATCTATATGTCTTTTGTTTTTGCCAATGCCATATTGTTTATTATAACTTTCCTTTTTTTATTATGTTAGTGACCATACAGTACATCATTAGTTTTTGAGGCCATGTTCAATGGTTCATTATTTGCATATAACCACCCAGTGCTCATTAAGGAGGACATGTGTTATTGCAGTTTTCTAATTTGTAATATAGTTTGTAATTAGGAAGTATGATACCTTCAGCTTTGTTCTTTCTCAGTGTTGTTATAAATTTGGAATAGTGGAGGAGGGGCAAAGATGGTGGAGGAGTAAGGGACCCTATTTCTACCAGTCCCCTGAACTGATCTGGATATCTACCAGACCATTCTGAACACCTACGAAATCAGCCTGTGATGTAAGAAGATATTTCTGGATCTATACAAACAGAACATCTCAGGCAATTGATCTTGAGGTATAAGGCAGGGAGTTGTGATTCTGCAGACAGGTATTGGAATATAAATGGAAGGGGGAGGAAGCCTCCAGAATCCTACACCACAGAGCTCAAAAGCCTCCATGCTGGGGACCGGAAACAGACTATCACACCAGGTAGCAGCAAGGAAAGGACTTTAGGGCAGCCCCCCAGTCTGAAACTTGGAGCTGTAAGGGTCTGCATATGAACTGGGGGTGGCTGACAATTTTAGAAGCACAAAGGGCAGACATGTGCTTGGAGGGCTGGGAGTGCTGCTGTGAGGCACACAACCCAGTATGCTGCAGTTTTTGGCAACACAGACAAAAGCGGGGACAGTGTGGCCTGGAGACCTCACTGAGGGACATACTGTGATCTCTCTGTTCTGAGATAGAAATTTAGATATGGTCACATCTTCTGACTCTCAGGGGAATGCAGAAAGCCACCAAAGAAAACTTCTAGAGAACAAAAGCCCCCAAACTGTTTTTAACTGAGTCCATCCCCCAAACAGGGGGCAGAGGAACTTTGCCCAAATAGGGATACCTGAGTAATAGCAGAGCAGGTCCCTCCCCCCAAAGATAGACTGGAAGAACAAGAGGCTGACAATCTTAAGGTCCCTATAAAACAGATGCATCTTGTTGGGTTGTGGTCAAAACATTGGACTGTGTACATTCCCTCAAACATCCCTTAGCAGAATGCTAAGGGGAGGAATCCCCATCATAGGAAAAACTCAGAGACTATAACCTCTGCCACAGAGTTATGGATATGGATATGGATATAAACAAGATATCAGAAGTAGAATTCAGGGTAAGATAATAGCTAGGATGGAGGAAACTATTAATGGCAACAGATTCTCTAAGGGCAGAAATGAGAGCTGATCTAGTAGAACTTAAAAATGCTATCAATCTAGGTCTAATCTAATAGCTAAGGTCAATGAGGCAGAAGAAAAAAATTAGTGATCTAGAAGACAAACTGATAGAAAAAAAGGAATAGGAGGAGGCCTGGAGTAAACAGCTAAGAATCCATGAAAACAGAATTAGAGATATAAATGGTGCCATGACATTCTAATGTCAGAAATACTGGGATCCCTGAGGTGGTGGAAAGAGAGAGAGGACTTGAAGATGTAGTTGAGTAAATCCTAGCTGAGAATTTCTCTAATCTGGGGAATGAAAGAAGTGTTTGTGTCATAGAGACAGGGAAGGCCCCTCCCAAGAAGAAGGAAAAGAGACCAATGCCCTGGAATTTAATGGTAAAACTTGCAAATCTTAGAAACAAGGAAACCATCTTAAGGGCAATTAGGGGGAAGAGATTCCTTACATATGGGGGAGGAACAACAGAACAATGTCAGACTTGTCCACAGAGAGCTGGCCAACCAGAAAGGGCTGGCAAGACATATTCAGGGTACTAAATGAGAAGAACATGCAGTCAAGAATTCTTTATCTGGCAAGGCTGTCATTCAGAATGGACGGAAAGAGAAGGACTTTCTAGGATGGGCAGGAACTGAAAGAACATGTGACCACTAAGCCAGCCCTGCAAGAAATACTAAGACGGAAAGAAGACCCCAAGAGTAATATAGAACGGATATATTCAGAGCCAATCTATAGAAGCAAGGACTTCACAGGCAACATGATGACAATAAAAACATTTCTTTCAATAATCACTCTCCGCATGAACAAAAATGCTCCCATGAAATGGCATAGGGTTGCAGACTGGATAAAAAGACAGGACCCATCCATATGCTATCTACAAGAGATTCATTTGAAACCTAAAGATACATCCAGACTGAAAGTGAAGGAATAGAGAACCATCTTTCATGCCAATGGGCCTCAAAAGAAAGCTGGGGTAGAAATTCTCATGTAAGACCAATCAGATTTTAAGTTAAAGGCTGTAGGTAGAGATACAGAAGGACACTATATCATTCTTAAAGGGTCTATCCAACAAGACGATCTAACAATTGTAAATATTTGTGCCCCCAACATGGGAGCAGCCAACTACCTAACTCAACTGTTAACCAAAATAAAGAGATAAATTAATAGTAATACACTAATAGTAGGAGACCTCAACAATCCACTTTCATCAATAGACAGATCATCTAAGCAGAAAATCAACAAAGAAACAGGAGCTTTGAATGACACACTGGACAGATGGACCTCATAGATATATACAGAACATTCTACTCTAAAACAACAAAATACTCTTTCTTCTTGAGTGCACATGGAACTTTCTCCTGAACAGACCACATACTGGGTCACAAATCAGGTCTCAACTGATACCAAAAGACTGATATTATTCCCTGCATATTCTCAGACCACAGTGTTTTGAAACTGGAACTCAATCACAAGAAAAAGTTTGGAAGGAATTCAAACACTTGGAAGCTGAGGACCATCCTGCTTAAGAATGTTTGGGTCAATCAGGAAATGAAAGAATAACTTAAACAATTCATGGAAACCAATGAGAATGAAGACACCTCAGTCCAAAACCTATGGCAAAGGCAGTCCTAAGGGGCTAATACATAGCCATCCAAGCCTCACTCAAAAAAAAAAAAAATCCAAAATAGACAAACTCTCTTTACACCTTAAAGAACTTAAGAATCAACAAAAATTTAAGCCTAACCTAGGCACAATAAGGAAAATAATTAAATTAGAGCAGATATCAATTAGAAACCAGAAATATAGTAGAACACATCAACAAAACTAGAAGCTATTTCTTTGAAATGATTAATAAGATTGATAAACCACTGACCAGATATGTAGGCGGGGGAAGGACCCAATTTAATAAAATTATGAATGAAAGGGGAGAGATCATGACTAACACCAAGGAAAGAGAAACAATCATTAGAAATTATCATCAACAGCTATGTGCCAATAAATTGAGCAACCTAGAAGAAATGGATGCATTCCTTGAAACCTGTAAACTACTAAGACTGAAACAGGAAGAAAGTCACAATCTGAATAGCTAATAACCAGTAGCAAGACTGAAGCCATGATCAAAAACAAGAGTCTAGGTCCTGATGGATTCCCTGGCTAGTTCTACAAAACTTTCAAAAAAGAAATAATGCCTAGTCTCCCAAAGCTTCTTCAAAAAATAGAAACAGAAGGAAAACTTTCAGACTCATTCTATGAGGCCAGCATTACCTTGATACCAAAACCAGGCAAAGACCCCCATCAAAAAGGAGAAACCAGGTGGTGGGTAATAGGGAGGGCACGTACTGCATGGAGCACTGGGTGTGATGCCAAAACAATGAACACTGTTATGCTGTCAATAAACAAATTAAAAAAAAAGGAGAATTTCAGACCAATATTCCTGACGAATATGGATCAACAGGATCCTAGCTAATAGGATCCAACAGTACATTAAAATGAATTATCTACCGCAACCAGGTGGGATTTATCCCTGGGATGCAAGGGTCATTCAATATTCACAAATCAATCAGTGCGATAGAACACATAAAGAAGAGAAAAAACAAGAACCTCTCAATTGATGCAGGAAAATAATTTGACAAAATATAGAATCTTTTTCTGATTCAAACTCTTCAGAGTATAGGGATAGAGGGAATATTCCTCAATCTTATAAAAGCCATCTGTGAAAAACGGATGGCAAATATCATTCTCAATGGGGAAATGTGGAGATCATGTCCCTTAAAATCAGGAAATGACAAGGATGCCCACTCTTGGCACTACTGTTCAACATAGTACTAGAAGTCCTAGCAACAGCAATCAGACATCAGAAAGAAATAAAAGGTATTCAAATTGGTGAAGAAGAAGTCAAATACTCTCTTTACAGATGGCATGATACTTTATATGGCTAACAGACACATGAAAAAGTGTCCATCATCATTAGCCATCAGGGAAATTCAATCAAAATCACATTGAGATCTCCCCTTACATCAGTTAGAATGGCAAAAATGGACAAGCAAGAAACAAGTGTTGGAGAGGTTGTGGAGAAAAAGGAACTCTCTTACATTCTTGGTGGGAATGCAAGTTTGTGCAGCCACTTTGGAAAACTGTGTGGAGGTTCCTCCAAAAGTTAAAAATAGGGCTGCCCTATGGCCCAGCAATTGCACCACTAGGTATTTACCCCAAAGGTAAAGATGTTGTGAGAAAAAGGGCCATATGCACCCCAATGTTCATAGCAGCAATGTCCACAATAGCCAAACTGAAAAGAGCAGAGATGCCCTTCAACAGACGAATGGATAAAGATGTGGTCCATATAAACAATGGAATATCACTCAGCCATTAGAAATGATGAATACCCAGTTTTGCGTCAACATGAATGGGACTGGAGGAGATTAAGCTAAGTGAAATAAGTCAAACAGAGAAAGTCAATTATCATATGGTTTCACTTATTTGTGGAACATGAGGAATAGCATGGAGGACATTTGGAGAAGGAAGGGAGAAATTAACGGGCGGGGGGAGTCAGAGGGGGAGGCAAACCATGACAGACTGTGGACTGTGGGAAACAAACAGGTTTTTTGAGGGGAATGGGGTGGGGAGATGAGTTAGTTCATTGATGGCTATTAGGGAATGCATGTATTGCATGGAACATTGGGTGTTACAGGCAAACAATGAATCATAGAACTCTACAACAAAAATTAATGATGTACTCTTTTGAGACTAACATAATAAAATAAAATAAAAAATAAAAAATATTTGGAATAGTGATACCCCCAGCTTTGTTTTTCTCTTTCAAGATTGCTTTGGCTATCAGAAGTCTTTTGTGGTTCCTTACCAATTTTAGGATTGCTTGTTTTAGTTCCATGAACATTCCTTCTATTTTTATGGAAAAAAGTTCCATTGGAAAAATTCCATTTGGTTATGGTGTGAATTTGTTATTTTTAGAAATAAATTTCTTCACTGTTATGCTGAAAAAAATTAAAAATAAATTAATTAATTAATTAATTTCTTTGGGGCGCCTGGGTGGCTCAGTGGGTTAAGCCTCTGCCTTTGGCTCAGATCATGATCTCAGGGTCCTGGGATTGAGCCCTGCATCAGGCTCTCTGCTGGGCAGGGAGCATGCTTCCCCCTTTCTCTCTGCCTGCCTCTCTGCCTACTTGTGATGTCTGTCAAATAAATAAATAATCTTTAAAAAAAATTTCCATCCAATTTCATGAAGATTAAAGGACTAATTTTTCTTTTGCTTTGATTTTGTTTTTATTTGTCTTTCTCTGGTTTTGGTTTCAGAATTTTTTTTTTAATACTAGCTTTATAAAATGGGTTGGTAAAAATTTCCTCCTATGTTTGGGAAGATATTGTATAAAACTTACATATTTTAAAAAATATATTGTAGAATTCTCTACTAAAATCATTGGAACACAGAAGTTTCCTTTTCATTAAAATTTTATTAATTTTATGGTTATAGCACTATTCAGTTTGTATATTTCATTTCCACTGAGTTTTATTATTTTGTGGCTTTGAGGGAAACCCATTTATTCTATGTTGTTGAATTTCTGAGCATAATGTTACTAGTATTCTCTTACCTTTTTTGTTATATCTATGAGTTCTATAGTAATATTTCATATTCTCTCTCTTTCTCTCTCTCTCTGAATATCTATATATATATATAAAGATTATCTATACTATATGTAATCTTTCCTAGTCTGGATAGAATTTATCAATTTTGATGGCCTTTTTAAAAATAGACTCTTGGGGGACACCTGGGTGGCTCAGTTGGTTGAGCATCTGCCTTCACCTCAGGTCCTGATTCCCAGGGTACTGAGATTGAGCCCCAAGTTAGGTTCCATGCTCAATGAGGAACCTCCTCCTTTCTCTCCCTCTGCCCCTCCCCCCACTCATGCTCTTCTTTCTTTCACTTTCAAATGAATAAAATCCTTTTAAAAATAAGCTTTTGGCTTCATTGTTATTCTCTATGTTTTTTCTATTTCCAGTTTCACTGATTTATGATCCAGTCACATTATCATATTTTTATGTTCCTACTGCTTGGTTTGAGTTTATTTTGCTCTTCTTTTTCTAGATTCTTAGGATGGAAGCCTACATTATTAATTTGGGGAGTTTGTTTCATTTTTCTAATAGAAGAATTTATTGTTAAAATATCCCTTCTTGGCATAGCTTTAGCAACGTTCCACAAAATTTGTTATGATATGTTTTCATGTTCACTCAATTTTATAGACTTTTGGATTTCCCTTGATCTTCTTTCTTGATCAGTGGATTATTTAGATGTGTGTTGTTTAATGTCCAAGTGACAAGATTTTCCTGCTATCTTTCAGTTATGAATTTCCAGGTTGATTCCTCTGTGGTCAGAGAACATAGCTGGAGTGATCTCAATTGCTTTCATTTTTTTTAAGATTTGCTTATGACCCAAGATATGTTCTATCTTTGTAAATGTTCCATGGATAGTTGAAAAATGGGCAAAGTGCTGCTGTTGGGTTGTGTTCTACAAATGTCAATTAGATCTTGTTAGCCAATTGTGTTAATTTTTCTATACTCTTGTTGATTTTCTGTCTACTGTCTGTCTTCTGTAGTTCTTCTATCAGTTTCTGAAAGTAAGGTGATGAAATCCCTAACTGTAATCTTGTTTTTTTCTATTTCTCATTTCAGCTCTTCCAGGTTTTGTTTCACATATTTTGCAGTTCTGCATATTTTTGCATACATGTTTACACTGATATATCTTCTTGGTGAAATAACCCTTTGATAATCAGATTTACTAAGTTTATTTCCTGAAGGTTTCTTGTATACGCGGGTTCTGTTGTTAAACTCAATTTGACAAAATCATCTTCAGTTGTGGTGTTTACAACATTTCATGACTGTGAGTATATATATACTTTTTTACTACTATTTCACCTACGTCCCTGTATTTGAAGTGATATTTTGTAGACAGCAAACTACTGGATCATGTTTGCAATCCATTCTGCCAATATCAGTCTTTTGATAGTTGTATTTTGTCCATTTATCCTTAATATAATTATTGATACATTTTGGCCTTTTTTTTTGTTTTCTATTTGATCTATTTTTTGTTTCCCTGTCCTCTTTTTCCTGCTTTTCTGTGGGTTGTAGATACATATTAGAATTCCATTATTTGTCTACTGTTTTTATGTGTATCTCTTTTTATAATTTTGTTAGTAGTTTTTCTAGGTATTTCATTATAAATATATAACTTTGCAGAGTCTATTGGTGTCATTTAATCAGTTCAAGTGCAAAGTAAAAATCTTACCACCATTTTACATCCTTTTACCTTTCCATAATTATAAAATAATCATCTTAAATATTTTTCTACATACAGGTAGAAAAACATCAGACAGCATTATAATTTTTGCTTCAACTATCAAACGTAATTTAGACAACTCAAGAAGAGAAGGAAAGTATATTGCATTTACCCATATCTTTGTTTACTATGTAATTTTTCTCTTCCTTTGTTTTTTAATTTAAATTCAATTAGCCAACATAGTACATCATTAGTTTCAGATGTAGAGTTCAGTTACTTATCAGTTGCATATAACACCCATTGCTCATCCTTCTTTTGTCATTAACTTGTTGTGTCAGAACTTCTTTCAGCCATTATTTTAAGACAGGTATGCTCATTAACAATTTTCTGTTTTCCTTCATCTAAGAATATCTTCATTTTCTTCTATTCCAGATTTTTTTATGATAGAGGATTCTGGCTTCATAGTTCCTTTCTTTCAGCATTTGTAAAATGATATGCTACTTCTTTCTATCTTCCATGGATTTGTTTAAAATATGTATTTCCTTAAAAGAGAGTGCACGAGTGGGAGAGCATAAGCAGGGGAACAGCAGATGGAGAGGGAGAATCAGACTCCCCACTGAGGAAGGAGCCCTATGCAGGGCTGGATCTCAGGACCCCGACCGAGATCATGACCCCAGCAAAAGGCAGCCACTTAACCAAGTGAACCACCCAGGCACCCCTATCATCCATGGTTTCTGATGAAAATCCACTGTTATTAACTTGTTTTTCTTATAGGTAAAGTAACCTTTCTCAGTACTTTGAACCTTTTTTTTTTCTTGGTCTAGTATTCAGATATTTGACTATGAAGTGTTTTGGTGTGGATTTCTTTCGGTTTAATCTCATATGGCTTTATCTCAGCTTCTTTTATATATGTTTTTACTTAATTTCAATTTAGTTGACATATAGTGTATTATTAGTTTCAGGGGTAGAATTTAGTGATTTTTTTAAAAAGACTTCATTTATTTATTTGACACAGAAAGATCACAAGTAGGCAGAGAGGCAGGCAGAGAGAGAGAGTGGGTGGGGAAGCAGGCTCCCTGCCAAGCAGAGAGCCTGATGAGGAACCCAGTCCCAGGACCCAATCCCAGGACCCGGAGATCATGACCTGAGCTGAAGGTAGGGGCTTAACCCACTGATCCACCCAGACACCCCAGAATTTAGCGATTTATCAGTTGCATATAACCTGGTGCTCATTTACACCAAGTACCCTCCTTAATGTCCATCACCCAATTATGACATCCACCCCCACCTTCCCTCCAGGAACACTCAGTTTGTTTCCTGTAGCTAAGAGTCTCTTACAGTGTGCCTCCCTCTCTGTTTCTATCTTATTGTATTTTTAAGAAATAAAATAAGATAAAATTACCTTCTTCTATATGTAATTTTATGTCCTCTGCCAAATTTGGAGAATTTCAAACATTATGTTTTCAAATACCTTTAAGCTCTATTCTTTTTCTCTTCTATGGGATACTAATAAGTCAAATGCTACATTTTCTTTTTTTTTTAATTTATTTTCAGCGTAACAGTATTCATTGTTTTTGCACCACACCCAGTGCTCCATGCAGTACGTGCCCTCCCTATCACCCACCACCTGGTTTCTCAACCTCCCACCCCCCCCCCCCCCCCGCCCCATCAAAACCCTCTGGTTGTTTTTCAGAGTCCATAGTCTCTCATGGTTCATCTCCCCTTCCAGTTTCCCTCAACTCCCTCTCCTCTCCATCTCCCCAGGTCCTCCATGTTATTTGTTATGCTCCACAAATAAGTGAGACCATATGATACTTGACTCTCTCTGCTTGACTTATTTCGCTCAGCATAATCTCTTCCAGTCCCATCCATGTTGCTACAAAAGTTGGGTATTCATCCTTTCTGATGGAGGCATAATACTCCATTGTGTATATGTATCACATCTTCCTTATCCATTCGTCCGCTGAAGAGCATCTTGGTTCTTTCCACAGTTTGGCGACCGTGGCCATTGCTGCAATAAACATTGGGGTACAGATGGCTCTTCTTTTCACTACATCTGTATCTTTGGGGTAAATACCCTCAAATGCTACATTTTCTGTTAGAGTCCTATAGGTCCTTCAGATTTTTCTTTCTTTTTTTTTTTCAGTGTACTTACTTTCTGTTATTTGGATAGAATAACTTCTATCACTTTATCTTCAATTTCAGTGATTATTGCTTCTGTCCTCTCCACTCTGCTGTCCAACCCATTTGCTGAGTTTTAAAATTTGATTATTGTATTTTTCATCTATTTCTTTAAAGTATCTTTTTTATGAGACATTCTACTTCATTGCTGACAGTTTCTTTTTTATTTTTTTCTTGAATATGATCATAATTCTTCATTGAAGCATTTTTAGGATGTATGACTTAAAATCTTTGCAAGATAATTTTAACATTTCTGTATGTTGCTGTTGTTATTTGTTGTCTTTTTTTTCATTCATGTTGAGATATGCTTGGTTCTAAGTCTGAAAATGACTTTTTAAGAATTGTATTTGTTTGTTTTAGAGAAGGGGAGGGGTTGAGGTGGAGAGAGCAGTGCCCCGCATGGGGCTTGATCTCATGACCCTGAGATCATGACCTGAGCCCAAACCAAGAGTTGGACATTTAAAAGACTAAGCCACCCAGGTACCCCTGAAAATAAATTTTGATCAAACTTGGACATTGGGGGTTTTATGTTATGAGATTCTGGATTTAATTTAAATCTTGTGTTTTATCTAGCTTTCTTTCACACTGCTCTAACAGGGAATGAATAAGATGCCTCCTTGTTACTCCCAGGTCAGGGTAGAAGTTCAAGTTTCCCACTTGGCCTTCATTCATACTTGGTGGGAGCTTCTCATTACTGCTGAATGGGATTCAGAGTTCAGATCTCCATTAAGCCTCAATTTAATATTTCACTGGCTTGGAGAATCAGGAATGCCTCCTTACTACTCATCTGGTGACCTCCACGATGGTGGTTGTGACAGTCCCTATTCCCCACTGGACCTCCAGTGGTACAATGGAAATGTGGATAGAAAGAGGTAACTTGGTACCTCTGGGTAGGGGTAGAAATCCAGACTCCCCATGTGGTCTTCACTGACACCATAGGAGGGAAGCTTTTATCACTGTGTGGAGAAGGAGTTAGAGCTCCTGTTAAAGCCTGTTGAAGGTGGAAGTCTAGGATCACACCCTGCCTTTGTTGGTGGGGTTGGGGTGGGGGCAGAGTTTTCCTGTGATGTTTGACTGGAGAAGAACAATTAGGTCTAAAAATTTCTATGTTAACATTCTACTTTCCAGGTCCCTTGGCTAGGATGAGCAGGATTTTCTTGGGACTTTTTGTGTGCATAGTTTGAATTTTCCAGATTTCCACCTTTGCCAGTATCCAGTCTGGAGCATATTAGGCAAAAAGAAAACCCATGAAACTCACCATGATGTTGTTCCTCAGGACTTGAGTTCCATAACTCCTTTTCCTTATTTTTTCCAACTTTCAAAGTCTTCTTATTGCTGTTTTGGGCAAAATGTCCAGGATCCTAGTTTTACTTACCAGGAAGAGTAGAGAAATGTATTTCTTTTTTTTTTTTTTTTACTTTTAAACAATTGTTTATAACAGCATTATTCACAATATCAAAATGGTAGAAAAAGCCCAAATGACCATCAAGTGATAATGGATAAGTGGAATATGGTATGTCCATGCTATGAAATATTATTTAGCTGTAAAAAGGAAAAAGGTACCCTGAACGCGCCCGATCTCGTCTGATCTCGGAAGCTAAGCAGGGTCGGGCCTGGTTAGTACTTGGATGGGAGAAATGTATTTCTATAGCATCTTCCCAAAATTAAAAGTCCAGTAAATGATTTTTATGTTTAAATTTTTTAACGTTTAATAGAAAGATCTGGGGAAAATGACACAGAGTGCAAAACTCGTATGTACTTAAAATGTCAAGACAAAAGTATACAAATAAATAAGTATACCAATTATATATACCTGTTTGCTAATTTCATGAAACTGTTTTGACCATGATTAATTTAACATCTTCATCCATCTTCTTCTCATCTTGAGGAAAACAGGAAAACAGGACTGCAGCCCCTTCTGTAAAGATAAACAGAAACAACTAAAAATAAGGCAATCTCTTAATCCCATACATGAAGTAATCCTTCCCATGTCAGTACCTTCATCATGACCACACACATTTCAAATCATCTTTGCTTAGATTGGGACTTTCATTTTTGACCCTCACAAAACATCAGATTAAGAACATATCTCACCTCCCCAATGTTGTCTGGTTCAACATTCAACAACACCAAGATTTAGTAACTGAACACCTGGCTTGCATTTTAAGTACTGGGTGGAATATATAAGAATTGAGATAGAAACTACATGAGAATTAAACATTTCTACACAAAAAAATAAGAGATACTGAATGGATCCTGGAAATATCTCTGAGGAGGAGATAAAATCCACTGCATTCAGAAGTTTAGTGAAAAGGTGGAAAGAAAAGAAAGACCTGGCGCTTGAAAGCTGGGAATACCTGAGAGAAGGTCATGCCTATAGGAGTTTCTGCCCTGAAAATATGTGGGAGTAAACCCACTGAAACAGGGAGATGGCCTTTATGGGTTATACGCAGTCTAAAAAAATCACTCACATAGGACCAAAATAATGCATTCTCATGAAAATATCTCATACTCCCAGGTTAGGCAGGCAGCCCATTTTTGTCCAGGAGAGAACTTTCACTCTTGGCCTCCATCCAAGGAATCAGATCCAGCTCAGATCAGGGGTAAGACTTTAGTTCTTAGAACAAAAAATAAAAACATTTGTGTTATGGTATGATAATTCTTTTGACAAGGATTCTCTTAATTATGAAAGGAACGAGGAATTATAAAAGTAGGCTTAAAATGTTACATAAAGATTACTGGATGGAAAGGAGTTAAAATAACACAAAGGATCAAAAAAAAAGATGCCTTTCAACAGATGAATGAATAAAGAAGATGTGGCCCATATATACAATGAAATATTACTCAGCCATCAGAAAGCATGAATACCCACTATTTGGATTGATATGGATGGAACCAGAGGGGATTATGCTAAATATGTGAAGCAGAGTGAGATAATTATCTTATGGTTTCACTCAAATGTGGAACATAAGGAATAGTGTAGAGGACCACAGGGGAAGAGAAGGAAAACTGAATGGGAAGAAACCAGAGAGGGAGACAAACCATGAGAGACTCTGAACTCCAGGAACCAAACTGAGGATTACAGAAGGGAGGGTGTGGGAGAATGGGTAACCAGGTGATGGATATTAAGGAGAGTACGTGTGGTAATGAGTACTTTGTGTTATATGGAACCAATGAATCATTGAACACTACGTCAAAAACTAATGATGTACTGTATGTTGGCTAATAGAACATAATTAAAAAAAATAAAATGAAATAATAAGAGTTGCAAAATGTTTCACATAGGCATAATCTCAACAAGCAGCAAATAAGTTATAAGAATATAAATTAGTGATTCTCAGCCAATTTGTAAAAAAATGTTGTTTTTTTTTCTCAGAAGGATATAGGCCAAACAGAAACAAGTAAAACTAAAACAAACCCTCACCCTTTTTATATACAAAGTATGACTTTCCCATAGCAGGTCCTCCAGTGTCACTACACACATCTCCAGTAACCCCTGCTCAGACTCAGGCACATATCACTGTCCATCACACCAAGGCACAACATCATCCCACACTAGGATTTTTTTTTTAGTTTTTTTCCCTTTTCTTATTTTTTTCCATTTATTTTATTTTATTTTATTTTATTTCATTTCATTTCTTTTCAGTGTTCCAAAATTCGTTGTTTATACACCACACCCAATGCTCCATGCAATATGTGCCCTCCATAATACCCACCATCAGGACCACCTAACCCCCCACCCCCTCCCCTCCAAAACCCTCAGTTTGTTTCTCAGAGTCCACAGTCTCTCATGGTTTGTCTCTAGGATTTTTGACCATTCCTTAGATCCATTTGATAAACTAGTATACTGTCAAGAGTCAATACTACTGAATTTGTGACAGGACAAGATGTTCCAGACTTGATGAAATGACAATTTCAATTCTTCCCAAATCTAGTTGATATCTCTCGCGTCAGAAATCTCATCATAAATGGCCATTTCCTTTCCTTTGTAATAGGTCATCTGTATATCCTGTACTTTAGCACCAAGTTATACTAAGGAAAGGCCCCAAAAAAGGGGTCAAGAAAGAGAAGGGGAAGGGGTGCCTGGGTGGCTCAGTCAGTTAAGTGGCTGTCTTTTGCTCAGGTCATAATAGCAAGGTCCTGGGATTGAGTCCCACATCTGGCTCCATGCTCAATGAGGAATCTACTTTTCCCTCTCCCCTGGCTCCTCTCCCTGCTTGTGTGTTCTCTTTCTCCCTCTCAAATAAATAAAATCTTAAAAAAAAAAAAGAAAGAAGGGGATTAAGGGTGAGCAATATGGAGCAAGGATGGAAAATATCCTTGTTGAGGTAAGGGAACATTATGAAAGGGATGATGAAAAGTGTGAGTGATTATATTTCACAGTGGGGAAGCAGGTTTCACTGGCTTTGTGGGAAGGTTTTCCCTACAACAAGTTTGCTATATTTGTCCTCTGTGTGAGTACTGAATAATGGATAAAGAGTTTGTAGTGGGACTGCCTAAATAAAGGTCTTCCAGGATCTGTCCATGCTGGATAGAGAGGAGAGCCTAGGTCTGAAAGGTTGTAGTCAGGAATCAGTATAATAATTGATGAGGTTTTCCACAAAATAGGGCCACATCCTTGGACAAGGCATTGCTGAAGGTAAAAAATTAAGTTTCTGGTAAACAGGGCAACCAAAGTTTATCCTTTGCCTGAGAAAATCTCAAGTTCTTGTCACATCTCTGACATGCCTTACCCACACTAGGGTCATTATACCTATTCCAGGCAGCTCCATATAATCTCAAGGCCCACCCAATATGCATTCTCAGTTATTGAAGCTTTAATAAATTATACATAGGGGTCATCACTAACATGTTCCACATATTCATCATTGGTCTACTATGCCAAAGGGTTAACGAGTTCTTTTAGAACTAGGCCCTGTACCACATGGGTCTCTCCTATGAGGTCTTCAGCTCAAGCTGTATAAGACCCAAGTATTGTTCACACACCAGGAGTCTCCTGATCTGGGGGGGGGGGGGGGGCATAGTAACATTAACCATTCTGCTCATCTGCCAGCCATAGCACATATACGAAGGCTTTCACCACTCTACTCAAATTCTAGTGAGCCCACTGTACTATGGCATATAGGTCCAGTTCCAAAAATCTAGATTGTGCCCAATATAGTACAAGCCTTCACTTCTACTGTCTTACCTATGTCTGCTCTCCTCTTGAAGCCCACAGATAGATATAATACACTGTTTTCTTATTCAATGACATCATCCCAGTTCAGCTCCTTCAGAATTCAGGATGCCATTTTATATACCTGAATGCATGCACCAGCCCAATCTCCCAGTTTGAAAGACCATCTGTGGGGGAGACAAGATGGTGGAGAACTAGGAGGAGGCGCCGTTTCAACCTGTACCCTAAAGTGAGCTGATTACCTACAAAAGAACTCTGATCACCCATGGAATCAGCCTGAGATTAGAATTATACACGTCTGGATTTCTACGGGGGCAGAAGACACCAGTGGGCAGGTAAAGCAGAATGGGAATGTTGGACTGATATCGGAAGACAAACAAAAGGGGGAGGGAGCCACCAGAAATGACCCATTGGAAAGTAATTCCCCAATACGAGAGTGCCCTGTGATTGGGGAACAGCATTAACTTGGAGTCTGGTTGAAAACACTCAAAAAGAGCAAAGGATCATGGGGGGAAATTGTGAGAATCAGGGTGGTTAGGGATAGGGGCTTAAGTCCCCAGACGGAGGACAGCCACCCCTGGCACTGAGCCAGAGAGAGTGCAGTGAAGAAACCAGGTCTTGGTCCCTGAGCCAGGAGCACACCTGAGAGCGCCTGGATGGATCCCATGAGGGGCTGGGAGCCTCACCAGCTGGCAGAGCCACAGCCTTTTTGCATTCTCCACGCATGTGCCTTGCTAGCAGAGTCTGAGTCGCGCCCCACACCCTCTCCCTGAGAGAGGGGCGTGCAGGCCCCAGCCAGGCACTCTTGGACCCGGAAAGTCTGAGCACTTCTAGGTCAGGCCAGCAGGAGAATTTCGGTGTGCTATCGCTGCTTGGTACCTCTCTGGTGGTCTGGAGCTACCCAGAGAACCGCCACTGTCCTGGTTTTGGGTACAAGCAGGAGTTCCTGCATCCCCAGTGACCGCGACTCAGAACGTCTTCTGCCAACAGCCAAGGGGGAATTTATGTGCTCTGGAGCACCCAAAGGGGAACAGACTGAGGCTTCTCTCTGAGAGGGAGGTCTGGGTGCAGTTTGCTTTCTTCTAAACCTCTGAAAACCATCAAAAGTTGTCAGGGCCAGAGAAAAGAAACAAACAAACAAACAAAAAAGCTCCAGAGAACAAAAGCCTGAAAAACTGGTTTCCTCAGAGCCCACCCCCCTTGAGGGGGGCGGGAGGACTTAACTCAGGAATCACTGCCTGAAAACCCACGTGGCAGGCCCCGCCCCCAGAAAACCAACTAGGAAAAAAAAAAGACAAGAGAAAAACCACCACTACTTCATGGATACATCTTTTATTTTTAATTCGTTCCCACTATTCTGGTTCATTTTTTATAGATGATTTTTTAACCTATGAGATGTCCAGTACATCAAATTCCATAATAACCTTTTAGCCTGAACTTTTTGATACTTATACCCATGTTTTTCTTTTGCTCTTCTATTTTTTAATTTTTTTAAATTTTAGTTAGTTTAGTTTAGTTTATCCTTTTTTTATTTTTATTTTTTAATATTCATATAGAGTTAAACTTCAAGGTAATCCCCTTTCCCCAATCAATGCTACCCTATAGGTAAACCAATTTTTAATCCTTTATTATCTTAGGAAAGTTGAGTCCTTTTTTTAAAAAAATTTTTTTTATACACATATATTTTTATCCCCAGGGTACAGGTCTGTGAATCGCCAGGTTTACACACTTCACAGCACTCAACATAGCTCATACCCTCCCCAATGTCCATAACCCTACCCCCTCTCCCTCCCCCCCCTCCCCCCAGCAACCTCCAGTTTGTTTTGTGAGATTAAGAGTCACTTATGGTTTGTCTCCCTCCCAATCCCATCTTGTTTCATTTATTCTTTTCCTGCCCCCCAAACCCCCCACATTGCATCTCCACTTCCTCATATCAGGGAGATCATATGATAGTTGTCTTTCTCCAATTGACTTATTTTGCTAAGCATAATACCCTCTAGTTCCATACACATCATCACAAATGGGAAGATTTCATTTCTTTTGATGGCTTCATAGTATTCCATTGTGTATATATACCACATCTTCTTTATCCATTCATCTGTTGATGGACATCTAGGTTCTTTCCATGGTTTGGCTATTGTGGACAATGCTGCTATAAACATTCGGGTACACGTGCCACTTTGGATCACTATGTTTGTATCTTTAGGGTAAATACCCAGTAGTGAAATTGCTGGGTCTTAGGGGAGCTCTATTTTCAACTTTTTGAGGAACCTCCATGTTGTTTTCCAGCGTGGTTGCACCAGCTTGCATTCCCACAAACAGTGTAGGAGGGTTCCCCGGAAAGTTGAGTCCTTTAACAAAGATATCACGATACATCCAGGAAGAATCAAAATAACCTTCCTCACCCACACTGAGAATTTTTTTTTTTAGATTTTATTTACTTATTTGACAGACAGAAATCACAAGTAGGCAGAGAGACAAGCTCAGAGAGAGGGGGAGGCAGGCTCACCGCCGAGCAGAGAGCCTGATGTGGGGCTCCACCCCAGGACCGTGGGATCATGACCTGAGCTGAAGGTAGAGGCTTTAACCCACTGAGCCACCCAGGCGCCCCCACACTGAGAATTTATAACCACTCTCCCATCTTTATCTTCCGCCAGTGTTTCTGTGTATTTGTGTTTGTCCTGGTAGTATATAAATCTTATACTTGGGGTTCTTTTTGATTTGGTTCATTTTTGTTTTGCGTTTATATATATATTTCTCTTGTCGTCTACTTTTATACCTCATATACTTATGAAATATACTTCATAATCCTTCATAAATCCAACCTTGGGGACCATTTGGGCTGGGCCTTCTCTTTTATTTTATCATTCTTTTTTTTCTATCTCTCTCTTTTCCCCTTTTTTTCTCTCTTTCTTTTTTCTTTCATTTGGGGGGGGGGACTCTTGATTGCTCAGAAGTGTTCCAGGGAGCACCTTGCCTGCACCACAGTCGATTCATCCAGCTACATCCGTTCAGCCAGCTCTCACCAAAATGACTAGGAAGAGGAATGCTCAACAGAAGAAAAATTCAGAGGCTGGGCCTTCTGCAACAAGCTAATGGCTATCGACATAGACAATATGTGGGAAAGGGAATTGAGGCTACAATTATCCAGGCAATAGCTAGGTTGGAGAAAGCCATGGATAACAAAATGGAATTGATTAGGGCAGAACTGAGAGATACTAGGGATGATGTTCACAATGTTAGGGCAGAACTGAAAGCCATGAGGGATGATGTTCACAATGTTCTCAATGAGTTCCAATCTAATCTAAATTCTCTAAAAGCTAGGGTGACTGAGACAAAAGACAGAATTAGTGATCTGGAGGAAAAACAGATAGAGAGAAAGGATCAGGAAGAAGCCTGGAACAAACAGCTTAGAAGCCACGAAAACAGAATTAGGGAAATAAATGATGACATGAAACATTCCAATGTCAGAATTATTGGAATCCCTGAGGGGGAGGAGATAGAAAGAACTCTAGAAGATATACTGGAACAAATTCTCCAAGAAAATTTTCCCAATCTCGTGAATGGAACCAGCATTCATGTGCTAGAGGCAGAACAATCTCCCTCTAAGATTATAGAATCTCAAAAGTCCTTCAGACACCTGATAGTAAGAATGAGGAATCATAATTGTAGACAGGCTCTCTTGAAGGGAGCTAGGACAAAAAAGCTCCTTATGTACAGAGGAAAGCCAATCAGAATAACGTCAGACCTGTCCACAGAAACCTGGCAAGCCAGAAAGGGCTGGCAAGATGTATTCAGGGCACTAAATGAGAAGAACATGCAGCCAAGAATACTTTATCCAGCAAGGCTGATATTCAAAATAGATGGAGAGATAAAGAGTTCCCAAGACCGGCAAGGCTTAAAAGAGTATGCGACCACCAAGCCAACACTACAGGAAATATTAAGGGGGGGTTCTATAAAAGAGGAAAAATCCTAAGAATATCATTGAACAGAAATATATGGAGACAATCTACAGAAAGAAAGACTTCAAAGATAACAGGACGTCAATAAAAACATATCCCTCAATAATCACTCTAAATGTGAATGGCCTAAATGCGCCCATAAAATGTTACAGGGTAGCAGATTGGATAAAACGACAAGACCCAACCATGTGTTGTCTACAAGAGACCGATTTCGAACCTAAGGATACACCCAGACTGAAAGTGAAGGGATGGAGAAGCATCTTTCATGTAAATGGGCCTCAAAAGGAGGCCAGGGTAGCGATTCTCATAACAGATAAATTAGATTTTAAACTAAAGACTGTAGTCAGAGATACAGATGGACACTACATCATTCTTAAAGGGACTACCCACCAAGATGATCTAACAAATGTAAAGATCTATGCCCCCAATATGGAAGCTGCCAATTACATAAGAAAACTATTAATCAAGATAAAGAGTCATATTGATATGAATACATTAATAGTAGGAGATCTTAACATGCCTCTCTCTGTAATAGATAGATCATCCAAGCAGAAAATCAATAAAGAAGAGCATTGAATGAAACATTGGACCAGATGGACCTCATAGACATATACAGAACATTCCACCCGAAGACAACAGAATACTCATTCTCCTCAAGTGCACACGGAACATTTTCTAGAATAGACCACATACTGGGTCAAAAATCAGGGCTCAACCGATACCAAAACACTGAGATTATTTCCTGTATATTCACAGATCACAATGCTTTGAAACTGGAGCTCAATCACAAGGAAAAGTTTGGAAGGAATTCAAACCACTGGAAGCAAAAGATCACCATACTTAAGAATGTTTGGATCACCTAAGAGATCAAAGAAGAACTTAAACAATTCATGGAAACCAATGAGAATGAAGATACTTCAGTTCAAAACCTACGGGATACAGAAAAGTCGGTCCTAAGGGGGAAATACATAGCAATCCAAGCTTCCCTCAAAAAAATAAAAAAATCCAGAATACACCAGCTGTCTCTACACATTAAAGAACTGGAGAATCAACAACAAATTAAACCAACTCCACACACAAGAAAGGAAATAGTCAAGATTAGAGCAGAAATCAATGAGATAGAAACTAGAGGTACAGTAGAACGTATCAATGAAACTAGAAGCTGGTTTTTTGAAAGAATCAATAATATCGATAAAACATCGGCCACACTAATCCAAAAGAAAAGAGAAACCTCAAATTAATAAAATTATGAATGAAAAGGGAGAGATCACAACTAACACCAAGGAAGTAGAAAGAATCATCAGAAGTTGTTATCAACAGTTACATGCCAATAAATTAAGTAACCTAGATGAAAAGGATGTATTCCTGTAAAACTATAAACTCCCAAAATTGAACCAGGAAGAAATGAACAACCTGAATAGATGAATATCTAGTAACGAGATTGAAGCAGTGATCAAAAACCTCCCCCAAAAAAGAACCCAGGACCTGATGGATTGCCTGGGGAATTCTACAAAATTTTCAAAAAAGAAATAACACCTATTCTCCTGAAGCTGTTTCAAAAAATTGAAGCAGAAGGAAAACTTCCAGACTCTTTTGATGAAGCCAGCATTACTCTGATCCCCAAACCAGGCAAAGACCCTACCAAAAAGGAGAATTTCAGACCAATATCCCTGATGAATGTGGATGCTAAGATTCTCAACAAGATCCTAGCAAATAGGATCCAACAGCACATTAAAAAGATTATCCACCATGACCAGATTGGATTCATCCCTGTGTTCCAAGGATGGTTCAACATCCGCAAATCAATCAATGTGATAGAACAAATAAATAAGAGAAGGGAGAGAACCACATGGTCCTCTCAACGGATGCAGAAAAAGCACTTGACAAAATAAAGCATCCATTCCTGATTAAAACACTTCAAAGTATAGGGATAGAGGGAACATTCCTGAACTTCATAAAATCTATGTATGAAAAACCCACAGCCAATATCATCCACAATGGGAAAAAGCTCACAGCCTTCCCGTTGAGATCAGGAACACAACCAGGAAGCCACTCTCACCACTCTTGTTCAACATAGTATTAGAAGTCCTAGCAACAGCAAACAGACCACAAAGAGAAGTAAAATGTATCCAAATTGGCAATGAAGAAGTCAAACTCTCTCTCTTCACAGATGACATGATACTTTATATGGAAAATCCCAAAGACTCCACCCCCAATCTACTAGAACTCATAGAGCAATTCAGTAAGGTGGCAGGATACAAAGTCAATGTACAGAAATCAGTGGCTTTCTTATACAAGAAAATATATCATCTTATCAATGAAAATACAGAAAGGGAAATTAGAGAATCAATTCCATACTATAGCACCAAGAACCATAAGGTACCTGGGAATAAACCTAACCAAAGAGGTAAAGGATCTGTACTCGAGGAACTACAGAAAACTCATAAAAGAAATTGAAGAAGACACAAAAAGATGGAAGACCATTTCATGCTCTTGGATCGGAAGAATAAACATTGTTAAAATGTCTATACTGCCTAGAGCAATCTAGACTTTTAATGTCATTCCCATCAAAATTCCACGGGTATTTTTCAAAGAGCTGGAGCAAATAATCCTAAAATTTGTATGGAATCAGAAGAGACCCCGAATTGCTAAGGAAATGTTGAAAAACAAAAACAAAACTGGCAGCATCACATTACTTGATTTCAAGTTTTACTATAAAGCTGTGATCACCAAGAGAGCATGGTACTGGCATAAAAACAGACACATAGACCAGTGGAACAGAGTAGAGAGCCCAGATATGGACCCTCAACTCTATGGTCAAATAATCTTAGACAAAGCAGGAAAAAATATACAGTGGAAAAAAGACAGTCTCTTCAATAAATGGTGCTGGGAAAACTGGACAGCGATATGTAGAAGAATGAAACTCGACCATTCTCTTACACCGTTCACAAAGATAAACTCGAAATGGATAAAAGACCTCAACGTGAGACAGGAATCTATCAGAATCCTAGAGGAGAACATAGGCAGTAACCTCTTTGATATCAGTCACAGCAACTTCTTTCAAGATATGTCTCTGAGGAAAAGGAAACAAAAGCATAAATGAACTTTTGCGACTTCATCAAGATCAAAAGCTTCTGCGCAGCCAAGCAAACAGTCAACAAAACAAAAAGGCAACCCAAGGAATGAGAGAAGATATTTGCAAATAACAGTACAGACAAAAGGCTGATATCCAGGATCTATAAAAAACTCCTCAAACTCAACACACACAAAACAGAAAAACATCCAAATGGCTATCAGACACATGAAAAAATGTTTATCATCACTAGACATCAGGGATATTCAAATTAAAACCACATTGAGATACCACCTTACATCAGTTAGAATGGCCAAAATTACCAAGACAGGAAACAGCAAGTGTTGGAGTGGATGTGGACAAAGGGGAACCCACTTGCACTGTTTGTGGGAATGCAAGTTGGTGCAGCCACTTTGGAGAACAGTGTGGAGATTCCTCAAGAAATTAAAAATAGAGCTTCCCTATGACCCTGCAATTGCACTACATGGCATTTACCCCAAAGATACAGATGTAGTGAAAAGAAGGGCCATCTG
This sequence comes from Meles meles, assembly GCF_922984935.1. Classification (NCBI taxonomy): domain Eukaryota; kingdom Metazoa; phylum Chordata; class Mammalia; order Carnivora; family Mustelidae; genus Meles; species Meles meles. The sequence goes on along the minus strand of NC_060087.1, from coordinate 48,675,874 downwards.
TACCCCCAATGTTTATAGCAGCAACAGTCACGGTCACCAAACTGTAGAAAGAACCAAGATGCCCTTCAACAGGTGAATGGATAAGGAAGATGTGGGCTATATACATTATGAAGTGTTATGCCTCCATCAGAAAGGATGAATACCCAACTTTTGTATCAACATGGATGGGACTGGAGGAGATTATGCTGAGTGAAAGAAGTCAAGCAGAAAGAGTCAATTACCATATGGTTTCATTTACTTGTGGAGCATAACAAATAACATGGAGGACATAGGGAGATTGAGAGGAGGAGGGAGTTGAGGGAAATTGGAAGGGGAGATGAACCATGAGAGACTATGCACTCTGAAAAACAACCTGAGGGTTTTGAAGGGGCGGAGGGTGGGAGGTTGGTGGGGGGCAAGTGGGTATTATGCAGGGCACGTATTCCATGGAGCACTGGGTGTGGTGCATAAAAAATGAATTCTGTTACGCTGAAAAGAAAAAAAAAATAAAAAAGAACCCAAACAACAAGTGGTGGGTAATGGGGCGGGCACGTTTTGCATGGAGCACTGGGTGTTGTGCAAAAAGAATGAATACTGTTACGCTGAAAAAATAAATAAAATGGAAAAAAAAAGAACCCAAACATTCTCTAAACACTACTTGAATAAAATCTGGAACTAGCCTAAAAATTAAGTCATGGCTTAATGACATATATATATATATATATATATAATCAAAAGAACATCATTGAAAATTACATGAGGTGACAGCTATGATGATAAAGATCCACAGGTTAAAGATGAAAGAGCAAAAAGATGTAAAGAATATTGTTGACTTGCCAGAGCAGAAATAGATGACCTGATATAGTATTGTGATTAAAGATACACATATCCATTACTTTTCCTGTAGCTCATTTAAATCTTACCTAACATGAATGCAATAATATTTCAGAGGTAAGAGTTAATATGGCAGAGAAGTAGGGGGACCATAAGCTTGTCTCACCCATCAAGTTCAGCTAGATCATTTTAGAATCATCCTGAACACCCAAGAAATCAATTAGAGGTATAAGAGAATGAAAACTGCCAGTTTACAAGCAGAAATGTGACCACCACCTTTTTAATGTAGGGGTGAGTAGAGTTGACTTGGGGCAGATAGATGTGGGTATGGTGGCAAGAAGCCCTGCTTACAGAAGCCATCATGAAATAATATAAGCCTTAGAAGACAAAATCTGAACTTTCAGAAATCCACTACCATGGCAGGGGGTGGGAGGTTGTGCCTGGCTTAAAGTTGCAAAACAGGGTGGAATCCCATGACTGACAGCATGGTCTGAGGATCCCCTGAATCATAAAAAGAATGGGGGGCACCATGTTGCACTGTTCTGAGGAATAGAAATGGTGAAGCCAGCTGAGAACACTGAACCTTGGTGCTGGGTTTCTGCTTTGATTTGCTGTAACAGGGAACTGCTGTAAGGTCATGTGACTGTTTTCCTGGGATGGGCTGGCAAACAGCAAAAGCACAGTAGAACCATCCCCCAGAAGAACAGCATGAGTCCACATCAAAAAAGTCCCTAAATTTGGAGTTTTGAAACTCTGAGATAAAAACAAACATAACACCTGAGATAAAAACAAACATGCACCTGAGATAAAAACAAACATAACAAAACCTTGGACACAGGCAGGGTGAATGCAGGGTTCTGATGGAATCCAGGGTCGTAAAGGAGGTGATTGATTGCTTTTCTTTGAGGACTCATTGATGAGTGGGGTGCCAAAACTTTCAGCTCCAGGGCTAGAGAGCAGGGCACCACCAAATTCACCCAGCCCTTCAGGAAGCAAAACAGCACCACCTAGTGGAGTCTGGAGCCTCTTACATCAAGCCCCCCCCCCCCCCCCCACGTACCTTGAAAGCGCATTTCCACTAGGGCAAGTCCACCTGAGAATCAGCCCAAAGTCCCCTCCCCCAGAAAACCAGCACAACCTGCCCACGCCAAGTCTACTTGTCATAGGGTGCTGCATAGTTTCAGTTTATAGGGGTTAGTTTCCTCCTTCTTTTTATTCTTTATTTTAAAAATTATTTTTCATTAATCTTATTTTTAATTCCATTTTTATTTATGATTATTTTTAATTGCATATATATTTACATTTTATAAATTTTATTTTATTTATTTTATTTTATTTTGGGGTCTAGATTCTTTTACCAAGGAGACCATAACGTATCCAGGATCTTGGTTTCTTTTTTCTTTATCTTTTTCCCCTTTTCTTTTGGACAAAATGACATGACAGATAAATTTACCCCAAAAGAAAGAACAAGAAGTAGAAATCATGAGAGTCAAGATGGCGGGGAAGTAGGAGGAGGCGCCTTTTCAACCTGTACCCTGAAGTGAGTTGATTACCTACCAAAGGACTCCGATCATCCAGGAAATCAGCCTGAGATCAGAATTATACATGTCTGGATCTCTACAGGAGCAGAAGACGCCAGTGGGCAGAGAAAGTGGAGTGGGAACATCGGACTGATATTGGAAGATAAACAAAAGGGGGAGGGAGCCACCAGAGGCGACCCATTGGAAAGTAATACCCCAATACGAGAGTGCCCTGCATCTGGGGACCAGCATTAGCTTGGAGTCTGGTTGAAAGCACTCAAAAAAACAGAGCAAAGGATCGCGGGGGGCGGGGGGGGATTGTGGGAATCGGGGCAGTTAGGGACAGGGGCTTAAGTTCCCGCACCCTGGACAGCCTCCCCTGGTGCTGAGCCAGAGAGAGTGTGGCAGAGAAACCAGGTTTTCGTCCCTGAGCTGCCAGCATGCCAGAGACGCGTGGGGTCTGACTCCTGTGAGGGGCTGGGAGCCTCACCAGAGCCTCACCAGACAGCATTCCTGATACAGGGGCGTCCCATACCCTCACCTAGGAGAGGTGCTCACAGGCGCTAGCCAGGAGCTCTGGCACCTGGAAAAACCAGGCATTCCCAGCCTGGGCCAGCGGGAAAATCTCAGTGTGCAATTGCTGCTTGGAACCTCTCTGGTGGTCTGGAGCTGCCCAGAAAGCCACCCCTGCTGTGGTTTTGGGTACAAGGAGGAGATCATGCATCCCCAGGGACCCTGACACAGAACCTACTCTGCCAGCAGCTCTGCAGAGCATTCTGAGGCTTCTCTCTGAGAGGGAGGTCGGGGTGCAGTTAGCTCTCCTCTAAACCTCCAAAAACCATCAAAAGTTGTCAAGGCAAGAAAACAGATGAACAAGCATAAAAACCTCCAGAGAACAAAAGCCTGAAAAAAACAGTTTCCTCAGAGCCCACCCCCTTGAGGGGGGCGGGAGGACCTAACTCAGGGAACATCTTTGACTTAAAACCCATGTAGTAGGACCCTCCCCCAGAAAACCAACCAGGAAGGAAGAGGAAAAAAAAAAGACGACAAGAGAACAAACACCACTACTTCATAAATACAACTTTTATTTTTAACCCTTTAACACTATTCTGGTTCATTTTTTTATACATATAGATAATTTTTTAACCTATTTACCATCACAGTGAGATGTCCAGTACATCAAATTCCTTAATAACCTCCTAACCTAAACTTTTTGTTACATACACCCGTGTTTTTCTTTTGCTTTTCTATTTTTTTAATTTTTTAAAAAATTTTAATTTAGTTCAGTCTAGTTTATTCTTTTTTAATTTTTATTTTCTAATATACATATAAAGTTAAACTTCAAGGTAATCCACTTTCCCCAATTAATGCTACCCCTATAGGCAAACCAATTTTTTTTAAAGATTTTATTTATTTATTTGACAGATAGAGATCACAAGTAATCAGAGAAGCAGGCAGAGAGAGAGAGAGGGGGGGAATCAGGCTCCCCGCTGAGCAGAGAGCCCGATGTGGGGCTCAATCCCAAGACCCTGGGATCATGACCTGAGCCAAAGGCAGAGGCTTTAACCCACTGAGCCACCCAGGCGCCCCAAGCAAACCAATTTTTAATAGCACTTTATTTTAGGAAAGTTGAGTCCCTTAACAAAGAAATCAAGATACATCCAGGAAGAATCAAAACAACCTTCCTCACCCACTCTGAGAATTTATAACCACTCTCCCATCTTTTCCTTCTGCCAGTGTTTCTGTGTATTTGTGTTTGTCCTGATAATATATAAATCTTATACTTGGGGTTCTTTTTGACGAGGTTCTTCCTTTTTTTGCTTTCATATATATATATATATATATGTATATATATATATATATATATATATATATATATACTCTTGTCATATACTTTTATTAGTCTTTTTGTTTGTCTGTTTTTGTTTGTATACTTCATAAATATTACCTTGGGACCCATTTGACTGAGCCTTCTCTTTTATCTTCCCTTTTTTTCCTGGCTCTCTCTGTCTCTCTCTCTCTTTTTTTTCTCTATTTCTTTTTCTTTTCTTTTTTCTCTCATTTGGGTGGGGAATCCCGATTGCACAGAAGCATTCCAGGGAGCACCTTGACTGCACCACAGTCGATACATCCAACTGCATCCGTTCAGTCATCTCTTACCAAAATGACTAGGAGGAGGAATACCCAACAGAAGAAAAATACAGAGGATGGACCTTCTGCAACAGAGCTAATGGCTATGGACATATACAATATGTTGGAAAAGGACTTCAGGCTAAAAATTATCCAGTCAATAGCTAGGTTGGAGAAAGCCATGTATGACCAAACGGAATTGATTAGGGTAGAACTGAAAGCCACCAGGGATGATGTTCACAATGTTAGGGCAGAACTGAAAGCCACCAGGGATGATGTTCAAAATGCTCTCAAGGGGGGCACCTGGGTGGCTCAGTGGGTTAAAGCCTCTGCCTTCAGCTCAGGTCATGATCCCAGGATCCTGGGTTCGAGCCCCGCATCGGGCTCTCTGCTTGGCGGGGAGCCTGCTTCCTCCTCTCTCTCTGTCTGCCTCTCTGCCTGCTTGTGATCTCTGTCTGTCAAATAAATAAATAAAATCTTAAAAAAAAATTGCCATTTAAAAAAAATGCTCTCAAGGAGTTCCAATCTAATCTAAATTCTCTAAAAGCTAGGGTAACTGAGACAGAAGACAGAATTAGTGATCTGGAGGACAAAGAGATAGAGGGAAAGGATCAGGAGGAAGCCTGGAACGAACAGTTCAGAAGCCATGAAAACAGAATCAGGGAAATAAATGATGCCATGAAATGTCCCAACGTCAGAATTATTGGAATCCTTGAAGGGGAGGAAAAAGAAAGAAGTCTAGAAGATGTAGTAGAACCAGTCTATGAAAATTTTCATAATCTCACGAATGAAAATAACGTTCATGTACTAGAGGCAGAAAGATTTCCTCCCAAGATTTTAGATTCTCGAAAGTCCTCACGACACCTTATAGTTAAAATGAGGAACTATGTTTCAAGACAGACCCTCTTAAAAGCAGCTAGGACAAAGAAACTCCGTACATACAGAGGAAAGCCCATTAGAATAATGTCAGACCTGTCCACAGAGACCTGGCAAGCCAGGAAGGGCTGGCAAAATATATTCAGAGTACTAAATGAGAAGAACATGCAGCCAAGAATACTTTATCCAGCAAGACTGACATTCAAAATCGATGGAGAGATAAATAGTTTCCAAGACCGGCAAGGCTTAAAAGACTATGCAACCGGGGCAACTGGGTGGCTCAGTGGGTTAAAGCCTCTGCCTTCGGCTCAGGTCATGATCCCAGGGTCCTGGGATCAAGCCCTGCATGGGGCTCTCTGCTCAGCAGGGAGCCTGCTTCCTCCTCTGTCTCTGCCTGCCTCTCTGCCTACTTGAAATCTCTGTCTGTCAAATAAATAAATAAAATCTTAAAGAAAAAAAGACTATGCAACCACCAACCCGACACTGCAGGAAATATTAAGGGGGAGTTCTATAAAAGAGAAAAAATCCTAAGAATATCATTGAACAGAAATATAGAGATAATATACAAACAGAAAGACATCAATGGTAACACGATGTCAATAAAAACGTATCTATCAATAATCACTCTCAATGTGAATGGCTTAAATGCACCCATAAAATGACACAGGACTGCAGATTGGATAAAATGACAAGACCCATCCATATGTTGTCTACAAGAGACCCATTTTGAACCTAAGGACACACACAGACTGAAAGTGAAGGGATGGAGGAGCATCTTTCATGCCAATGGACCTCAAAAGAAGGCCGGGGTAGCTATTCTCATATCAGATAAATTAGATTTTAAGCTAAAGACTGTAGTTAAAGATACAGAAGGACACTACATAATTCTTAAAGGGACTATCCACAAAGATGATCTAACAATTGTAAATATCTATGCCCCCAATATGGGAGCAGCCAATTACACAAGAAAACTATTAATCAAGATAAAGAATCATATTGATATGAATACATTAATAGTAGGAGATCTTAACATGATTCTCTCAGTAATAGACAGATCATCGAAGCAGAAAATTAATAAAGAAATAAGAGCATTGAATGAAACATTGGACCAGATGGACCTCATAGACATATACAGAACATTCCACCCTAAAACAACAGAATACTCATTCTTCTCAAGTGCACATGGAACCTTCTCCAGAATAGACCACATACTGGGTCACAAAGCAGGACTCAACCGATACCAAAAGACTAAAATCATTCCCTGCATGTTCTCAGATCACAATGCTTTGAAACTGGAGCTCAATCACAAGGAAAAGTTTGGAAGGAACTCAAACACCTGGAAGCTAAAGGCCACCTTGCTTAAGAATGCTTGGATCAGGAGTCAAGATGGCAGAGAAGTAGCAGGCTGAGACTACATCAGGTAGCAGGATATCAGCTCGATAGCTTATCTAAACATTGCAAACACCTACAAATACAATGGGAGATTGAAGAGAAGAACAGCAATTATAGAAACAGAAAATCAACCACTTTCTGAAAGGTAGGACTGGTGGAGAAGTGAATCCAAACGACCGGAAGATAGACTGCGGAGGGAGGGAATGGCTCCCGGCAAGCGGCGGAGCAACTGAGCACAAAATCAGGTCTTTTAAAAGTCTATTCCACTGAGGGACATTGCTCCAGAGGCTAAACCGGGCTGAAGCCCATGCAGGGTCAGCGTGGCCCCAGGTCCCGCAGTGTCACAGAAGGATCGGGGGTGTCGGAGTGTCGCAGAGCTCGCAGGTATTAGAACGGAGAAGCTGGCTAGAGAGACAGAGCCTAGGACTGAACTCTCAGCTCGAGGTTACCTTGAACCGGTCGCAGGCTGGGTGAGCTAGGAGCGCTGCTGGAGGTGGGGGATACAGGAGTGATTGGGTGCTCTTCTATGGGGGTGCACTGAAGAGTGGGGCCCCCGGCTCTTGGCTCCTCTGGGCCAGAGACTGGGAGGCTACCATTTTCATTCCCGTCCTCCAGAACTCTACGGAAAGCATTCAGGGAACAAAAGCTCCCAAAAGCGAACACAAGGGGATTACTTAGTTCGGCCCCCGGTAAGGGCGGTGCAATTGCGCCTCAGGCAAGGACACTTGAGAGTCACTACAACAGGCCCCTCCCCCAGAAGATCAACAAAATAACCATCCAGGACGAAGTTCATCTATCAAGGAAAGCAGGTCCAATACCTAGGGCAGCAGCGGAATTCCAGAGGAAGAGAAAGGAAAGCACGGAACTCATGGCTTTCACCCCATGATTCTTTAGTCTTGTGGTTAATTCAATTTTTTTTCAATTTTTTTCTTTCTTTTTTCTTCTTCTGTTAAATGTTTGTAAACTTTTACCCTTTTTTAACGTTTTTTGAGTAGTTTATCTAAAATATATATTTTTTTCTTTCTTTTTTATATTTTTTCTTTATTTGTTTTATTTTTAAATTTTTTTTCTTTTTTTTCTGAACACCTTTTTATCCCCTTTCTCCCCACCACAATTTGGGGTCTCTTCTGATTTGTTTGCAGTGCATTTTTCCAGGGTGCTTGCCACCCTTTTAGTATTTTATTGATCCTTCATATCCTCTTATCTGGACAAAATGACAAGGCGGCAAAAATCACCACAAACAAAAGAACAAGAGCCAGTACTGAAGGCTAGGGACCGAATCAACACAGACATTAGTAATATGTCAGATCTAGAGTTCAGAATGACGATTCTGAAGGTTCTAGACGGGCATGAAAAAGGCATGGAAGATATTAGAGAAACCCTCTCTGGAGATATAATAGCCCTTTCTGGAGAAATTAAAGAACTAAAATCTAACCAAGTTGAAATCAAAAAAGGTATTATTGAGGTGCAATAAAAAATGGAGGCTCTCACTGCTAGGATAAATGAGGCAGAAGAAAGATTTAGTGATATAGAAGACCAAATGACAGAGAATAAAGAAGCTGAGCAAAAGAGAGACAAACACATACTGGACCACGAGGGGAGAATTCGAAAGATAAGTGACACCATAAGACGAAACATTAGAAAAATTGGGATTCCAGAAGAAGAAGAAAGAGAGAGGGGAGCAGAAGGTCTATTGGAGAGAATTATTGGAGAGAATTTCCCTAATATGGCAAAAGGAACAAGCATCAAAATCCAGGAGGTGCAGAGAATCCCCCTCAAAGTCAGCAAGAATAGGTCCACACCCCGTCACCTAATAGTAAAATTTACAAGTCTTAGTGACAAAGAGAAAATCCTGAAAGAAGCCCGGGAAAAGAAGTCTATAACATACAATGGTAAAAATATTAGATTGGCAGCAGACTTATCCACAGAGACCTGGCAGGCCAGAAAGAGCTGGCATGATATATTCAGAGCACTAAACAAGAAAAACATGCAGCCAAGAATACTCTATCTAGCTAGGCTATCATTGAAAATAGAAGGAGAGATAAAAAGCTTCCAGGACAAACCAAAACTGAAAGAATTTGCAAACACCAAACCAGCTCTACAGGAAATATGGAAAGGGGTCCTCTAAGCAAAGAGAGAGCCTAAAAGTAGTAGATCAGAAAGGAACAGAGACAATATACAGTAACAGCAACCTAACAGGCTAATAATGGCACTAAATTCATATCTCTCAATAGTTACCCTGAAGGTTAATGGGCTAAATGCCCCAATCAAAAGACACAGGGTATCAGAATGGATAAAAAAAAAAACCAAAACCCATCTATATGTTGTCTACAAGAAACTCGTTTTAGACGCGAAGACACCTCCAGATTTAAAGTGAGGGGGTGGAAAACAATTTACCATGCTACTGGGCATCATAAGAAAGCTGGGGTGGCCATCCTTATATCAGATCAATTAGATTTTAAGCCAAAGACTATAATAAGAGATGAGGAAGGACACTATATCATACTCAAAGGGTCTGTCCAACAAGAAGATCTAACAATTTTAAATATCTATGCCCCTAACATGGGAGCAGCCAACTATATCAACAAATTAATAACAAAATTAAAGAAACACATCGATAATAATGCAATAATAGTAGGGGACTTGAACACTCCCCTCACTGAAATGGACAGATCATCCAAGCAAAAGATCAACAAGGAAATCAAGGCCTTAAATGACACACTGGACCAGATGGACATCACAGATATATTCAGAACATTTCATCCCAAAGCAACAGAATACACATTCTTCTCAAGGGCACATGGAACCTTCTCCAGAATAGATCACATCCTGGGTCACAAATCAGGTCTCAACTGGTATCAAAAGATTAGGATCATTCCCTGCATATTTTCAGACCACAATGCTTTGAAGCTAGAACTCAATCACAAGAGGAAAGCTGGAAAGAACCCAAATCCATGGAGACTAAACAGCATCCTTCTAAAGAATGAATGGGTCAACCAGGAAATTAAAGCAGAACTGAAAAAATTCATGGAAACAGGGGCGCCTGGGTGGCTCAGTGGATTAAGCCGCTGCCTTCGGCTCGGGTCATGGTCTCAGGGTCCTGGGATCGGGCCCCGCATCGGGCTCTCTGCTCCGCGCGGAGCCTGCTTCCTCCTCTCTCTCTGCCTGCCTCTCTGCCTGCTTGTGATCTCTCTCTCTGTCAAATAAATAAATAAAATCTTTAAAAAAAAATTCATGGAAACAAATGGTAATGAAAACACAATGGTTCAAAATCTGTGGGACACAGCAAGGGCAGTCCTGAGAGGAAAATATATAGCGGTACAAGCATTTCTCAAGAAACAAGAAAGGTCTCAAGTACACAACCTAAACTTACACCTAAAGGAGCTGGAGAAAGAACAAGAAAGAAACCCTAAACCCAGCAGGAGAAGAGAAATCATAAAGATCAGAGCAGAAATCAATGAAATAGAAACAAAAAAAAACAATAGAAAAAATCAATGAAACTAGGAGCTGTTTCTTTGAAAGAATCAATAAGATTGATAAACCCCTGGCCAGACTTATCAAAAAGAAAAGAGAAAGGACCCAAATCAATAAAATCATGAATGAAAGAGAAGAGATCACAACTAAAACCAAAGAAATACAGACAATTATAAGCACATACTATGAGCAACTCTACGCCAACAAATTTGACAATCTGGAAGAAATGGATGCATTCCTAGAGACATATAAACAACCACAACTGAACCAGGAAGAAATAGAAAACCTGAACAGGCCCATCACCAGTAAGGAGATTGAAACAGTCATCAAACATCTCCAAACAAACAAAAGCCCAGGGCCAGACAGCTTCCCAGGGGAATTCTACCAAACATTTAAAGAAGAACTAATTCCTATTCTCCGGAAACTGTTCCAAAAAACAGAAATGGAAGGAAAACTTCCAAACTCATTTTATGAGGCCAGCATCACCTTGATCCCAAAAGCAAACAAGGATCCCACCAAAGAAGAGAACTACAGACCAACATCCTTGATGAACACAGATACAAAAATTCTCGCCAAAATACTAGCCAGTAGGATTCAACACTACATTAGAAGGATTATTCACCATGACCAAGTGGGATTTATTCCAGGGCTGCAAGGTTGGTTCAACACCTGCAAATCAATCAATGTGATAGAACACATTAATAAAAGAAAGAACAAGAACGATATGATACTCTCAATAGATGCTGAGAAAGCATTTGACAAAGTACAGCATCCCTTCCTGACCAAAACTCTTCAAAGTGTAGGGATAGAGGGCACATACCTCAATATTATCAAAGCCATCTATGAAATACCCACCGCAAATATCATTCTCAATGGAGAAGAACTCAAAGCTTTCCCGCTAAGGTCAGGAACTCAGCAGGGCTGTCAATTATCACCACTGCTATTCAACACAGTACTAGAAGTCCTGGCCTCAGCAATCAGACAACAAAAGGAAATCAAAGGCATCCAAATTGGGAAAGAAGAAGTCAAACTATCACTCTTCGCAGATGATACGATACTATATGTGGAAAACCCAAAAGACTCCACTCCCAAACTGCTAGAACTTGTACAGGAATTCAGTAAAGTGTCAGGATATAAAATCAATGCACAGAAATCAGTTGCATTTCTGTCCACCAACAACAAGACAGAAGAAAGAGAAATTAAGGAGTCAATCCCATTTACAATTGCACCCAAAACTATAAGATACCTAGGAATAAACCTAACCAAAGAGGCTAAGAATCTATATGCAGAAAACTCTAAAGTACTCATGAAAGAAATTGAGGAAGACACAAAGAAATGGAAAAATATTTGATGCTCCTGGATTGGAAGAATAAATATTGTGAAAATGTCTATGCTACCTAAAGCAGTCTACACATTTAATGCAATCCCTATCAAAATCCCATGCATTTTTTTTTCAAAGAAATGGAACAAATAATCCTAAAATTTATATGGAACCAGAAAAGACTTCGAATAGACAAAGGAATATTGAAAAAGAAAGCCAAAGTTGGTGGCATCACAATTCCAGACTTCAAGCTCTATTACAAAGCTGTTATCATCAAGACAGCATGGTACTGGCACAAAAACAGACACATAGATCAATGGAACAGAATAGTGAGCCCAGAAATAGACCCTCAACTCTATGGTCAACTAATCTTCGACAAAGCACAAAAAAATATACAATGGAAAAAAGACTGTCTCTTCAATAAATAGTGCTGGGAAAACTGGACAGTGATATGTAGAAGAATGAAACTCGACCATTCTCTTACACCGTACACAAAGATAAACTCGAAATGGATAAAAGACCCCAACGTGAGACAGGAATCCACAGAATCCTGGAGGAGAACATAGTCAGTAACCTCTTCAATATCAGCCACAGCAACTTCTTTCAAGGTATGTCTCCAAAGGCCAAGGAAACAAAAGCAAAAATGAACTTTTGGGACTTCATCAAGATCAAAAGCTTCTGCACATCAAAGGAAACAGTCAACAAGACAAAGAGACAACCCACGGAATTGGAGAAGATATTTGCAAATGGCAGTACAGGCAAAAAGTTGATATCCAGGATCTATGAAGAACTCCTCAAACTCAACACACACAAAACAGATAATCATATCAAAAAATGGGCAGAAGGTATGAACAGACACTTCTCCAATGAAGACATACAAATGGCTATCAGACACATGACAAAATGCTCATCATCCCAACCATCAGGGAGATTCAAATTATAACCACATTGAGATATCACCTTACATCAGTTAGAATGGCCAAAATCACCAAGACAGGCAACAATGTGTGTTGGAGAGGATGTGGAGAAAGGGGAACCCTCTTACACTGTTGGTGGGAATGCCAATTGGTGCAGCCACTTTGGGGAACAGTGTGGAGATTCCTCAAGAAATTAAAAATAGAGCTTCCCTATGACCCTGGAATTGTGCTTCTAGGCATTTACCCCAAAGATACAGATGTAGTGAAAAGAAAAGCCATCTGTACCCCAATGTTTATAGTAGCAATGGCCACGGTCGCCATACTGTGGAAAGAACCTAGACGCCCTTCAACAACGAATCAATAAGGAAGATGTGGTCCATATACACAATGGAGTATTATGCCTCCATCAGAAAGGATGAATACCCAACTTTTATAGCAACATGAATGGGACTGAAAGAGATTATGCTGAGTGAAATAAGTCAAGCAGAGAGAGTCAAGTATCTTATGGTTTCACTTATTTGTGGAGCATAACAAGGAACATGGAGGACATGAGGAAATGGAGAGGAGAAGGGAGTTGGTGGAAATTGGAAGGGGAGATGAACTATGAAAGACTATTGACTCTGAAAACAACCTGAGGGTTTTGAAGGGGCAGGGGGTGGGAGGTTGGGGGAACCAGGTAGTGGGTAATAGGGAGGGCATGTATTGCATGGAGCACTGGGTGTGGTGCAAAAACAATGAATACTGTTATGCTGAAAATAAATAAATAATTAATTTTAAAAGAAAGAAGTAGTAATCATGGTCAGGGATTTAATCAATTCAGACATAAATAAGATTTCTGAACTGTGTTTTTTTAAAAATGATTATAGGATACTAGTTGGGCTTTAAAAAGCATAGAATACACTAGAGAATCCCTTCCTGCAGATATAAAAATCTAAAATTTAGTCAAGCCAAAATTAAAAATGCAAACCTAGATGGAAGCCATAAAAATTAGGATGAACAAAGCAGAAGAGTAAGTCAGTGATATAGAAGATAAAATTATGGAAAATAATAAAGCTGAAAAATAGGGAAAGAAAAGTAATGGATTATGAAAATAGCCTTAGGGAACTAAGGGACTCCTTAAAGCATAATAACATTCATATTATTGAGGTCTAGAAGATGAAGAGAAAGAAAGGGCACAGAATGTTTTTTGAGCAATTACAACTGAAAACTTCCCTACCTGTAGAAAGACGCAGACATCAAAATACAAGAAGCAAAAAGAACTCCCATTAAATTAAAAAAAAAAAAAAAACAACCATTGCCAAGGCATATTGTAGTCAAATTCACAAAGTACACAGACAAGGAAAGAATCCTGAAAGCAACAAGGGAATAAAAATATCTTAACCTAATAGGAAGACAGATCAGTTTTATAGCAGATCTGTACACCAAAACCTGACAGGTCAGAAAGGAGTGGAAGGAAATATTCAATGTGCTGAACGAAAAAAATGTGCAGCCAAGAATTCTTTATCTAGCAAGGTTGTCATTCAGAATAGAAGGGGAGATAAGGAGTTTCCCCAGGCAAAAACTAAAGGGGTTTTGGGACCACTAAATCAACCCTGCAAGAAATTTAAAGGACACTGAATGGACCGAAAAAGACCAAAAGCAACAAAGACTAGAAAGGACTAAAGAACATCGTCAGAAGCATCAACACTACACTAACACAATGGCAATAAATTCATATCTTTAAATAATCACTCTGAATGTAAATGAACTAAGTGCTCCAATCAGAAGACATAGAGTGTCAGAATGGATTAAAAAAATGAAAAACAAACAAAGAAACAAACAAGATCCACCTATATGCTGCCTATAAGAGATACATTTTAGAACTAAAGACACAAAAGATTGAAAGTGAGGGGAGAACCAGATGTCAAAAGAAAGTCTGAGTACCCATACTTAGATGACACTAACTAGATTTTATTTTTTTAAGATTTTATTTATTTATTTGACAGAGAGAGAGAGAGAGAGAGAAGAGAGGCAGCACAAGCAGGAGGAGTAACAGGCAGAAGAAGAGGGAGAAGCAGGCTCCCCACTGAGTAGGAAGCCTGATAAGGGGCTTGATCCCAGAACCCTGAGATCATGATCTGAGCTGAAGGCAGACACTTAACAGTCTGAGCCACCCAGGTTCCCCAAGACAAACTAGGATTTTAAACAAAAGACTGTAACAAGAGAAGAAGAAAGGTGTTATATCATAATAAGAGGTCTCTCCGTCGAGAAGATCTAACAATTGTAAACATTTACGCCCCCAACCTGGAAGCACCCAAATATATAAATCAATTAATAATACACATAAACTCGTGGATAATAATAAAATAATAGTAGGGGACTTAAAAACTCCTCTTACACCAATGTACAGATCATCTAATCAGAAAATCAACAAGGAAACAATGGCTTTGAGTGACACACTGGACAAAATGGACATAACAGACACAATCAGAACTTTCATCCTAAAGCAGTGGAATACATATTCTTTTTGAGTGCACAAAGGACATTCTTCAGAACTGATCACATATTGGGTCACAAATCAGCCCTCAATGAGTACAAAAACTTCAAGATCATACCATACATATTTTCAGACCCCAACACTATAAAACGTGAATTCAACCACCAAAAAAAATTTAGAAAGACCTCAAATACATGGAGATTAAAGAACATTCTACTAAAAAATGAAGGGGTAAACCAGGAAATCAAAGAAAAATTTTTTAAAAATACAAGTTTTTTGAAATGAAATTTGTTTCATTTCATTATGAAAAAAATCATTTTTTGAAATGAAAATTAAAACATGGTATTCAAAACCTTTGCGATGTAGAAAAGGCAGTCCTAAGAGGGAAGTATATTGCAATATAGACCTAATTCAGTGAAAGGCATATGATAACTTGCCAAGAGTATTGGCAATCATTTGACAATTTGAGAACTCTAAAAAATAATCAGTGCTATTTATTAGATTTCAGGAGGGTCCCCATCAGGATTACTCTGCCTAGCATGTTCCAAGATTCCAGTTGCCCAGAAGGAAAGTATGTGTTCAGCATAAATCACATTGTTTGTACATATGTCACTTTACAAACAGCTCATGCATGTTAAACTGCCTTTATTATTTAGGAAATGATGGGGACCCTCCTGAAATCCAATAAATAGCATTGATTATTTTTTAGAGGTCTCAAATTGTCAAATGATTGCCAATATTCTTGGCAAGTTATCATATGCCTTTCATTGAATCACGACTTAAATTTTTATTATAACAGCTTTGTAACTTTGCTGCATACTTATCTTTAATTCATACGATATATAGCTTCCATTTTCCTTATTTTTTCTATCTATAAAATCAGAATTTCAAATACTTCCCTCTTCAGTGTTTGAGGATTAAATGGGTTAATAAATCAATCTGTAGTTTATCTAATTCCAAAAGGCTCTAGAAGACAAACGTATTAACCTATTTTGCCATTTCAAAATATAACCTTAATCTTAACTAATGTATAAATAACAGAGAGTCACTACTTATCTCAAAACCCATTCAAAAACCGAATTATGTAGCATTTGCATCCAGAGTGTGTTTCCACTTTGATTTATCCCCTTTAGAAATATCCTTAAGATCGTCTGGGGGGAAAATGAATATTAATATTAATGTTAAAATGAATATTAAGAATTAAGTGTTAATATTTAGTATTAATCTAAAAATTCAATTAAATTTAAAATGAAATTAATATTACTAAAATGAATATTAATTAACATTGAAATTAATATTAATTGATATTAATATTAATAAAAATACTCAAATTTTTCAGAAAATAAAAATATTTAATTTTGTTTCCTCTTATTAAAGGGTAGATCTGAAAATATAAATCTCAGATTGACCTGTATTAAGTCACTCCAGGTATTCCCATTTCTAGGGAGTCTCTACCTTTTCTTTGAGGGGACATGTTGATGACTTGACTCAGAATTACAGATCCATGAACAAAATATTTAGAAAGAACCTTTTTCTGCATCTTTTCCTTTTATATGTTGTTTGCTCTACCCTTTTATTTTAAAGCAAGCAATTCTGATCAACACTAATATTTAATAAATTTGTTTCCTTTTCTTTTTTGGTCTATAACAGAAAGGGTATAAATGAAACTTTCTTTTTAGAAAATAATTGTATCTGAAACAGAAAAATAAGTTATGGGTTAATTATACAATTTAGTACATTAAAAATAATTTATTTCAATTGCCTAGGATCTTCTCCATTCTGGCAAACTTGGAAACAAAGTGCCCATGATGTCTAAAATTATACTGGAACTTGAGAACTTTTTTATTCACACACCTTGTAACTCTACATGTAACCAGAAGGAAAACACAGAACATAATTATACACATACATTACATGCTGCCAGGGTTGACACACATAAACATTTATTTTAGAAATAGTAATTTCAATATATAACTTCCAAAATGGAATGTTTGTTTCCCATATAGTAGCATAACTATTCTCTTTGCAGAACACTATCACCAGTCACATATTTGGATGTTTATACATAAATACTAAAATAGAAAGAGCAATTCTTAAAATCTGTACTGTTTAGACATTCTATCTTTCTATCCTTCCCCTTTTGTTCCCCCTCTCCCCATCAAATACTAGGCAGGGATCTCTTAGTGTCTTTTTAGCATTCTTCACTCACAACCACAATAATGACACACTGCCCCTGCCCTGGGAAAGGAGTTAATACTATGGAGCTGTCCTTCAGACAAGCTGCAGGAGCTGTACCTCCCAGCAGCCTTTGGGGAAGTGGTCTTGAATAGTTTGGAAATACTGACACTTGGGTGTAACCTGAAGGAGGAGGGAGGACAGCCACCCTGAAGGTATGTGTACTTCTCTCTGAGTGGGGATGGTTTGGTTGTTTGCTGCACAACAAAGTAAGCCTCTACTCTCTGGAGAGAAAACGTTGAGATCCCAGAAGTAACCAGATCCCTGACAGTGGATCTCCTATTACCTTCCTCCCCTTGAGGGTGATAATTGGCTGAGAGTGGTGTTTCCTGAAGGCAGAGTTTCTGGAGGTAGTAAAAGTGATATCACAGGAAGAGAGTGGGAGAATATGGAGCAGAAGTGACCTTCTCGTTTTAATAGGATTTTAATTGTGGGGCACCTGGGTGACTCAGTTCGTTAAGTGTCTGCCTTTGGCTCAGGTCATGATCCTAGCTAGGGTACTGGTATGGAGCTCTGCATTGACCTCCTTGCTTGGCAGGTAGTCTCCTTCTCCCTTTCCCTCTCTCTGCTGCTCACTCTGCTTGTGTTCTTTCTCGCTATTTCTTTCTCTGTCAAATGGATAAATACAATCTTTTAAAAAAGGAGTATTTCAGTAGTGCAATTGCAGGGTCATAGGGCAGCTCTATTTTTAATTTCTTAAGGAATTTCCACACTGTTTTCCAAAGTGGCTGCACCAACTTACTGCATAGAGCACTGGGTGTGATGCATAAACAATGAATCTTGGAACACTGAAAAAATAAATAAAGTTTAAAAAGGAGTATTTCAATCATAATGTGTACACACATGTGAGACTACATCCTAACTTTTACTTTGAATTTACTTATGTATCTACATTTTTTAAAAACTAGGTAATCTTTTCAGTAGGTAAAAAATTCAAAGGATGTAAGTGGTTGTACAGTGCAAAAATATATGATAAAAATGCAATGCAAGTGTATTTTAACTGGCATAGAAAGATTTCCATTATATTATTTTTATTATAGACATTATAAAACATATTAAAAAGAACAGAAAATAATCTAAATAAACCATCATGATTCAACATTTGTCAATGGTAGGGTGGTGTAGATGCACTGAAATCAGACACATGGAGCTAATTGTTCAATCTCAATAATGAATATTCAGTGTGTTATTTCATTCTAATTTGTTTTGTAGTATTCTCTCTACTTTTGTGTTTGAAAACTTCTATAATATCTTTTTTTCTTATTCTGGAAAGACTATTACTAGTGTTATCTGAAGAAAATATATCTTTAATATTAGCAACACACACACAGAATTCCAGATTCCAAACTTCTCGTTTCATCTACTACTGCTGTACTCTCATACAAGCCACTACTGTCTCTTGCTCTCATAGTTTCTATTCCTAATACAATAGCTAGTAAATACTGAGTCCATTTTAAACTGATTTTCTGTTTTTATCCCAGCAACAGATCTTCATTGGACTCAGGTTAAAAGTGAAACTCTTTAAAACCCCCTACACATTACGCTGAAAATAAACAAATAAAAAAATAAAAAAAAAACCTACACATTCCACCCATAATGATTATTTTTCATCTCACCTGCTCTTCTCTTCCTCATTTCCTCTACATCAGTCACGCTGGCCTCTTGGCTATTCCTCAAACATGCCAGGTTCATAACCACACTTGGGCCTTTATAAAGGTTGTTCACTCTATCTGGAATATTCTTCCTCAGAGATTCTCATGTCAAAATTCCCCATTTTCTTTAACGCTTTTTTTTCAGATGTCACTTCAGGGATGCTTACTTAATAAATCTGTTTTTAAAGTTTGTATTTAAACTCCAATTAGTTACCATATAGTGTAATACTAGTTTCAGGTGTACAATATATTAGTTCAACCCTTCCATACAATATCTGGTATTTATCACAAGTGTACTCTTTAATCCCCATCACGAATTTTTCCCATCCCTCTACTTACCTTCCCTCTGTTAACTATCAGTTTGTACTCCATAGTTAAGAACTGTTTCTGTTTCTTGGTTTGCCTCACTCTCTCTCTCTTCTCCCCTTTGGTCATTTGTTTTGTTTCTTAAATCCCATCTATAAGTGAAGTCATATGGTATTTGTCTTTGTCTTGGTGACTTATTTCACTTAGCATAATACTCTTTATCTCCATCCATGTCACTTCAAATGGCAAGATTTCATTCTTTTTTATGGCTGACTAATATTCCACTTTATAGTGTATATATATATTATATACTGTATAGTATATAGTGTGTGTATATATATATACATACACTATATGTTCCTTATCCATTCGTCAGTTGGTGGACACTTGGGCTGTTTCCATAAATTAGCTATTGTAGAAAATGCTGCTATAAACATTAAGGTTCATGTATCCCGTTGAATTAGTCTTTTTGTATTCTTTGGGAAAATACCTAGTAGTGCAATTGCTGGATTATAGGGCAGTTCTGTTTTTAACTTTTTGAGGAAGGTTTTTTTAAAAACTACTGTTATTTTTAGAAGTTCTAGCAACAGCAATCAGACAACAAAGAGAAATAAAAGGTATCCAAATTGGCAAGGAAGAAGTCAAAATCTCTCTCTTCGCAGATGACATGATTCTTTATATGGAAAACCCCAAAGACTCCACCCCCAAACTACTAGAACTCATACAGCAATTCAGTAACGCGGCAGGATACAAAGTCAATGTACAGAAATCAGTGGCTTTCTTATACACTAACAATGAAAATACAGAAAGGCAAATTAGAGAATCAATTCCATTTACTATAGCACCAAGAACCATAAGATACCTGGGCATAAACTTAACCAAAGACGTAAAGGACCCGTACTCAAGGAACTACAGAACACTCATGAAAGAAATTGAAGAAGACACAAAAAGATGGAAGACTGTTCCATGCTCTTGGATTGGAAGAATAAACATTGTTAAAATGTCTATACTGCCTAGAGCAATCTATACTTTTAAAGCCATTCCGATCAAAATTCCACCGGTATTTTTCAAAGAGCTGGAGCAAATAATCCTAAAATTTGTATGGAATCAGAAGAGACCCCGAATTGTTAAGGAAATGTTGAAAAACAAAAACAGAACTGGCGGCATCACGTTACCCGATTTCAAGCTTTACTACAAAGCTGTGATCACCAAGACAGCGTGGTCCTGGCATAAAAACAGACACAGAGACCAGTGGAACAGAGTGGAGAGCCCAGATATGGACCTTCAACTCTATGGTCAAATAATCTTCGACAAAACAGGAAAAAATATTCAATGGAAAAAAGACAGTCTCTTCAATAAATGGTGCTGGGAAAACTGGACAGCGATATGTAGAAGAATGAAACTCGACCATTCTCTTACACCATACACAAAGATAAACTCGAAATGGATAAAAGACCTCAACGTGAGACAGGAATCTATCAGAATCCTAGAGGAGAACATAGGCAGTAACCTCTTCGATATCAGCCACAGCAACTTCTTTCAAGATATGTCTCCAAAGGCCAAGGAAACAAAAGCGAAAATGAACTTTTGGGACTTCATCAAGATCAAAAGCTTCTGCACAGCAAAGGAAACAGTCAACAAAACAAAGAGGCAACCCACGGAATGGGAGAAGATATTTGCAAATGACAGTACAGACAAAAGGTTGATATCCAGGATCTATAAAGAACTTCTCAAACTCAACACACACAAAACAGATAATCATATCAAAAAATGGGCAGAAGATATGAATGACACTTCTCCAATGAAGACATACAAATGGCTATCAGACACATGAAAAAATGCTCATCATCACTAGCCATCAGGGAGATTCAAATTAAAACCACATTGAGATACCACCTGACACCAGTTAGAATGGCCAAAATTAGCAAGACAGGAAACAACGTGTGTTGGAGAGGATGTGGAGAAAGGGGAACCCTCTTCCACTGTTGGTGGGAATGCAAGTTAGTGCAGCCACTTTGGAGAACAGTGTGGAGATTCCTCAAGAAATTAAGAATAGAGCTTCTCTATGACCCTGCAATTGCACTGCTGGGTATTTACACCAAAGATACAGATGTACTGAAAAGAAGGTCCATCTGTACCCCAATGTTTATTGCAGCAATGGCCACGGTCGCCAAACTGTGGAAAGAACCAAGATGCCCTTCAATGGACGAATGGATAAGGAAGATGTGATACATATACACAATGGAGTATTATGCCTCCATCAGAAAGGATGAATACCCAACTTTTGTAGCAACATGGACGGAACTGGAAGAGATTATGCTGAGCGAAATAAGTCAAGCAGAGAGAGTCAAGTATCATATGGTCTCACTTATTTGTGGAGCATAACAAAGAACATGGAGGACATGGGGAGATGGAGAGGAGAGGGAGTTGAGGGAAACTTGAAGGGGAGATGAACCATGAGAGACTATGGACTCTGAAAAACACCCAGAGGGTTTTGAAGGGGCGGGGGGGGTGGGAGGTTGAGGAACTAGGTGGTGGGTAATAGGGAGGGCACGTACTGCATGGAGCACTGGGTGTGATGCCAAAACAATGAACACTGTTATGCTGTAAATAAACAAATAAAAAAATGTACTATTTTTTTTAATTCCAGTATAATTAACATATGGTGCTATATTAATTTCATGTGTTAATATAGTAATTCTACATTTCTATACATTGCTCAGTGCTAATCATAAGTGTACTCTTAATCTCCTCCATCTATTTAACCCATACCCCTTTCACCTCCTTTCTGGTAATCATCAGTTTGTTCTCTGTATTTAAGGGTCTGTTTGTTTGTCTCTTTTTTTCTTTGTTTCTTAAATTCCCATATAAGTGAAATCATATATTTAGCTTTCCCTAACTGACTTATTTCACTTAGCATTAAACTCTCTAGATCCAAATATTGTTGCAAATTACAAGATTTCATTCTTTTCTCATAGTTGAGTAATATTCCTTTGGAGATATATAGATATATATATATATATAGATAGATAGATATATAGATATATATATATATATATACATACATACATACATATATATACCACCTCTTTTTTATCCACTCATCTATCAATGAGCACTTGGGCTCCTTCCATAATTTGGCTATTGCAAATAATTCTGCAATAAACATAGGTGTGTATATATCTTTTTGAATTATGTTTTTATATTCTCTGGATAAATACCCAGTAGTGCAATTATTGGGTCCTATGGTAATTCTATTTTTAATTTTTTGAGGAACTTCATCCTGTTTTCCAGAGTGGCTTCACCAGCTTTCATCCCCACCAACAGTACATGAGGATTCCTTTTTCTCCACATCTTAGCCAACATGTTTCCTGTATTGCTAATTTTAGCCATTCCAACAGGTGTGAAGTTATATCTCTTTGTGGCTTTTATTTTCATTGCCATGATGATTAGTAATATTGAGCATCTTTTCATGTGTCAGTTGGCCATCTGTATGTCTTTTTTGGAGAAATGTCTGTTCATGTCTTCTGCCCATTTTTTTGTATGTATATTTTTAAATTTCTTTTCAGCATAACAGTATTCATTGTTTCTGCACCACACCCAGTGTTCCATGCAATACATGCCCTCCCTAATACCCACCAACTTGTTCCCCCAACCTCTCAACCCCTGCCACTTCAAGACCCTCAGGTTGTTTTTAGAGTCCATAGTCTCTCATGATTCACCTCCCCTTCCAATTTCCCTCAATTCCCTTCTCCTCTCCATCTCCCCTTGTCCTCCATGTTATTTGTTATGATCCACAAATAAGTGAAACCATATGATAATTGACTCTCTCCGCTTTACTTATTTCACTCAGCACAATCTCTTCCAGTCCCGTGCATGTTGATACAAAAGTTGGATATTCATCCTTTCTGATGGAGGCATAATACTCCATCGTGTAAATGGACCACACCTTCCTTATCCATTCATCCATTGAAGGGAATATTGGTTCTTTCCATGGTTTGGCAACCATGGCGATTGCTGCAATAAACATTGGGGTACAAATGGCCCTTCTTTTCACTACATCTGTATCTTTGGGGTAAATACCCAGCAGTGCAATTGCAGGGTCATAGGGAAGCTCTATTCTTAATTTCTTGAGGAATCTCCACACTGTTCTCCAAAGTGGCTGCACTAACTTGCATTCCCACCAACAGTGGAAGAGGGTTCCCCTTTCTCCACATCCTCTCCAACACACGTTGTTTCCTGTCTTGCTAATTTTGGCCATTCTAACTGGTGTCAGGTGGTATCTCAATGTGGTTTTAATTTGAATCTCCCTGATGGCTAGTGATGATGAACATTTTTTCATGTGTCTGATAGCCATTTGTATGTCTTCATTGGAGAAGTGTCATTCATATCTTCTGCCCATTTTTTGATATGATTATCTGTTTTGTGTGTGTTGAGTTTGAGGAGTTCTTTATAGAACCTGGGTATCAACTTTTTGTCTGTACTGCTATTTGCAAATATCTTCTCCTATTCCGTGGGTTGCCTCTTTGTTTTGTTGACTGTTTCCTTTGCTGTGCAGCTTTTGATCTTGACAAAGTCTCAAAATTTCATTTTCACTTTTGTTTCTTTGCCTTTGGAGACATATCTTGAAAGAAGTTGCTGTGGCTGATATCAAAGAGGTTACTGCCTATGTTCTCCTCCAGGATTCTGATGGATTCCTGTCTCACATTGAGGTCCTTTATCCGTTTCAAGTTTATCTTTGTGTACAGTGTAAGAGAATGGTCGAGTTTCATTCTTCTACATATAGCTGTCCAGTTTACCCAGCACCATTTATTGAAGAGACTATCTTTTTTCCACTGTATATTTTTTCCTGCTTTGTCAAAGATTATTTGACCATAGAGTTGAGGGTCCATATCTGGGCTCTCTACTCTCTTCCACTGGTCTATGTGTCTATTTTTATGCCAGTACCACGCTGTCTTGGTGATCACAGTTTTGTAGTAAAGCTTGAAATTAGGTAACATGATGCCGCCAGTTTTATTTTTTTTTTTTAATTTTCATTTTATTTATTTTTTTCAGTGTAACAGTATTCATTCTTTTTGCACAACACCCAGTGCTCCATGCAAAACTTGCCCTCCCCATTACCCACCACCTGTTCCCCCAACCTCCCACCCCTGACCCTTCAAAACCCTCAGGTTGCCCCAACCTCCCACCCCTGACCCTTCAAAACCCTCAGGTTGTTTTTTGTTTTCCAACATTTCATTAGCAATTCGGGGTCTCTTCTGATTCCATACAAATTTTAGGCTTCTGCCCATTTTTAAAATTGGAACTATTTGGTTTTCTGGTGTTGGGATGTGTAAGTACTGTATATATTTTCGATATTAACCCTTTATTGGATTTGTAAATGTATTCTTCCATTCAGTAGGTTATCTTTTTGTTTTGTTGATTGTTTATTTTCCTATGCAGCTTACTCTTTAAAAATGCTGCTTCACTCCCACTCTGTCACCTTACAGATTACCAACACCTACTTTTTTCCTTCCTCAGCAGCAGGGGGCAGAGTAAGGATTTAAGCCCAAAACTGTATAAATTTAGCCCTTACTTCTTCCCAAAAGTCAATGCCCAAGATGATATTAGTAAGCGAATATTTCAAAATGTGATAAGGCTATCACATTTTTCTTTAAATATTTGTTTTCTTATTTTTTTGACATTTTTATTGTGTTATGTTAGGCACCATAAAATACATCATCAGTTTTTGATACAGTGTTCCAAGTTTCATTATTTATGTACAACCCCCAGTGCTCCATACAATATGTGCCCTCCTTAATATCCACCACCAGGCTCAAGCATCCCTCATCCCCTCCCCTCTAAAAACTTCAGTTTGTTTCTCGGAGTCCACAGTCTCTCATGCTTCATCTGCACCTCCGATTTCCCCCCATTCACTTTTCCTTTCCTTCTCCTAATATCCTCCATGCTATTCCTTATGTTCCACAAGTAAGTGAAACCATATAATTGACTTTCTCTGCTTGACTTATTTCACTCATCATAATCTCCTCTAGTCCCATCCATGTTGATGAAAAAGTTGGGTATTCATCCTTTCTGATGGCTGAGTAATATTCCATTATATATATGGACCATATATTTATCCATTCTTCTGTTGAAAGGCATCTCATCTCTTTCCACAGTTTGGCTACTGTGGTCAAATGAAGTTTAAAGAGTGAGGTGGCTTACCTTTAATCATTTATCACATATTGTTATGAAGAACCAAATTAGGACCATGATAATTACTGCCATTTTAAAATCAAAGAACAATCACCAAAAAAATCAAAGAACAGAGACTGGAAAATGGTGATAGAGTAGCAGGATCCCAGGCTCATCTTGTCCCATGAATACAACTAAGTAACTATCAAATCATCCTAAATACTCCAGAAATTTATCTGAAGACTGAAAGAAGAAACTCCTCAACTTAAGTTAGAGAAGAGGCCACATTGAAGGAGGTAGGAAGTACAGAGATATGGACTGGGAGAGAAATAGATCATGGCCACTAGGATAGGGAAGAAGCCACTGTTGTGGAGAAGGGCTAGAGACAGTCTAGCACATAGGGCGGCTCATAGGGAAAACAAATCCCCATAGCAATTGGCGTGGAAAACAAGAGAAGCCAAATTTCATTGAGTTCTTGCAACCAGCATGGCTTAAAGCCAGGAGTTTTATATGTTAGAAGACTTGGCTGCAGTAGATCCTGGAGGACATTGTGCTGTTTTTGGATAAGGCAGATAAACAACCCACAGGCATGCAGTGTGGAAACAGTGATCTGAAGAGGGCCTGAGGCATACAGCAAAGAGGTTACTCATTCATCTTGGAATGCATCAGAAAGAGGCAGCATTCAGAGAGACCAGGAAGAAAGGAATTAGCCTGTGCCACTTCCCTCCCCTAACCCTCATCATAAACACAGGACCTCCTATGGAATCCAGTTCAGTAGTGGCACTTGCTACCTAACTTGCTTACACCAAGTTTTGCCCACCCACGCTGTGTTGGATATGACCTACCAAGTCACGTTTGCTTCAGTCCCAGCATGACAGGGCCCTTCCCCAGAAGACTGTCCCAAATCCCTGCTCACAGTGCATCTCCTGATGTATGAAATTTGCAGAGCATCCTTTACAACAGCAGTAGCAACAGGTCTAATTTACAACAAGACCAGAGCACATCTAGTTAAAATGCATCACACTAAGGCCATGGACCTTCTTCTTTCAGTCTTCAGATAAATTTCTGGAGTATTTAGGATGATTTGATAGTTACTTAGTTGTATTCATGGGACTTTCCACAATTGGAAGAGAGCTTATGCAGATGACTGGCCTAAAGGATAAAGTAGCCAGGACAAAATAGTAGAGTATACACACAACACACAATGGAGACACTCCCAGATGCACCAGGCCCAGAGAATAGGAGACAATACATGGCATGGCACTACAGACCTCTTCTTCATAAGGCCATTGTGCTTGGGACAGGAGATGTAGCTGACTTTTCTAACAAACAGAAAAATGCTCAGAGACGCAAACAAAATGAGAGGACAAAGAAAATTATCCCAAATGAAAGAACAGGACAAGGAAATGGCCAGATATCAAGTGAAACAGATATAAGTAACATGCCTGACAGAGAATTTAAAATAATGATCATAAACAAAAGAATAAAGAGTGGAAGACATGGGTGAGACCCTTAAAAGAGCAATAAGTAATAAATATCCAAGATAAAAGGCTCCAAAAAATAAAATGAGAAGCATATTTGATGGAATGAACAACAGGCTGGAATAGGCAGAGGAACAAATTAATAACCTAGAAGACAGAATAAAAGAAAGAAATCAAGCAAAACAGAAGAGAAAGAAGAATTCTGAAAAATTAGCATAGACTTAGGAAATTCAGTGACTCCATCAAGCATAATAACATTTATATTATAGGAGTCCCAGAGC
Organism: Meles meles; assembly: GCF_922984935.1. Taxonomy (NCBI): domain Eukaryota; kingdom Metazoa; phylum Chordata; class Mammalia; order Carnivora; family Mustelidae; genus Meles; species Meles meles. The sequence continues at coordinate 48,648,826 of NC_060087.1, read as the reverse complement.
AAAAAGGAAGATAAAGGAGGCAGAAAATTTATTTGAAGAAATAATAGCTGAAAACTTTCATATTCTGAGAAAAGAAAAATATCTAGATCCAGGAGGCACAGAGAACTCTCATCAAAAGCAGACCCAAACCAAAACATATTGTAGTTAAATTGGCAAGATATAATGATAAAGAAAGAGAACTAAAAGAAGCAAGTTAAAAGAATACAGTAACTTACAAGGGAACACTTATTAGGTTAGAAGGGGATTTCTTAGGAGAAATTTTCCAAGTTTCGCTCCCAAGAAAGGAGTGGCATTATATATTCAAAGTGCTGAATCTGAAAAATCTACAATCATGAATGCTCTATCCAGCAAAGCTATCATTCACAATAGAAGGAGAGATAGTTTCCCAAACAAAAACTAATGGAGTTCATGATGACTAAACCAGGCCTCCAAGAAACATTAAAGGGGACGCTTTGAGTGGAAAGAGACCAAAAGTGATAGTATAAAGAAAGGAAACACACAAGCAGTAAAAATGAGTATTTCTGTAAAATAACAGTCAAGGAACTAAAAAAATAAAGGTATGTAAAATATAACAATGTATACCTAAAACATGGGGAGGAGAGCAGTAAAGAATGGGTACAAATTAAACTACTATCAACATATGGACTATTATATGAAGAAGAGGTCATATACAAAACTAATGATAATTATATATCAAGAATCACTAATATGAAAAGAATAAAGAGAAAGAAATCCAAATGCAATACTAAAGAAAATCAGCAAACCATGAAAGAAATAAAAAGAAGAAAGGATAAGAGAAAATCTTCAGAAACAACAAAACAATAAAATGACAATAAATACATATCTATCAATAATTACTTTGTTTTGTTTGTGTTGAGTTTGAGGAGTTCTTTATAGATCCTGGATATCAACCTTTTGTCTGTACTGTCATTTGCAAATATCTTCTCCCATTCCGTGGGTTGCCTTTTTGTTTTGTTGACTGTTTCCTTTGCTGTGCAGAAGCTTTTGATCTTGATGAAGTCCCAAAAGTTCATTTTCGCTTTTGTTTCCTTTGCCTTTGGAGACATATATTGAAATATAAATGGACCAAACACTGAAATCAGAAGACATAAGGTGATAGGACAGATTAAAAAACAAGACTCATCTATACTCTGACTATAGGACTCAATTTATTTGTTTTAATTCTTTATTTAAATTGACTTTATATATACTGTATTATTAGTTTAAGAGGTGGAATTTAGTGATTCATCAGCTGTATACAACACCCAGTGCTCATTATTTCAAGTGCTCTCCTTAATGCCCATCAACCAGTTACTCCATTCCCCACTCCCCGACCTCCCCTCCAGCAACCCTCAGTTTGTTTCCTGTGGTTAAGAGACTCTTATGGTTTGCCTCCCTTTTTGTTTTTCTCTTACTTGATTTTTTCATTACTTCTCCTATGTTCATCGGTTTTCTTTCTTAAATTCCACCTGGGTGAAATCATATGGCATTTGTCATTCTCTGACTTTTTCACTAAGCATAATACCTTCTAGTTCCATCCGTGCCATTGCAACTAACAAGATATCATTCTTGTTGATGGCTGAATAATATTCCATCACGTCTATATCTATCTATCTATCTATCTATCTATCTAATCTATCATCTATTCAGAAATCTATTGAGAGATCTATATATAGGTATAGATATATCTATATATGTACCACTCATTCTTTTTTTTAAAGATTTTATTTATTTATTTGACAGAGAGAGATCATAAGTAGGCAGAGAGGCAGACAGAGAGAGTGAGAGGGAAGCAGGTTCACCGCTGAGCAGAGAGCCCGATGTGGGACTCGATCCCAGGACCCTGAGGTCATGACCTGAGCCGAAGGCAGCAGCTTAAACCACTGAGCCACCCAGGCGCCCCTGTACCACTCATTCTTAACCATTCATCCCTCAATGCATATCTGGGTTCTTTCCATCTTTTGTCATTGTTCATATTGTTGCTATAAACATTGGGGTGTTGTACCACCTTAAATCACTATGTTTGTATCCTTTGGATAATACCTAGTAGTGCAATTGCTGGATCATAGGATAGCTTTTTTCCCCACTTTTTCACTTTCTGAGGAATGATAATGTTTTCCAGAGTGGCTGCACCGGACTATATTCCCACCAACAATGTAAGAGGGATCCCCTTTCTCTGCATTTTTGCCAACTTCTGTTATTTCCTGAGTTCTTAATTTTAGCCATTCTGACTAGTGTCAGATGGTATCTCATTATGGTTTTGAATTGTATTTCTCTGATGTTGAGCATTTTTTCATGCATCTGTTGACCACTTATATGTCTTCTTTGGAGGAGTGTATGTTCATTTCTTCAGCCCATTTCTTGACTGAATTATTTGTTTTTTGGGCGTTTAGTTTGATAAGTTCTTTATAGATCTGGGATACCAGCCCTTTACCTGTAATGTCATTTGCAAATACCTTCTCCCATTCTGTGGGTTACTACTTAGTTTTTCTGAATGTTCCCTTTGTTGTGCAAAAGCTTTTTATCTTGATGGAGTCCCAAAAGTTCATTTTTGCTTTGGTTTCCCTTGCCTTTAGAGACGTCTTGAAAGAAGTAACTATGGCCAACATCAAAGAGGTTATTGCATATGTTCTCCCCTAGGATACTAACGGATTCCTGTTGCACATTGAGGTCTTTCATCCATTTTGAGTTTATCTTTGTTTCTTCTGCATGTGGCTGTCCAATTTTCCCAGCATCATTAAAGAGACTGTCTTTTATCCACTGGATATTCTTTCTGGCTTCATTGAAGATTAGTTGACCATAGAGTTTGAGGGTCCAATTTTAGGTTCTCTATTCTGTTGCACTGATGCGTGTGTCTGTTTTTGTGCCAGTAATATACCATCTTGATTATTACAACTTTGTCATACAGCTTGAAGTCTGGAATTGTGATGCCTCCAACTTTGCTTTTATTTTTCAACATTCTTTTGGATATTTGGGGTATTTTGTGGTTCTATACAAATTCTAGGATTGTTTGTTCCAGCTCTGTGAAAAATATTGATGGCATTTTGATAAAGATTGCTTTGAATGTCTAGATTGCTTTGGGTAGGATAAACATCTTAATAATATTTATTCTACCAATCTATGAGCATGGAATATTTTTCCTTTTCTTTGTGTCTTCTTCAATTTCTTTCATAAGTGTTCTACATTTTTCAGAGTACAGATCCTTTACCTCTTTGGTTAGGTTTATTCCTAGGTATTTTATGTCTTTGTGTGCAATAGCAAATGGGATCCACTCCTTGATTTCTCTTTCTTCTGCCTCACAGTCCATGTATAAAAATGCAACTGATTTCTGTGCATTGATTTTGTATCCTTACACTTTGTTGAATTCCTGTATCAGTTCTAGGAATTTTTGGGTGGAACCTTTGGGTTTTCTACATAGAGTATCATGTCATCTGTGAAGAGTGAAAGTTTGACTTCTCTGCTAATCTCATTGCCTTTTATTTCTTTTTGTTGTCTGATTCTTGAGGCTAGGATTTCCAGTGCTATATTGAACAACAGTGCTGAGAGTAGACATCCCTGTCATGATCTGACCCTACAGAAGAAGCTCTCAGCTTTTCTCCATTGAGGGTGGTATGTGCTGTGGGGTTTTTGTATATGGTTTTTATGATACTGAGGCATGTTCCCTCTATCCCTACATATAGTTTTAGTCAGGATAGGATTCTGTATTTGTCAAATAATTTTTCTGTATCTATTGAAAGGATAATATGATTCTTATCCTATCATTAATGTCTTGTTGGATCCTATTTGCTAGTAACTATTTGAGAATTTTTGCATCCATGTTCATTAGAGATATTGGTTTGTAATTCTTTTTGATGGGGTCTTTGGTTTTGGGATCAAGATATGCTGGCCTCATACAATGAGTTTGGAAGTTTTCTTTCCACTTCTATTTTTGAAACAGTTTCAGAAGAAACATAATAATTCTTTAAATGTTTGGTAGAATTCCATTGGAAAGCCATCCAGCTCTGGATTCCTGTTTGTTGGGAGATTTTTATTACTGATTCAATTTCTTTGCTGGTTCTAGGTCTGTTCAGGTTTTCTACTTCTTTCTGTTTCAGTCTTCATAGTTTATATTGTCACTAGGAATGCTTCCATTTCTTTCAGATTGCCTGATTTGTTGGCATATAATTGCTCATTATATTCTCATAATTGTTTGGATTTATTCACTCTTGGTTGTGATCTCTCCTCTTTCATTCATGAATTTATTTGTTTGGGTCCTTTCTCCTTTCTTTTTTCTTAAACTCAATTAACCAATATAGTAGTACATCATTAGTTTTTGATATAATGCTCAATGTTTCATTAGTTGCATACCACACCCAGTGCTCATCACATAACATGCCCTCCTTATTGCCCATGATCAAGTTATCCATCCCCACACCCACCTCTCTTTCTTCAGGCTTCAATTTATTTCCCAGAGTCAAGAGTCTCATATGGTTTTCTCCCTCTTTTGTTTCTTCCCTTTCAGTGTTCCCTCCTTTCCCCTATTGTCCTCTGCACTATTCCTTATGTTCCACATATGAGTGAAACCATATAACTGTCTCTCTTTGAGTGACTGATTTCACTTAGCACAATACCTTCCAGTTACATCCTTGTTGATGTAAATGGTAGATATTCATCTTTTCTAAAGCCTGAGTGATATTCTATTGTATATATGAACCATATCTTCTTTATCCATTCATCTGTTGAAGGACACCTTATCTCCTTCCACAGTTTAGCTATTGTGGACATTGCTGTTATGAACATTGGGGTGCATGGACCCCTTCTTTTCACTTTTATCTTTGGGGTAAATACCTAGTAGTGCAATTACTGGGTCACATGGTTGCTCTATTTTTAATGTCTTGAGCAACCTTTGTACTGTTTTCCAGAGTGGTTGTACCAGCTTGAATTCCCAGTGTAGGAGGGTTCCCCTTTCTCCATATCTTTGCCAAAATTTGCTGTTCCCTGTCTTATTAAGTTTGCCCATTCTAAATGGTGTAAGGTGGTATCTCATTGCAGTTTTGATTTGTATTTCTCTGATTGCAAGTGATGTTGAACAATTTTTTGGACCAGATGGATTTCACGGGTATAAAAAGAACATTCTATCCTAAAATAACAGAATACTTACTCTTCTCGAGTGCACATAAAACTTTCTTCAGAATAGATCACATACTGGACCACAAATCATGTCTCAACTGATACCAAAAGACTGAGATTATTCCATGTATGTTATCAGACCACAATGCTTTAAAACTGGAACTCAATCAAAAGGAAAAAAATTGGAAGGAATTCAAACACTTGGAAGTTAAAGACCATCCTGCTAAGGATTGATTGAGTCAACCAGGAAATTTAAGAACTTAAACAATTCATACAAATTAATGAAAACAAAAACACACTGCTACAAAATATATGGAACACTGCAAAGGCAGTCCTAAGAGGGAAGTACCTAGCTTTCCAAGCCTCTCTCAAAATCCCAAATGCACAAGATAACTTTAAACCTTAAGGATATGGAGAAGGAACAGCAAATAAAGTCCAAACCAAGCAGAAGAAAATAAATAATAAATATTAGAGCAGAAATCAATGAAATCGAAACCAGGAAAAAAAGCAGTAGTAGAGATCAACAAAACTAGTAGCTGGTTCTTTGAAAGAATTAATAAGATCAATAAACCTCTGACCAGACTTATCCAAAAGCAAAGAGAAAGGACAAAAATTCATAAAATCATGAATGAAATAGGAGAGATCACAGCTAATACCAAGAAAATAGAAACAATCGTCAGAAATTATTATCAGCAACCCTACACCAACAAATTTGGCAATCTGGAAGAAATGGATGCATTCCTGGAAAGTTATAAACCACCTATACTGAAACAGGAAGAAATAGAAAATCTGAACAGACCAATAACCAGGAAGTAAATTGAAGCATTAATCAAAAACCTCCCAAAAAATAAGAATCCAGGGTCAAATGGCTTCCTGGGGAAATTCTACCAAACATTTAAAGAAGAATTAATATTTGTTCTGAAACTCTTCTAGAAAATCAAAATGGAAGGAAAATTTCAAAACCTGTTCTATCATGTGAGCATTACATTTATCCCAAAATCAGACAAAGACCCCAACAAAAAGAAGTACAGACCAATATCCCTAATGAATATGGATGCCAAAATACTCAACAATATCATAGACAATATAATCCAACAATACATTAGGAGGATTATTCACCAAGACCAGGTGGGATTTATTCCTGGGATACAAGGATGGTTCCACATTTGCAAATCAATCAATATGGCAGATCACATTAATAGAAGAAAGGGCAAGTACCTTATGATCCTCTCAATTGATGCAGGAAAAACCATTTGACAAAATACAGCATCTTTTTTTGATGAAAACTCTTCAGTGGGGCGCCTGGGTGGCTCAGTGGGTTAAAGCCTCTGCCTTCGGCTGGGGTCATGAACCCAGTGTCCTGGGATCAAGCCCCGCATCCGGCTCTTTGCTCAGCAGGGAGCCTGCTTCACCCTCTGTCTCTCTGCCTGCCTCTCTGCCTACTTGTGATCTCTCTGTCAAATAAATAAATAAATAATCAAAAAAAGAACTCTTCAGAGTGTAGAGATAGAGGCAAGATACCTCCATATCATAAAAGCCATCTATGAAAAGCCCCACAATGAATATCATTGTCAATGGGGAAAAATTAAAAACTTTTCCCTTAAAGTCAGGAACATGACAAGGATGCCCACTCTCACCACTATTGCTCAACATAGTGCTAGAAGTCCTAGTCTCAGCAGTCAGCCAATAAAAGAAATAAAAGGCATTCAAATTGGCAAAGAAGAAGTCAAACAGTCTCTCTTTGCAGATGACATGATACTTTATTATGTGAAAATCTCAAAAGAATCCACCGCAAAATTGTTAGAATTCATATAGCAATTCAGCAATGGATTGGGATATAAACTCAATGCACAGAAATCAGTTGCATTTCTATACACTAATTATGTTACTGAAGAAAGAGAAATTAAGGAATTGATCCCATTTTCAGTTGCACCAAAAACCATAAGATACCTGGGCAATAAGCTTTTCTCTTTTCTTTTTGTTAAGTCTGGCTTGAGGCTTATCAGTCTCCTTAATTCTTTCAAAGAACCAGCTCCTAGTTTCATTGATCTGTTCTACTGTGGGTTTTTTTCCATTTCTATATCTTGATTTCTACTCTAATATTTATTATTTCTCTTCTTCTGCTAGATTTAGGCTTTATTGGTTCCCCTTTTTCCAGCTCCTTTAGGTATAAATCTAGGTTGGTTATTTGAGACTTTCCTTGGATCTTGAAAAAGGCCTGCATTACTATATACTTCCATTTTAGGACTGCCTTTGCTGCATCCCAAAGGTTCTGAACTGTTGTGTTTTCCTTTTCATTTGCTTCCATGTATTTTTTTTAAAATCTCCTTTAATTTTCTGATCGACCCATTTATTTAGTAGGACACTCTTATTTTATTTTATTTTATTTTATTTTTTCAGTGTTCCAAGGTTCATTTTTTAAAATTTTAATGTAATTTAATTTAATTTTTTCAGTATTCCAAAATTCATTGTTTATACACCACACCCAGTGCTCTATGCAATACATGCCCTCCTTAATACCCACCACCAGGCTCACCTAACCCCCCAACCTCCTCCGCTCCAAAACCTTTGGTTTGTTTCTCAGAGTCCACAGTCTCTCATGCTTCATCTCTCCCTCTGATTTATCCCAATTCACTTTTCCTTTCCTTCTTCTAATGTCATCCATGTTATTCCCTATGCTCCACAAGTAAGTGAAACCATGTGATAATTGACTCTCTCTGCTTGACTTATTTCACTTAGCATAATCTCTTCCATTCCCATCCTGTTAATACAAAAGTTGGGTATTCATCTTCTCTGATGGCTGTGTAATATTTAATTCTATATATGGACCATATATTCTTTTTTTTTTAAGATTTTATCTATCTATTTGACAGACAGAGATCACAGCCAGAGAGGCAGGCAGAGAGAGAGGAGGAAGCAGGCTCCCTGCTGAGCAGAGAGCCCGATGCGGGGCTCGATCCCAGGACTCCAGGATCATGACCTGAGCCGAAGGCAGAGGCTTAACCCACTGAGCCACTCAGGCGCCCCTGGACCATATATTCTTTATCCATTCATCTGTTGAAGGGCATCTTGGCTCTTTCCACAGTTTGGCCACTGTGGTTATTGCTGCTATGAATATTGGGGTACAGATGGCCCTTCTTTTCACTACATCTGTATCTTTGGGGTAAATATGCAGTAGTGCAATTGCAGGGTCATAGGGTGGCTCTATTGTTAATTTCTTAAGGAATCTACACACTGTTTTCCAAAGTGGCTGACAAACAAAATTGTGACAAACATTTGTTCATGTGTCTGTTAGCCATTTGTATGTCTTCTTTGGAAAAGTGTCTGTTCATTTCTTCTGCCCATTTTTTGATGTGATTATCTGTTCTTTGAGTGTTGAGTTTGAGGAGTTCTTTATAGATCTTGGATATCAGCCCTTTGTCTGTACTGTCATTTGTGAACCCATTCCATGGGTTGCCTTTTTTGGTTGTTGACTGTTTCCTTTGCTGTGCAGGATGCTCTTTAATATCCATGTATTTGTGGTTCTACCATTTTTTTTTCTTGTAGCTGACTTCAGGTTTTAAAGCATTGTGATATGAAAATATGCATGGACTAATCTCAACCTTTTTGTGCCAGTTGAGACTTGATTTGTGACTCAGTATGTGATCTATTCTGGAGATTGTTCCATGTGCACTGGAGAAGAATGTGTATTCTGCCACTTTAGCAAGAAATGTTGTGAATATATCTCTTAAGCCCATCTGGTGCCATGTGCCTTTCAAAGCCATTTTTTACTTGTTGATCTGCTTATATGATCTGTCCATTTTTGTGAGTACAGTGCTAATTTCCCCTACTCATACTATATTATTATCAATGTTTTTTCTTTAATTTTGCTATTAATTGGTTTATATATTTGGCTGTTCCTATGTTAGGGGCATAAATATATATAATTGTTATATCTTCTTGTTGAATAGATTGCTTTAGTATGATATAGTTTCCTTCTTCATCTCTTATTACAGCCTTTGGTTTAAAATATAGTTTGTTATAAGGATTGCCATCCCAGCTCTCTTTTGCTGTCCAACTGGCATGATAAATGATTCTCCACTGTTTTCAATCTGGAGGTGTCTTCAGGTCTAAAATAATTCTATTGAAAGCAGCATATTGATGGGTCTTGTATTTTTATCCATTCCAATATCCTATATCTTTTGATTAGAACATTTAGTCTATTTACGTTCAGAGTAGTTATTGAAATATGTGAAGATATTGCCATTTTATTACCTTTAATGCCACTGATCCTGGAAATTGTCTTTGTTCCTTTCTGGTCTTTTTGGACTTGGGGCTCTCTCTTCAATCAAAGGATACCCTTGAATATTTCTTGCAGAACTGATTTAGTGTTCACAAATTCCTTTATTTTTCAAATCTTATGAAAACTTTTTATCTCCTCCTCTATTGTGAATGACAGCCTTACTGGAAAGAATATTCTTGTTTCCATATTTTTTCCCATTTAACGTGGTGACTATATCACGCCAGTCCTTTCTGGCCTGCCAGGTCTCTGTGGGCAAGTCTGTTGCCAGCCTCATGTATCTACCTTTGTACATAAGGACCCCTTACCCCAAGCTGCATTTTGGATTTGTCTTTATATTTGAAATTTGTAAGTTTCACTTTTATATGTCAATGTGTTGACCTATTTTTATTGATTTTGGGGGAGATTCTCTGGGCCTTCTGGACTTGAATACTTGTTTCTTCCCCCAGATTAAGGAAGTTCTCAGCTATAAGTTGTCCAAATAAACCTTTTGTCCCTCTCTCATGCTCTTCATCTTCTGGGACCCCTTTTACCCAGATATTATTTTGCTTTATTTAATTGCTGAGTTCTCAAAGTCTCCCTTGGTGTTCCAATAGTTGTGTTTCTCTCTTCTTTTCAGCTTCCTTATTTTCTATCTTTTTGTCTTCTATATGACTGATTCGTCTGCCTCATGTATCTTCACTGCTAAAGCCTCCATTTGTGACTGCATCTCAGTAAAAGCATTCTAAACTTTGGTCTAATTAGATTTTAACTATTTTATTTTTATAGTAAGGGATTTTCTACTGTCTTCTACACTTTTTCCCCAAGCCTAGCTAGTATCTTTATAATTGTTGTTTTAAATTCTAATTGATACATTTTACTTATATCCATATTGATTAAATCTCTGGTGGTGAGTCATGTTCTTTCTTTTCGGGTGAATTTTTCCATCTAGTCATTATGTCCAGAAAAGAAAGGAGGAAAGAAAAAATAATTTAAAGGGCATAATCCAACAAGAAGATGTAATTGTAAACATTTATTCACCCAACCTATGAACACCCAAATACATAAAACTGTTAATAACAAACATGAGGGAACTAATAGATAACAGTATAATAATAGTAGGGTGCTTTAAAAACCTACTTATATCAATGGATAACTGAACACAAAATCAACAAAGAAAATAAGCTTTAAATGACACACTGGAACAGATGGATTTAATGGATATTTTCAGAACATCCCATCCTAAAACAGAAGAATGAACATTCTTTTCAAGTGCACATATAACATTCTCCAGAATAGATCATGTATTCAGTCACAAAACAGGCCTCATCAATACAAAAAGACTGAAGTAATATCATGAATCTTTTCTGATTCTGACACTATAAAACTAGAAGAAAACCACAATAAAAAATAGGGAAAGACCAGAAATACATGGAAACTAAATAACGTGTTACTATACAATTCATGCATCAACCAGGAAATAAAAGAAAAAAATTAAAAAGTATATAGAAACAGGGGCACCTGGGTGGCTCAGTGGGTTAAGCCTCTGCCTTCCACCCAGGTCATGGTCTCGGGGTCCTGGGATCGAGCCCCGCATCGGGCTCTCTGCTCGGCGGGGAGCCTGCTTCCCCTTCTCTCTCTGCCTGCTGCTCTGCCTACTTGTGATCTCTCTCTCTGTCAAATAAATAAAGTCTTTTAAAAAAAGTATATAGAAACAAATGAAAATTTAACTACAGTGGTTCAAAGCCTTTGGGCAATGAAAATGAAAGTGGTTCTAAGAGGGAAGTCAATAGCAATACAGGTCTACCTCAAAATGCAAGAAACAATCTCAAACAACCTAACCCTATACCTAAAGGACCTTAAAGGAGAACAACAAATGAAGCTTAAATCCCACAGAAAGAGGGAAATAATGAAGATAGGAGGAGATGAAACTGGTAAAAAAAAAAAAAAAACAAAGAAAGAAAGAAAGAAAGAAATAGACCAGTGGAACTAGGAGCTGGTTCTTTGAATAAATAAAATTTATAATCCTCTAGCCAGTATTATCAATAAGAAAGAAAGGACTTAAATAAATAAACTCATTAATGAAAGAGGAGAGATCACATCCAGCACTGGAGAAATACAAACAATTGTAAGAGAATGTTGTGGTCAACTATACACCAACAAATTAGGCAATCTGAAGGGAATGAAGAAATCCCTAGAAACACATAAACCACCAGAACTAATACAGGAAGAAATAGAAAATTTGATTACACTTATAAACTGCAAATAAATAGAATCAATAATTAAAAAACAAATGAACAAAAGTACAGGGCCACACGGCTTCACAAGTGAATTCTACCAAACACTTAAAGAATTAGTACTTCTCAAACTATTCCAATAAATAGAAAATGAAGGAAAATGTTCAAACTCATTCTATAAGCCAGCATTACCCCAATACTAAGAGCAGATAAAGACAATGAAAATGGGAACTACAGACCAATATCCCTGATGAACAAAGATGCAAAACTCCTCAACAAAAATGCTAGTAAACCAAATCCATCAACACATTGATTTTTTTTCACCACACTAAGTGGGATTTATTCCTGGTTTGCAAGGGTGGTTCCACATTCTCAAATAAATCAATGTAATACACACCACATTAATAAAAGAAAGGATAAGAACCATATGATCATTTCAATAGATACAGAAAATCATTGACAAGGTACAACATTCATTCATGATGAAAACTCCCAACAAAATACAGTTAGAGGGAACATACCTGAACATAATAAAGGTCATTTATGAAAAACCCACAGAGGGTTACCAGTGGGGACAGTGGTGGATCAGTGCATTAAATAGGTGATGCTGATTAAGGAGTTCACTTATGATAATCACGGTGATGTATAGAATTGTTGAATCAGTATATTATACACCTGAAACTACTATAACACTGTTAAATAAATTAAAATGAAAACTTAAAAAAATCATGGAAATGATCACAATGCAATAAATTTAATTTTCTTTATAAAGGATATTTATATTAATGTAATCTTAATGTAACTTCCATAGAAATACAGGGTGTCAGAGTTTCTTTTTTTAAGACTTTATTTATTTGTTTGACAGAAAGAGAGAGAGGGAGCACAAGAAGGAGGAGCAGCAGGCAGAGGCAGAGGGAGAAGCAGGCTCCCTGCTAAGCAAGAAGCCTGACATGGGGCTTGATTCTGGGACTCTGGGATCATGACCTGAGCCAAACACAGATGTTTAACTGATTGAGCCATCCAGGTGCCCCCAAGGAGTCAGAGTTTCAAGGAATCTCCAAGTGAAACACTTCAAGTTTTAAATAAGTAAGCTTAAAGTCTGGTTTAGATCTGTTCCATAAGCATTTATTGATACCAACACTGACCAACTTTTGGATGTTGTGCAGGAATTCATGAGGAACATAGAAATGATGATGACAGGGTCATTGTTATTGAGGATCTTACAATGTGGATGTGGGAGGACAGTGGATAAACTTCTTGTTGATGAACTTTATGGATAATTACCTACAGGCCAGACTCTACACTTGGTCATTTTCCAAATACCTTGAAAAAGTGTCAAAATCCCACTTCTACAAGCGAGGAAAAGAAATAAAAGGGTTTAAATAACTAAGCCTTTTAAGTAGTAGAGTTGGGGTTCTCTAGTAACACATTACTTACATAATAGATGTTTAAATGTAGCTATCATTCATTATGAGACATGTTTATAAAGCTTGCTTATCCCTTAGACTAGAGCTAATGATTGCTCCTCCATATTCCTAGATCCTGAAAGATCTCTGTCATCTATGACCAGTGCAGAGCTACAAACCTGCTACTTGGTAAAGTAGTAATGACACATGTTCTTTTCTTTTCTTTTCTCTTCTTTTCTTTTCTTTTCTTGATTTTTTACTTATTTTTTTGATTTTTAAGTTCTCATTTTAATTTCAGTTAGTTAACATGCAATGTTATATTAATTTCAGGTGTACAATATATCAACTCAACAATTTCATATATCACCTGCTGCTCATCACAAATAAACTCTTTAATCTTCATCACCTATTTAACCCATTTCCCCATCCCCCTCTTCCTCTGGCATCAGTTTGCTCTCTATGACTAAGAGTCTGTTTCTTCCTTTGTCTCTCTTTTTCCTCCTTTGCTCATTTGTTTTGTTTCTTTAATTCCGTATATGAGTGAAATCATGTGTCATTTGTCTTTGACTCACTTATTTTACTTAGCATTATACTCCCTGGCTTCATCCATGTTGTTGCAGATATTAAGAATCCATTCATTTTTTATGGCTGAGTAATATCTATATATATCTATCTATCACCTATCTATACCTTCCCTTCTTTAACCATTCATCAATTGATAGGACTCTTGGGTTGCTTCCATAATTTAGCTATTGCACATAAGGCTGCAATAAACATGGGGGTGCATGTATCCCTTTGAATGTTTTGTATTCTTTGGATTCTTTGGATAAATACCCAGTAGTGCAATAGCTGAATCATAGGGTAGTTCTATCTTTAACTTTTGAGGAACCTCCATAATGTTTTCCAGAGTGACTGCACCAGTTTGCATTCCCACCAAGAGTGCAAGAGGGTTTCTTTTTCTCCACATCCTCACTAGCACCTCTTATTCCTTATGTTGTTGATTTTAGCTATTCTGACAGTTACAAGGTGATATCTCATTGAAGTTTTGACTTGAATTTCCCTGATGATAAATGAGGATGAACATTTTTTCATGTGGCTGTTGACCATCTGTAAGTCTTCTTTGGAGAAATGTCTTTTCATGTCATCTATTTTTTAAAAAGATTATTTATTTATTTATTTATAGAGAATGTGAGTGAGGGGGCAGGGAAGAGGGAGGAGAGGCAATCTCAAGCAGACCCCATGCAGAGTGCAGAGCCTGATGTGGGGCTCAATCTCACAACCCTGGGATCATGACCAGAGCTGAAATCAAGAGTCAGATGCTTAACCAACTGAGTACCCAGACATTCCATTACCATATTGTTTTGATTACTATGGCTTTGTAATATTAGTTGAAGTCTGGAATTGTGATGTCTCCAGCTTTGCTTTTCTTTTTCAAGGTTGTTTTGGCTGCTCAGGGTCTTCTGTGGTTCCATACAAATTTTAGGATTGTTTGTCCTAGTTCTTTGAAAATTGCTGTTGGTATTTAGATACAGATTGCATTACATGTGTAGATTGCTTTGGGTAGTATAGATATTTTAACAATATTTGTTCTTCCAATCCATGGTCACGGAACGTCTTTCCATTTCTTTGTACCATCTTCAATTCCTTTCATCAGTTTTCTTATACATTTCAGAGTACAGTTCTTTCACCTCTTTGATTAGGTTTATTCCTAATTATTACTTTCAGAGCAGTTAAAAGTGGGATTGTTTTATTAACTTCTCTTTCTGCTGTGGCTTCAACTAATAAGATGTATGTTAACTAAGTGGAAGTAAAATAAAATCTCATAAAAATCAATGAAATAGAAAGCAGAAAACAATGGAGAATTCAATAAAAGAAACAGTTCTTTGTGACGTTGGTAAAATTGATAAGCTACTCAGATAATAAGAATAATAAGACATAAGGCACACATAATCAATGTCAGGAATGAGAGTGTTGGAAATTCCAGAGATATTCAAAAGATAGGGGACTATTTTGAAGAACTTCATGCTAATAAATTACACAACTTAGATTGGATGGGCAATTCCTTGAAGGATACAATGAGCAAAGTTCACTCAAGAAAAAATAGATAACAAATATGATCTTACATCTCATGAAGAATTTGAATTTATAGCTTAGAATCATCCCACAAAGAAAATTACAGGCCTAAGTGGATTTGCTATTGAGTTCTACCAAACATTTGAGGAAGAAATAATTCCTTTTCTATAAATTATTCTAGTAATTGAAGAAGAACCACTTCCCCACTCATTCTGTTCCCAGGTTACATAATTCCAAAGGCATTTTCCACAGAGGGAAAAAAATTATGGTAATTTGACTGTATGAAAATTTAAAACTTTTTATCTTTAAAAGACATTAAGAAAATGAAAGAGAAGGTAGTGGCTGGGATAAAAATATTTACAAATCATGTGCCTTGTAAACATTTTGCATCTAGAATATATGCAAAATACTTGAAACTCATTAATTTAAAAGAATGAGCTACCCAATAAACAAATGGGCCAAAGATATGAACACACACTTCACCAAAGAAGATATATGGACAGTAGATAAGTACACGAAAATGTGCTCAACATAAATAAATTGTGGTGATGTGATGTGTCTCCACAAATACTACTCAGAAAAAAAAAAACTATTGATCTACAAACATCATGGATGAATTTCACAATAATTATGCTGAGCAAAAGAAGCTAGACCAACAAAAAGTAGTCATTGTTTATTTCCACTTATATTAAATGCAAGAAACATAACAATCTATTGTGATAGAAAGCAGATCAGTGTTTATATGGAGATGTGAAAGGGATAAGGAGGAGCTGTAAGAATAGATTACAAAGGGACTAGGAAACTTGGTGGTGAAGAATATAATCACTATCCTGGTTATGATGAGGTTTCACAGGTATACATCTGTCAAAGCTTATCATATTTTATACTTTAACTATGTGTATTTTGTTGTTTACCAATTATATCTCAAAAACTATAATAAATACAAGGAGATATGGTATCTCACCTAATCAGACTGCTAATTTGTAATATACTTGAAAATGCTTAGGGCTGGTGTTAGATGTGGTAAAAGAGTTACTCTTCACACACTGCTAGTAATACTATGAAATGACAGAACTATTCAAAGAAGTCAGCCTAGATATATGCATCAATATTTAAATGTGCAAAACAATCTGAACTAGAAACTCTATGACTGGAAAAATATTCTAACTAAGTAAATGGATATATGTACAAATGTGTATGATCAGCATGAGGACAATAGCATCGCTTCTAAATGTGAGCAAATCCTCTACATATTTAGTGGTAGGTTTATGCTGGAATAAATTTTGATGCATCTATTGAATATAATATGATGAACTAAAAGTTCTATGTGTACCTTGAGGCCATCAGATTATGCATATAAAGGCAATAAAACTTGGCTTCTGGAGAGAATGACTTAACATAACTAAAATCCCTGTGTGTTCAATTTGGCTTCTAGGTCTTCAAATATACTGTTCCATTTGCATGTAATACTTTCCCTGACCTTTTCCCTGCTTAACTCCTGAACTTTCAGATCTAAAAGTCATTTATTTACTCAGAAGTACCTTCCCTGATTACACTAAATTAGGCTGATTTCCCTTGTTTCATGCCCATATGCCTCACCCAAGATTCTCCTAATCAACGAGCACCTGTAATACTCAGGCTTTTCAATTCTCTGTCTTCACTAATAAACTGTGACCTCACACTTAAAAATCCCAGTGGGTAGATAGTTGCCTGGCTTGTAATAAATGTTCAGTAATTGTGAGTCCTACAAGAATACAGTTTCTGGTACATAGTAGGTATTCAATAAAGGGTAACCATTGCTATTGCTACTACTATTTTATTCTATATCAGATGCTATGGTAAGATAGGAGACAGGAACTCAATGAGAATATCACAAGTTGCTGAACAGCAAAGGGAAATTTAGATGCTGAAGGCAAATCCTGAGGATGGTGTTGACTTTTTAGATATGGGTACACCTACTCAGCAGCCCAGAAAAAGCTACTATTAATTGTATATGTATGTATCACAAACCAGACCTTATTCTAAATTCTTTATGTGTTATTAACTCATTTCCTCCTCAAAACAAGAGCTTCTACAAGAAAGGTATATCCTTACATGATTCTACAGATGAAGACACCAAAGCACATAAAACATCAGCATCTTTCCAATATTCACAGTCTTGTGTATGGTAGAATTCAGAATTGGTCCTTGGTATTCTCCCTTCAGAGTCGATGCCTTTAACCACCGTGCACTACTACTTCCCCCTAGATGACTGGAAGTGGAGACACTGCGGAATTTTTTTTTAAAGGAGAGATGAGTTGTATTATACCATTTTATAGATGAGACAGAGAGCAAAAGAGTCCAGGGAACATGATAAAGTGAGTAAAGTGTCTGGAGCTGGGGTGCAGATATCCTGCCTAACATTCTGGTGTTCTCCATAGAACCATTACTTTGCCTATTTCCTCTGGAGTTTTTCTTTCTTCAGGACAGATGATTATTCACAGTTAACCTAAAAAGTAAGAGAATTGTACAGAAAGCATGCACTTTTTTTTTTGCAGAATGGCACAAAGCTTTTTTTCACAGAACAGGATATCTGTCAAAGTTTGAAATTTAATTAGGTGTAGCCAGTATAATGTTTATGTAGATGTATTTTTACCATGGTAATATTGTCTGGAAAAAATGTGGAAGATTGAAATGAGGTTTGGCAATATAAGTGACTTTGTTTTATTTGTCAGCATTGTTGATCATGATCACTTAGTATATACTACATAGTAGAAGAGGAAAAAAGAAAATATAAAATTCCAAAATTGTCATAAATTAGTGAGATGAAGGAAAGGGGAAATTCCCAGCTTTTTGCTCCTTCAGGGACAATCTCAAGACATCACTTTTTGCTCCAAGTTCAGAATCCCTTCCAAATATTTTCCCTCATTGAATTCACCAGTTTTTGTTTTCTTGATACCATAAATCCTGGATATAGAAACCTCATCCACTTAGCAGCACTCTTTGCAGCTAATCAGAGAAGCTTGAGTTGAAGATATGTCATGTGGCATGGAGAATCACATTACCTAAAGAGAGTGAGGGTTTGTGAGTGCACAAACACCTTTGTGTATAAATGTACTGAAAAAAAAAAGTATAAGAAACAAAGAACTAAAGAAAATTATTAACAGCAATAATCTCTGGGCAGGTTGGTAAAACTATGTGAAGTCCATTTGTTTAGGGAGCACAAATTACTCAAATGTTATGACAAAAAAGGACCCTTCAAAAATTTCAAATGTCATAATCCACTTTTGGCATATGGTTGTGCATTCATGTAATGGCAAACAGTTCTGTCTAACAAGGAGAGGTAAAAACCAGTCTTGGCTGGAAACTGGAATTTGTCAACAGAAGTATCTCTGGCAAGAAATACTGAATGCAACCAATAGAGGTTAGTATGTAATTGTGAACTGGTTGGGCGTGGGAAAGGCACAGAACAGTTTGGAACCTGATACAGCCTCTGCATTTCCTACTTACTGATAATTTTCTCTTAACTCTTCTCCTGGTGTGATTATAGGTGTGATTATTTCTGGGAGGTAAGATGTCTGAAGGAGTTAAGTATGGTGTTTTATAGGCTGAATATTTGTTTCCCCACAATTGAGATTTTGAAGCCCTAACTCCCAGTGTGACTGCATGTGAAGATGTGGCCTCTATGGAAGAAATTAAGGTTAAATGAGGTCATGAGAGTGGAGTTCTGATGCCAGAGGATTAGTGTTCTTAAAAAAGAGACATTGGACAGTTTGCTCACTCTCTTTGTGGGTGCAAAAAGAGGTCACAGACAGAAGCAGACATGTGCAAGCTAGGAAGACAGGCTTTGTCATAAAACAACCCTACTGGACCTTGATCTGGGAATTTTAGTCTCCAGAACTGCAATATAACAAATTTCTGTTGTTTAAGCCTCTCCGTCTATGGTATTTTGTTACATCAGCCCCAGAAGATTAAGACAGTGGAAGTTAGGAGGCAGTGTCTGAGAAGAAGAATCATTATTTAGAAGTGTCTCATATTTTTGAACCTGAAAAAGTGAACTTTTCACTACTGTAAATAATGAAAGAGTTTTATTCACTTGAATGCGGAGTAACAGTATATATTGCCTTGCTAAAATAGAAAAGTTACTTGACTTTTTCCAGAGTTTTCAAAGCCAAGGCTTAAAATAATATTCTGCACACAGCATCCTACTGTGATATTACTACTAGAATAATAAAAGAAAATGAACTCTCTTTTAAATGTAAAAAGATTATTCAGTCAAATTTACTCTTCACTTAATTCTTTTTTCATGTCTTACAATGCTTTTTAAACATTGGGAGTTCTCATTTTGTTCCTAAACCCTAAATGTTAGGCTTGATAATTCCTTTTTTTTCCTTTTTTTAAATCATTTTTTTATTTGTTTATTTACAGCATAACAGTGTTCATTGTTTTGGCATCACACCCAGTGCTCCATGCAGTACGAGCCCTCCCTATTACCCACCACCTGTTCCTCAACCGCCCCCCCCCGCCCCTTCAAAACCCTCTGGTTGTTTTTCAGAGTCCATAGTCTCTTATGGTTCATCTCCCCTTCAAGTTTCCCTCAACTCCCTCTCCTCTCCATCTCCCCATGTCCTCCATGTTATTTGTTATGCACCACAAATAAGTGAGACCATATGATACTTGACTCTCTCTGCTTGACTTATTTCACTCAGCATAATTTCTTCCAGTCCCGTCCATGTTGCTACAAAAGTTGGGTATTCATCCTTTCTGATGGAGGCATAATACTCCATTGTGTATATGGACCACATCTTCCTTATCCATTCATCCATTGAAGAGCATCTTGGCTCTTTCCACAGTTTGACGACCATTTGTAGCCATTGCTACAATAAACATTGGGGTAAAAATGGCCCTTCTTTTCACTACATCTGTATCATTGGGGTAAATACCCAGTAGTGCAATTGCAGGGTCTTAGGGAAGCACTATTCTTAATTTCTTGAGGAATCTCCACACTGTTCTCCAAAGTGGCTGCACTAACTTGCATTCCCACCAACAGTGTAAGAGTGTTCCCCTTTCTCCACATCCTCTCCAACACACGTTGTTTCCTGTCTTGCTAATTTTGGCCATTCTAACTGGTGTCAGGTGGTATCTCAATGTGGTTTTAATTTGAATCTCCCTGATGGCTAGTGAAGATGAACATTTTTTCATGTCTGATAGCCATTTGTATGTCTTCGTTGGAGAAGTGTCTGTTCATATCTTCTGCCCATTTTTTGATATGATTATCTGTTTTGTGTGTGTTGAGTTTGAGAAGTTCTTTATAGATCCTGGATATCAACCTTTTGTCTGTACTGTCATTTGCAAATATCTTCTCCCATTCCGTGGTTTGCCTTTTTGTTTTGTTGACTGTTTCCTTTGCTGTGCAGAAGCTTTTGATCTTGATGAAGTCTCAAAAGTTCATTTTTGCTTTTGTTTCCTTGGCCTTTGGAGACATATCTTGAAAGAAGTTGCTGTGGCTGATAGCGAAGAGGATACTGCCTATGTTCTCCTCTAGGATTCTGATAGATTACTGTCTCACGTTGAGGTCTTTTATCCATTTCGAGTTTATCTTTGTGTATGGTGTAAGAGAATGGTCGAGTTTCATTCTTCTACATATCGCTGTCCAGTTTTCCCAGCACCATTTATTGAAGAGACTATCTTTTTTCCATTGAATATTTTTTCCTGTTTTGTTGAAGATTATTTGACCATAGAGTTGAGGGCCCATATCTGGGCTCTCCACTCTGTTCCACTGGTCTATGTGTCTGTTTTTATGCCAGGACCACGCTGTCTTGGTGATCACAGCTTTGTAGTAAAGCTTGAAATCAGGTAACGTGATGCCGCCAGTTTTGTTTTTGTTTTTCAACATTTCCTTAGCAATTCGGGGTCTCTTCTGATTCCATACAAATTTTAGGATTATTTGCTCCAGCTCTTTGAAAAATACCGGTGGAATTTTGATCGGAATGGCTTTAAAAGTATAGATTGCTCTAGGCAGTATAGACATTTTAACAATGTTTATTCTTCCAATCCAAGAGCATGGAACAGTCTTCCATCTTTTGGTGTCTTCTTCAATTTCTTTCATGAGTGTTCTGTAGTTCCTCAAATAAAGATCCTTTACCTCTTTGTTTAGGTTTATTCCCAGGTATCTTATGGTTCTTGGTGCTATAGTAAATGGAATTGATTCTCTAATTTGCCTTTCTGTATTTTCATTGTTAGTGTATAAGAAAGCCACTGATTTCTGTACATTGACTTTGTATCCTGCCGCGTTACTGAATTGCTGTATGAGTTCTAGTAGTTTGGGGGTGGAGTCTTTGGGGTTTTCCATATAAAGAATCATGTCATCTGCGAAGAGAGAGAGTTTGACTTCTTCCTTGCCAATTTGGATACATTTTATTCCTCTTTGTTGTCTGATTGCCGTTGCTAGAACTTCTAATACTATGTTGAACAAGAGTGGTGAGAGTGGGCATCTTTGTCGTGTTCCTGATCTCAACGGGAAGCCTGCAAGCTTTTTCCCATTGAGGATGATATTTGCTGTGGGTCTTTCATAGATAGATTTTATGAAGTTCAGGAATGTTCCCTCTATCCCTATACTTTGAAGCGTTTTCATCAGAAACAGATGCTGGATTTTGTCAAATGCTTTTTCTGCATCAATTGAGAGGACCATGTGGTTCTTCTCTCTTCTCTTATTGATTTGTTCTATCACATTGATTGATTTGCGAATGTTGAACCAACCTTACAACCCAGGGATGAATCCCACCTGGTCATGGTGGATAATCTTTTTCATGTGCTGCTGGATCCTGTTTGCTAGGATCTTGTTGAGAATCTTTGCATCCATATTCATCAGTGATATTGGTCTGAAATTCTCCTTTATTTTAGGGTCTTTGCCTGGTTTGGAGATCAGGGTAATTCTGGCTTCATCAAAAGAGTCTGGAAGTTTTCCTTCTGCTTCAATTTTTTGGAACAGCTTCAGGAGAATTGGTGTTATTTCTTCTTTGAAAGTTTGGTAGAATTCCCCAGGTAATCCGTCAGGTCCTGGGCTCTTGTTTTTTGGGAGGTTTTTGATCACTTCTTCAATCTCGTTACTAGATATCAGTCTATTCAGGTTGTCCATTTCTTCCTGGTTCAATTTTGGGAATTTGTAGTTTTCCAGGAATGCATCCATTTCATCTAGGTTGCTTAGCTTATTGGCATATAACTGTTGGTAATAATTTCTGATGATTGTTTCTATTTCCTTGGTGTTAGTTGGGATCTCTCCCTTTTCGTTCATAATTTTATTAATTTGGGCTTTCTCTCTTTTCTTTTTGATTAGTGTGGTGAATGGTTTATTGATCTTATTCATTCTTTCAAAAAACCAGCTTCTAGTTTCATTGATACGTTCTACTGTATCTCTAATTTCTACCTCATTGATCTCTGCTCTAATCTTGATTATTTCCCTTCTTGCATGTGGAGTTGGTTTGATTTGTTGTTGATTCTCCAGTTCTTTAAGGTGTAGAGACAGCTGGTGTATTCTGGATTTTTCAATTTTTTTGAGAGAGGCTTGGATGGCTATGTATTTCCCCCTTAGAACTGCCTTTGCTGTATCCCATAGGTTTTGGACCAAAGTGTCTTCATTCTCATTGGTTTCCATGAATTGTTTAAGTTCATCTTTTATCTCCTGGTTGATCCAAGCATTCTTAAGCAAGGTGGTCTTTAGCTTCCAGGTGTTTGAGTTCCTTCTGAACTTTTTCTTGTGTTGAGTTCCAGTTTCAAAGCATTGTGATCTGAGAATATGCAGGGAATAATGTCAGTCTTTTAGTATCGGTTGAGTCCTGCTTTGTGACCCAGTATGTGGTCTACTCTGGAGAAGGTTCCATGTGCACTTGAGAAGAATGAATATTCTGTTGTTTTAGGGTGGAATGTTCTGTATATGTCTATGAGGTCCATCTGGTCCAATGTTTCATTCTATGCTCTTATTTCTTTATTAATTTTCTGGTTCGATGATCTGTCTATTTCTGAGAGAGGCGTATTAAGATCTCCTACTATTATTATATTCATATCAATATGACTATTTATCTTGATTAGTAGTTTTCTTATTTAATTGGGTGCTCCCATATTGGGGGCATGGATATTCACAATTGTTAGATCATCTTCGTGGATAGTCCCTTTAAGAATTATGTAGTGTCAATTGAGGGGGCAAGAGCCCTGTCACCCTGAAGCCATTAAAGTCTGTGAAATAAGACACAAATATCAGAGATGTTAAAACTCAATACAGGCTTTAGGAAGCTTCAAAAAAAAAAGAGTTATGTAATGTCCTAATGTATCTCTGACTACAGTCTTTAGTTTAAAATCTAATTTATCTGATATGAGAATTGCTACCCCGGCCTTCTTTTGAGGCCCATTGGCATGAAAGATGCTTCTCCATCCCTTCACTTTCAGTCTGGGTGTATCCTTAGGTTCAAAATGGGTCTCTTGTAGACAACATATGGATGGGTCCTGTCATTTTATCCAATCTGCAACCCTGTGTCATTTTATAGGCACATTTAGGCCATTCACATTGAGAGTGATTATTGAGAGATAGGTTTTTATTGACATCGTGCTGCCTTTGAAGTCTTTCTGTCTGTAGATTGTTTCTATATTTCTGTTCAATGATATTCTTAGGATTTTTTCTCTTTTATAGGACCCCCCTTAATATTTCCTGCAGTGTCGGCTTGGTGGTTGCATAGTCTTTTAAGCCTTGCCGGTCTTGGAAACTCTTTATCTCTCCATCCATTTTAAATGTCAGTCTTGCTGGATAGAGTATTCTTGGTTGCATGTTCTTCTCATTTAGTACTCTGAATATATTTTGCCAGCCCTTCCTGGCTTTCCAGGTCTCTGTGGAAAGGTCTGACGTTATTCTAATGGGCTTTCCTCTGTATGTAAGAAGCTTCTTTGTCCTAGCTGCTTTTAAGAGGGTCTCTCTTGAAACATAATTCCTCATTCTAACTATAAGGTGTCGTGAGGACTTTTGAGAATAAAAATCTTGGGAGGAAATCTTTCTGCCTCTAGTACATGAACATTGTTTCCATTCGTGAGATTGGGAAAATTTTCATAGACAACTTCTTCCACTATATCTTCTAGACTTCTTTCTTTTTCCTCCCCTTCAGGGAGTCCAATAATTCTGACATTGGAACGTTTCATGGCATTGTTTATTTCCCTGATTCTGTTTTCGTGGCTTCTGAGCTGTTTGTTCCAGGCTTCCTCCTGATCCTTTCTCTCTATCTGTTTGTCCTCCAGATCACTAATTCTATCTTCTGTCTCAGTTACCCTAGCTTTTAAAGAATTTAGATTAGATTGGAACTCCTTGAGAGCATTTTGAACATCATCCCTGGTGGCTTTCAGTTCTGCCCTAACATTGTGAACTTCATCCCTGGTGGCTTTCAGTTCTGCCCTAATCAATTCTGTTTGGTAATCCATCGCTTTCTCCAACCTAGCTATTGCCTGGAAAATTGTTAGTCTGAATTCCTTTTCTGACATATTGTCTATGTCGATAGCCATTAGCTCTGTTGCAGAAGGCCCATCCTCTGTATTTTTCTTCTGTTGGGTATTCCTCCTCCTAGTCAATTTGGTAAGAGATGAATGAACAGATGCAGCTGGACTTATCAATTGTGATGCAGTCAATGTGCACCCTGGAACGCTTCTGTGCAATCAGGATTCCCCACCCAAATGAGAGAAAAAAGAAATGAAAAAGAAATAGAGAAGAAGAAAGAAAAAATAAAGGGAAAAGAAAAAAGGAAAAAAAGAGAGAGAGAGAGAGACAGGAAAAAAAGGGAAGATAAAAGAGAAGGCTCAGCCCAAATGGGCCACAAGGTAAGATTTGTGATGTATACAAACAAAAACAGACAAACCAAAAGACTGACAAATGTATATGACAAGAGGGGAGGAGTCAAGATGGCGGAGAAGTAGCAGCCTGAGACTACATCAGGTAGCAGGAGATCAGCTCGATAGCTTATCTAAACATTGCAAACACCTACAAATCCAATGGGAGAGCGAAGAGAAGAAGAACAGCAACTCTAGAAACAGAAAATCAACCACTTTCTGAAAGGTAGTACTGGCGGAGAAGTGAATCTAAAACGACGCGAAGATAGACCGCGGGGGGAGGGGCCGGCTCCCGGCAAGCAGCGGAGCAACGGAGCACAAAATCAGGACTTTTAAAAGTCTGTTCCACTGAGGGACATTGCTCCAGAGGCTAAACCAGGGTGAAGCCCACGCGGGGTCAGCGTGGCCCCGGGCCCCGCAGGGTCACAGAAAGATCGGGGGTGTCAGAGTGTCGGAGAGCTCGCAGGTATTAGAACGGAAAAGCCGGCTGCAGAGACAGAGCCGAGGACTGAACTCTCAGCTCGGGGTTACCTTGAACTGGTCGCGGGCTGGGTGAACTCAGAGTGCGGCTAGAGGCTGGGGATACGGGAGTGATTGGGTGCTGTCCTCTGGGGGCGCACTGAGGAGTGGGGCCCCAGGCTCTCGGCTCCTCCGGGCCGGAGACTAGGAGGCCGCCATTTTCATTCCCGTCCTCCGGAACTCTACGGAAAGCATTCAGGGAACAGAAGCTCCCAAAAGCGAACCCGAGCCGATTACTTAGTCTGGCCGCCGGTAAGTGCGGTGCAATCCCGCCTCGGGCAAAGACACTTGAGAGTCACTACAACAGGCCCCTCCCCCAGAAGATCAACAAAATATCCAGCCAGGACGAAGTTCATCTATCAAGGAGAAAGCAGGTTCAATTCCTAAGACAGCAGAGCAATTCCAGAGGAGGAGAAAGCAAAGCACGTAACTCATGGCTTTCTCCCCATGATTCTTTAGTCCTGCGGCTACTTCAATTTTTTTTTTTCTTTTTTCAATTTTTTTTCTTTTTTCAATTTTTTTTCTTTTTTCTTTTTTCTTCTTCTGCTAAATTTTTTAAAACTTTTACCCTTTTCTTTTTTAACGTTTTTTGATTGGTTCATCTAAATATATATATTTTTTTCTTTCTTTTTTATATTTGTCTTTTATTTTTTAAATTTTTTTCTTTTTTTTTCAGAACCTGTTTTTATCCCCTTTCTCCCCCCCACAATTTGGGGTCTCTTCTGATTTGGTTACAGCGCATTTTTCTGGGGTCTTTTCCACCCTTTTAGTAGTTTATTTGCTCCTTCATATCCTCTTATCTGGACAAAATGACAAGGCGGAAAAAATCACCACAAACAAAAGAACAAGAGACAGTACTGAAGGCTAGGGACCTAATCAACACAGACATTGGTAATATGTCAGATCAAGAGTTCAGAATGACGATTCTGAACGTTCTAGCCGGGATTGAAAAAGGCATGGAAGATATTAGAGAAACCCTCTCTGGAGATATTAAAGCCCTTTCTGGAGAAATTAAAGAACTAAAATCTAACCAAGTTGAAATCAAAAAAGCTATTAATGAGGTGCAATCAAAAATGGAGGCTCTCACTGCTAGGATCAATGAGGCAGAAGAAAGAATTAGTGATATAGAAGACCAAATGACAGAGAATAAGGAAGCCGAGCAAAAGAGGGACAAACAGCTACTGGACCATGAGGGGAGAATTCGAGAGATAAGTGACACCATAAGAGGAAACAACATCAGAATAATTGGGATTCCAGAAGAAGAAGAAACAGAGAGGGGAGCAGAAGGTCTATTGGAGAGAATCATTGGAGAGAATTTCCCTAATATGGCAAAGGGAATAAGCATTAAAATCCAGGAGATGCAGAGAACCCCCCTCAAAGTCAACAAGAATAGGTCCACACCCCGTCACCTAATAGTAAAATTTACAAGTCTTAGTGACAAAGAGAAACTCCTGAAAGCAGCCCGAGAAAAGAAGTCTGTAACATACAATGGTAAAAATATTAGATTGGCGGCAGACTTATCCACAGAGACCTGGCAGGCCAGAAAGAGCTGGCATGATATATTCAGAGCACTCAACGAGAAAAACATGCAGCCAAGAATACTCTATCCAGCTAGGCTATCATTGAAAATAGAAGGAGAGATAAAAAGCTTCCAGGACAAACAAAAACTGAAAGAATTTGCAAACACCAAACCAGCTCTACAGGAAATATTGAAAGGGGTCCTCTAAGCAAAGAGAGAGCCTAAAAGTAGTAGATCAGAAAGGTACAGAGACAATATACAGTAACAGTCACCTTACAGGCTAATAATGTCACTAAATTCATATCTCTCAATAGTTACCCTGAAAGTTAATGGGCTAAATGCCCCAATCAAAAGACACAGGGTATCAGAATGGATAAAAAAACAAAACCCATCAGTATGTTGCCTACAGGAAACTCATTTTAGACGTGAAGACACCTCCAGATTTAAAGTGAGGGGGTGGAAAACAATTTACCATGCTACTGGGCATCATAAGAAAGCTGGGGTGGCAATCCTTATATCAGATCAATTAGATTTTAAGCCAAAGACTAAAATAAGAGATGAGGAAGGACACTATATCCTACTCAAAGGGTCTGTCCAACAAGAAGATCTAACAATTTTAAATATTTATGCCCCTAACGTGAGAGCAGCCAACTATATAAACCAATTAATAACAAAATCAAAGAAACACATCAATAATAATACAATAATAGTAGGGGACTGTAACACTCCCCTCACTGAAATGGACAGATCATCCAAGCCAAAGATCAACAAGGAAATCAAGGCCTTAAATGACACACTGGACCAGATGGACATCACAGATCTATTCAGAACATTTCATCCCAAAGCAACAGAATACACATTCTTCTCTAGTGCACATGGAACCTTCTCCAGAATAGATCACATCCTGGGTCACAAATCAGGTCTCAAACGGTATCAAAAGATTAGGATCATTCCCTGCATATTTTCAGACCACAATGCTCTGAAGCTAGAACTCAATCACAAGAGGAAAGCTGGAAAGAACCCAAATACATGGAGACTAAACAGCATCCTTCTAAAGAATGAATGGGTTAACCAGGAAATTAAAGAAGAATTGAAAAAATTCATGGAAACAAATGATAATGAAAACACAACAGTTCAAAATCTGTGGGACACAGCAAAGGCAGTCCTGAGAGGAAAATATATAGCGGTACAAGCCTTTCTCAAGAAACAAGAAAGGTCTCAAGTACACAACCCAACAATACGCGTAAAGGAGCTGGAGAAAGAACAAGAAAGAAACCCTAAACCCAGCAGGAGAAGAGAAATCATAAAGATCAGAGCAGAAATCAATGAAATAGAAACCAAAAAAACAATAGAAAAAATCAATGAAACTAGGAGCTGGTTCTTTGAAAGAATTGATAAGATTGATAAACCCCTGGCCAGACTCATCAAAAAGAAAAGAGAAAGGACCCAAATAAATAAAATCATGAATGAAAGAGGAGAGATCACAACTAACACCAAAGAAATACAGACAATTATAAGAACATACTATGAGCAACTCTACGCCAACAAATTGGACAATCTGGAAGAAATGGATGCATTCCTAGAGACATATAAACTACCACAACTGAACCAGGAAGAAATAGAAAACCTGAACAGGCCCATCACCAGTAAGGAGATTGAAACAGTCATCAAACATCTCCAAACAAACAAAAGCCCAGGGCCAGACAGCTTCCCAGGGGAATTCTACCAAGCATTTAAAGAAGAACTAATTCCTATTCTCCTGAAACTGTTCCAAAAAATAGAAATGGAAGGAAAACTTCCAAACTCATTCTATGAGGCCAGCATCACCTTGATCCCAAAACCAGACAAGGATCCCACCAAAAAAGAGAACTACAGACCAATATCCTTGATGAACACAGATGCAAAAATTCTCACCAAAATTCTAGCCAATAGGATTCAACAGTACATTAAAAGGATTATTCACCACGATCAAGTGGGATTTATTCCAGGGCTGCAGGGTTGGTTCAACATCCGCAAATCAATCAATGTGATAGAACACATTAATAAAAGAAAGAACAAGAACCATATGATACTCTCAATAGATGCTGAAAAAGCATTTGACAAAGTACAGCATCCCTTCCTGAACAAAACTCTTCAAAGTGTAGGGATAGAGGGCACATACCTCAATATTATCAAAGCCATCTATGGAAAACCCACCGCAAATATCATTCTCAATGGAGAAAAACTGAAAGCTTTTCCGTTAAGGTCAGGAACACGGCAGGGATGTCCATTATCACCACTGCTATTCAACATAGTACTAGAAGTCCTAGCCTCAGCAATCAGACAACAAAAGAAATTAAAGGCATCCAAATTGGTAAAGAAGAAGTCAAACTATCACTCTTCGCAGATGATATGATACTATATGTGGAAAACCCAAAAGACTCCACTCCAAAACTGCTAGAACTTGTACAGGAATTCAGTGAAGTGTCAGGATATAAAATCAATGCACAGAAATCAGTTGCATTTCTGTACACCAACAACAAGACTGAAGAAAGAGAAATTAAGGAGTCAATCCCATTTACAATTGTACCCAAAACTATAAGGTACCTAGGAATAAACCTAACCAAAGAGACTAAGAATCTATACACAGAAAATTGTAAAGTACTCATGAAAGAAATTGAGAAAGACACAAAGAAATGGAAAAATGTTCCATGCTCCTGGATTGGAAGAATAAATATTGTGAAAATGTCCATGCTACCTAAAGCAATCTACACATTTAATGCAATCCCTATCAAAATACCATCCATTTTTTTCAATGAAATGGAACAAATAATCCTCAAATTTATATGGAACCAGAAAAGACCTCGAATAGCCAAAGGAATATTGAAAAAGAAAGCCAAAGTTGGTGGCATCACAATTCCGGACTTCAAGCTCTATTACAAAGCTGTCATCATCAAGACAACATGGTACTGGCACAAAAACAGACACATAGATCAGTGGAACAGAATAGAGAGCCCAGAAATAGACCCTCAACTCTATGGTCAACTAATCTTCGACAAAGCAGGAAAGAATGTCCAATGGAAAAAAGACAGCCTCTTCAATAAATGGTGCTGGGAAAATTGGACAGCCACATGCAGAAAAATGAAATTGGACCACTTCCTTACACCACACACGAAAATAGACTCCAAATGGATGAAGGACCTCAATGTGAGAAAGGAATCCATCCAAATCCTTGAGGAGAATGCAGGCAGCAACCTCTTCGACCTCAGCCATAGCAACATCTTCCTAGGAACAACGGCAAAGGCAAGGGAAGCAAGGGCAAAAATGAACTTTTGGGATCTCATCAAGATCAAAAGCTTTTGCACAGCAATGGAAACAGTTAACAAAACCAAAAGACAACTGACAGAATGGGAGAAGATATTTGCAAACGACATATCAGATAAAGGGCTAGTATCCAAAATCTATAAGGAACTTAGCAAACTCAACACCCAAAGAACAAACAATCCAATCAAGAAATGGGCAGAGGACATGAACAGACATTTCTGCAAAGAAGACATCCAGATGGCCAACAGACACATGAAAAAGTGCTCCACGTCACTCGGCATCAGGGAAATACAAATCAAAACCACAATGAGATATCACCTCACACCAGTCAGAATGGCTAAAATGAACAAGTCAGGAAATGACAGATGCTGGCGAGGATGTGGAGAAAGGGGAACCCTCCTCCACTGTTGGTGGGAATGCAAGCTGGTGCAACCACTCTGGAAAACAGCATGGAGATTCCTCAAAATGTTGAAAATAGAACTACCCTATGACCCAGCAATTGCACTACTGGGTATTTACCCTAAAGATACAAACATAGTGATCCGAAGGGGCACGTGTACCCGAATGTTTATAGCAGCAATGTCTACAATAGCCAGACTATGGAAAGCACCTAGATGTCCATCAACAGATGAATGGATAAAGAAGATGTGGTATATATACACAATGGAATACTATGCAGCCATCAAAAGAAATAAAATCTTGCCATTTGCGACGACGTGGATGGAACTAGAGCGTATCATGCTTAGTGAAATAAGTCAATCGGAGAAAGACAACTATCATATGATCTCCCTGATATGAGGACATGGAGAAGCAACATGGGGGGGTAGGGGGATAGGAGAAGAATAAATGGAACAAGATGGGATTGGGAGGGAGACAAACCATAAATGACTCTTAATCTTACAAAACAAACTGGGGGTTGCTGGGGGGAGGTGGGATTGGGAGAGGGGGAGGGGGCTATGGACATTGGGGAGGGGAGGCGAATCATAAGAGACTATGGACTCTGAAAAACAACCTGAGGGTTTTGAAGGGTCAGGGGTGGGAGGTTGGGGCAACCTGAGGGTTTTGAAGGGTCAGGGGTGGGAGGTTGGGGGAACAGGTGGTGGGTAATGGGGAGGGCACGTTTTGCATGGAGCACTGGGTGTGATGCCAAAACAATGAACACTGTTATGCTGTAAATAAACAAATAAATGAATAAAAAAAAGTATATGACAAGAGAAAAAAAAATATATATATATAAGCAAAAAAAAAAAAAAAAGGAAGAACCTCATCAGAAAGAACCCCAAGTATAATATTTATATATTATCAGGACAAACACAAATTCACAGAAACATTGACAGAAGGAAAAATTGGGAGAGTGGTTATAAATTCTCAGTGTGGGTGAGGAAGGTTATTTTGATTCTTCCTGAAGCTATCTTGATGTTTTTGTTAAGGGACTCAACTTTCCTAAGTTACAGGGGGAGTAGAAACTGGTTTGCCTATAGGGGTAGCATTGATTGGGGAAAGGGGATTACCTTGAAGTTTAACTCTATATGTATAGTAGAAAATAAAAATTAAAAAAGAATAAACTAGAGTAAACTAAATTAAAATTTAAAAAGAATTAAAAAAATAGAAAAGCAAAAGAAAAACACAGGTGTATGTATCAAAATGTTCAGGTTAGAAGGTTATTAAAGAATTTGATGTACTGGACATCTCAGTATGACGGTAAATAGGTTAAAAATTATCTGTATGTAAAAAAAAAAAGAACCAGAATATTGGTAAAGAGTTAAAAATAAAAGTTGTATTTATGAAGTAGTGGTGGTTGTTCTCTTGTAGTCTTTTTTTTTTCT
Source organism: Meles meles (assembly GCF_922984935.1). NCBI lineage: Eukaryota > Metazoa > Chordata > Mammalia > Carnivora > Mustelidae > Meles > Meles meles. The sequence goes on along the minus strand of NC_060087.1, from coordinate 48,616,736 downwards.
TCCTTCCTGGTTGGTTTTCTGGGGGAGGGGCCTGCCACGTGGGTTTTCAGACAATGATGTTGCCTGAGTTAGGTCCTCCTGCTCTCCTCAAGGGGGTGAGCTCTGAGGAAACTGTTTTTTTCAGCCTTTTGTTCTCTGGGGGTTTTTATGTTCTTTCATCTGTTTTCTCTCGCCTTGACAGCTTTTGATGGTTTTTGGAGGTTTAGAGGAGAGCAAACTGCACCCCGACCTCCTTCTCAGAGAGAAGCCTCAGAATGTTTTGCAAAAGCTGCTGGCAGAGTCAGTTCTGAGTCACTGTCCCTGGGGATGCAGGAGCTCCTCGTTGTACCCAAAACCAGGGCAGCGGTGGCTGTCTAGGCAGCTCCAGACCGCCAGAGAGGTTTGGAGCAGAGATTGCACACTGAGATTTTCCCACTGTCCCGGGCTGGGAATGTCTGGTTTTTCCGGATACCAGAGCTCCAGGCTAGCGCCTATGAGCACCTATCCCAAGGGAGGGTGTGGGACGTTTCAGATTGCCATCCGGCCAGGCTCCCAGCCCCTCACAGAAGCCAGACCCCACTCGTTCTCGGGTGCGCTGGCGTTCAGGCGCACTGGCAGCTCAGGGATGGAGACCTGATTTCTCCGCCGCACTCTCTCTGGCTCAGCGCCAGGGGAGGCTGTCCTGGGTCCAGGGACTTAGGTCCCTGACCCTAACAGCCCAGGTTCCCACTATTACCGCCCCCGCAATCCTTTGCTCTTTGTTTTTTGAGTGCTTTCAACCAGACTCCAAGTTAATGCTGGTCCCCAGAGGCAGAGCACTCACGTGTTGGGGTATTACTTTCCAATAGGCCACCTCTGGTGGCTCCTCCCCCTTTTGTTTATCTTCTGATATCTGTCGGATGCTCCCAGTCGGCTTTACCTGCCACTGTCGTCTTCTGCTCCTGTAGAGATCCAGACGTGTATAATTCTGATCTCAGGCTGATTTCATAGGTGGTCGGAGTTCTTTGGTAGGTAATCAGCTCACTTTAGGGTACAGGTTGAAATGGTGCGTCCTCCTACTTCCCCACCATCTTGACCTACCAGGCTTGATAATTCTTATTACTATTCATGAATTCAATCTGGGTGCACCCATCCTCTTTGATTTATCACATCTCTGTTGCTGATTCCTGAATTTCAAACTGTGGTGTGAATATCTTTAGAAGTTCTAGACTCTTTTATCCAGCTTCCTACCTAATGAGCATCTCCACTAAACTGTCCTTGGAGATCTCAAACTCATAATATTAAAAACTAAGCACATTGCAATTACTCTTCACTAACCTGTTTCTCCTTTTTAAAAAATTATGTGACTCAGGAAATAGTAACAGGACTTAATTATCAAAAGCAAAAATTAAACAAATAAACACCCATTTGACTCATCTGGGACACATTCTGTTATCGTTTTCATGGCCAATAATACAATAAGTCTAGTCAGTTTCACCACACATATATCACTAACACTGTCTACTACCCCCATCTTGTCACCACTGTAATGCAATAATAAAATTATAAGAAATGGCACATTTACAGTTTACCATAATTCTGATTATGAATACTAGGTACAAACATCTAGGTGTTTGTCTAAAGAAATCCATCAACAATTGTAACCTGACATTACATCAAGGACAACAGACAAAATGGAAACTATTACTACTACTAAAAATTTCTTGAGATACAGACGGATACTGGTCCATTTAGTCCTGGATCACTAGGAGACAGAAGATATGTTGTAATAAGTAGTTTAACCCCTTTTTAAAAATTTTAATTCCAGTTTCGTTAATATAAAGTGTTACATTAGTTTTAGGTGTACAATATAATGATTCAACAATTCCATACACCACACAGTTCTCATCACAAGTGCATACCTTAATCTCCATCACCTATTCTACCCATCCCTCCATTCACCATCCCTCACCTTCCCTCTGGTAACCATCAATTTGTTCTCTACAATTAAGAGTCTGTTTCTTGGTTTCTCTCTCTCTCTCTCTCTCTCTCTCTCTCTCTCTCTTTGTTCATTTGTTTTGTTTCTTAAATTCCGTACATGAGTGAAATCATATGGTATTTGTCTTTCTCTGACCAACGTATTTCTTTTAGCATTATACCTGCCAGGCTACTAAGGCTTATGTGAATCATGAATCACTAACTCCTGGCAAAGGTGGAGAAGGTAGAGATAGCCTGTAGATAAGACACAGACTCAGAGCCATGCAGGATTCTGAATGCTCTGGGGTCAGAAAAAGGGTTAGGGTCACCTGAGATTTTCTCAGTTGCCCTGTTACCTCCAATTCTTCACATAAGTACTCCTTCCTCTTTCAATTTGCTCCCACACCTCAGTCTTAGTATTGTGATGACAGTTTGGGCTATGATATGAAAGAAACCCAGATTTGAACCCAGGCCCCTCTTGTGTTGAGCAAGTTGTATACTCCTGTTCTGTCTAGCATGCCTCATTTGCAGAACTATGGACATAACAGAAATGACCTTGTAGGGTTGCTGTGGGAATTAGAGGCATGATGTATGCAAATTGTCTGGCACAGAGAAGTTGTTCAAACAATGTTCACCATTATTATAGAAACCTTGCTCACATTCCTTTTCTGTGTCTATGCCTCTTACCTAAGTAAGGAATGTATGAGTCACACTTCACCATCCACAAGATGGAAATGAGAATGCCCAATCTTCAGTAAAGTTGTGAGGATTATATGAGACAATGTGTGCCAAAACCTGACCAGACATGCTCTGAATAGATGATTTTTAAATTTTTTTTATTTATTTATTTTTTCAGTGTAACAGTATTCATTGTTTTTGCACAACACCCAGTGCTCCATGCAATACGTGCCTTCCCTATTACCCACCACTTGGTACCCCCAACCTCACACCCCCGCCCCTTCAAAATCCTCAGGTTGCTTTTCAGAGTCCATAGTCTCTTATGGTTCACCTCCCCTTCCAATTTCCCTCAACTTCCTTCTCCTCTCCATCTCCCAATGTCCTCCATGTCATTTGTTATGCTCCACAAATAAGTGAAACCATATGATACTTGACTCTCTCTGCTTGACTTATTTCACTCAGCATAATCACTTCCAGTCCCATCCATGTTGCTATAAAAGTTGGGTATTCATCCTTCTTTTTTTTTTTTTATAAACATATAATGTATTTTTATCCCCAGGGGTACAGGTCTGTGAATCACCAGGTTTACATACTTCACAGCACTCACCATGGCACATACCCTCCCCAATGTCCATAACCCCCTCCCCCTCTCCCAACCCCACCTCCCCCCAGCAACCCCCAGTTTGTTTTGTGAGATTAAGAGTCATTTACGGTTTGTCTCCCTCCCAATCCCATCTTGTTTCATTTATTCTTCTCCTATCCCCCTAACCCCCCATGTTGCACCTCCACGTCCTCAGATCAGGGAGATCATATGACAGTTGTCTTTCTCCAACTGAATTATTTCACTAAGCATGATACGCTCTAGTTCCATCCACGTCGTCGCAAATGGCAAGATTTCATTTCTTTTGATGGCTGCATAGTATTCCATTGTGTATATATACCACATCTTCTTTATCCATTCATCTGTTGATGGACATCTAGGTGCTTTCCATAGTTTGGCTATTGTAGACATTGCTGCTATAAACATTCGGGTACACGTGCCCCTTCGGATCACTATGCTTGTATCTTTAGGGTAAATACCCAGTAGTGCAATTGCTGGGTCATAGGGTAGTTCTATTTTCAACATTTTGAGGAATCTCCATGCTGTTTTCCAGAGTGGTTGCACCAGCTTGCATTCCCACCAACAGTGGAGGAGGGTTCCCCTTTCTCCACATCCTCGCCAGCATCTGTCATTTCCTGACTTGTTCATTTTAGCCATTCTGACTGGTGTGAGGTGATATCTCATTGTGGTTTTGATTTGTATTTCCCTGATGCCGAGTGACGTGGAGCACTTTTTCATGTGTCTGTTGGCCATCTGGATGTCTTCTTTGCAGAAATGTCTGTTCATGTCCTCTGCCCATTTCTTGATTGGATTGTTTGTTCTTTGGGTGTTGAGTTTGCTAAGTTCCTTATGGATTTTGGATGCTAGCCCTTTATCTGATGTGTCATTTGCAAATATCTTCTCCCATTCTGTCAGTTGTCTTTTGGTTTTGTTAACTGTTTCCTTTGATGTGCAAAAGCTTTTGATCTTGATGAAATCCCAATAGTTCATTTTTGCCCTTGCTTCCCTGGCCTTTTCCGATGTTCCTAGGAAGATGTTGCTGCGGCTGAGGTCAAAGAGGTTGCTGCCTGCGTTCTCCTCAAGGATTTTGATGGATTCCTTTCTCACATTGAGGTCCTTCATCCATTTGGAGTCTATTTTCGTGTGTGGTGTAAGGAAGTGGTCCAATTTCATTTTTCTGCATGTGGCTGTCCAATTTTCCCAGCACCATTTATTGAAGAGGCTGTCTTTTTTCCATTGGACATTCTTTCCTGCTTTGTCGAAGATTAGTTGACCATAGAGTTGAGGGTCTATTTCTGGGCTCTCTATTCTGTTCCATTGATCTATGTGTCTGTTTTTGTGCCAGTACCATGCTGTCTCGATGATGACAGCTTTGTAATAGAGCTTGAAGTCCGGAATTGTGATGCCACCAACTTTGGCTTTCTTTTTCAATATTCCTTTGGCTATTCGAGGTCTTTTCTGGTTCCATATAAAGTTTAGGATTATTTGTTCCATTTCTTTGAAAAAATGTATGGTATTTTGATAGGGATTGCATTAAATGTGTAGACTGCTTTAGGTAGCATAGACATTTTCACAATATTTATTCTTCCAATCCAGGAGCATTGAATATTTTTCCATCTCTTTGTGTCTTCCTCAATTTATTTCATGAGTACTTTATAGTTTTCTGCATATAGATTCTTAGCCTCTTTGGTGAGGTTTATTCCTAGGTATCTTATAGTTTTGGGTGAAATTGTAAATGGGATTGACTCTTTAATTTCTCTTTCTGCTGTCTTGTTGTTGGTGTACAGAAATGCAACTGATTTCTGTGCATTGATTTTATACCCCGACACTTTACTGAATTCCTGTTCAAGTTCTAGCAGTTTTGGAGTGGAGTCTTTTGGGTTTTCCACATATAGTATCATATCATCTGCAAAGAGTGATAGTTTTACTTCTTCTTTGCCAATTTGGATGCCTTTAATTTCTTTTTGTTGTCTGATTGCTGAGGCTAGGACTTCTAGTACTGTGTTGAATAGCAGTGGTGATAATGGACATCCATGCCGTATTCATGACCTTATCGGAAAAACTTTCAGTTTTTCTCCATTGAGAATGATATTTGCGGTGGGTTTTTCATAGATGGCTTTGATAATATTGAGGTATGTGCCCTCTATCCCTACACTTTGAAGAGTTTTGATCAGGAAGGGATGCTGTACTTTGTCAAATGCTTTTTCAGCATCTATTGAGAGTATCATATGGTTCTTGTTCTTTCTATTATTAATGTGTTCTATCACATTGATTGATTTGTGGATGTTGAACCAACCCTGCATACCTGGAATAAATCCCAAGTGATCGTGGTGAATAATCCTTTTAATGTACTGTCGAATCCTATTGGCTAGTATTTTGGTGAGAATTTTTGCATCTGTGTTCATCAAGGATATTGGTCTGTAGTTCTCTTTTTTGGTGGGATCCTTGTCTGGTTTTGGGATCAAGGTGATGCTGGCCTCATAAAATGAGTTTGGAAGTTTTCCTTCCATTTCTATTTTCTTGGAACAGTTTCAGGAGAATAGGAATTAGTTCTTCTTTAGATGTTTGGTAGAATTCCCCTGGGAAGCTGTCTGGCCCTGGGCTTTTGTTTGTTTGGAGATGTTTGATGACTGTTTCAATCTCCTTACTGGTGATGGGCCTGTTCAGGTTTTCTATTTCTTCCTGGTTCAGTTGTGGTAGTTTATATGTCTCTAGGAATGCATCCATTTCTTCCCGATTCTCAAATTTGTTGGCGTAGAGTTGCTCATAGTATGTTCTTATAATTGTCTGTATTTCTTTGGTGTTGGTTGTGATATTTCCTCTTTCATTCATGATTTTATTTTTTGGGGTCCTTTCTCTTTTCTTTTTGATAAGTCTGGCCAGGGGTTTATCAATCTTATTGATTTTTTCAAAGAACCAGCTCCTAGTTTCGTTGATTTTTTCTATTTTTTTTTTTTTTTTTGGTTTCTATTTCATTGATTTCTGCTCTGATCTTTATGATTTCTCTTCTCCTGCTGGGTTTAGGGTTTCTTTCTTGTTCTTTCTCCAGCTCCTTTAGGTGTAGGGTTAGGCTGTGTACTTGAGACCTTTCTTGTTTCTTGAGAAAGGCTTGTACCGCTATATATTTTCCTCTCAGGATTGCCTTTGCTGTGTCCCACAGATTTTGAACCGTTGTGTTTTCTTTATCATTTGTTTCCATGAATTTTTTCAATTCTTCTTTAATTTCCTGGTCGACCCATTCATTCTTTAGAAGGATGCTGTTTAGTCTCCATGGATTTGGGTTCTTTCCAGCTTTCCTCTTGTGATTGAGTTCTAGCTTCAGAGCATTGTGGTCTGAAAATATGCAGGGAATGAACCCAATCTTTTGATACCAGTTGAGACCTGATTTGTGACCCAGGATGTGATCTATTCTGGAGACTATTCCATGTGCCCTTGAGAATAATGTGTATTCTGTTGCTTTGGGATGAAATGTTCTGAATATATCTGTGATGTCCATCTGGTCCAGTGTGTCATTTAAGGCCTTGATTTCCTTGTTGATCTTTGGCTTGGATGATCTGTCCATTTCAGCGAGGGGAGTGTTAAAGTCCCCTACTATTATTGTATTATTATCAATATGTTTCTTTGATTTTGTTATTAATTGGTTTATATAGTTGGCTGCTCCCACGTTAGGGGCATAGATATTTAAAATTGTTAGATCTTCTTGTTGGACAGACCCTTTGAGTATGATATAGTGTCCTTCCTCATCTCTTAGTGTAGTCTTTGGCTTAAAATCTAATTGATCTGATATAAGGATTGCCACCCCAGCTTTCTTCTGATGCCCATTAGCATGGTACATTGTTTTTCACCCCCTCACTTTAAATCTGGAGGTGTCTTCGCGTCTAAAACGAGTTTCTTGTAGGCAACATATTGATGGGTTTTGTTTTTTTTTTTCCATTCTGATACCCTGTGTCTTTTGATTGGGGCATTTAGCCCATTAACCTTCAGGGTAACTATTGAGAGATATGAATTTAGTGCCATTATTAGCCTGTAAGGTGACTGTTACTGTATATTGTCTCTGTTCCTTTCTGATCTACTACTTTTAGGCTTTCTCTTTGCTTAGAGGACACCTTTCAATATTTCCTGTAGAGCTGGTTTGGTGTTTGCAAATTCTTTCAGTTTTTGTTTGTCCTGGAAGCTTTTTATCTCTCCTTCTATTTTCAATGATAGCCTAGCTGGATAGGGTATTCTTGGCTGCATGTTTTTCTTGTTTAGTGCTCTGAATATATCATGCCAGCTCTTACTGGCCTGCCAGGTCTCTGTGGATAAGTCTGGTGCCAATCTCATATTTTTACCATTGTATGTTATAGACTTCTTTTCCCGGGCTTCTTTCAGGATTTTCTCTTTGTCACTAAGACTTGTAAATTTTACTATTAGGTGACGGGTTGTGGACCTATTCTTGTTGACTTTGAGGGGGTTTCTCTGCATCCTCTGGATTTTGATGCTTGTTCCCTTTGCCATATTAGGAAAATTCTCTCCAATGATTCTCTCCAATAGACCTTCTGCTCCCCTCTCTGTTTCTTCTTCTTCTGGAATCCCAATTATTCTAATGTTGTTTCGTCTTATGGTGTCACTTATCTCTGGAATTCTCCCCTCATGGTCCAATAGTTGTTTGTCCCTCTTTTGCTCAGCTTCTTTATTCTCTGTCATTTGGTCTTCTATATCACTAGTTCTTTCTTCTGCCTCATTTATCCTAGCAGTGAGAGCCTTCATTTTTGATTGCACCTCATTAATAGATTTTTTTATTTCAACTTGGTTAGATTTTAGTTCTTTAATTTCTTCAGAAAGGGCTTTTATATCTCCAGAGAGGGTTTCTCCAATATCGTCCATGCCTTTTTCGAGCCCATCTAGAACCTTCAGAATCGTCATTCTGAACTCTTGATCTGACATATTACCAATGTCTGTGTTGATTAGGTCCCTAGCCTTCAGTACTGCCACTTGTTCTTTTGTTTGTGGTGATTTTGTCCGCCTTGTCATTTTGTCCAGATAAGAATATATGAAGGAGAGAATAAAATACTAAAAGGGTGGCAAAAACCTCAGAAAATTGCACTGTAACCAAATCAGAAGAGACCACAAATTTTGGGGAGGAGAAAGGGGATAAAAAGAGGTTCAGAAAAAAAGAAAAAAATTTAAAAAATAAAACAAATAAGAAAAAATATAAAAAAGAAAGAAAAAATATATTTTGGATAAACTAGTCAAAAAATGTTAAAAAAAGAAAAGGGTAAAAGTTTTAAAAAATTTAGCCAAAGAAGAAAAAAGAAAGAAAAAAATTGAAAAAAAAATTGTATTAACCACAAGACTAAAGAATCATGGGGAGAAAGCCATTAGTTCCGTGCTTTGCTTTCTTCTCCTCTGGAATTCCGCTGCTGTCTTAGGTATTGAACCTGCTTTCCTTGATAGATGAACTTCGTCCTGGCTGGATATTTGGTTGATCTTCTGGGGGAGGGGCCTCTTGTAGTGACTCTCAAGTGTCTTTGCCCGAGGCGGAATTGCACTGCCCTTACCGGGGGCCAGACTAAGTAATCCACTCAGGTTTGCTTTTGGGAGCTTCTGTTCCCTGAACGCTTTCTGTAGAGTTCCGCAGGACGGGAATGAAAATGGCGGCCTCCTAGTCTCCGGCCTGGAGGAGCCCAGAGCCCGGGGCCCCACTCCTCAGTGCGCCCCCTGAGGACAGCACCCAATCACTCCCATATCCCCAGCCTCCAGCCGCGCTCCAAGCTCACCCAGCCTGCAACCAGTTCAAGGTAACCCCAAGCTGAGAGTTCAGTCCTAGGCTCTGTCTCTGTAGCCGGCTTCTCCATTCTAACACCTGCGAGCTCTGTGACACTCCGACACCCCCAATCCTTCTGTGACCCTGCGGGACCTGGGGCCACACTGACCCCGCATGGGCTTCACCCCAGTTTAGCCTCTGGAGCAATGTCCCTCAGTGGAACAGACTTTTAAAAGTCCTGATTTTGTGCTCCGTTGCTCTGCTGCTTGCCAGGAGCCGGCCCCTCCCCCCGCGGTCTATCTTCCTGTCGCTTTAGATTCACCTCTCCGCCAGTCCTACCTTTCAGAAAGTGGTTGATTTTCTGTTTCTAGAATTGCTGTTCTTCTTCTCTTTGATCTCCTGTTGGATTTGTAGGTGTTTGCAATGTTTAGATAAGCTATCGAGCTGATCTCGATCAGAAGATCCTTAATACAGGAGGAGCAATGCCAGAACCTCCAGACAGAATCAGAAGCAAGAATAGAGGTGAGTAAGCAAATGCTGGTGCACATATAAATGGGTGAGCACTTACATGATATGCACACACAGGAATGCAAACAAATTGAGTGGCTGAGTCCACAAGGTCTCCCTCTGCCTGATAAAGAAAAACTCACGACATAGGCAAACCTGGATCTGAATGTCAAGCACACTATGGCTCCAGCTGAAACATGCTGAGGAAGGAAGATAGGTTGCCTCATTTCTACCATCACTCACTCATTCATTCATTCATTCATTCAGTTTATCAGTCTCACTTTTGAAGACTTTCTCTGGGCTGTTAGGCCCCTTTAGAGATTGCATGGAGCCTGATCCATTACATAAAGAATATATAGCAAGGTGTCGAACAATGACTGGGGACCACCTCAGGGAAAAAAATTTTAATGTCCATATACAAGGTGCAGTTGGATGAGGAGAAACTGGAGGTGGGGTAGAGCCAGGAAAGAGCCTGCTGTAAAAATTTAAACAGGAAACCCTGTAAGGCAGTGTGGTGGTAAGGAGAATAGTGATATTAATGACTCAGAGGGGAAAGGAACAATGTCTGTGATACCAGGGGAATTGAGCAAAAAAGAAAAACCTGACTCTATCACTTGTCAGACATTTGATATCACACTAGTTACCATGCTGTCATAGTCTCAGATACCTCATATCTACACTGGGCATCCTAATAAGAGTGAACACCTAGTGATAATGTACACTAAGGTTGGCAAGAGGAAGTTATTTATAACTGACATTACAAATGATAATGGGCTGGATCTAAGATGTATGTTGAGAAAAGAAATGCAACAATTGTGGGTGCCTGGGTGGCTCAGTTGCTTAGGCGACTTCCTTCAGCTCAGATCACAACCCTGGAGTCCCAGGATTGAGTCACACATCGGGCTCCCTGCTCAGCAGACACTCTGCTTCTCCTTCTGACCTTCTCCCCTCTCATTCTCTCATTCTCATTCTCAACTCTCTCATTCTCTCTCTCACACAAAAAAATAAAATCTTTAAAAAAAGAAAAGAAATGCAACAATTGTTAATTGGCTAAGAATAAGTGACATTTCACAAAGAGATGGAAAAACATCCATGCTCATGCATCGAAAGAATAAACATTGTTAAAATGTTGATGCTGTCCAGAGCAATTTACACTTTCAAAGCAATCCCTATCCATATACCATTGACATTTTTCAGAGAGCTTGGTCAAAGAATCCTAACATTTGTGTGGAACGAGAAGACAATGAATTGCTGAGGGAAAGTTGAAAAAGAAAACCAAATCTGGGGGCATCCTAACATCTGACTTCATGCTATATTACAAAGCAGTAGTCATCAAGACAGTATGGTATTGGCACAAAAACAGATACTTAAATCAGTGGAACAGAATAAAGGGCACAGAAATGAACCCTCAACTCTATGGTTAACTAATTTTGGCCTAGCAAGAAAGAGCATCCAATGGATAAAAGACAGTCTCTTCAATAAAATTGGGAAATTTTGGGAAATATGGACAGCCACATGCAGAAGAATGAAACTAAATAATTCTCTTACATAATAAACAAAAATAAACTCAAAATGGATGAAAGACCTCAATATGAGACAGGAATCCATCAAAATCCTAGAGGAGAACATAGGCAGTAATCTCTTTGACATGGACACTTCAACTTCTTTCCAGACATGTCTCTTAAGGCAAGAGAAAGCAAGCAGAAATGAACATTTGGGACAGCATCAACATAAAAATCTCTTGCACAGCAATGGAAATAGTTAATAAAACTAAGAGGCAATCCATGGAATGGGAGAAGATATTCACAAATGACACTACAGACAAAGGGCTGATATCCAAGATCTATAAAGAACTTCTCAAACTCAACACTCAAAAAACAAATAATTCAGTAAAGAAATGGGCAGAAGCAGGACCTGATGGATTCCCTGGGGAAGTCTATCAAACATTCAAAGAAGAAATAACACCAATTCTCCTGAAGTTGTTCCAAAAAATTGAAGCAGAAGGAAAACTACGAGACTCTTTTTATGAAGTCAGCATTACCCTGATCCCCAAACCAGGCAAAGACCCTACCAAAAAGGAGAATTTCAGACCAATATCACTGATGAATATGGATGCTAAGATTCTCAACAAGATCCTAGCAAACAGGATCCAGCAGCACATTAAAAAGAGTATCCACCATGACCAGGTGGGATTCATCCCTGGGTTACAAGGATGGTTCAACATTCACAAATCAATCAATGTGACAGAACAAGTCAATAAGAGAAGAGAGAAGAACGACATGGTCCTCTCAATTGATGCAGAAAAAACATTTGACAAAATCCAGCATCCGTTCCTGATTAAAACACTTCAAAGTATAGGGATAGAGGGAACATTCCTGAACTTCATAAAATCTATCTATGAAAGACCCACAGCAAATATCATCCTCAATGGGAAAAAGCTTGCAGCCTTCCCATTGAGATCAGGAACACGACAAGGATGCCCACTCTCACCACTCTTGTTCAACATAGTATTAGAAGTTCTAGCAATGCCAATCAGACAACAAAGAGAAATAAAAGGTATCCAAATTGGCAAGGAAGAAGTCAAACTCTCTCTCTTCGCAGATGACATGATTCTTTATATGGAAAACCCCAAAGACTCCACCCCCAAACTACTAGAACTCATACAGCAATTCAGTAACGTGTCAGGATACAAAGTCAATGTACAGAAATCAGTGGCTTTCTTATACACTAACAATGAAAATACAGAAAGGCAAATTAGAGAATCGATTCCATTTACTATAGCACCAAGAACCATAAGATACCTGGGAATAAACCTAACCAAAGAGGCAAAGGACCTGTACTCGAGGAACTACAGAACACTCATGAAAGAAATTGAAGAAGACACAAAAAGATGGAAGACTGTTCCATGCTCTTGGATTGGAAGAATAAACATTGTTAAAATGTCTATACTGCCTAGAGCGATCTATACTTTTAATGCCATTCCGATCAAAATTCCACGGGTATTTTTCAAAGAGCTGGAGCAAATAATCCTAAAATTTGTATGGAATCAGAAGAGACCCCGAATTGCTAAGGAAATGTTGAAAAACAAAAACAAAACTGGCGGCATCACGTTACCCGATTTCAAGCTTTACTACAAAGCTGTGATCACCAAGACAGCGTGGTACTGGCATAAAAACAGACACAGAGACCAGTGGAACAGAGTGGAGAGCCCAGATATGGACTCTCAACTCTATGGTCAAATAATCTTTGACAAAACAGGAAAAAATATTCAATGGAAAAAAGACAGTCTCTTCAATAAATGGTGCTGGGAAAACTGGACAGCGATATGTAGAAGAATGAAAGTCGACCATTCTCTTACACCATACACAAAGATAAAATCGAAATGGAAAAAAGACCTCAATGTGAGACAGGAATCCACCAGAATCCTAGAGGAGAACATAGGCAGTAACCTCTTCGATATCAGCCACAGCAACTTCTTTCAAGATATGTCTCCAAAGGCCAAGGAAACAAAAGCAAAAATGAACTTTTGGGACTTCATCAAGATCAAAAGCTTCTGCACAGCAAAGGAAACAGTCAACAAAACAAAGAGGCAACCCACGGAATGGGAGAAGATATTTGCCAATGACCGTAGAGACAAAAGGTTGATATCCAGGATCTATAAAGTACTCCTCAAACTCAACACACAGAAAACAAATAATCATATCAAAAAATGGGCAGAAGATATGAACAGACACTTCTCCAATGAAGACATACAAATGGCTATCAAACACATGAAAAAATGTTCACCATCACTAGCCATCAGGGAGATTCAAATTAAAAGCACATTGAGATACCACCTGACACCAGTTAGAATGGCTAAAATTAGCAAGACAGGAAACAACATGTGTTGGAGAGGATGTGGAGAAAGGGGAACCCTCTTACACTGTTGGTGGAAATGCAAGTTGGTGCAGTCACTTTGGAGAACAGTGTGGAGATTCCTCAAGAAATTAAGAATAGAGCTTCCCTATGACCCTGCAATTGCACTGGGTATTTACCCCAACGATACAGATGTAGTGAAAAGAAGGGCCATCTGTACCCAAATGTTTATGGCAGCAATGGCCACGGTCACCAAACTGTGGAAAGTACCAAGATGCCCGTCAACAGATGAATGGATAAGGAAGATGTGGTCCATATACACGATGGACTATTATGCCTCCATCAGAAAGGATGAATACCCAACTTTTGTAGCAACATGGACGGGACTGGAAGAGATTATGCTGAGTGATATAAGTCAAGCAGAGAGAGTCAAGTATCATATGGTTTCACTTATTTGTGGATCATAACAAATAACATGGAGGACATGGGGAGATGGAGATGAGAAGGGAGTTGAGGGAAATTGGAAGGGGAGGTGAATCATGAGAAACTATGGACTCTGAAAAACAACCAGAGGGTTTTGAAGGGGCAGGGGTTGAGAGGTTGGGCGAACCAGGTGGTGGGTAATAGGTAGGGCACATATTGCATGGAGCACTGGGTGTGGTGCAAAAACAATGAATACTTTTCCGCTGAAAAGAAATTTAAAAAAATGGGCAGAAGACATGAGAAGACACTTCTCCAAAGAAGAAATTCAAATGGCTAGCATACACATGAAAAAATGTTCAATATGTATAGCCATCAGGGAAATGCAAATCAAAATCACAATGAGATACCACCTTGCACCAGCTATCGTGGCCAAAATTAACAAGACAGGAAACAAGTATTGGCGAGGTTGTGGAGGAGGGGGAAACCTCTTGCACTGTTGATGGGAATGCAAGCTAGTACAGCCACTCTGGAAAACAGTATGGAGGTTCCTTGAAAAGTTACAAATAGATCTACTCTACAACCTAGTAATTGCATTACTAGGTATTTACTCCAAAGATACGGATGTAGTAAAAAGAAGAGTCACACACACCCCAATGTTCATAGCAGCCATGTCCACAATAGCCGAACTGTGGAAGGAACCAAGATGCCTTTCAACAGATGAATGGATAAAGAAGATGTGGTCCATATATACAGTGAAATATTACTCAGCCATCAGAAAGGATGCATACTCACCATTTGCACTGACATGGATGGAACTGAAAGGGAGTATGCTAATTAAAATAAGTCAAGCTGAGTGACACAATTATCATACGGTTTTATTCATATGTGGAACATAAGGAATAGCAGAGAGGACCACTGGGGAAGGGAGGGAAAACTGAATGGGAAGAAATCATAGAGGGAGACAAAGCATGAGAGACCCTGAACTTTAGGAAAGAAACTGAGAGTTACAGAAGGGAGGGGGTAGGGGGATGGGGAGACTGGATGATGAGTATTAAGGTGGGTACATGTTGGGATGAGCACTGTTATGTAACTAATGCATTATTGAACACTACTACAAAAACTAATGATGTTAGTACATGTTGGCTAATTGAACATAATAATAAAAAAAGAATGTAGCATTTCAGTTAATAGCTGGGGGATCTTCAACATGATCATGAACTTATTTTATTTTCAGAAGTCATTCCCAACCTTAAACAGGAAGCACAATGGACTAGGATGCCAGTGAAAAAAGTTTTGGTCATGTCCTAGTATGGCCAAGGAGGAACTCAAAAGTCTGCCAGTGGTATGAACCTAGGGTCCACAAGAGCACATGGGCGGATTTTATGGGTGCAATATTTGTCACTTTTTCTTCATATTACTTCTACAATCACTTGAGTTGAGTTGTACCCTGAAGACCCCTGAGAAGCTCAGGGTGAAATTGTAGGAAACTCCCATCACTTCTATGATGACACAGAGCTGGCTATTGGCTCACTTTGGAGTTTTGAGGGGATAGAAGATTCTGAGAAGAGTCTGCAGGAAACCCCGTATGGGATCACCCTTGCTTAAAGAGAGAATCTCCTCCAAGACACAATTGCCATGGACAATATCCAGTCTTCCCACAACTCTGAGGGCAGCCTTTTTTATTCTGTGACCAGTGTTCTAGGAGAAGCTGAATGATCCTGCAGAGAGTGGAGCAAACAAAAGACCCCTCCGGGACACCTAAGAGACCCCTCCAATACCCCCAAGAAAAGAGTAAAGCAGTCAACCAGCTTTTCCTCCCGCATCCCTAATTTCATCACCTACATAAGCCAGAAACTTGGGAGCCCACTTAACCTGTTTCTTTCTTGCGGTGCTCAGATACAAGCAGTCCCCAAGGCTTGTTGATTCTGTCTTCTTTTTTTAAAATATTTTATTTATTTATTTGACAGACAGAGATTACAAGTAGTCAGAAAGGCAGGTAGAGAGAGAGACAGGGAAGCAGGCTCCCTGCTGAGCAAAGAGCCCACCCAATGCAGGGCTTGATCCCAGGACCCAGGACCATGACCTGAGTTGAAGACAGAGTCTTTAACCCACTGAGCCACCCAGGTGACCCTTGATTCTGTCTTCTAATCAGCTGTCATATCCATTCCCTTCTCTCCATTCCAATGCCATCACTCTATTTCAGGCCACCACTATCATTAGCTTAGATGAGGGCAACAGCCTCTAATTGGGTCTTTCATTCAACTCCTCTCCCTCCCACACCCACTCCATTCTCCCTTTGACTGCCCAAAAGTCTTTGCTAAACTACTAATCTGACCCTATTAGTTGCTTGCTGAAAACTATTCAGTGATGCCCCATTCAGTGGCTTGGGGATAATGTTCAATCAGTTTTATATATCATAGAATTATTTAACCAGGCAAGTCTTTGCTTTCTCGTTAAGATTCAGCAAGAAAGCTATAAATCATTTTGATTTCCACTGAAGGAGAAAAAAAATCATCAAACATTCTGAACATATACTTCGCTATCATACTCAGTTGGATATATTGCTCATAGTAAAATAATGATTTGACTTTTATTGAAGTATTGTTTATAAGAGGAAAATAATTTGAAAATGTAGTGTCCCCGCCCAATAGATGGATACCTGAAGAGAATATGGTAAGACTACTTCAAGGAACATTATTCAGCCATTATAATGAAAGAATTAGAGGTGTGAGTTCAGGAAATTTTACTGTAGTTCAGGAAAAAGAATGAAATGGAAATTGTGTATAGAATGATGCAATTTTTTTTTATTTGTTTATTTACAGCATAACAGTGTTCATTGTTTTTGGCATCACAGCCAGTGCTCCATGCAGTACGTGCCCTCCCTATTACCCACCACCTGGTTCCTCAACCTCTCACCCCCCCCACCCCCCCTGCCGCCCCTTCATAACCCTCTGGTTGTTTTTAAGAGTCCATAGTCTCTCATGGTTCATCTCCCCTTCCAGTTTCCCTCAACTCCCTTCTCCTCTCCATCTCCCCATGTCCTCCATGTTCTTTGTTATGCTCCACAAATAAGTGAGACCATATGATACTTGACTCTCTCTGCTTGACTTATTTCGCTCAGCATAATCTCTTCCAGTCCCGTCCATGTTGCTACAAAAGTTGGGTATTCGTCCTTTCTGATGGAGGCATAATACTCCATTGTGTATATGAACCAAATCTTCCTTATCCATTCGTCCGTTGAAGGGCATCTTGGTTCTTTCCACAGTTTGGCGACCATGGCCATTGCTGCAATAAACGTTGGGGTACAGATGGCCCTTCTTTTCACTATATCTGTATCTTTGGGGTAAATACCCAGCAGTGCAATTGCAGGGCCATAGGGAAGCTCTATTCTTAATTTCCACACTGTTCTCCAAAGTGGCTGCACTAACTTGCATTCCCACCAACAGTGGAAGAGGGTTCCCCTTTCTCCACATCCTCTCCAACACACGTTGTTTCCTGTCTTGCTAATTTTGGCCATTCTAACTGGTGTCAGATGGTATCTCAATGTAGTTTTTTTTTTAATTTTTATTAATTCAATTTGATTAACATAATGTAATTATTAGTTCCAGAGGTAGAATTTAGTGATTCATCAATTGCATAAACACCCCATGCTCACTACATCAAGTGCCCTTCTTTTTTTTTCTTTTGTTTATTTGTTTATTTACAGCATAACAGTGTTCATTGTTTTGGCATCACACCCAGCGCTCCATGCAGTATTTGCCCTCCCTATTACCCACGACCTGGTTCCTCAACCTCCCTCCCCCCCCCCCCGCCCCTTCAAAACCCACTGGTTGTTTTTCAGAGTCTATAGTCTCTCATGGTTCCTCTCCCCTTCCAGTTTCCCTCAACTCCCTTCTCCTCTCCATCTCCCCATGTCCTCCATGTTATTTGTTAGGCTCCACAAATAAGTGAGACCATATGATACTTGACTCTCTCTGCTTGACTTATTTCGCTCAGCATAATCTCTTCCAGTCCCGTCCATGTTGCTACAAAAGTTGAGTATTCATCCTTTCTGATGGAGGCATAATACTCCATCGTGTATATGTACCACATCTTCCTTATCCATTCATCCATTGAAGGGCATCTTGGTTCTTTCCACAGTTTGGCGACCGTAGCCATTGCTGCAATAAACATTGGAGTACAGATGGCCCTTCCTTTCACTACATCTGTATCTTTGGGGTAAATACCCAGCAGTGCAATTGCAGGGTCATAGGGAAGCTCTATTCTTAATTTCTTGAGGAATCTCCACACTGTTCTCCAAAGTGGTTGCACTAACTTGCATTCCCACCAACAGTGGAAGAGGGTTCCCCTTTCTCCACATCCTCTCCAACACACGTTGTTTCCTGTCTTGCTAATTTTGGCCATTCTAACTGGTGTAAGGTGGTATCTCAATGTGGTTTTAATTTGAATCTCCCTGATGGCTAGTGATGATGAACATTTTTTCATGTGTCTGATAGCCATTTGTATGTCTTCGTTGGAGAAGTGTCTGTTCATGTCTTCTGCCCATTTATTGATATGATTATCTGTTTTGTGTGTGTTGAGTTTGAGAAGTTCTTTATAGATCCTGGATATCAACCTTTTGTCTGTACTTTCATTGGCAAATATCTTCTCCCATTCCGTGTGTTACCTTTTTGTTTTGTTGACTGTTTCCTTTGCTGTGCAGAAGCTTTTGATCTTGATGAAGTCCCAAAAGTTCATTTTCGCTTTTGTTTCCTTTGCCTTTGGAGACATATCTTGAAAGAAGTTGCTGTGGCTGATATTGAAGAGGTTACTGCCTATGTTCTCCTCTAGGATTCTGATAGATTCCTGTCTCACGTTGAGGTCTTTTATCCATTTCGAGTTTATCTTTGTGTATGGTGTAAGAGAATGGTCGAGTTTCATTCTTCTACATATCGCTGTCCAGTTTTCCCAGCACCATTTATTGAAGAGACTGTCTTTTTTCCATTGAATATTTTTTCCTGTTTTGTTGAAGATTATTTGACCATAGAGTTGAGGGTCCATATCTGGGCTCTACACTCTGTTCCACTGGTCTCTGTGTCTGTTTTTATGCCAGTACCACGCTGTCTTGGTGATCACAGCTTTGTAGTAAAGCTTGAAATCGGGTAACGTGATGCCGCCAGTTTTGTTTTTGTTTTTCAACATTTCCTTAGCAATTCGGGGTCTCTTCTGATTCCATACAAATTTTAGGATTATTTGCTCCAGCTCTTTGAAAAATACCCGTGGAATTTTGATCGGAATGGCTTTAAAAGTATAGATTGCTCTAGGCAGTATAGACATTTTAACAATGTTTATTCTTCCAATCCAAGAGCATGGAACAGTCTTCCATCTTTTTGTGTCTTCTTCAATTTCTTTCATGAGTGTTCTGTAGTTCCTCGAGTACAGGTCCTTTGCCTCTTTGGTTAGGTTTATTCCCAGGTATCTTATGGTTCTTGGTGCTATAGTAAATGGAATCGATTCTCTAATTTGCCTTTCTGTATTTTCATTGTTAGTGTATAAGAAAGCCACTGATTTCTGTACATTGACTTTGTATCCTGCCACGTTATTGAATTGCTGTATAAGTTCTAGTAGTTTGGGGGTGGAGTCTTTGGGGTTTTCCAAATAAAGAATCATGTCATCTGTGAAGAGAGAGAGTTTGACTTCTTCCTTGACAATTTGGATACCTTTTATTCCTCTTTGTTGTCTGATTGCCATTGCTAGAACTTCTAATACTATGTTGAACAAGAGTGGTGAGAGTGGGCATCTTTGTCGTGTTCCTGATCTCAACGGGAAGCCTGGAAGCTTTTTCCCATTGAGGATGATATTTGCTGTGGGTCTTTCATAAATAGATTTTATGAAGTTCAGGAATGTTCCCTCTATCCCTATACTTTGAAGTGTTTTAATCAGGAACGGATGCTGGATTTTGTCAAATGCTTTTTCTGCATCAATTGAGAGGACCATGTGGTTCTTCTCTCTTCTCTTATTGATGTGTTCTATCACATTGATTGATTTGCGAATGTTGAACCAACCTTGCAACCCAGGGATGAATCCCACCTGGTCATGGTGGATAATCTTTTTAATGTGCTGCTGGATCCTGTTTGCTAGGATCTTGTTGAGAATCTTAGCATCCATATTCATCAGTGATATTGGTCTGAAATTCTCCTTTTTGGTAGGGCCTTTGCCTGGTTTGGGGATCAGGGTAATGCTGGCTTCATAAGAACAGTCTGGAAGTTTTCCTTCTGCTTCAATTTTTTGGAACAGCTTCAGGAGAATTGGTGTTATTTCTTCTTTGAAAGTTTGGTAGAATTCCCCAGGGAAGCCGTCAGGTCCTGGGCTTTTGTTTTTTGGGAAGTTTTTGATCACTGCTTCAATCTCATTACTAGATATCGGTCTATTCAGGTTGTCCATTTCTTCCTGGTTCAATTTTGGGAGTTTGTAGTTTTCCAGGAATGCATCCATTTCATCTAGGTTGCTTAGCTTATTGGCATATAACTGTTGGTAATAATTTCTGATGATTGTTTCTATTTCCTTGGTGTTAGTTGGGATCTCTCCCTTTTCATTCATAATTTTATTAATTTGGGCTTTCTCTCTTTTCTTTTGGATTAGTGTGGCCAATGGTTTATCGATCTTATTCATTCTTTCAAAAAACCAGCTTCTAGTTTCATTGATACGTTCTACTGTATCTCTCGTTTCTACCTCATAGGTCTCTGCTCTAAAGAATGATGCAATTTTTATAAGTTAAACCAATCAGGAAGCCATATGTTTTATCCAAAAATATTTCTGTAGACTCTTAGTGTTGATCCTAAAGAGCTATGTACATGTTCTCAGGTTACAGGTACAAAATGTTAATGAGATCATTAATTATTGTGGTAAAAGTAGAAACTGCAAATGTTCAGATCATCAGGAGAAAGATAAACTGGAAGTAATGAAAGGAGTATTATACCTAAATTAAAATGATGATAGCTACATTTATCAACTTGGGTAAACAAAAAAATCCTACATAATATATATGGAAACTGAAATAGGTAGTAAATATGGGTATAATAACTACTGAAATCAAGGGAAGTCAAGATGGCAGAGGAGTAGGGGAACCCTAAGCTTGCCTCATCACTTGTACACAGCTAGATAAATACCAAATTATTCTGAATACCCAAGAAATTGGTCTGAGGACTGAGACAACAAACTACACACCTAGAGGGAGAAAAACAGCCACATCATGGAAGGTAGGAGCTGAAGAGAGTTAATTTGGGGGGAGAAATGAATTGCAGGTGCTATGGAGGGGAGGGAGTCCTGATCATGGAGAGAGAGAGAGAGAAGTACAAAGACTACTGACTGGGAAAAGGAGAGGGGCTGACTACTCTAAGTTTATAATAAGCAGCACAGCTCAAAGTCTGCAGTTTTAGAAGTCCACAGTATTTCCAGGATCATGTCTGGTGGGCTTAGCAGTGCTCTTGTGGGGAAAGAGGGTGGAAGCCCGGGAGTGGGCAGCATGGTCTGAGGATCCACTGGGTTGCATAGGGAGAAACAGTTCCCCTATTTGGGAGTGGTGGCACAGCTTCTCCAGGGACAAAAGAGCTGGCAGGTGCTGACATAGTGCCCTATTCACTAGAATAGGAACAGAGACATCAGCTGAGGGCAGCAAGCCTTGGTGCCAACTTTTGCTGCTCTTTGCCATACACTCTGTACTGCTGCATGGTTGTGCAACTGATTTCCTGAGACAAACTGGCAGTTGACACAGCATGACAAGACCCTCCCCTAGAAGATCAGCATGGGTTCACTCTGTTCTGGGTCCCTAAAATATGGAGTTTTGAAACCCAGCCATGCAGCTGAGATGAAAAACAGGACTACTGTGCTGTCTGGTAGGCAGACAGCTCAGACACAGACAGAGTGAGGACAGGGATCTCATGGAAGCCAGGGACACAAGATGAGTGATTGTTCTTCTGTGAGGGCTTTCTGAAGTTTAGCACGTGTGAACTCCTGCCCTGGAGATGAAAGAGTTTGGCAATGCCATTCCCCACCCCCACTCCCATCAGCACTGACTGAATTCAGTGAGCAATATAGTGTTCCCCACTAGATATTGGAGCTGCTTACAACAACCCCACCTCCCGGTGCCCTGCAGGTGGGTCTCCACTAGGGCAAGACAGCCTGAGAATCAGTGCAGCAGACCACTCCCCCAGAACACCAGCACAAACCCCTCACATCCACGAAGTCTACCTAATGCTTCAGGTCTAGGTGAAATGGGATCTAGCTTCTCTTAACAAGCAGATCAAAACACACATGGTTAAAACCTGCCAGACATTGGATAAGGTCCAAATACCCCCTACTCCAAGGAAGGAGAAACCCCGCAGAGGACTGACCTGAGGGAATGAGTAGTAAAAACACAAGAGCAGAGTACACACAGTGAAATACCTCCAGAAGCACCAAGCCCAAGACAGTATAGGACCTCTTCTTAATATAATTGTTACTTCCAGGCTTTCCTGAAAGTAACAGGAAATTAATGTTACATAGCAGTATATATACTGCTATATAAAAGGCTTTCCTAACAATTACACATGCATACACACACAAAAAACAATGACAACAGACAAAAATGACAAGGCATGGGCCAAAATATGGACATTCGCCAGCAGCACTATGATCTTGGGCAAGAGAGCTATCCTTTCTCTAGCTTCATTTGTAATTGAGGTTCTTGTAAAGATTTCAGTTTGGAGGTGGTTTAGGCACATAGCCTACCACAACGATGTTAGCTTCCCTCCTCTCTTAGTACTTGTAGTGCCTCACAAGTGAGTGGCCCTTCCTTTGTCATGTGCTATTTACTCCAAACAAACCTGTGACCCACGATATTCCAAGGCATGGTTTAATTATTTCCTTCTGTTAAAACCATGTCTGGTGATATTCTGGCTATGTAATACACTCTGTTTATTGACTAACAAATTCTGTGGCCTGTCTTACATAAATGTGATTTCTGTTAAGCTTTTGTGAATACTGAGTGCACCTCACAGACTAAACCCTGTTCCTGAATACTCCTTTGAGGAAACTGGTTGGAAGCCACAGCCCTAGCTTATACATTGCTTCAGGTAGGGTCTGATCTACCAGGGTGCTATGGGGAGCTGCCCTGTCCTTGTTGTGGAGTGGAGCAAAGGTCCACTCAGATGAAGCCCAAGACAGAGAAACGCCCCTCCTCCTCTGGTTGGTAGGCAGAAGGCAATGCAGCAGTAAACATACACTGCCCCAAATTAGTTTATGGCCAGGCCTACCCAACAGGAAGCCTTGGTAGGCTCTGGGTATAAAGAAAGTTTCAGAGAGAAAGTGACTGTTGGGAAGATAATTAATTTGCTGGTTATATTCCCATAAAATCCCATCAGAATGGAGACACTATTTGAAAAAATGCAGGTGATTTGGCAATCCTCTAGGCAGATTCATAAACAGCAAACATAAAACAAACAGAGAAAAGAAAAAAACCCTGAATTCAGAAGAACCTGCTTTCATCCAGGGTCATTGGTATGTACTGTTGGATATCCAGAGAGCCTGACAACAGCCTGGCAGATAAGGCTGGAGAGATTAACCTTTCCTTTTTTTTTCCCCCATTTTATTTATTTTTTTCAGCATAACAGTATTCATTGTTTTTGCACAACACCCAGTGCTCCATGCAAAACGAGCCCTCCCTATTACCCACCACCTGTTCCCCCAACCTCCCACCCCTGACCCTTCAAAACCCTCAGGTTGTTTTTCAGAGTCCATAGTCTCTTATGGTTCGCCTCCCCTCCCCAATGTCCATAGCCCCCTCCCCCTCTCCCAATCCCACCTCCCCCCAGCAACCCCCAGTTTGTTTTGTGAGATTAAGAGTCATTTATGCTTTGTCTCCCTCCCAATCCCATCTTGTTTCATTTATTCTTCTCCTATACCCCTAACCCCCCATGTTGCTTCTCCATGTCCTCATATCAGGGAGATCATATGATAGTTGTCTTTCTCCGATTGACTTATTTCACTAAGCATGATACGCTCTAGTTCCATCCACGTCGTTGCAAATGGCAAGATTTCATTTCTTTTGATGGCTGCATAGTATTCCATTGTGTATATATACCTCATCTTCTTTATCCATTCATCTGTTGATGGACATCTAGGTTCTTTCCATAGTTTGGCTATTGTAGACATTGCTGCTATAAACATTCGGGTACACGTGCCCCTTCGGATCACTACATCTGTATCTTTAGGGTAAATACCCAGTAGTGCAATTGCTGGGTCATACGGTAGTTCTATATTCAACATTTTGAGGAACCTCCATGCTGTTTTCCAGAGTGGTTGCACCAGCTTGCATTCCCACCAACAGTGGAGGAGGGTTCCCCTTTCTCCGCATCCTCGCCAGCATCTGTCATTTCCTGACTTGTTAATTTTAGCCATTCTGACTGGTGTGAGGTGATATCTCATTGTGGTTTTGATTTGTATTTCCCTGATGCCGAGTGACGTGGAGCACTTTTTCATGTGTCTGTTGGCCATCTGGATGTCTTCTTTGCAGAAATGTCTGTTCATGTCCTCTGCCCATTTCTTGATTGGATTGTTTGTTCTTTGGGTGTTGAGTTTGCTAAGTTCCTTATAGATTTTGGATACTAGCCCTTTATCTGATATGTCGTTTGCAAATATCTTCTCCCATTCTGTCAGCTGTCTTTTGGTTTTGTTAACTGTTTCCTTTGCTGTGCAAAAGCTTTTGATCTTGATGAACTCCCAATAGTTCATTTTTGCCCTTGCTTCCCTTGCCTTTGCCGTTGTTCCTAGGAAGATGTTGCTGTGGCTGAGGTCGAAGAGGTTGCTGCCTGCATTCTCCTCAAGGATTTTGATGGATTCCTTTCTCACATTGAGGTCCTTCATCCATTTGGAGTCTATTTTCGTGTGTGGTGTAAGGAAGTGGTCCAATTTCATTTTTCTGCATGTGGCTGTCCAATTTTCCCAGCACCATTTATTGAAGAGGCTGTCTTTTTTCCATTGGACATTCTTTCCTGCTTTGTCAAAGATTAGTTGACCATAGAGTTGAGGGTCGATTTCTGGGCTCTCTATTCTGTTCCACTGATCTATGTGTCTGTTTTTGTGCCAGTACCATGCTGTCTTGATGATGACAGCTTTGTAATAGAGCTTGAAGTCCGGAATTGTGATGCCACCAACTTTGGCTTTCTTTTTCAATATTCCTTTGGCTATTCGAGGTCTTTTCTGGTTCCATATAAATTTTAGGATTATTTGTTCCATTTCTTTGAAAAAAATGGATGGTATTTTGATAGGGATTGCATTAAATGAACCTTTTCCTTTTTGTACAGAGAACAAATCACGGGACAAAGATGGTAGGTGAACTCATCAAAGTCAAAGAGCTTATAAGCAACACAGGCTGGGCCAGAAGTCATGTTCCTAGGTTTCAGTTCAATGCTTGTTACTCTGTACCAGGCATCCCCTTTCTACACATGTTCAGAGGACTGGGCCTCGTTGGGTGCAATTCAGCTGGCAATTCTGCTTTCTAAATGGGATGCACTGCCCTACTCCGGCACTTACTCACTAGGTGTAGCCATATCCTGTTCCATAAACTCCATCGAGGTCTGGGGTACATCAAGATGTAGACAGGACCCCTTCCCTCAATGGGATTACAATATGAGGTTCTGTAAAACAAGTATATAATCTCTTCCAGACAAAAAGGTATAAAGTATTTGCTTGCTTTTAACGTGTTTGGCTAAACACACGTGCAGAATCTTTTCCATCGCGTATTCCTTCAACATAACATTTATTAAATGCCACTCTCACACACTGCTTGAAACACCTGAGAGGCAAAGGCTGTGCTTCCTTTGTGATAAGTGCTTTTCATTTGTTATCTCATTTAATTCTCACAACCCTATGAGGATAGCACTTAATTAACCACACATTGTAGATGAGGAAACAAAGGCCCAGAGAGGTGAAGTGCCTTATACAAAATAGTATCTTTGGAATGACATAAGAAAGATACAGAGTGCTTGCTATAGAAACTCCTCCCTCAGGGGAATGAACATGGACTCACTATTCATCCAGCAAGACAAGCTTCAGGGAGGAAGAGGCCTGTGAGTAGGCAGATGGAATTTAGATAGTTGGGGATGAGAGGAAAAGCAGTTCAGACAGAGGAACTAGTGAGCAAAGAACCCAGGGTGGATAAAGTTCAGAGTATGTTCCAAATTACATCTGGATTACAAGATGAATGAAAGAACCAAAAATAAATCGGGCAGGGGCACCTGGGTGGCTCAGTGGGTTAAGCTGCTGCCTTCAGCTCAGGTCATGATCTCAGGGTCCTGGGATGGAGCCCTGCGTTGGGCTCCTTGCTTAGTGGGGAGCCTGCTTCTCTCTCTGCCTCTGCCTGCCTCTCTTCCTTCTTGTGCTCTCTCTCTCTCCCTGTGTCAAATAAATAAATAAATAAAACTTAAAAAAAAATAAATCGGGCATTCAGGTGGACTGGAGCCTAGAACCTCAGAGCCAACCACCCTCTCCCCATACCCCTCTTCTACCCAACCAGCCCCTAAAGCTTGTCCATGATCACCCTTAAAAAGCCTTTCTGCCTCCCCATCCCCATGGCAACTGCCTTAAGGCTCACTTTCTTTTCCTCTCGCTTCTTATTCCAATTGCTTCCTAAGTGACCTGCCAGAGAACAATCTGTACAGCCTCTGTGAACCTCTGCAAACGCAAGCCTGATCCAGTCAGTGCCCTGCTTAAAAATCCTGTGAATAGAACATTTTAAAGGTTCTGCACCTCTTGCACACTGTTCACTGCTTTTGCAGTCCCACCTCCCCTCATCACCCAGCAGTTCAGCCCTAAGCAGCTTATCTGGGTGCTAGATGAGTCCACAAATCAATTAGTATACAAATAAACTGTTTCTGAGAAGAAGGATGGTGAATTAATGTGCTTTGTAAGCCAAGACACGAAAGGATAACAGACCACTGGTACCTCCAGAAACACACTCCTCAACCCCATTCCACCACACCTTCTCCCGCAATCCCTTGACACACTACATGTACATCCAGCATTCTGTGAGAATGTATTAAAGACACATTCCTTCCCAATACCCGTAAGTAAATATTGTATCAAACTGAAAAACAGAGAAATCCTATGCTATTCATTTTCCCCGTGTATTCACCTGCCCTTGCCATTCTCTAGCTGTCCTCTCTGCCCTAATCCCACCCCTGCTTTGTAGAGCTTTTTTTCCTGACAGCGGAAATTTGGGTGGAGGAGACGCCCACTTCCTCTTTGGAGTTCTGAGTGCGTGGCAGGAAAGGCGGAGTCAGCCCTGCAGAGGATTCGCGCGCGCTTGCGGCGGGAGCGAGTGCTGATGGCGGTGGTTTATGCATTTCAGCTTCACTGGGAGTGATCTCTCTCGCTGAGAACGTCTGGTTTGTTGCTACAAAAACTACTGACATTGCTGGCTTCAGCCGCAGCCGCTTCTTAGGATAGAGGTAGTTGCTTTCCGCAGAAGTTGCAGGCTTCTTTCCGTAGAATCGCAATAGGCTCACGCGCCCATAGTAGGAGACATGCCTCGGGGTCGGAAGAGTCGGCGCCGCCGTAACGCCAGGGCCGCAGAAGAGAACCGCAATAAACGTAAGATCCAGGCCTCAGAGGCTTCTGAGACGCCGATGGCCTCTTCTCTGACCCCAAGTACCCCGGAGGACGACCTGCGTGGCCCTGAGGAAGATCCTAGCACTCCGGAGGAGGCCTCCACCACCCCTGAGGAAGCCTCCAGCACTGCTCAAGTGCAAAAGCCCTCGGTAGCCCGGAGCAAATTTCAAGGCACCAAGAAAAGTCTCCTGATGTCCATATTAGCCCTCATCTTCATCATGGGCAACAGCGCCAAGGAGGCCCTGGTCTGGAAAGTGCTTGGGAAGTTGGGGATGCAGCCTGGCCGGCAGCACAGCATCTTTGGAGATCCAAAGAAGGTCGTCACAGAGGAGTTTGTGCGCAGAGGGTACCTGATATATAAGCCAGTGCCGCGGAGCAGTCCCGTGGAGTATGAGTTCTTCTGGGGACCTAGAGCACACGTGGAATCCAGCAAGCTGAAAGTCATGCATTTTGTGGCAAGGGTGCGTAACCGATGCTCCAAGGACTGGCCATGTAATTATGATTGGGATTCCGAGGATGATGCAGAAGTTGAGGCTATTCTCAATTCAGGTGCTAGGGGTTACAGCCCACCTTAGAGAAATCTGGGGCAGACCCTTGAGGGGGGTTGGAAACATCAAGTGTACCCCAAGAAGTAGATTAGCTGGGTCCTGAGTTGAATATGATGGGAAAAGAGGGCATTTGGTAGTTGTGATCAGTGCTAATTGTTTAACTGCAAAATAGAGCGTTTGCTCTGGGTATTGTATGACTGTATACATTTTAATATAGTGCTGATTAAGGTCAAATTCTGATCAAAATATGAGTGCAGAAAAGATAGTTTTTTCTTTTTTCTGTCACTGAGATTTAGTGTAACAGTTTTGCTAACGTTGTAAAATGAGTCCATCATAGTCTGTGATCTGATGCATATTTTATATCATAGAAATAGGCTATTCTTGAAAGTTTGAAATAACCAGTAATGTGAGAGAAGGATGGGGAGTTCTTTTATGTCTGACATTTCTGAAACCTTTGTTTCTCCTGTTGTGTAAAGAAAACAGACAACTACTGTGACTTTACTTACTCTGCCATATAAGAAAAAAAAAAATAAAAGCATAATGACAAGGACACCTTGTTCATTTTTTGACCACCAGTTTTATGTGAGGCATCAGTCTAGGTTTCAGGGATACTCCGTGTCACACAGCCCTCAGTTCTAAAGAATGTTCTAGATTACACAGGAGAGACAAATATGTAAACTGGCAGTGTGGTAAACGCTGTAACAGGGAGTGAGTATGGCATGCCATAAAAAATGTAGAAACACTTACGTGACCTGTCTTGAGGATGGGATGGGAAAGAGGGGACATCACAGGATTCTATGAGAACCCAAGAGATGCTTAAGCAAGTTTGGGGGAATTTGGAAAGGGGCAGCAAAGCATTCTGTGAAAATACTGTGTATCAGGTATTTTTGGGTACCTAACCCAGCTTGGAGGGAGGGGGCATTGGCAAAGGGAAGGGATATCACGGGTACTGTAGAAATAGCAAATACACTTAAATCAGCTTGAGAGGAGGGCAGGGGAAAGAGGGGTGGTTGCAGGAAAAAGGACATTGTGGGGTACTATAGAAATTAAAGAGATGGGACTGTCAGAAAATTCTTGGTGAGATGACAACCTGAGGTCTGAATAGACTATTGAAGATGGAGAAGGGAGTAACAATGGAGGCACTAAAGGCAGTGTGGACATTAGGGAAAAAAACAAATTCTCCACTGAACGATTAAGGTTATGTCAAGGGGAAAGTCGAGAAAAAGAAATAAGGTGGGGAAGAGGTGAGCAGAAGCTGGAGCCCCAAAGGTGGGAGCTGATTTTAATGAGAACAAAGATGGTTAATAATAATGAGGATCCTGGAATAATAATTTTAAAAGGCAAACAAGCAGTTGGGGCACCTGGGTGGCTCAGTAGGTTAAAGCCTCTGCCTTCAGCTCCGGTCATGATCCCAGGGTCCTCGGATCAAGCCCCACGGCGGGCTCTCTGCTCAGCAGGGAGCCTGCTTACCTTCCTCTCTCTCTCTCTGCCTGCCTCTATGCCTACTTGTGATCTCTGTCTATCAAATAAATAAATAAATAAATAAAATCTTAAAAAGGCAAACAAGCAGAGCCTCTTGGGTAAGTCAGAGAGAAGACTCGACCTGTGGCAATTCTGAAAGGTAACCCAGCACTTATCTCAAGACACTACAGTTTGTTAAGGTGTTCCAGTTGTTTTAAAAGTGTGTGTGTGCGGAGGGGGAGTTGTATGCATTTTGGGGTGAGAGGGGAGCAGAGTTAGCACTTCAGCCAGAGTAGAGAATCCAGCGTGGTGGCCCATGGTGCACTAAGCATGTGGTATCAAGTTTCTGCCCACCTCCAGGAGCTTTCACACTTTCTCACTTCATTGTACCAAGGAGCTCAATGCTCTTCCAATCTATTCTATCACCAGGGAGTTCTGAATCCTCTACCTCACCCTGCAGCAAGTCTGGAGACTGTGGGAGTCATCCTTCACATTCTTTTCAGCTACAGGCAAAGAACATGGATAAGATGTTCTGGCCACCCCCAAAACCTACCACATCTACCCTTAGAGCTAAACACTGTGTGAACTAAGTCCTCTAATAGGGAACCCCAAGGAGAGGTGCCTCATCTAACTTTGGGGGGCTCAGAGGGAGCAGCTATCACACAGAAAAGAGTGGCCAGGATACCCTCTTTCTTTTGCCTCCAGTCAGTCTTATCCTGTTTCCAGCTGTGTACAAGGTAAAGTCACTGGAGCCCGGGTCCCATACACATCCCTGGGCCCAGGGACCCATAGGCATCAGCCTGCAGACACAGGAGGCTTCAAACAAAAGTGGGAACTATGACACCTCAGCAGCCCCAAATTCATTCAGCAAATAAGAAAAGAGTGAGGACATTCTATGATTCAGGCAGTGTGACAGAAACTGGGGCTGCAGAAAATGAAAAGGCATGATTCTGGCCCCAGAGGAGCCCTGTTTGTCAATGTCATATCCAGAGGTAGACAAGGTATGAATCTGAGGTTCAGATTACTAAGTGACTTTCCTGTCTAGAGCCACAATGGTGGCAAGTGACAGATCCTGGACAAGACCCCACATCTGGCCCCTGCAAATCCAGAGTGCTTTTCCATAGACCACCCTGCTGTCCATGTCTGCTTGCCAGTGCACTCACAAGGTCTCTGTCTTCAAAGGAAACACGTAAAGTCCATGGGGCAGGTCTCAGTAACCCCAACTGCAGCCTTGAATCCTTTGGGGAATAAGGCTGACTTTCAACTCTCTCCCTTTTATAGAAAAGGGGCTCATACACGTCAGTCAGCTAGTAAGTGGGAGAGACTGCAGAGCCAAGATTTATTGAGAATCTCCTCCATACCAGGGGCTTGCCACATATTACCTCTGCCAGGTCAGTAAGATTACCCTGTTTCACAGGAAGCTCCAGCTAGCTCAGGGGAAGAAATAATGTCCTTCTAAAACCTGTCTGAGTCTATGGTTTCTTTGGCTCTGGTGGGGAATAATCATCCAGTTGTCTAAACTGGTTATTTGCACGTGTGGGCCAAGAAGCTCAATTCAGTCAAAGAACCAGTAGTACCCAGTATAGAGTGGGAGTATACTGCAAGCTGCACTGTAAAAGAGATGACTGCTGGGTGACCTGCCTTAGCCCAGCAAGGAAGCAATTAATGACCCAGACTCATCCTCCCTTGGCCTGGAGGTTTAGTATATCTCCCACCCCTTTGCACCCCCCAACAACACACTACATTGGTACTGCAAAGAGTTAATCTTCATTTGATTAGGCAAAAGCTGAGCAAGGGTGGGATTTCCGGTGGCTGTGAGAAGAATGACAGGGCCAAGGGAGAGGCAGGGAAGGGAGCTTCTGGAAGGTGGTGAGAAAAAGAGAATATTCATTGTTTCATTTACATAAATTCTTTGAGCTTTGAGCAGTATCCAGAGGGGACACAAGCTGGGAACTTCTTGCTGTGTAAGTCAGCAACCTAAGCTGACCCTATCCCCAAAGAGGTTCCACACAGTGAGTAGAAAAGCTGCAGTTTCAGTGCCAGAATGCCTCTGAAGTAGATTGAGTTTCTGGGTCCTAGTATACTCCAGTTGTTTAGAGGACTCAGGAATAGAGAGCTCAAAAGTCCCCAGTGCATAGATAGCAAGAGTGGCAGCTGCCATTTCCTGAGTACCTAAATCATGCCAGGCACTTTGATGTTTGTTTTCACACATTGTCTCTAATGTTTGCAACAGACCAGCAAGGTAGGCACCGCCAGGCCAAGTTTATGGAGGAGGAAACTCAGGGTCAGATATCAGAAGCAAGTTGCTAGGATCACCTGGTTGGCCAGTGACAGCCTTGGACATGAAGCCAGGGCCAGGGCCAAGCAAGTCTGAAGCCCACACTCCTATAGTAAAACAACAGACTGCATCACCAGGGCACCTGGGGCCCCACCCAGCCTTGGGGAAGTCCTCTGTCTTCAACCTCCACTGCAACCCGGGGTAAAAGTGAGAAGGAGCATGCTGGGGTGGGGTGAGGAGGCATGGGAAAATAAGGTTAATAAGTCATTTGGGGATTAGCTGTGGATATTCCTTTACTCTGAATTATTGTGGCCCCAATTGCTAGGCATCTTTCAAGGGCTGCTGTGTGTAGAATGAATATTTCCTTCCAGGACAAATGTATCCTTCTCCATCACAATACATTGCTCAGAAACATCCCACCCTGAGCATGCCATCAATCCTCAGATTCCCAGGTCCTGGTTATCACACAGTGAACCAACCAAACTGCAACCTTTCTGGGCCTGCAATATTGCTGGCTGATGCTGTTTCCAATCCAGAAGGTACGATGGATCACCGGAACTCTACCTTGAGCAGATTAGAGTGCCTGGGATAAGATACAAGCAGCAAGCAGTTGACTATCTGCCCATGCAAGAAGACAGGCTGGTGGGTGAGTCTTCCTTGAGACCAGTGTTGTGGCCATGGCCCCAGCAGTCAGGTGAAGAGCAGACCACGGACATGGTGAAAGACATGAAAGATATGGATTCTGCCTGTGTTCGCATTCACCTCGTGAGGTGGGTAGGGGCCAGGATCCCTCTGTCTCCTTCCTTTGGCAGAAGCAAAGAATTCCAGTGTTCTGAAGGAAATTATTTTGAAAGCAGTGGTGGTGGTGGAGAAGGGTGATTGCTATGAAGATGTACTGAGACCTATATACAGGATACTCCAGAGCTTGTGAGCCATGAAACCGTTAAACATCAAAGAGCTAATGGAATTTCTTTGAAAATCTGTGTGAGGGGCTTGCACAAAGGAAGGTCTCAACTCAGTCAAAGCTATATAGAAGAATAGCTCTGGAACAATCCAGGGCTTGCAGAACAGATTTTGGGAGGGAAAGTAGACTCTAGGTTTGTACTGCTCATCACTTAACTGACATAAAGCTCATACAGGGTGGTTTGGAGGGGAGGGCAGAGCCCATAAACTGCTGGTGAAAATCAGGCCCAGTTCTTGACTGGTTCAGTTCCTGTGACAAATGACACCCTTGCAAATGTTATCTCAAAGTGGGCAACGTATGAGAAGTGCCTGAAACCCCTCCTGTAACTATGACCAAGGAGGCCCTTGGAGTCATTCTCAGCCTTTAAAGTTTCAAAAATAACCAGGCCTGTGTTATTTTGGATGTTGTGATTGTCTAACAATTCATCCATCTGCTCATTTGACACACATTTACAAAGGTCTATTTGTGCTAGTCACAGTTCCAGTCACCTGGGATACATATATGAAGAAATCACAAGCTCTTTTGAGGAAAAAAAAAAAAGAAAAGAAAAGAAAAGGTAAACCTTTTAAATAACAAATTAGGCAGTACCCAAGAAGGTGATACTTACTCTGGTTGGCAGGGGTGCGGGGGGGGGGGGGCAGTTTTAAGCTCACATAGAACAAGGTAGAGGTGGATTGGAAATGTTAGGAAAGAAAGGGATCATTAAATTCTCCTAAAGGGTAGGCAGGGTGGAAAGAAATGAAAAAGTTGGGGGTGTCCACCTTGCTGATATATAAAGGAAGTATTGTTCCTGGCAGAAGGACCAGTTAGTGCAAAGTCTCCAAAGCCCAGGAGTGTTTAAGCACATCTGAGGAAGGGTGGACAGGCCAGTGTGGCTGCTGTGGAATGAGCAAAAAGTACAAGAGTTGGAGATGAGGTCAGAGATTAACAGAATCCCGTATTACGTGGGGGCTAGTAGGCCATTTTAAGGAACTTGGCTCTTGTTTGCTGTAGAATGTAGGGGGGATGCAGAGGACGGGGATAGTGAGGGGGGACTGAGCAGAGGAGTGGCACAATCTCACTTATCTTTTGACTACTTACTGTGTTAAGAATCGAGTGAAAACAGGCAGGGGTGGGAGCAGGAACACCTGGTAAGAAGCCATTGCTGAAAGTCAGGCTAGAGATGGTGGTGGTTTGGATCATCTACAGGTAACAGTAGATATGGTGACAGCTGCTCAGTTTCTGGATACATTCTGAGGTTGATCTAACAGAATTCCTGATGGTTTGGATGTGGAGTGTTAGAGAGGAAGGAGTCAACACTGACTCTAGGGTTCGGGGTGGGGATGTTTTGCTTTGGGTTTTTTTTGGGGGGGGGGTTGTTTTGTTTTTGTTTGTTTTTTTGTTTGTTTTTCCTGAGCAAGGAGTAGGATGGAATGGCTGTCAACTGATAACTGGCTGTAGCTGGAAAGGTTTTATAGTTGGAGGAGAGGATCAGGTATTCAGATCTGGACATGTTGAATTAAGATGTCTCTTTGACACTCGATGTGAATTGAATAGGCAGTTGTATAGAATTCGGTTGTATAGAAGTCAGGAATTTGGCTGAAAAGTTGTGCCTAAGATGTACAGAAGGCATTTAAAAGCCATGACACTATGTGAGATCAGTTAGGGAGTGAGTGCACATAAGGAAAAGCAGAAGATCGTGGACAGAGACCTGTAGCATAAAGGGATCAGGGGGAAGAGGAGACGCTGACTGAGAAGGCTAAGAAGTTCCACCAGCGCTGTAGACCAAGAATGTAGTGTCCCAGGAGCCACATGAAGCAAAGTGTACGAAGGGAGAGTCAGTGGTCCACTATGCTCAAAGTGCTGACACCAGATGAGATAAGAGAAGTGAGAACTGACCGTGAGATTTAGCAATGCATAGGCCTCTGGTGACCTTGATGAGAGCAGCTTCATTGGAAGGGTTGGGTGATAGGGCCTGCTTTGGACAGGTTTAAGAGAGAATGGGAGGTGGTACAAAGGGGAGCAAAGAAATTGGCCAGCATCTGGTGGGGGAAGAGAGAGTCAAGAAAAGAATTACTTCAGATGGGAAAAATAGTATTGTGCTGAAGGGAAGTATGCAGCAGGGAGGAAGGGAAATCAAGAGCACAGGGAGGCAGACCGAATTGCTGGAGCAGTAACTTTGAGTAGGCAGGAGGGCACTTGGACCTTGCAAAAAAGCAGGACTAGAACATGCACAAGGAGTTGCAAATCATGTAGTTACCAGATTGGGTATAGGTCAGCTACACTTGCTGCCCCCACTGAACTCCTCTAGCTGAAGTCAGGCACCTGCCTATTTGTTGAGCCTCCATGTCTGCTGAGCATCTATTATGTACCAGGCATACTTCAGAGCACCTTAGTAACATTTAATACTCCAAACAACTCAATAATGCGGGTTATATTGTGATCCCCATTTTATAAGTTAGAGATGCGCTGCAGAAGCTGTTAAGATGAATTGGCCAAGGGTACTCAGCAAACAACTGGGGGAGTAAAGTTTTGACCCCAAACAGTCTGACTCTCAAGGAAGTCTTATAACCATAGGCCCAAACCTGCTGGCAAGTCAGAGTGTGGAAGTACTCTTGCTTCCTCTTAAATTGTTATGAAGCCTCCCCACTGAACAAATCACAGTTACTTGGAATGACCACCTGAGAGCCACAGTCTGTATGTCTGAGCACTTGCCTCAGTTTCCTATATGACACAGCTGGAGCTCTATTCAGTGCTGGAGGTACATTCTAAGCATGGGGCTGAGTAGCAGAGCCCCTGTGATCTTGACTTGCTTAAACCAGACCCCTCCTCTGAAGGCTGGCCCAGCTCCAAGTGGAACAGACACCCCAGAACCACAGAACTCACCTCTCCTTGACTTTAGCACATCCTTACCACCCGAAGATCTGTTTTATGACCAAGCCAGGATAGTAGCTCTCTGGGGACCTTGACAACTCTGATCAAACTAAAAGGACACTGTGTCATTCAGAACACTATCTTTTGGTCACACACACGCGTTCACACACACCATCTGTTTGTTCTTGGTTGGGCTTCCTTCAGTTGGCTTCATTCTGAAGTCTTCCTACTCCCTACTAAACTTGTCTGGTAAACAATCCCATCTGATATGACCCCAAGGAATGAGCTTCACAGTGAGGCAAAACCTTATCTGTAGAGTAAGCCTGAGACTAGATAAAACTTTCGCAGGATTGGGTCTCAGGTCACGGGGTCTGAGTCTATCCTGGGAAAAGAAGAATCATATGGCTAATCTAAGCCATTGAGAATGAATTCAAGCTCCATGAGAAAAAAAGAACAGAGGAAGAAGAGAGGGTACTGGGGCCATCAGAGACCCAGATTTGGAGGGCGGCTAATTTTATAGATGAGTTCCTTCAGGGCACACACACATGCCCCAAGAGCCCTGACCCAGAAATGGCAATCAAGAACTTGAAGGCACCCAGTTCTCTGCAAATGGACATTTTGTATTGTTTTACTCTGTTTTCCCGACAAACGCTGCTTCAGTTAACATGCTTGAAACTGTATCCTTCTTTTCAGAGACAAGCTTCTCCAAGATGTCTCCCATCCCTGCTGCAGGGATTGCAGTAAAGACTGCCATTGAGCTGGTCCTCAGGCATCACTGGCCCATGCTGGGGGTGGAGTGGAGGAGAACAGCCACCAGGGTTAGGTAATCAACATTTCTGAAGTCCTAGTAAGATAAACAAGTGCTGGACACCAATGGATCAACAGCTGAGGTAAACTAAGCAAGGCCAGTGGAAACATGCTGGTCCCAAACCCAAGGTTTCTACTTGGGGACCTAGTTGAAGTTATCTATCTTGTATCAGCCTCCATGTACATCACCAAAAACACAAACAATGCCTCTTGCTTTACAGACATGCTGTGGAAAATAAATCACCTGATGATCTTCACAAAGCTCCTAGACTGCTGCTTCTCAAACTGTCTGTGGTGAAGGATGAGTATTTTCTTTTACCCAAGTCAGTCACTCGTGGATCAATACATTTGTATAACACAAGGAAAGTAAGTTAATAGAAAGAAGAAAAATAGCAAAGACACACAAAATACAAGCCCTGATTTTTGTTAACATCATAGAGACTCTTGCCATTATAAATACAATGATGCTATAAGAACTTTCTAAACATGTACTCTCAAATTATGTACTTACCACAGATCGGTAACACACTTTTGCAAAGCAGCAAGTGTCCACGGACTGCACGTTCATCCCTTCAGTTC
Source organism: Meles meles (assembly GCF_922984935.1). Taxonomy (NCBI): domain Eukaryota; kingdom Metazoa; phylum Chordata; class Mammalia; order Carnivora; family Mustelidae; genus Meles; species Meles meles. The sequence continues at coordinate 48,579,875 of NC_060087.1, read as the reverse complement.
TGGCACAGTGCCTGGCCCATCAGAGACATCCAATCAGTGGTTGCTATGGCAAGGGAATTATTACAAAATATGGTCCTTATCATGAAGGAGATTATTAAATAACAAGAAATTGCAAGTAAAAAGAAGAAGAAATACCAAGTGATTCGATTGCTGATGGAGTGTCAAGAGAGTTGTTTGCCCAAGAAGGGGTACAGGAGTTCAAAAAGAAGATATCTCAGTGGTCAAGACTTCCGCTGGGCCTTGACGGTCAAGGAAGGATGGAACTTACTTTGTAGCTTTTTGTATTTTATGATTGGATAGGAAAGCTTCATGCTCATTGCACACATTTCTGCCAGTCCTGAAGGTATCAAGAGTTTGGGAAATATTTATCCTTAACCCCACCACCCAGAAGTTACCTGTGCTAACATTTGTGGGTATACTTTCAATGCATAGTCAGGAAGATGATACTGATGATAATAACAAGATGCCCTTCAATGGATGAATGGATAAGGAAGATGTGGTCCATATACACAATGGAGTATTATGCCTCCATCAGAAAGGATGAATACCCAACTTTTGTAGCAACATGGACGGGACTGGAAGAGATTATGCTGAGCGAAATAAGTCAAGCAGAGAGAGTCAAGTATCATATGGTCTCACTTATTTGTGGAGCATAACAAAGAACATGGAGGACATGGGGAGATGGAGAGGAGAGGGAGTTGAGGGAAACTGGAAGGGGAGATGAACCATGAGAGACTATGGACTCTGAAAAACAACCAGAGGGTTTTGAAGGGGCGGGGGGGGGGGTGGGAGGTTGAGGAACAAGGTGATGGATAATAGGGAGGGCACTGGGTGTGATGCCAAAACAATGAACACTGTTATGCTGTAAATAAACAAACAACAAAAAAAGAATCTTGCCTCAGAAAGAAGAAGACAGAGTTCACGGGTGCAGAGGGTGACGAAGGGGTACAAACAACCTGCATGCCAGGTCAGGGAAGAGGAGATCAGTAGGCAAAGTGTAGACAGCTATCTGGGAGGAAAAAGAAGAGTGAGGGAGGCATGGCAGTGGAATCCTATCCTGTGACCCAGAGCTGCCAACACAGCAAAGGTTACCTCAGAACTCCCAAGGGGTCTCCCAGCACCCCCCTTTACCCTCCAGCTCTGTAAAATCAGACTGATTCCCTGAGAAAACCTCAGCCCATGGCATGATGACCTTTGATATGAAGCTTGGGACACTTAGCTAACAGATACATAGACTGAAAACTCTTGAAGAACATCAACAGCAGAGGGCCTCAAATCAGGGCCCTGGTCACTGAGCTCATGCTGCCCCTCATTCCTATACACTATGTGGCTGATGGCCCCAAAACCTTCCACCCTCAGTCAGTAGACTCCCACAGGGCAGGGCACAAGAGCTCCAGCAGCCAGGAGTGGGGCTGCTCTGGCCAGACCCTGATTTCCAAGGACCAGGAAAACTGTGACTCCCAATATTCTCCAGCCAGGCTCGTAATCAGGAACCATGTGCCTCTCTGGTCCTGACAAGAAGTGTGTGGATCAGTGATGAGATTATGTGAGAATAAAACCAGCAATTAGATTCTAAAGAGAAAAAACAGACGAACAAACAAAACAAACCTCTGAATTATCAGTTTTAAGAACATTGTCAGAAGTGGGCATGCCAGGAGAGTAGAAGAAGCTATGTACCTAGAACAGGAACCCAGTTAGACCACTATGCTAGGGTTTCCCTCGAAGCAGCCCACAGTCTGTCTACATCAGCATCCATATTCCCACATGTATACTGAAAACAGTTCCATGAATACAGTCGGTGCCAAAGTGGAGCTAGGAAATCAATGCGGGAACTAGTGGGATGTGCCATATTTATCACTCCAAGAACCCACGGTCTGCAGTAGCCTTCCTCTTCCACTGCACCTTACTGTGTCCTGCTTTGTTGCAGGGAGGAATTACCAGCCAAAAGTCGTGCTCATGGCTTTTGGACATCAAAAGTGGTAGCAAACACAGGGGCTGTTTGTCTCTCTGCTAAAGCAGAGAAGTCAGGAGTGGACTGGTTTCTGTGAGCTCTTTCCTCATATCGACCTCCCAACCCCACCCCGGTTCTGGCAGTCTATAGAGAATACTTATCTTTTAATAAGGATATGGATAGGAAATGACTATCTGTCCCTGTCTCAGATGATCAAGAGTGTGGACCTTGCTGCCAGTGAGGTCTCACGCACAGCAAAAGTAAGACTTGGGTGGGTCAGATGTTGTGATGCTTGGGAAGGGAGGATGTGGCCCATTCATCCTTGGATTGGTGGAGTCAACCGGCAGGCCATCAAGCATGGTACTAACTCCTTGGTTATGGGTGGGAATCCCCAGGGCTGTGGAATCATGCCTCATTGCACTGAGGCAAGTGCTTTTCATCCTTTGATAAACAATCTCCCCCTGCCCCCATCAACTCACACCTTCCCCTGCCCCCCCCACCCCCACACCCTGCCCTGCACATCCCGGTATATGACCATTCATTTTCCCAGTCTTCAGGGTTGGGGCTGCTGGTGTACTACATACACCCCTGGGGAAAGAATGGGATTTGGAATCAGAAGGTTTGACTTCCTCACTTTCACTGGGTTGTGTGACAGTGGACAAAGACTTTCATTTCTTTGAGTCTCAGCATCCTCAATAGTAAAGTGGCTATTACAATGATATTACCTACTCAACAGGATGGTTAGGAAAATTAAATGAGGTACAGAGTATGCAACTGATTTGTATAGTGCAAGAAGGGACTAAGCAGATACTATGATTCTTATCATTGCTAAACATAATAACACATAGCAAAGTGTACTTACGGAGCTGGTCACATTCCCACTGAGGTGGAAAACAAAACAAAACAGAACAAAACTCCTCTGTCCGTCTGATTTCTCTGGAAATTGCAGCAGTATCTGTGGTCAGAGATTTAGTCCAATTTCCCACTGTCTTTTTACTGGAATGCAAGTGCCATGGGATCAGGATTTTGATTGTGTGTTAGCTCCATTGGCTGGTATATCCCTAGTGCCTGGAATGGTATCTCGTGCATATTAAACATTCAAAAAATATTAGGTATATGAGTGAAGTAACATTTTTGAGAATCTAGTGGAAAATAATGTCAATAATAGTGTGATGAACACTTTCAAGTCAGTGAGGTACTCTCACAAAGAAATCAGCTGACAGCAGAATATTACTTCACTCATCTTTAAATAAAAGATACAGAATTACTTTAACACATGAAGACCAGGTGGAAATGCAAGCTGGTGTAACCACTCTGGAAAACAGCATGGAGGTTCCTCAAAAAGTTGAAAATAGAGCTACCCCATGACCCAGCAATCCCACTACTGGGTATTTACTCCAAAGATACAAATGTAGTGATCCAAAGGGGCATGCGCACCTGAATGTTTATAGCAGCAATGTCCACAATAGCCAAACTATGGAAAGAACCTAGATGTCCATCAACAGATGAGTGGATAAAGAATATGTGGTGTACACACACACACACACACACACACACACACACACACACACACACAATTGAATGCCATGCAGCCATCAAAAGAAATGAAATCTTGCCATTTGTGATGACATGGATGGAACTAGAGGGTATCATGCTTAACGAAATAAGTCAATCAGAGAAAGACAACTACCATATGATCTCCCTGATATGAGGAAGTTGAGAGGCAATGTGGGGGGTTTGGGGGGCACGAAAGGAATAAATGTAACAAGATGGGATCCGGAGGGAGACAAACCATAAGAAACTCTTAATCAGGGGTGCCTGGGTAGCTCAGTGGGTTAAAGCCTCTGCCTTTGGCTCAGGTCATGATCTCGGGGTCCTGGGATTGAGCCCTGCATCGGGCTCTCTGCTCAGCGGGAAGCCTGCTTCTTCCTCCCCCCCCCTCCGCCCCCCACCTGACTCTGCCTACTTGTGATTTCTGTCTGTCAAATAAATAAATAAAATCTTTAAAAAAGAAAGAAAGAAAGAAAGAAAGAAAGAAAGAAACTCTTAATCTCACAAAACAAACTGAGGGGTGCCGGGGAGAGGAGGGTGGGGAGAGGGTGGTTGGGTTATGGACATTGGGGAAGGTATGTGCTATGGTGAGTGCTGTGAAGTGTAAACCTGGAGGTTCATAGCCCTGTACCCCTGGGGCTAATAATACATTATATGTTAATAAATTTTTTTAAAAAACTTAAAAAAATAAGCAAAGGTGTCGTGGATTGGAGGACAGAGTGCGGCTTAAGTGATGTCATGGTGGTGGCCGTACAGAAGTGCCCTCACTCTGAGTACTATTCTTTGGATTCTGATTATGTGGTGATGTAACTTGAATACTGCTTCCTTACTAGACTTTCCTCTTGCCAAACTTATGGATCTCCTTGAGATTTGGTTGCAACCCAAAGTTGACTCCCATGTGGGTGCCCAGTAGGACATTCACTACCACAGTGGTCTCTCGTCATTTCTCATTACACACTGTGTACTAGGTTGAATAGCGTGCCCCCAAGATGCATGTCTACCTTAGATTGTGACTTTATTTGGAAACAGGGTCTTTGTGGATGTAATTAGTTAAGATATGGCCATACTGGCTTAGGGTGGACTTTAAACCCAGTATAACTGCTGTTTTTATAAAAAAAAAAAAAAAAGGGAATACACAGAGACACAGACTCACATGGAGGAGCACACCATGCAAGGATGGAGGCAGACAATATGTACCCTGATGTTCATAGCAGCAATGGCCACAATCGCCAAACTGTGGAAAGAGCCAAGATGCCCTTCAACAGACGAATGGATAAAGAAGATATGGTTCATATATACAATGGAATATTACACCTCCATCAGAAATGATGAATACCCAACTTTTGTATTAACATGGACGGGACTGAAGGAGCTTATGCTGAGTGAAATAAGTCAAGCAGAGAAAGTCAATTATCATATGGTTTCACTTACTTGTGGAACATAAGGAATAACATGGAGGACATCAGGAGAAGGAAAGGAAAAGGGAATTGGGGGAAATCAGAGGGGGAGATGAACCATGAGAGACTATGGACTCTGAGAAACAAACTGAGGGTTTTGGAAGGGAGGGAGATGGGGGGATGGGTGAGCCCAGTGGGGGTATTAAGGAGGGCACTGGTTGTAGTGCATAAACAATGAATCTTGGAACACTGAGAAAATTTTAAAAAATAAAATAAAATAAAAGCAAACAAACAAAGGATGGTGGCACTGATTGGAGTGATGTGTCTACAAGCCAAGGAAGAGCCAGGATTGCTGCACCCTTTCAGAGGCTAGGGAGAGGCAAGGAGGGATCTTTCCCTAGAGGCTTCAGAGGGAGCATGGCCCTGCTGACACTTCACCTGAGACTTGTACCTCCACAACTGTGAGAGAATACATTTCTGTTGCTCTCAACTACACAATCTGTGGTAATTTGTTACTGCAGCCCCGAGAATGTAATACATGCACCTGTGATGAGATTTTCAGCACATACCTCCAACACGTGTGTTATTTATTAATTTACAGATTATATACTGGCAACACTATGTTAGTATGCAAAGCTCATCATAAAATATACTTTAAAATTAGAAATTTAAAAAGATGTGATAAAAATAAATATGCCTAGAATTTCTAGTGTTTCCTTTCCATACCTCCACGCTCTTCTTACCCACCTCATACGTGTACACCCCTCACTTTGTAGACCAATGTGTTCCAAGATCCCCTCACCTCCGTTAGAGTCACTCTGATGTGTTCAACAACGTTCAGCTGTCTTCTGTCCCCTTCCAGAAGGCTGGTGAAATAGTCTTAATCTCTTCCAAAGCAAAAGGGAGCTGAGGAAGTTTTAGAAGTGTGCACATGGGTCTGATCTCTCCATATCCACTCTGAGTGAAGTGTCTTCACAGACTACAATAAAGCTTTTGTCTTCCAACACTCATGCTGGCTCCGGTGTTGTTGGCACATGCTGCCTCTATATCCAGCTCTCCCACGCATCTAATACCACCACTTATGGGATTTTTCAGAAGAAGATAGGACACACATATCTAACTAATATTATTATTCTCTCTCTCTCTCTCTCTGTCACTCTCTATCACTCCCTCCCTCTCTCCTTCCCTCCATCCTTACTTCCCTCTCTCCTTCACTCACCTCTCCTTCCCTCACTTCTTCAGAGAAAGAAACGCTTTCATTTGCTTCTTCTTTCTAAGAGTCAGGGACCTAATTCTCCCGCTGTATCATACCATCCTTTTCCTCAAGGGGATATTTACACTTTCCCCCACATGAGGACCATTATGACTACTGGAAAGTGAACTATTTTTGCAAGAATAATGGCAAATACTTACATTTATTGTTTCAAACTAGTATTGCCATTATACAACTTTGCTTCCGGAGCTTATTCAATCCTGTGAGCAGAAGATGGTGAGACCATCATGCACACTACCCCTGGCCTCTCTTACCTCTACTGATCCTACTTAGATAAGAAGTGTCAAGGTGGGACTGCTCCTTTCTTGCGTATAAAACAAGAGGTAATGGCAGTTCACGCAGAAGTGAACATGATAGCTGATACACTAGTCTCCAATTTCTACTACTGATCCTTGGAGAACCTAGTACGATCTGAATGGAGTGGGTCCAAGGGGCTTTTATTTCCTGGGGATACGCATGGCCATGTTTAAGAATCTTCCCTTTTGGGCTGAAGAGAGCAATCTTTCCAAGGATCCTGCCAAGATTTACCACTCTTCTTCCAGTGTGCTAGTTGTAAGGATGGAAAGTAATTGACTGAGACAGCTCCCAGAACTGAGGTCTATGTCTGTGGGTCCAAAATTGATGGGGAGAGATGAGCCCCTAATTCCTACAAATGGAATGTGGAATATGTACCCATTCCACAATGACAATAAAAACCAGGGTACCTGGTCTGACTAAGGGTCCTTTGTTTTTATTTACATCTCTATTTTTCCACTATGAAAGTAACACATATTAAGCAGTTTAATGAAGCAATTTTTTTCTAGTAGAAAAAAAGAAGGAAGGAATGACCCTAAACATGCCCAGACCCGACCCTCTGGCCCAAGGACCAGGAATACAATGACTGCCATTATGCCCCAGCTGGGCTTCTAAGCCAGGACCCCTTTGTTTCTCCAGTCCTGGCAAGAAAGTGAGCAGCTTATATGTTCTTCAACAAATAAAGGGCATGGACAAGATGAGGGGGAAATAAAACATTAAAAGACTAGGCCACATGTTAACCATATGCAAAGTATGGGACTTTTCAGACCCTAACTTGAACAAACAAACTGTATAAATGCATAAATCATGTATAAATACAAGTCCGATGAGACAATTGGGGAAATGCAAAAGTTATTGGGTAAGAGATGATGCTAAGTCAGGCTTGGTAATTTTCTTGGGTATGGTGTTGTGCTGTGGTTCTGCTGAAACTGGTCCTTATCTATCAAAGTATATTTCTGGATAAAATGAATTGATGTCCACATTTTTCTTAACAGTACTCCAGAGAAGCAAAACAAAACAACATTTTTTTTTTAAGTATGATGGGGGATAGATGAAACAAGAATTGAAGAAAGTTAATGATTGTTGAAGTTGATGACTCTTGAACTTAATGGGCACATGGAGTGCATTGTACTCTTCTTTCTGCTTTTATGTGTTTGCAATTTTCCATAATAAAAAGTTAAAAATAAAAAATGAAATGCTTGGATTGCTGAGGGTAACGTGGAGGGGTAAGAGATGAGGGACAAAATAATAAGATATAGTCACATTTGTGGGAAATGAAATATGAAAAATGCCATGAAATATCAGTCACATATTTATAGACATTGTGGCAATTGCAGATTCTGGCAGATATACGCCATCCTTAAACAAATGGTGCTGGGAATAGCTCTACAATTTTAAACAATGTTTATTTGCCCAGAGAAAGAACTCTGAAAGGAGGGGGTGTCTTCTTGATTTCTTAAACACATTTTATTTTAGAGAAATCGCTTTTTTCCTATTCTTGTTGAAGGACATGTAAAGAAACTTTATATTCAATAATATGCACAGCTGGTAAGAATACTGAGGGTGGTATGCTTGAAATTTTCTTACCTAAAAGAGACCAGGTGACAGGAATTATTAACTCTCTTATATGTAAGCTTGGTAGAGAAAATAACTGAGGTACAGAGAGGTTTTTAGGTGTTAGAACCAAGGACACATCTCTTAACCAAAGTCAACACCATCTGCAATGCAACATCAATATAGCAAGGGAATCTTGCACTCTTTAGGAACCTGTGCCTAGGGGATCTTCTGTCTCTGGAGATCCATTACCTTGGGTCAGGGGGTGGCAATCTTTCCATAGTTCTCCACCAAGTATCATACCTCTGTTCATTGCTGTGCTGATGGTAGAACAGGATGCTAACTGAGACAAGTTCCCAAATGTGTGTGGGTGGGTGTGTGTGCGTGTGCATGGGCATGGGCCTGTGTGTACATGAGATGGGCTCTTGCTGGAAAGAGGAGATGAGAAGCTGTTCCATTCTACAGAAACTATATTTTAAAAACAAAAATAGAGAAATGTGCTTTGAAAGAAGTTGTTATTATTTTCTTATCTTTCATTGAACATATAACAACTTGTGGAAACAAAGAAAGAGGAAAGAAAGTCAAATGTTACCTCATCACCATAAACCTCCACTGTTTGTATTGCAATATATTTGCTCCCCTCTTGTAGTCTGTGCATATGCATGTTTTAGATGGCTAAGATCATACCATAAATAGGATTTTCTGTCCTGATTTTTTTTTTAACTTGACTTTGATTTGGGAACGTAGACATATGAATCCTCATAAGGGTATAAAAATTGAATCACATTTGCCCACACACTAATCAGGCTGTGGTATTCAAAATGACAAAATTAGATGTAATCAGACCTGTCCCTGAAAACCCAGAGCATTTGATCTCCATAGGTCTGATTGTCTCTGAAGGCAGACAGAAGGAGCCCCAAGTCTCAGTCACTGGCAAACTGTGAGATGGGGGCTGGCAGGAGGAGAAGGAAAGAGGATGGTCTAGGGTCACCACTCAGTGCTGGAGTTACTTGCCCTTTTTACCATCCAGCTCAGAGAGTGGGCCAACCCCTGCTCCTGGGCACTCAAGACCATTAAAAATGGAGCTGCAATAGGATAAATCCTGATGAAGAATCAGGGAAGCAACTGAGAGCTGAAGAGAATCTATCCTGATTTCCAGAACCCTTTTCACCTCTTAATGAAAGCCTGCCTGAGAAAGAAACCTTGAGGCCACACACATGCAAAGGTAATATTCAAAAATAATTTACAAATGGTATAGTCATTTAAACCAATACATGCATCAGTATAGAAATGGAAATTTTATATATACTCCCCTTTTGTCCCTTGAATAACCTACTGATGATAAAACTTTTTAACACACAAGAGAAGATGTAGCTTGACAGCCAACTTCTATTAAAGTGTATATACATTGCTTGATATGATTTCTAAGCTGTTTTGCAGCTTTCTCACTACAGGGAGTCTGTTGAGGTCCACATTCTTCCTATTTTCATTATTTCAATGTCTAGTTTTTCAGAATGTTAATTCTTTCTGTTGGCTATTTGCAGTACGGTGGTAAACATACAGTTTATTGGGAAAAGACTTTCACACATTTACTTTACATCATTTTGTGGACCAGCCAGAGATCATTGAACATGATGACCTTTCACCTAAGTAAGACATTTGGGAAATGATCTGACAGGTTGGCTAAAATCCCAGACTTGCTCCTTAGCTTTACACTGGTGACATCTTTCCAAATTCCAATACATTTTTATCTGAGTATTGTCTCACTCACTCCATTCTCTCAAGCACAGATAATAAAGTTTGATAAATTATTTCATATAAGCGTCCCTTCCAAATTTCATATTTTTTAAAAGATTTTATTTATTTGACAGAGAGAGATCACAAGTAAGAGGAGAGGCAGGCAGAGAGAAAGGAAGGGAAGCAGGCCCCCTGCGGAGCAGAGAGATGGATGCAGGGCTGGATCCCAGGACCCTGAGATCATGACCTGGGCCAAAGGCAGAGGCTTAACCCACTGAGCCATTCATGTGCCCCCCCAATTTCATATTTTAAGTAAAATTTTACAGAGCTTTCCCAGTTGAAACAGTAGAGGGGTAGGGGCACTTGGTTGGCTCTGTCAGTAGAGCATGAGACTCTTGATCTCAGGGTCCTGCATTCAACCCCCAAGTTGGGTGAAGTGTTAAGTTGAAGGAAGGGAAGGGAAATGAAAGGAAGGGAAGGGAAGGGAAGGGGAGGGGAGGGGAGGGGAGTTGAGGGAAGGGAAGGGAAGGGAAGGGAAGAGAAGAGAAGAGAAGAGAAGAGAAGAGAAGAGAAGAGAAGAGAAGGGAAGGGAAGGGAAGAGAAGGCAAGGCAAAAGAAAAGGGAGGGAAAAGAAAAGAGAAAGGAAAGGAAAGGAATGAAAAGGAAAGGAAAAAAAGAAACTGCTGAGAAACAGTGGAAAGGTTACCAACTGACTTGTCGGCTCAGGACTATCCCAATTTTAGCACTAAAATCCCTGTGTCCTGGAAAACCTCTCTCAAGAACATAAAAATTTGCGTTTTCACATTTGGATGCAAAAGGTTGGGGGGGCATTATATAACTCTTATGGTGGCCCCCACAATTAAGGCTGAAGGTGACAGTGCTTTTAGTGTCAAATGGACACCACATGGATTACAGCCTTTCCTATTTGCTGTGACTCTTTTTCCCCTAACCGTTGATATTGGCAACCATAATTTGAGGTTCACAATAGTGATCATGCATTTTGCATCACCTTGTGCAATGTGACTTGAGAGTGCAACTTAAGCATGTTGTCATCCTGAGCATTGAGTCCCTAGCCTGGCACTCAGGAAACATTTAGGGAATGGCTATTGAATAAATTTCCAGGTATTTGTCCCACTGATAGACACAAAGATGTGTGAAATGATGTTGTACAAGTGTATTCTCTGCAGCATGACTGCAGTGACAGAAAGAAAGAAATGACCAGGGGCGCCTGGTTGGCTCAGTGGATTAAGTCGCTGCCTTTGGCTCAGGTCATGATCTCAGGGTCCTGAGATCGAGCCCCGCATCGGGCTCTCTGCTCCGCAGGGAGCCTGCTTCCTCCTCTCTCTCTGCCTGCCTCTCTGCCTACTTGTGATCTCTCTCTCTGTCAAATGAATAAATAAAATCTTTTAAAAAAAAAAGAAATGACCAAAGAAAACGTACTACTTACACAGTTTTTAAATTATGAGTGTTTATTATCTGTGTTTATTTAGTGTGTTCACTAACTGTTGTTATGCGCGCAATGATATGCATTGAGATAGTGTTAGTTTAACTTTCAATGTTGTGATTCTGGCATCATGTTGTGTAAGTATGCAGATAATGAAAATGAGAATGATTATAATACCAAATGACCTGAAATAAGGACTTTTGTATTATTTTTATTACATTATGTTAGTCACCATGCAGTACATTAGTTTTTGATGTAGTGTTCTATGATTCATTGTTTGCATATAACATCCAGTATTATTTTAATGACAGATTGAAGATCCCTCACCATTAGATTAGAGAAGGAAATGACTAAAACAGAACATATTACACATAATGGAGAAAGGAATTTTATGTCAGCCATGGTGGACAAGGGTATGTGGAAGTGATAAAATACCTCCCCAAAATATAGTCAATAATATTGTAACAACTTTGGCATGCTGACAGTGAGAAATGGTAACTAGACTTATTGCTGTGAACATTTGATAGAATATATGTGTGCATGTATGTATAAACACTGTGTTGTACACATGAAACTAATACAATATTGTATGCCCATTATTCTTCAATATACTTTCCTAAAAGACAACAATGTCCACTTATAAACACAGGCTGCTGAACTAGCTTGGGCATACTATTCTGAATCAACACACACTATTGTTTCCTTTCCATCACCTCTCTATAAAACTGAGTAAAGTTACATATTCTGACTTCAAGATTGTAAAGATCAATGAACAAAAGAGGAACGTTTGATCTAGATGCGCTGAATCCTTATTGGATAGCTAATTCTGTCAGATCTTACCAATAATCATCCTTTCTACACTATGTCAAGTAATGTCTCAATTTACAGCAACAAATAATAAAATACTCCCCTTAGCTCTTACTTTCTTTGATTTGAACAATAGGGTTTCACAGTCTCCTTGAATCCTATGAAGATTTTACTAAAATCGTAGACAGATGTCAATGATTGCTGATATATTGTCCAAATACAAACTAGATTTTGCTTTTATATCTGCATATTGCAAAGATAGGGAGAATGTAAAGTTTCACAATTCTATTCAGTCTACTAAATTCTTTTTTTTTAATTTTGTTGTTAGTCACCATACAGTAAATCTACTAAATTCTTATCAAAGAAGGTAAAATTATCTTACTTGGTAAATGTTCCACACAATTTGTTCACAACACTGATTTTTAAAAAGTGTGATTTTCTTACCTTATTTTAAAGCTTATAAAATAAAATGTGTAGTTACTTATTAATTTTCTCAAATCATGCAGAAGCATGTAATGAGATTTTGATGAGACATGGTTCTATAAGATGACTGTCATTGATGCCAACCATAGGGAAGATGCTAAAGTGTCTACATACCCATAAAATCATATTTTCAAGGTCTGGAACAAGAAGAATGTCCCTTTCATATTTGGAAATACACTGAAGATGAGAATGGAGAACGGACTTCAGTAAAGCAGAAATATGCTGTTTCTTCAAAAAAGTTTGAAGAGATCATAAGGAGCCTAGAAAAGTATTGACTGATTGCACCTGATTTGTTCAATGTTATGTGTAATTTGCAACAAAATTGCAATTAGCTATAAAAATGACACTTTTTCTTCAGAAATAAGACCAAGAAGTTAAGAAATTTTTTTTTAAAGATTTTATTTATTTATTTATTTGACAGACAGAGATCACAAGTAGGCAGAGAGGCAGGCAGAGAGAGAGAGGAGGAAGCAGACTCCCCACTGAGCAGAGAGCCCCATGCGGGGCTCCATCCCAGGACCCTGAGATCATGACCTGAGCCGAAGGCAGAGGCTTTAACCCACTGAGCCAGCCAGGCGCCCCAAGAAGTTAAGAAATTTTTAAAGAGCCACCAGCAAAGGGCAGCCAAGTTTAACAGAACTTTCTTGACTTCTTTACTAAAAATGTAATTTACATGGAATCCAACTTCAAATCTGAAAGTTCAAAACTTCTTCAGAGCTTTAAAACATCTTTCCTGAGCCAATAGAATTTTACTTATGAAGACATTTAATGCACTTCAGAGTGTTTGGAAATTCTCGACATTTTAGACATGGGCAACCTATAGGATGAACTTATTTATGTGAAAAACATGACTGACAGACAAAACAAGTGTAAAATATAAAGTGGATAGACACTACTGGATACAGAAACCAATTTCTACAAATCAAAAATCTGCTATTACTAGTAAGTAAAATCCTTGTTTAAATGGTTTTTTTGAGAGGATGCTGTTGCCATTACACTGGACTGACACACTAGGAATTAGTTTCATGGTGGCTTGATAAGAGCAGAGTTGCAAGTCAAAGTAAATTTTTAAGTTTCATTGTATGTTGTTCAACCACTACAAAAAGAGGGAAAAAGAAAAGGATGTCCTGAAGGCTGCAGGCAGTTTAGGGAAAAATCCATTGAAAAGGAAACAATAAAAATACCATGTTGTGGGACAATGAAGCAAGTTAATTGTTTTTCACCAAATTTAGGTAATATCTGCATAATTAGTGCTGCTTTATTTGCATTCTCTTTCAATACAATCTAACAATTATGCATGTTAAGAATAAACAGTACAGGGGCGCCTGGGTGGCTCAGTGGGTTAAAGCCTCTGCCTTCGGATCAGGTCATGATCCCAAGGTCCTGGGATGAGCCTCGCATCAGGCTCTCTGCTCAGCAGGGAGCTTGCTTCCTCTTCTCTCTCTGCCTGCCTCTCTGCCTACTTGTAATCTCTGTCTGTCAAATAAATAAATAAAATCTTAAAAAAAAGAATAAACAGTACAGCCAACAAAATTTAAAAATTGAATAAAGTTTTTTTATTTATTATTTTTGTTTCAAATTTTTAAAAAAAATTCTAGTTAGTTAACATATAGTATAATATTGGTTTTAGGAATAGAATTTATTGATTCATCACTTAACAACACCCAGTGCTCATCACAAGTGCCCTCCTTAATACTCATCACCCATTTAGCCCATCCCCCATCCACCACCCCTCCATTAACCCTCAGTTTGTTCTCTATAATTCAGAGTCTCTTATGGTTTTCTTCCCCCTTTTCCCCTTTCCCCTTGTTCATCTGCTTTGTTTCTTAAATTCCACATATGAGTGGAATCATGTATTATCTTTCTCTGATTTAATTTAATATATATATATAGAAATACACATACACATACACATACACATACACACACACATACCATATCTTCTTTATCCATTCATCAGCTGATGGACAGTTGGGCTCTTTCTATAATTTGGCTATTATTGATAATGCTGCTATAAACATCAGGGTGCATGTGCCCCTTTTAATCAGTATTTTTTATCATTTGGATAAATACCTAGCCGTGCAATTGCTGAATCATTGGATAGTTCTATTTTTAACTTTTTGAGGAACCTCCATACTGTTTTATAGAGTGGCTGTACCAGTTTGCAATAAAGTTTTTTTAAAAGAGTTAAAGTAAATTGCTGTATTAGAGGGAAGAAGCATTATAAAAGTATAATTATACTTTCACACATATTATGTAATTTTCCCTAGTATTAATTCTTACTACTTGCTACTGTTAACTAGCTCTATTGTTGTTTTGTTTAAACAATAGTATTTCTGAAACAGGAAAAAAAAGCCATAATAATACGGCATTGAAAGTAAACTTCTATCTTTCACACCTTGTGTTAAGGTAATAACATACATGTGTATCACTATTTATTAAATTGTGCTTTCATGTCTGCTCTTTCATGTCGTTTCCAACGATAGCAACCTAGGAAAATTTATCACCCAAAAGTTTATTTTGTGATTTTTAAGATTTTTTGAGTTGCTTTTTCATTTCAGAAGACAAGTTTTATAAGAAAGACTATGAGATTGGGAGGGAGACAAACCATAAATGACTCTTAATCTCACAAAACAAACTGGGGGTTGCTGGGGGGAGGTGGGATTGGGAGAGGGGGAGCGGGCTATGGACATTGGGGAGGGGAGGCGAACCATAAGAGACTATGGACTCTGAAAAACAACCTGAGGGTTTTGAAGGGTCAGGGGTGGGAGGTTGGGGGAACAGGTGGTGGGTGATGGGGAGGGCACGTTTTGCATGGAGCACTGGGTGTTGTGCAAAAAGAATGAATACTGTTACGCTGAAAAAATTAATAAAAAGGAAAAAAAAAAAAAAAAAAAGAAAGACTATGAGTCTAAATTGTAAAGATAGACACACCATCTTTGAAGTTCCTTTAATATTTCATGACTGAAAATTGTGATCTGTTATTATAGAGTAGATATTCAAAATTCTGATATTTTTGGAGTTCTTTTTCTTCTATTCTTTGAACACTCATAAGAAGTATGTTTGAATTTTCTATTATTTCAAATGCATGACTGTACAGAACTCATACATGGTGATTGTTCAATTTGTTCATGATTGATGACTGTAAATTTTACTTATCCACTAACATAACAGGGCATGACTGTTAAATGTGAAAAGTGTGTGTTTAGCAATTTCAACTTTTAGCTATAATTTCTGAGGACCATTTGCATCTAACATTTACATCATGTGCAAAAAGAAAATAATTCTGGCTTGAGAGTGGGTTCTTGTGTCAAATGGCTCCATTATCTATTGCTTGTGACAATAGCAAATGACTTCACCTTGCTTGTAAAATGGGGAAGATAATAGTAACCACTTCATCAAGCTACTTTTCCATGTAGTCAACAGATAATTCTGAAGGTTTGATATGTGTCAAGCTTTCTTCTAGACACCAAAGACATGACAGTAATCAAAAAGGAAACCTCCCTTCCCTTGGGCCACTTTGAGTCTACTGAAAGAGACATGACATAAATATATATTATAAAGTGGGTAATAAAGAAAAGAAGAATGCAAAAAAAATTCAGGAAAAGGAAAATAGATTGAAAAGGTTTTGCTACCTTAGATGTGTGTGTTTAGCAATTTCAACTTTTAGCTATAATTTCTGCTTAGGGAAGGCCTCTCTGGATGATATTTGAGCAGAAATATGAATGAAGAAAAGGTGCATCAAAAACTAATGATGTACAGTTTGGTGGCTAATATAACATAATAAAAAATATTTTAAAAAAGGCAAAATATGGGGGAAGACTGATCCAGGGAGAGTAACATGCAAAGATCCTTAGATAAAAATAAGCTTGTGTTTTGAAAGAACAGAACTTACATATATTTAGCCTTTACTATGTAGCAGGCTCTGTTCTGAGCACTTAATATTTATTACTCATTGAATTTTCTCCATAACTCTAAAAGTGAGGTGTTACTATGATTATCACCCTTATTTTATAAATAAGGAATTCAAGACAGAGTGTGTTTAAGTAACCTGTTTAATGTCACACAGCCAGTGATGGATCGTCAGGATGAAAACCCAGGTTTGAATCCAGAGCCTGTGATGTTAACTACCAAGTTACTCTTTTATGCCTATGGCAACTTCCATGTAACTGATGAAGGAAGAAAAGTCCAGAAAGGGGCCCACATTTGTGTGATGTGCCCACATTCACACAGCAAGTCAAGAGAGATGTTGGGACCAGCATCCAATCTCAGTGCTAGAAGTGAAGGCCTAGTCATTCCTTCCCAAAATGCTCACCGAGCCTCCTGTTATGCCAAACCCTATGCCAGGTGCCAGGGACAGAGGAATAAGGGTGATCCAGAGAGAAGAATTCCCTGCTATCATGTCAGAAATAAAGTTACTTATGCAGCATTACTCTAATTTTTCTGGCTAGCGTGTCTCCCCTGCTACGCCCATACTATTCCTGTCCTTTCCTGGCTACATCTGTCTGGTAATATATCTGTCTCCCCTGCTGAACTGTGAGCTCCTTGATGGTAGGGAGCAAAATTGTCTCAGTCAGTCCTCAGCCTCGCATCCAGCAGACGTAAAGGGAACAGCTTTTGAATAAATTTCCAGGTATCTGTTCCACTGATAGAAGCATAGATGTGTGAAATGATGTTGTACAGCATAGTCTTTGCAGCATTGATTACAATGACAAAAAAATAAGAAATAACTGAAATATTTAAGGAACTGGTTAAAACTATCAAGGCCAAAAATGTTACGCAGTCATTAAAATAGAAGACAATTTTTATTTTTAAACAACTATTATGCCATATTTTATTTTTTCTTAGAATTCTTGCTAAGTTGCCATGAGTTTATAGGTTAAGAGCAGCTAATACCTCACAGTGTTTTAAACCCTGTAAGGAACTCTGGGGACAATCTAAACAAACCATCTCTTTTCCTACCTGGGCAAAGTGAGTCAAAGATGATGTTTAATTTGCATAAGAACACCTCACTGGACCCCCAGACAATTATAATATGCCCCATATTATGAGGACCAGGAAGTGCTGGTAATAGGGGAGCAGGTAAGTATATAGGTGAGAACTTGGCTGCATTTGAGAGGCTTTTTTCTCATTTTTCTTCAGTAAACTGCCTCTTCCACAAATAAGTTTGCTTGTTTGATCCAGGCATTGACCATTCTTCAATGGTGGGGATGATCCAGGCTTCGGGGCTAAATACCATTCTTTGAAGGCTTGGGTCTACAGTGTGGGGATGAGCTGGAGGGTTTCTCCAGCTTACTAGCATAAGAAGCGCCCTGTAAGACAAGCATCTTCCCCAAAGGCTGTATTTCATTATGTATAAAGAATCAAGACTCACCCCCAAACTGGTAAATTAACAGATTTCTTGTATCTCAAATAAGACAATAATCAAGCATTACTCAACTACGACTGTTCCATCAACCTATCCAGGACGGGATGTTGCCCTGTATATCAGGTCATTCACCCAATACCAACCATATAGCTCCACTCATTGCCCAGTCCAGTCACAATTCCTCTGCTGCTTGCTAGCTCTCTGAGACCAGAATTATGGGCAGGTTTCCAATGCCCTTGTTATACTTGTGTCTTTGAAAATAATTCTGTTGGCAAAAGCCGGAGTCACCTATTTACTGATCTCTCTGGGCACTGTTGTCTTTAGGGACCTAACCCACCATAGCAGAATGTAGATTCTGAGATGGCAAAGGCAATGGAGATAGAATACTTACAGAGAAACTTGGCAGTCAGAAGGGCTGACATGGAATAAGAAAATCTCAGGACCTCAGTTCTGCTCCTGTTTCTGCCACCAGTCCCCTGGATAACCTTGAACAAATCATTCCATCTCTTCTCTAAGCCAGTGTATCCTTAACAGTGAGAAACCTGACAGCTAAAGGCTCTTTGGGGATCCTTCCAACTCTTAGATTCTAGAAGTCCATAATTTTCATGGATTCAGACTATTCCCTGGTTGTTATTTCAGCAAAAGTTGAGGAATCAAATTGTTCCTGGGTTGCAGTAAAACCTGATGGTTAAGGGCCTAAACTTAGTACTCTGTGCCCCAGTTCTCCTTCTTAATTACTATGTGAGTTTGGGAAAGACATCTCAATTCTTGTATTCCTTTGTCAAGTAGAGCTGACAATAAGACAGGCTCCATTAGGGTGACTATAGCACAGAAGAAAAGCTCCGTGATGTAAGGAGAGATCTGGCCAAGGAGGATTTACATAAAGAAGTCCACTTAGGTGATATCCTTGTTATCTGTGTGAAAATGGACTTCCAGAGAGATTGCAGTTATCATTTCTAAAAATACCTTGGGAACAAAAGGAATATTTGGACACTGAATAGTGGGACCAAAAAATTATCTTTATTTAACTGTGTGCCCTGCTTTCTACCAAATGCCTTGTAAACAACACTACATTTAGGCCTCCCAGCAGAGGGCTGAGCACAAAGTTCTGTTACTGGCTCTGTGTCACCTGTCAGTAAATGGTAGATCTGGGATGTGATTTCAATTTAAATCTGTCTGGTCCCAAAGTTATTTTCTCCTCCTGCCTAGTCATACCTCATCGCAGCTCCCCCATCACAGAGAAATGGAAATTGCAAGTCAGTCAATTTAATTTTGTATTAGAGATGTGGCAAGAAAAAAAGCTTTAAATGGTAAGTTTGGAAGTAGAATACAAGTGTGTCTCTTTTTAAGTATACAATTCTAAAAACAGATCAATTAAGGCACGATTAGATTCTTAATAAGGCATACACAAAGGATTCTTTACACCTGTCCTTAAAAACACCAACTCCTCTGGTACATTTAAAATACAATCTAGTTTTCTAAAATTGTATTTTCTCTACCTCAGCTTCACTTGCTCTACCCTTACCCTGAGTCCCTTTTACAGATTTGCTATTTTCTCCTGGTGTAAGAAAAAGGCAATTTACCCTTAGTGGTCGCCAACATGACAAAATCATGACCTAGTTTTGCAAGGAAAGTTTCAACATCAAATATTCTGTGTTTGTTGTTCCACTCTCTTTAATTATCATATATCTCTTTAACAAATGGGATAAAATAGCAAAACAAAGAACTTTGAAAAAATAAGTCACTTTGTACTTAACTGGGAGTACTTTTAATAGTGGTACAGGCAGAAGCTATGTGGGGAACTAAAGGTGATGTAGGACGCGAGTAAGTGGCAATGATGTAAGATAAGCACAGGCGGAAGAGCTTGACAGTGAAAGGAAGGACAGAAATAATACCACAGACACCAGGATCATGTGAAGGTTATGAATTTTTGTTTTAAACATGAACCCCAAGTCAGGACCTTACAACAGACTGTTTGGTCTCTTCTGGTGACAATATACACTCCAGGAAGAAGCACTGGGAATTGAGGAACACTCATTAGATCTTATACGAATGATGGGGAAAACTTTTTGAAGAACCATTGTAGAAAATGTAGGAGGTCTAGTTGCTGAGTATTATGTCTAGAGAAAACACAGCAGTTGCTAGAATAAGGGTAAAGTATGGGAGTAAGGCCTCTTGGCTGTCAGGAATGGGTCAGAGGAGGCTAGTGGTATAGCACCCAAAAGAAAGCAGGATTTCTTCTCTAAAACTAGAGTGAAGGTGTGGAGGATGGATGAAAATAGAAATATGTTGATGTGGGTGGTGTAGGTAAATTAGGCACTCTTATGAGTATTTTGACCTCAGAAAAAAATAAGATATGAAGTCAACTACTAAAGCTGACTATAGGATGGAATTCATTTTTTTTATTCATTCATGCATTCATTTAGCCAGCATATTAAGAAACTACCATATAGTGTGATTGGCCTGAGGAATTTACAGACATATAGTTCCAGCCCTGGCCCAGAGTAGATACAATTGTATGTTTGGAAGGAATAAAGATAAGGGACTGAAAATAGTGTAGAAACAAAATTGGACATTGCAAGTAAGTATTGGGCCACCTAAGAACCAGTTCCTAATAGGCAAGTACCTCCACAATAGGCAGGTGGGAAGGATCTACAGTTGAGGAACTGGCATTGTGAGCACTCTGGAAAGACCAGGGGAAAGGTCAGTAGTGAAGGTGATTCACAAGGTATTGGTCATAGTATGGAAGCTAGAAAGGAAACCTGGTATGACTAGAGAGAGCTCATGGTTTCACAGACAGTAAAAAGGCAAGGATATTGAGTGAAACTGTGTCTAGTAATGGAGTAGGATTTTGGCCTCATCCATTCTGGGTGTCCTTAGGAAAGTCATTTAGCCTGATGTGACCATCCTAACCAGCTACTGTCACAGAGACATATTTACCTGTAGCATGGGGAATTTTGTGTTATCAGTTGTTAGATTACTCTCCAAGTTCCAGGTTATCTGCATCCAGGTTTGTCAAAGGCTATCTGCCTTCTGTGCTATTTTGGTCTGCTGTGTCTTCCACAGCAACATCAGTAAAAGCAAAACAAAACAAAACAAAATGTTTGAATTACCTGTAATGAATTATAATGGAATATGCACAAGTTTTGGGGACCTGGCTTTGAATACCAGCCCCACTACTTGAAACAGTAAACTTAAGCAAACCACTTTTCCTGAGTCTCACTTTCCCAATCTGTGAAATATGTTCAGTAATGATTATATTCCAGGATTGTTGTGCCAATTCAGTGAGATAATAGAGGTAAAGCAGCCACCATACTGCCTGCCCTATCTATTCATGGTACTCATGAAACATGATTGCCTTATTCTTTCTTTAATTGGGAATAGCCACATCATTGCTGTGAGTAAGGTTTGAAGCCTAGCACAGGTCAGTAGCTGAATGAAAGACATGCAGGGACCCACTCTGGTCTCTCAATCTTCTATGTCAGAGTTCATTTAAGGTCACCATTCTCTTCCTTCCTTCATCTCTCTGTTTGTGGCCCTAGGAACAGGATGCACCCAACTAACCATACAGCATATCTAATATGTTCAAAACACTTGGCTTCAACTGACAGGATCCCAACTCAAACTAGCTTAAGCAAAACAAAGTACTTTATTGGCTCAGACAGGTAGGAACTTTGGGACTTCAGGAACATCTGGATCCACAAGTTTCAAATTATGCTCTCCAGGCTCTTTCTCCCTATCTCTAATTCTATTTTTCTCCTCATGGTATGAATATCAACCCCTAAAATTCTCAGATTAATGTCATTCTAGTCTAGAGACTTCAGCATGGAAGGGGAGCAAGACACTTCTTTCTCCCAGTGTCTACATATATTCAATTTAGCAATGGACTTTTATTGGACTTGCTTGGGTCCAATAGCCATCCTCAGAATTGCTTCTGTGGGACGGGTGTGGGTGGAGGAGTGGAGAAATTGAGAACTCCAATCTTGCCTAGCCTGCGGGACATGCTCACTCTGTGGAGGGGTGAGAGGAGCACCGCAAGGTGGTCAATAGCCTCAGCAGAAACACAAGGAATGGGGGAAGGGCTAGACTGCTAAGCATACTACAACCCTTCACTAAATACAGCCACCAGACATCACTCCCTTGTCACAGTCATGGTGTGCCATGTGATATAAAAGTGTGGAATGGTGAGGTACACAGTCTCCTGGGAAGGTAAACTATTACAGTCCACCACAGAGAGGTGTGGTACACAATCATAAGGTAAGAGACACTGTGGGGATCTCAGGGACACACACTGGTGAGGAACAGTGTTGCCACACATATACCACAAAGCCTAGCTTCATCTTCAGCTTCTGCTCCCCCTCACCATCCAGTCTTTCATGACTACCAACTCTCATACTTTGCTTTTTTCCTTGCATTGCACCTTGTATTCTCTCCACACAACCTGGCTATTTCCTCACTGAGCACCTCCTTTCTTAAGCCATCCCCTGCAGGTGAGTAGCGTTTCACACACTGTATTTGAGAAAAATACAACCCTGGTCACACTGCATTATAGCACAGGACACTTAATGAAGGCTTGATGGATAAAATAGGTGACATCATATTAATACAGCAAATAACTGAACTCATCTTTACATTCAACAAACATTTATTAACACAGAAATGAATAAGGCTTGGCCCCCTGTTCTCAGAATGCTTGGTGCAGAGGGGCAGAGACAATCACAAAGCTCCAGTAGAATCACAGTAGAATATTACTGAGGTACAGACAAAGTACTTTGAGGCACAGAGACAGGGATATAGGCGTGAGGAAGAAA
Organism: Meles meles; assembly: GCF_922984935.1. Taxonomy (NCBI): domain Eukaryota; kingdom Metazoa; phylum Chordata; class Mammalia; order Carnivora; family Mustelidae; genus Meles; species Meles meles. The sequence continues at coordinate 48,557,205 of NC_060087.1, read as the reverse complement.
CAATTTTCCAATTTATACCTGCCTACAGCATTCAGAAAAGGCTCCAGAGAAGTCATCTGTGAGTTGGGTCTTGAAGGAGGAATAGAAGCCTCCAGGTAAACAGTCAAAGAAGGAGCTCTACAGGCTGGGACTCAGGGATGGAGGTAAGTAAGCAGTTCAGGGAACCAGGCATGAATGATGGAATAAGGAAAAAAGAGAGGGAGTAAAGGAATGAGTAAGATTATCAAACACCAACACACAGCTTTACTATAGAATTTAAAGGTCTTGTTTCCCTATGGAGAGGGAAGTGGAAGAGAGGGTGGGATCTCTTCAGATATGAGTCCCTGCCATTTCCTCAATGAGGCTATGGGGCTTCAACATCAAAGCCAGAACTTTAGTTGTGATCAAATATCCCTAAGCCACTAAATTGTCAAGAACCACTTTTCAGTAACAAAGAATTTGTATGAATAATGGAGTTCTAAATGGGAGAGTCCCTACTATTTTCATCTTTCTCAGATGCTGTTGATTCTTCCTAAGAAACAGCTCTTTAGGAAATCAGATGGGGTGTGGAACCTGAAAAGAGAAGGTAGGCTAAAGTTCCAGCCTTCCACTCATCTCACAATTGAGTAGTAAAATGATGGTTAGGGCTTTTTTTTTTTTTTCAAATTCTATTTATGTATCAACATAAAACTCAAACAAAAATATTAACAAGCCTTTTTGTCTTGTTATTCCTATCTCCTTTTAGTTTTCATACCTATATGTATTTTAATGTTTAAATTAAAAATAAAACCGTTTAAGTTTTTAAAATTTTAACATTTTTTCTACTTAAATGTTCTTAAATTTTTTATTTTTATTTAAATGCTTTTCTTTGATATTTTTATTTTTTATCCTTTTTGCTTAAATATTTAGCCCTTATTTAAATCTCTCAAATTGGACTTCCTTAAAGTTGTTTATATATCCTAAAATTCTTTATTTTTCTCTTTACTTTTCCTTTATAAAATTTTTTAAATTAAAAAAAAATTTAAACAAATTCTTTTTGTGTTGAATTGTTCTAAATTTTTTCCTTTAACTTTTCTGTAAACTTAAATTTGAATTTTCATTCCAGTCTATATTTTTGGAAATTTTATTTCTTAAACTATTCATGAATTTTGCTTACCTCTCATTTTTCAATATGAGTATTTTACGGTCTAATTTATTTATTTATTTATTTAATATATTTTTAAAATTTATTTGACAGAGAGAGAGAATGCACAAGCAGGGGGAACAGAGAGGGAGTGAGAAGCAGACTCCCTGCTGAGCAGGGAGCCTGATGTGGGACTTGATTCCAGGACCCTGGGATCATGACCCGGAGCCGAAGGCAGATGCTTAACCATCTGAGCCACCCAGGCACCCTATGGTCTAATTTAAAGAGTTATTTATGTTAACATTTTATTTAGACTTTTAAGAGCTCCCTCCCCCTTTTAAAAATTTCTTTCACTTTAACTTTTTTGTAAACTTTCATTTTTTATCTTTGTCCTTCTTTTATTCATTTTACCTTTTGTAAACTAAGAATTTCTAAAATTTATTTTTAAGCCTTATTTTATTAACCATTCTGAAATTTTAAATTAAAAAACTTGCAAATTTTGAAACATTTCTTTTAAAATATTTAACTTAAATTCTTTCAACATTTAAAACATTTTCTTTTAAAATAAAGCTTTTTTTTCTTTTTAACCGTTTTAAGGCTTTTTAAAAATCTCTTTACAATATTCTTTTTAAAAACTATTTGACTAATCAGCCACAGCTAGAACACGAATTGTGAAGCTTTTTGTTAATGTAGGACTACTCCCTGATAGAAACAAATGACATATAGTACTGGCAGACCATCTCCATTCCCACTCTTCCCACCTAAAGCATTCTGTTCACTTAATTATGCTTTATGTGACCATTTTCAACCTCTTCTCCCTCCTCCCATTTCTTAAGGCTGAATGGTCACTAGTTAGTATTTTCCCCTTACAGACCCATAAGCCACCTATAAAATAAGTTCTTCATATCAAGTTGCTACTTGTCATATAGGTGCTGTTGCCATTGTCCATTCCAGGTAGGTTTGTGTGTCACTTCAGGATCCTGGTATATTTATTTCTTTCACTTTTATTCTGGTAAGTGGTCTTGCAAGACTAATCTTTCTCTAGACCCTGTTTGTGATAGAATAGTAAATACCCTTCACTGTACAGTAAGTCCTCAATGGTAGCCTTCGTGATGATGGCATCATCACAGCTGAACCACTGGTCCTTTTGTTGTCGGATAAAGCTGGTGTAGTGTCCACTTTCCAAAGTTCCATGATGATTAATCACTGCAAACAAGGAATACTTATTCTCGTTGGATGTACAGTCTGTTGGTGGCTGACCTTCTTTCATTCTGCTCTCCTTAGTGGAGGCCAAAAATGGAGTCATGTCCAGCTCCAAGGGAAAGGAGATAAAAGTATTAATCTTTCGCCTCTGTTTACCTACATGTTCAAATCGCTTGAGATGAAAACAGGCCACAATAGGTAATTTCTTCATTGTAAGTTGTTTGGTAGATTCCTGATAGCTTTGGCAACTACTGCATTTGATTTTGGAACTGCTTCCTAGGTATTCTGGCCTTGTAAACCACTGTAGGCAGTCTGTGAGTGAGGGGATTCCTGGTATGTGGTCATCCCTACTCACTGTGCTGTCAGCTTTCTCTGGACTCTGGGAATTGAATGTGGCACAAGAGCCAGGCAAGTCCAAACTGATGTCCCAGCATGGGTCTATTGTGGTAGAGACACTATGGCAAGCTTGACATGTGACATCTGATTGCAAGCCACCTGTAAATATCTGGTCTATGATGCAGTTACAGCAGTTGGGGTTATTGGCCTCCTGCACAACGCTGTCACCTTTGCTGTGTCTATGCAGCACATCTAATATTGCAATGAGGAACTCATGGGCATCCTGCTGCCTGTACCCTGCTAAGTGTTCTGCATGAATCCATATTAGATGCAATAACTTATAGGGAATGTGAGGAGTTCGGCTCCCGGAGTACATAGCATGAAAAAGAGAAGACATTTCACAGACAAGACACAAACTGGGGCTTGTCATTATACATTTATGCTTGTGAGAGAGAAAGAAATCTTTCAATAGAGGAATATGGGTAAGTGCCTGAACAATACAATTCATAAAGCATGTGTTCCCTAGATTGATTAGACCCCTTAGGCCTATGGTATAGACTGACTTTTTTCTCCTCTTTTTCTTGGGTTTCACCAATTTTGGTTCCTGCTCCTTTGACTCACAGTTCGAATGCTTCTCTTCAACACCTGATATCATACACTGTTTTTGAGAAACATCTGTTGAGGTGGAAGTTAGTAATTTCTCATTTTTCTCTCTTGTTTCTTTGGCAATTCGTTCCATATCTTTGTCATATACATAATCCTTACACATAAAGCAATATATAACCCCATGATAGAGGTCTACAGCTAAATTGTGCTTTTTTGTTTCTGCATGTTTGTGAATATGTTTCTCAGTAAAGCAGCCAAAAAAGACACAGGAAAGACAGGAGTGTAGTCTGTTCATATGGGTACTACATACATGACAGATACACGACTTTGCCTTACGCTTCCTAGCTTCTGGGGTCCCACTCCATATGAAACGCTGATAAATCAACCTCAGGTTCTTCCGCCAGTTCTTAGCCACTTTAAAGCTCTCCACATGAGAGCAGCCTGTAGGACCCTGATGAAACTCCACCTCCAGCAACCAGTCCCCTAAAGCACCTGGATCCCCAGAGCCACCTACGTCACTAAAACAGCCTTGTAGCCTCTGGGGCCTAGACCCCTGCTTGGATCTACGCCGCGGTCTGCGCCAGGGCTGGGGTCGGGTCAGAGGCGGAGGGAGAGGATGGGATGGAGGCTGGGGTGGGGCCGAGAGCCCAGGCGGGCCTCGGGAGCGGGCCCGGGGTTGGGGCCGAGGACGGGGCTTGCGGCGCGGGCAGAGGGGCGAGGAGCTGCTGTAACAGCGAGGGGGAGTTGAAGGGAACACGTTCTCATCGCCGCCGCTGTCACTCCACGTCAAGTTCTCAGGAGGAGGCTTATGCTCTTGCAATGGCTCCGGCTTCATCTCCTCAGCTCCCTGGCCTGAACACGCTTTTGCCGCCCCCACCGCCTCCTTCTCCATTTCCCTCGCCTTTTCCGCCGCCTCCTCGGGAGAGGCTCCTCCCCCACCTCCCGAGCTCCAGCGGACCAAAGAGCCAGAGGGCAAGTCCCGAACTTGGGCCATCAGCTCACCGCCCGGCCTGAGAAGAAGGGCATCTGGAATGGAGCTGCGACTGTAGATGGAATGAGACAGGATTTCTGTGAATGATCTGGCCAGCGTCATGGCCGCGGTGCGCCGTTAGCGCCCCTGGGCCCCCTCCCACCCTGAGCTCAGCAAGAGGCCGCTGCGGGCTCCACCCCCTCCACTCAGGAGCTCTCAGAGCTGCTGTGGAGACCTAGGCGGTTACCTGGTTTAAAGGCGATCCGATCGTGCCGGGAGTGGGGTGGGGAAATAGGAGGCTGACAGAGGGAGGAGAACGGGGGCGGGGTGGTACGGCCTGAGCTTTAGGGTGAAAATGGAATCTTCTTTCAAAAGGCGCCACCCTCTGACTGTCTTTTCTGCGCCCTGCGCAGCCTCGCTTTAGTACAGCTTCCTCTGACGTTCTTCCTTTACATTCTTAAAAAAAAAAAACAAAAAAAACCCAAAAAACCCAAAACCAAACCAAATCAAACAAAACAAACAAAAAACCCAACAACAAAAAAATACAAAAAAAAAAAACACAAAAAACAAAACCAAAACCAAAAAAAAAAAAAAAAAAAAAACAAAACCAAAACCAACCCCCCCAAACAAACAAACAAAAAACTGAGGCCAACATTTTACCTTAAAAATGGTTAAAAGGGTCACATCTATGCAAAATGGGCTCAGGGAAAGAAACTGTCCTCTTACTCCCACCTTACCTATGCTGCTGGGGCAGGGTGTGTTCCCCCTTGCCCCTACCTTCAAACTCACTTTTGGACAGCCAAGCTCTCGCGCCCTCTCATGCTCTTTTCGCGCTTGTGTTCCTCCTCACACTTCGCTTCTTGTTTCAGTACCTTCATTCCCTATTCCTCAGAGAATTCGGACTCCTCACGCCCTCTAAGCGTTCACCGCCCCTGTCTTCAGTATGCGACCCCCAAAGTCCCTGTCCTTTCTTTCCCATCTCAGTTCCCGCAACGGCCCTGGCCCCGCTGTTTGCTTAAAGGTCTGGGTTACCTTGGCCCACAGGCGCGTGATACGGAACATCAGTAGCTGCTGCAGTACAGGCGCTCCTCAGCCAACGTTCTCTCCTGACCTCTCAGGACTGTTCACAAGGGGGCCGCCCCTTGGCCCCTCCCCTCTCGACGTGTGGCCCCCAGCCCCCGACTGCTCTCCTGCAGTGAAGAATGTTACCGCTGTCCTGCTTGGTCAGACCTCTTCCTGAAACAGATTCTACTGGAGGTAACCACAGTGACAGATTCTAGAGAAAGCCCCTGAAATGGAGGTTCTGGTCTCACCTGGCTCCAGGCCAGCACTTCGCAGAAAAAAGATTCATTGGAATGGGGGTTGGGTGGTTGCAAGGATGGCAACTCTCTGGCACAAATCCCTCAGGGACCAGTCAAAATCTGATCTCTGGGAGTTAAGTGGAGAGAGGAATATTATTCTGGAATGTGGTGACAGGAAGCATTAGTAAGAGCTTCAGATTCAGATAGGAGAGCCCAAGCACTCATTAGCTGTGTGAGCTCAGATAAAACACCTAACCTCCCTGAGCCTTGGTTGTGTCCTCTGTTAAATAAAAGTAGGAATAATAATCCTAACCTATTATGAACACTAAATCATAATATATGTAAAGGATCTTTGTGGCACCTGTTTCTTACACATCTGTTTCTCAGTTCTTAAAATCTGCCTGTAGCACAATGCATGGTACTTAGAGTAAAGAAAAAGACAACACTTCTGTCTTTCCAAATTCTCTCAGAGTTACTGCTCAGTTCACCAGATTGTCCCTCCTAAACGGGTCATGTATAGAAACACCCACTCAACAAGTGTACATGGATCCCATAACTGTGCCAGGTTTTGCTGTGAGAAATACAAAATAAAATGCTTTGTGTCCTCTGTGAGTTCATAGCCCAGGAGATTTTTCCTTCTCTTTAAGAGACACAGCATCCAAGGCCACAACACCCATGAGTGCTGCTATCTGTAGAACTTCTTGCCCTTCCTGTCCAATCCCAAGGATATTCCTGCTCATCAGTGAATATATTTAATGCTACATTTAATCTCACTGGAACAGTCATGCACCTCCTTTCTAAACCTCAGGATTAGGATTCAGTTCTCTCAGGTTCAGGGGTGGTATCGTAGGTTCCTCCCCAAAATGAATGTCAGCAATTTTAAGACATCAAAGAGATTAAATGATCTATATGAATTTTCAGCTTGAGTAGAGATTATCATGATCTTGGGGAGAAAAACCGCCATAACTGTCCTGTAGCCCAGAGTGACTATATGTTGTGAGGTTCAAATAAGAGTTAGTCTTCAGATAAATATGTTTGCAGATACATTTGCCTGGGAGACAAGACAGCATTACTTTCAGACTTCCCCACCATTATTAGTTGTGTTTGTAAACTTAAGCAGTCTATGTATCATTTTTACAATTCAGTTTCCCTAAGTAAGAAAAGGATTGGTTAGACCTGTTACCTGTTCTTACCATGAATGTAGCAGAAATCCTAATGAGGTTTCCGATTCACAGATACTTGACTCCCAAGTCAGCTAATGATCATGTGGCTGACTGGATAGGCCACTGCTATTCTCATGGCTTTAACTGCCGTAACTTCACACAGAGAGGGGAGGCTTACTGTTTTCAAGGTAGAACTTTCAGTTTCTCTGGATGCAACTAAGTTTTCATTAGAGGAACCGCAGAGTTGGGATGACCTATTTAAACCAGTGTGACTTTTGGCAGATTAGTTTGTCTTCCTTTGGAATTTATAAAAGACTTCTAGTAAACAATAATAATAGCTAGGATAGCAGGGTTCTCCAACACTATGGAACTTGATTTTGTGTAATATTAGAGATTTTGACTTGGGATTTAGACAGACTGCACCAAAGTATGCAAGAGCACACATCAAGGAGGCAGTAGGTAAAAGAAGCAGAAATAGAGTCACCACTGAATACCCAGGAGGAGTTTGAGGGAAGGCAGGGTCAGAGAGAGGGAATGGCATGCCATCTTGCTGGTAAGTGGTTGAGTGGCACAGGGGAAGGTGAAGGCCTCTGGTGGCTTGAAGGGTAGTCCCTCCTACCTCCCTCACTTCCCTCCATCTGAATTACCTTTTGTCTTGTGTGTCCTCCTTTGGCAGAAATCTGGAGTGGGGTAAAGAGAGAGCTTAGTGATCCTGTAAATCCCAGCAGTAGCCACCCTTACCTGAAAAACAGCCAGTCATCGCCCCCCACAAACTAGCCTGGTCTAGTTAGACTTTAGCTGCTGGGCCCAGCCTATGTATGTATGTATGTATGTATGTATTCTATATGTATGCATTGAGAGAGAGCATGAGAGAGCATGGAGGGGAGAGGAATGGAGGGGGAGAGGCAGAGGAAGAGGGAGAGAGAATCTTATGTGGGCTCCACACTGGCCTTGGAACCCAATGTCAGTCCAGTGCTGGGCTGGATCTCATGACCCTGAGATCATGACCTGATCTGAAATCAAGAGTTGGATGCTTAACCAACTCAGCCACCCAGACACCCCAGGACCCAGTCTCTCTCTCTCTGTCTCTTTCTTTCTTTTTAAAAAGATTTTATTTACTTAGAGAGAGAGAGAGAGAGAGAGAGAGAGGAGAGGATCAGAGGGAAAAGGGGACTCCCCAGTGTGGACTTGATCCTGGGACTCTAGGATTATGACCTGAGCTAAAGGTAGGCACTTAACTGACTGAGCCACCAAGGTGCCCAGACCCAGCCTCTCTTAAGGAGGGTCCTTTTTGGTCCCTATGTTTGGACCCTGCCCCAGCCACTCACCCTCTCCCAACCCTGCCCCTTTGTTATAAAGAGATCACCTAAAGAGAAAGTGGGTGTCCTGTGGAAGTGTAGCTAGAAAACATATTCAAATATCAATCACTTACAAGTACCTAGAGGGAAACCTCGTTGGAACTATTGACTAATTTATGAAGGAATTTTTTTCCCCTAGATAAAGGCATTTTGCTCAGCCATGGCTAACAAAAGACTTGCTTACTTCTGGGTTAACAGATGTAGATGGAAATGCTGACTGCTAGCTGTGTAACTACAGTGAGACCCAATAGTTTTTTTTCTGATAGTTAACCAGCTAATGCTGGTCCTGAATGTTGATGCTGCTGGTATAGGGATCAGATTTTGAGAACCACTGTTTTGGGTTAATGTATAAAGAATCACAGGTCAGGGCCATCTGGCCTCAGTAGAAGGAACATAACTATCATAATTTCAAAATAGTGATGAGCATAAAGGATACTTCAAGAAATGTGAAACAAATGTAATGTGATATGAAAATTTTTATTGGTGACATTGTCACATGTACTAATCATATTATTGTGGTTTCTTGCCTAGGTTAATAATTGAAGGACATGTTCAAATTAAGTTAAAGGTAAGTGAAAATAAAGGCATAGATCTTTTCCCTGTTCATATGTACAGACCTCTCTGAATTCCATATCCTGACTGCTCTTGCTTCATTATGCCCTGAGTACTTTGTTTGTTTAGTGGGCACATTTGTTACAAACAAGTTATTAAGTGCATATTATGTGCTCTTCTGTCTACACCCATTAGAATGTATCCTCTCCCTTGTAGTGCAAAGTAGATATTGTTATCCACTCTTTACAGATAGGAAAACTGAGGGATTATTTCACATTCACTCAAGATCACATAGAAGAGAACGGGGGCTCTAGCTTTGAAGCCTCCAGAAATTTTGACACAGGGCTATATTCTCTCTCCTTATCATTTATTTGCTTCAGCTCTTGTTTTTTTTTTTTTTTTTTTAGTTTTTATTTAAATTCCAGTTAGTTAACGTACAGTGTAATATTGGTTTTAGGTGTACAATTTAGTGAGTTAACACTTACATAAAACTCCCAGTGCTCATCACAAAAAGTGCACTCCTTAATCCCCATGCCCCATTTAACCATCCCCCACACTCTTCCCCTCTAATAACCATCAGTTTGTTCTCTATAATTTAGAGTCTGTTTCTTGGTTTGCTGCTCTCTTTTTTACCCCTATGATCATTCATTTTGTTTCTTACATTCTACATATGAGTGAAATTGTATGGTATTTCTCTTTGGATGGTAGAATATAACTGGAGGGGCACCTGGATGGCTCAGTGGGTTAAAGCCTCTGCCTTCGGCTCAGGTCATGATCCCAGGGTCCTGGGATCAAGCCCTGCATCGGGCTCTCTGCTCAGTGGGGAGCCTGCTTCCTCTCCCTCTGCTTGCCTCTCTGCCTACTTGTGATCTCTCTCTCTGTGTCAAATAAATAAATAAAATCTTAAAAAAAAGAATATAATTGGAGCATGTGACTCAGTTCACTGTCTTTTCACACAATTTTTAGTAAGTTATTGAGTATCTGTGTGAGGGAGTAAAGAAACCACATTCACTGAAGAAGCCAACAGACTGCATGCTCCAGTAGGGTAGTGACGAAGATGCTAGAGCTATAACTGGAGGTCTGACTGTGAAAAGACTCTTAAACAGGGGATTGTCTGGGGACTCAGCACAAGGGCATGAATGTGGGGTTGATATTCAAACATTACACAGATTAGGTGTCATACAAAACCCTGCCAAATGGACATCCTATTGCAGAGATGTCTGAGAAACATTCATGGAGCTTAATGACTGCAGATTTGACCTGTCTCCTGGTAGCCAGTGCAGTTGTGCTTTCTGTTTTCTATGAAGTACTCACTGCTTTAGAACAAGTCACTATTCCTGCATTATCCTTAAATTACATAATTGTTACTAGCACTTTGTACATTAGCTTTTATATTGATTATTTTTTCTTCTAGCTTCTTAGTTCCTTTTGAAACAAATACAAAACATACAGAATCAAGAGACAACCAATTTTGGATAATATTCCAAGGTTGATGTTAAATAGAAGAGTCATGAGTCCTCTGAATACCTGGGATAATAAAAGAGATATAAAGATGAACTGCTAAAAAGAATTAACTGCTACCTGGCAATTCTCATAGCATTATAAAAAAAGATAAGGTAGTCTATATCATTTTTGAACAGTTCAAGGTACATTACAACAATATAAGTACATTAAAATCCAACAATTATATAATTTTAAGAAGGAGTGGACTATTTTATGTTTTTAAATTGGTATTTTGAATGGATAATACGCACAAGGAAGAAAAAATCAAAAATACAAAACTGTATATAATGAATGTTTCCCTCCTTCTCCTGACCCCAGTCTTAACCTTCATCCTGCCAGAGGCAACCACTATTCCTAGATTCATGCATATCCTTAGAGAAATATTCCGTGGAAATACAAATCTAAATGGGTACTGTCTAGTTCTTTTTAAACACAAATGACATCAATAACATAAATATTGTACCTCCCAGTGTTCCTTAAACTAACAATATATCCTAGAAAACATTCCAAACAAGAACAAAGTGAATTACAAACTTGCAGTTGTATAAGATGTTTAAGTCTTGAGACCTAATGTACATGAACAATATAGTTAATAATACTATATGAAATACTAAAATATTGCTAAGAGTAGATTTAAGGGATTCCCATCACACACAGAACATGGTAACTATGTGAAGGAATAATGTGCTAAAAAGCTTGATTGTAATAATCATCTCAATATGTATATGTATATCAAATAATCATGTTCTTTGTATTAAATATATACAATATTTAACAATATATTTAATAGAGCAGGATGAAAATTCCAGGTATTATGGTTTATTTATTTTTATTTTTTTAGAAAGGGAGGGGTGGGGGCAGAGGAAGAGGTACAGAAAGAATATTAAGCAGGCTCCACACCCATCATGAACCCCAACGCAGGGTTCAATCCCAACACACCGAAATAGAGTTGGATGCCTAACCAAGTGAGCCACCCAGGCACCCTAAAAATTAGAGTTTTAAAAATAAGATCATCAACAGAAGACTTATTGGGCACCTGGCTGGATGAACCAGTTAAGCTTCCCCTCCTGATTATGGCTTAGCTCATGATCTCACGGTCATGTGACCGAACTCCAGAGTGGTGCTGCACTCTGCTGGGAGGCTGAGATTGTTTGCCTTTACCTGAGATTGTTTGAGATTCTTTGCCTTTACCTCTCTTTCTGCCCCTCCCCACAATTGTAAGAGTTTGGTATAAATAAATAAAATCATTTTAAAAAGACAGATGACTTATATTCCCAAGGCTGCATAAAGTTACTGACCTTGATAAATTTAACCATCACTTTATGTTAGATTCTTGGTTATTTCCTTCTTTCTATCACTGCAATCATGCTGCAGAGAATACACTTGTACAGGATCATTTCACACAACTTTGTGTCTATCAGTGGGACAAATACCTGGAAATTTATTCAATAGCCATTCCCTAAATGTTTCCTGGGTGCCAGGCTAAGGAATCAATGCTCAGGATGACAACATGCTTAAGTTGCACTCTCAAGTCACATTGCACAAGGTGAAGCAAAATGCATGATCACTATTGTGAACCTCAAATTATGGTTGCCAATATCAACGGTTAGGGGAAAAAGAGTCACAGCAAATAGGAAAGGCTGTAATCCATGTGGTGTCCATTTGACACTAAAAGCACTGTCACCTTCAGCCTTAATTGTGGGGGCCACCATAAGAGTTATATAATGCCCCCCCAACCTTTTGCATCCAAATGTGAAAACGCAAATTTTTATGTTCTTGAGAGAGGTTTTCCAGGACACAGGGATTTTAGTGCTAAAATTGGGATAGTCCTGAGCCAACAAGTCAGTTGGTAACCTTTCCACTGTTTCTCAGCAGTTTCTTTTTTTCCTTTCCTTTTCATTCCTTTCCTTTCCTTTCTCTTTTCTTTTCCCTCCCTTTTCTTTTGCCTTGCCTTCTCTTCTCTTCCCTTCCCTTCTCTTCTCTTCTCTTCTCTTCTCTTCTCTTCTCTTCTCTTCTCTTCCCTTCCCTTCCCTTCCCTTCCCTTCCCTCAACTCCCCTCCCCTCCCCTCCCCTTCCCTTCCCTTCCCTTCCTTTCATTTCCCTTCCCTTCCTTCAACTTAACACTTCACCCAACTTGGGGGTTGAACGCAGGACCCTGAGATCAAGAGTCTCATGCTCTACTGACAGAGCCAACCAAGTGCCCCTACCCCTCTACTGTTTCAACTGGGAAAGCTCTGTAAAATTTTACTTAAAATATGAAATTGGGGGGGCACATGAATGGCTCAGTGGGTTAAGCCTCTGCCTTTGGCCCAGGTCATGATCTCAGGGTCCTGGGATCCAGCCCTGCATCCATCTCTCTGCTCCGCAGGGGGCCTGCTTCCCTTCCTTTCTCTCTGCCTGCCTCTCCTCTTACTTGTGATCTCTCTCTGTCAAATAAATAAAATCTTTTAAAAAATATGAAATTTGGAAGGGACGCTTATATGAAATAATTTATCAAACTTTATTATCTGTGCTTGAGAGAATGGAGTGAGTGAGACAATACTCAGATAAAAATGTATTGGAATTTGGAAAGATGTCACCAGTGTAAAGCTAAGGAGCAAGTCTGGGATTTTAGCCAACCTGTCAGATCATTTCCCAAATGTCTTACTTAGGTGAAAGGTCATCATGTTCAATGATCTCTGGCTGGTCCACAAAATGATGTAAAGTAAATGTGTGAAAGTCTTTTCCCAATAAACTGTATGTTTACCACCGTACTGCAAATAGCCAACAGAAAGAATTAACATTCTGAAAAACTAGACATTGAAATAATGAAAATAGGAAGAATGTGGACCTCAACAGACTCCCTGTAGTGAGAAAGCTGCAAAACAGCTTAGAAATCATATCAAGCAATGTATATACACTTTAATAGAAGTTGGCTGTCAAGCTACATCTTCTCTTGTGTGTTAAAAAGTTTTATCATCAGTAGGTTATTCAAGGGACAAAAGGGGAGTATATATAAAATTTCCATTTCTATACTGATGCATGTATTGGTTTAAATGACTATACCATTTGTAAATTATTTTTGAATATTACCTTTGCATGTGTGTGGCCTCAAGGTTTCTTTCTCAGGCAGGCTTTCATTAAGAGGTGAAAAGGGTTCTGGAAATCAGGATAGATTCTCTTCAGCTCTCAGTTGCTTCCCTGATTCTTCATCAGGATTTATCCTATTGCAGCTCCATTTTTAATGGTCTTGAGTGCCCAGGAGCAGGGGTTGGCCCACTCTCTGAGCTGGATGGTAAAAAGGGCAAGTAACTCCAGCACTGAGTGGTGACCCTAGACCATCCTCTTTCCTTCTCCTCCTGCCAGCCCCCATCTCACAGTTTGCCAGTGACTGAGACTTGGGGCTCCTTCTGTCTGCCTTCAGAGACAATCAGACCTATGGAGATCAAATGCTCTGGGTTTTCAGGGACAGGTCTGATTACATCTAATTTTGTCATTTTGAATACCACAGCCTGATTAGTGTGTGGGCAAATGTGATTCAATTTTTATACCCTTATGAGGATTCATATGTCTACGTTCCCAAATCAAAGTCAAGTTAAAAAAAAAATCAGGACAGAAAATCCTATTTATGGTATGATCTTAGCCATCTAAAACATGCATATGCACAGACTACAAGAGGGGAGCAAATATATTGCAATACAAACAGTGGAGGTTTATGGTGATGAGGTAACATTTGACTTTCTTTCCTCTTTCTTTGTTTCCACAAATTGTTGTCATGTGCCTATGTTATATGTTCAATGAAAGATAAGAAAATAATAACAACTTCTTTCAAAGCACATTTCTCTATTTTTGTTTTTAAAATATAGTTTCTGTAGAATGGAACAGCTTCTCATCTCCTCTTTCCAGCAAGAGCCCATCTCATGTACACACAGGCCCATGCCCATGCACACGCACACACACCCACCCACACACATTTGGGAACTTGTCTCAGTTAGCATCCTGTTCTACCATCAGCACAGCAATGAACAGAGGTATGATACTTGGTGGAGAACTATGGAAAGATTGCCACCCCCTGACCCAAGGTAATGGATCTCCAGAGACAGAAGATCCCCTAGGCACAGGTTCCTAAAGAGTGCAAGATTCCCTTGCTATATTGATGTTGCATTGCAGATGGTGTTGACTTTGGTTAAGAGATGTGTCCTTGGTTCTAACACCTAAAAACCTCTCTGTACCTCAGTTATTTTCTCTACCAAGCTTACATATAAGAGAGTTAATAATTCCTGTCACCTGGTCTCTTTTAGGTAAGAAAATTTCAAGCATACCACCCTCAGTATTCTTACCAGCTGTGCATATTATTGAATATAAAGTTTCTTTACATGTCCTTCAACAAGAATAGGAAAAAAGCGATTTCTCTAAAATAAAATGTGTTTAAGAAATCAAGAAGACACCCCCTCCTTTCAGAGTTCTTTCTCTGGGCAAATAAACATTGTTTAAAATTGTAGAGCTATTCCCAGCACCATTTGTTTAAGGATGGCGTATATCTGCCAGAATCTGCAATTGCCACAATGTCTATAAATATGTGACTGATATTTCATGGCATTTTTCATATTTCATTTCCCACAAATGTGACTATATCTTATTATTTTGTCCCTCATCTCTTACCCCTCCACGTTACCCTCAGCAATCCAAGCATTTCATTTTTTATTTTTAACTTTTTATTATGGAAAATTGCAAACACATAAAAGCAGAAAGAAGAGTACAATGCACTCCATGTGCCCATTAAGTTCAAGAGTCATCAACTTCAACAATCATTAACTTTCTTCAATTCTTGTTTCATCTATCCCCCATCATACTTAAAAAAAAAATGTTGTTTTGTTTTGCTTCTCTGGAGTACTGTTAAGAAAAATGTGGACATCAATTCATTTTATCCAGAAATATACTTTGATAGATAAGGACCAGTTTCAGCAGAACCACAGCACAACACCATACCCAAGAAAATTACCAAGCCTGACTTAGCATCATCTCTTACCCAATAACTTTTGCATTTCCCCAATTGTCTCATCGGACTTGTATTTATACATGATTTATGCATTTATACAGTTTGTTTGTTCAAGTTAGGGTCTGAAAAGTCCCATACTTTGCATATGGTTAACATGTGGCCTAGTCTTTTAATGTTTTATTTCCCCCTCATCTTGTCCATGCCCTTTATTTGTTGAAGAACATATAAGCTGCTCACTTTCTTGCCAGGACTGGAGAAACAAAGGGGTCCTGGCTTAGAAGCCCAGCTGGGGCATAATGGCAGTCATTGTATTCCTGGTCCTTGGGCCAGAGGGTCGGGTCTGGGCATGTTTAGGGTCATTCCTTCCTTCTTTTTTTCTACTAGAAAAAAATTGCTTCATTAAACTGCTTAATATGTGTTACTTTCATAGTGGAAAAATAGAGATGTAAATAAAAACAAAGGACCCTTAGTCAGACCAGGTACCCTGGTTTTTATTGTCATTGTGGAATGGGTACATATTCCACATTCCATTTGTAGGAATTAGGGGCTCATCTCTCCCCATCAATTTTGGACCCACAGACATAGACCTCAGTTCTGGGAGCTGTCTCAGTCAATTACTTTCCATCCTTACAACTAGCACACTGGAAGAAGAGTGGTAAATCTTGGCAGGATCCTTGGAAAGATTGCTCTCTTCAGCCCAAAAGGGAAGATTCTTAAACATGGCCATGCGTATCCCCAGGAAATAAAAGCCCCTTGGACCCACTCCATTCAGATCGTACTAGGTTCTCCAAGGATCAGTAGTAGAAATTGGAGACTAGTGTATCAGCTATCATGTTCACTTCTGCGTGAACTGCCATTACCTCTTGTTTTATACGCAAGAAAGGAGCAGTCCCACCTTGACACTTCTTATCTAAGTAGGATCAGTAGAGGTAAGAGAGGCCAGGGGTAGTGTGCATGATGGTCTCACCATCTTCTGCTCACAGGATTGAATAAGCTCCGGAAGCAAAGTTGTATAATGGCAATACTAGTTTGAAACAATAAATGTAAGTATTTGCCATTATTCTTGCAAAAATAGTTCACTTTCCAGTAGTCATAATGGTCCTCATGTGGGGGAAAGTGTAAATATCCCCTTGAGGAAAAGGATGGTATGATACAGCGGGAGAATTAGGTCCCTGACTCTTAGAAAGAAGAAGCAAATGAAAGCGTTTCTTTCTCTGAAGAAGTGAGGGAAGGAGAGGTGAGTGAAGGAGAGAGGGAAGTAAGGATGGAGGGAAGGAGAGAGGGAGGGAGTGATAGAGAGTGACAGAGAGAGAGAGAGAGAGAATAATAATATTAGTTAGATATGTGTGTCCTATCTTCTTCTGAAAAATCCCATAAGTGGTGGTATTAGATGCGTGGGAGAGCTGGATATAGAGGCAGCATGTGCCAACAACACCGGAGCCAGCATGAGTGTTGGAAGACAAAAGCTTTATTGTAGTCTGTGAAGACACTTCACTCAGAGTGGATATGGAGAGATCAGACCCATGTGCACACTTCTAAAACTTCCTCAGCTCCCTTTTGCTTTGGAAGAGATTAAGACTATTTCACCAGCCTTCTGGAAGGGGACAGAAGACAGCTGAACGTTGTTGAACACATCAGAGTGACTCTAACGGAGGTGAGGGGATCTTGGAACACATTGGTCTACAAAGTGAGGGGTGTACACGTATGAGGTGGGTAAGAAGAGCGTGGAGGTATGGAAAGGAAACACTAGAAATTCTAGGCATATTTATTTTTATCACATCTTTTTAAATTTCTAATTTTAAAGTATATTTTATGATGAGCTTTGCATACTAACATAGTGTTGCCAGTATATAATCTGTAAATTAATAAATAACACACGTGTTGGAGGTATGTGCTGAAAATCTCATCACAGGTGCATGTATTACATTCTCGGGGCTGCAGTAACAAATTACCACAGATTGTGTAGTTGAGAGCAACAGAAATGTATTCTCTCACAGTTGTGGAGGTACAAGTCTCAGGTGAAGTGTCAGCAGGGCCATGCTCCCTCTGAAGCCTCTAGGGAAAGATCCCTCCTTGCCTCTCCCTAGCCTCTGAAAGGGTGCAGCAATCCTGGCTCTTCCTTGGCTTGTAGACACATCACTCCAATCAGTGCCACCATCCTTTGTTTGTTTGCTTTTATTTTATTTTATTTTTTAAAATTTTCTCAGTGTTCCAAGATTCATTGTTTATGCACTACAACCAGTGCCCTCCTTAATACCCCCACTGGGCTCACCCATCCCCCCATCTCCCTCCCTTCCAAAACCCTCAGTTTGTTTCTCAGAGTCCATAGTCTCTCATGGTTCATCTCCCCCTCTGATTTCCCCCAATTCCCTTTTCCTTTCCTTCTCCTGATGTCCTCCATGTTATTCCTTATGTTCCACAAGTAAGTGAAACCATATGATAATTGACTTTCTCTGCTTGACTTATTTCACTCAGCATAAGCTCCTTCAGTCCCGTCCATGTTAATACAAAAGTTGGGTATTCATCATTTCTGATGGAGGTGTAATATTCCATTGTATATATGAACCATATCTTCTTTATCCATTCGTCTGTTGAAGGGCATCTTGGCTCTTTCCACAGTTTGGCGATTGTGGCCATTGCTGCTATGAACATCAGGGTACATATTGTCTGCCTCCATCCTTGCATGGTGTGCTCCTCCATGTGAGTCTGTGTCTCTGTGTATTCCCTTTTTTTTTTTTTTTTTATAAAAACAGCAGTTATACTGGGTTTAAAGTCCACCCTAAGCCAGTATGGCCATATCTTAACTAATTACATCCACAAAGACCCTGTTTCCAAATAAAGTCACAATCTAAGGTAGACATGCATCTTGGGGGCACGCTATTCAACCTAGTACACAGTGTGTAATGAGAAATGACGAGAGACCACTGTGGTAGTGAATGTCCTACTGGGCACCCACATGGGAGTCAACTTTGGGTTGCAACCAAATCTCAAGGAGATCCATAAGTTTGGCAAGAGGAAAGTCTAGTAAGGAAGCAGTATTCAAGTTACATCACCACATAATCAGAATCCAAAGAATAGTACTCAGAGTGAGGGCACTTCTGTACGGCCACCACCATGACATCACTTAAGCCGCACTCTGTCCTCCAATCCACGACACCTTTGCTTATTTTTTTAAGTTTTTTAAAAAAATTTATTAACATATAATGTATTATTAGCCCCAGGGGTACAGGGCTATGAACCTCCAGGTTTACACTTCACAGCACTCACCATAGCACATACCTTCCCCAATGTCCATAACCCAACCACCCTCTCCCCACCCTCCTCTCCCCGGCACCCCTCAGTTTGTTTTGTGAGATTAAGAGTTTCTTTCTTTCTTTCTTTCTTTCTTTCTTTCTTTCTTTCTTTCTTTTTTAAAGATTTTATTTATTTATTTGACAGACAGAAATCACAAGTAGGCAGAGTCAGGTGGGGGGCGGAGGGGGGGGAGGAAGAAGCAGGCTTCCCGCTGAGCAGAGAGCCCGATGCAGGGCTCAATCCCAGGACCCCGAGATCATGACCTGAGCCAAAGGCAGAGGCTTTAACCCACTGAGCTACCCAGGCACCCCTGATTAAGAGTTTCTTATGGTTTGTCTCCCTCCGGATCCCATCTTGTTACATTTATTCCTTTCGTGCCCCCCAAACCCCCCACATTGCCTCTCAACTTCCTCATATCAGGGAGATCATATGGTAGTTGTCTTTCTCTGATTGACTTATTTTGTTAAGCATGATACCCTCTAGTTCCATCCATGTCATCACAAATGGCAAGATTTCATTTCTTTTGATGGCTGCATGGCATTCAATTGTGTGTGTGTGTGTGTGTGTGTGTGTGTGTGTGTGTGTGTACACCACATATTCTTTATCCACTCATCTGTTGATGGACATCTAGGTTCTTTCCATAGTTTGGCTATTGTGGACATTGCTGCTATAAACATTCAGGTGCGCATGCCCCTTTGGATCACTACATTTGTATCTTTGGAGTAAATACCCAGTAGTGGGATTGCTGGGTCATGGGGTAGCTCTATTTTCAACTTTTTGAGGAACCTCCATGCTGTTTTCCAGAGTGGTTACACCAGCTTGCATTTCCACCTGGTCTTCATGTGTTAAAGTAATTCTGTATCTTTTATTTAAAGATGAGTGAAGTAATATTCTGCTGTCAGCTGATTTCTTTGTGAGAGTACCTCACTGACTTGAAAGTGTTCATCACACTATTATTGACATTATTTTCCACTAGATTCTCAAAAATGTTACTTCACTCATATACCTAATATTTTTTGAATGTTTAATATGCACGAGATACCATTCCAGGCACTAGGGATATACCAGCCAATGGAGCTAACACACAATCAAAATCCTGATCCCATGGCACTTGCATTCCAGTAAAAAGACAGTGGGAAATTGGACTAAATCTCTGGCCACAGATACTGCTGCAATTTCCAGAGAAATCAGACGGACAGAGGAGTTTTGTTCTGTTTTGTTTTGTTTTCCACCTCAGTGGGAATGTGACCAGCTCCGTAAGTACACTTTGCTATGTGTTATTATGTTTAGCAATGATAAGAATCATAGTATCTGCTTAGTCCCTTCTTGCACTATACAAATCAGTTGCATACTCTGTACCTCATTTAATTTTCCTAACCATCCTGTTGAGTAGGTAATATCATTGTAATAGCCACTTTACTATTGAGGATGCTGAGACTCAAAGAAATGAAAGTCTTTGTCCACTGTCACACAACCCAGTGAAAGTGAGGAAGTCAAACCTTCTGATTCCAAATCCCATTCTTTCCCCAGGGGTGTATGTAGTACACCAGCAGCCCCAACCCTGAAGACTGGGAAAATGAATGGTCATATACCGGGATGTGCAGGGCAGGGTGTGGGGGTGGGGGGGGGGCAGGGGAAGGTGTGAGTTGATGGGGGCAGGGGGAGATTGTTTATCAAAGGATGAAAAGCACTTGCCTCAGTGCAATGAGGCATGATTCCACAGCCCTGGGGATTCCCACCCATAACCAAGGAGTTAGTACCATGCTTGATGGCCTGCCGGTTGACTCCACCAATCCAAGGATGAATGGGCCACATCCTCCCTTCCCAAGCATCACAACATCTGACCCACCCAAGTCTTACTTTTGCTGTGCGTGAGACCTCACTGGCAGCAAGGTCCACACTCTTGATCATCTGAGACAGGGACAGATAGTCATTTCCTATCCATATCCTTATTAAAAGATAAGTATTCTCTATAGACTGCCAGAACCGGGGTGGGGTTGGGAGGTCGATATGAGGAAAGAGCTCACAGAAACCAGTCCACTCCTGACTTCTCTGCTTTAGCAGAGAGACAAACAGCCCCTGTGTTTGCTACCACTTTTGATGTCCAAAAGCCATGAGCACGACTTTTGGCTGGTAATTCCTCCCTGCAACAAAGCAGGACACAGTAAGGTGCAGTGGAAGAGGAAGGCTACTGCAGACCGTGGGTTCTTGGAGTGATAAATATGGCACATCCCACTAGTTCCCGCATTGATTTCCTAGCTCCACTTTGGCACCGACTGTATTCATGGAACTGTTTTCAGTATACATGTGGGAATATGGATGCTGATGTAGACAGACTGTGGGCTGCTTCGAGGGAAACCCTAGCATAGTGGTCTAACTGGGTTCCTGTTCTAGGTACATAGCTTCTTCTACTCTCCTGGCATGCCCACTTCTGACAATGTTCTTAAAACTGATAATTCAGAGGTTTGTTTTGTTTGTTCGTCTGTTTTTTCTCTTTAGAATCTAATTGCTGGTTTTATTCTCACATAATCTCATCACTGATCCACACACTTCTTGTCAGGACCAGAGAGGCACATGGTTCCTGATTACGAGCCTGGCTGGAGAATATTGGGAGTCACAGTTTTCCTGGTCCTTGGAAATCAGGGTCTGGCCAGAGCAGCCCCACTCCTGGCTGCTGGAGCTCTTGTGCCCTGCCCTGTGGGAGTCTACTGACTGAGGGTGGAAGGTTTTGGGGCCATCAGCCACATAGTGTATAGGAATGAGGGGCAGCATGAGCTCAGTAACCAGGGCCCTGATTTGAGGCCCTCTGCTGTTGATGTTCTTCAAGAGTTTTCAGTCTATGTATCTGTTAGCTAAGTGTCCCAAGCTTCATATCAAAGGTCATCATGCCATGGGCTGAGGTTTTCTCAGGGAATCAGTCTGATTTTACAGAGCTGGAGGGTAAAGGGGGGTGCTGGGAGACCCCTTGGGAGTTCTGAGGTAACCTTTGCTGTGTTGGCAGCTCTGGGTCACAGGATAGGATTCCACTGCCATGCCTCCCTCACTCTTCTTTTTCCTCCCAGATAGCTGTCTACACTTTGCCTACTGATCTCCTCTTCCCTGACCTGGCATGCAGGTTGTTTGTACCCCTTCGTCACCCTCTGCACCCGTGAACTCTGTCTTCTTCTTTCTGAGGCAAGATTCTTTTTTTGTTGTTTGTTTATTTACAGCATAACAGTGTTCATTGTTTTGGCATCACACCCAGTGCCCTCCCTATTATCCATCACCTTGTTCCTCAACCTCCCACCCCCCCACCCCCGCCCCTTCAAAACCCTCTGGTTGTTTTTCAGAGTCCATAGTCTCTCATGGTTCATCTCCCCTTCCAGTTTCCCTCAACTCCCTCTCCTCTCCATCTCCCCATGTCCTCCATGTTCTTTGTTATGCTCCACAAATAAGTGAGACCATATGATACTTGACTCTCTCTGCTTGACTTATTTCGCTCAGCATAATCTCTTCCAGTCCCGTCCATGTTGCTACAAAAGTTGGGTATTCATCCTTTCTGATGGAGGCATAATACTCCATTGTGTATATGGACCACATCTTCCTTATCCATTCATCCATTGAAGGGCATCTTGTTATTATCATCAGTATCATCTTCCTGACTATGCATTGAAAGTATACCCACAAATGTTAGCACAGGTAACTTCTGGGTGGTGGGGTTAAGGATAAATATTTCCCAAACTCTTGATACCTTCAGGACTGGCAGAAATGTGTGCAATGAGCATGAAGCTTTCCTATCCAATCATAAAATACAAAAAGCTACAAAGTAAGTTCCATCCTTCCTTGACCGTCAAGGCCCAGCGGAAGTCTTGACCACTGAGATATCTTCTTTTTGAACTCCTGTACCCCTTCTTGGGCAAACAACTCTCTTGACACTCCATCAGCAATCGAATCACTTGGTATTTCTTCTTCTTTTTACTTGCAATTTCTTGTTATTTAATAATCTCCTTCATGATAAGGACCATATTTTGTAATAATTCCCTTGCCATAGCAACCACTGATTGGATGTCTCTGATGGGCCAGGCACTGTGCCAGAACTGAAGGGATGAACGTGCAGTCCGTGGACACTTGCTGCTTTGCAAAAGTGTGTTACCGATCTGTGGTAAGTACATAATTTGAGAGTACATGTTTAGAAAGTTCTTATAGCATCATTGTATTTATAATGGCAAGAGTCTCTATGATGTTAACAAAAATCAGGGCTTGTATTTTGTGTGTCTTTGCTATTTTTCTTCTTTCTATTAACTTACTTTCCTTGTGTTATACAAATGTATTGATCCACGAGTGACTGACTTGGGTAAAAGAAAATACTCATCCTTCACCACAGACAGTTTGAGAAGCAGCAGTCTAGGAGCTTTGTGAAGATCATCAGGTGATTTATTTTCCACAGCATGTCTGTAAAGCAAGAGGCATTGTTTGTGTTTTTGGTGATGTACATGGAGGCTGATACAAGATAGATAACTTCAACTAGGTCCCCAAGTAGAAACCTTGGGTTTGGGACCAGCATGTTTCCACTGGCCTTGCTTAGTTTACCTCAGCTGTTGATCCATTGGTGTCCAGCACTTGTTTATCTTACTAGGACTTCAGAAATGTTGATTACCTAACCCTGGTGGCTGTTCTCCTCCACTCCACCCCCAGCATGGGCCAGTGATGCCTGAGGACCAGCTCAATGGCAGTCTTTACTGCAATCCCTGCAGCAGGGATGGGAGACATCTTGGAGAAGCTTGTCTCTGAAAAGAAGGATACAGTTTCAAGCATGTTAACTGAAGCAGCGTTTGTCGGGAAAACAGAGTAAAACAATACAAAATGTCCATTTGCAGAGAACTGGGTGCCTTCAAGTTCTTGATTGCCATTTCTGGGTCAGGGCTCTTGGGGCATGTGTGTGTGCCCTGAAGGAACTCATCTATAAAATTAGCCGCCCTCCAAATCTGGGTCTCTGATGGCCCCAGTACCCTCTCTTCTTCCTCTGTTCTTTTTTTCTCATGGAGCTTGAATTCATTCTCAATGGCTTAGATTAGCCATATGATTCTTCTTTTCCCAGGATAGACTCAGACCCCGTGACCTGAGACCCAATCCTGCGAAAGTTTTATCTAGTCTCAGGCTTACTCTACAGATAAGGTTTTGCCTCACTGTGAAGCTCATTCCTTGGGGTCATATCAGATGGGATTGTTTACCAGACAAGTTTAGTAGGGAGTAGGAAGACTTCAGAATGAAGCCAACTGAAGGAAGCCCAACCAAGAACAAACAGATGGTGTGTGTGAACGCGTGTGTGTGACCAAAAGATAGTGTTCTGAATGACACAGTGTCCTTTTAGTTTGATCAGAGTTGTCAAGGTCCCCAGAGAGCTACTATCCTGGCTTGGTCATAAAACAGATCTTCGGGTGGTAAGGATGTGCTAAAGTCAAGGAGAGGTGAGTTCTGTGGTTCTGGGGTGTCTGTTCCACTTGGAGCTGGGCCAGCCTTCAGAGGAGGGGTCTGGTTTAAGCAAGTCAAGATCACAGGGGCTCTGCTACTCAGCCCCATGCTTAGAATGTACCTCCAGCACTGAATAGAGCTCCAGCTGTGTCATATAGGAAACTGAGGCAAGTGCTCAGACATACAGACTGTGGCTCTCAGGTGGTCATTCCAAGTAACTGTGATTTGTTCAGTGGGGAGGCTTCATAACAATTTAAGAGGAAGCAAGAGTACTTCCACACTCTGACTTGCCAGCAGGTTTGGGCCTATGGTTATAAGACTTCCTTGAGAGTCAGACTGTTTGGGGTCAAAACTTTACTCCCCCAGTTGTTTGCTGAGTACCCTTGGCCAATTCATCTTAACAGCTTCTGCAGCGCATCTCTAACTTATAAAATGGGGATCACAATATAACCCGCATTATTGAGTTGTTTGGAGTATTAAATGTTACTAAGGTGCTCTGAAGTATGCCTGGTACATAATAGATGCTCAGCAGACATGGAGGCTCAACAAATAGGCAGGTGCCTGACTTCAGCTAGAGGAGTTCAGTGGGGGCAGCAAGTGTAGCTGACCTATACCCAATCTGGTAACTACATGATTTGCAACTCCTTGTGCATGTTCTAGTCCTGCTTTTTTGCAAGGTCCAAGTGCCCTCCTGCCTACTCAAAGTTACTGCTCCAGCAATTCGGTCTGCCTCCCTGTGCTCTTGATTTCCCTTCCTCCCTGCTGCATACTTCCCTTCAGCACAATACTATTTTTCCCATCTGAAGTAATTCTTTTCTTGACTCTCTCTTCCCCCACCAGATGCTGGCCAATTTCTTTGCTCCCCTTTGTACCACCTCCCATTCTCTCTTAAACCTGTCCAAAGCAGGCCCTATCACCCAACCCTTCCAATGAAGCTGCTCTCATCAAGGTCACCAGAGGCCTATGCATTGCTAAATCTCACGGTCAGTTCTCACTTCTCTTATCTCATCTGGTGTCAGCACTTTGAGCATAGTGGACCACTGACTCTCCCTTCGTACACTTTGCTTCATGTGGCTCCTGGGACACTACATTCTTGGTCTACAGCGCTGGTGGAACTTCTTAGCCTTCTCAGTCAGCGTCTCCTCTTCCCCCTGATCCCTTTATGCTACAGGTCTCTGTCCACGATCTTCTGCTTTTCCTTATGTGCACTCACTCCCTAACTGATCTCACATAGTGTCATGGCTTTTAAATGCCTTCTGTACATCTTAGGCACAACTTTTCAGCCAAATTCCTGACTTCTATACAACCGAATTCTATACAACTGCCTATTCAATTCACATCGAGTGTCAAAGAGACATCTTAATTCAACATGTCCAGATCTGAATACCTGATCCTCTCCTCCAACTATAAAACCTTTCCAGCTACAGCCAGTTATCAGTTGACAGCCATTCCATCCTACTCCTTGCTCAGGAAAAACAAACAAACAAACAAACAAAAACAAAACAACCCCCCCCCAAAAAAAACCCAAAGCAAAACATCCCCACCCCGAACCCTAGAGTCAGTGTTGACTCCTTCCTCTCTAACACTCCACATCCAAACCATCAGGAATTCTGTTAGATCAACCTCAGAATGTATCCAGAAACTGAGCAGCTGTCACCATATCTACTGTTACCTGTAGATGATCCAAACCACCACCATCTCTAGCCTGACTTTCAGCAATGGCTTCTTACCAGGTGTTCCTGCTCCCACCCCTGCCTGTTTTCACTCGATTCTTAACACAGTAAGTAGTCAAAAGATAAGTGAGATTGTGCCACTCCTCTGCTCAGTCCCCCCTCACTATCCCCGTCCTCTGCATCCCCCCTACATTCTACAGCAAACAAGAGCCAAGTTCCTTAAAATGGCCTACTAGCCCCCACGTAATACGGGATTCTGTTAATCTCTGACCTCATCTCCAACTCTTGTACTTTTTGCTCATTCCACAGCAGCCACACTGGCCTGTCCACCCTTCCTCAGATGTGCTTAAACACTCCTGGGCTTTGGAGACTTTGCACTAACTGGTCCTTCTGCCAGGAACAATACTTCCTTTATATATCAGCAAGGTGGACACCCCCAACTTTTTCATTTCTTTCCACCCTGCCTACCCTTTAGGAGAATTTAATGATCCCTTTCTTTCCTAACATTTCCAATCCACCTTCCACCTCTACCTTGTTCTATGTGAGCTTAAAACTGCCCCCCCCCCCCCGCACCCCTGCCAACCAGAGTAAGTATCACCTTCTTGGGTACTGCCTAATTTGTTATTTAAAAGGTTTACCTTTTCTTTTCTTTTCTTTTTTTTTTTTCCTCAAAAGAGCTTGTGATTTCTTCATATATGTATCCCAGGTGACTGGAACTGTGACTAGCACAAATAGACCTTTGTAAATGTGTGTCAAATGAGCAGATGGATGAATTGTTAGACAATCACAACATCCAAAATAACACAGGCCTGGTTATTTTTGAAACTTTAAAGGCTGAGAATGACTCCAAGGGCCTCCTTGGTCATAGTTACAGGAGGGGTTTCAGGCACTTCTCATACGTTGCCCACTTTGAGATAACATTTGCAAGGGTGTCATTTGTCACAGGAACTGAACCAGTCAAGAACTGGGCCTGATTTTCACCAGCAGTTTATGGGCTCTGCCCTCCCCTCCAAACCACCCTGTATGAGCTTTATGTCAGTTAAGTGATGAGCAGTACAAACCTAGAGTCTACTTTCCCTCCCAAAATCTGTTCTGCAAGCCCTGGATTGTTCCAGAGCTATTCTTCTATATAGCTTTGACTGAGTTGAGACCTTCCTTTGTGCAAGCCCCTCACACAGATTTTCAAAGAAATTCCATTAGCTCTTTGATGTTTAACGGTTTCATGGCTCACAAGCTCTGGAGTATCCTGTATATAGGTCTCAGTACTTCTTCATAGCAATCACCCTTCTCCACCACCACCACTGCTTTCAAAATAATTTCCTTCAGAACACTGGAATTCTTTGCTTCTGCCAAAGGAAGGAGACAGAGGGATCCTGGCCCCTACCCACCTCACGAGGTGAATGCGAACCCAGGCAGAATCCATATCTTTCATGTCTTTCACCATGTCCGTGGTCTGCTCTTCACCTGACTGCTGGGGCCATGGCCACAACACTGGTCTCAAGGAAGACTCACCCACCAGCCTGTCTTCTTGCATGGGCAGATAGTCAACTGCTTGCTGCTTGTATCTTATCCCAGGCACTCTAATCTGCTCAAGGTAGAGTTCCGGTGATCCATCGTACCTTCTGGATTGGAAACAGCATCAGCCAGCAATATTGCAGGCCCAGATAGGTTGCAGTTTGGTTGGTTCACTGTGTGATAACCAGGACCTGGGAATCTGAGGATTGATGGCATGCTCAGGGTGGGATGTTTCTGAGCAATGTATTGTGATGGAGAAGGATACATTTGTCCTGGAAGGAAATATTCATTCTACACACAGCAGCCCTTGAAAGATGCCTAGCAATTGGGGCCACAATAATTCAGAGTAAAGGAATATCCACAGCTAATCCCCAAATGACTTATTAACCTTATTTTCCCATGCCTCCTCACCCCACCCCAGCATGCTCCTTCTCACTTTTACCCTGGGTTGCAGTGGAGGTTGAAGACAGAGGACTTCCCCAAGGCTGGGTGGGGCCCCAGGTGCCCTGGTGATGCAGTCTGTTGTTTTACTATAGGAGTGTGGGCTTCAGACTTGCTTGGCCCTGGCCCTGGCTTCATGTCCAAGGCTGTCACTGGCCAACCAGGTGATCCTAGCAACTTGCTTCTGATATCTGACCCTGAGTTTCCTCCTCCATAAACTTGGCCTGGCGGTGCCTACCTTGCTGGTCTGTTGCAAACATTAGAGACAATGTGTGAAAACAAACATCAAAGTGCCTGGCATGATTTAGGTACTCAGGAAATGGCAGCTGCCACTCTTGCTATCTATGCACTGGGGACTTTTGAGCTCTCTATTCCTGAGTCCTCTAAACAACTGGAGTATACTAGGACCCAGAAACTCAATCTACTTCAGAGGCATTCTGGCACTGAAACTGCAGCTTTTCTACTCACTGTGTGGAACCTCTTTGGGGATAGGGTCAGCTTAGGTTGCTGACTTACACAGCAAGAAGTTCCCAGCTTGTGTCCCCTCTGGATACTGCTCAAAGCTCAAAGAATTTATGTAAATGAAACAATGAATATTCTCTTTTTCTCACCACCTTCCAGAAGCTCCCTTCCCTGCCTCTCCCTTGGCCCTGTCATTCTTCTCACAGCCACCGGAAATCCCACCCTTGCTCAGCTTTTGCCTAATCAAATGAAGATTAACTCTTTGCAGTACCAATGTAGTGTGTTGTTGGGGGGTGCAAAGGGGTGGGAGATATACTAAACCTCCAGGCCAAGGGAGGATGAGTCTGGGTCATTAATTGCTTCCTTGCTGGGCTAAGGCAGGTCACCCAGCAGTCATCTCTTTTACAGTGCAGCTTGCAGTATACTCCCACTCTATACTGGGTACTACTGGTTCTTTGACTGAATTGAGCTTCTTGGCCCACACGTGCAAATAACCAGTTTAGACAACTGGATGATTATTCCCCACCAGAGCCAAAGAAACCATAGACTCAGACAGGTTTTAGAAGGACATTATTTCTTCCCCTGAGCTAGCTGGAGCTTCCTGTGAAACAGGGGTAATCTTACTGACCTGGCAGAGGTAATATGTGGCAAGCCCCTGGTATGGAGGAGATTCTCAATAAATCTTGGCTCTGCAGTCTCTCCCACTTACTAGCTGACTGACGTGTATGAGCCCCTTTTCTATAAAAGGGAGAGAGTTGAAAGTCAGCCTTATTCCCCAAAGGATTCAAGGCTGCAGTTGGGGTTACTGAGACCTGCCCCATGGACTTTACGTGTTTCCTTTGAAGACAGAGACCTTGTGAGTGCACTGGCAAGCAGACATGGACAGCAGGGTGGTCTATGGAAAAGCACTCTGGATTTGCAGGGGCCAGATGTGGGGTCTTGTCCAGGATCTGTCACTTGCCACCATTGTGGCTCTAGACAGGAAAGTCACTTAGTAATCTGAACCTCAGATTCATACCTTGTCTACCTCTGGATATGACATTGACAAACAGGGCTCCTCTGGGGCCAGAATCATGCCTTTTCATTTTCTGCAGCCCCAGTTTCTGTCACACTGCCTGAATCATAGAATGTCCTCACTCTTTTCTTATTTGCTGAATGAATTTGGGGCTGCTGAGGTGTCATAGTTCCCACTTTTGTTTGAAGCCTCCTGTGTCTGCAGGCTGATGCCTATGGGTCCCTGGGCCCAGGGATGTGTATGGGACCCAGGCTCCAGTGACTTTACCTTGTACACAGCTGGAAACAGGATAAGACTGACTGGAGGCAAAAGAAAGAGGGTATCCTGGCCACTCTTTTCTGTGTGATAGCTGCTCCCTCTGAGCCCCCCAAAGTTAGATGAGGCACCTCTCCTTGGGGTTCCCTATTAGAGGACTTAGTTCACACAGTGTTTAGCTCTAAGGGTAGATGTGGTAGGTTTTGGGGGTGGCCAGAACATCTTATCCATGTTCTTTGCCTGTAGCTGAAAAGAATGTGAAGGATGACTCCCACAGTCTCCAGACTTGCTGCAGGGTGAGGTAGAGGATTCAGAACTCCCTGGTGATAGAATAGATTGGAAGAGCATTGAGCTCCTTGGTACAATGAAGTG
Organism: Meles meles; assembly: GCF_922984935.1. NCBI lineage: Eukaryota > Metazoa > Chordata > Mammalia > Carnivora > Mustelidae > Meles > Meles meles. The sequence goes on along the minus strand of NC_060087.1, from coordinate 48,527,655 downwards.
AGAAAGTGTGAAAGCTCCTGGAGGTGGGCAGAAACTTGATACCACATGCTTAGTGCACCATGGGCCACCACGCTGGATTCTCTACTCTGGCTGAAGTGCTAACTCTGCTCCCCTCTCACCCCAAAATGCATACAACTCCCCCTCCACACACACACACTTTTAAAACAACTGGAACACCTTAACAAACTGTAGTGTCTTGAGATAAGTGCTGGGTTACCTTTCAGAATTGCCACAGGTCGAGTCTTCTCTCTGACTTACCCAAGAGGCTCTGCTTGTTTGCCTTTTTAAGATTTTATTTATTTATTTATTTATTTGATAGACAGAGATCACAAGTAGGCATAGAGGCAGGCAGAGAGAGAGAGAGAGGAAGGTAAGCAGGCTCCCTGCTAAGCAGAGAGCCCGCCGTGGGGCTTGATCCGAGGACCCTGGGATCATGACCTGAGCCGAAGGCAGCGGCTTAACCCGCTGAGCCACCCAGGCGCCCCTATTTTTTTTGTTTACATTGACAATGTTTACTTTAGTTTTTGAATTTTGTGTTAATTTGTTTACATGATTTTTTTTTAATTTCATGTGTGCAATATAATAGTTAACAATTCTTCATATCTCCCTTTGATCTCCAAGACAAATGCAGTCCTGTATCCGGTCATGTATTTAACCCATCCTCCTATCCCTTCTCCACTGATGACCACTGGAGAGTGACCAGTGACTCTATAGTTATGGGTGTTTATTGATTTGTTTCTCCTCTTTTTCCCCCCTTTTGAATATTTTCTTTTTTTAATGGCATAAATGATTTAATCAAAAATCACATACTGAGGGGAGTCAAGATGGCGGGGAAGTAGGAGGAGGCACCATTTCAACCTGTACCCTAAAGTGAGCTGATTACCTACCAAAGAACTCCGACCACCCATGAAATCAGCCTGAGATCAGAATTATACACGTCTGGATCTCTACAGGAGCAGAAGAGGCCAGTGGCAGGTAAAGCAGACTGGGAGCATCCGACTGATATTAAAAGATAAACAAAAGGGGGAGGGAGCCACCAGAGGTGACTGATTGGAAAGTAATACCCCAACACGAGAGTGCTCTGCTTCTGGGGACCAGCAATAACTTGGAGTCTGGTTGAAAGCCCTCAAAAAACAAAGAGCAAAGGATCGCGGGGGGGAATAGTGGGAACCTGGGTGGTTAGGGTCAGGGACCTAAGTCCCTGGACCCAGGACAGCCTCCCCTGGTGCTGAGCCAGAGAGAGTGAAGCAGAGAAATCAGGTCTCTGTACCTGAGCCACCAATGCGCCTGAACGCCAGCGCGCCCGAGAACGAGTGGGGTCTGGCTCCCACGAGGGGCTGGGAGCCTGGCCAGAGGGCAATCCTGAAACGCATGGGTCCCACACCCTCCCTTGAGATAGGTGCTCATAGGCGCTAGCCTGGAGCTCTGGCATCCGGAAAAACCAGACATTCCCAGCCAGGGACAACGGGAAAATCTCAGTGTGCAATCTCTGCTCCAAACCTCTCTGGCGGTCTGGAGCTGCCTAGACAGCCACCGCTGCCCTGGTTTTGGGTACAATGAGGAGCTCCTGCATCCCCAGGGACAGTGACTCAGAACCGACTCTGCCAGCAGCTTTTGCAAAACATTCTGAGGCTTCTCTCTGAGAGGGAGGTCCGGGTGCAGTTTGCTCTCCTCTAAAACTCCAAAAACCATCAAAAGCTGTCAAGGCGAGAGAAAGCAGATGAAAGAACATAAAAACCCCCAGAGAACAAAAGGCTGAAAAAAACAGTTTCCTCAGAGCTCACCGCCTTGAGGAGAGCAGGAGGACCTAACTCAGGGAACATCATTGTCTGAAAACCCACGTGGCAGGCCCCTCCCCCAGAAAACCAACCAGGAAGGAAGAAAAAAAAAAAGACTACAAGAGAACAACCACCACTACTTCATAAATACAACTTTTATTTTTAACTCTTTACCAATATTCTGGTTCTTTTTTTTTATACATACAGATAATTTTTTAACCTATTTACCATCAAACTGAGATGTCCAGTACATCAAATTCTTTAATAGCCTTCTAACCTGAACATTTTGATACATACACCCGTGTTTTTCTTTTCCTTTACTATTTTTTAATTCTTTTTTAATTTTAACTTAGTTTAGTCTAGTTTATTCATTTTTAATATTTTTTTAAAGATTTTTTATTTACTTATTTGACAGAGAGAGATCACAAGTAGGCAGAGAGGCAGGCAGAGAGAGAGGGAAGCAGGCTTGCTGCTGAGCAGAGAGCCTGATGCGGGACTCGATCCCAGGACCCTGAGATCATGACCTGAGCCGAAGGCAGCGGCTTTAACCACTGAGCCACCCAGGAGCCCCTAGTTTATTCATTTTTAATTTTTATTTTCTACTATACATATAGAGTTAAACTTCAAGGTAATCCCCTTTTCCCAATCAATGCTACCCCTATAGGCAAACCAGTTTCTAATCCCCCTGTAACTTAGGAAAGTTGAGTCCCTTAACAAAAACATCAAGATACCTTCAGGAAGAATCAAAATAACCTTCCTCACCCACACTGAGAATTTATAACCACTCTCCCAATTTTTCCTTCTGTCAATGTTTCTGTGAATTTGTGTTTGTCCTGATAATATATAAATCTTATACTTGGGGTTCTTTCTGATGAGGTTCTTCCCTTTTTTTTGCTTATATATACATATTTTTTTCTCTTGTCATATACTTTTATCAGTCTTTTTGTTTGTTTTTGTTTGTATACTTCACAAATCTTACCTTCAGGCCCATTTGGGCTGAGCCTTCTCTTTTATCTTCCCTTTTTTTCCTATCTCTCTCTCTCTCTCTTTTTTTTTCCTTTTTTCTTTCCCCTTTTTTTCTTTCTTCTTCTCTATTTATTTTTTGTTTCTTTTTTCTCTCATTTGGGTGTGGAATCCTGATTGCACAGAAGCATTCCAGGGTGCACATTGACTGCACCACAATCGATAAATCCAGCTGCATCTGTTTAGTCATCTCTTACCAAAATGACTAGGAGGAGGAATACCCAACAGAAGAAAAATACAGAGGATGGGCCTTCTGCAACAGAGCTAATGGCTATCAACATACACAACATGTCAGAAAAGGAATTCAGACTAACAATTATCCAGGCAATAGCTAGGTTGGAGAAAGCCATGGATGACCAAACAGAATTGATTAGGGCAGAACTGAAAGCCACCAGGGATGAAGTTCACAATGTTAGGGCAGAACTGAAAGCCACCAGGGATGATGTTCAAAATGCTCTCAAGGAGTTCCAATCTAATCTAAATTCTCTAAAAGCTAGGGTAACTGAGACAGAAGATAGAATTAGTGATCTGGAGGACAAACAGATAGAAATGATTAGGAGGAAGCCTGGAACAAACAGCTCAGAAGCCACGAAAACAGAATCAGGGAAATAAACAATGCCATGAAACGTTCCAACAACAGAATTATTGGAATCCCTGAAGGGCAGGAAAAAGAAAGAAATCTAGATGATATAGTGGAAGAAGTTGTCTATGAAAATTTTCCCAATCTCACGAATGGAAACAACGTTCATGTACTAGAGGCAGAAAGATTTCCTCCCAAGATTGTAGATTCTCGAAAGTCCTCATGACACCTTATAGGTAGAATGAGGAATTATGTTTCAAAAGAGACCTTCTTAAAAGCAGCTAGGACAAAGAAGCTCCTTACATACAGAGGAAAGCCCATTAGAATAACGTCAGACCTTTCCACAGAGAACTGGCAAGCCAGGAAGGGCTGGAAAAAATATATTCAGAGTACTAAATGAGAAGAACATACAACCAAGAATACTCTATCCAGCAAGACTGACATTTAAAATGGGTGGAGAGATAAAGAGTTTCCAAGACCGGCAAGGCTTAAAAGACTATGCAACCACCAAGCTGACACTGCAGGAAATATTAAGGGGGGTCCTATAAAAGAGAAAAAATCCTAAGAATATCATTGAACAGAAATATAGAAACAATCTACAGACAGAAAGACTTCAAAGGCAACACGATGTCAATAAAAACCTATCTCTCAATAATCGCTCTCAATGTGAATGGCCTAAATGCAACCATAAAATGACACAGGGTTCCAGATTGGATAAAACGACAGGACCATCCATATGTTGTCTACAAGAGACCCATTTTGAACCTAAGGATACACCCAGACTGAAAGTGAAGGGATGGAGAAGCATCTTTCATGCCAATGGGCCTCAAAAGATGGCCGGTTAGCGATTCTCATATCAGATAAATTAGATTTTAAACTAAAGACTGTAGTCAGAGATACAGAAGGACACTACATCATTCTTAAAGGGTCTATCCGCCAAGATGATCTAACAATTGTGAATATCTATGCCCCCAATATGGGAGCACCCAATTACATAAGAAAACTACTAATCAAGATAAAGAGTCATATTGATATGAATTCAATAATAGTAGGAGATCTTAATACGCCTCTCTCAGAAATAGACAGATCATCGAAGCAGAAAATTAATAAAGAAATAAGAGCATTGAATGAAACATTGGACCAGATGGACCTCATAGACATATACAGAACATTCCACCCTAAAACAACAGAATACTCATTCTTCTCAAGTGAACATGGTCGCTTCTCCAGAATAGACCACATACTGGGTCACAAAGCAGGACTCAACCGATACTAAAAGACTGACATTATTCCCTGCATATTCTCAGATCACAATGCTTTGAAACTGGAACTCAATCACAAGGAAAAGTTCAGAAGGAACTCAAACACCTGGAAGCTAAAGACCACCTTGCTTAAGAATGCTTGGATCAACCAGGAGATCAAAGATGAACTTAAACAATTCATGGAAACCAATGAGAATGAAGACACTTCGGTCCAAAACCTATGGGATACAGCAAAGGCGGTTCTAAGGGGGAAATACATAGCCATCCAAGCCTCCCTCAAAACATTGAAAAATCCAGAATACACCAGCTGTCTCTACACCTTAAAGAACTGGAGAATCAACAACAAATCAAACCAACTCCACATGCAAGAAAGGAAATAATCAAGATTAGAGCAGAGATCAATGAGGTAGAAACCAGAGATATAGTAGAACGTATCAATGAAACTAGAAGCTGTTTTTTTGAAAGAATCAGTAAGATCGATAAAACATTGGCGACACAAATCCAAAAGAAAAGAGAGAAAGCCCAAATTAATAAAATTATGAATGAAAAGGGAGAGATCCCAACTAACACCAAGGAAATAGAAACAATCATCAGAAATTATTACCCACACTTATATGCCAATAAGCTAAGCAACCTAGATAAAATGGATGCATTCCTGGAAGACTAAAACTCCCAAAATTGAACCAGGAAGAAATTGACAACCTGAATAGACGAATATCTAGTAATGAGATTGAAGCAGTGATCAAAAACCTCCCAAAAAACAAGAGCCCAGGACCTGACGGATTCCCTGGGGAATTCTACCAAACTTTCAAGGAAAAAATACCACCAATTCTCCTGAAGTTGTTCCAACAAATTGAAGCAGAAGGAAAACTACGAGACTCTTTTGATGAAGCCAGCATTACCCTGATCCCCAAACCAGGCAAAAACCCTACCAAAAAGGAGAATTTCACACCAATATCACTGATGAATATGGATGCAAAGATTCTCAACAAGATCCTAGCAAACAGGATCCAGCAGCACATTAAAAAGATTATCCACAATGACCAGGTGGGATTCATCCCTGGGTTGCAAGGTTGGTTCAACATTCGCAAATCAATCAATGTGATAGAACAAATCAATAAGAGAAGAGAGAAGAACTACATGGTCCTCTCAATTGATGCAGAAAAAGCATTTGACAAAATCCAGCATCCGTTCCTGATGAAAACGCTTCAAAGTATAGGGAGAGAGGGAACATTCCTGAACTTCATAAAATCTATCTATGAAAGACACACAGCAAATATCATCTTTAATGGGAAAAAGCTTGCAGCCTTCCCATTGAGATCAGGAACACGACAAGGATGCCCACTCTCACCACTCTTGTTCAACATAGTATTAGAAGTTCTAGGAATGGCAATCAGACAACAAAGAGGAATAAAAGGTATCCAAATTGGCAAGGAAGGAGTCAAACTCTCTCTCTTCGCAGATGACATGATTCTTTATATGGAAAACCCCAAAGACTCCACCCCCAAACTACTAGAACTCATACAGCAATTCAGTAACGTGGCAGGATACAAAGTCAATGTACAGAAATCAGTGGCTTTCTTATACACTAACAATGAAAACGCAGAAAGGGAAATTAGAGAATCGATTCCATTTACTATAGCACCAAGAACCATAAGATACCTGGGAATAAACCTAAACAAAGAGGTAAAGGACCTGTACTCGAGGAACTACAGAACACTCATGAAAGAAATTGAAGAAGACACAAAAAGATGGAAGACCGTTCCATGCTCTTGGATTGGAAGAATAAACATTGTTAAAATGTCTATACTGCCTAGAGCAATCTATACTTTTAATGCCATTCCGATCAAAATTCCACCGGTATTTTTCAAAGAGCTGGAGCAAATAATCCTAAAATTTGTATGGAATCAGAAGAGACCCCGAATTGCTAAGGAAATGTTGAAAAACAAAAACAAAACTGGCGGCATCACGTTACCCGATTTCAAGCTTTAGTACAAAGCTGTGATCACCAAGATAGCGTGGTCCTGGCATAAAAACAGACACATAGACCAGTGGAACAGAGTGGAGAGCCCAGATATGGACCCTCAACTCTATGGTGAAATAAACTTCGACAAAACAGGAAAAAATATTCAATGGAAAAAAGACAGTCTCTTCAATAAATGGTGCTGGGAAAACTGGACAGAGATATGTAGAAGAATGAAACTCGACCATTCTCTTACACCGTACACAAAGATAAACTCGAAATGGATAAAAGACCTCAACGTGAGACAGGAATCTATCAGAATCCTAGAGGAGAACATAGGCAGTAACCTCTTCGATATCAGCCACAGCAACTTCTTTCAAGATATGTCTCCAAAGGCCAAGGAAACAAAAGCAAAAATGAACTTTTGGGACTTCATCAAGATCAAAAGCTTCTGCACAGCAAAGGAAACAGTCAACAAAACAAAAAGGCAACCCATGGAATGGGAGAAGATATTTGCAAATGACAGTACAGACAAAAGGTTGATATCCAGCATCTATAAAGAACTTCTCAAACTCAACACACACAGAACAGATAATCATATCAATAAATGGGCAGAAGACATGAACAGACACTTCTCCAACGAAGACATACAAATGGCTATCAGACACATGAAAAAATGTTCATCATCACTAGCCATCAGGGAGATTCAAATTAAAACCACATTGAGATACCACCTGACACCAGTTAGAATGGCCAAAATTAGCAAGACAGGAAACAACATGTGTTGGAGAGGATGTGGAGAAAGGGGAACCCTCTTACACTGTTGGTGGGAATGCAAGTTAGTGCAGCCACTTTGGAGAACAGTGTGGAGTTTCCTCAAGAAATTAAGAATAGAGCTTCCCTATGGCCCTGCAATTGCACTGCTGGGTATTTACCCCAAAGACACAGATGTAGTGAAAAGAAGGGCCATCTGTACCCCAACGTTTATTGCAGCAATGGCCACGGTCGCCAAACTGTGGAAAGAACCAAGATGCCCTTCAACGGATGAATGGATAAAGAAGATGTGGTCCACATACACAATGGAGTAATATGCCTCCATCAGAAAGGATGAATACCGAACTTTTGTAGCAACATGGATGGGACTGGAAGAGATTATGCTGAGCGAAATAAGTCAAGCAGAGAGAGTCAAGTATCATATGGTCTCACTTATTTGTGGAGCATAACAAATAACATGGAGGACATGGGGAGATGGAGAGGAGAGGGAGTTGAGGGAAACTGGAAGGGGAGATGACCCATGAGAGACTATGGACTCTGAAAAACAACCAGAGGGTTTTGAAGGGGCAGGGGTGTGGGAGGTTGAGGAACCAGGTGTTGGGTAATAGGGAGGGCATGTACTGCATGGAACACTGGTTGTGACGCCAAAACAATGAACACTGTTATGCTGTAAAGAAACAAATAAAAAAAATTAATTAAAGAAGACAAAAGAAAATCACATACTGATTATAGATTATTAGATTTACAAACTTGATTGTAAAGAATTTTTTTTTCTTTCCAGATTTTCTTTGAATTCAAGTTAGTTAAGATATACTGTAGCATTAGTTTCAAGGGTAGAATTTATTGATTCATTAGTTGCATATAACACCCTGTGCTCATTACAAGTGATGAGCACACCCTAATGTCCATCACCCATTTTCCCTTTCCTCCTACCCACCTCCCCTCCAGCAACCCTCAGTTTGTTCCCTTTAATTAATAGTTCTTATGGCTTATGTCCCTATCTTTTTTTTATCCTATTTTATTTCTCCTTCCCTTCCCCGATGTTCATCTGGTTTGTTTCTTGAATTCCATATATAAGCCAAATTATGTGGTATTTGACTTCCTCTGAGTGACTTATTTCACTTAACATACTTCTTTCTAACTCCATCCATGTCATTGCAAATGGCAAGATTTCATTCTTTTTTGTGGTTGAATTATATATATATATATATATATATATATATATATATATGACATCTTTTTTTTAATTTTTTTTTCATTTTATTTATTTTTTCAGCATAACAGTATTCATTCTTTTTGCACAACACCCAGTGCTCCATGCAAAACGTGCCCTCCCCATTACCCACCAACTGTTCCCCCAACCTCCCACCCCTGACCCTTCAAAACCCTCAGGTTGTTTTTCAGAGTCCATAGTCTCTTATGGTTCGCCTCCCCTCCCCAATGTCCATAGCCCGCTCTTCCTCTCCCAATCCCACATCCCTCCAGCAATCCCCAGTTTGTTTTGTGAGATTAAGAGTCATTTATGGTTTCTCTCCCTCCCAATCCCATCTTGTTTCATTTATTCTTCTCCTATCCCCCTACCCCCCCCCCATGTTGCTTCTCCATGTCCTCATATCAGGGAGATCATATGATAGTTGTCTTTCTCCGATTGACTTATTTCACTAAGCATGATACGCTCTAGTTCCATCCACGTCGTCGCAAATGGCAAGATTTCATTTCTTTTGATGGCTGCATAGTATTCCATTGTGTATATATACCACATCTTCTTTATCCATTCATCTGTTGATGGACATCTAGGTGCTTTCCATAGTTTGGCTATTGTAGACATTGCTGCTATAAACATTCGGGTACACGTGCCCCTTCGGATCACTATGTTTGTATCTTTAGGGTAAATACCCAGTAGTGCAATTGCTGGGTCATAGGGTAGTTCTATTTTCAACATTTTGAGGAACCTCCATGCTGTTTTCCAGAGTGGTTGCACCAGCTTGCATTCCCACCAACAGTGGAGGAGGGTTCCCCTTTCTCCACATCCTCTCCAGCATCTGTCATTTCCTGACTTGTTAATTTTAGCCATTCTGACTGGTGTGAGGTGATATCTCATTGTGGTTTTGATTTGTATTTCCCTGATGCCGAGTGACGTGGAGCACTTTTTCATGTGTCTGTTGGCCATCTGGATGTCTTCTTTGCAGAAATGTCTGTTCAGTACTCATGAAAAAATTGAGGAAGACACAAAAAAATGGAAAAATGTTCCATGCTCCTGGATTGGAAGAATAAATATTGTGAAAATGTCTATGCTACCTAAAGCAATCTACACATTTAATGCAATCCCTATCAAAATACCATCCATTTTTTTCAAAGAAATGGAACAAATAATCCTAAAATTTATATGGAACCAGAAAAGACCTCGAATAGCCAAAGGAATATTGAAGAACAAAGCCAAAGTTGGTGGCATCACAATTCCAGACTTCAAGCTCTATTACAAAGCTGTCATCATCAAGACAGCATGGTACTGGCACAAAAACAGACACATAGATCAGTGGAACAGAATAGAGAGCCCAGAAATAGACCCTCAACTCTATGGTCAACTGATCTTCGACAAAGCAGGAAAGAATGTCCAATGGAAAAAAGACAGCCTCTTCAATAAATGGTGCTGGGAAAATTGGACAGCCACATGCAGAAAAATGAAATTGGACCACTTCCTTACACCACACACGAAAATAGACTCCAAATGGATGAAGGACCTCAATGTGAGAAAGGAATCCATCAAAATCCTTGAGGAGAATGCAGGCAGCAACCTCTTCGACCTCAGCCGCAGCAACATCTTCCTAGGAACAACGGCAAAGGCAAGGGAAGCAAGGGCAAAAATGAACTATTGGGATTTCATCAAGATCAAAAGCTTTTGCACAGCAAAGGAAACAGTTAACAAAACCAAAAGACAACTGACAGAATGGGGAAGATATTTGCAAACGACATATCAGATAAAGGGCTAGTATCCAAAATCTATAAGGAACTTAGCAAACTCAACACCCAAAGAACAAACAATCCAATCAAGAAATGGGTATATGACATCTTTTATATACATATCACATCTTCTTTATCCATTCATCAGTCGATGGATACATGGGTTACTTCCATGTTCAATATCACAGATACAAATAATGCAGCTATAACCTTAGAGCCCTATTTAACCCTTGGAATTAACATTTTTGTATTCTTTGGATAAATATCCAGTAGTACAATTGTTGGATCATCAACAATGCAGGAGAGTTCCTTTTTTCCCACACCCTTATCAACACACATTGTTTCTTGTGTTGCTACTTTAAGCCATTCTGACATCTGTGAGGTCATTTCTCATTGTAGTTTTGATTTCCATTTCCCTGATCTTAAGTGATAATGAACTTGTTTCCATGTATATGTTGGCTATGGGATGGCTACTTTGGGCAAATATGTGTTAATTTCTTCTTTTTTTTTCAGATGTACAGTGCATGTTTTTATTAATTTACAAAGATCCAGAGTATTCAAGTATAAAAGTTTAAATTAAAGGGGTCATCTGTCAACCCTAAACCAGTCAGGACATAAAAGAACTAAGATATTGGTGTAAAATTCTCCTGTTTGGTAGGGTCTTTGCCTGGTTTGGGGATCAGGGTAATGCTGGCTTCATAAAAAGAGTCTGGAAGTTTTCCTTCTGCTTCAATTTTTTGAAACAGCTTCAGGAGAATTGGTGTTATTTCTTCTTTGAAAGTTTGGTAGAATTCCCCAGGGAATCCGTCAGGTCCTGGGCTCTTGTTTTTTGGGAGGCTTTTGATCACTGCTTCAACCTCTTTACTAGATAACAGTCTATTCAGGTTGTCAATTTCTTCCTGGTTCAATTTTGGGAGTTTATAGTTTTCCAGGAATGCATCCATTTCATCTAAGTTGCTTAGCTTATTAGCATATACCTGTTGGTAGTAATTTCTGAAGATTGTTTCTACTTCCTTGGTGTTAGTTGTGATCTCTCCCTTTCCATTCATACTTTTATTAATTTGGGCTTTCTCTCTTTCTTTTGGATTAGTGTGGCCAATTGTTTATTGACCTTATTGATTCTTCCATAAAACAAGATTCTAGTTTCATTGACACGTTCTACTGTATCTCTGGTTTCTACCTCATTGATCTCTGCTCTAATCTTGATTATTTCCCTTCTTGCATGTGCAGTTGGTTTGATTTGTTGTTGATTCTCCAGACCCTACCAAAAAGGAGAATTTCAGACCAATATCACTGATGAATATGGATGCTAAGATTCTCAACAAGATCCTAGCAAACAGGATCCAGCAGCACATTAAAAAGATTATCCACCATGACCAGTTGGGATTCATCCCTGGGTTACAGGATGGTTCAACATTCGCAAATCAATCAATGTGATAGAACAAATCAATAAGAGAAGAGAGAAGAACTACATGGTCCTCTCAATTGATGCAGAAAAAGCATTTGACAAAATCCAGCATCAGTTCCTGATGAAAACGCTTCAAAGTATAGGGATAGAGGGAACATTCCTGAACTTCATAAAATCTATCTATGAAAGACACACAGCAAATATCATCTTCAATGGGAAAAAGCTTGCAGCCTTCCCGTTGAGATCAGGAACACGACAAGGATGCCCACTCTCACCACTCTTGTTCAACATAGTATTAGAAGTTCTAGGAATGGCAATCAGACAACAAAGAGGAATAAAAGGTATCCAAATTGGCAAGGAAGGAGTCAAACTCTCTCTCATCGCAGTTGACATGATTCTTTAAATGGAAAACCCCAAAGGCTCCACCTCCAAACAACTAGAACTCATACAGCAATTCAGTAACTTGGCAGGATATAAAGTCAATGTACAGAAATCAGTGGCTTTCTTATACACTAACAATGAAAACACAGAAAGGGAAATTAGAGAATCAATTCCATTTACTATAGCACCAAGAACCATAAGATACCTGGGAATAAACCTAACCAAAGAGGTAAAGGATCTGTACTTGAGGAACTACAGAACACTCATGAAAGAAACTGAAGAAGACACAAAACGATGGAAGACCATTCCATGCTCTTGGATTGGAACCAGGTGTTGGGTAATAGGGAGGGCAGGTATTGCATGGAGCACTGGGTGTGGTGCAAAAACAATGAATACTGTTACGGTGAAAATAAATAAATAAATAAGTAAATAAATAAATAAATAAATAAATAAATGAATAAAAGAATTAAGATACATAATGTTTATGGAAAATAAGTAATACAGATACATTATGCTTCCTCAAGTGTGTTCTTAGTTCATAGTTCATACTGATATTTGACAAAGAAGAAGAAAGCCTAGGCTTTATTCTCATGTATCTAAAACATGCTTTGTATTATCCTTTTATCTGCCTAATACAGTGTCTAACATCTTGGAGTTACTTAGTATTTGTTAAATGAATACAGGTGGACAATTTAGACATATACTAGAATACATGTAAATATATAATAGATGTATAATAGGATAAGAGCACCACATTTCTTCTGCCCTTTTTTTTTTTTACCAAGAAAAAGAATAATTTATTCAGGCAAAATGTAGTCAAATAATATTTTCTGAATATTCACTATAACTAAAAGGTACATTTTTTTTGTTTATTTACAGCATAACAGTGTTCATTGTTTTGGCATCACACCCAGTGCTCCATGCAGTACGTGCCCGCCCTATTACCCACCACCTGGTTCCTCAACCTCCCACCCCCACCCCTTCAAAACCCTCAGGTTGTTTTTGAGAGTGGCATAGTCTCTCATGGTTCATCTCCCCTTCCAGTTTCCCTCAACTCCCTCTCCTCTCCATCTCCCCATGTCCTCCATGTTCTTTGTTATGCTCCACAAATAAGTGACACCATATGATACTTGACTCTCTCTGCTTGACTTATTTCGTTCAGCATAATCTCTTCCAGTCTCGTCCATGTTGCTACAAAAGTTGGGTATTCATCCTTTCTGATGGAGGCATAATACTCCATCGTGTATATGGACCCCACATCTTCCTTATCCATTCATCCGTTGAAGGGCATCTTGGTTCTTCCACAGTTTGGCGACCGTAGGCATTGCTGCAATAAACATTGGGGTACAGATGGCCCTTCTTTTCACTACATCTGTATCTTTGGGGTAAATACCCAGCAGTGCAATTTCAGGGTCATAGGGAAGCTCTATTCTTAATTTCTTGAGGAATCTCCACACTGTTCTCCAAAGTGGCTGCACTAACTTGCATTCCCACCAACAGTGTAAGAGTGTTCCCCTTTCTCCACGTCCTCTCCAACACACGTTGTTTCCTGTCTTGCTAATTTTGGTCATTCTAACTGGTGTCAGGTGTCTTCTGCCCATTTTTAATTGGAATATTTGTATTTTGGGTGTTGAGTTTTAGAATTTCTTTATATATTTTAGATACTAACCCTTTATTGTATATGACCTTTGCACATATCATCTTCCATTCAATAGATTGCCTTTTTTTGTTGAATGTTGCCTTCACAATGCACAATATTTTTTACTTTGATACAGTCCCAATAGTTTTTTTTTTTTTTGCTTTTGATTCCTTTACCTCTTGACACATGTATAGAATAAAGTTGCTGAGTTGCATGCCAACAAGGTTACTGCCTGTGTTCTTTTCCACCATATTTATATTTTCAGGTCTCACATTTAGGTCTTTAATCCTTTTGTTAAATTGAATTTTTCCATAATCTCTACATCCAATATGGTGCTTGAAATTACAAACCTGAGATGAAAAGTTACATGCTCTACCATCTGAGACAGACAGGTACCCCATCTTTAATATCTTTTGAATTTATTTTTGTTTATGTTGTTAGAAAGTGGTCCAGTTTCTATCTGTTGCATGTTGCTGTCCAGTTTCACCCCCCCCAAAAAATTGTTGAGGGACTGTTCTTTTATCATTGGATATTAATTCCAGCTTTTTCAAAGATTAATTGACTATATAATTGTGGGTTTATTTCTGGGTTTTCTATTCTCTTAATTTGAACTATATGTCTATTTTTCCAGTACCATACCCTTGATTACTACAGATTTTCATATAACTTGAAGTCCAGAATTGTGATGACTCCAGCTTTCCCTTTCTTTTTCCAGACTGCTTTGTATATTTGAGGTCCTTCATCATTCCATACAAATATTAGGATTTTTTGTTCTAGTTCTGTGAATAATGCTTTTGATATTTTGATAGGAATTGCATTCAGCTTGTAGATTGATTTGTGTAGTATAGACATTTTAACTATATTTGTTCTTCCAGTCCATGGGCATGAAATATCTTTCCATTTCTTTGTGTCATCTTCAGTTTCTTTCATCAGTGTTTCATAGTGTCCAAAGTACATATCTTTCTGCTCTTCAGTGAGGTTTATTTCTAGGTTTCTTATTATTTGGGTGCAATTGTAAATGGAATTTTTTTTAAATTTCTCCTTATGCTGTTTTATGTAAGTTTATACAAAGCAAAATGTTTCTGTACATTGATTTTGTATCTTGCAACTTTATTGAATTAATTTATCAGTTCTGGTACTTTTTGGTGGAGTTGTTCAGGTTTCCTATTTATAGTGTTATGACATCTGCAAATAGTGAAAGTTTTACTTCTTTGTTTCTGATTTAGATGCCTTTTATTTTTTTTCCCATTTTATTTATTTTTTCAGCGTAACAGTATTCATTCTTTTTGCACAACACCCAGTGCTCCATGCAAAACGTGCCCTCCCCATTACCCACCACCTGTTCCCCCAACCTCCCACCCTTGACCCTTCAAAACCCTCAGGTTGCCCCAACCTCCCACCCCTGACCCTTCAAAACCCTCAGGTTGTTTTTCAGAGTCCATAGTCTCTTATGGTTCGCCTCCCCTCCCCAATGTCCATAGCCCGCTCCCCCTCTCCCAATCCCACCTCCCCCCAGGAACAACAACAACAACAACAAAAATAAAAGGCAAATAGATGCCTTTTATTTTTGTTGTTGTTGTTGTTGCTGTTATCTGATTGCTGTGGCTAGGACTTCTAGTACTATGTTGAATAAAAGTGGTATGAATGGAATCCCTATCTTTTTCCTGACCTTAGGATGATATTAGCTGTAGGTTTTTCATAAATGTCTTTTTACGTTTATATATATTACCTTTTTTTTAAAAGATTTTATTTATTTATTTGACAGAGAGAGATCACAAGTAAATAGAGAGGCAGGCAGAGAGAGAGGGAAGCAGGCTCCCTGCTGAGCAGAGAGCCCGATGCGGGACTCGATCCCAGGACCCGAGATCATGACCTGAGCCGAAGGCAGCGGCTTAACCCACTGAGCCACCCAGGCGCCCCTATATATATTACCTTTAAATATACTTTTGTTTAAGGTTTTTTTTAAATTATCATGAATGGATGTTGTACTTTGTCAAATAAATTTTGTGCATCAATTGAAATGATCATATGGTTCTTATCTTTTCTCTTATTGATGTATCATATGATCACATTGATTGGTTTTTGAATATTGAACCATCCTTGAATCCCAGGAATAATCTTACTCGATTGTGGTGAATGTTTTTTTTTTTTTTCAGTGTATATTTGGCTTTTGTTTGCTAACATTTTGTCGAGGATTTTGCATCTGTGCTCATCATAAGAATTGGCCTGATGTTCTCTTCTTTTTTTTATTTTATTTTATTTTAATTATTTATTTTCAGTGTAACAGTATTAATTGTTTTTGAACCACACCCAGTGCTCCATGCAATACGTGTCCTCTCTATTACCCTCCACCTGGTTCACCAACCTCCCACCCCCCACCCCTTCAAAACCCTCAGGTTGTTTTTCAGGGTCCATAGTCTCTTATGGTTCATCTCCCCTTCCAATTTCCCTCAACTCCCTTCTCCTCTCCATCTTCCCATGTCCTCCATGTTATTTGTTATGCTACACAAATAAGTGAAACCATAAGTTTCATAAGATATTTGACTCTCTCTGACTTATTTCACTCAGCATAATCTCTTCCAGTCCCATCCATGTTGCTACAAAAGTTGGGTATTCATACTTTCTGATGAAGGCACAATACTCATCGTGTATATGTACCACATCTTCCTTATCCATTCGTCCGTTGAAGGGCATCTTGGTTCTTTCCACAGTTTAGCGACCGTGGCCATTGCTGCTATAAACATTGGGATAGAGATGGCTCTTCTTTTCACTACATCTGTATCTTTGTGGTAAATACCCAGTAGTGCAATTGCAGGGTCATAGGGAAGCTCTATTTTTAATTTCTTGAGGAATCTCCACACTGTTCTCCAGAGTGCTGCACCAACTTGCATTCCCACCAACAGTGTAAGAGGGTTCCCCTTTCTCCACATCCTCTCCAACACACGTTGTTGCCTGTCTTGCTAATTTTGGCCATTCTAACTGGTGTCAGGTGGTATCTCAATGTTGTTTTAATTTGAATCTCCCTGATGGCTAGTGATGATGAGCATTTTTTCATGTGTCTGATAGCCATTTGTATGTCTTCATTGGAGAAGTGTCTGTTCATATCTTCTGCCCATTTTTTGATATGATTATCTGTTTTGTGTGTGTTGAGTTTGAGGAGTTCTTTAAATTAGTGGCTTTCTTATACACTAACAGTGAAAATACAGAAAGGCAAATTAGAGAATCAATTCCATTTACTATAGCACCAAGAACCATAAGATACCTGGGAATAAACCTAACCAAAGAGGTAAAGGACCTGTACTCGAGGAACTACAGAACAGTCATAAAAGAAATTGAAGAAGACACAAAATGATGGAAGACCGTTCCATGCTCTTGGATCGGAAGAATAAACATTGTTAAAATGTCTATACTGCCTAGAGCAATCTATACTTTTAATGCCATTCCGATCAAAATTCCACTGGTAGTTTTCAAAGAGCTGGAGCAAATAATCCTAAAATTTGTATGGAATCAGAAGAGATCCCGAATTGCTAAGGAAATGTTGAAAAACAAAAACAAAACTGGTGGCAACACGTTGCCTGATTTTAAGCTTTCCTACAAAGCTGTGATCACCAAGACAGCGTGGTACTGGCATAAAAACAGACACATAGACCAGTGGAACAGAGTGGAGAGCCCAGATATGGACCATCACCTCTATGGTCAAATAATCTTTGACAAAGCAGGAAAAAACATACAGTGGAAAAAAGGCAGTCTCTTCAATAAGTGGTGCTGGGAAAAACTGGACAGTGATATGTAGAAGAATGAAACTCGACCATTCTCTTACACCGTACACAAAGATAAACTCGAAATGGATAAAAGACCTCAATGTGAGACAGGAATCCATCAGAATCCTAGAGGAGAACATAGGCAGTAACCTCTTCGATATCAGCCACAGCAATTTCTTTCAAGATACATCTCCAAAGGCCAAGGAAACAAAAGCACAAATCAACTTTTGGGACTTCATCAAGATCAAAAGCTTCTGCACAGCAAAGGAAACAGTCAACAAAACAAAAAGGCAACCCACGGAATGGGAGAAGATATTTGCAAATGACAGTACAGACAAAAGGTTGATATCCAGGATCTACAAAGAACTCCTCAAACGTTCTCTTCTTTGATGGTGTCTTTATCTGGTTTTGGTATTAGGGTAATGCTGGCCTCACAAAATGAATTTGGCTGTTTTCATTGTTTTGTGAATTTGAGAATAGTTTGAGAAGAATAAGTTCTAATTCTGCTTTAAGTGTGTGTTAGAATTCACCTGCAAATCTATCTGGTTCTGGACTTTTCTTTGTAGGGAGGTTTGTTTCTTTGTTACATGTAAGTAATTAATTATTAATTTATGTGTGACGCTCAATGTGCGGCTCTATCCCAGGACCCTGAGATCATGACCTGAGTTGAAGTCAGATGCTTAACTGACTGAGCCCCCCAGGAACCCCAGGGAGGTTTTTTTTTATATATTAGTGATTTATTTCATTTGCTTGTTATCAGTCTGTTCAAAATTTCCATTTCTTCTTATTTCAGTTTACACATTTCTAGGAATTTCTCCATCTTATTTAGGTTGTTTAATTTGTTGGCATATGATTCTTTCATAATATTCTCTTACAAGTGTTTGTATTTCTTTTGTGTTGGTTATTACTTCTCTCATGTATGATTTCCTTTGTTTGAGTCATTTTTTTCTTGACAAGTCTAGTCAGAATTTTAGCAATTTTATTGACATTTTCAAGAACCCACTTCTGGTTTCATTCATCTGTTCAATGTTTTTTAGTTTGTATATCATTTTTTTTCTGCTCTAGTCTTTATGATTTCCTTCCTTGTCCTAGTTTCATGTTGTTTTGTCTACTTTTTCTATCTCCTTTAGATGGAAGGTTAGGTTATTCATTTGAGGTTTTTCTTGCTTCTTGAAGTAGAACTGTATTGCTATAAACTTCCCTCTTATAACTTCTTTTGCTGTATCCTAGAGGTTTTAGATTCTTGTGTTTCATTTTCATTTTTCCATGTGCTTTTAAAATTTCTTCTTTGATTTACTTTTTGACCTATTCATTGTTTCATAGCATGTTACTTAAACTCCAAGTATTTGTGCTCTTTTCATATTTTTTTTTTTTTGTGGTTGGCTTGTAATTTCATAGAGTGTGGTCAGAAAATATTCTTAGTATGATTTCAATCTTCTTGAATTTGTTGAGGCTTATATTTCTGGCTAATATGTGATCTATTCTGGAAAATGTTCCATGTGCTTGAAAAGAGGGTGTATTCTTCTGTTTTAGGATGGAATGTTCTGAATATACCTATTAAATCCACCTGTTCTAGTATGTCATTCATAGTCATTATATCCTTGTTGATTTTTCTGTTTAGGTGATCTGTCCACTGATGTAAGCAGGGTGTTAAAGTACTCTACCATTATTGTATTGCTATTGATTAGGTCCTTTATGTTTATTTTTAATTATTTTATGTATTCGCATGTTCCTATGTTGGATGAATAAATATTTATAGTTGTTATATGTTCGGGTTGGATTGTCCCCTTTATTATTGCATATGTCCTTCTTGGTCTCTTGTTAGTCTTTGTTTTAATGTCCATTTTGTTGAATACAAATGATGCTACTTCAGTTTTCCTTTACATCATTTGTATATAAATATTTCTCTATCTCCTCTCTTTCAATCTGCAGATGTCTTTAGGTCTAAGATGAATTTCTTATAGGCAGCATATAGATGGATCTTCTTTTTTTTTTTAATGCATTATGACACCCTATATCTTTGGTTGGAGGGTTTAGTCCATTTACATTCAAAGTATTTTTTTCACCTTTTAAAAATTTATTTTCAACATAACAGTATTCATTGTTTTTTCACCACACCCAGTGCTCCATGCAATACGTGCCCTCCCTATTACCCACCACCTGATCCCCCAACCACCCAGCCCCCACCCCTTCAAAACCCTCAGGTGATTTTTCAGAGTCCATAGTCTCTCATGGTTCACCTCCCCTTCCAATTTCCCTCAACTCCCTTCTCCTCTCCATCTCCCCATGTCCTCCATGTTATTTGTTAGGCTCCACAAATAAGTGAAACTATATGATAATTGACACACTCTGCTGGACTTATTTCACTCTAAATAATCTCTTCCAGTCCCGTCCATGTTGCTACAAAAGTTGGGTATTCATTCTTTCTAATGGAGGCATAATACTCCATCATGTATATGGACCACATCTTCCTTACCCATTCATTCGTTGAAGGGCATCTTGGTTCTTTCCACAGTTTGGCAACCATGGCCATTGCTGCTATAAACATTGGGGTACAGATGGCCCTTCTTTTCACTACATCTGTATCTTTGGGGTAAATGCCCAGTAGTGCAATTGCAGGGTCATAGGGAAGCTCTATTTTTAATTTCTTGAGCAATCTCCACACTGTTCTCCAGAGTGGCTGCACCAACATGCATTCCCCCCAACAGTATAAGAGGGTTCCCCTTTCCCCACCTCCTCTCCAACACATGTTGTTTCCTGTCTTGCTAATTTTGGCCATTCTAACTGGTGTGAGGTGGTATCTCAATGTGGTTTTAATTTGAATCTCCCTGATGGCTAGTGATGATGAACATTTTTTCATGTCTGATAGCCATTTGTATGTCTTCATTGGAGAAGTGTCCGTTCAAGTCTTCTGTCCATTTTTTGACATGATTATCTGTTTTGTGTGTGTTGAGTTTCAGAACTTCCTTATAGATCCTGGATATCAGCCTTTTGTCTGTACTGTCATTTGCAAATATCTTCTCCTGTTCCGTGGGTTGCCTCTTTGTTTTGTTGACTGTTTCCTTTGCTGTGCAGAAGCTTTTGATCTTGATGAAGTCCCAAAAGTTCATTTTTGCTTTTGTTTCCTTGGCCTTTGGAGACATATCTTGAAAGAAATTGCTGTGGCTGATATCGAAGAGGTTACTGCCTATGTTCTCCTCTAGGATTCTGATAGAGTCCTGTCTCACGTTGAGGTCTTTGATCCATTTCAAGTTTATCTTTGTGTACGGTGTAAGAGAATGGTCGAGTTTATTTCTTCTACATATAGCTGTACAGTTTTCCCAGCACCAATTATTGAAGAGACTGTCTTTTTTCCACTGTATATTTTTTCCTGCTTTGTCGAAGATTATTTGACCTTAGAGTAGAGGGTCCATATCTGGACTCTCCACTCTGTTCCACTGGTCTATGTGTCTACTGTTATGCCAGTACCATGCTGTCTTGGTGATCACAGCTTTGTAGGAAAGCTTGAAATCAGGTAACGTGATGCCGCCAGTTTTGTTTTTGTTTTTCAACATTTCCTTAGTAATTCTGGGTCTCTTTTGATTCCATACAAATTTTAGGATTATTTGCTCCAGCTCTTTGAAAAATACCGGTGGAATTTTGATCGGAATGGCATTAAAAGTATAGATTGCTCTAGGCAGTATAGACATTTTAACAATGTTTATTCTTCCAGTCCAAGAGCATGGAACAGTCTTCCATCTTTTTGTGTCTTCTTCAATTTCTTTCATGAGTGTTCTGTAGTTCCTCAAGTACAGTTCCTTTACCTCTTTGGTTAGGTTTATTCCCAGGTATTTTATGGTTCTTGGTGCTATAGTAAATGGAATCAATTCTCTAATTTGCCTTTCTGTATTTTCATTGTTAGCGTATAAGAAAACCACTGATTTCTGTACATTGTATCCTGCCACGTTACTGAATTGCTGTATGAGTTCTAGTAGTTTGGGGGTGGAGTCTTTGGGTTTTTCCATATAAAGAATTATGTCTTCCGCGAAGAGAGAGAGTTTGATTTCTTCATTGCCAATTTGGATACCTTTTATTTCCCTTTGTTGTCTGATTGCTGTTGCTAGGACTTCTAATACTATGTTGAACAAGAGTGATGAGAGTGGGCATCCTTGTCGTGTTCCTGATCTCAACGGGAAGGCTGCAAGCTTTTTCCCATTGAGGATGATATTTGCTGTGGGTCTTTCATAAATAGATTTTATGAAGTTCAGGAATGTTCCCTCTATCCCTATACTTTGAAGCATTTTAATCAGGAATGGATGCTGGATTTTGTCAAATGCTTTTTCTGCATCAATTGAGAGGACCATGTGGTTCTTCTCTCTTCTCTTATTGACTTGTTCTATCACATTGATTGATTTGCAAATGTTGAACCATCCTTGTAACAAGATGAATCCCAGCTGGTCATGGTGGATAATCTTTTAAACGTGCTGTTGGATCCTGTTTGCTAGGATTTTGATGAGAATCTTAGCAGCCATATTCATCAGTGGTATTGGTCTGCAATTCTTCTTTTTGGTAGGGTCTTTGCCTGGTTTCAGGATATGGTTAATGCTGACTTCATAAAAAGAGTCTGGACGTTGTCCTTCTGCTTCAATTTTTTTAAACAGCTTCAGGAGAATTGGTGTTATTTCTTCTTTGAAAGTTTGGTAGAATTCCCCAGGGAATCCGTCAGGTCCTGGGCTCTTGTTTTTTGGGAGGTTTTTGATCACTGCTTCAATCTCGTTACTAGATATTCGTCTATTCGGGTTGGCAATTTCTTCCTGGTTCAATTTTGGGAGTTTGTAGTTTTCCAGGAATGCATCCATTTCATCTAGGTTGCTTAGCTTATTGGCATATAACTGTTGATAATAACTTCTGATGATTGTTTCTACTTCCTTGGTTTTAGTTGTGATCTCCCTTTTCATTCATAATTTTATTAATTTGAGCTTTCTCTCTTTTCTTTTAGATTAGTGTGGCCAATGTTTTATCGATCTTATTGATTCTTTCAAATAACCAGTTTCTAGTTTCATTGATATGTTCTACTTTATCTCTGGTTTCTACCTCATTGATCTCTGTTCTAATCTTGATTATTTCCCTTCTTGTGTGTGGAGTTGTTTTGATTTGTTGTTGATTCTCCAGTTCATTAAGGTGTAGAGCCAGCTGGTGTATTCTGGATTTTTCAATTTTTGGGGGGAGGCTTGAGTGGCTATTTATCTCCCTCTTAGAACCACCTTGGCTGTATCCCATAGGTTTTGGACCGAAGTGTCTTTATTTTCATTGGTTTCCATGAATTTTTTAAGTTCTTATTTGATCTCCAGGTTGATCCAAGCATTCTTAAGCAAGGTGGTCTTTAGCTTCCAAGTGTTTGAGTTCCTCCCGAACTTTTCCTTGTGATTGAGCTCCAGTTTCAAAGCATTGTGAGCTGAGAATATGCAGGGAATAATGCCAGTCTTTTGGTATCGGTTGCATCCTGATCAAACTATTTATTAACAGATTTGTATTTATTATCTTTTATTTTTGTTTTGTTTTTACAAAGATTTCTCTCTTCTCTCTTCTTATATTTCTCCCTTTCATAGTTTGTTGATTTTCTTTAATGATGTGTTTGGATTTCTTTCTTTTTATTTTTTGCATATTTATTAGTGGTTTTTGACATATGGTCATCATTACATTTGTATATAACCTCTTCTGCATATAGCCATCCATATTAAGTTGATGGTCTTTCAGATTTGAACCTATTCTTTATTCCTCTCCCACCCACAGTTTAGTTGTAGGTTGTCATATTTTTTCATCCTTTTATCTTGTGACCTTGTGACTTATTTTATTTTACAGAAATATTTGTTTTACTGCATATGTGTTTTCCTAACTTTTTACTGTCATTTTGGTCTCTCCTTTTCACTCAGTCTCCTTTAATATTTCTGCAAGGCTGGTTTAGTTCTCATAAACTCCTTTAGTGTAAGTCTGGAAAACAAACTCTCCTTCTATTCTGAATTGTAGTCTTGTTGGATAGAGTATTCCTTGTGGCAGATTTTTTCCTATTCAGACTTGAGTGCCATTCCCTTCTGGCTTGCAAAGTTTTCATTGAAAAAAATCCCCTGCTTGCCTCATGAGTTTTCCCTTGTATGTTACTGTCTTTTTTTGTCTTGCTGCCTTGTATTTTTTTCTTTATCACCATATTTTGCCAATTTGATTACAATATGTCTTGGTGTGGGTCTGCTTTTGTTGATTTTTGGAGCGTTCTCTGTGCATTGTGGATCTTTTTATCTTTTCTTTTCCCAGATTTGAGCAGTTTTCAGCTATTATTTATTCAAATAATTTTTTTCTGCCCCCTTCTCACTCTCTTTTTCTGGGACTCCTATAATAAAAAAGTTGTTGCATTAGATGGAGTCACCAAGTTCCCTAAGTCTATTCTTATTTTCATAATTCTTTTTTCTCTCTTTTTTTCCAGCTTAATTATGTTCCATTACTCTGTCTTCCAGGTCACTAATTCTTTCCTCTGTATCTTCCATCCCCTATTTATTCCATCAAATTTATTTCTCATTTCATTTATTGTGCCCTTTATCTCTGCTATATTATTCCTTATCTCCGTATTTAGGGACTCACTCAGGTCTTACACTTTTTTCTCAAGTCCAGGAAGTATCCTTATGATAATTGTCTTTTATTCTCTGCCAGGCATGTCACTTATATCTGTTTCAGTTAGGTCCCTGGCCATGGCCTTTTTCTGTTCTTTCATCTGGAATAAATATCTCCATCTCCTCATTTTGTCTGTCTCTCTGTGTCTATTTCTGTGTTTTAGGAAATTTAGGAATGACTTCTTCTCTTGAAAGTAGTGACATTAAGAAGAGGAGGTCCTGGAGTGTCTTCAGTGCAGCATCTCCTGTTCACAAGAATCTGGCACTTCAGGAGAGTATCCTATGTGTGTTGCTTATCCCCTGCTGCCTCTGTGTTTGTTGTTGGCTATGTTTGCTCTCTGTGGTGTTAATGGGTCCCAGGTAGGCCAGCTTTAAGGGGGCATACCTGCAGGGAACTTGTGGGTGGTATGGAAGTTTTAGCAAAATTTGCAGAGGGCCACTATTCCTATGTCAGATCCCCCAAAGCCTTGCAGTGTCCTGGGGTGTGACAGTGGCTGGGGGTGCATGTCTTTGTGGGGTGTTGTGGTTGGGCTTTTCATGGAGGTTGGGCACAGAGTACAGCTGCCACCCTGTGCCCCGAGCCTAGATGCAGCATTTGGCACTGAAATGTTCAATTTTTATACATTAATTGCATTAATTGCTGTGAATGTATGAAGACCTATGTAGATAAGATTTTTTTTCCTCATGTAAGGTCTGATAATTTCATTGTAAGTCCATTCAACATTTGAAGAGAAGTCTCCTCACATCCTATGATTTTTTTGTCATAAAATATGTTAAAAAATTCTTATTTTTTCAAAGCTATAAAACTTTTATTGAAAATATTAAGAGGAAAAAGCAAATTCAATATCCAAAACTTATTAATAAAAATATTCTGCACTTTAGCCAAAATCTTACTTATAAATATAGACTGAACCTTCAGCAATTAAAAGGTAATAAAGCTACATCATTCATGTAAGATTAAATCTTAGGGTAACAAACAGATAAAATTGCAAACATCAATATCTCATACATTCTTTTTCCATCCTCTCCTTTTTCATCTGATGCCAGTAATAACCATTGCCCTGTGGCTCTTTTATTTGTCCCTTATTAGGTATGGAATATGAGTTATGCTTTCATACCTGCATGATCTTCCCCTGATGGTACTAGCATTGGAACTGGAAGCAAAATTAGAAACTGTTTAAACTCTATTCAGGGGTCTAACTCTGTCATGGGTTTAGTCAGACCTCAGTCATTGCTTTGGCTTTGACCTTGGCCTTTGCCTCCATCAATTTCACAGCCACACTGCATTATGATGGCTACTTTCAGATATTTCTGTCATAGACTTTTGATACAAATTATAAAATTTCTATTTTGCTCATTTCCCAGTTGTCTCTTGATCCCTGAAGAATGCATATGCTAATGGACTTTAATGGTTCACTGGTTTATATCCCAGGTTACTCTGACATATAAATTCTTGGGTAATTACCTTTATAAGTTTCCCAAATACTATATACTCCTTCCTCAACTGCACCTCTAATTTCTGCAGAACCTCCCAAATGAGGGTCTTTATAGCAAAGGTGCCCACAATGAAAATAATGCCTAGAACCACAGTTAGGAGACCTGTTTTGAAGCTCTTCCACAGTTTGGTGTTGTTTGGGGAACTTGAGAATTCTGGGCCTCCAGGTACTCTGGGCCTTTGAAATTCTTTTTTTCTGAGAGATGCTTGAGCCCTCTGAGGAGCGATGGTTCTCTGATGTCCTAGATTCCTCTGAGATTTCAGGAGCCTCTGAGGTACTTGAAGCCTCAGATATAATCAGGGGCTTCAATATATTGGGAGATTTGGGAGTATTTAGAAACTTCCAGGTACTTCAGACCTTCAACATGCCTGTGGCATCTGAGTTGCTGAAGGTCTTTAGGTGGCAAAGACTTCAGACATCCTTAGGGCTTTTGATGTACCAGGGTCTTCTAAGGTGGTAGGAACATTTGAGGTACTTGGGCCTCTAAGATACTTAGGACTTTTGAAGTGTTTAGTGCCTTTGAGATACTGACTCTGAGGTGTTTGGAACATTCAGCATACCAAGGGCCTTAAAGGGACTTGAGGTCTCAGAGATTATGGGGCCTTTGAGTTGGTGGGACACTCAAAGATGCTGGGAGACTTTAAGATCCTTGGGGCCTCAAAGATGCTCAGTAACTTGAGATTTGGGGGGCCTCATAGATCCTTGGATCCTAGAAACCCAAGGGCCTCAAAGTACTGGGACCTTTTGAGGTAATCTCAGCTGACAGTACACTAGGAATCTCAGAAGTGCTGGTAGCTCCTGAGGTGCTGGAATTACTTGATACACTTGGATGTTTGCATATGCTTGTGTCCCTTAAGGTGTTAGGGCCTATGGATATGTTTGAATCACAGAAAGTGTTTAGGGCATCCCAGTTTCTCATGTCCCAGTAAGGGCTTGGAGTCTCTGAGGTGCCCAAACCTTGCAAAATATTAGGACTCTCAGAGCTACTTGGGTTCCTAGGAGTGCTTTGACTTGGAGAGTTTCTCCAGTTTTTGAGAATTACTCCAGCCATGAGCGCTGCTGAAGACTTGGGGGTTACCATAACCCCTTGAAGGACTTGGGCCCCAGGAGTTGTTTGAGACCCAAGATAGGCCTGAGACCCACATGGTGCTAAGAGTCTCAAATGTGCTTTGACCCCATAGATTACCATGAACTCTGGGGTGCTAGGGCTTCATCAAGTACTACCCCACCAGGTACTTGGACCCTCTTAGTTTTTGGAAGCCTGCCAGTTGCTGGGGCTATGCATGGAGCGCCAGATCTCTGAAGGATTAGAGCCCTGTCAGATACTCAGACCTCACCAAATGCTCAGCCTTAGCATGGTTCTTGGACTCTCTCAGGAGGTTGAGGTCCCCCAAGCAGTTGGTCTCTGCCAAGCTGTTAGACCACTCTAGATGGTGGGATCCACCAAGAGTTTCCCAATACTTGTAAAGAATTCAGCCTCAAAAAGTTGTTTGGACTCTACCCTATGTTCTTAGAAGTACTGGGATAAATTGACTAGGGACCCAGGGTCTCCAAGTTATATGACATTTCCAAGGTGCTTGCACCAAGGAAGACCTCAAAGGTCCTAGAAACCAGTGGGTCTAACGAAGCCATCAAGCCCTATATATTACTGAGGTACCTCAGTTCTTTCCCACACCCTGTGAGCTGCAACAAGACTCTCTATACTGTTCTTGAAGGTTGTGGCCAGTCAAGTGGGAGGATATGATATGGGGATCAACCAAGCAAGTTAGAGATGGCTGTACACAGATTATGGCAGCCTGGAGAACAGAAGAGAGTAGTTTACTAAAGAACACCCTCAGAAACTTGTTTATGAGGCTGAAACTTCTCTCATTGATATCACTGCCTCCTCTATCGCTATTATCATTACTTTCACTACCACTAGCCTGTAACTAAATACATTTCCTACATCTGCCATCACTGCTACTGCAATTGTTGCTATGTGATCAACTGCCACTGAAAATACTGCTCTTGCCACAGGGCAACAAAGTGCTATCTATAGCTGCTATGTGGCTAAATCCTACAAAGCTTATCCTGGCTAAACATAGCTACCTCGAGCTTCCTGACGTGATTCCCAGAACCTCCAGTAAGAGGTCCTCTCCAATGAGTTCATCCCCACCCATCCCAGTTCTAACATATCCCTTCTGACTCCTCGTGAAGAGGAAATGGAATGGTCTGGGTATGTTATTGCCAGCATTGCCAAGTGGTATATTATGGCCAACATACCAGGGCAAAGAGAAATGGGAAGCAGGCAGTCAGGAGAGAATGTGGGAGAAAGAGTGATGGGTAACTTACTGACCCAATGAAAATGGATGGTGAACAGTCATTGCATTATATAAATATCCCCTTGTTTATCTTGGGAAAGAAAGTGTCTCTAATTCATTCCCACTGAGGGTGGCTCTGTGTGTGTATCTGTGTGTCTGTTTGTCTATGTGTATGTCCCTGTCCTGAGTGGCATGGGGGCAGAGTGAAGAGGGAGTGTATTCAGGACAGAATCACCTAGTTGCAGCTATCATTTCTTGTCTTGGCTTACAAAGCACATTAATTCACCATCCTTCTTGTCAGAAACAGTTTATGTGTATACTAATTGATTTGTGGACTCATCTAGCACCCAGACAAGCTGCTTAGGGCTTAACTGCTGGGTGATGAGGGGAGGTGGGACTGCAAAAGCAGTGAACAGTGTGCAAGAGGTGCAGAACCTTTAAAATGTTCTATTCACAGGATTTTTAAGCAGGGCACTGACTGGATCAGGCTTGCGTTTGCAGAGGTTCACAGAGGCTGTACAGATTGTTCTCTGGCAGGTCACTTAGGAAGCAATTGGAATAAGAAGCGAGAGGAAAAGAAAGTGAGCCTTAAGGCAGTTGCCATGGGGATGGGGAGGCAGAAAGGCTTTTTAAGGGTGATCATGGACAAGCTTTAGGGGCTGGTTGGGTAGAAGAGGGGTATGGGGAGAGGGTGGTTGGCTCTGAGGTTCTAGGCTCCAGTCCACCTGAATGCCCGATTTATTTTTTTTAAGTTTTATTTATTTATTTATTTGACACACAGAGAGAGAGAGAGAGCACAAGAAGGAAGAGAGGCAGGCAGAGGCAGAGAGAGAAGCAGGCTCCCCACTAAGCAAGGAGCCCAACGCAGGGCTCCATCCCAGGACCCTGAGATCATGACCTGAGCTGAAGGCAGCAGCTTAACCCACTGAGCCACCCAGGTGCCCCTGCCCGATTTATTTTTGGTTCTTTCATTCATCTTGTAATCCAGATGTAATTTGGAACATACTCTGAACTTTATCCACCCTGGGTTCTTTGCTCACTAGTTCCTCTGTCTGAACTGCTTTTCCTCTCATCCCCAACTATCTAAATTCCATCTGCCTACTCACAGGCCTCTTCCTCCCTGAAGCTTGTCTTGCTGGATGAATAGTGAGTCCATGTTCATTCCCCTGAGGGAGGAGTTTCTATAGCAAGCACTCTGTATCTTTCTTATGTCATTCCAAAGATACTATTTTGTATAAGGCACTTCACCTCTCTGGGCCTTTGTTTCCTCATCTACAATGTGTGGTTAATTAAGTGCTATCCTCATAGGGTTGTGAGAATTAAATGAGATAACAAATGAAAAGCACTTATCACAAAGGAAGCACAGCCTTTGCCTCTCAGGTGTTTCAAGCAGTGTGTGAGAGTGGCATTTAATAAATGTTATGTTGAAGGAATACGCGATGGAAAAGATTCTGCACGTGTGTTTAGCCAAACACGTTAAAAGCAAGCAAATACTTTATACCTTTTTGTCTGGAAGAGATTATATACTTGTTTTACAGAACCTCATATTGTAATCCCATTGAGGGAAGGGGTCCTGTCTACCTCTTGATGTACCCCAGACCTCGATGGAGTTTATGGAACAGGATATGGCTACACCTAGTGAGTAAGTGCCGGAGTAGGGCAGTGCATCCCATTTAGAAAGCAGAATTGCCAGCTGAATTGCACCCAACGAGGCCCAGTCCTCTGAACATGTGTAGAAAGGGGATGCCTGGTACAGAGTAACAAGCATTGAACTGAAACCTAGGAACATGACTTCTGGCCCAGCCTGTGTTGCTTATAAGCTCTTTGACTTTGATGAGTTCACCTACCATCTTTGTCCCGTGATTTGTTCTCTGTACAAAAAGGAAAAGGTTCATTTAATGCAATCCCTATCAAAATACCATCCATTTTTTTCAAAGAAATGGAACAAATAATCCTCAAATTTATATGGAACCAGAAAAGACCTCGAATAGCCAAAGGAATATTGAAAAAGAAAGCCAAAGTTGGTGGCATCACAATTCCGGACTTCAAGCTCTATTACAAAGCTGTCATCATCAAGACAGCATGGTACTGGCACAAAAACAGACACATAGATCAGTGGAACAGAATAGAGAGCCCAGAAATAGACCCTCAACTCTATGGTCAACTAATCTTCGACAAAGCAGGAAAGAATGTCCAATGGAAAAAAGACAGCCTCTTCAATAAATGGTGCTGGGAAAATTGGACAGCCACATGCAGAAAAATGAAATTGGACAACTTCCTTACACCACACACGAAAATAGACTCCAAATGGATGAAGGACCTCAATGTGAGAAAGGAATCCATCAAAATCCTTGAGGAGAATGCAGGCAGCAACCTCTTCGACCTCAGCCACAGCAACATCTTCCTAGGAACAACGGCAAAGGCAAGGGAAGCAAGGGCAAAAATGAACTATTGGGAGTTCATCAAGATCAAAAGCTTTTGCACAGCAAAGGAAACAGTTAACAAAACCAAAAGACAGCTGACAGAATGGGAGAAGATATTTGCAAACAACATATCAGATAAAGGGCTAGTATCCAAAATCTATAAGGAACTTAGCAAACTCAACACCCAAAGAACAAACAATCCAATCAAGAAATGGGCAGAGGACATGAACAGACATTTCTGCAAAGAAGACATCCAGATGGCCAACAGACACATGAAAAAGTGCTCCACGTCACTCGGCATCAGGGAAATACAAATCAAAACCACAATGAGATATCACCTCACACCAGTCAGAATGGCTAAAATTAACAAGTCAGGAAATGACAGATGCTGGCGAGGATGCGGAGAAAGGGGAACCCTCCTCCACTGTTGGTGGGAATGCAAGCTGGTGCAACCACTCTGGAAAACAGCATGGAGGTTCCTCAAAATGTTGAATATAGAACTACCGTATGACCCAGCAATTGCACTACTGGGTATTTACCCTAAAGATACAGATGTAGTGATCCGAAGGGGCACGTGTACCCGAATGTTTATAGCAGCAATGTCTACAATAGCCAAACTATGGAAAGAACCTAGATGTCCATCAACAGATGAATGGATAAAGAAGATGAGGTATATATACACAATGGAATACTATGCAGCCATCAAAAGAAATAAAATCTTGCCATTTGCGACGACGTGGATGGAACTAGAGCGTATCATGCTTAGTGAAATAAGTCAATCGGAGAAAGACAACTATCATATGATCTCCCTGATATGAGGACATGGAGAAGCAACATGGGGGGTTAGGGGGATAGGAGAAGAATAAATGAAACAAGATGGGATTGGGAGGGAGACAAACCATAAATCTCACAAAACAAACTGGGGGTTGCTGGGGGGAGGTGGGATTGGGAGAGGGGGAGGGGGCTATGGACATTGGGGAGGGGAGGCGAACCATAAGAGACTATGGACTCTGAAAAACAACCTGAGGGTTTTGAAGGGTCAGGGGTGGGAGGTTGGGGGAACAGGTGGTGGGTAATAGGGAGGGCACGTTTTGCATGGAGCACTGGGTGTTGTGCAAAAACAATGAATACTGTTATGCTGAAAAAAATAAATAAAATGGGGGGAAAAAAAGGAAAGTTTAATCTCTCCAGCCTTATCTGCCAGGCTGTTGTCAGGCTCTCTGGATATCCAACAGTACATACCAATGACCCTGGATGAAAGCAGGTTCTTCTGAATTCAGGGTTTTTTTTCTTTTCTCTGTTTGTTTTATGTTTGCTGTTTATGAATCTGCCTAGAGGATTGCCAAATCACCTGTATTTTTTCAAATAGTGTCTCCATTCTGATGGGATTTTATGGGAATATAACCAGCAAATTAATTATCTTCCCAACAGTCACTTTCTCTCTGAAACTTTCTTTATACCCAGAGCCTACCAAGGCTTCCTGTTGGGTAGGCCTGGCCATAAACTAATTTGGGGCAGTGTATGTTTACTGCTGCATTGCCTTCTGCCTACCAACCAGAGGAGGAGGGGCGTTTCTCTGTCTTGGGCTTCATCTGAGTGGACCTTTGCCCCACTCCACAACAAGGACAGGGCAGCTCCCCATAGCACCCTGGTAGATCAGACCCTACCTGAAGCAATGTATAAGCTAGGGCTGTGGCTTCCAACCAGTTTCCTCAAAGGAGTATTCAGGAACAGGGTTTAGTCTGTGAGGTGCACTCAGTATTCACAAAAGCTTAACAGAAATCACATTTATGTAAGACAGGCCACAGAATTTGTTAGTCAATAAACAGAGTGTATTACATAGCCAGAATATCACCAGACATGGTTTTAACAGAAGGAAATAATTAAACCATGCCTTGGAATATCGTGGGTCACAGGTTTGTTTGGAGTAAATAGCACATGACAAAGGAAGGGCCACTCACTTGTGAGGCACTACAAGTACTAAGAGAGGAGGGAAGCTAACATCGTTGTGGTAGGCTATGTGCCTAAACCACCTCCAAACTGAAATCTTTACAAGAACCTCAATTACAAATGAAGCTAGAGAAAGGATAGCTCTCTTACCCACGACCATAGCTTTGCTAGTGAATGTCAGTATTTGGGCCCACATCTTCAGATTTCCAAGCCTTGGCTTCTGCCATCACACAACTTGCAGCCGCTTCAGTTGAGTGTATTTTAGTAGTTCAAGAGGGCTTAGGATGGAAGGGAGTATTCTTGCTCTCTTATAATATGAGCAGAAGGAAAAGAGAAAAGAAAAGGGACAGATGTGAGGAAGAGCAAAGCAGAGTTCCTTAGTCACAGTACCAGGTTTTCCATGCTTGGCCCTGTCCCTTCCAAGCTGTGTCAAATCCAGCATGTTACTTAACCTTTCTAAGCCTCAGTTTCTCCATCTGCAAATGGGTATGTCACAGTGATGTTGTAAATATTAGAGGTAAATAACTCATGCAAGATGGGGTAAGCTGAAAAATTCTCCCCAGACTCCAAAGATGTCCACATCACTATCCCTATCCCAGTAAAACAACATGTGTTGGAGAGGATGTGGAGAAAGGGGAACCCTCTTACACTGTTGGTGGGAATGCAACTTGGTACAGCCACTTTGGAAAACTATGGAGATTCCTTAAGATATTAAAAAATAGAACTTCCCTATGACCCTGCAATTGCACTATTGGGTATTTACCCTAGAGATACAGATGTAGTGAAAAGAAGGGTCATCTGTACCCCCAACATTCATAACAGCAATGGCCACAGTCACCAAACTGTGGAAAGAACAAAGATGCCCTTCAACAGACAAATGGATAAGGATGAGTATTATGCCTCCATCAGGAAGGATTAATACCCAACTTTTGAATCAACATGGATGGGACTGGAATAGATTTTGCTAAGTGAAATAAGTCAAGCAGAAAGAGTCAATAATCATACAGTTTTGTTTATTTGTGGAGCATAAGGACTAACATGGAGGACATGGGGAGATGGAGAGGAGAAGGGAGTTGGGGGAAATTGGAGGGGAGACAAACCATGAGAGATTGTGGACTCTGAGAAACAAACTGAGGGTTTGGGAGGGGAGGGGAGTGGACAGTTCGGTGAGCTTGGTGGTGGGTATTATGGAAGGCACGTATTGCATGGAGCACTGGGTGTGGAGCATAAACAGTGAATTCTGGAACAAAATAATTTTTTAAAAAAGTCAAGGGTCGGGGCTCCTGGGTGGCTCAGTGGGTTAAAGCCTCTGCCTTCAACTCAGGTCATGATCCCAGGGTCCTGGGATCGAGTCCCACATCGGACTCTCTGCTCAGCAGGGACCCTGCTTCCTTCTCTCTCTGCCTGCCTCTCTGCCTGCTTATGATCTGTCAAATAAATAAATAAAATCTTTAAAAAAATAAGTCAAGGGTCGATCATAGATTTAGGAGTCAAGATGGTGGGGAAGTAGGAGGAGGCACCATTTCAACCTGTACCCTAAAGTGAGCTGATTACCTACCAAAGAACTCCGACCACCCATGAAATCATCCTGAGATCAGAATTATACACGTCTGGATCTCTACAGGAGCAGAAGATGCCAGTGACAGGTAAAGCAGAGTGGGAACATAGGACTGATATCGGAAGATAAACAAAAGGGGGAGGGTGCCACCAGAGGTGACCGATTGAAAAGTAATACCCCAATAAGAGAGTGCCCTGCGTCTGGGGACCAGCATTAACTTGGAGTCTGGTTGAAAGCACTCAAAAAACAAAAAGAGCAAAGGATGTGGGGGCAAATAGTGGGAATCGGGGCAGTTAGGGACAGGGACCTAAGTCCCCGGACCCAGGACAGCCTCCCCTGGTGCTGAGCCAGAAAGAGTGCTGCGGAGAAATCAGGTCTAGGTCCCTGAGCCACCAGCGCGCCTGAGCTACCAGCATGCCCAAGAAGGAGTGGGGCTGGGAGCCTGGCCAGAGGGCAATCCTGAAACGCGCGCGTCCCACACCCACCCCTGGGAGAGGTGCGCACAGGTGCTAGCCTGGAGCTCTGGCATCCGGAAAAACCAGACATAACCAGCCCAGGAAAGCAGGAAAATCTCAGTGTGCGATCTCTCCTTGGAACCTCTCTGGCAGTCTGGAGCTGCCCAGACAGCCGCCGCTGCCCCGGATTGGGTACAACGAGGAGCTCCTGCATCCCCAGGGACCATGACTCAGAACCGACTCTGCCAACAGCTCTGCAGAGCATTCTGAGGCTTCTCTCTGAAAGGGAGGTCGGGGTGCAGTTTGCTCTCCTCTAAAACTCCAAACACCATCAAAAGCTGTCAAGGCAAAAGAAAACAGATGAAAGAACATAAAAACCCCCAGAGAACAAAAGCCTGGAAAAAAACAGTTTCCTCAGAGCCCACCCCATTGTGGGGAGTGGGAGGACATAACTCAGGGAACATCATTGTCTGAAAACCCACGTGGCAGGCCCCTCCTCCAGAAAACCAACCAGGAAGGAAGGAAAAAAAAAAAAAGAAGACTACAAGAGAACAACCACCACTACTTCATAAATACAACTTTTATTTTTAACTTTTTACCAATATTCTGGTTCTTTTTTTTAATACATACAGATAATTTTTAACCTATTTACCATCACACTGAGATGTCCAGTATATCAAATTCCTTAATAAACTACTAACCTGAACTTTTTGATACATACAACCGTGTTTTTCTGTTTCTTTTTTCTTTTTTTAATTTTTTTTTTAATTTCTTTTTTTAATTTTTTAATTTTAACTTTGTTTAGTCTAGTTTATTCTTTTTTAATTTTTATTTTCTAATATGCATATACAGTTAAACTTCAAGGTAATCCCCTTTCCCCAATCAATGCTACCCCTATAGGCAAACCAGTTTCTAATCCCCCTGTAACTTAGGAACATTGAGTCCCTTAACAAAAACATCAAGATACATCCAGGAAGAATCAAAATAACCTTACTTGCCCACACTGAGAATTTATACCCATTCTCCCAATTTTTCTTTCTGCCAGTGTTTCTGGCACAAAATTTGTGTTTGTCCAGATAGAATATAAATCTTATACTTCGGGTTCTTTCTGATGAGGTTCTTCCCCTTTTTTGTTTATATATGTATTTTTTTTCCTCTTGTCATATACTTTTATCAGTCTTTTGGTTTGTCTGTATTTGTTTGTATACTTCATAAATCTTACCTTGGGGACAATTTGGGCTGAGCCTTCTCTTTTATCTTCCCTTTGTCCCCTATCTCTCTCTCTCTCTCTCTCTCCCTTTTTTTTCTTTCTTCTTCTCTATTTCTTTTTCTTTTCTTTTTTCTTTCATTTGGGTGGGGAACCCTGATTGCACAGAAGCATTCCAGGGTGCACCTTGACTGCACCACAATCGATAAATCCAGCTGCATCTGTTCAGTCATCTCTCACCAAAATGACTAGGAGGAGGAATACCCAACAGAAGAAAAATACAGAGGATGGACCTTCTGCAACAGAGCTAATGGCTATCGACATAGACAATATGTCGGAAAAGGAAGTCAGGCTAACAATTATCCAGGCAATAGCTAGGTTGGAGAAAGCCATGGATGACCAAATGGAAATGATTAGGGTAGAACTGAAAGCCACCAGGGATGATGTTCACAATGTTAGGGCAGAACTCAAAGCCACCAGGGATGATGTTCAAAATGCTCTCAATGAGTTCCAATCTA
Organism: Meles meles; assembly: GCF_922984935.1. Classification (NCBI taxonomy): domain Eukaryota; kingdom Metazoa; phylum Chordata; class Mammalia; order Carnivora; family Mustelidae; genus Meles; species Meles meles. Next base: position 48,491,577 of record NC_060087.1, on the reverse strand, counting down.
ATCTAAATTCTCTAAAAGCTAGGGTAACTGAGACAGAAGATAGAATTAGTGATCTGGAGGACAAACAGATAGAGAGAAAGGATCAGGAGGAAGCCTGGAACAAACAGCTCAGAAGCCATGAAAACAGAATCAGGGAAATAAATGATGCCATGAAACATTCCAACATCAGAATTATTGGAATCCCTGAAGGGGAGGAGGAAGAAAGAGGTCTAGAAGATATAGTGGAAGAAGTTGTCTATGAAAATTTTCCCAATCTCACGAATGGAAACAACGTTCATATACTATAGGCAGAGAGATTTCCTCTCAAGATTTTAGATTCTCGAAAGTCTTCACGACACCTTATAGCTAAAATGAGTAATTATGTTTCAAGACAGACCCTCTTAAAAGCAGCTAGGACAAAGAAGCTCCTTACATACAGAGGAAAGCCCATTAGAATAACGTCAGACCTGTCCACAGAGACCTGGCAAGCCAGAAAGGGCTGGCAAAATATATTCAGAGTAGTAAATGAGAAGAACATGCAGCCAAGAATACTCTATCCAGCAAGACTGACATTTAAAATGGATGGAGAGATAAAGAGTTTCCAAGACCAGCAAGGTTTAAAAGACTATGCAACCACCAAGCTGACACTGCAGGAAATATTAAGGGGGGGTCCTATAAAAGAGAAAAAAATCCTAAGAACATCATTGAACAGAAATATAGAAACAATCTATAGACAGAAAGACTTCAAAGGCAACACGATGTCAATAAAAACGTATCTCTCAATAATCACTCTCAATGTGAATGGCCTAAATGCGCCTATAAAACGACACAGGGTTGCAGATTGGATAAAACGACAGGACCCATCCATATGTTGTCTGCAAGAGACCCATTTTGAACCTAAAGAAACACCCAGACTGAAAGTGAAGGGATGGAGAAGCATCTTTCATGCCATTGGGCCTCAAAAGAAGGCCGGGGTAGCGATTCTCATGTCAGATAAATTAGATTTTACACTAAAGACTATAGTCAGAGATACAGAAGGACACTACATCATTCTTAAAGGGACTATGCACGACGACGATGATCTAATAATTGTAAATATCTATGCCTCCAATATAGGAGCACCCAATTACATAAGAAAACTATTAATCAAGATAAAGAGTCATATTGATATAAATGCAAAAATAGTACGAAATCTTAATATGCCTCTCTCAGAAATAGACAGATCATCGAAGCAGAAAATTAATAAAGAAATAAGAGCATTGAATGAAACATTGGACCAGATGGACCTCATAGACATATACAGAACATTCCACCCTAAAACAACAGAATACTCATTCTTCTCAAGTGAACATGGAACCTTCTCCAGAATAGACCACATACTGGGTCACAAAGCAGGACTCAACCGATACCAAAAGACTGACATTATTCCCTGCATATTCTCAAATCACAATGCTTTGAAATGGGAACTCAATCACAAGGAAAAGTTCAGAAGGAACTCAAACACCTGGAAGCTAAAGACCACCTTGCTTAAGAATGCTTGGATCCTTCAAAACCCTCAGGTCAGGGGTGGGAGGTTGGGGGAACAGGTGGTGGGTAATAGGGAGGGCACGTTTTGTATGGAGCACTGGGTGTTGTGCAAAAACAATGAATACTGTTATGCTGAAAAAAATAAATAAAATGGGAAAAAAATAAAAAAATTTAAAAAAAGGTAGTCTGTAAGCTGGGGAGGGATTGCTGTCTTCGGAGGCGGCCCTGACTGGTCAGTCAGTCAATTCTTAAGCCTGTAAACTAGGGGTGATCGCTCTCTTCGGAAACGGTCCTGGCCAGTCAGTCTGACTTCTAATGCTTAGTATAGAATAAAGCTTTGCATAACTAACTTTGTTTCAGTCTCGTTCCCCTGACCATTACATTAGCAGTCTGACCTCTAATACTTATCATAAAATAAAGCTTTAAATAACTTTCAAAAAAAAAAAAAAAAAGAATGCTTGGATCAACCAGGAGATCAAAGATGAACTTAAACAATTCATGGAAACCAATGAGAATGAAGACACTTCGGTCCAAAACCTATGGGATACAGCCAAGGCGGTTCTAAGGGGGAGACAAATAGCCACTCAAGCCTCCCTCAAAAAAATTGAAAAATCCAGAATACACCAGCTCTCTCTACACCTTAAAGAAATGGAGAATCAACAAGAAATCAAACCAACTCCACACACAAGAAGGGAAATAATCACTATTAGAGCAGAGATCAATGAGGTAGAAACCAGAGATAAAGTAGAAGGTATCAATGAAACTAGAAGCTGGTTTTTTGAAAGAATCAATAAGATCGATAAACGATTGGCCACACTAACCCAAAAGAAAAGAGATAACGCCCAAATTAATAAAATTATGAATGAAAAGGGAGAGATCCCAATTAACACCAAGGAAATAGAAACAATCATCAGAAATTATTACCAACAGTTGTATGCCAATAAGCTAAGCAACCTAGATGAAATGGATGCATTCCTGGAAAGCTACAAACTCCCAAAATTGAACCAGGAAGAAATTGACAACCTGAATAGAATGATATCTAGTAATGAGATTGAAACAGTGATCAAAAACCTCCCAAAAAACAAGAGCCCAGGACCTGACGGATTCCCTGGGGAATTCTACAAAAACTTTCAAGGAAAAAATACCACCAATTCTCCTGAAGTTGTTCCAACAAATTGAAGCAGAAGGAAAACTACGAGACTCTTTTGATGAAGCCAGCATTACCCTGATCCCCAAACCAGGCAAAGACCCTACCAAAAAGGAGAATTTCACACCAATATCACTGATGAATATGGATGCAAAGATTCTCAACAAGATCCTAGCAAACAGGATCCAACAGCACATTAAAAAGATTATCCACCATGACCAGGTGGGATTCATCCCTGGGTTACAAGGTTGGTTCAACATTCGCAAATCAATCAATTGTGATAGAACAAATCAATAAGAGAAGAGAGAAGAACCACATGGCCCTCTCAATTGATGCAGAAAAAGCATTTGACAAAATCCAGCATCTGTTCCTGATTAAAACGCTTCAAAGTATAGGGATAGAGGGAACATTCCTGAACTTCATAAAATCTATCTATGAAAGACCCACAGCAAATATCATCCTCAATGGGAAAAAGCTTGCAGCCTTCCCGTTGAGATCAGGAACATGACAAAGATGCCCACTCTCACCACTCTTGTTCAACATAGTATTAGAAGTCCTAGCAACGGCAATCAGACAACAAAGAGAAATAAAAGGTATCCAAATTGGCAAGGAAGAAGTCAAACTCTCTCTCTTCGCAGATGACATGATTCTTTATATGGAAAACCCCAAAGACTCCACCCCCAAACTACTAGAACTCATACAGCAATTCAGTAACGTGGCAGGATACAAAGTCAATGTACAGAAATCAGTGGCTTTCTTATACACTAACAATGAAACTACAGAAAGGAAAATTAGAGAATCGATTCTATTTACTATAGCACCAAGAACCATAAGATACCTGGGAATAAACCTAACCAAAGAGGTAAAGGACCTGTACTCGAGGAACTAAAGAACACTCATGAAGGAAATTGAAGTAGACACAAAAAGATGGAAGACCGTTCCATGCTCTTGGATTGGAAGAATAAACATTGTTAAAATGTCTATACTGCCTAGGGCAATCTATACTTTTAACGCCATTCCGATCAAAATTCCATGAGAATTTTTCAAAGAGCTGGAGCAAATAATCCTAAAATTTGTATGGAGTCAGAAGAGACCCCGAATTGCTAAGGAAATGTTGAAAAACAAAAACAAAACTGGCGGCATCACGTTACCTGATTTCAAGCTTTACTACAAAGCTGTGATCACGAAGACAGCGTGGTACTGGCATAAAAACAGACACATTGACCAGTGGAACAGAGTGGAGAGCCCAGATATGGACCCTCAACTCTATGGTCAAATAATCTTTGACAAAACAGGAAAAAATATTCAATGGAAAAAAGACAGTCTCTTCAATAAATGGTGCTGGGAAAACTGGACAGCGATACGTAGAAGAATGAAACTTGACCACTCTCTTACACTGTACACAAAAATAAACTCGAAGGAGCCTGGGTGGCTCAGTGTGTTAAGCCACTGCCTTCGCTCAGGTCATGATCTCAGGGTCCTGGGATCGAGTCCCGCATCGGGCTCTCTGCTGAGCAGGGAGCCTGCTTCTCTCTCTCTCTCTCTCTCTCTCTCTCTCTCTCTCTGCCTGATTGTGATTTCTCTCTGTTGCATAATTAAATAAAAAATATTAAAAAAAATAAATAAACTCGAAATGGATAAAGACCTCAACATGAGACAGGAATCCATCAGAATCCTAGAGGAGATCATAGGCAGTAACCTCTTCAATATCAGCCACAGCAACTTCTTTCAAGATACGTCTCCAAAGGCAAAGGAAATAAAAGCGAAAATGAACTTTTGGGACTTCACCAAGATCAAAAGCTTCTGCACAGCAAAGAAAACAGTCAACAAAACAAAGAGTCAACCCACGGAATGGGAGAAGATATTTGCAAATGACAGTACAGACAAAAGGTTGATATCCAGGATCTATAAAGAACTTCTCAAACTCAACACACACAGAACAGATAATCAAATCAAAAAATGGGCAGACGATATGAACAGACACTTCTCCAATGAAGACATACAAATGTCTATCAGACACATGAAAAATTATTCATCATCACTAGCCATCAGGGAGATTCAAATTAAATCTACATTGAGATACCACCTGACACCAGTTAGAATGGCCAAAATTAGCAAGACAGGAAACAACGTGTGTTGGAGAGGATGTGGAGAAAGGGGAACCCTCTTCCACTCTTGGTGGGAATGCAAGTTGGTGTAGCCTCTTTGGAGAACAGTGTGGAGATTCCTCAGGAAATTAAGAATAGAGCTTCCCTATGACCCTGCAATTGCACTGCTGGGTATTTACCCCAAAGATACAGATGTAGTGAAAAGAGGAGCCATCTGTACCCCAATGTTTATTGCAGCAATGGCCACGGTCGCCAAACTGTGGAAAGAACCAAGATGCCCTTCAACGGATGAATGGATAAGGAAGATGTGGTCCATATGTACAATGGAGTATTATGCCTCAATCAGAAAGGATGAATACCCAACTTTTGTAGCAACATGGACGGGACTGGAAGAGATTATGCTGAGCGAAATAAGTCAAGCAGAGAGAGTCAAGTATCATATGGTCTCACTTATTTGTGCAGCATAACAAAGAACACGGAGGACATGGGGAGATGGAGAGGAGAGGGAGTTGAGGGAAACTGGAAGGGGAGATGAACCATGAGAGACTATGGATTCTGAAAAGCAACCAGAGGGTTTTGAAGGGGCGGGGGGGGGAGGTTGAGGAACAAGGTGGTGGGTAATAGGGAGGGCACGTACCGCATGGAGCACTGGGTGTGTGCAAAAACAATGAACACTGTTATGCTGAAAATAAACAAATAAAAATATATTGTAAAATCATGTAAGTTAAAAAAAAAGAAGGAACATACTGCAAAATAATAAATGCCATATGTGAAAAACACTCTTTGAACATAATCAATGGAGAAAAAGTGAGAGCTTTTCCCTTAAGGTCAGACCAATGCAGGAATAGCCACTATCACCACTTTTATTCAACATAGTACTGGAAGTCCTAGCCATAGATATCAGACAACAGAAAGTAATTTTAAAAAAATCCAAATTAGCAAGAAGTAAAACTTTCACTATTTGCAGACAGCATGATACTACACATATAAAACCTGAAAGCCTCCATCAAAACACTGCTAGAGGGGCACCTGAGTGGTTCAGTCAGTTAAGCTGGTGCCTTTGGCTCAGGTTATGAGCTCAGGGTCCTGGGGATTAAGCCCTGCATGGGGCTCTATGCTCAGCAGGGAGCTTGCTTCTCCTTCTCCCTCTGCTCCTCCTCCAGCTTGTGTTCCCTCTCTCTCTCTCTTGCTCACTCTCTGTCTCTCAAATAAATAAAATCTTTAAAAACAAGAATGTTAGATCTGATAAACAAATTCAATAAAGTTTCAGGTCAGAATCAACATACAAAAATCATTTGCATTTCTATACAGCAATAATGAAGCAGCACAAATAAAAATTAAAGAATGAATCCCACTTACAACTGCACCAAAACAATAAGATACCTACGAATAAACCAAACCAAAAAGATGAAAGCCCTATACTCTAAAAACTATAAAACACTGATGAAAGAAAATGAAAATAATGCAAAAAAAAAAAAAAAGGAAAGCAGATCCATGTTCCTGGATTAGAAGAAAAAATATTATTAAAATGGATATATTACTCAAAGCAATCTACACATTTAATGAAATACCTATTAAAATTCCAACAGCATTTTTCAGAGAGCCAGAACAAACTATCCTAACATTTGCATGGAACCACAAAATACCCCAAATAGCAAAAGCTATCTTAAGAAAGAAAAACAAAGTGGAAAGCATCACAGTTCTGGACCTCAAATTATATTACAAAGCTATAGTAACCAAAACTACAATAAGATAACACCTCACAAATGTCAGAATGATTAAAATTAACAGCACAGGAAACAACAGATGTTGTCATGGATGCAGAGAAAGGGGAACCCTCTTACACCGTTGGTGGGAATGCAAACTGATGCAGCCATTCTGGAAAACAGTATGGAGGAGGTTCCTCAAAAAATCAAAAATAGAACTACCCTATGATCCAGCAATTGCAGTACTAGGTATTTACCCAATAGGTACAAAAGTATTGATGTGAAGATATGCATGAACCCTAATGTTCATAGCAGCATTATCTACAATAGTCAGATTTTGGAAATAGCCCAAGATTGATGAATGGATAAGGAAGTAATGGCAAATATATGCAATGGAATATTACTCAGCCATAACAAAGAAGGAAATCTTGCCATTTTCAACAACATGGATGGAGCTACAGAGTATTATGTTAAGTGAAATAAGTCAGTCATAGGACAAATACTACATGATTTTACTTATATGTGTAACTTAAGCAACAAAACAAAGAAGCAAAAGGACAGAAAAAGATAGAGCCAAATCAAGAAACAGACTCTGAGTTCTATAGAAGAAACTGATGGTTATCACAATGGAGGTAGGTGGGAGGATGGGTGAAACAGATGATGTGGATTAAGTAGTGTACTTTTGATGAGCATTGGGTGTTGTATGGAAGTGTTGAATCACTATATTTTACACCTCCAACTAATATTACACTGTATGTTAACCACTTGGTATTAAAACAAAACTTTTTTTTTTAAATTGGCCAAAAGACATGAACAAACATTTCTCCAAAGAAGACATATGGATAGCCAATAGGCATGAAAAGATGCTCAATATGACTCATCATCAGAGAAATGTGACCCAACTTTTGTATCAACATGGACAGGACTGGAAGAGATTATGCTGAGTGAAATAAGTCAAGGAGAAAGAGTTAATTATCATATGGTTTCACTTATTTGTGGAGCATAACAAATAACATGGAGGACATGGGGAGATGGAGAGGAGAAGGGAGTTGAGGGAAATTGGAAGGGGAGATGAACCCTGAGAGGCTATGGACTCTGAAAAACAATCTGAGTGTTTTTCAGGGGCAGGGGGTGAGAGGTTGGGGGAGTCAGGTGGTGGGTATTATGGATGGCACGCATTGCATGGAGCACTGGCTGTGGTGCATAAACAATGAATTCTGTCACACTGAAAAGAAATAAAAAAAAATACAATGAGATTTTACCTTACCTATTAGAGTGGCTAAAATCAAAGGCAAAACAAATAATAAATGTTGGCAAAGATGTGGAGAAATAGAAACCCTCATCCACTGCTCATTTTGAATGCAAACTTTCACAGATACTGCGCAGGAACCACTGTGGAGGTTCCTCAAAAACCAAAGAAAAAAATAGACCTAACCTATGCTCTAGCATCACTCAATTGGGCATTTGCCCCCAAAATATAAAACTGCTAAATTGAAGGATTACATGCAACCCTACGTTTATAACAGCGATACTTACAATAGCCAAATTACAGAAACAGCCCAAGTGTCCATCAATACTTGAATGGGTAAAGAAGATGAGGTATATATGTATACGCTGGAATGCTATTCAGCCAAAAAAAGAAAAGATCTTTCTATTTGCGAAGACATGAATGAAGCTAGAGAGTATAATGCTAAATAAAATAGGAAATTTAGAGAAAGACAAATATTATAAGTGGAATTTAAGAAACAAAAGAAATGAGCAAAAGAAAATGGAGAGAGAGACAAAAACAGACTCCTAACTCCTGAGAAAAACCAATGGTGACCAGAGGGGAGGTGTGTTTGAAAATATGTGAAATATGTGATGGTAATTAAGGAGTGCAATTGTGATGAACATTGTGCAATGTTTGGAAGTGTTGAATTACTATATGGTACACCTGAAATTATTAGAACACTGTATGTTAACTATACTGGAATTAGACTTTTATATTTTTGGTTTTTTTAATTTTTAAAAAATTTAAATTCAATTCATTAACATATAGTGTAGTGTTGGTCAGAGGAGTAGAATTTAGTGGTTCATCACTTACATATAACACCCAGTGCTCATCCCAACAAGTGCCCTCCTTAATGCCCATCACCCATTTAGCCCATACCCGCACCCACCTCTCTTCCAGCAACCCTGTTTGTTTGCTATATTTAAGAGTCTCTTATGGTTTGCCTCCATCTCTGCTTTTATCTTGTCTTATTTTTCCTTCCCTTCCCCTAAGTTTATCAGTTTTGTCTTTTAAATTCCACATATGAGTGAAATTGCATATTTGTCTTTCTCTGACTGATTTATTTTGCTTAGCATAATACACTCTATTTCCATCCATGTTGTTCCAATGGCAAAATTTCATATATATATATATATATATATATATATATATATATATATACATAATAAAGAAGAGGTGATATATATATATATATCACCTCTTCTTTATTCATTCATCATTCAATGGACATTTGGGCTCCTTACATAACTTGACTATTTTTAACAGTGCTGCCATAAACATTGGTGTGCATGTGACCCTTAAAATCAACAATTTTGTGTCCTTTGATTAAATATCCAGTAGTGCAAATGCTGGGTCATAGGGTAGTTATATTTTAACTTTTTTTTCTCTCTTTTCTTTTTTCTTTAATTTATTTATTTTTTTCAGCATAACAGTATTCGTTGTTTTTGCACAACACCCAGTGCTCCATGCAATACGTGCCCTCCCTATTACCCACCACCTGTTCCCCCAACCTCCCACCCCTGACCCTTCAAAACCCTCAGGTTGTTTTTCAGAGTCCATAGTCTCTTATGGTTCGCCTCCCCTTCCAATTTTTTTTATAAACATATAATGTATTTTTATCCCCAGGGGTACAGGTCTATGAATCGCCAGGTTTACACACTTCACAGCACTCACCATAGCACATACCCTCCCCAATGTCCATAACCCCCTCACCCTCTCCCAACCCCCCCCCAGCAACCCCCAGTTTGTTTTGTGAGATTAAGAGTCATTTATGGTTTTTCTCCCTCCCAATCCCATCTTGTTTCATTTATTCTTCTCCTGTCCCCCTAACCCCCCATGTTGCATCTCCATGTCCTCATATCAGGGAGATCATATGATAGTTGTCTTTCTCCGATTGACTTATTTCACTAAGCATGATACCCTCTAGTTCCATCCATGTCGACGCAAATGGCAAGATTTCATTTCTTTTGATGGCTGCATAGTATTCCATTGTGTATATATACCACATCTTCTTTATCCATTCATCTGTTGATGGACAGCTAGGTTCTTTCCATAGTTTTAACTTTTTGAGGAACCGCCTCCATACTGTTTTCCAGAGTGATTGCACCAGTTTGTATTTCCACCAACAGTGTAAAAGTGTTCCCCTTTCTCTGCATTCTAGCCTATATCTGTTGTTTCCTGAGTTGTAAATTTAGCCATTCTGACAGGTGTGATATGATATCTAGTTATGGTTTTGATTTTTATTTCCCTGATTCCCAGTGATGTTGAGCATTTTTTCATCTGTTAGCCATCTGGATGCATTCTTTGGGAAAGTGTCTATTCATATCTTCTGACCATTTCTTAACTGGAATATTTGTTTTTGGGGTGTTGAGTTTGGTAAGTCCTTTATAGATTTTGAATATTAACCCTTTATCCATAATGTCATTTGCAAATGTCTTCTCCCATTCTGTTGGTTGTCTTTTAGTTTTGTTGATTTTTTTCCTTTGCTGTACAGAAGCTTTTTATCTTCATGAGGTTCAATAGTTTGCTTTTGCTTTTGTTTCCTTTGCTTACAAAGACGTGTCTAGGAAGGAATTGCTATGGCTGAGGTCAAAGAGGCTGCTGCCTATGTTCTCCTCTAGGATTTTGCTGGTTTCCTTAGGTCTTTCATCCATTTTGAATTTATTTTTGTGTATGGTATAAGAAGGTGGTCCACTTTCATTTTTGTGTTTATCACTGTCCAGCTTTCCCAACAATATTTGTTGAAGAGACTCTTCTTTTTCATTGGATATTCTTTCCCACTTTGATGAAGATTAGTTGGCTATGCAATTGTGAGTCCATTTCTGGTTACATTTTCCTGTTCCATTCATCTATGTGTCTGTTTTTGTGCCAGTAATATACTGTCTTGATGATTATAGCTTTGCAATACAGCTTGAAGTCCAGAAATGTGAGGATTTGCTTTTCTTTTTCCAACATTATTTTGTCTCTTTGGGGTCTTTTCTGGTTCCATACACATTTTAGAATTGTTTGTTCTAGCTCTGTGAAAAATGCTGGTGTTATTTTTATAGGGATTGCATTGAATGTATAGATTACTTTGGGTAATTGCTTTGGGTAACAATATTTATTCTTCCAATCCAAGAGCATGGAATGTGCTCTAATTCTTTTTGTCTTCATTTTTTTTTCATAAATTCCCTATAGTTTTCAGAGTCCAGATCTGTTACCTCTTTGATTAGTTTTTTTCCTAGTTATCTTATGATTTTTGGTGCAACTGTAAATGGGATCGATTCCTTGATTTCCCTTTCTTCTCCTTCATTGCTAGTGTATAGAAATGCAACAGATTTCTCTATGCTGATTTTATATCCTGTGATTTTGATGAATTTATGTATAACTACTAGCAATTTTTTGGTGGAGTCTTTCAGGTTTTCTTTTTTTTAAGTTTCAGACTTTTTAAATTATTTTTTATTATGTTAAGTTAGCCATCACACAGTACCTCATTAGTTCTTGATGTAGTGTTCAATGATTCATTAGTTGAATATGACACCCAATGCTCATCACAACACATGCCCTTCTTAATATCCATCACCTGACTACCCCATCCCCCCAACTCCCTCCCTTCTGAAACCCTCATTTTGTTTCCTGGAGTTCAAATTCTCCCACAGTTTGTTTCCTTCTCCAATTTCTTCCCATTCAATTTTCCCTCCCTTCCCCTGTGGTCCCCTGCATTATCCCTTACATTCCATATATGAATGAAATCATATGATAATAGTCTTTCTCTGCTTGACTTAGTCCACTTAGCACATAATCCCCTACAGTTCCATCCATGTTGATTTAAATGGTGGGTATTCATTCTTTCTGATGGCTGAGTAATATTCCATTGTGTATATGAACCACATCTTCTTTATCCATTCATCTGTTGAAGGGCATCTCATCCCCTTCCACAGTTTGGCTACTGTGGACATTGCTGCTATGGACACCGGAGTGCATGTGCCCCTTCTTTTAACTACATCTGTATCTTTGGAGTAAATACCTAGTAGTGCAATTGCTGGGCCATAGAGCAGATCAGGTTTTCTACATAAAGTATCATGTCATCTGCAAATATTGACAGTTTGAATTCTTCCTTCCCAATTTGGGTGCTCTTTACTAATTTTTGTTGCCTGATTACTGAGGCTAGGATTTCTAGTACTACGTTGAAAAACAGAGATGAGAGCAAACATCCTTGCAAAGTTCCTGATCTTAGGGGGAAAGTTATCACCTTTTGTGACTGGAGATGATATTAGCTGTGGGTCTTTCATATATGGCCTTCATGATGTTATGGTATGTTCCTTCTGTCCCTACTTTCTGAGGGTTTTTATCAAGAAAGGGTGCTGAATTTTATCAAATGCTTTTTTCTGCATCAATTGAGAAGATTATGTGGTTCTTATCATTTCTTATATTAATATCATGTTGATTGATTTGTAAATATTGAAAGATGCAGCTCTACAGTTGAGGAAGAAATCACACATGATCATGGTAAGTAGTCATTTTAATGCACTGTTGGATTCACTTAGCTGCATCTATTTGAGAATTTTTGCATCCATGTTCATCAGGGATATTTGTCTGTAACTCTCTTTTTAGTGGGATCTTTGTCTGGTTTTGGAATCAAGATAATGCTAACCTCACAGAAGGAGTTTGGAAGATTTACTTCCATTTTTATTTTCTAGAACAGTTTCAGAAAATAGGTGTTACCTCTTTATTAAATGTTTGGTAGGGTTTCCCTGGGAAACCATCTGGCCCTGGACTTTGTTTGTTGAGAATTTTTAGATTATTTTTTCAATTTCTTTTCAGTGTTCCAGAATTCATTGTTTATGCCACACCCAGTGCTCCATGCAATACATGCCCTCCTTAATACCCACCACCAGGCTTACCCAACCTCCCAGTCCCCACCCCTCCAAAACCCTCGGTTTGTTTCTCAGAGTCCACAGTCTCTCATGGTTCATCTCCCCCTCCAATTTCCACCAACTCCCTTCTCCTCTCCATCTCCCCATGTCCTCCGTGTTATTCCTTATTCTCCACAAATAAATGAAACCAAATGGTAATTTACTCTCTCCACTTGACTTATTTCACTCAGCATAATCTCTTTCAGTACATCAGTACATCAGTAGTTCTTGATGTAGAACTATGTTGATACAAAAGTCCATGTTGATACAAAAGTTGGGTATTCATTCTTTCTGATGGAGGCATAATACTTCATAGTATATATGGACCATATCTTCTTTACCCCTTCGTCCACTGAAGGGCATCTTAGTTCTTTCCACAGTTTGTCAACTGTGGCCATTGCTGCTAGGAACATTGGGATACAGATGGCCATTCTTTTCACTACATCTGTGTCTTTAGGGTGAATACCCAATAGTGCAATTGCAGAGATAGGTTAAGGACATTTTGTCCTTAGAGCCTTTCAGAATTTTCTCTTTATCTTTGTATTTTGCAAATTTTACTATGATATGTCTTGGGGTTGACCTGTTTTTATTGATTTTGAGGGGAGTTCTCTGTGTCTCTTGGGCTCAAATGCCTGTCCCTCCCCAGATTAGGGAAACTCTCAACTATAATTTGTTCAAATAAACCTTCTGCCCCCTTTTTTTCTTGCTCTTCTTCTTCTGGGACTTCTATGCCATGGATTTATTGCACTTTGTGAAATCAGTGAATTCCCTAAGTCTGTATTCATAACCTGATAATTTTCTTTCTCTTTTCAGATTCATTATTTTCTGTAATTTTATCTTCACTATCACCTATTTAATCCTCTGTTTCTTTCATCTTTATTTTGGTCACATTCAGTCTGTTTCAAATCTCATTTTTAGCATTTTTTAAAATTTGGCCTGACTACTCTTTAGGTCTTCTTTCGCTGCAGGCAGGGTTTCTTTGATGTCTTCAGTGCTTCTTCCAAGCTCATCTAGTATTTTGTTTTTTTGTCTTAAGCACATATAATTTTTATTTGTCAAAATACACAAAATATTTTTATTATTTTTTGATGTACTGTTCAAGGATTCATAAGCTGTGTATAACACCCAGTGCTCAGCTATTATTTTTTTAAAAGATTTTATTTAGTTATTGAGAGAGTGAAAAAGGTGGGAAGAGCAAAGGGGGAGGGAGAGAGAAAATCTCAAGTAGTCTCCATGCTGAATGTTGAGCCTGACATGAGGCTTGATATCATGACCCTGAGATCAGGACCTGAGCTAAAATCAAGAGTCAGACAGTCAACCTACAGAGCCACCCAGGTCCTCCTCAAATAGTATTCTTATTACTGTTGTTCTAAATTCTTGTTCAGATATATTGCTTATAAATGTTTTGAGCAAATCTCTGTCTGTGATTTCTTCTTGATCTTTCTTTTGGGGAGAAATCTTCCATCTTGTCATTATGTCTAGGTTTCTGTCTTTTGCATATTATAAAAACTATTTTATTTATTTTTGTCAGGAAGAGAGCGAGAGAGAGAAAGAGTGCACAAGCAGGGGAGCATCAGGCAGAGGAGGTAGGTGGCTCCCAAGTGAGCAAGGAGTCCAATGTGGAACTTGGGATCATGACCTGAGTCAAAGGCAGACACTTAATTGACTGAGCCACCCAGGCATCCCTCTTTTGCATATTTTAAAAACTTGTTACGTTTCCTGCTCCTGGGAGTAATACTACATAAGAAGAGGTCATAAACTGTCCAGTTCCTGGCACTTCAGAAAGTGTTTCTGGTGTATGCTCTGTGTACTCCACTGTTGTGTTTTGGGTGCTCTTTCCCAGAAGTCATTCCAGTCCTATATGGAGTTCCTCATTGCTTGCAGTGGGGAGTGTCTGGACCTTTAAATAGGTGTGCTTTGACTTATTTGTTACAATAAGCCTAGAAAAAAATGACCGATCCAAGAAAAAAGAGAAGGAAAATGAACAAAAAAGCAAACAAAAAGACAAACAAAATCTATAAGGCTGATTTCAAAGAATAAGAATGAAACAAAAAAGAAAAAGGAAAGAAGCCTGATCCAAAAAACTAGACAAGGAAATAAATAAACCAACAAATGAACATAAAACTGGAAGTCTAATATCAAAGAAAAAAAAGAACAAAATAAATAAAATAAAGTAAATATATAAACAAAAAATAAGGAATTAAAGAAAATAAATAAAATAAAGAAATAAAAAACAAAAGCCTGGTCCCTTTTCCACCAGAATTGAAACTGACACTTTGTAGCACTTTATAATTAATAAACTTGGTATACATGTAGAGGATGTGATGGTCTTTGAGGGAAAAGCCCTCTGTGCTGGCTGACTGTCAGATATGCTCTTGTAAAGATGTCCCTGTCAGGCTCAGGGGGTTGGATTTTGTGTAAGCAACTTCAGTCTCTGTGTTTCTCTCTGAAATCTGACTACACTGGTGGGCAGGGGAGTGGAAGGTGGTGTCACTCCACACTGCCATCCCTGCGGAGAGGAACTCGTATATACCACTGTTCAGGAGTCCCTCAAAGAAAGGCAAGCAATCCCCTCTTTTGTATCTCAGGCTTTCCCCAAATCCTGGTCCTTAACCTGTCTGTGCCCAGCCATCAGCATACCTGTTGCTACAGTTCTCCTGTGTTTTACCTCTGGCCAGTGGCTGGGATTCAAAACTACAAATCTTACTGGGTTCCGTGAGCAACATGGGGGGGTAGGGGGATAGGAGAAGAATAAATGAAACAAGATGGGATTGGGAGGGAGACAAACCATAAATGACTCTTAATCTCACAAAACAAACTGGGGGTTGCTGGGGGGAGGTGGGATTGGGAGAGGGGGAGCGGGCTATGGACATTGGGGAGGGGAGGCGAACCATAAGAGACTATGGACTCTGAAAAACAACCTGAGGGTTTTGAAGGGTCAGGGGTGGGAGGTTGGGGGAACAGGTGGTGGGTGATGGGGAGGGCACGTTTTGCATGGAGCACTGGGTGTTGTGCAAAAAGAATGAATACTGTTACGCTGAAAAAATTAATAAAAAGGGAAAAAAAAAAAACTACAAATCTTAAAGGGCGGACAAGGAGTGAACCCACTCCCCTGTCCCAGAGTAGAGCTTCATGTTTCACCCAGCGCCATTCTGTCCCAGAAAAGCAGTTGCATGGAGTGCACATGGTGTCTGGAGTCTATTATGATGCACAAGGAAAAGCTGAGACCAGATTACCTGCCATCTGCCAGTGTGCTTCTATGCCCTGCTGTGAACAGTGGGGGGAGGCTGGGTTGTATTTGGAGTGACGAAATGCCCTCTTCCAAATGTATTCCAGGAAAGGGAGCGATCTCTCCCAGCATGACCCAGGGGCTCCCCTCACCACTACATGCTGCTTTCTCTCCCTCTCTCCCTGACTTTGCTGCATGAAAAGTGTTCCCTTCTCTTTGTGGGATTGCAGCTTTTTTCCTCCTCAATTCACATCTTTTTTTTTGTTTGTTTGTTTTTTTTTGTTTGTTTGTTTTTGTTTTCATTTTATTTATTTTTTCAGTGTAACAGTATTCATTCTTTTTGCACAACACCCAGTGCTCCATGCAAAACGTGCCCTCCCCATTACCCACCACCTGTTCCCCCAACCTCCCACCCCTGACCCTTCAAAACCCTCAGGTTGCCCCAACCTCCCACCCCTGACCCTTCAAAACCCTCAGGTTGTTTTTCAGAGTCCATAGTCTCTTATGGTTTGCCTCCCCTCCCCAATGTCCATAGCCCGCTCCCCCTCTCCCAATCCCACCTCCCCCCAGCAACCCCCAGTTTGTTTTGTGAGATTAAGAGTCATTTATGGTTTGTCTCCCTCCCAATCCCATCTTGTTTCATTTACTCTTCTCCTATCCCCCTACCCCCCCCGTGTTGCTTCTCCATGTCCTCATATCAGGGAGATCATATGATAGTTGTCTTTCTCCGATTGACTTATTTCACTAAGCATGATACGCTCTAGTTCCACATCTTTAAAACTCACATCTACTATGTTCTCAACCTCCAATTGTGCAGATTGTTTTCTTTTTTAAAAAATTAATTAATTTATTTTCAGTGTAACAGTATTCATTGTTTTTGCACCACACCCAGTGCTCCATGCAATATGTGCCCTCTCTATTACCCTCCACCTGGTACCCCCAACCTCCCACCACCCACCACATCAAAAACCTCAGGTTGTTTTTCAGAGTCCATAGTCTCTCATGGTTCATCTACCCTTCCAATTTCCCTCAACTCCCTTCTCCTCTCCATCTCCCCATGTCCTCCATGTTCTTTGTTAGGCTCCACAAGTAAGTGAACCCATATGATAATTGACTCTCTCTGTTTGACTTATTTCGCTCAGCATAATCTCTTCCAGTTCCGTCCATGTTGCTACAAAAGTTGGGTATTCATCCTTTCTGATGGAGGCATAATACTCCATTGTGTATATGTATCACATCTTCCTTATCCATTCGTCCGTTGAAGGGCATCTTGGTTCTTTCCACAGTTTGGTGACCATGGCCATTGCTGCTATAAACATTGGGGTGCAGATGGCTCTTCTTTTCACTACATCTGTATTTTTGGAGTAAATACCCAGCAGTGCAATTGCAGGATCATAATGGAAGCTCTATTTTTAATTTCTTGAGAAATCTCCACACTGTCCTCTAAAGTGGCTGCACCCAACTTCCATTCCCACCAACAGTCTAAGAGGGTTCCCCTTTCTCCACATCCTCTCCAACACACGTTGTTTCCTGTCTTGCTAATTTTGGCCATTCTAACTGGTATAAGGTGATATCCCAATGTGGTTTTAATTTGAATCTGCCTGCTGGCTAGTGATGATGAGCATTTCTTCATGTATCTGATAGCCATTTGTATGTCTTCATTGAAGAAATGTCTGTTCATATCTTCTGCCCATTTTTTGATATGATTATCTGTTTTGTGTGTGTTGAGTTTGAGGAGTTCTTTATAGATCCTGGATATCAACCTTTTGTCTGTACTGTCATTGGCAAATATCTTCTCCCATTCCGTGGGTTGCCTTTTTGTTTTGTTGACTGTTTCCTTTGCTGTGCAGAAGCTTTTGATCTTCATGAAGTCCCAAAAGTTCATTTCTGCTTTTGTATCCTTTGCCTTTGGAGACATATCTTGAAAGAAGTTGCTGTGCCTGATATCAGAGAGGTTACTACCTATGTTCTCCTCTAGGATTCTGATGGATTCCTGTCTCACGTTGAGGTCTTTTACCCATTTCGAGTTTATCTTTGTGTACGGTGTAAGAGAATGGTCGGGTTTCATTCTTCTACATACATAGCTGTCCAGTTTTCCCAGCACCATTTATTGAAGAGACTGTCTTTTTTCCACTGTATATTTTTTTCCTGTTTTGTCAAAGATTATTTGACCATAGAGCTGAGAGTCCATATCTGGGCTCTCCACTCTGTTCCACTGGTCAATGTGTCTGTTTTTATGCCTGTGCCATGCTCTCTTGATGATCACAGCTTTGTAGAAAAGCTTGAAATCAGGTAACGTGATGCCGCCAGTTTTGTTTTTGTTTTTCAACATTTCCTTAGCAATCCGAGGTCTCTTCTGATTCCATACAAATATGAGGATTATTTGCTCCAGGTCTTTGAAAAACACTGGTGGAATTTTGATCAGAAGGGCATTAAAAGCATAGATTGCTCTGGGCAGTATAGACATTTTAACAATGTTTATTCTTCTGATCCAAGAGCATGGAATGGTCTTCCATCTTTTTGTGTCTTCTTCAATTTCTTTCATGAGTGTTCTGTAGTTCCTCGAGTACAGATCCTTTACCTCTTTGGTTAGGTTTATTCCCAGGTATCTTATGGTTCTTGGTGCTATAGTAAATGGAATCGATTCTCTAATTTCCCTTTCTGTATTTTCATTGTTAGTGTATAAGAAAGCCACTGATTTCTGTACATTGACTTTGTATCCTGCCACGTTACTGAATTGCTGTATGATTTCTAGTGGTTTGGGGGTGGAGTCTTTGGGGTTTTCCATATAAAGAATCATGTCATCTGTGAAGAGAGAGAGTGTGACTTCTTCATTGCCAATTTGGATACCTTTTATTTCTCTTTGTTGTCTGATTGCTGTTGCTAGGACTTCTAATACTATGTTGAACAAGAGGGTGAGAGTGGGCATCCTTGTCATGTTCCTGATCTCAACGGGAAAGGTGCAAGCTTTTTCCCACTGAGGATGATATTTATTCCCATTGAGGAGGATTGTGGGTCTTTCATAGATAGATTTTATGAAGTTCAGGAATATTCCCTCTATCCCTATACTTTGAAGAATTTTAATCAGGAACGGATGCTGGATTTTGTCAAATGCTTTTTCTGCATCAATTGAGAGGACCGTGTGGTTCTTTACTCTTCTCTTATTGATTTGTTCTATCACATTGATTGATTTGCGAATGTTGAACCATCCTTGTAACCCAGGGATGAATCCCACCTACCTGGTCATGGTAGGTAATTTTTTTAATGTGCTCCTGGATCCTGTTTGCTAGGATCTTGTTGAGAATCTTTGCATCCATATTCATCAGTGATATTGGTGTGAAATTCTCCTTTTTGGTAGGGTCTTTGCCTGGTTTGGGGATTAGGGTAATGCTGGCTTCATCAAAAGAGTCTGGAAGTTTTCCTTCTGCTTCAATTTTTTGAAACAGCTTCAGGAGAATTGGTGTTATTTTTCCTTGAAAGTTTGTTAGAATTCACCATGGAATCCATCAGGTCCTGGGCTCTTGTTTTTTGGGAGGTTTTTGATCACTGCTTCAATCTCGTTGCTGGATATTGCTCTATTCAGGTTGTCAGTTTCTTCCTGGTTCAGTTTTTCGAGTTTATATTTTTCCAGGAATGCATCCATTTTATCTAGGTTGCTTAGCTTATTGCCATGTAACTGTTGGTAATAATTTCTGATGATTGTTTGTCCTTCCTTGGTTTTAATTGTGATCTCTCCCTTTTCATTCATAATTTTATTAATTTGGGCTTTCTCTCTTTTCTTTTGGATTAGTGTGGCCAATGGTTTATTGATCTTATTGATGCTTTCAAAAAACCAGCTTCTAGTTTCATTGATATGTTCTACTGTATCTCTCGTTTCTACCTCATTGATCTCTGCTCTAATCGTGATTATTTCCCTTCTTGTGTGTGGAGTTGGATTGATTTGTTGTTGATTCTCCAGTTCTTTAAGGTGTAGAGACAGCTGGTGTATTCTGGGTTTTTCAATTTTTTTGAGGTAGGCTAGGATGGCTATGTATTTCCCCCTTAGAAGCGCCTTTGCTGTATCCCATAGGTTATGGGCCAAAGTGTCTTCATTCTCATTGGTTTCCATGAATAGTTTAAGTTCATCTTTGATCTCCTGGTTAATCCAAGCATTCGTAAGCAAGGTGGTCTTTAGCTTCCATGTGTTTGAGTTTCTTCCGAAATTTTCCTCATGATTGAGCTCCAGTTTCAAAGCATTGTCATCTGAGAATATTCAGGGAATAATTTCGGTCTTTTGGTATTGGTTGAGTCCTGCTTTGTGACCCAGTATGTGGTCTATTCTGGAGAAGGTTCCATGTGCACTTGAGAAGAATGAGTATTCTGTTGTTTTAGGGTGGAATGTTCTGTATATGTCTATGAGGTCCATCTGGTCCAATGTTTCATTCAATGCTCTTATTTCTTTATTGATTTTTTGCTTCGATGATCTGTCTATTACTGAGAGAGGCATGTTAAGATCTCCTACTATTAATGTATTCATATCAATATGACTCTTTATCTTGATTAATAGTTTTCTTATGTAATTGGCTGCTCCCGTATTGGGGGCATAGATATTTACAATTGATTAATTGTCTTGGTGTATAATCCCTTTAAGAATTATGTAGTGTCCTTCTGTATCTCTGACTACAGTCTTTAGTTTAAAATCTAATTTATCTGATATGCAATCGCTACCCCGGCCTTCTTTTGGGGCCCATTGGCATGAAAGATGCTTCTCCATCCCTTCACTTTCAGTCTGGGTGTATCCTTAGGTTCAAAATGGGTCTCTTGTAGACAACATATGGATGGGTCCTGTCGTTTTATCCAATCTGCAACCCTGTGTCATTTTATGGGTGCATTTAGGCCATTCACATTGAGAGTGATTATTGATAGAGAGGTTTTGATTCACATCGTGTTACCTTTGAAGTCTTTCTTTCTGTAGATTGTCTCTATATTTCTGTTCAATGATATTCTTAGGATTTTTTCTCTTTTATAAGACCCCCCTTAATATTTCCTGCAGTGTTGGCTAGGTGGTTGCATAGTCTTTTAAGCCTTGCCCTTCTTGGAAACTCTTTATCTCTCCATCCATTTTGAATGTCAGTCTTGCTGGATAGAGTATTCTTGGCTGCATGTTCTTCTCATTTACTACTCTGAATATATTTTGCCAGCCCTTCCTGGCTTGCCAGGTCTTTGTGGAAAGGTCTGACGTTATTCTAATGGGCTTTCCTCTGTATGTAAGGAGCTTCTTTGTCCTAGCTGCTTTTAAGAGGGTCTGTCTAGAATCATAATTCTTCATTCTAACTATCAGGAGTCATGAGGACTTTTGAGAATCTAAAATCTTGGGGGGAAACCGCTCTGCTTCTAGTACATGAACGTTGTTTCCATTCGTGAGATTGGGAAAATTTTCATAGACAACTTCTTCCACTATATCTTCTAGACTTCTTTCTTTTTCCTCCCCTTCAGGGATTCCAATAATTGTGATGTTGAAACGTTTCATGGCCTCATTTATTTCTCTGATTCTGTTTTCATGGCTTCTGAGCTGTTTGTTCCAGGCTTCCTCCTGATCCTTTCTCTCTATCTGTTTGTCCTCCAGATCACTAATTCTATCTTCTGTCTCAGTTACCCTAGCTTTTAGAGAATTTAGATTAGATTGGAACTCCTTGAGAGCATTTTGAACATCATCCCTGGTGGCTTTCATTTCTGCCCTAGCATTGCGAACATCATCCCTGGTGGCTTTCAGTTCTGCCCTAATCAATTCTGTTTGGTCATCCATGGCTTTCTCCAACCTAGATATTGCCTGGATAATTGGTAGTCTGAATTCCTTTTCCAACATATTGTCTATGTCGATAGCCATTAGCTCTGTTGCAGAAGGTCCATCCTCTGTATTTTTTTTTCAGTTGAGCATTCCTCCTCCTAGTCATTTTGGTAAGAGATGACTGATTGGATGCAGCTGGATGTATCAATTGTGGTGCAGTCAAGGTGCACCCTGGAACACTTCTGTACAATCAGGATTCCCCACCCAAATGAGAGAAAAAAAAAGAAAAGAAAAAGATGTGGAGAAGAAAGAAAAAAAAAGGAACGAAAAGAAAAAAGAAAAAGAGAGAGAGAGACAGGAAAAAAAGGAAAAAAGGGAAGATAAAAGAGAAGACTCAGCCCAATTGGGTCCCAAGGTAAGATTTATGAAGTATACAAACAAAAACAGACAAACAAAAAGACTGATAAAAGTATATGACAAGAGGAAAAAATATATATAAAAGCAAAAAAAAAAGGAAGAACCTCATCAGAAAGAACCCCAAGTATAAGATTTATATACTATCAGGACAAACACAAATACACAGAAATACTGGCTGAAGGAAAAGATGGGAGAGTGGTTATAAATTCTCAGTGTGGGCGAGGAAAGTTATCTTGATTCTTCCTGGATGTATCTTGATGTTTTCGTAAAGGGACTCAACTTTCCTAAGATAAAGTGGGATTAAAAATTGGTTTGCCTATAGGTGTAGCATTGATTGGGGAAAGGGGATTACCTTGAAGTTTAACTCTATATGTATATTAGAAAATAAAAATCAAAAAGGAATAAACTAGACTAAACTAAATTAAAATTTTAAAAATTAAAAAAATAGAAAAGCAAAAGAAAAACACAGGTGTATGTATCAAAAAGTTCAGGTTAGAAGGTTATTAAGGAATTTGATGTACTGGACATCTCACTGTGATGGTAAATATGTTAAAAAATTATCTATATGTATAAAAAAAAGAACCAGAATAGTGGTAAAGAGTTTTAAAAAAAGTTGCATTTATGAAGTAGTGGTGGTTGTTCTCTTGTAGTCTTCTTTTTTTTTTATTTATTAATTTTGACAGAGAGAGATCACAAGTAGGCAGAGAGGCAGGCAGAGAGAGTGAGAGGGAAGCAGGCTCCCTTCAGTGCAGAGAGCCCGACGTGGGACTCGATCCCAGGACCCCGAGATCACGACCTGAGCCGAAGGCAGCGGCCTAAACCACTGAGCCACCCAGGCGCCCCTAGTCTTCTTCTTCTTTTTTTTTTTTTTTCTTCCTTCCTGGTTGGTTTTCTGGGGGAGGGGCCTGCCACGTGGGTTTAAGTCAGTGATGTTCCCTGAGTTAGGTCCTTCTGCACCCCTCAAGGGGGTGGGCTCTGAGGAAACCGTTTTTTCCCAGGCTTTTGTTCTCTGGAGGTTTTTATGTTCTTTCAATTGTTTTCTCTCGGCTTGGCAGCTTTTGATGGATTTTGGAGGTTTAGAGGAGAGCAAATTGCACCCAGACCTCCCTCTCAGAGAGAAGCCTCAGAATGCTCTGCAGAGCTACTGGCAGAGTAGGTTCTGAGTCAGGGTCCCTGGGGATGCAGGATCTCCTCCTTGTACCAAATACCAAGGCAGCAGCAGCTGTCTGGGCAGATCCAGACCGCCAGAGAGGTTCCAAGCAGCAATTGCACACTGAGATTTTTCCCGCTGGCCCAGGCTGGGAATGCCTGGTTTTTCAGGATGTCAGAGCTCCTGTACGCACCTCTTCCAGGGGAGAGTGTGGGCCACGCACGTTTCAGGAATGTTGTCTGGCTAGGCTCCCAGCCCCACATGGGAGCCGGACTCCACGCTTTCTCGGATGCGCTGGTGGCTCAGGCACGCTGGTGGCTCAGGAACCAAGACCTGGTTTCTCCGCTGCACTCTCTCTTTCTCAGCACCAGAGGAGGCTGTCCTGGGTCTGGGGAATTAAGTCCCTGTCCCTAACTGCCCCGATTCCCACAATATCCCCCCGCGATCCTTTGCTATCTTTTTTTTTTTTTTTTTTGAGTGCTTTCAACCAGACTCCAAGCTAATGTTGGTCCCCAGACACAGGGCACTCTTGTATTGGGGTATTACTTTCCAATCAGTCGCCTCTGGTGGCTCCCTCCCCCTTTTTGTTTATCTCCCGATATCAGTCCAATGTTCCCACTCTGCTTTACCTGCCACTGGCATCTTCTGCTCCTGTAGAGATCCAGATGCGTACAATTCTGATCTCAAGCTGATTTCATGGGTTATCGGAGTTCTTTGGTAGGTAATCAGCTCACTTTAGGGTACAGGTTGAAATGGCGCCTCCTCCTACTTCCCCGCCATCTTTACTCTCCTGCAGATTGTTTTCTTAATCCTCAGATCAATTTCATGGTTATTCAAAATGATTTGGTGTTGATCTGGCTGTGTCTGTGGGGTGAGGCAAGCTCAGGGTCCCCTTACCACTCTGCCATCTTAACTCCAGAATTAGAATTTAAAAAGAAAAATGACTCTCTGGGCCAATTTGGTGCCCTTACCTCAGTACCTAAATAAGAAAAGCATTGGATAAACAATTTAACAGCATGTGCACTACACAAAGTAGAGTGGGGAGAAATGAAAGTGTTTTAAAAATGGGGTGGGGGTGCCTAGGTGACTCAGTGGGTTAAAGCCTCTGTCCTCTGCTCAGGTCATGATCTCAGGGTCCTGGGATCAAGCCCTGCATCGGGCTCTCTCCTCAGCCAGGAGCCTGCTTCCCTCCCCCCATCACCCCCTTCCGCCTTCCTCTCTGCTGACTTGTGATCTCTGTCTGTCAAATAAATAAAATCTTTTAAAAATATTAAAAAATGGGATGAATAGGAGTGCCTAAGTGGATCAATCAATTAAACATCTGCCTTCTGCTTAGGTCACAATCCCAGGGTCCTGGGATCAAGTACCAGGTAGGGCTCACTGCTCAGGGGGGAACCTGCTTCTCCCACTGTATCTCCCCCACTGCTTGTGCTCTCTCTCCCTCTCTCTCTAATCAAGAAAAAATAAAATTTAAAAAATTAATTAAAATAAGGTGAACAGTTTAAAGTTGTGGGGTTATGAACAAGAGTTAATCATATCTGACTAATAAACATTTCTGTGTCCTTAAATAGAGAATTGTTTGGATTTGGTGTGCCAAATAATAGGAAAATATTAGTTAGAGGTTTTTTGTTTTTTTTTTTTTTTTTTTTGTTTTTTAATAGCAGTTCAAATTTGTCAGGGTGCGCTAGGTTTTTCTGCTACAACAAACACCTCTGGGCTCCAGGAAACAAACTGAGGGTTACAGAAAGGAGGAGGGTGAGAGGATGGGATAAGAGGGTGATGTAAGTATTAAGGAAGGCACATTTCATGATGAGCACTGGATGATATAAGCAACTAATGAATCATTGAACACTATATCAAAAACTAATGATGGCTAATTGAACATAATTAAAAACGTGAAATTTTATATATATATATAAAACTTTTTATTAATATATAATGTATTATTTGCTTCAGGGGTACAGGTCTGTGAATCATCAGTCTTACACAATTCACAGCACTCACCATAACACATACCCTCCTCAATGTCCATCACCCAGCCACCCGATGACTACCCCCCCACTCTCCAGCAACCCACAGTTTGTTTCCCAAGATTAAGAGTTTCTTATGGCTTGTCTCCCTCCTAATCCAATCTTGTTTATTTTTTCCCTCCCTATCCCCCACGCTGCCTTTCAAATTCCTCATATCAGAGAGATCATATGATAACTGCCTTTCTCTGATTGACTTATTTTGCTTAGTATAATACTCTCTAGCTCCATCCATGTCAATGCAAATGGCAAGATTTCAGGTTTTTTGATGACTACATAGTATTCCATTGTATATATACATGTATATGTATATATACATCTGTGTGTGTGCGTGTGTGTGCATGTATGTGTGTGTGTGTACATATATATATATGTGTGTGTGTGTGTGTGTGTGTGTGTGTGTGTGTATATCACCTCTTTATCCATTCATCTGCTGATGGACATCTAGATTCTTTCCATAGTTTGATATTGTGGTCATTGTTGCTATAAACATTTGGGTGCACATGCCCTGTTGGATAACTACATTTGTATTTTTAGGGTAAATATCCAGTAGTGTGAATTCTGGGTCAAATGGTAGCTCTATGTTCAAATATTTGAGGAAGCTCCATAGTGTTTTCTGGAGTTTCTGCACCAGCTTGCATTCCCACCAACAGTGTAGGAGGGTTCCCTTTTCACTGCATCCTTGCCAACATCTGTCATTTTCTGACTTGTTAATTTCAGCCATTCTGACTGGTGTGAAGTGGTATCTCATTGTGGATTTGTTTTGCATTTCCCTGAGGCCAAGTGGTGTGGAGCACTTTTTCATGTGTCTGTTGGCCATTTGGATGTCTTCTTTGCAGAGGTGTCTGTTCATGTCTTCTGCCCATTTCTTGATTGGATTATTTGTTCTTTGGTTGTCTGATACATTCTTGATAGATTTTGGACACTAGCCCTTTATCTGATATGTCATTTGCAAATATCTTCTCCCATTCTATCAGTTGTCTTTTGGTTTTGTTGACTCTTCCATTTGCTGTGCAAAAGACTTATATCTTGATGAAGTCCCAATAGTTCATATTAGCCCCTGCTTCCGTTGTCTTTGGTGATGTTTCTAGGAAGAAGTTGCTGTGGCTGAGATCGAAGAGATTGCTACCTCTGTTCTCCTCAAGGATTTTGATGGATTCCCGTCTTACATTGCAGTCTTTCATCAAAAGGATATCAACCTTTTGTCTGTACTGTCATTGGCAAATATCTTCTCCCATTCCGTGGGTTGCCTTTTTGTTTTGTTGACTGTTTCCTTTGCTGTGCAGAAGCTTGTGATCTTGATGAAGTCCCAAAAGTTCATTTTGGCTTTTGTTTCCTTTGCCTTTGGAGACATATCTTGAAAGAAGTTGCTGTGGCTGATATCGAAGGGATTACTGCCTATGTTCTCCTCTAGGATTCTGATGGATTCCTGTCTCACGTTGAGGTCTTTTATCCATTTTGAGTTTATCTTTGTGTACGGTGTAAGAGAATGGTTGAGTTTCATTCTTCTACATATCGCTGTCCAGTTTTCCCAGCACCATTTATTGAAGAGACTGTCTTTTATCCACTGTATATTTTTTCCTGTTTTGTCGAAGATTATTTGACCATAGAGTTGAGGGTCCATATCTGGGCTCTCCACTCTGTTCCACTGGTCTCTGTATCTGTTTTTATGCCAGTATGTGGTGAAAACTATTAAGATCTAGTCTCGTATCAGCTTTGAAATTTATAATAAATCATTGTTGACTATAAACATTATGCTGTGCATTAGATACCTGGAATTTATTTACCTTCTAGTTCTATGTTTACACCCTTAATGAACACATCCCCAATTCCTTTGCTAACCACAATATTCTTTGTTTTTACATGTTTGGCTTTTTACATTTCACATAAAAGTGATATCATATGCTATTTATCTTTCTCTATGTGACTGTCTTCATTTAACACAATGCCCTCAAGGTCCATTCATGCTGTCATAAATAGCAGAATTCCCTTAGTCAGAGCTCTCCATCTCCATTCTGAATATTTTTGTTTTTAGCATCACTATGAACTCATGAGTTTTTAAAAACTAATATATATTGCCTATGTTATTCATTTTGCTGCTGAAATTTTCCAAATTTGTCTATGGAAGCACCTTTGAATTAGCTCCAATGTACTTTTGATATGCCCCTTCAGTTTTTGAGTACTTCCTTACTTTCTGTCATAACAAGATTTTTAAAGCTCACCTTCTACTTTTCCAATTCTATTTCAAAAATCTACCATTTTTTTTTCAAAGAAACTCTGTTACCTTTTAGATAAGAATGGTTTTTTAGAAATCAAGATCAGGACAACATGAGTGCCTTTTTGGTAGTGGGATATCATTGCTTCTAGCCCTTTCAGTGGACAGATGTAGGAAATACACACATATATATATATTTAAAAATCATTAGTTCATGTTTATATATTTCTTTTGTTTTCTTTATTTTATTTCTTTTCAGCATAACGGTATTCATTGCTTTTTGCACCCCACCCAGTACTCCATGCAATACGTGCCCTCCTTAATACCCACCACCTGGCTCCCCCAACCTCCCTCCCCCCCCTTCAAAACCCTCAGATAGTTCTTCAAAGTCTATAGTCTCTCATGGTTCATCTCCCCTTCCAATTTCCTTCAACTCCCTTCTCCTCTCCATCTCCCCATGTCCTCCATGTTATTTGTTATGCTCCACAAATAAGTGAAACTATATGATAATTGACTCTCTCTGCTTGACTTATTTCACTCAGCATAATCTCTTCCAGTCCCGTCCATGTTGATACAAAAGTTGAGTATTCATCCCTTCTGATGGAGGCATAATACTTCATAGTGTATATAGACCACATCTTCCTTATCCATTCGTCTGTTGAAAGGCATCTTGGCTCTTTCCATAGTCTTGTGACCATGGCCATTGCTGCTATAAGCATTGGGGTACACATGGCCCTTCTTTTCACTACATCTATATCATTGGGATAAATACTCAGAATCCTAGAAGAGAACATAGGCAGTAACCTCTTCGATATCAGCCACAGCAACTTCTTTCAAGAGATGTCTCCAAAGGCAAAGGAAACAAAAGCAAAAATGAACTTTTGGGACTTCATCAAGATCAAAAGCTTCTGCACAGCAAAGGAAACAGTCAACAAAACAAAAAGGCAACCCACGGAATGGGAGAAGATATTTGCCAATGACAGTACAGACAAAAGGTTGATATCCAGGATCTATAAAGAACTTCTCAAACTCAACACACACAAAATAGATAATCATATCAAAAAATGGGCAGAAGATATGAACAGACACTTCTCCAACGAAGACATACAAATGGCTATCAGACACATGAAAAAATGTTCATCATCACTAGCCATCGGGGAGATTCAAATTAAAACCACGTTGAGATACCACCTGACACCAGTTAGAATGGCCAAAATTAGCAAGACAGGAAACAACGTGTGTTGGAGAGGATGTGGAGAAAGGAGAACCCTCTTACACTGTTGGTGGGAATGCAAGTTAGTGCAGCCACTTTGGAGAACAGTGTGGAGATTCCTGAAGAAATTAAGAATAGAGCTTCCCTATGACCCTGCCATTGCACTGCTGGGTATTTACCCCAAAGATACAGATGTAGTGAAAAGAAGGGCCATCTGTACCCCAATGTTTATTGCAGCAATGGCTACGGTTGCCAAACTGTGGAAAGAACCAAGATGCCCTTCAATGGATGAATGGATAAGGAAGATGTGGTCCATATACACAATGGAGTATTATGCCTCCATCAGACAGGATGACTACCCAACTTTTGTAGCAACATGAACGGGACTGGAAGAGATTATGCTGAGCGAAATAAGTCAAGCAGAGAGAGTCAAGTATCATATGGGTTCACTTATTTGTGGAGCATAACAAAGAACATGGAGGACATGGGGAGATGGAGAGGAGAGGGAGTTGAGGGAAACTGGAAGGGGAGATGAACCATGAGAGACTATGGACTCTGAAAAACAACCTGAGGGTTTTGAAGGGGCGGGGGCGGGGGTGGGAGGTTGAAGAACCAGGTGGTGGGTAATAAGGAGGGCACGTACTGCATGGAGCACTGGGTGTGATGCCAAAACAATGAACACTGTTATGCTGTAAATACACAAATAAAAAAAATTTAAAAAAAAATTCCACCAGTATTTTTCAAAGAGCTGGAGCAAATAATCTCAAAATTTGTATAGAATCAGAAGAGACCCTGAATTGCTAAGAAAATCTTGAAAAACAAAAATAAAACTGGCGGCATTACATTACCTGATTTCAAGCTTTACTACAAACCTGTGATCACCAAGACAGCATGGTACTGGCATCAAAACAGACACATAGACCAGTGGAACAGAATAGAGAGCCCAGATATGGAACTTCAACTCTATGGTCAAATAATCTTCAACACATCAGGAAAAAATATACAGTGGAAAAAGGACAGTCTCTTCAATAATTGGTGCTGTGAAAATTGGACAGCTATATGTAGAAGAAAGAAACTCTACCATTCTCTTACACCATACACAAAGATAAACTTGAAATGGTTAAAATACCTCAACGTGAGACAGGAATCCATCAGAATCCTAGAGGAGAATATAGGCAGTAACCTCTTTGATATCAGCCACGGCAACTTCTTTCAAGATATGTCTCCAAAGGCCAAGGAAACAAAAGCGAAAATGAACTATTGGGACTTCATCAAGATCAAAAGCTTCACAGCAAAGGAAACAGTCAACAAAACACTGAGGCAACACACGGAATGGGAGAAGATATTTGTAAATGACAATACAGACAAAAGGTTGATATCCAGGATCTATAAAGAACTTCCCAAACTCAACACACACAAAACAGATGATCATGTTTATATATTTCTAATTACAACCCAACGTCATAGGACTATCACTGCTCCTTTCCCCATTCCATAGACATACCCCCTTCCATTAATTTATGTTTGAAGATGAAAAAAAAGAAAGGAAGAAATGCTTGCTTCAAAGTAAATCTTATACTACTGTGTCACTATCTACTATACAAAAAGGGTTTGGAGGTGAGTCCAAGAGTGTTGATGCCCAACTTTTTAAAATTCCATTTTATAGTGTAAATCATCACTTTAGTTTTTTAATTGAAGGAAGAGTATATTTATGTTTATATGCTTGGCATTTTTTTAACCTTCTAAATATCACGTGAATTTCAGGAACTGGAAGAAGCTTATGATCGTTACAAGGCATTAAGTTTAAAAAGTGGAAGGCCTAAGTCATACTCTTCTGACCAAATGTTGACCTGATTTTCCCAAAAGGGCTAAGATTAGGAGTGAAATTTTCCATGGGAAAAATGCTGAAGTAGACTTCTGGGAAAATGACAGAGTAGGTTGATCCTGAGCTCACTTCATCCTATAAGCATACTGATAAAACAGCTACATCAGTAAAACTAACACTGAAAAGGACCCAAACACTTGCAGAGTAGACTTTCCATAGTTAACCACAGAGAGACGGCCACATTGCAAACAGGAGGATGGACAGAGATGTAGTTAGAAACCAAACTCTCTGCAAGTATATCCATAAAATGGAGGGACACCAGAAGCACAGAAAATCCAGAGGATCAGACCCCACACCAAGCAGCTCAGGTATGGAAGATCTGCCGTTGGAAGGTGAGTCCCCACATTTGGCTTTGAAAACCACTGGGACTCGGGATGCCTGGGTGGCTCAGTGGAAAACCACTGGGAACTTAACTCCATGAATTTTTACAATCAGTGGCTTAACTCTGGGTACTATAACAGTTGGTATGCATAGCTCTAGGAGAGCCAAAGGGTGATGGGAAACTTCATCTCCTTTCTTAAAAAATCAGCATGACAAATAAATCTGCTGTGATACAACACAGAAACAACAGTTTGAAAAGTACCACCTGGGTTTTACATGAAGATTTATTTACTAATCACCTAATGTGTCCTGGAGGGGCATGGATCTTAGCAGACTTCTCCAAGAACAAAAGTTCTAACCAGTGACATTTCTCCCTCCTTCTCCTGACCCTGTCCCCAGCCTAGATAGCTGGACACCAGCAGGAGCCAGCATGAACACTCTCTACCTATTTTGCTGGCACTGTGCACCCCACACTTGCATTCCCCTGCAAATCTACCCCATCCAACACACCTCACATGGCAGGCAGCAGCTCTTGCCCCCAAACACCCTGGAATTAAATCCAGCAGGGACAAGTACCTCTGCAAAATGACCCCCGCTTTTAGGAGAAGGGGAGATAACCATACACACAAGCACATTCATAGCCCCAGGAGAAAATATTTATAGCTGGCAGTACAGAGAATGCCCTGCTTATCAATGTAACAACAGCAACATTTGAAGGACAGAGTACAGGTATCTGTTCTGAATGCCAGCCTCACCCACCAACAACAACCTCACAGGAAATATCACAAGGAGACCACCTGCAGATCACTGTAACTGCAGCCCAGGCAGACAGATTGACAGCAGACCTTTGGTCTAATTGCTGACACCACCCAACTATAAGATGTGATGGACCCAGACAAACCCTGTAACAGCACATGGACAAAACCCTGCACACCAGTATCAGGCAAAGTAAGCCATTGCAGTCAACTTAACTGAAGGAAAAGGCAGCCCAGTCATGACACACAGGAAGCACTCTTGAAGTGCCTGGTTCTGGTAAAGAAGGGGCATTGTGTTACAGGGCACCATAGGACATCAGCTTTATAAAGGCACTACTTACAAGATGAGTAGATGTAGCTGACTTCTCTAATCATAAAATCAAAGAGAGTTAGGCAAAATGAGGGGACAGATGAATATGCCCCATGTGAAAGACCAGGAAAAAAAAAAACACAGAAAAGAGTTAAACAAAATAGAGATAAGCAATATGTCGGATTCAAAATGATGGTCCACATATATATGATTAAACTCCTCCCATTTTATATATGTGTATTACACACATACCTTTATGTCAATACTATAAATAAAATTTAAACATATAAAAAATGAAGGTCATAAAGATACCTGACTTGATAAGAGAGTGGAGGATCTCAGTAAGACCTTCAACAAATAGAAATTAAAAATAAACAAACAAACAAAACAGATGAAAAACTCTATAACTGAAAACATACACTAGAGGGACTCAATAGATGAGAGCATGGAGAAGAATGGATCAATGATATGGAAGACAAGGTAATGGACAGCAAATGAATTTGAACAGCAAAATTAATAATGATGATGATGATGATGATGATGATGGTGGAGAAGAGGTTAAAGAAACCAATGACATCATCAAGCATAATAACATTTGTAATATAGGGATCCCACAAGGGGAAGAAAGAGAGTAGAAGGCAGAAAATATATTTGAAAAAATAATAGCTGAGAGGAGCTAAAATGGTGGAGTAGTAGGAAGACCTTAGACTTGCTTTGTGCCTCAAACACAGCTAGATAAATAGCCAATCATTCTGAATACCCATGAAATTGATTTGCAGGCTGACAAAACGAGCTGCACAATAAGGAGAGAAGAAGACGCATTGTGGAAGTTAGGAGGTATAGAAATGTGATTTGGGGGAGAAAAGGACTGTGGGAGTTGCAAAGGGGAGGGGGTCCTGGTCATGGACAGAGAGAGAGAAGAACCCAGGGTTTCTCACAAGGAAAACAGATCCTCAAAGCTATTGACTGGGAAAATGAGAGAAGCTGATTTTCATGAGTTTTTACAACCACTGGGTCTCCAAGACTGGCGTTTTAGAGGTCTACAGTGTAGTCAGTGTGGATCCCTGACGGTGCTGCAGTGCTACTGGGAAGAAAGAGGGCAGATAGTCCTGCAGCAGATGGTGTGATCTAGGAATGCCCTGGGATGCACTGGAAGAGACAGATCCCCCTTCTTGGAACACACATGGGAGAGGTGGTATTTCTCCTCTGGGGACAAAAGAGCTGGCAGATACCATTATCCTCCCCCACACCTCAGCCTAGGCATAGATACACCTGCTGAGGTCAGCTAACCTGGACACTGGCTTTTTGCTGCACTTTACTCCAAAATCCATTCCTATGTGCTTTGATGTGACTGCCCTTCTGGAGACAAATATGCTCCTAGTCCCAGCATAGCAATACCCTCCTTCAGAGGTCCAATGTGGATCTGCACCATGCCAGGTCCCTAAAATTTGGAGTTTTAAATCTCAGCTGGCCTGCCAGGGATAGAAGACAAGTGCACTGCACTGCCAAACAGGCAGATGGCCTGGACACAGAGGTGAAGGTGAAGGCAGGGATCTGAGGGACACCTTGGAAACATGAGGGGATAGTTTCTTACACCATACACAAAAATGATTTCAAAATGGATGAAAGACCTAAATGTGAGATAGGAAATAATCAAAATCCTAGAGAAGAACATAGATAGTAACCTTTTTGACCTCACCCACAGCAACTTCTTACTAGATGCATCTCAGGAGGCAAGAGTAATGAAAGGAAAAATGAACTATTAGCACATCATCAAGATAAAAACTTCTGCCCAGCAAGGAAATAATCAAGAAAACTGAAAGGAATAGGAGAAGATATTTGCAAATAACATACATGATGAAGGGTTCGTATCCAAAATCTACAAAGACCTTATCAAACTCAATGTCCAAAAAAACAAATTACCCTGTTAAGAATTAAGCAGAAGACATAAACAGATATTGTTTGAAAGAAGACATCCCATGGCTCACAGATACATGAAAAGATGCTCAACATCACTCATCATCAAGAAAATACAAATCACGTATTGCATGGAGCACTGGGTGTGGTGCATAAACAATGAACCTTGGAACACTGAAAAAAATAAATTCAATTAAAAAAGAAAATACAGGGGCACCTGGGTGGCTCAGTGGGTTAAGCCTCTGCCTTCGGCTCAGGTCATGATCCCAGGGTCCTGGGATCGAGTCCTGCATTGGGCTCTCTGCTTGGCAGGGAGCCTGCTTCCTTCTCTCTCTCTGCCTACTTGTGATCTCTGTCAAATAAATAAATGAAATCTTTAAAAAAGAGAAAATACAAATCAATAGTACAATGAGATATCACCTCACATCTGTCAGAATGGCTGAAATTAACAACACAGGAAATAACAGATTTTGGCAAGGCTGCAGAGAAAGGGGAACCCTCTTACACTGTTGGTAGGAATGCAAACTGATTCAGCCACTCTGGAAAACAGTATGACGTTTCCTCAAAAAGTTAAACATGGAACTGCCATCCAGTCCATCAACTGGAATAATAGGTATTTCCACAAAGGATACAAGGTTACTGACTTTAAGGGGCAAATGCTCCCTGATGTTTATGACACCATTATCAACAATAGCCGATTTGGCAACAATAGCCAAATTGTGGAAAGAACCCACATATCCATCCACTGATGAATGGATAAAGAGGTGAGATATAGATAGATAGAGATAGAGGTAGAGATAAGTATATAGATATATAGGTATATTTAATGGAATATTACTTAGCCATAAAATAGAATGAAATCTTGCCATTTGCAATGACTTGGATGGAGAGTATTATGTTAAATGAAATAAGTCAGTCAGAGAAAAGCAAATACCATATGATTTCACTCATAGGTGAAATTTAAGAAACAAAACAGAGGAACATAGGGAAAAAAGAGAGAGGCCTGGTGGTGGGTATTAAGGAGAGCACGTATTGCATGTGCATCTGGGTGTGGTGCATAAACATTGACTCTTGTAACACTGAAAAAAATAAAATAAAAATACAATATTTAAAAAAAGGAGAGAGAAGCAAACTAAAACATTCTCTTAGCTATAGAGAGCAAACTGAGGGTTACTGGAGGAAAGATGTGTAGGGGGATGGGTTAAGTGGGTGAGGCTTAATAAGGAAGGCACTCGTGATGAACACTGGGTATTATATGAAAATTATGAATCACTAAATTCTACTCCTGAAACTAATATTACACTGCATGTTAACCAAGTAGAATTTAAATAAAATTTTGAAAGTAAAAAAAAAACAAAAACAAAACCTGTATTTAACAACAGACCTCCAAAATATATGAGGCAAATAAAAAAAAAAATCAAAGGGAAAATAGATAAAAGAAGAATTGTACTTCAAGACTCTAATATTTCACTTGGAATACTTGATAGAATAACTAGACAGAAAACCAATAAGGAAAGAGTAAACTTGAACAACACTATAAATCAATAAGATCTAAGATACTTCTTTAAAACAAGCTACCCAAGAACAGCAGGATATGCACTCTTGTGAATACCAGGATAGGTCATATATTAAACAGTAAAACAACTCAATATACTTAAAATAATTGAAGTTATTCAAAATATGACATCTAATCACAATAGAATTAAATTAGAAATCAATAACAAATAATTTTGGGAAATTCAGAAATACATGGAAATTAAACAACATACACTTAAATAAGCGATGGGTCAAAAGATATCACAAGGAAAATTAGAAAATTATTTTATATTAATGAAAATGAAAATACAGCATACAAAACTTAAAGGATGCAATGAAAGTACTGCTTAGAGAAAAATTTATACATATAAATACCAAATTTTTAAAAAAGAAATATGTAAAAACAATGACCTAACTCTTCTCCCTAATAAACTAGGAAAGTAAGAGCAAACTAAACCCAAAGCAAGTAGCAGAGAATAATAAACAAACCAAAAAAAAATTAGAGTAGAAATAAATGACATAGGATTGAAAAACAATTGGAAAAAAATAATGAACCAGAAGTTGGATTTTGAAAAGATCAGCAAAATTGACAAATCTTCAACAGAACTGACCATGAATAAAAAAGGAAGAAAATTCAATTTAAAAATCAGAAATTAAGAGAAGTTATTACTTCAGACCCTAAAGAAATAAAAATGAATTAAAAAGAAATAAAGGAGCACTATGAACAATTGTATGTCAACAAATCAGGTAAACTATAAAAAGTGTATGACGTCCTAGAAAGTCATAAACAAACAAAACTGACACAATTTAAAAAAATGGAAAAAATAATCCACTCATGTAGATATTGAATTAGGCATTAAAAAATACTTTTCCACAAAGATAAGCCCAGGATCATGTGGCTTCAGTGGTGAATTCTACTAGACTTAAAGAATACTAGTTCTTCCCCCAGTCTTTCAGAAAAAAAAAATTTCTAGGGAACATTTCTAAACTTAATATATGAAACAAGTATTATTACTCTAAGACTAATAGCAGAAAAAGACTTTATAAGAAAACCAAATAACAGATCATATATATCCTTTATAAGTATAGAAACAAAATCTTCAACCAAACACTAGCAAATCAAATCTAGGCAATATATTAAAAGGATTATATACCAAGATCAAGTGAGATATTACTCATGAACACAAGATTGGCTTATCACATGAAAATCAACATACCACATTATATTAATATAAAAAAGGACAAAAACCATATGATCACCTCGGTTGATGCAGAAAAAAAAACCACATATGACAAAATCCAGCACTCTTTTATGATAAATCCAGGCAACAAATAGGAATAGAAAGGAATTTCCTGAATCTGATACAGTTCATATACAGAAAATCCAAAGCCAACATCATAACTTGATGGTAAAAGATTCACAAGATCAGGAAAAAATCAAGGATGTTCACTCTCATCACTTCTCTTAAACATTTCATTGGAAGTTCTGGCCAGAACAGTAAGGCAAGAAAAAGAAAGAACTTCAGATTGGAACAAAACAAAACAAAAACAACGAAACCAGTTTTTTTGTTGTGTTGTTGGATGATGTAATCTTGTATATAGAAAATTCTAAGGAATTCACACATATAAACAAAATATTAGAGATAATGAACAAGCATGGTTGCAGCATACAAGAGCAATACACATGAGTCAATTATATCTCTATTCATTAATAACAAGCAAACTGAGAATAAAATTAAGTAAACAATTCCAATTATGAAAGCATGAAAAACAATAAAATACACATGAATAAATTTAAGAATAGTAGAAAACTCTTACAGTGAAGACTATATGACATTGTTGAAAGAAATTAAGAGATTTAAATAAATAGAAGTTCCATTTTCATAGATCAGAAACTTATTGTTAGAATAGCAATAATCCATAAAATAATGTACAAATTAAACACAATTCTTAATAAAAATCCCAAAATGTTTATCTATAGAAATTGACAAAATAAACCTAAAAATCATAAGAAAAAAGAAGGGACCCAGTGTAGCCATAACAGTTTTGAAAGCAACAAGCAAAGTTGGAGGGATCTCAACTCCTGATTTCAAAACTTACTATAAAGCTACAGTATTGAAGTCAATGTGGTACTTACATAAGGATTGACATATAGATCCATGTAATAGAATTGAGATCCCAGAAATAAAGTCATACTTCTGTGTCCAATTGATGTTTGATAAGGATGTCAAGACAATTCAGTGAGTATAAATTGTTTTTCAACAACTGGTACTGGGATAACTGTATACACATATGCAAAACATAAAACCGAACCCCTTCTTCACAACACAGACAAAATTAACTCAGGGATTTAAGGTTATACAGAAAAACTAAAACTATATAATTTTTTGAAGAAAAATATAATTGTAAATCTTGACCTTGGATTAGATGATTTGTGGGATATAATGCTTTCAAAGAACTTTATTGACTGTTTTGTTTACTGTGCAAAGGCAGTCAATACAATTCTTTAAAAGTACTATATCTCACACTGAAAAAATAAAATAAAAATTTTTTGACCTCTAGTGTAATTTTATTTTTTTAATTTAATTTTTTTCAGTGTTCCAAGATTCATTGTTTATGCACTGGATGTGATGCATAAAATTAAATTTAAAAAATAAATTTATTAAATATAATTAGCATAAAATTCACCCTTTTTAAAGATTTTATTTATTTATTTGTCAGAGAGAGGGTGAGAGAGAGAGTGAGAGAGAGAGCACAAGCAGGGGGAGCAACAGGAAGAAGGAGAAGCAGGCTCCCCACTGAGCAAGGAGCCCAATGTGGGACTGGATCTCAGTACCCTGGGATCATGACCTGAGCGGAAGGCAGATGCTTAACCAACTGAGCCACCTAGATGTTCCTAAAATCCACCCTTTAAAGTATACAAATCACAATTGGATTTAGTATTTTCACGGTAGTGCAACTATCAGTATTATCCATTTCCAAAACATTTTCAGCATCCCAATAAAAACTCCATACTCATTAGCAATTGCTCCCAATTCCCTTCTCTCCAAGCCCTTGACAGCCATTAATCAACATTTTGTCACTATGGATTTTCATTTTCTGAGCATTTCATATAAAAGAAATTATAGGATATGAGGCCCTTTGTATGTGGAGATAGATAGATATATTCCATTAGCCAGCATGTAGTATTTCATTAGTTTTTGATGTAGCAGTCAATGACTCATTAGTTGCCTATAACACCCAGTGCCCATCACAATATGTGCCCTCTTTAATTTATACTTTAATTGACTTATTCAGATATAATTCATATTCACCCACTTCAAAGTACATAATTCATACAATTCACCACTTAAAAGTACATAATTCAATGATTTTTAATATGGACACAGAACTGTGAAAACATCAGTATCTCAAGTTTTAGAACATTTTCATCACATCACTTCTCATCCTTTTGGCTATTATCACATGTAGAAAATTTTCATGTATCTTTTAGCAGTCACTGTCCATTTTCTACTGAACTCTCCAACCCTAGGCAGCCTGTGACCTATAGGTTCTGTCCTATGGATTGACCTATTCTGGCCATTTCATATAACATGGATCACACAGTATATGGTGTTTTATGACTGACTTCTTCCACTTTGCATAAAGTTTTCAAGGTTCATCCATGTTGTAGAACATCATTTCGTTTTTTAAAAATATTTTATTTATTTATTTGGCAGAGAGAGAGAGAGAGAGATCACAAGGAGGCAAAGAGGCAGGCAGAGAGAAAGGGGGAAGCAGGCTCCCCGCTGAGCAGAGAGCCTGGTGCGGGGCTTGGTCCCAGGACCCTGAGATCATGACCTGAGCCAAAGGCAGAGGCTTAACCCACTGAGCCACCCAGGCGCCCCGAACATCATTTCTTTTCATAGCCAAATCGCATTCCATTATTTGGAATAATATATTTGGAATAATAATATTTCCAATATATTCATATTTTGTTTACTCATTCATCAGTTGATAGACTTTTGAGTTGTTCTAACTTTTGACTATTATGATTACTGCTTTTATGAGTTTTCATGTACAAGTTTTTGTGAGGATATATGTTTTCATTTCTCTTGGAGTGGAATTTCTGGGTCATATGGTAACTCTATGTTTAACCTTTGAGGAACTAACAGACTTTTCCAAAATAGCTGCACTACTTTACATGGCTACCAACAGTGTTGAGGATTCCAATGTCTCCAGGTCCTCACCAATATTTGTTACTATCTGACTCTTTTTTTAAATTTTTTATTTATTTCTTATTTTTTTATAAACATATACTGTATTTTTATCCCCAGGGGTACAGGTCTGTGAATCGCCAGGTTTACACACTTCACAGCACTCACCATAGCACATACCCTCCCCAATGTCCATAACCCCCCTCCCCCCTCCCAATCCCCCTCTCCCCAGCAACCCTCAGTTTGTTTTGTGAAATTAAGAGTCACTTATGGTTTGTCTCCCTCCCAATCCCATCTTGTTTCATTTATTCTTCTCCTATCCCCTAACCCCCCATGTTGCATCTCCATGTCCTCATATCAGGGAGATCATATGATAGTTGTCTTTCTCCGATTGACTTATTATCTGACTCTTTTTTAAAAAGATTTTATTTATTCTGGTCCATTGATCTGCCTGTTTTGGTACCAGTACCATACTATTTTGACTACTATAGCTTTGTAATTATAACCTAAAGTCTGGAATTGTGATGTCTCAATCTTTGCTTTTGTTTTTCAAGGTTGCTTTGGCTATTTGGGGTGTTTTGTGGTTTTAGAAATTTTAAATTTTAATATTGTTCTAGTTCTATAAAAAATGCTGTTGGTATTGTGATAGGGATTGCATTAAATGTGTAGATTGCTTTAGGCTGTGTAAACATTTTCACAACATTTGCTCTTCCAGTCCATGAGCATGAATGAAATGTCTTCCTGTTTCCTTGTGTTGTCTTTAATTTCTTTCATCAGTGTTTTATAATTTTCAGAGTACAGTTCTTTCAACTTATTTGTTTAGGGTTATTCTTTGGTATCTTATTATTTTTGCTGCAATTGTAAATAGGATTGTTTTCTTAGTTTCTCTTTCTCCTGCTTCATTGTAATGCGACAGATTTCTGTACATTGATTTTGTATCCTGTGAATTTACTGACTTTGTTTATCAGTTCTAGCAGTTTCTTGGTGGAGTCTTTCAGGTTTTCTGTATATAGTATGTCATCTGCAAATAGTGAACGTTTTATTTCTTTCTTACCAATTTGGATGCATTTTGACCTACCTTTAATCTTTAAGCTTTTTTTACACTCTAGTGAAAATTAAAGATATGGAGCCTTCTGAAGATTTATGTTAATGAGTTTTCATTTTCTCATTCTTTTTGCCTTATTATTCTCAGAAATTTAACAACTACTAGAAGAATCAGGGCTTAATTTAGAAAATAAAGGCCTGTTAGATTTCTTCTTTCCCTTTTTTCTCCAGCCCAACCACTTTTTAAAAAAATAAGTGCTCATTTGCACTAAATAAATTTCCTTTTATCTTTTTCTATGCCCTTATTCCAGTGTTTAGTCATTATTTTCTTAAAACTCAGTTACCTCCTTCAATCTTTCTTTTTCTTTCTTCATTTTTTTTTACTTTACCAAAAGTAAATTGGAAAGAGCAGAATACTGGAATATTAAGCAGCAGAGCTGCACCACAACACCCATCACTCATTTTCTTATGTTCAATAAGTCACTTTTTATCCTCTGCCTCCTCTATAAAATGGTTGATTCAAAATATTTTGTATCAGCCCTGTGGATTAAGCTGGACCCCCTCAATTTGGTTATTGCTATAAGATTCATATAGGAATTGGATTTTACCATTTTATC
This sequence comes from Meles meles, assembly GCF_922984935.1. NCBI lineage: Eukaryota > Metazoa > Chordata > Mammalia > Carnivora > Mustelidae > Meles > Meles meles. The sequence goes on along the minus strand of NC_060087.1, from coordinate 48,450,346 downwards.
ACTCTCTATAATACCTTACTGCTTGAGAATTGTTAATTTATTGTTCAAGGGAATATAGCTAAAGAGGTTGCATAAGTCCCGGTCTTTAAGGAACTGTGACACTGCCTATATATGTTTTTGCATTTATTTATTTATTTATTTATTCATCTATTCATTAAATTCATATTTACCAAACAGCTACTGTGTGCCAGGTGTATTGCCAGGCACAGAGTACAAAATGAATAACAAATTAGACATTGTTTATGACCTCTAGTACTCTACATTCTGGTATACTTTGATAAGGAAAATCCCTATTATTTGGTCATTTGAGAAGATTCTACACTGAATATGTGTGTGTATTCTGTTAGCATATTTGTTAAAATAAGCCTAAATTACCACATTTAGAATTCAGGACTTTTTCAAATGTGATCTCACCAAACTTAATGACATCCTGGAATATTTGGAAAATATAGGTAGAATTATATAATTTTATAGAGGAGGCAGAGGATAAAAAGTGACCTATTGAACATAAGAAAGTGAGTGATGGGTGTTGTGGTGCAGCTCTCCTTCTTAATATTCCAGTATTATGCCCAGTGGATCTATCATTCCTCCACTTTCATTGGTGTTTCCTTCTGTAATTCAGAGTGTAAGTGAACCTTTATAGCTATCTTTTTAAATTGTTTATATTAGTCACCATACACTACATCATAAGTTTTTGATGTAGTATTCCAAGATTCATTGTTTGTGTATAACACACACTGCTCCATGCAATACATGCCTTCCTTTTTTTTTTTTTGTTTTTGTTTTTGTTTTTTTTTTTTAATACATGCCTTCCTTAATATCGACCACAAGGCCCACCCATCCCCCCACACCGCTGCCCTTTAAAATCCTCAGTTTGTTTCTCAGAGTCCACATCTCTCATGGTTCTCCCCCTCTGATTTCCACCAATTCACTTTTCCTTTCCTTCACCTAATGTCCTCTATGTTATTCCTTATGTTCCACAAGTAAGTGAAACTATATGATAATTGGGTTTCTCTACTTGACTTATTTCACTCAGCATAATCTCCTCCATCCCATCCATGTCGATGCATATGGTGGGTATTCATCCTTTCTGATGGCTGAGTAATTAATATTCCATTATATATATGGACCACATCTTCTTTATCCATTATTCTGTTGAAGGGCATCTCAGCTCTTTACACAGTTTGGCGATTGTGGACATTGCTGCTCTGAACATTGGGGTACATATAGCCCTTCTTTTCACTACATCTGTACCTTTGGAGTAAATACTAGTGCAACTGCCAGGTCATAGTGTAGTTCTATTTTTAATTTTTTGATGAATCTCCACACTGTTTTCCAAAGTGGCTGCACCAACTTGCATTCCAACCAAAAGTGTAAGAGGGTTCCCATTTCTTCATATCCTCTCCAACATTTGTTGTTTCTTGCCTTGTTAATTTTTGCCATGCTAACAGGTATAAGGTGATATCTCAATGTGTTTTGTTTAATATGAAAAGTAATTTTATTTACTTTTATTTTTATATACATTTTATTGTATGTTAGTTACTATAAAATGTGTAATGAGTTTCTGATGCAGTGTTCCAAGATTCGTTGTTTATGTAAGTCACCCAGTGCTCCACGCAATTTGTGACCTATTTAATACCCACTACCAGGGACACCTATACCCCCACCCACCTCCTCTCTAATACTCTCAGATTGTTTTTCAATGTGGTTTTGATTTGAATTTCCCTGGTGGATAATGATGATGAACATGTTTTCATGTGTCGGTTAGCCATTTGTATATCTTCATTGGACAAATGTTTATTCGTGCCTTCTACCCATTTTTTAAATTTTATTTATTTTTAAAATTTCTTTTCAGTGTTCCAGACTTCATTGTTTATGCACCACACCCAGTGCTCATCAATACATGCCCTCCTTATTACCCACAACCAGGCTCACCCAACCTCCCAGCCCCCGCCCCTCCAAACCCCTCAGATTGTTTCTCAGAGTCCATAGTCTTTCATGGTTCATCTTCCCCACCAATCCCCTTAAACTCCCTTCTCCTCTCCATCTCCCCATATCCTCCGTGTTATTTCTTATGCTCCACAAATAAGCAAAACCATATGATAATTGACTCTCTCCGCTTGACTTATTTCACTCAGCATAATCTCTTCCAGTCCCATCCATGTTGATATAAAAGCTGGATATTCATCCTTCCTGATGGAAGCATAACACTCTATATTATACATGGACCACATCTTCCTTATCTACTCGTCCATTGAAGATAGCCTTGAAGAACTGTGGTTCTTTCCACAGTTTGGAGACTGTGGCCATTGCTGCTATGAACATTGGGGGTACAGATGACCCTTACTTTCACTACATCTGTATCTTTGGGGTAAATACCCAGTAGTGCAATTGCAGGGTCATAGGGAAGCTCTATTTTTAATTTCTTAAGGAAGCTCCACACTGTTCTCCAAAGTGGCTGCACCAATGTGCATTCCCACCAACAGTGTAAGAGGGTTCCCCTTTCTCCACATCCTCTCCAACACATGTTGTTTACTGTCTTGGTAATTTTGGCCATTCTAATTTGTGTAAGGTGATATCTCAATGTGGTTTTGATGTGAATGGCCCTGATGTCTAGTGATGATGAATATTTTTTCGTGTGCCTGTTAGCCATTTGTATGTCTTCTTTGGAGAAGTGTCTGTTCATGTCTTTTGCCCATTTTTTGACATGATTATCTGTATTGTGTGTGTTGAGTTTAAGGAGTTCTTTATAGATCCTGGATACCAGCCATTAGCATTGTCATTTGCAAATATCTTCTCCCATTCCATGGGTGCCTCTTTGTTTTGTTGACTGTTTCCCTTGCTGTGAAGAAGCTTTTGATCTTGATGAAGTCCCAAAAGTTCATTTTTGCTTTTGTTTCCTTTGCCTTTGGAGACATATCTTGAAAGAAGATGCTGTGGCCGATGATGAAGAGGTTGCTGCCTATGTTCTCCCATAGGATTCTGATGGATTCCTGCCTCACCTTGAAGTCTTTATTCATTTCGAGTTGATCTTTGTGTATGGTGTAAGAGAATGGTGGAGTTTCATTCTTCTACACATAGCTGTCCAATTATATCAACACCATTTATTGAAGAGACAGTCTTTTTTCCACTGTATATTTTTTCCTGCTTTGTCGAAGATTATTTGGCCAGAGAGTTGAGAGTCCATATCTGAGCTCTCTACTCTGTTCCACTGGTCTATGTGTTTGTTTTTATGCCACTACCATGCTGTCTTGGTGATCACAGCTTTGTAGTAAAGCTTGAAATCAGGCAACGTGATGACCCCACTTTTGTTTTTCTCTTTCAACATTTCCTTAGCAATTTGGTGTCTCTTCTGATTCCATACAAATTTTAGGATTGTTTGTTCCAGCTCGTTGAAAAATTCTGGTGGAATTTTGATCGTAATGGCATTGAAAGTATAGATTGCTCTAGGCAGTATAGACATTTTAACAATGTTTATTTTTCTGATCGATGAGCATGGAATGGTCTTCCATCTTTTTGTGTCTTCTTCCATTTCTTTCATGAGTGTTCTATAGTTTCTCGAGTACAGATCCTTTACCCCTTTGGTTAGGTTTATTCCCAGGTATCTTATGGTTCTTGGTGCTATAGTAAATGGAACCGATTCTCTAATTTTCCTTTCTGTATTTTCATTGTTAGTGTATAAGAAAGCCACTGATTTCTGTACATTGATTTTGTATCCTGCCACATGACTGAATTGCTGTATGAGAACTAATAGTTTGGGGGTGGAATCTTTTTAGTTTTCCATATAAAGTACATGTCATCTGTGAAGAGAGAGAGAGTTTGACTTCTTCATTGCCAATTTGGATACCTTTTATTTCTCTTTGTTGTCTGATTGCCATTGCTAGGACTTCTAATACTATGTTGAACAAGAGTGGTGAGAGTGGGCATCCTTGTCGTGTTCCTGATCTCAACGGAAAGGCTGTAAGCTTTTTCCCATTGAGGATGATATTTGCTGTGGGTCTTTCATAGATAGATTTTATGAAGTTGAGGAATATTCCGTCTATCCCTATACTTTGAAGCGTTTTAATCAGAAATGGATGCTGGATTTTGTCAAGTGGTTTTTCTGCATCACTTGAAAGGACCATGTGGTTCTTCTCTCTTCCCTTATTGAATTGTTCTAACAAATTGACTGATTTCTGAGTATGGCACCACCCTTGCAACCCAGGAATAAATTCCACCTGGTCATGGTAGATAATCTTTTTAATGTACGGTGGGATCCTATTAGCTAGGATCTTGTTGAGAACTTTACCATCCATATTAATCAGGGATATTGGTGAGAAATTCTCCTTTTTGGTGGAGTCATTGCCTGGTTTGGAGACTAGGGTAATGCTGACTTCATAAAAAGAGTCTGGAAGTTCTCCTTCTGCTTCAATTCTTTGAAACAGCTTCAGGAGAATAGGTATTATTTCTTCTTTGAAAGTTTGGTAGAATTCCCCAGGCAATCTGTCAGGTCCTGGGCTCTGGATTTTGGGAAGGTTTTGACCACTGCTTCAATCTTGTTACTAGATATTGATCTATTCAGGTTGTCAATTTCTTTCTGATTGAATTTTGGAAGTTTATAGTTTTCCAAGAATGCATCTGTTTCATCTACGTTGCTTAACTTATTGGCATATAACTCTTGATAATAATTTCTGATAATTTTTTTTCTTAGTGTTAGCTGTGATCTCTCCCTTTTCATTCATAATTTTGTTAATTTGGACCTTCTCTCTTTTATTTTGGATTATTTTGGTGAATGGTTTGTCAATATTATTGTTTTTTTTTATTATTTTTCATTGTTTTTGCACCACACCCAGTGCTCCATGCAATACGTGCCCTCCTCAATAACCACCACCTGGCTCCCCCAACTTTGCACCCCCCGCCCATTCAAAACCCTCAGATTGTTCTTCAAAGTCCATAGTCTCTCATGGTTCACTTCCCCTACCAATTTCCCTCAACTCCTTTCTCCTCTCCATCTCCCTATGTCCTCCATGTATTTGTTATGCTCCACAAATAAGTGAGACCATATGATAACTGACTCTCTCTGCTTGATGTATTTCACTCAGCATAAACTCTTCCAGTCCCGTCCATGTTGCTACAAAAGTTGGGTATTCATCCTTTCTGATGGAGGCATAATACTCCATAGTGTATGTATATGGACCACATCTTCCTTATCCATTCATCCGTTGAAGGGCATCTTGGTTCTTTCCACAGTATGACAAACATGGCCATTGCTGCTATAAACATTGGGATACAGATGGCCTTTCTTTTCACTACATCTGTATATTTGGGGTAAATACCCAGTAATGCAATGGCAGAGCCAGAGGGAAGCTCTATTTTTAATTTTTTGAGGAATCTCCACACTGTTCTCCAAAGTGGCTGCACCAAATTGCATTCCCAGCAACAGTGGAAGAGGGTTCCCCTTTCTCCACATCCTCTCCAACACACGTTGTTTCCTGTCTTGCTAATTTTGGCCATTCTAACTGACGTAAGGTGGTATCTCAATGTGGTTTTAACTTGAATCTCCCTGATGGCTAGTGATGATGAACATTTTTCATGTGTCTGATAGCCATTTGTATGTCTTCATTGGAGAAGTGTCCGTTCATGTCTTCTGCCCATTTTTTGATATGATTATCTATTTTGTGTGTGTTGAGTTTGAGAAGTTCTTTATAGATTCTGGACATCAGCCTTTTGTCTGTACTGTCGCTTGAAAATATCTTCTCCCATTCCGTGGGTTGCCTCTTTGTTTTGTTGACTGTTTCCTTGGCTGTGCAGAATCTTTGGATCTTGATGAAGTTCCAAAAGTTCATTTTTGCTTTTGTTTCCTTTGTCTTTGGAGATATATCTTGAAAGAAGTTGCTGTGGCTGATATCAAAGAGGTTACTGCCTATGTTCTCCTCTAGGATTCTGATGGATTCCTGTCTCACGTTGAGGTCTTTTGTCCATTTCGAGTTTATCTTTTTCTACAGTGTAAGAGAATGGTCGAGTTTCATTCTTCTACATATAGCTGTCCAATTATCCTGGCACAATTTATTGAAGACACTGTCTTTTTTCCACTGGATATTTTTCCTGCTTTGTTGAAGATTATTTGACCATAGAGTTGAGGGTCCATATCTGGGTTCGCTACTCTGTTCCACTGGTCCATGTGTCTGCTTTTATGCCAGTACCATGCTCTCTTGGTGATCACAGCTTTGAAGTAAAGCTTGAAATCAGGTAACGCGATGCATCCAGTTTTTTTTCTGTTTTTCAACATTGCCTTAGCGATTCAGGGTCACTTCTGATTCTATACAAATTTTATGATTATGTACTCCAACTCTTTGAAAAATACTGGTGGAATTTTGATCAGAATGGCATTAAAAGTATAGATTGCTCTAGGCAGTACAGACATTTTAAAAATGTTTATTCTTCTGATCCAAGAGCATGGAATGGTCTTCCATCTTTTTGTGTCTTCTTCATTTTCTTTTATGAGTGTTCGGTTGTTCCTCGAGTACAGATCCTTTACCTGCTTGGTTAGGTTTATTCCCAGTCCATAGTCTTATGGTTCTTGGTGCTATAGTAAATGGAATCAATTCTCTAATTTCCCTTTCTGTATTTTCATTGTCAGTGTATAAGAAAGCCACTGATTTCTGTACATTAACTTTGTATCCTGCCACATGACCAAATTGCTGTATGAGTTCTAGTAGTTTTGGGGTGGAGTCTTTGGGGTTTTCCATATAAAGTATCATGTTATCTGTGAAGATAGAGAGAGTTTGACTTCTTCATTGCCAATTTGGATACCTTTTATTTCTCTTTGTTGTCTGATTGCTGTTGCTAGGACTTTTATTACTATGTTGAATAAGAGTGGTGAGAGTGGGCATCCTTTTCATGTTCCTGATTTCTATGGGAAGGCTGTGAGCTTTCTCTCAGGGAGGATGATATTCACTGTGGGTTTTTCATAGATAGATTTTATGAAGTTCAGGAATATTCCCTCTATCCCTATACTTTGAAGCGTTTTAATCAGGAACAGATGTTGGATTTTGTCAAATTCTTTTCTGCATCAATTGAGAGAATCATGCGCTTCTTCTCTCTTCTCTTATTGATTTGTTCTATCACATTGTTGATTTGCGAATGTTGAACCATCCTTGGAACCCAGAGATGAATCCCACCTCATTATGGTGGATAATCTTTTTAATGTGCTGTTGGATTCTGTTTGCTAGGGTCTTGTTGAGAATCTTAGCATCCATATTCATCAGTGATATTCGTCTGAAATTCTTCTTTCTTCTGTGGTGTTTGCCTGGTTTGGGAAACAGGGTAATGCTGGCTTCGTCAAAAGAGTCTGGAAGTTTTCTTTCTGCTTCAATTTTTTGAAACCACTCCAGGAGAATAGGTGTTATTTCTTCTTTGAAAGTTTGGTAGAATTCCCCAGGGACTCCATCAGGTCCTGGTGTCTTGTTTTTTTGGGAGGTATATTTTTTGTTTTTTGTTTTTTTGTTTTTAAGATTTTATTTATTTATTTGAAAGAGAGAGAGAGAGAGATCACAAGTAGGCAGAGAGAGAGGAAGGGAAGCAGGCTCCCTGCCTAGCAGAGAGCCAAATGTGGGGCTTGATCCCATGACCCTGGGATCATGACCTGAGCTGAAGGCAGAGGCTTTAACCCACTGAGCCACCCAAGCGCCCCTTTTGGGAGGTTTTTGATCACTGCTTCAATCTCGTTACTAGATATCACTAGATATTGGTCTATTCAGGTTGTCCCTTTCTTCCTGGTTCAATTTTGGGAGTTTATAGTTTTCCAGGAATGCATCCATTTCATCTAGGTTGCTTAGCTCATTGGCATATAACTGTTGATAATAACTTCTGATGATTGTTTCTACTTCCTTGGTGTTAGATGTGATCTCTCCCTTTTCATTCATAATTTTATTAATTTGGGCTTTCTCTCTTTTCTTTTGGATTAGTGTGGCAATGGTTTATCAATCTTATTGATTCTTTCAAAAAACCAGCTTCTAGTTTCATTGATACATTCTACTGTATCTCCGGTTTCTACCTCATTGATCTCTGCCTTAATCTTGATTATTTTCCTTTTTCTGTGTGGAGTTGGTTTGATTTGTTGTTGATTCTCCAGTTCTTTAATGTGTAGAGACAGCTGGTGTATTCTGGAATTTCAATTTTTTTGAGGGAGGCTTGGATCACTATGAATTTCCCCCTTAGGACCTCCTTTGCTGTATACCATAGGTTTTGGCCTGAAGTGTCTTCATTCTCATTGGTTTCCATGAATTGTTTAAGTTCTTCTTTGATCTCCTGGTTGATCCAAGCATTCTTAAGCAAGGTGGTCTTTAGCTTTCAGGTGTTTGAGTTCCTTCCATACTTTTCCTTGTGGTAGAGCTCCAGTTTCAAAGAATTTTGATCTGAGAATATGCACGGAATAATCTCAATTTTTTGGTATCGGATGAGCCCTGATTTGTGACCCAGTATGTGGTATATTCTGGAGAAGGTCCCATGTGCACTTGAGAAGAATGGGTATTCTATTGTTTTAGGGTGGAATGTTCTTTATATATCTATGAGGTCCATCTGGTCCAATGTGTCATCCTTCATTTCTTTATTGATTTTCTGCTTGGATGATCTATTACTGAGAGAGGCATTTTAAGATCTCCTACTATTAATGAATTCATATCAATATAACTCTTTATCTTGATTAATAGTTTTCATATGTAATTGGCTGCTCCATATTGGGGGCATAGGTATTTACAATTGTTAGATCATCTTGGTGGATAGTCCCTTTAAGAATTATGTAGTGTCGGTGGAGAGGAGAAGGAAGTTGAGAGAAATTGGAAGGGGAGGTCAACCAAGAAACACTATGGACTCTGAAAAAGAACCTGAGAGTTTTGAAGGGGCGGGGGTTGGGAGGTTGGGGAACCAGGTGGTGGGTAATAGGGAGGGCACATATTGCATGGAGCACTGGGTGTTGTGCAAGAACAATAAATACTGTTACGCTGAAAAAAAAAAGAATTATGTAGTGTCGGGAGGAGTCAAGATGGCAGAGAAGTAACAGGTTGAGACTACATCAGGTAGCAGGAGATCAGCTAGATAGCTTATCTAAACATTCCAAACACCTACAAATCCAATAGGAGATTGAAGAGAAGAAGAACAGCAATTCTAGAAACAGAAAATCAACCACTTTCTGAAAGGTAGGACTGGCGGAGAAGTGAATGCAAAGTGACAGGAAGATAGACCACAGCGGGAGGGGCTGGCTCCTGGCAAGCAGCGGAGCAAAGGAGCACTAATCAGGACTTTTAAAACTCTGTTCCACTGAGGGACACCGCTCCAGAGGCTAAACAGGGGTGAAGCCCACGCAGGGTTAGTTTGGCCCCAGATCCTGCAGGGTCACAGAATGATCAGGGGTGTCTGAGTGTTGTAGAGCTTGCAGGTATCAGAATGGGGGGAAGCCAGCTACAGAGACAGAGCTGAGGAGTGAGCTCTCAGCTCAGGGTTACCTTGAACTGTTGCGGGCTGGGTGAGCTTGGAGCGCAGCCAAAGGCCAGGGAGACGGGAGTGATTGGGCGCTCTTCTCTGAGGGCGCACTGAGGAATGGAGCACCAAGCCCTCTGCTCCTCCAGGCCGGAGACTGGGAAGCCACCATTTTCATTCCCATCCTCTGGAACTCTTTGGAAAGGGTTCAGGGAACAAAAGCTCCCGAAAGCGAACCTGAGCGGATTACTTAGCCAGGCCCCTGGTAAAGGCGGTGCAATTCCACCTCGGGCAAAGATGCTTGAGAATCACTACAACAGGCCCCTCCCCCAGAAGATCAACAAGAAATCCAGCCAGGACCAATTTACCTACCAAGGAGAGCAGATTCAGTACCAAGGAGAGCAGCGGAATTCAAGAGGAGGAGAAAGCAAAGCACGGTACTCATGGCTTTCTCCCCATGATTCTTTAGTCTTGTGGTTAATTTAATTATTTTTCAAATTTTTTTCTTTTTCTTTTTTCTTCTTCTGCTAATTTTTATAACTTTTGCCCTTCTCTTTTTTAACGTTTTTAAACTAGTTAATCTAATATATAAATATATATATATATATATATATATACATATAGTCTTTTTTATATTTTTTCTTTATTTGTTTTCTTTTTTTCTTTTTTTTTTTCTGAACCTCTTTTTATCCGCTTTCTCCCCCCCACTATTTGGGGTCTCCTCTGAATTGGTTAAAGTGCATTTTTCTGGGGTCTTGCCCACACTTTTAGTATTTTACTTGCTCCCTCATATACTCTTATCTGGACAAAATGACAAGGCGGAAAAATTCACCATGAAAAAAAGAACAAGAGGCAGTACCGAAGACGAGGGACCTAATCAATACAGACATTGGTAATATGTCAGATCTAGAGTTCAGAATGATGATTCTCAAGGTTCTAGCCAGGCTCAAAAAAAAGCATGGAAGATAATATAGAAAACCTCTCTAGAGATATAAAAGCCCTTTCTGGAGAAATAAAAGAACTAAAATCTACCCAAGCTGAAATCAAAAAAGCTATTAATGAGGTGTAATAAAAAATGGAGGCTCTCACTGCTAGGATAAATGAGGCAGAAGAAAGAATTAGTGATACAGAAGACCAAATGACAGAGAATAAAGAACCAGAGCAAAAGAGGGACAAATTGCTACTGGACCACAAGGGGAGAATTCGAGAGATAAGGGACACCATAAGACAAAACAACATTAGAATAACTGGGGGGCACCTGGGTGGCTCAGTGGATTAAGCTTCTGCCTTCAGCTCAGGTCATGATCTCAGGGTCCTGGGATCGAGCCCTGCATCGGGCTCTCTGCTCTGCAGGGAGCCTGTTTCCTCCTCTCTCTTTGCCTGCCTCTCTGCCTACTTGTGATCTCTCTCTCTGTCAAAAAAATAAATAAAATCTTAAAAAAAAAACGAATAATTGGGATTCCAGAAGAAGAAGAAAGAGAGAGGGGAGCAGAAGGTCTATTGGAGAGAATTATTGGAGAGAATTTTCCTAATATGGCAAAGGGAACAAGCATCAAAATCAAGGAGGTACAGAGAACCCCCCTCAAAATCAACAAGAATAGGTCCACACCCAGTCACCTAACAATAAAATTTACAAGTCTTAGTGGCAAAGAGAAAATCCTGAAAGCAGCCTAGGAAAAGAAGTCTGTAACATACAATGGTAAAAATATTAGACTGGCAGTGATCTATATTTAAAATGTGTAGTAGGAAGCATACACGTGCACCTCTCTAGATGTTCATACGGGTACAGATGCATATATTCAAAGGAGACCCTGATGAACCTGAAGGACGCTGAGGGACTGTCTTTAATCCACTTTCACCACACTGTAGATTTTAGTAATAAACCAGAAACAAGAAAAAAAAAATCCAGTTGTCCCTGTAAAAAGGAAGAAGATCAGGACGATGACCACTGTGTACCCGAAGTATAAAATGCTGCTTGCAAAGCCTGTGATTTGAAGTTTGGCGAAGAAGTAATGAACTGCATATATGAAAAGGTAAACAGCTGTGAAACTGCTGGTAAAAAAGGAAGCAGACTTATTCACAGAGACCTGGCAGGCCAGAAAGAGCTGGCATGATATATTCAGAGCACTAAAGGATAAAAACACGCAGCCAAGAATACTATATCCAGCTATGCTGTCATTGAAAATAGAAGGAGAGATAAAAAGCTTCCAGGACAAACAAAAACTGAAAGAATTTGCAAACACGAAACCAGGTCTACAGGAAATATTGAAAGGGGTCCGCTAAGCAAAGAGAGAGCCTAAAAGTAGTAGATCAGAAGGGAACAGAGACAATATACAGTAACAGTCACCTTACAGGCAATACAATGGCACTAAATTCATATCTCTCAATAGTTACCCTGAATGTAAATGGGCTAAAAGCCCCAATCAAAAGACACAGGGTATCAGAATGGATAAAAAAACAAAATCCATCTATATGTTGTCTACAAGAAACTCATTTTAGAACGGAAGACACCTCCAGATTTAAAGTGAGGGGGTGGAAAACAATGTACCATGCTAATGGACATCAGAAGAAAGCTGGGGTGGCAATCCTTATATCAGATCAATTAGATTTCAAGCCAAAGACTATAATAAGAGATGAGGAAGGACACTATATCATACTCAAAGGGTCTGTACAACAAGAAGATCTAACAATTTTAAATATCTATGTCCCTAACGTGAGAGCAACCAACCATATAAACCAATGAATAACAAAATCAAAGAAACACAGCAACAATAATACAGTAACAGTAGGGGACTTTAAAACTCCCCTCACTGAAATGGACAGATCATCCAAGCAAAAGATCAACAAGGAAATAAAGGCCTTAAATGACACACTGGACTAGATGAACATCACAGATATATTCAGAACATTTAAACCCAAAGCAAAAGAATACACATTCTTCTCTAGGGAACATGGAACATTCTACAGAATAGATCACATCCTAGGTCCTAAATCAGGTCTCAACTGGTATCAAAATACTGGGATCATTCCCTGCTTATTTTCAGACCACAATGCTCTGAAGCTAGAACTCAATTACAAGAGGAAATTTGCAAAGAACCCAAATCCATGGAGACTAAACAGCATCCCTCTAAAGAATGAATGGGTCAACCAGGAAATTAAAGAAGAATTGAAAAAATTCAAGGAAACAAATGATAATGAAAACACAACAGTTCAATATCTGTGGGACATAGCAAAGGCCGTCCTGAAAGGAAAATATATAGCGCTATAAGCCTTTCTCAAGAAACAAGAAGGGTCTCAAGTAAACAATTTAACCCTACACCTAAAGGAGCTGGAGAAAGAACAAGAAAGAAACCCTAAATCCAGCAGGAGAAGAGAAATCATAAAGATCAGAGCAGAAATCAATGAAATAGAAACCAAACAAACAAACAAACAAACAAACAAAACCAGTAGAACAAATCAACGAAACTAGGAGCTGGTTCATTGAAAGAATTAATAAGATTGATAAACCCCTAGCCAAACTTATCAAAAAGAAATGAGAAAGGACCCAAATAAATAAAATCCTGAATGTAAGAGGAGAGATCACATCTAACACCAAAGAAATACAGACAATTATAAAAACATACTATGAGCAACTCAATGCCAACAAATTTGACAATCTGAAAGAAATGGATGCATTCCTAGAGATATATAAACTACCACAACTGAACCAGGAAGAAATAGAAAACCTGAATAGACCTATAACCAGTAAGGAGATTGAATGAGTCATCAAAAATCTCCAAACATACAAAAGCCCAGGGCCAGACGGCTTCCCAGGGGAATTCTACCAAACATTTAAAGAAGAATTAATTCCTATTCTCCTGAAACTGTTCCAAAAAATAGAAGTGGAAGGAAAACTTCCAAATCATTTTATGAGGCCAGCATCACCTTGACCCCAAAACCAGACAAGGATCCCATCAAAAAAAGGGAACTACAGACCAATATCCTTGATGAACACAGACGCAAAAATTCTCACCAAAATACTAGCCAATGGGATCCAACAGTATATTAAAAAGATTATTTACCATGACCAAGTGGGATTTATTCCAGGGCTGCAAGGTTGGTTCAAGATCTGCAAATCAATCAATGTGATAGAACACATTAATAAAGGAAAGAACAAGAACCATATGATACTCTCAATAGATGCTGAAAAATCATTTGACAAAGTACAGCATCCTTTCCTGATCAAAACTCTTCAAAGTGTAGGGATAGAGGGCACATACCTCAATATTTTCAAAGCTATCTATGAAAAACCCACCGCAAATATCATTCTCAATGGAGAAAAACTGAAAGATTCCGCTAAGATCACGAACACGGCAGGGATGTCCATTATCACCACTGCTATTGAACATAGTACTAGAAGTCCTAGCCTCAGCAATCAGACAACAAAAGGAAATCAAAGGCATCCAAATTGGCAAAGAAGAAGTCAAACTATCACTCTTTGCAGATGATATGATACTATATGTGGAAAACCCAAAAGACTCCACTCCAAAACTGCTAGAGCTAGTACAGGAATTTAGTAAAGTGTCAGGATATAAAATCAATGCACAGAAATCAGTTGCATTTCTCTATACCAACAATAAGACAGAAGAAAGAGAAATTAAGGAGTCAATCCCATTTGCAATTGCACCCAAAACTATAAGATACCTAGGAATAAACCTAATCAAAGAATCTATACTCAGAAAATTATAAAGTACTTATGAAAGAAATTGAGGAAGACACAAAGAAATGGAAAAATGTTCTATGTTCCTGGATTGGAAGGACAAATATTGTGAAAATGTCTATGCTACCTAAAGCAATATACACATTTAATGCATTCCCAATCAAAATTCCATCCATTTTGTTCAAAGAAATGGAACAAATCATCCTCAAATTTATATGGAACCAGAAAAGACCTCGAATAGCCAAAGGAATATTGAAAAAGAAAGCCAAAGTTGTTGGCATCACAATTCCGGACTTCAAGCTCTATTACAAAGCTGTCATCATCAAGACAGCATGGTACTGGCACAAAAACAGACACATAGACCAATGGTACAGAATAGAGAGCCCAGAAATAGACCCTCAACTCTATGGTCAACTAATCTTCAAAAAGGCAGGAAAGAATGTCCAATGGAAAAAAGACAGCCTCTTCAACAAATGGTGTTGGGAAAATTGGACAGCTACATTCAGAAAAATGAAACTGGACCATTTCCTTACACCACACATGAAAATAGACTCAAAATGGATGAAGGACTTCAATGTGAGAAAGGAATCCATCAAAATCCTTGAGGAGAACACAGGCAGCAGCCTCTTTGACCTCAGCCGCAGCAACGTCTTCACAGGAACATCGGCAAAGGCAAGGGAAGCAAGGGCAAAAGTGAACTATTGAGATTTCATCAAGATCAAAATCTTTTGCACAGCAAAGGAAACAGTTAACAAAACCAAAAGACAACTGACAGAATGGGAGAAGATATTTGCAAACATATCAGATAAACATATGCAGACATATCAGATAAAGGGCTAGTGTCCAAAATCTATAAAGAACTTAGCAAACTCAACACCCAAAGAACAAATAATCCAATCAAGAAATGGGCAGAAGACATGAACAGACATTTCTGCAGAGATGACATCCAGATGGCCAACAGACACATGAAAAAGTGCTCCACATCACGTGGCATCAGGGAAATACAAATCAAAACCACAATGAGATATCACCTCACATTAGTCAGAATGGCTAAAACTAACAAGTCAGGAAATGACAGATGCTGGCGAGGATGTGGAGAAAGGGGAACCCTCCTACACTTTTGGTGGGAATGCAAGCTGGTGCAACCACTATGGAAACAGCATGGAGGTTCCTCAAAATGTTGAAAGTAGAACTGCCCTATGACCCAGCAATTGCACTACTGGGTATTTACCCTAAAAATACAAACGTAGTGATCCAAAGGGGCACATGCACCTGTATGTTTATAGCAGCAATGTCTACAATAGCCAAACTATGGAAAGAACCTAGATGTCCATCAACACATGCATGGATAAAGAAGATGTGGTATAGGGCGCCTGGGTGGCTCAGTGGGTTACGCCTCTGCCTTCTGCTAAGGTCATGATCTCAGGGTCCTGGGATCGAGTCCCGCATCAGGCTCTCTGCTTGGCAGGGAGCCTGCTTCCTCCCCTCTCTCTCTGCCTGCCTCTCTGCCTACTTGTGATTTCGCTCTGTCGAATAAATAAATAAAATCTAAAAAAAATTTAAAAAAAGAAGATGTGGTATATATACACAATGCAATACTATGCAGCCATCAAAAGAAATGAAATCTTGCCATTTGCAACAACATGGATGGAACTAGAGGGTATCATGCTTAGTGAAATAAGTCAATCAGAGAAAGACACTATCATATGATCTCCCTGATATGAGGATGTGGAGATGCAACATGGGGGTTGGGGGGTAGGAGGAGAATAAATGAAACAAGATGGGATTGGGACTGAGACAAACCATAAGTGACTCTTAATCTCACAAAACAAACTGAGGGTTGCTGGGTGGAGGAGGTTTGGGAGAGGGAGGTGGGGTTATGGATATTGGGGAGGGTATGTGCTATGGTGAGTGCTGTGAAGTGTGTAAGTGTGTGGCGATTCACAGACCTGTACCCCTGGGGATAAAAATGCATTATATGTTTATAAAAAAATAAAAAATGAATAAAAATTTTAAAAAAAAGTCAAATTAAAAAAAGAATAATTTCTACAGAAGCCCATTCATATAAAGTTTAAAATAATGCAAAAAATAGCTGTGTTAGTCTAGTAAGTATTTTTCTTTTTAAAAAATGGAAACAGTATATATTATTTTATAAGGAAATTTTTAATATAATCATACACTGTGAACATCTCTTCATACCAATAAATCCAGAACACTAACATCTTTTTTTTAAAAAAAGAAAGAATTATGTAGTGTCCTTCTGTATCTCTGACTATAGTCTTTAGCTTAAAATCTAATTTATCTGATATGAGAATCGCTAGCCCGGCCTTCTTTTGAGGCCCATTGGCATGAAAGATGCTTCTCCATCCCTTCACTTTCTGTCTGGGTGTATCCTTAGGTTCGAAATGGCTCTCTTGTAGACAACATATGGATGGGTCCTGTCGTTTTATCCAATCTGCAGCCCTGTGTCACTTTTTGGGCACATTTAGGCAGTTCACATTGAGAGTGATTATTGAGAGATATGTTTTTATTGACATCGTGTTACCTTTGAAGTCTTTCTTTCTGTAGATTGTCTCCATATTTCTGTTCAATGATATTCTTAGGATTTTTCCTCTTTTATAGAACCCCCCTTAATATTTCCTGCAGTGTTGGCTTGGTGGTTGCATAGTCTTTTAAGCTTTGCCGGTCTTGGAAACTCTATCTCTCCATACATTTTGAATATCGTCTTGCTGTATAAAGTATTCTTGGCCTCATGTTCTTCTCATTTAGAGCCCTGAATACATCTCGCCAGCCCTTTCTGGCTTGCCAGGTTTCTGTGGACAGGTCTGACGTTATTCTGATGGGCTTTCCTCTGTACATAAGGAGCTTCTTTGTCCTTGCTGCCTTTAAGAGGGCCTGTTCAGGTTAAAAGGTTATCATGGAACTTGATGTACTGACATCTCACTGTAATGGTAAATAGGTTAAAAAATTATCTATATAAAAATAATGAACCAGAATAGTGGGAACGAATTAAAAATCAAAGTTGTATCTATGAGGTAGTGGTGGTTGTTCTTTTGTTGTCTTTTTTTTTTTTCCTGGTTGGCTTTCTGGGGGAGGGGCCTGCCACGTGGGTTTTCAGGCAGTGTTCCCTGAGTTAAGTCCTCCCACCCCCCTCAAGGGGTTGGACTCTGAGGAAACCCTTTTTTCAGGCTTTTGTTCTCTGGAGTTTTTATGTTTGTTTGTTCATTTGTTTTCTCTCGCCTTGACAGCTTTGATGGTTTTGGAAGTTTAGAGGAAAGCAAACTGCACCCAGACCTCCCTCTCAGAGAGAAGCCTCAGTCTGTTCCCCTCTGGGTGCTCCAGAGCACATAAGTTCCCCCTTGGCTGCTGGCAGAGCACGTTCTGAGTCACGGTCCCTGGGGACACAGGAACTCCTGCTTGTACCCAAAACCACAACAGCGGCGGTTGTCTGGGCAGCTCCAGACCGCCAGAGAGTTTCCAAGCAGAGATCACACACTGAGATTTTCCTGCTGGCCTGGGCTGGGTGTGCCTAGACTTTCCAGGTGTGAGAGCAGCCAGCTGGTGCCTGCGCACACCTCTCTCCAGGGAGGGTGTGGGGCGGGACTCAGGCTCTGATAGCAAGGCAGGGCGCACATGTGGGGACTGCAAAAATGCTGTGATTCTGCCAGCTGGTGAGGCTCCCAGTCCCTCATGGGAGCTGCACCCCATGTGCTCTCAGATGCGCTTGCAGTTCAGGGACCAAGACCTGGTTTCTTCGCCGCACTCTCTCTGGCTCAGCGCCAGTGGTGGCTGTCCTGGGTCAGGGGACTTAAGCTCCTGTCCCTAACCGCCCTGATTCCCACAATCCCCCCCCCCATGATCCTTTGCTCTTTTTGAGTGCTTTCAACCAGACTCCAAGTTAATGCTGGTCCCCAGTCACAGGGCACTCTCGTATTGGGGTATTATTTTCCAATGGGGCACTTCTGGTGGCTCCCTCCCCCTTTTGTTTATCTTCCTTTATCAGTCCGATGTTCTTGCTCTGCTTTACCTGCCCACTGGCTCTTCTGCCCCCGTAGAGATCCAGACATTTATAATTCTGATTATAAGGGTGATTTCATGGGTGATCAGAGTTCTTTGGTAGGTAATCCACTCACTTTAGGGTACAGGTTGAAATGGCGCCTCCTCCTACCTCCCCACCATCTTGTCCCTCCATCTTATTGATTCTTTGAAAAACCAGCTTTTAATTTCACTGATGTGTTTTACTGTTTCTCTACTTTCTATCTCATTGATCTCTGCTCTAATCTTGATTATTTCCCTTCTTGTGTGTGGAGTTGGCTTAATTTGTTGTTGATTCTCCAGTTCTTTCAGTGTAAAGACAGCTGGTGTATTCTGGATTTTTCAATTTTTTTCTTTTTAGGGAGGTTTAGGTGGCTTTGTATTTCCCCCTTAGAACTGCTTTTGCTGTATTCTAGATTTTGGACCAAAGTGTCTCCATTCTCATTGGTTTCCATAAATTTTTTAATTTCTTCTTTGATTTCCTGGTTGATCCAAGCATTCTTAAGCAAGGTGGTGGTTAGCTTCCAGGTGTTTGAATTCCTTCTGAACTTTTTCTTGTGGTTGAGCTCCAGTTCAAAGCATTGTGATCTGAGAATATTCAGGGAATAATATCAATCTTTTGATATCAGTTGAGCCCGATTTGTCACCCAGTATGTGGTCTTTTCTGGACAAGGCTCCATGTGCACTCATACATAAATGTAGTTGCTTGAAACAACATATTTTTATTATCTCATTTTCTATGGGCAGGAGTCTAGACACTACTTATTAGGCCCTTAGGTGTCAGAGTCATAAGGCTGTGATCCAAGTTTCATCCAGAGCTGAGTTCTCATCTGAAAGCTCAGCTAAGGAGGATCAACTGCTGAATTCACATGGTCATTGCCATAATTTCAGGTTCTCAAGAGTTGTTTGACTGACTGCCAGGCTACTCCATCACAGCAATTTGCTTCATCAAAAGCAATAGCATGACAGAGTCCACTAACAAGTTGGAAGTCATGATAATA
Organism: Meles meles; assembly: GCF_922984935.1. Taxonomy (NCBI): domain Eukaryota; kingdom Metazoa; phylum Chordata; class Mammalia; order Carnivora; family Mustelidae; genus Meles; species Meles meles. The sequence goes on along the minus strand of NC_060087.1, from coordinate 48,431,155 downwards.
CATAAACTTCATGGAAGTGACATCCCATAACATTTGCCATATTTCATTGGTTAGAAGCAAGTTCCAGGGATAAGTGATTTTACTTTTCATTTGTTTTATTGTATTTTAAAGGCTGTATTTATTTATTAGACAGAGAGAGAAAGAGAGAGAGAGCACAAAAACGAAGAGAGCAGCAGAGGGAGAGAGAGAGAAGCAGGCTATCTGCTGAGCAGGGATCCCCATATGGGGTTTGATCCAAGGACTCTCAGATCATGACCTGAGCCGAAGGCAGATAATTAACCAACTGACCCAACCATGTGCCTCAAGGAAGGAGTGATTTCAAAAGGGGATGGGTGAGCCTGTTGATGAGTATTAAGGAAGGCAAAGACTGCATGGAGTACTAGGTGTTATATGCAAACAATGAATCATGGAACACTACATCAAAAACTAGTGACTATCTCAGCATAATTTCTTCCAGTCCCGTCCATGTTGCTACAAAAGTTGGGTATTCGTCCTTTCTGATGGAGACATAATACTCCATTGTGTATATGGACCACATCTTCCTTATCCATTCATCCGTTGAAGGGCATCTTGGTTCTTTCCACAGTTTGGAGACCATAGCCATTGCTGCAATAAACATTGGGGTACAAATGGCCCTTCTTTTCACTACATCTGTATCTTTGGGGTAAATACCCAGCAGTGCAATTGCAGGGTCATAGGGAAGCTCTATTTTTAATTTCTTCAGGAATCTCCACACTGTTCTCCAAAGTGGCTGCACTAACTTGCATTCCCACCAACAGTGGAAGAGGGTTCCCCTTTCTCCACATCCTCTCCAACACACGTTGTTTCCTGTCTTGCTAATTTTGGCCATTCTAACTGGTGTCAGGTGGTATCTCAATGTGGTTTTAATTTGAATCTCCCTGATGGCTAGTGATGATGAACATTTTTTCATGTGTCTGATAGCCATTTGTATGTCTTCGTTGGAGAAGTGTCTGTTCATATCTTCTGCCCATTTTTTGATATGATTATCTGTTTTGTGTGTGTTGAGTTTGAGAAGTTCTTTATAGATCCTGGATATCAACCTTTTGTCTGTACTGTCATTTGCAAATATCTTCTCCCATTCCGTGGGTCACTAAGTCAAGCAGAGAGAGTCAAGTATCATATGGTCTCACTTATTTGTGGAGCATAACAAATAACCTGGAGGACATGAGGAGATGGAGAGGAGAGGGAGTTGAGGGAAACTGGAAGGGGAGATGAACCATGAGAGACTATGGACTCTGAAAAACAACCAGAGGGTTATGAAGGGGCGGTGGGGGGGGTGGGGGGGGTGGGAGGTTGAGGAACCAGGTGGTGGGTAATAGAGAGGGCACGTACTGCATGGAGCACTGGGTGTGATGCCAAAACAATGAACACTGTTATGCTGTAAATAAAAAAATAAAAATAAATAAATTAATTAAAAAAAAAACTAGTGACTAACATAACATAATAAAAAAAGGGGTAATGAATACCAGGAGGCGGAGGTCACTGAGAGCCACCTTTACTTCTGCCTTTCACACAAAGGTAACAGTTTTTATTTTCTCTGACAACCAGAAAAAAACTAAGCCTTCCTAGGAAAATGAGACTTTTCTCATGAGTCAGGACCATCATCTATCCAGCAGAAGGCTTATGAACAATCAATAGTTCTGCAGCTGAAAGTCACTCATGAGATTAGTAACTTCCATGACCAGAGACATGAGAACAGACACACATATCTTTATTCTAGTTAAAATATTAATTCATCCTCACTGTTAAATGCTAGCATTTTACAGAAATGTTTACTGAAAAATGTGATAATGTGATAAAGAAAATTAAAGTCTTACAGTCTGCTTCCTTTACATAAACATGCCCAGAAATTACCACTACCAATAATTTGGAGTATTTTTCCCTAGAAACATTTTCTATTCATACGCTAATGTAACATTTCTAAATTAAAAATATAAATTATAGCATAATACTGTTTTGCAGTCCCTACTAAATAAATAGTATATAATTCCATATTTACTTTTAACTCCACAACATATAACTCTAATTTACTTTTCTGTTAGTGTATAGAGTTTAATTGGGACTATAAACCTTCATTTGTCTTATCAAATACCTATTGTGAGTATCTGTATCATTTCCAATGATTAAAAACATATTGTTAAGAACATTGCTTTACATGCATTCTTTTATAATTGTGTGTTTTTCTAAGATACATTTCTGGTAATGGGATTGTTGGCTAAATGGAATGAACTTTACAACTTTCCTCTGATTATTTGCAAAATCTTCCCAATCACAGTGACAATTAAAATCACCACAAATTCTACTCAGATATTACTTTTTCATTTTTGTAAATATTAAAGTTAATATGTTTACCCAATATTTTTTCCTTGCACTCATACATATACACACATGAATTATAACTACTTCTACATATACAGATTTTTATTTTTCTCATTTGTTATCTTATTGTATCACTACTGATATGTAACCAATAATTAGACTCTACTAAGGTATTGGGTTAAGTGTTGGACCAATGGAACTCAGTTGATGGTGCACCCCTACCCTTGTCTGATTTCCTACATTGTTGTTATTAATAAGTATAAACTTTATGTGTATAAACACATTCAATGCATTCTTATTGCTTTTATACACTTGTCATGCCATCATATCCTGAGTATTTCTCACGGTGATACTTGTTAAAAATGTGTTAACCAACCTAATATTTGCTGTGATTTAAATCAAATAATCATATAAATTTTAAAGATTTATTTATTTTAGAGACAGAGAAAATGAATGGAAGGGGCAGAGAGACAGGGACAGAGCATCTCAAGCAGACTCCATGCTCAGCATGGAACCCAATAAGGGGCTTGATTTCATGACTTTGAGATCAGGACCTGAGCCAAAGTCAAGAGTCAGACACTTAACCGATTGTGCCACTGAGGCACCCCCTAATGATAAATTTAAATGAACTAAAGAGAAATCATGAAATTACTGAGTATGTGATTTCATAATGATGGTGCCAACCTAGCATATAAGCAGAAGTGAAAAAGAAGTGAGTGATTGGGAAGATATCAGAGTAGGGCACTAAACTCACCTTGTCCCAGGGATACAACTAGATAACACTTACATCAGTGTAAAAAACAACAAACAAAACAAAATGACCAAAAGACTGGCAGAAAACCTCCACAAATAAATGTAAAATAGAGGCCACATTAAAGAGAGTAGAAAAGGTGAAAATATGGTGGGGAGCTAAATAGACCAATGAACTGTCCATGTGGTAGAAACCTGTGGATGCCAAGAAGGGCTAGAAAAGGACTTTCATACCAGGAAGTCTGCAGTGGGAAGATAAATCCCCATAAGATGTCGATTTCAAAACTAGAGAGGCCAAATTTTGAGAGGTCTTACTACCATGGAACTTAAACTCAGCATTACCAAAAATAGCCAAATTATGGCAAGAATCTAAATTTCCATCTGCTGATGAATGGATAAAGATGTTGTGGTATATATAATGGAATATTACTCATTGAAAAGAAATCTTGCCATTTTTAAAGACATGGATGGAGTTAGAGTGTATTATGTTAAGTGAAATAAGTCAGTTAGAGAAAGAAAAATACCATGTGATTTCACTTATATAAGGAATTTAAGAAATGAAACAATGAACATAGGGGAAACAGAAGCAAACCATAAAACAGACTCTTAACTATAGAGAACGAACTGAGGATTGCTGGAGGGGAGGTGGGCATACAGATGCGTTAAATGGGTGATGAGTATTAAGGAAGGCAATTGTGATGAGCATTGGGTGTTATACGTAAGTGATCAATCACTAAAATGTATTCCTGAAACCAATTTTACCCTACATGTTAACTAACTAGAATTTAAATAAAAACTTGAAACAAAAAATTTTTTTTAAATCAGCAGATTTAGTTTTGGGAGAGCTGGGAGAGCCAGAGGAAATTGAGTGCCTGCCCTTAAGGAGACAGCAAAACAAACAGCCTGTGGAGATACTAGGTAGAACCAACAGTTTGAAAAATACATGGGTCATATGGGACTGAAAGATATTTACTAATCTCAGAGGGTGTTCCAAAGGAACAGAGATTACTGGGGGACTCCTCCAGGAAAAAAGGAGCTAGTAGGTGCCATTTACCCCACCCACCCCCAGCATAAACACAGAGATACCTGTGGAAACCAGCATGGTCCAGACATTCATTACCTAAGTTACACTGTGACCCATGCCCTGAGGATTCAGTGGATCTGCCGTATCCAGTCAGTCATGCTTGTCACAAGACTGACACCATTGGTGCCTTCCCCAGAAGACTTCCCAAATATTGCCAACACCACCACTCCCAACCCACATTCTGCAAGATCTTGGTCCTGGCTCTAGTGGAGGCTGTGGGGAGGCCCATCAAGGAGGACCAACACACCTAGTTAAAACTGCCTGCCCCACTCCCACATGCTTTGCTGATTAGCCAGTCAGAAAACAGTGCTCACTTTGTTACAATCACATGACCCACCCTTGGATGCTTTGTCGATTGGGCCACCTGCCTCGGTCCTAGTGGCAGGGGCATGTCTCTCTTGTGTGCACACATATATTGTAGGCACTGTGAACCCTTCCCCCAAGCATGCTGAAGATCCTTTTCCTCTGTAAGCTTTTGGACTGAGCCTTTTCAAAGTAGCGCCACAAGCCTAACAGTGTGCAAGCAGCTCAGATAGGGGCCAGCACCACTCAAAAGTGACTCATGCCCTGGGGAGACAGAAATATAACTCTCTCTCTCTCTCTCTCTCTCTCACACACACACACACACACACACACACATGATAAGACTGTGGCAACAGTGTTGGACTAGTGGCAGAGAGTCTGATTGCAGGCCCTGGCCACCAACCAAAGTTTCTTAGGAGAAACAGGGAAAGTGCCACAAATTTTGGTGCTAGTTCATTGCTGGCAAATATCTGCTCAGACTCAACTCAAGCTCAAGGCAGCTCCAGGCTGATCCACTAGCAACACAGGGACCAAACACTGCCTACAACAGGCAAAGAGAACCATTTCAGACATCAGAACTGAAGAAAAAACTAGCTCAACCACAATAGCAGGGCACACAAAACACATAAAGAAGACTTCCCTGAAGAAGCAGATTCCACCAAAAAAAGAACAGCTTATTGCAGAACACTATAGGACCTATTCTTCATAAGGCCACTATTTTTAAGAGCAGGAGACATAGATGATTTTCCTAACACAGACAAACAGACACAGAGAAGTAAACAAAATGAGAAGGCAGAAGGATATGTTCAAAATGAAAGAACAGGACAAAATCAGATCAAAAGATCTAAGGCAAAATGGAGATAAACAATTTGACTGATAGAGAACTTAAAACAATGATAAAATGCTTTTTCTGTTGCAGAAAAAGCATTTATATTAGAGCAGAGATCAATGAGATAGAAACTAGAGATACAGTAGAATGCATCAATGAAACTAGAAGCTGGTTTTTTTAAAAGAATCAATAAGATTGATAAACCTTTGGCCAAACTAATCCAAAAGAAAAGAGAAAGCTCAAATTAATAAAATTATGAATGAAAAGGGAGAGATCACAACTAACACCAAGGAAGTAGAAACAATCATCAGAATTTATTATCAACAGTTATATGCCAATAAGCTAAGCAACCTAGATGAAATGGATGCATTCCTGGAAAACTATAAACTTCCAAAATTGGACCAGGAAGAAATGGACAACCTGAACAGATCAATATCTAGTAACAAGATTGAAGCAGTAATCAAAAACCTCCCAAAAAACAGGAGCCCAGGACCTTATGGATTCCCTGGAGAATTCTACCAAACATTCCAAGAAGAAATAATAGCTCTTATCCTGAAGCTATTTCAAAAAATTGAAGCAGAAGGAAAACTTCTAGACTCTTTATGCAGCCAGCATTACCCTGATCCCAAACCAGGAAAAGACCCCACCAAAAAGGAGAATTTCAGAACAATATCCTTGATGAATATGGATGCTACGATTCTCAAAACAATTAACTCCCAAAATTGAACCAGGAAGAAATAGATAACCTGAATAAACCAATATCTAGTAACAAGATTGAAGCAGTGATCAATAACCTCCCAAAAAACAAGAGCCCAGGACCTGATCGATTCCCTGGGGAATTGTGCGAAACATTCACAGAAGAAATAATATTCATTATACGGAAGCTGTTTCAAAAAATTGAAGCAGAAGGAGAATTTCCAGACTCTTTTTATGAAGTCAGCATTACCATAATCCCCAAACCAGGCAATGACCCCACCAAAAAGGAGAATTTCTGACCAATATCCCTGATTAATATCGACGGTAAGATTCTCAACAAGATCCTAGCAAATAGGATCCAACAGCACATTAAAAAGATTATCCACCATGACCAGGTGGGATTAATCCATGGGATGCAGGTGTGGTTCAACATTTGTAAATCAATCAATGTCATAGAACATATCAATAAGAGAAGAGAGAAGAACCACATAGTCCTCAATCAATGCAGAAAAAAACATTTGACAAAATACAGCTTCTGATGTGGTACATATACACAATGGAGTATTATGCCTCCATCAGAAAGGATGAATACCCAACTTTTGTAGCAACATGGACGGGACTGGAAGAGATTATGCTGAGCGAAATAAGTCAAGCAGAGAGAGTCAAGTATCATATGGTCTCACTTATTTGTGGAGCATAACAAATAACATGGAGGACATGGGGAGATGGAGAGGAGAGGGAGTTGAGGGAAACTGGAAGGGGACATGAACCATGAGAGACTATGGACTCTGAAAAACAACCAGAGGGTTTTGAAGGGGCGGGGGGGTTGGAAGTTGAGGAACCAGGTGGTGGGTAATAGGGAAGGCACGTACTGCATGGAGCACTGGGTGTGATGCCAAAACAATGAACACTGTTATGCTGTAAATAAACAAATAAAAAAATAAAACTAAAATTAAATACAGCTTCTGTTCCTGATTAAAATGCTTCAAGGTATGGGGATAGAGGGAACATTCCTCAACTTTATAAAATCTATGAAAAACCCACAGCAAATATCATCCTCAATGGGGAAAATCTGACAGCCTTCCCGTTGAGATCAGGAACACGACAAAGATGCCCACTCTCACCATTCTTGTTCAACATGGTATTAGAAGTCCTAGCAACAGCAATCAGAAAACAAAGGGAAATAAAAGGTATCCAAATTGACAATGAAGAAGTCAAACTCTCTCTCTTCGCAGATGAAATGATACTTTATATGGAAAACCCCAAAGACTCCACCCCCAAACTACTAGAACTCATACAGCAATTCGGTCATGTAGCAGGATGCAAAATAAATGTACAGATATCAGTGGCTTTCTTATACACTAACAATGAAAATACAGAAAGGGAAATTAGAGAATCGATTCCATTTACTATAGCACCAAGAACCATAAGATACCTGGGAATAAACCTAACCAAAGAGGTAAAGGATCTGTACTCAAGGAACTACAGAACACTCATGAAAGAAATTGAAGAAGACAAAAAAGATGGAAGACCATTCCATGCTCATGTATCAGAAGAATAAACATTGTTACAATGTCTATACTGCCTAGAGAAATCTATGCTTTCAATGCCATTACAATAAAAATTCCATCAGCATTTTTCCAAGAGCTGGAACCAACAATCCCGAAATTTGTAGGGAATCAGAAAAGACCCCAAATTACGAAGGAAATGTTGAAAAAGAAAAACAAAAGTGGGCTCATCACATTGCCTGATTTCAAGCTTAACTACAAAGCTGTGATCACCAAGATAGCATGGTACTGGCATAAAAACAGACACATAGACCAGTGGAACAGAGTAGAGAGCCCAGATATGGACTCTCAACTCTATGGTCAAAAATCTTTCGACAAAGCAGGAAAAAATATACAGTAGAGAAAGACAGTCTTTTCAATAAATGGTGCTGGCGAAATTGGACAGCTATGTGTAGAAGAATGAAACATGACCATTCTCTTACACAGTACACAAAGATAAACTTGAAATGGGTAAAAGACCTCAACGTGATGCAGTAATCCATCAGAATCCTAGAGTAACATAGGCAGTAACCTCTTCAATATCAGCCATAGCAACTTCTTTCAAGATATGTCTCCAAAGGCAAAGGAAACAAAAGAGAAAATGAACTTATGGGACTTCATCAAGATCAAAAGCTTCTGCACAGCAAAGGAAACAGTCAACAAAACAAAACGGCAACCCACATAATGGAAGAAGATATTTGCAAATGACACTACAGACAGAACACCTCAAACTCAACACACACAAGACAGGTAATCACGTCAAAAATGGGCAGAAGACATGAACAGACACTTCTCCAAAAAAGACATACAAATGGCTAACAGACACATGAAAAAATGCTCAGCATCATTAGACATCAGGGAGATTAAAATCTTCTGCACAGTGCCTGGGGAAAGAACATCAGGTTTCTTATAGCAAGTGAACCAAGCACACCTAGTTAAAACTTGCCACACTCAGGACACCCAGGTGACACAGTTGGGTAAGCATTTGACTCTTGGTTTCAGCTCAGTTTGTGATCTCAGGGTTGTGATATCATTTGCATTATAGGGATCCCAGAAGAAGAGAGAGAAAATGGGGGGCAGAAAATTTATTTGATGATATCAGAAAACTTCCTTAATCTGGGAAAAAAATCCAGATCCATGAAACACAGAACATCCTTAACAAAATCAACCCAAGGTGGTTAATATCAAGAAACATAATAACTGAAATGGCAAAAAGTCATGAAAGGGAAGCAGTTACATACAAGTCAAACCCTGTAAACCTATCAATTGATTCATTAACACAAACATTGCAGGACAGAGGAAGTAGCACGATATAGTCAAAGTGCTGAAAGAAAAAAAAAAAACCTACAACCAAAAAATAGTCTCTCCTGGGGTGTCTGGGTAGCTCAGTTGATTAAGCATCCATCAGGGTCCTGGGATCAAGACCCACATCTGCCTCCATGCTGAGTGCAGAGTTTGTTTGCCCCTTTCCCTCCCCCACTTGCATGCTCTCTCTCTCTCTTTCTCTCAATCTCTCTCAAATAAATAAAACCTTTAAAAGAATAAGCAAAAGGAATATTCTCACTTTCTGGTGCCAAGATACTTGTCATGACTACTATGATGAAGAAATGAAGGCATAGAATTCTGACCCTCAATGTGCTCATTTAGAGATGGAAGAATGAAACTCCCTCTTGAAGGAACACAGACAAACCTATGGGAATACTCGGAACTTCTCTTGGAAAACCTGACTAGTGAGTATGACTTGGACCTTTCCAAAGAACACAAGCCCAGGCTTGAGAGGATTTGGAGAAGTTAAAGCTGCAAAGCCAAATCACAGAAGGGAGCAACATGATTAAAACAATTGCTTTTGGTTGTTATGAGTGTGATACTTGGTACCATTCTCCCTATCCCGAAGACTATGCATGACTGAGACTTCTCTACATGTGCAAATTCTCTTTAAATTACATGAAGATCCAAATAATACTCTGATGACACATGGCTAAATGTGTTTGGAAACACCCATCCAACGAGAAGATCTACTGCAAAGGCTCTATCTCCATGTGTGATATGGATGGCAAGAAAAACAATATCTACTGCCAAAACCTGTGCCTATTGGCCAAGCTTTTTCTGGACCACAAGACATGATATTATGATGTGGAACTCTTCCTTTTTTATGTTATGACAGAAGCAGAAAACACTGGCTGTCACATGATGGGATATTTTCCAAGGAAAGAATTCATTCCTCAACTCCAAAGTGTCATGTATCTTCACTATTCCTCAGTATATGAAACTCCATGAAACAGAGGATTTCTTCCAAAGTGGAAGAAAAACAGAATGCCCCCTCTCCTCCTATCACAGTTACTGGAAAGAAGTGCTTCTCTTTTACCTGCATAATTTCCAAGGCAAAAGAGATTTCTGTCAAATAATTAACTAGGAGACAGCTGTGAATCCTGTGGACATTGTCTGCACTCTGCAAGACCTTCAGATGTTCAAGTTCTGGAAAGGAAAACACCTAGTTTTAAAGAGACAGGACCTGATTGATGAGTGGAGAGCCAAAGAGGCCGAAAGATCTAACTCCAATAAAACCATCGATCCAAGCTCGTTAAAATGGATCCTACCCAAGAGAACTTAAAGTGACCTGTTTCTCTGAGCCAGCAAACTATGGTAGTAGGAATCCATAACCTAGGGATCTGTCTGTCATTTTTGTTGTTCTGTTGATTGGCAAGTACAGTATCCTTTGGGAAGGCCATCCCCCTCAGGACTGTCCTGGCTCTGACCCTCATGTACACTGAAGTTGCTGATTCTGAGAAACTATTGTTTTGGCCTGAGTGAGGCTGCCTGCATGAGATCTCTGTTAGACTTGAGGGCAGATCCCTCATAACACTGACCCAGGGTGTTCTGTTTAGTACTGTACTTGTCCAGTCACTGGTTCTCCTCATGTCCTCTGGCCCCATGATGTTGTGTTTTATCTTCTAAACTTTCTACTACTGCTTCCTGTTGCCCAGTCACCAGACTTCCAAACCATGGTTGCCACCACCAGGACTTTCCCAGTTACTCCTCACATGTGGTTTGTTGTTTTTTTGTTTTGTTTTGTTTTGTTTGGAAGAGCAGGGAAGTGGTAACATTTCTGAGTGTGTATACTGGGAAGAGTCCCATTCCCTCTGGATTTTATCTCACTTTAATCATTTTCTGCCATTTTTATTGAAAGGTTGTTTTTTGATCAGTGTTAAGCTGACAAGAGACCAGTATTTAAGACTCTCCCAGGGATTCATCTTGGTAGCTGTACATAATTTGTCTAAATGAAATGGAGAGGAGAGGGGCGCCTGGGTGGCTCAGTGGGTTAAAGCCTCTGCCTTCAGCTCAGGTCATGATCCCAGGGTCCTGGGATCGAGCCCCACATTGGGCTCTCTGCTTAGTGGGGAGCCTGCTTCCTCCTCTCTCTCTCTCTGCCTACTTGTAATCTCTATCTGTCAAATAAATAAATCTTAAAAAAAAAAAAGAAATGGAGAGGAGAATTGACAGGTGGCGATTCTATACTTTGATCTGAGTTCATGTGCAGTGTGTTGTTGGAAGGAAAGGAGTCCTTCTTGCCTCACCAGAAAGTACCCTGCCCTAAATGTTTTTCTCTCTCCTAATCTCCTGGCCCCTTTTAAATTTGCAGGGGCCAAATATGTCCAGTTCTCCTTTTCATGCTACATGCAAACTGATTCATTAAACTGCAGAACCTTTTCCCTGGTACCTGCTGGTCTGATCTGGCACACCTGCCCTCCTGGCTCACTTGCATTGATTTTTCCATGAACCTCCCTAGAGAAGTAGGGAATGATTGCACATGACTTCCAGATCTCTTAGTCCATGACTCAGCAAGGCAGAATGCCATGCCCATCCCCTCTGAGCATTTGATTCTCTGACTGTGTCTTACCTTAATTCATGAACTGAAGTGCTCCTGCCCTTCCAAGAACTCTTCCTCCATTCCCTTTTTGGGACTTACCACCCTTCCCATTGTTCTCTACTCTTCTATGCTTGGTTTCAAGCAAATGAAAAGATGCTCCCTCTAATTTCTCTCCAGCCTATTATATAACCTGCTATCTTGGGGCAGCTTTTGATGGATAACATGCCACCCTTCCCAACTTGGTTTCCTAAAACACTGGTGTTTTCGTGTGGAGCTCTCCTCAGAATCTTGACTCTGGTTATTTGTGCCTTTCCTTGTCATCACTGTACACTACTTATACTCACTGTAGGTTGTGGGGGGAGCTCATTTTAAACATGTTCAGTGGAAGCTTCTTGCCAGTTTCAGTGTCATTGTTAAAGTTTATACAAAAGTAACTTCACTGGGAGTTTTCTTAAGGTGTAAAGTTCTTTTAGGAAGCGAACCTTACACTACATGTGGTAGAATGTGCTATTCTATATCTACTCCTCAATAAAGCATGTTCTCTGCTAATATTCAGGCTAACGTCAGATTGAAGAGAGATAAAATATTTCCCTCCAAAAAGAAAAAAAAAAAGTTAAAGGAATTCATCACCACAAAACAAGCCTTACAAAAATCATGACAGGGAATTCTTTGAGTGGAAAGGAAAGGCAATAATCAAGCATAAGATAATTAGGAAAGGGAAAAAAATTTCATGAACCTAATAAATGCAGTACATTAATCATGTATAAAACCAATACAGAGGTTAAAGTATAAAATCAGTAAAATTAAATTCATCACTAAAAATCAGCTCAAGAATTCACAAAATTAAATGATGTAAAGTATGATCTCATATACATAAAAACATCAGGGGATGGAGTAAAAATTTAGTGCTTTTGAATGGATTGAAGCTTAAGCAATCATCAACCAAATATAGACTGCTATATGCATGTGATGTTATATATACACCTTAGGGCAATTACAAATAAAAAACTAATAATGTATATATAAAAAATAAAAGAATCCAGGCATATCACAAACAAAAGCCATCAAACCACTAAAAAAGTGAGCAAGAAAAGAAAAAGGCAGGAAATATGTACAAAAACAACCATAAAACAAGTAACAAAATGCCAATAATTACTTTGAATATAAATGGACTAAATACTCTAATTGAAAAACATAGGTTGACTGTATGGGCAAAAACCAAGACCCATCTATATACTGCCTTTAAGAGACTCACTTCAAACCTAAAGACACATGAAGATTGAAAGTGAAGTGATAGAAAAACATTGACCATGCAAATTGAAGTACAAATAAAGCTGGGGTAACAATACCTATACTTGACAAAAGGGACTTTAAATCAAAGACTCTAGCAAGAAACAAAGAAGGACACTACTTAATGATAAAAGGAACAATCCAACAAGAGGATAAAATAATTGTAAATATGTATATGCCCAGAATTGAAACATCTAAGAACATAAATCAACCAGTACCAGACATAAAGACATTAATAGTAATTCTATAACAGTAGGGGACTTTGTTTTTATTTATTTTTAAAATATTTTTTAAGATTTTATTTATTTATTTATTTGGCAGAGAGAGAGAGAGAGAGAGAGAGAACACAAGCAGAGGGAGTGTTGGGCAGAGGGAGAGGAAGAAGCAGGTTTCCTTCTGAGCAAGGAGCTCTGTGAGAAGCTTGATCCCAGGACCATGGGATCATTACCTGAGCCAAAGGCAGACACCCGACTGAACCACCCAGATGCCTCACATGAAGGAGAATTAAAATGAATACACAGTGGTTTAATATCTTTGGGATACAGCAAAAGCACTTCTAAGACAGATTATAGCAATACAGGTCTATGCCAAGAAGCAAGAGAAATCTAAAACAACCTAAAATTACACCAAAAGAAACCAAAATATGCATAAAGCCAGTAGAAGGAGTGAGTTAATAAAAACTAAAGCAGAAATAAATTAAGTAGGCTCTAAGAAAACAATAGAACATATCAGTAATACCTGATTCTTTTAAAATATCAACACAAATGGTAAACCTTTAGTCAGACTCCCAAGGAGAGAAAGAGAGAGAGGAAATTATATCCAAAAATAGAAAACAAACTTAAGGAAATGGATAAATTTACTGAAAAATATAACCTTCCAAAATGGAATCACACAAAAAAATATAAAATTCAAGCAGACCAATTACCAGCAAAAAAATGAATTGGCAATCAAAAAATTCACGACAAACAAAAATCCAGGATAAGATGCCTTCACATGTAAATTCTACCAAACAATTAAAGAAAAGTTAATGCTTATTTTAAAAAAAATAAGGAAACTGTCAGGTTTCTCGGTAACTAAATGGAAATGAGACCGCCAAGACAAGCGAGGGTCCGAGAACAGATCTTTATTGTGGGCACCCTCTGGCGAGGTTCCACGACTCAAAAGAGGGCAGTGAGTCGGGGAAGTCACGCGCAAGACAAGGTGGCAGGGGTTTACATAAAGTTGAAAAGCAGAACTATTTCCTATTGGTTGGCTCATATGCAAAGGAAGGATTGTAATCCGACCAGTCAGAGTTACTTCCTCTATGCAAAGGAAGGATTGTAATCCGACCAGTCAGAGTTACTTCCTCTATGCAAAGGAAGGATTGTAATCTGACCAGTCAGAGTTACTTCCTTTTCTGGGGTTTGAGGAGTATTGGATTCGGTTGGGGAAGTCCAAAAGGAGAGGTGTAGGGGCCTGCATCGAGCTGTCAGCAGGTCATTGATCCATTGGCGTCCCAAGAGGAGGTGATGACGGGAACCTCGGCCATTTTGGAGTATCCGCCCTCTTGAAGAGTTTCCCTTCCTGTCCAGCCCCAACATTCCGACCTTTTGTTTTATATAATGGTGTCGGGGGCGTCGACTCTGCTCTGACTACTTCCTGCTGACAGTGGGGCGTCGTTAGGGGTAGTCGGAGGTGGGCAGGTGAGAGTAGGGCTGAAGTAAAAGTTGGTTGACAGATACCCGGGTGAGTTCTTGCAGGCGTTCCTGTAAACATCGAAACATGCAAGGAGCAACATAGATGAGAAGAAGGATTAGGCATAGGGGTCCCGCCAAAGGGAGTAACCACGTTACCCAAGTGTGGGGGTCTAAGCCCCAGGAAGATGTGCTCTGGCGTCTGGTCTGGATCCGGTCCCGGAGTTCTTTGACCTTGGAAGTAACTATGCCTGACTGATTAACAAAGTAGCAGCATTGTTCATTTAAGTATAGACATGTTCCACCTTTTTCGGTGGTTAGGAGGTCAAGAGCCCTTCGATTTTGTAGGGCGACAGCTGCCAAGCTGGTGACCTGAGTCTGTAGGGCTGTGAGGGAATCAGTGATCCACTCCATGTCATCGTTAAGAGCTTGGAAAAGTTTATAGTTAAAGTCCATGGAAGTCCCCAACCCCGTTGCTCCGGTTGCAACTCCCATAGTTATCCCTGTGCCTATCAAGAAGGGGAGGAAGGCAGCCCTTTTGGTTCGGTGCTGGTGGAATAGTATGGACTGGAGTTGAGGATCAGAATAGATGTTAATTGAGCGGGATAGTAAGATAAATGTGCAGTCTAGGGAGTCATTGATAGTTAAGCAACGATAGGTACCCTGAGGGCATGAGAGGAATACACCTGAGGGAGTACAGTATGGGAGGGAGGAGTTATTCATGTCGAAGGTGAGAGAATTGGAGGAGTTGATGATTGGCATTTTTCCTCCAATAGGTCCAATGTGGACCGTCCGGTTGATGATCGTGTTATTAGGGAGTGGCCAGCTGGTTGGGAGAGGGATCCCTACGAAGTTAGAGAGTGTAGAGAATGGAAAACAGATCCAGCAGTTGCTGTCCTCACTGCCAGTGGCATTCTGCCATAAGTTATAGCTGGCATTTAGGAGAGTTATTGTTAGTTGTTCAGTGGTGGGGATCTTTTTTATACTGTCAAGGGAAATACCCTTGTAGGTAAGCTGGGTTGAGGCTTGGAGCCGGTTATTTAATTGAATGACTTTTTGTCTGGTTACTTCCCGGGCCGCCTGGTCTTGGACTCCTCCCCCATCAGTGAGACCAGCATGACCCATATAGTTCCAGCAAACTTTACCAGTTTTGGGGTACTGGGTGCAAGGGGATCAACTAGTTTGAGAGAGTTTGGAGGTCCAAAAGGTTTTTCCTGGGGTGTGTTTCGAAGTACAGGTAGTTGGCGTTTTCCCAGAGTAACAGATAGCGGGCATATAGGTATAGGAGGAAAAGTAGGTAGTGGACCGGGAGGCTAGTTGAGATAGATATTTTGAGTATCTGGATGTGCTCCTCATACATTCACATTCTATTGCTTGGATTGGGGGGCTTAGGAGGAATATGAGAAGGAGTCTTAGCCAGGCAGAGTTTGGTGGGTCCCACCATCTGGGAGGTCCATTCGTTACCTGTAGGTGCCCGCTTAAGATTGTTGATGTGCCGAAGATTAGTTGACCATAGAGTTGAGGGTCGATTTCTGGGCTCTCTATTCTGTTCCACTGGTCTATGTGTCTGTTTTTGTGCCAGTACCATGCTGTCTTGATGATGACAGCTTTGTAATAGAGCTTGAAGTCCGGAATTGTGATGCCACCAACTTTGACTTTGTTCTTCAATATTCCTTTGGCTATTCGAGGTCTTTTCTGGTTCCATGAAATTTTAGGATTATTTGTTCCATTTCTTTGAAAAAAATGGATGGTATTTTGATAGGGATTGCATTAAATGTGTAGATTGCTTTAGGTAGCATAGACATTTTCACAATATTTATTCTTCCAATCCAGGAGCATGGAACATTTTTCCATTTTTTTGTGTCTTCCTCAATTTCTTTCATGAGTACTTTATAATTTTCTGTGTATAGATTCTTAGTCTCTTTGGTTAGGTTTATTCCTAGGTATCTTATAGTTTTGGGTACAATTGTGAATGGGATTGACTCCTTAATTTCTCTTTCTTCAGTCTTGTTGTTGGTGTACAGAAATGCAACTGATTTCTGTGCATTGATTTTATATCCTGACACTTTACTGAATTCCTGTACAAGTTCTAGCAGTTTTGGAGTGGAGTCTTTTGGGTTTTCCACATATAGTATCATATCATCTGCAAAGAGTGATAGTTTGACTTCTTCTTTACCAATTTGGATGCCTTTAATTTCTTTTTGTTGTCTGATTGCTGAGGCTAGGACTTCTAATACTATGTTGAATAGCAGTGGTGATAATGGACATCCCTGCCGTGTTCCTGACCTTAATGGAAAAGCTTTCAGTTTTTCTCCATTGAGAATGATATTTGCGGTGGGTTTTTCATAGATGGCTTTGATAATATTGAGGTATGTGCCCTCTATCCCTACACTTTGAAGAGTTTTGATCAGGAAGGGATGCTGTACTTTGTCAAATGCTTTTTCAGCATCTATTGAGAGTATCATATGGTTCTTGTTCTTTCTTTTATTAATGTGTTCTATCACATTGATTGATTTGTGGATGTTGAACCAACCCTGCAGCCCTGGAATAAATCCCACTTGATCGTGGTGAATAATCCTTTTAATGTACTGTTGAATCCTATCTTCGACAAAGCAGGAAAGAATGTCCAATGGAAAAAAGACAGCCTCTTCAATAAATGGTGCTGGGAAAATTGGACAGCCACATGCAGAAAAATGAAATTGGACCACTTCCTTACACCACACACGAAAATAGACTCCAAATGGATGAAGGACCTCAATGTGAGAAAGGAATCCATCAAAATCCTTGAGGAGAACGCAGGCAGCAACCTCTTCGACCTCAGCCGCAGCAACATCTTCCTAGGAACAACGGCAAAGGCAAGGGAAGCAAGGGCGAAAATGAACTATTGGGATTTCATCAAGATCAAAAGCTTTTGCACAGCAAAGGAAACAGTTAACAAAACCAAAAGACAGCTGACAGAATGGGAGAAGATATTTGCAAACGACATATCAGATAAAGGGCTAGTATCCAAAATCTATAAGGAACTTAGCAAACTCAACACCCAAAGAACAAACAATCCAATCAAGAAATGGGCAGAGGACATGAACAGACATTTCTGCAAAGAAGACATCCAGATGGCCAACAGACACATGAAAAAGTGCTCCACGTCACTCGGCATCAGGGAAATACAAATCAAAACCACAATGAGATATCACCTCACACCAGTCAGAATGGCTAAAATTAACAAGTCAGGAAATGACAGATGCTGGCGAGGATGTGGAGAAAGGGGAACCCTCCTCCACTGTTGGTGGGAATGCAAGCTGGTCCAACCACTCTGGAAAACAGCATGGAGGTTCCTCAAAATGTTGAAAATAGAACTACCTTATGACCCAGCAATTGCACTACTGGGTATTTACCCTAAAGATACAAACATAGTGATCCGAAGGGGCACGTGTACCCGAATGTTTATAGCAGCAATGTCTACAATAGCCAGACTATGGAAAGAACCTAGATGTCCATCAACAGATGAATGGATCAAGAAGATGTGATATATATACACAATGGAATACTATGCAGCCATCAAAAGAAATGAAATCTTGCCATTTGCGACGACGTGGATGGAACTAGAGCGTATCATGCTTAGTGAAATAAGTCAATCGGAGAAAGACAACTATCATATGATCTCCCTGATATGAGGACATGGAGAAGCAACATGGGGGGGTAGGGGGATAGGAGAAGAATAAATGAAACAAGATGGGATTGGGAGGGAGACAAACCATAAATGACTCTTAATCTCACAAAACAAACTGGGGGTTGCTGGGGGGAGGTGGGATTGGGAGAGGGGGTGCGGGCTATGGACATTGGGGAGGGGAGGCGAACCATAAGAGACTATGGACTCTGAAAAACAACCTGAGGGTTTTGAAGGGTCAGGGGTGGGAGGTTGGGGGAACAGGTGGTGGGTGATGGGGAGGGCACGTTTTGCATGGAGCACTGGGTGTTGTGCAAAAAGAATGAATACTGTTACGCTGAAAAAAAAATAAATAAAATAGAGAACTTAAAACTACTATGAAAAAAAAAAAAAGATTGTTGATGTGCACCCATGCGGTATGTCCCAGCAATTTTGCTGCAGTTGTGGTGGTGAAGATAACCGTGTGGGGCCCAGTCCATCGGGTCTGCAGGGAGCCTGGCTGCAGATTTCTGAGAAGCACCTGGTCCCCTGGGGATAAGTCTCATGGGCAGGCTTCCTCGGAGGTATTGTCATTTGGGGCCGATATGACAGCATCGGCATGGGCTCTCAAGAGGGCCCAGAGGAGGGTAAGGTAAGGCAGATAAGATAAGAGAGGTGGAGGAATGGCCGGGAGGTTGTGGTTGATAAGGAAAGGCCGACCGTACAGCAGCTCAAAGGGACTCAAACCTGATGGCCCTCGGGGGGACGCCCAGAGTCTGGTGAGAGCTAGAGGTAACAATGCGGGCCAGGAAAGGCGAGTCTCCAGGGTAAGTTTAGTGAGTTGAGCCTTAAGTAACCCGTTGGCCCTTTCCACCTTACCTGAAGACTGAGGGTGGTAGGGGATGTGCAGCTTCCAGGTAATGTTGAGGCTTTCTGCCACCTGTTGGGTCACGCTGGAGATAAATGCCAGCCCCTTGTCTGACTTTAAGGCCCAGGGTAACCCAAACCTCGGGATGATGTGCTCGATGAGGATTGTGGCCACCATGTCTGCAGTCTCTCTGGCTGCAGGGTACGCCTCAATCCATCCTGTAAAAGTGTCAGCCAAAGTCAGTAGATAACGAAAGGTTTTATGGCGGGGCATGTGAGTGAAGTCCAGCTTCCAGTCTTCCCCTGGCTGATGGCCTCGGAGTTGATGGTTAGGCCCCGGCCAGCGGATTCCTCCTTGTGCATTTACGGCCGAGCAGGTTTTACAAGTCCTATGGACAGCCTCAATCACCTTAGGTAGGGATGGATAGTAAAACAGGAACTGGAGGAATTGGTTCAGTGCCCTTGGGCCAATATGGAGAGATTTGATTGGTGGATATCAGTAATTAGGGTATGGGCCAGGTTCTCTGGGAGGGCGATTTTGCTCTGAATGTAAATCCATCCTTTATCTCCTGTTTTTCCCCCCAGGGAGTGAAGTGCTTGGGTCTCTTTTTCTGAGTAGGATGGTTGGTGAGGAGTATTGAGAAAAAGGATGGGAGATATGGGGCTATTCAGAGCCATCTGCCTGGCCACTGAGTCGGCCTTGTTGTTTCCCATGGAGACCATATCGTTGGAAGCCTGATGGCCCTTGCAATGAACGATCGTGACTTCAGTGGGCAGACTGAGGGCCTCGAGTAATTTAGCAATGAGTGGTCCATTGACTATGGGTGTTCCCTTTGAGGTCAGAAATCCCTGCTCCTGCCAGAGGACAGAGTGGGTATGAGTAATGAGGTAGGCATATTTCGAGTCAGTGTAGATGGTGACTCGTTGTCCTTTGGACAGATGTAATGTCCTAGTGAGGGCTATAAGTTCCGCCTTTTGGGATGTGGTCCCTGTCGGGAGGGGAGCTGCCTCAACAATTGATTCCAAGGTGACTACAGCATAAGCGGCATGTCTCTGACTGTCTGCAGCCAGAAGGGAACTGCCATCTACAAAGAGTATACGGTCAGGGTTGGAGAGTGGCTGATCGGTGAGTCCAGGATGGGGAGGGGTGAGATCCTCCATGAGCTGCGGGCAGGCGTGAGTGGGTTCGGAGGTAGGTGAGGGTGTAGGCAACAGAGTTGCAGGATTTAAGCGGGGAGAGGTAGCGAGAGTGATTTGAGGGTTTTCGATGAATAGCAGATGGAAGAGTTGGAGACGAGAGGGGGTTAGGTGGGCCAGGGATCGGTGGCTAAGAAGATCCCCAAGTCGATGGGGGGAGTAAACCACGAGGGGTTGTCCCAAAGTCAATTTGAGTGCCTCCTTAGTCAAGGAGGCAGCAGCTGCCAGCACCCTGAGGCAGGGCTGCCATCCGCAGGCGGTGCTGTCTAGCTGCTTAGATAGATAGGCTACAATCCGGTAAGTAGGTCCCACCGGTTGGGCCAAAAGGCCAGTGGCTGAACCCGACCGCTCATCAGTGTAAAGGTGGAATGCTTTCGAAGGGTCAGGCAAAGTTAGTACCGGCCCAGCGGTGAGATAGTCTCTTAGCTTGGAAAACAGGCGACGGACCAAAGAGGGATCACTGAGGGGACCCTGGGGAGTGTCCTTTGCTGCTTGGTACAAGGGGCGGGCCAGGATGGAGAAGTTTGGAATCCAGTGCCTAAAGAAGCCAGCCAACCCGAGGAAGGAGAATATCTCATCTGCCGTCTGAGGGGGTTGGAGCTCTTGTAGGAGGCAAATGCGGTCCTCAGTGAGAGACTTAGAGGTGGGGGTCAGGTGGGTGCCTAGGTAAGTGACCGCGGGGGTGCAGAGCTGTGCCTTAGAGGGTGTGACCAGATACCCTTTTCTCCCTAGGAAGTTAAGTAGGGAGGAGGTGTCATCCTGGGAGGTGATGCGGGAAGGGCTGCAGAGGAGGAGGTCGTCTACATATTGTAGTAAGGTACTAGCCTTAAGGATGCATTGCTGTAAATTTGCAGCCAAGGCCTGACCAAAAATATGGGGGTTGTCCCGGAACCCCTGGGGTAGGACAGTCCAGGTTAACTGTCCAGAGGTATGTGTGTCTGGGTCTTCCCAGGTGAAGGCGAAAAGAAAATAGGAATCAGGGTGTAGGGGGATAGTAAAAAAGGCATCCTTCAGGTCCAACACTGTAAAGTGAGTGGTGCTTGGAGGGATATGGGATAGCAAGGTATAAGGGTTAGGAACCACCGGATGGAGAGGGACTATTGCCTCATTGATGAGTCGGAGGTCCTGAACCAGTCGATAAGCCCCGGAGGGTTTACGGACCGGCAGGATGGGGGAGTTACAAGGAGAACTTATGGGAATCAGAAGTCCCCGACATTTCAGCCATTCTATGATGGGCTTGAGACCACGGCAATGGGGGAGGGAGATAGGGAACTGGGGTCTAGAGGGGAACTTGGAACCATCCTTGAGTTGTATTTTGATGGGAGTGTGGTGAGAGGCCACTACGGGTTCCGAGGTATCCTATACTTGGGGGTTCACGAGGGGTAATTGATCGGGGGCAGGAGTAGATGGAGTGGAGAGATATAGGATGAGATGAGCTGAGGGTGAGGAGGGAGGAGAGGGAGACAACTGGATAGTTGCCCCTAGCTTTTGGAGGATATCCCTACCCAGTAGTGGCACTGGGCATGAGGGAATCACCAGGAATGAGTGGGAGAAGGGTAATCCATCCAGGCTACAGATAAGGGGAGGGGTGACCCTAGGAGTGGAGGAATTCCCATTGATCCCCAAAACAGCAACTGGTGAGGGTCGAGTGTGTCCCACATAGGAAGGTAGAACAGAGTAGGTAGCCCCCGTGTCCAGCAGAAAAGAGACGGACTTACCCGCTACCTGGAGCATGACCCTGGGCTCGGCCTGGGTGAGAGGGGTGGCTGAGTCTGGGCTCCGTCAGTCGTCCTCCAACCCGAGCAGTTGGAAGGCTGGACTTACCATCTCGGGTCCTCCCCCGCGTTGAGGGGCCGAGGATTCCCCGAGGCTAGGGCAGTCGGATTTCCAGTAGCCCATCAAATGGCAGAGAGGGCATGGTCGGGTTGGCGCCTTCGGGTTAGGGCTTTGACGGGCCCAATGACCTTCAGCCCCGCATTTGAAGCAGGCCCCCAGTGGGGTGCAGTTGGTTTCCCCTTTTTGATGGCTCCCGGAGCCGGCCGGCCGCAGGGCTGCAACCAGGGCTTGGGTTTGTAGTTGGACTTTCTGCTGGAGCCTGGCCTGCTGTTTAAGTTCAGCGGCTTCCTCGCGGGAGTTAAAGACTTTAAAGGCCATTCTCACTAGGTCTGAAATGGGGGTCTGTGGGCCCTCCTCGGCCTTTTTTAGCTTTTTTCGGATATCTGAGGCTGACTGGGAGATGAAATGTGTGGCTAGAACTGTCGCCCCTGCAGG
The DNA here is from genome assembly GCF_922984935.1 of Meles meles. Lineage (NCBI taxonomy): Eukaryota > Metazoa > Chordata > Mammalia > Carnivora > Mustelidae > Meles > Meles meles. The sequence goes on along the minus strand of NC_060087.1, from coordinate 48,408,794 downwards.
GGAGGCTGGATCTAGGCGTGTGTATTGGGTTAATGCCTCAGTCAGCCGGTTAAGGAACATGGCCGGATTCTCGTCTGGGGCCTGTATGACTTCCCTAATCTTGTCGTAGTTGACAGCCTTGTTAGAGGCCGCCCGCATGCCGCCATTGAGGCATTGGACCATGCGGTCGCGGCGTCGATGACCATCCTGGCCATTTTGGTAGTCCCAGCCTGGTTCCACGGCTGGGACAGCCTGAGCCCCGACTGGCATCATAGCATCAGTCAGGTGAACCTGATCTGCATGTTCTCGGGCAGCAGCCTGGATGTGTCCCCTTTCCTCTGTGGTGAGGGTGGTGGTCTGGATGACATGTAAGTCATGCCAGGTTAGGTCATAGGCCTGGGCTAAATATGGGAACTCCTTGATGTAGCTGTCAGGATTGGCCGAAAAGGAACCTAAGCGTTTTTCTATTTGGGATAGGTCTTGTAGAGAAAAGGGCGCATGGACTCGGACAACCCCTTCAGCCCCTGCAACCTCCCTCAAGGGGCAGACCAGGTCCGGGGAAGGGTTTTTGGATCTGGTACGGGTGGAGATAGGAGGGGAAGAAGGGAGGGCGCTGGAAGGTGGTTGAGTTTCTGGGGCTGGGAGGGGAGGATCGGTAGGAGAGGGTGTGCTCGAGGCTGTGCCTGGAGCTTTGGGGGTTGGAGAAGGAGTTGGGGGCATAGACTGTTGGGGAGCAGGTTGGTAGGGAGGAGGAGGAAGGTGTGGGACCCTTACAGGGGGCCTGGAGAGATTTTCGGGAGGCTCGGCGAGGGGAAATAGAGAGGCCAAGTTAGAGTCTTTAGAGGTGGAATGGGGAAGAGTTGGCGGGGGAGAGCGGGCTAGGAGTACTTGAGAAGTTGAGCAGCTAGAGCAGAGTTCTGGTCTGGAGCACAAGGTCCAGAAAGACTGGACATAAGGCATCTCAAACCATTTGCCTTGGCATCTACAGAGATTATCAAGGTCCATAAGTATCTGATAATCAAAAGTGCCTCCAGGTGGCCATTGTGATTGGTTGTCCAGCCCATATTGAGGCCAAGCGATGGTACAGTAATGAATAAGGCATCACCTTTGTAGGTCCTGGTCTAACTCCAGAGTTCGGAGATTAGCCAGTAGGCATCCTAAAGGCATTTTGGGATCGAGTTTGGACTGGGAGGTTCCCATGGCCCCTTCCCTTATCAGCTCAAGACTTGGAGGAGGGCGTCCCCTCGTCCGTGAATTGAGCTGCAGCTTAGGGAAATGGTTACCGTGGAGTGAGGACGTCTCCTTTACTCCCGGAACCATGGAGCCACCAGGTGGCGGAGGAGGGAGTGCCCTGATTCGGCGGCGATTAGGACAGGGCGCCCCAGGGAAGGGTTGGAGACCAGGGAACACTCACCGCAAGGAGTCCTGTGACCCGAGTAGAGAAAGAGAGCGGAGTCCCAGTCCGACGAAGGAGGAGAGAGCCTCCGTGCCAGTGCAGGGGCTCGATCTCCTCCCAGGTTTCGGCACCAAATGTCAGGTTTCTTGGTAACTAAATGGAAATGAGACCGCCAAGACAAGCGAGGGTCCGAGAACAGATCTTTATTGTGGGCACCCTCGGGCGAGGTTCCACGACTCAAAAGAGGGCAGTGAGTCAGGGAAGTCGCTCGCAAGACAAGGTGGCAGGGGTTTACATAAAGTTGAAAAGCAGAACTATTTCCTATTGGTCGGCTCATATGCAAAGGAAGGATTGTAATCCGACCAGTCAGAGTTACTTCCTCTATGCAAAGGAAGGATTGTAATCTAATCAGTCAGAGTTACTTCCTTTTCTGGTGTTTGAGGGGTATTGGATTCAGTTGGTGAAGTCCAAAAGGAGAGGTGTAGGGGCCTGCATCGAGCTGTCATCAGGTCATTGATCCATTGGCGTCCCAAGAGGAGGTGATGACGGGAACCTCGGCCATTTTGGGGTATCGCCCTCTTGAAGAGTTTCCTTTCCTGTCCAGCCCCAACAAAAACTTCCAGACTCACTCTATGAGGCCAGCATTACTTTGATCCCCAAACCAGGCAAAGACCCCATCAAAAAGGAGAATTTCAGACCAATATCCCTAATAGATATGAATGCCAAAATTCTCAACAAGATCCTAACTAATAGGATCCAACAGTACTTTAAAAGGATTATCCATCACAACCAGGTGAGATTTAACCCTAGGATGCAAAGCTGTTTCAATATTCACAAATCAATCAGTGTGATAGAACATATTAATAAGAGGAGAGCTAAGAAACATATGGTCCTCTCAATTGTTGCAGAAAAAGCATGTGTCAAAATACAGCATCCTTTCCTGATTAAAAGTCTTCAGAGTATAGGGATAGAGGGAACATTTCTCAATCTCATAAAAATCATCTATGAAAAACCCACAGTGAATATCATTCTCAATGGGGAAAAGCTGAGAGCCTTTGCTTAAAGTCAGGAACATAACAAGGATACCCAGTCTTACCACTGTTGTTAAACATAGTACTAGAAGTCCTAGCAAAAGCAATCAGACAACAAAAAGAAATAAAAATATTCAAATTAACTAAGAAAAAGTCGAACTCCTTCTCTTCACAGATGACATGAAACTTTTTGTGGAATACCCAAAAGACTCCATCCCCAAATTACTAGAACTCATACAGCAATTCAGTAATGTGGCAAGATACAAAATGTCAATGGACAGAAATCAGTTGCTTTACTAAACACTAACACTGTAACTGTAGAATGAGAAATTAGAGAATTGATTCTATTTACAATAGCACCAAGAACCATAAGATACCTTAGAATAAACCTATCCAAACAGGTAAAGGATCTATATTTGAGAAATTACAGAACTCCTATGAAATAAATTAAAGAAGGATTTGGAGCAAGATGGCGGGGAAGTAGGAGGAGGCACCATTTCAACCTGTACCCTAAAGTGTGCTGATTACCTACCAAAGAACTCCGACCACCCATGAAATCAGCCTGAGATCAGAATTATACACGTCTGGATCTCTACTGGAGCAGAAGACGCCAGTGGCAGGTAAAGCAGACTGGGAGCATCGGACTGATATCGGAAGATAAACAAAAGGGGGAGGGAGCCACCAGAGGTGACCGATTGGAAAGTAACACCCCAACACGAGAGTGCTCTGCCTCTGGGGACCAGCATTAACTTGGAGTCTGGTTGAAAGCACTCAAAAAACAAACAGCAAAGGATCGCGGTGGGGGGGGGGTAATAGTGGGAACCTGGGCGGTTAGGGTCAGGGACCTAAGTCCCCGGACCCAGGACAGCCTCCCCTGGCGCGGAGCCAGAGAGAGTGCGGCGGAGAAATCAGGTCTCGGTCCCTGAGCCGCGAGTGCACCTGAACGCCAGCGCGCCTGAGAACGAGTGGGGTCTGTCTCCCGTGAGGGACTGGGAGCCTGGCCTGACGGCAATCCTGAAACGCGCGCGTCCCACACCCTCCCTTGGGATAGGTGCTCATAGGCGCTAGCCTGGAGCTCTGGCAGCAGGAAAAACCAGACATTCCCAGCCCGGGACAGCGGGAAAATTTCAGTGCGCGATCTCTGCTCGGAACCTCTCTGGCGGTCTGGAGCTGCCTAGACAGCCACAGCTGCCCTGGTTTTGGGTACAACGAGGAGCTCCTGCATCCCCAGGGACAGTGACCCAGAACCAACTCTGCCAGCAGCTTTTGCAAAACAGTCTGAGGCTTCTCTCTGAGAGGGAGGTTGGGGTGCTGTTTGCTCTCCTCTAAACCTCCAAAAACCATCAAAAGCTGTCAAGGCGAGAGAAAGCAGATGAAAGAACATAAAAACCCCCAGAGAACAAAAGGCTGAAAAAAAAAAAAAACAGTTTCCTGAAAAAAAAAGAGCTCACCCCCTTGAGGGGAGTGGGAGGACCTAACTCAGGGAACATCATTGTCTGAAAATCCACGTGGCAGGCCCCTCCCCCAGAAAACCAACCAGGAAGGAAGGGAAAAAAAAAAAAGACTACAAGAGAACAACCACCACTACTTCATAAATACAACTTTTATTTTTAACTCTTTACCAATATTCTGGTTCTTTTTTTTTTATACATACAGATAATTTATTAACCTATTTACCATCACACTGAGATGTCCAGTACATCAAATTCTTTAATAACCTTCTAACCTGAAATTTTTGATACATACACCGTGTTTTTCTTTTGTTTTTCTATTTTTTTTAATTTTAACTTAGTTTAGTCTAGTTTATTCTTTTTTTAATTTTTATTTTCTACTATACATATAGAGTTAAACTTCAAGGTAACCCCCTTTCCCCAATCAATGCTACCCCTATAGGCAAACCAGTTTCTAATCCCCCTGTAACTTAGGAAAGTTGAGTCCCTTAACAAAAACATCAAGATACCTTCAGGAAGAATCAAAATAACCTTCCTCACCCACACTGAGAATCTATAACCATTCTCCCAATTTTTCCTTCTGTCAGTGTTTCTGTGAATTTGTGTCTGTCCTGACAATATATAAATCTTATACTTGGGGTTCTTTCTGAGGAGGTTTTTCCCTTTTTTTTTGCTTATATGTACATATTTTTTTCTCTTGTCATATACTTTTATCACTCTTTGTCTGTCTGTTTTTGTTTGTATACTCCACAAATCTTACCTTGTGGCCCATTTGGGCTGAGCCTTCTCTTTTATCTTCCCTTTTTTTCCTATCTCTCTCTCTCTTTTTTTTTTCTTCCTTTTTTCTTTCCCCCCCTTTTTTTTTCTTTCTTCTTCTCTATTTCTGTTTCTTTTCTTTTTTCTCTCATTTGGGTGGGGAATCCTGATTGCACAGAAGTGTTCCAGGGTGCACATTGACTGCACCACAATCGATAAGTCCAGCTGCATCTATTTAGTCATCTCTTACCAAAATGACTAGGAGGAGGAATACCCAACAGAAGAAAAATACAGAGGATGGGCCTTCTGCAACAGAACTAATGGCTATCGACATAGACAATATGTCAGAAAAGGAATTCAGACTAACAATTATCCAGGCAATAGCTAGGTTGGAGAAAGCCATGGATGACCAAACAGAATTGATTAGGGCAGAACTGAAAGCCACCAGGGATGATGTTCACAATGTTAGGGCAGAACTGAAAGCCACCAGGGATGATGTTCAAAATGCTCTCAATGAGTTCCAGTCCAATCTAAATTTTCTAAAAGCTAGGGTAACTGAGACAGAAGATAGAATTAGTGATCTGGAGGACAAACAGATAGAGAGAAAGGATCAGGAGGAAGCCTGGAACAAACAGCTCAGAAGCCACGAAAACAGAATCAGGGAAATAAACGATGCCATGAAACGTTCCAACGTCAGAATTATTGGAATCCCTGAAGGGGAAGAAAAAGAAAGAAGTCTAGAAGATATAGTGGAAGAAGTTGTCTATGAAAATTTTCCCAATCTCACGAATGGAAACAATGTTCATGTACTAGAGGCAGAAAGATCTCCTCCCAAGATTTTAGATTCTCGAAAGTCCTCACGGCACCTTATCGTTAAAATGGGGAATTATGTTTCAAGAGAGACCCTCTTAAAAGCAGCTAGGACAAAGAAGCTTCTTACATACAGAGGAAAGCCCATTAGAATAACGTCAGACCTTTCCACAGAGACCTGGAAAGCCAGGAAGGGCTGGCAAAATATATTCAGAGTACTAAATGAGAAGAACATGCAACCAAGAATACTCTATCCAGCAAGACTGACATTTAAAATGGATGGAGAGATAAAGAGTTTCCAAGACCGGCAAGGCTTAAAAGACTATGCAACCACCAAGCCGACACTGCAGGAAATATTAAGGGGGGTCCTATAAAAGAGAAAAAATCCTAAGAATGTCATTGAACAGAAATATAGAAACAATCTATAGACAGAAAGACTTCAAAGGCAACACGATGTCAATAAAAACCTATCTCTCAATAATCACTCTCAATGTGAATGGCCTAAATGCGCCCATAAAACGACACAGGGTTGCAGATTGGATAAAACGACAGGACCCATCCATATGTTGTCTACAAGAGAACCATTTTGAACCTAAGGATACACCCAGACTGAAAGTGAAGGGATGGAGAAGCATCTTTCATGCCAATGGGCCTCAAAAGAAGGCCGGAGTAGCGATTCTCATATCGGATAAATTAGATTTTAAACTAAAGACTGTAGTCAGAGATACAGAAGGACACTACATAATTCTTAAAGGGACTATCCGCCAAGACGATCTAACAATTGTGAATATCTATGCCCCCAATATGGGAGCACCCAATTACGTAAGAAAACTATTAATCAAGATAAAGAGCCATATTGATATGAATACAATAATAGTAGGAAATCTTAATACGCCTCTCTCAGAAATAGACAGATCATCGAAGCAGAAAATTAATAAAGAAATAAGAGCATTGAATGAAACATTGGACCAGATGGACCTCATAGACATATACAGAACATTCCACCCTAAAACAACAGAATACTCATTCTTCTCAAGTGCACATGGAACCTTCTCCAGAATAGACCACATACTGGGTCACAAAGCAGGACTCAACCGATACCAAAAGACTGACATTATTCCCTGCATATTCTCCGATCACAATGCTTTGAAACTGGAGCTCAATCACAAGGAAAAGTTCAGAAGAAACTCAAACACCTGGAAGCTAAAGAATGCTTGGATCAACCAGGAGATCAAAGATGAACTTAAACAATTCATGGAAACCAATGAGAATGAAGACACCTCGGTCCAAAACCTATGGGATACAGCAAAGGCGGTTCTAAGGGGGAAATACATAGCCATCCAAGCCTCCCTCAAAAACATTGAAAAATCCAGAATACACCAGCTGTCTCTACACCTTAAAGAACTGGAGAATCAACAACAAATCAAACCAACTCCATATGCAAGAAGGGAAATAATCAAGATTAGAGCAGAGATCAATGAGGTAGAAACCAGAGATACAGTAGAACGTATCAATGAAACTAGAAGCTGGTTTTTTGAAAGAATCAATAAGATCGATAAACCATTGGCCACACTAATCCAAAAGAAAAGAGAGAAAGCCCAAATTAATAAAATTATGAATGAAAAGGGAGAGATCACAACTAACACCAAGGAAATAGAAACAATCATCAGAAATTATTACCAACAGTTATATGCCAATAAGCTAAGCAACCTAGATGAAATGGATGCATTCCTGGAAAGCTACAAACTCCCAAAATTGAACCAGGAAGAAATTGACAACCTGAATAGACCGATATCTAGTAATGAGATTGAAGCAGTGATCAAAAACCTCCCAAAAAACAAGAGCCCAGGACCTGACGGATTCCCTGGGGAATTCTACCAAACTTTCAAAGAAGAAATAACACCAATTCTCCTGAAGCTGTTCCAAAAAGTGAAGCAGAAGGAAAACTTCCAGACTCTTTTGATGAAGCCAGCATTACCCTGATCCCCAAACCAGGCAAAGACCCTACCAAAAAGGAGAATTTCAGACCAATATCACTGATGAATATGGATGCAAAGATTCTCAACAAGATCCTAGCAAACAGGATCCAGCAGCACATTAAAAAGATTATCGAGGGGCGCCTGGGTGGCTCAGTGGATTAAGCCGCTGCCTTTGTTTCAGGTCATGATCTCAGGGTCCTGGGATCGAGTCCCACATCGGGCTCTCTGCTCAGCAGGGAGCCTGCTTCCCTCTCTCTCTCTCTGCCTGCCTCTTTCCCTACTTGTGATCTCTCTCTGTCAAATAAATAAATAAATAAAATCTTTAAAAAAAAAAAAAAGATTGTCCACCATGACCAGGTGGGATTCATCCCTGGGTTGCAAGGTTGGTTCAACATTCGCAAATCAATCAGTGTGATAGAACACATCAATAAGAGAAGAGAGAAGAACCACATGGTCCTCTCAATTGATGCAGAAAAAGCATTTGACAAAATCCAGCATCCGTTCCTGATGAAAACGCTTCAAAGTATAGGGATAGAGGGAACATTCCTGAACTTCATAAAATCTATCTATGAAAGACCCACAGCAAATATCATCCTCAATGGGAAAAAGCTTGCAGCCTTCCCGTTGAGATCAGGAACACGACAAGGATGCCCACTCTCACCACTCTTGTTCAACATAGTATTAGAAGTTCTAGCAACGGCAATCAGACAACAAAGAGAAATAAAAGGTATCCAAATTGGCAAGGAAGAAGTCAAACTCTCTCTCTTCGCAGATGACATGATTCTTTATATGGAAAACCCCAAAGACTCCACCCCCAAACTACTAGAACTCATACAGCAATTCAGTAACGTGGCAGGATACAAAGTCAATGTACAGAAATCAGTGGCTTTCTTATACACTAACAATGAAAACACAGAAAGGGAAATTAGAGAATCGATTCCATTTACTATAGCACCAAGAACCATAAGATACCTGGGCATAAACCTAACCAAAGAAGTAAAGGACCTGTACTCGAGGAACTACAGAACACTCATGAAAGAAATTGAAGAAGACACAAAAAGATGGAAGACTGTTCCATGCTCTTGGATTGGAAGAATAAACATTGTTAAAATGTCTATACTGCCTAGAGCAATCTATACTTTTAAAGCCATTCCGATCAAAATTCCACCGATATTTTTCAAAGAGCTGGAGCAAATAATCCTAAAATTTGTATGGAGTCAGAAGAGACCCCGAATTGCTAAGGAAATGTTGAAAAACAAAAACAAAACTGGCGGCATCACGTTACCCGATTTCAAGCTTTACTACAAAGCTGTGATCACCAAGACAGCGTGGTACTGGCATAAAAACAGACACATAGACCAGTGGAACAGAGTGGAGAGCCCAGATATGGACCCTCAACTCTATGGTCAAATAATCTTCGACAAAACAGGAAAAAATATTCAATGGAAAAAAGACAGTCTCTTCAATAAATGGTGCTGGGAAAACTGGACAGCGATATGTAGAAGAATGAAACTCGACCATTCTCTTACACCGTTCACAAAGATAAACTCGAAATGGATAAAAGACCTCAACGTGAGACAGGAATCTATCAGAATCCTAGAGGAGAACATAGGCAGTAACCTCTTCGATATCAGCCACAGCAACTTCTTTCAAGATAAGTCTCCAAAGGCCAAGGAAACAAAAGCAAAAATGAACTTTTGGGACTTCATCAAGATCAAAAGCTTCTGCACAGCAAAGGAAACAGTCAACAAAACAAAGAGGCAACCCACGGAATGGGAGAAGATATTTGTAAATGACAGTACAGACAAAAGGTTGATATCCAGGATCTACAAAGAACTCCTCAAACTCAACACACACAAAACAGATAATCATATCAAAAAATGGGCAGAAGATATGAACAGACACTTCTCCAACGAAGACATACAAATGGCTATCAGACACATGAAAAAATGTTCATCATCACTAGCCATCAGGGAGATTCAAATTAAAACAACATTGAGATACCACCTGACACCAGTTAGAATGGCCAAAATTAGCAAGACAGGAAACAACGTGTGTTGGAGAGGATGTGGAGAAAGGGGAACCCTCTTACACTGTTGGTGGGAATGCAAGTTAGTGCAGCCACTTTGGAGAACAGTGTGGAGATTCCTGAAGAAATTAAAAATAGAGCTTCCCTATGACCCTGCAATTGCACTGCTGGGTATTTACCCCAAAGATACAGATGTAGTGAAAAGAAGGCCAATTTTACCCCAATGTTTATTGCAGCAATGGCTACGGTCGCCAAACTGTGGAAAGAACCAAGATGCCCTTCAACGGATGAATGGATAAGGAGATGTGGTCCATATACACAATGGAGTATTATGCCTCCATCAGAAAGGATGAATACCCAACTTTTGTAGCAACATGGACAGGACTGGAAGAAATTATGCTGAGCGAAATAAGTCAAGCAGAGAGAGTCAAGTATCATATGGTCTCACTTATTTGTGGAGCATAACAAATAACATGGAGGACATGGGGAAATGGAGAGGAGAGGGTGTTGAGGGAAACTGGAAGGGGAGATGAACCATGAGAGACTATGGACTCTGAAAAACAACCAGAGGGTTATGAAGGGGCGGCGGGAGGGGGTGGGGTGGGGTGGGAGGTTGAGGAACCAGGTGGAGGGTAATAGGGAGGGCACGTACTGCATGGAGCACTGGGTGTGATGCCAAAACAATGAACACTGTTATGCTGTAAATAAGCAAATAAAAATAAATAAATTAATTTAAAAAAATAAATTAATTAATTAAAGAAGACACAAAAATATGGAAAATTATTCCATGGTCATAAATCTGAAGAATAAACGCTGTTAAAATGTCTATAGCACGTAGAGCAATCTATACTTTTAACACCATCCCAATAAAAATACCATGGGCATTTCTCAAAGTGCTGGAACAAACAATCCTAAAATTTTTATGGAACCAGAAAAGACCCTGAATCTCCAAGGAAATGTTGAAAAAGAAAAACAAATGTGGGGGCATCAGGTTACCTGATTTTAAGCTATCTTACAAAGCTGTGATCACCCAGACTGCATGGTACTAGCAATAAAACAGACACATTGATCAATGGTATAGAGAGCTCAGATATGGACCCTCAACTCTATGGTCCACTAATCTTGGACAAAGCAGGAAAAACTATCCAATAGAAAAAAGACAATGTTTTCAATAAATGGTGCTGGGAAAATTGGACAGCTATACACAAAAGAATGAAATGTGATCATTCTCTTACACCATATACAAAGAAAAACTCTAAGGCAGGAATCTATCAAAATCCTAGAGGAGAACATAGGCAATAACCTCTTCAACATCGGCCACAGCAACTTCTTTCAAGACTTTCCTCCAAAGGCAAAGGAAATGAAAGTGAAAATGAACCTTTGGGACTTCATCAAGATCAATAGCTTCTGCACAGCAAAGGACACAGTCAACAAAAAAGAGGAAACCCATGAAATTGGGAGAAGATATTCACAAATGACACTATAGACAAAGGGCTGATATCCAAGATCTATAAAGAACTCCTCAAACTCAACACTCAAAAAACACATAATCACATCAAAAAATGGGCAGAACACATGAGCAGATACTTCTCCAAAGAAGACATACAAATGGCTAACAGACACATGAAAATATGTTCATAGTCATTAGCCATCAGAGAGATTCAAATCAAAACCACATTGATGGGGCATCTGGGTGGCTCAGTGGGTTAAAGCCTCTGCCTTCGGTGCAGGTAATGATCCCAGGGTTCTGGGATTGAGCCCTGCATTGGGGGCTCTGCTCAGTGGGGAGCCTGCTTTCTCCCCTCTCTCTCTGCCTGCCTCTCTGTGCACTTGTGATCTCTGTCAAATAAATACATAAAATCTAAAAAAAAGATCTTATTTTTTATTTGATAGAAAGACATAGTGAGAGAGGGAACACAAGCAGGGTGAGTAGGAGAGGAAGAAGCTGGCTTCCCTCAGAGCAGGGAGCCTGATGTGGGGCTCAATCCCAGGACCCTGGGATCATGACCTGAGTCAAAGAGAGACACTTAGACTGAGCCACCCAGGCACCCCCTCCCAACACAATTATTGAAGAGACTGTCTTTTTCCCATTGGATATTTTTCTTACTTTGTCAAAGATTGGTTGATGGTACAGTTATGGGTTAATTTCTTGGTGTTCTATTCTATTCTTTTTTTTTTATTCTATTGATCCCATTGATCTATGTGTCTGTCTTTGTGCCAGTGCCATACTGTCTTGATCACTACAGCTTTGTAATATAACTTGAAATCCAGAATTCTGATGCTTCCAGGTTTGTGCATTTTTTTTTATAACTTGCTTTGGCTATTCAGGGACTTTTGTGGTTCCATACAAATTTTAGGATGCTTTATTCTAGCTCTGTGAAAAAATGGTCCTGGCATTTTGACAAAGATTGCATTACATATGTACATTACCTTGAGTAACATAAACATTTTAATAATATTTGTTCTTTCAACCCACCAGCATAGAATGTCTTTCCATTTCTTTGTGTCCTCTTCAATTTCTTTTATCACTATGTTACTGTGTTCAGAGTATAGGACATTCACCAGTTTAATTAGGTTTATAATAGGTATCTTATTATTTTTGGTTCAATTGTTAATGTGATTGATCCTTGAATTTCTCTTTCTGCTGCTTTATTATTGGTGTATTACTGGTGCAAAAGTTATTTGTACATTGATTTTATCTCCTATGAATTTACTGAATTCATTCATCAGTTCTTGCAATTTATTGCTGCAGTCATTCATGTTTTCTGTATAGAGAACCATGTCATCTGCAAATAGTGAAAGTTTTACTTCTTCCTTACTAATTAGCATGTCTTTTATAACTTTTTAAAATTTAATTTGATTTATTTTTTTCAGTGTTCAAGATTCATTGTTTGTGCACAACACCCAGTGTTCAATGCAATATGTACCCCCAAAAAACACACCAGGCTCACACAACCCCCCACCCCCTACCCTTCTTTTCAATTTAATTTTTATTTTTTTAATTTAATTTAATTTGTCTCAGTGTTCCAAGATTCATTTTTTATGCACTGCACCCAGTGCTAAATTCAATATGTGCCCTCCTTAATACCCACCACCAGGTTCTCCAAACCACCTACACCCCTCCCCTCAAAAACCCTCAGTTTGTTTCTCAGAGTCCACAGTCTCTCATGATTCATCTCCTCCTCCAATTTCCGCTAACTCACTTCTCCTGCATATTCTCCGATCACAATGCTTTGAAACTGGAGCTCAATCACAAGGAAAAGTTCAGAAGAAACTCAAACACCTGGAAGCTAAAGACCACCTTGCTTAAGAATGCTTGGATCAACCAGGAGATCAAAGATGAACTTAAACAATTCATGGAAACCAATGAGAATGAAGACACCTCGGTCCAAAACCTATGGGATACAGCAAAGGCGGTCCTAAGGGGGAAATACATAGCCATCCAAGCCTCCCTCAAAAACATTGAAAAATCCAGATTACACCAGCTGTCTCTACACCTTAAAGAACTGGAGAATCAACAACAAATCAAACCAACTCCATATGCAAGAAGGGAAATAATCAAGATTAGAGCAGAGATCAATGAGGTAGAAACCAGAGATACAGTAGAACGTATCAATGAAACTAGAAGCTGGTTTTTTGAAAGAATCAATAAGATCGATAAACCATTGGCCACACTAATCCAAAAGAAAAGAGAGAAAGCCCAAATTAATAAAATTATGAATGAAAAGGGAGAGATCACAACTAACACCAAGGAAATAGAAACAATCATCAGAAATTATTACCAACAGTTATATGCCAATAAGCTAAGCAACCTAGATGAAATGGATGCATTCCTGGAAAGCTACAAACTCCCAAAATTGAACCAGGAAGAAATTGACAACCTGAATAGACCGATATCTAGTAATGAGATTGAAGCAGTGATCAAAAACCTCCCAAAAAACAAGAGCCCAGGACCTGACGGATTCCCTGGGGAATTCTACCAAACTTTCAAAGAAGAAATAACACCAATTCTCCTGAAGCTGTTCCAAAAAATTGAAGCAGAAGGAAAACTTCCAGACTCTTTTGATGAAGCCAGCATTACCCTGATCCCCAAACCAGGCAAAGACCCTACCAAAAAGGAGAATTTCAGACCAATATCACTGATGAATATGGATGCAAAGATTCTCAACAAGATCCTAGCAAACAGGATCCAGCAGCACATTAAAAAGATTATCGAGGGGCGCCTGGGTGGCTCAGTGGATTAAGCCGCTGCCTTCGGCTCAGGTCATGATCTCAGGGTTCTGGGATCGAGCCCTGCATCGGGCTCTCTGCTCCGCAGGGAGCCTGCTTCCTCCTCTCTCTCTGCCTGCCTCTCTGCCTACTTGTGATCTCTCTCTCTGTCAAATAAATAAATAAAATCTTTAAAAAAAAATGTGCCTTTAAAAAAAAATAAAAAAAATAAAAAGATTATCCACCTTGAAGAGTTTTGATCAGGAAGGGATGCTGTACTTTGTCAAATGCTTTTTCAGCATCTATTGAGAGTATCATATGGTTCTTGTTCTTTCTTTTATTAATGTGTTCTATCACATTGATTGATTTGCGGATATTGAACCAACCCTGCAGCCCTTGAATAAATCCCACTTGATCGTGGTGAATAATCCTTTTAATGTACTGTTGAATCCTATTGGCTAGTATTTTGGCGAGAATTTTTGCGTCTGTGTTCATCAAGGATATTGGTCTGTAGTTCTCTTTTTTGGTGGGATCCTTGTCTGGTTTTGGGATCAAGGTGATGCTGGCCTCATAAAATGAGTTTGGAAGTTTTCCTTCCGTTTCTATTATTTGGAACAGTTTCAGGAGAATAGGAATTAGTTCTTCTTTAAATGTTTGGTAGAATTCCCCTGGGAAGCCGTCTGGCCCAGGGCTTTTGTTTGTTTGGAGATTTTTGATGACTGTTTCAATCTCCTTACTGGTGATGGGCCTGTTCAGGTTTTCTATTTCTTCCTGGTTCAGTTGTGGTAGTTTATATGTCTCTAGGAATGCATCCATTTCTTCCAGATTGTCCAATTTGTTGGCGTAGGGTTGCTCATAGTATGTGCTTATAATTGTCTGTATTTCTTTGGTGTTAGTTGTGATCTCTCCTCTTTCATTCATGATTTTATTTATTTGGGTCCTTTCTCTTTTCTTTTTGATGAGTCTGGCCAGGGGTTTATCAATCTTATTGATTCTTTCAAAGAACCAGCTCCTAGTTTCATTGATTTTTTCTATTGTTTTTTTGGTTTCTATTTCATTGATTTCTGCTCTGATCTTTATGATTTCTCTTCTCCTGCTGGGTTTAGGGTTTCCTTCTTGTTCTTTCTCCAGCTCCTTTACGCGTAGGGTTAGGTTGTGTACTTGAGACCTTTCTTGTTTCTTGAGAAAGGCTTGTACCGCTATATATTTTCCTCTCAGGACTGCCTTTGCTGTGTCCCACAGATTTTGAACTGTTGTGTTTTCATTATCATTTGTTTCCATGAATTTTTTCAACTCTTCTTTAATTTCCTGGTTGACCCATTCATTCTTTAGAAGGATGCTGTCTAGTCTCCATGTATTTGGGTTCTTTCCAGCTTTCCTCTTGTGATTGAGTTCTAGCTTCAGAGCATTGTGGTCTGAAAATATGCAGGGAATAATCCTAATCTTTTGATACCAGTTAAGACCTGATTTGTGACCCAGGATGTGATCTATTCTGGAGAAGGTTCCATGTGCACTAGAGAAGAATGTGTATTCTGTTGCTTTGGGATGAAATGTTCTGAATATATCTGTGATGTCCATCTGGTCCACTGTGTCATTTAAGGCCTTTATTTCCTTGTTGATCTTTGGCTTGGATGATCTGTCCATTTCAGTGAGGGGAGTGTTAAAGTCCCCTGCTATTATTGTATTATTATTGATGTGTTTCTTTGATTTTGTTATTAATTGGTTGATATAGTTGGCTGCTCCCACGTTAGGGGCATAGATATTTAAGATGGTTAGATCTTCTTGTTGGACAGACCCTTTGAGTAGGATATAGTGTCCTTCCTCCTCTCTTATTATAGTCTTTGGCTTAAAATCTAATTGATCTGATATAAGGATTGCCACCCCAGCTTTCTTCTGATGCCCATTAGCATGGTAAATTGTTTTCCACCCCCTCACTTTAAATCTGGAGGTGTCTTCGCGTCTAAAATGAGTTTCTTGTAGGCAACATACTGATGGGTTTTGTTTTTTTATCCATTCTGATACCCTGTGTCTTTTGATTGGGGCATTTAGCCCATTAACATTCAGGGTAACTATTGAAACATATGAATTTAGTGACATTATTAGCCTGTAAGGTGACTGTTACTGTATATTGTCTCTGTTCCTTTCTGATCTACTACTTTTAGGCTCTCTCTTTGCTTAGAGGACCCCTTTCAATATTTCCTGTAGAGCTGGTTTGGTGTTTGCAAATTCTTTCAGTTTTTGTTTGTCCTGGAAGCTTTTGATCTCTCCTTCTATTTTCAATGATAGCCTAGCTGGATAGAGTATTCTTGGCTGCATGTTTTTCTCGTTGAGTGCTCTGAATATATCATGCCAGCTCTTTCTGGCCTGCCAGGTCTCTGTGGATAAGTCTGCCGCCAATCTAATATTTTTACCATTGTATGTTACAGACTTCTTTTCTCTTCAAAGTGTAGGGATAGAGGGCACATACCTCAATATTATCAAAGCCATCTATGAAAAACCCACCGCAAATATCATTCTCAATGGAGAAAAACTGAAAGCTTTTCCGTTAAGGTCAGGAACACGGCAGGGATGTCCATTATCACCACTGCTATTCAACATAGTACTAGAAGTCCTAGCCTCAGCAATCAGACAACAAAAAGAAATTAAAGGCATCCAAATTGGTAAAGAAGAAGTCAAACTATCACTCTTCACAGATGATATGATACTATATGTGGAAAACCCAAAAGACTCCACTCCAAAACTGCTAGAACTTGTACAGGAATTCAGTAAAGTGTCAGGATATAAAATCAATGCACAGAAATCAGTTGCATTTCTGTACACCAACAACAAGACTGAAGAAAGAGAAATTAAGGAGTCAATCCCATTTACAATTGTACCCAAAACTATAAGATACCTAGGAATAAACCTAACCAAAGAGACTAAGAATCTATACACAGAAAATTATAAAGTACTCATGAAAGAAATTGAGGAAGACACAAAAAAAAATGGAAAAATGTTCCATGCTCCTGGATTGGAAGAATAAATATTGTGAAAATGTCTATGCTACCTAAAGCAATCTACACATTTAATGCAATCCCTATCAAAATACCATCCATTTTTTTCAAAGAAATGGAACAAATAATCCTAAAATTTATATGGAACCAGAAAAGACCTCGAATAGCCAAAGGAATATTGAAGAACAAAGCCAAAGTTGGTGGCATCACAATTCCGGACTTCAAGCTCTATTACAAAGCTGTCATCATCAAGACAGCATGGTACTGGCACAAAAACAGACACATAGATCAGTGGAACAGAATAGAGAGCCCAGAAATCGACCCTCAACTCTATGGTCAACTAATCTTCGACAAAGCAGGAAAGAATGTCCAATGGAAAAAAGACAGCCTCTTCAATAAATGGTGCTGGGAAAATTGGACAGCCACATGCAGAAAAATGAAATTGGACCACTTCCTTACACCACACACGAAAATAGACTCCAAATGGATGAAGGACCTCAATGTGAGAAAGGAATCCATCCAAATCCTTGAGGAGAATGCAGGCAGCAACCTCTTCGACCTCAGCTGTAGCAACATCTTCCTAGGAACAACGGCAAAGGCAAGGGAAGCAAGGGCAAAAATGAACTTTTGAGGGGCGCCTGGGTGGCTCAGTGGGTTAAGCCACTGCCTTCAGCTCAGGTCATGATCTCAGGGTCCTGGGATCGAGTCCCGCATCGGGCTCTCTGCTCAGCAGGGAGCCTGCTTCCTTCTCTCTCTCTCTGCCTGCCTCTCTGTCTACTTGTGATCTCTCTGTCAGATAAATAAGTAAAATCTTAAAAAAAAAAATGAACTTTTGGGATTTCATCAAGATCCAAAGCTTTTGCACAGCAAAGGAAACAGTTAACAAAACCAAAAGACAACTGACAGAATGGGAGAAGATATTTGCAAACGACATATCAGATAAAGGGCTAGTATCCAAAATCTATAAGGAACTTAGCAAACTCAACACCCAAAGAACAAACAATCCAATCAAGAAATGGGCAGAGGACATGAACAGACATTTCTGCAAAGAAGACATCCAGATGGCCAACAGACACATGAAAAAGTGCTCCACGTCACTCGGCATCAGGGAAATACAAATCAAAACCACAATGAGATATCACCTCACACCAGTCAGAATGGCTAAAATTAACAAGTCAGGAAATGACAGATGCTGGAGAGGATGTGGAGAAAGGGGAACCCTCCTCCACTGTTGGTGGGAATGCAAGCTGGTGCAACCACTCTGGAAAACAGCATGGAGGTTCCTCAAAATGTTGAAAATAGAACTACCCTATGACCCAGCAATTGCACTACTGGGTATTTACCCTAAAGATACAAACATAGTGATCCAAAGGGGCACGTGTACCCAAATGTTTATAGCAGCAATGTCTACAATAGCCAGACTATGGAAAGAACCTAGATGTCCATCAACAGATGAATGGATAAAGAAGATGTGGTATATATACACAACGGAATACTATGCAGCCATCAAAAGAAATGAAATCTTGCCATTTGTGACAACGTGGATGGAACTAGAGGGTATCATGCTTAGTGAAATAAGTCAATCGGAGAAAGACAACTATCATATGATCTCCCTGATATGAGGACATGGAGATGCAACATGGGGGGTTAGGGGGACAGGAGAAGAATAAATGAAACAAGATGGGATTGGGAGGGAGACAAACCATAAATGACTCTTAATCTCACAAAACAAACTGGGGGTTGCTGGGGGGAGGTGGGATTGAGAGAGGGGGAGCGGGCTATGGACATTGGGGAGGCGAGGCGAACCATAAGGGACTATGGACTCTGAAAAACAACCTGAGGGTTTTGAAGGGTCAGGGGTGGGAGGTTGGGGGAACAGGTGGTGGGTAATGGGGAGGGCACGTTTTGCATGGAGCACTGGGTGTTGTGCAAAAAGAATGAATACTGTTACGCTGAAAAAATAAATAAAATGGAAAAAAAAAAAAAAAAGATTATCCACCATGACCAGGGAGGATTCATCCCTGGGTTGCAAGGTTGGTTCAACATTCGTGAATCAATCAGTGTGATAGAACAAATCAATAAGAGAAGAGAGAAGAACCACATGGTCCTCTCAATTGATGCAGAAAAAGCATTTGACAAAATCCAGCATCCGTTCCTGATGAAAACATCTCTTTTTTATATTAAAATTTTCTTTATTTAATTTCTTTTCAGTGTAAAAGAATTCACTGTCTATGACCCACACCCAGTGCTCCATGCAATACGTGACCTCCATAATACCCACCACCTGGCTCCCACAACCTGCCACCCCCCCACCCCTTCAAATCCTCAGATTGTTTTTTCAGATTCCATAGTCTCCATGGTTCATCACCCCTTCCAATTTCCCTCAACTCCCTTCTTTTCTCTATCTCCCCATGTCCTTCATGTTATTTGTTATGCTCCATAAATAAGTGAAACCATGTGATAATTGACTCTGTCTGCTTGAATTACTTCACTCAGCATAATCTCTCCCAGTCCCAACCATGTAGATACAAAAGTTGCATATTCATTCTTTCTGATGGAGGCATAATACTCCATCATGTATATGGAACACATCTTCCTTATCCATTCGTCCATTGAAGGGCATCTTGGTTCTTTCCACAGTTTGGCAACCATGGCCATTGCTGCTATAAACATTGGGGTACAGAGGGCCCTTCTTTTCACTACATCTGTATCTTTGGGGTAAATACCCATTAGTGCAATTGCAGGGTCATAGGGAAGCTCTATTTTTAATTTCTTGAGGAATCTACACACTGTTCTCCAAAGTAGCTGCACCAACTTGCATTCCCACCAACAGTGGAAGAGGGTTCCCCTTTCTCCACATCCTCTCCAACACATGTTGTTTACTGTCTTCTTAATTTTTGCCATTCTAACTGGTAAAAGGTATCTCAATGTGGTTTTAATTTTAAATTCCATGATGGCTAGTGATGATGAACATTTTTTCATGTGTCTGATAGCCATTTGTATGTCTTCACTGGAGAAGTGTCTGTTCATGTCTTCTGCCCATTTTTTTTAAAGATTTTATTTATTTATTTCACAGAGAGAGATCACAAGTAGGCAGAGAGGCAGGCAGAGCGAGTGAGAGGGAAGCAGGCTCCCTGCTGAGCAGAGAGCCCGATGTGGGACTCGATCCCAGGACCCTGAGATCATGACCTGAGCCGAAGGCAGTGGCTGAAACCACTGAGCCACCCAGGCACCGCTTCTGCCCATTTTTTGACATGATTATCTGGTTTTTGTCTGTTGAGATTGAGAAGTTCTCTACAGATCCTGGATATCAGCCTTTTGTCTGTACTGTCATTTGCAAATATCTTCTCCTATTCCGTGGGTTGCCTCTTTGTTTAGTTGACTGTTTCCTTTGCTGTGCAGAAGCTTTTGATCTTGGTGAAGTCCCAAAAGTTCATTTTCGCTTTTGTTTCCTTGGCCTTTGGAGACATATCTTGAAAGAAGTTGCTGTGGCTGATATCGAAGAGGTTACTACCTATGTTCTCCTCTAGCATTCTGATGGATTCCTGTCTCAGGTTGAGGTCTTTTATCCATTTCGAGTTTATCTTTGTGTATGGTATAAGAGAATGGTTGAGTTTCATTCTTCTACATATAGCTGTCCAGTTTTCCCAGCACCATTTATTGAAGAGACTATCTTTTTTCACTGGATATTTTTTCCTGCTTTGTTGAAAATTATTTGACCGTAGAGTTGAGGGTCCATATCTGGGTTCTCTACTCTGTTCCACTGGTCTATGTGTCTGTTTTTATGCCAGTACCATAATGTCTTCGTGATCACAACTTTGTAGTAAAGCTGGAAAACAGGTAAAGTGATGCCCCCAGTTTTGTTTTTCTTTTTCAACAGTACCTTAGCACTTTGGGGTCTCTTCTGATTCCATACAAATTTTAGGATTATTTGCTCCAACTCATTGACAAATACCAGTGGAATTTTGCTCAGAATGACAGTAAAAGTATAGATTGTTCTAGGCAGTGCAGACATTTTAACAATGTTTATTCTTCTGATCCAAGAGCATGGAATGGTTTTCCACCTTTTTGTGTCCTCTTTAATTTCTTTCATGACTGTTCTGTAGTTCCTCAAATAAAGATCCTTTACCTCTTTGGTTAGGTTTATTCCCAGGTATCTTATGGTTCTTGGTGCTATAGTAAATGGAATCGATTCTCTAATTTCCTTTTCTGTATTTTTGTTGTTAGTGTATAAGAAAACCACTGATTTCTGTACATTGACTTTGTATCCTGCCACATTACTGAATTGCTCTATGAGTTCTAGTAGTTCTGGGGTAGAGTCCTTTGGGATTTCCATGTAAAGTATCCTGTCATCTGTGAAGAGAGAGAGTTTGACTTAATTGCCAAATTGGATACCTTTTATTTCTCTTTGTGGTCTGATTGCTGTTCCTAGGACTTCTAATACCATGTTGAATAAGAATGGTGAGAGTGGGCATCCATGTCGTGTTCCTGATCTCAACAGGAAGGCTCTCAGCTTTTTCCCATTGAGGATGATATTTGCTGTGGGTTTTTCATAGATAGATTTTATGAAGTTCAGGAATGTTCCCTCTATCCCTATACTTTGAAGCGTTTTAATCAGGAACGGATGCTGGATTTTGTCAAATGCTTTTTCTGCATCAATTGAGAGGACCATGTGGTTCTTCTCTCTCCTCTTATTGATTTGTTCTATCACACTGATTGATTTACGGATGTTGAACCATCCTTGGAACCCAGGGATGAATCCCACCTGGTCATGGTGGATAATCTTCTTAATGTGTTGTTGGATCCTGTTGGTAGGATCTTTTTGAGAATCTTAGCATCCGTATTCATCAGGGATATTCGTCTGAAATTCTCCTTTTTGGTAGGGTCTTTGCTTGGTTTGGGGATCAGGGTAATGCTGTCTTCATCAAAAGAGTCTGGAAGTTTTCCGTCTTCTTCAATTTTTTGAAACAGCTTCAGGAGAATAGGTGTTATTTCTTCTTTGAAAGTTTGGTAGAATTCCCCCGGAATCCGCCAGGTCCAGGGCTCTTGTTTTTTGGGAGGTTTTTGATCACTGCTTCAATCTCATTACTAGATACTGGTCTATTCAGATTCTTCATTTCTTCCTGGTTCCATTATGGAAGTTCATAGTTTTCCAGGAATGCATCCATTTCATCTAGGTTGCTTAGTTTATTGGCATATATCTGTTGATAATAACTTCTGATGATTATTTCTATTTCCTTGGTGTTAGTTAGTTGTGATCTCTCCCTTTTCATTCACAATTTTATTAATTTGAGCCTTTTCTCTTTTCTTTTGGATTAGTGTGGCCAGTGGTTTATGGATCTTATTGATTCTTTCAAAAAACCAGCTTCTAGTTTCATTGATACATTCTACTGTATCTCTGGTTTCTACCTCATTGATCTCTGCTCTTATCTTGATTATTTCCATTCTTGTGTGTGGAGTTGGCTTAATATGTTGTTGATTCTCCAGTTCTTTAAGGTGTAGAGACAGCTGGTGTATTCTGGATTTTTCAGTTTTTTGAGGGAGGCTTGGATGGCTATGTATTTCCCCCTTAGGACCGACTTTGCTGTATCCCATAGGTTTTGGAACGAAGTGTCTTCATTCTCATTGGTTTCCATGAATTGTTTAAGTTCATCTTTGATCTCCTGGTTGATCCAAGCATTCTTAAGGAAAGTGGTCTTTAGCTTCCAGGTGTTTGAGTTCCTTCCAAACTTTTCCTTGTGATTGAGCTCCAGTTTCAAAGCATTGTGATCTGAGAATATGCACGGAATAATCTCAGTCTTTTGGTATCGGTTGAGCCCTGATTTGTGACCCATTATATGGTCTATTCTGGAGAAGGTTCCATGTGCACTTGAGAAGAATAAGTATTCTGTTTTTTAGCGTGAAATGTTCTGTATATATCTATGAGGTCCATCTGGTCCAATGTGTCATTCAATGCTTTTGTTTCTTTATTGATTTTCTGCTTGGATGATCTGTCTATTACTGAGAGAGGAGTGTTAAGATCTCCTACTATTAATGTATTCATATCAATATGACTCTTTGTATTGGTTAGTAGTTTCCTTATGTAATTGGTTGCTCCCCTATTGGGGGCATAAATATTTACAATTGTTAAATCTTCTTGGTGGATAGTCCCTTTAAGAATTTTGTAGTGCCAGGAGAGACACAATGGTGGGGAAATAGGAGGAGGCACTGTTTCAACTTGTACCCTAAAGTGAGCAGATTACCTACCAAAAAACTCTGATCACCCAATGAAATCAGCCTGAGATCAGAATTACACACATCTGGATCTCTACGCGTGTAGAAGAGCCAGTGGGCAGGTAAAGCGGAGTGGGAATGTCGGACTGATATTGGAAGATAAATAAAATGGGGAGGGAGCCAGCAGAGGCAACCCTTTGGAAAGTAATAACCCAATATGAGAGTACCCTGCGTCTGGGGACCAGCATTAACTTGGAGTCAGGTTGAAAACACTCAAAAAGAGCAAAGGATCACAGAGGAAATTGTGGGAATCAGTGTGGTTAGGGACAGGGGCTTAAGTCCCCTGACCCTGGATAGCCATCCCTGGCACTGAACCAGAGAGTGCGGAGGAGAAACCATGTCTTGGTCCCTGAGCTGCCAGCGCGCCTGAGAGCCTGTGGGGTCTGGCTCCCATGAGGGGCTCAGACGTTCACCAGCCAGCAGAAGCACAGACATTTTACCGTCCCAACGTGAGTGCCATGCCGCACTATCAGAGCCTGAGACACGGGCGCCCCACACCCTCTCGAGGGAGAGGTGCATGAAGGTGCCAGCCCGGTTCTCTCAGACCTGGAAAGACCACACACTCCCAGCCAGGGCCAGTGGGAAAATCTCAGCGTGTGATCACTGCTTTGGTACCTCTCTGGTGGTCTGGAGCTGCCCAGACAGCCGCCACTGTCATGGTTTTGGGTACAAGCAGGAGGTCCTGTGTCTCCAGGGACTGCGACTCAGAACCTGCTCTGCCAGTGGCCAAGGGGGGTATTTATGTGCTCTGGAAAACCCAGAGGAGAACAGACTGAGGCTTCTCTCTGAGAGGGAGATCTGGGTGCAGTTTGCTTTCCTTAAACCTCCAAAACCATCAAAAGCTGTCAAGGCTAGAGAAAACAAAGAACAAACATAAAAATCTCCAGAGAACAAAAGCCTGAAAAACTGGTTTCCTCAGAGTCCACCCCCTTGAGGGGGGCGGGAGGACTTAACTTAGGGAATATTGACTGAAAACCCATATGTCAGTCCCCTCCCCCAGAAAACCAAGCAGGAAAAAAAAAAAAAAAGATGACAAGAGAACAACGACCACTACTTCATGGATACAACTTTTGTTTTTTATTCATTCCCACTATTCTGGTTCATTTTTTATAGATTTTTTTAAATTTATTTATTTATTTTCAGTGTAACAGTACTCATTGTTTTTGCACCACATTCAGTGCTCCATGCAATACATGCCCTCTCTATTACCCTCCACCTGGTTCCCCAACATCCCACCCCCCCACCCCTTCAAAACCCTTAAGTTGTTTTTCAGAGTCCATAGTCTCTCATGGTTCATCTCCCCTTCCAATTTCCCACAACTCCCTTCTCCTCTCCACCTCCCCATGTCCTCCATGTTCTTTGTTATGCTCCACAAATAAGTGAAACCATATGATACTTGACTCTCTCTGCTTGACTTATTTCGCTCAGCATAATCTCTTCCAGTCCCGTCCATGTTGCTACAAAAGTTCAGTATTGATCCTTTCTGATGGAGGCATAATACTCCATCGTGTATATGTACCACATCTTTCTTATCCATTCGTCCATTGAAGGGCATATAGATAATTTTTTAACTTACTTAGCATCACAGTGAGATGTCCAGTAAATTAAATTCCATAATAACCTTTTAACATGAACTTTTTGATACATATACCTGTGTTCTCCTTTTGCTTTTTTATTTTTTTATTTTTTTAAAATTTTAGTTTAGTTTAGTTTTATTTTTTAATATTCATATAGAGTTAAACTTAAGGTAATCCCCTTTCCCCAACCAATGCTACCCCTATAGGTAAACCAATTTTTAATCCCCCTTTATCTTAGGAAAGTTGAGTCCTTTAACAAAGATATCAAGATACATCCAGGAAGAATCAAAATAACCCTCCTCGCCCACATTGAGAATTTATAACCACTCTCCCATCTTTTTCTACCGCCAGTATTTATGTGTATTTCTGTTTGTCCTGATAGTATATAAATCTTATACTTGGGGTTCTTTTAGACTAGGTTCTTCTTTTCTTTTTTTTTGCATATATATATATATATATATATATATATATATATATATTTGTTTTTCTCTTTTTATATACTTTTATCAGTCCTTTTGTTTGTCTGTTTTTGTTTGTATACTTCATAAATCTTACCGTGGGGCACATTTGAACTGAGTCTTCTCTTTTATCTTCCCTTTTTTTCCTGTCTCTCTCTCTCTCTCTCTCTCTCTCTCTTTCATTTTCTTTTCTTTTTTCTCTCATTTGGGTGGGGAATCTTGATTGCTCAGAAGCCTTCCAAGGTGCACCTTGACTGCACCATGGTCGATACATCCAGCTACATCCTTTCAGCCAACTCTCACCAAAATTCTAGGAGGAGGAATACCCACGAGAAAAAAATGCAGAAGATGAGCCTTCTGCAACAGAGCTAATGGCTATTGATATAGACAACGTGTCATAAAGGGGATTCAGGTTAACAATTATCCAGGCAATAGCTAGGTTGGAGAAAGCCATGGATGACCAAACAGAATTGATTAGGGCAGAACTGAAGGCCACTAGTGATGATGTTCACAATGGTAGGGCAGAACTGAAAGCCACCTGGGATGATGTTCACAATGCTCTCAATGAGTTCCAATCTAATCTAAATTCTCTAAAAACTAGAGTAACTGAGAAAGAAGATAGAATTAGTGATCTGGGGAACAAAGAGATAGAGAGAAAGCATCAGGAGGAAGGCTGGAATAAACAGCTTAGAAGCCACGAAAACAGAATCAGGGAAATAAATGATGCCATGAGACGTTCCAATGCCAGAATTATTGGAATCCATGAAGGGGAGGAGAAAGAAAGTCTAGAAACCATAGTGGAACAAGTTCTCCATGAAAAATTTCACAATCTCGTGAATGGAACCAGCATTCATTTACTAGAGGCAGAATGGTCTCCCCCCAAAATTATAGATTCTAAAAAAACATCCAGGCACCTGATAGTAAAATTGAGAAATAATAATTATAGATACAATCCCTTGAAAGCCGCTAGGACAAAGAGTCTCCTTACATATAGAGGAAAGCCCATCAGAATAACATCAGACCTGTCCACAGAACCCTGGCAAGCCAGAAAGGGCTGGCAAGATATATTCAGGACACTAAATGAGAAGAAGATGCAGTCAAGAATTCTTTATCCAGCAAGACTGACATTCAAAATGGATGGAGAGATAAAGTTTTTCGAAGACCGGCAAGGGTTAAAAGAGTATGAGACCACCAAGCCGACACTACAGGAAATATTAAGGGGGGTTCTATAAAAGAGGAAAAATCCTAAGAATATCATTGAACAGAAATATAGAGACAATCTACAGAAAGAAAGACTTCAAAGGTAACACGATGTCAATAAAAACGTATCTCTCAATAATCACTCTCAATGTGAATGACCTTAATGTGCCCATAAAAATAAACAGGGTTGCAGATTGGAAAAAACCACAGGACCCATACATATGTTGTCTACAAGAGAACCATTTTGAACCTAAGGATACACCCAGACTGAAAGTGAAGGGATCAAGAACCATCTTTCATGCCAAAGGCCCTCAAAAGAAGGATGGGGTAGAGATTCTCATACCAGATAAATTAGATTTTAAACTAAAGACTGTAGTCAGAGATACAGAAGGACCCTACATAATTTTTAAAGGGACTCGCCACCAAGATGATCTAACAATTGTAAATATCTATGCCCCCAGTAGGGGAGCATCCAATTACATAAGGAAACTATTAATCAATACAAAGAGTCATATTGATATGAATACATTAGTAGTAGGAGATCCTAACACACCTCTCTCAGTAATAGACAGATCATCCAAGCAGATATTCAATAAATAAGCAAAAGCATTGAATGACACATTGGACCAGATGGACCTCATAGGTATATGCAGAACATTCCACCCTAAAACAACAGAATATTCATTCTTCTCAAGTGCACATGGAACCTTCTCCAGAATA
Source organism: Meles meles (assembly GCF_922984935.1). Taxonomy (NCBI): domain Eukaryota; kingdom Metazoa; phylum Chordata; class Mammalia; order Carnivora; family Mustelidae; genus Meles; species Meles meles. Next base: position 48,381,933 of record NC_060087.1, on the reverse strand, counting down.
GACCATATAATGGGTCACAAATCAGGGCTCAACTGATACCAAAAGACTGAGATTATTCCGTGCATATTCTCAGATCACAATGCTTTGAAACTGGAGCTCAATCACAAGGAAAAGTTTGGAAGGAACTCAAACACCTGGAAGCTAAAGATCACTTTCCTTAAGAATGCTTGGATCAACCAGAAGATCAAAGAAGAACTTAAACAATTCATGGAAACCAATGAGAATGAAGACACTTCGTTCCAAAACCTATGGGATACAGCAAAGTCGGTCCTAAGGGGGAAATACATAGCCATCCAAGCCTCCCTCAAAAAACTGAAAAATCCAGAATACACCAGCTGTCTCTACACCTTAAAGAACTGGAGAATCAACAACATATTAAGCCAACTTCACACACAAGAATGGAAATAATCAAGATAAGAGCAGAGATCAATGAGGTAGAAACTAGAGATACAGTAGAACGTATCAATGAAACTAGAAGCTGGTTTTTTGATGGATCAATAAGATCCATAAACCATTGACCACACTAATCGAAAAGAAAAGAGAAAGCTCAATTTAATAAAATTATGAATGAAAAGGGAGAGATCACAACTAACACCAAAGAAGTAGAAACAATCATCAGAAGTTATTATCAACAGTTATATGCCAATAAACTAAGCAACCTAGATGAAATGGATGCATTCCTGGAAAACTATGAACTCCCAAAATTGAACCAGGAGGATATGACCTGAATAGACCGAAATTTAGTAATGAGATTGAAGCAGTGATGAAAAACCTCCCAAAAAACAAGAGCCCTGGACCTGGCAGATTCCGGAAGAATTCTACCAAACTTTCAAAGAAGAAATAACACCTATTCTCCTGAAGCTGTTTCAAAAAATTGAAGAAGACGGAAAACTTCCAGACTCTTTTTTTGAAGCCAGGATTACCCTGATCCCCAAACCAAGCAAAGACCCTACCAAAAAGGAGAATTTCAGACCAATATCCCTATTGAATACGGATGCTAAGATTCTCAAAAAGATCCTACCAACAGGATCCAACAACACATTAAGAAGATTATCCACCAAGACCAGGTGGGAATCATCCCTGGGTTCCAAGGATGGTTCAACATCCGTAAATCAATCAGTGTGATAGAACAAATCAATAAGAGAAGAGAGAAGAACCACATGGTCCTCTCAATTGATGCAGAAAAAGCATTTGACAAAATCCAGCATCCGTTCCTGATTAAAACACTTCAAAGTATAGGGATAGAGGGAACATTCCTAAACTTCATAAAATCTATCTATGAAAAACCTACAGCAAATATCATCCTCAATGGGAAAAAGCTGAGAGCCTTCCTGTTGAGATCAGGAACACGACAAGGATGCCCACTCTCACCATTCTTGTTCAACATAGTATTAGAAGTCTGAGCAACAGCAATCAGACCACAAAGAGAATAAAAGGTATCCAAGTTAATGAAGAAGTCAAACTCTCTCTCTTCACAGATGACATGATTCTTTATATGGAAAACCCAAAAGTCTCCACCCCCAAACTACTAGGACTCATACAGCAATTCAGTAATGTGGCAGGATACAAAGTTAATGTACAGAAATCAGTGGCTTTTTTATACATTAACAATGAAAATATGGAAAGGGAAATTAGAGAATTGATTCCATTTACAATAGCACCAATAATCATAAGATACCTGGGAATAAACCTAACCAAAGAGGTAAAGGATCTTTATTTGAGGAACTACAGAACAGTCATGAAAGAAATTGAAGAAGTCACAAAAAGATGGAAGACCATTCCATGCTCTTGCATTGGAAGAATAAACATTGTTAAAATGTCTGCACTGCCTAGAGCAATCTATACTTTTACTGTCATTCTGATCAAAATTCCACTGGTATTTTTCAAAGAGTTGCAGTAAATAATCCTAAAATTTGTATGGAAGCAGAAGAGACCCCGGATTGCTAAGGAAATGTTGAAAAACAAAAATAAAACTGGTGGCAACACGGTACCTGATTTCAAGCTTTTCTACAAATTGTGATCACCAAGAGAGCATGGTACTGGCATAAAAACAGACACATAGACCAGTGGAACAGAGTAGAGAGCCCAGATATGGACCCTCAACTCTATGGTCAAGTAATCTTTGATAAAGCAGGAAAAAATATCCAGTGCAAAAAGACAGTCTCTTCAATAAATGGTGCTGGGAAAATTGGACAGCTATATGTAGAAGAATTTAACTCGACCATTCTCTTATACCATACACAAAGATAAATTCGAAATGGATAAAAGACCTCAGTGTGAGACAGGAATCCATCAGAATCCTAGAGGAGTACAGAGGCAGTAACCTCTTTGATACCAGCCACAGCAACTTCTTTCAAGATATGTCTCCAAAGGCCAAGGAAACAAAAGCAAAAAATGAATTTTGGGGACTTTATCAAGATCAAAAGCTTCTGCACAGCAAAGGAAACAGTCAATCAAACAAAGAGACAACCCCCAGAATGGGAGATGATATTTGCAAATGACAGTACAGAAAAAAGGTTGATGTCCAGGATCTATAAAGAACTTCTCAAACTCAACACACACAAAACAGATAATCCTATGATAAAATGGGCAGAAGACATGAACGGACACTTCTCCAATGAAGACATACAAATGGCTATCAGACACATGAAAAAATGTTCATCATCACTAGCCATCAGGGAGATTCAAATTAAAACTACATTCAGGGGAGCCTGGGTGGCTCAGTGGGTTAAAGCCTCTGCCTTTGGCTCAAGTCATGATCTCAGTGTCCTGGGATCGAGCCCCACATCGGGCTCTCTGCATAGCGGGGAGCCTGCTTCCTCCTCTCTCTCTCTGCCTGCCTCTCTTCCTACTTGTGATCTCTGTCTGTCAAATAAATAAATAAAATCTTTAAAAAAAAAACCACATTCAGATACCACCTTATACCAGTTAGAATGGCCAACATTAGCAAGACAGGAAACAGCGTGTGTTGGAGAGGATGTGGAGAAAGGGGAACCCTCTTCCACTGTTGGTGGGAATGCGAGTTGTTGCAGCCACTTTGGAGAACAGTGTGGAGATTCCTCAAGAAATTAAAAATAGAGCTTCCCTATGACCCTGCAATTGCACTACTGGGTATTTACCCACAAGATAGAGATGTAGTGAAAAGAAGGGCCCTCTCTACCCCAATGTTTATAGCAGCAATGGCCATGGTTGCCAAACTGTGGAAAGAACCAAGATGCCCTTCAGTGGACGAATGGATAAGGAAGATGTGGTCCATACACACTATGGAGTATTATGACTCCATCAGAAATAATGAATACCCAACTTTTGTAGCGACATGGACGGGACAAAACAATCTAGGGGTTTTGAAGGGGCAGGGGGCGGAAGGTTGGGGGAACCATGTGCTGGGTATTGGGGAGGGCACGTATTCCATGGAGCACTAGGTGTGGTGCAAAAACAATGAATACTGTTATGCTGCAAATAATTTTAAAAAAAAGAATTATATAGTGTCCTTTTGTATCTTTACTACAGTCTTTAGTTTAAAATCTAATTTATCTGGTATGAGAATCGCTACCCCGGCCTTCTTTTGAGGACCATTGGCATGAAAGATGCTTCCCAATCCCTTCACTTTCATTCTGGGTGTATCCTTAGGTTCAAAATGCGTCTCTTGTAGACAACATATGGATTGGTCCTATCATTTTATCCAATCTGCCACCCTATGTCGTTTTATGGGCGCATTTAGGCCATTCACGTTGCAAGTGATTATTGAGAGATACGTTTTTACTGACATCATGTTACCTTTGAAGTCTTTCTTTCTGTAGATTATCTCTATATTTCTGTTCAATGATATTCTTAGGATATTTCCCCTTTTATAGAACCCCCCTTAATTTTTCCTTCAATGTTGGCTTGGTGGTCGTATACTCTTTTAAGCCTTGCCGGTCTTGGAAGCTCTTTATCTCTCCATCCATTTTGAATGTCCATCTTGCTGGATAAAGTATTCTTGGCTGCATGTTTTTCTCATTCAGTGCCCTGAATATATCTTTCCAGCCCTTCCTGGCTTTCCAAGTTTCTGGAGACAGGTCTGACGTTATTCTGATGGGCTTTCCTCTGTATGTATGGAACTTCTTTGCCCTAGCTGCTTTCAAGAGATCCTGTCTACAATTATGATTCCTCATTCTTACAATAAGGTGTCTTGAGGTCTTTCTAGATTCTATAGTCTTGAGTGGACACCGTTCTGCCTCTAGTATATGAACAGTGGTTCCATTTACGAGATTGGAAAAATTTTCATTAAGAATTTTTTCCACTATATCATCAGTCTTCTTTCTTTCTCCCCCCCCCCCTTCCGGGATTCCAATAATTCTGACATCGAAACATTTCATGGCATCATTTATTTCCCTAATTCTGTTTTCATGGCTTCTAAGCTGTTTGTTCCATGCTTCCTCCTGATCCTTTCTCTCTATCTGTTTGTCCTCCAGATCACTAATTCTATCTTCTGTCTCAGTTACCCTAGATTTTAGAGAATTTAGATTAGATTTGAACTCATTGAGAACATTGTGAACATCATACCTGGTGGTTTTCACTTCTGCCCTAATCAATTCCTTTTTGTTATCCATGGCTTTCTCCAACCTAGCTATTGCCTGGATAATTGTTAGCCTGAATTCCCTTTACAACATGTTGTCTCTGTCAATAGCCATTAACTCTGTTTTTCAGGCTTTTGTTCTCTGGAGGGTTTTTTGTTTGTTTGTTCCTTTGTATTCTCTTGCCTTGACAGCTTTTGATCATTTTTGGAGGTTAGAGGAAGGCAAACTGCACCCAGACCTCCCTCTCAGAGAGAAGCCTCAGTCTGTTCCCCTCTGGTGCTCCAGAGCACATAAACTCCCCCTTGGTGGCTGGCAGAGCACGTTCCCAGTTTCAATCTCTGGGGACACAGGAACTCCAGCTTGCACCCAAAACCACAACAGCCGTGGCTGTCTTGGCAGCTCCAGACCACCAGAGAGGTCCCAAGCAGCAATCGTGTACTGAGATTTTCCTGCTGGCCCGGGCTGGAAGTGCTCAGACTCTCCCAGCCCAAGAGTGCTGGGCTGGTGCCTGCAGGGGGATATGGGGCAGGCCTCAGATTCGGGTCGTGTGGGGGCACGCACATGGAGAGTGCAAAAAGCTGTGGTTCTGCTGGCTGGAGCCTGCGTGCACCTCTCTCAGGGGGAGGTGTGGGGCATGACGCAGACTCTGCTAGCAAGGCACGGTGCGTGCATGGAGAGTGCAAAAAGACTGTGGTTCTGCCAGCTGGCGAGGCTCCCAGCCCCTCACCAGAGCCACCATCCATGCACTCTCAGGCACGCTGGTGGCTCAGGGACCAAGACCAAGTTTCTTTGCCGCATTCTGGCTCAATGCCAGGGGTGTCTGTCCTGGGTCTGGGGACTTAAGTCCCTTTCCCTAACAGCCCCAATTCCCACAATTTCCCCCCATGATCCATTGCTCTTTTTTAGTGCTTTCAACCAGACTCCAAGTTAATGCTGGTCCCCAATCACAGGGCACTCTCGTATTGGGGTATTACTTTCCAATGGGGCACTTCTGGTGACTCCCTCCCCCTTTTGTTATCTTCTGATATCAGTCTGATGTTCCCACCCCACTTTACCTGCCCACTGGCTCTTCTGCCCCCGTAGAGATCCAGAAGTGTATAATTCTAACCTCAGACTGTTTTCATGGGTGATCAGAGTTCTTTGGTAGATAATCAGCTCACTTTAGGGTACAGGTTGAAATGGCGCCTCCTCCTAGTTCCCTGCCATCTTGTCTGTTTTCTAAACTGCTGACTTTGATGCAATTAAGTCTCACATTTTTATATAACAAATATTTGTAAAATCTACCAGCTCCCAGCATTATGCAAGGTACTCTATCTATTTTTAACTTCTAAAGGAATCTCCAAACTGTTTTCTAAAGTGGCTGTACCAACTTTCATTCCCACCAACAGTGTAAGAGTGTTCCCCTTTATCCACATCCTCTCCAACACTTGTTGTTTGCTGTCTTGTTAATTTTGGTCATTCTAACTGGTATAAGGTGGTATCTCAATGTGGTTTTTTGAATCTTCCTGATAGCTAATGATGATGAACATTTTTTCATGAGCCTGTTAGCCATTTGTATATCTTCTTCGGAGAAGTGTGTTCATGTCTTCTGCCATTTTTTGACGTGATTATCTGTTTTGTGTGTGTTTGAGTTTGAGGAGTTCTTTATAGATTTTTATCTTTAAAGATCTGATGTTATTCTGATGGACCTTCCTCTGTACATGAAGAATCTCTTCCCCCTAGCTGTCCTCCGTGTTATGCCCCAATAATGGGTCCGTGATTAAAGGAGCAAGACTGATACAAAGTGAAGGTCAAGCAAAGCTTTATTTCAGGCCAAGCATCGAGCATTGAGCACATCTATCAACCATATCTTGAGCCATACACCCTATTTTAGAAACCTGGAACTGCTTGTCCATAAGCTCTTTAAGCTTTTGTGTCCCCAAATGAGTGCCCTGATGTATTTGGCTTATAATTTCTTCCTAGTCTTTGAGGAAGAATTAACTTTCCTGTTCTAGTCTTAGCCCAATCCCCTTTATAGTCTAATATAGTCCATTTCTATAAATATACCTGCATCTTTGATCAGGAGGGCCCTGGCAGCAATTATGCAGAGGCAAGGGGGAACCTAGCCGCTACTAGATCTAATTTCTTGCTAAGATAGGTTATTGGCATTTGCCAAGGCCTCAGAGTCTGAGTCAAAACTTTCAGTCACCCCTGCCTTTTCATCTACATACAAGTGGAATGGCTTGGTAATGTCTGGGATGGCCAATGCTGTGGCACTCAGTAAGGCTGTTTGTCTATGGCTAGCTAACTGGCAAAGGCAAGATCGTTTACATGAATTATTGTGCAACTTCTCTGAAGTTTACCTAACGCTGCCTCGTTTAAGTAAATAAACACTTAATAACAATCTAATCTAGAATATAACACCCATAAAGGCATGTTATTAAAACATATTTTTTGTTGGGTCCACGGTCAAAGAAGTGAGACTGATATAAAGCAAAGGTCAAGCAAAGCTTTATTTCGTGCCGAGCACTGAGAATCAAACTGACTGGCCAGGGCCATCTCTTGTAAAGAGGCGACCCCTCCCAGCCTCACAGACTAACTTTTATAGAGCAAAGGCCATGTGATTGAGCCTGGCCACACATAGGTGACCAACTGAATTACAATTCACCCTATAGTGGCTATTTGAACTAGCCTATCATTCTGGTCAGAATTGGCATCCAAAAGGCAGGGCCCACATTCTTGGGTGGTTAGGGAGGTGCTTTCCTGATTGGATGTCTCCACCTGGCTTGACTCATCCTTGTATTCTGGGCTCTGTTACCTCCCCCTGACCTGACACATCCTGGAATATGGGCTCTGAAATCAGGGGCTGGTCAGTCATATTTTACTGGTTTCCCAGACTTGTTTCTAAGTAAGTTCCTCTGGGAGGGAGGGTCAATCTAAGTTTACGGCATAAACAACAAAATGGCTCGCTCTAGCTAAGCAGGGCCTTACATTTTTCTCTCTAAAATAACCATTTCCAGAGATATCCGAATCAGGACTAATTCATTTGAAAAACAAGTCCAGTTTTAACAAACTTGGCCTAATTATTTACATAAGCTCAGCAAGAACAGTAAGTAATCATATAGATCTTTTAGAATCTGCTTTGCGGAACTTCTTATAAGGAATCTCTGGATTGAACTTTTAGTCGCCTCTCTGGGCCAGAAGCCAAGCCACATACTTGCCATCAGACATGCCTGCAATACCTGTCGACTTGGGCAAATTCTTCTTCCTGAGGTTCTGCCCAAAGTATCCTACCAGGGAGTGACATTCTTTACTCACCTGGTGAGGCTGCTGGGAACTCTGTAAGCAAGGTATCAGGCCCAACAGTTCCAAAGGGCTTTATGGCTCCAGGTTTTGTAAAGTCAACCTTAGTTCCTTTAAGCTGTCTGGTCATATCTGAGTCTTTTCAAATATGACATTCCAGTCAAAGTCTTGGTAAAATAACCAGTTTCCAATGGTGTCCTGTTACAAAGAGAACAGATTCTTACTGAACTTAAGCAAATGACTGATTGCCAAGGAAGAAAGAATACTTATTGAGACCTTTTGGTTTCAGAGGGTTCAGATAGAGAGAAAAGTTGAATGCCTTGATTCCTCTACAAATGAGTACTTTTACATCTCTATAAGTTACAGGTAACTTAAGAAAAAGTTTCCCTAGTCTAGAGGAGCAAACATTACAGAACCAGTAATTTTTAAAATAAGAAAAAACATTAAGAAACACAACATTACAACCTTTCAGTTCATCTAGTCCCACGTTACTAATTCTGGTTTAGTTCGAATGTAGCCCTTACTTCTGTAAATTTTTACCCATTTCAGTTTCCAGGATTTTAACATATCAAAGACCTGTATTTGTCCTGAAAGTCTTCCCATATGAATTTCCTTTAAGGCAGAATTCATCTTACAAGAGAATCAAAACAATTACAAATGAAAAAACTCAGGACAGATATAGTTAAATATCAAGTGATGACCCTTACCAAAACATTAAAATTTTAGGAAATATATAGAACCTCTAGAATAATTACAGCATTTACCCAAATGCAACCCAAGGTTTATCATTGGTTTAGCAGTACTCCCTGAGTAACTTAGCATATCAAGGAAGCCTTATGAGCCAAAGAGATCTCATTTACAACTCTGGGCAGGCAAAGAGAAACCCGTTTACATTTCAATTAACCGAAGAAAACTTTGCCCTTTTAAACAGAGAGAAAACCAGCTTTTCTATACCAGTGTCTTTCCCTTTTTTTTATTTTTAAGTGTGCAGTCTTAAGATATGAGTTTTCTGGGTTTCCCTCCCATCATGAATGATGTTGCAGACAAAGGGAGGGGGATCTTTCAGATGCTGTCTTGCTCATGTCCCTCGCAGGAACTTAGGAACATCTTAGCTAAGGTCTATCCATAAAAAACCCGGACCAGGCTACTCCATGGAATAGGTGACCATATGCCATATGACAGCCCATGAGACTCAGAGTGCAGCCCACTCAGACTCCATAGCCAAAGTGGTGGAGCCATACAGACACATTCACACAGTCAGGCACTCTTCAGATTCAAACAGGTTGGACACCCCCACCCCCGCCTGGGTTCTCCCCTTCCATTCTTTAGGAATGGATCTAGCTCAGGCAGTGGCCCCGGACCTGTTTTTCTTTCTTTCTTATTCAAACAGGATCAGGCTTCTGGTCTTTTCTCTTTTATGTATCTCCTGCTTTTTTTTTTTTTTAAAGATTTTATTTATTTGACAGAGAGAAATCACAAGAGAGGCAGGCAGAGAGAGAAGAAGGGAAGCAGGCTCCCCGCGGAGCAGAGAGCCCGATGCGGGGCTCGATCCCAGGACCCTGAGATCATGACCCGAGCTGAAGGCAGCGGCTTAACCCACTGAGCCACCCAGGCGCCCCTATCTCCTACTTTTTACATACAGAGTTGCTTTTCTCATTTCCATCAGTCTTAATTACACTTAGCAGAATTTTGTACTCTTAGCAATACCTTAACCTCTACTGAAGATTAAATATAAACCAATTGTGAACTGTTACAACAGAATTCAGTTAAGCACAAAAGATGTTTACCAACAGATTTCAAAAGCATAAACCTAGTTCCAGCAACCAGCGCTCTAGCATTTTATCCCATTTGGTTTAAAGTTTCAGGTTAGCAAAGACTTTGAAAGCTACTTTAACAATTACCCATTAAAACCTTGAGACAGACAATTAACCATCAGTTTAGTCATCTCTTTGCTAACACATTTCAACAGATTTTAACACAGATTTTAACAAATAACACGAGCTTATTTGACTTTAAGTAAAAACTCTGAAGTCTTACATTTACTACTGATAACTCAAAAGACATGTTCATCCTAATTAACCCGATAAACTTAACTTAGTTCAAATACTGATTTACGTTCCACCTGGGCCCACTCCCCTTAGAATGTTTATCTGAGACCCGGGTGGGAAGATCCAGAGTGGGGGTGTTAGGTCCAGGGGATGCTCTTTTTGTTTCCCAAAGTGAAGAACAGAACAAAGTGCCACCAGAATGCAGAGAACGTGTTCCTAGTTCTAAAGCTCATCAGCTCCAAGAGAGGAGCACATGCCATGCTTTCCCGCCAGCAAGGAGGGAGGGGCTAGGCAGTCCATGTCGGCCAGAGAAGGCACGGAATGTCCCTGAAACAAAGTTTGTTTCAGCAGCTGCTTGGGAATATTCCTTAAAGTCTCTGTCCCGAGTTAGACTAACCCCAGTTGGCTCCAGTTATAGCCCTTAACACACGAAATGAGTGAGGGAGAAGCCCCACATCTATTAGGAGGAACAGAGAGATGAAAGTCAGAGTCCCCTTACTCTCTGCTTGCCCCATTCCTTCAAACACAACAAACAGTACAGCAGACAACAAAAAGACAAGACAAATACAACCGCAGGCCCAGCGGTCCTCACCCAGATCTTGATGCTAGTGGGAATTTTCTCCATCCCCTGCAAACAGAAGGAACAACAGAACAGACAATGAAAAGACAAAAGAAGACAACCACAGGCCCACCGGTTCAAAAACAGATGTGACCGCCTAAGGGGACTCAAACCCCCCGACTGTCTAGGGGGACTTGAACCCCTGGCAATCTATCAGAGGAGGGTAGGGGCATCCCCTCATCCTCTCCAGCCCTGGGGAGCATGGCTGCATCCAGCTTCCCCCCCCACCCCCGTGGGCTATACCCGGAGCTCTGCAACCAGACAGACAGAACCAGACCCAGCTGCCCTCACCCAGAGCCTGCCGCTGGCAGGGGATCCTGGCCCCCTACAGACGCTTGCCGGGATGAGCTACAGACTCTCATCCAGATGAGCCACAGAACAGAACCAGACCCAGCAGCCCTCACCCAGAGCCTGCTGCTGGCGGGGGATCCGGGCCCCCTACAGACGCTCGCTGGGACAAGCTACAGAAAGGATCCCCAGATCTTATCTCATACCTCTGAAGGCTTTTCCCAGAAATTCTGATGCTGGCTCAGTTCTTGTCGTTTAATCCCAGACAGAGCCCCCATATGTTATGCCCCAATAATGGGTCAGTGACTAAAGGAGCAAGACTGATACAAAGTGAAGGTCAAGCAAAGCTTTATTTCGCGCCAAGCATCAAGAATCAGACCGACTGTCAAACAGACACCTGTTTGTTCTTCCTAGGTATATCTTGTTATCTTTGTTAAAGGAGTCAACCTTCCAAAGATAAAGGGAGATTAAAACTGGTTTATATATAGAGGTAGTATTGAATTTGGAAAAAGAATTACCTTGAAGTGTGTATCTATATGTATTAAAAAGAAAGAAAAAAGAAAAGAAAAAGAAAAAACACAGGTATATGTATGAAAAGAATTCAAGTTAAAAGGTTATTATGGTGTATGTTGTATTAAACCTCTAGTTGTAATGGTAGGTAGGTTAAAGAAATTAAAAGAACAAGAATCATGAGAATGAATTTTTAAAAAATGAAGCTCTATCTATGAAATATACAGGTTTTAGGGCAATACCAATAGCTTAATATATTGTTCTTTCCTGATGTTGGGGTTTTACACTTTCTGGGACCCCTGTGATGGTTGTCCTCTCATTCTTCTGGCTTGCCTTTTGGGGGAGGGGCCTGTTGCATTGTTTTTCAGTTAGTCTTGCTTGGGTTGAGTCTTCCTACCTTCTATCAAGGGGCTGGGCTCTGTGGAAACCGGTTTTTCAGGCTTTTGTTCTCTGGAGGTTTGGGGGAGTTTTGTTTGTTTTGGTTTTTGGTTTTTGCATTTTTGCAGGTTTTTTTGTGGCCTTTTGGAGGTTTAGTGGAAAGGAAACTGCATCCAGACATCCGCCTCCTAGAGAAGGCTCAGTGGGCTCCTCTCTGGGTTGTACAGAACACAAAGACTGCCCCTCCGCAGACTCAGCTGAACACTCCAAACTCCCACAGGCTGTATGAGTCCCAGCCACTGTCTCAGGGGTTGCCTGAAGCGCCTATTTGTCTCTGCACCCCAGTGCCACTAAAACCACAAGCGATATTGTTCCATGGAGCCCGCTTCTGGTGGCTGCCTTTTCCAGGACTGCTGTCTAGAGACTAGGCCCTCATCACCAGGTGCACTCAGTCGTGCAGCTCCCACCACTGAGGAATCCCATCCAGAGATCAGGCCGAGATCCTTCAGGTGCTGGCTGGGAGTGCCTAGGCCCTCAGTAGTCCTAGACTCTGCCAGCTAGCATCCACACCAAGCTCTCTCAGGCACGGGCGGGGAGTGTGCAGTCAGATCCCGGTTGCACAGTGCACACAGAGCATAAAAGGCTGTGGTTCTAGAAAGCACCCACCAGACTACTTCATGCACAGACAGGAGTGTGCCCCTCCCAGCCGTGGTGCAAGTAGTGCACAGCTGGGGGTGCAGAGACCAGGATCTGTAGGCTCCTCCACACTGTCCAACATGGGTGGTCAGCAGCGGTGACAGTCCTGGGTCCATGGGCTTAGGCCTGTGCCTATGACCACCCAATTCCACAAGTTGCCCCTTAATATATTTTGCTCTTTTTGAGTGCTTTTAACAAGACTCCAAGTTAATGCTATCCCCAACTACAGGACATTTTCATATTGGGGTATTACTTACCAATGGGTCACTTCTGGTGGCTCCTTCCCCTTTCTGCTTAACCCTCCAATATCAGTCCAAGCATTACCCCTCAGCTTTACCTCTCCACTGGTGTCTTCTGTCCCTGTAGGGATCCAGCAGTGTATAATCCTACATCTCATGCTGATCTCATGGGTGTTCAGAGTGTTCTGGTAGATATTTTGCTCATCTTAGGGAACTGGTTGAAACAGGGTCTCCTACTTCTCCACCATTATGCCCCTCCTCCTCTTATTTCTTTTTTTTTTTTTTTAATTTTTTTTTTCTTTTTTACAGATAGAGAGAGAGAGAGAGAGAGAGATTACAAGTAGGCAGAGCAGCAGCCAGAGAGGGGAGGAAGCAGGCTCCCTGCCAAGCAGAGAGCCCGATACGGGGCTCGATCCCAGAGACCCTGAGATCATGACCTGAGCTGAAGGCAGAGGCTTAACCCACTGAGCCACCCAGGCGCCCCCCTCCTCTTATTTCTTTTTGTTATCTGATTCCTGTGTGTAGGACTTCCAGTACTGTGCTAAATAGCAGTGGTGAGAGTGGAAATCCCTGTGTTGTTCCTGACCATGGGGGATGTCTCAGTTTGTCTCCATTTGTCTCCATTGAGGATGATATTAGCTGTGAGTTTTTCATATTTGGCCTTTATTATGTTGAAATATGTTCCCTCTACACCTACTTTGTTGAGGGCATTTAACATAAATGGATGTTGTACTTTGTGAAATGCATTTTCTGCATCTATTGAGAGGATCATATGGCTCTTATCTTTTCTTTTATTAATGTGTTATATCATGTTGATTGATTTGTGAATATTAAAACACCCTTGCAACCTAGTATTAAATCCCACTTGATCATGGTGAATGATTTTTTTTTAATTGTAGTGCTTGCTGTACTAAGTTTGCTTGTGTTTTACTGAGTTTTTTGCATCCATATTCATCAGGGGTATTGGCCTGCAGAGTTTTTTGTTTTTTTGTTTTTTACTTTTTGTTTGTTTGTTTGTTTGTTTGTTTTGTCTGGCTTTGGTATCAGGGTAATGGTGACCTCATAGAAGGAATTTGAAAGATTTCTTTCATTAGGCATTAACTCTTCTTTGAATGTTTGGTAGAATTTGCCTCTGACAGACACCATCTGGTCCTGTACTTTTGCTTTTTGGGAGTTTTTTGGTTCCTGATTCAATTTCTTTCCTGATTATCAGTCTCTTTGAGTTTTCTATTTCTTTTTCAGTTTTAGTAGTTTGTATATTTCCAGGAATTTATCCATTTCTTCCAGATTTTCCAGTTTGTTGACATATAGTTTTTCATAATACTCTCTTATAATTTTATTTATGTGGTATTGGTTGTTATTTCTCCTCTCTCACTGTGATTTTATGTATTGGGTTTCTTTTCTTTTTGAAAAGTCTGGCTTAGGGTTTATCATTGTTATTAATTTAAAAAAACAGGTCTTGATTTCATTGATCTCTTCTATTTTTCTTATAGTTTCTATATCATATATTTCTGCTTGAATCTTAATTATGTCCTTCCTTCTGCTGGCTTTAAGCTTCATTTGTTGTTCTTTTCCAGATCCTTTAGGTATAAGGTTAGGTCATGTATTTGAGACCTTTTTTCTTTCTTGAGGTAGGCCTGTAATGCTATATTCTTCCCTCTTAGGACTGCTTTTGCTGCATCCCAATGCTTTGGACCATTGGGTTTTCAATTTCATTGTTTCTATGTATTTTTTTTTCTTCCCAGATTTTTTAGTTAACCCATCTATTGTTTAGTAGCATTTTGGTTAACTTCCATGTATTTGTAGTTTTTCCATATTTTTTTTCTTGCAGTTGACTTCCAGTTACATAGCATTGTGGTCAGAAAAGCTTCATCATATGATTTCAGTCTTTTTTTATTTGTTGAGGTTTGTTGTTTGGGTTAATACGTGATCTATTCTGGAAAATATTCCATGTGCACTTGAAAAGAATGTGTGTTCTGTTGTTTTAGGATGAAATTTTCTGACTATATCTGTTAAGTCCATCTGATCCAGTGTGTCATTCAAAGCCACTATTTCCTTTCTGATTTTCTTTTTAAATAATCTATCCACTGATGTAAGTGTGTGTTAAAGTCTCCTACTATTATTCCTTTATGCTTTTTATTAATTGTTTTACATATTTGGGGCTCCTCTGTTGGGTGCATAAATATTTACAATTGTTAGATCTTGTTGGAATACCCCCTTTATGATAATTATAGTGTCCTTGTCTCTTTGTTTCAAAGCATAGTTTTGCAGATATAAGTATTGCAATTCCAGGTTTCTTTTGACATCCACTTGCATGATAAATATTTCTCTATCCCTTCACTTTGAAGATGTTCAGGTGTCCTTAGGTCTAACATGAGTCTTTTGTAGGCAGAATATAGATGGGTCTTGTTTTGTTTTGTCTTAATTCCTTCTCACCCTACATCTTTGATTGGAGTATTAAGTCCACTGACATTCAAATGAATACCTAAGTAATTATCCATAGATATTTATCGTCATTTTGTTACTTGTTTTGACATTATTTCTGGAGGTTTTCTCTGATCTTTTCATGTCTTTGTCAACTTTGGTCTCTCCTTTGCATTCACAGTCCCTTTTAAAATTTCTTGCAGGGCTGGTTCAGTGGTTGTGAAACTTTTTAGTTTTTGTGTGGGAAAGTCTTTATCTTTCTTTCTATTTTGAATGATAGCCTTGCTCCATAGAGTATTCTTGGCTGTAGATTTTTCCTATTCAGCTCTTTGAACATATCATGCGACTCCCTTCCAGCTTGCCATGTTTCTGAGAAAACTCCAGCTAATGTTATGAGTTTCCCCTTGTAAATTAAGGACTTCTTTTGTCTTGCTGCTTTTAAGATATTATCTTTGTTGTTTTTATTTTTCTTTGTTATGTTAGTCACTATCCAGTACATCATTAGTTTTTGATGTAGTGTTCTAAGATTATGTAAACAATCAACTTAAGATATTTCATTATTACTAATATTTTGGAAATTTAATTACAATGCATCTTTTTGTTGGTCTGACTTTGTTGATTTCGATGAGAGCCCCTTGTGCCTCCTGGATCTGTATGTCTGTTTCCTTCCCCAGGTAAAGAAGTTTTCAGGTATTATTTGTTCATCTAAATATTCAGCCTTTTTCTCTTTCTTCTTCTTCTGGGACTCCTATATTATGAATATTATTACATTTGATGGAGTCACTCAGTTCCCTAAGCCTATTCTTTCATTGCATTATTCATCTTTTCTCTCTTTGTTCAGCTTCTTTACTTTCCATTACTTTGTATTCTAATGATAGAAACTTTGTATCAATAATTTGTTTCTCTGCTTCTTCCAGCTTGCTGTTCATTTCATCCAGCTGTTTCCAAATTTGTTCATCTCATTCTTCATCTCTGATAGATTCTTTTATAATTCTTTTATATCCATGGAAAGGGACTCAGTGATGTCTTCTATTCTTTTCTCAAGCCCCATGAGTATCTTTATCATTGTTGCTTTGAATTCTCCAGCAGTCATGTTACATATATATGTTTCACTTAGATTTCTGGCTTTGGTTTTATCCTTTTCTTTCATTTGGGATTAATTCCTCCATCTTCACATTTTGTCTATGTCTCTGTCTTCTTCTCTTTTTTAGAAAAGTCAGTTATGTCTCCTTCTTTGATGTGGCCTCTCCTCTGCCTTTAGTTGTGGAATTTGTTCTTTCAGGCATCAGGTCTATTTCTGGAGTTTAAGATTATTTGATAATTATCTAGTTGTATTCATGGGATGAGGCCAGCCTAGGATCCTCCTACACTGCTGCCATCTTTTTCTCCTCCACTTTTGTACCTTTTCTAAAAATCAGTTGTTTGTATTTGTCTGTGAATTACTTTTGAGTTCTCTAGCTTATCCCTTTGATTTATACATCTGTCTCCCTGCCAAAGCTGCAAAATTACAGTTTCCTGAAACTGTATAGTAAGTCTTGATATCGGGTAAAGAGATTTTTCCCATTTTATAATTCCCAATTAAAATTGTTTTAGCTACTCATGGGATGCCTGGGTGGTTCAGTCAGTTAAGTGTCTGACTTTACCTCAGGTCATGATCCCAGGGTGGCTTGGACTCCTTCCTTAAGGGGAGTCTGCTTCTCCCTTGGTCTGCATCTCCCTCTGTCTGCCACTCCTCCTGTTTGTGCTTGCGCTCTCTCTCCCTCTCTTTCTGACAAATAAATCGAATCTTTAAAAAAATTGTTTTAGCTATTCAAATTCATTTGTCTTTCCATATAATATTTAGAATAATTTTGTCTGTATTAACAAAATGCCTTTTTGAGATTTTGATAAGAATTACATTAAACCTGTATATCACAATTTGGGTGGAGTTGACACATTTACTGTGTTGACTCTTCCAATTCACAAGCACTGCCTTATTATTTAGATCTTCCTTGATTTCCTTCATCCACATTTTAGAGTTTTTAGCATATAAAGCCTCTACATGTTTTGTTAACTATACACTTAAATGTTTTGCTTTATTTCACTGAGTAACTATAAACTTCAGTACATTGTAAATTTTTATTTCCATATACAGAAATACTACTGATTTTATATGTTGCTCTTGTATCCTTCAACCTTGTTGAGCTCACTTATTAGTTCTAGGATTTTTGAGGGAATGGGGTATTTACTTGAGATTTTCTATGTAGACAATCATGTCATTGGCAAACAGGGACAATTTTATTTCTTCTTTTTTCAAACTTTATGGCTTTACTTTCCTTATTGCACTGGCTGAACTTCCAGTAACTTGCTGAATAGCAGTGGTGAGAGGAGACATCTTTCCTTTGTTCCATATCTTAGGGGGAAATTATTCAGTCTTTCAATACTAAGTGTGATGTTAGATTTAGGTTTTGTGTAGATGTTCTTTATGAAGTTGAGGAGGTTTCTCTCTATTCCTCTACGCCATGGAGAAAGGAGATGAGAAAATAAATAATATTTAATATTTTAATATTTAATTTTTAATTTTTAAATATTATTTTAATATTTAATATTATAAATTAAATATTATTAATATTTACTATTAATATAAATATTATTTTAAATATTCAATATTTAATTTTAATATTAAATTAATATTTAATATTAATAATTTAATAATATTAAAATAAGACAAAGAAATTTTCAGTTTGGGAATAGGGTGAGATGTATATTGTAACAAGAGTGACTGCCATAGCCTTTAAAAAAATTTTTTTTATTTCTTTTCAGCATAACAGTATTCATTGTTTTTGCACCACACCCAGTGCTCCATCCAACACATGCCCTCCCTAATACCCACCACCTGGTTCCCCCAGCTTCCCACCCCCGGCCCTTCAAACACTCAAGTTGTTTTTCAGAGTCCATAGTCTCTCATGGTTCACCTCCCTTCCAATTTCCCTCAATTCCCTTCTCCTCTCCATCTCCCCACATCCTCCATGTTTTTTGTTATGCTCCACAAATAAGTGAAACCATATGATAATTGACTCTCTCTGCTTGACTTATTTCACTCATCATAATCTCTTCCAGTCCCGTCCATGTTGCTACAAAAGTTGAGTATTCATCCTTTCTGATGGAGGCATAATACTCCATAGAGTATATGGACCACATCTTCCTTCTCCATTCATCCGTTGAAGGGCATCTTGTTTCTTTTTTTTTTTTTTTATTAATTTATTTATTTTTATTTGCTTATTTACAGCATAACAGTGTTCATTGTTTTGGCATCACACCCAGTGCTCCATGCAGTACGTGCCCTCCCTATTACCCACCACCTGGTTCCTCAACCTCCCACCCCACCCCACCCCCTCCCGCCGCCCCTTCATAACCCTCTGGTTGTTTTTCAGAGTCCATAGTCTCTCATGGTTCATCTCCCCTTCCAGTTTCCCTCAACTCCCTCTCCTCTCCATCTCCCCATGTCCTCCATGTTATTTGTTATGCTCCACAAATAAGTGAGACCATATGATACTTGACTCTCTCTGCTTGACTTATTTCGCTCAGCATAATTTCTTCCAGTCCTGTCCATGTTGCTACAAAAGTTGGGTATTCGTCCTTTCTGATGGAGGCATAATACTCCATCGTGTATATGGACCACATCTTCCTTATCCATTCATCTGTTGACGGGCATCTTGTTTCTTTCCACAGTCTGGTGACCGTGGCCATTGCTGCTATAAACATTGAGGTACAGATGGCCCTTCTTTTCACTACATCTGTATCTTTGGGGTAAATGCCCAGTAGTGCAATTGCAGGGTCATAGGGAAGCTCTATTCTTCATTTCTTGAGGAATCTCCACACTGTTCTCCAAAGTGGCTGCACTAACTTGCATTCCCACCAACAGTGTAAGAGGGTTCCCCTTTCTCCACCTCCTCTCCAACACACATTGTTTCCTGTCTTGCTAATTTTGGCCATTCTAACTGGTATAAGGTGATATCTCGATGTGGTTTTAATGTGAATCTTCCTGATGGCTAGTGATGATGAACATTTTTTCATGTGTCTGATAGCCATATGTATGTCTTCATTGGAGAAGTGTCTGTTCATATCTTCCGCCCATTTTTTGATATGATTATCTGTTTTGTGTGTGTTGAGTTTGAGGAGTTCTTTATAGATCCTGGATATCAACCTTTTGTCTGTATTGTCATTGACAAATATCTTCTCCCATTCCATGGGTTGCCTCTTTGTTTTGTTGACTGTTTCCTTTGCTGTGCAGAAGCTTTTGATCTTGATGAAGTCTCAAAAGTTCATTTTAGCTTTTGTTTCCTTTGCCTTTGGAGACATATTTTGAAAGAAGTTGCTGTGGCTGATATTGAAGAGGTTACTGCCTATGTTCTCCTCTAGGATTCCTGATGGAACTCCTGATGGATTCCTGTCTCATATTGAGGTCTTTTATCCATTTCAAGTTTATCTTTGTGTACGGTGTAAGAGAATGGTCGAGTTTCATTCTTTTACATATAGCTGTCCAGTTTTCCCAGCACCATTTATTGAATGGAATATCTTTTTTCCACTGTATATTTTGTCAAAGATTAATTGACCATAGAGTTGAGGGTCCTTATCTGGGCTCTCTAATCTGAAAGCCACCAGGGATGATGTTCACAAAGCTCTTAATAAGTTCCAATCTAATCTAAATTCTCTAAAAGCTAGGGTAACTTAGACAGAAGATAGAATTAGTGATCTGGAGGACAAACAGATAGAGATAAAGGAGCGGGAGGAAGCCTGGAACAAACAGTTTAGAAGCCACGAAAACAGAATCCGGGAAATAAATGATGCCATGAAATGTTCCAACATCAGAATTATTGGAATCCCTGAAGGGGAGGAGAAAGAAAGAAGCTAGAAGATATGGTAGAACAAGTTCTACATGAAAATTTTCCCAATCTCTCGAATGGAACCAGCGTTCATGTATTAGAGGCAGAATGGTCTCCCCCAAGATGATAGATTCTAAAAAATCATCCAGGCACCTGATAGTAGAATTGAGAAATCATAATTGTTGATACAATCTCTTGAAAGCCGCTAGGACAAAGAGGCTCCTTACATATGGAGGAAAGCCCATCAGAATAATATCAGACCTGTTTGCAGAGACCTGGAAAGCCAGAATGGGCTGGCAAGATATATTCAGGGCACTAAATGAGAGGAACATGCAGCCAAGAATACTTTATCCAGCAATACTGACATTCAAAATGGATGGAGAGATAAAGCGTTTCCAAGACCCGCAATACTTAAAATTTTAATTATTTATTTGAGGGAGAGAATGGTAGCACAAAATCAAGGAGAGAGGAAGAGGGCGAGGAGAAGCAGAGTCCCTGCCAAACAGAGATCCTGATGTGAGGCTTGATCCCAGGATCCTGGGATCATGACCTGAGCTTAAGGCAGATGCTTAACTGACTGAGCCACCCAGACACACCCATAATAGCCTTTTTTAAGGTGACATTTTGAAAGAGATATAAAGGTGGGTAGTCAGCTAATATATATCTTAGATCTTTCCAGACAGAGGGAAGAGCTGGGGAAAATTGTCACTGGGAGAGGCATCAAAACAGATCAGACACTACCAGGAACCTAGAGCAGCTGGGAACATAGAATGAAAATGAAATGGAAAGCTAGGAGAGTTAAGGTTGACAGTGACTAGACACTGCTGGTCTGGGTAAGCATCTTCTCAGTCAGGTAGGAAGACAGTTAATGATATTGTAATAGCAATGTAATGGGAGAGGTGGTAGCTACACGTGTGAACATGGAATAACATATAAACCTCTCAAATCATTAAGTTGTACAAAGAAACTAATATAACATTGTGTATAAGCTATACTCAAATAAAAAATAAAATAAATTAAAAAAATAGAAGGCTAATGGCATAAAAAATTGGGAGTTTGGAATCTGTAACCAAGGTTTTAGTCTCATCGTGCCACAACTTTGTATACACAGAAAATCTGTTCACATATTACCAGCTCTATGTGCAGTTCTTTCATTTTTCAGTGAAAGTTTGTTACATGTCAAGAAAAAAGAATGGAAGAAAGGAGGAAAGGAAGGAAGAAGGAAAAGAAAAGAGGAAAGAAGAAAGAAAGAAAGCACTGGGTGTTATATGCAAATGATGAATCAGTAAATTCTACCCCTGAAACTAATAATACACTATACATTAACTAAATTGAAATTAAATATGAAAAAAAGAAAGTAGAAGAGCCTAAGCCTGAAAACAGACAGCCTAGGTTCTCTATCCTATTTCAGCAACTTCAAAGCACTTGAAAATTTTGCCAAGTTCAGAGTTTTCTGAGCTTGATTCCCTTCCAATTCTTTCATAAATTGAAGATAGTGATGGAAGCAATATTTTGTGGCTTTTATGGGCAATTAACTGGCATCAAACAGTTGAAATAACTAACACACTGATGGACACACATGATGCAATTGGTACAACTTAGTTATTATGATCAAATCCCCCACCACTTCTTCCACACTTGATTAACATTACTCTGAATCTCTAGCTCAATCTTGAGTCTGTGAGCCACAACCATGGCAATCCTTTTCTTTCCTCACTTCCCTTTGATTTTGTAAACAAACTTTGTGATGTCCTAAGTTCTGTGATGAGATTCTAAGAATAGAATCCATTGCTCATATATTTGAAGCCCATTCTAGAAAGTAACTCTGCACATTGCATCAAAAGAAACTAATGAATTGTTGAACACTACAACAAAAATTTATGATGTATTATATGCTGGCTAACTGAACATAATAAAAAAGTTTTTTTTTAAAGTATACTGCCACAGGGAAGAACTTATTATCCCATCATCAAAATATTATGACCAAGCATGATTTATCTATTGCTTAATTCTACAGAAAAAATATATTTAATCAACTATGTCATGTAAATTCAAAATACAAAATACCAACACATATTTGTCTCTTATAGCAGGGATGGGAGTGCAGTTCACACTCACCCCACAAGGGGAACTAGACAACAGGGAGCAACTTCTGGGCTACTAAGTCAAGGACCTCAGTACCAACATTCAGGAACTCACGCTGTGGGCAGAGGTCTTCACTTCCTCCTCTGGAGTGTAGGAATTCCTTGCCTGACTGTTCTGACTGTTGATCCTACCCCTACACCCCAACCAGGAAAACACCTGTGTCCCCAGTCCCTCTTTTTTATTCCCTGTCATGCAACTCAACTCCTTTACAGGGATTGGAGAGTGATTGCTTTTTAAAAATCTTATTTATGGAGCATTCTGATGTTCAGGAATTCTTCATATTTTATTTAGCCTGATACATTTTATTTTCTGATACAATTAAGATTTCTCTCTCTCTCTCTTTCACACACACACACAGAGAGAGAGAGAGAGAGAGAGACATTCAGCCCATCATCTCCATTTAATCTCTTGAAAATCTTTCCTTATATGCATTATGGAAAGCTGCTGCTGCTGCTGCTGCTATTGTTGTTGTTTAATAGCCACCTGAAAATACAGAGGTCAGGAGCTGCTAATGGGAGATTAAAGAGTAGAAACCTCTAAAGTAAGCTTGTGATCAAAACTGAGAAACACATGGGTTCCCAATAAAGAAAGAGGAGTTTTAAATCCATTGCATCCGTTTTGGCTGTATTCCATCTTCCAAAGCATGACATCATGGACAGAATCAAGGGAGTAGTGGGTTCTTCCCATGGGCACAATATCTGCCAAAGAGCAGACAGAACAGACAGAGCAGACAGAACAAGTGGATTTTCTCAAGTCTTCTGTGAAAAACGTAAATGACCTTTAGTGTGGAAATAGTAGAATAATTCTGGTAACTGGAAGCTGCCACTCTAATCTAAGCCCCCTCATCATCTTTTCCTTTGATAGTAAAATTATCTTTTACTTGTCCCAGCTCTCCAAAGCTTGCCCCCTGCCATTGGTTCTGAAGTAGAGCTGTTTCCACAACTGCCCATCTCTGCCTTCATATGTGGACTTTAAAATGAGTCAGTCAGAGAAAGACAATTATCATATGATTTCACTCATATGTAGAATTTAAGAAAAAAACCGTCAAAGGAGAAGAGAAGGAAAAATAAAATAAGACAAAATCAGAGACAGAGACAAACCATAGGAGACTCTTAACTATCCTGCCACATTACTGAATTGCTGTATGAGTTCTAGTAGTTTGGGGGTGGAGTTTTTTGGGTTTTCCATATAATGAATCATGTCATCTGCAAAGAGAGAGAGTTTAACTTCTTCATTGCCAATTTGGATACCTTTTATTTCTCTTTGTTGTCTGATTGCTGTTGCTAGGACTTCTAATACTATGTTGAACAAGAGTGGTGAGAGTGGCATCCTTGTCGTTTCCTGATCTCAACGGGAAGGCTGCAAGCTTTTTCCCATTGAGGATGATATTTGCTGTGGGTCTTTCATAGATAGATTTTATGGAGTTCAGGAATGTTCCCTCTATCCCAATACTTTGAAGCGTTTTAATCAGGAACGATGCTGGATTTTGTCAAATGCTTTTTCTGCATCCATTGAGAGGACCATGAGGTTCTCCTCTCTTCTCTTACTGATTTGTTCTATCACAATGATTGATTTGCGAATGTTGAACCATCCTTGTAACCTAGGGATGAATCCTACCTGGTCATGGTGGATAATCTTTTTATGTGCTGTTGGATCCTGTTTGCTAAGATCTTGTTGAGAATCTTAGCATCCTTATTCATCAGTGATATTGTAACGTGGCAGAATACAAAGTCAATGTACAGAAATCAGTGGCTTTCTTATACACTAACAATGAAAATACAGAAAGGGAAATTAGAGAATCGATTCCATTTACTATAGCACCAAGAACCATAAGATACCTGGGAATAAACCTAACCAAAGAGGTAAATGATCTGTACTTGAGGAACACTCATGAAAGAAATTGAAGAAGACACAAAAAGATGGAAGACTGTTCCATGCTCTTGGATTGGAAGAATAAACATTGTTAAAATGTCTATACTGCCTAGAGCAATCTATATTTTTAATGTCATTCCGATCAAAATTCCATGGGTATTTTTCAAAGAGCTGGAGCAAATAATCCTAAAATTTGTATGGAATCAGAAGAGACCCCGAATTGCTAAGGAAATATTGAAAAACAAAAACAAAACTGGCGGCATCACGTTACCTGATTTCAAACTTTACTACAAAACTGTGATCACCAAGACAGCATGGTACTGGCATAAAAACAGACACATAGACCAGTGGAACAGAGTAGAGAGTCCAGATATGGACCCTCAACTCTATGGTCAACTAATCTTCGACAAAACAGGAAAAAATATACAGTGGAAAAAAGACAGTCTTTTCAATAAATGGTGTTGGGAAAACTGGACAGCTATATGTAAAAGAATGAAACTCCACCATTCTCTTACACCGTACACAAAGATAAACTCAAAATGGACAAAAGACCTCAATGTGAGACAGGAATCCATCAGAATCCTAGAGGAGAACATAGGTAGTAACCTCTTCGATGTCAGCCATAGCAACTTCTTTCAAGATATGTCTCCAAAGGCAAAGGAAACAAAAGCAAAAATGAACTTTTGAGACTTCATCAAGATCAAAAGCTTCTGCACAGCAAAGGAAACAGTCAACAAAACAAAAAGGCAACCCACGGAATGGGAGAAGATATTTGCCAATGACAGTACAGACAAAAGGTGATATCCAGGATCTATAAAGAACTCCTCAAACTCAACACACACAAAACAGATAATCATATCAAAAAATGGGCAGAAGATATGAACAGACACTTCTCCAATGAAGACATACAAATGGCTATCAGACACATGAAAAAATGTTCATCATCACTAGCCATCAGGGAGATTCAAATTAAAACCCCATTCAGATATCACCTTACACCAGTTAGAATGGCCAAAATTAGCACGACAGGAAACAACATGTGTTAGAGAGGATGTGGATAAAGGGAACGCTCTTCCACTGTTGGTGGGAATGCAAATTGGTGTAGCCACTCTGGAGAACAGTGTGGAGATTCCTCAAGAAATTTAAAATAGAGCTTCCCTATGACCCTGCAATTGCACTACTGGGCATTTACCCCAAAGATCCAGATGTAGTGAAAAGAAGGGCCATCTGTACCTCAATGTTTATAGCAGCAATGGCCACGGTTGCCAAACTGTGGAAAGAACCAAGATGCCCTTCAATGGATGAATGGAGAAGGAAGATGTGGTCCATATACACTATGGAGTATTATGCCTCCATCAGAAAGGATGAATACCCAACTTTTGTAGGGACATGGACGGGACTGGAAGAGATCATGTTGAGTGAAATAAGTCAAGCAGAGAGAGTCAATTATCATATGGTTTCACTTATTTGTGGAGCATAACAAATAACATGGAGGTCGTGGGGAGATGGAGAGGAGAAGGGAGTTGAGGGAAATTGGAAGGGGAGATGAACCATTAGGGACTATTGACTCTGAAAAACAACCTGAGGGCTTTCAAGGTGCGGGGGATGGGAGGTTGGGGGAACCAGGTGGTGGCTAATAGAGAGGGCGTGTATTGTATGGAGCACTGGGTATGGTGTAAAAACAGTGAATACTGTTACACTGAAATAAATAAATAAATAAATAAATAAGAGACTCTTAACTATAGGAAACAAACTGAGCGTTGCTGGAAGGGCAATGGGTGGGGAATCGGGTACAAGGGCACTTGTTGTAATGAGCACTGGGTTTTATATGCAACTGGTGAATCACTGAACCCTATCTCTGAAACTAATAATACACTATATGTTAATTAATTAAATTTAAATAAAATAAAATCTATAATTAATTTATTAATTAAGTCCATGCCTGGATGACATTCCAGACCACTAAGTTAGAATCTCCAGTGATAGGTCCCCAAGAAATTCTTTCTTTCAGAATACCCAGTGGATGAGGGGAAGGGATGATTAGAGCCCACTCATACTGAACTACTCTAGGAAGAAGGAGGTATCATCCACCAAGGACCTATTGGGCATTCAGAACACTTAAGGGACCAGGATTAAGATATCTGGGCACAAAAAATCCTAATTTTTGAAAGTAAACAATGGGGCTGCAATGAGTATAAGTAAGTTAATTTACATAAATCACTTAACACAAGTCCTAGACACTAGGACATGTCCACTGAATGTCATCTACTATTAGATCAGCCATGGTTTTATGCCTTAAGGAACCAGCTAGTATAGAAGCCTAGGCACTAAGTGGACTCCAATTGAACTTATAGGAAGTGACCTTCAATGGTGGGATTTGAAGAGCACTAAACAGACCCCACTGCCTCAGAATCCTCTCCCAAACCCAGATGTTACAATGCCACATGGACATTGTTAAAAATGCACTCTTCATGGGGTGGGTAGCAATACATAGCACTTGTTCTGAGGATGGGACCTTAGATATAGCTTCTTTACATGTTACTTTGGGCAGAAATTGCCAAAACACCTGAGGTGGCCTGGGGGTTCTACCACTTGCCCCACTGAGTGACAGGTTCTCTCCCATTTTTTTGATTTTTGGATTTTGTTTTACAAATAAGCTTATTGGTCACTGCTTATAATATATTTTCACTGAAATCTTTGTTGAGATAATTGCAGATTCACATGAAGGTGTAATGGAGTATACAAAGAGATCTCATGTACCCTATATGCAGGGTCCACAGGGATAATATTTTGGAAACTGTAATACAACTAAGATACTAATATTAATATGATCCACCAATCTTATTTATGTTTTCCCAGTTTTACTTGTACTCGTGTGTACGTGTGTGGGAGGGAGGGGAGGTAGTTCTATGCAATTTAATCACATACGTAGGTTCATGTATCCACCACCACAGTCAAGGTACTGAACTGTTCCATCACCACAAGGATTCTTCCTGTTGCCTTTTTATAACCACAAGCACTTACCTCTCAGACACCAACCCCCATTCCTAATACCCGGCAACCACTAATCTCTTTGTCATTTTAATAATGTTGTCATTATGAGACTGCTATATCAATTAAACCAAACAGTATGTAACCTTTTGGAACTGGCTCTTTTCCCTCAGCATTATTCCCTGGCAAGGCATCTAGATTGTTCTGTATATCAGTAAGTCATTCGTTTTCACTTTTTGGTCATATTCCGTGGTAGATGTTCAAGTTTGTTAACTCATTCACACACCAAAGGACATATGAGATCTCCTTTTCTTTTCTTTTCATTTTGCTATTACAAATAAAGGCACTATGAAAATTTGTGCAAAAAATACATATACCTACACATAAAAATAAATAAAACATTCAATTGGAGGTTGTGATATATAGATGAAGTTGAGAACCACAATCAGGCACTTCATGTTGCCTCTCTTGATTTTATTTTACAGTATTTCTGGTGTTAGGTCAAGTTTATTATTATCTGCCTGCCTAGATGATCACAGTATCTCAGACTGCCTGAAGTAGGAGTTAGATATGGAGGAAACAAGGGAAGAAGTTGAGGATGTGAAGGTAGACAGGTCCCACACAACAAAAGGAGTATTTATGTGCGGAGAATGAGACAAATTCCATACCATTTTTTAAAAAGATTTTATTTGTTTATTTTGAGAGAGAGAGCATGCATGCAGTAGAAAGGGGCAGAGGCAGAGAGAGGGAAAGAGAATCTCAAGCAGATTCCATGCTGAGCATGGAGCCCCACATGGGGCTTAATGCAGGGCTTGATCCCATGACCCGAGGTCATGATCTGAACTGAAGTCAAGAGTCAAATGCCCAACCAACTGAGTCACCAAGGAACCCCTAGATGTTCTTTTAAAAGTAACTGCAATAGAACATCTCTGTGTCCTTGAGTCTTTGATGGCTTGAGGCAGCTCAGATATTGGGAATATGCTGAAACATAGCTTCTGAAATCCAGAAGTTATTTCCCTAGGTTGATTTTCCATTTAGGACACTTTAGAAAAAGCATGGACATCTCCTCCATTAGATAGCTATGGTTGTAGAAGCTTGCAGTTTCCTAGAGTGAATTGAATTCAACTGGCACCAACATTCCACCAAAGGTCTCAGTCTCCCTTCTTGGCCTGCTATAATCTTGCTGCCTGCCTCTGGAATTTCTTTAGCCATTGTACTAAGGTATGACATTCTGGACATCTCCAAACATCATTTAATTTAATCTGCTATTATAATTTTTGGTCAGTATACGTTTTCAGAAATGAGCCCCAGTTCTCCTCATGAGGCTCGAAATTATTTTTCTCTCCAAATCTCTTTCTCCAAGTCTCTCTGTCTCTGTCTCTCTCTCTTTCTCTCTTAAACACACACACACACACACACACACACACACACACACACACACACACCACACACACACACACACACACACACACACACACTAAAGCCATGGACTTCTAGGCCTGGATCTCCAGTCTAATTTCCCAATATCCTTGACCCATCAGTACCTGAGATTGGTTCCACAGTTCACCAGAAATGTTAAGGAGACAGCAAGAGATATATAGTAGTCAAGTTTTAGGACATGTTCAACAAGGGGAAATGAATACCTTTCCAGCTTCCATCAGAAGATACACTCATCTGCCTAAAGTTATATGGAAATGAGGTCATTTATCAAGGGGAGAGAATGAATCTAGTAAGATCTTCTTTCACAGGAATCCTGTGGCAATTCTGGGGCACGATAAGCATAGAGATGGAAAATAAGAGAATCTTCTCACAATGTCACTACTTGGTGTTTCTTGCTTCTTTGACATAGCTTTTCAGATTCAATGCGAGGCATTTGATTGGAAAAGTCCATTTCAAGAGAGAAGAGGTATCCCTTGCAAGAAGTCTGTCCTATATGGGAATATCTGCCTTGGAACAAGGA
Organism: Meles meles; assembly: GCF_922984935.1. NCBI lineage: Eukaryota > Metazoa > Chordata > Mammalia > Carnivora > Mustelidae > Meles > Meles meles. Next base: position 48,353,057 of record NC_060087.1, on the reverse strand, counting down.
TGCAGAGTTGGAAATTATTCCAGCAATTACACATCTTCTTAGAGATCCTACATGCCAGAGCATCTTGCCAAAAATCTACGTGGAGGGCTCTAATAGGAGATCCCACTGGTCTTGCTTGACTCCTACTTGGAGAAATATCTCGGTGGTGTCTTTCATATTTATTTCAGTTGGATAGAGTCCAAAGCATGGGATGTATATTCAGATACACCTAAGCATCAGCTACATGGCCAACACTTCCACAGAGCAGAAATATGCCATCTGTCCCTTCTGAGGGGGAAACACAGACCAAGACAGTCATGCACCCAGTAACAGTGCAAACTTGGGCTCTGATTATGAGCTACAGCTGTAGTATAGAACTTCCTAAGATCCAGCCCCCAGCGAGTACTCAGCACAATTTGTATGAGACGAAAATGGAGAGCCTCATTTTTGTCATGTTATGTGTGACCTTGTGGGTTAATTATAGCTAGCTTTGTCTTCATCAAACTGATGTGCTATGGGTTTATAACATGATCCAGACAAACCAGAAGGCAAGTAAGTGTACCTACAGATATATAAAAGAATGGATGGAGATGGACAGATATGTGGTTTTACAACACAAGGGGAAGTTTAACTAACATATGGACACTTGACCCCAAAATAATATACATCTTCAAATTGAACTGAATTTCTCTGGGATGTGTATGAGGTGGAAAGCACCATTCAAGATCCACTTATGAAGTGCTCCTAGGCCATTTAAGTATTCTGTAGTGTTTTGCTATTGGCCATAGAGAGAATTTCAGTGATTTAGCAGCTGGAAAGATATATATAAAACATGGCTACAGGGGAATTCTTGTGTGTTGCTCTCCATTTGACGATCACAGTCCAGTTCCGCCACCAGAAGAGAGAGCATAAGGAATATGGTCCACAGAGGACATCCCTATACTTTGAAGCGTTTTAATCAGGAACGGATGCTGGAAACATTCCTGAACTCCATAAAATCTATCTATGATAGACCCACAGCAAATATCATCCTCAATTGGAAAAAGCTCACAGTCTTCCCGTTGAGATCAGGAACACAAGTATTCCAGAATTCATTGTTGATGCACCACACCCAGTGCTCCATGCAACATGTGCCCTCCATAATATTCAACATCAGGCTCACCCAACCTCCCGACCCCCTCCCCTCCAGAACCCTCAGATTGTTTCTCAGGGTCCATAGTCTCTCATGGTTCATCTCCCCCTCCAATTTCCCCCAACTCCCTTCTCCTCTCCATCTCCCCATGTCCTCTGTGGAGCATATTCCTTATGCTCCACAAATAAGTGAAACCATATGATAATTGACTCTCTCTGCTTGACTTATTTCACTCAGCATGATCTCTTCCAGTCCCATCCATTTTGATATAAAAGTTGGGTATTCAATCCTTTCTGATTGAGGCATATACTCCATAGTATATGTGGACCATATTTTCTTTATCCATTCATCTATTGAAGGGCATCTTGGTTCTTTCCACAGTTTGGCAACTGTGGCCATTGCCGCTATGAACATTTGGGGTACAGATGGCCTTTCTTTTCACTACATCTGTATCTTTGGGCTAAATACCCAGCAGTGCAATTGCAGGGTCATAGGGAAGTTCTATTTTTAAATTCTTAAGGAATCGCCACACTGTTTTCCAAAGGGGCTGCACCAACTTGCATTCCCACCAACAGTGGAAGAGGGTTCCCCTTTCTCCACATCCTCTCCAACACATGTTTTTTACTGTCTTCTTAATTTTGGCCATTCTAACTGGTGTAAGGTGGTATATCAATTTGGTTTTAATTTTAAATTCCATGATGGCTAGTGATGATGAACATTTTTTCATGTGTCTGATAGCCATTTGTATGTCTTCATTGGAGAAGTGTCTGTTCATACCTTCTGCCCATTTTGTGATATGATTATCTGTTTTGTGTGTGTTGAGTTTGAGGAGTTCTTTATAGATCCTGGATATCAACCTTTTGTCTGTACTGTCATTGACAAATATCTTCTCCCATTCCATGAGTTGCCTTTTGTTTTGTTGACTGTTTCCTTTGCTGGGTAGAAGCTTTTGATCATGGTGAAGTCCCAAAAGTGCATTTTTGCTTTTGTTTCCTTGGCCTTTGGAGACATATCTTGAAAGAAGTTGCTGTGGCTGATATCGAAGAGGTTACTGCCTATGTTCTCCTCTAGGATTCTGATGGATTCCTTTCTCACGTTGAGGTCTTTTATCCATTTCAAGTTTGTGTATGGTGTAAGAGAATGGTCGAGTTTCATTCTTCTACATAAAGCTGTCCAGTTTTCCCAGCACCATTTATTGAAGAGACTGTCTTTTTTCCATTGTATATTTTTTCCTGTTTTGTCGAAGATTATTTGACCATAGAGTTGAGGGTCCATATCTGGGCTCTTTACTCTGTTCCACTGGTCGATGTGTCTGTTTTTATGCCAGTACCATGCTGTCTTGGTGATCACAGCTTTGTAGTAAAGCTTGAAATCAGGTAACATGATGCCGCCAGTTTTGTTTTTGTTTTTCAACATTTCCTTAGCAATTCGGGGTCTCTTCTGATTCCATACAAATTTTAGGATTATTTGTTCCAGCTCCTTGAAAAATACCAGTGGAATTTTGACTGGAATGTCATTAAAAGTATAGATTGCTCTGGTCTTCTGCCCATTTTTTGACGTGATTATTTGGTTTTTGAGCGCTGAGATTGAGGTCTTTATAGATCTTGGATATCATCCCTTTGTCTGTACTATCATTTGCAAATATCTTCTCACATTCTGTGGGTTACCTTTGTTTTGTTGACTGTTTCTTTTGCTGTGCAGAAGCTTTTGATCTTTTTTTTTAATTTGTTTATTTACAGCATAACAGTGTTCATTGTTTTGGCGTCACACCCAGTGCTCCATGCAGTACTGCCCTCCCTATTACCCACCACCTGGTTCCTCAACCTCCCACCCCCCCCGCCCCTTCAAAACCCTCTGGTTGTTTTTCAGAGTCCATAGTCTCTCATGGTTCATCTCCCCTTCCAGTTTCCCTCAACTCCCTCTCCTCTCCATCTCCCCATGTCCTCCATGTTATTTGTTATGCTCCACAAATAAGTGAGACCATATGATACTTGACTCTCTCTGCTTGACTTATTTCGCTCAGCATAATCTCTTCCAGTCCCGTCCATGTTGCTACAAAAGTTGGGTATTCATCCTTTCTGATAGAGGCATAATACTCCATCGTGTATATGGACCACATCTTCCTTATCCACTTATCCATTGAAGGGCATCTTGGTTCTTTCCACAGTTTGGCGACCGTAGCCATTGCTGCAATAAACATTGGGGTACAGATGGCCCTTCTTTTCACTACATCTGTATCTTTGGGGTAAATACCCAGCAGTGCAATGGCAGGGTCATAGGGAAGCTCTATTCTTAATTTCTTCAGGAATCTCCACAGTTCTCCAAAGTGGCTGCACCAACTTGCATTCCCACCAACAGTGGAAGAGGGTTCCCCTTTCTCCACATCCTCTCCAACACACGTTGTTTCCTGTCATGCTAATTTTGGCCATTCTAACTGGTGTCAGGTGGTATCTCAATGTGGTTTTAATTTGAATCTCCCTGATGGCTAGTGATGATGAACATTTTTCCATGTGTCTGATAGCCATTTGTATGTCTTTGTTGGAGAAGTGTCTGTTCATATCTTCTGCCCATTTTTTGATATGATTATCTGTTTTGTGTGTGTTGAGTTTGAGGAGTACTTTATAGATCCTGGATATCAACCTTTTGTCTGTACTGTCATTTGCAAATATCTTCTCCCATTCCGTGGGTTGCCTCTTTGTTTTGTTGACTGTTTCCTTTGCTGTGCAGAGGCTTTTGATCTTGATGAAGTCCCAAAAGTTCATTTTCGCTTTTGTTTCCTTGGCCTTTGGAGACATATCTTGAAAGAAGTTGCTGTGGCTGATATCGAAGAGGTTACTGCCTATGTTCTCCTCTAGGATTCTGATAGATTCCTGTCTCACGTTGAGGTCTTTGATCCATTTCGAGTTGATCTTTGTGTACGGTGTAAGAGAACGGTCGAGTTTCTTTCTTCTACATATCGCTGTCCAGTTTTCCCAGCACTATTTATTGAAGAGACTGTCTTTTTTCCATTGAATATTTTTTCCTCTTTTGTCAAAGATTATTTCACCATAGAGTTGAGGGTCCATATCTGGGCTCTCCACTCTGTTCCACTGGTCTATGTGTCTGTTTTTATGCCAGTACCACGCTGTCTTAGTGATCACAGCTTTGTAGTAAAGCTTGAAATCGGGTAACGTGATGCCGCCAGTTTTGTTTTTGTTTTTCAACATTTCCTTAGCAATTCGGGGTCTCTTCTGATTCCATACAAATTTTAGGATTATTTGCTCCAGCTCTTTGAAAAATACCGGTGGAATTTTGATTGGAATGGCCTTAAAAGTATAGATTGCTCTAGGCAGTGCAGACATTTTAACAATGTTTATTCTTCCAATGCAAGAGCATGGAATGGTCTTCCATCTTTTTGTGACTTCTTCAATTTCTTTCATGACTGTTCTGTAGTTCCTCAAATAAAGATCCTTTACCTCTTTGGTTAGGTTTATTCCCAGGTATCTTACGGTTCTTGGTGCTATAGTAAATGGAATCGATTCTCTAATTTCCCTTTCTGTATTTTCATTGTTAGTGTATAAGAAAGCCACTGATTTCTGTACATTGACTTTGTATCCTGCCACGTTACTGAATTGCTGTATGAGTTCTAGTAGTTTGGGGGTGGAGTCTTTGGGGTTTTCCATATAAAGAATCATGTCATCTGCAAAGAGAGAGAGTTTGACTTCTTCCTTGCCAATTTGGATACCTTTTATTTCTCTTTGTTGTCTGATTGCCATTGCTAGAACTTCTAATACTATGTTGAACAAGAGTGGTGAGAGTGGGCATCCTTGTCGTGTTCCTGATCTCAACGGGAAGGCTGCAAGCTTTTTCCCATTGAGGATGATATTTGCTGTGCGTCTTTCATAGATAGATTTTATGAAGTTCAGGAATGTTCCCTCTATCCCTATACTTTGAAGTGGTTTCATCAGGAACGGATGCTGGATTTTGTCAAATGCTTTTTCTGCATCAATTGAGAGGACCATGTGGTTCTTCTCTCTTCTCTTATTGATTTGTTCTATCACATTGATTGATTTGCGAATGTTGAACCAACCTTGCAACCCAGGGATGAATCCCACCTGGTCATGGTGGATAATCTTTTTAATGTGCTGCTGGATCCTGTTTGCTAGGATCTTGTTGAGAATCTTTGCATCCATATTCATCAGTGATATTGGTCTGAAATTCTCCTTTTTGGTAGGGTCTTTGCCTGGTTTGGGGATCAGGGTAATGCTGGCTTCATCAAAAGAGTCTGGAAGTTTTCCTTCTGCTTCAATTTTTTGGAACAGAGAAGCTTTTGATCTCGATGAAGTCCCAAAAGGTCATTTTTGCTTTTGTTTCCTTTGCCTTTGGAGACATGTCTTGAAGAAGTTGATGTGGCTGATGTGAAAGAGGTTATTGCTTATGTTCTCCTCTAGGATTTTGATGGATTCCTGCCTCACATTGAGGTCTTTTGCCCATTTCGAGTTTATCTTTTTGTGTGGTGTAAAATAATGGCCAAGTTTCATTCTTCTACACATAGCAGTCCTATTTTTCCAGCACCATTTATTGAAGAGACTGTCTGTTTTCCACTGTATATTTTTTCCTGCTTTGTCAAGGATTATTTGACCATAGGGTTGAGAGTCCATTCCAGGGAGACCCCAAAAACGGGCTCCCTGGACCAATATAGTTCACAATTTTAGTGGCACAGGGGTGCAGAGACAAGCAGAGGCCTCAGGTGACCACTGGGATGGTGGCTAGGAATGCGCCCTGCCTGTGGGAGGTTGAGATGTTCAGCAGAGTTTGCAAAAGGGGAGTCTGTGTGTTCTGGACTGCCCAGAGGGGAACAGTCTGAGGCTCTCCCTGAGGCAAAGGTCTGGGTGCAGACAGATTCTTTCTATGGTCTGACCCACTGAAAAGCCACAAAACAGCCAAAGAGTATAATTCTGAGCAAAAACCTAATATTAACCCAAACCCTCAGCCTGGCAAATATCTCTTAGCCCCTAGGCTTTAAATAAAAAATTAACACTAACCACAACACTAGCCCTCAACTCATCCCTCAGGAGAGTTCTATGAACTGCTATTTAATAGCACATCCTCTCATGCAGGAGCTAAGCATAACCCTAAACATTCTTGTGGCTCTAACAAGAACCATAATCCTAGGTTTGAGGAAAAAAACTGATTTGGTTCCTACAACTGAGTGAATATTACTCAGCCAGGAAAACAGAAGGGAATCGTGCCATTTGCAATAACATGGATGGCATTAGAGAATATTATTCTGAGTAAAAAGTCATTCTTAACCCAAACATTCTGCCTGGCACTGAAACCTAAACCTAACCCTCACCTTGATGATAACACTAGCCCTCAAGGTATCCATCTTGAGAGGTCAAGATGTGGGCTAAGAGACACATAGCATCACCTGGACCCTAACCCTAACCCTAAACTTTCCCCCAGACCTAACTCAAAACCAAATGCTGGCTATGAGGGAAAAACTGATTTTGTACTTACAACCTACATATTACTCAGCCAGGAAACAGAAGGAAATCTTGCTATTTACAACAACATGGACAGAGCTAGTTTATTATTATGAATAGAAAGCTAATTGTAACCCCAAAATACAGGCTCACTCTGATCCTCAGACTTGGAAACCTAAACCTAAGCTTGACCCTAACCAAAAAACTAACCTTCAACTTATCTCTCCAGAGAGGTCTCTGAACTGCCAGATAATAGCTTGATATACTCCATGGAACCCTAAACCTATCCCTAATCCTTGTTCTGTCCCTAACCTGAAACTTATCCCTAGGTCTGAGGGCAAAAAATGATTTGGTCCAACCAATGGAATATTATGCAAGAAATACAGAAGGAAATCTTGACATTTACAAGGCTATGGATGGAGCTACAGTCTTATTCAGAGTGAAAATATAATCCTAAACCAAACCCTCAGTCTGCCCCTGACTGAATCCTAAACTGAACCCTGACATTAACCATAATTCTCACCTTCAATTTATCCCTCCTGAAAGGGAAAGATAACTCCATTTCTCAAACACTTAGGGTAACTTCCTAACTCAAACACTTAGCTTAGTCCTTGAATACAAAACCTAACCCTGACATTAAACTTACCTGAGCCTTCAACTTCAGAGAGGTCTCTGAACTGCTGGATAATGAGCCTATACCTTCACCCAGGTTCCACCCCTAACCCTAAGTCTTGCTCTGGCCCTAAGCTTCACCCAAACCTAAGGTCTGAGGAGAAAATTGATTTGTTATTCAGCTGAATGTTATTCAGCCTTGAGAACAGAAGAAAATCTAACCATTTGACATGATATGGGTGGAGGGGTGCCTGGATTGCTCAGTTGGTTAAGTGTCTGCCTTCAGCTCAGGTCATGATCCCAGAGTCCCAGATCAAGCCCCATGATGAGTTCCCTGCTCAGCAGGGAGCCCGTTTCTCCATATCCCTCTGTTCCAATCCCTGTTCATGTTCTGTCTCTCACTCACTCTCTCAAATAAATAAATAAAATATGTAAAAAGAAAAAAAAAGAGAAAGAAATGACATGGAGGGAGCTGAAGAGTATTATTCTGGGCAGGCAGGAAGGGCAAGATGGTGGAGAAGTAGGAGACCCTTTTTCAACCAGTCCCCTAAAGTGAGCAAAATATCTCCTAGAACATCCTGAACACCCATTAAATCAACCTAAGATGTAAGATGATACACTTCTGGATCTCTATAGGGGCAGAAGACATCAGTGGAGAGATAAAGTGGAGTGGAAACACTCGGACTGATATAAGAGGACAAACAGAAGGGGGAGGGAGCCACCAGAAGTGACCCATTGGAAAGTAATACTCCAACACGAAAGAGCCCTGTGATTGGGGACCAGCATTAACTTGGAGTCAGGTTAAAAGAACCCAAAAAGAGCAAAAGAGCTTAAAGGGAAACTGGTGGAATTGGGCAGTCACGGGCATGGTCCTAAGCCCAAGTTTCCAGGACAGTCACTGCCTGCAACCACCCATGCCAGAGAGAGTACACTGGGGCCTCAAGTCCATGGTCCATGGACCCCCGGCTTTCTGCTATTTGCACCACCACTCAGGCTGGGCACACTCCTGCCCATGCCTGAGAGAGCCCAGTGTGGGTGCCAGCCACAGTCTCTAGGACTGCAGCCTTCTACAACCTGCCTAGTGGTCTGAGTGCTTCCAGCCTGAGATGGAGACAACCTGGCACAATCTCTGGCTGGGACCCCTCAGCTTACAATGTTCCATGATCTGTGCAGCCACAGGGTCTGAGGACATCCACTGTGGGCCTGGACTCCATACAGCAAAGGCAGCCCCCGGAAATGGGCACCCTGGACCAATACAGCTCACAGTTTTAGTGGCACAGGGGTGCAGAGACAAGCAGAGGCCTCAGGTGACCACTGGGATGGTGGCCAGGAGTGCGCTCTGCCTGTGGGAGGTTGAGCTGTTCAGGGGAGTTTGCAGAAGAGGAGTCTGTGTGTTCTGGACTGCCCAGAGGGGAACAGTCTGAGGCTTCTCTCTGAGGGAGAGGTCTGGGTGCAGACAGTTTCTTTCTGTGGTCTGACCCCGTGAGAAGCCACAAAAGCAGCCAAAGAACTAAAACCTCCAGAGAACAAAAGCATGAAAAAGTAGTTTCCACAGAGCCCAGCCCCTGGATAGTGGGCAGGGCAACTCAACCCAGGCAAGACTGAAGGGAAAACAATGCAGCAGGCCCCTCCCCCAGAAGACAAGCTAAAAGAACAAGAGGACAACCACCACAGGGTCCCCATAAAACTGTAAAACCACAAAATCGGGGAAACAATATATTAAGCTCCCGGGTGCACCTTGCCTGGATCGTAGTTGATATATTCAGCGATACATCCCCTCAACCACCTCTCACCAAAATGACTAGGAGGAGAAACACCCAACAGAAGGAAAATTCAGAAACTGTGACCTCTGCCACAAAACTGTTGTATATGGACATAAACAGTATGTCAGGAAGGGAATTCAGGGTACAATTATACAGACAATGGCTAGGTTGGAGAAAATCATTAGTGACAGCATAGAATCTCAGAGGCAGAATTAAGACCAGAGGGGGAGCGGGCTATGGACATTGGGGAGGGGAGGCGAACCATAAGAGACTATGGACTCTGAAAAACAACCTGAGGGTTTTGAAGGGTCAGGGGTGGGAGGTTGGGGGAACAGGTGGTGGGTGATGGGGAGGGCACGTTTTGCATGGAGCACTGGGTGTTGTGCAAAAAGAATGAATACTGTTACGCTGAAAAAATAAATAAAAAGGGAAAAAAAAAAGAAATGATAATCAAATGTAAAAAAAAAAAAAAGAGCAGATATGGTAGAAGTTAAAAATGCTATCAATGAGATCCAATATAGTCTAAACATTCTAACAGCTAGGGTAACCAAGGCAGAAGATAGAATTAGTGATCTAGAGGATAAATTGATAAAAAAAAAAAAAGAAGGATCAGAAGGAGCCCTGGAACGAACAGTTTAGAAGCCATGAAAACATAATTAGAGAAATAAATGATGCCATGAAACATGCCAACGTCAGAATTAATGGGATTCCTAATGGGGTGGAGAAAGACAGAAGACTAGAAGATATAGTTGAACAAATATTGGATGAAAATTTCCCCAGTCTGGGGAATGGAACAAGTGTTCATATCCTAGAGGCAGAAAGGGCACCCCTTTCTCCACACACTAAAATGTGAAATTCACAAATCATAATTTCAGATGTGAACTTCTAAGGGCACCTAGGGGAAAGAGATTCCTTATATACAGAGGAAGGTCCTTCAGAATAACATCAGACCTGTCCACAGAAACCTGGCAAGCCAGAAAGGGCTGGCAAGACATATTCAGGGCACTAAATGAAAGAACATGCAGCCAAGAATACTTTATTCAGCCAGACTGACATTCACAATGCATAGAGGGATAAAGAGCTTCCAAGACTGGCAAGGTTTAAAAGAGTATGTGGTACATATACACAATGGAGTATTATGCCTCCATCAGAAAGGATGAATACCCAACTTTTGTAGCAACATGGACGGGACTGGAAGAAATTATGCTGAGCGAAATAAGTCAAGCAGAGAGAGTCAAGTATCATATGGTCTCACTTATTTGTGGAGCATAACAAATAACATGGAGGACATGGGGAGATGGAGAGGAGAGGGAGTTGAGGGAAACTGGAAGGGGAGATGAACAATGAGAGACTATGGACTCTGAAAAACAACCAGAGGGTTTTGAAGGGGCGGGGGGGGGGGGTAGGAAGTTGAGGAACCAGGTGGTGGGTAATAGGGAGGGCACATACTGCATGGAGCACTGGGTGTGATGCCAAAACAATGAACACTGTTATGCTGTAAATAAACAAATAAAGGAATTTAAAAAAAAGAGTATGTGGCAAGATAAACTCTAAATTGATAAAAGACCTCAACATCAGACAGGAATCCATCAGAATCCTAGAGGAGAACATAGGTAGTAACCTCCTCGATATCAGCCACAGCAACTTCTTTCAAGATATGTCTCCAAAGGCAAAGGAAACAAAGCAAAAATGAACTTTTGGGACTTCATCAAGATCAAAAGCTTCTGCACAGCAAAGGAAACAGTCAACAAAACAAAGAGGCAACCCACGGAATGGGAGAAGATATTTGCAAATGACAGTACAGACAAAAGGTTGATATCCAGGATCTATAAAGAACTCCTCAAACTCAACACACACAAAACAGATAATCATATCACAAAATGGGTAGAAATGAACAGACACTTCTCCAATGAAGACATACAAATGGCTATCAGACACATGAAAAAATGTTCATCATCACTAGCCATCAGGGAGATTCAAATTAAAACCTCATTCAGATATCACCTTACACCAGTTAGAATGGCCAAAATGAGCAAGACAGGAAACAACGTGTGTTGGAGAGGATGTGGAGAAAGGGGAATCCTCTTACACTGTTGGTGGGAATGCAAGTTGGTGCAGCCACTCTGGAGAACAGCGTGGAGATTCCTCAAGAAATTAAAGATAGAGCTTTCCTCTAACCCTGCAATTGCACTGCTGGGTATTTACCCCAAAGATACAGATGTAGTGAAAAGAAGGGCCATCTGTACCCCAATGTTTATAGCAGCAACGGCCACGGTTGCCAAACTGTGGAAAGAACCAAGATGCCCTTCAATGGACGAATGGATAAGGAAGATGTGTTCCATATACATGATGGAGTATTATGCCTCCATCAGAAAGGATGAATACCCAATTTTTGTAGCAACATGGACGGGACTGGAAGAGATTATGATGAGTGAAATAAGTCAAGAGAGAGAGTCAGTTATCATATGGTTTCATTTATTTGTGGAGCATAACAAATAACATGGAGGACATGGGGAGATGGAGAGGAAAAGGGAGTTGAGGGAAATTGGAGGGGGAGGTGAACCATGAGAGACTATGGACTCTGAAAAATCACCTGAGGGTTTTGAAGGGGCGGGGAGTAGGAGGTGGGGGAACCAGGTGGTGGGTAATAGGGAGGGCACGTATTGCATGGAGCACTGGGTGTGGTGCAAAAACAATGAATACTGTTACGCTGAAAATAATAAAAAAAAGAGTATGTGGCCATCAAGCCAACACTACAAGAAATATTAAGAGGGGATCTATAAAAGAAGAAAGAACCCCAGAGTGACATAGAACAGAAATTTACAGAGACAATATATAGAAAGAAGGACTTCACAGGCAACATGATGTCAATAAAAATATATCCTTCAGTAATCATTTTTGAAAGGTCTTAATGCTCCCATAAAAATGGCACAGGTTGCAGACTGGATAAAATGACAGGACCTGTCCATATGCTGTCTACAAGAGACACATTTGGAACCTAAAGATACATCCAGACTGAAAGTGAAGGGATGGAGAAGCATCTTTCATGCCAATGGGCCTCAAAAGAATGTCCACAATAGCCAAACTATGGAAAGAGCCTAGATATCCATCAACAGATGAATGGATAAAGAAGTGGTATATATATTACTATGCAGCCATCCAAAAAAAAACAAAAAAACAAAAAAAAAGTTGTCATTTGCAATGACATGGATGGAATTAGAGGGTATTATGCTAAGTGAAACTAGTCAATCAGAGAAGGAAAATTATCATATGATCTCACTGATATGAGGAATTTGGGAAACAAGACAGAGGATCATAGGGGAAGGGAGGGAAAATGAAACAAGATGAAACCAGAGATGGAGACAAACCATAAGAGCCTCTTAATCTCAGGAAACAAACAGGGTTGCTGGAGGGGTGTGGGGTGGGAGGGATGGGGTGTCTGGGTGATGGACATTGGGATGGTATGTGAAATGGTGAGTGCTGTGACTTTTGTAAGACTGATGAATAACAGACCTGTACCACTGAAACAAATAATACAGTATATGTTATCATATATATATTTTTCAAAAATCAAAAAAAGCATGCCAACACCAAGACCTATTGTAATTAAATTTGTAAAATAAAGAGATTAAAAAATCTCAAAAGCAGCAAAACAAAAAATTCCTTAATTTATAAGGGAAACCCCATAATATGGCTTGCCAAAGATTTCTTCACAGAAACTTGTCAATTCAGAAGAATACGCCATGATATATCCAAAGTGCTGAATGGGAAAATTCTGTAGCCAAAAATATTCTATACAGCAAAGTTATCATTCAGAATAGAAAGAGAGATAAAGTGTTTCCAAGACAAACAAACACTAAAGGAGTTCATGACCACTAATTCAGCTTTGCAAGAAATATTAAAGGGGACTCTTTGAATGCAAAAAAGAGACCAAAAGTGAGAAAGGTAAGAAAGTGTCATAGAAAATCTCCAGGAAAAAAGAAAAGACAAATAAATAATAAAATGAAAATAAATACATATATATCAACAATTAGTTTAAATGTAAGTTGAATATATGTTCCAGTCAAATGACATAGGGTGGGGGTGCCATGGTGACTCAGTCAGTTAAACTTCTGAATCTTGGTTTTGGCTCAGGTCATGGTCTCAGGGTTGTAAGACTGAGTGCTGCATCAGGCTCCATGACCAGTCGGGAGTCTGCTTAAGATTCTCTCCCTCTCCTTCCCCATCTCTATCCCTTTCTGCCCCTCACTCTGATCTCTCTCTCTTTCTCAACTAAATAAAAATCTTATTAAAAAAGACACAAAGTGTCAAAATGGATTTAAAAGCAAGATCAGGGATACCTGGGTGGCTCAATCAGTTAAGCCGCTGCCTTCAGCTCAAATCATGACCCTGGTGTCCTGGGATCGAGTCCCACATTGAGCTTCTTGCTCAGCAGGGAGCCTGCTTCTCTCTCTGCCTCTGCCTGCCACTCTGCCTGCTTGTGTTCTCTCTCTCTCTCTCTCTCTCTGACAAATAAATAAATAAATAAGAAAATCTTTAAAAGCAAGATCCACCTATATGTTATCTATAAAAGACTCATTTTAGACCTAAAGGCATATGCAGATTGAATGTAAGGAGATTGGTGCTCCTGGGTGGCCTAGTGGTTTAAAGCCTCTGCCTTCAGCTCAGGTCATGATCCCAGGGTCCTGGGATCGAGCCCCACATCAGGCTCTCTGGTCAGCAGGGAGCCTGCTTCCTCCTCTCTCTCTCTCTCAGCCTGCCTCTCTGCCTACTTGTGATCCCTATCTATCAAATAAATAAATAAAATCTTTTAAAAAGGAGATAGAGAGAAATTTACATGCAATTGAATGTCAAAACAAAGCTGAATTAGCAATACTTATGTTGTACAAACTAGACTTCAAAACAAGTACTGTAACAACAAATGATGAAGGACAATATATAAATTTTAAAAACGGGGACAATCCACAAGAAGATCTAACAATTGTAATTATTTATGCACCCAACATGGGAATACCCAAATATATAAAATAATAACAAACATAAAGGAACTAATTAATAATAATATAATAGTAATAGGGACATTAACACCCACTGACATCAATGGACAGATCATCCAAGCAGAAAATCAACAAGGAAACCATGTATTTGACTAACACGATGCAACAGAAGAACTTAACAGATATACTCAGAACATTCCATCCTAAAAGCAGAATACATATTCTCTTCAGTGAGAATGGAATAGTCTCCAGATTAGATCACATATTAGTTCACAAAACGGGCCTCAACAAATATAAAAAGACTGAAGTCATACCATGTACCTTTTCTAACCACAACACTATGAAACTAGAAGTGAAACACCAGAAAAAAAGACCGAAATGACAACAAATACATGGAGGTTAAACAACATTCTACTGAACAATGAATGGGTCAAGCAGAAAATCAAAGAAGAATTTTTAAAAATACATCAAGATCAAAAGCTTCTTCATAGCTAAGGAAACAGTCAACAAAACAAAGAGGCAATCCACTGAATGGGAGAAGATATTTGCAAATGACAGTAAAGACAAAGGCTGATATCCAGGATCTATAAAGAACTCCTCAAATTCAACACACACAAAACAGATAATCCTGTCAAAAAATGGGCAGAAAACATAAACAGACACTTCTCCAAAGAAGACATATGGCTAACAGACACATGAAAAAATGTTCATCATCACTAGCCATCAGGGAGATTCAAATCAAAACCACATTGAGATACCACCTTACACCAGTTAGAATGGCCAAAATTAACAATACAGGAAACAACGTGTGTTGGAGAGGATGTGGAGAAAGGGGAATCCTCTTACACCGTTGGTGGGAATGCAAGTTGGTGCAGCCGCTTTGGAAAACAGTGTGGACATTCCTTAAGTTTTTAAAAATAGAGATTCCCTATGACCCTGCAATTGCACTGCTGGGTATTTACCCAAAGATACAGATGTAGTGAAAAGAAGGGCCATCTGTACCCCAAATGTTCATAGCAGCAATGGCCACAGTTGACAAACTGTGGCAAGAATCGAGATGCCTGTCAATGGATGAATGGATAAGGAAGATGTGGTCCATATACACTATGGAGTATTATGCCTCCATCAGAAAGGATGAATACCCAACTTTTGTAGCAACATGGACGGGACTGGAAGAGATTATGTTGAGTGAAAAGAGTCAAGCAGAGAGAGTCAATTATCACATGGTTTCACTTATTTGTGGAGCATAAGAAATAACACGGAGGGCATGGGGAGATGGAGAGGAGAAGGGAGTTGAGGGAAATTGGAGGGGGAGATGAACCATGAGAGACTGTGGACTCTGAAAAACAATTTGAGGGTTTTGGAGGGGAGGTGGGTAGGAGGTTGGTTGAGCCTGGTGGTGGGTATTATGGAAGGCACGTATTGCTTGGAGCACTGGGTGTGGTGCATAAACAATGAATTCTGGAACACTAAAAAGAAATTTAAAAAATAAATAATTTTTAAAAAATAAAGAATTAATGCCTAATCTTTTCAAACTACTCTCAAAAATAGAAACGGAATGAAAACTTCCAAATTAATTCTATGAGGCCAGCATTACCCTGACACCAAAACCAGATAAAGACTCCACTCAAAAAGAGAACAACAGGCCAATATCTCTGATGAAAAGATTCTCAATAAAATACTAGCAAATAGAATCCAAGAATATATTTTAAAAAATCATTTCCCATGATTAAGTGGGATATATTCCTGGATTGCAAGGAATGGTGGTTCAATATTCTCAAATCAATGTGATACATCACATTAACAAAATAAAGGATAAGAGCCATATGGTCATTTCAATAAATGTAGAAAAGCACATGATAAAGTAAAAACATCCATTCATGATAAATCCATCAACAAAGGTTTATTTTTATATTTATTTTTTTAAGTAAGCTTCACTCCCAGCACAGAGCCAAATGCAGGCCTTAAACTAATGATGGTGAGATAGAGATCCGAGCCAAGATCAAGAGTTGGATGCTTGACTAACTGAGCCGCTCAAGCACACCAAAAAAGTAGGTTTAGAGGGAATAAACCTCAACATAATAAAAGCCACATATGAATAACCCATAGCCAATGGTATCCTCGGTGGGGAAAAACTGAAAGCTTGCCCTCTAAGGTCAGAAACAAGAGAACTATGTCCACTCTTATTTAACATGGCACTGGAAGACCTAGCCAGAGCTGTCAGACAACCAAAAGAAATAAAAGGTATCCAAATTGTCAAGGAAGAAGTAAAACTTTGAATTTGCAGATGCCATGATACCCTATATAGAAAAACTGAAGGACTCCTCCAAAAAACTAGCTGTTTACCAGCTAGAACTGATAAACAAATCCATTAAAGTCTCAGGATACAAATGAATATACAGAAATATGTTGCATTTCCATACTCTAATAATGAAGCAGTAGAAAGAGAAATTGAGGACTCTATCCCAGTTACAAATTAATCTGTAACAATAAGATACCGAGAAATAAACCTAACCAAAGAGGTGAAAGTCCTGTACTCTGAAAACTATAAAACACTTATGAAAGAAATTGAAGGTGACACAAAGAAACGGAAAGACACTCCATGCACAAGAACAAATATTGTTAAAATGTCTATACTACCCAAAGCAATCTACACATTCAATGCAATCCCTATCAAAATATCAAGAGCATTTTTCACAGAGCTAGAACAAGCAATCCTAAAATTTGTATGGAACCACCAAAGAACCAGAATACCAAAGTAACATTGAAATAGAAAAAAAAGCTGGCAGAGACTGGGTGTCTCAGTTAGTTGAGCATTTGACTCTATTTTTTTTTTAATTTAAATTCAATTAGCCTGAGTACAGTCATTAGTTTTTCATATAATGTTCAATGATTCATCAGTTCAGTATAACACCCATGCTCATCACATCATGTGACCTCCTTAATGCCCAACAACCAGTTACCCTATCCCCACCCCCACCTTCCTTTCCACAACTCTTGATTTTAGTTTCAGCTCAGTTCATGATCTCAGGGTCATGAGATTGAACCCTGTGTCAGACTCCATGATCAGCAGTGGTCTCCTTTGGATTCTCTGTCTCCCTCTGTCCCCACTCCCACTCTTCAAAAATAAATAAATAAGTCTTTAAATTAAAAAAAAAAAAAAAAGCAAAGCTGGAGTCATCACAATTCTGGACATCAAGTTATATTACAATGCTGTAGTGACCAAAACAGTATGGTACTAGCACAAAAATAGACATATAGATCAATAGAACTGAATAGAAAACCCACAAATGAACCCACAACTATATAGTCATTTTTAAAAATTATTTTTATTAACATATAATGTATTATTTGCCCCAGGGGTACAGGTCTGTGAATCATCAGGCTTACACACTTCACAGCACTCACCATATCACATACCCTCCCCAATGTCCATAACACAACCACCCTCTCTATTTCCCCACACCCCCCAGCAACCCTGTTTGTTTTATGAGATTAAGAGTCTCTCATGGTTTGTCTTTGCCAAAGCAGAAAGGATATCCAATGGGTTAAAGAGACGTCCTCTTCACCAAATTGTGTTGGGAAAACAGGACAGCAACATGCTGAAGAATGAACTGGACCACCTTCTTACACCATACCCACAAACAAATTCACAATGGATTAAAGACCTAAATTTGAGACAGGAAACCACCTAAATCCTAGAAGAGAATACAGGCAGTGACCTCTTTGACATTGGGTGTAGCAACATCTTTCTAGATATATCTCCTGAGGCAAGGGGGAAAAAAAAATAAAAAATGAACTATTGAGACTTCATCAAGATAAAAAACTTCAACACAGTGAAGAAAGCAATAATAATAATAATAATAATAATAATAATAATAATAATAACCTAAAAGGCAAACTTCAGAATGGGAGAAAATATTTACAAATGCTATATCTGATAAAAGGTTATATCCAAAATATATAAGGAACTTATAAAACTCAACACCCAAAAAACAAATATTCCAATTTAAAAATGGGCAGAATACATGAACAGAGATGAGATCGGGTCCATTCAGGGTGGTATGACTGTAGACATTATATGTTTCACTCATATGTGAAACATAAGGAATAGCATGGAGGACATGGGGGGAAGGAAGGGAAAACTGAAGGGGGAAATCAGAGGAGGAGATGAACCATGAGAGACTATGGACTCTGGGAAACAATCTGAGGGTTTCAGAAGGGAGGGTAATGGGGGGATGGCTTAGCCTGGTGATGGATATTAAGGAGGGCACATGGTGCAATGAGCACTGGGTGTTACATGAAAATAATGAATCATGGAACACGACATCAAAAACTAATAAAGTACTGTATGGAGCCTAACATAACATAATAAAAAAATTGAATAGAAAAAATAATGCAATAATTATTTTAAAAAGAATACATGAACAGATTTCACTGTTTCTCACTGTCCTAATGCATAAAAATGGGATAATACATGTTTGTGTTCTCCTTTCGAAACCTAGCTAATAGCATTAGTTCCCTGTTCTTTCTTTTGTTGTTGTTGCTGTTTCATAGCTTATCACTTATTTTTTTTTCAGTGTTCCAAGATTTGTTGTTTATGTACTACACCCAGTGCTCCAAGTGATACATGCCCTTCTTAATACTTTTAACTATAGAGAACAAGCTAATGGTTATCAGAATGGAGATGGGAATGGTGATGGGGATTAAGGAGTGCACTTGTGATGAGCACCAGGTTTGTATGGTAGTGTTGAAGCACTATATTATATAACTGAATCTAATACTGCACTGTATGTTAACTAACTGGAAATTAAATAAAAACTTTAAAAATAAATACATTAAAAGAGCATACAATCTAGTTGTTCCACTACCAGGTATTTACTGAAAGAAAACAAAGACACAAATTTGAAATGATATATACACCCCCTACATTTATTGTAGCATTCACCCAATGTCCACTGATAGATTAATGGATAAAGAAAATGTGGTACATATATATACAATGGAATATGGTGCAGCCATAAAAAAAAAGGAGTGGAATCTTGTCATTTGCTACAACAGGGATGAACTTAGACAGTATCATGCTAAGTAAAATAAGCCAAACAATGAACAAAAATACCATATGATTTCAATAATATGTGGGCTCTTAAAAACAAAACAAATGAACAAACGAACAAAAAGACAGTCCTTTTTTGTTTTTTTTTTAATTTAATTTCTTTTCACTGTAACAGAATTCATTGTTTATGCACCACACTCAGTGTTCCATGCAATATGTGCCCTCCATAATACCCACCACCAGGATTCCCCACCCTCCCACCCCAGCCCCTTCCAAAGCCTCAGATTGTTTTTCAGAGTCCATAGACTCTCATGGTTCATCTTCCTCTCCAATTTCCCTCAACTCCCTTCTCCTCTCCATCTCAGCAGAGAAAGTCAATTATCATAAGTCAATTATCATATGGTTTCACTTATGGTTTCACAAATAACACGGAGGACATGGGGAGATGGAGAGAAGACAGACAGACCCTTTAACACAAAGAACCAAATGGTGGTTGCCAGAGGCAATGTGGGTGGGATGATAGGTGAAATAAGTGAAGGGTATTAAGAGGTACAAACTTCCAGTTATAAAATATATAAGTCATGGAGATAAAAAATACAGCATAAGGAATACAGTCAAAATATTTTAATAATATTGTATGGTACAGATGGTAACTATATTTATCATATTGAGCACCAAGTAATGTATAGGATTGTTGCACCACTATGTCAAACACCTGAAAATATAACATTCTATGTCATCTATGCTTTAATAATAAATTAAAATAAATAAATAACTTCTGGTGACTTTCATATTCTGGAATACATAATTCCACTAAACAGAAAAAAACCTAAATGTAAGGAATCCATCAAAATCCTAGGGGAGAACACAGGCAGCAACCTCTTGGACCTCAGCAGCTGCAAATTCTTGCTAGACACATCTCCAGAGGCAAGGGAAACAAAAGTAAAATGAGCTATTGGGACTTCATCAGGATAAAAAGCTTTTGCACAGTGAAGGAAATAGTCAACAAAACTAAAGGACAACCTAGGTTTGAGTTTTAGAAATTTTGGGGTGGAGTCTTTTGGGTTTTTCACATAGAATATCATGTCATCTGCAAAGAGTGAGTGTTTGACCTCTTCTTTGCCAATTCAGATGCCTTTTGTTTCTTTCTGTGGTCTGATTGCTGAGGCTAGGACTTCTAGTATTATTTTGAACCGCAGTCGCGATGTGGACATCCCTGCCATGTTCCTGACCTTAGGAGAAATGCTCTCAGTTTTTCCCCACCGAGAATGATATTTGCTATGTGTTTTTTGTGGCTGGCTTTTATGATATTGAGGTATGTTCCCTCTATCCCTACACTGTGAAGAGTTTCAATCAAGAAAGGATAAAGATGGCATGTATTGCATGGAGCACTGGCTGTTATTCATAAACATTCTCTTGGAAAACTACATAAAAATCTAATGATGTATTGTATAGTGACTAACATAACACAATAAAAAATAACAATGAAAAAATTTGTACCACAAACATTGGGAAAAAAAAAGAAATGAGGCTGTACTTTGTCAAATGCTTTTTTTTCCATCTATTGAGAAGATCATATGGTTCTTGTAGTTTCTTGTATTTATGTAATGTATGACATTGACTTATTTGCAGATGTTGAACCATCCTTGCATCCCAGGAATATATCTCACCTGCTTGTGGAGAATAATTCTTTTAATGTACTGTTGGATCCTATTGGCTAGTATTTGGTGAGAATTTTTGCATCCATGTGTGTCAGGGATATTAGTCTGTAATTCTCCTTTTTGATGGGGTCAGAGCTCATACAGAAATTCACCAAAGTGTCAGGATATAAAATCAATGCACAGAAATCAGTTGCATTTCCATACACTAACAATAAGACAGAAGAAGAGAAATTAAGGAGTCAGTCCCACTTATAATCCCCCCTCAAACCATAAGATACCTAGGAATAAACCTAACCAAAGAGACAAAGGATCTGTACTCTGAAAACTATAGAACCCTCATGAAAGAAATTGAGGAAGAGAGAAAGAAATGGAAAAACTTTCCATGCTCATGAAAAAAACAAATATTGTGGAAAAGTCTATACTACCAATCTACACATTTAATGCAATCCCTATCAAAATACCATTAATTTTTTCAGGGCGCCCGGGTGGCTCAGTGGGTTAAAGCCTCTGCCTTCGGCTCAGGTCATGGTTCCAGGGTCCTGGGATCGAGCCCCACATCGGGCTCTCTGCTCAGCGGGGAGCCTGCATCCCTTCCTCTTGCTCTGCCTGCCTCTCTGCCTACTTGTGATCTCTGTCAAATAAATAATAAAATCTTTTTTAAAATACCATTAATTTTTTCAAAGAAATGGAACAAATAATCCTAAAATTTATATGGAACCAGAAAAGATCCCGAATAGCCAGAGGAATGTTGAAAAAGAAAACCAAAGCTGGCGGCATCACAATTCCAGACTTCAAGCTCTATAACAAAGCTGTCATCATCAAGACAGTATGGTACTGGTCCAGAAACAGACACATAGATCAATGGAACAGAATAGAGAGCCCAGAAATAGACCCTCAACTCTATGGTCAACTAATCTTCGACAAATCAGGAAAGAATGTCCAATGGAAAAACAACAGTCTCTTCAACAAATGGTGTTGGGAAAATTGGACAGCCACAAGCAGAAGAATGAAACTGGAACATTTACTTACACCATATACAAAAATAAACTTAAGGGGCACCAGTGTCTCATTCGGTTAAGTGTCTGCCTTTGGCTCAGGTCATGATCTAGGAGTTCTGGGATGGAGCTCTGTGTCGGGCTCTCTGCCCAGTGGGGACCCTGCTTTTCTTCCTCTGGTGTACCTCCTGCTTGTGCTCTTGTTCTTGTTCTCTCTCTCTCTCTCAGTCTCTCTCAAATAAGTAAATAAATCTTTTTAAAAAACCTCAAAATAGATAAAAGGCCTAAATGTGAGACAGGAATCCATCGAAATCCTAGAGGAGAATGCAAGCAGCAACCTCTTACCCTGGCTGCAGCAACTTCATCCTTAAACATGTCTCCAAAGGAAAGGGAAACAAAGGCAAAAGTGAACTCTTGGGACTTCAGCAGATAATAAGTTTTTGCACAGCAAAGGAAATAGTTGGCAAAACCAAAAGATAACTGACAGAATGGGAGAAAATATTTGCAAATAATACATCAGATAAAGGGCTACTATTTGCAAAAATAGTAAAATCTATAACAAAGTTATCAAACCCAACACCCAAAGAACAAATAATCTGACCAAGAAATGGGCAGAAGACATGAATTTCTGCAAAGAAGACATCCAAATGGCCAACAGACACATGAAAAATTGCTCCACATCACTTGCCATCTGGGAAATACAAATCAAAGCCACAATGAGATACCACCTCACGCTGGTCAGAATGGCTAAAACAACCCAGAAAACAGCAGATGTTGGCAAGGATGTTGAGAAAGGAGAATTCTCTTACACTGTTGGTGAGAATGCAAACTGGTGCAGCCACTCTGGAAAACAGTATGCCTCAAAGAGTTAAAAATAGAACTACCCTATAACCCAGCAATTGCACTACTACGTATTTTTTTTCTTTTTTTTTCCATTTTATTTATTTTTTCAGCGTAACAGTATTCATTCTTTTTGCACAACACCCAGTGCTCCATGCAAAACGTGCCCTCCCCATTACCCACCACCTGTTCCCCCAACCTCCCACCCCTGACCCTTCAAAACCCTCAGGTTGTTTTTCAGAGTCCATAGTCTCTTATGGTTCGCCTCCCCTTCCAATTTTTTTTTTAATAAACATATAATGTATTTTTATCCCCAGGGGTACAGGTCTGTGAATCGCCAGGTTTACACACTTCACAGCACTCACGATAGCACTTACCCTCCCCAATGTCCATAGCCCCCTCCCCCTCTCCCAATCCCACCTCCCCCCAGCAACCCCCAGTTTGTTTCGTGAGATTAAGAGTCATTTATGGTTTGTCTCCCTCCCAATCCCATCTTGTTTCATTTATCCAAAGGATACAAACATAGTGATTTGAAGAGGAACAGGCCCCCCAATGTTTACAGCAGCAATGTCCACAATAGCCAAAATAAGGAAAGAGCTCAGATGTCCGTTGGCAGACCAATGGATAAAGAAGAGGTGATACACACACACACACACACACACACACACACACACACACACAATGGAATATTACTCAGAAAAAAAATTGAAATCAAAAAGACTGAAATCTTGCCATTTGCAATGACATAGTTGGAACTAGAGTGTATTATGCTAAGCAAAATAAGTCAGAGAAAAACAAGTACCATATTATTTCACTGATATGTGGAATTTAAGAAACAAAATAGATGAATGTAAGAGAAAGGAAGGAAAAATAAAATTTAAAAAAGAGAGGGGAAAAACAACAGAGGGAGGTAAACCATAAGAGACTCAACTCTAGGAGACAAACTGAGGATTGTTGGAGAGAAGGTAGGTGAGGAATTGGGTAATTGGGTGATGAGCATTACGGAGGGCACTTGTAATGAGCGCCAGGTGTTATATGCAACTGATAAATCATTAAATTCTACCCTGAAACTAATAATGCACTCTATGTTAGTTAAATTGAATTTAAATTAAAAAAAAAAAACCTTTAAAAAGAGTGTGAGTTCTAGAGTATAACTTTACCAGACTTCTTGGGTTCACAGTAGGGCTCTGTACTTACCAGCTGGATAATTATCAGTTGCTTACTTCACATCCCTGAGCCTCAGTTTCTTCATCTGTAACATAAATATAATAGCACCTATCTCATAATGTCCTTATTGGGATGGGTGAAATTAATCTCTGTAAAATACTTAGTGAAATGTCTGGTGCACAGTATCTCTCAGTCAATATTGGCTATTATTTCTTTGAGCCAGGCGCTGTGCAAATTTTGTTCTGTAGATGATGTTTTAAATTGTTACAATGGCCTGAATGTTGTCTAAAAAAGCTGCCTGTTTGAGGCCATTTCCACTTGTGCTACAGTTGTTTCTGAGTTTTATTTTCCATATTTTATATTGAGGAAACCAAAAGTCAAAGAGGTGGTTTTGCTCAAAGTGCCCTAGCTATATTTGGATTATCTGATTCCAAAACCCAGCCAAGTTCACTTTACTGTGCCAGCGGAAGAAAAGAAAGAAAACAGGGGAAAAGCAGTGCTAAATGAGGGTGTTGGGTGACAGCGGACTACACTGGGTTTTATCTCTAGCAAAAGCCTGAGATACCTTTAGGGCCAATGCAGAGCCTGGCCAGCAGGAGAGAAGGGTGGAGCTGAGCCATGGGAGAAGGGATAAATGCCAGGTCCTGACCCACAGTACCCACCCGTCGTTCGTTCGTCCTCAGTGCAGGGCAACAGGTAAGAGTTGCTTTCAGCCTGGGTGTGCTCTTTCTGGCTTGCTGCCCACCTCAAGGCTGCACATTCTGACTCTCTGGCCTGACTAGATCTGACTTTGTTCCTCAGAATCTGTCTGTCTGTCATTTTCTTTCTTTTTCCCCCTTATATCTTTTTTGGCTTTCCCTGTTTTTTACTTTCCTTTGTCTTGCCCCCTCTTGTTTCCTCTCCCTTGTTAGTTTTCAGGATCATTCACTTCACTTCACCTCTCTCTGACCTCTAACTTTCTGTTATTTTTCCTTTGCCTGAGTTCTGTCTGTATATTTTTCTCTCTATCGTTTTTTTTCCTCTTTTTTCTACACTGCATCTCTCAGTTTCTGTCTTTCTGTCTCTCTATTCCTTTCCTTCTCTATCTTCCAGAAAGGTGGTTTGGTATTTGATCCAGTAATTCTCCATTCCTCCCTCATTTTGAATCTTTCTCTCTGCTCAGCTGATGGTAGAGCTCAGTAGGTCAGTGCCTAGAGGACCAGAGGTAGGGAGAGAAAATTGAGGGAATGTGGGGATGATGGGAATTATGAATTGGGTAGAGAGAGATTTGAAGGACTTGAGAGTTGATTACCATAAATAAGGAGAGAAGGTTGGAGAGGAATTTTGCATCACTAAAAGGGCCCTATGCTAAAAGTCCATAAATTTGTATTCTCACCCTAATTCACTCTGAGACCCTAGGCAAGTCATTCACTTTCTGAAAAAAAGGGGGGGGCAGTCTTGTCCTATAATCTCCACGATGTCTTCTAATTTTGATTTCGTGGTCTTCTATAATCTTGTTTCTAAAAATTTCTGGTTCTATGATTGGAGTATATAAAATTCTCTGACTCTTCCATGATGGTGAGAGGATGGTAGGAGGGGAAGTAAGTCTTGATACATCCAGTTCCTGAAGAAAAGTGATCACATCCCCTCCAGACCTAATGGATTCTTTCAAAGCAGGCCACAAAGGGGAGAGAGGGAGCAAGGAATATGGCAGTGAGTAGTTTCTGGATCTTTGTTGGGTTAGTGTTGTGGTTGGCCCTTCTGATCTCTGGGACTACAGTTTGGCTGCTGACATGAAAGAGGATTTTAAGGTGCAGAGAACACCTTTGAGTAATGATCTGTCACTTGGCCTGAAATTTCACCATTCTGTCTTTGGGTGAAAACATTGTTTTATGAAAATCCTTGGCAAAGATTGACACACAATGGGTGCATAAGTTGTTAAATGGAATGAATGAATGAATGAATGAAAATGTTCACCAGTGCCTGAAACTGTTAGAAATCTGTTAGAAAACAGTTAGAAATCTGTTCCTTTGATAAAGGCATTTGTCACAGTCCAAAATCAAATGTCCCAGAAAGGGTCCCGTTAGTGCAGCAAAGGGATTAATGTCTGGAGTCAGGCTCTCAGTCAAGAAAATATGTAGTAATATTTGAATCACAGATCCATAGTGGTTAAGTTAGCAGGCTCTGAAGCCAGATTGCTTAGGTTTGAATCTGGTTTCTCTTACTTATTAGCTCTGTGACATGGACAGGGTACAAACCTTTGGGGGGCTCAGTTTCCTCAGGTTTGAAATAAAGTTAATAGTAGTGTCTACTTCACAGGGTTGTTGTGAGAATCCAGTAAGTCAATGCATGCGAAGCATTTACAACAGTGTTTGACACAGTGAGTACTCTGTGAGTGTTTGACTATTAGAACCAAATGAAATCTATGAAGTTATCTAGTCCAATGCCTGTGAGAAACTGAGGCACAGAGAGGAAAAGTACAGAGCCCAAGTTCACATAGTAAGTTGTAATAGGATAAGGACAAAAATCAGGATTGAAATAAGTATCAATTTTTAAGAACTAGTCTGGTGTACAGACTAGTGAAGATACATTTCTTGAATGTACCTTCACTTTCTCTACATAGAAAATGTAGAAAATAGAAATAATAGCTAACATTGTTTTCAGTATTTAAGATAGGCACTCTTTTATACATTTTGTATAGATTATTTTACTGAATTTTCACACCATCCCTGTAAAGTAGTCTGTCTTT
Source organism: Meles meles (assembly GCF_922984935.1). Lineage (NCBI taxonomy): Eukaryota > Metazoa > Chordata > Mammalia > Carnivora > Mustelidae > Meles > Meles meles. The sequence continues at coordinate 48,326,662 of NC_060087.1, read as the reverse complement.
TTCATTATCCACTTTTTACAGATATAAAGTATAGAGAAGAAATATGACTTTTCTAAGGTCCCAGAGCTAGTGAGTTGTGGAGCCAGGATTCAAAAGTGTCTGGCTTCAGAAGTTGTGCTCTTAATGCCCTAAATTGCCTAAAATACTTTCTTGATTCAATTTTACTCACTCCAATCCCACTGTTATAAGTAGTGAGATGGAATGGAAACAGAGGTGAAGGCAACTGGACTGCAAGATTATGGATCATAAAGGTGGGCAGGCAGAGTGGGTGGGGCTGGGCAAATCCGAGGAAAGGAGTATCTGAACAGAGAAATTGGAATTGAAGTTTGAAAGAACTTGATAATTTAACAAAAAGTAGTCTATATTTTTCCGGGTCCCTGAGAATATCATGGCTGAAAGTCCCTTAGAGATGATGAGTGTATTGAGCTATACATGGGGTGGGAACAGGCCTTAATCAACCAACATCCCAAGGCAGGGCTGGACTCTACTTTCATTCTTGGGGCTTTCTTTCCCATTACATATCCCACTATTATTGTCATTATTGTTGTCAGTGTTGATGTTGGGGAAGGGAGTTTGCAGGAGCCTGGAACCTGGCCATCTTCTTTGTCTGTCTTTCACTGGGTAAGCCATCCATGCTTACCACATATAGCCAGAGTCAGCCCCGGCCAGATGCTTAGACATGATTCTAGAAAGGAGCTCTCTTTCTCTCCCACACCCTGGTCTCAGCTAAGGGAGTGGCCAGACCCCAATGGTGATAAATACTGGGAGCTTTATCTGTGGTCTGCAGACTCAGCCCCTAAGCACTTTGGCCTTTGCAGGCAGGCAGGTGAAGGGAAACTGGTATCTCCACATGTGGTGTAGGCATTGGATCCAATTAATTACTTACCATTTGAAGTAGGCATAAGTAGCCTACATATGACAGCTGATGAAAGCTAAGACCCAGAGAGGGCAAGTGGCTTTCCAAGAATATCCAACAGGGAAGCTGAAATTGAAGTATGGAAAGCTAACATTTATTGAATAATTACTATGTGCCAGGCATTGTCCTAAAGGCTTAATATGAGTTTCATTTAGTTTTTTCAATACCCCCTGGCCTTTCCTAAATTCAGGGCCCACACACCCTGCGCCACATACTGACCTATGCTCCTCTGACAGCCTGTTAATGTTGAAGGGAGAATCTTCTTGGATGAACAACGGGAAAGGATTGCTTTGTGAATTGGGGGGAGGGGTGTTGCTCTATAAGAAATGAAGGAGGTTGCCATATGAGGACAGTGCCAGGAGCTCCTCCTGTTTACTTTTCCCTTACAATATAATGTCTTGTATACTAGAAGTGCTGCTAGATTCTACTCAGTATCTCTCCTGATGGGGCCAGGGCCTTAGTCTTCCCATATTCTCCCATATATCTCCTATTGTCCTGTTCTATATTTTGTCTCACCCTCTGATGTTGGATCTCTAGTTTTCCCTTTTCCTTTTTATTTATTTCTCCTTCTTGTTCTTTGTCTTTCTCTTTGTATCTCGTAGCCCTCCCTCATTCCAACCCTTAACACACCTTAACCACCTCTCCATTCCTATACTTTGATCTTGTCTCCATTCCCTTCTCTCTGTTGCTCAGTCTCTCTCTCTCATCTCTCTCAGTAGGGTCGATCTTCTCTTACCCTAGCTCTTCGGTATTGCTCACCCCCACCCCCACCATTTCTGGTGGCATTTATCCTTTATCTTTGTGCTTGACTGACTTTCTGCTCCTGCTGGATTTGCTCCTCTCTGTTGTTCAGTTTTCTGAGTCTTTGCATATTCCTGTATGTTCCTTGATTTCACCACATGTCTGTTTTTTGTCCCTCTGCCTGTCTCTACCTCTACCTCTAGTCTGTCAGTCACTCTCTCTCTCTCTCATCTAAGTCTCTTTCCTTATCCTTTTGTATTTCCCATCATCCTTTTTTCCTCTGGTTTTCTGTATCAGTCTTCCTCTCCCTATTTATATCACGAACCTATCCCCTTTCCCTATGTTATTGATCTGTTACTTTCCCACAATTTCTGTTCTTCTAACTTCACCACTACCACTATGCCTTTGTTCTCTCTCAATTTCCTCCTTTTATCTTTCACAATTTCTCTTTTCTCCTGACTTTTTCCCTACCTTTCCTTTCTTTCCTTTACTTCAGTCCCTATTCATTCATTAACTTACTCCCAAATTCAACACATATTTATTGAATGCCTAATATGGGTATTTGTTATCTTTTTTTCTGATATCCTCTCTGTCCGTTCTCCTCTCAGTCTTATCCTATGCCTCTTTCATTAGTGCCTAGATTTGTTTTCTAGACCCTTTGGGTCTTGTTTTCATCCCCTCTAACTGTCCTTTTCAAAAATCCAGGAGCAAGTTCAAAAGCAACAAAATACCAGTCGGGTGGCATATGGCCTGTATGGCTTAGGGCCTGCCCTTTTGTCCTATTTTGTCCTGAATTTTTGTCCTGAATTTTTTGTCCTGGATTTTGTCCTGAATCTACTTAAGCTAGTACCTGTGGCCTCAAGCTCCTTTTCCCTCTGTGGTTGGGCCTGCTCAGTAAACACTTTAAGTCTCAGGAGCCCTGGCCAATGGCATCCATCTGCATTTGCAGGCTGAATATTAACTTGACTGAGGCTAACATTCTTAGAAAGACTTTTTAGCCTTAAGTATTAACTTAAGAGTTAGTGGGCTATCAGCTCTCATCCTGCTGCATACAATCACACTTCAGTAATCTTCATCATCACAGAAGGGGTCAGCAGCAGAGTCTGAATGAGAATTTAGGCTTTCTGACCTTCAGTTGGAACTCTTTCCTTTACCCCATTGTCTAATGGTCATTGTCTCATTTCTTCCTCCCTGATGTCCTACCAGTACATTTTGATATTGGGAAAAGTTCTTACCATGGAAGGACAATAGGGGCATCTCTGGAGAGAGCAGTGTGCATTGGGTGGGAAGCTAAAGGCAAAGGATCAAACACAGGAATGACCCTTGGCTTTTGGCCAGGGCTTCATGATGGATTCTTATCTCTTCCAAATCTTGTTCAGGACTTCGGGCTCCAGATGGTAGCAGCAGCCATGTTGCTACAGTGCTGTCCAGTCCTTGCCCGGGGCCACACAGGCCCCCTGCGCAAGATGCTTAAGAGTCACCAGTTCCTGTTTGGTATTGGACGCTGTCCTATCCTGGCCACCCAAGGACCAACCTGTTCTCAAATCCACCTTAAGGCAACCAAGGCTGGAGGAGGTAAGAAGTTTCTGGCAAATGGGGGAGAATGTCTGGGGTCCTGGAAACAAAGTTCCAAGTCATACTGGCCATCACTGCCTAATAAATGAGAAGGTTCATGTGAAAAGTGTCAAGGCTAAATGAGATGGCCCCAAAACACACCAGGGTTCCAACTTCTGCCAATATCTCTCAAGAGTCTCACTCTCATGCCCCTTACACTCTCTATACTCCAGTCATGCTGATACAACTTAAAATTGCCTGATCAACTCTATAATCTCAAGCTTTTGTGTCTTTGCTCCTGTCAAATGACCCTCATATTTACCCTTTACCAGAGTATCTCATACTTCTCATGCAACACTTAACTAGGGCATCATCTCCTCTGTGAAGCTTGTCTAAACCTCTAGGCTGTTCAATTCCAATTCTGGGTCATGTCCCCTCCCTCTTTTAGACTTCCATAGCCCATGTCCTCCCTCGTATCCCAACATTGTTCATAATATATCTTCGGTGTATGCCATTTCTGCCCATCTAGAAGCTCCCCTAGCACAGGGACCAGACTCATCCATTCCATTTCTATATCTCTATCATAGTCTGAGAAAGAGCTTTGGGCTACAGTAGGTCTTAGTAATCATTGTTAAACTAAACTTATGGCTAGAAATGCACTGCCACTTACTCTCTTACCTTTGCATAGACTCTCCATCTTGGGCCAAGAGCCACTGTCCCTTTATGCTGTCAGAACTCCAAGATGGGAAGAGCAAGATTGTGCAGAAGGCAGCTCCAGAAGTCCAGGAGGATGTGAAGATTTTCAAGACAGGTTGGAGTCAAGTGCCACCTTACCCAGGCTCTACTCCTAATGCTTGAATTCACTTCATTACAGTCCTGAGCTAGGCTAATTAATCCTACATCAGCTAGTATACATCTCATGATGGGAAGTCTAGTCATTCCCAAGGGGACCATGGTAGGTAATAGCTTAGCCAGTGCACTGAAGTGTACCCTCCCCAACACACATACATGTATAGGCTATTGTAACTTTACACCATTAGTTTAAAAGGATCCCTCTAAAGTTCTACCTCCTCTCTCCCAAGTGGCTAAATTGATCCCAACAGTCTGGGCTCCCACATTTAAGCAATACCACTATACAACAATCTGGATTTGCATGAAAGAGTAAGTGTTGAAAGCAGGTACATCTTTTAGAAGGGTATGAAGCCCCAGGTCAACTCAATTGGTGAAGACTATTCAAGATTATCACACTTGAAATATGACCACACTGTTGACATTTTTCATAGGCCCTTTTGGGATATCATTAAAGGTGAAAATTTCAAATTTGAATTTTAATGACATTCAGAAAAGAAGAACAAGGTACACTGCCCTGCATATATCTCCCAAGTACAAAATTCAGAATGGCTGCCCCAGTTACTTTACCCAAGGGAAAATTCTAACGGGGAAAATGTAGCATCTTATGGAAGGTGTCCTGACACAGACATTTCCACTTTGGGAGATGAGTAGGGGCTCACTTGACAGATTATTTCTGCTCTCCGTAGTCTTCTATACTTCATAAGCTTAAATTTTCATGTTGTATTGAGTTTAAAGAAGACAGAACACACTTTCTTTTTTCTCTCCCTTCTCTTCATGGCCAATGAATCTCACTTTCTGTCAGACCTGCCCAGATCCCTGGCCTCAACCAGCTTGAGAAAGCCATTCCCCAATCCCCAGGAGCCAGACCTAATTTCAGAGGTCACACACCTGGTTCAGAACAACATGGTTGGTGAGTTTGTTGAAGTGGAAATAAAGGGGGGTTGCAATGTGGAAGGAGTCCTCAAGGAGCTTCTGAAACAGTAGAGGAATGGCAAAGAAGTGCTTTAGAATGAAAGGGAATCTGGGTTTAAATTTTAATGCTGGCACTTGCTGGATCAATGTGTTTTGGCAAGTAAGTCACTTCCCTCTGGTGAAATTTTAATGCTTGCCCCAGCAGGTTAACATGAGGAAGAAATAAAATTAGATTTATGGAAGTGTTTCTAGCTGTTCTGAGCCTTCATTTAATACTAAGTTTATTCCTATTATTTCTTCTCCATGCTTCCCTCAAAAATTCATCCTTTACAGACAGCCTTTTCCCCTTTCTTGTATGTGTTTATATTCAGTTTTCATAATGGAATTTGGCTTTTTTTCAATATAAAAGGAAAATGATTCATTGTATTTTTCAACAGATATAGGAACATATAAAGAGGGAAATTTAAATCACACAGAGTTCCACCATCCACCATTAACTATTTATATTTTCTTCTGGATATTTTTCCATAACTAACCACACACACATACACACACCTCCTATGCTTCCCTCCACACACATGTTTTTATGAGAAATGTGATTTTATTCTATTGGTTTTGTTACCTTCCTTTGTTTACCTAACAATATATCATGGGCATCTTTCCCTGTCCCTAAGCATAGAGATGTATAGTAATTATTAATGTTGAAGTTTGTTTTGTAGCATGGATGCAGCATCATTCAGTTAATCAAGCATCTATAATTCGGGTTATTTTTTTCTTGTGCTTTACTCTTGTTTATAGTGTATGTTGGTTTTACATACATCAAAAATAACATATAGTATTATAGACCCAGTATGAATATATTAGAGATTATTTAGCTACTCCCCTGTTGAGTTGCTTCCAACTTTTCCTATTACAAACAGTGGTGCAACAAACAATATTCGATGTACCTTTTCATGCACACAGGTCAGTTTTTTTTTCCTCTAGGAAAGCATTAATAGGTGAAAATTCTTAGGGTGTAAGGTTGTGTACATTTTCAATATAATAAATATTGCTAATTAGCCCTCCAAAGTCATGTACCAGTTATCAAAGACAGTCTCCATATTCTCACACCCTCTCTAGGACTTGATATTATCAAACTTCTAAATCTTTATCAGTATCAGTGAAAATTTTATTTTGCAGTTTGGTTTTCCTTCATTAAACATCTTCTACATTTATTGACTTTTCTGTTTATATTCTTTGCCCATTTTTCTACTGGGTCAACAAGTTTTCATAAGTTTTCAGAGGTTTTTGTTGTTGTTCTTAGCTTTTTTTGTGTTTTGTTTTATTTTTTAGAGAGAGAACTGGGGTGGGGTCAGCAGGAGAAGGAGAATCTTAAGCAGGAGCCTGATTTGGGGTTCAATCTCACAACCCTGAGATCATGACCTGAGCCAAAATCAAGAGTCAGACACTGGGGAGCCTGGGTGGCTCAGTGTGTTAAGCCTCTGCCTTTGGTTCAGGTCATGATCTCAGGGTCCTGGGACTGAGCCCTGCATCAGGCTCTCTGCTCAGCAGGGAGCCTGCTTCCCCCTTTCTCTCTGCCTGCCTCTCTACCTACTTGTGATCTCTCTCTCTCTCAAATAAATAAATAAAATCTTAAAAAAAAAGTGGCAGACGCTTAACCAACTAACTCACCAGGCACATCAATTGTTCAGAGGTTTTTTTAAAAAATTAGTTCTGGATATCAATCATTTTTTCTTTTAAAAATGCTGCAAATATTTCTCTAGGTATGCCAGTATTTGCATTTAAAAACTCTTGATACATATTTCCAAACACCCCTGCAGCAAAGATATTACCAGTTTATATCCCTACCACATAACTTGTCTTCTGTAATGATCATGATTTCTGTCTCACGTATAGAGTTCTAGAGTTTAACAAGTCCTTTGGCATACATTATTTCCCAAAAACATATCCCAAAAACAGTATTGCTCCATTTTGCAGTAAACAGCGGTTTTAAAAGTAAACCCTAGGTCACATGCTAGTAGGTCACTTACTTGCTGTATAACCTTGGTTAAGTTACCTAACCTATCTACGCCTCCATTTCCTCATCTGTAAAATGGAGATACTAATAATACTTTCCACATAGGGTCATTGTGAGGACTACAAGAAATAATATTTATAAAGTTCCCAAGATAAGGCATTACATGTAATAGGTGCTCATTAAATATTGGTTATAATAATAGAATTAAATATTAGCTACTACTACTACTATAATTACAGTAATACTACTATGCACCAAACATTAGTTCAGCTACATGACGTTCTGTTTGTCATCAAATGCTCACAATTCTCCAAGAAGGTATTATTAGCCCCATTCTACATACGAGGAAATTAAAACTAAGTGAAAGGATTCATGACTTGCTCAATGTCACATAACTAGGAAGTGACAGAGCAATACCTAGAAACCAGATCTGTTGATACTCTTTCCACTGAAACTAGAAGTAGTGATTTCAGCAAGAATGATACCACAATAACTTTAGAAAAAGAGAGGAGGCCTTACCAGGGGTGGGAAGCCAGAGTGAATGTATGAATAATTTACTGAGTGAATGAGCAAGTGAGAAAGCAAAGGGATGATTGAATGAAGTAGTGGAGAGTTACTGTGGCTCAGTAAGTTAATGACTAATCAAATAAATGAATAAATGAAAAGAGAACTGGAGAACTCAAAATCAACAGCACAGATAAAATACGGACTACTCAGGAAGTGATTTAAAAATAAATTATTTTCATCTCCATCTCTACTTCTGCAGGAAACCATGTTTTTGGTTATGACCAGTTTTTCAGGCATAAGATCATGGAGAAGAAACAGGACCACACCTACCGTGTGTTCAAGACCGTAAACCGCTGGGCTGATGCATACCCCTTTGCCCAACACTTCTCTGAGGCATCTATGGCCTCAAAGGATGTGTCTGTCTGGTGTAGTAATGACTACCTAGGCATGAGCCGGCACCCTCAGGTTTTGCAAGCTACACAGTGAGTAGTAAGATCTGGGGCATGAGTTGTGGGGACACAAACAGAGAAGAATAAAAGCCACACATGGAAGGGAAAGGCAGAGCTGGCAATAGAAACCTACCACCTACCACCCCTTTTGTACATGGTCTTCCAGCATATCTAATCCTCATATATAAACCATGTCAGTCAACAAACCGTAATTTCCAAACTCTTGATTGTCCAGTTCTATGGAAAAGATGGAAGACCAAGCAATTTCCATGAGCTCTTACTCTGGGGACAGAATGAGTATTGTCAGAGATACTGTGTGACCTCCTCTAGAATGTCTTAGAGCTGTTCAAATTCAACCCAGCTTCTCCCCCAATCCCTGAGTGCCATCAGCCTGAGGAGGACCCACGTATCCTCATTGTCTCCATCCTGCCCCCTACTTGATTATATAGAACACAACTCATATAGGATCACTAAGTAAACACTGACCTCCATCATTGAAGAGAAACCTTCCCAGTTCCTCAGTGCCTGAAAAGGGTTTTTCCCTCTCCATGTTTTTCCTCTGTTTTCTTCTGGCCAGGGAGACCCTGCAGCGTCATGGAGCTGGAGCTGGTGGTACCCGCAACATTTCAGGTACCAGTAAGTTTCATGTGGAGCTGGAGCAGGAGCTGGCTGAACTGCACCAAAAAGATGCAGCCCTGCTCTTCTCTTCCTGTTTTGTGGCCAATGACTCTACTCTCTTCACCCTAGCAAAGATCCTGCCAGGTAAGTTCTGTTCAGGGTTGGTATCTTGAACTACAGCATGCAGTCTCACTGCCTTCATCATCTTTTCCTTCTATTCTTAGTTCACTTGATCTCATTGCTCTTCCTTCTTACCCACTTTACATATCCTCAACACTGGATGATTACATCTCTCTCATTTCTCTCCTTCTTCAGTTAGGCTGAAGAATACTACTGAGGAAAATTGCCCAAACTCACAAAAGTGTAACACCATAAATTTATCACCTCTCCCCACAACTCACCTGGGCTCCAAACACCCATAAATAGTTATTTTATGTCCCTATATTAGCTTTTTTCCAAATATTCTTTTCTTTTAAAACCTGTGACTATCTCCTTCTTTACTATTAGCAAATAACTTCACATCTCATATCACAAAGAAAACAGAAGCCATCAGACAGAAACCCTTTAAGATATCAAACCTACAAAAACTTATCTGATTTTTCACCTATACTTATTTCATTCTTTCCTTTTATAATTTGAAGGTGCATCTCTTCTGCCTAAAGTCAATCCCTTCCCTCTATAGTGGATCCCATCTGGACCTGATCTTCCCAATCTCCCAATCCCTAGCTAATAATGTCCTTAATTCATATGCCTGTTGTCATTCCATCACATCCCCAACCATGGATGAATATAACTCTCCACCTTCTCCATGTCAATCCTAAGTGCATTTAATTACTCAGGTGGGTGCCACTAAAATTTCATGGTCCCCAACCTTTACCAGGTCCTCTATGCTATCTAGCAATCCTGTTTCCAAAGTCAGCCTTCCAAATCTCCAGGGCAGTTTTGCAAACCCCCATTCTTCCCAGCCTTCTCACCCTTCCACCTTACCCTCAACCATAGCAGATAACTCCACTTCCTTCCTCACTGAAAATAGAAGTCCTCAAGTAGCAATGTCCTCAGATCCTTGATGCAAACTACCTACAAATTCACAAACATCCCCACACATCCTCTCTTCACCTTTTCTCTCCTGTCACAATGAAAGAGGTGCCCTTCTTTTTGTTAACTAATCCCTTTGCTGGTGCTCTGTGTCGCAGTCCCCTCTGCCTCCTCAGGAACCTTGATCTATCACTTCCTTCTTTCCTTGTGTCTTCAGCCTCTCCTCTTTAGACAGGTTAAAGGGTTAAAGTCTCTTTTATCTTAAAAAAAAAAAGGTCCTCTCATCACTCTCTAACTACTGCCCTATCTCTCTCCTTCCTATAACAAAAAACTGTTTGAGAGAAGTCTCCACACTTGCTATTTACTTCCTTACTTCCTATTGATTCTTCAGCACACTGTAAACATTCCCACTACCTCCAGAAACTTTTGCTGAGAGCACACATAACCCCAATTAAATCCAACCTCTTTGGGAATTTTTCAGTGAACATCCTCCTCAACCATTAGAATTAAACTTCTTTCCATTTCAACTGCCATTATTCTAGCCTAGATAAATATCATTTTCTTTTTTTAAGATTTTATTTATTTATTTGAGAAAGTGAGCAGGAGATAAAGAACACAGGTGGGGAGGGGCAGAGGGAGAGGGAAAAGCAGACTCCCTGATGATCAGAGAGCCTGATACCGGGCTCAATCCTGAGACTCCAACATCATGATTTGAGCCGAAGGCAGACAACCAACTGAGCCACCCAGGCACCCCCAACATCATTTTCTTGATTTCACTCTTGACCTCCTATATTCTATTCTTCACAGCAGTCAGAATAATGTTTTTTTTAATGCAAACCTATCTTTCGTACCCCCTTCCCAAAACTTAATATATCCCCATTGCCCTTAGGAACAAACCCAAAATTTTTATCATGGTTTCCAAAGCCCTCAAAAATGTAGCTTTTAGCCTCATCTTTGATACCCCTTGTCTCACTCTTTCATTCAGTAATATATTCATTTGCTCACTTATTTATCAGTAATTTGTGTATCCATCCATTCACTCAGTGAATGTTTACTTAGCATCTACTGGGTACTTAGACCTGTACTGGGTACCAGAGATAGAAAGATAAAACATGTGATTCCTTTTAGTTTTGTTGATTATTCCCTTCACTATGTAGAAGCCTTTTTATTTTGATGAAGTCCCAATGGTTTGTTTTTGCTTTTGTTTCTCTTGCTTCAGGAGACAAATCTAGTAGGAAGTTGCTATACCCTATGTCAAAGAAGTTACTGCCTATGTTCTCCTCTAGGATTTTTATGGCTTCAGGTCTCACATTTAGGTCTTTAATCCGTTTTGAATTTATTTTTGTGTATGGTGTAAGAAAATTGTTCAGTTCATTCTTTTGCATGTCGTCCAGTTTTCCTAACATCATTTGTTGAAAGTCTGGTTTTTCCCCCCATTGGATATCCTATCCTGCTTTGTTGAAGATTAATTGACCATACAGTGGTGGGATCATTTCTGGGTTTTCTATTCTGTTCCATCAATCTGTGTGTCTATTTTTCTGCCTGTGCCATACTGCTTTGATCACCACAGCTTTGTAATCTAACTTGAAGTCCAGAATTGTAATGCCTTCAGCTTTGGTTTTCTTTTTTCAAGGTTGCTTTGGCTATTCAAGGTCTTTTGTGGTTCCATACACATTTGAGGATTGTTTGTTCTAACTCTGTGAAAAATGCTGTTGATATTTTGATAGGGATTGCATTGAATGTATAGGTTGCTTTGGGTAGCATAGACATCTTAACAATATTTTTTCTTCCAATATTTGGGCATGGAATGTCTTTCCATATTTTTGTGTCATCTTCAATTTCTTCTATCAGTGTTTTATAGTATTCAGAGTACAGGTCTTTCACCTCTTTGGTTAGGTTTATTCCTGGGATTCTTATTGTTTCTGGTACAATTATAAATGAGACGGATTCCTTAATTTCTCTCTCTGCTGCTTGATTATTAGTGTATAGAAATGCAACAGATTTCTGTACATTTATGTGTCCTGTGACTTTACTGAATTCAGTTAACAGTTCTAGCAATTTTGGGGTGGAGTCTTTGGGTTTTCTACATAGAACATCATGTCATGTGAAAATCATGGAAATTCCACTTCTTCCCTACTGATTTGGATTCCTTTTATTTCATCTTGTTGTCTGAGTGCTAAGGACTTCCAGCACTATGTTAAATAACAGTGGTGAGAGTAGACATCCCTGTCTTATTCCTGACCATACAGGAAAAGCTCTCAGTTTTTCCTCATTGAGGATGATACTGCCTGTGGGTTATTCATGTATGGCCTTTATTATGTTGAGAGATGTTCCCTCTAAACCTACTTTGTTGATAGTTCCTATCATGAATGGATGTCGTACTTTGTCAAATACTTTTTCTGCATCTATTGAGATGATCACTTGGTTCTTTTCATTTCTTTTATTAATGTGGTGTATCACATTGATTGACTTACTGAAGCACCCTCGCAAACCAGGAACAAATTCCACTTGATCATAGTGAATGATTTTTTAAAATACATTGTTGGAATTGGTTTGCTGATATTTCATTGAGAATTTTTCCGACTATGTTCATGAGGGATATTGGCCTGTAATTCTCTTTTTTAGTGGAGTCTTTATTTGGTTTTGATATCAGAGTAATGCTGGTCTCATAGAATGAATTTGGAAGCTTTCCTTCCTTTTCAATTTTTTGGAATAGTTTGAGAAGAGTAAAAATTAACTCTTCTTTAAATGTTTGGTAGAACTTACCTATGAAGCTATCTGGCACCGGACCTTTCTTTGTTGGGAGTTCTTTTATTACTGATTCAATTTCATTGCTGGTTATTCGTTTGTTCAAGTTTTCTATTTCTTCCTGTTTCAGTGTTGATAGTTTATAATCAACAAAAGTAAAAGGCAATCTATGAAATGAAGAAGATATTTGCAAATGACATATCTGATAAAGAGTTAGTATCAAAAATACATAAAGAACTTACAAAACTCAACACCCAAAAAACTAATAATTCAATTTAAAAATGGACAGAAGACATGAATAGACATTTTTCCAAAGACGATGTACAGATGGCCAGCAGACATATAAAAACGCGCTCAGCATCACAGATCATCAGGAAAATACAAATAAAAACTACAAATAACATCTTTCATGAACGTGTGTTTGTAAACTTATGTGTAGAAGTGGATGGGAATAGCAGTGTCTTTAACTCAAACTACACTGTGTATAATGCATCTTTCAAGGAACATCTTCTTTCACTAAGATATAAGTGTTTGTAAAGGTATTTGTAGAAGCATATGGAAATAGCCATGTGCTTAACTCACTGGAACTACACTGTATTATGCATGCTTCAAATAACATCTTCTTACATTAACAACAATAAAAATGCATGATTCCTGCTTTCAGGAAACTCCCAGTCTACTTTCCTTCATGGCAGGTCCTCTAGGAAGTCATACCTGATTTCCTCAGTTAGAAGTGACAACTTACTCTAATGAAAGGCCACAGTTCCTTGATGTCTGTGCAATTTTGGGGGAGCCAAGAATCAATTCCTTCCACCAATTTCCCACCTCCACCTGCTCTACCACTTTTGTTCAGTGAAAATCCCTGCATTCCTCAGGCCCTAGAGAAAGGTCTTCCCCTCTGTAGGCTTTAGTTTCCTTACTTATAACGGTTAAGGAGCTGGACTCCATGTTCACTAGTGTTCCATTCTGCTCTGACATGCCATGAATGTAAGAGTCAAATGGAAAATCTTTTTTTTTTTTTGACGTTTCCCCCCTTTATTTTAGTTCAGAAAGTGTTAAAGTGTTTCAACGGAATATGTTCAAGGAGATAGTTGAGTTTTCTGTTTCAGTTGTCCAGGCAAATACACAGTGAGTTTCACTTTGTATGATGATTTCTTGGATGTTGGTTTATTTTTTTTTATTTTTTTAAAATATTTTATTTATTTGACAGAGAGAAATCACAACTAGGCAGAGAGGCAGGCAGAGAGAGAGGAGGAAGCAGGCTCCCTGCGGAGCAGAGAGCCCGATGTGGGGCTCGATCCCAGGACCCTGGGATCATGACCTGAGCCGAAGGCAGAGGCTTTAACCCACTGAGCCACCCAGGTGCCCCGGATGTTGGTTTGTTTCTTTAATTTAGCAGAAAGTTTTGAGATTGCTTTTTCCAAAAATAATAATATCTGCATTGATTCCATCTTTGAAATCTGAATTCATGTTCTCATCTCACATATATTGATATCCTATGCTCTTTATCCTCTCGTTAAATCAGTTTCTGACATTGAGACTCGACCAAAGATGGCAATTGGCTTTCTGGGAAAAAATGAATTCCAGGGAATGGTGTCTTCATTGTTCTTAAATTTTCTTTTGGTTAGTGTCAGCTCAGCCAAAGTTGCCAAATTCTCTCTTAAAATAATCATATCTATATCAAATAACATTAATAAACCACTTTAAAGGTAAAGAATTGTGATTTTTAAAAAGATAAAGTTAGGAGTCTCATAAAATTTAAATTTTCTTACTGTTTGTTTGTTTTTTGAAAATGGACAATTCTTGTTTTTCCTAACATTCAAGAAAATTGAAAGCCTGGAAATAACTTTCAGAATTTAACTCCCTAAAATGTTTAATTTGAATTAACTGTACAATTTTCCATAGACATTCTTGTTAGCTTATTAACTTATCTTTAACATTTGTTAAAGATTAATTAATTGTATCTTTAAATGAATTTTAGGAGCTGTAGATCATGAGCTTTTTTAGTGTCTGCATCACATATTAAGGTTAAGCACCCCTTTTCCACACACTTAACTGAAATGTCACGGGCCAATGACATTTCTCAACACAGTTTAGTTCTATTAAAAACTAATTGTAATTAAAATAGACAGTTCTAAACCTCCAGCCTTGTGGATGAGTCAGAAGATGAGTAATGATCTGTGGTAGGGAAGGTTCTTTCTCCACCAAATCTGCTGCTCTGACTCCTATGCTCCTATATGCCCACGAAGAAACTCTTCACTAAGACAAAGACAGAAATGGCCAGCGACAGGCCCTGAAAGGGAATTAAATGCACACTGATTTGCAAGAATAGAGTACGGAAAAAGGAGACTATCCAGGGGTGAGATGTAGGGAAACAGTTGTGGGAATGACCTACATGAAACTTTAAAAACTTCCCACACTGGCTTTCAAAACCCATGACAAAGGTGGCCTTTGTTTGAATCTACTTGATAGATAGCTCTCTAAAGGTAGTTTATATGAAGTTCTATCTAGCAAAAGGAATGTGATTTTGGAGAATCTAGATTTCATCCCATTATGGGAATAACATTATAGTTTACTGTTTACCTGTTAGAGGGTTCTGAGACTACCTCAATATATATGTAAAGCTTTACTGACTGACAGGACACAATAGCTGTGCTAACATTGCTGGAAACTGGCTTTGTATAGCTTTAAAGAGGGGCAGTATAAGTCATATTTGATGAGATTTTTTTGTTGTTGGTTTGGTGAACCTCTTAGCCATCTTGTTCGACATTGTTTGGGATTTGGAAGGCTAGGACCTAGGGACAGCATCTGAATACAAATACTTGAGGCTGACATTTTAGACCTTCTAGTTAATAATTTGAATGCTTGCATCACTGATGAAGGCATGATCTTTGTAGAGAGACTATTCTGAGGTCAAATATTTTCCCAGTATCCTTTGGCAAGAAACTCTGAGACTGGGGAGGGAGTTTGTGGGAGAAGAAATGGAAATTTTTTTTCCCTAACATCACATGCTTTTTTAAAATTTATTTTCAGCCTAACAGTGTTCATTGTTTTTGCACCACACCCAGTGCTCCATGCAGTACGTGCCCTCCCTATTACCCACCACCTGGTTCCTCAACCTCCCACCCACCCCACCGCCGCCCCTTCAAAACCCTCTGGTTGTTTTTCAGAGTCCATAGTCTCTCATGGTTCATCTCCCCTTCCAGTTTCCCTCAACTCTCTCTCCTCTCCATCTCCCCATGTCCACCGTGTTCTTTGTTATGCTCCACAAATAAGTGAGACCATATGATACTTGACTCTCTCTGCTTGACTTATTTCACTCAGCATAATCTCTTCCAGTCCCGTCCATGTTGCTACAAAAGTTGGGTATTCATCCTTTCTGATGGAGGCATAATACTCCATTGTGTATATGGACCACATCTTCCTTATCCATTCATCCGTTGAAGGGCATCTTGGTTCTTTCCACAGTTTGGCGACCGTGGCCATTGCTGCTATAAACATTGGGGTACAGATGGCTCTTCTTTTCACTACATCTGTATCTTTGGGGTAAATACCCAGCAGTGCAATGGCAGGGTCATAGGGAAGCTCTATTCTTAATTTCTTCAGGAATCTCCACAGTTCTCCAAAGTGGCTGCACCAACTTGCATTCCCACCAACAGTAGAAGAGGGTTCCCCTTTCTCCACATCCTCTCCAACACACGTTGTTTCCTGTCTTGCTAATTTTGGCCATTCTAACTGGTGTCAGATGGTATCTCAATGTAGCTTTAATTTGAATCTCCCTGATGGGTAGTGATGATGAACATTTTTTCATGTGTCTGATAGCCATTTGTATGTCTTCATTGGAGAAGTGTCTGTTCATATCTTCTGCCCATTTTTTGATATGATTATCTGTTTTGTGTGTGTTGAGTTTGAGGAGTTCTTTATAGATCCTGGATATCAACCTTTTGTCTGTATTGTCATTTGCAAATATCTTCTCCCATTCCGTGGGTTGCCTTTTTGTTTTGTTGACTGTTTCCTTTGCTGTGCAGAAGCTTTTGATCTTGATGAAGTACCAAAAGTTCATTTTCACTTTTGTTTCCTTGGCCTTTGGAGACATATCTTGAAAGAAGTTGCTGTGGCTGATATCGAAGAGGTTACTGCCTATGTTCTCCTCTAGGATTCTGATGGATTCCTGTCTCATGTTGAGGTCTTTTATCCATTTCGAGTTTATCTTTGTGTATGGTGTAAGAGAATGGTCGAGTTTCATTCTTCTACATATCACTGTCCAGTTTTCCCAGCACCATTTATTGAAGAGACTGTCTTTTTTCCATTGTATATTTTTTCCTGTTGTGTCAAAGATTATTTGACCATAGAGTTGAGGGTCCATATCTGAGCTCTCCACTCTGTTCCACTGGTCAATTTGTCTGTTTTTATGCCAGAACCATGCTGTCTTGGTGATCACAGCTTTGTAGTAAAGCTTGAAATTGGGTAACGTGATGCCACCAGTTTTGTTTTTGTTTTTCAAAATTTCCTTAGCAATTCGGGGTCTCTTCTGATTCCATACAAATTTTAAGATTATTTGCTCCAGCTCTTTGAAAAATACTGGTGGAATTTTGATCAGAATGGCATTAAAAGTGTAGATTGCTCTAGGCAGTATAGACATTTTAACAATATTTATTCTTCCAATCCAAGAGCATGGAACAGTCTTGCATCTTTTTGTGTCTTCTGGAAAATCTTTTAAGTATCCATCCTGTAACTATAAGCAGAGGGATGCTTCCTAGAAGAGGTGGGATTTCATCTAGATCAGGAAGAAACTATTATCAGTCCAAGTCAACAAGTCTAGTCCCATTCCCTTGAATAAACTCTTTTCCAAGGCTTGATCTTATGTATCTGGGACTAGGAACCTAAACCCTGTCAAAAAAACTCTAGAGCTTCTTGGGAATTTAAATTTCCTCCACCCCAAGATAGTGTCAGATCAGGCTTAGAAATGACTGAAGGGAAGTGTGTAGAGGTCAGAATTTCAAGGGAGGAAGAGGTGTCACAAAGGCTTCAGAGGAGAGGGAAGCAGACAGAGTCTTCAAAGGGAGGATGGCCAGCTCTCTGCCAAGCAGAAATACTGGAACAGAAGCTTAAGGAATATGTATCTGGTTCTTCAGGGTGTGAGATTTACTCAGATGCAGGCAATCACGCTTCAATGATCCAAGGTATTCGTAACAGTGGAGCAGCCAAGTTTGTCTTCAGGCACAATGACCCTGACCACCTGAAGAAACTTCTAAAGGAGTCCAACCTTAAGACACCCAAAATTGTGGCCTTTGAGACTGTTCACTCCATGGATGGTATGTATTTCATAAAAACCATGATAACAATGATAATAACTGACATGTATAGAGTTTGTTTATATGCCAAGCAAAATATTAGTATTTTTAACTTAATCTTCACAAGAATTCCATAAGGCAGGTGCTATTATTATTTCTATTTATTTACGTGAGGAGACTGAGACACAAACAAGTCAAGTAACTTGCCCAAGGTCATACAACTGGTAAATGCCAAAGGCAGCTATTATACTGATCTTACAGATTAAGAAACTGAAGTTCAGAAGCAGCACCCAACTTGTCTTGGTCGACTCAGTAAATTGGTGCCAAAGTATTTGTACCCTAGAACATTCCAATCTGTACCTTAGAACATATGATTCCAATTCCTCCAACTCCAATTCCTTCACACAACACTCCCTCCATTAGAAATGATGTGTGGGCGCCTGGGTGGCTCTGTGGGTTGAGCCTCTGCCTTTGGCTCAGGTCATGATCTCAGGGTCCTGGGATCAAGCCCCACATCAAGCTCTCTGCTCAGCAGGGAGCCTGCTTCCCCTTTCTCTCTCTGCCTGCCTCTGCTTACTTGTGATCTCTCTCTGTGACAAATAAATAAATAAAATCTTAAAAAAAAAAAGAAATGATGTGCAAATCAATCATTCTAGTGCCTGGTTTCTGCAATGAAAAATTTTAATTTTTTTTAATTTTTTAAAAAGATTTTATTTATTTATTTGACAGACAAAGATCACAAGTAGGCAGAGAGGCAGGCAGAGAGAGAGGAGGAAGCAGGCTCCCTGCTGAGCAGAGAGCCCAATGCAGGGCTGGATTCCAGGACCCCGGGATTATGACCTGAGCCAAAGGCAGAGGCAGAGGCACCCCTGCAATGAAAAATTTTTAAAAACACCGGGAGTTTTTTCGGGATCCAGTATGAAGCATTGGAATCAAAACATCTTTTCAAGTGAGAGACACCTGGGTTCAAATCCTACCTCTGGCACTTACTCACTCTATGATCTTCAACTCCTTGAGCTTCAGTTTTCCCCAACATAAAATATCTGGTTTTAAGAATTAGAGACAATAGAAGTCATTCCATTTATTATAATCTAAGTAAATATCATAATAGTGAAAACCATGTTGTGATCATTCTACTTCCTTACATTTACAAATGAATGTCTCCTTATTTTATTGGTAGACAGTACTTAAACTATCAATTCTAGGGCGAAATTTCTTCCATTGAAATGATGCTTGAGCTATCTCTCTCTTTGTCTCAAGCTCCACCTCCAGTGATTTTTGCCCCTCATGTTATCTTGGGTTGCTCACATTCTTTAATCCTGGTTTGGAGCCCCTATTTCCACCTGAAGAATTTTATTCTGTATTCCAACTCCCTACACCTCAGCATTTTTCAGATGGGGATTGACAGTAGGTATGAGTTCTTGTATATGCAGAGTTGCCAAAAAGGCCACATATGAGATTCACAGCCATTTGAAGACCTTATAAACATCTATCAGCATAGAAGACATCTAGAATAGCACAGGAAAATGGTAAATCTGTATGAAAAATGGTGAGGAGTGAACAGAATACTTCTAATTCTCTTTCATTCAATCCATTGAGACTGAGCCTGTGGGAGGGTTCCCTCAGGTAACAATATTGACAGAGATGAGAGAGAAATGCCCTCTTACAGAGACACAGAAAAGACAGGGGCACAAAGAAACTCAGAAAGAGACACAAGGTACAGGGAAACAAGTCTGAACCAAAGGGACAGTCACAGATGTAGACACAAAGGGACAAAAACAGTGAGAAAGAGAAGTGATGGAAGGAAGGGAGGAAGGGGGGTAAGGAAGAGAGAAAAAAAAAGAGAGGAAGGAAAAGGAGAGAGAAAAACAAAAGCAGAGACAGAAAAAATGGAGACATAGAAATAACAATGGAAAGGGCTACAGAAAAAAAAAGGGGGGTGGATAGTGACAGAGAACCAGGAAGATAGAAACAGGGAGGACCAGTGCAGTATAAAGATATTGACAAGGCTTCCAAAAGTACCTGCCTGAGGGGATGAATTGAATTTGAAATCAGGACTGCATTAACCTGGAGCAAAAAGTTGCATTTTTAAATTTATTAAAACAAAGGCATCATATGGGCTAGTGCCAATCCTAAGTGGAAATACACAAACTTGGGGGATGGGTAGGAAGCAAAGAGAGGCTGGAAAATGGCTTGAACAAGAGGACAGATATTGTCAAAAGTAAAAATAGGAAAACAGAAAGGCAAGGCTTAATTACAAACTAGGGAAAATGCACACACACAAACGCCTTGAGTGGGCATGAGGTGGATGCAGTAAACATAAGGAGGTTTGAAATAGCCCCAAGTGATTACGCACACCCTTTACCTTTCCCAGCCCAAAGTAGCTATAGGTCACAAATTCCACACTGGAGATGGGGCTGGGGAAAGGTTGTGATCTCCTACCTCTATTTCTTGGCTTTTCTCAGGTGCCATCTGTCCCCTTGAGGAGTTATGTGATGTGGCCCACCAGTATGGGGCTCTGACCTTCGTGGATGAGGTTCATGCTGTAGGACTATATGGGTCCCGGGGTGCTGGGATTGGGGAGCGTGATGGAATTATGTACAAGATTGACATTGTCTCTGGAACTCTTGGTGAGTGAGTGCCTTGGGATGCCCTTATATATAAACCAGAAAGGAGGCCCCTGCAAGACCTTTACCTCCCCCCTCCCCAAAGCTGTAGAAGTTATTTGGGTAAAATTCATAGCCTCAGGCTACGGAACTCCTGAATTCCCTCTGTCCACTCCTACCCCACTGCAGAGTTGCTGAGAAAGTCTGGGATGGTTTTTTGAGAAGAACCCTAAGCAGGGCCAACTAGCCAAGTTTAAGTCAGTACCTGGAGAGCCATGGTTCTAAATTCCTCCCCCACTCCATCCCCAAGCTTCATCTTAGTTCCACTTTTGGGCCTAAGCAGCTAAAGGTCCCCACCCAGCTACTGCCTATCTAGTCACTGCATGTTGCGGCCTTGAAAGTCCTACCTCAAAGCAGCAGAGTTATCAGCTGTCTGTCTTGTCATGGACAAGAGAGATAAGCAGAGGCCTGGGACAAGAGTCTGGAACTCCAGCTTCTGTGCCCATCCTTGTGTTATCTGGACATGATCCTGTTCCTCTAAAAAGACTAATTATGGGCTCTGTCATATCCTACTCCTCATTGTCTCCAGGCAAGGCCTTTGGCTGTGTGGGTGGCTACATCGCCAGCACCCATGACTTGGTGGACATGGTGCGCTCCTATGCTGCCGGCTTCATCTTTACCACTTCACTGCCTCCGATGGTGCTCTCTGGGGCTTTGGAATCTGTGAGGCTACTCAAGGGAGAGGAGGGCCAAGCCCTGAGACGAGCCCACCAGCGCAATGTCAAGCACATGCGCCAACTACTAATGGACAGGGGCCTTCCTGTCATCCCCTGCCCCAGCCACATCATCCCCATCCGGGTGAGAGCTCCCCCCCCCCACCCCCGGCAACTATTGCCCTACCCACTTATCTCTTCTGGGAACCTTCCCAGACCCAGCAAACCAACACCTGCTACTCTTATCAATCTTTTACTTTCCTGTTAACTACCCTTCTTATTTTGAGCTATGTTACCCTTTTTGAAAAATTATCAGCTATTCTGGATTAGTCATCTCTTTTTTTTTGCATTAACTATTATCTCATGATTATTAGACCGTCCTGACTCTCACAATATTGGGTACCCATGACCTATAATTCAGTATTTTTGGAACTGGATCAAGACCATTATTGGGTCAAATCAGTTTAGTAAGTTATGACTGGTATTAAAAATTTAAAAAAAAAATAGAATTGAAAGTGTCGGCATACATCACACATGGAGAAGGTAGTATTTTGTGAGAAATGTTTCAGTTCTATATATGTATATATGCACACATATATGTATGTGTGTATGTATAATATGGACATGATGTGAAACATATTTCTTAGTAGGATTTTAAGTAAAACTCAGAAAACAGAAAGTCAAAAACCATGGGACAAAGTGCTATTTTGGATTTCCAACCATGTTTGTTTACTGCCTTAGAAAATGAACTGCTACTTTTTATTTTTTTCACTCCTTCTTTTTTAAATAACATCTATTTGTGTGTGTCAGTATGTCAGGGTGTGGTAAGGACACTTTTTTGTGATGTTTTATGGACGAGAAAGAAATAGTCACTGCCTGGGCTAAGCCAATATTCTTTTAGGGGGATATTGGGAAATATTGGGGAAATTGGGAAAGGCTATTTTTGAAATTTTTTTTTAAAATTAAGCCAATGACAGCATCCCAGAGATAGCTTGGTGAGTTCATCTTCTTACCTAGAACCACCCCAAATTAACATACTACCTAGGTAAAACCAGTGTGCTTGCTCTCCAAACAGCTTCAAGACAAGGTACCTACACCTACATTCCAACCCCTTCAAATTTAATTGCTGCCTCTGAGAAACCATGATAGAAATTCTGGAGCTGCCACTAAGCCCCTTGTGGGAAAAAAAAAAAGCCTCTGTCCCAAAATTCAGTGATATTCATTGGTCTGGTTCCCTCCACCTGCTTAATAGAACTAGTGATAGTAGGGCAAGGGTAGCAGATACTGACAGGCTTTTCTCCTGAGCCTAGGTGGGTGATGCAGCACTGAACAGCAAGATCTGTGATCTCCTGCTTTCCAAGCATGGTATCTATGTGCAGGCCATCAACTACCCAACCGTCCCCCGGGGTGAAGAACTGCTACGCCTGGCACCCTCTCCCCACCACAGCCCTCAGATGATGGAAGACTTTGTGCGTAAGTCCTCAATATGGGTGTCTAGAGCACTCTCTTTCCCTTCAGCCCCAGGATCTGAAGAATTTGAGGGAATGAATGTTATTTAATTTAAAAGTATATTTCTAGAACACATTGTGTGCCAGACCCTATACTACGGTAATAAATGGATGAGAAACAGTCCCTAGGCTCTAGTTCAGGTGAGCCGAAGCAGACACAAACAACGACTTTAAGAGGTTATCAAATTTCAACAAAGGCAGTACATCAGAGAGTTGTGGGTGCAGAGAGGAGAGGCCAAACCCAACATGCAGGATTCAAGACAGGCTTCCTAGTGGAGGTGACATGTGAGTGGTATTGAACCAAAAAAAGAAACAGAGTGTGGAAGTGGTGTTCCTTGGGGAAGGAAGAGCATAAAGAAAGGCAAAGAGAATGGTGCAAAGCTGCTTGAGATATATCAAGAATAAACAGGTGTTACTGAAATGTAGGGTAGTAGGAATGGAGTGGAAGAAAGGAGTGCCAGTCTATGAGTCTACAAAGACAACATAAGACAGAGACTGGATTGAGAGATTTGTAGGGCTACTGAATAGCCTGGGTTTTATCCTGAATGATGCCAGTTTAGTCAATTTACCTCAAGTTTACCGGATTCCCATTGAATGCAGTTTTTAGCACATGGTCTGGAATAGAGCAGGTGTTCATTCTAAGTCACTTAGACAAAAGACATACAGGCAGCTGACAGTCTAAAAAAGGAGACAGATATAGACAATACTGGTCCAGTATGATGAGCTCCAGTGCTCTGGGAGCTGGAGGAAGAGTGAGCATTTATGGCCAGAGAAACTAGGAAGCGTGAAGTCAGGAATGCTTTGTGGGTGAAGAAGTCCTTGTGCTGCACCTTGAAGTACATGTGGTACAGTGCAAAGACATTCCAGAATAAGGAAATTCCATGAGCAAGGACCTAGAGATAGGAAAACACAAGACATGCATTGGCAACAGTCATTCTGTTTGCCTGGAGCATAGGTAGTATAAGAGTTCAATGAAGACAAGATAGGTAGGTTCCATTCATTCAAAAACATCAAATAATGTTAGCCAACATCTATTAAGTACTTAACACGTACAAAGCACTGCTCTAAACTCTTTGCATGTATTAACTCATCTAATACACATGCGGCTGAGATGCCATCATCAGCAATTCCTTTTTATATATGTGGAAATTGAGGCACAAAAATATATAGAAACTGGTCCAAGGTCACAAAGCTACTGGATTTGAACTGTGGAGTCTGTCTCTATCACCACAGTCATAACCACTAGGTCTACTGCCTGAGTTAATGATCCAGACTCCTGGACCTTTTGCTCAGTCCTCTCCATTGCTCTGGGCTTCAGTTGTAGAGCCCTCAGTATTCTTGGTTCTCTTGAGTGTCCGTTCATGCTGAGCTTTTGCAGGAAAGAGATATGAGAGGCATTGACCATGACTCCATCAGTCCTTTTAACTCTAGTCAACCCATCCTGAAATCCTGCAAATGGTTGCTAGTCTCTCTCAAATTTTTTTCTATTGCCGATTTTAGAAAACATGTCAATGTAATTTCTTCTAATTTTCCTGCTTCTTTCTTGATCCCTTCTAATCTTGTCCACAGTGACTATCAGAGGGATTTTTCTAAACATATGACTATATACTTCCCTTGCTTAAACCTTTCATGTTTCCTATTTGTCTGGACTAGAGCAGTGGTTTCCAATGTGAGGTATGCAAGATGACCCATTAGGTGAGGGGGCTCATAAGAATTTTATGTTTCTTTTTTATCTTAAAAATGGGAAATTAGGCATTACTGATACTGATCTTTAAAATCTAGACTGACAATGATACACGTGTCCATATATAAAAAAACATATAGATTGGAAACATATGTTAAAATGTTCATACTGATAGAATGTACAGTCCAAAATTTGGAGATCACTGGCCTGTAGAACAGCTGAAGCCCCCTGGCATGGCATTCAGTGCCTCAAACATGGTGAGTTCTATGCTCTCACTTCTTTCCCACATTCATTTTATTTTTTCCAGCTACACTGAGTAACTTAAAATTCCCTTGTTTTGCTCTACTTTCTTACGTGTTTTGCTAATAATGCTCCCTTTTTATTGGAAAGCCCTCCCTCACTCCTTCCTCTGGCTTACTTCCTTTATCTTCTAGACTTAGTCATCCTTTCATTCATTCTTTCAACAAGTATTTATTGAGTACATACTGTTTGCTAGACACTGTTCTAGGTGCTGGGGATCCAGTAGTAAACAAAGCAGACACAAAAATCACTGTCCTTCTGAAGCTTACATTCTAGTGGAAGGAGAAAGTCAAAAAACTTTTAAAAAATAAGCAATGCATATAGCATGGTAGTTTTAAGTGTTATGGAAAAAAATAAAGCAGGGTAAGGGAATAGGAAATGTAGGTGTGGAGGGGCTGGTTTGGAGGAAGGTTGTAGCATTGAGTGTTAAGGGTTGAGATCACTGCAATGACACTTGAGCCAAGCTATGAAGGAGGTGAAAGTTTGCTGGGCAGATATCAAGGGGAAGGTCATCCTAGGCAGAGGGAATAGACTAAGGCAGGGAAGATCCTATTACAGGAGTATTCTTCTACACTTGAGAAACAAAGTAGAGAGGAGTGTGAATGCAGTGGTATAAGCAAAAGGCAAAAACTGAATAGTGAGGGGAAATGTGAGTCCAGATTGTGAAGGAATTTGGCTTTAACTCTGAAATAGATGGTCTTTTGAGGGATTTGAGCAGAGGAGTGACAGAGTTGACTCAGGTTTTAACAGAATTGGTCTGACTTCTATGTTGAGAACAGATAAAGGGAGAATGAGTGAAAGTAGGGATCCATTTGGGGGCTACAAGTAATTACAACAAGTCATTATCCTCTCTTACTTGTAGTATTACAAGTAATTACAACAAGTAATTACTTGTAATACTACAAGTAAGAGAGGATAATGACTCAGACCTGATGATGTTATTAGAGGTGATGAGAAGTGATCTAAATTATGAAGATAAAGTCAATGGTTACTTGCTGATAGATGAGATGTGTGGTTAGAGAGAAAAAGAAAAATAGAAGATGGCTCTAAAATTTTTGGACTAAACAACTAGATTTGCCATCAACTTAGAGATGGATAAGGATAAAACTAGAGTAGACTTGGTGGAAGGTAAAGAGATCAATAGCTCAGCTCTGCTCATGTGAAATTAGAGATGGTGATTAGATACTCAGGTGGAGATACAGAAAGGCAGCTGAATATACAAGTATAGAATTCAGAATACGGGTCTGGGCTAAGATGGAAAGCTCAGAATCATCAGCATATAAATGGTGTTTAAAGCCATGAGACTAAACAAGATCTCCCAGGGAGTAAGCATAAAAACAAAGTCAAGGACAGAGCCCCGCACACACTTGAGACTTTTCCAACAATGGGGTCAGGTTCTCTTCTCTAGGTTCCCCCAGCCTCCAGTACCGGAACACTGCCCACCCGACTCAAAGGTCACAAATGATGACACTGTATGGTTACTGTCACTGTCATCTTCATTAGGCTGTTTCCTGATGATGGATTCACTTCTTGGGTCGCAGCATGTCCTATACTTAGTGGTCCAAGCCAGGATAGTACAGCTTTAAATTATGTCAAATGAGTGCTTCCCAATCGTCTATACATTATTTATAGCACACAATGGAGCAGACAGGAGTTACTTCTGGTTACAAGGTATCATAGAGGTTTGAGGGGATCATTATCTTGGCATATCTGTATCATGACACAGAGGTTAATAAGACCTTGTCTAACCAATTCTTTCCTTCCCCACCCCTGACCACCTTTTAGAGAAGCTGCTGGTAGCCTGGACTGAGGTGGGGCTGCCCCTCCAGGATGTGTCTATGGCTGCCTGCAATTTCTGTCATCGGCCTGTGCACTTTGAGCTCATGAGTGAGTGGGAACGTTCCTACTTTGGGAATATGGGGCCCCAGTATGTCACCACCTATGCCTGAGAAGCCAGCTGCCTCAAAGCCCCACCCCATCTGTACTTCATATGGGACTAAACCTCCTCCTGTCCTCGCTTTGCTGTGTGCCTCTAGCTGACTTCAGTCTGAAAATAAAGAACAAACTGCAGCATTTGTAGTCCTTTGTTAGACAGGAAACTGAATTGTATCTGATCCTTCAGACAAATGGCAGAGCCACAAGGAAACCATAGATCACTTGTTGGTCTGACCAACCCATTTTACTGATAGGGATACTGATCCAGAAAGAGGAAGATGGCAAACAAAAACTACACAGTGAGCTGCATACGAAGAGCTGGGACACTTAGCAGGTTTATTTGAAATGGCTCCTTCCCAATAGTTTCAACAAAAATTAAGGGATTGACTCTTCACTGGTAAACCTGGAAACCCTATACCCATGGCCCCTGAAGCCAGGAGATGGAATCAGCCCTAATTGAACTGCCTGGAAGTAAAAGTAGTTCCTGAAAACTTTGGAGGTATTTTCCAACACACAGAATGGATGGCCTCAATCTGTTATCCTTACCTCTTCATAGCACCCTATAGAAAGGACCTACCAGCTCTATTTTCCAAGGTAGGAAAGATAATTTGGCTATAACGAGCAACTTCTTCAAGGAAATGCTCCCAATCTTTACAGGTCATAGCGCACAGAAAACATTTGCATGGCAAACCTGGGTGAACTAATGATACTACCTCCCTAGGAGGTACTCTCTCCTGACATTTGTGTTCTACCTGTCAACTCCAGGGCCATTTCTTCCCACCCTATAACCCATTTTGTAGCAGCTGTGGGACACACCAGTTGGGAAGCGCTGGTTTAAGGGTATGCAATCCACCTGAGCTTTCTAACACACCAGAGCCACCTCTTTTGCTGATCTAACCTCAGCAGTGTAGGGAACCTTGACAACTCTACAGAGCACATTTATGGTAGTACCACTCCTCCTTCTTCCCCCCTTCCTAGAAGTTGTATTATCAGGCTACAGGCAGCTGTCAAACCTAGTGTTGAGGTAATGTCTGACTCAACTTCATGAAGCATATCCAAAATGTCTACATGACATGGTGTACTAAAACAAAAATAGACTTTATTTAGGCACAGATATATCTCTCAACAAGAAAGAAAAGGGTTTAAAATCAACTTCCTGGGGCAACTGGTTCCTGTGCACTTCTGACAGAAAGGTGGGAAGTGGAGTGGGGAACTAGGTCACAGCATTAAGGAACAAGAAGCTCACCGATGAGGAGGAGCTAGGCAGGAAGAAAAATCATAGAGGGCTTAAAGGAAGAGGAAGAGGAAATGGAAGAGTTCTTTAGGAAAGTGGAAGAGGAGGAGGAGTCCTTGGGGGAGAAAGAGGCAGCTTAGGAGGGAGCTAGCTTCAGATTATGTACAGGATTGACCATGCCAGACATCTGTACCTTGGGTTGGTTCAGCTGGGCCTGCTCCAGAGGAAGAAGTTGCAGCGGGAGGAAGGGTCAGTGGGAGGACCCTGGGGCCTGGCACAGATATAGAAGTGGCGGCCCAGATTGGGTCCTGGCTTCTTCACAGTTCTCATCACACATGGCTCCCTGTGACCCCCACAAAGGGGCATGGGCAAGGGCTGCCCCAGCACAGACTTCCAAAAAGAAGTCTGTACCTCCTTTTCATCCTTGGCCTCTGAAGCACTGGCCAGCCCCTCCACCACTTTTGTCATCACCTCCTCTTCTGGAGTCTTTGGGGTCATGAGGGCAACCACACTAGGAAGCTCTGAGATAGGAGAAGCTTGGGGACAACTAGAAGATGGCTGGAAGTAGCTTGTCAGGTTTTTTTGGCCTCTGCTGGGGCCAGCCTGACTTGGCCGAGGCCTGGTTGAACGCACACGGGCTTTGTTTTGGTGCATCTGTATCCGGGTTTGTTTGCTGAGTCGCAGCGCTGATTGCTTGAACACAGGATCTTGTTTGAGATGAACTAGGAAGCGAAGGATCTTGAGCTGGGTACCTGCAAACTCGGGGAGGAAGCGGGTACATAGAGGTGGGCACTGTTTTGCTGGCACAGAGGACACACTCAAGACTGCACCCACGGGACAATGATCAGAGCCCATCACCTCAGGCAGCCGGAAGGAGTCCTGGAAGGTTTCTATTACCAGGGTCCGATCCCCCAGCACATAGTCAAGCCGGGAACCATAATTCAGGTGGCGGGCCCCACTAACTGCTGACCAGCAGGTGAATGCACCTTCCTGCTTTGGCTGGAAGCAGCGGTAGCTGTCAATGAAGGGCCGTATAGGGGACCCAGCCTGGCATCCTAGGTTACTGAGCAAGCCATCCATCCACTTGCGCCCTGGGTCCTCTTCAAAGCATTCCTGGGGAAGGGGGAGAAGGATGAGACAGAGGCAAAACTAGATGCCTAGAACTGGAAGAGACTTAGACTAACTGCTTCATTTTTAAGATAAGAAAATGTGAGTGTCCTAAAAAAGACTATTACTCAGGGTCACACAGCCCAGAACTGGCAGAGCTGGGATTAAATGTTAAATCTGAAAGCTTGTTGTTTGCTTAATCAAAGCAATTCTCAGAACTGCTCACCAAAAGGATGGAAAGCAGGAAGTTAAAAGTGGTTATCTCTAGGAAGTAGGACTGGGATTAGGTGGTAAGAAAACTGCTACCTTTTCATTTAAACCCTCTGGAACTATCTGGCTTATTTTGTGGGTGTCAAAGTTCTCACAGACCATCTCCTCTCTCTCCCACAAACTCCTTAGCTGAGGAGTTCCAGAAATCCATACCTAAATACTTCCTTTGGCTCTGACCCCCATTTCATCCACCCATCCAATCCATCTGGCCCACCCACTCATTCAATGAAAAAAACATTTAAAGAACACTGATTATATGCCAGGCATGGTACTAGATACAAAGTGGGAACATGAGCTTGTCCAAGGTACCAATGAGGCTTCCTTTCAGGAAGTGATCTGGAGCTGGAAAGTTAAGGCTGAGCAGGAGCAATCCAGGCAGAGGGTGTTATAAATTGAGATTGCAACCTCTGTAATGAGCCTGTGGAGAGAGGAAGCATGAACTCAAAAGACAAAGGGAGACCAGACTGGGGACCAGCAGACCAGCAGGAGATAACTATCGTAGTCCATATAAGCAAGAGATGATAATCACTTAGACTAGGGTAGAGCCAGAGGAGATAAATAAAAATGAAATTAAAAGATGATTTGGAACTGAAATCAACAGTACCCACTGATTGTGGGGGTAGAGAATAAAGACAATATTAACATAATTCCCAGGCTTCTGGATGGAGTAGCCAAGGGGATGGTGGTGTCATTTAGGGAGATAAAGACTAGAAAAGCCAGTCTTTTGGGGACGTGGACATATTCTGCTATTTTGGAAAGATTGTGTTTGTCATTTGACCTGATACTATTAGTCTTTTCCTGGCAGGAAGAATGTAAGAGGTGCACTTGAGAGATCTATGATAGTTCTGAACTAGGAAGAAAAGGCATAAAGTTATATGACACTATTGCAGGAAGGAGAAAGAACAGACTGAGTTAATGCCTGATGAGAAATAAGGTAGGAAGGGACTAAAGGCTTGCACTTTGTAATGTACACTCTCTTCCCTGTCACACCATCACCACCATTTTTCATTATCTCATTTCTGTTCATTTTCCCAACTTGGTGCCACATCTGTTTATGTAGCTCTTCTCCAAGTTAATCAAAAGACTCTTCCTACAGCCCCTTCTCTGAGCCAAGCTCAATGCTGAGTTGGACTATGCCAGCATAAGTTACTGATCGCTCCCCTCATGAGCAAGCTAAGATGAGAACTGGTTTGTAGATTCTAGGGCAGCAGTTCTAAAGCCCGATTGTACAAGAAAATCAACCTGGAACCTTGTAAAACATACTGCTACCCTGGCCCCACAACCAATAGATTCTGATTTAATTGGTCTAGGGTGGCACCAAGGTATTTTTTAAAATATTTTATTTATTTATTTGACACAGAGAGAGGGAGGGAGAGAAAAAGAGAGAGAGAGAGAGAGCACACATGAGCGGGGCAGAGGGAGAGGGAGAAGCAGGCTCTCCGGTGAGCAAGGAGCCCAATGTGGGACTCGATCCCAGGACTTTGGGATCATGACCCAAGCTGAGGGCAGCCGCTTAACCGACTGAGCCACCCAGGAATCCCTAGGGTGGCACCAAGGTATTAACATTCTTATAAAGGCTCCTTGTTCTAATGTGCTGTCAGGGAATGAGAACCACTGGCCTAGAGGGACTCAAAGATGAAAGGTTCATACAACAACAGCAACAACAACAAAAGACAGGGAGGGTACAGTGAGAAAAATCAAAATGAAAATAACTTTTTCAATAGGCTGAAAGGAGATAACCTAGCTGGAGTGGACAAAGTATGTAGGGGACTGAAGATGGAAATGCAGATTAAAAAGCCTTCGAGGGGCGTCTGGGTGGCTCAGTGGGTTAAGCCTCTGCTTTTCACTCAGGTCGTGATCCCAGGGTCCTGGGATCGAGCCCCGCATCGGGCTCTCTGCTCAGCCGAGAGCCTGCTTCCCCCTCTCTCTCTATCTGCCTCTCTGCCTACTTGTGATCCCTCTCTCTCTGTCAAATAAATAAAATCTTAAAAAAAAAAAAAAAAGCCTTCGATGCCAGGCCTAGATGTTTTCTCTGTATTGCAGAGGTAACAGGGAGGAATTGAAAGTTCACGAGCAGGAAACAGTGTATTAGGGAAATGATGAAGACAATGTGGAATTCAAGGACCTCAAAATCTGGCCCCCAAAGGACTTTCCCGCCCCGTCTCCCGCCACTCACTTCCCTTCCCGTCAACCCCTAACAAGAATGGGACTTGCAGTTCACCATGCATACCAAGAAAATTCTCATCTTGCAGCCTTTGCTTAAGCTAGAATGCTTTGCTTCCCCCACCCCCAAAGTTCTGTTTTACTCATCTTTTAAAATTCAACCATTTTCAGAAATAAGATGAAACCAGAGAGGGAGACAAACCACAAGAGACTCTTAATCTCAGGAAACAAACCAAGCGTTGCTGGAGGGGAGGGGGGTGCGAGGGATGGGGTGGCTGGGTGATGGACACTGGGGAGGGTATGTGCTATGGTGAGTGCTGTGAATTGTGTACGACTGATGAATCACAGACCTGTACCCCTGAAAAAAATAATACATTATATGTTAATTTTAAAAAATTCAACTACTTTCAGATGCCTCCCTAATGTCTAGATTGGCCCAGGAATCCCATTTCTCCAGGTTCCCCTAGACTCCTGGCCTGCCATCTCTGCTTCAGCTCTGAAGATATCTTTCTATAATTGGCTAGTTGTAAGTCCACAGCCCCCCACCATGCTGAAACCTCTGAGGGAACAAGAGCCAGAACTGACTGGTAACTGAGTCCTAAGCACATGGCTCACAACCAAGTCAAGGGTAAGACAGTAATGTTTCCTGAGTGAATGAACAATCTTCAGTGCTTTGAGAAGTTATTTCAAACTAAGCTCTGCTTTTCCATGAAGGAAGCTACCCTTGGACCCAAAATCTAGCATTGGTTGGCTGGTTAAACAGAACTACAGTCAGAAGTGAGGAAAGGGACCTAGAAGAGCCTTACCACGTTGACTGCATCCCAGTGGTCAATGGGGCGGTGGGCTGTATTCAGGTCACCCAGAATGATCACATGGCTAAAAAACATGACATGGGATTATCAACTAGACACTCAAGAAAGGGAAGCAGTAGTCCTGGCCCATCTACTGTCTTCTAGGCCCAAGAGCTCAGCCTCTCCTCACATTTTAAGGCCAAAGTGGGAGCCCATAGCAATGCATAGTTCCAATCTTACCATAACCTTGCTAAGTTTTATGCCTGACCAACCCAATCCTGATCTCCAAGGATGGCATCATTCCCTGACGTGACCATCTCACTTATCTCTACCTAATGGTATCTTTCTAGTCCTGTAAAGTTGAAGCCAGGTACTTCTCTTAGGTAGTATCCCTTGATTACTCTAACCCACCCTCACTTTCCTGTCCGTCCCTCGGACAAGACTTTTCATTTGCTCCTGGGCACTTTAGCGTCTTCATCTCATTTCATCCTTAAAACTACTCTGTAGTAGAGATTCATACACTCACTTAACAAGAGAAAATAAAGCAGAACTAGCCTCGGGACTCATAGTGAGTAAAAGGAGCCAGGAAAGGTGTTTAGAGGTATCTGAGTACAAAACCCATATCTGTATCACTTTACCTGGTCCTCACAGCTCATACAGTGCAGAGCCCATTCAGGAAGGCACGCTGATGTCTCCAACAAGGCTATAAAGGAACTCAAAAGACAAAGATCCCATATCCTTCCAATAGAGCTTGACACCTAAATGGGTTGGGCACCTAGAACAAACTCAAGTACTCAGGCTTACAATACCTGCCAGCTGCCAGGAGGGCTTCAGCTCTGATCTGCAGCAAGCGATAAAAGCGCATTTTAAAGGACAGCCGCTCAGGTTTCCCAGCATCCGCATGGGGGCAGTACACGTTGATTAAGGTCAAGGTCTTCTCTTTCCCTTCCCATGTGCTGAAGAGACCACCCCCAAAACACAAGAAAAAGTCATTTCCAAGCCTCTTTTCCCCCCACACCACGTGGCTTCCCCTTAATGTTTTCCTATAGGATGGATATGAAGAAGGGGACAGAAAGACATGTCCCCTTGTATGGCATGAATGTACTGGCATGCACAGGACTTAGGGACTGACTACAGGTAAGGCAGGGAGGGGGCACTAGGATAACACCCAGGTAAACCAGGTGATGGTGCTGCCATTCACGACAGGACATCCAGAAAGACAGCAACTTGGGGCAATGAGCTGCTAAGTTGCATTTGATGTGCCTGTGGTAATAAGAGAGCTGGACCTCCCAGCCAGTTCCCCACTGTAGAGATGGGGAACTCAAACCTCAGAGGGGAACATGATTTGCCCAAAGTCACACAGTGAGTAACCCAGCCAGAACTAGAGTCCAAGAAAGGCAAATGTGGGACATTTTCCATGATGAATATATGTTTGTAAGGTGAGTTCAGAATCACCACACTAATAGTAGAAGCAACAGTGCTCAGTGACAGGGGGATGGGGCTATTACCGGATCTTGTGTTGTGTGAGGAGGGCCCGGCCCTCACTATCCAGAGCCCGAAGCTCCTCTTGGGTGAATTCATCCATGTTTCCATAGCAACCCACGTCCCCATCATGAGTGGCAAGTAGGCCACTCAGGCCTTCTTCAGCAGCCATGGGGGTAGCACTGTCCTTACAGAATGTGGCTACACCTGGAGACAGACAGGATACTCTAAAAGCCCATTGCATAGCTTATTGCCCCACATAGGTCCCCCGAGTCATCTTCATCTAGTGTGGCTGTACTGACAACTCTCTCAACTCCAGGGCCATGGATGGCTCCCGAGAGACTGAGGCAATTCTACCCAAATCCTGGAATGTCAGTTCCTTCATCTAAAAAAGCCACAGGGGGCACGTGGATGGCTCAGTCGGTTAAGCATCTGCCTTATGCTCAGGTCATGATCCCAGGGTCCTGGGATGGAGCCCCGAATGGCTCCCTGCTCAGCAGAGAGCATCTCCTGCTGCTGCTCCCCCTGCTTGTGTTCCCTCTCTCTGTCAAATAAATAAAATCTTAAAAAAATTAAAAAGCCACAGAACAATAATAGCTACTAGTCTAAGTGTTTTACATGGACAGGTGGTAAGTGCTCAAAAAGTGTTAGCTATTATTATTATCACACGGACTAATCTGTTTAATCCTTCTACAGGCATACCCCAGTATATTGCGAGTTCAGTTCCAGAACACCACAAAAAGCAAATATTGTAATAAAGCAAGTCAAATGAATATTTTGGTTTCCCAGGACAAACAGAAGTTATGTTGTTACTATACTGTAGTCTATTAAATGTGCAATATAACATTATGTCTAAAAAATGTGTATGCCTTAATTAAAAAATATTTCATTGCTAAAAAAATGCTGTCACCTGAGCTTTTAGGAAGTTCCAAGTACTGATCACAGATCACCGTAACAAATATGATAAAAAAGTTTAAAATATTGTAAGAATTACCAAAAAGTGACAGAGACATGAAGTGAGCAAATGTTGCAGGAAAAATGGTGCCAAGACATTTGCAACACAGGGTTGCCATAAAACCCCTCAATTTATAAAATATGCAATATCTGTAAAACATAATAAATTGCTTTACATATATATGTATATATAAAAATATATTCTATATATATAGATTCATATATTTGTTACATGTTTATTTACATTTAAGTTTATATATATTATATACATATATCTATATATAAACATACACATATCTACAAAACAAGGTATGCCTGTACTAGCCATACTAGGTAGGCATTATCTCCACTTCTCAGCTGAGAAACTTGAAGCATAAAAAGGTTGATTAACTTGCCAGAGGGTACACAGCAAGGAAGTGAGGTAGGATTCAAACCCTGGCAGTCTGGCTCCAGAGCTCATACAATTAACCACCACATGACTGTGCTTCCCAAGTCAAATAGGATAATTTTACACATAAAAACTATCCTTCACGTAGCTTTATGTGACATTAGTTCTGTGGACTAAAAGCCTGGGGGCCTGCAACATCAGACAGAGTGAGGGGATGCAACAGAGGTAGGCCAGAGCTGTTGCGGTCGCCATGACCCACGGTAACCAGTGTTAGCTCAACCGCCAGAAGAATATGAAAAAGCAGAGATACTAGTTTAAGGGAAAGTACCAAGGTGACAGACTTTCTGCTGATACTTGCAAACAGAGGGATTCAGAGATCATTCAGCAGAAGCCGAAAAAGGCAAACGAGAAGGAGAAACCCAAGTAGCTTTGTGGCTTCGAGTCCAACCCTCTAGGCCTCCCCTGTGTACCTGGAGCCAAACCCACCACGCTCATGTTTTCTCGTGTAGTGCTCACAGGTTCCAGCACCAATGGCATTCCTTTTGCCCTAAGTCTTCAGTGGATCCCTTTTGTGCTTCCTTCCCCTCAGGTAGCCTCTCTACCCCTGGGCCATCCTGGGAGTTGGGGGGGGGTACCCTTTCCCAGTGTTTTTTTATTCCTGTGGGGCTCACCCCAAAGTATTAAAAGCAGCTTTGTAATTTCAAAAGAAAATTAAAAATAAAATCCTGAGTTTCTTATTACCTTATCAAATACCGGAAACCCTTTCACCCCCGACCTGCCGCGATCACTAATTTACAGTCCCCAGAAAGCCCCATTTACCAGAATAGCCACTGCGGTTGCGGCTGAAGCTGAAATAGGAGTTATAGCCCTCAACGATAGCCAGAGGCTCTCTCAGCACATCCCCTACAAAAAAAAAAAAAAGATGTAAGATTGTGTCAGAGATAAAGGTAGGGCCCCAGACGCAAAGGTCTGGAATTGAAATTGTAGACTAATTCTTTGCACACATCAGAGCCAGAGCTGGGAGGGAAAGGAAGTATCTGTGATTAGAGGAGGAACTAGAAAGGTGGGGACTAGAGAGGGAACTGATTATCAGAATAAGAAGGAGGTAGGCTATGGAATGGGAGGAGGGAAATTAGGTGAGAGGAAGCTAGTGATTAGGTGAAAGGAGGGAGCTGGAGGCGGGAAATGGAATATGGGAGAGACAACTGGGAATCCGAGCTGGGGATATGAGGTAGGAGAGGGAGGTAATTAGAGGATCTGAACTGGGGATGGAGAAAAAGTTGTTAGAGAGTCTTAGAGGGGGGTGTAAGAGAGAGGGAAGAAATGGGGGTTGTTGAGCTAGGGTGGGAGAGGGAGAACTAGGGGATCTATTCTCTGCGTGGGACATGAGATAGAAATGATAAGAGGTTCTGAGGCTGGGAAGGAGAAATGTGGTAGAGCTCTAGGGGATCTGAGGGGAGAACTGAGGATCTGAGATGGTGAGGTAAAAAGGAAGAAATCAGGGAGTCCTATCTAGGGGGGAAGAAGGGGTGGGAATTAAAGGATCTGAGATCGAGGCAGGGAAAGAGAATTGGGGAATCTAATTTGGGAGTTGGAGCTGAACAGTGAGTGAGGAGGAGGAAATTTGGGGTACTGAGCTGGGGCAGGAGAATGAGTGGGAATTAGAGGATCTGTGCCAGGATGAAGGTTGCACGGGTGAGGGAATTAAAGCTCTGCTGACGACAGGAGATGAAGCAGGAATTAAGACATCAGGCCGTGGTGAGAAATAGGGGTTTAGGGGGAGGGGATCAAGATTCTGAACTGGGACTAAGAGGAGGACTCTACGGGTAGAAAAATGGTGAAGTAAAATGAGATTAAGTAGGGGACAAACGTTAGTGTAAAAGATAAAGTATGGTAGGGATCCTGGATTTTTGAGCGCTCACTAGTCACTTTGGTCTCCTGAAGGCAGACGATGTCGGCATCCAGCTTGTCCAAAATGTGCCCCACGGCCATGGCGGCACAGTTGCTGGGCTCCTTGTATACCATCCCTTGCAGGGGGCTCCGGATCCCATTGATGTTCCAGCTCACCACCCGCAACATCTCAACAGCGAACTGCAACACTTCACAGTCCGCGCCCAACCCAGGGGACACAGGATGGCCGGACACCAGCACCCACTCCCGAGTTAGCCAAATCCCGCCTTCCGCGCGCATTGGCGCATGCGTTCTCCTGCGCGCCACAAAGCCGTCGGCGAAAGTGGGGCGGGGCTTCGATCTCCCCAGTTCTCATTGGCGGGAGGAGCGGAACTTGATGGTGTGGTGCAGATGACTAGGAGGAATGAATGCAAGAGGAAGTCCTTCAGCTAGGCCCCTCCTCCTCCCGCCGCAAAGTGGCCCAGGCGTCAGAGTCTGTCTGCCTTTCCGTCTGGCTCACCAGACCCGGTTGTGCTTCCAATTACTTCCAGGTAGGGCTTCGCCACTTTTTAAGCCGCGGAACCTCGTAGGAAACCGCGCGGCAACCGAAGCCCCGCCCCCAAGTGCAACTGACCTTACGTCCAAGTGCGCCTCTGGCATCCTGGGAGTAATCGCTTTAACAGTGCTTGTGTGGGAGAGGGGAAGCTGAAAGGGAACTGTGCAGCTAGAGGGAGCAGTAAGAAGTGCTCCAGTGAATTAGATTTAGAGGAGAAGGCCCCGGCCTTATAGGGCAAGGGGAGGGGAAGAGAGGAAGCTGTCTCATGCCCACAGTATAGCCATTATTTGTCTTGGGCCTCATAACATTCCTAAGGACGTGGCCCAACACATACTTTTTCGTGGCCCCATTTCTCAGATGAGTAAAAGCAAGACCCAGGGTATTTAAGTGGGCTGCCCAAGCTCCAGAGCAGCACTGTCTCCCAATATACCCCATGGCTCTTCCATATGCATTATTTGTTTCATTCTCTGGACAACCCTGTAAGGGGTATTAAGGCTAAATATGACAAATGAATTCACCCCAGTCGCACAGAAATGGTAGAGCCAGAATTCAAAGCCTATCTTAATCAGCCCAAGGAATACTTTCCAGAATAAGTTTTTCCTAACACCCACACACCGCCCCAGTTAGCTTTTTCTTCTGGGTCCCCACAGCACCCTCTGGTCCATTCTGTCACAGCACTTATCTGAATGCACAGCTACCATTGATTTCTGTTTTTGTCACACAACTGCCAGCAACTTGAGAGCAATTACCATGTCTTTTAAAAAAAATTATTTGAGACGTGAGAGAGAGTGCACATAAACAGGGGAACAGCAGAGGGCGCTGCAGAGGGAAAGGGAGAAGTGGACTCCCAGCTGGGCAGGGAGCCCAGTGTGAGACTCCATCATGACCTCAGTGAAAGCAGACACTTACTGGACTGAGCCACCCAGGTGCCCCATAGAGTAATGACCATGTCTGATTTACCTTGTTAGCCCCATCCTCTAATCTAGGGCACAACATATATTAGGAGTCAATAACTATTTCCTAAGGGGATAAACAAACACAGGGCAAATGCAACAGCAACAGGTTAGTGACATGTTTTTGACAACACAAAAATAGGAATGATAGGCATGCCTAATGTCCAAGGAAAAGCATGACTTTGCATTCTAAGGTTTCTCACCCCAAACTGCAAGCATAATTTTTTCCCCAGAATTCCATAGCCTTAGAGCCATCATCCTCAATGTCTGCAGAAAAGGTGCAAAGAGCTGCTTTTCCTCCAAGAGGACTTAAAGGTTACCTTCCAGTTGTTGCCATCAAGCTAAATAGTTCTACAATTAAAATAAAAATTCTGGTGTTTCATGCTTTGGTGGTTATTGGCTCAGGATTGAGTCCCAGGAGTGGGATAACTAGGACAAAGGAAATTAACATTTTTATTGCTCTTGCTTCATATTGCCAAATCACTGTCCAGTAAGA
This sequence comes from Meles meles, assembly GCF_922984935.1. Classification (NCBI taxonomy): domain Eukaryota; kingdom Metazoa; phylum Chordata; class Mammalia; order Carnivora; family Mustelidae; genus Meles; species Meles meles. Next base: position 48,287,989 of record NC_060087.1, on the reverse strand, counting down.
GAGTGTGCCCATTTACACTGAAGACCAACCCGCAGCTCAGCCCTGAGGAAATCCAGATCTTGCCTGTCTACATTGCTGGTTTTAATTTCCTCATTCTGCAGTTGCTTGTTAATATTAGTTCTGACCTTTGGGGCCAGGTGAACACATGGTTGGCCTGATGAAAAAAGGCTCCGGATGGCTCAGGAACTTCCTTGACAACTAACACAGCTGGTATTTCAACAGAGTGCACACATGCCCCTCTTATCAAGGGTACTTCTACAGCCTTTTCAAGGAATCAACCAACGCCTCCAGACTCCCTCTTTGACGCCATCTCTGTACCTGCTTTGAAGGTCTAAATGCAAGGAAGCTGTGTGTTGGATAATTAGTGATGGAAGAAAAAACCTCTAGGAGAACAGGTAGGTGAGACAGAAGGGGAAATAGGTAGAGGTACACAAATCCAAATCCATTCTTTAGGCTCTCTGGTAATTTTTCTTTACATAGGGTTACTTGAAGTGTGCCTTAAAGGGTATGGGAGAGTTAGGGGAAAGACAATATCTGTATCTAATTATCTATCTGTTTATTTATCATCTATCTATCTCTCATCCATTCCAACCTGTCTTTGTGGGACACTGACCAAAAGGAAAATTCCTTAGCACCTTATAAGTCTCTCTATTTCAATCTATTCCAGTTTTGAGTGATCTGGATGGTAGGGATTATATCTTGCAATGATATAATATATAAATATATATAAATATAATATAAATATATAAATATAAAGTAGGTCTGGTTTGCTGTGGCACTATGAACAAGGCTTTCACCTTCTCTGGGCTTCAATAACCTCCTTACTGAAATGGAAATTGAAGTCCCTGGCCTACTTCCTTCAGAGGGTTGTCTCCTGTAGGAGAACAGGAACCAAGTTTCTGGAGATGTTTCAGAACTTCCGTGCTCTGTCTGAGATTAGTGGTCCTGGTATTTTTCTATTGCCTCCATGGGTAATACCCATGGAGATCTTGGTCTTGAGTGAGTCTCTGATACTGAGTGAAAGTGAACTCTTTTTCTGCTACCAGTTAATTGGGCTTTTTCAGGGTAGGGGACTTCGTATTTTGTTTATTCTATTCTACCCCATTCAAGGTTGAGAAACTTTCTAGATACCTCCTTCTACTTTCAGACCTAGTTAGTTTGCCCACCCCATTCCCTGCATAGATCTCAGTTATAATGTTTACCTTCCTGAATGGGGATTCTTTGTGTATATGTTCATCTCATCAAGGGAAGAGAGATACGGATTGTACAACTACTCATTAAGCAAGTTTCTCCTCTTTGCCAGGACTTGAGCTGGACACTGGAAACACTGATCACAGATAATTGAGGTGTAGTCCCCATCCTCAAGGAACTCACAGTCCAGTAAGGAAGTATACCAGTAAAAACTGGTAGATACATTCTCAGATAAATGGAAGCATATAGACAATATGAGAACCAAAGATAATGCCTGTCCCAGGTTACAGGGAAAGGTTCCCAGAAGAGGCAACAGTGAACCAATTCTTGAGGAGTGAGTCAGATTTCATTGAGAATGTAAGGAAAGAGGAGGCATTTCAGGTGGAGCAAAGGCCCAGAGGTAAAAAGTACATGTCATGTTATGTTTGGGGACTCAGGGAGTCAGCTGGTACAGTTTAAGCATGGGGGTCTAAAAAGAGACATGGCTAGAGAATTAGGTTGGAGCTTGATTTAGAACAGCTATTCTCAGATCTTTCCATAAAGCTTGTTTAGTTTTCCTGCTTCTAGGATCAAAGTTGATAACAGAGGTAAACAAACAAACAAAAACCAGACAGCCCACATACCACAAAAGCAAAATAAAACAAAACAAAACAACACATCAGCAATAAACAACCAGCTAGCTAGTTCCAGTTCTAGGCAACTTTAACTTGAATTTTCAAGCCTGGACCCAGGCTTACCCTTTCAGACCTTGCCAATAGCCTGCTAGCCTCCATCTCAGATTTCCTGCTGCTAAAATTACATTTCTGCCTTTTGTCAGGGTCATGAGGACAAAACTGTAAACAGAGATGGAGGTTCATATGACTGGCTCAGTTACCTTGGACAAGCTACTTCCCCTCCCTAGACCTTAGTTTCCCTATGAGACTAGTGAGAATGTTTGTAAGGATCAACTAGGATATGGAATATGTCGTTACTTTGTGGATAATGGAAACTTTACATGTAAGATTATTAGCATTGAAAATCAAAATGAGGGGCGCCTGGGTGGCTCAGTGGCCTCTGCCTTCGGCTCAGGTCATGATCACAGAGTCCTGGTATCGAGCCCCACATTGGGCTCTCTGTTCCGTGGGGAGCCTGCTTCCCTCTCTCTCTCTCTCTCGCTGCTTGCCTCTCTGCCTACTTGTGATCTCTGTCTGTCAAATAAATAAATAAAATCTTTAAAAATATCAAAATGAGATATTACCTTATATCTATCAGGATGGCTAAAATCAAAAACACAAGAAATAAAAAGTGTTGGCAAGGATGTGGGGGAAAAAAGGAACCATCATACACTGTTAGTGGGAATGCAAATTGATGGAAACTCTGTGGAAAACAGTATGGAGTTTTCTCCAAAAATTAAAAATAGAAATACCATATGATCCAGCAATTTCACTACTAGGTATTTACCCAAAGAAAATGAAAACACTAACTCAAAAAGATATATACACCCCTATGTTTATTGCAGCCTTATTTACAAAGCTAAGATATGGAAGCAGCCCAGGTATCCCTCAATAGATGAATGGATCTGAGAATATATATATATATAATCTCCACACATACACATACACACACACACATATACACACACAATGGAATTCTGCTCAGACGTAAAAGGCATAAAAAGAGTGAGATCTTCCTATTTACAATGACATGGATGGAGCTTGAGAGTATTATAAGTCAGTCAGAGAAAAACAAATATATGATTTCACTCATTTGTGGAATTTAAGAAGCAAACAAAGAAAAAAAGACAAAAAAGAGTCTTAAATACAGAAAATAAATTAGTGGTTGCCAGAGGTGAGGCAGATGAAGGGAGGTGTAGAATAGGTAGAGGGGATTAAGTGTACACTTACCTAGATGAGTACTGAGAAATGCATATACTTACTGAATTATTATACTGTACACCTGAAACTAATATAACACTGCATGTTAATTACACTTCAATTAAAATAGTAATACAAAAATATACAAAAGATGTAATACTGCAATGTCAGAAAAAGTAAAAAAACGACTCAGTAGCTAGCAAAGCCAATGCTGAGGGAAAAAAAATAACATTTGCTGAGTAATACTTATTAGGAGACTTATTAAATTTAAGAGTTGTATCTCTTCCAAAGTTTAGTTCTGAGACTCTGAAGGTTCTGAGATAATTTGGAACACCACATTTTTTTAAAGATTTTATTTATCTATTTGACAGAGAGAGATCATAAGTAGACAGAAAGGCAGGCAGAGAGAGAGAGAGAGGGAAGCAGGCTCCCTGCTGAGCAGAGAGCCGGATGCGGGACTCGATCCCAGGACCCTGAGATCATGGCCTGAGCCGAAGGCAGTGGCTTAACCCACTGAGCCACCCAGGCGCCCGGAACACCACATTCTTAAGTCAAGCTAAACTGATCACTTAACAACAACAGCAAAGCCTTGGACTGAGAAAATCAGGTCCCCAGTGTTCTACTCCTGACATGGGCACTTGTTGGGCACAGAACCTTAGGAAATACTTCCCCACTCTAGGCCCCAATTTTCTTAACAGAGAAGGTTGGATGAAATGATTTCTGGGGCCTTCTGTATCACAAAACCAAAAAAGTAAAAACAAATTTATCTTTCTAATTGATTGGCAGGAGCTCTTTATTATAAATGTTAACCCATTGTTATATGTTATAAATTCCCCTTACTGTTTCTTATATACCCAGCATTACATTAGAAGTTTCAGATCAGCCCAAGAGGTGATTGATCATTTAATTCACAAAAGGAATAGATGTTGACTAATGTATTTTGAATATTTCCCAGGTTGCTTTATATGTGTTAATATGTTGAATTTTCAACAATCTTAAGAAGTGGGTAGAAACTCTAATCAGATGAAAAAACTGGGGCACTGTAAAGTTAAGTTTTCTGCCCAGGATCTCATAATGGGGCAAGAGGTGGGATTCCACTCAGGTGGTATGGCTCCACAGCCCATAGCTGTTAACCACCACGATTCACGCTGTCTCAGTAGATTCATTTAGATGGGCAGGCTCCAAAATGTACTAAAGATTTGGAATGATTTGTACACAACTGGAATCTAACCTTTGTATAGACTAGGATACTAAGAATAAACTTTTAAGGAACTTCTTAAAAGGCAAAGTGTAGCCAGGAGCATTGGAGGAAAGGGGTTAGGGATTTCTATACCCAAGAGCTTATTCCTGTGTAGCCCAGTTCAATGGAATAAAGTTGAGATTCCTTGTAGCCAATCATTGGAGATTCATCAGGGGGTGGGAAGGTTGCAAAAGAATGAAGTAAAAGTACACTTGGACATATTCCAGGTAAACTGTGTCATTACATGTGCTCTTCCCCCCAGGGGATTGGGGGAAGGTAAAGTAGACTCATCTGGGTGGGATGACTCTGGTGTATGGACTTGTCCTACTTTGAGGTCATTGCTCCCTGCTCCCCACACTCAGCCTGCTGCAGCCTTAACCTTAAACCTCCATCTCCACAGCTTGGCATGAAGAACTATAGTCAGATTCTGGATCAGATCATGATGCCTTTCTCCCTAGGGCATGTAATGGCAGCTGACAGCCATGTGTGCAGTGCTTACTATCTCTCTCCACAGAAATGGCTGCATTCACTTCTCTTCCCAAGGTGTCAGTTTTCTCTAATTTACTTAGCCGTGGATGGGGAGAACATAAAGATAATCAGATGGTGCTCCTCTCTCTCAAGAGAGCCCCCAAGCAGCACATTTTAGGAGGGAAAGGCCCTGTGGTAGGAAGGGCAGCAGAATTCACAGAAAGACAACAGTTGCAATAACATTTTGGGTGGGGGTAAGCAGTGAGATAATGAACCTTCCACTTCCAGTTCTGGTTTTTGATTGCTAGCTCAAAACATTGCATTTTTCAGGAGGGATTTTGTTTGTACTCAGGAACCTTGAATTTCTGATGTGGATCTCTGTTTCTGGGTTAGAACATGACATTCTAGTTGGGCCCATATTTTTTTTTTTAGTTTTTTTTTCCCATATTTTTTATTTCAAAACTGTGAAAGTGGCTGAGACCTAACTCCATCACCTTTACCTTTTCCACCCCGCACAGGATATAAGCACATGATCTTTGGTCTTTTATTTGCATGTTCTACTTGTCCTGTCTTCATTGGAGGAAAATAACTGGCCAGACCTAGGCTGTCTTGCTGGCTGCCTTCCCTGCTGGACTCCAACTTATCTGCTATGTACACAGCCCTTGAAGTTCAGAGGCCTCTGGTGACCTCTGCCCAACCTCTCTCTCTGCACCCAAGCCCCCACTGTTACATACAGGCACAGAGGCAGGCAAGTCAAGCAAGGACTTGGAAAGAGGAGAGGGGGCTGGTGACAGGCTGCCAGAGGGCTCATAAGTCCAGTGCACCTCCCTGTCCCAACTCTGTCCACCTGCTGCTGTGGCCACATTAACAGAAGAGACAGCTAGTAAGAGCTAGTAAGAGCTAGTAGGAGGTGAGGCTCATTACTTTGTGGACAGTGGTGTCATTAACTGTGACACCTAAGATGTCTCGAGAGATGGGAGAGCTCACCCAAACCAGGTTGCAGAAGATCTGGATTCCACACAGCAATGACAACAACAGGCTACAGCGGAGGAGGGGCTGTAAGTGTGGTTTGCTTTCATGGGCTTCAAGATGGTGGTAGAGTGGGTGTAGAAGAACCGCAAAGACATGCTCTCCCAACATCTACCCCAAGCCCAACCTGAGAGTTGGACTAGATAAATAGTTGAAGATAATAGCTGTAGAACAACAAAAGGATAATGTCAGAAAAGATAAAGAATAAGAGAAAGTCAGAAAGAGAAAGATGAAGGACGGAGAAAGAATGAGGATTAGGTGAAGATCATCTTAATCACTGAGATTTTTGACTAGGTACTTTTTTTCTTTCTTATCCAGAGCTTTTTTGAAGTTCTTCTTGTTTGAAATTTGACATTGCTAGATTGGAACTGTTCATTGCTAACCCAGAATGTTTCATTTTGGTGACCTCAGTGAAGTGTATGTAAATTAGTCCTGTCTAATAGTGCTTGGGTGAAATAGGGTAGTGGTTGCTGGCAGTTTCTCAGGGAACAGGTGCTGGATACACAACAGTCCCATGCCATTGATCCATTTTGCTCCTCCTTTTTCTCAAGCCTCTTCTAGTAAATCTATACTTGTCTGAGTTGGGAAAGTTTGGGTCTCCTGCATTGCCTTCTTGGTACACATGGGCACTTTTGCTGCTCTGGGAATTTGAGAGAGAAAACACTCAGTCTCTCAGGAACAGCCTGCTGTGTAGGGTTCACTTTGAAAATTTTAGAAATCAGAGACAAAGGAGAAGCAAACAAAAGTTGTAACTTTTTTTAAAAACACTGAAGTATACCATTTCCCATAGATAACAAGGGAGGTTGTAGACCAAGGTGTTTCTAACCCAAGAATTATGCCCTGAGGAGCTGTGAGATGGGCAGACTTAAGACAACTGTGGACTGTGGGACACAGACATTTTGACCAAGTTTCCTCTATGCTAATGCTAGAGGGAGCCCAGGCTCAGTGCCAGTGAGAGGAGAGGTAGTTTCTTAGAAAATACAGGAAGATGTGGGATATTAAATATGGTGTATAGTATCCAAGATGTAGATAAATGAAGAAGAGGAAGAGGCAGGAAAAAAAAAAAAAAACAGCCTCCTGTTCTCCTACCTTCTCTCCACCAGCAGTTTCACTCATTCATTCAGAGGTCTAGGAGCCTGAATGAGACAGAGAATTACATCCCACCCCCATAGAGTCAACCATTTTAATTCTTTCTGAGGGGGCTGTTGGGTTTATTTGGCAAGCAGGCAAACCAGTCTCTGCATACCTGGGTCCTCCAGAGTTAGGACCTTTATATTCCCATGAACTCTATCTTTCAGGTTGTAGAAATAATATACATAAAACACCTAATATAGTCTCTGTCACATAGAGGGTGCAAAACATGTGCTCACATTAGTTCTGAGCCTCTCTTTCCTCAGATGCAAAAACAGATCTAATAACTATTTCTCACACAGTGTTGTTGGGATGATTCAGTGATTTGGAGATCTGGATCTAGACTACCTAGGTTTGAATCTCAGCTCTTTCACCTCCTGCCTCTGTGACTTTGGGCAAGTCTCTTTACCTCCCTGTGCTTCCATTTCCTCATCTTTAAAAGGAAGTGAATAATAGTATTGTTGTGGAGATTAGAGAGTAAAATATATAAAATGCTTAGAATGTCCAGCTTATAGTAAGTGCTCCATAAATATTAGTTATTATTTAAACAAGAAGGTGGGTATGTGGTCTTTCTGCCCATTGTATCCTCAGCATCAAGCTCAGAACCTGGCACATAGCAGATATTTAATGCTCTACTTCCACTCTACTACTTACCATAGGCAAGCCTGGGCTCTATGTGCACAAGACAGTCACTCATTAGTGATTGACTGAATTATGTCAGCCCACAGACACAATAAACTTAGTGTTTGCCTCACCTCCCTTGCTGGGGAGTCTATTTAGCACTGAAAGATCTAAATTATCTTTTGCTTGGAGCATCCTCTCTAGACCTACCTTGTTCCAAAGAGGGTGGTGGGTGAAGAGGTGAACACAATCAATGATGTGGTTCTGAGAATTAAATGCATTAATGTGTATAAAGTGCTTGAAAACTGTGTATGTCCATCCGGACGTGTTTTCTCATTCAATGTTATGTTTTGTGTGCCATCTATATTATTGTTGCATATAGTTATATTGTTTATTCTCCTTGCTGTGCAATACATTTTGTGAATACTTCATGGTTTATTTATCCATCTCTTTTTCTTTTCAAGATTTTATTTATTTCTTTGAGAGAGAGCATGCAAAAGCGTGAGAGAGGGAGAAATCATGAGTGGGGGGGGGGCAAAGGAAGAAGCAGACTCCCCATTGAGCAGGGAGCATGATACAGGATTCTATCCCACATCCCTGGGATCATGACCTGAGCCTAAGGCAGCTGCTTAACCCAGTGAGCCACCCAGGTTCCCCTATCCATCTAACTTTTGATGAACACTTACGTAGTTTCTAGTTTTTGGTTATGAACAGTACTGCAGTAAAATTTCTTGTCTGCATAAATTTTGGAATCAGCTTTTCAAGTTACACACACACACAGCATTTTGGGATTTTGATTGGAATTGCATTCAATCTGTAGATTAATTTAAGATCAAATTAAGATCAATCTCTTTGACATTGAGTCTTCTCTAAACACAGTATGTCTCTCCATCTATTTAAAGCACTTTCATGTTATTCAAGTGAAGTTTTATAATTTGAAGGCACTTGAACATCATTATAAGAAATTCCTTTATTTCTTGTTGCTATTGTAAACTATACCCGTTTAGAAGATTAAATTTTATAGCAGTTTATTGCTAATGTATACAAATATAATTGTAGTTTTTGTATATTGCATTTATAATTAGAAAATCTGATCAACTTGCTTATTAATTTTGATAATTTATATGTAAATGACAATTTTCTTTCTTTACCTCCCATCTTTATATTTTTATATCTTTTTCTCTTATATTACTGCACTCCTAAGACTTCTCTTCTCCAACACAAACACACCATTTTAAGTACAGTGCTGAATAGAAGTGTTAATAGTGTGCATTGTTATGTTGATCCTAATTTTATTTTTTTTTAAATATTCTATTTATTTATTCGTCAGAGAGAGATCACAAGTAGGCAGAGAGGCAGGCAGAGAGAGAGAGGAGGAAGCAGGCTCCCCACCAAGGAGAGAGCCCGATGTGGGGCTTGATCCCAGGACCCTAGGATCATGAGCCACCCAGGCACCCCTGTTGATCCTAATTTTAAAGGGAATGTTTTTAAAGGTTCACCATTGAGTAAAATGCAGTAGTTTATTGTAGATTTCATTTAATAGGTTAAAAGAATCCTAGGCTCCTGGGTGGCTCATTTGGTAAGTGTCTGCCTTAGGCTTGGGTCATGATCTCAGGGTCCTGGGATCAAGCCCCACATCGGGCTTCCTGCTCAGTGGGTAACCTGCTTCTCCCTCTCCCTCTGCCTGCCCCTGCTCCTTCTTGATCTCTCTCTTTGTCAAAAAAGCAAATAAAATCTAAAAAAAAAGAGGAAGGTCCAGTTTATTCTTAGTTTACCAATAGGATTTTTTAAAATGTGTAGACTTTGAATTTTATTAAATGTGTATTCTCTATTTCTTGAGATGACATGTTAATTTTCTATTTTAATTTACTAATGTGAATTACATTAGAGATTTTTCTTGTATTAAACTAATCTCACAGTCCTAGGATAAATAAAAACTGCTAGATTTAGTTCATTAATATTTTATTTAGGAATTTGATATTTTGTTCATGAGTGAGCTTGGCTTCTAATTTTTCCATGGTTCTCATATATCTCTATTTGATTTTAGTGACATAAAATCAAGTGGGAATGATTTCCTTTCATTCTATTTTCTGATAGAGATTATCCAAGGAACTATGTGTTCTTCAAATATCTGGCACAACTTTCAAGTAAAAAACATCTGAACCTACTATCTTCTTTATCAGAAAAATTTTAACTGATGCAATCTTTTAAATAGTTATAGAATCATTCCTGTCTGCTATTTCTACTTGTTAAAATTAAATTATAGTTTTCCAAGAATTTTTCTGTCTCGTATCACTTTCCAAATTTATTTATTTATTTATTTATTTATTTATTTATTTATTTTTAAAGATTTTTATTTATTTGACAGAGAGAAATCACAAGTAGGCAGAGAGGCAGGCGGAGAGAGAGAGGAGGAAGCAGGCTGTCCGCAGAGCGGAGAGCCCGATGCAGGGGCTCGATCCCAGAACCCTGGGATCATGACCTGAGCCGAAGGCAGAGGCTTTAGCCCACTGAGCCACCCAGGCGCCCCCTCACTTTCCAAATTTATTTGCTTGAAGTTCTTATATTTGGAGTTTTAAATGTTGCACTTGCAGTTATGTCCTCTCTTTTGTCCTAATATTGTTTACTGGTATCTTCTCGTTTTCCTCTTGATCAGTCTTGCCAGAAATTTGTCACTTTCTAAAGTTTTTTAAACATAATCAACTTTTAGCTTTTTACTTTTCTGTCTTTGTTTCTATTAAACTAATTTTTTCTTAACATTATTCTATTTCTTTCACTTTCTTTTGATTTTTCTTTTTAATTTCTGGAGTTAGATAGTCTGCTCATTAATTTTCAGACTTTCTTGCTTTTGAGTATAAGCATCTGATGCTATCATTTATCTACTAAATAGAAGTGATAAAAAATAGGACTGATAGTCCTCAGATGCATAATTGTATGGACATAAGGATTTTTTTAATATCTCCAATTATTTCAAAAATAAACACTGTTCCTGGCTTTCTTAATTTCACCACCACTTACTCCATTGTCCTGGGCACCTCACCCCTTTACTCAGGACTGCTGGGACCTACTAATCACCATTTAACAACTAAAGGGTTAATGCCTGACACAGTAGGAGGGCTCTAGGAATTTGGTGCCATTTCTAGTTTGATTGCATTCTTGACAGTGAACAAGCTTCTTGTGATTTCAGTTCTTTGAAATCTATTTAGATTTGCTTTATGGACAAACAAAGGGTCACTTTTAGTAAACATTCCATAAGCACTTGAAAAAATATACATTTTATAGTTGGGTTTAGTAGGGAGAAGTAGTATATAGTTGAATTAAGTTATGTTTCTTAATTTATGTTTCTTAATCTAGCTCAAATGGTCTACATTCTTCTGGGGTATTGTTTGCTTGTTGATATGAAAAATTTATTGTTGTCTTCTTATAACTATGTCAGTCTTGAAGTTTTATAATTAATTATAAAAATTTACAACTGCTATATCTTCCTGGTAAATTTAATATTTTATCAATATGTAAGGAAATTGTTTCTGATAATTTAATATCTTTGGCATTTTGCCCTAAAATCAAAATTTTTCCCCATTGTTATTACATTATTTTCATTTAGCTTAATATTTGCTTCGTATAACTTTGCCTATGTTTTCTAAAAAATTATTTTTGATAGAGATATTATTCACATACTGTGAAATAAACCATTTTTAAAAGATTCTATTTATTTATTTGATAGAGATCACAAGTAGGCAGAGAGGCAGGCAGAGAGAGAGAGAGAGGAGGAAGTAGGCTCCCTGCTGAGCAGAGAGTCTGATGTGGGGCTCGATCCCAGGACCCTGGGATCCTGACCAGAGCTGAAGGCAGAGGCTTTAACCCACTGAGCCACCCAGGCACCCCTGAAATAAACCATTTAAAAATATACAATTTAGTGGGTTTTCATTATATTCACACAGTTGTATACCATCACTAGTAATTCCAGAACATTTTCATCACCCTCAAAAGAAATTTTGGGTCATTCCAGATCCCCCTTCCCCTCAGGCCCCTGGCAACCACTAATCTGTTTATTGTCTCTATAGATTTGCCTGTTCTGGACATTTCATACAAATGGAATCATACAATATGTAGTCTTTGGTACCTGCCTGTTCTCATTGGGCAAAATGTTTGCAAGGTTATTCATTTTGCAGCATGTGTAGATACCCCTTTTTATAACTGAATGATATTCTGCTTCATGCTATACCACATTTGTTAATCTACTCATAAACTGATGGAGATTTGGGCTGGTTCCACTTTTGGCAATCATGAATAATGCTGCCATGAACATTGTTGTACAAGTTCTTGTGTGGATATATGTTTTCATCTCTCTTGGATATATACCTAGGAGCAGAATTGCTCAGTCATCTGATAACTCAATCTATGATGCTTAGAGGAACTGCCAAACTGTTTTTCAAAGTGGCCAAACTGTTTTTCAAAGTTTTATATCCCCAAAAGCAACATATGAGGCTTCTAAATTCTCTGAATCTTCACTAACACTTGTTATTGTCCATCTGTTATTACACACATTTTTTAAAGATTTTATTTATTTATTTGACAGAGAGAGATCACAAGTAGGCAGAGAGGCGGGAGGTGGGGGTGGGGGTGGGGAGCAGGCTCCCTGCTGAGCAAAAGCCCAATGTGGGGTTTGATCCCAGGACCCTGAGATTATGACCTGAGCTGAAGGCAGAGGCTTAACCCACTGAGCCACCCGGGTGCCTCTATTATACCCACCTTAAGTGAAAATGAAATGATATCTCTCTCATGATGCTCATTTGACTATGAGATTACACATCATTTCATAAACTAATTGGTTATTTATATATCTTCTTTGGAGAACTGTCTATTCAAATGTTTTGCTTATTTTTAAATTGGATTATTTGGAGGTTTTAATTCTTTTTTAAATTTTATTTTATTTTTTCAGTGTTCCAAAATTCATTGTTTATCCACCATACCCAGTGCTCCATGAAATACATGCTCTCCTTAATACACACCACCAGGCCCTCCCAATCCCCCACTCCACTCTCCTCCAAAATCCTCAGTTTGTTTCTCAGAGTCCACAGTCTCTCATGGTTTGTCTACCCCTCTGATTTCCCCCATCTCACTTCTCCTGTCCAACTCCCAATGTCCTCATTGTTATTCCTTATGCTCCACAAGTGAGTGAAACCATGTGATAATTGATTCTATCTGCTTGACTTATTTCACTCAGCATAATCTCCTCCAGTCCTGTCCATGTTGATACAAAATTTGGGTATCCATGCTTTCTGATGGACGAGTAATACTCCATTGTATATATGGACCATACCTCTTTATCCATTTGTCTGTTGAAGGGCATCTTGGCTCCTTCCACAGTTTGGAAATTGTGGCCATTGCTGCTATGAACATTGGGGTACAGATGGCCCTTCTTTTTACTATGTCTGTATCTTTGGGGTAAATACCCAGTAGTGTAATTGCAGGGTCATAGGGAAGCTCTATTTTTAATTTCTTAAAGAATTTCCATACTGTTTTCCAAAGTGGCTGCACCAACTTGCATTCCCACTAACAGTTTAAGAAGGTTCCCCTTTCTCCACATCCTCTCCAACACTTGTTTCCTGTCTTGTTAATTTTGGCCATTCTAACTGGTGTACAGTGGTATCTCAATGTGTTTCTTTTTTAAAGATTTTATTTATTTATTTGACAGATAGAGATCACAAGTAGGCAGAGAGGCAGGCAGAGAGAGAGGAGGAAGCAGGTTCCCTGCTGAGCAGAGAGCCCGATGCAGGGCTCGATCCCAGGACCCTGACATCATGACCTGAGCCGAAGGCAGAGGATTTAACCCACTGAGCCACCCAGGTGCCCCTCTCAATGTGGTTTTGATTTGAATCTCCTTGATGGCTAAGGATGATGAACATTATTTCATGTGTCTGATAGCCATTTGTATGTCTTCTTTGGAGAAGTGTCTGTTCATGTCTTCTGCCTATTTTTGACATGATTATCTGATTTTTGGGTGTTGAGTTTGAGGAGTTGTTAATAGATATTGGATATCAGCCCTTTTTGGTGTCATTTGTGAACATCTCCTCCCATTCTGTGGGTTGCCTCTTTGTTTTGTTGACTGTTTCCTTTGCTGTGCAGATTTGGATCTTGATGAAGTCCCAAAATTTCATTTTCACTTTTGTTTCCTTTGCTTTCCTTTCCTTTCAAGAGGCATGTCTTGAAAGAAGTTGCTGTGACTGATGTCAAAGAGGTTATTGCCTATGTTCTCCTCTAGGATTTTGAAAGATTTCTGCCTCACATTGAGATCGTTCATCCATTTCGAGTTTATCTTTGTGTATGTTTTGAGAGAATGGTCAACTTTCATTCTTCTATACATAGCTGTCCAATTTTCCCAGCACCATTTATTGAAGACACTGTCTTTTTTCCACTGAATATTTTTTCCTGCTTTGTCAAAGATTATTTGGCCATAGAGTTGCAGGTCCATATCTGGGCTCTGGACTCTGTTTCACTGGTCTATGTGTCTGTTTTTGTGACTATACAATGCTGTCTTGATGATCACAGATTTGTAGTAAAGCTTGAAATCAGGCAACGTGATGACCCCACTTTTGATTTTCTTTTTCAACATTTCCTTAGCAATTCAGGGTCTCTTCTGGTTCCATACACATTTTAGGATTGTTTGTTCTAGAACTTTGAAAAATGCTGGTGGAGTTTTGATCAGAATGACATTGGAAGTATAGATTGCTCTAGGCAGTGTAGACATTTTAACAGTGTTTATTCTTCTGATCCATGAGCATGGAATGCTTTTCCATCTTTTTGTGTCCTCAATTTCTTTCATGGGTGTTCTGTAGTTCCTCGAGTACAGGTCCTTTACCTCTTTGGTTAGGTTTATGCCCAGGTATCTTATGGTTCTTGGTGCTATAGTAAATATAATTGATTCTCTAATTTCCCTTTTTATAATTTCATTGTTAGTGTATAAGAAAGTAACTGATTTCTGTGCATTGATTTTTTATCCTGCCACATTACTGAATTGCTCTGTGAGTTCTAGTAGATTGGAAGTGGAGTCTTTTGGGTTTTCCATATAAAGTATCATGTTATCTGCAATGAGAGAGACTTTGACATCTTCTTTGCCAATTTGAATAACTTTTATTTCTTTTTGTTGTCTGATTGCTGTTGCTAGGACTTCTAGTACTATGTTGAATAACAATGGCGACAGTGGGCATGTTTGTGGTTTTCCTCATCTCAAAGGGAAGGCTGTCAGCTTTTCCCCATTGAGAATGACATTCTCTGTGGGTTTTTCATAGATAGATTTTATGAAGTTGAGGAATGTTCCTTCTATCTCTATCCTTTTAAGCGTTTTAATCAGGAATGGATTCTGTATCTTGTCAAATGCTTTTTCTGCATCAGTTGAGAAGACCATGTGGTTCTTCTCTCTTCTCTTATTGATCTGTTCTATCACATTCATTGATTTGTGAATGTTGAACCACCCTTGCATCCCAGGGACAAATCCTACCTGGTCATGGTGGATAATCTTTTTAATATACTGTTGGGGCCTATTAGCTAGGATCTTGTTGAGAATCTTGGTGTGCATATTCATCAGGGATATTGGTCTGAAATTCTCCTTTTTTTGATGGGGTCTTTGCCTGGTTTGGGGATCATGGTAATGCTGGCTTCAGAAATAGAGTCTAGAAGTTTTCTTCTGTTCCTATTTTTTGAAACAGCTTTAGGAGAATAAGTATTATTTCTTCCTGAATGTTTGGTAGAATTCCCCAGGGAATCCATCAGTCCTGGGCTCTTGTTTTTTGGGGATGTTTTTGATTACTGCTTCAATCTCGTTACTAGGTTTGGTCTATTCAGGTTGTCAATTTCTTCCTGGTTCAGTTTCAAAAGTTTATAGGTTCCCAGGAATGCATCCATTTCTTCTAGGTTGCTTAACTTATTGGCATAAAACTGTTGATAATAATATCTGATGATTGTTTCTATTTCCTTGGAGTTACTCATGATCTCTCCCCTTTCATTCGTAATTTTGTTAATCTGGGTTCTCTCTCTTTTCTTTTGGATTAGTTTGGCCAGTGGTTTATCAATCTTATAGATTCTTTCAAGGAACTAGCTTCTAGTATCTTTGATGTGTTCTATTGTATCTCTAGTTTCTATCCCACAGATCTCTTCTATAATCCTGATTATTTCCCTTCTTGTGTGTGGGGTTGGCTTAATTTGTTGTTGGTTTTCCAGTTCTTTAAGGTGTAAAGGGAGCTGGTGTATTCTGGAATTTTCAATTTTTTGAGGGAGGCTTAGACGGCTATGTATTTCCCCCTTAGGACTGCCCTTGCCATGACCCATAGGTTTTTCGACTGAAGTGTCTTCATTCTCATTGGTTTCCATGAATTGTTTAAGTTCTTCTTGGAGTTCCTGGTTGATCCAAACATTCTTAATCAGGGTTGTCTTTAGCATCCAAGTGTTTGAATTCCTTCCAAACTTTTTCTTATGGTTGAGTTCCAGTTCCAAAGCATTGTGATCTGAGAATATGCAGGGAATAATCTCAGTCTTTTGGTATTGGTTGAGTCCTGATTTGTGACCCAGTATGTGGTCTATTTGGAGGAATTTCCATGTGTGCTTGAGAAGAATGAGTATTCTGTTGTTTTAGGGTAGAATGTTCTGTATATATCTATGACGTCCATTGGTCCAGTGCGTCATTCAAAACTCTGTTTTTGTTGTTGTTGTTGTTGATTTTCTGCTTGGATGATCTATTACTGAGAGTGGCATGTTAAGATCCCCTACTGTTAATGTATTCATATCATTATGACTCTTTATTTTGAATAACAGTGGGTTTATGTAGTTGGTACTCCCATATTGGGGGTATAAATATTAAAATTGTTAGATCTTATTGATGTATTGACCCTTTAAGAATGATGTAGTGTCCTTCTGCATCTCTGACTACAGTCTTATTTTTTAATATTTTATTTATTTGACAGAGAGAAGTCACAACTAGGCAGAGGCAGGCAAAGAGAGAGGAGGAAGCAGGCTCCCTGCGGAGCAGAGAGCCCGATGTGGGGCTCGATCCCAGGACCCTGGGATCATGACCTGAGCCGAAGGCAGAGGCTTTAACCCACTGAGCCACCCAGGCACCCCTCTGACTACAGTCTTTAGTTTAAAATCTAATCTATCTGATATGAGAATTGATACCCCAGATTTCTTTTGAGTCCCGTTGGCATGAAAGATGCTTCTCCATCCCTTCACTTTCATTTTGGATGTATCTTTAGGTTCCAAACATGTCTCTTCTAGACAGCATATGGATGGGTCCTGTCATTTAATCCAATGTTAAACCCTGTGCCATTTTATGGTAGCATTTAGGCCAGTCATGTTGAGAGTGATTATTGAAAGATACGTTTTTATTGATATCATGTTGCCTGTGAAGTCCTTGTTTCTATACATTGTCTCTGTAAATTTCTGGTCTATGTCACTCTTGGGTTCTTTCTTCTTTCATAGAACCCCCCTTAATATTTCTTGTGTCAGCTTGGTGGTCACATACTTTTTTAAACCTTGGTGGTCTTGGAAACTCTTTATCTCTCCATCCATTTCAAATGTCAACCTTGCCGGATAAAGTATTCTTGGCTGCATGTTCCTCTCATTTAGTGCCCTTAATATGGCTTGCCAGACTTTTCTGGCTTGCCAGAATTCTGTGGACAAGTCAGACATTCTGATGGACCTTCCTCTGTTATGTAAGGAATCTATTCCCCCTAGCTGTCCTTAGAAGCTCTTGTCTAAAATTATGATTCATGAGTCTCACAATTAAGTGTCTTGAGGTCTTTCTAGATTCATTGATCTTGGTGGGTGTTCTTTCTGCCTCTAGGACCTGAACAGATCGGGAAAATTTTCATTGAGAATTTGTTCAACTATATCTTCTAGTCTTCTTTTTCCACGCCCTCAGGGATCCTGATATTTGTGACATTGGAATGGTTCATGGCATCATTTATTTCCCTAATTCTGTTTTCCTGGCTTCTAAGCTGTTCCGGGCCTCCTCCTGATCCTTTTTCTCTATCAGTTTGTCCTCTAGATCACTAATTCTATCTTCTGCCTCGGTTACCCTACCTTTTAGCATATTTAGATTAGAATGGATCTCACTGATAGCATTTTTCACTTCTGCCAGTTCAGCTCTCACTTCCGCCCATAGAGATTCTCTGTTGTCACTAATGGTTTTCTCCAACCTAGCCATTGCCTGGATAATTGTTACCCTGAATTCCCTTTCCAACATACTGTTTATGTCCACATCCAGTAGTTCTGGTAGACGGTACAGTCTCTGAATTTTTATTCTGCTAGGTGTTCCTCCTCTGAGTCATTTTGTTGAGAAGTGGTTGAGGGAATGTACAGCTGACTATTTCAACCATGATCCAGGCATGTTGCACCCTGGAAATTTTCAGAGCAATTGGGAGTCACCACAAAAAAAAAAAAAGAAAAAAGAAAAAAGAGAGAGAGAGAGAAAAGAGAATACCCAGGCAGAATGAACCCCAAAAGTAAGATTTATAAGGTATATAAACAAAAATGGACAAATAAAGACTGACAAAAGTAAATGACAAGAAAAGAAAAAGGAACCCAGCCAAAATGATCCCCAAGGATAAGATTTATATAATACCAGAACAAAAACAAATACCCAGAAACACTGACAGAAGATGATGGGAGGGTGGTTATAAATCCTTGATGTGGGTGAGGAAGGTTATTTTGGTTCAACCTGGGTGTATCTTGATATCTTTGTTAAAGGGCTCAACTTTCCAGGGATAAAGCGAGATCATATGTGAGATCATATATATGATCTCACTATATACATATATATATATATATATATATATACACACACACACATATATATATATATACACACATATATATATATATACACACACACACACATATATACACGTAGTTTATATATAGGGTAGTATATATAAACCATATGTATGGTTTATATGGTATATATATATATGTATGGTTTATATATGGTTTATGTAAACCATATGTATAGTTTATATATAGGGTAGTATTGATAAACCATATATATATATATGGTTTATATATAAGGTAGTATTGATTAGGGAAAGAGGATTACCTTGAAGTTTATATCAATATGTATATTAAAAAAATAGAAAAGAAAAAGAAAAACACAGGTATATTTATGAAAAATGTTCAAGTTAAAAGGTTAAAATGGAATATGTTGTCTTAAACCTCTAGTTGTAATGATAAGTAGGTTAAAAAAATTTAAAAGTACAAGAATTCATGAGAATGAATTAAAAAAATATTGTCTCCATGAAATATACATGTTTTAGGTCAATACTGGGAGCTTAATATATTGTTTTCCCCTGATACTGAGGTTTTACAATTTTATGAGGAGCCTCTGGTGGTTTTCCTCTTGTTCTTTTTTTTTTTTTAAGATTTTATTTATTTATTTATTTGACAGACAGAGATCACAAGTAGGCAGAGAGGCAGACAGAGAGAAAGGGGGGAAGCAGGCTCCCCGCTTAGCAGAGAGCCCGATGCGGGGCTCGATCCCAGGACCCTGAGACCATGACCTGAGCCGAAGGCAGAGGCTTAACCCACTGAGCCACCCAGGCGCCCCTCCTCTTGTTCTTTTGACTTGCCTACTGGGGGAGGGGCCTCCCGCCTTGTTTTTCAGTCAGTCTTGCTTGGATTGATTCGTTCTGCCCCATATTAAGGGGCTGGTCTCTGTGGAAACCATTTTTTCAGGCTTTTGTTCTCTGGAGGTTTTTGTTCTTTGGCAGCTTTTTGTGCCTTTCAGTGGTTTAGTGGAAAGCAAAATGCACCCAGACCTCCACCTCAGAGAGAAACCTCAGTCTGCTCCCCTCTGGGTGGTACAGAACACACAGACTCCCCCTTTGCAAACTCTGCTGAACAGCACAGCCTCCCACAGCAGGAGTGCACCCTAGCTACCTTCTCAGTGGTCGCCCAAGGCACCCACATGTCTCTGTACACCTATGCCAATAACCACGAGCAATATTGGTCCAGGGAGCCCATTTCCGGTGGCTCCCTTTGCTGGGACTGCTGTCTGGAGTCCAGGCCCACACAGGATGTGCTCGGTCCCCATGGCTGTGCAGGTCACAGAAGGCTGCCACCAAGGGATCCCAACCAGAGGTTACACCAGGTTCTGCCAGGCATTGTCTGGGAGTGTCCAGACTCTCAGTGGTGGCAGGTGGCTGGGGTCCTAAAGAGTGTAGGATGGCACCCACACCAAGCTCTGTCAGGCGCGGGGGGTGGAGGGCAGGAGTGTGTGTGCTCACAGCCCATGGTGGTGCAGCGCATGCAAAGCGCAGGAGGTTGTGGACCTAGAGAGTGCCGGTTGGCACCCACACCAGAAGCTCTCATGCATGGGCAGGAGTGCACCCAGCTGAGTGGTGGTGCAAGCAACAGGTGGGCTCTCAGGCACCATGGACTGGAGACCCTGCTGCACTCTCTCTGGCATGGGTGGTTGCCAGCATTGGCCATCCTGGGTCTGTGGGTTTAGACCTGTGCCAGTTACCACCTGATTCCACCAGTTACCACCAAAGCTCTTTTGCTCTTTCTGAGTGCCTTCAACCAGTCTCCAAAATAATGCTGGTCTCCAACCACAGGACACTTTCATATTGGGGTATTACTTTCCATTGAGTTGCTTCTGGTGGCTCCCTCCCCCTTCTGCTTATCCTCCAATATCCATCTGAGTATTCCCACTCAGCTTTACCTCTCCACTGATGTCTTCTGACCCCACCGAGATCCAGAAGTGTATAATCCTACATCTCAGGCTGGTTTCATGGGTGTTCAGAGTGCTCTGGTAGCTATTTAGCTCATTTTATGGGACCAATTGAAACAGGGTCTCCTACTTCTCCACCATCTTGCCCCTCCTCCAGATTGTCTTTTAAAAAGATTCTATTTATTTATTTATTCATTCATTCATTTATTTGAGAAAGAAAGAAGCTGGTGGGGGAGGCAAAGGGAGAGGGAGAGAGAGAAATTTTAGCTAACTCTGCACCCAGTGAGGAGCCTGATGTAGAGCTCAATCTCACAATCCTGAGATCATGACCTTGAGATCATGACCTGAGCTGAAACCAAGAGTCAGAAACTTAACTGACTGTGCCATCCAGGTGCCCCAAGTGTTATTTGTCTTTTTGTTGATGTTGATTTGTATGAGTTGTTCATATATTCTGAAAATTAGAGTCTTATCAGATATGTAATTTGCAAATATTTATTCCCATTCTGAGTTTCTGAGTTGTTTTTTTCACTTTCTTAATAATATCTATTGAAGCAAAAAAAAATAATAATTTTGATGATGT
The DNA here is from genome assembly GCF_922984935.1 of Meles meles. Taxonomy (NCBI): domain Eukaryota; kingdom Metazoa; phylum Chordata; class Mammalia; order Carnivora; family Mustelidae; genus Meles; species Meles meles. Next base: position 48,267,155 of record NC_060087.1, on the reverse strand, counting down.
CCAATTGACCTATTTTTTTGGTCATTTCTCGTTTGTGCTTTAGGGATCAGAGCCCAGAAACCAATGTCTAATCCAAAGTTATTCTTTTTTTCAGTTTTTATTTAAATTCCAGGTAATTAATATATAGTGTCATATTAGTTTCAGGTGTACAATATAGTAATTAAACACTTCCATATATCACCCTGAGCTCATCACAACCAGTGCACTTCTTAATCTCCATCCCCTATTTCACCCATCCCCATAACCCCCTTCACTCTGGTAAACATCATATTGTTCTCTATAATTAAGAATCTGCTTCTTGCTTTGCCTCTCTCTCTCTTTTTTTTTCTTTTGCTTGTTTGTTTTGTTATTTAAATTCCACATATGAATGAAATCATATGGTATTAGTCTTTTTATGATTGACTTATTTTTCTTAGCAGTATATTCTTTAGTTGTATCCACATCATTGCAAATGGGAAGATTTTATTCATTTTTATGCCTGAATAATAATTTCTTATAAATATATAACATATTTTCTTTATCCATTCATCAATCAATGGATAATTGTGTTATTTCCATGCCATGGGTATTGTAATAATGTTGCTATAAACATAGGAGTTTAGGTATTCCTTTGAATTATTGCTCTTGTATTCTTTGCTTAAATACCAACTAGCACCATTGCTGGATCATAAGGCAGTTCCATTGTTAAGTTTCTGAGGAATCTCCAAACTGTTTCCACAGTGGCTGCACCAGTTTGCATTCCCACCAATAATGCAAGAGGATTTCTTTTTCTTCACATCCTTTTGAACACATAATGTTTCTTATGTTGTTCATTTTAGCAATGCTGACAGGTGTGAGGTGACATCTTATTGTAGTTTTGATTTGTATTTCCTGATGGTAAGTGATGATCAACATCTTTTCATGTGTCTCTTGGCTATGTTGGTAGAATTCACCTGTGAAGCCATCTGGTCCTGGACTTTTGTTTGTTTGGGGTTTCTTGATTACTGATTCAATTTCTATGCTGGTTATTTGTCTGTTCAAGTTTTCTATTTCTTTCTGTTTCAGTTCTTGTGGTTTGTATATTTCTAGGAACTTATCATTTCCTTTAGTTTGTCCAATTTTGGCATATAGTTTTTTCATAATATTCTCTTATGATTATTTGTATTTTTGTAGTATTGGTTGTGATTTCTCCTCTCTCATTTATGAATTTCTTTGAACCTTCCTCTTTTGTTCTTGACAAGTCTGGCTAGAGGTTTATCAATTTTATTGATTTTTTCAAAGACCATTTCCTGGTTTCATTGATGTTTTCTTTTTTTTAATCCATATATCATTTTTTTTTATTTAAATTCAGTTAGCCAACTTATAGTACATCATTAGTTACAGATGTCATGTCCAATAATTTATCAGTTTCATACAACACCCAGTGCTCATCACATCACATGCCCTCCTTAATGCCCATCACCCACCTCCCCTCCAGCAACCCTCAGTTTGTTTCCTAGAGCTAAGAGTCTCTCAGGGTTGTCTTCCTCTCTGATGACTTCCCATTCAGTTTTCCCTCCCTTCTTCTATGATCTTCTGTGCTGTTTCTTATATTCCACATATGAGTGAAACTATATGATAATTGTCTTTCTCTGTTTGACTTGTTTTGCTCAGCATAATGTCCTCCAGTTCCACCCACATCAATGTAAATTATAAATATTCAGCCTTTCTGATGTCTGAATAATAATCTGGGGTGTGTGTGTGTGTGTGTGTGTGTGTGTGTGTGTGTGTGTGATATATATATATATATATCTCACATCTTTCTTATCCATTCTTCTATCAATGGACATCTTGGCTCTTTCCACAGTTTGGCTATTGTTGATCTTCTGCTTAGATGATCTATTGCTGTAAGTGGGGTGTTGAAGTCCCCTACTATTACTGTATTATTATTAATGTGTTTTTAAAATTTGCTTATTAATTGTTTTATATAATTGGCTGTTCCCAAGTTAGGAGCATAAATATTTATAATTTTAGATCTTAATGTTGGATAAACCCTTTAAGTATGATATAGTGTTCCTCTTCATCCCTTACTACAGTCTTTGGTTTAAAATCTAATTTGTCTGATATGAGGATTGCTATCCCAGCTTTCTTTGGATGTCCATTAGCATGATAAATTATTCTCCACACCCTCACTTTCTTTCAATCTGGAGGTTTCTTTAAGTCTAAAATGAGTCTCTTGAACACAGCATATGGATGGTCTTGCTTTTTTATTCAATCTGATACCTTGTGTCTTTTGATTGGAGCATTTATATTCAGAGTAATTAGTGAAAGATATGAATTTAATGCCATTGTATTACCTGAAAAGTCCCTGTTTCTGTAGATTGTCTCTGTTTCTTTCTGGTCTATGTTACTTTTGGGCTCTCTCTTCACTTAGAGGACCCCCTTTAATATTTCTTGCAGGGCTTATTTAGTGGTCACATATTCTTTTAGTGTCTGTTTGTCCTGGAAGCTCTTTATCTCTCCTTTCATTCTGAATGAATCCTTGTTGGATAAAATATTCTTGCCTGCATGTTTTTCTCATTTAATACCCTGAATATATCATTCCAGTCCTTCTTTGCCTGCCAGGTCTCTGTGGATAGGTATAATGCCAACCTGATGATTCTGCTCCTGTAGGTCAAAAACCTCTTGTCTTGAGCTGCTTTCAGGATTTTCTCTTTATCTCTTTATATCTGAAATTTGCAAGTTTAACTGTTACATGTCAGGGTGTTGATCTATTTTTATTGATTTTGAGAGGGTTCCACTCTACCTCTTATTCTGATATGCCTGTTTCCTTCCCCATATTAGGGAAATTCTCAGCTATGATTTGCTCAAATGTACCTTCTGTCCCTCTCTCTCTTCTTCCTCTGGCAACCCAATAATTCTAATGTTTCATTTTATAGTATAGCTGATTTCTCAAAGTCTTCCCTCATGGTCTAATAGTTATTTTTCTCTCTTTTCCTCAGATTCCTTCCTTTCCATCAACTTGTCTTCTATGTCACTATCTTCCTCACTCCCCTCTCTTCAGTAAACCCTCAGGGATAAACAGTCTTCACTTTTGTGTGTGCCAAATTCTGCAGTCTCCTGCAGTGCATGCCCAATCCTGGGAGACCAGGGGAAGGTGGAGGGCTGCTGCATTTCCATCCTTTGTAGGGTCCCTGACCAGACAGGGGTCATCTTATCATGCATGCTTCTGCATCACCCCTCCCAGGAGGAGGCAGAGGGCCTCATGTTTCCACCCTTTGCAGGAGCCCCCACATGGAGAGCTGTCACCTGACCAAACTGTGGTTCATGGCTAATGGCAAACTGATTTGAGAGCCACCTGCTCGGCTCACTGACCCTAACCAGTTTCCCCACTCCAATGCTTGGGAACTCTTCTGGTTCAGGCACCCCTGTTCTTTCTTCGACCCTGGGGATCCTGAGACCACACTGTCTCACCTAGGAGTCTGTCCCACTTCACCACTTGAGCACCTTTCAGATAGGGACCTTCTAAAGATTCTAATTTTGCACTCAGGGACTATATCATTTTCCTGTAGCTGGCATATGGAGTCTCCCTTCCCCCACTGATCATCTTCTAATATATCCTCTCAGATTCATTTTCCACACCTCCTACCTTGAAAAAATGGTCACGTTTCTATTTGTAGAATTCCAGCAATTCTCTTCTTACATCTCAGGTTGAATTAATAGGTATTCAAAATGGTCTGATAGTTATCTAGCTAAATTTAAGGGACCAGATTAGAGGTCCCCTAGTCTTCCATCATCTTGCTTCATCCCCTCTAATTTTGTATACCACTTATTTTTGCTCTAATATGCATTATTTATTCCATTCTGCTGGTTTTAGGTTATTTTGTTGTTCTTTTTCTAGCTCCTTTCGGATTCTTTTTTTTCTTTTAATCTGAGATTTTTCTTGATTCTTGAGGTCTGTATTGCTATATACTTTCTTCTTAGGACTGCTTTTGCTGCATCCCAAAGGCTTTGTACCATTGTGTTTTCATTTTCATTTGTTTCCATGTATTTTTGAATTCTTTATTTCTTGTTTTATGCATTCATTGCTTAGTAGCATGTTATTAACCTCCATGTATCTGTGGTCTTTCCAGATTTTTTCTTGTGGTTGACTTCTAGTTTCATAGTGTTTTGGTCAGAAAATATGCATGGTATGTCTTTGATCTTTAATTTGTTCATGTTTGTGTTTTGTAGGCTAATATGTGATCTATTCTGGAGAATGTTCCATGCACACTTTAAAAGAGTGTGTATCTTGCCATTTTAGGTTGGAATGTTCTGAACATACCTGTTAAATCCATGTGTTCCTGTGTATCATTCAAAACCATTGTTTCCTTGTTCATTTTCTGTTTAGATTATCAGTTCATTGATGTTAGTGGGGTGTTAAAGTCCCCTACTAATGTATTATTATCAACTAGTTCCTTTATGTTTGTTATTAACTGTTTTCTGTATTTGGGTGCTCCTATGTTGAGTGCACAAATATTTATAATTGTTATATCTTCTTATTGGATTGTCTCTTTTATTATGATATAGTGTCCTTTGTTTCTTGTTACAGACTTTGTTGTAAAGTCTATTTTATCCTATGGAAATATTGATACTCTGGCTTTCTTTTGATATCCATCTGTATGATGTTTTTTCTGTTCTCTCACTTTCAATCTGTAGATGTGTGTAGCTCTAAAATGGGTCTCCTATAGGCAGCATAGGGTATTGTTTTTTAATTCCAATCTGTCACCCTATGTCTTTTGATTGGAATGTTTAGTCCCTTTACATTCAAAGTAATTATTGAGAGATGTGTATTTTTTGCCATTTTATTATGTGTTTTGTGGTTGTGTCTGAGGATTTTCTCTGGTCTGCTCTTGTTTTTTTTTTCTCTTTAATATTTTGCTGATTTTCTTTAATCTTCTTTATTTATTTATTTATTTCTCTTTATCCTTTACATATTTATTACTGGTTTTTGATTTGAGGTTACCATTAGATTTGTCTATAATCTCTTCTGTATATAGGTGTCTACATTAAGCTGATGGTCACTTAAGTTTGAACCCATTCTTTTCTCCTCTCCTCCTCACATTTTAGGTATATGTTGTTAAATTTTATATCATTTTATTGTGATTTCCTTGAATTATTTTTACAGAAATGTTTATCTTTACTGCTTTTTTGTTTCCTACCTCTAATTTTTCACTTTTGGTCTTTCTTTTCCACTCAAAGAGTCCCTATTAATATTTCTTGCAGAGCTGGTGTAGTAGACATTAACTCCTTTAGCTTTTGGTTATCTGAGGAACTCTTAGTTTCTCCTTTTTTTCTGAATGATAGCCTTGGTGGATAGAGTATTCTTGGCTGTGCATTTTTCCCATTCAGTAGTTTGAATATATCATGCTATTGTCTTCTGGCTTGCAAAGTTTCTGTTGAAAATCTATCTTTATGGGTTTTCCATTGTAAGTTGTTTTCTTCTTTTGCCTTGCTGCTTTTAGAATTTATCTTTATCACTATATTTTGCAAGTTTAATTACACTATGTCATGGTGTGTCTGCTTTTTTGATATTTGGGGGGGTTCTCACTGCCTTATGGATCTGGATATTTGTTCCATTCCCCAGATTAGGGAAGTTTTCAGTTATTATTTCTTCAAATAAATTTTCTGCCACCTTTTCTTTCCTTTCTTCTGGGATTACTATAATACAAATGTTATTACACTTGATGGAATCACTGATTTCCCTAAATCTATTCTCATTTTGCATAATTTTTCTTTTGTTCATTGTAACTACTTTCCATTATTCTGTCTTCTAGGTCAGTATTTCATCCGGCTGCTTCTTCCATCCTGCTGTTCATTTGATCAAGCATATTCCTCATTTTGTTCATTCTGCCCTTTATTTCTGCTATATTATTCCTTATCTCTGTTAAAGATCTCACTCATGTCTTCCACTCTTTTCTCAAGTCCAGTGAGTATCTTTGTGATCATTGCTTTAAATTCTCTATTAGACATGTTACGTATATCTGTCTCATTTAGCTCTCTGACTGTGGCCTTGTGCTTTTCTTTCATTTGGGATAAATTCCCCTCTCCTCATTTTGTGTCTGTTTCTGTGTGTTAAGAAAGTCAGCTTTGTCTTCTACTCTTGAAAGTGTTGATTCTATGAAAAAAAATTCCTGGAGTGCTCTTTCATGCAGTGTTCCCTATTCATCAGAACCCAGCACTTCAGGAAAGTATCTTATGTGTGTTGCTAATGTCCTGCTGTTATGTCTGAGTCACTTTTCCTTTTAGTGCAATTGTCTACACTGACTGTCTGTTGGGAGATATGCTTTCTCCCTGTGCTGTTAGTGGGACCCATGCTGGCCTGCCCTGATGGGGCATGCCCACCAGGGAACTTTGGAGCAGGACAAAACCGTTAACAAAATTTGTAATGGGCAGCTAGTCCTATGCAAAATCCTCTGAAACACTGCAGTGGCTGGAAGCTGTATGCAGGGTGACTGTGGGGTGAGAGGCTGCACATGGCACTTGATGATATCTTGACCGGGCTGGGCCCTGGGTACTGTGGTGGTGGGGGGGCATGCAGCTGGGTACAATGCAGTGCTTGGGATTGGCACGGTGGCCAGGCTTAGCGGGCAGCAGCTGTGCACCTGGCAGCTTGTCACAGATGTGACAGCAGCTGAGGGCCATGGCAAGACATGGAATGTGATGGTGACTGGAGTACAAAGCTAGGTGTGGTGTGGTGTTTGGGCCTGGTGTGGTCAATGGCACAGTGCATGATGGCAACCATGCACCCAGCTTCTGGGCAAGGTACGTGTGCAGCTTTAACATAATTTGCCCAGAGTCTAGGGCCAAAGCTCTCAGGCTTGGAGTGGGTGAGTTCTCTGGAGAATTCATAGGCATTGTGCACTGCTAGAGGTTTAGGTAACAAGTGTCTATGTAGTCATGCTTCCCACAGGTGTCTCTGTGTTGATGCTGGGGAGCAGGGGAGGAAAATGGCACATGCCAGCTCCCTCATTTTCAAAGCTGTCCCCTGACACATAATGAAATCAGTATGAACAGATTTGATTCCTGTTTGCCCCCTGTGTTATGCAAACTGCTGTTTTTTTATGTTTCCTCTCCATGCAGGCTGCTGTCTCTTTAAGGGTGGCAACACAACTATTACTTGCTCTCCTGAATGCTCCAGTACTGTGTAAGCTGACTTTTAGAGTTCAGCCCCTCTGGGTGTTAAAGTCAAACATTATGGCAAGTCTGAGCTCCTTGGTGTGAGGGCCTGTTTCTCTGCCTTCTCCATGTACACAGCTCCTTCCCTCCTCTGGGCAGCACTGCTCTACCTTCCTAACCTTTCATATGCAGCTTCTCCCCTGTATTTAGTTGCATTGTTTTTTCTGCCAGTCTTTAAATCACTCTCTGGTTTATTTCCTTGGATGGGGATGATATCCAGTTGAAAATGTAGTCTGGGTGAGCTCAGGGTCTTCCTATTCCTTTATCTTCCCAAGCCCCTTATTGCTATAGTTTTTAATTAAATTTTGGAAGCTGAGTCCTCTAATTTGTGCTTTTTTAAAGATGATTTGGCTCTTCTAGTCCCTGAGGGTTTCCACATGAATTTTAGGATCAATTTGTCAATTTCTGCAAAGAGATCAGCTGAAATTTATTTATTTATTTATTTATTTATTTATTTATTTATTTTAGAAGTCAGCTGAAATTTAGATAGAAAGTGTGTTGAATCTGTAGATCAATTGGAACATGCTGGTACCCTAACAATATTGTCTTAGGTCCATGAAAATGAGATGTTATTCAATTTATTTAGCTTCTCTTTAATACCTTTAAATAATTATTTGTAGTTTTTAGAGTATAAGTTTTGCATTTAAAAAAATAATTCTAAGTACTTTTTATGTTATTGTAAATTGGGCTATTTTTCTTAATTTCATTTTGTTTGCTTTGCACCTTTAAAGAAATAGAATTGACTTTTATATATTGAACTTGATCCCAAAACATTGCTGAACTCATGTATTAGTCCTAGTAGATTTTTATAGTTGATTCCTTGGAACTTTCTGTGTATAACTGCAAATAAATGTTTCTTCCATTCCAATCTGGATGCCTTTTATTTCATTTTATTGCTTCTATGAATATTAGGGTCCACATGGCCCTTCTTTTCTTACATAATTATCCTGGCTAGAATCTCTAGTACAATGTTGAAAAGATGAGATGAGAGCAGACAGCTTTCTCTTTTTTTTTTTCTCTGATTTTAGGGAGATAACATTCAATCTTTCACCATTAAGTGCACTATTAGTTCTGTGTGTGTGTGTTTGTGTGTGTTTACAGCTGTCTTTTATCAGGATAAGGAACTCCCCTTCTATTCTTCATTTTTTTTTTAATGATTATGTTATGTTAGTCACCATACAGTACATCATTAGTTTTTGATGTAGTGTTCCATGATTCATTGTTTGCATATCACACCCAGTGCTCCATGTAATATATGCCCTCATTGTTGGGCTAACACATCCCCCACACCATCCCCTCTAAAATCCTCAGTTTGTTTCCCAGAGTCCATGGTCTCTCATGGTTCCTCTCCCCCTCTGACTCCCCTCTTCATTTTTCCCGTCCTTCTCCTAATAATGGTTTATATTCCAGAAATAAGTGAAACCATATGAAAATTGTCCTTCTCTGCTTGACTTATATAATCGTCTCCAGTTCCATTCATATTGATGCAAATGATGGGTATCCATCCTTTCTGATGACTGAGTAATATTCCATTGTATATATGGACCACATCTTTTTTTTAAGATTTTATTTATTTATTTGACAAACAGAGATCTCAAGTAGGCAGAGAGGCAGGCAGAGAGAGAGGAGGAAGCAGGCTCCCTGCTGAGCAGAGAGCCCCATGCAGGGCTCGATCCCAGGACCTGGGATCATGACCTGAGCCGAAGGCAGAGGATTTAACCCACTGAACCACCCAGGCGCCTTATGGACCACATCTTCTTTATCCATTCTTCTGTCGGAGGGCATCTCAGCTCTTTCCACAGTTTAGCTATTGTGGACATTGCTGCTATGAACTTTGGGGTATAGATGGCCCTTCTTTTCACTACATCTGTATCTTTGGGGTAAATACCCAGTGGTGTAATTGCTGGGTCATAAAGTAGGTCTATTTTTAATATTTTGAAGAACCACCACACTGTTTTACAAAGTGGCTGTACCATCTTGCATTCCCAACAGTGTAATAGGGTTCTCCTTTCTCCACATCCTTTCCAACATTTGTTGTTTCTTGCCTTGTCAGTTTTTGCCATTGTAACTGGTGTGTGTAAGTTGGTATCTCAATGTAGTTTTGATTTGAATTTCTCTGATGGCAAGTGATGTTGAACATTTTTTCATGTGTCTGTTAGCCATTTATATGTCTTCTTTGGAGAACTGTCTGTTCATGTCCTCTGTGCATTTCTTGACTAGGTTATTTTTTGGGGGGAGTGTTGAGTTTGAGAAGTTTTTTATAGATCTTGGATACAAGCCCTTTTTCTGTAATATCATTTGCAATATCTTCTCCCATTCCATGCGTTGCCTCTTAGTTTTGTCAACTGTTTCTTTTGCTGTGCTGTGCTTTTTATCTTGATGAAGTCCCAAAAGTTCATTTTCACTTTTGTTTTCCTTGCCTTTGGAAATGTGTCTTGAAAGAAATTGTTGTGGCCGATGTTGCAGAGGTTGCTGCCTATGTTCTTCTCTAGGGTTTTGGTGGATTCCTGTCTCACATTGATGTCTTTCATCCATTTTGAGTTTAATCTTTTTGTATGGTGTAGGAGAATCATCGAGTTCATTCTTCTGTATCTGCCCCTTTCTCTGCTTTTTTTTCTGATGAACTAGCTGGCATTTATCTATTTATTTATTTTAAATATTTTATTTATGTATTTGACAGAGAAAGATCACAAGTAGGCAGAGAGGCAGGCACAGAAAGAAGGGGAAGCAGGCTCCCAGCTGAGCAGAGAGCCCAATGCGGGGCTTGAGCCCAAGACCCTGAGACCATTACCTGAGCCAAAGGCAGAGACTTAACTCACTAAGCCACCTAGGCACCACATAGCTGGCCTATATTTAGCCTTTTGTTCTTAATTAAATGAATTAATGAATGCTCTTAATTAATTATTATTTTTAAAGATTTTATTTATTTATTTGACAAAGATCACAAGTAGGCAGAGAGGCATGCAAGGGGGGGAGGGTAGTAGACTCCCCACTGAGCAGAGACCCCCCCCAATGTGGGGCTCAATCCTAGGACCCTGAGATCATGACCTGAGCTGAAGGCTTAACCCATTAAGCCACCCAAATAAATTATTGTTTTTAAGAGTACCCTTATGCTTGAGCTTCTCTGCACTCTATTTCAAGTAGTCAGCCCCTTTGGGGAAAGTTTCAGAGCTGTCTTGTCTTTTGAATTGCCTCTCTCCATGGACAAATCCTCTGAGTCATTTCTGTGAGTGTTGGGTGGGGCAGTCACCTTCAGTCTTCTCCATTTTCCTATCCTAGTGTGAAACCTCTGGTATATGAGCAATTTGAAGTGATGGTGATTAGGACTCAAATATTCTGAACCTGTTGTACACTGAGGAATATCCTTCATCCCACAGTTGGGAATTAGGTAGAAAGATGGGAATCTTCAACCTCTTAGCCACATTGCCATTGCAACTTGGAGCTAGAAAAGATATGAAGTGCTCTCTGTCTGCTCCACTTAGTGAGCTAGGGTATCATTTGATCAGATAATCTCCTTAAGGAGAAAGGGAGCTTCACCTTCTTGGCCACATATACCTAGAATGGAGATTCCATCAAGTTAAGCTTGAGGGGTAGTAGTGAAGGTCATGGCACAAATGTCACAGACTTTCATTGTTCTTACTGAATTTTAGTAGATTTTCTTGAATAAGTACTTCTTTGTGTGCTATATATTCCATTAGCACAATTTCTAGAGACTTCAAAATGTTGCTTTCTAAAAAATAATATGTCAGTTTTCCTTGTTTCACTGGGGAGTGAGTCCACGGAGCTCTTAATGATGGAAGTAAAAGTCTCCAAATGATATATTTAGATACATACACACACACACATATACATATATGTGTGTATATATACATATACATATATGTATATGTGTGTATACACATATATATAGTAAAATCATATATGATTTTATTTATTTATTTATTTGACAGAGAGAGAGAGAGCAAAAGAGGGAACAGAAACAGGGGGAGTGGGAGAGGGAGAAGCAGGCTTCCTGGCAAGCAGGGAGCCCGATGTGGGACTCAATCCCAGGACCCTGGGATCATGACCTGAGCCGAAGACAGACACTTAATGACTGAGCCACCCAGGCGCCCTGATTCTTATATATTAATCTTATATCTTGCAACTTTGTTAGTTCTAGGGATTCTTGTAGTTTTGGGGTATTTCTATGTACAATTAACCTTGAACAATGTAGGGGCTAGGGCCACAAAATCCTCCTTACACAATTGAGAATCTACATATAACTTTTGTGTCCCCAAAAACTTACCTGTTAATAGCCTACAATTGGTCAGAAGATTTACCAATAACATAAACAGTTGATTAACACACATTTTGTGTGTTATTTGTATTATATACTGTATTAGGGTAAGCTAGAGAAAAAAAATGTAAGAAAATCATAAGGAAGAGAAAATACATTAACAGTACCATATGCTATTTATTGAAAAAAAATCTGCATTTAAGTGAACCCATACTGTTCAAACCTGTTTTTCAAGGTTAAACTGTATGTCATTATGACATCAGAAAATTGGGAGTATTTTATTTATTCTGTTCCAAATTGCATGCCTTTTTTTTAAAGAAAAAAAAAAAACCTTAATGCAGTGGTTAGAAATCCAGTACCATCTCAAAAGAATGGAGAGTGTGGACATCCTTACATTGGTTCTGATCTTAGGAGGGAAAGCACTCAGTTACTTCTAAGGGTAATTGTGAATATAGATATTTGATGTAGAGGTTACTACAACAACTTTAAGCAATTCACCACTATTCCTAACTTGTTGATATTTCTTACCATCAGTGAGTGTTTAATTTATGAACTGCTTTTTTGTATAAATTGATAAATGTTTTTTCCTTATCTTGTGAATATCATGGATTACACTGATTTTTTAATAATGTTAATCTAGCCTTGCATACCTGTAACGAATTCCAATTAATCACTGAATATAGGTAGTCCTTTGCATGCAATTTTGTATATTATTTGGCAATATTTTCTTGAGGATTTTTCTGTTTCATAACATGAGAGGAATTATGAGGCTTTTTTTTCTTTTTGGTATTCCTTTAGACTTGTTTTTGTATCAGAGTAATTCTGGCCTCATAAATTAGTTGGGAATACTCTCTCCATTTCTTAATATCTTGAAAATATTATGTAAAATTTGTGTTAATTATTTAAATGTGTGATAGACTTTTCAAACTAACTACATCTCAGCCTAGAGATTTCTTTTTTTTTTTAATTTCCTTTCAGCGTAACAGAATTCATTGTTTTTGCACCACACCTAGTGCTCCATGCAACGTGTGCCCTCCCTATTACCCACCACCTGGTTCCCCCAACCTCCTACACCCCGTCCCTTCAAAACCCTCAGGTTGTACTTTAGAGTCCATAGTCTCTCATGGTTCATTTCCCCCACTAATTTCCCTCAACTCCCTTCTCCTCTCAATCTCCCCATGTCCTCCGTGTTATTTGTTATGCTCCACAAATAAGTGAAACCATATGATACTTGACTCTTTCTCCTTGACTTATTTCACTCAGCATAATCTCTTCCAGTCCCGCCCATGTTGATATAAAAGTTGGGTATTCATCCTTTCTGATGGAGGCATAATACTCCATAGTGTATATGGACCACATCTTCCTTATCCATTCGTCCATTGAAGGGAATCTTGGTTCTTTCCACAGCCTGGTGACCATGGCCATTTTGGCTATAATTGGGGTACAGATGGCCCTTTTTTCACTACATATGTATCTTTGGGGTAAATACCCAGTAGTGCAATTGCAGGGTCTAGGGAGGCTCTATTTTTAATTCCTTGAGGAATCTCCACACTGTTCTGCAAAGTGGCTGCACCAACTTGCATTCCCAGCAACAGTGTAAGAGGGTTCCCCTTTCTCCACAAACTCTCCAACACACGTTGTTTCCTGTTTTGTTGATTTTGGCCATTCTAACTGGTGTCAGGTGATATCTCAATGTGGTTTTAATGTGAATCTCCCTGATGGCTAGTGATCATGAACATTTTTTCATGTGTCTGATAGCCATTTGTATGTCTTCATTGGAGAAGTGTCTGTTCATATCTTCTGCCCATTTTTTGATATGATTATCTGTTTTGTGTGTGTTGAGTTTGAGAAGTTCTTTATAGATCCTGGATATCAACCTTTTGTCTGTACTGTAATTGGCAAGTATCTTCTCCCATTCCGTGGGTTGCCTCTTTGTTTTGTTGACTGTTTCCTTTGCTGTGCAGAAGCTTTTGATCTTGATGAAGTCCCAAAAGTTCATTTTTCGCTTTTGTTTCCTTTGCCTTTGGAGACATATCTTGAAAGAAGTTGCTGTGGCTGATATTGAAGAGGTTACTGCCTATGTTCTCCTCTAGGATTCTGATGGATTCCTGTCTCACGTTGAGGTCTTTTATCCATTTTGAGTTTATCTTTGGGTATGGTGTAAGATAATGGTCGAGTTTCATTCTTCCACATATAGCTGTCCAGTTTTCCCAGCACCATTTATTGAAAAGACTGTCTATTTTCCACTGGATATTTTTTCCTGCTTTGTCGAAGATTATTTGACCATAGAGTTTAGGGTCCATATCTGGGCTCTCTACTCTGTTCCACTGGTATATGTGTCTGTGTTTATGCCCATGCCATGCTATCTTGGTGATCACAGCTTTGTAGTAAAGCTTGAAATCAGGTAACGTGATGCCGCCAGTTTTATTTTTGTTTTTCAACATTTCCTTAATGATTCAGGGTCTCTTCTGATTCCATACAAATTTTAGGATTATTTGCTCCAGCTCTTTGAAAAATACCGGTGGAATTTTGATCGTAATGACATTAAAAGTCTAGATTGCTCTAGGCAGTATAAACATTTTAACAATGTTTATTCTTCTGATCCAAGAGCATGGAATGGTCTTCCATCTTTTTGTGTCTTCTTCAATTTCTTTCATGAGTGTTCTATAGTTTCTCGAGTACAGATCCTTTACCTCTGGTTAATAAACCTGGTTAGGTTTATTCCCAGGTATCTTATGGTTCTTGGTGCTATAGTAAATCAAATTGATTCTGTAAATTCCCTTTCTGTATTTTCATTGTTAGTGTATAAGAAAGCCACTGATTTCTGTACATTGACTTTGTATCCTGCCACGTTACTGAATTGCTGTATGAGTTCTAGTAGTTTGGGGGTGGAGTCTTTGGGGTTTTCCATATAAAGAATCATGTCATCTGTGAAGAGAGAGAGTTTGACTTCTTCCTTGCCAATTTGGATACCTTTTATTTCTCTTTGTTGTCTGATTGCTGTTGCTAGGACTTCTAATACCGTGTTGAGCAAGAGTGGTGAGAGTGGGCATCCTTGTCATGTTTCTGATCTCAACGGGAAAGCTGCAAGCTGTTTCCCATTGAGGATGATATTTGCTGTGGGTCTTTCATAGGTATATTTTATGAAGTTGAGGAATGTTCCCTCTATCCCTATACTTTGAAGCATTTTAATCAGGAATGGATGCTGGATTTTGTCAAATGCTTTTTCTGCATCAATTGAGAGGATCATGTGGTTCTTCTCTCTTCCCTTATTGATTTGTTCTGTCACATTGATTGATTTGCGAATGTTGAACCATCCTTGGAACCCAGGAATAAATCCCACCTGGTCATGGTGGATAATCTTTTTAATGTGCTGCTGGATCCTGTTTGCTAGATCTTGTTGAGAATCTTAGCATCCATATTCATCAGTGATATTGGTCTGAAATTCTCCTTTTTGATGTGGTCTTTCCCTGGTTTGGGGGATCAGGGTAATGCTGGCTTCATAAAAAGTCTGGAAGTTTTCCTTCTGCTTCAAGTTTTTGAAACAGCTTCAGGAGAATTGGTGTTATTTCTTCTTTGAAAGTTTGTTAGAATTACCCCAGGAATCCGTCAGGTCCTGGGCTTTTGTTTTTTGGGAGGTTTTTGATGACTGCTTCAATCTCATTACAAGATACTGGTCTATTCAGGTTGTCCATTTCTTCCTTTTTCAATTTTGGGAATTTATAGTTTTCCAGGAATGCATCCATTTCATCTAGGATGCTTAACTTATTGGCATATAACTGTTGATAATAACTTCTGATGATTGTTTCTACTTCCTTGGTGTTAGTTGTGATCTCTCCCTTTTCATTCATAATTTTATTAATTTGAGCTTTCTCATTTTTCTTTTGTATTAGTGTGGCCAATGGTTTATCAATCTTATTGATTCTTTCAAAAAACCAGCTTCTAGTTTCATTGATACATTCTACTGTATTTCTAGTTTCTACCTCATTGATCTCTGCTCTAATCTTAACTATTTCCCTTCTTATGTGTGGAGTTGGTTTAATTTCTTGTTGATAATGCAGTTCTTTAAGGTGTAGAGAGAGCTGGTGTATTCTGGATTTTTCAATTTTTTTGAGGGAGGCTTGGATGGCTACATATTTCCCCCTTATGACCGCCTTTGCTGTTTCCCATAGGTTTTGCAACGAAGTGTCTTCATTCTCATTGGTTTCCATGAAATGTTTAAGTTCTTCTTTGATGTTCTGGTTGATCCAAGCATTCTTAAGCAAGGTGGTCTTTCGCTTCCAGGTGTTTGAGTTCCTTCCAAACTTTTCCTTGTGGTAGAGCTCCAGTTTCAAAGCATTGTGATCTGAAAATATGCAAGGAATATTCTCAATCTTTTGATATTGGTTGAGCCCTGATTTGTGACCCAGTATGTGGTCTATTCTGGAAAAGGTTCCATGTGCACTTGAGAAGAATAAGTATTCTGTTGTTTTAAGGTGGAATGTTCTGTATATATCTATGAGGTCCATCTTGTCATTCAATGCTCTTGTTTCTTTATTGATTTTCTGCTTCAATGATCTGTCTATTACTGAGAGAGGCGTGTTAAGATCTACTATTAATGTATTCATATCAATATGACTCTTTATCTTGATTACTAGTTTTCTTATGTTAATGGCTGCTCCCATAATTGGGGGCATAGATATTTACAATTGTTAGATCATCTTGGTGGATAGTCCCCTTAAGAATTATGTAGTGTCCTTCTGTATCTCTGACTACAGTCTTTAGTTTAAAATCTAATTTTTCTGATATGAGAATCACTACCCTGGCCTTCTTTTGAGGCCCATTGGAATGAAAGATGCTTCTCCATCCCTTCACTTTCAGTCTGAGTGTACCCTTAGGTTCAAAATGGGTCTCTTGTAGACAACATATGGATGGGTCCTGTCGTTTTATCCAATCTGCAACCCTGTGTCACTTTATGGGTGCATTTAGGCCATTCACATTGAGAGTGATTATTGATAGGTATGTTTTTATTGACATCGTGTTACCTTTGAAGTCTTTCTTTCTGTAGATTGTCTCCATATTTCTGTTCAATGATATTCTTAGGATTTTTCCCCTTTTATAGAACCCCCCTTAATATAACTTGCAATGTCGGCTTGGTGGTTGCATACTCTTTTAAGCCTTGCCGGTCTTGGAAACTCTTTATCTCTCCATTCATTTTGAATGTCTGTCTTGCTGGATAAAGTATTCTTGGCTGCATGTTCTTCTCAGTTAGTGCCCTGAATATATCTTGCCAGCCCTTTCTAGCTTGCCAGGTTTCTGTGGACAGGTCTGACGTTATTCTGATGGGATTTCCTCTGTACATAAGGAGCTTCTTTGTCCTAGAGGCCTTCAAGAGAGTTTCTCTACAATTATAATTCCTCATTCTTACTATCAGATGTCTCAAGGACTTTCGAGAATCTATGATCTTGGGGGGAAACCATTCTGCCTCTAGTACATGAACGCTGGTTCCATTTGCAGGATTGGGAAAATTTTCATGGAGAACTTATTCCACTATATCCTCTAGAATTCTTTCTTTCTCCTCTTCTTCAGGGATTACAATAATTCTGACGTTGGAATATTTCATGGCATCATTTATTTCCCTAATTCTGTTTTCATGGCTTCTACACTGTTTGTTCTAGGCTTCCTCCTGATCCTTTCTCTCTACCTGTTTGTCCTCCAGATCACTAATTCTGTCTTCTGTCTCAGTTACCCTATCTTTTAGGGAATTTAGATTAGATTGGAACTCATTGAGAGCATTGTTACCATCATGGCTGGTGGCTTTCAGTTCTGCCCTAGCATTGTGAATATCATCCCTGGTGGCTTTCAATTCTGCCCTAATCAATTCCTTTTTGTCATCCATAGCTTTCTCCAACTTAACTATTGCCTGGATAATTAGCCTGATTCCCTTTCCAACATACTGTCTATGTTGGTAGCCATTAGCTATGTTGCAGAAGGCCCATCCTCTGAATTTTTCTTCTGTTGGGCGTTCCTCCTCCTAGTCATTTTGGTGAAAGATGGCTGAATGGATGTACCTGGATGTATCAACCATGGTGCAGTCAAGGTGTACCCTCGATCAGTTCTGAGCAATCAAGTGTCCCCACCCAAATGAAAGAAAAAAAGAAAGAGAGAAAAAAGAAAAGAAAAAGAGAGAGAGAGAGGGAAAAAAAAGAAAGATATAAGAGAAGGCTCAGCCCTAATGGGCCCCATGGTAAGATTTATGAAGTATACAAACAAAAACAGAGAAACAAAAAGGCTGATAAAAGTAGATAACAAGGGAATATATATATATAGATATAGATATAGATATATATATATATATAGATATATATCTATATCTATATATATATATATATCTGCAAAACAAACAAACAAAAAAAGAACCTCATCAAAAAGAACCCCAAGTATAAGATTTATATACTACCAGGACAAACACAAATACACAGAAACTCTGGCAGAAGAAAAAGATGGGAGAGTGGTTATAAATTCTCAGCATGGGTGAGGAAGGTTATTTTGATTCTTCCTGGATGTATCTTGATATATTTGTTAAAGGAATTAACTTTCCTAAGATAACGGGGGATTAAACATTGGTTTACCTATAGGGGTAGCATTGGTTGGGGAAAGGGGATTGCCTTGAAGTTTAACTCTATATGAATATTAAAAAATAAAAATAAAAAAGGAATAAACTAAACTAAAATAAAATCAAATTTAAAAAATTTAAAAATGGAAAAGCAAAAGAAAAACACAGATATCAGGTTAAAATGTTATCATGGAATTTGATGTACTGGAAATCTCACTGTGATGGTAAATAGGCTAAAAATTGTTTATATAAAAAATAAAGAAAGTTTAAAAATGAACCAAAATAATGGGAACGAATTAAAAATAAAAGTTGTATCTATGAAGTAGTGGTGGTTGTTCTCTTGTCATTTTTTTTTTCTGGGTGGCTTTCTGGGTGCTGTGTTTCCTGAGTTAAGTCCTCCCTCCCCCCTCAAGGGGGTGGGCTCTGAGGAAACCGGTTTTTCAGGCTTTTGTTCTCTGGAGGTTTTTTTGTTTGTTCATTTGTTTTCTCTCCCCTTGGCGGCTCTTGATGGTTTTTGGAAGTTTAGAGGAAAGTAAACTGCACCCAGACCTCCCTCTCAGAGAGAAACCTCAGTCTGTTCCCCTCTGGGTGCTCCAGAGCACATAAGTTCCCCCTTGGTTTCTGGCAGAGCACGTTCTTAGTCGAGGTCCCCAGGGGACACAGGAACTCTTGCTGGTACCACAACAGTGGCAGCTGTATGGGCAGCTCCAGACTGCCAGAGAGGTTCCAAGCAGCGATAGTGCACTGAGATTTTCCCGCTGGGCAGGCAGGGAGTACTGAGCCTTTCTGGGACGGAGTCCTCCCAGCTGGCACCTGCGCGCACCTCTCTCAGGGGAGGGTGTGGGGCATGACCCAGGCTCTGATAGCACGGTGCACCCGTGGGGACTGCAAAAAGGCTGTGCTTCTGCTGGCTGGCGAGGCTCTCAGCCCCTTACAGGAGCCAGGATGTGCTTCTGCTGGCTGGCAAGGCTCTCAGCCCCTTACAGGAGCCGCACCCCATGCGCCCTCAGGCGCACTCACTCAAGGCTCAGGGACCAAGACCTGGTTTCTTCCCTCTCTCTCTGGCTCAGTGCCAGAGGTGGCTGTACTTGGTCTGGAGACTTAAGCCCCTGTCCCTAACAGCCCCAATTCCCACAATTTCCCCCCACGATCCTTTGCTCTTTTTGAGTGCTTTCAACCAGACTCCAAGTTAATGCTGGTCCCCAGTCGCAGAGCACTCTCATATTGGGGTATTACTTTCCCATGGGTTGCTTCTGGTGGTTCCCTCCCCCTTTTGTTTATCTTCTGATACCAATCCGATGTTCCCACTCCACTTTACCTGCCCACTGGTGTCTTCTGCCCCCGTAGAGATCCAGACGTGTATAATTCTAATCTCAGGCTGATTTTATGGGTGACTGGAGTTCTTTGGTAGGTAATCCGCTCACTTTAGGGTACAGATTAAAAAGGTGCCTCCTTCTAGTTCTCTGCCATCTTGTCTTCCCCAGCCTCGAGATTTCTATTTCTAGAGATTTTATTTTCAATTCAATTATTCTAATGGTTATAGGAATATGCAGATTGCCTATCTTGGCTGAGTTGTGGGAGGTTGTTCATTTCAAAGAGCTGAAGTTCTAGGGAATTCCAAGAAGTCAAATTTATAACTGCAAAATTATTTGTAGTATTCCCTTAGTAAATTTTTCTTTTTTAAATGACTATAGGATATATAGTGATGTCTTTTATTTCATTTTTTGTATTGTCTACTTCTGTCCTCTCTTTGTGTATTTGCCATTCATGTTAGAGGTTTATCCATTTCATTGATTTTTTTTTTTTGGAATCAGGTTTTTGGGGTTTTTTTCCTCTATTGTTTCTTCTGTTCTCAATGTCATTGATTTCTGTTTTTTTTTTAAATTTATTTATTTATTTTCAGCTTAACAGTATTCATTGTTTTTGCACCACACCCAGTGCTCCATGCAATACGTGCCCTCTCTATTACCCGCCACCTGGTTCCTCAACCTCCCACCCCCCACCCCTTCAAAACCCTCAGGTTGTTTTTCAGAGTCCATAGTCTCTCATGGTTCATCTCCCCTTCCAATTTCCCACAACTCCCTTCTCCTCTCCATCTCCCCATGTCCTCCATGTTATTTGTTATGCTCCACAAATAAGTGAGACCACATAATACTTGCCTCTCTCTGCTTGACTTATTTCACTCAGCATAATCTCTTCCAGTCCCATCCATGTTGCTACAAAAGTTGGGTATTCATCCTTTCTGATGGACGCATAATACTCCATTGTGTATATGGACCACATCTTCCTTATCCATTCATCCATTGACAGGCATCTCGATTCTTGCCACAGTTTGTCAACTGTGGCCATTGCTGCTATAAACATTGGGGTACAGATGGCTCTTCTTTTCACTACATCTGTATCTTTGGGGTAAATACCCAGCAGTGCAATGGCAGGGTCATAGGGAAGCTCTATTTTAAATTTCTTGAGGAATCTCCACACTGTTCCCCAAAGTGGCTGCACCAACTTGCATTCTCACCAACAGTGGAAGAGGGTTCCCCTTTCTCCACAACCTCTCCAACACATGTTGTTTCCTCTCTTGCTAATGTTGGCCATTCTAACTGGTATAAGGTGATATCTCAGTGAGGTTTTAATTTGAATCTCCCTGATGGCTAGTGATGATGAGCATTTTGTCATGTGTCTGATATCCATTTGTATGTCCTCATTGGAGAAGTGTCTGGTCATATCTTCTGCCCATTTTTTGATACAATTATCTGTTTTGTGTGTGTTGAGTTTGAGGAGTTCTTTATAGATCCTGGATATCAACCTTTTGTCTGTACTGTCATTGGCAAATATCTTTCTCCCATTCCGTGGGTTGCCTCTTTGTTTTGTTGACTGTTTTCTTTGCTGTGCAGATCTTTTGATCTTGATATAGTCCCAAAAGTTCATTTTTGCTTTTGTTTCCTTTGCCTTTGGAGACATCTCTTGAAAGAAGTTGCTGTGGCTGATATCGAAGAGGTTACTGCCTATGTTCTTCTCTAGGATTCTGATGGATTCCTGTCTCACGTTGAGGTCTTTTATCCATTTTGAGTTTATCTTTGTGTACAGTGTAACAGAATGGTCGAGTTTCATTCTTCCACATATAGCTGTCCAGTTTTCCCAGCACCATTTATTGAAGAGACTGTCTTTTTTCCATTGTATATTTTTTCCTGTTTTGTTGAAGATTATTTGACCATAGAGTTGAGGGTCCATATCTGGGCTCTCCACTCTGTTTCACTGGTCTATGTGTCTGTTTTTGTCTATTATTTCCTTCCTTGTGCTTGCTTTTGTTTATTTTGCTCTCATTCTTCCAGATTTTTGAAGTGGGAACTTAGATTATTGTTTTGAGACTTTTCTTTGTTTCTAGTGTAAGCACTTAGTGCTACCAATTCCCATCAGCACTGATTTAGCTGCATCCCACAAATAAGTTGTATTTTTGACAAATTGTGTTTTGACTTTCCATCAGTTCTATGCATTTTTAAAATTTTAATTTAATTTATTTTTTTTAATTTTTAAATTTCTTTTCAAAGTTCTTTTTTCAGTCATGGATTATTTATAAGAATGTTCTTCAATTCTCAAGTGTTTAAAGACTTTCTTCTTTCTTTTGTTTTTCAGTGTAATTTCATTATAAGATGACACATTTGTATAACTCCAATCATTTTTAATTTACTGAGTATTGTTTAATGGCCCAGAACATGGTGAATGCACCATGAGCACTTGAACAAAATATTTATTTATTTATTTTGGTGTTTCTAGGTGTGGTGTTTTATATATGTCGTTAGATATTCTGTTTAGTTCTATATTATTGCTGATTCTGCCTAATAATTCTATCAGTTGCTGAGAATGTGTGTTGGAGTTCTCAGTATTCCTGTAGATTTGTCTATTTCTCCTTTCAGCTCTATCAGTTTTTGCTTCCTTTATCTTGAGTCTCTGTTGTCTGATGGGCATAAACTTTGGATTGTTATATCTTCCTGGAGATTAATCCTTTTATCATTATGTAATGTGTTATATATATATATATATAATATATATATTATATTATATATAATGTATATTATATATTATATTATATATATTATATATATTATTATTATATATATTATATTATATATATTATATATATTATTATTATATATATTATATATTTATATATTATATATATTATTATTATATATATTATATATTTATATATTATATATAATATATATAATGTATATATTATATATGTATATATATTATATATATATTATATATAATGTATATATATATACATTGTATGTAGTAATTTTCTTTGTGCTAAAGTCCAATTTACTGGATACTAATTGAGCCACTCTTGCTTTTTTGTAAATTAATGATTTCATGATATATTACCTTTTTGTTTAAAATACACATTTAACTCATTTAAATATGAAAGTAATAAACTCATTACATGCTAGCATAAATAGCATATCTTTCCATTATTTTTGTTGATATTTTCTTATAATTTAATTTTTTTATTTTGTTATGTTAGTCACCATATCGTTCCATTAAAATAATTTTATTTTCAAAAAATGGGAAATAAAATTTGTTTTTCATACTTGCAAATCTCTTGTATGTGTGGCTTAATAGAAGATAGTTGTATATTCTTATATCTTCTACAGTCAATCTGTTGCAACATTTTATTTTGCTGAAATACATAGAGCAAATTTATCCTCACATAAAATACCTTGGGAAAACAGCAGTACGCTATTAGTCTTTGTTT
This sequence comes from Meles meles, assembly GCF_922984935.1. Taxonomy (NCBI): domain Eukaryota; kingdom Metazoa; phylum Chordata; class Mammalia; order Carnivora; family Mustelidae; genus Meles; species Meles meles. The sequence continues at coordinate 48,244,349 of NC_060087.1, read as the reverse complement.
TAAAATAATTATATTTTTCTTTGATATTCACCAAAATTAGACACTAGACTAGGCAGTGATTTCTTGGATATTACACCAAAAGCACAAGCAGCAACATCAACAAAAATAGACAAGTTGGAACTACCTCAAGCTAAAAAAGCTTCTGCATAGCAAAAGCTAAAATGAAATATAAAATTAAAACACAAAAACAACAGAGTAAAAAACACAACCTATGGAATGATGGAAAAATATTTGCAAATCACATGTCCTGATAAGGGGTTAATATCCAAAATATATAAAGAACACCTACAACTTAATAGTGAAAGAAAAGAAAAAAATTGATAAAAAATGCTCAAAGGACTTGAATAGACATCTCTTCAAAGGAGACATACAAATGACTAATAGATGTATATAAAAATATTTATTTTAAAAATGCCCATTATCACTTATCATCAGAGAAATGCACATCAAAACCACAATGAGGCATCACCTCATACCTGTTAGGATGGCTATTATTAAAAAACTGTGGAAAGAAACAAGATGCCTTTGAGTATGATATAGTATCCTTCCTCCTCTCTTATTATAGTCTTTGGCTTAAATTCTAATTGATCTGATATAAGGATTGCCATCCCAGATTTCTTCTGATGTCCATTAGCATGGTAAATTATTTTCCACCCCCTCACTTTATATCTGGAGGTGTTGTTGGGTCTAAAATGAATTTATTGTAGACAGCATATTGATGGTATTTGGTTTTTTTTAATCCATTCTGATACCCTGTGTCTTTTGATTGGGGCATTTAGCCCATTTACATTCAGGGTAACTATTGAGAGATATGAATTTAGTGCCATTGTATTGCCTATAAGGTGACTGTTACTGTATATTATCTCTGCTCCTTTCTGATCTACTACTTTTTAGGCTCTCTCTTTGCTTAGAGGACCCCTTTCAATATTTCCTGTAAAGCTGGCTTGGTGTTTACAAATTCTTTTATATTTTGTTTGTCCTGGAAGCTTTTTATTTCTCCCTCTATTTTCAATGATAGCCTAGTTGGATATAGTATTCTTGGCTACATGTTTTTCTCGTTTAGTGCTCTGAATATACCATGCCAGTTCTTTCTGGCCTGCCAGGTCTCTGTGGATAAGTCTGTTGACAATCTAATATTTTTACCATTGTATGTTACAGACTTCTTTTCCCGGGCTGCTTTCACGATTTTCTCTTTGTCACTAAGACTTATAAATTTTACTATTAGATGACGGGGTGTGGACCTATTCTTATTGATTTTGAGGGGGGTTCTCTGTGCCTCCTGGATTTTGATGCTTGTTCCCTTTGCCATATTAGGTAAATTCTCTACAATGATTTTCTCCAATATACCTTCTGCTCCCCTCTCTCTTTCTTCTTCTGGAATCCCAGTTATTCTAATGTTTTTTCGTCTTATGGTATCACTTATCTCTCGAATTCTCCCCTTGTGGTCCAGTAGTTGTTTGTCTCTCTTTTGCTCAGCTTCTTTATTCTCTGTCATTTGGTCTTCTATACCACTAATTCTCTCTTCTGCCTCATTTATCCTAGCAGTAAGAGCTCCATCTTTGATTGCACCTCATTAATAGATTTTTTTTTATTTCAACCTCGTTACCTTTTAGTTCTTTTATTTCTCCAGAAAGAGTTTTATTTCTCCAGACAGGGTTTCTCTAATATCTTCCATGCATTTTTTGATCCCTGCTAGCACCTTGAGAATCGTCATTCTGAACTCTAGATTTAACATATTACCAATGTCTGTATTGATTAGGTCCCTGGCCTTTGGTACTGCCATTTGTTCTTTTCTTGTGATGAGTTTTTCTGCCTTGTCATTTTATCCAGATAATATATGAAGGAGCAAATAAAATACTAAAGGGGTGGCAAAGACCTCAGTAAAATGTTCTTTAACCAAATCAGAGGAGACCCTAAATCGTGGGGGGAAGAAAGGTGGTAAAAAGAAATTCAGGAAAAAAAATTAAAAGGAGAAAAAAGGAATAAAGAAAAAATATGAATAAGAAAAATATATATATATATATATATATATATATTAGACTGGTGAATAGAACAGGTTCACCTACTTAATTTTTTGAGTATTTTGGTCTCTTAGAAGAAACTACCTCCCAAAATTTTAAAGACTGAAAAGCATATATAAGGGAAAACACAATGAAGTGATGGAATATGACTATAAAGATGAAAAAATTTTAATTTCTAAAAAAGGAGTTGATAAGATAAGTTGGTTGGGAGAATAAAGAAAAAGAAAGGGGAGAGAATTTGCTCAGGCTGGAGACTAGAACAAAGCCCTGTGCTAGCTTTAGTGTATATTTTGATCTATTAGAAGAAGTTGTATCTCAAATTTTTTAAAAGAAAAAACCCTATGTGTATACAAAAAATAAAGTTAGATAAAATGAAGGATAAAATGTGACTATAAATAATGAAGGTTCAAAAAAGTTTTTTTTTGAAAGGTATTGTTAAGATAAACTAGTTAAAAAACGTTGAAAGAGGAAAGGCTAAAAGTTAAACAAATTTTAGCAGAAGAAAAAAATAAAATTAAGAAAATTAATTAACTTTGCAAGACTAAAGAATTATGGGGAGAAAGCCTTGAATTCCATGCTTTTCTTTTTTCTCCTCTGGAATTCTGCTGTTCTCCTTGGTAAGTGAACTTGGTAGTGGGTGGATTTCTTGCTGATCTTCTTGGGGAGGGGCCTGTTGTAATGATTCTCAAGTTTCTTTGCCTGAGGCGGAATTGCATGGCCCTTACCATAATCCGCCTGGGGTCGCTTTCAGGAGCTTTTGTTCCCTGAATGCTTTCTGTAGAGTTCTGGAGGACAGGAATGAAAATGGTGGCCTCCCAATCCCCCCGCCCAGAGGAGCCAAGAGCCCACGGCCCCTCTCCTCAGTGTGCCCTCAGAGATAAATGCTCAATCACTCCCATCTCCCTGGCCTCTGGCTGCACTCTGAGCTCACCCAGCCTGTGACCAAGCATCTCTGTCTCTGGTACACAGCTCCGCCTGGAGTCTGGGAACCCTTCAGATCCCTGAGCTCTTCCAGGGGAGTCTCTCCAGGTCTTGTGGGGTCCCCCTCACAGAGTAGTGACCTGTGCCATGGATCACCATAAGGTAACCCCTAGTTGAGGGCTCACTCTTCATCTCTGTCTCTGTAGCTGGCTTCCCTGCTCTAATACCTGTGAGCTCTGTGACACTCAGACAACCCCAATCCTTCTGTGACCCTGCAGGACCTGAGGTCCTCAGGGACCTGAGACCATGCTGTCCCTCCCACATGGGCTTCACCCCTCAGTGTCCCTCAGTGGAGAAGACTTTTAAAAGTTCTGATTTTGTGCTCTGTTGCTCCGCTGCTCGATGGGAGCTGGCCCCTCCCCCCACAGTCTATCTTCCCATCACTTTGGATTCACTTCTCTGCCAGTCCCACCTTTCAGACAGTGGTTGATTTTCTGTTTCTAGAATTGCTGCTCTTCTTCTCTTTGATCTCCTGTTGGATTTGTCGGTGTTTGGAATGGTTTGATAAGCTATCTTGCTGATCTCCTGCTACCTAATGTCATCAGCCTGCTACTTCTCCACCAACTTGACTCCAAAAGTTTTTTATCTTGATGAAGTCCCAATATTTCATTTTTGCCTTTGTTTCCCTTGCTTTTGGAAGCATGTCTAGTAAGAAGTTGCTGCTGCTGAGGCTGAAGTTGTTACTACCTATGTCCTCTAGGATTTTGATGGATTCCTATCTCACATTTAGGTCTTTCAACTATTTGAGTCCATTTTTGTGTGTGGTATAAGGAAGTGGTTCAGTTTCATACTTCTGTATGTGGCTGTACAATTTCCAAACACCATTTGTAGAAGAGAGTCTTTTTTTTTCCCCCATTGGATAGTCTTTCCTAATTTGTTGAAGATTAGTTGAATCATAGAATTGAGCGTCCAATTCTGGCCTCTCTATTATCTTTTTTTTTCTTTTCTTTTTTTTTAAGATTGTATTTATTTATTTGACAGACAGAGATCACAAGTAGGCAGAGAGGCAGGCGGAGAGAGAGAAAAAAAGGCTCCCTACTGAGCAGAGAGCCCAACGTGGGGCTCAATCCCAGGACCCTGGGACCATGACCTGAGTCGAAGGCAGAAGCTTAACCCACTGTGCCACCCAGGCACCTTGGGCTCTCTATTCTGTTTCATTGATCTACAGGTCTGTTTTTGTGTGAGTACCATACTGTCTTGATGATTACAGATTTGTAATAGTTTGAAGTCCAGAATAGTTATACCTTTAGCTTTAGTTTTCTTTTTCAACATTCCTTTGGCTATTCAGGCTCTTTTCTCATTCCATCCAAATTTCAGGATAATTTGTTCCAGCTCTGTGAAAAATGTTGATGGTATTTTAATAGAGATTGTATTGAATGTGTAGCTTGCTTTGGGTAGCATAGATAATTTAACAATATTTGTTATTCAATATATGAGCAGGCAATGATTTTCCATTTCATTGTCCCTTCATCAATTTCTTTCATAACTGTGCTATACTTTCAGAGTCCAGATTATTTCCCTCTTTGGTTACGTTTATTCCTAGGTATTTTATAGGTTTGGGTACAATTGTAAATGGGATTATTTCCTTAATTTCTCTTTCTTCTGTCTCATTGTTAGTGTATAGAAATGCAACTGACTTCTTTACATTTTGTTTGTGACCTGCCATTTTGCTGAATACCTGTATGAGTTCTAACGATTTGGGGGTGAGGTCTTTGGGGCTTCAAAGTAGAATACTATGTCATCTGCAAAGAGTGAGTTTGGCTTTACTTTTGCCAATTTGGATGTGTTTCATTTCTTTTTGTTGTCTGGTTGCCCAGGCTAGGACTTCTAGTAATATGTTGAATAACAATGGTGAAAGTGAACATTCCTGCCATATTCCTGACATTAGGGGAAAAGTTTCTCAGCTTTCCACCTTGAGGATGATATTCACTGTGGGTTTTTCATATATAGCTTTTATGATATTGAGGTATGTTCCCTCTATTCCTACATGGCAGATAGTTTTAACCAAGAAAGGATGCTGTACTTTGTCAAATGTTTTTTTTTCTACATCCATTTAAAGGATTATATGGTTCTTGCCCTTTCTTTTGTTAATGTGAGGTATCATATTGATTGATTTGTGAATGTTTAATCAACTTTGCAGCCCAGGAATAAATCCCACTTGATTGTGGTAAATAATCCTCTTAATGTACAGTTGGATCCCATTACCTAGTATCTTGGTGAGGATTTTTACATCCATGTTCATCAGGAATATTAGTGTATAATTCTTCTTTTTGGTGGGATCTTTGTCTGGCATTGAGATCAAGGTAATGCTAGCCTCGTAGAATGAGTTTGGAAGTTTCCCTTCCATTTCTATTTTTTGAATCAGCTTCAGAAGAATATGTATTAATTCTTTAAATGTTTGGTAGAATCCCTCTGGGAGAACATTTGGTCCTTGATTCTTGTTTGTTGGGAGATTTTTGATTACTGATTCAATTTCTTTGCTGGTTATGGGTCTGTTCAGGTTTTCTATTTCTTCCTGTTTCAGGAAATTTATATGTCGTAGTTTGTATGTCTCTAAGAATGCATCTATTTCATCTAGATGCATAATTTTTTGGCATACAGTTACTCATAATATGCTTTTATAATTTTTTGTACATCTTCAGCATTGGTTGTGATCACTATTCTTTCATTTATGACTTTATTTATTTGGGCCTTTCTCTTTTTAAAAAAAATTCATTTGGGGTGCCTGGGTGGCTAGGTGGTTTAAGCCGCTGCCTTTGGCTCAGGTCATGATCTCAGGGTCCTGGGATCAAGTCCCGCATTGGGCTTTCTGTTCAGCAGGGAGCCTGCTTCCCTCTCACTCTCTCTGCCTGCCTCTCTGCCTACTTGTGATCTCTCTGTCAAATAAATAAATAAAATCTTTAAAAAAGATTTAAAAAAAGATAAAAATATTCATTTAGCTAGGGATTTATTGATCTTATTAATTCTTTAGAAGAAACAGCTTCAAGTTTCAATTACCCATTCTACTGTTCTGGTTTCTATTTCACTGATTTCTAAACTAATCTTTATTATTTCTCTTCTGCTGGATTTATGCTTTATTTGCTTTTCTTTTTCCAGCTCGTGTAGGTGTAAATTTAGGTTATGCATTTGAGACTTTTCTTGTTTCTTGAGAGAGGCCTGTATCACTATATATTTCCCTCTTAGAACCATCTTTGTTGCATCCCAAAGGTTCTGAACAGTTGTGTTTCATTTTCATTTTGTTTCCTTTGTTTTTTTATATTCTCTTTTGTTTCCTGGTTGATCCATTCATTATTTAATAGGATGTTCTTTAACATCCATGTATTTGTGTTCCTTCCAAATTTTTGCTTTTTTTAAAAAGATTTTATTTATTTATGTTTTTGAGAGAGGGAGAGAGACCATACGCAAGTGGAGAAGCAGAGGGAGAAGCAGACTCCCCAGTGATCAGGGATTCTGACAAGGGGTTTATCCCAGGACCCTGGGATCATGATCTGAACAAAAGAAAGACACTTGACTGACTGAGCCACCCAAGCACCCTTCCAAACTTTCCTTGTTTTTGATTTCAAGTTTTAAAATATTGTGGTCTGGGGGCGTCTGAGTGGCTCAGTGGGTTAAGCCTCTGCCTTTGGCTCAGGTCATGATCTCGGGGTCCTGAGATTGAGCCCCACATCGGGCTCTCTGCTCAGCGGGGAGCCTGCTTCCCCCCCCACCTGCCTGTCTCTCTGACTACTTGTGATCTCTGTCTCTGTCTCTCTCTCTCTCTGCACCAAATAAATAAAATCTTAAAAAAAAACATAAAATATTGTGGTCTGAAAATATGCAGCAAATAATCCCAGACTTTTGGTACCAGTTGAGACCTGATTTGTGACCCAGTATGTGTATCCTGGAGAATGTTCCATGTACACTCAAAAAGAATGTGTATTCTGCTGTTTTAGGATGAAATGTTCTGAATTTGTGTTAAGTCCAAAGGGGCCAGTGTGTCATTCAAAACCCTTGTTTCCTTCTTGATCTTCTGCTTTGATGATATGCCCACTACTGTGAGTGGGGCATTAATGCCTCCATTATTATTGTATTTTCATTATTTATGGGCTTATGTAGTTGGCTGCTCCCAAGTTAGGGGCATAAATATTTACAATTTGTAGATTTTCTTGTTTGGATAGACCCTTTTATTATGATATGGTGTCCTTCTTCTCTTACTATGGTATTTGCTTTAAAATCTAGTTTGTCTGATATAAGTATTGGTACCCCAGCTTTCTTTTGGTGTCCATTAGCAGTGATAAATGATTCTCCACCCCCTCACTTTCAATCTGGAGGTGTCTTTCAATCTGGAGGTGTCTTTAGGTCTAAAATGAGTATCTTGTAGACAGCATATCAAGGGGTCCTGTTTGTTGTTGTTTTTGTTGTTGTTGTTGGTTACATCTAATATGATACCTTTTGTCTTTTGACTGGTCATTTAGTTCATTTACATTCAGAATAATTGTTGAAAGACGTGAATTTAGTGTCATTGTGTAACCTGTAAACTCACTGTTTCTGAAGATTGTCTCTGTTCCTGTTCCTTTCTGGTCTTTGTAATTTCTGGGCTCTCTCTCTCTGCTCAGAGGATCCCCTTCAATATTTCTTATAGGGCTGGTTTAGTAATTACAAATTATTTTATTTTCTGTTTATCCTGGAAACCCTTTATGTCTTCTCTTCTGAATGACAGCCCTCCTGGATAAAGTATTCTTGCTGCGTGTTTTTCTCTTTTAGCATCTTGAATATATCATGCCAGTCTTTTCTGATTGGGTTTAGTTCTTTTATTTCTCCAGCAAGGGATGAACTTGTGTTTTCTATGATTTTTAAAGCCCAAATCATATGTTTATAATCATTGTTTTGAATTCTAGTTTTGACATCTTACTTATATCCATATTAATTAAATCATTGGAAGTGAGTACTGCCTCCTGTTCTTTCTTTTAGGGTGAGTTTCTCCATATCATTATTTTTTTAACATTTTATTTATTTATTTGACAGAGAGAGATCACAAGTAGGCAGAGAGGCAGGCAAGGGAGGTGGAACAGGCTCCCTACCAAGCAAAGAGCCTAATGTGGGGCTTGATCCCAGGATCCTGGGATCATGACCTGAGCCAAAGACAAAGGATTAACCCACTGAGCCACCCAGGCGCCCTCCATCTCATTATTTTGTCCAGAAAAGAATAGTTGAAAGAGAGAGAAAAATACAAAAATAGCAACAATAACAACACCAGACAAATACAAACAAAATAACCCATAAGAAAACAGAAACAAAAGAGAGAAAGAGAGAATGAGAGAGAGAAATCAAACCAGTTATAAAACAGAACAAAACAATAAACTAGATACTGGGTGCATTTTAGTCTGTTTGTTAGAAGAAACTAGATCCCAAAGAAGGAATGAAAGAAAAACTTATATATATAAAATTGAATACAATGAAATGAAACCAGAAATGAATATATATAGTTTATATATTTATATTATTAATTAATTAGTATTATATATTTATATTAGCATATTTGTTATATAGAGTAAAATAAAAGTTAAAAAATACTTTAAAAAGAATTGAGAGGATATGAAAATAGCTGAAAAGAAAATAATAAATAAATAAAACTGAAAGACTAAAAAATAATAATAATTTTTTAAAAAACCACAAAAGTTATATACTGTTTTTCCTAAGAGCTGTAGTTTTGCAGTTCTCTATGATCGGTAAATATGATGTTAAACATTTGTTCCTGCTGGTCTTCTGGGTGAGGGACCTGTTGCACTGATTCTCAGGTGTCTTTGCCTGGGTAGAATTGCACCCTTCTTGCCAGGGGTCCAGGCTAAGTATAAGTGGCTTCAGATTGCTCTATGTGTTGATATGCTGCCTGAAGTTTTTCTACACCTATGTTGGTATTGAAAATGGCAGCGCCCTAATCTCTAGCCAGAGTTGAGAGTCATCACCCCCCACTCTTCAGTGAGCCCTCTCAGAAAAGCAGTCAACCACTAATGTCTCCTTGGTTTACATCCACACTCTGTGCTCATGCAGTTTATGACCAAGAATTTTTATCTCAGGCACACAACCCTATTTCCAGTCTCCAAATTTTATGGACATGTACCCACACTGCTCCTCCCAGGGGAGTGATGGGGGGTCTTCCCATGGTTCTGCCTCTTGCTGGGCCCCCACTCTGAGAGCAGAAGCCCAACCATGCAGCAGTTTGTGGTTTATGACAACATTGAGAAGAACACCAGCACTTTGACTCACTGTTTGCAGCCAGCTTCCCTGCTCTAATGCTTGGGAATTCTGCTGCACTCAGTCATCCCCATTCTTTTTGTGACTCCCGGGGTTCCTGAGATCATACTGTCCCACCTGGGATTCTGCCCAACTTTGCCTCCTAAGCACCTTTCAAGCAGACTTCTAAAAGTTCTAATTTTTTGCTCCACTGCTTATAACACTTCCAGTACCCAGCTTATGGAGGCTCCCTCCCCTGCATTTTATCTTCCAATAAACTGTCTTGAATTCTTGTCTCCATACTTCCTACCTTGCCAAAAGTGGTCACTTTTCTAGAATTGCAGTGATTTTTTTTTGTTTGATCTCTGGTTGATTTCATGGTGTTCAAAATGATTTGATGATTATCTAGCTGAATTCCAGGCACCAGACAAAATTAGGGTCCCCTACTCCTCTGCCATCTTAATTCTTCCCCCAATGATTTTATTTTTAATTTCTGTAAATATTATTTGATTTTTAAAAATCATGTGGTCTCTTTTGTTAGTCTCATATTTCTTTGACATATTTTTATTTCTTTTTCTGTTTCTTTAAATCTATTACATTTATTTATTTTACAGTAAGCATCAGAAAATTGCAATAGCAGTTTTGTAATTCTGATACATCAGTTTATTATAACTGTGGATTCTTGTTCATAAAGACTTGTACCTTCTTGGGGAATGTGTGTGTATGTGCTGCATTGTTGTTGTTGTCTTCCATAGAGGCAATGTACATTCCAACCCCAAAACCAGGTGATTGCAGGCTTTGGTTAGGAACTCTAAGGAACACTTTGTTTCCTTCACAAAAACAAGGTTGAGACCATCTTTCCCAATTTTTTTAAACCAACTGATAATGTCACCTTATTGTGTTCTGACTTTAGGCAGACTCTCTGGTTCAACCTCCAACTTTGAGCCCAGAATTTTGTTTAGTATCCTTTGGATATGCTGTCTCTTAAAGCCAAAGTTCTAAGGCAGGAATTTTTCAATCTAAAACTTTGTGGCTTGAAACAGAAAACATCGAGAAGAGAGGGAAAGAAGGCAGAGTAGGGATACCTAAAGCTCATCTTATCCCACAGACAGAACTAGATAACACTCACAAAAGTGTAAATAACCCAGGAAATGACCCAAAACTGACAAAACAAACCCCATAACCAAAGGTAGAGAAGAGGCCACATCAAAGAAGGTAGGAAAGGCAAAGACACTATTTTGAGGTTTAAAATGGAATGTGGCTATTCTCAAATGGGAGGAAGCAGGGAGCACAGTGAAGGGCAACAAAAAGATGATTACATTGAGGTCCCCACGTGGGGAAGAAAAATACTCATAGTTTTTGATTTGAAAGTGAGATAGGCCAAATTTCATGAGTTCTTTTGGTCAGTGAGAATTAAAGCCTGGAATTCTAAAAATCAGTAGGCTGGACTCTGAGGAAGCCCTGAAGGCATCAGAAAACTGAGTCCCTGACCTTAAAGAGGCAGCATGTCAAATAGCCTGAGCAGATACAACATAGAACCAGTAGTTTGAACAGTGCCTGGGGCACATAGGAGGGTGAGAAATTTACTCATCTCAGAGCATGGTCTTGGAGAGCCGGGGATCACAGGGAGACCTCTCCAAGAACAAAGGAGTTGGCAGGCACCATTTTCCTCCTTCACCTCCAGCATAAATACATGACCATTTGTGGGAAACAGTGTAGCACTGCACTGATGCTCACTACTTGCTTCCATCAAGCCCCCCACCCCTTGTTCTTCAACAGATCTTTCTTCCCCAGTCATGCTTACCCCACACCCAGTGCTGTGGGGCCCCTCCCTCAGAAAACCAATACAAACCTTTCCAGCACCATGTCTTCCAGTCCACACATTTTGTGGGGCTTGGGTCCTGGAAGCTGCAGCAGCTGCAGAGGGCACTGCAAAAGACTAAGGCCTTCCTTCTTAAAAATGCACAATCTGAGGTGCCTAGGTGGCTCAGCTGGCTAAGTGTCTGCCTTTGACTCAAGTCATGATCCCAAGGTCCTGGGATTGAACCTTGCATCGAGTTCCCTGTTCAGTGGAGAGCCTGCTTCTCCCTCTACTTCTGCCTGCTGCTCACCCCACTTATGCTCACTCTCCTTCTCTGTCAAATAAATAAATAAAATCTTTTAAAAATGCACACCCCACATATGCATGCTTTAAAGATGCCCTTAGACCTGCCCAATCCAGACAGTGGTGGCTCCAGGTCTCATTTGGCAAGAAGACCAGCATTTGCCTTAATAAAATGCACCCACCACTGCCAGGGACCAAACAATCCTCACAACAGGCAAAGAGAGCCACCATTGACCAGTGGACTGAAGCAAAAAGCAGGAAAAACACAACAGGGCGCAGAAAACATATAAAGGAGTCACTCCCTGATGTGCCATGTCCTTGGGGACATGGGACACTACACTGCAGGACATTTCAGGACCTCCTCTTCATAGGGACATTACCTCCAAGAACGGGAGATATAGCTGACTTTCCTAACACAGAGAAACAAACAATGAGAGTTAGAAAAAGTGAGAAGACTGAGAAATACATCCCAAATGAAAGAATAAGAACACAATAAAGCAAGAGACATAAGCAAAATGTATATAAAAAATATGCCTGTTAGAGAATTTAATGTTCATATAGATACTCACTTGAGAAAATGGAAAATATCAGTGAAACCCTTAGCAAAGAGATGAAACAGAACCAATCAGAGATGAAAAACACAATAAATGAAATTTAAAAATACACTTGATGGTTTGTCTCCCTCCCAATCCCATCTTATAAATGACTCTTAATCTCACAAAACAAACTGGGGGTTGCTGTGGGGAGGTGGGGTTGGGAGAGGGGGAGGGAGTTATGGATATTGTGGTGGGTATGTGCTATCGTGAGTGCTGTGACATATGTAAACCTGGCGATTCACAGACCTGTACCCCTGGGGATAAAAATACATTATATGTTTATAAAAAAAAATGGAAGGGGAAGCGAACCATAAGAGACTATGGACTCTGAAAAACAACCTGAGGGTTTTGAAGGGGCGGGGGTGGGAGGTTGGGGGAACCAGGTGGTGGGTAATAGGGAGGGCACGTATTGCATGGAGCACTGGGTGTTGTGCAAAAACAATGAATACTGTTACGCTGAAAAAAATAAATAAATTTATATAAAAAAATACACTTGATGGAATAAATAGCAGGCTGGAGGAAGCAGGAGAATGAATTAATGAGCTGGAAGACAAGAATGGAATGTAACCAAGCTGAGCAAATAAGAGGTAAAAATTGTATATTGAGTCTTAGGATACTCAGTGATTCCATTAAGTATAATAATATTCATATTATAGGGATCGCAGAAGAAATGAGAGAAAAAGGAGCAGAAAATTTATTAAAAAAAAATAACTGAGGGGCACATGGGTGGCTCAGTGGGTTAAAGCCTCTGCCTTTGGCTCAGGTGATGATCCCAGGGTCCTGGGATTGAGCCCCAGGACAAGGGGTCTCTGCTCATCAGGGAGCCTGATTCCTCCTCTTTCTCTCTCTGCCTGCCTCTCTGCCTACTTGTCTGTCAAATAAATAAATAAAATCTTTAAAAAAAATAAAAATAAAAATAAAAAAAAATATCTGAAAGCTTCACTAATCTGGGGAAGAAAACAGATGTCCAGATCCAAGAGCTACAGAGATTCCTCCCCAAAAAATCAGTTAAAGGAGGTTCACAGTACGACACATAGCAATTACAATGGCAAAAAGTAGTGATAAAGAAAAATTAAGTTGCAAGAGAAAAGAAGACAGTTATATACAAGGAAAAAGTCCATAAGACTATATGTGGATTTTCAGCACAAACTTGGCATGGCAGAAGAAAGTGGCATGATATATTCATATTGCTGAAAGGAAAAACTCTGCAACAAAGAATATCACATCCAGTGAGCCTACCACTCTCAATAGAAGGAAAGATAAACAAACAAAAACACAATAACAACAATGACAACAACAGCAACAAAAAATCCAAAGCAGTTCAAGATCATTAAGCTAGCACTGCAAGAAATATTAAAGGGAACACTTTGAAAATGAAAGACCAAAAGTTACAGTATGAAGGTAAGAAACACAAAAGCAATAAAAATTAATAATATTTCTGTAAAACATCACATCAAAAAACTCATAAAAGTATTTCAAATATGATAACATATACCTAAAACGTGAGTAGGAGAATAAAGAATGGGTTCAAATTTAATGACCATCAACTTAATGCAAATTACTGTATGCAGAAGAGGTTATGTACAAAACTAATGGTAACCACAAATCAAAAACCAGTAATAAATATACAAACAGTGAAGGTAAAGAAACAAAATATATCTCTAAAAAAACCCAGCAAACCATGAGAGAGAGAAATAGAAGGATCAGAAAAAAACCTTACAACCACAAAACAGAAATAAAATGACAATAAATATATAACTATCAGTAATTACTTTGACTATAATAGGGTTAAATTGTCCAAACAAAAGACATAGGGTAAAAGGATGGGTGAGAAAACAAAGTCCATCTATACTACCTACAAGAGACTCACTTTAGACTGAAAGACACTTGCAGACTGCAAGTGAGAGAAACGAGAAACATCATACAGATGGATGTCAAAAGAAAGGGAGAGTAGCAATACTTCTATTGGACAAACTAGATTTTAAAACAAAGTCTGGGGGTGCCTGGGTGGCCCAGTTGGTTAAGCAACTGACTTCAGCTCAGGTCATGATCCCAGGGTTCTGGGATCGAGCCCTGCATCAGGCTCCCTGCTCAGTGGGGAGCCTGTTTCTCCTTCTCCCTCTGCTGCTCTGCCTGCTTGTGTCTCTCACTCTGTCAAATAAATAAACAAAAAGTCTTTTTAAAAAAAGTCTGTAACAAGAGACAAAGGACACTACATCATAATAAAAGAGACAATCCAACAAGAAGATATAACAACTGTAAATATTTGTGCACTCAAAGTAGGAGCACCCAAATACATAAAGCAGGTAATAACAAACATAAAGGAACTTTATGTTTGTTTAACACCTCACTAACATCAATGGACAGATAATCTAAACAGAAAATGAACAAGGAAACAGTGGTTTTGAATGACACACTGGAATACATGGATTTAGCAGATATGTTTAGAACTTTCCATCCTAAAACCACAGAATACACACTCTTTTAAAGTACACATGGAACATTCTCCAGAGTAGATCACATATTAACCCACAAAACAAACCTGAACAAATTAAAGATCAAAATCATACTATGCATATTTTCTGAACAAAACACTATGAAATCAGAAGTCAACCACAAGAAAAATCTGTAAAGACCACAAACACATGGAGGTTAAATAGCATGCTACTAAACAATGTATGCATAAAATAAGAAATCAAAGAAGAAATTTAAAAATACACAGAAACAACTGGATATGAAAATACAATGGTCCAAAACCTTTGGGATGCAGCAAAAGAAGTCCTAAGAGGGAAATATATAGCAATATAGCCCTACCTCAAGAAGCAAAAAAATCTCAGATTAAAAAAAAATGAATCTTAAACCTAAAGGAGCTAGAGAAAGAACAAAAACAAAGCAAAACAATACAAAACAAAAAACCTAAAACCTGCAGAAGGGAATAAATAATACAGATTAGAGCAGAATTAAATGATACAAAAAATTTAAAAAAACACAATGAAACCAGAAGATGATTATTTGAAAAAGTCAATAAAATTGATAAACGTTTTGCCAGACTTGTCAAGAAAAAAAAGGGAAGAATTCAAATAAATAAACTCACTAATGAGAGTGGAGAAATAACCAACACTACAGAAATACAAATAATCATAAAAGAATATTATGAAAAAATTATATGCCAAGAAATTAGACAACCTAGAGGAAATGGGTAAATCCCTGGAAATATATAAACTACCACAACTGAAACAGGAAGAAATAGAAAACTTGAACAGAACAATAACTAGCAAAGAAACTGAATCAATAATGAAGAAGCTCCAAACAAAAGTCCAGGACTAAATGGCTTCACAAATGAATTCTACCAAACACATAAAGAAGAGTTAATACCTGTTTTTTTTTTTTCAAACTATTCCAAAAAATAGAAAAGGAACAAAAACTTCCAAATTCATTCTTTGAGGCCAGCATTAGTCTGATAGCAAAACCGGATAAAGACTTCACTTAAAAAACAGAACAAAACAAAACAAAAAACTACAGGCCAATATCCCTGATGAACATAAATACAGAAATAATAAAATACTAGCAAACTGAATATAACAGTACACTAATAAAAATCATTTACCATGATCAAGTGGTATTCATTCATTGGTTGCAAGAGTGGTTTAGTATTTGCTAATTAATCAACGTGATACATCATATCAATACGAGAAAGGAGAAGAACCATATGATCCTTTTAATAGATGCAGAAAAAGCATTTGGCAAAGCACTACATTTGCTCTTGATAAAAACTCTTAACAAAGTAGGTTTAGAGATATAACTCAACAAAATAAAGACCGTATATGAAAAACCCACAGATAAACACCATCCTTAATGGGGAAATTTAAAAGCTTTTCCCCTAACATCAGGAACAAGAAAAGGATATCTACTCACAACTTTCATTCAACAAATGATTGAAAGTCCTAGCCACAGCAACCAGATAACAACAATAAAATGTAAAAGGCATCAAATTGGTAAGGAAGAAGTAAAACTTTCATTTGCAGATGACATGGTACTACACTTTTTAAAGATTTTATTTATTCATTTGACAGAAGACAGAGATCACAAGTAGGCAGAGAAGCAGGCAGAGAGAGAGGAAGGGAAGCAGGCTCCCCGCTGAGCAGAGAGCCCGATGCAGGCCTCGATCCCAGGATCCTGGGACCATGACCTGAGCTGAAGGCAGAGGCTTTAACCCACTGAGCCACCCAGGCGCCCCCATGGTACTACATATTTAAAAAGCCAAAAGACGTCACCAAAAAAAAATGCTAGAACTGATAAATGTAAAGTCACAGGATACAAAATCAATGTACATATATCTGCCTCATATCTATACATCAATAATGAATCAGTTGAGAGAGAAATTAAGAAAACAAACCCATTTATAACTGCCACCAAAATAATAAGATATCTAGGAATAAATCTAACCAAAGAGGTTAAAGACCTGTACTCTAAAAACTATAAAACACTGATAAAAGAAATTGAAGATGATACAAAGAAATTGAAATTCCATGCTCATGAATTGGAAGAACAATTAGTGTTAAAATGTCTATGCTACCCAAAACAATCTGCATAACTAATGCAATCCCTATCAAAATGACAACAGCACTTTTCACAAAACCAGAAAAAAAAAAGATCTAAAATTTGTATGAAACCACAAAAAAACCCTGAATAACCAAAGCAATCTTGAAAAAGGAAAGCAAAGCTGGAAGCATCACAATTCCAAACTTCAAGTTTTATTACAAAGCTGTAGTAATAAAAAGAGTATGGTACTGGCACAAAACTAGACACAGATTAATGGAATTGAAAAGAAAACCCAGAAATAAACACACAACTATATGGTCAATTAATCTTAGAACAAAACGGAGGAATATCCAAAGGGGGAAAAGGACAGTCTCTTCAACAAATGGTAGTGGGAAACTGGACAACAATATGCAAATGAAAGAAATGGACTGTTTTTATACCATGCACAAAAATAAATTCAAAATGGATGAAAGACCTTAAAATGATGTGAGACCTTAAATCATAAAAATCCTAGAAGGTGAGTCCCAATAGTTCATTTATGCTTTTGTTTCCCTTGCTCCAGCAATGTGTCCAATAAGAAGTTTCTGCAGCTGAGGTCAAAGAGGTTGCTGCCTGTGTTCTCCTCTAAGATTTTGATGGTTTCCTGTTGCACATTTAGATCTTTCATCCATTTTGAATTTATTTTTGTGTATGGTGTAAGAAAATGGTCCAGTTTTCAAGAAAGCTCCTGTAAAGCAAAGGAAATCAACAAAGCTAAATGGAAGCCTATGGCATTGCAGAAGATATTTGCAAACAACATATCTGATAAAAGGTTGGTATCCAAAATCTATAAAGAACTTATCAAACTCAACACCCAAAAAAACAAATAATCCATTAAGAAATGGGCAAAAGATATGAATAGACGCTTTTCCAAAGAAGACATCCAGGTGGCTAACAGACACATGAAAAGATACTCAACATCACTAATTGTCAGGGAAATAGAAATCAAAATTATAAGATAACACCTCACATTAACAACACAAGAAACAACAGGTGTTGGCAAGGATGCAGAGAAAGGGGAACCCTCTTGCCCTGTTGGTGGAAATGAAAACTGGTGCAGCCACGCTGGAGAACAGTAGAGAGGGTCCTCAGAAAGTTAAAAATAGAACTATTTTATGATCCTGAAATTGCACTGCTAGGTATTTGCCAAAATGATACCAAAAAAAGAAAAAAAAAAAACTTGATTCCAAAGGTATATGCATCCCAATGTTTATAGTAGCACTATCAACAATAGCCAAACTATGGAAAGAGCCCAAATGTCCATCCATGATGAATGGATAAAGAAGATGTGATATGTGTGCTATAGATTTGAACAAAGAGTCTGGAAATTTGAATGAAAAAAAAAATCTTAGAAGAGATCACAGGCAGCAATTTCTTTGACACCAGCCCTAACAACTTCTTTCTAGATATGGTTCATGAAGCAGGAGAAACAAAAGCAAAATTTCTGCAGAGTGAACAAAACAATCAATAAAGCTAAAAGGCAACCTACTGAATGGAAAAAGATCTTTGAAAATGACATATTCCATAAAGAGTTGATATTGAAAATACATAAAAAACATAAAACTCAACCCCAAAACTGAAAAATCCAAATAAAAAATGTATAGAGGACATGAATAGGCATTTCTCTAAAGAAGACATATAGATGGGCAACAGATACGTGAAAGGATGCTAATCATCACTGATTTATCAGGGAAATGCAAATCAAAACTACAGTGAGATATCATCTCACACCTGTCAGAATAGCTAAAATTAACAACACAAGAAACGTGTTGGCAAGGAAGTTGAGAGAAAAGAACACTCTTGCACTGTTGATGGGAATGCAAATGGATGCATATACTGTGGAAAACAGGATGGAGATTCCTCAAAAATTTAAAATTATAACTGCCCTATGATCCAGTAATCACACTACTGGATATTTACCCCTATGATACAAAAACACTAATTTGAAGGAATACATGCACCTCCATTTTTATAGCACCAATATTTATAATAGTCAAATTATGTAAGCAGCCCAAGTGTTTATCAAAGATGAATGGATTTTTTTTATTGTGTTATGTTAGTCACCATAAAATACATCATTAGCTTTTGATGCAGTGTTCCAAGATTCATTGTTTATGTACAACACCCAGTGCTCCATGCAGTACATGCCTTCTTAATACCCACCACCAGGCTCACCAAAAAAAAAAAAAAGAATGGATAAAAGGGTGTAGCATTTACACAATGGAATGTTATTCAACCATAAAAATGAATGAGATTTTGACATTTGCCTCAACATAGATGGAGCTAGTGTGCATAATGCTAAGCAAAATAAGTCAGTCAGAGAAAGACAAATACCTTATGATGTCACTCACATGTAGAATTTTTTTTTTGAGGGTAATTTTTTTTTAAGATTTTTTTTATTTATTTGACAGAGAGAGAGATCACAAGTAGGCAGAGAGGCAGGCAGAGAGAGGAGGAAGCAGGTTCCCTGCAGAGCAGAGGGCCCGATGCAGGGCTCGATCCCAGGACCCTGAGATCATGACCTGAGCCAAAGGCAGCGGCTTAATCCACTGAGCCACCCAGGCGCCTCGAGGGTAATTTTTTTTAATTTTTAAAAAATTTTTTATAAACATATAATATATTATTAGCCCTAGGGGTACAGGTCTGTGAATCTCCAGGTTTACACACTTCACAGTACTCACCATATCACATACCCTCCCCAATGTCCATAACCCCACCACCCTCTCCCTACTCCCCTCCCCCTGGCCACCCTCAGTTTGTTTTGTGACAGACATTAAGAGTCTCTTATGGTTTGTCTCCCTCCTGATCCCATCTTGCTTCATTTATTCTTTTCCTACCCCCAAGCCCCCCACATTGTATCTCCACTTCCTCATATCAGGGAGATCATATGATAATTGTCTTTTTCTGACTAATTTCACTTAGCATAATACTCTCTAGCTGCATGTCATTACAAATGGCAAGAGTTCATTCTTTTTTATGACTTAGTAATATTTCATTACATATATATGTATGTATATGTGATATATATATCACATCTTATCTTTCCATATATATATACATATATATATTTCATTTATATATCTATATATCACATCTTCTTTATCTGTTCCTCAGTCAATGGACACCTGGGCTGTTTTTATAATTTGGCAATTGTAGATAATACTGCTATAAATGTTGGGGGGCATGTATCCCTTGAATTAGTATTTTTGTATTGTTTGGATAAGTACCTAGTAGCGCAGTTGCTATATCACAGGGTAGTTCTAGTACTAAATTTTGAGGAACCTCCATACTGTTTTCTACAGTGGCTACACCAGTTTGCATTCCCAGCAACAGTGCAAGAGGGTTCTATTTTCTCCATATCCTTGACAACACATTTTGTTCTTGTGTTGTTGATGTTAGCCATTCTGACAGGTGTAAGGTGAATCTCATTATAGTCTTGATTTGTATTTCCCTGATGATCAGTGATGTTGAGCATCTTCTCATATGTCTATTTGGCCATTTCAGTGTTTTTGGGAAAATGTCTATTCATATCTTCTGCTCATTTTTAATTAGATTATTGTTTTTACAGATGTTGAGTTTGATGAGTTCTTTATATATTTTGGATAACAATGTTTTATCAGGGAAGTTATTTGCAAATATCTTCTTATATTCCATAGGTTGTGTTTAATTGTCTTGACTGTTCCTTTGCTATACAGAAGCTTTATATTCTGATGTAGTCCCAATAGTTTATTTTTGCTCTTCTTTCCCTTGCCTCAGGAGACATAGCTAGAAAGAAGTCGCTATGCCCAATGTCACAGAGGTTACTGTTTGTTTTATCCTTTAGGATTCTTGTGGTTTCAGGTCTCACATTTAGGTCTTTCATTCATTTTGAATTTATTTTTGTGTGTGGTGTAAGAAAGTGGTCCAGTTTCATTCTCTTGCACATTGGTGTCCATTTTTCACAACACCATTTGTTGATGAGACTGTTTTTTTCCCATTGGATATTCTTTCCTGCTTTGCTGAAGAGTAATTGACCTTAGAGTTGTGGTTTCACTTCTAGGATTTCTATTCTGTTCCATTGATTTATGTGTCTGCTTTTGTGCCAGCAAAATACTGTTTTGATCACTTCAGCTTTGTAATAAAACTTGAAGTCTGGAATTGTGATACCCCAAGCTTTGCTTTTCTTCTTCACGTTTTCTTTGGCTATTTGGGGTCTTTTGTTTTTCCATACAAGTTTTAGAATTGTTTGTTCTAGTTCTGTGAAAAGTGCTGTTCATACTTTGATAGGGATTGCATTAAATGTGTAGATTGCTTCAGGTAGACATTTTAACAATATTTGTTCTTCCATGATCATGTTCTTCCATGATCGCAAAATGTCTTTTCATTTCTTTGTGTCCTCTTCACACATTACTTTCATCAGTGTTTTATAGTTTTTTAGGATAGAGGTCCTTCACTTCAGTTAGGTTTATTCCTAGGTATCTTATAGTTTTTGGTGCAATTGTAAATGAGATTGATTCCTTGATTTCTGCTATTTCATTATTGGTGGATAGAAATGCAATAGGTTTCTGTACATTGATTTTGTTTCCTGTGAATTTACTGATGCTATTTTTCAGTTTTAGCTATTTTTGGGTTGAGTCTGTTGGGTTTTCTATAAAGAGTTTCATGTCATCTGCAAATAGTGAAAGTTTGTCCTCTTCTTTGCTGATTGCTTTTATTTCTTTTTGTTGTCTGATCACTGTGGCTAGGACTTCCAGTGCTATGTTAAATAACAGTGGTCAGAGTGGACATCCTTGTTTTGTCCCTGACCATAGAGGGAAAGCCCTCAGTTTTCCCTCACTGAGGATGATATTAGCTGTGGGTTTTTCATATATGGCCTTTATTTTGTTGAGGTATGTTCCTTCTAAATCCTTGTTGAGGGTTTTTTTCATGAATGGATAATGTACTTTGTCAAAAGCCTTTTTTGAAATTATTAAAATGATCATATGGGTCTTACCCTTTCTTTTATTAATGTGGTGTATTACATTGATTGATTTGTGAATATTGAAACACTTTTGCAACTCAGGAATAAATCCCACTTGATAGTGGTGAATGATTTTTTTAATGCATTGTTCGATTAGGTTTGCTAGTATTTTTGAGAAGTGTTGCATCCATGTTCATGAGAGCTATTGGCCTGTAGTTCTCTTTTTTAGTGGAGTCTTTATGTGGTCTTTGTATCTGGGTAATGCTGATCTCATAGAATGAACTTGGACATTTTTCTTCCTTTTACATATTTTTAGAACTGTTTGAGAAGAATAGATGCTCACCCATTGGTAAAATTTGTCTGTGAAGACAGCTGGTCCTGGACTTAGTTTGTTTTGAGTTTTTTGATTACTCATTCAGTTTCTTTGCTGGTTATCAGTCTGTTCAAGTTTTGTACTTCTTCCTTTTTCAGTTTTGGTATTTTATATGTTTTTAGGAACTTATCCATTTCTTCCTTCATTTATTTGGCATATAGTTTTTCATAATATTTTCTCATAATTGTTTATATTTCTATGGTGTTTGTTGTTATTTTTTTTCTTTTCACTGTGCAGCTTGGTTGTTTTCTCTATCTTCCAGCTTGCTGATCCATTCTTTGCTTCTTCTAATATATTATTCATTACATCTAGTGTGTTTTTAATTTCAATTATTAACTTCTCCATCACTGATTTTTTTTTAAGATTTATTTATTTTAGAGAAAGAGAGAACAACCTGGAGGGACAGAGGGACAGGTAGAGAGAATCCCAAGCAGACTCTGCACCAAGTGTGGAGCCTGACACAGGGCTTGATCTCATGACTCTGAGATCACGACCTGAGCCAAAACTAAGAGTCAGATGCTTAACTGCCTCTGCCACCCAGGTGCCCCGATTTGTTCTTTTTTTGTATTTTCTATCTCTTTGTTGAATGTCTCACTGAGATCCTCCATGCTTTTCTCAAGTCCAGTAAGTTTCTTTATAACCATTACTATGAACTCTTTATCAAGCATATTGCTTATCTGTTTCATTTATCTGTTTTACTATGATTTTATCCTGTTCGTTCATTTGGGACATATTCTTCTGTCTCCTCATTTTGTCTTACTATCTGTGTTTTTTTCTATGTATTAGGAAAGTCAGCTACGTTGACTTGCAAGGAGTGGTTTTATTAAGAAGAGATCCTGTGGAAAAAAATGGATGGTATTTTGATAGGGATTGCATTAAATGTGTAGATTGCTTTAAGTAGCATAGACATTTTCACAATATTTATTCTTCCAATCCAGGAGCATGGAACATTTTTCCATTTTTTTGTGTCTTCCTCAATTTCTTTCATGAGTACTTTATAATTTTCTGTGTATAGATTCTTAGTCTCTTCGGTTAGGTTTATTCCTAGGTATCTTATAGTTTTGGGTACAATTGTAAATGGGATTGACTCCTTAATTTCTCTTTCTTCAGTCTTGTTGTTGGTGTAGAGAAATGCAACTGATTTCTGTGCATTGATTTTATATCCTGACACTTTACTGAATTCCTGTACAAGTTCTAGCAGTTTTGGAGTGGAGTCTTTTAACAAATAATCCTAAAATTTATATGGAACCAGAAAAGACCTCGAATAGCCAAAGGAATATTGAAAAAGAAAGCCAAAGTTGGTGGCATCACAATTCCGGACTTCAAGCTCTATTACAAAGCTGTCATCATCAAGACAGCATGGTACTGGCACAAAAACAGACACATAGATCAGTGGAACAGAATAGAGAGCCCAGAAATCGACCCTCAACTCTATGGTCAACTAATCTTCGACAAAGCAGGAAAGAATGTCCAATGGAAAAAAGACAGCCTCTTCAATAAATGGTGCTGGGAAAATTGGACAGCCACATGCAGAAAAATGAAATTGGACCACTTCCTTACACCACACACGAAAATAGACTCCAAATGGATGAAGGACCTCAATGTGAGAAAGGAATCCATCCAAATCCTTGAGGAGAATGCAGGCAGCAACCTCTTCGACCTCAGCTGTAGCAACACCTTCCTAGGAACAACTGCAAAGGCAAGGGAAGCAAGGGCAAAAATGAACTATTGGGATTTCATCAAGATCAAAAGCTTTTGCACAGCAAAGGAAACAGTTAACAAAACCAAAAGACAACTGACAGAATGGGAGAAGATATTTGCAAACGACATATCAGATAAAGGGCTAGTATCCAAAATCTATAAGGAACTCAGCAAACTCAACACCCAAAGAACAAACAATCCAATCAAGAAATGGGCAGAGGACATGAACAGACATTTCTGCAAAGAAGACATCCAGATGGCCAACAGACACATGAAAAAGTGCTCCTCGTCACTCGGCATCAGGGAAATACAAATCAAAACCACAATGAGATATCACCTCACACCAGTCAGAGTGGCTAAAATTAACAAGTCAGGAAATGACAGATGCTGGCGAGGATGTGGAGAAAGGGGAACCCTCCTCCACTGTTGGTGGGAATGCAAGCTGGTGCAACCACTCTGGAAAACAGCATGGAGGTTCCTCAAAATGTTGAAAATAGAACTACCCTATGACCCAGCAATTGCACTACTGGGTATTTACCCTAAAGATACAAACATAGTGATCCGAAGGGGCACGTGTACCCGAATGTTTATAGCAGCAATGTCTACAATAGCCAAACTATGGAAAGAACCTAGCTGTCCATCAAGAGATGAATTGATAAAGAAGATGTGGTATATATATACAATGGAATACTATGCAGCCATCAAAAGAAATGAAATCATGCCATTTGCGACGACGTGGATGGAACTAGAGCGTATCATGCTTAGTGAAATAAGTCAGTCGGAGAAAGACAACTATCATATGATCTCCCTGATATGAGGACATGGAGAAGCAACATGGGGGGGTAGGGGGATAGGAGAAGAATAAATGAAACAAGATGGGATTGGGAGGGAGACAAACCATAAATGACTCTTAATCTCACAAAACAAACTGGGGGTTGCTGGGGGGAGGTGGGATTGGGAGAGGGGGAGGGGGCTATGGACATTGGGGAGGGTAAGTGCTATCGTGAGTGCTGTGAAGTGTGTAAACCTGGCGATTCACAGACCTGTACCCCTGGGGATAAAAATACATTATATGTTTATTAAAAAAAAAAAAGTTTGGAAGGGGAGGCGAACCATAAGAGACTATGGACTCTGAAAAACAACCTGAGGGTTTTGAAGGGTCAGGGGTGGGAGGCTGGGGGAACAGGTGGTGGGTAATGGGGAGGGCACGTTTTGCATGGAGCACTGGGTGTTTTGCAAAAAGAATGAATACTGTTACGCTGAAAAAATAAATAAAATGGGGGGGGGGAAGAAGAGATCCTGTGGTACCTTGTAGTGTAATGCCCCCTGTTCACCAGAACCTGTTGCTTCAGAGATGTGTCCTATGTGGGTTTTATGTACCCTACTGTTGTAGCTGAGCCTCATTTACTTGCAATCCAGTTGGCAGTGATGACCCACTTTGCCTGTTATTAGCTGGGTTTGGTCCCTGTATTGTTAAGGGGCCAGTCTGGTGCTGCTATGGTCTTATATTTGGGTGGTTTTGGCAGCCAGACTAGATGCTTATCTTCAGCCCATTTGCTAGGCTGCAGTCACACAACTACATGGTGGTGTCCCTAAAATTTCCTCTGAGAGGCATTTGTTGGTGGGTGGGATATGCAGTGAAACCAGATGTCTGCTCCCAGTACATCTGTTGGGGATGTAGTAGCACTGACCTGCAGGGAATTTTCCCTGCCTTGTACCCTGAGAGGCTTTTGTTTGTGACCAGGGCTGGAAGTCAGACCAGATGTTTCCCAGGGCTGCAGAAACACTGATAGTTTCTGATAGTGCCCAGAGAGGGCACTCTTTCTGCACTGCTAGTTATAAGGCTCAGCTGCTGGGGCTGTGACTGTACTGGTGTGTGTGGGTTTCTTACCTTCTCCCCAGGGTAGGAGTCACATTGGAGTAGTGCTTGTTTCTGCTAGGGCTTCTTGCAGGGTGGGCTATGTCAGGAACTACCTTAGGGGAATTCCTGCCATGTGGGGCAGGTTGAATGGGGTGGATCCACAGAAGAATTTGAGGGTGGGTGCACAGTGTTAGCAAAGTAGGTGAAGAGTGCTCATGCTGGTTCGCACCGGTGCCTGACTATCTAGGCTGTGGGGAGAGAGAAATGGCACCCACCAGTTCTTTTGTGCTTGGAGAAATCTCATGAGGTTTTCTGCCACTCCAGCACACTTTCTGTAATTAGTAAATAAATTCCTTATACGTATACTCCAGGTTTAAATTGCTGCACCTATGCTGTCTTGGTGGGACTTTTGTTATGCTATATCTTTTTTTTTTTTTTTTTCAGCCTCCAAACCGTTTATTTGTCCAGACTTGGAAGTGGGGGGGGCGGGTGTCGCTGTGCGGGTGGGGGGCGAAGTGGGCACAATATTGAGGGTGGCAGGGCCTGGTGCTGGCGGGTTGGGCAGGCGTGGCCCTCAGGCGAAGGTGGAGCCTTTCCAGCCCACGTTGGCTTCCTTCCTGTCGTAGTAGTTGGTGTAGATCCTATCCGGGCTGACTCTTACTGGCCGCACAGCAGCTTGCTGTAGGAGCGGTTCTGCGGGCCTCCGATCTTGCCGATGCTGTGCAAATTGCAGAGCGCGCGCGGCTCACTGGAGCCGCTGAAAGCCATGAGGGGGTCTGGGACCACGTGCACCGCGATGTACTCGTCCCGCGAGCACTCCCTGTCCCTGCTCCCTCCCGGCAAACCTGGGCGGGCTTTCCCTTTGCCAGTGCCAGCTGCTGAGTGAGCTCGGAAAGGAGTCCGTGGGGCACGGCGGCGCGGGGGACGTTGGTGTTCACCACGAACATCGCCGTGCTATCGGGAAAACAGCGGGGACTGGTGCACGGGAACTAAGCGCTGCGCCTCCCTCTGCAGCCCGGGAACCTGAGCTAGGAGACCTGTTATGCTATATCTTTAAGAGCAGGGATTCAGTTTCTATAGCACTCCAGCTCTTCCAGAGCGGAGCGCGCTGATTTTTAATGGACCCAGTATTAAGGCTGGCTTATCATAAAAACTCAGGAAGTTAAGCCCCACTAGTTTTCAAATCAAATATTATGGGTACTTGTCTTCCCAGTGCAGGGCTCCTGTGTCTGGGGTACCTGGTGTGGGGTCTGCTCATATCCTTTCTCTTTGCTTTTTCATGGTTGGTCTCATTTGTGGTTAATCCCACTGGGTGTTTTGTTCCCACGTGAGTTTCTACCCTTCCTATCTTTGAAATGTGTTCTCCTCTCTATGATTAACCATGGAAAGTCTGTTCTAAACATCCTCGGGTCATCTTCTGGGTTGGATACACTGATGTAGCTTTTATCCAGGTGTGTCTATGGGAGGAGGTGAGCTTAGAATCTTTTTACTCTGCCATCTTCCCAGAAGTCACAGTTTCTATTTGTTTTCTGGGCCATCTGGTCCATTCTTCAGGTGGGAAAATTTCCCCATGATAAACCACTAAGTCTATTTATTTCTCACAGTTCTGGAGGCTGGAAGTCCAAGTGGAAGGTGCCAGTTAGTGAGGTTTGATTCTGATGCCCCTTCTTTTGGCCTTGAACATCATTTATTTTATTTTTATTTTTAAAGATTTATTTATTTATTTGAGAGAGAGAGGAAGGGCAGAGGGAGAGAATCTTCCAGGAGACTTCCCACTGAATGTAGAGCCCAATGCAGGACTCCATCTCATGACTTATGAAATCATGACCTGTGTTAAAACCAAGAGTCAGACATTTAACCAAGTAAAGTACCCAGGCGCCCATGGCCTTGAACATCATTTGATATGTTTTTTTTGTTAACTACATATCTGGGCTGGTGAAATGCTTGTTCGTATTTTTTTGCAAATCTTTGAATTAGATTTTCTTTTACTGTTCAGTTTTAGGTGTTTATAATTCCTGTCACACCAGATACATAATTTTCAAATATGTTCACCAAGTATATGGCTTTTTTATTAACATATAAGGTATTGTTTGTTTCAGGGGTACAGGTCTGTGATTCATCAGTCTTACACAATTCACAGCACTCACCATAGCACATACCCTCCCCAGTGGCATCACCCAGCCACCCATCCCTACCACCTCCCTCCCTTCCAGCAACCCTCAGTTTGTTTCCTGTGATTAAGAGTCTTTTATGGTTTGTCTCCCTCTCTGGTTTCATCTTCTTTCATATTTCCCTCTCTTCCCCTATGATCCTCTGTCTTGTTTCCCAAATTCCTCATATCAGTGAGATCATATTCTCTGATTGACTTATTTCTCCTAACATACTATCCTCTAGTTCCATCCACATCATTGCAAATAACAAGATTTGGGGGGTTTAGATGGCTGCATAGCATTCCATTGTGTATATATATATACCACTTCATCTTTATCCATTCATCTGTTGATGGGTATCTATGCTCTTTTCATAGTTTGGCTATTGTGGACATTGCTGCTATAAACATTTGGGTACACGTGCCCCTTCAGATCACTGTGTTTATGTCTTTAAGGTAAATACCCAATAGTGCAATTACTGGGTCATGGGGTAGCTCTATTTTCAACTTTTTGAGGAACCGCCATACTGCTTTCCATAGTGGCTGCACCAGCTTGCATTCCCACCAACAATGTAGGAGTGTTCCCCTTTCTCCACATCCTCACCAACACCTCTCAGTTCCTGACTGGTTAATTTTAGCTATTCTAACTGGTGTGAGGTGGTATCTCACTGTGGTTTTGATTTGTACTTCTCTGATGCCAAGTGATATTGAACACTTCTTCAATGTCTTTGACCATTTGGATTTCTTCTTTGCAGAAATGTCTGTTCATGTCTTCTGCCTATTTCTTGATTGGATTATTTGTTCTTTTAGTGTTGTTTGATAAGTTCTTTATAGATTTTGGATACTAGCCCTTTATCTGATATGTCATTTGAAATATCTTCTCCCATTTTGTTGGTTGTCTTTTGGTTTTGTTGACTGTTCCATTTGCTATACAAAAGCTTTTTATCTTGATGAAGTCCCAATAGTCCATTTTTTGCCCTTGCCTTTGGTGATGTTTCTAGGAAGAAGTTGCTGTGGCTGAGGTTGAAGAGGTTGCTGCCTGTGTTCTCCTCAAGGATTTTGATGGATTCCTGTCTCACATTGAGGTCTTTCATCCATTTTGAGTCTATTTTTGTGTGCAGTATAAGGAAATGGTCCAGTTTTATTCTTCCACATGTGGCTGTCCAATTTTCCCAACACTATTTGTTGAAGAGACTGAATTTATTCCATTGAACATTCTTTCCTGCTTTGTCAAAGATTAGTTGACCATAGAGTTGAGGGTCCATTTCTGGGCTCTCTACTCTGTTCCATTGATCTCTATGTCCAGTTTTGTGCCAGTACCATACTGTCTTGATGATGACAGCTTTGTGATAGAGCTTGAAGTCTGGAAGTGTGATGCCGCCAGCTTTGGTTTTCTTTTTCAACATTCTTCTGGCTATCCAGGGTCTTTTCTGGTTCCATATAAATTTTAGGATTATTTGTTCTATGTTTTTGAAAAAAAAATGAATGGTATTTTGAAAGGGATTGCGTTAAATGTGTAGATTGCTCCAAGTAGCATAGACGTTTTCACAATATTTGTTCTTCCAGTCTATGAGCATAGAACATTTTTCCATTTCTTTGTGTCTTCCTCAATCACTTTCATGATTATTCTGCAATTTTATGAGTACAGATTCTTTGCCTCTTTGGTTAGGTTTATTCCTAGGTATCTTATGGTTTTGGGTGCACTTGTAAATGGGATCAACTCCTTAACTTCTCCTTCTTCTGTCTTGTTAATGTATAGAAATGCAACTGATTTCTGTGTATTAATTTTATAACCTGACACTTTATTGAATTCCTGCATGAGTTCTAGCAGTTTTAGAGTAGAGTCTTTTGGGTTTTCCACATAAAGTATCATACCATCTGCATAGTGAGAGTTTGACTTCTTTGTTGCTGAATCAGATGCTTTTTATTTCTTTTTGTTTTATGATTGCTGGGGCTAGGACTTCTAGTACAATGTTGAATAACAGTGGTGATACTGGACAGCCCTGCTGTGTTCCTAACCTTAGGGAAAAGATCTGTTTTTCCCCATGAGAATGATATTTGTTGTGTGCTTTTTATAAATGGATTTGACAATACTGAGGTGTGTAGCCTCTATCCCTACACTTTGAAGAGTTTTGATCAAGAAAGGATGCTGTATTTCATCAAATGCTTTTCCAGCATCTTTTGAGGGTATCATATGGTTCTTGTTCTTTCTTTTATTAATGTATTGTATCACATTGATTGATTTGAGGATGTTAAACCAACCTTGCAGCCCAGGACTAAATCCCACTTGGTCGAGGTGAATAATCCTTTTAATGTACTGTTGGATCCTTCTGGCTACTATTTTGGTGAGAATTTTGCATCCATGTTCATCAGGGATATTGGTATATAATTCTCCTTTTTGATGGGGTCTTTGTCTGGTTTTGAGATCCAGGTAATCCTGTCCTCATAAAATGAGTTTGGAAGTTTTCCTTCCATTTCTATTTTTTTTTAACAGTTTCAGGAGAACAGGTACTACTTCTTCCTTAAATGTTTGGTAGAATTCCCCTGGAAAGCCATATGGCCCTGGGCTCTTGTTTCTTGGGAGATTTTTCATGACTGCTTCAATCACCTTACTGGTTATCAGTTGTTCCAATTTTCTATACTTTCCTGGTTCAGTTTTGGTAGTTTATATGTCTCTAGACATGCATCCATTTCTTCCAGATTGTCCAATTTGCTGGTGTATAGTTGCTCATAATATGTTCTTATAATTGTTTGTATTTATTTGGTGGTGGTTGTGATCTCTCCTTTTTCATTCATGATTTCATTAATTTGGGTCCTTTCTCTTTTCTTTTTGATAAATCTGGCCAGGGGTTTATCAATCTTATTCTTTCAAAGAATGAGCTCCTAGTTTTGTTGATCTCTTCCACTGTTCTTTTGGTTTCTATTTCATTGATTTATGCTTGGATCCTTATTATTTTTCTTCTTCTGCTGGGTTTATGCTTTATTTGCTGTTCTTTCTCTAGCCTCTTTAGGTGTAGGGTTAGGTTTTGTATTTGAAACCTTTCTTGCTTCTTGAGAAATACTTGTATTGCTATATACATTCCTCTCAGGCACCTTTGCTGCATCCCAAAGATTTAGAACAGTTGTGTTTTCATTTTCATTTGTTTCCATGAATTTTTAAAATTCTTCTTTAATTTCCTGGTTGACCCATTCATTCTTTAGTAGTATACTCTTTAGCCTCCATGTGTTTGAATTCTTTCCATCTTTTCTCTTATGATTGAGTTCTAGTTTCTAAACATTGTGGTCTGGAAACATGGAGGGAATGATCCCAATCTTTTGGTACTGGTTGAAACCTGATTTGTGACACAGGATGTGATCTATTCTGGAGAACGTTCCATGTGCACTAGAGAAGAAGGTGTATTCTTTTGCTTTGGGATGGAATATTCAGAATATATCCATGATGTCCATTTCTCCAGTATGTCATTAAAAGCCTTTATTTCCTTGTT
Source organism: Meles meles (assembly GCF_922984935.1). Classification (NCBI taxonomy): domain Eukaryota; kingdom Metazoa; phylum Chordata; class Mammalia; order Carnivora; family Mustelidae; genus Meles; species Meles meles. The sequence goes on along the minus strand of NC_060087.1, from coordinate 48,213,345 downwards.
GATCTTTTGCTTAGATTATCTGTCCATTTCAGTGAGTGGGGTGTTGAAGTCCCCTACTATTATTGTAATATTGTTGATGTGTTTCTTTGATTTTGTTATTTGGTTTATATAACTGGCTGCTCCCATGTTACAGGAATAGATATTTAAAATTGTTAGATCTTCTTGTTGGACAGACCCTTTGAGTATGATACAGTGTCCTTTCTTATATCTTAGTATAGTCTTTGCCTTAAAATCTAATTTGTCTGATATAAGGATTGCCACCTCAGCTTTCTTTGGATGTCCATTAGCGTGGTAAATTGTTTTCCACTTCCCAATTAATTCTAGAGGTGTCTTTGGCTCTAACATTAGTTTCTTGTGGACAGCATATTGGTGGGTCTTGTTTTATTTGTTTGATTGTTTGTTTGTTTTTGTTTTTGCTTTTAATCCATTCTGATACCCTGTGTCTTTTGATTCAGGCATTGAGCCCATGTACATTCAGAGTAACTATTGAAATATATGAATTTAGTGCCATTGTATTGTCTGTAAGGTGACTGTTACTGTATATTGTCTCTGTTCCTTTCTGGTGTGTTACTTTTAGGCTCTCTCTTTGGTTAGAGGACCCCTTTCAATATTTCCTGGACGGCTGGTTTGGTGTTTGCAATTTTTAAAAATTTTTGTTTGTCCTGGAAGCTTTTTATCTCTCCTTCTATTTTCAATGACAGCCTAGCTGGATATAGTATTCTCGACCACATATTTTTCTCACTTAATGCTCTGAATATATCATGCAAGTCCTTTCTGGCCTGTCATGTCTCTGTGGATAAGCCTGCTGTCAATCTAATACTTCTACCATTGTGGGTTACAGACCTCTTGTCCTGAGTTGCTTTCAGGGTTTTCTCTTTGTCTCTGAGACATGTAAGTTTTACTATTACTATTACTATTTACTATTACTATTAGATGATGGGTTGTTGACCTATTTTTATTGTGCCTCCTGGATTTTGATGCTTGTTTCCTTCCCCAAATTAGGGAAGTTCTCTGCTATAATTTGCTCCAATATACCTTCTGTCTCTCTCTCTTTCTTTTTCTTCTGGGATCCCAATTATTCTAATCGTGTTTCATCTTATGGTATCACTTTGTCTCTCAAATTCTCCCCACATGGTCCAGTAGTTGTTTATCTATCTTTTTCTGACTTTCTTTATTCTCCATTATTTGGTCTTCTATATCACTAATTCTCTCTTCTGCCTCATTTATCCTAGCAGTAATGGCCTCCTTTTTTTTTATTGAACCTCGCTAATAGCTCACAATTTCAGCCCCTCTCATTTTCCAAGCCAATTTCCATGGGTGCTTGTATTCCCTATGTGGGATCCCCTGTGTGCTAGTCTGTCTTTCACCCTCTTCTGCAACTGCAGCTCCTTCTCCACCATGGTGACCATGATCTCTTTCTCTCTGCTTTTTTCACAATCCTTACCTTCTTTGATGTGAGCTTTTCTCTACCTTTAGTTGTGGAATTTGTTTTGCTAGTCTTCAGCTTGGTTTGGGGGTTATTTAGGATGATTGATAGTTATCTAGCTGTATTTGTGGGACAAGGGAAGCCTAGAGTTTTCCTACTCTACCACCATCTTCCCAGATTTGTTTCTTTTTTATCTTTTCTTTTTTTTTTTTTGCTTTTCCTCATCTTATTTGAGCATTTTTCATGATCCCATTTTATTGCTTGTGTTTACTTATTGTTTATATATATATTTGTACTTTCCTTTTTTGGTTTTTTTCTTTACTTTTTTAGTGGTTCTCCTAGGGTTTATGATATATGTTTTAAAATAATTTTGGTTCACCTTCAAATAACACTATATTACTTTACATGTAGAACAAGTAACTTATAACAGAATATTCCCAGATTCTTCCTCCCTTTCCTTGTGTCATTTTTGTATTTATTTCATTTTGATATATGCTATGAACACCCAATACATTATTACTATTACTGCTTTTGACAGTAATCTTTTAGAACAATTAGGAATATGCAAAATAAAAGGTATATTTTGCCTTAATTTATTCCTTTTCCAATGTTCTTCTTTAATGATGTACATCCAATTTTATGACATATATCAGATCTTTTCTGCCTAAATATTATTCATTAAGATTTCTTATGTGACAGGTCTGCCTGTGATGAGTTTCCTGTTTTTGTTTGTCTGAAATAAAAGTATTTATTTTGCCTTTATTTTTAAAGGACATTTTTCCTGAATTTAGAATTCTGCATTGACAGGGTTTGTGGGGCTTTTTTGTTGTTGTTGTTTTGCTGCTGTTGTTTACTTTCAATAGTTGAATTTTTTTTTATTTCACTATCTTTTTTCTTTATGTGACTTCTAACAAGAAATCCAGTATAATTCTCCTCCTTGTTCTTCCATAAGTAAGGTGTTCCTACCATGCCTTTTTCCTGGCCTCCTTCAGTATTTTATTTTTTTTTAAGATTTTTTAATTTATTTATTTGACAGAGAGAGAGAGGTCACAAGTAGGCAGAGAGGGAGGCAGAGAGTGAGGGGGAAGCAGGCTCCCAGCCAAGCAGACACCCCGATGCAGGGCTCGATCCTAGGACCCTGAGATCATGACCCGAGCTGAAGGCAGAGGCTTAACCCACTGAGCCAACCAGGTGCCCCTTCAGTATTTTATTTTTGTCTGATCTTCTGCAGTTTGAATTTGCTATGTCTAGGTGTGGTGTGCTTCTTTTTAAAGTTTTATTTATGCTGGTTAGTATTCTCTGAGATACTGGAATCTGTGGTTTGTTGTTAATAACTCAATTTTGGAAAATTTTGCAAGTTCTTTCTTCAAATATTTCTTCTTTCCCATTATCTCCCTCTTCTCATTCCATTATTCTAATTACATATATATTACATTCTATATATATAATATATTCTAATTACATATATATATGTATATATATGATATTTGTGGGTTATTTATAAGTTACATATATATTACACTAGTTGATACTTTTCCAAGTTCATGGATGTTTTGTTCTGGGTTGTTTTGTTCTGTTTGTTTTAACTATATTTTTCTGTCTGCATTTTACAGTGTGTAATTTCTACTGATCCATCTTCAAGTTCATATATTTCTCAGCTATGTTAAGTTCATTTTTGAGAACATTGAAGACATTCCTCATATCCATTACTGTGTTTTTCTCTTGCATTTACATTTGATTCTTTCTTATACTTTCCATCCCCATACTGAAATTATCTATCTGACCTTGCATGCTGTCTGCCTTTTCAATAAAGCTTTTAACTTATCAGTCATACCTATTTTAAATTCCCTGCCTGATAGTAACAATATGAGTATCATAACTGAGTCTGATACTGATGATTTCTTTGTCTCCAGACCATTTTTTTCTTGCCTTGATTCTTCCCTATGAGCTGCTCTCTGGAGACAATTATATTTTTCTTCCTTTGAAGGTGTAGTCTTCTATTATTTTACGTATTTTAGCCTGGTAATAGGGAAAAGGGAACTAATGACATTTCATGTTAACCTGATGAAGCCTCAGTCTTAGGCAGGATTATCCTCAGTCCTGGAGGTGTGACTTTCCCATGTGTTCCTGATTCTTCTTTAACTATAATGGTGGGCCTAGTCCATATTCCTATGCCTCCTGGGCTACAGCATTTTTTCCCCATTTTCCTTCTCCAGGTTGGTGAGTTTCTACCAGTGTCCTCAGTTTCTGTTGCCCTTACTTCTTTAGATTAAGGCTTATTTTCTTTAGGGGAGATGGAGTAGATTGGTCTCAGCAGAGTTGCAATAATGTTGGGCATTCCACTCTGTCAGCTTCAGTTAATTTCCACCAGTGCGCTCAAACTACAGTTGCATTCCCTTTCTCTGTGAAGACTAAGGCTTTTGTTTCATACAATGCAAACGGAGAATGGCCTGGGAACAATTTCAGCAAAAGCTGTTATTTTTTTTTCAGCATAACAGTATTCATTGTTTTTGTATCACACCCAGTGCTCCATGCAATACGTGCCCTCTCTATTACCCTCCACCTGGTTCCCCAAGCTTCCATCCCCCACACATTCAAAACACTCAGGTTGTTTTTCAGAGTCCATAGTCTCTCATGGTTCATCTCCCCTTCCAATTTCCCTCAATGCCCATCTCCTCTCCATCTCCCCATGTCCTCCATGTTCTTACTTGACTCTCTCTGCTTGACTTATTTCGCTCAGCATAATCTCTTCCAGTCCCATCCATGTTGCTACAAAAGTTGGGCATTCATCCTTTCTGATGGAGACATAATACTCCATCGTGTATATGGACCATATCTTCCTTATCCATTCGTCCATTGAAGGGCATCTTGGTCCTTTCCACAGTTTGGCGACCATGGCCATTGCTGCTATAAACATTGGGGTACAGATGGCTCTTCTTTTCACTACATCTGCATCTTTGGGGTAAATACCCAGCAGTGCAATTGCAGGGTCATACGGAAGCTCTATTTTTAATTTCTTGAAGAATCTCCACGCTGTTCTCCAGAGTGGCTACACCAACTTGCATTCCCACCAACAGTGGAAGAGGGTTCCCCTTTCTCCACATCCTCTCCAACACACGTGGTTTCCTGTCTTGCTAATTTTGGCCATTCTAACTGGTGTCAGGTGGTATCTCAATGTGGTTTTAATTTGAATCTCCCTGATGGCTAGTGATGATAAGCATTTTTTCATGTGTCTGATAGCCATTTGTATGTCTTCATTGGAGAAGTGTCTGTTCATATATTCTGCCCATTTTTTATATGATTATCTGTTTTGTGTGTGTTGAGTTTGAGGAGTTCTTTATAGATGCTGGATATCAACCTTTTGTCTGTACTGTCATTTGCAAATATCTTCTCCCATTCCGTGGGTTGCCTCTTTGTTTTGTTGACTGTTTCCTTTGCTGTGCAGAAGCTTTTGATCTTGATGAAGTCTCAAAAGTTCATTTTCTCTTTTGTTTCCTTTGCCTTTGGAGACATATCTTGGAAGAAGTTGCTGTGGCTGATATCGAAGAGGTTATTGCCTATGTTCTGCTCTAGGATTCTGATGGATTCCTGTCTCACGTTGAGTTCTTTTATCCATTTCAAGTTTATCTTTGTGTATGGTGTAAGAGAATGGTCGAGTTTCATTCTTCTACATATAGCTGTCCAGTTTTCCAAGCACCATTTATTGAAGAGACTGTCTTTTTTCCACTGGATATTTTTCCCGTTTTGTCGAAGATTAATTGACCATAGAGTTGAGGGTCCATATCTGAGCTATTTACTCTGTTCCACTGGTCTATGTGTCTACATTTATGCCAGTACAATGCTGTCTTGGTGATCACAGCTTTGTAGTAAAGCTTGAAATCGGGTAACGTGATGCCGCCAGTTTTGTTTTTGTTTTTCAACATTTCCTTAATGATTCGGGGTCTCTTCTGATTCCATAGAAATTTTAGGATTATTTGCTCCAGCTCCTTGAAAAATACCGGTGGAATTTTGATCAGAATGGCATTAAAAGTATAGATTGCTCTAGGCAGTATAGACATTTTAACAATGTTTATTCTTCTGATCCAAAAGCATGGAACAGTCTTCCATCTTTTTGTGTCTTCTTCAACTTCTTTCATGAGTGTTCTGTAGTTCCTCAAGTACGGATCCTTTACCTCTTTAGTTAGGTTTATTCCCAGGTATCTTATCATTCTTGGTGCTATAGTAAGTGGAATCAATTCTCTAATTTCCCTTTCTGTAGTTTCATTGTTAGTGTATAAGAAAACCACTGATTTCTGTACATTGACTTTGTATCCTGCCATGTTACTGAATTGCTATATGAGTTCTAGTAGTTTGGGGGTGGAGTCTTTGGGGTTTTCCATATAAAGAATCATGTCATCCGTGAAGAGAGAGAGTTTGACTTCTTCCTTGCCAATTTGGATACCTTTTATTTCTCTTTGTTGTCTGATTGCCGTTGCTAGGACTTCAAATACTATGTTGAACAAGAAAGTTGAGAGTCGGCATCATTGTCCTGTTCTTGATCTCAATGGGAAGGCTGCAAGCTTTTTGCCATTGAGGACGATATTTGCTGTGGGTCGTTCATAGATAGATTTTATGAAGTTGAGGAATGCTCCCTCTATTCCTATACTTTAAAGCATTTTAATCAGGAACGGATGCTGGATTTTGTCAAATGCTTTTTCTGCATCAATTGAGAGAACCATGTGGTTCTTCTCTCTTCTCTGATTGATTTGTTCTATCACACTGATTGATTTGCGAATGTTGAACCATCCTTGCAACCCAGGGATGAATCCCACTTGGTTATGGTGTATAATCTTTTTAATGAGTTGCTGGATACTGTTTGTTAGGATCTTGTTGAGAATCTTTGCATCCATATTCATCAGTGATATTGGTCTGAAATTCTCCTTTTTGGTAGGGTCTTTGCCTGGTTTGGGGATCAGGGTAATGCTGGCTTCATCAAAAGAGTCTGGAAGTTTTCCTTCTGCTTCAATTTTTTGAAACAGATTCAGGAGAATTGGTGTTATTTCTTCTTTGAAAGTTTGGTAGCATTCCCCAGGGAATCCGTCAGGTCCTGCGCTATTCTTTTTTGGAGGTTTGATCACTGCTTCAATCTCATTACTAGATATTGGTCTATTCATGTTGTCAATCTCTTCCTGGTTCAGTTTTGGGAGTTTATACTTTTCCAGGAATGCATCCATTTCATCTAGGTTGCTTAGCTTATTGGCATATAAGTGTTGGTAATAATTTCTGATGATTGTTTGTACTTCCTTGGTGTTAGTTGTGATATCTTCCTTTTCATTCATAATTTTATTAATTTGGGCTTTCTCTCTTTTCTTTTGGATTAGTGTGGCCAATGGTTTATCGATCTTATTGATTCTTTCAAAAAAACAGCTTCTAGTTTCATTGATACGTTCTACTGTATCTCTCGTTTCTACCTCATTGATCTCTGCTCTAATCTTGATTTTTTCCCTTCTTGTGTGTGGAGTTGGTTTGATTTGTTGTTGATTCTCCAGTTCTTTAAGGTGTAGAGACAGCTGGTGTATTCTGGATTTTTCCATTTTTTTGAGGGAGGCTTGGATGGCTATGTATTTCCCCCTTAGAACCGCCTTTGCTGTATCCCATAGGTTTTGGACCAAACTGTCTTCATTCTCATTGGGTTCCATGAATTGTTAAAGTTCATCTTTGATCTCCTCGTTGATCCAAGCATTCTTAAGCAAGGTGGTCTTAGGTTCCAGGTGTTTGAGTTCCTTCTGAACTTTTCCTTATGATTGAGCTCCAGTTTCAAAGAAATGTGATCTGAGAATGTGCAGGGAATAATGTCAGTCTTTTGGTATTGGTTGAGTATCTGTGACCCAGTATGTGGTCTATTCTGGAGAAAGTTCCATGTGCCCTTAGAAGAATGAGTATTCTGTTGTTTTAGGGTGGAATGTTCTGTATATGTCTATGAGGTCCATCTGGTCCAATGTTTCATTCAATGCTCTTATTTCTTTATTAATTTTCTGCTTCAATGATCTGTCTATTACTGAGAGAGGTGTATTAAGATCCCCTACTATTACTGTATTCATATCAACATGACTCTTTATCTTGATTAATAGTTTTCTTATGTAATTGGCTGCTCCCATATTGGGGGCATAGATGTTTACAATTGTTAGATCATCTTGGTGGATAGTCCCTTTAAGAATTATGTAGTGTCCTTCTGTATCTCTGACTACAGTCTTTAGTTTAAAATATAATTTATCTGATATGAGAATTGCTACCCTGGCCTTCCTTTGAGGCCCATTGGCATGAAAGATGCCTCTCCATCCCTTCACTTTCAGTGTGTGTGTATCCTTAGGTTCAAAATGGGTCTCTTGTAGACAACATATGGATGGGTCATGTCGTTTTATCCAGTCTGCAACCCTGTTTCATTTTATGGGTGCATTTAGGTTGTTCACATTGAGTGATTATTGATGGATAGGTTTTGATTGACATTGTGTTACAGCTGAAGTCTTTCTGTCTGGAGATTGTCTCTATATTTCTCTTCAATGATATTCTTAGGATTTTTTCTCTTTTATAGGACCCCCCTTAATATTTCCTGCAGTGTTGGCTTGGTGGTTGCATAGTCTTTTAAGCCTTGCCGGTCTTGGAAACTATCTCTCCATCCATTCTGAATGTCAGTCTTGCTGGATAAAGTATTCTTGGCTGCATAATCTTCTCAATTAGTACTCTGAATATATATTGCCAGCCCTTCCTGACTTGCCAGGTATCTGTGGACAGGTCTGACATTATTCTAATGGGCCTTCTTCTGTATGTGAGGAGGTTCTTTGTTCTAGCTGCTTTTTTTTTTAATTTATTTATTTACAGCATAACAGTGTTCATTGTTTTGGCATCACACCAGTGCTCCATGCAGTACGTGCCCTCCCTATTACCCACCTCCTTGTTCCTCAACCTCCCACCCCCCCGCCCCTTCAAAACCCTCTGGTTGTTTTTCAGAGTCCATAGTCTCTCATGGTTCATCTCCCCTTCCAGTTTCCCTCAACTCCCTCTCCTCTCCATCTCCCCATGTCCTCCGTGTTCTTTGTTATGCTCCACAAATAAGTGAGACCATATGATACTTGACTCTCTCTGCTTGACTTATTTCGCTCAGCATAATTTCTTCCAGTCCCGTCCATGTTGCTACAAAAGTTGGGTATTCGTCCTTTCTGATGGAGCCATAATACTCCATTGTGTATATGGACCACATCTTCCTTATCCATTCATCCGTTGAAGGACATCTTGGTTCTTTCCACAGTTTGGCGACCGTAGCCATTGCTGCAATAAACACTGGGGTACAGATGGCCCTTCTTTTCACTACATCTGTATCTTTGGGGTAAATACCCAGCAGTGCAATGGCAGGGTCATAGGGAAGCTCTATTCTTAATTTCTTGAAGAATCTCCACGCTGTTCTCCAGAGTGGCTACACCAACTTGCATTCCCACCAACAGTGTAAGAGGGTTCCCCTTTCTCCACATCCTCTCCAACACACGTTGTTTCCTGTCTTGCTAATTTTGGCCATTCTAACTGGTGTCAGGTGGTATCTCAATGTAGTTTTAATTTGAATCTCCCTGGTGGCTAGTGATGATGAACATTTTTTCATGTGTCTGATAGCCATTTGTATGTCTTCATTGGAGAAGTGTCTGTTCATATCTTCTGCCCATTTTTTGATATGATTATCTGTTTTCTGTGTGTTGAGTTTGAGGGGTTCTTTATAGATCCTGGATATCAACCTTTTGTCTGTACTGTCATTTGCAAATATCTTCTCCCATTTGGTGAGTTGCCTTTTTGTTTTGTTGACTGTTTCCTTTGCTGTGCAGAAGGTTTTGATCTTGATGAAGTCCCAAAAGTTCATTTTCACTTTTGTTTCCTTGGCCTTTGGAGATATATCTTGAAAGATGTTGCTGTGGCTGATATCGAAGAGGTTACTGCCTATGTTCTCCTCTAGGATTCTGATAGATTCCTGTCTCACGTTGAGGTCTTTTATCCATTTTGAGTTGATCTTTGTGTACGGTGTAAGAGAATGGTCGAGTTTCATTCTTCTACATATCGCTGTCCAGTTATCCCACCACCATTTATTGAAGAGACTGTCTTTCTTCCATTGAATATTTTTTCCTGTTTTGTCAAAGATTATTTCACCATAGAGTTGAGGGTCCATATCTGGGCTCTCCACTCTATTCCACTGGTGTATGTGTCTGTTTTTATGCCAGTACCACGCTGTCTTGGGGATCACAGCTTTGTAGTAAAGCTTGAAATTGGGTAACGTGATGCCGCCAGTTTTGTTTTTGTTTTTCAACATTTCCTTAGCAATTTGGGGTCTCTTCTGATTCCATACAAATTTTAGGATTATTTGCTCCAGCTCTTTGAAAAATATCGGTGGAATTTTGATTGGAATGGCATTAAAAGTATAGATTGCTCAACATTGAAAAATCCAGAACACACCAGCTGTCTCTACACCTTAAAGAACTGGAGAGTCAACAACAAATCAAACCAACTCCACATGCAAGAAGGGAAATAATCAAGATTAGAGTAGAGATCAATGAGGTAGAAACAAGAGATACATTAGAACGTATCAATGAAACTAGAAGCTGGTTTTTTGAAAGAATCAATAAGATCGATAAACCATTGGCCACAATAATCCAAAAGAAAAGAGAGAAAGCCCAAATTAATAAAATTATGAATGAAAAGGGAGAGGTCACAACTAACACCAAGGAAATAGAAACAATCATCAGAAATTATTACCAACATTTATATGCCAATAAGCTAAGCAACCTAGATGAAATGGATGCATTCCTGGAAAGCTACAAACTCCCAAAATTGAACCAGGAAGAAATTGACAATCTGAATATACCGATATCTACTAACAAGATTGAAGCGGTGATCAAAAACCTCTCAAAAAACAAGAGCCCAGGACCTGACTGATTCCCTGGGGAATTCTACCAAACTCTCAAAAAAGAAATAACACCAATTCTCCTGAAGCTGTTCCAAAAAATTGAAGCAGAAGGAAAACTTCCAGACTCTTTTGATGAAGCCAGCATTACCCTGATCCTTAAACCAGGCAAAGACCCTACCAAAAAGGAGAATTTCAGACCAATATCACTGATGAATATGGATGCAAAGATTCTCAACAAGATCCTAGCAAACAGGATCCAGCAGCACATTAAAAAGATTATCCACCATGACCAGGTGGGATTCATCCCTGGGTTGCAAGTTTGGTTCAACATTCGCAAATCAATCAATGTGATAGAACAAATCAATCAGAGAAGAGAGAAGAACCACATGGTCCTCTCAATTGATGCAGAAAAAGCATTTGACAAAATCCAGCATCCGTTCCTGATGAAAACGCTTCAAAGTATAGGGATAGAGGGAACATTCCTCAACTTCATAAAATCTATCTATGAAAGACCCACAGCAAATATCATCCTCAATGAGAAATAGCTTGCAGCCTTCCTGTTGAGATCAGGAACATGACAAGGATGCCCACTCTCACCACTCTTGTTCAACATAGTATTAGAAGTTCTAGCAACGGCAATCAGACAACAAAGAGGAACAAAAGGTATCCAAATTGTCAAGGAAGAAGTCAAACTCTCTCTCTTCGCAGATGACATGATTCTTTATATGGAAAACCCCAAAGACTCCACCCCCAAACTACTAGAACTCATACAGCAATTCAGTAACGTGGCAGGATACAAAGTCAATGTACAGAAATCAGTGGCTTTCTTATACACTAACAATGAAAATACAGAAAGGGAAATTAGAGAATCAATTCCATTTACTATAACACCAAGAACCATAAGATACCTGGGAACAAACCTAACCAAAGAGGTAAAGGACCTGTACTCGAGGAACTACAGAACAGTCATGAAAGAAATTGAAGAAGACACAAAAAGATGGAAGACTGTTCCATGCTCTTGGATTGGAAGAATAAACATTGTTAAAATGCCTATACTGCCTAGAGTAATCTATACTTTTGATGTCCTAGCTGCTTTTAAGAAGGTCTGTCTAGAATCATAATTCTTCATTCTAACTATCAGGTGTCGTGAGGACTTTGAGAATCTAAAATCTTGGCAGGAAACTGCTCTGCCTCTAGTACATGAACGTTGTTTCCATTCGTGATATTGGGAAAATTTTCATAGACAACTTGTTCCACTATATTTCTAGACTTCTTTCTTTTTCCTCCCCTTCAGGGATTCCAATAATTCTGACGTTGGAACGTTTCATGGCATCATTTATTTCCCTGATTCTGTTTTTGTGGCTTCTGAGCTGTTTGTTTCAGGTTTCCTCCTGATCCTTGCTCTCTATCTGTTTGTCCTCCAGATCATTGATTCTATCTTCTGTCTCAGTTACCCTAGCTTTTAGAGAATTTAGATTAGATTGGAACTCATTGAGAACATTTTGAACATCATCCCTGGTGGCTTTCAGTTCTCCCCTAACATTGTGGTCATCATCCCTGGTGGCTTGCAATTCTGCCGTAATCAATTCTGTTTGGTCATCCATGGCTTTCTCCAACCTAGCTATTGCCTGGATAATTGTTAGCCTGACTTTCTTTTCTGACATATTGTCTATGTTGATAGCCATTAGCTCTGTTGCAGAAGGTCCATCCTCCGTATTTTTCTTCTGTTGTGGATTCCTCCTCCTAGTCATTTTGGTGAGAGATGACTGAACAGATGCAGCTGGATGTATCTATTGTGGTGCAGTCAAGGTGTACACTTCTGTGCAATCAGGATTCCCCACCCAAATGAGAGAAAAAAGAAAAGAAAAAGAAATAGAGAAGAAAGAAAAAAAAGAAAAGTAAAGACAAAAGAGAGAGAGAGAGAGGCAGGAAAAAAGGGAAGATAAAAGAGAAGGCTCAGCCCAAATGGGCCCCAAGGTAAGATTTATGAAGTATACAAACAAAATTTGACAAACAAAAAGACTGATAAAAGTATAGACAAGAGAAATATATATATATACATATATATATAAAGACTGATAAAAGTATAGACAAGAAAAAATATATATATACACACATATATATATGTGTATATATATATTTAAAGCAAAAAAAGGAAGAACCTCATCAGAAAGAACCCCAAGTATAAGATTCATATACTATCAGGACAAACACCAATACACAGAAACACTGGTGGAAGGAAAAGATGGGAGAGTGGTTATAAATTCTCAGTGTGGGCAAGGAAGGTTATTTTGATTCTTCCTGGATGTATCTTGATGTTTTTGTTAAGGGACTCAACTTTCCTAAGATAAAGGGGGATTAAAAATTGGTTTGCCTATAGGGGTAGCATTGATTGGGGAAAGGGGATTACCTTGAAGTTTAACTATATATGTATGTTGGAAAATAAAAATTAAAAAAGAATAAACTAGACTAAACTAAATTAGAATTAAAAAAATTAAAAAAATAGAAAAGCAAAAGAAAAGCATGGGTGATTGTATCAAAAAGTTCAGGGTAGAAGGTTATTAAGGAATTTGATGTAGTGGACATCTCACTGTGATGGTAAATAGGTTAAAAAATTATCTATATGTATATTTTTAAAAAGAACCAGAATAGTGGTAAAGAGTTAAAAATAAAAGTTGTATTTATGAAGTAGTGGTGGTTGTTCTCTTGTCGTCTTTTTTTTTTTTTTTCTTCCTTCCTGGTTGGTTTTCTGGGGGAGGGGCCTGTGATGTGGGTTTTCAGACAATGATGTTCCTTGAATTAGGTCCTCCCGCCTCCCTCAAGTGGGTGGGCTCTGAGGAAACCATTTTTTTCAGGCTTTTGTTCTCTGGAGGTTTTTATGTTCTTTCATCTGTTTTCTCTCGCCTTGACAGCTTTTGATGGTTTTTGGAGGTTTAGAGGAGAGCAAACTGCACCCAGATCTCCCTCTCAGAGAGAAGCCTCAGAATGCTCTGCAGAGCTGCTGGCAGAGTAGGTTCTGAGTCAGGGTCCCTGGGGATGCAGGATCTCCTCCTTGTACCCAATACCACGGCAGCGGCAGCTGTCTGGGCAGCTCCAGACCGCCAGAGAGGTTCCCAGCAGCAATTGCACACTGAGATCTTCCCGCTGGCCCAGGCTGGGAATGCCTGGTTTTTCAGGATGTCAGAGCTCCAGGCTAGCACCTGTGCGCACCTCTCCCAGGGGAGGGTGTGGTATGTGCGCGTTTCAGGAATGTCATCTGGCCAGGCCCCCAGCCAGAACGGGAGCTGGAATCCAGGTGTTCTTGGGCACGCTGGTGGCTCAGGGACCAGACCTGGTTTCTCTGCCACACTCTCTCTGGCTCAGCACCAGGGGAGGCTCTCCTGGGTCCAGGGACTTAAGCCCCTGTCCCTAACCACCCGGATTCCCACAGTTTCTCCCCGTGATCCTTTGCTTTTTTTTTTTTTTTTTTTTTTTTAGTGCTTTCAACCAGACTCCAAGCTAATGCTGGTCTCCAGATGCAGAGCAGTCTCGTATTGGGGTATTACTTTCCAATTGGTTGCCTCTGGTGGCTCCCTCCCCATTTTGTTTATCTTCCAATATCAGTCTGATGTTCCCACTCTACTTACCTGCCACTGGCATCTTCTGCTCCTGTAGAGATCCAGACGTGTATAATTCTGATCTCAGGCTGATTTCATGGGTGATCGGAGTTCTTTGGTAGGTAATCAGCTCACTTTAGGGTACAGGTTGAAATGGCGCCTCCTCCTACTTCCCCACCGTCTTGACTCCTCTCCAATGACTGCTATTCTGTTTTCCTCTCCAAACCAGAGCTACAGGACATCTTTCTCAAGATTCTTCAGTAACTGATGGAATTCCTAGAGGATGCAAAACCACCTATGTTGTCAGCCCCAGGGCTTCATATTCTCACACTAGCCCACAATGAACATTTAGCAATTTATTATAAATTTTTAGCTCAGTCCTCTTATGAGTTTATATGTTGAAAGATAAGCAAACACCTGCTCTGTTGCTCCCTGCAGATGCCTGCCTGTCTCTATAGATTGGGTTTAGCTGTTCACACTGTAATCTCAGTTTCTGAAGAATTCAGAAGTTAGTTTGAACATTTCCAGGTTTTTGTTATTGTTCTTATAATTGTAGGTAAGATGTTTTCCCAATTCAACATCTCTGAGCTGATACCAGGAGAGAATGGGAACCTGGGAATAAGTTTTTAAGATTCTGTTTATCTTTCAGCATCGATACCCCAGTTTACCAATTCCCCCACAATGGTGATCATGGTGGGTTTACCAGCTCGAGGAAAGACCTATATCTCCACGAAGCTCACAAGATATCTCAACTGGATAGGAACACCAACTAAAGGTATGTCTCTGAAACCCTTTGTTCTACAGCCCATTACCTGCCACTGGCTGAAGGTTAAGGTAGCAGGCATGAGAAAAATATTCCCTCAGTATCAGGAATACTTCAAACCATTATTACCAACCTTCAGATTACTACTACTACTACTACTACTACTACAACCACCACCACCACCACCACCACCACACTCTTAAAAGTTTTACAGTAACTTTAGAACATACTCTATGCCTTACGGTATTCTAGGTACTAGGTATAGGAAAACTAGTGAGATTAAATGTCTGTTCTCAGGGACCTCCAGTTTTACAAGGCCTTAACATAATCCTATGATTAATATACTATTTTTATTACCATTATTATTATTATTTTATTACCATTATTATTATTCTTGCCACACCAATATTACTACTTCGATTAACATTACCATTTATTCAAAACCTTAAGGTTTTCTTCAAGCCCTAGGGTATGTAGAACCAAGCATATTGAAGCCACAGCCCAGAGGTTCCCACAGGGTCTTCACTAAAGTTGGGCATCTTCATTCACCTCATCTTTTGGAGTTCAGAAGGTGCCTCTCTTTAGGTCTGAGCTTGTTGACTTCTGCTTCCCACCTGGAAGTGGTCCTGCCTTTTTCCACCTCCAGAAAGTCCTCCTTCCCTGCCTGCCAAACTCCCCCTTCACTCCCTATTTCCAATTTTCCATTCTCTTCAGTGTGGTCTCTTTTCTGCTTACTACCAGTTATTTAGTAATTGCTCTCTCCCATTCTCCATTTGATTTCTCTGCCCATCTCCAACCTGTATCCCCATTCCTATTTGATTTCTCTGTTCCCCCTAAGGGGACTGTTTCTCTGGGCTCCCATACCAAACCTCCCAACAGCCCTCTCTACGCCAACACTAATTATAGAGTGTGTTGTTGCAGTGTGTGTCTGGGTCTCTCACCAGGAGCTGTTCTGGGGCAGGGGACCAGGTCATATTCCTTTCCCTTCTGAAGTGTGACCAGATTAAGACATTCAGATGCTCTAAACAGTAAGAGATAGGGTGCCCCCACCTCATATACAATTCAGAATAAAAACAGTAAGAAAGTCTACCAGTGTTTATATTTATCTCCAATGACTATATTGATGCTTTCAGTGGATATCAACTTATCTGAAAATTTTTATTGGGACCATGTTCCCCCTTTCCTGGTACACCAAGCAAGTACTTAGACCCCCCCCACCTTGTGAAATGGAGCATTGCTCCCCAGTGCAGCAAACAGTTCTGCTTGGGCATTTGTTTATTCAATCATCAACTATTCAATGAGCACATAGCTGTGACAAAGCCCTTGTTGGATACTGAGCAAACACAAGTAGAATAGGATGCCTATCCTCAAAGAACTAACATCTAGTTTTTAAGTTCTATAATGCCCATGAAAAAGAAACTAGTATTATCATCATTCCACAGTTGATTACATTAATGCCCAAGAGGTGAAGGACCTCTAAAGGCACATGGCCACCCAGTGATAGAACCAGGAAATTAGCCCACATCTGGTTATTTCCAAAGCCTGACACTCACTGTGCCAGGTCTGCTACTTGGTTCTACTGATGAGAAGAAAAATTAATCCCACATTGGCCCTATACTCACCTTTTCTCCATTATTTTTCTCGCCTTTCTCTTGCCCATCCCAGCACCCCATGTTTCTGCACGTTTCCCTCCCTTTCTTCAACTCTCCTCCTCTCTTTCTCCTATTTCTTCTTTTCCTTCTCTAATTCACTGGTGAAGTACTCCCTAATGTTTTTTTTATGTGCCAAAATCCATGCTAGACATTGAAGATGTAAAAATTAATGAGATTCACACCTTGTCCTTGAAGAGTTTTCTATCTGTCTGGGATGCATACTAACGCCTCATGGTCACTTAAGGAATCCTAGAGCAGGGTACTGAGGGGGCTCACAGAGGAAATCACCAACTGGAAGGCAGAGAAACTTCTAGATAGAATATATTTGAGCTTGGTCCTGTGGGGGGAGTAGAACACTGGCAGAGGAGGAGAGAAAGAATAGTATTTGCAGAGGACTGCAGTCTCCAAGTAACTTCTGCTGGATGTTAGGGAAACATGGGATGGTGGTGCATGGGTCTGTGCCCTAATGCACATGCATTCCATCTGCTCCAGTCCAGTCCATTTCACAGAGCACAAAGCCTCAGAGTCATGCTTCAAAGCATAAAGCTTACCATATTTATAGCCTCCAAGGGTCTTCTTGGTCTACAGGTTTAAACCCAAGCTTTTAGCCTGTTGTTCAAAGTCCTCCACAATCCATCCCTGCCAGTGTCGCAGGCTTCAGTCACAATGAATGACTCACCATCCCCCAAATGTGTTCTGCCTTCTGCCAATGTTATACCTTTGCTTATGGTGTTCCTGTACCTCAAATGTCTTTGTTCCCCACTCCCAACCCCCATGGTTGACGATAAAAGGCCTGCCTTCCTAAAAGGACTGACTCAAATACTGCTTTCTCCACAAATCATCTTAGATTACTCCAAGTGTAATTAGTCTGTCCTTCCCCTTTATTCTTTTGAATGCCTGTTGGAGAACTCAACAAACTGTGTGGGAACTCTATTTTTGCTGGTTTACTGTCACTCCTTGCTGGATTGTGATCTCCTTGCGGCCCCATCATGCATATCTCATCTATCTTTGAGACCTCAGAACTCATATCCACTTTACAGTGTGTGTCAGAATGCACATCAGAATGTATTTATTGAATGGATTAATGAAATATTGCATTGGTCCCTTTATCCCCTTTCTCCTCCTTTCCTTACCTTCTATCAGGTTTTTCACTATTATTAATGGGAAAATATAGCCTAGAGAGGGCAATCAATTTAGATTCTCTGTTATGATACTGGAAAATGTAATAACATTGGACTAGGATTCAGGAGGTCCAGTCTAGTCCTATTACCTGCTGACTCACTGTTTGATACTTAGTGATTGATTTTACTCATTGGATCTGTTTCCTTATTTTTCCAATACAGTAGAGCATTGAAAGTGTTAGAGTTTATGAAAAAATAGAATAGCAGAAAATCCACTAGTTTTGGAGCCAAATGGACCTGGTTTTTAATCCCAGCTTCCCATTTATTAACTACGAAAATCACTTCCTTTCTCTGAACTTCAGTTTCTTCATTTGTAAAATGGGATTGTAATTCCTATATTGCTGAGTTGTTGTGAGGAATAAATGAGATGGCAACCATAATTTGAAGCTTTATCAGCATATTACATAACTACAAACTATACCTCCTTCCATCTCTGAAATCTCTCCCAGCAATGGCATATTTTTCCACTAGAATCTTTCCAATCCCTTCACCATACCTCCCTGCTTTCAGTGTTTAATTTAGGTCAGTACCGACGAGAGGCAGTGAGCTACAAGAACTATGAATTTTTTCTTCCAGACAACATGGAGGCCCTACATATCAGGAAGTAAGTGTCTAATATTTTAGAGATCAGTGCTGCCCCTGGCTGAAGGAGGGCTTTATTCAGATAATGGGGTTGTGGAGCAGAGTAATTTGGGTTAACAAGGAGGTCTTCTAGACTCTCAAATGGTGATTGGAAAAACTCTTCCCCTACCATACCCAAAACCTGATTGTGGTCATAACCATCCCCTACTTAAGAACTTAGAAAGAAAATGTCTCCTACTCCTTACAGGAGAGAGTGGAAAATCTAAGAGTCTGGGCCTTTAAGGATGTCAATAGCTTGGCCCATTCCAGTCTCTCTAATACCATTTATTTAATCTCAAGTTCTTTCTCTTCTACAAGACACAGCACTTCCAGAACAGAACCTAGGTCTCATTTATTGATCCATGCCCTTATAATAGAACCCAACAAAGAGTAACCACTAAACATATTTTTTCCAAAAGCATAAATATATTGCCACCATCATACCTGTGCTTGTACTATTACCCATTCCAGGAATGCCTTCTACTTCACAGACGATATACTCAATCTCTACCTGGGTTTCAGGACCAGTTCCACCTGTGTTCTGTCCCCTCAAATGTTTTTCTTTAATATTATGACTCTGCCATTAGTCCTTTTTTCCTGGGTGTGTCACTTTATGCCTCCCCCTAAGATGTGCACACAGAGCCACTTTCAACTGTGTGACCTGTCTGTGCTTGTCATGGTGCTTACAACATAAGATACCCTGTGTAAATGTTTCATAGATGAATAATTTAACATGAAATGTCTGAGAGATGGTGCAAAAGATAATGGAGGAACATAGAGAGGAACTCATCTTGGGGACAGGGATTGTCTCTGTTTCTTTCTCTATCTTTTTCAGGCAGTGTGCCCTGGCAGCCCTGAAGGATGTCCATGACTATCTCAGCCATGAGGAAGGTCATGTTGCAGTAAGGAATTTTGCATTTTTTCTTCAAGTTTCTGCCAGAATGAAGGCCCCTAGTATGTACTGAGCATTTACTACGTTCTATACACTATTCTAAGAACTTTACACATATTAATTTAATTCCACCGTCTCCCATGAGACAGGCATTGTTGTTATACTCCATTTTATAGTACAGAAAAATGGTACAGAGAGATTGAATAATTTTCCAAGCTGGCACAGCATGACTACAACAAGGCCAAAACTAGAATTCAGGTTGCAAAGGTCCAAAATCTATATTCTTAACCACTGTGCTTTATCACTCCACCCCCAACAATTCAGAAAGACTACAGTACAGTTTAAGACTACAGTACAAACATTTTTTAGTTCTAGAGACTTACTTAAATATCTAGTCAATTTAGTTTCATTGAAGCTTGGGGTAAGATTTGTGAATTCTAAAAGGAGAAAATAGCCTCAAATTGTTCCACCTTAGGTGCTGAAGGTAGAGAGTTGTTTCCTGTTCTTGTTTCCTGTTCTTGAAGAGCTCCAAAGTGATAGGAAAGAGGAAGCCTCAACTAGGAGTTGAGATCATCCATTCTAGCTCTGCTCTGTTAGCAACTCTTGGTAGCCTTGGTTAAAGTAAATCCTTCCTCTAAGCCTTGGTTATTTTACCTATAAAATTACCCTAATAAAAACTTACAATTTTCCTCTTGTTTATACCTACAGTCTGTTACATTTCTGGACTGACAGCAAGCACTCAATGAATGCTTAAGAAATTGGCATAAATCAATTATTTCAAGTCCTTCCTATTCTTCAAAACTCAGTCAAGATCTATGTTATACTGGAAACCCTCCACCTAGCACAAGGATAGCCAAGGAGTAGGTGTTCTCCCCAAACCAGATTCAGAGTAAACCAATTTCATCATTGGCCTCTAGGTTTTTGATGCCACCAACACTACCAGAGAACGACGGTCACTAATTCTGCAGTTTGCTAAAGAACATGGTTACAAGGTATAGTAACATTCCCACTCTCATCTATAGCATATTATCTAGCACAAAGAAAGGCAAACCAGAGGGCTCTAATCTGCCAAATCAGCTACATATTCAAGTTCAACATTGTAATTTGGTTATATGGCTTTCCAGATCACAAAAGCAAAAAAACATTCCCATCCGACCATGGCATTACTGTGCTTAAAACTCTTCATCATTTTCTTATATCTTTTAGGGCACAGTGTGAACTATTTTATCAGGTGACCCATTTGTTATAATTAAGTCCAAAATAATTTCTTCATCTCATCTCCCATTGCACTTCTAATCCTCCACACACTTTGCTCTAGTCAACTTGAACTTCTTATAGTTCTGTGGAGATACAGTAATTAGTATATGCTATTCCCTTATATCCAATTCTTCACCTGTCAAATTCCTATGCATTCTTCAAGATTCAGGTCAGCTATTGCTTTCATTGAGAAGTCTTCCCTGGTACACATCTATCCCTTCCATGCAAGGCTAGTTATTCAAGAGTGTTCTTCCAGATCCTCCTTTATTTCTTCATCTCAGCACAGATATGCAGTTATGTCTATAAACTTGTCAGTATCTCCCAGTATCTCTCACTAGACTGTGAGATCAAGATCAGCACTCTCCTCTATGTCTCGAATACACAGAATGGCCCAGTTCCATTGTATAGATTAAATTTGTGTTGAAATGAAACCACATGAAAGAGGTGCCATATTGGACAGTGGAAGATAACTGCTGACAGGCTGACACTGTGGGGGTGGAAATGAAAAAGAAGGGAAGAGAACTACTACAAAAGCATATAAAAGAATTAAAAACCAGTAAAAACATAAAAAATAATCTAGGGTCTTTCAGTTTTGAGTTAATATGGCTCATAAAACTCAGAATCCTGAAAAGTAACACTGTATGAAATTATGTTGTCATAGATGCCCCTAGGGATACTCAGAGTCACTGAGAAGAGGTGAAGCTATGTTTGACCCTACCAAATATAATTCCCTGCTGGAAATTTCTCTTCTTTTTCTCTTATAGGTCTTTTTCATTGAGTCCATCTGTAATGACCCTGGCATCATTGCAGAAAACATCAGGGTAAGGAGTGCCTTACGCTTTCCTCTTTACTTTTCCTCAGGCTTGGGTAACACATAAAAGACCTCTATGAGGTTATTAAAGGTGATATTCTTCTCTGAGCTTCCTATTCCTAGTCCTATTCCTATTCTTAACTATTCTTCCTACTTCCTATAGGAAGTATTTCCTGACCATCCTGGCCTACAATAACCCTATGAAATTTAAAGAAGCCATAATATAGAGTCCTTAATATGCACTGGGCACCAAACTTGACTCTTACTGATTTGTTACAACAACCTGCATGTTAGGAATCATTTCATTGCTGGAGAGAGGAAACAGATTCCAAGAGAAGAGTTTTTCAAAGCTTCATACAACCAGAAAGAAAAAGAAGTGGGACTGGACCTCAGGATTCTATCAGAAATATAAGTGCTTTTAGATTCTAGACATGTGGTCTAGAACTGGATCATCTGCCACATTTTACTGTTCCTTTTTTCATGAAATTACTGGAGCTCAGGGACAGAAGAGATCTTATAGGTTACCTCCCTCAACCTTCCGTCATATACTTGAAATCTCAGCTAAATGTTTGTATATATTTTTTTCATACTTCCAATGAAAAGAGACTCATTGCTTCATCAAATGCAGTCCAATAAAGCTGAAATTTGCCTCCCTGAAGTTTTAATTGATTGGTCCTATTTTTGTCTCTTAGGGCATAGAACATGTCCAACCCCTCTGTTATTCATCCACCTTTCCATCTATCCATTTACTGATTCAACACAAATTTAATCTATACAATGGAACTGGGCCATTCTGTGTATTCGAGACATAGAGGAGAGTGCTGATCTTGATCTCACAGTCTAGTGAGAGATACTGGGAGATACTGACAAGTTTATAGACATAACTGCATATCTGTGCTGAGATGAAGAAATAAAGGAGGATCTGGAAGAACACTCTTGAATAACTAGCCTTGCATGGAAGGGATAGATGTGTACCAGGGAAGACTTCTCAATGAAAGCAATAGCTGACCTGAATCTTGAAGAATGCATAGGAATTTGACAGGTGAAGAATTGGATATAAGGGAATAGCATATACTAATTACTGTATCTCCACAGAACTATAAGAAGTTCAAGTTGACTAGAGCAAAGTGTGTGGAGGATTAGAAGTGCAATGGGAGATGAGATGAAGAAATTATTTTGGACTTAATTATAACAAATGGGTCACCTGATAAAATAGTTCACACTGTGCCCTAAAAGATATAAGAAAATGATGAAGAGTTTTAAGCACAGTAATGCCATGGTCGGATGGGAATGTTAAAAAATATCTTTCTGGCTGCTAGTATGAGGAATACATCAGAAGTAACAAGACTGTAGAGAAGAGTAACTAGTCACAAAGCTAGAGTAAGTGTCCAGGCAAGAGAGAATGGAAATCAATAGGAGGGATATTTAGAAGATAGAGTGGAGGAGCGCTTGGGTGGCTCAGTGGTTTAAGCCGCTGCCTTCGGCTCAGGTCATGATCTCAGGGTCCTGAGATCGAGTCCCGCATTGGGCTCTCTGCTCGGCAGGGAGCCTGCCTCTCTGCCTACTTGTGATCTCTCTCTGTCAAATAGATAAATAAAAAATCTTTAAAAAAAAAGAAGATAGAGTGGAGAGGATCTTGTGCCTGCTGAGAGGTGAGGGATGAAGACACATCTAGGATGACTCCCATATTTTTTCTAGGCTCAGGTAACTGAATGGATGATAGCACCATTCACTGAAATGACAAGTGTAGGTGGAGAAGATAAGCATGGGGGATTAAGAGACATTAGCCTTTCAGAAATTTAAAGCCAACATGCCATGTTCTCTCATTAAACACTCAATACATGTACGTCATTATGACCACTGGCCAAAATCTCCTGTTCCTCTTCTTCAGCCATTTCTCACATCACAACCTCTGATCCTCTTTTATTACTTTTTAATTTTTTAATTTAAATTTAATTGCTTAACATACAGTGTAGTATTAGTTTCAGAAGTACAGTTAGTGATTCATCAGTTGCATATAACAACCATTGCTCATTACACCAAGTGCCCTTCTTAATGCTTATCACCCAGTTACCCCATCCCCCCATCCACCTCCCCTTCAGCAAACCTCAGTTTGTTTCCAATAGCTAAGAGTCTCTTAAGGTTTGTCTCCCTCTCTGATTTTATTTTTCCCTCCCTTCCCCTATGATCCTCTGTTTTGTTTCTTAAATTCCATATATGAGTGAAATCAGGGCACCTGGGTGGTTCAGTCTTTTAAGCATCTGCCTTCAGCTCAGGTCATGATTCCAGAGTCCTGGGATTGAGTCCTGCATTGGGCTCCCTTCTCAACAGGGAGTCTGTTTCTTCCTCTTCTTCTGCCCATTCCCCCTGCTTGTGCACTCTCTCCCTCTCTCTCTCACTCTCTCTCAAATGAATAAATAAAATATTATTTAAAGAAATCATACAATAATTGTCTTTATCTGATTGACTTATTTCTTATTCTTATTCCTTATGACTCAGCATAATACCTCTAGTTCCATTCATGTTGTTGCAAATGGTAAGATTTCATCTTTTTAATCCCTGAGTAACATAGATATAGATATACACCACATCTTCTTTTTTCATTTAAATTCAATTAGCCAACCCACATCTTCTTTTAAATGTTCTTCTTAAACACCGTGTTCTCTAGAACTGAGTACAATATAACAGACCTTATTAATCACATAGAAATAAAGTATAAACTTCTTTCAAGATATGTCTCCAAAGGCAAAGGAAACAAAAGAGAAAATGCACTTTTGGGACTTCATCAAGATCAAAAGCTTCTGCACAGCAAAGGAAACAGTCAACAAAACAAAAAGGCAACCCACAGAATGGGAGAAGATATTTACAAAGGACAGTACAGACAAAAGGTTGATATCCAGGATCTATAAAGAACTCCTCAAACTCAACACACACAAAACAGATAATCATATAAAAAATGGGCAGAATATATGAACAGACACGTCTCCAATGAAGACATACAAATGGCTATCAGACACATGAAAAAATGCTCATCATCACTAGCCATCAAGGAGATTAAAATTAAAACCACATTGAGATACCACCTGACACCAGTTAGAATGGCCAAAATTAGCAAGACAGGAAACAACGTGTGTTGGAGAGGTTGTGGAGAAAGGGGAACCCTCTTCCACTGTTGGTGGGAATGCAAGTTGGTGCAGCCACTCTGGAGAACAGTGTGGAGATTCCTCAAGAAATTTAAAATAGAGCTTCCCTATGACCCAGCAATTGCACTACTGGGTATTTACCCAAAAGATAGAGATGTAGTGAAAAGAAGAGCCATCTGTACCCCAATGTTTATAGCAGCAATGGCCACGGTCGCCAAACCGTGGAAAGAACCAAGATGCCCTTCAACGGATGAATGGATAAGGAAGATGTGGTCCATATACACGATGGAGTATTATGCCTCCATCAGAAAGAATGAATACCCAACTTTCGTAGCAACATGGATGGGACTGGAAGAGATTATGCTGAGTGAAATAAGTCAAACAGAGAGAGTCAAGTATCATATAGTTTCACTTATTTGTGGAGCATAAGAAATAACATGGAGGACATGGGGAGATGGAGAGGAGAAGGGAGTTGAGAGAAAATGGAAGGGGAGGTGAACCATGAGAGACTATGGACTCTGAAAAACAACCTGAGGGTTTTGAAAGGGCGGGGGGTGGGAGGTTGGGGAACCAGGTTGTGGGTAATAGGGAGGGCATGTATTGCATGGAGCACTGGGTGTGGCGCAAAAACAATGAATACTGTTATGCTTTATACTTTATACTTTATAAGAAAGTTTATAAGTTTATAAGTTTATACTTTATAAGTATAAGTTTAAGTATAAGTATAAGTATAAGTTTATACTTTATAAGTTTATACTTTATAAGAAAGTTTTTAAAAAGTGGGGAAAAAAAGAAAGCACAAGGTGTCACACATTCTAAATTCTCTTAAATTGACTGATTTGTAACTTGGCAAGACCTTTTGTCTAAGTCTCAATTTCCTCATCTTTATGATGAGGGATGTTGTACTCAGTGATCTCTAAGGGCACTTCCAAAGTTCACTGTTAGAATCTCTGTCTCTCACAGTTCCTCTGTTCTCCCTTTTCCTAGCAAGTAAAACTTGGCAGCCCTGATTACAGAGACTGTGACCGGGAAAAAGTTCTGGAAGACTTTCTAAAGAGAATTGAATGCTATGAAGTCAACTACCAACCCTTGGATGATGAGCTAGACAGGTAAGAACCCAGAACCCTAAAATCCAGGACTGTATCTTTACACCTATTTTGATGTCCTTTAGTACCTGCGGAAATGTCCTTTTCTGGGTCTCACCTTCTCTATCTGTAAAGTCAGGGAGCTAGAATCAATGATTTCCCTTTAGGGCTCTCCAAGCTCGAATTGTCTGAGGTAGTGACTCCTTGATATATAAAATGTCCATGAAAGTTTTAAAGTAGTGCCTTCCTAACAATGAATTCTGTTATGCTGAAAAGAAATTTAAAAAAAAAGTAGTGCCTTCCTGACCAATATGAACAGATCAGGACCCTGATCTCTAAGAACAAATTCTTCCCTCCTGTAGTTGCTGCTATTATTTTTTTTCAAAAGCATTCCTCACACATGGATGCCACCTTCTTTGTTTCATTGAATCCCCTCAGTACCCCTATAAAGGAAGCCAAAATAGATCTTATGTTCATAAATTTTCAAGAAGAGGAAATTGAATCTTAGCTGAAACCACTTGCCAAGCTCCCAGCACAAATCAAGGGGTAGCACTAGGATTCTAACCGTATATTTTGTCTCCTACTCATGTCTCTTTTCATAAACCCATGTACCACTTCAATCAATAAGTATTTGGCCTCTTTGAGTTGTGGTGTACATAGGAGTATAAATACTGGCAAGAAAGGTGGTTTCTATCTGCTGATGGCTTCCATAGTGCCTTGATATATGGGAAGACACATGAAAAATGTGAAACTCTCATTCATAATGTCAGCTAAAAATTAGAAACACGTTAGCTGGAATATGTGAGTTTCAGACATAGGATATTCCCAGAGTCCTCAAAATGGGTTGTGATGCGAGAAGACTCTGGTCATCCAGACCCTTAGGGCCCCAAGTGAAGAGTATGAGGAGGCCTCAAATAGTTATTAAAACCTTAGGAAGTTTAAACAACATCCTTCCAGCTTTGCCCAACCAAAGTCCTAAGAGGCAAGTATTGTTTGCATTGCTCATAGATGGAGAAATTGAGACCCAGAACTGTGCAAGGACTTACTAAGGCCATATAATGAGTCAGTAGAACATTTATTCAAACACTTATCTCACACTTCCAGCCAAATTCTCCTCTTCCCACATCCCTGTATCATAAAGAAGTGTCACATGAGGCTTAGACACTTGGTGCAAGAAGCAGGAACTTTATATACAATTGTAAAGACTTTCACTGTGCAAAGACAACCAGGTCAAGGGTACACTTGTTTTGCTCACCGAGGCATGTGTGTTGGAGTGGGGATGTTTCTTTCTTGAGGAAAGTGTAAGTTATTCAAATTTCCACAAATGCACCATATAGGCTAGCAGCATATGGTGAAAAAAGCTTGAAGGGGAGCTAAAGTGAAAGAAGCATTGAGAAAGCCCCTAGTCTTCAGCATAGAATCCTGCGGGTGCTTAGGTAGTGTTTGATGAATCAGTTTGGGCCTAAAGATGACATATTCTGCAGGTTGACTTTATTTAATGATTTTTACATCAATGGACAGTCCATGTATCAGGGCCCAGCCAAAGCTGTGCCCTAGGAATCCAAAGAGAGAAGGGTTGTCCCTGCTATGATAGAATGCACATTTAGTTGGAGAAGTCAATGAATACGCAGTTGATCAGAATTGTAGAAATTGTAAACCAAGTGGGCTAAAGGAATACAAAGGAGAAAACTTGGCTCAGCTTGGGAAGAGAGATCTGGAAGAGCAGGTTTACCCAGTATAGGCATGTGTTTGGGGTACCAGAAAGGTGGAGGCTACCAAAAATAGGAATAAAACAATCTGGAAAGTTTTTACTACTTTAATTTCAAAACCAGCATCAATGTGGTCAAAACAGGGGGAAAAACACAAAATTTCATGGGACCTCCTCATATAATATAGTTTGTGATTTTTATTTTAGATTTCACATAGTAGAGATAGACACTAGTTTATACATTACTTTTGGTGGGAAGCACCTCTGAATGACTTCCCGTGATTCTGGGCTCAAAGACATCCTAGATAGAGTGAATGTGTTGGCTCTCAAAGAATGGATGCATAGGAGCTCAGCTTTGGAAAGCAGGAAAGGAATGTCTAAGCAAACAGAACAGCATTTTGGAATAGTGTAGTTAAATCTGAATAAAAGTAGGGGAGTTTAGAGAATATTCCAGCAAAATCATAAAGGCTAGATTGAAACAGAGAAATTATGGGCATGGGTGTGGGTATGGGACTGTGAGGTGAGGCCAATCAGGGCCAGTGTGTGAAGGTAAGTAGAATGTCAGACTAAAAAAGAAGTTGAAAGCTCTCCTAAAACTACCTATGTCCTAGCATCAGGAATAGACAGTAATTAGGCAACAAGGCTACATCAGATATTTTCCACCACTAGGTTCTGAGACTCTTAGACAAGATAGTTTGAGAGAGTAAACTTAAGCATATCATTTCCACCCTCTATGCTTCTGTTTCCTCTCCTATAAAACAAAGCTAATAATCCTTGATTCCTAGGACGATTATGAGGATTCAGGTATTCTGAAGTCCCCACTCCCTGCTAGATGCACAAAAGAAAATGCTTAGCAAGTGCAAATGTCCTGCAGAAACCATTGGATATAGATGACAGGGATGGGCATGATTAAATATGATACAGATTAAAAGGCCATCTCTAGGAAGATCAGAGAGGAGGCTTTCTGAAACCAAACCCATCAGCCACTGCTTTACATGCCTTGGGTTAATTCAGCTATTTCTATTTACTTTGTTTTGCTACTGTGCATCCAGGGTTCCTGGTATGTCACCCCATTGGTACAGCCTTCCCCACCTCTTCCCAGGGATCTCCTTGAACTCCATATAGTCCAACAACTAAAGGACTCATGCCTGGTACAGCAGGGGCCTCAGAAGTCTTACTCCATGGTTCTAGTCTTCTAATTAGTCAGTGTTGCTCATTCCCAGCTCCTCTGAAGACAGGTTGTTGAATAGTTTGATTATCACTCTGTGCATAGTTATTAATTCATGACTAGAGTACAGAATTGAGGGGATAAAAATGGGGCTTGAAAC
The DNA here is from genome assembly GCF_922984935.1 of Meles meles. Lineage (NCBI taxonomy): Eukaryota > Metazoa > Chordata > Mammalia > Carnivora > Mustelidae > Meles > Meles meles. The sequence goes on along the minus strand of NC_060087.1, from coordinate 48,184,962 downwards.
AAGGACCACAAGATTTCCATGTTGTGGACCATCTCTGCATCCCCACATCCCAATACTTGGCACATCTAAGAGACTGTTTATGGAAGGGATGTTGAGCATTGGTCACATGTTTCCAAGTGTATGTTCTTGACTGAACGAAGAGCTTCCAAAGGGCAGATGCTGAGTCCTCACCTCAAGGACAATGGTTAGAATAAAGAAGGGTGTGTTTGTAGACTGCATGACAGATAGGAGAAAAAAACAACCTTTTTCCCTTTCTGAGTGAGAAGAGACCTATACACACAGACACAAGTGCGCACAGACACAATCTGGTAGCTGCCTGTCTGGTGTCAAATACAATATATCATAGTAGGGACTTAAAGAATAGAGGTGCAGAACTCAGCTTGAGATTTAGAAGATTGAGTAGACAATTCAGGAGCTTCCAGTAAGATGTGGGAGGCAGCCAGGGTCACGGGATTACTGCTTTTCTCTGAGTATGTCATGAGTGTGAACTATGAAGAACAGAACCCAGATCCCTGGAGTGTAAAAATTGATTGTGAAAAGATCGCCTGGATCAAGCTGAAACTGAAGAAAAGAAACAGGGGAAGGTGGTTACAGGCAGTGAGCTCTTTAAGGTGGCTGAGAGTGAAGTCTCTAGAACAGGTACACAGAATAGGGCAAAGCATGACATTTTGCTAGCGGAAAGGTAGGTGAAAACTGCATTGTAGAAGAGGCTTGAAGGCAGGGTGTGAGGATGGGGCTTTGTCTTGGGATCAGCCTCTCCATCATCATCCTCTGAGCTGCACTTCCTCCTTCTTGGGCTGGCCCAGCCACCTATCCTACATCAAGATCTTCGATGTGGGCACACGATACATGGTGAACCGAGTACAGGACCACATCCAGAGCCGCACAGTCTACTATCTCATGAATATCCACGTCACACCCCGATCCATCTACCTATGCCGGCACGGAGAGAGTGAACTTAACCTCAGAGGCCGCATTGGAGGTGACTCTGGCCTCTCAGCTCGGGGCAAGCAGGTAAGAAGGGACCCAGGCACACTGAGGCATTGGGTCAGCAGGCCCAGGTGGGCTGTGGCTGATGGTACAGCTACTGCCTGGGTCCTAAGGACAGGGGAGTCAGTGACAGGGTAAAAGCAGGTTCTGGTCACACCTGCTCTTCCACCCAATCAGTCACTCACTCTTGACCCATCCTTGAATGACTCCCATGTGCTAACAGCATCTGCATGTCTATTAGCTTGGTCTTGGCACTTCATGCTTGCCCAGATCTGCTTGCTCTTCCAGCCCCATTACAGTGAACACCCCTCACACTTGCCTGACTGATTCCCCTCCTCTCTCTCTCAACTCTGTGCCTTTGCTTGTACAGTTTCCCCCACCTAGGCTGCCCTCCTCTGTCAGCTGGTGACCATCACATGCCCTGACAGACAGCTGCCCTTATATGTATGTCCCAACCTTGAATCTATTTTTTCCCTTACTCAGGGCTGATGCCACAGCCCCCACCCCACTTCAGGCCATTCCATTGCCAGCACTTGTTACCCACCAGTTACTGCACTTTTCCTGCCCTCTTTCCTCCACCTTCTTCCAGGGTCCATCTTCTGCTCCCTGGTTTGGTCCAGGAAGCCCTCCCCTGTCCCTTCCTGCCCTCCCAGGAAGGTCACTGTGCCCTGGACTCCATCTGTCCCAGTTCTAGCTCATCTCTGACTGTGGCATTATTCTCTCCTCTCCAGCCAAGCATAGTAACCTGCACCTTAAGGATATAAAATAAAATAAGGCACACAATTTCCTTAATGTTTGGCCCTGTGCCTGGGTTTGTTAACACAGGTATTGTTCTTGCTAGGAGGATGGCTTGGGTAGAAAAATTGGGAAATGGGGTGTAGGAGGGAGGAAGCACTCTCTTTTACTTGGCACCTGTGCACAGTGACAGCACCATCTGCTTCCACATGTGTGACCTTATTCAATCTTCACAACAGCCCTGTGGGGGTAGACATTACCATTAATGGTTCATGAAATCTGAGGAAGCTGAGGCCCAGGGAGGAGAAAAGAGCAGCCCTAGGTCATGTAACCAATAAAAAAGAGCCAGGATTGAAAACCAGGCTTTCCTGCCTGCCCCTCTTCATACCCCACTGCAGAAGTGGTAGTGTCCTAAGCAAGGCACTGCACTAGAAGGCCTGGTCCTCATGGTTCCCTTTCTGTTACTTCAGACTGTCAGGCTTCCCTTGAGGTGGACTCAGACCTTTGAATCCCACCAATCTTACTCTTAAGAGCAGAGTAGAGGGTACTAGTGGAATCATCCTTTCCCTATGGCACCACCTATGGCAGCCAGGGGTCTCTTGGTTGGGGCCAGCTATGGCTCTGCCCACACAGCTCAATAACAGTTTGTTAGTTGTCAATCTCCACAATGCATACTGCCCTTGGACACAAACATGTGCATGTACAGGTAAATGCCTGGCACCAACCCTCATACTTATGGGCACGGTGCACCATGAAATTTAAAAAACACTTTCTCATTGGCTGTCACTCATAATCAATCACAGAGGCTGTCACCTACTGTATGTCAAAGGCACTCTATGTGTTCCTCTTCCACTTTCTAATGTGATGCTCATAGGAAAGGTTCAGTGAGATAATGGTGTTTACAACTTACAGACACAAGATATAAGGCCAGGGAGAGACAGAGATGTGTCCCAGGTCACACAGGGACATATAAGGAAGATGGGAAAGTTTAACCCCTGTTGCCTACTTCCCAATCAAGGGCTCCTTCCACCAGAGCACACTAACTACTGACTCATAATTCATAATTAGAATGTGTATACAAAATACTTATATTTGTACATACACATGTGTACATATAAATAAATCTATGCATTTGTGCCAATGTTCCTCACATTACCACCTGTGACTAATAACATGACACTATGCAAAAGAACAAACCACTTGCTCATTTGGTCTCACACAGCTTTTCATGTTTCCTTTCAGTACTGTCATTGTTTCCCTACTAGACTGGCTCTGTCTTGAGAATGGGACACCCTGATACCCAGCACATGATCACACACACTCAGTATATGTTTGAATGACCTTAGAAGCTGGATTCCAAGACCCAAATTCAAGCAAATGAGAATCCCCAGAGTCAAAAACAACCTGAGGGTTTTGAAGGGGTGGGGGGTGGGAGGTTGGGGAACCAGGTGGTGGGTAATAGGGAGGGCACGTACTGCATGGAGCACTGGGTGTGGTGCAAAAATGATGAATACTGTTATGCTGAAAAATTAAAAAAAAAAAGAAATGTCCCCAAATCCCACACCCCCTACTTCTGGACCACAATCTGAGTACCCAAAACCCAGAATCGCCTACCCTTCTGGCCTGGAGTCTGCTCTCCATGCCTGTGTAGGCCTATCTCAGTGTCTGTCCACCTCAGAGCAGGCCACATCACAGTAGTGTGTAGCCCTCCGCAAAGGAGTGGCCAAATGGTCACTGTTTGTGGATCATGGGCATCAGTGGAATTAGGGTGTGGATAGAATTTGGTCATGTGACTAGGTTAGCTACAAACATGTACTCAAAACACCTACAAGTACAGGATGGAGGCACAAATGAGAAGAGAAGGGAGGTTGACTGGGTAAAGTGCCTCCATTTGTAGTCTTGTCCCAGGCTCCACAATTGCCAGAGGTTGGCTTTTTGAATGAATAACTGAGCAAGAGACTTATTGAACAAGCATCAATGAACACACACACACACACACACACACACATATACATAACGTAAACACACATACTTGTTTCTATTCCCTTGATCCTTGTCATATCCCTGTTTATAAATTGGAAACATTTAAATTCTACTCTTTCTTGTTCATCATCATTTCACCATTTATGGCAGATCTCACAGATACTCTGTTTTCTTTCATCTCTCTCTCTCCCCTCTTCTTATCCTCTGCAACCCCACTCCCCAGTATGCCTATGCCCTAGCCAACTTCATTCAGTCCCAGGGCATCAGCTCCCTGAAGGTGTGGACCAGCCACATGAAGAGGACTATCCAGACAGCTGAGGCCCTGGGTGTTCCCTATGAGCAGTGGAAAGCCCTGAACGAAATTGATGCGGTGAGATCATGGGCGATGAATTTCCTGGTAGTTAATGGGACTTGACTCGGGCTTATCCCCTGGATTGCCTCTTCTTTGGCTCCTATGAAGAACACAATTAATTCAACAAGTATTTCTCAGCAAATGCACCATACACTGTTCTGTGTGTTGGAGATCCAGTGAAGCCCAGAATGGACATGTTCTCAGTCCTCATGGAGCCCAAAGGCAGGCCATAAATAAGACAGTGCATATCCTATGACAAAATTTTGTAAGAAGGGAAGTATAAGGGAGATGAGGTTGGAAAGGAAGGCATCTCAAAGAGTTTTATACTTCATGTTGAGATATTTGGATGCTGCCCTAAAAATGGAAAGCCAAAGATGTGGTCTAAGTCAAGAAGTGGCCTGAATGTGATTCACATTCATAAAAAGAAGACAAGACCATATTATTTCATATATGCAGAATGTAATAAACAATGATAAAAGAAGAGATAAACAAAAAACAGTCTCTTCAATAAACTGGTGGTTGCCAGAAGGGAGGTGAGCAGGGGTACGAATGAAATAGCCACAGCATATTAAGAGTACACTTATCTTGATGAGCACTGAGAAATGTATAGAATTATTGAATCATTGTATTATACACCTAAAATTAATATAACAGTTAAGTTAATTATACTTGATTAATATAAATAAATAAATAACCATTCTGATCATGTGTGGAAACTAGTTAGGAAAAGGGCCAGACTGAGCATGTAGATCAGTATGGGGATGGTTTCATTAATCCAGGCAAGAGAGGACAATGGCTAAAATAGTGCTATTGGAAATAGAATGAAGAAAAAGACCATCTGATCCTCATGACATAGCAATCTTGCTTCAGAGTCAGGTTTTCGCATGTGCCCTTTGCAAAAGTGTTTTTTTCCCCTCCTCATGGTCTCACCTGGATTATAGTTATACTGACATCAGGTAGCAGTCCACAGGTTATGATTGTTAGACCTAAAAGTAAAAGCTTTATCACAAATATAGTTAACTTGCATGTAGTTAGGTTAACTTGCTTGCCTGGTAGATATACTTCAATAAATGCAAAGAAGTATATGTTTGTCTACATACATACACATGTACTTAGCTATAGATGTACAGAGATACACATATTTAGAAAAGGAATATATGGTATTATTCTACATATCACATATAATTGCTATAAAATACATTTAAGAAAATATATAAACCCTTCATCATAAGAGATCAGTCACTACTTGTTTCTGGCCCACATGTGGTATAAACATTTATTGGATACCTACTTTGTTTCAGGCTCTGAGGTGGTGCTGGAGAAAGAGATTGATTTTTGTCTTCACTGAATTTTTGGTCAAAACAGGGTAGACAGAAAAAAAAAAACAGAGGAATACAAAACAGCATGTGTGATATAAGCTCTGAGAGGCTAGACAATAGATGTACAGATGTCAGGGCAGGGCATCTGACCCAGCCAGAATCTGCCTGGAGGAAGTGATGCCTAGTTGAGCATTCATTAACAGTGAGTCAGGTAGAGAGGATCATGAATGGTATGTCAGGCAGAGCCCAGCATAAACAAAGAAGGTGTTGTGTGTGTGTGTGTGTGTGTGTGTGTGTGTGTGTGTGTAGAACTGCTAAGATTGTAGCAGTGGAGACAGGAAAGAAAAAGGAATAGATTTTTGAGAAATTTAGCAGATAGAATTATAGCAATTTGTTCTAGGGGAGGAGTAAGGAAAAAGTAATAGTTTAGAATGATGCCTAAATTGCTGGTTTATTTTCCATGATCAATAACATATTAATAATTAGTTCCACTGCTTGAGTCTTTAAAATGTACCTTGAACATTATGTGCTAGATATATTATTTTTAATATTCAAAACACTTTTGTGAGGTTGTTGTAATTCTCATTTTTCAGATGAGGAAAATAAAATTCAAAGAGTTTAGGCAATTTGCCTTAAGTCAATATGAAGTCAGTGTCACTTCCGCAGGCAAGAGGCTTTGAGCATGTCTCTAAATAGAAAGTCAAAGGCAATCTGGAAAGATCTTGTGTATCCAGTAGAGAGCACTTTTTCCCATAGACAGTGTCAGTGGAGAAATTTGACACTGCAGAGCTGTTTGTGGGTTATGGCAGGGGTGAAATTCACTCCTGAAGAAAGGCTGGTATATGATTCAAAATACAACAGCCAGAGCCTATTGCTCCCTTACAGGAAAGTCTAACTGGAATCCACACAATCAAAAGGAAATCTTATAAACCCAACATTGCCTTCTACCTCCACTCCCAGCAGACACCTCACTTCTGGGTATTTTTCAGTGAACTTGGGAAGCTCTCATGTGCTCCTAAGGAACTCATTCTCTGAGCTCTGAATTCCTGCTTTGGGTAAGGAGACTATATTTCCCCAAGGTCCACTCTGAAACTGTTAGGAATTTATTAATTCTTATCTTCTGAGATGTCTGTGGATATCTGTTTCTTTATCTGCCAGAGGTCCTGGAGCATAGGTAGGAGCAGAGGGGATGGAAAATGCTATAAAATGGGAAAGCACTGTTATGTAAGTGCACACATGTGTGTGCTTGCATACACAGTCATAGACATCAAACATAAATATGTTTATAATCACAGACATACACTTCACAGACACATTGACCTGCTAGTCTGACATAGGATCCCTTTCAGACACATCTACCAATCAACACTTGCACCGTGCATGCATGTGCATACACAGTCACAGACAGACACACTTAGAGATACATATAGACACACTTACCATAGACACACACGCAGTCTTTGTATATACCTACATCACACAGATACAGATAGGCATACCATGGATGGAAATGCACAAAGTGCAGGTGCATAACCTCAAGCATATTACCACAAATTCATATGACCTCAGGCATAGGCACACAGCTATTCACACATATACATCAGAGACATAATCAGAGACCTATACACTCACAGAAACACAGGCCACAGACACACTGAGAAACAGTGTGTGTTCTCTGTGGAGAAACAGACCACAGAGACCCTCATGTGAGCATATTCTCAGATGCTCAGACACTCTGTACATACACACACTCACCAAACACACGACAAAAACTGAAACAAATACACAAACACAAGGCATATGTCTTTAAACATACCAGCATGATACACATACACACAAACACAGTCTCAAATCCTTAAGCCCCTATATTTATAAAACACATACTGAAATGTACAATGTACATCTACAAACCTTTTGGGACAATCATAGAGAAACACCATACACAGGTACACAAAATATATTCAAACTGAACACACCTGTACACATGCACACTCTCTCACACCCACACACTTCATACACACACACACACACACACACACACACACTCAGACAATAGGCACAAACATAGAGCTGTCTTCACAGAAAATCAGGTGTGTTGCTGTGCCATAATCTTTGGACTCAGAACTATAGTAAGGGCTGTATGAATTTCACCTTGTGAATACTTTTATCCCCAAATAATTTTTCTCAGGGTGTCTGTGAGGAGATGACCTATGAAGAAATCCAGGAACACTACCCTGAAGAATTTGCACTACGGGACCAAGATAAATATCGCTACCGCTATCCCAAGGGAGAGGTAAGGTTTGGAGGGGTTGCCTGACTCCTAGAACTCCTCCAGTAACTTCATTCCAACAGCCAAAATTGCATAGTTCCCTGGACAGCTTTAGAAGCAGAGTAAAGCATATTTTGTAGCAGCTGCAATCCCACAAAGCACATGATAATCTCGTTCTTGGTTTTCTCTGCTTCACAGCTATCAGCAACAGATACCTCTTTTACTAAAGCTAAAATAATTGCCTCCTTATATCCCACTTGTTTCAGGGGGGTTTCATTCTTGATTTTGTCTCTGGTATCCTTTCACTAAAGACACCTGAAGTAGTTCAACATACTCCTGTCATTTTATTGCCAAGTTGCCTAAAGTTCCAGTCTCTGGACAGTGGGTTAGAGTCTAGAGTGGGACAATGGCTAATAGTTTGACCAGATTCTTTGCCACCACAAGCAGCAGACCATCAGTTCCCTAATTCCCATATCAGGTGGATCCTCACTGCTTTCCACCCAGCAGATTCATTTATCCAGTTCCACATCTTAAAGTATTTATTGGTCATATTCCATTTTTTAAAATTTTTATTTATTTTTATTTTTCTTTTCAGTGTAACAGTATTCATTGTTTTTGCACCACACCCAGTGCTCCATGCAATATGTGCCCTCCTTAATACCCACCATCTGGTTCCCCCAACCTCCCACCCCCCACCCCTTCAAAACCCTCAGGTTGTTTTTCAGAGTCCATAGTCTCTCATGGTTCACCTCCCCTTCCAATTTCCCTCAACTCCTTTCTCCTCTCCCTATGACCCTGCAATTGCACTACTGGGTATTTACCCAAAGATACAGATGTAATGAAAAGAAGGGCCATCTGTACCCCAATGTTTATAGCAGCAATGGCCACGGTCGCCAAACTGTGAAAAGAACCAAGATGTCCTTCAACGGACGAATGGATAAGGAAGATGTGGTCCATATACACGATGGAGTATTTATGACTCCATCAGAAAGAAAAAGTTGCTAACTTTTGTATCAACATGGACGGGACTGGAAGAGATTATGCTGAGCGAAATAAGTCAAGCAGAGAGAGTCAATTATCATATGGTTTCACTCATTTGTGGAGTATAACAAATAACATGGAGGACATGGGGAGATGGAGAGGAGGCATACTCCATTTTTGATATACATTCCTGGGAACAATTATAAGAAAAGCAGGACACCAGGGAAGGTGAAATAAGATATCCCATGTTGCAAAGCAATTTCACACTTTTATCCTCATCCTCAGAAATGACATTATAAGTGAGTCTGAGTTTGCCTTTATTTTCCCTTATATATGTTGAGGCTATGTTATTACAGACATACAAATTTAAAGCAATTATATCTTTTTTTTAAGATTTTATTTATTTTTTATTAAAGATTTTATTTATTTATTTGACAGAGAGAAATCACAGGAGAGGCAGGCAGAGAGAGAGGAAGGGAAGCAGGCTCTCTGCTGAGCAGAGAGCCCGATGTGGGACTCAATCCCAGGATCCTGAGATCATGACCTGAGCTGAAGGCAGTGGCTTAACCCACTGAGCCACCCAGGTGCCCTAAAGCAATTATATCTTCTTAGTGAACTGCATATTTTATTAGGAATAATATTTCCCCTAATAATGTTTCTTCCTGAAAGTGTATTTTATCTACTATTAATATAGCTGTATCTATCTATCTCTTGTCTGTTTATCTAGCTATTATCTATCTATCATCTATCTATCTATGTTTTCTAGTTAGTATTTGCCTAGTTCATCTTTATTAATTTACTTTCAATTTCTCTGGGTATTTTTGTTTTAGGTCTCTTGTAAACAGCATATAATTGATTTTTTAGAAGACTTATTTATTTTATCTTAGAGACATGGAGATCATGAGCAGGGGGAGGGGCAGAAGGCAAGGAAAAGAGAGAGGAAGAGAAGAAGACTCCTCACTGAACATGGAGACCAACATAGGGCTCAATCCCATGAACAAAAAAGATCATGAACTGAGCCAAAATCAAGAGTCAGATGCAAAACTGACTGAGCCACCTAGACGTCCCAGTTTTGTTGTTTTTAATACAACATGAAAATATTTGTCTTTTAAATTGTAATTCTTATATGTTTACTTTTATTATAATTAATGATTTAATTTAGCTTATTTCTATTTTTTTATTTTGAGATTTTTTTTCTGAACCTTTATGCTTAGTTTATATTTCTTTTTCTCCCTTCTCTAAAATTCTGCTCCTGAGATTTTGCGCCTATATTTAAGTTATATAATGTTGCATTCTTTTTTAAAAAATTTTATTTAAATTCAATTTAATCAATATGCTCCACAGTATCAGTTTCAGAGGTAGGATTCAGTAATTAATCAGTTGCATACAACACCCAGTGCTCATTACTTCAAGTGACCTCTTAATGCCCATTACCCAGTTACCCCATCCCCCCAACCTGCCCTCCAACAACCCTTAGTTTATTTCCTACTGTTAAGAGTATCTTACAGTTTGTCTCCCTCTCTGCTTCCTCTTATTTTATTTTTCCCTCCCTTCCCCTATGTTCATCCGTTTTGTCTCTTTAATTCTGCATATGAATGAAATCATATGGTATTTGTCATTCTTTGACTTATTTCACTCAGCATAATACTCTCTACTTCCAACCACATCATTGCAAATGGCAAGATTTCATTTTTTGGTGGCTGAGTCATATTCCATTGTATATACCACATCTTCTGTATCCATTCATCTGTAGAAGGACATCTGGGCTCTTTCCATATTTTGGCAACTATGGACATTGCTGCTATAAACATTGGGGTGCATGATGAGCCCCTTTGAATCACTATCTTTATATCCTTAGGATAAATACCTCAGAGTTCATCTGCTGTGTCACAGGGTAGCTCTGTTTTTAACATTTTGAGAATCCTCCATACTGTTTTCCAGAGTGGCTACACTAGTTTGCGTTTCCACCAAAAGTGTAAGAGGATTCTTCTTTCTCCACATCCTCACCAACATCTGTTGATTCCTCAGTTGTTAATTTTAGCCATTCTGAAAGGTGTGAGGTGGTAACTCATTGTGGGTTTGATTTGTATTTCCCTAATGGCTAGTGATGTGGAGCATTTTTTTTTCATGTGTCTCTTAGCCATTCATATGTCTTCTTTGGAGAAATGTCTCTTCATGTCTTCTGCCCATTTCTTTACTGGATTTTTTTGTTTTTTGGAAATTGAGTTTGATAAGTTCTTTAGAGATTTTGGATATTAGCCCTTTATCTGATGAGACATTTAACAATATCTTCTCCCATTCCAAAGGCTCCTTTTAGTTTTTTTTACTATTTCTTTTGCTGTGTGGAAGCATTTCATGTTGATGAAATCCCAATACTTCATTTTTGCTTTTGTTTCCTTTGTATTTGAAGCCATGTTGAGCAAGATGTTGCTATGGTCATGGGAAAAGAGGTTGCTGTCTGTGTTCTTCTCTAGAATTTTGATGGATTCTTGTCTCACACTTACATATTTCATTCATTTGGAATTGATTTTTGTATATGGCGTAAGAAAGTGGTCCTGTTTCATTCCTCTGCATGTGGCTATCCAGTTTTCCCAAAACCATTTTTTGCAGAGACTGTCATTTTTTTTCATTGAATATTCTTTCCTGCTTTGTCAAAGATTAGTTGATCATAGAGTTGGGGGCCCATTTCTGGGGTCTCTATGCTGTTCTATTGGTCTATGTGTCTGTTTTTGTGCCAGTACTATAATGTCCTGATGATTACAGCTTTGTAATACAGCTTGAAGTCTAGAATAGTGATGTCACCAGCTTTGGTTTTGTTTTGCAACATTCCTTTGGCTATTCAGGATCTTTTCTGGTTCCATACAAATATCAGGATTGTTTGTTCCAGCTCTATAAAAAATGCTGATCATATTCTGATAAGGATTGCTTTGAAAATGTAAATTGCGGGGCACCTGGGTGGCTCAGTGGATTAAGCCGCAGGGAGCCTGCTTCCTCCTCTCTCTCTGCCTGCCTCTCTGCCTACTTGTGATCTCTCTCTCTCTCTGTCAAATAAATGAATAAAATCTTAAAAAAAAAAAAAAGAAAATGTAAATTGCTTTGGGTAGCATAGACATTTTAACAATATTTGTTCTTCCAATTCGTGAGCATGGATGTTTTTCCATTTCTTTGTCTCTTCCTCAATTTCTTTTATAAGTGTCATATTGTTTTCAGAATACAGATATTTATTTCTTTGATTAGGTTTATTTCAGGTAGCTTATACTTTTTGTTGCAATCATAATTGGAATCAATTCCTTGATTTCCCTTTCTTCAGCTTCATTTTTAGTGTATAGAAATGCAGCTGACTTCTGTACTTTGATTTTATATCCTGCCACATTGCTGAATCCCTGTATCAATTCTAGGAATTTTTGGAAAGGGAGAGCATTCTGGGTTTTCTACATAGAGTATCACGTCAATGGCAAAGAGTGAAAGTTGCTGATTTGGATGGCTTTTATTTCTTTTTGTTGTCGATTGCTGAGGCTAGAACTTCCAGTACAATGTTGAACAAGAGTGGTGAGAGAGGACATCCCTGACTTGTTCTTGACCTTAGGAGAAAAGCTCCCAGTTTTTCCCCATTGAGGATGATATTCGCTGTGGGGTTTTCATATACAGTTTTTTATGATACTGAGGTATGTTTCTCCTTTCCCTACTCTGCGGAGAGTTTTTAACAAGAAAGATGCTTTTTTTTTTTTTTTGGAGGGTGGTCTATTGAGAGGATCATATGGTTCTTTTCTTTTCTTTTGTTAATGTGGTATCACATTGATTGATTTGCAGATGTTGAACCACACTTGAAGCCCAGGAATAAATCCCACCTGATCATGGTGAATAATCCTTTTAATACACTGTTGGATCCTATTAGCTAGTATCTTGGTGAAAATTTTGGCATGCATGTTTATCAGAGATATTAGTCTCTAATTCTCCTTTTGAATGAGGTCTTTGTTTGGTTTGGGGATCAAAGTAATGCTGCCATCATAGAATGAGTTTGGAAGTTTTCTTTCCATTTCTACTCTTTGAAAGAACTTCAGAAGAATATGTATTAATTTTTTATTTTTTAAAAGATTTTATTTATTTATTTGACAGACAGAGATCACAAGTAGGCAGAGAGGCAGGCAGAGAGAGAGAGAGGGAAGCAGGTTCCCCACCGAGCAAAGAACCCTCTGTGGGCTTTATCTCAGGACCCTGGGATCATGACCTGAGCCAAAGGTAGAGGCTTTAACCCACTGAGCCACCCAGGCACCCCTAATTTTTTAAATGTTTCATAGAATTTCCCTGGGAAACTATCTGGTCCTGGACTTTTGTTTTTTGGGAGATTTTTTATAACTACTTTAGTTTCTTTACTGGTTATGAGTCTGTTCAGATTTCCTATTTCTTCCTGATTCAGTTTTGGCACATTATATGTTTCTAGAAATCCAGCCATTTCTTCCAGGTAGCCTAATTTGTTGGCATATTGTTGCTCACAATATGTTCTTTTAATGTCTGTATTTCCTTGGTGTTGGTTGTGATCTCTCCTCTTTCATTCATTATTTTATTTATTTGGGTCATTTCTCTTTTCTTTTTTTTAACATCTTTATTTTATTTTTTTTTCAGTGTTTCAGGATTCATCGTTTATGCACCACACCCAGTGTTCCATGCAATGTGTTCTTTTCTTTTTCATAATTCTGGCTAGATGTTTACCAATCTTATGAATTCTTTCAAAGAACCAGCTCCTATTTTCATTGATCTTTTCTTTTTTTTTTTTAATTCTATTTTTCTGTCACCAAATTCTGCTTTAATTTTATTAATTCTAGTTTCCTGCTTGGTATAGGTTTTATTTGCTGTTCTTTTTTCCAGCTCCACTAGTTGTAAGGTTAAGTTTTCTCTTTGAGACTTTTCTTGCCTCTTGATAAAGGCCTGTATTGCTATGCACTTCTCTCTTTCAACTGCCTTCGTTGCATCCCAAAGGTTTTAAACTGTCATGTTTTAACTTTCACTTGCTTCTATGTATTTTTAAGTCATTTTTAATTTCCTGGTAACCATTCTTTTGTAGAATGTTCTTTAACCTCCATGTGTTTGTGGTCCCTCCAATTTTTTTTTTAGTAATTGACTTTATGTTTCATAGCATTGTGGTCTGAAAATATGCATGGTATGATCTCATTGTATTTGTACCAGTTGAGGCTGATTTGTGACCCATTGGGTAACCTATTCTGGAGAATGTTCCATGTGCACTTCAGAAGAAAATGTGTTCTGGTGCTTTAGGATGAAATGTTCTCAATATATCTGTGAAGTCCCTCTGGTCCTGTGTGTCATTCAAAGCCCTCGTTTCCTTGGTGATCTTCTGCTTAGATGATCTCTCCATTGCTGTGAGTGGAGTCTTAATGTCCCTTACTATTCTTGCATTATTATCAGTGAGTTTTTTAAATTTTGTTAATTAATTCCTTTACATATTTGGCTGCTCCCAAGTTAGTTGCATAAGTATTTACAATTGTTAGATCTTCTTATTGGATAGACCCCTTTATTATGACACAGTGCCCTTCTTCATCTCTTCTAACAGTCTTTGTTTTAAAATCTAGTTATCTGATATAAGGATGACTCATATAACTTTCTTTTTATTTCCATTAGCTTGATAAATTGTTCTCCACCCCCTCACTTTTAATATGGAGGTGACTTTTGTTCTAAAATGAGTCTCTTGTAGGCAGTTTATCAGTGGGTCTTTTTTTTTTTAACCAATCTGATACTCTATGGCTTTTTTAAAGATTTTATTTATTTATTTGACAGATAGAGATCACAAGTAGGCAGAGAGGAAGGCAGAGAGAGAGAGAGGAGGAGGAAGCAGGCTCCCTGCTGAGCAGAGAGTCCAATGTGGGGCTCGATCCCATGACCCTGGGATCATGACCTGAGCTGAAGGCAGAGGCTTTAACCCACTGAGACACCCAGGTGTCCCTACTCTATGGCTTTTGATTGGAGAATTTAGGCCATTTCATTCAGAGTAATTGTTGAAAAATATGAATTTAGTATCATTATAAATTGGTACTGTAAAGTTGCAGTTTCTGTAGGTTGTCTCTGTTCTTTTCTGATATTTGTTAGTTTAGAGCTCTCTCTTCTTTTAAAGGATCCCTTTTAATATTTCTTGCAAGGCTAGTTTAGGATTGACGTTAGAGGGAGAGCTTGAGCAAGTGAGAAAAGGGACATAAGGAGAAAATCTTCAAGCAGACTTCCTGTTGATCATGAAGCCTGACTTAGGGCTCCATCTCATGACCTGTGAGATCACAATCTGAGTCAAAACCAAGAGTCAGATTCTTAACTGACTGAGCCACCCAGTTGCCTCTTGTCTTGGAAACACTTTATCTCTTCTTTTAATCTCAATAATAGCTTTGCTAGATAAAGATAAAGTATTCTTAGCTGCATATTTTTCCCATTTAGCATGTTGAATATTTCCTTCTACTGCTTCCTGGCCTACCAGGTCTCCATGGACAGGTCTGCTAGTAAAACCTTAGTATCTTTTGCCCCTAGCTGTTTTTAGAATTGCCTCTTTATCTTTTGTCCCTAGCTGTTTTCAGAATTATCTCTTTATCTTTATATTTTGTAAGTTTCACTATGATATGTTCTAGTGTTGACTTTTTGTTGATTTTGGGAAGAGTTCTCTGTGAATCTTGCCCTGGAGTGCTTGTTTCCTTCCCCAGATTAGGGAAGTTCTCAGCTATAATTTGTTCAAATAAGGCTTCTGTCCCCTTTTTTTCCCCCATTTTTCTCCTGGGACTCCTATGACACAGATATTATTGTGGTTTTTGGAATCAATGAGTTCCCTAAGTCTACCTTCATGATCTACTCGTTTTCTTTCCAGATTCATTATTTTCCATAATTGTATCTTCTATAACACCTATTCTCTCATCTGCTTCTTCAATGGTCATTGTAATTATACCCAGTCTGTTTTACATCTCAGTTATAGCATTTTTTGTTTCAGCCTGACTAGTTTTTATGTCCCTTGTCTCTGTAGCAAGGTGTTTTTGTTTGTGTTGTTGTTGTTTGTTTTGTTTTTGTATCTTCTATGCTTCTTTCAAGCCCAGCTAGTAGTTTTATGAGTGTCCTAAATTCTTGTTCAGATATATTGCTTATGTTAGTTTTTAGCAAGTTCCTGGAGTGATTTCTTCTTGAACTTTATTTTGGGGAGAGTTTCTCCACCTTGTCATTTTGGCTATGTTTCCGTCTTTTGTGTGTTATATTTCCTGTATCTGAAAGCAATATTATGTTAAAAACTGATCATACAATGTCCAGGGCCTGGCACTTCAAGAAGTGTTTGTAATATATGGTATGTGCACTCTGCTATTGTGTTTTGGCTGTTCTTTCCCACTGGTCAGGCCTCTGCAGAGTTCCTCCTTGCTTGCTTGCTTGCTTACAGTGGAGAATGTTTGGACCTTTAGATGTGCTTTACATTTTTTTAAATATTTTATTTATTTATTTGACAGAAGGGGGGGGTCACAAGTAGGCAGAGAGGCAGGCAGAGAAAGAGGGAGAAACAGGCTCCTCACTGAGCAGAGAGCCTGATGCGGGGCTCGATCCCAGGACCCAGAGATCATGACCTGAGCCGAAGGCAGAGGCTTAAACCACTGAGCCACCCAGGCCCCCCATAGATGTGCTTTATCTTTTATTGAAATAGGCCTGTAATGCTTTTTCACTCCAACTGTAGAAATCATTCTTTCAATACTCAGATCAAGTTCCTGGGTGTTCAAAGGGATTTGACCTCCATAGAGCTGTGCCTGGGGTCCCCCTATTTTGCCATCTTAAAATCTCCCCCATCACCACTGTCTTGTGGCTTCTGATGTAGCTAAAAAGTCTTTAGTCAGTCTAATTGCTGTTTACCTTCTTTGTGGCTGCTATTAAGTTCTTTGTATCTTCATTGTTTTTATGTTCTAATCTGATATATCTAAATAATTTTTATTTTATTTTGCTTGTGATTATTTAGACTTCCTGAGTCTGAGGATTGGAATTCTTCATTAATTCTAGAACCTCTCAGACATTATGGCTCCATCCCTTTTTCATATAATCTCTATTATCTCCTTCTGGAAATAAAACTGAATGTGTGTTATCCTGTCCCTATCCTTTGTTTTCTAACTTCTTTTTTTTTTCTTACTAACTTTTTTAAAATTTCTTTTCAGCGCAACAGTATTCATTGTTTTTGCACCACACCCAGTGTTCCATGCAATACGTGCCCTCCCTTATACCCACCACCTTGTTCCCCCAACCTCCCAACCCCCGCCCCTTCAAGACACTAAGGTTGTTTTTCAGAGTCCATAGTCTCTCATGGTTCATCTCCCCTTCCAGTTTCCCTCAACTCCCTCTCCTCTCCATCTCCCCATGTCCTCCATGTTCTTTGTTATGCTCCACAAATAAGTGAAACCATATGATACTTGACTCTCTCCGCTTGACTTATTTCACTCAGCATAATCTCTTCCAGTCCCGTCCATGTTGCTGCAAAAGTTCGGTATTCATCCTTTCTGATGGAGGCATAATACTCCATCATGTATATGGACCATATCTTCCTTATCCATTCATTCATTGAAGGTCATCTTGGTTCTTTCCACAGTTTGGCGACCGTGGCCATTGCTGCTATAAACATTGGGGTACAGATGGCCCTTCTTTTCACCACATCTGTATGTTTGGGGTAAATACCCAGTAGTGCCATTGCAGGGTCATAGGGAAGCTCTATTTTTAATGTCTTGAGGGATCTCCACACTATTCTCCAAAGTGGCTGCACCAACTTGCATTCCCACCAACAGTGTAAGAGGGTTCCCCTTTCTCCACATCCTCTCCAACACATGTTGTTCCCTGTCTAGCTAATTTTAGCCATTCTAACTGGTGTAAGGTGGTATCTCAATGTGGTTTTAATTTGACTCCTAGAGGAAAACATAGGCAGTAACCTCTTTGATATAAGCCACAGCAACTTCTTTCAAGATATGTCTCCAAAGGCAAAGGAAACAAAAGCGAAAATGAACTTTTGGGACTTCATCAAGATCAAAAGCTTCTGCACAGCAAAGGAAACAGTCAACAAAACAAAAAGGCAACCCACGGAATGGGAGAAGACATTTGCAAATGACAGTACAGACAAAAGGTTGATATACAGGATCTATAAAGAACTCCTCAAACTCAACACACACAAAACAGATAATCATATCAAAAAATGGGCAGATTATGAACAGACATTTCTCCAATGAAGACATACAAATGGCTATCAGGCACATGAAAAAATGCTCATCATCACTAGCCATCAGGGAGATTCAAATTAAAACCTCACTGAGATATCACCTTACACCAGTTAGAATGGCCAAAATTAGCAAGACAGGGAACAACATGTGTTGGAGAGGTTGTGGAGAAAGGGAAACCCTCTTACACTGTTGGTGGGAATGCAAGTTGGTGCAGCCACTCTGGAGAACAGCGTGGAGATTCCTCAAGAAATTAAAGATAGAGCTTCCATCTGACCCTGCAATGGCACTGCTCGGTATTTACCCCAAAGATACAGATGTAGTGAAAAGAAGGGCCATCTGTACCCCAATGTTTATAGCAGCAACGGCCACAGTCGCCAAACTGTGGAAAGAAACAAGATGCCCTTCAACGGATGAATGGATAAGGAAGATGTGGTCCATATACACGATGGAGTATTATGCCTCCATCAGAAAGGATGAATACCGAACTTTTGTAGCAACATGGACAGGACTGGAAGAGATTATGCTGAGTGAAATAAGTCAAGCAGAGAGAGTCAAGTATCATATGGTTTCTCTTATTTGTGGAGCATAACAAAGAACATGGAGGACATGGGGAGATGGAGAGGAGAGGGAGTTGAGGGAAACTGGAAGGGGAGATGAACCATGAGAGACTATGGACTCTGAAAAACAACCTGAGGGTTTTGAAGGGGCGGGGGGTGGGAGGTTGGGGAACCAGGTGGTGGGTATAAGGGAGGGCACGTATTGCATGGAACACAGGGTGTGGTGCAAAAACAATGAATATTGTTATGCTGAAAATCAATAAATAAATAAAATAAAATAAAAATTTGAATCTCCCTGATGGTTAGTGATGATGAACATTTTTTCATGTGTCTAATAGCCATTTGTATGTCTTCATTGGAGAAGTGTCTGTTCATATCTTCTTCCCATTTTTTGATATGATTATCTGTTTTGTGTGTGTTGAGTTTGAGGAGTTCTTTATAGATCCTGGATATCAACCTTTTGTCTGTACTGTCATTTGCAAATATCTTCTCCCATTCTGTGGGTTGCGTTTTTGTTTTGTTGACTGTTTCCTTTGCTGTGCAGAAGCTTTTGATCTTGATGAAGTCCCAAAAGTTCATTTTCGCTTTTGTTTCCTTTGCCTTTGGAGACATATCTTGAAAGAAGTTGCTGCGGCTGATATCAAAGAGGTTACTGCCTATTTTCTCCTCTAGGATTCTGATGGATTCCTATCTCTTGTTGAAGTCTTTTATCCATTTCGAGTTTATCTTTGTGTATGGTGTAAGAGAATGGTCGAGTTTCATTCTTCTACATAAAGCTGTCCAGTTTTCCCAGCACCATTTATTAAAGAGACTGTCTTTTTTCCACTGTATATTTTTTCCTATTTTGTCGAAGATTATTTGACCATACAGTTGAGGGTCCATATCTGGGCTCTCTACTCTGTTCCACTGGTCTATGTGTCTGTTTTTATGCCAGTACCATGCTGTCTTGGTGATCACAGCTTTGTAGTAAAACTTGAAATCAGGTAACGTGATGCCACCAGTTTTATTTTTGTTTTTCAACATTTCCTTAGTAATTTGGGGTCTCTTCTGATTCCATACAAATTTTAGGATTATTTGCTCCAGCTCTTTGAAAAATACCAGTGGAATTTTTTTTGGAATGGCATTGTTTTCTAACTTCTTATTTTTAATGTCTTTGTTGCATTCTGAGTAATGTCTTCAGCTTTATCCTCCAAATCACTATTTCTTAAGTTCTGTCTAATCTTTCATTCACCCAGTTCATTCAGTTTTCAATTTTAATAAATGTATTTCTTATTTATAGAAATTCCATTAGTTTTTTCCAAATCTATGTCATATATTTAATGGCATCTTATTTCTTTCTCTCATTTTTAGTCCATCTTTTATTTCTTTATAAATTTCAAACATATTTATTATATATATATATTTTATATGGATCCTTTATCTTATGTTTTTAGGGTTCTCCTCTTATTCTTTCTGTTTATTTTCACTAATGATAGCTTATTTTCTGTGCATGTTATGTGAGCTTCAGTTTAGTGAAATTTATATGTAAGAATTCTGCACAAACTAAGTTGAGAGGATTCAGAAATAATTTCCTTTTGCTTCTTCCAGATACTTCTGGGAACTAATTACTTGAAATTGCTTTTTATTAAAATCCCATCTTAACATTTTCTAAAACACATGGGTATTGTAAGCTTGAACCACATACCCACCTGATGGTAGGTTTGTGGTTAATATATTATTATATGAAGTTTTTCCTAATTTTTCCACTGAGTCTAGCAGAGGCAGATGAATGTTATTGTTTCTTTTTGCCTAGGGATATATTTTTTTTTCTAGTTTATACTTCTACTAAAGGTGTAGCCCTCTGAGTGTTCCAGATTTGTGTGAAAATTTTAGTCCCAATTCTCCACCTTTTGAAGTGCTAAGGCCTTGTCTTCTGTCTCTATAAGGTTTTAAAATCTCTAGCCTTTCAGATATTGTGATTGACAAATGCCCCCAAGGCATTGTGGCTTCTACATCCACTTACCTCTCTTTTTTTTCCCCAAGTTTTTCTTCATTTTGGAACCCTACATTCATATTTTCCTTTATTTTAATGAAAGATCAGTAGTGCAAACATTTATTTTATCTAGTTTTTCTAGGAATTTTATTTTATTTTATTTTATCTTTGAGGAGGAAAAACACTTTATTTATTTATTTATTTATTTATTTATTTTTATTATGTTCAGTTAGCCAACATATAGTACAGCATTAGTTTATGATGTAGTGTTCAGTGATTCATTAGTTGTGTATAACACCCAGTGCTCATCACAACACGTACCCTCCTTAATACCCATCACCCAGTTACCCCATTTCCCCACTCCCTTCCCTCTGTAATCCTCAATTTGTTTCCCAGATTCCATTTGCATCACATGGATGGAACTGGAGGGGATTACGCTAAGTGAAATAAGTCAAGCAGAGAAAGACATTTATCACATGGTTTCATTCATACATGGAACATAAGGAATAGCACAGAACCACAGGGGAAGGGAAGGAAATCTGAATGGGAAGAAATCTAGGAATTTTATATTAAGAAGTTTTATTATTATTGTTATTTGGTCAACTGTATTGAATGCTCTCAGTTATTAGATGAGAAACTAAGATGCTAAAGAAGAAGTGAGTGGTCTAAGATCATACTACTAGGTCAACGACTGAACTGGTGACAGAATCAACTTTTCCTAATTCATAGTCCTGGGTTCTTCTGTAGGCAAATCTCATCTCCCTTTCTTCCCCAAATATTCTGTCATTTTTAGTCCTATGAGGATCTGGTTCAGCGTCTGGAGCCAGTTATAATGGAATTAGAACGGCAGGAAAATGTACTGGTGATCTGTCATCAGGCTGTCATGCGGTGCCTCCTGGCCTACTTCCTGGATAAGAGTTCAGGTACCACTCTCCTATCTGTTCCTGGCATAAGAAACTAGATATGATTTGGGACCCTGACACCAACAGTTTGTGGTTTATACCTTAGTGGTTAAGAGCACAGTATCTAGAACAAGATTGCTTGAGGTCAAATTCTTGCTTTGTTATATACTAGCTTTGGCAAATTATTTTAGCTTCTCTGGCCTCAATTTCCTCATCTGTAAAATGGAGAGAACAATAATGAAGTTTGAATAAATTAACATATGTAAAAAGTTTAGGACAGTTTATGACACATAGTATGGGCTATATAAGGGTCAGCTGTTGTTTTTATTATTAGTATTATTCTGAGTTAATGTTTTCAAAGCCAACCTTAACAGTATGCATCAACCTGAAAAAGCAGAGACACTACTTCCTGAAACAAGCTGTAATCAGGTGGTAATGGGACCTTTTGTTGCCTCATGATACTAATTGTATGTTTCTGTCTTTGCTGTGGGGATGATTTCTCCCAAGATAGTGATATTTTCATTTTATGTTTTTAAATTATAATTTCTTTTTTTTTTATTTGACAGACAGAGATCACAAGTAGGCAGAGAGGCAGGCAGAGAGAGAGAAGAGGAAGCAGGCTCCCTGCCAAGCAGAGAGCCCAATGCGGGGCTCGATCCCAGGACCCTGGGATCATGACCTGAGCCGAAGGCAGAGGCTTAACCCACTGAGCCACCCAGGCGCCCCTATAATTTCTTTTTAAAAGATATCTAGACATTGTAATTTACAGAGTATCTATACCCTAACAACATACGCTGAACTGCAGACTCGGCAGGGAGCCTGGCAAGGAGCTGTTATGTCACTCTTTGGTTTGACAGTCCATATCTGATATGGGTGTTGAAGTATTAACATCTCCAGGATACTGTGAAGGTGTGTGAGGACCTTCCAAAGTTATAATTGAAAGTTATATTGTGCAATGTCCTGCAGACTTGAATCTTCTCTACTATGCTAGTTTCCAAGTAAAGAACACTTGTAACATGGAGTCATCCAAAACTGAAACCCAGGAAACTTGAGAACTTGACATTGGTCAGGTCATTTCCTCTGCCTGGTTCTCAGTCTCCTCACTGGAAAAGGGCATGGAGTTTGGGGTAAGGGTTCTTGTGCTATTAGATTCCTGAAAACTTCCAATCTCTATTGTTCAGTGCTGTCTTTGAGACTGTGAGGCAAGCACTGTAACCCTGACTGTGCAGATGAGGAAATGGAGGCTCTGAAAGGTGAAGTGACCTACCCAAGGTCATGGGGCTCAGAGGGCAGGGAGGGGTGTCAAGCTCAGGTGGTTTCCAGAGAACCCCCACCTCAGATGTGTAGATTGAGGGAAGGGCACATGCACCTGTCATTCTCACACCTGCTTTACCACTTCTGCCTTCTTTCATGCACAGGCCACACCAGCTGCCCCCAGATGCCCCCAGCAGCCCTGAGATCTGGGTTAGGCAGTGTTAGGTACATGTTTTTACCCCGGTTACTTAGTGAGTAAATTTGAGACCCAGAGAGATGATATGACTCAGAAAGCAGACCCACAGGATCTCAGAGGTGGAGCACCCTCAAAATACATCTAGCCCAATCCTGTGCTGTGAGAGGTGGGAAATTTAGGGACAGAGAAAGTAAAGGTTGGACCAAGATTACTTTTCCAAGTGGTGGCAGAGCAAGTCAGAGACCACAGGCAAGTCACTTCCTTTCTCTGGGTCCATTCTGTCACATGTGTCATGGGGAACAGTAACCCCTGAAGAATATCAACAAGGGTGGAATGAGACCTTGTACCCAAAGCACTGGGCCCCAGGGCCTGATAATGATGATGACAAAGACAAGAAGGAGCAAGACGGATGCCCAGGATATCGTCAAACCTGATGTCTCAGGAGGCTGGGAGGGTGGTGGTGGCTTTAAAAAAGGGTGAACCCTGGGGACAGGGAAGCCATGAGGGGTTTGCTTTTGGCTCAGTGAAGGGAGATGGAAGGTGGTAAGGGGCAGCCTGGGTGGGAGAGAGTAGCTGTTGTTGGAGAGTGGTGAGAGATGGGGGTGTCATTCCCATGACACCATGAGCCCCTCCATGGCAGTGGCAGCTGGCTGCAGTGGGCAGAGCATGTGTTTAGCCTCAGAGGGTCTTAAGTTCAAGTCCCAATGCTGCCACTTCCTGACTGTGACATAGGAAAAGTCTTTCCTCTCATATCCTTGGTTTCCTCATCCATGGAATGGGCCTGCTCATCTCATCCTCTCAGGGATGTCTAATAAATGAAAACCTAGGCTTATACAAGAAATGGTATATGAATATTCAGAACAACTTTATGAATAATAGTCAACAACTGGAAACCAATGAATCAAGAAATGCTTACCCATCATGTGTGAGAGGTGTCAGAAAGCAAAGGCCTTGGCTGGAGAGAAAACTATGGGAGATGCCAAGGTACATATACACATTTCCAAGGGCCCTGGCACAAAACAAGCTCTCAGAAAACACTTGCCAAGAAACATCTGTGGGCCTTCATGTTAGAAGAGCTTGTGGAAGGCCCTAGGCTTTGGTCAGAAGGGAGGTCTGCCTTAGTATCATGCTTGCCCTGTGAGTGAGGAGATAGGCCACATCCCTGATAATGAGCCTGTCCCTCCTGGAGAACTCACAGTCTGTCCACATTCCCCAGGGTCTTCCTTCCTCTCTGCTCTAGAGACCACCTTTCTGCATTCTTCCTCACTACCCGCCCTGTTCTCAACATTGTCCACTGCAGAGTGTGGGGGAGTATGACCCTGATGAAGCTGACCATAAGGAAGGGGTATGGCAGAAGAGGAGATGGTACCCTCCCCAGTACCTTGTCTGTGATGGCTACTTTCTCCTTTCCAGATGAGCTGCCATATCTCAAATGTCCTTTGCACACAGTGCTTAAACTCACACCTGTGGCTTATGGTGAGTACTCCCAACCTCATCTGAAGAAACACACATAAAGGACATGAACATGCTTTCAGTGCATACCATCTGCCTAGCAGAGTCCTGGAGGAAGTTTCTTGGGTGGGTAATTGGATGTCCTGGTGAAGGAAGAATTGGCAATAATAGGATGAGGCAGGGAAGAACTGGGATAGCCTCTAAATCCAGGGCCTGCCCTCAAATTTCTCTGGCTCTACCAAAGCACTAAGCATGGAACAGTAACCTGTATAAGGAGAGGTTCCCAAAGGGGACCAGAGGAGTAAGTGTAGGTTGGACCAGATTGAAGAGAGCTCATATGACCTGGTAAGTTTAGACTATCTCTTAGGACATTAGTTTGCTATGAAATATTTATGAGCAGGGGAGAGAGAGACTCAAATATCTTCTGGGGTGTGAATAGGGAAGAGAGTGCACTGAAGCCCAGAGTAGTTTGCAATCCACAGGAATGGAGCTGGGGGGGGGGGAACTTCCATAGGCATTGGACCTCCTCTGATAGCCCCCAGGCCCCCGAGTGATACCACTCCTTTTTATTCAGGCTCTCAGAACTCCTTTGTGACCTTCCACATCTCTGTTGTTTCCATAACCACTTTTGTCCTCTGAAAAAACTTTACCTTGGACTGATTTCCCCAAGGCAGTGGCGCCAGGACTCTTGGAACACTTCAGCACTTAACACAGCTTAGGAGGTCCACAGGGCTCCATCATTATTATATAGATTAGATTGCTGTCTCACAGAGTACAAGAGTTGGGGGAGTCCTCAAAGATCATCTATTCCCATCTCCTTCCCATTATCAGTTGAGCAACTGAAGCTCAGAGAACATTGAGACTATTAGGGGCAGCTGGGAGAACATCCCATTGGCTTCTCTTAGACCTAGTGTCTTCCCCATACACACACAGCTGGTCTATAGTTCCCTCCCTACAGAACAGTCACAATCTTCACAGTGTAGAGCTCAGGGTATAGGTAGTGATGGGTGAGGGAGAAAATGACAGCTCAGGGAAAATCTGTACTTACCTTGGGGACTTATGGATGGACTGGTTGTTCTTTCTGAGGCTGCAAAGTGGAGTCCATCTACCTGAACGTGGAAGCCGTAAACACACATCGGGAGAAACCTGAGGTAGGTGAGGGACTCTGTGGCCTAAGCTAGCACATGGTGAAAGAGCCAACCCACACAGAAATACCACCCCAATCCCGCAGAGCTTGGGTGTTTCATACCAACAGGTAGAATAACCAGCATCCAGAAATGCAGGACACCATGGCCCAGGCCTGAGGTGCCAAAGAGATGCAGGGCTAGAGCAACCCCTACCCCAAAGTTCTCAAGTTGAGATTCCCCAAAGGCTTTCCTGAGAAAAGGGTCAGGATCCAGGCCTGGCTGAAGGAGGGGAGCCTGTCAGTGAGGACAAGAGTCAGGGGAGGGTCGGGGTCTCCACAGGGCTGGCTCATTCCTATTAATCCTGGGCTCTCTCCTCTCAGAATGTGGACATCACCCGAGAACCTGAGGAAGCTCTGGACACTGTCCCTGCCCACTACTGAGCCTTTTCCAAGAAGTCAAACTGCCTTTGCGCTATCTCCCACCTTTAAGAGCTGCTATCCTTGCACTTCTCTTACCTTAAGACCCTGGACTTGGCCTACAGGTCTTGATTTCTAGCTACAACCAAGGAGCTGTGTAGCTCTGAATAAAAGTTTTCTTTTCTTAATTACCAAACCCTTATCAATAAAGACTTTTCTTGCTGCCTATAAAAAGGCGGAAGAAGTCATTGTAAGGCTTTTCCCACAAGATCTTAAGATCCCAATCTTGTGAAATGCCTCTGATACTGTGGGGTGTTGAATGGATGTGGGCTTCCTAGAGGGAAGTGTTCTGGGGTAGCAGCTCTCAACGTGAGGGAGGAGATAAGTCTCTGTGAGTACGTATGGCCCTTGCTCCTTGGTGGGCAGCATGGCTGAGGACCAGACACCTTCATTTGTACACTCAGAAGAATCTGTACCTGGACCACAGTGTTCCTCTCTTCTCTAACTCCTGTTGTCATCCTGAGTGATCTCACAGTTCATACAAATTATCCAAATAATACCCTGGCCTCCAAGTTCCCTGACCCCCTCAACTCTAGTGATCAGTTCCCCCTCAGCCATCCACTCCATGGGTCTTGGCATCATCTAGACGTCCTGCCCCCAGTATGACTGCTTAAATACAAGAATCCCACTATCTGACCCCTGGCCCCTAGTCCTTACAACTCTGTGTCATCTACAGGATCCCTAGAAGCATGCTTCCCACATAGTGGGCATACGTGTAGTATTTCTTGAATGAATAATGTTTGTTTTTCTACTGCATCAAGAGTATAATCCTTTGAGGGGCGCCTGGGTGGCTTAGTCATTAGGCGTCTGCCTTCAGCTCAGGTCATGATCCCAGGGTCCTGGGATCAAGCCCCACATCGGGCTCCCTGCTCAGTGGGAGCCTGCTTCTCCCTCTCCTACTCCTCCTGCTTGTGTTCCTCTCGCTGTGCCTCTCTCTGTCAAATAAATAAATAAAATCTTTTAAAAAAAAGAGTATAATCCTTTGATTCCTCCATTGTCTTAGAATCCACTACTTCTCTTCCTCCTCACTGTTCTACCATCACTAGCCAGCTTGAATCCTATGTTCCATTTCTTCAGCCACTCTGCATGCATCTAGGTATCTACAGTCTGGTGGTAAAGAGACAGATTCATATACTCACTGCCTTGGTTCCTTTGTTCTTCCATCATAGCCACCAGCAAGACCCAAATCTTGTATAATCCACATTACTTTTTGGGGGGATGATCTACTGCTTGAAACAAAGCTACATTTATCTGCTTCCACAGCTACCCTTAAATCCTATTCAAAGTCAGGGTCACCTTCTACTCCCTGGCACTCTATCCCATCCCACCTTTTCAGGCATGGGCTACTTCAGTAAATTATTTACTATTCTATATCTACCTTCTGTCCTTTATTGGCTTTTGCTTCCACACTCTCTGCAACATGCTCAGATCTCTCTCTCTTATCTCAAGAAAACCCTCCCTTGTTCCTGTGTCCACATCTAGTTCCATTCTTTCTCTCTGTTCTTAGACAAATGTCTCAAAATGAATGTATATTTACTTTCCAGAACCCTCTCCCTCTGCCTTCTATCCTAGGCCTTTCCCCTCTATATCTTTGCTCAAGGTATAATCTCCTTGCCTGCTGTGCTTCCTCCAGGTCTCTATCCCACTGAAATCATACTTTCATTTTAGCTTAAAGCTGCAGCCCACCTTCTCTGAAGAGCTACACTGAACTCTAGTTCTTTTTTTTAAAGATTTAATTTATTTATTTGACAGAGAGAAATCACAAGTAGGCAGAGAGGCAGGCAGAGAGAGAGGGGGAAACAGGCTCCCTGCTGAGCAGAGAGCCCGATGCAGGCCTCGATCCCAGGACCCCGAGACCATGACCTGAGCCGAAGGCAGAGGCTTTAACCTACTGAGCCACCCAGGTGCCCTCTAGTTCTTCTATGAACCTAAAATGTCACTACAACAACCTAAACATATCAAAAGATAGAAAAAAAACTCCAATTCATCTTGCAAATTTAATGTAACTCTGATATGAAAATATGACAGCACACAAGAAGCAAACAACAAAGTAGGATCACCAAGCAGATTTTTCATAGCGTGTCACCCTCAGCTGATTGATAATATCTGCTTATACAGCTGTGTGGACAAAAATTCCAAGGATGTACCTTGGTTCCTTGGGAAG
This sequence comes from Meles meles, assembly GCF_922984935.1. Classification (NCBI taxonomy): domain Eukaryota; kingdom Metazoa; phylum Chordata; class Mammalia; order Carnivora; family Mustelidae; genus Meles; species Meles meles. The sequence goes on along the minus strand of NC_060087.1, from coordinate 48,157,018 downwards.
AACGGCTGCAATTCATTAGCCATATCTGTAAACCTGGGAAATAAACCTGAAAACAAAACACCAAACAGGAACACATTTTAGTACCAAATATACTGTTTTCTCATACTTCCTTCGTTATCCTCATCTCCCCACCCAAACCTCCCACTTTGGGGTTTCTTACAGCACTTCCCAGCTCTTACACCCATCCCCAAGGACCATGGCTATGGAAATGTAATTACCTGAAACCTCACTAGCCATAGGAGAAGCTACAGGCACCAAGGCTGGTGGCTCCACCACCAAAGCCAGCACCATTTCTTGGTCCACCGCCAAAGCCAGCACCACTGGTTGGTCCACTGCTGAAGCCAGCACCTGTGCTTGATCCACTGCTGAAGCCAATGATAGAACTGGGTCCACCATTGAAGCTTGTGCTGGTGCAGGGTTCGCCAATAAAGCCTGTGCTGGTGTTGGAACCACTGGCAAAGCCAATGATGGTACTTGGTCCTCCGTTGAAGCTGTTATTAAGCCCAGCACCAAAGCCATCACTGATGCTGAGGCCACCACTAAAGCCAGCACTTGTGCCAAGTGTGCTGCTAAAACCAGCATTGGTGTCCAGTCCATCACCAAAGCCATCATTTGAGATCAGTCCACCACCAAAGCCAGCACTGGTGCTCCGTCCACTACCAAAGATAGCACTGGTCCCTAGTCCACTACTGAAGCCAGCACTAGTGCTCAGTCCACCACTCAATCCAGCACTGGTGTTTAACCCACTGCCAAAGATGAAACCAGCAGTGGCACTGGATCCATCACCAAAACTAGCAGTAGTAGCACCACTAAAGCAGGCGCTAGTGCTAGGAGGGCCACCAAAGCATAGGTTGGCATTAGACACACTGCCAAAACAGAGGTTCGTACTAGGAACTCCACCAAAGCCAATACTGGTACTGGGAGTAATGCCAAAGTCAGTAGTGGTGGTAAGTGCCCCACTGAAGTCAGCACTGGTGCTGAACACACTGCCAAAGCCAGAGATGGTGCTGGGTGCACTGCTGAAGCTGGCACTAGTGCTAACAGCACTGTTAAAACCAGCACTGGTGTTGAGTGCACCACCAAAGCCAACACTGGTGCTGAATGCACCACCAAAGCTGGCACCAGTGCTGGGAGAGCCACCAAAGCAGATACTGGTGCTTAGCGTGCCACCAAAGTCAGCACTGGTGCTGGAAGAACCACCAAAGGAGACACTGGTGCTGAGTACTCCATCAAAACCACTGGTGGTGCTAGGAGAGCTGCCAAAGCAGATACTGGTATTAAGTGTGCCACCGAAGCTGGCACCGGAGCTGGGAGAGCCACCAAAACAGACACTAGTGCTCAGTGTGCCACCAAATCCAGTGCTGGTGCTAAGTGCCCCACTAAAGACTGTGCTAGTTCTAGGTAGACTGCCAAAGCTGCTACTGGTAATGAGTGCACCACTGAAACCAGCAGTGGTGCTGAGTGTGCCTCCAAAGCCAGAGCTGGCTCCACCACTGAAACCAGGACTGCTGCTGAGTGGGACACTGAAACTGGAGCTGACCCCACCACCAAAGCCAACACTGGTACAAGGTGTGCCACCAAATCTAATGCAGGCTTCACTGTTGAAACTAGAGCTGGTGCTTGCTGCACCACTGAAGCTAATGCTGGCTGCACCACTGAAACTAGTGCTAGTGCTGGGTATGCCACTAAAGCAAATGCTGGCTGTGCTGCTGAAGCTGGCACTGGTCCTGGGTGTGCCGCCAAAGCTAGTGCTAGCTCTGCCACCAAAGCCACCACTGGAGCTGGGCACACCACTGAAGCTAATACAAGCGCTATCGCTGAAGGTAGCCCTGGTGCTAACTCCTCTGCTGAAGTCGATGTTGGTGCTGGCTTCTGCATTTTCTTGGGCTCTGGTCTCAATTTCAAATGAAAATCTGTTCCAGGACTGAGCATCATCGCCTAACTCTTCCCTTGTTAGGCAGTCGATATCCATGTCATCCCAGTTCCAGGGCCCAGGCACAGCTTCCTCTCCAATCCCCATTTGGGCTCTTGCCTCAGCCCTTGCCTCAGTCTCAGCTGCAGCCACAGCCGCAGCTTGGACTTCCATCTCCACTGCCTCCCGGCACTGAGCAGCCCAGTCCTTGGTGTACCTGAAATGGGAATGATAATCAATATAAGGACAATAACATTTGTAATTATCTATTATGTACATACAATGGGCTCTGTATAAAATCAAGAGCAGTATTTTTTTAAATTCTTATTTTCCTGGGGCTCTATGAGTCCTGAAATCCAATTGCAGCTCTGATAACTAAGGTGCTGGGTGACCTTGAACAAGTCATTTAACCTAACTGAGAAGAGGGGAAATGATAAGAGAGTATGTTATGGATGGAATGTTTGTGTCCCTCCCCCCAAATTCATATGTTAAAGCACCAGCCTCCAGTGTGACTATATTTGGAGACTGGGCCTATACAGAAGTAGAGTTAAATGAGGTCATAATGGTGGGGTCCTGGTCCAATAAGATTCCTGTTTTCATAAGAGGCTCTTTTTCCACCCTGTGAGAACACAGCAAGAAGACATTCATCTGCAAGCCAAAGGGAGAGGCCTCATCAGAAACTGACACTGCTGGACCTTAATCTGGGACTTCCAGCCTCCAGAACAGTGAGAAAATAAATTTCTATTGTTTAAGGCACCCATTTTGTATTATTTTGTTATGACAGTGCAAGCAGACTAATAGAAATTATGAAAGAAAGAATGAAATAATGTAAACTTTATGTTCAGCAGCATTCTCAGACATCAGCAAAGTTCCATATGCTTATATACTAACTGCAGGCTGCCCTGTACCTAACCATCCCTGCACATAGTCTGCCCCAGTTAGGGTACCTTTAATATGACAAGTCAGGGCAGCTCTCCTATTACCTTGCATGCAAACTTGACTACTTTCATCTTGCTAGTTGGTAGGAGCACAAGCCCCAGAAGAACTCATATTCAGGTGGTCTGCTGTTAGGGACCCTCTTGTACTCCAGGTACCTTGGAGAAAGGAAATGAAACTTGCTTCTAACCAAACAAATCTGTTGTGTAACCACTGGGCACCAGGTGACAACTTCCTTCAAATACTAAATTCAACTCCTGGAGGAGGATTTCCAAGACCCTCCTTCCCCAGACTCACTCCCAAACACAGTTCATGGTATTGGTCTCCAATATTGTCATTTCCTTTTGGACCCGTGCAAGGCAGTCACTTGATGCTTCAGAGAAAGTATGTATAGGGCATGATGTCACAGGAAGGCCAAAGTATCTTGCCACCTGTGAGGAGTAAACCCAAGTTCCTGTTGGGTGTGTTATAAACAGAGGAGCCATTCTTCAGGCACCCTGCTCTGAGCACACCCCAAAGCAAGGGCCTTGTCTTTGGTCTAGCCCAGACCTGGAACTGTCATTCATGGGAGTTATGGCCAGGACTCAGTTCTAGGGCATAGGATGCCCATTCCACCTCTAAAGCTAGTGTAATAAAAGGGCTGATTGAGTACTTTCTGAACCAGACCAGCACACTCAGAACACTTCAGGGTCAGACAAAGCCCCCAAACACCACTTACTTCTGCTTCACAAATTTGTCTGTGATGAGCTTCCTTACTTCCCCAAAGAGCAAGCGCCTTACCCTGACAATGGGAAAAATAACCCATAAACAGAGATGAAAATATCCCAGATGAGGGAAGAGACATTTCTGAACATGGAAGACACCTCTCTAGAACATGCAGCAGTCCCAATGAAGCCAGGAAAGTAGTGAACACATGGTCACTAGAAGCAGTAACTTGAGGCCAGATGGTTCTTTGTCAGGGATGCCTCTGAAGTTCTAGCTTCTATCTCAGGTTAGAATGACATAGGGGTGGGAAGATGCAGAGAGTTCAGGACCATTTTCCCCACCCACCCAGCTCAGAACCCTGGACCCTTTACCAGCATCCCCACCCATTCCACCAGACCATCAGACTGATGCAATCCTAGAACCATCCTTTCTTTCCAAATGACAACATGGACAGCAAGCACTGAGAGAGCCCAATCATACCCAGCACACAGACCCAGCTTGTGCAGCACCTCCCAGATGACAGGTGCAAGAGGAGGCAAGAGGAGACAGGGACAGAAGATGAGCATGTGGAATTCCAACTGTGGCCACCCATTCAGCTGCATGCCTACCCACTCACCCTCACTGGACCGATTTCCATTCATAAAGATGATGCTAAGAAGCACCATGAGGAGACCTAGCTTTGGTGAATCCTTAGTCCTAGGGAAATAACAGAGTAGAGAAATGGTTTATATCCAGCAGCCATCTAGGCTATCCTCTCCCAGATTCCTGAGACATGACAGAATTCTGCCCAGTCTATGCTTCAAGCTCTATGTGACCCTGGCAAGACACTTAGATTCTTGAGTCTCTGTCTCCTATTCAGTAAAATGGGAAAATCCAATCCTCCCCTGCCTCAGGTTGCCAAGAGGAGGGAAGAATGCCTGTCAACCTGGGACAACCCAGGGATCCAGCCAATGTCAGTCCCTTCTTTCTCTCCTAGACCCCTCTGCCCCAAAAGAATTCTAGGCAAAGCTCCAGTGATGCTCCTGTCCTTCAAGCCTCATGATTTACCTACACCAGGAAGCCCTCCCTTGAGAACCACTGTACCAAAGCCAGTAGGAAGAGACAAGCAATGACAGGTCTGCTTTCCTGGGAAGCTTCTGGAGAAACAGAAAACCTGACAGGAAGAATGCACTGCTCCGGGCTTCTACACCCTTCAGTCAATCATAATAAAGACCACTACCATGAGCAGGGCTTCAACTATGTGAGGGAGTTGGAACAGGGTTTTTTAGGCTCTGTCTTCCTGCTTCTCCAAAGAGATGTGAGGAGAGATGACAGGATGGGGTAGTGACATACATAGAAGAAGAGCCTCCCTTCCACCCACCCCTTTCCCAGCTTACGTTCCCAGTATGCCTGCAGAAGATTCCTGAGTGATGATGAGAATATACAATCTACTTTGCTTATCAATTTCCTTCAGATTGACTCAAAACATCTGCCAAGTAAAAGAATAGCCTGTGAGATCACAAAATTCAACCTAGGCATCAGTGAGTTTCCTGAGCATCTTGAAAATGAGCATGTGGAATTCCAACTGTGGCCACCCATTCAGCTGCATGCCTACCCACTCACCCTCACTGGACCGATTTCCATTCATAAAGATGATGCTAAGAAGCACTGTGTAGCTAGAGTTTTGAGTGTGTATGAGAAATCAGTGAGATAGTGGAGGTAAAGCACTTAGCTAAGTGTCCACCACTACAGAAAACAGGTAAGAAATGTACTATTATCAGCATCACCTTTGTAATTGTGGGGATTTAGGGAGATAGAGAATTGGGAATGAGAAGGGGAGGTGAGCATTTGAAATACATTACAGAACACATCCATCATCAGACCGGACTAAGCTGGGAGGCTTGAGTACTAGCTGTGTTTTACCACTGACTTGCTGTGTGACCCTGAGCTAGTCTATGTTCCTACTTAGGCCACTGTATGCCCAACTGTATAGTGATGGGGATGGATTAGTGAATCTCTGTGGTCTATTCCAGAAGAGACATGTAAGTCCTTGTTGATTCAAGGCTTCCCCATTGTGCCCGTCCCCCAGGGCTGCCCCTTCACCTTCTCCAGAGCGTAGCTTGCTCATTCAATGATCTCTGGGAAATATTCATCATATTCTTGGATGACATCCTTCAGCATGTCTGTAGGAAGTGTGAAGTGGGAGCAGCTGGGCTGAGCAGGGGCCACGGAAGTGCAGCCCTCTGGCCAGCCTGTGGGGACAGTACAGTCTGAGTTCTCAACTGTGCTAATGGGAGATGCCAGCCATAGCAGAGTGTCGGGAGGGCAAGGGAGGACATATGGGAGAATGAAGAGGCTATAAAAGTAAATTGGTTATTCCAAGGCATGGGAGAGACGGGAGTTGAGAGAAGATTTCAGGGAGGCAGATTGGTATGACTCTACCTGAGCGCTTGATGGGGATCTTTGTCTGGTCCTTAACCAACAGGTGTTTCACCAACTTATTTGCCTGGGAGAAGAGGAATACATGGGGAGATCTCAATATGTTTTTAGAAAACTTGAATGACAAAAAAGAGGGAAGGTGAAAAAGAGAAGAGACTGGGCAGCATTGGATTCTTACCCTTTTTTGCAAAATGGCCACATCTCAGGGTGGCAGAGGCCTCCAGCCTCATGGAATCAACCTGTAATTACTGCCACCTCTCTCAACCCCATGAGATCCTTTGACTACATCATCAGAAAGAAAGAAGGTCCAGAGTCACCAGGTAAAAGAGATGGCTCTGTCTCCTTACCCTACCTTCTCCTGAAAATCCCCCAAACCCTTCTTATAGTGAGTCCTGACCTTACAACTGACCATCCTAAGTCCTAGATATGTCTTTCACTGTCTTCCAGCCAGGAGTTTCACCCAAGGGCAGGACCTGGGGTTCCTTCTCTTTTTTTGGCCACCACTAACTCTGCTAGCTCTATCCCTTGGACAAGTCACTTCACCTCTCTGGGACTCAGTTTTCTCAACTGTAAAACCGGAATCTATGATCCCCAGATAGTAAGAGTTACTTTCAAAACACAAAGACACAACTTTTATGAACTACCCAAGCCCCTGGGACATGGTAACTACTATGTAAATACCAGCTGAATTATATCCAGGTTGTAGCTAAGTATATGGATGTATTATTCCCCACCGATCTGTGAACTGTCAGGGAGCAGGAACTATATCATATTCTTCTCAGCATTTCCCACAGCCTATCAAAACACAGCGCCTGGCTTGGTGTAAAAAAGTCTCAGTAAACTTTTATAGATTTTATAGATAGAACAAATGAACAAACTAGGAGGATAGGAATGGAAAAAAAGTGAAAAATTTAAGGATGGTGATGTCAGAGATCTCACCTTTTGGTTCCTCTTGCCCCGGGTCCTGGTTGTAGGCTCCAGACTCAACTGGGCCAGGTAGTCATCTGCCAGGGCCTGTACAGCAGCAGCAACCTGAGTCTCAAGGGCACTCATGTTGGTCTTAAAGGTGGCTATCTTGGCCTGGGGTCCTTGGTCAACAATTTTACTCTGGTTTTCAGCTGCCTGGGTCTTAGTGACAGACTTATGAACCCTGGACCCTCTCTTGACCTGAAGGGCAGCTGCTAGGGCTTGGTTTGTGATCATCTGAGCACCAGGTGGAGCCTCAGAGAACTCACAGGCAAAATTTGGGCCTATATTGGCAGCTTTCTTGCCCTTGATTTTGGGGGGCCTTAGCTACTGCTGAGGCCTCAGTCTGCCTGCTAGCTCTCTCAGCATTTGGGGCCTCTAGGAGTTCAATGTCAGTATTTATGCCCTTAACAGTTGGATTCTTAGATTTGGAGGCTTTATTAGTTCTGATACAGGCTGCTGTGGCATGGGCAGTGGCTGCCTCATTATTAATTTGGCCTTGGGTGGTAGCTGTGTGGGTGGTGATTGGAGCCAATGAGATATCAACAGCACTAGTTATGGCCTAATTGTCAGGCTTCTTAGCTTTGGAAACTTTCTTGGGCTTAGTGGGGACCATCAAGGCCTGGGAGTTGGCTGACTCACTAGTAAGTGGATAGCCTGTAGAATGTCTAGTAGGTTTAGGGCCTGCAAGGATGACTTGATCTATGTAGTGACACTCTCCTTGCCATTTGGATATTGGGAGGCTTGGGCTGCCTTAACAGGAAATCTCTTTATCTTATTGGCTTTCTTAGGCTGAGCAGTAACTGAAGAAGCCCGAGTACTGACTGCTTCAGTGGTAGCTGAAGCCTGATTGATCTGGGGAATGATAGGCAGGTTTAAAGCCTGCAAAGTTATTTTAAGCTTGTTAGTGGCAATCTTATCAGCAGATGAGACTGTAGGGGCAGCAAGTATGGCTTTAGTAATAGACTTAATAGGGGCCTTCTTGGTCTTGCGTTTTTTAGGCCAGTTGACAACTGGAGGGCCCATGGCCAGAGAGTCCTTAGTTGCTGTCAAGAGGATAGGCATCAGCAAGACACTGTCCTCTTCTGTGGTCTCAGTCTGTGTATCTAGAGGGAAGTGAAGTTCCAAGCTCCCAGAGGGAAGCAGAGGGCCCTATGCACTTAGGATTATGATCTGCTGAGCCATCTGGCCTCCCTACAGCCCACCCTTTCCAGGAAGGCCTCTCCTTCCTCTAATCAGTGATTGAAGGAGAGGATAACCGAAGAGGGAGGAAACAGGAGTTAGAGTCGGGCAGGTTTTCTTCTCCTCCTTCACTTTGCAGGGGAGGACTAAGACAGGTTAGGCAGGAAATTCTTCAGCTACAGAGTGGTAAGGGGCTCAAGATTAATAAATGAACTCAGGAGGGGGCAGATGGCCTGGTGAGAATGCAGAAGCCTCACCTGGAATGGGAGCATCTTATAACCGCAGTCATTTCTCCTATCCATTTTTCTGAAAGGCCGAGTAACAGCTGAGCTGAGGGGAAGGGGCCTGAAGGGGAGAATGAGAAGGAGAGGGAGATTCACCAGACCTCCCAACTATCCTGAAAGAAGGGTATCTCATCCAACTTTGTACCCCCAAAGGCTTCAACTATTCGGTTCTCACACCTAAAAACAGAGATCACCTATCTGAACCCTAGCTCCATTGCCTCCCCCCAAAAATTGCAAGTCAGTTCTACAGTCCCGCCCCTTAATCTTACACAGGCCTCGTACTGCAACTTAATAGTGCGCATGCGTGCCAACTGGAGCACATGCGCGTTGGTGGACTGGTCAGTCTGACCACCTCGATCTCATAGATGCCTCCTGCTCTCAGAGAAGCAGAATGTCTGGGACAAGCCCAGGACCCACTCTTCCTAACTGCGTCACATTTCGGTCCAACCCCTCCCTCAACGCCAGCCCGCTCCCTCTGCAGTACTGCTTTGCACCGCCCCCTCCCTAACACCGCCCACCTCTACTCTGCGGTACTGACACGCACCGCCCCTTCCCTATGTGCTCCCTCCCTCCTTTCTGCAGTACTTCTCAGCAACTCCCTTTTCCTTAATACGCCCCTTCCCTCCTCTCTCCATTGACTCCCTGCACTGCCCTTTCCCCCCAAACGTCTCCCCCACTTCCACGTTTGCAAGTGACCGGTTCCACCCTTTCTGCGACATCGATACCCCACCCACAAATCCGACGATATTATGCTTTTGTGTATTCCTTGTTCCCGAATACTAACAGGTTCTGTCCCTTCCCTTTTCAAACCGTAATTAACCAAGTCCTAGCCCTCTTCTGTTCTGTCTGAGCCAGGTTATTCTTGCTATTCAAAAGGGATTCTGCCCCGCATTTCTGGGTCCTGACCCCTACTTTCTGTGGCCCAGACCGGATCCTGTCCCCTTTCACCAGCCTCCCGGAGTCCTGCCATAGCTTATCACCCTCCCAAACTGGGTCCTGCTCCTTTCTACTGCCTGAACGATTGTTTTATCTTCCTGCAGTCCGAATCGGGTCTGCATCCCTCCTTTCTGGGGCCCGAACAGAGTCCAGATGTTTCCATTTTAAGACCCAAAGGGGATTCTGCCCCCTCTATCTCCCGTATGAACAGGGTCCAAGTACCTGCAAACCCGACCACATTAATGCAGTTAGCTCCTGAACCCGCGGCAGGTTTTCTTCACCTTAGGGTGTGTGGAGTCAAGCGCATTAAAGCCATAGCCCAGAGGCTCCCACAGGTCTTCACTAAAGCTGGGCACCTTTAGCTCACCTCGATCTCTGGAGTCCAGAAGGCGTCCGCTCTCTCCAAGCTTCTCCTTAGGTCTGAGCTAGTTGGCTTCCCCTCCCCAGCCGGAAGTGGTCCTGCCTTTTTCCACCTCCAGAGGGGTCTCCTTCCCTGCTTGTCAACCTCCTCCTTAACGTTCTACTTCCAACTTCCCATTCTCCTCAGTGTGGTCTGTTTTCTGCTTACTATCGGTTATTCAGTCATCGCCCTTTCCTAGTCCCATTTGATTTTTCTATCCCCCACCATTCATTATTATCCCCATTCATATTTGATTCCTCTGTTCCGTCTAAGAGGACTGTACTTCTCTGAGCTCCTATATCCCTTCCTACAGCCCCCTCTATGCCAACACTAATTACAGAGTGTTGTTGTAGTGTGTGTCTGGGTCTTTCTCCCCAGGAGCTATTCTGGAGGCAGGGCACCAGTTCATATTCTTTTCCCTCTCTCAAGTGTGACCAGCTTAAGACATTTAGAGACTCTAAACAGTAAGAGATAGGGTGCCCCCACAACATATACAATTCAGAATAAAAACAGTAAAGGTAAAAAAGGCTACCTTTTTTTTTTTCAATCCCTGATGACTATATTGTTGCTTTCAGTGAATATCAACTTACCGAAAACTTTTATTATTCCTCCTTTCCTGGTGCACTAAGCAAGTACTTAGACTCTCTTGTGAAATTGAGCACTGTTCCCAGGTGCAACAAACAGTTCTGCTTGGGCATTTATTTATTCACTCAATCCTTAATTATACACTGAGCACACAGCTATGTCAAGGTGTTCACTGGTTGTGTGCAAAGACAAGTAGGATAGGATGCCTGTCCCTAAAAGAACTCAAATCTATTTTTTTCTAAATATTGTTTTAAATGAGTTACTTTTCAAGGTTTTTATTTTAATTCCAGTTAGTTAACATACAGTGTGATATTTTAGCTTCAGGTGTACAGTATGTGATTCAGCACTTCCAATACATCACCCTGTGCGCATCAGGACAAGTGCACTCCTCAATCCCCATCACCTAATTTAACAGATCTCCCCACCAATCTATCCTATGGTAACCATAAATTTGTTCTCTATAATTCGGAGTCTGTTTCTTGATTTCTCTCTCCCTCTCCTCTTTTTTCCCTTTTTGTTTTGTTTCCTAAATACCACACATGACTGAAATCATATAGTATTTGACTTTCTGTGACTGACTTATTTTGTTTAGCATTACACTCTCTAGATCCATCCATGTCATCATGAATGGCAAGATTTCATTTTTTATGGTTGCATAATATTGCATTTTATTTATCTACTACATCTTCTTTATCCATTCATCAATCCATAGACATATACTCTGCTTCCATAGCCTCCCTATTATAAAATAATGCTGCTATAAACATAAGGGTGCATGTATCCCTTTGAATTAATGTTTTTGTGTTCTTTGGGTAAATGCCCACTAGTGCAATAGCTGAATGATAAAGTAGTTCTATTTTTAACTTTTTGAGAAACCTCCATTCTGTTTTCCAGAGTGGCTGCACACCAGTTTATACTCCCACCAGCAATGCATCAGTGTTCCTTTTTCTCCACATCCTTGCCAATACTTGGTATTTCTTGTGTTATAGGTTTTAGCCATTCTAACAGGTATAAGGTGACATCTCACTGAAATTTTGGTTTTCATTTCCCTGATAAGGGATGATGAGCATCTTTTCAGTCTGTTGGTCATCTATATGTCATCTTTGGAGAAATGTCTACTCCCATTTTCTGCTCATTTTTTTTAAGATTTTATTTTTATTTATTTGACAGAGAGAGAGATCACAAGTAGGCAGAGAGGCAGGCAGAGAGAGAGGAGGAAGCAGGCTCTCTGCGGAGCAGAGAGCCCGATGTGGGGCTCGATCTCAGGACCCTGAGATCATGACCTGAGCCGAAGGCAGTGGCTTAATCCACTGAGCCACCCAGGCGCCCCTTCTGCTCATTTTTTAAAAATTGGATTATTTGGTGGTTTGGGGGGGTGTTGAGTTCTATACATTCCTTGTATATTTTGAATACTAACCCTTTATTGGATATGTAAATTGCAAATATTTTTCTCCCATTATGAGGTTGCCTTTTAGTTTTGCTGATTGTTTCCTTCATGGTGTAGAAGCTTCTTATGTTGATGTAGTCCCAATAGTCTATTTTTACTTTTTTTTTTTCTCCTTACCTCTGGAGATATATCTAGTAAGAAGTTGCCATGACCAATGTCAAAGAAGTTATTTCTTGTGTTCTCTTCTACATTTTTTAAAATGATTTTAGGTTTCATGTTTAGGTCTTTGATCTATTTTGAATTTATTTTTGTGTATGATGTAAGAAAGTGGTCCAGTTTCATTTTTTGCATGTTGCTGACCAGTTTTCACAACACCATTTGTTGAAGAGACTGTCTTTCTCCCATTGGATATTCTTTCCTGCTTTGTTGAAGATTGGTTGGCCATCTAGATATAGGTCCATTTCTGGGTTTTTATTCAGTTCCATTATCTACATGTCTGTTTTTGTGCCAGTACCATACTTTCTTTATCACTACAGTTCTGCAATGTAACTTCAAGTCCACAATTGTGATGCCTCTAGTTTTGCTTTTCTTTTTCAAGATTGCTTTGGCTCTTCAGGGTCTTTAGTGGTTCCATACAAATTTTAGGACTGTTTGTTCTATCCCTGTGAAAAATGCTATCGGTGTTTTGATAGGTATTGCAATAAATGTGTAGATTGCTTTGGGTAGTATAGACATTTTAACAATATGTGTTCTTCAAATCCATGAGCATGGAAAGTCTTCCCATTTCTTTTTGTCCCTTCAATTGCTGTCCTCAGTGCTTTATGATAGTTCAGATCTTTCACCTCTTTGGTTAGGTTTATTCCTAGATATCTTATTATATTTGGAGGAATTTTTAATGGGATTGTTTCCCTTAATTTCTCTTTCTGCTGCTTTGTTATTGGTGTATAGAAATGTAATAGGTATGTCCACCGTGATTTTGTATTCTGTGACTTTACTGAATTCATGTACCAGGTCTAGCAATTTTTTGATGGAATCTTCTGGTGTCCTATATAGAGTATCATGTCACCTATAAATAGTGAAAGTTCTCCTTCTTCCTTGCCTATACAGATGACTTTTATTTCTTTTCATTGTCTGATTGCTGTGGCTAAGACATCCAATATTATGTTAAATAGCAGTGGTGAAAGTGGATATCTCTGCCTTGTTCCTGACTGTAAAGGAAAAGCTCTCAGTTTTTTGTGTTTTGTTTTTGTTTTTGTTTTTCCCAACGAAGGCAATATTAGCTGTGGGTTTCCATATAGAACATTTTTATATTGAGGTATGTTTATTTTACACTTATTTTTTGAGGATTGTTATCATGATTAGATGTTGTACTTTGCTAAAGTCCTTTTCTGCATCTATTGAAATGGTCATAGGGTTCTTATCCTGTTTTTGTTTTTGTTTTTTTTTTTAATATTTTATTTATTTGACAGAGAGAAATCACAACTAGGCAGAGAGGCAGGCAGAGAGAGAGGAGGAAGCAGGCTCCCTGCGGAGCAGAGAGCCCGATGCGGGGCTTGATCCCAGGACCCTGGGATCATGACCTGAGCCGAAAGCAGAGGCTTTAACCCACTGAGCCACCCAGGCGCTCCTCTTATCCTGTTTTTATTAATGTACTGTATCACACTGATTGATTTGTGAATATTGAACCACCTTTGCAAGACATGAATGAATTCCATTTGATCATGATGAATGTATTTTTAATGTATTGTTGGATTCAGTTTGCTAATATTTTATTGAGAATTTTTGCATCTATATTCATCAGGAATATTGAACTGTAATTTACCTTTTCAATGGATTCCTTACCTGGTTTTGACATCATGTAATGTTGGCCTCATAGAATGAATTTGGACCTTTTCCTTCCTTTTTCATTTTTTGAATCATTTGAAAAGAATAGGTATTAACTATTCTTTAAATGTTTCATAGAATATGCCTGTAAAGCCATTTGGCCCTGGACTTTTGTTTGTTAGGAGACATTTGATTACTGATTTAATTTCTTTGCTTGTTATGGGTCTGTTCAGGTTTTGTAATTATTCCTCTTTCAGTTTTGGTAATTTACACGTTTCTCAGCATTTATCCATTTCTTACAAGTTGACCAGTTTGTTGGCATATACCTTTTCATAATAATGTCTTATAATTCTTTGTATTTTGTGGTGTTGCTTGTTATTTTTCCTCTCTTGTTTGTGATTGTATTTATTTGGGTCCTTTCTTTTATCGTTTTGGCAAGTCTGGCTAGAGGCTTATCAATTTTATTGATATTTTCAAAGAACCAGCTCTTGGGTTTATTGATCTATTTCTTTTTTTTTAATTTTTAGTTTCTTTATCATCTATTTTTGCTTGAATCTTTATTATTTCCTTCCCTTTGCTGGCTTTAGGCTTCATTTGTTCTTTTCCTACCTGCTTTAAGTGTAAGTTTTGGTAGTTTATTTCTGATTTTTCTTGCTTCTTGAAGTAAGAATGTATTGCTATTTTTTTCTCTCTTAGGAATGCTTTTGCTATAATCCAGAGATTTTGAAACTTTGTGTTTTCTTTGTGTTTGTTACTTGTTTCCATGTATTTTTAAAATTTCTTCTTTGATTTCCTAGTTGACCAATTTATTGTTTAGAAGCATGCTGTTTAACCTCTGTGTATCTGTGGTCTTTCTAGATTTTTTTCTTGTAATTAATGTAGTTTCATAGTATTGTGGTCAGAAAAAGAACATGGAATGAATTCAATATTTTTCTATTTGTCGAGCCTTGATTTGTGACCTAATATGTGATCTATTCTGAAGAATATCTCATGCACACTTGAGAAGAATGTGTGTTCTACTGCTTTAGGATGAAATGTTCTGAATATATCTGTTAAGTCCATCTTCTCCAGTGTATCATTCAAGCCCATTGTTTCCTTGTTGATGTTCTGTTTAGATGCTCTTTCCATTGATGTAAGTGGGTTGTTAAAGTCCCCTAATATCATTGTATTATTATCCATTAGTTACTATATTTTTTTAAATTTCTTTTCAGCATAACAGTATTCATTGTTTTTGCACCACACCCAGTGCTCCATGCAATATGTGCCCTCCCTATTACCCACCACCTGGTTCCCCCAACCTCCCACCCCCCATCCCTTCAAAACCCTCAGGTTGTTTTCCAGAGTCCATAGTCTCTTATGGTTCATCTCCCCTTCCAATTTCCCTCAACTCCCTTCTCCTCTCCATCTCCCCATGTCCTCCATGTTCTTTGTTATGCTCCACAAATAAGTGAAACTATATGGTAATTGACTCTCTCTGCTTGACTTATTTCACTCAGCATAATCTCTTCCAGTCCCATCCATGTTGCTACAAAAGTTGGGTGTTCGGGGCGCCTGGGTGGCTCAGTGGGTTAAAGCCTCTGCCTTCGGCTCGGGTCATGATCCCAGAGTCCTGGGATCGAGCCCCACATCAGGCTCTCTGCTCTGCAGGGAGCCTGCTTCCTCCTCTCTCTCTGCCTGCCTCTCTGCCTAGTTGTGGTTTCTCTCTGTCAAATAAATAAAAAATATTTAAAAAAAAAAAAGTTGGGTGTTCACCCTTTCTGATGGAGGCTTAATACTCCATAGTGTATATGGACCACATCTTCCTTATCCATTCATCCGTTGAAGGGCATCTTGGTTCTTTTCACAGTTTGGCGACCGTGGCCATTACTGCTATAAACATTGGGGTACAGATGGCCTTTCTTTTCACTACATCTGTGTCTTTGGGGTAAATGCCCAGTAGTTCAATTGCAGGGTCATAGGGAAGAGCTTCCCTAGTTAGTATATTTTTGTTATTAATTGATTTATATATTTGGATACTCTCATGTTGGGTCCTTAAATAATTATGATTGTTATATTTTTTGTTGGGTCATTCCTTTTATGATTATACAGAGCCCTTCTTTGTCTCTCAATAAAGTCTTTGTTTTAAAGTCTAGTTTGTCTGATATAAGTATTGCTTTTCTGACTTTCTTTTGACATCCATTTGTGTGATAAATGATCCTCCATCCCCTCAGTTTCATCTAAAGGTGAGTTTTGGTCTGAAATTAGACTTTATAGGCAGCATATAGGTCTTTTTTTTTCTTTTTTTTTAATATTTTATTTATTTGACAGAGAGAAATCACAACTAGGCAGAGAGGCAGGCAGAGAGAGAGGAGGAAGCAGGCTCCCTGCGGAGCAGAGAGCCGGACGTGGGGCTCGATCCCAGGACCCTGGGATCATGACCTGAGCCGAAGGCAGAGGCTTTAACCCACTGAGCCACCCAGGCGCCCCCTTTTTTTTTTCTTAATTCATTCTGACACCCTTTGTCATTTGATTGGAAATTTAGTCAATTTACATTCAAAGTAATTACTTTTTGAGAGATAGAGACAAAAAGAGTGAAGGAAGGAACAGAGGGAAAGTGAGAGAGAGAGGGAGAATCTTAAGCAAGGTCCATACCCTGCATGGAGCCTTACATGAGGCTTGATTTCATGACCCTGAGAACATGATCTGAGCTGAAGTCAAGAGTTAGATGCTTAATCAACTGAACCACCCAGGCACCCCCAAAGTTATTATTAAGATATGTATGTATATAGTGCCATTTTATTACTTGCTTTGTCATTGTATCTGGAGATTTTATCTAATCTTTTCCTGGGTTGTTTTTTTTTTTTTGCCTTTGTTCTCTCCTTTCTACTAAAAAGTCTCTCCTTTGATATTTCTTGCAGGTCTGGTTCAGGGGTCAGGAATTACTTTATTTTTTGTTTATAAAAAATATTTTTTGTTTATCTCTCCTTCTCTTCTGAATGATAGTCTTGCTGAATAAAATATTCTTGGCTGCAGATTTTTCCCATTCAGCACTTTGACTATATCATGCTGCTCCCTGCTGGCTTCCAAGTATTTCTCCATCTGGCTGTATGGGTTTTCCCTGGTACATCAAGGACTTCTTTTTTCTTGATGCTTTTAAGACTTATTTTTATCACAATATTTAGCAAATTTAATTACATTATGTCTTGGTGCTGGCCTGCTTTTGTTAATTTTGATGGGAATTCTCTGTGCCTCCTGGACCTAGGTATCTGTTTCCTTTCCCAGAGTAGGTAGTTTTCATCTATTAAAATTTCTGCCCCCTTTTCTCTCTCATCTCCTAGAACTCCTATAATACAAATGCTATTACATTTGAGAGAATCAGTAAGTTCCTTAAGTCTCTTCTCACGTCACATAATTGTTCTTTCTCTCTTTTATTCAGCTTCATTACTTTCTATTACTTTGTCTTATAGGCCAGCAATTCATTCTCTTTTTTTTTTTTCATTTTATTTTATTTCTTTTCAGTGTCCCAGAATTCATTGTTTATGCACCACACCCAGTACTCCATGCAATACGTGCCCTCCATAATACCTACCACTAGGCTTACCCAATCTCTCACCCCCCTCCCCTCCAAAACCCTCAGTTTGTTTCTCAGAGTCCACAGTTGCTCATGGTTTGTCTCCCTCTCTGATTTCCCCCAACTCACTTCTCCCCAACTCCCAATGTCCTCCGTGTTATTCCTTATGCTCCACAAGTAAGTGAGACCATATGATAATTGACTCTCTCTGGTTGACTTATTTCACTCAGCATAATCTCTTCCAGTCCTGTCCATGCGGATACAAAAGTTGGGTATTCACCCTTCCTCATGGAGGCATAATTCTCCATTGTATATATGGATCATATCTTCTTTATCCGTTCTCCATTTAAGGGCATCTTGGTTCTTTCCACAGTTTGGCAACTATGGTCATTGCTGCTATGAACATTGGGGTACAGATGGCCCTTCTTTTCACTACATCTGTATCTTTTGGGGTAAATACCCAGTAGTGCAATTGCCAGGTCATAGGGAAGCTCTGTTTTTAATTTCTTAAGGAATCTCCACACTGTTTTCCAAAGTGGCTGTACCAACTTGCATTCCCACCAACAGTGTAAGAGGGTTCCCCTTTCTCCACATCCTCTCCAACACATGTTGTTTACTGTCTTGTTAATTTTGGCCATTCTAACTGGTGTAAGTCAAACTCTCTCTTTGCAGATGACATGATACATTATATGGAAAACCCAAAAGACTCTACCCCGAAACTACTAGAACTCATATAGCAATTCAGTAATGTGGCAGGATACAAAATCAATGTACAGAAATCAGTTGCTTTCTTATACACTAACAATGAAAATATAGAAAGGGAAATGAGAGAATCAATTCCATTTACTATAGCACCAAAAACCATAACATACCTGGGGATAAACCAAAAAGGTAAAGGATCTGTACTCGAGGAACTACAGAACACTCATGAAAGAAATTGAAGAAGCCAGCAATTCATTCTTCTGCTTCTTCTGGCCTGCTGTTCATTGCATCAAGCCAGTTTACAATCTCATTTACTTCACTCTTTATCTCTGTTTCTCTTAACTATTTTATCTTTGTGGTAAGGGTCTCACTGCTGTCTTATATTCTTTTCTCAAGGCCAGTGAGTATCCTTCTGATCACTGCTTTAAATTCTCCATCAAGAATGTTACCTGTACCTGTGTTACCTAGATCTCTGGCTGTGGCCTTATCCTGTTCCTTTATCTGGGACATAATCCTGTATGTTGGCATTTTGTCTAAGCCTCTGCCTTCTTCTCTGTATTAGAAAAAACAGTTATGTCTTTGGCTCCAGAAATCAATGCCTTAAGAAGAGATCATGTAGTGTCTAGAGATTTGTGCTTCAGAAAGTGTCTTTGGTGTGTGCTGTGTACACTCTGATGTTGTATTTTGGCTGCTCTATCCTTCAGGTCAGTCATTTGCAGAGGATCTCCTCACCTACTGTGGGCAGTGTTTGGTCCCTGGCCTGAACATAGTGAGCTAGGTGTGTTCCAGTTTGTTTGTGGAATGAGACCTGACACCACCTCCACCAGAACTGAGGGCCTTCAGAACTCTGGTCTGGAAACATGGTGTGGGCAGACATGTTTGTGCTGGTCGTTGGGGGGAAGGACACACTGTATTGGGACTAAGGCCAGTGTGAATGAGAAGGACAATCCTGCCAGAGTACAGGGGTTGGGGCTTGGTGTATGCAAGTTAAGCAGCCAGTGTCAGCACTGTGTTGCTCCCTGCAGGTGGCTCTCTATTTATGCTGAATAGCAGGAGAGGGAAAAGGCACCAGTCAACTCTCTTTTTCCAGAAGATTTTCTCTATGAATGTTACCTCACAGGGACACAAGTTCTGAGAAGAGTGAATAACCTCCTCCCTTTGTGTCTCAGGTGTTCTTCAGATTGCTGTCTCCATGTTGTCTGCCTGTGGGTTGTTTACTTGCCCTTTCTCCAGGAGCAGAGCAGTGCCCTCCAGATTCTGTCCCAGCCAAGTTCACTGACCTTTAAAAATCCAGGCTGTAAGTCCAGCTGCTTGTAAGAATTCAAGAAATTCAACTCCTCTCATCTTTCAAACACATGGCTTCATGGGGAACGTTATCCGTGTGCATTCCCATGTGTGTTCCTCTGTTGCCCTTCTTCATGACCACAACTCACTCCCCTCCATAGCACCCACAATCTGTTTCTCCCCTAAATCTTATCTCTGCACTTCCTACCTTCTTCAATGTGGCCTCTTCTCTCCCGTTGATTGTGGAGTTTATTCTGTCAGTCTTCAGGTCAGTTTCTGGAGAAGTTAGATTAATTTGATAGTTATCTAACTGTGTTTGTGGGATGAGATGAACCTAGGGCCCTCCTACTCTGCCACTATCTTCCCCAACTCTCCCAATGGTCAATTGATTTCTTTTTCTTTTTTTTTTCTACTTCTGCATGCAACCTGCTGAAATATGTTTTTTATTTGATTTTATTTTTTCAGTGTTCCAAGTTTCATTGCTTATGCACCATACCCAGTGATCCATGTAATATGTGCCCTCCTTATTAACCACCACCAGGCTCACCTAACCCCCAAACTCTCTCCCCTCTGAAACCCTCAGTTTGTTTCTCAGAGTCCACAGTCTCTCATGGTTCTACTCCCCCTCCAATTTCCCCCAATTCACTTTTCCTTTCCTTCTCTTAATGTCCTCCATGTTATTCCTTATCTTCCACAAGTAAGTGAAACCATATGATAAATGACTTTCTCTGCTTGACTTATTTCACTCAGCGTAATCTCCTCCAGTCCACTCCATATTGATACAAAGGTTGAGTATTCATCCTTTCTGATTTTACAGAAGTTGCCAAGACATTTCAATGAAGAAAGGAAGGCCTACCTAACAAATGGTCATGAAACAATGGTAAAAAGCATAATTCCAAACCACAAATATTATCAGAGAAAAAGAATAATTTTATAAAATAATAAGGAAGTTAATTCTTCTAAAACATTTAACATCCTGAAGTTTATATGCAAAATACAACAGAACATCAAAAAATATGATACAATAAGTCATGGAATTGAAAAGAAAAGCAACACTAATGGTTGGAGAATTTATAACTCATTTCTCAGTAACTGGCAGAACAGTAAGGATATAGAAGACCTGAATAACAATACCAACCAACTAGGTCTAATTCAAAATTATAGAAAACACTAGACCAATAGAAACAACAAAAATAAAACATTTTCTTGTCAAATGTACACAGACATTTCATCAAAACAAAAAACCTACATTCAGATCCATAAAACAAATCTCATTACATTAAAAAAATAAAAATTGTAGAAAGTATGTACTTGAACCATAATAAAAACTAGAAATGAATAACAGAAAGATATCTATCTTACCTAAACATATGAAAATTAAATCACAATTCAAAATAAACATCAGTCAAAAACAAGTTTTGAGAGAAATTTAAAAATTATTTGAACTAAGGAGGAGTTAAGATGATAGAGGAGGAGGAGGGGTAATCTAATCTACTCTCCTCCCTCTAACACAGTTAGATAGTTATCAAATCATTTTGAACACCTAATAAATCATTCAAAGTTCTTAAAGAACAAAAACTGCAAGTCTACAAGTAGAAAGGAGACCACATTTTAGAAGGTAGGAGGTGCAGAGAGCTGACTTGGGGGAGATATAACTGTGGGTACTGCAGAGGGGAAGAAGCCCTGCTTATGGAGACTACCACAAAGTATGATAAGCAATGAGACACAAAATCTGAGCTTTTAGAAGTCCGCTCTTGTGGGGGACACACCTAGTTTAAAGGTGCTCAGGTGGAGAAGTGGGGAAGAGTCATGAGTGACAGCATGGCCTGAAGATTCCCTGGGTTGCAAGAAGAATCGGTGTCACCAATATGCTGCATTGTTCCGAGGCATAGGAGCAGGGATGTTGGCTGAGAGCAGTAATACTTGGTGCTGTGTTTCTGATCTGTTTTGCCATGGACTCTGAAATGCTGCAGAGCCATATGACTGCTTTCTTGGGACAGGTCAGCAAATGGGAAAATTGTGGTGAGAACCTTCTCCAGACTATCAGTGAAGATCCGTGTAACAGGAGTCACTAAAATTTGTACTTTTGAAACTCAGTAATGCACCTGAGATAAAAAGCAGGGTGAACACAGGGTTCTGACGGAAACCAGGGACACATGAGGGGTGACTGGTTGCTCTGTGAAGATTTACTGAAGAGTGAGGGTGTGAAATTTCAGCTCTAGAGTAGAGAGAAGAATGCCACCATATTTATCCTACCCATCAGGACTAAAAGCGTTCATGGAGCAAAACAGCACCAACTAGTAGAGGGGGGAGTTGCTTACAACAAGCCCTGCCCCCCCTTCTTCCTGGAGGCACATGTCCATTAGGCATGTCCACCTGAGAATCAGCACAGCAGGCCACTTCAGCAGAAGACAAGCACAAACTACTCACTCACACCAAGGCTTCAACATTAAGGTAGATACAATCTAGCTTTCTTTTTATGTTTATTTTTTATTTCTTTGTGATTTTTGTCATTTATTTTCTTATGTTTTCAATGCCTTTTAAAGATGATGATGATAAT
This sequence comes from Meles meles, assembly GCF_922984935.1. Taxonomy (NCBI): domain Eukaryota; kingdom Metazoa; phylum Chordata; class Mammalia; order Carnivora; family Mustelidae; genus Meles; species Meles meles. Next base: position 48,135,387 of record NC_060087.1, on the reverse strand, counting down.
GACGATGATGATGACGATGACTATGTATTTTACAAGTATATTATTTGTTGTGTATTTTTATTTTATTTTTTTTAAGATTTTATTTGTTTATTTGACAGACAGAGATCACAAGTAGGCAGAGAGGCAGGCAGAGAGAGAGGAGGAAGCAGGTTCCCTGCAGAGCAGAGGGCCCCATGCGGGGCTCAATCCCAGGACCCTGAGATCATGACCTGAGCCGAAGGCAAAGGCTTTAACCCACTGAGCCACCCAGGCGCACCTATTTTATTTTACTTTTTATTTTAAATATGGATTCTTTTTTTAATTTGAAGTCAATTGGCCAACATATAGTACATCAGTAGTTTGCGATGTACACTTCAGTAATTCAGCAGTTGTTTATAACATCCAGTGCTCATCACATCATGTGCCCTCCTTAATGTGCATCACCCAGTTATTCCATCCTCCCACACACCTCCTTTCCAAAAACCATCAGTTTCTTTCCCATAGTTAAGAGTCTCTCATGGTTTGTCTCCCTCTCTGATTTCAACCTATTCAGTTTTCCCTCTACTGTTCTGTGTCTTATATTCCACATATAAGTGAAACAATGTGACAATTGTCTTTCCCTGATTGACTTATTTCGCTAAGCATAATACCCTCCAGTTCCATCCACATTGATGTAAATGGTAAGAGTTCATCCTTTCTGATGGCTGAGTAATATTCCATTGTAAAAATATACCACATCTTCTTTATTCATTCCTCTGTTAATGGACATCTGGGCTCCTTTCATAGTTTGGTAATTGTGGACATTGCTGCTATTCCAGAGTGGCTGTACCAGCTTACATTCCCACCAACAGTGTAAGAGTGTTCCCCATTCTCCACAACCTCTCCAACATTTATTGTTTCTTGTCTTGTCAATTTTTGCCATTCTAACTGGGGTAAGGTTGTATCTCATTGTGGTTTTGATTTGTATTTCCCAATCCCAAGTGATGTTGAGCATTTTTTCATGTGTCTGTTGGCCATTTATATGTCTTCTCTGTAGAAATGGTGTCCATGTACAATGCCACTCGCTTTCTTGACTGGATTATTTGTTTGTTTGTTTGTTTGTTTGTTTGTTTTTTGGTGTCAACTATGACAAGGTCTTTATAGATCTTGTATACTAGCCTTTATCTGATGTGTCATTTGTAAATATCTTCTCTCATTCCATAAGCTGCCTTTAGTTTTGTTGACTGTTTCCTTTGCTATGCAAAAGCTTTTCATCTTGAGGAACTCCCACAATCATTCATTTTTGCTTTTGTTTCCCTTGCCTTTGGAAATGGGCTTAGCAAGAAGTTGTTGCAGCTGGGGTGGAAGAGGTTGCTTTCTGTGTTCTACTCTAAAATTTTAGTGCATTCTTGTCTAACATTCAGGTCCTTCATTCATTTTGAGTTTATCATTGTGTATGGTGTAAGAAAATGGTCTAGTTTCATTCTTCTACATGTGGCTGTCCAGTTTTCTCAGCACACTTTATTGAAGAGACTTCCCTCTTTCCATTGGATATTCTTTCCTGTTTTGTCAAAGATTAGTTGGCTATAGAGTTGAGGGTCCATTTGGGGGCCCTATATTCTGTTCCATTGATCTATCTTTCTGTCCATGATGTCCATGGTGTCCTGATGTCCTGATGATTACAGCTTTATAATAGAGCTTGAAGTCAGACATTATGTTGCCAACAGCTTTGGTTTTCTTTTTCAGCATTCTTCTGGCTATTTGGGGTATTTTCTTATTCCATATGAATTTTAGGGTTATCTGTTCCAGCTCTGTTGTTGGAACAACAAGATGTTGCTGGTATTTTGATAAGGATTGCATGGAATGTGTGGCTTGTTTGGATAGCATAGACATTTTAACAGTATTTGTTCATCCAATTCATAAACATGGAATATTTTTTCCATTTCTTTGTGTCTTCCTCAATTTCTTTCATAAATGTTCTGTAGTTTTTAAAGTACAGATCCTTTACCTCTTTGGTTAGGCTTATTCCTGCCTTTCTATGTTTTTTTGGTGCATATGGGACCAATTCCTTAATTTCTCTTTGTTCAGTAACATTGTTATGTATAGAAATGCACCTGCTTTCCTGGCATTGATTTCATAACCTGCCATATTGCTGAATTTTTTTAATTCTTTAATTTTCTGAACAACTCTTTCATTCCTTAGTAGGATGTACTTTAATCTCCAAGTATTTGAGCTGCTTCCAAATTTCCTATTCTGATAGAGATCAAGGTTCAAAACATTGTGGTATGAAAACATGCAGGGGATAAATCCAATCTTTTGGTACCAGTTGAGACCTGATTTGTGACCTAGTATGTGATCTATTCTAGAGAATGTTCCACATGCACTCAAAAAAAATGTGTACTCTTTTGCATTAGGATGGGATGTTCTGTATATATATATATATATATATATATGAACTCTATCTGGTCCAATGTGTCATTCAAAGTCCTTGTTTCCTTGTTGATCTGTTTAGATGATGTGTCCATTGTTAAAATACCCTGGTCTTTTTATATTATTATCAATGCATTTCATTGATTTTATTATTAATTGATTTATATAATTGGCTCCTCCTATGTTAGGGGTATAAATATTTAGAGATTATAAATCTTCTTATTGGATAGGCACTTTAAGTATGATTTAGCATGCTGGCACAGAAATGCGTTGCATTTCTATACACTAACAATGTGATTGAAGAAAGAGAAATTAAGGAATCCATTCCATTTACAATAACACACAAAACCATAAGATACCTAGGAATAAACCTAACCAAGGAGGAAAGGATCTGTATTCTAGAAACTACAGAACACTCATGAAAGATATTGATGAAGATACAAAGAGATGGAAAAATATTCCATGATCATGGATTGGAAGAATAAACAGTGTGGAAATGTCTATGCTGCCCAGAGAAATCTACACATTCCATGCAATCCCTCAAAATACCATTGACGTTTTTCACAGAGCTGGAACAAACAATCCTAGAATTTCTATGGAACAGGGAAAGGGCCTTAAATGGGAGGGGAAAGTTGAAAAAGAAAACCAAAGGTGGGGGCATCACAATGCCTGAAATCAAGCTATATTACAAAGCTGTGATCATCAAGATAAAATAATATTGGCAAAAAACCAGACACATAGACCAAAGGAACAGAAGAGAAATCCCAGAAATGGACCCTCAAAATTATGGTCAAATAATCTTTAACAAAGCAGAAAATATCCAAAAGAAAAAAGCCAGTCTCTTCAATAAATGGTGCTGGGAAATTGGACAACTACGTGCAGAAGAAATAAACTGGGCCATTCTCTTACACTGTACACAATGATAAACTCAAAATGGATGAAAGACCTGAATGTGAGACAGGAATCCATCAAAATCATAGAGGAGAACACTGGTGGTAACCTCTTCAACATCAGACACAGCCACTTCATGAAAGACATGTCTCTTAAGGCAAGGAAAACGAAAGCAAAGGTTTATCAATCTTATTAGTTCTTTCAAAGAACAAGCTTCTAGTTCTATTGATCTTTTCTACTGTTTTTCTGGTTTTTATTTCATTGATATTTGCTCTAATCTTTGTTATATCCCTTCCCTACTTGCTTTAGGCTTTATTTGCTGTTCTTTCTACAGGTTAGCTTCTGTGTTTGGGATTTTTCTAACTTTTTGAGAGAGGCTTGGATGGCTATGTACTTCCTTCTGACGTCCATCTTTGCAGTATCCCACAAGTTTTGAACTGAAGTGTTTTCATTCTCATTAGTTTCAGTGAATAGCTTAAGTTCTTATTTAATTTCTTCTTTGACCCATTTATTATTTAGCAGGAGGCTCTTTAACCTTCAGATATTTGAGTTCCTTCTAAATTTCTTCTTGGGATTGAGTTCCAGTTTCAAAGCATTGTGGTCTGAAAATATGCAAGAAGTAACCTCATACTGATACCTTTTGGTATTGGTTGAGACCTGATTTGTGACCTAGTATGTGATCTGTTCTGGAGAAAGTTCCATGTGCAATCAAAAAGAACCCATATTCTATTGTTTTAGGATAGAATGTTTTGTGTGTCTGTGAAGTCTATCTAGTCCAATGTGTCCTTCAATGCTCTAGTTTCTTTGTTAATCTTCTGCTTAAGTGATCTGTCCCTGGCTGTGAGTGGAGTGTTGAGGTCTTCTACTATTAATGTATTATTATCAATATGTTTCTTTACTTTGGTTACTAATTGGTTTATATAATTGTCTCTCCCATGTTGGGGGCATAGATATTTACAATTGTTAGATCTTCTTATTGGATATACCCTTTAAGTATCATCAAGTGTCCCCCTCCATCTCTTACTACAGTCTTTTATTTGAAATCTAAATTGTCTGATATGAGAATTGCTACCCCAGCTTTCTTTTGAGGTCCATTGGTGTGGTAAACTGTTCTCCATCCCTTCACTTTAAAACTGGAGGTGTCTTTAGGTTCATAATGAGTCTCTTGCAGACAGCATGTAGATGGATCCTGCTTTTTTATCCAATCTGATAATCTGTATTTTTTTATTGGAGCAATCAGCCCATTTACATTTAGAGTAACCATTGAAAGATTGGTATTTAGTGCCATTGCATTATCTGTAACAACCCTGTTTCTGTAGATTGTCTCTGCTACTTTCTGGTCTATGTTACTCAAGGGGCCTCTCTTTGCATAAAGTATCATCCTTATATTTCTTGCAGGGATGTCTTGGTGATCATATATTTTTTCAGTTTCTGTCTGTCCTGGAAATTCTTTATCTCTCCTTCATTCTGAATGATAGCCTTTCTAGATAAAGTATTATTGGCTACATGTTCTTCTCACTTAGTATCCTGAGTATATCTTGCCAGCCCTTCCTGGTCCTTTAGGATTCTGTGGTTAGGTCTGATGATATTTTGATGTTCCTTCCTCTGTACATGAGAAATCTCTTCCCCCAGCTGCTCTCAAGATAGCTTCCTTGGCTCTATAATTTGCAAGTTTTACAATTATATGCCAGGGTGTTACTATATTGTTATTGTTGTTAGGAGGAGTCCTGTCTGCCTTTTGGACATGAATTCTCATTTAATTCCCAGATTAGGGAAGTTATCAGCCATGATTTTCTCAAATACACCTTCTAGTCCTCTCTCTCTTTCCATCCCCTCTTGGATCCTGATGATCCTGATATTGTTTTCTTTGTTTTTTTTTAATAATGCATCATCAACTTCTCTAAATCTCTCTTCATGTGCTGAGTTGTTTTTTCTTTCTTTTCTTCAGTTTCCTTCCTTTCCAATAGCCTGTCTTCTAGATCACTTATTCTCTAATCTGCCTCACTTACCCTTGCCAGTAGAGCATCCAATTTAGACTGCATCTCATTCATAGCATTTTAACATCAGTCTTACCAAATCCCATTTCTCTCCTAGAGATTCTGTATTGTCATTTATGCTTTTTTTCAAGCCTAGCTATTGGCATTATACTCACTATCCCACATCGATCTCTGACATCTTGTTGATATCCATATCCATTAGTTCTGTGGCAAAGGACATTGCTTCTGGTTCTTTTCTGTGTTCAGAGCACCGGTGTCTACAATAGTCAAACTGTGAAAGTATCCAAGATGTCTTTCAATGGATGAATGGATGAAGAAGATGGGGTTCATATATACAATGGAGTATTACTTATTGCTTCTGGTTCTTTTCTGTGTTCAGAGCACCGGTGTCTACAATAGTCAAACTGTGAAAGTATCCAAGATGTCTTTCAATGGATGAATGGATGAAGAAGATGGGATTCATATATACAATGGAGTATTACTTAGCCATCAGAAAGGATGAATACCTACAATTTACATCAACATGGATGGCACTGGAGGAGATTATGCTAAGTGAAATAAGTCAATCAGAGAAACACAATTATCATATGGTTTCATTCATATGTGGAACATAGGAAATAGTGCAGAGGAAAATAGGGGTGGGGGGAAACTGAATGGGAAGAAGTCAGAGAGGGAAACAAACCATATGAGACCCTTGACTCTGGGGGAAAAAAAAAACTGAAGATTGAGGAAAGGGAGGTGGGTGGATGATGGAATAACTTGGTGATGGGGATTAAAGAAGGCATGCGTTGTGATGAGCACTGGGTGTTATACCAAACAGATGAATCATTGAACATCAAAAATCAATAATATACTATACCTTGGCTAATTGAACTTAAATAAATAAATTTTTTAAAAGCAAAAATGAACTACTGGGACTTCAAGATAAAAAGCTTTTGCACAGCAAAGGAAACAGTCAACAAAACTAAAATGCAACACATGGAATAGAAGAAGAGATTTGCAAACAACATAGCAGATAAAGGGCAAATATCCAAGATCTATAAAGAACTTAACAGTTTGGTGGAGGGATGATAGTGGCAGAGTAGCAGGCCTCATTTCATCTGGTCCCTCAATTTTAGCTGGATATCTATCACACCATTCTGAACACACAAGAATTCAACCTGAAATTTAAGAAGATTTATCTGGATCTCCACAGCAGAAACACGATGATGGAGATGGAGATGCACAGTCTTGACTCCTCAGGGGCAAATTCCAAAGATAAACAGAGTGGGGAGGGAGTCTCCATAAGTTGGCTACCAGAAAGTGATATAACATCAGAACAAAAACTTGGGAACCTTGAAAATCTACTCTAGTGAGAGGCACCCTCTTCTGAAAAGGGCACAGAGGGTGAAAAGGGCAGAATTCTAGATGGATCATTGTGGTCTCAGGTTTCCAGGAGTCTCAGAGAAAATGAACCAATAGAGTGCCCAAGGAGTGGAGGAGGGAGACTGCTTACGGCCAGCAAGCCCAGAGGGTACTTTCAGCTCCACATACCATAAACCAAGAGCTGAGGTGGTAGGGAGAATGCCCTCTATCTGACCACCCTGAAAGGACTAGAAGGTGCAGACTATCTAACATCCTAGTGGAGATATAGAACTGCTTTTGCCCACAACAGGAGCAATTCTCAGAGTGGTGTGGCCCATGAAGAGATGCTGGGGTAGCACCCAGCATGACCTAGGAGCTGTGGAAGAGGGTAAACACACAATCCCATGACCATAGGCGGTTATGGAGTCACAAGACACAGAGATGCTCTCAGGTCCCTGTAATTCCCCCAGGAGAAGTGTGATTGGGAGGAGCTGAGGGCTTTGGCAGCTTGGCACACAAAGAGTACATGCCTGTGACCAGGCAACATCTCTCAGGGCAGTGTGAACCCCAGGGTCACTGGGGCAACACTCAGTATGACCTGGGAGCTGTGGAAGAGAGTGAACACATGACCCTAAGCTGCTAGCAATTGCGAAATCACAAAGTGCAGAGAAACTCACAGGTCCCTGTGATTCCCCCAGAAGAGGTGTGGCAGGCACAAATTGCACAGGTCTGTAGAGTTTGGTATGTACAGAGTTAGAGACAGATTGACCTGGAGGATTTGTTGGTGGGTGGGATGGGGAAAGGGAGACCATGACATTGTGGCTCTGGGCCAGAGATTTCTGCATGGTCATGTTTGCTCTAACCCTTTAAAGAGAAATGGAAAGACACCAGGGAGCAAAAACCAAACAGACAACCTGCTCACATTGAGCCCATCCCCCTGACAAAGGATGGGGCAACTCCGCCCAGGCAAAGATGCCTCAGAAACTAAGCAGCCAGCCCCCCCAGCAGAAGACACTGGAAGAAGAGGTGAATGATAAGTTTATTTCTCACAGAATCAAAAAACTCAGCACCAGAGGAAAATAACATAAGCAGTTCCACGTGTTCCCTCATAACTCACTTATACTTCAGGCTAAAATTTTATTTATCTTTTTTTTTTAGTTTCTTTTCTTATTCTTTTTTTTAATGTCCTGCTCTCATTTCAATTAGATTCACATTTTGCAACCTATGTCTTTAAGTCACTTCTTAACTTTTTTGTCACATATATGTTTTATAGATTTATGCCCCATACTAGACTATTTTCCTTTCTATTTGATTTGTACCCTGATGTGTATGTAAGCTCTGATTTCTTTGCAATTTGAGGATATAGTGTCTCAGAGCACACAGACCAAAAATCAAGCAGGAGCTGGCAGATCACACTGCTGTGTCCACCCTGAGAGATTATAATCTCTTTCCCAACCCCTTTTTTTCTTCTTTTTAATTGTTCTGGATCATCTTGACTTTGGTGACATATCTGTGGTAGATTTCAACCCCTTTGGATTTTTTCTAAGATGCATTTTTCTGGGTCATGGTTGACATTTGGATTCTGTCCATTCCCTCAACCATCCCTCAACAGAATGACTAGGAAGAGGAACTCCCAACAAAAAAGAGAACCAGAGAAAATGTCCTCTGCCACAAATAAAATGGATATGGTTATAAGCAAGATGTCAGATAGACTTCAGGGTAGCAATCATGAAGCAATCAGGGTAGGCTTCAAAAAAGCATTACAGACAATATAGAATCTCTAAGGGTAGAAATGAGATCAAATCAGGCCAAACTTAATCTCAGGAAACAAACAGTGTTGCTGGTGGGGTGGGGGGATAGGATGGCTGGGTTAAGGACATTGGAGAGGGTATGTGCTGTGGTGAGTGCTGTGAATTGTGTAAGACTGATGATTCACAGATTTGTACCCCTGAAGCAAATAATATATTATATGTTAATACAAAATTTTAAAAAATGTTATGAATGAGATGCAGTCTAAATTGGATACCCTAACAGCTAGGGTAAATGAGGCAGAAGAATGAATTGGTGATCTAGAAGATAAGCTGATAGAAAGGAAGGGAGCCAAAGAAGATAGGGATAGGCTACTAGTAACCCATGAGAGGAGACTTAGAGGGACATTCTAATGAAACATCCCAATGTCAGAATTATTGGTTTCCCCAATGGGGTGGAGAGAGAGAGAGGACTAGAGGTATATTTGAACAAATCATAGCTGAGAATTTCCCTAATCTGGGGATGGAAATAAACATTCCTGTCCAAGAGGCAGAGAGGACCTCTCCCAAAGTCAATAAAAATAGATCAACTTCACAGCATATGATAGTGAAGCTTGCAAATCTTAGAGCCAAGGAAACTATCCTGAGAGGAGCTAGAGGGAAAAGATTTCTTATGTACAAAGGGAGGGACAACAGAATAACATCAGACCTATCCACAGAGACCTGAGAAGCCAGAAAGGGAAAGAAAGACCCCCAAGAGTAATATAGACCAGAAATTAACAGAGACAGTCTATAGAAAGAAGGACTTTACAAGCAATGCAATAGCATTAAATTCAACAGTTACTATCAACATGAGCAGAGTGAATCCTCCTGTAAAAAAAGCATAAGGTTTCAGATTGGATAAAAAATAGGACCCATCCATATGCTGTCTACAAGAGACCCATTTTGAACCTAAAGACACATCCAGACTGAAAGCGAGGGAATGGAGAACAATTTATCATGCCAACAGACATCAAAAGAAAGCTGGGATGGCAATTCTCATATCAGACAAATTAGATTTTGAACCAAAGACTATGGTAAGAGATGGAGAGGGACATTCTATGATACTTAGAGGGTCTATCCAACAAGAAGATCTAATAATTGTAAATATCTATGCCCCCAACACGGAAGAAGCCAACTACATAAACCAACTATTAACCAAAATAAATTATCATATTGATAATGATACATTAATAATATAAGATTCAACATACCACTCACAGCAATAGACAGATCATCTAAGCAGAAGATTAACAGAGAAACAAAAGCTTTGAGGGACACATTGGACCAGAGGGACTTCATAGATATATAAAGAACATGTGATTCTAAAACAGCAGAATACTCATTCTTTTCGATTGCACACAGAACTATCTCAAGAATATATCACATACTGGGTCACAAATCAGGTCTCAACCAATACCAAAAGGCTGATATTACTCCTTCATATTTTCAGATCACAATGCATTGAAACTGAAACTCAAACACAAGAAAAAAATATTAGAAGGAATGCAAACACTACGAGGTTAAAAAGCACCTTGCTAAAGAATGAATGGTTCAACCAGGAAATTAAACAGCTCATGCAAACCAATGAAAATGAAAACATATTGGTTTATAACCCATGGGATACAGCAAAAGTGGTCCTTAGAGGGAAGTACATAACCATCAAAGCCTCTCTCAAAAAATTAGAAAATTCCAAAATGCACAAGCTAATTTTAGATATAAAAGATCTGGAGAAATAACAAAAAATAAAGCCTAAACCAAGCAGGAGATGAGAAATTATAAAGATTACAGCAGAAATCAATGAAATAGAAACCAGAATAGTAGAACAGATCAACAAAACTAGAAGCTGGTTCTTTGAAAGAATTAATAAGATCAATAAACTTCTGGCCAGACATATCCAAAAGAGAAGAGAAAGGACCCAAACTAATAAAATCATGAATGAAAGGGGAGATATCATGACCAATACCAAGGAAATAGAGACAATTATTAGAACTTATTACCAGCAGCTATATGCCAAGAAACTAGGTAATCTGGAAGAAATGGATGCATTCCCGCACACATATAAACCACAAAGACTGAAACGGTAAGAAATAGACAATCTGAACAGCCCAATGCCCAGCAAGGAAATTGAAAGAGTAAGCAACCGCCCCCCCAAAAAAACAAGAGTCCGATGGATTCCTAGGGGAACTCTACCAGACATTTAAAGAAGAAATCATATGTATTCTACTGAAGCTGTTCTCAATAATAGAAATAAAAGGGAAAGTTCTGAACTCACCCTATGAGACCAACATTACCAGAACCGGACAAAGATCCCATCACAAAGGGGAATTACAGACCAGTATCTCTGATGAACATGGATGCCAAAATACTCAACAAGATCCTAGCCAATAAGATCCAACCGTACATTTAAAGGATTATTCACCACAACCAGGTGGATTTTAAATCAGGGATGCGAGGATGATTCAATATTCACAAAACAATCGATGTGATAAATCACATTAATAAAAAAAGAAACAAGAACCACATGATCCTCTCAATTGATGCAAAAAGCATTTGAAAAAATACAGCATCCTTTCCAGATTAAAACTTTTCAAAATATAGTGATTGAGAGAACATATCACAATATCATAAATGTCATGTATGAAAAGCACATAACATGTATCATTCTCAATAGGGAAAAACTGAGAACTTTCCCCTAAGGTCAGGAACATGACAGGGATGCACACTGTCACCACTTTTGTTCACCATACTACTAAGAATCCTAGCAACAACAATCAGACAACAAAAACAAATAAAAAGGGGTATCTGGGTGGCTCAGTGGGTTAAAGCCTCTGCCTTCAGCTCAGATCATGATCCCAAGGTCCTGGGATCAAGCCTCTCATCAGGATCTCTGCTCCTCCATCTCTCTCTGCCTGCCTCTCTGCCTACTTGTGATCTCTGTCTGTCAAATAAATAAATAATTTTTTAAATGGAAAAGGAAGATGGGGTCCATATACACTATGGAGTATTATACCTCCATCAGAAAGGATGAATACCCAACTTTTGTATAAACATGGACAGGACTAGAAGAGATTATACTGAGTGAAATAAGTCAAGCAGAGAGACTCAATTATCATATGGTTTCACTTATTTGTGGAGCATAACAAATAACACCGAGGACATGGGGAGATGGAGAGGAGGAGGGAGTTGAGGGAAATTGGAGGGGCAGGTGAACCATAAGAGACTATGGACTCTGAAAAACAATCTGAGCGTTTTGAAGGGGAGGGGGGTTAGAAGTTGGGGGAGCCTGATGGTGGGTATTATGGAGGGCACATATTGCATGGAGCACTGGGTGTGGTGCATAAACAATGAATTCTGTTACATTAAAAAAAATTAAATTTTAAAAATGAGGAAAAGAAAAAAATAAAATAAAAAATGTTTAAAAAAACAACAAAAAACAAATAAAAGGCATTCAAATATTCAAAGAACACATCAACCTCTCTCTCTTCACAGATGACATGATACTTTATGTGGAAAACTGAAAAGACTCCACCCTCAAATTTTTAGAGCTCATACTACAATTCATCCATGTGACAGGATAACAAATAAATTCATGGAAATCAGTTGCATTTCTATACACAAACAATGTGACTTAAGAAAGGGATATTAAGGAATCCATCCATTTACAGTACCACCAAAAACCATAAGATACCTAAGAATAAACCTAACCAAAGATGTAAAGGATCTATACTCTAGAAACTACAGAACTCTTATCAAAGAAATTGAGGAAGACACAAAGTGATAGAAAACATTCCATGATCATGGATTGGATGAACAAATATTGAAAAACTGCCTATGCTGCCCAGAGCAATCTATATGTTCAATGAAATCCCTATCAAAATACCATCGACGGGGGGGAGTCAAGATGGCGGGGAAATAGGAGGAGGCGCCGTTTCAACCTGTACCCTAAAGTGAGCTGATTACCTACCAAAGAACTCTGATCACCCATGAAATCAGCCTGAGATCAGAATTATACACGTCTGGATTTCTACAGGAGCAGGAGACGCCAGTGGCAGGTAAAGCAGAGTGGGAACATTGGACTGATATCGGAAGATAAACAAAAGGGGGAGGGAGCCACCAGAGGCAACCAATTGGAAAGTAATACCCCAATACAAGAGTGCCCTGAATCTGGGGACCAGCATTAGCTTGGAGTCTAGTTGAAAGCACTCAAAAAAAAAAAAAAAAGAGCAAAGGATCGTGGGGGGAAATTGTAGGAATTGGGGTGGGTAAGGACAGGGGCTTAAGTCTCCGGACCCAGGAGAGCCTCCCCTGGTGCTGAGCCAGAGAGAGTGTGGCAGAGAAACCAGGTCTTGGTCCCTTAACCGCCAGCGTGCCCGAGTCACGAGCACACCCAAGAACACGTGGGTTCCAGCTCCCATTCTGGCTGGGAGCCTGGCCAGACGGCATTCCTGAAATGTGCGCCTCCCACACCCTCCCCTGGGAGAGGTGCTCACAGGTGCTAGCCTGGAGCTATGGCATCCTGAAAAACCAGGCAATTCCCAGCCCAGGCCAGCAGGAAAATCTCAGTGTGTGATCACTGCTTGGAACCTCTCTGGCGGTCTGGAGCTGCCCAGACAGCCACCGCTGCCGTGATATTGGGTACAAGGAGGAAATCCTGCATCCCCAGGGACTCAGAACCTACTCTGCCAGCAGCTCTGCAGAGCATTCTGACTCAGAACCTACTCTGCCAGCAGCTCTGCAGAGCATTCTGAGGCTTCTCTCTGAGAGGGAGATCTGGGTGCAGTTTGCTCTCCTCTAAACCTCCAAAAACCATCAAAAGCTGTCAAGGCGAGAGAAAACAAATGAAAGAACATACAAACCTCCAGAGAACAAAAGCCTGAAAAAAAAAAAAAAACGGTTTCCTCAGAGCCCAACCCCTTGAGGGAGGCGGGAGGACCTAATTCAAGGAACATCGTTGTCTGAAAACCCACGTCGCAGGCCCCTCCCCCAGAAAACCAACCGGGAAGGAAGAAAAAAAAAAAAGAAGACGACAAGAGAACAACCACCACTACTTCATAAATACAACTTTTATTTTTAACTCTTTACCACTATTCTGGTTCTTTTTAAAAATATACATATAGATAATTTTTTAACCTATTTACCATCACAGTGAGATGTCCACTACATCAAATTCCTTAATAACCTTCTAACCTGACCTTTTTGATACATACACCCGTGTTTTTCTTTTGCTTTTCTATTTTTTAAATTTTTTTAATTCTAATTTAGTTTAGTCTAGTTTATTCTTTTTTAATTTTTATTTTCCAACATACATATAGGGTTAAACTTCAAGGTAATCCCCTTTCTCCAATCAATGCTACCCCTATAGGCAAACCAATTTCTAATCCCCCTTTATCTTGGGAAAGTTGAGTCCCTTAACAAAAACATCAAGATACATCCAGGAAGAATCAAAATAACCTTCCTCACCCACACTGAGAATTTATAACCACTCTCCCATCTTTTCCTTCCGCCAGTGTTTCTGTGTATTGGTGTTTGTCCCGATAGTATATAAATCTTATACTTGGGGTTCTTTCTGATGAGGTCTGTACTTTTTTTGCTTTATATATATATTTTTTTCTCTTGTCTCTACTTTTATCAGTCTTTTTCTTTGTCAATTTTTGTTTGTATACTTCATAAATCTTACCTTGGGGCCCATTTGGGCTGAGCCTTCTCTTTTATCTTCCCTTTTTTTCCTGTCTCTCCCTCTCTCTTTTTCTTTTCTTTCTTTTTTCTTCTCTATTTCTTTTTCTTTTCTTTTTTCTCTCATTTGGGTGGGGAATACTGATTGCACAGAAGCGTTCCAGGGTGCACCTTGACTGCACCACAGTTGATATATCCAGCTGCATCCGTTCCATCATCTCTTACCAAAATGACTAGGAGGAGGAATGCCCAACAGAAGAAAAATACAGAAGATGGACCTTCTGCAACAGAGCTAATGGCTATCAACATAGGGAATATGTCGGAAAAGGAAGTCAGGCTAACAATTATCCAGGCAATAGCTAGGTTGGAGAAAGCCATGGATGACCAAACGGAATTGATTAGGGCAGAATTGCAAGCCACCAGGGATGATGATGACAATGTTAGGGGAGAACTGAAAGCCACCAGGGATGATGTTCAAAATGCTCTCAATAAATTCCAATCTAATCTAAATTCTCTAAAAGCTAGGGTAACTGAGACAGAAGATAGAATTAGTGATCTGAAGGACAAACAGATATAGAGAAAAGATCAGGAGGAAGCCTGGAACAAACAGCTCAGAAGCCACAAAAACAGAATCAGGGAATTAAAAGATGCCATGAAACGTTCCAACATCAGAATTATTGGAATCCCTGAAGGGGAGGAAAAAGAAAGAAGTCTAGAAGATATAGTGGAAGAAGTTGTCTATGAAAATTCTCCCAATCTCAAGAATGGAAACTACGTTCATGTACTAGAGGTAGAGCAGTTTCCACCCAAGATTTTAGATTCTCAAAAGTCCTTGTGACACCTGATAGTTAAAATGAAGAATTATGATTCTAGGCAGACCCTCTTCAAAGCAGCTAGGACAAAAAAGCTCCTTACATACAGAGGAAAGCCCATTAGAATAACGTCAGACCTGTCCACAGAGACCTGGCAAGCCAGGAAGGGCTGGCAAAATATATTCAGAGTACTAAATGAGAAGAACATGCAGCCAAGAATACTCTATCCAGCAAGACAGACATTCAAAATGGATGGAGAGATAAAGAGTTTCCAAGACCCGCAAGGCTTAAAAGACTATGCAACCCCCAAGCCGACACTGCAGGAAATATTAAGGGGGGTTCTATAAAAGACAAAAAAATCCTAAGAATATCATTGAACAGAAATATAGGGACAATCTACAGAAAGAAAGACTTCAAAGGTAACACGATGTCAATCAAAACGTATCTATCAATAATCACTCTTAATGTGAACCACTTAAATGCACCCATAAAATGACACAGGGTTGAAGATTGGATAAAACGACACAACCCATCCATATATTTTCTACAAGAGACCCATTTTGAACCTAAAGATACACCCAGACTGAAAGTGAAGGGATGGAGAAGCATCTTTCATGCCAATGGGCCTCAAAAGAAGGCTGGAGTAGCGATTCTCATATCAGATAAATTAGATTTTAAACTAAAGACTGTAGTCAGAGATAGAGAAGGACACTACATAATTCTTAAAGGGACTATACACCAAGATTATCTAACAATTGTAAATATCTACAACCCCAATACAGGAGCAGCCAATTACATAAGAAAACTATTAATCAAGATAAAGAGTCATATTGATATTAATACATTAATAGTAGGAGATATTAATACACCTCTCTCAGGAATAGATCATTGAAGCAGAAAATTAATAAAGAAATAAGAACATTGAATGAAACATTGGACCAGATGGACCTCATAGACATATAAAGAACATTCCACCCTAAAACAACAGAATACTCATTCTTCTCAAGTGCACATGGAACCTTCTCCAGAATAGACCACATATTCAGTCACAAAGCAGGACTCAACTGATACCAAAAGACTGACATTATTCCCTGCATATTCTCAGATCACAATGCTTTGAAACTGGAGCTCAATCACAAGGAAAAGTTCGGAAGGTACTCAAACACCTGGGAGCTAAAGTCCACCTTGCTTAAGAATGCTTGGATCAACGAGGAGATCAAAGATGAACTTAAACTCTTCATGGAAACCAATGAGAATGAAGACATTTTGGCCCAAAACCTATGGGATACAGCAAAGCCGGTTCTAAGGGGGAAATCCATAGCCATCCAAGCCTCCCTCAAAAAACTGAAAAATCCAGATTATACCAGCTGTCTCTACACCTTAAAGAACTGGAAAATCAACAACAAATCAAACCAACTCCACATGCAAGAACTGAAAAAATCAAGATTAGGGCAGAGATCAATGAGGTAGAAACCAGAGATACAGTAGAACGTATCAGTGAAACTAGAAGCTGGTTTTTTGAGAGAATCAATAAGATCGATAAATCATTGGCCACACTAATCCAAAAGAAAAGAGAGAAAGCCCAAATTAATAAAATTATGAATGAAAAGGGAGAGATCACAACTAACACCAAGGAAGTACAAACAATCATTAGAAATTATTACCAACAGTTATATGTCAATAAGTCATTGTCAATATGTCAATATGTCAACCTAGATGATATGGATGCATTCCTTGAAAAATATAAACTCCCAAATTTGAACCAGGAAGAAATTGACAACCTGAATAGACCAATATCTAGTAACGAGATTGAATCAGTGATCAAAAACCTCCCAAAAAACAAGAGCCCAGCACCTGATGGATTGCCTGGGTAATTCTACCAAACTCTCAAAGAAGAAATAACACCAATTCTCCTGAAGCTGTTCCAAAAAATTGAAGCAGAAGGAAAACTTCCAGACTCTTTTGATGAAGCCAGCATTACCCTGATCCCCAAACCAGGCAAAGACCCTACCAAAAAGGAGAATTTCAGACCAATATCACTGATGAATATGGATGCTAAGATTCTCAACACGATCCTAGAAAACAGGATCCAGCAGCACATTAAAAAGATTATCCATGATGACCAGATGCGATTCAACCCTGCATTACAAGGATGGT
Source organism: Meles meles (assembly GCF_922984935.1). Taxonomy (NCBI): domain Eukaryota; kingdom Metazoa; phylum Chordata; class Mammalia; order Carnivora; family Mustelidae; genus Meles; species Meles meles. The sequence goes on along the minus strand of NC_060087.1, from coordinate 48,118,335 downwards.
TCAACATTCCCAAATCAATCAATGTGATAGAACAAATCAATTAGAGAAGAGAGAAGAACCACATGGTCCTCTCAATTGATGCCAAAAAAGCATTTGACAAAATCCAGCATCCGTTCCTGATTAAAATGCTTCAAACTATATGGATAGAGGGAACATTCCTCAACTTCATAAAATCTATACATGAAAGATGCACATCAAATATCATCCTTAATGGGAAATAGCTTGCAGCCTTCCCGTTGAGATCAGAAACACGACAAGGATGCCCACTGTCACTACTCTTGTTTAACATAGTATTAGAAGTCCTAGCAACGGCAATCAGACAACAAAGAGAAATAAAAGGTATCCAAATTGAAAATGAAGAAGTCAAACTCTCTCTCTTCGCAGATGACATGATTCTTTATATGGAAAACCCCCAAAGACTCCACCCCCAAACTACTAGAACTCATACAGCAATTCTGTAACATGGCAGGATACAAAGTCAATGTAAAGAAATCAGTGGCTTTCTTATACAATAACAATGAAAATACAGAAAGGGAAATTAGAGAATCGATTCCATTTACTATAGCACCAAGAACCATAAGATACCTGGTAATAATCCTAACCAAAGAGGTAAAGGATCTGTACTTGAGGAACTACAGAACACTCATGAAAGAAATTGAAGAAGACACAAAAAGATGGAAGACCGTTCCATGCTCTTGGATTGGAAGAATAAACATTGTTAAAATGTGTATACTGCGTAGAGCAATCTATACTTTTAATGCCATTCCGATCAAAATTCCACCAGTATTTTTCAAAGAGCTGGAGCAAATAATCCTAAAATTTGTATGGAATCAGAAGAGACCCCGAATTGCTAAGGAAATATTGAAAAACAAAAACAAAACTGGCGGCATCATATTACCTGATTTCAAGCTTTACTACAAAGCTGTGATCACCAAGACAGCGTGGTACTAGCATAAAAACAGACACAGAGACCAGTGGAACAGAGTAGAGAGCCCAAATATGGACCCTCAACTCTATGGTCAAATAATCTTCGACAAAACGGGAAAAAATATACAGTGGAAAAAAGACAATAAATGGTGCTGGGAAAACTGGACAGCTATATGTAGAAGAATGAAACTTGAACATTCTCTTACACCGTACACAAAGATAAACTCGAAATGGATAAAAGACCTCAACGTGAGACAGGAATCCATCGGAATCCTAGAGGAGAACGTAGGCAGTAACCTCTTCAATATCAGCCACAGCAACTTCGTTCAAGATATGTCTCCAAAGGCCAAGGAAACAAAAGCGAAAATGAACTTTTGGGACTTCATCAAGGTCAAAAGCGTCTGCACAGCAAAGGAAACAGTCAACAAAACAAAGAGACAACCCACGGAATGGGAGAAGATATTTGCAAATGACAGTATAGACAAAAGGTGAATATCAAGGATCTACAAAGAACTCAAACTCAACACACACAAAACAGATAATCTTATCAAAAAATGGGCAGAAGATATGAACAGACACTTCTCCAATGAGGACATACAAATGGCTATCAGGCACATGAAAAAATGCTCATCATCACTAGCCATCAGGGAGATTCAAATTAAAACCACCTTGAGATATCATCTTACACCAGTTAGAATGGCCAAAATTAGCAAGACAGGAAACAACGTGTGTTGGAGAGTTTGTGGAGAAAGGGGAACCCTCTTCCACTGTTGGTGGGAATGCAAGTTGGTGCAGCCACTTTGGAGAACAGTGTGGAGATTCCTCAAGAAATTAAAAATAGAACTTCCCTATGACCCAGCAATTGCACTGCTGGGTATTTACCCCAAAGATACAGATGTAGTGAAAAGAAGAGCCATCTGTACCCCAATGTTTATAGCAGCAATGGCCACGGTCGCCAAACTGTGGAAAGAACCAAGATGCCCTTCAACAGACGAATGGATAAGGAAGATGTGGTCCATATACACGATGGAGTATTATGCCTCCATCAGAAAGGATGAATGCCCAACTTTTGTTTTAACATGGACGGGACTGGAAGAGATTATGCTGAGCGAAATAAGTCAAGCAGAGAGAGTCAAGTATCATATGGTTTCTCTTATTTGTGGAGCATAACAAAGAACATGGAGGACATGGGGAGATGGAGAAGAAAAGGGAGTTGAGGTAAATTGGAGGGGGAGATGAACCCTGAGAGACTATGGACTCTGAAAATCAACCTGAGGGTTTTGAAGGGGCGGGGTTGGGAGTTTGGGAACCAGGTGGTGGGTAATAGAGAGGGCACGTATTGCATGGAGCACTGGGTGTGGTGCAAAAATAACGAATACTGTTACACTGAAAATAAATAAATAAATAAATAAATAAATAAATAAAAATACCCTTGACATTTTTCACAGGGCTGGAACAAGCAATGCTGAAAATTGTATGGAACCAGAAAAGACCCTAAATAGTTAAAAAAATGTTGAAAGGAAAACCAAAAGTGGGTCCATCAAAATGCCTGACTTCAAGCTATATTACAAACCTGTAATCACAAAGACAGCATGGTATTGGCACAAAAACAGAAACATAGATCAACAAAACAAAATAGAGGCCCCAGAAATGGACCTTCAGCTCTATGGTCAACTAATCTTTGAAAATCAGGAAAGAATATCCAATAGAAAAAGGACAGTCTCTTCAATAACGGGTGCTGGGGAAATTAGACAGCTACATGCAGGAGAATAAACCTGGAACAATCCCTTACACCACACACAACGCTAAACTCAAAATGGATGAAAGACCTCAAAGTGACAGAAATCCATCAAAATCCTACAGGAGAACAAAGGCAGTAACCTATTTGACACTGGCCACAGGGACTTCCTTCAAGACAGGTCTCTAAAGGAAAGGGAAACAAAAGCTAAAATTGAACTATTGGAACTTCCTCAAGAGAAAAAGGTTTTGTACAGCAAAGATACAGTCAATAAAATTAACAGGCAACCCACGTAATGGGAGAAGATATTTGCAAATGACATTACAGATAAAGGGTTGGTATCCAAGATCTATAAAGAAATTCTCAAACTCAACACCCAAAAAACAAACAAGTCAAGAAATGGGCAGAAGTCATGAACAGACACTTCTCCAAAGAAGAAATACAAATGGTTAACAGACACATGAAAAAATAGTCAACATCTCTAGCCATGAGGGAAATATAAATCAAAACCTCAATGAGATACCACCTTACACCAGTTAGTGTGGCAAAAATTAACAAGACAGGAACAAACAAGTGTTGGCAAGGATGTGGAGAATGAGGAACACTATTACACCATTGGTGGGAATGCAAGCTGGTATAGCCACTCTGGAAAATAGTATGGAGATTCCTCAATGCCGCTTCCAGTCGGTGAACGGGAGAAGAATTAGGCACAAGTAAGTCAGCTGCGAGAGATTGGGAGCAGGGGACAACAGTTGAAAAGACTGTTGCCCCGAGTAACTCCTCAGTCTCGCTTTTATTAGATAGAAACAATAGTCCACAGAAGAGCCGATGAAGGTCAAATGTTAGTCATATGCCTTGTAGATAAAGAAGAAGGAGGGCAGAATATGTCTGTACAAGTAGTATAAAGTTTATAGTTGAACAAGCACATTCAAAGGACTTACCTATGTTGCCACAGGTGCTCTCTGGGGGGAAAGGGGAGATAATGGAAAAATGAAGCAGGCAGCATTCCTCCCTGAGAAGGCAGGGCATTCCCAGCTGCTTGGCTTCCATGAAGCAGGCAGTGTTCTGCCCTGAGTGAGCCGGACATCCCCAGCTGCTCAGCTTCAAGGATGTATATCGTCCTCTCCCCCAGACGTCTGTTGCAGTATCTGTTTCTCTTAAGGCTGTATCTAAATGGGCTTGGTAACTAGTAAAATTTCCTGGGGTTTATATTTTTAGTAATGCATTGTTCTGAGGGGCAGTTGCACCTAAAGAAGTTAAAAATAAGAATACCCTTCAATCCAGGAACTGCATTGCTGAGTATTTGCCTCAAAGATACAGATGTAGTGATAAAAAGGGACACATGCACCCCAATGTTCATAACAACGATGTCCACAATAGTAAAACTGTGAATGAAGGGGAGATGCCCTTTATCAGATTAATGAATAAAGAAAATGTGGTTCATATATATGATGGAATATTACTCAGCCATCAGGGTGAATATCTACCATTTGCATCTACATGGATGGAACTGGAGGGGATTATGCTAATTGAAATACCTCAAGCAGAGAAAGACAATATTCATTCATATGCAGATTATAAGGAATAGCACAGAGGACCATAGGAGAAGGGAGGGAAAACTGAATGGGAAGACTTCGAAGAGGGAAACAAACCATGAGAGACTCTGGACTCTGGGAAACAAACAGAGGGTTACAGAAAGAAAGGGATTAGAGGGATGGGGGTAACTGGCTGATGGATATTAAGGAGGGTTGTGATGTGATGGGTATTGGATGCTATATGAAACTAATGAATCACTGAACAATATATCAAAAACTAATGATGTACTATATGTTGGCTAACTGAACATAATAAAAAAATATATATGATATAGTGTCCCTCTTCATCTGTTATTTTACTCTTCGGTATAAAATCTATTTTGTCTGTTATAAGGATTCCTACCCCAGCGTTCATTAACAGGATAAATGGTTCTCCAATGCCTCACTTTCAATCTGGAGGTGTCTTTACATCTTAAACGAGACTCTTGTAGACAGCGTGTCAAGAGGTCTTGCTTTTTTATCCAATCTGATACCCTGAGTCTTTTATTTGGAGCATTTATCCCATTTATATTCAGAGTAATTATTGAAGCATAGGCATTTAGTGCCATTGTATAACCTGTAACTTTCCTGTTTCTGTATATCGTCTTTGTTTCTTTTTGGAATATGTTACTTTTGGGCTCTTTCTTCACTTACAGTTTCCCCTTTAATATTTCTTGCAGGGCTATTTAGTGATTGCAAATTCTTTTACTTTCTGTTTGTCCTGGAAGCCATTTACCTCTTCTTCTATTTCTTCTCCTCTTTTCAATTATGTTAGTCACCATACAGTACATCACTAGTTTTTGATGTAGTGTTCCATGATTCATTGTTTGCATACAACACCCAGGGCTCTATGCAATCCATGCCCTCCTTAATACCTATCACCAGGCCCACACAGCCCCCTACATCCCTTCCTTTTAACACCTTCAGTTTGTTTCACAGAGTCCAAAGTCTCTCATAGTTCATCTTCCACTCCAATCGCCGTGTTCATATTTCCCTTCCTTCTTCTAATATCCTCCACGCTATTCCTTATGTTCCACAAATAAGTGAAACCATATGATAATTGACATAATCTCCTCCAGTCCCATTCAGGCTGATGCAAAAGTTGGGTATTCATCCTTTCTGATGGCTGATGTTCCATTGTACATATGGACCCCATCTTCTTTATCCATTCATCTGTTGAAGGGCATCTTGGTTCCTTCCACAGTTTGGCTATTGTGGACCTTGCTGATATGAACACTGGGGTGTAGGGGCCCCTTCTTTCCACTACATCTGTATCGTTGGTGTGAATACCTAGTGGTGCAGTTGCTGGGTCATAGGGCAGCTCTATTTTTAATTTTTTGAGGAACCTCCATACTGTTTTCCAAAATGGCTTCAACAACTTGCAGTCCCACCAAGAGTGTAAGAGGGTTGCCCTTTCTCTACATCCTCTCCAACATTTGTGGTTTCTTGCCTTGTCAATTTTTGCTATTCTAACTTATGTACGGTGGTATCTCAATGTGGTTTTGATTTGAATTTCCCCGATGGCTAATAATGATGAACATTTTTTCATGTGTCTGTTAGCCATTTCTATGTCTTCTTTGAGGAAGTGTCTGTTCATGTCTTCTGCCCATTTTTTTGACTTATTTATTTTTTGGCTTTTGACTTTGAGAAGTTCTTTATAGATCCTGGCTCTCAGCCCTTTGTCTGTAGTGTCTTTTCAAAATATCTTCTTCCATTCCATGGGTTGCCTCTTTGTTTTGTTGAATGTTTCCCTTGCTGTGCACAAGCTTTTTACCTTGATGAAGACCCAAAAGTTCATTTTAGCTTTTGTTTCCCTTGCCTTTGGAGATATGCTTTGAAAGAAGCTGCTATGGCCAGTGTCAAAGAGGTTACCGCCTTTGTTCTCCTCTAGGATTTTGATGGATTCCTATCTCATATTGAAGTCTTTCATCCATTTTGAGTTTATCTTTGTGTATGGTGTAAGTGAATGGTTGAGTTTCATTCTTCTGTGTATAGCTGTCCAGTTTTCCAAGCATCATTTATTGAAGAGACACTATTTTCCCATTGGATATTTTTTCCTGCTTTGTCAAAGATCAGTGGACCATAGAGTTGAGAGTCCATATCTGGGCTCTCTGTTCTGTTACATTGATCTATGTGGCTGTTTTTTGTGCCAGTACTATGCTGCCTTGATGATCACAACTTTGTGAGTTAGCTTGAAATCAGGCAATGTGATGCCCCTGGCTTTGTTTTCTTTTTCAACATTTCCTTAGCAATTCAGGGTCTTTTCTGGTTCCATACAAACTTTAGGATTGTTTGTTCCAGCACTTTGAAAAATGGCCATGGTATTTTGATTAGGGTGGCATTGAAAGTATAGATTGTTCTGGGCAGCATAGACATTTTAACAATGTTTATTCTTCTGATCCATGAGCATGGAATGTTTTTGCATCTTTTTGTGTCTTCCTCAATTTCTTTCATGAGTGTTCTATAGTTCCTAGGGTATAGATCCTTTACTTCTTTGGTTAGGTTTATTCCTAGGTATCTTATGGGTTTTGGTGCTGTTATAAATGAAATCAATTCTCTAATTTCTCATTCTACAATTACATTGTTAATGTATAAGAAATCAACAGATTTCTATGCATTGATTTTGTATCCTGCCACATTACTGAATTGCTGTATGAGTTATAGTAATTTGGAAATGGAATTTTTTGGGTTTTCCACACAAAGTGTCATGTCATCTACGAAGAGAGAGAGTTAGACTTCTTCTTTGTCAGTTTGAATACACTTTATTTCTTTTCATTGTCTGATTGCTGTTGCTAGGACTTCTAGTACTATGCTGAACAATAGTGGTGAGAGTGGGCATCCTTGTCCTTTTCCTGATTTCAGTGGGAAGGCTCTCAGCTTTTCCCCATTGAGAATGATATTCATTGTAGGTTTTTCATAGATGGATTTTATGAAATTGAAGAACGTTCCCTCTCCCTGACGTGTTTTAATCAGGAAAGGATGCTGTATTTTGTCAAATGATTTTTCTGCATCAGTTGAGAGAACCATGTAGTTCTTGTCTCTTCTCTTATTTATGTGTTCTACCACATTGATTGATTTGCAAATGTTGAACCACCCTTGCATCACAGGGAAAAATCCCAGCTGGTCGTGGTGGGTAATCCTTTTAAGGTACTGTTGGATACTATTAGCTAGGATCTTGTTGAGAATTTTGGCATCCATATTCATCAGGGATATTGGTCTGAAATTCTCCTTTTTGATGGGGTCTTTGCCTGGTTTGGGGATCAAGGTAATGCAGACCTCATAGAAAGTGTCTGGAAGTTTTCCTTCCGTTCCTATTTTTTGAAACAGCTTTAGGAGATTAGGTATTATTTCTTCTTTGAATGTTTGGTAGAATTCCCCTAGGAATCTATCAGGTCCTGGACTCTTGTTTTTCGGGATGTTTTTGATAACTGCTTCAGTCTTTTTATTGCTTATGGATCTATTCGGGTTGTCAATTTCTTCCTGTTTCAGTATTGGTAGTTTATAGGTTTTGAAGAATGCATCCATTTCTTCCATGTTTTTAATTTTATTTTCATGTAGCTCTTCATAGTACTTTCTGATAATTGTATTTATTTCCTTGCTGTTAGTAGTGATCTCTGCCCTTTCATTCATAATTTTATTAATTTAGTTCCTTTCTCTTTTCTTTTGGATAAGTTTGGCCAGTGGCTTAACAATCTTATTAATTCTTTCAAGGAGCAAGCTTCTAGGTTCCTTAATGTATGCTACTGTATTTCTTATTTCTAGTTTATTGATATCTGCTTTAATCTTAGTTATTTCACTTCTCCTGCATGGGTTAGGCTTAATTTGTTGTTGATTCTCCAGTTCTTTAAGGTGTAAAGACAGTTTGTGTCTTGGGGATTTTTCTGTGTGTGTGTGTGTGTGTGTGTGTGTTTTAATGAGGCTTGGATAGCTATCTACTTCTCCCTTAGGGCCACCTTTGCCATATTCCATAGATTTTGGATCAGTGTGTGTTCATTCTCATTGGTTTCCATGAATTGTTTAAGTCCTCTTTGATTTCCTGGTTGACCCAAACATTCTTAAGCAGGGTGGTCTTTAGCTTCCAGGTGTTTGAATTTCTTCCAAACTTTTTCCTGTGATTTGAGTTCCAGTTTCAAAACATTGTGACCTAACAATATACAGGTAACAATCTCAATATTTTGGTGTCAGTTGAGACCTGATTTGTGACCCAGAATGTGGTCTATTCTGAAGAAAGTTCCATGTGCGCTTGAGAAGAATGAGTATTCTGTGTTTTAGTTTGAAATGTTCTATAGATATCTATGAGGTCCATCTGGTCCAGTATGTCATTCAAAGCTCTTGTTTCTTTGTTGATCTACTGTTTAGTTCATCTGTCTGTTGCTTAGATTGGAGTGTTAAAGTCTCCTACAATTAATGTATTATTATCAATATGTCTCTCCGTTTTGGTTAACAGCTGGCTTATGTAATTGGCTGTTCCCATGTTGGCAGCATAGATATTTACAATTGTTAGATCTTCTTGTTGCAGAGACCTTTCAAGAATGACATAGAGTCCTTCTGTATCTCTAACTACAGTCTTTAGCTTAAAATCTAATTTGTCAGATATAAGAATTGTTACCCCAGGCATTCTTTTGAAGCCCATTGTTATGAAAGATAGTTCTCCATCCCTTCACTTTCAGTCTGGATGTATCTTTAGGCTTGAAATGAGTGTCTTGTAGTCAGCATATGGATGGGTTCTGTCTTTTTATCCAATCTGCAACCCTGTGTCATTTTACAGGAGCATTTAGCCCAATCAGGTTGAGAGTGGTTATTGAAAGATAAGATTTTATTGTCATCATGTTGCCTGTGAAGTCCTTGTTTCTATAGATTGTCTCTGTAAATTTCTGTGATATATCCCTCTTGGTGTCTTTTTTGCAGTGTCAGCTTCATGGTCACATATTCTTTCAGTTTCTGCTGGTTCTGGAAGCTTCTTATTTCTCCATCCATTCTGAATGACAGCACTGCTGGAAAAAGAATTCTTGGCTACATGGCCTTCTCATTTAGTACACTGAATATGCCTTGCCAGCCCTTTCTGGCTTCCCAGGTCTCTACGGACAGGTCTGATATTATTCTGATGTTCCTTCCCCTGTACATAAGGGATCTTTTCCCCTAGTGCCCTTAAAATCGTTTCCTTGGTTCTAAGATTTGCAAGCTTTACTATCACATGCCTGGGTGTTGTTCTGTTCACCTTGATCTTGGGAAGGGTTCTCTCTACCTCCAGGGCGTGAATGCTTATTTCATTCCACAGATTAGGGAAGATCTTGGCTATGATTTGCTCAAATATATCTTCTAGGTCTCTCTCTCTCTCCATCCCCTCAGGGATCACAATAATTTTGACATTGGAATGTTTCATGGTATCATTTATTTCTCTAATTCCATTTTCATGGATTTTGTGCTGTTTGTTCCAGGCTTCCTCCTGCTCCTTCTTTTCTATCAGTTTGTCTTCAAGATAATTCATTCTACTGCTTCATTTACCCTAACTGTTAGAGCATCTAGATTAGATTGTATCTCACTGATAGCATTTTTAAGTTCTGCCAGATTTGCTCTCATTTCTGCACTTAGTGAGTCTATGTTGCCATTTATAGTTTTCTCCAGCCTGACTATTGTCTTCATAACTGCTACACTGAAGTCTATTTTGACATCTTGCTTAGATCCATACCCATTAGATCTGTGGGAAAGACCATTGTCCTTGGGTCTTTTCTTTGTTGGGAGTTCCTCCTCCTAGTCATTCTGACAAGTTGCGTTTGAGGGGATGTACAGGCAAAAATATCGACCACAATCCAGACAAGGTGCACCCTCTCGACTGATGATCCTCTGCCCCTATCGATATCCAGATGTGTATAATCTTATATCTCAGGCTGATTTCATGGGTATTCAGAGTGGCTTGGTAGATTTCTAACTAAATTCAGGGGATCATTTGAAAAAGAGTTCTCCACTCCTTCACCATCTTGATAGAACTCTCTTCTTCTATTTTGAATGATAGCCTTGCTGGATAATGTATTATTGGCTGTAGATTTTTCTCATTTAGCACTCTGAACATATCATGCCAGTTCTTTCTTGCCTGCCAGGTCTCTGTGGATTGATATGTTGCTAGCCATATGTTTCTTCATCTATAGGTTAAATGCCCATTTTCCTGAGTTGGTTTCAGGATTTTCTCTTTGTTGCTAATATTTGCAAGCTTCACTACTATATGTCAGGGTGTTGATCTATTTTTATTGATTTTGAAAGGGGTTCCCTGTGCCTCCTGGACTTGAGTGTGTATTTCCTTCCCCAGATTAAGAAGTTCTCAAGTATAATTTTCTCCAATATACCTCCTGCCCCTTTCTTTCCTCTTCCCCTGGGACCCCAGTTATTCTAATATAATTTTGCTTTATGGTATCACTGATCTCGTGAATCCTTCCCTCATAGTCCAATAGTGTTTATCTCTCTTTTCCTCAGTTTATTTATTCTCCATAAGTTTATATTCTATATCACTGATTCTCTCCTCTGCCTCATTTATCCTAGCATAAGGACCTCCATTTTTATTGCATCTCATTAATAGCCTTTTTTATTTTGACCTGATTAGATTTTAATCCTTTTATTTCTCATGAAAGAGATTCTCAAATGTCTTCTGTGTTTTATTTAATACCAGGTAATATCTTTATAATTGTTATTTTGAATTCTAGCTCTGACACATCTTAAGAAGTATCCATGTTTCTTAAGTATTTGGGAATTAGTGTTGCCTATTGTTCTTTATTCTGGGATTTTTTACATGTCATAATTTTGTACAGAGAAAAATAGTAGAAGAAAATAGAAAAATATCAACCACAACCCCAGCGAAGTATATATTAGGCAAATCAGAAGGGATCAGAAACAAAAAAATGAAAAAAAAAGAGAGAGAGAGAGAATGTAATCAAATACGTGGACAAAACAGGGTGATACACCAGGTCCTGACATCTTTTGATCTGCTTATTAAAAGATACTAGATCCCAAAATTATACAGAAGGAAAACCATATATTTAATATACCATATTATATACCATATTTAATATACCATTATATATATATAATATGGTATTCAATCATATATTGTATTCAATCATATGTATATGATTGAATACAATAGAAGGAATTAAAAATGAAGAATATATAAATGTAAATGTAAAAATGAAAATTAAAAAATCTTATAAAAGAGTTGATAGAAATAATAAACTATTTATAAAGGAAAAGAAAAAGAAAAGGTAATTTTTAAACTGATAGACTAAAGATTTGTGAGTAAAAAACCTTGAATTCTATTTACTATTTTCCTGTAGCTCTGGAGTTTTTCAGTTCAGTGTGGCTGGTAAACTGGATTTTAGCCAGATATTCCTGCTGGTCTTCTGGGGGAAAGACCTGTTGTGTTGACTCTCAAGTGTTTTTCCATGAACAGAGTTGCACTGCTCTTGCCAGGGAGGCAGCCTCAGTGTAAGTGGGTCTGGGCTGCTCTATGTGGCTTTTATTCCCTGAAGGCTTTCCTAGCCACTCTAGAAGATGAGAACAAAAATGCGACCCTCTGATCTCCAGCTGTGGAGCTGTAAGATTGTGGCCCCCACTCTTGAGTGTGTCCTCAGGGAAAACCAGTCCTTTTTGTCTCCCTATTTCCATCTGTACTCTGTGTTCACCCACCCTGTGACCAAGTGTTTTTATCTGGGACACGGAATCCTGTTTTGAGTGTTCAAATTTTGCACTCCTCCAGTGTGGACCCAGGCTTCTCCTCCTAGGGGAAAGAGGAGGGTCTCCCCTTGTGGTTCTGCCACTTGCTGTGACCCTGCTCCAAGAGCAGTTGCCTGGTCATGTAGGTATTTGTGGTTTATGGCAATACTGAGCTGAAAGCCCACTCCCGGGTTCGCTGACTGCAGCTGGCTTCCTATATTTGATGCTGGGGAATTCTGCTTGACTCAGATACCCCCATTCTTTCTGTGTTCCCAGGTATCATGAGACCACACTGTCCCACCTAGGATTCTGACCTACTTCACCACATGAGCACCTTTCAGGCAGGGATATCCTTCACCAGAGAAGACTTCTAAAAATTCTGATTTTGTGCTCCACTGTTAAATCAGTTTCCAGCAGCTGGCTTACAGAGGCTTTATCTTTCAATATATCCCCTCATACTCACTTCTCTATGTCTTCTACCTTGCAAAAAGTGGATGGTTTTCTTTTTGTAGAATTGCAACAATTCTTTCCTTATATCTCAGGTTAAGTTCATAGGTGTTCAGAATGATTTAATAGCTATATAGCTGAATTCAAGGGAACAGAGGAAACAAGGGTCGCTTACTCTTCCACCATCTTCCCTCCATCCTTCCTTAATCTACATTCTTTTAACAAGCAGACCAAATCACACCCAGTATCTAGTTTGTTTGTTCTTTGGTATTTTTCTCTTTTATTATTTTTTGTGGCTTTTTCTCTTTTTTTTTTTCTTTTCTGGACAAAATGACAAAATGAAGAAACTTACAACAAAAGGAAGAACATAAAGTAGAACTCATGGCCAAGAACTTAATCAAAACAGAAATAAGTAACATGTCCAAAATAGAAGTTAAAACAATTATAAAGATTCTAGTTGAGCATGAAAAAAGCATAGAAGATACTGGAGAATTCCTTACTGCAGAGATCAAAGAATTAAAATCCAGTCAGTCCAAAATTTAAAATGTCATAATGGAGATACAAACACAAGTGGATCCCTCAAAAATTAGGATTGATGAAGCAGAGGAACAATTCAGTAATATAGAATACAAAATTATGGAATATAATGAAGCTACACAGAAGAGAGAAGAAATGTCATGGATCACAAAGGTAGGTTTAGGGAACTCAGCAACTTATTAAAACATAATGACATCCATATCATATCATCTGGGACATAGAAGTCCCAGAAGATGAAGAGAGAGGAAAAGAGGTAGAAGGTTTATTCAGACAAATTACAGCTGAAAAGTTCCCTAATCTGGTGAAGGATGCAGATATCAAAATACAAGAAGCACAGAGAAATCCCATTAAATTCAACAAAAGTCAATCTTCACCAAGGCATATCATAGTCAAATTCACAAAATACACAGACAGGGAAGAATCCTGGAAGCAGTAGAGAAAAAAAAAAGTCTTTAATCTACAAAGGAAGACGGGACAGACTTGCAGCAGATCTGTACACAGAAACTTGGCAGGACAGAAGACAGGATATTTTCAACCAGGGAAATGGGAAATACATGCAACCAAGAATTCTTTTTTTTTTTTAAAGATTTTATTTATTTATTTGACAGAGAGAGAGATCACAAGTAGGCAGAGAGGCAGGCAGAGAGAGAGGAGGAAGCAGGCTTCCTGCAGAGCAGAGAGCCCGATGTGGGGCTCGATCCCAGGACCCTGAGATCATGACCTGAGCCGAAGGCAGCGGCTTAATCCACTGAGCCACCCAGGCGCCCCCAACCAAGAATTCTTTATCAAGCAAGGCTGTCAGTCACAATAGAAGGAGAGATAAAGAGATTCCCAAAGAAAACAAACAAACAAAAAACTAACGGAGTTTGTCACCACTAAACCAGCCCTGCAAGCAATATTAAGGGGTACTCTTTGAGTGAGGAAAAAAGACAAAAAACAACAAAGGTTAGGGGAAGGGGGTGGGGGGACGGGTGAGCCTGGTGATGAGTATTAAGGAAGGCATGGATTGCACTGAGCACTGGGTGTCATACACAAACAATGAATTATGGAATACAACATCAAAAACTAATGATGTACTGTATGGTGACTAACACAAATAAATAAGGGGAAAAAAAGAAAAAGAAAGAGAAAGGGCCAGGGAACACAACCAGAAACACCAACTCTACAGGTAACACAAGGACAGTAAATTCGTATCTTTCAATAATCATTTTGATCATTGGACCACATTCTGTAAGCAAAAGATATGAGTTATCAAAATGGATTAAAAAACAAGACCTGTGGATATGCTGTCTACAAGAGATTCATTTTAGACCTAAAGACACATGCAGATTCAAAGTGAGGAGATGAAGAAGCATCTATCATGCTAATGGACATTAAAAGAAAGCCAGAGTAACCATACTTACAAAAGAAAAAATAGATTTTATTTAGCTGTTTTTTATTTAAATTTTGTTAGTTAACATACAGTGCAATATAAATTTCTGGAGTATAATTTAGTATTTCATCACTTATGCACAACACCTAGTGCTCATCACAAAAAAATGTCCTCCTGAATACCCATTACCCATCTAGCCTACCCACACCCATGTCCCTCCATCAACCCTCAGGTTGTTTTCTATCATTACCAATAATGTATGGCTTGTATCCCTCTCTCCATTTTTTTCTTTCCCCTCTTCCCATGCGTTTGTCTGTTTTCTTTCATAAAGTCCAAATATGAATGAGATCATATGGTACTTGTCTTTCTCTGATTTACTTTGCTTAGCATAATATACTCTATCTCTAACCATGTCCTTGCAAATGGCAAGATTTAATTATTTTTGATGGCTGAGTATTATTGCATGGTGTGTGTGTTTGTGTGTGTGTGTGTGTATCACATCTTTTTTTTATCCATTCATCATTTGATGGACATTTGGGCTCTCTCTCTATTTGGCCATTGTTGATAATGCTTCTACAAACAACAGGGTGCATGTATCCCTTTGAATCTGTATTTTTGTATCCTTTGGGTAAATAACTAGTAGTGCATTGCTGTATGGTAGGGATTTTTTTTTTTTATCTTGGAGGAACCTCCACAGTGTTCTCCAGAGTGGCTGGCTGTGCCACTTTGCATTACCACCAACACTGCAAGAGGACCCCCCCCCTTCTTCAAATCCTTACCAACCCCTGTTGTATCTTGTGTTGTTAATTTCAGCCATCTGACAAGTGTCTCATCATGATTTTCATTTGTATTTCCCTGATGCCAAGTGATGTGAGATGGTATCTTATCATGGTTTTGATTTGTATTTCCCTGATGACAAGTGATGTTGAGTATACTGTCATATGTCCATTACCATCTGGGTGTCTACTTTGGAAAAGTGTCTATTCATGTCTTCTCCCCATTATTTTACTAGATTATTTGTTTTTTTGGTTGTTGAGTTTGGTAAGTTTTTCATACATTTTGGATACTAACCCTTTATCAGATACATCACTTGCAAATATCTTATCCCATTCCATGGGTTGCCTTTTAATTTGTTGTTGTTGTTGTTCCCTTCACTGTGCTAAGGATTTTTCTCTTGATGAGGTCCCAATAGTTAATTTTTGCTTTTGTTTCCCTAGCCTTTGAAGATGTGTCTAATAAGAAGTTGCTGTGACTGAGGCCAAAGAGGTTGTTGCCTGTTTTCTCCTCTAGGACTTTGATGGTTTCCTGTCTCATATTTAGCTATTTCATCCATTTGGAATTTATTTTTGTGTATGGTGGAAGATAGTGGTCCAGTTTCATTCTTCTCCATGATGCAGTCCAGTTTTTCCAACACCATTTTTTGAAGTGACACTTTTTTTCCATTGGATATTTTTTCCTGCTTTGTTGAAAATTAGTTAACCATAGAGTTGTAGGATCATGTCTCAGCTCTCTATTCTGTTCCATTGATCTATGTGTCTATTTTTGTGCCAGTACCATACTGTCTTGATGACTACAGCTTTGTAGTATAGCTTGAAATCAGGAATCATGATGACTACAGGTGTTTTTTTTTTTCTTTTTCACAATTGATTTAGCTATTTGGGGTCTTTTGTAGTTCCATACAAATGTTAGTATCATTTGTTCTAGCTCAGAGAAAAGTGTTCATGGTATTTTCATAGGGATTATATTAAATGTGTAGCTTTCTCTGGATAGCATAGATTTTTTAACAATGTTTGTTCTTCCAATACATGAACATGGAATGCTTTTCCATTTCTTTGTTTATTCTTCAATTTCTTTCATAAGTGTTCCAAACTTTTCAGAGTTCAGATCTTTTACCTCTTTAGTAGGTTTATTCCTAGGTATCTTCTTGGTTTTGGTGCAATTGCAAATGGACAAATTCCTGATTTCTATTTCTGCTGCATCATTGTTAGCATATAGAAATACAACAGATTTCTGTACATTGATTTTACATCCTGCATCTTTGCTGAATTCTTGTATGACTTCTAGGGATTTTTTTTTTGGTGAAATCTCTCAGGTTTTCTGCATAAAGTATTATGTCATCTGCAAATAGTTAAAGTTTGACTTATTTCTTCCTGATTCAGATGCATTTTATTTATTTTTGTTGTTGTACTGTTGAGACTAAGACTTTTAGTACTATGTTAAATAGTAATGGTGAGAGTGGACATCCCTGTCTTTTTATTGACTGTAGGGGAAATGCTCTCAACTTTCCCCCATTGAGGATATTACGTATGGATCTTTCATGTACGGCTTTTATGATGTTGAGGTAAGTTCCTTTTATCTCTACTTTGTTGAGGAATTTTCTCAAGGAAGGATGTTGTATTTTGTAAAATGCTTTTTTTCTGTACCCATTGACAGGATCATATGACTCTTAACCTTTCTTTTATTAACATGGTGTGTCAATGTAGATTGATTTGCAAATATTGAACCAAACTTTCAGTCCAGGAATAAATCTGACTTGATCATAATAAACAATTCCTTTAATATACTGTTGAATTCAATTTGCTAGTATGTCACTGAGAATTTTTGCAACCATCTTCATCAAGGATATTGGCCTGTAGTTCTCTTTTTTAGTGAGGTCTTTGGTTTTAGAATTAAAGTAATGCTGTCTTTATAGAATGAGTTTAGAAGTTTCCCTTTCATTTTTGATCCAAAGATCAATGAAACCAAAAGATGTCTCTTTGAAAAGATAAATAAAATTGATAAATGTTTAGCCAGACTCATTTAAAAAAAAAGGAGAAAAACTCAAGTAAATTAAATCAGTAAATAAGGAGAAAAAAATAACAGTCAGCACCACAGAAATACAAAAAATTGTAAGAGAATATTATGAAAAAATATATGCCAACAAATGAGACATTCTGGAAGAAATGGGCTAATTCATGGAAACACACAATCTTTCAAAACTGAATTAGAAAGAAATATAAAATTTAAATAGACAAATTACTAGTAATGATATTGAATCAGTAAACAAAAATTTCCCAACAAACAAAAGTCCAGGACCAGAAAGCTTCAGAAAAATTCTACCAAACATTGAAAGAACCTGAAACTAATATACCACTGTACATTAACTATACTGTAATTAATTTTTAAAGACTTTTTTTAAAGATTTTATTTATTTATTTGACAGACAAAGATCACAAGTAGGCAGAGAGGCAGGCAGAGAGAGAGAGAGAGAGGAGGGAGCAGGCTCCCCGCTGTGCAGAAAGCCTGATCTGGGGCTTGATCCCAAGATCCTGAGATCATGACCTGAGCTGAAGGCAGAGGCTTAACCCACTGAGCCACCCAGGTGCCCCTGGAATTAATTTTTTAAGTGCCTTAAAAAATAAAGAGAGTTAATACCTATTCTTTTCAAAATTTCCAAAAAATAGAAAAGGAAGGAAAACTTCCAAATTTAGTCTATGAGGCCATCATTATCTTGTTACCAATACAAACACATTATAAACAAAAGAGAAAACTATGACTCAATATCCTTCATGAAAACATATGCAAAGGGCCTTAACAAAATATTAGCAAACCAAATCCAATAATACATTTAAAACTATTCATCACTTATCATCAGGGAAATGGAAATCTAAACAACAATAAGATATCACCTCACATGTGTCAGAATGGCTAAAATAAAAAACATAAGAAACAGTAAATGTTGGGAAGGATGTGGAGAAAAAATGAAACCTCATGCACTATTGGTGGGAATACAAACTGGGTGCATGCAAGAGATAGAAACGACTACTTTCTTATACCATACACAAAAATAAACTCAAAATGGGTTAAAGACCTAAATGTAAGACCTGAAACCATAAAACTCCTAAAAGTAAACACAGACAGTAATTTTTTTGGACATTGTCCTTAGTGGCATATTTATGTCTATGTCTCATTGGGCAAGGGAAATGAAAGCAAACCCTCTTACACTGTGGGTGGGAATGCAAGTTGGTGCAGCCACTTTGGAGAACAGTGTGGAGATTCCTCAAGAAATTAAAAATAGAGTTTCCCTATGACCCTGCAATTGCACTGCTGGGTATTTACCCCAAAGATACAGATGTAGTGAAAAGAAGAGCCATCTGTACCCCAGTGTTTATAGCAGCAATGGCCATGGTCGCCAAACTGTGGAAAGAACCAAGATGCCCTTCAACGGATGAATGGATAAGGAAGATGTGGTCCATATACATGATGGAGTATTATGCCTCCATCAGAAAGGATGAATGCCCAACTTTTGTATCAACATGGACGTGACTGGAAGAGAGTATGCTGAGCAAAATAAGTCAAGCAGAGAGAGTCAAGTATCACATGGTTTCACTTATTTGTGGAGCATAACAAAGAACATGGAGGATATGGGGAGATGGAAAGGAGAAGGGAGTTGAGGGAAAATGGAAGGGGAGATGAACCATGAGAGACTATGGACTCTGAAAATCAGCCTGAGGGTTTTGAAGGGGCAAGGGGTTGGAGGTTGGGGAACCAGGTGGTGGGTAATAGAGAGGGCATGTATTGCATGAAGCACTGGATGTGGTGCAAAAACAATGAATACTGTTACGTTGAAAATAATAATTAATTAATTAATTAATTAATTTTTTAAAAAGAAATCAAAAATAAACTATTGGTACCACATCAAAATAAAAAGCTACTGCACAGCAAAGGAAACCACCAACAAACAAAAAGACAACCTACTGAACGGGAGAAGATATTTGCAAATAATATATCCAATAAGAGGTTAATATACAAAATACATAAAGAACTTACATAATGGCAACCAAAATGTGAATAATCCAATGAAAAAAGAAGCAGAGAACCTGAATAGACTTTTCTTCTTAAAAAGGCATACAGATGGTCCACAGACCAATGAAAAGATGCTCAGCATCACCAGTCATCAGGGATATGCTAGTCAAAGCCACAATGAAGTGCCACCTCACACCAGTGAGAATGACTAGTATCAAAAGACAAAATAAAATGGCAAGTGTTGGAGGTTCCTTCTGAGAAAGTGATGTAGGAAGACCCTGAATTCACTTCCTTCATGGAACACTCCAAATTACCCCTATTTATAGAACAATTACTCCTGAAGAAGGACTGAGGGCTTACCAAATATCTTCTGCACAGCAAACAACACACAGAATAACAAAAGAGAACAGCAAGAGAGATGGATACATAGTAACTATGGGAACCACCAACCCTGATGCAGTGAACTTGGAAAAGATTAGTACTGAAGGACCAGGAGCAGATCCATCTGTCTTTGGGCACAAAAAGAAAGCTGCAGTTTAAAAGAACAAGTAGTTTATAAAAGATCCAGCCCCAGAAATCTGTCAAATGGCTGAGGAACTGCGCAGACTCTCTCTGAGTCAAAGGAATTGGTGAGTGACACAATTTACTCTTGAAAATGCAGACCAGAGTGAAGTATGGACACCATAACTGGTTTTCTACTTCATTGAACTCCAGATACCTAGTCCACACTGGACCTGAACATGCTGGGGCATAGAATAAAAAACTGCAAATTAAGAGCAACTAGCATATAAAAGTGACAGCCCTGGAAGTTCATCAGATGATGAGGAAACTACTAGAATTCTCTTCTGGAGGGTTGAGTTTGAAGACACAGTTTACACTCCCCTTTATATTAATAATGTAAATAGAAGCAAAGGCTGGGCACTCCAATCAGCCTGCCACCTCAGTGCCTTGGCTACAGAAGTGGTCACATGGCAGTGCACACTGGGAAACCCCTGGTTAGTGCTCACTACAGCTCTGTCCTTTGCACAAAGATCACACAGACATAAAGCACCCTGGTACACACTAGGTCTACATCACTTTGGCTTCAGATGACTTGCTAAGAAACACTCAATGCAGAGGACTCTGAGACCTTCTGGGTGACATCTGCTTCAGATCCGGCAGCCCCATGAGGTTGCCCCTATTCAGAGAACCTTGTAAACCCCTGTCATGGCTCCAAAAATCTATAAGGGCACCCCCTGCATGGAGTAACCTATAATACCTCTTCCTAGGATGGTCTTGACTCCAGTTGCCTGGCAAGGGAACCCCCTATACTAAGTACGCTGGAAAACCTACCTTGCATTCACTCTAGCTTCAACTGTCTTGCCAAAGTGCCCTCTGTGTAGAAAGTCCCAGGATGTGATGGCTTCATCCATTTCAACTTCAGCTATCCTGCTGCACAGAGAACCCAGGGACCCCTCAGCTTGTACCAACTTCAGCTTTAGCAAACATGCCAGTGTACTCCTATGCAGAGACCCTGAGGGAGACCCCATGCCATGCTCATTTCAGCTTCATCCATCCAATGAAAGAAGCCATAGAATGGAGTGTCCGTGAACTCCAGCCCATACCAGCCACAACTCTGGCCAGGCAGTAAAATTCATCAAAAACACAGAGTCTGCATTGGGGAGGGTAAGTGCTATCGTGAGTGCTGTGAAGTGTGTAAACCTGGCGATTCACAGACCTGTACCCCTGGGGATAAAAATACATTATATGTTTATTAAAAAAAAAAAAAATTTGGAAGGGGAGGCGAACCATAAGAGACTATGGACTCTGAAAAACAACCTGAGGGTTTTGAAGGGTCAGGGGTGGGAGGTTGGGGGAACAGGTGGTGGGTAATGGTGAGGGCATGTTTTGCATGGAGCACTGGGTGTTGTGCAAAAAGAATGAATACTGTTATGCTGAAAAAATAAATAAAATGGAAAAAAAAAACAAAAAACACAGAGTCTGCATAGAGGAAAGCCATACACAATAACATTCCTCCAAGTTTAGGAGAACTAGGTGTTCTTCCTAAACCATAAAACACACAGAAAATCAAGTTCAATGGGGAGACAAAGGAACATGTTCCCAAAGAAAGAATAAGACAAAGCTTCAAAAGGAACTAAATGAAATTCAGATAAGCAAGCTAAAAAAATGTTTAGAGTACTGATTGTGAATATGCTCACCATACTGAAGAGAAGAGTGGAAAAACTCAGTGAGACCTTCCATAAAGATAAAAAAATATCAAAAAGGAGCCAATTGGAGTTGAAAAATTCAATAACTGAATACACTACAGGGCATCAACAATGGATTAGAGCATACAGAAAGACATATCAACTATCTGCAAGACAGGGTAATTGAAAGAACCCAAGCTGAACAGCAAAAAGAGGGAAAAAACTAATAAATTAGGATAGCTTGTTGAATCACTATATTGTACACCTGAAACTAATATACTATATGTTAACTATACTGGAATTAAAATTAAAACTTAATTTAAAAATAAAGATAGCTTGGGGCACCTGGGTGGCTCAGCGGGTTAAGCCTCTGCCTTCGGCTCAGATCATGATCTCAGGGTCCTGGGATCGAGCCGCACATCGGGCTTTCTGCTCAGCAGGGAGCCTGCTCCCCCCTCCCCGCCTGCCTCTGTCTGCCTCTCTGCATACTTGTGATCTCTGTCTGTCAAATAAATAAATAAAATCTAAAAAAAAATAAATAAAGATAGTTTAAGGGCCCTCTTGGACAACATCAAGCAAATGAACATTCTTTATTATAGGGGTCCCAGAAGAAGACAGAGAAAGAGGAAGAAAACTTATTTGAGGAAATAATAATGAAAAACTTCCTTTACCTAGGGAAAAAAATAGACATCCAGGTTCAAGAAACACAGAGAGTTACAAACAAGAGTTACAAACAAGCTCAAGGAAGTTTATAACACAAAACATAATAATTAAAAGATCAAAGTTTAAAGATAAGGAGAATTTTGACAGCAACAAGAGAGAAGCAAAATTTGCATAGAAAAGAAACCCTATAAATATGTCAGTTCACTTCTCAATAGTAACTCTGCAAGCCAAAAGGGATTGGCATAATATATTCAAAGTACTTCAAGTAAGAAACCTTCAACCAAAAATACTCTACCCAACAAGGTTAACATTCAGAATTGGAAAAAAGATAAAAAAGATTTTTAGACAAACAAAAGTTAAAAGGGGGTATCACCACTAAAATAGCCTCACAAGAAATATTAAAGGGCTTTATTTTTTATTATCAGAAAGTTTCAACTTTATTACTGATCAATTGAATTTAAATTAAAACAATGAGATTTCAATGTAAGATTGACAAAAGATTGCTAGTGTTTTCTGTTAGTAGTGATAGGGAAATGATCACTCAGATTTGTATCAACAGGAATATAAGATGGCATAATTTTCCAGTGGAGAATTTGACAACATGTGTTGAAAATTATTTAAAAATGAGCAAATATTTCTTAAATATTTTATTTATTTATTTGAGAGAGAGCGAGAGCATGACCTGAGCCAAAGGTCACTTAACCGTCACTTAACCGACACTTAACCGAATGAGCCACCCAGGTGCTACAAAAATGAGAAAATACTTTTAACTCAGCATTTCCAATTGTAGGAATTTATCCAAAGAAAATAAGTAGACTTAAATACAAAGAGTTATATATGGATATTCAGCATAACATTGTTTATAAGGAAAAAATAGAAACTGCATGGAACTTCTTTTATTTTTTCCGTAAATAAACTCTACGCCAAATGTAGGGTTTGAACTCATGATCCTGAGATCAAGAGTTGTGTTCTCTACTGACTAATGCAGCCAGGTGCACCAAAGGAACTTCTTAAAGTGAAAAGGAAAAGGCTATAATTCTACATAAGAAAATTATGAATAAACGGATAGATACATGACAACATATACATAAAACATGGAGGAGGGAGCAAAAAAAAGTATTTTTGAATGTGTTTGAACTTAAAACTTAGTTTTAACTTAATATAGACTGCTATACACTTGCGATGTTATACATAAACTTCATGGTAGTCACAAACCCCAACCTATAAAACATACCTTTAAAAAGAAAATGAAAGCACTACAGAAGTGCATCAATCACAAAGACAGACAGTAAGTGATGCATAAACAATGAATCTTGGACCACTGAAAAAATAAAGTTTAAAAAAATCATACACTGCATTACCATACAGCAACAAAAATAAACTACTGCTATCTGCAATAATATTAAAAAAAAAGAAAGACAGCAAGAGAAGACAAAAAGAATTGAGAATAACTACAAAAACAACCCAAAAACAATTAACAAAATGGCAGTAAGTACATATCTATCAATAATTACTCTAAGTGTAAATGGCCCAAATGCTCTGATAAAAAAAAAATAGGATAGCGGAATAGTGCTATCGTGAGTGCTGTGAAGTGTGTAAACCTGGCGATTCACAGACCTGTACCCCTGGAGATAAAAATACATTATATGTTTATAAAAAAAAAATTGGAAGGGGAGGCGAACCATAAGAGACTATGGACTCTGAAGAACAACCTGAGGGTTTTGAAGGGTCAGGGGTGGAAGGTTGGGGGAACAGGTGGTGGGTAATAGGGAGGGCACGTTTTGCATGGAGCACTGGGTGTTGTGCAAAAACAATGAATACTGTTATGCTGAAAAAATAAATAAAATGGAAAAAAACAAAAAACAAAAAAAAACACAAGACCTGTGTATATGCTCCCTACAAGAGAACAACTCAGACCTAACAACACATACAGATTGAAAGTGAGAGGATGGAAAAACCTTTACCAAGCAAATACAACAGGAAAAAAATCAGGGTAGTCATACATAAATCAGACAAAATAAACTAAAAACAAAGACTGTAATAAAAAAAAACTAAGAAGGGTATTACATACTAATAAAGGGATTGATCCAATAAATATTGTAAGTACCTATTCACCCAACAATGGAGCACACAAATACACACAAATACATAAAGCAGTTCTTGGCAGAATAAAGGGAGAAATTTATGACAACAAAATAATAGTACAGGACTCTAACACCACACTTATATCAATGAATAGATCATCCAAGCAGGAAATCAGTGAAGAAGCAATACCTTTGAATGACAGACTAGACCAGATGGATACAGTAGATATAGATAGAACATCACATACAAAAATAACAGAATAAACAGTTTTCAAATGAATGTATAACATTCTCCAGATAGAACACCTTGGGCCAAAAAACAAGTCAATAAATTTTAGGATATTGTGGAAGAGTTAAGATGACAGAGTAGTAGAGGGACCCGATACTTGCCTTGTCCCTCAAACACAGCCAGATAAATTTCAAATCATTCTGAACACCCAAGAAATTGATCTGAAGACTGTGAGAACAAACTTTACATCTAGAGGGAGAAAATGGCCATATCATGGAAGGTAGTTGCTGAGGAGTGTTGATCTGGGGGAGAAAAGAACCGCAGCTCCTGCAAAGGGAAGGGAAATACAATCACGGAGAAAGAAACGAGAAAGAGAGAGAGGAAATGTGAAATTAGTGTGCAGGGGATTGCACAAGAAAAAATTCTTCCCCCAAACCTTTGACTGGACAAAGGATAGGGGCCAACTACTGCAAGTTCTTATACATAGTGGAACTCAAAATCTTAAGTTTTAGAAGTCTGCACCATCCCTGCTGTCATTCTTAGTGAGTTTAGTGGTGGTCCTGTGGGGAAGAGAGCAGAGGCCTGGGAGCAGACAGTGTGGTCTGAGGATCCCCTGGTTCACTCCCGTTCTTAGAGTGCTTTTGGGATAGGTGGCATGGTCTCTCTAGGGACAAAAGAGGTGGTGGGTGCCCACCATGCTGCCCTTCATTAGCATAGCAACAGAAACACCTGCAGAGGGCAGCAAACATTGGTGCTGGCTTTTTGAAGTACTTTACCATAAAATGCAAACCAGTGTGTGACAGTGTGACTGCTTTTCTGGGACAAACTGGCACCAGACACATAGGATCAGTGCATGTCCATGCTCTGCCAGGTCCATTAAATTTGGAGTTTAGAAACCCAACCATGTTCCTGAGATAAAACACAGGATAACTGTACTGCCTGGCGGGAAGACAGCTCTGACAAAGACATGGTGAAAACAGAAATCTGATGGAAGCCAGAGTCACAAGAGAGGAGATCCTTTTCTATAATAGCTTCCTAAAGAGTGGAAGGTGAGAACTGACCATTCTGGGGATGAAAGGGCAGGGCCACACCACTTTCTCCCTTCTTATCAGCACGGACAGACATCAGTGAATAAGGCAGAGCTCTCAGTGGAAGCTGAAGCCACTTACACCAAATCCTGTTCCCCAACACATTCAGGTACATCCTTTCTAGGCAAGTCTGTGTGAAAAGAACTGTAGCAGGCCCCTCCCTCAGGAGACCAGCGCAAACCCCTCACATATACCAAGTCTACTGATCATAGAGTACTACAAATCTTCAGCTCTAGGGATAATGGGATCTAGCTTTTAACCAGCAGACCAAAACAAACCCAGTTAAAACTTGAGACAAAGTGGTCAAGGTCCAAGAACTCCCCACTGCAGGCAGAGAAACTGCAGAGAACTGAGCTGAAGGAAGGAGCAGCCAAAACACAACAGCAGAGTATGAATTCTGAAATATTTGCTGAAACACCAGGCCCAAGACAGTATAGGATCTTTTCTTATTACATCATTAATCTCATAAGAAGGAATATAACAAGCTTTTCTAACACAAGCGTGCGTGCACACGCACACACACACACACACACATACACACACCCACACACACACACACACACACACAGTGACCTAGAAATAAATGACAAGATGGAGGAATTCACACCAAAAGAAAGAACAGGAAGAAGAATTGTCGGAATTAATCAAAAGATACAAGTAAATCTATGAAAGACCCACAGCAAATATCATCTTCCATGGGAAAAAGCTTGCAGCCTTCCCGTTGAGATCAGGAACACGACAAGGATGCCCACTCTCACCACTCTTGTTCAACATAGTATTAGAAGTTCTAGCAACGGCAATCAGACAACAAAGAGAAATAAAAGGTATCCAAATTGGCAAGGAAGAAGTCAAACTCTCTCTCTTCGCAGATGACATGATTCTTTATATGGAAAACCCCAAAGACTCCACCCCCAAACTACTAGAACTCATACAGCAATTCAGTAACGTGGCAGGATACAAAGTCAATGTACAGAAATCAGTGGCTTTCTTATACACCAACAATGAAAATACAGAAAGGGAAATTAGAGAATCAATTCCATTTACTATAGCACCAAGAACCATAAGATACCTGGGCATAAACCTAACCAAAGAAGTAAAGGACCTGTACTCAAGGAACTACAGAACACTCATGAAAGAAATTGAAGAAGACACAAAAAGATGGAAGACTGTTCCATGCTCTTGGATTGGAAGAATAAACATTGTTAAAATGTCTATACTGCCTAGAGCAATCTATACTTTTAATGCCATTCCGATCAAAATTCCACGGGTATTTTTCAAAGAGCTGGAGCAAATAATCCTAAAATTTGTATGGAGCCAGAAGAGACCCCGAATTGCTAAGGAAATGTTGAAAAACAAAAACAAAACTGGCGGCATCACGTTACCCTATTTCAAGCTTTACTACAAAGCTGTGATCACCAAGACAGTGTGGTACTGGCATAAAAACAGACACATAGACCAGTGGAACAGAGTGGAGAGCCCAGATATGGACCCTCAACTCTATGGTCAAATAATCTTCGACAAAACAGGAAAAAATATTCAATGGAAAAAAGACAGTCTCTTCAATAAATGGTGCTGGGAAAACTGGACAGCGATATGTAGAAGAATGAAACTCGACCATTCTCTTACACCGTACACAAAGATCAACTCGAAATGGATAAAAGACCTCAACGTGAGACAGGAATCTATCAGAATCCTAGAGGAGAACATAGGCAGTAACCTCTTCGATATCAGCCACAGCAACTTCTTTCAAGATATGTCTCCAAAGGCCAAGGAAACAAAAGCAAAAATGAACTTTTGGGACTTCATCAAGATCAAAAGCTTCTGCACAGCAAAGGAAACAAACAGTCAACAAAACAAAGAGGCAACCCACGGAATGGGAGAAGATATTTGCAAATGACAGTACAGACAAAAGGTTGATATCCAGGATCTATAAAGAACTCCTCAAACTCAACACACACAAAACAGATAATCATATCAAAAAATGGGCAGAAGATATGAACAGACACTTCTCCAACGAAGACATACAAATGGCTATCAGACACATGAAAAAATGTTCATCATCACTAGCCATCAGGGAGATTCAAATTAAAACAACATTGAGATACCACCTAACACCAGTTAGAATGGCCAAAATTAGCAAGACAGGAAACAACGTGTGTTGGAGAGGATGTGGAGAAAGGGGAACCCTCTTACACTGTTGGTGGGAATGCAAGTTAGTGCAGCCACTTTGGAGAACAGTGTGGAGATTCCTGAAGAAATTAAAAATAGAGCTTCCCTATGACCCTGCAATT
Organism: Meles meles; assembly: GCF_922984935.1. NCBI lineage: Eukaryota > Metazoa > Chordata > Mammalia > Carnivora > Mustelidae > Meles > Meles meles. The sequence continues at coordinate 48,090,713 of NC_060087.1, read as the reverse complement.
GCACTGCTGGGTATTTACCCCAAAGATACAGATGTAGTGAAAAGAAGGGCCATTGTACCCCAATGTTTATTGCAGCAATGGCTACGGTCGCCAAACTGTGGAAAGAACCAAGATGCCCTTCAACGGATGAATGGATAAGGAAGATGTGGTCCATATACACAAAGGAGTATTATGCCTCCATCAGAAAGGACGAATACCCAACTTTTGTAGCAACATGGACGGGACTGGAAGAAATTATGCTGAGCAAAATAAGTCAAGCAGAGAGAGTCAAGTATCATATGGTCTCACTTATTTGTGGAGCATAACAAATAACATGGAGGACATGGGGAGATGGAGAGGAGAGGGAGTTGAGGGAAACTGGATGGGGAGATGAACCATGAGAGACTATGGACTCTGAAAAACAACCAGAGGGTTATGAAGAGGCGGCAGGGGGATGGGGGGGGTGGGAGGTTGAGGAACCAGGTGGTGGGTAATAGGGAGGGCACGTACTGCATGGAGCACTGGGTGTGATGCCAAAACAATGAACACTGTTATGCTGTAAATAAACAAATAAAAATAAATATTAAAAAAAAAGATACAAGTAAGATGCCTGAACCAGATTTTGAAACAACAATCAAAAGGATAATAGCTGGGCTTGAGGAAAGCACAGAAGACTTTAGAGAATGCCTTACTGCAGAGATAAAGGAACTAAAAAGTAGTCAGGCTGAAATTTTTTAAAAATGCTATAACCAAGATGCAAAGCTGACTGGATGTAATGACAACAAGGATGAATGAAACAAGGGAATGAATCAGTGACATAGAGGATATAGTTGTAGAAAATAATTAAGGTGAAAAGAAGAAGGGAAAGAAAAGTATTGGATCAGGAATGTAGAATTAAGGAACTCAGTTACTCTGCAAAGCATAATAACATTCATATCATAAGAGTCCCAGAAGAAGAAGAGAGAGGAAAAGGGGCAGAAGGTTTACTTGAGGAAATCTGAGCTGAAAATTACTCTCATCTGGGGAAGGAAACAGACATCAAAATCCAAGAAGCACGCAAAACTTCCATCAAATTTGACAAAAGCCAGCCAACACCAAGACATATTGTAGTCAAATTCAAAAAATACAGAGGGCACCTAGGTGGCTCAGTCAGTTAAACAGCTGCCTTTGGCTCAGGTCATGATTCCAGGGTCCTGGGATTGAGCCTTGCATTGGGTTCCATGCTCAATTGAGAGGCTGCTTCTTCTTTTCCCTCTTCCTCTGCCTGTTTCTCTCCCTGCTTGTGCACTTGTGCTCGCTCTCTCTCTCTCTTTCTGTGTGTCAAATAAATAAACACATAAATACATAAATAAATCTTTTTTTTTAAAGAAAATACACAGACAAGAAAGCATCCTGAAAGCAGCAAGGGGAAAAATTCCTTAACCTACAAGGGAAGAGAGACCAGGCTCACAACACATCTGTCCACAGAAATATGGCAGGCCAGAAATAAAGGCAACCAGGAATTCTTTACCTAGAAAGTCTGTTATTCAGAATAGAAGGAGAGATAAAGATTCCCAAGGTTGAATTTCCAAGATGGTTGAGGAGTAGAAGACCTTAGTTTTGTCTGGTCCCAGAGTTCAACTAGATAGCCATCAAACCATTTAGAACACCTGTGAACTTGACCTGAGATATAAGAAAAGAATTGTTGCAATTGTACAAATAGAAAAGTGACCACAGAAAGAACAAAGAAGCCTGAGTGCAACAGAGTTCCCAACTGTCAGAGTATCAGAACAGGGAAGCTGGCTGCAAATAGCAAGGCTAGGAGTGGACTTTCAGGTTGGTGTTCCCATAAACCATTAGCTCTGTTGTAGAAGGCCCATCCTCTGTATTTTTCTTCTGTTGGGCATTTCTCCTCCTTGTCATTTTGGTGAGAGATGACTGATCAGATGTAGCTGGATGTATCGGCCGTGGTGCAGTCAAGGTGCACCCTGGAACGCTTCTGAGCCATCAGGATTCCCCACCCAAATGAGAGAAAAAAGAAAAGAAAAAGAAAAAGAAAAGAAAAGAGAGAGAGAGAGACAGGGAAAAAAGGGAAGATAAAAAGAGAAGGCTCAGCCCAAATGGACCCCAAGATAAGGTTTATGAAGTATACAAACAAAAACAGACAAACAAAAAGACTGATAAAAGTACATGACAATGATGCCAAAACAATGAACACTGTTATGCTGTAAATAAGCAAATAAAAATAAATAAATTAATTAAAAAAAATAAAGGAAAAAAAAAGTACATGACAAGAGGAAAAAAAAATATGTATATATATAAAAGCAAAAAAAAAATAAAAAGGAAGAACCTCGTCAAAAAGAACCCCAAGTATAAGATTTATATACTATCAGGACAAACACAAATACACAGAAACACTGGAGGAAGAAAAAGATGGGAGAGTGGTTATAAATTCTCAGTGTGGGCGAGGAAGGTTATTTTGATTCTCCCTGGGTGTATCTTGATATATTTGTTAAAAGACTCAACTTTCCTAAGACAAAGGGGAACCACAGCATGGTCAGGCAACCACTCTCCAAGAAGGGGACCAGGAAGCAGCAGAACGACAGCAAGAGCCCGCTCATTCCCCCAGGTGGAGCAGCACAGATGTACACCACAGGGGTCCATAAAGTTTAGAGACTGGAAACGGGTCTGCATGCCTGAGATAAAAACACTTGGCCACAGGCTGGGTGAGCACAGAGTGTGGACAGAGACCAGGGAGACTGGAGTGACTGGATACTATTTTCTGATGGCTCACAGAGGAGTAGGGGGCACAAGATTTTGGCTCCAGAATGGGAGATTGGGAGGCTTCCAATTTCATTCTCTTCCTCTAAAGTGATGCAGAGAGACTTCAGGGAACAAAAGACACAGAGCAATCCGGAGTCACTTACTAATCCTGGAACCCTGGCAAGGGTAGTGCAATTCCACCTGGGGCAAATACACCTGAGAATCACTGCAACAGGACTGGCTGCAGGAGATGTGCAAGAACATCTGGCTAAGGCCAAGTTTACCTATCACATAGAAATGCAAAACTCCAGCACTAAGCAAAAATAATACACAGAATTCATGGGGTTTTTTCTCATGATTTTTCAGTCTTTCAATTTTAATTTTTTTTCTTTCCTTTATGACCAATTTATTATTTTATCAACTCTTTATTTAAAGTCTTTTTTTAATTTTCTTTTTTATAACTCAATTCTATCCTCTCATTGAATTTATTATAGTTTTGTATATATAAGAGCTTTTCTTTCTTAAATTTTGGAATGCAGTTTCCTCTAATAAAACACCCAGGATATAGTGTATTGCTCTGTTCTGTTCTGTTCACCTGTATGTTTATCTTCTTTCTTCTTTCTTTTAATTTTCATTAATGCAGTTATGTTTTCTCTTTCATTGGATTTAATTTTATTTTTTTAGATAGATAAGTTTTTCCTTCTTTACAATTTTGGGATCTAGTTGTCAAACAAACAAACAAACCAAAACACACACAGGATCCAGTGTATTGTACTATTTTGTTCACTTGTCTGATTATATTCTCTTTCTTTTTCCTTTTTTAAATTATTTGCCTGTTATTTTTTTATTTTAATTTATTTATTTGACAGAGAGAGATCACAAGTAGGCAGGCAGAGAGAGAGGAGGAAGCAGGCTCCCCACTGAGCAGAGAGCCCGATGTGGGGCTTGATCCCAAGACCCTGAGATCATGACCTGAGCCGAAAGCAGAGGCTTTAACCCACTGAGCCACCCAGGTGCACCTTGACTGTTATTTTTTTAATTTTATTTTATTTTTTCAGTGTTCCAAGATTCATTGCTTATGCACCATACCCAGTGCTCCATGCAATATGTGCCCCCCCTTAATACCCACCACCAGGCTCACCTATCCCCACACCCCCCCTCCCTTGCGAAATGCTCAGTTTGTTTCTCAGAGTCCACAGTATCTCATGCTTCGTCTTCCTCTCCAGTTTACCCCAGTTCACTTTTCCTTTCCTTCTCCTAATGTCCTCCATATTATTGCTTATGCTCCACAAGTAAGTGAAACCATATGATAATTGACTCTCTCTGCTTGACTTATTTCTTTTTTTTAATATTTTATTTATTTGACAGAGAGAAATCACAACTGGGCAGAGAGGCAGGCAGAGAGAGAGGAGGAAGCAGGCTCCCTGCAGAGCAGAGAGCCGGACGTGGGGCTCGATCCCAGGACCCTGGGATCATGACCTGAGCCGAAGGCAAAAGCTTTAACCCACTAAGCCACTCAGGCACCCCTGCTTGACTTATTTCACTCAGCATGATCTCCTCCAGTCCCATCCATGTTGATCAAAAGAAGGGTATTAATCCTTTCTGACGGAGGCATAATATTCCATTGTATATATGGACCATATCTTCTTCATCCATTGATCTGTTGAAGGGTATCATGGTTCCTTCCACAGTTTGGTGATTGTGGATATTGCTGCTATGAACATTGGGGTACGGATGGCCCTTCTTTTCACTTTATCTGTATCTTTGGAGTAAATACCCAGTAGTGCAATTGCAGGGTCATAGGGTAGCTATTTTTAACTTCTTAAGGAATCTCCACACTGTTTTCCAAAGTGGCTGCACCAACCTGCACTCCAATCAACAGTGTAAGAGGGCCCCCTTTCTCCACATCTTCTCCAACACTTGTTAAATTGTATTCATTTACTTTTTTTTTCTGATTTTGGATCTCTTCTGATTTGTTTAGTGTATGTTTCTCTGAAGTCATTGTTGCCATTTAATATTTTGTTCTCTTGTTCATCTATTCTTCTCTGGACAGAATGACAAGATGGAAAAGTTCACATCAAAAAAGAGAACAAGAGGCAGTACTGACGGCCAGGTACCTATTCAGTATGGGTATAAGTAAGATGTCACAACAAGAGTTCAGAATAATGATTATAAAGATACCAGCTGGACTTGAAAAAACCATAAAAGACAGAAGAGAATCTCTTTCTGGAGAAATAATAGAACTAAAATCTAATCAGGTCAAAGTAAAAAAAGGCTATTAATGAAAAGAAGTAAAAAATGGAGGCTCTTACTGCTAGGATAAATGATGCAAAAAAGAGAATTCATGCTATAAAAGAAAAAGAATGATGGAGAATGAAGAAGCTGAGAAAAAGACAGATAAACAACTACTGGATCATGAGGGGAGAATTTGAGAGATAAGTGACACTACAGAGTGAAACAATATTAGAGTAATCAGGGTCCCAAAAGAAGAGGAAAAAGAGGGGGCAGAAGGTATATTAGAGAAAATTATAGCTGATAACTTCCTTAATCTGTGGAAAGAAATAGGCATCCAAGTCCAGAAGGCACAGAGAATCCCCCTCCAAATCAATAAAAATAGATCAACAGCCAGACAGGTGTATACAAAAGAAAGACACTTGACCATTCACTTACAGCATACACAAAGATAAACTCAAAGTGGATGAAAGACCTCAATGTGAGACAGGAATCCATCAAAGTCATAGAGGAGAACATAAGCAGTAACCACTTTGACATTGGCCAAAACTTCTTTCAAGACACGTATCCAAAGGTAAGGGAAACAAAAGCTAAAATGAACTTCTGGGACTTCCTCAAGATAAAATCTTCTGCACAACAAAGGAAACAGTCAACAAAACGAAGAGGTAGCCCACTGAATGGGAAAAGATATTTGCACATGACACTACAAAGGGATGATATCAGGATCTATAAAGAACTTCTCAAACTCAACAGGTAAAAAACAAATAATCACACCAAGAAATGCGCAGAGGACATGAACAGACACTTCTCCAAAGAAGACATACAAATGACTAACAGACACATGAAAAAATGTTCATCATCATTAGCCATCAGGGAAATTCAAATCAAAACCACATTGAGATACCACCTTACATCAGTTAGCATGGCAAAAATTGACAAGGTAAGTAACAACAAATGTTGGAGAGGTTGTGGGGAGAACAGAACCCTCTAACACTGTTGGTGGGATTGAAAGTTGGTACAGCCACTTTGGAAAGAAATATGGAGGTTCTTCAAAAAATTAAAAATAGAGCTACCCTATGACCCAACAATTGCATTACTTTTTAGCAATTTTTTTAGCAATTACTAATTTGGGGGCATTTACCCCAAAGTTATAGATGTAGTGAAAAGAATGGTCACATGCACCCCAATATTTAGAACAACAATGTCCACAATAGTGAAACAGTAAGGAGTCAAAATGACCTTCAACAGAAGAATGGATGGGGCGCCTGGGTAGCTCAGTGGGTTAAAGCCTCTCCCTTCAGCTCAGGTCATGATCCCAGGGTCCTGGGATTGAGCCCTGCATCAGGGTCTCTGCTTGGCAGGGAGCCTGCTTCCTCCTCTCTCTCTGCCTGCCTCACTGCCAACTTGTGATCTCTGTCTGTCAAATAAATAAGTAAAAATTTTTTTAAAAAGAAAAATGGATAAAGAATATGTGATCCACATATACAATGAAATATTACTCAGTCATCAGAAAGGATGAATACCCAACTTTTGCATCAACATGGATGGAACTGGCAGAGATTATGCTATGTGAAATAAGTAAAGTGGAAAAAGTCATTTATCATATGGTTTCACTGATTTGTGGAACATAAGGAATATCATGGAGGACATTAGGAGAGGGAAGGGAAAAATGAAGTGGGGGAAATCAAAAGGGGAGATGAACCATGGGAGACTATGGACTATGGGAAATTATCTGAGGCTTTTAGAGGAGAAGGGTTGGGGAGAATGGGTTAGCCTAGTGATGGGTATTAAGGAGGGCATGTACTGCATGGAGCACTGGGTGTTGCATACAAACAATCATGGAAGACTACATCAAAAACTAATGAGGTTCTCTATGGTGACTAACATAACATAATAATAATTTTAAAGTCCAAAAGATACCTAGGAATAAACCTAACCAAAAAGGCAGAGGATTTGTAATCTGAAAACTATAGAACACTTATGAAAGAAATTAAAGTGGACAGCATAAAGAATATTAGGAGAACAAAAGGAAAAGTGAATGGGGAAAAACTGGAAGGGGAGACAAACCATGAGAGACTGTGGACTCTGAGAAACAAACTGAGGGTTTGGAGGGGAGGTGGGTAGGGAGATGGGTGAGCCTGATGGTGGATATTAAAGAGGACACGAATTGCATGGAGCACTGGGTGTGGTGCATGAACAATGAATCTTGGAACATTGAAAAAAATGAAATAACATCTTTAAAAATGATATAGAAACAAAAGGAACACAATACAACAGATCAATGTTCTGTTCACTGAAAAACAAATTAATAAAATTCATAAACCTACAGCCAGACTTATTAAAAATAAGAGAAAAATGACTCAAATAAGGGCACAAATGAGAGAGAGGAAATGACAATGGACACCACAAAAATGCAAACAAATATAAGAGAACATTATGGAAAACTATGAGAACAAATTGAACAATCCGGAAAAAGTAGATATGTTCCTAGAAATATAAGTGACCAGAAATTAAAGAGAAAGAAATAGAAAAAATTTAACTGGCCAATAGCCAGCAAAGAAATTTAACCAGCAATGAAGAAACTCCTAAAAAACAAAAGTCCAGGTCAGGTGGCTTCACAGGGGAATTCTACCAAACATTAAAAGAAAACTTAAATGCTTATTCTTCTCCAACTATTCCAAAGGAAGAATAAAGGAAGGAAATCTTTGAAATTCATTCTGAAATCAGCAATACCCTGATACCAAAACCAGATATAAACACTACTGAAAAAGCGACCTACAGGATATTATCCTTGATGAACATAGATGCAAAAATACTCAATAAAATACTACCAAACATAATCCAACAGGACAGTAAAAGAGTCATTCACCACAATCAATAGGAATTTATACCGGGACTGAAAGGGTGGTTCAATATTTACAAATCAATCAACATGATAGACCACACTGTTTAAAAAGTAAGAATCATAGGTTGCTGGAGGAGAGATGGGTGGAGAGATGGGGTAATTGGGTGATGGCGTTAAGGAGGGCTCTTAATGTAATGAGCACTGGGTGTTATATGCATGTGAGGAGTCACTGAACTCTGACTCTGAAATTAATAATATACTCTACGTTAATTAATTAAATTCAAATTAAAAATGATCATTTCAATAGATGCAGGAGAAGCATTTGACAAATTACGGTATTCACTCATTGCAAAAATCCTCTGTGGTTCTTGTCAATAATGTTGCCAATTACAATATTATGATCTTTCTTTGAACACTATAGAATTTGTATACAATATATAATTTACAAAGCATTAGTGGACTTTCAAAGATTGGATGAATACAAACCAACTCAGTAGAATAACAGAGATCATTACTTATGGCTAAATGTAGGGCTCAACATTGCCACTTCTTAAGTATTTCCTTTTACAGCTTTCTTAGCACTAAGAGTGTAGTGGCCATTTCCTTCTGCTAATCTCTGCTTCCAGTGCTTAAGAAAAAGTCTAACTTAGAAAAAAAACCCTCAACACAGTAGAGTAGAGGGCACATAACACAATAAAAGCCATATGTGGAAGAAAAAAACCCACAGCTAATATCAACCTCAAGGGCAAAACCTGAGAGCTTTTCCTCTACAGCCAGGAACAAGATAAAGATGTCGACTCTTACCACTTCTATTTAACATAGTACTGGAAGTCCTAGTCACAGCAAACAGACAACAAAAACAAATAAAGTCATCCATATCAATGAGGAAGAAGGCAAACTTTCACTCTTTGTGGATGACATCATACTCTATACCGAAATTTCAAGATTCCACCAACAAATTACTAGAACTGAAAAAGAAATTCAGTAAAAGCATGGGAAATAAAGTCAATGTACAGAAATCCATTGCATTTCTATACATTAATAATAAAAGAACAGAAAGGGAAATTAAAGAATACCATTTACAATTGCACCAAAATCATTAAGATACCCAGGAATATCCCTAACCAAAGAGGTGAAAGATCTTTGCTCTCAAAACAACAAAACAGTGATGAACAAATTGAAAATGCCATATTAAAATGAAAAGACATTTCATGCTCATGGATTGTAAGATCAAATATTGTTAAAATGTCTAAAGTACCCAAAGCAAAGTACACATTGAATGTAACTTCTATCAAAATACCAAAAGCATTTTTCAGAGTTAGAACAAAGAATCTTAAAGTTTGTATGGAATCACAAAAGACCCCAAATAGCCATGGCAACCTTGAAAAAGAAAAATAAAGCTGGAGGCATCACAATCCCAGAGTAGAGGTTATATTACAAAGCTGTCGTGATCAAGACAGTATGGTTCTGGCATGAGGGTAGACACATAGATCAAAGGAAAGAAGAGACAAACCAAAAATGAACCAAATATATGGTCGGCCAATCTTTGAAAAAGCAGGAAAGCACATCCAATGGGGGAAAAGACAGTCTCTTTAACAAATGGTGTTGGAAAAACTGGACAGCAGCATGCAAAAGAATGAAACTGCAGCAACTTCACCCACCATACACAAAAATCAATCAAAAATGGATGAAAATCCTAAATGTGAGACAGGAAGCCATCAAAAACTTGAGGAGAACACAAGCAGTAAGTTCTTTGACATCAACCATAGCAACTTCTCTCTAGATTTGTCTCCAGGGACAAGGAAAACAAAAGTAAAATATAAACTATTGAGTCTCCATCAAAATAAAACCTGCCCAGTAAAGGAAACAACCAACAAAACTAAAGGCAACCTATGGATTGGGAAATTTTGCATATGACATATTTGCAAATGACATATCCAATAAAGGGTTAGTATCCACAATACATGAAGGAGTTGTGAAACTCAACACCCAGAAACCAAATAATCTAATTAAGAAATAGAAGACATGAATAGACATTTTTCCAAAGAAGACATCCAGATGCTAACAGATACATGAAAAGATCTTCAATATCAGTGATTATCAGGGAAATACAAATCAAAACTACAGTGACATATCACCTCACATCTGTAAGAATGGCTAAAATCAGCAACACAAGAAAAAAAACGGGTGTTGGTGAGGATGCAGAGAAAGGGGAACCCTCTTGCACTCTTGGTGGGAATGCAAACTGGAGCAGCCACTCTGGAAAGCATTATGGAGGCTCCTCAAAAAGGTAAAAATAAGACTACCTTATGATCCAGCGATTGCACTACTAGGTGTTTACCTGAAGAACACAGAAATACTGACTCAAACGTGCACCCCAATGTTTATAGCTGTAATACCCAAATTATGCAGATCCAAGTGTTCCTAGACTGATGAATGGATAAAAAAGTGGTATATATGTATATTATGCGATATTACTCAGCCCTCAAAAGGAATGAAATCTTGCCATTTGCAATGACGTGGATAGAGCTAAAGAGTATTGTGTTATGTGAAATAAGTCAGTCAGAGAAAGACAAATGCCAAGAAGACATACAGATGGCCAACAGACACATGAAAAGATGTTCAACATCACTCATCATCACGGAAATGCAAAGTAAAATCACAGTGAGATATTACCTCACACCTGTCAGAATGGCTAAGATCAAAAACTCAAGAAACAACAATTGTTGGCAAGCATGCAGAGAAATCGGAACCCTCATGCATTCTTGTTGGGAATGCAAACCAGTGCAGCTACTGTGAAAGACAGTATGGATGTCCCTCACAAAATTAAAAATAGAACTACCCTATGATCCAGTAAGTGTGCTACGGAGTATTTACTCCTAAAATACAAAAAATAAAAATAAAAAAACCCACAAAAAACAAAAACAAGAACAAAAACAAACAAAAAAACCCCTCTAATTCAAAGGGATACAAGCACCCTTATGTTTATTGCAGCATTATTTACAATAGCCAAATTATGGAAGCAACCTAAGTATCCATTGACAGATGAATGGCTATTCAACCACAAAAAGGAATGAAATCTTGCCATTTCCAAAAACATGGATGGAGATGAGAGTATAATGTTAAATGAAATAAGTCAGTCAGAGAGAGACAAATACCATATGCTTTTACTCATATGTGCAATTTAAGAAACAAAACAAAACAAACAAAGGGGGAAAAAAGAGACAAACCCCAAAAACAGACTCAACTATAGAGAACGAACTTGGGATTAACAGAGGGTGAGTGGGTGGATGTATGGATGACATAGATGAAGGGGATTAAGAGGTAGGGATTGCAGCATAGAAAATACAGTCAATAATATTGTAATAATGTTGTATGACTAATGGTGATTCTACTGATCTTGGTGAGCACTGAGTAATGTAGAGAATTGTTAAATCATTATGTCCACCTGAAACAGAACATCGTATGTCAACTATACCTCAATAATAAATTAGAAATAAACAAAATAAAATATAAGGCAGAGTTGTTGGAGACAGAAGTGCCTGGGTTAAATTTATGTCTCTATCAGTTATTAATTGCATATACTTAGACCAGTTTACATTACATAGTCAAGTATCCCATAAAAATGGGCATAAAATGACCTACTCTTTTGAATGACATAAAGCAAAATGAGATAATGACAGTAAAACCAATATATGTAGCTATACATATACACAATTATACACGCATATATTTAGCATGAAGTCATCAATAAATATTATTTATGTTAGTGATTTTGATTTTAATGATTTTCTCAATTCCAAACCTGTTTTAAATAAAATATGCATCTAATCAGAGGGCAAAGGAATTGCGGCCATTGATAATTACATAAAGCAATGAAAGACTTAAAAATAAACTAAGGAGGGGAAATATCTCCATACTGAAAACTAGAAGGAACTGATGAAAGTAATTGGAGAAGACCCAAATCAATGGAATGGTATCTTGTAGTCATGGACTGGAAGAGTTAATATCATTAAAAATGTCAATACTACCATAAACCATGTAGAGATTTGATGCACTCGCTATCAAGATCTCAGTGCATTTTTCACAGAAGTAGAAAAAGGCCCTCTAAAACTTATGTAGAACCAAAAAGACCCCAAATAGCACCACCATCCCCAAAACAATCTTGAGAAAGGAGAACAAAGCAGCAGGTATCACACATTCTGATTTCACTAAATACTCTAAAGTTATCATCATCGAAACCATATGGTACTGGCATGACAACAGAGAAATAGACCAATGCAGCAGAATCAAGAGCCCAGAAATAAACCCAAGCACATACGGTTAACTAATATTTGAGACGGGAGCCAAGCATAATCAGTGAAGAAAAGACAGTCGCTAAGCGGTGCTGGGATGATTGAATAGTCACATGTAAAAGAATGAAACTGGACCCATACCTTACACCACTTACAAAAATCAACTCAAAAAAAAATATATATATATATAAATATATATAAATATATATATATAAAATATATATATAAATATATATAAAATATATATATAAATATATATAAAATATATATATATTTTTTTTTACAGAACACCAGTAATAATTTTTATTATCAAATATCTGTTTAGTGTTCACATATTTTACACTTTGGAATCTGAGAACTATTTTGTTTTTAAACAGCTGGTTTGAATTAGGATCAAAACAAGAACATTGCATTGCTGTTGATTAATATGTCTTATAAATGTATTTTTATCTTCAGGTAATTGCTCCTTAAATCTCTGTGCCTCTCCCAACAAAAACAACAAAAAAAGAACAATAAATAAAAATTTCTTTCCTTGGAGAAACCAGATACTTTATCCTATGTATTTTCTTCTCTCTTTTTTTTTTTTCATTAGTTTCAGAGGTAGAATTCAGTGGTTCATCAGTTGCTACAACACCCAGTGCTCATTACATCATGTGCCCTCCATAATGTCCACTACCCAGTCACCCCACCCCTATACCCACCTCCCCTCCATCAACCCTCAATCTGTTTCCTGGAGTTCAGGGTCTCTTATGGTTTGGATCCCTACCCTGCATGCCTTCAAGAAATCTTCATCTGTGCTCTAGGGGGGGCACTCCCCGACCCCACCTCCCACATTCATCAAATATCCTCCTTAATCTCCTCTTCACACTCCTTGCCATTGCCACCTGTATTTATGTGTAACACCTAAGCCCGGACTGGCATGTTTTAACACAAGACAAACTCATTTCTTCAAGTAAAGCTTAAAACAGGCATTGCTGATCATGTAAACAGTGGTTCTCCTTCATACAGTGATATAAGGACCTAGGATCTTGTGTCCCTCCTTGTGCCGTTTGCTTTTTTTTTTTCCATTTTATTTATTTTTTTCAGCGTAACAGTATTCATTGTTTTTGCACAACACCCAGTGCTCCATGCAAAACGTGCCTTCCCTATTACCCACCACCTGTTCCCACAACCTCCCACCCCTGACCCTTCAAAACCCTCAGGTTGTTTTTCAGAGTCCATAGTCTCTTATGGTTCGCCTCCCCTCCCCAATGTCCATAGCCCCCTCCCCCTCTCCCAATCCCACCTCCCCCCAGCAACCCCCAGTTTGTTTTGTGAGATTAAGAGTCATTTATGGTTTGTCTCCCTCCCAATCCCATCTTGTTTCATTTATTCTTCTCCTATCCCCCTAACCCCCCATGTTGCTTCTCCATGTCCTCATATCAGGGAGATCATATGACAGTTGTCTTTCTCCGATTGACTTATTTCACTAAGCATGATACGCTCTAGTTCCATCCACGTCGTCGCAAATGGCAAGATTTCATTTCTTTTGATGGCTGCATAGTATTCCATTGTGTATATATACCACATCTTCTTTATCCATTCATCTGTTGATGGACATCTAGGTTCTTTCCATAGTTTGGCTATTGTAGACATTGCTGCTATAAACATTCAGGTACACGTGCCCCTTCGGATCACTATGTTTGTATCTTTAGGGTAAATACCCAGTAGTGCAATTGCTGGGTCATAGGGTAGTTCTATTTTCAACATTTTGAGGAACCTCCATGCTGTTTTCCAGAGTGGTTGCACCAGCTTGCATTCTCACCAACAGTGTAGGAGGGTTCCCCTGTCTCCGCATCCTCGCCAGCATCTGTCATTTCCTGACTTGTTCATTTTAGCCATTCTGACTGGTGTGAGGTGATATCTCATTGTGGTTTTGATTTGTATTTCCCTGATGCCGAGTGACGTGGAGCACTTTTTCATGTGTCTGTTGGCCATCTGGATGTCTTCTTTGCAGAAATGTCTGTTCATGTCCTCTGCCCATTTCTTGATTGGATTGTTTGTTCTTTGGGTGTTGAGTTTGCTAAGTTCCTTATAGATTTTGGATACTAGACCTTTATCTGATATGACGTTTGCAAATATCTTCTCCCATTCTGTCAGTTGTCTTTTGGTTTTGTTAACTGTTTCCTTTGCTGTGCAAAAGCTTTTGATCTTGATGAAATCCCAATAGTTCATTTTTGCCCTTGCTTCCCTTGCCTTTGCCGTTGTTCCTAGGAAGATGTTGCTACGGCTGAGGTCGAAGAGGTTGCTGCCTGCATTCTCCTCAAGGATTTGGATGGATTCCTTGTCTCACATTGAGGTCCTTCATCCATTTGGAGTCTATTTTCGTGTGTGGTGTAAGGAAGTGGTCCAATTTCATTTTTCTGCATGTGGCTGTCCAATTTTCCCAGCACCATTTATTGAAGAGGCTGTCTTTTTTCCATTGGACATTCGTTCCTGCTTTGTCGAAGATTAGTTGACCATAGAGTTGAGGGTCGATTTCTGGGCTCTCTATTCTGTTCCACTGATCGATGTGTCTGTTTTTGTGCCAGTACCATGTTGTCTTGATGATGACAGCTTTGTAATAGAGCTTGAAGTCCGGAATTGTGATGCCACCAACTTTGGCTTTGTTCTTCAATATTCCTTTGGCTATTCGAGGTCTTTTCTGGTTCCATATAAATTTTAGGATTATTTGTTCCATTTCTTTGAAAAAAATGGATGGTATTTTGATAGGGATTGCATTAAATGTGTAGATTGCTTTAGGTAGCATGGACATTTTCACAATATTTATTCTTCCAATCCAGGAGCATGGAACGTTTTTCCATTTCTTTGTGTCTTCCTCAATTTCTTTCATGAGTACTTTATAGTTTTCTGCGTATAGATTCTTAGCCTCTTTGGTTAGGTTTATTCCTAGGTATCTTACAGTTTGGGGTACAATTGTAAATGGGATTGACTCCTTAATTTCTCTTTCTTCTGTCTTGTTGTTGGTGTACAGAAATGCAACTGATTTCTGTGCATTGATTTTATATCCTGACACTTTACTGAATTCCTGTAGAAGTTCTAGCAGTTTTGGAGTGGAGTCTTTTGGGTTTTCCACATATAGTATCATATCATCTGCGAAGAGTGATAGTTTGACTTCTTCTTTACCAATTTGGATGCCTTTAATTTAACTCAAAATATATTATGGCCTCAAATGTTGGACCTGAAGCCATGAACTTCTAGAAGGGAACAGGAACAAATCTCCTTGACATGGGTCTTGGTAATGACTTTTTTGGATAGGACACGTAAAGCAGGAACAACAAAACAAAAAATAAACAAGTCGGACTACATCAAACTAAAAATCTTTTGCACAGTGAATAAAACCTTCAGCAATGTGAAAAGACAACCTACAGAATGGAGAAAACATTTGTAAACCATACATCTAATAATGGGTTAATGTCCAAAACATATGAAGAACCCATACAACTCAACAGTAAGATATCAAATAACCCAATTTAAAAAATGAGCAAAGTATCTGAATAGACATTTCTCCAAAGAAGATATATGAAAAGCCAACAGGTACATGAAAAAATGCTTAACATCACCAGTCATGAGGGAAGTGCAAATTGAAACTACAATGAGAACTACAATGAGCTATCACATCACAGCTGCTAGAAGGCCATCATCAAGAAGACAAGAGATGGCACAGACTGGCATGGATGTGGAGAAAAAGGAACCCCTGTTCACTGTTGGTGGGTTTGTAAATTAGTGCAGCCACTAAGGAAAACACATGGAGGCTTTTCAAAAAGTTAAAAATAGGACTACCATATGATCCAGCAATTTTGTGGATATTTATTTCTGGGAATAAATCCAAAGGTAATAAAAACATTAACTTGAGAATATATCTGCACCCCCATGTTCTTATCAGGATTATTTACAATAGGTAAGACCTGGAAAGCATCCAGGTTGGATGAATAGATAAAGGAGTTGTCACACACACACACACACACACACACACACACACCACATTACACATATGTATATACCACGTTATATTTATATACATATATACCACTATATATAACATAGACATAGCACATTATATATTATATATATGAATATTACTCAGACATAAAAAGGAAAAACTCTTACCATTTGTGACAACATGGATGGACCTTCAAAGGATTCTGGGAAATGAAATAATTCAGGGGCGCCTGGGTGGCTCAGCTGGTTAAGCATTTGACTTTGGCTTGGGTCATGATCTCAGGGTCCTGCAGTGGAGCCCTACATTGGGCTCCCTGCTCAGCAGGGAGTCTGCTTCTTTTCTCTCTCCCTCTGCCCCTCCCCACCGCTTGTGTCCTCTCTCTCAAATGAATGAATAAAATCTTTTTTTTAAAGTGAAATAATTCAGACAGAGACAGACAGATACTGTATGCTCCCAGTTAGATGTGGGCTCTAAAGACACAAAACCCTCATGGAAAAGATCAGACTTGTGGTTCCCAGAGGCAGAGGGTGCAGTGAAGGGGAATTGGAAGAAAGTGGTCAAGAGGTGCAAGCTTCCGTTATGATAAATGAGTACCACGATACAATGTACAACACGATGACTATAGCTAACACTGCTGTGTGATATATAGGAAATTTGTTAAGAGAGGGAAACTTTTTAAAAAAATTAATGTCTGGGGGCGCTGGGGTGGCTCAGTGGGTTAAGCCTCTGCCTTCAGCTCAGGTCATGATCTCAGGGTCCTGGGATCGAGCCCCGCATCGGGCTCTCTGCTCAGCAGGGAGCCTGCTTCCTCCTCTCTCTCTCTCTCTCTCTCTCTCTCTGCCTGCCTCTCTGCCTACTTGTGATCTCTCTATCTCTCCCTGTCAAATAGATAAATAAAATATTTTTTAAAAAATTTAATGTCTGTATATGTAACATACAGTGTTATAATAGTTTCAAGTGTGCAATATAGAGACTCAACCCTTCCATGTGTCACCCAGTGCTCATTGTGATAAATGTACTCTGTAATAATCCCTACCTTCTATTTTACCCACCCACCCCACCCAACTCCCCTCTCACAACCACCAGGTCCTTCTCTTCTCTTCCTCTCTTAAGAGTCTGTTTTTTGACTCCTCTCTGTCTCTCCATCGCTCTGTCTCTCTTTCTCTCTCTTTTATACTGCATTCATTTGTTTTCTTTCTTTCTTTTTTAATTTAAATTCAATTAGCCAAGGTCCAGTACATGATCAGTTTTTGACGTGGTGTTCAATGATTCGTTAGTTGAATTTTTTTTGTTTCTTAAATTCCACAAATGCATAAAATTATATGGTATTTGTCTTTCTCTCACAGACTTATGTCACTTAACATTATACTCTCTAGCTCCATCCACGTGCTGCAAATGACAAGATTTCAATCTTTTTTATTTTTAGGGCTGAATAATATTCAGTCATATACCCATTATGTATCCCTTCATCTATCAATGGACACTTGGGCTGCTTCCATGGTTTGGCTATTGTAAATAGTGCTGCAGTGAACATAGGGGGGCTTATACCTTTTCAAATTAGCATTTTTGTATCCTTCGTGTAAATATCCAGTAGTGCATTTACTGGATCCTATGGTACTTCTATTTTTAATTTTTTGAGGAACCGCCATACCGTTTTCCACAGTGGTTGTATCAGATTGCATTCCCACCAACAGTGTACAAGGGTTCCCATTTCTCTACATCCTTGTCAACACTTGTTATTTCTTGAGTTTTAGATTTTAGCCATTCTAACAGATGTGAGGTGATAGTTCATTATAGTTTTGCTTTTCATTTACCTGATGTTAAGTGATGTGATTTTTTTGTTATGTGTCTACTGGTCACCTCTATGTTTTCTTGGGAGAAATATCTGTTCGTGTGTTCTGCCCGTTTTTGAAAATTTATTTTTGATTTATTTTCATTAAACATATATATGATATACATTATATATATCTATACGCATATGTGTGTATATATATATATATATAATTGGACTACTTGCTTTTTTTTGGTGTTGAGTTGTATAACTTCTTTACGTATTTTGGATACTAACCCTTTATTGGTATGTCATTTGTGAATATCTTCTCCCATTTTCAGTAGGTTGTCTTTTAGTTTTGTTGATTGTTTCTGTTGCTGTGCAGAAGTTTTTTATTTTGATATGGTCCCCAAAAGTTTATTTTTACTTTTGTTTCCCTTGCCTCAGGAGACATATCTTTAAAACTGTTGCTATGGCTGAAGCTGGAGAAATTACTGCCTGTGCCCTCTTGTAGGGCTTTTAGGATTTCGGGTCTCACATTTAGGTCCTTAATCTAAGAGAGTAAATCTTAAGACTTCTCACCTCAAGGAGAACCTTTTTCCCTTTACTCCTTTCTTTTTTTCTGTTCTTTTTATTGTGTCTATATGAGAAGATGGATATCAGATGAACTTACTGTGATAATCATTTCATAATACATATAAATCAAACAATCACGCTGTATGCCTTAAATTTACAGTGTGGAGATTCCTTAAGAAATTAAAAATAGAGCTTCTCTCTGACCCTGCCATTGCACTGCTGGGTATTTACCCCAAAGATACAGATATAGTGAAAAGAAGAGCCATCTGTACCCCAATGTTTATAGCAGCAATGGCCACGGTTGCCAAACTGTGGAAAGAACCAAGATGCCCTTCAACGGACAAATGGAGAAGGAAGATGTGGTCCATATACACGATGGAGTATTATGCCTCCATCAGAAAGGATGAATACGCACCTTTTGTATCAACATGGATGGGACTGGAAGAGATCATGCTGAGTGAAATAAGTCAAGCAGAGAGAGTCAATTATCATATGGTTTCACTTATTTGTGGAGCATAAGAAATAACATGGAGGACATGGGTAGATGGAGAGGAGAAGGGAGTTGAGGGAAATTGGAAGGGGAGATGAACCATGAGAGACTATGGACTCTGAAAAACTATCTGAGGGTTTTGCAGGGGCGGGGGACAGGAGGTTGGGAGAGCCAGGTGGTGGGTATTATGGAGGGCACATATTGCATGGAGCACTGGGTGTGGTACATAAACAATGAATTCTTTTACGCTGAAAAGAAATAAATAAAAATAAAATTAAAAAAATTTATGGAGTGATGTTTGCCAATTATTTCTCAATAAATCTGGAAAAAATAGAAACACACACACACAAAAGTATAAACACTTCTTAGATTGTTGTATTCCTTTGGTTTCCAATATAGTTAGGGTTTTTTAAATCAATTTTGTCTGCTTTATGGTTACTTTTTGAGGGGAGCGTTGCTGATCTTCTCAATAAACCATAGCTGGAAGTCTCTCATGATTATTTTAGTCACACTTTACAAAAGATTGAGAAGCTTTAATTGTCCATAGAAAGAATATTTAATTTATTTGATATGGATGTGGATTGGTTGATGGATTTTATAGGTGGGGAGGCTAATATCATTAATATCCCTTAAAGTCACCCTTTAGTCCCCTCACTAAATGACCCCCACACAAATCTCTAGTTTTTGTTTGTTTGTTTGTTTGTTTGTTTGTTTGCAGTTGTCTGTGTTTATAACCAACTTCTCTCAGGTCTTGGAATATCTCAGGGGCAGGGATCAGTTCTGAGTCCTCTTTAGTCCCTAATCTTGTCTGGCAATAACCTGGCATAGATAAATTTTCTCTACATCTTAGATTAATAAGTCCTCTAACTTAAAGACAGGCCAACACCCATTGGAGGGATGACTCATTGACTTTACTTCCACAGTGTGGATTATAATCAACATGACTCAGCTAGAAAGGGTTAAAAAAAACAGTCATAGAGAAGGAGGTGGGAAGAATGGGATACAGTTCTTTCTCTGCCATTAACCTGTGTGAGCCCAGGCAACGTTTTTACCCGCTTTGGGCCCTACCTACTCTAAGAAATGAGTGTTAGAGTGGGCAATTTTTAAAAAGCTCCTTTTACCTCTTTCTATGAGGAATGCTAATAACATCAAGTACCATTTATGTGTTAGGCCTTGAGCTGGGTACCATAAAGGTGTATATATATGTATGTAAATACATACATACATACATCTTTTTTTAAATTTCAACTTCATAGCCTTGCAAAATATGACTGATTCTCTCCCTTCTACTGAGACTTTGAGGGAAAACCTCACCAACTTGACGTCAAGTGGAAGGGGAGAAGGAAATGGTGTGTGTGATCACACACACATCCCACTGGGTGACAATGGAGACCATTGTTGGACCTCATTTTTTCTATACCATCCAGCCATTTGTACCATGTGTCTGTTTGCTGCTGGCCCCAGAGTGGCCCTTGGCTCTAGTCCTGCAAATCCAGAGGCAACAGTCATATTCAACCATCCTCTACAGATGTGTATAGGTCCTCAGACAGGCAGCAACCAGGTAGGGACCAGACGAAAAAGGAGAGGATTAGGAGTGGAGCCTAGATGCAATGCTCTTCTCCTCTTCTTTTCTTCTCTGATGTCTACCCATCTTCGAAGGTCCAGGCCAAGTTTTACTTCCTCTGGAAGCCTCCCCGGTCTTTTTTTTTTTTTTTAAGTGAACTTCAAGCCCAGGATAGCCCAGGATGAAGCCCAGTCCAAGGCTTGAACTCACAACCCTGAAATCAAGACCTGAGCTGAGATCAAGAGTCAGATGCTTAACCAGCTGAGCCACCCAGGTACCCCTGGAAGCCTTTCCAGTCTTAAACCTTGTTCAAGAGTATTTGGTGCTATTTATCAAAGAACTTCTGTGTGGGCAGAACACTCCAAGCAGCCTGGAAGGAGGGCAGGGCGAACATGTGTCTCCTATACCCTACATTTTTCTCCTAGTGTTGCTACTTTACCATGTTGGGGAATGCTTATTGAACAACTGGTTGCAGAATAAGTGGTTCTGTTGCTGAAACCCATTACCGTAGGGTGACAGTAAGCCAGGACTTCTTTTCTGTGTTTGATAATCCCCTGCCTTATAAGGCAGAGCCCACCTGCCCCCAACAGAAGCTGAAAAAGCCACCTCTTCGCTTGCCTAGACTCTTTTGCAGCTAAGCCTTGGGCACATGATTAGACTACAGTAATTAGATCAACTTATCCTAGACTTATAATCAGAGTTAAGCCTAAGCAAGCAGGGGCTACATGCAATCCATTTTGCTGGGGGGTGAATGCAGCTACAGTGGCTACATCTGATTTCCAGAAGCAGTAGAAGAGTCGGTAAGGTGGGAACTGCAAATGATGGCATCAGTTTGCTGTGGCCATCATGAGCAGTATCTCCGTAGGAAAAATTCTGAGGTGGGATTCTGGGTATCATTCCTGGCTATGTTGCCATTGCATCTGGTTTTCCTGCTCTCACAGACTCTGTGAACGATCTAATAACTGTTTAACAAATTTCTTTGTGCTTTAATCAGCCAGAGTTTATTTTTGTTGTTTCTAGTTAAGAAAGAGTGGGGGTTCTAGTCCTGGCTCTGCCACTGACTTGCTCTGTCCTCCAAAGTAGGTCACACGCACTCTCCTGTCCTCTGTCTTATCCTCTGCTGATAATAGCATTGCTGAACTGTAGATTCTACCCTACTTACCTAGAAGATAAAAGGGACTGTGACTCTTATGGCAGTAGTAGTCGTTTGCTACTATGAAGAAACAGCTATCTGAAGAACACCTTCAGAGATCATCACTGTGTTGTCATTTTGCACCAAGGTTGCTAGGAAGCTCAAGCTTTTGGGCTGTGTTGGAGTAGCTTTCTGCAGTATGGGTCTTCTGGTATAATTACTACCCCACCATTACTGAGCACTTACTCCTTTGACCTGGTCTACAGTGTTTATTCTAGCCAAACCACTTATTCTAATGTAGTGACATGCTTGGTGGTGTATCCCACATTCATTTTACCCCTCACACAATGTGTAGCAGCCATGTAGTTGGTTGGAGGTGACCCAACCTTTACATCCAAGAGTGGGCGCGGGTTTGATCTAAGCCAGTTAACACGACCCTATATCCTAGGACACAATAACTGTTTTGAAAGTGGGAATGTACACAAGTTGAAACTCTGGACTTCCCGTCAGTGTTTGTTGCTGCTGGCTATCACCCTGTTGTTAAGGGAGCCAAGCTTAGGATAGAGTGACTGTGGAAGGCAGTGAAGAGATAGAAAGGAGCTGAATGTTACCTTGGTGACATCATTGAACAGCTGAACTGGTTCTTAAATCTACCCTGCTTTTGAATTTCTTTCAGTTACATGAACCAATAAGTCCCCTTTATTTAAAATAGTTTGAGTTGGATTTTCTACCACTTGCAACCAAAATTATTGTAACAGAGATCTATGCATGATATCTCAAGACTTTTGGAGAAAAAAGTGAGATTAATTAATGAATAAATGTTTTTGGAGGCCCACAGACACCTTAAACTAATGTAGGTTCCCCATCAAAGCCTCCTTCTTCTCCTAGGTATCCCCGTTTTAGGAAATGGCTCCATCATTCACCCAGTCTCTGTATATCCAAGTGTTTATGTGTCTTAAGGTCTATGTGTCTTAGGGTCTTTGTAACACAATGTCTTTTGTATTTCATTTTCTCCTTATGTCTGTATGTGAGCGCATTAGCATCTGTGTGCCCCCAGTGTCTGTGTGTCACAATGCCAGCATGTTGGTTGTGTGTCTCAGTTCAGTGTTTCTGCGTGCCTCAGTGTCTTTATCCTTGTCTGCGTGCCCTAGTGTTTTTCTGTGTGTCTTGATATCTGTGAAGAGTCTGTATGTCCCAGTGTCTGTATCCCCACATCTGTAAGTTCCAGTGTCTATGTGTTCTCCTGTCCGTATGTCCCAATGCCTGTATGTTCCAGCGTTTGTGTCAATGTCTGTATGTTCCAGTGTTTCTGTGTTCCAGTGACTGTGTTCCAAAGTAAGCATGTTGCAGTGTGTTTATGTGTTTTGGTGTTTTGTGTGCTCTACTGCCTGTACTCCAGTTTCTGTGTGTTTGGGTCAGAGTATCTTAATGTCTGTATGTTTCACTAAGGATGTGCCTGTGTCGGCATGGTAGTATGTCTGAGTTTCAGTGTTTCTGTGTGCCTCGGAGACTATATCCCTGTGTCTGTATGTCCTAGTGTTTATGTGTCACAGAATTTGTAGGTTTAAGTGTTTGCAACCAGTGTTTGTATATTTCATGGTCTGTATGTTTTCTAGTGTCTGCACCTCCCAGTTTCTGAGAACCTCAACGTTTGTGTGTTCCATTACCTACGCATTGCAATGTCTATGTGTGTCAGTGTCTGTATGTCCCAGTGGTCGTTTGTCTCTGTCTGTGCACCTTGTTTCCCTGTGCTTGAATGTCCCAGTGACTTATTCCTCAGTGTCTCTACATCCAAATGTCTATGTGTCTCAGGGGCTGTGTCCCAGTGTTTATACTCCCACCCTTCACGTATCTGTGTATATCTCAGTGTTATGTATCCTAGTGTCTGTGAACCTCAGTGTCCATAAATCCCAATTTCTGCCTCTACCCCACCTGTGCATCAGTGTCTGTGTCAAAAATGACTGTGTGTCACAGTGTCTATATATTTCCCAGTGTCTGCAGATCATAGTTTCTCTCTACACTAATGTCTGGGTGTCCCCAGTATCTTTTTATGTCTTAGTGACTGTACATTCTAGGGTCTGTGTGTCTTGGTGTCTGTGCATGTTCCCTCAACAATGCATGTGCATCCCTCAATTTCTATATGTCCCAGTTTGTGTAACTTGACCATTTGCATGTTACATGTGTCTATTAGTCTCAGTGCTTCTGTGTACTTCAGTATCTATAGCCCAGTGTCTGTGTATCACAAAGTCTGTATGGACCAGTTCTGTGTAGCCCCATGGCTGTATGTGGAAGCTGCCTGTAGAAGCCTCTACAATTCTATGTCCCAGGGTGTGCTCCAGTTTCTGTATGTCCCAATGCCACTGCGCTTCAGTGTATGCATATTCCAGTATTTGCTTGTTCCACTATTTGTGTCTCTCAGTGTTTTTGTCTGTCCTTGTGTCTGTGTGCCTCAGTGCCTGTATCCTGTCATCTGTGTGTCCCAGTATTGGCAAACTACTGTGTGTCTCTGAGTTTCTGCTTCTGTGTGCTTCAGTCTTCATACCCTGGTTTCCTTGGGTCTCAAAGGTGTGTGTATCCCAGTGTGTGTGTCCATCTCAGGTTCTATGTGTCCCTCTGTGTATCCTGGTGTCTGTATGTACCGGTAACTCTGTGGCAGGGTCTGGTCCCATTATCTCTGTGTGCCAGCATCTCTGTGTGCTCTGACATCTATTCTAGTGTCTGTGTGTTAGTGTATGTGTTCTAGTGTCTGTGTGTTTGTGTGTATACCTTTGTCTCTCTGTGTGTTAGTGGTTACCCATGTTTCTTCATGGATATGTATTTCTTAATATTTATGTGAGCAAGTGTCCTGCTGTGTTCCAGTGTCTGCATATTTCATTTTCCCAAGGTTTCTGTGTCCCAGTGCCTCTGTGCTCTCGTGTCTGTGACTTCCATTTTATATTGTGGTCCAGTATCTGCATGTCTTTGACCCCCTGTAAGTCTGTGAGTTTCTGTGTCCTATTCTTCACCCATCCCTGTGTTGTACATCCTAATAGTCTCACTATTAGACACTCAGAGATGGTGTCCCTGAGTCTCTGCCTGTATTCTGTGTCTTCTATGTTCTTGTCTCTGTGCATCCCTCATCACTGTGTTTTAGTGTCTGTGCATCCTTGTCTTTGAAGGTACTTGAGTTTCTGCATATCCAGAGCCTCTTCAATCTAGTGTCTCTGTCTTCCTGTCTCTGTGTACCCATAGATCTCTGTGTCTCAGTGTCTGAGAAACCAAAAACTCTCTCTGGTTGAGTGTTTGTACATCCCTTCTTCTGTGCATCACTGAGTTTAGTGTATTCCTGATTCTTTACATGTCCTAGAATCTTTGCATGTTCCCAAGTCTTTACGTGTACTTGAGTCATTGTGCATCCTTGAGTCAGTGTGTCCCTAAGTCATTACACGTCCCTGAGTCCTATCTTGTGAACTAGCATCTGTGCATCTCTGTATCTGGATGCCCATGAGGCTCTGTGTTCCAGGGCAAGTGTCTCGGAGTTTCTATCTCTGTGCATCCCCAAGTCCTTGCATATCCCTGAACCACTGGGAGTGTGTCACTGTGAGCCACTGGAAGTGTGTCCCAGGGTCTTTGCATTCCTGCATCTGGGTGTCTCCGAGCCTCTGTGTTGCAGTGTCTGTGCTCCTGGATCTGCATAAGCCTTCTTCCATGTACCTTTTGTTGGTGAGTCTCTGAGTCTGTGCATCTCTGGGACTTTGTTCTCCACGTCTGTGATTTGGTATTTACTGCCATTCCCCATTTACTTCCCCCAGTTTTGGCCAATGCCTCTGCACTTGTTTCTTGATGTTGCTGTGACAGTGTCTCAAGTTCTTCTGTGACTCAATACCCCTATTTCTCAGTCCCTGCATCATTTTCTCTAGGTTCCCATGGCTGTGTTCTTGTTTCTATGCATCTATTTTCCAGGGTGCCTCTCTGCATCTGTTTCTCTTACCTTTTTGCTCTGACCCTGCTTTTGTTTTGATCTGACTCACCACCTCTGCGTTCCTGCCTTGCTGCTTGTCTCTAGTGTCTGATCAGTGTCTTTTTTTTTTTTTAAGTTTCTGTTTAAATTCCAGTTTGGCAACATACTGTGTAGTATTACTTTCAGGTGTACAATATAGTGATTCAACACTTCCATACATCACCGGTGCTCATCACAACAAGTGCTCTCCTTAATTCCATCACTTATATAACCCACCCCCACCTCCTGGTAATCATCAGTTTGTACTCTATAATGAAGAGTCTGTTTCTTGCTCGCTCTCTCTCTCGCTCTCTCTCTCTCTCCCCTTCCTTTTGTTCATTTGTTTCTTAAATTCCACATGAGTGAAATCATAAAGTGTTCGTCTTTCTCAGACTGACTTATTTTGTTTAGCATAACGCTCCGTTGCCCCATCCATGTCATTGCAAATGGTAAGTTTCACTTTTATGGGTGAGTAATATTCCAATATATATGTATACCACATCTTCTTTATCCACTCATCAGTCGATGGATTCTTGGGCTGTTTCCATAAGCTGGCTATTGTAGATAATGCTGCTATAAACATTGGGGTGCATATATCCCTTCAAATCAGTATCTTTGGATTTCATGGGTAAATACCTGGTAGTGCACTAGATGGATTATAGGGTAGTTACCCTTTTAACTTTTTGAGGAAACTGCATACTGTTTTCCAGAGTAACTGTACCAGTTAGCATTCCCACTGACAGCGTAAGAAGGTTCCCCTTTCTCTGCATCCTCGCTGACACCTGCTATTTCCTGTGTTCTTAATTTTAGCCATTCTGACAGGTATGAGGGTGTAGCTCATTGAGGTTTTCATTTGTATTTCCCTGACGATGAGTGATGTTGAGCATCTTTCATGTGTCTGTTAGCCATCTGGATGTCTTCTTTGAAAAAAAAAATGTCTGTTCATGTCTTCTGCCTATTTTTTTTTAAACTGGATCATTTGCTTTTTGAGTGTGGAGATTTATAAGTTCTTCATAGATTTTAGATACTAACCCCTTATCAGAGATGCCATTTGCAAATATCTTCTCCCATTCTGAAGGTTGCTTTTCAGTTTTGTTGATTGTTTCCTTCGCTGGTCAAAAGTGTTTTATCTTGATGAAGTCCCAATAGTTTATTTGTGCTTTTGTTTCCCTTGCATCAGGAGACATATCTAGTAAGAAGTTGTTATGGCCAATGTCAGGGAGGTTACTGCTTGTGTTCTCCTGTAGAATTTTGATGGATTCCTGCCTCACATTGAAGTCTTTCATCCATTTTGTGTATGGTGTGAGAAAGTGCTCTAGTTTCATTCTTTTGCATGTTGCTGTCCACTTTTTCCAACACCATTTCTTGAAGAGACTCTCTTTTTCCCATTGGATAGTCTTTCCTGCTTTGTTGAAGATTGATTGGCCATGTAGTTGTGGGTCCATTTCTGGGTTTTTAATTCAGTCCCATTGATCTATGTGTCTGTTTTTGTGGCAGTGCCGTATTTGCTCGATCACTACAGTTCTGTTCTACAACTTGAAGTCCACCATTGTGATGCCTCCAGCTTTGCTTTGCTTTTTCAGGATTGCTTTGGCTCTTTGGGGTCTTTTGTGGTTCCATAACAAATTTTAGGACTGTTTGTTCTAGCTCTGTGAAAACTGCTCTTGGAATTTTGATAGGGATTGCATTAAATGTGTAAGTTGCTTTGGGCAGTATAGACATTTTAACAATATGTGTCCTTCCAATCCATGAGCACGGGAAGTCTTTCCATTTCTCCGTGTCCTCTTCAATTACTGTCATTTGTGCTTCATAGTTTTCAGAGCGCAGGTCTTTCATGTGTTCCATTAGGCTTATTCCTAGGTATCTTGTGCTTTTTGGTGCAATTGTAAATGGGGACAATTCCTTGATTTCTCTCTCTGCTGATTCATTACTGGTGTATAGAAATGCAACAGATTCCCATATATTGATTTTTATTTTTTTATGTCCTGTGACTTGACTGAATTCATGCATGAGTCCGAGCAATCACTGGGGGGAGTCTCTTGGGTTTTTGATATCGAGTATCATGTCTTTTGCAAATAGCGAAAGTTTTACTTCTTGACGATTTGGATGTCTTTTATTTCTTTTTGTTGTCTGGCAGGTGTGGCTAGGACATCCAATACTATGTTAAATAACGTGGTAAGAGTGGACACCCCTGTCTTGTTCCTGACTGAAGAAGGAAAGCCCTCAGTTTTTGCCCATGGAGGATGATATCAGCTGTGGGTTTTTCATATATGATCTTTAGTATGTTCAGGTATATTCCCTCTACTCAGCTGATGGTGTTTTTCATGAATGGATGTCCTACTTTATCAGATGCTTTTTCTGCGTCTATTGAGAGGGCCATATGTTTCTTATCATTTCCTTCATTAATGTGGTGTATCATGTTGGTTGACTTGCAAATACTGAACCACTCTTGCAGCCCAGGAATAAATCCCACTTGATCCTGGTGAATGATTCTTTTAATGTACTGTGGGATTGAATTTGCTAGTATTGTCTTGAGAATAGTTACATCCATGTTCATCAGGGATATGTAGTTATCTTTATCTGTAGTTATCAGGGCGTGTAGTTATCTTTTTTTTTTTTCCCCTGGAGTCTTTGTCTGGTTTTGGAATCGGGGTAATTCTGACCTCATAGAATGGACTTGGAAGTTTTTCTTCCATTTCTATTTTTTGGACTAGTTGAAGAAGAATAGGTATTAAGTCTTCATGTTTAGTAGAGTTCCCTTATGAGGCTATCTGGCCCTGAACATTTGTTTGTTGGGAGATTTTTTATTACTGATTCCATTTTTTTGGTGGTTATTGGTCCGTTCGAGTTTTCTATTTGTTCCAGTTTCAATTTTGGTAGTTTATATGTTTCTAGGAATTTATCCATTTCTTCCAGGTTGTCCAGTTTCCTTTCATATTGTTTTTCATAATATCCTCTTACACTTACTTGTATTTCCGTGGGGTTGGTTGTCATTTCTCCTCTCTCATTTGTGATTTTATCTATTTGGGTCCTTTCTCATTTCTTTTTTATACATCCAGATAAGGGTTTACCAATTTTATTGATTTTTTTTTCAAAGAACCATCTCCTTATTTCATCAATCTCTTCTACTGTTTCTTTAGTTTCTAGGTCAGTTATTTCTGCTCTAATCTTTATTATCTCCCTTCTTCTGCCAGCTTTAGGCTTTGTTTGTTGTTCTTTATCCAGCTCCTTTAGGTGTAAGGTTAGACTGTTTATTTGAGATTTTTCTTGCTTCTTAAGGTAGGTCTGTATTGCTATATACTTCCCTCTTATGACCACTTTCGCAGCATCCCAAAGGTGTACAACTATCATGTTTTCATTTTTATTTGTTGCCATGTATTTTAAAAATTTCGTATTTAATTTCTGGTTGGTCCATTCACTGCTTAGGAGCATGCTATTTAACCTCCATCTATCCGTGGTCTTTCTAAATGTTTTCTTCTGGTTGACTTCAAGTTTCATACTGTTGTGATCAGAAAAGATGCATGGTATGATCTTGATCATTTGGCACTTCTTGAGGCCTGATTCGTGACCCAATATGTGAGCTATTCTGGAGAATGTTCCATGTGCACTCCAAAAGAATGTGTATTCGGTTGTTTGCAATGAAATGTCCTGAATATATCTGTTAAGTCCGTCTGGTCCAGGGTGTCATTCAAAACCAGTTGTTCCTTGTTGATCTTCTGCTTAGGTGATCTGTCCATTGCTGTAAGTGTAGGGGTGTTAAAGTCTCCTGCTATTACCATATTATTATCAATGAGTTCCTTTATGTTTGTTGTTAATTGTTGTATATATTTGGGTGCTCCCAAGTTGGGAGCATAAATATTTACAACTGTTAGATCTTCTTGATGGATAGTCCCCTTTACTATGACATAGCGCCCTTCTTCATCTCTTGTTACAGTCTTTGGTTTAAGATGTCGTTTGTCTGATATAAGTATTGTTACTCCGGCTTTCTTTGGATGTCCATTTGCATGATAAATGTTTCCCCATCTCCTCACTTTCAGTCTGAAGGTGTCTCTAGGTCTGCAATGAGTCTCTTGTAAACAGCACATAGATGGGTCTTGGGGTTTTATCCATTCTGACACCCTATGTCTTTTGATTGGAGCATTTCATCCATTTACGTGCAGACTAATTATTCAAACATATGTATTTGGTGCCCTTTTGTTGCTTGTTTTGTCATTGTTTCCAGACATTTCCTCTGTTCCTTTCTTGTCTTTGTCACTTTTGGTCTTCCCTTCCCACTCGAAGTGTCCCCTTTAATACTTCTTGCAGGGTTGTTTAAATGGTCACAGTCTCCTTTGGTTTTTGTTTGCCTGGGAAACTCTTTATCCCTCCTTCTATTCTGAATGATAGCCTTGCTAAATAGAGAACTCTTGGCTGCACATTTTTCCCATTCAGCATGTTGAATATATCATGCTACCCCTTCCTGGCCTGCCAAGTTTCTGTGGAGAGATCTACTGCTAGCTGGATGGGTCTTCCCTTGTGGGTTAGGGATTTCTTTTGTCTTGCTGCTTTGGGGATTTTTTTCTTCATCACTATCTTTTGCAAATTTCACTACAATATTGTCTTGGTGTTGGCCTGCTTTTGTTGATTTTGTTGGGAGTTCTCTGTGCCCCCTAGAACTGGATGTCTGTTTCCTTTCCCAGATTAGGGAAGTTTGGGGCTATTGATTCCTCAAATAAACTTTCTGTCCCCCTTTCTCTCTTCTTCTTCTGGGACTTCTATGATTTGAATGTTATTATGTTTGATGGAGTCACTGAGTTCCCTCAGTCTACTGTTGTGATCCAAAATGTTTCCTTCTCTTTTTTGTTCAGCTTTATTGTTTTCCCTAATGCTATCTTCTATATCACGTAGCCATTCCTCTGCTTCTTCCATCCTTGTGCTCATTACATCCAGTCAGTTTCGAATCTTAGTTCTTGAATTTTTCATTTTGGTCTGACTGGTGTTTAGCCCTTTTATGGCTGCACTAAGGGTCTCCTTGATGTCTTCCAAGCTTTCCTCAAGCCCAGCTAATGTCCTTATGATTATTGC
Organism: Meles meles; assembly: GCF_922984935.1. Classification (NCBI taxonomy): domain Eukaryota; kingdom Metazoa; phylum Chordata; class Mammalia; order Carnivora; family Mustelidae; genus Meles; species Meles meles. The sequence continues at coordinate 48,060,062 of NC_060087.1, read as the reverse complement.
TTTAAATTTTGGGTCATGTATATTACTTATATCTGTTTTGATTAGCTCCCTGGCCATGACCTTTTCTTGTTCTTTCTTTTGGGGTGAATTTCTCCATCTTAGCATTTTGCCTAGGTTTCTGTCTTCTTCTGCATGTTAGAAAAGCCTGCTGTGGTTCCTGCTCCTGCAAGTAATGGTTTTACAGAGAAGGGTTCATATAAGGTCCAGGGCCTGGTGCTTCAGGAAGTGTCTCTGGCATGTGCTGTGTGCCCTCTGGTGTTGTGTTTTGGCTGCTCTATCCCTCAGGCCAGTGGTCTGCAGAGGTTCTCCTTGCCTACAGTGCGGACTGTTTGGACCTTGGCCAGAGCGTGGCGAGTTTTAACTAGTTGTGCTCCGGTCTGCTTGTTAAAAGGGACCTGATACTTTTCCCACTAGAACGGAATATTTACAGAATTCTGTGGTCCTTAGATATCCTGTGTGCAGGGGCTTCCATTGGTCTTCTAGCGACGTGGCCCACTGAGCTGGTCTTTAAGCACACTTGCCCAAGAATGGCAGTAGTATCGGCAGAGCACAGGACAGAGCACTCGGTAGAAGCAGGTAAGGCAGCCAGTGCTGGCACTGTGGTGTTTTACTGAAGTTAGTTTATGCTGAAGGGTGGGACAGAGAAATGGTGCCAGCCAGCTCCTTTGTCCCCAGAGACAGGAGTCTGAGAGCCCATGCCTGCAGCTCTCAGGACAGCACTTTCAGAGGAGCGAATGATCTCCCCTCGTGCATCCCAGGCATTTTTTTTTTTTTTTAGATCTCTGCTTCCACACTGTTTGTCTCTCAGTTGCCTGTCTGCCTGGAGCAGTGCAGTGCACCTTGGGCTCTATCTCAGCCACACCTGATGATTTTTAAAATTCTAAACCTCAGGGACCTGGTGTGGCCTGGTCCTCTGGGGGAAAAATGGTGTGACCCAGAAGGGCAGTGATGCCAGAGCACAGGGGCATGGGATTTAGAGCAACGCAGGCTAAACAGCCAGTGTCTGGGTTTGCTGCCCTCAGCAGGTGTCTCTGCACCTATGCTGAAGGGCTGGGGAGAGAAGTGGTGCCTGCCAGTTCTTTTGTCCCCAGAGAGGCCATGCCACCTTTTGTGGATGCGCTCCAAAAACGTACAAATAGTCCCTCCCCATGCACCTTAGATGATCCACAGATCATACAGTCTGTCCCAGGGTTGCTTGCCTGTCAATGGCTTTGGAGAAGTGTTCTCTTCATGCATATCCCTGTGTGCTCCACTCTTTCTTGCCTTTCTCTGCAGCCAGGGCACCCTCCCCTCCACAGCTCCCATGCCCCCTTTCTTCCACAAGCCACATCTCTGTATTTCCTACCTTGGCCTCTTCTCTCCCTCTAGCGGTGTGGTCTGTTCTATCAAACCTCAGGTTGATTTCTTGGATATTCAGAATGATTAGATAGTAATCTAGCTGTGTTCAAAGGTTGAGGCAATTCTAGGGTCCTCCTACTATGCTGCCATCTTAGGTCTCCCATCAGTGCCTTAGAGTTTACAGGGAACATCTCTTTTACCTTTATGGTTAGGTTTATTGCTAGGTATCTTACAGTTTTTCCTCCAAGTGTAAATGGGATCGATACCTTGATTTCTCTTTGTGCTGCTTCATTATTGATGTATAGAAGTGCAACAGAGTTCTGTATGTTGATTTTGTATCCTGCAACTTTACTGAATTTGTGCATCAGTTCTAGCAATTTTTTGATGGAGTCTTTTGGGTTTTCTATATTACATCATGTCATCTACAAATAGTGAAAGTTATACTTCCTCTCTCCTGGTTTGGCAGCTTTTTATTTCTTTTTGTTGTCTGATTGCTGTGGCTAGCACTTCCAAAACTATGTCAAGTAACAGTGGTGAGAGCGGACATCCCTGTCTTCTTCCTGATTGTAGAGGAAGAGCTCTCCGTTTTTGCCCATTGAGGATGACAGTGGCTGTGGGTTTTTTGTATTTGGCCTTTATTAGGTTATGTTCCCTCTACCTTAGTTTGTTGAGAGTTTTTGTAATGAACGGATGTCCTACTTTGTCAAATGCTTTTTGTGCATCTGTTGAGAGGATCATATGGTTCTTCTTCTTTCTTTTATTAATGTGGTGTATCACATTGATTGATTTGCAAAAAGTGAAGCATAGTCACAGCTCAGGAATAAGTCCCACTTGATCGTGGTGAAAGATTGTTTTAATGTATTGTTGGATTAGGTTTGCTAGTATTTTCTTGAGAATTTTTGCACCCGTGTTCATCCGGGATATTGGCCTGTAGCTCTCTTTTTTGCTGGAATCTTTGTCCAGTTATGGTATCAGGGTAGTGCTGGATTCATACAACGAATGAGGAAGTTTTCCTTCCTTAGAATCGTTTGAGAAGAATAGGTATTAAGTCTTCTTTAAATGTTTGGTAGAATTCCCCTGTGAAGCCATGTGGCCCTGGACTCTCGTTTGTTGGAAGTTTTTTTTGTTTGTTTGTCTGTTTGTTTTATTACTGATTCAATTTCTTTGCTGGTAATCAGTCTGTTCAAATTGTCTGTTTCTTTCTGTTTCAGATTTGGTAGATAATATTTTTTTTAACATCTTAATTTTGATTTTATTTTTTTCAGTGTTCCAAGCTTCATTGTTTATTCACCACACCCAGTGTGCTACGCAATATATGCCCTCCTCAATACCCACCACCAGGCTCACCCATCGCCCTGTCCCCCTCCCCTCCAAAACCCCCAGTTTGTTTCTCAGAGTCCACAGTCTCTCATGACTCATCTTCCCCACCAATTTCCCCCAATTCACTTTTCCTTTCCTTCTCCTAATGTCTTCCATTTTGTTCCTTATGTTCCACAAGTAAGTGAATCCATATGATAATTGACTTTCTCTGTTTGACTTATTTCACTCAGCATAATCTCCTCCAGTCCCATCCATAGTGATACAGAAGTTGGGTATTCATCCTTTCTGATGGCTGTGTAATATTCCATTGTCTATGTAGATCATATCTTCTTTATCCATTCGTCTGTTGAGGGGCATCTTGGCTCTTCCCACAGTTTGGTGATTGTGGCCATTGCTGTTATGAACACTGGGAGTACAGATGGCCCTTCTTTTCACTACATCTGTATCTTTGGGTAGATTGTATGTTTTTAAGAATTTATCCAGGTTGTTTTTCTAGGTTGTTGGTATATGTATTTTTTTTATAATATTCTCTTATTTCTGTGGTGTTGGTTGTCATTTCTCCTCTCTCAATTGTGACTTTATTTATTTGGGTCCTTTCTCATTTCTTTTTTATAAAAGTCTAGATAGGGGTATACTGACTTTATTAATTTTTTCAAAGAACCGGCCCCTGGTTTCATTGATCTGCTCTATTGGTTTGTTGTTGTTGTTGTACCTATGTCATTTAAATCCGTTCTATTATTTCCTTCCTTCTGCTGATTTTAGGCTTTGTTTGCTGTTATTTTTCTAACTCCCTTGAGTGTAAGGTTAGGTTGTTTATTTGAGATTTTTCTTGCCTCTTAATGTAGGCTTGTATTGCTATATACTTCCTTCTTATGACCACTTTTACTGCATCCCAAAGGTTTTGTTTGTTTCCATGTATTTTTTAGTTTCTTGACCCATTCACTCATTAGTAGCATGTTGTTTAACCTTCACGTACTTGTGATCTCTCCATTTTCTTTTTTTCTTCTGGTTGACTTGTGGTTTCATAGTGTTGTGGTCGGAAAAGGTGCATGGTATGATCCCAATCTTTTTGCATTTGTTGAGGCATGATTTGTGACCTAGTATGTGATCTATTCCAGAGAATGTTCCATGTGCACATGAAAAGAATGTGTATTCTGCTGTTTTAAGAGGAAATGTTCTGAATACATCTGTAAAGTCCCTCTAGTCCAGTGTGTCATTCAAAGCCGTTGTTTTCTTGTTGATTCTCTGCTTAGATGATCTGTCCATTGTTGTAAGTGGAGTGTTAAAGTCCCTTACTATTATTGTATTATTGTCAATGAGGTCCTTTATGTTTGCTATTAATTGTTTCATTGGGGCTCCTGTGTTGGGTACATAAATGTTTCCAATTGTTAGATCTTCTTACTGTATTGTCCCCTTTATTATGAATCATGTCATTCTTCTCTTGTTACAGTCTGGTTTAAAGTCTACTTGGTCTGATACAAGAATCAATATGCTGGCTTTCATTTGACGTTCTTTTGTGTGAAAAATGTTTCTCTAGCCCCTCACTTTCAATCTGCAGGTGTCTTTAGGTCTGAAATGTGTCTCTTGTATGAGGTATATAGATGAGCCTCATTTGTTTTTTGTTTTTTGTTTTTTTTTTCCTCATCCACTCTGATACCCTGTGTCTTTCAATTGGACCATTTCGTCCATTTACACTCAGAATAATTATTCATAGGTATGTACTTATTGCCAATTTGTTACTTGTTTTTGTCATTTCTGGAGATTTTCTTTGATCCTTTCTTGTCATTATCACTGTTCATCTCTCCTTTGCAAAGAGTCCCTTTAGTACTTCTTCCAGGGCTGTGTTATTGGTCATGATATCCTTTAGTTTTTGTTTGTCCGGGCAACTCTGTATCTTTCCTTCTATTCTGATAGCGTTGCTATAGAGTATGCTAGGTGGCAGATTTTTCCATTCAGCTCTTTGAATATATGATGCCACTCCCTTCTGGCTTACCACGTTTCTGTTGAGAAATCTGCACCTAGCCTAATGTATCTTCCTTTGTAAGTTAAGGACTTCTTTTGTCTTGCTGCTTTTAACACTTTTATCTTATCGCTCTATTTTTCAAATGTAATTACAATATGTCTTGGTGTTGGCCTGCTTTTGTTGATTTTGATGGGAGTTCTCTGTGTCTCCTGGTTCTGAATGATTGTTTTCGTCCCCAGATTGGGGAAGTTTTTAGCAATTATTTTCTCAAATAAACTTCCTGTCCCTTTTTCTCTCACTTCCTCTCCTGGGATCCCTATGGTACAAGTGTTATTATGTTCGATGCTGTCACTGAGTTCCCAAGGTCTTTTCTCATGATCCATAGTTCATCTTTCTCTCTTTTGTTCAGCTTCATTATATTCCATCATTCTATCTTTATTCCACTCATTCATTCCTCTGCTTCTTCCATCCAGCCGGTTTTGAATCTCGGTTATTGTCTTTTTCATTTCTGTCAGGTTGGCTTTTAACTCTTTTATCTCTGGCGTAAGGGTCCCCTGAACTCTTCCACTCTTTTCCTAGCCCAGTGAGTGCTCTTATGCTTGTTGCTTTAAATTCTCCATCACTCGTGTTACTTATATCTGTTTTGCTTCAATCTCTGGCCACGACCTTATCTTGTTTTTTTGCATTGGGGATGAATTCCTCCACGTGACATTTTCTCTAGGTCTCTGCCTTCATCTGTATGTGAGAATAGATAGCCAGTTATGATTCCTGCTTCTGAGAGCAATGGCTTTATGAAGAAGAGGTCATGTAGTGTCCAGGGCCTGGCACTTCAGTGAGTGTCTCTGGTGTGTGTTGTGTGCACTCTGCTGGAGTGTTTTGGCTGATCTATCCTTCAGGGTAGTTGTCTGCAGAGGCTCTCTCTGCCTGCAGTGGTCAGTGTGTGGTCCTTTGCCAGAATGTGGTGAGTTTTAAGTAGGTGTGTCCTAGCCTGCTTGTTAGATGAGACCTGATACTACCTGAACTGGAACTGAAGCCCTGAAGAACTCTCTGGCTGGGAGATGTGGTGTGGGCAGGGGTTTCTCCTGGTCTACTGGGAAGGGGCCCTCTGCACTGGGACTGGAGCAAGTTTGACTGAGAAGGATAGTCTCTCCAGTGTGCAGGGGTGTGGGGCTTGGTGTAAGCAGGTTAGGTAGCCAGTGTGGGTGCTGTGTTGCTTCCTGCAGGTGGCTCTGTGTTTATGCTGTGAGTCAGGGGAGGGAAATAGCTCCAGCCAGCTTCTTTGTCCCCAGAGCAGCATCTCCACGAATACCGGCTCTCAGGGATACACTAGGAGAAGAACAAACAAACCCTCCCATTGTGTGTCCCAGGTGTTTCTCAGAACACTGTTTCTGCCTTCAGGTCCTTTGCCTGCCTTCTCTTCAGGAGCAGGGCAGTGCCCTCCAAGTCTATTCCAGCCAAGCCCACTGACCTCTAGAACTCCAGCCTTTAAGCCCCCTTGGTTGCAAGAACTCATGAAATTCAGCCACTCTCGTTTTCCAGGCCAATGGCTTTGGGGATGCATTCTCTTTGTGCATTCCCCTGCATGCTCCTCTCTCTTACCCTTCTCTGTGACCACAGCTCCCTCCCCTCTGCAGCACCCAGGATTCTTTTCTCCCCTAATCCATGGCTCCCCACTTCCTTACCTTTTATGATGTGACCTCTTTTCTCCCTTTAATTGTGGAGTTTGTTCTGTCAGTCTTCAGGTCTCTTTCTGGGGTATTTAGGATGATTTGATAATTATCTAGTTCTGGTTGTGTGCAAGGTGAGCACAGCATTCCCCTACTCTGCTGTCATCTTGTCTTCTCCTACTCATGGCTTTTTAAAATTTTTTGAGCCACTCTCTGTGTCCCTGTGCCTGATTCACTGTCTCCATCTCTTCATTTTTGGCCTTGGCTGCCTATTTGTGTGTTTCTATTTCTGGGTATCCCCAGGTTTATTTTTATTCCGTGTCTTTGCCTCCCTGTGTCCCCGGATAGATTTCCTTGTCACTCTGTCTCTGCCCATTTGTTTATGTTCTATGTGTCCGTTCCTATGTGTCTAGGTTTCTTTGTTCCTATCTTGATCCTTCCAGACATGATCTTGTGTATCTGTTCCCATTTCTACCTTATATCCATATGGCTGTGTTTGTGGGTTCACATCCCCATGTCTACTTATTCTGGGATGTGTGTGTCTGTGTGTGTGTGTGTGTGTGTGTGTGTGTGTGTGTGTGTGTGTCTTTCTCTCACTCCTTTTCTAAATTCTTGTGTCCCTGTGTCACAGTGTCTCCATTGTACCTGGGCCTCCAGCTTGCCTGTCTTTATGCCTCTCTGTTACCTAACTTAACCCTAACCCTTATGTCTTGGCTGGTGTTTGTCACAGTTTGGGTATCTGCATTCCCATGATTTTGTCACTGGATCTCTGAGTACATAAATGTGTGCTCCAGTTTGACTCTTAGTATGCTCCTCTGCATGTGCCCATGTTCTTGGGTCTTTGTTACCAAGTCTTGGTATGAGTAACATCTCTGTTTCTATGCTTTTGTAGATCTGTGGTCTTGTGTCTCTGTTTTCTTCTCCCATCCCCTATCCCATTTCTGTAAGTTACCATGACAGCATGTCTCTATGCCTCCACTTCTTCAACCTTGGTGTATTGGGCTATGGTTTTGACCTATGTCTCCCTGGTTACTTCTGTGTCCCTGTGTCTCTATGTGTCACTGTGTGTCTCATCTCCTCTGCTTTTGTGTCTGGGTCTTTGTGAATATCTCTGTCTCTCTCTCTTGCTCACTTTCTCTCCTCTTAAGACTATTGTTTTTTCAGTAGTTCAAGGAAAATTTTTTTTTCTTTTTGAATTTTTATTTAAATTCTAGTCAGTTAACATGCTGTGCAAGATTGGTTTCAGGAATAGATTTCAGTGATTCATCACTTACATAAAACACTTAGTTTTTGTTTGATTGTTTTGTTTTGTTTTTGAGGTAATCTCTACATCCCAACGTGGGGCTCGAACTCACAATCCCGAGATCAAGTGTCACGTGCTCTACTGAGTGAACCAGCCAGGAGCCCCAGAAAAATCACTTAAATGACTGAGGGAATTACAGATATTTGATGAAGTCTGGAGTGGTTGGGGGAGGGTGGGAAGGACATCTGAGCCAAGATCTACATTGTGATCTAGAATTTGAGTGGCAATGCAAAAGATGAGCATGGTAGACAGGGGCCAGGGCAGGTAAGGTCAGAGCGATTATCAAATAGAACAGCTTGAGAGAGGTCCCTTAGTGGAGATGGGGTTGAGGCAGGGCCCATTAGGAAACGGAGAGGAGGCCAGGGTGGGGGTTGGATAGAGTTCAGAGAGCGAGTGGGAAAAAGTGAGGTCAGAGGGGTATAGGATAGAGGGCAGATCACGTAGGGCCTTGTCGGGTATAAAAAGAACTTTGGGCTTCATTCTAGGTAAGATGGGAAACTCTTGAGGGGGGTTAAGTGGGAGCAGGACATGAAGTAATCTTTGTTTTTTAAATAATCGAAAGAAAGAAAGAAAGAAAGGAAGGAAGGAAGGAAGGAAGGAAGAAAAAAAGAAAAAAAAATCTATCCCTTGAGAGGGAGCAGGGAGACCAGTGAGGAGACTGGAACAGTTTTCTAGGGTAGACATGATCGTAGTCTGCCCTAAGATAGTGACGGTTGGGGTGGTGAGAACTGGGTGCATTTGGCAAATATGTGAGAGGCAACATTGCCAAGAATTGAAGATGGATGGGATATTGGCGGGTGGTGAAGGAAAGGGGCATGTCAAGGATCTCATGCCCAAATTTGTATCCCTGTGACTTACTGCCACCACCAACTGGTTCTAATCCTGCCCTATAATGTCTCCCAAGATGTGTTGCTCTTCTTAGGAAGAGAGAACAATGGAGTGGTGGAGCGCATTCAGTCTTCAACCAAATGATGTAGGCCCAAATCTCTTACTAGTTGTGTGACATGGAATAAGTTACTTCAGTTCTCTGCACTTCAGTTTCCCCGTGAGTAAAATGCAGGTATCCACAGGTTGTGTGTGTGTGAGTGTGTGTGTATGTGTATTAAATGAGGGACTAAAAGAGCAATATATAGACAAGTACCTGCACATACAAAGGACTAAAAAATGTTAACCTTTATTACTTCACAGTCTTTAGGAAATTTAAAGAAAATTGTTATCTTTTCCAATTTGTGTACCGCTCTCCTTAAGCAGGGCTGTATACAGAGCACAAAAGAACTAATCAGACCTGCCTGACCCAGTGATGCCTCCACTTAGAACCCTGTATCCCTACACTGCTTGGGAAACGTGAGCATTTCTCTTGTCCAACAAAGCAACTGTCAAAACCACAGCTTGATCAGTTTCTTTCTGTTTCGCTTTGCCAGTCTTAATATCCCTCCTCTCTCAGGGCCTCTAATTCTGTGCTTAGGTTCTAAGGCCCAGAGAGGTTAAGTAGCTGATTCAAAGTCTCAAAGCAAGCAAACAGGCAACCGTCATCACTAGAATCTGCGGAAGTTTTGTACATTCCTAGTTCCCGGAGCTCTCCATTCATACCTCCCCCTCATGGCTTGACCTCTTGCCCGTGGCACTCACCATCTTCATCAGGAGTGAGGAAGGTATAGAAAGCTGGTGGGTTCAAGGACTCCATGATCATGGACTCCACCATTGACTCAGACAGCAGCTCTAGCTCCTCAGGGAGATGGAGCAGGCTGGCCACCTCAGGGAGGATGCTAGAAGGCAGCAAGACTGGCACGTTTGGGGGCTGCCTTCTGGCATAGGCCTGGAGCTGCTGGAGAGGCCCATTGTTGGGACTTCTGACACAGGTAGTCCCAGAATTTGTCTGGTGTTTTGGGGCCCCAGCAGCAGATCCTGCTGAAGCCAGAGCTTTCTCGGGGCAGCAGAAAGGGCAAGGGGGAGTCAAAGGGAATTGGGAGGGGTGCTCCAAAGACAGAGGTGGTCATGGTCTTGCTGGGACTTGCAGGACTTGAGGTTGTGCTTGTGAATGTGTTTGGATCCTGAGGAGGTAGGGGCATTAGTCTGGCAGGTCTGGGGGGTAACGGGGTTTGGGGTTTATTGGGGATTGGGGTCCTAGGTTTGGAAAATGATAAGCTTGGGTAATTTGGGGGAGTTGGGGTATTAGAGTTAAGAGGTGTTGGGACTGGGGCGCCTGGGTGACTCAGTGGGTTAAAGCCTCTTCCTTCGGCTCAGGTCATGATCTCAGGGTCCTGGGATCGAGCCCGGCATCGGGCTCTCTGCTCAGCGGGGAGCCTGCTTCTTCCATCTCTCTCTGCCTGCCTCTCTGCCTACTTGTGATCTCTGTCTGTCAAATAAATAAATGGGATCTTTAAAAAAAAAAAAGAGGTGTTGGGATTTTCGGGATGTTAGGTTAAGAGGATGCTGGGTTTAGGGTGTGACAGATTGTTTGGGGTCTTGTGAGAAGGATTCTTTGGTCTAGTTTTGTGATAGGTGTTTGAAGATCTGAAGCATGGAGACTCCAGGATTGGCCTGCGGCAAGCTTTTGGGTGACTGTGATGTGAGTACCCCAAGTTGGGAATGGGATAGAGCATCCAGTTTGGGTTGTAGACAGTGGAATATCATGTGTCACAATGCCAGCTTTGGGCTGGGATGGGGTGCCAGGATTCAGAAGTGGGACTTGTGTCTTGGCAGTCATGGGTAATAGGGTACCAGGATTCTGGTGTGATGGCGTGCTGGGCTTCAGAAGCAATAGGGCACCAAAGTTTGAGGGCCCAAAGGCAGAAGTTTTTATTCTGAGAGTTGGCTGAACCAAAGTGCCAGAATCCTGTTGTGTAGGATTTGGGGATTTGGGGTGTGCTGGGGTGGATAGGGTACTTAGTGTCCTGACCCAGTGGTTCCAACTCCTTGGAAATGGACATAATTTCTGTAGAAGCAGGAGCCGTTGAGGATAAGTAGGACCTTGGTTTCACAAGCCCTTATTTGGGAGAGACCTTGGGTAACAAGGCTGACTGGGCTGTGCCTGTCCGGAGGCCAGGTCTGCTGGCGGATGAAGGCCAGGTCTGCTGGCGGATGAAGGCATAATGGTGCCTAGTACAGCTGCAGTGGAAATCTGTGATCTGACCTTCCCACTTGCTTCCTTGGGCTGCACCATGAGCAGTGAAGTCAGAGGTGGGACAACATTGTATTCAAGCGACAAGTTGAGGACTTTGGTGGCCAGCAGGCGGCGAGTGGTAGTGTCACAGGCTCGCAAGTGTCCCTCAGCAACTCTCCACTGGTGGTGTAGGCCCAGAGGCAGCAGGTGAAGTGGGCTACGTTGTAGGCCCCCTCCCCTGGGACACCAGAGTTCTTCTGGTTCTGCTGGTGGCTGCCTCACTGTGGCAGGGCACAAGAAGCTGACTCTTGGGGCCACAGGCTGCCAGGTGGATGCCAAGTTCCTGCTTTCCTACCTGCCTGCCTGCGCCTGTCCTGCCACCACCAGTTCTGAGCCACCAAAATAACGGGGGAAAGGTCCAAGGGGAGGCCCCAACCAAGCCTTCCAGGTAGTCCAGATGCACGCCTGCCAGCAGAGGAATGGAGATCTCCTCATAGAGGCCCTTCAGCTGTAGGGCTGCATCAGTGCCCTCATACATGCACCAGGCTTCTCCCTGGTTCTCCAGGGGCAGGTGACAAAGCAATGGGAAGTCAGCCTCATCCCTGAAGGCCAAACTAAAAAGGGACTCCCTGTTGCCCAGTGCCTGACAGATGTTGGAGAGGATCACCCCAGGGGTCATCACACTGGCTGTGGGCTCCCCATCTGTCAGGAAGATGATGAGATGGATCCTCCCCACATTGCAGCCTCAACCAGTCTCCTGATTGCTGTGGTTTAGCAATGCTATGCTGTAGCAGAGCTGCACTGATGTTGGTCCCTAATTGGGAAGTAGACCGTGAGACCATCTTTTCTAGTTATTTCTATCCCCATTGAAGACATCTTAGACACCTCACCAACCTCTCAGGCTCGGTCATTTCTCATCTTTTCTCAGACTGTTTCTGCTGCTTATCCTTCCCAACACACCTGCCCCCACACGGGTTCCCTGAGATCTGACAGTGGGGCCCACACGTCCTTGGCTTTTATCACTCCCTATCTCAGACTACAATTTGCCTGTTTCCTGTGGGGGGGATATCTAATTCTCTAGTCAGACAGGCATCTCCCCAATGATAGCAGCCCCACCTCCATGCTATAGGGGAAGGAAGGGCTGAGTTTACCAGAGGTGGCGGGTGGGGGAGACTTCAGTACTTCTCTGAGAGACAATTGATCAAAAGCCAGAATCAGGGCAGCCGCTTGACCAAGTGCTTGGAAATACATACATAGATTATTGATTTTAAAATGTTTTGGCAAATTTTTCTGAGTATGTGCTTTAAAGAAACTCCGGGCCAAAGAAGAATGTGCCCCAAAATACATAGTGCTATGTTCTTTCAACTAGGAAAGGGGACGCAGAAGGATGAAGGGACATATTTGTATAAAATATAATAGTCATGTTTCAGGTATTGTGAGAGGTGAGGTAGATGGGGGGGAAAAGGGAGCATTTCAAGAATTCCCCATATCTGGGGCACCTGGCTGGCTCAGGCAGTAGAGCACGTGACTCTTAATCTCAGGGTCATGAGTTCGGGGCCCATGTTGGGCGTGGAGCCTACTTAAAATAGATAAATAAATAAATAAACAGAAAGGAATTCCCCACATTACCACAGCCCATCCATTTGAGTGGGTAGCTCTACACTTACAACCACCAGCTTCCATGTGACCCAGGTTGTCCTTGGTGCTGTGGATATTCTGGATGCTAGCTAGACACTAACCGAGTCAGAAAAGGTGATGATGTTGAAGTGGTCGTTGACCCACATGCCACCCAGGATCACGTTCATGGCCTTTTCAGTCTGTGGGATATGGGTGAAATGAAGGAGATGGACCAAGGCTGGAGGTCTTGTTCAAGACTGAAAAGTTATTTCTATACAAGGTACTAAGGCCTAAGTGTGGTATGGTTTTAAGACTCTCTGACTCCGGCACTCTGTAAGTCTAGAATTCTCGGGGTCAAAATGCTATAGGCCCTATGGATCTAAGCCTAGAACTGCACTGTCCAATGGAAACTGCTAGCCACATGAAGCTACTTAAATGTAAGCTAGTTAAAATTAAAGGAAAAATGATAAATAAACTGTTCCTTTACTTGCAGTAGCCACATTTCAAGTGCCCAATAACCACACGAGGGTTATTGCAGAGCAGTGGCTACTACTGTATGCGACACCTCAGAACTTTAGAACATCTCCATCATCAATACAGTTCTATAAGACAGTGGTGGTCTGGAAGGTTCAAGCTCCATGCTTTCAGGGTGCTAGGACCCTGTGTGTTCCATGGCTCCCAGACCCCATGACCCAGGATTCAGTGATTCCAGGACCCTAAAGCTTAAGAGCTTTAAGATTCTGGGTCTTTATAACTTCTTTTAAGTGACTTTTCAAGCTCTGGTTCTGCCCTATGTAATCTGTTCTTTTACCTCACCTTCCATTTCTTCCAGGCGGATCCTCTCCTCAGTCCCCAGAAAACCCAGATTCCATCCCCCCCCCCCCAAACTTTGCTCCTGTTGTGCCCTTTAGGTAACAGACCTTTCCACTTCCCCTTTACTTATTCATATCTTCACTGCTCCTTCTCTGGGCAGCCCTTCCTTGATTGCTTACTCTGACCCATGCCCCTTGTACCCAGATAGTCCCTGTCCCGGATGGTTTGCTGGCTGTCATATGTAGAATATTTTCATTTTCCACACTGATATTGAGTCCTCTGAGAACAGGGCCTTGAATACTTCTTCCTATTGGCTCCCTTCTCCATAACAATACCTAGCATAGGGCTAGGCACATAAGAGTTTCAGGGAATAGGGAATGTAAGTCCTAGTATTAGGTACCTCTTACAGGGCACTTGTTATATTTCAGGCACTGTGCCAGATACTTAGATGCATCAGCTCATTTAATCGTCATAGCAACACAATGGAAAAGGTACTGATATTATACCCATTTTATCAGTGACAACACCGAGGCTCAGAGAGGCAGAGTGCCTTGCTCAAGGTCACACAACTAGTCACTGATGAACCACAGATGTGAATCCCTAGTTTTGGAGGTGTTAAACATTATGCCTTCCAAGTTTTATATTGTTATGGATTTCAGAGACCACAGGGAATACCACTTGTGACCCCCCCCCCTCCTTTCTCTATACCTTAAACTGATAGGAGATGCCTTGAATGCTTTCAAGGGGATCAGAGTCTTTCCCGCCACAGGATGACCTCAGGGTAGAGGTCACACATTCTGGAATAGGGAGCTGAGGTCTTGCTCAAGACTGAAAGGTTATTTCTATACAAGGTCCTAAGGCCTAAATGTTGCATGCCTTTAAGGATTTAGCCACTCATTCTTGTTTTCATTCAGAGGACTGCAACACAAGCATGATGGCCCTTCCTGAGAATCTCCCGCTAACCAGAGACAAATCATGTTTTTAGAAGTATGTCGTTTAATCTATTGAGATTTTCCAGCTATCTGTCTGTTATTGATTTCTAGTTTAATTCCACATGGTCTGAGAACATATATTTATTGTATGATTTATACCCTTTTATTTTGTTAAGGCGTGTTTTATGGCCCACGTTGTAGTCTATCTTGGCAAACATTCCATGTGAGCTTGAGATGGATGTGTATTGTGCTGCTGTTGGATGAAGTACTGCACAGATGTCAATTAGATTCAACTGATTAATGGTGCTGTTCCGTTAAACTATGTCCTTACTGATTTTGTGCCTGCTGGATCTGTCCATTTGTGATAGAGGGGAGCTGAGGTCTCTAACTATAACAGTGGTTTCGTCTATTTCTCCTTGCAGTTCTAACAGTTTTTGCCTCATGTCTTTTGACGTTCTATTGTTAGGTGCATTACACATTAAGGATTGCTGTGTCTTCTTGGAGAGCCATTATATAATTATAGTTATATAAGATTTTTTTTTCAGTCTGAAAGCAGTCATGGTTTATTAACTGGCCAAACTGCAGAAATAGTGATGGCAGGTACCTTAGTTTATCCTTCTAATAAGCTGTTCATCTGGTCTTCCCTATTGCCAGCAACTGTGCCTTCCACAAAATGGGTGATCTTTTTCTACATTCCACTTCGTGGAGAAGATAATTTGCAGGGCCTCTGGAAGTTTTTTGGTTCTTTGAAATACTTTACAGTAATACTTTATACATCTTGTGACTCAGATCCTCCATGCAAACAATGCCATATTTACCAAGAGATCAACCAGTGTGTTATCTGTCAGGGAAATTTGCTCTTTGTTTCTTTATACAATGCATCTCCTTATCCCTGATAACTTATTTGCTCTAAAGTCCGTTTCATCTGAAATTAATATAGCTGCTCCAGCTTTTTTGTGATTAGTGTTCAGAATGGGATATCTTTTTTTTTTTCCCATACCATGACTTTTAATCCATCTGTGCCTTTTTATTTAAAATGGGTTTCTTGTGGACAACACGGAGTTGGGTCTGGTTTTGTTTGTTTGTTTTTTGTTTGTTTTTGTTAGGTTCTGTTTTGGGTTTTTTTTCCCGATTTTATTTATTTTTTTCAGCATAACAGTATTCATTGTTTTTGCACAACACCCAGTGCTCCCTGCAAAACGTGCCCTCCCTATTACCCACCACCTGTTCCCACAACCTCCCACCCCTGACCCTTCAAAACCCTCAGGTTGTTTTTCAGAGTCCATAGTCTCTTATGGTTCGCCTCCCCTCCCCAATGTCCATAGCCCCCTCCCCCTCTCCCAATCCCACCTCCCCCCAGCAACCCCCAGTTTGTTTTGTGGGATTAAGAGTCATTTATGGTTTGTCTCCCTCCCAATCCCATCTTGTTTCATTTATTCTTCTCCTATCCCCCTACCCCCCCATGTTGCTTCTCCATGTCCTGACATCAGGGAGATCATATGATAGTTGTCTTTCTCCGATTGACTTATTTCACTAAGCATGATACGCTCTAGTTCCATCCACGTCGTCGCAAATGGCAAGATTTCATTTCTTTTGATGGCTGCATAGTATTCCATTGTGTATATATACCACATCTTCTTTATCCATTCATCTGTTGATGGACATCTAGGTTCTTTCCATAGTCTGGCTATTGTAGACATTGCTGCTATAAACATTCGGGTACACGTGCCCCTTCGGATCACTATGTCTGTATCTTTAGGATAAATACCCAGTAGTGCAATTGCTGGGTCATAGGGTAGTTCTATTTTCAACATTTTGAGGAACCTCCATGCTGTTTTCCAGAGTGGTTGCACCAGCTTGCATTCCCACCAACAGTGGAGGAGGGTTCCCCTGTCTCCGCATCCTCGCCAGCATCTGTCATTTCCTGACTTGTTCATTTTAGCCATTCTGACTGGTGTGAGGTGATATCTCATTGTGGTTTTGATTTGTATTTCCCTGATGCCGAGTGACGTGGAGCACTTTTTCATGTGTCTGTTGGCCATCTGGATGTCTTCATTAAAAGGATTATTCACCACGATCAAGTGGGATTTATTCCAGGGCTGCAGGGTTGGTTCAACATCCGCAAATCAATCAATGTGATAGAACACATTAATAAAAGAAAGAACAAGAACCATATGATACTCTCCATAGATGCTGAGAAAGCATTTGACAAAGTACAGCATCCCTTCCTGATCAAAACTCTTCAAAGTGTAGGGATAGAGGGCACATACCTCAATATTATCAAAGCCATCTATGAAAAACCCACCACAAATATCATTCTCAATGGAGAAAAACTGAAGGCTTTTCCGCTAAGGTCAGAAACACGGCAGGGATGTCCATTATCACCACTGCTATTCAACATAGTATTAGAAGTCCTAGCCTCAGCAATCAGACAACAAAAAGAAATTAAAGGCATCCAAATTGGCAAAGAAGAAGTCAAACTATCACTCTTCGTAGATGATATGATACTATATGTGGGAAACCCAAAAGACTCCACTCCAGCTAGAACTTGTACAGGAATTCAGTGAAGTGTCAGGATATAAAATCAATGCACAGAAATCAGTTGCACTTCTGTACACCAACAACAAGACAGAAGAAAGAGAAATTAAGGAGTCAATCCCATTTACAATTGCACCCAAAACTGTAAGATACCTAGGAATAAACCTAACCAAAGAGGCTAAGAATCTATATGCAGAAAACTATAAAGTACTCATGAAAGAAATTGAGGAAGACACAAAGAAATGGAAAAACGTTCCATGCTCCTGGATTGGAAGAATAAATATTGTGAAAATGTCCATGCTACCTAAAGCAATCTACACATTTAATGCAATCCCTATCAAAATACCATCCATTTTTTTCAAAGAAATGGAACAAATAATCCTAAAATTTATATGGAACCAGAAAAGACCTCGAATAGCCAAAGGAATATTGAAAAAGAAAGCCAAAGTTGGTGGCATCACAGTTCCGGACTTCAACCTCTATTACAAAGCTGTCATCATCAAGACAGCATGGTACTGGCACAAAAACAGACACATCGATCAGTGGAACAGAATAGAGAGCCCAGAAATGGACCCTCAACTCTATGGTCAACTAATCTTCGACAAAGCAGGAAAGAATGTCCAATGGAAAAAAGACAGCCTCTTCAATAAACGGTGCTGGGAAAATTGGACAGCCACATGCAGAAAAATGAAATCGGACCACTTCCTTACACCACACACAAAAGTAGACTCAAAATGGATGAAGGACCTCAATGTGAGAAAGGAATTCATCAAAATCCTTGAGGAGAACACAGGCAGCAACCTCTTTGACCTCAGCCGCAGCAACATCGTCCTAGGAACATCAGCAAAAGCAAGGGAAGCAAGGGCAAAAATGAACTATTGGGATTTCATCAAGATCAAAAGCTTTTGCACAGCAAAGGAAACAGTTAACAAAACCAAAAGACAACTGACAGAATGGGAGAAGATATTTGCAAACGACATATCAGAAAAAGGGCTAGTGTCCAAAATCTATAAGGAACTTAGCAAACTCAACACCCAAAGAACAAACAATCCAATCAAGAAATGGGCAGAGGACATGAACAGACATTTCTACAAAGAAGACATGTTTTTTTTTTTTAACGAAATTTCTCTTTGATTTTCTGCCGTTGGAATAGGATATGCCTATGTGTAGATTTTTTTTTTTTTTTAATCCTGCATGGTGCTCTCTGAGCGTCCTAGACCTGTGGTTTTGCAGCTGTCATTTATTTTGGAAAATCTGTACCCAGTAATCCTGCAAATAGTTCTTGTGTTATTTTCTTTCTTCTCCTCCTGGTGTTCCCATTACACATATGTGATACTTTTGTAATTGTATATAGTCCTTGGATATTCTCTTTTTTCTTATTTTGTTTTGCATTCTTTCTTCTCTTTGCTTTTCAGTTTGGGAAGTTTCTATTAACATATCCTCAGGCTTATTGACTTGTTCTTTGCCCATGTTCAGTCTCTTAATGAGCCCACCAAAGGCATTTTTCATTGCTGTTATGGTGTTTTATATTTCTAGCATTTACATTTTCTTTTCTTAGGGTATGCATCTCTGCTTGCGTTACCTGTCTATTCTTGCATGTTATCCACTTTTCCCATTAGAGCCCTTAGTCATATTAGTCATGGCCACTTTAAATTCCAGGTCTAATAATTCTCTGGCGTATCAGTCTGGTTCTGATGGCTGATTCATCTTTTTGGACTGTGTTTGGTTTTGTTTTCATTTTAGCATAGCTTGTAAGTTTTTGGCGAAAGCGGACATGATGTATCACGTAAAAAGATCCTAGGTAAATAGGCCTTTGGTGGGAGATTCTATGTTTATCCAGCCAGGAATTAGGCTGTGCTTGCTAGGTGCTAACAGTTGCATGTGTCAGAGGCAGACGTTTCTTTTAGGATCCTTGTTTTCGACTCTTCTATAGTCTTGGGTTGCTTGGGATAGTCTTTCTTAAAGACTCTAAGCTTCCAGTTCCATCAGCTATAATCTCCTGTTGTTATACAGGAGTGCAGTGCATGTGGTGATATTGTGTGGGGGAAGGAGAAGCATTTCATAGTTCTGTGCTCAGGTCTCAGTCTAAAAGACTGAGGGCACCTATGCCCCTGAAATATGACCTCCACAAGTGCTCCTCAGCTTTTTCCTGACCTTAGTTGGGATGGGTAGGCTAGAAAAGTTTGGAGTTGGGTGTAGCCTTTCCCCTACACTTGAGACTACAAAAGACAGCTCTCTCAATATTTCCCTTCCCCCAGTTTGGTTACACTCTAGTATAATACAAGTTAGTAGACTTAGGTCCCATGGGCTCTATGGTTCAGAACTTTAAGGCCCATAGACTGTACTGCTCCAGGTCACTTGGACTTTATCACTCTAGAGTCCCAGAGTATTGTAGTTCAAAATACTGCTTCCAGAACTTTATGGATTCAGGCTCTAAACTCAAAATCTCTTTGGCCTATGGCCCCAGTATTCCATTTTAAGGGTGCGTTGGTAGAAGGGCTACAATATTTTAAATCTAGATGGATCCAGGATTTTGTAGTTTCTAAACACTGCAATGCCAGTGCACTGTATTTTTCTTGCTTTGAGGTAAAGTAAACAAAACAAGACAAAACAAACTTGTGGCCTCTGGAAGGTTCAGAGTCTAAATTGACTATGGTTTCCTTTTTATATGTTGACTCAGGTTTTATGACCCCAGAGTTCTCCAGCTTGAAGGTTCTATGACTCTGGGCCCCTTGGTGATCTGAAGTTTTGTGGTTAAAGGTCTTGATTGGACAAGGGACAAGCCCCCTTGTCCAATGTTTCAATGTTCCCAGTATTCTGTGGTTTCAGGTCTACGTGGCTCCTGAATGTGCAAGGTACCAGGACCCCAAGGTAGGCCTTGGCCTCTAAGATCCAAGGGTCCTGGGAGGTAGAGTCTCTGGTCCCAGGGGACCACTCTTCCTGCACTCTCTGCTTTCTGAGCCTTCCAAAATAAGAGCTGTAACAGGTCTGCAGGGTCCTTGTTACCTGCTCCAAACATAGAGCCAGCTGCTTGTTTCAAGAACGAATACGACGTTTTTCTGGACAGGTGGGAGGCTTCTGGGGGCAAAATAATGAATAAAATAGCCCTCAAAAATCTGGACAAAAAGAAGTGAAACCAACAAGAAGTAGGAAAGGAAGTCTAAATCAGGTCCCCTCTTACTCTCCGGCGTAACACCCTACCCTGAGCCTTTTTCCTTCCTAGGCCTTCTCTCTGCTACTAGTTAAATAGGCATCTGTGCGATTGTTTGTTTCAATGTCCACCTCCTCTACCAGAGCTGTGTCTCTGCTGTTCAGGCTGTCAGCCCAGGGCCTGCCCCAGAACTGTGGAGTGAATGAGGCTGGCTTGTGGCCCAAGGCTCCAAGGATCAGGATCTCTGTAATATGTGAGTTCCTGTTCATGAGCGCTGACTTGCACAGTCCTGAGGGCCCCTGGGGACATTTTGCCTGGGCTCCAGGAACTGTAAGTATTGTTTTAACCTCCCTCTATAGAGTGAGCCAGGGGCCCAGCTCCATTGCTGCCAGGGGCTGGGAGTTTGCAGGGCCTCCCTCTCTTCCTTAAGCCTCCCTTCTGCTGTTGCTGGGCAGAGTAGGCAGGGAAGGAGGGAGCAGAGGCTGAGTGAGCTGTTTGTTCAGAGGGGATTGGTTAGACCAGGTGCAGATGCCTTGGGCTGCCAAGGATGTGATTGGCTGCTGACCCCCTTCCCCCACTCCATCTCCCCTCTGCAGAGCTTGGGGGCTGGAACACGCGAAGGAAGTGGAGTCGGGGGTGGGGGGATGGGGGGTGGGTGCTGGGAGCGCCCCCAGGGTCAGTGTCAGCTCAGCCTAGAGAAATATGGGCTTACTGAGGGTCTGTGCTGCTCAGTAGCCTGAAGTAAGCTCTGCCTTGGGACAACCAGCTTTACTCCGCTCTCTGCCATTCAGGAGCTCTCTGATCACAAGCCTGGCACACTATCTCCTCCTCTCTCAGGGGGAAAGGAGGATAAGGGAGGACATCTTGCTCTTTCCCTGCACTCCAGCCTTTGAGTTAATTCACACGTGCGTGTGGGGGCTCTGTCTCCACTTTCTCCTGGCGCTCTACAGCAGTTCTCAAAGGCCTGGGTCATCCACCGTGCCACTGCCCAGGCCCAAGGCAGAGCCCAGCTGTCCTGAGATTCCTCCCATAACCTGGGCAGGTGAGAGTTTTTGGAAAAATCACATTCCTATCTCCTCATGGTCCCAGGCTCCCTGGTGGCCTCACACCTCACATCTTACAAGCCAGAGGCATGACCCAGGTCACCACCCTCTCACGCTCCCCTCAGCTGCCATGCCACCTCACTTGGAGGAAATGTTTCCTTTCCTTCCTAGTGAAGAAAATTAAGGGCACCAGGCCATGTGCCTCGGACTGCCCACCCCACCCTTGCACAGGGTTCACACACCCATACACCTCTTCCTCTATTAAGGACAAAACAGTCTTGTCCTGGACCCCATGCCCTCCCAGCCTCCAGACCTCCTCTGCCAGTCAGACCCTTCTCTCCAACCTGCCCCACACAAGCTCCTCGGTCTTCTTTAGGATATGAAAAGTGTTGTGTCTTTTCCATCCACTAAGACAATCCCTACTGATCCCAGTCCCATCAAAACTTCAAACCATCTTCTCTCCTCCCTGCAGCATACCAAGGTAATGGAATCATCGCCTACAGTGGTCTGCTCGTGTCCAGTTTATTCCTCTCCACACCACAGACTGGCTTCAGCCCCCACCACACACTGACTCCTCTCTCACTAAAGGCAACAGTAACTAGTTGGTTTCCAAACTCAATAGGTGTATTTTGATTCTTTTTAAAAATTTTTTAATAAACATATAATGTATTATTAGCCCCAGGGGTACAGGTCTGTGAATCGCCAGGTTTACACACTTCACAGCACTCACCATAGCACATACCCTCCCCAATGTCCATAACCACACCCCCCTCGCCCCCGGCCACCCTCAGTTTGTTTTGTCACATTAAGAGTCTCTTATGGTTTGTCTCCCTCCCGATCCCATCTTGTTTCATTTATTCTTTTCCTACCCCCCAAGCCCCCCATGTTGCATCTCCACTTCCTCATATCAGGGAGATCATATGATAGTTGTCTTTCTCCGATTGACTTATTTCACTAAGCATAATACCCTCTAGTTCCATCCACGTCGTTGCAAATGGCAAGATTTCATTTCTTTTGATGGCTGCATAGTATTCCATTGCATATATATACCATTTCTTCTTTATCCATTCATCTGTTGATAGACATCTAGGTTCTTTCCATAGTTTGGCTATTGTGGACATTGCTGATATATATATATATATATATATATATATATATATATATATATGTATATATGTATATGTATACATATATAATATATATATATATATGGGTGCACGTGCGTGTATTTTGATTCTTATCAGACTGCATCTCCCTGATGTATTTCACAACTGGCGATCACTTTTGGTCCCAAGAAGAATCTTCTGTCCTGGGAAACTCTCCTTACTCTCCGACCAGTTCTCTGGCCCATTTGATTCAGTCTCTTACATGAGTTCCATTTTCTCCCCCTGTCCCTTAAGCAGTGCTTTCTGATTTTTTTTTTTCAGTCATGGCAAGCGAAGAGAATGATTATGCTTGTGTAACACAATGGAGGGAAGTGGTGGGGATAGAGAGCTCTGAGCAGACTGCTGGCAGCTGGTGGGGCTAGACACCCAGAGAGCTGAGAAGATCAGTGGCTGCTGGACCTTAGCAATGGCCATCGTGGATCTGCTCTTCTGGCTCAACACATTCTCCCTGGGTGACTTCCCTAGCTCCTGTACTGTCAGTACCTGAATCTCCATGATGACCCGGTACCACGTCTTTCTCCTGCCCAATGCTCTCCACTCTTCCTCCTCCACACCCATTCCCTGGGACGTCTGAAGATGCTTCCAACGTATTTTGCCCAAACAATAAATTGCTGTATTTCCCCCATCCTGCTTTTGTGTGCCTTTGTCCTTTACAGACCCTATCATCCACATGGTCACTCCGGATACAAACCTGAGCATCACCCTTGAATCTTCCTGTGCCCCTCACTCCCCACATCCCACCAGCCACCAATTCCTGCTGGTTGATTCTGCTGGATATATCCCAGGCCCACCCCTCCTCTCCATTCCAGACTAACAAAACCCAAATTCAAGACTTCTTTCTCTTTGGTTCTGCTCCTTCTTTCGCGGCCCCTCCCATCCATGCATCTTTGCAGCAGCTGCTCAGTCAGGTCTTTCTAAACTCAAACCCCATAATGTCATTCCCTTTCATGGCTGCCTTGTCACCTTCAAGACATATTCCATGTTCCTCATCACACCCCTCCAGCACTCGTAGCCCTCGGTCTCACCTCTTACCATTTCTTGTGTCTCAAATCAATGCTCCAGGAACTCCAGCCTACTTGAGGCTCCCTAAACACCCCGGATATTTCCAGCCTTCATTCCCTGTATCGTGCAGGCCTCGGTTGGCTAGAATGTCTTTCCCATTTCACAGCCCCTCTCCCAACTTGGTATCCATTTTTGCATTCTTTAACCCAGCTCAGTCTTTACTTCTGCCAGGGAGCCCTCCCTGACCACCTTCTTCCCTCATGATGGCATCCGTCCCAGCTTGTGTTGTCATTGACAGAGAACTTTTCATCGTGTGTGTGTGTGTGTGTGTGTGTGTGTGTGTGTGTGTGTGTGTCTGTTTCATCCAGAGACAGTGAATAGGATCTCCATGTGATTTACTTCAGGGTTCCCAGCATCAGCCAGCAGTGGGCGTAAAGCAGATTAGGTACCCAGGGAGTCCCAACTGAGTGAATGAAGGGGTGAATGTGCAGGACTTTGAAAGATGGGCATACTCAAACAGGAATGGGAAGTCAGTGGAGGTGTTCTTAGTAGGGGATGCAGGAGTCAGGGCACACAGTAAATGGGAGTATCTGTCTTCTATTTAGTGCCTAATTCCATCTGTTCTGATTATGTTTCTGCTCCAGGCAATGGTCAAAAAGGTAAAGAATGAGGACGCAGACAAATACCTCAATTTATACACCCACAGGATAGAACACCAGGTTAAGGCCCCTGCTGCCACCTACTGGCAGGGTACCCTCAGCTCTTATTTGGAGAGGGAGACTTCTTATTTTATTCTCTCTCAACAGGCTATACCATACCTCTGTGCCTCTGCACCTACTGTCCCCTACATCTCTCTGCATCTGCTATTCCCTTCACCCCAATGACCCCGGCAGAGGTAGAGTCTCTTCATATTTTCCCCAGGCTAATTTAAAGGCCAACTCCTTTAGGAAGGCTTTCCTGGAACCCTCCTCAGTGGTATCTGTGCATAACCCATTACAGATTTATATGCAGCATTTAGAACCATTTATGACCACCACAGGTCTATGTATCTGGCTGCTTAGGGGCTAGGATGTTCCAAAGGAAGACTAGGGGTCGTGTCCACCTCATTTCTGAGTTCCCAGAATCAATGAGGACAGGACTGGGCTAGAGTATCTCTGCTTGGTGGTGATGTATCCACATATGAATGAATGAGTAAATATGTGCATGGGGACAGGTGTTACCAAGGCACTATATTAGCCAGAGCAGACGGGAAAATTGTCAGTGGGCTGGGCTCATCAGAGAGGTAGGATTTGAGCAAGGTCTTCAAGGATGAGGACTAATGGAGACAGGAGGGAGAAGACATTCCCAGGGCAAGCAGAGAGTATGAGCAAATACTCAGGCACAAATGAGTGGCAAATTCAGGTTTGTTATTTATTTATTTATTTATTTATTTATTTATTTATTTATTTGACAGAGAGAGATCACAAGTAGATAGAGAGGCAGGCAGAGAGAGATAGAGAGAGAGAGAGAGAGAGAGAGAGAGAGAGAAGCAGGCTCTCTGCTGAGCAGAGAGCTCGATGTGGGACTCGATCCCAGGACCCTGAGATCATGACCCGAGCCGAAGGCAGCGGCTTAACCCACTGAGCCACCCAGGCGCCCAAATTCAGGTGTTTTTAAAGAAAGGCATGTGGTGTGGTGTGGTGTAGGGCAGCTGGAGGGTGGTTTGTGTGCTGCAGGTGGTGAGAGATATGGCAAGAAAGGAAGGCTGGGATCAGACATCTCAGGCAGCCATGCAATCGTTGTTGTCAAGCCAAGGGTCTTGGATCCATGCTGGAACCCTCTGGCAGAGCATGAGATCTCTGCATATTCTTCATGAATGTGTGAGCTCCATGTTTAGGCAGATGGCTCAGGTGTCTAAATTCTTTAAAAAAAGAATTTTTAAAACTTAGAGATGGCACAAAAATGTGAGGGAACATGAGAGTATCAGAGCTGCAGAAAGTGTGAGAACCCCATGAGTGTGAGAGCCAATTACTGGCCAATGGTTCACTTTCCAAAAGGACTGGTTAAGAGTGGGCTATAACTTACTTCAACTAGGAGTGGATTCATTTCAGGGTGCCTGGGTGCTTCAGTGGGTTAAGCATCTGCCTTCGGCTCAGGTCATGATGCCAGTGTCCTGGGATGGAGCCCTGTGTTGGGTTCCCTGCTCAGTGGGGAGTCTGCTTCTCCCTCTGCTTCTCCTCTGCCTCTCCTTCTGCCCCTCCCCCTGCCCCTCCTCCTGCACTCATTCGCTCTCTCTCTCTCAAATAAGTGGAGTCTTTAAAAAAAAAAAAAAAGGAACGGGTTCATTTGGAGTTTTATTCAATTTACGCAGTTCTGAGTCTCCAACACTTAGAGGAAGCACATGTGTCTCCTATGGTGTGAAGTCATGTGTCCCTATACATCATTCTGTCTGTGTTCACTTGTCCTCACTGATCTCTAGGGAAAAACAGATGAGCAATTTGCAGAAGCCAGATTGCTGGCCAGGCCTGTCTGACTCCAGAGCCCATACTCTTTCCATTCCATTTCCATTTCCATTCCCCCTCACCTGCACATCTCCAGCGATGCCCTCCATGACTACATCATGCTGGACCACAAAGTGGGCCATGGTGCCTGAGCTGGCAAAGGCAGACTGGTCTTGCAGTGCTGGGCAGAAGGTGATTCAGACATAGGTCCCTCCCCTCTCAATCCTGGTAGATGGGGATGAGTCAGCCTCACCTGAATGGGTGGGAAGGATTGAGATGGGTGGCATGGAGGGCTCACCAGGCCGAAATCCAGGAAAGGGGACATCAAAAGGGGCAATATCTGAGCATGGGGAAAAGCAAGCCCTGCACCACCCGCCTCTCCTGCTTACAGCACCCTTCCACTTGCCCCAGTGCTATAATCCTCTCCAAATCCCACAGCTAGCTCCTCCTGCTCTGCCTCTTCCAGCAGGCCCAGGCTGACCCACCCAGCCCTCCCCACAGCTCCCAGGCTCTAGAAGTCTGACCCTCACCCACAACCTTGCCCTGGCTCACTTGCCATCCGTCCCTGGGCCCAGTCTCCGGAGGAGTGTCATGTCCCCACCTAGAGCAGAGACCTGGGTCTCCTCCCACAGAGGCTGTGTGGTGTGTGCTGTGGAGAGAGACAAATGCGGAAACAGGGCCTAGGTCCCCTCCCACCCTTACTGCTGTGGAAAATTGCAGTCTAGCAAGGCTCTCCTCTGGGATAGAATTTCATGTGTTTTCACACACACACACACACACACACACACACACACACACACACACACACACGCCGCCTTCTGACTCTCAGAATCACGTGTGTGAAGAAGGCTTTTAGCGCCTCATGAAATCACAGATGATTTTCTGGTCCCGGATGTTTGCCGAGCAGGCCACAAGATCAGCTCTTCTGGAATTCCAGCCCAAGACAAATGTCCATTTAGACATGTCTCTGTGCCTCCTTTTTTCCAGAAAATGGAACCTTGGGAATTCTGCTTCCCCCCTTCTTCCTGCTACAGTTGTCAGGAAGCTTAGGGGCAAACTGAGCCCCCATACGCTCTGAGACTTCTGCTTACATACATTCCCTTGGCTTCCTTCCTTTCAGAGGTCTTTGTTCTGTTTTTCCCCCACAGGATTGGCTCTACCCTCTGCTTTAACCTTTAAGGAGAAGGGGGAGGGAGCTGCCATTTATAGCTTAGGGCTTAAGAGTGCAGGCTGCAAGGACTCAGATGCTCCCTGAGGGCCCCTGGACAAGTTATTCACACTCTCTAAGCCTCAGTCTCCTCATCTGTAGCACGGGAATGATAATAGCTCCTATTTCATAGACAGCGTTTGTGGGGATTAAGTGAGACCATTTACATAAAGCACTTGGAACCATACTTGGTTCTTAGTACGTGCTCAATAACGCTAACAATTACAGTTATCATCACATCTTCATGAGACTCTGCACCAGTGATTTGAAGGAAGGCATTTTCTCAAATTCTCACAATGGTCCTGGGCTGTGGATGGCATCTCCCTATTGTACTGGCAGGAATAGTGAAGCGGAGCAGTGGAGTCATTTGCCTGTGGTCCCACCTTAGGAAAAGGTCAAAGCTGGGTTCAGAACCCAGGTCTCTGTGTGTCTGTCTCTCTCCTTTATGTATGTATACCACCCTGCCTCTCTGGGTCAGTAGGCTCAAATGAGGCAAGACCTCCAAGCGAAACAGCTTGGTGAGGGTGGCCACATGGCATGAGTGGTTTCTCTGCGCCTGTCCATTCATCTCCCAGAGGAGGTGGGTAGGCCAGCTCAGTGGTTTTCCAGTCTGGCTGGATACCAAATTCACCCGCAAATGGGTTAAGAACATAGATTCCTGGGCTCCTCCCCAACCTACTGAAGCAAAATCCAGAAGGGTGGGGTCCAGGAATCTGTATTTCTAACAGCTCACATAGTGATTCTGATGTAGCCAGTCTGGACTTCAAACATCTGTAGATGAAATTTTTTTATATTTTTTATATTTTTTTATTTTGTTATGTTTTCACCATAAGGTACATCATTATTTTTGTTTGTTTGTTTGTATGTTTTAGACTGAGCCACTCAGGTACTCCATCTTTTTTTAAATTTTTATTGTGTTATGTTAGTCACCATACAATACATCATTAGTTTTTGATGTAGTGTTCAAAACGAGGCTGGCAGCCAGGACAGTTCTCTGGCCTAGAGAGCCTGAGACGGTATCCTCAAGGGCAGCCTGCACTTCACACTGTTTTCCCATTGCCCTTGCATTCTCAGTGGTCATTTGACGAATGCCAAATTTGTCTAGGTTGGCTTCTGCAACTTCAGTATTATCACCACATCATTTAATGGAGCCCACCCAGCACCCCCTAGTGCAAATTTATTTTTTCATAAAAGAAATCGCAACTGGAAAGTTATTGGACTTGCTCATTTCACACAGCTTGCATGGGTCAGACCTAATTTATTGCACAAATATCTTGAAGTCCAAACGTTACCCCTGCATTCATTTGAATGCAGAGGGATCTTGGCAGTGAGGTCAGGCCAGAAGTGGTAATAAAGGGAATCCCAAGTGCAGTTTCTGATTTCGGGGAGGCCATTATGATGGTTGAGACATAGTGCTGCTGACATTCCCCTGTGGGTGTTGGTACACAGGTGGCTGGCCTTCAGAGGTGGTATGTGAATATAGCCAGTTCCCATTCTTTCTGACACTGTGACCTCCACAGTCAGCCTTGTGACCAATTAGCCAAGCTTCAAGCTAACCACTGCTAAGTACTGGCCCTGGTGCCATTATAGCAGGCCCTCATAGACCAGGGAAAAGTCACCTTCAGACCTGCTGCCGGGCTAGTAGAGATTCCGAACTTCTCTTCTTCTAGTCCCTGAGCATGAAAGGGAGGAGGGTGAAAAGGGGATGAGATCTCATAAGGGGGAAGAAAATGGATAGATGGCCCAGTTTTGCACATGCCCACCTTGGCCCTAGGAGATCTGACCAGGCTTCCAGTTCAACTAAATCCCTCACCCATAGTTTGTCATCTGCTCATTAATCTCTTTCCCTCATTCACACTCCTAAATACTGTGCCTGAGAAATTGATTCACAGGCAGCTTACACACAAAGAAACTCTGTGGCTTAAAATATGAATGTAGAATAGAACAATAAATGGCTAATATTTTGTTTTATGAAAAATGTTTTCCATTTACACACAATGCTTCTTTCCCATCAAATAGACCCTCACACCCATCCTCTCCCCATGCTTTAGAGTAAATTTCTTTATATGCCATTAATTCCTCAGTATGTAGTAGCTAAACCTAAAGTTTATGTGCTTGATGAAACTCTTTTGGAAGCTGGGAGGAAATAATGAAGGAAGACTTTACATTTCTGCCAGTAGAAATTTAAATTTCATTTAGGAAATAGGATTCAATTTAGAAAAATCTTACCTGAATATAACATTACTAGAAGGTGTCAGTTCTTAAATAAGCCACATCCTGCTGGGAGGGGGAAAGTGGAAATGGGGATGTAAACTCCCATTTATTGAACACCTACTTTCTTACAAGTTTGAATATTAATTAATTTATGTCACCTTCATATAACCTTATGGAGTAAAGAATATTATTTTCATTTCATGGAGGTAGGAACTGAGACCCTGGGAAAACATGTGTAAGTTCCTGATCACGCAGTTAAGATGAAATTGGTCACATTTCAGACTGGATGAAGCCTTATCTGATGCCCACATGAGCAACTGTATTTCCCTGCTGATGGGCTTTCTCACAGATTTTCTTTGCCTGGTGCTTCTCTTTGACTTCTGCAACATCGACTTTATTGTTGATGGTCCCGAGAGATGAGAAATGAAAGAGACAGAAATAGACAAAGGAAAAAAAGAGGTGGTTAGAAACAGAGAGAAGAATACAAACAAAAATGAAGGAGGAAGAGAAGGGTGGAGGATGGGGAGAGAGAAAGAGCAAAATTGTACCATAAAACTAGGGTGAGAAAAGGAACAACAGAAGAGAGGGGAGTCCAGGTAGATAAAAATCAAGCGAAGCAGTTATCATTATCTCCATTTGTCAGGTGGGGAAATGGAGACCACACAGTTGGCATATGGTAGACCTGGTGCTGGGACTTTTTCATTTCTCAAAATGTTGAATGAATTCCATGTTTTGGCCCATGAAGTTATGGGACACAGCAGAACATTTTTATTGTAACTGTTATGTGTCTACTGTAATATGTATTAAAATATAACTAGCACATTGAACCCATGAACTCACAAATATTGCTGCTTAAGATAAGACTAATTTAGGTAATCTTAAAAAGTATATATATTTTTTAAAAACTACATTAAGTGAATAATATGGTGGGTGGTACATGTGATAAAAATTGTGAAAGCAAAATGCAAATCCCTGCTAAGGCATCTGGCCTGAGTAGGGAGGGGGTCTTGACCTCAGAGAACTCAGAGACTAATGGAATACAAGTAAAACTGCTTACCACCGCACCCCCCCCCAAATTTTTTCCATTGCTCTAAGAAGCTAATAGAGTATAAATTTCAAAGAAGAGAGGGATCACTTTTTTCCCAAGCTTTTAGGAAAGGGTTCTAGAGGAGGTGGCCTTAGTGCTAGGCCTGATAAACAGAGAGACTTTGGATACATGTTTTTTACTGGCCATGCCTTTTTAGTTTCCTTTGTTGGCTTTTTTTCTTCCTGGCATCTAACTCTTTGGGACCCTCCTAGACTCTGTTCTTATCTTCCTCTTCCCCTCCTCTGTTCTTTCTACAGTCTCTCTCTAAGCTCTCTCTGGCTCTAAATATCATTTATATGTAGATGACTCCCAAATCTGTATCTCTCTTGTTTACCTGTCCCATGAAATCCAGAGGTACATATCTAATTGCTTACTTGACATTTCCACTAGAATGTTGAATAGGTACCTAAAGCTTAACATAACCCAAACTTAGTTCTTGGTATCACCCTCACCTCCATAGTCTGCTCCTCCCCAGTCCTCCTTATCTCAGGAAATAGTTGTTTGGCTGAAAATTTTTAGAGTCATGCCTGACCCCCTTCTTCCTCTCACATTCCACATCTAATCCATCAGGGAATTTTGGCTCTATCTTTAGATACATCCACAATCTAATTCTTACCACTCCTATAATTACTACCCAAGTTCAAACTACCAACATCTCTTGCTTGGACAAATGACTTATTAACTGGCTTCCCTCTGTAAAGCTCTGCCTCTCTCACAACAGTGAGAGAGGTCATTTAATCCTAAGTGAGGCCATGTCCCTTTTTTACTCAAAACTCTCTGTGACTATCTATAGTTAGAGTAAAAGCCAAAGTTCTCACCAAGGGCCCAATGACCCTTCACAGTCTGGCTCACTGTCACCTCTTTAACCCCATAATCTCCTACTCTTTCCCTCACTTATTCTGCTCCATCCACACCTCCCTCATTGCTGTTTCTTGAATTTGTTCAGCATACTCCTGTCTCAGAGTATCTGCAATGACTTTTCCCTTAGTTTGGAACACTCTTCCTCTTGATCTTTGCAAGTTGTACACACTATCTTCTTTCAGGTCTTTGTTCAAATGTCATTTCATCAAAGGGACATCCTTGATTACTCTAAAATAGCACCTTCCTATTCACTATGTATCTCCCTTGTTCTACTTTCTATTTCTTTGTAACACTTCTTATCCATAAACTAACATATACGTCTATGTTTAATTTTTCCTTGTCTGTCTTCTCCAGTGGACTATGAGCTCCTTTAGTGCAGGGATTTTGTCTGTCTCATTTTCTGCTATATACACAGTGCATGGAATATGGCCTGGCACACAGCAGGTACTCAACAATTATATGTATAATGGCCATTCTGGATAGATAGCATAGAAACACAGAATGTATTTCAAGGAACAGCAAGTATTTAGAGCAGAGGTGCAGGTAAAGAAGATATGGAGGAAAATCTGGAGTATTTGGGTAGGCCTAGAGAATAAAGAGATTTGAATACTAGAATCAAGGAGCTCACATGGCAGTGAAGACTTTTGCTATGGAGAATAGGGAGTTAGGGATAAATCTTAAAAAGGGAAGGGATGGGTCAGAGCTGTCCTTTAAGGAGTGATAGATAGTTCAGTGTCCTAGAGCATATTCATGCAACTCTGTAAAAGGAAGAAACAACAATCTCCATTTACATATGGAGAAACTGAGGCACAGATATGGGGTGAAGTGGGGGTGAAGTTATTTGACCAAAGCAGTGTCTGACAGGAACACTTGAGAAAGATATGCAGCTTGCAGAAGAGACCACTCAGGAGGGAAGTGTTTCTAGGCAGTTGAAACAGACTATTGCTGCACTTGTGTTGGGGGTGGGCCGGACTGGCAATGCCCCCAAGGTCTTCTGGGAGGTATGGAAGTGTAGGGTGGAGCTGGTCAGGCAGCAGCACACTGGGACCTCTGTGTATGCGCTGCCTCCAACAAGCATACTTTCCATAGAGTCTGCCCAAGAACATTTCCTCCAGCCTACTTTGCCTACTTTAAAAAAAAATTCTTTTGGTGGTTTTTTTTTTTTTCCTATTGAAGTAGAAATCCAAATTCTGACCCACTACTTGGCCTTTGCATCTTTTTTTTTAAATTTTTTTAATTTATTTATTTATTATTATTATTTTTTAGATTTTATTTATTTATTTGACAGAGAGAGATCACAAGCAGGCAGAGAGGCAGGCAGAGACAGAGGAGGAAGCAGGCTCCCTGCCAAGCAGAGAGCCCAATGCGGGGCTCGATCCCAGGACCCTGAGATCATGACCTGAGCCGAAGGCAGTGGCTTAACCCACTGAGCCACCCAGGTGCCCTAAATTTTTTTAATTTATTTGACAGAGAGAAATCACAACTAGGCAGAGAGGCAGGCAGAGAGAGAGGAGGAAGCAGGCTCCATGCGGAACAGAGAGCCTGATGTGAGGGCTTGATCCCAGGACCCCGGGATCATGACCTGAGCCGAAGGCAGAGGCTTTAACCCACTGAGCCACCCAGGCACCCCAGCCCTTGCATCTTTTGACCAGCAACCTCTCTGGTTAGCCCTCATACTACAAATTCATACCAGCTGTTTTGCCTTTGTTTCTCTCTCCTTTCCCTGGTTTCTCACATGCAATGGTTCAAATCTTACCTATATGGAAAATCATGGTCCTAGGAAGCCCACTTTAATCACCTCAGCACCTCTCCCATGAACTCCCTTGCCAGGGGCACACATCTTACATCCTCCAAACTTTCCTTAACCCAGGGAGTGCCATCTGCTCATCAAAACCAGAAGGTTCCAGATGACAAAGCCCAGGGCTATTGCTGAGGCTTGCAGGTTGTTTACAGTACAAGGCCCCTCTAGTGAAGGAGGTCAGAGCAAAGACTGAAACTGCCTGTGCTGGCCTTACTCAACTGCTAAATCTGAGTCCTCTCCCTGAGAAGGGGGGGGGCTTTTTTAGGTAACCCTAAGGTGTTATATGGGCTAATGAGTCCCCACTAAGCTCCCCTTGACCTACTCCTTCTCCCATTTTTATTATCTCAAAGAAGGCACTGTCTTCTACCAGGTCAGACAAGCTGAAATCAGGTTGGCACCTCTGTATTACTTACTTTTCACATACATTAGGTTGTTTCTCCCTGTTTATGGTCTCTAATCCCACCAACACTGCACTGCTCCAGCCCTCAGCATCCTTCAGGTTTCTTACTGAGCTCTCTGTTTCCCAGTTGGCCTCTCCAGCCCACCCCATTTCATTATTGTCACATCTTGCTTAAAACCTTGCCATTTCTCCTCATTATGGGCCACAGTTATTTCTTTGTTTTTTAAAGATTTATTTATTTGAGAGAGAGAGAGAGAGAGAGAGAGTATGAGTTGGAAGGACAGAAGGAGAGAGAGAGAGAGCATCCAAGCATACTCCCCACTGATGGGGGAGGGAAAGCTTGCTCTCAGGAGCATAAGATCATGAGCTGAAATCAAGAGTAGGATGCTTAACCAACCGTGCCACTTAGGTGCACTGGGCTGCAGTTATTTCTGAAGTGATGGGCACATGAACATTGAAATTCCCTAGCCCAGCCTTCTCCTTGCTCACCTGGTGAATATCTCTTATTTCAATCCTCAATTTATGTGTCGTCTCTGTAAGGCTTTCTCTGACTGCCTGGGGATGAGAGAACTAACTACTGTCTCCTGGTAGGCCTCACCATTCCCATAATCCTGCATTCACACTTTTCTTTTCTCCCAGCATATTGTTAAAACTATCTGCTTCCTTTTTCCTATCCCCCATTAGACTGTGAACTCTTTAGGATCTGGGACTGTGTATAATTTATCTTCCTCTTTCCATAGTACCCAGCACAGTGCAAGTCACACAGTCGGTATCAGAAAATGTTTGCTAAAAAAATAATCAAGCTAATATTATCAGGGACTTATGTCCCTGGCACTGATTTTAGCAGACATTTTCACATATGTAAACTCATTTAATTTTTGCAGGTGGGTCCTAATTTTATCCCCATTCTACAGATGTGTAAAATGAGACCCTGAGAAGTGAAGTGACTTGTCCTGAGTCCCAAAATTGGCAAAGCCAGGATTCAAACTCAAGAAATCTGATCTCATAGTGCATGCTCTTTATCACTATGCTCTACTGAAAAAGTGGACAAAAGAATGAACAAATGTCCACATGAATGAATAAAACAATAAGTTTGGAAGCAGGCATACATAAGTGAAATTGGAGATAAAGGGAAGGTGAGGCAGATGCAGGTCAAAGGTGGTTTATGGGCCTCAGCATGTAGACTGAACAGGACAGAGGTGACCAAGGTGTGAGTACAGTGGGAAACCACAGTAGAGTGTACACAATAACTTGTCATCAACAGCTGAGAGAGAAGACAGGGAGATGGGTTAAGTAGACTCTACCATGGGCCTATACGTGCTTGGGAACATGTACTTGGGAACCAGAACTCCTGAACAGACCACAGGGAACAAGAGGAGAAGCTAAGACCAGAGAGGGAAAACTGCCTCTGTCATCCATTTCATAAATCTGCCTAATATTCTGTGAATTTTATCAAGTCTCAGAACCAGATTTTCAGGAGATCACAAATTAAGGGACCTCTGTACAAGTGTTTCAGCAACTTCAATGTGTGTATGAATCTCCTGGAGATCTTGTTAAAATGCAGATTTTGATTCAGCAAGTCTGGGCTGGGGCCTGTGATTGTGCCTTTTCTGAAAAGCTCCCAGGTGATGCTGATGCTGCTAGTACATGGATTTTACTTTGAGTAGCAAAGCTTTAGAGTATAATAGAATGCCTGTCATTCATTGAGCCCTACTATTTAAGATCTCAGGTATAAAAAAGTTACATGTGATAAATGCCATCATGCACTCAAAGCATGATAAGCATCTGGCACCCATGATCTTATTTAACTCTCAAATTGACTCTCTGGGCTAGATACTACTCTAGTCCACATTTTACCAATGTGTTAATTGGGCCCAGAGATTGAGGTCACTTACAATTAAGATATTGATCTTCTTCCTCAACTTTTCTGAAGCCATGATCCTTCCATTTACCCACATATAATATACACCTAGTTCATTCTCAGTGCTGGGCAGTGGGAAATGAAGGCATTTGGGATCAGATGGACCTAGGTTCAAATTTTAGTTCCATCACTTCCTAACTAGGTCTTAACCTCTGAGCCTGTTTTCTCCTCTATTTGATGGGGATAATAATAGAGCTTAGGTCACGGGGATACTGTGAGGACTAAGCGAAAGAGTAACTCTAAAATCTCTGGTGCAGCCCCTGACATGTGCTCAGCAATAATAACTCTTTTCTCTGCCCCTAGCTTCTGAGTTATAGGACTGAGAAAACAGATCCAATAACTTTTCCCTATTCCCCTTCAAAGAGCTAATTTTCTCAAAAATCCCAGACTTTGTTTCCTCATCCCAGAACTCTCCTTTGTGCTTGATGAGGTGGGCCTGGAGGTCCCCGGTATGTCAGTTCAAGGAGGATGGTCAACAAAAAGCTGACACAGATGAGAATCTCCACCCAGATATCTCACCTATGGCTTGGGTCAATCCCCAAATTCTTGCTTTCTTACACTTCCAGGTATCCCTTCTCTTGAAAGAGAGGAACTATCCTGAAGGGTGGGGAAGACTCTGAATGTGGCATTGAGGCCCATACAATCCAGGATTGTCCAAGAGCTGGGGTTGGCATCTTGCCTGGAGAGGGGCCAGTTCCATGCCTCCGTTTTCCCCCTCATCCAACTGTAGATGAATAAAAGCTAAACGTACTAGAGTTCTGGGTCTGTATGTTTGCTATGTTGGCTCAAGGTGGAGTTTTTCTTTCCTATAAACATCTAGAGGAGACCAGAAACTCAGGCCAGAGAAAGGTCACTTAGGATGGATCATCTTAAAAATGTTGCAGTTATGAGAGAGGGGTTGGTGGTGCAAGGCCCCAATCCTGGTCCCTTCTGGCACTAACTTTAACTTTGAGACAAGAAAGGCTTACTTAGGGCACCCTAACTAATTAGAATTTACACAGACATGAGACTTACAATATCCAGAATAGTCCGAGGCCAAGACAGGCTAGGGCAAAAGTGAAAATATAACATAGTAGTTTAAAATAGAACTAGTGAATTCAGATCATCTGGGTTTAAAGCTCAGTTCTGTCACTTACTGAAGACATAACATTGAGCTAATAATATTAATAATTAGTATTTAATAGTATTAAGTTAATCAACCACTCTATAGCCTCCATTTCTTCCTATAAAATGAAGATAATAATAACACCTACTTCATAAGGTTGTGGTAAAGTTGTAAAAACGATTAAGTGACACTGTATTTTTGGAATGCTTGGAAAGAGATTAGTGTTCAGTAAATATTAACTGCTAGGACTAGAGTGGGATGAGACCAGACTGAGATGAAAAGTATGGGAAGCTCCCTGTCCCTCTGGAGACCTAGGTGGAGGAAGTCTGGGGAGAGGCTGAGTTGGTGGGCATCAGTCAGTATGGGGGAAACTGGAGATGCTCTGGACTGTGTCTGCAGGTATAGTGGAGGATGACAGTGAGAAGTAGAGGGGATAAAAAGATTACCTGAAGGTCTGCACATGGGATGTCAATATCAGGCAGAACCCCTGTTTCCCTGCCCTTTCCACCCATGTAGAGAACATGCAGCTCCATCACTTAGCTGCAGGCAAAATCTCTAACATCATTTTACAAACTCTGTAGGGAACACTCCGACTTGTCCTATGGCATTTGGTACCACAGAACAAAGCCTCCTCATTTTTATATTTGGACCACTCATAGCCTGTCAGTTGATACCTCCCCCAAGTTCACACAAAGTTTCCTGTCAGAATTTCCTCATGGAGGAGAGCCCTCTTTAGAAAACAGCCCTGCTTGTACAACAGAGAAACCAGCTACCATCCCTATCCCTTAACTAAGAATAGATAACCAAGGATCCTCAAGCAAATTAAAAGAAACTGCAGCATGAAAGAAAAAAACTAAAGTAAACAAATAAAACTACTGATCCCAGAGCAATTTGGGAATTTTGGAAACAAGAAAGAACTGCAGGGAAAAAATGATAATATTCTCAGTAAAATTCAAGAAGATACAGCATGAATAAAACAAGAGCTAGATACTACAAAACAGGAACAATCAGAGAAAAGAAAGACTCCTTAGAAACAGAAAATCAGTTGTTGAAATAAGATGTGGTATATATACACAACGGAATACTATGCAGCCATCAAAAGAAATGAAATCTTGCCATTTGTGACAACGTGGATGGAACTAGAGGGTATCATGCTTAGTGAAATAAGTCAATCGGAGAAAGACAACTATCATATGATCTCCCTGATATGAGGACATGGAGATGCAACATGGGGGGTTAGGGGGACAGGAGAAGAATAAATGAAACAAGATGGGATTGGGAGGGAGACAAACCATAAGTGACTCTTAATCTCACAAAACAAACTGAGGGTTGCTGGGGGGAGGCGGGTTGGGAGAGGGGGGTGGGGTTATGGACATTGGGGAGGGTATGTGCTATGGTGAGTGCTGTGAAGTGTGTAAACCTGGCAATTCACAGACCTGTACCCTTGGGGATAAAAATACATTATATGTTTATAAAAAAATAAAAAATAAATAATTAAAAAAATAAAAAATAAAGAAATTTTTTAAAAAGTCAACAGGACTGTGAAATAAAATTGAGGGAAGTTCCCAGAATGTAGGGGACAAAAAACAAAAACAAAAACAAAAACAAAGAACAAAGAAACACAAGGTATGAGAGAAATTTAAGAGATAGAGATCAGCAGTTTCAACATCTAAATAATAGGAGTTCTAGATAGAGAGAACAGAAAAAATGAAAGAAGAATAGTTAAAAACATATTAGAAGTTAATTTTCCAAAACTGAAGAAGGACTTCCAGAACAGATGCCCCAAACAGTGAACCTAGGAAGTGGTTACTCCCACCCAAGGGATTACTGTAGCCTCCTCAGCGGTCTTCTTGCTTTCCCCTTTGTCATCTTCCCTTTCACCCCCCTCTCCACCACCACAGAATAGCCCGAGGGATCCTCATAAAACCAAAGTCAGGTCCTCTCCTACCTCTGCTCAAAACTCTCCTGTGAATCCCACTGTGGCTCACAGAACCTGATAAGATTAAGCCCTGTTATCTATCTGACCTCATATTACTTCCCTCTCTGCCTTCCTCCACCACTCTAGCAACATTGACCTTTATGCTCTCTAAAAATGTCAGGCAGGAGGAAAAAATGGTAGACACTGTCCTGTTCCAGGGCCTTTACACTGAGTGTTCTTTCATTTGAAATGTTCTTTCCGCAGGTGTCCACTTGGTTAGCTCTCTCATGTTATGCAAGTCTTTGCTCATATTTGACCTTTTCAGTGAGTCTTTCTCTGACCAACCTATTTAAAACTACAATAATCTCCCACCATCCCTGGCATTCCCCATTTCTTTTTACCATGATTTATTCCCCCCCCATAGCACTTACCACATTTTAACTTGTTGTATATTTTACTTCTTTATCTGATTATTTTTCTGTCTTGCTCTCACTTGAATATTTGCTCCATGAGAGCAAGAATGTCTAGCTTTACCACTGTGTAACCTCAGCATCTAGAACAGTGTATGGTACATAGTAGACATTCAAAAAATATTTGTTGAATGAATGAATATGATAAAGGCAAATGACTCAAGGGAAAAGGAAAGGCTATTAGAAACTCTGTGTGTGTGTGTGTGTGTCTGTGTTTGTAGTGTAGTGTATAACTGAGAAAATCATGGTCCATATATAAAGCAAAATAAAGTATAACATGATTATAAGCCACTGACAGAATATAAGGGAGACTCTCTTCTACCCTGATAGTAGAAACATTCTTCTTTGAGAGGCCCAAAGATTGTGTCTTTGGACTTGTAAAGAAGGAAGTGTATTCTTGGCTCAGTACCCAGCTGGGTTTTGAAAAATATTTACATAGTCATGATAACGCAAATGTTATTTATTGGTTTTCAGGTTTTAGAGCCAACTTGGGGACAAAACATAAAAGACCTGGTTGTGGCTGCAGAACAGAATGTAAATGTTAATAACCTGAACAATGTAAAGGAAAGATGAAACTGACAAGTGAGTCATTGAATGGGCAGGGGGGGGAGTAGTGACCCTAATATCATTGTACTAAAATGTGGGCAGTTGAAATTATCTGTCAAAAATGGATGGAATAAGGAATGGAGGCTATATTTTTTCAAGTTATAAAATTAAGCAAGAAAAAAAGGAATATCAATGTTTAAAAATGCAGGGGAGTAGACAGAAAAGTGAGGCAGTGTATGTACATAAACAAAATCCTCATTGTCATAATGGGGAGACAATAGGATATTGTTTAAATTTTATAAGCCAAGAAACAGCTATATACATATTATCTACAGTTATAAAGGGAACTACCAACAGAACAACAACAAAGGGGTTTTTTTCTTGTTGTTATTGTTTAAGTTTGCTTGGAGGGAGTGAGATGGAGATGGGGAGGGTTGAGGCAAGAGACTATTGGTTTTTATCATATGCTCTTCTGTACTCTTTGATTTGTTGCCTTGTTCATGCATTACTTTATTTTCTTTTTTAGATTTTATTTATTTATTTAACAGAGAGAGACAGTGAGAGAGGGAACACAAGCAGCAGGAGTGGGAGAGGGAGAAGCAAGCTTCCCCCTGAGCGGGGAACCTGATGCTGCGCTCAGTCCCAGGACGCTGGGATCTTGACCTGTGCCAAAGGCAGACGCTTAATGACTGAGCCACCCAGGCACCCCTATGCATTACTTTAATAAAAATAAAATTCTAAAAACTTTATGTTGATCTCATAAGAACAAAATAATTATATATCCTATGATACTTTATTTATTGTTTATTTATTTATTTATTGTTTCAAAGTGGATATGTGAAGATCCAGTAAGATTCAACTCCATGGAAGACAAGTATACTGTAACGCACCACACACATGTTTATGATGAGGGTTGGAAAGGATATTCTCAGACTTAAAACACTGGAGGTAGTACAGCACATTGGTGAAGGCTCTGGTATTTGGAATTGTACTGACTTGGATTCAAGTCCTCTCTCTGCCATTCACTAGTTGTTAGTTGCTTTGCCATGGGCAAGTTACTTCCCTTACCACCGAATTTTTCCTCTGTAAAATGAGTCTAATGCTCATACAGTAGAACTGAAAGTCCCTCAAGAGCAAGGACTACCTCTGTAGAGAGGCTTAATATATAGTTGGTGCTCAGTGGCTACTGAATGGCCTGAACCTGCTTCACAGACTTGTGCTGAGAAAGGACTCAATGTGCAAAGAGCAGGGGAAAAGAGTTAGTCCAAAAGTGGATAGCCAGTTTCCTCATCTATGGGAAATCTGTCCTTGGTTTAAAAAATGAGGTCATTGTGATTGTGGGTAGATGGCTTTCTGGGCGTATAGTATTACAAAATAAAATAAATTGTCCTGCACATAAAAGGAAGAAAAAGAGAGATTCCACCAGCAGCTCATGATAGGAGACATAGGAATCTGAAAATTGGAAATAGAAGAGTTGTCCCCTCCAGAGGCTGAAGGACAGAAAGGGCCCAACAGCAATGAGGAGTGGGGACCAGGAGAAGGGATAGTTAGTAGGTCTTTCCTAGTGATGGAAGTGACTGAAAAAAAAGGGGTGAAGAATAGGAAAGTCTGATGTCCAGTTTTAAGCTGATTGCTAGGCTATGCAGATTTAGATGACTAAAGACATGACAGGTATCCTTGGGAAGAGACCTTTGCCACCCACTTCCAGACTTATCTCTAAATTTTCCAAAATTTTGCAAAATTCAGAGGTACTTATTTTGC
The DNA here is from genome assembly GCF_922984935.1 of Meles meles. NCBI lineage: Eukaryota > Metazoa > Chordata > Mammalia > Carnivora > Mustelidae > Meles > Meles meles. The sequence goes on along the minus strand of NC_060087.1, from coordinate 48,019,335 downwards.
ATAGTTTGGGGAAAGGAAAATATGTTAGGAGAGGGTTGGTGGTTAAGGATATTCTGGGTTTCCAATTTAAGCCTCAGTGATGTGAAATCTTAGATGTTCCTGGATTAGGCAGTTTCATCCTCTGACGTTCTGCACTAAGCCATCTTTAGCCTGCCTTTCCTTATCTCCTGAACAGAGCTGCCTGGTAATAACTCATCTTTTCATCTTTGTCCCTAGTTGATATGTAGGACCCATATGATCTCAGGTATTCGCCTGCTGATGTATGGATGCTGGAAACTTGTCTGGGACTCAGTGACCTTGGATCTTCAGTTTTATGGGTAGGTGCCAAAGATCAAAATATCCCAAGTATCACAAAGAGAAGGTTGAAAGAAATCCCTCTGATCAAAGGGTGAAGATTGTGAATGAATTTGTCTTTTCTCTTCTGATAAGGTTTCTTCCTGTCCTCTGATTCTCCAGGTCATAAGATAAGTGTGGCTATGGTATTAGGTTAGGAAGATGGTGGTATTGAGAATGGACTGGGGAAGTTTGGCTTCAAAAATCTTTGGAAATGCATCGCTGATGGACTTGGAGTGAGATTTTGCTTGAGTTCCTTGCTCGAATCCAGTATCTCCTAAGCTTTCAACTGTGTATTCCTTTAAAGTTACTGCAGGATCCCAAAGGCCACAACTAGGACTTAAAATGCTCTGGAATTTAAAATGGTGGAAGTTGTAACAGAGGATATGTAACAGAGGGTGTTCTGTGGGGAAGAAATTGTACAAAGGCTCCTAAGCAAGAGAAGGCAGGGCTTATCTGGTAACAGTAAGTGTTTTGTTTGGTTGGAATATAGGTAGTGTTCAGAAAAACAACAAGAAAAAGGCTGAAAAACTAGTTAGGGCTAGATTTTGGAAGAACCTTCAAATCAGGCTCAGGTATTTCTTGAAAGAGTAGTTTATACTCATTGTCTTGTATACCTCATCTCAGCTCACTGTAATCGTGAAGCTACTGCATCGCATAGACTTCCAAGTAAAAATGGCTTAAATAAGACATACATGTATTTATCTCACCCAAAAGAAATCTAGAGGGTAGGCAGTCCAAAGCTGGTATGGTAGCACTGTGAAATTAAGAGACCTAGGTTCTTTTTAGTTTACTGCTCCACTATCCTTAGAATTTAACCCTAGTCTTCATGGCCTTTATTCAAGGAGGCTGTGTCCAGCTAAAACTCAAGATGTTTTATTACTAAGGAAGAAGATAAGAATGCCACAAATGTCTGTACTGAAATTATCCCCTCCAAGGTCACCAGAGATCAACTACCACCTGATTGTTATGTTATAATCCCTAGACATTTTTTCAGGACTTTTCTTGAACTCTTGATAGCATTCAACACTATTGACCCCTTCCTCCTTTTGAAATAATCTTTTCCCTTGGTTTTGTGACACTACTTTCTCCTGCTTTTCTACCTATCTCTTTGGTCGCTACCTACCCTCTCTCTCCTGGGCACCTTTTCCCCCACCTATGCCATAGTCACTGCTGGTCTCCAGGGCTCTTCCCTAGGCCCCATCTCTTCTAGGGCTGCACAGTCTTCTCAGGTGCTAGTGCCCTTTCCATAGCTTAAAGAACCATTTATATACTGATGAGTTCTAGATCTGTAACTTCAGTCTTCAGGAAAGACCTCTTTCCTAAGCTTCAAACATGTATATTCAACTGCCTGGGGAATATTTCTTCTTGGATGTCCCACAGTATCTCAATATCAATGCCTAGTTCCCCTCTGTTAGTATTCCATATCTCAGTGAAATGGGTTACCATTGACACATTTGGTCTCTCAAATCAGAGCCCTAAGAGTTCCCTTTGATACTTCCCTCTTTCTCACCCCTTTCCCCACACCCAATTATTCATAGTCTTTTTGCTTTTTTACTTCCTTAATATATTATGAATTCAATTATTTCTCACTACCTCCATTCCTACCACTCTAGGCCAAACCACAATCATTGCTTACCTAGATGACTACTCACCCTCTTTCCAGGTAGACATCTAATCTATACTCCTTATGGATTAGGCAGCTAGGGTGTTGTCTCTAAAACACAAATCTGCATTGTATCAAAACCGAAAACCCTTAAAAAAAAAACCTCTCAATGCTCTCAAGATCAAGGTCAAAGTCCTTATCTTGGCATTCAAGTCTTTCTATGATTTAGAAGCAATGAGAATTTGGGTACTAGAGCTGGAAGACAAGGAGGAGCTGTGTCTAGCGTGAAATAAAGCCCTGTGGATGGGGAAGGGAACCTAGGAGGCAAGAAAGTGGCAAACGGATATAAACTTGGAGGGAGCAACAATTCAGAGAAAGAGAGGAGTCAGGAGAACAGAGGCCTATCTTAAATGTGTGGGAAATGTGTGTGTGGGTATGTGTGTGTGTGTATGAATTATCCATAAAATGTAGGGATTGATGTTTTATTAGCTTGTAAAGGAAAAGGTGACCTCATAAAACAGAAGATGTATGACAATTTGAATTACTTTTGAGTGTAAGAAAGGCATTGAATTTCTGTAACTGACCACTGTGCTGACTTCTGTTATGGTTTCTAATAACTTTTTAGTTGATGGTCTTGGGTTGTCCAGGTCTGCATTCATATTACTCAATAACTAATGGTAATTTTGTCTCATCTTATTTTGTTCTTCTGAATAGACCCAATTAGTTATGTGAATTTATTAGGTGATAAAGGTGTCATTTCACATCAGTGGGAAAAAGAGATTTACACATGGTATAGTGATAAGAAACTGTGATTTTGGAAAATAATTAAGCTGAACACTTACAAAACAGATTTTGGAATAACCAAATATTTAAATGTAGATATGGAAGTCATAAAAGTGCTTGAAAAAATAGGGATTGTAATATAGGAGTGTGGAAAGCATCTTTAAGCATGAAGCAGAGAAAGAGAAACAATCTAAGTGTCCATATCCGCGTATCCTGGACTGGTTAAATAAATTATGGGCCATCTATACAAGTAAAGATTATTCAGCTGTTAAGAAAAATGTGCACTATGGAAAGCTGTTTAGAATATATAATGGGGAAAAAGCAGGTCACAGAACAGTAGGTGTTGGATACTATTTGTGGTGAGAAAACCCAAACAATTAGTATATGAATCAAAAAAATCTGGAGGGATGTATATCAAAATGTTAGTAGTGGTTATTTCTGGAAAATAAGATAAGGTGGCCTTTCATTGGTATGTTACATATTTCTGCATTATTTGAATTTTCACATTACCTTTGTAATAAGAAAAAAAGATATAAAAATAAATACTTTCAATGAATTAATCGCTTTGAGACGGTGATTTTATTTGGAAGGTCTGCAGACTGAGCCTGGTACAGTGGCATAAACATGGGCTTTGGCGTCAGACAGCCCTGAACGGGGCCCCATTGCCCCACCCCCAAGGAAGGAGGGGGGTGGCAGGGGGCTGCGGAAAGGGGCTGGGCTGGGCTGGCTGCAGCTCTAGTCCAGGAGGCTGAGACTTCGAGAGGGATTGAGAGAGGGCAGACTCATCCCGGACTTGCTCGAGGACAAGGTGAGAGGGGAGTTGAGATTTGGGTTTCCTGGCAGCCAGACAGTGATTTCAGTCCCTTCTAACCTATAGCCAGGCAGGTGGGCAATACTTACTGCACCACTGCAGCTGAGGGAGAGATGACCTGGAGCGGGATGTAGGCAACGAGGACTACAGAGGGTAGCAGGCGGTAAGGACTGGGAATCAGAGACTAGTGGGGGAGGAGAAGAACCAAGTTTGTGGGTGGCGGACTGGGAGGGGGAGAGGAATACTGAGGAAAAGTGGAATCCAGAGAAAATAGAGAATGCAGGGAAGGGTTAAGGAGTGCTAGGGAAAGGGGTGCACAGGTAACACAGGAGGATGTAAGGAAGGAGAATAAGGAATTCTGTGAGGTAAAATAGATAATGCGAGGGGTAAAAGGGAGCAGGGAGCAAGGCAGAGGGAATACAGGGTGGGTGATAAGGAATAAGGAGCCGAGAGGGGGGAAGGGCAGACTGGCTGCGACCGAGGCCCCCTAGGGAGGCGGAAAGGGGCGGGACCACTTCCGGTCTGGAGCGGGGAGGGCAGTCTAGGAGTTTTGGAGGGGCTTGGAGAGTGGACGCACACTGAAATTTAAGAAGAAGGAGGTGAGCTGCGGGGCCCGGCTCTGGATCACAGCCCAATGAGGATCGGCCCCACCCTTTGGGATCTGGAGAAAACCTGCTGTAGGGACCGGATCATACCGGATCCATCCGGATGGGAAGGGAGGGGGCTGAACCCGGTTTGGCTGAGCCCGAGATGGAATCACTGGCTCCATTCTGATTTGAGGAGGGGGTGTATTAAAGAAGGGGCGGAACCAAGATGCGCTTTGCCCCTGACTGGAGGGGGCGTGTTGTGAAAAAGGGCGGGACCGGGCTGTAGTGTGGATTTCGGGTAGGTGTGAGGAGGGGAGGGGCCAAGACCACCAGACACTGCGAAGATTTTAGAGGGAGCCATGTGGGGGGGGGGGGGGGGCGGGACCGAATGGTACTGCAGACCTGGAGCCTGGAGTGTGCTGGGAGGGGTGGTGGACTGCGTCCGGACCCCTGCGCATGCGCACTGTAGATCGCTATGAGGGGCGTGTAGAGAAAAGACAGCGTAGAGACGGGGCAGCTGCCGAATGCGCATGTGCACGGTGGACATCAAAAGAAAGCTTGTGCTGGGAGAGCGGGCGGTGGTGAGGTGGGCCCAGCAGCGAACGCGCATGCGCATTGTTGGCCTGCGGCTGGGGGGGGTTGCACTAGGAAAAGGGGCGGGGTCCTTAGAGCTGCCGCGCTGGCACATCTTCCCGGAGAAGGGGAGGGTGCGGCTGCAGAGAATTGGGATCTAGACGTTTTGGATTACTGAATCTGAGAACGGAGTCATTGGGGCTGGGGGAGGGGTTTTGGATTGGGGCCCTGGGGAAAGTGAGGATCAGCTTCCAGGAGAACAGGAAAGGACGAGGACGATCAGGAGCTTCCCCTCCCCCCAACCCCGCACCTTTGACACAGGCCTTCTCTCCTCAGGCTCAGCTCTTGCCAGGCCAACTTGAGACATGTCTGACACAAGCGAGAGAGCTACGGGTCCAACCCACTTCCAGGTAAGGCTTCTTTCTGTCCTCTCCCTTGCTACTTTTCTTCAGCCCCTGTTGCTGCCTTAGTTCCCTTGGCACCACCCCTCCCATCCTTGTCCTTCTTTACCCACTTAACTGCCTGGGTGCCCCCCCAACACAGTAGAGGGAGGGAGGAAAGTAGAAAGGAATGAAGGATGGAGAAAAGAAGGAGAAAGGGAGGGCAGGCCTGCCCTTCTTCTGCCATCGCTACCTGCTCAGAGGAAGGAGAGGCCTTGTTGCGGTTAGGTGGGCAGAGCACACTGCAAAGAGGAGTTAGTATAGGTCAGAGGAGTGAGGCCCTGGAATTTTGGAGCCATTTGCCTGGTTAGGGGTGGGGAGGTCTGTGAGCTTTCTTGCTTCCTTATGCAGACTGAAGCTTCAGAGAAGGACAGTGGCTTGAAGATACAGACCCTATTGACAGTGACCCAGAACTTGGAGGTCTCAGAGACACCGAAGACTTCAAAGGCACCAGAGGTCTCAGAAGCCATGAAGGTGTCAAATGCTGCGGGAGTCTCAAAGGCCACAGAGGTCTCAAAGGCCCCAGAGGCTCAAGAGGCAGCTGCCACTCAGGCCTCACCTACCACTAAGCTGACTGATACCCAGGTTCTGGCAGTTGAAAAGAAGAGTCCAGCAGCTGACACCAAAATGGAGAGTGCTGACCCTCAGCCTGTGACAATGCCTGCCACTGAGACCAAAAAGGTCAGCTGTGTGGCTGATACAAAGGTGGTTAGAAAGGCCCTGGATACTGAGGCTCCTGCCTCTCAGGCTTTGGCAGATGAACCTAAGCCTGAGGGTGCAGCTGCTCAGGCTCAGGAGAATCAGGATACTCGGCCCAAGGTCAAGGCCAAGAAAGCCAGAAAGGTAAGACCTCTGTAATCACCAGTCTTTTCTTTCTGCTTTTTTCAGTTGGTTCATTTGTTCTGCAAACATTTAGAAAGTTCCCTGTGCTTATAAAGGCTGGTGGGGGGGAACAACAAGAGGAATGTGATGTACTTTCTCTCTGCAGAGTTCACAGACTCATAGAGAATTGAGATAGTACACATAGCTGCAGTGTGAAAATAAAGTGGTTTATATTTCCATAGTAGCTACCATGTGTTAGACCTTGAGCTAGTCGCATTCATACAGGTTATTTCATTAAATCCTGAAAGTAATCCAGTTTTATAGAGAAGCTGAGTCCCAGAGAAGTGGGGTGACTTGTCCAGGATGGTACAAGCAGAGCCAGTGGTAGACATAGGAAGAGGAGAATCCTCAGGCCCCACCCTTAGGTTGCTCCAGGCCTGGTGGAGAGATGAAATTCCTGCATGGGAGTCTGTGAAAAACAAAGCCAAGACTCAAACGTGGCCAGTGTCTAGTCAAGGTATTACTCTAGGGGTGGGATTAAGGGGCTTTCTAGAAGAGATGAGATGAGGGAAAAGGACCACCTACTTCATCTGACAATATTGAGCTTCCTCTCTGCTGATGCAGGTGAAGCATCTGAATGGCGAAGACGATGGCACCAGTGATCAGAGTCAAACTTCTGGAACCACAGCTGGCCGAAGGGTCTCAAAGGCCCTAATGGCCTCAATGGCCCGCAGGGCTTCAAGGGGCCCCATAGCCTTTTGGGCCCGCAGGGCATCAAGGACTCGGTTGGCTGCTTGGGCCCGGAGAGCTTTGCTCTCCCTGCGGTCACCTAAGGCCCGTAGGGGCAAGGCTCGCCGTCGAGCTGCCAAGCTCCAGTCATCCCAAGAGTCTGAAGCACCACCACCTCGAGATGTCGCCCTTTTGCAGGGGAGGGTAAGAACCCTGTTCTCTCCATTCTGCCTTATTTACTTCCTTGCCTGTCTTTTCTGTCTTCTTCTCAAATGTTTTGCAAACATATTTTGATCTTTCTACCTTTTTTCCCTTTCCCAGGCAAATGATTTGGTGAAATACCTCTTGGTTAAAGACCAGACGAAGATTCCCATCAAACGCTCAGGTAGAGTCTTGCTAACCCTCCATCCCCTAAGCTGTACCCTCCACTGCCCTCTTTCCCATGTGCTGAGGACATTCCTTGCCCTTATGCTCCTACCTTTGTACTCCCAGAGTTCTAATTTGGTAGTGTTAGCATCTCTGTTCATTACCTCAGAACCTGTTTGTGCCACCCGCAGCAAGGTTGGCAGAGGGTCTTTAGCTTGGATTTGGGGCCACCTGGCTTCACTTCAGCTCAGGCGCTTGCAACACTCTCCCCTTGCAGACATGCTGAAGGACATCATCAAAGAATACACTGATGTGTACCCTGAAATCATTGAACGAGCAGGCTATTCCTTGGAGAAGGTGAAGGGGCAGCCATGGGGGATGGATGCAGTGGGAAAGCATCGAACTGAACAAGTATACATGTCTGTTCTGGGGTGGGACCGCAGAGACTCACTAATTCAGCCCTATCACTGTGTGAATGGATAGACAGGGAGGGGCCTCCCCATAACCAGAGTGCCTAAGGAGGGACATAGACTAGCCCAGGGTCAATAGCAAGTCTCCTAAAAGCACAGTTAGGACCCAGGCCACCCACCTTAGTCCTGCTTCTGTCTGCTGCTGGAGATGTCCTGTAATGTATTTTACATGCTCACATCTTCCTTCCATTCCCCATTCTCTGTGTCCTTAGATTTCCACTAATCACAGAGATGATGCTGAGAACAATAGATTTCTTACCTGTTTACTGTGTGCCAACCACTTAGGTTTATCTGCATTATCTCCCTTCACACAACACACACTCACAACCACACCCGCATCCACACCCATACACATCTAAGTACATGGGAGCTCTGGGATGCTCAGGAAGCTGAATTTGTGATCTTAACAAGTTGTTTTCCCCATCCTAGGTATTTGGGATTCAGTTGAAGGAAATCGATAAGAATGACCACTTGTACATTCTTCTCAGCACCTTAGAGCCCACTGATGCAGGCATACTGGGAACGTAAGCTGGGAAAGAGCTGGGGTGGGAGACTCTGCTTTTGTCTATGGCACTACCCCATTCCTGTCATCTCTCCCCATGGTCCCTTGGAGAGGTAGGAAGACAGGACTTAAAAAGTCCCTATTCCAGTTTTGTCACATAGTTGGAGCCCTGACATGGTAACGGTGCTTTATTATGATTGACTGAGGATGTAGAATCCTGGAGCAGTGCATTCTTCCTGTCAGGTTTTCTGTTTCTTCAGAAGCTTCCCAGGAAAGCAAGCCCGTCATTGCTTGTCTCTTCCTACTGGCTTTGGTAGAGTGCTTCTCAAGGAAGGGCTTCCTGGTGTGGGTGAATCATGATGCTTGAAGGACAGCAGTATCACTGGGGCTTTGTCTAGAATTCTTTTTGGAGTAGAGGAGTCTAGGAGAGAAAGAAGGGACTCACTTTGGCTGGGTCCTTGGGTTGTCCTGGGTTGACAGGCATCCTTCTTCCAACCTCTTGGCAACCTGGGGTGGAGGATTGGATTTTCCCATTCTACTCTATAGGAGGCGGAGACTCAAGAGTCTAAGTGCTTTGCTCAGGGTCACATAGAGCTTGAAGTATAGACTAGCAGAATTCTGTCATGTCTCAGGAATCTGGGAGAGGACAGCCTAGAGCTGGCTGGTGTGTTTTTTGCAGATGGCTGCTGGACATAAACCTTTTCTCTACTCTGTTATTTCCCTAGGACTAAGGATTCACCAAAGCTAGGTCTCCTCATGGTACTTCTTAGCATCATCTTTATGAATGGAAATCGGTCCAGTGAGGGTGAGTGGGTAGGCATGCAGCTGAATGGGTGGCCACAGTTGGAATTCCACATGCTCATCTTCTGTCCCTGTCTCCTCTTGCCTCCTCTTGCAGCTGTCATCTGGGAGGTGCTGCGCAAGCTGGGGCTGCGCCCTGGGTATGATTGGGCTCTCTCAGTGCTTGCTGTCCGTGTTGTCATTTGAAAAGAAAGGATGGTTCCAGGATTGCATCAGTCTGGTGGTCTGGTGGAATGGGTGGGGGTGCTGGTAAAGGGTCCAGGGTTCCAACCTGGTTGGATGGGGAAATGGTCCCAAACTTTCCCCTCTGTCTCACTATCTTGGGCTTCTATGGAGTTTTCCTCTTGTGCTAGTAACTTCTTTTCCATGTTGAAAATGTCTCTGTATACATCTGGGAAATGCCGTATATGATTGATTGATTGACTGGTGATTGATGGGTTTTTCTTTCTCTGCTGTCAGGATACATCACTCACTTTTTGGGGATGTGAAGAAGCTTATTACTGATGAGTTTGTGAAGCAGAAGTAAGTATGTGTCATGATGGTGTGTTCCATGTGTTTTGCTTATTTCAGAACTGAGTAATTAACCTGTGGGGTGTGTGCGTGTGTGCACGCGTGCATGTGCATGCACACGCGCAGATGGTAGGTAGCTTATTTCTGACGTAGTGAGAGGAACAGGAGGACACATTTCCTGACTTACATATGCTTTGGGGGCAGTTTTTCAAGGTAGGGATTGTCATCACCAGTGTTGTCCATATTAGTAAACTGAGGTTCAGAGCAGTGAAGTAATTTGCTCAAGTAAATTACTACATAGGTAGCAAATGGGAGAGTTATATTTAGATCCTGGCCCCAATGTCTAGGTTTTTTTTTTACTGTGCCAACCAGGGCTTTATAGAAATTAATCTCCAGGGGCACCTGGATGGCTCTGTGGGTTAAGCCGCTGCTTCTGCTCAGGTCATGATCTCAGGGTCCTGGGATGGAGTCCCGCATCAGGCTCTCTGCTCAGCAGGGAGCCTGCTCCCCTCTCTCTCTCTCTGCCTGCCTCTCTGTCTGCTTGTGATCTCTCTCTGTCAAATAAATAAATAAAATCTTAAAAAAAAAGAAATTAATCTCCATAAAGAAACGCTGTAGAGTGACAGATTTAGGCAGCCAGGTACTGTGCTGGGGACTTGACTTGTGTATCTCATTTCATTTTTGTAACTACCCCACAGATTAGGTACTGCCATCCCATCCCCATTTTTAGTTGAGGGACCTGGGTCTTAGAGAGTGGAAGTCTGATTATGGCCCTGGCTGGTAAGGGTCCGATTTGGTCACGGAGCCCTCCTGACTTTCTGGCCAGGGCCCACCATACCCTTTATCCTTAGCATATGCCACACACTCACGTGCATCAGTCGGAAATATGCACAAAGTATGCTACTCTTGGTGGATTGTTTCTTCCCTTTACAGTCATTTTCTATGGTAGATTGTTGCAGGGCTCAGCAGGTCATGGACACTCCCCAGTGGTAGGGTGTGCTCAGAGCAGGGGGCCTAAACAAATGGCTCTTCTGTTTATAACACACCTAGCAAGAATCTGAGTTCATTGTGACAAGGGGCACAAAACTTGTAGCCTTCTTATGAACATATAGCCTACACATGTCCCACCCTGCACCTCCAAATGGCTTCTGGACAGGACCAATGGGACAGGGCTCAATATTGGAAGAAAAGCTATAGTACTTAGTGGGGGAGGTTGCCACTTAGAGTCTATCCAGTCCATACATGGGTGGGCTATGGTTGTCTTAGACATAAAGGCTTTTAACTTCTCTTTTCAAGGTACTTGGACTATGCCAGAGTCCCTAATAGCAATCCACCTGAGTATGAGTTCTTCTGGGGCCTGCGCTCCTACTATGAGACCAGCAAGATGAAAGTCCTCAAGTTTGCCTGCAAGGTAATTGGATAGCTGCCCAAGCTTGGCATAGCAAGAACATAGGGTGCTGCTGGCTAGGGCAGGCTGTGCATAGAGCCACCTGCAGCTCACATGTGAACATTCTGAAGCCTCTGCTTCTGGCCACATGTTTAGCTGATTGTACAACTAACATGTCCTTACCCTAGACCAGATTAGAACAATCAGGCTCAGAGAGGTTGTTAGGTGACATGTCCAAGGTCCCAGAGCTAGTAAGTGTCAGAACAGGGATGGAATAAAGTACATAACTATTAGTAGTATTTATTATATCATTACTATTATGTAGAGCATGCTGCATGGTGCCTGGCATACAGTTAGATACTCGGTTCTTGGATTCAGATCCCTCTGATGGTGGTTATTTCTGTTCTAGGTACAAAAGAAGGATCCCAAAGAATGGGCAGCTCAGTACCGAGAGGCAATGGAAGCAGATATGAAGGCTGCTGCTGAGGCTGCAGCTGAAGCCAAGGCGAGAGCTGAGATCAGAGCTCGAATGGGCATTGGGCTTGGCTCTGAAAATGCTGCTGGGCCCTGCAACTGGGACGAAGCTGATATTGGACCCTGGGCCAAAGCCCGGATCCAGGCAGGAGCTGAAGCTAAAGCCAAAGGCCAAGAGAGTGGTGGTGCTAGCTCCGGGGCTAGTGCCAGTACTAGTGCCAGCGGTGGCTTTGGTGCCAGTGCCAGTCTGACCGCCACTCTCACATTTGGGCTTTTTGCAGGCCTCAGCGGAGCGGGTGGCAGCTCTGGTGCCTGTGGTTTCTCCTATAAGTGAGATTTCAGGTATCTACTTAGACTGGGTTGGGACAGCTGGGGCTTACAGGGTTGGGATAAGGAGCTGGCTGGTTATAGGAAGGCCAAGGTTGCAGGACCATATGGAGCATGTGGGAAAACCCCACTCTTGGCATTTTATTCCTTCCCTTTTGGTGACTCAGTTGACTTTTTGCATTTCTTTTACTTGTGTTTTCAGATACTCCTAATCCCAGCAGTTCTTCTCTTCAAGCCAGGGTGCATCCTCAGAAACCTACTCAACACAGCACCTCTAGGCAGCCACTATCAATCAATTGAAGTTGATATTCTACATTAAATCTATTTGCCATTTCTGAGTTTATTGCTCTTTTTTTGGTGGGCTGTCATATTTTGGTATCACATTTAAAAATAAATCTGTGTTTACTAGATTCAGGGGAGCAAGATTAGCATCTCTCTGGGATAGCTTGGTCCACATCTCCAGTCTGCAATGTAGGCAGCATTGCAATAGGATGGAGAGTCATGAAGATTCTAAGCACAGAGGACACACTTTGAAGAAGAGCCCTGAGGTGTGCAAGTCAAGCAGAAAGCAGAGGTAGAGGAGACTGGACATCAAATACAGACTCCCGTTTTGAGAAATTTGGATGAGAATGGGAGGAGAGAGAGGTAGCTAATGGGAGATACAGGAACAGATGATGATTTTCTTGGGAAAGGAGAGAAAGGCTTGAGCAGGCAGGAGCCAATAAAAAGGGAGATGTCAAAGATTGAATTGGGTAGCCCTGAGGAGGGTAAGGCCTGGGAGAAGGGACTATCCAGAAAGGATTTGGAAAGGGGACTGTGGAAAGATGTCAGGCAGAGGGGATGCTCTAATACAGGATGGAGCTCTTGATTTTTGGGAGACCTTTCCCCCATAGTAAGGTGCTGAGCAATCTTGGAATCAAGAAGATGAATTAATTTATCCCAAGATTTTGGTTCTGAAATAAGGACATTAGATTGAGGGCACCGAGTATGTGGGTTTGTATCTTCATTACTGTGTGCATAGTAACTGACATAGTAGATACACAGAATAGTGGGAGAGATGGATCATGGGACCCAGGCAGGCTTGGGGAGGCAGATGAGGAAATTGTGTGATGAATTGGGAGACTGTAGGAGTTTATGGGCAGGAGTCTCAGTGAAGTCTGAACAGGGCAGAATGTTAAGTAAATATACCAAGTACCTGCTCTATGTCTGGCAGTGTTCTAGGGATCTGGGAAGGGGTGTTGAGAGAACTGGAAAGATAATCTGGGGGACTAGTCATATGGTCAGACAGTGGGACAATTGTATTTGAGAAGACAGAGTGGGGAGAACTCAGTGATGTAAGGTCCAAGGATTGGGTATGTAAAGGGGAGAGAAGATGGCATTTTCTGGAGATGAAGGGTCAATAGCCTGGGGTGCCAGGGTGTGGGTTGGGTTATCCATGTGGACAGTGAAATCACCAAGGGTGGTGGTAGGAGTTGGGGTAGAGAGGAACACCTGGAACCAGATGCCAAAGTATACTTGTGTGGTTGAAGGTGTCCTCTCAGCTACGCTGCCCACTAAAGACATGGGGCCTGCAGGTGATGAGAGATCCACCTTCACCTTATTTGGGGGAGTGTTTCCCTGGACCTTTCTCTCCAGGAAGCCCCCACCATCTAATCCTCCAATACCAGACCCCTAATCACTGGGACAGAATCTTATGGTGGACCTAGTAATAGCTGCCTCTTCCCTCCTATAGACTAAGCAATAAAAGATCTTTTAAAAAACAAAAACAAAAACACCACTTCCATTTAGAGCAAGACAGCTCCTTGCCTATGGCCATGAATCCAGACTTGCTTTTGCTCTTGAGTTGTTCTTCATAGGAAGCAGAGGTTCTTCTGTTGATTTCATAGACCCTGGTTTCCTCAGAGGCTGGGTTGTACCTGGAAGAGGTATACAAAGTCAGGGATAGCTTAGGCTTAGGAAGGACTCTAGTGGATGGATACTGTGTCCAGGGCCCCCCTCAGATTCTCAGGTAATGTCCGTCTGAAAATGGAATGGGGCAGTGATGGGAGCTGGCAAAGAACTTGGCGATTATAATTCTAATAATTAAGTTAATAGTGCTTGATAGAGATAAGGGTGTATCATAGTCATGGGAGAACTCCACCCTTTCCACTTCCCTCTGCAGACCACTGGGGCTTGCAGGGCTCTCCATCTCTTCTCCCTTAATGCAAGGCCTAGAATTTGAGAGGACAAGAGGTTGGCTTATTCCTTCCCAAATGTAAGGACTGAAGACACGTAGGACAGGGGGGAAGAGATGAAGTCTGGTTCCAGGCAAGTGGGGAGTGGCCAGAGCAGAGAAGAGGAAATGGAGATAGACTCCAGTTCATATTTTTGCCATTTGTCAGCTTGGGGGCCATTACTGCAATGAATGAATTCCCACAATTTTCATTCTTTGTTTCAGTACATATTAAATTCCAAATACTTCTGGATTATATTGTATGTTTTCTCCTTGGCTAGGAGATGGAAGACCTCCTAGAGCAGTTTCTCTACCTGTTTTTCATTATCACTCCTTAAGAAGGGTTTTTAGACATTTTTGTCCTAATTGCTATTTCATGAATAGCAATTCATTAAATTTAGATACCACAGATATATTGTATATATATATTTAATAATGTTATACTTGTGCTTTATACATAAAATTTTTTTATTAAATATGGGATTAGTGGTGACTAAAATGTGTAAGTTAAAAGTTTAAAAATCATAAAAGCTATTAACATTTAACTTTATAACTATTTGCTGAACAACTCTTATTGTTTTAAATATTTTAAAATATTTTTTAAAAGATTTTCTTTATTTATTTGTCAGAGAGAACCAGAGAGAGCATGCACAAGCAGGGGGAGCAGCAGGCAGACTGAGAGGGAGAAGGAGGCTCCCCACTGAGCAGGGAGCCTGATATAGTATTCAATCCCAGGACCCTGGGATCATGACCTGAGCCTAAGGCAGACTCTTAACAGAATGAGCCACTTAGGCATCCCTATTTGCTGAAAACTTTAAATGCAATTTATTTACATTATAATGTAATTTACATGGTAACATATCAAATTACATATAAAAATTAGCCATTTATTTTAAGTAGGCTCCACACCCAATGTGAGGTTTGAACTCATGACCTTGAGATCAAGAGTCACATGTTCTACCAACTGAGTCAGCCAGGTACCCCTGAATATTAGCCATTTTTATTTTTATTTTTATTTTTTTCAGCCATTTTTACAACAGATATGATAGCAGTATAATACATTTTTTTAAAAAAGTTATTTTTCTAGCAAAAGTAAAACAATTGGAAATTTATAACTATTTTTAGTGAACTTAATTTTTAAGTGTTGCTTGATACGAGAAAATAACTAGCTGCTTGATATTCACTCAGGTATTAACAGTTTTTCTTTTCAGTACCTGACGTAATTAATGATGGATTGAATAACTTTTGTAGAATTAAATAGAAACTATTTTAATCTAATTCTCAAAGCCCAAATAACATAAGGGCACTGAGGATCAAAGGCAGTCAATGGCAGCCAACAGGCACTCACAGGCCACTTCTCACTGTATGACTGCAGAGGAGCAATGGATTGAAAGTCCTCCAGTCACAGCCATCTATTCCCTAAGATTCTGTAATGTGAACCTTGCATACGTTTTGTGTATCTTCCATGACTTCAGCATTGCTGCTCATGTGATAGCCAAGAAAATCCAGTAAGAGAAATTTAAAACTGAGGAATAAGATTTTTATCTGGTAGGCTTGTGCCTTAGAGGGTCACAAACTATTATAATAGTTGATTATTGTTGCCTCCTCAAGGGCCAATTTTCACCCCTTTGGGGGTGATTGCTCGCCACCCCTCCACCTCCACCCCCACATTGAAAATGCAAGCCCTAGAGTAATATTTCTTTTGGAATGAATAAAACAAGGTAGAATGAATTTTGGGTACCCAGAAAAGGGGGGTTAGGAGGGAGACAGAGAGAGACTGAGAGAGAGAAAACGAGAAACATCTACTAGAGATCAAGCATTTGTGAGAACAAAATGGATAGCAAACTTTTCCCCAAACTTATACTCTCAAAAATGCCTTTATTCAACATAATGCTACTAAATCATGTATAAACACTCACCCTTTCTCCAAAAGGAGATTACCACAAATCTTATCACCCACTATCTCCAGCTCCAAGTCCAGTAATCTTGGATGATAACCTTTCCTATTCTAATTACCTTGCAACACTTTCTAGATATGCTTCAAGCTATGAACTGAATTGTAGGTTGAGCCACCATGCACACACTATGTTCTACAATGGGGCAAAGATGAAGAGGATGGAAATAAATTACACACACACACAGAGCAAAAAAGGAAATAAAGAGGATGGTTATAGTCTTTGTTACTGAAACTAGCCTAATTTCAGTACTCTCTAAGTATTTTGTTGCATTATTGTTATTGCTATCAGTTTTCTAGTTTTGTTCCTTCCCAGTCTCGGACCATCTGACCAGAGTGTTAGCTGGTATTGATTGTGTGCCTGGCCAGGTCACTTTGTGGATAAAGAGATCAACCAGATGCATGGTCCAAGTTTTGCCGCCACCACATTCTTCCCTTCCTCCTCCTCGTTCTCCCCCACCTACCCTCCTTTTTCTGATAAGAACAATTTATTTATAATCTTATAGTTTCAAAATTTTGTATTATTTAGTTTTATTATGAAGTATGGATTAGCATTATTTAACAAAAAGAGGTTTTAATTGACAAGGCCCTTTGTTTAGAGTGCTGGTATGTGATCGTTACATGCTATGTGCCATTTGTCTTCCTTACTCCTCACTTTAATGGTCCTATTAACACATCAAGAGTGTTCTCATAATTTGTCTACATTTCCTTGTAATTTATGCTATCATTCCAAGGAGGAAATCCAATGCAAGAGAAACATGGCACACAATTTTAATTAATGAATCTTGTCTAATGTCTTTAAAGCATTTCATTTACAACAGCTTTTATTAAGATGTCAATAGACCTATTCGATGTTAAAAGCAAAATTGGGTCTATCAAATATGAGGATTTCAAGTATAATCCATAATTTTAAGTGTCTTTTCCCCCCCAGATTTATTCTTAAGCAGTTTTTTTTTTTATTGTGTTATGTTAGTCACCATACAATACATCATTTTGCCTTCTAAGAGGATTTCTCTTCCTTACTTCCCATAAAGGTCATACCTGAGTGGAGCAATTAACACTACAGCTGTCAACTTCCACCTAGTTCTTCCTTAACCAGCAGCAGTACCTGCAAACCACATGCTCCTGGGTTTTTTCTTCTTCAGTAAACTGGTTATAGGGAACTACCCACAAAGATCTAGGTATGAACAGACTGAGAGCAAGCAGTGTGGCAGGAGTAGGTGTTATGGGAGTGTGAACCTCCTGTAACTCATTTGTTCTTTCAGGACCTTCTCCAGACTGGTTTGTTTGATTTTTAAAGATTTTATTTATTTATTTGACAGAAAGAGATCACAAGTAGGCAGAGAGGCAGGCAGAGAGAGAGAGAGAAGAAAGGAAGCAGGCTCTCTGCTGACCAGAGAGCCTGATGTGGGGCTCAATCCCAAGACCCTGAGATCATGACCTGAGTCGAAGGCAGATGCTTTAACCCACTGACAACTCAGGCACCCCTCCAGACTGGTTTTGTTTATACCACTGTCTTTTGCTGACGGAGTGTTGTTATTGCCTGCCCAACTTTTTGGCTTGGCGGATCAGATGGCACCATGCCCAAGATGGGCAGCTCAGTTTGCATGGTCACTTGGGATCCCAAGGTTAGGTATTCAAGCTCTACCAGGACCAGTAATTTAACTTTGCTAAATTAGTCATCAGGTACTAGGAGTATTTCTTTTAATTCTTTATTTTTTTTCCTGACTTTATTTTTTTAAATTTCTTTTCACCGTAACAGTATTCATTGTTTTTGCACCACACCCAGTGCTCCATGCAATACGTGCTCTCCCTATTACCTACCACTTGGTTCCCCCAACCTCTCACCCCCCGCCCCTTCAAAACCCTCAGGTTGTTTTTCAGAGTCCATAGTCTCTCATGGTTCATCTCCCTTTCCAGTTTCCCTCAACTCCCTTCTCCTCTCCATCTCCCCATGTCCTCCATGTTATTGTTATGCTCCACAAATAAGTGAGACCATATGATACTTGACTCTCTCTGCTTGACTTATTTCGCTCAGCATAATTTCTTCCAGTCCTGTCCATGTTGCTACAAAAGTTGGGTATTCATCCTTTCTGATAGAGGCATAATACTCCATCGTGTATATGGACCACATCTTCCTTATCCATTCATCTGTTGAAGGGCATCTTGGTTCTTTCCACAGTTTGGCGACTGTAGCCATTGCTGCTATAAACATTGGGGTACAGATGGCTCTTCTTTTCACTACATCTGTATCTTTGGGGTAAATACCCAGCAGTGCAATTGCAGGGTCATAGGGAAGCTCTATTTTTAATTTCTTGAGGAATCTCCACACTGTTCTCCAAAGTGGCTGCACCAACTTGCATTCCCACCAACAGTGGAAGAGGGTTCCCCTTTCTCCACATCCTCTCCACCACGTGTTGTTTCCTGTCTTGCTAATTTTGGCCATTCTAACTGGTGAAAGGTGGTATCTCAATGTGGTTTTAATTTAAATCTCCCTGATAGCTAGTGATGATGAACATTTTTTCATGTGTCTGATAGCATTTGTATGTCTTCATTGGAGAAGTGTCTGTTCATATCTTCTGCCCATATTTTGGTTTTTTTTAAAGATTTTATTTATTTATTTGACAGATAGAGATCACAAGTAAGGAGAGAGGCAGGCAGAGAGAGAGGAGGAGGAGGAAGCAGACTCCCTGCCAAGCAGAGAGCCCGACGTGGGGCTCGATCCCAGGACCCCGAAATCATGACCTGAGCGAAAGGCAGAGGCTTTAACCCACTGAGCCACCCAGGTGCCCCTTCTGCGCATATTTTGATATGATTATCTGTTTTATGTGTGTTGAGTTTGAGGAGTTCTTTATAGATCCTGGATATCAACCTTTTGTCTGTACTGTCATTTGCAAATATCTTCTCCCATTCCGTGGGTTGCCTCTTTGTTTTGTTGACTGTTTCCTTTGCTGTGCAGAAGCTTTTGATCTTGATGAAGTCCCAAAAGTTCATTTTCGCTTTTGTTTTCTTTGCCTTTGGAGACATATCTTTTTTTTTTCCATTTTATTTCTTTTTTCAGCGTAACAGTATTCATTGTTTTTGCACAACACCCAGTGCTCCATGCAAAACGTGCCCTCCCCATTACCCACCACCTGTTCCCCCAACCTCCACCCCTGACCCTTCAAAACCCTCAGGTTGTTTTTCAGAGTCCATAGTCTCTTATGGTTCGCCTTTGGAGACATATCTTGAAAGAAGTTGCTGTGGCTGATATCGAAGAGGTTACTGCCTATGTTCTCCTCTAGGATTCTGATGGATTTTTGTCTCATGTTGAGGTCTTTTATCCATTTCGAGTTTATCTTTGTGTATGGTGTAAGAGAATGTTCGAGTTTCATTCTTCTACATATAGCTGTCCAGTTTTCCCAGCACCATTTATTAAAGAGACTGTTTTTTTTCCACTGTATATTTTTTCCTGTTTTGTCGAAGATTATTTGACCATAGAGTTGAGGGTCCATATCTGGGCTCTCTACTCTGTTCCACTGGTCTATGTGTCTGTTTTTATGCCAGTACCATGCTGTCTTGGTGATCACAGCTTTGTAGTAAAGCTTGAAATCGGGTAACGTGATGCTGCAAGATTTGTTTTTGTTTTTCAACTTTTTCTTAGCAATTCAGGGTCTCTTCTGATTCCATACAAATTTTAGGATTATGTGCTCCAGCTCTTTGAAAAACACCGGTGGAATTTTGATCGGAATGGCATTAAAAGTATAGATTGCTCTAGGCAGTATAGACATTTTAACAATGTTTGTTCTTCTGATCCAAGAGCATGGAACGGTCTTCCATCTTTTTGTGTCTTCTTCAATTTCTTTCATGAGTGTTCTGTAGTTCCTCGAGTACAGGTCCTTTACCTCTTTGGTTAGGTTTACTCCCAGGTATCTTATGGTTCTTGGTGCTATAGTAAATGGAATCGATTCTCTAATTTCCCTTTCTGTATTTTCATTGTTAGTGTATAAGAAAGCTACTGATTTCTGTACATTGACTTTGTATCCTGCCATGTTACAGAACTGCTGTATGAGTTCTAGTAGTTTGGGGGTGGAGTCTTTGGGGTTTTCCATATAAAGAATCATGTCATCTGCAAAGAGAGAGAGTTTGACTTCTTCCTTGCCAATTTGGATACCTTTTATTTCTCTTTATTGTCTGATTGTTGTTGCTAGGACTTCTAATACTATGTTGAACAAGAGTGGTGAGGTGGGCATCCTTGTCGTGTTCCTGATCTCAACGGGAAGACTACAAGCTTTTTCCCATTGAGGATGATATTTGCTGTGGGCCTTTCATAGATAGATTTTATGGAGTCAGGAATGTTCCCTCTATCCCTATACTTTGAAGCGTTTTAATCAGGAACGGATGCTGGATTTTGTCAAATGCTTTTTCTGCATCCATTGAGAGGACCATGTGGTTCTTCTCTCTTCTCTTATTGATTTGTTCTATCACATTGATTGATTTGCAAATGTTGAACCATCCTTGCAACCCAGGGATGAATCCCACCTGGTCATGGTGGATAATCTTTTTCATGTGCTGTTGGATCCTGTTTGCTAGGATCTTGTTGAGAATCTTAGCATCCATATTCATCAGTGATATTGGTCTGGAATTCTCCTTTTTGGTAGGGTCTTTGCCTTGTTTGGGGATCAGGGTAATGCTGGCTTCATAAAAAGAGTCTGGAAGTTTTCCTTCTGCTTCAATTTTTTGGAACAGCTTCAGGAGAATTGGTGTTATTTCTTCTTAGAAAGTTTGGTAGAATTCCCACGGGAATCCATCAGGTCCTGGGCTCTTGTTTTTTGGGAGGGTTTTGATCACTGCTTCAATCTCATTACTAGATGTCGGTCTATTCAGGTTGTCAATTTCTTCCTGGTTCAATTTTGGGAGTTTATATTTTTCAAGGAATGCATCCATTTCATCTAGGTTGCTTAGCTTATTGGCATATTTATATAGCATTCTGATTGACACAGAGAGAATGTGAATGAAAATGGAAAGTATGAATGTGTGTGTAAAGGATGGAGTGGATGAATGCAACATGAATGAATGATGAATGAATCAGTAACTATGTGTGTATGAGGGAATGACAGAATAGGTTGATCTATAACCTTTGATATTTATTCCACTAGGGTGGTGGAAGCCACAACTGCATTCGTCAAATGACCACTGAGAATGCAAGGGCAATGGGAAAACAGTGTGAAGTGCAGGCTGCCCTTGAGGATACCGTCTCAGGCTCTCTAGGCCAGAGAACTGTCCTGGCTGCCAGCCTCGTTTTGAACACTACATCAAAAACTAATGATGTATTGTATGGTGACTAACATAACACAATAAAAATTTAAAAAAAGATGGAGTACCTGAGTGGCTCAGTCTAAAACATACAAACAAACAAACAAAAATAATGATGTACCTTATGGTGAAAACATAACAAAATAAAAAAATATAAAAAATATAAAAAAATTTCATCTACAGATGTTTAAAGTCCAGACTGGCTACATCAGAATCACTATGTGAGCTGTTAGAAATACAGATTCCTGGACCCCACCCTTCTGGATTTTGCTTCAGTAGGTTGGGGAGGAGCCCAGGAATCTATGTTCTTAACCCATTTGCGGGTGAATTTGGTATCCAGCCAGACTGGAAAACCACTGAGCTGGCCTACCCACCTCCTCTGGGAGATGAATGGACAGGCGCAGAGAAACCACTCATGCCATGTGGCCACCCTCACCAAGCTGTTTCGCTTGGAGGTCTTGCCTCATTTGAGCCTACTGACCCAGAGAGGCAGGGTGGTATACATACATAAAGGAGAGAGACAGACACACAGAGACCTGGGTTCTGAACCCAGCTTTGACCTTTTCCTAAGGTGGGACCACAGGCAAATGACTCCACTGCTCCGCTTCACTATTCCTGCCAGTACAATAGGGAGATGCCATCCACAGCCCAGGACCATTGTGAGAATTTGAGAAAATGCCTTCCTTCAAATCACTGGTGCAGAGTCTCATGAAGATGTGATGATAACTGTAATTGTTAGCGTTATTGAGCACGTACTAAGAACCAAGTATGGTTCCAAGTGCTTTATGTAAATGGTCTCACTTAATCCCCACAAACGCTGTCTATGAAATAGGAGCTATTATCATTCCCGTGCTACAGATGAGGAGACTGAGGCTTAGAGAGTGTGAATAACTTGTCCAGGGGCCCTCAGGGAGCATCTGAGTCCTTGCAGCCTGCACTCTTAAGCCCTAAGCTATAAATGGCAGCTCCCTCCCCCTTCTCCTTAAAGGTTAAAGCAGAGGGTAGAGCCAATCCTGTGGGGGAAAAACAGAACAAAGACCTCTGAAAGGAAGGAAGCCAAGGGAATGTATGTAAGCAGAAGTCTCAGAGCGTATGGGGGCTCAGTTTGCCCCTAAGCTTCCTGACAACTGTAGCAGGAAGAAGGGGGGAAGCAGAATTCCCAAGGTTCCATTTTCTGGAAAAAAGGAGGCACAGAGACATGTCTAAATGGACATTTGTCTTGGGCTGGAATTCCAGAAGAGCTGATCTTGTGGCCTGCTCGGCAAACATCCGGGACCAGAAAATCATCTGTGATTTCATGAGGCGCTAAAAGCCTTCTTCACACACGTGATTCTGAGAGTCAGAAGGCGGCGTGTGTGTGTGTGTGTGTGTGTGTGTGTGTGTGTGTGTGTGTGTGAAAACACATGAAATTCTATCCCAGAGGAGAGCCTTGCTAGACTGCAATTTTCCACAGCAGTAAGGGTGGGAGGGGACCTAGGCCCTGTTTCCGCATTTGTCTCTCTCCACAGCACACACCACACAGCCTCTGTGGGAGGAGACCCAGGTCTCTGCTCTAGGTGGGGACATGACACTCCTCCGGAGACTGGGCCCAGGGACGGATGGCAAGTGAGCCAGGGCAAGGTTGTGGGTGAGGGTCAGACTTCTAGAGCCTGGGAGCTGTGGGGAGGGCTGGGTGGGTCAGCCTGGGCCTGCTGGAAGAGGCAGAGCAGGAGGAGCTAGCTGTGGGATTTGGAGAGGATTATAGCACTGGGGCAAGTGGAAGGGTGCTGTAAGCAGGAGAGGCGGGTGGTGCAGGGCTTGCTTTTCCCCATGCTCAGATATTGCCCCTTTTGATGTCCCCTTTCCTGGATTTCGGCCTGGTGAGCCCTCCATGCCACCCATCTCAATCCTTCCCACCCATTCAGGTGAGGCTGACTCATCCCCATCTACCAGGATTGAGAGGGGAGGGACCTATGTCTGAATCACCTTCTGCCCAGCACTGCAAGACCAGTCTGCCTTTGCCAGCTCAGGCACCATGGCCCACTTTGTGGTCCAGCATGATGTAGTCATGGAGGGCATCGCTGGAGATGTGCAGGTGAGGGGGAATGGAAATGGAAATGGAATGGAAAGAGTATGGGCTCTGGAGTCAGACAGGCCTGGCCAGCAATCTGGCTTCTGCAAATTGCTCATCTGTTTTTCCCTAGAGATCAGTGAGGACAAGTGAACACAGACAGAATGATGTATAGGGACACATGACTTCACACCATAGGAGACACATGTGCTTCCTCTAAGTGTTGGAGACTCAGAACTGCGTAAATTGAATAAAACTCCAAATGAACCCGTTCCTTTTTTTTTTTTTTAAAGACTCCACTTATTTGAGAGAGAGAGAGCGAATGAGTGCAGGAGGAGGGGCAGGGGGAGGGGCAGAAGGAGAGGCAGAGGAGAAGCAGAGGGAGAAGCAGACTCCCCACTGAGCAGGGAACCCAACACAGGGCTCCATCCCAGGACACTGGCATCATGACCTGAGCCGAAGGCAGATGCTTAACCCACTGAAGCACCCAGGCACCCTGAAATGAATCCACTCCTAGTTGAAGTAAGTTATAGCCCACTCTTAACCAGTCCTTTTGGAAAGTGAACCATTGGCCAGTAATTGGTCTCTCACACTCATGGGGTTCTCACACTTTCTGCAGCTCTGATACTCTCATGTTCCCTCACATTTTTGTGCCATCTCTAAGTTTTAAAAATTCTTTTTTTAAAGAATTTAGACACCTGAGCCATCTGCCTAAACATGGAGCTCACACATTCATGAAGAATATGCAGAGATCTCATGCTCTGCCAGAGGGTTCCAGCATGGATCCAAGACCCTTGGCTTGACAACAACGATTGCATGGCTGCCTGAGATGTCTGATCCCAGCCTTCCTTTCTTGCCATATCTCTCACCACCTGCAGCACACAAACCACCCTCCAGCTGCCCTACACCACACCACACCACATGCCTTTCTTTAAAAACACCTGAATTTGGGCGCCTGGGTGGCTCAGTGGGTTAAGCCGCTGCCTTCGGCTCGGGTCATGATCTCAGGGTCCTGGGATCGAGTCCCACATCGAGCTCTCTGCTCAGCAGAGAGCCTGCTTCTCTCTCTCTCTCTCTCTCTCTCTCTATCTCTCTCTGCCTGCCTCTCTATCTACTTGTGATCTCTCTCTGTCAAATAAATAAATAAATAAATAAATAAATAAATAAATAAATAACAAACCTGAATTTGCCACTCATTTGTGCCTGAGTATTTGCTCATACTCTCTGCTTGCCCTGGGAATGTCTTCTCCCTCCTGTCTCCATTAGTCCTCATCCTTGAAGACCTTGCTCAAATCCTACCTCTCTGATGAGCCCAGCCCACTGACAATTTTCCCGTCTGCTCTGGCTAATATAGTGCCTTGGTAACACCTGTCCCCATGCACATATTTACTCATTCATTCATATGTGGATACATCACCACCAAGCAGAGATACTCTAGCCCAGTCCTGTCCTCATTGATTCTGGGAACTCAGAAATGAGGTGGACACGACCCCTAGTCTTCCTTTGGAACATCCTAGCCCCTAAGCAGCCAGATACATAGACCTGTGGTGGTCATAAATGGTTCTAAATGCTGCATATAAATCTGTAATGGGTTATGCACAGATACCACTGAGGAGGGTTCCAGGAAAGCCTTCCTAAAGGAGTTGGCCTTTAAATTAGCCTGGGGAAAATATGAAGAGACTCTACCTCTGCCGGGGTCATTGGGGTGAAGGGAATAGCAGATGCAGAGAGATGTAGGGGACAGTAGGTGCAGAGGCACAGAGGTATGGTATAGCCTGTTGAGAGAGAATAAAATAAGAAGTCTCCCTCTCCAAATAAGAGCTGAGGGTACCCTGCCAGTAGGTGGCAGCAGGGGCCTTAACCTGGTGTTCTATCCTGTGGGTGTATAAATTGAGGTATTTGTCTGCGTCCTCATTCTTTACCTTTTTGACCATTGCCTGGAGCAGAAACATAATCAGAACAGATGGAATTAGGCACTAAATAGAAGACAGATACTCCCATTTACTGTGTGCCCTGACTCCTGCATCCCCTACTAAGAACACCTCCACTGACTTCCCATTCCTGTTTGAGTATGCCCATCTTTCAAAGTCCTGCACATTCACCCCTTCATTCACTCAGTTGGGACTCCCTGGGTACCTAATCTGCTTTACGCCCACTGCTGGCTGATGCTGGGAACCCTGAAGTAAATCACATGGAGATCCTATTCACTGTCTCTGGATGAAACAGACACACACACACACACACACACACACACACACACACACACGATGAAAAGTTCTCTGTCAATGACAACACAAGCTGGGACGGATGCCATCATGAGGGAAGAAGGTGGTCAGGGAGGGCTCCCTGGCAGAAGTAAAGACTGAGCTGGGTTAAAGAATGCAAAAATGGATACCAAGTTGGGAGAGGGGCTGTGAAATGGGAAAGACATTCTAGCCAACCGAGGCCTGCACGATACAGGGAATGAAGGCTGGAAATATCCGGGGTGTTTAGGGAGCCTCAAGTAGGCTGGAGTTCCTGGAGCATTGATTTGAGACACAAGAAATGGTAAGAGGTGAGACCGAGGGCTACGAGTGCTGGAGGGGTGTGATGAGGAACATGGAATATGTCTTGAAGGTGACAAGGCAGCCATGAAAGGGAATGACATTATGGGGTTTGAGTTTAGAAAGACCTGACTGAGCAGCTGCTGCAAAGATGCATGGATGGGAGGGGCCGCGAAAGAAGGAGCAGAACCAAAGAGAAAGAAGTCTTGAATTTGGGTTTTGTTAGTCTGGAATGGAGAGGAGGGGTGGGCCTGGGATATATCCAGCAGAATCAACCAGCAGGAATTGGTGGCTGGTGGGATGTGGGGAGTGAGGGGCACAGGAAGATTCAAGGGTGATGCTCAGGTTTGTATCCGGAGTGACCATGTGGATGATAGGGTCTGTAAAGGACAAAGGCACACAAAAGCAGGATGGGGGAAATACAGCAATTTATTGTTTGGGCAAAATACGTTGGAAGCATCTTCAGACGTCCCAGGGAATGGGTGTGGAGGAGGAAGAGTGGAGAGCATTGGGCAGGAGAAAGACGTGGTACCGGGTCATCATGGAGATTCAGGTACTGACAGTACAGGAGCTAGGGAAGTCACCCAGGGAGAATGTGTTGAGCCAGAAGAGCAGATCCACGATGGCCATTGCTAAGGTCCAGCAGCCACTGATCTTCTCAGCTCTCTGGGTGTCTAGCCCCACCAGCTGCCAGCAGTCTGCTCAGAGCTCTCTATCCCCACCACTTCCCTCCATTGTGTTACACAAGCATAATCATTCTCTTCGCTTGCCATGACTGAAAAAAAAAAAATCAGAAAGCACTGCTTAAGGGACAGGGGGAGAAAATGGAACTCATGTAAGAGACTGAATCAAATGGGCCAGAGAACTGGTCGGAGAGTAAGGAGAGTTTCCCAGGACAGAAGATTCTTCTTGGGACCAAAAGTGATCGCCAGTTGTGAAATACATCAGGGAGATGCAGTCTGATAAGAATCAAAATACACGCACGTGCACCCATATATATATATATATTATATATGTATACATATACATATATACATATATATATATATATATATATATATATATATATATATATATCAGCAATGTCCACAATAGCCAAACTATGGAAAGAACCTAGATGTCTATCAACAGATGAATGGATAAAGAAGAAATGGTATATATATGCAATGGAATACTATGCAGCCATCAAAAGAAATGAAATCTTGCCATTTGCAACGACGTGGATGGAACTAGAGGGTATTATGCTTAGTGAAATAAGTCAATCGGAGAAAGACAACTATCATATGATCTCCCTGATATGAGGAAGTGGAGATGCAACATGGGGGGCTTGGGGGGTAGGAAAAGAATAAATGAAACAAGATGGGATCGGGAGGGAGACAAACCATAAGAGACTCTTAATGTGACAAAACAAACTGAGGGTGGCCGGGGGCGAGGGGGGTGTGGTTATGGACATTGGGGAGGGTATGTGCTATGGTGAGTGCTGTGAAGTGTGTAAACCTGGCGATTCACAGACCTGTACCCCTGGGGCTAATAATACATTATATGTTTATTAAAAAATTTTTAAAAAGAATCAAAATACACCTATTGAGTTTGGAAACCAACTAGTTACTGTTGCCTTTAGTGAGAGAGGAGTCAGTGTGTGGTGGGGGCTGAAGCCAGTCTGTGGTGTGGAGAGGAATAAACTGGACACGAGCAGACCACTGTAGGCGATGATTCCATTACCTTGGTATGCTGCAGGGAGGAGAGAAGATGGTTTGAAGTTTTGATGGGACTGGGATCAGTAGGGATTGTCTTAGTGGATGGAAAAGACACAACACTTTTCATATCCTAAAGAAGACCGAGGAGCTTGTGTGGGGCAGGTTGGAGAGAAGGGTCTGACTGGCAGAGGAGGTCTGGAGGCTGGGAGGGCATGGGGTCCAGGACAAGACTGTTTTGTCCTTAATAGAGGAAGAGGTGTATGGGTGTGTGAACCCTGTGCAAGGGTGGGGTGGGCAGTCCGAGGCACATGGCCTGGTGCCCTTAATTTTCTTCACTAGGAAGGAAAGGAAACATTTCCTCCAAGTGAGGTGGCATGGCAGCTGAGGGGAGCGTGAGAGGGTGGTGACCTGGGTCATGCCTCTGGCTTGTAAGATGTGAGGTGTGAGGCCACCAGGGAGCCTGGGACCATGAGGAGATAGGAATGTGATTTTTCCAAAAACTCTCACCTGCCCAGGTTATGGGAGGAATCTCAGGACAGCTGGGCTCTGCCTTGGGCCTGGGCAGTGGCACGGTGGATGACCCAGGCCTTTGAGAACTGCTGTAGAGCGCCAGGAGAAAGTGGAGACAGAGCCCCCACACGCACGTGTGAATTAACTCAAAGGCTGGAGTGCAGGGAAAGAGCAAGATGTCCTCCCTTATCCTCCTTTCCCCCTGAGAGAGGAGGAGATAGTGTGCCAGGCTTGTGATCAGAGAGCTCCTGAATGGCAGAGAGCGGAGTAAAGCTGGTTGTCCCAAGGCAGAGCTTACTTCAGGCTACTGAGCAGCACAGACCCTCAGTAAGCCCATATTTCTCTAGGCTGAGCTGACACTGACCCTGGGGGCGCTCCCAGCACCCACCCCCCATCCCCCCACCCCCGACTCCACTTCCTTCGCGTGTTCCAGCCCCCAAGCTCTGCAGAGGGGAGATGGAGTGGGGGAAGGGGGTCAGCAGCCAATCACATCCTTGGCAGCCCAAGGCATCTGCACCTGGTCTAACCAATCCCCTCTGAACAAACAGCTCACTCAGCCTCTGCTCCCTCCTTCCCTGCCTACTCTGCCCAGCAACAGCAGAAGGGAGGCTTAAGGAAGAGAGGGAGGCCCTGCAAACTCCCAGCCCCTGGCAGCAATGGAGCTGGGCCCCTGGCTCACTCTATAGAGGGAGGTTAAAACAATACTTACAGTTCCTGGAGCCCAGGCAAAATGTCCCCAGGGGCCCTCAGGACTGTGCAAGTCAGCGCTCATGAACAGGAACTCACATATTACAGAGATCCTGATCCTTGGAGCCTTGGGCCACAAGCCAGCCTCATTCACTCCACAGTTCTGGGGCAGGCCCTGGGCTGACAGCCTGAACAGCAGAGACACAGCTCTGGTAGAGGAGGTGGACATTGAAACAAACAATCGCACAGATGCCTATTTAACTAGTAGCAGAGAGAAGGCCTAGGAAGGAAAAAGGCTCAGGGTAGGGTGTTACGCCGGAGAGTAAGAGGGGACCTGATTTAGACTTCCTTTCCTACTTCTTGTTGGTTTCACTTCTTTTTGTCCAGATTTTTGAGGGCTATTTTATTCATTATTTTGCCCCCAGAAGCCTCCCACCTGTCCAGAAAAACGTCGTATTCGTTCTTGAAACAAGCAGCTGGCTCTATGTTTGGAGCAGGTAACAAGGACCCTGCAGACCTGTTACAGCTCTTATTTTGGAAGGCTCAGAAAGCAGAGAGTGCAGGAAGAGTGGTCCCCTGGGACCAGAGACTCTACCTCCCAGGACCCTTGGATCTTAGAGGCCAAGGCCTACCTTGGGGTCCTGGTACCTTGCACATTCAGGAGCCACGTAGACCTGAAACCACAGAATACTGGGAACATTGAAACATTGGACAAGGGGGCTTGTCCCTTGTCCAATCAAGACCTTTAACCACAAAACTTCAGATCACCAAGGGGCCCAGAGTCATAGAACCTTCAAGCTGGAGAACTCTGGGGTCATAAAACCTGAGTCAACATATAAAAAGGAAACCATAGTCAATTTAGACTCTGAACCTTCCAGAGGCCACAAGTTTGTTTTGTCTTGTTTTGTTTACTTTACCTCAAAGCAAGAAAAATACAGTGCACTGGCATTGCAGTGTTTAGAAACTACAAAATCCTGGATCCATCTAGATTTAAAATATTGTAGCCCTTCTACCAACGCACCTTAAAATGGAATACTGGGGCCATAGGCCAAAGAGATTTTGAGTTTAGAGCCTGAATCCATAAAGTTCTGGAAGCAGTATTTTGAACTACAATACTCTGGGACTCTAGAGTGATAAAGTCCAAGTGACCTGGAGCAGTACAGTCTATGGGCCTTAAAGTTCTGAACCATAGAGCCCATGGGACCTAAGTCTACTAACTTGTATTATACTAGAGTGTAACCAAACTGGGGGAAGGGAAATATTGAGAGAGCTGTCTTTTGTAGTCTCAAGTGTAGGGGAAAGGCTACACCCAACTCCAAACTTTTCTAGCCTACCCATCCCAACTAAGGTCAGGAAAAAGCTGAGGAGCACTTGTGGAGGTCATATTTCAGGGGCATAGGTGCCCTCAGTCTTTTAGACTGAGACCTGAGCACAGAACTATGAAATGCTTCTCCTTCCCCCACACAATATCACCACATGCACTGCACTCCTGTATAACAACAGGAGATTATAGCTGATGGAACTGGAAGCTTAGAGTCTTTAAGAAAGACTATCCCAAGCAACCCAAGACTATAGAAGAGTCGAAAACAAGGATCCTAAAAGAAACGTCTGCCTCTGACACATGCAACTGTTAGCACCTAGCAAGCACAGCCTAATTCCTGGCTGGATAAACATAGAATCTCCCACCAAAGGCCTATTTACCTAGGATCTTTTTACGTGATACATCATGTCCGCTTTCGCCAAAAACTTACAAGCTATGCTAAAATGAAAACAAAACCAAACACAGTCCAAAAAGATGAATCAGCCATCAGAACCAGACTGATACGCCAGAGAATTATTAGACCTGGAATTTAAAGTGGCCATGACTAATATGACTAAGGGCTCTAATGGGAAAAGTGGATAACATGCAAGAATAGACAGGTAACGCAAGCAGAGATGCATACCCTAAGAAAAGAAAATGTAAATGCTAGAAATATAAAACACCATAACAGCAATGAAAAATGCCTTTGGTGGGCTCATTAAGAGACTGAACATGGGCAAAGAACAAGTCAATAAGCCTGAGGATATGTTAATAGAAACTTCCCAAACTGAAAAGCAAAGAGAAGAAAGAATGCAAAACAAAATAAGAAAAAAGAGAATATCCAAGGACTATATACAATTACAAAAGTATCACATATGTGTAATGGGAACACCAGGAGGAGAAGAAAGAAAATAACACAAGAACTATTTGCAGGATTACTGGGTACAGATTTTCCAAAATAAATGACAGCTGCAAAACCACAGGTCTAGGACGCTCAGAGAGCACCATGCAGGATTAAAAAAAAAAAAAAATCTACACATAGGCATATCCTATTCCAACGGCAGAAAATCAAAGAGAAATTTCGTTAAAAAAAAAAAACATGTCTTCTTTGTAGAAATGTCTGTTCATGTCCTCTGCCCATTTCTTGATTGGATTGTTTGTTCTTTGGGTGTTGAGTTTGCTAAGTTCCTTATAGATTTTGGACACTAGCCCTTTTTCTGATATGTCGTTTGCAAATATCTTCTCCCATTCTGTCAGTTGTCTTTTGGTTTTGTTAACTGTTTCCTTTGCTGTGCAAAAGCTTTTGATCTTGATGAAATCCCAATAGTTCATTTTTGCCCTTGCTTCCCTTGCTTTTGCTGATGTTCCTAGGACGATGTTGCTGCGGCTGAGGTCAAAGAGGTTGCTGCCTGTGTTCTCCTCAAGGATTTTGATGAATTCCTTTCTCACATTGAGGTCCTTCATCCATTTTGAGTCTACTTTTGTGTGTGGTGTAAGGAAGTGGTCCGATTTCATTTTTCTGCATGTGGCTGTCCAATTTTCCCAGCACCGTTTATTGAAGAGGCTGTCTTTTTTCCATTGGACATTCTTTCCTGCTTTGTCGAAGATTAGTTGACCATAGAGTTGAGGGTCCATTTCTGGGCTCTCTATTCTGTTCCACTGATCGATGTGTCTGTTTTTGTGCCAGTACCATGCTGTCTTGATGATGACAGCTTTGTAATAGAGGTTGAAGTCTGGAACTGTGATGCCACCAACTTTGGCTTTCTTTTTCAATATTCCTTTGGCTATTCGAGGTCTTTTCTGGTTCCATATAAATTTTAGGATTATTTGTTCCATTTCTTTGAAAAAAATGGATGGTATTTTGATAGGGATTGCATTAAATGTGTAGATTGCTTTAGGTAGCATGGACATTTTCACAATATTTATTCTTCCAATCCAGGAGCATGGAACGTTTTTCCATTTCTTTGTGTCTTCCTCAATTTCTTTCATGAGTACTTTATAGTTTTCTGCATATAGATTCTTAGCCTCTTTGGTTAGGTTTATTCCTAGGTATCTTACAGTTTTGGGTGCAATTGTAAATGGGATTGACTCCTTAATTTCTCTTTCTTCTGTCTTGTTGTTGGTGTACAGAAGTGCAACTGATTTCTGTGCATTGATTTTATATCCTGACACTTCACTGAATTCCTGTACAAGTTCTAGCTGGAGTGGAGTCTTTTGGGTTTCCCACATATAGTATCATATCATCTACGAAGAGTGATAGTTTGACTTCTTCTTTGCCAATTTGGATGCCTTTAATTTCTTTTTGTTGTCTGATTGCTGAGGCTAGGACTTCTAATACTATGTTGAATAGCAGTGGTGATAATGGACATCCCTGCCGTGTTTCTGACCTTAGCGGAAAAGCCTTCAGTTTTTCTCCATTGAGAATGATATTTGTGGTGGGTTTTTCATAGATGGCTTTGATAATATTGAGGTATGTGCCCTCTATCCCTACACTTTGAAGAGTTTTGATCAGGAAGGGATGCTGTACTTTGTCAAATGCTTTCTCAGCATCTATGGAGAGTATCATATGGTTCTTGTTCTTTCTTTTATTAATGTGTTCTATCACATTGATTGATTTGCGGATGTTGAACCAACCCTGCAGCCCTGGAATAAATCCCACTTGATCGTGGTGAATAATCCTTTTAATGAAGACATCCAGATGGCCAACAGACACATGAAAAAGTGCTCCACGTCACTCGGCATCAGGGAAATACAAATCAAAACCACAATGAGATATCACCTCACACCAGTCAGAATGGCTAAAATGAACAAGTCAGGAAATGACAGATGCTGGCGAGGATGCGGAGACAGGGGAACCCTCCTCCACTGTTGGTGGGAATGCAAGCTGGTGCAACCACTCTGGAAAACAGCATGGAGGTTCCTCAAAATGTTGAAAATAGAACTACCCTATGACCCAGCAATTGCACTACTGGGTATTTATCCTAAAGATACAGACATAGTGATCCGAAGGGGCACGTGTACCCGAATGTTTATAGCAGCAATGTCTACAATAGCCAGACTATGGAAAGAACCTAGATGTCCATCAACAGATGAATGGATAAAGAAGATGTGGTATATATACACAATGGAATACTATGCAGCCATCAAAAGAAATGAAATCTTGCCATTTGCGACGACGTGGATGGAACTAGAGCGTATCATGCTTAGTGAAATAAGTCAATCGGAGAAAGACAACTATCATATGATCTCCCTGATGTCAGGACATGGAGAAGCAACATGGGGGGGTAGGGGGATAGGAGAAGAATAAATGAAACAAGATGGGATTGGGAGGGAGACAAACCATAAATGACTCTTAATCCCACAAAACAAACTGGGGGTTGCTGGGGGGAGGTGGGATTGGGAGAGGGGGAGGGGGCTATGGACATTGGGGAGGGGAGGCGAACCATAAGAGACTATGGACTCTGAAAAACAACCTGAGGGTTTTGAAGGGTCAGGGGTGGGAGGTTGTGGGAACAGGTGGTGGGTAATAGGGAGGGCACGTTTTGCAGGGAGCACTGGGTGTTGTGCAAAAACAATGAATACTGTTATGCTGAAAAAAATAAATAAAATCGGGAAAAAAAACCCAAAACAGAACCTAACAAAAACAAACAAAAAACAAACAAACAAAACCAGACCCAACTCCGTGTTGTCCACAAGAAACCCATTTTAAATAAAAAGGCACAGATGGATTAAAAGTCATGGTATGGGAAAAAAAAAAGATATCCCATTCTGAACACTAATCACAAAAAAGCTGGAGCAGCTATATTAATTTCAGATGAAACGG
The DNA here is from genome assembly GCF_922984935.1 of Meles meles. Taxonomy (NCBI): domain Eukaryota; kingdom Metazoa; phylum Chordata; class Mammalia; order Carnivora; family Mustelidae; genus Meles; species Meles meles. The sequence continues at coordinate 47,985,743 of NC_060087.1, read as the reverse complement.
ACTTTAGAGCAAATAAGTTATCAGGGATAAGGAGATGCATTGTATAAAGAAACAAAGAGCAAATTTCCCTGACAGATAACACACTGGTTGATCTCTTGGTAAATATGGCATTGTTTGCATGGAGGATCTGAGTCACAAGATGTATAAAGTATTACTGTAAAGTATTTCAAAGAACCAAAAAACTTCCAGAGGCCCTGCAAATTATCTTCTCCACGAAGTGGAATGTAGAAAAAGATCACCCATTTTGTGGAAGGCACAGTTGCTGGCAATAGGGAAGACCAGATGAACAGCTTATTAGAAGGATAAACTAAGGTACCTGCCATCACTATTTCTGCAGTTTGGCCAGTTAATAAACCATGACTGCTTTCAGACTGAAAAAAAAATCTTATATAACTATAATTATATAATGGCTCTCCAAGAAGACACAGCAATCCTTAATGTGTAATGCACCTAACAATAGAACGTCAAAAGACATGAGGCAAAAACTGTTAGAACTGCAAGGAGAAATAGACGAAACCACTGTTATAGTTAGAGACCTCAGCTCCCCTCTATCACAAATGGACAGATCCAGCAGGCACAAAATCAGTAAGGACATAGTTTAACGGAACAGCACCATTAATCAGTTGAATCTAATTGACATCTGTGCAGTACTTCATCCAACAGCAGCACAATACACATCCATCTCAAGCTCACATGGAATGTTTGCCAAGATAGACTACAACGTGGGCCATAAAACACGCCTTAACAAAATAAAAGGGTATAAATCATACAATAAATATATGTTCTCAGACCATGTGGAATTAAACTAGAAATCAATAACAGACAGATAGCTGGAAAATCTCAATAGATTAAACGACATACTTCTAAAAACATGATTTGTCTCTGGTTAGCGGGAGATTCTCAGGAAGGGCCATCATGCTTGTGTTGCAGTCCTCTGAATGAAAACAAGAATGAGTGGCTAAATCCTTAAAGGCATGCAACATTTAGGCCTTAGGACCTTGTATAGAAATAACCTTTCAGTCTTGAGCAAGACCTCAGCTCCCTATTCCAGAATGTGTGACCTCTACCCTGAGGTCATCCTGTGGCGGGAAAGACTCTGATCCCCTTGAAAGCATTCAAGGCATCTCCTATCAGTTTAAGGTATAGAGAAAGGAGGGGGGGGGGTCACAAGTGGTATTCCCTGTGGTCTCTGAAATCCATAACAATATAAAACTTGGAAGGCATAATGTTTAACACCTCCAAAACTAGGGATTCACATCTGTGGTTCATCAGTGACTAGTTGTGTGACCTTGAGCAAGGCACTCTGCCTCTCTGAGCCTCGGTGTTGTCACTGATAAAATGGGTATAATATCAGTACCTTTTCCATTGTGTTGCTATGACGATTAAATGAGCTGATGCATCTAAGTATCTGGCACAGTGCCTGAAATATAACAAGTGCCCTGTAAGAGGTACCTAATACTAGGACTTACATTCCCTATTCCCTGAAACTCTTATGTGCCTAGCCCTATGCTAGGTATTGTTATGGAGAAGGGAGCCAATAGGAAGAAGTATTCAAGGCCCTGTTCTCAGAGGACTCAATATCAGTGTGGAAAATGAAAATATTCTACATATGACAGCCAGCAAACCATCCGGGACAGGGACTATCTGGGTACAAGGGGCATGGGTCAGAGTAAGCAATCAAGGAAGGGCTGCCCAGAGAAGGAGCAGTGAAGATATGAATAAGTAAAGGGGAAGTGGAAAGGTCTGTTACCTAAAGGGCACAACAGGAGCAAAGTTTGGGGGGGGGGGGGATGGAATCTGGGTTTTCTGGGGACTGAGGAGAGGATCCGCCTGGAAGAAATGGAAGGTGAGGTAAAAGAACAGATTACATAGGGCAGAACCAGAGCTTGAAAAGTCACTTAAAAGAAGTTATAAAGACCCAGAATCTTAAAGCTCTTAAGCTTTAGGGTCCTGGAATCACTGAATCCTGGGTCATGGGGTCTGGGAGCCATGGAACACACAGGGTCCTAGCACCCTGAAAGCATGGAGCTTGAACCTTCCAGACCACCACTGTCTTATAGAACTGTATTGATGATGGAGATGTTCTAAAGTTCTGAGGTGTCGCATACAGTAGTAGCCACTGCTCTGCAATAACCCTCGTGTGGTTATTGGGCACTTGAAATGTGGCTACTGCAAGTAAAGGAACAGTTTATTTATCATTTTTCCTTTAATTTTAACTAGCTTACATTTAAGTAGCTTCATGTGGCTAGCAGTTTCCATTGGACAGTGCAGTTCTAGGCTTAGATCCATAGGGCCTATAGCATTTTGACCCCGAGAATTCTAGACTTACAGAGTGCCGGAGTCAGAGAGTCTTAAAACCATACCACACTTAGGCCTTAGTACCTTGTATAGAAATAACTTTTCAGTCTTGAACAAGACCTCCAGCCTTGGTCCATCTCCTTCATTTCACCCATATCCCACAGACTGAAAAGGCCATGAACGTGATCCTGGGTGGCATGTGGGTCAACGACCACTTCAACATCATCACCTTTTCTGACTCGGTTAGTGTCTAGCTAGCATCCAGAATATCCACAGCACCAAGGACAACCTGGGTCACATGGAAGCTGGTGGTTGTAAGTGTAGAGCTACCCACTCAAATGGATGGGCTGTGGTAATGTGGGGAATTCCTTTCTGTTTATTTATTTATTTATCTATTTTAAGTAGGCTCCACGCCCAACATGGGCCCCGAACTCATGACCCTGAGATTAAGAGTCACGTGCTCTACTGCCTGAGCCAGCCAGGTGCCCCAGATATGGGGAATTCTTGAAATGCTCCCTTTTCCCCCCCATCTACCTCACCTCTCACAATACCTGAAACATGACTATTATATTTTATACAAATATGTCCCTTCATCCTTCTGCGTCCCCTTTCCTAGTTGAAAGAACATAGCACTATGTATTTTGGGGCACATTCTTCTTTGGCCCGGAGTTTCTTTAAAGCACATACTCAGAAAAATTTGCCAAAACATTTTAAAATCAATAATCTATGTATGTATTTCCAAGCACTTGGTCAAGCGGCTGCCCTGATTCTGGCTTTTGATCAATTGTCTCTCAGAGAAGTACTGAAGTCTCCCCCACCCGCCACCTCTGGTAAACTCAGCCCTTCCTTCCCCTATAGCATGGAGGTGGGGTTGCTATCATTGGGGAGATGCCTGTCTGACTAGAGAATTAGATATCCCCCCCACAGGAAACAGGCAAATTGTAGTCTGAGATAGGGAGTGATAAAAGCCAAGGACGTGTGGGCCCCACTGTCAGATCTCAGGGAACCCGTGTGGGGGCAGGTGTGTTGGGAAGGATAAGCAGCAGAAACAGTCTGAGAAAAGATGAGAAATGACCGAGCCTGAGAGGTTGGTGAGGTGTCTAAGATGTCTTCAATGGGGATAGAAATAACTAGAAAAGATGGTCTCACGGTCTACTTCCCAATTAGGGACCAACATCAGTGCAGCTCTGCTACAGCATAGCATTGCTAAACCACAGCAATCAGGAGACTGGTTGAGGCTGCAATGTGGGGAGGATCCATCTCATCATCTTCCTGACAGATGGGGAGCCCACAGCCAGTGTGATGACCCCTGGGGTGATCCTCTCCAACATCTGTCAGGCACTGGGCAACAGGGAGTCCCTTTTTAGTTTGGCCTTCAGGGATGAGGCTGACTTCCCATTGCTTTGTCACCTGCCCCTGGAGAACCAGGGAGAAGCCTGGTGCATGTATGAGGGCACTGATGCAGCCCTACAGCTGAAGGGCCTCTATGAGGAGATCTCCATTCCTCTGCTGGCAGGCGTGCATCTGGACTACCTGGAAGGCTTGGTTGGGGCCTCCCCTTGGACCTTTCCCCCGTTATTTTGGTGGCTCAGAACTGGTGGTGGCAGGACAGGCGCAGGCAGGCAGGTAGGAAAGCAGGAACTTGGCATCCACCTGGCAGCCTGTGGCCCCAAGAGTCAGCTTCTTGTGCCCTGCCACAGTGAGGCAGCCACCAGCAGAACCAGAAGAACTCTGGTGTCCCAGGGGAGGGGGCCTACAACGTAGCCCACTTCACCTGCTGCCTCTGGGCCTACACCACCAGTGGAGAGTTGCTGAGGGACACTTGCGAGCCTGTGACACTACCACTCGCCGCCTGCTGGCCACCAAAGTCCTCAACTTGTCGCTTGAATACAATGTTGTCCCACCTCTGACTTCACTGCTCATGGTGCAGCCCAAGGAAGCAAGTGGGAAGGTCAGATCACAGATTTTCACTGCAGCTGTACTAGGCACCATTATGCCTTCATCCGCCAGCAGACCTGGCCTTCATCCGCCAGCAGACCTGGCCTCCGGACAGGCACAGCCCAGTCAGCCTTGTTACCCAAGGTCTCTCCCAAATAAGGGCTTGTGAAACCAAGGTCCTACTTATCCTCAACGGCTCCTGCTTCTACAGAAATTATGTCCATTTCCAAGGAGTTGGAACCACTGGGTCAGGACACTAAGTACCCTATCCACCCCAGCACACCCCAAATCCCCAAATCCTACACAACAGGATTCTGGCACTTTGGTTCAGCCAACTCTCAGAATAAAAACTTCTGCCTTTGGGCCCTCAAACTTTGGTGCCCTATTGCTTCTGAAGCCCAGCACGCCATCACACCAGAATCCTGGTACCCTATTACCCATGACTGCCAAGACACAAGTCCCACTTCTGAATCCTGGCACCCCATCCCAGCCCAAAGCTGGCATTGTGACACATGATATTCCACTGTCTACAACCCAAACTGGATGCTCTATCCCATTCCCAACTTGGGGTACTCACATCACAGTCACCCAAAAGCTTGCCGCAGGCCAATCCTGGAGTCTCCATGCTTCAGATCTTCAAACACCTATCACAAAACTAGACCAAAGAATCCTCACAAGACCCCAAACAATCTGTCACACCCTAAACCCAGCATCCTCTTAACCTAACATCCCGAAAATCCCAACACCTCTTTTTTTTTTTTTAAAGATCCCATTTATTTATTTGACAGACAGAGATCACAAGTAGGCAGAGAGGCAGGCAGAGAGAGATGGAAGAAGCAGGCTCCCCGCTGAGCAGAGAGCCCGATGCCGGGCTCGATCCCAGGACCCTGAGATCATGACCTGAGCCGAAGGAAGAGGCTTTAACCCACTGAGTCACCCAGGCGCCCCAGTCCCAACACCTCTTAACTCTAATACCCCAACTCCCCCAAATTACCCAAGCTTATCATTTTCCAAACCTAGGACCCCAATCCCCAATAAACCCCAAACCCCGTTACCCCCCAGACCTGCCAGACTAATGCCCCTACCTCCTCAGGATCCAAACACATTCACAAGCACAACCTCAAGTCCTGCAAGTCCCAGCAAGACCATGACCACCTCTGTCTTTGGAGCACCCCTCCCAATTCCCTTTGACTCCCCCTTGCCCTTTCTGCTGCCCCGAGAAAGCTCTGGCTTCAGCAGGATCTGCTGCTGGGGCCCCAAAACACCAGACAAATTCTGGGACTACCTGTGTCAGAAGTCCCAACAATGGGCCTCTCCAGCAGCTCCAGGCCTATGCCAGAAGGCAGCCCCCAAACGTGCCAGTCTTGCTGCCTTCTAGCATCCTCCCTGAGGTGGCCAGCCTGCTCCATCTCCCTGAGGAGCTAGAGCTGCTGTCTGAGTCAATGGTGGAGTCCATGATCATGGAGTCCTTGAACCCACCAGCTTTCTATACCTTCCTCACTCCTGATGAAGATGGTGAGTGCCACGGGCAAGAGGTCAAGCCATGAGGGGGAGGTATGAATGGAGAGCTCCGGGAACTAGGAATGTACAAAACTTCCGCAGATTCTAGTGATGACGGTTGCCTGTTTGCTTGCTTTGAGACTTTGAATCAGCTACTTAACCTCTCTGGGCCTTAGAACCTAAGCACAGAATTAGAGGCCCTGAGAGAGGAGGGATATTAAGACTGGCAAAGCGAAACAGAAAGAAACTGATCAAGCTGTGGTTTTGACAGTTGCTTTGTTGGACAAGAGAAATGCTCACGTTTCCCAAGCAGTGTAGGGATACAGGGTTCTAAGTGGAGGCATCACTGGGTCAGGCAGGTCTGATTAGTTCTTTTGTGCTCTGTATACAGCCCTGCTTAAGGAGAGCGGTACACAAATTGGAAAAGATAACAATTTTCTTTAAATTTCCTAAAGACTGTGAAGTAATAAAGGTTAACATTTTTTAGTCCTTTGTATGTGCAGGTACTTGTCTATATATTGCTCTTTTAGTCCCTCATTTAATACACATACACACACACTCACACACACACAACCTGTGGATACCTGCATTTTACTCACGGGGAAACTGAAGTGCAGAGAACTGAAGTAACTTATTCCATGTCACACAACTAGTAAGAGATTTGGGCCTACATCATTTGGTTGAAGACTGAATGCGCTCCACCACTCCATTGTTCTCTCTTCCTAAGAAGAGCAACACATCTTGGGAGACATTATAGGGCAGGATTAGAACCAGTTGGTGGTGGCAGTAAGTCACAGGGATACAAATTTGGGCATGAGATCCTTGACATGCCCCTTTCCTTCACCACCCGCCAATATCCCATCCATCTTCAATTCTTGGCAATGTTGCCTCTCACATATTTGCCAAATGCACCCAGTTCTCACCACCCCAACCGTCACTATCTTAGGGCAGACTACGATCATGTCTACCCTAGAAAACTGTTCCAGTCTCCTCACTGGTCTCCCTGCTCCCTCTCAAGGGATAGATTTTTTTTTCTTTTTTTCTTCCTTCCTTCCTTCCTTCCTTCCTTTCTTTCTTTCTTTCTTTCGATTATTTAAAAAACAAAGATTACTTCATGTCCTGCTCCCACTTAACCCCCCTCAAGAGTTTCCCATCTTACCTAGAATGAAGCCCAAAGTTCTTTTTATACCCGACAAGGCCCTACGTGATCTGCCCTCTATCCTATACCCCTCTGACCTCACTTTTTCCCACTCGCTCTCTGAACTCTATCCAACCCCCACCCTGGCCTCCTCTCCGTTTCCTAATGGGCCCTGCCTCAACCCCATCTCCACTAAGGGACCTCTCTCAAGCTGTTCTATTTGATAATCGCTCTGACCTTACCTGCCCTGGCCCCTGTCTACCATGCTCATCTTTTGCATTGCCACTCAAATTCTAGATCACAATGTAGATCTTGGCTCAGATGTCCTTCCCACCCTCCCCCAACCACTCCAGACTTCATCAAATATCTGTAATTCCCTCAGTCATTTAAGTGATTTTTCTGGGGCTCCTGGCTGGTTCACTCAGTAGAGCACGTGACACTTGATCTCGGGATTGTGAGTTCGAGCCCCACGTTGGGATGTAGAGATTACCTCAAAAACAAAACAAAACAATCAAACAAAAACTAAGTGTTTTATGTAAGTGATGAATCACTGAAATCTATTCCTGAAACCAATCTTGCACAGCATGTTAACTGACTAGAATTTAAATAAAAATTCAAAAAGAAAAAAAAATTTTCCTTGAACTACTGAAAAAACAATAGTCTTAAGAGGAGAGAAAGTGAGCAAGAGAGAGAGACAGAGATATTCACAAAGACCCAGACACAAAAGCAGAGGAGATGAGACACACAGTGACACATAGAGACACAGGGACACAGAAGTAACCAGGGAGACATAGGTCAAAACCATAGCCCAATACACCAAGGTTGAAGAAGTGGAGGCATAGAGACATGCTGTCATGGTAACTTACAGAAATGGGATAGGGGATGGGAGAAGAAAACAGAGACACAAGACCACAGATCTACAAAAGCATAGAAACAGAGATGTTACTCATACCAAGACTTGGTAACAAAGACCCAAGAACATGGGCACATGCAGAGGAGCATACTAAGAGTCAAACTGGAGCACACATTTATGTACTCAGAGATCCAGTGACAAAATCATGGGAATGCAGATACCCAAACTGTGACAAACACCAGCCAAGACATAAGGGTTAGGGTTAAGTTAGGTAACAGAGAGGCATAAAGACAGGCAAGCTGGAGGCCCAGGTACAATGGAGACACTGTGACACAGGGACACAAGAATTTAGAAAAGGAGTGAGAGAAAGACACACACACACACACACACACACACACACACAGACACACACATCCCAGAATAAGTAGACATGGGGATGTGAACCCACAAACACAGCCATATGGATATAAGGTAGAAATGGGAACAGATACACAAGATCATGTCTGGAAGGATCAAGATAGGAACAAAGAAACCTAGACACATAGGAACGGACACATAGAACATAAACAAATGGGCAGAGACAGAGTGACAAGGAAATCTATCCGGGGACACAGGGAGGCAAAGACACGGAATAAAAATAAACCTGGGGATACCCAGAAATAGAAACACACAAATAGGCAGCCAAGGCCAAAAATGAAGAGATGGAGACAGTGAATCAGGCACAGGGACACAGAGAGTGGCTCAAAAAATTTTAAAAAGCCATGAGTAGGAGAAGACAAGATGACAGCAGAGTAGGGGAATGCTGTGCTCACCTTGCACACAACCAGAACTAGATAATTATCAAATCATCCTAAATACCCCAGAAAGAGACCTGAAGACTGACAGAACAAACTCCACAATTAAAGGGAGAAAAGAGGTCACATCATAAAAGGTAAGGAAGTGGGGAGCCATGGATTAGGGGAGAAAAGAATCCTGGGTGCTGCAGAGGGGAGGGAGCTGTGGTCACAGAGAAGGGTAAGAGAGAGGAGCATGCAGGGGAATGCACAAAGAGAATGCATCCCCAAAGCCATTGGCCTGGAAAACGAGAGTGGCTGAATTTCATGAGTTCTTGCAACCAAGGGGGCTTAAAGGCTGGAGTTCTAGAGGTCAGTGGGCTTGGCTGGAATAGACTTGGAGGGCACTGCCCTGCTCCTGAAGAGAAGGCAGGCAAAGGACCTGAAGGCAGAAACAGTGTTCTGAGAAACACCTGGGACACACAATGGGAGGGTTTGTTTGTTCTTCTCCTAGTGTATCCCTGAGAGCCGGTATTCGTGGAGATGCTGCTCTGGGGACAAAGAAGCTGGCTGGAGCTATTTCCCTCCCCTGACTCACAGCATAAACACAGAGCCACCTGCAGGAAGCAACACAGCACCCACACTGGCTACCTAACCTGCTTACACCAAGCCCCACACCCCTGCACACTGGAGAGACTATCCTTCTCAGTCAAACTTGCTCCAGTCCCAGTGCAGAGGGCCCCTTCCCAGTAGACCAGGAGAAACCCCTGCCCACACCACATCTCCCAGCCAGAGAGTTCTTCAGGGCTTCAGTTCCAGTTCAGGTAGTATCAGGTCTCATCTAACAAGCAGGCTAGGACACACCTACTTAAAACTCACCACATTCTGGCAAAGGACCACACACTGACCACTGCAGGCAGAGAGAGCCTCTGCAGACAACTACCCTGAAGGATAGATCAGCCAAAACACTCCAGCAGAGTGCACACAACACACACCAGAGACACTCACTGAAGTGCCAGGCCCTGGACACTACATGACCTCTTCTTCATAAAGCCATTGCTCTCAGAAGCAGGAATCATAACTGGCTATCTATTCTCACATACAGATGAAGGCAGAGACCTAGAGAAAATGTCACGTGGAGGAATTCATCCCCAATGCAAAAAAACAAGATAAGGTCGTGGCCAGAGATTGAAGCAAAACAGATATAAGTAACACGAGTGATGGAGAATTTAAAGCAACAAGCATAAGAGCACTCACTGGGCTAGGAAAAGAGTGGAAGAGTTCAGGGGACCCTTACGCCAGAGATAAAAGAGTTAAAAGCCAACCTGACAGAAATGAAAAAGACAATAACCGAGATTCAAAACCGGCTGGATGGAAGAAGCAGAGGAATGAATGAGTGGAATAAAGATAGAATGATGGAATATAATGAAGCTGAACAAAAGAGAGAAAGATGAACTATGGATCATGAGAAAAGACCTTGGGAACTCAGTGACAGCATCGAACATAATAACACTTGTACCATAGGGATCCCAGGAGAGGAAGTGAGAGAAAAAGGGACAGGAAGTTTATTTGAGAAAATAATTGCTAAAAACTTCCCCAATCTGGGGACGAAAACAATCATTCAGAACCAGGAGACACAGAGAACTCCCATCAAAATCAACAAAAGCAGGCCAACACCAAGACATATTGTAATTACATTTGAAAAATAGAGCGATAAGATAAAAGTGTTAAAAGCAGCAAGACAAAAGAAGTCCTTAACTTACAAAGGAAGATACATTAGGCTAGGTGCAGATTTCTCAACAGAAACGTGGTAAGCCAGAAGGGAGTGGCATCATATATTCAAAGAGCTGAATGGAAAAATCTGCCACCTAGCATACTCTATAGCAACGCTATCAGAATAGAAGGAAAGATACAGAGTTGCCCGGACAAACAAAAACTAAAGGATATCATGACCAATAACACAGCCCTGGAAGAAGTACTAAAGGGACTCTTTGCAAAGGAGAGATGAACAGTGATAATGACAAGAAAGGATCAAAGAAAATCTCCAGAAATGACAAAAACAAGTAACAAATTGGCAATAAGTACATACCTATGAATAATTATTCTGAGTGTAAATGGACGAAATGGTCCAATTGAAAGACACAGGGTATCAGAGTGGATGAGGAAAAAAAAAACAAAAAACAAAAAACAAATGAGGCTCATCTATATACCTCATACAAGAGACACATTTCAGACCTAAAGACACCTGCAGATTGAAAGTGAGGGGCTAGAGAAACATTTTTCACACAAAAGAACGTCAAATGAAAGCCAGCATATTGATTCTTGTATCAGACCAAGTAGACTTTAAACCAGACTGTAACAAGAGAAGAATGACATGATTCATAATAAAGGGGACAATACAGTAAGAAGATCTAACAATTGGAAACATTTATGTACCCAACACAGGAGCCCCAATGAAACAATTAATAGCAAACATAAAGGACCTCATTGACAATAATACAATAATAGTAAGGGACTTTAACACTCCACTTACAACAATGGACAGATCATCTAAGCAGAGAATCAACAAGAAAACAACGGCTTTGAATGACACACTGGACTAGAGGGACTTTACAGATGTATTCAGAACATTTCCTCTTAAAACAGCAGAATACACATTCTTTTCATGTGCACATGGAACATTCTCTGGAATAGATCACATACTAGGTCACAAATCATGCCTCAACAAATGCAAAAAGATTGGGATCATACCATGCACCTTTTCCGACCACAACACTATGAAACCACAAGTCAACCAGAAGAAAAAAAGAAAATGGAGAGATCACAAGTACGTGAAGGTTAAACAACATGCTACTAATGAGTGAATGGGTCAAGAAACTAAAAAATACATGGAAACAAACAAAACCTTTGGGATGCAGTAAAAGTGGTCATAAGAAGGAAGTATATAGCAATACAAGCCTACATTAAGAGGCAAGAAAAATCTCAAATAAACAACCTAACCTTACACTCAAGGGAGTTAGAAAAATAACAGCAAACAAAGCCTAAAATCAGCAGAAGGAAGGAAATAATAGAACGGATTTAAATGACATAGGTACAACAACAACAACAAACCAATAGAGCAGATCAATGAAACCAGGGGCCGGTTCTTTGAAAAAATTAATAAAGTCAGTATACCCCTATCTAGACTTTTATAAAAAAGAAATGAGAAAGGACCCAAATAAATAAAGTCACAATTGAGAGAGGAGAAATGACAACCAACACCACAGAAATAAGAGAATATTATAAAAAAAATACATATACCAACAACCTAGAAAAACAACCTGGATAAATTCTTAAAAACATACAATCTACCCAAAGATACAGATGTAGTGAAAAGAAGGGCCATCTGTACTCCCAGTGTTCATAACAGCAATGGCCACAATCACCAAACTGTGGGAAGAGCCAAGATGCCCCTCAACAGACGAATGGATAAAGAAGATATGATCTACATAGACAATGGAATATTACACAGCCATCAGAAAGGATGAATACCCAACTTCTGTATCACTATGGATGGGACTGGAGGAGATTATGCTGAGTGAAATAAGTCAAACAGAGAAAGTCAATTATCATATGGATTCACTTACTTGTGGAACATAAGGAACAAAATGGAAGACATTAGGAGAAGGAAAGGAAAAGTGAATTGGGGGAAATTGGTGGGGAAGATGAGTCATGAGAGACTGTGGACTCTGAGAAACAAACTGGGGGTTTTGGAGGGGAGGGGGACAGGGCGATGGGTGAGCCTGGTGGTGGGTATTGAGGAGGGCATATATTGCGTAGCACACTGGGTGTGGTGAATAAACAATGAAGCTTGGAACACTGAAAAAAATAAAATCAAAATTAAGATGTTAAAAAAAATATTATCTACCAAATCTGAAACAGAAAGAAACAGACAATTTGAACAGACTGATTACCAGCAAAGAAATTGAATCAGTAATAAAACAAACAGACAAACAAACAAAAAAAACTTCCAACAAACGAGAGTCCAGGGCCACATGGCTTCACAGGGGAATTCTACCAAACATTTAAAGAAGACTTAATACCTATTCTTCTCAAACGATTCTAAGGAAGGAAAACTTCCTCATTCGTTGTATGAATCCAGCACTACCCTGATACCATAACTGGACAAAGATTCCAGCAAAAAAGAGAGCTACAGGCCAATATCCCGGATGAACACGGGTGCAAAAATTCTCAAGAAAATACTAGCAAACCTAATCCAACAATACATTAAAACAATCTTTCACCACGATCAAGTGGGACTTATTCCTGAGCTGTGACTATGCTTCACTTTTTGCAAATCAATCAATGTGATACACCACATTAATAAAAGAAAGAAGAAGAACCATATGATCCTCTCAACAGATGCACAAAAAGCATTTGACAAAGTAGGACATCCGTTCATTACAAAAACTCTCAACAAACTAAGGTAGAGGGAACATAACCTAATAAAGGCCAAATACAAAAAACCCACAGCCACTGTCATCCTCAATGGGCAAAAACGGAGAGCTCTTCCTCTACAATCAGGAAGAAGACAGGGATGTCCGCTCTCACCACTGTTACTTGACATAGTTTTGGAAGTGCTAGCCACAGCAATCAGACAACAAAAAGAAATAAAAAGCTGCCAAACCAGGAGAGAGGAAGTATAACTTTCACTATTTGTAGATGACATGATGTAATATAGAAAACCCAAAAGACTCCATCAAAAAATTGCTAGAACTGATGCACAAATTCAGTAAAGTTGCAGGATACAAAATCAACATACAGAACTCTGTTGCACTTCTATACATCAATAATGAAGCAGCACAAAGAGAAATCAAGGTATCGATCCCATTTACACTTGGAGGAAAAACTGTAAGATACCTAGCAATAAACCTAACCATAAAGGTAAAAGAGATGTTCCCTGTAAACTCTAAGGCACTGATGGGAGACCTAAGATGGCAGCATAGTAGGAGGACCCTAGAATTGCCTCAACCTTTGAACACAGCTAGATTACTATCTAATCATTCTGAATATCCAAGAAATCAACCTGAGGTTTGATAGAACAGACCACACCGCTAGAGGGAGAGAAGAGGCCAAGGTAGGAAATACAGAGATGTGGCTTGTGGAAGAAAGGGGGCATGGGAGCTGTGGAGGGGAGGGTGCCCTGGCTGCAGAGAAAGGCAAGAAAGAGTGGAGCACACAGGGATATGCATGAAGAGAACACTTCTCCAAAGCCATTGACAGGCAAGCAACCCTGGGACAGACTGTATGATCTGTGGATCATCTAAGGTGCATGGGGAGGGACTATTTGTACGTTTTTGGAGCGCATCCACAAAAGGTGGCATGGCCTCTCTGGGGACAAAAGAACTGGCAGGCACCACTTCTCTCCCCAGCCCTTCAGCATAGGTGCAGAGACACCTGCTGAGGGCAGCAAACCCAGACACTGGCTGTTTAGCCTGCGTTGCTCTAAATCCCATGCCCCTGTGCTCTGGCATCACTGCCCTTCTGGGTCACACCATTTTTCCCCCAGAGGACCAGGCCACACCAGGTCCCTGAGGTTTAGAATTTTAAAAATCATCAGGTGTGGCTGAGATAGAGCCCAAGGTGCACTGCACTGCTCCAGGCAGACAGGCAACTGAGAGACAAACAGTGTGGAAGCAGAGATCTAAAAAAAAAAAAAAATGCCTGGGATGCACGAGGGGAGATCATTCGCTCCTCTGAAAGTGCTGTCCTGAGAGCTGCAGGCATGGGCTCTCAGACTCCTGTCTCTGGGGACAAAGGAGCTGGCTGGCACCATTTCTCTGTCCCACCCTTCAGCATAAACTAACTTCAGTAAAACACCACAGTGCCAGCACTGGCTGCCTTACCTGCTTCTACCGAGTGCTCTGTCCTGTGCTCTGCCGATACTACTGCCATTCTTGGGCAAGTGTGCTTAAAGACCAGCTCAGTGGGCCACGTCGCTAGAAGACCAATGGAAGCCCCTGCACACAGGATATCTAAGGACCACAGAATTCTGTAAATATTCCGTTCTAGTGGGAAAAGTATCAGGTCCCTTTTAACAAGCAGACCGGAGCACAACTAGTTAAAACTCGCCACGCTCTGGCCAAGGTCCAAACAGTCCGCACTGTAGGCAAGGAGAACCTCTGCAGACCACTGGCCTGAGGGATAGAGCAGCCAAAACACAACACCAGAGGGCACACAGCACATGCCAGAGACACTTCCTGAAGCACCAGGCCCTGGACCTTATATGAACCCTTCTCTGTAAAACCATTACTTGCAGGAGCAGGAACCACAGCAGGCTTTTCTAACATGCAGAAGAAGACAGAAACCTAGGCAAAATGCTAAGATGGAGAAATTCACCCCAAAAGAAAGAACAAGAAAAGGTCATGGCCAGGGAGCTAATCAAAACAGATATAAGTAATATACATGACCCAAAATTTAAAGCAATAATCATAAGGACATTAGCTGGGCTTGAGGAAAGCTTGGAAGACATCAAGGAGACCCTTAGTGCAGCCATAAAAGGGCTAAACACCAGTCAGACCAAAATGAAAAATTCAAGAACTAAGATTCGAAACTGACTGGATGTAATGAGCACAAGGATGGAAGAAGCAGAGGAATGGCTACGTGATATAGAAGATAGCATTAGGGAAAACAATAAAGCTGAACAAAAAAGAGAAGGAAACATTTTGGATCACAACAGTAGACTGAGGGAACTCAGTGACTCCATCAAACATAATAACATTCAAATCATAGAAGTCCCAGAAGAAGAAGAGAGAAAGGGGGACAGAAAGTTTATTTGAGGAATCAATAGCCCCAAACTTCCCTAATCTGGGAAAGGAAACAGACATCCAGTTCTAGGGGGCACAGAGAACTCCCAACAAAATCAACAAAAGCAGGCCAACACCAAGACAATATTGTAGTGAAATTTGCAAAAGATAGTGATGAAGAAAAAAATCCCCAAAGCAGCAAGACAAAAGAAATCCCTAACCCACAAGGGAAGACCCATCCAGCTAGCAGTAGATCTCTCCACAGAAACTTGGCAGGCCAGGAAGGGGTAGCATGATATATTCAACATGCTGAATGGGAAAAATGTGCAGCCAAGAGTTCTCTATTTAGCAAGGCTATCATTCAGAATAGAAGGAGGGATAAAGAGTTTCCCAGGCAAACAAAAACCAAAGGAGACTGTGACCATTTAAACAACCCTGCAAGAAGTATTAAAGGGGACACTTCGAGTGGGAAGGGAAGACCAAAAGTGACAAAGACAAGAAAGGAACAGAGGAAATGTCTGGAAACAATGACAAAACAAGCAACAAAAGGGCACCAAATACATATGTTTGAATAATTAGTCTGCACGTAAATGGATGAAATGCTCCAATCAAAAGACATAGGGTGTCAGAATGGATAAAACCCCAAGACCCATCTATGTGCTGTTTACAAGAGACTCATTGCAGACCTAGAGACACCTTCAGACTGAAAGTGAGGAGATGGGGAAACATTTATCATGCAAATGGACATCCAAAGAAAGCCGGAGTAACAATACTTATATCAGACAAACGACATCTTAAACCAAAGACTGTAACAAGAGATGAAGAAGGGCGCTATGTCATAGTAAAGGGGACTATCCATCAAGAAGATCTAACAGTTGTAAATATTTATGCTCCCAACTTGGGAGCACCCAAATATATACAACAATTAACAACAAACATAAAGGAACTCATTGATAATAATATGGTAATAGCAGGAGACTTTAACACCCCTACACTTACAGCAATGGACAGATCACCTAAGCAGAAGATCAACAAGGAACAACTGGTTTTGAATGACACCCTGGACCAGACGGACTTAACAGATATATTCAGGACATTTCATTGCAAACAACCGAATACACATTCTTTTGGAGTGCACATGGAACATTCTCCAGAATAGCTCACATATTGGGTCACGAATCAGGCCTCAAGAAGTGCCAAATGATCAAGATCATACCATGCATCTTTTCTGATCACAACAGTATGAAACTTGAAGTCAACCAGAAGAAAACATTTAGAAAGACCACGGATAGATGGAGGTTAAATAGCATGCTCCTAAGCAGTGAATGGACCAACCAGAAATTAAATAAGAAATTTTTAAAATACATGGCAACAAATAAAAATGAAAACATGATAGTTGTACACCTTTGGGATGCTGCGAAAGTGGTCATAAGAGGGAAGTATATAGCAATACAGACCTACCTTAAGAAGCAAGAAAAATCTCAAATAAACAGTCTAACCTTACACCTAAAGGAGCTGGATAAAGAACAACAAACAAAGCCTAAAGCTGGCAGAAGAAGGGAGATAATAAAGATTAGAGCAGAAATAACTGACCTAGAAACTAAAGAAACAGTAGAAGAGATTGATGAAATAAGGAGATGGTTCTTTGAAAAAAAAATCAATAAAATTGGTAAACCCTTATCTGGATGTATAAAAAAGAAATGAGAAAGGACCCAAATAGATAAAATCACAAATGAGAGAGGAGAAATGACAACCAACCCCACGGAAATACAAGTAAGTGTAAGAGGATATTATGAAAAACAATATGAAAGGAAACTGGACAACCTGGAAGAAATGGATAAATTCCTAGAAACATATAAACTACCAAAATTGAAACTGGAACAAATAGAAAACTCGAACGGACCAATAACCACCAAAAAAATGGAATCAGTAATAAAAAATCTCCCAACAAACAAATGTTCAGGGCCAGATAGCCTCATAAGGGAACTCTACTAAACATGAAGACTTAATACCTATTCTTCTTCAACTAGTCCAAAAAATAGAAATGGAAGAAAAACTTCCAAGTCCATTCTATGAGGTCAGAATTACCCCGATTCCAAAACCAGACAAAGACTCCAGGGGAAAAAAAAAAAAGATAACTACACGCCCTGATAACTACAGATAAAGATAACTACATATCCCTGATGAACATGGATGTAACTATTCTCAAGACAATACTAGCAAATTCAATCCCACAGTACATTAAAAGAATCATTCACCAGGATCAAGTGGGATTTATTCCTGGGCTGCAAGAGTGGTTCAGTATTTGCAAGTCAACCAACATGATACACCACATTAATGAAGGAAATGATAAGAAACATATGGCCCTCTCAATAGACGCAGAAAAAGCATCTGATAAAGTAGGACATCCATTCATGAAAAACACCATCAGCTGAGTAGAGGGAATATACCTGAACATACTAAAGATCATATATGAAAAACCCACAGCTGATATCATCCTCCATGGGCAAAAACTGAGGGCTTTCCTTCTTCAGTCAGGAACAAGACAGGGGTGTCCACTCTTACCACGTTATTTAACATAGTATTGGATGTCCTAGCCACACCTGCCAGACAACAAAAAGAAATAAAAGACATCCAAATCGTCAAGAAGTAAAACTTTCGCTATTTGCAAAAGACATGATACTCGATATCAAAAACCCAAGAGACTCCCCCCAGTGATTGCTCGGACTCATGCATGAATTCAGTCAAGTCACAGGACATAAAAAAATAAAAATCAATATATGGGAATCTGTTGCATTTCTATACACCAGTAATGAATCAGCAGAGAGAGAAATCAAGGAATTGTCCCCATTTACAATTGCACCAAAAAGCACAAGATACCTAGGAATAAGCCTAATGGAACACATGAAAGACCTGCGCTCTGAAAACTATGAAGCACAAATGACAGTAATTGAAGAGGACACGGAGAAATGGAAAGACTTCCCGTGCTCATGGATTGGAAGGACACATATTGTTAAAATGTCTATACTGCCCAAAGCAACTTACACATTTAATGCAATCCCTATCAAAATTCCAAGAGCAGTTTTCACAGAGCTAGAACAAACAGTCCTAAAATTTGTTATGGAACCACAAAAGACCCCAAAGAGCCAAAGCAATCCTGAAAAAGCAAAGCAAAGCTGGAGGCATCACAATGGTGGACTTCAAGTTGTAGAACAGAACTGTAGTGATCGAGCAAATACGGCACTGCCACAAAAACAGACACATAGATCAATGGGACTGAATTAAAAACCCAGAAATGGACCCACAACTACATGGCCAATCAATCTTCAACAAAGCAGGAAAGACTATCCAATGGGAAAAAGAGAGTCTCTTCAAGAAATGGTGTTGGAAAAAGTGGACAGCAACATGCAAAAGAATGAAACTAGAGCACTTTCTCACACCATACACAAAATGGATGAAAGACTTCAATGTGAGGCAGGAATCCATCAAAATTCTACAGGAGAACACAAGCAGTAACCTCCCTGACATTGGCCATAACAACTTCTTACTAGATATGTCTCCTGATGCAAGGGAAACAAAAGCACAAATAAACTATTGGGACTTCATCAAGATAAAACACTTTTGACCAGCGAAGGAAACAATCAACAAAACTGAAAAGCAACCTTCAGAATGGGAGAAGATATTTGCAAATGGCATCTCTGATAAGGGGTTAGTATCTAAAATCTATGAAGAACTTATAAATCTCCACACTCAAAAAGCAAATGATCCAGTTTAAAAAAAAATAGGCAGAAGACATGAACAGACATTTTTTTTTTCAAAGAAGACATCCAGATGGCTAACAGACACATGAAAGATGCTCAACATCACTCATCGTCAGGGAAATACAAATGAAAACCTCAATGAGCTACACCCTCATACCTGTCAGAATGGCTAAAATTAAGAACACAGGAAATAGCAGGTGTCAGCGAGGATGCAGAGAAAGGGGAACCTTCTTACGCTGTCAGTGGGAATGCTAACTGGTACAGTTACTCTGGAAAACAGTATGCAGTTTCCTCAAAAAGTTAAAAGGGTAACTACCCTATAATCCATCTAGTGCACTACCAGGTATTTACCCATGAAATCCAAAGATACTGATTTGAAGGGATATATGCACCCCAATGTTTATAGCAGCATTATCTACAATAGCCAGCTTATGGAAACAGCCCAAGAATCCATCGACTGATGAGTGGATAAAGAAGATGTGGTATACATATATATTGGAATATTACTCACCCATAAAAGTGAAACTTACCATTTGCAATGACATGGATGGGGCAACGGAGCGTTATGCTAAACAAAATAAGTCAGTCTGAGAAAGACGAACACTTTATGATTTCACTCATGTGGAATTTAAGAAACAAATGAACAAAAGGAAGGGGAGAGAGAGAGAGAGCGAGAGAGAGAGCGAGCAAGAAACAGACTCTTCATTATAGAGTACAAACTGATGATTACCAGGAGGTGGGGGTGGGTTATATAAGTGATGGAATTAAGGAGAGCACTTGTTGTGATGAGCACCGGTGATGTATGGAAGTGTTGAATCACTATATTGTACACCTGAAAGTAATACTACACAGTATGTTGCCAAACTGGAATTTAAACAGAAACTTAAAAAAAAAAAAAGACACTGATCAGACACTAGAGACAAGCAGCAAGGCAGGAACGCAGAGGTGGTGAGTCAGATCAAAACAAAAGCAGGGTCAGAGCAAAAAGGTAAGAGAAACAGATGCAGAGAGGCACCCTGGAAAATAGATGCATAGAAACAAGAACACAGCCATGGGAACCTAGAGAAAATGATGCAGGGACTGAGAAATAGGGGTATTGAGTCACAGAAGAACTTGAGACACTGTCACAGCAACATCAAGAAACAAGTGCAGAGGCATTGGCCAAAACTGGGGGAAGTAAATGGGGAATGGCAGTAAATACCAAATCACAGACGTGGAGAACAAAGTCCCAGAGATGCACAGACTCAGAGACTCACCAACAAAAGGTACATGGAAGAAGGCTTATGCAGATCCAGGAGCACAGACACTGCAACACAGAGGCTCGGAGACACCCAGATGCAGGAATGCAAAGACCCTGGGACACACTTCCAGTGGCTCACAGTGACACACTCCCAGTGGTTCAGGGATATGCAAGGACTTGGGGATGCACAGAGATAGAAACTCCGAGACACTTGCCCTGGAACACAGAGCCTCATGGGCATCCAGATACAGAGATGCACAGATGCTAGTTCACAAGATAGGACTCAGGGACGTGTAATGACTTAGGGACACACTGACTCAAGGATGCACAATGACTCAAGTACACGTAAAGACTTGGGAACATGCAAAGATTCTAGGACATGTAAAGAATCAGGAATACACTAAACTCAGTGATGCACAGAAGAAGGGATGTACAAACACTCAACCAGAGAGAGTTTTTGGTTTCTCAGACACTGAGACACAGAGATCTATGGGTACACAGAGACAGGAAGACAGAGACACTAGATTGAAGAGGCTCTGGATATGCAGAAACTCAAGTACCTTCAAAGACAAGGATGCACAGACACTAAAACACAGTGATGAGGGATGCACAGAGACAAGAACATAGAAGACACAGAATACAGGCAGAGACTCAGGGACACCATCTCTGAGTGTCTAATAGTGAGACTATTAGGATGTACAACACAGGGATGGGTGAAGAATAGGACACAGAAACTCACAGACTTACAGGGGGTCAAAGACATGCAGATACTGGACCACAATATAAAATGGAAGTCACAGACACGAGAGCACAGAGGCACTGGGACACAGAAACCTTGGGAAAATGAAATATGCAGACACTGGAACACAGCAGGACACTTGCTCACATAAATATTAAGAAATACATATCCATGAAGAAACATGGGTAACCACTAACACACAGAGAGACAAAGGTATACACACAAACACACAGACACTAGAACACATACACTAACACACAGACACTAGAATAGATGTCAGAGCACACAGAGATGCTGGCACACAGAGATAATGGGACCAGACCCTGCCACAGAGTTACCGGTACATACAGACACCAGGATACACAGAGGGACACATAGAACCTGAGATGGACACACACACTGGGATACACACACCTTTGAGACCCAAGGAAACCAGGGTATGAAGACTGAAGCACACAGAAGCAGAAACTCAGAGACACACAGTAGTTTGCCAATACTGGGACACACAGATGACAGGATACAGGCACTGAGGCACACAGACACAAGGACAGACAAAAACACTGAGAGACACAAATAGTGGAACAAGCAAATACTGGAATATGCATACACTGAAGCGCAGTGGCATTGGGACATACAGAAACTGGAGCACACCCTGGGACATAGAATTGTAGAGGCTTCTACAGGCAGCTTCCACATACAGCCATGGGGCTACACAGAACTGGTCCATACAGACTTTGTGATACACAGACACTGGGCTATAGATACTGAAGTACACAGAAGCACTGAGACTAATAGACACATGTAACATGCAAATGGTCAAGTTACACAAACTGGGACATATAGAAATTGAGGGATGCACATGCATTGTTGAGGGAACATGCACAGACACCAAGACACACAGACCCTAGAATGTACAGTCACTAAGACATAAAAAGATACTGGGGACACCCAGACATTAGTGTAGAGAGAAACTATGATCTGCAGACACTGGGAAATATATAGACACTGTGACACACAGTCATTTTTGACACAGACACTGATGCACAGGTGGGGTAGAGGCAGAAATTGGGATTTATGGACACTGAGGTTCACAGACACTAGGATACATAACACTGAGATATACACAGATACGTGAAGGGTGGGAGTATAAACACTGGGACACAGCCCCTGAGACACATAGACATTTGGATGTAGAGACACTGAGGAATAAGTCACTGGGACATTCAAGCACAGGGAAACAAGGTGCACAGACAGAGACAAACGACCACTGGGACATACAGACACTGACACACATAGACATTGCAATGCGTAGGTAATGGAACACACAAACGTTGAGGTTCTCAGAAACTGGGAGGTGCAGACACTAGAAAACATACAGACCATGAAATATACAAACACTGGTTGCAAACACTTAAACCTACAAATTCTGTGACACATAAACACTAGGACATACAGACACAGGGATATAGTCTCCGAGGCACACAGAAACACTGAAACTCAGACATACTACCATGCCGACACAGGCACATCCTTAGTGAAACATACAGACATTAAGATACTCTGACCCAAACACACAGAAACTGGAGTACAGGCAGTAGAGCACACAAAACACCAAAACACATAAACACACTGCAACATGCTTACTTTGGAACACAGTCACTGGAACACAGAAACACTGGAACATACAGACATTGACACAAACGCTGGAACATACAGGCATTGGGACATACGGACAGGAGAACACATAGACACTGGAACTTACAGATGTGGGGATACAGACACTGGGACATACAGACTCTTCACAGATATCAAGACACACAGAAAAACACTAGGGCACGCAGACAAGGATAAAGACACTGAGGCACGCAGAAACACTGAACTGAGACACACAACCAACATGCTGGCATTGTGACACACAGACACTGGGGGCACACAGATGCTAATGCGCTCACATACAGACATAAGGAGAAAATGAAATACAAAAGACATTGTGTTACAAAGACCCTAAGACACATAGACCTTAAGACACATAAACACTTGGATATACAGAGACTGGGTGAATGATGGAGCCATTTCCTAAAACGGGGATACCTAGGAGAAGAAGGAGGCTTTGATGGGGAACCTACATTAGTTTAAGGTGTCTGTGGGCCTCCAAAAACATTTATTCATTAATTAATCTCACTTTTTTCTCCAAAAGTCTTGAGATATCATGCATAGATCTCTGTTACAATAATTTTGGTTGCAAGTGGTAGAAAATCCAACTCAAACTATTTTAAATAAAGGGGACTTATTGGTTCATGTAACTGAAAGAAATTCAAAAGCAGGGTAGATTTAAGAACCAGTTCAGCTGTTCAATGATGTCACCAAGGTAACATTCAGCTCCTTTCTATCTCTTCACTGCCTTCCACAGTCACTCTATCCTAAGCTTGGCTCCCTTAACAACAGGGTGATAGCCAGCAGCAACAAACACTGACGGGAAGTCCAGAGTTTCAACTTGTGTACATTCCCACTTTCAAAACAGTTATTGTGTCCTAGGATATAGGGTCGTGTTAACTGGCTTAGATCAAACCCGCGCCCACTCTTGGATGTAAAGGTTGGGTCACCTCCAACCAACTACATGGCTGCTACACATTGTGTGAGGGGTAAAATGAATGTGGGATACACCACCAAGCATGTCACTACATTAGAATAAGTGGTTTGGCTAGAATAAACACTGTAGACCAGGTCAAAGGAGTAAGTGCTCAGTAATGGTGGGGTAGTAATTATACCAGAAGACCCATACTGCAGAAAGCTACTCCAACACAGCCCAAAAGCTTGAGCTTCCTAGCAACCTTGGTGCAAAATGACAACACAGTGATGATCTCTGAAGGTGTTCTTCAGATAGCTGTTTCTTCATAGTAGCAAACGACTACTACTGCCATAAGAGTCACAGTCCCTTTTATCTTCTAGGTAAGTAGGGTAGAATCTACAGTTCAGCAATGCTATTATCAGCAGAGGATAAGACAGAGGACAGGAGAGTGCGTGTGACCTACTTTGGAGGACAGAGCAAGTCAGTGGCAGAGCCAGGACTAGAACCCCCACTCTTTCTTAACTAGAAACAACAAAAATAAACTCTGGCTGATTAAAGCACAAAGAAATTTGTTAAACAGTTATTAGATCGTTCACAGAGTCTGTGAGAGCAGGAAAACCAGATGCAATGGCAACATAGCCAGGAATGATACCCAGAATCCCACCTCAGAATTTTTCCTACGGAGATACTGCTCATGATGGCCACAGCAAACTGATGCCATCATTTGCAGTTCCCACCTTACCGACTCTTCTACTGCTTCTGGAAATCAGATGTAGCCACTGTAGCTGCATTCACCCCCCAGCAAAATGGATTGCATGTAGCCCCTGCTTGCTTAGGCTTAACTCTGATTATAAGTCTAGGATAAGTTGATCTAATTACTGTAGTCTAATCATGTGCCCAAGGCTTAGCTGCAAAAGAGTCTAGGCAAGCGAAGAGGTGGCTTTTTCAGCTTCTGTTGGGGGCAGGTGGGCTCTGCCTTATAAGGCAGGGGATTATCAAACACAGAAAAGAAGTCCTGGCTTACTGTCACCCTACGGTAATGGGTTTCAGCAACAGAACCACTTATTCTGCAACCAGTTGTTCAATAAGCATTCCCCAACATGGTAAAGTAGCAACACTAGGAGAAAAATGTAGGGTATAGGAGACACATGTTCGCCCTGCCCTCCTTCCAGGCTGCTTGGAGTGTTCTGCCCACACAGAAGTTCTTTGATAAATAGCACCAAATACTCTTGAACAAGGTTTAAGACTGGAAAGGCTTCCAGGGGTACCTGGGTGGCTCAGCTGGTTAAGCATCTGACTCTTGATCTCAGCTCAGGTCTTGATTTCAGGGTTGTGAGTTCAAGCCTTGGACTGGGCTTCATCCTGGGCTATCCTGGGCTTGAAGTTCACTTAAAAAAAAAAAAAAGACCGGGGAGGCTTCCAGAGGAAGTAAAACTTGGCCTGGACCTTCGAAGATGGGTAGACATCAGAGAAGAAAAGAAGAGGAGAAGAGCATTGCATCTAGGCTCCACTCCTAATCCTCTCCTTTTTCGTCTGGTCCCTACCTGGTTGCTGCCTGTCTGAGGACCTATACACATCTGTAGAGGATGGTTGAATATGACTGTTGCCTCTGGATTTGCAGGACTAGAGCCAAGGGCCACTCTGGGGCCAGCAGCAAACAGACACATGGTACAAATGGCTGGATGGTATAGAAAAAATGAGGTCCAACAATGGTCTCCATTGTCACCCAGTGGGATGTGTGTGTGATCACACACACCATTTCCTTCTCCCCTTCCACTTGACGTCAAGTTGGTGAGGTTTTCCCTCAAAGTCTCAGTAGAAGGGAGAGAATCAGTCATATTTTGCAAGGCTATGAAGTTGAAATTTAAAAAAAGATGTATGTATGTATGTATTTACATACATATATATACACCTTTATGGTACCCAGCTCAAGGCCTAACACATAAATGGTACTTGATGTTATTAGCATTCCTCATAGAAAGAGGTAAAAGGAGCTTTTTAAAAATTGCCCACTCTAACACTCATTTCTTAGAGTAGGTAGGGCCCAAAGCGGGTAAAAACGTTGCCTGGGCTCACACAGGTTAATGGCAGAGAAAGAACTGTATCCCATTCTTCCCACCTCCTTCTCTATGACTGTTTTTTTTAACCCTTTCTAGCTGAGTCATGTTGATTATAATCCACACTGTGGAAGTAAAGTCAATGAGTCATCCCTCCAATGGGTGTTGGCCTGTCTTTAAGTTAGAGGACTTATTAATCTAAGATGTAGAGAAAATTTATCTATGCCAGGTTATTGCCAGACAAGATTAGGGACTAAAGAGGACTCAGAACTGATCCCTGCCCCTGAGATATTCCAAGACCTGAGAGAAGTTGGTTATAAACACAGACAACTGCAAACAAACAAACAAACAAACAAACAAAAACTAGAGATTTGTGTGGGGGTCATTTAGTGAGGGGACTAAAGGGTGACTTTAAGGGATATTAATGATATTAGCCTCCCCACCTATAAAATCCATCAACCAATCCACATCCATATCAAATAAATTAAATATTCTTTCTATGGACAATTAAAGCTTCTCAATCTTTTGTAAAGTGTGACTAAAATAATCATGAGAGACTTCCAGCTATGGTTTATTGAGAAGATCAGCAACGCTCCCCTCAAAAAGTAACCATAAAGCAGACAAAATTGATTTAAAAAACCCTAACTATATTGGAAACCAAAGGAATACAACAATCTAAGAAGTGTTTATACTTTTGTGTGTGTGTGTTTCTATTTTTTCCAGATTTATTGAGAAATAATTGGCAAACATCACTCCATAAATTTTTTTAATTTTATTTTTATTTATTTCTTTTCAGCGTAAAAGAATTCATTGTTTATGTACCACACCCAGTGCTCCATGCAATATGTGCCCTCCATAATACCCACCACCTGGCTCTCCCAACCTCCTGTCCCCCGCCCCTGCAAAACCCTCAGATAGTTTTTCAGAGTCCATAGTCTCTCATGGTTCATCTCCCCTTCCAATTTCCCTCAACTCCCTTCTCCTCTCCATCTACCCATGTCCTCCATGTTATTTCTTATGCTCCACAAATAAGTGAAACCATATGATAATTGACTCTCTCTGCTTGACTTATTTCACTCAGCATGATCTCTTCCAGTCCCATCCATGTTGATACAAAAGGTGCGTATTCATCCTTTCTGATGGAGGCATAATACTCCATCGTGTATATGGACCACATCTTCCTTCTCCATTTGTCCGTTGAAGGGCATCTTGGTTCTTTCCACAGTTTGGCAACCGTGGCCATTGCTGCTATAAACATTGGGGTACAGATGGCTCTTCTTTTCACTATATCTGTATCTTTGGGGTAAATACCCAGCAGTGCAATGGCAGGGTCAGAGAGAAGCTCTATTTTTAATTTCTTAAGGAATCTCCACACTGTAAATTTAAGGCATACAGCGTGATTGTTTGATTTATATGTATTATGAAATGATTATCACAGTAAGTTCATCTGATATCCATCTTCTCATATAGACACAATAAAAAGAACAGAAAAAAAGAAAGGAGTAAAGGGAAAAAGGTTCTCCTTGAGGTGAGAAGTCTTAAGATTTACTCTCTTAGATTAAGGACCTAAATGTGAGACCCGAAATCCTAAAAGCCCTACAAGAGGGCACAGGCAGTAATTTCTCCAGCTTCAGCCATAGCAACAGTTTTAAAGATATGTCTCCTGAGGCAAGGGAAACAAAAGTAAAAATAAACTTTTGGGGACCATATCAAAATAAAAAACTTCTGCACAGCAACAGAAACAATCAACAAAACTAAAAGACAACCTACTGAAAATGGGAGAAGATATTCACAAATGACATACCAATAAAGGGTTAGTATCCAAAATACGTAAAGAAGTTATACAACTCAACACCAAAAAAAAGCAAGTAGTCCAATTATATATATATATATATACACACATATGCGTATAGATATATATAATGTATATCATATATATGTTTAATGAAAATAAATCAAAAATAAATTTTCAAAAACGGGCAGAACACACGAACAGATATTTCTCCCAAGAAAACATAGAGGTGACCAGTAGACACATAACAAAAAAATCACATCACTTAACATCAGGTAAATGAAAAGCAAAACTATAATGAACTATCACCTCACATCTGTTAGAATGGCTAAAATCTAAAACTCAAGAAATAACAAGTGTTGACAAGGATGTAGAGAAATGGGAACCCTTGTACACTGTTGGTGGGAATGCAATCTGATACAACCACTGTGGAAAACGGTATGGCGGTTCCTCAAAAAATTAAAAATAGAAGTACCATAGGATCCAGTAAATGCACTACTGGATATTTACACGAAGGATACAAAAATGCTAATTTGAAAAGGTATAAGCCCCCCTATGTTCACTGCAGCAC
This sequence comes from Meles meles, assembly GCF_922984935.1. Taxonomy (NCBI): domain Eukaryota; kingdom Metazoa; phylum Chordata; class Mammalia; order Carnivora; family Mustelidae; genus Meles; species Meles meles. The sequence continues at coordinate 47,957,729 of NC_060087.1, read as the reverse complement.
TATTTACAATAGCCAAACCATGGAAGCAGCCCAAGTGTCCATTGATAGATGAAGGGATACATAATGGGTATATGACTGAATATTATTCAGCCCTAAAAATAAAAAAGATTGAAATCTTGTCATTTGCAGCACGTGGATGGAGCTAGAGAGTATAATGTTAAGTGACATAAGTCTGTGAGAGAAAGACAAATACCATATAATTTTATGCATTTGTGGAATTTAAGAAACAAAAAAAATTCAACTAACGAATCATTGAACACCACGTCAAAAACTGATCATGTACTGGACCTTGGCTAATTGAATTTAAATTAAAAAAGAAAGAAAGAAAACAAATGAATGCAGTATAAAAGAGAGAGAAAGAGAGACAGAGCGATGGAGAGACAGAGAGGAGTCAAAAAACAGACTCTTAAGAGAGGAAGAGAAGAGAAGGACCTGGTGGTTGTGAGAGGGGAGTTGGGTGGGGTGGGTGGGTAAAATAGAAGGTAGGGATTATTACAGAGTACATTTATCACAATGAGCACTGGGTGACACATGGAAGGGTTGAGTCTCTATATTGCACACTTGAAACTATTATAACACTGTATGTTACATATACAGACATTAAATTTTTTAAAAAATATTTTATTTATCTATTTGACAGGGAGAGATAGAGAGATCACAAGTAGGCAGAGAGGCAGGCAGAGAGAGAGAGAGAGAGAGAGAGAGAGGAGGAAGCAGGCTCCCTGCTGAGCAGAGAGCCCGATGCGGGGCTCGATCCCAGGACCCTGAGATCATGACCTGAGCTGAAGGCAGAGGCTTAACCCACTGAGCCACCCCAGCGCCCCCAGACATTAATTTTTTTAAAAAGTTTCCCTCTCTTAACAAATTTCCTATATATCACACAGCAGTGTTAGCTATAGTCATCGTGTTGTACATTGTATCGTGGTACTCATTTATCATAACGGAAGCTTGCACCTCTTGACCACTTTCTTCCAATTCCCCTTCACTGCACCCTCTGCCTCTGGGAACCACAAGTCTGATCTTTTCCATGAGGGTTTTGTGTCTTTAGAGCCCACATCTAACTGGGAGCATACAGTATCTGTCTGTCTCTGTCTGAATTATTTCACTTTAAAAAAAAGATTTTATTCATTCATTTGAGAGAGAGGACACAAGCGGTGGGGAGGGGCAGAGGGAGAGAGAAAAGAAGCAGACTCCCTGCTGAGCAGGGAGCCCAATGTAGGGCTCCACTGCAGGACCCTGAGATCATGACCCAAGCCAAAGTCAAATGCTTAACCAGCTGAGCCACCCAGGCGCCCCTGAATTATTTCATTTCCCAGAATCCTTTGAAGGTCCATCCATGTTGTCACAAATGGTAAGAGTTTTTCCTTTTTATGTCTGAGTAATATTCATATATATAATATATAATGTGCTATGTCTATGTTATATATAGTGGTATATATGTATATAAATATAACGTGGTATATACATATGTGTAATGTGGTGTGTGTGTGTGTGTGTGTGTGTGTGTGTGTGACAACTCCTTTATCTATTCATCCAACCTGGATGCTTTCCAGGTCTTACCTATTGTAAATAATCCTGATAAGAACATGGGGGTGCAGATATATTCTCAAGTTAATGTTTTTATTACCTTTGGATTTATTCCCAGAAATAAATATCCACAAAATTGCTGGATCATATGGTAGTCCTATTTTTAACTTTTTGAAAAGCCTCCATGTGTTTTCCTTAGTGGCTGCACTAATTTACAAACCCACCAACAGTGAACAGGGGTTCCTTTTTCTCCACATCCATGCCAGTCTGTGCCATCTCTTGTCTTCTTGATGATGGCCTTCTAGCAGCTGTGATGTGATAGCTCATTGTAGTTCTCATTGTAGTTTCAATTTGCACTTCCCTCATGACTGGTGATGTTAAGCATTTTTTCATGTACCTGTTGGCTTTTCATATATCTTCTTTGGAGAAATGTCTATTCAGATACTTTGCTCATTTTTTAAATTGGGTTATTTGATATCTTACTGTTGAGTTGTATGGGTTCTTCATATGTTTTGGACATTAACCCATTATTAGATGTATGGTTTACAAATGTTTTCTCCATTCTGTAGGTTGTCTTTTCACATTGCTGAAGGTTTTATTCACTGTGCAAAAGATTTTTAGTTTGATGTAGTCCGACTTGTTTATTTTTTGTTTTGTTGTTCCTGCTTTACGTGTCCTATCCAAAAAAGTCATTACCAAGACCCATGTCAAGGAGATTTGTTCCTGTTCCCTTCTAGAAGTTCATGGCTTCAGGTCCAACATTTGAGGCCATAATATATTTTGAGTTAAATTAAAGGCATCCAAATTGGTAAAGAAGAAGTCAAACTATCACTCTTCGCAGATGATATGATACTATATGTGGAAAACCCAAAAGACTCCACTCCAAAACTGCTAGAACTTCTACAGGAATTCAGTAAAGTGTCAGGATATAAAATCAATGCACAGAAATCAGTTGCATTTCTGTACACCAACAACAAGACAGAAGAAAGAGAAATTAAGGAGTCAATCCCATTTACAATTGTACCCCAAACTGTAAGATACCTAGGAATAAACCTAACCAAAGAGGCTAAGAATCTATACGCAGAAAACTATAAAGTACTCATGAAAGAAATTGAGGAAGACACAAAGAAATGGAAAAACGTTCCATGCTCCTGGATTGGAAGAATAAATATTGTGAAAATGTCCATGCTACCTAAAGCAATCTACACATTTAATGCAATCCCTATCAAAATACCATCCATTTTTTTCAAAGAAATGGAACAAATAATCCTAAAATTTATATGGAACCAGAAAAGACCTCGAATAGCCAAAGGAATATTGAAGAACAAAGCCAAAGTTGGTGGCATCACAATTCCGGACTTCAAGCTCTATTACAAAGCTGTCATCATCAAGACAACATGGTACTGGCACAAAAACAGACACATCGATCAGTGGAACAGAATAGAGAGCCCAGAAATCGACCCTCAACTCTATGGTCAACTAATCTTCGACAAAGCAGGAACGAATGTCCAATGGAAAAAAGACAGCCTCTTCAATAAATGGTGCTGGGAAAATTGGACAGCCACATGCAGAAAAATGAAATTGGACCACTTCCTTACACCACACACGAAAATAGACTCCAAATGGATGAAGGACCTCAATGTGAGACAAGGAATCCATCCAAATCCTTGAGGAGAATGCAGGCAGCAACCTCTTCGACCTCAGCCGTAGCAACATCTTCCTAGGAACAACGGCAAAGGCAAGGGAAGCAAGGGCAAAAATGAACTATTGGGATTTCATCAAGATCAAAAGCTTTTGCACAGCAAAGGAAACAGTTAACAAAACCAAAAGACAACTGACAGAATGGGAGAAGATATTTGCAAACGTCATATCAGATAAAGGTCTAGTATCCAAAATCTATAAGGAACTTAGCAAACTCAACACCCAAAGAACAAACAATCCAATCAAGAAATGGGCAGAGGACATGAACAGACATTTCTGCAAAGAAGACATCCAGATGGCCAACAGACACATGAAAAAGTGCTCCACGTCACTCGGCATCAGGGAAATACAAATCAAAACCACAATGAGATATCACCTCACACCAGTCAGAATGGCTAAAATGAACAAGTCAGGAAATGACAGATGCTGGCGAGGATGCGGAGACAGGGGAACCCTCCTACACTGTTGGTGAGAATGCAAGCTGGTGCAACCACTCTGGAAAACAGCATGGAGGTTCCTCAAAATGTTGAAAATAGAACTACCCTATGACCCAGCAATTGCACTACTGGGTATTTACCCTAAAGATACAAACATAGTGATCCGAAGGGGCACGTGTACCTGAATGTTTATAGCAGCAATGTCTACAATAGCCAAACTATGGAAAGAACCTAGATGTCCATCAACAGATGAATGGATAAAGAAGATGTGGTATATATACACAATGGAATACTATGCAGCCATCAAAAGAAATGAAATCTTGCCATTTGCGACGACGTGGATGGAACTAGAGCGTATCATGCTTAGTGAAATAAGTCAATCGGAGAAAGACAACTGTCATATGATCTCCCTGATATGAGGACATGGAGAAGCAACATGGGGGGTTAGGGGGATAGGAGAAGAATAAATGAAACAAGATGGGATTGGGAGGGAGACAAACCATAAATGACTCTTAATCTCACAAAACAAACTGGGGGTTGCTGGGGGGAGGTGGGATTGGGAGAGGGGGAGGGGGCTATGGACATTGGGGAGGGGAGGCGAACCATAAGAGACTATGGACTCTGAAAAACAACCTGAGGGTTTTGAAGGGTCAGGGGTGGGAGGTTGTGGGAACAGGTGGTGGGTAATAGGGAAGGCACGTTTTGCATGGAGCACTGGGTGTTGTGCAAAAACAATGAATACTGTTACGCTGAAAAAAATAAATAAAATGGAAAAAAAAAAAGCAAACGGCACAAGGAGGGACACAAGATCCTAGGTCCTTATATCACTGTATGAAGGAGAACCACTGTTTACATGATCAGCAATGCCTGTTTTAAGCTTTACTTGAAGAAATGAGTTTGTCTTGTGTTAAAACATGCCAGTCCGGGCTTAGGTGTTACACATAAATACAGGTGGCAATGGCAAGGAGTGTGAAGAGGAGATTAAGGAGGATATTTGATGAATGTGGGAGGTGGGGTCGGGGAGTGCCCCCCCTAGAGCACAGATGAAGATTTCTTGAAGGCATGCAGGGTAGGGATCCAAACCATAAGAGACCCTGAACTCCAGGAAACAGATTGAGGGTTGATGGAGGGGAGGTGGGTATAGGGGTGGGGTGACTGGGTAGTGGACATTATGGAGGGCACATGATGTAATGAGCACTGGGTGTTGTAGCAACTGATGAACCACTGAATTCTACCTCTGAAACTAATGAAAAAAAAAAAGAGAGAAGAAAATACATAGGATAAAGTATCTGGTTTCTCCAAGGAAAGAAATTTTTATTTATTGTTCTTTTTTTGTTGTTTTTGTTGGGAGAGGCACAGAGATTTAAGGAGCAATTACCTGAAGATAAAAATACATTTATAAGACATATTAATCAACAGCAATGCAATGTTCTTGTTTTGATCCTAATTCAAACCAGCTGTTTAAAAACAAAATAGTTCTCAGATTCCAAAGTGTAAAATATGTGAACACTAAACAGATATTTGATAATAAAAATTATTACTGGTGTTCTGTAAAAAAATATATATATATATTTTATATATATTTATATATATATTTTATATATATATATTTTATATATATTTATATATATATTTTATATATATATATTTATATATATTTTTATATATATATATATTTTTTTTGAGTTGATTTTTGTAAGTGGTGTAAGGTATGGGTCCAGTTTCATTCTTTTACATGTGACTATTCAATCATCCCAGCACCGCTTAGCGACTGTCTTTTCTTCACTGAGTATGCTTGGCTCCCGTCTCAAATATTAGTTAACCGTATGTGCTTGGGTTTATTTCTGGGCTCTTGATTCTGCTGCATTGGTCTATTTCTCTGTTGTCATGCCAGTACCATACGGTTTCGATGATGATAACTTTAGAGTATTTAGTGAAATCAGAATGTGTGATACCTGCTGCTTTGTTCTCCTTTCTCAAGATTGTTTTGGGGATGGTGGTGCTATTTGGGGTCTTTTTGGTTCTACATAAGTTTTAGAGGGCCTTTTTCTACTTCTGTGAAAAATGCACTGAGATCTTGATAGCGAGTGCATCAAATCTCTACATGGTTTATGGTAGTATTGACATTTTTAATGATATTAACTCTTCCAGTCCATGACTACAAGATACCATTCCATTGATTTGGGTCTTCTCCAATTACTTTCATCAGTTCCTTCTAGTTTTCAGTATGGAGATATTTCCCCTCCTTAGTTTATTTTTAAGTCTTTCATTGCTTTATGTAATTATCAATGGCCGCAATTCCTTTGCCCTCTGATTAGATGCATATTTTATTTAAAACAGGTTTGGAATTGAGAAAATCATTAAAATCAAAATCACTAACATAAATAATATTTATTGATGACTTCATGCTAAATATATGCGTGTATAATTGTGTATATGTATAGCTACATATATTGGTTTTACTGTCATTATCTCATTTTGCTTTATGTCATTCAAAAGAGTAGGTCATTTTATGCCCATTTTTATGGGATACTTGACTATGTAATGTAAACTGGTCTAAGTATATGCAATTAATAACTGATAGAGACATAAATTTAACCCAGGCACTTCTGTCTCCAACAACTCTGCCTTATATTTTATTTTGTTTATTTCTAATTTATTATTGAGGTATAGTTGACATACGATGTTCTGTTTCAGGTGGACATAATGATTTAACAATTCTCTACATTACTCAGTGCTCACCAAGATCAGTAGAATCACCATTAGTCATACAACATTATTACAATATTATTGACTGTATTTTCTATGCTGCAATCCCTACCTCTTAATCCCCTTCATCTATGTCATCCATACATCCACCCACTCACCCTCTGTTAATCCCAAGTTCGTTCTCTATAGTTGAGTCTGTTTTTGGGGTTTGTCTCTTTTTTCCCCCTTTGTTTGTTTTGTTTTGTTTCTTAAATTGCACATATGAGTAAAAGCATATGGTATTTGTCTCTCTCTGACTGACTTATTTCATTTAACATTATACTCTCATCTCCATCCATGTTTTTGGAAATGGCAAGATTTCATTCCTTTTTGTGGTTGAATAGCCATTCATCTGTCAATGGATACTTAGGTTGCTTCCATAATTTGGCTATTGTAAATAATGCTGCAATAAACATAAGGGTGCTTGTATCCCTTTGAATTAGAGGGGTTTTTTTGTTTGTTTTTGTTCTTGTTTTTGTTTTTTGTGGGTTTTTTTATTTTTATTTTTTGTATTTTAGGAGTAAATACTCCGTAGCACACTTACTGGATCATAGGGTAGTTCTATTTTTAATTTTGTGAGGGACATCCATACTGTCTTTCACAGTAGCTGCACTGGTTTGCATTCCCAACAAGAATGCATGAGGGTTCCGATTTCTCTGCATGCTTGCCAACAATTGTTGTTTCTTGAGTTTTTGATCTTAGCCATTCTGACAGGTGTGAGGTAATATCTCACTGTGATTTTACTTTGCATTTCCGTGATGATGAGTGATGTTGAACATCTTTTCATGTGTCTGTTGGCCATCTGTATGTCTTCTTGGCATTTGTCTTTCTCTGACTGACTTATTTCACATAACACAATACTCTTTAGCTCTATCCACGTCATTGCAAATGGCAAGATTTCATTCCTTTTGAGGGCTGAGTAATATCGCATAATATACATATATACCACTTTTTTATCCATTCATCAGTCTAGGAACACTTGGATCTGCATAATTTGGGTATTACAGCTATAAACATTGGGGTGCACGTTTGAGTCAGTATTTCTGTGTTCTTCAGGTAAACACCTAGTAGTGCAATCGCTGGATCATAAGGTAGTCTTATTTTTACCTTTTTGAGGAGCCTCCATAATGCTTTCCAGAGTGGCTGCTCCAGTTTGCATTCCCACCAAGAGTGCAAGAGGGTTCCCCTTTCTCTGCATCCTCACCAACACCCGTTTTTTTTCTTGTGTTGCTGATTTTAGCCATTCTTACAGATGTGAGGTGATATGTCACTGTAGTTTTGATTTGTATTTCCCTGATAATCACTGATATTGAAGATCTTTTCATGTATCTGTTAGCATCTGGATGTCTTCTTTGGAAAAATGTCTATTCATGTCTTCTATTTCTTAATTAGATTATTTGGTTTCTGGGTGTTGAGTTTCACAACTCCTTCATGTATTGTGGATACTAACCCTTTATTGGATATGTCATTTGCAAATATGTCATATGCAAAATTTCCCAATCCATAGGTTGCCTTTAGTTTTGTTGGTTGTTTCCTTTACTGGGCAGGTTTTATTTTGATGGAGACTCAATAGTTTATATTTTACTTTTGTTTTCCTTGTCCCTGGAGACAAATCTAGAGAGAAGTTGCTATGGTTGATGTCAAAGAACTTACTGCTTGTGTTCTCCTCAAGTTTTTGATGGCTTCCTGTCTCACATTTAGGATTTTCATCCATTTTTGATTGATTTTTGTGTATGGTGGGTGAAGTTGCTGCAGTTTCATTCTTTTGCATGCTGCTGTCCAGTTTTTCCAACACCATTTGTTAAAGAGACTGTCTTTTCCCCCATTGGATGTGCTTTCCTGCTTTTTCAAAGATTGGCCGACCATATATTTGGTTCATTTTTGGTTTGTCTCTTCTTTCCTTTGATCTATGTATCTACCCTCATGCCAGAACCATACTGTCTTGATCACGACAGCTTTGTAATATAACCTCTACTCTGGGATTGTGATGCCTCCAGCTTTATTTTTCTTTTTCAAGGTTGCCATGGCTATTTGGGGTCTTTTGTGATTCCATACAAACTTTAAGATTCTTTGTTCTAACTCTGAAAAATGCTTTTGGTATTTTGATAGAAGTTACATTCAATGTGTACTTTGCTTTGGGTACTTTAGACATTTTAACAATATTTGATCTTACAATCCATGAGCATGAAATGTCTTTTCATTTTAATATGGCATTTTCAATTTGTTCATCACTGTTTTGTTGTTTTGAGAGCAAAGATCTTTCACCTCTTTGGTTAGGGATATTCCTGGGTATCTTAATGATTTTGGTGCAATTGTAAATGGTATTCTTTAATTTCCCTTTCTGTTCTTTTATTATTAATGTATAGAAATGCAATGGATTTCTGTACATTGACTTTATTTCCCATGCTTTTACTGAATTTCTTTTTCAGTTCTAGTAATTTGTTGGTGGAATCTTGAAATTTCGGTATAGAGTATGATGTCATCCACAAAGAGTGAAAGTTTGCCTTCTTCCTCATTGATATGGATGACTTTATTTGTTTTTGTTGTCTGTTTGCTGTGACTAGGACTTCCAGTACTATGTTAAATAGAAGTGGTAAGAGTCGACATCTTTATCTTGTTCCTGGCTGTAGAGGAAAAGCTCTCAGGTTTTGCCCTTGAGGTTGATATTAGCTGTGGGTTTTTTTTTTTCACATATGGCATTTAATGTGTTATGTGCCCTCTACTCTACTTTGTTGAGGGTTTTTTTTTTTCTAAGTTAGACTTTTTCTTAAGCACTGGAAGCAGAGATTAGCAGAAGGAAATGGCCACTACACTCTTAGTGCTAAGAAAGCTGTAAAAGGAAATACTTAAGAAGTGGCAATGTTGAGCCCTACATTTAGCCATAAGTAATGATCTGTTATTCTACTGAGTTGGTTTGTATTCATCCAATCTTTGAAAGTCCACTAATGATTTGTAAATTATATATTGTATACAAATTCTACATTGTTTAAAGAAAGTTCATAATATTGTAATTGGCAACATTATTAACAAGAACCACAGAGGGTTTTATAATGAGTGGATACCCTAATTTATCTAATGTGTCTCCTGCTTCTATTGAAATGATCGTTTTCAATTTAACTTTAATTAATTAAATGTTGCAACACAACCCAGATCCTCACCAATGTGACTGGGGTCATGTTGGATCCTGTGAGAAAACTCCAGGAGATGGGAAGCAAGAGTCCTCCCGGGCTAATGCCTGAAATAAACATGGGAGGATCCCAGGAGTGCTTTCATTTCCTCCTTAAGTGGATCTGTTAACTGTGGAGAATCCTTAACTTGCTCTTTTACTTGTCACACTTGATTGCCTGCATGTAGCCCACGTCCTGCACATAGCTCACATCTCACATGCAGTTCATGTCCTGCTTGTAAATCTATATCCTGTTTGTAACCAGATCTTGGGTAAAGTATAATAGAAGTGATTGTAAGAAATACAGTCAGTAGTCCCCCTATCATTTGGCTCTGATCACCAGGATCCCCACCTCACAAAGGTGACAATTAACATAGAGTGTATTGTTAGTTTCAGAGGCATAGTTCAGTGACTCATCAGTTGCATGTAACACCCAGTACTCATTACATCCAGTGTCCTACTTAATGCCCATCCAATTACCCCATCCTTCCACCCAATGCCCCTCCAGCAACCTATGATTCTTACTTTTTTAAAATGTGTTTCATCATGTTGACTGATTTGCAAATATTGAACCACCCTAGCAGCCCAAGAATAAATCCCTCTTGATTATGGTGAATGACTCTTAATGTCCTGTTTGATTAGGTTTGGCAATATTTTACTGAGTATTTTTGCATCTATGTTCATCAGGGATAATGACCTGTAGGTCTCTTTTTCCAGTGGTGTTTTTATCTGGTTTTGTTATCAGGGTATTGCTGATCTCATAGAATGAATTTAGAAGATTTGCTTCCTTTACTCTTTTTCTTGGAATAGTTGAAGTAGGATAGGTATTAAGTCTTCTTTTCCTGTTTGGTAGAATTCCCCTGTGAAGCCACCTGGTCTGGACTTTTGTTTTCTGGGAGTTTCTTTTTTTTTTTTTTTAAAGATTTTATTTATTTATTTCACAGAGAGAGATCACAGTAGGCAGAGAGGCAGGCAGAGAGAGAGAGAGGGAAGCAGGCTCCCTGCTGAGCAGAGAGCCCAACGCGGGACTCGATCCCAGGACCCCGAGACCATGACCCGAGCCGAAGGCAGCGGCTTAAACCACTGATTCAATTTTTTTTGCTGGTTATTGTCCAGTTCAAGTTTTTCTATTTCTTTCTCTTTCAGTTCTGGTCATTTAGGTTTCTAGAACTATATCCATTTGTTCCAGGTTGTTCAATTTGTTCTCATATAGTTTTTCACAATGTTCTCTTATAGTCGTTTGCATTTTTGTGGTGTCCATTGTTATTTCCTCTCTCATTTGTGACCTTATTTATTTGGGTCCTTTCTTCTTTTTAATAAGTCTGGCTGTAGGTTTATGAATTTTATTATTTTTTTCAGTGAACCATTTCCTTGCTTCTTTGATCTGTTCTATTTTTTTAGCTCCTATATCATTTATTTCTGCTTTGATCTTTTTTATTTCCTTCCTTCTGCTGGCTTTAGGCTCCATTTCTTGTTCTTTTTCTAGCTCCTTTAGGTGTAAGGTTAGGTTATTTATTTGAGGTTTTTCTTGCTTTTTGAGGTAATCCTGTATTGCTAAACACTTTCCAGTTAGGATTGCTTTTGCTTCTTCCCAAAGGTTTCGGACCACTGTGTTTTTCTTTTCCTTTGTTTCCATGTATTTTTTTATTTGTTTTTTTTTAATTGAATTTTATTTTTTCAGTGTTCCAAGATACATCGTTTATTCTTTGATTTCCTGGCTAACCCATTCATTATTTAGTAGTATGTTTTTTTACCTCCTTGTATGTGTGGTCTTTCCAAATTTTCTCTTGTGGCTGACTTCTAGTTTCATGGCATTGTTGTCAGAAATGTGCATGGTGTGACTTCAAACTTTTTATATTTGTTGAGGACTGATTTGTAACCTAATATGAGATCTATTCTAGAGAACGCCACACACACACAAACTTGAAAAGAATGAGTATTCTGCTGGGTTTTTTTTATTTCTTTTCAGTGTTCCAGAATTCATTGTTTATGTACCACACCCAGTTCTGCTGTTTTAGGGTGGAATGTTCATAATATATCTGTTAAATTCATCCAGTCCAGGGTGCTCGCTTCGGCAGCACATATACTAAATTCATCCAGTCCAGGGTGTCTTTCAAAGTCATTATTTCCTTGTTGATTTTCTGTTTAGGTGATCAGTCCATTGGTGAAAGTAGGGTGTTAAATTTCCCTGCTATTATTGTACTATTTTTAATGGGTTCCTTTATGTTTGTTATTAATTGCTTTTCATATTTGGGTGCTCCCATCTTAAGTGCATGAATATTTATCATTATTATATATTCTTGTTGGATTGTCATCTTTATTATGATATAGTTCCCTTCTTTGTCTCTTGTTACACTCTTTTTTTTAAGATTTTATTTATTTGACAGACGGAGATCACAAGTAGGCAGAGAGGCAGGCAGAAAGAGAGGAAGGGAAGCAGGCTCCCCACTGAGCAGAGAGCCTGATGCAGGGCTCGAGCCCAGGACCCTGGGATCATGACCTGAGCCGAAGGCAAAGGTCTTAACCCACTGAGCCACCCAGGCACCCTTACACTCTATTTTAATGTCTAGTTTGTCTGATATAAGTGTTTCTACTCCAGTTTGACGTCAGTTTACATGATAAATGTTCTTCTGTTCCCTTACTTTCAATCTGAAGGTGTCTTTAGGTCTAAAATGAGTCTCTTGTAGGCATATACATAGGTCTTGTTTTTTGATACATTCTGACACCCTATGTCTTTTCATTGGAGCATTCAGTGCATTTACATTCAAAATAATTATTGATAGATACATATTTAGTACCTTTTTATTACTTGTTATTTCTTTGTTTCTGGAGACTTTCTCTGTTCCTTTCTTGTCTTTGTCAGTTTTGGTCCCTCCCTCCCACTCAAAGAGTCCCTTTTGATATTTCTTCCAGGACTGGTTTAGTGGTCATGAACACCTTTAGATTTTGTTTGTCTGGGAAACTGTTCAACTCTCCTTCTATTCTGAATAATAGACTTGTTGGATAGAGTATTCTTGGCTGCAGATTTTTCCCAGTGTTTTGAATGTATCATGCCACTCACTTCTGCTTATTTTCTGTTGAGAAATCTCCAGCCTGCTTATTGGTCTTCCCTTGTAAGATAAAGGCTTCTCTTTTCTTGCTGCTTTTAAGACTTTTTTTTTCTTTACCACTATATTTTGCACACTGAATGAAAATATGTCTTGGTCTTGGCCTGCTTTTGTTGATTTTGGTGGGAGTTCTCTGTGCCTTCTGGATCTGGATGTCTGTTTCTCTCTCCAGAATGAGAAAGTTTTCAGTTATTATTTCTTCAAATAAATATTCTGCACCCATTTCTGTCTTTTCTTCTGGGACACCTATAATATGAATGTTATCACATTTGATGGAGTTACTGTGTCCCTTAAGTGAATACTCAAGTTGCAAAATTCTTCTCTCTCTTCTGTTCAACTTCATTATTTTCCATTATTTTGTCTTCTAAGTCACTGATTTATTCCTCCTCTGCTTCTTCCAGCCCATTGTTTATTTATTACATCAAGCCCATTTCCAATATTCTTTATTGTGCCCTTCAAATTTGATGGATTCTTTTTGAACTCTTTCATCTCTGTGTAAAGGGTCTCACTGATGTCTTCTAATCTTTTCTTAAGCCCAGCAAGAATCCTTATGATTGTTTAAATTCTCCATCAGGCATGTTACTTATATCTGTTTTGCTTAGATTTCTGGCCATGGCCTTATCTTGTCTGTCCCTTAGGGATCAATTTCTCCATCTTGGCATTTTCTCTAAGTCTCTGCCTTCTTCTCTGAGTTAGAAAAGCTAGTTTTACAATGGAGTATTATGCCTCCATCAGAAAGGATGAATACCCAACTTTTGTAGCAACATGGACGGGACTAGAAGAAATTATGCTGAGCGAAATAAGTCAAGCAGAGAGAGTCAAGTATCATATGGTCTCACTTATTTGTGGAGCATAACAAATAACATGGAGGACATGGGGAGATGGAGAGGAGAAGGGAGTTGAGGGAAACTGGAAGGGGAGATGAACCATGAGAGACTATGGACTCTGAAAAACAACCAGAGGGTTTTGAAGGGGCGGGGGAGTGGGAGGTTGAGGAACCAGGTGGTGGGTAATAGGGAGGGCACGTACTGCATGGAGCACTGGGTGTGATGCCAAAACAATGAACACTGTTATGCTGTAAATAAACAAATAAAAAAAAAGAAAAGCCAGTTTTGTCTCCTTTCCTGAAAGTAATGCTCTTATGAAGAACAGTTCATGTAGTCCCCAGAGACTGGTTCTTCAGGAAGTATCTTTAAGGTGTGCTGTGTCTTTAATGTCTGCTGTTGTATTTTGGCAGCTCTTTCCTTCAGGCCAGCCATCTGCAGAGACTCTCCTTGCCTGCTGTGGGCAATGTTTGATGTCTAGCCTGAGTGTGGTGAGTTTTAACTAGTTGTGCTCTGGTCTGCTTGTGAAATGAGACCTGGAACCATATCCACCAAAACCAGAGCCCTGCAGAGCTCTGATTGGGGTTATGGTGTGGGCAGGGCTTTGTGCTGTTCTTCTGGAGGAGGGACCCACTACACTGGGACTGAGGCAAGCATGACTGAGAAGGGCATTCCCACCAGAGTTCCAGGGCTTGAAGCTTGGTGTATGCAAGTTAGGCAGCCACTGTTGGCACTGAGATGTTTCCTGCAGGTTGCTCAGTGTTTATGCTAAGGGTCAGGCGAGGGAAATGATACCAGATCACTCTTTTGTTCCCTGAGAGGTGTTCTGTGAATGCTGCCTGTGAGGAGATGCTCCCAGAAGAAAAAAAATTATCTAACTGTGTGCCCCAGGGTGCTCTTCAGATTGCTGTTTCCATGCCATCTGTCCCCAGGCTTTTTGCCTGCCTTCTTTCCAGGAGCTACAGAGTGCCCTCTAGGCTCTAGTTCAGCTAGGCCTACCAACCTTTAAAACTCTAGGCTTTAAGCCCCACTGGTTTTAAGAACTTGTGAAATTCCACTTCTCTCAATTTGCAAGCCAATGGCTTTGGGACAATGTTCTCCTTGTGCATTCCCCTCTTTGCAGTTCTCCCTCTCTCCATTTGCAATGACCATGGCTCCCTCCCCTTCATACCATCTGTGATCCCTTTTTTCCCTAAATCAGGTCTCCCCACTTCCTACCTTCTTCATTGTGGCCTTTTCTCTCCCTTTAGTTTTGGAGTGTGTCCTATCAGTCTTCAGGTCTATTTGTGGAGTATTGAGGATGATTTGATAGTTATCTAGCTTTGTTCCTGGGATGAGGTGAGCCTAGGGTTCTCTTACTCTGCCACCACCTTCCTCTCCAGCATCGCAAACATTTTGAAATGTAACATTTTTATTTTCATTTGTCTCCATTTTTTTTATTTCATCTTTGCTTTCTTCCTTTTATTAGTTTTGGAGGTAGAATTTAGTGATGAGAAACAAGACAGAGGATCAAAGGGGAAGGGAGGGGAAAATGAAACAAGATGAAACCAGAGAGGAAGACAAACCCTAAGAGACTCTTAATCTCAGGAAACAAACTGATGTTTGCTGGAAGGGAGGAGTGTGGAAGGGATGGGGTGGCTGGGTGATGGCACTGGGGAGGGTATGTGCTATGGTGAGTGCTGTGAATTGTTTAAGACTGATGTTGAATCACAGACCTGTACCCCTGAAACAAATAATACATTATATGTCAATTAAAAATAAATAGTAAATAAATTTTTAAAAAGAATTTAGTGATTCGTCAGTTGGAAATAACACAGAGCTCATTACACCAAGTGCCCTCCTTAATGCCTATCACCCAATTATCCCTTCCCCTCACCAGACCCCTCCAAAAATGTTCAATTTGTTTCCTACAGTTTAGCTTCATTTACGGTTTGCTTCCATCTCAATTTTCATCTTATTTTATTTTTCTTTCCCTTACCTTATGATCATCTGTTTTGTTTCTTAAATTCCACATATGAGTGAAATCATTCAGTATTTGTCTTTCCCTGACTTACTTATTTCGTTTAGCAAAGTAACATCTAGTTCCATCCATGTCCTTGAAAATGACAAGAATTCATTTTTGATGACCAAGAAATATTCCTGTATAGATAGATAGATAGATAGATAGATAGATATACATAGATAGATATATGTGTGTGTATCTATCTATCTATATATACACATACATACCACATCTTCTTTACACATTCAACTGTCCATAGACATCTGAGCTCTTTCCATATTTTGGCTATTGTGGGCACTGCTGCTATAAACATTGGGGTGCATATTCCTCTTCAAATTGCTTAGTTTGTATCATTTGGGTAAATACCAAATAGTGAAATTGCTGAGGTAGGTCTATTTTTTAACTTTTTGAAGACCTCCATAATATTTTCCAGAGTGGCTGTAGCAGTTTGCATTCCCACCAACAATGTAAAAGGGCCCCTCTTTCTCTGCATCTTTGCCAACATCTGTTGTTTCCTGTGTTGTTAATTTTAGCCATTCTGACAGGTGTGAAGTGGTATCTTTTTATTTATTTAAATTCAATTAGCCAACATATAGGCCATCATTAGTTTGTGATGTGCTGTTCATTAATCCATTAGTTGTGTATATCACCCAGGGCTCATCACATCACATGCCCTCTTTAATGCCCATCATCCAGTTACCCCCATCCCGCCACCCACATCCCCTTCAACAACTGTCAGTTTGTTTCCCAGAGTCAAAAGTCTCTTATGGTTTTTCTCCCTCTCTGATTTCTTCCCATTCAGTTTTCCCTCCCTTCCCATCACATGCACTATTTCTTACATTTCACATACAAGTGAAACCATATGATAATTGACTTTCTCTGCTTGATGTATTTCATTTAGCATGATCTCTTCAAGCTCGATCCATGTTGATGTAAATAGTAGGTATTTATCCTTTCTGATGGCTGAGTAATAGTCCGTTGTATATATGAACCACATCTTCTTTATCCAGTCATCTGTTGAAGGACTTGTCGAGTCCTTCCACAGTTTGGCTACTGTGGACATTGCTGCTATAGCCATTGGGGTGCAGGTGACCCTTCTTTTTGTTACAACTATATCTTTATGGTAAATACCCCATAGAGCAATTGCTGGGCCATAGGGATCTCTATTTTAAACTTCTTGAGGAAACTCCATACTTTGTCTAGAATGGCTGTACTAGATTGCATTCCCATGAACAATGAGTTTAGGAGGGTTCCGCTTTCTCTATATCCTCGTCAACATTTGTTGTTCCTGTCTTGTTAATTTTAGCCATTCTGACTGGTCTAAGGTGGTATCACATTCTGGTTTTGATTTGTATTTCTCTGATGACAAGTGACATGGAGCATTTTTTCATGTATCTGCTGGCCATTTGTATGTCTTCTTTGAAGAAGTGTATGTTCATGTCTTCTGCCCATTTCTTGGCTGGATTTGTTGTTTTTCAGGTGTTGAGTTTGATAAATTATTTATGTATCTTGGATACCAACCCTTTACATGATATGTCATTTGCAACTATCTTCTCCCATTCAGTAGGTGATCTTTCAGTTTTGTTGGCCCCCCAAGCCCCCCACTCTTCCTCTCAAATTCCTCATATCAGGGGGATCATATGCTAATTGTATTTCTCTGATTGACTTATTTTGCTCAGCATAATACCCTCTAGATCCATCCACGTCATTGCAAATGACAAGATTTGGGGGTTTTCTGATAGCTGCATAGTACTCAATTGTGTTTATATACCACATCTTCTTTATCCATTCATCTATTGAAGGACATCTAGGTTCTTTCCATAGTTTGGCTATTGTGGACATTGCTGCTATAAACATTCAGGTGCATGTGCCCCTTTGGATCACTACATTTGTATCTTTAGGGTGAAACCCAGTAGTGCAATTGCAGGGTGAAGGGTAGCTCTATTTTCAAATTTTTGAGGAACCTCCATACTGTTTTCCAGAGTGGCTGCACCAGCTTGCATTCCCACCAATAGTGTAGGAGGGTTCCACTTTCTCTGCATCCTCACCAACATCTGTCATTTACTGACTTGTTAATTTTAGCCATTCTGACTGCTGTGAGGTGGTATCTCACTGTGGTTTTGATTTGTAGCTCCCTGATGCTGAGTGATGTTGAGCACTTTTTCATGTGTCTGTTAGCCACCTGGATTTCTTCTTTAAAGAAATGTCTTTTCATCTCTTCTGCCTATTTCTTGATTGGATTATTTCTTCTTTGGGTGTTGATTTTGATAAGTTCTTTTGGATACTAGCCCTTTGTCAGATATGTCCTTTGCAAATATCTTCTCCCATTCTGTCGGTTGTCTTTTGGTTTTGTTGACTGTTTCCTTTGCTGTGCAAAAGCTTTTGATCTTGATGAAGTCCCAATAGTTCAATTTTGCCCTTGCTTCCCTTGCCTTTGCCGTTGTTCCTAGGAAGATGTTGCTATGGCTGAGGTCGAAGAGGTTGCTGCCTGCATTCTCCTCAAGGATTTTGATGGATTCCTTTCTCACATTGAGGTCCTTCATCCATTTGGAATCTATTTTCGTGTGTGGTGTAAGGAAGTGGTCCAATTTCATTTTTCTGCATGTGGCTGTCCAATTTTCCCAGCACCATTTATTGAAGAGGCTGTCTTTTCTCCATTGGACATTCTTTCCTGCTTTGTTGAAGATTAGTTGACCATAGAGTTGAGGGTCGATTTCTGGGCTCTCTATTCTGTTCCACTGATCTATGTGTCTGTTTTTGTGCCAGTACCATGCTGTCTTGATGATGACAGCTTTGTAATAGAGCTTGAAGTCCGGAATTGTGATGCCACCAACTTTGGCTTTCTTTTTCAATATTCCTTTGGCTATTCGAGGTCTTTTCTGGTTCCATATAAATTTTAGGATTATTTGTTCCATTTCTAGGAGCTGGTTCTTTGAAAGAATCAATAAGATTGATAAACCCCTGGCCAGACTCATCAAAAAGAAAAGAGAAAGGACCCAAATAAATAAAATCATGAATGAAAGAGGAGAGATCACAACTAACACCAAAGAAATACAGACAATTATAAGAACATACTATGAGCAACTCTACGCCAACAAATTGGACAATCTGGAAGAAATGGATGCATTCCTAGAGACATATAAACTACCACAACTGAACCAGGAAGAAATAGAAAACCTGAACAGGCCCATAACCAGTAAGGAGATTGAAACATTCATCAAAAATCTCCAAACAACCAAAAGCCCAGGGCCAGACGGCTTCCCAGGGGAATTCTACCAAACATTTAAAGAAGAACTCATTCCTATTCTCCTGAAACTGTTCCAAAAAATAGAAATGGAAGGAAAACTTCCAAAGTCATTTTATGAGGCCAGCATCACCTTGATCCCCAAACCAGACAAGGATCCCACCAAAAAAGAGAACTACAGACCAATATCCTTGATGAACACAGACGCAAAAATTCTCGCCAAAATACTAGCCAATAGGATTCAACAGTACATTAAAAGGATTATTCACCACGATCAAGTGGGATTTATTCCAGGGCTGCAGGGTTGGTTCAACATCCGCAAATCAATCAATGTGATAGAACACATTAACAAAAGAAAGAACAAGAACCATATGATACTCTCAATAGATGCTGAAAAAGCATTTGACAAAGTACAGCATCCCTTCCTGATCAAAACTCTTCAAAATGTGGGGATAGAGGGCACATACCTCAATATTATCAAAGCCATCTATGAAAAACCCACCGCAAATATCATTCTCAATGGAGAAAAACTGAAAGCTTTCCCGCTAAGGTCAGGAACACGGCAGGGATGTCCATTATCACCACTGCTATTCAACATAGTACTAGAAGTCCTAGCCTCAGCAATCAGACAACAAAAGGAAATCAAAGGCATCCAAATCGGCAAAGAAGAAGTCAAACTATCACTCTTTGCAGATGATATGATACTATATGTGGAAAACCCAAAAGACTCCACTCCAAAACTGCTAGAACTTGTACAGGAATTCAGTAAAGTGTCAGGATATAAAATCAATGCACAGAAATCAGTTGCATTTCTGTACACCAACAACAAGACTGAAGAAAGAGAAATTAAGGAGTCAATCCCATTTACAATTGTACCCAAAACTATAAGATACCTAGGAATAAACCTAACCAAAGAGACTAAGAATCTATACACAGAAAATTATAAAGTACTCATGAAAGAAATTGAGGAAGACACAAAAAAATGGAAAAATGTTCCATGCTCCTGGATTGGAAGAATAAATATTGTGAAAATGTCTATGCTACCTAAAGCAATCTACACATTTAATGCAATCCCTATCAAAATACCATCCATTTTTTTCAAAGAAATGGGACATTAATTTCTTATTGGCTATATTGTTTGCAAATATCTTCTCCAAATCAGTAGGTTGCATTCATGTTTTATTTCTTTATTTTTTTGGAGGTTAGTTATCCTACTTTATTTTATTTTTTAAATTTAATTTTATTTTTTCAGTGTTCCAAGATTTATTGTTTATGCACCACACCCAATGCTCCATGCAATATGTGCCCTCCTTAATACCCACCACCAGGTTTACTCATCCCCCAACCCCCTCCCTTCCAAACCCTCAGTTTGTTTCTCATGCCCTGCAACAGATGGATAAAGTAGATATAGTCCACAGATTCAATGGAATATTACGTCTTTTTGTTTTATTGATGGTTTCATTCACAGCATTGTTTGCCATTTTTATTATGTTATGTTAGTCACCCTACAGTAAATTGTTAGTTTTTTAAAATTTTTTTATTTTTTAAATTTCTTTTCAGTGTACCAGAATTCGTTTTGATGCACCACACCCAGTGTGCCATGCAATACATGCCCTTAGTAATACTCATCACCAGGCTTACCCAACCTCTCACCCCCCACCCCTCCAAAACTTTCAGATTGTTTTTTAGAGTCCATAGTCTTTCATGATTCATCTCCCCCTCCAATTTCCCCCAAATTCCTTCTCCTCTCGATATCCCCATGTCCTCCATGTTATTTCTTATGCTCCAAAAATAAGTGAAACCATATGATAATTGACTCTCTCTGCTTGACTTATTTCACTCAGCATAATATCTTCCAGTCCTGTCATGTTGATACAAAAGTTGGGTATCATTTTTCTTTGTAGCAGTTGGTAAAATAAATAAAATATACACTTGGTGAAAAAAAAAATGGGTATTCATCCTTTTTGATGAAGGCATAATACTCCATAGTGTATATGGGCCACATCTTCCTTATCCATTTGTCCATTGAAGGGCATCTTTGTTCTTTCCACAGTTTGGCAACCATGGCCATTGCTGCTATGAACATTGCTATGAACAGATGACCCTTCTTTTCACGACATCGGTATCCTTGGGATAAATACCCAGTATTGCAATTGCAGGGTCATAGGGAATCTTTATGTTTATTTCTTAAGGAATCTCCACACTGTTTTCCAAAGTGGCTGTACCAACTTGCATTCCCACCAACAGTGTAAGAGGGTTCCCCTTTCTCCACATCTTCTCCTACACATGTTGTTTACTGTCTTGTTAATTTTGGCCATTCTAACTGGGGTAAGGTGGTACCCCAATGTGGTTTTGATTTGAATCTCCCTGATGGCCAGTGATGATAAACATTTTTTCATGTGTCTGATAGCCATTTGTATGTCTTTATTGGAGAAGTGTCTGTTCATGTCTTCTGCCCATTTTTTGACATGATTATCTGTTTTGTGTGTGTTGAGTTTGAGGAGTTCTTTATAGATCCTCTATATCAGCCTGTTGTCTGTACATCCATTGCAAATATCTTCTCCTGTTCCGTGGGTTGCCTCTTTGTTTTGTTGACTGTGTCCTTTGCTGTGCAGAAGTTTTTTATCTTGATGAAGCCCCAAAAGTTCATTTTCGCTTTTGTTTCCTTTGCCTTTGGAGACATATCTTGAGAGAAGTTGCTGTGGCTGATATCGAAGAGGTTACTGCCTATGTTCTCCTCTAGGATTCTGATGGATTCCTGCCTCATGTTGAGGACTTTTATCCATTTCGAGTTTATCTTTGTGTATGGCGTAAAAGAATGGTTGACTTTTATTCTTCTACATATAGCTCTCCAATTTTCCCAGCACCATTTATTGAAGAGACAAATCATTAGTTTTTGATGTAGTATTCCATGATTCATTGTTTACTTATAACACCTGATGCTTTTTGCACAGTGAAGAAAACCATATTTTTACTTTTGATCTGTGTGCCTTTGCACTTAGAGTGGGTTTCATGTAAACAACATAAAGTTGGTTTTTATTTTCAACCACCCTAATGCTCCCTGTCTTTTAATTACTGTATTAAGTCCTTGATGTTTAGTTTGATTACTGATATAGTTGAAATAACATCTTCCATAGCTATTACTACTTCCTATTCATTGATCTTGTTATTTGTTCCTATATCTCCCTTCCACTATCTTTCTTCCTTTTGTGGCTTTAATTGAGCATTTTATCTTACTCCATTTTTCTCTTTTTTATTGACATGTCAGTTATACTTTTTTTTTAGTGGTTACCTTTGAATTTTCAGTATACATTTACAGCTAATCCAAGTCCACTTTCAAATTATTCTAACCCACTTACAAGTGGTAAAGTACATGTTAATACCAAAAATAATTGTAATTATTCCCTCCTGTCCCTTGTATTATTGCTCACTCAGTTCATTTATTCATAAGCACACACAAAATATGTATTGTTGAATACTTTGTTGCACTTATTGTTTTGAACAAATTTATCTGTTATAGAAATTGAGGCTAAAAACAAAAAGTTTTGATTTTACTTATTTTTTCTCCACTGCTTTTATTTATGTACAGCTCGGTACATTATATTATTTCCTTTTTTAAAAAGAACTTCTTTCCCTTCAATGAGTGAATGATTAAACTGTGATACATCCCTACCATGGCATACCTCTGAGCAATAAAGGGGACTGAATTTTTGATATACAGTCCAACCTGGATGGATCTCCAAAGAATTTTACCAAATGGGAAAATTTTTTATCAAATGTTACATTCTGTAAGATTCCATATATGTAACATTTTTAAAGTGACAAAATTACAGAAATGGAAAAATACTTTAGAGGCTGTGGGTCTTCGAGTCAGGGATGGAAGTATAAGATAAATGGGTATAGCTTTGAAATGGCAACATGAGGAATACTTTTGGTGGATGCAAATGTTTTGTGTTCTAACTGTATCACCGTCACTATCCCAGTTGTGATATTGTATTGTAGTTTTACAAGATTTTACTCTTAGGGAAACTAAATAAATGGTACACGAATCTCTGTAAAAAAAAAAAAAAAGAACTTTTAACATTCCTTCAATATTTGTTTGTCTGAGAACATATTTATTTCCTTGACTTTGAAGGATAATTTCACAGGCACAGAATTCTAGGTTGGCATTTTTTTTTCTTCAACACTTTATTGTACTCTAGTCTTTTCTTGGTCACATGGTTTCTGAAAGGAGTCACATGCAATTTTTAATCTTGATTCCTTTACAGGTTAGGTGGAATTTCCCTGTGGTTTCTCTCATGATATTTTTTTTATCCTTGATTTTCTGCAGCTTGAATATTACACACCTAGGTGTGTATTTTTTGATATGTTTTCTGCTTGGTAGTCTCTGAGCTTCCTGGATCCATGGTTTGATAGCTGACCATTTGGGGATTTTTTTCAGTCATTATTACTTCATAAATATCTTCTGTTCCTTTTTTTTCTTCTCCTTTTGGTGTTCCTAATATGTATACTAGGTACATACAAAAGGTATATACCTAATATGTATACTAGTACATACAAAAGGTACATATCTTTTGTAGTTATCCCATAGTTATTAGATACTATTTCTTTTTTCTTTTTTTCTTTTTTTTTACTATCTCATTTTTTAAAAGTACGTTTTTTCTCTTTACTTTTTGGTTTTGCAAGTTTATATTGAGATATCCTCATGCTCAGAGATTCTTTCAACAGCAATGTTTAGTCTACTAATAAGCCTATTGAAAGCATTTTTGCTTTCTTTCACAGTTGTTTTTTAATCTCTAGCATTTCATTTCCTTTCCCAGAATTTCAATCTCTTTGTTTACATTTCCTATCTGTTCTTGCATGCTATCTACTTTATCCATTAGAACCATTAGTATATTAATCATAGTTGTTTTACATTCTTGGTTTGATAATTTTAACATCCCTGCCATTTTTGAGTCTGATTCGTATGCTTGTTCTATCTTTTCAAAGTATGTGGTTTTGTTTTTTGTTTTGTTTTGTTTTTCCTTTTTATTATGCCTCATCATTGTTTTGATAGGCAATTTGCATTTGGGACTTTTCTGAGTGAGGCTTGGATGGCTATGTATTTCCCCCTTTGACATATCCCATAGGTTATGGATCGATGTGTCTTCATTCTCATTGGTTTCTCATGGGTTTCCACAACTCAAGTTCTTCTTTGATTTCCTGATTGACCCATACATTCTTGAGGAGGGTGGGCTCTAGCTTCCAAGTGTTTGAGTTCCTTCCAAACTCTTTCTTCTGATTGAGTTGGAGTTTCAAAGCACTGTGGTCTGAGAATATGCATGGAATAATCTCAGTTTTTCGGTATCTGTTGAGACCTGACTGGTGACCCAGTATGTGGTCTATTCTGGAGAAAGTTCCATGTGTGCTCGAGAAGAATGAGTATTCTGTTGTTTTAGGGTGGAATGTTCTGTATATATCTGAGGTCCGCCTGTCCCAGTGTGTCATTCAAAGCTCTTGTTTCTTTGTCGATTTTCTGCTTAGTTGATCTGTCTATTGCTGAGAGTGGAGTGTAAATTTCTCTTACAATTAATGTATTATTACCAATATGTCTCTTTATATTGGTTATCACTTGGCTTATATAGTTGGCTGCTCTCATGTTGGGGGCATAGATATTTACAATTGTTACATCTTCTTGTTGCATAGACCCTTTAAGAATGATAGAGTGTCCTTCTGTATCTCTGACTACAGTCTTTAGCTTAAAATCTAATTTGTCTGATATGAGAACTGTTACCCCAGCTTTCTTTTGAGGTCCATTGGCATGAAAGACAGTTCTCCAGACCTACACTTTCAGTCTGGATGTATCTGTAGGTTCCAAATGAGTCTCTCGTAGATAGCATATGGATTGGTCCTGTCTTTTTATCCAGTCTGCAACCCTGTGCTGTTTTATGGGAGCATTTAGGTCATACACGTTGAGAGTCATTATTGACAGAGAAGATTTTATTGTCACATGTTGCCTGTGAAGTCCTTGTTTCTGTGGATTATCTCTGCTTATCTCTGTTCTGTATCATTCTTGGGGTCTTTCTCCTTTTAAAGAGCCCCCCTTAATATTTCTTGCAGGGCCAGCTCACTGGTCACATATTTAGTCTCTGCCAGTCCTGGAAGCTTCTTATCTCTCCATCTATTCTGAGTGACAGCCTTGCTGGATAAAGAATTCTTGGCTGTGTATTCTTCTCATTTACTACCTTGAATATGTCTTGTCAGCCCTTTCTCGCTTGCCAGGTCTCTGTTGAAAGGTCTGATGTTATTCTGATGTTCCTCCCTCTCTACAGAAGGAACTTCTTCCACCAACATCCCTTAGTATGGTTTCATTAGTTCTAAGATTTGGAAGTTTAACTCTTACATTCCTGGGTGCTTATCTACCCTCATTGATCTTGGGAAGGGTCCCCTCTGCCTCTAGAAACATGATTACTTGTTTCATTACAGAGATTGGTGAAGTTCCTGGCTATGATTTTGTCAAATATATCTTCTGGTCCTTTCTCTCTCTTCACCCCCTCAGGGATCCCAATAGTTCTGACATTGGAATATTTCATGGCACCATGTATTTCTCTAATTCTGCTTCCATGAATTTTAAATTGCTTGTTGCAGGCCTCCCTGCTCCTTCTTTTCTGTCAATTTGTCTTCAAGATCACTAATTCGTTCTACTGCCTCATTTACCCCATTAGAGTAACTAGATTAGATTGTACCTCATTGATAACATTTTTAAGTTCTGCCAAATCTGCTGTCACTTATGCCCTTAATGAATCATGTTGTCATTAGTAGTTTTCTCCAGCCTGACTATTGTCTTCATAACTGCTACCCTGAAGTCCATTTTTGAAATCTTGCTTAGAGCCATATCCATTAGACCTACTGGAGAGGCCATTGTCTCTGGGTCTTTCCTTTTATAGGAATTCCTCCTCTTTCTCATTCTGTTGAGTTGTGGTTGAGGGGATGTACAGTCAAAAATATCAACCACTATCCGGGAAAGGTGTATCCTGGGAAATTTCAGAGCAATCAGAAGTCATCCCCAAAAAGGAAAAAAAAAAAGCAAACAAAATACAAACTTAGCCAAAATGAGCTCCAAGAGTAAGTTTTATACACTACAAAAACACAAACGAACAAAAACACTGATAGAAGGGAAAATAAATAAATAAATAAATAAATAAATAAGGGGGATTGATGGGAGGGTGGTTATAATCTCCCTATGTGGGCGAGGAAGGGTATTTCAGATCTTTCTGGGTGTATCTTGTTATCTTTGTTGGAGAACTCAACTTTCCAGAGATACTGGGAAATTAAAGCTGGTGTATATATAAAGGTATTACTGAGTAGGAAAAAAAGAATACATTGAAATATATATTTATATGAAAAAGTTCAAGTTAAAAAGATACTGTGGAATATTTTATTAAATATCCAGTTGAAATGATAAGTATGTAAAAGAAAAGTAAAAGAGAGGAAGAGAAAAGTTGTATCCAGAAAATATATATATTGTGAGGCAATAACTTTTCCCCTGGTGTTAGGGTTTTACAGTTTTATGGGAATCCTGTGGTTGTTGTCCTCTTGTTCTTTCAGCCTGTCTTCTGGGAGAGGGGCCTGCCACGTTGTTCTTCAGTCAATCCTGCTTGGGCAGAGTTGCCCTGGCCCCTATCAAGGGGCTGGACTCCTTTAAACTGGTTTTTCATGCTTTTTTCCTCCAGAAGCTTTTGTTCTCTGCCCGCTTTTTGTGCCTTTTCAGAGGGTCAGAGCAAAGTAAACTGTCGGCACCCAGACCTCCACCTCAGAAAGAAACCACGGCGCCTGGGTGGCTCAGTGGGTTAAAGCCTCTGCCTTTCGCTCGGGTCATGGTCCCGGGATCCTGGGATCGAGCCCCGCATCGGGCTCTCTGCTTGGCGGAGAGCCTGCTTCCTCCTCCTCTCTCTCTCTGCCTGCCTCTCTCCCTACTTGTGATCTCTGTCTGTCAAATAAATAAATAAAATCTAAAAAAAAAAAAAAAGAAAAAAAAAGAAACCACGACTGCTGTTCTCTGAATCCTCCAGAAAACAGACTCCCCCTTTGCAGGCTCCATTGACTATCATAGCCTCCCACAGACGGTGCACGCCCCCATAGACCCTCTCAGTGGTTACTGGTGGCCCTCTCTTGTTTCTGTACTCCTATGCCACCAAAAAAAGCCCAGGGACCAGTGACTCAAACATGCATCTGGTCCTCTTAGGCGCAGGCAGGCAGAGGCTGTGGTCGGTCCCAGGACTGTGGGCTTAGGTCCACGCCTGCAATTGCCTGGTCCCAGCATTTGTCCCTTAAGTCCCTTTGTTCTGTTTGAGTACTGTTATCAGTCCCTTCCCCTCTCACAACCACCAGTCTCCAAGCTATTGCTGGTCCCCAAGCACAGGGCACTATTTGAGTATTATTTTCCAATGGTTTGCTTCTGGTGGCTCCCCCCATCCTCCAATATCTTTCTGCACAATCCCACCTCCATCTTTTGTACCTCTCAACTGATGATCCTCTGCCCTCATAGAGATCCAGAGTATATAATCTTATATCTCAGGCTGATTTCATGGGTGTTCAGAGTGCTCTGGTAGATATCCAGCTCAAATCAGGGGACTGGTTGAAATAGGGTTCCCTACTTCTCCACCATCCCACCCCAAAGCTATTTGTATGTCTTTGGAGAACTGTTTTTTCATGCCCATTTCTTAACTGGATTTTCAATTTTGGGGGTGTAGAGTTTCATAAGTTCTTTATAGATTTCTGAATACTAGCCCTTTCTCTGATATGTCATTTATAAATATCTTTCCCCATTTCACTGGCTGTCTTTTAGTTTTGTTGACTGTTTCCTCTGGCGTGCAAAAGGTTTTTATCTTGATGAAGTCACAATTGTTCATCTTCGCTTTTGTTTCCTGTGTCTCAGTTGATACATCTAGGAAGAAGTTGCTATGGCTGAAGTCAAGGATGTTTCTGCCATTGTTCTCCTCTAGGACTTTGATGGATTGCTGTCTCACACTTAGGTCTTTCATCCATTTTGAGTTTATCTTTGTGTATGGTGTAACAGAATGGTCCAGTTTCATTCTTCTACATGTGGCTGTCCAATTTTCCCAGCATCATTTATTGAAGAGACTTTTTTCCATTGAGTAGTATTTCTTGCTTTGTTAAAAATTAGTTGACCATATTGTTGTGGGTCCATTTCTGGGTTTTCTACTCCATTTCATTGATCTATATATCTGCTTTTGTGCCAGTACCATATTGTCTTGGTGTTTACAGCTTTGTAATAGAGCTTAAAGTCTGGAATTGTGGTGCCACCAGCTCTGGTTTTCTTTGTCAACATGCCTTTGGCTATTTGGGGTCTTTTCTTGTTCCATACAAATTTTAGGGTTCTTTTTCTGTGAAAAATGGTGGTGGTATTTTGATAGGGCTTTCATTGAATGTGTAGATTGATTTAGGTAGTATAGACATTTTAACAATATTTGTTATTTCAATCCATATACATGGAATATTTTCCCATTTATTTGTGCCTTCCTCCATTTCTTTCATATGTGTTCTGTACTTCTTTTTTTTAAGATTTTATTTATTTATTTGATAGACAGAGATCACAAGTAGGCAGAGGCAGGCAGAGAGAGAGAGGAAGAAGTAGGCTCCCTGCTGAGCAGAGAGCCCGATGCGGGGCTCGATCCCAAGACCCTGAGATCATGACCTAAGCAGAAGGCAGAGGTTTAACCAACTGAGCCACCCAGGCCCCCCGTGTTCTGTACTTCTTAGAGCACAGATCCTTTACCTCTTTGATTCGGTTTATTCCTAGATATCTTATGGTTTTTGGTGAAATGGAAATGGGACTGATTCCTCAATTTCTCTTTCTGATGCTTTATTATTGTATAGGAATACAACAGACTTCTCTGCATTGATTCTATATCCTGAGACTTGGCTGAATTCCTGTATCAATTCTACCAATATGTTGGAGTCTTTGGTTTTCTATATAGAGTATCATATCTTCTGAAAAGAGTGAAAGTTTGACTTCTTCCTTGCTGATTTGGATGCTTTCTATTTCTTTTTCTTGTTTGATGGTTGAGGGTAGGACTTCCAGTACTATGTTGAAAAACAGTGGTGAGAGTGGACATCCTTGTCATGTTCCTGACCTTAGGCGGAAAGCTCTCAGGTTTCCCCATTAATAATGATTTAGCTCTATAAAGCCTTTATGATGTTGAGGTATATTTCTTCTATCCCTACTTTCTTGAGGGTTTTTATCAAAAAAGGATGCTATAAGAGTCATTTATGGTTTGTCTCCCTCCCAATCCCATCTTGTTTCATTTATTCTTCTCCTATCTCCTACCCCCCCATGTTGCTTCTCCATGTCCTCATATCAGGGAGATCATATGATAGTTGTCTTTCTCCGATTGACTTATTTCACTAAGCATGATACGCTCTAGTTCCATCCACGTCGTCGCAAATGGCAAGATTTCATTTCTTTTGATGGCTGCATAGTATTCCATTGTGTATATATACCACATCTTCTTTATCCATTCATCTGTTGATGGACATCTAGGTTCTTTCCATAGTCTGGCTATTGTAGACATTGCTGCTATAAACATTCGGGTACACGTGCCCCTTCGGATCACTATGTTTGTATCTTTAGGGTAAATACCCAGTAGTGCAATTGCTGGGTCATAGGGTAGTTCTATTTTCAACATTTTGAGGAACCTCCATGCTGTTTTCCAGAGTGGTTGCACCAGCTTGCATTCCCACCAACAGTGGAGGAGGGTTCCCCTTTCTCCACATCCTCTCCAGCATCTGTCATTTCCTGACTTGTTAATTTTAGCCATTCTGACTGGTGTGAGGTGATATCTCATTGTGGTTTTGATTTGTATTTCCCTGATGGCGAGTGACGTGGAGCACTTTTTCATGTGTCTGTTGGCCATCTGGATGTCTTCTTTGCAGAAATGTCTGTTCATGTCCTCTGCCCATTTCTTGATTGGATTGTTTGTTCTTTGGGTGTTGAGTTTGCTAAGTTCCTTATAGATTTTGGATACTAGCCCTTTATCTGATATGTCGTTTGCAAATATCTTCTCCCATTCTGTCAGTTGTCTTTTGGTTTTGTTAACTGTTTCCTTTGCTGTGCAAAAGCTTTTGATCTTGATGGGGGTTGCTGCAGGGAGGTGGGATTGGGGGAGGGGGAGCGGGCTATGGACATTGGGGAGGGGAAGCGAACCATAAGAGACTATGGACTCTGAAAAACAACCTGAGGGTTTTCAAGGGTCAGGGGTGGGAGGTTGGGGCAACCTGAGGGTTTTGATGGGTCAGGGGTGGGAGGTTGGGGGAACAGGTGGTGGGTAATGGAGAGGGCACGTTTTGCATGGAGCACTGGGTGTTGTGCAAAAAGAATGAATACTGTTACGCTGAAAAAATAAATAAAATGAGAAAAAAAAAAAAAAGATTTATTTATTTGACAGATAGAGAATACAAGTAGGCAGAGAGGCAGGCAGAGAATGGGTGGCTCAGTCTTTAAGCATCTGCCTTGGGCTCAGGTCATGATCCCAGGATCATGGGATAGAGTCCCACATCGGGCTCCCTGCTTATTGGGAAGCCTGCTTCTCCCTCTCCCACTCCCCCTGCTTGTGTTCCCTCTCTTGCGCTCTCTCTCTCTGTCAAATAAATAAATAAAATCTTAAAAAAAAAAAAAAAAAAAAAGTAAGATTCAGGAGATCATCTCTGGGTTTGATACCTGGTCCTATCTATATCTCGTGACTTTGACAAAATTGTTTTAATGTGCTACAGCTCAGTTCACTCATCTATACATTGAAGATAGGAATAGTCTCCTATTTAATTATATTGTTATAAGTACAGTGTTGCTAAGTGTGCTTAGATCAGTGTTTGCTGTACAGAATTCACTAGTGTTAATCATGATAACATTCTAGAGTATTCTTTAAGTGTTAAGTTAGTATTGTTATTAGACAAGAACTACTACCAGAAATCTAAATAATGCAAGATATTTGGGTTCATACTCAGAGAGATAAAATCTAGGAAAAAAATAAAGAGGATGTTTAAATCTAAAAAAAAAAAAAAAAAAAAAAAAAAAAAAAAGATGCTATATTTTCTCAAATGCTTTTTCTGTATCTATTGAGAAGTTCATATGATTCTTGTCCCTTCTTAGTGATGTGGTTTATCACTTTGTTTTGTGGATATTGAACCACCCTTGTAGCCCAGGAATAAATCCCACTTGCTCATGGTAAATTATCCTTTTACTTTACTGTTGTTTCCCATTGGCTGGTATCTTTGTGAGAATTTTTGCATATGTTCATTAGGGATATTGGCCTGTAGTTGTCTGTTTTTAGTGGAGTGTTTGGTTTTAGAATCAAGGTAATGCTGGCCTCACAGAAAAAGTTTGAAAGCTTTTCTTTCATTGCTTTCTTTTTCTTTTTCTTTTCTTTTTTGAACAGTTTCAGAAAAACAGGCACTAATTCTGCTGTAATTGTTTTCTAGAATTCCCCTGAGAAGCCATCTGACCTTGGATATTTGTTTGTTGGTAGATTTATGATTACTGACTTAATTTCTTTTCTGGTAATCAGTATGTTCAAGTTTTCTATTTCTTCCTGTTCCACTTTTGGTAGCTTATATGTTTCTAGGAATTTATGCACTTCTTCCAGTTTCTCCGATTTTATGGCATATAGATTTTCATAATATTCTTTTATAGTTGTTAATATTTCTTCAATGTTGGTTCTGATCTCTCCTCTTTCATTCATGATTTTATTTATTTGGGTCCTTTCCCTTTTCTTTTTTATAAGTGTGGCTAGAGGGTTATTAACTTTGTTAATTTTTTTAAAGAAAGAACTCCTAGAAGACATGAACAGTCATTCCTCCAAAGAAGACATACAAATAGCTAACAGACACATGAAAAAATGTTCATCACCACTAGCCATCAGGGAGATTCAAATTAAAACCACATTGAGATACCACCTTACACCAGTTAGAATGGCTGAAATTAACAAGACAGGAAACAATGTGTGTTGGAGAGGATGTGGAGAAAGGGGAACCCTCTTACTCTGTTGGTGGGAATGCAAGTTGGTGCAGCCACTTTGAAAAACAGTGTGGAGATTCCTTAAGAAATTAAAAATAGAACTTCTTATGAGCCTGCAATTTCACTGTTGGGTATTTACCCGAAAGATACAGATGTAGTGAAAAGAAGGGCCATCTGTACTCCAATGTTCATAGCAGCAATGGCCACAGTCGCCAAACTGTGCAAAGAACCAAGATGCCTTTCAATGCACAAATGGATAAGGAAGATGCGGTCCATATATACTATAGAGTATTATGCCTCCATCAGAAAGGATGAATACCCATGATTCCATGGGCAGATATCAGAAGATAAATGGAAGAGAGAGGTAACCTTTGAGATCTTGCACTAGGAAAGCAAAAGCCTCCCATTCTGGGGACCAGGAACAGACTTGCAGGCTGGTAATGGTGGAGAAAAGACTTTAGGGCAGCCCCCTAGACTGAAAACTGGAGCTATGGAGGTCTGCATGTGAACCAGGTGTGGCTTGCAGTTTATTTTATTTTATTTTATTTTAGTGGCTTGCAGTTTTAGAAGTACAAAGGGCAGATATGTGCCCAGCCCTGGGAGCAAGGGCTGGAAGTGCTGCTGTGGGGTGCACAACCCAGGATGCAGTGGTTTTAAGCACCACAGACAGAAATTGAGACAGTGTGACCTGGAGAGCTCAATGAAGGGCAGACTGCAATAGCTCTGTACTGAGACTAAGGTTTCAATATGGTCACATCTGCTCTGACTCTTGGAAGAGACATGGAAAGCCACCAGGAAAAACCGTCAGAGTACAAAAGTCCCCCCAAAATGGTTTTCACCGAACCTATCCCACAACAGGAAGCAGGACAACTCTGCTCAAGAAGAGTTGCCTGAGCAACAGTGAGCAGGCCCCTCCCCTAGAAAACAGGCTGGAAGAACAAGAGGCCTACAACCCTAAGTTCCTGTAAAATGTGTGCATCTTGCTTGGGTTGTGGTCAATAATTTGGATTCTGTACATTCCCTCAACCACCCCTCAACAGAATGACTAAGGAGAAGAACCCCCCAAAAGGAAAAAATCACAGACTGTGGCCTCTGCCACAGAAATAATGGATATAGATATAACCATGATGTCAGAAATAGACTTCAGAGTAAGTGTTAGGAAGTTGATATCCAGGCTTGAGAAAAATATTAACAACAATATAGCATCTATGAGTGCAGAAATGAGATCTAATGAGGCCAAACTTAAAAATACTATGAATGAAATGCAGTCTAAACTGGATACTCTGACTGCCAGGGTAAATGCAGAAGAACAAATTAGTGAGCTAGGGGATAAGATGATAGAAAAGAAGGAAATTGAGGCAGCATGGGAAAAACAAATTAAAACCCAAAGAATCAAACTGAGAGAGATTAGTGACTCAATGAACTGTTCCTATATCAGAATTATTGGGATCCTCAAGGGGGTGGAGAGGTAGAGAGGTCTGGAACATATATTTGAGAAAATCGTAGCTGAGAATTTCCCTAATCTGGGGAAAGAAACAAGCACCCATGTTCAAGAGGCAGAAAGGACCTTTCCCAAGATCATTGAGAGCAGACAGGACAATTTTCAGAACTTAGATCCAAAGAAACAATCTTGAAAGTGGCAAGTTGGGGGGGGGTAGTTCCTTCCATAAAGAGGGACTAAAATCAGAATAACATCAGACCTTTCAACAGAGACCTGGCAAGCGAGAAAGGGCTGACAAGACATATTCAGGGTAGTAAATGAGAAGAATACACAGCCAAGAATTCTTTATCCAGCAAGGCTGTCACTCAGAATAGATGGAGAGATAAGAAGCTTCCAGGACTGGCAGAGACTAAATATGTGACCAGTGAGCTGGCCCTGCAAGAAATATTAAGGGGGGCTCTTTAAAAGGAGAAAGACCCCAAGAATGATACAGAACAGAGATAAGCAGAGATAATCCACAGAAACAAGGACTTCACAGGCAACATGTGACAATAAAATCTTCTCTGTCAATAATGACTCTCAACGTGTATGACCTAAATGCTCCCATAAAACAGCACAGGGTTGCAGACTGGATAAAAAGACAGGACCAATCCATATGCTATCTACGAGAGACTCATTTGGAACCTACAGATACATCCAGACTGAAAGTGTAGGTCTGGAGAACTGTCTTTCATGCCAACGGACCTCAAAAGAAAGCTGGGGTAACAGTTCTCATATCAGACAAATTAGATTTTAAGCTAAAGACTGTAGTCAGAGATACAGAAGGACACTCTATCATTCTTAAAGGGTCTACGCAACAAGAAGATGTAACAATTGTAAATATCTATGCCCCCAACATGAGAGCAGCCAACTATATAAGCCAAGTGATAACCAATATAAAGAGACATATTGGTAATAATACATTAATTGTAAGAGAAATTTACACTCCACTCTCAGCAATAGACAGATCAACTAAGCAGAAAATCGACAAAGAAACAAGAGCTTTGAATGACACACTGGGACAGGCGGACCTCAGATATATACAGAACATTCCACCCTAAAACAACAGAATACTCATTCTTCTCGAGCACACATGGAACTTTCTCCAGAATAGACCACATACTGGGTCACCAGTCAGGTCTCAACAGATACCGAAAAACTGAGATTATTCCATGCATATTCTCAGACCACAGTGCTTTGAAACTCCAACTCAATCAGAAGAAAGAGTTTGGAAGGAACTCAAACACTTGGAAGCTAGAGCCCACCCTCCTCAAGAATGTATGGGTCAATCAGGAAATCAAAGAAGAACTTGAGTTGTGGAAACCCATGAGAAACCAATGAGAATGAAGACACATCGATCCATAACCTATGGGATATGTCAAAGGGGGAAATACATAGCCATCCAAGCCTCACTCAGAAAAGTCCCAAATGCAAATTGCCTATCAAAACAATGATGAGGCATAATAAAAAGGAAAAACAAAACAAAACAAAAAACAAAACCACATACTTTGAAAAGATAGAACAAGCATACGAATCAGACTCAAAAATGGCAGGGATGTTAAAATTATCAAACCAAGAATGTAAAACAACTATGATTAATATACTAATGGTTCTAATGGATAAAGTAGATAGCATGCAAGAACAGATAGGAAATGTAAACAAAGAGATTGAAATTCTGGGAAAGGAAATGAAATGCTAGAGATTAAAAAACAACTGTGAAAGAAAGCAAAAATGCTTTCAATAGGCTTATTAGTAGACTAAACATTGCTGTTGAAAGAATCTCTGAGCATGAGGATATCTCAATATAAACTTGCAAAACCAAAAAGTAAAGAGAAAAAACGTACTTTTAAAAAATGAGATAGTAAAAAAAAAGAAAAAAAGAAAAAAGAAATAGTATCTAATAACTATGGGACAACTACAAAAGATATGTACCTTTTGTATGTACTAGTATACATATTAGGTATATACCTTTTGTATGTACCTAGTATACATATTAGGAACACCAAAAGGAGAAGAAAAAAAAGGAACAGAAGATATTTATGAAGTAATAATGACTGAAAAAAATCCCCAAATGGTCAGCTATCAAACCATGGATCCAGGAAGCTCAGAGACTACCAAGCAGAAAACATATCAAAAAATACACACCTAGGTGTGTAATATTCAAGCTGCAGAAAATCAAGGATAAAAAAAATATCATGAGAGAAACCACAGGGAAATTCCACCTAACCTGTAAAGGAATCAAGATTAAAAATTGCATGTGACTCCTTTCAGAAACCATGTGACCAAGAAAAGACTAGAGTACAATAAAGTGTTGAAGAAAAAAAAATGCCAACCTAGAATTCTGTGCCTGTGAAATTATCCTTCAAAGTCAAGGAAATAAATATGTTCTCAGACAAACAAATATTGAAGGAATGTTAAAAGTTCTTTTTTTTTTTTTTTACAGAGATTTGTGTACCATTTATTTAGTTTCCCTAAGAGTAAAATCTTGTAAAACTACAATACAATATCACAACTGGGATAGTGACGGTGATACAGTTAGAACACAAAACATTTGCATCCACCAAAAGTATTCCTCATGTTGCCATTTCAAAGCTATACCCATTTATCTTATACTTCCATCCCTGACTCGAAGACCCACAGCCTCTAAAGTATTTTTCCATTTCTGTAATTTTGTCACTTTAAAAATGTTACATATATGGAATCTTACAGAATGTAACATTTGATAAAAAATTTTCCCATTTGGTAAAATTCTTTGGAGATCCATCCAGGTTGGACTGTATATCAAAAATTCAGTCCCCTTTATTGCTCAGAGGTATGCCATGGTAGGGATGTATCACAGTTTAATCATTCACTCATTGAAGGGAAAGAAGTTCTTTTTAAAAAAGGAAATAATATAATGTACCGAGCTGTACATAAATAAAAGCAGTGGAGAAAAAATAAGTAAAATCAAAACTTTTTGTTTTTAGCCTCAATTTCTATAACAGATAAATTTGTTCAAAACAATAAGTGCAACAAAGTATTCAACAATACATATTTTGTGTGTGCTTATGAATAAATGAACTGAGTGAGCAATAATACAAGGGACAGGAGGGAATAATTACAATTATTTTTGGTATTAACATGTACTTTACCACTTGTAAGTGGGTTAGAATAATTTGAAAGTGGACTTGGATTAGCTGTAAATGTATACTGAAAATTCAAAGGTAACCACTAAAAAAAAAGTATAACTGACATGTCAATAAAAAAGAGAAAAATGGAGTAAGATAAAATGCTCAATTAAAGCCACAAAAGGAAGAAAGATAGTGGAAGGGAGATATAGGAACAAATAACAAGATCAATGAATAGGAAGTAGTAATAGCTATGGAAGATGTTATTTCAACTATATCAGTAATCAAACTAAACATCAAGGACTTAATACAGTAATTAAAAGACAGGGAGCATTAGGGTGGTTGAAAATAAAAACCAACTTTATGTTGTTTACATGAAACCCACTCTAAGTGCAAAGGCACACAGATCAAAAGTAAAAATATGGTTTTCTTCACTGTGCAAAAAGCATCAGGTGTTATAAGTAAACAATGAATCATGGAATACTACATCAAAAACTAATGATTTGTCTCTTCAATAAATGGTGCTGGGAAAATTGGAGAGCTATATGTAGAAGAATAAAAGTCAACCATTCTTTTACGCCATACACAAAGATAAACTCGAAATGGATAAAAGTCCTCAACATGAGGCAGGAATCCATCAGAATCCTAGAGGAGAACATAGGCAGTAACCTCTTCGATATCAGCCACAGCAACTTCTCTCAAGATATGTCTCCAAAGGCAAAGGAAACAAAAGCGAAAATGAACTTTTGGGGCTTCATCAAGATAAAAAACTTCTGCACAGCAAAGGACACAGTCAACAAAACAAAGAGGCAACCCACGGAACAGGAGAAGATATTTGCAATGGATGTACAGACAACAGGCTGATATAGAGGATCTATAAAGAACTCCTCAAACTCAACACACACAAAACAGATAATCATGTCAAAAAATGGGCAGAAGACATGAACAGACACTTCTCCAATAAAGACATACAAATGGCTATCAGACACATGAAAAAATGTTTATCATCACTGGCCATCAGGGAGATTCAAATCAAAACCACATTGGGGTACCACCTTACCCCAGTTAGAATGGCCAAAATTAACAAGACAGTAAACAACATGTGTAGGAGAAGATGTGGAGAAAGGGGAACCCTCTTACACTGTTGGTGGGAATGCAAGTTGGTACAGCCACTTTGGAAAACAGTGTGGAGATTCCTTAAGAAATAAACATAAAGATTCCCTATGACCCTGCAATTGCAATACTGGGTATTTATCCCAAGGATACCGATGTCGTGAAAAGAAGGGTCATCTGTTCATAGCAATGTTCATAGCAGCAATGGCCATGGTTGCCAAACTGTGGAAAGAACAAAGATGCCCTTCAATGGACAAATGGATAAGGAAGATGTGGCCCATATACACTATGGAATATTATGCCTTCATCAAAAAGGATGAATACCCATTTTTTTTTTCACCAAGTGTATATTTTATTTATTTTACCAACTGCTACAAAGAAAAATGATACCCAACTTTTGTATCAACATGACAGGACTGGAAGATATTATGCTGAGTGAAATAAGTCAAGCAGAGAGAGTCAATTATCATATGGTTTCACTTATTTTTGGAGCATAAGAAATAACATGGAGGACATGGGGATATCGAGAGGAGAAGGAATTTGGGGGAAATTGGAGGGGGAGATGAATCACGAAAGACTGTGGACTCTAAAAAACAATCTGAAAGTTTTGGAGGGGTGGGGGGTGAGAGGTTGGGTAAGCCTGGTGATGAGTATTACTAAGGGCATGTATTGCATGGCACACTGGGTGTGGTGCATCAAAACGAATTCTGGTACACTGAAAAGAAATTTAAAAAATAAAAAAATTTTAAAAAACTAACAATTTACTGTAGGGTGACTAACATAACATAATAAAAATGGCAAACAATGCTGTGAATGAAACCATCAATAAAACAAAAAGACGTAATATTCCATTGAATCTGTGGACTATATCTACTTTATCCATCTGTTGCAGGGCATGAGAAACAAACTGAGGGTTTGGAAGGGAGGGGGTTGGGGGATGAGTAAACCTGGTGGTGGGTATTAAGGAGGGCACATATTGCATGGAGCATTGGGTGTGGTGCATAAACAATAAATCTTGGAACACTGAAAAAATAAAATTAAATTTAAAAAATAAAATAAAGTAGGATAACTAACCTCCAAAAAAATAAAGAAATAAAACATGAATGCAACCTACTGATTTGGAGAAGATATTTGCAAACAATATAGCCAATAAGAAATTAATGTCCCATTTCTTTGAAAAAAATGGATGGTATTTTGATAGGGATTGCATTAAATGTGTAGATTGCTTTAGGTAGCATAGACATTTTCACAATATTTATTCTTCCAATCCAGGAGCATGGAACATTTTTCCATTTTTTTGTGTCTTCCTCAATTTCTTTCATGAGTACTTTATAATTTTCTGTGTATAGATTCTTAGTCTCTTTGGTTAGGTTTATTCCTAGGTATCTTATAGTTTTGGGTACAATTGTAAATGGGATTGACTCCTTAATTTCTCTTTCTTCAGTCTTGTTGTTGGTGTACAGAAATGCAACTGATTTCTGTGCATTGATTTTATATCCTGACACTTTACTGAATTCCTGTACAAGTTCTAGCAGTTTTGGAGTGGAGTCTTTTGGGTTTTCCACATATAGTATCATATCATCTGCGAAGAGTGATAGTTTGACTTCTTCTTTACCAATTTGGATGCCTTTAATTTCTTTTTGTTGTCTGATTGCTGAGGCTAGGACTTCTAATACTATGTTGAATAGCAGTGGTGATAATGGACATCCCTGCCGTGTTCCTGACCTTAGCGGGAAAGCTTTCAGTTTTTCTCCATTGAGAATGATATTTGCGGTGGGTTTTTCATAGATGGCTTTGATAATATTGAGGTATGTGCCCTCTATCCCCACATTTTGAAGAGTTTTGATCAGGAAGGGATGCTGTACTTTGTCAAATGCTTTTTCAGCGTCTATTGAGAGTATCATATGGTTCTTGTTCTTTCTTTTGTTAATGTGTTCTATCACATTGATTGATTTGCGGATGTTGAACCAACCCTGCAGCCCTGGAATAAATCCCACTTGATCGTGGTGAATAATCCTTTTAATGTACTGTTGAATCCTATTGGCTAGTATTTTGGCGAGAATTTTTGCGTCTGTGTTCATCAAGGATATTGGTCTGTAGTTCTCTTTTTTGGTGGGATCCTTGTCTGGTTTGGGGATCAAGGTGATGCTGGCCTCATAAAATGACTTTGGAAGTTTTCCTTCCATTTCTATTTTTTGGAACAGTTTCAGGAGAATAGGAATGAGTTCTTCTTTAAATGTTTGGTAGAATTCCCCTGGGAAGCCGTCTGGCCCTGGGCTTTTGGTTGTTTGGAGATTTTTGATGAATGTTTCAATCTCCTTACTGGTTATGGGCCTGTTCAGGTTTTCTATTTCTTCCTGGTTCAGTTGTGGTAGTTTATATGTCTCTAGGAATGCATCCATTTCTTCCAGATTGTCCAATTTGTTGGCGTAGAGTTGCTCATAGTATGTTCTTATAATTGTCTGTATTTCTTTGGTGTTAGTTGTGATCTCTCCTCTTTCATTCATGATTTTATTTATTTGGGTCCTTTCTCTTTTCTTTTTGATGAGTCTGGCCAGGGGTTTATCAATCTTATTGATTCTTTCAAAGAACCAGCTCCTAGAAATGGAACAAATAATCCTAAAATTTATATGGAACCAGAAAAGACCTCGAATAGCCAAAGGAATATTGAAGAACAAAGCCAAAGTTGGTGGCATCACAATTCCGGACTTCAAGCTCTATTACAAAGCTGTCATCATCAAGACAGCATGGTACTGG
Organism: Meles meles; assembly: GCF_922984935.1. Classification (NCBI taxonomy): domain Eukaryota; kingdom Metazoa; phylum Chordata; class Mammalia; order Carnivora; family Mustelidae; genus Meles; species Meles meles. Next base: position 47,917,504 of record NC_060087.1, on the reverse strand, counting down.
CACAAAAACAGACACATAGATCAGTGGAACAGAATAGAGAGCCCAGAAATCGACCCTCAACTCTATGGTCAACTAATCTTCAACAAAGCAGGAAAGAATGTCCAATGGAGAAAAGACAGCCTCTTCAATAAATGGTGCTGGGAAAATTGGACAGCCACATGCAGAAAAATGAAATTGGACCACTTCCTTACACCACACACGAAAATAGATTCCAAATGGATGAAGGACCTCAATGTGAGAAAGGAATCCATCAAAATCCTTGAGGAGAATGCAGGCAGCAACCTCTTCGACCTCAGCCATAGCAACATCTTCCTAGGAACAACGGCAAAGGCAAGGGAAGCAAGGGCAAAAATGAACTATTGGGATTTCATCAAGATCAAAAGCTTTTGCACAGCAAAGGAAACAGTTAACAAAACCAAAAGACAACTGACAGAATGGGAGAAGATATTTGCAAACGACATATCAGATAAAGGGCTAGTATCCAAAATCTATAAGGAACTTAGCAAACTCAACACCCAAAGAACAAACAATCCAATCAAGAAATGGGCAGAGGACATGAACAGACATTTCTGCAAAGAAGACATCCAGATGGCCAACAGACACATGAAAAAGTGCTCCACGTCACTCGGCATCAGGGAAATACAAATCAAAACCACAATGAGATATCACCTCACACCAGTCAGAATCGCTAAAATTAACAAGTCAGGAAATGACAGATGCTGGCGAGGATGTGGAGAAAGGGGAACCCTCCTACACTATTGGTGGGAATGCAAGCTGGTGCAACCACTCTGGAAAACAGCATGGAGGTTCCTCAAAATGTTGAAAATAGAACTACCCTATGACCCAGCAATTGCACTACTGGGTATTTACCCTAAAGATACAAACATAGTGATCCGAAGGGGCACGTGTACCTGAATGTTTATAGCAGCAATGTCTACAATAGCCAAACTATGGAAAGAACCTAGATGTCCATCAACAGATGAATGGATAAAGAAGATGTGGTATATATACACAATAGAATACTATGCAGCCATCAAAAGAAATGAAATCTTGCCATTTGCGACGACGTGGATGGAACTAGAGTGTATCATGATTAGTGAAATAAGTCAATCGGAGAAAGACAACTATCATATGATCTCCCTGATATGAGGACATGGAGAAGCAACATGGGGGGGTAGGGGGATAGGAGAAGAATAAATGAAACAAGATGGGATTGGGAGGGAGACAAACCATAAATGACTCTTAATCTCACAAAACAAACTGGGGGTTGCTGGGGGGAGGTGGGATTGGGAGAGGGGGAGGGGGCTATGGACATTGGGGAGGGGAGGCGAACCATAAGAGACTATGGACTCTGAAAAACAACCTGAGGGTTTTGAAGGGTCAGGGGTGGGAGGTTGGGGCAACCTGAGGGTTTTGAAGGGTCAAGGGTGGGAGTTTGGGGGAACAGGTGGTGGGTAATGGGGAGGGCACGTTTTGCATGGAGCACTGGGTGTTGTGCAAAAAGAATGAATACTGTTACCCTGAAAAAATAAATAAAATGGAAAAAAAAAAGAAATTAATGTCCAGGGGTGCCTGGGTGGCTCAGTGAGTTAAAGCCTCTGCCTTAGGCTCTGGTCATGATCCTGGGGTCCTGAGATCAAGCCCTGCATCGGGCTCTCTGCTCAGCAGGGACCCTGCTTCCCCCTCTCTCTCTGCCTGCCTCTCCGCCTACTTGTGATCTCTGTCTGTCACATAAATAAATATGATTTAAAAAAGAAAGAAAGAAAGATCCAAAATATGAAAAGAACTTACACAACCCAACACACACACACACACACACACACACACACACACACACACACACATACTTGATTAAAAATGTGGAAATGAGATACTATGTCACAAGATGGCAGAGAAATAGACCTTGTTTCAGGCCAGTCCCCTGAAGTAAGCTAAAGATCTACCAGAACATTCTGAACACCCATGATATCAGCCTGAGATGTAAGATTATACATTTCTGGATCCCTATGGGGACAGGAGATCCTCAGTGGAGAGGGGCATCTTGACTGGATTGAGGTTGATATATTCAGCTATACATCTCCTCAACCACCTCTCACCAAAATGACTAGCAGGAGGAACACCCAATGGAGGAAAAATTCAGAGACTGTGACTTCTGCCATGAAACTATTGGATATGGACATAAACAATATGTCAGAAATGGAATTCAGGATAAAAATTGTCCAGGCAATCACTAGGTTAGAGAAGACCACTAATGGCAGCACAGAATATCTAAGGGTGGAAGTGAGAGCTGGTCAGGCAGAAGTTAAAAATGCTATTATGAGATCCAATCCAATCTAAATACTCTAACAGCTAGGGTAACTAAGGTAGAAAATAGAATTAGTGATCAAGAAGACAAACTGATAGAAAAGTAGTATCAGGAGAAGGCCTGGAACAAACAACATAACAGCCATGAAATCAGAATTAGGGAAATAAAGGATGCCATGAAATATTCCAATGTAAGTATTATTGGGATCCCTGAGGGGGTGGAAAAAGAGAGAAGACTAGAAGATATTGTTGGACAAATCCTGGATGAAAATTTACCTAACCTGGGGAATGGAACAAGTGTTCGAGTCCTAGAGGCAAAAAGGACACCCCCAAGATCAATGAGTCTACAAAGGCATCCAGATGCTTAATTGTGCAATTCACAAATCATAATTTCAGACAAGAAGTCTTAAGGGAGGCTGGGGGAAGAAATTCCTTATGTACAGAGGAAGGACCATCAGAATAACCTCAGACCTATCCAGAGAAACCTGGCAAGCCAGAAAGGGCTGGCAAGACATATTCAGGTACTAAATGAGAAGAAAATGCAGCCAAGAATACTTTATCCAGAAAGGCTGACATTCAAAATGGATGGAGAGATAAGATACTTGGGGGAAAAAAATAACCAAAGAGGTAAATGATGTGTACTCAAGGAACTACAGAACACTCATGAAAGAAATTGAAGAAGACATAAAAAGATAGAACACCACTGCATGCTCATGGATCGGAAAAATAAACATTGTTAAAATGTCTACAAAGCCTAGAGCAATCTATACTTTCAATGCCGTTCTGATCAAAATTCTACCGGCATTTTTCAAAGTGGTGGAACAAACAATCCTAAAACTTGTATTGAATCAGAAGACACCCTGAATTGCTAAGGAAATGTTGAAAAAGAAAAACAAAACTGGGGAATCATGTTGCCTGATTTCAAGCTTTACTACAAAGCTATGATCACCAAGACAGCATGGTACTGGCATAAAAGTTGACACATAACCAGTGGAACAGAGTAGAGAGCTCAGATATGGACCCTCAACTCTAATAATCTTCCACAAAGCAGGACAAAATATACAGGGGAAAAAAGAGAGTCTCTTCAATAAATGGTTCTGGGAAAATTGGACAGCTATATGTACAAGAATGAAACTCGACCATTCTCTTACACCATACACAAAGATAAATTTGAAATGGATAAAAGACTTCAACCTGAGGCAGGCATCTATCAGAATCCTAGAGGAGAACAGAGGCAATAACCTCTTCTATATCAGCCACAGCAACTTCTCTCAAGATATGTCTCCAAAGGCAAAGGAAACGAAAAGTGAAAATGAACTTTTGGAACTTCATCAAGATCAAAAGCTTCTGCACAGCAAAGGAAACAGTCAACAAAACAAAGAGGCAACCCACGGAATGGGAAAGGATATTTGCAAATAACAGTACAGACAAAAGGCTGATATAGAGGATCTATAAAGAACTCCTCAAACTCAACACACACAAAACAGATAATCATATCAAAAAATGGGCAGAAGACATGAACAGACATTTCTCCAATAAAGACATACAAATGGCTATCAGACACATGAAAAAATGTTCATCACCACTAGCCATCAGGGAGATTCAAATTAAAACCACATTGAGATACCACCTTACACCAGTTAGAATGGCTGAAATTAACAAGACAGGAAACAATGTGCGTTGGAGAGGATGTGGAGAAAGGGGAACCCTCTTCCACTGTTGGTGGGAATGCAAGTTGGTACAGCCACTTTGGAAAACAGTGTGGAGATTCCTTAAGAAATTAAAAATAGAGATTCCCTATGACCCTGCAATTGCACTACTGGGTATGTGCCCCAAAGATACAGATGTAGTGAAAAGAAGGGCCATCTGCTCATAGCAATGTTCATAGAAGCAATGTCCATGGTTGCCAAACTGTAGAAAGAACCAAGATGCCCTTCAATGGACAAGTGGATAAGGAAGATGTGGCCCATATACACTATGGAGTATTATGCCTCCATCAGAAAGGATGAATACCCAACTTTTGTATCAACATGACAGGACTGGAAGAGATTATGCTGAGTGAAATAAGTCAAGCAGAGAGAGTCAATTATCATATGGTTTCACTTATTTGTGGAGCATAAGAAATAACATGGAGGACATGGGGATATGGAGAGGAGAAGGGAGTTGGGGGAAATTGAAGGGGGAGGCAAACCATGAGAGACTATGGACTCTGAAAACCAATCTGAGGGTTTTGGAGGGGTGGGGGGTTGAGAGGTTGGGTGAGCCTGGTGGTGGATATTATGGAAGGCACATATTGCAAGGAGCCCTGGGTGTGATGCATAAACAATGAATTCTGGAACACTGAAAAGAAAATTTAAAAATAAATAAAAATTTTAAAACAAACAAACAAAAAATGGACGGGGATATAAAGAGCTTCCAAGACAAGCAAGGTCTAAAATATTATTTGAGGGGCGCCTGGGTGGCTCAGTGGGTTAAGCCGCTGCTTACGGCCCAGGTCATGATCTCAGGGTCCTGGGATCGAGTCCCGCATCGGGCTCTCTGCTCGGCAGGGAGCCTGCTTTCCCCTCTCTCTCTGCCTGCCTCTCTGTCTACTTGTGATCTCTCTGTCAAATAAATAAATAAAATCTTTAAAAAAATATATTATTTGACCACCAAGCTGGCAATACAAGAAATACTAAGGGAGGTTCTATGAAAGAATAAAGAACCCAAGAGTGACATAGAACAGAAAGTTACAGAGAAAATGAATAGAAACAAGGACTTCACAGACAACACGATGTCAATAAAGACTTATCTTTCAGTAATCCCTCTTAGTGTGAATGGCTTAAATACTACCATAAAAGGACACAGGATTACAGACTGGAAGAAATGACAGGACCCGTCCATATGCTGTCTACAATAGACCCATTTGGAACCCAAAGATACATCCAGACTGAAAGTGAAGGCATGGCGAACCATCGTTCATGCCAATGGGGCAGAAAGCTGGGATAACAATCCTCATATCAGAAAAATTAGACTTTAAGCTAAAGACTATAGTCAGAGATACAGAAGGACACTACATCATTCTTAAAGTGTCTATCCACCAAGAAGATATAACAATTGTAAATACTGATGCCCCCAATATGGGAACAGCCAACTGCATAAGCTAACTATTAATCAAAATAAAAAACCATATTGACATGAATATATTAATAGTAGTGGATATTAACATGGCACTCTCAGTAATAGATCATTCAAGCAGAAAATCTAATAAAGAAACAAGAGCTTTGAAAGATACATTGGACCAGATGGACCTCATAGATAAATACAGAACATTCCACCCTAAAACAACAGAATACTTATTCTTCTCAAGCGCACATTGAACTTTCTCCTGAATAGACCACATACTGGGTCACAAATCAGGGCTCAACTGATACAAAACTCTGAAATTATGCCCTGCATATTCTCAGACCAAAATGCTTTGAAACTGGAACTCAACCACAAGAAAAGGTTTGGAAGGAATTCAAACACTTGGAAGCTAAAGAACACCCTGCTTAAGAATGTTTGGATCAACCAGGAAATCAAGGAAGAATTTAAACAATTCATGGAAACCAATGAAAACGAAGACACGTTGGTCCAAAACCGATGGGATATGGCAAAGGTGGTCCTAAGGGCAAATACCTACTCATCCAAGCCTCGCTCAAAAAAATGGAAAAATCCAGAACACACCAGCTCTCTTTGACCTTAAAGAACTGGAAAATCAACAACAAATTAGGCCAACCCCATGCACAAGAAGGGAAATAATAAAGATTAGAGCAGAGATCAATGAGATAGAAAATAGAAATATAGTAGAACACATCAATGAAACCAGAAACTGGTTCTTTGAAAGAATTAATAAGATCAACAAACCACTGGCCAAACTAATCCAAAAGAAAAAAGAGAGGACCTAAATCAATAAAATTATGGATGAAAGGGGAGAGATCATGACTAATGCCAAGTAAATAGAAACAATCATCAGAAATTATTATCAACAGTTATATACCAATAAGTTAAGCAACTTAGAGGAAATGGAGACATTCCTGGAAGCCTAAAAAATTCCAAGACTGAAACAGGAAGAAATTGGCAACCTGAATAGACCAATATCTACTAACAAGATTGAAACACTGATAAAAAAAATTTAAAAATTTAAAAAATTTAAAAAAACACCTTCCAAAATCAAGAGTCCAGGACCTAACGTATTCCCTGGGGAATTCTATCAAACATTCAAAGAAATAATACCTATTCTTCTGAAAGTGTTTCAAAAAAATAGAAAAGAAGGGAAAAAAGAAGGAAAGCTTCCAGACCCTCTATGAAGCGAGCATTACCCTAAACCCCAAACCTGGCCAAGACCACATCATTCTCAATGGGATATAGCTGGCAGCCTTCCCTTTGAGATCACGAACACAACAAGGATGCCCACTCTCACCACTGTCATTCAACATAGTACTAGAAGTTCTAGCAACAGCAATCAGACAACAAAGATAAATAAAAGGTATTCAAATTGGCAAAGAAGACGTCAAACTCTGTTCGCAGATGACATGATACTTTATATGGAAAACCCCAAAGACTCCACCCACAAACTACTAGAACTCATACAGCAATTCAGTAGTGTGGGAGGATAAAAAATCAATGCACAGAAATCAGTTGCTTTCTTACACACTAACACTGAAAATATAGAAATGGAAATTAGAGAATCGATTCCATTTACTATAGCCCAAGAACCATAAGATACCTGGGAATAAACCTAACCAAAGAGGTAAAGGATCTGTACTCAAGGGACTACAGAATACTAATAAAAGAAATTGAAGAGGACACAAAAAGATGGAAAACCATTCCATGCTCGTGGATTGAAAGAATACACATTATTAAAATGTCTATACTGCCTAGAGCAAACTATCCTTTTAATGCCATCCTGATCAAAATTCCACTGGCATTTTTCAAAGTGGTGAAACAAAGAATCCTAAAATTTGTATGGAACCAGAAAAGATCCTGAATTGTTAAGGAAATGTTCAAAAAGAAAAACGAAACTGGGGGCATCACATTGCCTGATTTCAAGCTTTACTACAAAGCTGTGATCACCAAGACAGCATGGTACTGGTATAAAAACAGACACATAGACCAGTGGAACAGAGTAGAGAGCCCAGATATGGACCCTCAACTCTATGGTCAAATAAGCTTCGACAAAGCAGGAAAAAATATACAATGGAAAAAAGACAGTTTCTTCAATAAATGGTGCTGGGCTGATTGGACAGCTATGTATAGAAAAATGAAACTTGACCATTCTCTCACAACATACACAAAGATAAACTCGAAAAGGACAAAAGACCTCAACGTGAGGCAGGAATCTATCAAAATCCTGGAGGAGAACATAGGACATAACCTCTTCGACATCAGCCACAGCAACTGCTTTCAAGACACAGCTCCAAAGGCAAAGGAAATAAATATGAAAATGAACTTTTGGGACTTCATCAAGATCAAAATCGTCTTCACAGCAAAGGAAATACTCAACAAAACATAGAGGCAACCCACAGAATGGGAGAAGATATTTGCAAATGACACTACAGACAAAGAGTTAATATCTAAGATCTATAATGAACTCCTCAAACTCAACACTGAAAAAAACAGATTATCATGTCAAAAAATGAGCAGAAGACATGAACTGACACTTCTCCAAAGAAGACATAAAAATGGCTAACACACACGAAAAAATGTTCATCATCATTAACATCACGGAGATTCAAATCACTACCACATTGAAATACCACCTTATACGAGTTGGAACGACCAAAATTAACAAGACAGTAAGCAACAAATGCCGGAGAGGATGTGGAGAAAGAGGATCCTTCTTACACTGTTGGTGCAGCCACTTTGGATAACAGTGTGGCGATTCCTTAAGAAACTAAAAATAGAGCTTCCCTATGATCCTGCAATTGCACTACTGGGTATTTACCCCAAAGATACAGATGTACTGAAAAGAAGGGCTATCTGTACCCCAATGTTCATAGCAGCAATGGCCAAGGACCCCAAACTGTGGAAAGAGGCAAGATGCCCTTCAACAGAAAAATGATGAAGATATGGTCCATATCTATCAATGGACCATATATAGAATATCTCCCAGATATTCTATATCTGGGAGAATATCTGGGAGATATTCTGTATATGGTCCATATATACAATGGAATATTATACCTCCATCCGATAGGATGGGTATCTTTTACCCAACTTTTGTATCAACATGGACAGGACTGGAGGAGATTATGCTGAGTGAAATAAGTCAGGTAGAGAGTCAATTATATGGTTTCACTTATTTGTGGAGCATAAGGAGTAACATGAAAGACATTGGGAGTTGGAGAGGAGAAGTGGTTTGGGGGAAGTTGTAGAGGAAGAAAACCATGAGAGACTGTGGACTCTCAGAAACAAACTGAGGGTTTTGGAGGGTAGGGGATTGGGGGGATAAGTGAGCCTGGTAGTGGGTATTAAGAAAGTCACGTATTACATGGAGCACTGTGTGTGGTGCATAAATAATGAATCTTGAAACACTGAAAAAATAAAATTAAATTTAAGGGGTGCCTGGGTGGGTTAATATCTCTGCCTTTGGCTCAGGTCATGATCCCAGGATCCTGGGATTGAGCCCCACATGGGGCATTCTGCTCAGCGGGGAGCCTGCTTCCCTTCCTCTCTCTCTGCCTGCCTGTCTGCCTACTTGTGATCTCTGTCTGTCAAATAAATAAATAAAATCTTTAAAAAAATAAAATAAAAATTAAATTAAATTAAAAAAAAGAATTGTGATACCTCCAGCTTCACTTTATTTTTCAGGATTGCTCTAGCTATTTGGGGTCTTTCGTGATTCCATACAAATTTTAGGATTGTCTGTTCTAGCTATGTCAAAAACTATCCTGTTGTTATTTTGATAGGGATTAAATCTGTAGACTGCTTTGGGTAGTATGCACATTTTAACGGTATTGTTCTTCCAATCCATGAACATGGAATGTCCATTTGTTTGTGTCTTTTTCAATTGCTTCATCAGGGCTTCATAGTTTTCAGAGTACAGAACTTTCACCTCTTTCATTAAGTTTAATGCTAGGTATATTATTATTTTTGGTACAATTACAAATGGGATTGATTCCTTAATTTCTCTTTCTGCTATGTCATTATTGTGTATTGAAATGTAACAGATTTCTGTACATTGATTTTGTATCTTGTGACTTTACTTAACTTGTTTAACAGTTCTATCAGATTGTTGGTGGAGACTTTCAGGTTCTCCTTATAGAATATCATGTCATCTGCAAATATTGAAAGTTTACTTTGTCCTTACCTACTTGGATGCCTTTTATTTCTCTTTACTGTTTGATTACTGTGGTTAGGGCATCCAGTACAGTGTTGAATAAAAGGGGGGAGAGTGGACATCCTTGTTTTATTCCTGATTTTAGGTGAAAGTCTCTCAGTTTTTCCCCTTTGAGGATAATGTTGCTGTGGGTTTTTCATATATAGCCTTTATTATGTTGAGGTATTTTCCTTCTAAAACTATTTTATTGAGAGTTTGTATCATGAATGTATGCTGTACTTTGTCAAATGCACTTTGTGTTGTGAATAGACATTTTTATGAAGAAGACACACAAATAGCCAACAGGTCCATGAAAAAGTGCTCAACATCACAAAAATGCAAGTCAAAACCACAAAGACATATTACTTCACAGTTGTTAGAATGACCATAATTAAAAAGACAAAAGATAACAATTGTTGGTAAGAATGTGAAGAAAAGGAAACTCTTGTGCACTATTGGTTGGAATGTAAATTGGTACAATCACTACAGGGAACAGTATGGAGGTTCCTCAATAAATTAAAAATAGAACCACTGTATGATCAGCAATCACACTTTTAGTTATAAAACGTGTGGTATACACACACACATACACAACCAATGGAATGTTATTCAGCCATGAGAAAGAATGAAATCCTGTGGTTTGCAACAACATGTACAGACCCTAAAGGCATTATGCTACAAGAGATAAGTCAGACAAAGAAAAATACTGTTGATATCCACTTATATGAGCAAAATGAAAAAGCCCAACTCAGAGAAACAGAGTAGAATGCAGTTACCAGGCCTGGGGATGATGGAGAATGGGGAGATACTGGCCAAAGGCTACAAGCCTCCGTTAGAAGATGAGTAAAGTCTGGGTATCTAATGCACAGCATAATGATTATAGTTAACAATATTGGGTTATATATTTGGAAGTTGCTAAGAGAGTAGATCCAAAATGTTCTCACTACAAAAAAGAAGTGATAATTAAGTGACATGATGGATGTATTAGCTAATACTACAGAGATAATCATTTTGCAATATATATAAATACCAAATAACACATTGTGCATCGTTAATTTAAACAACATCATATGCCAAATTGTATCTCAATAGAGATGGGGAAAATATTTTTATCTTAAATAATGGTAAACTGATGGAGAAAGATAGATCATACTAATGTTAATTTATTAAAAGCTTGAATAACTATATTAATTTCAAACAGAAGAATTCAGACCAAGGAAAATTATCAGGGATAAAGTGGAGCCTGACATATGATAAGGAAGTTGGTTATCCAAGAAGACATAATAATACTTAATGTATTTACCTAAAAATAGAGCAAAATACATGAGATTACAACTAATAGATCTGCAAGGAGAAATACACAAATTCACAATTATTTTGGAAACATCAACACTCTGCTACCAGACCTGAAAATACTCACCAGGCAATAAAAATCAGTAAGGACATATGTGAATGAAATAGCACAATTGATAAACATATCTGATAACATATATCATCTACTTCATCCAGTGATACTGGAATACATATACTTCTCAAACACACAAAGAATATTCAACAGATAGACCACATCCTGCACCATAAACAAACCATATATTCATTTTTAATAATTTTTATTATGTTAGTCACCATACTGTACATTATTAGTTTTCTTTTTTTAAATTTTTTATTTATTTCTTATTTTTTTATAAACATATACTGTATTTTTATCCCCAGGGGTAGAGGTCTGCGAATCTCCAGGTTTACACACTTCACAGCACTCACCATAGCACATACCCTCCCCAGTGTCCATAACCCCCCTCCCCCTCTCCCAACCCTCCCTCCCCCCAGCAACCCTCAGTTTGTTTTGTGAGATTAAGAGTCACTTATGGTTTGTCTCCCTCCCAATCCCATCTTGTTTCATTTATTCTCCTATCCCCCTAACACCCCATGTTGCATCTCCACGTCTTCATATCAGGGAGATCATATGATAGTTGTCTTTCTCCGATTGACTTATTTCACTAAGCATGAAAACCTCTAGTTCCATCCACATCATCTCAAATGGAAAGATTTCATTTCTTTTGATGGCTGCATAGTATTCCGTTGTGTATATATACCACATCTTCTTTATCCATTCATCTGTTGATGGACATCTAGGTTCTTTCCATAGTTTGGCCACTGTAGACATTGCTGCTACAAACATTTGGGTGCACGTGCCCCTTCGGATCACTACGTTTGTATCGTTAGGGTAAATACCCAGTAGTGCAATTGCTGGGTCATAGGGTAGTTCTATTTTCAACATTTTGAGGAACCTCCATGCTGTTTTCCAGAGTGGTTGCACCAGCTTGCATTCCCACCAACAGTGGAGGAGGGTTCCCCTTTCTCCGCATCCTCGCCAGCATCTCTCATTTCCTGGCTTGTTAATTTTAGCCATTCTGACTGGTGTGAGGTGATACCTCATTGTGGTTTTGATTTGTATTTCCCTGATGCCAAGTGATGTGGAGCACTTTTTCATGTGTCTGTTGGCCATCTGGATGTCTTCTTTTCAGAAATGTCTATTCATGTCCTCTGCCCATTTCTTGATTGGATTGTTCGTTCTTTGGGTGTTGAGTTTGTTAAGTTCTTTATAGATTTTGGATACTAGCCCTTTATCTGATATGTTGTTTGCAAATATCTTCTCCCATTCTGTCAGTTGTCTTTTGGTTCTGTTAACTATTTCCTTTGCTGTGCAAAAGCTTTTGATCTTGATGAAATCCCAATAGTTCATTTTTGCCCTTGCTTCCCTTGCCTTTGGCGGCATTCCTAGGAAGAAGTGGCTGCGGCTGAGGTCGAAGAGGTTGCTGCCTGCATTCTCCTCAAGGATTTTGATGGATTCCTTTCTCACATTGAGGTCCTTCATCCATTTGGAGTCTATTTTCGTGTGTGGTGTAAGGAAGTGGTCCAATTTCATTTTTCTGCATGTGGCTGTCCAATTATCCCAGCACTATTTATTGAAGAGGTTGTCTTTTTTCCATTGGACATTTTTTCCTGCTTTGTTGAAGATTAGTTGACCATAGAGTTGAGGGTCTATTTCTGGGCTCTCTATTCTGTTCCACTGATCTATGTGTCAGTTTTTGTGCCAGTACCATGCTGTCTTGATGATGACAGCTTTGTAATAGAGCTTGAAGTCCGGAATTGTGATGCCACCAACTTTGGCTTTCTTTTTCAATATTCCTTTGGCTATTCGAGGTCTTTTCTGGTTCCATATAAATTTTAGGATTATTTGTTCCATTTCTTTGAAAAAAATGGATGGTATTTTGATAGAGATTGCATTAAATGTGTAGATTGCTTTAGGCAGCATAGATATTTTCACAATATTTATTCTTCCAATCCAAGAGCATGGAACATTTTTCCATTTCTTTGTGTCTTCCTCAATTTCTTTCATGAGTACTTTAGAGGTTTCTGCATATAGATTCTTAGCCTCTTTGGTTAGGTTTATTCCTAGGTATCTTACAGTTTTGGGCGCAATTGTAAATGGGATTGGCTCCTTAATTTCTCTTTCTTCTGTCTTGTTGTTGGTGTAGATAAATGCAACTGATTTCTGTGCATTGATTTTATATCCTGACACTTTACTGAATTCCTGTACAAGTTCTAGAAGTTTTGGAGTGGAGTCTTTTAGGTTTCCCACATATAGTATCATATCATCTGCAAAGAGTGATAGTTTGACTTCTTCTTTGCCGATTTGGATGCCTTTGATTTCCTTTTGTTGTCTGATTGCTGAGGCTAGGACTTCTAGTACTATGTTGAATAGCAGTGGTGATAATGGACATCCCTGCCATGTTCCTGACCTTAACGTAAAAGCTTTCAGTTTTTCTCCATTGAGAATGATATTTGCGGTGGGTTTTTCATAGAAGGCTTTGATAATATTGAGGTATGTGCCCTCTATCCCTACACTTTGAAGAGTTTTGATCAGGAAGGGATGCTGTACTTTGTCAAATGCTTTTTCAGCATCTATTGAGAGTATCATATGGCTCTTGTTCTTTCTTTTATTAATGTGTTCTATCACATTGATTGATTTGCGGATGTTGAACCAACCTTGCAGCCCTGGAATAAATCCCACTTGGTTGTGGTGAATAATCCTTTTAATGTACTGTTGAATCCTATTGGCTAGTATTTTGGTGAGAATTTTTGCATCTGTGTTCATCAAGGATATTGGTCTGTAGTTCTCTTTTTGGTGGGATCCTTGTCTGGTTTGGGGATCAAGGTGATGCTGGCCTCATAAAATGAGTTTGGAAGTTTTCCTTCCATTTCTATTTTTTGGAATAGTTTCAGGAGAATAGGAATGAGTTCTTCTTTAAATGTTTGGTAGAATTCCCCTGGGAAGACATCTGGCCCTGGGCTTTTGTTTGTTTGGAGATTTTTGATGACTGTTTCAATCTCCTTACTGGTTATGGGCCTGTTCAGGTTTTCTATTTCTTCTTGGTTCAGTTTTGGTAGTTTCTATGTCTCTAGGAATGCATCCATTTCTTCCCGATTCTCAAATTTGTTGGCGTAGAGTTGCTCATAGTATGTTCTTATAATCGTCTGTATTTCTTTGGTGTTAGTTGTGATTTTTCCTCTTTCATTCATGATTTTATTTATTTGGGCCCTTTCTCTTTTCTTTTTGATACATCTGGGCAGGGGTTTATCAATCTTATTAATTCTTTCAAAGAACCAGCTCTTAGTTTCATTGATTTGTTCTATTGTTGTTTTTTTTTTTTTTTTTGCTTTCTATTTCATTGATTTCTGCTCTGCTCTTTATTATTTGTCTTCTCCTGCTGGGTTTAGAGTTTCTTTCTTGTTCTTTCTCCAGCTCCTTTAGGTGTAGGGTTAGGTTGTGTATTTGAGACTTTTCTTGTTTCTTGAGAAAGCCTTGTACCGCTATATATTTTCCTCTCAGGACTGCCTTTGCTGCATCCCACAGATTTTGAACTGTTGTGTTTTCGTTATCATTTGTTTCCATGAATTTTTTCAATTCTTCTTTAATTTCCTGGTTGATCCATTCATTCTTTAGAAGGATGCTGTTTAGTCTCCATGTATTTGGGTTCTTTCCAAATTTCCTCTTGTGATTGAGTTCTAGCTTCAGAGCATTGTGGTCAGAAAATATGCAGGGAATGATCCTAATCTTTTGATACCAGTTGAGACCTGATTTGTGACCCAGGATGTGATCTATTCTGGAGAATGTTCCATGTGCCCTTGAGAAGAATGTGTATTCTGTTGCTTTGGGATGAAATATTCTGAATATATCTGTGATGTCCATCTGGTCCAGTGTGTCATTTAAGGCCTTTATTTCCTTGTTGATCTTTTGCTTGGATGATCTGTCCATTTCAGTGAGGGGAGTGTTAAAGTCCCATATACTATTATTGTATTATTATTGATGTGCTTCTTTGATTCTGTTATTAATTGGTTTCTATAGTTGGCTGCTCCCACATTAGGGGCATAGATATTTAAACTTGTTAGATCTTCTTATTGGACAGACGCTTTGAGTAGGATATAGTGTCCTTCCTCATCTCTTATTATAGTCTTTGGCTTAAAATCTAATTGATCTGATATAAGGATTGCCACCCCAGCTTTCTTCTGATGTCCATTAGCATGGTACATTGTTTTCCACCTCTAGCAATGTCCCTCAGTGGAACAGACTTTTTAAAGTCCTGATTTTGTGCTCCTGTTGCTCCGCTGCTTGCAGGGAGCCAGCCCTTCCCCCCACGGTCTATCTTCCCGTCGTTTTGGATTCACTTGTCCACCAGTCCTACCTTTCAGAAAGTGGTTGATTTTCTGTTTCTAGAATTGCTGTTCTTCTTCTCTTCAATCTCCCATTGGATTTGTAGGTGTTTGCAATGTTTAGATAAGCTATTTATCTGATCTCCTGCTACCTGATGTAGTCTCAGCCTGCTACTTTTCCGCCGTCTTGACTCCTCCCCATTATTAGTTTTCTTAAAGACTTTATTTATTTACTTATTTGAGAGAAAAAACGAGAATGGGAGAAAGAGAACATGAGAGGGCAGAGGTCAGAGAGAGAAGCAGACTCCCTGTTGGGCAGGGACCAGAATGTAGGACTTGATCTCAGGACTCCAGGATAATGACCTGAGCCAAAGGCAGTTGCTTAACCAACCGAGCCACCCAGGTGCCCACATTATTAGTTTTTGATGTAGCATTCAATGATTCAATATTTGTTAATATACGCAGTGCTCCATGCAATACGTGCCCTCCTTAACACCCATCACTGGGAACAAACCTTATATTTAAAAGGAAATTGAAAGAGTAATCAAAAGCCTCCCCAAAAACAAGAGTCCAGGGACTGATGGATTCCTAGGGGAATTCTACCAAACATTAAAAAAAGAAATTATACCTATTCTACTGAAGCTGTTCCAAAATATAAGGAACATAAGGAAAACTTCCCAACTCCTTCTATGAGGCCAGAAGTACCCTGATTCCAAAACCAGACAGAGACCCCATCAAAAAGGAGAATTATAGACCAATATCCCTGATGAACATGGATGCAAAATTACTCAACAAGTTCCTAGTCATTAGGATCCAACAATCCATTAAAAGAATTATTCACTATGACCAGGTATTATTTATTCCTGGGATGCAGGGGTGGTTGAACATTTGCAAATCAATCAACATGATACAGCACATTAACAAAAGACAAGAAATTCAAGATCCTCTCAATTGATGCTGAGAAATCATTTCAAAAATACAGCATCTTTTCCTGATAAAAACTCTTCTAATGATAGGGATAGAGGGAGCATACCTCGGTATCATAAAAGCCATCCATGAAAAAGCCCATGGTGAATATAATTCTCAATGGAGAAAAACTGAGAGCTTTTCCCTCGATGTTGGGAGTATGACAGGAATGCCCACTCTCACCACTTTTGTTCAGCATAGGACTAGAAGTCCTAGCCTCAGCAATCAGACAATAAAAGTAAATAAAATGCATTCAAATTGGCAAACAAGAGGTCAAACATTCTCTTTCCAGATGATGTGACACTTTATGTGAAAACCCAAAACACTCCACCTCCAAATTACTAGAACTCATATAGCAGTTCAGCAACATGGCAGGATACAAAGTCAATGCACAGAAATCAGTGGCATTTCAATACACTAATAATGTGACTGAAGAAAGAGACTTTAAGGAATCAATTTCATTTACAATTGCACAAAAACCCACAAGATACCTAGGAATAAACCTAACCAAAGTAGTAAAGGATCTATACTCTAGAAACTAGAGAACGCTCATGAAAGAAATTGAAGAAGACATAAAGAGATGGAAAACATTCCATGCTCATGGTTCAAAAGAATAAAAATTATGAAAATGTCTACATTTTCTACACTTTCAGTGCAATCCCTATCAAAATACTATCTAAATTTTTCACAGAGCTGGAACAACCATCCAAAAAATTGTATGGAACCAGAAAAGATCTCAAATTACCAGGGGATTGTAGAAAAAGAAAACCAAAGCTGGGGGCATCACGTTGCCTGACTTCAAGCTAATACAAAGCTGTGATAACACAGAAATGGACCCTCAACTCTACAGTCAACTAATCTTTTGACAAATCAGGAAAGAATATCCAATGGTAAAATGGAAGTCTATTCAATAAATGGTGCTGGGAATATTGGACAGCTACATGCAGAAGAATGAAACTTGACCATTCTCTTACACCATACACAAAGATAAACTCAAAATGCATGAAAGGTCTCAATGTGAGAAAGGAATCTATCAAAATCCTAGAGAAGAAAATAGGCACTAACTTCTTCAACATTGTCCACAGTGACTTCTTTCAAGACACGTCTCCAAAGGCAGGGGAAAGAAAAGCAAAAATGAACTATTGGGACTTCATCAAGATAAAAAGCTTTTGCACAGCAAAGGAAACAGTCAACAAAACAAAAAGGCAACCCATGAAATGGGAGAAGAAACTTGCAAATGACATTGCAGATAAAGGGCTGGTATCCAAGATCTATAAAGAAAGAACTTCTCAAGCTCAACACCCATAAAACAGATAATCCAGTCAAGAAATGGGCAGGAGACATGAATAGACACCTCTCCAAAGAAGACATACAAATGGCTAACAGACACATGAAAAAACGTTAAACATCACTAGTCATTAGGGCATTTCAAATCAAAACCCACAATGAGATAACTTACACTAGTTAGAATGGCAAAAATTAACAAGTCAGGAAACAAGAACTGTTGGTGAGGATGTGGAGAAAGGGGAGCACTCTTACACTGTTGGTGGGAATGCAAGTTGGTACAGCTACTCTGGAAAACAATATGGAGGCTCCTCAAGATGTTAAAAATAGAGCTACCCTAGGACCCAGGAATTGCACTACAGGTATTTACCCCAAAGATACAGAGGTAGTGAAAAGAAAGGGCACATGAACCCCAGTGTTCATAGCAGCAATGGCCACAGTTGCCAAACTGTGGAAAGACCCAAGATGCCCTTCAACAGATGAATGGATAAAGATGTGGTCCATATATACAATGGAATACTACTCAGCCATCAGAAAGAATGAATATCCGCCATTTGCATCAACATGGATGGAACTGGAGGGGATTATGCCAAGTGAAATAAGCCAAGCAGAGAAAGTCTATTATTATATGTTTTTGCTCATATGTGGAACATAAGGAATGACATGGAGGACCACAGGGGAAGGATGGGAAAACTGAAGGGGAGGAAATCAGAGAGAGAGACAAAACATGAGAGACACTGGAATCAAACTGAGGGTCTCAGAGAGGAGGTGGGTGGGTCATGGGGTAACTGGGTGATGGATATTAAGCAGGACACATGTTGTGATGAGCCCTGGGTGTTATACGCAACTAATGACTCATTGAACACTACATTAGAAACTTATAATGTACTCTAAGGTGGCTAACTGAACATAGTAAAAACAAGGAATTATGAAAATTTACTCAATTAAGAAATAGTTAAATAAACCAATAGAAAAATTCAATTAATAGAAAGTATTTCTATGTAACACCCCCTCCTAATATCCTCAGTTTCCCAGGCAAATAATGAACAATTTCTTTTTTTTTTTAAGATTTTATTTGTCAGAGAGAGAGCAAGAGTGAGAGAGTAAGCGAGCACAAGCAGGGGGAGCAGCAGGCAGAGGGAGAAGCAGGCTTCCTGCTGAGCAGGGAGCCCGATCTGGGACTCAATCCCAGGATCCTGGGATCATGACCTGAGACGAAGGCAGATGCTTAACCGACTGAGCCACCCAGGCACCCCAGTAATGAACAATTTCTATCCTATGTAAAAGTATTTGAGAGACTAGGAGTGTAAACTTTGCATCTTGTTTTACAATGCTCGAGTAACCAAGATCTAAATAAATTGTAAGGGAAATAAAAACAAAAAACATTCATTTTTGTATATAGATGAAAAACTTAAGAAGATATGAAAAAATTTTTTAAATGATGGCTAAATGATATGTTCACTAAATGAACATAATAAAAAGTTAAATAAAGAAAGAAAGAAGAAAGTCGAGGAGAAGTGGTAAGAATAACAGGTAAATGGTCTGGCCTTTACAAAGTGATTCCACCCTCAAGGGAAAATGGAAGAAATCTCTGCTACCTGTTGATAATATAGTGCCCATCAAGCAAGGAGAACTAGACACACGTCAAAGAACTATACAAAGTGCAAAGAGAAATCGTGAACCGTCTGAATCATCTTTGAAGAAACAACTAGTTTCTTAAACTGTGAATAGTTCTGAATATTTCTGATACTTTTTCATAAATAAACATTTTCTTAAGGAGGACACTTCACTGTGATGAGAACTAGGTGTTACATGTAAGTGAGGAATCACTGAATTCTACTCCTGAAAGCAATATTACACTATATATTAACAAACTGAAATTTATTTTTTTTTAATTTTTAAATTAACATATAATGTATTTTTAGCCCCAGGGGTACAGGTGTGTGAATCGCCAGGTTTAACATGTCACAACACTCACCATAGCACATACCCTCCCCAATGTCCATAACCCCACCAGCCTCGCCCGACCCCCCAACCCCAAGCAACCCTCAGTTCGTTTTGTGAGATTAAGTGTCTCTTATGGTTTGTCTCCCTCCTGATCCCATCTTGTTTATTCTTTTCCTAACCTCCAAACTCCCCACGTTGCATCTCCACTTCCTCATATCAGGGAGATCATATCATAGTTGTCTTTCTCTGATTGACTTATTTCGCTGAACATAATACACTCTAGTTCCATTCATGTCATCGCAAATGGCAAGATTTCATTTCTTTTGATGGCTCCATAGTATTCAATTGTATATATATACCACTTCTTCTTTATCCATTCATCTGTTGATGGACAGCTAGGTTCTTTCCATAGTTTGGCTATTGTGGACATTGCTGCTATAAACATTCGGGTGCACGTACCCTTTCGGATCACTACGTTTGTATCTTTAGGGTAAATACCCAGTAATGCAATTGCTGGGTCATAGGGTAGTTCTATTTTCAACATTTTGAGGAACCTCCATGCTGTTTTCCAGAGTGGTTGCACCAGCTTGCATTCCCACCAACAGTGGAGGAGGGTTCCCCTTTCTCCGCATCCTCGCCAGCATCTCTCATTTCCTGACTTGTTAATTTTAGCCATTCTGACTGGTATGAGGTGATATCTCATTGTGGTTTTGATTTGTATTTCCCTGATGCCGAGTGATGTGGAGCATTTTTTCATGTGTCTGTTGGCCATCTGGATGTCTTCTTTGCAGAAATGTCTATTCATGTCCTATGCCCATTTCTTGATTGGATTATTTGTTCTTTGGGTGTTGAGTCTGCTAAGCTCTTTATAGATTTTGGATACTAGCCCTTTATCTGATATGTCATTTGCAAATATATTCTCCCATTCTGTTAGTTGTCTTTTGGTTTTGTTAACTATTTCCCTTGCTCTGCAAAAGCTTTTGATTTTGATGAAATCCCAATAATTCATTTTTGCCCTTGTTTCCCTTGCAATGTTCCTAGGAAGACAATGTTCCTAGGAAGAAGTGGCTGCGGCTGAGGTCAAAGAGGTTGCTGCCTATGTTCTCCTCAAGGATTTTGATGGATTCCTTTCTCACATTGAGGTCCTTCATCCCTTTTGAGTCTATTTTGGTGTGTGGTATAAGGAAATGGTCCAGTTTCATTCTTCTGCATGTGGCTGTCCAATTTTCCCAAAACAATTTGTTGAAGAGCCTGTCTTTTTTCCATTGGGCATTCTTTCCTGCTTTGTCGAAGATTAGTTGACCATAGAGTTGAGGGTCTATTTCTGGGCTCTCTATTCTGTTCCATTGATCAATGTGTCTATTTTTGTGCCAGTACCATACTGTCTTGATGATGACAGCTTTGTAATAGAGCTTGAAGTCCGGAATTGTGATGCCACCAACTTTGGCTTTCTTTTTCAATATTCCTTTGGCTATTCGAGGTCTTTTCTGGTTCCATATAAAGTTTAGGATTATTTGCTCCATTTCTTTGAAAAAATGGATGGGATTTTGATAGGGATTGCATTAAATGTGTAGATTGCTTTAGGTAGCATACACATTTTAAAAATATTTGTTCTTCCAATCCAGGAGCATGGAACATTTTTCCATTTCTCTGTGTCTTCCTCAATTTCTTTCATGAGTACTTTAGAGTTTTCTGAGTATAGATTCTTTGGCTCTTTGGTTAGGTTTATTCCTAAGTATCTTATGGTTTGGGGTGCAATTGTAAACGGGATTTACTCCTTAATTTCTCTTTCTTCTGTCCTGTTGTTGGTGTAAAGAAATGCAACTGATTTCTGCACACTGATTTTATATCCTGACACTTTACTGAATTTCTGTACAAGTTCTAGCTGATTTGGAGTGAAGTCTTTTGGGTTTTCCACATATACTATTATATCATCTGCAAAGGGTGATAGTTTGACTCCTTCTGTGCCGATTTGGATACCTTTAATTTCTTTTTGTTGTCTGATTGCTGAGGCTAGGACTTCTAGTACTATGTTGAATAGCAATAGTGATAATGGACATCCCTGCCATGTTCCTGACCTTAGAGTAAAAGCTCTAAGTTTTTCTCCATTGAGAATGATATTCGTGGTGGGATTTTCATAGATGGCTTTGATAATATTGAGGTATGTGCCCTCTATCCCTACACTTTGAAGAGTTTTGATCAGGAAGGGATGCTGTATTTTTTCAAATGCTTTTTCAGAATCTATTGAGAGTATCATATGGCTCTTTTCTTTCTTTTATTAATGCATTGTATCACATTGATTCATTTGCAGGTGTTGGACCAAACTTGCAGCCCTGGAATAAATCCCACTTGGTCGTGGTGAATAATCCTTTTAAAGTACTGTTGGATCCTATTGGCTAGTATTTTGGTGAGAATTTTTGCATCTGTGTTCATCAAGGATATTGGTCTGTGATTTTCTTTTTTGATGGGATCCTTGTCTGGTTTGGGGATCAAGGTGATGCTGGCCTCATAAAATGAGTTTGGAAGTTTTCCTTCCATTTCTATTTTGGAATAGTTTCAGGAGAATAGGAATTAGTTTTTCTTTAAATGTTTGGTAGAATTCCCCTGGGAAGACATCTGGCCCTGGGCTCTCGTTTGTTTGGAGATTTTTGATGACTGTTTCAATCTCCTCATTGGTAATGGGTCTTTTCAGTTTTCTATTTCTTCTTGGTTCAGTTTTGGTAGTTTCTATGTCTCTAGGAATGCATCCATTTCTTCCCGATTCTCAAATTTGTTGGCGTAGAGTTGCTCATAGTATGTTCTTATAATTGTATTTCTTTGGTGTTGGTTGTGATATTTCCTCTTTCATTCATGATTTTATTTATTTGGGCCCTTTCTCTTTTCTTTTTGATACGTCTGGCCAGGGGTTTATCAATCTTATTAATTCTTTCAAAGAATCAGCTCCTAGTTTTGTTGATTTGTTCTATTGTTTTTTTGGTTTCTATTTCATTGATTTCTGCTCTGATCTTTATGATTTGTCTTCTCCTTCTGGGTTTAGGGTTTCTTTCTTGTTCTTTCTCCAGCTCCTTTAGGTGTAGGGTGAGGTTGTGTATTTAAGACCTTTCTTGTTTCTTGAGAAAGCCTTGTACCGCTATATATTTTCCTCTCAGGACTGCCTTTTCTGTGTCCCACAGATTTTGAACCATTGTGCTTTCATTATCATTTGTTTCCATGAATTTTTTCAATTCTTCTTTAATTTCATAGTTAACCCATTCATTCTTTAGAAAGATGTTGTTTAGTCTTCACGTATTTGCGTTCTTTCCAACTTTCCTCTTGTGATTGAGTTCTAGCTTCAGAGCATTGTGGTCTGAAAATATGCAGAGAATGATCCCAAACTTTTGATACTGTTTGAGACTGGATTTATGACCCAGGATGTGATCTATTCTGGAGAATGTTCCATATGCCCTTGAGAAGAATGTGTATTCTGTTGCTTTGGGATGAAATTTTCTGAATATATCTGTGATGTCCATCTGGTCCAGTGTGTCATTTAAGGCCTTTATTTCCTTGTTGATCTTTGGCTTAGATGATCTGTCCATTTCAGTGAGGGGAGTGTTGAAGTCCCCTACTATTATTGTATGATTGTTGATGTGTTTGTTTGATTATGTTATTAATTGGTTTCTATAGTTGGCTGCTCCCACGTTAGGGGCATAGATATTTAAACTTGTTAGATCTTTTTTTTTTAATATTTTATTTATTTAACAGAGAGAAATCACAACTAGGCAGAGAGGCAGGCAGAGAGAGAGGAGGAAGCAGGCTCCCTGCGGAGCAGAGAGCCTGACGTGGGGCTCGATCCCAGGACCCTGAGATCATGACCTGAGCCGAAGGCAGTGGCTTGATCCACTGAGCCACCCAGGTGCCCCTTGTTAGATCTTCTTATTAGACAGACCCTTTGAGGATGATATAGTGCCCTTCTTCATCTCTTATTATGGTCTTTGGTTTAAAATCTAATTGATCTGATATAAGGATTGCCACCCCAGCTTTCTTCTGATGTCCATTAGCATGGTACATTGTTTTCCACCTCCTCACTTTAAATCTGGAGGTGTCTTCGCATCTAAAATGAGTTTCTTGTAGGCAGCATATTGATGGGTTTTGGTTTTTTATCTATTCTGATACCCTGTGTCTTTTGATTGGGGCATTTAGCCCATTCACATTCAGGGTAACTATTGAGAGATATGAATTTAGTGCCATTGTATTGCTTGTAAGGTGACTGTTACTGTCTATTGTCTCTGTTCCTTTCTGATCTACTACTTTTAGGCTCTCTTTGCTTAGAAGACCCCTTTCAATATTTCTGTAGAGCTGGTTTGGTGTTTGCAAATTCTTTCAGTTTTTGTTTGTCCTAGAAGCTTTTTATCTCTCCTTCTATTTTCAATGATAGCCTAGCTGGATATAGTGTTCTTGGATGCATGTTTTCTCATTTAGTGCTCTGAATATATCATGCCAGTTCTTTCTGGCCTGCCAGATCTCTGTGGAGAAGTCTGCTACCAATCTAATGTTTTTACCATTGTATGTTACAGACTTCTTTTCCCGGGCTGCTTTCAGGATTTTCTCTTTGTCGCTAAGTCTTGTGAATTTTACTATTAGGTGATGGGTTGTGGACCTATTCTTAATGATTTTGAGGGGGGTTCTCTGCACCTCCTATATTTTGATGCTTGTTTGCTTTGCCATAAAGGGAAATTCTCTACAATAATTCTCTCCAGTATACTTCTGCTCCTCTCTCTCTTCTTCTTCTGGAATCCCAATTATTCTAATGTTGTTTCATCCTATGGTGTCATTTATCTCTCAAAATCTCCCCACATGGTCCAGTATTTGTTTGTCTCTCTTTTGCTCAGCTTCTTTATTCTCTGTCATTTGGTCTTCTATATCACTAATTCTTTCTTCTGCCTCATTTATCCTAGCAATAAAGGCCTCCATTTTTTTAAAGATTTATTTATTTGACAGAGATCACAAGTAAGCAGAGAGGCAGGCAGAGAGAGAGGAGGAAGCAGGCTCCCCGCTGAGCAGAGAGCCCGATGTGGGGCTTGCTCCCAGGACCCTGAGAGCATGACCTGAGCTGAAGGCAGAGGCTTAATCCACTGAGCCACACAGGTGCCCCTAAAAGCCTCCATTTTTTATTGCACTTCATTAATACCTTTTTTTATTTCAACTTGGTTAGATTTTAGTTCTTTTATTTCTCCAGAAAGGGCTTTTTATCTCTCCGGAGAGATTTTCTCTAATATCTTCCATGCCTTTTTTTTGAGCTGAGTTAGAACCTTGAGAATCGTCATTCTGAACTCTAGATCTGACATATTACCAATGTCCGTATTGATTAGGTTCCTAGCCTTTGGTACTGCCTCTTGTTCTTTTTTTTGTGGTGAGTTTTTCCGCCTTGTCATTTTGTCCAGATAAGAATATATGAAGGAACAAATAAAATACTAAAAGGGTGGCAAAGACCCCAGGAAAATGTGCTTTAACCAAATCAGAAAAGACCCCAAATTGTGGGAAGGAGAAAGGGGATAAAAAGAAGTTCATATAAATAAAAACTAAAAAAAGAAAACAAATAAAGAAAAAATATAAAAAAGAAATATATACATGTATATGTATATATTTATATATACATACATATATATTATATATACTATATATATATATATGTATATATATATATATATATTAGATGGGTGACTAGAACAGAGTCACCCACTGGAATGAAAATGGCAGCCTCCGAGTCTCAAGCCTGGAGGAGCCAAGAGCTCAGGGCCCCACTCCTCAGTGCACCCTCAGAGAAAAGTGCTCAATCACTCCCATCTCCCTGGCCTCCAGTGGCGCTCCGAACTCACCCAGCCTGTGACCGGTTCAAGGTAACGCCAAGATGAGAGCTCACTCCTCGGTCTGTCTCTGTAGCCAGCTTCCCTGCTCTAATACCTGCAAGCTCTGTGAAACTCAGACACCCCCAAACCTTCTGTAACCCCACGGGACTTGGGGCCACGCTGACCCCGTGTGGGCGTCACCCCAGTTTAGCCTCTGGAGTGATGCCCCTCAGTGGAGCAGACTTTTAAAAGTCCTGATTTTGTGCTCCGTTTTTCCACCACTTGCCAGGAGCCCCCCCCCCCCACCGCGGTCTATCTTCCTGTCACTTTGGATTCACTTCTCCGCTTGTCCTACCTTTCAGAAAGTGGTTGATTTTCTGTCTCTAGAATTGTTGCTCTTCTCTTCAATCTGTTGGATTTATAGGTGTTAACAATTGTTTGATAAGCTATCTAGCTGATCTCCTGCTACCTGACATCGTCTCAGTCTGCTACTTCTCCACCATCTTGACTCCTTCCCATGAACTAGAATTTATTTATTTATTTTTATTTATTTATTTATTTGTTTTTATTTGTTTATTTACAGCATAACAGTGTTCATTGTTTTGGCATCACTCCCAGTGCTCCATGCAGTACGTGCCCTCCCTATTACCCACCACCTGGTTCCTCAACCTCCCACCCCCCCACCCCCCCCGCCGCCCCTTCATAACCCTCTGGTTGTTTTTCAGAGTCCATAGTCTCTCATGGTTCATCTCCCCTTCCAGTTTCCCTCAACTCCCTCTCCTCTCCATCTCCCCATGTCCTCCATGTTCTTTGTTATGCTCCACAAATAAGTGAGACTATATGATACTTGACTCTCTCTGCTTGACTTATTTCGCTCAGCATAATCTCTTCCAGTCCCGTCCATGTTGCTACAAAAGTTGGGTATTCGTCCTTTCTGATGGAGGCATAATACTCCTTTGTGTATATGGACCACATCTTCCTTATCCATTCATCCGTTGAAGGGCATCTTGGTTCTTTCCACAGTTTGGCGACCGTAGCCATTGCTGCAATAAACATTGGGGTACAGATGGCCCTTCTTTTCCCTACATCTGTATCTTTGGGGTAAATACCCAGCAGTGCAATTGCAGGGTCATAGGGAAGCTCTATTCTTAATTTCTTGAGGAATCTCCACACTGTTCTCCAAAGTGGCTGCACTAACTTGCATTCCCACCAACAGTGGAAGAGGGTTCCCCTTTCTCCACATCCTCTCCAACACACGTTGTTTCCTGTCTTGCTAATTTTGGCCATTCTAACTGGTGTTAGGTTGTATCTCAACATTGTTTTAATTTGAATCTCCCTGATGGCTAGTGATGATGAACATTTTTTCATGTGTCTGATAGCCATTTGTATGTCTTCATTGGAGAAGTGTCTGTTCATATCTTCTGCCCATTTTTTGATATGATTATCTGTTTTGTGTGTGTTGAGTTTGAGGAGTTCTTTATAGATCCTGGATATCAACCTTTTGTCTGTACTGTCATTTGCAAATATCTTCTCCCATTCCGTGGGTTGCCTCTTTGTTTTGTTGACTGTTTGTTTCCTTTGCTGTGCAGAAGCTTTTGATCTTGATGAAGTCCTAGCTTTGCGCAGTGGCAGTATCGTAGCCAATGAGGTTTATCCGAGGCGCGATTATTGCTAATTGATCTTGATGAAGTCCCAAAAGTTCATTTTTGCTTTTGTTTCCTTGGCCTTTGGAGACATATTTTGAAAGAAGTTGCTGTGGCTGATATCGAAGAGGTTACTGCCTATGTTCTCCTCTAGGATTCTGATAGATTCCTGTCTCACGTTGAGGTCTTTTATCCATTTCAAGTTTATCTTTGTGTACGGTGTAAGAGAATGGTCGAGTTTCATTCTTCTACATATCGCTGTCCAGTTTTCCCAGCACCATTTATTGAAGAGACTGTCTTTTTTCCATTGAATATTTTTTCCTGTTTTGTAGAAGATTATTTCACCATAGAGTTGAGGGTCCATATCTGGGCTCTCCACTCTGTTCCACTGGTCTATGTGTCTGTTTTTATGCCAGTACCACGCTGTCTTGGTGATCACAGCTTTGTAGTAAAGCTTGAAATCGGGTAACGTGATGCCGCCAGTTTTGGTTTTGTTTTTCAACATTTCCTTAGCAATTCGGGGTCTCTTCTGACTCCATACAAATTTTAGGATTATTTGCTCCAGCTCTTTGAAAAATACTGGTGGAATTTTGATCGGAATGGCATTAAGAGTATAGATTGCTCTAGGCAGTATAGACATTTTAACAATGTTTATTCTTCCAATCCAAGAGCATGGAACAGTCTTCCATCTTTTTGTGTCTTCTTCAATTTCTTTCATGAGTGTTCTGTAGTTCCTCGAGTACAGGTCCTTTACTTCTTTGGCTAGGTTTATGCCCAGGTATCTTATGGTTCTTGGTGCTATAGTAAATGGAATCGATTCTCTAATTTCCCTTTCTGTATTTTCATTGTTAATGTATAAGAAAGCCACTGATTTCTGTACATTGACTTTGTATCCTGCCACGTTACTGAATTGCTGTATGAGTTCTAGTAGTTTGGGGGTGGAGTCTTTGGGGTTTTCCATATAAAGAATCATGTCATCTCCGAAGAGAGAGAGTTTGACTTCTTCCTTGCCAATTTGGATACCTTTTATTTCTCTTTGTTGTCTGATTGCCATTGCTAGAACTTCTAATACTATGTTGAACAAGAGTGGTGAGAGTGGGCATCCTTGTCATGTTCCTGATCTCAACGGGAAGGCTGAAAGCTTTTTCCCGTTGAGGATGATATTTGCTGTGGGTCTTTCATATGAACTGGAATATATATAAAAATTTGAAAAGGAAAAAAGTATTGAGAGTAACTCTACTTTTATTTTGAATGAAGTCCAGGAAGTTTATTTTTGCTTTTTTTTCCCTTGCCTCAGGAGACATATCTAGAATAAAGTGTGTGTTCTTAATCTTTTTCTGCTTGCAGTCAAGGAGCTAGAACTTCTAAGCACAAGAGCTCTAGCACTAAGTCTGTACTGTGTACCAAAACATTGGAAACTGAGTTAAAAATTAGTGTTAACAGCCTTTAAGGTATTTAAATTATTCCTTTGCTTGGGAAGTCACCTCTTATGCAGAAAATTAATAACACTCAATTTAGAACACAGCATTTTCATTCTTAATAGTATTGCAAGAAACTGTTTTTGAAACTTCTTTTTGAAATGTATGTGCTTGACCTAGAAGAGTTCTATGCATGAATAGTTACAAAGAAGTGCTACCAGTCCTGAGACGATTCATGAATATCAAGGTTATTGAAATTGAATAGCCTTGTGAATAATTAAGTATTATCAGGACATTAGGAGAAGGAAGGGAAAAATGAAGGGAGAGAATCAGAGGAGGAGATGAAGAGACTAAGGACTCTGGGGGAAAAATTGAGGGTTTCAGAGGGGAAGGGGGTTGGGGTATGGGTTAGCCCAGTGAGGGGTTTTAATGGGGGCACATATTGCAATGAGCACTGGGTATTATATGCAAACAATGAATCATGGGACACTACAACAAAAACTAATGAAGTACTGTATGGTGACTAACAGGACATAATAAAAAAATTTTTAAATGAAAGCAAAAAATAAAAGAAATAGGTTTATAACATTTTGTACTTCATGCGTATGTTTTTCTTTCAGAGAAAGATTTGACCTTAGTGAGAGCAAAGCCAGCAGTATGTCAACAAGTTGTGTAATTTTCATATTTCAAGCATTAAATTTCCTTTGAAGAAAGATGTGCCCTTGCTGGACTAAAGCTCTACATCAATTGAAGATAAAATGGAAAGATCCATAAGTGACAACATGCTCAGAGCTGAGGCTTTAACATTTCTTTTCCAAGGCTATGAATTTTTTACTCTCATCTAAGTCAATTTTAAACTTGATGTGAGGTCATTGCTTCTGAAACCAGAAGGTGGATACAAGTCTAAGTAAAAGTCCAAAATTAAGTGATTCTAAAAGATTTACATTCAAGTGTTGGAAGTCTTAGAGAAACCAGGCAAGAAATAGAACTAAAAAGGAACCAAATTGTAAATGAAGAAGTAAAATTTTCCTGTTTGCAGATGACATGATCTTATATGTAGAAAACTCTAAAGACACTACCCAAAAATTCTATTAGAACTTAAAAAAAAAGTGAAGTTACAGCATACAAAAATCAACATACAAATATCTGTTTCATTTCCATAAGCCAATACAAAATGATCTAAAAAGGAAATTAAGAAAAATCCCATTTACAGAGGCATCAAAAAGAATAAAATACTTGTTAGGAAACCAAGGAAGTGGAAACCTTGCACAATGAAAACTACAAAACCTGATATAAGTGACAGAAGACACAAATAAATGGAAAGATATCCTATGACCATGAATTAGAAGACTTAATATTGTTAGAATTTTCCATGTTCTACAGATTCAATGCACTCTTACCAAAATTCTAATGCCTTTTTTTAACCAAAAGAGAAAAAACACTCCTAAAATTCATGTGGGGCACAAAGGACCCCGAATAGTCAGAGCAACCTTGAGCAAGAAGAAAGTTGGAGCCATCACACTTCCTGATTTCAAAGTGTTTTAGAAAGCTAGAGTAATTAAACCACTATAATGCTGGTATAAAAACAGACATATAAGGCAATGGAAAAGAACAGACGCCCCAGAAATAAATCTACATTTATACAGTCAACAGTTTTTCTACAAGAGTGTCAATGGGGAAAGGATATACTTTTTTCATATAGTGTTCAATGACTCATTAGGTGCATATGACACCTAGTGTTCATCACAACACATGCCCTCTTTAATACCCATTACCCAGTTATTACCCCATGACCCCATCCCCTCCACTCTGAGACCCTCAGTTTGAATCCCAGATTCCAGAGTCTTTCATGTTTTATCTCTCTCTCTCTGATTTCCTCCCCTTCAGTTTTCCCATCCTTCCCCTGTGGTCCTCCATGCCATTCCTTATGTTCCACATATGAGTGAAACCATATGATAATAGGCTTTCTTTGTTTGACTTACTTCACTCGGCATAATCCCCTCCAGTTCCATCCATGTTGATGCATATGGTGGGTATTCAGCGAAACAAAACAATCTGCCAATAAAGATTTCCACATCCACAAAAACTATCCTTTCAAAAATGAAGGAGAAATTAAGACATTTTAAGATGAATAAAAACTGGGAGAATTAGTTGCTCACATACCAACACCACAAGAAATACCAAAGTACATTGGGCTTTGAAATGAAAAAAAAAAAAACAAACCACTAGACAGAAACTCCAGTCAAACACATATACACTGATAAAAGTAACTACATCAGTAAGTAAAAACTACATAAAAGTTATGTATAAATATATGAAAATATAAAAAGGCAAATGAGATATGTAATATTTTCATCCCCTACTTGATTTTTTATTTTTTTATCTCCTAACCAAACTTTATGATGATGATGATGATGATGATGATGATGATGATGATGATGTTCAGTTAGCCCCTGAACAGTACATCACTAGTTTTTGATGTAGTGTTCAATTATTCATTAGTTATATAACACCAAGTGCACATCACAACACATGCCCTTCTTAATACCCATCACCCTGTTACATACCCATCACCCTGTTACCCCTTCCCCTCTGAGACATTCAGATCATTTCCTGGGGTCCATAGTCTCTCATGATCCATCTCCACTCTGATTTTTCTATCTTCAGAATTCCCTCCCTTTCTTCTACCTGATTTTTTTCTAATTTATTAATTTATTTTTTAAATTTCTTTTCAGTGTGCCAGAATTCATTGTTTATGTACCACACCCAGTGTTAAATGCAATACATGCCCTCCATAATACCCACCACCAGGCTCACCCAATCTCCCAGATCCCACGTCTCCAAAACCCTCAGATTGTTTTTCAGAGTCCATAGTCTCTCACGGTTCATCTACCCCTCCGATTACCCCCAACTCCTTTTTCCTCTCCATCTCCCCATGTCCTCTATGTTACTTCTTATACTCCTCAAATAAGTGAAACCATATGATAATTGACTCTCTTTGCTTGACTTACTTCACTCAGCATAATCTCTTCCAATCCCATCCATGTTGATACAAAAGTTGGGTATTCATCCTTTCTGATGGAGGCATCATACTCCATCGTGTATATGGACCACATCTTCCTTATCCATTCGTCCATTGAAGGGCATCTTGGTTCTTTCCACAGTTTGGCGACTGTAGCCATTGCTGCTATGAACATTGGGGTACAGATGGTCCTTCTTTTCACTACATCTGTATCTTTGGGGTAAATACCCAGTAGTGCAATTGCAGGGTCATAGGGAATCTCTATTTTTAATTTCTTAAGAAATCTCCACACTGTTCTCCAAATTGGCTGTGCCAACTTGCATTCGCAAAAGCAGTGTAAGAGGTTTCCCTTTCTGCACATCCTCTCCAACACTTGTTGTTTACTGTCTTGTTATTTTTTGCCATTCTAGCTGGTGTAAGGTGGTATCTCAATGTGGTTTTGATTTGAATCTCCCTGATGGCTAGTGATGATGAACATTTTTTCATGTGTCTTATAGCCATCTGTATGTCTTCATTGGAGAAGTATCTGTTCATGACTTCTGCCCATTTTTTGACATGATTATCTGTTTTGTGTGTGTTGAGTTTGAGAAGTTCCTTATAGATCCTGGATATCAACCTTTTGTCTGTACTGTCATTTGCAAATATCTTCTCCTATTCTGTGGTTGCCTCTTTGTTTTGTTGACTGTGTCCTTTGCTGTGCAGAAGCTTTTGATCTTGGGGAAGTCCCAAAACTTCATTTTCGCTTTTCATTTCCTTTGCCTTTGAAGACATATCTTGAAAGAAGTTGCTGTGGCTGATATTGAAGAGGTTACTGCCTATGTTCTCCTCTAGGGTTCTGATGGATTCCTCCCTCACATTGAGGTCTTTTATCCATTTTGAGTTTATCTTTGTGTATGGCGTAAGAGAATGGTTGACTTTCATTCTTCTACATATAGCTCTCCAATTTTCCCAGCACAATTTATTGAAGAGACTGTCTTTTTTCCCCTGTATATTTTGTCCTGCTTTGTCAAAGATTAGTTGACCAGAGAGTTGAGGGTCCATATCTGAGCTCTCTACTCTGTTCCACTGGTCTACGTGTCTATTTTTATTTTTTTTAAATAAAGATCTTATTTATTTATGACAGAGAGAGATAGTGAGAGAGGGAATACAAGCATGCAGGAGTTGGAGAGGGAGAAACAGGCTACCCGCTGAGCAGAGAGCATGATATGAGGCTTGATCCTAGGACACTGGGTTCATGACCTGATTTAAAGGCAGATGCCTAATGACTGAGCCACCCAGGTGCCCATACGTGTCTATTTTTATGCCAGTACCATGCTGTCTTGGTGATCACAGCTTTGTAGTAAAGCTTGAAACCAGACAACGTGATGCCCCCAGTTTTGTTTTTCTTTTTCAACATTTCCTTAGCAATTTGGGGTCTCTTCTGATTCCATACAAATTTTAGGATTGTTTCCTCCAGCTCTTTGAAAAATGCCAGAGGAATTTTGATAAGAATGGCGTTGTAAGTATAGATTGCTCTAGGCAGTGTAGACATTTTAACAGTGTTTATTTTTCCAATCCATGAGCATGGAATGGTTTTCCATCTTTTTGTGTCCTCTTCAGTTTCTTTCATGAGTGTTCTGTAGTTCCTCGAGTACAGATCCTTTACCTCTTTGTATAGGTTTATTCCAGGAATCTCATGGTTCTTGGTGCTATAGTAAATGGAATCGATTCTCTAATTTCCCTTTCTGTATTTTCATTGTTAGTATATAAGAAAGTAACTGATTTCTGTACATTGACTTTGTATCCTGCCACATTTCTGCATTGCTGTGTAAGTTCTCATAACTTGGGGGTGGAGTCTTTTGGGTTTCCCATATAAAGTATCATGTCATCTGCGAAGAGAGACAGTTTGACTTCTTTGCCAATTTGAGTACATTTTATTTCTCTTTGTGGTCTGATTGCTGTTGCTAGGACTTCTAATATTATGTTAAATAAGAGTGGTGAGAATGGGCATCCTTGTCATGTTCCTGATCTCAACAGGAAGGCTGTCAGCTTTTTCCCATTGAGGATGATATTTGCTGTGGGTTTTTCATAGATAGACTTTATGAAGTTGAGGAATGTTCCCTCTATCCCTATACTCTGAAGCGTTTTAATCAGGAAAGATGCTGGATTTTGTCAAATGCTTTTTCTGCATCAATTGAGAGGACCATGTGGTTCTTCTCTCTTCTCTTATTGATTTGTTCTATCATATTGATTGATTTGCGAATGTTGAACCATGCTTGCTTCCCAGGGATGAATTCTACCTGGTCATGGTGGATAATCTTTTTAATGTGCTGTTGGATCCTATTAGCTAGGATCTTGTTGAGAATCTTAGCATCCATATTCATCAGTGGTATTGGTCTGAAATTCTCCTTTTGGTGGGGTCTTTGCCTGGTTTGGGGATCAGGGTAATGCTGGCTTCCTAAGAAGAGTCCGGTAGTTTTCCTTCTGCTTCAATTTTTTGAAACAGCTTCAGGAGAATAGGTGTTATTTCTTCTTTGAAAGTTTGGTAGAATTCCCGCGGGAATCTGTCAGGTCCTGGGCTCTTGTTTTTTGGGAGGTTTCATCACTGCTTCAATCTCATTACTAGATATCTGCCTATTCAGGTTGTCAATTTCTTCCTGGTTCAATTTTGGAAGTTTATAGTTTTCCAGGAATGCATCCATTTCATCCAGGTTGCTTGGCTTATTGGCACATAACTGTTGATAATAACTTCTGATGATTGCTTCTATTTCCTTGGTGTTAGTTGTGCTATCTCCCTTTTCATTCATAATTTTATTAATTTGGGCCATCTCTCTTTTCTTTTGGATTAGTTTGGCCAATGGCTTTTCGATCTTATTGATTCTTTCAAAAAACCAGCTTCTAGTTTCATTGATGCATTCTACTGTATCTCTAGTTTCTAACTCATTGATCTCTGCTCTACTCATGATTATTTCCCTTCTGGTGTTTGGAGTTGGCTTAATTTCTTGTTGATTCTCCAGTTCTTTAAGGTGTAGAGACAGCTAGTGCATTCTGGATTTTTCAGTTTTTTAAGGGAGGCTTGGATGGCTATGTATTTCCCCCTTAGGACCGCCTTTGCTGTATCCTATACATTTTGGACCAAAGTGTCTTCATTCTCATTGGTTTCCATGAATTGTTTAAGTTCTTCTTAAATTTCCTGGTTGCTCCAAGCATTCTTAAACAAGGTGGTCTTTAGCTTCCAGGTGTTTGAATTCCTTCCAAAATTTTCCTTGTGGTTGAGCTCCAGTTTCAAAGCATTTTGATCTGAGAATATGCAGGGAATAATCTCACTCTTTTGATATCGATTGAGCCCTGATTTGTGACCCAGTATGTGGTCTATTCTGGAAAAGTTCCATGTGCCCTTGAGAGGAATGAGTATTCTCTTGTTTTAGGGTGGAATGTTCTGTATATATCTATGAGGTTCATCTGGTCTAATGTGTCATTCAATGCTCTTGTTTCTTTATTGATTTTCTGCCTGGATAATCTGTCTTTACTGAGAGTGGCATGTTAAGATCTCCTACTATTAATGTATTCATATCAATGTGAATTTTTATCTTGAGTAACTGTTTTCTTGTGTAATTGGCTGCTCCCATATTGGGGGCAGAAATATTTACAATTGTTAGATCATCTTGGTGGATAGTCCCTTTAAGAATTATGTAGTGTCTTTCTGTATCTCTACTACAGTCTTCAGTTTAAAATGTAATTTATCTGACATGAGAATCACTACCCCAGCCTTCTTTGAGGCCCATTGGCATGAAAGATGCTTCTCCATCCCTTCACTTTCAGTCTGGGTGTACCCTTAGGTTCGAAATGGATCTCTTGTAGACAACATATGGATGGGTCCTGTCATTTTATCCAATCTGCAACCCTGGGCCATTTTATGGGTGCATTTAGGCCATTCATGTTGAGAGTGATTATTGAGAGATACATTTTTATTGACATCCTGTTACCTGTGAAGCCTTTGTTTCTATATATTGTCTCCATATATTTCTGTTCAATGATATCCTTGGGCTTTTTTCTCTTTTGTAGAACCCCCCCTTGATATTTCTTGCAGTGTCAGCTTGGTGGTCACATATTCTTTTAAACCTTGCCAGTCTTGGAAGCTCTTTATCTCTCCATCCATTTTGAATGTTAGTCTTGCTGGATGAAGTATTCTTGGCTGTATGTTTTTCTCATTTAATGCCCTGAATACATCTTGCCAGCCATTTCTGGCTTGCCAGGTTTCTGTGGACAGGTCTGATGTTATTCTGATGGGCTTTCCTCTATATGTAAGGGATTTCTTCCCCCTCGCTGCTTTCAAGAGCTCCTGTCTACAATTGTGATTCATCATTTTCACAATCAGGTGTCTCGAGGTCTTTCTAGATTCTATGATCTTGGGGGAAAACCTTTCTGCCTCTAGTACACAAACGCTGGTTCCATTAGCCAGACTGGGAAAATTTTCATGGAGAATTTGTTCATTGATATCTTCTAGTCTTCTTTCTTTCTCCTCCTCCTCTGGGATTCCACTAATTCTGATTTTGAAACATTTCATGGCATCATTTATTTCCCTAATTCTGTTTTCATGGCTTCTGAGCTGTTTGCTCCAGGCTTCCTCCTGATCTTTTTTCTCTGTTTGTCCTCCAGATCACTAATTCTATCTTCTGCCTCAGTTACCCTAGCTTTTAGAGAATTTAGATTAGATTGGAACTCATTGAGAGCATTAACATCATCCCTCATGGCTTTCACTTCTGCCCTAATCAATTCCATTTTGTCATCAAAGGCTTTCTCCAACCTAGCTATTGCCTAGATAATTGTTAGCCTGAATTCCCTTTCTGGCATACTGTTTATGTCCATATCCAAAAGTTCTGATGGAAAGGGCCCAATCTCTGAATTTTTCCTCTGTTGGGCATTCCTCCTCCTAGTCATTTTGGTGAGAGATGGTGGAACGGATGTGTAGCTGAATGTATCAACTGTGATGCAGGCAAGGTGCACTCTGGAACACTTCTGAGCAATCGAGATTCCCCACCAAAAAGAAAGAAAAAAGAAAAAGATAGAGAGAGGGGAAAAAAAAGAAAAAATAAAAGAGAAGGCCCAGCCCAAATGGGTCCCAATGGTAAGATTTATGAAGTATACAAACAAAAACAAACAAAAGACTGACAAAAGTAGGTGACAAGAGAAAAAAATAAAAATAAAAAAAGAACCCAGCCAAAATGAACCCCAAATATAAGATTTATACTACCAGAACAAAATCAAATACACAGAAACACTGACAGAAGAAAAAGATGGGAGGGTGGTTATAAATTCTCAGTGTGGGCGAGGAACATTATTTTGATTCTTCTTGGATGTATCTTGATATCTTTGTTAAAGGACTCAAATTTCCTGAGATAAAGGGGGATTAAAACTGGTTTACCTATAGGGGTAGCATTGATTGGGGAAAGGGGATTACTTTGAAGCTTAGCTTTACATTATTATTATTACAAAAAATAATAATAATAAAATAAATTTAAAAAAATAAAAATAGAAAAGAAAAAGAAAAACACAGGTATATGTATCAAAAAAGTTCAGGTTAAAAGTTATTATGGAATTTGATGTACTGAACATCTCATTGTGATGGTAAATAGGTTAAAAAGTTATATAAAAAAATGAAAAGAACCAGAATAGTGGGAATGAATTAAAAATAAAAGTTGTATCTATGAAGTAGTGGTGGTTGTCCTCTTGGTTTTTATTTTGTTTTGTTTGGTTTTGTTTCTCTGGCTTTCTGGGGGGGGGGGGGGTCTTGCCCATGGTTTTTCAGGGAGTCTTGCTAGAGTTGAGTCCTCCTAACCCCATCAAGGGGTTGAGCTCTAAGGAAACCGGTTTTTCAGGCTTTTGTTTTCTGGAGGTTTTTTTGTTTTTGTTTCTAATATTTTATTTATTCATTTGACAGAGAGAGACCACAAGCAGGAAGAGCAACAGACAGGGGCGGGGGGGGGGGGGAGCAGGCTCCCCACTGAGCAGAGAGCCCAATGTGGGCCTCGATCCCAGTACCCTGGGATCATGACCCGAGCTGAAGGCAGAGGCTTAACCCACTGAGCCACCCAGGCGCCCCTGAAGGTTTTTTTTTTTTATTTGTTACTTTGTTTTTTCTCCCCTTGGCAGCTCTTGGTAGTTCTTTGGAGGTTTAGAGGAAAGCAAATTGCACCCAGACCTCCATCTCAGTCTGTTCCCCTCTGGTTGCTCCAGAGCACATAAATTCCTCCTCTGCCACTGGCAGAGCACGTCCCCAGTCATGGTCTCTGGGGTCACAGGAACTCTCACTTGTACCCAAAACAATGAGAAATACTAGCGGCCGCTGTCTTGGGAGGTCCCGACCACCAGAGAGATCCCAAGCAGATAAAGCGCACTGAGATTTTCAGGATGGCCTGGGCTGAGAGTGCTCAGACTCTCCAGGTCCTAGAGAGCGCCGGCTGGCTGGCGCCTGCACGGACCTCTCTCAGGGGAGGGTGTGGGGCGTGACTCAAACCCTGGTCATGCAGCACGTGTGCAGAATGCAAAAGGCTGTGGTTCTGCCAGTTGGTGTCCACAGCCGGCTCCTTCACCCTCATGGGCACCGCCACCCAGACACTCTTAGGCATGCTGGCAGCTCAGGAACCAAGACCTGGGTCTCAGTTTGAAACAGCGCCTCCTTCTACCCCTTCTTTTCTATTTTTTGAAACACCTTCAGAATAGGTATTATTTCTTCTTTGAATGTTTGGTAGAATTCCCCAAGGAATATGTCAGGTCCTGGACTCGTTTTTTGGAAGGTTTTTTTATCAGTGTTTCAATCTTGTTACTAGATATTGGTCTATTCAGGTTGCCAATTTCTTCCTGTTTCAGTTTTGGAATTTTTAGGCTTCCAGGAATGCCTCCATCTCTTCTAGATTGCTTAACTTATTGGCATATAACTATTGATAATTTCTGATGATTGTTTCTTTTTTTTCTTTTTTTTTAAGATTTTATTTATTTATTTGAGAGAGAGACAGTGAGAGAGAGCATGAAAGGGGAGAAGGTCAAAGGGAGGAGACTCCCCACGGAGCAGGGAGCCTGATGCCGGACTTGATCCCAGGACCCTGGGATCATGACCTGAGCTGAAGGCAGTCGCTTAACCAACTGAGCCACCCAGGCACCCTGATGATTGTTTCTATTTACTTAGCAATAGTCATGATCTCTCCCCTTTCATCCATAATTTTATTAATTTGAGTCATCTCTCTTTTCTTTTGGATTAGTTTTGGCCAGTGGTTTGTCGATCTTATTAATTCTTTCAAAGAACCAGTTTCTGGTTTCACTGATGTGTTCTTCTGTATCTCTGGTTTCTATCTCATCGATCTCTGCTCTAATCTTTATTATTTCCCTTCTTGTGTATGGGGTTGGCTTAATTTGTTGTTGATTTTCCAGTTCTTTAAGGTCAAAGAGAGCTAGTGTGTTCTGGATTTTTCCATTTTTTTGAGCGAGGCTTGGATGAGTAGGTATTTCCCCCTTAGGACCACCTTTGCCATATCCTATTGGTTTTGGATGAATGTGTCTTCATTTTCATTGGTTTCCATGAATTGTTTAAATTCTTCCTTGATTTCCTGGTTGATCCAAACATTCTTAAGCAGGGTGTTCTTTAGCTTCCAAGTGTTTGAATTCCTTCCAAACCTTTTCTTGTGGTTGAGTTCCAGTTCCAAAGCATTTTGGTCTGAGAATATGCAGGGCATAATCTCAGTGTTTTGTATCGGTTGAGCCCTGATTTGTGACCCAGTATGTGGTCTATTCAGGAGAATGTTCAATGTGTGCTTGAGAAGAATAAGTATTCTGTTGTTTTAGGGTGGAATGTTCTGTATATATCTATGAGGTCCATCTGGTCCAATGTGTCTTTCAAAGCTCTTTTGTTTCTTTATTAGATTTTCTGCTTGAATGATCTATTACTGAGAGTGCCATGTTAATATCCACTGCTATTAATGTATTCATATCAATATGGCTTTTTATTTTGATTAACAGTTGGCTTATGTAGTTGGCTGTTCCCATATTGGGGACATTAATATTTACAATTGTTAGATCTTCTTGGTGGATAGACACTTAAAGAATGATGTAATGTCCCTCTGTATCTCTGACTATGGTCTTTAGCTTAAAGTCTAATTTTTCTGATATGAGGATTGTTATCCCAGCTTTCTGGCCCATTGCCATGAATGATGGTTCTCCATCCCTTCATTTTCAGTCTGAATGTATCTTTAGGTTCCAAATGTGTCTCTTGTAGATAGCATATGTACAGGTCCTGTCATTTTATCCAATCTTCAACCTTGTGCCATTTTTTGGTAGCCTTTAGGCCATTCACATTGAGAGTGGTTATTGAAAGATACTTTTTTTAAAAGATTTTATTTATTTATTTGACAGACAGAGATCACAAGTAGGCAGAGAGGCAGGCAGAGAGAGAGGAAGGGAAGCAGGCTCCCTCCTGAGCAGAGAGAGAGCCCAATGCGGGGCTCAATCCCAGGACCTTGAGATCATGACCTGAGCCAAAAGCAAAGGCTTTAACCCATTAAGCCACCCAGATGCCCCCGAAAGATACGTTTTTATTGACATCATGTTGTCTGTGAAGTTCTTTTTTTCCGTACTGTAAATTTCTGATCTATGTCACTCTTGGGATCTTTCTTCTTTTATAGAAACCCCCTTAATATTTCTTATAGTGCCAGCTTGGTGGTCACATACTCTTTTAGACCTTGCCAGTCTTGGAAGCTCTAAATCTCTCCATGCATTTTGAATGTCAGCCTTCCTGGATAGAGTATTCTTGGCTGCTTGTTCTTCTCATTTAGTGCCATGAAGATGTCCTGCCAGCCCTTTCTGTCTTGCCAGGTTTCTGTGGACAAGTCAACTAATCTTCGACAAATCAGGAAAAAATATCCAAGTAAAAAAGACAGTCTCTTCGATAAGTGATGCTGGGAAAATTGGACAGCCACATGCGAGAAATGAAGGTGGACCATTCTTTCACACCATACACAAAGATAAACTCAAAATGGATGAAAGACCTCAATGTGAGACAGGAATCCATCAAAATCCTAGGGGAGAACAAAAGCAGCAACCTCTTTGACATCGGCCACAGAAACTTCTTTCATGACATGTCTCTAAAGGCAAGGGAAACAAAAGTGAAAATGAACTTTTGGGACTTCATCAAGATAAACAGCTTCTACACAGCAGAAGAACCAGTCAGCAATACAAAGCGCCAACCCAAGGAATGGGAGATGATATTTGCAAATAAAATTACAGATAAAGGGCTGGTATCCAAGATCTATAGAGAACTTCTCAAACTCAACACCCATAAAATAAAAATCCAGTCAAGTAATGGGTGGAAGACATGAACAGACACCTCTCTATAGAAGACATACAGATGGCTAACAGAGACATGAAAATATGCTCAAAATCATTAGCCACCTGGGAAATTCAAATCAAAACCGCACTGAGATACCAACTTACACCAGTTACAATGGCAAAAATTGACAAGGCAAGAAACAAAAAATGTTGGATAGGATGTGAGAAAGGGGAACCCTTTTACAGTGTGGGTGGGAATGCAAGTTGGTGCAGCCACTTTGGAAAACAGTGTAGAGGTTCCTCAAAAAATTGAAAATAGAGCTACCTTATGACCCAGCAATTTTGCTACTAGGTATTTACCCTAAAGATACAGATGTAGTGAAAAGAAGGGCCATATGCACCCCAATGTCCATAGCAGCAATGTCCACAATAACCAAATTGTGAAAAGGGCTGAGATGCCCTTCAACAGACAAATGGATAAAGAAAATGTGGTCCATATACACAATGGAATATTACTCAGCAATCAGAAAAGATGAATACCCAACTTTTGCATCAATATGGATGGGACTGGAGGAGATTATGCTGAGTGAAATAAATCAAGCAGAGAAAGTCAATTATCATATAGTTTCACTTACTTGTGGAACATAAGGAATAGCATGGAGGACATTAGGAGAAGGAAGGGAAAAATGAAGCGGGGGTGGGAATCGGAGGGGGAGACAAACCATGACAGACTGTGGGCTCCAGGAAACAAACTGAGAGTTTTAACATGGAGTGGGGTAGGGGGATGGATTGTCATGGTAATGAGTATTAAGGAGGTCGTGTATTGCATGGAGCACTGGGTGTTCCATGCAAACAATGAACCATGGAACATTACGTCAAAAACTAATGACATACTCTATGGTGACTAACATAACATAATAAAAGTAAAAAATTTAAAAAAAGAAAGACACAAAAGATCTAGAAAAGGCAAAGCAACCTTGGAAAGAAGTAAAGCTGGAGGCATCACAGTTGCTACAACTGAGGTCAAAGATATCACTGTTTAGGCAATATCTTCTTTGACATTTGCCATAGCAACTTCTTTCTATTTATGTCTCCTGAAGCAAAGGAAAGAAAAGCAAAAATAAGCTATTGGGGGCACCTGGGTGGTTCAGTTGGTTAAGGTTTGCCTTCAGCTCAGATCATTTCTCAGGGGGCTGGGATCAAGCCTCACATGGGACTCCATGCTCAGCAGGGAGTCTGTTTCTCCTTATTCCTCTGTCCTTCACCCCACTCGTGCTCTCTCTGTCAAATAAATAAGTAAATAAAAACTTTTTAAACATAAGCTATTCAGACTACATCAAAATAAAAAGCTTCTGCACAGCAAAGGAAATGGTCAAGAAAACTAAAAAGCAACCTATAGAATGGGAGAAGACATCTACAAATGACATATCTGATAAAGGGTTAGTATCCAAAATATATAAAGAGCCTATCAAACTCAACACTGAAAAAATGAATAACCCAATTAAAAATTGGTAGAAGTCATGAATAGACATTATTCCAAAGAGACATAGATGGCCAACAGACACATGAAAAGATGTTCAACATCATTCATCATCAGGGAAGTACAAATCAACATTATGATGAAATGCCCCTTCACAACAGTCAGAATATTCAAATTAACAACACATGAAACTACAGGTATTGGCAAGGATGTGGAGAAAGTGGAACTTTCTTATAGTGTTGATGGGAATGCAAACTAGGGCAGCCACTCTGGAGAACATTATGGAGGTTCCTCAGAAAGTTAAAAATAGAATTACCCTATGATTCAGCAATTGCACTACTAGGTATTTACCTAAACAATACAAAAATACTGATTTGAAGGCATACATGCACCCCAATGTTTATAACAATATTATCAACATAACCAAATTATGGGAACAGCCCAATTCCACTGACTGATTAATTCACAAAGAAGATGTTGTGTATATACACAATGGAATACTACTTGGCCATCAAAAAGAATGAAATCTTGCCATTTGCAATGACGTGGATAGAGCTAGAGAGTATTTATGTTAAGCAGAATAAGTCCATCAGAGAAAGACAAACACCACATGATTTCATTCATATATGGAATTTAAGAAATGAAGCAAACAAACATAGGGGGAAAAAGAGGGCATACCAAGAAGCAGACTGTTAGCTGTAGAGAACAAACTAATAGTTACCAGAATAGAGGTGGGTGGGGGATGGGTTAAATAGGTGATAGGGATTAAGGAGGGCAGTTGTGATGAGCAGGTAGTTATATGTAAGTGTTGAATTTCTACACCTGAAACTAATATTACATTGTATGTTAACTAAATGGAATTTAAAAACTTGAAGGAAAAAAACTATAATGAGATATCATTTCACATGTATCAGAATGGCTAAAATCAACAACACAAGAAACAGGTTTTGGTGAACATGTGGAGAAAGGGGAGTTCTCTTGCACTCTTGGTGGGAATGCAAAATGGTGCAGCCACTGTGAAAGGACAGTATGATGGTTTCTCAACAGATTAAAAATAGAACTACCTTATTATCCAGTAATTGCAGTATTAAGTATTTACCCAAAGAATAAACAAATACTCACTCAAAGGGATACATGTACCCCTGTGTTTATAACAGCATTGTCTGCAACAACCAAATTATGGAATCAGCCCAAATGTCCATCGATTGATGAATGGATAAAGAAGAAGGTACACATAGTGGAATACTACTTGGCCATCAAAAAGAATGAAACCTTGCCATCTGCAACAACATGGATGGAGAAAGAGAGGATTATGCTAAGTGAAATAAGTCAGTCAGAGAAAGACAAATACCATATGATCTCATTCATGTGTGAAATTAAGAAACAAGCAAAGAGGAAAAAAGGGTGAGGCAAACCAAGAAACAAATTCTTAATTGTAGAGAATGAACTAATGGTTAACAGAAAGGAGGTGGGTGGGGAGGCGGGCTAAATAGGTAATAAGGATTAACAAGTGCACTTGTGATGAGCACTGGGTGTTGTATGGATGTGTTGAATCACTATATTGTATAGTTGAAGCTAATATTACACTGTATGTTTACTAAGTACAATCTAAATAAAAACCAAAAAAATACGGATTGAAAATAAGCACATTAAAAGGGTTCAACTTTATTATACACTAAGTAAATGCAACTTAAATCCATGAAGAGATATTACTATACACATCTTAAAGTAAAATTAGTAACAATATCAATTTTTGGTTATTATGTTGAGAAACTGGATCTCTCGTGCATTGCTAGTGGGAATATAAAATTGTACAGATACTCTGGAATATAATTTACTAGTTTCATAAAAATCTAAACATATATTTTACCAAATGATCCAGTAATCACACTCCTGGGCATTTATGACAGGAAGTGAAAACTTACATATATATAGAAATCTGTATATGATTTATTATAGTCCAAAACTGGAAATAACCCAAATGTTCTTTAATTGATGTGTAGATAACCAAACTGTGATAAATCCATACAATAGAATATTA
Organism: Meles meles; assembly: GCF_922984935.1. Lineage (NCBI taxonomy): Eukaryota > Metazoa > Chordata > Mammalia > Carnivora > Mustelidae > Meles > Meles meles. Next base: position 47,873,223 of record NC_060087.1, on the reverse strand, counting down.
TACTGCAATGAAAAGTAATTATCTACTTATATACCCAGCAACCTGCATGGATCTCAAGGGCATTATGCTGAGTGAAAAAAAGCCAATCTCTAATGGATAAAGAAGATGTGGTGTGTATACACACACACACACACACACACACACACACACACACACACAATGGAATACTATGCAGCCATAAAAATGAAATCTTGCCATTTGCAATGATGTGGATGTAACTAGAGGGTATTATGTTAAACAAAATAAATCAATCAGAGAAAGGCAATTATCATATGATCTCTCTAACATGAGGAACTTGAGGGGCAGGGTGTCAGGTCATGGGGGAAATGGAGGGGAAAATGAAACAAGATGGGAGCAGGGAGGGAGACAAACCATAAGAGACTCTTAATATCAGGAAACAGATTGCTGGAGGGAAGCAACGTGGGAGGGATAGGGTGGCTGGGTGATGGACATTGGGGACGGTATGTGTTATGGTAAGGGTTGTGAATTGTGTAAGATTGATGATTCACAGACCTGTACCCCTGAAACGAATAACACATTATATGTTAATTTAAAAAAACAATCTCATAATGTCACATATTATATGATCCAATTTATATACCACTCTCAAAATAATAAAATTATAGAAATGGAGAATATATTTGTGTTTTCCAGGGGATATGGATGATGGCAGGGGAAAAGTATGACTACAAAAGAATAGCAGCATGAAAGAGTTCTTTTGCAGTGACAGAAAAATTCTGAATCTTGATTATTATAGTGATTACATAAATCTATACATAGAATGATATAATAGCAAAGAATTACACACACACACACAAATACATGCAAAGCTGTGCACATGAAAACTGCTAAAATCTGAAGACCTATAGATGGCACCAATGTCAATAACCTGATTTTCATACTGTATTTTATTAACACAAGCTATGATCATTAGGGGAGCTGTATAAAGAGTATAAGTACTTTTTCTATTATATTTTGCAACTTCCTGTGGATCTATAATTATTTCAAACTGGGAAGCTTTTTAAAAATACACTAGATGTCAGCTTCTCTCTGCACATTTCCCCCATGCTCCTCTCTCAACTAAGAATTTCAGCTGGCACTTTGCAAGATGGTCCATAATGCCCATCTTTCAGCAACATCCTGGTCTACTGGACCTATTGGATCAACTACCCACAACTAACTGGCAACTCCTCTCTGAATCTCTTAGTTCATATTCTCAAAAAAGCAATTTGTTTGGCACACCTCATCTTCTCAAGCTGGGTGGTAAAACACACAGGTTGTAGGGCTAGCCTTGGATCAGGTACAATCAGCTATACTCTAAAAGAGGGGACGACATAAAACATAGTTAGGCCTCATTTGACCATTCAGCGGGAATTCAAAGTAGAATAGATTTTCCAGAGCTGGTATAAGGATGACAGGTAAGAAGGAGCATTTGCAATGCATGTGTGTAGTACAGTGACTAGTACACAGTAAGTGTTCAAGAAATTGTCATGATTATTAACAGTAACATTACACCACCTCTCACAGGAAGCCTTCTGAGAACTTTCAAGCCTCCGAACATTTTCTACTACTACTACTGCAGGAGTCATCCAATTAAGAAATCAATGAAGTTCCTTCATTCGGGATAGACTTTTAAGGTCTCCTAGGTGGAAAGGACTGTATTAGGCACTGGGAAGAGGGATACACAAATGAATCGGGCCCTTATCCTGTCCTCAAGGAGCTCCCAGAATAATGGAAGGAAAAAAAGCAACCTGAGCCATGAGAGATCCACAGATAGGGAGCTCTGGGAGATCAGAGAAAGGCAAAAACTGTTGTTTATCCATTTGTATGCCTGCCTCCTGGATAACTTCCCTTAGGTGTCCAAAGGCACCTTGAACTAAACATATTTAAAACTCATTTCATCTGCCCCCTCCCAAACCTGTTCCTCTTCTCAGATTCCCTGTCTTGGTAAGATAAGTTCATCCACTCCAGTTGTCCAAGCTTGAAACCTGAGCAGCACCTCTCACAGTATCAGCTGTTGCAATTGCTAAAGTTGTCCCCGAATCTTTGGTGTATGTCTGTCTTACTCCAAAGTTCAGAACTAATAATAAACTTGAGCACTGCTGTAGGATGGAGAAATTAAAACCAGCCTGGAGACAGACAAGACCTGGAGTTCACTAGGATTGATTTGGGATTTGGCCTCTGGTGTCAATGAGTACAATCCCTTTCAGGAAAGCAGGTCCACAAGAGCCTAAAATATGTTCATACCATTTTCCCAGTTATTCTAAACCTAAATCAATATCCACCCACTCCCACTTCCAAACAGGAAAAGCTTAGCACAAAACTATTTTTTTCAGGGCTATTTACTGATGGCAGAGAAGTAGGCTTAATATCCAACACGAGGATAAGGGTTAAGTGGATCATGACACAGTTGTCTGATGGAATATTCTACAACTATTCCAGAGGAATGGTGACTGTGGAGATTCTATAGCAACCGGGAAAATTTATTATGTTGTAACTAAGGATACAGGGTTATGTGTACACTCTGACTGCAACAACATAAAAGCTCTGTGAGCTCAGGGTCTGCTGGTAGACAATTAAAATGTCTTCTCTATTTAAAAAAAAAAAAGGCCTTTAGGGAGAGGGCGGTGGGGTTATGGACATTGGGGAAGGTAAGTGCTATGGTGAGCGCTGTGAAGTGTATAAACCTGGAGGTTCACAGACCTGTACCCCTGGGGCTAATAATACATTATATGTTAATAAAAAATAAAAATTTAACCAAAAAAAGGCCAAAACTTTCTTTATGTAAACTATAAACATCTCTGAGCTTTGTTTTCCCCGTTTTTTTCCCTTTGTCTTCTCCTTCATTCAGCCATCTTAATCATTTACCTTTTTTATAACAGGCCCTCCATTAAGTGCTGAGGATTCCACAGGTGAATCACCTATGATCCTTTTCTCTGAGAGGATAGAGTAGAAAAGAAAAGAAATACAAAAAAATAAACGGTTTCAAAATGTATGAGTTAGTATGTGTAGCCCACCTGTGGGAGTAGGCAGGCACCGTGAACCCCTGGCGGCAACCCGACTACCTACCTACCCTTAGGAGGCTCTAACCTCCTAGGTAGCGGCTTCTGCATTGGAGGGTCCAGACCCAGCCTAATTCTCTGCGTCCAAGATGCCTCCCTCTCCCCTCTTTTGGGGCTCTCCATCTCTTAGTAGGTGTTCAACCCTGGGCTAGGCGCAGATTTATCTGACCCCAGCTACTCTTATTCATGTTCCTCCCTCCCCCCAAAGTCACTCTCCCCGCTCGCGTCTGTATGTTTTCTTCATTCTCACTGGTTCGCATGAGCCCCCACCACTGGTCAATTGGCTGCCTCTGCCACAGTGGGGTGGAGCTTCAAGCTTGGCACTTCTCCCTTTTCCCTTTCTCCTTTTCTGATGCTTTAAAAAGTGGCAACACCCAAGTCATGAGAAATTCAAGCAAACTGGTGGTTTGCTTGACAGAGGAATCCAAGAAAAAATGCAAACCCCAAACTCACTACTCCTGGCTTGTTAAAACGCAGGTAGTTGAGGCCACCCACTAGCAGAATTTCTGATTCAGTGGATTTGGAATGGGCCTGAAAATTTGCCTTTCTAAAAACTTCAGAGTAATGTTGATGCTAACTGGTTTGGGGACCACACTTAACCCTTGACTTAGAAGGGGGAAAAACTGGGCGCCCGGGTGGCTTAGTTGGTGAAGCATCTGCCTTCAGCTCAAGTCATGATATCAGGCTCCTTGCTGAGCAAGGACCTGCTTCTTCCTCTGCCTCTGCCTGCCACTCTGCCTGCTTGTGCTCTCTTTCTGTCCAATAAATAAATAAGATCTTAAGGAAAAAAGGGGGGGGCTTTCAAGAAAGCATGTAGAAACAAGTATAAAACTTGCTAATTTGTTTGCAATAATGAAAAATTAAAAGCATTGCTAGGGAGGGTGATTTGATAGTTAGAAATGGGCTATATATTTATAGACTGACATGTAAAGATGATGATGGTGGTGGTGATGGTGACAATGATAGCTAATATTTATTGAGCACTTACACAGTCCCAGGCATTGTGCTGAGGACTTAATACTCATTTAGTTCTATAGTAATGCTCACTGTTATGGACCATAACTAATTCTATATTTCCAGTCCAGAATTGGCATCAACAATCTTTTTCAGTATATGTTTGTGGCCTCATCTAATCAGACCCACACCCAGTCTGGTAAAGGAGACAAAAATACAAGCAAAGGAAGCCTGTAAGAGCACAGAGGAATGTATGGGGCAGTGTTCCAGGAAGAGAGAGAGAACCTAAAATGCAGGTAAGAATTTGCCAAAGAGAAGGAAAAGACAATCTCAGACAAAATGAGTTAGTGGCAAAACCTCCCATTCCAAGTTTAGGACTTCAAAGGCCCAACAACACTTTAAAACATTGTGAGGTGATATCAAATGCTGGCAAGAATTTGGAGCAACAAGAACTCTCAGTCATTGCTGGTAGGAATGCAAAATGATACAACCACTTTGGAAGACAGTTTGGTGCTTTCTTACAAAACTAAACATGCTTGGGGCACCTAGGTGGCTAAGAGGTTAAGCTTTTGTCTTCAACTCAGGTCCTGATCCCACCAGGGTCCTGGGATTCAGCCCCAAGCCAGGCTCCCTGCTAAGCAGGGAACCTGCTTTTCACTCTTCCTCTGCCCCTCCCCACCCCCAGTCCTGCTCTCACTCTCTAGCTCTCTCTCAAATAAATAAATAAAATCTTAAAAAAAAAACTAAACACTCTATTACCATATGATCCAGCAATCCCATTCATCAGTATTACCCAAAGGAATTGAAAACTCATGTCCACTAACAAAGATTCTGTTTTTTACCAGACTTTAGTTAGGCATGCTTGAACCCTCTGTCCAACAAGGCCCATGCATGTAATTCCTTGTATAATCCAGTTTTAGGAAGAATCCTGCTCAGTTAGGTTAGTGAGAATTCCCCAACTTTGCTCTCTGATCAAATACCTCATCCCCACTATCTCCCAGGTGATGTCTGATCACCCCTGCCTGCCTTCAGCAAGAATCCTATGAGGTTAGTTCAGCCAGAATCCTTCCAGACTTGATGTCCCTTAGTGATTCTCCATCCACCAATGCCCCCCCCCCCACAGTGTCAATTTGCTCCTTAATTATAAATCCCCTCTTCTATTTGTATTCAGAATTGAGCCTAGTTCTATACGGGCATCTTCCCCTATTACAATAACTTATTAAATAAAATCTACCTTCATCACTTTAATTTCTGTCTGGCTCTGGTTCTCTTTAACAGTTTTCGGTGCCACAACTGGGATCTGGATCAGAACCACCATCACACCCTTGGATGGGATAACCAAGCCTCCCGGCTCCCACCATGGACTTTTTTCTCCAGTCTTCTTGTTCATTTGGGTATCCAGTAGCGAATCCTACTCTATCCAAAATCCAGTGCTCCAGATAAATGTCCACTGAATCACAGTGAGGATAGATTTTGATTCTTAAGATTCTGAGTATACTCTAAAAGCTGGGTTGAAGTTCCAGACAAGCAGAAGCCAGGTAGAGTTCCAGGTTTCCCTGTTGGTAACAATTGGTTTAGAATCCCAAGCAAACAACTATTTCTAAGTATCTGGATTAGAATCCCAGGAAAACAGAGGTTGGGTTAGAATCCTGAGTTTCTCTGTTCATAAGTGTAGAGTTATTACCATTAATCAATAACATCAGAGTTTCTCAATTGCTGACTACATGCTTCACCATAATGGCCCTATAATATCTGAAAAAACTTGGCAAAACCTTATTTAAAACCTCTCTTGAGCTACAAGGGCCCCTCTGGGGCTCCTAGGATATGACCAAATTACTCCACCTCTAGGGAGTACTAGAGGGAAAAGGAACAAGAATCTCAGATGCACGATGGTCTGCCTTTCTTTCTTGGTATGGGAAAAAAAAACAAAAAATGGCTAAATAATTCAAAACTCATTCAAATTATTGAGATTCTTAAACAATGTCTTCAGAAAATTTTTTCTGACCCAGCAAACTCCCTATCATCCTCCACAACACCGTCCTATTCCTCTCCTAGCTCTCCTTTATATCTTCCTCTCCCAGCCCCTAAATTCCTTGAACTGTAAGGATGAAGATGAAGTGGACCTTCATCTCCTATAGGTGAAGCCCAGGGTGGAGCCAGTACTTGTTCTTCAGTGAGAACAACATAAGACATAGCATTTAAATGTTGGTCTTGGTCCAGAATACATGTCATCAACAAGGACTTTGCTGACCCAGGGTGCCTGGGAGTCTCAAGGGGTTAAGCCTCTGCCTTCAGCTCAGGTCATGATCCCAGGGTCCTGGGATTGAACCCCACATTGGGCTCTCTGCTCAGCAGGAAGCCTGCTTCCCCACCCCCACGCCGCCTGCTTCTCTGCCTATTTGTGATCCCTGTCTGTCAAATAAATGAAAATCTTTTTTAAAAGGGGGGGTGCTTTCCTGACCCTCAGAAACAAAGGAAAAGACTTACCAAATTTAGAATGGTTCTGGGAGCATAGTCCTCATGATTCCCTGATTTATATTACTTTATTCACCCATTCGTCAGCCCAGGATTTGCCTCCCTTTGGTTTGAAATGGCCAAATGGAACACCATTCCTGAAGCCTTTCAAGGGTCTCAGACAACCCTGTGATTCCCATAAGAAAAAAAAATTACTAAGAGCCATTCCTCAGGTCTAGTCCACCAAAGTTGATCAGGCATGTATTCAAAGTTGTAAACAATAAAGAGAGAAAATTTTTGCTAACTATAACCATCCACTAAAAACTATTTGTAAAGTGTTTGGGGCTGGAACTCACTTCCAAAATAGCCTTTAATATGGCCACGACCTTTATAAATGGTTTCAGACTGGAATTCAGTGACACATTACAGAGAAAAAAAACATTAACTGGAAAATGCAAATATGTATGAGTTCCAGATATTAGCCCAGCATTATGAAGATAGTATTTTTTTAAAAAATGGAAAATACACAACACAAACTTATGGTATTGCAGTTAAAACAACTAGAAAGACCTGATAAATTTAATATATTACAAGCCCCCAAATCATGTTCTCCCATTGATCAGGACACTCACCAACCTTGTAGGGTAAAAAAAGGACACTGGGACCTTCAGAGACAAGAGGAAGCTCAGTTCCTTCCTCACCCTAAAATTATTGACTCTCCTTAGGAAGGTAAATGTCCAATGCCCTCAACTGTGATTAAACTCGAAAGGGGAAACAACCCTGCAAGTGTAAGGGTGCCCCAACACATTTCTCACTGAGACCAGTGCAATCCATTGTACTCTTAATACTTCCTTGTTTCCTTTCAAGTTATATTACAAAGCTGTGGTAATTAAAACAATATGGTGCTAGTCAGATAAAGACAAATACCATATGATTTCACTCACATGAGGAATTTAAGAAACAAAATAAACAATCATCAGAAGAAAAAGAGGCACACCAAGAAACAGACTCTTAACTATAGAGAACAAACTGCTGGTTACAAGAAGGGAGGTGGTGGAGGATGAGTGAAATAGGTGATGGGGGTTAAGAAGAGGCCTTGGGGCCCCTGGATGGCTCAGTGGGTTAAAGCCTCTGCCTTTGGCTCAGGTCATGATCCCAGGGTCCTGGGATCAAGCCCCGCATCATGCTCTCCGCTCAGCAGGGAGACTGCTTCCCTTCTTCTCTCTCTATCTGCCTGTCTGCCTACTTGTGATCTCTGTCTGTCAAATAAATAAATAAAATCTTTTTTTAAAAAAAGTTTAAAAAAAAAGAAGAAGAAGATGCCTTGTCATGATGAGCACCAGCTGATGCATGGAATTGTTGAATCACTATATTGTACACCTGAAACTAACATAACACTCTGAGCTATACTGGAATTAAAAATTTTTTAAAGTATTAATTCATTAAAAAATATTTTCTTGTTTCTTACTACCATTGTTTAGAGTCACCAAACTTCTTCAGTAGTGGGTTTGATGAGCCACTTCATGATTTGTCTCTATCTCAGTTCCTCATTATTTCTATGACACTTGTTAAAGCTCAATACAACTTTTCAGTTGTACCACTCTAGTAAGCCTGTTAGGAAGGAATATTCTCATGAATTTGGGTATAAAAATTCATTATGCTCCCAGAGGATTCCTTCTACAGACCCCTGGCTGTGTTCACTAATGGCTTTGTCCAACTTTCCTGAGTTCTTTTGCCCCTTCAACCTAATACCTATTTCACTGAAGACTTAAATCAACTATTAGAATTCCCTCTTATTTATGGGCAAAAAGCCCCAACAGTATTGGGAGAATATGGCATGCAGAACTTTTTTAATTAATATATAATGTATTATTTGTTTCAAGAGTGACATTCAGAACTTCTAAAGGTAAAACAGATTCTTCAGTGACCCTCCCCAGGATTCCCCAATATCATTTAAAGCCAGTAGGACTTGAGAAGTTCTGCTCAATAATCAAAATCTTATTAGACAAAAACTTTTAGTCCCCACTTCTAGTCTATGCAATACTCCGATTTTGTCCAAAAAAGAGGGTGAGGGTTGGGGAGGTTATTGGTTAGTCCAAGATCCAAGAACTAGCAATAAATTTGTCAAACCCTTGGTGCGATTCCTAACTATATCCTGTCTGCTGTCCCTTCCAACACCCAATAGTCCATAGGCATCTATACAAATATTCTACTTTTTTTTTAATTTTTATTTGTTTATTTACAGCATAACAGTGTTCATTGTTTTGGCATCCCACCCAGTGCTCCATGCAGTACGTGCCCTCCCTATTACCCACCACTTGGTTCCTCAACCTCCCACCCCACCCCACCCCACCCACCCCACCCCCCCGCCGCCCCTTCATAACCCTCTGGTTGTTTTTCACAGTCCATAGTCTCTCATGGTTCATCTCCCCTTCCAGTTTCCCTCAACTCCCTCTCCTCTCCATCTCCCCATGTCCTCCATGTTATTTGTTATGCTCCACAAATAAGTAAGACCATATGATACTTGACTCTCTCTGCTTGACTTATTTCGCTCAGCATAATTTCTTCCGGTCCCATCCATGTTGCTACAAAAGTTTCTTTTTTTTTTTAAAGATTTTATTTATTTATTTGACACAGAGAGAGAGAGATCACAAGTAGGCAGAGAGGCAGGCAGAGAAGGGGGGGGGAGGAGCAGGCTCCCCGCTGAGCAGAGAGCCTGATGCGGGGCTTGATCCCAGGACTCTGAGATCATGACCTGAGCTGAAGACAGAGGCTTTAACCCACTGAGCCACTCAGGTGCCCCTATTCGTCCTTTCTGATGGAGGCATAATACTCCATTGTGTATATGGACCACATCTTCCTTATCCATTCATCCGTTGAAGGGCATCTTGGTTCTTTCCACAGTTTGGCGACCGTAGCCATTGCTGCAATAAACATTGGGGTACAGATGGCCCTTCTTTTCCCTACATCTGTATCTTTGGGGTAAATACCCAGCAGTGCAATTGCAGGGTCATAGGGAAGCTCTATTCTTAATTTCTTCAGGAATCTCCACACTGTTCTCCAAAGTGGCTGCACTAACTTGCATTCCTACCAACAGTGTAAGAGGGTTCCCCTTTCTCCACATCCTCTCCAACACACGTTGTTTCCTGTCTTGCTAATTTTGGCCATTCTAACTGGTGTTAGGTGGTATCTCAATGTGGTTTTAATTTAAATCTCCCTGATGGCTAGTGATGATGAACATTTTTTCATGTGTCTGATAGCCAACAAATATTCTACTTTTTCTAGTATTCCTCTTCATAAGGAATCCTAATACTTATTTGCCTTCACCTGGACTATTACATCCCATGGATTTACTGAGTCCCCCTACCTACTTATTGTGCACTTTAATGACCAGTTTGAGGGCTTAAAATTCCCTGTAATCCAACTTCCTTCTGTGTTCTGATACTTATGATCCCTCCCTTTTATTTTTGTTAAGATTTATTTCTTTTTTTTCCCTTTTTAAATTTATTTATTTTTTTTCAGCATAACAGTATTCATTGTTTTTGCACAACACCCAGTGCTCAATGCAATACGTGCCCTCCCTATTACCCACCACCTGTTCCCCCAACCTCCCACCCCTGACCCTTCAAAACCCTCAGGTTGTTTTTCAGAGTCCATAGTCTCTTATGGTTTGCCTCCCCTTCCAATTTTTTTTATAAACATATAATGTATTTTTATCCCCAGGGGTACAGGTCTGTGAATCGCCAGGTTTACACACTTCACAGCACTCACGATAGCATATACCCTCCCCAATGTCCATAACCCCCTCCCCCTCTCCCAACCCACCTCCTCCCAGCAACCCCCAGTTTGTTTTGTGATATTAAGAGTCATTTATGGTTTGTCTCCTTCCCAATCCCATCTTGTTTCATTTATTCTTCTCCTATCCCCCTACCACCATGTTGCATCTCCATGTCCTCATATCAGGGAGATCATATGATAGTTGTCTTTCTCTGATTGACTTATTTCACTAAGCATGATACCCTCTAGTTCCATCCACATCGTTGCAAATGGCAAGATTTTATTTCTTTTTATGGCTGCATAGTATTCCATTGTGCATATAAAGAAGATGTGGTATAGATTTATTTCTTTATTTGAAGGAGGGAATGAGCTGGAGGAGCATAGGGAGAAGATGAGAGAATCTCAAGCAGACTCCATGCTGAGTGTGAAGCCTGTCTCAGGGCTTGATCTCATGACCATGAGCTGAAACCAAGAGTTAGGTGCTTATCTGATTGTGCCACCCAGGTGCTCCATGACTACTCCCTTGTAGACACTGAATACCTTCTTAAAGCATAAGAAGCAAAGGGCCATAAAGTGACTAGAGACAGAATTCAACTTTGTTCTCAAGTGTGTCTGATTTCTGGGTCATGATATTTCAGGTGCAAATAAAACTATATCCACAGGCAAAGACTTTACTACAAACATTTTCCACTCCCTGAAAAAAACAACCAAGAGTTTTTTTCTGGATCTTGTGGTGTATGGATACATAATTTCTCTACGATTGCCTCACCTCTCTATGCAAGACTAGAGAGTCATCTCCAAATACAGTAGTCTGGAACCCCCTTTTCAAAGATGCTTCTGTGAACCTTAAGTTCTCTTACTTTCACCTTCCACAGTTGGACATCCAAATTACTCCTGCCTTGTTCCTTGTTTGTACATGAATGAGAGAACTGGGAGTGCTAGCTCAGAAGCATAATGTACACCAAAGACCTCTGGGATATTATCACTTGGCCTTAGACCCCCATTACCTTTAAGCAGTGGCTGCAACTGCAAATTTTGCCCACGCTATCCCTGATTTAGTGTTAGGTAATCTGCTTAACATACATGTTCTTCATGTTCTGCAGACCCTATTAAGGAAAATACAGCACTGCTCTGTGCATTAGCTTACCTCATAAAATACTACTCTCTCCCATCTCCAGACATTGTCATCAAAATCTTAACCCTGACATTTTGTTTCCTTTACCCACTGATGGTACATCTCACAATTGTATCATTAATACCAGATCATTCTCCTGTCCTAAACTAGATTTATCAGAAAACCCCACCTCCAAATTAACCTCACTCTTCATATTGATGACTCCTACAACCAGAAGGAAGACAGGACCTTCCAGGCTGGATATGCCATCACTGATCAACATAAATCTCTAGGATATTAAGCCCTGCCAAATGCTAAATCAGCTCAGGTAGCCAAGTTAATTGCTCTTACTTAGGTTTGTGTAGGAGCAAAAGGAGAAAAAGGTTAATATTTATACTGATAGCCACTATGACTTTGGGGCAGTACATGATTTTGGTATGTCCTGAAACACAGAAGAATCATGACAGCAGCTGGCATTCCAGTCAAAAATGGGATCCAAATAGCAGAACTTCTGAAAGCATTGTTAATACTCCACCATACCATTATAGTTAAAACTGAGGGATGAAGCACAAATAAAATCAGATGAGGCTTGGGGAAATAAACTATTTGGTAAATATGACAAATTACCAGCATCTTCTACAGTCACCCAAGAAATTGAAGCCATTTCCAAGCTTTGGACTATGCTCCTAGATCCTATATCAAGACCAAAAAGCCATGATGGGATTTTCACTATCCCTTGAGAGAGAGAACTTCTTTAGGATGACTCCTAAGGAAAATATGAACTTTTTCATAATCTTCATAGACAAACAGCCTCAGACTCATAAAGAATTGAATGGAGGAAATTTGGTTGATCTATCCACTCAGATGGACTTGGAAAACGCCAAGAAAACTACTTGAGAGTTTTGAGAGTAAAATCTACTTCTCAAGCCATTGTCTATGGTTTACAGAACATGACTAACCATGAAAAGGATAAAATGCAGGCTATAATAGGATAAAATGAAGGCAATAATACACAAACAGGGAAGGGGGAGGAGCAAGACGGTGAAGGAGTAGGAGACCTAAATTTCATCTTGTCCTAACAATTAAGCTAGATAGATATGAAACCATTCTAAACACTTACAAACTCAACAGGAGGTCAAAGAAAAGAACAGCAAAAATTCTATGAATAGAAAAGAGACCACTTTCTGGAAGGTAGGACGTGTGGAAAAGTGAACCTGAGGCAATATTTGAGACGATAGACCACAGGGGCGCCTGGGTGGCTCAGTGGATTAAGCCGCTGCCTTCGGCTCAGGTCATGATCTCAGGGTCCTGGGACTGAGCCCCGCGTCAGGCTCTCTGCTCCGCAGGGAGCCTGTTTCCTCCTCTCTCTCTGCCTATCTCTCTGCCTACTTGTGATCTCTCTCTCTGTCAAATAAATAAAATTTTTAAAAAAAATAGAAGATAGACCACAGAAAGGGGAGGGAGCCTCCATCAGCTGGCTTCCTGCAAGAGATAGAGCAATGAAGCACAAAATCAGAACTTTCAGAAGTCTACTCCATGGAGGGACATAACTCCAGTGGCTAAGCTGGTGGGTGGAGTCCTTGCTGGGACAGTGTGGTCTCAGGACACTCGGGGTCACAGAAAGACTAAGGGTGCCTGAGTGTGGCAGAACTCCAAAGTATGGGAACAGGAAAGCCTACTGCAGAGACAGAGCCAAGAAGTGGGCTGTCAGCTCATGGTTGCCACAAACCACAATCAGAGGCACAGTCGGGCCACTACACTTTGAGCAGGGACCCAACAAGTGGCAGACCTGGTAAGACTTCCCTTCCTCCCCTGGGAGGAGCAGCAAAGGAGCAGAGAACAGGAATCTGCTGAGTTTGGAGACTCCAAATGGGGTCATGTGCCAAATATAGAAATGCTCAGTCACAGGTCAGGTGAGAATGGAGTGCAGCCATAGACCAGGGAGAGAGAAGTGATTGACTACTTTCTCCAAGGGCTCACTTTTCTCTGAGGGTTCACTGAGGAGTGGAGTCACAAGCTCTTGGCTCCTCTGGGACCAGAGACTAGGAGGCCATCATTTTCATTCTCATCCTCCAAAGCTGTATGGAAAGCTTTTAGGGAACAAAAGCTACAGAGAGCAAACCCCAGCAGACTACTTAGCCTGGCCCCTCGCAAGGGTGATGCAATTCTGCCTGGGGCAAAGACATTAGAGAGTCACTGCAACAAGCCCTTCCCCAGAAGATAGAAGATCAAGAAGAACAGCCAGCCGAGACCAAGTCTACTGATCAATGACAACTGCAAAACTCCAGCGCTAGAAGAATACAGCACATAGAATTTATGGTTTTCTCCCCATGATTCATTAGTCTTTCAAAGTTAATTTTTTTAATTTTCCTCATTTTTTCTTTTCTATTTCTTTTTTCTTAAAGTTTTCTTCTTTGCTTTTTCAACCAACATTTTATCAATTCTTTTTGTAAAATCTTTCTTAATTTTCATCGAAGGGACACATGCACCCGAATATTTATAGTAGCAATGTCCACAATAGTCAAACTATGGAAAGAGCCTAAATGCCCATCAGCAGATGAATGGATAAATAAGATGTGGTGTGTGCGTATACACACACACACACACACACACACACACACAATGGAATACTATGCAGCCATCAAAAAAATCTTGCCATTTGCAACGATGTGGATGGAACTAGAAGGTATTATGCTAAGTGAAATAAGTCAATCAGAGGAAGACAATCATCATATGATTTCACCGATATGAGGAATTTGAGAGGCAGCATGGGGGGTCGTGGGGGAAGGGAGGGAAAAATGGAACAAGATGGGGCTGGGGAGGAAGACAAACCATAAGAGATTCTTAATCTCAGGAAACAAACTGAGGGTTGCTGGAGTGGAAGAGGGTGGCAGGGATGGGGTGATTGGGTGATGGACATTGGGGAGGGTATGAGCTATGGTGAGTGCTGTCAGTTGTGTAAGACTGATGAACCACAGACCTGTACCCCTGAAACAAAAAATACATTATATGTTGACTTAAAAAATCTCCCAACAAATAAGAGCCCAGGGTCAGATGGCTTCCCAGGGGAATTCTACCAAACATTTAAAGAATTAATACCTATTCTCCTGAAACTGTTCCAAAAAAATAGAAATGAAAGGAAAGCTTCCAAACTCACTTTAGAGGCCAGAATTACCTTGATCCCAAAACCAGATAAAGACCCCACCAAAAAGGAGAATTACAGACCAATATTCCTTGTGAACATGGATGCAAAACCTCTCACCAAAATACTAGCCAATAGGATCCAACAGTACATTAAAAGGATTATTCACCACGACCAAGTGAAATTTATTCCTGGGCTGCAGGGTTGGTTCAACATTCGCAAATCAATCAATGTGATACCATACATTAATAAAAGAAAGAACAAGAACCATATGATAATCTCAACAGATGCTGAAAAAGCCTTTGGTAAAGTACTGCATCCATTCTTGATCAAAACTCTTCACGGTGTAGGAATAAAGGGTACATGCCTCAATATCATCAAAGTCATCTATGAAAAACCAACAGCAATTATCATTCTTAATGGGAAAAAACTGTTTGCCCTAAGGTCAGGAACACTGCAAGGGCTGTCCACTATCACCACTGTTATTCAATATAGTACTAGAAGTCCTAGCCTCAGCAATCAGGCAATAAAAAGAAGTAAAAGGCATCCAAATCAGCAAAGAAGTCAAATTCTCACTCTGCAGATGATAAGATACTTTATGTGGAAAACCCAAAAGACCCCACCCCAAAACTTTAGAACTCATACAGGAATTGAATAAAGTGTCAGGATATAAAATCAATGCACAGAAATCAGTTGCATTTCTATACACCAACAATGAAACAGAAGAAAGAGAAATTAAGGAGTAGATTCCATTTACAATTGCACCCAAAACTGTAAGATACTTAGGAATAAATATAACAAAGAGGCAAAGAATCTGTACTAAGAAAACTATAGAATACTTATGAAAGAAACTGAAGAAAACTCAAAGAAGTGGAAAAATGTTCCATGCTCATGGATTGGAAGAACGTATATTGTGAAAATATCTGTGCTACCTACAGCAATCTACAGATTTAATGCAATCCCCATCAAAATACCAACAACTTCAATTTTTTGAGGAACCTCCATACTGTTTTCCAAAGTGGCTATACCAACTTGCATTCCCACCAACAGTACAAAAAGGTTCCTTCTCCACATCCTCTCCAACACTTGTTGTTTCCTGCTTTGTCAATTTTTGCCATTCTAACTGGTGTAAAATGGTATCTCAATGTGGTCTTGATTTGAACTTCCCTGATAGCTAATGATGTTTAATATTTTTTCATGTGCCTGTTAGCCAATTATATGTCTGCTCATGTCTTCTGCCCATTTTTTGACTTGATTATTTGTATTAGGGGTGTTGAATTTGAGAAGTTCTTTATGGATCTTGGATACCAGCTCTTTATCTGTAGTGTCAAAACTTTATATATATTATTATATATAAAAAATTTTTTATATATTATGTCAAAAACTTTATATATATTATTATATGCTCATCACATGTAGCTACCATCTGTCACAACACTATTACAATATCATTGACTAGATTCCCTATATTGTACCTTTTATTCCCTGATTTATTCATTCCATAGCTGGAAGCTGTATCTCCCACCTCCCTCCAACCCATCCCTCCAACTCCTTCCTGTCTGGCAACCATCAGTTTGTTCTCTGTGCTTATAGGTCTGATTCCTGTTTTTGTTTATTAATTCATTTGTCTTGCTTTTTTAGATTCCACATGTACGTAAAATCATAAGGTATTTGTCTTTCTTTGACTGACTTATTTTACTTAGGATAATATCTTCTAGGTCTATCCGTATCGTTGCAATGACAAGATCTCATCCTTGTTTGTGGCTGTGTAATATTCCATTGTGTCCATATACCACATCTTCTTTACCCATTTGTCTGTCAATGGACACTTAGCTTGCATCCATGTCTTGGCTATTGTGAGTGACAATGCAAGAAGCATGGGGGTGCATATATCTTTTCAAATTAGTGTTTTAATTTTCTTTGGGTAAATTACTTTGTGTGGAATTACTCAATCATGTGGTAATTCTATTTTTAATTTTATGAGAAATCTCCATACTATTTTCCACAGTGAGTGTACCAATCTACATTCCAACCAACAGTGCACAAGGGTTTCTTTTTCTCTACATCCTCAACAACATTTGTAGTTTCTTGTGTTTTTTATTTCAGCCATTCAGACATGGGTAATATCTCATTGTAGTTTTGATTTGCATTTCCCTAATGATTAGTGATGTCTGTTATGTTTTCATGTGTCTGTTGGCCATCTGTATGTTTTCTTTGGGAAAATGTTTATTCAGGCCCTCTGTCTGTTTTTAAAATGAATTGTTTTGTGTGTTGAGTTGTATAAGTTCTTTATATATTTTGGATGTTAACCCCTTACCAGAAATACTGTTTCTAAATATCTTTTCCCCATTTAGCCTGCTTCCTTTTTATTGTTGATGATGATTTCCTTCACTGCACGAAAGCCTCTTATTTTGATATAGTCTCAAAAGTTTAATTTTGCTTTCAAAGATGTTTGAAAATATTTAGAAAAATATTTCTATGACTGATGTCAAGGAAATTATTGCCTATCTTCTCTGCTAGGGTTTTTTATGGTTTGGGGTCTTACATTTAGGTCTTTAATCCATGTTAAGTTTGTTTTTGTGCATGGTGTTAAAAAGTGACTGGTTTCATTCTTTTACACTTATCTGTCCAGTTTTCCCAGCACCATTTATTGAAGAAACTATCATTTCTCCGTCATACATTCCTGCCTCCTTGTTGTAGATAAATTGCCAGTATAGTTGTGGATTAGTTCCGGGCTCTCTCTGTTCCCTTGATCTACGTGTGTATTTTCATGCCAATGCTATACTGTTTTGATTTCTCTATCTTTGAATTTATCTTAAAATACAGATCTGGAATTGTGATACCTCCAGCTTTGATCTCTCTCAAGATTTCTTTGGCTCTTCAGGATCTTTGGTGGTTCTATACAAATTTTAGGATTATTTGTTCTAGTTCTGTTAAAAATGCTCTTTTTATTTTGATAGAGATTGCATTGAATCTGTAGATTGCTTTGGGTAGTATGGACATTTTAATAATATTAATTTTTCCAACCCATGAATATTGAATATCTTTCCATTTGTTTGTGTCATATTCAATTTCTTTCATCAATGCTTTATAGTTTTCAGAATAAAGGTCTTTTACCTTCTTGGCTAAGTTTCTTCCCCAGGCAAAATTTTAAGCACAATTATAAATGGAATTTTTGGGCGGTTCTGGGTGGTACAGTCAGTTAAACATCTGACTCCTGGTTTCAGCTCAGGTCCTGATCTTGGGGTCATGGGATTGAGCCCTGTATCAGGCTCCTTGCTCAGTACAGAGTGTGCTTGAGACTCTCCTCCCCCTGCTTACTCTCTCAAATAAATAAATAAATATTTTTAAATGAAATAAAAATTAAAAATAAATGAAATTGTTTTCTTAATTTCTCTTTATGCCATTTCATTATTAGCATATAAAAACATTACTGGGGGCACCTGGGTGACCCAGTCAGTTAAGTGTAGGACTTTTGGTTTCAGCTCAGGTCATGATCTCAGGATAGTGGGATCAAGTCCACATTGGGCTCCACACACAGCATGGAGTATGCTTGTCTCTCTCCCTCTGCCCCTCCCCCTGCCCAAACTCTCTCTTCTCTCTCTCTCTTTAATAAAATAAATAAATAAAATCTTTTTTAAAAGAAACATTACTGAATTCTGTGTATTAATTTTTTATCCTGAATCTTAACTGAATTCACTTATTACTTTCAATAGTTTTGAGGAGGGGAGTGAAGTCTTTAGAATTTTCTATGTAGAGTACCATATCATGTGCAAATAGTGGCAGTTTAATTCATTCCTTATCAAAATGGCTGCCTCATTTTTTTCCTTCTCTGATTGAGTTCATATCCTTAAAACATAAAGAATCATTTTTATTGAAGCATAATTAACATATGGAGCTATACTAGTTTTAGATGCACAATATAATAATTCTACAATTCTATTCATTCCTCAGTGCTCAATAGCATAAGTGTACTCTAAATCGCTTTTATCTATTTCTCTGATCCACCTACCCACCTCCATTCTGACAACCACCATTTAAAAGTCTGTCATGGGGTGCATGGGTGACTAAGTCAGTTAAGTGTCTGCCTTTGGTTCAAGTCATGATCTCAGGGTCCTGGGATTGAGCC
The DNA here is from genome assembly GCF_922984935.1 of Meles meles. NCBI lineage: Eukaryota > Metazoa > Chordata > Mammalia > Carnivora > Mustelidae > Meles > Meles meles. Next base: position 47,854,591 of record NC_060087.1, on the reverse strand, counting down.
TTGCATCAGGATCCCTGCTCAGTGGGGAGCCTGCTTCTCCCTCTCCCTTGCCCAATTCATGCTCTCTCTCGCTATCTCTCTCTCTCAAATAGTTAAATATAATCTTCTAAAAAGTAAAAGAAAAATATAAGTCTGGAGTGTGGCTCAGTCATTAAGCATCTGCCTTCAGCTCAGGTCCTTGGATTGAGCCCCATGTCAGGCTCCCTGCTCCATGGGGAGCCTGCTTCTCTCTCTCCCACTCCCCTGCTTGTGTTTCCTCTATCACTTTCTCTCTCTTCTTCTCTGTCAAATACATAAATAAAATCTTTTAAAAATATAAAAAATAAAAGTCTGTCTTAGGAGGAAGATGGTGACACCCAGGGACTGCCTGGGAGCAGTGGAGAGAGTTGAGGTAGTGGAGAGTCATCAGGGGAACTCAGAAGTGGAGGTGGTGCTTCCTTCCAACACTGCCACACCCACTTTTCTGTGCCATCATGGACCCACTCTTCTGTTTGTAAAGATGAGCTAAAAGAAAGGAAAAAACACAAGGGTTTTAATCCTACTCAGCCTGTAGAAATTGAAAAGACTGTGATTTTTTTCCAGTGGGAAGATGAAAAGTTGTCAGGGGCTAGATTTGCTGCCCAAGAAGCTCATAACCAAAGAAGTCAGACTCCTCTATCCTGAGCACACTTTGGGGAAAGTTACATGAGGTTTATTGAGTTACCCCTGTCTCAGAGAAAGTTTTGTCAAAGATGTCAGCAGTTGCTTTTGCCAGATGATTGAGAAAAGCATCATGAGCATCAGGTAGTAGGTGATATTTCTATCACCCAATTGAAAACACACAGTCAACTTCATTATCCATTGAAAAACATAAAGACAAATACCCAGTATTTGTTTGCCAATAGGAGCTTTCATTTCTTAATAGAGCTACTTTCTACCCTTGGATTCAGAAGAGTACTATGAGTTGGAACACCAAGAGTGCATGAGCTGATCATGTTGAAAGCATCAGGTGACAAGAAGTCGAACATTAAAAGCCTTTTATTGGATATTGATATTTATATTCATAGTTTCTAGTGGAAGATAGGTTTTTGCCATTATAACATGTTTAACAATCACGTCTTTGATGGAAAGACTGCCTTTGAAGTATGCAGAACATTTTTATGGGAAGATAAAGGTGAGGGAGTCATTGTGGTGACAGATCCTCCTTTTGGTGGTTTTGCTTAACCTCTGGTTGTTACATTCAAGAAATAAATTGCTCCATGGAAAGAAGATCAAAACCAAGAAAACCAACTACGCATATTCTGGATTTTCCACTAATTTTTTCAATCCCAAAGTAATCTGTTTTTTCCAAGTTTCTGCATGCTGAATTACCAGATAGATTATGATAATCATATACTTTATACACATGGAAAGACAGGTTGAAAACAGTCTCCTGTGCATATTTTCACCAATACTCCAACCAGCAAAATAATCCTTCCTGTTGAAGAAGGGTACAGATTTTGTCTCTGCGTTAATGATGTTTCCTAGAAAATCAACACTGTGAGCACTGTAATTCTTATACATCCAAGGATGGCAAGAATGGAACCATTGCTTTTCCTGCATAAAGTGTCTAAAACCTTTTGGATCCACTGTAGCATTTGCAGTCATTGTGCTCTTCCAGATCATTCTCACATGGACCCCAAAGATGGCTGCTTTATTTGTGGTGAATTAGGTAATAAAAGTAGTACTTGTCCTAACATCTCTACATCTAAGAAAGTGAACATAGCTATCAACAAGAGAAGCAAAGAAAAAGTAATAAGATGAAAATGGAGACCACTAAAGGGCAATCCATGAATCATACATCTGTTACATCATACATCATACAATCATACATCTTGGGAAGAAAAAAAGGAGACAAAGAGCCAATCTATACCTTTGCTCTTAAATGTCCAGTGACTTGAGAATAAAGAAGATTTAAACTCCAACCTTTGATGCCATTTTCTGAAAGTGGCTTGGACTAAAAGTGTTTTTCATTTTCTGAAAGTGGCTTAAGACACTAGACTTAAATTCTGTCACTTTCAAAGGTATGCATCTTCCTAAGTGAGATAATAAGCAGGTGGTATTTGCTGGTTTATGGCCCCTTCAGCAACCTCTATGATGATTTGGGGAGTTGTTCCATTCTTAGCTGGTTTACCAGCTCTCTGTGCATGCCTTTTTTCTCTCCTTAATTCTCTCCCAAACATATTATTTTGGCCTCTTGAATAATCGCCATACAGCATTCTTTTGCAGAAAGTATTACAAGAAAAATAAAAGTGAAAACTTGAGATTTTGTTTACATTGAACAAGAGTATGTTGAATTAGATATAGAAATGCTTTAAGTTAAACATCAAAATATTGTATGATGACTTAAAACTCACTTTCAAAGAAAAGTACAATGAACAATTATTTATAGACAAAATCTGAAGATGATAGAAAGAATTTTGGCCAAGGTAGTCTAAAGATATAAAGCTTATAACTATGGTTTTATTATTAAATATTTGTTTTTCAAAAAAGGCTGTTTGTCTTTTTTTTTCTTTGTTCAATTGTTTTCTTAAATCCCATGGTATGGAAGTTACTCAAAAAAAATTTCTAAAAATAGGGGCCCTTGGGTGGCTCAGTCAGTTAAGTGTCTGACTTCATTCGGCTTGGGTCATAATCTCAGGGTCCTGGGACTGAGCCTAAATTTGGGCTCCCCATTCATCAAGGAGTCTCCTTCTCTCTGTCTCCCTGTACCCCTCCCTCCACTCATGCCCTCTCTCTCTCTCTCTCTCCCCATCAAATAAATAAATAAAGTCTTTTAAAATTTTTAATAGAATTATCAAATGTTCCAAAAATTCCATTACTGGTTATTTCTCCCAAAGAAAATAAAAACACTAATTCATAAAGATATATGCACCCCTATGGTTATCGTAACATTATTTACAATAGCCAAGATATGGAAAAACTCAAGAGATCCTCAATAGATGAATAGATAAAGAAGATGTGGATATATCAGGGTGCCTGGGTGGTTTAGTGGGTTAAAGCCTCTGCCTTCAGCTCAGGTCATGATCCCAGGGTCCTGGGATCAAGCCCCACATAAGGCTCTCTGCTCTGCAGGGAGCCTGCTTCCCCTTATCTCTCTGCCTGCCTCTCTGCCTATTTGTGATCTCTGTCTGTCAAATAAATAAATAAAATCTTTAAAAAAAAAAGATGTGGATATATACATATACAATGGGAATATTACTCAGCATGAAAAAAGATAAGATATCACCATTTGCAGAATTTAGATGACTTAGAAGGTGTAATGCTAAGTGAAGTAACTCAGTCAGAAAAATAAATATACCGTATGATTTCACTCATATGTGGAATTCAAGAAACAAAACAAATGAGCAAACAAAGGAAAAGAAAGGACTCTTTTTAATATAGCCACAATACTATAGCATATCTAAAGATTTAACAATAATTTTAACATAAACAAATCCAAACAGTATTAAAATTTCCCCAATTTTTTCACAATTTTTAATTTTTTTTACTTGAGAGAAGGGTTTTTTCAGTTTTTATTTAAATTCATTAGTTAAAATATAACATAAGATTAGTTTCAGGTATACAATTTAGTGATTCCACACTTCGATAAAATACCCAGTGCTCATCACAGGAAGTGCACTCGTTAATCCCATCACCAATTTAACCATTCCCCCACCCACTGACACTCTGGTAAGCATAAGTTTGTTCTCTATAGTTAAGAGATATGTTGACAAATTCTCCCTCTAAAGCTACTTTTTTGAGAGTTTTTTCGTGAATGGATGTTGTACCTTATCAAATGCTTTTTCTGCATCTCTTGAAATGAACATATGGTTCTTATCCTTTCTTCTATTAATGTGGTGCATCACACTGATTTCTTTTTGTGAATATTGAACCACACTTGCAAGCCAGGAATAAATCCCACTTGATCCTGGTAAATGATTCTTTTAATGTACTGTTGGATTCAGTTTGCCAGTATTTTATTGAGAATTTTGCATACATGGGGCATTTCAGTGGTTCAGATGGTTAAGCATTTGACTTTTGATTTCAGCTCAGATCATGATCTCAGGGTGGTGAGATCAAGCACCACATCAGGCCTGCTAAGATTCTTTCTCTCCCTTTCTTAAAAAAAGGGGGGGAGGGCAATGTAGCAAGATGGCTGGAGAGTAGAGGGATTTCATTTCATTGGCTCGCTTAAATTTAGCTAGGTAACTGTCAAACCATTCTGAACACTCTGATTTAGCCTGATATGTAAGAAAAAATATCTGGAACTCTACAAGTAGAAAAGCAACCACTTTTTGCAAGGTAGGAGGTGTGAAGTAGTGAATCTGAGGGGATATATTGGAAAATAAACAGAGGGGGGAGGGACCCTCCATAAGCTGGCTACTGGAAAGTGATATAGCCCCAGAGGGCAAAATTGAAACCCTTAGAAATCTGCTCCAGTGAGAGACATCCCTGCCTGAAAGGTGGTCAGGTGGTGAAAAGTGGAAGAAGTCTAGGTGGGTCAGTGTGGTGTCAGGATACCTGGAGTCACAGAAATAACGAGAGTGCTTGAGCCAGTAGAGCTCCCAAGCATTGGAGCCAGGAAACTGGTTAAGGTAGGGGAGCCCTGGTGGGGGCTTTCAGCTCTATTCATCTTTTTACCCTGTGGTAAAGGCCTCCCTGATGTCTTTCACTCTTTTCTCAATCTCATTGAGTATCCTTATGATTGTTGGTTTAAATTCTCCCTCAGACATGTTACTTATATCTGTTTCACTTGGATCTCTGGCCAAGGCCTTATCTTTTTCTTCATTTAGGATGAATTCCTCCATGTTCATATTTTGTCTAAGTCTGTGCTCTCTTCTCTGTGTTAAAAAAAAGCCATATATGTTTCCCACTCCTGATAGTAATGGCTCTATGAAGAAGAGTTCCATAGTGCCCCAGGCCTAGTGCTTCAGGGAGTGTCTCTGGTGTGCGCTGTGTTGCATTTTGCAGCTCTATTTTTCAGGTCAGTCATCTGCAGAGGCTCCTCTTGCCTATAGTGGGCAGTGTTGGGTTCTTGTCCAGAATGTGGTGAGTTTTAACTAGGTTTGCTCTGGTCCACTTGTTAAACGAGTCTTCATACTACTTCGACTAGAACTGAAGCCCTGCAGAACACTCTTGTTGGGAGACATGGTGTGGGCAGGGGTTTTGTGCATCATCTGGGGAAGAGGTCAGCTGCACTGGGGCTGAGGCAGGCTTAACTGAGAAAAGCAATACCACCAGAGGGCAGGGGGGTGGGAATTGGCATAAACAAGTTAGATAGCCTGTTTGGGCACTGTGCTGTTTCCCACAGGTGGCTCTGTGTTACGCTGAGGCACAGGGGAGAGAAATGGCACCAACCAGCTCCTTTGTTCCTGGAGAGGTGTCTCCATGAATGCTGTCTCTCAGTGATGCACTATGAGAAGAGCAATCCCCCCACCACCGCACAGTGTGCCCCAAGAGTTCTTCTAATTGGTTACCACACCACCTGCCCACGGGTTTTTTGCCTGCCTTCTCTCCAGGAGTAGGGCAGTGCCATCAGAGCTCTATCTCAGCCAAGCCTGCAGACCTTTAAAATTCCAGACTTTAAGGCTCACTTGTTGCAAGAACTCACAAAAATTAGCCCTTCTGGTTTGCCCAGCTAATGGCTGGGAGAGATGTTCTCCTTCTTTTTTCCTCTGTGTGATTTATACTCTTTTTTGCCCTTCTTTTCAACTACATCTCCCTCCTCTATACAGCCCCCCCAATCCATTTCTCCCCTAAACCACATCTCTGCACTTAACTTCTTTTTTTCTCAGCTACCTTTGTTTTTATTTTTTTCCAAATTTTTATTTAAATTCAAGTTAGTTAACATACACTGTAGTATTGGTTCCAGGAGTAGAATTTAGTGACTCATCACTTACATATAACGCCCAGTGCTCATCACAAGTGCCCTCATTAATGCCCATCACCCATTTAACACATCCTTCACCCACCTACCTTCCAGCAACCTTAACTTTGTTCTGAATAATTAAGAGTGTCTTATGGTTTGCCTCCCTCCCTACTTTTATCTTATTTTATTTTTCCTTCCCTTCCCCTATGTTCATCTGTTTTGTATCTAAAATTCCACATATGAGTGAGATCATATGGTGTTTGTCTTTCACTTAACATAATACACTCTAGTTCCATCCACGTCATTGCAAATAACAAAATTTCATTCTTTTTTTGGAAGGGGCGGGGGGTGGGAGGTTGGGGGGGCCAGGTGGTGGGTATTATGGAAGGCACGTATTGCATGGAGCACTGGGTGTGGTGCATAAACAATGAATTCTGTTATGCTGAAAAGAAATAAATAAAAAAAATTTTAAATTTCATTCTTTTTGATGACTGAATAATATTGAATTGCATACACATATATACCACATCTTGTTTATCCACTTATCAGTGAAGGACACTGGGGTTCTCCACATAGTTTAGCTACTGTTCGCAATGCAGCTATAAGCATTGGGGTGCATGTATCCTTTTGAATCTATATTTTTGTATCATTTGGATAGATACCTAGTAGTAAAATTGCTGAATCATACAGCAGTTCTACTGTAACATTTTAAAAAGATTTTTCGTTTATTTATTTGAGAAAGAAAGAAAGAGCATGAGTGGAGGAAGGGTCATAGGGGGATGGAGAGTGAGGAGGAGAAAGAATCTCAAGCAGACTCCACCAAGAGTGCAGAGGTTAACACAGGGCTCGACTGACATGTCCCTGAGGCCATGACCCAATCCAAAACCAAAAGCTGGACACTTAATATAGTGAGTCATCCAGGTACCTCTACTTTTAACTTCTTCAGGAACCTACATACTGTTTTCCAAAGTTGCTACAACAGTTTGCATTCCCAGCAAGAGTCCATGAGGGCTCCCCCTTTCTCATCATCCTTAACCAACACCTGTTGTTTCCTGTGTTGTTAATTTTAGCCATTCTGAAGTGTATGTGGTGGTATCTCATTTTGGTTTTGGTTTGTATTTCCCTGGTGATGAGTGATGCTGAGCATCTTTTTATGTGCCTGCTAACCATCTGGATGTCTTCTTTAGAAAAATGTATGTTCCTGTCTTCTGCCCATTCCTTAACTGGATTATTTGTTTTTGGGGTGTTGAGTTTGATAAGTTCTTCATAGGTTTTGGATACTAACCCTTTATCAGATATGTCATTTGCAAATATTTTCTCCAATTCTGAAGACTGCCTTTGAGTTTTGTGGATTGTTTCCTTCAGAGTGCAGAAGATTTTATCTTGATGAAGTTCCAATAGCTCATTTTTGCTTTTGTTTCCCATGCCAGTAGCGATATGTCTAGTAATAATTTGCTGCAGCTGTGGTCAAAGAGGTTGCTGCCCATGTTCTCCTCTAGAATTGTGATGGATTCCTGTCTCACATTTAGGTCTTTCATTTCTTTGAATTTATTTTTGTTTGTGATGTAAGAATGTGATCCAGTTTCATACTCATGCATGTTGCTGTCCAGTTGTCCCAACACCATTTGTTGGAGAGACTGTCTTTTTTTCCATTGGATATCCTTTCCTGCTTTGTTGAAGGTCAGTTGACCATATACTTGTGGGTCCATTTCTGGATTCTCTATTCTGTTCCATTGACTTATATGTCTGTTTTTGTGCCAGTACCATGCTGTCTTGATGATTACAGCTTCGTACCATAGCTTAAAGTCTGGAATTGTGATGTCTCCAGCTTTGGTTTGTAACATTCCCTTGGCTGTTTGGGGTCTTTCATGGTTCTGTACAAATTGTAGGGTTATTTGTTCTAGTTCTGCGAAAAATGCTGGTGATATTTTGATAAGGATTGCATTGAATGTGTAGATTGATTTGGGTAGTATAGACATTTTAACAGTATTTGCTCTCCCAATCCATAAGCATGGAATGTTTTTCCATTCTTCGTGCCTTCCTCAATTTCTTTCATAAGTGTTCTGTACTTCTCAGAGCACATATCCTTTACTTCTTTGGTTAGGTTTATTTCTAGGTATCATGTTTTTTGGTGAAATTGAGAATGGGACTGATTCCTCAATTTCTCTTTCTGCTGCTTCATTATTGTTGTATAGAAATGCAACAGACTCCTCTACATTGATTCTATACCCTGCAACTTTGCTGAAATCCTGTACCAGTCCTAGCAATATGTTGGTGGAGTCTTTAGGGTTTTCTACATAGAGTATCATGTCGTACGCAAAAGGTAAAATTTTGGCTTCTTTCTTGCTGATTTGCATGCCTTCTATTTCTTTTTATTGCCTGATGGCTAAGGCTAGGACTTTCAGTACTATGTTGAACAACTGGTGAGAGTGGACATCCTTGTCATGTTCCTGACATTAGAGAGAAAGCTCTCAATTTTCCTCACTGACAGTGATTTAGCTGTGGGTCTTTCATATAAGGCCATATAAGGTATGCTTCTTCTATCCTTACTTTCTTAAAAGTTTTTATCAAGAGAGAATGTTGTACTTCATCAAATGCTTTTTTTCCTGCATCTATTGAGGCAATCATATGGTTCTTGTCCTTTCTTTTATTAATGTGGTGTATCACACTGATTGATTTGCAGATTTTGAATGACCACTGCAGCCCAGAAATAAATCCCACTGAATAATTGGAATAATTTTTTAATGTACTGTTGGACTAGATTTGCTAGTATCTTGTTGAGAATTTTTGCATCCATCTTCATCAGGGATATTGGCCTACAGTTTTCTGTTTTAGTGGGGTCATTGTCTGCTTTGGAATAAATGTAATGCTGGCCTCATAGAGTGAGTTTGGAAGTTTTCTTTCCATTTCTTTTTCTTTTTTCTTTTTCTTTTATAAGAGTTTGAGAAGAATAAGTATGAACTCTTCTTTAAATGTCTGGTAGAATTTCCCTGGGAAGCCATTCAGTCTTGGAGTCTTGTTTGTTGGGAGATATTTGATTACTGATTCAATTTCTTTGCTGGTTATGGGTCTGTTCTATTTTCTATTTCTTCCTGTTTCAGTTTTGGTAGTTTATATGTTTTGAGGAATTCATCCATTTCTTCCAGATTATCCAATTTGTTGGCATATAATTGCTCATACTATTCTCTTATAATTGTATTTCTGTGGTGTTGGTTTTGATCTCTCCTCTTTCATTCTTCATTTTATTTATTTGGTCCTTTCTCTTTTCTTTTTGATAAGTCTGGCTAGGAGGTTATCAATTTTATTTGTTCTTTCAAGGAACCAGATCCTAGTTTCATTTGACAGTCTTTAAAAATTTCTATATCATTTACTTCTTTTCTAATCTTCATTATTTCCCATTATTTGTGCTGTTTTTAGGCTCTATTCACTCCTCTTTTTCCAGCTCCTTTGGTGGATGGTCAAGTTGCCTATTAGAGCCTTTTTTTGCTTCTTGAGGAAGGCCTGTATTACTATGTATTTCCCTCATATGATTGCCTTTTGTGCATTCCATAGGTTTTGGACTACTGTTTTTTCATTTTCATTTGCTTCCATGTATTTTTTAATTTCTTCTTTAATTTCCTGGTTAACCCATCCATTCTTTAGTAGGATGTTCTTTAACCTTCATGTATTTGTGGTCCTCCCATATTTTTTCTTGTGGTTGACTTCAAGTTTTATAGCATTGTAGTCTGGAAATATGCATGGTATGATCTCAATCTTTTTTTATGTGTTGAGCCTGATTTGTGACCCAGTATGTGACATGTTCTGGAGAATGTTCCATGTGTACTGGAAAAGTATGTGTATTCTGCTGCTTTCTGAGGAAATACTATGAATATCTTTTAAGTCCATCTGGTTTCAGTGTGTCATTCAAAGTCATAGTTTCCTTATTGATTTTCTGCTTAGATCATCTGTCCATTGCTGTGAGTGGGTGTTATTGGATCATTATCAATGACTTTCTTTACATTTGTTCTTAAATGATTTATATATTTGGATGTTCCCAAATTAGGAGCATAAGTGTTTACAATTGTTAGATCTTCCTGTTGGATAGACCACTTTATTATGATATAGTGCCTTTCTTCATCCCTTATTACAGTCTTTATCTAAAATCTAGTTTGTCTGACATAAGTACAGCTACTCCAGGGGATTTTTTATGTCCATTAGCATGATAAATTGTTCTCCATCCCCTCATTTTCAATATGGAGGTGACTTTGGGTCTAAATTGTGTCTCTTGTAAAGGCTAAAGTTAACAAGTCAGGAAATGATAGATGTTGGTGAGGATGCTGAGAAAGGGGAACACTCCTACACTCTTGGTAGGAATGCAAGCTGGTGCAGCCACTCTGGAAAACATTATGGTGGTTCCTCAGAAAGTTGAAAATAGAGCTACCCTATGACCCAGCAATTGCACTACCGAGTATTTACCCCAAGGATACAAATGTGACCTGAAGGGGCACGTGCACCCCAATGTTTATAGTAGCAACGTCCACAATAGCCAAACTGTGGGAAAATCTTAGATGTCCATCAACATATGAATGGATCAAGAAGATGCGAGATACACACACACAAATATACACACACACTGGAATATTATGCAGCCATCAAAAAATGAAATCTTGCCATTTGCAACAATGTGGATGGAACTAGAGGGTATTATGGTAAGTGAAATAAGTCAATCAGAGAAAGACAATTATCATATGATCTCACTGATATGTGGAATTTGAGAAACAAGGCAGAGGAGCATAGGGGAAGAAAGGAAAAAATGAAAAGAGAGGGAGACAAACCATAAGAGACTCTTAATCAGGAAACAAACTGAGGGTTGCTGGAGTGGAGGGGGATAGGAAGGATGGGATGAATGGGTGATGGATATTGGGGAGGGTATGTTATATGGTGAGAGCTGTGAATTGTGTAAGACTGATGAATCACAGACCTGTATCCATGAAACAAATACTACATTATGTGTTAATTAAAAAAATGAAAATGTAAAATAAAATAAAATATGTCTCTTGTAAGCAGCATATGATGGGTCTTGCTTTTTTAAAAATCCATTCTGATACCCTATGTCTCTTGATTGGAGCATTTAATCCATTTACATTCAGAGTAATTATCGATAGATATGAATTTAGTACCATTGTATTACCTATAAAGTTGCTCTTCCTGTAGATTGTCTCTGTTCCTTTCTAGTCTGTGTTGCCTTTGGTCTCTCTTTCCTGCTCAAAAGGTCCCCTTTAATGTTTATTGTACAGCTGGTTTAGTTCCTGAACTCCTTTAGTTTTTTGTTTGTCTTGGAAACCTTTTATCTCTCCTATTCTGATTGACAACCTTGTTGGATAAAGTAATCTTGGGTGCATATTGTTCCTATTTAGCACATTGAATATATCATGCCACTCTCTTCTGGCCTGCCAAGTTTCTGGAAACAGAATTGCTGCTAACTTTATGTGCCCACACTTGTAGGTTAAGGATCTTTTCTCTAGCTTCTTTCATAATTCTCTCTTTATCTTCATATTTTGCAAGTTTCCCTATGATATGTTGTGGTGTTAACCTGTTTTTGTTGATTTTGAGGGGAGTTCTCTGTGTCTCTTAGACTTGAATGCTATTTCCTTCCCCAGCGTAGGGAGGTTCTCAACTATAATTTGTTGAAATCGATCTTCTGTCCCCTTTTTCTTGCTCTTGCTCTTCTGGGACTGTTGTGATATGGTTATTTTGCTTTATGGACTCTCTAAGTTCCCTATGTCTATATTCATAATCTAATGGTTCTTTCTCTCTTGTTTTCAGTTTCATTATTTTCCATAATTTTATCTTCTATATCACCTATTCTCTCCTCTGCTTCTTCAATCCTCATTATGATTATATACAGTCAGTCTTGCATCTCAGTTATAGCATTTTTTAATTTCAGCTTGAGTAGTTTTCTAGTCTTTAAGGGTAGCAAATGTTTCTCTGGTGTCTCCTATGCTTTTTTCAAGCCAGCTAGTAGTTTTATGACTGTTGTTCTAAATTCTTGTTCAGATATAATGCTTATATCTGTTTTGAGCAAATCCTTGGCTATGTTTTTTTATATTTCTTTTGGGGAGAATTCCTCTGTCTACTCATTTCATCTAGGTTTCTGTCTTCTCCGTGTTATGAAAGTTTATCATGTTTTGTGTTCCCAGGAATAACGCTGTGTTAAGAAGGGGTCATACACTGTCCAGAGACTGGCACTTCAGAAGTGTTTCTGGTGTATTCTGTGTGCACTCCACTGTTGTGTCTTGGTAGCTCTTTCCCACAAGTCAGTCTTCTGCAGAATTCCTTCTTGCTTGCAGTGGGGAGTGTTTGGACCTTTAAATAGGTGTGCTTTGATTTGTTTGTTAAAATAAGCCTGATAAAAGAACAAAAAAGTATGATCCAAAGAGATAAAAGAGAAAGGAACAAAATAAACAAAGAAGCAAACAGACAAAAAAACTACAAGCTTGACTCCAAAGAAAGAAAGAAAACAAGCCCTGGTCTTATTTTCACCAGAACTGAAGCTGATGGCTTTGATCAGTCTATGATCAGCAGACTTGATGCATGTGGTGGGTCTATGCTGATCCTCTGAGGGAGAGGCCCATTGGACTGGCTTACAGTGAGATCTGCCCTATTAAGGATGACACCATTTGTGGATGGGAGGTGTTGTAAGTCCCTCCAGTCTCCACTGAAAGCACTGTGTTACTAATGGGGAGTGGGGAGGAAGATGGTGTCACCTTGCTCTATCGTCCCCAGAGAGGGGATCTCATGACCACTGCCGTTCAGTAAGCCTTCACAGAAAAACAAACAACTTCCCTTCTTGTGTCCCCAGCTTCTGTCAGTTCCATGCCCTCATCCTGGCAATGGTGTCTAGACCATTGGAATGACTGACACCATGGTTCTCCTGTTTTTTATCTGGCACATTGCTGGAATACAAAACTCCAAATTTTAAAGAACCCAGCAATGTGCAGACATGCTCCCCTCCTCCCCAGAATAGCCTCACAGCATTGTGTTAGGTATTTTATTGTCACAGAAAAGCAGTCGCATAGCTTTGCAGATGCTTAGAGTTCATGGTGAAATACAGCAAAAAGCTGTCACCAGGGTATCTGCCCTTTGCCCCACACTTATGTCCCTTGCTGATAGATGGATGCTCAGTGGCACCCAGTGGGTCTTTTCTCCTTGGAGAGGCAGTACACCCTCTTCCAAATGTACTCCAGGAAGGGGAATGTTCTCTTCTAGTGTGACCCAAAGGCTCCTTATACCACACTCTCCACTGTCCTCTCCTGGGCATCCACCATCCCTCTCTCCAGGAGCCCCACTGCCCACCACGCTTGACTCTAGCAAATGGCATGGGCTTCTAAAACCTCAGAATTTGAGCTCCATGGTTTGTAAAAACTTACAATAGTCAATTCCTCTCAATTCCCCTGTAAATGACTTTGGGGAAGTGTTTTTCTAGTGCAAACCCAATGCTCTTCTCTCTCCCCTTTTCTTTCTCTCTGTCTTCTCTCCATCAAAAGGGCCTCACTTCTGTGGTAGTCATCTCTGTAGTACCACGGCTTTTCTCTCCCCCAATTCACATCTCCCCACCTTGTACCTGCCATGATCTCTCCCTCTAATTGTTCAAGTTGTTTTCTCAATCCTCAGATCAATTTCCTAAGTGTTCAAAATGATTTTATGTTGATCTAGCTGTGTTTGAGGGATGAGACAAGCCCAGGGTCCCCCTACTATGAGAGGGGAACCATCTTAACTCCCTTCTCCGTCTTAACTCCTTTGATATGGCGTTTCTCTCCCCTTAGTTGTGCAGTTTGTTCTCTCAGTCTTCAGGTTGATTTCTGCAGTATTTAGAATGATTTCATACTTACCTAGTTGTGTTCATGGAATGAAGCAAAGTATATGGTCCTCCTACCTTGCCACCATCTTCTCTTCAATGTAAATTTTTTACTTTTTTTTTTTGCACAAATAAGAACTAACTAAGGTATAGGACACACCTTTAAAGCAAATATATTTTGTTAATCAAAATTTCACTTAAGGGTCCTTTTTCTTGGGACACCTGGGTGGCTCAGTTGGTTAAGCAGCTGCCTTCGGCTCAGGTCATGATCCCCAGAGGCCTGGGATCGAGTCCCACATTGGGTTCCTTGCTCGGCAGGAAGCCTGCTTCTCCCTTTGCCTCTGCCTGCCACTCTGTCTGCCTGTGCTTGCTCACTCTCTCTCCCTCTCTCTGCCAAATAAATAAATAAAATTTTTTTAAAAGTGTCCTTTTTCTCTTAATTTGACTGCAAACTAGCAAAAAAATTTGTCAAACAAGCAAAACCTTCATAACTAGCTGGTGTAAAAGACTAGTTATTAAAGACAAAGACAAACTGATATTGGGAACAAGTAGCATAATATTCACTCACTCAGCAGTAAATAGTGTCAGATATATATATATCTACATATATTTGTGTGTGTATATATATATATATGTCTGTATATATATATATGATACTTTATGGTAGGCACAAGATAAACAATACAATTACAGTTCTTGTACTCCTGGACCTAATAATCTAGCAAAGCAAATAGACAATAAACAAGTCAACAAATAAATCCAGAAATATATCCAGAATAATATTAGGGTTATGATAAGTACAATGAAAAAAATGAATAAAGAAGATTAAGGAAATAAAAAGTGCTGGAGGCAGGATGTCAGCAAAGTGGTGAAGTAGGCAGCTTCAACCTGTTATTCTCCTGCAGAAATACTGAACACCAAGCAGAAACTGGCAGAACCAGCTTCATCAGAATTCTGGAAAGAGGTCAAATGTTTACAATAACCGAGGGACTGCTGAATCAAGAAAAAGGCAACTCCAAAGTGTTAAGAAACCTTTGTGGTATTTTCACTTCTCTTGGCCTGCACCATCTCCAGTGAAGGGGTGATCTTATACAAGAAAGCCCACATTCCCATGTGGGATCTGGTTGATGGATTTGGAAGGAACAGAATAGACGATATGTGCAAATTATCATGTATGTATATTCCAACCTGTCTGGGGGCTACCTGAAAGACTGACACAAGGCATTCATCTCATTTTATCTAACTCAGAACTCAAGTTCTAAAATCAGTAGACACTGGTCAAAATCAATTCAAGCAGATGTAGCAATATGCAGATGCTTGGAGTAAAAGATTATGGTTGGAACATAAAATAGAATATCCCAGACATGGAAGAAAAAGCTGGTGAATGTTTCCTTGATAAATTAGAACATGCAAAAGCAGTCATGTATGTGGGAGAATTTATAAAGACAAGTACAAGCTTCTTGCAAGAAACATGGTTAAGAAAATCTTGAGAAGACACTAAATTTTCACAACAGTCTGATATCTAGGTTCAGTGGAAGTTAGTGTTGAAGGAATGCCCTAGAACAAAGTGATTCTGCAAAGATGGGGAAGAGGAGCTTTTGTTTGTTTGATTGTTTTAGTTTTGGATTTTTGTGGGCATTTTTTTCCAAGGAAAACTAAAAACACTACCTGAGGGGGAGGAGTCAAGATGGCAGAGGAGTAGCAGGCTGAGATGACATCAGGTAGCAGGAGATCAGCTAGATAGTTTATCAAACCATTCCAAACACCTATAAATCCAACAGGAGATTGCAGAGAAGAAGAGCAGCAATTCTAGAAACAGGAAAAGAAAATCAACCACTTTCTGAAAGGTAAGACCTGTGGAGAAGTGAATCCAAAGCAACGGGAAGATAGACGATGGGGGACGGGACAGCTCCCAACAAGCGGCAGAGCAACAGAGCACAAAATCAGAAATTTTAAAAGTCTGCTCCATTGAGGGACATCACTCCAGAGCCTAAGCTGGGGTGAAGCCCACGCAGGGACAGCATAGTCTCAGGTCCTGCGGGATTACAGAAGAATCAGGGTGTCTGAGTGTCACAGAGCTTGCAGGTATTAGAGCAGGGAAGCTGGCTACAGAGATGTAGCCGAGGAGTGAGCTCTCAAATTGGGGTTACCTTAAACTGAGATCTGTGGCAGAGTCAGACCACTGGTCTTTGAGCCGGGACCCCACAAGATCCAGGGAGACTGCCCTGGAAGAGCACAAGGATCTTCTGGGTTTGGAGACTCCAGGCAGGGCTGTGTGCCAGACACAGAGATGCTTGGTCACAGGCTTGGTGAGCTTGGAGTGCAGCTGGCAGCCAGGTAGATGGGAGTGATTGAGTGCTTTTCTCTGAGGGTGCACTGAGGAGTGGGGCCCCAAGCTCTCGGCTCCTCCGGGCCAGAGATTGGGAGGTGGCCATTTTCATTCCTATCCTCCAGAACTCTGTGGAAAGTGGAAAGCATTCAGGGAACAAAAGCTCCCAAAAGCAAACCCGAGAGGATTACTTAGCATGACCCCTAGTAAGGGCAATGCAATTCTGCCTCAGGCAAAGACACTTGAGAATCACTACAACAGGGCCCTCCCCCAGAAGATCAGAAAGAAATCCAGCCAAGATCAAATTCACTTACCAAGGAGAATAGCAGAATTCTAGAGGAGGAGAAAGGAAAGCATGGAATTCGTGGCTTTCTACCATGATTCTTGCAAGTTAATTTAATTTTTATTTTATTTTTTCTTATGCTAAAATTT
Organism: Meles meles; assembly: GCF_922984935.1. Classification (NCBI taxonomy): domain Eukaryota; kingdom Metazoa; phylum Chordata; class Mammalia; order Carnivora; family Mustelidae; genus Meles; species Meles meles. Next base: position 47,838,124 of record NC_060087.1, on the reverse strand, counting down.
TTTAAAATTTTACTCTTTTTCTTTTAATGTTTTTTAACTAGTTTATCTTAACAATACCTTTCATACAAAAAATCTTTTTGAACCTTCATTATTATAGTCATATTTTATCTTTCATTGTATTTAACTTTCTTTTTGTATACACATAGGATTTTTTCTTCTAAAAAAATTTGGGATACAACTTCTTCTCATAGATCAAAATATACCCTAAATCTAGCACAGGGCTTTGTTCTCGTCTCCAGTCTGAGCAAATTCTCTCCACTTTCTTTTTCTTTATTCTCCTGACCAACTTAAATTATCAACTCCTTTTTTAGAATTTTTTTTAAAATTTGTCATCCTTATAGTCATATTTTATCCCTTCATCGTATTTATCCTTTGTGTGTGTGTGTGTATGTGTGTGTATTTCATTCTTTAAAATTTTGGGGAGGTAGTTTCTTCTAAGAGACTAAAATACTCTCAAAATTAAGTGGGTGACTCTGTTGTTTTCACCAGTCTAATATATACATTTTCTTATTTATATTTTTTCTTATTTTTTTCTTTTTTAAATTTTTTTTTTCTGAACTTCTTTTTACCCCCTTTATTCCCCCCATGATTTGGGGTCTCTTCTGATTTGGTAAAAGCACATTTTCCTGGGGTCTTTGCCACCCTTTTAGTATTTTATTCTCTCCTTCATATATTCTTATCTGGATAAAATGACAAGGTGGAAAAACTCACCACAAAAAAAAAAACCACATAAGAACAAGAGGCAGTACTGAAGGCTAGGGACATAGTCAATATGGACATTGGTAATATGTCAGATCTAGACTTCAGAATGACAATTCTCAATGTGCTAGCTGGGCTTAATAAAGGCATGGAAGATATTAGAGAAACCCTGTCTGGAGAAATAAAAGCCCTCTCTGGAGAAATAAGAGAACTAAAATCTAACCAAGCTGAAATCAGAAAAGCTATTAATGAGGTGCAATTAAAAATGGAGACTTTTACTGCTAGGATAAATGAGGCAGAAGAGAGAATTAGTGATATAGAAGAAGAAATGTTAGAGAATAAATAAGCTGAGCAAAAGAGAGACAAACAGGGTACCTGGGTCACTCAGTGGGTTAAAAGCCTCTGCCTTCAGCTCAGGTAATGATCCCAGGGTTCTGAGATGGAGCCCCACCTCTGGCTCTCTGCTCAGCGGGGAGCCTGCTTCCTCCTCTCTCTCTACCTGCTTCTCTGCCTACTTGTGATCTCCATCTGTCAAATAAATAAATAAAATCTTTTTTTTAATTAATTAATTAATTAAAAAAGAGAGAGAGAGACAGCTACCAGACCACAAGGGGCGAATTTGAGAGATAAGTGATACCATAAGACAAAACAACATTAGAATAATTGGGATTCCAGAAGAAGAAGAAAGAGGGGAGCAGAAGGTATATTGGAGTGAATTATTGTAGAGAATTTCCTAATATGGCAAAGGGAACAAGCATCAAACTCCAGGAAGTGTAGAGAAACCCCCTCAAAATCAACAAGAATAGGTCCACACCCTGTCATCAAAAGTAAAATTTACAAGTCTTAGTGACAAAGAGAAAATCCTGAAAGCAGCCTGGGACAAAAAGTCTGTAACATACAATGGTAAAAATATTAAATTGGCAGCAGACTTATCCACAGAGACCTGGCGGGCCAGAAAGAACTGGCATGATATATTCAGAGCACTAAATGAGAAAAACATGCAGCCAAGAATATTAGATCCAACTACGCTATGAATGAAAATAAAGGGAGAAATAAAAAGCTTCCAGAACAAATAAAAACTAAAAGAATTTGTAAACACCAAACCAGCTCTACAGGAAATATTGAAAGGGGTCCTCTAAGCAAAGAGAGAGCCTAAAAGTAGTAGACCAAAAAGGAACAGAGACAATGTACAGGAACAGTCACCTTACAGGAAATACAATGGCACTAAATTCATATCTCTCAATAGTTACCCTGAAAAATGGGCTAAATGCCCCAGTCAAAAGACACAGGGTATCAGAATGGATTAAAAAAAAAAAGACCCATGAATATGTTGTCTATAAGAAACTCATTTTAGACCCAAAGACACTTCCAGATGTAAAGTCAGGGGATGGAAAACAATTTACCATGCTAATGGACATCAAAAGAAAACTGGGGTAGCAATCCTTATATCAGATCAATTAAATTTTAAGCCAAAGACTATAATAAGAGATGAGGAAGGACACTATATCATACGCAAAGGGTCTGCCCAACAAGAAGATCTAACAAGTTTAAATATCTATGCCACTACCATGGGAGCAGCCAATTATATAAACCAATTAATTGCAAAATCAAAAAAACACATCAAAAATATTACATTAATAGTAGGGGATGTTAACACCCCCCTCACTGAAATGGACAGATCATCCAAGCAAAAGATCAACAAGGAAATAAAGGCCTTAAATGACACACTGGACCAGATGGACATCACAGATATATTCAGAACATTGCATCCCAAAGCAACAGAATACACAATCTTCTCTAGGGCACATGGAACATTCTCCAGAATAGATCACATCCTGGGTCATAAATTCGGTCTCAACCAGTATCAAAAGATTGGGATCATTCTCTGCATATGTTCAGACCACAATGCTCTGAAGCTAGAACTCAATCACAAAAGGAAAGTTGGAAAGAACCCAAACACATGGAGACTAAACAGCATCCTTCTAAAGAATGAATGGATCAACCAGGAAATTGAAGAAGAACTGAAAAATATCAAGGAAACAAATGATAGTGAAAACACAACGGTTCAAAATCTGTGGGACACAGCAAAGGCAGTCCTGAGAGGAAAATATATAGCAATACAAGCCTTTCTCAAGAAACAAGAAAGGTCTAAAATACACAACCTAACCCTGCACAAAGGAGATGGAGAAAGAACAACAAAGAAAGCCTAAACCCAGCAGGAGAAGAGAAATAATAAAGATCGGAGGAGAAATCAATGAAATAGAAACAAAAAAAAAAAAAAACCAATAAAACAAATCAACAATACTAGGAGCTGGTACTTTGAAAGAATTAATAAGATTGATAAACCCTGGCCAGACTTATCCAAAAGAAAAGAGAAATGACCCAAATAAATAAAATCATGAATGAAAGAGGAAAGATCACAACCAACACCAAAGAAATACAATTATAGGAACATATTATGAGTAACTATATGCCAGCAAATCTGAGAATCTGGAAGAAATGGATGCATTCCTAGAGACATATAAACTACCACAACTAAACCAGGAAGAAATAGAAAACCTGAACAGACCCATAACCAGTAAGGAGATTGAAGCATTCATCAAAAATCTCCAAATAAACAAGAGCCCAGGGCCAGACAGCTTCCCAGGGGAATTCTACCAAACATTTAAAGAAGAATTAATTCCTATTCTTCTGAAACTGATAAAAAAAAAAAAAGAAAGGAAAGGAAAACTTCCAAAATTATTTTATCAGGCCAGCATTACCTTGATCCCAAAACCAGACAAGGATCCCATCAAAAAAGAGAATTACAGACCAATATTCTTTATGGACACAGATGCGAAATTTTTCACCAAAATAATAGCCAGTAGGATCCAACAGTACATTAAAAGGATTATTTACCATAACCAAGTGGAATTTATTCCAGGGCTGCAAGGTTGGTTCAACATCTGCAAATCAATCAATGTGAAACAATACATTAATAAAAGAACAAAAAGACGTGATAATCTCAATAGATGCTGAAAAAGCACTTGACAAAGTACAGCACTCTTTCCTGATCAAAACTCTTCAAAGTGTACGGATAGAGGGTACATAACTTAAGATCATCAAAGCCATCTATGAAAACCCACTGCAAATACCATTCTCAATGGAGAAAAACTGAGATTTTCCACTAAGTTCAGGAACATGGCAAGAATGTTCATTATCACCACTGCTATTCAACATACTACTAGAAGTCCTAGCCTCAGCAATCAGACAACAAAAAGAAATTAAAGGCATCGAAATGGGCAAAGAAGAAGTCAAACTATCACTCTTTGCAGATTATATGATACAACAAAAAGAAATTAAAGGCATCGAAATGGGCAAAGAAGAAGTCAAACTATCACTCTTTGCAGATTATATGATACTATATGTGGAAAATCCAAAAGACTCCACTCCAAATCTGCTAGAACTTGTACAGGAATTCAGTAATGTGTCAGGATGTAAAATCAATGCACAGAAATCAGTTGCATTTCTTTACACCAACAACAGGACAGAAGAGAAATTAAGGAGTCAATCCCATTTACAATTGCACCCAAAACCATAAGATACATAGGAATAAACCTAACCAAAGAGCCAAAGAATCTATACTCAGAAAACAATAAAGTACTCATGAAAGAAATTGAGGAAGACACAAAGAAATGGAAAAATGTTCCATGCTCCTGGATTTTAAGAATAAATATTGTGAAAATGTGTATGATACCGAAAGCAATCTATGCATTTAATGCAATCCCTATCAAAATTCCATCCATTCTTTTCAAAGAAATGGAACAAATAATCCTAAAATTTATATGGAACCAGAAAAGACCTCGAATAGCCAAAGGAATATTGAAAAAGAAAGCCAAAGTTGGCGACATCACAATTCCAGACTTCAAGCTCTATTACAAAGCTGTCATCATCAAGACAGCATGGTACTGGCACAAAAACAGAAACATAGATCAATGGAACAGAATAGAGAGCCCAGAAATGGACCCTCAACTCTATGGTCAACTAATCTTTGACAAAGCAGGAAAGAATGTCCAATGGAAAAAAGACAACCTCTTCAACAAATGGTGTTGGGAAAATTGGACAGCCACATGCAGAAGAATGAAACTGGACCATTTCCTTACACCACACACCCAAATAGACTCAAAATGGATGAAAGTCCTCAGTGTGAGAAAGGAATCCATCCAAATCCTTGAGGAGAACACAGACAGCAACCTCTTTGACCTCAGCCACAGCAACTTCTTCCTAGAAACATCACCAAAGGCAAGGGAAACAAGGGCAAAAATGAACTATTGGACTTCATCAAGATCAAACGCTTTTACACAGCAAAGGAAACAGTTAACAAAACCAAAAGACAACTGACAGAATGGGAGAAGATATTTGCAAATGACATACCAGATAAAGAGCTAGTATCCAAAATCTATAAAGAGCTTAGCAAACTCAATATCCAAAGAACAAATAATCCAATCAAGAAATGGGCAGAGGACAGGAACAGACATTTCTGCAATGAAGACATCCAGATGGCCAACAGACACACGAAAAAGTGCTCCATATCACTCAGTATCAGGGAAATACAAATCAAAACCACAATGAGATACCACCTCACACCAGTCAGAATGGCAAAAATTAACAAGTCAGGAAATGAGAGATGCTGGCGAGGATGTGGAGAAAGGGGAACCCTCCTACACTGTTGGTGGGAATGCAAGCTGGTGCAACCACTTCCAGCTACTCTGGAAAAGCCCATGGAGGTACCTCAAAAAGTTGAAAATAGAGCTACCCTACGACCCAGCAATCGCACTACTGGGTATTTACCCTAAAGATACAAATGCAGTGATCCAAAGGGCATGTGCACCCAAATGTTTATAGTAGCAATGTCCACAATAGCCAAACTATGGAAAGAACCTAGATGTCCATCAACAGATGAATGTATAAAGAAGATGTGGTATATATATACAATGGAATACTATGCAGCCATCAAAAGAAATGATATCTTGCCATTTGCAACAACATGGATGGAACTAGATGGTATTATACTCAGCAAAATAAGTCCATCAGAGAAGGACAATTATCATATGATCTCCCTGATATGAGGAAGTTGAGAGGTAAGAGGGTAGGAAAAGAATAAATGAAACAAGATGGGATCAAGATGAAATCAAACCATAAGAGACTCTTAATCTCACAAAACAAACTGAGGGTTGCTGGGGTTGGGGCGGTAAGGAAAAGGTGTTGGGGTTACGGACATTGGGGAAGATATGCGCTATGGTGAGTGCTGTGAAGTGTGTAAACCTGGCAATTCACAGACCTGTACCCCTGGGGCTAATAATACATTATATTTTAATTTAGGAAATTTAAAATTAAAAAAAAAACACTACCTGAACACAAACTAAGAAACAGGGACTTGCATGTATTCAGTCTTTGCAAAAAAAAAAAAAAATTGTTTGGGAAAGTCACTAAATAAATGGACTATAAAGCCTTCAAAAATATAAAATAAAATAAACAGCAAATCAGGGATTGGGAGAGAATCTAATTTACAGAATTAACATTTATGCTATTTAAATGTACACTTGTCAAACAAAAATTACAATGTATACAAAGAAACAAAAAGTATGTCTCATTCAAAGGAACAGAATTGACATAAACCATCTCTAAAGAAGTACAGGCATCAGAGTTATTAGCCATATACTTCAAAGATTGTATTTATTTATTTGTCAGAGAGAGAGAGCACACAAGCAGAAAGAGTGGCAGACAGAGAGGGAAGCAGGGTCCCCCCTAAGCAAGGAGCCCAATGTAGGACTTGATCCCAGGATCTTGGGATCATGTTCTGAGCCAAAGACAGACACTTAACTGACTGGGCCACCCAGGTGTCCCTAGCCAAATGCTTTAAAACAACTGTCTTAAGTATGTTTAGAGGACCAAAGAACAACTATAGGAAATCAAGAAATGTATATATGAGTAAAAATGAGAATATCAACAAAAGAATGTATAAACAGAAAACAGAAATTTTGGAGCCAGATGTATACTAACTAAAATGAAAAAATTCACAAGAGGTATTAAGCAGCAGATCCAAGCAAGCAGAAGAATCAGTGAACTTGAAGATAGGACAATTAAAATTATTGAGTCTGAAAAGCAGAAAGGAAAAAGAATAAAAAGGTGAACAAATTTTACAGGACCCATAGTATACCATTAATCTGATTTACATAGGCATAGGAATCTCAGAAGAAGAGAGAATGAAAGAATATTTGAAGGAATGATGACCAAAAACTTCCCAAACTTCAGGAAAGACATGAATCTATGAATTCAAGAAGCTCTAACTCCAGTAGGACCGATCCAAAGATATCAACAGCAAAACATATTATAATCAAATCGTTGAAAGACAAAAACAGAATCTTGAAAGCAATAAGACTAGTCACATAAAATGAATTCTCAAAAGATCAACAGCTGATTTCTCAACAAGAACCCATGGAGCCCAAAACAAGTAATACATGAATTCAGCAATTCACATGATATAAAATCAGTGCTGAGAAGGCAATTGCATTTCTATACACTAATAACGAAACAGAAGAAAGAGAAATCAAGGAATTGATCCCATTTATAATTATACCAAACCCATAAGATACATAGGAAAAAAACCTAACCAAAGAGGTAAAGGATCTGTACTCTGAAAACTATAGAACACTTAATGGAAGAAAGTAAGGAAGACACACAAAATGGGAAAACATTCCATGCTCTTGGATTAGAAGAAAAAATATTTTTAAAATCTCTATGCTAGCCAAAGCAATCTATACATTCCATGCAATCCCATCAAAATATCGTCAGTATTTTTCACACTGCTAGAACAAACAATCTTAAAATTTGTATGGATTCAGAAAAGACCCCAAATAGCCAAAGGGATGTTGAAAAAGAACACCAAAGCTGGAGGCATCACAATTCTGGGCTTCAAGGTCTATTAAAAAGCTATAATCAAGACAGTAAGGCACTGGCACAAAAACAGAAACATAGAGGAAAGAACCAAGATGCCCTTCAAAGGACGAATGGATAAGGAAGATGTGGTCCATATACACGATGGAGTATTATGCCTCCATCAGAAAGGATGAATACCCAACTTTTGTAGCAACATGGACGGGACTGGAAGAGATTATGCTGAGCGAAATACGTCAAGCAGAGAGAGTCAAGTATCTTATGGTTTCACTTATTTGTGGAGCATAACAAAGAACATGGAGGACATGGGGAGATGGAGAGGAGAAGGGAGTTGTGGTAAATTGGAAGGGGAGATGAACCATGAGAGACTATGGACTCTGAAAAACAACCTGAGGGTTTTGAAGGGGCGGGGGGTGGGAGGTTGGGGAACCAGGTGGTGGGTAATAGGGAGGGCACGTATTGCATGGAGCACTGGGTGTGGTGCAAAAACAATGAGTACTGTTACGCTGAAAATAAATAAATTAATTAAAATAAAAACAGACACATAGATCAATGGAACAGAATAGAGAACCCAGAAATGGATCCTCAACTCTATAGTCAACTTATCTTTGACAAAGCAGTAAAAAATATCCAACAGAAAAAAGTCTTTTCAACAAATGGTGTTGGGAAAATTGGACAGCCACATGCAAAAGAATGCAATTGGACCACTTTCTTAGACCATACACAAAATAAATTCAAAATGGATGAAAGACCTCAATGTGAGACAGGAATCCACCAAAATGCTAGAGGAGAACACAGGCAGCAACCTCTTTGGCCTCAGCTGCAGCAACTTCTTGCTAGGCACAACTACAAAGGCAAAAGAAACAAAAGCGAAAATGAATTATTGGGACCTCATCAATGAATCTTGGAACACTGAAAAATAAAATTTAAAAAAAATAGATAAAATTCTTCTGCACATCAAAGGAAACCATCAACAAAACTAAAAGGCAACCCAAGGAATGGGAGAAGATACTTGCAAATGATAAATCATATAAGGGGCTAGTATCCAAAACCTATAAAGAACTTATTGAACTTAGGGCACCTGGGTGGCTCAGTGGGTTAAAGCCTCTGTCTTCAGGTCAGGTCATGATCCCAGGGTCCTGGGATCGAGTCCCGCATCGGGCTCTCTGCTCAGCAGGGAGCCTACTTCATCCTCACTCTCTCTCTGCCTACTTGTGATCTCTGTCTGTCAAATAAATAAATAAAATCTTTAAAAAAAAAAGGACTTATTGAACTCAATATTCAAAAAACAAAAAGTCCAGTCAAGAAATGGGTGGAAGAGGGCGCCTGGGTGGCTCAGTGGGTTAAGCCGCTGCCTTCGGCTCAGGTCATGATCTCAGGGTCCTGGGATCAAGTCCCGCATCGGGCTCTCTGCTCAACGGGGGGCCTGCTTCCCTCTCTCTCTCTCTGCCTGCCTCTCTGCCTACTTGTGATCTCTTTCTGTCAAGTAAATAAAATCTTTAAAAAAAAAAAAAAGAAAGAAAGAAATGGGTGGAAGACATGAACAGACGTTTCCTCAAAGAAGACATACAAATGCCCAACAAACACATGAAAAAAATACTCACCATCACTGGCATCAAGGAAATATAAATCAAAACCACAATGAGATACCACCTCACACCCATCAGAATGGCTAAAATTAACAGCACAGGAAACAACAGATGTTGGCGAGGATATGGAGAAAGGGGAACATTCTACACTGCTGATAGGAATGCAAAGTGGTGCAGCCATTGTGGAAAAGAGTATGGAGGTCCCTCAAAAAGTAAAAAAGACCCTATGACCCAGCAATTGCTCTTCTAGGTATTTATTCAAAAGATACAGAAATTGTGATTCAAAGGGGCACATGCATTCCAATGTTTATAACAGCAATGTCCACAATAGCCAAACTATGGAATCAGTCCAGACATCCATTGGCAGATAAATGGATAAAGTCATGGTATATATAGATAAACAATGGAGTACTACTCAGCTATCAAAAGGAATGAAATCTTGCCATTTGGAAGGACATGGATGGAACTAGAGGGTACTCTTCTAAGTGAAATAAGTCAGGCAGAGAAACACAAATACCTATGATTTCACTCATATGTAGAATTTAAAAAACAAAACAGATGAACATAGGGTAATGGAAAGAAAAATAAAATGAAATGAAAACAGAGAGGGAGCCAAACCAAAAGTGACAATGAACTCTAGGAAACAAACCAAAGGTTGCTGGAGGGGAGGTAACCGGGTGATGGGCATTAAGGAGATGTGATGAGCACTAGGTGCATTATATGCAACTGATGAATCACTAAATTCTACCCCTGAAACTAGTAATAATGTGTGTGTTTGTATATATATATATAAACTAAATTGAATTTAAATTTAAAAACTTATAAGAGGCAAAGAAGAACAATATATATTAATTAAAAATAAATTTATCAAGAAGATGTAATAAAAGGGAGTCTGGGAATGTAGCAGAGGAGGATGACCCTAAGCTCACCACACCTAGATAAGAGCCACATCAGTGCAACTAACACAGAAAATGACCCAAAGCCTGGCTGAATAGATTCTTCATGGTTTTCATGGTTAATCATAGAGAAGAGGTCACATTGAAAATGGTAGGAAGGGCAGAGTCCCAATTGGGAACCAAACTACAGGCAAGACTAACCACGAATGAGAGGGACACCACAAGCATGGAGAATGGAGAATTACAGACCTCACACCAGGAACCCTAGACATGGTGGACCTGCACTGGGAAGATGAATCTCCATAACATTTGTCATTGAAAACTAGAGGACTTTAACACCATGATTTTTACAGTTAGTGGAGCATAACACCAGGAACATTAAATATTATCAAGTTTGACCCTGGGAGAGCCAGAGGACAATATGGAACTGAGTGTCCCAACCTAAAGATGTGGAATAACATTCATCCCCACCAAGACACAGGATAGAAGCAGAAGGTTGAAAAGTACCGGGGGCACAAGAGAATGGTATCTATTTACTAATATCATAATGTGCACTGGAGGGGCAGGGATCTTTAGGAAATTTCTACAAAAACAAAAGATCTAGAGGGTATCATTTCTCCTCCTCCCCTCAGCTTAGATACCGGAACACCTATGGTACACACCACAAACATTTTCAATAAAGCTTGCTAATATAGCACACCTTGCTCCTGTGTTTTCCTGCTGAATCTCCCCCCATCCAACCCACCCCACTCAAGAGGAGTCCCTCAAAAGTCCCTCAAAAGCTTCATTATGCAATCAGCCCCAACAGTGATCAGTACAATTGTAATTTCACTCTTGCCCCTGGAGGAAAGGAAGATAACCACACATACGTTCACCTGCAGCCCCAGCAGTGAGCTAGGGGAAGACATCTGATCTGACTGCTGACCCCACCCACCAAATAAAACCTCACAGAACCAACACGAGGAGAAAGCCCTATAGTTCAGGGTTACTGCAGCACTGACAGACCGGAGGCAGATTTCAGGTCTGACCACAGCCCCTCCCCAATCAATGAAATCATCTCAGGGGACAACACAGGAAAATGACCCTTCAGTTCAACCCAACTGCAATCCTAATAAATGGGTTGAGGGCAGGCATCTGGTCTGACCCAACTACAAGTCCAAGGTGGCCACAGACTGGGTCCTTAACTGCACAAGGACCAAAGCCTGCTCACAACACTCAAAGAAGACCATGTCAGGCAACTAAACTGAAGGGAAACATGGTTCAAACACAACAGCAGGACACATAAAACATATAAGAGATACCCAAATGCTTTTTCTGCATTAGTTGAGAGGACCATGTGGTTCTTCTCCCTTATTGATTTGTTCTATCACATTGGTTGATTTGAGAATGTTGGACCACACTTGCATCCCAGGGATAAAACCCACCTTGTCATGGTGGATAATCTTTTTAATGTACTGTTGGATCCTATTAGCTAGGATCTTGTTGAGAATCTTGGCATCCACATTCATCAGGGATATTGGTCTGAAATTCTCCTTTTTGATGGGGTCTTTGCCTGGTTTGGGGACCAGGATAATGCTGGCTTCATAGAAAGAGTGTGGAAGTTTTCCTTCTGTTTTTTTTGTTTGTTTGTTTGTTTGTTTTGTTTGTTTGTTTTTGAAACAGCTTCGGGAGAATAGGTATTATTTCTTCTTTGAATGTTTCAAAGGAAATATTCAAACATCTAAATCTGTCAGATCCTGGGCTCTTGTTTTTTGGGAGGTTTTTGATCACTTCTTCAATCTTTTTACTAGATATTGGTCTATTCAGGTTGCAATTTCTTCCTGTTTCAGTCTTGGAAATTTATAGGTTCCCAGGAATGCATCCATTTCTTCTAGGTTGCTTAACTTATTGGCATAAAACTGTTGATAATAATTTCTGATTATTGTTTCTATTTCCTTGGTGTTGGTGGTGATCTCTCCCCTTTCATTCATAATTTTATTAATTTGGGTCCTCTCTCTTCTTTTGGATTAGTTTGGTCAGTGGTTTATCGATCTTATTGATTCTTTCAAAGAACCAGCTTCTAGTTTCTTTTTTTTAAAGATTTTATTTATTTATTTGACAGAGAGAGAGATCACAAGTAGGCAGAGAGGCAGGCAGAGAGAGAGAGGAGGAAGCAGGCTCCCTGCAGAGCAAAGAGCCGGATGTGGGGCTCGATCCCAGGACCCTGAGATCATGACCTGAGCCGAAGGTAGCGGCTTAATCCACTGAGCCACCCAGGCGCCCCGCCAGCTTCTAGTTTCATTGATGTGTTCTACTGTATCTCTAGTTTCTAACTCATTGATCTATACTCTGATCTTGATTATTTCCCTTCTTGTGCATGGGGTTGGCTAAATTTGCTATTGATTTTTCAGTCCTTTAAGGTGTAAAGCGAGTTGTTGTGTTCAGGATTTTTCAACTTTTTTGAGTGAGGCTTGAATAGCTATGTATTTCCCCCTTAGGATCACCCTTGCTGTATCCCACAGGTTTTGGACCAATGTGTTTTCATTTTCACTGGTTTCCATGAATTGTTTAACTTCTTTGATTTCCTAGTTAATCCAAACATTCTTGAGCAGGATGGTCTTTAGCTTCCAAGTGTTTTAATTCCTTCCTAACTTTCTCTTGTGGTTGAGTTCCAGTTTCAAAGCATTGTGGTCTGAGAACATACAGAGAATAATCTCAATCTTTTGGTATCAGTTGAGCCCTGATTTGTGACCCAGTATGTGGTCTATGCTGGAGAAAGTTCCATGTGCGCTTGAGAAGAATGAGTATTCTGTTGTATTAGGGTGGAATGTTCTGTATATGTGTATGAGGTACATCTGGTCCAATGTGTCATTCAAAGCTCTTCTTTCTTTATTGATTTTCTGCTTCGATGATCTATTACTGAGAGTGGCGTGTTAAGATCCCCCACAATTAATGTATTCATATCAATACGACTCTTTATTTTAATTAACAGTTAGCTTATGTAGTTGGCTGCTCCCATATTGGGGGCATATTTACAATTGTTAGATCTTCTTGGTGGATAGACTCTTTAAGAATGATGCAGTGCCCTTCTGTATCTCTGACTACAGTCTTGAGCTTAAAATCTTTTTTTTTAAGACTTTATTTATTTATTTGACAGACAGAGATCACAAGTAGGCAGAGAGGCAGGCAGAGAGAAAGGATGGGAAGCAGGCTCCATGCCGAGCAGAGAGCCAGATGTGGGGCTTGATCCCAGAACCCTGGGATCATGACCTGAGTCAAAGGCAGAGGCTTTAACCCACTGAGCCACCCAGGCGCCCCTTTAGCTTAAAATCTAATTTATATGATACAAGAATTGCTACCTCAGCTTTCTTTTGAGGCCCTTTGGCATGAAAGATGATTCTCCATCCCTTCATTTTCAGTCTGGATGTATCTTTGGGTTCCAAATGTGTCTCTTATAGACAGTATATGGACAGATCCTCTTGTTCTATCCAGTCTGCAACCCTGCGCCATTCACCACTGTTGTTCAACATTGTACTAGTAGTCCTAGCAACAGCAATCAGACAACAAAAAGAAATAAAAGGTATTCAAATTGGCAAAGAAGTCAAACTCTGTCTCTTCGCAGATGACATGATACTTTATATGGAAAACCCAAAAGACTCCACCCCCAAACTACTAGAATTCATACAGCAATTCAGTAGTGTGGCAGGATACAAAATCAATGCACAGAAATCAGTTGCTTTCTTATACACTAACAATGAAAATATAGAAAGGGAAATTAGAGAATCGATTCCATTTACTATGGCACCAAGAACCATAAGATACCTGGGAATAAACCTAACCAAAGAGATAAAGGATCTGTACTCGAGGAACTACAGAACACTTGTGAAAGAAATTGAAGAGGACACAAAAAGATAGAAAAGCATTCCATAGTCCTGGATCAGAAGAATACATTGTTAAAATGTCTATACTGTCCAGAGAAATCTACACTTTCAATGCTATCCTGATCAAAATTCCACTGGCATTCTTCAAAGTGGTGGAACAAACAATCCTAAAATTTGTATGGAACCAGAAAAGACCCTGAATTGCTAAGGAAGTGTTGAAAAAGAAAAACAAAACTGGGGGCATAACATTGCCTGATTTCAAGCTTCTCGACAAAGCTGTGATCTTGACCAAGACAGCATGGTACTGGCACAGAAACAGACACATAGAGCAGTGGAACACAATATAGAGTCCAGATATGGACCCTCAACTCTACGGTCAAATAATCTTCAACAAAGCAGGAAAAAATATACAGTGGAAAAAAGACAGCCTCTTCAATAAATGGTGCTGGGAAAATTGGACAGCTATGTATAGAAGAATGAAACTAGACCATTCTCTTACACCATACACAAAGATAATCTCAAAAAGGGTAAAAGATCTCAACATGCGGCAGGAACCTATTGAAATCCTAGAGGAGAACATAGGCAGTAACCTCTCTGACATCGGCCACAGCAACTTCTTTCAAGATATGCCTCCAAAGGCAAAGGAAACAAAAGCAAAAATGGGACTTCAACAAGATCCAAAGCTTCTTCACAGCAAAGGAAACACTCAACAAAACAAAGAGGCAACCCACGGAATGGGAGAAGATACTCGCAAATGACGCTACAGACTAAAGGCTGATATTCAAGATCTATAAAGAACTCCTCAAACTCAACACCCAAAAAACAAATCACATCAAAAAAATGGGCAGAAGACATGAACAGACACTTCTCCAAAGAAGACATACAAATGGCTATCTGACACATGAAAAAATGTTCATAATTAGCCATCAGGGAAATTCAAATCAAAACCACATTGAGATACCACCTTACCCCCGTTAGAATCACAAAAATTAACAAGACAGTAAACAAAGTGTATTAGGAGAGGATATGGAGTAAGGGAAACCCTCTTACACTGTTGATGGGAATGCAATTTGGTGCAGCCACATTGGAAAACAGTGTGGCGGTTCCTTAAGAAATTAAAAATAGAGCTACCCTATGACCCTGCAATTGCACTACTGGATATTTACAAAGATACAGAAGTAATGAGAAGGGCCATCTATACCCCAATGTTCATAGCAGCAATGGCCACAATTGCCAATCTGTGGAAAGAGCCAAGATACCCTTCAACAGATGAGTGGATAAAGAGGATATGGTTCATATATACAATGGAGTATTATGCCTCCATCAGAAAGGATGAATACCCTACTTTTGTATCAACATGGATGGGACTGAAGATTATGCTGAGTGAAATAAAAGTCAAGCAGAGAAAGTCAATTATCATACGGTTTCACTTGTGGAGCATAAGGAATAGTATGGAGGACATTAGGAGCAGAAAAGGAAAAGTGGATTGGGGGAAATAGGAGGGGGAGATGAACCATGAGAGACTGTGGACTCTAAGAAACAAACTAAGGGTTTTGGAGGGGTGGGGGTGGGGGCATGGGTGAGCCTGGTGGTGGGTATTAAGGAGGGTACATATTGCATGGAGCACTGGGTGTGGTGCATAATCAATGAATCTGGGAACACTGAAAAAATAAATTTAAAAAATTCAGAAAATAAGAAAACTATAGCATCATAAACAAGGGAGGTGTGGCAATAGCAGTATAAGACTTCTGGGATTTAGTTGACAATAAAATGAAAATGCAAAAAAAACTGAAAAAAGAGTGTAAAGGGCTTGATAATAGAGGCTGACACACAGTAGGTGCTTAATCAATGTTAAGGTGACAGTACAATGCAGAGGAAAGAATCTGCACACAGCTTTTATCACATCTAGGTTCCAATCCTGGTACCAACATTTAATGTTTTGGTTATGTCCAAACAGCTTCCTGAGCCTGTCTTTCATAGGGGGAGACTAATCCCTGACAGAACTGGATTGAGGGTTAAAGAAGCTAACAGGTTTTGGGGGGTTGGTGCAATTTGTGCTCAAGTAGTACTTAGTTCTCTTCTTTGGCTGCCACAGAATGCAGGAGTGGGCTGTACTTCCCTGCCAATCAGCCTGCAGCCAAGTGCTCCAGTCCATCATGTGGTTCTGCTCTTAGAATTTGAACAGGTGGAACACCTGGGTGGCTCAGATGGAAGCATCTGCTTTTAGTTCAGGTCGATCCCAGAGTCCTGGGATCAAGTCCTGCATTGGGCTCCTTGCTCCACAGGGAACCTGCTTCTTCCTTTGCCTGCCACTCCCCCTGCTTGTGCCTGGGCTTTCTGACAAATAAAATCTTTTAAAAAATCGAATAGGTAAATTAGCGCTGACATCAGGAGGAAAGTTTGATGTGGACGTTTGGAGTGGGGGGAGAAGAGTAAAGTGATCTAACAGCCACTCCCTTCAAATGTGTTCAGTTTCAGTTAGATTATGTCAGCTAATGCACCCCAATATAGAAGCTCCCTTGAGGATGTAGGCTGTGAATAAATGGTACCAGAACCCTTTTGAATCATGGAATTCAAACACTGGTCCTGGATGAGAAGTGGTCATGGAAGGGTGGGGCACAGCCAGAGTGCTTCAGTTCAAGGGCTCCTCCAACCCAATGTACCTAAAAATGCCCCAAGGTATGACTTGCCCCTAACACTTCTAGCCACCCTACGAACATACAGCTTGTTTTCCTTTCATGCAAACATAGTAGCGCTTACCACAATTCAACAACCAGCCAGGCTTATGTTTTCTTCCCTCTATCCCTGTCCCAGGTCCTTCCAGAGACAAGGCTCATCACTATTCCCCCTACCATCACTGCCACACAGGTGGGGACCTGCAGACTTGGTGGAAGATGCATAGCCTACAGCCCATCACAGGAATGCCTTGCCACTGAGATCTGTTGCAGACTGATAAAGAAATCATCACCCTGCCAGGGAACTCCCCCACCCAGGTCTACCAGTAGCCTCGCCTCTAGTTGTATATTTAACTGTCCAAGACAGTTTTGTGAGAGTTACTCCTCCAACCAGACTAAGCTACAGGATGAGGGACAAATCATTAGCATCAGGGATCTGACGGTAATTTTATTTCTCTTGTAGAACAGAGTAAGGGTTAAATAAGGATATGGGGTTTGCTAGTTCCAGCGACTCGGGACTCTTTTTTTTTTCTTGGAACAATGGAAGGGACAGTGAGAAGGGGTATGGTGGATGAAGATTTTTAATATGCAGGTACTTCAGGGAGAAGCACACCATTTCATCTGTATTCCCCCATCCCACTGGAACTGGTGCTTGGAGGGACAAGGGGGTCGAGATTAGTCGATCAGTCATCAGTGTTGCCGGAGAGGTCGAGGACAGACATCATGGAATCAGACAACTTGCTGGCGAGTTTATCTGCAGATGGAGAAATACAGGCAGTCACTTGGTGGCTGGCTTGCCAACAGAATGCCCACAGGAGCTGGCCTAGAGCTACCCTGGTCTATATCAAACTCCCAAACTGGCTCACTTACCCCCAACACTGAACAACAAAACAACTGGGTGGGGGGTGCTGGCAGCCAGCATGCAATCTAGCAGGTAGACCCATCAGCCTACCTGTGAAATGATCACCCCAATATAGCTTCTATCTCAGAGTGTCAGACTCACTGGTCTCCAAGTATTTTTATCCCTTCCTAGTATCCAAACAGCAATTTTCTTTGACTGCATTGAGCCTAGCACTCTGTCATTACCCTCAAAGCTCTCATAGCAAAAGGGCAGCATGGAAGTAGGGGCTTTAAGCCTGAATGCTCACCTCCCATCCTCCAGCCATACCCTCTGTCCTTCAGGGTTCCCCTCAGACATAACCTCCTCCAGGAAGCCTTCTCTGATCACCCCTACCCCACCACAATCCAGGTTAGGTTCACCAGGCTGAGTTAGGTTTCCTCACTCTGCTTTTTGTGTCTGTGAATATTCTGTGTTGCCAATGTCTGTTTTCTTATTTCCTCCTCACTCTCTTATAAGACCAGGAGTTCAAGGGTAATTTGTCTCTGGATTTCCAGTACTCAGTGTGAAACCAGGCCAAGAATTGGACTTTTACGGTCAATCCTCGGTTTACATTTTGGCTCCATTAAATAGCAGTTGTTTTACCTTGAGTGTGTTATTTAATGTCTCTGGGCCTCAGTTTTCTCACATACAAATGAGGATTAGACTTGCAATGAGTTAAAAATTAGTATAACATGAAGACCTAAATCAGCCAACCACACAACAGACCACCATTAAAATGAAGGAGGAAGTTCTTTTGTGAACTGTGAACTGCCACTAAATGGAAACAAGATGTGGAAAAAACCGTATGTTCAGGTGACTACTGTTTGCACAGAAACAGAGGACAAAAAATATAGAGATATTTGCCTGTGCACCTATCTCAGAAATGAGATAGAAGATATTAACTGGTCACTCTGTGAGGAGGCCTAGATGACTGGGAGACTGGAAGGAGAGAAACATTTTGCTGTATATCCCTTTGTACCTTTTGAATTTTGAGTATATCACCTATGGATAAAGTAAACATTACACAGAACCCGTAAGCTTCCTAATACAGAGAAAGCAGCTAAGAAATAAATGGTGGCTATTTGACACATAGACTAGGCCAATGGTTCTCCAAGTATGGTTCCCAGAAGAGCAAATCAGCATCAATCAGGAACCAGTTAGCAACACAAATTCTCCGGCCCAATGGCCAACATACTCAATCAGAAACTCTGGGCGGGGGGGGGGGGGGGGGGGGGGGGGGGAGGGCGGGTGGCGCTCAGAACTCCGTGTTTTAACAAGCCATCTAGGCAATTCTAATAATGAGTAAAGTCTGAGAACCACTATGCTAGGAGGTGAGTCCCCTAAGGCATCCCTGCCCCTTAACTAGGGTTAGCCTGGCACTGGACACATTCAGGAGCTCCTAATCAGGGCCCAAGTGGGCGCTTTTTGGAGCAGGAGGGGTATGGTCAGGTGCCCCCACCGGTACGCTTCTGCATCTTCTTCTTATTCTTCAGGGCAGAAGCAAGAACCTGGCCCTGCTGCAGGGGATCGGTCTCCATGATCCTCTGCAGCACTGGGCGGCGGTCCACAGGGCAGATGTCCAATGTGCTATTGTTCCTGGGGTAGTGATCCACATTGCGTTTCGCCCACCCCATCTGATGTCGGTTCGGTTTGGTGCAATACCCAGTGAGATCTCCGATCTGGAGAGAGAGAGGACAACAGTTAGGTCTGGGACCCTAGAGTACCACCAAAGACTTCTGCAGAGGATACAGGTTTGGTTAAGAATAGGAAGCCTATAAGATTCTCAACAAGGTCCTAGCAAACAGGATCCAGCAGCACATTAAAAAGATTATCCACCATGACCAGATGTGATTCATCCCTGCATTACAAGGATGGTTCAACATTCGCAAATCAATCAATGTGATAGAACAAATCAATAAGAGAAGAGAGAAGAACCACATGGTCCTCTCAATTGATGCAGAAAAAGCATTTGACAAAAATCCAGCATCCATTCCTGATGAAAACGCTTCAAAGTATAGGGATAGAGGGAACATTCCTGAACTTCATAAAATCTATCTATGAAAGACCCACAGCAAATATCATCTTCAATGGGAAAAAGCTTGCAGCCTTCCTGCTGAGATCAGGAACACGACAAGGATGCCCACTCTCACCACTCTCGTCCAACATAGTATTAGAAGTCCTAGCAATGGCAATCAGACAACAAAGAGAAATAAAAGGTATCCAAATTGGCAAGGAAGAAGTCAAACTCTCTCTCTTCGCAGATGACATGATTCTTTATATGGAAAACCCCAAAGACTCCACCCCCAAACTACTAGAACTCATACAGCAATTCAGAAACGCGGCAGGATACAGAAATCAGTGGCTTTCTTATACACTAACAATGAAAATACAGAAAGGGAAATTAAAGAATTGATTCCATTTACTATAGCACCAAGAACCATAAGGTACCTGGGAATAAACCTAACCAAAGAGGTAAAGGACCTGTACTCGAGGAACTACAGAACACTTGTGAAAGAAATTGAAGAAGACACAAAAAGATGGAAGACCGTTCCATGCTCTTGGATCAGAAGAATAAACATTGTTAAAATGTGTATACTGCCTAGAGCAATCTATACTTTTAATGCCATTCCGACCAAAATTCCACCAGTATTTTTCAAAGAGCTGGAGCAAATAATCCTAAAATTTGTATGGAATCAGAAGAGACCCCGAATTGCTAAGGAAATGTTGAAAAACAAAAACAAAACTGGCGGCATCACGTTACCTGATTTCAAGCTTTACTACAAAGCTGTGATCACCAAGACAGCGTGGTACTGGCATAAAAACAGACACATAGACCAGTGGAACAGAGTGGAAAGCACAGATATGGACCCTCAACTCTATGGTCACATAATCTTCGACAAAACAGGAAAAAATATACACTGGAAAAAAGACAGTCTCTTTAATAAATGGTGCTGGGAAAACTGGACACCTATATGTAGAAGAATGAAACTCGACCATTCTCTTACACCATACACAAAGATAAACTCGAAATGGATAAAAGACCTCAACGTGAAACAGGAATCCATCAGAATCCTAGAGGAGAACATAGGCAGTAACCTCTTCAGTATCAGCCACAGCAACTTCTTTCAAGATATGTCTCCAAAGGCCAAGGAAACAAAAGCAAAAATGAACTTTTGGGACTTCATCAAGATCAAAAGCTTCTGCACAGCAATGGAAACAGTCAACAAAACAAAAAGGCAACCCACGGAATGGGAGAAGATATTTGCAAATGACAATACAGACAAAAGGTTGATATCCAGGATCTATAAAGAACTCCTCAAACTCAACACACACAAAACAGATCATCATATCAAAAAATGGGCAGAAGATATGAACAGACACTTCTCCAATGAGGACATACAAATGGCTATCAGACGCATGAAAAAATGCTCATCATCACTAGCCATCAGGTAGATTCAAATTAAAACCTCATTGAGATAATCACCTTACACCAGTTAGAATGGCCAAAATTAGCAAGACAGGAAACAACGTGTGTTGGACAGGTTGTGGAGAAAGGGGAACCCTCTTACACTGTTGGTGGGAATGCAAGTTGGTGCAGCACTCTGGAGAACAGTGTGGAGATTCCTCAAGAAATTAAAAATAGAGCTTCCTTATGACCCAGCAATTGCACTACTGGGTATTTACCCCAAAGATACAGATGTAGTGAAAAGAAGAGCCATGTGTACCCCAATGTTTATAGCAGCAATGGCCACGGTCGCCAAACTGTGGAAAGAACCAAGATGCCCTTCAATGGACGAATGGATAAGGAAGATGTGGTCCATATACACGATGGAGTATTATGCCTCCATCAGAAAGGATGAATACCCAACTTTTGTAGCAACATGGACGGGACTGGAAGAGATTATGCTGAGCGAAATACGTCAAGCAGAGAGAGTCAAGTATCATATGGTTTCACTTATTTGTGGAGCATAACAAAGAACATGGAGGACATGGGGAGATGGAGAGGAGAAGGGAGTTGTGGGAAATTGGACGGGGAGATCAACCATGAGAGACTGTGGACTCTGAAAAACAACCTGAGGGTTTTGAAGGGGCAGGGGGTGGGAGGTTGTGGAACCAGGTGGAGGGTAATAGACAGGGCTCGTATTGCACGGAGTACTGGGTGTGGTGCAAAAACAATGAGTACTGTTACGCTGAAAATAAATAAATTAATTAATTAAAAAAAAATAGGAAGCCTAGAGCCACACAGAACTAAGCTCCAAGTCTGGCTCCATCACAAACTAGAAGGTGTTTAGTTAATTTCTCAGCTGTAGCTGGCTCATCTGTCATATGGGGTAGACAGTGGGTAGCTTACATGGCTTTTGCAAGAAAAAATAAAGAAGCAGAGTTACTTGATCAATGACAATTGTTATTATGATTCTTTTCTGAAGTGACCCCACAAAGTCTTACTCAATTTAAAAGTATTTTCCACTTTTCTCTCATTGAGTAAATTTACTTACTTATTTATAATTTTATTGTTATGTTAGTCACCATGTAGTACATCATTAGTTGTTGATGTAGTGTCCCATGATAACAAGTATTTTCTTTTTTTTTTTTTTAAGATTTTTTTTATTTATTTATTTGAGAGACAGAGAGCACAAGCAGGCAGAGAGGCAGGCAGAGAGAGAGGAGGAAGCAGGCTCCCTGAGGTGCAGAGAGCCCGATGCGGGGCTCGATCCCAGGATACTGGGATCATGACCTGAGCCGAAGGCAGAGGCTTTAACCCACTGAGCCACCCAGGCGCCCCCTTTCTTTTTTTTTTTTAAGATATTATTTATTTATTTGAGAGACAGAGAGCACAAGCAGGCAGAGAGGCAGGCAGAGAGAGAGGAGGAAGCAGCCTCCCTAAGGTACAGAGAGCCCGATGCGGGACTCGATCCCAGGACACTGGGATCATGACCTGAGCCGAAGGCAGAGGCTTTAACCCACTGATCCACCCAGGTGCCCCGATAACAGGTATTTTCTGATGCCTATTCTGTGCCCAGCTCTATGTGGGGAAATGTTGGAGAAACAAGTCAAATGCAGTCCCATCTGTGAGAAGCAACCAGTCTAAAGAGGATACAACTGACCAATACCACAAGCCAAGTTAAGAGTTTGTTAAGTGCCCACCAGAAAGACACAGCATAAGTGGCAGAGGTTTGGAGGAAGGCAGTAGTCAATATGCTTCTACTAAAGGGAAGGTCATTCCTGACCATGAACAATGGAAAAGCACAGAACATAGCTGGGCATCCAAAAGGGTGCCTGTCTGGCTGGAGTACATGTGGGTACATGTGGGTAGTAAAAGCAAACATTGACAGAAAGCTCACGGTGTGTAGTACACACAAATACACGTGTGAGCACATATATATATGGACACATACACAAACTCATTTAATCCTGCAACAGTGCTATGACAAACAAAGCACCTAAGGTCACACACAGCTAGCAAACAGAATAAATAAGAACCCTAGCAGTGAGGCTTATACTAATGTATGACTACCCATTAAACTATGGTGGGGAAAAGGCAAGGCTACCACACCATACAACTCTGGGGCTGCAGCAGAGGGCACCATTCATGGCACACCTAAATGGTTATCTCTCAGAGTTGTACAAGGAAGTGGCCCTGCTCAGGTTCCCTGAACCTGAGTCTGGAACCTATAGCATAGAGCGGGGAACTACTCTAGGTTCCTAAGGAAAAACGGTATGCTCTGGGGCTTATGGGATCATTGAGAAATACTACCAGACAGACTTAAGCACACAACTTTACACTAGTTTTCCTGTAAGCACCAGGGGAATCTTGAAAACTATATGAGAATGAGAACGGCATGTCACCACCACACTGCAGGCCTCATCATCTCACACAGAATAGATGTGACAGTTTCCTTCCTGCACCCCCTGCCTCCACCCCAGTCCCTTTCTTTCCAACCTGATTTTTACTGTGGCTTCTGGAGTGAAAGTTCCTTTTTTTTTTTTTTTTAAGATTTTATTTATTTATTTATTCATTTGAGAGACAGAGAAAGCAAGCATGAGTCTGGGGGGAGGGAGAGGAGGACAGAGGGAGAGGAAGCCTGATATAGAACTCGATCCCAGGACCCCGGGATCATGACCTGAGCCACAGGCAGATGCTTAACCGACTAAGCCACCCAGGGGCCCCTTGAGTGTGAGTTCTAATACATGATGACTGTCATTTCTTTGCTTAAGAAACCCTTCCAGATATTGTGGAACCATCGAAAATAAAGGATGGTTCTTCAGTAATCATGGGGAACAATCTACAAGATGAATCTGTAAGTGAAATAAGCAAAGTGCAGAATACAACTAGCATGCTATTATTTGAATTAAAATAGATCTATCTCTGTATAAGTATACATGCATGTGCATAAAAGACAGAATAGCTATGAAAAAGACATTCAAGTCTGTGAATAATGAGTGCCTCCAAGGACGGGACAAGGTAGCTGGGAGACAGCTGCAGGAGAGAAAGTTACTTTTCACTGTATCCGCTTTAGTACTTTTAAATTTTATACCATGTACACATACTATCTAGTCAAAAAATAAATAAAAGCTATCTTTTTTTTTTTTCCAGGAAGCCCGATGCAGAGCTTGATCCCAGGACCCTGGGACCATGACCTGAGCCAAAGGCAGATGCTCAACAACTGAGCCACCCAGGCGCCAAAAGGTATCTTTTTTATAAAAAATACAAAATATGAAAAATATTTTAAATAAACAAAATGGGGAAGAAAACAAAAAACCTTTGACAGAAAAAAAATAACCGATTGTCAGTGTTTTCCTAATACCCCTGGTTTAAGGTCTAACTCAAGGACTGCTATGATCTGATTCCAGATTCATCTCTCCTTGTCTCCACTCTCACTCCAACCACCCCACAGCACTAACGTTTCCCCAAAACACCACTCTCTCCTCTTTGGGCCTCAGCATAAGCACCATCTGAGCTTCTAGCCACGGGCTGCTGCCTGTCTCATCCAGAGAATTCCTCAGCCTCGGAGAAGTGGTACAAGGATCAAGGCCTTCAGGGAGACTTCCCTGACCCACAAGTAGTATAGGTTAGGGCCCTTGGATCCATGCTTTCCCAACCTCTGCCCTCACCCCTAGTCTGCGTATCTCCTGTAACAGTGCAGAGTTCTGGGGGCGCCTGGGTGGTTCAGTGGTTTAAGCCTCTGCCTTCGGCTCAGGTCATGATCTCAGGGTCCTGGGATCGAGCCCTGCATCGGGCTCTCTGCTTGGTGGGGAGCCTGTTTCTCCCTCTCTCTCTGCCTGCCTCTCTGCCTACTTGTGACCTCTCTCTCTGTCAAATAAATGAATAAAATATTAAAAAAAAAAACAGTGCAGAGTTCTGTATGTGAAACCCATTAAACTATGACATCCTGAAGGGCAGAGATAGGGAGACTGGCAGAAGCAGCTGAAAAAGCCTCCAGGAATCATAAGCAGGCATGCTGACTTGATCACAGAGTTACTGGGGAGCCATGACAGGTGAGGTGACATGGCCAGACTGCAATTAGAAACCATGGGACATATGTTGAGGTGAGGAAGGGTTAGCAACTTAGACTAGGCTTATAGAAATGGCAGGGACTATAAGAAGCTGATAGCTTCTCAACAGACATAGGAGGGAGAAGCCACAAGACCTGCTGACTAACTGTCTGGTATACTGGACGCTAGCTGGAGGGAAGAGTCAGGGGTACCCAGGTTTGCAACTTGAACTGAGTGGCTGAACGGGGATACCTGTTTTCTAGGCTGGAGCCAGAATGGAAAAGCTACTTGAGAGAGCATGCCTCCTCCTTGGACCTGCCATTGCATGGTAAAGGATGCACACATCTGATGCCCACGGGGCCCACGGGGAGTGAATGAATGACCTACATTTCCCACCCTTACAGGCATACCTTGTGGAAGCCAGGCAGAAGGGACCAACTGCTCCCCAGAGCCCTGGGTAGAGGAGAGGGTTACCATGAAGAAAGGGGATCGATACCTTGTACACAGTGGTTTTATTTTCCATGGCATCTGCTATTTTCATCATCGGAGAATGGAGCCACTTAATCTCCATTTCGAGCGGGTCCATGTCACCCAACAGTTCATCTGCTTCTCCAGTGGCCAAGCCTTTAACACAACCAACACCACTGTCAGAGCCCAACTTCACCCTGCTGCCAGGCACCCCACCAACCAGTTCAGGCCTCAGTGGAAAGAATATGTGGACACTGCCCAAGGGCGTTGGGAGAGAACACTCTTTCATTCCTGATGGGAGGCCACATGACAAAGGACTAAAGACATGGGTCTTGCAGTAGGGCATTCGCCTGCTGGGAACTGGTCTTGGAGCCTTAGCTTCCTCATCAGGAAAATGAGAATACCACAAGCCTATGACATGGGGCTGCTGTTACAACAGAGGATACCTGAAATGCATTGGCCTGAGACACTGCTCAGTAAATGGCAGCCACTGGGTTTCCTTCCCAGGACCAGGCCTCTCTCCCCTTTCCTCTGGCCCCTTGCCTGGAGCTGGCCTCCACTGCAAACCATTAATGTACACATTGCCCTGGGCCCATGCTATCCTCCCCCCTACTTCTAAACTTTGCCCCCATCCCCTTCCTCTAATTCCTACTCACTCTTCAAGATCCAACACTAGGGCCAACTCCCCTAGGAAACTCACCATTAACCTTTCCCTCTCCTCAATTTTCCAGACCTCAATCTTTTGCCGAAGCACATTCTCAATGATGGAGCCCCTCTTGCCCTCACATGCAGCCAGGGTCAAGCATCATCATAGGAACATGCACTCTAATTCATCCCAACTACCCACTTGGTAGAAGAGAGAAGTAAAATTCAGAAAGAGAATGGACTTGCCAGAAGCCACCTGGGGAATAAAGTCTGAAGCAGGCAAGTCCTCTTGTCCCCGTCTGTAATCTAAGGACACTAGAAGGCCCTGAGAAGGAAAACTAGTGGCCCTCAAGAGAAAGAAAGAAACCAAAAGCCAGGCCAGCCAGGGCTACTTCCAATGCCCGAGTGTCCACAGACAGGCCCAGAGAGCACAGGGCACCTTTCTGAGGTGGGGGAGAGAAGGAAGGAAAAGCCATAAGCCAAAGTCGCAAATGGTAGTACCTGAAGAGAACAAATTTCCTATAGGAGTTTCTCAAAGCCACATCTCTGTACCTCAGCAAATGATCACCATAACAACAACTAATATTCACCAAACACGTACTCAAAGCCAGCACTGCTATGTTTTTACACATTAAGTTAGTCTTCATGACTATCTTACTGGATGAGTGCTACTGTCTCCATTTTATAGATGATGCCATTGAGACTTGGAGAAATGAAGTAATGTATGCAGCATCACAGAGCTAACAGGAAACAAAACTTGAATTTAACTCCAGGCAGTCCATTCTTTTAACCACTTAGCTACTACAGGCTGGGACAATCTTAGACTACAGGGCAGAAGAGTTGCTTTAAATGCTACCTCTGCCTGCCACTGACCATGCACCATTCAGGAAGTATCAGCTTTCTGTGACTCCAGTGCCTCCCCACCAATGGGGGTGCAACAGAACTCTAGGAATAGACATGCAGTACCTGAGACAAAGCTTAGGGCAGCGAAGGGGTTTTGGAGAGGAGTGTTTTAGTGTCTTAGTCCACTCCAGGTCCCAAGAGATGGGGAAAGGATCCTCTTATTTCCTGAGCACCTCACTGTGTACACAGTACTTTGCAGACTTTCTTTCCTATTTACCAAGAGTCCACAACCATCCGCATGGCCCAGGTTAGAATTCTCCACCTTGTAGAAGAAAACATTAAGCTTACAGTTGGTTAAATAACTTTCCCAAAGCCAGAGTAGGGCCATAGCAGGGTAAGATCAAACATGGGATTTGTTGCTAGGTCTATGTGGCTCCCACCTAGGGCAAGACAAAGTACCAGGCAGGCCAGTCCACTCGCCCCTACTTACATTCCATGGTGTCTTCATTGGCCTGCTCAGTATCCTCGATGTCAAAGACTTCAGTCATCTCCTTAATGATCTCAGCACTGAGATGGGCAGGCAGAGTGTGAGTGGCAGGTGGGAGTGTATAGAAGCTGATCTTCCCACTGCATTAGGAGATAGGAGGAAACTGGCTATGTCATTAAGAGAACAAATGACCAATCAAAGAGAGGATGAGTTTCCAAGTCATAAACGATGAAGAACAAGGAAAACCCACAGTAGCTTCCAAACAGTAAGAAGCTGACTTGCTGAATAGTCACTGGCCACAAATTCCAAATGGGGACATGATCTGGAGCCTCAGCCTTCCCCTGCCCTAGGAAACAGGATGTCAGGCTGCCCCACCACCGCAATAAACACAGATGCACCCTCCCCCACTTTGTGGAACCTGACTCTCGGCAGGTCCACCCTCACCCCTAGCCTTCTCCTCACCTCACCCAGTCAGCCAAAACAGCTTTGGCTGCCTGCTCCTGACTGTATATACCTCCCTTCTTCTTCTTCCCCAAGCGGTGAGCCACCGCAGTCAGAAAGTGCTCAGTGGTCTGGAACCCAGAGATGCCATAATAGTTGGAAATCTGGTGAAGAGAGAATGAAAAAAACCATGAGGAAAAATGAAGGGCCCTTTGAGCTGAGCAAGGCACGAGCAAGAGTCTTCTGTACCTCCTCCAGGTTACAGCGTTGGAGGATGGTCTCCACTGGGGTCACAGGGTCTATCAACTTTTGCACGTGGACACAGTTGCGCAGGATGGTGCCCACCTCTGAGTTTGGTCCTGGGACAATGCCTGGGGCATCCAGCAGCCTGATGAACTTGTCCAGATAAACCTCCTGCATGAATCTAGGAGAGCAAAGAGGAGCTAAGAGAGACTGCAAGGCACTCATGAGCTGGAATGTATCTGGTATCCCCTAGGCCTCAGGCACACAGCTGGGAGAGGGGTGAGGGGGCAGATAGCACACTGATGAAGATGGAGAGATGCGGGGCTGGGGACTCTGGGGCCTACAGACCTGGGACTAATTCTCCTCTAGTCCCTGCCACTGGTGACTGAGCTGCAGGACTGTGAGCAAGCTCCTGATTCTCTGAGCCTCCGCTGACTCATCCAGAAAGTGGAGTTGTTTACCTATAGCCCCATTTGGCACGGCTGCTAAGAGACTTCAAGGAGCTGAGGAGGAAGCACCCAGCTCAGTGCCTGGCCCACACCTAGAGTGTACCAGGTCAATGAGGACTATTAGTGAGACTCCCGTGCCCAGGGAAGAATCAGAGGCTGGGCCAAGATAAGAAGGGCAGGGGCTGAAGACACAATAAATGGGGGAACGGTACAGTCGAGGAACTGGGGAGCAGGGGAGCAGGGAGGTGCTCACTTGGTGACGCCAGGAACGGCTCCCACACTGCATGCACGGCTGCGCTTCAGGCTATTGATGAGGCTGCTCTTCCCAACATTAGGAAGACCTACAAAGAAGCGGCAGATGACTCAGGAGCATTTGGGCCAGCCTGTATGTGGGTGGCCCAGGCAGGGACAATGACCAAGCTTTGGGGAAGCCAAAAACAGAGACTGGCCTCCTGCCTTCCCATCCCAGGCCCTGACCAAGCCCCAACATGGCCTACCTATTCTTTTCATCCATTTGTGAGCATACTGGGTAGACAGGTCCCTCTCTCGATAATGACATTCACCTCCCACTTAAAACCAGCCTGGGAAAGGTACTCAATGCAAGGCCTCTGTAACACGATCCAACATAAGGCAGACATGAGGAAATGTCTGCGGAACAGAGAACCATCTGTCCTGATGTAAATTCACCCAGTGGGGAGTGGGAGAACCCTCTCCAGATGTCAGTCTCTCTGAAACAATGTCTGCCCGCGGTGCATGTTTTCTGTTCAAGCATCTGTGAGGACCTCCAGACCCGTGGATGTCTTTGTGTGCCACCCCCTCACCAGGTCTCTTGTTCTCACCATTCTTCTTCTCCCTATGCCAGAATTTATGCACATAACGCTCTTTTTAAGATTTCATTTAGTTGAGAACAAAAGAGAGAGAGCACTAGCACGGGGGCGGTGGGACAGAGGCAGAGGAAGAAACAAACTCCCCATTGAGCAGGGAGCCCGACATGGGGCTGGATCCCAGGACCCTGGGATCATGACCTGAGCTGAAGGCAGATGCTTAACCAACTGAGGCACCCAGGCGCCCCCGCAGACAACTCTCTTGTGGATGTGCTTATGTGTGTGTACCCCCCATGCATGGAAGTCTCTGCACATCAATGTGTGTGTGTGTGTGTGTGTGTGTACACATGCACATACATCTCTCTTGGTTGTTCTCATTCTAAATATTACTCTTTTTTCTATGTTTACTTTCTCCAGCCCAGTCTTTTTCTCTATCATGTATTTCTTTCTCTGTGTAGCTCTATCTATGCACCTTATTCTACTGGTTTTTCTCTTTGACTCTCATTCTGGCCGTTGACCTTTCTGATTCTCCCACCCCAGCAATTCTGCCTGCCCCTCTTTTTATTTTTTGCTTTTTTAATTTAAATTCAATTAATTAACATACAAGGTATTATTAGTTTCAGAAGTGGAGGTGATTCATCATTTTTTAAAAGATTTTATTTATTTATTCAACAGAGATCACAAGCAGGCAGAGAGGCAAGCAGAGAGAGAAAGGAGGAAGCAGACTCCCTGCTGAGCAGAGAGCCTGATGTGAGGCTTGATCCCAGGACCCTGAGATCATGACCTGAGCCAAAGGCAAAGGCTTAACCCACTGAGCCACCCAGGTGCCCTGATTCATCATTCTTATATAATACCCGGTGCTCATTACATCCCATGCCCTCCTTAATGCCCATCACCAGTACTCCATCCCCCCCACCCCTCTCCCCTCCAGCAAATCTGTTTGTCTCCTATGATTAAGAGTCTCTTATGGGGGGCACCTGGGTGGCTCAGTGGGTTAAGGCCTCTACCTTCGGCTCAGGTCATGATCCCAGGGTCCTGGGATCGAGCCCCACATCAGGCTCTCTGCTCACAGGGAGCCTGCTTCCTCCTCTCTCTCTCTCTCTCTCTCTCGGCCTGCCTCTCTGCCTACTTGTGATCTATGCCTGTCAAATAAAATAAATAAAATCTTTAAAAAAAAAAGTCTCTTATGGTTTGTCTCCCTCTCTTACTTCATCTTGTTTTATTTTTTCCTCTCTTCCCCTATGATCCTCTATTTTTTTTGTTAAATTCCACATATCAGGTGAGATCATATGATAATTCTTTCTCTGATTGACTTATTTCACTTAGCATAATAGCTTCTAGTTCCATCCACATCATTGTAAATGGCAAGATTTCATTTTTTAAAATTCTGTCCCTCTTTGCCAACTTCCCTCAGTCTCTTTCTGTGTTTTTTCTCTCCATGGGCTTGTCTCTGTTTGTATGCCTCTCTGCACATGTTTCACTGTGCTTCCTTCTATCTCTGTCTATATATCCCTAGCCATCTCTCTGTCTCTATTTTTCTGTGAATATGTATCGATCTCATCATAGACATGTTTGTGTATTTGACTCCCTCTGTGACTCTAGAGATGTCACTGAGTATGAGAGGCCAGTGTATCTGAGCACACGTGTCTCTCTGTGCCTTTATTTGCTTGCAAGAAACAGAGTTGGGGTGAGTATGTGCAAAGGACTTGAGTCTGCATGTGTGCTGCCTTTGGGTCTGGACATATCTGCACAAGTGTGGATCTGTACATATATTTGTGGATCTGTATGTGTTTGTAGGACTGTGTGTGTTCCTCTATGTCTACCTCTTTGTTCTGGTTCCTTCCCTGTGCACCACTCTCAGAATCCGTCTACCTGTGTCTGCCTATGTCTCCATTGTTTCTCTTGAAGGATTTTATTTATTTGTCATAGAGAGAGTGAGAGAGCATGAGCACAAGCCAGGGGAGTGGCAGGCAGAGGGAGAAGCAGGCTCCCCGCTGAGCAAGGGGTCCAATGTTGGACTTGATCCCAGGACCAGATCATGACCTGAGCTGAAAGTAGATACTAAACCGACTGAGCCACCCAGGCGTCCCTCTCTCATTGTTTCTTTGGTTTGTTTGTCTGCCTCTCTACATGCATAAAGTATCTAGCCCTCTTATGTCTCTCTCTGTAGGTCTCTATATCATTCTGGTATGTTTTTGTGATCATTACCTCCCTCTCTTGGCATGCCTCTGTCATTTAAATCCATCCTTCCTTTCCACTCCTCACCAATCCCATCATTTCCCAGTTCTTTTCTATGTCTATTCACATCTGTGTATCTCTACCTTTTTCTCAGTGTCTGCCTCTCTCCAATATCCTTCTCTTTTGGCTTTACTTTCTCTCCCTGAATGTCTATCTCTGCTTCTCTCAATTTCCCTCTTCTCTCTCCCATCGTCCTTCCCTCAGTGCCCTGGGTTCCAGACATGCTCCGGTATGAGTATTAGCTCTACCTTGTCTCACACAGGGCTGCTCCCCACAAGTCCCTTTCCCTTCTCTGGGCCTCAGTGTTCTTATCTGTCAAAGAGATATGGTCACTCCTCCTTCCCACCACCCACAGCTCTGGTAGGATGAGATGGCACCAAATCCAAGCACAACCCTGTGTATTTGGTCCACAGTTCTAATACTCAACGTATGGTGGTGACTCTCAGTATGCCTTCCTATGTTCACCAATACATATTACAAATCACAAAACCATTCCTAAACTGTTCCTCTCTTCCCCAGAGGGGTAACACAAAGCTCCCAGAATCCTTTGCCCAGTGAAATCCCAACCCAAGGAAGAAGACTGGGCCGCACAACCTCCTTACAGGTCTTACCCACAACACCCACACGGATATGGGTGCGCACTTCACCAAGGCGGCAATAGTTCCCCAAAACCCTCATAAGGTTTTCAGCTCCAAAGCAGGCTTTGCTTTTTAGCAGTGACTCAGAGGCCTGATCCACTGGTACAGTGCAACGATTCTGGAAAACAAGGGGTATTACAGAAGAGGCTTCAGGTGGGAAATGCAGTCTGTGTCCAGATTCCCAGCTTTCAGTGAAACTCTCAGGGCCACCTCCCTGTGATCACTGAGATCCCCAAAGCTGAAGCAGAGGGCTTCTCACACAGGCCCTGAATACCTGCCATCTCCTTGCTTGCACAAGGCCTGTTTTTCCACTGTCATTGCGTCTTCAGTCTTCTCTGTCCCTGCCTCTCTCTAGACACACATATCTCTTGCCTCCTTCAGCGTGGAAAGGATGGCATCCCAGCCTCTAGTCAGGCCAGGTTTGAGTTCCAGCTCTGCCTCTTACAGATGTGTGTGTATCAAATCCTCCCCTTCTCTGGGGCTCAGTGCCTTCATCCACAAAACAGGGACACTGCCCTCCCTGCCTGTGATGGGAAGACAGTCCCTGGCCCACAGCCCACCTTCCCTTATTTCCTCACATAAGTCAAGGCCATTCCAGCTTCCATCTCCTTACTCCTGATGCCACACCCTCTGCCCAGAATGCCTTTCTACCTCTTCCTCTTTCCTTACCCACCACAGCATTGCAAAATAGGAATTAAGCTAAATATCCATCAGTAAGAAACAGGTTAAGGAAACAGATCCTTAAAGTAGAATACAAATGAAAGAGAGCTGTTAGAAAAGGATGCTCATCACATTTCTGCCATTGAGTAGGGTAAAAATTATAAATGAGGTTATCAGATTCTCCCAAACGAGTAAAGATTAAAATGCTTAATGATATGAAGTGTTGGAAAGGATGTAGGGAAATAAGCCCTCTCACACATTCGTCTACCCCAGTGGTAGGAAGATAAACTGATACAGCCACTGGAAGGGAGCCAATTTGTCAGTGTCTAGGAAAATGTAAAATACATAGCCACTCCACCTCTCAGTATCCAACCATTATAAACACTCGTCCACCAGCCAAGATAACATATGCAAGGGTATGTGCTAAAGTACTGCTTTAATGGTTAAAAATTGGAAACTAATTTTATTTAGCAACAAAAAAGTACATCTCTATTCAAAAAACACTGCCAAGGTTAGAGGAGAAAGCCAGCCCCAGGATGACACACAGGAAACTCCCAAACCCTTCCTTCTCTTTACACATACATCTACATATATATAAAGCACAGAAAAATATTTGAAAGGATATACACCAAGCTAACAATGGTGGTTACATCTGTGTATGGATAAAGGAGCCTAGAATTAAGAGTGATGGTAAAAATATTAAAGCTGTCTGTAATTGCTTTTACTTCTTCTACTTTATTTTTTCATAAGGAGTAAGTTCTACACCTAGAGAAAAGTTGAAAAATGTCCCCCAGCACCGAGTTTCTCTCCTCAGATGCAATCAATGTTTCTGTAATACTTTAATATTTTACAACTAAAATGTATTTCTGTGTTAATGATACAATTAGAAAGTAGTGTGATTTGTGTTAGAGAAAAATGAAGACATATGTTTTTAAAAGTTAACAAACAGTTAACTACGTTTTCCAAAATTTCTACGGATAGTATGTACTACCTTTATATCTGGAAAGAAAAAAAAAAAACTTCCCAAAAAGCTAAAATGTAGGAAGGAGTAAAGTAAAACAAGTACTAAAAGGCCATCTAGTAAGGTAAAAAGCTCAAAGTTGAAAGCCCAGTTCAATTACCAAAGGGCTGAAGGCCCTAGTGCAAGTCATGCTCCTCTAACCCTGGCCCCAGCTTACCAGGTTTTTGACCTGATGCTGTGTGCTGGCCTTGAAAGCCACGGTCGGCAGCTCATTCCGAAGGTACTCCAGCCACTTCTCTACAACCTCTTTGGGAACCAGGTCTGGGGAAAACAGAAAAAGGTAGGACTAATAAGGAGAACATCCCTTCAATGGCTCAGTCCAAAGATATATCCCAAGGCTAGGCCCACCTCCTTATCTCCCTGGTCCTATCAGTACCTGTCCAGCTCCCAGGTTAAAATTAGAAAGGAAAGTCTAGTCTAGGAGACCAGATGGCCCTCCCTGAGGGGACCTCTGTCCCCCGGGGAAAATGAGCAAATTAGCTGCTTGGTCCCAGATGCTTTCCTTCCAACCCAGGCTTCCTGAAGATTGCATTTCTCACTCTCTCTGTGGATCATTCTAGGTTGGGCCAAATGTCAAGAATAACTGATAAGAATATGGCTATCATTTGTAGAGTACCAACCATGCATACACCAAGCACAACCACCCTGTGAGATTGGGACAATCACAGCCCATTTTACAGCTAGAGAAACGAAACCTCTCAGGTGACACAATCTGTCCAAGACCCTAGAGAAAATTGGCAAAACAACTAGGGTAAGACCCAGACCTCAGTGACTCCTGAGCCCATATACTCTTCTGCCCTAGTCTTTGGGTTCCAGCTTGGGGCAGACAGGACCTCTCCGGGGTTGGCCAGTAAGGCTCAAAATGGCAAGAACAAGGGACTAAAAGGCAGACAGGCTTGGACCCCATCCCCAACTTCTGCTTCACTCTGTGTGTGTGTACGTGCACATGTGCATGTGTGTGTATGTCTTTAAATAAGTGATTTCACCTGTCAGATTCCCAGCTTTAAAAACTGAACACGAATTCCTACCTCACACAACTGTTTTAACTACCACTGAGCTGCTGAGTCTCAGGGTCTGGTCGGAGCTAGTCTTTCAAGAAGGTCTGGTCCCTGCCCTGCTTTACCCAATTCTGCCCCAACACCCACCAATCTTGTTCAAGACGAGAACCAGCTTCTTGTTGCCTTCTGCCTGTAGGACAGCCTCCTCCATTTGGAAGCAGCGGCAGCCCAATGGGTCCCTAGCATCCAGGACTTCTAAAATCACATCAGAGTATTCTACCACCTGCAGAGCAAAGAACAGGGGATGAAGGCAGGAAAGGACTGGGTATGAAACATGCAGGTCCATAAAAGAAAGGCCTCCATTGGGGCACCTGGGTGGCTGAGTGAGTTAAAGCCTCTGCCTTCGGCTCAGGTCATGATCCCAGGGTCCTGGGATCCAGCCCCACATCGGGCTCTCTGCTCGGTGGGGAGCCTGCTTCCCTTCCTCTCTTTCTCTGCCTGCCTCTCTGCCTACTTGTGATCTCTGTCTGTCAAATAAATTAATAAAATCTTTAAAAAAAAAAAGAACGGTCTCCATCTCATTCAGGAAAAATAGAAATGGAGAGGAGATGGGATGGGATTGGTGCCCTCCCTAAAGAGCCTTAAAAAAATGGGTCCCATACCTTACGGAACTCCTTGTAATAAGCCTTCCTTGTCGCCTCATCATCCAACTGAGGAAACATATTTAATTCTTGCAGAACTTCCTCCTAAAGGGAAAATAAAGAAAGAATGGTCCAGCGAGGGAAGAGAGAGTACAAGCCAGGGCTCTGGAAACCATGACAGGCTGGGGGAGCCATGGGAGTCCCAGCCCACCAAAGAGTAACTGTGACCAGCCAATAAAGCTGGAAACGGAAAGAATGGACGGAACCAGATGATGCACGTGTATGCCTATCAAGTATGTGTTCAAGCACTAGCTAGGGACCTGAGTATGCACCTGTGTGTGAGAGGAAGGAATGTGAGGGGGAGGTGTAAGTGAAAAAAACAACCCATGTGGGAACATGGGATAAGGGAGCCAAAATATGCACTTTATGCTAGAAAATGAACTTTGAGCTGAAAAGTGCATCCTCTGTGAAATGAGAATATATGCCAGAAGGGCAATAAGTCCAAGGAGGAAGTTGGTATTCCCTTCACATACCCTCCTCTTTCAACCTTTCCCTCACACTTATTCCCTCTTGCCCTGTGTCCTGGTTCTAGGTCTCCCTTCCTCTACTCCCAATCCTGTCTTTGGGGCCCAGCTTAGGAGAGGACCTATCCAGGGTTGCCCAGTCACAGAGAAGGCTCAAAATGTCTCTGCTTCCCTCTCATAGCTCCCTCCCTCCATCCCCACTGTTTCTCACCTTCTCTGCACCTATCTCCAACGTCCCCCTGCAACAATCTCACATCTTTCCTCTTTCCCTTTCACAGGGTAAAGGCAACAGATACTTCTGAGCAAACCCGAATGAGTCTGAACCAGAAGGGAAGGCTAGTCTCTTACCTTGTGCTCAAATTCCTCCTGGCGTTGCAGGACATCCTGACAGTAGCTCTCAATGGTCCTGCGTCTGTGTCTCTCTTGTTCCCGGGCAGCCTGCTGCTTCTCTCTCATCTCTTCAACCTAACAAGAGAATACACAGCAGGACTATAGCTGACTAGGTCTGTAACCTAAGGGAGGGATGGGAGACCTACAGTAACAGGGAGCAGGTGACAGAGGGAAGAAACAGTGTTGACATGGCAGAGGTAAGAGGAGCAGGGATACAGAGAAAGAGAAGATATGTTAGCAGGAGATAAGGGGTTTGAGGGAAAGGAAACAAGAGATGAAGGAAGGGAAAGTATGGCAGAGAACAATAAAAAGAGGGCATGTGAAGCTGAATGAGAATGTGTTCTAGGCAAAGGGAATCAATTAAGACCAGAGGGAGAAAGAGGACAAGGCCCTGGGATGCTCCGTCATCTAAAGAGCAGGAAAAGGAAGGAACAAAAGAGACTGGGAAAGAGGAAGGAGGACATCCAGGAGAGGGAGATAACAAGAAAATCAAAGTGAGAGTGCTTCAAAGAAAGCATAGTCTCAAATCCTGACAACTGGCATGAAATGTTGGAAGGAGACTATCCATGAGTGTGAGGTCACAGAATGAACTGGTGAGGTTGACAGGACAGGTTTCAGTGGAGCAGTGGGAACACAGCAGGGCAGCAATGGACTGGGAGGTGAGGGAGAGAAAGCAAATGGAGACACTAAATCAAGTATCAAAGTGACCACCTTTTCTTCCCTCTTCCGCAAACAGCCTCAACAACCCTAACAACTCTTGGGGCACCTGGATGGTTCAGCTGGTTAAGTGACTGCCTTTGGCTTAGGTCATGATCCCAGGGTCCTGGGATAAGCCCTACATCTGGCTCTTTGCTCAGTGGGGACCTTGCTTCTCCCTCTCCCTCCACCTGCTACTCTGCCTACTTGTGCTCTCTGTCAAATAAACAAATAAAATTAACAAAAAAAAAAAACCCCTAACAACTCTGGTCTTTGCCCTTCCAGTTACCACTTCTGTGGACCTGGCAGTTAGGCCAGGCCCTCTTCCTCCCCCAAGGTCAAGGGCTTACCCTCTTCTTCTTTAATTCAGCCTCCCGACTGGCATGGTCATTGGAGTGAACAAACTGGGGAGCAGAGGCCACCTTGGAAGCTGCTTTCTTTCCATTCTGTTTTGCAGGCTGGTCACCATACAAAAGGCAACAATCAAACAGAGCTAATAAGCCCATGGAAATCATTCTTCCTGGAGGGTTAAAGCTGCTCAAAAATGTAGTTGTAGGGAAAAGCGAGGAAAAAGCAAAAAGAAGGGCTCTGTCCTCAGAGGTCTGCCCATCTGGTTAAAAAGAGACCCTCCCTCTCCTAGGCAGGGACTGACTGAAGAACTCAAAGAAAGATGGGGGCAAATGGAAAAGTTTCCCAAGAAAAGGCCAAGGGAAATACTAAAGTAGCTCTCAAAGTGTGGTTCTTGGACCAGAGCAGCACCATCACCTGGGAACTGGTTAGAAATATGAATTATGGGATGCCACAGCAGACCTAAGGAATCAGAAACTCAAGGGTGAGGCCCAGCAGCAATCTGTGTCTTAACCAGCCCTGCAGGTAACTCTGGGTAATCACCTAGAGGGCTGGTTTGGGTTTGAGAACTTTAACCATGTTAAAATTTGAGAACCACTGCTCTGGTCCATCTTATCTTTCTCCACCTTTCTTAGCAGGACCAAGAGCTGGAGACAATTATGTTTTGGCCTCCCTCCTCAACAAGAGCAACAGGGACTTGGCAATCAGACAGACTCAAGTCCCAGCTTTGCTACCTTGAACCTAGGAACTTTCTCACCGAGACTTGGTTTCTTCATCTTAAAAATAGGGTGATCCCTACACCAAGGTAACTCAAGCACAAAGCAGCACATTGCTTGTGGTGGAAACAATAAATGTTACTGATTCCCTACCACAGCCAACCAGAGAGGGAGGGAAAGCCAGATCCTCTGATTCCAATTTGCTGCTCTGTCTGGAATGACCCAACATCTAGTGGGATTTCTAGACCTTTTCTAGGGCAGGGAACCTGTTCCTGACCATACCCCTAACAAGGGGTGTACCTTCCAACTTACCTTCTTGCAGCCTTTGGCACCTTTACCTGTTTTTTTATTTTCTGCAAAAAAAAAAAAAAAAAAGCCATTATCCACCTACCCAACATCTGTTTATACCTTAATCAAAGCCAAGCCACACTGGGAACCTAAGGAAGACTGAGACACCGTGTCTGTCCAGGTCCAGAACAACAAAGACATGGAGGTAACAGCAACAGGGTCAGAGGAAGTACTGGATAAAGTGTTTGAGACATTATTTCCATGCAGACTGAAAAAATGCTTATGGGAATCCTGTGAAGAGAGTTACTATGAAGAGTGCTTGCTTTTAACTGTTCTCTCTCCCCTAACTTCTGGCTGGGGGCAACTCAATAATTGCTGCACCAAGCTCAAGTTGGGAGCTGATGGCATGGGAAGGTGATCTGAGGAGTCCCAGGTGGCTAAGCCAGGGCAGATGCCCTCAGCACATGGGGAGAGAACTGCTCCTTCCTGCTGACCCTGCTCAGGCCATTACCTCCAAAGGGACTTGCCCTGTTTAGCCAACCTGTGGCCTCCCTTGGATACAAGGAAGAGAGAGCTCATCTTCTTCAATCACATCTAAACAAAGCCCAAGAACTTAAGAGGCCTCACCCTCTTCATGAGAAGTCCTATCTGCCATCCCCTTTACAGCTGGCCTCTCGGGGAAGAATGGCTGCCTTAATTCTTACTACCTGCAAGTCAGCTAAAGGAATTTCTAGAGGAGGAGGTTCTGGAAGGTCAGGATATATACAAACAAATATAGGAGCAGCTTGGAATTACCAGAGAACATGCTCCCCAACCACATAAGGTGGTTCACACCAAAGCAGAGTTAATATAGCAAACACAATTTAAATACTATTGCAAATACTTAATTGCAAATACTTAAGGAGATTCAAGAAGATACCTCAAAGGAACTGTTGTGAGAAAAAAAATTACTTAAGGAGATTCAAGAAGATACCTCAAAGGAACTGTTGTGAGAAAAAAAATTCTCACTTAATATGGAATAAAAATTGAACACTTAATATGGAATATGGAATAATAATAATAATAATAATATGGAATAAAAATTGAACAGATGTAGTGAGAAACAACAGAGACACCATTAATAACCAAACTAATAAGCTGGAAGATCAAGAGAAAAGCTTACTTAAAGCAAAAATCTAAAGAAATGGAAATTATGGGGCGCCTGGGTGGCTCAGTGGGTTAAAGCCTCTGCCTTCGGCTCAGGTCATGATCCCAGGATGCTGGGATTGAGCCCCGCATCAGGCTCTCTGCTCCGCAGGGAGCCTGCTTCCTCTTCTCTCTCTGCCTGCCTCTCTGCCTAGTTGTGATTTCTCTCTGTCAAGTAAATAAAATATTAAAAAAAAGAAATGGAAATTATGAGTAAAAATAAAAAATGGAGAATGGGCCCAGGAAAGCTGATACCTAAATAACAGGAGTTCCTAAAAGAGAAAAAGGCACAGATGGAGAAGCAATTATTTTTTAAAATAACAGATGAGAGTTCTTTCAATTGAAAAGTCTTGAGTGTTCAGATTAGAAAGGCTCATGGAACACCAAGACTAACAAAAAAAGACATACCATAGGGATACCCTGATGAAAATTCTTAACTCTAAGGATAAAAAGAAAATCTTATAAATTTCCAAACAGCAGTTTCCAACAAAAGCAAGAGAAGCAGACAGCCTTCTCAAATATACAACTCTTAACATTTAAGAAAGAATAACCATTACAAAGTTCTTTTTAAAAAAGATTTTTTATTTATTTGAGAGAG
The DNA here is from genome assembly GCF_922984935.1 of Meles meles. NCBI lineage: Eukaryota > Metazoa > Chordata > Mammalia > Carnivora > Mustelidae > Meles > Meles meles. Next base: position 47,797,754 of record NC_060087.1, on the reverse strand, counting down.
AGAAAGAGTGAGCTTGAGCAGGAGGGGCAGAGGAAGGAGAGAGAATTTGAAGCAGACTCCGCCCTGAGCATGAAGGCAGACAAGGGACTCAATCTCCCAACCCTGAGATTACCACCTGAGCTGAATCCAAGAGCTGGACGCTTAACCAAGTGCGCCACCCATCCGCCCCATACCATGACAAAGTTCTGAAACAAGGAACTACATACCAAACTAAATTCCTATACTTAAGCAACAGATCACTCTTACACAAAGTTAAAAAGCATTTTCAGATATGCAAAGATTAGCACCTGTGTTCTGGTGAAACTAGAGATGACCCTTGAAAAACTTGAGTTTGAACTCCACAGACTCACTTATACACAGATTTTTTTTTATATAAATACATGTAGTACTGTAAATGTGTTTTCTTCCTTCCTATTTTCTTAATAATACTGTCTTTCCTCTAGCTTCTTGTATTGGAAGAATACGGTAGATAGTACATCTAACAAAAAATGTGTTAATAGACTGTTCCTTTTCTGGTAAGGCTTCCAGTCAGTAGTAGTAGTCTATTAGTAGTGAAGTTTTTGGGAACAAAAGTTCTATGTTGATTCTTGACTGCACAGGGGCTCGGAGTCCCTAACCCCCATGCTGTTCAAGAGTCAATTGTACTTAAGGAAGTATACCAGCAAAAATAAAAATTACCTCAGAATAAAGATCTAAAGCTAAAGGAAACAAATAATGATGAGCAAGAAATCTATTAAAACTTATCATTAAATTTTTTAAAAACTTACCATTAAATCTTTTTTTGCTTTATTTACTTGACAGACAGATCACAAGTAGACAGAGAGGCACAGAGAGAGAGAGAGAGAGAGAGGAAGGGAAGGAGGCTCCCTGCTGAGCAGAGAGCCCAACGCGAGGCTCGATCCCAGGACCCTGGGATCATGACCTGAGCCGGAAGGCAGAGGCTTTAACCCACTGAGCCACCCAGGCGCCCCTTACCATTAAATCTTTAAAATCTTTAAAATCATTAAATCTTTAAAATGCTTTACAATGCATTCAGATCATGAAAGCCGGAAAGGCAGAGGCTTTAACCCACTGAGCCACCCAGGCGCCCCTTACCATTAAATCTTTAAAATCTTTAAAATCATTAAATCTTTAAAATGCTTTAAAATGCATTCAGATCATGAAAGCATGATCTTACTTTGGAAGGACAGGATAAAAATAGTTATTACTTAACTTTGGTAAAATGACAAGAGAAACTGAAGTTTAATTATGTCTGATATAAACATGAATGCAACTACAACATAACTTTATAATCACTGGAGGAAACCTGGGTGGCTCAGTCAGTTAAACAACTGCCTTCGGCTTGGGTCATGATCCTAGGGTCCTGGGATCGAGTCCTACATTGGACTCCTTGCTCAACGGGGAACCAGCTTCCTCCTCTGCCTGCCATATGCTCTCTCTCTGACAAATCAATAAACAAAATCTTTTTAAAAAAACTTTATAATCACTGGTGGAGGAATTTTTTTTGAACTTGAAAAGTAAATAAATAAGACTAAAAAGAAATAAACCAAAAAAATGGCAGAAATTACATCAAACATATGAATATGCACAGATCAAATTTCCCTGTAACGACAAAACAGACCTCGATGGAGTCTCCTTTTCTTCCAAAGTACTCATATTGCAATGAAAAGAATGTGAGGTTGGGAATGAACCAGGACTGGCCATTTTACTCAACCATTACTATCAGCCTAATGTCCCTGGAAACTGAGGGCCTGTGTCAGATACGGGGACACAATAAAAAAAAAAAATCACTTAGTAAGGAAAAAACACTCCTTGCACGGCTCATCAATAACCTCCCCAGATTTGACCATTATCATTACCATTTGGGTCCAAGGAATTGCTGAGAGCTCAGACAGCTGTACTATGAGGCACCTCCCCGAACTTCTACTGCAGTCACTCCACTTAGTGTGATATTACTTAATTGCAATTTGCCAATCACAGTCTGTGTTTTATGAGCACATGTAAAGTTTCTTTTTAATATTCACGATTGTTCCCACTCATGTAGATGTATATGATTGTTCTTTAACACCATGAGGCACCTCCCCTCAACTGATGGATGGATAAAGATGCAGTGTATATATCCAACAGACTATTACTCAGCCATAAAAAAGAATGAAATCTTGCCATTTGCAACAATATGGATAGAGTAAGAGAGTATAATGCTAAGCCAAATAAGCGTATAAGAGTATAATGCTAAGCCAAAATAAGTCGGAGAAAGACAAATACCATACGGTTCCAAAATAAGGTGTATTTTGAGAGGTCTTCCACACTTGTCCCTAACCACTCTCCTCATTGCAACAAGAAACCACTTATTAGTGCAAACGCAAATAGAGCTAACCTTATTTCCCCCCATTTTCTCCCATTAAAGATAACATAGTATGTCCTCCTGTTGACAACTTGCTTTTTTCACTTAACAAATCCTGGAGATCTTTCCATCAAATAGTTCTTCCATATAATAGTCTTTCTAAATAATCTTTTCATACAGTACTTCCTCCTTTATTTTAAACTGCCAGGGTTCTCATAGTTAGGCGCCTGGATGGCTCAGTCGGTTAAGCGTCTACCTTCGGCCCAGGTCATGATCCCAGGGTCCTGGGATCAAGCCCCACATCCGGCTCTCTGCTCAGCAGGGAGTCTTCTTCTCCCTCTCCCTTGGCCTGCCACTCCCCCTGCTCATTCTTTCTCTCTCTCTCTCTCTCTCATATATAAATGAAATCTTTATAAACTGCCAATGTTCTTTTGTATGCATATACTCTACTCTACTTCATTTAACCAGCTAATTACTATCTTTTTCATCACTATCAGTAATTTTATTGTCCTCTGGTATTTGATGTTCTTAAATAAAATATAATTAATGTTGTTCATATTCCTTGTGTTACTTGGAAAAATGATTATTTGCTTTTGGTAGTCTCCTAACCAAAGTCTGATTCTTGTCGAAATTTTTTTATGACTATATAAAATAAGTGTATTGAATTTTTTTTCACCAAGCCCACACAGGCAAGGCCACTATTAACACAGAGTATGGGGTCACTGGGTTGCACAAGTCTTGTCTAGTCTATGTTGTCATTTTCTATGTGGATTACAGCAAGATAAAGGCAGGAAGCACAGAACCAGACCTGCCCTAATGCCCTTGCCTTCCCTTTTACACAGGAAAGTCATGTATCACATTTGTCTTTTCTCTGTAAGTTTTAAGCATAGTGGGAGGAGGAGCACTATGGAGACATTCCAGTGCCTGGCACACAGTAAGTACCAAATAGCTATGACCAGTTATGCTGGGCCCTTGAGACAAAAAGATAAACCAGGTATGAGTGAGAAGTTAACAGTGCAGTGGAGGAAACAGACAGTGTCAATAGCCCCAGTTCTTGGGGGCACAGACCATGGAAACCAAGAGAGAAGCTTAATGGGAGAGATTCCTAGAGGAAGTGATGTGTAAGTTGAAATCTGAAAAATTAGCAAGAGTTATCCAGTTGAAGAATGAGGTAGAAGGGAAGAAAAGCATCTTGAAGGCAAAAAGAACAGCAATTTGTCCTCACTGGTATTTACTGCTATTCACCTCAGATCAAGTCAGTTAACTGTGCTGATTCTCAGTCTCCTCAACTGTAAAATGAGAATGGGGGATAAGGAGAACACCACCCCCAAAGAAGTTGGGAAGACAACAATGATACCATACGTAGAAGACAGAGTAAATGATCTGGTACATACTGAACAATTTTTTGAGTTTTTTAAATTATTATTTCAGTATAGTTGACACACAATATTATACTAGTTTCAGGCATACAACATAGTGATTCCACAAGATAAGTCCAAGTCTATGCATTATGCTCTGCTCACCCCAAGTATAGCCACCATCTGTCACCATACAGTGCTACAATACCACTGACTCTATTCCCTATACTGTAGCTTTTAATCCCAAGACTTATTCATTCCATAACTGAAAGCCTATATCTCTCACTCCCCTTCACCCATTTTGCCCCATCCCCCCAGGCCATACTGAGCAATTTTTTAAAAACAGAACCTATGGGGCGCCTGGGTGGCTCAGTGGGTTAAGCCATTGCCTTCAGCTCAGGTCATGATCTCAGGGTCCTGGGATCGAGTCCCACATCGGGCTCTCTGCTCAGCGGAGAGCCTGCTTCCCTTCCTCTCTCTCTGCCTGCCTCTCTTGTGATTTCTCTCTGTCAAATAAATAAATAAAATCTTTTAAAAAAAAAACAGAACCTATGATCCTGTGATCACACTACTGGGTATTTACAAAAAAAAATACAAAAACACTAATTCAAAGGGATACATGCACCCTAATGTTTATAGTAACATTATCTACAATTACCAAATTATGGAAAGAGCCCAAGCTCAAGTAGCTAGCTGCACCATGAGGCACCTCCCCTCAACTGATGGATGGATAAAGATGCGGTGTATATATCCAACAGACTATTACTCAGCCATAAAAAAGAATGAAATCTTGCCATTTGCAACGATATGGATAGAGTAAGAGAGTATAATGCTAAGCCAAATAAGCGTATAAGAGTATAATGCTAAGCCAAAATAAGTCGGAGAAAGACAAATACCATATGCTTTCACTCAAATGTGGAATTTTAAGAAACAAAACAAATGAGCAAGGTTAAAAAAAAAAAGAGAGAGACAAGCCAAGAAACAGACTCTTAACTACAGAGAACAAACTGATGCTTAGCAGAGAAGAGCGGGGAATGGGGGAAATAGGTGATGGGGATTAAGGAGTGCACTTGTAGTGAGCACTGGGTGATGTATGGAAGCGCTGAATCACTATACTGTACACCTAGAACTAATATAACATTGTATGTTAACTATACTGGAATTAAAATTTTTTAAAGAAATTTAAAGAGTAATTTTTAAAAAGTTGCCATGAAATACCACAAATAGTCATTAAAGCTTAGCACTGGGAGGGGGTGATAAAAGAAACTCACTGTGTCTATGTTTCATCATGATGACTGGCTTGAAAGCAGGTAGGTTCAAATCTGCAGGCCTTCTTCCTGTCAGAATGGAAGAACCAATATGAAGACAGGTGGGGGGAGCACAATGCCACAAGCCCCCTCCCAAGCCCCCTACAGGTAAAATGAAATGTGAAAAGAACTTGATAAGGAAGCCCTAACAACTGGAGAAACTAGGAGAGGAGGCTGTAATGGAGTTGGGGCCTGGTGTAGCTATCTACACAGGGAAAGCAGCATCACACTATCCAAAAGGAAGCTAAGTCTAAACCTCTCTTCCTGGGTGAAGACAGTGCCTCAATTTATCAAATGAAATCCTTGGTCCTCAATGCTCCACCCTGCAGTGTTGTATACGTTAATACTAACCCTCTCCATGCTAAGGGGATGGGGTGTGCAAGGATGGCCTGTTTCTACATATTAATAGTACCTCCTTTCCCAAGTAGAGGATTCTATATCTGATCTACCCTGGAAGTAGGGGGAAAGACAGATGGATACCAGGAGTCTACCTTAAGGAAAAGGAACAGCAGAACAACGTTTTTAATCTGTGTTTATTAAAGTAAAGCTAGGAGTCAATGCAAAATCTTGGCCGGTGGCAGGGGAAAGCGTATGCCTGCATGTGTGGTTGGGGTCTGTTCCTTGGTGAGTGGGGGTAAGGAGATGCCTTCTGCTGCTCTACTCTGGGGTGTAGAGAAACTAGGAAAACCAGCACAGTGGCTATGTGCATCTCTGCCACGTGGGAGAAAAGTGCATGTCTGTACATCTCTAAGTTGGTGGGGAGGAGTCCTGGGTCTCTTTACCCTTGGGAGGGCTGGGGTAAAGGGAAGATGATATGCCTGTCTTCACTACAAGGTGACATTAGCTGATACACTAACAAAACGAGGAGAGGGAGATATGCAGTTTTTCATGAATGGGGTCTGCACCTTGCCTGCTGTGGGCTATTCTGGACCCTTCCATAGGGGTGGGATGGGGAACAATCTGTTTATCTTTTATATGGGTTGAAGTCAGCAGTGTGATAATACTGATAGGAACAGGACCTCTGGTTCTCTGCATGGAAGAACACAGCTATAAATTCAGTGGATCAGCCCTTACACTACCTTGGGTAAGGGGGGGAGCTCACACACAAACAAAATATGTACGGTGATCAGTGATGTCACTGCCTCTCAACACTGCGGGGGGGGGGCTGCACCTCTCTGCTCCCTTGATGGGGGGAGCTGTCTCTCATTTGCTACATTTGGTGATTCCAAATCTTTGGGGAAGGAGGAAGGGAGGGATGATCTTTGTTTACCTCAAAAGGAGAACAAATCTGAGCCTCTCCACCGCGGGGAGGCCCCATAAGGGGCAGATGGGGCAGATCTGATAACATTCGGGGGTTAAGGATTGTTTCTCTTTGCTGCAGGGCATTTTTGGGGCCGGGCCTGTACAAATTCGGTAAACCAGCACCTCCTTAAGGGGTGGGGTGAGGAGTCAGGTCTGATTTTCCACAACGGGGACTCACTCTAGGCAAGAGGAGGAAAATCTGCATGGTTCTCTATGGGCTGAGGCACATGCCAACCACTTAGAAGAGGGGTGATCTAACATCTCTGCAGTAGCGGGGGCGGGGCTTCCACAATTAGTTACAGAGGTGCGAGGCGGGGAAGTCTCCATCTCTTCCGTCTCTGTATACTAAACGTTTCTAAGCTCCTCGGTACGGCGGTCCGGCTGGTATAGGCTGGAGGGTATGTCTGCGGAGGAGGTAATACATCAAAGCCTCTGTCCAAAGGCAAGGGGCGTCGAGGCGGATCTGTGTGCCTCCGCGACAGTAAAGGTCCACGCCGCTCAGCCGGGGTGGGGGAGGGCGATATGTCTCTATAACCGTGGGATCTAAGTCGCCACACGGAGACGCCTATCTACACTGGAAGAGAGCAGAATGGATCCTTGCTATCCTGAAGGAAAAAGGGCACTCGATGCTTCTCCACACAAGTAGGGTCTGTGACTATCTACATTTTGTAACCAGGGATGTACACCTGCGTGGATGGGGTGGGACCGTGCTCCTTTACCCAGCGAGAGTGCATTTAGGCACATGCCCATTTGCGGAGCAATCCCTGTTCCTCATCTGGGCCCTTCTACCTACCATGGATGAGAGCCGGTTCTCTATCTGTCCATTCCAGGCTGGAAGACACTTCTACCTTCCACCTTAAGTACACGATCCTCACCGCGCAGCTGGCAGAGAGAGCGCTCACATCGAGAAAAGAGGAGAGTCGTCTCTTACCTCCACTTCCGGCGGGGATCAGACAGGAGAGAATGGCGAAACGATAGGGTTGGTCTGCAGGTTGCGCTCGCGCCGCTAGGCTCCGACTTCCGGATCCCAGCCTTGCGGCGCTGGTTTGCCCGCCTTGCTTCCCCCTCCCAAGGGGCGGGGCTTCGGATTGACGGCTCGCGCCCGCTACCCCTACTCCGCAGGCGTGCTGGTCCCGCCCCCCTGCTGCCCAGTGAGGTGAGGAAGAAACCGAGAGGGGGTAGGGTGGGAGCGGCCGGTCGACTAGTGCGGACGTGTAATCTACTTGTAAGCCAAGATCTTGTCTGTGGGCCTCTGCGTGGGCTCAAATATGCGTGTTCCCGGAGCATAGTGACCAAGCAGTCACCATCACCGCATCAGAGAAGAGTGGGGTTCAGTCCCTTTGTCTATAAAGGAAAATGGCGACGGGCAGGGTGTGGGAAAATGGCCGCCTGGGTCACATGCCTTGCCGAGTGCTCCCCACCGAAAAAGTGACTTGGTTAGCTGTTCGCAACAACCTAACTGGTTTGTAAGGCACCAGACAAACCCTGAGGCAGGCACTTTCAGCTCTTTATGCGGAAGTTCAAATCCATGGTCAGACCCAGGAGCTGAACAACTAAACGTCCCTCCTACCCGTTTGTCCTTGTCCTCCTCCCCTCCTCCTTCCTCCTTCCCTTTGGCCCCAGGGTGGCAAATGAAAAAGGGAATGAATATATACCTCTGAAGTGGGAACAAACAAGGATTTCTTTAGAAACCATCTTGAGGAGCTCCTGACGTGACTGGAGAATGAGGTCTCCCCTTAACAACAAGTATTAGTCTGAAATGTCTCTTTTCTGGTAACTTAACGTTCCTCCACTTCCAGAATATCCAAGCAGAAAATGACTTCCTCTGCCCACTCCTACCCCTTGCATATGCACTACTTACTGCCCCTACATTGATGAAAGGCGTCAAACCTCTCACCCTGGAGATACACAAAACTGGGGACTCCATAAGAGCCCTAACCACCTTCTCCCTCACTCCTGCATTAGCAAATTCTTCCTGTTTCTTTAAGACCTAACTCTTGTCACTTACATGAACTTTCCCAGCTGAGTTAGAAACTCAGAACACCTTTCTGCATTTATCTCTTAATGCTGTAGTCATTTATTTGGATGCATCTTCACATAAATGGAGATGCAGCCTCACCTCCTGAGACTAGGGGCCATATATCTTAAAGACCTCAACAGGACCCAGCACAAGACTGGTTCAAATCAGGCTTCAGCAAATATATGTGAAATGTGTGAGTTTGTAGCCCTGCACCACAAATCAATGGGAAATGGACAATTTCATAAATAGCACTGGGAAATTTGGCTCACCATAAGGAGAGAAAAAACTGGATTCCTACTTATTTCCATATAAGATGGTACAGAATTATCTTTGTCACCTACAACTGGGCAAAGACTTTCTTAACGAAGTCCCAAATGTGCAAACTATAAGGAAAAAATGCAATTAAATCCTTAATAAGAAAGAAATTGGTATTACTACTTTGGAAAACAATTAGGAAATTATCCAGAATAGTTGAAGGTGGGCCCTGGGACCCAGCAATTCTACTGGTAAAGATATATTTAACCTCTAGACTTTAAGTCCTAGAGAAATTCTTACACATATGCATAAGGAGGCATGAGCAAGAATATTCAATGCATAACTGTTTATGATACAGAAAAAAATCTGAACAATCTAAAAGTTCACCAATAGGAGAATGAATAAATAGCAGTACAGCCATATAATAGAATACTGTACAGCAGCAGAAAAAATGAAACTGAGTTGCATATATCAACCCAGATAAATTTCAAAAAACAGTGCTGAGATAAAATATAAATTATAGAAGCATATATGAAATATGAGACATTTATGTAGATTTTTTTTTAAATTTTAAGTAATCTGTACACCTGATGAGGGGCTTGAACCCATATGACTCCAAGATCAAGAGTTGGGTGCTCTACTGACTTAACCAGGCAGGTACCACTATATAGACTTTTTAAATCTAGAAAACGATGCACTAAATTATTTATAGATTATATAAATATATAAACAATATTTTTTAAAAAGAGAATCAAATAGGAAATGCAGAATGGTGATTAGTTATGGGGAAGAAAACAAAGGAACAGAAAGAAAGAGATACACAAGGGACTTCAACTGTTTGTCTAATATTTTATCTGGGTAGTAGGTACATGGGTGTGTGCTATATTATTCTCTATACTTATTTGTATGCCTGAAATATTTCATACCTTTTTTAGAAAGAATACAAGGATCTATAACAAATTTAGTGATGGTTAAATCTAGATCAGTGGTTCTCAAGCTTTGACCAGTATTAGTGTCAGTGTGGGGACTTGTCAGAACACTGATTGCTGGGCCTTATGCCCAGAGTTGTGTTTCAGTAAGTCTGGTAGGGCCCAGGAATTTGAATTTCTAATAAGTTTCCAAACAATGATGATGATGGTGTTGATGGAGAAGAAGGGGGGAGAGAGAGGGAGAAGAATCATCTGGGGCTGCTACTAGTCCAGGTACCATACTTTGAGATCTACTGACAGAGAAAATGAGATTATCAGTGAATTTTGTTGTCTTCGTTGTGCTTTTCTGTGTTTTCCATAGTCAAAATGAATACGAATTACTTTACAGAGAGGTTTTTGTAGTTTTAAATTCACCTTAATCTCTACTTCAAACTCTTATTTCCCACATAGTTATCCATTCTGTGGTATTTTATGCAGATTTTTTGTTTATATGTGTTCTTGCAAAATATGTATTATTGTTTGGGGTGCATGTATTTCCTCAAAATTTTTATTTTTCGGGGCGCCTGGGTGGCTCAGTGGGTTAAAGCCTCTGCCTTCAGCTCAGATCATGATCCCAGGATCCTGGGATCGAGCCCCGCATTGGGCTCTCTGCTTAGCGGGAGCCTGCTTCCTCCTCTCTCTCTCTCTCTGCCTGCCTCTCTGCCTACTTGTAATCTCTATCTGTCAAATAAATAAATCTTTTAAAAAAGTTTTATTTTTCACTTTGTCAAAATTCAGAACATTTGAAAAATAGTACAATGAAAGCCCATATACACTTAATATTTTTCCAGACTTGCTCAACTTCTATTTATGTGTATATGCATAACCTTTTCTTTTTTGATGAACTATATGAAAGTTGCAGGCAATGCAACGCTTCACCCTAAATAATTCAGCATACATCTACAAGAATAAGAACATTCTCTCTACACCACTACAATGCCATTATCATACGTAAGAAAATTTAACAATGATTCCGTAATACCATTAAAGATACCCTATATTCAGATTTTCAAATTGTGCCCAAAATGTTGTTAGAGCTGATCATTTTTTGATCTCGGGATCTAATCAAGTTTTATGCATTACATTTGGTTGTTGTTTTGCTTTAACTTCTTTTCATCTGGAATACTACTATATTTGTGTGTGTTTTCTTTTATATTGATGTTTTTGAAGAGTCCAGGCAATTTCTTATAGAATGTCCCACATCTAGATTAATCTGCTCTTTCCACATGATTAAATTCAGATTAAGTGTTTTCACCAATAATCATTTACTTCATACTGTATCACCTCAGGAGGCACATACTATCAGGTTGTCCCACTATGGAGGATGTTTTATGTGTGTATTTTTATCTCATTGGTATGTCATTGCATTGATATCTCATTTCTTACTTTTTTCATTCAGCCTTGTGTTTTAAAGTCTATCCATATGGCTGTGTGTACATCCAATCCACTGCTTCTACCTGCTCATGCTAACCACAGCCTGCCTTCACATTTCCCCTGAATGTTCCCCCAATGATAGACAGCAAGATTGCTTCCAGTTTGCTGATACCACAAATAAAACTTTGATGAACATTCCTGTGCATGTCCCCCTATTGGCCTGTATGAGAATTTCTTTGGAACATACACTCAGAACTTATGATTGCATCATAAAGTGTGCATATACTTAGTTTGACTAAGAACACGAATACTGCTAGGTGGTTCTCTGGGAGAACTACACCATTCCACAGTTTTACCTTCAGTATACAAGGATTCCTGTGTCCCTACATGCTCACTAACACTTGACTTTTTCCAGGTTTCTACTTTTTGCCAGTCCAAAAAGTATAAAGTATTATTTTGATTTAGTTTGCATTTCTCTGATTATTAATAAATTTTTCAGCATCACTTCATATGCGTGTTAAATGCCTCTTTTGTAAAGTGTCTGCTTATATAGTTGGCCCATTTTTTCCAGTGAGTTTCCTGTCTCTCCTGTTGATTTGCTAGAGTTCCTTATGGAGCCTAGCTACTAGTCCCGTGTCAATTTCAGACATTGCAAATATTCTCTCCCTATTTTAACTTTTTTAAGTTAGCCTTAATAATAGAATAGATATTGTTGAATTTTAGTATCAATATTAGATAAATAAAATTTAGATAAATAAATAAACAAATAAAATTTAGAATAATAGAACAGAAATTGTTGGATTTGAATAGAAATTGTTGTTTTTAATGCAATCCAATCCATCAAATTTTTACTCTATGGTTTCTGGTTTGGGGGTTTCATTTAAAAACTAGTTCCTTCCTCTCAGATCAAAAGCTATTCTCCTGTTTTTTTCTATTAACTTTATAGTTTTATCTTTCACCTTTAGGTTTTAATTCGTGTAGAATCCACTCTCATATGTACTGATAGACAGAGATGCAATTTTATTTTTTCTATACACAGTGAGCCACATTTCCCACCATCAAACACCAAACAGTCCTTACTTTTTCATTGATTTGCTGGGCCACCCTTGTCACATGAGACACACACACACAAGTCTGTCTCAGTTCTTGCACTAATACTGCCTTGCTTTTGACATTTTGTAATATAACATTTGATAGGGCAAGTACCTCCGCTTTAGTCTTCTTTTAGTATTGTCTTAGCTATATCTCTGCATAAATTTAAAAAAGGAATTTATCAGGCTCTTCAGAAATCCAAGTGGAATTTTTAATGGGATCACACTAAATTTATAGATTAATTTGAGAGAATTGACATCATCAAAATATCTTATCCAAGAACATTGAATATCTCCTCATTTGTTGAATTCACCTCCAGTGTCCTTTATTAAGAGTTTGAAGTTTTCTCTTTGGAATTGTGTGTTTTTACTAATTCAGTTCCTAGTTGCTTTGTAGTTTTTGTTACAATTGTGAATATTTTATATTTATTTATTTTTGAATAGATAATACACATACATTTTGAATATCAAAACCAAATAAAAATTATACTTTGAAAAGTGTCACTCTTGTCCATTTCACCCAATTGCCACAATACACACCCCAGCAGTTACCACATTTTTAAAATTTCTTATTGAAATATAATTAACATGCAGTGTTATATTAGCTACAAATATAATAATTCAATAATTCTATACATTACTCAGTGTTCATCAAGATAAGTGTGCTCCTAATCCCCTTTACCTATTTCACCCTTCCCCCCAGCCACCTCCCCTCTGGCAACCTCCAATTCATTCTCTGTAATTAAGAGTCTAGTATGGTTTTGTTTTGTTCTGTTTTGTTTGGTCTCTTTTTTCCTTTGCTCATTTGTTTTGTTTCTTAAATTCCACATGTGAATGAAATCATATGGTGTTATCTTTCTCTGACTTATTTCACTCAACATTATACGCTCTGTGTCCATCCATGTTGTTGAAAATGGCACAATCTCATTCTTTTTTATGGCTGCATAGTATTCCATTATACACAATATTTTATATTTAATATTTTTTCTTTTTTCTTTTTTTAAGATTTTATTTATTTATTTAACAGAGAGAGAAAAATCACAAGAAGGCAGAGAGGTCGGCAGAAAGAGAGGGGGAAGCAGGCTCCCCACTGAGCAGAGAGCCTGACTTCGGGCTCGATCCCAAGACCCTGAGATCATGACCTGAGCCAAAGGCAGAGGCTTAACCCACTGAGCCACCCAGGTGCCCCTTAATATTTTTTTTCTTATACTTAAGTTTACTTTCAACAATCAAGACAGACTCTATGAATGACAAGAGGTTCAAAGAAACCCAATATTTTAACATGCTTTTTAAAAAACAAAACATACATAATGATCTCTATCTTGTATCTTTGTACAGTCATTTTGGTACACAATACTGATTTCAAGCTTCTTTCCACCTTAAGAATTGCTTTTTTTTTTAATTCAACAAGGAACATTATGAAATAAGAATGGTACAAAAAAAAAAGGACAGCAATGACTGGAAGGAAGAAAGGAAGTAACAGGAAGGAAGGAAGTAGAGAATGCCTCCTTAATTTTGATTTTTGTATATTGTTTCTTTAATGTATCAAACAAACAACCCAGTAACTGAACAGGCCAACTCCCCCAGAATAAGGAGAGACAAAATTAACAAATACATGGTTGAGGTATGTAGGTTCCTTACAGTAAATCTCCCTTTTCAGAATGTTCTGTTAATCAGATTCTACAGAAAAGTATCACATTATTGAAACATCCTAAATTCAAAGGCCAGTGATCTATTTGATAAGAAGTTTGATTTTATACACACACACACACACACACACACACACACACACATACAGCTATTTAATATTGACCACATCTTTTTTAACCATTCACCTATTGATGGATGCTTGGGTTGCTTCCATATTTGTCTATTATAAATAATGTTACAATAAACATAGGGATGCAGGTATCTTTTCAAATTAGTGTTTTCATTTTCTTGGGTAAATACCCCATAGTGGAATTACTGGATTATATAATTCTATTTTTAATTTTTGGAGGAATCTTTATACTGTTTTGCACCAATTTGTATTCCCACCAATAGTTTTCCAGGATTCCTCTCTGTCCACATCCTCTCCAACACTTGTTATTTCTTGTGTTTTTGGTAACAGCCATTCAGACATGTGTGAGGTGATATCTCACTGCAGTTTTTTTTAAAGATTTTATTTATTTTTCAGAGAGAGAGAAAGTACACAAGCAGGGGGAGCAGCAGGCAGAGGGAGAAACAGGCTCCCCGCTAAACAAGGAGCCCAATACAGGACTTGATCCCAGGAGCTTGGGATCATGACCTGAGCCAAAGGCAGATGCTTAACAGACTGAGTCACCCAAGTGTCCCATCACTGTGGTTTTGATTTGCATTTCCTGATGATCATGGATGTTGAGCATCTTTTCATAGGTCTGTTCGCCACCTGTATGTTTTCTTTGGAAAAATGTCTATTCAGGCCCTCTGTCCATTTTTTAAAAATATTTTATTTATTTATTTGACAGAGAGAGAGAGGTCACAAGTAGGCAGAGAGGCAGGCAGAGAGAGAGGGAGAAACAGGCTCCCCACCAAGCAGAAAGCCCGATGTGGGGCTCGATCCCAGGACCCTGAGATCATGACCTGAGCCGAAGGCAGAGGCTTAAACCACTGAGCCACCCAGGCACCCCCCTGTCCATTTGTTAATTGTATTTTTTTTCTTGGTGTTCAGTTGTTTAAGTTCTTTCTATATTTTGGATATCAATCCTTATCAAATCTACCATTTTTTAATATCATCTACCATTTAGTAGGTTGCCTTTTCACTTTATTGATGCTTTCCTTTGCCATGCAAAAGCTTTTTATTTTGGCATAATCCCAATAGTGTACTTTTTACTTTTGTTTTCCTTATCTAGAAAAATATTTCTGTCACTGGCGTCCAGCCTATGTTTTCTTCTAGGAGTTTTGTGGTTTCAGGTCTCACATTTTAGGTCTTTATTTTGAATTTATTTTGTATATGGTATAAGAAAGTGCTCCAGTTTTATTCTTTTTCATATAGCAATCCAGTTTTCCCAGCATCATTTGTTGAAGAGACTGTATTTTCCCCATTGTATATTCTTAAACCTCTTTTGTCGTAGATTAATTGACCATGTAATCATGAGTTTATTTCTGGGCTCTCTGTTCTTTTCCACTGATCTATGTGCCTGTTTGTTTGTTTGTTTGTTTGTTTTATGACAGTACCATACTGTTTTGACTCACAGTTACCGGTTTTATTAATTTATTTTTTTATTCTTCCAGTGTTTCTTTATGCAGATACAAACAAACATAAATGTATCTTATTGAATATCCCCCTTGCTTATACATGTATATACACGTTGCTTATTTCTCTTAATAATACATCCTGGAGGTCTTTCCATGTCAGAGCATTAGAGTTTCCTGTACATAGGAAGTCACTGTATAGAAGTGCATAGAGTACTCATTCAAAGTGTTCCGTTATGTGGATATATAATAGGTTTTTTTAATGATTTCAGTCCCCTATTGTGGATGCTTGAGATGTTTTTAGTCCTTTGGTATTACAAATGGGTGCCATAATGAATAGACATTTCATACATGCGCAGATAATTATGTAGGATAAATTCCAATAATTATATTTGTAACTGGTAGATGTTGCCAAAATTTCCCTCCATAGGTGTATCATTTTGTACTTACCACCCATGTATGAGTTTATCTGTTTTACCACAGCTGCACCAACAAAGTGTACTGTTAAAGACTTAGATTTTTTACAATGTGATAGGTAAGAAATTGTATCTCATGGTAGTTTTAATTTATGTATCTCTTATTATGAGTGAGGCTGAGCATCTTTTCATTTGTTTAAGGGTCAATTTTATATCATTTTTTTCCTGATTTTTCTATATATATCCTGTATTCTTCTGTTGAAGTATTGGCCTTTCCTTGATTTCTAAAATGTTGTTATATAATTAGAGAGATTAGACTTTTGTGAATTACATCATTTTTCAGTGTTTTTCCTCAGTTTGTTATCCTTTTGACTTTGCTAATGGATTTTTTTTCAGGCAAGTTTTGTTTTATTTTATGTAAACAAATTTATGTATTTTTTAATGCATTCTGGATTTTGAGTTGTTGTTAGTGATAGATTGCATTAATGACCCCAATTGTTCATATGTCTATGTTTCATAGTCCCCTGCTATATCGACTCTGAGTGTGCCCATATAACTTGCTTTAACCAACAAGCTAGTTGCAAACTTTATATTAAGAAGAGACTTGAAAAAGCTTTTGCATATTCTGCTTCCTCTCTTGGACCCCTGCCACTGCTACAAGGACATATTCAGGCTAACCTTGGAAGGATGTGAGAGACATGTAGAAATGAGTCTAGTCCTCCCAGTCAGGGCATCCTGTAGTAGCCAGTCTCTAGCCAAGCCATCATCTTAGTGCAGGCACATGAACTAGCCCAGCTGAGATCAACAGAGCCTGATCTAGATTGTAGAATCTCCCAAATGACCCACAGACTCTAAGTTTTGGTACATAAATATTCATTTTGTCTTTTTACAGAGCATTAGTTGTGGCCATAGTCCCACATCATTGCTCTTCCTTTTTGGAGATATCCTGGCTATGCTTGCTTGTTATTTTTCCATTTGAACTTTTAAAAAAAGATTTTGTTTATTTATTATTTGAGAGAGAGAAGGAGAGAGAGAATGTGCTTGTGTGTTTGCATGCATTAGCCAGGAGAGGGGCAGAGGGGGAAGGAGAGATAATCTCAAGCAGACTCCTGCTGAGCACTGAGCCTGAAGTGGACTCAATCTCACAACCCTGAGATCGTGACCTGAGCTGAAACCAAGAGTCTGATGCTAAACCAACTGAGCCATTCAGGTGCCCCTTCATTTGAACTTTAATTCAGCTTGTCTAGTTTCAGAAAAAGAGAAAAAATGGTATTTTAAATGAGTTCGTACTAAATTTATAAATTAATTTGACATCTTTATAATTCTGAATCTTCTTATTTAATAACATGGATGCCTTTCCATTTGTTTCTTCAGAGCGTTATAAATGTTTTCTCATAAAAGTTTTGGACATTTCTTATTAAGTTTGTTTCTAGGTATTTGCAGTAGACTAAACATTTGTGTGCCTCCAAAATTCAGATGTTGAAACCTAACCCCCAGTGTGATGCTATTTGGAGGTAGGGCTTTTGGAAAGTGATTAAGTCATGAAGTGGGAGCCATCATGAGTGGAATTAGTGTCCCAGCAGGCCCAACTAGAAGATGGCTATCTATGAACCAAGGAGCAGCCCTCAACAGAGATGGAATCTGTCTGCCTTGATCTTGGGCTTTTAAGCCTCTAGAACTGTGAGAAATAAATTTCTGTTGTTTATAGGCCACCCAGTCTATGGTATTCTGTTATAGCACCTACAGTGGACTAAGACAGTATTTCACCTTTTCTGTTGCTATTATAATGGAGCCTTCTCCTCCATGTATCTTTTTTAAAAGATTTTATTTATTTCTACACCCAACATGGGGCTCAAACTCACAACCCTGAGAACAAGAGTGGCATGCTCTACCAATTGAACCAGCCACATGCCCCTCTTCTATATATCTTCTAACTAGATGATTTCTATATATTAATTTTATATCCTGCTACCTTATGTTGTATGTATGTTTGTATGTATGTATGTTTCTATTGATTTGCTTGGGTTTTTTGACTATATAATCTTATCTATAAATAATGATAGTTTTACCTCCTCAGTTCCAATTTTATACTTCTAATTTCTTCTTGTTTTTTAATTACAATGCTTGCTACCTCCAATTGGAGGTATACATACAATGTTAAATTATAGTGGGGAAAGTAGACATCCTGGCCTAGTTTCAGATTTTAGCATATAAATGTTACTAGTGTTGCCTGGTTAAGTGAAATGCTGGACTGCTGGATTTGGGGAGATATACACACAAACACACACGTAATTAAATCATATCAAGGAAGAAACCCTATATTCCTCTTATTGAATGTTTTTTATAAAGAATGGGTATTGAATTTTGCCAAATGATTCTTTAGAATCTCTGAAAATGATATGATTTTTCTCCTTAGATTTAATAATATGTTAGATTATATTAATGGATTTTATAAGGTTGAATGATTCTTGCTTTCTTGGGATAACCCCACACAGTCATGGATTCTTTTTTTTTTATATTTTATTTATTTGACAGAGAGAAATCACAACTAGGCAGAGAGGCAGGCAGAGAGAGGGAGGAAGCAGGCTCCCTGCGTAGCAGAGAGCCCGACGCGGGGCTCGATCCCAGGATCCTGGAATCATGACCTGAGCCAAAGGCAGAGGCTTTAACCCACTGAGCCACCCAGGCGCCGCAGTCATGGATTCTGTTTGTTAATATTTTATTTGGAATTTTGCATTGCTGAAAAAAGAATTTTACATTGCTATTCATAAGTGAATATTGGTCTATATCATTTTCTTTATTTTTTTGTAGAATCTTTGTCAGGTCTTGGGATCAATATTATACTCAATTTACAAAAAGAATTTGAAAGTGTTCCTCCTTCATCTAGACTCAGGAAAATAAAAATAGCATTCAAATTACCTGCTTTTTATTGTTAGTAGACTTCCCCTGTGAAAGCATCATAGTCTGGTACCTTTGGGGAAAAGTATCTATTTAACCCTTTCTCTATTTCTTCCATGGAAGTTGGCCAAATGGGTTTTTCTCTTTTAGGGTCAAATTAAAGTAAATTATATTTCTCTAGGATATTTTCCATGTCTTCCAGGTATTTAAACAATTTACATAGAGTTGGACATAAACATAAAAGAAATCTTTTATGTTTAAAATATCCTCTTATTATAGTTATGTCCAACTTTTCATTTTCCTAATTGGTATATTTGTGCTTTGTCCTTTTTTTTTCTTTCTTTCTTTTTAGAGGAGAGGGAGGGGTAGAGGGAGAGAGAGAATCTTAAGCAGGCTCCATGCCCAGCACAGAGCCCAATGCAGGGCTCAAATCATGACCCTGAGATCATGAACTGAGCCGAAACCAAGAATCAGATACTGAACTGACTGAGCCACCTATGGGCTTTCTCCTTTCCTTGATTATGCTGTTTAATGGCCTACATATTCCTATTTAACAGAATCAGCTCATCTATTTATCAGTTCTACTGTAAATCTGTTTTCTAACTTCATTATTTGAACTTCACTGTTATTTTTTTCCTTCTGTTCTCCTTAACTTTATTATTTCTTCTTTCTCTAAATTTTTGAGTTGGATGCATAGTTACTTAATTTCTCCCTTGTTTTTAATACAAGTATTTTAAGGCTATGAACTTTGCTTTATTTGTATCCATGGATTCTGATATGTAGTATTTTCATTATCATTGTCTAGAAATTCAGGAGTTTTGATTTGAGTGTCCCTTCTGACCCAAGAGTTGTTTGACAGAGAGATTTTACATATTTTACATTGATTTCATTTTATTTAGTGTGATCATTGAACATTGTATTAGTTCTAATTTTTAGAATTTGTTGAGATTTTCTTCTTGGCCTAATATTGATTTTGTTATTTAGGTTTTTTTAATATTCTTCAGGGTTTTTTGTTTGTTGTTGTTGTTGTTGATTTGATCTGTCCTGGAATGAGAAAGGTGAGTTAAATTTTTCCTGGTTTTAGTGTTTCAATCTATTATCTATTTTTCCTGTACCCCTTAATATCTTAGTTTTATGAAAGCTGCTATGTTATTTGGTACAAAAATAGTCATAACTTTATATGTCCCTTTTAATTTGTGGCCTTTTTGCTTCAATTAATGCTTTTTATAGCAAACTTTCTATTTTGGAATAATTTTAGATTTATAGAACAGTTGAAAAGATAGTACAAAGTTTCCATATATTCTTCACATAGTTGCCCCTCATGTTACTATCTTGTATGACATTTGTCAAAACTAAGTATTGGTACATTGCTATTACCTAAACACCAGACTTTATTCAGATTTCACTGATTTTTCCACTAATATTCCTCTTCTGTTCCAGACCCCAACTCAGAATCCCATATTGCCTTTAGTCATTATATCTTCTTCAATCTGTGACACTTCCTCAATCTATCCTTGTTTTTCATAACCTTGACACTCTTAATGCCTTTGGTTTTGAGTTCCTGACTTGTCTGATAATTGAGATTGCAACCCACATTTTCTTTGTGTTTGACTGGTATACCTTTGTCCTTTCTTGTATATTTAACCCTTCTGAATCAATTTGTTTTAATTGATTTCCTTTATTTATTTGAGAGAGAGAGAGAGAGAACACATGCATACACGAGATGGGGAGGAACTGAGGGAGAAGACAAGCAGTCTCCTCCCGAGCGCAGAGCCCATCACAAGGCTGGATCCCCAAGACCCCACCCAAGACAATAACCCTAGCCAAAATCAGGAGTCTGATGCCCAACCAACTGAGCCACCCAGGCACCCCTTAATTGATTTTCTTGAATACACCATTTGGGTTTTACTCAGTGATCCAAAGGAAAACATGTTTTTCTTTAAACAAATAAGTTAAGACCATTTATATTTATTGATATAAAAGATGTTTGATGTTAATATTGTCATATTATTTTAAGTTTTATTTTCCTTTTTAGCTATATGTTTATATATTAAAAGTATTTTACTACGTAGTCTGTTTTGTTTGGTATTTTTGTAGTAACCCTAACATTTAGTAAGGTTTACATTTTGGCTTAGTGACTAATATTAGGTATCTTTTTTAAATTACATTTTTTCTACTGTTTATTGCTAATACAAAGAAATCCTGTTCCTAGAAAAGAACACAGGCATAATTTCTTTGACATCAGCCTTAGCAACATTTTTCTAGGTATTTCTCCTAAGAGAGGCAAAACCAAAGCAAAATTTAACTATTGGGACTATACCAAAATAAGATGCTTTTGCACAGGAAAGGAAACCATCAACAAAACAAAAAGATGACTTACTGAATGGGAGAAGATATTTACAAATGATATATCTGATAAGGGAATAATATTCAAATATATAAAGAACTTATAACAGCCCTATGAAAAGGTGCTCAACATCACTCATCATCAGGGAAATGCAAATCAAAACCACAGTGAGATATCACCTCACACATGTCAGAATGACTACTGTCAAAAAGACAAGAAATAACAAGTGTAGAGAGGATGTGGAGAAAGAGGAATCCTTGTGCACTATCAGTGGGAATGCAAATTGGTACAGCCACTGTGGAAAACAGTATAGAGGAATCCATCAGAATCCTAGAGAAGAACGCAGGCAGCAACCTCTTTGACTTCAGCCACAGTAACTTTTTGCTAGACACATTTCCAAAGGCAAAAGAAATAAAAGCAACAATGAACTGTTGGGACTTCATCAAGATAAGCTTTTGCACAGCAAAGGAAACAGTGAACAAAACTAAAGGCAACCTATGGAATGGGAGAAGATAGGGGCGCCTGGGTGGCTTAGTTGGTTAGGCATCTGCCTTTGGCTTGGGTCATGATCCCAGGGTCCTGAGATCAAGCCCTGCGTTGGGCTCGCTGCTCAGCAGGGAGTCTGCTTCTCCCTTTCCTCCCCGCTGGTGCTCTCTCTCTCTCGCTATCTCTGTCTCTCTCAAATAAATAAGTAAAATCTTTTTTTTAAAAAAAGGAATGAGAGAAGATATTTGCAAAAGTCTTATCAGATAGAGGGCTAGTATCCAAAATCTATAAAGAACTTACAAAACTCGACACCCAAAAAAACCCATAAAAAATCCAGTCAAGAAATGAGCAAAAGATATAAACAGACATTTCTCCAAAGAAGACATAAAAATGGCCAACTGAAACATGAAAAATTGCTCCACATCATTTAAAATCAAGGAAATAAATAAATAAAATCTACAATGAGATACTAATTCACACCAGTCAGAATGACTAAAACTAACAATTCAGGAAACAACAGGTGTTGGTGAGAATGTGGAGAAATGGGAACCCTCTTACACTGTTGGTGGGAATGCAAACTGGAAAACAGTATGGAGTCTCGTTAGGAAGTTAATAGAGCTACCCTACAACCCAGCAACTGCACTTCTAAGTATTTATCCAAAGTATACAAACATAGTGATTTGAAGGGGCATATGCGCCCCAATGTTTATAGCAGCAGTGTCCAAAATAGCCAAACTACGGAAGGAGCCCAGATGTCCATCCATAGATGAATGGATAAAGAAGACGGATATTACTCAGCCATCAGAAAGAATGAAATATTGCTATTTGCAATAATGTGTATGGAATTAGAGGATATTATTCTAAGTAAAATATGTCAGTCAGAGAAAGATAAATATCACACAATTTCACTCATATGTGGAATTTAAGAAATGAAACAGATGAACATAGAAGAAAGAAGAAAAAAGAAAATAAGATGAAAACAGAAATGGCAACAAACCATAAGAGATTCTTAACTATAGGAAAAAAACTGAGGGTTGCTGGAGGGGAGGTGGGGGTGGGGTGGGGTAACTTGGTATAGAGCATTAAGGAGGGCACTTGATGTAATGAGCACTGTGTATTATATGCAACTGATGTATCACTAAACTACCTCGGAAACTAATACACTATATGTTAATTAAATTGATTTTAAACTTAAAAATTAAAAATGCAACTGCCATATGATCCCATAATTCCACTACTGGGTATTTACCCAAGGAAAATGAGAACAGTAATCCAAAAACATATATGCACCCTTATGTTTATTGCAGCATTATTTACAATGGCCAAGATATAGAAGCAATCTAAGTATCTATCAATAGGTGAACACATAAGAATGATGTGGTATATATGCACAATGGAATATCACACAGCCACAAAAAAAGATGAGATTGTGCCATTTGGGACAGCATGGATGGACCTAGAGAGTACTATGCTAAGTGAAATAAGTCAAAGACAAATACCATGATTCCATTCATAAGTGGAATCAAAAAATGAATAAACAAAAAGCACAATCAGACCTATAAATACAGAGAACAAACTGATGGTTTCCAGAGGGGAAGGAGTTGGAGTCAGGCAAAATGGGTGAAGGGGAGTGGGGTATACAGACTTCTAGTTATGGAATGAATAAGTCAGGGGAATAAAAGGCACAGCAGAAGGAATACAGTCAGGGTGCCTGAGTGTCTCAGTCTATTAAGCATCCAATGCTTGATCTTGACTCACATCTTGATGTCATGGTCATGACTTCAAGGCCCAGACTGGGCTCTGCACTGCGCATGGAGTTACTTTTAAAAAAATAAAAAGAGGAGTCAAGATGGCAGAGGAGTAGCAGACTGAGATGACAACAGGTCGCAGGAGTTCAGCTAGATAGTTATCAAACCAGTACTAACACCTACAAACCCAACAAGATCGAAGAGAAGAGAAGATCGAAAGGGAGAAGCACAGCAATTCTAGTAACAGAAAATCGACAACTTTCTGAAAGGTAGGACGTGCAGAGAAGTGAATCCGAAGTGAAGGGAAGATAGACCACAGGAGGAGGGGCCAGCTCCTGGCAAGCGGCAGAGCAACGGAGCACAAAATTTGAACTTTTAAAAGTCTGCTCCACTGAGGGACATAACTCCAGAGGCCAAGCGTTTGTGGAGCCCTCGCGGGGACAGTGTGGTCTCAGGTCCTGCAGGGTCACAGAAGGATGCAGGGTGTCTGAGTATAGCAGAGCTCACAGGTATCAGAGCAGGGAAGCTGGCTACAGAGACGGAGCTGAGGAGTGAGCTCTCATCTCAGGGTTACCTTAAACTGTGACCCTCAGCACAGTTGGACCACTGCTCTTTGGGGAGGGACTCCACAAGTGGGTTTCCACCTTCCTTCTCTGGACGTAGGAATCTGCTGGGTTTGGAGACTCCAAACGGGGCTGTGTGCCAGAGACAGAAACGCTCAGTCACAAGCCGGGTGAGCTTGGAGCGTGACCAGAGACTAGGGAGACAGGAGTGATTGCGTGTTTTTCTCTGAGGGTGTACTGAGGAGTAGGGCCCCAATCTCTCAGCTCCTCCAGGCCGGAAATTGGGAGGCCGCCATTTTCATTCCCTTCTTCCGGAACTCTACGGAAAGCAAAAAGCATTCAGGGAACAAAAGCTCCTGAGAATGAACCCAAGTGGATTGCTTAGCCCGGCTGCTGTCAAGGGCAGCACAATTCTGCCTCAGGCAAAGACATCTGAGAATCACTACAACGGGCCCCTCCCCAGAAGATCAGCAAGAACATCCAGGTAAGTCCAAGCTCACTGATCAAGGAGAACAGCGGAATTCCAGAGAAGGAAAAAGCAAAGCATGGAATTCATGGCTTTCTCCCCATGATTCTTTAGCCTTGCAAAGTTAATTAAATTTTTTTCTTATTCTAATTTTTTAAAATTTTTCTCTTTCCTCTTGTAATGTTTTTTTTAAAGATTTTATTTATTTATTTGACAGACAGAGATCACAAGTAGGTAGAGAGGCAGGCAGAGAGAGAGAGGAGGAAGCAGGCTCCCCGCTGAGCAGAGAGCCTGATGCGGGGCTCAATCCCAGGACCCTGGGACCATGACCTGAGAAGAAGGCAGAGGCTTTAACCCACTGAGCCACCCGGGCGCCCCCCTCTTGTAATGTTTTTTAACTAGTTTATCTTAATCTTAACAATACCTTTCTAAAACAAATCTTTTTAAACCTTCATTATTATAGTAATATTAATCCTTCATCATATCTATATTTTTTGTATACATATAGGTTTTTTTCCTTCTAAAAATTTTTTGGGATACAGTTTCTTCTAATGGATCAAAATATACTATAAATCACCACCAAAAAAAAAAAAAAGAAGAAGAAGAACAAGAAGCAGTACGGAATGCTAGGGGCCTAATCAATATAGACATTGGTAATATGTCAGATCTAGACTTCAGATGACAATTCTCATTTAGCTGGGCTTGAAAAAAGCATGGAAGATATTAGAGAAACCCTGTCTGGAGAAATAAAAGAACTAAGATCTAAAATCTAACCAAGCTGAAGTAAAAAAAAAAAAGCTATTAATGGGTTGCAATTAAAAATTGAAGCTCTTACTGCTAGGGTAAATGAGGCAGAAGAGAAAATTAGTGATATAGAAGACCAAATGACAGAGAATAAAGAAGCTGAGCAAAAGAGAAACAAACAACTACTGGACCACGAAGGGAGAATTTGAGAGATAAGTGATACCATAAGATGAAACAATATTAGAATAATTGGGATTCCAGAAGAAGAAAAGAGAGAGGGGGGAGCAGAAGGTATATTGGAGTGAATTATTAGAGAGAATTTCCCTAATATGGCAAAGGGAACAAGAATCAAAATCCAGGAGGCGCAGAGAACCCCCTCAAAATCAGTAAGAATAGGTCCACACCCCGCCATCTAATAGTAAAACTTACAAGTCTTAGTGACAAAGAGAAAATCCTGAAAGGAGCCCGGGACAAGAAGTCTGTAACCTACAATGGTAAAAATATTAGATTGGCAGCAGATTTATCCACAGAGACCTGGCGGGCCAGAAAGAACAGGCATGATATATTCAGAGCACTAAATGAGAAAAACATGCAGCCAAGAATACTAGATCCAGCTAAGCTATCATTGAAAATAGAGGGAGAAATATAAAGCTTCCAGGACAAACAAAAGCTAAAAGAATTTGTAAACACCAAACCAGTTCTACAGGAAATATTGAAAGGGGTCCTCTAAGCAAAGAGAGATCTTAAAAGTAGTAGACCAGAAAGGAGTAGAGACAATGTACAGGAACAGTCACCTTACAGGCAATACAATAGCACTAAATTCATATCTCTTAATAGTTACCCAGAATGTAAATGGGCTAAATACCCCCAATCAAAAGACACAGGGTATCAGAATGGATAAAAAAACAAAACCCATCAATACGCTGTCTACAACTACCTCATTTTAGACCCAAAGACACCTCCAGATGTAAACTCAGAGGGTTGAAAACAATTTACCATGCTAATAATGGACATCAAAAGAAAGCTGGGGTGGTAATCCTTAGATCAATTAGATTTTAAGCCAAAGACTATAATAAGAGATGAGGAAGGACACTATATCATATGCAAAGGGTCTGCCCAACAAGAAGATCTAACAAGTTTAAATATCTATGCCCCTAACATAGGAGCAACCAACTATATAAACCACTTAATAACAGAATAAAAGAAACACATCAACAATAATACAATAATAGTAGGGGACTTTAACACCCCCCTCACTGAAATGGACAGATCATCCAAGCAAAAGATCAACAAGGAAATCAAGGCCTTAAATGACATGCTGGACCAGATGGGCATCACAGATATATTCAGAACATTCCATCCCAAAGCCCCAGAATACATATTCTTCTCTAGGGCACATGGAACATTCTCCACAATAGATCACATCCTGGGTCACATATCAGGTCTCAACTGGTACCAAAAGATTGGGATCAATCCCTGCATATGTTCAGACCACAATGCTCTGAACCTAGAACTCAATCACAAGAGGAAAGTTGGAAAGAACCCAAACACATGGAAGCTAAAGAACATCCTACTAAAGAATGAACAGGTCAACCAGGAAATTAAAGAAGAATTGAAAAAATTCATGGAAACAAATGATAATGAAAATACAATGGTTCAAAACCTGTGGGACACAGCAAAGGCAGTCCTGAGAGGAAAATATATAGCAATACAAGCCTTTCTCAAGAAACAAGAAAGGTCTCAAATACACAACCTAACCCTACACCTAAAGGAGCTGGAGAAAGAAGAGCAAAGAAAGCCTAAACCCAGCAGGAAGAGAAATAATAATGATCAGAGCAGAAATCAATGAAATAGAAACAAACGAACAAAAAAAAAAAAAGTAGAACAGGGGCACCTGGGTGGCTCAGTGGGTTAAAGCCTCTGCTTTCCACTCAGGTCACGATCCCAGAGTCCTGGGATTGAGACCCGCATCGGGCTCTCTGCTCAGCCGGGAGCCTGCTTCCTCCTCTCTCTCTCTGCCTGCTTCTCTGCCTACTTGTGATCTCCCTCTGTCAAATAAATAAATAAAATCTTTAAAAAGAAAAAGTAGAACAAGTCCATGAAACTAGGAGCTGGTTCTTTGAAAGAATTAATAAGACTGATAAACCCCTGGCCAGACTTATCCAAAAGAAAAGAGAAATTACCCAAAGAAATAAAATCATGAATGAAAAGAGGAGAGATAGGGGTGCCTGGGTGGCACAGTGGGTTAAAGCCTTGGCCTTCAGCTCAGGTCATGATCCCGGGGTCCTGGGATCGAGCCCCCACATCAGGCTCTCTGCTCAGCAGGGAGCTTGCCTCCCCCTTCTCTCTCTGCCTGCCTCCCTGCCTACTTGTGATCTCTGTCTGTCAAATAAATAAAATCTTGAAAAAAAAGAACATTAAAAAAAAGAAAAGAGGAGAGATCACAACCAACACAAAAGAAATACAAACAATTATAAGAACACATTAGGAGCAACTATACACTAATAAATTTGACAATCTAGAAGAAATGGATGCATTCCTAGAGATGTATAAACTACCAAAACTGAACCAGGAAGAAACAGAAAACCTGAACAGACCCACAAACAGTAAGGAGATTGAAGCAGTCATCATAAATCTCCAAACAGGGGACACCTGGGTGGCTCAGTGGGTTAAAGCCTCTGCCATTGGCTCAGGTCATGATCCCAGGGTCCTTGGATCGAGCCCTGCATCGGGCTCTCTGCTCAGCGGGGAGTCTGCTTCCCTTCCTCTCTCTCTGCCTGCCTCTCTGCCTACTTGTGATCTCTGTCTGTCAAATAAATAAATAAAATCTTTAAAAAGAATCTCCAAACAAACAAGAGCCCAGGGCCAGACAGCTTCGCAGGGGAATGCTACCAAACATTTAAAGAAGAATTAATTCCAATTCTCCTGAAACTGTTCCAAAATATAGAAATGGAAGGAAAACTTCCAAACTCATTTTATGAGACCAGCATTACCTTGATCCCAAAACCAGACAAAGACCCCATCAAAAAGGAGAATGACAGACCAATATCCTTGATGAACACAGATGCAAAAATTCTCACCAAAATACTAGCCAATAGGATCCAACAGTACATTAAAAGGATTATTCACCACGACCAAGTGGGATTTATTCCAGGGCTGCAAGGTTGGTTGAACATCCACAAATCAATCAATGTGATACAATGCATTAATAAAAGAAAGAACAAGAACCATATGATACTCTCAATAGATTCTGAAAAAGCATTTGACAAAGTACAGCATCCTTTCCTGATCAAAACTCTTCAAAGTGTAGGGATAGAGGGCACATACCTCAAGATCATCAAAACCATCTATAAAAAAACCCACAGCAATTATCATTCTCAAAGGAGAAAAACTGAGAGCTTTTCCACTAAGGTCAGGAACATGGTAGGGATGTCCATTATCACCACTGCTATTCAACATAGTACTAGAAGTCCTGGCCTCAGCAATCAGACAACAAAAAGAAATCAAAGGCATTGAAATTGGCAAAGAAGAAGTCAAACTATCACTCTTTGCAGATGATATGATACTATATGTGGAAAACCCAAAAGACTCCACTCCAAATCTGCTAGAACTTATATAGGAATTCAGTAAAGTGTCAGGATATAAAATCAATGCACAGAAATCAGTTGCATTTCTATAAACCAACAACAAGATAGAAGAAAGAGAAATTAAGGAGTCAATCCCATTTACAATTGCACCCAAAACCCTAAAATACCTAGGTTTAAACCTAACTCAAGAGGCAAAGAATCTGTACTCATAAAACTATAAGGTACTCATGAAAGAAATTGAGGAAGACACAAAGAAAGGGAAAAACATTCCATGCTCATGGATTAAAAGAACAAATACTGTTAAAATGTGTATGCTACCTAAAGTAATCTACACATTTAATGCAATCCCTATCAAAATCCCATCCATTTCTTTCTTTTTTCTTTTTTTAAAGAATTTATTTATTTATTTGACAGACAGAGATTACAAGTAGGCAGAGAGGCAGGCAGAGAGAAAGGAGGAAACAAGCTCCCTGCTGAGCAGAGAGCCTGATGCGGGGCTCGATCCCAGGACCCTGGGATCATGACCTGAGCCGAAGGCAGAGGTTTTAACCCACTGAGCCACCCAGGCGCCCGCATCCATTTTTTTCAAAGAAATGGAACAAATAATCCTAAAATTTATATGGAACCAGAAAAGACCTTGAATAGCCAGAGGAATGTTGAAAAGAAAGCCAAAGTTGGTGGCATCACAATCCCAGACTTCAAGCTCTATTACAAAGCTGTCGTCATCAAGACACTATGGTACTGGCACAAAAACAGACAGATAGATAAATGGAACAGAATAGAGAGGCCAGAAATGGACCCTCAACTCTATGGTTGACTAATCGTTGACAAAGCAGGAAAGAATGTCCAATGGGAAAAAGACAGTCTCTTCAATAAATGGTGTTGTGAAAATTGGACAACCACATGCAGAAGAATGAAACTGGACCATTTCCTTACACCACACACCAAAATAGACTCAAAATGGATGAAAGTCCTCAATGTGAGAAAGGAATCCATCCAAATCCTTGAGGAGAACACAGGCAGCAACCTCTTTGACCTCAGCCACAGCAACTTCTTCCTAGGTACATCGCCAAAGGCAAGGGAAGCAAGGGCAAAAATGAACTATTGGGACCTCATCAAGATCAAAAGCTTTTGCACAGCAAAGGAAACAGTCAACAAAACCAAATAACAACTGACAGAATGGGAGAAGATATTTTCTTTTTTTTATTTTTTTAAATTTTTTATTTATTTCTTATTTTTTTATAAACATATAATGTATTTTTATCCACAGGGGTACAGGTCTGTGAATCGCCAGGTTTACATACTTCACAGCACTCTCCATAGCACATACCCTCCCCAATGTCCATAACTCCCCTCCCCCTCTCCCAAGCCCCCTCCCCCCAGCAACCCTTGGTTTGTTTTGTGAGATTAAGAGTCACTTATGGTTTGTCTCCCTCCCAATCCCATCTCGTTTCCTTTATTCTTCTCCTATCCCCCTAACCCCCCACGTTGCATCTCCACGTCCTCATATCAGGGAGATCATATGATAGTTGTCCTTCTCTGATTGACTTATTTCACTAAGCATGATACCCTCTAGTTCCATCCACGTCGTCGCAAATGGCAAGATTTCATTTCTTTTGATGGCTGCATAGTATTCCATTGTGTGTATATATATGACATCTTCTTTATCCATTCATCTGTTGATGGACATCTAGGTTCTTTCCATAGTTTGGCTATTTGTAGACATTGCTGCTATAAACATTCGGGTGCACGTGCCCCTTCGGATCACTACGTTTGTATCTTTAGGGTAAATACCCAGTAGTGCAATTGCTGGGTCATAGGGTAGTTCTATTTTCAACATTTTGAGGAACCTCCATGCTGTTTTCCAGAGTGGTTGCACCAGCTTGCATTCCCACCAACAGTGTAGGAGGGTTCCCCTTTCTCCGCATCCTCGCCAGCATCTGTCATTTCCTGACTTGTTAATTTTAGCCATTCTGACTGGTGTGAGGTGATACCTCATTGTGGTTTTGATTTGTATTTCCCTGATGCCGAGTGATGTGGAGCACTTTTTCATGTGTCTGTTGGCCATCTGGATGTCTTCTTTGCAGAAATGTCTATTCATGTCCTCTGCCCATTTCTTGATTGGATTGTTTGTTCTTTGGGTGTTGAGTTTGCTAAGTTCTTTATAGATTTTGGACACTAGCCCTTTATCTGATATGTCATTTGCAAATATCGGGAGAAGATATTTTCAATGGACATATCAAATAAAGGGCTAGTATCCAAAATCTAGAAAGAACTTATCAAACTCAACATCCAAAGAACAAATAATCCAATCAAGAAATGGGCAGAGGACTTAAACAGACATTTTTGCAAAGAAGAAATCCAAATGGCCAACAGACATTGAAAAAGTGTTCAACATCACTTGGCATCAGGGAAGTACAAATCAAAACCACAGTGAGATACCACCTCACACCTGTCAGAATGGCTAAAATTAACAAGTCGGGAAATGACAGATGCTGGTGAGGATGCAGAGAAAGGGGAACCCTCCTACACTATTGGTGGGAATGCAAGCTGGTGCAACCACTCTGGAAAACAGCATGGACGTTCCTCAAAAAGTTGAAAATAGAGCTACCGTATGACCCAGCAGTACTGGGTATTTACCCTAAATATACAAATGTTGTGATCAAAACGGGCATGTGCACCCAAATGTTTATAGCAGCAATGTTTACAATAGCCAAACTATGGAAAGAACCTAGATGTCCATCAACAGATGAATGGATAAAGAAGTTGTGGTATAGATATACAATGGAATACTACACAGCCATCAAAAGAAATGAAATCTTGCCATTTGCATCGACGTGGATGGAACTAGAGGGTATTATGCTTATCGATATAAGTCAATCAGAGAAAGACAATTATATGATCTCTCTGATATGAAGAATTTGAGAGGCAAAGTGAGGGGTTTGGGGGGTAGGGAAGGAAAAAAAATGAAACAAGATGGAATTGGGAGGGAGACAAACCATAAGAGACTCTTAATCTCACAATACAAACTGAGGGTTGCAGGGCCGTGGGGGAGAGGTGAGGGTGGTTGGGTTATGGACATTGGGGAGGGTATGTGCTATGGTGAGTGCTGTGAAGTGTGTAAGCCTGACGATTCACAGACCTATACCCCTGGGGCAAATAATACATTATGTGTTAATAAAAAATTTTAAATATATAAAAGGAAAAGAAAAAGGAATATAGTCAATGATATTGTTACAGCAATGTAATGGGGGAGAGGGTAGCTATCTATACTTGTGGTGAACATAGCATAATGTATAAAGTTGTTAAATTACCAAGTTGTATACCTGAAACTAATGTAACATTGTGTGTCAACTATACTCAAAAAATGAGGGGGGGAAGGAATACTATTGATTTTTACAAGTTGGTTTGGTACCTCACGAAATTTTTTTAAAATTCTAATAGTATGTCTGTTGAATCTGTTGGTTTTATTTATTCTCTTCCAATCCTTACACAACTTACTTCTTTTGCTCCCATTATAGTATTGACAACGACTTCCAGTTCTATGTTAAACAGTAGTGGGTGAGAGTAAGTATCTAGTCTTATCCTCAGTCTTGAAGGAAATTCATCTTAAGTTTCTTCATTTAGTATAAAATATGGTGTAATGTTTTGGTATGTAACCTTAAATTTAACCAAGTTAAATTTGCCTTCTGTGGTGCCTGGCTGTCTCAGTTGGTAGAACATGTGACTTGATCTGAGGGTCTTGAGTTCAAGCCCCAAGTTGGGCATAGAGTTTACTTAAAGGAAAAAAAATTTTTGCCTTCTATTCCCAGTTTTTAATCACAAGTGGGAATGTAACATACTTATTCTACATTAATTGAGATAATCATATGAGTGTTCTCCTTTAGTCTGTTAATGTGGCAAACTACAATGATAGATTTTCTGAGGTTGAATGAATTCTCTTTACATTCTTGGAATAAACTCGATCAATGTATATGATGTATTATATAACATAATGTTCAATGCAATTAGCTAATATTTTATTTAGGATCTGTGCATCAATTCATAATTGAAATGAGCCTATAATTTTCTTTTCTTTTATTATCCCTGTCTAGTTTTAGACTCAAAGTTTGAAGATTGTACTAAACTAATAAAATGAGCTGGGCAGATTTCTCTCCTTTTCTATTTTCTGGAATAACTTGTATAAGAAGAAAAGTAACTATTCCTTGTGAGTCTGGCACAGTACACCTGTAAACTTATCTGGGCCTGGATTTGGCGGGGGAAGGGATGATGTCCTTGCATATCATTTCAGTTTCATTAATAGTTAGTGCTCTATTCAAGTTCTTTACTTCTTGCTATTCCATTTTTGTCATTTTTTATTTTTCTAGGAATAAAATTTTATCAACATTTTCTAATTATTTCTGCCAAGTTCCTAATAGTCAGGTTTCTGGCTTGACATCCTAGTGCCTTCATAGACAGGGGGGCACTAAAGGAGTAGCATGTCTATCATTTGGGGCCAGAGGAAGTTTGGCTACCTTTGTACTTCCAGCAAAGCAAGGATTTGTGTGATTCTCTGTTGCTTTGGAAATTCGTGATTGTATATGAATGTGTGCACTTTTGTAAGTGTGTGTGTTTACACATGATGCTCTAGTGTGTTTCTATTTATATGAAAATAGACCAAAAGAAAACAATTTTTCAAAGGGAAATTAGCGATGATTCTATGTGTAGCTATTTTTCTGTGTTTATTTGTGTGTGTCCCTGAGCTGTGAAGGGGTAATTCCATGGGTCTCTCAGTGTCTCTGTGTATGTCTGCATCTCTGCCAGTGTTGATTCATTCTGTGTGTTTTTCAATGTCTCAGAGTATCTGCAGCTATGAGGGTTCGTGATTCTATGTACATCTTTATGTCTCTGCAAAAGTCTCTGTCTCTAAGTGTGTTGTGGGGGGGAGAGATTCTGTATGCATCTCTGTTTCACTGTAGAAGTATATGCATGGCGTGCACATGTTATGTGGCAAGTTCAGACTCTCCAAGTCTGGAAGAAACATTACAACAGGAAATGCTCTGGATTCCAGCTTCCGGATGGAATTTCACTCAGAAAAATACCCCTTCCTGGTCTTCCCAATAACTGCAGCATTCTTTGTCTTTTTTCAAGAGGCTGGGTGGAAGGGGTTTATGCTAACCTTGACCTCAGAGGCCTTGTCTTTCAGGAGGATTTGGCAGAGCCATGAAATTCCACACCCTGCCACTTGCCTCTTGCCAGGCCTACTTCTTCCTCCTAAAGCCTTTTATAGCTCCACGTTATCTACCAGACCAATTCTGATCCAAACTGTCCAGAGAGGCTTAGGGAAAACACAAGGAGATGAGGAGAAAAAATAGTAAGATTTTTTGGAGTAAATATATAAATAAAGATTAGATTTGGGAGGAGAAGAACAGTTAAAGGAATGATAATAGGAGATAAAGAGACAGAGACAAAGAAATAGGGCCTGAAAGGTGGGAGCAAATAGTCAGAAATGGAGATAAATAAATAAGAATGGGGACAGAGAGATGGAGTAGGCAGGATGGAAAAAGAGGGACAAATGGGGCAGGAATGTAGGGGGAGAGAGAGAGAGAGAGAGATGAGATCAGAGAGGCAGTTACATAAAAGATGAGGACTGAGAGGAACACAGAGATGATAACAGCCAGGTATATGGGAAGTGGGTGTTTGGATTAGATAAACAAAGACAGAAAGAGATAGGGTTAAAGATGAATAGAGAGGTTGATGATGTAGCAGTTGACATTTTTTGAGAATTTGTTATGTTTGTTATGTTTGAGGCATGGCCCTACAAACTGTGCATGTGTTATTTAATTCTCACAGTAATGCCATGAAGCAGGTACCCTATTTCACAGATGAGGATACTGAGGCACAGCAAGTCAGAGGCATAACTAAAATTTGAATCCAAACAATCTAGCACCAGTGACTGTATTCCTGACTACTCTGTCAGTGATGAAGAGAGACAGAGGAACGGGGAGCTGGGGACAGGAATGCAAACAGAAACAGATAAAACCTGCATAGGGACAGAGAGATGGAGACAAGAGATAGGCACATGAGGAGAGCAACCCAATAAGAGAGATGGTAAGAGATAGAAAAGGGGTGATAGCGAGATGAGGAGAGAGTCATATAGGGAAACAATGGCAAAAAGACCAACATAAAGGGGTAAGAGAGACAGAGACAAAGAGTATAAATGTTACAGGAGGGAGGGGAGATGAAAGAATGGAACAGAAAGGTGAGAATAGAGAAAGATAGGTGGGGAAGAGAGACAGATGAATGCAGCAGTACAAACAGGAAGAGGAGAACTGGGAAACAACCAGAGAGAAGTAGGGACAGAGTGATGGAGACAGAAGGGCAGACAGTAAGGAGTAAGACAGTAAGTAAGACAGAAAGGCAGACAGAGGCCAAGAAGACAAAGGAAACTCAAAGAGAAATAGGAAGGACAGGAGTTCTGGAACACACAGAAATTCAGAAACTGATGAGGTCGAGCAATGTGGTATTATAAGCACGGAGACTCAGACCAAGCTGAGAACTGTAAGTTAGATAAGAACAGGATGGAGACAAGGCAATCCTCAACATGTACAATAAAAAAAAAAGAAAGAAAAATGAGCAAGATGAGGAAAGAGAATAGGAGAAACAGGAAAGAGAAACCACCAGGGAGATGTAAACAGAGAGACAAGAGAAAGCAAAATGTAGACAGAGATAGGGGTGTCTGAGAGGTGGCCAACAGTGATGCTGAACTTGGTGGGGGGGAGCAGTAAAAAATAAGAAAGAAATAGAGACAAAGATAAAGTCATCTTGATCCAACAACTTACAAGTCTCTTGGATATATCAGGGCTGGCACTGGGCACTGTGGTGCCCATTAGACTATGAGTTTAGGAAGGCAAGGCCCTGGTCTTTCTAATTCACTACTGTATCTTCTACCCAAAATATAGTCCCACTCATAGCGGGGACTAGTGTTTTTTAAGCATTAGGTCCCAGAGAAAATGTACATGCATTGCATGGATTTTGTCATTGAATCCTTATAGCCCTGATGTAGTAGGTATTATTATCATCATTCCCAATTTACAGATAGGGAAACTGAGACTCAGAGTGATGAGTAACTTGACCAAGGTCACAGAGAGGAACTAGGAGTGAAGCCCAAGCCAGATCCAATGGCAAAGGTATTTCAGGAGCCAAGGATGAAGATGAATCTTTCCCTGACCATGCACTTGAAGTACAAATAAATTCTAGTCTGCCTGATTCCAAGGTCTACACATTTGACCACCATGACACACTGCTTCAGTGAAGACTTGCTGACACTGATGGAAGCCTGCTGAGCCAAGGTGCACATGTTCTGACTCCTCACCCTCTGTAGCTCCCTCCATCCAGTGAAGAAGGCTAACCTGGCTATCTCAGAGAAACTTGAAAAAGTCCTGTGAGTGGCAGTAATAAACTGTGGAAGAACCCCAGCCTGGGGCAATCAGAGACTGCTTCCTGGAGGAGGAGGTAGTTCGAAGAGACCAGAGGGAGATTTACACAGAAGTCAGTGAAGGTTCAGGACCCCTTATTTGCACAGGTCCCTTTTAAGGCCCTGCTTAACAATCAGTGAAAAATCAAAGAGTACTAAGGATTTGTTACTCTGCAAGAAAATTAAAATGCCCTAACATCTTATAGCTCATACATGAAGGAAACCAGACAGAAGTTTTCCCAAATTTGACAAGTCCTAAAAAATGTACTTTATTGTGAAGCTGAAACTTTTCTAAACTATCAGTAGTAGTTTATTTCTATCGACAATAGTTTATAGTTAAACTACCACAGTAGTTTATTTCTATCTACCTATATTTAGTAGTTTATTTCTATCCACCATGCTATTAAGAAAGTCTAATATTTTTATTCTTTCTGTAGAAAATGGCCTTACCTCATGCTTCAATGACAAAATAGAAGCCATTGAACATCAGGAATGATTACTGAGCCCTCATCTTCCCACTGCCAAGTCTCTAAACCTCCCAGTAACTGTGTTCATTCTTGTCTTATACCTACTAGCTATAATGAGGGACCTGAAGACCTCTCCTCCTCTTGCCTCAGATCCCAACCCCTCCTTTCCCTTTCTCATCTGCATCTTTGTCCTCTCCCTCTCTACTGGATCATTCCCGACAGCAAACAAGCACAGTCTAGTGTCTCCTATCTTTTTTTTTTAAGATTTTATTTATTTATCTGACAGAGAGAGAGAGAGAGATCACAAGTAGACAGAGAAGCAGGCAGAGAGAGAGGGGGAAGCAGGCTCCCCACTGAGTGGAGAACCCGATGTGGGGCTTGATCCCAGGACCCTGAGATCATGACCTGAGCTAAAGGCAGTGGCTTAACCCACTGAGCCACCCAGGTGCCCCTAGTGTCTCCTATCTTTAAAAAAAATATTCTTTGACCCTCCTCCTACCATCACCTTATCTGTCTGGGCTCTGTTCCCATTCACAGCCAAGTTTCTCAGTGGAATTGCCTATACATCTAGCTCTAATTCAATGGGGATGAGGGTGGTGTTCTGTTCCCTCTGATCTCAGGGAGGGTCCTGTAACAAACTACACTCTCACCAGCACTCTATACAATTATTACTGTTTGTTAAATTATTTTATTTTTCATTACATACTTTATATATTTTAGAATCTACATATATAGACAGCTTGAATAAATAATAAATATCTGTGTACCCATCACCTAGCTTGAAAACCAGATCATTTTCAATGACAAAACCCCCTGGGTAACCCTCCCTAGTTACATTTCTTTCTCTTCCCTGAGGTAACCACTGTTCTGAATTTTTCATTTTTCATTCTTTGCTTTTCTGTATAGTTTTATAACATACAACTGTATCCATATATTGCATAATTTTTCATGTTTTTCAACTTTATATAAACATATTCTTCTATGGCTTTTTTGAATCAGCATTAAGTTTTCTGAATTACATTCATGTTGATATTTGTAGCTAGAGTCCATTCATTTTTTTTCTTTATAGTAGTCCATCATATAAATATGTCTGAACTTATTCATCCCATGCTCATTTCCATTTCTTGCTATTACTAACAGGCTTTGGTGAATATTCTTGTAGTGTCTTCCAGTACCTACGTGCAAGGATTTCTCCAAGGAAGCAATGCTCATATTTTTTTCCTCTCAGGACTTCCTTTACATTCTAAAAAAAATCACTGCAAGATAAATAAATCTTTAAAAAAAAATAAAGGGGGGGTGGAGCCTGGGTGACTCAGTAGGTTAAGCACCTGGCTCTTGATTTTGGCTCAGGTCATGATCTCATGGTCATGAGATTGAGGCCCCACCCCATACATAGGTCCTGAGTCTGCTTGAGGTTCTCTCTCTCTCTGCTCCTCCCACATACTTGCACAGGCTCTCTCTCTCTCAAATAAATAAATAACCTTTTTTTAAAAAAAATCACTGCAGGACCTCAAAGAGCTTTCACAAATGTAATATTAGTTCAGACTTGCAGCATTAGAAATTAAAACTACAAAAGTTTCAATGTATTAATTTTTAAATAACAACAATAAATCCATCTTTTCAAATAAATAACATATTTTATGAAAAATAACTATTTTCCAAAACAAAAATAATTCAGTGAAAAGAGTGGCATTGTTTTATGTTTTTGCACATCTCTTTATGTTATGGCTTAATAGAATACAGCTGGATTCTCACATCTGGTCTGCATTCAATCTGTTGTGTTATCTAGAAAACTCCACTCTACAATCTTGAGAGAATGAGAGTAAAGAAGCAAATAACACCTTACTAGCATTATGGTTTTGGCTCCCTGCCCCTCACCTCTGCCCCCAGGATAACCCAGACCACACAGGGAGAACCACTGCTCTAGGATATATACCTAAAAAGTCTGGGTCATAGAGTATCTGCATCACTGAACTTTACTAGAAAACATCCAGCTTCTTCTAGAGTGGTTGTATCAATTTACACTCTTACCAATGGTGTATCCATTCCCTCTTCATCCATTCTGGTGTTCACCCTTACCACTCCACCAAAACTGCTATCAAGGTCACTACCAATACCCAAGTTGCCATATCCAATGGACCCTTTTCAATCTCAACTTGGTTGACTTCTCAGTACTCTTTTTAAAAATCTCCAACACAACCTAGTAATGGCCCCATCTCTTTATCTCTTTCTCAGGCTCCTTACCATCTCCTGCTCCTTTCCTCAATCTCTAAAGTTGAAATTCCTTGGAGCTCAGTCAAGGATCCTCCTCCTTTCTCTTTCCTCTCTTTCACACTCACCTCTTCTCTCGTGGCTGTTAATACCATCTCTATAGTGACAACTCTGATTTATATCTGAAACTCGAACCTCTCCCTTGGGATGTATATACCATTACCTGGTTTGACCTCTCCACTTGATTATCTTAAGGGAGTGTAGAATTGAACCCTTGGTCTGGTCTTCCCCCCTGAAAACCTGTTCTTCTTTCTGTCTTCCTCATCTCAATGAATGACCTAGCCCACATCAGATCCATGGAAGGCATCAAAGATGCCTCCCTCTCCCTCCCTTCCTCAAGCCACCACACCAACGCCTTTCGGTTCTAAATATCTCCCAAATCTATCTACATCTCTCCATCTCCACAGCTACCACATTAGTCCACTTGCCATTATCTCTGACTGCAGTAGGT
The DNA here is from genome assembly GCF_922984935.1 of Meles meles. NCBI lineage: Eukaryota > Metazoa > Chordata > Mammalia > Carnivora > Mustelidae > Meles > Meles meles. Next base: position 47,758,622 of record NC_060087.1, on the reverse strand, counting down.
TTCTAATCTTGTCCACCTCCAATCCAATCCGCAGCAGCCAGAGTACTTCTTTTAAATCATACCACCTCGATCCCAAATTAAAAACCTTTCAATGTAGGGTATTTGAGCATTTGAGAGATGTGAATTATCTACAAAAAAGTTACTATTTCATCATGGCCCATGGTATGTGCTCAAAACAACATTCATCAAATGAGCAGAGATCTGAAGAACAAATGAAGTAGAATTGGGGAAATGTGGGGTTTTATACAGAGGCAACAGCATACACAAAGACTCAGAAACTAGAAAGACTAAAGAATGGTCAAAGACTTTCAACTTAGCCTTAAGAATGAAGTTCGGAGAGGTAGGCAGGCATCAAATAAATCATCAAGGGTGTAGCTTAATCTTCCTTGTTGAAGAAGGTAGGCTTCCTTTTGAGCCAGTGGGGACTCATTGAAGGGTTCTAAACATGACAGTGATAGGGGTTGGTTTACCTTTTGAAAAGATCACACTGCCTACAGTGTAGAGAAAGGATTCCAGGGAGCAGTACTGAAACGGGGAGACCATGACAGTATTGCAGTTTAGACATGGCGCTGACTAGTGTCATGTCAGCAGAAATGAAGAGACTGCATAAATAAATCTGGAAGATATTTGGGAAGTAAAAATGACAAGATTTGGTGATTGCATGGGGGTGGAGGAGAGAGAAGAGTCAGGGGGTATAACTCAGGTTTCTGCTTTGACTAGAGTCATTCACAAAAGAAATATATAAAGAAAGACAAACAGGTTGGGAGGAGGATGCCTTGATGTGGCAAAAAACTGAGGTTTTAGGTGTTTCCTGAGTGCTGTCCTTTCACAGCACAGTTTCTGGAGTGGACAGCTAGATAGAGCTGTCTAATAACCAGTTGAATGTGTGGGTCAGGAGAAATATCTGGAATTGAGGTATCAGTTTGGGGGTCATCAGCAAAGAGATGATAATTGAAGCCACGGGAGCAAATGTAATAATTGAAGGAAAGAGCACAGAGAGAGGAGAGAAGAGAGCTCAGGCCAAATCCCCAAGGAGCACACCATGTAAGGGTTGGACAAAGAGGAGTCTGGAAAGTAAAGAGGAATTTGAACAAGGCAGTAGAAGAAAAATGTGAGTGTGGTGTCATGGAAGTGGTTTAAGAAGGAAGGAGTGGTCACAAGTGCCAGATACTACCAAGAAGTCAAGTAGGATAACCTCTGAAAAGATTGTATTAGATTTTGTGAGGTAGGCTGTGGCAGACCTTGATGAGAGAGCACTATTAGGCAAGAAGTGGAGGCAGATTGGAGTGGGTTGAAAGATAAATGGGAAGTGGGAAAATGAAGAGAGTTAAGTGTAGGCAACTCTTTTGAGAAGCTTATGGAGAGGAGAAGGTGGTGGTTGGAGAGGAAGAATTTCTAGCAATTGTTTACATGTTTTCCAATGGAAAAGACCAACAGGAATATGTTTAGATGATGATGGGAAGAAGCAAGGACTCTGTAGGTTTGGTGGCAAGAAGTCCAGAATTTCCTTTCAGTGACTTCTGTTTACTCTGTGAAATAGGAGGTCGAGTCATCTGCTGAGGCTTGGGGGCAGATGGAAAAGCTGGGGGTTTGAGGAGAATGGGAGGTTTGAAAGGGCCTCTGTGGAGCATGCGGGAAAGAGCAGCCGAGGGACACAGTAGAGCTGTGGGTCAGTACTGAGGACCTTGTAGATGCTGGGGACCATGAGTCTATAGTGGCACGAATCTGTGAAACTGAATAGTTTTCTCCAGCACTGTTTAGCTGCCTTTGCGCAGGCATGGAAAAAGCGGACAGTCAGACTGATCTAAGGTTGGGATGCTACCAGGCAGATGCAGTGATTCTGAGAACTGAGGCTTTTGGAAAAAGTGTAACCAAATTAAGGACCATAAGGTCTGGTCTGAGCAGAGTGAAGTGTATCAAAGACAAGTCCTCAAAACAAAAAGGCAACCCACGGAATGGGAGAAGATATTTGCAAATGACAGTACAGACAAAAGGTTGATATCCAGGATCTACAAAGAACTCCTCAAACTCAACACACGCAAAACAGATAATCATATCAAAAAATGGGCAGAAGATATGAACAGACACTTCTCCAATGAAGACATACAAATGGCTATCAGACACATGAAAAAATGTTCATCATCACTAGCCATCAGGGAGATTCAAATTAAAACCACATTGAGATATCACCTTACACCAGTTAGAATGGCCAAAATTAGCAAGACAGGAAACAACAAGTGTCAAGAGGATGTGGAGAAAGGAGAACCCTCTTCCACTGTTGGTGGGAATGCAAGTTGGTACAGCCACTCTGGAGAACAGTGTGGAGATTCCTCAAGAAATTAAAAATAGAGCTTCTCTATGACCCTGCAATTGCACTGCTGGGTATTTACCCCAAAGATACAGATGTAGTGAAAAGAAGAGCCATCTGTACCCCAATGTTTATTGCAGCAATGGCCACGGTCGCCAAACTGGAAAGAACCAAGATGCCCTTCAATGGATGAATGGATAAGGAAGATGTGGTCCATATACACGATGGAGTATTATGTCTCCATCAGAAAGGATGAATACCCAACTTTTGTAGCAACATGGATGGGACTGGAGGAGATTATGCTGAGTGAAATAAGTCAAGCAGAGAGAGCCAAATATCATATGGTTTTACTTATTTGTGGAGCATAACAAAGAACATGGAGGACATGGGGAGATGGAGAGGAGAAGGGAGTTGAGGGAAAGTGGAAGGGGAGATGAACCATGAGAGACTATGGACTCTGAAAAACAACCTGAGGGTTTTGAAGGGGCGGGGTGGGGGGAGGTTGGGGAAACAAGGTGATGGGTAATAGGGAGGGCACTTATTGCATGGAGCACTGGATGTGGTGCAAAAACAATGAATACTGTTACGCTGAAAATTAAAAAAAATAAAATAAATAAATTAGAGTTAAAAAAAAAAAAAAAAGACAAGTCCTCTATGAGCCAACCACTAGGGAGATTCTGGAACCTGTGGAAAGGTTTCTGGAAAAGAGATTGAAGGACGAGCAGACAGAGGAAGACCTGAGAAAGGAATAGAAAGACAGATTAGGGGTTTGAGCCCAGAGACTTGCCTGTGGGACCGCGGACGGATGGGGAACGAAAGCTGAGGGGAATGTTTAAGGAGAAGGCGGGCTTTTGAGGGCGGTCACAGGGAGAAGTGAGGCGGGTCCGAGTCAGGGGGCGGAGCCAGGAGCAAATCCCGGGCGAGGGGGCGGGGCCAGGGTAACTGGGTCCCAGCGCCGCTGTGGCTGCGGCTGCTTCTGCGAAGGCTCCCGCCTCCCCACCCCCCTTCTCCATCTCCTTCCTGCCCGCCGCGGTGGAGACCTAGGCCGAAGCTGTTACCCTGCCCCCGCGGCTGAAGCATCGTCCAGAGGGATTGGCTGAGGGCGAGCCCCGCAGCCCAAGCGCGCGACGCACACGCGCGCCCCCAGCCAGCGCCATCCTCTCCTCCCTCCCTCCCCTGCCCTGCCCTCCCTTCCCCTCCCCTCCGCCCGCCAGCCTCCGCTGCGGCGGGAGGAAGAACCCTTTCCGACCAGTCAGAAGAGCCCAGATCGATTCCCATTCGGGGAGAAAGAGACCCCGCACACCGAACAGACCGACCGCTCGCCCCGGAGCCACGGAAGTGGCTTGCCTCTTAAGAGAGAGCCCGCGCCGAGCGCAGCCCCCCGACCTCACCCAGCCGCTGCCGCATAGACAGCGCTCCTCAGCGGGCCCCCGGCCCCGCCGAGCCCAATCCCTGCGCAGGGCCCGGGCCGGCGATGCCTGGCACGGCAGCGGCGGTGGCCGCGGCTGCTGCTGGTACTGCCACTGCTGCCACCGCTGCTGGCCCGGGCCCGGGCCGGGGGCTTGAATCTCCGCAGTGGGGCTGAGCCCGCAGCCCCGCCCCCCGAGCCTGAGGCCGCTGCTCCGCCGGGCGCCGGGCCTCCTCCGCCCGCGCCTCCGCCCCAGGAGCTGGAGCCAAGCGGGGAGCCCGGGCCCCGCGCCCAGGCCCGGACCATGCATGGCCACCGAGCCCTGGGGGGCGCCGGGCCTTCTGAGCCCGAACACCCAACCACGAACGCCCCCAGCGCCGCTCCTCCGGTCAGTGCAGACACGGATCCTGGAACCTCCGAGCCCGGACTGCCGGTGCTTAGGGGCTCAGGCTCCGCTCTCGGCGGCCCCCTGGATCCCCAGTTTGCCGGACCCTCGGACGCCAGCCTGGGCGCTGCTCCAGGCCCCCGGGTCTTACCCTGCGGCCCCAGCCCACAGCACCACCGGGCCCTGCGCTTCTCCTACCACCTGGAGGGCTCACAGCCCCGGCCTGGTGAGTGATCGAGAGAGCATGGGAGCCGGGGCCATGGGCCTGGTACTGGGAGCGGGGTCTTGTTCTCCGGCCCTTTAAGCCCCGCCTCGGAGCCGGCCCGCTCACCCTGGCCCTTCGAGTCTTCTCAACCCCCACCCCCTTCCCTCGCTCTTCTTCCGTCCAGTCCTTTCTGCCTCTGTCCGCGGTCTCCTCTCTCTGTCCCTTTGCCCCCCTCAATCCTCCCCACCCTCTTCTTATCTATCTGCTGAGACTAATGGGAGAGGGAGCACTCCAAGAAAAACGGTCAGAATTGCAAGGCAGTAAGGGGAATTTGGTAGGGGGAACAGAGTTTGGGAAAATAGGAGAAAAGGAGTCTCCCATTTGCTAAGCGCCTACATTGTGCCAGGCACTGGGCTGGGTGCTTTATACGGGCTCTCATTTCATCTTCAAGAACCTCCTGTGAAGTACCATTAGCCCCATTGTGTAGGGTAGGAAACCGAAGCCCAGAGAAGTTAAGTAACTTGCCCAAGTTCCCACAGCTAGAATAGAGCCAGGATTCAAAACCAGATGTATTTGAGTCCAACGTCTGTGGTCTTTCTCTTTCCCCAAACTGAGACTGGAGACCATGAAAGTAATGCCAAGCCTTCTGCTTATGTGATTTTCTCCTCTACTGTTCAGCAGCTCTGGAGTATGAGTGGAAAAAAAAAAAGAGGGATGGTGGATTGATCCAAGGTTGGGGTTTTGCCAGGGTGTGTGTGGCAGGAGGACAAGGGAAGAAGGGAGTAGAAGGTGCTGATGAACGAGATAGGTGGAGGGAGGTGAGCCTTGGGGGTCAAACTGGAGGAAAGGGCTAGAAGGACTGATAGGTAAGGAGACAGCAGAGGGGGTTGGGGGCAGCAGCCAGTTGTAGTAGGGCTGTAGACCTGTGGGGCTGCAAGGATGGTTGTAAAAAGAAATCAGGATGCTTGAACTTGAATTTGCAGAGGTGGAGCCACTCTAGGTCGGGCTGGGGCCACAGACTACTGCCTGGAGAGGCATTCGCACTGCACAGACTTGAGTGTCTGAGGTGTCCAGCAGGGCCACCTCCATCTGGGGACATCCCATGTGAACCTGAGCCCAGGAGCCGCAGAGAAAGAGCAGTGTATTTCTGGTCTGCCTTCCACTGGGCAACACTGACAGAGCTGTTGAGCCCCTGCCCCCCTGCCCCCCCGCAGGGCTCACATCCCCTGGCTCCATAGGGACTGTGGTCAAGCACAGTTAGCAGTAAATGAAATATAAAGCACTGGCAAGATGTACCCCTTACTGCTTTTGTGACCTTGAGCTAGTCATGGAACCTCTGGGAGTTCCCAGGGGCTCCCTCAGTGTGGGCTGGAGATATCCAGCTGACAAGAGGCCTTTAACACCCTGCCCTGCATGTTGCTCCTGCTGGCTTTCCAAACACCCCTTGACAGACACTGTGTGGAGCAGGCTACTTGCCCGCCCTACTGTAGCACCTTCTTTCAAATCCCAAAACATGCCACAATGTCTCCCACCTCAGGGTCTTTGCGTTTGCTTTTCCCTCTGCCTGGCAGCTCTTCCCCCTGCACCCTACCTGGCTTATTCCTCATCTTTCAGGTCTCAGCTCCGATGTCACCTCCTCCAAGAGACCTTCCCTGACCACTTTGGTGCGGGGGGTCTGGGGGGGGGACACTTGTGAGTCTCCGTCACAGTTTCCACCCTTGCCCTTAGTACAGTCTGAAATTATCTTATTGTATGTATCCACTTGCTTACTGCTCATCTTTCTCCACTAGAATGTGAACTCTGTGAGGGCAAGGGGATTGTATCTGTTTTGTTCACTCTTGTGTCCCCCCAGTGAGTAGAGCACTGCCTAGCATATAGTAGGTGCTTAATAAATCCTCACTGAACAAATGCCTGAACAGATATGAAGGGAATACATAGTAGGCCCTCAGTAACTACTGCCTAAGAGAAGGACAGCAAAATTCCTGCCCTCCAGATGCTCTTGGTCTGAGTCAGTAACTGGGTGGTGTCTTGACCCCTGGTCTCTAGCCTCTGATTGATACTGCCACTGCTCCCACCTCATGGTGGTGATTCCAAGTTGTCTTCCCACTCCACCAAACCTGACAAATTACCAATCACAATACCCATCCTGAACTACTCCCTTCATCCTGAACTACTCCTTTCCTCCCCAAAAGAGCAAAACAAAGTTTCCAAGATTCTTTTTGGCAATCAAGTCCCTGTGTCTGTAATTGGTGGCTGTCTTTTATATATAAATATAAATAGCTGATATAGATAGATGATAGATAGATAGTTAGATAGATTCTCCAAATGGGGATTAGGAGTAAGAAGAGTGTTAAGGAAAGACCTGGCTTCCCAACCAACCATTCCTAGCTGACTCACTATGTGACCCTGGGTGAGTGACTTCCCTTCTCTGAGCCTTGATTTCCTCATCTAGAGAATGCCTTGAGGGGTCTATGAGATACTGATGAGAAGCCTGCAGAATAAAATAAATTTTTTAAAAAATAAGGGGAAAACCTTCTGAAGAGAAGGCGGAGGAATTACTCAGGCCCTGGCAAAGCAGGCGCTGGGCCATGTGATTCACAGCAGCATGGGGTGTGAGAGGCCTGCCTCCCCCACTGCCAAGCTGGCCCAGGTTTAGGCACAAGTGACTTGCTTCTCTCTCCACAGAACTTGCCTATAATTGGCCCAAAGAGGGCAGGGTTGGTGGTTGTAGGGTGTGTGTCTGTGTGTGTGAGGGAGAAAGAGAAACAGACAGACAGAAAGAGAGAGAGAGAGAAAGAGAGAGAGTCCTCTCAATTAAAGGGTTGAAACATTTTAGTCCACGTGCTAAGATTTCTGTGTGCCTGCCCACTTCCTCCCTCAGACTGCTGAGGCTTATATTGAATCACCACCCTTAGGGACCAGTGGCCCAACCTGGTGGGGGGGGGGGGGGCTTAAAAATAATACGGTTGATGCTTGAACAATGGGGGAGTTAGGGTTATGAGCCCCCATGCCCCTACTTGCACAATCAAAAATCTGTGTATAACTTTTGACTTCCCCAAAACATAATTACCTAATAGCCTACCTTTGACCAGAATCCTTACCAATAACATAAACAGTCAAATAACAAATCATTTTGTGTACTATATACTTAATTCTTAAAGTAAGCTAGAGAAAAAAAAATGTTATCAAGAAATCAAAAGGAAGAGAAGGGGCGCCTGGGCTTAGTCAGTTAAGCATCTGACTCTTGATTTTACCTCCGGTCATGATCTCAGAGTGGTGAGATTGAGCCCCACATGGGCTGTGTGCTCAGTGAAGAGTCTGCTTGGGATTCTCTCTCTCCCTCTGGCCTTCCTCCGACTTGCACACACACTCTCCCCCTCTCTCTGTGTCTCTAAAACAAATAAATAAACCTTAAAAAAAGAAACAATCATAAGAAATACATTTATGGTACTATACTATATTTATTGAAAAAAATCCACATATAAGTGTACCCATGCAGTTCATACCATGTTGTTCAAAGGTCCACTGTAGTTATATCTTATCCACGTGAAAAACCTTCAGTTTCTTCAAAGCGCTTTCTCTTTGCCTGATTTCTGGTAGGGGGAGAGGGCAATTGTTTTTACACCAGTTTTCCAGGTTATTTAAACCTGGAAAGATGCCAGAGAGGGCTTTCAGAGAGTCAGAAAGGAGTCCCCAGCCTAGGTTTGCTCATAGAGATTTGAGGGAAACCCTACCCTATTCCTCAGTTTTGAGGCCTAGAATATCCTTCTGAATGCTAGGTGGGTAGTAGCTTGGGACCCGTCTTAGTCAAAAATAGTTGCATCTAATATAAGAGTCTTTTCATGGGTAGTGGGAGAACTAAGCCAATTGAGGGGGAGCAGCAATAGGGCTGACTCCCCTCTAATTTGGAGCCTAGGACATCATCAGAGACTCCAAGAGTTAGAATGGGAGCCAGAAAGGGCCCTGGACACCATCTAGTTCTGGGTTTCCCAAACTGGGTGAACATCAGAATCCCCTGTTGACTCTGAAAAAATAAATGTGATTCCCAGACCACCTCAGAGCTCCAGAATCTTGGGATTGCAATCCAGGAATCTATTTTTAAAGCTTCCCAGGTGATTCTGATGCACAGCCCAGAGTGGGAACTGATTTTTCGCTGGGGTAGTGGAGGCTCAGAGAGGCAGCTCATTTATGGTCCTATGGTGAATCAACATGATTAGAGCCAGGAAGATGTGTAGGCCTCCCCTCTGAGGCCCTCTCCTTAGGACCCTATGTGGGCCTACCTCCTTCCCTCCCAACCCCAAAGGAAGGCAGGGGATCTAAGCTAAAGGGAGTGAGTCAACCCCTCACTCACATATGCACAAACACCGGCTGCCTCAGTTTACCATCTATGCCTAACTCTAGTGAGTGGCTGAGATTTGCATTTCAAGTTGGAAAGCAGTTGCAGTTCTGGGACTCTGGGCAGAAGAAACCCTGGCATCAGCAGCACCCACCACAGGGCCTGGCCCAAAGCAAGGGCTCTAACAGGTGTCACCAAGGTTTGTAAAGCTAAGAGGAACATGGAGGGCAGATCAGGTAAGAATCTCAGTGGGAGCAAGGGCACTGAGGCTTGGGGCATGCTGGGAACCAGGAGTGTATTGAGAGGAGTAAGGGATAAGGCTAGGAAAGGAACTTTATCCTGCGGGCCAGGGGAAACTATGGAAGGGTTTACTAAGCAGGGGAATGATGGGCTCAGATGTGGGTGTTTGGGAGATCCCCATAGCTACATGTGGAGAATGGATAATAGGGATGCAGGAATGGGAGCAAGGAGACAGGCAGGTGGGGGTCATAGTCATCCTGGTGACAGGTGATCGTAGCTTGAGTTAGAGTGATGGCAATAGATAAGGACGATAAGATCTGAGAGATATTTCAGGGCTAACACAGACAGGCCTTGGCGGTGGCTTGGATGTAGAGACCAAGGAAGAAGGAGAAGTCCAGAATGAGTTTGGGTTGTTGTCTGAAACCAACTACAGTGACCCAGTGGATGGTTTTGGGGCCATCTACCTGCAAGAGAAAGAGCAGGTTTGAGGGAGGATATTGAGTTTGAAAACCTTGGGGGACATCCAGGTGGAAGTGGCCAGCAGGTGTCTGGGTGTAGGATTGGAAAGCTCAAAAGAGAGAGGACTGGGCCAGAGATGATTGGGAATTCTCACCACCAATGCATACCATGGATCACAAAACATCTCATGGGGAGAAATGTGTATGGTTCTGGGAGCCAGTCCCATCCCTGAAGACACAGATAGTGAGGTCAGCAGAGTCACATTCAGGTGGGTCATTCATCACAAGCCCAAACTTTGCCTTAGAAATGCCTTGGGGAGGGAGGGCAGTGTTTTAAAGCACATTTGCATAAAGCTGAGACCCATTTCACAGATACCCAGGCTAGTGGCTGTTGCAAAGAACTGATGCAATACTCCTAAAACACAAATCAGACATGGGCAAAGTAAATTCCTGTGGCTCTCTCGATGTTCTCCATTTTGAGGGCATCCCGAGAGGTCAGAGAAAGAGGTCGCTCATGGAAAGAAGAGGGGGCTCATGACAGGAGGCAGGGGTGGGCTTTGCTGGGGATTTTTGGAGAGCAGCCATTTGAGATTCTGAGGGAATGTCTGGGAAAAGACCCAGATTTGGTTCAGTCAGCTGGGGCCTTCCAAAGAAACACAACAAAATATAAAGACTCTGGATAGCTGGGGAAAGGACTTCCCCAGACAGAAATAAAGGAATTGAAGCTGCCAAGGTGCAGGTGGTTGGCACCCCTGTTTCTCGGCCCTTTCAGGTGCCTCTGTCCCTGTAGGATGGCCTGGCTGGAGCTACCTGCCTCCTGAAAGGTGAGTGGCGGCTGTATCCAAGACAGACTCCAACCATGGCTTTCTGGGGGCCAGTTAGCTAAATGCCTTAGGGAGATGTGGAGCTGGCCAGATCCTGGCTGGTTGGGGCTAGGACCTGTCTGGAATGAGGGCAGGAAGCACAGTCTGCCATTGGCCAGTCCAGCAGAGTTATGTTCCCTCCTCTGGAGAGAGCAGACATCCTTGGAGCACTAAGTCCAGCCTCTCCAGGCTCGAATACCAGTTCCTTGGACTTGGAAGGCACCACATCTCCAAAATGTGCTTCAAAACCCACACAGAGCTGAAGACAAGGATGCAGGACAGTAGCTGAATGAGCCTCAGGGCTCCTGGCTCTGCCACTGGTGCACTGTGCCCCCCGGACCTCCTTTCCCGTCTCAGGGCCTTAGTTTCCCCATTTATAACCCTGGGACCTGATCATCTCATTTGTCTGGCATATAACATTGGTAATAAATACTTGGCAGAGGGGCACCTGGGTGGCTGAGTGGATTAAGCCTCTGCCTTCAGCTCAGGTCATGATCTCAGACTCCTGGGATCAAGTCCCACATCGGGCTCTCTGCTTAGCAGGGAGCCTGCTTCCTCCTCTCTCGCTCTCTTTCTGCTTGCCTCTCTGCCTACTTGTGATCTCAATCTGTCAAATAAATAAATAAAATCTTTTTAAAAAATACTTGGCAGATAAGGGAAAGTGAAAGGGGAGGAAGAAAGGCATCTCTTTATTCAACAAACATTTACTGAGGACGGACTACGTGCTTGACCCTGTGCAAGGTGCTTGGTGTGCAACAAGACAGGCACAATCCTTGGGCTCACAGAGCTTCCTCCTAGCAGAGAAGATCTACATGACAAGTAATTCTAAGCACAGATGCTGCAGGAACATATGAGGGGGGGTAAGCAGGGAAAAGAGAACACTTGAGTTGAGACTCCAAAGATAAATGGGAGTCCAGAGGTAAGGCAAAGCGGAAAAGCCTTTCAGGCCATGGGAACAGCATGTGCCAGAGCCCCAGGCGGAAGAGAGCACTTTCGAGGAACAGACAAGAAGCCATTGTGGCTAGAGGGCGGGGGCGGGGAAGTGTTCTTGAGCTGGGCCTTACTTGTCCCCAGGCTCAGGAGGTTGGAGTTCACCCGGGAGGCAAATGGGAGCCCTTCACAGGGCTGCAGGAATTAAAGCAGACTGTTTCTGAAGCTGGTTGTGGTGTGGAGAATGCCTTGCAGAGAGGATGGGAGGGAAGCCAGTTAGGAAGGGGAGAGTGGGGAAAAGCTTATGGATTCTAAAGCTAAGAAAGTCAGGTCTGCTAGGGCTTGGGGTCTGACCTGGATGTTTGAGTCGAGGGAGAGGGAGGAGACATGGAGAAAGCCCAGCTTCTGGCTTGGGGAACTGCAGGAATGGATGTGCCGCTCTTGGGATGGGGAAGGCAGGAGGAGGAGCCACTGAGGGCTGGATGTGGCTTGGGATGCCCAGAGTTTGAGTGAGCCTGAAGACAGGGGATGGGGTATCCAGGTGGCAGTGCCCAGCTGTCATGTGCTGTGCCCCCTCTAGGCCCCAGAGTTAAAGGCAGGATGGTGAGGGCACAAGTGTGTGGCTGAGGCCCACAGGGAATGGGAGGCTTTTCCCGGTGCTGGCAGCTTTCAGCCCTCTGTGGTGCTTTCCTATAGCCCAGGCATGGAAGGGGTTAAGTCACAGAGGGAAGGCGCCTGTAGAAAGCTGTAAAGGCTGGCCCCAGGGAGCTGCAGCTGGCATAGCAGCCCTTCCGCTTGGGCCTGCTAGAAGCACAGCAGCTGTCCACACCACAACCTCTGCCTTCACCTTCACCTTCCCTGCTCCCCTGCCCTAGCTTCTTCCCAGTTCCCCTAGGCAGGGCCTCCCTGCCTAATGCATTCCAGGTGTTAACACAGCCCCAGGGGCAGTGGGAAGTGGGGCAGGGAAGGTGTGGGTCTCTCTTACTGTGCAACTCTTAGGGGCTCCAGTCTTCAGGCCTCACTGACTGCTTGTGTTCTCTAGAGAATTCCTTCAGGGATCTTTGGGTCATGAATCTCTGGCAGGGTCAGGCAGTGGTGAGAGGCTCCCTCCACCCCAGCCCAGACCCAGCTCCACCACTTTCTAGCTTCCTGTGACCTTGGGCAAGTCTCTTCACCTCCCTGAGCCTCAGTTTTAACATCTGTAAAATGGGGTTAACATGCCCACCTCTTAGCATTGTCTTAAGAATTTGCCACAGGTAACAAAAACCCCATAGCACTCAGCATGACACATGCCATGTTCGACAAATGGCCCTGGTCTGCCCTTTTTGTTTCTTCCCGCTTGCCTCTCTAAGCCTGCATCCCTCACTGTCCCTGTCTCCCTTCTGACTTGCCCCCGCCCTTACATTTTCCCTCTCTAGTTGTCAGCTCTCGGCAGTCTTCACAGTCTTCCTTCCCGTCTCTCCCTCCTTGTCTTGGTTTCAGTGTCTGTCTGTCTGTCTGTCTGTCTCTCTCTCTCTCTGCCTTTTTCCCTCATGATGTCTTAGTGTTACCACCTCTCAAATTTGACCAGGCTTCTGGTGAGAGAGGAAGTGAGATGGGTCAATCTTGGGGTCGTAGGGGTCACACACAGCAGGGGTCAGAGGGGTGATCCCCTAGTGGCTTTGTCCTCATAGGAAGGGAAATCCCAGCCTGCGTGGCAGCCCCAGCACTGGGTAATTACTGCCCCCAGTGCTCCCAGCTGCAGCTCCACTCCCTTCCCTTCCTGTCCTCTGAAGTCCCCAGCCCCTCCTGGGGGTGGAGCAACCACCCCCATCCTTCTCTGGCCTCAGGTCCAGAGACACAGGGAGGAGGTGGCCAGGCCCTTACAGCAATCCAGCAACTGGAAGAGGGATGGGCTGCCTGTGCTCCCATGTGGCTGTGGCATGTGTGTGTGTGTGTGTGTGTGTGTGTGTGTGTGTGTGCACATGCATGTGTGCATATGTGCCTGGCTGTCTTTGTCCCCAAGGGTCTGTTTTGTGTGTATCTTAATGTTCTTATTTCTGTATGTCCGTCTGTATGTTTGAGTGTATGTCTGTATATATTTGTGTGCGTCTATGTGTATCTTTGGGTCTGTATTTGCTGTATGTTCCTGTTTGCCTGCTTGTGTGTCAGCTTGGTTCTGTCTAAGCCCCTGAGAGTTTCTAGATGTTTCTGCATGTGGGTTTCTGTATGTAGGTCTTATGCATGCATTTGTGTGTGTGTGTGTGTGTGTGTATGTGTTTCAGTGCCAATGTCTGTCTCTGTATGCCCCCTATGAATTCTGAATCTTGGTTGTGGCTGTGGTTGGTGTGTGTGGGGGCAGGGGTGCCTGCCTGTCTTTTGGCCCTTCCTGCTCCCTTCCTCCTGTTTGGGAACATTTTTTACAAACCCAGAACTGTGTTCATTGTGCCCTCAAACATGCTCCTCACCTTCCCACCTACTACTCACAACTTTGCTCAATTTTTTCTGTTGCCTGCAGGACCGTGAACTCAAAAACCACCTCCTTTAGAAAGTCATCCCCACTCCCCCCACCTCAAAATGTGATTTCTTTACCAACTCAGCAAACATTGGCCGAGGATGAACTCTATGACTCTGGACACAGACATGCTTGGGATCCCGTCCCAGCTCTAAATGTGTATCCACAGACAAGTTATTTTGCTTCTCTAAGTCTTGCTTTTCTTGACTATAAAATGGAACTAATAGTTTGCAGGGTTGTTAGGAGGATGCCATACAGGAAAGCATTGACATGAAGCCTGATGCCGAGTAGGTGCTTAACAAACAGTTGAACCCCCATACTTTATACCCTCCACTTAAAAGTGAACACTGTCAGTTCCAGAGAGTTTTGAAAGTTCTTGAAATCCCCTGCTGTTTTCTCCAGGCATCTTGCTCAGGGCAAAGTGTAAACTGAACCAAGCAGAACAAAAGGATTCTAGTTCAGGGAACCGCTGACAAGTATTGCATGAGCCTGCTCTGGCCCAGAGAAGATTGGGCCCTAGCAGACGGTGGAAGAAGGGGCCGCCAAGGCTGCCACCCAAAGGCCAGAGCATGTCAGATAGGGCAAGAGGTAAACAGCAGAGGTGGAAGGGGCCTTAAGGACCATCTAACTCAGATACCCCAAAGTGGTGGTCCCCAAGCTGAATTTGACTCACAAATAATTGGCCTACTCACTGTTTTCAAAAATTAGGGGATTTCATGTAAAAGTCTTGATTTCTGATTCTCTGGAAATATCAGAAGATCTGAAAACACAGGGCCCTGTGCCTGCAAAGTGACAATTAGGTAGAAGGGAGGAGCTACTATCCCTGCTTCAAGTGAGGCATGTGGTCTCCAATTTACCCCAGTCTCTATCGTTCTCTAACACCTGATACTGTTCCATTTTACAGGAAGGTCCTCACTTTACATGAGGGTACACATTTTATGGAAACATCCTGCACTTTACAGAAGGGGCCTCACTCTACAAAAGTCTTCCTCCATTTTACAGAAGAGTCTGATGTTCGGCAGAGAGTCCTTCAGACAGTTCATCCGTTTTACAAAAAGGTCTTTATAGAACTCTCCTCGCTTTACAGAATGTCCCTCCATTTTGAAGAAGTCTCTTTCAGTTTGTAGAAATTTCTTTCATTTACAGAAAGGGCATTCTTTTTATCAAAAAGACCTCCATTTTGTTGAAAGTTTCTGTATTTTGCAGGAAGGAAGACTCTAGGAAACTCTTGGGAGTGGCTCCTACTTTCCAAAAGTGCCTTCACCCTCTGTTTTTCGACAGAGTCCTTATGTTCAGAATACCAGTTCACTTCAAGGAAGGAACTTTCAGATCTACCCACAGGGTTCCCATAGACAGCTCTCCCGGCACATCTCACACTTAACAGAGCTTTGTGCTTGAACTTTCAGAGAGAACATCTGTCAGGCCAAGCAAGGCCTGGGCCACTCTGGCTGCAAAGGTGTAGGGCAGCAGGGCTGGACCTCACATTCAAGGAGAAGGTGGGAAAAGTGGGCACCTAGCCTTTATTCCCTGCTTTTTTCTCAAACTGAAGGATTCCCCTACCCCCCATCAGAGCTGGCTTTCCAAAAGGCACTTTCTTAACTTGCTGTTGTTCTTTCTTCTCCACTCCCTCTGTTCCCTTTTTCCACCCCACCCCACCCTACCCCACCCCCAGGAATTCCAGCTGTCCCTGGGGCCTACCTCTTAGCCTGGAGAGACAGAGATCTGGGGGCTGTGGGGAGAAGCATGCAGTGGGGGGTCTGGAGGCATGAGCGCTGGGCCCAGCTTCTGCCCATTTTAGCATCATAACGGGTCCTCAAAATGAGAAGCACACACATATTCTCCCCCATTTTGCAGATGGAGAAATTGGTGTCCAAAGCTGTGAAGCAACTCCCCAGGTCACCATGGAGTTAATGGCTGAGGTCCAGTCTGAGGCCCTATTAGCTGACTTGAGATGAAGCCAAGGCTACAACTAGGAGATGGGAGGGGGGGTATTGCTGACCAGGCAAGGGGGATGCTGGGAGCTTAAATTAACAGAAAGAGGTGAGGGAGAGGCTGGGTCATTCCAGTGGAAATGGGCAAATGCAGGAGTCTTTATGTTCCAACAGCTAGAGGACAGACCTGCTTTGCCAGGAGCCCCAAAGCAGGTGCTCAGGGCACCTGCCAAGTAGGGCCATGCAGGAATCAGAAACAATTTTTGGAATGATTTTATCATTTCAGTAACAGTAAGTTGTCATGGAAAAATTCAAAACTCCATTATACTTCTGAACACTTACTTTACAGTTTCGTATGATTTGTGTTTTCAATTGAGTTTGAATTGCGGGATGGGGTACCATTGTCTTTTCTTTGCCATGCCACCTCTAGTAGGAATCCTGCCCTGATCTGAGGAGCTGTCGAGGAGAGTGGAGCTGGATTCTGTGTTCCCTCTCTGGCTGGGTTTGCTCGTGTTTCTTGGTGAGTCAATAGCTTTGTGTTGAGTTGCAGCCTGCAGCGTGTGGGTTTATGTACCTGGGTGCATAGTTTTGTGTCTTCGCGGATATGTGGTTCTGTTGGCTTTCAAGTTTTACTCACATTGCCGTGTGGTTGGGAGGCACTATGCTCTTTCCCTTCTTTGTTTCATGGACTCCCCAAAATTAGGGGATTGTGATTACTATCTAGTTTTCTGAACAAGGAAACTGAGGTTCAGATAGATAGAGAGGCTTGCCCAGGGTCACACAACTAATAAGTGAGGGTGTTGGGATTTAACCAGGGTCTCTATGACTCCCGAACCAGCTCTTCCTTTTTTTTTTTTTTAAATAAGAAAAGGAGAAAGTGGGGGAGGCAGAAGGAGAGGAAGAAAGAACTTAAGTAGTTTCCACGCCAAGTGCAGAGCCCATCACAGGGCTTGATCTCACAACCCTGAGGTCATGACTGGAGCCAAAATCAAGAGTCGGACGCCTGACCAACTCAGCCATCCAGGCACCCCCAAACCAGCTCTTGCTAAAAAGGTGCCACAACACCTGAACACACACAATCTGGCCAGTGAGCACAGTCATGCCACCCCTCTTTGGGATAGTAATATACCACAGGTTCTAAATGATTATCCTTGCTTTTTTTTTTATATAAACATATAATGTATTCTTATTCCCAGAGATACAGATCTGTGAATCACCAGGTTTACACACTTCACAACACTCACCATAGCACATACCCTCCCCAATGTCCATAACCCCACCCCCCTCTCCCAACCCGCCTCCCCTCAGCAACCCTCAGTTTGTTTTGTGAGATTAAGAGTCACTTATGGTTTGTCTCCCTCCCAATCCCATCTTGTTTCATTTATTCTTTTCCTACCCCCTTAACCCCCCCATGTTGCATCTCCACTTCCTCATATCAGAGAGATCATATGATAGTTGTCTTTCTCCGATTGACTTATCTCACTAAGCATGATACCCTCTAGTTCCATCCACGTCGTCGCAAATGGCAAGATTTCATTTCTTTTGATGGCTGCATAGTATTCCGTTGTGTATATATACGACATCTTCTTTATCCATTCATCTGTTGATGGACATCTAGGTTCTTTCCATATTTTGGCTATTGTAGACATTGCTGCTATAAACATTCGGGTGCACGTGCCCCTTCGGATCACTACGTTTGTATCTTTAGGGTAAATACCCAGTAGTGCAATTGCTGGGCCATAGGGTAGTTCTATTTTCAACATTTTGAGGAACCTCCATGCTGTTTTCCAGAGTGGTTGCACCAGCTTGCATTCCCACCAACAGTGGAGGAGGGTTCCCCTGTCTCCGCATCCTCGCCAGCATCTGTCATTTCCTGACTTGTTCATTTTAGCCATTCTGACTGGTGTGAGGTGGTATCTCATTGTGGTTTTGATTTGTATTTCCCTGATGCCGAGTGATGTGGAGCACTTTTTCATGTGTCTGTTGGCCATCTGAATGTCTTCTTTGCAGAAATGTCTGTTCATGTCTTTTGCCCATCTCTTGATTAGATTATTTGTTCTTTGGGTGTTGAGTTTGCTAAGTTCTTTATAGATTTTGGACACTAGCCCTTTATCTGATATGTCGTTTGCAAATATCTTCTCCCATTCTGTCAGTTGTCTTTTGGTTTTGTTAATTGTTTCCTTTGCTATGCAAAAGATTTTGATCTTGATGAAGTCCCAATAGTTCATTTTTGCCCTTGCTTCCCTTGCCTTTGGCGATGTTCCTGTGAAGACCTTGCTGTGGCTGAGGTCAAAGAGGCTGCTGCCTGTGTTCTCCTCAAGGATTTGGATGGATTTCTTTCTCACATTGAGGTCCTTCATCCATTTTGAGTCTGTTTTCGTGTGTGGTGTAAGGAAATGGTCCAATTTCATTTTTGTGCATGTGGCTGTCCAATTTTCCCAACACCATTTATTGAAGAGGCTATCTTTTTTCCATTGGACATTCTTTCCTGCTTTGTCGAAGATTAGTTGACCATAGAGTTGAGGGTCTATTTCTGGGCTCTCTATTCTGTTCCATTGATCTATGTTTCTGTTTTTGTGCCAGTACCATAGTGTCTTGATGATGACAGCTTTGTAATAGAGCTTGAAGTCCGGGATTGTGATGCCACCAACTTTGGCTTTCTTTTTCAATATTCCTTTGGCTATTCGAGGTCTTTTCTGGTCCCATATAAATTTTAGGATTATTTGTTCCATTTCTTTGAGAAAAATGGATGGGATTTTGATAGGGATTGCATTAAATGTGTAGACTGCTTTAGGTAGCATAGACATTTTCACAATATTTGTTCTTTTAATCCATGAGCATGGAACATTTTTCCATTTCTTTGTGTCTTCCTCAATTTCTTTCATGAGTACTTTAGAGTTTTCTGCATATAGAGTCTTAGCCTCTTTGGTTATGTTTATTTCTAGGTATCTTATAGTTTTGGGTGCAATTGTAAATGGGATTGACTCCTTAATTTCTCTTTCTTCTGTCTTGTTGTTGGTATAGAGAAATGCAACTGATTTCTGTGCATTGATTTTATATCCTGACACTTTACTGAATTCCTGTACAAGTTCTAGCAGTTTTGGAGTGGAGTCTTTTGGGTTTTCCACATATAGTATTATATCATCTGCGAAGAGTGATAGTTTGACTTCTTCTTTGCCGATTTGGATGCCTTTGATTTCCTTTTGTTGTCTGATTGCTGAGGCTAGGACTTCTAGTACTATGTTGAATAGCAGTGGTGATAATGGACATCCCTGCTGTGTTCCTGACCTTAGCGGGAAAGCTTTCAGTTTTTCTCCATTGAGAATGATATTTGCCGTGGGTTTTTCATGGATGGCTTTGGTAATATTGAGGTATGTGCCTTCTATCCCTACACTTTGAAGAGTTTTATTCAGGAAGTATCCTTGCTTTTTTTTTAATAAATAAGACCAGATTCAAGGTTATCCCTGAAATAATGTCACTGTCATGAGCACCCAGGTGCCCATTGCAGGGAAATTGGGTAGAGATCACAGCTTACCTGAGGCTTAACTGGACAAGAGACTAGGGGGCCCTGGTTGCCAGGTGCCACCTCAGAGGCCTGGCTTTGCCTCATTGACTCTAGGCCCTCTTTGACTGAGGTTGCTAAAATTTGCTCAAATAAAGTACAAATAGATTTGAATTTCACATATTCAACAAACATTATTTTAGTACAGCATAATACATTTTTAGTGTAAGTAAGCATGAGACATGCTTATCCTAAGAAATTATTCATTGTTGATCTGAAATTAAAATTTAAACGGGCATTCTGTACTTTATCTGGTTGCCCTGTCCCTGGCCTCTCCCTCCCCTGAGCTTCCCCTGTCCCAACAGGCTGTCCCCCACCTCCCTCCCCGACCTTGTACTTCCTGAGCCTCACTTAGCTTTTTTTTCCTGAATGAGAGTCTCTTGTCTTTGAGGTTGGGAGCTCCCTGAGGGCTAACATCAAAATTACCTTTTGCTTGCTGAAGGCTTGCTGGGACTGCACATCTCCACCCCAACAGAAGAGCTGGGACAGTGCCCAGGCACTCCTGGGGTGCCCAGGGTGTGTTTCAGGTCAATGACAAGAGATACCAGAATGGCAGCCATGGTTGTGGGTGAGGATAAAGTGCCGAGCATGTTCCATAGGGACGTGTGAACGACTCTGCGGCTCTCAAGAGGTCTTTGGGGGCTGTGCATTGTCAATGTGTGGCTGGGTAGACTTTCACAAAAGTATCATAAGGTTGGGTGATGTAACTTTCTCTCTGTGGGGTGTGGCCCTTTGTGGCCTCTGTTCTAATGGGCCCTGGGGACTATGGTAAACCCAGTAGTGGAGGGGGCAGTGCTGGTGGAGGACTCTGTCAGGGGCGCAAGTGTGCGTGGGTGAAAGAGAATGCCATGGACTGTCAACTATAAAAAATGGGCTGGAGAGGGGCGCCTGGGTGGCTCAGTGGGTTAAAGCCTCTGCCTTCGGTCATGATCCCAGCGTCCTGGGATCGAGCCCCACATCGGGCTCTCTGCTCAGCAGGGAGCCTGCTTCCTCCTGTCTCTCTACCTGCCTCTCTGCCTACTTGTGATCTCTGTCTGTCAAATAAATAAATAAAATCTTTAAAAAAAATGGGCTGGAGAAAACCAATGCAGGACCTAGCCAGGAGGGGATGGGACAGGGTGTGGGAAAGGCTGTGGTCTCCAGGAAGGGAGAAGGTCTCCCTTGGGAGCTCCCTAGGGGCAGAGATGGGATTTTCACATCTTCCAGCAGTGAGTCTGCTAGGTTCAGAGTAGGGCTCAGAAATGCCTGGGGGATCTGAGCTAAGCCTAAGGAAAGCAGGGAGTTCAACAGTATCATGAGGTGCCATGGAGGCCTAGCTGAGAAGTTTCTATCCTCCCCATGGGCTGTGGGAAGTCACAAAAGTCTCTCATGCAGGTAAGTGTCATGCCCTGAGCTGGAGGTCCTTCCACCCATGTGGCGAGAGCAAGAGCTGGGGACAAGGGGGCCACTGAGGGAACCCATAGGAGGAGACAAGGAAATGGAGGCAGAGGGACAGGCATGAGGAGCACTGACACTGGAGAGTGGGGGGATCTTGAATCTTCTTCCTTCAGTGGAGCCTCCACTGTTCTTGGCCAAGCCTCAGCTCCTGAGCAGGAACCCTGATGTCATCTCCCAGTCGGTGGGCATAGAGGTATTGTACTAGTTCACTAGCCACACTGCAGCTCATGACTTTATTAAGCACTGGGGTACAACACTGCCTCTCTGACTTCACCTCTTTTCCAGCTTATCCTTGAGGGGCAGGGTTAAGAAAGGAGTCCAGGGCAGGACCCACCCATTGAAGCTCGGCTGTGGACTTGCCGTGTGACCTTGGGCAAGCCACTGCCCCTTTTCTGCCTTCATCTCCTCATCAGATCCTGAGCTCACAGTCCCTGCCCCTCTCTTCTGGGAATGCAGTGTCCCAGAATATTTGAATCTTATCCAGTCTTCCGCTATGTAGGGCTGCCCACAAGAGGGCAGAAAGAAAGAAGAGCAGGCCCACTGGTGGGCTCCCAGGTGACGTGGGGGGAAAAGTAGTAGAGGGTAGGCCAGAGCAGGGCCACAAAGAATGGTATGGTCACCCTATCCCCAGAACAAGTAGTGGAGTGAAGAGAGAAAAGCCCAGCCAGGGGTCCCCCAGCTGCTCTGTACAGATTGGGTAGGGAGGGCTCACCTGGAAGGACTGCCTGCTTTGAGGTGTGGAGACAGGGTGAGGTGGAGCCCTAAGGAGGCAGACAAGGGGCACCTGAGACCCTGGCACCTATGCCTATATCTCGGAGGGGGAGCTCTGCACAGTGGGGCGCCAGGCTTTGCCTGCTGCATCTCTGGCACCATCAACTACTCCGTCTCTCACCTTCTCTGGCCATGTGTCTCTCAAACTGAGTCTCCTCATGTGCCACCCTCCAAATGATTCATCCTCTTCAACCCACACCCAGGGGGATGGTAGGGCAGGACCAGGCCAGGATGTACTGAGCAGGGCAGGGTAAGCTGAACTGAGAGAAGCACGTCCTCCCTCCCAGTCAGGGCCCTGCCTGCCCAGGTGGGAAAGGAAGTGAGGAAACTGCCCCCAAGGCAAGGTACAGGGTGGTATGAATGAGGCTTGGCCTGGGGGCTGGGCCACCATGTTCCTTCAGGACTGGGAAGGGACCATGACCCAATTCCCCTGGGGCCTGCCTGGCTGGACTGGGGCCAGAGTGGGGCCAGAGACCCAGGGAAGCTGCTGGAACAGTGTGGGTTGGGTTATTCCTTCCCTCCAGGACTGCAAGACCTAAAATTCCCTGTGATGATGATGATGATGATGATGATGATGATGATGATGATGATGATGATTTTGCCCGTGCAACCCCATAAGGCATCTGTGCATGTTGTAGCTGTATGTTTTTGCAATGGAGGGCACCTGCAACACCATGACCATTTAGACCAGTAGGCAAATGTCAGGTGTATATGTGTGCCTGAGCCCCTAAGACCCAAGGCCACCTTGGACGTTTGTTTCATGAGTATGACACAGGAGTAAATTAGGCCATATATCTGTGATCGTGTGTCTGCATTTCTGTGTACATGGCGGTGTATGACTTCGTAATGTCATCCCACTGTGTGAGGTCCTATCTGACGTGGTATAATGAACTTGCGTGGCTCTAGTCCTCGTGACTGCACAAACCATTTGCAGGTGTGTGAACCTGTAACACCGTATTACAGTGTGTATGACACACTGTGGCCCTGCAATTGTGAGAAACAGTGTAAATGACTCTGTATGTCTTTGTGACTCGGTGTCACCAGCTTTGAGGAGTATATATGACGGTAAGTGGTTGGGAAATTATCATATGAAACTGCATAAAATGATAGGCTGCCACTGTGTGACTGTCTTTGTGAGTGTGCATGACCAGGTTGGCCCGTATATGTGATACTGTGGAGCTGTGTGAAAATATGAGTTGGTGACTCTGGGTCTTGGTGACTGTGTGTGACCAGGCTTTCAGGAGCATGACAGCATGTGATTGGGTATTGGAGTTTGTGTGGCCCTGCAGTTGACTGAAACAGTCTAAATAACACCATGTGGCTTAGTAACCACATGGGCCCTTTTGTGACTGGTCAGTGTGAGACTCTGTATCACAGGGTAACAGATCCTGTGGCTATAAGAGACTGTGTGGCTGGGGCCCCGCAAAACCAACACCACGTGTGGGTGGGAGCTCTGAGAGTTCTTGGCCGACACTCACTCTCTTGTCCTCACGCCTGTTTGCCTGCATCCTTCCCTATGCCATGGTCTTTCAGCCATGACCTTTCATGACTTCCTTCTGCCCACAGGATGGTCACCTAGCTCCTCAGCCCACCTGCAGGGTTTGCCTTCTCTGCTCTGTCCCCCACCCCCACACTGACTGCTCAGTCACAGCTACCTGCCCAGCCAGGCCCACCTGAGCCCCACACTCTTTCCCTTTGGCACATGTCATCCTGGAGGGTCCCTCATTGTCTTCCAGATGGAATCTTCTCTCCCAAAGGCAACTGTTCTCTCCCCTAGGACCAAAGACAGAGGAGGACTTAGGGCACCCACAGTGAGGGAAGAGGGACAGCGTAAAAAGGCCTCCTATTTTCTGCATTTGTTGCCTTCCATTTTAAAAGCCATTCCTGTGACCTGAACTCTGGGTGCTGGGTGTGTGTGGTTGTATGTGGGTGTGGAAGTAAAGGAGGGTAGTACAGGTTAGTGAGAGGCTGGGCTTTTAAGGAGCAAAACTTTCGCTTGTGAAATAGAATTTTGTCATTTTTGAGCACACTCAGCTGTATGAAATTGTAGACAAGGAAGGCCAGGTGTCCTCAGGACCTTAAGAAAAAGGGTGAAGAATGGCTTGGGCTCAGCATGCCCACTGTGGCTATATAAACAAGGGCTACAAACACATACACAAACTGTAGGGTTCTCGCACCCACCCCTAGCCTGATTAACACCTTAATAACAATGCCTGCCAACATACAAGGAATCAACGTACAGATCACAAAGAACTCTTGTCTATTGATGAAAACAGCCAGCCACAGCCCTGGGCCTGGCTTCCCATCTGAGGGTTGTGGTAGGGGCTTTCCAGAAAGGCAGTATGGCCTGGAAAGGGGCTAAGGGAAACCCAATACCCCAGTACCTGCTAAGATATACAACTCCCCTGGCCCCATTGAGGTAACATCAATTGTTTCATACCCAGGTTCTCCTTTTCTGCAGGGCTGCACCCAGGAAACCGAATCCTGGTTAAAAGTTTGTCCCTTGACCCTGGCCAGAGCCTTGAACCTCATCCAGAAGGTCCCCAGCGGCTTCGCTCAGACCCAGGCCCCCCCACTGAAAGCCCCAACCAGCGTCCTTCACCACTAAAGCGGACACCAGGTCCAAAGCCACAAGGTAAGTGGTTCCAGCGAGGGGCGAAGAAATGGCCCAGGAGAGGGAATAGCGGAGGGGAAAGCTTGACCAGTGGCAGAGGAGAAGCCTTGTTAGAAGGATAGGAAGCACCATGGTCTAGCTCCAGAGGGCTGTGGCCTGGGGCTGATGTGCACACACTGGCATTTTGCCTCAGGCTTCCTCTGTAGCTGCCTTGGGCAACCGTGCAGGCTGGGGGTTTGTGGAGGGCCTCGTGGCCTAATTATGACGGCCACCTCTAAACTCAGCTCATTGAGTTTTCCCCTCTCTTCCCTGTCCATTTCTCCAGTCCCCCCAAAGCCCAGCTATCTGCAGATGCCCCGGATGCCCCCCCCACCTGAGCCCATTCCCCCTCCACCATCACGCCCACTGCCTGCAGACCCCCGACTGGCCAAGGGCCTGGCCCCCAGGGTGGAGGCCAGCCCCAGTTCTGCAGCAGTATCCTCACTGATTGAAAAATTTGAAAGGTGAGTCTGGTTCCCAGGGGGACCCTGTGGGAGTGAGGGTGGGCCTGGGGCAGGAAGGACAGCTATAAAATGGGACTCTCGGTCAAACTCATACCCTGCCTCCATGTGTGTCCACCACCCACCTCAGAGAGCCTGTGATTGTTGCCTCGGATAGGCCAGCCCCTGGCCCCAGCCCAGGTCCCATAGAGCCAGCCGTGTTGCCACAGCCACCCCCGCAGCCACCTGTGCCCCAGCTTCCCGAGGGCGAGGCCTCCCGCTGCCTGTTCCTGTTGGCTCCCGGGCCCCGGGATGGCGAGAAGGTGCCCAACCGGGACAGCGGCATTGACAGCATCAGCTCACCATCCAACAGTGAGGAGACCTGCTTTGTCAGTGATGACGGGCCCCCCAGCCACAGCCTGAGCCCTGGGCCCCCCGCCCTGGCCAGTGTCCCTGTTGCTTTGGTTGACTCCCACCGGCCTGGCTCCCAGGAAGTTGATAGCGACCTGGAGGAGGAGGATGACGAGGAGGAGGATGAGAAGGACAGAGAAATCCCAGTGCCCCCGATGGAGAGACAGGAGTCTGTGGAGGTACTGACCCATGTTTACCAAGAGACACGACCATGTGGAAAAACCAGGAGCCTGGCTCTTACACTTGGTTCTTCCCCAGCTTGTTATTCCTCAAAACGGGGCACTGTTTCCACTTTGGATGTTTGGCTTCCCTGGTCCCTGGGTACTAAAATATCAGTAGCAAACCTGTACCTCACCCCTCCCCCTTCACTGTAACTACCAAAATAACTATGCACAGTTCCAAATGCCCACTGGGAAAATTGTTCTCCCCTCATCAGAGAACCACTAGCTGGACCTCAGTTTTTCCATCTTAAAGATGTGCATCCTGCTTGGGGATCCTTCAAGTCCTACTTCAGCTGGAAAACCCCAAGACTCAGTAGCTCTGTGACACTGGGCAAGTCTCCACTCCTCTACCACAAGCCTCGGTTTTCTTACTTAGAAAATGGGAAGTTTCTCACATCCAGACTCCCCAGCAGCTGGCCACTAGAGGGACACAAGAACTAGAGCCCCTCCTGCCCAAAGGACCTAAGGCTATGGCCACGAAGGCTCTTGGCAGCAGGAAACCTTTTCTGTGCCCCAGCAGCCTAAGGCTGCTTTCAGAGGCATCCCTGAACTTCAGTTAGGTTGCAGCTGGAACACTGTCTTCACCAGAGCCCAGCTCCAGTGCAGAGGCTGAGGCCAGCAACTGAGCAACCATGTGTCCAGTGATTTGGAAACGGGGCCAACAGGCAATGAGTTGTATGCATTTTTGTACTTTGGTGTTTTCTACACCCCAAGTACTCAGCAAGCCTTTGCTGCCTGAACTGAGTGGGCAAATAAATAACGTTTATAGACTACTTAATCTGTAGTCTGCTATGTTTTACTTATATTCAATCATTTAATTATCTCAGTGACCAATGGATTTAGGTCCTATTACCATCACTATATATAGATGAGAAGACTTAAATACATAGCAGTTACACAACTTATACAAGCTAATGAATGGCAGAGCTAGGATTTGAACCCAGGAAGTCTGACTTCCTGGCCCACACAATTAACCACTGGGCTATGCTAAATAGGGCAAATACCTGGGTGCATGAGTGGCCAAGTGAGAGAGTGTGTATCATCAGAATTGAGGAGTGGCCTTTAGGATACACTGGGGAGTCAGAGATTGAAGCTGGGAGGCTTATGGGTCCAGAGATGGGGAATAAGGTTCTCCCAGGGTGGCACTGGGCTTAGAGTAGCAGCTGAGCTATTCTGAGAATTCTGTGGGCTTAGATGAAGTTTAGGGTATGGGGTGATGGATGAGTGGTTGCCTCTTCTCCTTTCCAGTTGACTGTGCAGCAGAAAGTGTTCCACATTGCCAATGAGCTCCTGCAAACTGAGAAGGCCTATGTTTCCCGGCTCCATCTCCTGGATCAGGTGAATGACCCCTTGGGGGTCCCTGGGCCCCAGGATCTGGGAGGTGGGTGCCAGGGAGGAAGTAAGAGGGCCTGAGTCCAACCCCACCATGACCAATCTAGAGCTGGTAAGACCCCTTTCTGACCTTGACCCCCATCCTGTCTCTGAAGTAAGTTCTGACTGACCCCAAGTTTGATCTTTGTATCAACCCTCCTTCCTAACTTTGGGTGAGTACATCAACCCTGACTGCAGCTCTAACCTAAATCCTGAATTGACCCCATCTGTAAACCAGACCCTGATCCTTATTCTAATCCTGGCCCTATTTCTGGCCCAAATTCACTAGAATCCATAAGGGTAGGAATTCTGATTGCTTTGTTCACTATGTCATCCCAGCCATTACAATAGCACACAGTAGGCACTCAAAAATAGGTGTTAAATGAATGGATCTGACCCTGAATCTAATTCTGACCTTGACCCTGCTCCTGACTTCTCATTGTTCCAATGCCTACCTCCAGGTCCTAACCATGATAATCCAAAATCCAGCCCCACATAGAAGCCTAATTCCATTCCCTCTCTCCTCAGTCTCGAGACCAGTGCTGACCCCAAAGCTCCAAAGAGCTGTCCACAAACAGTGCCCTCACCTACAAGCTGCCCCTTCCCCAGCCAAGCCCCAGGCCCAGCTGGGCTGAATATGCCTGCCCTGCCCCACAGGTGTTCTGTGCCCGGCTACTGGAAGAAGCTCGGAACCGCAGTTCCTTCCCGGCTGACGTTGTCCATGGCATCTTCTCTAACATCTGCTCCATCTATTGCTTCCACCAGCAGTTCCTGCTGCCTGAGCTAGAGAAACGCATGGAGGAATGGTGAGGGACCCCAGATCTAGGCTATCTACCCTTCTGTCCGCGCGCCTGCCCAACCCAGGACACAAGTGTGCCCTAGAGTTCATTCCCACCTGTCTTCTCCTCTTACCACCTTTCACAAAGAGAATCAGACCTAAGTTCTGCCTTCTGTGCCCTCCCACTCTAATACGAAACACAGACCAAGCCTCCAAAAGTTACAACAGAATACACAGCCCTTAAGAGTATGAGGCTAGAAGCCAGATTGGCTGGGTTCAAATTTTAGCTCTACCATTTGCTAGTTTTGTGATATTAAGCAAGTTTCATAAATTGCTATGGTTCAGTTTCCTCCTCTACGTAATGAGGATAATAATAATAGCCTACCTTGGAGAGCTATTTGAAGGATTAAATGAGTTGACGCATGTTGAGAGCTTAGAACAGTACCCCGTATATAATAAATGCTCAATGTAAGCTGTTGTTTTGGGGGTTTTTTTGTTGTTTTTTGTTTTTTAAAATCAGACCCATGTTAGAGCTGAGAATGGGAAGCTATGGGAATCCAGACAAATGGACCAAACCGAGTCTAGGGTTAGAGAAGGGTTCAGGGAGGTGCTGATTCTTGAGCCTAGTCCTGAGGGAGAAGGGCAGGGTTTACAAGCAATCTCCCAGCCACCAGGCTCTCTCCTCTCACAGTCCATCCTTTAGAGTCTACGCCCCATGCCATAATGGTCTTTCTAAACAATCAGACCGTGTTATGTACTACTTAAATCATCTCCATGCTCCCCACCCCCATGGGATAAAGTGTGTCTCCCTCACTAGACCGTCACCACGGAGGGCTGGAATGAAGCTGTTTCCTACATCTTCCCAATTACCCATTACCCCTGAGAGATAGGCCTGGCCTGGTTCTTGTGTGCCCCCAGCAGACTGTGACCAACAAGGGCTAAGACCAGGTCTAGTCCTGTGTGTCCCTCAGCGAACTGTGACTCCTGAGGAGTATGAGCAGACTTGTTCACTTTGTCTCCCCTATCAGACAGTGACCCTGCCGGGGCTTAGCTCAGTGTGACTCACTTGTGTCTTCAGATGAGCTCGAGGCTGGGCACAGAATCAATAAGAAGTGTATGAAGTGGCCCTCACGGGGAGGTGAGGGCAGGTATCTCAGGACATACAATTCCTGGTGCTTGAGAGGGGCAGAGTCGGGGCAGGTGGCAGCCCGGGCCATGGCTTCAGGTCAAGCTGAGCCTTTTGACCTAACTGGCCTGTAACACAAGCAGCAATTCCAGAGGAACAGAACTGGCCAAGAAGTAGATTTCCAGGAATGTGGTGAAAGTAGCTTACCTGGGACTAGAGGCCTAGAAAGAAGCCCGGGAGAGCTCTGGGGGACAAGGCTTAGCAGGACCGTGCTAGCCCCTGCTTCCACCCCAGGGACCGTTACCCACGCATTGGAGACATCCTTCAGAAGTTGGCACCCTTCCTCAAGATGTATGGCGAGTACGTGAAGAACTTTGACCGGGCTGTGGAGCTGGTAAACACCTGGACAGAGCGCTCCACCCAGTTTAAAGTTATCATCCATGAGGTACAGGTAAGCAGCAAAGCTGGATAGGATGGACTGGGGAGGAGAGGTCTACAGGGACCCAGGGAGGGGTCTGTAGCCACACCTGAGCCCCTCTGCTTCTGCATGTCACAGAAGGAAGAAGCCTGTGGCAACCTGACGTTGCAGCACCACATGCTGGAACCCGTGCAGCGCATTCCCCGCTATGAGCTGCTTCTCAAGGACTATCTGTTAAAGCTGCCCCATGGCTCCCCGGACAGCAAGGACGCCCAAAGTGAGTGCATGCCTCCGGACCCTTCCCTACCCCTTCCACCCCCCAGACTTAACTCACAGGGTCAGCCTTCCATGGCAACATAATGAGATCCCAGAATAGGATCTCCAGACTGAAAGGCCCACATTGAAGCTCTGGAGTAAGACCCCAGGATGAACGTCCAGGTTGAGACTCTGCCTGAGTACGCAGAGAGAACACTCAGGAGTCCCCCAATCTGAAGTCCCCAACTGGAACCCCGGGAGTTGGAAGAGTATACCCAGAATGATCCCTTAGAGGGAGCCACTGTTTTCTAGGCCAGGACCCCAAAGCTCACCCCTAGACTCATCCTCAAATGAAGTTGTCCCAAGTCCAAAATGCAACTGAGCCAGAACCCCCAGGGACTGAGAGTGCCCAGACTGACCTCTCAGGCCAAGCCCTCTTTACTGAATCTCCACAGCTGAGCTCCACACAAGGAGAATTGTCTCATCGGACCCCTGACTATCCATCATCCACATTTAGAGCTCCACTCCGTGTTGCCAGCTGCTACCTAGAACGAACCTCATAAAGAACCTCCCAACTCTGATCAGAGCCCTACAGAATTACCTCTTCAGAACTGAGCACCCCTGACTGGACCCCAAATTTTACACCTCCAAGATTTGGATCTCTAGGCTTAGATACTGTCTCCTCAGACTGAGTCCTCACACACAGAACCACTCACTAGAAAACTATTTCATTCTGATACCTCCAGTATGAGACCCATCCCCACCCCCAGGGTCACACCTCAAAGAGTGCTTCCCCACAGTCTCCCCAGCTTCCCCCCCAACAGAGTATTATTTCCATTTATTCCTTCACTTATATAACAGCTATTTACTGAGCACCTTGCATATCTTGCATATCACTTATATAACAGCTATTTACTGTGCATTGTTGTAAGCACAGGGGATATGGAAGTGAACAAGACAGCAGATAATAAAGAGAAGTAATAAATACACAGGAGAACATTGAATAGGTGCTACATGTAATTCAGAGAATAGGAAGGTGATGTGACAGGGGCTAGGGGGCTTACTTGAGGCTGGGTGGCCTCTCTGAATAGAAGATATTTGAGTCAGACCTGAATGACAAGAAGAGGGAGTCACATGCCAGCTGGAGAGGGCCGTAGCCCCCAGAGGCAACAGCAGGTACAGACTACCTGGGAGGAGGAGGGGGCAGCTTGCATATCTTTGGACCATCAAGAGGGCCAGTGTGACCTAAGCATGGTAAGTGAGGACAGAATGGTAGAAGTAGGGCTAGAGGGAGGAGCCAGACTTTAAAGGCCTAGATAAGAAGATGGATTTTTCTGTTCTGAGTGCACTGGGTAGCCAAGGGAAGATTTTTTTTTATTTTTTTTATTTGTTTATTTGTTTATTTACAGCATAACAGTGTTCATTGTTTTGGCATCACACCCAGTGCTCCATGCAGTACGTGCCCTCCCTATTACCCACCACCTGGTTCCTCAACCTCCCACCCCCACCCCCCGCCGCCCCTTCAAAACCCTCAGGTTGTTTTTCAGAGTCCATAGTCTCTCATGGTTCATCTCCCCTTCCAGTTTCCCTCAACTCCCTCTCCTCTCCATCTCCCCATGTCCTCCATGTTATTTGTTATGCTCCACAAATAAGTGAGACCATATGATACTTGACTCTCTCTGCTTGACTTATTTCGCTCAGCATAATCTCTTCCAGTCCTGTCCATGTTGCTACAAAAGTTGGGTATTCATCCTTTCTGATGGAGGCATAATACTCCTTTGTGTATATGGACCACATCTTCCTTATCCATTCATCCGTTGAAGGGCATCTTGGTTCTTTCCACAGTTTGGCGACCGTAGCCATTGCTGCAATAAACATTGGGGTACAGATGGCCCTTCTTTTCACTACATCTGTATCTTTGGGGTAATACCCAGCAGTGTAATTGCAGAGTCATAGGGAAGCTCTATTCTTAATTTCTTCAGGAGTCTCCACACTGTTCTCCAAAGTGGCTGCATCAACTTGCATTCCCACCAACAGTGGAAGAGGGTTCCCCTTTCTCCACATCCTCTCCAACACACATTGTTTCCTGTCTTGCTAATTTTGGCCATTCTAACTGGTGTCAGGTGGTATCTCAATGTTGTTTTAATTTGAATCTCCCTGATGGCTAGTGATGATGAACATTTTTTCATGTGTCTGATAGCCATTTGTATGTCTTCGTTGGAGAAGTGTCTGTTCATATCTTCTGCGCCAAGGGAAGATTTTGATCAGGATTACTTGGGAAGCAAGAGAGAGAGACCAGTAAGAAGCCTTGGCAATAATCTAAGTGAGAAAAGTCAGCTTGGACGAGGGCAGTAGCAGTGGAAGTAGACAGAAATGGTTAGATTCAAGGTATATTATATTTGGAAGCAGCACTGAAAGAACCAGGATGGAGTGGGTGTGAGGCTTGGGAGAAAGAGTCAAGAATGACTTGCAGATTTTTGGCTAGTGGTGATCGTTCTTGCGGTGAGCTCAGGAGGTTGATTTTGGACGTGTTCAAAGTGAGCTGCCAGGTAGGCAGTTAGATGAGTCTAAAATTCCAGGGAGAGAGATATGGGTGTCACTGGCTCATAGATAGTATTCAACACTGTGAGGCTGGCCTCCCTGATCACCAAGAGAGTGAATGTATATGGAGAAGAAATGGGGGCCAAGGACAAAGCTGAGGTGGCATCAGCAAAGGACTTGAGAAGCAGCAGCCCTATAGGTAGGAGGAAAGTTAGGAAAGTAAAGAGTGCTGGAAGCCACAAGAATCAGGAGCAGACAATTGTAGTCTGCTGCTATGTCTACTTCCCAAATGGAGCCCCCTCCACCCTACCACACGGGGCACCAAGCCTAGACCTCTAGAAGGAGTGAGAACCCTAGAATGTCTGACAGCTGAACTCAACAGACATCTGCAGACTAAGTGCCTCAGTCCTCTCCCTGACTGAGAATCCCCACTGAAGTGCCAGGATGAGCTATATAACCTAAACCTTGAGAAAAAGCCTTCCAGACTGATTCCTTAGGAATAGTTCCAGGGGCTGACATCTCCAACTGAGTCCTCAGGCTAAATCCAGTATGAGGTCCCAGTTATAGGACCCCCCCCAACACTGGTTTCCCCAAACCAAGATCTGGGCTTCCAGAATGCTCCTCCCACCCTGAGCTCTGAGAGAAGGTTCCCAGTCAGAGCCCTCAGCCCAAAGTTCCACAAGGAGATTCCCCCAAAAGATCTTCCCAGTCTGGTCTCCATGGCCACCATTCTATAAACAGGTATTGCCAAATGTAGCACTGCAGATTCATCCCCCATTTACTGTCCCTCAGATTGAGACATCTATCCTGAGCCCCCAAAGATAGACTCTTTTGTCAGGGACTGATCCATGCCACGGTAGATCACTGAGGCCTCAGACTGATTTCTACAATCTCTCCAGCTGAGGTCAAGCTCCAAACAGACTCCAGATTGTGTTCTCCCTAACCCCAGTCCCCCAGACCCCTGTTTTCCATCCCCTTCACTGCTCCCTGGGACTAATGCCCTAGATTTTCCCCCAAATTAAGTCTGATCCTCCAAGTCTGATTTTCCCAGTCTTAACTCCAGACTGAATCCCCACAAACAGTGCCCCCCGCCAGCTTTCTATATCCCAGCCTTGGATTCACAGATTGAGATTCCTGGGCTAAGTCCTACAGAATGAGGTCTCCAGACTGTGCTCCATCTTGAGACCAAAGAACCACACCTCACCCCGCCACCCTGAGTCTCCACATTTTATAACCTTCCAACTGGGATCCCCAGAAGAAGCCTCCTGTCTCGTTTCTCCACACAGAGCCCATGGGTTCTACAGAATCATGTATCCACAGTGAGCTTTTAGGACTGAGTTCTTTCATTATTTCCACACTGGATCTCTAGCATGACATTTCCAAACTGAAATTTCCCAAATGAGCTCCCTGTACTGAACCCCCAAAGTGAGTTGCCAGTGTAATATTCCCAAACTGGGCACCAGGTAGAGTCCGTTTTACCAACTATGTGTCCCTGAGCAAGCTGCTTGTTCTCCGTTTTCTCATGTGTGAAAGGGGGAGTGAAAAGGATACCTCCCTTGTAGAGTTGTTTTCAGGATGAGATAATCCAGGAAAGCTGTCAGCACAGTGCCTAGCACATGGAAAAACCCCAATAAACGTTAACAGTTTTTATTACTGAATGCCCTGGCTGATGTACTCCATACTGAATGTCCATAAAATCAGCCCCTAGATTGAGTGCACTTAATTAGGTTCCTATTTTGTCCAGTATCAACCCTATCTGAGTCTCCAGAATGAACCTCGGAGCTTGGCCTTGCCCAACTGAGCTCCCCATGCTAAGCCCAAAAAGGAACAATGCTGCCCCCAACCACCACTCAAGAAAGAATTTTCCAGTCTGGTTTTCTGAGATGCTCTGAATGAGAGCCAGTGCGACATATGCTCACTAAGCTACCCAGCCCGAGATTTTGACCTCCTGATGTCAGTTTAAGTGCCTCCTCCCAGAAAGTGCCTCAAGGTCTGAGCCCCACTGAATTATAGCTCTCAATCCTTAGACTCACTCCCACCACCTTCTACTCCCTAGACTGAACTCTGGAACCCAGACTCTAGACTGAGCTCCTCAAATAGGCCAAGGGGAACTGCTGGCCTAAACTGCCTACCCTGAGCCCAAGACTGAACTCCAGACCCAGGCTGCCAAAGACCCACCAGAGCTTCAGACAAGGCCCCTACACCGAGTTCCCCAAGCCATACTCCCTACTCCAAACCCCTGAATGAAATCCTAACTGACATCCCAGACAAAGCCTACACACACCAGACCCCTGGAAATACCGATTTGCACTCCATACAAGGCATCTCCAGACAGAACTCCCAAGAGCAAAGCCTCTGGTCTGAGTTCAGTGACCTGTACTGGCCTGAGTGGGTATCTCACAGCTTACCAGAGTTTTCTTTCTGTCCCTTTCCTGGTTACCTCCTACCTCTACCACCCAACATGCCCCCTGCCCTGGAGTGGGGGAGATACAGAATGTGTAGGAGAAAGGGCAGATGGCCAAGCGGGTCCAGCTCTGATGTCAACTCAGCCACTTCCCAGGTAGACAGCCTAAAGCCACCACCTCTTCTCTCTAAGTCTGTTTCCTCATTTTGGACAAATGGGGCCCAAATCACACCTATCTTACAGAGTTGTTGTGAGGACTGAGAGGAGCTAATTTATGCAAAGTATCTGATGGGGAGCCCTGGAGAGGGTGAGGGGACCCTGGCCCCATCCTAGGGAGTTCCTAGTCTACTGAGGGATGCAGATTTATCAATATAGGATGGATATAGTGTGACTAGTGGGACAGAAGGGAGCACAGAGGACTGTGGGAACAGAGACCGGGTCCTGACCCAGCCTGGGAACTCGGGACAGGTTACTAGGGGAAGTAAGGTGAATCCAGACGACTGAGTGGCACTTAGCCAGATGAAACAAGACAGGGCATGTTTAGGGAGGTACAAGTGGAGGAAGTTGGAGAGGAAAGCAGAAGCTAGATCTCCAAGGGCTTTCAAGGCCAGGCTAAAGGGCTGGGTTTTTCCCCTCCAGATACAGGGGAGCTACTGATAGATTTAAGCAGAAGGGTTGTCACCTTCTGTCAAGCTGTATGTGAGAAAGATCCCTATGGCAGCTAGGGTTGAAGATTAGAGACTCCTGAAAGGCCTGAGCTGGGTCAGCAGCTACAGATCTTGAGTACCAAGACTTGGTCATGGAGGCAGAGCCTCCTACAAAAGCAAGACTTGGTTTCCCAGCCATATGGACCCTCTTCAGAAGCACCTGGACTCCTCCATCACAGGCAGATTTTCTCACGAGAAAATTTCAGCACCCTATAGACAAGAGTAGGATGCAGGACAGCTGTAGCAGGGCCTCAAGTGTAGGCAGGATTGTTAGCGTGCGGGGATTTATTTCAAGATTTTTCCCCCCATGATATCTGGTCACTATAGGAGATATGGAAATTACAGAAAAGATGAAAGAGATAGGGAAAAAAGATGGCTGTGATACAAGCACCCAGAGAATAAGCACAATGAACATTCTGACATATTTTCTTCCCAGTTTAATACACATATATTTGCGAAATCGAGATCATTTGGTGTACACAAGTTGGTATCCTTTTCTTAAAATATCTTGAACATTTCACAAATTATGAAAAACTCTACATAAGCATCACTTGTAAAGGATGCTCAGCATTCTATTCTATGAATGCACAGTAATTTATTTAACTGAACCCTTACAGTTGGACATTTTTTTGAGAGAGAGAGAGAGAGAAAGACAGTGAGCATGCAGTGGGGGGAGGGGGAGAGGGAGAGAGAGAATCTTTTTTTTTTTTTAGATTTTATTTATTTATTTGACAGACAGAGATTTCAAGTAGGCAGAGAGGCAGGCAGAGAGAGGAGGAAGCAGGCTCCCTGCTGAGCAGAGACCCCCCGATGCGGGGCTCGATCCCAGGACGCTGGGATCATGACCTGAGCCGAAGGCAGAGGCTTTAACTCACTGAGCCACCCAGGCGCCCCTGAGAGAGAGAATCTTAAGCAGCACCAAACAGTGTAGAGCCTGACACACAGGGCTTGATCTCATGACCCTGAGATCATGACCTGAGCCAAAACCAAGAGTTAGTCGCTTAACCGACTGAACTACTCAGGTGCCCCTAAGTTTTTATTTTAATTCCAGTATAGTTAACGTACAGTATTAGTCTCAGGTGTACAATGCAGTGACAATTTTACACATCACCCAGTTCTCATCAAGACAAGTGTGTTCCTTAATCCCTATCACCTACTTAATCCTCCCCCACCCCCCTTCCCTCTAGTCTGGAATTGTGATGCCTCCAGCTTTGCTTATCTTTTTCAAGATTGCTTTGGCTATTCAGGGTCTTTTGTGGTTCCATACAAATTTTAGGATTATTTGTTCTAGCTCCGTGAAAAATGCTGTTGCTATTTTGATAGGGATCATATTAAATATGTAGATTGCTTTGGGTAGTATAGACATTTGAACAATATTCGTTCTTCCAAGGGCACCTGGGTGGCTCAGTCATTAAGCGTCTGCCTTTGGCTCGGGTC
Organism: Meles meles; assembly: GCF_922984935.1. Lineage (NCBI taxonomy): Eukaryota > Metazoa > Chordata > Mammalia > Carnivora > Mustelidae > Meles > Meles meles. Next base: position 47,722,532 of record NC_060087.1, on the reverse strand, counting down.
ATGATCCCAGGTCCTGGGATTGAGCCCCGCATCGGACTCCCTGCTTAGTGGAAAGCCTACTTCTCCCTCTCCCACTTCCTCTGCTTGTGTTCCCTTTCTCGCTGTCTCTCTCTGTCAAATAAATAAATAAAATCTTCCCAAAAAATTGTTCTTCCAATCCGTGAGCAGAGAATGTCTTTCCATTTCTTTGTGTCATGTTCAGTTTCTTTCATCAGTGTTTTAAAGTTTGCAGAGTACAGTTCTTTTACCTCTTTGGTTAAGTTTATTCCCAGGTACTGTGCAATTTAAATGGGATTGTTTTCCTAATTTCTCTTTTTGCTTCTTCATTATTAGTATACAGATATGTATCCTGTGATTTTACTGAATTCATTGATCAGTTCTAGTAGTTTTTTGGTGGAGTCTTTTGGGTTTTCTCTCACTATAGTATCATGTCATCTGCAAATAGTGAAAATTTTATTTCTTCCTTACCAATTTGGATGCCTTTTATTTCTTTTTATTGTCTGATTGCTATGGCTAGGACTTCCAGTACTGTGTTGAGTGGAAGTGAGGTGAGTGGACATCCTTGTCTTATTCCTGATCATAGGGGGAAATTTCTCCATTTTCCCTCTTGAGTATGATGTTCCCTGTGGGTTTTTCTCAGATGGCCTTTATTATGCTGCGGTATGTTCCTCCCAAACCTACTCTGTTGTGGGTTTTTATCAAGAATGGATATTGTTCTTTATCAAATGTTTTTTTTCTGCATCTATTGAGATGATCATATCGTTTTTGTCCTGTCTCCTGTTGATATGATGTATCAACTTGATTGATTTGTGAATATTGATCCGCCCTTACATCCCAGGAATAAATCCCACTTCACTGTGGTGGATGATTCTTTTGATCTATTTTTGAATACAGGTTGCTAGTATTTTGTTGAGGATTTTTCATCTGTGTTCACCAGGTATATTGACCTATAGTTCTCTTCTCTTGTGGTGTCTTTATCTGGTTTTGGAATCAAGGTAATGCTGGCCTCATAGAATGACTTTGGAAGTTTTCCTTCCTCTTCAAATTTTTTGGAATAGTTTGAGAAGAACAGATATTTTTTCTAGAAATACAATTTTTCTTTCCTTTTTAAAGGTTTTATTTATTTGTCAGAGAGAGAGAGAGCAAGCACAGGCAAGGGGAGCAGCAGGCAGAGGGAGAAGCAGAATCCCCCAAGCAAGGAGCCCAATGTGGGACTCAATCCCAGGATTCTGGGATCATGACCTGAGCCAAAGGCAGATGCTTAACTGACTGATCCACCCAGACATCCTGAGAAGAATAGATATTAACTCTTCTTTAAATGTTTGGTAGAAATTGCCTTTGAAGCCCTCTGGTCCTACACTTCTGTTTATTGGGAGTTTTTGATTACTGATTTAATTTCCTTGGTGATTATCAGTCTGTTCATATTCTCTATTTCTTCCTGCTTCAGTTTTGGTAGGCTATATGTTTCTAGGAATTTATCCATTTCTTCTAGGTTGTCCAATTTGCAGGCATATAGTTTTTCACAATATTCTCTTACAGTTGTTTGTATTTCTGTGGCGTTGGTTGTTTTTTCTTCTCTCTCATTTGTGACTTAATTTGAGTAGTTCCCCCCCCCTTTTTTTCAATGAGTCTAGCTAGGGGGTTATTGGTTTTGTTGATTAGAATGTGTATTTTCTTAGTATAGATTCCTATAATCATTATTACTGAGACAAAAAATAGGCTCATCTCTTAAGATTTTATTTATTTGAGAGAGAGAGAGAGGGAAGGAGAGGGAGAGAGAGAGCATGAGCAGCAGGGGTGGGGAGACAGAGGGAGAAGCAGACTCCTCACTGAGCAAGGAACCTGACATAGGCTCGATCCCAGGACCCTAGGAATATGACCTGAGCTGAAGGCAGACGCTTAACTGACTGAGCCACCCAGGCGCCCGTCTTTGTTTCTTTATATGGCTTTTTTTTATTATAAAAGTAATACATGCTTTGTCAAAAATATGGAAAATACAGCAAAATCTAAAGGACATGATGAAAAGCACCCATAGTCCCACCATTCAGAGACAACTTGTTAAACATGAGTATGTTTCTTTCCAGTTACCTATGTAATTGTTATTGTTGTTATTTTTAATGGTAATAATAATCCTGTTAAGCTTACATTTTATTCACTGCCAGTTATTCCATGTACTATGATTCTGCTGTTGTGGGATTAATTGAAATAGTTTCTGATTTTAAGTGATGTTGCTATGGACATCTTTGAGGCTGGTGCTTTCCAGGATGGGGAGGTGTAGTCAGGCCAGGAGGAGGTATTCAAGGATCAAAGAAACCCCCAAGAGCCTCTTCTCTGCTAGTCTCCCGCTTGACCTCCCACTCTGCCCACAGAGTCTCTGGAGCTGATAGCCACAGCAGCGGAGCACTCTAACGCTGCCATCCGCAAAATGGTGAGTGGCCCTTCTAGCCCCTGCCCCTCCTTGGCCACCCACCTGTGGTGTCTTTGTCCTGGGGGACTTGTGACTTGTGGACATGTCAGGGGAGGCCAGCACCCCAACCCTGCCTTCTGCTTCCTGTCTCCTGCCAGGAGCGAATGCACAAGCTGCTGAAGGTATATGAGCTGCTAGGGGGTGAGGAGGACATTGTCAGCCCCACCAAAGAGCTCATAAAAGAAGGCCACATCCTTAAGCTGTCAGCGAAGAATGGGACCACTCAAGACCGATACCTCATACTAGTAAGTGCCAGGTGTGAGGTTGCACACATTGATTTGGTACTCACTCAAGACTATACCTCCTGCTAGCCATTCTTTCCTCTATTAATTCCTTGTATTTTCACTACCTACAGCTAGGAATATTTTTTCTCTACTCCATAGGGGATGTAACTAAGACTTAGAAGTGACTTGCCCAAGGTTGCCCAACTAGGCAGTGACTCCCATGCCTAGGCTCTTTCCTTGTGACCCTTGTGCACAACTTGCATTGTGCTTTCTCCATCTATTGCCTTGATGCCCCAGCAATAAAGCTTCAGGAGTCCTGTAAGGATAGGGAGCTGGGCCACACCTCTCCTGGGTCCTCCACACATACGTCCCAAAACTTTTCCTTCCTAGTTCAACGACCGCCTCCTTTACTGCGTGCCCAGGCTGCGGCTCCTTGGCCAGAAGTTTAGCGTGCGGGCACGCATTGATGTAGATGGCATGGAGGTGAGTACCAGGAAGTGGGAGATGAGTACCTGGAGTGGGAACTTGGTTCTGGGAGGGATAAAGTTGTTCTGACTTTGACCCTAAGTCTTTGTATGCATGTGTGCAGAGGGTAAGGGCTCTGTGGAGCTTAGTTATCCTCACAAAGACTTTTTCTCCCTCCTTTCAGCTAAAGGAAAGCTCCAACCTCAATCTGCCTCGCACCTTCCTGGTGTCAGGAAAGCAGCGCTCCCTGGAGCTCCAGGCTAGGTACTTGACCTTACCTATACCTTCCCTCCAGTCCCCTCTTTCCCTTCAGATATGAGGCATCTAGTTCCAGGCTACCTCGCCAAGGAAGAGATCATTCCACAGAAAATATGGGCACCTTTTCCCAAAGATGCTGGCTTGCTCTTCTGATGGGTTTTGTTAGAGGAAGAGGGGAGAATGAGATATTAATCCCAACAGGAATAACAACAATACGGTTTCTTGTAGATTCAGAGATTGAAGAGAAGTAACAACCAAATGCAATGCTTGGTCCATGATAGAGCCTAATTTGAATGAAACCCTAAAATACCTTTGTAAGACAACAGGGAAAATATAAGTATGAACTGAACAATAACTGTTGGGTAATTACTGCTAACTTTTTCAGGTGTGATAATGGTATAATTGTTATACAAGAGAATGGCCTTGTTTTTTCATGATGCATGCTGAAGATTTAGTATCATGATACCTGTAATTTATTTTTAAAACAGAAAATGCACACATATATACATATATACACATACACATATATATATAACTGTATGTGAACTTATACATATATATGAAGTAAATATAGCAAAATATTTTTTAAATTTGCATCTATATAGTAGGCATACATTTAGTGAATTTGTGCTATCCTGTCTGCTTTTTTGTATGCTTGAAATTTTTTATAATAAAACTTTTAAAAATAACAACATTTAAAAATAACGTCTAGCCATTTAACAAAGGGGCTTTCATATCCATGCTCTACTTGGATCATTATAATAATAGCTCACATTTAGTGAAGACTTGCTCTTATGTTAGGCACCGTTTTAAGTGAATTTTAACTGAAACATTTTAAGTTTAACCTGACTAGTTGAATCCTTAAAACAACTCTTGAAGTAGCTACTGTTACCATCAACCCCATTTCACAGATGAGCAAACTGTGGCACAGAAGAGTTCTGTACCTTGCCCAAGATCTCATAGCTAGAAAGCAGAGATGGAAATAGAGCTCACATTGCCTTCTGAGGGCCCAAGTGATTAAGAACCGAGGTCAGGGTCAGGGCCAGGGAATGGATGCATAGGGGTAGATGATTTATTTCTGACAGGCTGCAAGGAAGTGAGAAATGAGAGTCAGAACCCTCACTGCTGGGACTGTGTGGAGGCTGGAAAGAGAGATGAATGTTACCTTTGAAGCTCTGGGGGACTGAGAGCATCCCGGAGGCCTGGGGCCTGCAGCCAGGAAGCAAGAACAAAGCCAATGTGGGCACATCCAGGAGGGGGCTCAGCAGAACCTGAGTGACAAGTCATATGACTCAGACCCATCTTCTGCTGGGAGGATGGGAGGGAGGGGGCTGCTGAAACACAATGGGGCCAGAGAGGAGCACTAAGCAGTGTAGGGTTTCCTCCTAGTGGCAGAGGAAAGGCATGGAGGGTTTGCTTTGCAATTGTTTGTACTGCCCTTTAAAAAATTTAATGAAAAATTTCAAATATCCAGAAAAGTGGAAGTACAACAAACACCCATATACCTACCATTTAGACAACTAGTGTTCAACCTTGGCAACACAGGGATCAACTGGGGAACTTTTAAAAAATGCTGCTGTCTGAAGGGCGCCTGTCTGGCTCAGTCAGTAGAGCGTGTGACTCTTGATCTCAGGATTAGAGGTTTGAGCCCCATGTTGGGTGTAGAGATTACTTAAAAATAAAATCTTTAAAAAAATACTGATGTCTGAAACCCACCCTCAAAGGCTGATTGAATTTGTCTGGGGCACAGACTGAACATGAGGAGTTTTAAAAGCTCCCTTGGTGGTTTTAGTGTGTGCACCAAGGTTTAGAACCAACTTAAGAATCAACAATTATTGACATTTTGCCATATATATCTTTGGCTGAACCATTTTAAAGTAAAGACATGATACTTCACCCCAGGCCTTTCCTTTCCTCTAGCTGCATATATATGTGTATGTACACACACACACACACACACACACACACACACACACACATACACACACACACATTTTCTTTCTATATTTTATTATGAAAATATTCCAAAATACAGAAAAGTTAAAAAAAATTATACAGTGAACAACTGTAAACCCACTGTACAGATTCTATAAGTGCTAACATTGTCCTGTATTTACTTTATCACCAATGTATCCTTTTATCCATCCACCAATCCATCTGGTTTTTTTAACATGCATTTCAAACGAAGTTACAGGCATCACTACACCTCATCCCTTAAAGACTTTGGTGTGCATATTATTTTTTTTTAAAGATTTATTTATTTGACAGAGAGAAATCACAAGAGAGGCAGGCAGAGAGAGAGGAAGGGAAGCAGGCTCTCCACGGAGCAGAGAGCCCGATGTGGGACTCGATCCCAGGACCCCGAGATCATGACCTGAGCTGAAGGCAGCGGCTTAACCCACTGAGCCACCCAGGCGCCCCTGGTGTGCATATTATTAACTAGAGTTCAATATTTGTTAAACATCCTCTCCTTTTCTTGAGGCCAAATTTTCACACAGTTAAATGCACAGGTCTTAAGTGTGTACCATCACTAAGTTTTGACAAATATAAACACACGTCACATGTTTTTTTAAAAAAATGGAATGCTGTGTGTATTTTGTTTTTACTTAACATCAAGAGCTTTCTATACCACTTAACATATTATATTTCACTTAACATATTATAAACAGCTTTCTATACCATTTATGTTGTCTGACAGTAATGATATACCATCATTTCTTTTTATCGGATCCCCTGTTGGGCACTTAGGCTGCTTCCAATTTTTCATAATAAATAGCATTGCAATGGACATTCTTGTAGCTAAATATTAACTGCTATCCTTAATTTTTCATGAAGTGGTTCTAAGGATGTAGTCAGATCTTCATATTAGAAAAATACTTTGGATGTCTGGTGTGTAGATGTGGAAGGGGATTAGATGAGGCCAGGTAGGAGTCAGCCAAGAAACTGGGTCCTGTCCCTAGTAAGCAGTTTATGGAGCTGTCCCAGCCTAGAGGCCTTGGAGACTCCAGGGCAGACGGGAGAGGTGGGAAAGGAAGGGAAAAGGAAGAGGTAATTCACACTGATTGAGTACCTAGTGGACCAAGGATTGTGCTGGGCATTTTATCTATATCACTTGTTACTGCTCAAAACAACCCAAACTGATCATTCTCTTCATGTAAAACGGAGAAGAAAATGGACTAAAGGAAAACAAGCTCCCCACCCTTTCTCAAATTTGCCATTCCAACAACAGGGAACTATTTATGGTTTCTTGTATGTTCCATAATTTTACACACACCTCACCCATAACCCTCTACTTGAGGCCCAGTACCTCCTTGAAGAAACCTCTCCACCCATCACAGTGCTAATCTCCCTGTATTGTCTCTATCTCCCCTCCTAGACCATGAGCTCCTTACGGGTAGGGCCAGCCCTCTCTAAGCCCCAAGTCCCTAGCACAGGGTCTGGTAACGGCTGAATAAATAAACACAGGCTACATGACTTGCCTAAGGTCACATAATAAGTGAAGGACCAGAGGGTCAAAACCCTGGTCTGTCTGACTCCAAAATACTGTTTACCACTCTAGTTGCTTTTGGTTGGCTTGCCTAACCCAACATTTTTCTTTCCCCCCCGCCCCCCAAGGACTGAGGAGGAGAAGAAAGACTGGGTCCAGGTAACATCCAAGAAGGCTTTGTGGTAGGGGGCTGGAGGAGTACTAACAGGTCTCCTTGGGATTTGTGGACTCTCCCCTAAAACTCATATCAGACCAGAATGGGCCTGGACATGGCTTTCCAACAAACTTTACCATTCCCGTTTTACAGATAAGCAAACTGAGGTCCAGAGGTTAAACAGAAACTCACAAATTCTCCCCTTAGGAAGATGGCTCCTCTGAGGGTATAACCCCAGTGAGTTAAATCCTGTAAAACCTGAAGCCCAGACAGTGGCCAGGAAGACCTGTGATTTTTCAACCACTGATGTGAGAATTGGATTTGGGATTGGTCTTGCTCAAGATCATATGCCTAACAAGGGGCAGAGTCTGGCCAAGAAACCAAGTCTTCCGACTCCAGGCTAGTTCATAGGAAGGTGAGGTGAGGGTGGAAGTAGGTGGGTTGTGAGGTGATCTGACCTTTTATTTCTTACAACCTCCTTTATAGGCCATCAACTCCACCCTCCTGAAGCACGAACAGACGCTGGAGACCTTCAAACTGTTGAACTCAACAAACAGGGAAGATGAAGACACACCCCCCAATTCTCCAGTAAGAGTCCCCACCCTCTCCCCCTGCACTGGGACCCCTTCCAGGCTTCCAAGTCCCCACTTTACCTTGAAATGATCCTTGCCCCTTCCCGGAGAGTGAAGACCAGAGAGGCAGAGCGCAGAACCTCAGAAGCACAGTCTTCTTTTGGTATGGCCACAGAGGAATCATGGGGGAAACTGAGGCCCAGAAAGTAAAAATGACTTGTCATCAGTAGTACAGTGAGGTAAGGACAGAGCAAGGACTCAAAGGCGGGTCTTCTGAATATATCTGCTGCCTCCCACTGATGATCCAAGCCTTGGGGCAGAGGGCAGGGGCTGGCTGGACTGGGCTGAGGAGTAGCTATCTCTGACCTGGGACCTGGCCCTCTCTCCAGAACGTGGATCTTGGGAAGCGGGCACCTACACCCATCAGAGAAAAGGAAGTCACCATGTGCATGCGCTGCCAGGAGCCCTTCAATTCCATCACCAAACGCAGGCACCACTGCAAGGCCTGCGGGCATGTGAGTTTTGGCAGGCAGGGGCAGAGCTAGGGAGGGGACAGGCTGGCAGCCTCTAGGCCCACTTCTGAGTGGGTTACCCTCCAAGTGGGGGAGGCCATGAGTCCACTATGGGAGGTGGTACACTGAAGGAAAGGACCTACAGGAACCAAGCTGTTTTTGCCCACTTGCCACCCCAGGTGGTTTGTGGGAAGTGCTCCGAGTTCCGGGCCCGCCTCATCTATGACAACAACCGCTCCAACCGTGTGTGCACGGACTGCTACGTGGCCTTGCATGGGGTGCCTGGGAGCAGCCCAGTCTGCAGCCAGCATACACCCCAGCGCCGGAGGTCTATCCTGGAGGTAAGAGCCAGGTCCCCAACTAACAGTCCCACACCGACCACATGGGCCCTAGCCACCCACCATGACTGACACACGCGTGGGCATCTCTGAAATGCTAGGGTGCTATGTGCTTCCACTGAGCAAGTGACCCAGGCTTGGAGTGAGTAAAATGAATGCAAGAGTGAATGAAAGATGAATTTTTATTTAAGTGCTTTAGCCATTTAATCCTCACAGTAAGTAATTTATCCATGCTATTCCTATCCCTGGGTTACAAATGAGGGAACTGAGGCTCAGGCAGTCATTTGCACAAATTACACAGCCAGCGAGTGGCAGAGCTAGTATGTTTTTTCAATAAACAAATTATCTTTTCTTATTACAAATAGGATATGTGCACTGGGGAAAATTAGACAATATAAACAAAAATAATAAAAACACCATATTCCTTCTACCTACTAGATTACCACTATTAATAGTTGTGCTATAGCATGCCATACATACATTTTTTATTTTGTTTTTAACCAAATTGAGGTATTTATTTCACTTAACATTTAAAGAATGCTTACTCTGCGGGGTGCCTGGGTAGCTCAGATGGTTAAGCGGCTGACTCTTTATTTCGGCTCAGGTCATGATCTCAGGGTCCTGAGATGGAGCCCTGGGGTGAGTTCCTCACTCAGGGGGGTGTTTGCTTGAGGATTTACTCTTCTGCCCCTAATTCCTGCTCATGTGCACGTGTGAGCGCTCTCGCTCTCTCTCTCAAATAAATAAATCTTTTTTAAAAAGAACGCTTACTCCGTGCCAGGCACTCTTCTGAGCATTTTGCATACATTAACTCATTTAAACTTTACAACAGACCTATATGTTCTCCTTCCAAGTCAGTACATTTTCATCTCAAGCTGGGATTCTAAGCCAAACTGCCTTACCCAGCTACCCAATCCTTTTCACAATGCTAGGTTTGCCTCTTGCTAAATCCAAGGCATGGATGTTATGATGAAAGACAATGAACAGGGAGAGGTATAAAGGTGTAAGTGACTTGAGGAATAAATCAACTGATGGAGCAATGCCTGCCTGGCATCTAGGTGGCCCTGCTAAACACCCCTCCCACCAACTCTTAGGAGGCAAGCAGCCACTGCAGTGCAGTAGACAAGCCTGGCTTTCAGCCTCAATTCTAACCCACAGGGGGTGGGGGTACTGGACAAATCCTTCCCGCCATCTGAGCTTAAGCCTTATCAATCCCTATGCTGAGGGCATGTCAAAGCCAAGAGTAGCCAGGCCAGACCTTCTATCAATACTGATGTCCCCTATGTCTCTGGCCACAGAAACAGGCCTCAGTGGCTGCGGAGAACAGCGTCATCTGCAGCTTCCTACACTACATGGAGAAAGGTGGCAAAGGCTGGCACAAGGCATGGTTCGTGGTCCCTGAGAATGAACCCTTGGTGCTGTACATCTATGGAGCCCCTCAGGTGTGCATCCCATTCTTTCAGGGCCTTTCAGCCACCTGGCAAAACCAGGCTGCTCCTCTTCCCTTTCAGTCCTTGACTTCTCCTTGGCCTTGGGGGATTGGGTAAGACTAAGGGGAAATCAGAACCCCTACCCTTGTGAGACAAAGACCAGCTAGAGACAAGGAGTGACTGTGGGCCAACATGTGTAGGGAAAAGTGGGGTGAGACAGTGGAGCTAGTTTCCTGGAGGAAGCCAGAGTGGAGGTTAGGCACTGCTAGGTCCAGTTTGGAGCGGGGAAGAACATGTAAATGGAGGGAACAGCTGAAACAAAGTCCTGCAAATATTATTTGTTATATTCTAAAGAGACTAGCCCAACTGGTTTTGGTTGTGGGAGGAAGTGGGTATTTGAGCTAGCCTGCATGCTAGCCTCAGTTGACATTTTTCAGTTGCTATCAGTGAAGCCATGGAAGTTTCCTGAGGAGGAGAAGGAAAAGAAGGGTTCAGCAGATGCAAAACTAGTGAGAAGCCCAGCCTCGAGGTGACCCCGGCTCTGTCCTGTTCCCTAGGATGTGAAAGCCCAGCGTAGCTTGCCCCTCATTGGCTTTGAGGTGGGGCCTCCTGAGGCAGGGGAGCGGCCTGACAGAAGGCACGTCTTCAAGATCACCCAGAGCCACCTGAGCTGGTACTTCAGCCCCGAGACAGAGGAGCTGCAGCGGCGATGGATGGCGGTGCTCGGTCGGGCAGGCCGTGGGGACACGTTCTGCCCAGGGCCCACACTGTCTGAGGACAGGGAGATGGAGGAGGCACCAGTGGCAGCTTCAGGAGCCATTGCTGAACCCTCTGAAGCCCCCCAGACCCAAGACAAGACCTAGAGGGTTTGGGAGGAACTGGGGCCCCCTGCACCATACTCTAGCTGCCCATGTCCAATTGGGGGCCCCAGCCCCTTCCCTCCCAGCTCAGTCAATACTTGAACTCCCAACATGGGCACTTTCAATCCCCAGTGCTTAGGTTTTTTAATTCATCTTTTCACAAAACATGGGCTTTAAAAAAAAAATTCCTATGGTGATGTTAATTTTTTTTAAATCCCTGTCCCCAGGAAGGGTGGGAGCTGTTGCCAGACCCCCTTGAATTAGGCTGTTTTGTCCTCCATCCCTTCACCATCCTACAGATCCTGCCTCCACCCAAGTCCCCCCCAAACTGGAGGCAGGAGATTTGGATTCAAGTGCCAGCTCTGCCACTGACCCCATGGCCCTGGCCCACCCCTGCCCCCCCAGCCAGTGTCTTTACACACGTTACGTGGGGTGGTGACCAGACCCCTCCTGCCTCTCCCATGGCTTATAGCTTCTACCCGGCCCCAAGGCTACCCAGTATTTTATCGTCCAGACCCATGGCAGGGCCACAGGGCAGGACAGGGGAATGGGGGGAAGACAATGGATACTCTTTTGTTTTGTTTTTTAAAGAAAAATACAGTTTATTTCGAGCTTATGGAAACTTTCAGACTGCTGCTGTGTTCCATTTATCCACCTGTTTGTTCAAGGTAACAGGCTGCTAGGGTGGGCCCAAAAACTGCTCCCTTAATGAGCTCTGAAGCCCAGCTCCTAAAAGGCTGATTCTAAGGCTCTTCACCGGTCAAGTCACAGATTAAACAATAAGGTACTATTTACTGAGGTTTTAAGCCTCATCCCTGGATTTGGGTAACTATATGGAAAGAGGCTGGAGGAGAAAGAAAACAAAGTCCAGGTCCCCCAGGCTCACCACCTAGCCAAAGTCTTAGACTTCCTGAAGGAACCCAGGGCTAGCGGCTAAGCTGCAGAAAAGGAGTGTTCCTGGGAGGTTCCAATTTCTGGGCAGGGGTACAGAGCTGCTTTGTGTGTGTATGGGCAGGGGAAAAAGAAAAAGAGGTACCACAGCTATTTTCATTCACATCTTTAACTCATCTTGCTTCTAATTTGCAAGTTCATCTCAACATTCCTGACCCAGCAGGGCTACTGTTTCTCCTGCTGGTCTTCTCCCTTCACAGATCCACCTGGCCACTGTCAACCACTGTTTAGCTTCTCCAGTCATGCCCTCACCTGCTCAACCCTCCCTCTTCATACTAACCACACCTGAGAGGCAATGTACTGTGAAATCAGGCCCATCATGCAGACAGTAACTTAAGACCCAAGGGAGTGGGTGAACCAGGTCATACTACCTCGAGAGCAAGGACCCTAGGGCTCTTCTTCCCCTGGAGGAAACTGAATAGGGGAACAGGAAGAAGGTGGAGATGGGGGAACCAGCCCAAGAGTCTGCAACCCTCCCCAAAACCCCTACAGACAAGGCTCAAAACAACTAGCAAGCAAGGGCCCAAACCATTTCCAGCCCCACTCATTTCTTTCTCCGGACAATGGTCCAGCCATCCTCCACTATATCCTCTTCTTTAATAGTCTGGGAGTCTGGACCAGAGGATTCAGGTTGGGGGCAAACCCCATCTGTAGCTGCCCCATCATTCGTAGCTGTGACCTGGAGGAGAAATACAGGAGAGAGCTAAATACAACTCCTCCTGGCTATGGCCACTGGAGACCCAGGCTCTCTTCCCAGCTTTGCCAGGACTGGCTGTGTGACCTTAGGAAAGTTCCCTGCCCTCTCTGGATAATATATCCCCCCGCCCCATCACTTCTCTATGAAATTAGCTGATTTCCCAGAAAATTGAAGATCTCTGCATCTCCCCACCCAAGGGCACCCCCCTTCACCTCCATCTCCTCCACGCTGTCCGCATCATCTTCATCCGTTTCTCGGGCTGTTGTAACTGCAGTGGCTCCGACCCTGTACTTTCTTTGGGTAATGTGAAAGGCCATCTCCTTCAGAGCAGCCCCATCACCCCTCTGGAAGTGGTAGAACATGGTCTGTAGCTGCTGGCTCACCTACCAAGAAAACATTCAACTAGCTTGGATTTTTTGGAGAACCTACAATACAACCCGCATGTGTTTGCAGCAAGAGTAGGGAGGGGTTTGGAATTTTCCAGAAGAGAATGGGGCTCTTTCTTCCCCCAAGGAGTTCACTACTGAAGGAACCATATACGAAGGATCCAGGTAAGAGTCTAAAGTATGGAAGGAAGGCTTCCTAGCAAAGGAAGGCACTAGAACTTGGTTTGAAAGAAGAGGTAAAAGGGAAGGCAATCTCAGCAGGGCTTGATGGGGAAAATGTTAACCAGAACAGGGGTGGAAATGTACCTGGCCTGACCTGCCTTTGGGACGGGGGTAAAGAATGGACCCGGTTGAGGGGCGCCTGGGTGGCTCAGTGGGTTAAAGCTCTGCCTTCAGCTCAGGTCATGATCCCAGGGTCCTGGGATCGAGCCCCACATCAGGCTCTCTGCTCCGCGGGGAGCCTGCTTCCTCCTCTCTCTCTGCCTGCCTCTCTGCCTAGTTGTGATTTCTCTCTGTCAAATAAATAAAATTAAAAAAAAAAAAAGAATGGACCCGGTTGAGAATGCTGTATGCAGAGAAATTAAAGAGAAGAGGCAGAGTTTGGAAAGACCTGGGAAGACTAGACTTTTTCCTTTAGGCAAAAGGGAGTCACAGAAGGTTCTTGCACAGGACTCAAGAAAAGAATGGTTAGACCCAAAGTCTTTTTTTTTTTAGAGATAACAAGTAGGCAGAGAAGCAGGCAGAGAGAGAGAGAGAGAGAGGGAAGCAGGCTCCCTGCTGTGCAGAGAGCCCGATGTGGGGCTCGATCCCAGGACCCTGAGATCACGACCTGAGCCGAAGGCATTGGCTTTAATCCACTGAGCCACCCAGGTGCCCCTAGACCCAAGATCTTGGCCTAAAAACAAACAGACAGGGAGAAGAAAGACTGCAGGAAGGGAAATGGGAGTTAGTCCACAATATGCTCACCTGGGGCAGACTTCCATCCTCCACAACAGTATCAAATTCGTTCGTCATGAGCTCCCCGAGGAAGTCCTCCACCTCATCTAGCTCCAAGTCAGCTAGTAGGAAAGCAAAGACCAGCCACCTTAATCACTCATGCCCACTACTATTCAATACCTACTTGGTGGGTCCACACCCAATTGGTGGGTAAAGGCCCCAACAGTGAGCCTTTTATTCACTTAAGTGCTCTGTACTCCAGGTTTTTAATGTGATTCTTAAAAGCCAAACACTAAACATAAATACCTAATTTCCAATCTCCTGCATCCTACCAATCCCTCTTATTCCCAAAGCATCCCAACTACACTCACCCTCTTTCATCTGACCTATTTTAACTGGCCTCCTCTCTGTGACCTTGAACAAGTTACTTATCTCTGTGCCTGTTTTCTCATCTACAAAATGGGGCTAACAGCGGCCTTCTTGAAGGTCTGTTATGAGAAGTCCCCTAAATAATGCCTGGCATAGGAGAGACCCATTATCCTTGTTAATTTCCATCACTCAAGGGCTGAAGTTTCTGAAATGTAGAAACCCTTCACAACTGTGGCTCCACTGAATGGGACAGATAAGAAAAAATGGATATAAGTACTTCCAATGATGAAATCATCATAGCCTTGATATCAACATCCTATTATGTGATTCTGGCTAATCTCCACCATCTAGTCTTCAGTTACCTTCTGGGCCCCTGCTCTACTTTTTCTCAATTAGAGAATTACTCAAGACAGTCTTCCACAAAGCTCCTCACTCTCCCTTCCCTCTGGGAGAGCTCGTTAACCCTTGACTTTCCCTAGCACTCTCATCTAATATCCCCCAAAGCCGTCTCCAACACAGACTACACTCTACCAATTTCACAGATGCCTCAGGCCCTCCACATCCAAAGCCAAACTCACCATCTTACCACTTCAAACCTACTTCTTGTCCTCCAGGGTTCCTCTATTCCATGTAAGGCACCTAATCCACCCAGTGACTCAAACCCAAAACCTGCCTCCTTTTTCCTCCCTCTTCACGGCCAAACAATCTCCAAGACACCAATCCATTGCTATTGCCACTGCCCTAGTTCATGCCTCATTATTTTCTACACAGAAATAACCTTCTCATCAGTCTTTCCCTCTCCAGTCATGCTCCATACCGATTATTTTCTGAACTTTCTAGTCAACAAATCTCATCCTATTACTCACCTTAGAAAGGGCCCATGAATTTTCATCACCTACAGCAGTGTTTCATATCCTGCTATTCAGGAATAGCTGTCCTCCTGGTTTTTAAAGAAAGCTATCCATAGAAAGCTAATGAGAAACAAAGGAAAACGGGCTTTTTTGTGATTCTTATCATTAGCCAAACTTTTATTATGTTAATGATTACTGTGACTCCTAAGGAGGAGCTGAAGAAAAAGTTCTTACATAATTTGACTGGAGAAGCTTTTTCTTCACTGAATATCTAATAGAACTATTATTCCATAGCCTGCATTTTGGCAAACACTGGCCTAACAGACAAACCAAAGGCATGTAGCATCTTCCATGCCTTAACCTCTTCCCAGGACCTCCCCGGGTCACCCCCCAGATTCATTCTCAACCACTCCTACCTACACTCACAAGCGCGCACACACTCTTACTCCAATACTGAGCTCCCTGCCACTTTCCAAATATAACACATAATCTTCTCATACCACAGAACTTATTTGTGTGTGCTCTGTCTCCCCCACCTAGTTAACTCCTTTTCATCCCTTAAGACTCAGCCAATCACTACCTCCCTAAACAATCTCCAAAGGAAGCCTCCTCCTCAGTCTCAGGCTACCCAAGCACCCTGAGCTCATCCTTATTAGAACATCACCCAGACTGTAAATGCCTACTTACTTAAATGGATCCATAACTAGATGGCAAACTTCCTTGTGATGACTCTGCCTAATGTCATCTACAAGACCAAAAGAAAAAAACCTGAATAAAGAATTTTGTAAAAATCTTACTATTCAAAAGACCCTCTGAAGGGTCCCCTATTCTTACATGACCTTAAAGACACATCAAAGCTGTAGATCTTTGGGGCACCTGGGTGGCTCAGTGGGTTAAGCCGCTGCCTTCGGCTCAGGTCATGATCTCAGGGTCCTGGGATCGAGCCCCACATCGGGCTGTCTGCTCAGCAGGAAGCCTGCTTCCCCCTCTCTCTCTGCCTGCCTCTCTGCCTACTTGTGATCTCTCTGTCAAATAAATAAAATCTTAAAAAAAAAAAAGCTGTAGATCTTTGCTGTCCAAATAACCAAAAGTCATTACTGAGCACTCAAAATGTGGCTAGGCCAAATTGAGAAGGTGCTAAGATTGTAAAATACCCACCAGATTTTGAAAACTTAATACTAAAAAGGGATGTAAAATATCTCATGAGTTATCTTTTATACTGATTACCTGTTGAGATATTTTAGATATACTGAGTTCAGTAACATTAATTTCATTTGCTTCTTTTTACTTTGTTGAAGCGGCTGCTAGAAAATTTTAAATGACATGATGTGAGTTGCATTGTATTGTTATTGGACAGTGCTGAGGTGAATACTTTAATATTTATTTTAGGCATTAGGAAACGGAGTCTCAGATAAAACAACTTGTCCAGAGTGATACCGCAAGCCAATGACACAGCCTCTAAGGCATCAGAAGTCAAGATTCTGACTCCCAAAGCCTGTATTCATTCCACCTCGACTTCAGTTAGGTACCATCCCACAACTGTTCAACAGGAAGCGCGCGCTCTACAGGACCCGCCTCCTCCTCCCCACGCCCCCAAAGACAGGTCGCAGAGCCTCACATTCACTCACCATTGCGGAAGAAGTACTCCTCTACTGCACCCCCCAACCACTCGGCCTTCTCTTGGCTGTGCACGCCCCCGAAGCCATTCTCCACAGCGATCTGCGAACACAGGCCAGAACCCACCACGTCAGCCTGGAAGCCGGCCAGAGGTGGTGTAGGGTTGGCTGCTTATGCCGCCCAGTGGCGCCTCAGGCGCGTTGTCCAGCCAACTCTTGTTCTGCCCCAGACACTAACCTTTATCTTAGCCGTGGCCCTACTCACCTGCAAGGCCGGCCAGGCTTCCAGCGCCGCGCGGACGCCAGCCACGAACAGCGCCCGCGAATCTTCCCCAGCTCCAGCCATCATCCGTCTTCTGACCACGCGATGCCCAGGAGGCCCAATGGCTGCGCAGCACAGCCCAGGCCAAATGAGCCGAAAGCCGAGCCTGAGAACGCAGATGTGCCTTTCCGCGGACCTGGCAGCAAGACTAGAGCAATAGAAAAGTCTATCAGAGCAATGAATGACATCACCGCAGTTAACTCCTATGTAATAAACCAAAGGAAGCCAGGAGTGGAGGTCGCGCGGGGCCATGGGTTCCTGAAAGGTGTGAGGAACTTAATAAAGATACGGATTCCAGGCCTTGGGGCAGAGGAATCAACCTCAGGGAGCTTAGACTTAAAATTTGCATTAAAAAAAAGTTGTAACATCCATAAAACACTGCACCCAACAGCAACAACAGACTATACATTTTTCTGAAGTGCACATGGAACATTCTCCATGACAAACCATATGATAAGTTGTAAAGCAGGCCTCAATGGATTTAAAGGAATTGAAATCACACAAAATTTGTTCTCCCACCACAATGGAGTGAAATTAAAAATCAATAACAAAAAATTTGTGAAATTCACAAATATGTGGAAATTAACACATTTTTAAATAACAAATGGGTCAATGAAAAAATTATGAAGGAAACTGGGAAACAAACTGAAATGAATGAAAATGAAAGCACAGCACATCGATATTTATGAAATACAGCTAATACAATGCTTAAAGTGAATTTTAGGGCAACTGGGTGGCTCAGCGGGTTAAGCCTCTGCCTTCCGCTCAGGTCATGGTCTCAGGGACCTGGGATCGAGCCCCACATCCGCCGGCTTCTGCTCAACAGGGAGACTGCTTCCCCCTCCCACCATCCCTGCCTGCCTCTCTGCCTACTTGTGAGCTCTGTCAAATAAATAAATAAAATCTTAAAAAAAAATCAAGTGAGTTTTATAGCTATAAGCACCTATATTAAAAAAGAAGAAAGATGTCAAATCCATAACCTAACCTTTCACCTTAGGAAACAGGAAAAAGAAGAACAAAGTAATCCAAAAGCAAGCAGAAGGAAGGAAATAATAAAGATAGGACAGAAAATACCTGGAATAGAAAACAAAGCAATAGAGAAAATCATGAAACAAAAGTTGATTATTTGAAAAGATCAACAAAATTGACAAATTTTTAGCTAGGTTGACTAAGTAAAAAAGAAGAATCAAATTACTGAAATCAGGAATGAAGGAGGTGACATCACTACCAACTAGCCAAAAAAGATTACATATTGTATAATATCATTTAATATGAAATGTACAGGGGTGCCTGGGTGGCTCAGTTGTTAAGCATCTGCCTTTGGCTCAGGTCATGATCCCAGGGTCCTGGGATTGAGCCCAGCATTGGGCTCCCTGCTCCATGGGGAGCCTGTTTCTCCCACTCCTCCTGCTTGTGTTTCTGCTCTCGCTATCTCTCTCTCTCTCTCTGTCAAATAAGTTAAAAAAAAGTAGTATGAAATATACAGAATAGGCAAATCTACAGAGATATAGAAGAGGTTAATGGTTGCCCAGGCTTTGGGGAGGGGAGAAATGGGATTTCTTTGGGGGGAGATGAAGATGTTCTAAAATTAGATGTGTGATGGTTGCTGTTGGGTGCTGAGTTGTGAGTCATCCCCTCCATTCATATGTTGAAATGCTAAGACCCAATACCTCAAAATGTGACTGTATTTGGAGACAGAGCCTCTAAAGAGGTAAATAAGGTAAAACGAGGCCCTAGAGGTACGCCCTAATCCAATACAATTGGTTTCATTGTAAGAAAAGGATATTAGGGCATAGAGAGAGACATAAGATGCACAGAGAAATGGCTATGTGCACAGAAGGTAAACATCTGCAAGCCAAAGAGAAAGGCCTCAGAAGAAACCAAACCTGCTGACACCTTGATCTCAAAGTTCTAGAATTTCGAGAAAATAAATTTTTGTTGTCAAAGCCACCAGTCTGGTATTTCGTTATGGTAGCCCTAGCAAACTAACACAGTTACACAACGCCATAAATATACTAAAAACCATTGAATTTTACACTTTAAATGGGTGAAATTTATGGCATATAAATAATATCTCAATAAAGCTGTTCTTAGAAAAATAGCATAGGTGATTCCCTCTCACAGCAAGGATTGCAAACTTTGGACTAGACCATGTTAACAAACAATACTGTCACTTCTGTGCCTGGGCCCCTGCTGAGTATTGCTGTGTCATGCATGGGGTTTGATCAAATGCCTAAGGAGTTTACAGTCCATCATGCAAGACTGGCCAAGGACCCTAGAGAATGATCAGTGCTCTGGATCAATCTAGGTGTTAAAGGACCTGAAGCAGATAGAATTCTGCAAACTGTCTTTAAGAGAAATGGTACAAATTAGGTATGAAGGTATTGCTTTAGATTTATAAAAGAAATCACAAATGTTACAAATTACAAAACTTTTTAAAAACTGACAAATACCATAAACATTCTCAAACCCCACAAAATAAAATATTTTTATCAATTGTTTGACACATCTCCCCACTAATTTTCCTTTTGGTTACAAGCTCCTTGATACCCTTCTCTAAATAAATATGACAATTACTTTATAATAACATTTTCTAGAGATAATACAAAGAATTCAATTGAATTCAATGTTATTCAGTTGATAAAAATTCTTATTGGTAGTTTAGAAAAGTGTCGACTTCACAATTTGTTATTAGTGAGGTAAATTTTAAGATTGTTGTCGAATTTAGAGAAATCTCTCTTTTTTTTTACATGTGAGCTATAAAATTTCAGGGTATTTTAACTGTTCTTGTGCAATGACAAATCGTAAATGCTCTTCAAATTGACTGCACTCAATAATCAGGGACTCGGAAGTGGCATGTGTAAGTATGGGGTGCTGAGGCTTAAGCTTTATTGTTCTATTATAAATCCATCTCTGTGCAATGTTAGAGGAGAAGGGAGCACAGGGGCTCATGAGAATCCAGCAGAGGGAGCCCCTGACCCAGCCTGGGGGCTTGTGGCAGTCTCTCAGAGATGACACTTGAGCTGATTTATCTTAAAAGTTTGAGTGGAATTTTGCCAGGTGGTGGGGTGTGTTACTAAATAAAGAGAGAGAGAGAGAGACTTTCCTGCTGAGGAAACAATGTATATACAAAGACACAGAGGCAGAAAACAACATGGTATGAAATGATAACCATGAGCATTCCCAGGCTGACAACTTTATAAGGCATAAACTCCTACAGAGCTATTGAGACTCATTCAAACAGACTCAGCAACTTAAATTGAGTTCAAATAAGCCCAAACAGGGGCGCCTGGGTGGCTCAGTGGGTTAAGCCGCTGCCTTCGGCTCGGGTCGTGATCTCAGGGTCCTGGGATGGAGCCCCGCATCGGGCTCTCTGCTCCGCGGGGAGCCTGCTTCCTCCTCTCTCTCTGCCTGCCTCTCTGCCTACTTGTGACCTCTCTCTCTGTCAAATAAATAAATAGAATCTTTAAAAAAAAAAAATAAGCCCAAACAAAGATATTGATATTAGTCACCTCTGCATGAGTTTCCAGACTAAGGCTTCAAATATATATGGAGAGAGTAGGTAAGATGCTGGTCACCCGTTCCAGGGTGTTGTGGAGGTTTTTCCCACACCACCAAGTAATTTTCTGACATCAGCTATGTGTCTTCCAATTCAACTTACTTCTGATACTGCCTACCTGGAGATAGACTCTGATCCCATAGGCTAAAAGTTTAGTCTTACAGGGGTGCCTGGGTGGCTCAGTTGGTTAAGCAACTGCCTTCAGCTCAGGTCATGATCCTGGAGTCCTGGGATCGAGTCCCACATCAGGCTCCCTGCTTGGCCGGGAGTCTGCTTCTCCCTCTGACACCCTCCTTCTCATACTCTCTCTCTCTTTCTCATTCCCTTTTGCCATTCCCTTTAAAATCTTAAAAAAAAAAGTTTAGTCTTACAAATCTGCCCCCCCCCCCGACATACACACATCGCATGCCAAATACAAGTGCAGGTTGTTGCCTGTGCTTCTGACCAAAGGGCTATATATGGGAGGGAACAAAAACCCCATCCTCTGATTCAATTAATTTGCTACAGGGGCTCACAGAACTCAGAGAAACGTTTTACTTACTAGATCATCAGTTTAGGGTTGCCTGGATGGCTCAGTCAGAAGAGCATGTGACTTTTGATCTTGGGGTCATGAGTTGGAGCCCCACATTGGGTGTAGATAGATAAACAAACTGAAGTTTAGATTATTGGTTTATTATCAAAGGATATAACTCAGGAACAGCCAGATGGAAGAGATGCATAGTGCAATGTGTGCGGAAGGAGCAAGGAGCTTTCATGCTCTCTCTGAATCTCCCTATGATCATTAACCCAGAAGCTCTTTGACAGGGTTTTTATGGAGGCTTCATTACATAGGCATGATTGATTGAATCTTTGTACATTAGTGATTTGTTGGTGGTGGTGTCATTTAGTCTTTATTTCATAATCATAAACTTCACCCTGCAATCCAGCTAGACTTGGAGTAAGGAAAATACAGAACCCAGAGAACTATAACAAGAGCACAAAGATTATAGGATATTTTGAGCAGCTGGAGGTGAAGGGGTGCTCTCTGAGCTACAGAAGGAAGGATCTGATAGTTGAAAGAAAACACAAGTCAAATTTATTAGACTCGTCCACAGTCAGCAATGGTGATCTTCTTGCTGTTTTTGCCATCGCTGGTCCCAAAGTACTCAATGGCTTCCACAAGATTCACACCTTCTTTCACCTTGTCAAAGACCACATGCTTGCCATCCAACCACTCAGTGTTGGCAGTGCAGATGAAAAACTGGCAACTCTTCATGTTGGGCCCAATATTTGCCACGGACAAGATGCCAGGACCTGTGTGCTACAGGATGAAACTCTCATCATCAAATTTCTCCCCATAGGTGGACTTGCCACCAGTGCCATTATTGCATGTGAAGTCACCACCCTGGCACAGAAATCCCAGAATATTCCTGTGAAAGCAAGAGCCTTTATAACCAAATCCTTTCTCCCCAGTACTCAGACCATGAAAGTTTTCTGCTGTCTTTGGAACTTTGCCTGCAAACAGCTCCAATCTGTTAAAATAGATTTATGAATCAGATGAGTAGTCATTTCTTGGTTTCCAGGTCCCTTACCTCAAAGGAGACGTGACCCAAGGGCTTACCACCCACAGCAATGTGCATGGTGGGGTTGGCCATGACTGGTGACATGGGAGGTTCCAGGGCAGTGGTGTCTGCAATGCCATTGGTGATTGAATTCAACCTCCAGCCCCTCTCCCCTCCCAGGAGGTTGAGGGGTGAAACTGAAACTTCCAAACTTGTAATCACAGGGTGGCTCTACAGGCAACATAGCCATAGATACCTTTTACCATTCTCATCACTTAGGAAATTACAAAGATTTTAGGAGCTCTGTGCCAGGAAAGGGTTCAAAGTCCAAATACATATTTTAATATATTTTTTTATATTTTATTTACTTATTTGACAGACAGAGATCACAAGTTGGCAGAGAGGCAGGTGGGGAGGGGGGCAGCAGGCTCCCCGCTGAGCAGAGAGCTGGATGCAGGGCTCAATCCCAGGACTCTGAGATCATGACCTGAGCTGAAGGCAGAGACTTTAACCCACTGAGTCACCCAGGCACTCCTCAAATACATTTTTTTATTATAAATCACAATATCACAGTAGATCTTCTAGAAGTACCCACACTTGGGACTCCACTCTGGGCTCCAACCAAGGCCTCTGAATGAACCCTGAGATTTAGCCTTAAGACTGAAGTCCAAGGTTAAGTATACTAAGTGACAGACTTCCTCTTTTTTGTGCCTTGAATCCATTGGCAATCTGTTGAAGCCAATATGTCCCTTCCCAGATTAATGTTTTTTAATGCATAAAATAAAATTTACATTATAAAGGAAACCAATTATATTAAAATATAGTTATAAGTGAAATAAGTCAAACAGAGAAAGACAATTATCATATGGTTTCACTTATTTGTGGAACATAAGGAATAACACAGAGGACATTAGGAGAAGGAAGGGAAAAATGAAAGGACGTGTATCAGAGGGGGAGACGAACCATAAGAGCCTATGGACTCCAGGAATCAAACTGAGGCTTTTAGAGGGGAGAGGAGTGGTGGGATCAGTGAGCCTGGTGATGGGTATTAAGGAGAGCACATACTGCATGGAGTACTGGGTGTTATACGCAATCAATGAATCATGGAACACTACAGCAAAAACTAATGATGTACTGTATGATGACTAACATAATAAAAATAAATAAATAAAATATAGTTATCAAAACATTACAAAACTAATTGTAATATACATTTTTTATTAATGCCTTAAATACAATGCTCTACTAGCAGGTTAGTAGTTAAATGACTCTTGCGATTTCAAATTAATGACTATAAATAACATCTTTTAAAAATATTTTATTTATTTATTTGACAGGGAGAGACAGCAAGAGAGGAAACTCAAGCAGGACAAGCAGGAGAGGGAGAAGCAGGCTTCCTGCTGAACGGGGATCCTGAAGAGGGCTCAATCCTAGGACCCCAGTATCATGACCCAAGCCAAAGACGTGTTTAACAACTGAGCCCCCCAGGTGCCCCACTGTAAATAACATTTTAAGAGATCTGTTATGAGGGGTGCCTGGGTAGTACAGTCAGTTAAGCATCTGATCTTAGTTTAACTCAGGTCATAATCTCAGGGTTGTGAAATCAAGCCCTGCATTGAGCTCCATACTGAGCAGGGAGTCTGCTCAAGATTCTCTCTCCATCTCCCTCTGCCCCTTCCCCTCTATAAAATAAACCTTTCTTTAAAAAAGACCTGCTACGAAAAATATCTGTGTGTTGGTGACAAATTTAATATGATTGCTAATACTACTGTGGTTGGCTACCTACATTTATTATTGAAAGAAATGCCTATAATAGACACATGAAAAAATGTTCATCAACACTAGCCATCAGGGAGATTCAAATCAAAACCACATTGAGATACCACCTTACACCAGCTAGAATGGCCAAAATGAACAAGACAGTAAACAACATGTGTTGGAGAGGATGTGGAGAAAGGGGAACCCTCTTACACTGCTGGTGGGAATGCAAGTTGATGCAGCCACTTTGGAAAACAGTGTGGAGATTCCTTAAGAAACTAAAAATAGAGCTACCCTATGACCCTGCAATTGCACTACTGGGTATTTACCCCAAAAATACAGACGTAGTGAAAAGAAGGGCCATCTGTACCCCAATGTTCATAGCAGCAATGGCCACAGTCACCAAACTGTGGAAAGAACCAAGATGCCTTTCAACGGACGAATAGATAAAGAAGATATGGTCCATATATACTATGGAGTATTATGCCTCCATCAGAAAGGATGAATACCCAACTTTTGCATCAACATAGACAGGACTGGAAGAGATTATGCTGAGTGAAATAAGTCAAGCAGAGAGAGTCAATTATCATATGGTTTTGCTTATTTGTGGAGCATAAAGAATAACACGGAGGACATGGGGAGATGGAGAGGAGAAGGGAGTTGGGGGAAATTGGAGGGGGAGATGAACCATGAGAGACTGTGGACTTTGAGGAACTAACTGAGGGTTTGGGAGGGGACAGGGGTGGGAGATTGGGTGAGCCTGGTGATGGGTTTTGTGGAGGGCACGTATTGCTTGGAGCACTGGGTGTGGTGCATAAACAATGAATTCTGGAACACTGAAAAGAAATTTAAAAAATAAATAAAAATGTAAAAAAGAAAGAAAGAAAGAAATGCCTAATTTCATTTGAGGTTAGAAATAAGATGTATTTTTTTCACATCTAAATCCACACTTAAGTTCTATGCATGACACTTACTCTACTCCTACTCTAGACCCTATTCTAGAGCGAACATTTCAGACTAGATTAAGCCTAGATGAAGAGGACCAGATTAACATGGTAAAGACTGAAATCCCAAAACCTAAGCCTAAACTCAATTCCCAACATGATACCTGAGACTAAGATCCAAGATTAAAACACAGATTGAATTGCCAAACTGAACTGCTAGTGTTTAAATGCAGCAGGTTCTTCCAGATGGAAATTTTCAGACTAGAACCCAGCCTGGAATCCCAAGAAAGAGCCCACCACACAGAGATCCCAGGTGAGGTTATCATATTGAGATGCCCTAGGCTTGGCTCCTCAGGATAAAATATTCTGGACTGAACTCCCAAAATCTGATTGTCCCAGAATCTGATTGTCCCAAGGTGGCCAGACTCAGCCACCCACACTGAGCCTTGAGCCTGGCAATCACTTGGTGAGAGTCTCAGTCATATCTTAGATCAAAAATCAGTCTTCCATATCAAATCCTTGGGTGTTTCAAGAGTTAACTCTCAGTGTTTAAGCCCTCAACGTCATGTCCCATAATGAACTTCTAGGCAAAGGTATGCGATTGAAACCCTAAATTTAGCTACTCGAAGGAGGATAGGGATGATATCTGGAGGTGGTCCAAGTCTGAGTTCCCAGAAGGACCCCTCACATGCCTCAAACTAGCTTCACATTCCAACTTACATTTTCCCTTTCTCCTTTGGAACGGAACCCATATTTTTAGCTAAGTGGACATAAGTCCAGCTTAAAGACTATATTTCCTGGTATCCCTTGCAACTGATGGCCATGTGGTATAAGCTTTGGCAGTAAGATTTAAATGGAAGAGTGAGGCAGTTCCTTGGGACTGTTTTTACATGAGTGAAATAAAGGCTTCTATCTTGTTTGAACCACCAGTATTTACTGGCTCTCTGTTATGTGCAATTGCATCTGATGCAGGTGGAGCACCCTTGGCTGGGCTGAAGTCTGATCCACAATGACTCAGCATTCTAAGCCCAAATCCTGATGCTGAGCACCTAACAATTAGTGATCCAGACAGAGCTCCTGACTGACCAATGCAGTGAGACTGACCCCCAGTACTAAGCTAGTAGTGCCTTAGTCCTTAGACAGGCAACCATAAAGTAAGTGGTTCAGTTTCTAGACCAAACCCCCCAAAATTATGTCTCTAGAATAAATATCCTTCCTGAGCTCACTGAAGAAATTTCCCAGATTGTGCACAAGAGATAGTTTGCAGAACAAAGTTTCAGAACCCCATACTGGAACTTAGTATGAGAGGAAAAGTGATACAGGAGGTGAGGCGTGTGACACCAGCAAGGGCCTTATTAGTTCATGAAGTTTCAGGCCACACTCTGAGCCTCCCCCAAAATGAAACTCCTTACCAACCTCAGAATTAACCACTGAATGGAGCTAGCCCATTACATCCAGAGTCGGCCTCTTCACTGAACGTAGTAGACAGAATCCCCCAATTGGAGCCTCCAAACTGGTTCTCCAAAGCAGAATTCCCAGATAAATCTCCCTGAAGTCTATCTGCTAAACTGAGGTCCCAAGATCAAGTCCCTCAGGCTAAGACTCCAAAATCACCTCCAATGATAGCTCTAGGTGGTCCACCCAAGTTGTTCAGACTGAACCCAAATATAGGCCCTCAGAGTGAGGTCCCCAAATTGATTCCACAGATGAAATTTTCAGATCAAGGTCCTGTGCTAAAATTGAGACAACCAGTGACAATGTTGGAAGTTATCTGAGCCCTGTGTTCCTGGAAAATAGCCATGGTCCAAAACTCCTCCACACTTTGTACTCTGAGAAAGGGCTAACTACCAAGGACTTCCCTGCTCCCACATATTCTGAGATAAGACTCAGCCCCCCTTTCCTCAGTGACTCAGATAAGACCTGTCCCTTTTCTTCCTGATCACTCTATAAGACTCCTTAACTTTCCACTCTTGTCTACTTGCCTCCATAAAATTTCAGTCTCCCTTTCTTTCCTTTAAGACATTTCTCATTAGTGTATGATCTCTCTACTGTAATAGGCTGAATAAAAATATCCTCTTAATTGTCCAGAGTATTTTGTCTTTCATGCCAATCTCAGTCCTCACATTGAAGTACATTGCACTTAAATCCTCAGTGCCTCATTCATTCATTCATTCATTCATTCACCAAACGCTGATGGAATGCTGAATATGTGCCAGGCACTACACTAAGCTCTGTGCTAACAAGGCTTTGCTTTCACAGAGCTTACATTCAAGTAGGATAACAGGTGAGGGAGGAACAGTTTTTAATATGGTGGTCAGGAAAAAATGCTGGATGTAACATTTAAATTGTTTTTACAAGGAGGAGATAGGAGGCCAGAAGAAGATGGTTCCAACAAAAGTAACTTGTCCTTAGACAAGGATGATGGAACTTAGTATGAGAGGAAAAGTGATACAGGAGGTGAGGCGTGTGACACCAGCAAGGGCCTTATTAGTTCATGAGAAGAAATTGAATTACAGAGAAGCAAAAGTGGAAGCAAGAGACCTGTCAGAAAGCTCTTACAATAGTTCAGGTAAGAGACAATGGTAGTTTGGTGTAGGTTAGTGATAGTGGAGACTGAGACCTGTGGACAAATTCAAGACAAGTTTTAGAGATAAAACCCATAGTATGCTGTAAGAACTACTGAGTGTGGAGGAGTTGAGGGAAAGGCATGATTCTCAGTTTTCTAATTTAGTAACTGGTAGTTGTACTGAGGTAGAGAAAGACTTGGGGAAAATATCAAGATTTGTGCTTTAAAGATGTTTAATTTGAGGCGCCTATTAGATATTCAAGTGGAGATAACAAGGGGCAATCCATTTACAAGCTCAGAATGTCAACATTTAGAGGCTAGGGAGAGAGGATGAGAAGACACAGACATGTTTCTAGAAAGAGAAACTGGTTGACTGACCATGTCAGATTCTACTGAGAGCACAGTTAGGATGAACAGATACAAGTACTCATCTGTTGGGTTTGACAACATGAAGTCTTTGGTGACTTTGACAAGAGCAGGTTTCATGGAGAGGTGCAAAACTAGACTGGAGTTAGTTGAAAAGTGAATGGGAGGTGAAATGGGGACAGCTGGAAGAGAGAACTTGGCAGTAGCAGGAGAGGCTCATGGAATTCAAGTAGGACTTAAAAATGGTAGATAACAGAGCCCATTCATGCACAAATGGGGATGGCCCAAAAGAGGAGAACCTGATGACCCGGGAGAGATGGGAGTAGCTAAAGACCTTGAGTAGGTGAACAAAGTGTAAAGCAGAACTGAAAGGACTGGTCTTTGATATGAAGAGGGTTATTTCTTTCACGTGACAAGTCAGAAGAAAAGGAAGTTCCGTGCAGAGAGCATTGTAGGTCAGGTGGTGAGATAAGGGAATTTCCATTTGAATGCAGCTATCTTCTTAATGGAGGGTCTTGTGAAACCAACAAGCTGAAGGTGAGAACAGAGACTGGAATGTGGGAGGTTTGGGAGGAGCAGAGAAGGTATAAAAGAGTAATCTCCGAAAGTGTGGAAGTGAGCATAACAGGATGGCTATGCTATTAATGCCCATTTGAGGTCTGCAATCAATGATTTAGAGTGAAATCAACTGACTTGTTTTGTGGTTTTTGGTTTTCTCTAATAACATTCAGCCGCTCAGATACAGATGTAGAGTAGGTGGGGCATTTTGACTAACCCAGGTTGTGTTTGGCCAGGCAAGTATTAAGATGGGAGGGAGGGGGGCGCCTGGGTGGCTCAGTGGATTAAGCCGCTACCTATGGCTCAGGTCATGATCTCAGGGTCCTGGGATTGAGCCCCGCATCGGGCTCTGCTCCGCAGGGAGCCTGCTTCCTCCTCTCTCTCTGCCTGCCTCTCTGCCTACTTGTGATCTCTCTCTCTCTCTGTCAAATAAATAAATAAAATCTTTAAAAAAAAAAGATGGGAGGGAGGGACTGCATTAGTTTCCTATGCTACAGAACAAATCATCACAAACTTAGAGGCTTAAAACAAAATGCATTTATTATCTCACAATTTCTATGTATCAGAAGTCTAGGAATAAATTAGCTCGGTCTTCTCTAGGGTTTCATCAGGCTGCAATACAGATGTCAACTAGAACTGCAGTCTCATCAGAGGCTCAAACTAGGGAAAACATCTGCTTCTTGGCTCCCTTGGACTGTTGGAAGAATTTACCTCCTTGAAGGTATAAGAGTGGGGTCCTCATTTTCTTGCTAGCTTTCAGGCAGGGATGACTGTCAGCTGCTAGACACCAAGTTCCTTGCCACATGATCCTCCCTATAGGCCTTTTCACAACAAGTCTGCTTACTTCTTCAAAGCTAGTAAGAGCATCTTCAATTCTAATCTGCTAAGGTG
Source organism: Meles meles (assembly GCF_922984935.1). Taxonomy (NCBI): domain Eukaryota; kingdom Metazoa; phylum Chordata; class Mammalia; order Carnivora; family Mustelidae; genus Meles; species Meles meles. The sequence goes on along the minus strand of NC_060087.1, from coordinate 47,693,454 downwards.
CAGTCTTATGGGAATGACATCCTATCACTTGTCATATTCTATTGGCTAGAAGCAAGTCACAGATTCTGCTTACACCCAAGGGGAGGAGATTACACAGGGCAATCAACACCTGGTAGTGGAGATGACTGGGAGTTGCTTTAGGGTCTGTTGGCCGCAAGGGCCAGCATAGTAAGGATGTTTGCAAGGAGTGATTATAATGATGGATAAACGAAATCTAAGCTGAGTGTACTAGTTTTCTATTGCTACATAACAAATTACCACAAACTTTGCAACTTAAAACAACACACTGTTATGTCACAGTTGCCACGTGTGAGAAGTCCAAGCACAGCTTACCTGGGGTCTCTGTTCAGGGTCTCACAGACTGCAGTCAAGATTTTGGCCAGAGCTGAGGTCTCATACAAAGCCACATATTATTTCATGTTCTCTTCCAATCTCACATGGTTTTTGGCAGAATTCAGTTCTGTGTGGTTATAGAACTGAGGTTCTCAAGATCCTAGAGTCTGCCCAAAGCTCCCTGCTATGTGGCCCTCTCCATAGGCAGCTCACAACATAGCAACTTGCCTCTTCAAGGCCAGCAGTTGAGTTCCTTGCATGCTAGCAAAATGAAGCCCATTAGATAGATAGATAGATAGATAGATAGATAGATAGATAGAGATATCTCCCATCACCTTTGCCATATTCTATTGGTTAGAAGCAAGTCACAAGTCCTGCTCTTATGCCAGGGAAAGGGCATAATACCAGGAGGTACAGATCATAAGGACCATCTTGGAGTTCTGCCTACCACACTAGGTAAGGAGGGAAGTGAGAGCACAAGGGGAGTACAGGGCAGTGAAAAGGTGGTGTGTGAAACAATCAGAAGTTGAGATGTGTTTGAAGAATTCTTATGCAAGGTAGGTATGAAAGTAAATCAGCTAGAGGACCAGGAAATGATTATTAGAGGGTGATATGTTTGAACTTGAGATCTGGAGAGGAGGTTCCATTTTTTGCTAAAGATAAGGGTTAGGCTGTGATCATGAAAGTGAGAGGCTGAGGTAGCTGGAGAGAAAGGTTGGAAATGAGGAGGTCAGAGATAGGCCAGTGTGGTGGATGGGTCATCTACATCTAGGACCTAGCCATCCAGAAGAGCCTCACAAACTGACCCCCCCCCCGCAATGGAGCCCTCAAACTGAGATCCTAAGGTAGACCCCCATAGCTTTGATGCCCCCTAAATCAAGCTCCTGATTGAACCTAGAAGCTCACATAGGCCTGAGTAAATTCCCAGAGAGAGAGGATATACCCTTAACTTGTCCTTTTCCATATATAATCTCCTACTCTGAGTACCTGTCTGGGTATCCTGCAAGGTTTCATCTTGTTTTCCTCACTCTCTCTCAAACTAACAGCCTCTTATCTTATGTTGTCTCATCCTTTCCAGCCACCCCGGCCCATCCCCTCCACAACCTACCCCAGGGAGATGCCCCAGGTAAGGCTGTTACTAACTCATACAGTATTGTACTCTGAATGTAGTGAAAGAGGCACACTCCCAGCTGGACAAATTACAAGAATGAGCTCCTTCCAGTGGATGGGCACAAGTTCACAAAGGGGGAGCATCCTTGTTGAGGGGATCACAGGTTATATTTCAGCCCAGTCCCCACTTAGCCTCTAGACTGGGTATTCTTGTAAATGCATAAACTGCACAACCATATACAGCAGCCAAAGCAGCATGTGTAAGGGGAATGACCACTGTGAGGCAGGCTTAGCTCTGCCATCTCCTAGCCAGACAACCTAAAGCCAGCCACCTCCCTTCTCTGAGCCTCAGTTTCCTCACTGGATGAATGAGATACAGTCATACTTATAGTACAAGGCTGTTGTGAAGATTAAAAGAACTACTTAATGCAAAGCATTTGATGGGGAGCCCTGGTGAGGGGAGTGGGACCTGGGCCCTGCCCTAGGGGGCACAGTATGATAGTGTATGTGACCTCCTATGGGTAGGGACCACCTCTGGTAATCCAACGTCTCTCACACTCATTCCTGCACCATATTTCCTTATCTGTGAATGGTCTGTTCATATCCCTTGCTTATTTTTCTAATTGGGATGTGGGGCTTTGTATTCAGCAATGCAAAGATGGGGAAAATGCTTGTTGTTCATTCATTTCTTCCAGGAGTAGTAACTGGGGGACCCTGTTAATAATTTTCTGTTATTATCAAGTTCCCTAAGGGTTTTTGTCTGTCCAGGCTTCCTTTTAATCCTGTGAGTTTCTCTTACTTTCTGTTACTTGCAGCCAAAGAATCCAGATCAAAATCCACATTTGTAAGTGGAGAGATGAAGGTGGGCTGGCCTTCTGTTAATCTTATAAGAATAATTTTGAGGGGAGACCCTCAAATAGCATCTTGAATGCTAATGAATGAAGTCTTACAGATTCAAGTTTTGCTCTTTATGTATGGATTCTAATAAATTACTATGTGATATGGAATAATAAGCCTATTGTAAACCAAAGTTCAAGCCAACATAATACCTTATACCATTTACTGTCAGAAAATTACTGGAGCCTTGGAGATGGAGTCATTTGGGCAAAATATTGGGCAAGCTGGAACTATTATTGTGAGAACAGGGCAGACAAGCAAAACTCACCCATATTTTTGCTTCCACCACTATGGAATCTGCTCCATACCAAATATGGCCCTAGATGGAAATCCCATAAGGGTGTCCTGTTACCTTGCCAGGGAGAAATCAGAGCTAAACACTTCCTGGAATTCCCAGCTGCTGGGCCTCATCCACAATAATGTCTATGTCTTTAAGTATTCATCCATCTCTGGGAACCAGGGCTTCATTTGAAGGTTTTATTCAAAGATTAACACCCATGGAGAAGTTAAAGCTGGTTTTGTTTGTTTGTTTGTTTGTTTTTAAGGAGAAACTTTACAAATTGTCCTTATCAGCTGGTAGCAATATTTGGGGTACACACTGAGAAACTTATACTTTTTCTTATAGCTGTGTATCTGAATTATGAGAACAGTGAGTTTGGGACATGGAGTTCAGATCACCCCTTAATCATGTCTCCTTTCTGCCACATACCCTTTAATAAGCTACTGCATTTTGTAATGTTAAATCTTTTAAACATGGCCTCCCAGCAACTTAATGAACCAAAATAATTATTAATGGAGACTGTGACATTAATCCAAAGAATCTTATGCAGACCTTCTTTCTTTACCAAAGCAGTAAAACTAGATGAACAGTCATGCATCTGTGCACATAGTTTCCCAGTTTTCTTTTCTTTTCTTTCCTTTCTTTCTTTTTTTTTCTTTCTTTTTTTTTTATTTTTTTTTAGTTTCCCAGTTGTTGTTGGGCAAAGAAACTTTCAACCACCTTGAAGATGCCTAAGAGCCTTTATAGTCTCCCAAATGTGCTCACAAAATAGAATGTCTTTCATGACATCAGCAACACATAGAGGCTGAAAACTAGGTGCTGGCTATAGGGAGAGACAATGGTACTTTGACCCAGTTGCCTATTGAAAGGAGTTACTGGGGGGCGCCTGGGTGGCTCAGTGGGTTAAAGCCTCTGCCTTCAGCTCAGGTCATGATCTCAGGGTCCTGGGATTGAGCCCCGCATCAGGCTCTCTGCTCAAGTGGGGAGCCTGCTTCCTCTTTTCTCTCTCTCTCTGCCTGCCTCTCTGCCTACCCATGATCTCTGTCTGTCAAATAAATAAATAAAAATCCTTAAAAAAAAAAAAAGAAAGAAAGGAAGTTGCTGGGATGCCTGGGTGGCTCAGTTGGTTAAGCGGCTGCCTTCAGCTCAGGTCATGATCACAGGGTCCTGGGATCCAGTCCCACATCTGGCTCCTTGCTCCGCAGGGAGCCTGCTTCTCCCTCTGCCTCTGCCTACCACTCTGCCTGCCTGTACTCTCTCTATCTCTCTGATAAATAAATAAATAAAATGTTTTAAAAAAGAAAGAAAGGAAATTGCTCTCACTCTCTCACACTACATCCCTCTCTCTCTAATTCCCTCCCTCCGGCTTTCCCTCTCCTTCTTTCCTCTAGAAAGGAGGACCAGATTCAGAGCAGCTCTAGACTAATATTCTTTTAAGTCTTGCTGCATCTGGATGAAGGTATTCCATCTGTTTGCCCACTCTGCACTCTTTTTGCTCAAAGGGTGATCTGTTGGCATCATCTGAGTTTTTTTTTTTTTTTTTTAAGAAATGCAGGATTTCAGCCTCACTGACTTAGAACCTGCAAGACTCTCAAGTGATTCATATTCATATTAGAGTTCAGAGAAGCCCGTCTCAGTCAAGATCCAGCTGGTCTAGTTTGGGGTCATCTGCCCACCCTTTGACGGAGGAGGGCATATACTATGGTCGACCTTACTGCCAGACTATATCAGTGGGGGAAGTGATCATTTAAATCTCCCGAATCAAGGTGCTATTACCAAAAGAATGGGGAACAAATGAAGGAAGCAAGAAGCAAATAAAATACCCATTTCACCTTAGGTCTTCTTTGGGAGGATGAGGTTTGGAAGGTATTCCACCTCCCCCCCAGGAAGGGTTAACAAAGATTTGTGTGTTCATTAGATCTGGTTCCTCCTTGCAGGCAATGAAGTTACTTTGCCTATGAAAGGGAATTTCAGAGGCTTGAAAAGGAAAGCCTCATTTGGCCTGGGATAAATCCCTAGGGAATGGAAAGAAGGGTCTGTGATGGGCAAATACCTGATTCAATCTGAACCCTGTGCCTCTGGGACAGTGAGGTCTCTGAGAAGAGCTAAGTGTAAACCCAGAAACACTGGTTACTTAGAGTTACAATTTGGGGATTATCTGTAAAGACCATAGTGACCTGTGCTGGAAGGTGGAATCAGCTAAGCTTTGCTCTGGAGTAGACCAGCTGTGCCAGATGGAAACAGGTCAATGTTCAGTAGTGATACATTGTGGCACTGAGGCGTGGCAGTAGAGATTTTCCTCTGCTGAGGCAAAGACATGAGGCCAACCTCCTTTGTGGACTATGGTCAAATCCTTTGTGGACTTAGCTTTCTGGATAAGTTAGAGGAAGAGAAGAGCCAAAGTGGGTGGTATTAAATTTTTTGCTAATCTGGCCCATGAAGACTCAAGCCTGTTTTCATTTATTTTGGAGAAATACAAAAGATAAGATTCTACTTGCTCCTCAAGAGTTCTAAAGCTATCATAGAGTTTACATGCATTTTTATGTAATTATTAGTTCACTATCTTTCTTCCCAAGAAGAAAATACGAAGAACGGCAGGGATTTTGCCTGTCTTATTCATGCCTGCATCCCGAGAAACTAGCACATAGTAGATGCTCAACAAACATTTGTCGAATAAATGAATGAATAGGATGGGGTGTCAGTGTTGTGGGGCTTCAAGACGTGCAATAATGCTGGCCAAATCCAGAAGTCATCTAAATGCCTTCTGCCTAGATGTACCCAAAAAGTACAGCCTGACATGGTTTCTTAGTTCTTAACATTCTCATAAAATGGCTGAAATCTTAGCCACTTAGAAAATCCATCTCCCCTGATATTTCTTTTTTTTTAAGATTTTATTTATTTATTTGACAGAGAGAGATCACAAGTAGGCAGAGAGGCAGGCGGGGGGGGGGGGGAAGCAGGCTCCCCGCTGAGCAGAGAGCCCGATGCGGGGCTCAATCCCAGGACCCTAAGATCATGACCTGAGCCGAAGGCAGAGGTTTAACCCACTGAGCCACCCAGGTGCCCTCCCCTGATATTTCTGAACATTCTTGGCAGAATCTCACTTATTCTGGCCAGATTTCATACTTCTTCTGGGCCTGCCTGTTACTTTGCATTGCCCTGCAAGGTGCTTAGCCACACCCATTGTTACATACACCAGGAGCAGTCCTTTTCACTGGGGCTTCCCTGAGCTGCCACCAACAGTTCTTGGCATTGTTTTTACCCTGTGTCTGCTTTTCTTCATAGTCCCCACCCCATTCAATACTTTCTTTTTAGACCTCTTAACCTCCTCTAAGGTCACTGCCACTACTCTTTCCTCCCCCAGACCAGATTAAGTGACTGTTAAGTAGAATCTGGCATTTGGAAGGGGGAGAGCCCCACAAGATGGCCTCTATTTTCCTCTTTTCTTTACAATTTTTATTATAGTATGTTCTGCTCTAATTAAGGATTTCTCTTTTGAGTCAAAGACAGAGTCAAAGTGCATTACCTTTGCACAAAAACCCAAGTTAGAAGCAAAACAAAACAAAAAACTGAACATTATCTAACTCTTTATGTTTCTTCTCTAACAATTCTAATTCCAAATTCCCTTCAAGGTGATAATGTACTGAACTGAATGGTCCTCTCTACAAAATTATGTGCACTCAGAACCTATGAATATGACCTCATTTGAAAATGCTGTCTTTACAAGATGGGATTGGGAGGGAGACAAACCATAAGAGACTCTTAATATCACAAAACAAACTGAGGGTTGCTGGGGGATTAGGGGGTAGGGATAGGGTGGCTGGGTATGGACATTGGAGAGGGTATGTGCTATGGTGAGTGTTGTGAAATGTGTAAGCCTAATGATTCACAGACCTGTGCCTCTGAGGCAAATAATACATTGTTAATAACAATAAAAAATAAATTAAAAAAAGAAAATACTATCTTTGCAGATATAATCAAGTTAAGATGAGGTCATACTGAATTAGGCTGGGCCTTAAATCCAATGACTGGTGGCCTTATTAGAAGAGGGAATTTTTAACAGAGACACAGAAGACAGACACACAGGGAGAGGGCCATGTGAAGATGGAGGCAGAGATTGCAATGATGGATCTATGAACAAAGGAACACCAAGGATTGCCAGCAACTACCAGAAATTAGGAGAGAGGCATGGATCAGATTGTTCCTCAGACCCTCCCGAAGGAACCAACCTTGCCAATACCTTGATTTTGAACTTTTGTCCTCCCGAGCTGTGAGAGGGTAAATATCTGTTGTTTTAAGCCATTCAGTATGTGCTATTTTGTTATGGCAGCCCTAGGAAACCAATACAAATATGGATGCTCTTGTCTCCTGATAGAAGAGCTAGGAAAGGTAAGGCAAAAAAAAGAAAAGCACAAAGATTAAGATTTCAAGATTGTATCCTGAGATTTTTAATATGGTCTACAACCTTGCTAATCAAAGTAGGTCCAAAGAGCAGCAGAATTAGAGTTTAAGAAGGGCTGACTCTTGGGGCACCTGGGTGGGTCAGTGGGTTAAGCCTCTGCCTTTGGCTCAGATCATGATCTCAGGGTCCTGGGGTCGAGCCCCACATCGGGCTCTCTGTTTAGCAAGGAGCCTGCTTCCCCCTCTCTGCCTATTTGTGATCTCTCTCTCTCTGCCAAATAAATAAAATAAAATAAAATAAAATAAAATAAAATAAAATACCGAAAAAGAAGGGCTGACTCAAGGAAATTGAGACCATATTAAAAAAGAAAGGCTGACTCAAGGAAATTCTACACATGCTCCACAAATTCAAGTACATGCTACAACATGGATGAACCTTGAAGACATTATGCTAAGTGAGATAAGCCAGTCGTAAAAAGACAAAAGCTATATGATTCTATAAGGTACTTAGGACAGGCAAATTCATAGAGACAGAAAACAGAATGGTGCTTTCCCAGGACCAAGAGAGGAGGGAAATGAGAAGTTATTGTTTAATGAGTACTGAGTTTCATTTCAGCTTTGCAAGAGGAAAAGAGTTCTGGAGATGGATGGTGGTGATGGTTGCACAACAGTGTGAATGTAGTTAATGCCACTAAACCATACACTTAAAAATGGTTAAGATGATACATTTCTTAAAAAAGTTTTTCTTTTTTATTTTTTTAGTAATCTCTATGTTCAACCCAGAGACTCACAACCCTGAGATCAACAGCCACATGCTCTTCCAACTGAGCCAGCTGGGTGCCCCTAAGATGGTAAATTTTATGTTACATGCGTTTTACCACAATTAAAAATAAAAAAAGAAGAGCTAGCCTACAAAGTCACTTCAGGCTTCTGCCACCTCTCTAGCCTCATTTGGCCCATTGTCCCCCTTACTTTGTGCCCCAAACAACCAGGAGTTTCTTCTGTTCCCTGCATGTATCAGCTGTGGACTTTGACAAGACATGGCTCTCTTTGTCTGGTGCATTTTCCCATCCCTATTGCCTACTGTCAAATGTCCCTTTCTCAGAGCAAAACTTTCCTGACACTACAGACCAACTCAGCCTCCAACTGGACATTCTTTTTTTTTTTTAAATTTTATTTATTTGACAGAGAGAGAGGTCACAAGTAGGCAGAGAGAGGGGGAAGCAGGCTCCCTGCTGAACAGAGAGCCTGATGCGGGGCTCGATCCCAGGACCCTGAGATCATGACCTGAGCTGAAGGCAGAGGCTTAACCCACTGAGCCACCCAGGTGCTCCCCAACTGGACATTCTTGAGGCACCCGTGCTTTTCCTTCTTTATGTTGATTGCGTCAAATACTTATACAATCCATTGTTTAAAGTCTGTGTCTCCAACTAGAGTGTCAGCTCCTCAAGGACAGGGATTGTGTCTATTTTGTTTACTGCTGTATCCCTCCTAGAACAGTTAGACATTCAGTAAACATTTGCTGACTGAATGAATGACCTACTCATTGCTAGTTCAAGCTCCTGAATTTGTGTAGGCACTTGGCTGCCTACCTTTATATATTTCTTTCATTAGATGGGTGTTTGCTAAACAGTAGCTGCTGGAGAAAAACCTTAGAATGTTTGCCAAGATCAAGCACCACCTTGGCTATTATTTATTTAATCTTCATCTTTAATTCAACTCAGTTTATTTCAAAAAGAACATCTTATTCACTATCCACATCATTGACTGAAAGTCTCTCTAAGCTTCTCCAAGGAGTCACAGGAAAAATGATCCACTAGACTATTGATTCTTCCTTAGAATTACATTTGTGTGTGGGTTAAATTGGTCTTAAAAGCCTTTTCTGTTTTTATTGTCTTATCAGATGCTGTGGTCCAGGCAAGCCTAGCATTTCAAAGATGCGGTTTCTTAGAGGAGTTTGTTTTTGTTTTTTTCCTAGAAAGTCAAACCAAATTCTGACCATCATTAATTGTATGGGGCAAGACAAAAGGAGAGTTTAAATTCCTCTTTTGTTTCACTTTTCCCCTCCAAAACAAATGGCAAAAAAGAAGACTAGAAGTGTGACAACACCCCCTTTTTCCTGCTTCTCCTCCCCATTCACCCCTCCTGAGAGTCAGCTTTATTCAGGCCTGGGAAGTGGGAAGCCCCAGTGGCTTTGAACAGAAGCAAAAGCTCCAGAGTCTTGAAAGTTGCTCATCCTTATACCTGGGAGGAGGGAGGAGTGTAGAGAGGGGGTGGGATGGTCACAATAAAGATTGCAGAGGGGTGGGTGGAGAGTTCGATTGACCCAGAAGGGAAGGAGAATAGAGAGACAAAGAAACAGAAAAGCAGAAATCTGAATCACAGAGAAGAGAAAGGGCACCACATAGGAGGGCCAAGAAGGAGAAAAAGTGAGAGAAAGACTAAGGGAAGGAGAGACAAAAATAGAGGAAGACAAGAAAGTAAAGGAAAGTAGCGGGAACTAGCTCCTCTAACCTCACTGACAGAATGATCACCATTTTCTGAGTACCACTCCGCTCAGCTTTCTTAGGATAATCTCATTTCTCCCACATCCAAGTCCTTGCAGGTGACCTAGTTGTCACCTCTCTGTTCAAATCTGCTGGGCTTTTGGGATCCAATACAAGTCCAGGAAGAAGGGCAGACATACCTCTAGTGGAGATTCAGGAAAATTGTATCAGGCAGCAAGGAGATGAAAGGTGAAGTAACTAGCCGGACGCCTTTTTCAGAAGTTCTGGCAAAGGGATGAGAAATGCAGTAGTGGGATAGTGAGGAGGGAAAGAAGGGCTTCAATATCATGTCACCAGTTACCTCATGGCCAACTTTCTAAGAGCTTCCTTCACATCCAGGCATTCATTTCATCTGCTCCATCAATTTTTTTCTTTTCAGCGAATATTATATCCATTGTACAAAAGAGGAAATTGAGTCTCAGAAAGTGAAAGAGATTTGTCTAAGATCTCTTGGTGTGTCTGTGGAGGAACTAGGACTAGGGTTGAGGTCTTCCAAGTGCCTATTAAGAACTGGGCCCAGTCTTCCTACTTTTGTACATATATTTGATCCTCACAGCAACTTTATAACATTAAGGAGGTATTAATATCCTCATTTCTTACAGTTTTCACAAATGTACAACTGCTCCGGGACTCCTTTGGGAGGGCGGTCTATTGGCTGTTATTCTTTCTGGAGGTCAGATTTCCTCTGGGCTACAGCTTCTTTCCATGGGGAGAGACACCCCCCCCCCATAACCATCCCTACCCCTCCATTAGAGTAGTTGTTTAGGGCTGGAATGAGTCTGAGCCTACATATTTGGTAGACCTTGGAGCTGCTCTTAGAAAAGCAATAATACTCCATTTTTCCAAGGGCTAGGGCTAGGACCCAAGACTAGAATTTCCTCATCATATCCCTTGTGCATTTTCTTCCCTCTACCCTGCTTCCACCCTCATCCAAGCTATCACCATCTCTTACAGGATTACTGCAACAACCTCTTACTAATTTCTTTGATGGGGGCTGTAGAGAGTAGTTGTGCAGTTCGTGCACTACACAAGGGCCTCTGGTTGAGGGGCCCAGTAGGTGACTTATCACCAGCCTGTATTCTGGTGATAAGTCATGCATGCTAGTGTGGGGCTGTATCTGCAGGAAGGAGGCGCATATTTCTCTTTAGACAAAGGCCGTCTTTCCCAAGCCAAGTGCCATAAGGCCATGTCCACGGGAGATGGCACATTTTATAAAGTCACACATTGACAGGCAAATAGCACCTAAACAGCAACCTTGCTCTTGCTTTCACCCTTGCCTCCTTCAACCTATTCTCACAGCAACCAAAGGGGTCCTGTAGAAACCAAAGTCAATCATATACCTCCTTTGTTCAGTCTTCCTGTGGCTTCTATCTCACTCTGAAATCAAAATCAAAGTCACTACAGTGGCATACCCTACGTGAGCTCATCTTCCAGTACCTCTATAATCTAAACTCTCACCTTTCTCTCCCTCATCACTCTATCCTAGCCACACTGGACTTCTCACTGTTTTTTAAACACACTGAGTCCATCTCATTTCAGGATCTTTGTACTTGCTTTTCTCTCTACCTGGATTCCTTTTCCTCTAGATATCCACAGCACTGACTCCTCAACACAGACAATATATTGTCACTTCTACAAGATCCAAACTAGTACCTAGAGCACATGTTTTTTGTTTTTTGTTTTTTGGTTTTTTGATTATTGATCCTGAAGAGTGGGAAGAGAAAAAGGTTTGTGACGGGGGTGCCTGGCTGCTCAGTTGGAAGAGTATGCAAGTCTTGATCTCAGGGTCATGAGTTTGAGCCCCATGCTGGATGTAGAGATTACTATAAATAAATAAATAAATAAACTATTAAAAAAAGTTTTGTGACATCATTGGAATTGTAGCGAATGCTCTCACTTTCAAATTTTCCTCCATCATAGCATTACTCACTCATGATTCAATCTTAAATGAGAGCCAAATTTGGGTCAAGTGCCCACATGGTGTCTATACCAGGGGGAGTTAAAAAAAAAAAGGATCTGGCCCCATTGGCTTTTGTAATGGGAGCCAGTAGTGGGGAGCAGGTGTTGGGAATTCCCTTCCTGCCAAGACTACACACAGTGGAAAGTATGAAACTGGATAGCCCAAAAAACAACAACTGTCATGTTTTTAGGCAAGGAAGTAGGAGGCTCAGTCTAAGCAATTTCTGGACAATTGCCACGAAGAAATAGAAGGAGGTGGTGAGGTCCTTAAAAGTACTGACTACTATGGCCATCTTGGCAGGAAATGTAAAGCCATGCCGGGGCAAGTGTCAAAGCTGGTCAAGGAAGCAAGAGGCCTGTAGAGTCCTCCGGCCACCAAGTTGAAGATGAATCTCTTTTGGGGAATTTTTCTTTTCTTTTAATAAATTTTAAAAATCTTTTAAAATTGTTTTAAATCCTGGCTTTCTGGGGCCCAGATTGGGATTGATTTGCTCCATGATGTGGCAGATAGATCCTAGGATAAGCCCCAAAGATTCCCACCTCTTGATGTTCATGCATTTAGTTGGATAGAACTTGTATCTTGCTTTTAACAATAGAACATGGCAAAGGGGATGGGTTGACCACTCCCATGATAACATTATATTATACATGACTCTACTTAAGAAGACTGGAGTCAGAGCGAATCTTCCTTGCTGGTTCTGAAGAAGCTGATACCTGCTGCACAGCCTGGTGAGATTCTGACAGAGAACTCAGCTTAACTATGCAGAGATCCTTGACCCAGAAAAACTGGGAGATAATAAATGTATGTGTTGTTTTAAGCCACTAGATTTATGATAATTTGTTACACAGCAGTAGAAAACCAGTACAATCATACTCCCCTCCTCACTTAGCGAACTCATCATCAATCCAGACATGGTACTGCATGGAGATAATAATAGCATCTTCCTCATAATGTTGTTATAAGGATACCTGAGTTTAATTTTATAAAGGGCTTAGAACAGTTCTAAGCACATATGTGTGTTTTTAGGGGTTTTGTTTGTTTTTAAAGAGGGGAGTGTGGTCTTAATTTTAATTGTATAAAGGGCTTAGGACAGTTCTGCCACATATATGAGTGTTTTTAGGATTTTTGTTTTTTAAAGTTGGGGGGGTGTGGTCCCATCTTCATCCCAATAGCTTCCAAATTTGCATTATTGAGACTTGCTTCTGTTGACAATTTTACCATCTCTGCAGATCTCACAGGCTGCTGGACCTTTCCTTACCCTATTTGGTGTATCACAGAGCATCTTGTATTGTGGCTTAGAGCACAATATATTTAATTTAGCTGTTTTTACAAGATCTCTTCATTTTTCTATTTCTTTTTTTTCCATTTTTTTATTGTGGTAAAAGACACATAACATAAAATTTACCATTTTAACCATTTTATTTTTTAAGATTTTATTTATTTATTTATTTGGCAGAGAGAGAGAAGAGAGAGAGATCACAAGTAGGTAGAGCCGCAGGTGAGGGGGGAAGCAGGCTCCCCCCCTAAGAAGAGAGCCTGACGTGGGGCTTGTTCCCAGGGCCCTGAGATCATGACCTGAGCCAAAGGAGAGGCTTAACCCATTGAGCCACCCAGGTGTCCCCCATTTTAACCATTTTAAAGTGCACAGTTCAGTGGCATTAAGTACAAGCATCACCAATATCTATTTTCAGAACATTTTCATTACCCCAAATAGAAACCCCATGTCCATCAATCAGTCACTCCTTATCCCCTGTCCCTAACTGCTGAAATCACAAATATGCTTTCTGTCTCTACGAATTTGCTATTCTGAGTATTTCATGTAAGTGGAATTATTGTCCAAAACCAACCTCTGTGCTCTGGAGCCAAAATGTAACAAAAAGACAGAGTTTGGGGATAAAGAGGAACAATAGTTTTATTACTTTGTCAGGCAAAGGAGACTGCAGGAGTCCAATGCCTTCAAAACTGCAGACCCACCAGAGGTAAAAGGCTGAGGGGTTTTATAGGAAAATACAGGACCTAGGCAGTTTCGATAGGAATCTGGTTTATGTCGCCAGCCATGTTTGTCATGTCTTCTACCTGGCCTCATGATTATTGCTGGCACTGGTCGTCCATGTCTCGTTACCAACTATATATTAAGGTCAGCAAGATGTCAGTATCAATACTGAGTTCCTGGAACAAAGGATTCTACAGAAAAAAAATTGAAGAGGTGGAGGAGACTTCAACAATGAGGAAGAGAGGGGCACCTGGGTGGCTCAGTGGGTTGAACCGCTGCCTTCGGCTCAGGTCATGATCTCAGGGTCCTGGGATCGAGTCCCACATCGGGCTCTCTGCTCAGCAGCGAGCCTGCTTCCCTCTCTCTCTCTCTGCCTGCCTCTCTGTCTACTTGTGATCTCTCTTTGTCAAATAAATAAATAAAATCTTAAAAAAAAAAAGAATGAGGAAGAGAAAAATTTTTTCAGTTTTAAGTCAAGCCTTGCTGAAGCATCAGTGTGTCCCTTATAATTTTTTTTTATAATTATTTATGTTTCTATAATCATTTCAAGAATCATATGATATGTGGCCTTCTACATCTGGCTTGTTTCACTTAGTATAATGTTTTCAAGGTTCATTCATGTTATGGCATGTATCAGTTGTTCACTTTTTTAATGACTGTATAATATTCCATTGAATGGATATACTACATTTTGTTTATCTGCTCATCAGTTCATGGACATTTGGGATGTTACCACCTTTTGGCACTTGTGAATAGTCTTGCTCTAAATATTCATGTACAGGAATTTATTTGAAAACAAATTTTCAATTCTTTTCGGGATGTACCTAGAAGTAGAATTTCTAGCTTATGTGGTAATTCTGTGTTTAACTTGTTGAGGAACCATCAAACTATTCCCGCTAGCTACACCATTTTACCTTGCCACCAGAAATGTAAAAGGGTTCTAATTTCTCCATATCCTTGCCAAAGCCTGTTAAGTTTATTATTATCATATTATTTTAATATATAATATAACATTATGATATATTATATTATTATTATTAATGTTATTATTAATTATTGCCATCCTAGTAGGTGTGAAGTAGCTCGTTGTTTTTAAAAAATTTTTTATTTAAATTCAATTTGATTAATATATACTATATTATTTGTTTCAGAGGTAGAATTTAGATTCAATGCAACTGAATTTAGATGTGTGCAACAGATCCATTAGTTGCATACAACATCCAGTGCTCATTACTTCAAGTGCCCTCCTTGATGCCCATCACCCAATTACCCCAGGCCCCCACCCACCTCCCCTCCAGCAACCCTCAGTTTGTTTTATATAATTAATAGTCTTTTATGTTTTGCTACCCTCTCTGTTTTCATCTAATTTTATTTTTCCTTCCCTTCCCCTATGTTCATCTGAGTTTTTTCTTAAATTCCACGTATGAGTGAAACAATATGTCATTCGTCTTTCTCTTACTGACTTACTTTGCTTAGCATAATACCATCTAGTTCCATCTACATTGTTGCAAATGGCAAGATTTCATTCTTTCTGATGGCTGAGTAGTATTCCATCGTGTATAGATATAGATATAGATGATATAGATATAGATATAGATCACATCTTCTTTATCCATTCATCTGTCAATGGACATCTGGGCTGTTTCCATAGTTTGGCTTTGTGGACACTGCTGCTATAAACATTGGGGTGCAGGTGCCCTTTCCAATCATTATGTTTGTGTCCTTTGGATAAATACCTAGACGTGCAATTTTTGGGTCACAGGGTAGCTCTATTTTTAACTTTTTGAGGAACCTCCATATTGTTTTCCAGAGTGGCTAAACCAGCTTGCATTCTTACCAACAGAGTAAGAGGGTTCCCTTTTCTCTGCATCCTCAACAACATCTGTTGTTTCCTGAGTTGTTCATTTTAGCCATTCTGACTGGTGTGATGTGGTATCTCATTGTAGTCTTGATTTGTATTTCGTTACGCTCAATGATGTGGAGCATTTTTTCATGTGTCTGTTAGTCATTTGTATATCTTCTTTGGAGAAATGTCAGTTCATGTCTTTTGCCCAGTTCTTGACTGGATTATTTGTTTTCTGGGTGTTGAGTTTCATAAGTTCTTTATACGTTTTGGATACTAGCCCTCTACCTAATAAGACATTTGCAAATATCTTCTCCCTTTCCATACGTTGCTTTTTAGTTTTGTTGACTGTTTCCTTTGCTGTACAAAACTTTTTATTTTGATGAGTCCCAATAGTTCATTTTTGCTTTTGTTTCTCTTGCCTTTGGAGATGTGTCTAGCAAGAAGTTGCTGTGACTGAGGTCAGAGACATTGCTGCCTGTGTTCTCCTCTGATTTTGATGGATTCCTATCTCACATTTAGATTTTTCATCCATTTTTCTTTATTTTTGTGTATGGTGTGAAAAAGTGGTCCAGTTTTATTCTTCTGCATGTGGCTGTCCAGTTTTCCCAACACCATTTGTTGAAGATACTGTCTTTTTCCATTGGCTATTCTTTTCTGCTTTGTTGGAGATAGAGTCAAAAGGGCCCATTTCTGAATTCTCTATTCTGTTCCATTGATCTAGGTGTCTCTTTTCATGCCTGTACCTTACTGTCTTGATGATTACAGCTTTGTAATGGACCTTGAACTCCAGAATTGTGATGTCTCCCCTCCAGCTTTGGCTTTCTTTTTCAACATTCCTTTGACTATTCGGGGTCTTTTCTGGTTGCATACAAATTTTAGGATTGTTTTTTCCAGCTCTGTGAAAAAGGCTGATGGTATTTTGATAGTGATTGCACTGAATCTATAGATTGTTCTAGGCACTGTAGACATTTAAACAATATTTCTTCTAATCCATGAGCATGGAACATTTTTCCATTTCTTTGTGTCTTCCTCAATTTCTTTCATGAGTGTTCTATAGTTTTCAGAGTACAGATCCTTTACCTCTTTGGTAAGGTTTATTCCTAGATACCTTATGGTTTTGGGTGCAATTGTAAATGGTACCAATTACTTGATTTCTCTTTCTTCTGCCTCATTGTTAGTGCTTAGAAATGCAACCGACTTGTATGCATTGATTTTATATCCTGTGACTTTGCTGAACTCCTGCATCAGTTCTAGCAAATTTGCTGGAGTATTTTGGGTTTTCTCCATAGAATATCATGTTGTGTGCAAAAAGAGAAAATTTGACTTCTTCTTTGCTGATTTAGATGACTTTTATTTCTTTTCATTGTGTGATTACTGAGGCTAGGACTTCCAGCACTATGTTGAACAACTGTGGTGAGAGTGGACATCCCTGTCATGTTCCTGACCTCAGAAGGGAAAATCTCACAGTTTTTCTCCATTGAGGATGATATTTTCTGTGTGTTTTTTGTATGTGGCTTTTATAATATTGAGGTATGTTCCCTTTATCCCTACAATGTAGAAAGTTTTTGTCAAGAAAGGATGCTATATTTTGTCAAATGATCTTTCTGCATCTATTAACAGGATCATATGGTTCTTGTCCTTTCTTTTCTTTTTCATTATGTTATGTTAGTCACTATATAGTACTTCATTAGTTTTTGATGTAGTGTTCCAAGATTCATTATTTGCGTATAACACCCAGTACTCAGAGATTGATTTGCTGATGTTTACTACCCTCACAGTCCAGGAATAAATCCCACTTGGTCATAGTGAATAATCCTTTTAAAGTTCTGTTGAATCCTATTAGCTAGTAGTTCATTGAGAATTTTTGTGTCCATGTTCATCAGGGATATTGGTCTATAATTCTCCTTTTTAGTGGGGTGTTTGTCTGGTTTTGGGATCAAGGTAATGCTGGCCTCAAAGAGAGAGTTTGGAAGTTTTCCTTCCATTTCTATTTTTTGGAACAGTTTCTGAAGAATAGGTATTAATTCTTGTTTAAATGCTTGGTAGACTTCCCCTGGGAAACCATCCAGACCTAGACTCTTGTTTGTTAGGAGATTTTTGATTACTGATTCAGTTTCTTTGTTGGTTATGGGTCTGTTCAGCTTCTCTATTTATTCCTGTTTCCATTTTGGTAATGTATATGTTTCTAGGAATGCATCAATTTCTTCTAGATTGCCTAATTCTTTGTATTTCTTTAGTGTTGGTTGTGATCTCTCCTCTTTCATTCATGATTTTATTTATTTTGGTCCCTTCTGTTTTCTCTTTGATAAGTCTGGCTAGGGGTTTATCAATCTTATTAATTCTTTCAAAGAACCAGCTCCTAGTTTCATTGATCTGTTCTTTTTTTTTTAATTTCTGTCATTGATTTCTGTCCTAGTCTTTATTATTTCTCTTCTCCTGCTGGATTTAGACATTATTTGGTTTATTTATTTTATTTGCTGTTCCTTTTCCAGCTCCTCTAAATGTAGGGTTAGAGTGTGTATTTGAGAATGTTTTTGTTTTTTGAGGAAGGCCTGTATTGCCATATACTTCCCTCTTAGGACCACCTTTGCTGTATCCCAAAGGTTCTGAACTTTCATGTGTTCATTTTCGTTTGCTTCTATGTATTTTTTAATTTGTCTTTACTTTTCTGGTTGACCCATTCATTCTTTAGTAAGATGCTTTTTTAACCTCCACATATTTGTAGTCCTTCTAAATTTTTTTCTTGTAGTTGACTTCACGTTTTACAGCATTCTAGTCTGGGGTTGTCTGGGTGGCTCAGTCACTGGTTAACCATGTGTCTTCACCTCAGGTCATGATCCTAGGGTCCTGGGATCAAGCCCCACATTGAGTTCTCTGCTCAGCAGAGAGCCTGATTCTCTCTCTCCCTCTGCTGCTCCCCCTGCTTGTGCACTCTCTCTCTATAGCAAATAAATAAAATCTTTAAAAAAAAAAAGCACTGTGGTCCAAAAGTATGCATGGAACAATCTCAATCTTTTTGTATCAGTTGAGACCTGATTTGCAACCCAGTTTGTGATCTTTTTTGGAGAACATTCCATGTGCACATGAGAAGAATGTGTATTCTGCTGCTTTAGGATGAAATGCCCTGAATACATCTGTGAAGTCCGTCTCTTCCAGTGTGTCATTCAAAGCCCTTATTTCCTTGTTATCTTCTGCTTAGATGATTTGTGCATTTCTGTGAGTGGGGTGTTAAAGTTGTCTATTATTATTATGTTATTATCAATGAATTTCTTTAACTTTTTTATCATTTGGTTTATATATTTGGCTGCTCCCAAGTTGGAGGTATAAATACTTACAATTCCCAGGGCGCCTGGGTGGCTCAGTGGGTTAAAGCCTCTGCCTTTGGCTCAGGTCATGATCTCGGGAATCCTGGGATCGAGCCCCGCATCGGGCTCTCTGCTCCACGGGGAGCCTGCTTCCTCCTCTCTCTCTGCCTGCCTCTCTGCCTGCTTGTGATTTCTCTGTCAAATAAATAAATAAAATCTTTGAAAAAAATAAATAAATACTTACAGTTCACTTTTTTTTAAAGATTTTATTTATTTATTTGACAGAGATCACAGGTAGGCAGAGAGGCAGAGAGAGAGAGAGGAAGGGAAGCAGGCTCCCTGCTGAGCAGAGAGCCCGATGCGGGGTTCGATCCCAGGACCCTGGGATCATGACCTGAGCCAAAGGCAGAGGCTTTAACCCACTGAGCCACCCAGGCACCCCTACAATTCACTTTTATTACGATACAATGTCTTTCATGTCTTACTATAGTCTTTGCTTTAAAATCTAGTTTGTCTGATACAAGGATTGCTACTCCAGCTTTCTTTTGATATCTGTTAGCATGAAAAATGGTTCTCCACACCCTCACTTTCAATCTGGAGGTGATTTTGGGTCTAAAATGAGTCTCATGTAAAAAGCATATCGATGGGTCTTGGGTTTTTTTTTAATCCATTCTGATATCATATGTCTTTGGATTAGAGCATTTAGTCCTTACATTCAGAATAATTATTAGAAGATATAAAGTTAGTGCCATTATATTACTTGTAAAGTCACTGTTCCTGTAGACGTCTCTGTTCATTTACGAACTTTGTTACTTTTGCGCTCTGCCTTAGTTCAAATGATCCCCTTTAATATTTCTTGCAGAGCTGGTTTAGTGTCTATAAACTCCTTTAGCTTTTGTTTGTCCTGGAAACTCTTTATCTCTCCTTCTGTTTTGAATGACAACCTTGCTGGATAAAGTATTCTTGGCTGCATATTTTTTTCATTTAGCACATTGAATATATTATGCTAGCCCTTTCTGGCTTTCCAGGTCTCTTTGGACAGGTCTGCTGCCAGCCTTATTTTTCTACTCTTGTAGGTTAGGGATCTCCTGTCCTGAGCTGCTTTCAGGATTTTCTCTTTATCCCTGAAATTTGCATGCTTCACTATTCTGTGCCTTGTACACGTGAAATACTGTTTCCTTCCCCAGATTAGGGAAGTTCTGTAAATTTAATTATAGAAGAAATTGTCACCATTTTAATTTTAAACTTTCTGATAGATATGCAGTGAAATCTCATTATGGTTTTAATTTGTATTCCCCTAATGGCTACTGGAGTTGAGCATCTTTTCACATGTTTCTTTGCCACTTTTATATTCTCTTAAATGAAATGCCTCCTCATTTTTGTCCATTTTCTAGCTGAATTTATTTATTTATTTTATATTATTTTATTTATTTGAGAGACAACGTGCACTCAGGTGGGGGGTGGGGCAGAGGGAGAGGGAGAAGCAGACTCCCCACTGAGCAGGGAGCCTGAGATGTTGGGTTCCATCCCAGGACCCCAAGATCATGACCTGAACAAAAGGCAGACACCCAACCAACAGAAACACCCAGGTACCCCTGAATTTTTTTTTTTTTACTATTAAGTTTTGAGAGCTCCTTATTATAGTCTATGTATTAATGTATCTGTTCTAGCAAGGTTTTCGTGGAATCTTTAGTGTTTTCTATATATAGTGTCATGGCATCTGTAAATAGTGAAACGTTTACTTTTTCCTTGCTGATATAGATGACTTTTGTTTCTTTTGTTGTCCGATTGCTGAGCTAGGACTTCCAGTACTATATTAAATTAAAATGGTGAGAGTGGACCTCCTGTCTTTTTCCTGACTATAGAGGGAAAGGTCTCAGTTTCCCCCCACTGACTATGATGTTCGCTGTGGAGTTTTCATCTACAGACTTTATTATGTTGAAGTACGTTCCTTCTAAACCTACTTTGTTGAGAGTTTTTATCAAGAATAAATGTAGGGGCACCTGGGTGGCTCAGTGGGTTAAAGCCTCTGCCTTCGGCTCAGGTCATGATCCCAGGGTCCTGGGATCGAGCCCCGCATCAAGCTCTCTGCTCTGCAGGGAGCCTGTTTCCTCCTCTCTCTCTGCCTGCCTCTCTGCCTACTTGTGATCTCTGTCTGTCAAATAAATAAATAAAATCTTTTAAAAAAAAAAGAATAAATGTTGTACATTGTCAAATGCTTTTTCTGCATCTATAAAAATGATCATACTGTTCTTATCTATTCTTTTATTAATATGATGTATTGTGTTGATTGATTTGCAAAGATTAAACCACCCTTGCAACCCAGGAATAAATTCCATTTTGTTGTGCTGAATGATTGTTTAAATATATTGTTGGATTTAGTTTGTTAGCATTTTGTGAAGAATTTTGCATCCATGTTCATCAAGGATATTGTCCTGTAGTTCTCTTTTTGGGTGGTATGCTTTGGCATCAGGGTAATGCTGGCCTTATAGAATGAATTTGGAAGTTATCCTTCCTTTTTTATTTTTTGGAATAGTTTAAGAACAATAGGTATTAACTCTTCTTTTTTTTTAAAGATTTTATTTATTTATTTGACAGATCACAAGTAGGCAGAGAAGCAGGCAGAAAAAGAGAGAGAGGAGGAAGCAGGCTCTCCACCGAGCAGAGAGCCTGATGTGGGACTCGATCCCAGGACCCTGGGATCATGACCTGAGCCAAAGGCAGAGGCTTTAACACACTGAGACACCAAGGCACCACTAACTCTTCTTTAGATGTTTGATAGAATTCTGCTGTGAAACCATTTGGCCCTGGATTTTTTGTTGTTGTTGTTGGGAGTTTTTTTATTACTGATTCAATTTCTTTGCTGGTTAAGTTTGTTCAAGTTTTCTATTTCTTCCTGTTTCTGTTTTAGTAGTTTACATGTTCCTAGGATTTATCCACTTCTAGTTTGCCCAATTTGTTGGTATATAGTTTTTTGTAATACTCTCTTATAATTCTTTGTATTTCTGTGGTATTGATTGTTATTTCTCCTCTCTCATTTATGACTTTATTTATTTGGATACCTTCTTTTTTATTTTGATAAGTCTGTCTAGAGTTTTATCAATATTCTAAAGTTTTTCAATGAACTAGCTCCTTATTTCATTGCTCCGTTCTATTGTTTTTTTAGTTTCTACATCATTCATTTCTTTCATCTTTACTATTTCCTCCCATATTCTGGCTTTAAGCTTTGCTTGTTGTTCTTTTTCTAGCTCCTTTAGATGTAAGGTTTGGTTGTTTATTTCAGATTTTTCGTGCTTCTTGAGGTAGACCTATACTGCTATGCACTTACCTTTTAGGACCACTTTGCTTCATCCCAAATGCTTTGGACCATTGTACTTTCTTTGTCATTTGTTTCCATGAGCTTTTTGATTTTTTCTTTGATTTCTTGGTTGACCCCTTCGTTGTTTAATAGAATGTTGTTTAACCTCCAAGTAATTGTGGTCCTTCCAGACTTTTCTTGTAGTTGACTTCTAGTTTCAGAGCACTGTGGTCAGGAAAGGTGCATGGTATGACTTGAATGTTTTTGTGTTTGTTGAGGCCTGTTTTGTGACCTAGTATGTGATGCAGAATGTCCCATGTTCATTTGAAAACATGTGTACTCTGCTGTTTTAGGATGAGATGTTCTGAACAGTTTCAAAAGCATTGTGGTCTGAGAATATGCAAGGTATAATCTCAATCTTTTGGGATTAGTTGAGACCTGATTTGTGACCCAGTATGTGATCTATTCTCGAGAAAGTTTCATGTGCTTTCAAGAATAATGTTCTGTATATATCTGTTAATTCCATCTTGTCCAGCGTGTCATTCAAAGTCATTGTTTCCTTGTTCATTTTCTGTTTAGATGATCTGCCCACTGATGTAAGTGGGGTGTTAAAATCCCCTACTATTATTGTATTATTATCAATTAGTTCTTTTTTTAAAGATTTTATTTATTTATTTGACAGAGAGAGATCACAAGTAGGCAGAGAGGCAGGCAGAGAGAGAGGAAGGGAAGCAGCCTCCCTGCTGATCAGAGAGCCTGATGCGGGGCTCGATCCCAGGATGCTGGGATCATGACCTGAGCTGAAGGCAAAGGCTTTAACCCACTGAGCCACCCAGGTGCCCCAATTAGTTCTTTATTTTTGTTAATTTTTCATATATTTGGATGCACCCATGTTGCATGCATAAACATTTAAAATTATTATATCTTCTTGTTAGATCTTCCCCATTCCTATGACATAGAGCCCTTCTTTTTCTCTTGTTATGTCTTTTAAATTTTATTTATTTATTTATTTATTTTTAGAGAGAAAGAGAGAGAGCAGGAGAGCATGTGTAGAGGGAAGACTGAGGGGGAAGAAGGAGCAAGAGCATCTTTCAAGCAGACTCCATGCTGAGCATGGAGCCCAATGTGGGGTTCAATTCCAGAACTCTGAGATTACAAACTAAGCTGAAACCCAGAGTTGGACACTCAACCAACTGAGCCACCAGGTGCCCCATTGTTAAGTCTTTCTGTAAAGTCTAGTCTGTCTGATATAAGTATTGCAACTCTGGCTTTCTTTTGACCTCCATTTTTGTGATAAATATTTCTTTTGACCTCCATTTGTGTGATAAATATGACTTTATGTCTCTATTGAGTCTCTTGTAGATAGCATATAGATGTGTTGTTGTTTTTTTTTTTTTTTTTTGGCCCATTCTGTTACTCTATGTCTTTTGATTGGAACGTTTAGTCCATTTACATTCAAAGTAATTATTGGTAGATATATATTTATTGCCATTTTATTACTTTTTTGTCATTGTTTCTGGAGATTTCCTCTGGTTTTTTTCTTATCCTTGTCAATTTTGGTCTCTACTTCCTACTCTCTCTAATATTTCTTGCAGGGCCTATTTAGAGGTCATAAACTCCTTTAGTTTTTTGTTTGTCTGGGTAACTCTTTATTGCTCCTTGAATTCTGAATGATAGTCTTGCTGGACAGAGCATTCTTGGATACAAATTTTTCCAATCAGCGTTTTGAATATGTCATGCCACTGCCTTGAAGTGCAACTGGCTTGCCAAGTTTCTGTTGTGAAATCTCCAGCTAGCCTTATGGGCTTTCTCTTGTATGTTAAGGACTCTTTTTGTCTTGCTGCTTTTAATTTTTTTCTTTATCACTATATTTTGCAAAATTAATTATAATATGTCTTGTTGTTAGCTTGCTCTTATTGATTTTGATGAGAGTTCTCTTTGCTTCCTTGATCTGGATAGAGAGAGACAGTGAGAGAGAGACAGAGCACAAGCAAGGTGAGGGGCAGAGGGAGAAGCAGACTCCCCATTGAGTAGGGAGCCCAAAGTGGGGTTTGATCCTGGGACTCTGGGATTAAGACCTGAGGCTCAACTGACTGAGCCACCCAGGTGCCCATCTGATGGCTGTTCTTTCATTTGGGATAAATCCCTCTCTCTTCACCATTTGTCTTTCTCTGCCTTCCTCTGTGTGTTAGAAAAGCTAGTTATGTCTCATGCTCCTGAAAGCTTTATGACAAAGAGATCATGTAATGCCCAGGGCCTGATGCTTCAAGGAATATCTCGGGTGTGTGCTGCATGTGCTCTACTATTGTGTTTTCACCACTCTCTCCTTCAGGCCAGTCATCTGCATAGGCTCTCCTTGCCGGCTGCGGCCATATTGGGTCCCTGGCCTGAATGTGGCAAGTTTTAACTACCTGTATTCTGGTCTGCTTGTGAAATGAGGTCTGTTATCACCTCCAGCAGAACTGAGGCCCTGCAAAATGCTCCCGTCAGGAAATGTGTGGGCAAGTATTTGTGCTGGTCTTCTATGGGAGGGGTCTGCCTTGCTGGGACTGATACAAGTGTGACTGAGAAAGGAAGTCCTTTAAGCGTGCGGGGGTTGGGGCTTATAAGCCAGTTGGGCAGCCAGTGTTGGTGTTTCACTTCTTCCCCTAGGTGGCACTTTGTTGATGCTGAGGGGCAGGAGAGGAAAATGGTGCCCAGCAGTTCCTTTCTTCCTGAATAGGTTATCTCCTTGAACACTGCCTCCCAGTGATGTGCTCTGAGAAGAGCAAATAATCTCCCCATGGCATGTCCCTAGTGCTCTTCAGATTGCTGTTTCCTTGCTGTCTGCCCCTGAGTTATTTGCCTGTCTTCTCTCCAGGAGTAACTCAGTGTCCTCTAGGCTCTATTCCAGCCAAGCCCACTGACCTTTAAAATGTCACACTTTAAAGCCCTGCTGATTGCAAGAACTCATGAAATTCAACTCCTCTCATTTTCCTAGCCAATGGCTTTGAGAAATGGTCTCTTTGTGTATTCCTGTGTGCTCCTGTCTCTCTCACCCTTCTCCACAATCAAGGCACCCCCCTCCACAGCATCTGTGATTGTTTTCTCCTCTAAATTTCATCTCTGCACTTCCCACTTTCTTTGATGTTTCATCTTCTCTCCCTTTAGTTACAGAGTTTGTTCTGTCAGTCTTCAGGTTGATTTCTGGGGTACTTAGGGTAATTTGGTAGTTATCTAGTTGTGTTCACGGGATGAGATTCCTACTCTGCTGCCATCTTCCCCTCCCTGAAAAGATTTATTGTGCTTGCTATTCTTTTTTTTAATATTTTATTTATTTGACAGACAAAGAGCACAAGCAGGCAGAGAAGCAGGCAGAGAGAGAGGAGGAAGCAGGCTCCCTGTGGAGCAGAGAGCCCGATGCGGGGCTCGATCCCAGGACCCTGGGATCATGACCTGAGCCGAAGACAGAGGTTTTAACCCACTGAGCCACCCAGGTGCCCCTGTGTTTGCTATTCTTAATGAAATTAATTACATTATCAATAGGGTTGATGTGCATTTTCCTAAGATCCAGAGCTAGTGTGAAATTCTAAATATGTCAGTGAACCAAATAAACCCATGGGTCACAGTTGCTTATGCAAGATGATGCCCAATCTTTATTTCCAGCCCAGATTTCTTCCCTGAGCTCCAGACCCAGGTATTCAATTACCTACTGGACATCTCCCTGTGAAGGTCCCATAAGCATCTCAAATTGAACAAATATCACTAAACTCTCCACCTTCTTTTTTAAAAGATTTTATTTATTTATTTGAGAGGGAGGGAGCACGTGATGGTGGGGGGAGGGGTGGAAGGAGAGGGAGAAGCAGACTCCCTGCTGACTGGGAACCTGATGTGGGGCTCAATCCCAGGACCCTGAGATCATGACTTCAGTTGAAGGCAGATGCTTAACCGACTGAGTGACCGAGGTGCCCTTAGTTCATTATCTTCTTACCCAAACTTCTTTATTTTCCTATGTTTCCTACCTTAATTGGTGGCATTACCATGATGCACAATAACCAAAGTCAGGAACAAAGCAACAATATCTCCTGTTCCCTGCTAAATTTCTCCAAGTAAGGCTTGACTCTACAACTAAAGGTCTATCGAAACAGTACACTATTTTCCATCCCCATAGCCATCTCCTTAATTCTGGCCTCAACATCACTCTTCTTGATTATTGCATTTGCTTCTCTAAGTCCAATTTTCATCCTTCAGTCTACTTGCCACAATGGCCCCTGGCAATTGTGTCTTGGTAGATGTTTAACAACAGGCTCTTTAGTGGGGGGTAAAGCTTCAATTTGTAACATTTGTTGACATCCATTCTGTAAATATCCCACACCCATTCTGTAAATATCCCCATTGTGACTGATTTCAAGTTACTAACATGTCAGTTGGCTTGCAAAATTCCTGAAATTTTAAGAATCTTCTGTTTAGGGAGTTGGTAAGAGCCAGCAGCAGAAAACCACTGGTATAAATGAATCTTTGTAACATACAAATTTGACCAAGTTACTCCTTTGATTAAAACTTCAATGACTCTCCCATACTCACAAAATAAAGCCCAAGTTCTTCAGCTCAGTATTCACATTCCTTTGCAATTTGGCCACTATAGACTTTACCAGCTTCATTTCTCAAACCACCT
Source organism: Meles meles (assembly GCF_922984935.1). Lineage (NCBI taxonomy): Eukaryota > Metazoa > Chordata > Mammalia > Carnivora > Mustelidae > Meles > Meles meles. Next base: position 47,666,831 of record NC_060087.1, on the reverse strand, counting down.
CAACTACAAGTCCCATCCATTTTGAATGGCTCAACATTCTTTGATTCACCAGACTGAAACCTTTGTATCTTATTTCTTGCTTTTCTCTGTACCTGGTGAACACCTATTTATTTTTCCAGACTCATTTGATGCCCTCAGGCAGAACTGGATACGCTCATATCACAATTCATTCAGACTTCTGTCACAGCACTTGTAACTTTTTGTTTTATCTGTTCCTTTATGTTTCTTTCTTTGAGACCAGCCTGTGAAGTTACTTGAAAATGGATAGAGTATCTATCATTCATCCTTATCTCTCTAACACCTAAGGCCTTAGCCTGGTCTATAGATACAATTTAATAAATAGCTATTAGAGGGAAAGTTGATTTAGACTAAGACTTGAAGGAGTTAAGAGTTAGCTGGATAGACAAGTATTAGGAGAGAATTGCAGGTGAGAGAAAGTGTCCATATATACAATATGAACAGTCTCCAACTCCTTAGAAGGCAAGGTGTGTGATATTCCTGAGTTTTTTTTAAGTATTCCTCTAAGTAAATAAAGAGGCTATTAGTGAGCCTATCACACTGTGGACTTCAATTATGATTAATGGCAACAATCACTATGATGTTTTTCACTCTCCACCCCTGGCTCATCTGCCATGGGTACAAAAAATGTGCTGTACTCTGATTAGGGAAAACACAAATGCTCCTTCTTTTCCTACTTTTCTTATGAATGATTCTTAAGACTTCTCTGTGGATGGTGAGGAGACAGATTTAGGATACATTTTAGAGATTGAGCTTGAGAGGACTTGATGGATTTGATGTGAAGGAAGGGGAGATATCAAGGATAATTCTTAGGTTATCTAGGTTAACTGGAAAGATGAAATTTTCATTAACCGAGATGGGGAAGACTGCAGGAGGAGCAAGTTTGTGGTGGGGGGAAGATCAAGATTCTATTTTGGACATGCTAAATTAGAGAAGCGTATGAGACAGCCAAGTGGAAATTTCAAGTAGGCAGTTGAATACACAAGTATGGAGTTCTGGATAGGGTTGACTCTTTGGGAGTAATTAGTATACAAATGGATGGTAGTTAAAGTGCAAGGATGGGATGAGATTCTCAGGAGAAATATCTGAGGACTGAGACCTGAATACTCTGAAGTTTGGGGGCTGGGGAAAAAACACTGGAGTCAGCATAAGACAATGTGAAGGAGCAACCAGTGAGATAAGAGGAACACTATAAGGTTTCAGTGTTACAAAGACTAAGAGAAGAAAGTATTGTAAAAATGAAATTTTTACCTCTGTTGAATGTTGGTGTCATAGTTTGGGCTGCTAAAATAAAATACCATAGAGTGCATGGTTTTAAAACAGTAGAAATTTATTTCTCACAGTTCTGGGGGTGGAAAGCCAAGATCAGGGTGCCAGTATGGTTGGGTTCTGGTGAGAACCCTCCTCCAGGTTGCACATAGCCATTTTCCCCACTTATCTTTACATGGTGGAAAGGGCAAGAGAGTTCCCTAGGACCTATTTTATAAGGGCACTGATTTCATTCATGAGGGCTTCACCCTCATGACCTAATTATCTCCCAAAAATCCCACCTCCTGATACCATCACATTGGGGATTAGGATTTCACCCTATGAATTTTGAGGAGATACATTCAGTTCATAAAATTTGGAAGTTGTTGAGTAAAATGACTGAATGCAGTTGGCAACCTAGAGCTCACTTGTGACCTTGCCGAGGACAATTTTACTGGAGGAGTAGGGATCAACACCTACTTACAATGAGTTGAGAAGAGAAAAGAATATGACAGTAGCTCTCTACTCTCACCTAGCACCATCTGAGGTCAGTGAATATTAACCAAGATGTTCATTTCTTCTTGAGATACAGTGTATGATACCATACAGATTAAGACAGACTTTAGAGTCAGACTGCCTGGTTCCAGTTCTGATTTAGTCACTTGCTGGTAGTGTGACATTGAGCAAATGACTTCCCTTCTCTGTGCCTCAATTTTCTCATTTGTAAAGTGAAAATAGGTTGTTGAGAGATATATAAAAATTAATCTGTGTGATATAGAATAGTGCCTAGCTCCTATTAAGTGCTAAAGAAATGGTAGATCTGATTAGTGTTTCATTTTTAGCCTTCAGAGAGATCTCTGGATTGGAATCCTGGAAGGCAGGCTTCCAATCCTATTTCTGCCACAGATGAATGACCATGAGTAATTCACTTAAAAATAAAGAAGCTAAAACAAAATATTTCTAGAAAGTCAAGAACCTAGAATAAGTTTTAGCCGATATGGAGGGCAACTTATTCAAATTTGAAATGGGTGAAATAATGGTATTTTATACACACACATTCGCACTCACAGAAACCCCTGGAATTTGAAGGGCCAGATATGAGATCCCATTAGTTGCTGAATTTAATGTTATATCAAGTAGAGGCAGCAGGGTTCAATGAAAAAAGAACCGAGCTGGGATGCAAAGGGAAGAAAGAAACAATCAGAACCAACATGGCTCAGCTGTCTACATCGGTTAACCAGGCATTTTACAGCAACCCACCATGGTTAAGTATGATTCTTATTTCACAGGTGAGAAAACTGAGGCTCAGAGAGGGTAGGTAATTAGACCAGAGTGGCACAACTATTGAGTAAAAGAATCAGAATTTGAACTCTGCTATTTTGACTCAAAAGTGCCTGCCTTTTTACCTCTAAGGCAGCCACAATGCTCTGTGGTCTCAAGCATAGGCTTTGGAGGAAGAACACCTAGATTTGATTCTAGCTCCTGCCAGTTATCAGCTGTGCAGCCCTCTGCAAGCCACTCCATTTCTCTGAGCCTCTCTTTGTTCATTAGCAAAACAGTGATGATAATAAGACTATTTAATTTTCACAGGGCCCCTGTGAGGATTAAACAGTACTATAAGTGAAGCACTGAGCACATAGTAAAGAATCCATAAATGGTAGCTCACAATAATACAATAGTATGCTACTCAAGGTTTAGTTTTAGGTTTAGCCATTAGTACACTCAGATAAGTTACTATACTTCCCTAGGCTCCAGTTTCTACCTCATCTCTAAGGTCCCTTTTATGTTTGTTAACAACAACAACAAACAACTTGTATTGAGCTATTGGCTTTAAAGGATTTTAATAGGATTTAAATTCAATCCCAATTTTTTTCAGTAAGCTTTAGGCCCAATATGGGCTTGAACTCACTCTGAGATCAAAAGTCACATGCTCTACGAACTGAACAAGACAGGCACCCCTCAATCTTAATTTTAAGTAACTTGTGTGAACACTGGGTACTTCCACCAAGCTGATTCGGGTCACAAAGATTTTCCTTATATTTGGCCTATATCTGCCTAAAATTATTCTTATTTTTATTTTTTTTGAAGTGTGACTAAAGGTTTTAATGGCATGTGTTTTTTCTTAATTTAATTTTATTTTTTTAGTGTTCCAAGATTCATTGGTTATGCACCACACACAGTGCTCCATGCAATACGTACCCTCCTTAATACCCACCACCAGTCTCATCCATCCCCTCACCCCTTCCCTTCCAAAACCCTCAGTTTGTTTCTCAAGAGTCCACAGTCTCTCGTGTTTCATCTCCCCCTCTGATATCTCCCAATTCACTTTTCCTTTCCTTCTCCTAATGTCTTCCATGTTATTCCTTATGCTCCACAAGTAAGTGAAACCATATGATAATTGACTTTCTCTGCTTGACTTATTTCACTCAGCATCATCTCCTCCAGTCCCATCCATGTTGATACAAAAGTTGGATATTCATCCTTTCTGATGGAAGTGTAATATTTCATTGTATATATAGACCATATCTTCTTTTTTTAAAAGATTTTATTTATTTATTTGACAGAGAGAAAGATCACAAGTAGGCAGAGATGCAGGCAAGAAAGAGAGAAGCAGGCTCCCTGCTGAGCAGAATGCCTGATGCGGGCCTGGATCCCAGGACCCTGAGATCATGACCTGAGCTGAAGGCAGATGCTTAATCCACTGAGTCACCCAGGTGCCCTGGACCATATTTTCCTTACCCATTCGTCTGTTGAAGGGCATCTTGGCTCCCTCCACAGTTTGACAATTGTGGCCATTGCTGCTATGAACATTTACATATGGCCCTTCTTTTCACTACATCTGCATCCAAGCCTCACTCAAAAAAAATGGAAAAATCCCGAATACACCAACTCTCTTTACACCTTAAAGAACTGGAAAATCAACAACAAATTAAGCCAACCCCATGCACAAGAAGGGAAATAATCAGGATTAGAGCAGAGATCAATGAATTAGAAACTAGAGATACAGTAGAACACATCAATGAAACTAGAAGCTGGTTCTTAGAAAGAATCAATAAGATCGATAAACCACTGGCCAAACTAATCCAAAAGAAAAGAGAGAGGACCCAGATTAATAAAATTATGAATGAAAGGGGAGAGATCACCACCAACACCAAGGAAATAGAAACAATCATCAGAAATTATTATCAACAGTTATATGCCAATAAGTTAAACAACGTACAAGAAATGGATGCATTCCTGGAAACCTTTAAACTTCCAAGACTGAAACAGGAAGAAATTGACAACCTGAATAAAACTATTCTTTTTTTTTAAATTATTATTATAACCCCTTCTGTGATGATCTGTCCCTATTCAGCCCTTCATTAGTTAAAAGTACCACATAGGGGCGCCTGGGTGGCTCAGTGGATTAAGCCGCTGCCTTCGGCTCAGGTCATGATCTCAGGGTCCTGGGATCGAGCCCCGCATCAGGCTCTCTGCTCCACAGGGAGCCTGCTTCCTCCTCTCTCTCTGCCTGCCTCTCTGCCTGCTTGTGATCTCTCTCTCCGTCAAATAAATAAATAAAATCTTTGAAAAAAAAAAGTACCACATAAACAGCTATTACAGAACCATACATCTAGGTGATTCAATCATTTTGTTGCGTTCATTTCTCCTTTCTAAACACATTCCAGTTGACTATACTCAGTACGTTCTGGTCATTGTTTCTTCCAGAGATCCTCTTTAAGGTGTACACAAAAGTGTATGGAGTTTATATCAGTAGAGGTCCTCGGAGAATCAAGTAAAACACTTCCTGCTCTGAGAAACACTACATGAATCCGTTTAAAGAGAATGAGAAAAGGTAAATACATATCACACTGAATATATCTGTAACATAACATAGTCTCAAGAATTACTAAAACAACTCATAACAACATTTACTAAAAGCTCTCAAAAGTGGGAGTTGAAGACCAGAGATTTTGCAACAAATGATGGAAAAACAATTGGTTATACATAAGAAAAAAACTGAAACTGGAGGCTAATACTATGCCATATACAAAATCCAACTCCAGCCTTATTAGAAACTTAATAAAGGCAATATTTTAAAAAAGAAAAAAAAGAATAGCCCTTGATATTCAGAAGCTGGTCTAGCACTCACAACTAGGCCATGTTATTCTCATATTTAGACATAAACAGAGAACACCCACCTCAGACAAGGTTACACTGAGACCATAATAAATTGAGACAAAACAAGGTCATTTCATAATTTTGTCTAAACACTGTGCCACTCACAAATACCAAAATGTCCCCTCTCTTTGCCAAAATGAGTGACTTCTACTTTGCCAATTATAACTTTATCCTTATGCTATTTTTCCCTCCCTATAGATAAGATTTATTGAGATACCTGATCATTGAATTGCCCCTTCCCACTGTCTGCTGGCACCCAATTTAGAACAGACTCCCACTTTCTTAGGCTGTCCTCCAAATCACTCAACCAAAGTTCAATTCCAGTAAAAGGTTTTTTTGTAATCCAATTTTATTGAGACATCTCTGGATTCCTTATGGTGTGTGTTTTTTTCTTGTTGCAATGAATAATAAATTCAACTTGTTCAATTTTAGGTGTCTTTGACCCGAGGGCATTGACAACTTAAAAACCTTGAGCAAAAAATACTGGAGAATGTATTTTTACTTTGGGGTAGTGAAGTTTTAAAAATAATGCACAAAAGCATTAACAATATAGAATAAAATTGATAAATTTGAGTGTGTGTTAGGCAGCCTCTTACATAGTCCCAATGATCCTCTCCTCCTGGTTTTCACACTCTTGTGTAATCCTTATTGTTGGGAGTGGGCTGGATGTAGTAAATTGCTTTTGATGAATACAATAGGGAAGAAATGATAGGATTTCCCTTCCAAGATTAGGTCATAAAGACTGTGGCTTGATCTTGAGTACTCTTTCTCATTCATTCTCCCTCTTATATTGCTCACCCTGAGACAAGCCATTTACCATGTCATGAGAAAGTTCTATATAGAAGCATCCATGACAAGGCACCAAGGTTCATTAACCACCACATAAGTGAGTTTGGAAGTGGTCCTCCCTCAATCAAGCATTCAGATGAGACCACAATCTCAACCAACAGCTTAGCTGCAACTTCATGATACACCTTGAGCTAGAGGCTAAACCGTGTTTAAATTCCTGAACCACAGAAAATGTGGAATAAGAGTTCATTGTTTTAAGCTGCTAAATTTCAAGGTAATTTATTACATATTGATAACTAATTGATAAGTAGCTAATATAGACCACATTAAAATTAAGAGTTTTGGTTGATAAGTAGCTAATATAGATCACATTAAAATTAAGAATTTTGGTTCATTGAAAGACATGCTATTAAAGTGAGAAACTACAAAGTTATAAATCGTGAAGAGAATATTTGAAATACACATTTTTTTTAAATTTAATTTTTTCAGTGTTCCAAGATTCATTGGTTATGCACCACACCCAGTGCTCCATGCAATCAATACATTCCCTCCTTAATACCCACCACCAGGATCCTCACCCATCCCCTCACCTCCTCCCTTCCAAAACCCTCAGTTTGTTTCTCAGAGTTCACAGTCTCTCATGTTTCATCTCCCCCTCTGATATCTCCCAATTCACTTTTCCTTTCCTTCTCCTAATGTCCTCCATGTTATTCCTTATGCTCCACAAGTAAGTGAAACCATATAATAATTGACTTTCTCTGCTTGACTTATTTCACTCAGCATCATCTCCTCCAGTCCTACCCATGTTGATACAAAAGTTGGATATTCATCCTTTCTGATGGAGGCATAATATTCCATTGTATATATGGACCGTATCTTCTTTAACCATTTGTCTGTTGAAGGGCATCTTGGTTCCCTCCACAGTTTGATGATTATGTCCATTGCTGCTATGAACATTGGGGTACACATGGTCCTTCTTTTCACTGCATCTGTATCTTTGGGGTAAATACTTAGTAGTGCAATTGCAGGGTCATAGGGTAGCTCTGTTTTTAATTTCTGAAGGAATCTCCACACTGTTTTCCAAAGTGGCTGCACCAACTTGCCTTCCCACCAACTGTTGAAATACACATACTTATCAAAGGATAACCAGAATATAAATCAAGAACTTCCACACATGAAAATAGGAAAAAAATAACTCAATAGACAAATGGGCAAAAGACAAAGATAGGCATTTCATAGAGTGAGAAAGAGGAATGTCAAATAAGCATATGAAAGGACAGTCAACCTCATTAATAATCAGACCAAGGCAAAATAAGATCTCAATGAGGTATCATTTTATTCATTAAACTGCCAAAAGTTAAGAAGTCTGCCAATGTAAAGTAATAGAAAGGGGAATGTTATATACTGCTGGTGGGAATGTAAATGGAGATAATCACTTCAGAAACATTTTGTTATTACCTAATAAACTGAGCATACCCATATTGTACATTCTGGACATTTCAATCTTAGGCATATGCCCTGGGAAAAGTCTTTCATGAGTGCCCTATGAAACATGTTCACAGCAACACTATTGGTCATAGTCAAAACATGGAAACAATTTAAATGTCTGTAGAGAGAAAAATAAATTGTGATAAGTGCACACAGTGGAATATTAAATTTTTTGGAAATGAATTACAAAATGAATGAATCTTTTAGAAACACAATATATATTTTATTAACATATAACGTATTATTTGTTTCAGGGATACAGGTCTGTGATTCATCAGTCTCACGCAATTCACAGCACTCACCATAGCATGTACCCTCTCCAATGCCCATCACCTAGTCACCCCATCTCTCCCACCCCGCTCCACTCCAGCAACCCAGAAACATAATCTTGAGTGAAAAAAACAAGATGCAGAAGACTATGGAGAGCATATTATATTTATATAATAATATTGATATTATATTATGATATTATATTTATGGAGTCATAAATAAGGAAAAATTTGGGGTGCCTGGGTGGCTCAGTGGGTTAAGGCTCTGCCTTTGGCTCAGGTCGTGATCCCAGGGTCCTGGGATCAAGCCCTGCATCGGGCTCTCTGCTCAGTGGGGAGCCTGCTTCCCCCTCTCTCTCTGCCTGCTGCTCTGCCTACTTGTGATCTCTCTCTCTGTCAAATAAATAAATAAAATCTTTTAAAAAAAGAAACAAGGAAAAATTAAGCAATTTATTGATTATGAATACATATATAGGAAATAGAACTTTTTTAAACAAATGACAAATATAAAACTCAAAATAGCAGTTAGTTATGTGGAGAGGTAGGTGTGGGGAGAGAGAATCATATAGATAAATATAAGTTATTGGTAATTTCCAGTTTTTTAGGCTGGGTGGTTGATTCACAGGTGTTTTATTAGGATTTATAGGTTATATATAGGTTACATTTGTAACATAGTTACAAATATTATTCCAAATGTATCAAATATTACTTCATTTAAAACATTTTAAAAAACAGATTAGGAGCATTTTTATTGTTTATTATGGAAAATAAAGAGTATTTTTTTTACATCTAGAGAAAGCAACCAAGTTCATTTTTTAAATGGGAAGGAAAAATACAGAAGGGAGAAAAGTTTGGTGAGCTCCTAAGAAGATCAAGAAAGGGAATACAATTCAGGGAAAAAGAAAAAAATCTTCCATTTTAAACTATGTTATTATTTTAATCCTAGATCATTCAGGAAGCTATGCTAGCTAAAACAGGAATTTATTAAGAAGATTATACATTCACCTGCAGTTCACATCAAGTAATTTCCATCCATGTTCTACATCTACATCTTTAAATAGTTTTTAATGCTCTCCCTTCTCAAATCAATCTCAAACATCAGAAACTGCCACATAAGGAAGTAGATAGAGCTATTTCTATCAGTGCTAGAGGGGAACCAGTCTCAGTTACATTCTTGGGGCTTTCCTAACTGGTTCTGGGGTCTTATGCAATGCCAAATCTTGAATAGGTGTTGAAGAGGATCATTTGTCTTTACAAGTTATTACTGAGGGACATTGTCCACTTGGCATCTTCAGATTGGCAGTCTCTCTGTGGCTTCTGTGCTTGCCTTAGGACACAGAAATCATTATAATATTCGTAACACTAGTCCTTACATTCTTGTCCCTCAATTTTATTAAAGCAGACATTCCTTTCTAGGGCCTCACTGGGAGGCCATGGAAAGAAAGGCCGAGGTGCCAGCTGACTTCTCCTACCTTCCTGCCCCCCAGCCCATGGGACATTGCTTTTGAATCTGATGGACATCCCATTCTCCCTCAAGCCCAATTTTCCTATGTGCTGGGGTTTTTAGAAAAGAAAGCTCAAATATCTTTCTAGCTGACCTGCTTTTGCTCAACCACATATTTCGATAGGCAAAGTACAGAATCTGCATCTCCCAGAAAAGGAGAAAAGGAAAGGTTGAAATACAGGAAGAAAACCTCTCAATATTTCAAAATATTATCTGGAGATTAAGCAAAAGTTTTTCAGATAGGATTCCAAAAGTGCTAACTGGGGCACCTGAATGGCTCAGTCAGTTAAGTGTCTGACTCTTGGTTTCAGCTCAGGTCATGATCTTAGTTGTCCTGGGATCGAGCCCCATGTCAGGCTCCCCACTCAATGGGGAGTCTGCTCGTCTCCTTTTCTCTCTGCCCCCCCTCACTAAAATAAATAAACCTTTAAAAAATCCTGCTAACCATAGAGGGGAAAAATTGGACTCCTTAAAATAAAGAACTGTTGTTTACCAAAATACACTGTTAAGAGAGGGAAAAGGCAAGACAAAAAAAGGAAAAAGATATTTGAAATACATATATCAAAGGATTCATGTTCAGAATATATAACAAAGTCCTATAAACCAATTAAAAATGCAGATAATCCAACTGAAAAATCACTTAAAACCAGTATTTCACAAGAGAAGATATCCTAATGGCCAATAAACATGAAAAATTGTTCAGCCTCTTAAGTCATCATGGAAATGTAAATTTAAAAAATAATGCAATTCTACTCTACATTGACCAGTATGGTTAAAGTGGGAAAGACTGACAATATCAAATGTTGGCAAAGATGTGGAACATCTTGATGGGAAACATAAAATGATAAAACCACTTAGGAAAACTGACATTAACCACTAAAGCTAAACAACTGTAGCAATTTCACTTAGATATATACCGAAAAGAAATAAATGTGTATGTTTATCAATAGGCATATCTAAGAATGTTTATGGAGGTACTACTTATGATAGCCCCAATGGAAACTACCCAGATGCTCATCAACAGTAATTGGATAAAGAGTAGTATATTCAGGGGCGCCTGGGTGGCTCAGTGGATTAAGCCGCTGCCTTCGGCTCAGGTCATGATCTCAGGGTCCTGGGATCGAGCCCCGCATCGAGCTCTCTGCTCTGCAGGGAGCCTGCTTTCTCCTCTCTCTCTGCCTGCCTCTCTGCCTACTTGTGATCTCTCTCTCTGTCAAATGAATAAATAAAATCTTTAAAAAAAAAAAGAGTAGTATATTCATACAATGGAATAACATACAGCAATGAAAATGAAGAAACTATTTCTACATAAAATATGGAGGAATCTCACCAACCCAACATTAAGTGTAAAAAAAAAACAGACTTAAGAGTATGTGCTGTATGGTTCAATTTATATAAAGTTTTAAAAGAAGCAAAATTAATTTTTGGTGTTAGAAATCAGAATAGTAGTTATCTTTGAGATGAATAGTGACTGGAGTGTACATTAGAAAAGCTTCTAGGGAACTGTCCATGTATTATTTTGGGATCTGGATACTGGTTCCACAGCTGTGTTCTCTTTACGAAAATTCATTAAACTCTACACTTAAGATTTGTTCATTTTTCTATATGTAATACTTCAAAATACTAAAATACTAAATTTACCTACTTCTAAAATACTAAATTTACCTACAAAATTTTCATCTAAAATTTATGCAGCCACATTGTACCTGCAATTCTGAGGGCCAGACTCTGAAATGTGATTCACCAAAATAACCAATGCCTCTTTAAAATGTTTTAAGTACTGCCCTTTGCCTTTTCCTTGTTATACCCCTATGCAGACTTTCCCAGAACAGAGCAAAATTTCTTCTCTAGGTCCTTTAGTGAAACTGAATAAAGTAATCTAGGCACACATGTAGGTTTTCATTAAATATGGTAGGCTGTCACAAATTGGAAAACTTGGTATTCTATACCTACCTCAGCTGGTAGTGAGGAACAGAAATTCATTTGAACCTATTTGCCCAACTTCACTTGATACCCAAACTCACCCATCTTCTGACAAATTGCAATTATCTTTCTTCTTTTCCCATTTTTCCTTTTCCAGAGTCTCAATTCACACATTCAACTAACAGAAGATGCCAAACTGTATTGCTTTTACAAAATAAGTTTGCTTTTTATAGAAAAATTCAGCAATAGAAAAAAGAACAAAGAAATGGGACATAGATATCCCCAAAATCCCACCACCCAAGTATAACCAGAGTTAGCAATTGGTGAGGTCTCTCTGTAGAATGTATTCAAATAGCAAGAAGGATATATAGAAGAAGGATGGATCATGGATGCATAGAGATGGATATGAATATTTAAGCCACAAATTGGAAGAAGACAAGTTGCCATAAATACAGCAGCAAAGGATTAATATCCTGTATATGTAGAGAACTATAAACAAAAAAGATGCACAACTCAATTAAAAAGTGGAAAAATGATATAAAGACAATTTACATGGTATGAACCACAAAAGAACTGATAAATGTATGAAAAGATGGTAAATCTTACATGTAATCAACAAATTAAAAGTAGAGGGGGGTGCCTGGGTGGCTCAGTTGGTTAAGCATCTTCCTTCAGCTTGGATCATTATCCCAGGGTCCTGGGATTGAGGCCCATGTTAGACTCCCTGCTCAGCAGAGAGCCTGCCTTTCCCTCTCCCTCTGACCCCACTCATGCTCTCTCTCTTGCTTGCTCTCTCTATATATCAAATAAATAAATAAAATAAAATAAAATAAAAGTAGAGTGACATAGAGTGAAAGTAATGGGACACATTCCCACATGTATGCAATGTTATTGCTACTATTTCACAATAATCATATTGGCAAAAATTAAGAACTTTTTAAAAAGTTAATTAGGTCTGATAATATCAAATATTGGTAAAAGTGTGAAGAAAAAGAAAAGGATAAAGGAAAGAAAAAGGTTGCAGTATAAATCAGTACAACTACATTGGACATTATTTCAGAAATATCTAGGAAAATTAAATATTGATGCCCAAGAGAAATCAAGATGCACGTTCACAAAAAACTTCTGCAATAATGTTCATAGCCACTGTATTAGTTATCCATTGCTACAGAACAAATTACCTCAAAATTTAGTGGCTTAAAACAACAAATATTATCTAACAGTCTGTAATTTCATGCAGGGTTTAGTTGAATGCCTCTGCCTCAAGATCTCTCACAGGGCTGCAGTTAATGCATCATCTGGGGCTGTGCTCTCATCTGAAAGATCAATTAAAGGGAGGAGATTACAAAAGGTCATACATACCAGGAGACAGATCATTTGGTCACATTTTGGTTTTTTTATCATTAAACTTTTAAAAAATTTTAATCCCAGTATAGTTAACATACAGTGTTATATTAGTTTCAGGTGTACAATATAGTAACTCAATAATTCTATATATTACTCAGTGCTCATCATGATAAGTGTTCTTTTAATCTCTTTCACCTATTTCACCCATCCCTCCACCCATCTCCCCCCCTGGTAACAAACAGCTTGCTTTCTATAGAGTCTGGTTTTTGGTCTCTTTTTTTCCCTTTGCTTGGTTTCTTAAATTCCACATGTGAGTGCAATTATATGGTATTGTCTTTCTCTGACTGGCTTATTTTGCTCAGAATTACCCTCAAGATCCATCCCTGTGGGGCGCCTGGGTGGCTCAGTGGGTTAAGCCGCTGCCTTTGGCTCAGGTCATGATCTCAGGGTCCTGGGATCGAGTCCCGCATCGGGCTCTCTGCTCAGCAGCGAGCCTGCTTCCCTCTCTCTCTCTCTCTCTGCCTGCCTCTCTGTCTACTTGTGATCTCTCTCTGTCAAATAAATAAATAAAATCTTAAAAAAATCCATCCCTGTTATTACAAATGGCAAGATTTCATTCTTTTTTATGACTGAATAATATTCCATTGTATATATATACCACTTTTTCTTTTTCTTTTTTTTTTTTAAAGATTTTATTTATTTATTTGACAGACAGAGATCACAAGTAGACAGAGAGGCAGGCAGAGAGAGAGAGAGGGAAGCAGGCTCGCTGCTGAGCAGAGAGCCCGATACGGGACTCGATCCCAGGACCCTGAGATCATGACCTGAGCCGAAGGCAGCGGCTTAACCCACTGAGCCACCCAGGCGCCCTATACCACTTTTTCTTTATCCATTTATCAATCAGTGGACACATGGGCCGCTTCCATTATTTGGATGTTGTAAATAATGCTGCAACAAACATAGGGATGCATGTATCTTTTCCAATTAGTAATTTCATATCATTTTGGTAAATACCCAGTAAGGGAATTACTGGGTCATATGGAATTTCTATTTTTAATTTTTCTGAGTAATCTCCATACTGTTTTCCACAGTGTTTGCATCAATTTGCATTACCACCAACAGTGTATGAAGGTTCCTTTTCCCCACATCCTTGGCAACACTTGCTTCTTGTGTTTTTTATTTTACGCATTCTGACTGGTGTGGGGTGATATCTCACTGTGGTTTTGATTTGCATGTCCCTGATGATGAGTGATGTTTATCTTTTCATGTGCCTGTTCACCGTCTGGAGGGCTTCTTTAGAGAAATGTCTGTCCATGTCTCCTGCCCATTTTTAATTGGATTACTTGTTTTTTTGGGGTGTTGAGTTGTATATGTTTTTATATATTTTGAATATTAACCCTTTATTGAATATATCATTTGCAAATATCTTCTCCCATTCAATAGGTTGTCTTTTTTTTAAAGATTTTATTTATTTATTTGACAAAGATTACAAGTAGGTGGAGAGGCAGGCAGAGAGAGAGGAGGAAGCAGGCTCCCCGTGGAACAGAGAACTCGATGTGGGGCTCGATTCCAGGACCCTGGGATCATGACCTGAGCGGAAGGCAGAAGCTTTAAACCACTGAGCCACCCAGGCGCCCCTCAGTAGGTTGTCTTTTAGTTTTGTTGATAGATTCCTTTGCTGTGCAGATGACTTACTTGGATGTAGTGTCAGTAGTTTATTTTTGCTTTTGTCTCCTTTGTGTTAGGAGACATATCTAGAAAAAAAATGTGCTATGACAGATGTCAGAGAAATTATTGTCTGTGCTCTCTTCTAGGATTTTTGTGGTTACAGGCCTCACATTGAGGTCCTTAATCAATTTGAGGGTTTTTTTTTTTAGATTTTATTTATTTATTTATTTGATAGAGAGATACAGTGAGAGAGGGAACACAGCAGGGGGAGTGGGAGAGGGAGAAGCAGAATTCCTGACAAGCAGGGAGCCTGATGAGGGGCTCGATCCCAGGACTCTGGGATCATGACCTGAGCCCAAGGCAGACGCTTAACGACTGAGTCACCCAGGCACCCCTTGAATTTATTTTTGTGTATGGTGTAAGAAAGTGGTCTAATTTCATTATTTTGCATGTAGTTTTCCAGTTTTCCCAATAACATTTGTTGAAGAGACTTTTTCCCACTTCATATTCTTGCCTTCTTTGTCGAAGATTAATTGACGATATAATCATGGGTTTATTTCTGGGCTCTGTGCTATTTGATTGATCTGTGTGTCTATTTTTGTGCCACTATTATACTGTTTTGATTACTATAGCTTTAGAGTGTATCTTGAAATCTGGGATTCTGATACCTCCAGCTTTGCTTTTCTTTCTCAAGATTGCTTTGGCTATTTGGGGTCTTTTGTGGTTGCATACAATTTGGGGGGTTGTTTGTTCTAGTTCTGTAAAAAATGCTATTGGTGGGGCACCTGGGTGGCTCAGCCATTGAGCATCTTCCTTCAGCTCTAGTCATGGCCCCAGGGTCCTGGGACTGAGTCCCTCATAGTGCTCCCTGCTCAGCAGGAAGCCTGCTTCTCCCTCTCACACTCCTCCTGCTTGTGTTCCCTCTCACTCTCTCTCTCTCTGTCAAATAAATAAATAAAATCTTAAAAAGAAATGCTACTGTTGTTTTGATAGCGATTGCATTAAATCTGTAGATTGTTTGGGATAATATGGACGTTTTAACAATATTTGTTCTTCTAATCCATGAGGATGGAATATCTTTCCATTTCTTTGTGTCCTCTTCAATTTTGTTGATCTCTGCTTTATACTTTCCAGAGTATGGGTCTTTTATCTCTTTGGTCAAGTTTAATACTAACTATTTTATTATTTTGGGTGTAATTGTAAATGGGATTGTTTTAATTTCTCTTTCTGCTGCTTCATTATTGGTTTATAGAAGTGCAATGCATTTCTTTTTTATTATTTTTATTAATAAATAATGTATTATTTGTCCCAGGGGTACAGGTCTGTGAGTCATCAGGCTTACACATTTCACAGCACTCACCATAGTACATACCCTCCCCAAAGTCCATAACCCAACCATCCTCTCCCTACTCCCCCCACCCCCCAGCAAACCTCAGTTTGTTTTGTGAGATTGAGAGTCTCTTATGGGGGGCACCTGGGTGGCTCAGTGGATTAAAGCCTCTGTCTTCAGCTCAGGTCATGATCCCAGTGTCCTGGGATCGAGCCCCACATCGGTCGGGCTCTCTGCACCGTGGGGAGCCTGCTTTCTCCTCTCTCTCTGCCTGCCTCTCTGCCTGCTTGTGATCTCTGTCTGTCAAATAAATAAATAAAATCTTAAAAAAAAAGTCTCTTATGGTTTGTCTCCCTCCTGATCCCATCTTGTTTCATTTCTTTTTCTTTCCCTACCCCCCAAACCTCCCGATTTTGTATCCTGTGACCTTACTAAATTCATTTATCAGTTCTAGTAGTTTCTTGGTGGTCTTTAATGTTTTCTAGATATGGTATCATTTTATCTGCAAGTGAAAGTGTATTTCTTCCTACCAATTTGGACCCCTTTTATTTCTTTCTGTTTGGTTGCTGAGGCTAGGAATTCCACTAATATGTTAAATAAAAGTGTGAGAGTGGAATCCCTGTCTTGTTCATGACCATAGAGGAAAAGCATAGTGTGTCCACATTGAGTATGATGCGACTGAGCCACCCAGACGCCCCTCTAGAAGTATCTTTAATGCATTATGTCTTTCAAAAGTAAAAATATTTGCAGCAATTATGGAAATAATATGTTTAATCTTAGTGGTGGATTTATACTCATTTAAATAATTACCATGTGCCAGAAACTTTGATAAATGTTTTATATTTTATATCTCATTTAATCCTCAAATGAAATAGATTACCATTCATATTCACTTTCCAAATAAGGAGCCTAAGGCTTAAGGAGATTAAATAATTTAACCAACATCTGGGACACCTGGCTGGCTCAGCTAGTGGAGCATGCAACTCTTTTTCTTGGGGTTTTAAGTTCAAGCCCCATGTTGAGGGTAGAGATTACTTTAAAAAAATAAAATCTTTAAGAAAGTAATTTATGGGGCGCCTGGGTGGCTCAGTGGGTTAAGCCGCTGCCTTCAGCTCAGGTCATGATCTCAGGGTCCTGGGATCGAGTCCCGCATCTGGCTCTCTGCTCAGCGGAGAGCCTGCTTCCCTTCCTCTCTCTCTGCCTGCCTCTCTTGTGATTTCTCTCCGTCAAATAAATAAATAAAATCTTAAAAAAAAAAAAGAAAGTAATTTATCAGGGTGCCTGGGTGGCTCAGTGGGTTAAGCCTCTGCCTTCAGCTTAGGTCATGGTCTCAGGGTCCTGGGATTCAGCCCTGCATCAGGTTCTCTGCTCAATGGGGAGCCTGCTTTCCCCTCTCTCTCTGCCTGACTCTCTGCCTACTTGTGCTCTCTCTCTCTCTCTCTGTCTGTCAAATAAATAAATAAAATGTTTGGGAAAAAAAAGAAAATAATTTACTCAACACCATACATGCTAGCAGATCCAGAAAGTCTAACTGCAGAGTCTACATTCTTGACCATTCTATTTATATTTGTTACCTGATTAACCCTGTGTCTAAACCTCATGGAGAGAGAGGTTTCAAGCAGGATATGAGGGGCTGATTTTATAAGGGATGCCATGAGATACAGGGAGACAAAAGGTGACACAAAGGTGGATAAAATGGAACTTGTCTTCACTTCTGCACAGAATACAGTGTATCTCTACCAATTCAAAGACTGCAAGCAGCAAGTGATACAACCCATTATGCAGGTGCTGGTGTTTTCATGGTGGATGTTATCCTCTATTATGTGTTGAATTGTGTCCCCCCAGTAAGATCTGTTTAAGTCCTAAGCCCCAATACCTGTAAATGCGACCTTATTTGGAAATAGGGTCTTTACAGTTGTAATCAAGTTAAGATGAGGTCATATTGGATACTCCTCTCTCTTGCCCTTGCATGTTTTTAGGCACTTTAGAGAACAGTCAGAGCCCTGATGGCCCAAGTCCTTGGCGTACTACCTCTGCAGATTCCTGAGTTATGTTGAAAACACATTCCAGGTAACTGCACCTTTGTTTGTTCTTTTATAACCAGGTACCTAGTAAAGTGGAATTAAAAAAAAATTTATACCAATTACTTTAAGTCATTAAGACTGTGACTCACTCTGGGAGGGCTTTTTCTTACACTTAGCTAAGGAAAAACAAGATCTTTTTTTCTGTGTTTTAGCAATGTTATTCAGAATTCTGAAGAGTCTTTGGGAGGGAGTGGACCCAATTTGCATAAGAAGGCTAGGTGCTTTCGGAGAGGAAAGGAGAAGAGAATTCAATACCTTCTTGCTTAGATGTAAAGTTTAGGAATCTGTTGGAGTGGTAAGAAAGGATGCCAGTGGTCCCAAAGGAGAAATTACCTTGAAGGCTAGCAAGAATCTAGGCTGTTTTCTAGGCCGTTTATCTCAACACCAGAACCTAAGGGTTCCTGAGGGTTGGGCTGGTTCTTAAGTTTAAAACTCCAGGACTGAACCTGGCAGGCACAATGGTATGTTTTCAGGGTCAACAGCTAAGAATGAAGAATTAACTCAAAGAGCTGTAACCTTGGCACTCCAAACTCTTGCGGTGTGCAGGATAAGGGGAGATGGCAAGA
Source organism: Meles meles (assembly GCF_922984935.1). Classification (NCBI taxonomy): domain Eukaryota; kingdom Metazoa; phylum Chordata; class Mammalia; order Carnivora; family Mustelidae; genus Meles; species Meles meles. The sequence continues at coordinate 47,648,436 of NC_060087.1, read as the reverse complement.
GAAGCAAAAGAGCTAGTGGACCTAATGGACTTTCTAATTCTCTCTCTCTCTCTGCCTAGAGTTTAGAAATAGAACTATTCACCTTGGAATGAATAGGTACCTAGTTTCTTTACTAAGCTAGCAGGGATAGGGGTCTCAAAAGGGAGATATCAAGTTCCTATTAATAAAGGCAAATGAGTGCTTAAACGGTTAATCAGAGACAAAATAACTATTATTTATACTCTTAGGTGGTAAAGTAGGTCATAACTCCATTCAATGAGTATTTATTGAGTGTCTATTATGCATCAGGCACAGTACCAGACTATAAGACTACTGTAGTGTGCAAAAGAGACGTAGTTCCTGTGCTCTTAGCTTATGCTCTTGTACAGGAGACAGACACTAAATGGACTGGATGAAATTCAGTCGCCCTGCCAACTCACTGGTTCATGTAGCCCAAATGTGACCTCTAAATGTATATCCTTATCAGTTCAGCACCTGTAGTTAATTACAGGAGGGTCTGAGTCCCCTTCCAAACTCTTACGGAAGAGAAGCCGATTAGCTTAGCTTAGATGAGATGTCTATCCTGGTCCAATCAGCTGCAGCCTGGAAAGGAGTGACAAAGGCACATTGCCCACCTCGTGGGGCAATGGCAAGGTTCTGTAAGAACTGAGTATAGGAAGTAAGGCAATTTGAAACAATGAATGAACCACTTTACATACTGGATTTCATAATATGTATCAAGTAACTACAATAACCTATACAATGCCTAATATATTTTAATAATATCAAGTCCTGAAGCCCCTGGGTGGCACAGTTGAATCCCACTCTTGGGGCACCTGGGTGGCTCAGTGGGCTAAGTCTCTGCCTTCAACTCAGGCCATGATCTCACGGTCCTGGGATTGAGCCCCACATCAGGCTCTCTGCTCAGCAGGGAACCTGCTTTCTCCTCTCTCCCTCTCTGCCTGCCTCTCTGCCTACTTGTAATCTCTGTTTGCCAAATAAATAAATAAAATCTTTTTTAAAAATCTGCAAAAAAAAAAAAAAAAGAATCCAGCTCTTGGTTTCAGCTCAGGTCATGATCTCAGGGTCATGGGCTTGAGTGCCACATCTGTCTCCCCACTCAGCACGGAGTCTGCCTAGAGTTTCTCTCTCCCTCTCCCTTTGCCCTCCCTCTCCCCACTCTCTCTCTCTCAAATAATAAATAAATATTTTTTAAAAATATCACATCCTTTCAATAAGCAACTGATTCTTTCTTCCCAAAGAAAAATTAAAGCCTCCAATGTATTCAAAGCATCTCTCCCGTTTTTTTAGTCAGAGGAATCTCACATGGGTGCCTGGTGGGGGCTCAAATTCCTAATTCTGTTGTCATGTCCTGGGCTGTCTTCTTCTGCAGTTTTGTTTTGTTTGGCTTTGGGAAGAAGTCCTCAAGAAGAGGAGAGGCCTAGCTCTTGCTGAGATGAAACTTTGAGCTGCCAGGATCTTCCCTACTCTGTGTCAAATGCCAAGATCTACAAACTGGCCAGTGAGTGATCATTAGGCCCCTTCCCATGATCTCTGCCCACTCTCCAAACCTCCACAGGATATTGAGAGGCATCCACTACCATGTCCCAGACAGTAACAGAGGTATTATCAACCACATATCAACCACAGGTGACGGAGCCACATTAGATGCTAATTGTGCTCCATGAGAAGAAACTTTGCAATGCAGGATTAGGAAGATCTCTAGGTCTTATCCCAGGAAGAGGAACTAGAATGTGTATGAACCACAAGGAAACTAAAAGGGATGAATCTTTCTAGCTTAAGGTCTAAATTACAGACTGGCCAATTAAGCTCCTTGGTCACTTTCCCTCTAGGCTCATACTCTGGGTTTTGTTCAGTCTTACTACCCAGACTATTGGCAGCAGGAGGCAGAGAAAACTTTTTAAGTAATCTCTACACCCAGTGTGGGGCTTGAACTCATGATCCTAAGATCAAGAGTCAGGTGCTCTCCTGACAGAGCTAGCCAGATGCCCCTGGAAAACCTTTTCATAAGGCTCAAAGTAGTGATTCTTAACCAGAGATGAGTTTGTACCCTCCCCACCACCATGCCCAGAGGACATCTGGCAATGCCTGGAGACAATTTTGGTAGTCACAAGTGTGTTGGATGAAGGTACTACTGACATCAACTTGGTAAAGGTCTAAGGTCTACTAAACATTCTGTACTGTACAGAACAGCTCTCTAAACAAAGAATATCAATAGTGCTGAAGTTGAGAAGCCATGGCTTAGAGGGCTTAGAGCAAAATATGCCTCACTCCCATCAGGCCTCCAAACTTTTGGACTCCATTCCAGTTCCCTCAGCCTGCTCATTGAATGATAATGGTCTAGGGATGAACATTTCTATCCCACTACCTGCAGAGGGAAAAAGGTATGGTCCAATAGGTTAACTAGAGAGAGTAAGATGTCCAAACAAGGACAAGATCAAGATAGAGATATGCCAAAGTGGAGATCCCCATAGCAATAGCTTTTAACCTTTCAGTTCTTACCTCATAAAACTCCACTCCTATAAGAGTGATTCAATTTTGTGTCCTTGAACCTTAATGCAAGATCTCCATTTTGGGAGTAGATGGGAATAAGGAAAACTTGAACTCTTCACATGAACCCAAGTAAGTTGCAAACTTCCAATATCTAAGCCTTTGTTTCCAGCTGGAATGTGCTTTCTCACCATCTTGGCCTGTCTAAATCTTATTAGTCTTTTAATGCCAACATCAATATTTCCTCTACCTGATCCCCCATAACTTCACAGCTCTTCTAAGTTGAATATCCTTTTATAGCACACATTACTTTCTACTTTGTATTAGGGTTATTTGATTCACAAGAGGTTTTTTAGCTTTTGCATTTGACTTTTATAACATCTACACAGTCATATATTATATATTAACACACCCAAACCATCTTTCTTGACTGAATTTGAACTTGAATCCATCAGACAACAAACATTTCAAGTTATTGCCTGCTATCCAACCCTCCAGTTCCTACAATGAAGCCATCTTGATAAGAGATTTTGCACAGTCATCAAATAGTTTATTATATTTTCTCTTATTATTTTATTTCATTTTTAAAAAGATTGTATTTATTTATTTGATGGAGAGAGACACAACGGGAAAGAGAGAGAGAGAGAAAGAGAGAACACAAGCAGGGAGAGTGGAGGAGGGAGAAGCAGCCTTCCAGCAGAGCATGGAGCCTGATGCAGGGCTCCATCCCAGGACCCTGAGATCATGACCAGAGCCAAAAGTAGAGGCTTAACCCACTGAGACATCCAGGCGCTTCTATTTTATAAAAATACAAGTGGAAAGCCATAAAAGTGAAAGGGCTAATACTACAATTTAGACAAAGACTAATAACATCAAACATGTCTAAAGCAATGATTTGAGGCAAACATATTAGAGCAGCTGGTCAATGGGGATTAAATTGTGAAGGAAAGAACAAGGTAAAAGAATATGTACAGATGACTGAAAATACATCATTGAAAATTGAGTCAAAAAAGGTAAAGTGTGGGGTGCCTAGGTGGCTCAGCCGTTAGGCGTCTGACTTTGGCTCGGGTCATGATCCCAGGGTCCTGGGATAGAGCCCCACATGGGGCTCCCTGCTCAGCAGGAAGCCTTCTTCTCCCTCTCACACTCCCCTAGCTTGTGTTCCCTTTCTTGCTGTCTCTCTCTCTGTCAAATAAATTAATTAATTAAATCTTGAAAAAAAAGATACAGTGTAATGATGAAGGAAATGGAGAATTTTTTAAGATTTTAGACTGAGAATCAGTATAGATTTTTATATATATATATATATATATATATATATATATATATATATATACTTCTAGAATCAGAGAAATTCACAGTTCCACAGAGCTATTGATTAAGGCACAACTTACAATGTATAGTGCTATCAAATGAAAAAAGAAGAGTGGTGTTCAACATCCTTTGAACAAATTTGTCAAGAGTTGAAAAGAAGGGCACCTGGGTGGCTCAGTTTTTAAGCAGTTGCATTTTCCTCAGGTCATGATCTCAGGATCCTGGGATCAAGCCCTGTGTAAGGCTCCCTCCTCAGCAGGGAGCCTGCTTCTACTTCTTCCTCTCTCTTGCAAATAAATAAAATCTTAAAAAAGAGAGCGGGAGTTGAAAAGATACCTCAAAGTTAACATCAAAACTCCATGCTTAATCCTTTGAAATTCATTATCAACAAGTCCTTCTTCCCAACATTAAAACCAAAAAATGTTTGAAGAACTAGTGGCCAAATTTTAAAAAAATTTGTTGAAGATTATAAAACCACAGAACTTTTTTTTTTTTCAGCCTCTGACTAAATTGTAAGCTCAAGTGCTAGGACTTGACGTAATTTGTTTGGGTTCTCACCATAAATTGAGCACAAAGTAAAAAATTAATGAATGTAACAAATAAATGGACCTGATTATTTTGCAACAAATATTTGCTGAGGTCCACAGAAGAGATAATACAGTTCTTGAAAGTAGAATGCTTTCAAGTGTAAGGCTTATTTGTGAAAGGAGCTTCTGTTCCCAACGATTATACTGTTTCCAACAAGAAGTCTGCTATCATCCTTATCATTGTTCTGTGCATAAATTATCTTCTTTTAAAAACAAGCTGTTTTAAGATGTTCTCCTCATCATTTGTTTTAAGAAATTTCATTATTGACATGCCTTAGTGTAGTTTTCTACCTGTTTCTTTTGCTTAGGGTTTTGTTTTTGTTTTGCTTTTTTGTTTTAGTTTCCTGGATCTGTGGTTTTCTAATTTTCAACAAATTTGGAAAAAGTTCAACAAATAGTTCTTCAGATATTTGTTTTCTGACACACCCCCCTTTCTGGGACTCTAGTGACACGTGTATTAAGGCCTCCTAAAGTTGTCTCACAGTTCACTAATGCTCTGTTTATTTTTTTCAGTCTTTTTCCCCATGTGTTTAGTTTCTATTTCTTACCAAAAAAAAAAACAAAAAACAAACATGTATTTATTTTTCTCTCTTTTTTTTAAGGATTTATTTATTTAGTTTAGAGAGCAAGTGCATGTGAGTGGGCAGAGGGTGAGAAGGAGAGGGAGAGAGAGAATCCCCACTGAGCACAGAGCCTGACTCCAGGCTCTATCCCAGGACCCAGAGATCATGAAGTAAGGTGAAACCAAGAACCCGCCACTTAACCAACTGAGCCACCCAGGCGCCCCATAACTAGATAGATTTATTGTTATGTTTTCGAGTTTATTAATCTTTTCTTCTGTAATGTCCAATGTCCAAGAAAATCTTAAAGCAACTTGTTTTTTTATAAATTTTTTATAAACATATAATGTATTTTTAGCCCCAGGGGTACAGGTCTGTGAATCGCCAGGTTTACACACTTCACAGCACTCACCATAGCACATACCCTCCCCAATGTCCATAACTCCACCAGCCTCACCCGACCCCCCTCCCCCCAGCAACCCTCAATTTGTTTTGTGAGATTAAGAGTCACTTATGGTTTGTCTCCCTCCCAATCCCATCTTGTTTCATTTATTCTTTTCCTACCCACCAAACCCCCCACGTTGCATCTCCACTTCCGCATATCAGGGAGATCATATGATAGTTGTCTTTCTCCGATTGACTTATTTCGCTATGCATAATACCCTCTAGTTTCACCCACGTCGTTGCAAATGGCAGGATTTCATTTCTTTTGATGGCTGCATAGTATTCCATCGTATATATGTACTACTTCTTTATCCATTCATCTGTTGATGGACATCTAGGTTCTTTCCATACTTTGGCTATTGTAGACATTGCTGCTATAAACATTCGGGTGCATGTGCCCCTTCGGATCACTACGTTTGCATCTTTAGGGTAAATACCTAGTAGTGCGATTGCTGGGTCATAGTGTACCTCTATTTTCAACTTGTTGAGGAACCTCCATGCTGTTTTCCAGAGTGGTTGCTCCAGCTTGCATTCCCACCAATAGTGTAGGAGGGTTCCCCTTTCTCTGCATCCTCGCCAGCATTTGTCATTTCCTGACTTGTTAATTTTAGCCATTCTGACTGGTGTGAGGTGGTATCTCATTGTGGTTTTGATTTGTATTTCCCTGATGCCGAGTGATGTGGAGCTGTTTTTCATGTGCCTGTGGGCCATCTGGATGTCTTCATTGCAGAAATGTCTGTTCCTGTCCTCTGCCCATTTCTTGATTGGATTATTTGTTCTTTGGGTGTTGAGTTTTGTAAGTTCTTTATAGATTTTTGGATATTAGCCCTTTATCTGGTATGTCATTGACAAATATCTTCTCCCATTCTGTCAGTTGTCTTTTGGTTTTGTTAATTGTTTCCTTCACTGTGCAAAAACTTTTTATCTTGATGAAGTCCCAATAGTTCATTTTTGCCCTTGCTTCCCTTGCCTTTGGCACTTATTATAAAAAAAAATGCACATGTTAATTTGTTCTTCAGTATTCTGTAACAATTCTTGAATTACTGTTTTCATTTTCACTTGTTTATGCCTTATCTCTTCCTCTGTAGTCTCTGTCCACCTTAAGCAGGGACTATAATTGTGTGCTTCTCTTTGTCCCAAGTAGCAGCATTAGTATAATTATTTTGCCCAAGTTTCCTGACTCTCAGTCCAATACTCTTTTTTAACCATTCCAGTAACTAGCATTCTTTTTTTTTAAGATTTTATTTATTTATTAGAGAGAGAGAGAGAGAGAGAGCACAGGCAGACAGAGTTGCAGGCAGAGGCAGAGGGTGAAGCAGGCTCCCTGCCGAGCAAGGAGCCCGATGTGGGACTCGATCCCAGGACGCTGGGATCATGACCTGAGCCGAAGGCAGCCGCTTAACCAACTGAGCCACTCAGGCATCCCAGTAACCAGCATTCTTAACAGAAATAGTTTACCAAGGTAATTATAAGTATTCCTTGGCATATGCAAGGATGTATTCTTGAAAAGGCATGCATGGCTTAAAATTGTGCAAATCAAAAGAAATTTTCTCTCAAGAAATTATGGTAAAAGATATTATTATGCCGTTTCCATTTCAGCGAGGTAAAATTTTTGCTATAGAATTAACATGTGCTAACTACTCCTAAATCCATACACTCCCAAATGAGGTAATCATATTAAAATTATGGTGTGGACTCTTTCACAATTTTCTCCAGGTCAATAGGAATAAATGTAATTCATCATATTTAATAGCTGCATAATATACTTTAATGTTAATATACCATAAGTTATTCAACTATTCCTCTATTGATGGGCATACAGGTTTCTTGGCGCTTTTATTTCTGTAGGATAGACTCCACACAGCTTGGTCAAAGGGTAGGTGTATGTAGTAGACAAAATCAGCTGTCATTTTCCCACTTCTTTCTTGATAACAGAATGCTAATTTTGTTCAGGTATTAGGGAGAGAACCCTGACCTCAAGGAGGGTGGTCCTGCTTCTTGGTCTATATGTGATTATGTGATTCAGTTATGGTAAAGGAGATGCATGGGCAAGTGTGCTGGGGGATGTCTCGAAAAACTGCCTTCTTTCAAAAAAGGAGAGTGGTACCTCCCTTGCTTCCCTGGCCACTGCCATTCTCCTTTTCTATCTTTGAATGCAGTTCTGATATTTAGATTCAACAGCCCATCTCACACACATGAAGTAAAAAGCCTAGGGATAAAAAACCAATATGTCAAAGATGGTGGATTAGAAGGATGGAAATAAGCCTAGATTCTCGAGACCTTGTTGAGCAGCTGATCCAATGCTAGGATCCGTGTCCCTCCGTATTTCTTGATACATGAGAAAGCAAAACAAACCTCTGTTTGTTTAAGCCACTATTAGTCAGCTATCCTGTCACTTGTAGCCCAAACCATTCTGGACTAATACTGTAGATTTTTAATTTTATTAGATTCTTCAGACTACTCTCAAAAAAGGTAGTAATGGGTCCTACTCCTATCAGCAATGGATGGAAGCAGGGAAATAGACATTCAACTGGAATTTATTTCTGCATATGGCATAAGGTAGAGATTTTTGATTTCTTCTAGTTGGATGGCCAATTTTGAAAGCACCAATTATTAAATAAGCTATCCTTTTGCACAGAATTAAAACAGATGTTTATTTTTACTTTTTAAATTTTTATTTTAGCTCATTAACGTACACTGTTATATTACTTTCAGGTGTACTACATAGTGTTTCAACACTTCTATACATCACTCAGTGCTCATCACAACTATTGCACTCTTTAATCCTCATCACCTACTTAGCCCATGCCCCTACCCCCTTCCCTTCTTGTAATGCTAAATTGGCTCTCTATAATTAAGAGTCTGTTTCTTGATTTGTTTCTCTCTCTTTCTCTTATTTTCCCCTTCACTCTTTTGTTTGTTTCTTACATTACACATATGAGTAAAATCATATGGTATTTGTCTTCCTCTAACTGGCTTATTTTGCTTAGCATAATACTCTCTAGCTTTATCCATGTTGCTGCAAATGGCAAGATTTCATTCTTTTTTACTGGCTGAATAATATTCCACTATATATATTTATACCATGTCTTCTCTATCCATCCATCAATTAACAGATGCTTGGGCTGCTTCCATAATTTGGCTATTGTAAAAAATGCTACAATAAACAGAAGGGTGGGGTGCCTGCGTGGCTCAGTCAGTTAAGCACTTGCCTTCAGTTCAGGTCATGATCTCAGGGTCCTTCCTGGGATTGAGCCCCATGTCAGGCTCCCTGCTCCAGCAGGGCATCTGTCTCCTACTTCCTGCTCATGTTCTGTCTCTGTCTCTCATTCTCTTTCTATAAAATAAATAAACAAACAAACAAACAAATAATAAATAAATAAATAATAAATGTAATGGTGCATGTATACCTTTGAATTAGTGTTTTTATATTCTTTGGGTAAATGCCCAGTAGTGTGATTGCTAGATTGTAGGGTAGTTCTATTTTTAATTTTTTGAGGACCTTCCATATGTTGGCCACACCAGTTTGTATTCCCACCAACAGTACATGAGTATTCCTTTTTCTTCACATTCTCACCAACACTTGTTTCTTGTATCTTTGCGTTTATCCATTCTGATAGGTGTGAGATGATATCTCATTGTCATTTTGATTTGTATTTCCTTGATGGCAAGGATGATGATTATCTTTTCATATGTCTGTTGGCCATCTGTATGTCTTCGTTGGAGAAATGTCTATTCATGTCTTCTGCCCATTTTTATTGCATTATTTGGTTTTTGGGTGTTGAGACTTTTATGGCATTGAGTTTTATATATTCTTCATATATTTTGGATACTAACCCATTTACAATTGCACCAAAAAATAACAAGATATCTTGGAATAAACCTAACCAAAGAGATGAAAGACCTGTACTCTGAAAACTATAAAACACTGATGAAAGAAATTGAAGAGGACAAAAGAAATGGAAAAATATTCCATGTTCATGAGTCAGAAGAACAAATATTGTTAAAATGTCCATACTACCCAAAGCAATCTACACATTTAATGCAATCCCTATCAAAACAACAGCATTTTTTAGAGAACTGGAAGAAATAATACTAAAATTTGTATGGAATACCCAAAGACCCCAAATAGCCAAAACAATCTTGAAAAAGAAAATTAAAACTTCAAGTAATATTTCAAAGCTGTAGTAAACAAAGGAGTATGGTAGTGGCACAAAAATAGACACACAGATCAGTGGAACAGAATATAAAACACAGAAATAAACCCACAACTATATGGTCAATTAATCTTCAACAAAGCAGGGTAGAATATCTGATGGGAAAAATGGGAAGAAGACAGCCTCTTCAACAAATGGTGTAAGGAAAGCTGGACAGCAACATGAAAAAGAAAGAAACTGGATGACTTTCTTACACCATACACAAAAATAAATTCAAAATGGATGAAAGACCTAAATGTGAGACCTGAACCCATAAAAGTCCTACAGGAGAACATAGGCAGTAACGCTTTGACATAGGCCCTAGCAACTTCTTTCTAGATATGTCTCCTGAGGCAAGGGAAACAAAAGCAAAAATAAACTATTGGGACTCCATCAAAATAAAAAGCTTCCACACATTGAAGGAAAAAGTCAACAAAACTAAAAGTCAACCTACAAAATGGGAGAAGATATTTGCAAATAACATATCTGAAATAGATATTTTAATGTTTTCTATAGTTACTGCTTTTAACTTCTGTATCTTCCTCTCACATCCTTTTGTCCCCATACCCAGGTTTTATTGCCTCAGGGGAAGGGAATGTGGAAGGACAAAAAGCAGATTTCACTTGCCAGTCTCTTTGTTTTTGTGTTTCAAAAGCTCAAGTTCTTTAGGGGAAGAGGATTAGGGGCAAAGACAAGTGTTTTGGCCAGAAAATATGAAGGGCAAAGGATTTTATCCAGCTTAGAGAGGGATTCTAGCACTTCCTGTCCTTGGGGCTGGAGATAATGCAATGCTATCAGGGAGACCCGCGGGTCCTGGGTAGAGGGGACCTGTGTCTTGCTTCCTGGCACCATCTATAGATAGACAGGACCATTTGAGAAAACAGGGGCTATTCTAGGCAGCCTTAACAAAAATTCCTGAGCCACTGGCGGGATCCCAATGTAATAAGAACCTGCCAGATAGCAAAGGAACACTGTGGGCAGAGGTAATGGACCTCTGCCTGCTAAGCTGTATTGCCTGATGGCCAACGACTTGATGAACTTCTGTTCCCAGGCCTTAGCACTCTGTAATAGCCCAGAACTGTGGCATAAGCCTAGGGTGGAGAAATGTCAAGAAGAATTGAGGTTAAGTCACATAGTAAGGGAAACAATCGATAAAATGAAAAGACAACCTACTGAATGGGAGAAAATATTTGCAAATGACATATCTGATAAAGGGTTAGTATCCAAAATATATAAAGAACTGATATAACTCAATACCCAAAAAGCAAATAATCCAATTTGAAATGGGTTGAAGACACGAACAGACATTTCTCCAAAGAAGACATAAAATGGTCAAAAGACACATCTCTCATCATCAGGGAAATGCAAATCAAAATTAGATATCACCTCACATGTTTCAGAATGGGTAAAATAAAAAACATAAGAAACAGCAAGTATTGGTGAGGATGTGGAGAAAACGGAAACCCTCTTGCATTGTTGGTGGGAAAACAAATTGGTGCAGCCATGGTGGAAAAAAAACAGTATGGAGGGGCCTTAAATATTAAAAATAAAACTACTTTATGGTCTAGTAATCACGCTACTGGGTATTTACCCTGCAAATACGAAAACAGTAATTCAAAGAGATACATGAACCCCTATGTTTATTGTACCATTTTTTACAATAACCAAACTATGGACACAGCCCAAATGTCCATCGATTGGTGAATGAATAAAGAAGAGGTGATATATATATTATATATATATATATATATTACTATATATATTATATTATATTATATTATATTATATTATATATATTATATATATTATATATATATATAATATTATTATATATATAATAATATTATATATTATATATATATAGTAATATTACTTAGCCATAGAAAGAATGAAATCTTGCCATTTGCAACAACATGGATAAAGCTAGAGAATATAATGCTAGGTGAAATAAGTCAGTCAGAGAAAGACAAATACCATGGGATTTCACTTGTATGTGGAATTTAAGAAACAAAAGAAACAAGCAAAGGAAAAAAAGAGAGGGGGCAACAGAACAAGAAACAGACTCTTAACTATAGAAAACAAGCTGATGGCTACCAATGGGGAGGTGGGTGGGTGGATGGAGAAATAGGTAAAGGGTATTAAAGAGTACACTTATCATGATGAAAAATAAATAAGTAAAATGAATAAAAGGAACAAAAATAAAAATGAAAATAAAAAAGAATTGAGGTTATCTTACCAGCCCCATAGAAAAGGGAACTTGGAGTCTAAAGTTAAATGTAATCATAGAAAGATACAACAAAATGACTGAAAGCATGGACTCTGAAATAAACTAACTAGGTTCAAATCTAGCTCTGCCATTTACTTGCTGTGTTACCTTGGCAAGTTATTTAACTTCTTTGTGATTTGGATTAACAATTTGAAAAATGGCATTAATAATGGCACTTAACCCATAGGAGTCAATGGGTTTGTATGAAGCACATTGTAAATGTTATTTCCTTATTATTATTATTACTACTAGTAGTAGTAGTAGTAGAGTAGTAGTAGTAGACAGAATGTTGGAACAGATACAGAGGGATCAGTGGAATGGAAGGCAAAGGGAGAGAAGGAGAGAGGAAGGAAAGGCAGGCAGGCAAATGCAACCTTGTATGTTAGTTCAGGAAATTGATTCCCAAAAGAGTATACCATGTTAGACTACACATTTCTTTTCTTTTTTAAAAAATATTTATTTATTTATTTTGGAGAGAGAGAGAATGAGCAGGAGGGGCAGAAGGAGAGGGAGAGAGAATCCCAAGCAGACTCTGTGCTAAGCTCAGAGCCCAACATGGGGCTTGAGCTCATTACCCTGAGCTCATGATCTGAGATGAAACCAAGAGTCAGACCCCTAACTGACTGTGCTACCCAGGTGCCCCTAGACTGTACATCTCTAAATGAATTGATTTTCTTTTGGAGAGAGAAAGGGCTGTTTTAGCAACTCCCAACTCAGGCTCTGTATCTGGTCCACATGGGGACTTGGCAGAGGAATGAAGATTCTAGATACCTAGCAAATTTTAGAGAAATGATGCAGGTTTACTCTTTTTTTAGGCTAAGTTGTCAAGGCAAAGGCATTTACTATAAATTCGCCCCCCTACCTGATATCTGGCCTGGGGCACATGAGGAAAGACTGTGTCTAGGAGGAGGAGATCAGACTCCATAGTAAATCTCCAGAAACTGTACTGTTTAATCTGAAAGGTGGAGATAGTTGCTCATTTCTGAGCTAGGTGATGTTTGTTCTTACTCAGGGGATACTCAACTTCTCCTGGAAGGAAAGATAGCCTCCTGAGAGGTCATTAACAGACCCTAGATGATTCAGGTAAGAAATTTCCCAGTACCAAGCCTTGCCTGGAGAAAAGATCACCCAGGCATCCAAGCCCTGGGAGTTACTGTCTTGAGCAGGGGGCATCTCGATGAGAAGTAAATTTTCTTTTTTTTCCTTCCAAATTTTTATTTAAATTCTAGTTAGTTAACATATAGTGTAATATTGGTATCAGGAGTACAATTTAGTGAATAATTACTTACATACAACACCTTGTGCACATCACAATAAGTGCCCTCCTTAATACCCATCACGCATTTAGCCCATCCGCTGCCCACCTCCACTTCAGCAATCCTCAGTTAGTTCTCTATCATTAAAGAGTCTCTTATGGGTTGCTTTCCTCTCTTTCTTTTTTCCCCCTTCCCATATGTTCATCTGTTTTGATTCCGAAATTTCACCTATGAGTGAAATTCATATGGTTTTTGTCTTTATCTGACTGGCTTATTTTGATTAGCATAATACACTCTAGCTCCATGTACATCATTGCAAATGGCAAGATTTCATTCTTTCTGATGGCTGAGTAACAGTCTATTGTATATATATACACCACATCTTCTTTACCCATTCATCAGTAGATGAACACTTGGGCTCTTTTCACAGTTTGGCTATTGTTGTTAATGCTGCTATAAACATCCAGGTGCATGTATCCCTTCAAATCTTCATTTTTGTATCCTTTCAGTAAGAGAAGTAAGTTGTCTTTGCCCTAGGTGCTAAGATTTAATAGAGGGAGAATGTGGCTGCAATGTTTTGAGACATACATGGATTTTTTCTTTTCTGTATTCCCATCATTCCCCTCCACCCAAAAAAGTAGTCAGTTTTGTGGTGTATCTCAGGGGAAGAAGGCAGTGAGGCAGGAAACCAAATACTGTGTCAGTCTTTAGCTTTTGTGTTCCAAAAGTGGAAGCCCTAGGGGAGGGGGATTAATGTCAGAGGCAAAGACAAAGTATCTGGGCCAGAAAACTAGAAGGAGGAAAGATTTGCATAAAGCTAAAAAAAAAGATTCTTCTCTTCTTCACTCCCCTCTCCTTGGTGCTTGGGGTGGGGGTGGCAAAGAGAGTTCTTTGGGAGTCAGTCAGCACAAACTGCCAGGAGCAACATTTGGTTGGCTGGAAGACTCAAGAGAGGAAGGGCTGTGTGGAATGTCTAGGTAGATGGACCAACAGGTACCTTGACAATGAGTTCTATGCTCTAAGTATGGCAGAGACATTGGAGAAAACTATAGCACCTGAAAGGACCATGTGGGCAGAGGGCTGAGCAGTAACTGACAGGCTCTAAGGACTTGGAAGTATATAACTTTACTCCAGCCCCACTCTCCACCCTCATGCCTGGGTACTACATAAGATCCCCGAACTGTGGCATCACCTGGGATGAGAGAAAAATACATTAAGAATGACTTATATGGTTTTCCCAACAACCTGATAAAAGGAGGGCTCAGGGTCAGAAACTGAGTTTCAGAAGCAGTCACAACTCTACCTATGGTTGTAGCAGTTAGCTAACAGTTAGCTTTGAGGTTCATCTCTGTTCCATCTTGCTAATTGAAGGAGTTAACTTCTGTGTAGTAGGGAGGAGATCAACATGTAGCAGGGCCATGAAAATAACCCCCATCCCCACCCCCTGTGGGATGCTGGGGTCTAAAAATGGTTCCAGCAAAACCTTTTATAATTTCACATAAGATGAACTAGATTATTGGGAGAATGTTTCCCTAGAATAATGTAAAGCAAAATTACAAGTAGTTAAAATAAGACAAATTTTCTATTTGATGAATGAAAACATCACAAATGCAACCCAAGAGTCAGTGGAAACCAGGGGGTTAGAAAGGAATATTCCCTGCCATGCATTATTGACTAGCTATAATTGTGCATTCCCCTTTCTGCCCATAGTGACATTTGTTCCTAGTTATGGATAGGTTGCTTCAAATAGAAGAGCATGTGTGTCAATAAAATGTCTAAACTGAGAAGAGCCTGTGCTTGAACTGGGAACAGACTGATTTTCTAACTTCTGAAGTTTGTAAAAGTCACACTATTTTATATTTATTTAGCAAATATTTGACTGTCAAAGAAGGACTTCTCAGAAGGGTTCATATCTGAGCAGGTTGAAGGGCTAACATTTCCAGGTATTGCTCTGTACTGATTACATCATGGCACTTGGAGACTAAGGAAGAGGAGAAGGCCACAACTGAGGGAGGTACCTGTTGATTTTCCTAAAGGTGGATGCGTGTAGTGATGGTGGGAGTACAGAAACACTGAGAAATAAAAAATTGTGGTTCAATTAAAGAAAATGGTGGGCACAAGTTTCTAGTTGTCATCTCAGTGGGAGGCAGGGGATACAAAGACTTGCAATAACTTGGTAACCTTTGAAACTGCCCTTTGGTAGTTGGCTATGCTTCTTGTTTTCTTCATAGTAGTAAACAATTCAGCAGGGAAAAGGGATTATCTTCAGGGGCAGTGAGGAAAGTTTAGGAGACTCCATTCACTCCACAGCTATTTTGGAATGTAGAGACCTTTAAGGTAGAGTGGTGGCGCTTTTTGGAGAAATTACACCTCGCTCTTCCAAAGTTTGCCCGGAAGATCTTCACAGGTGAAATAGTTGGACCTCTTAGCCCTGAATTTCATTCCTTTAAAGTCTCTTTCCATTGTCAAAAGGGAAGATGGGGATTTGAATTTATTAAGGGCACAGTCTGGTTTTCTTACATATTCTGGCAATCCTGAGATCAATAAGTGACTTTCAAGAGGAAAGATGTAAAGACAACAAACAGGGCTACATGGCCTCTCACAATTCCACTCCATCTGAACTCTGGAAACCTCATATTTAACTTTATTGACTTTTAAGAGCTGAAAAGGCCTATGATAGGAAAAGAAAAAAAAAGTGGAGAGAAAAGATTGATATAACTCTGTAATAGGGCCCTGAGGCTGGGCGGTTGTAAATATTAGCCTGGCCGTTTTCCACACAGCCTCCTACACTCAAGGCATCTTGCTAAAGCTTGAGGGGCATGTGAAAGGAATCCTGCCCCTGAGGAGCTTTCATTCAGTGGCTCAGAAATCAGATGAGGCCTGGAGGGTTGAAAAATGCATGGGCTTTGGAGTGAGCACACTTGGGTTCAAGTTCCGACTCCTCCATACTTAGTTGTGTTAACTTGGGCAAGTCATGTCCGTTTTCCCCTCCTGAGCCTATGTTTCCTCCTTTATGGAGCCAGGATTATTCATGCGAGAATGACAGAAGTAATTCTGTACAGTGCCTGATACGATGCAGGAAGCAGTTCTTAACTAAAGCCGCTGCGCTGGGGTTAACGTAGCGAAAGCTTGAAGGAGGTAGCATTCGCTACCAACTAAAGGAGAAAGGACGTGAGCGGTAAGAGATGGTGAGAGCCTGCCTTAGGGGGAGGTGGCCTTTCCGCATGCGCACAGTCTAGGAGACCAGGAGAGCAAAGAGGGGGCGGGGCTAGGTTTCTGAAGGGGTTGCTATGGCACCGAGGGGCCAGGGGAGGTTAACTGAACCCTTAAAACATTTCTCCCTCCCCCACCCGTCACTGCCTAGGCCGAAGGCCATTGTTCCCAGCAAAATGGCGTCGGCAATTTCCCTCCCGGCTAGAGGCCTAAGTAAGGTTGAGGATGGGAATGGGACTGGGGATGAGAAGGAAAACTACAATTCCCAGGGTACACCGCACTTGTCTGCGAGGCGCAAGGCACGTGCCCAGGCCTAGCGGTTACATGCCGTCAAAAATCCGTTTCATATCTTCCCTTTCCCGTCCCCACTTTCGTTGTTGCCCAGCCCCCGCGCGCGCGCACTGCGGTCTTCGGCGGGGGGACATGCCGTGGCCGTTGCCCTCGCAACGTAACCGGGAGACCGGTATTTGTAAATCTGTGCTTCGATTTCTAATCCCGAAGCCGGCAGGTATGGGTCTCGCGAGAAAAGACGGGAGTTGGAAAAAGGGAGTTAGGGGTGGTGGGTGAAAAGGTGCCCGCGGGTACCACATCTCGGCAGAGCTGCTGCATTTAGAGGCTTGCGGATAGCAGAGTGGATGGTGGGTGGCTGGGAAGTAGTGTGTGCTTGGACTTTTGTTTTTTGGAGGGGAAGAAGGTAAAGCAGCCGTAGCAGCCGTAGAGACAGAGCTTTTGAACACAAGGAGGTGTCACGCGTGTCTTTTTGGAAAGGAGAGAAGCCTTTCTCCTGTTCGACGCGCATCCCTCTCTCCCGCTGCGCTGAAGAGGGCGGGGGAGGAGTGCGCTCGCTCTAGTTGGCTAGCCACTCGGCACCTCGCAGCGATAGGGGCTGTTCGGAGTTGGGGCTGCTCCTTAGGCTTTCTCCGCCCCTCCCCCTCTTCTTTCCTCCCCTCCCTTCCCCGCCCCCCTCCACCCCTCTCTCCTCTCCAGAATTCCCTGGCTGGAGTACGCGTGCGCCTGCTCTCCTCCCGGGCGAGCGCGAGCTTGGGCTCCTACCCCGCTCCCCTAACCCCGCCCGCTCTTTACCTACCGGCTGTAGCTGGCCCGGTGGGCTCGCGGGAGACGCTCGCACGCGCACGCGCACACAACGCGGAGCGGAGCTCGAGACGTCGAGGAGGGGAGTAAGAAGCATCGGTGGAGGCGATAGAGGAGGCTGTGTGCGTATCTGTGTGTGTTCTATGGTGTGGCTCGTCGAGGGGCGAGCAGAGGCTTGAAGGAGGGCGAGGGAGAAGGGAAAAGAGTCCGAGTCTGGTGAGGGTCCCGGGCCGGCCGGGGTTCTGGGAGAGAGGGAGGAGGCCGGGGGGGGGGGGGCGTGTCTGGGATCCTGCTGAGAGATGAATGGGCCGGGGATGAATGGAGGGAGGCAGCGGCGGCCAAGAGTCTGTTGAGGAGTAAGCGCCCTAGTGGGGGGCGGCTTGACCGAGGTAGGGTGATTGTCGTCGCCAAGAGGTATGGGACGAAGCCGGGCTTGGGTCTTCGCGGTGTCGGAGTTGCTGTCCGTTTGAGCTAACAGGCGGAGAGGAAAATTCTAAGGGGGGGGGGCGGGGAGTGGAGAAGGGCAGGTTTGGGTTTGAGGTGCGTTTTTTGTCTTCTTTTCTGTTTTTGTTGGGGGTGGCAACTTTGGGAGTTGATGGAAGACTAGGGAATGGGGAAGGTGAGAGGATACATGGGGGGGTTGGTGGACAAAGGACTGAGTGATCATTTTAAGTGAGATTGAGGGTGCTGAAAGAGAAGATCGCTTCAGGTGTGAGAAGTTGAGTTTCATTGGGTAAAGGGGTGGGGGAAAGTGGGTTTAATATAGAGATTTAGTTGATGTGTGAAAGTCGATAGGACTGGATCGGGTGAGAGAATATTATTGTCTGGTTCTATAAGTAGGTTAGGTTCAAGGAGATTGAGAGGTGTTATTTGGCAACGGGTGGTGTTTTCTGTGACTGACAGCTTGAGGATGGGGAGGAAATGGTATGTTTAGGATAAAAGTGGTGAGGTGGCTTCACTGTGCCGAACGAGGTTTTGTTCGACTAGTTAAGAGTGGTGAAACATTTATGGAGTGGGCTGTGGATGGAAATCCAGCACGTGTATATCTTCCTATCTTGGGAGTTGATAGACCCTGTTAAAATGAAATTGAACCCTCAAAACAGATGCGAGTGGTATGGTTATTCCTTCTTAAGAATTACCTTTGACTAAAGCAATTATACGAATAAATAGGCTTTAAGTTGTGAAAGTCTTCTGTGTGGTAGTGATTACATCCAATTTGGGGAGGCATTGTTACCTGTTTTTCATTTACAGTACGTTGTAATACCAGGATAACTTTTGAAGAGATCTCTGTATATGACACAGAGCAGCAGGTGTCTTCTAGACAGTCTCTAACCTTTAGCTTGATGAATTTAAAAATTGCTTAAAGTCAGCAGCCTAAGGGAAGGACACCCTGCATTTAAGGATGGCTAAAATACACTAAAGCTGATTCTGAATGCTGAAGTAATTATACATGATTTTTTTTTGTCATTCTGAATTCACCTTGTTTGAAAATTGGCATTTGCTTTTTGGTGTGAGTTTAAATTATAGCAGATTACTAGGACATTTTGTTCTCTGAATACATTACTTCTGGTAAGGATGCCTGGTGATGGTCTCATTCTGTTCTGGTTCAAGATTAATAGTTTATGGATTTGTAACTTTTCATGGTTACTTTTTACAAACTTTACTGACATATACTCAGTATCTCGGAAATGTTGCAAATTTGAGAACGTTCCCATGCCCCTTTTCTTTTATTCTGCTTTGATGCTGCAAAGAGTGTAATCCTTGTTTTGACTACCCAGAGTTTAAATACAAAAGTAATACTGTATTCATACTTTCTTAGATTAAGATGAATACTTGGTGTATTAAGCGGTAGAGTGGAAGTATTAAAGCACCATGAGAGCCTGGGAATGTTGCACCAATTTTGGCAGGCAAGGTAGCCTCCCTGTCTTGAAGTAGATGTTCCTGGAGTGGAAGAACCTGCAGGTTTTGAGGCTGGAAAGTGTAATCTTGGTCTATCTGGGGAGTGGAATGAGATAAGGCTGGAGTCTTAGTTTGAGGCTGGGGTGAAGGACTACCCTTCAGAATTAGGAGCCTTTGACTATTTAAGAAGGGGAATAACATGAGCAGGTTTTTGGTGTTCATCTCTCTGCCTTTACTTCTGATGCCTCTGCCCCCAACCTGTAATGCTCTCTTTTCCCCGTGCTGTGAATTTGAGCTCATTCTTTTTAGACTAACCTCGGTCATTAGTTATTCCTGAAAGCCTTTCCTGCCCCCGACTTTTTTTCCTTTTCCCAGAATCCTCCACAAAGCTCCATTTGGTGCCCCACTTCAGTGGTCCCATCATACCTTGTACATATTTTTATTACTGTATTTCTGTTGGTAGGCAGGCCGGAAAGTTATTTGCCTTTTTATACTTAAGAGAGAGAATAAAGCACAGAGAGATAAGACCTGCCCTAGTAAGTAAGTGGGGGACCCTGGAATTCTGACTTCTAAACCAACGTTGATCCTCATATCACAAGCCTACATTTGTTGATGTAATTATTCTATAGTGTTTTAGGAGTTAAATTTCTGTAATTTGGACTTTAACTTTCTTCCATAAAGTACAGGAATTTTTCATTAAGGCGTGCATTGGTTAGCTAGTAAGTGATAAAGCCAGTGGTTGCATAGAACCAGGGTAATCAGAAATAAAGAAATGAGAATTGTTCTATTACTATAAGATTTATAGTCAGATAATTTACTTTAAAAAATTAACAGAAGTTCTAAATTTTTGTGTATATGTTTGTGTGTGGGGAGGTTGTGTGTAAGGAAAAAAAAAACCCTTTCTCAGTACCCCATCTTAGTATAAGTAGACCAGTTCTATTTGCAGATATATTTGATTATTTCTTTTGGCTAAAACCCAGAATACTTTCGGGGGGGGGGTTCCCATTTTTTTGTTTGAGATCATAAAGTTTATGGCACTGTTAAGAGATATTTGAAGATTGTAAAGGACGTCTATAAAAGCATGCATTCAGAAATTCCCAAAACTTCAAGAGTAGAATTGATGCCATTTTAAATTATTTTGGTAGAGTTTGTCATGAGATACTTGGTTTAGAAAATGTTGAGGTTGTTACTGCAGTAGTGAGCCTTTAATGCCCCTTTCTTCAGGGATATGTATGTATGTGTATACACACACACACACACACACACACACACACACACATATTTCATTAACAGAAATGAAGTAACATGGTTTTCTGTGTTTTAACCTGGTAACTTTTTATTGTGATAAAATTCACGTAACGTAATGTACCATTTTAGATTGTACAATTCAGTGTCATTAAGTACCTTCATGATGTTGCATATCTAGTTCCAAAACATTTTCATCACCCTAGAAGGAAACCCTGTACCCATTAAACCATGGCTTCCCATTCCCCATTCCTCCCAGCCCCTGGCAACCACTAATATGCCCTCTCTATAGATTTTCCTATTCTGGGTATTTCATATAAATGAAATCATGCATTATATTACCTTATTGTCTGGCTTTTTTCACTTCACATGTTTTTGAGGTTCACTAATGCTGTGGCATGTATCAGTATTTCATTCCTTTTTTAAAAAGTTTATTTTTTTTTAGTAATCTTTATACCCACTGTGGTCTGAAACTCACAACCCTGAGATCAAGAGTTACATGCTCTTCTGATTGAGCCAGCCAGGTGCCCCTATATTGCATTCCCTTTTTATGGTTGAATAATATTCCCTTGTATGGATATACTACATTTTATTTACTCATCAGCTCATAGACATTTGGGATCTTTCTACCTTTTAGCTTTTGTGAATAATGCTGGTATGAATATTTGTGTACACATTTTTGTTTGAAAACCCGTTTTCAGTTTTTTCAGGTGTGCACCCAGAAGTGGAATTATTGGTTCATATGGTCATTCTGTTTAACTTGTTGAGGAACCACTAAACTGTTTTCCACAGTGGCTGCACCATTTTACATTCCCACCAGCAATGTACAAGGTTCCAGTTTCTTTACATCCTCACCAACATTTGTTACTTTCTGGGTTTTTTTTGTTTGTGTGCATTATGGCCATACTAAGTGGGTGTGAAAAGGGATCTTATTGTGATTTTTATTTGTCTTTCTATAATAACTAATGATGTGTAGCATCTTTTCATGTGGCTGTTGGCTATTTGAATTTGTTCTTTGGAGAACTAAGTCTTTTGCCCATTTTTAATTTTTTTAAATGTTGACTTAAGGAGTTTTTAAAGAATACATTCTAAATTCTAGACCCTGATCAGACATATGATTTGCAAATATCTTCTTCTATTCAAAGTTTTCTTTTTTACTTTGTTAATAGTGTCTTTTGATGCACAAAAAATTTGAAATTTGAAGTCCAGTTTATCTATTTTTTTGTTGCTTGTGCTTTCATTGTTATATTTAAGAAACCACTGCCAAACCCAAGACAATGCAGATTTACTCCTATCTCTTCTTTGAAGAGTTTTATTGTTTCAACTTTAATATTGAGGTCTTTGTTCCATTTTGAGTTAATTTTTGTATATAGTATGAGGTAAGGGTCCAGCTATATTTTTTTGTATGTGGATTATCTTGAAGTTTTATAAATTATAAAATAGATAAGGGGGTGGGAGATACAGGCTTCCTGTTATGGAAGTAATAAGTTACAGGGATAAAAGGTACAGCCTAGGGAACATAATTAATGGTATTGTAATAATGTTGTATGGTGACAGATGGTAGCTACACTTGTGGTGAGCATTGCATAATGTATAGACTTGTGGAAACACTATGTTGTTTGCCTGAAACCAATGTAACATTTTGTGTCAACTATACTTCAATAAAAAATACATAATACATGATACTATATATGAAGCTATTTTGTGGCAATATGTAATTATTCTTTGGGCTTTTGTGGAGGAGAAATGTTTCTAAATGCATTTTTGAAGCTCTTTATGAGGCAGTGAGACTTTCATGATCAGGAAACCTCAATATGGCAAGCTAGACAATCTTACGGTAAACTTACATAAGTGTTTTGTTTTCTTTTTTTAAAATAAAGAGTATTATTTTTGTTGTTTATCTAGGGTGAAATCTTTGATTAAAACTAGGGGGGAAAAGCAGGTTTAGTTTATAATTAAGCAGAAATTGGCATTGGATTTATCCTAAGAGCACCCATATCCTATGTGTTATTTGGTTTCTGATTGTGAGCCAGCTTCTTGACCAAAACATATATCAATCAGTACCTTGTGGAGACTTTTTATTTGTAGCTTAGGCCATAATGACCTATACATTGTCCTATTCATTTAGGAATCATGTAAGATTATTTTAGTTCCGTTACTTGTAAAAATGAGAGTTAAAATTTAGCACAGCACAATTTGTTGGTGAATCTTAGCCTCTAGTTAAGTGTAATTAAAATAGAGACGTTATTTTGAATTGTTTTAAACACTAGGGGGTGTGTTTAATAGAAGAATGGGAAATTGGCTTGATTAGCCCTTAGACCGATGGAGTGCTAGTTCAGCTCTGATGATATCCATGCTGCCCAGAGAATGATTTTGTCCTGATGAGCTCCTGTGGCATTTCCATTCATAGTTAGCCTTTGAAGGTTTCTAGCAAGAGGGGAAAAAAAACCCTTGAAGCTCTGTGGTTCATTTACTAAGGAAGCTTTCAAAAAGTCCCGATAACTTACTCTGAAGCTGTTAATCCAAATGAATTTTGGAGTATGACTTACCCAACGTATTTGTAAGGTTCTGCCATTCATTGAACAAATATTTATTGTGTTTCTCCAGTGTGCAGGGTTGGTGTGTTGGGAATAGATGAAAAGGAAGCAAAGCAGGCAATGACCCTGCTCTCTTTGAGGTTACGTTATAGTTGGAGGACAACAGTCAACAAATATATCAGAACATAAATGCTGAGAAGAATGTGTTTTTTGAAGGATTTTATTTTTAAGTAATCTCTTCCCAACATGGGGCTCAAACCCCGAGATCAAGAGTTCCATACTCCACCGACTGAGTCAACCAGGCACCCTGAGAAGACATTTTTTTTAAAGGGTGCTGAGATGTTAGAGAGAAGCCTCTTTAGCTCAGTTGGTTAATTTGGGAGGTTTCTTTGAGGAGGTGACTTTGAACAGAGATCTGAATGTTAAAGAGACCAGCAATTCTTAGTATCCTTTCTGTTAATTGTTATTTTGTTAAATTGTTCATTTATCTCTACTAAACATTTTAGATTTCTTAATATTTTAAATGTGAGTTATGTGCTTTTGTTTCTTTTTTTAAGATTTTATTTATTTATTTGACAGACAGAGATCACAAGTAGGCAGAGAGGCAGGCAGAGAGAGAGGAGGAAGGAGGCTCCCAGCTGAGCAGAGAGCTTGATGTGGGGCTCAATCCCAGGACCCTGGGATCATGACCCGAGCTGAAGGCAGAGACTTTAACCCACTGAGCCACCCAGGCGCCCCTGTACTTTTGTTTCTAAGGGGAAAAAAAAAAACAGGTGCATTCCTTATGAGAAGAGACTGTGTTTCCAAGCGAAAATGTCACTGGGGTAGGAGTCAGCCTAGGTTCTGGTCTTGCTCTCAGTGTAATCTTGTATAAGTCGGTGAGCATCGATTTCCTCATTTGTTACTAAAAAAGCAAAAGCCCTACCTATTTTGCAGGGTTTTTTTTTTTTTGGCTAACTAAGTGAGAAAATATACTTTGTAAATTATACAACGGTATATGAAATACAGTGTATTCTCTTAACATATATTTGGAGTCAAAGTTTCTCAATTGAGAAATGTTTTCCTACCAATTTAAAGCTTTTGTGCCTCTAACCATCTGGTAAATTTTAGCACCAAAGATCTAAACTCATTGATTAATCAGGAGGGGTTGGGTTCTTAGAACGTGGTAGTGTGGTAGAAAGTATGTTGGATTTGGAGCTAGAAAACTGGGGTTCCAGAATTTCCCCTTCACTTACTAGCTTTGTGACTTGGGCAAGATGATAAACTTTTTTGAGCCTTCCTAATTTTCAGAATTCAGGGTAATACTACATAGCTCTCAGGGTTGTTGTTAGGAGTCTTTGAGTTAAGTAGATGAAGTTCTTATGGAAACTATAAACCTTTTTCTGTAAAGGACCAGATTGTCAATATTTTAGGCTTTGTGGACCATGAAGTCTGTTGCAACCACACAGCTCTACTGTTGTAGCAGCCATAGACAATATGTAAATGAATGAGTGTGGCTGTGTTCCAATAAAACTATTTATGAACACTGAAATACAAATTTTGAATAATTTTTCTGTGTCACGAAATACTGTTCTTTTATTTTTTTCCCCAACCATTTAAAAATATAAAAAATTTTCTCAGGTCACCTGCTGCACAGAAACTAGCGGTGAGGTGAGTTTGGCTTGAGGGCTGTATGTAGTTTTGCCACCACTGTTGTAAAGGGTTAGGCAGAATAAAGTGTTAATTAGGGATTTGAGGGTAGATGATTGATAAATATAAATATAAAGCCAAGTGCCCCAATAAATATAAATTGTTTAATTTTGATAATGAAAGAAGATGGAGATGATCTCAACCTCTTTTCTAATTTGAACCCAGGAATTTTTTCACACAAAATGAGCATCTTTAATTGAGGAAATGATCTTGCCAAAGCAAAACTGGATGATGGAAGTGAGGAAGAAGATAGTTTTAGTGTTATAAACTCCCAAGGACTGTAATGTGGTTATGCATTGTATGTATCTCTGCAGTTCAGGGTTGTGTATGTTGTGCATGTGGGTCCATGTTGTATGTGGCCCCATATTTTGAATAAAGAGTGGACTTGGGAGTCCAGTGCCCGAGTTGAATTCTGGCCCTGGTTTCTACTGGCTGTGTGATTTTAGACAAGTTAACTTAATTTTTGGAGCCTAGTTTCCTCATTTGTAAAATGGTAATAAAAATACTATCTATGTCAAGATTTTTGTGGTGATTACATGAGAGAATGCATGAAGGGGCTTACAGTGCTCGGCACAAAGCATTCAGTAAGTGTTAATTGATGATATTTATTTGTATTTATATTGTACATACCGTATTTGTTTTCTTCTTTCAGTTACTTTGAGAAATGATAATATCCTCTTTTTAAAAAAGATTTTATTTATTTATTTGACAGAAAGAGATCACAAGTAGGCGGAGAGACATGCAGAGAGAGAGCGGGGGAAGCAGGCTCCCGCCGAAGAGAGCCCTATGTGGGGCTCGATCCCAGGACCCTGAGATCATGACCTGAGCCAAAAGCAGAGGCTTAACCCACTGAGCCGCCCAGGCACCCCAAGAAATGATAATATCCTTAACTGGTTCTTTTGTACAGGTTATTGATGGACAATTCTGCTTTATAGGATTAAACTAACATTTAAGACCTTAAGTTCCACCTTTACACAATTTTTGCCCTCCAGTGGGTAACTGTTGTTAAGAGTTGACTGTAGGGGTGCCAGGCTGGCTCAGTTGGTAGAGCATGAGACTCTTAATCTCAGGGTTTTAAGTTCCCATGTTGGGTGTAGAGATTACTTAGAAATAAAAAGCTAATTTTTAAAAATCTTTAAAAGAAAGTTGAATGTGAACTTGTACAGTCCTTTTTCTCTGTATTTACATGCATATGCATATGCAAATAAAAAGATTTTATGGCTTGCTCTTTTCCCAGAGAATATGACTTAGGGCTCTTTTAGTGTGTGTGTGTGTATGTACACACACACACACATACACACACACACATATATCTTCACATCATTCTTTTTAATGAATACATAGTGCTTAATACTAATTGCTTCTTAAACCTGCAGGATAAATTAAGAGCATATCTTTTGGGCCTTTTTTATATGCGTTTAAACATAACATGAGTACATTTGAAAACATAATAAGGTTTTGTAGTTTTTTTCCCACATAAATGATACGTTGCATATGCTGTACTATAATTTGTTTTTTTCACTTAATAGTATTTATGTGTAGGAGATTTTTATACATTAGTATATATCCATCTCTCATTTTTTAAACATGCATATTATTACATAGTACAGATGTACCACTGCTTATTTTATCATTCTCTTATACATGGATATTTAAGTTCTTTCAGTATTTTTTGCTATTCCAAACAATGCTTCAGTAAAAACCCTAGTGTGTGTATATTTGTATACATACAAGAATATTTCTCAGGTACATACCAAAAAGTGTAATTGCTGGTGATAAGTATGTATTAAGATACTTGGAATTTGTCAAGGAGTTTGACAAAAGGGTTTGAAAGGGCTCTTCCAGTTTGTCTGCCAAGAGTGCATGAAGTGCTGAATTTCTCATACACTTCTCATATTAAATTGTTTGAATTTGCATGTCCCTGCTTACTAAACAGTCTGAGCCATCTTCCTATCATCCACGTATTGGCCATTTGTATTTCTTACTGATTTTTTTAGTTCTTCATATATTCTAGATATTAATGGTTTGCTATACATGTTGCAAATATTGGCTCCCCGTCTGTTGCTTAGCTTTTTTTTTTTTTTTTAAACCCACCATGGCAAGGGGAGGTTCTTTTTTTAAAAAAAATTTTTTTTTTATTTGACAGACAGAAATCACAAGTAGGCAGAGAGGCAGGCGGGCGGGGGTGGGGGGAGCAGGCTCCCCGCTGAACAGAGAGCCCGATGAGGGGCTTGATCCCAGGGCCCTGGGATCGTGACCTGAGCTGAAGGCAGAGGCTTTAACCCACTGAGCCACCCAGGTGCCCCTGTTGCTTAGCTTTTAACCTTGTTCCTGGTCAGATGGGCAAATGTGTTAGCTTTTTATTAGTGGTCTTTGCATTTTGTCTTTTTATGAAAGCCTTTCTTCAGGTTAGAAATATATTCAGCCATACTTTAAAAAATTAATTAATTTTTCATATTTTCTTTTAATAGTTATATAGTTTTGCTTTTACGTTTAGCTCTTTAACCTATCTGGAATTTATTTTTGTGACTGGTCTGAAGTCAGTCTTTAACATCACCCCCCATGTTATAGATAGCCAGTTGTTCTGACAATGTTTATTATGCTATCTGTTCTGTGCTGAAACTATTATTTAACTTACTATAGCTCTATTATATTACAGTTTTCTTTATATCGGTATTGAATATTTCTTCTTGAGTTTATTCCTAGATGAGTATGTTATAGCTTTGTTGCTCTTATGTAGAAGATAGTGTGTGTGTATTTAAAATCTCAGTGACCTGCCTTCCTCCAGACACCCAGCCCTTCCCTCCCCTTCTGAGTGCTGCCCAACTCCAGTTCCCTCACCTTAGAATAGCTGCTTTTTAATTACATTTTCTAGCTGATTATTGTATAGCAAAGCTATTGATTTCTGTTTGTTGATTTGATCTTTGGCCTTTCTGTTGAGCTCTCTAGTTCCTATTATAATTGTTAGTTGATTTGCTTGGATTTTCTAGATAGATAATCATATAGCCTGCAAGTTTTGAATTTTGTGTTCTACTTTCCAATATTCATACATCTTGTTTTATTTCCTTAAATGGTTGTGGTGATAATTAGAATTCTTGGCTTATTCATGACTTTAATTATTGTTTATGTGAAAGATGCTTAACCTCACTCATAAGGTAAATGCTAATTAAAACCACACTGAGATTCCTTTTTAAAATCTATCAGAGTGTTAAAAGTCAAAATATTTGATAACAGGGACACCTGGGTGGCTCAGTGGGTTAAGCCTCTGCCTTTGGCTCTGGTCATGATCTCAGAGTCCTGGGATCGAGCCCAGCATCAGGCTCTCTGCTCAGCAGGGAGCCTGATTCTCCTCTCTATCTGCCTGCCTCTCTACCTACTTGTGACCTCTCTCTCTGTCAAATAAATAAATAAAATCTTTTAAAAAAATATTTGATGACACCTTTTTTGTTGTAGGTGGGAGTTTGAATTGGTACAATGCCCATGGAATGCAGTTTGGCAGCATTATATAAAGATACACATGTATTATGTGTATTATTCTGGATACATTAGCATACATCAATAAAAGTTAAATACGCAAATTTCTTTTGATCCAATAATATCATTTCAGGAAATACATGTATAAACACACACACATACACACACACATATGTGCAAAATATGCAATGATATTTGTCATAACAAATAACATAGCAAATAATTAAATACTATATGCTATATAGGTTTTAAAAGAATAAGAATAAGGAACTTCTGTGTAGTGACAGGAAAAATATATCAAGTTGTTGTGACTGTAAACAAAAGTTTGGTATAAACTATGCTATTTTTTGTGTAAGGAAGGAAAAAGAGAGCATATATTTGTATTTGCTTATTTGCCTAAGAAATTCCAGAGGGCTACACAATAATCTAATGAGTGGTTACCTGTTGGGGGAGTGGTGGGAACTGAATAGATGGGAAACAGGGTTGGGAGGGAATCTGTGAATTATATACCTCTTTGATTTTTGAGTTTTAGGACTATATTTTTAAAAATTAAATTAAAAATGGTTTCTTAAATTATTTCACCTCCTCCAAGGACATTTTTGTTTCTCTTGATCTTTCTTTTCTGTGTTACAGGTTTTCTCCAAATGGCTGTCTCCTGATTCTGTCCGTATTTAAGAATGAGCTAGTAGAAGGGCCGCTGTGTACAGATATAGGGTTTATAGGGTTGTCAACTGGTAGGCTTTATTTTGGGGTAGGTGGGTGGACAGCTGGCTATTACACTTGGAGTACCCAAGTACCAGAGGGCAAAGAGCTTTGCTCTGGGATGCCCTTGTTCATCCGGGTTTGTTGAATGTGCTATTTTGCGTGCAAGGATTTTTTTTCTTGGTGGAATGGGGAAGAGAGTTCATCAACTGTGTCATAATTCAGACCTTCAGTTAGTCCCTTTTTTTCCAGACTTTTTTTTTTAACTCTGGCACTTTATGGGATCACTTATCTCTGGGGTTTGGCCTTGCAAGTCTTCTCCATCCTGAGTTGGAACCATTTCTCTATATATTTGAGGTTGTAGTATCCTTTGATTTGTGTTACTAGCCAGTTCTTTCCTGTCTGCTCTCTGTCAGAAATTGTTGAAATCTTGTATTTGTTATGCCATTTTCCATTTGTATCCTTGGCTTGTGACTTACACTTTTGTACTTTTTTACCATTGCTTTTCCAGGAAAGTACAAGAGATATAAGTGTTCAGTTCACTTTCTTTTTTTTTTAAAGATTTTATTTATTTATTTGACAGAGATCACAGGTAGGTAGAGGCAGGCAGAGAGAGAGGAAGGGAAGCAGGCTTCCTGTTGAGCAGAGAGCCCGATGCGGGCCTCAAGGCTTTAACCCACTGAGCCACCCAGGTGCCCCTTCAGTTCACCTTCTTGAACCAGAAGCCAACAGTGGTATATGTTAAACTTGGGTAAACTGTAGGCTCCTTGAGGACAAGGACTGACTTTTTTTTTTCTTTTATCCCCAGATCCTGACAGTGCTTGGCACTTGGTAAATGTCTATTGATGCGATATACATATATAAGAGAGAGAGGATTGTTAATGGGAAATTTACCATATAATTCTGACAATTTATTTTAAAAATTTTTATTGAATTATACTTGACATATGGTGTTATATTAATTTTAGGTGTACTGCATAGTAATTTGACAGTTCTATACATTCTGCTGTGCTCACCACAGTAAGTGTAGTTACCATCTGTCACCATACAAAGTTATTACAATATAATCGACTGTATTCGCTATACTGTACTTTTCATCTTATGACTTACTTATTTTAGAACTGGAAGTTTGTATCTCTTAATCACTTGCCCTATTTTGCCTGTCCCCTCACTCCCCTCCCTTGTGGCAACCACCAGTTTGTTCTCTGTATTAGGGAGTTTGTTTCTCTTTGTTGTCTTTTGTTAGTTTTGTTTTTTAGATTCGATGTGTAAGTGAAATCATATGGTATTTGACTTTCTCTATCTGACTTATTTCACGTAGCATACTACCCTCTAGGTCCATTCATGTTATTGTGAATGGAATGATCTCATTCTTTCTTATGGTTGAGCGACATTTCATTTTGTATATATACCACATCTTCTTTATCCATTCATCTATTGATGGACACTTAGGTTGCTTCCACATCTTGGCTTTTGTAAATAATGCTGCAGCAAACATAGGTGAGCATACAACTTTTTGAATTAGTGTTTTTGTTTTCTTCAGGTAAGTACCCAGTAGTGGAATTACTGAATCATGTGGTGCTTCTACTTTTAGGTTTTTTTAAAGACAGGGAAGGGGGAGGAGCAGAAAGAGAGGGAGAGAGATAATCTTAAGCAGGCTCTATGCTTAGCACCGACCCGACATGGGGCTTGAGATC
The DNA here is from genome assembly GCF_922984935.1 of Meles meles. Lineage (NCBI taxonomy): Eukaryota > Metazoa > Chordata > Mammalia > Carnivora > Mustelidae > Meles > Meles meles. The sequence continues at coordinate 47,617,775 of NC_060087.1, read as the reverse complement.
ATGACCTGAGCTGAAATTAAGAGTCAGATGCTTTAACTGACTGAGCCACCGAGGCGCCCCTGCCTATTTTTAATTGGATTATTTGTTTTTTTGTGTGTGTTGTATGAGTTCTTGGTATATATCTTGGATATTAACTTCTTATCAAATATGTCATTTGCAAATATTTTCTCCTATTAAGCAGGTTGACTTTATATGCATTCTTTCAATGGCTGGTTCCAAAAGTTGAAGTTCTTAGCCATGGATTAACAAAGTACTGATTTTATGCTGAATTTCTGGTGGATAGAACCATGATAAGCTATGAGGGAAAATTATTTTAAGCTTTTCACTCAAATGCTCCAAGATTATATATCAAACAGATTAAAGGAGTAGATATAGGGTACACATATGTTGAGAGTTTCCCTATAATTTCAGTCTCTTTGGTAGTGCTTTTGTAGTTATCTTTATACATATTCCTAGTTTGTTACCATTTTATGAAAGAAAACAATGGTCATGTAAAAGTTACAACATATAGCTGTTGAACTTAGTAAGAGACTTTAGTTTTGAGGCCTGATTTTTGTGGACTATTTCACTGAGGTATGTTGCTGCATTGCTGAATGTAGAGGAGTTTATTTCCTGGTCACTGAAGCAATGCCAGCTTGGTTTATTACTGGAAAGCTTTAAAAGAATGTGTTATATATTTATCAGCCTTTCTAAGTGAGTCTACTGAAAATCATTTGATGTTTTTTAGAGTATTGTTGAATAGTGCTTTAATATAGCACTGCCCCTAGGGGTTATTAAGAAGTAGAAAATAAAAGCTTCTATTGATTGATTATTATATTATGCCAGGCACTGTGCTAAGTAGTTTATATGTATATTTTCATATCAGTCCTGTGAGATTTCACAAATGAAATCAAGAATGAATGAGGTAAAGTAATGGGCCCCAAATCTCCTTTGAGGAATGAGAGGCAGAACCAAGATTTGATTCCAGGTTTCTCCCACTCCAAAGCCTGTGTTCTGAACCCCTGTTTTATGGACAAGAAGCTAATGGATCCATGATGGGAAGACCTTAGATATTCTATGCTTAGTGTGGTTCTTGGCCTAGTTTTAAAAAGATTTGTTTTTCTTATTTGTTGTGTTTGTGTTTGTTATTTGTTGTTTATTAATTATTGATGTCAGGACTTTCCCATTCAGAGCGGTGATTCTCAACTTGGAGGCCAGGCTGAAGATAAAGAAAGTAGACAAAATTGAGTGGGGGAGGATAGAGAATATAATTATAGAAAGGCATATTTGGTATTATTGCTTAGATTTTAGTCAAAATGTTTTAAGATTCTTAAGAGAGACATCATATTTTATTGAGATATAATTTACATCCCATAAAATTCACCAATATAAATGTAAATGATTTTTAGTAAGTTTATGGAATTGTGTAACCTTGATTATAGTCTAATTTTAGAACTTTTCCATCACCCCCGAAGATTCTTTAGGCCATTTTGCAGTTAGTCCTGTTCTTATATACTTCAGCCCCAGGTGACAACTTATTTATTTTCTCATTCTATAGATTTACATATTCTAGACTTTTCATAGAAATGGAACCATATGGCGTGTTGTCTTTTCCTCTGGCTTCTTTCACTTAGCAAAATGTTTTCAAGGTTTATCCTTGTTGTAACATATATCCGTAACTCATTCCTTTGCATTGCCAAATAGTATTCTATTGTATGGTTATAACACATTTTGTTTATCCATCAGTTGACAGACATTTGGATTGTTTCTACCTTTTGGCTATTGTGAATAGCGTGGACGTATGTTTTCATTTCTCTTGGGAAGATGGTGTCATACAGTTACTCAATGCTTAATTTGTTGAGGAACTGCTAGACTGTGTTCTGGAGCAGCTGCACCATTCTACGTTCCCTCCAGCAATGTATAAGGGGTCCATTTCTCCACATCCTTACCAACACTTGTTATTGTTTGTCTTTTTTTTTTTTTAAGATTTATTTATTTGACAGAGATCACAAGTAGGCAGAGAGAGGGGGGAAGCAGGCTCCCTGCCGAGCAGAGAGCCCCATGCGGGGCTCGATCCCAGGACCCTGAGATCATGACCTGAGCCAAAGGCAGCGGCTTAATCCACTGAGCCACCCAGGTGCCCCTGTTTGTCTTTTTTTATCATAGCCATCTTCATGGGTATGAAGTAATATTTCATTTGTGGTTTTGAGTTGCATTTCTCTAAGGAGTAATGATGTGTAACATCTTTTTGTGTGTTTATTGGCTATTTGTATATCTTTTTAATTTAATTTATTTTTTTTAAAGATTTTTATTTATTTATTTGGCAGAGAGATCACAAGTAGGCAGAGAGGCAGGCAGAGAGAGAGAGAGAGAGAGAAGCAGGCTCCCTGCCGAGCAGAGAGCCTGATGCAGGGCTCGATCCCAAGACCCTGAGATCATGACCTAGGCAGAAGGCAGAGGCTTAACCCACTGAGCCGCCCAGGGCCCCTGTGTATCCTTTTTTTAAAGATTTTATTTATTTATTTGACAGAGAGAGATCACAAGTAGGCAGAGAGGCAGGCGGGGGTGGGGGAAGCATGCTTTCCATGGAGTAGAGAGCCTGATATGGGGCTCGAACCTGGGACCCTGAGATCATGACTTGAGCCAGAGGCAGAGGCTTAACCCACTGAGCCAGCCACCCAGGTGCCCCTGTATATCTTATTTAGAGAAATGTCTATTCAGATTTTGAGCCCATTGGATTATTTATCTTTTCATTATTGAGTTATAAGAATTCCTTTATAGGAATGCCTGAGTGGCTCAGTCAGTTAAGTATCTGCCTTCAGCTCAGGTCATAATCCCAGGGTCCTGGGGTAGAGTCCCTCATCTGGCTCCTTGCTCAGGCCTTGCTCAGCGGAGATCCTGCTTCTTCCTCTGCCCACTGCTTCCTGTGTTGTTGCATGCTCACTCGCACTCTCTCTCTCTCTCCCTCCCACTCTCCCTCTGATGAACGAATAAAATCTTAAAGAAAAAAAAAAACAAATTCCCTATATATTCTGAGTACCGGTCCCTTATAAGATATGTCATTTGCACATATTTTCAGTCAGTCCTTTTGCTTTTCACCTTCTTGATGGCATTCATTGAAGCACAAAAGTTCTAAATTTTGATGAGGTCCATCTTCTCAATTTTCTCTTTGTCACCTGTATTTTTGTTATTTTATCTGGGAAATCATTGCTTAACCCAAAGTCACTAAGATTCACTTCAGTGTTTTGTTTTTTTTGTTTGTTTGTTTTTTAGTGCTTTAGAGTTTTAGCTGCTATATTAGGTCTTTGATCCACTTTGACTTCATTTTTTTATGGTGTGAGGTAGGAGTTCAACTTTATCTTTTATATGTCGATACATCCAATTGTCCTAGCACCTTTTGTTGAAAGACTGCTCTTTTCCCATTTAGTGGTCTTGGCCTCTTATTTGAAAATCGATTGACCATAAATGTTAAGGTTGACATCTCGACTCTTGATTCTATTCCACTGATCTAAAATTGACTCTTGATGATGTGAGGATTAGGGGCACCAACCCCTTTGCAGTTGAAAATCTGCATATAACTTTTGGTTCTCTAAAAACTTTGTAGTAATAGTGTACCAAAGCTTTACCAATAACATAAACAATTGATTAGCACATATTGTATATGTTATATATATTGTATACTGTATTCTTACAATAAAGTAAGCTATGAAAAAAATGTTATTAAGAAAATCAAGAGGCTATGATGAGTGCTGTGAAGTGTAAACCTGGCGATTCACAGACCTGTACCTCTGAGGCTAATAATACATTATATGTTAATAAAAAAAAAAAAGAAAATCAAGAGGAAGCAAATTCACAGTACTCTATCGTAAAATATCCATGTATAAGTGGATCTGCACAGTTCAAACCCATGTTATTCAAGGGTCAGTTATATAGATCTCCTTTTTCTATTGTTCATTTCTAATTTAATTCTTTTGTGGTAGGAGAGCATACTTTGATTTCAATCCTCTTAAATTTATTGAGATTTATTGTAAAGTATGTGATTTGCTCTGGGGATTTTTCGCATGTGTGTTTGAAAAGAATGTACATTTTGCTCTTATTAGGAGTGTTCTATAGATGGCAGTTGGGTTAAGTTGGTTGGTTGTATTGACCAAGTTTTCCAGATTCTTTGTGCTTTTCTGTCTAGTTGTTCTCTCCATCACTGAGAATGGGGTATTAAAGTACTCTGCTGTTGTTATTGAATTGTTTATTTCTTTCCAGTTTTCTCATACTTAAAAAATATCCTTCTTTGTTTCTAGGAACATTTTTGTTTTGGGTTGCTTTTTTAGAATTTAGAAGACTGGGGGACACTCATTTGCCCATTCCCCTTAATTGTTTCTTCTTATCCTTATAGTTTAGGAAACCAGGTGACCAAACGTGTTAGAATTACTATACCAGAGCAACACTACTATTTTTATATCAGAATTCTGAGTAAGATTTATATTTTTCTTATTCTTTTTTTAAGAGTTTATTTATTTATTTGTCAGAGACACAGAGAGCAAGCACAAGTGGGCGGCGGTGGGACAGGGATAGGCAGAGGCAGAAGAAGAAGCAGGCTCCCTGCTGAGCAAGGAGCCCATGCCCGGAGTAGATCTCGGGACTCTGGGATCATGCCTGAGCCAAAGGTAGATGCTTAACAACTGAGCCACCCAGGCTTCCCAAGATTTAATTTTTAAAAAGAAGTTATGCAGTTAAAAATGTTTGAAGGCTTTTTCCAACTTAAATTCTCCAATTTTACGTATTTTTGTCTGCTTAGAGGTCTTTTTATCTTACTTATGGATCTCTGTTCTTGAGGTTTCTGGATAAGTGACCTTTAGTGAAGTAAAGTGAGTAATACTCTTCTTTCTTAAGAATATCCTACCTAAAATGTTTATATTTGGAGAATGTGAGTGAAGGGTATATTGGATTCTTTGTATATTCTTGCAGGGTTTTTTTTTTTTTTTTTCCAAGTCTAAAATTATGTTAGAATAAGTTAAAGAAAAAAAAAAATCTCTGCCTCAGTGAGGCATTGTTAGATACTTTTTCTCACTGGGCAGGCAATACTGGTCTTAGTAGATGACTTTTAAAGTGTATTGATTTGGCAGTGTAACCTCACAGAACACTTCTTAGCTTCGGTATTAACATAGTTACTTCCTAGTCCTGTCATTTGATAGACACATTTCTGGGAATTTTTATAGGCCTTTCTTTTGCCTCACAACCATATTCACTTAGATATAAATCTTGCATTTAGTATTTGTTTAACATGTCTTGAGTCTGTCCCTCTTGCCACTGTTTTCACTGAAACCTTAGCATCTCTTTCCTGGATTGTGGCAGTAGCTCTCTAACTGGTCTCCTTGTTTTACATTGTATGGCATAGAAATCCTTAGTAACTATCTGCCTCTCTATCCTCATCTACGTTCTTCTAATAAGTGAGTAAACTATTATTCATGGTACCACTTATATGCACTTATTCCATACTGTTTTATGACTTTGCTTGTGATCGTCTCTTTGCTTGAACCGGCTAATTTTCTTTCTTTAAAACTCAGTTTGGGGATCTTTCCCAGGAAACCTTTCTTAGAGTATCTGACTTCAGGTTTTTGCATGTAGATATACAATAGTCCTAGCACTGTTTGTTGAAAAGACTGTTCTTTATTGAATTTTCTTGGCACCCTTGTTGAAAATTAATCAACTATGAATATGTCGGGTTTTTTCTGGAGTGTTTATTTATACTCCATTTATCTGTACCTTCTTATGCCAGCATCACACTGTCTTAATATTATAGCTTTGTAGTAGGTTTTAAAATTGGAAAGGGTGAGTCTTCCAACTTTGTTCTTTTTCAAAATGGTTTTGGTTTTGGCTCTTCTGGGTCCCTTGTAGTTCTGTATGAATTTTAGGATCAGCTGGTGAATTTCTGCAAAGAAACCAGCTGGAATTTTGATAGGAATTGTGTCAAATGTGTAGAACAATTTGGGGTATTTCTCCTCATTTTGTTTTAGTTCAGGGTTGGTTTTCTTCAGTTTTTCAAATTTGGTATTTCTGTGTATGCTTCATTTGGCATAACAAATTGTGCCTTTTGAGGCATATAACATGATAATGGGTATATAAGCTTAACTTTGTGATGCATGTTTGTGGTGGGAAGGGCAGAATTTTCTTACTGGTGGTTTCACCACTTTTGAAAAAATGGTTTTTCCTTATGAATCCACATATTTCCACACATTCATTGTGGAAAGTTTTAGAAAATACAAGAAAGCAGAAAGAAAGTTCATAATTCCACCATTCAGAGTTCATATAGTGTGTACATATGTGTATGGAAGCTTGTTGTATATATTTCTTTTTTCATTTATCCATATAACATATAGGTAATGTTTTTTCATCTCACTAAAAACTGCGGTGTTTTTCTTTTTCTTTTTTTTTTTTTTATATTTTTGTTTTTTAAGTAGGCTCAATGGCCAGCTTGGGGCTTGAACTCATGATCAAGAGCTCTATGCTTTACTGACTGAGCCAGCCAGTCACACCAAACTTTAGTGTTTCTTAATGCTGTGTCACATCTCATTTTGATATTTAACTAAACTTCTATTAGGCTTATGTTTAGGATAGTTTTTTTTTTAAGATTTTATTTATTTATTTGACAGAGAGATATCACAACTAGGCAGAGAGGCAGGCAGAGAGAGAGGAGGAAGTGGGCTCCCTGCGGAGCAGAGAGCCCGATGCGGGGCTCGATCCCAGGTTCCTGGGATCATGACCTGAGCCGAAGGCAGCCACTTAATGACTGAGCCACTCAGGCGCCCCTAGGATAGTTTTTCCAAATTATAAGTGCTATAGTTAAATCTTTGCCCAGATTCTTGACTATTTTCTAAGGCAAGTTCCTATAAGTGGAATTGCTGGTTCAAGAGGATGCATATTTTTAAGTCTTTTTTTGGCCATTTTTTTAGTATAGTGTGTTAATATTTGAAAGCCATTTCTTTATGTTAATATTTGAGGGTAAGTTCATTAACAAGTATTTACATTATTTGGAACTACCATTAGGTATTCATATAGCATTATTCACTGTGGTTATTAAAAGGATAAAAAAAGGGCAAAAACAAAAAACCAATCCATTGACCAGATGAATAGAAAAACAAAATGTGGTATATCCACACAATGAAATATTGTTGAGCCTTAAAAAGGAATGCAATTCTGATACATGCTACAACATGAGTGAACTTTAAGCATTATGTGAGGAGAAATAAGCCAGACACAAAAGGACAAATATTGTATGATTCCACTTATATAAAGTACCTAGAATAAGCAAGTTCATAGGGACAGAAAGTAGTATAGAGAGAACCACAGGCTGGGGAGATGGGGAGTTTAACGGATATAGAATTTCAGTTTGGAATGATGAAAATGTTCTGGAAATGGGTAGTGGTAGTGATTGTACAACATTGTGAATATACTTAATGCCAATGAATTGTACGCTGAAAAATGGTTAAATGGCAAATTTGATATTAAGTATATTTTACCACAATAAAAATACTGCAATTGGAATAATTTCAGAATTTTAGATAAAAATCACTCACTGAGAAATTATGTGCTTATTTTACTTATTGTGTATTACCTTGTAGCTAAGTGAGCTCAGGTTTTGAATATTTGTTTTAAATATGATGGGTTGATAGCTGGTGCCAAGAACTAAGTTCCTCATAGACATTCATGCAGTATGAGGATTTATTGAGCTCTGTATGCTAGGTAGTCTGCTAGGCACTGAGGACTACAGTGGTAAACAAGATAAGACACAGTCCCTAGAGTCTCCTGGTTGCTAAGATTGGACAGAAAAAGAGCAAACTTCTTATTAAGAAAAAAAGGGATTAAACAATCAGGTGACTTATTTTCTCCTTAATGATTTCCTTTGTGGGGTGATTTTAAAATATCCTTTTCCCCCCCCTTCAGGTTGCTATGGAGACATATGACTAAATAAACGGAAGTCCATTCTGATAATTCTGATACCTGAGATGTAACTGGACTAAAGAGTGGAACAGGAAAAATTTTAGTGCCAACCTCAATTACAATGGCTACTGATTCAGGAGAGCCAGCTAGCACAGAAGATTCTGAGAAACCTGATGGAGTTTCATTGGAAGACAGAGCTCCTCAGCTTGCAGCAACTTTGACAGTGGAAGCTAGACTAAAAGAAAAAAATAGTACCTTCTCTGCTTCTGGGGAAACTACAGAAAGGAAGAGATTCTTCCGAAAGAGTGTTGAGATGATGGAAGATGATAAAGTTCCTGCATCTTCCTCCAAAGATGAGAGAATGAAGACCACAACCAATATTCCAAGAGTAGAAAAACTTCCTACAAATGTGCTAGGAGGTGGACAAGAAGTTAAATATGAACAGTGTTCAAAGGCAACTTCAGAGTCCTCAAAAGATTGTCTCAAGGAGAAAAGTGAAAAGGAAATGGAAGAAGAAGCAGAAATGAAGGCTGTAGCTACTTCTCCTAGTGGGAGGTTCCTGAAATTTGACATTGAGCTGGGAAGAGGAGCATTTAAAACAGTGTATAAAGGATTGGACACTGAAACATGGGTTGAGGTTGCTTGGTGCGAGCTGCAGGTGGGTATATAATCTTCTTGGTCTTAATAAATTCCAGTTTTAGCAGGCCTGGCCTTCTGAGGGGTCCAGGGTTAATACATACCATGGATTAAAATAAAATGAAAGCCTTGTCCACTACCTTCCTGAAATTATGCTCTTTTCCTAGATCCTCTTAGGCGCTCATGGCAGCCTTTTTTAGCTCCTGTTTTTTCCCTCCTGTTTTAAAGGGGGAAAATTTATCAGTCTTTTCTTTGGAAAAATGTTCTCAATTTGGGAATGTTGGGAAATCCCCAAAACTCTTGAAGTCTCATTTTGAAAACTTTTAGTAAGTTTTAGTTAGTTGCATTATTAGTTAGTTGATTGTTCTACTAAGTATTTGGGAGTGTGATACATCAGGGATATATTTAGCACAATACCTCCCTTTTTTCTTTTACTTTAAGCAAATTTTTCGGGGTTCGTATGGTGTTTTTCAGAACAGAAAATATTATGCTTGATTCTTTGATGACTTCTGTTAATATAGACTTGTCCATGCTTTAAATTTACCTCAAAGAGGATCTCTGGAAGAAATAATCACCAGAACCTACTGAGGTTAGTCAACTGGAATGTGTTTAGAAAGGAGAAATGAAAACAACAGGAGACTGAATTTCCTCAGTATTTGGTTCCATATTTATGTGGTACTTTTAACTAATGAAGGACTAAATGGGGACAGGACATCATAGAAGGGGTTATAGTAAGAATAGTTTTAGACAGATATAGTTCAAATATAGAGAAAACCTTTGTGACCTCAGTCAGCCCATGGAAAATGTCACTGTTCACATGAGATGCTTAAAATTAATATTGAGTAGAGCAAGTCACTTATTACAGGTTTTTGTTGTTATTCAGATACCTGTGGTCTCTCCATATGGATGTGGATGTAGGTGCTGTGATTTCACCCATTCTGAATTTGATGTAGGTTGCCATTTAAATAGGTTGAAATTTAGTCCAGGTCCCTGCATTTCTAGGGAGCTTTTTGTTAAACAACATGGTTTTGAAACTTCACCATCTGTAACAGTTAGTATTTCCTTCATATGTGGATTCCAGAGCCTATTGTCAAAGATTCAGATTCAGTAAGTCTGGGGTGGAATGCAAGACTGCAATTTTAACAAGCTTTCAAAGTGCCCTGAAAGTGCTTGGCTCTCTGGAATGCAAGTTACCTAGCAGTCAAGCCATTCTAGAGTTCTCGAAAGATGTGTGCATGTGTGGGCTTGCTTGGTTTTCTTTTCACCCCCTTGTTCCCCTTTCAGAACTTTATAAGGTCTGTGTTGTAGTAGAAATATTAGGCCATGTGAACAAATAAACATCAAAATCACCTTCTATTTTGAGGATGCTATTAAACAGTGTATATCTTTCTGGGCTCTTTTTTTTTTTTTCAAATGTGTACATGACTATTTTTTTCCCCACAAAGTGGGATCGTTACTATAAGTTTTTTTTTTTACTTATCATGAACATCTTTTCATTACCAGTAATCATGAATTAAATTATTATTTTTAATAGATACCTTTATAAGTTATTAATCAGTTCTCTATTGTTGGACATCTAGAATTTTCTCCAGTATTTCACTATTGTAAACATGGTTGTGATCAACATCCTTGTATATATAGTGAAAATTATGTACATTTTATTTTTATTTTTTTTTTAAAGATTTTATTTATTTATTTGACAGAGAGAGATCACAAGTAGACAGAGAGGCAGGCAGAGAGAGAGAGAGAGGGAAGCAGGCTCGCTGCTGAGCAGAGAGCCCGATGCGGGACTTGATCCCAGGACCCTGAGATCATGACCTGAGCCGAAGGCAGCGGCTTAACCCACTGAGCCACCCAGGCGCCCCATGAAAATTACGTACATTTTAATTTCATCTCTGCATTGTGACATTGGTAACATTCATCTTTTAGTGATACTCTGTAAATGGGGGAAAGAGTTTTCATTCACTTGGTAGTAGGATACATAGTAAAAATATGTCAAGCATTTTGCAAATTGTATACTCTAGCTATGCTAAAGGATGCTTAGGTAAAACTTAAAACATTCTAGTGGTAAGGACCACTTAGGGAAGTGCCTTCTATCATTCACCTGTGGAGAGAGTGAAAGAGCCTGTAAGGTCTTAGTATTCAAAGTGTGGTCCCTGGACCAGCAGCATGGACATCACCTGGGAGCTTGTTAGAACTACAGGTTCTACGTCTCATCCCAGACCTACTGAATCAGAATCTGCTTCTTGGTGACATCCGTAGATAATTTGTATGCACAGTAGTATTTGAAAAGCCCTGAAAGAAGGGACCACCAGTCTAAGAGCTAGCTGAATCAGAGGAGGACTTCCCTTAATACACCAGCATATGCTTTATATTATGTCATAGATACTGATTCCTGCTGTCTGCTCCAGACTTTCCAAATCAGAATCTCTAAGAGATGGGCCCCAGGAACTTATTTTTTGAAAGTTGCCCAGGTGATTGGACACATAGCCAGATTTGGTAATATCCATGTGGAGCAAACGCTGTAAATATATAAAATACATTTTAACTTACATCGAAAACAATTGCAGTTTTTGTCAGAATTGGTGGACTTAATTGATACAATTTTTAGACATCACTTCATTTTCTGCATATTTGGAATTAGGAAAAACATGAGTATTATGCAGTTTGTAATGTATAATTTCTCATATTTTTTTCACAAAGTCGTCTTTGTTATATAATTAAACAGTTTTGTAGAAAAACATCCAGTCAATAATTTAAATGTTTAAAGTATTCCAAATTCTTCTCCACTCTTTGTTTATATGTGTGTGTATGTCTGTGTGTATAATATATAAAATTAGTATGTCCATACTTTTGTTATCAATTTGATATGTATTTTCTATTTATTAACATCATTAAAATATTTATATTTTATTGCATTCATGTCACCTCTTGCTTAAATCTGCTTCCCTGAAATAAGGCCGTTCAATTAAAAAAAATTTTTTTTTGCATGTTTGATTTAACAGCTTAACAAAAGACTTTTATACCTTTTTCTCTTGATGACATTTTCCCCCACTGTGGATATTTGAGCCTTGTGTAACAGTTCTTTTTTTTTTTTTTTTTTTTTTTTTAAGATTTTATTTATTTATTTGACAGAGATCACAAGTAGGGAGAGAAGCAGGCAGAGAGAGAGAGAGGAGGAAGCAGGCTCCCGGCCAAGCAGAGAGCCCGATGCGGGGCTCGATCCCAGGACCCTGGGATCATGACCTGAGCGAAAGGCAGAGGCTTTAACCCTCTGAGCCACCCAGGCGCCCCGAGCCTTGTGTAACAGTTCTTAAAAGCTCCATATCCATTTGTTTAGAATACATTGACATTATGGCAGTGCAAAGAACCAGGAGAGAGAGATTTTACTGCTGATATTTGACTCTGAGGATGTTAAACAAACCCTTTGATGATGTAGGTCTGATTTAGAATTTGGCTGTAAATGTCTGCATTTCAACAGTTTGTCATATTTTATGGTTTCCATAACTTTATCTATGCATTAGTGGGAAGGCTGACCGATTGTTCTTTGTAAAGAATTTGCTAAACTACTTGGTAAATTGGTAATTTACTGTGAGTGAGGGTTATCAGTCGTAAGTGCTGTTTGGAAGACTGTTTCAGTTTATGATGTTGAAAGACCTGGTCAGATGTTACTGAAAGGCTTGTTTAGTAACCCGCTAGAAGGAGTCAGTCACAAAAATTTGTAATATTTTCTTTCCCTACCAGCTTGAGAATCAACAGCACTGTTCTTTTACACATGGAAACATAACCAGTTTTTGCTTTACTCTAATTTGGAAAAAATACTTTCACTAGTGCATTTGTCATTTGTTTTCTTGATAGAATTGAGTTTTCATATAATAGGACTATTTTCCAAATAAAGAGACATCATAGATATCTGAAAATTTTTTTGTTATTTGACTGTTTCTAAAATGTATTTGAGTGTTTTTTATTCTAAGATTTTATTTATTTATTTGACAGAGACAGAGAGGGAACACAAGCAGGAGGAGTGGGAGAGGGAGAAGCAGGCTTCCTGCTGAGCAGGGAGCCGGATGCAGGGCTCGATCCCAGGATCCCGGGATCATGACCCGAGCTGAAGGCAGACGCTTAACGACTGAGCCACGCAGGCGCCCCTTGAGTGTTCTTATAATAAGCTTCACTGTGGGGTCAGATATGTGATTGCGTGCATCTTAGGGTAATTAAATGGGCCTCCTTTTTATTTTAATTAATTTTTTTTAATTTTAAAATTTTAATCACCCTACAGTTAACGTACAGTGTAATATTAGTTTCAGTATACTGTACAGTATAGTGATTCAACAGTTCATCACCTGGTGCTCATCAGGACAAGTACGCTCCTTAATCCCCATCTCCTATTTAACCCATCCCGTTACCTGCCTCCCCTCTAGTAATCATCAGGTTTTTTTGTCTATAGTTATTATCTGTCTCTTGGCTTTGCCCTATCTTTTTTTTCCCTTTGCTTGTTTATTTCTTAAATTCCCTGTATGAGTGAGATCATATGGTATTTATTTTTCTCTGACTTATTTCACTTAGCATTATACTCTCTAGATCTTAATGGGCCTCCATCTAACGACTAGATATCTAGTGAGTCTGGCTATAGTGTCTGAACTGAACCACAAATGGCACTGAAAAAAGATTTTTTTAAAAGATTTTATTTATTTATTTGACAGAGAGAGATCACAAGTAGGCAGAGAGGCAGGCAGAGAGAGAGGGAAGCAGGCTCCCTGCGGAGCAGAGAGCCCAATGCGGGACTCAGTCCCAGGACCCCGAGATCATGACCTGAGCCGAAGGCAGCGGCTTACTCCACTGAGCCACCCAGGCGCCCCGGAAAAAAGATTTTTAAAAAAGACTCAGTTGACTGTAGTGGGTTGACGTGTTGAGTGAGCATTTTTTTTAAAAATTTTATTTATTTATTTGACAGAGAGATCACAAGTAGACAGAGAGGCAGGCAGAGAGAGAGGGGAAAGCAGGCTCCCTGCCGAGCAGAGAGCCCGATGCGGGACTCGATCCCAGGACCCTGAGATCATGACCTGGGCCGTAAGCAGCGGCTTAACCCACTGAGCCACCCAGGCGCCCCAGTTGAGTGAGCATTCTAATGCACTTTCTTTATAGTAGTGAATACATTCAGAGCAATGCAATGGAAGTAGCAGTCTAAAAATCTATACTTCCACACCCAAAGCACCTATCATAATTGTGGAGAAACGTCTTTCCATTTTATTTTCATTCAGCATCTAAAAGCACTTTGGAGATGTATATTTTTTAATACCAGCCCTATATTAAATTGTAAAATTAGAATTAGATAATATGTAAACAGTTGAATTTCCAAAAGAAAAATCAAAAAAATAAATGTTAGAATTTCTGTTTCTGAATAAATATTGTGGTCCAAAGTATTTACTCTGGGATACTTTTGCTCTCAAAAGTTTGTTATGGCCTTCTTGGAAATATTTCTAGTTTCTTTTTGAGCTGCACAAGAAAATGCTTCATTATATATAAGCACTCCCAAAATACCCTTATTCAGTTCGATTCCTGTCTCTTCATCTGACCTAGCCCTCAAAAAGTGGAATACTCTCACAAAGAAAGAAGATTACGTTGAAGGGAGGAGGGATAAGGCTTCCTTAAATATATATGTTCTTGTCTCTTTGTCTAAAAACTAGTCACATAACTTTATCAAGTATAAACCAAAGGCAGATGTTTTCATAAAATGACAAAGGGTGAGAGTGGCAAGAGACAGACTCAGTCTGGGAAATAACGTTTATTTTCTCAGTTCAGAGTTAGTTTTGAACGATCTGTTTGATAGTTAAAAGAACAAACTGATACATCTAGTAGGCTGAATAATTGCACCCCCAGAGGCCCATGTCCTAATTCCTAGAATGTATGAATATGTTACCTTACATTGTAAAAAGGACTTTGTAGATGCGATTAAAGATTTTGTAGTGGGTAGACTATCCCACATTATCTGGGTAGGCCAAAGGTAATCAAAGGTCCTTAGAGGAGGGATGGTCCTGGTCTGAAGAAGATCTGATGATGGAAGCAGAGGCTGGAGTGAAGTGGTTGATGGAAGTGGGCAGTGAGCCAAGGAATGTGGGAAACCTTTAAAAGCTAGAAGGATACAGATTTTTCCCTAGAGCAATCCAGCCTTGCCAATACCTTCATTTTAGTCTAGTGAAACTCATTTAGGACTTCTGATCTTCACAAGTAGAAGATAATAAATTTGTGTTGTTTTAAACCACTAAATTTGTGACAATTTGTTACAACAGAATTAAGAAATGTATAGAATACACACAGCTGCCATTCATTCATTGTCCATTCATTCAACAAATGAATATTCAGTTCTATGTGTTAGAACTGTGCTAAGTGCTAGGGACATAATGGGGAGGAAAAGCAGACACAGACCTTATTTTCATAAAACTTACGGTAGAGGGAATTTATAGTCAGTAAGAAGGCTTGGAGATTGAAATTAGTGAAAAGATCAAAGGGCTGTTAAATATAGATTTGTTTGAAAGAAATGGTAGGGTTGGGAGTATTGGGCAGTGGTGATACCACTCTTTTACTACTTAGTTTTCTTTTTTTAATTTTTTTTTTTGAGATAATTTCTACTAACCAAAGAGTTGCAAAGATAGTATAGAAAGTTCTGGTATACCCTTCACTCAGTTTCCCCTTATGTTGATATCTTAATCAGAGAACATTTATCAAAACTTAAGAAATTGAAATTAGTGTAATAACTATTGACTAAACTCCAGAACTTACTTGGATTTCACCAGTCTTTCTACTGATGTCCTTTTTCAATGCTATGATCCAATTTACGATCCCACATTGCATTTAGTTGTTACATGCTCTTAGTCCCTTCCAAACTGTGACAGTTCTTCAGCCTTTCCTTTCCTTTTCATGATCTTAAAGAGTACTGCTCAATTATTTTATAGAATGTTGCTTCATCTGGGTTTGTCATGTTTTCTCATGATTAGATTTAGGCCATGAATTTTGGGACGAATACCATAGAAGTTATATAGCCTTCTCAGTGTGTCATAGCAGGCAGTACCTGAAGTTGTTTAGAGTACTGGGGATAATAACCTTGATCACTTGTTTAGGATGGTGGCTAATAGATTTTTTTCTACTGTAAAATTAATATTTTCCCTTTTGTAGATTGATAAATATCTTGGGAGTAGATACTTTGAGACTATGTAAGTATCTGTTTCTCCTCAAACTTTGCCCAGTTGTTTTGGCAACCGTTGGTGTATCTTGCCTATAATAAGTATTACTGTTGGTGTTCAAATGGTGATTTTCTATTTCCCACATTCCTTCTACAGTTATTAATTGGAATTACCTCTTAGTTTTATGTGGTCACTTCCTAAGTATGACTGTTAAGTTTCTGAAAGCCCAATAATTGGGAAATTTGTGGTTGAGGAACTTTAGTATATTTTTAATTATTAATAATGATATCATATACTTTGCATTTATAAAAATTAATGTTAATCGAGCACTTGTATGAGTACCCAGATAGGTACTTAATTTGAATATTTTATTTAATCTTCACAATAATTGTATGAAGTAGAGATGATTAGTTTTCAGATGGTAGAACTGAGGTTTAAATACATTAAGTAACTTGCCCAAAAGGATAGAGGAGGGAACTGTATTCATCAATTATATATATGAAACATTTACATAGATGATTTAAGAATTTTCCCCTCATTGGTTATTTGAGCAGATCGTTCTTTTGTTTTTAATGAATTTAGATCAGTTTCATAAATGGATCCTGTTTAAAACAAAGTTCTTAATATTAAACTACTAAGGCTGAAGGGATACTTAATAGTGTCATTTAAGGACACTCCTTGGCCTGGGGCCTCTGAGGAAAAATTTAATGGCTTGGTTGCCTTGGTTTAATATCTGGCCTTCATCTTCTGTCAGTGTCCAGAGGTGGTTGGAAATGTGGGCGAGACTGACTTGTGTTCATTCAAAAGCCTGAATCTAGGACACAAATTTATTAATTTAGAATGAGGAGTACATTTGGTAGGTCAAATGTTCTAGTTGGTCTGTAGGCTAGATACATGGGACACTAAATTATAATCAGAAACTGGCTTGGTAAGAATAGAGTCAGAACAAAGCAACTAGAGTTCCTGTGTGTGTTCTTCTGCCAAAACAATAGACCAAGCAAATGAACTGTATGCTCATGTCCTGCCTGGATGATGACATCCCCTTTGTTCAATAGTACTGGAAGACAAGTGAACCTGGTTCTGTATTTGGTTCATTCCCTTTTCCATATGCTATCTTAACTACTATTGATGAGCACTTTTCAAAAAGGTTCTGATACTATTGTTGCCTAAAAGCTTTAAAATGCTAATATGACCAGGCCATAACTATTATATGCTGATTTCTTGATTAGTACTTTGGTATTACCACTTACAAATGATTGTTACCCTAGTGTGTGTTTATTTCATATAGCTTTAGTTCTGGGATGCTATACTGTCTCTTCAAGGAAAGTGGTTTGTGAATGAGGTATCTGCAGTCATTGCTGTGAAGACTCTTCCCGAGAGGCAGAGCGATGAACTAGAAAGTACTCAGGATTCAGAATATAGTAGACCTGGGTTCTAGTGATGCCTGTGCCTTTTGGGTTTCTTGGGCAAGCTAAGCTGCTTAACATTTTGGAGCCTTAGTTTTTTACTTTTTAAAAAAGAAATACAATATTCCTGATATGCAAAAGAGAACAAAGAATAACGTGGAACGTGTGTACATACTGCTTAGCTTGAGAAATAAAAATGTTGAGGATCAGAGATAATGATTATAAAACGTGGCACATGGTTGAGTGAACGGACAATAAATGATAGTAATAAAATACTGAGTGGCCTCATATTTATCCAAAATACTCACTAATGGACTACTTTGTAAGTTAAGTACCATTTTGAAGCCTTCATTGTGATTTTCCTTACTTGAACAAGTTATTATACAGCTTTTATAACACCATTGATGATTTCTTCTGTTCATGTTTGCAGAAACAGCCGCGTAGCCACTGACCTGGTTATGTAGTTCATTGTTGGTATTTGCATTAAGAGACATAGCTGATAAGGCTATAGTTTACATTTTGGAAATGGAATGCTTCTTTTTTGTTTTGTTTGTTTTTGTTTAAATTACAGTTAGTTAACACAGTGTAATACTAGTTTCAGGTGTACAATAGAGTGATTCAGCACTTCCATACAACACCTGGTGCTCATCACAACAAGTGATCCTCATCACCTATTTAACCCGTCTCCCCACCTACCTCCTCTCTGTTAACCATCAGTTTGTTCTCTAGTTCGGAGGCTGTTTCTTGGTTTGCCTTTCTTGCTTTCTTTTTCTTCCCCCTTTGCTCATTTGTTTCATTTTTTAAAAATTCCACATATGAGTGAAATCATGTGGTATTTGTCTTTCTCTGACTTATTTCTCTTAGCATAATACTTTTCTAGCTGCATTCATGTCATTGCAAATGGCAAGATTTCATTCTTTTTTGTGGCTGAGTTGTATTCCATTGTATATATATTCCATTGGCAGGTTTACTTTCCACTTACTGAGTTAGAAGTGGACCTTGGAAGATCTTGGCTAGCCCTTATCGGTGGAGTTTACCTCCAGTAATACATCTGGGGCAACAGTTGTAATTTTGTAAAGTTGTTTACTCCTAATGCTGACTACTTTGTTTCCTAGGATCAAAGGATAAGATGGATTAGTTTAGTTTGGCACGTGAAAGACTTGTATTCTGCTAACTTAATCAGAACGCATCAAAATTTATTCATCATTCTTTAGAACAGATCTGCTGATCTATCACAAGTGAATGACTTCCAGCTAATTATAGGGACAGTTAGGACTTACTTAGTCATCTTAGATTAGACAGAAAAGTGTAAACACTTATTCCCAGGTCTCTTCCTTTTTTTTTTTTTAAAGATTTTATTTATTTGACACAGCGAGAGAGGGAATACAAGCAGGGGGAGTGGGAGAGGAAGAAGCAGGCTCCCCACTGATCAGGGAGCCTGATGCGGGGCTCGATCCCAGGACCCGGGGATCATGACCTGAGCTGAAGGCAGATGCTTAACGACTGAGCTACTCAGGCACCCTCCCAGGTCTCTTCTAAGTGTAGTATTCTTTGCTCTTGTTCTTTAAATTCCTTAACTCTTCTAGCATTTTTTAAAAAAGTTCAGATATGCTTGACATAACATTGTGTAAGTTAAAGGTGTACAGTGTGTTGGACTGATACATTTATATATTGCAATGTGATTGCCACAGTAGCCTTAGCAATTTATCGTGTGATGTGTTTATCTTTTATTTTTTGTGTGAATACATTTAAGATTTAGTTGCTTAGCAACTTTGACGTTTATGACAGTATTGTTGTCTAATCACTATGTTGTCTCTTAGATCTTCAGAACTTACTTACTTACTAGTTGTACGTTTATATCCTTAAGCAGCATCTCTCAAATTCCCTCCTCCAGTCCCTGGTAACCACTGTTCTACTCTCTGTTTTTACAAATTCACTTTTTAGATTCCTTATTTATTTATTTTAAAAGATTTTATTTATTTGACAAAGAGAGAGTACAAGCAGGGGGGGTGGCAGGGAGAGGGAGAAGCAGGCTTCCACTGAGTAGAGTGTGGTGCTCAATCCCAGGACCCTGGGATCATGATCTGAGGCAAAGGTGGATGCTTAACCAACTGAGCCACCCAGGGGCCCCTAGATTCCACATTTAAATGATACCACACAGTGTTTGTATCTCAGAGGGATCTCTGCTTATGCATGATCATTGCAGCATTATTCACAATAGCCAAGAGATGGAAACAACCTAGGTGTCTGTCAGCAGATGAATGGATAAAGATGTGAAGCATATATATAGACAATGAAATATTATTTAGATATACACAGTGGAATATTATTTAGCCATGAGAAAGAAGGAAACCCTGTCATTTATGACAACATGGACAGACCTTGAAGGCCTTATGCTAAGTGAGATAAGTCAGAGAAAGACAAATAATGTATGAGTTTCTTAACTCTTTTTTTAAGATTTTATTTATTTCTTTGAATGAGAGGGAGCAAAAGAGAGTGCACACAAGTAGGGGGAGGGGCAGGGGGAGAGGGAAAGAGACAAACTCCTCCATGAGCGAGGACCCTGACATGGGGCTTGATTCTAGCATCCCAAGATCACAATCTAAACCAAAGTCAGATGCTCAACCACTGAGCTACCCAGGCACCCCTTAACTCTTTTTCTTAAAATACTTTTGTGTTGTGGCAAAATGTATATAACAGTAAAATTTTCCATTTTCGGGGCACTTGGGTGGCTTAGTCGGACAAGTGTCTAACTCTTGGTTTTTCAGCTCAGGTCATGATGTTAGAGTCCTGAGCTTGAGCCCCATGTCGGGCTCTAAGCTCAGCACAGAGTCTGCTTGTCTCTCTCCCTCTCCTCCTCGCTGTACTTGCTCTCTCTCTCAAATAAATAAATAAAATATTTTACAACTTTACTATTTTAGCCATTTTAGGTGCATAATTCAGTGGCATTATGTATATTCACATTGTTGTACAACCATTACCACCTCCCATCTCCAGAACTTTTATTCATCCCAAACTGGAACTCTATACCCATTAATCAATAATTCCCCCTTCCCCACTCTCCCAGCCCCTGGTAACTGCTATTCTACTGTCTCTGAATTTCTGTCTCTATGAATTAGCCTAGCCTATTCTAGATACCTTGTAAAACTGGAGTCACACAATATTTGTTCTTTTGTATCTGGGTTACTTCACCTAGCATAATGTTTTCAAGTTTTATCCATGTTGTAGCATGTATTAGAATTTCATTCATTTTTAAGGCTGAACATACATACATTGTATGTATATACCACATTTGTTTTATCCATTTGGTCCATTGATGTACACTTGTGTAGTTTCTTCTGGCTGTTGTGACTAATGCTGTTATGAATGTTGGTATACAAATATTTGTTTAAGTCTCTGCTTTTAATTCGTTTTGGTGTATATCTAGAAGTAGAATTGCTGGATCATATAGTATTTCTATGTTTAACCTTCCTGGAACTGCCATACTGTTTTCTACAGGGCTGCACCATTTTACATTCCTACCAGCAAGTCACAAAGGTTCCAATTTATTTACATCCTGGACAAATCTTGTTATTTTCTGTTCTTGTTTTGTTTGTTTTTTTAAGTAACCATCCTAATGGATGTGAAGTACTATCTCATTTTGGTTTTGATTTGCATTTCCCTAGTGACTAGTGATATTGAGCCTTTTTTCATGTGCTTATTGTCAACTTATATTTAATTCTTTGGAAAAATAAATATTCAAGTCCTTTACCAATTTTTAAATTGGGTTGTTTGTCTTTTGGTTGTTGAGTTGTAGGAGTTCTTTATATGATCTGAGTATTAATGTCTTATCAGCTATATGAATTACACATATTTCCTCCCATGCTGTGAATTATCTTTTCATTCTCGTTATAGTGCCTTTGATGTAAAAAAGTTGTAAATTTTGCATAAGTCCAGTTTACCTATTTTTCTTTTGTTAGTTCTATGCTTTGAGATTCCCCATGAATTTTAGGATTTTTTTTTTTAATTTCTCCAGAAAATGTCACTGGGTTTGTTTTTTTTTTAAGATTTTATTTATTTGAGAGACTGTGTGAGAGAGCAGAGGGAGGGGTAGAGGGAGAAGCAGACTCCTAGCAGAGCAGGGAGTCTGTCGCAGGGCTCCATCCCAGGACCCCAAGGTCACGGCCTGAGCTGAAGGCAGTTGCTTAACTGACTAAACCACCTAAGCACCCCTTATTGGGATTTTGATAGGGATTGCCTTGAATTTGCAGATCTCCTTTGGCATTGACACTTAGCAGTATTCAGCCTTCCAGCCATTAAATTCCATTTATTTATGTCTTCTTTAATTTTAGCAATGTTTTGTAGTTTTCAGTGTTAAAGTCTTTCACCTCCTTAATTAAATTTCTTCCTACATATTTTATTTTTTTGATGCTGTTGTAAATAAATTGCTTTCTTAATTTCCTTTTTGGATTATTAATTTTAGTCCATAGAAAGACAACTGATTTTTGAATGTTGATTTTATATCCTGCAACTTTGCTGAATTAGTTTATTAGTGTTTGTTTTTTTTTTAAGATTTTATTTATTTATTTGACAGGCAGAGATCACAAGTAGGCAGAAGCAAGCAGGGGCGGGGGAAGCAGGCTCCCCACTGAGCAGAGAGCCCGATGCGGGGCTCAATCCCAGGATCCTGAGATCATGAAGCCGAAGGCAGAGGCTTTAACCCACTGAGCCACCCAGGCACCCCTAGTTTATTGGTGTTTGATATTGAGTGTCAGGAAGAGGAAGCTAACCACTTGTGAAAATGAAAAAATGTAATATATTTCTAAGTTAATAGAAATAAAGGAAACAAAAAATAAAATATATAAACAGCCTGAATAAGATAGAAGGAATAAAATTAAGTATATCATGTGCTAAATCAAATATGTTCCTATTGCATTTGCTTGTTAAAAAACTGAGACTGTTAAATGAGGTTAAAAGACAAAATCCCCGTGTTGTTTACTAAAAACATGCTTAAGACAGTGGTAAAGAAAGGTAAGATAAATTATGAACAAGAAAGAGAAAGCAGGAGTGGCAATATTAATATCTGTAACAGAAGGAAGGAAGTAAACTTAGAGCACTGAATAGGGTTTTATGAAATTATTTGCTTCACAGTTTAAGACAATATATGAAAGAGTCATAGGCACACAAAATATTTTTGGTTAGTAATTTAAACTAAGAACCTGTAACAGTTTCGATGAAAATGGATAAACATGGCTATAGTCGGAGATTTCAGGTCCTATTATTTCAAAATAGGACCGATCTAGTAGACAAAAAGTGAATAAACACAGAACTAGATAATATAGTCCACAAACTTCATCTGGTGGATATATAGTACTATATATCCTTCAAAGAGAATACAAATTTTTATTAAAAAGTTGGTCAAATTAGGTGGCCTAAAGAAAACATTAAGTTAAATAAAGAGATTTTATATTCTGTATTCCTCAGTAAAATTAGAAATAATGAAACAACCAAAAGATTCTTAACTGGAAATCAGAAATCATACTTCTAGATAAATTTTGGAAAGAAGAGAGAATCCAAACTGAAATTATAAACTACCCAGAAAGCAATAAAAAAGAGGACATTATGACAAAATTTGTGGGTCATTGCAAAAGCTATACCCAGAAGAAAACTTAACACCTAAAAGGTATATGGTAATTTTGAGACATTAGGGATATAACAACAAAATAAGGCAAAATAAAGTAAGAGGGAAATAAAGATAGCTGAAATTAATAAGGAATTATAAACCTGAAAATAGGATAAATAAATTCTACTCACTTTGGCTTTCTGAAAATGATTAATGAACCTGATGAAGAAAAATAAAGAAGGCAAAAATACACGAGAGGAGAAATAACAAATGAAATATAGCCATGCTCTGTAAAAGAGTCAAAGAAGTAGAGGAGAACATTATATGCAACTTTACCAACAAAATTTTCCCAATACTTTAGTATGAAACACTTCAAATATAGAGCAGAATTGAAAGACTTGCCTAGAACATCCATTATATCCACCATCTAGATTCTACCTATAACCCTGATAATACATTTTAAGTCTTAAGTAATGGATTGCTCTTAAACAAAATATAATCCAAAATGTACCCAAGAAAAAGTAGAAAAGTTGAATAGGCCAGTTATTGTAGAAAGGTGATCTAAATTCTTTTTTGTTTCTGTTAATACCGGGACAAGGAGGCATCCAAGAATATGCAATGCAGCATTGTTTATAATAGAGAAAACTTGCATCAACCCAAATATCCTTCAGTGGGTGAATGCATAAATTATGGTAGAACTAGATAATGAGATACTATGCAAGTTAAAATAAACTGTTATACATATCAAAGTAGAAAAATAAATGTAATATCAAACAAAATAATTTGCAAAAGGAACGTAACACATGATAACCACCTCTATGAAGCTTTAACACCTGTAAAACTATATTGCTTATGGATACAAACATATAATAAAAATACTTTTAAAATGTGTATGGATTAAAAACCTAATTCATATAGTAGTTACTTCTGGAATGGAAAGGAAGGGGATAGAATCAAGAAGGGATATCTAGGAGACTTCAACTATGTCTCTAATGTCTTGTTTAAAATAAAAGTAAATTTGGCACAATGTTAAAATTCAACAGAGCTGGTTATTACACCTTATTCTTTATGCTTTAATTTTTTTTATAATTTAAATACATAAAAGAACATTAGAAACAAGTAAATCCAGAGCTTGATATCTAGGTAACCTTTAAATGACAAGTGATTCCAATGTTAAAATTATTTAACTCCACTTAATTTCATGAAGCCAGTGTATTTTCAATACAAATCCTTATATTTGTCAAAGAAAGAAAACTATAGCCTAATCTCACATATTAATATAGATGTCAAAATCCTTAGCAAAATATTAGCAAATATGATTCATCAGTAGATCAAAAGAATAATATGCTGGAACTAGGTAGGCCTTAATGATTTTAAGAATAATTCTGTATCAGGAACCTATCAAGAAACCATATGATCACATTAATAGATGCTGAGGAAACATTTAACAAAATTCAACAGCCACTCCTAATTAAAAAATAAAAGTAACATAGGAATGTAAGTTCAGCATGTTAAAGTACTCGCAAAAACAAAAACAAAGCAATGGACATTGTAAGCTGTGAGAATAAAACATTTTAGCCGCTGCCTTCGGCTCAGGTCATGATCTCAGGGTCCTGGGATCGAGCCCCACATCGGGCTCTCTGCTCCGTGGGGAGCCTGCTTCCTCCTCTCTCTCTGCCTACTTGTGATCTCTCTCTGTCAAATAAATAAATAAAATCTTTAAAAAAAAAACATTTTATTAAAATACAATAAAAGGCAGTGATAACTGTTACATCATTTTTTTCAATATTGTTAATGTCTTAGCAAAATCAATAAAAAAATAAACAGGTCCATCCATGTTGTCTCAAGTGGCACTACCTAACTTTTTATGGCTGCATAATATTCCAATGTAAATATATATACCCATCTTCCTTATCCATTCCTCTATTGATAGACACTTAGGTTGCTTCCATACATATCTTGGCTGTTGTAAATAATGTTGCAGTGAACATAGGGGTGCATATGTAGTTTTGAATTAGTGTTTTAATTTGGGAATTATTGGATCATATGTTATTTCTGTTTTTAAGTTTTTAAGGAACCCCCATACTGTTTTCCAGAGTGGCCGCACCAATTTACCTTCCTTCTAACAGTACGTGAGGGTTCCTTTTTTCCCACATTCTCACCAGCACTTGTTATTTCTTGTCTTTTTGTTTATAGCCATTCTGACATCTCAGTGTGATTTTATAGCCATTCTGACATCTCAGTGTGACATCTCAGTGTGATATCTCAGTGTGATTTTGATTTGCATTTCCCTGATGATGAGTGATATTGAGCATATTTTTATGTGTGTTGGCCATCTGTATGTCTTCTTGGGAAAAATATCTGTTTGGATTCTCTAGCCATTTTTAAAAAGATTTATTTATTTTAGAGAGAGAGAGAGAGCACAAGGAGAGCAGGGGAAGAGAGAGAATCCCAAGCAGACTCCCTGCTGATTGTGAAGCTGGACACGGGACTTGATCTCATAACCCTGAGATCATGACCAGAGCTGAAATAAAAAATTGTTTGCTTAACTGACTGAGCCACCCAGGCACCCCTTGTCATTTTTTAAATCACATTTTTTTGGGGGGGGATGTTGAGTTATATGAACTCTTTATATATTTCACATATTAACCACTTATTAGATACAACATTGACAGATATCTTCTCCCATTTAGTGGGTTGACTTTTTTAATTGATGGTTTCCTTTGCTGTGCAGAAGCTTTTTATTTTGATGTTGTCCCAATTGTTTATTTTTGTTTTTGTTTTCTCTTTAGGAGACATATCTAGAAAAATGTTGCTATGGCCAATGTCAAAGGAATTACTGCCTGTGTTCTCTTTTAGGATTTTTATGGTTTCAGGTTTCACATTTAGGTCCTTACTCCATTTCGAGTTTATTTTCGTGTATGGTGTAAGAAAAGTCTGTTTTCATTCTTTTGCATGTAGCTGTCCAGTTTTCCCAGTACCATTTATTGAAGAGACTGTCTTTTCCCCATTGTATATTCTTGCCTCCTTTGTCATAGATCAAATGACCATAGAAGTGTGGTTTTATTTCTGGGTTCTCTGTCCTTTTCTGTTGACCTATGTGTCTGTTTTTGTGTCAGTACTGTACTGTTTTGATTACAACAGTTTTGTAGTACATCTTGAAATCTGGAATTGTCATACTCCCAGCTTTATTTTTCTTCTTAAGATTTCTTTGGCTATTTGGGGTCTTTTATGGTTCCATAAAAAATTTTAGGGTTTTTTTGCTCTTGTTCTGTGAAAAATGTTGATGGTATTTTGATGGAGATTGCATTGAATATGTAGATCATTTGGGTGGTATGAGCATTTTAACAATAGTAATTCTTCCAGTCTGTGAGCATGGAATATTTTTCCATGTTTTTGTGTCATCTTCAATTTCTTTTATCAATGTTTTATAGTTTTCAGTGTATAAGATCTTTCACCTCCTTGATTAAGTTTATTCCTGGGTATTTTATTCTTTTTGGTGCAATTGTAAATGGAATTCTTTTCTTAATTACTCTTTCTACTACTTTATTATTAGTGTATAGAAATGCTATCATGAAATTGTTATTTAAAAAAATACTATTTACAGTAGCACCAGAAAAATACTTAGGTATATATAAAGTATGTGCATTATCTATATGCTGAAAGCCAATAAAAAGTAAAAGAAATCAAAGAAGATCCAAATAAATGGATTGGTTGATTGGAAGACTTAATATTAAGATGTCAATTTTCTCCATATGACCTATAAATTCAAGACAATTACATCAAAATCCCAGTGGGAATATTTGTAGTTGTTGACAAGCTGATTTAAAAATTAATATGGAAAGGCAAGGAACTGGAATAGCTAAAACAATTTTGATAAAGAAGTTTAAAGAATTCATGTTAACTGATTTTTCAGACTTACTCCAAGGTTACAGTAATTGAGACATGTTTGGTATTGGCAAAAAGATAGACACATAGATAAGTGGGACAGAATAGAATTTGGAAATAGACCAAAACAGATATGGTCAAGTGATTTTTATTTTATTTTGTAGTTTATTTTTTTGGAAGATTTTATTTATTTATTTGAGAGAGAGAGCCACAAGTGGGGAGCAGGAGAGGAAGAAACAGACTCCATGCTGAGTGGGGAGCCCAATGTAGGGCTTGATCTCAGGACCCCCAGGATAATGACCTGAGCTGAAGGCAGACGCTTAACTAGCTGAACCACACAGCTGCTTCCTGGTCAAGTGATTTTTGAAAAAGATACAATGGCAATTCTGCATAGAATGGATGGTCTTTTCAACAAAAGGTGCTTGAGTAACTATACATGCATACTAAAAAAAAAAATGAACCTACACCTAATTTTCACATGTTATACAACATTTAACTCAAAATAGATCATAGACCTAAAAATGTAAAACATAAAACTGTAAAACCTCTAGAAGAAAACCTGAGAAAATCTTTTTCACTTTTGGTTAGGCAAAGAGTTTTTGTATATAACAATGAAAACATGATCTATAAAAGTAGAAAATCAATAAATTGGAGTTCAACAAACTTAAAATATTTTGTGTTATGAAAGACACTATTAAGAGAATGAGAAGATAATCCACAGAGTGGCAGAGAATATTTTCAAATCTCATATGTGACAAAGGACTTGCATCCAGAATCTGTAAAGAATTCTCAAAGCAATAAGATAAAACAACCTAATTAAAAAATGGATTAAAGATTGGAACAGATATTTCAGCAAAGAAGATAGATGTATAGCAAGTAAGCACACAAAAAGATGCTCACCCTCATTAATCATTAAAGAAATGAAAATTAAAACCACAATCTGATACCCAGTACACCTATTGAAATGGCTAAAAACCAACCAAATGAAACAAAATCCTGACAGGACCAACTGCTAGTGAGGATAATGTGGAGAAACTCTAATACATTGTTGTTGAGAATACAAAATGGTAGAACCATTCTTGCACTCTCAGTTTCTTACAGAGTTAAACATACCATATGACCCTTCAATCCCAGTTGAGACATTTATCCAAGAAAACCTACATTCATGCAAACAGTTGTACGTGAATGTTTATAGTAGTTTTATTTGTAATTGCCCCAAACTGGAAAGTACCCAAATGTTTTCATCTGGGAATGGATAAACATATTGTGGTACATTCATAGGTGGAATACTATTCAACAATTAAAAACAACAGACTATTGATACAACAATATGGATCAATCTAAAAGACATTGTGCCAGACTCAAAAGGCTATGTATACTTTCTTCCCATTTATAGGACTTTCCAGAAAAGGCAAAATTATAGGAATAATAAATAGATGATTAGTGTCTGGAGTTTAAGGGTACGAAGAGGGTTTGACTAGAAATGGATGGTGCAAAGGAATTTGTGTGTGTTGGGGGGAGGGTGAAATCAATGGAATTGTTCTGTGTGTAATTGTGGCAGTGGTTATACACTTTATGCATTTGTCGAAACTTAAGGAACTATACATCAGAAAGAATCAGTTTTACTAAGTGATTTTTTAAAAAGATTTTATCCATTTATTTGACAGACAGAGATCACAGTAGGCAGAGAGGCAGGCAGAGAGAGAGAGGGAGAAGCAGGCTCCCTGCTGAGCAGAAAGCCCGGTGTGGGGCTCCATCCCAGAACCCTGGGATCATGACCCAAGCTGAAGGCAGAGGCTCTAACCCACTGAGTCACCCAGGCGCCCCTAAGTGATTTTTAAATAAATTACAATTAAATATGTGGCTCAGGAAAAAAATAAGCTAAGAGAGTATCAGGTCTTTCTCCTCGCTCTCCCTCTCCCCCCAGAGAACCTTACTGGAACTCTGGACAAATGGAAAGATACACACCATGTTCTTAGATGGCTTCCAGATACAGTTTTCTCCAAATTAATGTCTGTATATTTGCTATAAGTCCAATTATATTCCAAGTGATTCTTTTGTTTTAATTGGAAAAATGATCTTTTTTTTTTTAAAGATTTTATTTATTTATTTGACAGAGAGAGATCACAAGTAGGCAGAGAGGCAGGCAGAGAGAGTGAGAGGGAAGCAGGCTCCCTGCCGAGCAGAGAGCCTGATGCGGGACTCGATCCCAGGACCCTGAGATCATGACCTGAGCCGAAGGCAGTGGCTTAAACCACTGAGCCACCCAGGCGCCCTGGAAAAATGATCTTAATGTTTATATGGAACATAAAGAGATGAGAAAGCCAAGAAAATAATGAATAGGGAAGTGATTTGTCTTATCAGTCATTATACATACTGAAAGCCACTATCATAGGAATGGACAGATTAGTGAAAAGAAGCAGAATCCAGTATAACTAGAGACAATATACAACAAACATGTTCCTCAAGTCAGTGAGAAAAGAGTAGTTTAAGTGGTGCTAGCACAACCAATTAACCATTGAGATGAAAAGACTGCACGTACCGGAAACTCCAGATGGATGAGAAAGTTAAATATAAAAAGTCTTAGGAGACTAAGCTTCACATAGTCACATAAAAGATATTCAGTAAAGTAAAAGATACTGCTGAGTGACTATGAGGTATACCATATAGTTCGTCATCATCTGAAGAAAAGACTCAGATGCCAATCTTCTCCCTTCCAGATATAATTGCAGCTACTCATTTGTGTATCTGTCTCATCCTATATCTATGCATTTAAATATGTAATAGAAAATAAAGCATTGTTGATGATGGGTTTTTTATGTACAAATTATCATCTTGTAATATTTTCTGAGTGCTTTTTTTTCTCAGCAGAATGTCTTAGAGATCTATCCACATTGGTATACATAGATCTACCTCATTCTTTTAACTTGTTATTTGGCTATAACCCACATTTAGCCCATTTGATTCTGGGCAGGTTACCTAACCATCTTAACCTCAGTTTCTGCATTTGCAAAATGAAGATGACAGTAGTAATGCCTATCTTAAAGGATTGTTGTAGGACTAAATGTATCAATATATTAAAAAATTTAGAGCAGTACCTGGTATATAATAAACTTTATTATTGACATTTTAGTTGTTTCTCATTTTTCACAATTATAATCCATGCTGCACTGAATATCCCTTTACATATTTCCATATACACAACAAGGAATAATGTGAATAAAGTAACCAAAAATGAAATTGCCACAGCTCTGATGTGCTGCTTTACTAGGGTCATCATGAAGTCTTCTAAAAAAAACTCTTTTTAAAAGTTTTCCTTTTTTTCCCTCTTTTAAAAAATATGTATTTATTTTAGTAATCTCTACACCCAACATGGGCCCCAAACTCATGACCCCAAGATCAAGTGTCTCATGCTTTTCTGATTGAGCTGGCCAGAAGCCCCTTAAAGTTTTTCTTTATATTCCAGTTACTTAACATACAGTAAAGTATTATTTTCAGGTACGCAGTATAGTGATTCAGCACTTCCATATAACACCAGGTGCTTATAACCAGTGCCCTCCTTAACCCCCATCTTCTGTTTAAATTATTGTTTAGAAAATTCATTCAATTTTAATAACCACATTAACCACGATTACTTAGCCTTGACTAAGCATTATTGGAAATTACATGCTGTTTATTGTATGTCATACTCTCCTTTTCTAATGATGTTATTTGGCTAGATTTTTTTTAAAGATTTTATTTATTTATTTGACAGAGAGAGATCACAAGTAGACAGAGAGGCAGGCAGAGAGAGAGAGAGGGAAGCAGGCTCGATGCTGAGCAGAGAGCCCGATGCGGGACTCGATCCCAGGACCCTGAGATCACGACCTGAGCCAAAGGCAGCGGCTTAACCCACTGAGCCACCCAGGCACCCCAATTTGGCTAGATTTTTATTGAAATTATTTGAGTAATAGTTTCAGAAAGGGTGTATGGTATGGTAAACTTTGGGTCCTTGTTTTCATGAAGATGTGTTTCTTTTTCCCTTATAAATTTGGTTGGTAGCTTGTCTGGGTTCAGAGTTTTAAGGTTATAGTCCTCCCTCAGAATTCTGTAAACACTGCTCCTTTGACTTCTAGAATTTAATGTAGCAGATTAGAGGTCCAGTTCCTGTTTGAAGGTATTTTACTGGATGGTAATCTTGTATTTCTGTCTGGAAATATGTTGGCAATTCAGATGTTTAGCCAGAATAAATGCGTACATGTCTAACATTCTGATTATTCCTGTCCTGACATTGTAGATCCTATAGATGTGGAAATTTAGGATTTAGGGAAACTTCCTATTTGTTTTTATTACTACTTTTTTTCATTTTGATACATTGTTTTTCTTTTCCAGTAAAGGAAATTTTGTTTATTTTTCCAGTTTTATTGAGATATAATTGACATATAAGACTGTATAAGTTTAAGGTATACAGCATAATGATTTGATATATGTATATATTATGAAATGATTATCACAGAAAGTTTAGTTACCATATGAAGTATTGATTTTTAAGGTATTGATTTATTTTACAGGTAGATTTATAACATAATTTTGAACTATGACAGCTGCTGCATTGTTGAATGGGAGGAGTCAAAGCATCCACCTAATAAAATATATCAGTGATTATATAGGTCCTGAGAAAAAAAATTGACAGGTGAAGATAAATACATACATAAATGAAAACAACAGAATACGGCACGTTTGAGCGATGTTATACATGTGCATGAGAATTTCTAGACTCTACTTTGGAAATTCTTTTTTTTTCAAAGATTTTATTTATTTATTTGACAGAGAGAGATCACAAGTAGGCAGAGAGGCAGGCAGAGAGAGAGAGGAGGAAGCAGGCTCCCCAGCGAGCAGAGCCCGATGCGGGGCCCGATGCCAGGACCCCGGGATCATGAGCTGAGCCAGAGGCAGAGGCTTTAACCCACTGAGACACCCAAGCGCCCCTAATTTGGAAATTCTTATTCCATTTCAGGATCGGAAATTAACCAAAGCTGAGCAGCAAAGGTTCAAGGAAGAAGCAGAAATGTTAAAGGGTCTCCAACATCCCAATATAGTTCGATTTTATGATTCCTGGGAATCTATATTAAAAGGAAAGAAATGTATTGTATTGGTGACTGAACTTATGACATCAGGAACTTTAAAGACGTAAGTTGACTCTGACAGTGCCAATGAAGTTTTATTTGGAAATAATTTTCAAGAGTCATAAAAGTTGTTTATAAAATAACTACTTGATTAAAGAATAGGTAGCATCTGAATCTAGTGACTGTGCTTCAGGGCAGGTTAAAAAATGTGGAATGTTAATGAAGTTCGTTAGAAAATACAGTATTGAAAAAAAAAGAAAATACAGTATTGAGAAATGAATATTTGTGGGATCACATAAAATTTTAGAATTAGAAGTAATGTCATTTTGTAAAAATAATGAAATTTCAAGGGTATGACCACATTCACATATCTAGTGAGCAGGACTGTATAATTATAGTTTATTTACTTTTATTTCTGACTAGTTTTTCATTTGATGGTGTAATCAGTTGTTTATAACTATTAAACGTGAGATACACTTTTTCTGTTTCCTAGCATCTTTGCAGTAAAATTTTACATAGTTAAACCCTCTGGTGACCTTATATAAGCAGTTATTAGAAAGTAGAGAAGAACTTTCTTTTTAAAATTGTGCTACCTTTCCACAAAAGGATACTCTGATTAGAATGATTCTTGTTTTGAATTAAAAGTACTAAAAAATGCTAAACCTGGCAGGATATCTCCTCTAAGAATGAAGCCTTAGATTTAAAATTGTTTTTCTATAACAGAGAATAGAAAACAGTTCAGTGATGGCAAGCATAGTACTTACAATAGCAGCCAGCTTACATGATTTATCATAATAGTACTCATATAATAAGCTACGTATGTGTGTTTACATGTGGTCTTTTATTTCTCTGTGTAGGTACTTAAAACGATTTAAAGTCATGAAACCAAAGGTCTTAAGGAGCTGGTGCAGGCAAATTTTAAAGGGATTGCAGTTCTTGCACACTAGGACTCCTCCCATTATTCACCGGGATCTGAAGTGTGACAATATTTTCATCACGGGACCCACTGGATCTGTGAAGATTGGTGATCTAGGCCTAGCCACCTTAATGCGAACATCATTTGCTAAGAGTGTCATAGGTGATTAAACTTTTATAGTTTATTGGTTGGATAAAGAGAGATTTTGTTAATTGTATATACCTAGAATAGGGATCAGCAAACTGTGGCCCATGAGCCAAATCTGACCCCATTGCCTATTTTTGTAAATAGCATTTTATGGGAACACAGCTATACCCACTCATTTATGTATTGTCCGTGGGTGCTTTTGCCCTACAGTGGCAGAGTTGAGTAGTTGTGACAGAGACCATTGTCTCTGAAATATTTACTATCTGTTTCTTTACAGAGAAGTTTGCTGACTCCTGGACTAGAATGTGAATTTGCTTTGAAATATCTATCACATATTGACTTATTTCAGAGACATCCTAGTATATTTCTTTTTGGGGATATATTAAAGATCATTAAGAGGTTCTGAAGACTTAAGAAAGAGGATTTTCTAATTTAGTTCAGAAAAATTTATAAAAGAAGGATAGAAATAAAAACAGATTTTAAAAATTAACAAAAAAAAAGGAAAAAAAGAAAAAAACCCCAGATTTTAGTAATCATTACTTAATCTTGAATGTTACAAATTGTACTCCATGAGTATAGAAAGTTAAGGAAATTCCTGAAGTACTTTATATAGGTATAGCAAGTATTCTACAAATATTTATAAATTTGGTTTAGGGAGCAGAAATTAACTCTGGTAATCCTTACGGCAAAGGGAATGTGATATTGGTGGATACATTTTTCTTTTTAATAAAGATGTGAATGTGGTGTTATTTTGTAGGGACTCCTGAGTTTATGGCCCCAGAGATGTATGAAGAGCACTACGATGAATCTGTAGATGTCTATGCTTTTGGAATGTGTATGCTGGAAATGGCTACTTCAGAGTACCCTTATTCTGAGTGCCAGAATGCAGCTCAAATATACCGTAAAGTAACTAGTGTAGGTATAACTTTACTCTTTTTACCTCCTAGATTGTCTCATTTCATGTTGAAGTTGGTAAAGTTTTTTTAAAACTAATTTTGGTTTAGTGCTATATAAGTGCTAAATTTAAAATATTTTTAATGTAACAAGCTTTAGATTTATGTTATATACCTATACTTTATTGGGGTCACATAAAATGCTTTGTGTTAGTGTCTTTGGGTAAATTTACAGACATACCATCTATAACCACTTGTTTGTAAATCATTTTTACATTTATTAGGTGGATATTATTTTTTCAAAGCTGAATAATGAAGATTAACTAAACCGTTTTGAAGGTTTCTGATTCTAAAAGCCTGATTATAAAAGGGCATTCAAAATATTATTCAACAACTATAGTATTTGATTCCCTGTTAGGGGTATTTTGTTGCATTACAGATTGCAAGGAATGTAAAGATGAATAAGAAGTGTTTGCTACCCACAAAAAGCTTGCATTTTTAGTATGGATAAATTCACAAACAGGTATAAACATCAGAGGATAGGAATAGAGTAAGGGATGTAAGAGAGGTAGAAGTAAAGTC
Source organism: Meles meles (assembly GCF_922984935.1). Taxonomy (NCBI): domain Eukaryota; kingdom Metazoa; phylum Chordata; class Mammalia; order Carnivora; family Mustelidae; genus Meles; species Meles meles. The sequence continues at coordinate 47,583,505 of NC_060087.1, read as the reverse complement.
TTAGGATAGTTCAAAATAGGTCTGTTTCATAATCCAGTTGAGTGGCTCTAGAATAGGCTAAGAAAGAGACTGTCAAAGTGTTTAAAGTAACTGATATTAATAGGTACCCTTTTAAAATGTGTGCTTATACTGATATGCAGTATAATATTTTATATTATGAAATATGAAATATTTCATATTTCAATCCTTACAAGATGGCACTATCTTCAGTTTATGAATGATGGGACTGAGAACCAGAGGTTGTGACTTGTGCAAGTTCACATGCTGCTAATAATGGTGGATTTTGACCCTAAATCTGTCTGACTCTAGAGATAATTGTATAGGGAGACTAGAAATAAGGCCAGTATTGTAGTTTCTCCAGCAAATCAATTTCATGAAAGCAAAAGGGGGAGGAGCTGTTAAAGAATATAAGAGACTTAAAGTAGTGGTGAGCAGGTAAATGTTCAACAACCAATTCTCTGAAAAAGAAAAAACACTGATTTCTAGCATTTGTTTAAAGTTTAAGTCACCAGTGTGACCTCACTGAATGCAGGTTTGGAGATGGTATACACAGTGGAACTTATATGATATTTCCACCATATGGATAGAATAAACAACCTCAAGAGCATAAATAATAGTAAAATATAGTTAATTAAGGACTGACTGGCATTTTCAGTATTTATTACCTTGGTTGTTGATATAATTTATTTAGTTATAAGCTTATGTAATTTAATTTTTGTAAATGACTATGTTTAATAGTCAGCTTGCAAAATTCTTGAAAATGTAATAGTTGCCTCTTGTAAGCTTGGAATGAGCCAGCTTAAATGCACCATACATGTACTATGAGGACCTTGTTTGAATCCTGATTTGAACAAACCAAGTATAAAAAGCCATCATTTAGACTTTATGGGAATTTAAGTGTGGACTGTAACAAAGAGCTGAGAAAAAGAGGTAAGGCTAGAATCTCTTTTTAGTCTTGGACTGTACATTGTATGGCAACAAATAGAAAAGACTGTGTACTCAATTTTTTAAGTTACAGTTTCCCAATTATTTTTACCTAGGAGCAATAATTACCCAGGACTGGGAAATAGGTAAGAGATCAATGGAAAGGCCAAAAAGGACTTTTTCTACAAGTAGAATGATGTAACTCCATATTTTGAATGGTGACTTTATTATCTTATTTTAAAGTCACAAAAATATTATATCATAATTCACGTTTCCATCTGTAAGAAAGCTCCTAGAATTTGAGATCCCACTTAACTCCTAATCTCACCACATTTATCTACTATGTGATACTGGGCATTCTGATTCTGTATCCTGTGAAGTAGTATGTCAGACTCAGAACTAGGCTTTAGATTGCCTCATTCTATGATATCTTTCTCCTACTAGATTAATTTGGAGTTTTTTGCTAAATGATTGTAATGATTTTTTAAAAAATTTATTTATTTATTTTAGAGAGAGAGAGAGAGAGCCCATGAGTAGGAGGGTCAGAGAGAGGGAGGGAGACAATCTGAAGCAGACTCTGCGCTGAGTGCAGAACCCCGCTCAGGACTTGATCCTAGGAGCCCGAGATCACAACTCGAGCTGAAACCAGGAGTCAGATGCTTAACCAACTGTGCCACGCAGGCACCCCTGATGATTATTGTTTTAAATCTGAAACTCATAACTTAAGGGTAATTGAATATAAATAAGCAGATGCAGGCAGCTAACAGCTACAGAAACATTTTTAATTGTCTGGACCTTACTAATTTGTTATTGAATTCCTAGAATCTGATAATTAGCTTTGAGTTTCTCTCTATATTTTAGTATTGCTTAATGATAAAAATAATATAGAGTTCTCAGGAATACACACACACACACACACACACACACACACACACACATACATATATATATATATTGATTGTTTATTGCTTCTCGCCATTCTGGAAGACTTGTTTATTACAGTTTGTTAATTGGTGTTATGCTTGCATGTATATTTTGGGATCAAATATTTATTCCCTACTTAATGTTGTAATAAGAGAATTATCCATGTTATTAAATACTCTGAGAACATTTTTAGTTTTTGCGTTATAGTGTATATATTTATCACATAATTTGTATCTCTTGTTAAAAATTTAGATTGTTCACATTTTTTCACTGTGAAATTTATTATAGACTATTAGAACTGTGACAATATCTTCAACAAATTGTTTAAGCTTACACCATATGTATATATTTATCTCATTTAAAGTTTGAATATGGTTTAGTGTTAAATTATTATGTTAATAAGTGTCATGTTGACTTGAGCTCTCAATTGCTTAATTTGTGAGTAGAAACTATTTTTCAATCAATTGCTTAGTTTGTGACTAGGAACTGTTTTTCTTGTCTCAGGGCATAAAACCAGCCAGTTTCAATAAAGTCACTGATCCTGAAGTGAAAGAAATCATTGAAGGATGTATTCGCCAAAACAAATCAGAAAGGTGGGTACAAACGTAGTGAAGTGATATAACCGATGGATACATTAAACTCTTACCTTGGACTGGGTCATTTTCTGACCTTTGAATAATACCGGGTATTATTTTTGAATGGAACACAAACCATTCTATCTGGGGTGAAGTATATCAGTGCATGTTGTTTGCCATTTTGGACTTTGATATCATGTGGTGAATTTTTCTTGAACTGGAATTTGGGTTTTGTTTGTGTTGTAACAAGTTTTCATCACCTTCACCCTTCAGTTTAATAGTCACTGATAGTAAGTAGAGTGCTTCTGCCTTGTCACCTTCAGGTAAGTACTTGGAAAAAAATGATAGCTTAAAAAAAATTGACCATCAACTCCCCAAGTGTTTCATATTTGACCAATGTCCTTGTGTCATGATAATGGTAAAGCAGTTAGGGCTATTTTTGTCTAAGAAGTAGTATTCTAAGTTTATTTTATAACACAATTTATGTTTTTCTTATGGATATCCCTTTAGTTTTAGCATTTATTTCCTGTGAATTTGAGCTTTGGACAGTTGCCGAGTTAAATCAGTAGGTTAGTCTTTGGATTTTTTACCTCCTTATTGATTATGATTAATAAAGGTGATAGGTCCTTTACAGAAATTATTTTCACCAACATTTTATTGACAGTCCCTCATTTTTATTAGTTTTCTGAGTTTAGTGTTATATATCTGAGACTATATAAAAGCCATTGAGGTAAAGCCTGCTTCATTATAGCTTTATTACTGAACATTATTTTACCAACAGGCTCTATCTAGGTAGTTATATATTTTAATTATGGTAAAATATACATAACCTAAGATTGACCATTTTAATCTTATGTTAAGTGTACAATTCAGTAGCATTAAGTACTTTCACATTGTTAAACAACCATCACCGCTATTTCCAGAACCTTTTCATTACCACAACAGAAACTCTGTACCCATTCTCTCTCCATTCCCTCTTCCCCTCAACCCCTGGTAACCTTTATTCTACTTTCTGTCTCTCTGAATTTGCTTCCTCTGAGTACCTCATTTAAGTGGAATCAGTATAATGCTTGTCCTTTTGTGTCTGGTTTATCTCTTAACATAGGGTTTTCAAGGTTGATTTCCATGTCATATCATAATTTCCTTTTTAAAGAAGAAACACGTATACACACACAGCACATTTTGTGTATTCATCCATTTGGACACTTGGGTTATTTTTACCTTTTGGCTATATGGTGAATAATGCTGCATGAACATTACTGAATAAGTATTTGCTTGAATCCCTGCTTTCAGTTCTTTTCATAATATTATCTAGGAATGGAATTACTGGATCTTATGGTAATACTATGTTTAATTCCCTGAAGACCCACCAATTTTTTTCCACAGTGGCTACACCATTTTGTATTCCTTTCAGCAACATATGAAGGTTCCAATTTGTCAACATCCTCACCAACACTTGTTATTTTCCATTTTTTTGATAATAGCCATCATGATGGCTATGAAGTAGTATCTCATTGTAGTTTTGATTTGCATTTCCCTAATGTCTAATGATGTTGAGTATCTTTTCATGTGGTTATATCTTCTTTGGAGAAATGTCTGCTCAAGTCCTTTGCCCTTTTTAAAATTAGGTTATTTATTTTTTGTTGTTGTTACTGTTTTTGAGTTGTAAGAGTTTAGATGTGCTTTTTTTTTTTAAGTAAATCTAAAAATGCAGTTGTCTCTTGAATAACATATTGTACAATATTGTAAATGTATTTTCTCTTCCTTATGGATTTCTTAATATTTTTTACTCTAGCTTACTTTATTGTAAAAATACAGTATAGAATACGTAATGTTATATGGTATATAACACATGCAAAATATGTGTTAATCAACCGTATATGTTATTAGCAAAGCTTCTGGTCAACAGTAGACTATTAGTTGAGTTTTTGGGAAGTTAGGAGTTATACACAGATTTTCAGCTGAGGTTGGCACCCCAGTCCCCCCTCCAAGCAGTGTTTGAGGGTCAGTTGTACTATGTGGAAGTAGCCATTTTAGTTTGGATTCTGATTATTGCTTTGCAGCATTTTAATTGTGATCTATTACCAAAGAATGTTGGAATATTCAAAAGGATTCATGATATATTAGTGTATTAGAAAGAACACAGGCTTCTACATCAGACTAAGACTTAAATGTGGACTCACACTTAGCCAGTATGATCTTGAGCGAGTTACCTCTGTTCCTCAAAGTAGGTATTTATTTTGATGATTAAAAAGATATTGCATATAAAATAACTAACAGAGTAGTAAGTATTTAATGGTATCTTCTGCTATTACTGTAGTTATTCCGTAGTAAAAATACATAGGCTACATTTTCATTGAAAGGTAGAGGGCTTGACTTGGTTGTATACTTGTTGTTCTTCTTCAGATTTTACCTATTTATTTGAGAGAGAGAGTGTGTGAGAGGAGAGGGGAGGGGTAGAGGGAGAGGGAGAAGCAGGCTCCCCGCTGAGCAGAGCTCCAGACACAGGGCTGAATCTCAGGACCCTGAGACCATGACTTGAGCCAAAGGCAGACACTTAACTGACTAAGACACTCAGGTGCCCCATGGTTGTGTCTTCTAAACATGTCTCACCTTAGCCTTAAAACTGGTTTGAGGAAGCTTATATTTTTTATAAACAGTCTCTTAATTATTTGTCCCTTGATCACTAAAAATATAATCAGGAATGTTGAAAATCTTCAATTTACAGGATACCATGCTTCTCAATATACTTTATCTGCTTTAAATAGTCTAAGAGAGATTTTCTATATAGACATTATGAAATACATGAGTTTTAGCTCTCTCTGGCCTATAATACAGATAGATTAGATATTATATATATATTTTTTAGAAATTGGCCCAAGCAAAGGAAATTAACTGCCCCCAGCTTGTAAAAGAATCTTTTGAACCCCTGTCCTTTTCCCCCCCCCTCTTCAGAGATGGTTAATCTCTAATATTAGGTAGAGGGACATCCATTGTATGTATACTTTGGCCTAAAACACTAGGCTTAAATACTTGAAGAAAACCATGGGACTTTGCTGAACTAAATTAATTTCATTCATGGCATTCTATAAAGAGTGAAGTTCACTAACTATATTATTATTAATGGAGTCAATGACTTCTATTTATAACGTTTGTAAAAGAGTTTGAATTTCTGATTTCCTTTAGAGGTTATATATCCAGAAGAGTTTTTAGTTTCCTTTGCTGACGATCTGTTGTTTTTTATTTTTGTATTTTTTTAAATGTTTTATTTATTTATTTGACAGACAGAGACCAAAAGTAGGCAGAGAGGCAGGCAGAGAGAGAAAGGGAAGCAGGCTCCCCGGCGAGCAGAGAGCCCGATGTAGGGCTCCATCCCAGGAAACTGGGATCATGATTCGAGCCGAAGGCAGAGGCTTTAACCCACTGAGCCACCCAGGTTCCCCCTGTTGTTTGAGTTTTAGTAACTGAAGTCAGTTGCTTAGGGAAACTAGTCACTCTACCTAACGTACTGTAGCATTTCTCCAGTTCTCTAGGCATACTTATAGGTATGTTAAAGTTCAGAATCTAGCTATGCTGCTGGTAACAATCTTTAAGGTGACTTTAAGTGCATGTTAGTTAGGATTTCTTTGCATCCTTGGTAAATAATAAGTTGGATATAAGATTTTGTTTTTTTTATCACAAGGCAGATTAATGGTCTAATTAATAGGAAGTTTAAAACAAGATTGTTACTTTGATTTAATTGATGTTTACTAATTAAGAGTTCTATATCTTGTTCATGATTGGAAAAATTGATAATGAGATATGTATTTTGTTTATTAGGTTGTCTGTCAGGGACCTACTAAACCACGCATTTTTTGCTGAGGATACAGGACTGAGGGTGGAATTAGCAGAGGAAGATGACTGCTCAAATTCATCCCTGGCTTTAAGACTCTGGGTTGAAGACCCTAAAAAATTGAAAGGCAAGCACAAAGACAATGAAGCTATTGAATTCAGTTTCAATTTAGAAACAGATACCTCTGAGGAAGTAGCATATGAAATGGTAAGTGAATCCTACCGCTATTCTCCACTCCCCCCACCACTGTTGCCCTTTTTAATATCAGGGTTAGTCAATTCCTTTCTCCTTATTGCTTTCTTTCCTCCCTATTTTCTCCTTTTCTTCATTTTAATTCTTTTATTGTGAAATGCATCTCTGTAGCAGAGATGTACAGTATGTATGTATATACAGTATAAAGAATAATAAAACATTACTTTTGTTAAGAAATAAAACACACTCTCTGTCAAATAAATAAATAAAATCTTTTAAAAATGAAATAGAACACAACCTGTACCTTAGAAGCCACCTGTATGCCTCTCCCAGTTGTAGTCCCTTTCCTAGTCACCACAGGTAATATCTACCCTGACTTTTGTGTTACTCATTTCTTTGCTTTTTGTTATAATTTATCTAAGTAATATGCTGTTTTGTTTTAAAAATCTGAGTGGCAAGCACACATCTAGCTGGTTATTGAAGTTACTATTAGGTGAAGATGTTCAGGAGCACATAAACTGAATGGAGTCTCTCAGTCATAGTCTGGCTTCAGCTTCGCTAAGTGTTACAAGAGTCACTTCTGGGGAAGTCAGCAGGTGAGGTCATGAGTGAGTTCAGGGAAATACATGCATGGCTCACCAGTCAGGTCACCAGTGGACCATTGTGTGGACCTTTAAAATTAGTTGTCTGGTAACAATATGGTTTGATGGGGAGTGGGCCCCTCTGACCTCTCTACTTCTAATCACCCCATGATCCCCTCCTTGCAGAGCAGATGACAGCAGATAACTTCTGTGGGGTTGAATGCATGTCCACACCTCTCCCAGGCTGCTACAGTGCTTGGAGGGAAGGTGTGTAGGTACTTTTGCAGCACATAGTCAAATTAGCCAAGTACAGAGCCTCTAAGCCAGGTTAGCCTGGGCATTCTGTCCTCAGGTTAAAAAGAAGGATGGAACATTGACATTGGGGATCTTGAAGATGATAGCCTTTAACCTGTCTATTTTTATAGTCATAGTGTTCTAATCTGGAATGATTGCCTTGGACATCTGGTGCACAGCTATTATCCTGATATTTCTCTTTACTATCTTTCTAGACTTCTCTTCCTCTCTTCTATAGGGTTTCATGTTTCTTAAATCCCATGTCTTTTCCCGTCCTTGGCTTACCCTCTTGTTTTAGTGACACACTTCCTCTGCCTGCTTCTTAAAGAAAGGGTGTAAGAGGCAAATTCTTTAAGATTTGCATGCACGAAAATATTTTAATTCTATATTCATATTTAATTGATTCCTTGGCTGGCTAAAGCATTTTAGGTTGCAGTTTAAAAAAAATTTAGACTCATTGTTCCATGCTTTTCTAGCTTTCAGTATTGATATTGAGAAGTACAAAGTTCTATTTTCTAAATCTTTTGCATGTGATTTGCTCTCTGAAAGCTACTATGTAGTAGTTTCTGTTTCTTCTTTAGTATTCTAAAATTTCACAGTGATGTGTCTTGATTTGGGTTTATTTTCATCTACTGTGTTGGATTCTCAGTGGACCCTTCCAATCTGTCAACTCATATCCTTTAGTTTCTGGGGAATTTCTTTTTTTTTTTTTTTCCATTTTATTTATTTTTTCAGTGTAACAGTATTCATTCTTTTTGCACAACACCCAGTGCTCCATGCAAAACGTGCCCTCCCCATTACCCACCACCTGTTCCCCCAACCTCCCACCCCTGACCCTTCAAAACCCTCAGGTTGCCCCAACCTCCCACCCCTGACCCTTCAAAACCCTCAGGTTGTTTTTCAGAGTCCATAGTCTCTTATGGTTCGCCTCCCCTCCCCAAAGTCCATAGCCCGCTCCCCCTCTCCCAATCCCACCTCCCCCCAGCAACCCCCAGTTTGTTTTGTGAGATTAAGAGTCATTTATGGTTTGTCTCCCTCCCAATCCCATCTTGTTTCATTTACTCTTCTCCTATCCCCCTACCCCCCCATGTTGCTTCTCCATGTCCTCATATCAGGGAGATCATATGATAGTTGTCTTTCTCCGATTGACTTATTTCACTAAGCATGATACGCTCTAGTTCCATCCACGTCGTCGCAAATGGCATGATTTCATTTCTTTTGATGGCTGCATAGTATTCCATTGTGTATATATACCACATCTTCTTTATCCATTCATCTGTTGATGGACATCTAGGTTCTTTCCATAGTCTGGCTATTGTAGACATTGCTGCTATAAACATTCGGGTACACGTGCCCCTTCGGATCACTATGTTTGTATCTTTAGGGTAAATACCCAGTAGTGCAATTGCTGGGTCATAGGGTAGTTCTATTTTCAACATTTTGAGGAACCTCCATGCTGTTTTCCAGAGTGGTTGCACCAGCTTGCATTCCCACCAACAGTGGAGGAGGGTTCTCTGGGGAATTTCTTGAAGTATTTTATTGATGATTTCTTCCCCATTGTTTTCTTTCTGGAACTGTTATCATTTGGATGTTGAACCTCTTGAACTAATTCTCTAGTGTTCTTAACCTTTCTGTTTTCCATCTTTTTGTCTTTTAATTCTTCTTTCTGGCAGATGTTATTAACTTTACCTTCTAACCCTTCCACTGAATTTTTCATTTCTGCTATCATGTTTTTAATGTTAAGAGTTCCTTTTTATTTTTTGATCTGTTCCTTCTTTAGAGTAAATGTCTTGTTCTTTGTTTTGTGGAGGCAATATTATCACACCTCTCTGTAACATAAGTAGAGAGTGTTTTTGACATTTTTTTCTTCCCATATAGTCTCTTTTCTCCAAATTGCTGTTTTACTTCTGTTGGTTTTGTGTTTTGTGTTCTTGTTAGAGGCTTTTCTGATATTTCCAATTGTTCTTGGCTAGTTGCTCATGATTAATAGATTATAGGAGGCTATATTTGTTTTCTGTTGCAGTGTAATAAATTACCACAAATTTAGTGGCTTAAAGCAACACCCATTTATTATCTCAGTTCTAGAGGTCAAAAGTCCTAGTGGACTTCACTGGATTCTCTACTTAGGATCTCACAGGCTGAAATCAAGGTGTCAGTGGCCTGGGCTCTTCTCTGGAGGTTTTTGGTGGGGAGTGTGAGGAGAGTGTGGGGGTTGGGGACTGCTTTCGAGTTGGCAGAATTCAGTTCCTTATGGTTTTAAGACTGAGGCCCCTGTTTCCTTGGTGGCTATAAGCTGGTGGTCACTTTCTGCTCCTAGAGGCTGGTTTTCAGTCCTGTCATGTACCCTACTCCATCTTCAAATTCAGCAATATCATGTTGAATCCTTCTAGAGTTACCAGCTGGTAAAAGACTCACCCAGATAATCTCCCTATTTTAAGGTCAACTCTTCACAGCAAAATAATGGGAGTGATATCTCATTATATTTACAAGTTCGAGGATTAGGATGGGACATCTTTGAGGGGCCATAATTTTGCTGACCACAGGATCTTACAGCCTATTGGGTGATGTGATTGCTTGTGTCAGACTTGTTAACTTTGACCCATAAGGTAGGGTATCTGGATGGACCTTTAATTAAGGAATCTTTGACATCAATATTTATAGGTGTGCAGTGCCTGGGTGCCTCAATTGGTTAAGCCTTTGGCTCAGGTCATGATCCCAGGGTCATGGGATCAAACCCCACCTTGGGCTGTCCACTCAGCAGCCAGTCTGCTTCTCCCTCTCCCTCTGTAATCTCTTGCTTTCACTCTCACTCAGATAAATAAGTAAAATCTTTTAAAAATATTTGTAGGTCTGTCTTCTTAGATTGGTCAGATTCCCCAGAGAATCGTCTTTCAATGTCCGTCCTGAAGGGTTAGGGTCTGGTTACTGGTACTTTGGTAGCCAAGTGAGGAAAAGAGCTAAGGGTCTCTGCATATGCCATTCAGCATGCATATGGTCATTTAATCTTGTTTTCTACGTAGTAGCCTTACCCTCAGTTGTGCCTGGTGTTCCATAATCCAGAGAGCCTCTCTTTTACCCTCTCCAGAGAACAAAACTCAAGGCTTCTTGGGTAGGGGAGAAGCAATCACCCAAAGGTACGGCATGGAGGGTGGGGCATATGGATCTAAATATTTAACTGTTTTTCACAACCCTTTCACTTAGTCTTCCTTATTTTAGTCTTCTCTTTTGACTTTATCCAGTTCTGGAAGTAACTGGTATTGCCAGTTCCTATGCCTTATGAGCATTTTTCAGTATAAGTCATAATGATTCTCAGCTTTCCCTAATTCACCTTTTTCAGGACTGCTAGGTCACTTATTACTTAATCTGTTTTCCACATTCTGGAATGTCCAAAACGTTGCTGCTATTGTCTTTCTCTTATTCTCCCTGTCCCTGTGGGTTTACAACTTAAAAATCCATTTAGTATGGGTTTTTTTTTTTTTTTTGGAGCTTCGGGAGGGAGTGAAATTAAATATATGGATTCCATCTAACATTTTAATCATCTTTCAACTACCACGAAATTTCCCTGAGTCTGCAGACCCCCAAGACATGCTTTAAAAAACAGATTGTAGGACTGAGAATGATATGCCATGACCTCCTCAAGTCATCTTCTCTGCTACTCAGCCCTGCTCTTCTCAGACAGCAAGCCCTTAACTTCTCTTCTCTCACTCTTCTAACGCCTGGTAAGATGTAGTACTTTGCTGTGAGCATATGTCCCTTTGCCTAGAGTGTGGATCTCTAAACTTCATCCACACCTCCCTTAACAGCCAGCAAGTACCTTTTTTTGTTTTAATTAAAATCAGAGTTAACCTTTCTCTGTGACACTTTCTCTGCTTTTTCCTTTAGGGCTTTTGTAGCAGCTCATTTCTACCTTATTTTAAGTTAAATTTGTACTGTCTTACCATCAGATTGTGTGCTCATAGAGGACAAAGGACTGATGTAGTAACTTATATGTCTCTGGAGTCCAGTACTGGGCACATTGTAGGCACTTAACGTTGTTGAATAAGGAAACCTTTTTAATCTTTCACAAACCTAATGACAATCACAAATGGTCTGTAATAAGACTGCATATACTGAAATATCAAGTTATTTGTTTTCATTTAAAGTCAGAATTATTTTAACAATGCTTGGTAATGGTATTGTTTTTCTTATGCTGAATTTATGTATGTCTGATTGAGAAAGAACATAGATGTACATCCAAAATATTGAATCACCATGATGTACACCTGAAACTGTCAATTATATTGAATTGAAAAAAAGAACATATAAGCAAGTTAACTGTTATTTAATAAGATTTGGACTTTGGGGGCACAAAATAACTCTGCTAGTAAAAAGTTAAAATCATAAGTGTTAAAGATGTAGTTTGCTTATTATGTTTTGTTTGTAGGTCAAGTCAGGATTCTTCCACGAAAGTGATTCCAAAGCTGTTGCTAAGTCCATTAGAGACCGGGTCACCCTGATAAAGAAGACGAGGGGGAAGAAGCCAGCTGGCTGTTTGGAAGAACGCAGGGATTCCCAGTGCAAGTCTGCAGGGAATGTACTCCCTCAGCCCCAGAATACAGCTTTGCCCCCTGCTCCTGCTCAGCACACTGGGGCTGAATGTGAAGAAACTGAAGTTGATCAACATGTTCAACAACAGCTTCTACAGAGAAAACCACAGCAGCATTGCTCCTCTGTTGCCGGTAACAGTTACAATTTATAAAAGCAAACAAATGTGTAATTGTATTCCGTTATGTTAAAATAGTACTTTTTTGTGTTTTTCAATGCATTTTCTTATCTATCATTTCATCAGTCCTTTTACAAAACCCATGAAATAGACAGCAGGCTAGTTTTCTTATTTTAAAATTAAGAAACTTGTGTTATGTGACCTGTCCATGGTGCTAATTAGATAAGGATTATAATCTTTTTACTTTTTTAAAAGGTCTGATGTAAATCCTTTAATAAAGAAAATTTGGAACTAAAGGGAGAATGTGTTATTTAAGAATGAATTTTCTAGATTTTAAGATCCTTTGTATTTTAGACTCAAGTATAAAATTATCATAGTTCCTCTAAAATTCTTCTGCTATAATGCATTCTCTTCTCTAGAAGGACAGAGTATTTTCACAATAATAACTAATTGTTCTATAACAACAATATTATTTTCTAGCCAGGTTCTAGGAGAATGAGAATATGATGCTTAGATTTGACTGAAATCCTAGTGGCAAGTATAGATTAGTTGGGTGGGGGAGAAGAAATCACCCAAAGGTGTGGAGTAGAGGGTGGGACACAGGGATCTAAATATTTTGACTGCTTCTCACAACCCTTTCACTTAGCCTTCCTTTACTTTAGTCATCTCTTTTGAATTTACCCAGTTCTAGAAGTAACTGGTATTGCCAATTCCTGTGCCTTAGGAGTATTTTTCAATATAAATGATAATGGCCAGCAAAAGGAGTTGATTTTTATGTGATTCTTTGTTTTTAGGTTTGCTTTACTAAGAAAATTTTAGTTCTATGACAGTGTCAGCATGGAGAGTTTACATAATGGTTTTTGGTTAACTGTGTAATGTAAATATTTTATTTCAAGTTGTCTCAGATTGTCAGAGTGAAAAAAAAAACAGAGAAAACACTTATTTTCTATGCAATTTGGACCTTGTGTTTCAGGTTTTTCCTTCTATCTGTTGCTTATTTTCTTTGTCATAGGTGACAATTTGTCTGAGGCAGGAGTTGGATCTGCTGTACACTCAGATACTTCAAGTCAGCCCAGTGTAGCCTATTCCTCAGACCAGATGATGGTTTCCAACATCCCACAGGCTGAAATTAATGTTCCAGGGATGATTTTTCCATCCCAGCAGCTAGTAGGACATTACCAGCAGATTTCAGGGGTGAGATGAACTCATATATTTTAAAATACATAATCTGTATATTTACTATAAATGGGAGAGTTTATCTTTAATGTATTTTTTTTCTTATTTAACAGTTGCAACAGCAGCCAAAGCTGACTCAGCCCCACATTTTGCCTTTGGTTCAAGGTCAGTCCACTGCTTTGCCTGTACATGTCCCTGGACCTCCAGTGGTCTCACAACCCCAGGTTCCCCCATTAACTGTCCAGAAAGTCTCACAGATAAAGGTAAGATATATTTTAGAAGCTCTGTATTGGGTTAAACATTTTTCTGACAAAGCCTCTCTTTTGTAAATTCATTATCGTTTATATAAAACTCACCGAAAGCCAAAATTTGTTTATGCTTTCCTTCACTTAAGATATTCTTGAGGATGTGCCTAACACTGTGAAACTAAAATCTTGAGACACTCCTTATATAATTGGAAAAGAAAGTGAGAACTCCACTGATAGATAAACAAATTTATTTAGGACTCAGATCTCTTGCTTTTGGTGATAATGGTTTGTTCTTTGTATTAGACTTTTCTAGCCTGATGTGCATGTGGAGGGATTTCTTTCCTTTTTCCCCCCAGATTTTATTTATTAGAGAGAGAGAAAGTGTGCACACGAGTGAGGGGTGGTGGGTAGGGCAGAGGGAGAGGGAGAAGCAGACTTCCCAGTGAGCAGGGATCCCAATGCAAAGCTCAATCCCAGGACCCTGAGATCGTGACCTGAGCTGAAGGTAGACGCTTAACTGACAGAGCCATCCAGACGCCCCTGGAGGGATTGCTTTTGTAGTTAATTAGAAATAATATTTTACAGACTTATAATTTTTAGCACTTTCATCTAAATTTATGGAGGTTCCTCAAGATATTAAAAATAGACCTACCCTACAACCCAGCAATTGCACTAGGTATTTACCCCAAAGATACAGATGTAGTGAAAAGAAGGGGCACTTGCACCCCAATGCTTATAGCAGCAATGTCTGCAATAGCCAAACTTTGGAAGGAGCCAAGGTGCCCTTCAACAGATGAATGGATAAAGAAGATGTAGTCCATATATACAATGGAATATTACTCAGCCATCAGAAAGGATGAATACCAACTTATGCTAAGTGGAGTAAGTCAAGCAGAAAAAGAGAATTATCATTTGGTTTCACTTATATGTGGAACATAAGAAATAGCATGGAGGACCATAGGGAAAGGGAGGGAAAACTGAAGGGGGAGAAATCAGAGAGGGAGACAAACCATGACAGACTATGGACTCTGGGAAACAAACAGGGTTGCTGGGGGGGTCGGGGGAGGGGGTACCTGGGTAATGGGTATTGAGAAGGGCACGTGTTGTGATGAGCGCTGTGTGTTATATGCAACAAATGAATCATTAAACACTACATCAAAAACTAATGATGTACTATACAGTGGCTAACTGAACATAATAAAAAAATTACTAAAAACATTTTGGCTTTTTAAAAAAAATTCTTGGCTTTTTTAGAAATTTAAATTCCAGTTTAGTTAATATACAGTGTTGTATTAGTTTCAGGTATCATGAAAGTGTAGTGATTCAACAATTCTGTGCATTACTCAGTGCTCATCATGTTAAGTGTACTCTTAATCCCAATCAGCTATTTTACCTACCCCCCCCACTCCCCTTCTGGTAATCATCAGTTTGTTCTCTATAGTTTAGCATCTGTTTTTTTGTCTTGTCTCTTTTTTTCTTTGTTTTGTTTCTCAAATTCCACATCTGAGTGAAATCATATGGTATATGTCTTTCTCTGACTGACTTATTTTACTTAGTATTATATGCTCTAGATCCCTCCACGTTGTTGCAAATGGCAAGATTTCATTCTTTTTTATGGCTGAATAATATTCCATTATTTATGTGTACACACACATTTGTGTGTGTAATGGAATAAATAATATTCCATTATTTATGTGTACACACACACATTATTTATGTTGACACACACACATTCTGGTTTTTTTTTTTTTTAGATTCTATGTATTTATTTGACAGAGAGAGATCATAAGTAGGCAGAGAGGCAGGCAGAGAGAGTGAGAGGGAAGCAGGCTCCCTGCTGAGCAGAGAGCCCGATGTGGGACTCGATCCCAGGACCCTGAGATCATGACCTGAGCCGAAGGCAGCGGCTTAAACCACTGAGCCACTCAGGCGCCCCACATTCTGTTTTTATACACACACACACCACATTTTATCCATTCATCTATCAGTGGACACTCTGGTTATTTCCATAATTTGGCTGTTGTAATTATTGTTGCTATAAACATCAGGGTGAATTTATCTTTTTGAATTAGTGTTTTTGTATTCTTTGGGGGAAGTACCCAATAATGGAAGTGGCTGCACCAGTTTGCATCCCCACCAGTGGATTCCCAAGAGGCTTCCTTTTTCTCCATGTCCTCGCCAATACTTGTTTCTTATGGTTTTGGTTTTAGCCATTCTGACAGGTGTTAGATGGTATCTCATTGTAGTTTTGATTTGTATTTCCTGATGATCAGTGATGTTGAGCATCTTTTCATGTGTCTGTTGGCCATCTGTATGTATGTCTTTGCAGAAATGTCTGTTCATGTCTTCTGTGCATTTTTTAATAAGATTATTTGTGAGTTTTGATGTTAGATTATATAAATTATATATCTTGGATACTGACTCTTAATTGGATCTTGGCTTTTTTTTTAAGATTTTATTTATTTTATTTATTTATTTGACAGACAGAGATCACAAGCAGGCAGAGAGGCAGTCAGAGAGAGAGAGGGGAAGCAGGCTCCCCGCTGAGCAGGGAGCCCGATGCGGGGCTCGATCCCAGGACCCTGAGATCATGACCTGAGCCGAAAGCAGAGGCTTAACCCACTGAGCCACCCAGGTGCCCCTGGATCTTGGCTTTTTTTGATTCATGTTTATTTCTGTAGGAGAAATAAATGTTTCTGTCTTTTTGACTCTCAAAGTCAGCATTATTCCTTTGTGATAAGGAGTAAACAGTTATGAGCGTACATATATTAAGACTATATTGTGGTTCCCAAGGTTATGAGGTCTGGACACATGGTTCAGCTTTTCTTTGCCATCTTTTTCTTTTCTTTTCTTTTCTTTTTCTTTTCTCAGCCTCACCCTCCCCTGCATGTACCTTATTTCTTTGGGAATGAGATGGTCTGAACATTCTCTGTATATGATTCAGTTAGCAGCTGGCACGTCTGCTTCTTTTAAGAGATCGGTATATAGTAAGTGACAGCTTATCAACAATTTTTAATGATTGCCATTTCTTTGGATATAAGATAAAATAAAATATGTTTCTTACCTTCAAGGGGTTCACAATCTTAATAGGGGGAGGCATACACATGATTTGACAAATGTCAGATACATTTAAATTAAAATCTGCTGGGGTGGGCGCCTGGGTGGCTCAGTGGTTTAGGCCGCTGCCTTCGGCTCAGGTCATGATCTCAGGGTCCTGGGATCGAGTCCTGCATCGGGCTCTCTGCTCGTCAGGGAGCCTGCTTCCCTCTCACTCTCTCTGCTTGCCTCTCTGCCTACTTGTATCTCTCTCTGTCAAATAAATAAATAAAATCTTTAAAAAAAAAAAAATAAAAATAAAAAATAAAATCTGCTGGGGTAATTTAACCTGATGGAGTTGACAGTAGCCTGATATTTGGCTATTGTTTGTAGGTAACATGGTACATATTCATAATTGAGCTCTTGTTGTGGTTTTATTTGTCTAAGATTTTAATAGAAAGTGTATTGAATGGATTCTTAAATTAACTTAGGTTCAACCATGTAAGTATGCAGATATGTGTATTTTAAAATGTGTTTCCGATCTTTTTAAAGTTTTAAAAATTATCCTGAGTGTTATTTACCTATCTAAAAAAAAAGCCTATGAAGTTATAAAATTGACCGTGAAAATCACCTGTTATTTCTCCAGCTAGAGACAACTTTTGTTTACATTTGTGGGTAGAGCCTCTAGTTTTGTCTTTTTTTCCCTATGTATACAAAATATGTAATTTTGTTTATATAGACACCACATATAGAAGCCATATAAGAAAGCACTTTGACCACTGGTGTCTTTTTATGAATGTGGTAGTTCAAGGTCTAGGAATTATTGCAGCCAACCTCTATTTATTCAGCCAACTCTCTGCTCTTCTCTTTAGAGAGCTTCTGTGTTCATTTTAGCTATGATACTGAAATCCTTTTGACCTTTTTCTTGGAACTTCAAGTGTCTGGTTTGTGTTAATGTTAGATTCAGTTACTCTGAATCTCTGCCAGGGTTTGAATGAGTTCTGTGGCAAGTGCAGTAAATGAGAAGCCATGAGCAGTGTATTACTGCGACTGCTCTCAATCCCTTAATGTATTCAACTAGCATTTACTCATGGTATTAAGGATTTCTGTAGTACTAAAACTATACCCAGCACCTTTTTGATAACCTGCTGAAATTTTTAGAACATCAGCATTACTTTATCTGTCATTCTGTCTGGGACAGGCCCATTAAAATGGGCATGGTATATGCATTTATAATTTGAATTTTCCTTGCACCAGTGCCAGGAGCTTCAACTGACCTTTGGAGCAGATGAACAAACTTCAGCCTAATCTATGACTTTAGACTTGTCAGTTATTAGAGTTCCACAACCAGTCTTTCTGCAGTTTCTCCTCAGACATTGCCTATTTCACAGATGACCTCCAAGCATGTAACTGTTGGTCTTCAATTTGAGCCTGGGCCTAGAAATGGAAAGCAGGCATTAACTAAATCACCAGATGCTAATCAGACTTTTAGTTTCTTACAGGTTAATTGTCTTCAAGCTTTGTCAAGTCATTCTACCCAGTATATGAGTAGTGCACAGAATGTTGGTGGTACAGCTCAGGTCCCTTCTGATTCCACTGAGGGGGCATTCCAGGGCCAATCAGTCTTCACAAATGATACATTCAGTACCCCACCCATATCCAGTAGTACATCAGGAATCTGTGGCTCTAGGTTCTTTAGCACCACAAAGCCAGACTGTGCATTTGAAGAAACCTTGTTTCCAAGCCTCTATGCAGCAGCAGCCATTAATGTTACAACCTGAGATTATGGCATCACTACAAAAAAAATTTCACCAGGATTATATTCTGAGTGTCTGAAGCTCATGTAAGTGAGCAGCAGCTGAAGGGTGGCACTGAAAGTGTGACTCATTCTCTGGAATAGCCATCTTATTCTGTTCAACATGCTTATCCAGGACTACCTGCAGAATTGCCATCCTTCTCACTGAAGGCTCCTGGGCAGCTGCCATTGTCCCCAGAAACAAGCTTCTTACCTTTCACAGCTAACCTACCCAATCCAGACTCTAGCACAGCCTGTTTATTCATTGTCAGCCCCAGAGTATATTGTCTTACACTGTGCAACCACCAGGATCATAGGCAACCCATTCTCTGCGGACTTCTTATCCAGTCCCCCTGTGGGTACAGCCCTCTTATTTGGCCCCAGGCCAAGGGCAGCCTGCTCTTCCAGTACAAACTCAGGTTTCATTATCTTTTCTAGACCAGACAGCATATAAGATCCAAGGCGCTTACTCTGCAATTTGTAGAACTGTTTGCTTACCCGGTACTGCCTATTGAACATGCCCATTATTCAGCATAAACTGATTACACCATCCAGCCAACTCAACAGGCAACCTTCATAACCCAGTAAGTATATACAGTAAACCCTCCTGATAGCAAGCACATACGTATTAGAAACTCTGCAGATCAGAAGTTACACCCAGTACCCCCTTATGTAGCACAGACTTCTTTTTTTTTAATATTTATTTGACAGAGAGAAATCACAACTAGGCAGAGAGGCAGGCAGAGAGAGAGGAGGAAGCAGGCTCCCTGCGGAGCAGAGAGCCCGATGTGGGGCTTGATCCCAGGACCCTGGGATTATGTCCTGAGCCGAAGGCAGAGGCTTTAACCCACTGAGCCACCCAGGCGCCCCTGTAGCACAGACTTCTGACCGACAAACCTATTTAACACAACCCTAAGGTAGTAATTCTTCAAAGTTGGAGCAAAAGCCATTTTTAACATCACCCTTAGATACACAGACACATTCTATGGAGCCTTTGTTTAATGTCCAGCACTCAGAAGCGCCATCACAAGCAGATGTCCATTTTAGACACCAGCAACTAAAAGGCCAGTCAATTAGCATTACATCTCAGAGGGCATGGAAGGACAGCTTCAACACCCTGCGTAGATGTCCTTCATTCAGTAGGCTTCCTCACAGTCCCAGATCCAGCCCCCACACTTTTCTACTCAGTTTTTGCAATCACATCTAACACCAAGCCAGGTTTCTCATTCAGCTTTCATTCAGCATCAGCAGATGACTCATTTATCTTACAGACAAGTACAGAAAAGTCATCAGTTGTCTATTCAGAAAGGTCCTATAAATCAATAGCAGTCTTTGGGTAGCCACCATGCTGCTTTCCAGCAGCGGTTACCAGGCACCAGGTATGTCAAAGTGCATTATAAGCATGGTACAGATTATACCTCCTTTGCAAGAACCACTGTAACCAGTGACAATGGGACAACAATATGTAATACAGCCTTTAGTATTAAAGTGGTTCAGGCATTAGATAGCAGTCAGACTTTTCCCCTGAAGAAAGCCCTAGGTCAGGAGCAGCCAACGTGCATTCAGCAGCTGTCTGTCCAGCCACAGTGGCAGCCATCTTCTGACTCAACACTTGTTTTGGGGTCAGCAGAAACAATGACAACAGCAGACCCTCTGTAAAAGCTCTGGAATAGCTCTTTCAAATCAGCCATCATCTTCTGTTCATCTGTTAATATGTAATATTCCGGTACAGGCTTCCACTGTCTTTCAGAGCATTTCTATGTCACAGACACAACAACATTTGCAAAGCCAAGAAATTCTGAAGATAAATCCTCCTGAGGGAAAAATACAGACGAAAAAAAATCACGATTGTGATTTTTCTGTAACGTCCAAGGGTCAAGGACGTAATGAGCTAGGTAGAAATGACATCAGGCAGGGACTCACAGTCCCTGTTCCTGGGTCTTCCCCTTACTCAGTGTGTGGCCTTGACTCAAATCCCTTTGGAGTTTCCTCATCTGGAAAGTTGGAGGGGTTAAGCCAGATGATGGCTTTGATAACAAAAAAATATTTGAGCACCTACTTGGGATATATCAGTGAATAAAACACAAAAATCTCTTCTGTCATTGACTTTTGTTTCTTAATGGGGGGAGACTGTCAATAACCTTAAGAGAAAGTAAATTTATAGTATGGTCCCACGAAGTTGGGGGAAATATGGAACAGGGTAAGGACAAAAGTGGATTATAATTTTAAATAAGGTGGTGATCAGGGTAGGCCTTACTGAAAAGGTGACATTCAAGCGAACATTTGAAGAAGGTGAAGCAGCCCACAATACACATGTTGGGCAGAAGGAATAACCAGGGCAAAGGCCCCAAAGAAGGAGAGTGTCTGGTATGTTTGAAGAACAGCAAGGAGGCCAGTGTAGCTGTTGGTTGTAAAATGTTAGGAACCTGTGATTGTTTTATTCTACATTAATAATAAAGCATTTGCCCTTATGAGGTGCTAATAACGAACACTATTAAGTGATTCCTAGGTGCCAAATACTGTCTTGATGGTTTTACACGTACTATCCTCTTAACTGTATGAATAGTAGCTACCATTACCCCTCTTTTACAGGAAAGGAAACTGAGGTTCAGACAGGTTACAGAAGGGTCAGGATTTGAACCCAGACTACCTGGCTGCAAAAGCTGTGCCCTCAATCATTACACTATCCAGCCTCTGTGTAAGATAGCATCCTCCCTGCCAGAATTGGAGAAAAAGGGCATGATGATTTCATTGAGATTTAGTTAACTCAGATTTATTGAACTAATTATAGGAAGGAATTGACAATCCAGTTTATTCTTTTTTCCCCCTCTCTTTTATTCTGCTGTAGATAATGCTAAAGACTCTGAATTGATTGAGTTTGGCTAATAAAATGTTTTGAGTCCTTAGATAAAAGGTGTGCTGTACTGTAAGAGTTCTAGTGGTGGCATATTACTTCCAAAAGCTATTTTCTCAAGTACCGTGTGTTTTGTAAAATTCTCTTTTCATCAAGGGCGTAAATTATAATGAATTCCAGTGTGTGCAAGCTGACTTCTAACAGGGATGATCAAGGATTAATAAAGATCTTTGCAGTTGAAGTTTTTTCAGACAAAGCATGCTATTCTGGGATTTCTTTCTTTAGAATAAATTTCTTCATAAAGTATTTTGGGTTGGAATATTCATTTCTGTGGGCATATGCTATATACTTTCCTTACCTAATTAAAAAAATTTCCCCCAAAATTTATTAAGAAAAATGTCAGAGATACAGAAAAGTTGAAAAATTATAAACACCCATATACCTACCAACTAGAATCTGTAGTTAACTTTTGCTGTATTTGCTCAGTCACATATCATCCCTTTATTCATTTATCAATCCATATCAATCCATCTCATTTTTCTGGCGCATCTCAAAATTAAAGTTGTTGACATCAGTATATTTTATAAATACTTCAGCATTCATATCGTTGACTAGAACTCAGTATTTATTTTTTTAGTTTAAATTTATATGCAGTAAAATTCATAGATTATAGTTAGTGAGACTTGACAGTAAGTGTAAGCAAACCAATGTCAAAATATAGACCAGATATTGACAAACACTTTCTGTGAAGGTCTAGGTAGTAATTATTTTAGACTTTAGGGTTATATGGTTTCCGTTGCAGCCACTTAGTTTTGCTATTACATGAAAATGGCCATAGGCAGTATGGAAAAAAATGGACATGGCTGTGTTCCAGTACAACTTGATTCACAAAAATAGGTGGTGCACCAGCTTTGGCCTGCAGGCTGTAGCTTACCTACTCAATAAGGAATACTGCCATTACTACAGAAAGTTCCTTGTGCTCTTCCCCAGTCAGTAGCTCCTACATTCCACCAGAGTCAACCACTGTTGAGTTTTTTTACCTTAATTAGTTTATCCTGTTCTAGACCTTCACATAATTGGAATCATACTATGTGTACTCTTATATAAGACTTCTTTCACTCAGTATGTTTTTGAGATTGATCCGTGTTGTATCAGTAATTTTTTTTTACTGCAGAACACTATTGTATGAATATTCCAAGTTTGTTTATCCATTTTACTATTCATGAATACCTCAGTGGTTTCTAGTTTTGGTTTATTAGGAATGAAACTGCTATGAATATTCTTGTATAAGTCTTTTTGTTAACATACATTTTTATTTCTCCTGGATAATACCTTAGGAGTAGAATTGTTTGGCCTTGGGATAGGTATTTGTTTACTTTTTAAGAAATTGCCAGTTTTCCAAATTGGTTGCACTCATTTACCCTAACACCAGCAATATATGAGAGTGCCACACCCTCACCAACACTAATTTTAGCTATTCTTGTGGGCGTGTAGGGGTATCTTGTGGTTTTAATATGCATTTCCCTGATGACTATGTTGTTGAGCACCTTTTCATGTATCTTTTGGTCTTTGTGTATTTTTTTTAAAGCACTTTAAAAAAAAGATTTTATTTATTTATTTATCAGAGTGAGCACAGGCAGACAGAGTGGCAGGCAGAGGCAGACAGAGAAGCAGGCTCCCGCTGAGCAAGGATCCCTATGTGGGACTCGATCCTAGGACGCTGGGATCATGAGATCATGACCTGAACCGAAGGCAGCGGCTTAACCAACTGAGCCACCCGGGCGTCCCCTTTGTGTACTTTTCTTTGTGAAGTGTCTATTTAAGGCATTTGCCCATTTTATTTTGCCCGTTGTAGTTTGCCTTCTCATTTTTGACTTGTTAGGAGTTATGATATATGCTGGGTAATACTAGTCCTTTAGCAAATAATTATTCAGTATTTCCTCCAATCTGTGGATTGCCCATTTATTTTTGTAATGACTTCATTTGGTGAAACAAAGTCTTTTTTTTTAAAGATTTTATTTATTTATTTGACAGACAGAGATCACAAGTAGGCAGAGAGGCAGGCAGAGAGAGAGGAGGAAGCAGGCTCCCTGCTGAGCAGAGAGCCAGATGCGGGACTCGATCCCAGGACCCTGAGATCATGACCTGAGCGGAAGGCAGAGGCTTAAACCACTGAGCCACCCAGGCTCCTGGTGAAACAAAGTCTTTAATCTTGATGAAATCTAATTCACCAAAATTTTCAGTTGTGGTTATTGTTTCTGTGGCCTCAGAAACCTTTGCTACAACAAGTTAAAAAAAATACTCTCCTCTTTTATGGTTTTAGGTTTTATGTTCAGGTCTATGGTTTATGGTTTTAGGTTTTATGTTCAGGTCTATGGTCTATCTTAAATTAATTTTATGAGTGGTGTGAAGTAGGAGGTAAAAGTTCTTTTTTTACCCCCATATGAATATCCATTGTTTAAGCTTCATTTGTTGAAAAGATTTCCTTTTCCCATTGAATTTATAATGTATCTTGAAGTTAAGCAGTACAAGTCTTTCTCCTTTGTTTTGCTTTTTCAAGGTTTCTTTGGATATTCTAGGTCCTTTGCATTTCCATGTCTTGACCTCTAGTACAATATTAAATAGCAAAGAAGATACTAGACATTTTTGCCTTGTTCCTGGTATAAGGGAGAAAGTGCTCAATATTTCACCATTAAGTATGCTGTTAGCTATAGGATTTTCTAGATGGCCTTTAGCAGATGAAGGATTTCCCTTTATTCCCAGTTCACTAAAAATATTTTATCTGGAGTGGATGTTGAATTTTGTCAAATGCTTTTTCTGTGCCTGGGGATATGATGACATATGACTAATATGACTAAATTTACATATACCATTTTATTCTTTTTTTGCTTTGCCCCTCTGGTTTTTTTTTTTTTTTTTAAATGCCTCATGGCCAGCCTTCTTTGGGTAAAAAAAATTTTTTAGAATCTGATTTTAATTTTTCTATTGTCTTTTTAGCTAAATATTCTTTCTGTGTTTTAAAAGTTTCTATCAATTTTATTTATCCAGGCTTTTTTTATTCAGATATAATTCATACACCATAAAATTTACCCTTTTAAAGTGTACAATTCAGTGATTTTGAGTATATTCACAAGGTTGTGCAACCATCACAACTAATTCCACCCTAAAAAGGAAACTCCCTATCTATTAGCAGTCATTCTTTATTCTCTACCTCACCTTCCCCTACCCCTGTCATTCACTTATCTACTTTGTATTTAGTTACTTATTCTAGTCATTTCACGTAAATAGAATCATACGGTATATGTCCTTGTATGTTTGGCTTTTTTCACTTACAATAATGTTTTCAGGGTTTGTCCATGGGGTAGCATGCATCAGTACTTCATTCCTTCTTCTAACCAAATAATATTCCATTGTATAGATATATTTTGTTTATGCATTTATCAGTTGATAGACATTTGGGTTGTTTCCACTTTTTTATTGTAGTGAATAGTGCTGCTATGAACACTTGTATATAAGTTACTGTATAAACGTTCATTTCTCTGGTCAGATAGCTAAGACTGAAATTGCTGGGCCACATGGAAACTCCATGTTTAACTTTTTGAGAAACTGCCAAGTTTTCCAAAGCAACTGTACGGTTTTACATTCCTACCAGCAAGTTATAAGGATTTCAATTTCTGCACATCCTTACCAAAACTTATTCCTTGTCTTTTTGATTGTAGCATCCTAATGGGTGTGAAGTGGTATTTCGTTATGGTTTCATTGCATTTCTCTAAGGGCTAATGATGTTGAGAATCGTTTCCTATGTCTGTAGACCCTTTGCATATCTTCCTTTTTCTTCTTAGAAGTTTCTATTGAAGTCCTTTGCTCTTTTTTTACTTAAGTTTTTTTTTTCTTTTCATTGTTGAGTTGTGTTTTTCATATATATTCTGGATGCACCTTTAACAGATTTGTCATTTGCCAATATTTTCTCCCATTCAGTGTGCTGTCTTTTCACTTTCTTGATCGTGTCCTTTGCAATTTAAAACTTTTTAATTTGATAAAGTCCAGTTTATCTGTTTCCTTTGGTTGCTTTGTGCTTTTGATGCTATATCTAAGAAACTATTGCCTACTCTAAGATCATGTAGACTTTTGTCCATGTTTGATCTTCTAAAAGTTTTAAGTTTTAGCTCTTAAATTTATGTCTTTGATCTATTTTGAGTTACTTTTTGTATATAGTTTGAGGTATTGGTCCAGTTTTTTTTATGTGGATATTTAAATTTCCTAGCACCATTTGTTGAAAAGACTGTTCTTTCCCTATTGACTTGTCACACTTGTTGAAAATCAGTTGACCATAAAAGTTTGATTCTTCCAACTTTGTTTTCTTTCTTCAGGGCTGTTTTGGCTTTTCTGGATCCCCTGCATATGATTTTAGAATCTGCTTAATAGAGCTTAATTGTGTTAACTCTGAATGTTGCCTTTAGTATTATTGTCTTT
The DNA here is from genome assembly GCF_922984935.1 of Meles meles. Classification (NCBI taxonomy): domain Eukaryota; kingdom Metazoa; phylum Chordata; class Mammalia; order Carnivora; family Mustelidae; genus Meles; species Meles meles. The sequence goes on along the minus strand of NC_060087.1, from coordinate 47,557,899 downwards.
TAATAATAGTAAGTCTTCCAGTCCAAGAATATGGGGTGTCTTTTCATTAAATTAAGCATTATTTAATTTATTCTGGCAACATATGGACATTGAGGAGGGTATGTGCTATGGTAAGTGCTGTGAAGTGTGTTAACCTGGCGATTCACAGACCTGTATCCCTGGGGCTAATAATACATTATATGTTAATAAAAAATTAAAAATTATAAAAAAAGATTGGAAGAAATTAAATAATTAAAATAAAAAAATGTCTTCCAGCAACATTTTGTAGTTTTCAGCATACATGTATTACATTGCCTTTTTAAGTTTATTCTTAAGCATTCTTTTTTGTGTTGTTATAAATGGAATTTTCTTAATTTCTTTTTTGGATTATTCATTCCTAATGTCTAGAACTATAACTGATTTTCGTGTGTTCTTCTTTTTTTTTTTTTTTTAAAGATTTTATTTATTTATTTGACAGACAGAGATCACAAGGAGGCAGAGAGGCAGGCAGAGAGAGAGGAGGAAGCAGGCTCCCTGCTGAGCAGAGAGCCCGATGTGGGGCTTGATCCCAGGACCCTGGGATCATGACCTGAGCCGAAGGCAGAGGCTTTAACCCACTGAGCCACCCAGGCGCCCCCGTGTGTTCTTCTTATACTCTAACTTTGCTAAACAAGTTTATTAACTCTAATAGTTTTTCTGTATGTGAATTCTTCAGGATTTTCTGTATATAAGATCTTGTCATCTAGGAATAGAGATAGTCATAATTTTTCCTCTCTAATTTGGATGTCCTCTATTTCTTTTTCTTCCTAATTGCTCTTTCTAGAACTTCCAGTGTCTTGCTGAACAGCAATAGTGAAAGAGGACATCTTTGTATGGTTCCTGATCTTAGTGGGAAAGCTTTAAGTCTTTCACCATTAAATGATGTTAGTTATGGATCTTTCCATTTTTAAACAACTTTATTCAGGTATAATTTATGAACAAAAAACTGCATATCTCTTTTATAGCCCACAGTTCAGTGACTTGACAGATATATGCTACAGTCAAGATGTTGAACATTTTCCAAACCTCCAAACCTCATGTCCCTTTTCAGTGTTTTGTGTGTGTGTGTTTGTTTGCTCAAGGGATTTTATTTTAAATTCTTAATTCTTCAGTTTCTACATGGCTTTCTTATTTTATTTAATATTATATAAAATATGAGAACGATGTAACCATTTATTCCCTCTAGACCTTAAGCTGTAATTATTATATATATTATACCTACATATATCATAAACCACACTGTGCAATCTTATAATTTTTGCTTTATATAAACAAACATTTTTCTTTTTTTTCTTCTTTAAAGATTTTGTTTATTATTTGACAGAGACACAGCGAGAGAGGGAACACAAGTTAGGGAGTTGGAGAGGGAGAAGTAGGATTTCCACTGAGCAGAGAGCTGGATGCAGGGACTGGATCCCAGGACCCTGGGATCATGACCCAAGCTGAAGGCAGATGCTTAATGACTGAGCCACCCAGGCGCACCCCTAAGCATAAACATTTTCCAAGAAATTAAGAGAACATGGATGCCTGGGTGGCTCAGTCGGTTAAGCTGCTGCCTTTGGCTCAGGTCATGATCCCAGGGTCCTGGGATTGAGTCCCACATGGGGCTCCTTACTCAGTGGGGAGCCTGCTTCTCTCTCTGCCTCTGCTCACCCCTCTGCCTGCTTGTGCTCTCTCTCTCTCTCTCTGACAAATAAATAAATAAATATATAAAATCTTTTTAAAAAAAAATTAAGAGAACAAATTAATTTAAATTTTGATGAGGTCCTATTTTTCAATTTCTTTGGTATTGATTGTGTCTTTGATGTGAAATCTTCTTTGCCTAGCCTTAGATCCTGCAGATTTTCTTTTGCTTTTTAATTTATGGTTTTCACTTATGATCTAGATGATCTGTGTTATTTTGTTGATTTTTTATAAGGTGTGAGGTTAAGATTCAGGGTTTTTCTTTTTCTTTCTTTTTTTCTACCTGTAGATGTTCAGTTGCTCTAGTATCATTTGTTGAAAAGGCTCTCCTTTTTCCATTGAATTGCTTTTTATGCCTTTGTCAAAAATTAGTTGAGCATATTTGTGTGGGTCTTTTGTTTTTTTTTAAAGATTTTATTTATTTGAGAGAGAGTGAGAGAGAGAAGGAGCAGGGGGAGGGACAAAGGGAGAAGGGGAAGCAGATTTCCCACTGAGGAGGGAGCCTGATATGGGACTTGATCCTAGGACCCTGGGATCATGACCTGAGCCAAAGGCAAGCACTTAACCAGCTGAGCCACCCAGGTACCCTTGTGTGAGTCTATTTCTGGGTTCTCTATTCTGTTTAATTTGTTTATGTCTCTATTTCTCTCTTAATTATGTAGATCTTGATTACTGTAGTTATATAGAAAGACTTAACATTCAGTAAAGTGATTTCTCCCACTGTCTTCCCTTTTTAATTCTTTATTTAAATTCAATTTAGTTCTTTTTTAAAGATTATTTTAGCTATTATAGGATGTCTGACTTTCCATATAAATTTTAGGATAATCTTGTCTATATCTATAGCAAATCTTGCCAGGATTTTGATAGTAATTTCATTAATCCTATATATGAATGTGGATTATTGACATCTTTACTATATTGAGTCTCCCAGTGCATGAATGTAGTGTCTCTCCATATATTTAAGTCTTCTTTGATTGCTTTCCTTAGCATTTTGTAATTTTCAATATCCTGAACATCTTTTGTTAAATTTAAGTATTTAATTAAGTATTTAGTTTTCTTTGGAGAGATTATACATGGTATTCCTTTTTATTTCAGTTTCCACATGTTTATTGTTAGTACATAGACATGAAGTTGGGGTGTGTGTGTGTGTGTGTGTGTGTGTGTGTGTGTATCTTGTGTCCTATAACCTTGCTGAGCTTAATTAGTTCTAGGAGAGTTTTTTGGGTAGAATCCTTAGGATTTTTTTTATTTAGACAACCATGTAATCTCCAAAATGGAGACAGTTTAATCTCTTCCTTTCTACTCTATATGACATTTAGTTCTTATTTTCCCTTTATTGCCTGTGTTAGAATTTCTAATATTGTATTGCATATTAAGAGTGGTAAGAATGAACATCCTTATTACCTTGTTCTCCAAGCCTAGAGGAAAATAGTAAGTCTTTCATCATTATGAATGATGAAAGCTACAGATATTTCATTCATGCCCTTTATCAAGTTGAAGTAGTGCCTGGTGGCTATTCCCGACTTACTAAGAAAATTTGACTTTTCTTTTGTTAACTAGTGTAATTTTGTGATTTTTTTCAAGTATTGGTATTGTGGATTACATTGATTTCAAATGTTGAAACATCATAGCATCCTTGGAATAAATGCATTTGGTCATAATATATAATTCTTTGTATACATTGTTGTATTTAATTTACTAATATTTTATTGAGGATTTTTAAATCTGAAATTCATGGGAGATATTAATCTGACATTTTTCTATATCTTTGCTAATTTTGTCTAGAGATCCAATCAATTGCTAAGAGTAGGATGCTGAAGTTTCTTTTTTTAAACATTTTATTTATTTATTTGAAAGAGAGAGAGAGTTGGGGGGAGGAAACAGAGAGGGAGAAGCAGACTCCCTACTGAGCAGGGAGCCCAATGTGAGGCTGGCTCAATCTCAGGACCCTGGGATCATGGCCAAGGCAGATGCTTAACTGACTAAGCCTCCCAGGCCCCCTGGATGCTAAAGTTCCTAACTATAATTGTAGATTTATATATTTCTCCTTTAACTCAGTGATTTTTTTTTCCCATTTATTTTGAAGGTTTGTTTCATGCATTCACATTTAGGATGGCTATGTCTTCTTCTTAGTGGATTGATCTTTTTATCATTATATCCCTCTTCATCACTAGTAATTTTCTTTTCTGTGAAGTATGCATTATCTGATAGTACATATCCACTCCTGCTTTCTTTTGATTAATGTTAGCATGGTATATCTTTTTTACCTTCTTTCTTCTTTCAACCTATTTATCTTGTTGTGTTTAAAGTAAGCATCTAGTAGAAAGCATCCAGCTATTCTTTTTTTTATATATATATCCACTCTGACAGTGTCTCCCTTTTATTTGGTATATTTAGACCATTTACATTCAATATAATTATTGATACCTTAGGACTTAAGTTTGTCATTTTAATATTTGCTTTTTGTTTCTTGCCTGTGTTTTTCTTTCCTCTGTTTCTTTGTTCTTGCCTTCCTGTGAGTTACTTGCATTTTTTTTTTTTTTTAGTATTCCTTGTTTTCTTTATACTGTTTTGAGTATCTTGTGCTGTATACTTTTCTTAGTGGTTGCTCTAGGTATTACTCTCTATATATGTAAGCGACACACTCTTGCTGGTATGGACATTTTACTACTTCAAGTCAACTATTGAAAGCTTTCTTCCATTTAGGTCCCCTTACCCTTCCTACTTTTAAAATAAAATTGTCTCAGGTATATGTTATAAGTTTAATGATCTAGTTCTGAAAAATTCTCCTAGTTTTCTTTTGTCTGAGTATATATTTTTTTTCTTTTTCACTTCTGAATATGTATTTTGCTGGATGTAGAATTCATCAATAATTAGTATTTTCTTTCAGCACTTGAATAATGTTATGCCCCTCCTTTTGGCCTCTTTTTTTAGATGACAAATATGCTGCCATGCATGTTGATGTCCCCCTAACAGTAATGTGTCATTACTTCGTAGTTGTTATTAAAATTTAATTTTTACAAGTATGATGTATCTTGCTATGGATTTCTGTGGGTTTGTCCTTTTTGAAGTTCGCTCAGCTTCGTATGTCTGTTTTATGTCTTTGGCCAAATTTGGGAAATTTTCAGCCATTGTTTCTTTAAAATATATATATATATTTTCTGGTCCATATTCTTTCTTGTTTCCTGCTAAGGCTCCAATTACATGAATTTTCAGTCTTTTTAAAAATTATTTTTCTACAGGTTTAGAGACCCTGTTCATTTCCTCTTTTCTCTCTCATTCAAACTGAGTAAATTCTATTAATCTGTACTGAAGTTCACTGATTCTATTTTCTGTCCTTTCCAGGTTATTAATTAGCCTGTTCAGTTAGTTTCTTTTATTGAGGTTATTATATTTTGCAATTCTGTAATTTCTTTTTTTTTAAGATTTTATTTATTTATTTCACAGATCGTAAGTAGGCAGAGAGGCAGGCAGAGAGAGAGAGGAGGAAGCAGGCTCCCCGCTGAGCGGAGAGCCCGATGCGGGGCTCGATCCCAGGACCCTGGGATCATGACCTGAGCCGAAGGCAGAGGCTTAAGCCACTGAGCCACCCAGGTGCCCCAATTCTGTAATTTCTGTATAGTTCTTGTAAGTTCTATTTTTTCCCTGAGGTTTTCTATTTTTTTCATTTGTTTCCAGAGAAATTGTGATTACTCACTAAGGTTCTTTTTCTGATAGCTACTGTAAAGTCCTTATAAGGTAATTCCAACATCTGATTTATCTCAGTATTGGTGTGAGTTGTTTTTTCGCGTTTGAGTTATGATTTTTCTCTTTATAGAACTTTTTTTTGTTGTATATTGGACATTTTGGGTATTATGATTGGAGACTTGGTCATATTTAAATCTTCTAGTGTAGCAAGGACTTGGACTATTAAGTCTAATTAGCCTGTAGACTCTATCCTCCTTTTGTGGGCTGTAGTTTCAAAGATAATTTAGTTTCTTGAGCTCTTACAGTGCTATTCTGGACTACTTTGTCTTCTGGCTCTCTCTGGTTGAGCTCTTGCTGGGTCCGTATTGGTGCTATGTGCAGTAATGGAAGGGACTTTTCTGGGCTACCAAGTTTCAGGAGTGGTGGATGCTGGGCTGAAGGCTGGAGGGCATTTCCCCTGATCTCTTTTCGGGCCACCTGATGCTGGTACCCTTCATACTTGATCTCTTCCAACACTTACCTGGTCACTGTCTACTGCTGGTCAGGAGTTGTGGGGTCTGTTTGGCTCTCTGCCACTGGGTGGAGGGTGAGGACATAGTGACTTGGGTTGCCTTCTGCCATTAGGTGAAGTGTTAGGAGACATCTAGCCTGGATCTTTTTCTGCTGCATGGTAGAACACTAGGAGCTTTATGGGTCTGCAATGCTCTGTACTACCCAATTCCTTCCTCTGTTTCTTCAATCTTATTAGAATTTTGGGGTTTTCTTATGATTTTTAGCTGCTTTCAGGTGAAAAGCCATAAAAATGGTAACTCATCCACTGTCCTTCCTTTTTTTTCCCGCTGTCACGTTCTTACCTGTTTTTACCTGCTTTTGCTTGCTCTGTCATACCTTCGGGCAGTTGTGGGGTTTTTTTCTCTTTTTTTTTCTTTTTTTTTTTACATTTGTCCAGCACTAAAATTATTTCTTTATTTGAGAGACAGAGTGTGAGAGTGAGAGCTGCCAAGCAGGGAGCCCGATGTGGGACTCGATCCTGGGACTCCAGGATCATGACCTGAGCCGAAGTCAGTTGCTTAATCAACTGAGCCACCCAGGCGCCCCATTGTCCAGCACTTCTCATCAGTAACTGCTGGGGATGGAGGAAGGTCTTTCCTAATTTTTGTCATTGCAAAATTCTCTTAAGTTAGGTAATCACTATAGTCCTGTCAGTAAACCCTAGAGAGTTGATGACAAAGGGATGGAGTGAATTTCTGATATTTGGGTTATTTTACTGCTGAGGTAGAGGAAAGAGAGATCTTCAGTCTGGTCAAATAGCAAACTGTGCTTATATTTTGTGTCTGTCTCCCCAATAAAACTGAATTTCTTTTGCGCAAAGGTCTGTACACTATTTACCTCTAATTCCTAGCACCTAGCACAGTGTTTGATACAAATAGTTGCTTGTTACATATTTGTTGAATAAATTAATAAGAATATCTGTAGATATCTCTGTCAGTCTGCCCTCCGTGGCAGAAGGATTCTTTGTTGATATTTATCATTCTTGTTGCTGCATCAGGACTTCCAAACTGATAATGAACTCTGTTGGGTGGGCAACTAATAACTGCTCTTATTTGTCCATTTTATTTTTCCATTTAGCAGTGGACTAGGGTTATATAAGAGATAGGAAATGAATCATGAGTTTAGATGGTTTTGATCATTTTATTCAAATAATATGGAAAATCACTTATTCTGATATTTATCTATTGCTAAGGTCAGCATTTCTTACCTTCTCTAGTGTGATGTGTTAGTACTAGTGAATTAATACTTCTGGTGGTTAAAATGGATTTCTTTTCATTTGACATTGTGGTCTAATCAGACATCCATTTCAATGGTTTCATTTTCAGCTGCTGGAAAGAAATATTAAACCTTAGCATTTCTTTTTTTAAAAGATTTTATTTATTTATTTGACAGAGAGAGAGAGAGATCACAAGTAGGCAGAGAGGCAGGCAGAGAGAGGAAGGGAAGCAGGCTCCCTGCTGAGCAGAGAGCTTGACACGGGGCTTGATCCCAGAACCCTGGAATCATCATGACCTGAGCCAAAGGCAGAGGCTTTAACTCACTGAGCCACCCAGGAGCCCCTAAACCTTAGCATTTTATATGCAGTTGCATCCTTACTGAGTATAATGTTTGAATATCACTTTGATTCTTTACCACAATATTTGCATTCCTTTTCCTTTTTTAAAAAATATTTTTCCAATTACTTTAATTACATGAGTAATATGCCACTATATGCTTTTGGTAAAAATTATAAACAATGCTGAGAAGCCTCATTTGACGCACCCATGTCCTTGTCCCTTCTATCGTCAGCTTGGTGTATGTCCTTCTAGATTTTTTTCAATGTAGTTACATATATAGATATGTATGCTTAGGCCATACATAGCATTGTTTTTCAGTTTGATTTTTGTCTTTACACAAAAAAGAAATCCTACTGCATGTGTTACTTTGTACTTTTTTTTACTTAATTATGTGTCTTGGAAATATAACTATGTTATTGCATATGGGTATGTTGGATTTTATTTAATTTAATTGCCCCATAGTATTCATTATTAAGACTATACTGAGGTTTATTTAGTTCTTCCTCCTACCGATGGACATTTTGACTATTTCCAGTTTTTCACTACTAATATTACAATGAACAAGGTCGATCATGCTAGAGGAGACACTAGGGCAGAATTACTAGACCATAATTCTATACATTTTTTTTACATTAATACATATTGTCAAATTGCTTTTCCAAAGGACTATACCAATTTAAATTCTCATCCGCCAGTGGCACAATCTGTCAATATTTGATAACATCAGATTTTTTGCTAGGCTGATGTGTAAAAAATAACATATTGTTTAATTTACATTTCCTTGATTCCTAGAAATTATGAGCATGTCTTCATATGTTTATTTTTGACTTTTTATTTTGAAGTGATTTTAGACTCACACAGAGCTTGCCAAAATAGTGCAGAGAATTTCGGTGTATGCTTCATTCAGCTTTGCCCAATATTAACATCTTATTTAATCATAGTGCAATCATCAAAACCAGAAAATTGACAGTGTGTGACACTATTACTTAAACTAAAAACCTTGTTTGGATTTTACCAGTTATTACATGCACTCACTGATTTTTTGTGTGTCTATAGTTCTGTGAATTTATTTCATGTATAGATTTACATAGCCGTCACCTAAATTAGGATGCAGAACATTTCCATTACTCAAAAAAACTCCTTTGAGCTATCCATTAATAGTCACACCCTCTTCCACCTCTAACCTGTGGCAGTCAATATTCTGTTCCCCTTCATGATCATTTTGTCCTTTGGAAAATAATCTATCAATGGAACTATACCTGTATAACCTTTTGAAATGGACTTGAGATCCATTCAACTTGTTAAATGTGTCACTAGTTGCTTATGTTTTATTGTTGTATAGTATTTCCTTGGATATGGCTATACCATAGTCTGTTTACTTTTTCATTTGTGGGATGCCTGGGTGGCTCAGTTGGTTAAGCGACTTCCCTCTGCTCAGGTCATGATCCTGGAGTCCTAGGATAGAGTCCCACATCAGGCTCTCTGCTCAGCAGGGAGTCTGCTCCTCCCTCTGACCCTCCCCTTCTTGTGCTCTCTCTCTCTCATTCTCTCTCTCAAATAAATAAATAAAATATTTTTAAAAATTTTCTTCTTTTTATTGAAGTATATGAGGCATATATGCATTAAAGTACCCTAATCTTAAATACATAGTTTAACGAATTTTTACATATGTATTCCTCCATTAAATGCAAATGAAGATAGAGAACATTTTTAGCCCCCTGGAAGGTTCGCTGAGATCAGCCCACATTTTTGTATGTATAGGTAGTTCGTTTTATTTTTTGGTGTGAATTGTTCTATTCTAGAATATGCCACGGTTCAGTGATCAGTGTTCCTACTGATGTACATTAAAATTGGTTCTGTTTTTTTACTCTTATGAATAAAGCGCTTTTAATGTTCCTGTATGTTTTATTGATGGACACATACACTCATTTTTCTTGTGTGTATATATTAGAAGTGGGATTGCTGGGGCGCCTGGTGGCTTAGTTGGTTAAGCGTCTGCCTTCGGCTCAGGTCATGATCCCAGGATCCTAAGATCGAGCCCCACATCAGGCTCCCTGCTCAGCAGGAAGCCTGCTTCTCCCTCTCCCACTCCCCCTGCTTGTGTTTCCTCTCTCACTGTCTCTCTCTGTCAGATAAATAAATAAAATCTTTAAAAAAAAGAAGTGGGATCACTGGGTCACAGGGAAAAGGTTTATTTAATTATACTAAATAATGTTACACAGTTTTCCAAGTATTGTGTCAAAATGCATTCCTACCAGCAATGTATGATGAGTATTCTAGTTATTTTACATCCTTATGAACACTTAGCATTACCTATATTTTAAATTTTAGCTATTCTGGTGGAAACAACGTAGTATATATTGTGGTTTTAACTTACATTTTTCTGATAAGTAACAATGTTGTGCATCTTTTCAGGTAATTCTTAGAGACTCAGATTTTTTTTAAAGATTTTATTTATTTGATGGAGTGAGAGAGAGAGATCACAGGTAGGCAGAGAGGCAGGCAGAGAGGGGGAAGTGGGCTCCCCGCTGAGCAGAGAGCCAGATGCAGGCCTTGATCCCAGGCCCTTGAGATCATGACCTGAGCCAAAGGCAGAGGCTTAACCCACTGAGCCACCCAGGTGCCCAAGACTCAAATATCTTCTTTTGTGAAATGCCTCATCAAGGTTTTGGGGGGGGGGGGGTTTGTCTTTTTCTTTAGTCTGCTTTAATCTCAAATATTTCTTCAGCCTTTCTTTGTTTTTCTTGACGGTTTTGAAAAGCACAGGCCAATTTTTTGTAGATTATCCCTCAGTTTATGTTTGTTTGAAGTTTTCTCATGATTTGATTCAAATAATGGATTTTTGTCAGGAATACCATGTAAGTGACATGCTGTTCTGCTCAGGGCATCATATTAAGAGGGCTGCCAGTTTGTCCCAATATTGGTAATACCAACTTTTATTACTTGGTTCAAGTAGGGTCTGCAAGGCTTCTCTACTATTAAGTTGCCATTTTTTCCTTTATGATTTTTGAGTTATTTGCAGGGAGCTATTTGACACTATGTAAATACCCCTTTCATCATCAAAACTTTAACCCACTAATGTAAGTATCTGTTGATGATATTCTAATTTCTTTTTTTTGATATTCTAATTTCATTATGCCTCTTTATATTTATTAGTTGGCTCTTCTCCTTTATTTATTTATTTATTTATTTTGAGTGTGGACTCACATAACCTTTTATTAATAAATAGATTGTGATATAATATTATCATAATTTATTTGATGGCTGAATTACCCCAGATTTGGCTAATCACAGTACTCAATGGCCTGAAACCCCGCTAGGATCTGGACTCCCCTGCCTAACTCTCTGACTTCATGTAGATTTTCTTTGACTTCTGTTGTCCTTTTGTGTGATGATTAAATCCTTCCACAGATCTGCAGTTTAAGGACAAGTAGATATATACTGTGTATTATTAGGCATTGATCTGCTGTGGTTCTATAGTAAGATGTGGTTTACTTTTACCCCCATAATGTGTTCTCCAAAGCTAGTAATAATCAAATATATTAAGACTGCCATATTCAATATGTATGGCTACCAAAATTTTTCCTTTCTGCATCCGTGCTGATTTGACTTTACTTGTAGGGACTCTACCTCCCAGAATGCCAAATGGCTCAGTTAGTTCTCTCCTTTTTATCTCCAATATGAATTCTCACTCCTTCCATTAAAAAACAAACAAACAAAACAAAAAAACAGGGTTGTTTGCTCTTTCCAAATAGCTGTAGAAGGCCTGGAGGGCTGGGACGTCTGGGTGGCTCAGTCGGTTAAGCATCTGCCTTTGGCTCAAGTCATGATCCCAGTGTCCTGGGATCAAGTCCCACATTAGGCTCCCTGCTGAGCAAGGAGCCTGCTTCTCCCTCTGCCTCCCCTCCCCCTGCTTGCTAAGTCTCTCTCTCTCTCTCTCTAACAAATAAATAAAATCTTTTTAAAAAAAAAAAGCTTGGAAGGCTGCAGGAAGAGCAGTGTCTGATCAATTTGATGATCAGTACAGACCCCTTGATTACTCAACCAGTGACAGATAATAGGGGGAAAGTATGAGGTATAAGTTGACTTTCAGTTAGGTCCCTTTCATGAGGTGCTCCCTAGGGAGGCTCTGGAGTAAAGCCCAGGTAGTTTTATTTCTTTTATATAGTTCTACCTGCCTTATAATTAATGAATCTTCCTCCTAGTTCTGTCACTCGTGCCTGTCAATATTTTGTGTGCCGATGTGTTTTCATCTTTTTTTCCTTGCCCGTTTAATAGCTTGGGTGTCTTTATGTGAGTTTATCCATGGAACTGTTCTGTGGATCAGTTATTTCTTAGGGTAAATTTCCTTACTCAGAATCTTGGCTTGGCGAGGAATTGGGCTTAGTTACGTAGTGACTTTATAGATGAAGGGTTTAAAAAAAAAGATTTTATTTATTTATTTGACAGAGAGAGAGCACAAGTAGGCAGAGAGGCAGGCAGAGAGAGAGAGGAGGAAGCAGGCTCCCACTGAGCAGAGAGCCCGATGCGGGGCTCGATCCCAGGACCCTGAGATCATGACCTGAGCTGAAGGCAGAGGCTTAACTCACTGAGCCACCCAGGCGCCCCAAAGGGTTCTTTATAAAAATATGGAAGTGGATATATACATTAATAATTTTTAAAAATTAAATTAACAATGATTTTACTGTTAAACAGGTATATACATCATATATGTAATGTTTTTAAAAATTTATTAATATATAATGTATTTTTTTCAGGGGTACAGGTCTGTGATTCATCAGTCTTACACAATTCACAGCACTCACCATAGCACATAACCTCCCCAGTGTCCATTGCCCAGCCATCCTATCTGCAGCAATCCTCAGTTTGTTTCCTGAGAGTAAAAGTTTCTTATAGTTTGTCTCCCTCTCCAGTTCCATCTTGTTTCCTTTCTCCCTCCCTTCCCCCTACTCCCATCCTGCCTCTCAAATTCCTCATATCGGAGAGATCATATGATAATTGTCTTTCTCTGATTGACTTATTTTGCTTAGCATAATACCCTCTAGTTCCATCCACGTCGTTGCAGATGGCAAGATTTTGGGGGATTTTGATGGCTGCATAATATTCCTGTGTGTGTGTGTGTGTGTGTGTGTGTGTGTGTGTGTGTGTCTGTGTGTGTATCTCACATCTTTTTTATCCATTCATCTGTTGTACATCATACAAATAGTCTTGAGCGGTTTGTATCTTTAATTAGACCTGAGTTTGAACAATGTCTCTTTGAATTATTTACTCTATGATTTGAGGAAAGTTAATTTATTTTAGCTCTGATTCTTTTCATTTACTAAATGACACTTCAAAATGCCCATTTTGGATTTGTACCTTACTTTGAAATGTAAAACATGAGATGGATTGATGGATATACATGTGATAAACAATTATAATAAAGTGCTGTAGACTGTGAGTGATGGATATATAGGTTTTCACTGAACAGATATTCAACTTTTGGAAAATTTTCATTGTATCAGAGAAAATGCCTGTCTTGTAGGCTAATTAGAATTAGATGAGATATATGTAAGAAATGCCTGGCATGTAATAAGTGCTTGATAAATACTGGTTGTTAAAAAAAGCACATCATAGGAGAGACAAGGTTTGTAGTGTTGAGAATACAGTGAGGCAGTTTATGGAACGTTTAAAGGTTTCTTGTTTTTTTGTTTTTTTTTTGTTTTTGTTTGTTTGTTTCCTTTCTCTTTCTTCCCTCTTCTCCTTCCCTGGAGATTATAAACTGCATCCAGGGCTGAGAATCACTGGTGGGAGGAGGGCAAGTAATGATAAAGTAAGTAAAGGGGAAAGAGGGTTAGGAACCAACAGAACTAACAGAAAGCCTCTGTGGTGTGCACATGTGGTCTTTGGTCCTCAGTACTCTTTGGAGTCATTTGTCTATTCATTGATTTCCATTTACTGACTCAGTTTTTGTTTTCATCACTTACAACTTTGGCTTGTTCATTTGTAAAATGAAGATAACAATACCTACTGCTCAGAGTTGTCAGAAGAGTGGAATTTAGTTAAATTATGTATATGAAGTGCTTAGCACTTAATAAATGCTCAATAGTGATTGGTTTGTTGCTGTAATAAAAATAAAAATAATAACAAGAATATTATAATGAAAAACTATTATTGAGCATCTATTCCTATTTCAGGTGTTTTTAGGCTCTGGGAATATTGTGATAAATTTTACAGATCTAATCTCTTCCCTCGAATAGCTCTCAGCATCATGGGTGAGAAAGGTCTAGAAACTATAAGAGAGTGGTTTAGGTATCAAAATGGAGAGGAGGGGATGGTATGGCCCATGGAATCCAAGCCTAATTTTGCTTCTTATTTTAGCCTTGTCCTCCTTCTGTATGTGTGCAGAGGTACTTCAGTATTAATTGAACTATGCTAGCAAGTTATCAAGGTCTCAGACATCCAGATTATCAAGGTCTCATTAGGAAAGGGGATTGGTGCCTGTCTTTCATTTGGATTTTAAGGTGGGGGTAGTTGAGAAACAAGCACAAGGAATCATTTTCTGCCTTCCCTTTCCCCCTCCAAACTAGTCAACCCATACTGAAGTTTTTTCCTGAACACATTAGATTAGCTTCTAATTGCAGATTAGATAATTAGCTTTTTAACATAATCACTGTTTAAACACTGAAAGCAAATATTTTGGCAATGAGATTTCTTTTTTTCATACACACAAGATTCAATAAGCTATATGCAGTTTAACAAATGGTTGTATTAAAGAAATTTTAAATGAATTATAATGAGTCCCAGCAGGATAGAACAGTGACATGGTGGCCTGATACATAAATCTGGAGGCAAATCCTATGGATTAAGTAAGGAGAAACAAGACATAGTTACTGTAACTATAATCTGGAATGATATTTTATAACAACTTATAATTAATGCTACTTTGTGTCCTTAGAATCATGGCTAATAGTTGGTTTGTCTTTTTTTTTTTTTTTAAAGATTTTATTTATTTATTTGACAGAGAGAGATACAAGTAGGCAGAGAGGCAGGCAGAGAGAGTGAGAGGGAAGCAGGCTCCCTGCCGAGCAGAGAGCCCGATGCGGGACTCGATCCCAGGACCCTGAGATCATGACCTGAGCCGAAGGCAGCGGCTTAAACCACTGAGCCACCCAGGCGCCCCTGGTTTGTCTTTTTTACATGATATCTTCTAATCAAGTTCTCTCATAATATTTTGAGGCGTTTCAAACCTATTATTTATAAATAAATGCTAAGCTATTTTTTAGATGTATTTCAGATTTAATGAACTGCTCCCTTTTTATTTTTGTTTAAAATGACTATAATGTTGTGTATTAAAATAATAGGGACCTGCCCTGTGATTACCAGATTTGAGAAAGTTGGATTTATTTTTTTCTTAATTACTAATGCAAGATGACTACAGCTAAGCTTATTAACACCTTATTATATATTCTTCCAGACCATTGTATATGCTTATATATACATGTAATTTTAATCTAACCATAGTATACATATTCTTTTATAATCTTTTTTCACTTACAGTGTTATCTTACATGTTTTAACAAATTTTTAAGGGGCTACATAATACCCATTACTATGAATATAGCATTATTTATTTAATGGAGCAAGCAAGGGAAACAAGTGTCTAATTTTTTTGCACTTTGTGACTATAATCTGTGTTGTGAGGAACATTCTTAAAGCTAAGTCTTTTATATACTCTTATTTCCTTTGTATACACTCTTAATTATATCCTTGGGTAAATTTCTAGAAATGTCATTGATAGATGTTTTTAAGACTTGATGCATTCATTGATTGTTAAGTTACCCTTCAGAAAGGTGTAACCAGTTTATAGTCCCACCAGTGGTTTATGAAAATACCTATTTTCCTATACACTTAGTATTTGATATCCTTTCAAAGTTTTAAATTAGAAAATGTATGTAGTAACATTGTAAAAAGTAGGAAAATAGGGAAAATTACCTAGAATGCTATTTCCTTAACATAGCAGTGATTATAATATTTATTATAGTATTCTAGGCTTTTAACACGTGTGTACGTGGTATGTACACTTTTGTTTTCTACTTTTTTCATTCATTGGTAAGCAGTTTCCCCTGCCTTTACTTGGCCTTCAAAATTCCAGTATACAATGGCCACATGGTCGTGCAATACATATTTGTATTTACCTAACTCATCCCCTATTCATGCCAGTATTCATTTTGTGTAATGCCACAATTAAAACACAGATATCTACCATTTATTCAATATGTACTGTGAAACAAACTTTATATTATGTACTTTTGTCTCCCTTTGTATTATTTCCTGGCTTTATGTCCAGGAATGGTAATATTGGATCATGAACATTTTTATGGCGCAGTCCTTCTTACGTCACTGTTTTCTTTCTTATTTCTTCCTATCTTAAAACATTTATTAGAAGCCTAAAATGTGCCAGACGTTGTGTTAAGAGGCACTGAGAATGCAAAGATAAATCAGAGTCCTTGGAGTCAGACATTAAACATACATGATAAAGAGGGACATGATAAAAGGCAATCCCAGGTGACGGCGCATCGATTTCTTGGTTGGTCATTCTTTCCGTCCATCCTCCCCCATCCATTCATCCGTCCATCTACGCATTTATGCCCACATGATTTCCCTCTGGAGTGTGGGAGAGCTAGTTGTAGACAGCATGATGCCCATTCACTCCTAAATATTTCAGTATAAGAATAAGTATCTTTTTTAACCACAATACAATGACCAAATTCAAGGAATTTAAATACGAATACCATACTATTGTTTAAACTGTTGTCCACATTCAAATTTCACCAGTTGCCCAAATGATGTCATTTATGGCAGTTTTTCTTCTTTGATTCAGGATCTAATTGAAGATCATGCACTGCCTTTAGTTGTGTTGTCTCTTTTGTTTCCTTTAATCAACCATTCTTTGTCTTTAGCCTTTTTGAAGAATAAAGGCTAGTTATTTGGGTTTTTTTTTAATATTTTATTTATTTGACAGAGAGAAATCACAACTAGGCAGAGGCAGGCAGAGAGAGAGGAGGAAGCAGGCTCCCCGCGGAGCAGAGAGCCTGACGTGGGGCTCGATCCCAGGACCTTGAGATCATGACCTGAGCCGAAGGCAGAGGCTTTAACCCACTGAGCCACCCAGGCGCCCCTGGGGTTTTTTTTTGAAGATTTTATTTATTTATGAGAAAACGAGCTGGGGGAGGGGCAGAGGGAAAAGCTGACTCCCTGCTGAGCAGGGAGCCAGATGCAGGGCTTCATCTCAGGACCCTGGAATCATGACCTGAACCAAAGGCAGATGCTTAACCAACTGAGCCACCAAGGTGCTCCTAGGTTGGTTATTTTGTAGACTATCATTCAGTTTGGAACACCTGGGTGGCTCAGTTGGTTAAGTGTCTGACTCTTGATCTCAGCTCAGTTCTTTTTTTTTTTTTTTTTTTTTTTAAAGATTTTATTTATTTATTTGACAGAGAGAGATCACAAGTAAGCAGAGAGGCAGGCAGAGAGAGGAGGAAGCAGGCTCCCCACGGAGCAGAGAGCCCGACGCGGGGCTCGATCCCAGGACCCCGAGATCACGACCCGAGCCGAAGGCAGCGGCTCAATCCACTGAGCCACCCAGGTGCCCTCAGCTCAGTTCTTGATCTCAGGGTTGTGAGGTCAAGCCAGCATGGACCCTACTTAAAAAAAAAATAAAAGAAAAAGAAAAAAAAAAAAGGAATGTCCTTCAATTTGAGTCTGTTTGAAGTATGCTTTTGCTCAGATTCAGATTATGCATTTTTGTTAGGAATACCATGTAAGTGATGAGGTGTTCTTTGCACATCATATTAGGAGGCATGTGATGTCAGTTTGTCCCACTAATGCTAAGGTTAAATTTAAGTTAAGATGGAGGCTGCTGTGTATAGTTTTTTTTTTTTTTTTAACCATAAAGTGACCTTATTTTTGCTTCTGTAATTAATAAGTAATCTATGGAGAGATATTTTGAAACTACTTAAATTTACCCTCTGGTTTTATCACCCATTGATGATTTTCTGATTTCATCATTCCCTATATTTATTAGTTGGCTTTGTGCTGTGAAAACTTTATTTGTTTGTATCAGTATGAACTCATGTATTCTTATTTTATTGAGTGGGTTATATTCTGTTACTATCATTATTTATCTTGATGCCCAAATGTCCCATATTGGGGCAGTAGGAACCCCTTCAAGCTGACTCCTGTATATTTTGGTATGTTCCCATCATTCTTTGAGCAGTTCTTTACTTTTTGGTATAACAAGATGATCCAGCCTCATCTTGTGCTTTCTTTGCCCCAGTGTTGGAATCAGCCATTTCTCCAGGAAACCTTCATCCCTTATAGTTTGGAAAACAAGATAAGAGCTAAGGTATATGTTTTTTTTTTTAAAGAGTACCCAAAGTGGTTTTCCTGGTTTGTCTGGAACCTATTGTAATAGAGGCTTATTGTATATAGGCGTTCTGTCCATAGAATGGGCAGGACTGAGGAGAAGTTGAAATAGTCCAGGAAGGTGAAAGAATGTAAGTAGAGTCACACTATGTGGAAGAGCCCAACTCACTCAGAGGAGCTACATTTCAGTGTGGCTTCAAGTAGAGGAGTCTGAGAATGAGGCAGGGACCAGTTCATTGAGGACTTTGCCATCCAAAGGAACTTAACCTTAGAGATGTCGAACCATCATAGAGGGTTTAAACTGGGTAGGGAAGAGATAAAATTTTGATAGATTTGCATTTTTAAGGACACTGTGCTGTCACTAGTGACAATATGTAGGATGGATTAGATAAATGCTTAAAATTGTTTTCCAACATAGTTGGCATTTTCCCTCTTAGAGGTCCAGTATTGCAGCTGCTGATACTAATGTGTCAGAGGGATAGTTGTCAGTAGTTTAAAGAGAGCAAGAAAAAGCCAGAGCACACAAGTTAAAGCTTGAGTCATTTATCTGTTTGTTGAAATGGCAGCAACTCTCCCTTTTAGTACTGCTTTTACAATCAAGACTGGAAGCTGAATGTCAATGTTTTCCATTGAAAAAAAAAACACAAACAAAAGATATAAAATATTGATGAATATGAATATTGCTACATTTTATTTTTCTTTATCTTTGGTAGTAACAGCTAACATTCACTAATGTAGACATTCCACCTAGTTTGTTATGGTAACCAAAATATGAAATGTAACAACCATGTTTTTTGAAATAATAGCAGATTGCATTTTTAGCTTGAAGTTTGTTGTTATAACAAGTTTTATTTTTGTACTATTTACAGCCTGTATCCCAGGCAGTTGGAATTGAACAAGCAACTCTTCTAAAACCGGATTTAGTTAGAAGGTGAGTATCTTCAAATTCATACCATCAAAACAATGAGAGTGTTTTGAAGTATTTGCACTCAATGGGTGCTTAGTGAATCTTGATTAGAGAAGCTTCTGTTTTCTTGTATTTGTGTGTATGTTCAATAAAATAGTAGGTATTTTACTTTTTAATGTTAATACTCATATGGGACATTAAATTATTGATTATTTTCTTGTTCTTCTTATTATAATACTCTATTCTTAAGAAAAGCTTAAAGGGGTTAAAAAAGACAATAGAGAATAGTGTAATTCAGAGTAAAAGTCCTGCTAATCTAAAGAAATTAGGTATAACCAGGTATATAATTGTGTTATTATCTGGTAGTTGGAAATTAATATTTTTCTCTATTGTTCAGATTGGATAATTTTTATTCTCTCTTCAAGTTCATTGGTTCTTTCTCCGGTTCATTCTGCTATTGTGCCCATTTGATGAGTTTATTTCTATGATTATACTTTTTTCCAGTTTTATTGAGAAACAGTGGACATACATCACTGTATAAGTTTAAGACATACATCTTGATGGTTTAATTTACATATACATTGTGAAATGATAACCACAATAGATTCAACTAACATCCATTTTCTCATCTAAATATAATAAACGAAAAGAAAAAAAAGGAAAAAAATCTCTCCTTGTGGTGAGAACTCACAGGATTTCCTTTTTTAACGACTTTCCTACATCTCATACAGCAGTGTTTACTATAGTCATTGTGTTGTGTATTACATCCCTAGTACTTATTTATCTATAACTGGAAGTTTGTATCTTTTGACCATCTTCCAGTTTTCCCTCTCCCCACCCTCTGCCTCTGGTAACCACAAGTCTGATCTCTTTTTCTGTGAATTTGTATGGGTTTTTTTTTTTTATTTCTGTTTTTCTTAGATTCCACTTATGAGATTGTACAGTATTTGTCTTTCTGTCTAACTTATTTCACTTAGCATAATGCCTTCAAAGTCCATTAATGATGCTGCAAATGGTAGGGTTTCCCCTTCTCCTCTGGCTAAATAATAGTCGCGTGCGCGCGCGTGAGTGTGTGTGTGTGTCTGTGCGTGTGCATACACCACAATTTCTTTATCCATTCATCCATCAATGGACAGACAGGTTGTTCCCATGTTTCATGTCTTGGCTATTGTAAAGAATGCTGCTATGAAAACAGGAGTGCAGGTATCTTTTTGAGTTAGTGTTTTTGTTTTTTGGGGATATATTCCCAGAAATCAAATTGCTGAATCATATGGTAGTTCTAGTTCTAATTTTTTGATGATCCTCCATACAGTTTTCCAGAGTGGCTATACCAATTTATAGTCCCACTAACTACACAATCATTCTCTTTTCTCCAAATCTTTGCCAGCATTTGTTATCTTGTCTTTTGGGTAATGGCCGTTCTAATAGGTGTGAGGCAGTATTTCTAGAGCTCAGTTTGCTGATACCCATTCTTGAGACAGAGGTACATGGGTGGCTCAGCTGGTTAAGTGTCTGCCTTTGGCTCAGGTCATGATCTCAGGGTCCTGGGATCAAGCCCTGTGTCAGGCTCCCTGTGCATTGAGGAGTCTGCTTCTCCTTCTCCCTCTGCCCCTTTCCCCAGCTTGTGTACACACGTGATCTCTCTCATGCTTTTTCACTCTCGTACTCTCTTTCTCAGATAAATAAATAAAATTTTTAAAAATTTAAAAAATTCTTGAGACAAAATGGAAACACAACATACCAGAACTTTTGGGATGCAGCAAAAGCATTTCTAGAAGGGACATTCACAGTAATAAATGTCTACATTAAGAAGCAGGAGAGATCCCAAATAAGGAACTTAACTCTGCACATTAAGGAATTATTAAAAGAGCAAACTAAGCCTGAAGTTAGCAGAAGAAATAATGATTAGAGTAGAAAGAAATGAAATAGAGAACAGAAAAACAACAGGACATTAACCAAACTAAGAGTTGGTTCTTTGAACAGATAAACTAAATTGACAAACCCTTAACTAGACTAAGCAAAGACAAAAGATTAAGGACCCAAAGCAACAAAATTATAAATGAAAAGGGAGGAATTACAACTGATAACACAGATATTCAAAGGATCAAAAGAAGCTATGATGAACATCTTAATGCCAACAAACTACAACCTAGAAATGGATAGATGCTTAGAAACATACAATTTACCAAGACTGAATCAGGAAGAAATAGAAAATCTGAATAGACCAATTACTATTAAGAACATTGAATCAGTAATCAAAACGTTCCCAACAAGTAAAAGCCCAGGACCAGATGGCTTCACGGGTGATTTTTACCAAATACTTAAGGAATAATTAACATTAATCCTTCTCAAACTCACAGTAGTGAAGATGAGGGAACCTTCCCAAACTCATTTTATCATATCAGCATTATACTGATACCAAAACCAGAAAAGGATACTGCTAGAAAAGAAAATGACAGGCCTATTCCCTGATAAATATAGATGCACAAAAACCTCAATAATATACTAGCAAACTGAATTCAACAGCAAATTAAAAGGATCATACACTATAATCAAGTAGTATTTATCCCTGGGATACAAGGATGGTTCATCATACTCAAATTAATGATTTGATTGAAAGAAATGACTCATATGATCATATTAATAGAATGAAATAAAAGAGTCATATGATCATCTCAGTAGATGCAAAAAGTGTGTTTGACATAATTAAATATTCATGGTAAAAACTCTTAAGAAATTAGACACAGAAGGAACATATCTCAATATAATAAAGGCTATGTATGGTAAATCCATATCTAACATCTTACTCAATGGTGAAATGTTGAAAGCTTTTCCTTGAATATCAAGAACAAAACAAGGGTACCTAAGATTAAAAATCTTAGAGCAGGGGCGCCTGGGTGGCTCAGTTGGTTAAGCAGCTGCCTTCGGCTCAGGTCATGATCCCAGTGTCCTGGGATTGAGTCCCACATTGGGCTCCTTGCTCCGCAGGGAGCCTGTTTCTCCCTGTGCCACTCTGCCTGTGCTCGCTCTCGCTCTCTCTCTCTCTCTCTCTCTCTCTGACAAATAAATAAATAAAATTTAAAAAAAAATCTTAGAGCAATGAGGGAAGAAAAGAGATAAAAGGTATCAATCCCATTTACAATAGTATCCCAAATAACAAAAATACATAAGGGACAAATTTAACAAAAGAAGGGAAAGATTTCTATTCTGAAAACTACAAAATATGGTTGAAAGAAATCAAAGAAAACACAAATAAACGAGTAGGTATTCTGTGTTTGTGGCTTAGAAGAATTAATGTTAAAATGTTAGTACCACTTCACAGCACTCACGATAGCACATACCCTCCCCAATGTCCATAGCCCCCTCCCCCTCTCCCAATCCCACCTCCCCCCAGCAACCCCCAGTTTGTTTTGTGAGATTAAGAGTCATTTATGGTTTGTCTCCCTCCCAATCCCTGTACCCCTGGGGATAAAAATACATCATATGTTTATTTAAAAAAAAATTTGGAAGGGGAGGCGAACCATAAGAGACCATGGACTCTGAAAAACAACCTGAGGGTTTTGAAGGGTCAGGGGTGGGAGGTTGGGGGAACAGGTGGTGGGTAATGGGGAGGGCACATTTTGCATGGAGTACTGGGTGTTGTGCAAAAACAATGAATACTGTTACGCTGAAAAAATAAATAAAATGAAAAAAAAATCAAATGGCCAATTAAGGGCAGGTCTATTTCTGAAATATTCTATTCTGTTGATCTATTTCTTGTTAATGCTAATACCACGTACTTTGATTACTACAATTTTACAGTAAGTGTGAGTCAGAGAATAGGATTTCTCCAACTTTGTTCTTACTCAAAATTACTTTCTCCATTATAGTGTCCTTGCATATTTTTATGTAAATTATATGCAAATTTTGGCATCAGCTTATACATTTCTACTGAAACGCCTCCTGAGATTTTCATTAAACTTATATTGAATTCATAAAAAAAAAAAAATGTTAGTACTACTGAAAGCCATCAATAGATTCAGTGCAATTCCTATCAAGATTCCAGTGCCATTTATCACAGAGCTAGAAGTACTCCTAAAATATATATAGAACCACAAAAGTAGCCAAGTAGCCAAAGAAATCCTGAGAAAGAGAAACAAAGCAGGCGACATCACACTTCCTGATTTCAAGCTATACTATAAAGTTACAGTCACCAAAACAGTATCATACTGGCATAACAACAGATAGACCAGTGGAGGACAATTAAGAGCCCAGATATAAAACCAAGCATATACAAGTCAACTAATATTTCACAAGGGAGCCAAGAATACTTAAAAGACAGTCTTTTCAATAAATGGGGTTGGGGTAATTGGATATTCACATGTAGAAGAATGAAACTAGATCCATATCTTACACCACTCACAAAAGTTAACTTGAAATGGATTAAAGACTTAAATGTAAGACCTGAAACCGTGAAACTCCTAGAAGAAAACACAGGAATAAAGCTCCTAGACAGGGGTCTTGGTAATGATTTCTTGGATATGACACCTAAAACACAGGCAACAGAATAAAAAATTAACAAGTGGGACTACACCAAACTACAAGCTTTCTGCACAACAAAAGAAACCATTAGCAAAGTGAAAAGAAAACCTATGGAATGGGAAAATATTTGCAAACTATGTATCTGATAACAGGTTAATAACCAAAATATGTAATGAACTCCTATAACTTGATAGCAAGAAGACAAATACCCCAATTAACAAATGGGCAAAGGACCCAAACAGACATTTCTCCGAACAAGATATACAAAAGGTCAACAGGTATGTAAAAAGATGTTTAATATCACTAGTCATTAGGGTAATGCACATAAAACAACAATGATATCTTACTAGTGAGAATATGCCCCCAACTTGATTCTGCAGATGAGCAAAACCACTCATTGGGTTTACTACTTGGACACTACAGGTATGAATTTGTCTGCCAAGGAATCATCTGTTGTCCTGTTGCAAACCCTGCCCTCCTTCCCTGTTATACTTGTATTCCCAGTGGTTGAGCCCTGCAGATTCTCCTGCGATGCCTGTAGTGTGAGATCAAAATAGCGGCTCCCACAAAGCTGCCCACAATGCTGAGTGAAGGCTGGTTGTCGCCCCGCCAGGCTCTCTTTTCCAACTGGAGGTATTAGAGGCTCCAGTACTATGCTGGCTTGGGATAGGGGCAATGTGGCCAATGTACAGCCACTTCTCTTACCCCTCTTTTTTTCTAGAGGGGGGAAGGAGAAAGGGAAAGCCTGAGCATGAGCAGGCGGAAGGGGCAAAGGGAGAGGGAGAGAAAATCCTAAGCGGTTTCCATGCCCAGCATGGAGCTCAACTCAGGCCTAGATCTCATTATCTGGTCTGAAATTAGTAGTCAGATGCAACTGACTGGGCCACCGAGGTGCCCCTTCTCTTATCCTTCTAATCCAGTCTGACTTGGTCTCTACGGTGCAGAGCGGTGGCTTCAGTCACACCCCCATCTTCTAGGAATCTTTCAGTGGTGTCTTGTTCTTGAATAGTTATTAGTTGTTCTTGTGAGCAAAGGCAGAAACAACCTATGTTGCCATCTTGGTGATGTCACTTCCTGTGATTGTGCTTTATTTTTATAATTTTCCTTAATTCTCTCTTAATATCTTTATTTTTCTATGAGATTTTCTGTTTTCGCATTTGCTTCTAGAATATTTGTAATTGCTCATTGAAGCATTATGATGATGGCTGCTTTAAAATCCTTATCAAGGGGTGCCTGGGTGGCTCAGTGGGTTAAAGCCTCTGCCTTCAGCTCAGGTCATGGTCCCAGGGTCCTGGGATAGAGCCCCAATCGGGCTCTCTGCTCCACAGGGAGCCTGCTTCCTCCCCTCTCTCTCTGCCTGCCTCTCTGCCTACTTGTGATCTCTCTCTCTGTCAAGTAAATAAATAAAGTCTTTTAAAAAAATAAAATCCTCATCAATAAGGGACGCCTGGGTGGCAAGTCAGTTAAGCATCTGCCTTTGACTCAGGTCATGATCTCAGGGTCCTGGGATTGAGTCCAGCACTGGGACTTCTTGCTCAGCGGGGAGCCGGCTTTTCCCTCTATCTGCTGCTCCCCGTGCTTGTTCATTCTCTCTCTCTCTCTCTCTCTGATAAATAAATAAATAAAATCTTTAACAAAATAAAATCCTTGTCAGATAAATCCAGTATCTGATTCATCCTGGTGTTGGCATTTCTTGATTGTCTTTTTGTATTCAAATTGTTATTTTCCTGACTTTTGGTATGATAAGGAATTTTCATTTGTCTTCTGGACATTTAGAATATTATTTTGGGAGACTTTGGATCATATTTAAATACTGTATTTTAGCGGGCTGTTACCCTATTTAGATGCGTAGGTTCTGATCTACTTTTGTGGGCTGTGGTTCTAATGACAATTTAGTTTTCAGAGTCCTTGTAGTATTCGTACTAGTAGTACTAGTTCACCTTGCTTGGTTCACTTGACACCACTAGGCCCCATTGCTGCTCCCCCAGGCCAGAACTCCAGGCCACATGCTACTGGTGGAGCTCCCTCTAATCTTACTAGGGGAGGGAAGAGCTCCCTGAACTACCTTCTGCTGGGTTGGGGGTCAGGAGACCACTGGTCTTGCTGCCTTTGCCTTTGAGCTGAGAGTCAGGAGACACTGAGCCTGGACTGTCTTGTCACTGGGTGGGTAATTGGGAGATGCCAAACTGCTTTGTTTTTCCTTGAATCCTGGGAGTCCCTAGCCAGTCCACTTTCATATTTTTATCCTTCAGTATCTAGCTGTGATTGTCTACTCTATTTAATTTCCACACTATTTAGTTGGACTTAAGAGGTGGGAAGAACAGAGAGAGTTGAATTTCTGCCATCTGTCCCAGACCCTGAACTGGTGTTTTAAGATTACTTTGAAATGCAAACGAAATAGCCCTGTTGACTAGAATTATGTCCCTTTTATCTTTTAAAGGTGTTGTTACTATTATTTTTTTGTATATTAAAAAACTAAGAGCAGTATTATGTATCTCCTTCCACCATTTGTTTTTTTTTTAAGATTTATTTATTTGAGAAAGAGGGGAAAAATTGAGTAGGGGAAGGGACAGAGGGAGAGGGAAAGAGAATCTTCAAGCAGTCTCCCCACTGAGTGTGGAGCCCTATGTGGGGCTTGAACCCAGGACACTGAGATCATGACCTGAGCTGAAACCAAGAGTCAGACACTTAACCGACTGAGCCACCCAGGGGCCCCCTTCTACCACATGTATTTATATAATTTTTTTAACATGAACATACGAAAAATTTTAGAAGTTATTTTTATATCTTCTTTCATATCTTTAAATATTTCAGGAGTAGTTTCCAGGAGAAAGGAATTTACCTAAAAATTGACTTAAAAGATATGTGTTTGGTGCTAACAGATCTTTTCATTTAATTTTTTAAATAGATTTTAATTTATTTATTTGACAGAGATCACAAGTAGGCAGAGAAGCAGGCAGAGAGAAAGGAGGAAGCAGGCTCCCTGCTGAGCAGAGAGCCCGATGTGGGGCTTGATCCCAGGATGTTGGGATCGTGACCTGAGCTGAAGGCAGAGGCTTTAACCCACTGAGCCACCCAGGCGCCCCTTCATTTAATTTTTAAATGTGTTTACTGGAAATTTTGTATTTATTGCAATATCTTCAAACTTATTAAAGAAAATGCTGAAAAGTGTCCTGACACAGATGAACTGAAAGATAGCTGCCATTTCATAAGCATACTGATATGAACCTGCAAGATATAACTAGTTAAAATTAATTACATTGAACCATATTTTTTTTTAAAGATTTTATTTATTTATGTGACAGATAGAGATTACAAGCAGGCAGAGAGGCAGGCAGAGAGAGAAGGGGAAACAGGCTCCCCGCAGAGCAGAGAGCCCAATGCGGGGCTCGATCCCAGGACCCCAGGATCATGACCTGAGCCGAAGGCAGAGGCTTTAACCCACTGAGCCACCCAGGCGCCCCTACATTGAACCATTGTAATATCATTCATTTTAAAATTTTTTTACCAGAATTGTAGTGTATTTTATTTCATTATTTATTTTATTGAAGTATAACTGACATAAAAATTTATATTAGTTTAAAATACACAACATAATGATTTGATATTTGTATATATTGTAAAATGATCACCGCAGTAAGTGTAGTGAACATCTATCACCATACATAGTTACAGAATTTTTTTCTTGTGAACTTTTAAGATCTAATCTCTTAGCAACTTTGAAATATACAAAATAGTATTATTAACTGTGGTCACTGTGATGTACATGACATCTCAAGAATTACTTATTTTATAAAAGGAAGTTTATATCTTTGACTGCCTTCAACCATTTTGCTCAATACATTTCCCACCTCTGGCAACTTGTGGCAACAATTAATTAATCATTAATCTGTTCTCTGTATATAGGAGTCTGTTTTTTTAATTCCACATATTATGGTATTTTTCTTTCTGTTTCTGACTTATTTCCCTTAACATGAGAAATATAAAGAGGAAAGTAATGTCCTGAGGGTCTGTTCATGCTATTGAAAATAGCAAGACTCCATTATTTTTTTATGGCTGAATACTATTCCTTACTGTGTGTGTAAACATGAATATAACACATTTCCCTTTTTCCTTTAAGTATAGTGTTTTATTTTTTATTTTTTTTAACATTCAGTGTTTGATTAGTTTTAGGTGTATGATATAGTGATTCAACAATTCCAAACAATTCCCAGTGCTCAGTATGAGAAGTGCACACCTTATTCCCCATTCCATTTTTAACCCATTCCCCCCCACCTTCCTTTTGTGACACTTTGTTCTTTATAATGATGAGTCCGTTTCTTCATTTGTCTGCCTCTCCTCTGTATTTTTGTCCCTTTGCTTATTGATTTTGTTTCTTAAGTTCCAAATATGAGGGAAATTATATAGTATTTGTCTTTCTCTGTCTTCACTTAGCATTATACTCTCCACCTCTATCCATATAATTTCCATTCTTTTTTATGGCTGAATAATATCCCATTGTGTGTATATACACCAACTCTTCTTTATTCATTAATTGATAGACACTTGGGCTGCTTCCATAATTTGGCTATTGTAAATAGTGCTGCTATAAACAGAGGGGTGGATGTATCTTTTTGAATTAGTGTTTTTGCATTCCTTGGATAAATCCCCAGTAGTGCAATTGCTGGATCAGAGGCTAGTTCTATTTTTAACTTTTTGAGGAACATCCATACTACTTTTTGTAGTCACTGTACCAGTCTGCAGTCCCACCAACATTGCAAGAGTGTTCCCTTTCTCTGCATCCTTGCCAACATGTGTTGATTCTTGTGTTGTAGGTTTTAGCCATTCCAATAAGCGTGAAGTTGTAGCTTAGTGTAGATTTGATTACATTTCTCTGATTATAAGTGATGTTGAATATCTTTTCATGTATCTGCTGGCCATCTGGATGTGTTTGGAGAAATGGCTGTTCATTTCTTCTACCCTAATTGGGTTGTTTGTTTGGTTTTTTTTTTTTCCATTTTATTTATTTTTTCAGCGTAACAGTATTCATTCTTTTTGCACAACACCCAGTGCTCCATGCAAAATGTGCCCTCCCTATTACCTACCACCTGTTCCCCCAACCTCCTACCCCTGACCCTTCAAAACCCTCAGGTTGTTTTTCAGAGTCCATAGTCTCTTATGGTTCGCCTCCCCTTCCAAAATTTTTTTTTTAATAAACATATAATGTATTTTTATCCCCAGGGGTACAGGTCTGTGAATCGCCAGGTTTACACACTTCACAGCACTCACGATAGCACATACCCTCCCCAATGTCCATAGCCCCCTCCCCCTCTCCCAATCCCACCTCCCCCCAGCAACCCCCAGTTTGTTTTGTGAGATTAAGAGTCATTTATGGTTTGTCTCCCTCCCAATCCCATCTTGTTTCATTTATTCTTCTCCTATCCCCCTAACCCCCCATGTTGCTTCTCCATGTCCTCATATCAGGGAGATCATATGATAGTTGTCTTTCTCCGATTGACTTATTTCACTAAGCATGATACGCTCTAGTTCCATCCACGTCGTTGCAAATGGCAAGATTTCATTTCTTTTGATGGCTGCATAATATTCCATTGTGTATATATACCACATCTTCATCTAGGTTCTTATAGACATTGCTGCTATAAACATTCGGGTACACGTGCCCCTTCGGGTTGTTTGTTTTTTGAGTGTTGAGTTTTATAAGTTCTTTATATTTGGGTACTAACCCTTTATCAAATGTGTCATTTGCAAATGTCTGATCCCATTCAGTAGGTTGTCTTTCAGTTTGTTGATTATTTCCTTCACTATAGAGAAACTTTTTATTTTGGTATAGTTCCTATAGTTTATTTTTGCTTTTGTTTCCCTTGCCTCAGGAGACTTATCTAAAAAGAAGTTGCTAGGGCTGAGGTCAGAGAAGTTATTGCTGTCTAGGCTTTTTATGATTTCAGGTCTCCCATTTAGGTCTTTCATCCATTTTGAATTTATTCTTGTATATGGTGTAAGAAAATGGTCCAGTTCCATTGTTTTGCATGTTGTTGTCCAGTTTTGCCAACATTTGTTGAAGATAATATTTTTTTCCTACTGGATGTTCTTTCCTGCTTTGTCAGAGATTAATTGACCATATAGTTGTGAGTTTATTTCTGAAATTCTGTTCTGTTCTATTGATCTATATGTCTGTTTTTGTGCCAGTACTGTTTTGGTCACTACAGCTTTGTAATATAATGTGAAGTCCAGAGTTGTGATGCCACCAGCTTTGCTTTTCTTTTTCAAGATTGCTTTGCCTATTCAGGGTGTTTTGTGATTTCATACTAATTTTAGGACCATTTGTTCTAGTTATTTGAAAAAAAAAGTTAGTATATTTTTTTTAAAAGTTAGTATTTTGACAGAGATTGCATTTAATCTATAGATTGCTTTTGTAGTATAGACATTTTGACAGTATTTATTCTAATCTATCAGTGTGGAATGTCTTTATATTTCTTTGTGTCATCTTTAATTTCTTTCATCACTGTTTTATAGTTTTCAGAGTACAGATCTTTTACCTCTTTGTTTAGGTTTATTCCTATGTATCTTACTATTTTTGGTACAATTGTAAATGAGATTGGTTTCCTAATTTCTCTTTCTACTGCTACATTATTGGTGTATAGAAATGGAACAGATATCTGAGGTGCGTGGGTGGCTCATTTGGTTAAGTGTTACCTCTTGATTTCCACTCAGGTCATGATCTCAGGAACCTGGGATCGAGCCCCACGTTGAGCATGCTTAAGATCCTTTATCTCTCTCTGCCTCTGCTCCTCTCCCGCTCATGAGCTGGCTCTCTCTTCCTCTCTAAAATAAATAAATCTTTAAAGAAGAAAGAAATGCAACACGTATCTGTATATTGATTTTGTATCCTGCAACTTTACTGATTTCTTTATCAGTTCTGGCAGTTTTGTGGTAGAGTCATTTGGGTTTTCTATAGACAGTATCACGTCATCTGCAAATAGTGAAAGTTTTACTTCTTCCTACCAATTTGGATGCCTTTTATTGTTTTGTTGTTGTTTGATTTCTGTGGCTTGACTTCTAGTAGTATCTTGAATAAAAGTGGAAGAGTAGACATCCTTGACTTGTTGCTGACCTTAGGGGGAACACTCTCAGTTCTTCCTCATTAAGTATGATGTTACCTCTGTGTTTTACGTAGATGGCCTTTATTCTGTTGAGGTATGTTTCCTCTATACCTATTTCACTGAAGGTTTTCATCATAAATGGATGTTATACTATGTCAAATGCTTTTCCGGCATCTGTTGAAATGATCAAATGGTTCTTATTCTTTCTCTTATTGATGTGATGTAATGTAATGATTAGTGATGTAATGTGTTGATTGATTTGCAAATATTAAACCACCCTTAAAATCTAGGAGTAAATCCCACTTGATTGTGGTGAATGATTTTTTTAAATGTACTGTTAGATTTGGTTTCCTAGTGTTTTGTTGAGGATTTTTGTGTCTATATTCATCAAGGTTAAAGGATATTGGCCGTGGTACTCTTTTTTTAGTGGTATCTTTATCTGGTTTTGGTATCAGGGTAATGTTAGTCTCATGGAATGGACTTGGAAGTTTTCTTTCCTTTTCTATTTTTTGGAACATTTTTAGAAGAATAGATATTAACTCTTCCTTAAATGTTTGGTAAAATTCACCTGTGAAGCCATCTGGTCCTGGACTTTTATTTGTTGGGAGTTTTTGATTACTAGCTCAATTTCTTTGCTGGTTATTGGTCTGTCCAAATTTTCTGTTTGTTCCAGTTTCAGTTTTGGGAGTTGATGTGATTCTATGTATTTATTCATTCCTTCTAGGTTGTCCAGTTTGTTGCATATAGTTTTTTCATAATATTCTCCTCTCTGTGGTGTTGATTATGTCTCCTCTCTCATTTGTGGTTTTATTTATTTGGGTTCTTTCTCTTTTCTTTTTGCTAAGTCTGGCTAAAGGTTTATCAGTTGTATTTATTTTTTTTTTCATAAAGCCAGCCCTTCCTTTCACTGGTCTATTCTATTTGTTTTTTACAGTTTCTATATTGTTTATTTCTGCTCTAATCTTTATTCTTTCCATCCGCTGGTTTAAGGTTTTTTGGTTTTTTCCTAGCTCCTTTAGATGTAAGGTCAGGTTGTTTATTTGAGAGTTTTCTTACTTTTTGAGGTACACCTATATTGTTGTTATAAACTTCCATGTTAGAACAGCTTTTGCTGGGCGCCTGGGTGGCTCAGTCAGTTAAGCATCTGCCTTCAGCTCAGGTCTTGATCCCAAGGTCCTGGGATCAAGTCCCACATCGGGCTCCCTGCTCAGCGGCGTGTCTGCTTCTCCCTCTGCCTCTACCTCCCTCCTTGTGCTTGTGCTCTTTGTTTCTCATGCTCTCTCTCTCTCTCTTTCTAATGAATAAATAAAATATTTTTAAAAAACAGCTTTTGTTGCAACCCCGAGGTTTTGGACCATTGTGTTCTCATTTTCATTTGTTTCCATGTACTTTTTTATTTCTTCTTTTGTTTCCTGGTTGAGCCATTCATTGACTAGTTGCGTGTTGTTTAACCTGCATATATTTGTGGTCTTTCTAGATTTTTTTCTTGTGGTTGACCTCTGGTTTCATAGCGTTGTAGTCAGAAAAGATGCATGGTGTGACTTCAGTCTTCTTGAATTTATTGTGGCTTGTTTTGAGAGCTAGTATGTGATCTATTCTGTAGGTTGTTCAGTGTGCACTTGAAAAGAATATGTATTCTGCTATGTTAGGGTGGAATGTTCTGAATATATGTCTTAAATCCATGTGTTCCAGTGTGTCATTCAAAGCCATTGTTTCCTTGCTGATGTTTTTTTTTTAAGATTTTATTTATTTATTTGAGAGATTGAGAGCGAGAGAGAAAGTGCATGAGCAGAGGGGAGGGGCTGAGCAAGAGGGAGAAGCAGACTCCCTACTGAGCAGGGAGTCCTCCTCAGGGCTCTATGCCAGGCAGGATTGCGAAATCATGACCTGAGCTAAAGGCAAATGCTTAACTGCCTGAGCCTCCTAGGAGACCCAGTTTCTATTTAGTTGATCAGCCCATTGATGTAAGTGGGGTGTTAAAGTACCCAACTATTGTATGATTATTGATTATATTTGTTATTAACTCTTTGTCTTCTTTTGCTCATATGTTGGGTGCCTAGATATTTACAATTATTGTATTTTCTGATTGGCTATCCCCTTCATGGTTATATGTTGTCCTCCTTTTTCTCTTGTTAGTCTTTGTTTTAAAGTCTGTTTTCTCTGATACCAGTATTGCTCCTCCATCTTTCTGTTGATAGCCATTTTCATTATAGATGTTTCTCTACTGTCTCATTTTCAATCGCTTGGTTTCTTTAGGTCTAAAATGAGTCTCTTGTAGGCTGCATATAGATAGGTCTTATTTTTTTTTTTTTATCCATTCCGTCTCCCTGTGAGTTTTGATTGGAGAATTTAGTCCATTTACCTTCATAGTAATTATTAAAAATGTATTGTCATTTTATTCTTTGTTTTGTGGTTGTTTCTGAAGATTTTTGCTGATCCTTTATTGTTTTTATTTCTTTCATCATTTGATTTTCCTTATTGATATATTTAGATTTTCTTCTCTCTGTTCTTTACGTATTTATTAGTGGTTTTTGATATATGGTTACCATTAGGTCTGTGTGTGATGTCTTCTGCCAGTAGCAGTCTATATTAATTTGATGGTCGTTGAAGTTTGGACCCATTCTTTACTCTTCTCCTCCCCACATTTTAGGAACATTTTGTCATATTTCACAAATTTACATATTTTACATGTTTTCCATTTATTTTTTAATGTCTTGGCTGAATTTTTACAGAAATATTAATTTTTACTTCTTTAGTTTCCTAGCTTTCTACTTTCACTTTTGGTCTCTCCTTTCTACTCACAGAGTCCCCTTTAATATTTTTTACACAGCTGGTTTAGTCATCATGAACTCCTTTAGTTTTTATTTCTCCTTCTATTCTGAATGGTAGCCTTGCTGTATAGAGTATTCTTGGCTGCAGATTTTTCTCATTCAGTACTTTGAACTTATCATGCTACTCCCCTCTGGCTTGCAAAGTTTCTGCTGAAAAATCTGCTATCCTTTTGTGTTTCTCTTTTATGTTACTATCTTCTTTTGCCTTGCTGCTTTTAAAATTTTTTAAAAAGATTTTATTTATTCATTTGATAGAGGGAGGGAAAGAGAGCAGAAGCAGGGGGGCTGCAGAGGGAGATGGGGGAAGCAGGTACCTGATGTGTGGTTGAATCCCATACCCTGGGATCATGGCTTGAGCTGAAGGCAGATGCTTAACTGACTTGAGCCCCCCAGATGCCTCTTAAATTTTTTTTCTTCATCACTGTTTTTTTTTTTACCAGTTTAATTACAATATATCTTGGTATGGATCCCCTTGTTGATTTTATTGGGGGTTCTCATGCCTCCTGGATCTGGATATTTGTTACCTTCTCCAGATTAGGGAAGTTTTCAGCTATTATTTCTTCCAATAAATTTTCTACCCTGTTTTCTCTCTCTTATTCTAGGACTCCTATAATATGAATGTTATTACATTTGGTGGAGTCACTGTGTTCCCTATGTCTATTTTCATTTCTCATAATTCTTTTTTCTCTCTTGTTCAACTTGATGACTTTCCATTATTCTGGCTTCTAGATCACTAATTTGCTCCTCTACTTCTTCTATCCTTCTCTTCGTTCCATCAAATGTGCTTCTTATTGAGCCCTTTATTTCAGCTGTTATTCCTTATCTCTGTGTTAAGGGTCTCACTGATGTCCTCCATTCTTTTTTCAAGTCCAGTGAGTATGTTTGTGATCATTACTTTAAATTCCCTATCAGCATGTTAAGTATTTCTGTTTTGCTTAGATTTCTGGCTGTGGCCTTGTCCTGTTCTTTCATTTTGGATAAATTTCTCTGTCTTCTCATTTTACCTACATTACTGTGCCTGTTTCTGTGCTTTAGGAAAGTCAACAATATCTTCTATTCTTGAGGGTAATGGCCTTATGATGAGGATATCCTATAATGCCTTGCCCAGTAGTATCCCTTGTTCCCTAGGGCCTGGTGCTTACAGGAGTGTCTCCAGTGTGTGCTGTATATGCTCTTCTTTTGTTCTAGTCACTTTATCCTTCAGGCCAGTTGTTTGTGAGGCTCTATTTGTGTGTTGTGGGTAGTATTTGATCCCTTGCCTGAATGTGGCATGTTTTAGCTAGGTGTGCTCTGGTCTGTTTGTGAGGTGAGACCTACACCAACACTATAACTAGTGCTCTGCAAAACTCCTAAGTCAGGAAGCATTGTGTGGACAGGGTTCGGGGCTCATCTTCTGCGGGAGGGAGTCGTCAAGGTGGGATTGTAGCAGTGGAGGCTGGGAATGGGAGTTCCACTAGAATGTGGGAGAGGCATGGCTTGGTATAAGCATGTAAGGTTGGGTTGTCAGCATTGTGCTGGTTTCTGTCATGGCTCTGTGCTTACACTTAGGGTCGGGGAAGGAAATGGCACCACCTAGTTCGTTTCTTCCTGGAGGTTTCTCTCCATGAATGATGCCTCTCTGGGATGTGGTCTGAAATGAACAAATAACCTCCCCACCATGTACTCCAGGTGCTCTTCAGATCACTGTTGCCA
This sequence comes from Meles meles, assembly GCF_922984935.1. Taxonomy (NCBI): domain Eukaryota; kingdom Metazoa; phylum Chordata; class Mammalia; order Carnivora; family Mustelidae; genus Meles; species Meles meles. The sequence continues at coordinate 47,522,945 of NC_060087.1, read as the reverse complement.
CACTGTATACTCACAGGTTGTTTGCCTGCCTCCTCTGCAAGTGTAGCACAATGCCCTCTGGGCTGTATCCCAGCCAAGCCCAGTGAACTTTAAAACTCTAGATTTTATGCCTTGCTGGTTGCTGAAAGTCAAAAAATTTGGCCCCGCTTGTTGTCCAAGCCAATTGCTATGGGGATTTGTTCCCATCCACTCCCCTGTGTATTAGTCTGGTAACCCTTTTCTGTGACTGCTGCTTCCTTCCCACCCCAGTGACCACTATCTGATTCTCTCCCTAAACATGTCTCCACACTTTCTATCTTCTTCAGTGTGGCTGCTTCTGTACCTTTAGTTGTGTAGTTGTTCTTCCAGTCTTCAGGCCAATGCTGGTGTATTTTGGATCTTTTGATAGTTATCTGGTTGTATTCATGGGACAGGCGAGCATAGGGTCCTCCTATTCCGCCACCATCTTCCAATGAACCTTTACCACATTTTTAAAAATCTCATTTTCATTTTTTCTTCTTTCTTATACCCTATTTGTCTGTTTATGTCCTTTTGAGTTCAGTATATAAACAGGTATATTTTGAGTGAAAATTGTTTTTTAGAAGATTTATTTGAACACATTAATAATATACCCAAAACAAGCAAGATAAAATTGATCAAGAGCAACCTCTGATAAAAGGTTCCACAAAGATCTGTCAATGTCCTTGTTTTTCTTTTATTCCCACTACTGTCAGGTGATTGCCAAAAAAATACGTGTTATCTCAGTTTTTTGCAACTTTGAATAACATCTTCATTGAGATATAATTCACATACCATTAAATTAACCAGTTTAAAGTGTACAATGAGCTTTTTGTATATTCTCAGACATTATATTTCTTATTTATTTCCTTAAACTGATTTTGTATTATTTTATAATTGGAATTTTTCTAGAATTTTACCGTCAGAATGGAATTATTCTAGATGCCATAGAATTTCAAATGTTAATTCTAATTTGGGTTAAATACTGGGCTTTGAGAATCATGGAATAATGTTTTCCCTGAGAAATTGAATATGACTTGGTTTTGTTTTTTTCTAATAACTAGTTTGAATTCTGATGTGGCAGCTGTGAAAGAAAACATCAATACTCCTGATAACCCATGTGGAAATGGCAAACAAGATCGGATCAAACAAAGAAGAGCTTCCTGTCCTCGACCAGAGAAGGGGACTAAATTCCAACTTACTGTCCTTCAGGTCAGTGTGTAAATATTATTTGGTAAAGAGTGTGTGTAGAGGTCTGTGTTGACAGGTTGGGACCATGTTGCTTCAGACATAAGTATAGAGCATTGCAGAATGCTGACATGTCTTTCATTAAAATCTTTTCTGATTATAATATTCTGTACTAGGAAATATAGGCCAAATATTAGGAAGAAAATAAAAATCACTTTTTACCACCTCTCAGAGATAGTTCCTATTAATGTTTTAGTTTTCATCTTTCTTTCCTGTATGTATGTGTACTATTTTACATTATTAAGGTTGTAATAGTACTAGAAATAGTAGCATATTTATTGCATTCTTTTGTGGTAGAAACCCCAAATGTTATGCATTTGTTTTATCATTTAATCCTTCAGTACGCCTGTATGATAGATGTTAGTATACTCATCTTTACAAATGAAGATGATGAAGATTTGAGAGGTAAAGTAATTTGCCTGAGGTCATTGAATTGGCAAGTGATTGTTGGATCTGAATCCATTTCAGACTTTAAAGCTGGTATTCTAACCAATGTGATAAACATTTTGGATGGATGCTTAAACCTATATATATAATTTCATATTCTTCTTTTTCTTTTGCTGAACACACACACATGTACACACACATATATACACATATATATTATTCGTATTAAGTTTTTAATTTTAATTCCAGTATAGTTAACATACAGTGTTATATTAGTTTTAGGTGTACAATATAGTTACTCAACAGTTGTGTACATTACTTAGTGGTCATCATGATAAAGGTAATCTAATCCATATCATCTATCTCACCCATCCCCCATATACTTCCCCTGTGATAAACAGGGGAGGTTTTTTGATTACTGACTCAAGTTCTTTGCTGGTTATCTATTTCTTGGTTGTGTCTCTCTCTCTTTTTTTTTTCAATTTTTCATTTGTTCTTAAATACCGCATATGAGTAAAATGTTATTTGTCCTTGTCTCACTGACTTATTGTACTTAGCATTACACTATCGAGTGCCATCCATTTTGCTACAAATGGCAAGATTTCATTCTTTTTTATGGCTGAATGATATTCCATTGTGTGTGTATATATGTATGTGTATATATATCTGTATCTACATAGATATAAGATATATACACACCCTACATCTTCTTTATCCAATCTTCAGTTGATGGGCACTTGACTTGCTTCCATATCTTGCTTATTGTAAATAGTGCTGCTATTAACATAGGGGTATATATATCCCTTTGAATTAGTGCTTATATATTCTTTATGTAAATAGCCAGTAGTATGATTGCTGGATCATGGGGTAGTTCTATTTTGAACTTTTTGAGGAACTTCCATAGTCTTTTCCATAGTGGCTACACCAGTTTGGATTCCAAGCAATAATGCATGAGTGTTCCTTTTTTGCCACATCCTTGTCAATAACTATTTTTTCTTGTGTTGTTGATTTTAGCCATTCCAACAAGCATGAGGTGATAGCTCATTGTAGTTTTGATTTTCAGGTCTGTGATGATGAGCATCTTTTCATGTGTCTGTTGGCCATCTGAATGTCTTCTTTGGAGAAATGTCTGTTTGTGTCTTCTGGCAACTTTGTAATTGGATTATTTGTTTTTGTTGTGTTGAGTTTTACAAATTCTTTATACATTTTATATGCTAGCCCTTTATCAGATATGTAATTTGCAAATATCTTCTCCCATTCCATAGGTTGCCTTTAGTTCTTAATTGTTTCCTTTGCTATTTAGAAGATTTTGTTTTGATGTAGTCACAGTAGATCATTTTTGCTTTCGTGTCCCTTTCTTCAGGAAATATAACTAGAAAGAAGTTGCTAGTGCTGATACCAGGAAGTTACTGTTTGTATTCTCTTCTAGGATTTTTACAGTTTTAGGTCTTACATTTAGATCTTTAATCCATTTTGAATTTATTTTTTGTATATGGTGTAAGAAAGTGGTGAAATTTTATTCTTTCTTTTTTAAAGATTTTATTTATTTATTTGACAGAGAGAGAGAGATCACAAGCAGGCACAGACGCAGGCAGAGGGAGAGGGGGAAGCAGGCTCCCTGCTGAGCAGAGAGCCCGATGCGGGGCTCGATCCCAGGACCCCGAGATCATGACCCGAGCCGAAGGCAGAGGCTTCAACCTACTGAGCCACCTAGGCGCCCCTGAAATTTTATTCTTTTGCATATTGCTCTCCAGTTTTTCCAAAGCCATTTGTTGAAGAGACTGTCCTTTTACCATTGGATATTATTTCCTGCTTTGTTGAAGATTAATTGATCCTAAAGTTGTGGGTTTACTTCTAGATTTTCTGTTATTGTTCATTGATTTATCTGTTTATTTTTATGCCAGCACCGTAGTGTTTTGATTAATACAGCTTAGTCGTATAACCTGATGTCTAGATTTCTGTTGCCTCCAGCTTTGCTTTTCCTTTTCCTTTTATTTTGCAAAGATTTATTTGTTCATTTTTTAGAGAGGAAGAGAGAGCTTGTGTGTGAGTGGAGGGAAGGGCACAGAGAAAGGGAGAAGAAGAGAAGCAAACTGCCTGCTGAGCTTGGAGCCCTATGTGAGGCTCAGTCTCACAACCCTGAGCTCATGACCTGAGCTGAAATCAAGAGCCTGATGCTTAACTAACTGAGCCACCCAGGCACCCCTGCTTTTCCTTTTAAACATTGATTTTTGTGTGTATGTTCATCAGGGATATTGGCTTGGAGTTCTCTTTTCTAGTGGTGTCTTTATCTGGTTTTGGTGTCAGAGTAATGCTGGTGTCATAGAATAAATTGGCAAGTGTTCCGTTCTTCTCTATTTTTTGAAATAGTGTGAGAAGAATAGGTATTAACTCTTCTTTATATGTTTGGTAGAATTTGCTTGTGAAGGCATCTGGACCTGGGCTTTTTTTGTTGGGAGTTTTTGATTACTGACTCAAGTTCTTTGTTGGTTATCTGTTCAAATTTTCTATTCCCTTCTGTTTCAGTTTTGGTAGTTTATATGTTTGTAGGAATTTATCCATTTCTTCTAGGTTTCCTAATTTTTAGCATATAATTTTTAATAATATTCTCTTGTGATTGTTTCTATCTATGTGTGGTGTTGGTTGTTATTTCTCTTTGCTCATTTGTGATTTATTTGAGCACTTTTCTTCTTGATAAGTGTCGGTAGAGGTTTATCAGTTTTATTCATTTTTTTCATAGAGCTAACCCTTCCTTTCACTGGTCTACTCTATTTTTTTTTCCAGTTTCTGTATCGTTTATTTCTGCTCTAATCTTTATCTTTCCTTCTGCTGGTTTAAGGTTCTGTTTGTTGGTTTTTTCCTAGCTCCTTTAGATGCAAGGTCAGGTTGTTTTTTTGAGAGTTTTCTTGCTTTTTGAGGTGCTCCTAGATTGTTGTTATAAACTTCCATGTTAGAACAGCTTTTGCTGAGTGCCTGGGTGGCTCAGTTAGTTAAGCATCTGCGTTCAGCTCAGGTCATGATCCCGGGATCCTGGGATCAAGTCCCACATCAGGCTCCCTGCTCAGCAGGGCGTCTACTTCTCCAACTGCCTCTGCACCTCCCTCCTTGTGCTTGTGCTCTCTCTCTTTCTCATTCTCTCTCTCTCTCAAATGAAAAAATATTTTCAAAAAACAGCTTTTGTTGCATCCCAGAGGTTTTGGACCATTGTGTTCTCATTTTCATTTGTTTCCATTTCATTTGTTTCTTTTTTATTTCTTCTTTTGTTTCATGGTTGAGCCATTCATTGACTAGTCTTGTGTTATTTAACCTGCATATATTTGTGGTCTTTCTAGATTTTTTTTTCTTGTGGCTGACTTCTGTTTTCATAGCGTTGTGGTCAGAAAAGATGCATGGTATGACTTCAATCTTCTTGAATTTATTGTGACTTGTTTTGAGAGTTAATATGTGATCTATTCTGTAGGTTGTTCAGTGTGCATTTGAAAAGACTGTGTATTCTGCTGTTTTAGTGTGGAATGTTCTGAATGTATGTGTTAAATGCATCTGTCCATTGTGTCATTCAAAGGCAGTGTTTCCTTGTTCATTTTCTGTTTGGATGATATGTCCATTGATATAAGTAGGGTGTTTAAGTCCCCTGCTATTACTGATTATTATCGATAAGTTCCTTTATGTTTGCTATTACTGTTTTACGTATTTCGCTGGTCCCATGTTAGGTTCATAAATATTTGCAGGTGTTAAAGCTTCTTGTTGGATTGTCACCTTTATTGTTATGTCTTTTTTAATGTCTTCTTATATTTTTGGTTTAAATGTCTAGTTTGATGTAAGTATTTTGGCTTTCTTTTGACATCCATTTGCATGATAGATGTTTATCCACCCTGCCACTTTCAATCTTCTTAAGTCTTTAAGTGTAGAATTGATCTTTTGTAGGCAGCATATAGATGGGCATTGTATTCTTATACATTCTGTTACCCTATGTCTTTTCACTGGAGTATTTATTCCAGTTATTACACGGAAAGTAATTATCAATTACATATCTATTAGATATGTACTTATTGCATTTTATTACTTGTTTATGGTTATTTCTGAAGATTTTTTTTCTCTCCCTTTCTTGTGTTTTTCTCTTTCATATATTGCTGATTTTTCAGTTTTATATTTGGATTTCTTTATCTTTGAATATTAGTGGTTTTGATATGTGATATTGGGTGTATGATAAATTTGATTTAACATTTACTGCATATTGCAGTCTGTGTTAAGTTGGTGGTCATTTAAGTTTGAAACAATTCTTTACTCCTCTTCTCCCCATGTTTTAGGTATAGGTTAGTTCATGTTATCCTTTTTTTTGGTGAGTTCCTTAACTGATTTTTTTTTTTACAAAAATACTCATTTTTACCACTTCTCTGTTTCTGCACCTGTACTGTCACTTTTCCTCTTTTTTACTTTTAAAGACTTATTTATTCATTTATCAAAATTATTTATTTATTTATTTACTTTGGAGAGAGAGAGAGCGAGCACACTTGAGTAGGGCTAGGGGCAGAAGGAGAAGGAGAGAGAATCTCTAGCAGACTCCCTAGGGGCTCAGTTTCACAACCCTGAGATCATGACCTAAGCCAAAATCAAGGGTGGGATGCTCAACTGACTGATCCACCCAGGCACCCCATATGCTGTCACTTTTGCTTTCTCTTTTCTGCTCAGAGTCCTTTTTAATATTTCTGCAGGGCTCGTTTAGTGATCATGAACTGCTTTAGTTTTTGTTTGTGAAACTCTGTCTCTTATTTTATATGGAATGATAGCTTTGCTGTATAGAGTATTCTTGGCTTCAGATTCTTCCGTTCAGCACTTTGAATAGATCATGCCATTCCCTTTTGGCTTGCAAAGTTTCTGTTGAAAAATCTCCTGCTAGCCTTATGGCTTTACCTTTGTAAGTTAAGGATTTCTTTTGTCTTACTGATTTTGAGATTTTTTTTCTTTGTTACTTATTTTGCAAATTTAATTACAATATGTCTTGGTATCAGTCTGCTTTTATTTATTCTTTTGCGGTTCTCTGTGCCTCCTGGATCTGGATTTTTGCTTCCTTCCTCCAGATGGGGATGTTTTTAACAATTATTTCTTGAAATAAATGTTCTGCTCTCCCTTTCTCTCTCTTCTTCTTTTGAGACTCCTGTTTGGATGTTATTACATTTGATGTATTCACTGAGTTTCCTAAGTCTGTTCTTTTGTTACATAGTTCTTTTGTCTCTCTTTGTTCATCTTTATTCCTTTCTACTACTCTTTCTTCCAGGTCACTAATTCATTTCTCTGCTTCTTCTGTCTTGCTTTTCATTCCATTAAGTATGTTTCTCATTTCATTTATTGTGCCCTTTAACTCTGTTATGTCTTTCCTTATCTCTCTGTTAAGGGTCTCACTCATGTCTTCTACTCTTCTCAGGTCCAGTGAATTTCCTTATCATTTTTTGCTTTCTTTATCAGGCATGTTACTTATGTCTCTGGCTGTGGCCTTGTCCAGTTCTTTTATCTGGTATAAGTTTTTATCTCATTTTTTCTGGCTCTCTGTGTCTGGTTTTTTTGTGTTAAGAAAGCCACCTGTGTCCTCTGCTCTTGAAAGTAGTGACTTTATGGGGCGCCTGGGTGCTGCAGTCGGTTGAGCATCCAACTTCTTGGTTTCAGCTCTGATCATAATCTCAAGGTTGTGAGGTTGAGTCCTATGTCAAGGTCTGCATCGGGCTCCCTGATTTTAGGAAGAGTCCTCCACATCAGTCCAAAATCAATATGAACATATCTGTCTCCTGTGTTCCTCCAGCTTTTTGTGACTTTCATTTTTTTTTAAGATTTTGTTTATTTATTTGACAGACAGAGATCACAAGTAGGCAGAGAGAGAGGGGGAAGCAGGCTCCTGGCTGAGCAGAGAGCCCGATGTGGGGCTCGATCACAGGACCCTGAGATCATGACCTGAGCTGAAGGCAGAGGCTTTAACCCACTGAGCCATCCAAGCGCCCCTGTGACTTCCATTTTTATGTTGCCTCCCCACAGGTCGCTGTTTCTTTAAGGGCAACAACCCCCAGCTGTCATTTGGCCTCCTGGATTGCTCAGTGCTGAGTCAGCTGACCTTCAAAGTTCAAGGTTCTAAGCCCCACTGGTTTTACAAACTCAACCCCTCTGGTTATTAAAGCTATACGTTATGGGGATTAGTTTTCCTTGCGGACCTGTTTCTCAGCAATCTTTGTATAGCTAGTCCCTCCTGCAGGCAGCCTTATTTACCATTGACCTTCCTAACCTTTGAGGTGATGGTTCTTCCATATATTTAGTTGTGGAGTTTGTTTTGCCGTCTTCAGATCGCTGTCCAGTTTATTGACTTGGATGTGGATGATACCTAATTGAAAACACAGGATGAGGTGAGCTCCAGGTCCTCCTATTCCATTGTCTTGCCAAACTCTTACTCTCCTTTCTGCCCATTTTGTAATTGGTTTATTTTTTATATTGAGTTCTATATTTTCTTTATATATTTTGGATGATACCCTTTATTGGATATGTCAGTTGTAAATATCTTCTCCAATTTAGTAGGTTGTTTTTCAGTTTTTTGTTTTTTTTTTTAAATATTTTATTTATTTGACAGAGAGAAATCACAAGTAGGCAGAGAGGCAGGCAGAGAGAGAGAGGAGGAAGCAGGGTCCCCGCGGAGCAGAGAGCCGGACGTGGGGCTCGATCCCAGGACACTGGGATCATGACCTGAGCCGAAGGCAGAGGCTTTAACCCACTGAGCCACCCAGGCGCCCCTGTTTTTCAGTTTTGTTGATTGTTTTCATTGTTGTAAAGAAACTTTTTATTTTGTTACAATCCCAATAGTTCATTTCTGTTTTTATTTTCCTTGCCTCGGAAGACATATCTAGAATAATGTTGGTACAGCTAGTGTCACAGAAATTACTACCTGTGTTCCCATCTAGGACTTTTATGGTTTTAGGCCTCTCATTTAATTCTTTCATCCATTTTGAATTTATTTTGTGTATGGTGTATGAAAGTAGTCCAGTTTCATTCTTTTGCTTCTAACTCTACAGTTTTGCCCATGCTATTTTTCAGAGAGACTGTCTTTTCCAATTGCATATTTTTGGCTCTTTTGTTGAAGATTAATTGACCATATAATTGTGTGTTTATTTCTGGGCTTTCTCTCCTGTTCTTTTGATCTGAGTGTCTGTTTTTGTGCCAGTACTGTACTGTTTTGATTATGATGACTTTGTATTGTAACTTGTGGAATTGCCATACCTCTAGCTTTGCTTTTCTTTTTGAGAATTGTTTGGGCTAATCAGAGTTTTTTTGTGGTTACATACAAATTTTAGGGTGTTTTCTTCTAGTTCTGTGAAAAGTGTTGTTATTTTGATAAGGTTTGCATTAAATGTGTAGATTGCCTTGGGTAGTATGATCATTTTAATAGTATTTGTTCTTTTAATCCATGAGCATGAAATATCTTCCCATTTCTTTGTGTCATCTTCATCTTTCATCAGTATTTGATGGTTTTCAGAGTATAGGTCTTTTGCCTCTTTGGTAAGTTTATTCCAAGGTATTTTATTATTTTTGGTACAATTGTTAATGTGATTTTCTTTCTTTCTCTCTTTCTGTTTCTGCTGATTCATCATTAGTGTACTGAAATTCAACTGATATCTGTACATTGATTTTGTATCCTGTGACCATAGTAAATTCATTTATCAGTTCTGGTAGTTTTTTCAGTGTTTTGTTTTGTTTTCTTTAAGTTTTCTATGTATAGTATGTTGTCTGCAAATAATGAAAGTTTTACTTCTTCCTTACTGTTTTGGATTCCTTTTATTTGTTTTTGTCATTTGATTGCTGTGGCTAGGACTTCTAGTACTGTGTTGAATAAAAGGGGTTAGAGTAGACATCCTTGAATTTTTACCTTGGGGGGAAAGGTTTCAGTTTTTCATCACTGAGCATGATGTTATCTACGTGTTTTTCACATTCGACCTTTATTTTGTTGAGGGATGTTCCCTATAAACCTATTTTATTGAGGGTTTTCATCATGAAAGGATGTTGTGCTTTGTCATGTGCTTTTTCTGCTTCTATTGAAATGATCATATGGCTTATTCTTTCTCATGTTGATGTGTGTATATTACATTGATTGATTTGTGAATATTGAACCACCTTGCATCCCAGGAATAAATTCTACTTGATTGTGGTGAATGATATTTTTAAATGTGTTGTTGGATTCAGTTTGATAGTATTTTGTTGAGTATTTTTTACATCTATGTTTATCAGGGATATTGGTTTACAATTCTTTTTTTTTTTTTTTTTTTTGCATTTTCTTAATCTGGTTTTGTATCCAGTTAATGCTGGTGTCAGAATGAATTTGGAAGTTTTCCTTCCCCTTCTATTTTTTTGTAGTAGTTTGAGGAGGCATATTCTCCTTTTTTAAAAGCTTAACATATCACGTACATTTTCCTCTATCAGTGATTTTTCAGTAATGTAATATTTCCAATTGCTGTCTTAGTCCCTTACATAGAGCTATAACAATTTAAAAATTTCTTCTGTTGTCATTTAGGTTGTTTTTTTTCTGTCAGTCTCTCTGCCAGTCTGTGTCTTCTTTAGCTTTTTGTCTTTCTCTCTCCTTTTTTTTAAAAAAGATTTTATTTATTTATTTGGCAGACAGAGATCACAAGTAGGCAGAGAGGCAGAGAGAGAGAGGAGGAAGCAGGCTCCCTGCTAAGCAGAGAGCCCGACGCAGGGCTTGATCCCAAGACGCTGAGATCATGACCTGAGCTGAAGGCAGAGGCTTAACCCACTGAGCCACCCAGGCGCCCCTCTCTCTCCTTTTGTCTGTCTGTCTCTGTGTGTTTCTCTGTAACAGACAGTCTTGAACATGGATCTTTATAAACATCCCTGATTTTTCTTAATGCTTCATTCCTAGAAGTAGAATTAATGGGTGAAAAAGTGACAAAAATCAAACCAAAAAAAAACCCCCAAACTCATTAATACAGAGAATAAAAGTGGTCGGTAGAGGGGAGATGTTTTGTTGCGGGGAATGTACAACAAAGGGAATATAGTCAGTGACATTGTGATAACATTGTTTGGTGACAGGTGGTAAGTACATTTACCATGGTGAGCACTGAGTAATGTATGAAATTGTTAAATCAGTATGTTGGACACCTGAATTCAATATAACCATGTATGTTAATTATACTTCAATTTAAGATAAATTAATAAAACTAATGAAAATATATGAAGATTTAAAAAAATTTTAAATACATATTGCTAGATGGACTGTCCAAAAAGTCTGGACCAGTATACATTTCAAATAGCAGCACGTTTTCTTTTGTTTAAAGAGCCAATTTGTAGGATTAAGAGAATTTTGGAATGAATGACTGGATGATCTTTGCATTTTGGAAAAAATAGACTTCTTCTGACTTTTTTGTCTTTCTTTTTAGTCTTTTTATAGAAGTTGTATTCCTTTTTCTTTTCTGTTGGATCACATTTCTAATTTATATTTTGCTAGTTTAATTGTTGTATTTGTCATAGGATGGGTGCTAAGGCACTATTTCAATAGGGAAAAACAATCTTTTTATATTCTCAACAGTTTAAACTATTTTTCCATATATTGAACATACGCTCATCTAGTTCCTTGGTTGATTGCAAAGAGAAGATAATAAATAACTGTGACTCTTAAATTGGTGAAATGTTTGTATCCAGGTATCAATATCTGGAGACAATATGGTGGAGTGTCAACTGGAGACACACAACAACAAGATGGTCACCTTCAAGTTTGATGTTGATGGTGATGCACCAGAGGATATTGCAGACTATATGGTAAGTTCAGTGAAACCAAGTTATTTAACCTTTAGCATTCTGTCTCTTTTTTCACTCATACTCTCCCCTCACTTATTCAGAGCAGTCTTTTAAGGGTACCATTAGTTTTTAAGATTTGCGCAGAACTATACTACTTATAACAAAAAGTAAGTCACTGTAACTTCTTTCATTTCAGTATATTTATCTCTAAAATATGAGGGGTTTTTATTAAGAGGTCAGTGATTCTTATCCCAGACTGCATGTTAAATTCATCTTAAGAGCCTTTTACAAACAAATCTATTGCCTAGGTCCCTAATTAAATCAGAATCTTTGGATATTAGGCCTAAGCATCACTAGTTTGTAAAATACTCCAGGTAATTCTATTGTATTAGGTACTGATATGTCATCTTACAAGTAGGTGTTTAAATAATACTCATCATTTCTTTTCATTTTCATATTTTCTTTGAATTGTTAGGCTTAAGTTAGTTGTTTTGCCCTTTTTAAAATGCAGATAAATAAGGGTAGAAGGAAGAGTACTTCATGCTTTTTTTAATAGCCTTTATTTTGTTTTATTTCTTTTCAGTATTCCAGAATTCATTATTTATGCACCACACCTAGTGATGCAAGCAATACGTGCCCTCCATAATACCCGCCACCAGGCTCACCCAACCTCCCACCCTCCTCCCCTCCAAAACCCTCAGATTGTTTCTGCCAGTTTTCTTTAGATGTGCATTCCTGAAGAAAAAGAATTAAGCATTTTTAAAGTTAATAATGTTGTTAGTTCTGCCTCTTGTTTTTGTTTTGTTTTCAGTTAAGTTTATTGATCTAATAATTGTTACACAGGAAATAAAACTAAAATTCTTTAGTAACAGTTCTTTTTTAAAAAATTAACATATAATGTATTATTTGCTTCAGGGATACAGGTCTGTGATTCATCAGTCTTACACAATTCACAGTGCTCACCGTAACACATACCCTTCCCATTGTCCATCACTCCGTCACACAATTCCTTCCACCCCCGACTCCAGTCTAGTTCTGCCTCTTGTTTAACATGTTTTCGGAACTCTCCAGGCCATTCTTTATAACATTTAGAGATGTTCATTTTGTGATTTAAAAAACTTTTGGGTTTGGACATCCTAGTGGTAATCATAAACATTTCCTCAGTTATGTTCCTCAAATGATAATTTATAGAATGTGAGATGTTTTTTTAAATGCTGGCTTTTTCTCTGGTAGGTGTTACCAATCTGACAAGCATCAGTGGTCTCAAAATAAGAATAAGTTAATGTTTTACGTGGCATTTTAGTGTGGTCATTTTTTAAAAGATTTATTTATTTATTTTAGAGAGCGCAAGAGCGCCAGCGGAGGGAGGGGCAGAGGGAGCGCATCTCAAGCAGACTCCCTGTTGAGTGTGGAGCCTGATGCTGGGCTCTATCTCATGACCCTGAGATCATGACCTGAGCTGAAACCAAGTGTTGGACACTCAGCTGACTAAGCCACCCAGGTGCCCCAGTGCTGGTTGTTTTTAATTCTCTTGTGGCCTTTGTATCTAATACTTAATTTTCATTTATTTTTCTTTAAGATAGTCACCATTGATATAATATTATAATTTTGAAGAAACTAAATTTAATAGACTTACTTTTACTTTTGGACAGGTTGAAGATAACTTTGTGCTAGAAAGTGAGAAAGAAAAATTTGTAGAAGAATTGAGGGCTATTGTAGGTCAAGCCCAGGAGATCCTTCATGTCCACTCTGCTGCAGATAGAGCCATCGGAATTGACTCTATTATTGTGGAATCCAACAATAGCCAAGTAAGAGCAGTTGTTTAACAAATAGGTCTTCTCAGGTATATATCAGGAACTTCTTTATTTATCTGTTCATTTTTAATTCAGACAGGACCATCTGAACAAGTACAGATAAATTCTGCATCCACTCAAACCAGCAGTAAGTATATTTCATAAAATTTACCATGTGGCTTTTGAAGCAAGACATTTGGAAACTTTAATTTATGTATCTTCATTGAGAAAGATACTAGCCCATAAAGGAAATTCATAAATTGTTAATGTAGGTTTACCTACACTTGTAAAGTCCTTTTCAGCCCAGATGTAAGAAGTAAAGCCATTCTCCAGATTTTCTTCAAGTGTTGGTTCTTTATCCAATTAATTGATTTCTGAGTCATTGCATGGTATATTATCAGAAAAGCAGTCACAGTTCTGATGACCTTTAATGGCTTTACTGTTTGAAGTTAATTGGTAAGTTGGTTTTTTAAACCACTGATATGATGTGGACAGTACCTTTCTTAACTAATATCACTATGTTCTAAGTTTGCCTTGTGTTTTAATATAGTCATTTATATCTTGATTTCCTTCCACTAGTGTTATACTTCTACCTGCTGTGATCAGTGATAAGTTTTTGTAAATCAGTTACTAGCTAAACTTCCAGGGACTAAAAATGGGTTCTTCTGTTTTCTTTTCTGATGACTTTATCTCTCCATTCTTTTCAGCTCTGGTCATGGTTATATTTAGAGTATCTGGGAGGGGGCAAAGAGCCATAGACAAATGAGGACCTGTGAAGGAATTATAACAACATGAAGAAGCAACAGGTGGTGTGGGAGTCATGACACCAGATACCATTACTCTGAAATTTACTTTGTGTTAGGATACCAGGGTCCTCCTCTGTTCTTTCTTGCTAGGGGGAATTTGAACAGATTTCTGAGTGATAAAGTATGGTAAAGTTTACAAAAAGAATTACTTACTTGAATGAATTTACATAGTAGGAGTAAAGATGTAGGGACTTTATTTTTAAGTTGTCATACAGTAAAATTGATTTTTTTCTTTTGGTGTATAGTTCTGTAAGTTTTGATACCTATAGAATTGGGTAAGCATCATCATAATCAGGATGCAGAACAGAAGATAGAGGTTTTATTGGAGAAAGTGCTTTCCATTTTTCCCCAAAAATGTGCCCTTTTCTAATTGCTATTGCTACAATGTTTGTTTTCATAGATTTAAAGAATCCTTCCCTAATAATATTTTGTACTTAGTTCTTTAGAGTATTTGCCTGCGTTGGGAGGTCTGGTCTTATAAATTACACATATCCTAATGCTGCTGGAAATGGAGATACAAGACAAATTGGTGTTTTAACCTGGTTTCCTTAATAGGGTAAACAGGTTGACAATTGCTTAGCATATTGATTTTTGCTAATTCTTTTTACAGATGAATCTGCTCCACAGTCATCCCCAGTTGGTCGGTGGCGATTCTGTATCAATCAAACAATAAGAAACCGTGAGGCTCAATCACCTCCTTCTCTTCAGCAGTCCATATCTACAGTTCCTGGGCTGTCTCTGCTTCCTGGTAAGTGTTCATTGTCTGCCAGCTTTCTCCAGACTTGGAGGGGTTACAAGATGTACGATATATACCATATCTTTAATTTGTGTTCATGGATATTGTATTCTTATGAGAATGTTCATAATAATTTTTGAAGGTGTTATTGTTAGGGTATAACTTAAGCCATTTTAAAAGGTAATATTTTTAAATACAATATTTATGGGAAAAAATAAAAGGCTTTTATTCCTTGACAGGCTGACTTCTGTGTATTTTGGGTCTTATTTACAAGACTTAATCACACAGGTTCTTGTTTGTCCCTTGTTCCTCTTGTACCCTTTGAATTTGGTTACTAGTCCATCCTTTGTATTTATTAATATGTGCCTAGCTATTCTTTGTTATTGTTCCAGGTCCAAGAACCACAAGTAATAAGGAAATATCACAGGACACACTGCCCACTCTAGAAAGTAATCCATGCCAGCGTGTACTTTTTGCCTCCAAATCAGAACTCAAGGATGTAGTTGATGGTAAGATTTCTGAATATGCCAGTGTAGAAACTAAGCAGCCAGCTATATTGTATCGAGTGGAAGATGACAGGCAGATAATGGCACAAGTTACTAGTAGTTCAAGTTATACTGCTACTTCAGTTCGTGCAATTCCAGTTGAATGTGAGGGACTCACCAACCAAGCAGGCATATTTCTACCTGTATATCCATGTCACCAAGCTGCCAGTCAGGCTGATGTACCTATGGTCCCTCCTGGCGAGTCAACTCAGATTGCTGGTAACTCTGTTACAACTCTGGCATTTATATCTGATCAAAAGCCTCAATCCTTAGCAGTGCAGCAGCCAACTATGGATGCAGAGTTTATTTCCCAAGAAGGAGAAACCACAATGAACACTGAAGCAAGTTCTCCTAAGATGGTCATTCCCACTCAGACCCCTGGCCTTGAACTGACTACCCTTCTACCCACTACTATCCTGGAATCAGATGGGGAAAGACCTCCAAAAATGGAGTTTACAGACAACCGAATTAAAACTCTGGATGAAAAATTAAGAAACTTGCTCTATCAGGAGCATAGCATATCTAGCATCTATCCTGAAAGTCAGAAGGATACCCAAAGCATAGACTCTCCATTTTCTTCCTCTGCTGAAGATACGCTTTCATGCCCAGTGCCAGAAGTCATAGGCATCAGTCACAGTGGAATTCAAGATAGTCCTGCACAGTCCCCTAATTTTCAGCAGACAGGCTCTAAGATTCTGTCCAATGTGGCTGCAAGTCAGCCTGCTAACATATCAGTATTCAAAAGGGACCTGAATGTGATAACTTCTATACCCAGCGAATTATGTTTACATGTAAGTATTATTCTTTCTAATCAATTTCTTACCCTTATTCTTTTAAAGAAATTCCTTCTTTTCTAAAGTTATATCCTTTGAAATGAAATTGTCTATGTCTTAAGATTCTGAGGTCACAGGTTATTTAAGAAAGTCATGACTTTGGCTGCAGGTGCCCAGAATTTCTAGATGGAGACGACAGAAATATCATTGGTGAGAGAGCCCTCTGCTGCATTAGCTAGGAACCTGCAAGGATGTCTTTTTTTGTATTAGTGACAACAGGACTAATTCATAGATTGTTTTAGTAGGTAGGAAGAACTGACTTTTAGATTTCCACTTAAAAGTGCCTGTTCCCAATTTCCTTTCTTTTTTTTTTTTTTTTTTAAATATTCCATTCACCCGACAGAGAGAAATCACAACTAGGCAGAGAGGCAGGCAGAGAGAGAGGAGGAAGCAGGCTCCCTGCCGAGCAGAGAGCCCGATGTGGGGCTCGATCCCAGGACCCTGGGATCATGACCTGAGCCGAAGGCAGAGGCTTAACCCGCTGAGCCACCCAGGTGCCCCCCAATTTCCTTTCTTAAAAGTTTATGCTTCTAGTTTAATCTTGTTTGGTGGGTTTTATTTGGAAAAAAATTATTATTTTTTTAAATTTTAATTCCAGTTCACCTCCAGTCTAATATTAGTGCAGGTGTACAATATAGTGATTCAGCACTTCCATCCAACACCCTGTGCTTATCACAAGTGCCCTCCTTAATCCTGGTCTCCTATTCAGCCCATCCCTCCACCCACCTCCCCTCTCTGGTTCTTGGTTTTCCTCTTCCCCTACCCCGAGTTCATGTGTTTTGTTTCATAAATTCCACGTGACTGAAATCATACCGTATTTTTTTTAAGTTATGTACATAGGAACTTAATTTCCCTTTTCTTTTCCTTCAAATCACAGGGGTAATGACTATCTGGTGTTTATCCAGTATTTGATACTTAACCTTCTTAAGCTTACATGGATCTTTTTACATCCCTATAACTTTTTATTTACAAAAACAGGATTGTGCTATATGCATATTGGTCTTCAAATTTATCTTTTCATTTTATGGTATATCATAGTTATATTTCTAAATCTTCACCACTGTATCTCTTTATTATTGTTATTATTATATAAGTATCATATGTGTGTATGTAAAGTAGAATCCATCCCACTTCCAAACCTATAGACACAGCTGTTAATGAATCTTTGCAGACATAGTTTTAACTAACATACAGATATTTGTATAATCATACTTCTTTTTAAAAAATATTTTATTGGGGCACCTGGGTGGCTCAGTGGGTTAAGCCGCTGCCTTCAGCTCAGGTCATGATCTCGGGGTCCTGGGATCGAGTCCCACATCGGGCTCTCTGCTTACCAGGGAGTCTGCTTCCCTCTCTCTTTCTCTCTCTCTCTCTCTGCCTGCCTCTCTATCTACTTGTGATCTCTCTCTGTCAAATAAATAAATAAAATCTTTAAAAAAAATAATAAAAAAAAATAAAAAATATTTTATTTATTTATTTGAGAGAGAAAGAGAGCACGAGCTGGGGGAGGGAGCCCAACCTGGGGCTCAGTCCCCGCCCACAATCATGACCTGAGCAGAAGTCAGATGCTTAACTGATGCCATCCAGGCACCCCAGTCATACCTCTTTATTACATATTTACAAAGACATAGATACATATGTTTTTATACATATACTTCTCTACATGCATGTGCTATTCTGCATTTTTTCAGTTAATGAACACTTATTCATGTTGGTCCACATAGTTCCACCTCACTTATGTTTTTTAAACAATGTCATAATATCCCAGTGAATAGATACAACATAAAGCTTTATGTTGTTGTAAACTAGTTATTTTAAATTATGTAGTTAATATATAAACAGGAAAGCAATTCAGAAGGATAGAAAATTAAAAGTAATTATGCTAACAACTTCTTATACCCCATTCTACTCCCCAAACACTGTTCAGTTCCTGGTTTTAATTCTCGAAGTCGTTGCCATTAATAAATTGTAAATAATGTACTTACTCATCTATCTTTTGATTGAATACTTTTAGATAATACCTACTACTATGAAGGGTGAGGAAATTATTATATTTTCCCTTTCTTCTTCTTTCCCACATACCTCCTAATTTTTATTACTTGTATTGCTTTTTAACACTGGCAAAGTTTATAACATCTACATTTTTTTTTCTGTAACATTGGTTGTGCTTTGTCTGTGGGTTGATTTGAAGAATTGAAGGTTAGTAAACAGCATTTATATTATGATTATATTGTTATCCGATGATCATGTAAGATGATTAGAACCATTAAAAATGAAAAATAATTTTCTGTCATTTAAATTTTGTTGCCCAGAAGACACTCACTTGTCAAGGTCAAATGGATTCTTTTGTCTAAGCGTCCATTGCTACTTCTGGATCAAACTTACTTGCCACTATTTCTGGTGTCCTAGAATTCCTTCCTCCCCTACCACAAAATGCTTCAATGAGTAATATTTTAAAATTTGTTGCTTGGGTGACTAATTTGGGTATTTTTTGAAGTCCAAAAATGCCTTTATTGCTTCACACTTGATTAAGTGTACAGGTTATACAAGTGTACACAAGTGTACACTTGATTAAGTGTACATGATTGGGTCATTTTGCGTTCATTTTTGTATATGGTGTGAAATAAAGATTCACCTTCATTCTTTTGCATCTGACTATCCATTTGTTCCGGTACCATTGTTATTCTGTTTGTTTTTATTATAAATGGAATTGTTTTCTTAATTACCTTTTCAGATTTTTCATTGCTAATATATAGAAATACAACTATTTTTTGTGTTGATGTTGTATCCTTCAATTTCGCTGAGTTTGTGTATCATTTAGTATTTCTGTATAATATATAAGATCATATTGTCTGTAAATAGCGATGGTTTATTTCTTCATTTGCTGCTTTTCTTATCTATTAACTTTTCATTGTCTGCTTTCTCTTTGTCCTTTTGCTTTTGTACTGGAAGAATTTCTCAATTTTTAAGCTATTTCCAGTCTCCTATTCAGCTGTTTCTTTATGTCAAGGATTCTGTTATTACTTTTTTATTTTAATTTTTTTTTCATTTTTTTTAGAGAGGGGAAGAGAGAAGGGCAGAGGGAGAGGGAGAGAATCCTAAGCAGGCTCCATACCCAGCACAGAGCCCAACATGGGGCTCAATTTCACAACCCTGAGATCATGATCTGAGCTGAAATTAAGAGTTGGATGCTTAACTCTCTGAACTACCCAGACACCCTGAGGATTATATTTTTAATTTCCAGTAACTGTAGTTCATAAATTTTCTTATGGTTGTATTATCTTCACACATATTTCTGGAGATATTAAAGTCTTATTCTATGTTATTGATGCTATTTCAAAACTTGGCTATTCTTCTTATTGAATTTAGTGTTTTCTTTTTAAATTTTTTTATTTATTTACTTTATATGTAGGCTCCACACCCTATGTGGGGCCTCAACTCATGACCCTGAGATTCAGGGTCACATGCTCTACTGACTGAGCCAATCAGGTGCCCCTAATGTTTTCTTATAGTGTTGATTTCCCGTAAGTGTTTGGTGATTCTTAGACTCATTTTTTCTTTTTCCCCTGTAGGATTTTTTGTTTGTCTCTCTAAATGCTATATATAAAATTGTTGTAGCCTTCCTCCAGTAATTGTGGGAAAGGCATGGGACACACATCTTGGCTCTAAATATTACAGCTTTTCTTGAAATGCTGCCTAGAAGGTAGCTTAATCTTCTTCAAAGGTGGAAGGGCTTTCCCTTCCTTCTGGATGTTGTCTCCTTTCTACATTGCTGATTGGGCCACATAACATTTTCTTCTTGCCACTCTTATTTGGGAGCAGATGCCTCTGCTATCTTTTGCTTGCTGTGGAGGTAGGGAAGGAAAGAAGAACCGCCTGGCTATTCTTTCTTTGGTACCCCAACCAGTTTACTCTCCCATTCAGTGAGTAAGTCAAGATCTCTCTTTGTGAAGCCCAAATTCTAGTGGGAGAAGATAGATCCTAAACAAAGAAAGAAAGAAAAAGGCTATGATAGAATGAGTAGGGGATTACTTAATATAGGGTAGTCAGGGAAGAACTTGTGTGTGGTGGTTAAGAGTCATAGGTGGAGACCTGTTCAAGGAACCAAAAGAAGTCCAAGAAGTAGGAGAGTGTTATGAGATGATGTTGAGGTAGATAGGAGACAGATTGGGGACAGCTTTGTAAGCATTCTAGCCAACCACTCTTCCCTTCGGATGGCCAGGGCTGGTTTTCACTGCCTATATCTGCCACCCAAGTTTGCAGCATTTTGAAATAGTTACTGCCTGTGTCATGGGCTTCTTTTTCTTCCTTTAGTCATATACGCATGTGTCTATGCCTGTTTTTTTTTTTTTCTGTCATGTCTATGTATTTGGACTGATAAGGTAGGCTAGAACTTGTGCTTAACTCACCATCTTGATCCAGTTATTACTTATTAAAAATTTTTCTGTAATTTCAGTGGGACCAATGCAACATTTTCTAAATTTAATATTACTGAGAATTTTTTTCTCTTCATGAAAGTAACATTATTACTAGTTCAGAATGAGATTTTTTTTCCAAAATAGGACTTCAGAAAATAAGAACTGATTGTTCAGAATTCTAATAACTGCTGACCTGCCCTGAGTGTTAATGCTTATTCAAGGCTCCAGTGTACTTAATGCCACTTACGCTATCTTCCTGAAGACAAATGCTGAATCCCATTCTTTGAACTTTTTAATACTCATTTAATTTTCTTTTCTTTCTTTTTTTTTTAAGATTTTATTTATTTATTTGACAGAGAGAGAGATCACAAGTAGGCAGAGAGGCAGGCAGAGAGAGAGGAGGAAGCAGTCTCCCTGCAGAGCAGAGAGCCCGATGCGGGGCTCGATCCCAGGACCCTGAGATCATGACCTGAGCCGAAGGCAGCGGCTTAATCCACTGAGCCACCCAGGCGCCCCCTCATTTAATTTTCTAGATTAGTAGAGACGAGTCTCATGTTCCCAAAGTTGTGTACTTTTGTATTAACTGTTATAGAGGATTTATTTTTTAAGTACTCATTTAGAGTACAACAGTTAATTCTGACATTCTGACAAAGGATGGGAGGCAAGAAGAGGAGAGTGATTTTTATAGTGAGCTGTGGCCTGATGTTAACAATTTTTATAGCAAGAATTTGAAATAATTTCAAGGTCCATTGTAAGTTTCTGCGTGCTGACATAAAGTAAGAAATTTGATTTGGTAATATTTCTCTATAAATCTAAATGCCTAGAAAAGCTTTTTTCTATGTTATCATGTGTGTTAGGCATCTTTAACTCTCTCAAATAATATGAGCATAAATGAAAGTTTCATTTTAAGAGCATAGGGTTTCAGTAACCTTTTTTTCTTAATAAATGAAGCATATGAAGGAGATAATTTTAATTCAGTTTTCAAAGTTGCTGTAATGAAAAATATTCTAGGGTAGAAGGTTAATATTCTGTTCTTTATTTGTCTGAAGTCCAAATAATATTTTTAAAGAAAGGGGAAGGATTTATTCCGGTAAGTTGAATACTTCAGATTTGCTCTGATATGCAGGTATACATAGCATTCCATTTTTGATTACTGATTAGTCCGTGCAAGAAAGTCCAATGATATAAACAACTGTTCACCTTACCTAAATTATTGCCATTTTGGTTTTTCTCTTTTTGTCTCCATTAGGAGATGTCCCCAGATGCTTCACTGCCAGGGGATCCAGAGGCCTATCCTGCTGCTGTGTCAAGTGGTGGAGCCATTCATCTGCAGACAGGAGGTGGATATTTTGGCCTAAGCTTTACTTGTCCTAGTCTCAAAAATCCTATTAGCAAGAAATCCTGGACTCGCAAATTAAAAAGCTGGGCATACAGGCTACGGCAGTCAACCAGCTTTTTCAAGAGATCAAAAGTCCATCAAGGTAGTGTGCTTACAGTCAGGGACATAGACTAGGTAACATCACTTTTCATTTACTTCTTTTTTTTTTTGTTTGTTTGTTTGTTTGTTCATATACAAACCTTACCACTTTTTCCACGTAGCCAATGTCTGTGACATGTCCCATTAGTGTCATTGCCACTTTACTTTTCCTTTTGTAACTAATTTCGTTTTATAGTTATTCATTTCATGTAGATACTAAGTCTCGGGATAAATCTTACAATGTCTGATTTTGAGTTAGCAACTTCTACAACTTCTACAACAAGCAACTTCTACAGTGTTGCTTATTACATTAACACTTTTTAATTATTTAGCAGGCGTTAAGCTTTTTCTACTTTTCTTCACTTTTTGGTAATGTAAACAAATTTAGTCTTAACAAACAATTTTCTCTTTTCTGCTTACAATTGTGCAAAACTTGCAGTGGAAACAGAAGATACGAGATCAGCAGTTGCTCCTGATCCCATTCCCCTGAAGGGAGAGTCCATGGCTGATACTAGGGCTTTGAGTAGATGTAAAGCGATGAGTGGATCATTTCAGCGGGGTCGGTTCCAGGTTTGTGTCTTTGGTTGAATCTTTATCTATAAGGGCATTGTAAAAGAGAATAGCATTAGAGATCTTGGTATTTAAATAATACTCATTTTGAATGTAGATTATTGTCATATTTAATTTTTTCCCCTTACACACATCCCTTGCCTTTTGTAGACTTTGAGTTAAGTCTAAAGAAATGGGGATTTTAGTAGTGGAAAAGAGCACAGAAATGAGTCATCATTTTTCAGTGGGTGGTTGGGTCACCTTTTTTTATAAATCTGTTTCTTGTCATTTAGAATCTCAGCAACTTGAATTATCGATTTTTTTTAAATTACAGAATTTTGTTTGAGCAATTTGAAGCCAACTCTCTTTACCCAGGGGACCTAATTGAAAGACTTTGAAAATTATAATGAGAATTATAAATGGGGTTTTTAAGTTTGGGTGTTATCGATGTGTGTACGTCACAGCAGACCATTCACTTGTCTGTGCCATATTTTGATACTGAATTTCTCTGTGGGTTTACTCTTTGGTTAGACAGAGCCAGCCACTTTTGCCTTTTTGTATCTCAGGTGATTACAGTTCCTCAGCAGCAGTCAGTGAAAGTGATGTCTTTTGGAATAGAACACACACCAGCATTCAAAAAAATGACAACCCATTCTAGTGAAGAAGCTCTAGCCTTTATGGACAGAGCGAAGTCTCAATTAGTGGAAATGGAACCTGCCATGCATAATCCACAAACTTCACTTTCTTCTCAGAAGTTACAAGCTCTTCATGAGACTTTCAAAGAAGGGAAAAGAATTCCCAAACAAGGAGACAATTTCTCATCTTTCAGCACAGCTTGTGAGACTGATGTATCTTCAATGACCCCAGAAAAAGAATTGGAAGAGAACTCAGCCACGGGAAGTAGTATGCATTCTGGACTTGAACTGTTGCTTAAAGAGAGAGAGATACTTACTGCTGGTAAACAGCCTAGCTCTGATAGTGAATTTTCAGCCACTCTTGCTGGCAGAGGGAAGTCAGTGGCAAAGACTGGTCCAGAGAGTGATCAGTGCTTACCCTTCCGTGAAGAAAAAGCCTATAACCAAACACAGAGCTCACTCTTCTATTCACCATCTTCTCCAATGAGCAGTGATGATGAGTCAGAAATAGAGGATGAGGATTTGAAGGTGGAGCTTCAGAGATTACGAGAAAAGTAAGATCGTTTCTCTTTTGTCACAAATCTGGTTGCCTGGAGTTTTATAGAACTAAGTATTTGACTGATAGCTAATTTACAGTTGGTAATTTTTAAAAAAAAAAAAAAGATTTATTTGGGGCACCTGGGTGGCTCAGTGGGTTAAGCCGCTGCCTTCGGCTCAGGTCATGATCTCAGGGTCCTGGGATTGAGCCCCGCATCAGTCTCTCTGCTCAGCATCGAGCCTGCTTCCCTCTCTCTCTCTCTCTCTGCCTGCCTCTCTGTCTACTTGTGATATCTCTCTGTCAGATAAATAAATGAAATCTTAAAAAAAAAAATATTTATTTATTTGTTTGTTTATTTATTTATTTGAGAGAGAGATAGAGCACATGTGTGCACAGGGAAGGGGCAGAGAGAGAATCTCCAGCAGACTCCGTGCTGAGCATGGAGCCCAACATGGGGCTCAATCTCATGACCCTGAGATCATGACCTGGGACAAAACCAAGAGTCAGATGCTTAACTGACTGTATCACCCAGGTGCCCCATGATTGGTAACATTTTAATGATTGAAAATTTTTGAGGATTGACAAAGATAGCATCAGATCTCACAGGTTAAAGGCTCAGTCCCACAGATGCCAATCATAAGCCCTAGTAGTGTTAAATTATGCTTCTGACCAAACTGTTGTAAATCAAAGGTTCCCACAAGCCCTTCTTTAGATTCAATTAATTTACTAGAGCAGTTTACAGAGTCAGGAAGAACAGTTTACTTGCTAGGTTTTCAGTTTCTTTTTTTTTTTTTAAAGATTTTATCTATTTATTTGACAGAGAGATCACAAGTAGGCAGAGAGACAGGCAGAGAGAGAGAGAGAGAGAGAGAGAGAGAGAGAGAAGCAGGCTCCCCGCTGAGTGGAGAGCCAGATGCTGGGCTCGATCCCAGGACACTGGGACCATGACCTGAGCTGAAGGCAGAGGCTTTAACCCACTGAGCCACCCAGGCACCCCAGGTTATCAGTTTCTTATAAAAGGACACAACTGAGGAACAGCCAGATGGCAAGGTATAGGGAAAGTGTTATGGAGCTTCTATGCCTTCTTGGGAGTGCTACTGTCCCAGCATCTTCATGTTTTTACCAACCTGGACCCTCTCTCAGCCCTATAGCTAAGGGATTTTTATGGAAACTTCATTGTGGTAGGCATGACCAATTTAAACCATTGGCCACTGATGATTAATTCAATCTCTTCCTTCTGTCTCAGAGGTAGAGTGGGAGGGGCTGAAAGTCCCACCCTCTTATCCCTTGCTTGGTTCTCCTGGCAATCAGCCCCCATCCTTAGGGGCTGTTTCAAAAGTCAGTTCATTAATATAAACTCAGGTGTGGTTCCAAGGGCCTTGTTTTAAATAATAAGATTCCTTTAACCTTTATCACTCCAGAGCTACTTTAGGAACTGGAGCTATTTGAGGACAATAGATCAAATATTAAAATAAGAGATTCTCTGGGCACCTGAGTGGCTCAGTTGGTTAAGCATCTGCATTTGGCTCAAGTCATGATCCCAGAGTCCTGGAATCAGGCCCCGCATTGGGCTCCTTGCTCAGCGGGAAGTCTGATTCTCCCTCTCCCTCTGCTGCTCTCCGTGCTCATGCTCTCTCAAATAAATAAGTAAAAATCTTAAAAAAATAAAAGATTCTCTTATTGTTCCTTATAGCTTAAGAAATTACTAGGGTTTTAGGAGCTATATTCCAGGAACAGGGATAAAGACCAAATATATATATATTTTAATATAAATCATAGTATCACAACAATAAAAAAGCACACAAAATAGCCTCTTACTTCTCATGCCCTAATCTTATTTCTCAGAGGCAACCACTGTGAACTGTTTGGTATATATCTTGCCTACATTTTTCTGTGCATTTATAATTATATACTTTTTGCCCTTTATGAAAGTGAGGTCATAATATACATGTTATTCTACAATTTTTTTACTTAATTGTTGCTTATATATGTACATGTTTGCATAAATAATCTTTATTCCATATATTAGAATAGCCACTTAAATTTTATTTAATCCCTCATTAATGGACATTTCAACTTTATTTCTTGTTTTGCTTAAACAATGTTGAAGTAAACAGCCTTATATTTTCACATACTTATGTGAGTATTTTTGTTGGATAGATACCTAAGTAGAATTTCTGGGTTAAAAGGTATGTATACTTTAAATTGTTAGATACCGCTAAAATTGTTGTTCAGGTGGCTTTATTTTATTCACCAAACAAATATATGTGAAAGTGGGGTGCCTGCCTGGCTCAGTCAGTAGAGCATGTGATTCTTGATCGTGGGATCATGAGTTCCAGCCCCATGTTGGGCATAGAGATTACTTTAAAAAAGAATATATATATATATATATATGAAAGTGCCTGTTTTCTCACTTCTTAACATTGAACTGGGTATTATTGATCCTTTTAGTTTTATTCCAATCAGATGAATTAAAAATATTTCTTAAGAAATAATTGTATTCTCCTAATAGTGAGGTTGTTCATATCTCATATTTATTGCCTGCTTATATCTCCTTTTTGGAGTCACCTCATAGTCTTTCCTCTTTTTCCTATAAGGTGGTTTCTTTTTTTCTTAGTGATTTTTTTAAACAGATTTTATGTATTTATTTGAGAGAGAGAGCGAACAAGCATGAATGGGGGTGGCGGGCAAAGGGAGAGGGAGAAGCAGATTCTCCACTGAGCAGAGAGCCCGATGCGGGCTCGATCCCAGGACCCTGGGATCAGGACTTGAGCTGAAGGCAGCCGCTTAACTGATTGAGCCACCCAGGTGTCCTTTTCATATTGATTTTTTTAGGAATTATTTGTATATTCTGTATATTAACCTTTCAGTATATGTTGCAAACATTTTGTTATTTATACTTGCAACATATAATAAAGAAAAGGTTAATATTAGCAATACTCTGTGACTTTAAATTGTATTTCATTGTCTTTCACTATATTGAAGTTTTAAAATTTTTTTTATTTATGACAGAGAGAGAGAGGCAGAGGCGGAGGGAGAAGCAGGCTTCCTGCTGAGCAGGGTGCCAGATGCAGAGCTCCATCCCAGGACCTTGGGATCATGACCTGAGCCAAAGGCAGATGCTTAACAGACTGAACCATTAGGCACCCTATATTGAAGTTTTAGAAATTTGTTCTTGTCACTTTGTTCACTTTTTTCTTAATGTCTGATTAGTTTAATGTTGAGCTTAGGAAGGCATATCTCATCCTAAATTGTGAATATTCTGTATTTTCACATTGTTAATCAAAATTCCTTGTTAAACTTGCCTTGTATTGATGTAGATATTTCTTGAGTCATCTGTATGGTGCCAGTGCTATTAAAATGCTTTCTGCATTATTTTCATTTAGACACATTCAGGAGGTGGTAAATCTTCAAACCCAGCAGAATAAGGAGCTGCAGGAGCTCTATGAACGCCTTCGGACAATTAAAGATAGCAAAATCCAATCATCAGAGGTTCCTGGGCCGCCTTCATCACCACGGAGACCAAGATCTTTCAAAAGCAAACTTCGTAGCCGCCCACAGTCCTTGACACATGTGGATAGTGGCACAGCGGCTACAGGTAAATCGGTCTTAAAAGTGATTTTAAAAATCTGGTCAAATATCAGCAAAGTAAGAAATATAATGATGATATAATTATTTATTACTTTTTATAATTTATTTCTTATTACACTAAGATGCTTTAAAGAAGTATACATTATCCTAAGATTCTTTTCTACCTTTTTTGGTAGAAATTCTTTTGTGAAATTATGGTGAGGCTAGATGATAGATTTTGTAGAGCAGATGAGTGTGTTCTATGTTTTCATTTGGAAAACAAACACCTGGAAGCCCAACTTCAATCCTGCAAATAGGGTTGGGTTTTTGTGTTTTTTTTGATATTTCAGGTTTTTAATTTTTAATAGTTATTTCCTGATTCCAAAAATATTTTAGGAAATTTTTTTTAAAGATTTTATTTATTTATTTGACAGAGAGAGATCACAAGTAGACAGAGAGCAGGCAGAGAGAGAGAGAGGGAAGCAGGCTCGCCCGATGCGGGACTCGATCCCAGGACCCTGAGATCATGACCTGAGCCGAAGGCAGTGGCTTAACCCACTGAGCCACCCAGGCGCCCTATTTTAGGAAATTTTAAAAGTACAGAAATACATTGTTATTGTTGCCACTGATAATTATTAATACATACTACAGGTATCAAAGCATAGTGTAAATTGGCTGCATCTCAGTCATTAAGCTAATTATTTAATTCTTTGGTCTCTTTAATGTCCATTATCCTATCTCTAACATCTGCAACTCAGAGCTGGGATATTTTCTACTTTCATAGCCAGTTCCATGGAAGAGAGATTTTTTTCCTTTAGCAAATATAAAAGAATGCAGCCAAGTAACTAAGTCTGTGTTCAAATAATTTTTAATTAATTCTGAATATATTGGTATATCACTGTTAGCAGTACATTCTGCAAATAGTTTTTAAAACTTTAGCAATCAGGGGCGCCTGGGTGGCTCAGTGGTTTAAGCCTCTGCCTTCGGCTCAGGTCATGATCTCAGGGTCCTGGGATCGAGCCCCGCGTCGGGCTCTCGGTTCGGTGGGGAGCCTGTTTCTCCCTCTCTCTCTGCCTGCCTCTCTGACTACTTGTGACTTCTCTCTCTCTGTCAAATAAATAAATAAAATATTTAAAAAAACAAAAAAAAAACTTTAGCAATCATTGGGAGCTAGAGTTTGTTGAGGAGTTTGTAACTAACAAAGATAATCTTAAAAATACTGTCATGTTCTATGTGTTGTAAGAGATAATTGTTTCTTATTTATGAGACTATTAGAAAAATGTACTTCTTTGATTTGAAAAAAGAGGATCAGTCTCTTCTTAATAAAGAAGTTGTTAATTGGGTCAGACTTCCTGCTTACATGTGCATTTAAGTGAGGGCTGATGGTGAACTATAAGGATATATGTAAGATCACAACAGAATTTGTGGTAGACAGAATAATGGCCCCCAAACATGTCTTTGTGCAAATTTTTGGAACCTGAGACTATGTTTGGTTATATGGCCAAGGGGAATGGGGGTTGTAGATGGAATTAAGGTTGCTAATTAACTAACTTTAAAATAGGAAGATTATCCTGGATTATCCAGGTGGGCCCAATGTAATCACAAGGGTCCTTTAAAGTGGAAAAGGGAAGCAGAAGAGAGGGTCAGAGAAAATATGTGAGGGTGGGGGAGCAGTGTCAGATGGATGCAACATTGCTAGCTTTGAAGATGGAGGAAGAGGGCACAAACCAAGGAATTCAGGTTGACTGTAGAAGCTGGAAAAGGCTGGGGAGCAGATCTCTAGAGCCTCCAGAAGGAATGAAGCCCTGCCAACACCTTGATTGTAGTCTGGTGAGACCCATGTTGGACTTCTCACCTACAATACTATAATAAATTTGTGTTGGGGCGCCTGGGTGGCTCAGTGGATTAAGCCGCTGCCTTCGGCTCAGGTCATGATCTCAGAGTCCTGGGGTCGAGCCCCTCATCGGGCTCTCTGCTCAGCAGAGAGCCTGCTTCCCCCTCAATTTCTGCCTGACTCTCTGCCTACTTGTGATCTCTCTGTCAAATAAATAAATAAAATCTTTTAAAATAAATAAATAAATAAATAAATTTGTGTTGCATTTGGTATGGATGTTAGCCACTAATCTATGGTAATTAGTTATAGCAACAATAGAAAAGTAATACAGATCTTAAGAATGGGAACTCTACTTTGTGATCCTCGTAAAGATAGAACTGAAGGGTAAACTTAGATTGAGGGCAACTTTCGGAGTTTAACAGCAGAAGCATGTGGACTTTCAATCTAATACACTGCCATTAATTGCTATAATTAAAAAAAAAAGATTTAGTTCTTTATTTGAGGGAGAAAGAGCCAGTGTGAGAGAGCATGAGAGAGACAGAGAAAGAGAACAAGCAGTTGAGGGGTATTGGGAGAAGCAGACTCCCTGCCTATCAGAGAGCCCTTCCCAGGGCCTGATCCTTGACCCTGGGATCATGACCTGAGCTGAAGGCAGCCACTTAACCAAGGGAGCTATCTGTTTTGTTCTTAAGTGACTTGCTCTTTTTATGTTGTTTCTGTTTCCCCAGAACTTTGACTTGCAGATGGCTTTGGTTTGTTATGATCCAAATCATTCTTTCACTTTCTAATCCTTGCTTAACTGGCTTTTGTCAGGTTGCAGAGACAGAAAACTGACTGATGCTGCTCATCTTTTTCCTGCCAAGAGATGGGCCAGAGGCCATCACCTGTCCTATTGTTGCGCTCTCCTCTAGTCAGGTTGTTAACAGGACTTTTGCTCTGTAGGTGAACACGGTTCTTGGTCACACCACTTTGAGGAATGAAGAGGTAGAGCAGACAGAGTGGTGGACAGCAAAGCAAGGAGTGTTGAGTTAAAGCAAAGTGATAGTACAGAGCTCCCGAGGAGGGAGGGGACCTGAGAGGGTTGCCACCAGAGTTTCTAACTCAAGGGTTTTTTATGGGCTGGTTGGTGGGCTGTTTTAATCTGATTAAGCCTCCCTGCATCTGTAATCCAATCAGGTTATTGTCACATGGGAGAGGGTGGCCGGCTCCTTCCATGGTGTTGTAAATTTTTTTTAATATTTTTTATTTATTTATTTGACAGACAGAGATCACAAGCAGGCAGAGAGGCAGGCAGAGAGAGGGGGAAGCAGGCTCCCCGCTGAGCAGAGAGCCCGATGCGGGACTCAATCCCAGGACCCCAAGATCATGACCCGAGCCAAAGGCAGCGGCTCAACCCACTAGGGTGGTTTCCTGTTAGGGCAAAGGGCCCCTTGTCTCTGCCTGCCTTCCAGCTATCTTTCATCAATATTTGTTGTTGATCCATGTAGTGATTTTTTTATTTCAGTTATTGTACTTTTAAACTATAGAATTAAAAAAAAATTCTTTAAATTTTTAGGCATAGTTTCCTTAAATTTGAATACAGGTTTTGTCTACTAATACCAAAATCTAGGCCCCTTTCAGGATTTTTTGTTCACTTTTTTCCTGTGTAGGCGGAATTCTATTCTTTTCTTTGCATGTATCTTATTTTGTGATAAAAACTGGACATTATAAATAATATATTGTAACAGCTCTGGTATCAGGTTCTCTCACCTTCTTCCCCACCAAGGTCTGTTGTTGTATTTTGTTTGTTTATCATTATTATGGTATATTCTTACTGCTGTTTGTTTACTGATTTTCCAGAATAACTCTGTATTCCCTGCAGTATATGACCATTGAGTTCTTTGCAACTCCAAAAAAGTTACGTTTTTATTTTTAAGTCTGGCATGCTGATGTTCACACCTGGGCCAGTATATTTAGTGGTGAGCCAATGATTTTTCAGAAGATTTAAAAAAAAATTTTTTTTAAAGATTTATTTATTTATTTATTTGACAGAGAGAGAGGGATCACAAGTAGGCAGAGAGGCAGGCAGAGAGAGGGGAAGGAAGCAGGCTCCCTGCTGAACAGAGAGCCCGACGCGGGGCTGGATTCCAGGACCCTGAGATTATGACCTGAGCCGAAGGCAGCGGCTTAACCACTGAGCCACCCAGGCGCCCCCCAAAAAATTTTTTTTTAATTTCTTTTCAGCATAACAGAATTCATTGTTTATGCACCACACCCAGTGCTCCATGCAATACGTGCCCTCCCCAATACCCACCACCTGGTTCCCCCAACCTCCCACCCCCACCCCTTCAAAACCTTCAGGTTGTTTTTCAGAGTCCATAGTCTCTCATGGTTCAAGTGAAACCATATGATACTTGACTCTCTCTGCTTGACTTATTTCACTCAGCATAATCTCTTCCAGTCCCATCCATGTTGCTACAAAAGTTGGGTATTCATCCTTTCTGATGGAGGCATAATACTCCATCGTGTATATGGACCACATCTTCGTTATCCATTCGTCCATTGAAGGGCATCTTGGTTCTTTCCACAGTTTGGCAACCGTGGCCATTGCTGCTATAAACATTGGGGTACAGATGGCTCTTCTTTTCACTACATCTGTATCTTTGGGGTAAATACCCAGCAGTGCAATTGCAGGGTCATAGGGAAGCTCTATTTTTAATTTCTTGAGGAATCTCCACACTGTTCTCCAGAGTGGCTGTACCAACTTGCATTCCCACCAACAGTAGAAGAGGGTTCCCCTTTCTCCATATCTTCTCCAAGACACTTTGTTTCCTGTCTTGCTAATTTTGGCCATTCTAACTGGTGTAAGGTGGTATCTCAATGTGGTTTTAATTTGAATCTCCCTGATGGCTAGTGATGATGAACATTTTTTCATGTGTCTGATAGCCATTTGTATGTCCTCATTGGAGAAGTGTCTGTTCATATCTTCTGCCCATTTTTTGATATGATTATCTGTTTTGTGTGTGTTGAGTTTGAGGAGTTCTTTATAGATCCTGGATATCAACCTTTTGTCTGTACTGTCATTTGCAAATATCTTCTTAATTAAGTGCTTCATCTGGGTGTTTTTGCCAAGGGGATCTCTGAGGGAAGGCACACTTTCAAGCTTCACTTTATAAGACAACCTTTGAATTTATTTCCTGCTTTCTTGGGAACTGAACTTCAGCCAGAATGGAATGATTGGTACTTTCTCCTTTCTCATGTCTTTCCTGGCATGCCAGACATTTATATTCCCAGGAATATGTCAAAGAATTTGAAAGTTTCCTCTGGTCATCTAATTGTCCTAGAATTCCTTTTTTTTTTTCTAGAATTCCTTTTTAATTCTAAGCCAGGCTCTTGTGTGCCCCAACTAAATCACAGCTTTATGCATCCAAGTTGTTGGCAGCACTTTCCTATGGTTTCAGTAATGCCCTGGAGGTAGTTCCCTACCCTCCCCCACTCCCTCTACCCAGCCTGTCTGGGATGACCTGAGCTTGGAGTGAAACCAAATATCTACCACACTCTAAGAATGGAGTTTTTTTTTTTTTTTTTTAAGGTTTTAAGTTTAGGCACAATATTGACTCAGGGGATAGTGCTTTTTTTTTTAATTTATTTATGTTTTCAACGTAACAGTATTCATTGTTTTTGCACAACACCCAGTGCTCCATGCAAAACGTGCCCTCCCTATTACCCACCACCTGTTCCCCCAACCTCCCACCCCTGACCCTTCAAAACCCTCAGGTTGTTTTTCAGAGTCCATAGTCTCTTATGATTCGCCTCCCCTCCCCAATGTCCATAGACCCATCCCCCTCTCATCCCTAGGGATACTGACCTGAGCCAAAGCAGACAAGGCAGACCCTTAACCAACTGAGTCACCAGGTGCCCCTTGGGATGGTACTTTTTTTTTTTAAGATTTTATTTTATTTATTTGACAGACAGAGATCACAAGTAGGCAGAGAGGCAGGCAGAGAGAGAGATGAGGAAGCAGGCTCCCTGCTAAGCAGAGAGCCCGATGCGGGGCTTGATCCCAGGAGCCTGGGATCATGACCTGAGCTGAAGGCAGAGGCCTTAACCGACTGAGCCACCCAGGTGCCCTGGGATGGTACTTTTAAGGGAACACAAAAAGAGGTCTAATCTCTATTGTCTGCAGTGCTGCTGGCTTTTGGCCATCAGAATACTGAGTTGAAGAAGAAGCAGGGGTGGGACTTGCCAAAAGTAATGTCACAGACCTCAGTAGTTTGTCTTGGATAAGCGATTTTTATTTCATTCTATGCCTTTGGATAATTGTCAGAGTTCTAAAATGGTTGGTTTGAATTGTTTTGCCCATATTTTTATTGTTTTTAAGAGCATATTCACCTAGGCCCTTACTCTGCATTTTTTAAAGTCTTTCTCTTCCCTCTTCTATTTATCACAAAGACCTTGCATTGAATTAACATTATTTCTTCTTTGACTGTCTGGAAGAATTGTTCAGTGAAACCACTTGGGCTCAGAGATTTCTGTTTTAGGAAGTTTTTCACTACAAATTCAAATTATTTAATAGCGGTATAAGATTATTGAAGTTATACATTTTGTGTTAAGTTTTTATAGTTTATGGTTTTTGAAGCTTGGTGCATTTCATCTAAGCTGTTGAATCTCTGTGTTTCAAGTTGTTTATTATTACCTTTTTAATGTCTTAGAAACCAGTAGTGACATGACCTATTTCTGGTATTTGTAATTTGTGTCTTCTCTTTTTTTCCTTTTCAGTCTTGATAGAGGTTTATCTTATCCAGTGTTTGCTTTTATTGGTTTTCTCTATTGTTTTCCTGTTTATCTTTCATTGATTTCTGCTCTTTATTATTTTCTTCCTCTTACACATGCCTTATTTTTATTTTGCCCTTTTTCTAATTTCTTTAAATGGAAACTAGGATTATTTTTTAAAGATTTATTTATTTATTTTAGAGAGGAAGTACACACAAGCACAAGTGTGTGCCAGCAGTGGGGGGAGGGGCAGAGGAAGAGAGGATTGAGAGAGAATCCTCAAGCAGATTCCCCACTGAGCCTGGAGCCCTACTCTGGAGCTCAGTCCCACCATTCTGAGATCATGACCTGAGCTGAAATCACTAGTCTGTCGCTTAACTGACTGAGCCACTCAGGTATCCTGGAAGTTAAGATTATTGATGTGTGAGACCTTTCATTTTATAGTACAACCTTTTAATGCTATAAATTTTTCTAGAAGTACCAAAATACCATTTTGGCTACATCTATTAAGATTTTTAAAAATTAAGCTTTATTTTAGGGGGGACAGTTTTAGATTTACAGAAGAGTTGTTTAGATAGTATAGAGAGTTTCCAATTTCCATAAGACAGTATTGAGAGTACCCCACACCCAGTTTTCCCAATTATTAACATCCTACATTAGTATGGTATATTTGTCACAACGAATAACCCAATCTTGATACATTATTATTAACTAAAGTCCATATTTTACTCTGATTTCCTTAGTATTTACTTATCTTTTTTTTTCTGTCCCAGGATCCCATCTAGGATACCACATTATTTAGTGTTCATGTCTCCTTAAGCTTTTTTTGGCTCTAACAGTTTCTCAGAACTTCCTTGTTTTTGATGACCCTGAAATTTTTGAGGAGTACCAGTCAGCTATTTTGTATGGTTTTCTTTTTGAACTGTTCTTTACTTACTAGCACCAGAAGGTGCTCTAGGCTAATTTTGTATATTTCCTGGCCCAGTCTTAGGAGCCACCATTTCCAAAAGGAATCCTAATTCCTTTTACTAGAGAATATACTAGCCAGCTTCTCCCTCTCCCTCCCCCCGCCTTGATGCGTGCTCGCGCTCTCTCTCTCTTTCTCTCGCTCGCTTGCTCTTCCTCAAATAAATAAATAAAATCTTAAAAAATAATCCTATCTATAATGTTAATTTTTTTAAGTAGGAAGTAATTGACCCAGTTTTTTTTTTAAAGATGTATCCATTTAGTTGAAAAAGAGAGAGTGTGCGTGTGCACATGTGCACACGAGTGGAGAGAGGAGCAGAGGGAGAGAATCTCAGACTCCCTACTGAGTGTGGAGCCCTATGTGGGCTCAGTCCCACAACCCATGAGATTATGACCTGAGTCAAAACCAATTGTTGGCTGCCAAAGCAACTGAGCCACCCAGGCGCGACTGACCCAGTTATTTTTACTTTGTGCTTTCTAGCCTGTCTTCTTTGGTCCGTTGTTCCAGTTCAGTTGCATTGCCTCTGTGGTACTCTTTGAGTCTTTCCCACATGTGGGTCTTCCAGTAATCAATCTCACTCTTTGGCAGTTGTCTTAGTTCAGTTTTCATGTCTTTGGTGTACTCATTTTTCATGGCTGAGAGAAAGAAGTATGCTCAAGTGTGCCCCTCATTATAGGAAGAGAGTATAAGAAATTCTGTGCATAAATTTCTCTAGATTCCTGTTTCTTTTTCTCTTGCTGATCCTATCATGCATCTTTTTGCTATAATAAACTTAACTGTGAATACAGCTAAGTTGAGTCCTTATAACTTTGATTGAATCATTCAATCTGTGAGTGGTCTTCAGGACCCTGAAACATAATTGCATTACATAATCACAATCCTCAAAATACTCTAAGGTAGGTAGACATTAATGTGTCTGTCTCTTATGGGTAAGAAGACTAAAGTTAGTGAGGTTAAACAACTTCCGTGGGACCCCAGTTCATAAGCGAGGGAATCCAAATCTGTTTAATCCCAAAGCCTTAGTTCTTCACTGTTACTCTTCATTGCCTCCCAGTACCAGAAATTATGTCTGCAGTGGGTTGAGAGAAGGCAGTGAAAGCTTATAGAGGGTGATAATGGTCTGAAACTGCTACATACAGAATGTAGTTTTGAGTTGGTCTTGAAGGATAAATGGACAGGATTAAAATTGGTGAAGTGCTGTGGGAAGAATATTGTCTACAGGTAGAATTGTATGATATAAGCATGCAAATGTTAAAATGCAAGATTTATCTCCAAGAAAGAGAATATAACAGTTGGGCGAAATGGAGCGTTTATGTTATTAGAATTAGAAGGTTTTTCTTACATACTTAAAAAAAAACTTCTGGGAACTGCCATAGCTTGTCTTTGCTACAGTTTAGTGTAAGATAATGTATCTGATCTAACACATAATTATATATTTAAGCTTAATAAATGAGACAGTATGTTTCTTTAGGGATAATAAATATCTGTTCTGCAAAGATAACCATGACTACTACCAATGACTTTGCCACCTAAACAAGTTAAAAACCCACTGTTGTTAGTATTAAGAAACTTCTGAAGTGGAGGGGGGCAGTTTGAAGAGAAGAGTGAAATGCTGAAAACAGCATTTAACTGATACTAACCTGGTGGCAGTGTGAAGAATGTATTGGCTAGAGCTAGGGAGGCAGTCCATTTAGATCATTGTAATCATAGCATTCCATGTATGAGATGATTAAGAGCTTAGAGAATTGTGAAAGTGAAAATAGGTGAAAGATATTGTATAGGATGAATTACCATGATGTGGTGATGACTAGATATTTGTATGTTTTTGGTGAGATCCAAATGGTTGGAGTCTGAGTAGTTTGGAGAAAATATGAAAGTTATCATAGAAATATGACATTTAGGTGAACTGTTGTGCCAAGACCATGTTAGGTTTCATTCTAGGTGTATTGAATTGAACAATTTATTGACATCCTAGTGGAAAAACACATTTGGGTTTTGAAATTGGATTGAAGAGAGGGATAAAAGTTTGAGATAAGAGATGGGAAAATTTGCAGTTGACTGGTCACTAAAATGATCTGAATGTGGGTATCACCTTCGGGAAAAAAAAACAAAAAAGAGCAACAAGGACCATACTCTGGTTTTATTCATTTCATTAGTAAGAAATGAATATTAAGGAGCATCCTTGAAGTTTTAAGTAATGTTATAAATAATGTTGACATTTTTTATAACTGTTAAAAACATTTGTACAGTACTTCTTTTCATGTAGGTATTTTCTAGTTCATGAACTTTAAGTGGTCTTTTATAGTATATGAATAACTCTTAAATGAAATCAATAAGTAATTGTCCTTTCCATGTATAAAGTATAGTTAGGCACCAGATAACGTTCAAATAATGTTTTTTTCTTCTCATATAGCACATTGTTCTTGATAACTTATAGAAGGTATGTGTGTGCATATCTTTCTGTTGCCTACTTAGGAGTTTTTTTGTTTGTTTGTTTGTTTGTTTTTTGTTTTCTTGTTTACTATAGTTTTCTATTTTTTTTAATTAATTAATTTATTTTTATTTGCTTATTTACAGCATAACAGTGTTCATTGTTTTGGCATCACACCCAGTGCTCCATGCAGTACGTGCCCTCCCTATTACCCACCGCCTACTTAGGAGTTTTGCTCTAAGTTCCTGTTTCATTTCAATTTCTGTTTGGTTTGTTAATCATTTCTTAGCACTTGCTGACTGTTGTGCCACTAGTGCACCAGCCATCATTACCATCACTTGAGGGTTCAAGATCACTTGTTCCATCACTTTCCCTTAGTACGGAAATGTTCTTAAATGAATGACATTCAAACTTAACTCTATGCAACACATTTGGTTTTTAGAAACAAAGGGGAATGAGCACAGAAATACTCATTAGGAGAAGCTGGGTAGACAAAAATGTTGACACTAATGGGTATATGGTTCTGGCTGTTGTCTCCATTTTACTCCTACCTGCTGACATTTTTCCAGGGTAAGAAGACACTATTAAAAAGCTTCAGCTCCAGAGTGTTACCCATTTTGTTCTGCTATTTGTTCCATCACTGGAGTTGACAGAGAATTAGATAAATGTGCAGAGGGATAATAGGAAAAAAATGTCTTTATTATAGGTTGACTTGTTTTCTTTGGGTTTTAAGTCTTAGAAAAGGAGGGAATTCCATCAAAATTTATATGTCATTTTGGTATCTCATGGTTGCCCAAAAGGTAGTATACATGATTTTTATAAAACTCTTTTGTATATATGAAGATGGTCCAATTAATTCATTAAACTCTTCTTAAACAATTTTCATGAATATGTTTTCATTTAATATTTAATCCCCTTGAATCTAAGCTTTCAGTAATACAGAGTTCATTGAGAATCACAGACTTTGTATAAGCACTCATTAATATTATCATGTTCCTCCTTTTGAAGCAAGTTCCCCATTCATTTCTCAGTGTATTCTGTGGGTTGGTATGGTACAGTGGAAAGCACACTGACCTGTCAGGATACCTGGGTTCTAGCCCCAGCATATAACCTCAGCTTCTGGATTCCATTCTTCTCATGCAAAAAGTAGAATACTTGTTGAGCCTATATTACAGGCCTGTCTTAAGTTTCAAAAATGATAAAGAAAATTACTTTGAAAATGTTAATGTGGAGGCTTCTTGTGTCATCTTCAGCGATTTCCATATTTTTCTCAATTAAAAAAGTACCATAACAAATGTACAAGAAATGTTCATATGCTTGTTTAATAAAGTTCCTAAAAATGTTATTGTGCTTATATTTCACAACTGTATTTCCTAAAATTTATTTTAAACCCACTCTGTAAGTTTTGGTTTGTAAATCAGAGGAATTGGAACTTTGTGAATTTTTTCTGAGAATGATTTAGCAAATGTGTATAATAGTACTGAATAATTTAAAGACTTAGTGTGATGTTCAGATTAAGGATTTTTTTGCTAGCAGAGACTTCTGTAATTGATTTGTTTCATTTATTTGGACAACTTCTCTAATTGATTTGTTTCATTTATTTAGACATCTTATGCTGTACCAACTCACAAGGTTCATACACCATCTGCATTCTTGTTTCTGCTATTTGTTTATCATTAACAAACAAAAATATTGGTTAAAAAGTTAAATGAGATTTTAGTTTTCTGATACTTGTTTAAAGTCAGTATGGTATACTGAAAAGAGAGAGCATCCTCATCTATACTTTAGCATTCCAAGTCTGAGTCAGCTGATGACTAATTGCAAGAATTGCAAGAATTGCAAGAACTCAGGCATACCATTCTACTTTTTCTGTGGCTCATTTGTCCATTATAAAACAAGTGGTTTGGATTGAACTTCTAAGGTTCTTTTAAATTTTAGCATTCTATGATTGTTTTTTAAAACTTCTGAGTATCCGAGGAAACCAATGTAAAGATTATAATTGGTACTAATGTTTTTAGAGATACTGTTTATTATATTTGACTTATAACTTATACCTTATTTGACTTATACCAAGGTAACCATATAATTTGCCATCCAACAAGAGAAAACTTTTGAGAGTTAAAGGCATACTGTTAATAATTACTCCAGGGCAACAGCTTTTAAACCAGGACTGTCTCAGATAAACTCAAATATCTGGTTACCCTATCTGTACCCCATATGTGGGGTTCTGTCAACTGCATGATTGGCCAAAGAACAGTATTTATCAGTTTTAATTCCTTTTTATGGTTTTACTGTTTGTTCTTCTAGATCCATTGTGTGTGGAAAGTAATGTAGCATCATGCCAGCAATCTCCAGCTAGTAAAAAAGGGATGTTCACAGATGACTTACATAAACTGGTGGATGACTGGACAAAGGAAACAGTAGGAAATTCTCTTATTAAGCCAAGTTTAAACCAACTCAAACAGAGTCAACACAAACTAGAGTCAGACAACTGGAACAAAGTATACGAGGTAAGCTGTTTTTACATGTTCCTCTTTATTTATGAGAACTAAAACCAGTGGCTCCTTGGTGGCTCAGTCATTAAGGGTCTGACTCTTGATTTCAGCTCAGGTCCTGTTCTCACAGTTATGAGTTCAAGCCCAATGTTAGGCTCCACACTGGGCATGGACCTTACTTTAAAAAAAAAAAAAGAATAAAACCGTAAAAATTGATTCACTTAGTCACGAGAGAATGGTGTGATTTGACAACATAGAGACTTTTATCCTTATCTAGATTCATTATATCCTTGAGCAAATTATCTTTTAGACCAGGGGTCAGTAACCTTTTCCTGAGAAGGGGCGGGTTAGTAAACACTTGCAAGTCCTGTGGTTGCAACTAGTCAACTCTGTTGGAGGGCAAAAGCAGCCATAGACAAAACATACGTGAATGCACATGGCTTTATTCCATGAAAACTTGACTTGCAAAAAGAGGCGTCAGGCTGTAGGTTGCTGTCCCTGTTTTAGACTTTTATACCTGAAAAAGTAACCATCAAGTATCAAAAAGAAAGCATCTACAGTGATGGTTAATTCAGTCCTGTGGTGCAAGAAGAGTTTGGTTTTGAGGAAAAGCTATCATATTTTGTATGTCAATATTCTTAGAACTACTAAGTGATCTTATTTGTTCAGTTTTAAAAATAATTTTAAAGCTCTTTAAGCTAGACTATTGTGAAAGGCATCTTAAATTCATGGGATGAGATGCCTAGTTAATTGCATATGGCCTTAGTCAGATGTACATGCATTTGAGATATAGAAAGATGTCCTCGGTGCATCTGGAATGGGAAGAAGGTAGGCTTATAGAATAGTATATACAGTATTTGTTTAAAATTATGGACATTAGAGGGGGCACCTGGGTGGCTCAGTGGGTTAAGCCACTGCCTTCGGCTCAGGTCATGATCTCAGGGTCCTAGGATGAGTCTCGCATCGGGCTCTCTGCTCAGCAGGGAGCCTGCTTCCCTCTCTCTCTCTCTCTGCCTGCCTCTCTGCCTACTTGTGATCTCTCTCTGTCAAATAAATAAATAAAATCTTTAAAAAAAATTATGGACATTAGATATATGTATATACACATAGAAGTAGGAAGAGCTATTAACAATATGTGGGGTGGTGGAATTTGGGCCTTACTTTGTATTTCTCTGTGTTTGAGTTTTTAA
The DNA here is from genome assembly GCF_922984935.1 of Meles meles. Lineage (NCBI taxonomy): Eukaryota > Metazoa > Chordata > Mammalia > Carnivora > Mustelidae > Meles > Meles meles. The sequence continues at coordinate 47,481,964 of NC_060087.1, read as the reverse complement.
AGTATCACTTTTCACGATAAGTAAATCTACTAAAATGTGAATCAGGGCTTAAAATCTGAACCCTCATAATTGAGAGAGATATATTTGTATGTCTGTCTGTCATATTTGTGTACATGTATGTGTATATTTGTAGTCATTGCATGTAGTTTGGTAAAGAGGCTGAAAATACAGTTAGTGTTAAAGTTGAATAAAAATTTCAAAAGCCTAGATTTCCCAAAATAGTAAGCAGTATATTTCTTGGGGACTCTGTATTTATCTTACTCCCAGCACTGATTTATCCACAGATAGTATCACCATTGTAAACACTGGAAGACTTTAGAGGCAAATTTCAAGGCATAAATGCATTGGTGTTGCCAGTGAGAGAGCCTCTGAGTACTCTGTGAATGGAGATTTTTGTTGACTAGTAGGAGGGTGGTTTTTTGCAGCATAATAGGGGAATTTGGAGGGAAAATGAGTAGAAAATGGAGTATGAACAAAAGTAATGAAGGTCTTAAACAGTTAATACTTACCTACCTTAGAAGATTGCTGTGAGGATTAAATGAGGTAACACCTATAGAGTAACTAGCACAAGGTAGTAACTACTTTTGTATTTTGAGTTCACTTGATTACATCTTTGTGTGGAAAACTCATCTCATAATCTAATGTTCTTGCTTATTATTGAGCTTAGAAAAATTGAAAAATTAGAAAATTTGTCACAATTATGTTAGGCCCTTTACTATGTGCCAAGCCCCGTCTTGGACACTAAGGTTTAATGAGCAAAAACAAGTATGTGCCCTATCTCTTGGAACTACACTCTGGTGGGACAGTTCAACATGAACAAACTTATATAAATATAAAATTGTAGCTGTAATATGGACTACAAAGGAAAAATTAAGATATCATAGGTAACAAATTTGATCTAGTGAAGAGAAGTCAAGTTTCACTGAAAAAGTGCTGATTGAACAGAGATCTGAGTAATGAGTAGGTGTTAAGTAGGTGAAAAAGAGAGGGAATGTGATTCCAAGCAGAAAGAACAGCTTATGCAAAAGTCATGAATGGGTAAAGGGATCATGAGGGGACTGAAAGTAAGCTAGTTTGGCAGAAGTGAAGAGAGCAGAGAGGAGTTGGTATGCAGTCAATCTAAGGAGGTTGGGAGGGTCTTAAAAGTGGTGATGATGAGGAACTTTGTCTTTATTTTAAGAAAGACAGATAGCAGGAGGGAAAGTTGTTAGCCATTGAAGCCCTAGGGTTAACATCAGATTTGCTTTTCAAAAATATTACTCTGACTTGAAGCAAGAAGAAAGGATTATGGATGGGGGTGAGGGTAGAAGTTGATAGATGAATTGAGAGTTAGTCACAGTAGTCTATATAAAGAGAAGCTGAGATAAAAGTGAACAGATTCCAAGAAATGTTTAAGGGATAAAATGGAGGTGCCTGGGTAGCTCAGTCAGTTAAGTGTCCAACTCTTGATCTCAGCTCAGGTGTTGATCTCAGAGTCATGAGTTCAAGACCCGTATTGGGCTCCACACTGGGCATGGAGCCTACTTTAAAAAGGAGAGAAAAGGGACAAGATTTAGTGATGGAATGGATGTACATCAAGAGGGAAGGTGTAAAGACTAGGTTTCTGGCTGCCATTACTGGCTATCATTCCAGTGTACCATTCACAAGATGTGGAACATGAGTAGGCAGTGTGTTTTGGTAGAGGAAAGACTATAGGTCATTTGAATCTCAGATTCCTTTGAAATATGCAGAAGGTTAAGTATAAGAAATCATCTCCAGTTGTCTTTTTTAAAAATAAAAATCACATTATTGTTTGTAAAATAATGTTCATTGTAGAATTTAATAAATGGAGAAAAGTACAAATCTTAAAATACCACCTTCAAATCCCACTACCTTGAAATAATTGTCACTAACTATAGATAAACACCATTTCAGATATCTTTCTATGTATGTGTATACATGGAAATGACTTCATAAAAATGCAGTCATACCATATGTGCCCTTTTGAATCAGAGGTATTAAATATTACTTTAATTGAACAAAAACACTGAGATGAGGAAGAGATTACTGAACTTGAAATAAATGTGTTTTTTCACCTCATGAGATACAGTCATTCATTTTTTTTTTTAAGATTTTATTTATTTATCTGACAGACAGAGATCACAAGTAGGCAGAGAGGCAGGCAGAGAGAGAGGAGGAAGCAGGCTTTCTGCTGAGCAGAGAGCCTGATGCGGGGCTCGATCCCAGGACCCTGGGATCATGACCTGAGCTGACGGCAGAGGCTTTAACCCACTGAGCCACCCAGGCACCCCAGTCATTCATTCTTGAGTCAAGCAAAAGCTTTTTACTTTCAACGTTTATTTGAAAGGCTTTTAGCTTGACTAGTCAACTTACAAGAACTAAGCATTTGGGACTGATACCAAACTCTACTTTAAGTGAGAATTATTTACTTCTGTTTGACTTACTGTTACTATGTGCCTAAGATTTCAGTAATCTTGATAGATGTGTGTAATCACAATAGGACATGATAAGGAGAGTCAGGCAGGAATATATTTTCACAGTACTGCCAAAAACATAATTGTCTTGAGTTTAAACTTCCAAAAATGCAATAGGAATTTTAGACTTTAAGGCAATGAGAAGTGGGTAAGGGCAGTGACATTTGTTGAGCACCTACTGTATATACTAGACTCTTCCCCTGTGCCACACTATATCATGCTCCTCTGTGTCCAAAGAATTACATTTAAGCCAGTCTGTGGTGCTGAATGAGAAAAATTCATGGGGCTAGCAGAAGGAAATAAAAATAGAAGAGTACTGCTAACATAAAGAAATTGACAGTATTAAACTGTGAACAGAGATTTAGCAGGGTCCTTGGAGTTAGCTGGAACTCTGTTCAAATCCTCACCTCACTGTCAAGTTGCTTAGTGATATTGGGTGTCACCAGTTTTGAGCTTCAGTTTCTTTATCTGAAAATGCCTACCTTATAGGGCAGTAATGAAGAGGAAATGAAATAAGGTATGCAACAATGCTTGGCACACAGAAAGGTGCTCCAAAAGTGGTAGCTTCTTACAGTAATAATAGAAGTAGTAAGCCAGAAGGAATAGAAAGGAATATAGATGGGTAAAAGCATTGACCAAATGAACTGATCTTTTGTTTTTATTTTTGTTTTTGTTAGAATACTCCATCTACTATGGGCTACACACCAACATGGATTTCTTCTCTGTCCCAAATCCGTGGAGCTGTCCCAACCTCCTTGCCACAAGGACTCCCACTTCCTTCATTTCCTGGGCCATTATCATCATATGGAATGCCCCATGTTTGTCAGTATAATGCTGTGGGGGGGCCAGGGTACCCAGTACAGTGGGTAGGAATTTCAGGAACACCACAACAGTCTGTAGTAATTCCTACTCAATCTGGGGGACCATTCCAGCCGGGAATGAGTTTACAGGTGTTTCCAGCTTCATCAGTGCAGAATCCATCCGCGATCCCTCCTGGTCCCAAATGAATCAGAGTAGAGATGAAGAAAAGGGAGATTTTTTTTTTCAGAATTATTTTCAGGACACCTAAGATACTAAATGTTCTTCTTCTTGGTTCCGCCATATTTTCCCTCATTTGAGTTTACTTTCCACTGAATTTTTGTTGTTGTTCCATTATGGTATTTTATATAGCTCATCATCCTGTAGAACTGTGCAGTTTGTACATAGAGCACTGCACACAGAAATGTTTTTTCACTTCAGATCCTATCCTCTTTGATACTTGATTTTTTAAAAATACCGTTCAGAATGCTTTAATAAGCTCAGCTTGAGCATTACCATTTCCAGGACACTTTCCATGAATTGCTGAGAAGCCCCCATTTTTTACTGCTGCTATCTGCAGCTGGATGATACTTTAAAATGTATAAAAACTATTAAATTGATATTCCCCAAACGTGGACAAAGTGAGACCCTCCAACAGCCGGAGTTTTATGGGATTCTTCACATATTTATCTTAGGTTTACCTTTCCCAGAAGGCAGGGTAACTTGCTGCAGGAAACGTTTTGGTATATGAAATTAGAATAACTTTGTCAACCAATATAGACCATGAGCCCTTTTTAATGTGATTTTCTTCCCGTCGTCACAGCAGGAGGAGTGAAGCCTTGTTTTAGGTGAGGCGGAGAGAAAGGAAAAAACAGAACTGTAACAGTTCCTTGATTCTGCAGATACTGTAGCTGCTTTAGGATTTCAATAGTAATTCAAAGCAGCTATCTCCTTGTTTCTCATGTGCACACTACATTGTTTTTGAGCATCTGAGAGGCACTGGTTTGGCTTGCATTCTTTTGTAAGGGATATATTGCAGCTGATATGAATCTCATTTGGGGGGAATCTTGGTATTCCGAACAAAGAGGATTCAAGTTACACCTCTATTGATCCATTGTTCAGTAAAATGTACTTGACACAGTAGGTTGTAGGTTTTGAGACTTAAACATGAAACACTGGCTTTACAGGGTTCTAAGGTGTGGGGTATACACTGTCCTGCAGTGAAATAGTAGACCCTTGAAGGACACTATTTAAGTTGCCCTTAGCTTTTTTTTGGGGGGGGGGGGATTGCCATTTTTTTAGTTGTTATAATTTCTTGTTAGTATATATAGCATCCTAGATCATTTTAGATCTTAGATGATTTTGGCAGCCTCTTTTTAGAATCTGAGAGAGAGCACTGTCAAGTTGCACTTTACTGGGTTTTATCCAGTTTTAGAAGGAGGTGAGACAATGTCAAAATATATACTTTCGCTTTTCAAGAAGGCTAACTATAATAATCCTAAAAGGCTGGTCACAGAGTTACCTAATGCTCAGTCTGTGAAACCCAAATAGAATTCTTAAATGGTATTAATCAACTACCACATACACATGTTTGAAATACTTTCTAGTCTGAAAATTTCAGGGTCATTTCTACCATACAATTACCTGATAATGAGTTCTAGCTACTGGTAACCATTCCAAATTACCACCCAACATTTCTTTGAACAGATTTTCCTCCATGTTCCTCTAAAATTTTTACCCCATGAGCTTGCCAGGTAATGAGGAAAACTCAATAGGTATACTTTTTTTTTTTTTTTTTTTGCATAATCTACTTTGTGACATTCAGTACCCCTTTTCAAAAAAAAAGTGTCTGGTATTGCTTACCTGAGGATCACACTAACCATCATAAAGACTCTGTCACTATCCTTTGGGATGTCTAAAGCAGCATTTTCAGAACTGCTGTTGATAAGAGCCACAGTTTCTTTTCATAAATCCTACTCTGGTTTGGGTGAGTCTCTTATGTACAGATTCTTCAAATTTCTCCTACAGTATTGATTTTCAAGTTGCAGTGATTTTAGGACATTAGTGTAATGCAAATGCTTGCATTGCAGTGTTTTCCATGTGTACAAAAACAATGCACCTAAAATCCGTAATTCTTTAAAACTGCTCGTGTTTCATTATACGAGTTGGCTTTGTGTAATTACATTAAGACTTACAACCTATAAAGTGAAAATCCTGCAGGTTTTAAGATCCCTTCCTCTCTAGATGTAATGCTTTTAAACAGTGTATCCCAGGATGAAAAAACCTCCATGGATGACATGCACAATTACATTTATTAATGGCTGCTCTACATCAAATGTCCCACATTTTGCCACCACCACCTCTGTTTTAGGTATGATTCATCATTCATTTGCCTGCAGACTTTTGCAGTGCCTTGTAATATTTAGAATCTTTTCAGATTTTTTGCTGGAAAGAAAAGTAGTCTTCTAAAGTTTGAAGATAGTGAATAGCATACTGCTGTCTCCATGCTGACTGCAGTAGTTGGATTAACATATGTTATGTATACATTATGTATATGTAACATGTATAAGTTTAAAAATACAGAAAAAAAGTGAGCTTGTGCAGAAATGAAGAAAACAGTGTTATTCACATCACTGTGGGTTTTTATTTTCCCATTAAATGTTTGATTCAGATTATAGTCACTTTGACTGTAAATATTGGCTAGTTTTCTAAGTAGGGGCTTTACATTATTTCATAATTTTGCTAACTCATATAATAGTGCTGTTTTCATCCTTGCTGAGGTAATTTTCCTTCCCACAAGCAGTTAACTCTTGAGGTGAAGCTCAGAAATTCCCTTCTTACTTAACAAAGAGCCTACTATATCAAGGGCCTTCTACCCATTTCCAAAAAAAACACACAAAACTGTCCTTTTCATTTTCCTTTTTGTAGGAGAAAGAGGTTGTACTAAACCATCCTGCTTGTAAAGTTTATTTGGGGAATAGTCTGTATGTCCAACCTCTATGTTTACTTCTCAAAGTACAAGTCTGATGAATAGTACTGTATCTCCATATGTGGCAATGTGAGCATTTCATCATGAAGTACATGCTGCTATGTTTGTGAAGTTGGGTGTAACATCATAAGACTATGAAACCAGTATTGGTGTAAATCTAATGAAAATAACCTTATGTATATTTGTAGCAGTCTTGAATCTCTATTTAAGGTAATTTGCTGTAATATAACAAATATCCCTTTTGTTTTTCATCCTTTTCTTGCCAGTTTTATATCAAGCATGAATTCTCATGGTTTGACAGCAAAATTATCTGTGAAAGTTTAAAAGGCACTTTTCTGCTGTGATTTTTGGATTGAGTGTGGAGTGTTATGTACAATATGATGGGATGTATCATTTTAGAACCCCAGATTTAATCCAGTCCAATTACTTTTGTTTATCTACCTCGTTTTCAGTGCTGTTTAGGGGTGCACAAGTAAACACTGCCTGTGAAACTTGCTTTTTTGCCTTGATTCTCAGTATTCTTTCAGATTATAAATCTGGCCTGCCTCCTAGTCCCAGTGCTAAGCATGAGTTCGAGATGAGAGGGACCACCAATCTGCCACCAATCTGTGTTTAAGTGATGAGAGCCATGTGCCTCTGCAGAATAAGCTTTTGGGATTTGGGGAAGGAGAGCAGAGAAAGAAATCCAGCTGGTGGCAATGTAGGACTTAGTTTTGGGAGTCAGTCCTAAAAGAAATGGTAAGAAAGTATCTAGACAGTCCAGTGCCTGCAACTTTGCATCTTGTACTAAAGGTGCATTTCTCGTCTGTGTGCCTAAAGGGCTATGTGTTGAAATTGCTTTAACTATCACAGTGACATATTTGCTCAATCCTACAGCAGTGGCCTGTCATTCAGCATATTAGCATACTGCTAGGTATTTTCAGTGGTATTTTGTTACCTTAAAATGGCTGTATGCTTTTAGTTGAATTGTAGCTGGTGGTAACTGTTTAGCCAAACTCTAAAGTTTATTGGAGGCATTGACTTTCTTCTTTGCTGTGTTTTCTGAATGATGAAATGATGCATTCTTTTTTTTCCCAGAACACTCAGCTAATGTTTATAAGCCACATGTTCTTTGTTTCACATGGTTACTGTGTATAACACTACAGCATATTTAATGTTAGCAAAAACTGTATTTCAGGCTTCATGCACAAATACATTCCTGAAATATATTTGGGATTCAGTTATTTAATCTTCTGTTTGGTTTAGAGAAACTTGAGATTTGAGGTGGGGTGCAGGCCATTTTCTAGAATAGATTGTTCATTTTTTCATTCTATAGTGTATTGGGGACTTTTATTTTTTATCCCCCCTTTGTTTTGAAGATGAACCCGGGGGGGGGGTTGTAGAAAAGGCCATTGATTTGATATTCAGTTTTGTTTTTTGTTTTAAACCAATACAGACTATAAAATTGTGACATTCAGACTTGGTAAAGTCCTTTGAAATTAGTATGAAATTTTGACAGAGCCAAATGCTTTCAGTTCACCATGGAAATAGTCTGTATGTGAAGGATGAACACAAACATTGATCAGGGTCCTTGTTAGCCAACATAGGGAGGGGCCTGGAATAGTGGTTAGGTGACACTGAAGTTATTTTCAAGTGAGATAGTTGGAAGAGAGTACAAACCAACAGTTTCCATTCTGGAAGGTTTTCTCTTAATTAAAAAAAAAACAACCTCAAAAAGGCTAAAAGTCAAGCAAGAAGGGAAGAGAGAAACTGGGCTCTTGAGAAAAAAAAAAAAAAATGTGCCGGTGTAAAATAAACTCCTAAATGCGTGCTTGTCATCCTTCCCGTTTTTTGGGTTTTTTTTTTTTAACTTACATTTCTTTTCCACTATAAGTTAAGATTTCAGATTGAGGTTTGTGGGCCAGAACATACCCTCAGCAGAAATAGTGACTGATCGGAAAGTGCAGTTGTTCAAGGTCTGTCATGCTCAATCACTTAAAGCTGTAACTTGTTTGATATGAATATTAAGCATGTAGACCTAGTGCAGCATGGGAGCCACTCAGGAAGTTTATGCAATTAATAAACTTTCATGCATAATTTGCTATGAAGTATGCAGAATTTCAGCCACTTCTCTACACTTAACATTTAGTTGTATATGCGAACTCTCCTTTCTTAATTGGGGAATGTAGCATTATATAGAATGTTGTTAAACTTAATTTTAATCCTTCTTGACATTAACCTTTTTTTTTTCCTTTGGTAAACCAAGTGATCTGCCTTTAAGCAGTCGTCTGATTTTGGTTCTTTGAAACTGTGATTTTTATTTCATTTGTACCCAGCCATTGTAAGTATTTTGTCTTGTTTCTTGGAAATTTTGTTTTGAAACAGAAAATAAAGGCTGTGTTATAAAATGAGTATGGTATCTTATTAAAATGTTTTCATAGTCACTGCAATCACCTGGCTTAAACTGGTTCTTCATTTATCAAATGTAATTTTTAGGAGATTTAGAAGATTTAGTCCTATAGATTATGCTGGCTGAACAAATTAACCAAGCTATCGATTATCTCTTGATAAATTTGCTCCAGCAAATTTTGAGTTGTACCTCTTCTCCACTCTTATCAATAAGCTATAATTATAATACTTGATTTTTCTGAGTACTTGTGTTATTTAGGCTTTTACCTGTGGTATTTTTAATTCAAAAAACAATCCTATAAGTTAAGTCTGTTACTATCTCAACTTCACAGAGAAAATTTATGGATCAGAGAGATTAAAGAACTTGCCATGGTTAACACGACTAGGAAATGCTGAAGCCTGGACCCAAACCTAGGTCTTTCTGACTCCCAAGCTCATGGGGAAAACCCCAGGCTATACAATTCTCAGATATACTGTTGGAAAAATAATCCACATATACTTACAATAAGTTTCCATCTATTAATCCGGATTAGTAGGTGCTCTTTTTACATGTATTTCATGAGGTTATATCCAGCACTTGTTTCATCATTTCAGGAGTGGTACAAACAAGGATTCAAAATGCGCCCTTTGCAGAAATTCATTAAGGAGATTTCCTTTCATGTTGACAATCTTTATGGTACATGTTTAGGGAAAAAGTATATTTGGAAACTTCCCTCCCACATCTCTCATTTACTACACTACAATGACTTAGGAAACTGCCAAATGAGGTCCGATCACTTGTTCACTTGATAACTTAGAAGAACTGTGCATATGTTTATTCAACCAGCCCTGGAGGACGAGTTAGAGGCCTGTCAAAAATACCCAAGGTTAGCTGAGGATTTTAAAAATATTTTTTAGGGGCGCCTGGATGGCTCAGTTGTTTGAGCATCTGCCTTCAGTTTGGGTTAATGCAGATAGACTTTTTTTTTAATTTTTTTTTATTTTATTTATTTGACAGAGAGAGATCACAAGTAGACAGAGAGGCAGGCAGAGAGAGAGGAGGAAGCAGGCTCCCTGCAGAGCAGAGAGCCTGATGCGGGACTCGATCCCAGGACCCTGAGATCATGACCTGAGCCGAAGGCAGCGGCTTAACCCACTGAGCCACCCAGGCGCCCCAATGCAGATAGACTTTTTAGAGTCCAGCAGACCCAGATTTGTATTCTGGCTTTGTGAACTTGGGAACACTGCTTAACTTTTCCACTTTGATTTCCTTTTCTATAAAAAGGATAGCTGCCTCAGTCAGGTTGTTTCCAGACTAAATAAAAAAGCAAAGAGAGGGCTTAGCACTATACCTCATACATAGTAGGTTTGCTCAAATAATAGTAATGACTGCTCAAGGGTCCTTACATTATCACTATTTTAAGAGAAGAGGAAACAGGTGACAAAACTGAACACAGCCGGTGAGTCATTGTGAAATCTGTTGGTGGAAGAGATTAGGTATTGTCCCAAAAGGTCCTAGATGATGTAACAGAGTGAGGTCCAGAGGTGAAAGTGTTTAAGCTGGGGAGTAAGACAATATAAAACTCACTTAAAATGTGCACCACTGGGGCGCCTGGGTGGCTCAATGGGTTAAAGCCTCTGCCTTCAGCTCAGGTCACGATCCCAGGGTCCTGGGATTGAGCCCCACGTCAGGCTCTCTGCTCAGCAGTGAGCTTGCTCTCCGCCCCTCCCCTACCTACTTGTGATCTCTGTCTGTCAAATAAATGGATAAAATCTTTTTTAAAAATCCTTTAATTTGGCCTACATTTAATATTGCAAAGGCCGTATATGAAAATAATTTGAAGAAAAAAATGTGCACCACTAGATAAAAGAATGAGATGGCAGAATTGTCTGTGCCTAAAGTGTTTTGAAGAAGCTGTAGTAGTAGTAGTAGTAGTAGTAGTAGTAGTAGTAGTAGTAGTAGCAGTAGTAGTAGTAGGGGAAAAGGGGGTGGGATCTTACAACAGAAGCTCAAGACAGAAATGAAGATGTACAGCATAGGTAATGGTCCAAATAGGAGCAGGACCTTGTGATAGATAGATGAAGAATTGCAAAGGACTAGCTGGCATGCATGTTACTAATGAAGAAATAGCCTCAAATTAAACCAGTATTTCTAAGTTTTCTCCATTCCAGTTCAGAGGTTCTCAACCCTGACTGTGTATTAAAATCACCTGGGGAGCTACATAAAGCACAACAATGTGAATGTACTTAACACTATTGTACACTTAAAAATGGTGAAGATGGTAAATTTTGTTGTATGTATTTTACTACAATTTAAAATAATGTGTCTATGTCCCATCCCTACAACCAGTACTGTTACATCCACATATTAATATAATTAGAGTTGAGAACCACTGTCATTGTTTACTAATCAAATGACTTCCCTGCCTATTAGAGAGTTGCTGGTTCAAGAAAAACAAGAAATATGGCAGCCTCATTAGACCTTCTAATTAACTATTTCCTATAACCATATGAACTTACAGCCTCTCAAACAGGCCCCAAGGTTCTGGGCAATAGAGAAAGCTAAGTGGGACCCTTGCAGACCCTGAAGAGCTAGTTGCTACTTAAGTGTAAGATTCCAGAAGATTGAGTCCAATGTGAACTCTCCAGGCAAACTCCTTATGCTTCTCTCCACTCTTCATGATAAGAATGAACATTAATTAGGTGCATACTGTGCCACTTATTATGCTAAGCACTCTACATCATTTAATCTCCATAAGCTTCTGAGGTAAGTATCCTTACCATCTCCCTTCTAAGCTCCTCGGCTGCCAAAAACTGCTTTCTCCCAGTGTCCAGCTTTATTCCTGGCATGTAGTAGGTACCAAATCTGTTGAATGAATTAATGATTTCTATTTCACATTCTATCACACATATATTAATGATATCTATTTCACAGATAAAGTAAGGGATCAAAAGGCTAAGTAACTTGTTAAAGTTAGATAGCTAATAAGGAGTTGAACTAATATTGGAACCTAGACCTTGGCTCCAAAGCATGCACCTTAAATACTGTTTTGTGACATCTACTATCCCCTTCTGCTTTCAGAGCTTTGGCCTATGTTATCTCTACCCTCTCTGGCTTATTGAGCATAAAGTTTCTCCTGTATTAGGTATGTTAAGACGCTTGTGTACAAGTAATAGAAATCCAATTTGAACAAGCTTAAGCAAAAAGAGGAATTTATTATAAAGATGGTGGTGTCTCACAAAACCCAGGGATAATGCAGATGGACCTGAGGAACAAATAAATAAGGTGCTTGAATGCAGCCAGGATTTTTCACTCTTCTCCAGCTCAATCCCAAATTCTCTGTGAAGGTACATAAAGGATGGCTCCGGCTACAACCATGAGGATAAGGCAGAGAAGGCGGTAGAAAAGGGGTGCTGGGAAGACAAAACAACAGATGTTTACCTATACTCCACTTAACTGCCCATAAACACATGCCATTTTCCCCATATCTACAATTCCAAAAATGCCCATTCCTAACAGAATCCATGGATAAGTGCAAGTCACTTGCAACTTCTGCATCCAGAAGCAACAGCAGAGGGTAGACATGCCCCTTCCTCATATATTTCAGTGACAACCTAAATGTGGCTCCTCTTGATCCTGCAACCTTTAGTAAACTTAACTGCAACCAACAGATCTAACATGAGAAACACAGAAATAGATTAACCATGATTAAAATCTACTTTCCCTTTTAGGAAAGCAGAGGGGCACACCATTATTAGCCACCAGGTCCAAGTATGCACCCTTTCCACCTGGATAGGAATAAAGGAAATAAATTACAGTCATAGAAATTACAGGTGGGGGGGCACCTGGGTGGCTCAGTGGGTTAAAGCCTCTGCCTTAGGCTCAGGTCATGATCTCAGGGTCCTGGGATCAAACCCCCCATCAGGCTCTGCTTGGTAGGGAGCCTGCTTCCCCCTCCCCCTCTCTCTGCCTGCCTCTCTGCCTACTTGTGATCTCTCTGTCAAATAAATGAATAAAATCTTAAAACTTTTGGGAGTCCATTTACTAATGCACCTTCTCACTTAACCATCTGTACTTGGACCTATGGCATGTTCTAGTAGAGCAGTGATTCTCATGCTTGAGAGTGTTTTACAGTCACCTGGAGGTGAGAGACCTGCAAATACTTTTCTCAACACAAACACTCCTTTCAAACACCTGCGCCAAGAGACTTGACCAAACTTAGTATGGCTTCTAGCAGCCTAAGCCTGGTTCCCGAGATGACCCATTTCCTATCTGGAAAGCTCAGGGCTGTTGCTCTAGCCAACATTTAAAGATAGTACCCTGACCTCCCTTTTTTAGAGCATTTACTAAAAAGGGCTTACAATTGTTAGTTCTTCCCCTGCCCCCTTGAGATGTATATGTATCTCTTACAGCTCAGAAAGATATTTCTTAAGGACCTGAGAGCCATTCCTTTGAAATGTAATCATCAGGAAAGCTAGAGCCTCTATCTCAAAGTCTCTGTAGGAATAGCACCCTAACTTCGATAATTGCCAGCTCGCAGACCTACCTGGCCTAATCGCTTTTGCACTCTTACCCACTTTTTGTAATTTTTTCACTTCCCTGACTCTACTTGAGCCCCTGCCCTCTCCTTCTCTGTCCTCCCTCATCCTCCCTTTAAAACACCCAGTCACCTCTGCACAAGTGGGAACAGAGCCCAGCTTTTCCCCCTACTGATTTCCCCTACTGGTTATGGAATAAAATCTGTTCTCGCTGCCTTTTTTTTATTTCAAGTTTTTATTTAAATTCTAGTTAACATATATGGTAAAATTGGTTTCAGGAGTAGAATTTAGTGATTCATCACTTATATATAACACCCAGTGTTCATCACAAGTGCCCTCCTCACCCAGCTTTCACTGCTTTAACTAATGTAGAGTTTTGTTTATCTTTGATATTACTTAAAACACAGATTGCTGGCCCCACTCACAGAGTTTCTGATTCTATAGGTCTGAGGTGAGGCCTGAGAATTTGAGTTTGTAGGTGATGCTGATGTGCTGGTCCAGGGACCATACTTTGAAACTCACTGTTTACGGTCCCTATTCACTAGATAAACCATTTTCTGGTGATACAACTTCCTCAAAACTTCATGTGACTGCCTATGGATTTCATTTGAGGGACTCAGAATGCTAATAACAAGTCCAAGAATCTTGTCAAAGTATTCTCTTTGAATCTTCAGATCTACTAAAGGGAATAACCTGGCTCATCATGTTGCAGGTTCTATCTCTTAGCACTCTACCTAATGATTTGGCTTATTCCCTCTGGAACTCTGCTCAAGGTGTCCAGTTCAGAGCTTGGGTAGATAATAATAGGCTGAGTTCCAAAGCTATGAGGTGTCTTTCTCTGTGTCTCTCTTTGAAGATTTTATTTATGAGAGTGAGAGTGTGGGAGAGGGAGAAGCAGACTCTGCACTGAGCACCCAGCCCAACGTGGGGCTTGATCCCATGACCCTGAAATCACAGCCTGAGCCAAAATGAAAAGTCTGGCGCTTAACTGACTGAGCAACCCAGCCGCCCCAACCCTCTTTTCTGATCTTCTTTGGGTGTGTTACACCTACCCTCTCTTCCTTGCATTCCAGCTGAGTGCATTTACAGAGGGAGACATCATCACACTTGGGGGATTTGGAGAACAAGGAATCTATAAGGCTTATACAGATAACCTCATTCCAATTACCTAGATGCCCATTTCCTAATCAGTGAAACATTTGACATGAGAGAGTTCTACTGCTCTAAGTCAGCAAAGCCCATAAATACCGGACACTCAGCAATTACACATCTCTTGATACAGGCAGAAGGGCTGCTCTGTTTTGAGTCCCAAGAGCAATAAGCAACTGCTTCACTGCCAAATACCACAGAACGTCAACTTCCAGTTAACTGATGTGGGAGATCTCCAGTCTCTGCCAGTTCCATATTTTAGGGTCTGTAAATTGTCATACTCCATTTCCCATATCAGTTCTTGAAGGGTGTTCTTTTTGTGTGTGTATGTGTTTTTGTTTTGTCATAAGTAGTTTCTAACCCAATTCTGTCTGAAAAATAGTAATAGTAAGGATATGGGGTTGCCTCACAGGACCAAAAATGCTTCAGGAATGATAAAGAACCTGGAACTTAAACACGAAGACTATCTCTCATTTCTGTGCTGGGAATCTGCATTTTTCTTCACTTTCTATAGACCAGTATATTTTACTTCCGTCCCTCTGGTGGTAAAATTGCTGACAGCTTCCAAGTTTTATGCTTAGAGAAAAACTGATCTCTCTGGCCCAATTCCAATTTTCTAGGGAATGAGATTCTTTTCTTTGAAGAGTTTATTTATTTGACAGACAGAGATCACAAGTAGGCAGAGACGTGCTCGCTTTGGCAGCACATATGCAAGTAGGTAGAGAGGCAGGGCGGGGGGAGCAGGCTCCCCGCTGAGCAGAGAGCCCCATGTGGAGCTTGATCCCAGGATCCCGGGATCACGACCTGAGACGAAGGCAGAGGCTTTAACCCACGGAGCCACCCAGGCGCCCCCAGGGAATGAGATTCTAATTGACCCAGCTTGGATTATTTGCCTGCCTTTGAAACATTCAGCTATGGTTATAAGAACATGGCAGTTTTTGCTGTAACTCTGTCAATGGTTGGAGGGTCAATTCTCAGAAAATGAGCGCTGAGAGACAATCCAGTAGGTGTTTACTGTACTAGAAAACTTCTATTCTTTCCATCTTTCATCCCTTCAAGCCACTGTGCTCTCCTTTCACTGCTTGTTTTCAAGAGTTATCTGTGTGTACTGCTTCACCATCTATTTATTTCTTGCCAGTCTAGCTTGTTCTGTCTTGTTCTTTTATGATAAATTCCTTTGTGGAGCTTGAAGCATTTTCAGCTTTTGAATCCTACTATACTGTTCTCAAACTTCATTCATCTTGACTACTCTTGGGTTCTGCACTTCTGCGTTCTAACTCTCCCTGCTATTACCTCCCATCTTTCATTATGTTCCAAGCCAGATCTGGCTACTACTCACCATTATAAAACAGATCTTGTTTTCTGCCCTCGTCCTACTGAAAGAATGGGCCCTAAAAAGCCAGTTAGTGCTACCTCAGAATCAACTGAGAAGCATGCTGAAAATCGATTTTTTTTAAAGATTTTTATTTATTTAACAATGAATTTGTTTTTTGTATGTTGATCTTGTATGTAAATAAGATGGAGCTGAAGTCACTTTTCAATTCTAGGAACTGTGTTCAACTGGGTCATTTCTTTTTTTTTTTTTAAATCTTTTTTTTTAAAGATTTTATTTATTTATTTGACAGAGAGAGAGATCACAAGTAGGCAGAGAGGCAGGCAGAGAGAGAGGAGGAAGCAGTCTCCCTGCAGAGCAGAGAGCCCGATGCGGGGCTCGATCCCAGGACCCTGAGATCATGACCTGAGCCGAAGGCAGCGGCTTAATCCACTGAGCCACCCAGGCGCCCCTGAAAATCTATTTTTTTCTAAAATTCTGTACATCTGCAATTGTAGCCCCTGCAGTTATTCTGCAAGAGCTCCCTGACAGATTCACAGTGAGATTTGGAAACAAAGATCCTAACTATACGACGCTGTAGCTCAGTGAATAGTGGAAAGGTACAACTTGCAGTTTAATCTGTGTTGGCGCTTATTCCCTAACCAAAGACTTTCTGGAAAAAAAAAAGTGATACTCAATTTCACTTTGTCTCTGCATTGGGTTGGGCAAATAATGTCGATTTCACCACTCATAAATTGGGGTCAACAACTCTTCAAAGAATTACAGTGTTAAAAGTTAAATGGGTTACTACAGAAATGTTGGTTAGCACTTACATTTCATATGTCCCATCTCATTCACTAAAAACTACGCATATTATCCCCCCCAAAGGAAAATGCTCCCTCCTAGGGAATTTTAGCGCTGTTTAGCTGATCTCAATTAATCCACGCTACTTCCTTTCCCGTGATGCATCACTTCTCCCCCCCCCCCCCAACTCCTTTTCCTGGGAAAGGAGGTAAATAGCCTGAAGCAATTCGGCGGATAGAAGGAATTGGAGTGCAAATCCTAAACACATATCACTCCCTGCCATCTCGGATCCTGTGAACGCTAGGACAGAAAGAGGAGGTAATCTTGTTCCTCTACTGCATCCTGAGGCCATAAAGAAGCCTACAACTCCCAGGATGCCCCTCGGCCCTGCCCCGCTCCCCCTCCCGCACCAGGAAAGCGTGTACCATAGAGAAAGCGAGACAACATGGCTCCTGGAGGTGGAAGGAAGAAGCTTCACCCCTTTTGAAGCGGTGAAGACCGGCCGGTGAGGGGGGAAAAAAAAAGAGAAGTCACTAGAACCCGTCATCGCTCTTATCCTCCCAGCCTCTCCTAAATTGGGTCGGCCTCACCCCTTCTCCCCACCCAAATCCGATCTGTGGTCTCCTCCCCACCCCGCCATCATACCCTCGCTCGCTCACCCCTCCCCTCGGGAATCCTTTTCCCGCCCCCTCGCCCCCCGCGGAGTGCGCACGCGCCCGCCCCCAGCTTCGCGCCCAGATCGCCGCCTAACCTGCTCGCGCAGCCGCTGTCTCGTCTGCCCACCGACGAAGCATGGGCGTCCAGGGCTTCCAAGAGTTCCTGGAGAAGCGCTGTCCTGGGGCCGTGGTGCCCGTGGACCTCCTCAAACTCGCGCGCACGGTCTCGCGCCAGCAGCAACAGCACCAGCATCGTCAGCTGCCGCCTACGGCAGCACTAGCGCCCGGGGCTCCACGCGCCACCAGGGGCTCCGCGCCTCTGCAACCGCCGCTCCCGCCCGCTGCCTTGGGTGCCTACTCCGGGGGCGCGGGGCCGACTCGGCACCATCACCCCGCTCACCACTTCCACCACCACGGCCAAGCGCACCCTGGGCTGCACCCGCCGCTGCCGCCGCCGCCCTCTCCGCTGCCCGGGGCCCGGGTGCTTGTGGACGCGGGCTCGGCGCTTCCGCGGCTTTATGGTGGCTACCAGACGGACTGGGTGTGTGGCGGCCAATGGAACGCCATGCTGGGCTACTTGTCAGCGCTATGCCAGGCTTGTGCCTATCCCGGCGGCGACGGCCTGGAGCTGGTGGTCATGTTCCCCGGGGGCCTGGGAAAGGACCGGCTGGCCGAATGGGGCCGTCGGTGCCAGGCCGAACGGCAGACAGCGCAACTGATCGTGGGACACGTGGGCAACAAGGGCACCCCTCCTCCACGGGCCTGGTTCCTGCCACCGGCCTGCCTGAGCCACTGCGTGAGGCTAGCACTCATCCGCTTCCGGGTCAAGGTGAGGGAGGGGCCGGATCTTAAATAATATGCCCCACACCTATTCCCTCCCAGCTAAACACCTAACCACCCACCTGCTAACCTGTCCCCCATCTACTCACCGCTTAATCAGCTAATCCACTTGCCTAACCTTTACCATTTTATTCATCTACCCACCCTTTCATACCCCCCCCCACCGCTGGTTCGCTCACCAACATAACCACATCTACCCATGTCATCCCAGTAACTCCCCTTACCTTCACTTATCCAGTGGCCTGTCTCTGGGTTTTAGCCGAATTTCTTTTGTGATCCCATCTTTCTCCTGCTGTCTTCTGCCTCAAGCTGATATGCCTTTTCCCACAATTTTCTACTTGGCATCTCTCTTACGTATGTTTCTTTCCAACCTGGCAGCAAATCAATTAAGCAGATAATCGAATACCTTTCTTCTACAACTCCCCCCCCCCATTTTGACCCTGTGCGCTTTTTTACTCATCTGTCCGTTCAGCCTTTTTCATTTCAACATGCTTCTAGCTCCTCCTGCCTTAACCGAAACAAATAAAAAAAAAAGAAACCCCACTGATTCAGTCACTGTTCAACAAGTGTTAGACCACTGAGAGTGAGGGGTTTAAGGGACTGTGAGACATGGTTTCCTGCCCTTGGAAAACCAAATATATAAACATGAAATTTATTTAATGGTACAAGTGTGTATGTGATTATGCTTTATGGTACAGAGTGTAAGTACAGAATCTGTGTGTGGAGGGTATATCTATGGGCTAAAAGGGTCAGGGGAGACTTCCTTGAGGAAGATGGATCTCCAGTTCTTCAGGGATGGATTGGATTTGAATGGGTTATGGGTTTGGGAGGGCTACTTTAAGTGGGAGAAAGAGAGTGAACAGAAGCAAAAAGGAATATCAAGCATGTGAGGCCCCATGGGCAGTTAAATCCAATCTCTGCATGTAGTTGGTCACTGCATATGGGGCCTGAAGAAGAGCTTGGCAGCATTCCCCAGTTCTTGGCACCAGTTCCTGTTGCTCTGTTGCTTTCCCATACTCTTAGGTTTCAAGTTCTTACGTGTGGGGAATAGCAAGGCTTGAGAAGTAAAGGAGGTGGGCAGGAAGAAGAAAAAGTAGTACAGGGTTGGGTAGGACAAAACCTCAAACCCATTTTCCAACCAAGGCTCTTGGGTATGTGGTCACAATTGGAAGACAGGACAGGGAATTGTGAGAATCATAAAGAAATGGTCCTGGGTGGAGTAATGTGGAGGAAAAAAATCTCATCTGAGAGACTGGAAGACCTGCATCAAGAAGCTTGTAGTGGTCATAGAGTTTGTGACTACAGTCCATTCATGCTAGAACTCCTTGTGCACATCATCGAATCTGTGTCTAGATTGGATAGATTATAGCTGTTTTTAATAACAAAATTTTTAGTAACGAGCTATCTCAAATATACAAAGTAGCAAAAAAAAAATACAACATTCATTTGTTTGCCTTCCTGACTGAACATTTTTCAATAGATTCTTCATTCATAAGGATTCTTTTTACTTTGTTTTCATTGCTACCACCCAAGCTTTAAGGACTTTTTACCTCAGTGTCACTATTAACCTGGTTGTTGGTGACAGTGACTAACTGTATGTGCCAGGCGCTAATCTGTGTGCTTTAACAACAGTATTAATTCATTTGATCCTCACAATAACTTGTGAAGCAGTATTATCCCTGTTTTCCAAATAAGAAACCGAGGCACAGGAGGATTAGAAAGTTGCCCGAAGTCACCCAGCAATAAGTCACCCAGCAATAAACGGTGGAGCTGAAATTCCAGGATTCATGCCCGGGCAGTCTGACTCCAGAGCTCATGATCTTAACAATAGTGCTCTAAGACGAATGTAAAGTGCCAATGTGATTATTAGATCCTTCCCATACTCACCTAAAATCTTCCCTGGTTCCTGGTAAAGACAGGTCTGAGTAATTTATTTATATTCATTTATTGCTTGCTGTAGGCTAGGTACTATGCCTGTTGCTGAGGATTCATATGTAAAAAAGGGAATCTCAGTATTTACGGAGGTCAGTTTAGTAAAAGACAAAACCAAGTTGTAGATACTGTGAGCTAATTGCAATTGACGAAAAATATGGCCCCTACAGGGGGCATGGTTAATTCTGAATGAGGGCTTGAAAGTTGGGAAAGGCTTCACAGATTGGGCTGAGCCTTGAAAGAGGGCTGGGAAGGATATAGTTCAGGTAGTGGACAAGGGTGTGGAAACATAAATGGCCAGCCATGAGATCTGAATGGATTTTGATTATAGGTTGGTAGGAGAGTTAAACACTGAGTGTGGATCTGTGGTTTCCAAACTTTTTGTTCATGCACCCTATCGATCAAAAGTTTTGAGAAGCAGCTTTACTATGGCCTACCAAAATTCTCTTTTACACAGTCTCATTTTTAGAATTTCAGTAGTTCATCCCAATAAGATGGATTGATAAACCAAGTATAGTGAAAATAGTAGAATCTCAGTGGTGGGTGTTTGTGTGCTCACTGCAAAATTTCAACTTTGTCCTATGAAGTTTTTCATTATACAGTATTGGGGAAAAAATTCCCAACGGTCCTGAGAACAACCATTTGAGGAATATATAAATCTTATTCCTTATGCTAGATTGTAAACAGATTTTTTGATCTTTTCATATTCTCCATAATGTCCTGAATATTTTAGGTTTAGGATACATTTTTTTTAAACTGCTGAATGAATAGGTCAGTAATTCTAAGAGAGTGGATTATAGGGAGTAACTTTTAAAAAATGCATAGTGTGGGTCTTAATATAGTGGATTTAAGACTGGCTCCAAAATCATATTTGTAAAGTATCTGTAGTTGTTATCAGTGAATGAAGTTCTCTTTCCTGGTTCTGGTTGGTGATTTTTATTGTTGGAGCTTCCTGGTTTATAGTACAGATTTTAAAAGTATTGGTTGATAACTGATCATGATTTGCCTTTATAGAGGAGTGTTCCACTATCTTGAAAACAGCAGTTTTTCACTTTGGATGATCTGTGTGGCTACCATTTCTTTCAACTGAACTGCTAAGTGCTTCAGAACAAAACCCACTACTTTATTTTTCCTCCCCTTGGTTTTGTTCTTCAGCCTAGGCCACAAAATTGGCCTTTATTCCTAATCTCATTTTCATTTGTAATTGAGAAAATAAAGGTTGAGGGATTAAATAAAAAATAAATTGCTGGGGTGTCCGTTTAGCTTTAGACAACGTAAGACTTCCCATGAGAAGATTCAGTGTATATTATTGGCATAAACTTTGTCATTTGGTTGGTTTCTTTAGTATGTTCTGCAAACCTTTGTAGTGGCAATTGTTAATGGCAGGAAAATTAAGTAAACCGACCAGTTGCTAGCCTGTTCTCTTCTTACAGGTCTGAAAAGTAGAGCAGCCAAAAGCAGTTTTAGATTGTAGTTTGGGAGATGACACAGGTGGTTCTGGGGATGAATGTTTTGTTTTAATGGTTAATGTATATTAGAAAAAAGAAAACATCAAACCCACCACTTCACAGTTATAATTCTTTAGAATGGGACTGTTAAAAACGAGTTGATTTAAAGAAGAGTATTAAGTTGCAGTACTTGGATGTGGCAGAAATCATGTTGGTGGTACAAGAACGATCATAGTTTTGAAAAGTCTGACCAAAAGCTGATGTCATTTTATGCTTTCATTCTCTAAAATACAGTAGAGCAATGGCTGCTGTACTTCTGGGTTATTTATTTACCCTTAGTCATAGACACATTCTGAAAAGTCAGGGACACTTCTAGGTGCTCTAATGGTAGGAAAAATGATTATAATAATTATTATTACTACTTCTTGAGCACCAAGTTGTACATAAAGTGCTTTTTAAATATCTCATTTATTCCTTACAAGCTTGCAAGAATGCACAGTATTCTTCCCATTTTTAACGTTGAATAACTGAGGTACAAAGAGGTGAAATGATTTTTCTTTGGTCTGTATACTGCTAAGTGCTGGATGAAAGTTCTTGTTCTGGGTCTGTGTTGCTCAAAGTCCCTTTCCACAATTCCACCACACTGTTTCCTTCTTTTTGTATATTTTTGTGTAAGATTGTACACTTTTATTGACCAAATGATATGCATAAATACACGAAGAAAAACAATAAGTCAACTTGTTGAGCACTTAGTTTGTGCCAGCCTTGCTAAACGTACAGTACTACCAATATAAAGCACATATGTAAGCTAAATGCCAAGTGAGTGAGTCACAGCAGTCTCTTCCTTTGTTGAATTTTCAGTCTCTCCCTCTGGTTCTTGCCATGTTTACAGCATAAACAAGTAACCTTTAAACAACAAAAACTTTGCCTTTACTTTGTCATTCCCTTAGGCCATTATTCTTATTCCATTTTCCCCTTTTAACCATTATTCATGAACAAAGAAGACTGTATTAATTCCCATTCTCTAGCCTATTGCCACTTGATATGATGTCACCATTCTCAGGCTGCCACATCCATTTCCATTCTTAACATTTTTTGGTCTTCTGAGATAATTGACACTATTGAGCCATCCTTTCCTTGAATTGCCTTCCTTGGATTTCATAATGCTGCACACTTCTCATTCTCTTTATAAGTCTCAAGTTCTTTCTCCTTTCCTAAGTTGCTCCTTCTGCTTTCTTAAGCCTCAGTGCTCTCAAGGCTTCTGTCCTAGTCATATTCTTCTATATTCATTTCTTGAGCAATCTTACCATTATTATGGCTTTAAATATTAACTATATTCTGATGATTCCTGTAGCTCTTTCTCTACACCCAAACTGCCTCATGAGCTTTTGACATACCTTTTCAGCCCTACTACTCAATGTGTTATAGGTCATTTAACCTTAAAAATATTCAAGATGGAACTCTTTATTTTCCCCGAGAACTTGTTCTATTCCCAGTATTCTTTTTTTGTTTGAACATTGTCTTTTATCTATTTCAAGCCAGAGAAGATGGAGTCTTTAATTCTTTACTATCCTGTCACTTCCCATATTCAGTTGGTTACCTGGTCCTGTCACTCTGTCTCAAAAATGTCTCTGGCGTCCAGTCAGTTC
This sequence comes from Meles meles, assembly GCF_922984935.1. Classification (NCBI taxonomy): domain Eukaryota; kingdom Metazoa; phylum Chordata; class Mammalia; order Carnivora; family Mustelidae; genus Meles; species Meles meles. Next base: position 47,459,007 of record NC_060087.1, on the reverse strand, counting down.
TGCTCCCACTGCCTTATTCCGAGCTGCATCATTTCTTACCTGAACCATGAAAATAGCTTAAGTTTTTCCTCTACCATTTTCTGGACTATAGTCCCTCTTAACCATTGCTGTCAGGGATACCATCCTGAAGACCAAAGCTGACTTTGTTGTATGCCCAAAGATACCCACTGGCTGCTTTTTGCCTACCCTCCCAAGTCCAGACTTCTCAGCATGGCAGACAGGGCCTTTTACAGTCTGATTCCAAACTCTGTCCAGCCTTATTTGGTGCTTACCTCTGCCCACACCTGTTCCAGCCACCCTAAACTTTTTAGTTTCCTAGGCTTACGGTGTGCTCACCTAGTGCTTTGCCTATGTTACTCTCACCCTTACATAGAAAATTCCTGCAGATTGCTCAAATATTATCACTATGCATCTTTCCCAGCCAACATGAATGATATGCTGCCCAAATGGTCTTTAAACTCTCATTTTTTTCTCTTTCATAGTATTTTCATATCACATGTAATTCTCTCTTTTTTTTCCCCCATGTGGTACATTACATCCCCAAAACTTACTTATTTTATAACCTAAAGTTTGTATATAATTCTCTTTTAATTGAATTCTAAGAGGGCAGGGATTTGCTTCCAGGGCTTGACACATTGTATACAATAATGGTTTTTGGGAAAGAGTGAGATTGTAGTTGATTGACTGACTGACTATAGAGAACTTTAAAGGTCAGATAAGGAAGAATTTAGAATCAGTGTTTCATGATGTTATATATTAATTCCATGTAAGTCAACTTAAATTCCAAATGAAATTACAAAACTCTGTTAACCAAGTTTGGTAGCTGCTTAGCAATATATTTATAGAATAAAGTCCCTTTTGGTGGTAGTAATAACAGCAACCACATGGGCTGGATACCTTATATAGATTCATTATGCCATTTAATCCTCATAACCACCACTCAGGATATGTATTAATCTCCATCTTTATGACTAAAATAAAAACAGACTCAGCATAGCTACTGGCCCGAAGTTGCATTGTTACAACATGATTGAGCCAAGATACAAACCTAAATATTTTTGACACCAAAATCCTTCATCTTTAACAAACTGTAAAACCATATAGTTGCATTTTGAATTAAACTTTTTCCAGAACATGTTTCTTATATTTGGTTTCTGTAGCATAATGCCTAAGAGCATAGAACTTGGAACCATACTGTGTGGGTCTAAATCCTTGTTCTTCTACCTACTAGGTATGTAAACTTAGGCAAGTTAACCTCTCTGTGCCTTCATTTCCTCATCTGGAAGATAAGGGTAGTAATAATACCTGCATCACACACTTTGTTTTAAGTCTTAAATGATTTAACATTAGTGCTTATAACATTACCTGGCACATAGTAAACACTATATAAATGCCAGCAGCTGTTCGCACAAAGTATCTTATATGCTAAGTAAGTTTCATTTTACTTTCATGCTTTAAGATTAACGTGGCATGGCACGCAGGGTCCTTCATGATCTGCCTGCCATTCTCTGGCCTCATTTCACCGCATTTGTCTTATCAGGACAGTGAGTGGTTTTCACTTCAAGTAACATTTTTTGAGCATCTACTTTGTGTGAGACTCTGTATCTAAGTACTATGAACAATGGAATTCATTCAGTCAACAAGTATTTATTGGATTTCTACTGTATGCCAGACACAGTTCAAGACTGTGAAGATAAAGTAGTGAACAAAATGGATTTGTGGTCTTATGAACTTTACTTTCTAATGGGGATGACAGACAATAAACAAGATAAAAAGAATACATAGTGTTTTAGGTGGTATAGTCAGTGCTATGGAGGAAAATGAAACAGAGAAGTGAGATAAGGGAGTCTGGATGTCAGGGAGATTCACTCTCTGTCTCTCTCCAGGACAGTGTTATCTGGTAGGGGAGACAAGTACAAAAATACAGTATGAGCCCTGAGGATCATTTCTCTGACCCTTGTCATAGGCCCAGTAACATGGTCAGTGGAAGTGGCAGAACCAGGATATGCATACCAGACACCAAAACCCTTGCCCTTTTACCTGTGCCATGAGGGAAATTACAAAGGTTATGGCAAAGATGGCAGACTGGCAGCTCATAGGCCCACATGTTTCTTAAAAGAACTTCATTGATTTTTGTTGACCAGTAGTGTTTATCAGAATCTGAAATCAAGCAGCAGGTTTGGATTGAATATTAAGGCATCATCTATTGAATAATTTTTCACTTCCCTCTATTTAACTTGTATTATATGAATACATTTCTTTTTTAAGAAATGAGAATTTGTTGCCAGTATTTTAAAAATTGTGAAATGTTACAGAAAAGTCTGACTTTCCAACCACTTGTGAAATATCAGATCCTTTGGCAACATTGATTGCACCCTTTTGCTTAGCCACATGGTCTTCATTTATTGGAATCTTTACTGTTCCATGGTGTCTCCCTGACACAGTGACCAAGTGCCTCTTACCATTCATGATAGCAAACTTCTAACAGTGGCTCCCAATGTTCCCCACCTCCTGGTATTCACCTTCTTGTGTTATCGCCCCCTATCCCTTGTGTGTGTGCTGGACCTAATGACTTGATTCTTTAAAAAAAAAAAAAAAAAAAAAGAATTTATTGAAGATAGAGAGCATGAGCGTGGTGGGGGGTGGGATATAGGGAGAGGGGGAAGCAGACTCCCCACAGAGCAGGGAGCCCAATGTGGGGCTCTATCCCAGGACCCTGGGATCATGACCTGAGTTGAAGGCAGATGCTTAACTGACTAAGCCACCCAGACGCCCCCCCTAGTGACTTGGTTCTAATGAGCAGACTAAAGCAGTGATCAAATGTCACTTTCAAGATGAGGTTATAAAAAAACTGTGACTTCCATCTTGTTTGCACTCTCTTTTTCTCTCTCTGGCTCTTCTTGCTTGATCACTCTGATGAAGCAAGCTGCCATGTTGTGAACTGCCCTATGGAGAGGTCCACATGACAAGAAACTGAGGGCAGCCTCCAACTAACAGCCAGTGAGGAACTGAGGCCCTCAGTCCAACAACCTGCAAGAAACTGAATCCTGCCAACAGCCAAGTGAGTGAGCTTGGAAGCGGATCCTCCCCAGTTGAGCCTTGAGATGACTGCAGACCTGCTAATACCCAGATTGCAGCCTGAGCCAGAGGACCCAGTTAAGCCATGCCCACAGATACTATGAGATAATAAATGTTTTATTAAGCCACTGAGTTTTGGGGGTAATTTGTTACATAGATAATGAAAACACCATTGATTGCTGTGCTTGTACTTTTTTATAGTAGTTTTGGTAAGCATGAAATATTTCTTGTACCCACATCTATGAAAATTGACAAAAAATTATACAAGAAGGTCACATTTAAAAATCATAATTTTTTCTTTTAATTCAGTGATAAGGGATTTGTGCTGTAGTGAAAAGAGCAAATGAGTTGAAGTCCAGAGACTTGGATTCAGGTCACTAGTTGGATCTTGGGTAATTTATTATTTCATTTTGAAGATCTTCATGTATAAAATGGATAAGGAAGTAATACCATGTTTCCCAGGACAGTCAAGAAAACTACTGGGTATAATGTATGGGAACATACTTTACATATGTGTTAGTTTGTATTAATTTCAGTCCCTCCTGTGTTTCCATAGTACTCTTTACATATTTCCATTGGCTTATACTGTAATACATTGTGATTACCTGTTATATGCAGGTGACTTGATGGAAGGGACCGTATTTCATTCATCTTTGCATCTCCTTACACAGTATTTGGACACATACCAAGTTCCAAAAAGCATTGGTTGAAAGAATGAAGGGTTGTTTTGTTACTAATGAAATTTTAAAAATAGGCTTCAAATTCTTAACCAAGGTATCTTTCAACTTTGGGAAACTTCCTTTTGCCAGTTTGCACATAGGCAGGCATGTCTATAAGGACAATTTTTACAGATAAATCTTCATATAAGGTCACTATGTAAGGCTTAAATTTGGTCTATTGAATACTTCTTAGCACACCCAAAACATCTGAACCAGAGCTATAAGAATAGACCATTCCGTCTTCTGGGCACTCTTACATCACAAAGAATACACTTAAGTCTACATATATTTTATGCCCTAAGGCAAGAAGCAGTCATTGGGCTTGAGGCTTCAGTCTTCTCTCTTTCTCTCTCTGCCTCTGTCTCTCTCAAATCAAAAAGCTGGCAGTATCAACTGAAGAAGGTCACATATTCCTTTATATTATATCTAAATAAAATATATGTGTTGAGATACTGCAGTTTAAGAGACTGTTTTAAAATAAACCATTGTAAGAAGCATGATGTATAAAAATGAGGAGTCCTGAAACAAAAAGAGGTTTTAAGAGGAATTTCAATAGGCTGTGTTTTGGAATACAAACAGAATAAGTGATACTGCTATGAATTGCATTTATATAGTGAATGAAGAATTTGCCAGGGCTTGAAAGTCTTTCATAGGTGGTGGTTTAAGAAAAAAGCTGTCTGTTGAGTACAGCAGAAATTATATCATAAACAAGCATTTGTAAAGATAGGAAATACTGTTGCTCAGGATGTTAAAGATTGGTGGCTGAACACTTTTAGGACAAATTGGGTCAAGAAGTTATTTGTGAAGTTTTAAATTGCAACTGGTTATAAGAAATCTAAACACTACCCAAATACCTATACACTTAACTATGTGCCTAGCCAGTAGTTCTCAAAGTATGTTCCCTGACCAACAGTACTGTATTACCTGGAAACTGGAAATGCAGATTCTCGGGCCCTGGTTTAGACCTACTGAGTCAGAAACTGGATATGGGGCTTGTCAGTCTGTTTTAATAAGCCCTCTAGCTGATTTTGATGCACCCTAAAGTTTGAGAACAACTGCACCTAGATAAAATTTATGTGTTAAGAATTTTGGTGGAATCTGACTCTTTTGGACTTGGAGTCTGTGACAGGTACATTCAGAAAACCTGGATTTTGTGTAGTGAGGAAAGTCTTGAAATTTTTAGTATAGGTTGGTCAAAATTATAACTACAGATAGTGCTTCTGCAAATAGTAGTGTTAATCTTGGGCTCAGAATACTTCAATCTGAAGCAGAAATACTCTATAAGGACTTAAAGCTTTTCATTGTGTCACTTCTTAGGGATTCAGTTTTTGTGTGGAAATGTTCAAAATGAATCATGTCAGGATCTAGTGGTTAACATTGTGGTTTACACCAAACACAGTTGAATACTTTGATTTATTATATGCACGTTATGGAAATCTGACCTGTAGATTGATTGGCTTAGTTGAGGCATGGTAGCGAAGATACTGGAAAAAAAAGGTGGGGGGGGGGGTACTTGTTTGGCATGCAAAGGCCATTCAGTGCATTAGCAAAGATTGAAATAAAATATTTGATCTGTTTGGTTGACATTGCAACTCATCTAGACACTCTGAATAAAAGCAGATTTATTCAAAAGTTTCACAGATGCATGGTTGTATTTGCTCATTCCTAGCAAAATTATGCCTTTGGGAAACTCATTTGGCGGGTGATAAACTGGCTTCTTTTCTGTGCTGAAATTGGTTTCCAGGAAATGAAAGTGATGGCCTGAACTATATCCCCAAAATTGCGGAATTGTCTTTTGCATTCCAGGAAAGGCTCTCTGGTATTATCTTTTATGAAAAGGAACTAATATTGTTCAGTTAGCCTTTCTCAATTAATGTTCATGGTGTGAAAGAAGAGCTGCAATGGAGATACTGAATTACTGTACGATGGTACTGAAAATGAAGCACGATATCATTGGAATACCAGAATTCTACAAATATCTTGGGAGTTGTTATCCTAAATATAAAAAAAAGCACCGTGTAAAATGTCTGTTAAGAAATGCCTGCATTTCTAAACAGCTGTTTTCCATTATGAAATAGGATAAGATTAATCATTCCCAATGAAGGGACCAAAGGCTAAATTCTTTACTGCACATCTTAACACAAAAATATAAGACCTAACATTGACCTCTTGGTATGTAAGAAAGGCATCAGACCTCCTGTTCCAAGTTAAAGGAGAATAAATCACACACACACAAATGTAATGATGAACTTTTTATATTTTTGTAACAGGCTTTCTGATTTTTCAGTCGTTAAAATTTGCTTTGGGCAGAACAGGTGCCTATATTGGTATGTACTTGTCTCAAATGATTTCTCAGGACCTACAGAGAGTAGTACACACTATAGGCCACTTTTTCAGCTCCTACATGCAAGGTATTTTATATAATTTCTAAGTCTTTTTTATTTAAATTCAATTAGCCAACTTACAGTACATCATTAGTTTCAGATGTAGTGTTCAGTAATTTGAGTAGTAATTTCTAAGTCTTAAAATCAGGAATTTGCAAAATCTCAACTTATAGATGATGAAGCTAAGTGACTTTCCCATGACTTACCCATCACTGGAATTTAAGCAAAGGCCCACTAGATACTGAAATTTCTGCTATACCTTCCGGTGGTAGAAGTTACTCTCAAAGTAGAGTCTCTAGCCCCCAGATGAACCACATAGCTTCATAGTAATTGAGGTTACTAAAATTGGGTATTTGCAAATTAAAACTAGTACCTTAATAGCCTTTACCAACATTGGATCAGTGTTCTATCTCCAGTTCGATGGAGATATTTAATGGCAAAGATTATACAATGCATGTGTATGTAGATAGTTGAGATTCCTGCAGTTAGGAGAGAAGGCTAGTTTGTTGATGTTGCCTTAAATTGGTTTTTCTTTTTTTTAATTGTTCTTACTTTTAAGTTCTATATTCTTTAGCTTCATGACTCTCAGTTTGGTCTCTTACCAGTTGCTGGGCTACACAGTATGTAGTGATGAAAATTTGTTTCAGTAGTAGTTTTGGTTTCCATTTTTTCAGTAGTTAGACTCCAAGGCACAAAGGCCTTGCAGCTGAAATGTAAACTGTCCATATTTCTATTGCTAAAGTGGACTTAAACATAATCCACCCCTCCCCTTGACTTACAAAGTGAAATGAGACATTAAACTTTTCTCAGAGAGTTGTTTTCCCTTGAGTTTTACAAATAAAAGTGTTGCATCCTCTGGATAACATTGCCTCATTGACTAGTTAAGTCCCTTTCCTCTATGTTTCCATGGCATCCTGTGGTGATAACTTCTTAACATGTATATTAAGTGTCTTACTCTGTGCCGTCTGCATCCTGGCACTTAGAAGGCCTTCAATTCACATTTGTTGTATTACATTGTATACATTGCTAGTGAGCTAGCAATTAAAAGCTATAGGCAGTTGTTCAGAATTTCAACTCTTACTTTAAAGTTCAAATGTGCTTCTTTTCTAAGTATTTTGGGTATGTTGTTTAAACTCACCTAAATCATTTTAGTCTCTTGAAAAATTGCAGGGTTAACAAATAACTGAATCAGTTTGAGCCAAGTCAGTAGCCAGTCTGCTTACAGGTGGTAGCAGTCATTACACATGGAAATGGAGCCAGGATACTCAGCTATTCTGAGGGGCATTGTGGCTAGAAGGCTTCTTCCTTTCCCTGGTCAGGATTTAATTGCCATCAGATAACTCTAGATGTTTTGTGAAAAAATAAATTGCCATGCGGTGTGATCTGACTAGAGAGCACTGTTTCTTCAACTTGCCTCATCATGACAATCACCTGGGGTTCTTGAAAGTAACCTAAGTGTTCATTGTTGAATGAATAGAGAAAATACGGTTTATACATACAGTAAAATACTATTCAGCCTTACAAAAGGAAATTCTGCCATTTGGGACAACATGGATAACCTGGAGGACGTCATGCTAAGTGAAATAAGCCAGACACAGAAGGACAAGTCCTTCATGATACCACTTATATGAGGAATCTAAAATTGTCACTCACAGAAGCAGAGAGTAAAATGGTGGTGGCCAGGAGCCATCAGGAAGGAGTATTGGAGAAGTATTAGTCAAAGGGTGCAAAGTTTTGGTTATGGAAGACAAATGAGCCTAGAGATCTGTATAGCATAGTGTTCATGATTAATAAGTTACTTAGAACTTTGCTAAGACAGTAAATCTTATTTAAGTGCTTTTATCACAAAGAATAAGAGGGCAGGAATAAACTTCTGGAGGTTATGTGTATGTTTATGGCATAGACCATGGTGATGATTCTTATCTCTAAACTTGAATTATATACATTAATTATGTACAGCTATTTGTATGTCAATCATACCTCAATAATATGGTCTAAGAAATACATTCCCAGCCTAGCCCTAGATCTACTTAATCATACTTCTCAGAGGAGAGACCTGAAATAAGTATTACCTTTAGCAAATGGGGGTAAAACGACTACAGGCATACCTCATTTTATTGCCCTTTGCTTTATTGCATTTCACAGACACTGCGTTTTTTGTTTTATTTTGTTACAAATTGGAGATTTCTGACAACCCTGCATCAAGTCTGTTGGTACCATTTTTCCAACAGCATTTGCTGAATCAAGCCAGCTCCAACATCCCCTTAAGTCAAAGCCTAATCCAGAGGAAGGCCCTAACTCTCCTTAATTCTAAGAAGCTACAGAAGAAAAGTTTGAAGCTAGCAGAGGTTGGTTCATAATGTTTAAGGCAAGAATCCATCTCCAGAACATAAAACTGTATGGTAAAGAAGCAAGTGCTGATGTAGAAGCTGCAGCAAGTCATCCAGAAGATCTAGCTAAGGTATTTCTTTTAAAGATTTTATTTATTTATTTGACAGACAGAGATCTCAAGTAGGCAGAGAGGCAGGCAGAGAGAGAGGAGGAAGCAGGCTCCCTGCTGAGCGGAGAGCCCCGATGCGGGGCTCAGATCCCAGGACCCTGGGATCATGACCTGAGCCGAAGGCAGAGGCTTTAACCCACTGAGCCACCCAGGCGCCCCGTCTAGCTAGGTATTTCATGAAGGAGGCTACATTAAACAGGTTTTCCATGTAGGTGAAATAGCCTTCTATTGGAAAAACATGCCATCGAGAAGTCAATGCCTGGGGGCGCCTGGGTGGCTCAGTGGATTAAGCCGCTGCCTTCGGCTCAGGTCATGATCTCAGGGTCCTGGGATCGAGCCCCACATCGGGCTCTCTGCTCCGCAGGGAGCCTGCTTCCTTCTCTCTCTGCCTGCCTCTCTGCCTACTTGTGATCTCTCTCTGTGTCAAATAAATAAATAAAATCTTTAAAAAAAAAAAAAAAAAAAGAAAAAGAGAAGTCAATGCCTGGCTTCAAATCTACAAAGGACAGGCCAACTTGTTAGGGGCAAATGTGGCTGGTAACTTTAAGGTGAAGCCATTGCTCATTTACCAGCCGCATTTGCCCCTAACAAGTTAGCCTGTCCTTTGTAGATTTGAAGTCAGGCATTGACTTCTCCTTAGAAGTAAATTAATTTACCTTAAGGATTATGGTAAATATACTTTTCCTGTGCTCTATAAATGGAAGAACAAAACCTGGATGACACCACATCTGTTTACAACATGGTTCACTGACTATTTTAAGCCCATAGGTGAGACCTACTGCTCAGAAAAAGAATCCTTTCAAAATATGACTGCCCATTGATGGTGTACCTGGTTACCCAAGAGCTCTGATGGAGATATACACAAAATTAATGTTGTTTTCATGCTTTCTAACACAGCACCCATTCTGCAGCCCATGAATTAAGGAATAATTTCAATTTTCAAGTTTTGTTATTTAAGAAATTTTGTAAGGCTGTAGCTGCCATAGGTAGTGATTCCTCTGATGGATCTGGGCAGAGTAAATTAAAAATCTTCTGGGAAGAATTGACATCTAGGATATTAGATGCCATCTGGAATACTAGATGCCTTTAAGAATATTCATGATTCATGGGAAGAAGTCAACATATCAACATTATCGAGAGATTGAGAGTTCAGAATAAGTTGATTCCAACCCTCATGGATGACTTTGAGGTGTTCAAGACCAACAGAGGAAGTACTTTGCAGATATGGTAGAAAAAGCAAGAGAACTGGAATTAGAGGTGGAACCTGAAAGTGTGACTAAATTGTTGCAATCTCATAATAAAATGAACGGGTGATGGGGCACCTGGGTGCCTCAGTGGGTTAAGCCTCTGCCTTTGGCTCAGGTCATGATCTCAGGGTCCTGGGATCAAGCCCCGCATCAGGCTCTCTGCTTGGTGGGGAGCCTGCTTCCCCCTCTCTCTCTGCCTCTCTGCCTACTTGTGGTCTCTGTCAAATAAGTAAATAAAATCTTAAAAAAAAAATGAATGGGTGAGGAGTTCTCTCTTATAGATGAGTACAGAAAGTAGTTTCTTGAGATGGAATGTGCTCCTGGTGAAGATGCTGGGAAGATTGTTGCAATGACAACAAGTGGTTTAGAATATTACATAAACTTAGTTGATAAGCAGTGGCAGGATTTGAGGGCTTGACTCCACTTTTGAAAGAAATTGTACTGTGGGTAAAATGCTATCAAATGGCACCAGGTGCTACAGAGAAATATTCCTGAAAGGAAGAGTCAATCTGTGTGACAAACTTCATTACTGTCTTTAGAAATTGCCACAGCCACCATCATCATCCAGCCTTCATCATCCACCACCCTGATCAGCCAGCAGCCATGAACATCGAGGCAAAACCCTGCCCCACCAAAATGATTATGACTTGTAGCTCAGATGATTGTTAGTATTTTTTAACAATAAAGTATTTTTAAACTAAGGAATATGCTTGGAGACATAATGCTATTGTGCACTTAATAGACTACAGTATAGTATAAACATAACTTATATGCACTGGGAAACCAAAAAATTCATTTGGCTTGCTTTATTGAGATACTTGCTTTATTGCAGTGTTCTGGAACTGAACCCACAATATCTCTGATGCCTCCCTGTATTACTTTTCACCATATACCTTTCTGTATTTTTTAATTTTTTTTAATCTGGAGTATGTTCTTTTATTCAGTTGTAACTTATCTTTTGTATTAAGTATTGCAATTCACATTATAAAAATTCAAATGGTACAAAAGGATATATGATAAAATCTCCCTTTCACCCCTGTCCATAGTCACTAGATTCTTTTCTCCAGAGTTGACCAATATAATCAGTTAGTTGTGTATTATTCCAAAGTTATTATGCCTATGAGAGCAAATACTTAAAACTACTTCCTACACACACCATAAATATACATTTCAAAAAATAGTAGCATACTATACATAATTTGTATTTTGCTTTTCTATTTACTATACCATCATGATTTTTCCATATGAGTACATAAAAGTTTTGTGCTTATATTTTATGGTTCCACCCTATTCCATTGTATGTATATGTAATAACTTATATAACTAGTCTCATTGATGGGAAGTTAGATTTTTTCCAGTTTTCAGCTATTATAATAATACTATAATGAATACTTGTACAGTTGCAGTGCTCTTGCCTATACCTAAGCACTTGTGTTGTTCCAAGTACTTTACATATCTAAAAGATCAATCCATAGAAGCAAAATTACTGGGTCAAAGGATATGTGCATTTGTAATTTTGACAGGTCTTGTCAAATTTTTCTCCATAGAGATTATACCACTTACATGCCTACCTTCAATATTTGTGTGTGCCTGTTTCCCTTACCAGTATAATATTTGGTAATGTTATAGTTGAAATATCATCTTTCAGTATTGTTTTAATTTTCCCTTCTTATCACAAGTGAATTTGATCATCTTCTTATATGCTTACAATCAATTTGTTTTTTCATTTTTTGTGTGTTAACTGTTCTCTTGTGCTGTTAGGTTTTTTCTTTTCGGTTAGAGAAATTAACCTTCTATACTATGAGTTGCAGGTTTTTTTGCAGTTTGTCAGTTGTCTTTTGAGTTTACTTACATTGGCTTTTCCCAAACAGAAATGTTTTATTTTTATTTAGTCAAGAGGATTGGTCTTCCTCTTTACTCTTACTGGGTTTTCTCTTATACATAAATTTTCCTCACTGTGAAATTATATTTTTTAAAAATCCCCATGAAATCTTCTATTATTTTTATGGTTATCCTAGTTAAAATGTGAGGAATGGATCTATCTTATTGTTCTCAAACAAATGTCCAGTTATCTCAACGCCATCTGTAGAATAATCCATATTATCTTTGTAATTTAAAAAGTGAGTTACGGTTTTTGCAACAGGTAAATGGCATTTATTAAAGGTAGGGGCAACTGTTATAAATTAAGATACTTAGAAGCCATATCAACCAAATGCAGCATGTGGACCTTATTGGGATCCTGATTTGAACAACCCAGGTGTCAAAAGACATTTTTAAGGTAATCTTGGAAAATAGAGTAGGAACTGGATATTAAGATATTAAAAAACTTGTAATTTTGGTGAATGATAGTTTTGTTTGTTCTTTTTTAACTGTTAAAGATAAAGAAGTATTTATAGGTGATTTGATATCTGGAATTTGCTTGAAAGTATGCCAGAAATGACCAACAATCATACGAAAAGATGTTCAGCATCATTAACTATCAGAGAAATGCAAATGAAAATGAGATAGCACCTCATACTCATTAGGATTGCTAGTATAAAAAAGAAAGGGGGGCGCCTGGGTGGCTCAGTGGGTTAAAGCCTCTGCCTTCAGCTCAGGTCATGATCTCAGGGTCCTGGAATCGAGCCCCGCATCGGGCTCTCTGCTCCGCGGGGAGGCTGCTTCCTCCTCTCTCTCTGCCTGCCTCTCTGCCTAGTTGTGATTTCTCTCTGTCAAATAAATAAAATATTAAAAAAAAAGAAAGGAAAAGAAATTTTGGTGAGGTTGTGGAGAGGTTAGAACCTTGTGCATTGTTGGTGGGAATATAAAATCAAGCAACGTCTATGGAAAACAATATGGAAGTTCTTTTTAAAAATTAAAAATGAAACTACTATGTGATTTAGCAATTCCACTTCTGAGTATATACCCAAAAGAACTGAAAACAGGATTTTGTTTTGTTTTTTAAAGATTTATTTATTTATTTATTTGATAGAGAGAGAGAGAGACAGTGAGAGAGGGAACACAAGCAGGAGGAGTGGGAGAGGGAGAAGCAGGCTTCCCGCTGAGCAGGGAGCCCCATGTGGGGCTCGATCCCAGGACTCCAGAATCATGACCTGAGCCGAAGGCAGGTGCTTAATCACTGAGCCACCCAGGCACCCCTGAAAACAGGATTTTGAAGAGAGATTTTTCACATCTATGTTTACAGCAGTGCTAGTCATAATAGCCAAGAAGTGGAAGCAACCCATAAGTCCATTGATAACAGAGGAAGAAATTGTGGTGTGTACATAGAGTGGAATATTATTCAGCCTTAAAAAGAAAGCCTTTCACATACTACGGTGTGAATGAATTTGAAGGACATTATGTTGAGTGAAAAAAGTCAGTTAAAAAGACAAATACTGTTTGATTCCACTTATATGAGGTATCTAAAGTAGTCAAATCATGGAAAGTGGAAGGGTGGTTGCCAGGAGCTGGGGGAGAGGTGAAAATGGGGAGTTGTTGAATGGGTATAGAGTTTCAGATTTGCAAGATTAAAATGTTTTGGAGATGTGTTTCACAACAGCGTTATTAAATCTAACACTATTGAACTGTACACTTAAAAATGGTTAAGATGGTAAATTTTATGTGGTTTTTTTTAGTCATGACTTTAAAAGTGCATTTAAAACTGCCAGAACAGGGACGCCTGGGTGGCTCAGTTGGTTGGGCGGCTGCCTTCGGCTCAGGTCATGATCCCAGCGGACTGGGATCGAGTCCCACATTGGGCTCCTTGCTCGGCGGGGAGCCTGCTTCTCCCTCTGCCTCTGCCTGCCACTCTGTCTGCCTGTGCTCGCTCGCTCTCCTTCTCTCTCTCTGACAAATAAATAAATAAAATCTTTAAAAAAAAATAAAAATCCCAGAACAAAAGGGCAGCATAGTAGATGAAACAATGACTTAACATTGATAGTGGTTGAAACAGGATAATGGTACCATAAGGGTTCGTTATGGTATTTCCTTTAGCTTTGTGTGTTTAAATTTTTCTGTACATTTTAAAAGTGAGATTTGGGGAGCATGGGCTTTGTAGACAGAGCTGAATTTGAATTCTAGTTCTACTTTTTAATAATTGGAATATAATTCACACAATATCATAAAATTTACCATTTTTTAAAAAGATTTACTTAGAAAAAAAAAGATTTACTTAAAGGAATGCACAGTTGAGTGGGAGGAAGGGTAGAGGGAGAGAAAGAATCCTTAAGCAGACTTCTGCTGAGTGCAGAGCCTGACTCAGGGCTTGATCCCAGGATCCTGAGGTCATGACCTGAGCTGAAATCGAGAGTCTGCCACTCAACCGACTGAGACACTCAGGCACCCCCAGATTTACCATTTTTAAGGTGTATAAGTTGTAGTCACAGAGTTGTGCAGCTATGATCACTGTCTAATTCCAGAACATTTTTAACACCCCAAAAGGATACTCAGTACCTTCTAGCAGTTATTCTTCATTTCCCCTTTCCCCCAGTCCCTAGCAACCACTAATCTATTTTTCCCTCTCAGTGGATTTTTCTATTCTGGAAAATTCATATAAAAGGAATCATATAATATGTGGCCTTTTTGTCTGGCTTCTTGCACTCGATATTGTTTTTAAGTTCATTGATGTTGTAGCATGAATCAGTACTTCATTCCTTTTTATAGCTGAATAATATTCCCTTGTATGGTTATATAATATTTTGTTTAACCATTTTTTCTGTTGATGGACATTTGGAATGCTCTGTGGCCCTGAGCAAGGCACGTTGCTTCTCTAAGCCTCAGTTTTCTCATCTGTAAGATGGGACTTGTAACACCAACTTGGTCTGATTGTGATGAAGAGATGGAAGGTACCATACTTAGCACTGTTCCTGGTACAGATGAATGCTCAGTGAGTGACTTGTATGAGAGGTATGCTGGAACAAACTAGCACCAGTGGACAGCATAAAACTGTACTCCTACTCTGACTCAATTGGAATTCATCATAACTCTAGGTGTAAATATGTTGCAGCACAAAGTAAGGATTTTTGGTTCCTTTGCTTGGAAAACAAACATGTACACATGTTGTTTGCTATCTGCTTATCAGTGACCCTCCCCTTGTGGACTTAATGTGTGACATGACTATCTGCTGTGACTAGTCTCTTCCCATAGCCTAGCAGAAGCTTAATGCATTGAAACTCCAGTCAGGTTGCAGAAAACTACCATTATTTTGTAATTTAAGTGAAAATAAAATAGGTTAGTTGAGTTCAGCAAAAATATTTAGGTCTATAGGTGTGAAAGCCAAAATCCAGGCTTTGTTCCTTCTGGCCATGCAACCTTAGGAATAGCAATGTGAAAATGGGGATGATAATAATAGATACGGCCTTTTAAGATTGAATATTAAATGAGTTAATGAATGCAGAGTACTTGGAATGCTGCTTAGCACATAGTATGTATTCAGTATCTGTTAACCATTATTATTCATATTGTTATGCTCCAGGTTTTATGTTGGAATCAGAAATAAAGAGATAAATTAAGTCTCTGCAGTCAAGGAAGTTAGCGAGGTATAACCAGTATGCAGATTATCTCAGTATGTTCTAAGTGCAGGGATAGAGGCATACACCTCTATTTAAGGGTCTGCCTCTGTTACATGAAAAATAATGTTCTCTAGGAAGAAGCCTGGTACGGTAGAAATAAGTGCCATCCCGATTCAGAATAGCCTGGGTTTGAATCCTGTGTACTCTCATTCATTATGCAGCTTTAGAGGCAGCCAACCTCTCATAGACTTAGTTTTCCCATTTCCAAAATGGGGTGATGTTTCTGACCTCTACCTGCTGGAAGTGCTCCGTCGTCTAAGATGTTCCTAAGAAATCAAGCAAGGATTTTTTTAAAGATTTATTTATTTATTTTAGAGAGACAGTGCAGCAACCCCCTGACCCCGGTGAGTTGGGGGAGGGGCAGAGGGAGAGACTTTTCAAGCAGACTCCCTGCTGAGCTTGGAGCCCAACGTGGGGCTCCATCTTACCATCCATGAGATCATGACTTGAGCCAAAACCAGGAGTCAGAGGCTTAAACAACTGAGCCACTCAGGTACCCACAAGCAAGGATTTTTTTAAAAAAGATTTTATTTATTTATTTGACAGACAGAGATCACAAGTAGGCAGAGAGGCAGGCAGAGAGAGAGAAGAGGAAGCAGGCTCCCCACTGAGCAGAGAGCCCGATGCGGGGCTTGATTCCAGGATCCTGGGATCACGACCTGAGCCGAAGGCAGAGGCTTTAACCCACTGAGCCACCCAGGCACCCCAGCAAGGATTTTTTTGAAAGGTGTTAGATTTTAAAAAAAAAAGAGTTAGATGAACTTAGAATTAGATTCTAACTATATTAATTTAACCTGTGTCTATTTCTACATGTAAGTTTTTTCAGGGGTGGGAGGTTGGGGCAACCTGAGGGTTTTGAAGGGTCAGGGGTGGGAGGTTGGGGGAAAGGTGGTGGGTAATGGGGAGGGCACGTTTTGCATGGAGCACTGGGTGTTGTGCAAAAAGAATGAATACTGTTACGCTGAAAAAATAAATAAAATGGGAAAAAAAAAAGTTTTTTCATCCATACCTACCTTATTCTTGGTTGTTCTTACAATGAGATAATGTAGGTAAGGTATATGTGGCATATAGAAGGTGATGAGCAATAAATAATGCTTTATTATCTTTCTAACAGAGGTTTCTTCTGTTACTGTGTGCAACAGAAACTTAATATATACCATGTTAATTTCAGTATTCTCTTTTTTTTTTTTTTTTTTGTATTTTTTTTTTTTTTCCCCCTTTTATTAATTTTTTCAGCGTAACAGTATTCATTCTTTTTGCACAACACCCAGTGCTCCATGCAAAACGTGCCCTCCCCATCACCCACCACCTGTTCCCCCAACCTCCCACCCCTGACCCTTCAAAACCCTCAGGTTGTTTTTCAGAGTCCATAGTCTCTTATGGTTCAGTATTCTCTTGAAATGCCTCACACCACAGTTTCATGAAAGCATTGGGCATCTCAATGAAAACATAGATAATGCTATCTTTGTTTATAGTAGGAATAATCAAGTTTGAATCTGGGAGAGACTTTTGTTGTTGTTGAGTATTGTGTTTAGCCGTGAGTGATCTTAAATTTCAACTACAAAATTTTGTTACTAACTTTCTGGACTCTAACCAAATATAGTCAGTTTCTGTTATATGACATATTCCTCTCTTCTTCCCTCCTAGGTCTTTCAGAGCCTTGAAGACCACCATTTGGAAGTGGTGGCTTTTTTCAGGGAAAATGGCTTCCATGGCCTTCTTGCCCATGATTCCGAGTATGCTCTCTACAATATTCCTTCTTACTACAGTTCCCATGCTCTGAAGCTGAGCTGGAATGGGAAGAATCTCACTACCAATCAGTTCCTGATGCAGGAGGTAGCCAAGCAGCTGGGCTTGAAGCGGATGAATTTTCCCATATTTGCTGCACTGCTAGGTAGGTATCCAAGAACAGGCTCCAGTGATTGGTGAAGTTTCCTTTTCCAGTGTTAAGACATGAAGACCAGCAATTTAGCCTATCATAATTGAATTTATCTTTTTAAAGTCCACATGCTAAACACTGTACTGGGGAAAACCCAGTAGGCTTTTGGGCTTCTTATTAGAAGCTCAGCATGTTTGTCTTGAATTTAATATAGGACATCCTAGAAAATTATTTTGATTTTTGTAAAACTTTTTTTGTTACATTCCATAACATTTTATACAGAGTACTGTCTTAGGCCAAATGTTTTACTAGCCCCAGATAGCTTTGGTGCCCTATTCAGAGCATTAGCATTTCTTTCCTGCTGTTTCAATTTAGATGAAGAACACAAGTTGTTGTATATGTTTTTCTTTTTCTCTTGTGCTAACATTGTATTATGAGAATTTCCAAACACACAGCAAAATTGAAAGAATTTGGTAGTGAAAATCCTATATATCCTATATCTACCACCTATATTCTGCCATTAACATTTTCCTATACTTGCTTTACCATATATCTGTCCATTGTAGCCATCCATCAACTTATCTTTTTTTTTTTTTTTTACTACACACCAGATATTTATTGGACTACCATTCATTAGAAAATAGGCACAAAATATTTTAGATGATCTGTTTGGTGGGTTTGATGAAGTCCTAGGTGGTTCCAACTGTGTAAAGCTTTACTCAAGGTAGGATTCTGCATCATTTAGTAAGCATCATACAATGTTTATTAAAAAAAAAAAAGAAAAGGAATCCTCAGATACACCCCTTTGTAATGCTGTCCAAGGATTGATCCCTAATGTGTCCTTGCCTATAACCACTGGTTTAAAAGAACATCAACTTATCTTTTAAAGATGCATTTAAAAGTAAACTCCAGGGATGCCTGGGTGGCTCAGTGGGTTAAAGCCTCTGCTGTCAGCTCAGGTCATGATCCCAGGGTCCTGGGATGGAGCCCTGCATCAGGCCCTCTGCTCAGCAGGGAGCCTGCTTCCTCCTCTCTCTCTGACTGCCTCTCTGCCTACCTGTGATATCTGTCTGTCAAAGAAATAAATAAAATCTTTTAAAAAAAAGTAAGCTCCAGAGAGTTGGTTATGTTTTTTTTTAAAGATTTATCTATTTATTTGAGAGAAAAAAAATGCAGGTAGGGGAGGGGCAGCAGGAGAGGCAGAGAGAATCTTTTTTTTTTTTTTTTAAAGATTTTATCTATTTATTCGACAGAGAGAGATCACAAGTAGGCAGAGAGGCAGGCAGAGAGAGAGAGAGGAGGAAGCAGGCTCCCCACCAAGGAGAGAGCCCGATGCGGGGCTCGATCCCAGGACCCTGGGATCATGACCTGAACCGAAGGCAGAGGCTTTAACCCGGCAGAGAGAATCTTAAAGTAGATTTCTGCAGAACGTGGAACCTGATATGGGGCTCAGTCCCAGGATGCTGAGATCATGACCTGATCTGAAACCAAGAGTTGGACACTTAACTACCTGAGCCACCCAAGCACCCCGAGAGTTGTTATGTTTTCAGGTGGCTTTCTGAGTACTGACAGCATGAAGGTTAATATATTGTCTCAGGTGTAACCTCTGCTTACAATCCCAAAGGATTTGAGTTTGGCATATCTAATGGAGTCAGCACAAGTCATAGAATTAGGCCTGTGACAGATCGCTGAAGTCACACCTCCCTGGTTTCAGTTTCTTCATCTGTGAAATGGAATGGTATACCTCATTGTGTTATTGACAGAATTAAATGAAATGAGACGTATAAAATGCCCGGCACTTAGTAGGCAGTCAGTAATTGTGGCTGCTATTATAAAAGGCAGAATGACTAGATGATAGATAATAGCATGGGCTTTGGAGCTTGCTTCTTATCCTGGTGGGGGCACTTATTAACCAAGCTACTTGGTTTATGTCACCAAACTTGTCTGAACCTCAGTTTCCTTATCTGTAAAATGGGGATAATAATACTCTTAGGCATGGTTATTACAATAATAAAACGTATAATGCATGTGATACATAGTAAGTAATCAACACATAGATACTATAGATATTACACTGAGAATCTACACCTCTGTGAATTATTTGATTATTTTCTTCCCCAGAAGCCCTTTCATGGCCTGGAGGTGCTATGAAAACATTTGCACAGTCAATAAATGACAAATGTACTTTATAGGTAACCACATTCTTCCAGATGAGGACCTGGCTGCTTTTCACTGGAGCCTCTTGGGACCAGAGCATCCCCTTGCGTCACTTAAGGTAAAGTGCCCCCATTTCCTGCCTAAACATCCATGCCTAGGGGATATCAGGTTTTTTCTATTGGAGTTTTGATAGAATAATTACCTTTCATTAGGCTTAAATTATTTCAAATACAGAAATTATAATTATGATCAGTACCCTTAATATCTTTTTCCAGTATAGTTAACACACAGTATCATATTACTTTGAGGTATACAGTATAGTGATTCCACACATCGAGCGCTCACCAAGACAAGTACACTCCATAGTCACCATCACCTATTTAATCCATCTCCACACCCACCCCCGTCTCTCGTAACCATCAGTTCTCTACAGTTAAGAGTCTGTTTCTTGATTTGTCTCTCTTTTTTTTGCTTTGTTCATTTTTTTCTTACTTAAATTCCACATATGAGGGAAATCATATGGTATTTGTCTTTCTCTGACTGATTTATTTCACTTAGCAGTATACTCTGTAGCTCCATCCATGTCATTGCAAATGGCAAGATTTCATTCTTTTTTATGAGTATATATATATATATATACACACACACACATATATACACACACACACATACTGAATATATATATACACACACATACACACATACATACATACATACATACATACATACATACCACATCTCTTTATCCATTTTTCTATTGATGGACACTTGGGCTGCTTCCATAATATGGCTATTGTAAATAGTACTGCAGTAAACATAGGTGTACATATATAGTTTTGAATTAGTGTTTTCATGTTCTTTGTGTAATACTCAGTAGTGCCATTACTGGATTGTAAGGCAGTTCTATTTTTTAACTTTTTGAGAAAACTCCATACTGTTTTCCACAGTGCCAGCACACTTTGCATTCCCACCAACAGTGCAGGAGGGTTCCTTTTTCTCCACATCCTCATCAACACCTGTTGTTTATTGTGTTTTTGATTTCAGCCATTCTGACTGGTGTGAGGTGATACTCATTGTTAGTTTTGATTTGCAATTCCCTGATGATAAGTGATATTGAGCATCTTTTCATGTGTCTGTTGGCCATCTTCATGTCTTCTTTGGAGAAATCTCTGTTCATGTCTTCTGCCCATTTTTTTAAATGTTCATTTTTTAAAGACTTTATTTATTTACTTGACAGAGAGAGATCACAAGTAGGCAGAGAGGCAGGCAGAGAGAGAGGAGGGAAGCAGGCTCGCTGCTGAGCAGAGAGCCCGATGCGGGACTCGATCCCAGGACCCTGAGATCATGACCTGAGCCGAAGGCAGAGGCCCAACCCACTGAGCCACCCAGGCGCCCTTCTGCCCATTTTTTAATTGGATTATTTGTCTTTTGGGGTGTTGAGTTATATCAGTTCGCTCTATATTTTAGATATAAACCCCTTATCATATATGTCATTTGCAAATACCTCCTTCCATTCAGTTATAGGTTGCCTTTTCATTCTGTTGATTGTTTCCTTTGCTGCACAGAAGCTTTTTATTTTGTAGTCCCAATAGTTTATTTTTCCTTTTGTTGCCCTTGCCTCAGGAGTCATGTCTAAAACAATGTTATTATAGCCATTGTCAAACAGATTACTGCCTGTGCCTTCTTCAAGGATTTTTATGGTTTCAGGTCTCACATTTAAGTCTTTAATCCATTTTGAGTTTCTTTTTGTGTATGGTGTAAGAGAATGGACAAGTTTCTTTCTTCTTCATGTACCTGTCCAGTTTTCCGAGCACCATCTCTTGAAGATAATACCCTTAACATCTTAAGGATTCATATAAACCTATGAAGTTAAATACTAATACCCCAGTAAATGAGATAATGAGCAAAAGACTCAAGTGGACAGTTCACAAAAGAAGAAATACAGTGGCCAATAGTATGACTAGATAGGTGTTAAATCTCCCTAGTGATCACACATGTAAATTAAATGATTTTTTTTAACCTAACAGTTTGGCAGATACTGAAAAACAAGTCTGTCCACTACTGTCAAGGCTATGTTGAAACTGATACTCCCATACGTTTCTGGTGGTAGTGTAAGTTGGTGAATATATAACTTTTCTCTAAATTCTTTCACTCTTCTAGTTCATACCTTTCCCTCTCTCCTTAAGCTGCTGATACTCCCTCCTCCTTGCTCACTGTCAGCTCATGAGCTAGCTTCCCATTTCACTGAGGAAATGGATGCATTTGAAACAGCACTTCACCGGCTCCTAGCCTTTCATCTTCTCACCTACATGCATCTATGTGCCCACATGTTCTGCTTGCCTTGTGTTAGCTGTGGATGACCTGTCCATGTTCCCGTCTAAGGCCAACCCCTCTACTGACATGCCAAATCACATTCCCTCTTGCTAACTGAAGGGCATCACTTTTGCAATTCTTACTTCTTTCTCCTGCATCATCAGTTTTTCTCTCTTCATTGGATTTTTCCCATCAGATTTTTCCCATCTTAAAAAAATAAAGCAAATCCTGCTCTTGACCTTACTCCCTCCATCCAAGCTATTGTTCCATCTTTCCTTTTCTCTATGGAACCACATTTCTTCCTTCCCTTATAGAAGAACACTCTAGAGAATCATCTACACTTGAACTGTTTATTATCCATTTTCCCTATTCTTTCTGCAATCTGTTTTAAATTGTTCTTGACAAGGTCCAGATGTTCATAATCCTTGATGTTAATAAATCTAATGGCCAATTCTCAGTTTTCATCTTACTTGACCAGTTAGTGACATTTGACCCAATTGCTTACTCCCTCTTCCTTAGAACATGTTCTTCACTTGGCTCTAAGGACACCACTCTCTTCTAGTTTCCCTCCTGCTTCACTGGCTGCTGCTGCTGTTTCCTTTGTTGCTTCTTTGTCTTCTTTTCTACTTCTTATGTTTGGAGTGTCCCTGAATTCTGTCCTTGGTCCCTTCTCTCAGTTCTCCCTACACATTTTGCCTTAGTGATTGATAGCATCCAATCTCATGACTTTTAAGTATCACCAATCCATTGATGACTCCTAAATCTGTATCTCTAGTGTTGACATGCCTCTTGAACTCCAGATTGTAATATCTAACAGCCTACTAAACATCTTAAGGAAGTGTATCTAAGTGGAAACTTGTGATCTTTCCCCTAAATGTGTTCCTCCCAGAGCCTTCCCCCATTTTTATTAATGGCAGTCTCATCCTTCTAATTGCTCAGGCTAAAAACCATAGGTCATCCTTGACTTCTTGCTCTCTTTCTCACACCCTGTATTTCCTCTGCTAGCAAATACCATCAGTTCTCCTTCCAATATATGTCCACTTCACACCATTTTCATTGCTACTACACTGGTCAAGCCACCATTATTTCTTGCTTGGATTATTAGAACAGCTTATTAACTATTGGTCTTCTGTTTGCACTCTTCCCTCCCCAAAACCTATTCTCAGTACAACAGCAAGAGTGAAGGTTAAAAACTGATTCAGATCATGTTACTTCTGTATTCAAAATCCTCCAGTGCCTCTTCATGTCACTCACTCAATCGTGACCAGGGCCTACAAAGTCCTGTACTGACTGGCCTCTGTTACAGTTATGATGCCATCTTTTCTTTTCTTTTGTTTGTAGAACCTTTGTACTTATTATTCCCTCTACTTGGGATGCTTTTCCCTCCCACATAGCTTTGTGCCTCACTCTTAAGAGGTATTCTCAAATGTCATTCTCTCAGTGAGGCCTTTCCTGACCATCTTATTTAATATAATTAATGAATATTAAATATTATTTAATATTATGCTTGTGCATGTGCATGCACACACTTGAATTCCCAAGGCCATCCTCTGCTTAGATTTTCTCTGTAGCACTTATCTACATCTAGCACAGTGTGCATTTTACTTATTTATTCTGTTTGACTCCCCTCACCCTATTCTGACACACCTACACCGCAATTTAAGCTTCCATGGGGATAGCGATCTTTCTGTCTTGTTCACTGCTTTATTCTTGGTGCCTGTGACAGCACCTAGTTAGTACACAATAGGCAGTAAACACTTGTTGAAGGAATCAGTGGTACAGCCTTTTGCCCAAACGATTTTATATAAAAAGTCTTTAAGAAGTTTATACTCTTCGACTAATTATAATTTTAGGAAGCTTGTAATTATGTAACTGGAAAATGAACAAAAAATCATACCTACATTTTTATCATGGTATTAAAAAAAACCTGGAGATGGAGAGGAGAAGGGAGTTGAGGGAAATTGGAAGGGGAGATGAACCATGAGAGACTATGGACTCTGAAAAACATTCTGAGCGTTTTGAAGGGGTGGGGCGTGGGAGGTTGGGGGATCCAGGTGGTGGGTATTAAGGAGGGCACGTATTGCAT
The DNA here is from genome assembly GCF_922984935.1 of Meles meles. NCBI lineage: Eukaryota > Metazoa > Chordata > Mammalia > Carnivora > Mustelidae > Meles > Meles meles. The sequence continues at coordinate 47,435,095 of NC_060087.1, read as the reverse complement.
GGAGCACTGGGTGTGGTGCATAAACAATGAATCTGTTATGCTGAAAAGAAATAAATAAATAAAAACCCTGTATTTAAAAAATTTTCGAGCATCATAAAAATAGAGAAAATAATAGCATAGACAGTCACTGTTGTAACATCTTCTAGCTCCAACAGTTATCAAGATGTAGCCATACTTGCTGGGGTTTTTTTGTTTGTTTGTTTCTGTTGCTAATGTATTATAAAATAAATTCCGGACCTCAAGTCATTTTACTCCCACATTCTACGATATGCATCTCTAAAACATAAGGGCATTTTCATGCATGAGCACAATGCCATTGTTACTTTTAACAAAATTAATGATAATTTCTTGGTATCATTTTAATATCTAGTCCATTTTAAGATCTTCCTGATTGTCCCAAAAAGACTTTTTTGTGGTTAGTTCAAATTGGGATCCAAACCTGGTCTTAAAATTAAAACCTTACCTTTAATAGCAAAACATTGAAGCAGCCAAATGGTATTATGAAAGAAAACTGATGAATTATGACAGTGTCATCAACTAGTGGCTCTCTCCATAGTAGGATTATAAATGATATGATGTTATTTTTCTTTATACTGTTTGATCTTTTCCAAGTGTTGTATACTGAGAATTACATGGGAAAATATTTTCAAAGAAAAGATTTTAACTACCTATCAGTACATTTACTGAATTTGAATTCTCTGTCTTAGGCCTACCTCACTCCTTTTTTTAAAAAAAGATTTTATTTATTTATTTGACAGACAGAGATCACAAGTAGACAGAGATCACAAGTAGGCAGAGAAGCAGGCAGAGGGAGAGGAAGGGAAGCAAGCTCCCTGCTGAGCAGAGAGCCCGATGTGGGGCTCGATCCCAGGACCCTGGGATCATGACTTGAGCCAAAGGCAGAGGCTTTAACCCACTGAGCCACCCAGGCGCCCCCTACCTCACTCTTTGTCTTAGTGATCCATCACTGATGTCAGTGTACCTTGCGTATTTTATCTCTTCTAGGTGCGAGCTCATCAGCTGGTGCTTCCTCCCTGTGATGTGGTGATCAAGGCTGTTTCTGAGTATGTTAGTTCCATCAAAGACCCCTCAAACCTGGATGTGGTTGGGAAGGATGTTTTCAAACAGTCTCAGGTAAGTTGGCTTCTACTTAAGAGTCACCAGTTTTCTTACCTTTACTAGTACCACCAGCAGATCTGATTTTTTTTCTCTGTGCTACCTATCTTCTCTCCTTGTAGCTGCTTGTCTCTTCTCCGTGCTTACAGACCAGAGCCCTAGAGTTTCCTCTGAAAACAATACTAGGCCTGGGCTGAAAGGGTTCTTTAGCTTTTCCCCACTAATTATCAATGTTATATAAGCTCATTCTGGAAAATTTAGAAAATAAAGCCATTTAAAATCTCATTGCTCACAAACAACTTGCTGTAGTTATCACTCTAGAATATGTCCTTCTTCTCTTCTATTTGTTTCAATGTATACTTTAAAGAAGTTTTTGCTTAGTAGAGGTTAATGGGTAATGAAAAAGACTACAAGGTCCACATAAAACAAAAAACAATACGTCATTGTTAATAATGATATATGGGCTCTACTGGGAATTTGTCTTGTGAAATAAAATTTAAAGTTAGGAAAATAAGTTAGTTTTATTTCTAATAATTTAATTTATACTTGCAGTATGGGTTTTTCAGTTTATTTTTAAAATTAACATAAAGTAAAACCAACATTTATATATGTGTGTATATAGTTCTGTGAATTTTTAGCACATGTGTAGATTAAATCACCCCAGATATCTCTCATGCTATCCCTTTGTAATCACACCCAAACATCATTACCTTCTGCAAACTACCAGTCTGTTCTCTGTCACTACAGTTATATCTTTTAGAGAATAACATATGAATGAAATCATACAGTATGTAATCTTTTAAGAATAACATTTTTCTTTCAACATAATGCCTTCAGGAATCTTCTAAATTGTTACATATTACATCATCAATAATTCATTCCTTTTTATTACCAAGTAGTATACATTGTGTGGCTATACCATAATATGTTTATTTATTCACCCCTGGAAGATATTTGAGTTGTTCCCAATTTTTGGTTGTTTGAATAGAGTTGCTATAAACATTTGTGTACTGGGCTTTTTCTTATGAACAAAAGTTTTCATTTCCTTGGTGTGAATGCTTAGGAGTGGGATTTCGGGGTCATATGGTAGGCACATCTTTAACTATAACTTTATAAGCCCCTGCCAAACCATTTTCCAGTGTGGCTGTTTCATTCCTCCCTAGCTCTTGTTACTGTCAGTATTTTTTTACAGCCATTCTAAAAGGGGTATAGTGGTAGTTCTCCATAATTTTAATTTGCATTTCTCAAATGAGTAATGATGAACACTTTTTTCTTGTGTGTATTTGCCATTCATCAACCCTTATTGGTGAATATTCTTGAACAGTCTTTTGTCCATTTTTACCCGAGTTGTTTATTTACTCACTGTCGATTTTTGAGAGTTCTTTGTATATTCTTGCTTAAAGTCCATTGTCAGATATCTGGTTTGCAAACATTTTCTCCCTGCCCGTAGTTTATTTTTACATTCTCTTAACGGTGTCTTTTTTTTTTAAGATTTAATTAATTTATTTACTTGACAGAGAGATCACAAGTAGGCAGAGTGGCAGTCAGAGAGAGAGGAGGAAGCAGGCCCCCAGCTGAGCAGAGAGCCCGATGCGGGGCTCCATCCCAGGACTCTGGGATCATGACGTGAGCCAAAGGCAGAGGCTTTAACCCACTCAGCCACCCAGGCGCCCCTTAACAGTGTGTTTTGCAAAGGAAAAGTTTAAAATTTTCATCTGTTATGGATCATGCTTTTGGTGTCATCTATAAAAATCCTTTGCCTAACTGCAGGCATGCTAATATTGTCCTGGTATAAAAATGATATACTTTTACATTTTATATTTAGAACAAATCATCCATTTTGAGTTCATTTTGTATAACGTGTCAGGTGTTTTTTTGTTTGTTTGTTTTTGTTTATTTACAGCATAACAGTGTTCATTGTTTTGGCATCACACCCAGTGCTCCATGCAGTACGTGCCCTCCCTATTACCCACCACCTGGTTCCTCAACCTCCCACCCCCCCCCCCGCCCCTTCAAAACCCTCTGGTTGTTTTTCAGAGTCCATAGTCTCTCATGGTTCATCTCCCCTTCCAGTTTCCCTCAATTCCCTTCTCCTCTCCATCTCCCCATGTCCTCCACATTATTTGTTATGCTCCACAAATAAGTGAGACCATATGATACTTGACTCTCTCTGCTTGACTTATTTCGCTCAGCATTATCTCTTCCAGTCCCGTCCATGTTGCTACAAAAGTTGGGTATTCATCCTTTCTGATGGAGGCATAATACTCCATTGTGTATATGGACCACATCTTCCTTATCCATTCATCCGTTGAAGGGCATCTTGGTTCTTTCCACAGTTTGGCGACCGTAGCCATTGCTGCAATAAACATTGGGGTACAGATGGCCCTTCTTTTCACTACATCTGTATCTTTGGGGTAAATACCCAGCAGTGCAATTGCAGGGTCATAGGGAAGCTCTATTCTTAATTTCTTGAGGAATCTCCACACTGTTCTCCAAAGTGGCTGCACTAACTTGCATTCCCACCAACAGTGTAAGAGGGTTCCCCTTTCTCCACATCCTCTCCAACACACGTTGTTTCCTGTCTTGCTAATTTTGGCCATTCTAACTGGTGTCAGATGGTATCTCAATGTAGCTTTAATTTGAATCTTCCTGATGGCTAGTGATGATGAACATTTTTTCATGTGTCTGATAGCCATTTGTATGTCTTCGTTGGAGAAGTGTCTGTTCATATCTTCTGCCCATTTTTTGATATGATTATCTGTTTTGTGTGTGTTGAGTTTGAGAAGTTCTTTATAGATCCTGGATATCAACCTTTTGTCTGTACTGTCATTTGCAAATATCTTCTCCCATTCCGTGTCAGGTGTTTTTGTTTACATTTTGCATATGGTGTTCAGTTGTTTCAGCAGTTTGTTGAAAAGACTGTCTTTCTCCATTGAATTGCCGTTTGTGTGGGTCTGTTTCTGAACACTGTTCTGTTGAGTTGACCCATGTGTCTCTTTGCAAATAAGACTCTGTCTTGAATACTGTAGCTTTATGGTAAGTCAAAATTAGGTAGTGATCCCTCCAATTTTCTTTTTTTTATCTTTTTCAAAATTATTTTGTCTATTCTAATTCCTTTCTCTCTCCATAATCATTTTAGAATAATCTTTTCTGTAGCCATAAAAATAATCCTGCTGGGATTTTAATGAGAATTCCTTATATTAAATATACAATTGACCCTTTAACAACATGGAGGTTAGGGAAACTGACCCCCCCATGCAGTAAAAAATCCATGTATAGGGACTCCTGGGTGTCTCAGTCAGTTAAGGATCTGCCTTTGGCTCGGGTCATGATCCCTGGGTCCTGGGATCGAGTTCCACATCAGGCTCCTTGCTCACTAGGAAGGCTCCTGCTCCCTCTGTGTGCTCTGCCTGTTCTGCCTGCAGCTCTCCGTCCTTCTGCTCTCTGTTTGACAAATACATAAAATCTTTTTAAAAAATCTATGTATAATTTTTAATTCCGCCCAAACATAGCTAATAGCCTATTGTTGCTTGGATGCATTACTGATGACATAAACTGTCAACCCATATTTTGTACGTTAAATGTACTATATACTGTATTCTTATGATAAAGTAAGCTAGAGGGAGAAAAGGTTATTAAGAAAATTATAAGGAAGAGAAAATGCATTTAAAGTACTGTATTGTATTTATCAAAAAAAAATTCATATATAAGTGACCCACACAGCTCAAACCTGTTGTTCAAGGGTCAGCCGGCTAGATGAATTTGAGTTTTTAGATCCAGTAATACAATTATCTCTCTCCATTTATTTAGTTCATCTTTGATTGTTTTCATCAGCAGTATATAGTTTTCAGCATACAAGTTCCATACATTTTTTTCTTTTTTATTATTCTTTAAATTTAATTAATTAACATAAAATGTATTATTTGTTTCAGGGATATAGGTCTGTGATTTATCAGTCTTATAGTTTGTAATTCATCAGTCTTATATAATACTCAGTGCTCATTACCACACATAACCCTCCCCAATGTCCATCACCCTGTTACCGCATCCTCCACCCTCTCCCCTCCAGCAAGCCACAGTTTGTTTCCTAAGATTAAGAGCCTCTTATGGTTTGTCTCCCTGTCTGGTTTCATCTTGTTTCATTTTGTCCTCTCTTCCCCTATGATCCTTTGTTCTTAAATTCCACATATCAGTAAGATCATATGATAATTGTGTTTCTCTGATTAACTTATTTTGCTTAGCATCAGACCCTCTAGTTCCATCCACATCGTAGCAAATGGCAAGATTTCTTTTTTGGAGGCTGCATAATATTCCATCGTATATATACACACCACATCTTCTTCATCCATTTATCTGTCAGTGGACATCTGGGCTCTTTCCACAGTTTGGATATTGTGGACATGGCTGCTATAAACATTGGGGTGCAAGTGCCCCTTCAGATCACTACATTTGTATCTTTGGAGTAAATACCCAGTATTGCAATTGCTGCATCATAGGGTAGCTCTATTTTCAACTTTTTGAGGAACCTCCATACTGTTTTCCAGAGTGGCTGCACCAGCTTGCATTCCCACCAACAGTGTAGGAGGATTCCCCTTTCTCCACATCCTCCCCAACATCTGTTGTTCCCTGATTTGTTAGTTTTAGCTATTCTGACTGATGTGCGGTGGTATCTCATTGTGGTTTTGATTTGTATTTCCCTGATGCCGAGTGATGTGGAGCACTTTTTCATGTGTGTGTTGGCCATTTGGAGGTCTTTGCAGAAATGTCTGTTCATGTCTTGTGCCCATTTCTTGATTGGATTATTTGTTCTTTGGGTGTTGAGTTTGATAAGTTCTTTATAGATTTTGGACACAGCGTTTTATCTGATATGTCATTTGCAAGTATTTTCTCCCATTCTGTCAGTTGTCTTTTGGTTTTGTTGACTCTTTCCTTGCTGTGCAAAAACTTTCTATCTTGATGAAGTTCCAATATTTCATTTTTGCCTTTGTTTCCCTTGCCTTTGGAGACGTATCTGTGGCTGAGGTCAAAGAGTTTCCATGTATGTTCTCCTATAGGATTCTGATGGATTCCTGTCTCACATTGAGTTCTTTCATCCATTTTGAATTTATTTTTGTATATGGTGTGAAAAGTGCTCAAGTTTCATTCTTTTGTATGTTGCTCTCTAGTTTTCCCAGCACCATTTGTGAAAGAGAATTTTCCCATTGATATTCTTTCCTGCTTTGTCAAAGATTAGTTGGCCATAGAGTGGAGGGTCCATTCTTGGGTTCCTTGTCAAGGATTAGTTGACCATAGAGTGAGGGTCCATTCCTGTGTTCTCTGTTCTGTTCCATTGATCTATGTGTCTGTTGTTGTGCCAGTACCATGCTGTCTTGATGATTATAGCTTTGTAATACAGCTAGAAGTCTGGGATTGTGATGCCACCAGCTTTGGTTTTCTTTTTCAACATTCCTTTGGCTATTTGGCATCTTTTCTGATTCCATAGAAATTTTAGGATTATTTGTTCCAGTTCTGTGAAAAAAGTTGATGGTATTTTGATAGGGATTGACCTGAATCTGTAGATTGCTCTAGGTGGCGTAGACATTTTAACAACATATGTTCTTCCAGTCTACGAGCATAGAATGTTTTTCCATTTCTTTGTGTCTTCCTTAATTTCTTTCATGATTATTCTATAGTTTTATGAGTACAGATTCTTTGCCTCTTTGGTTAGGCTTATTCCTAGGTATTTTGGGTGCAATTGTAACTCCTTATTTCTTTCTCTGTTGCTTCATTATTGGTGTATAGAAATGCAACTGATTTCTGTGCAGTGATTTTATATCTTGCCACTTTGCTGAATTCCTGTATTAGTTCTAGCAATATTGGGGTGGAGTCTTTGGGGTTTTCCACATAGAGGATCATGTCATCAGCAAAGAGTGAGAGTTTGACTTCTTCTTTGCCAATTCGGATGGCTTTTATTTCTTTTTGTTTTCTGATTGCTGAGGCTAGGACAAACCCCATACATTTTTTAAGAGTTATTTAAGTATTTTATAATTAAGGCACCTCTTTTTTTCATTTCAATTTCTAATTGTTCATTGCTACTGTATTAAAATATGATTGTTTTTTGTGTGTTGACCTTGTATCCTGCAACCTTCCTAAACTCACAAGGAGATTTTTAGTAGATTTCTTGGTATTTCTGTGTAGATGATCAATTGTGAATAAGGACAGTTTTATTTCTTTTCTAGTCTCTTTGCCTTTTTTTTCTCTTACTGCACCATCTAGGATTTCCAAACAATGGTGAATAGGAGTGATGAGAGAGGCTATATTTTTTTCTCATGTTCTCAATCTTTGGGAAGAGCATTCAGTCAGCATTAAGTTTTATATTAGCTATAGGTTTTGTAGATGTACATTATCAGGGTGAGGAAGTTATGTTCCTCGTTTACTAAGAGTGCTTATCATTAAAGGATGGTCTGTTTTGTCAAATATATTTTTTTGCATCTGCTGATAAGCTCATGTGCTTCTTCTTCTTTAGTCCATAGATTTTTGAATATTAAACCTTCTTTGCATTCCCAGGATGTGGTGAAGGTATACTTCCTTTCTTATATTATTGGATTTGAATTACTAGTACTTTATTGAACATTTTTGCATTTATTTTCTTGAGGAATATTGGTCTATAGGGGTTTTTTGGTGCTGTTTTGTCTGGTTTGGTGTAGCAGGGTAATGCTGGACTCAAATGAGTTGGCAAGTGTTCTTCTCTTTTTTGGGGGAGAGATTGTGTAGAATTGGTTTTTCCTCTTTAATTGGTAGAATTTGCCAGTGATTTCTTGCAGAGATTTCTTTGAATTTATGCTGTTCAGAGTTTTCTAACCTTCTTGAATATCTAAGTATGTCTTTTACTAAATTTGAGAAGTTTTCAGCTATTTTTTTTCAAATAGTTTTCCTGTTCCATGTTTTCCTTTCCTTCCATGAGTATAATGACACCAATGTTAGAACTTTCGGTATTCCTGTGTATCCTTGAGGCTCTATATTTTTCAATAAAATTTTATTTTTGTCACTGATTTTCACACTGGATAATTTCTTTTGATTTATCATCAATTTCATTGACTCTTTCCTTGGTCATCTCTGGTCTGCTATAGAGCCCATCCAGTGAGGTTTTTTAAAATTTTGGTTATGAATTTGGTTATGGATTGTTAAATTCTATAATTTCCATTTGGTTCTTCTTTACATATAATCTTTTTTTGCAGAGACTTTCCATCTTTCTTTTTTGTTTCAGAAGTGTTCGCCTTACTTTCAAGCACTTTTATAAAGCTGCTTTGACATCTTTGTCAGATAATTCCAGCATGTTTGTCATCTTGGCATTGAGATTCTTGGTCTTGTTTCAATATAATAGGGAATGTTTACAGTTTTGTTTTAGGAGGCAATTGACCCATTTAGGTTCAGACCACAGGTTCTTACCATTCTTCTGTGGGCAGTGGTATCATTGTCAATGCAATTTTCAAAGTTTGCAGACTTATCTGGCTTGGTCCCATGTGTATGCCACACACTCAGTATCCAGTCTGGGACTTGTTTGGTTGTTTATTTCTTCAGTTCTCAGAATCTGTTGTCTGCTGTTTAGTGTCAGATCCACCCATTCTGTTGCTGCCTCTCTATTATCTCTTCAGTACTTCTGGTTCATATGGTTCCACCCTTTCTCAGTGTCTGGGGCTAACCAGCAGAAGGATAGAAAGAGAGGAAAAGCATCGAAAGCTCGCCCTACCCTACTGAGACTGCTGCTTCTCTGATTGGAGAGGAAGGTTGCCATGCTGCCACATTAAGTTTGTTTCAGGCTGGTACAAATGAGAACAGAAAAAAGGAAAAGAAAAAAAATTGGGGTGTTTCCATATACCTTCTTGAGTTTTCAAGAACCCCTTTCCCATTCTTTAAGCCAGAACTAAACTTGAGTTTCCCCTGGTGCTCTCTGTCCACATCAGTGTATGCTTCCAGGTGTTAGACTGCATTCTGTCCACACCAAGGGATACTGCAAGAAAAAGAAATGCTAAACTCACAGTTGATTCTGTGATACTTTGAATTCTGGTCTTCTTCCCCAATCCTCCTGCCACTGTTTACTTTTCAGAGTCTTCAAATAGTTGCTCCTAGGTTTTATAACAACCTTCCTGTGGGAATAAGGTAGTGTGTTTACTCCATCTTATCTGGAATGGAACTCTCTCCGTAGATTTTTTTTTAAGCAAATAAAGCATGAAATCAGTACTTCTTTTTGGGAACATAAGTTTTCCTAACTAGTTATATGGTAGCACAATCTAGCATCCATTACTTTACATCTAACTTCCTAGCATAATGAGAAAAAGGGTTATTTTTCATTTAAAAAAATGTACTTGGGCTTTATTTTCCCAAAGGGCTTAATTTCTTTTTATATTCAAATCATTATTTTTCCAAGTGCCTTTCCTAACATCTTCTTTCATAATTCTTTCTTCCACTGTTTTTAAACACTAACTGTACCAGATCTCTTGTTCCATGACTTCTAGCATGATGTACACAGTCCTCCATCATTTCCCTTGACTTAAGGAAATCTTGACCTTTATAATAGATTTTGCTCATTCACTTTATTGATTTCCATTGTACTTTCAGATGTTTGCAAAGGCACTGACTCACAAAGAAAGAAATTCACATAGTGAGTAGGGAAAGATGTTAGTGTTAAGTAAGAGATACTGTTTAGATGGAGAATAAATTTTCCTTCCCTTTTTTATTGTGATAAAATATATATAACATAAAATTTACCATCTTAATCATTTTAAGTTTGCAGTTCAGTGGTATTAAATACATTCATAGTGTTGTGTACCCATTACCATCATCCATCATCATTATTCTTCATCTTGTAGAACTGAAACTCTATACCCATTAAATGATAACTTTCCATTTTCCCCTCCCCTCCAGCCCTTGGCAACCCCAGTTCTACTTTCTTTCCCTACGATTTTTTAAAAGATTTTTATTTATTTATTTATTTGACAGAGAGCAAGGGAGAAAGAGAGAGCACAAGCAGGGGGAACAGCAGAGGGAGAGGGAGAAGCAGGCTTCCCACTGAGCAGGGAGCCTCATGTGGGACTCCATCCCAGGACCTTGACATCATGACCTGACCTGAAGGCAGATACTTAACTGACTGAGCCACCCAGGTGCCCTTCTTTGCCACTTTAGGTGCCTCATCTAAATGGAATTAAACACTATTTGTCTTTTTGTGACTGACTTACTTCACTTAGCACAATTTCCTCAAGGTTCATCCATGTTGTAACATGTGCCAGAATTTCTTTCCTTTTTAAAACCAAATAAAATTCCATTATATGTTGACAGGAAAAATTTTGTAAGTGTTCATCTGAGTGGTGAATGTTTTTGATATTACAGCTTTTGGTTCCCTTTATAACTTTATGATATTTGGAATCTGGATAATGACTCTTCATAGTAACAAGGATCCCCCTTTTCACTAAACAATAAGAACAAAAAATTTTAAAAATAGGGACTTTGCTGTGAATTCCACTCTAAATGTTTTACAGTGTTTCCTAGTCTCCTTTGTATGTGTGTATGTTTTGATGTGTAAAATTTTTTTTTAAGATTTTATTTATTTATTTGACAGAGATCACAAGTAGACAGAGAGGCAGGCAGAGAGAGAGAGAGGGAAGCAGGCTCCCTGCTGAGCAGAGAGCCCGATGTGGGACTCGATCCCAGGACCCTGAGATCATGACCTGAGCCGAAGGCAGCGGCTTAACCCACTGAGCCACCCAGGCGCCCCTTGATGTGTAAAAATTTTTAACCTGCTTTTTTCACTTAACATTATGTCTTAAACCAGTTTTCATTGTTGTTGTATAATTTTCATACATATCATTTTTAGCAGTTGTAGAATTATGAGAGCTCTTTTAAACAAACATACAAAAACTGCTAGGTAATAGCACTAAAGGACAATGTTCTACTCTGCTTCCCATGTTCTCTGGGGATCTATAGAAGAAAAGGGTAGGACATTATTAAATATGATCATATATTTAATACTGAATATACTTCCACAGACAAGGTCCCATGCTAGATACTAAAATATAAGTGTGAATAAACTCTTCTCTGTTCTTGCAGAACTTTTGGTTAAATGGGAGGCAGAGGCGCATAAATAAGTACAACAAAGAAAAACCACAATAAATATGTCACAGAAGGAAAGGTTTCATAGAAGTTGTACCCTTGAAGGAAGAGTAAATGTTATGTCAGGGCACAGAAGAGTGATCCATTGAGAGACATACTCGTGGGTCGGGCCTGGTTAGTACTTGGATGGGAGAGACATACTCGTAATTCAGTATTTCAGGGAATGAGGTCATAGATCTTTACTCACTGATGTTGAATAGTTTACAAGTTAAGTGCAGAAAGCAAGTTGAAAAAAACAGTATAATAATATGATTCCATATACATGGAAAAAGCAAAACTATATTGGTATATATACATAATATGTATATGACAGGACACAGATCAAACTGATAACACTAGTCACTTCTGGGGAGGGGAGTAAGTACAGAGCTATAGATATTAAGGAAGACTGTATGTCTTTTATCTTTTAGGAGATTGTTAGGTGCGTAATTAAATATAATCTGGAAATAATAGTGAATATGTAACTAATGGATCCTTGATACAGTGGAATATTATTCAGCCAAATATCATTCTGTAAGTCAGTAATTTGTGTAATCTTGAGATTTGGGATACTTCTTCAGACAAGTATATACTCAATAGATTATTGAGAAAGCAGAGTGATTTTATTTCTAAGTGAGGCTAGAGGACCTGGTGATCTTGATTTCTGTCTTTGTGTGCCTGAATGTTTATAAATAAAGACATCTGGAATGCTATATAGATCCTAGAATGTTAACAATTATAGATTCTGAGAGAGAAGATTATAAATGTTTAAAATTTTACTTTTTTGGATTACATATTTTAATAATTTTTATATATTTCTATAAGAAATGTTCCTTGTAGTTGGATGGTTATTTTGTAGAAGGTACTCAACATTAGGGCTATATGGTGAATTGGGCACTCTCATGCATTGATAATGAGAGTATAACTTAAGACATCGGTTTTAGAAAGAGATTTACTATCATGTGTCAAAAGTCTGCATTTTAGACTTAAAGACTCCTGCGGATTGAAAGTGAGGAGATGGAGAACCATCTGTCATGTAGTGGACATCAAAAGAAAACTAGAGTAGCCATGCTTCTCTCAGACAAATGAGATTCTAAAACAAAGACTAACGAGATGAAGAAGGGCATTATATCATAATTAAGGGGTCTGTTCATCAAGAAGATCTAACAGTTATAAATATGTATGCCCCTAACTTGGGAACACCCAAATATACAAATCAATTAATAATAAACGTAAATCCATTGATAATAATACAATAATAGCAGGAGACTTTAATACCCCACTTACAGCAATGGACAGATCATCTAAGAAAAGCAACAGGGAAACTTGGCTTTGAATGACACACTGGACCAGGTGTACTTAACAGACAATATTCAGAACATTTCATCCTAAAGCAACAGAATACACATTCTTTTCGTGTGCACGTGGAACATTCTCCAGAATGATTCACATATGGGGTCAAAAATCAGCCCTCAACAAGTACAAAGAGACTGAGATCATAACATGCATAGTTTTAGACCACAACATTACAAGAATTGAAGTCAACCATAAGAAAAAAAAATGGAAAGACTGCAGATAACATGGAGATTAAAGAACATTCTACTGAAGAATGAATGGGTTAACCAAGAATTAAAGAAGAAATTTAAAAATACATGCAAGCAAATGAAAATAGAAACATGACAGTCCAAAACCTTTGGGATGCAGCAATGGCAGTATTAAGAGGGAAGTACAGGGGCACCTGGGTGGCTCAGTGGTTTAAGCCTCTGCCTTCAGCTCAGGTCATGATCTCAGGGTCCTGGGATCGAGCCCCGCTAAGCCACCTCCTCTTTCTCTGCCTGCCTCTCTGCCTACTTGTGATCTCTTTCTGTCAAATAAATAAATAAAATCTTAAAAAAAAAAAAGAGGGAAGTACATTGCTACACAGTCCTACCTCAGGAAAGAAGAAAAGTCTCAAATACACAATCTAACCTTACACCTAAAGGAGCTGGAAAAAGAATGGCAAATAAAGTCTAAGTCCATGAGAAGAAGGGAAATAATAAAGATTAGAGCAGAAATAAACTATATAAAAACCAAACCAAAAGAAAACAAAACAAAAAACCCATAGAACAGGTTAACAAAACTAAGAGCTAGTTCTTTGAAATAATTAGGAAAATTGATAAACACCTATCAAAAAGAAAGGAGAAAGGACACAAATAGATAAAAATCATGAGTGAAAGAGTAGCGATCATAACCAACACCACAGAAACACAGTTATAAAACAGTACTATGAAAAATTGTGTGCCAAAAACCATACAACTTGGAAGAAATGGACAAATTCCTAGAAACCTACAAACTGCCAAAACTGAAACAGAAACAAATAGCAAATTTGAACAGACCCATACAGAAAACAAATTAAATCAGTAATCAAAAATTTCCCAACAAACAAGAGCCTAGGGCCAGGTGGTTTCCTAGGGGAATTCTACCAGACATTTAAATAAGAGTTAATACCTATTCTCCCCAAACTGTTTCAGAAAATAGAAATGGAAGTTCCAAACTCATTGTATGAAGCCAGTATTACCTTGATTCCAAACCAACAAAGACCCCACTAAAAAGGAGAATTAAAGGCCACTATCCCTGATAAACATGGATGTAAAAATTCTCAGTAAACTACTAGCAAATAAAATTCAACAATACATTAAAATAATTATTTATCATGTTCAAATAGGATTTATTCCTGGGCTGCAGAGGTGATTCAGTATTCACAAATCAATCACATCATATTAATAAAAGAAAGGATAAGAACCATATGATCCTATCAATAGATGCAAAAAAAGCATTTGACAAAATACAGCATCCTTTCTTGATAAAAACCCTCAACAATGTAGGGATAGAAGGAACTTACTTCAACCTCATATAGGCCATGTACAAACGACCCACAACTAATATCATCCTCAATGGGGAAAAACTGAGAGCCCTTCCCCTATGGTCAGGAACAAGACAAGGATGTCTGCTGTCACCATTATTTAACATAGGCATCCAAATTGGCAAGGAAGAAGTCAAACTTTCACTATTTGCAGACAACATGATACTCTATGTAGAAAACCCAAAAGACTCCACCAAAAAATTGCTAGAACTCATACATGAATACAGCCGGGTTACAGAATATAAAATCAATGTGCAGAAATCTGCTGCATTTCTATACACCAATAATGAAGCAGCAAAAAGAGAAATCAAGGAATTGATCCCCTTTGCAACTGCACCAAAAACAAGAAGATACCTAGGAATAAACCTTACTATAAGGAGGTTAAAAAAAATCTGTACTCTCAAAACTAGAGAACATTTATGAAAGGAATTGAGGAGGACACAAAGAAATGAAAATCATTCCATGTGCATTGGAAGAACAAACATTATTAAGATGTTTATACTACCCAAAGCAGTTTACACATTTAATGAAATCCCTGTCAAAATACCACCAGCATTTTTCACAGAGCTGGAACAAAACATCCTACAGTTCGTATGGAACCATAAAAGATCCCAAATAGCCAAAGCAATCCTGAAAAAGAAGACTAAAACTGGAAGCATCACAGTTCCAGATTTCAAGTTATAGTACGAAGCTGTAGTCATTAAAACTGTATGCTACTGACACAAAACAGACACATAGATCAGTGGAACAGAATAGAAAACCCAGAAATGGACCCTCAACTCTCTGGTCAACTAATCTTTGATAAGGCAGAAAGGGATATCCAATGGAAAAAGAAAACAGTCCCTTCAGCAAATGGTGTTGGAAAAACTGGACAGCAATACGCACAAGTATGAAACTGGATTACTTTCTTACATCATACAAAAATAAATTCAAAATGGATGAAAGACCTCAACATGAGACAGGAATTCATCAAAATCCTAGAGAACACAGTCATAAACCTCTTTCACCTTGGCAGCAGCAACATCTTCACATCTTCAAAGGCAAGAGAAACAAAACCAAAAATGAACTCTTCAGACTTATTCAAGATAAATACTTCTGCACAGTGAAGGAAACAATCAACAGAACTAAAAGGTAGCATATGGAATGGGAGAAGATACTTACAAACAACATATCTGATAAAGGGCTAGTATCCAAAATCAATAAAGAACTTACTAAACTCAACACTCCAAAAAACAAATAATCCAGTTAAGAAATGGGCAGTAGACATGTATAGACACTTTTCCAAAAAAAGATATTCAAATGGCTAACAAACACATGAAAAGACGCTCAACATCACTCATCATCAGGAAAATACAAACAAAAACTAACAATGAGTTACTACCTCACACCTGTCAGAATGGCTAAAATTAACAACACCATAAACAACAGGTGTTGGTGAGGATGCAGAGAAAGGGGACCCCTCTTGTACTATTGGTGGGATGCAAACTGGTACAGCTACTACTCTAGAGAACTTGGAGTTTCCTCAAAAAGTTAAAAATAGAACTACTCTACCATCTAGCAATTGCACTACTAGGCATTTATCCAAAGAATACAAAAATACAGATTCAAAGTGGTACATGCACTCCGATGTTTATAGCAGGATTATCAACAGTAGCCAAACTATAGACAGAGCCCAGATGTCTTTAGGCTGATGAATGGATAAAGAAGATGTGATGTGTATGTATATATTACAAACACACACACACACACACACACACACTGGAATATTACTCAGCCATCAAGAGTGAAATCTTCCCATTTGTGACAATGTGTATGGAACTAGAGTGTATTACGCTAAGTGAAATAAATGTCAGTCAGAGAAAGACTAATACCATATGATCTCACTCACATGTGGAATTTAAGAAACAAAACAGAGGATCGTTAAGGAAGGGGGAAAAGAACAATGGAGAGAGGGAAATAAGCCATAAGAGACTTAGAAAAAAATATTTAAGTTATTTATTTTAGAGAGAGTGGGGTTGAGGGCAGATGGGGAGAGAAGGGACAAGCAGACTCCTCACTGAGTGTGGAGCCCAGTGTGGGTTTGATCTCATGACGCCAAGATTACAACCTTAGGCAAAGCCAAGAGTCAGATGCTCAACCGAGTGAGCCACTCAGGTGCCCCTAAACCATAAGAGATTCTTAACTATAAAGGACAAAGTGAGGGTTGATGGAGGAAGGCGTGTGGGGGATGGGATAGATGGGTAATAGTTATTAAAGAGAGCACTTTTGATGAGCACTGGATGTTGTATGTAGTGATGAGTCACTGAATTCTACTGTAGAAACCAATATTGCTTGGTATGTTAACAAACTAAAATTTAAATTTAAAAAATGTGTCTATGAAAATGACCATATCCTTTGACCTAATATTTTCCACTTCTAAGAAGTGGACCTAAGAAGTCCCTATGAAATAATCCAAGAAATTTATGTAAAATTATGCTTATTAAAGCATTTTTTATAATGATAAAGTAGAAATGACTTTAATAGTTTATGTTCCATTTGATGAAATGTTAGGAAGTTCATAAAATTATATTCAAGAGGACTTTAAAACTACATTGGAGGGGCGCCTGGGTGGCTCAGTGGGTTAAGCCGCTGCCTTCGGCTCAGGTCATGATCTTAGGGTCCTGGGATCGAGTCCCATATCTGGCTCTCTGCTCAGCGGCGAGCCTGCTTCCCTCTCTCTCTCTCTGCCTGCCTCTCTGTCTACTTGTGATCTCTCTCTGTCAAATAAATAAATAAAATCTTTAAAAAAAAAAACTACATTGGAAAAGGTTTGATAAGGAAAAGCTCCTTCTCAGTCAGCCCTAATCCCTCAGAAATGAACAGTATTTTTACTTCTTTTGCCATAGATCAGTTTTACTTCTACTTGAACTTCATATGTACTCTTTTGTGTCTGTCTCTCTTCTTTCACATAGTATAAGGTGTTTGAGATTTATCTCTGTTGCACTTTGTTCTTTTTAGAACTGTGTAATATTCCATTGTAGGAATCTACCACAATTTATCCATTCTTCTCTTGGTATACATTTGAGTTATTAGAGTTTGTGCTGTTATGAATAAAGTTCTTGTTAGCATTCTCATTCCTATCTTTTGGTGGGCACATGTAGTCATTTTTCCTGGGTAAATACTTGGAAGTAAGATTGCTGCACCATATGGTAAATATATGTTTAACTTTTAGTTGTCCAAATTATACCAGTATATGCTCCTACCAGCGATGCACTACAGTTCCAGTTATTCCATATCTGTACCAGTGCCTGATGTTCATAACCTTTAATTTTAACCATTCTGTTGGATATATAGTGATGAAACATTGTGGTTTTTATATATGTTTAAGTGCTTTTTATTTTAGTGGTCATACCTTTTGAACCAATGATTCCACTTTGGGGACATTTTCCTAGGAACATAATCTGAAATTCAGAAAAAATTTATATGTACATATATGCTCTTTGTTGCATAACTTACGATAGCCAAATGTGAGAAATAACCTAAATGTCAGGTATTAGGGTAGTAGTTACATAATTTATGATAACATTTATACTTAAAAATATGGTCATTCAAAGTTATAATAGAAGGAGGATATGAAATTATATAGTATCAACTATAGAAAAATGTGTATATTAAAATAGCCCAGCAATATGTCAACAAACAAGTTTATTTTAAAATACTGGAAGAAGGGATGCCTGAGTGGCTTAGTCGATTAAGTGTCTGACTCTTGATTTCAGCTCAGGTCATGATCTCAGGGTCCTGGGATTGAGTTTCCTGTCGGGCTCTGTGATCAGTATGGAGTCTGCTTGAGGATTCTGTTTCTCCTTCTGCCCCTCACCTCACTCACATGCTTGTTTTCTCTCTCTCTCTCTCTTCCCCCACCCCTCAAATAACGAAATCTTTTTTTAAGATTTAAAAAATAAAATATATAAGATAAAATACTGGAAGAAAACAGACAAAAGTATCTTCGGGTGGTGGTACTATGTAATTTTTGCCCATTCTTATCTATTTTTTCTAATGATCATATGACCATTTTAGAATAGCACAAAATGAAACAAGATGGGATTGGGAGGGAGACAAACCATAAGTGACTCTTGATCTCACAAAACAAACTGGGGGTTGCTGGGGGGAGGTGGGGTTGGGAGAGGGGAAGGGGGTTATGGACATTGGGGAGGGTATGTGCTATGGTGAGTGCTGTAAACCTGGCGATTCACAGACCTGTACCCTTGGGGATAAAAATACATTATATGTTTATTAAAAAAAAAAGAATAGCACAAAATATAAGTAAACTTCAGTTCATTATTTTTTTTTATTTATTTTTAAGCTTAATTTTTAATTTTACACTTTATAATGCTTTCTCACTACTTAATTTTTTCTGCACCATGAAAAATTGTTCTCTGTGTTTCTTTTTTTTTTCTTTAAGATTTTATTGATTTATTTGACACAGAGAGAGAGACCATAAGTAGGCAGAGGGACAAGCAGAGTCGGGGAGGCGGGGAGCAGACTCCCTGCTGAGCAGAGAGCCCGACGTGGGACTCGATTCCAGGACCCTGAGATTATAACCTGGGCCTAAGGCAGAGGCTTAACCCACTGAGCCACCCAGGCACCCTCTTTTTCTTTTTTTCAAAAAAGATTTTATTTATTTATTTGACAGAGAGAGACACACACATGTAGTAAGAGAGGGAACACAAGCAGGGACAGTGGGAGAGGGAGAAGCAGGCTTCCCGCTGAGCAGGGCGCCTGATGTGGGGCGCGATCCCAGGACCCTGGGATCATGACCTGAGTCTAAGGCAGATGCTTAATGACTGAGCCACCCAGGCGCCCTTTGGGTTTCTTAAGATATTTAATTTCTGCTACTGTTTGACTCTTCAATTATACATTGCATGAAAAACACACTCTCATGTTGTTTCTTCTCCTGAACATCCGATGTTCCAATGTCCAGTCCAGGACAGAAGATAAAATAGAGCGATTCAAGAAAGCAGTTGAATATTATTCTGTCACAACCAAACTCTCTTCACTGCCAGTGGCTCCCTCCTCCTTTCTGGGTAAGGCTTCCATCTGATAAGAGCTTCTGTATCCAAAGGGGAAACCAAGTCCCTCGTGGGAACTCCTGGGCCAGAGTGAAATGACTTGTTGTATTGCACTCTTGTAGTAGAAGTCGTTCCTATTTGGTGGATATTCTCCTTTCGATTTCCATGTAATAAGAGTGGTGACCTGAGACGCTGGGCACTGGTTTCTCAAGTTTGTGGATGGCATCCAATGCCATTTCCTTAGCTTGGGCTTCTTCTGGCACTAACCTCCATTATGGCCTGGTGTATGTAAAATAGCCCTGTCTTTGAGTTCAGGCCCAAGTTTGAATTCCACCTCTGCTGCTTAATACCTATGTGATCTTAACTAGTCACATTTACGTGTATGTTATGTGGCTCATGATACCTATTTTATAGGATTTTTTAAAAAATAAAATAATTTCTCTAAGTTTCTTGTCATGGCACATAGCTGGTGTTTAATAAATTATAACTTATCTGTTAATAATTTTTCAAGCAATGTGGGGTTAGCAGAATGTATATGGTAGAATTACTAGGATTGACTGAAGTATAACCCTTTCTCTTGGTTTCAGGTTTTCGAAATAATCGGGTTGGAAATCCTTCCCTTCCACAAAATCAGATGAGCACTATATCCGCTGGAAAGCCAATGGTAATATCTTTCAAGAGTCCTAAGACTATGTATTACCATTAGACTCAGGTTGCTTCTTGATTTTTATACTCTGAGTTAAGGAGTTAAGGTAATTCAATGTTATCAGAATATCAAGGCTGTATATACCTATGTCGCATTCTCAATTTGAGGCTGGCAGATTATGTAAAGAAAACATCCAGATTAGTAACCACTAGGGCACTGTGAAGGTAGATTAGCTAATGTTGGAGAGTGGTTCTAGGAGACATGTATTGGTCCACTGTCCTGGCCCTGGAGGATTCTGTCCATATTTCACTGTTAGAATAATTTCTTATTATTCTCAGTAGGTTCTTTGTATCCCAACAATCCCTGCTACTGGCATTATCCACTGTATCACAACTTCTGAGGGAACCATTTTGGAGCCTGTTCAAATGTTAAATAGCTTTTCTGTCTGTTTTATCCTTTAGTTTTCTCACCATGTGCCCCAGAAAATGAAATATCCACCACCATTCCCAATGGGACCCAACTCCTCTCTTCTCTTCTCTCCCCATGCTTTGGGGGAATCCCATGCTTTTTCTGAGGATCCCATGCTGCAGGACAGCCCCTTTGCCAATTGGGCTGTCTCTTATGACTCCTCTGCATCCCATTTTCCCAATTACCTGACTTCCAAAACCTCACCTCCTTTGGGACCAGACTCTTCTCACTCCTCTTCCTCTGATGGTGATGAACCAAATGGAACCAGCTCTGAGTAAGTATCTCAACAGGCACTCAAGAGAACAGACTTCTGGAGTATGTGTGTGTGTGTATATATATATATATATATTTTTTTTTTTTTTTTCTGGTAACCTGGGTGGGGCGTGGGGAAGTATATGTTTCTGGCTTTTCTCTGTGGCTCTTTACTCTTAAATGAAGTAGGAAGACTGTGCTTGACTATTTCATACTCATATTGACTCTGCACCAGTGGTAATTTTCAGCTACCCATGCCCCTGAAATAAAAGGAAGCATTGCAGCTGGTTAGGGAAGCTGTAGGTATGGGTGTGCTACATTTCATAGCTGTCATTTTTTAATTTTGAGAGGGAAGGATTGAATGTAGAAAAAAAATGGTAAGATTTATAGAATTGAAGTATTATATGCAGCCATCAAAAGAAATGAAATCTTGCCACTTGCAATGACGTGGATGGAACTAGAGGGTATTATGTTGAGCGAAATAAGTCAATCAGAGAAAGACAATTATCATATGATCTACTTGATATGAGGAATTTGAGAGTCAGGGTGGGGGATTTGGGGGATAGGGAACGAAAAAAATGGAACAAGATGGGATCAGGAGGGAGACAAACCATAAGAGACTCTTAATCTCACAAAACGAACTGAGGGTTGATGGAGGGGCTAGGGAGAGGATGGTTGGGTTATGGACATTGGGGAGGATATGTGCTATGGTGAGTGCTGTGAAATGTGTAAGCCTGATGATTCACAGACCTGTGCCTCTGAGGCAAATAATACATTATATGTTAATAAAAATAATTTAAAAAAGAATTGAAGTATTAAAACAGTTAAGTATGCAGTTATATTGCTGAAGACAGGGTTCTGAGGGTGAAAACAGTGGTATTTTATACTAGCTTATTTGTTCTTAGCTTATTTCTCCAAGCAGATTCTTCCTGGGAAACACTGAGGTTTCCATTGTAATTAGTTTCCTAGAATGTAAGCTGACTCTAGACATGGCCTTTTATAAGGTGTAGAGGAAATGAATCAGGTCCAATACTAATTTTAGTGTCTTGATTTCCAGAGGGTCTGGAGGAATCCTTAGCCTCAGAACAGACATCTTCAGTTGGAATAACTTTTGTTTTTTAACTATACTCATATGTTTATATCTTTGTTTTTTTTTTAAGATTATTTATTTATTTATTTGACAGACAGATCACAAGTAGGCAGAGAGGCAGGCAGAGAGAGAGGAGAAAGCAGGCTCCCTGCGGAGCAGAGAGCCCGATGCGGGGCTCGATCCCAGGACCCTGGGATCATGAACTGAGCCAAAGGCAGAGGCCCTAACCCACTGAACCACCCAGGCGCCCCTATACCTTTGGTTTTTTTCCATCTGAATTATCTTATTATGTTAGTTACCATACATCATTAGTTTTTGATGTAGTATTCAGTGATTTGTTATTTGCATATAACACCCAGTGCTCGTTCCTCCTTTATCTCTTCTACATGATCTTTTGAAATTTTTAGTCACATCACAGAAACACTTCAGCAGCAGCCTGGATGGGAAGATCCAAATGGTGACAGAAGGTCCTGGGTACAGCCCATCAATACTGGAGTTGAAGATACCAACCTGGGTGATGGAGAGCCCCACATCCCATCCCTGCTGTCTATGTCTACAAGGAACCACATGGACATCACCATTCCTCCCTTACCTCCAGTAGCTCCCGAAGTCTTACGGGTTGCTGAACACAGACACCGAAGGGGTCTTATGTACCCATATATCTATCATGTCCTCACTAAGGTAAGAGAGCACATTGACACCTACCTCCCTGCTTTCAACATTGTACTATACACTTCTAGAACCATAAGTTACCAGAGAAAATTCTAATTGGTTCTGAAGGGAGATAAAATACCAAGTATCCTGGGGCCCCTCATTGTATTAAGGGCCTCACGTAAAGTGACACTAGCAGGAGATGGAACTTTATAATAAATGAGGCCCCAAGAAGAGAACTATAATTGTGAGATGTCAAAGAAGATCATGCACCATGTTGATAGACTGTGGACTTGGGGCTGGACACAATCTAAGAAAAGCTTTTATGCCCTTGTTCTTTACACCCTTGTTCTTTACTTCTACTTTTCCAGAGTTGTTCCCTTCCTCCAGTCTTACTATACAAATCTATCCCCCAGCAAAATGTCTAAGATGTGACTTTCTCCATTTAGTCAGCTACAGTCAGTCATAGCAGAGACTCTAAAAATGGAGCATAGCTTTTAAGCTGGCTATGATCAGGGGGCTTATTACAACTTCTTTTTATTCTGAAACTGTTAAATACAAATAGAAAATTTGGTAGCTTGGCTACAGAGGCTATAGTTCATTACTGATTCTTCTCAGCTCAATTTCAAATCTTGAGGTAACTCATTTTGTTCTTTTTCCTGGACATTTTTTTTGTTTTTTGTTTTTTGTTGTTTTTGTTGTTGTTGTTGTTGTTGTTGTTGTTGTTGTTAGGGTGAGATTAAGATCCCCGTATGTATTGAGGATGAGTGTAACATGGAGCTGCCTCCAGCTGCTCTCCTGTTCCGGTCTGCACGTCAGTATGTTTATGGAGTCCTTTTCAGTCTGGCAGAAACTCAGCGGAAAATGGAACGCCTAGCCATACGGCGGCGGCTACCCGTAGAAGGTAGGTTTAGTTCTAGCTTCAACAGCTCTCTCAGAGCTTGGTGTGGAACAAAAATGTCTGTGCAAGCACATCATAATACTTTTGGCTATGGAGCAGTCTTTGAGAAAATACATAATTCACCAGAATACACATTAGTATGGGAACTGCATTAACTTAAGCCTCAATTCTTTAATCATTAAGCATTCAGAGTCACTACTACTTAAAAGAACCATGCTGGACTTTGGGAATGTAGAGGTATATCTGACATAGATTTTCCTCCTCAGTAAGGTTTTGTTGTGGATTTGATCCCATAGAGAGTTGGAGCCATTGAGATGTTTGAAGCTGCAGAAGGACACGGTCAGATTAGTGTGTTCAGTAGAACCCTCTAGATTTCTGCTTCTGGAAAGATAGAGTACATATACTTTTCCTTGTTTCTCCTGCTAAAAACAATTGAACGCCCAGGACATTATATATATAACAAGCACAAGACATTCTCAAAGGTGACAAGAACAAGGCAGACTGGCTAAGGACTTTAGGATCCAAGGAGTAATGCAGTGGTGAGTTCCCTGGGTTTTCTTATTGCTGCATATATCCTAGACTAGGTGTGGGACAAGCTAGCAGCCCAGAAACACCCAACGGGTACAGACCAGTAAAAGCCCCAAGAAATGCCTTCTCACTCTAGTCAAAGGACCCAAAAGAAACGACCTAGCAACACAACATTTTTAGATAATAACCACTCTACAGTAGTCAAATACCACAGAAAAACTGAGCCCACCCTCACCTCTACTAGCAAAGGCCAGATAAATAACCTAGACTTCTATCCTTGCCAGACTGTATAACAAGGGAGAAAGGGGAGCTGAGTGGGGAGCCAGGACTTTCATTCACTCCTGCTTGGGAGGAATGAGATAGCATCCCCCTTTATTCACTGTAGTGATAGCAGAAAATACCTGCTAAAACAACAAAATTAAAATAAGATCCTTTTAAAATATTAAAGATCCTTTTAAAAGATTGAAATAAGAGTCTTTTAAAATAATATCCCAAATGTCCAGGTTTCAATTGAAAATCCTTCATCATACTAAGAACCAGAAAGATTTCAAAGTGAGATCTCACACCAAGGAAAGAAAGTCAGTGGATGCCATCATTGAGATGACATAGATGTTTGAATTACCTGATAGGGATTTCAAAGCAGCCATCATAAAAATGCTTTGATGAAGAGTTCTGAACATGCATGATATGACTTAAAAATAGAAAGTCTTAGCAATGAAACAGAAGATAGAAGAAAGGGAAATTAAGAACTAAAAAATATAATAACAAAATACTCAATAGATGGGTTAAATAACAAATTGGAGACAACAAAAGAAATAATCAGTGAATGTGGAGATACAACAATAGAAATTACTCAATCTGAATAATAGAAAATAGGCTGAAATAATGGGCAGGGATCAGTGAAACTAAAACAAAAGGTCTAATATTTGTGTCATCACAGTTCCAGAAGGAGAGGTGGAAGAGGGTGGACTGCAGATGTATTCAAATAAATAATGGCTGGAATTTTATAAAACTTGGGGAAAGCAAGCCCACAGATTCAGGAAACTAAGTGAATTATAAATAATATAAACCCAAAAAAATCCATGTGAACATGTATCTTGATTAAACCTGTGAAAGCTAAAGGCAGAAAAATTCTTGAAAGCCTCCAGAGAAAAGCAATGCTTTACCTCCTGTGGCAAAACAATATGAATAACAGCTGATCTCTCTTCAGAAGCCAGAGCCCAGAAGGAAGTTGCACAACATTTTCAAGGGCTGAAAGGAAAGAAATGTCAGGTTAGAATTCTGTATCAAACAAAAGCATCCTCCAGGAATGAAGGGGAAATCAACATATTCTCAGATGAAGGAAAACTAGGATAATTTTTCACAAGCAGAACTGCAGCAAAAGAAGGGCTAAAGGTATTCCTCTACACAAAAAGGAAATAATAAAAGGAGGAATCTTGGGAGGAAGCTTGGGAAGATGGCAGAATAGGAGGACCCTGAGTTCACCCCGTCCCATGTTTCCAGTTAAATATCATCCACATCCAAGTCAATAAACTGGAGAGCAATCTGAAGACTGATAGAACAAACTGCACGAACAGTAGACAGATCTGTTCATACTTGTTTCTGAGTATGTTGGGGGACTTCTGAAACAAGGGAGCTGCCAGGTGCCATTTTCCATCCCCAATTGTCAGCATAAGCCCATAGACACCTGCTGGAGGTGGGGCTGCACAGACACTTGGCGCCTAACTCACAAGCAGTGCTCCATGCCCACGAGTTCTCCTGAGGACTTATCAATTCCAAGCCTCTGGTACTGACCCTGAGATCAGGGCAATTTTTTAAAAAAGATTTATTTATTTTAGAGAGACAGCACAAGTAAGGGGGGCAGAGGGAGAAGGAAAGAGAATCCCAAGCAGACTACGTGCTGAGCATGGAGCCTGACACGGGGTTTGATCCCACCACCTGAGTTGAAGCCAAGAGCTGCGCAGTTATGGGGCAACTGGATGGCTTAGTCCTTTAAGTATCTGCCATTGGCTCAGGTTGTGATCCCAGGGTCCTGGAATTGAGCCCCACTTTGGGCTCTCTGCTTAGCGGGGAGACTGCTTCTCCTTCTCCTCTGCCTGCCATGCCCCTTGCTGTGCTTTCTCTCTGTCAAATGAATAAATACAATATTTAAAAAAAAAAAGTTAGGTGCTTAACTGACTATACCACCCAAGCATCCCAGGGCAAATTTTGTTAAAGCTAAACAGGTTCCCTACCCAGCCACCAGGTGCACAGCTGCCACTGAGCACCATGCATGTCTGTCACACTGTGCTTAGCCGTGCACCCCTAGCCACCCTTGTGTGATCTCCAGGACATGTGCCCCCAGGCACGAGCATGTGCCACACTGAGCAGCAATCCTCCAGGCACCTTTGTGTACCCATAGGCATCATCTCCCACCATGCCCAGCTGTGTACCCCCAGCTGGTCTTGTATTTCTGGCTGCCCAGTGTGCAGCCTCCAACTACTACAACACTAAAGGAGATCTTGCATAGGACTAGTTGCCCAGTGTACATTTTTTAATACAACTGTCCTGTTCCCTTTCCTTGGTGGGCATGCCCCACTCCTCCAGAGCTAGCCTGCCTAGGTCCCACTACCACCATAGAGAGCAAGCACAACCCACAGCAGGCAGAGAGTCAGTGCTGATGACTACATGGAAAGGAAAAGGGACCGATAAACAAAAGAAGGCCATAAGCAATATACATAGCATAGTCTCCTGAAGTGCCAGGTTCTGGTGAACAGGAGATTAACACTCCAGGACCTCTTCTTTATGAAGTCACTACTTTCAAGAGGAGAAGATGGAACTGACTTTGTTAACACAGAGAAATTGACAAAGAGAGGCAGACAAAATGAGAAAACAAATTTATCCCAACTGAAAGAAAGGATAAAGCCCAAGCCAGAGATCTAAGCAAAACAGATGTAAGTCACATGCTGGATAAAGACATTAAAGCAATGATTCTAAGGATACTCACTGGACTTGAGAAAAGAGTGGAGTACATGTGTGAGACACTTAACACAGAGATAGGGATGACATAGCAAAGATAAGGGGCACAATAAATGACATGAGAAACACACTTGATGGAATGAACAGCAAGACAGAAGAAGCAGAGGAACATGTACATGGAAACAAATGAAAATGAATTAGTGACCTAGGAGAGAGAGTAATGGAAAGTAATCAAGCTGAATAAAGGAGAGAGAAAAGAATTATGCAAAACGAGAATAGACTTAGGGAACTCACTGACTCCGTTAAATGTAATAACATTTATATTACAGGAGTCTCAGAAGAGAGATAAAGGTGGTCAGAAAATGTATTTGAAGAAATAACAGCTGAAAAGTTCCCTAATCTGGAGGAGGAAGCAGATACTCAGGTACAGGAGTCACAGAGAAACCCCAACAGAATCAACAAAAGCTGACCAACAGCAAGACATATTGTAATTAAATTTATAAAGTATAGTGATAAAGAAAAAATTCTAAAGGTAGTAAGGTAAAACAAGTCATTAACTTACAAGGGAAAAATCATAAGGCTAGCAGGAGATTTTGCAGCAGAAGCTTTGCAAGCCAGAAGGGAGTGGCATGATATATTTGAAGAGCTGAATGAGAGAAATCAAGAGTTAAGAATACTCTATCCAGCAAGGCTGTCATTCAGAATAGAAGGAGACTTAAAGAGTTCCCCAGACAAACAAACCTAAAGCAGTTCATGACCACTAAACCAGCCCTACAAGAAATATTAAAATGTGAGACCTGATTATAAAAATCCTAGAAGAGAACACAGGCAGTAACATCTTCGTCATTAGCTGTGGTAGCTTCTTTCTAGATAGGCCTCCTGAGGCAAGGGAAACAAAAGCAAAAATAAACTCTTGGGACTATATCAAATAAAAAGCTTCTGCACTGCAAACAATCAAAACTAAAAGGCAGAATGGGAGAAGATACTTGCAAATGACATATCCACTAAAAGGCTAGTATCCAAAATATATAAAGGACTTAAAAACTCAAACCCAAAAAACAAATAACCCAATTAAAAATTGGGCAGAAGACATGAACAGACATATCTCCAAAGAAGACATCTAGGTAGCCAACAGGTACGTGAAAAGATGCTCAACATCACTCATCATCAAGGAAGTGCATATCAAAACTACAATGAGATAACACCACACACCTGTCAGAATGGCTAAAATCAAAGACACAAGGAACACAGGTATTGGCAAGGATTTAGAGAACCGGGAACCCTCTTGCAGTGTTGGTGAGAATGCAAAGTTGTACAGCCACTGTGCTAAATAGTATGGAAGTTCCTCAAAAATTTAAAACTGGAACTACTTTATGAACCAGTATTTGTACTACTGGATATTTACCCAAATACAGAGACACTAATTCAAAGGGATACATGCACCCTTATGTTTATAGCAGTATTATTTATAATAGCCACAATATGGAAATAGCCCAAGTTCCACCAGTTGATGGATGGATAAAGAGGTAGTGTGTGTATGGAATATAATGGAATATTGTATAGGAATATATAATGAAATATTATTAAGCCCTAATAATAACTAAATCTTGCCATTTGTAACAATATTGGTGGAGCTAGAGAATATAATGCTAAGCAAAATAAGAGAAAGACATATACCATATGATTTCACTAAATGTGGAATTTAAGAAACAAAACATATAAGCAGAGGAAAAAAATGAGAGAGAGATAGTCAAAGCAAAAAACAGACTTTCAATCATAGGGAACAAACTCATGGGTACCAGAGCGGGGGCATAGGAGGGTGGATACATGTCCTGATGAGCACAGGGTGATGTATGAAAGTGCTGAATCACTGTATTGTACACCTGAAACTAGTAACACTGTTAACTAACTAGAGTTAAAGTAGAAACTTAAAGAAGGAATCTTGCAACATCAGGAAGGAAGGAAAGACAATGGAGAGAACAAATATGTAGGTAAAAACAATAGACTTTGCTTTTCTTGAGTTTTCTAAATTTCACAGTTGAAGCAAAGGTATCACTGCTTAATTTGGTTCTTAGTGTCTATAGGGAAAATATGTAAGACAGTTCTAAGTCAGGAGGATTAAAGGGATGTAACTGGTGAGGTTTCTATACTTGAATGGGTAAAATGTCAATTCCAGTAGACTGTGGTAACTTATGTGTACATAATGCAATTCCTAGAAAATGTATTAGAAAAGGTGTACACAGAAATACTCAAAAACACTATAGATAAATCAACATGGAATTCTAAAATAAGTTCATGTAACCTACAGGAAGGGAAGAGGAAGAAAGCAGAGATATGAAAAACAGAAAACAAACCAAAAAAATGATAGACTTAAGACCTAACATCGATAATTACATTAAATGTAGTGGTTTAATTACACCAGTTAAAATAGTCATTGGCAGACTGGATAAAAGTCATAACCCAATTATATGTTGTCTCTAAAAATTCACTTCAAATATAAATGATATGCATGTTGAAAGTTGAATGATGGAAAATTATTTACCATGAAAACATTAAACAAAAGAAATTAGGAATGGCTATATTAATACCACATAAAGTAGACTTCAGAGCAAAGCAGATTGCCAGGAAAAGAGAGGGATATTATATACTGGTAAGAGTCAATATACCAAGAAGACTAGCAATCCTAAATATCTATCACCAAACCACAGAGCCACCAAATATGTGATGCCACAACTGAGAAAACTTAGAAAGAGACAAATCTACAATTATAATCAGAGACTTCAGCTCTGCTTTCAATAATGAGTAGAACAACTAGAAAGAAGATCATCAGGAATATAGAACTCAACATTATTTTTATTATTATTATTTTATTTATTTTATTTTATTTTTTTATTTAATTTTATTTATTTTATTTATTTTATTATTATTATATTATTATTATTATATATTTATTATTAATTAATGAATAGGATCTGACTCTTTTTTTTTAAAGATTTTATTTATTTGACAGACAGAGATCACAAGTAGGCAGAGAGGCAGGCAGAGAGAGAGGAAGGAAAGCAAGCTCCCTGCTGAGCAGAGAGCCCGATGCGGGGCTCGATCCCAGGACCCTAGGATCATGACCTGAGCCCAAGGCAGAGGCTTTAACCCACTGAGCCACCCAGGTGCCCCGGATCTAATTGACTCTTAATAGATCATGCAACAAGTGGAAAATATGTTCTTTTCACATGCCCACTTAACATATACCATGATAGATTATATCTTGGACCATGAAACAAACTCAGTAAACTTTTTTTTTTATTAACACATAATGTATTATTAGCCCCAGGGGTACAGGTCTGTGAATCACCAGGTTTACACACTTCACAGCACTCACCATAGCACATACTCTCCCCAATGTCTATAACCTAACCACCCTCTCCCTACCCCCCTGCCCTCAGCAACCCTCAATTTGTTTTTTGAGATTAAGAGTCTCTTATGATTTGTCTCCCTCCCGATCCCATCTTGTATGAAGCCAGATACTTAAATAATTCTTAGTTGGACTTCTTTCCTTGCTAGCCTGGTACATGTACTTAAATGAGTTTTAATATAAACAACTGTGTGATTTTGAGACTTTATTTCTTCATCTGAAAAATGGGCACTATGTTTTATGATAATATAGATATAATACTTCTCTCTCAGGATTAGAGTTCTGAGTTCTGAGAAATAAATGAGATTTACATTTATATGTAAAGTTCTTAGCATGTATCAAACATCTGATAAGTGTTTACTATTCCTGCTGTTACTACTGTTAACAATAAAAATTAATGGTAAAAAAAAATAAAAAGATGTTGAAATATAACAGATCCTGTCAATTGTGGCCAGTTGAAGAAATGCTCAGACATTCTCTAGAACCTGTTTTCCTCAATTTCTGTTTTCTAGTTCCTTCAGTGATCCTCAAAGAGTGGTCTGCCTATAAAGGGAAGTCTCCTCAAACCCCTGAGCTGGTGTCTGCACTGACGTTTCGGGAATGGACTTGCCCAAACCTCAAGAAGCTCTGGCTAGG
Source organism: Meles meles (assembly GCF_922984935.1). Taxonomy (NCBI): domain Eukaryota; kingdom Metazoa; phylum Chordata; class Mammalia; order Carnivora; family Mustelidae; genus Meles; species Meles meles. The sequence continues at coordinate 47,404,365 of NC_060087.1, read as the reverse complement.
CAAAGCCGTTGAGGACAAGAACAGAAGGATGCGGGCCTTCCTGGCCTGTATGAAGTCAGATACACCCAGTATGCTCAATCCAGCTAATGTTCCAACCCATCTGCTGCTCATGTGCTGTGTACTCCGGTAAGCCATGTTACAGGGAGGTGGCCAGTTCATTTCTCTTTTTTACTTTTTTCACATTTCCTTTAAGCATGTGTTTTTATGGTGTTTGGGGATAGGGAGGTTTTTGTTTTATATTTAGCTTAGAATTCAGAAACACTGAAATTGATTGCTATGACAGTCTCCTGATCGTGATCCTCTGTCATCATCAGTTCATGCATGATCTGTGTGAACTTTCATATTTGGTTTTATGTTTGGTTTTTGTCCCCTTCAGTCTTTATTCATGATTGAATTCCCTTCTCTTCCTATAGTTACCCTCTCTTGGGTATTTGGTGTATGTCCTTCCAAGCCATTCTCCATGTATTTATTTAGACATGCGTGTATCCTTGCAGAGTCTATAGTGTTGTTTGTATGTGTAGATTTTTTCCCCTTTTTTAACAGGAAAGGTGCTGTACATCTCATTCTACTTATTTTTTTCACTCTGTTATTTTTGAGATCTATCCATATTCATATGTGGTTCATACCTCATGACCGCTGGATTATGTTCCATCAAATAGTAATCTCACAGTATTTTATTTATTGACTTCCAGTTCTTGGCTGTTCCAAACAGTGCTGCAGGAAGTATCTTCATAGATGTCTTTGTTTCTTTGTGTTCCTGTGTCAGTTTATCTGAAGTATATACTCAGGAGTAGAATTCCTGGACCCTATAAGATACGCATATAGGTTTTTTGCCACATATTGCCAAGTTGTTCTAGATAATTTCTGTACTAATATATAGTTCTGTGAACAACACTTAAGGGTTTCTCTTTCTTGTAGTATTGCCAGTACTGATATCACATAACTTCTTAATTTTTGCTAGTCCAATGGGCTTCAAGTAGTATCTTTTTTAAAAGACTTTGTTTGTTTAAGAGAGGGGTGGGGGAAGGACAGAGGGAGAAAGATTCTGAAGCAGACTCTGCGCCTAGCGTAGAGCCTGACAGAGAGCTGGATAGGGGTCTGGATCTCATGACCATGAAATTGTGACCTGAGCCATATCCAAGAGTCAGACACTTAGCCAACTAAGCCACCCATGTGTCCCTCAAGTAGTATCTTCTATTTTACTTTTCATTTCTTTGACTATAGATGAGATGAGCTTCTACTTTATACGTATTAACCATTTGTTTTTCTCATTCTCTGCAGTGCCTGTTTATTTTACCTTGCAGGTTTTCTTTTAGGTTACTTGTCTTGCGGATCACAGAAGTTTCTTGTCATATGTGTGTATATACATACGCATATAGCAAGTATCATTTCTGTATCTGTGTGTGTATATCAAATATATTTTCCATTCACAGTTTTTTAAAACTATATACAATATTTTGTTGAACAAAAGTGCTTCATTTTCACCAGTTTTTTATTTTTATAACTTCATACACACAGAAAAGTTGGAAGAATAGTATGGTGAACACCCATATGACCACTGCTTAGGTTCTATAATTAATATTTTACTATACTTACTTTATCTTATTATAACTGTCCATCTGTCCATCTCTAAACAGCCATTTATCCATCCTTTTGGATGCATTTCCAAATAAGTTGCAGACATCAGTGTACTTCACCCCTAACAAAGAAATATTTAATTCTGGTTTTGTCACACCTTTCAAATTGTATCCTTGTGGTGTGTGCTTTTGAACTCTTATTTAATAAATTCTTCCCTACCTTTGGGTCGTAAAGATACTTCTCTACATTTTTTAATAGTATTATAATGTTGCCCTCCAAGTCAGTTCTTTAATATAGTGGGTATTCTGTGAGGAAAGATCTGATTTTATTCTCTTTACATAAGCTAGTTTTCCCAACTCCATTTATTAAATGATCTCTTCTTTCCCCATTGATGTATATTACCACCTTTCTTATGTACCAAGTTCCTATATATTCATGAGTACATTGCTGGATTCATTTTTTTTTTCCATTGCCTATTTGATCTCTGGCCAGGAGCACCTTGTTTCAATTATAAGTTTTTAATTTTCCTTAATATCAGATAGGACAAATCTCCACTCTGTATTTTTCTTGTATCAGACGTGTACTGTTTCTGAATCATGTGATCTTTATTCTTCCACTTATAATTTAGAATCATCTAGTTTCCACAAAATCTTGTTGGAATTTTTTGGTTAATGAATTGAATTTATAGATTAATTTTGGGACAGTTCACATCTTTATCCTGTTAAGTACTCCCATCCAGAGGTCATAGTTTATCTCTCCCTTTATTTAGGTCTCTTCCTTTATGTCTTAGTAGAGTTACTTTTTTTCCATAGAGGTCTGTGTTTTAAAGTTGTAACTACTTGATATATATTGTAGTAATTATAGTTGACATTCTGTTATCTGTTACACTTTCTCCTTGTTTATTTGCTGATGTAGAGGAAGTAAATTTTTGTGCTGAGAAGTCGTCATTCTCAACAAGTCATCAGGGAAGCCTGGGTGGCTCAGTCATTAATTGTCTGCCTTCGGCTCAAGTCATCATCCCAGGATTCTGGGACCAAGTCCCACATCAGGCTCCCTGCTCAGCAGGAAGTCTGTTTCTCCCTTCTGTCCCTGCCCCTCCCCATGCCCAGCTCATGCTCTCTCTTTCTCACTCCCTCTCTTTCTGACAAATAAATAAATAAAATCTTTTTAAAAAGTCATCAAAGGGTTACAGAGCATTGACCTCTGAAATTGGACAGATCTTAACTTGAATTCTGGCTTTGGCACTTTGCAGCTTGGATAAGTCACTTTAACCTTTTAGAGCATTCATTCCGTTACCATAAATGGGTATAATAATTCCTATTTCTCAGAGCTCTTTAAGGAGTGAGGTAATACATGTAGGGGCCGTATCACATAATAGATGCTTAGTATTTTAATTTTCTAACTGCCTTGAGATTAAAATTGGTGATTTTTTTTTAAGATTTATTTATTTAACAGACAGAGATTACAAGTAGGCAGAGAGGCAGGCAGACAGAGAGAGGAGGAAGCAGGCTCCCTGCTGAGCAGAGAACCCGATGTGGGGCTCGATCCCAGAACCCTGGGATCGAACCCGATGTGGGGCTCGATCCCAGAACCCTGGGATCACGACCTGAGCTGAAGGCAGAGGCTTTAACCCACTGAGCCACCCAGGTGCCCCTAATATTGGTGATTTAAGAAGTCTTCCCAATAAGAATAATGACAGGATTCATCCCTCCTAGCTTCTTTTTTTTTTTTTTTTTCGTTTATTTGTTTATTTACAGCATAACAGTGTTCATTGTTTTGGCATCACACCCAGTGCTCCATGCAGTACGTGCCCTCCCTATTACCCACCACCTGGTTCCTCAACCTCCCACCCCCCCCCCCCACCCCTTCAAAACCCTCTGGTTGTTTTTCAGAGTCCATAGTCTCTCATGGTTCATCTCCCCTTCCAGTTTCCCTCAACTCCCTCTCCTCTCCATCTCCCCATGTCCTCCATGTTATTTGTTATGCTCCACAAATAAGTGAGACCATATGATATTTGACTCTCTCTGCTTGACTTATTTCGCTCAGCATAATTTCTTCCAGTCCCGTCCATGTTGCTACAAAAGTTGGGTATTCATCCTTTCTGATGGAGGCATAATACTCCATCGTGTATATGGACCACATCTTCCTTATCCATTCATCCGTTGAAGGGCATCTTGGTTCTTTCCACAGTTTGGCGACCGTAGCCATTGCTGCCACAAACATTGGGGTACAGATGGCCCTTCTTTTCACTACATCTGTATCTTTAGGGTAAATACCCAGCAGTGCAATTGCAGGGTCATAGGGAAGCTCTATTCTTAATTTCTTGAGGAATCTCCACACTGTTCTCCAAAGTGGCTGCACTAACTTGCATTCCCACCAACAGTGGAAGAGGGTTCCCCTTTCTCCACATCCTCTCCAACACACATTGTTTCCTGTCTTGCTAATTTTGGCCATTCTAACTGGTGTCAGGTGGTATCTCAATGTGGTTTTAATTTGAATCTCCCTGATGGCTAGTGATGATGAACATTTTTTCATGTGTCTGATAGCCATTTGTATGTCTTCGTTGGAGAAGTGTCTGTTCATATCTTCTGCCCATTTTTTGATATGATTATCTGTTTTGTGTGTGTTGAGTTTGAGAAGTTCTTTATAGATCCTGGATATCAACCTTTTGTCTGTACTGTCATTTGCAAATATCTTCTCCCATTCCGTGGGTTGCCTCTTTGTTTTGTTGACTGTTTCCTTTGCTGTGCAGAAGCTTTTGATCTTGATGAAGTCCCAAAAGTTCATTTTTGCTTTTGTTTCCTTGGCCTTTGGAGACATATCTTGAAAGAAGTTGCTGTGGCTGATATCGAAGAGGTTACTGCCTATGTTCTCCTCTAGGATTCTGATAGATTCCTGTCTCACGTTGAGGTCTTTTATCCATTTCGAATTGATCTTTGTGTACGGTGTAAGAGAATGGTCGAGTTTCATTCTTCTACATATCGCTGTCCAGTTTTCCCAGCACCATTTATTGAAGAGACTGTCTTTTTTCCATTGAATATTTTTTCCTGTTTTGTCGAAGATTATTTCACCATAGAGTTGAGGGTCCATATCTGGGCTCTCCACTCTATTCCACTGGTCTATGTGTCTGTTTTTATGCCAGTACCACGCTGTCTTGGTGATCACAGCTTTGTAGTAAAGCTTGAAATCGGGTAACGTGATGCCACCAGTTTTGTTTTTGGTTTTCAACATTTCCTTAGCAATTCAGGGTCTCTTCTGATTCCATACAAATTCTAGGATTATTTGCTCCAGCTCTTTGAAAAATACTGGTGGAATTTTGATCGGAATGGCATTAAAAGTATAGATTGCTCTAGGCAGTATAGACATTTTAACAATGTTTATTCTTCCAATTCAAGAGCATGGAATGGTCTTCCATCTTTTTGTGTCTTCTTCAGTTTCTTTTATGAGTGTTCTGTAGTTCCTCGAGTACAGGTCCTTTACCTCTTTGGTTAGGTTTATTCCCAGTTATCTTATGGTTCTTGGTGCTATAGTAAATGGAATCGATTCTCTAATTTCCCTTTCTGTATTTTCATTGTTAGTGTATAAGAAAGCCACTGATTTCTGTACATTGACTTTGTATCCTGCCACGTTACTGAATTGCTGTATGAGTTCTAGTAGTTTGGGGGTGGAGTCTTTGGGGTTTTCCATATAAAGAATCATGTCATCTGCGAAGAGAGAGAGTTTGACTTCTTCCTTGCCAATTTGGATACATTTTATTTCTCTTTGTTGTCTGATTGCCATTGCTAGGACTTCTAATACTATGTTGAACAAGAGTGGTGAGAGTGGGCATCCTTGTCGTGTTCCTGATCTCAAAGGGAAGGCTGCAAGCTTTTTCCCATTGAGGATGATATTTGCTGTGGGTCTTTCATAGATAGATTTTATGAAGTTCAGGAATGTTCCCTCTATCCCTATACTTTGAAGCGTTTTCATCAGGAACGGATGCTGGATTTTGTCAAATGCTTTTTCTGCATCAATTGAGAGGACCATGTGGTTCTTCTCTCTTCTCTTATTGATTTGTTCTATCACATTGATGATTTGCGATTGTTGAACCAACCTTGCAACCCAGGGATGAAACCCACCTGGTCATGGTGGATAATCTTTTTAATATGCTGCTGGATCCTGTTTGCTAGGATCTTGTTGAGAATCTTTGCATCCATATTCATCAGTGATATTGGTCTGAAATTCTCCTTTTTGGTAGGGTCTATGCCTGGTTTGCGGATCAGGGTAATGCTGGATTCATAAAAAGAGTCTGGAAGTTTTCCTTCTGCTTTGATTTTTTGGAACAGCTTCAGGAGAATTGGTGTTATTTCTTCTTTGAAAGTTTGGTAGAATTCCCCAGGGAATCAGTCAGGTCCTGGGCTCTTGTTTTTTGGGAGGTTTTTGATCACTGCTTCAATCTCATTACTAGATATCGGTCTATTCAGGTTGTCAATTTCTTCCTGGTTCAATTTTAGGAGTTTGTAGTTTCCCAGGAATGCATCCATTTCATCTAGGTTGCTTAGCTTATTGGCATATAACTGTTGGTAATAATTTCTGATGATTGTTTCTATTTCCTTGGTGTTAGTTGTGATCTCTCCCTTTTCATTCATGATTTTATTAATTTGGGCTTTCTCTCTTTTCTTTTGGATTAGTGTGGCCAATGGTTTATCAATCTTATTGATTCTTTCAAAAAACCAGCTTCTAGTTTCATTGATACGTTCTACTGTATCTCTCGTTTCTACTTCATTGATCTCTGCTCTAATCTTGATTATTTCCCTTCTTGCATGTGGAGTTGGTTTGATTTGTTGTTGATTCTCCAGTTCTTTAAGGTGTAGAGACAGCTGGTGTATTCTGGATTTTTCAATGTTTTTGAGGGAGGCTTGGATGGCTATGTATTTCCCCCTTAGAACCGCCTTTGCTGTATCCCATAGGTTTTGGACCGAAGTGTCTTCATTCTCATTGGTTTCCATGAATTGTTTAAGTTCATCTTTTATCTCCTGGTTGATCCAAGCATTCTTAAGCAAGGTGGTCTTTAGCTTCCAGGTGTTTGAGTTCCTTCTGAACTTTTCCTTGTGATTGAGTTCCAGTTTCAAAGCATTGTGATCGGAGAATATGCAGGGAATAATGTCAGTCTTTTGGTATTGGTTGAGTCCTGCTTTGTGACCCAGTATGTGGTCTATTCTGGAGAAGGTTCCATGTGCACTTGAGAAGAATGAGTATTCTGTTGTTTTAGGGTGGAATGTTCTGTATACGTCGATGAGGTCCATCTGGTCCAATGTTTCATTCAATGCTCTTATTTCTTTATTACTTTTCTGCTTCGATGATCTGTCTATTTCTGAGAGAGGCGTATTAAGATCTCCTACTATTATTGGATTCATATCAATATGATTCTTTATCTTGATTAATAGTTTTCTTATGTAATTGGGTGCTCCCATATTGGGGGCATAGATATTCACAATTGTTAGATCGTCTTGGCAGATAGTCCCTTTAAGAATTATGTAGTGTCCTTCTGTATCTCTGACTACAGTCTTTAGTTTAAAATCTAATTTATCTGATATGAGAATTGGTACTCCAGCCTTCTTTTGAGGCCCATTGGCATGAAAGATGCTTCTCCATCCCTTCACTTTCAGTCTGGGTGTATCCTTAGGTTCAAAATGGGTCTCTTGTAGACAACATATGGATGGGTCCTGTCGTTTTATCCAATCTGCAACCCTGTGTCGTTTTATGGGCGCATTTAGGCCATTCACATTGAGAGTGATTATTGAGAGATAGGTTTTTATTGACATCGTGTTGCCTTTGAAGTCTTTCTGTCTGTAGATTGTTTCTATATTTCTGTTCAATGATATTCTTAGGATTTTTTTCTCTTTTATAGGACCCCCCTTAATATTTCCTGCAGTGTCGGCTTGGTGGTTGCATAGTCTTTTAAGCCTTGCCGGTCTTGGAAACTCTTTAGCTCTCCATCCATTTTAAATGTCAGTCTTGCTGGATAGAGTATTCTTGGTTGCATGTTCTTCTCATTTAGTACTCTGAATATATTTTGCCAGCCCTTCCTGGCTTGCCAGGTCTCTGTGGAAAGGTCTGACGTTATTCTAATGGGCTTTCCTCTGTACGTAAGGAGCTTTTTTGTCCTAGCTGCTTTTTTTTTTTTTTAAGATTTTATTTATTTATTTGACAGATAGAGATCACAAGCAGGCAGAGAGGCAGGCAGAGAGAGAGGAGGAAGCAGGCTCCCTGCCAAGCAGAGAGCCCGATGCGGGGCTCGATCCCAGGACACTGGGATCATGACCTGAGCTGAAGGCAGAGGCTTAACCCGCTGAGCCACCCAGGCGCCCCTGTCCTAGCTGCTTTTAAGAGGGTCTCTCTTGAAACATAATTCCTCATTCTAACTATAAGGTGGCGTGAGGACTTTCGAGAATCTAAAATCTTGGGAGGAAATCTCTCTGCTTCTAGTACATGAACATTGTTTCCATTCGTGAGATTGGGAAAATTTTCATAGACAACTTCTTCCACTATATCTTCTAGACTTCTTTCTTTTTCCTCCCCTTCAGGGATTCCAATAATTCTGACGTTGGAACGTTTCATGGCATCGTTTATTTCCCTGATTCTGTTTTCATGGCTTCTGAGCTGTTTGTTCCAGGCTTCCTCCTGATCCTTTCTCTCTATCTGTTTGTCCTCCAGATCACTAATTCTATCTTCTGTCTCAGTTACCTTAGCTTTTAGAGAATTTAGATTAGATTGGAACTCATTGAGAGCATTTTGAACATCATCCCTGGTGGCTTTCAGTTCTGCCCCAACATTGTGAACATCATCCCTGGTGGCTTTCAGTTCTGCCCTAATCAATTCTGTTTGGTCATCCATGGCTTTCTCCAACCTAGCTATTGCCTGAATAATTGTTAGTCTGAATTCCTTTTCTGACATATTGTCTATGTCGATAGCCATTAGCTCTGTTGCAGAAGGCCCATCCTCTGTATTTTTCTTCTGTTGGGTATTCCTCCTCCTAGTCATTTTGGAAAGAGATGACTGAACAGATGCAGCTCATCCCTCCTAGCTTCTAACATGTTTCTGGCCCATAGCCCTGAATATTAACTCTGAATATTCACTCTGGAATTACCTGTTTTGTTTACCTTTATTCTCAAAATACAGTAATAGCTCCTTTTTCCATATGTTTGAGTCTCTGGATTTTTTAAACACTTCCAAGAGCATGAAAATAAGAATGGCTTATGCGTAGTTATAATAGCTATCACAAAGTCTAGGCTCTAATAGTCCTATAGGTTCCATATGCTTTCCCTGAAGAAAACCCCTTGGCCTCCTGCTCAACCTATTTATTCTTAATTTAGACACATTTCTGACAATTTGGTTATCTGATTTTTCAGTGTACAACAGAAAATTGTAAGGGAGGTGAGACAAGGAATAGGACCTATTCTTAGAGCCAGCCCCAGTGACAGCAATGGTAAGTGGCAGTTTAAAAGCTGCTTAAAAGCAGGGAAAGAGATATAAAGATTACTTTTTTTTAATAAAGATTTTTATTTACTTATTTGACAGACAGAGATCACAAGTAGGCAGAGAGGTAGGCAGAGAGAGAGGAAGGCAAGCAGGTTCCCTTCTGAGCAGAGAGCCCGATGTGGGACTCAAATCCCAGGACCCTGTGATCATGACCTGAACCGAAGGCAGAGGCTTTAACCCACTGAGCCACCCAGGCGCCCTTAAAGATTACTTTTAAAAAGACCTAAGAACCCATGCGGTAGAGGGGGAAACTTCCCTGTATAAACCAGGAATCCATATAAGTTCATTAAGAAAGCACAGGCATTAATCATTGTTCATAAAATCATCAAGAACAGGTTCTGTAATACTACATGTTATGTACCTGGCAATGTACTAAGCTCTCTGTGTACAATGCTTCTAATCCTCATAATAGTGCTAATATGTAAATATTATTTATCTCCATTTATACCTCCATTTATACATGAGGGAACAAAGGCTCAAAGAGAAGTGACTTGCAAAGGTTACAAAGCTAGTAATGGGTAGTGTTAAGAATTTGAACCCAAGTCTCTCCACCTCCGAATTCTTTAAAAGACAAAATAATAGAAAAATACAGCCTTACAAATTAACATAAAATCTGGTTGGAAATTTAAAATTCAACTTTAAATGAAGATTAACTTATCCTAAATACTGCATTGCTCAGCAATGTCAGATAAAGACTGGGTAGCAGTGTTGAACTGTGGCCTGACTGGATACTAGGAGTCTAAACTCCTCAGTTGCTTCTGCTAACTATAGGTATAAAATACCTCTCATGGAAGTGGAGTAATACTGGGGAAGTTGTGACTAAAAATTAATGTTGATGCAGCTCTTGGACAATTGGCCTAGAGAAAAGAGAGTCTACAAGACAGGCTAGTACAGTTTGAGGAAGGCATAACCTTCCAGGGGTGGGGTACAGCCCTGTTGAATGTGGAGAGGCATGTAGCAAGGCATTTTAAGCAAGGTTTCATTCAAATCTCAACAGTTTTCCAGAAACAGAACATGAAATTGGACAAGGTCATACCTCTAGATTTATGGGTAAAAGTTGAATCTTTCTGGACAAATAATCCTGTTAAAAAGCAGTGGATTTCTTATCAGCTGTAATAGGGCATTTTGAGTTAAACATGTGCCATCGTGATATGTAAAAAGTAAAGATAAAAAAGAATTAGTTTTTGTTCACTTGATAGAATAATTCTAAAGTTTATTGGGAGAAACAAATGAAGAAGAATAGCTTGGGATTATAAAAAAAAAGACCAGTCTTGGCTCAAACAAACAAAAACACCAAAATGTATTATAAATTTAAACTAAAATGATGTGATACTGGCATAAAAACTGACAGGGCATTGTTTCAGAGCAGATAATAGTAAGGTCACACATGATAACTTAAAACAAGCCAAAGGAAGCTTCAAAAATCTGGCGAATAGTGGAATTTTGAAATAGTTGTTGAAAAACTGTATTGGTATTTGGGGAGAAAACATCAAGTTTGGGCCTAGCCTCACATAAATTCCAGACAGATTCATTACAGAGATAAAGGTAAAAGAGAAAAGATAAAAGATAGAATAAAAATAAGCAATGGTTTAACTAATCTTGAGAAAAGAAAGGAATTTTTAAATGAAAAACTTAAGTCCAGGGCAATATCAAAAAGAGTAACAGTATCAGGGAAGACAAACACCTCTGTTGCCAATGGCTGCTGTACACTGTGCTAAAAATTTAACTGATTGATCTGGGCATTATGATGGTCATAAAGGACTTTGATAAGCTGCTTTATATTCCTGGGGCTCTGAAAGGTTGTGTACATCCATAGGGCTATATACACACTCAAGAGAAACTGGAGAGAATTCCAATTACATATTCCTACCAGGCTGAACATGAGGCCTGCACAAAGTGAAAATAAAAGCCTGATTTATAACTGCCTAAAATTTTAATGCATGTCTAACCTACACTTATATCCCCTTGGCAAAAATGGGAGCTTTATTAGCTCAAGATGTTTCTGCACAACCTTTGACTAATCATTGGCTGACCACTAAGCTATGCTGATCCAAGGGAGATGCCTAGGAAGCTAGGCTTAAAAATGAAAAGAAGAGTTAAAAATAAAAATAAAAATCTGGACAGGGCTATCGGGCCACACTCTGCAGGAGGGACACACTCTGCAAAATTAGTCCAGACATTTCACTAAGCAAACAAAGCAATAGCAACAATAGTGCCTGGGGAGGGTTGCTGCAATATGTGATTGAAAAGAAGACTTCCAAAGAAATAATAATGTGTGATTCATACACTGAACAAAGAGCACTGAATAGCAACTGTCTCTGAGGGAGTATGGATGTAGGACATAGTAAATAAGAATTTTTAATACCTACAATAGATATATTCAGAAAACTAAAGGAAACCATATTTAAAAAATTGAAGTATGAGGGGCACCTGGGTGGCTCAGTTGGTTAAGCCTCTGCCTTCGGCTCAGGTCATGATCCCAGAGTCCTAGGATTGAGCCCCTTATCAGGCTCCATGCTCCACAGGGAGCCTGCTTCTCCCTCTCCCACTCCCCCTGCTTGTGTTCCCTCTCGCTGTATCTCTCTCTGTCAAATAGATAAAATCTTTAAAAAAATTGAAGTATGATAACAGTGACCCATCAAATTGAGAATGGCAGTGGAGAGATAGAAATTACAAAAATAAACCAAATAGAGATTCAGGAATTGAAAAATACAATAATAGAAATGACAAATTAACTTGAAGGAAGAGGCTCCTTCTAGCAGATTTGAGCTCAGAGAAGAAAAAGATCAAGGAACTAGAAGGTAGGTCAATAGAGATTATCCAATCTGGAAAACCGAATGTAAAAAAGAAGATTAAAAATGAAAAGAGACTAAGAGACCTATAAGGACATCACACATACCAATATGTGCACAATAGGTGAACCTAGAGAGAGGAGGGTGGTAAGAAAAAAATACGTGAAGAACTAAGAAATGAAAACTTTCCAAATTTGGTGAAAAACATAAATCTACATATCCAAGATCAAAAACTCCAAGTGTCAACTCACCAAAGATCCACACTCAAACACTGTTAAAAGACAAAGACAGTCTTGGAAGAAACAAGGGAAATACAATTTATCACATATAAGGAATCAGAAGACGATTAATAATAATCAAAATATATGGGGCACCTGGGTGTCTCAGTCATTAAGCATCTGCCTTCGGCTCAGGTCATGGTCCCAGGGACCTGGGATTGAGCCCCACATTGGGCTCCTTGCTCAGCAGGGAGCCTGCTTCTCCCTCTTCCACTCCCCCTGCTTATATCTCCTCTCTCACTGTTCTCTCTCTCTGTATCAAATAAATAAATAAAATCTTAAAAAAGATAATCAAAAGGTGGAAGCACCTGTTTCCACTGATGGATGGATTGATAAACAAAATGTGGTATATACATAAAATGGAATATTATTCAGCCTTAAAAAGGAAGGATATTCTGATGCATGATACAACACAGCTGAACCTTAAAGACATTATACTTTTTTAAAAGTTGTTTTTATTAACAAATATTGTATTATTTGCCCCAGGGGTACAGGTCTGTGAATCATCAGGCTTACACATTTCACAGCACACACCATAGCACATATCCTCCCCAGTGTCCATAACCTAACCACTCTCTCCCTACCCCTCCCACCCCCCAGCAACCCTCAGTTTGTTTTCTGAGTTTAAGAGTCTCTTATGGTTTTTCTCCCTCCCAATCCCATCTTGTTTCATTTTTTCCTTCCCTAACCCTCACAACCCCCTGCCCTGCCTCTCAAATTCCTCATATCAGAGATCATATGATAATTTTCTTTCTCTGATTGACTTATTTCGCTCAGCATAATACCCTCTAGTTCCACCCACATCATTGCAAATGTCAAGATTCCATTTCTTTTGATGGCTGCATAGAATTCCAGTGTGTGTGTGTGTGTGTGTGTGTGTGTGTGTATACCACATCTTCTTTATCCATTAATCTGTTAATAGACATCTAGGTTCTTTCCATAGTTTGGCTATTATGGACATTGCTGCTATAAACATTCGGGTGCACATGCCCCTTCGGATCACTACATTTGTATCTTTACGGTAAATACCCAGTAGTGCAATTGCTGGGTCATAGGGTAGCTCAATTTTCAACTTTTTGAGGAACCTCCATGCTGTTTTCCAGAGTGGTTGCACCAGCTTGCATTCCCATCAACAGTGTAGGAGGGTACCCCTTTCTCCGCATCCTCGCCAGCATCTGTCATTTCCTGACTTGTTAATTTTAGCCATTCTGACTGGTGTGAGGTGATATCTCATTGTGGTTTTGATTTGTATTTCCCTGATGCCGAGTGATGTGGAATACTTTTTCATGTGTCTGTTGGCCATCTGGATGTCTTCTTTGTAGAAATGTCTGTTCATGAAAGACATTAGTGAGCTAGTCAGTTCATGAAAGACATTAGTGAGCTAGTCAGTCAGTAAAAACAAATACGGTATGATTTAATTTATATGAGGTACCTAGAGTAGTCAGATTTAGAGATAGAAAGTAAAATGGTAATTTCCAGAGAGTTGGAGTTGGGGAAATAGGGAGTATTTAGTGGGCATGAGTTTCAAGTTGGGAAGAATAAAAAGTTCTGCAGATAGATGGTGGTGATGGTGTAAATGTACTTAATGTACTTAATACCACTGTGAAATACACTGAACATTATTAACATGGTAAATATTATATATATTTTACCACAAGAGAAAAAAAGTTCCACAAAGGGTAGGACCCTTCCTCTTCCCCTTCCAGAAGGACATAGTAAGGATGTAGACAAACACTCTCCCTAGGAAAATTGCAGCTTATCTGGTGAAAATTGTTTTTTTAATCACTTAACCCTTAAGCATATATAGCCAAGAAGATGAGGTTTCCTTTTCCCTGCTCTCGTTCTTGGGTTATGGTATCACCTGCGGAGGAAAATATTGCCATTTCTTATCAATTCCTGCCCCGTGTCCAGGCAGGCATGGTAAATAAGATCACCCACCAACCCCCCCACTCAGGGCAGAAGTTCTAATCTAGGGGCAGCATGCCAGGAATACTTGGAGCCCTAATCATTCCCACCCCAGCTCATGTGTAAGAAGGAGTTTCCACACTGGGAGGATCAAGCCGAAAAGAGTAGGGGCTGCCAACTACCCCACCCTTTTTCAGTGCACACTTAGAGAGCAGAGGTGTCACTTGTCACTCTGGGAAAAGCAGCCTCAGAATGATGCACTGAGCTGTTCTTTTCAGGGAGAAAGTAAGCCATAAGAATGAGGAGCTCTACACCTGCCTGAAGGGACTGTCTTTACTTGGAGCAGAGTATGGAGAATTCTGTGCCTAAGAGTATGTCAAGAATAATACGTATCTTGATGAACAATTAAGAGGAGGCTGGTAGCTCCATGATCTGAGCAGAATACCAGGGCATCCAGATTTTATAGAGGACACCAGGGAAAGAAACAGCCAAGAAGAACCCTCCCAGGATCAGAATGAACTCTGGAGACCAGGAATGGTGTATGCATGAGCTAGATGGAACCCACTCAGGAGCAACCAGAACAGGACACAGGACAGACTTCAAAGCATTCCCCAAACCACCAGAGATGATCAGTACAGGGCAGGTGCCTCATTGACGCAAGGAACTGAAATACCACCTCTCATCAAGTATCAACTGAACAATAAGCTTTTCTGACCCAGAAGCAACTCCTAGGAAGCCAAGTTTAGCACTAAAATAAAACTTATCATTGCCAGACTAGATTGTAAATACCCAGAGTTATGCCTTCTTAGCAGTGATCAGAGAAGGGACCTCCAAACTAATATTCCCTCACCGAATATGGGTCAAAAATGTATAAACTCCCTGAACGATGAGAGAAGCCTTACTCTACATATTCAATGGTGAAAGGTAAAAATCTAACTTGCTAAGAAGGCTTAAGCAAAATCTTCGATCAGTTAGTGGCTTAAGCAGACCCAGAGGGAACCCCTAGTTTGCTAAGCTAAAAGAAAAACAAGTAGAGACATCAGTAGAGATATCAGAGGCTGCACCCTACATTTCTGTTTCAGAAATAGAGCTCACAGAATTAGTGCAGCCATGTCACTAAATAAACAAGAGAACAACCAAGCAAACATCAACCAGCTGGGGGCTGGAGGGTGAGATCAGTATCCAGTGTCGTTACAATATATTATCTAAAATATCCAGTTTTCAACAAAAAAACTTCCAAGACTCTCTAAAAAACATGCAAGTCTGACCTACTGGTATTAAATAAAATAGGCTTTTTGTTTAATTTGAGAGAATGAGAAAGAGAGAGCATGAGAGGGGGAAGATCAGAGGGAGAGGCAGACACCCTGCCGAGCAGGGGGCCCAATGTGGGACTTGATTCCTGGATTCCGGGATCAGAACCTGAGTGGAAGGCAATCACTTAACCAACTGAGCCACCCAGGTGCCCATTAAACAGGCTTTTAATGAAGCCTAGATTATAGACTTAGCAGACAAACTTAAAAGCAGTTATTTTAAAAATGTTCAAAGAACCAAATGAAACTATGCATAAAGAATTAAAACATGATGATAGTGTCTCCTCAAATAGAGAATATCAGTAAAGAATAAATATTTAAAACAGCTAAGTGGACTACACTGGAGTTGATAAATATAGTAAACCAAAATGAAGTTTAGAGATCAACAGTAGATTTGAACTGGCAGAAGAAAGAAGCAGCAAACTTGAAGACAGATTAATGCAGATTATGTGGCCTGAAGGCCAGAAAGATAAAAGAATAAAGAAAACTGAACAGAGCCTCAGAAAAAGGAGTGACACCATTAAGTGTACCAACATTCATGTAATGGGAGTACCAGCAGGGGGGAATAAAAAAATTTGAAAACAACGGCTGAAAACTTCCCAAATTTGACAAACAAACAAAGAAACAAACACATTATTTCATACATCTCAGATGAGATGAGCTCAGAGAACCACACTAGACATAGTCAAAATGGTGAAAGACAAAGACAAAAAGAGGATCTTGAATGCTGTAAGGAAAAAAATGACTAATCACATACAAGGAAACCACAAAGATTAGATTCTTATCAGAAACAATGGAGACCAGAAAGCATGGGACAACATAATTCAGTGTGCTTAAATATAAAATTCTCAGCTGCCAACTTTATATCCAATAATACTATGTTTCAGACATGAGAGCCAAAGAAAGATATTAAAAGGTAAACTGAGAGAATGTTTTGCTAGCAGAATTCTCTTATAGGAAATACTGAAGGAAGTTTTACAGGCTGAAAGCAAGTAATAACAGACAATAATTCAAATTCATACTAAAGAACAACACCAGCAAAGGTAATTATGTAGGTCAATACAGAAGACAGAATAATTGCATAGTTCTTATTTAAAATGTAATTGCATCAAACAATATGCATATAATTGTTGAGCCTATATCATAAAAAAATGTATTTGACAAATCAGCAAAAAAGAAAATATATGGGAACAAAGATGTATTAGAGTAAGAAAATGACACCAGATGGTAAATCCACCAGTAGAGAACCAGAAATAATTAGGTTAATCTGACAAAAACTATAAATATGTACTTGTTCTCCTCTTTACTCTTTTAAAAGAAATAAGATTGTATAAGGTAATAATTATAACAATGTATTCTTGGGTTTGTGCAGATATAACATGTATAATAATAATACCACAAAAATGAGGGTTGGGAATGGAGCTACATAAGAATAAAGTTTTGATATTACACTGGAATGAAGTTAGTGTATCTGAAGCAGGTACTCTTAAGATGTGTATTATAAGCCCTAGATAAAATAACTCAAAAATGTAATTTAAGGGGCACCTTTGCCTCAGATCATAATCCCGGGATCCTGGGATTAGGCCCCACATAGGGCTCCTGCTTAGGGGAAGTCTGCTTCTCTCTCTTCCTCTTCCCCTCCCCTATGTTCATGTTCATTCTCTACATGCTGTCTCTCTCTTTCTGTCAAATAAATAAATAAAATCTTTAAACATATGTAATTTAAGGGGTGCCTGAAGTGGCTCAGTGAGTTAAGCCTCTGCCTTTGGCTCAGGTCATGATCTCGGGTCCTGGGATCGAGCCCCACATTGGGCTCTCTGCTCAGCGGGGAGCCTGCTTCCCCCTCTCTCTCTTCCTGTCTCTCTGACTACTTGTGATCTCTGTCTTTGTCTCTCTCTCTCTCTGTCTGCACCAAATACATAAATAAAATCTTTTTAAAAATATGTAATTTAAAAATTTTTAAAGGAATTAAAATGTTACACTAGAAAATGTCTACTTAAAAGAAAGAAGACAATAAAGAAGGAATGGTGGATCAAATAACACATGAGACACATAAAAAGCAAAATGGCAGGTGCAAATCAATAATAACATTACACTTGAGTGAATTAAAAGTCAAATCAAAAGGCAGAGATTGTCAGATTAGGTAAGAAAACAAAATCCAGCTATGTGCTGTCCATAGGAAACACAGTTTAGATTCAAAGATACAAATAGATGGACAGTAAAGAAGATGGGGGAAATATATATGTACAAACAACAATCGTAAGATTGCTGGAGTGGCTAAAACTATCAGACAAAATAAATATTAAGACAATAAAATGTTTTAGCTACAAAAAGGAATTAACTACTAATTCATGCCACAGCATGGATGAACCACAAAAAAACATTAAGTGAAAGGCACTAGTCATGAATGGACTTATATCATGCAGTTCTATTTATATGAAATGTTCAGAATAGGCAAATCCAAAGATTTGTATTTGCCAGGATCTTAAGGAGAGTGACAAATATAGAATGAATGGATACAAGGTTTCTTTCGGGAATAAGTTAAATGTCCTGGAATTAGATAGTGGTGATGGTTACACAACCCTGAGAATATACTAAAAAGCACTGAATTGTACCCATTTAATACTTGAAATGTATAGTATGTTAATTTTTTTTTATTTTATTTATTTGACAGAGAGAAATCACAACTAGGCAGAGAGGCAGGCAGAGAGAGAGGAGGAAGCAGGCTCCCTGTGGAGCAGAGAGCCCAATGCAGGGCTTGTTCCCAGGACTCTGGGATCATGACCTGAGCCAAAGGCAGAGGCTTTAACCCACTGAGCCACCCAGGCGCCCCGATATAGTATGTTAATTTTATCTCAACCTGTAAAATAGAAAGGAGAGTAAAATAAATAGATTGCCAGGTAACCAAAGATAAAGAGAATTTATTGCTACCACCTTGCATTATAGGAAGTATTAAATAATGTCCTCCAGTGTGAGACCTGAAACCATAAAAATCCTAGAAGAGAGCATAGGCATCAGACAGAACAACATTTTTCTAGGTATGTCTCCCGAGGCAAGAGAAACAAAAGCAAAAATAAACTATTGGAACTACATCAAAATAAAAAGCTGCTGTACAGCAAAGGCAGCTATCAACAAAACTAAAAAGTAGTCTACCAAATGGGAGATGATATTTACAAATGACATATCGGATAAAGGGTTAGTATCCAAAGTATAAAAAGAACTTATACAATTCAGCACCCCAAAAAACAAGTAATCTAGTTTAAAACAGGTAGAAGAAATGTACATTCTCCAAAGAAGACGTCCAGATGGCCAACATACACATGAAAAGATGCTCAACATCACTCATCATCAGGGAATGAAAATCAAAACTTCGGTGAGATACCACCTCACACCTGTCAGAAGGACTAAAACCAAAAACACAAGAAACAACAGGTGTTGGTGAGGATGTGGAGAAAAGGGAACCCTCGTGCACTGTTGGGAGGAATTAAAACTGGTACAGCCGCTATGGAGGACAGTATGGACAATGCTCAAAAATTTAAAAATAGAACTATCATATGATCTAATAATCACACCACTAGGTATTTACCTGGAGAATACAAAACACTAATTCAAAGTGATATGTGCACCGCAATGATTATTGCAGCATTATTTACAATAGTCAGATTATGAATGTAGCCCAAGTGTCCATCAGTGGATAAATGGATAAAGCTGTGGTATTTGTATACAACAGAATATTTTTTAATCAGAAAAAAAAGAAAGCTTGCCATTTGCAACATACTGAATTGATCTAGAGAGTATAATGCTAAATGAAATAAGAGAAAGACAAATACCATATGATTTCACTCATATATGAAATTTAAAAACAAAACAAAAAGGAACAAATCCAAAAACAGGCTCTTAAGTATAGGGAACAGATGGTTATCAGAAGGGGGAAGTTGGTGAGGGGATGGGTGAAATAGGTGAAGAGGATTAATAGTACACTTATCTTGATGCACAATGAATAGTAGGTAGAATTGTTAAATCACTATATTGTACACCTGAAACTAACTTAACACTGTATTAGCTATGCTGGAATTAGAACAAAAAACACCAGTACATAAATAGGTAAAACAGGAAAAAAATTAAATTGTGTCCTTTGGGCTGAAAGGCAATGACACCAGATGGATAAATAACAACCACCTGTAAAGGTAACTGCATAAACAAATATAAAAAGTTGTATAAATATATTTTTCTAATTTATTCACTTAACTGATTTTTTTGAAGATTTTATGTTCTTAGACTTGTAACCAAAAGCGCTATTCATAGAAGGAAAAATTAATAAATTGGACCTCCTTAGAGCTAAAAACTTTTACCAGTTGAGCTCTTTTCTTCCCTCTTTCACCATCCCATCCACCCCTCATCCCAGGTCCCCAACTCCTACCCAGCAGAGCCTCCTGTCAGGACCCAGTATGTGGCACCAGGCTCCCTTGTGGCTGCAGGGCACAGAGTTGGCCGGCATCTGGTGGAGAGGAGTGGGCCTGGGTAGACACCATCCAGGAACAAAGGGAACAACTACCTGCAAGGGCACAGGGCAGGCTGAGCAGCTGCAGCCCAGGTGGTCAAGTGTTCAGCAAGCAGGGTAGAGCCAGTTGTGGAGAGCTCTGCAGTGAGCAGCCCAGAGAGAGACAGTGAAGTCATGGAGCCCAGCTGAAAATGAACTGGTCTCCTTGAGTGTGCCCAAGCCCTGGGGCCAAGCCTCTGTCCCAGCACTGAGGTCTTCCCCATCCAGGAGCACTTTGATCCCAGGCTGGATGTGTGCCCCTACTCCTGGACTAAGGAGAACCTTATTTGCAAGAAGAGAACATTTGCTTATTTGGCACATGAGCTGAGCTACAGGCACTGACCTTGGCCCTGGGAACATCAAGATGATCTGTGATCATCCTGAGATAAATGAACGTTGGCCTCCAGGCTCAATAAAGTAAATATTCCTCCCATGGAGAATGGTGCTGGATCCTGAAGACTGGAAGGACCTGCAGCCCCAGGGGCCTTAGCCAAAACCAGTCTTGTTTTCCTATTCAGAATGGAGTGACTGCCTTGAATGCCTCTTTCATTATGATTCACACCAAGTTGAAGAGATAGTTGAATTGCTGTGTGCTGGCCTTTCTCCTATTTGCGGTCATCCTTGTGGGGAAGGAGAAGAAGAAACAGAGTTACTGTGATTCCCTTAAATTGCAAACCAATTCCAGATGTTGGAATTTTGGAGTTTGGAGAAATGGTCCATGGCTTCCAGCAACACCCAGAACCCCCACAGAGGCAGCAAGGCCCTCAACATCCATGTCCTCAACAGGCCCCGGGGCCCAGCCAAGACCAAGCCAGAGCCCTCCTTCCAGGTGTGAAACAAGGACAGCTCTTCCAAAAACCTTATCACCAGGCTGCAGAAAATCTGGAGGAATTATCTGAACATGAAGAAATATAAAGTGGGAATGGAGGGGATTATGCTAAGTGAAGTAGGTCAAACAGAAAGTCAATTATCATATGGTTTCACTGATTTGTGGAACATAAGGAATAGCATGGAGAACATAAGGAGAAGGGAAAAATGACGGGGGAGAAGCTGGAGTGAGAGATGAACCATGAGAGACTATGGACTCCAGGAGGAGTTTTAGAAGGGAGGGTGTTGGGGGGGATGGGTTAGCCTGGTGATGGGTATCAAGGAGAGCACGTATTGCATGGAGGTACTGGGTGTTATACGCAGTGAATCGTGGAACACTACATCAAAAACTAATGATATGTATGGTGTATGGTGGCTAACATAACACAATAAAATTTTTTTTTTTAATTAAAAAAATATAAGGTCTTATAAAGGGCTAGGGCCAGGGTTCAAGTTCAGTGCAGAGGCCCTGCACTGCCACCTCTGGGACCATGTGAACATATCCATAGTAAAGGCCACAAATTTTCCCCTTCAACATTTCTGAATGGGAGGGTTTCCTGCCCAAGGAGAACATTGGGACCAAGCCTTGGCCATGGGGCAGATGTGCTATTATCTCAGCAGCAGAAAATCTCTGAATTCCTCCCAGATGGGCCAAGAAGTAGATGATCATGATGCAGTCCTGTGGTTTAATGTGACACCTGCAACCAATTTCCAGGAAAATGTGGGCACAAAAACTACCATGTACCCGATGAACTCTCAGTTGGTCACCTCTTCGGGGCACTTCCTCAAGACAGCTTGTACAGAGAGAATTGTATGGGACCCATCTCTTTGCAATTCAGATATCCCAGCGTGGAACCAGAGCCCTAACTACAGCTTCTTTAAGAACTATAAGAGCTGTTGTGAGCTGCATCCTGATCAGCCTTTTTATATCCTCAAGCCTAAGATGCCTTGGGAGCTGTGGGACATCATTCAAGATGTATCCACAGAAGACATTCAGCCAAATCCCCCATCTTCTGGGATGCTTGCCATCATCATCATCATCATCATCATCATCATCATCATCACCATCAAGCTGTGTGACCAGGTGGATATTTACGAGTTCCTCCTATCCAAGCGCAAGACCAATGTGTGCTACTACTACCAGAAATTCTTTGGCAGTGCCTGCACAGTGGGCGCCTATCACTCACTCCTCTTTGAGAAGAATCTGGTGAAGCACCTCAACCAGGGCACAGACGGGGACATTTACATTCTTGGCAAAACTCCACTGCCTGGCTTCTGGAGAATTCGCTGCTGAGCATGGGCTCCCTGGTCATATCCCCTCGCCCTTCTCCAACAAGCCTGGGCAGACCACAATCCTGAATAATCACAGCTTGCACTGTAGGCCTTCAGGCCACAAGAGTCCCAGGCTGTAGGAGCCCAACAGCAAGCAGCCAACAGCAAGCAGCCTGCCCTGTAGCTACAGAGGTGTGTGAGCTCAAATCCTCCTGCCACACACGTACACACACACCTAGCTTTCTTTCCACACAGAGGTAAATGCAAGATCTACCTTTCTCACCAGATCTGGGCTGTTTTCCCCCATTGGAATGATGTTATTCTCACAAACCAGCACTCTATTGCTTGAAATCTGCACCTAAACGCTGATCTCATGTGTTAAAGAAATTCTCCCAAATTATGATTGGGCTTGCACATAGGGTGGCTCTGGGGGGCCAGTAAGTGGTACAGGACATAGGAAACATGCTCAGTTCCTCCAGTACAAAGTTGCCCCGCAAGGTCCATGCCCCTGAGAGAGATGGTATTCTGTCTGTCTAGCTGGTTTGGTGGGTCCTTAGGCTGGGTGCTTATGAGCAAAGGGTCTTGTTGATCCCATAGCCACCTCCGTCTGGAGATGAGAGGCACAGAGGGCACAGTCTCCATCCTCCAGTTCCTCATAGTTCAGTGAGAGAGATACAGGGAGGATTCACTGTGTTTAGTGCATGGGGTTGGGGGAGGGAGGTGTGGAGAGGCAGCACATTTGGGAGGGACCATACACTTGCTGCGTCTATGGCTGGAGAGGGCTTCACAGAGCTGGGGCTGTGAAGGAAATTTTAGAGGAAGAGAAGAAACATATCAAGCAGATATTTGAGTCATTTTTGTTTTCCTTTCTGCCTTTGTTGCCTGTACTTCTTCTCTAAGGTCTGCCTGAACTTAAAGGCTCAATTTATTTTTTGAGGAAACCCCTAGCCCTGTCTGAGGTAGCAAGTACAGCCCCATGGCAGACACTAGGCAAGCCAGATGCCAAAAACTGGATTTGTCCAGGCTCACCCTGGCCTGACCCTACCCTGCAGCTGGGTTTGCCCCCCATGTCCGCTGCTTCCCTATTGATGCCCACCCTACCGCCTCCTGACTGCAGTCTTGCCTTTTCCCTTTGAGAGTAGTAGTTTTCCCCCCTCTCTCAAATTGCTTTTAAGCATTTTGTACTTTAAAAGTATCCTGATCTGACAGTTTCTTTGATCTTCATGGGCCTTTTATGGAATGTCTCTCAGGGAGTGGGGATGTGACTCCCTAGAATTTAGTCACTCTCAGAAGTCAGAGCCTTAGAGATCATAACTGATTCTCCCAACATTTATCAGACTGCTGTGCCCTCCACCCCTCCAGCAAGGGAACAACGTCAAGCATCCAGACAGGCCTTGCTACCGCAGTCTGCAAACATGCTTCCAGGTAGTTTTGCTACCCCCTCCCCCAGTGAAGAACCACATTGGAATAGTCCGGCCTCCAGTGTGGAGAAAGTAAAGGACTCACATAGGATCACAAATTAATGCTATAGAGCCAGGGCTCCTAGAACCAGGATTCTGGACTCCTGGCCCCATGTGCTCAAGGGCCTTTTAAGCATGAGCTACAGACCAGCCATCTGGGAGCTGCAGTGCTCATTTGCTGCCAAACACTTGGCTTAGATAAGCAGTAAAAGGAACCCTGAAAGGAGAAGCCCTGGGTTTTCAAATTGATGATCCCCGATTTACTATCTGTGCCACCATGGGCGAAATCTCCTGAGATTGTTTCCTCATCTGTAAAATGGGGGTGATGAGCCTACATAAGGACTGTTGTGAGGGTCACATGAAACAACTGTCCTGGCACATAACAGGTGCTCAGTACATTGTGGTTTTCTTCCTTCCTTCCTTCATTAAGGACGTGTTCTGTGCTCACACCTGGTGAGGACCTTGCTTTGAGGGAGGGCAGAGAGGGGTTCCTGTCCTCAGAGAATTAACTATCTTATTGGGAGACAGTAACTACCCTGCCTGGAACACCCAGGAAACCATCCAAGGCAGTGGAGGATGCAGAACATGCCCCTCCTCCTCCTCTTCCTCATCCCTGCTTGCAGTTCAGGCCTAATTCTGCTTGGGAATGGGTGGAGCACTTGGGCCACTTACTACTATGTGGAGCAAGTCTTTTCTGCCTCTCTGGGCCCATGAGTTCCTGGCCTGCTTTTTTTTTGGGGGGGGGGGCTAATCTCTACACCCAATGTAGGGCTTGAACTCACAACCCCAAGGTCAAGAGTCACATGCTCTACTACTGACTGAGCTAGCCAGGCACCTGTCTGGGTTGGTTCCTGTTCTGAGCGACACATTCATTGCAATCTTTGAAGCACAAACACTGAGTGAGAGGAAGGTGGTATTCCATCAACAGAAGATAGGTGTTGGTGTGGACACTGAGACTGTGCTGGGTAGATGCTAGCTTTTATTTGTTATTATTACTATAAGGGATCAGATTAATTTTATGTGTGATTCTAGGTCTATAAACTTTTAAATTCTGTGTTCTCTATATATGGAAACTAGTAAAATGCACATAAGATAGGGGTATTATTGTTGGTCTAGTGACATGTTTAATATTTGTGACAGATAACTTAAAAATGATGACGGAGTGCTACAGGAAAGTCCCTGTCCATAAGGGGAGGAGGGTTCTGTCTTCATCAGTAGCCATCTGTTCATCCTATATCATGAGGTCCCTCTGCCCTTCCACCAATCACATAAGCTAGTCACATTGGTTTGGAGACCTCAATCTCAGAAGCTTCTGAAACATGCCTAATCTAATTCTGAATTACCCAAAGATTATGTAAAATTTTTAAATAAATGTTTAAAAAATATTTTTACCAATTGAAAGAAAGCCCATGTGAATAGGATGAAAAGACAAACTACAGGCTGGAAGAGAATGTTTGCAAACCACATATTCAGCAAAGGACTAATATCTATAGTATATAAAGAGCTCTCAAAACTCAACAGTAAAAAAAAATAAAAAATAAAAAACAACAACAAAAAACCCAAACAATCCAATTAAAAAATGGGCAAAATACATGAACAAACATTTCCCTGAAGAGGATATACAATAGCAAATAAATACACGAAAAGATGTTCAGTATTATTAGCCATTAGGGAAATGCAGATTAAAACCACAAGGAGATATTACACAGCTATCAGAATGGCTAATATAAGAAATAGTGATGGGGCACCTGGTTAGCTCAGTCAGTTAAGCATCCGACTCTTGATTTCAGCTCAAGTCATGATCTCAGGGCTGTGAGATCAAGCCCCATGACAGGCTCCATGCTTAGTGTGGAGCCTGCTTAAGATTCCCTCCCTCCTTCCCTCTCCTTCCACTCCTCCCCTGAATGCATGCACATGCTCTCTCTCTCAAAAAATAAAAAGAAATAGTGATAATACCACATACTGGGGGGATGTGGAGAAACTGGATCATTCATACAGTGGTGTTGGAAATGTCAAATGGTACAGCCACTTTGGAAAATAATTTGTCAATTTCTTAAAAAATAACTACACAACCCAGAAGTTGTACTCTTGGGCATTTATTCCAGAGAAATGAAATCTTATGTCCCCACAGAAACCTGAACACTAATGTTTATAGCATCTTTATTCTTAATACTCCAAAATTAGAAATAGCCCTGATGTCTTTCAATAGATGAATTGTTTATCTATTGTATATATATATACCATGGAATTCTACTGACCAATAAAAAGCAACAAAATCTTGATAACACACAATAACTCAGATGAATCTTAAGGAAATTATGCTAAATTTTAAAAGTCAATCCCAAAAGATCATATACTCTATGATTCCATTTATATGATGTTGTTGAAATGACAAAATTATGGAAATGGAGAACAGATTGTTTATTTCCAGAGGTTAAGAACATGGAGTGGGAGAAGAAGGTGGGTGTGGTTATAAAAGAGGCAATATGATGAATCCTTTTGATGATGGAACTGTTGTATCTTGACTGGGTCAGTGTCAATATCCTGGCTGTGATGTTGTATTATATTTTGCAAGATGGTACCATTGGGAGAGCTTGGTGATGTGTTCACAGGATCCTTCTGTTTTATTCCTTAAATTTGCATATGAATCTACAATATCAAACTTAAAAGTTGAATTAAGAACTTTGCTAAGGAAAGAAGCCAGTCACAAAAGACCACAAAATTCCATTTGTATGCAATGTTCAGCAAGGTAAATCCATGGAGATAGAAAGTAGATCCGTAGTTGCCTTTGGGGTGGGAATGAGGAGTGACTGCACAGGAGAATGAGGGATCTTTCTGGGGCAATGAAAATATTCTAAAACTCAATTGTCATGGTAGTTGCACAACTCTATAAATTTACTAAACATCATTAAATTCTACACTTATAGTGGATGAGTTTTATGGTATGTAAATTGTACCTCAACTGAACTTTTTTAAGGTAAGTTTCTGTATATGTAAAATTTTTGCAAAGTAAAAATTTTATTTTACAAAATGATTAGTGTTAAGGAAAAAAGACTTGAGGCACTCCCCCACCAAAAAAGGGAAGATGTAAAAAAGAGATCAGTAATTATGAGAGCTTGTGTATCCCAAAATACATAAAATTAAAAGACAAATGACCAACGGGAAATATTTGCAAGTCAGGACAGTTCATGTCAATATTCTCAACATATAATGGCTTTCTAATTACAAGCATATCTCGGAGATGTTGTGTGTTCCGTTCCAGACCACTGTGATAAAGTGAGTATCACAGTGAAGTAAGTCAATTCAAGTATTTTGTTTGCTAGTGCATATAAAAGTTATGTTTACACTATATATTGTAGCCTGTTAAGTATATAATAACATTATGTCTTAAAAAACAGTGTAGACACCTTAATTAAAAAATACTTTAGTGCTACAAAATGCTTACCATCATCTGAGCTTTCAGCAAATCAATCTTTTTGCTGGTGGAGGGTCTTGCCTCAATGTTGATGGCTTCTGACTGATAGGGGTGGTGGATGCTGAAGGCTGGAATGGCTGTGGCAATTTCTTAAAGTAAGACAGCAGTGAAGTAACCATTGACTCACTTCCACCAAGAGCAGGTGACTCCCTTGCTACATCCAGCTTCTACATCCAGCATATGCTGCCTTACCTTACACCTTTGTGTTATGGAGACTACCTCTTTCCTTAAACCTCATGAACCAGCCTCAGCTAGCTTCAAAATTTCCTTCTGCAGCTTCCTCACCTCTCTCAGCCTTCACACAATTGAAGAGAGTCAGGGTCTTGTTCTGGATTAGGTTTGCTTAAGGGGATGTTGTGGCTGGTTTGATCCTCTACACAGACCACTAAAACTTCCTCCACAACAGTAATAAGACTGTTTCTCTTTCTTATCATTCATGTATTCACTGGAGTAGTAAGAACCTTTTCTTTGCATTTACAACTTGGTTAACTGGCAGAAGAGGCCTAGCTTTCATCCTATCTTGGCTTTTGACATGCCTTTCTCACTAAATTTAATCATTTTTCAGTTTTGATTTAGAGTGAGAGATATGTGACTCTCCCTTTCACTTGAACATTTCCAGGCTGTTGTAGGGTTAACTGGCCTAATTTCAACACTGTTGTGTCTCAGGGAATAGGGAGGCCTGGGAAGAGGGAGAGGGACTGGGGAACAGCCAGTTGATGGCACAGTCAGAACACACACACACACACACACACACACACACAGAGTTGTCAGTTAAGTCCACAGTCATATATGGATATTTTTTGTCATGCCCCCCAAAACAGTAGCAACATCAGATATCATTAATCACAGATCACCATAACAACCATATTAAAGATGAAAGCATAGGAAATATTGTACGAAATATCAAAATGTGATACAGAGACACTGAGCAAATGCTGTTGGGAAAATGGTGCTGATAGACTTGCTTCATGCAGGGTTGTCACAAACCTTCAATTTGTAAAAAGTGCAGTATTTGCAAAGCACAATGAAACAAGATATGCCTCTACTAGCACCCCAAAACAAAAATGGGTAAATGACACTCTTCAGATTCATTTGTTTACAGTGAACAAAAGCCATCTCTGTCTACCAGGTAGGCTCATTGTCTTCGAAGGAAAAGAAAGGTACCCACACGGAATAGTGCTGGAAAGGCAGAAATGGAGACTGCCTACTCTTTCATGGGCCTGTGTCACTCTTTCTGTTTCATCACTCTTGGGATCTCTTAATTCAAGTTCTTGAGAGTCTGGCAAGCCATGGATTGATTTGACTTAGCTTAGCTATCTACTCTGTGTCCAAATAGCTGTCACTATCATAAAGATTAAAGCTTTAGATCATCTGAGAAGGAGCTGTAAGTAGGACAAGAAAATTGATAGTTTATGATAGACATAGAGCAGTCATAGAAGTATATAAGTGTTTGTAAAAAAAAAAAAAATATGCAGCCTTGTGGTGCCTGAGTGGCTTAGTTGGTTAAGCGCCTGCCTTCGGCTCAGGTCGTTATCCCAGGGTCCTGGGATTGAGCCCCAAGTTAAGCTCCCTGCTCAGCAGAGAGCCTGTTTTTCTCTCTCCCACTGCTGCTCCCCCTGCTTTTGCATGCTCTCTTTCTCTCCCTCTCATAAATAAATGAAATCTTTTAAAAAATGCAACCTCATCATTAGCAATCAAAGAGCTATTTAAATAGCAAGAGCCCTTTTTGCCCATTAAATCATTAAAGATTAATGATAACAATACATGCTTATACACTGCTAGAAGATGGGACAAACTAGTATGGAAAACAGTTTGGCAAAATGTATTGAGGACCTTTAAAATGGACGTAACTTTGGCTCAGTAATTCCAAATCTAGGAATCTATCCTAAGAGAATGAATAATCAGAGATACTGATGAGATATGTATGTGATCTTTGTAGTATTATTTATACTATTATATATAATATATGTAAAAAGAAAAAGTATTAACAGTGTAAGTTTCCACCATTATAGGAATGTTCAAGTAAACTGGCATGTTCACATCATGAATATGCAGTCATTAAAAATTATGTTTTTGGTTAAAATGTCCATACTACCCAAAGCAATCTACACATTCAATGCAATCCCTATCAAAATACCAATATTTGCCACAAAACTAGAAGAAATAATACTAAAATTTGTGTGGAACCACAAAGGACCCTGAATAACTAAAGCAATCTTGTGCAAGAAAAAGCTGGAGTTCTTTCACTTATCATAATACCCTCTAGGTCCTTTCATGTTGTCTCAATTGACACAATCTCATCTTTTTGTATAGTTGTGTAAAATTACATTACAGAATTAATCGTAATTCCAGATTTTAAGATATACTGCAAAGCTGTAGTAATCAAAACAGTATGGTACTGGCACAAAAATAAACACAAAGATCAGAGAAATGAAATAGAGACACCAGAGATAAGCCCGCACTTACATGGTCAGTTCATCTGTAACAAAGGAGGCAAGACTATACAATGGGGAAAAGATAGTCACTTCAATAAATGGTACTGGGAAAACTGGACCGCTTTCTGACGCCTTACACAGAAATAAATTCAAGGTGGATTAAAGACCTAAATATGAGTCCTGAAGCCATAAAAATCCTAGAAGAGAGCATAGGCACTAACTTCCATGACATTGGCCTGGCAACACTTTTCTAGATATGTCTCCTAAGGCAAGAGAAACGAAAACAAAAATAAACTATTAGGACCACACCAAAACAAAAAGATTTTGCACAGTGAAAAAAAAATCAACAAAAAGACAACCTACTGAATGGGAGAAGATATTTGCAAATGATATATCTGATAAGAGGTTAATATCCAAAATACATAAAGAACTTCTACAACTCAACACCAGAAGGCAATCCAATTAAAAAATGGACAGAGAGCTTAAATAGACATTTTTCCAAAGACATCCAGATGGCTAACAGACACATGAAAAGATGCTCAACACCACTCATCATTGGGAAATGCAAATCAAAACCATAGTGAGATATCACCTGTCAAAT
Organism: Meles meles; assembly: GCF_922984935.1. Lineage (NCBI taxonomy): Eukaryota > Metazoa > Chordata > Mammalia > Carnivora > Mustelidae > Meles > Meles meles. The sequence continues at coordinate 47,374,331 of NC_060087.1, read as the reverse complement.
AGCCAAAATCAAAAGTACAGGAAATAACAAGTGTTGATGAGGATGTGAAGAAAAAGGAACCCTGGTGCACTGTAGATGGAAAGTAAACTGGTACAGCCACTGTGGAAAACAGTATGGACGTTCCTCAAAAAATTAAAAATAGAAATACCTTATGATCCAGTAATTCCGCTGCTGGGTATTTACCCAAAGAAAAATACTAATTCAAAAAGACATAAGCACCCCTGTGTTTATTACAGCATTATTTACAATAGCCAAGATATGGAAGGAACCTAACTGTGCATCAATAGAGGAATGGATAAGAATGGGGTGTGTGTGTAATGGAATTTTACACAACCATACAAAAAGATGAGATTGTGTCAATTGAGACAACATGAAAGGACCTAGAGGGTATTATGATAAGTGAAATAACTCAGACTGAAAAAGACAAATACCATATGATTTCACTTACATGTGGAATCTAAAAAATCAAATGAATTAACCAAACAAAAAGCAGAATCAGACTTATACAGAGAACAATGTGATGGTTGCCAGAGGACAGTGGGTGGGGGCTGGGCAAAGTGGGTGAAGGGGAGTGGCAGATAGAGGCTTCCATTTATGGAATGAGTAAGCCATGGGAATAAAAGGCACAGCATAGGGAATATAGTCAATGATTTTTTTTTCAATATTTTATTTATTTGACAGAGAGAAATCACAACTAGGCAGAGAGAGAGGAGGAAGCAGGCTCCCTGCGGAGCAGAGAGCCCAATGTGGGGCTCGATCCCAGGACCCTGGGATCATGACCTGAGCTGAAGGCAGAGGCTTTAACCCACTGAGCCACCCAGGCGCCCCTAGTCAATGATATTTTAATAGCTTTCTATGTTAACAGATGGTAGCTACACTTGTAAGCAGAGCATAATATATAAACTTGGGACATCTGGGTGGCTCAGTCAGTTAAGTATCTGCTTTCAGCTCAGATCATGATCTCCAGGTCCTGGGATTGAGCCCCTCATTGGGCTTCCTGTTCATGGGAGAGTCTGCTCCTCTTTCTCTCCCCCCTCCCTCCCTCTCCCTCAGCCCCTCCCTACTGCTTATTTTCTCTCTCACAAATAAAATCATCAATATATAAAATCACTGAGTTGTACACCCGAAATTAATGTAACATTGTGTGTCAGATATACTCAAATGAAAAAAATTTTTTAAGACTTTATTTATTTATTTGACAGAAGGGAGAGAGAGATAAAGTGCATGCACAAGCTGGGGGAGGGGCAGAGGAAGAGGGAGAAGCAGGATTCCTTCTGAGCAAGGATTTAGATGCGGGACTCGATCCCAGGGTCCTGGGATCATGACCTGAGCTGAAGGTAGATACTTAACCCACTGAGCCACCCAGGCATCCCATCAAATGAAAAAAATAAATAAAGAAAGAAAACAAAAGGTAAATGTTTTTGAAAGTAATTAATGAATGAGGAGTTCTCATAATGTTTGTTGAGTGAAGAAAAGTAAGATACAGAATTCTATTTGTTGAAATAGAGAAAATTGAGATTTGAGATGCTAGGAAGAAGGAAGCCAAAATCATAATCTTAACAGTGGTAATATCTGAATGGTAACAGTACAGATTATTTCCGTGTTTATCTTTCATCTCCTTTATACTTTGTTGTTGCTTTTTTCCTATTTTCTGAATGATAATGAACTTTTGAAATTAGAATAAAATCATAAATATTACTTAAAATTAAAAGAAGTGAAGTAAACGGGGAAAGTACCATATATTAAAACATATTTAAAACTTAAGTCGACATGGTACTGGCATAAGAAATAATAATAGAATAAATAGGGTAGAAACAGATCCTTGTATAAATGCAAATTTAATGTATGATACGAGGGCCTCACCAAATAGTAAAGGAAGACTTAGACCATAATTAGTTCAGTTACAAATGGTAACCAGTAGTGCTGCTATAGCAGTCACTATGCTAAATGTTTTATGTGCATTTTCTCCTTTACTTATTACAACCTTTTGAGATTTAGGTAGTATTACCCCCATTTTAGAGATGAGGAAGAGAACTACAGTCCCTGGAAGCTGAAGAAGCATTTGCCCAGAATCACATAGAAAAGAAGTAGAACCTAGATTGGGACCAACTATGTCAGACTCCAAGTCTGTATTCTTTGCTACTGTGTTCTATGTACATAACATTTATGGCAGAGTGTCTAGAATACAAGAGGCATTTAGTAAATGTTGGTCATATGAGTAACTTATAGTTTGCTGCATATGTTGTAATATATAATGTTTGTACGTAGTATGTATAATAACATAGGGCACCTGGTGGCTCAGTGGCTTAAGCCTCTGCCTTCGGCTCAGGTCATGGTCTCAGAGTCCTGGGATCAAGCCCCGCATCGGGCTCTCTGCTCGGCGGGGAGCCTGCTTCCCTCTTTCTCTCTCTGTCTCTCTCTGCCTGCCTCTCTGCCTACTTGTGATCTCTCTCTCTGTCAAATAAATAATTTTTTTAAAAAACATCTTTATAATTACGTAAATACTACAAAGAGTAATCAAGCTGTCTTGTCATGGGAAATTAGTAATCCTGTGATTTTTTTCCAGAATAAATCCCCAATGGAATCATATAATTTAAAAAATAACACATGATGAGGGGTGCCTGGGTGGCTCAATGGGTTGAGCCTATGCCTTCTGCTCAGGTCATGATCTCAGGGTCCTAGGATCAAGCCCCGCATCAGGCTCTCTGCTCAGCAGGGAGCCTGCATCCCCTCTCTCTCTCTCTGCCTCTCTGCCTACTTCTGATCTCTCTCTCTGTGTCAAATAAATAAATAAAATCTTTAAAAAAAACACCTGATAAGCATCACCAAATATTGGTTGATTTAATAATTACTGTTTCCTCTTGTCTCATTCACTCTCTTTGTACACTGTCCTCTCTTTCTTGTAATTCATTCAGGGCTGACTGATTAGCAGCATTGGCCAAAAGATGGAGCTAGCATTTCCCTATGAATATCCTGCCGTAGACTCATTTTTTCAGCAAATATATATTTTTTAATTTAAAAATTTTTAATAAACATATAATGTATTATTAGCCCCAGGGGTACAGGTCTGTGAATTGCCAGGTTTACACACTTCACAGCACTCACCATAGCACATACCCTCCCCAATATCCATAACCCCACCACCGTCTCCCTACGACCCCTCCCCCAGTCACCCTCAGTTTGTTTTGTGACAGTAAATCTCTTGTAGTTTGTCTTCCTCCTGATCCCATCTTGTTTCATTTATTCTTTTCCTACCCCCCAAGCCCCCCACGTTGCATCTCCACTTCCTCATATCAGGGAGATCATACAGTTGTCTTTCTCCAATTGACTTATTTCACTCAGCATAATACCCTCTAGTTCTATCCACGTCATTGCAAATGGCAAGATTTCATTTCCTTTGATGGCTGCATAGTATTCCATTGTATATATATACCACATCTTCTTCGTCCATTCATCTGTTGATGGACATCTAGGTTCATTCCATAGTTTGGCTATTGTGGACATGGCTACTATAAACATTCGGGTGCATGTGCCCCTTCGGATCACTACATTTGTATCTTTAAGGTAAATACCCAGTAGTGCGTTTGCTGGGTTATAGGGTAGCTCTATTTTCTTTTCTTTTTTTTTTCTTTTTCTTTTTCTTTTTTTTTAAAGATTTTATTTATTTATTTGACAGACAGAGATCTCAAGTAGGCAGAGAGGCAGGCAGAGAGAAAGAGAGGAGGAAGCAGGCTCCCTGCTGAGCAGAGAGCCCGATGCAGGGCTCGATCCCAGGATCCTGGGATCATGACCTGAACCGAAGACAGAGGCTTTAACCCACTGAGCCATCCAGGTGCCCCAGGGTAGCTCTATTTTCAACTTGTTGAGGAACCTCCATGCTGTTTTCCAGAGTGGTTGCACCAGCTTGCATTCCCACCAACAGTGTAGGAGGGTACCCCTTTCTCCCCATCCTTGCCAGCATCTGTCATTTCCTGACTTGTTAATTTTAGCCATTCTGACTGGTGTGAGGTGGTATCTCATTGTGGTTTTAATTTGTATTTCCCTGATGCCGAGTGATGTGGAGCACTTTTTCATGTGTCTGTGGGCCATCTGGATGTCTTCTTTGCAGGAATGTCTGTTCATGTCCTCTGCCCATTTCTTGATTGGATTATTTGTTCTTTGGGTGTTGAGTTTGATAAGCTCTTTATAGAATTTGGATACTAGCCCTTTATCTGATATGTTATTTGAAATATCTTCTCCCATTCTGTCAGTTGTCTTGGTTTTCTTAACTGTTTGCTTTGCTGTGCAAAAGCTTTTGATCTTGATGAAGTCCCAACAGTTCACTTTTGCCCTTGCTTCCCTTGCCTTTGGCGACGTTCCTAGGAAGAAGTGGCTGCGGCTGAGGTTGAAGAGGTTGCTGCCTGTGTTCTCCTCAAGGATTTTGATGGATTCCTTTCTCACATTGAGGTCCTTCATCCATTTGGAGTCTGTTTTCGTGTGTGGTGTAATGAAATGGTCCAATTTCATTTTTCTACATGTGGCTGTCCAATTTTCCCAACACCATTTGTTGAAGAGGCTGTCTTTTTTCCATTGGACATTCTTTCCTGCTTTGTCAAAGATTAGTCGACCATAGAGTTGAGGGTCTATTTCTGGGCTCTCTATTCTGTTCCATTGATCAAGGTGTCTGTTTTTGTGCCAGTACCATACTGTCTTGATGATGACAGCTTTGTAATAGAGCTTGAAGTCCGGAATTGTGATGCCACCAACTTTGGCTTTCTTTTCCAATATTCCTTTGGCTATTCGAGGTCTTTTCTGGTTCCATACAAATTTTAGGAATATTTATTCCATTTCCTTGAAAAAATTGGATGGGATTTTGATAGGGATTGCATTAAATGTGTAGATTGCTTTAGGTAGCATAGACATTTTCACAATATTTGTTCTTCCAATCCAGGAGCATGGAACATTTTTCCATTTCTTTGTGTCTTCCTCAATTTCTTTCACGAGTACTTTAGTTTTCTGAGTGTAGTTTCTTTGCCTCTTGGGTTAAGTTTATTCCTAGGTATCTTAGTTTTGGTTTGGTTTTGGGTGCAATTGTAAATGGAATTGACTTCTTAATTTCTCTTTCTTCTGTCTTATTGTTGGTGTACAGAAATGCAACTGATTTCTGTGCATTGATTTTATATCCTGACACTTTACTGAATTCCTGTACAAGTTCTAGCAGATTTGGAATGGAATCTTTTGGGTTTTCCACATATAGTATCATATCATCTACAAAGAGTGAGAGTTTGACTTCTTCTTTGCTCACTTGGATGCCTTTAATATCTTTTTGTTGTCTGATTGCTGAGGCTAGGACTTCTAGTACTATGTTGAATAGCAGTGGTGATAATGGACATCCCTGCTGTGTTCCTGACCTTAGCAGAAAAGCTCTCAGTTTTTCTCCATTGAGGATGATATTCACGGTGGGTTTTTCATAGATGGATTTGATAATATTGAAGTATGTGCCCTCTATCCCTACACTTTGAAGAGTTTTGATCAGAAAGGGATGCTGTACTTTGTCAAATGCTTTTTCAGCATCTATTGAGCATATCATATGGTTCTTGTTCTTTCTATTATTAATGTATTGTATCACATTGATTGATTTGCAGATGTTGAACCAACCTTGCAGCCCAGCAATAGATCCCACTTGGTCGTGGTGAATAATCCTTTTAATGTACTGTTGGATCCTATTGGCTAGTATTTTGGTGAGAATTTTTGCATCTCTGTTCATCAAGGATATTGGTCTGTAATTCTCTTTTATGATCGGACCCTTGTCTGGTTTTGGGATCAAGGTAATATTGGCCTCATAAAATGAGTTTGGAAGTTTTCCTCTTTCTATTTTTTGGAACAGTTTCAGAAGAATAGGAATTAACTCTTCTTTAAATGTTTGGTAGAATTCCCCTGGGAAGCCGTCTGGCCTGGGCTTTTGTTTGGAGATTTTTTTTTTAAGATTTTATTTATTTCTTTGACAGACAGAGATCACAAGTAGGCAGAGAGGCAGGCAGAGAGAGAGGAAGGGAAGCAGGCTCCCTGCTGAGCAGAGAGCCCAACATGGGGCTGGATCCCAGGACCCTGGGATCATGACCGGAGCCAAAGACAGAGGCTTAACCCACTGAGCCACCCAGGCGCCCCTGTTTGGAGATTTTTTTTTTTTAAAGATTTTTTTTATTTATTTATTTGACAGAGAGAGAGATCACAAGCAGGCAGAGAGGCAGGCAGAGAGAGGAGGAAGCAGGCTCCCCACGGAGCAGAGAGCCCGATGTGGGGCTCGATCCCAGGACCCTGAGATCATGACCTGAGCCGAAGGCAGCGGCTTAATCCACTGAGCCACCCAGGCGCCCCTGTTTGGAGATTTTTGATGACTCTTTCAATTTCCTTACTGGTTATGGGTCTATTCAGGTTTTCTATTTCTTTTTGGTTCAGTTGTGGTAGTTTATATGTCTCTATGAATGCATCCATTTCTTCCAGATTGTCAAATTTGTTGTTGTAGAGTTCCTCATAATATGTTCTTATAATTGTTTGTATTTCTTTGGTGTTGGTTGTGATCTGTCCTCTTTCATTCATGATTTTATTTATTTGGGTCCTTTCTCTTTTCTTTTTGATAAGTCTGGCCAGGGGTTTATCAGTCTTATTAATTCTTTCAAAGAACCAGCTCCTAGTTTTCGTTGATTTGTTCTATTGTTTGTTTTTTGTTTTTTTTTTTTGGTTTCTATTTCATTGATTCTGCTCTGATCTTTATTATTTCTCTTCTCCTGTTGGATTTAGGCTTTGTTGTTGTTGTTCTTTCTCCAACTCCTTTAGGTGTAGTGTTAGGTTGTGTATTTGAGACATTTCTTGTTTCTTTTTTTTTGTTTTTTAATATTTATTTCTTACTTTTTTATAAACATATAATATATTTTTATCCCCAGTGGTACATGTCTGTGAATCACCAGGTTTACACACTTCACAGCACTCGGCCATACCACCCTGAACGCGCCCGATCTCGTCTGATCTCGGAAGCTAAGCAGGGTCGGGCCTGGTTAGTACTTGGATGGGAAACATTTCTTGTTTCTTGAGAAAGGCTTGTATCGCTATGTATTTTCCTCTCAGGACTGCCTTTGCTTTGTCCCACAGATTTTGAACCGTTGCGTTTTCATTATCATTTGTTTCCATGAATTTTTTCAATTCTTCTTTAATTTCCTGGTTGACCATTCATTCTTTAGAAGGGTGCTGTTTAGTCTCCATGTGTTTGGGTTCTTTCCAAATTTCTTCTTGTTGATTGAGTTCTAGCTTCAGAGCACTGTGGTCTGAAATATGCAGGGAATGATCCCAGTCTATTGGTACTGGTTGAGACCTGATTTAGGACCCAGGATGTGATCTATTCTGGAGAATGTTCCATGTGCACTAGAGAAGAATTTGTATTCTGTTGCTTTGGGATAGAATGTTCTGAATATATCTGTGATGCCCATCTGGTCCAGTGTGTCATTTAAGGCCTTTATTTCCTTGTTGATCTTTTGCTTGGATGATCTGTCCATTTCAGTGAGGGGAGTGTTAAAGTCCCCTACTATTATTGTATTATTGTCGATGTGTTTCTTTGATTTTGTTATTAATTGGGTTATATAGTTGTCTGCTCCCACATTAGGGACATAGATATTTAAAATTGTTAGATCTTCTTGTTGGACAGACCCTTTGAGTATGATATAGTACCCTTCCTCATCTCTTATTATAGTCTTTGGCTTAAAATCTAATTGATCTGATATAAGGATTGCCACCGCAGTTTTCTTTTGATGCCCATCATGGTAAATTGTTTTCCTCCCCCTTACTTCAAATCTGGAGGTTTCTTTGGGTCTAAAATGAGTTTCTTGTAGGCAGTATATTGATGGGTTTTGGTTTTTTATCCATTCTGATACCCTTTGTCTTTTGATTGGGGCATTTAGCCCATTTACATACAGGGTAACTATTGAAAGATATGAATTTAGTGCCATTGTATTGCCTGTAAGGTGGCTGTTCCTGTATATTGTCTCTGTTCCTTTCTGGTCTGCTACTTTTATGCTCTGTCTCTGCTTAGATGACCACTTTCAATACTTCCTGTAGGGTTGGTTTGGGGTTTACAAATTCTTTCAGTTTTTGTTTGTCCTGGAAGCTTTTTATCTCTCCTTCTATTTTCAATGATAGCCTAGCTGGATATAGTATTCTTGGCTGCATGTTTTTCTCATTTGGTGCTCTGAATATATCATGCCAGTTCTTTCTGGTCTGCCAGGTCTTTGTGGATAAGTCTGCTGCCACTCTAATATTTTTACCATTGTATGTTACAGACTTCTTGTCCCAGGCTGTTTTCAGGCTTTTCTCTTTGTCGCTAAGACTTGTAAATTTTACTATTAGATCATGAGGTGTGGACCTATTCTTATTGATTTTGAGGGGGGTTCTCTGTGCCTCCTGGATTTTGATGCTTGTTCCCTTTGCCATATTAGGGGAATTCTCTACAATAATTCACTCCAGTATACCTTCTGCTCCCCTCTCTCTTCTTCTGGAATCCCAATTATTCTAATGTTCTTTCCTCTTATGGTATCGCTTATCTCTCGAATTCTCTCCTTGTGGTCCAGTAATTGTTTGTCTCTCTTTTGCTCAGGTTCTTTATTCTCTATCATTTGGTCTTCTATATCACTAATTCTCTCTTCTGCCTCATTTATCCTAGCAGTAAGAGCCTCCATTTTTTATTGCACCTCATTAATAGCTTTTTTGATTTCAACTTGGTTAGATTTTAGTTCTTTTATTTCTCCAGAAAGGGCTTTTATTTCTCCTGACAGTGTTTCTCTAATATCTTCCTTGCCTTTTTCGAGCCTGGCTAGAACCTTGAGAATCCTGAAGTCTAGATCTGACGTATTACCCATGTCTGTATTGATTAGGTCCCTAGCCTTCAGTGTTGCCTCCTGTTCTTTTTTGGTGGTTAGTTTTTCTGCCTTGTCATTTTGTCCAGATAAGAATATATGAAGGAGCAAATAAAATACTAATAGGGTGGCAAAGACTCCAGGAAAATGTGTTTTAACCAAATCAGAGGAGACCCCAAATCGTGGTGGGGGAGAAAGGTGGAAAAAAGAAGTTCAGAAAAAAAAATCGTGATCTCAGGATCCTGGGATCGAGTCCCACATCGGGCTCTCTGCTCGGTGGGGAGCTTGCTTCCCTTCCTCTCTCTCTGCCTGCCTCTCTTGTGATTTCTCTCTGTCAAATAAATAAATAAAATCTTTAAAAAAAAAAAAGGAAAACAAATAAAGAAAAAATATAAAAATAAAAAAATATAAAAAAGAATATATATACATATTCTTATATATATATAATATATATATATTTGATATATATATATATTATTTCTTACTTTTTTATAGCATATAATGTATTTTTATCCCCAGTGGTACATGTCTGTGAATTACCAGGTTTACACACTTCACAGCACTCGGCCATACCACCCTGAACGCGCCCGATCTCGTCTGATCTCGGAAACTAAGCAGGGTCGGGCCTGGTTAGTACTTGGATGGGAAACATTTCTTGTTTCTTGAGAAAGGCTTGTATCGCTATGTATTTTCCTCTCAGGACTGCCTTTGCTTTGTCCCACAGATTTTGAACCGTTGTGTTTTTATATATATATATATATTTATATATAAATATATATTTATATATATATTTATATATAAATATATATTTATAAGAATATGTATATATATTCTTTTATATATATAAGAATATGTATATATATTCTTTTATATATATTCTTTATATATATTCTTTTTTATATATATATAAGAATATGTATATATATTCTTTTTTATATTTTTTAAATATTTATAATTTATATATATTTTTATATATGTATATATATATTAGACTGGTGACTAGAACAGGGTCACCCACTTAATTTGGGAAGTGTTTTGGTCTCTTACAAGAAACTACCTCCCAAAATTTTAAAGAATGAAAAATGTATATAAAGGTAAACACAATGAAGGGATGGACTATGACTATAAAGATGAAAAAAATTTTTTTTTAATTTCTAAAAAAGGGAGTTGATAGGGTGAGTTAGTTGGGAGAACAAAGAGAAAGAAAGTGGAGAGAATTTGCTCATGCTGGAGACTAGAAGAAGCCCAGTGCTAAATTTAGGGTGTATTTTGATCTATTAGAAGAAGTTGTACCCCAGATTTTTTAGAAGAAATATCCCTATGTGTATACAAAAAATAAAGTTAGATACAATGAAGGATAAAATCTGACTATAATAATGAAGGTTCAAAAAAGATTTTTTTTAAATGAAAGGTATTGTTAAGATAAACTGGTTAAAAAACGTTAAAAGTTGAAAGGTAAAAGTTTAAAAAAAATTTAGCAGAAAAAAATTAAATTAAAAAAATTAATTAACTTTGCAAGACTAAAGAATCATGGAGAAAAAGCCATGAATTCCATGCTTTGCTTTCTCCTCCTCTGGAATTCCACTGTTCTCCTTGGTAAGTGAACTTGGTCTTGGCTGGATTTCTTGTTGATCTTCTCGGGGAGGGGCCTGTTGTAGTGATTCTCAAGTGCCTTTGCCCGAGGCAGAATTGCACGGCCCTTACCAGGGGCCAGGCTAAGTAATCCAATAGGGTTCGCTTTCGGGGGCTTTTTTTCCCTGAATGCTTTCCATAGAGTTCTGGAGGACAGGAATGAAAATGGCGGCCTCCCAATCTCCAGCCTGGAGGAGACAAGTGCTCGGGCCCCCACTCCTCAGTGTGTCCTCAGAGAAAAGCGCTCAATCACTCCTGTCTCCCTGGCCCCCAGCTGTGCTCCGAGCTCACCCAGCCTGCGACCAAGCATCTCTGTCTCTGGCACACAGCTCGGCCTGGAGACTCCGAACCCCGCAGAACCCTGAGCTCTTCCGTGGGAGCTCTCCCCGGATCTTGTGGGGACCCCAGTCACAGAGCAGTGGCCTTTGCCACGGATTACGGCTGAAGGTGACCCCGAGCTGAGAGCTCACTCCTCGGCTCTGTCTCTGTAGCTGGCTTCCCCGCTCTAATAACCTGTGAGCTCTGTGACATTCAGACACCACCGATCCTTCTGTGACCCCGCAGGACCTGAGGCTACGCTGTCCCCACGTGGGCTTCACCCCAGTTTAGCCTCTGGAGCAATGTCCCTCAGTGGAGCAGACGTTTAAATGTTCTGATTTTGTGCTCCATTGCTCTGCCACTTGCCGGGAGCCGGCCCCTCCCCCTGCAGTCTATCTCCCCGTTGCTTTGGATTCACTTCTCCACTGGTCCTACCTTTCAGAAAATGGTCAAATTTCTGTCTCTAGAATTGTTGCTCTTCTTCTCTTCAATCTCCCTTTGGATTTGTAGGTGTTTGGAATGGTTTGATAAGCTATCTAGCTGATCTCCTGCTACCTGATGTCATCTCAGCCTTCTACTTCTCCGCCATCTTGACTCCTCCCCCTCAACAAACATGTTTTTGCGCATCCATTCTGCCATGCATCATGCTAGAGTTAGAGAAACGTGAAAAATTGCAAATTAACATTAACAAGTATAAACCAAGCCAACCAAAAATCTCACATCCTTGGGAAATTAGATGTTCTCTCCTCTGTGAGGCTTTCTCTGATTCTCCCAGGTGAATTTAGTCACTCTTTCCTAAGAACACCCAAAACAACCTGTTCAACTTGTAAATTCACATCCCTCTCATTGTATTAGTCTTTCAGTGAGTCTGCCTGTTTCCCACACTTGACTTCTTTAGGAGCTCTTTTAGGTCAGTTTTTCTTTCATAGTAATCAGGATATGACTGGTACAATTTGCCTTTGGAGGAATTTTGTTAAGGTTTTTTGGTTTGGCTTTTTTTTTCCATGACCTGGTTGATGTATTTACTGATACCTACTCTATGCCATGTACTGATGAACTGTGCTAGATAGTGTATAATAAATATGAATAAGAAACAAGACAATAGACAAGGCCAAGCAGACAAGGTCCTAGATTTCATGAGATCTCACGTGGCCACTTGAAAGAAATATGTTTTCTTTGTACAAAATCAACCAAGCATTTGAACCTTATTGATTGTACTCAAATCTTCTGTAATTTTAAATGTATTTCAGGTGTATTTTACATGTTAAAGCTTAATGGTAGTATGCTAAAGTCTCCCACTATAATTGCATTTCTGTTCATTTTCTTCTATTGTTGCTTCACATTTTGCCAACAAAATCAGATGGAAAGATTAAAAATAAAAGAATGGGCAAAGGTAGATCAGTGAAGTATAAATCAAAAGAAAGAAACAGTATTAGTAAATAAAATAGTTCCCAAGGCAAAAAAAACACTGACAAAGGAGAATATTTTATATTGTGAGAAGATAAAAGCTCTGAATTGTGCACTGTATAACATAGCATCAAAAAGTGTAAAATAGGGGTGCCTGCATGGCTCAGTCAGTTAAGTGTCTGTCTTAGGCTCAAGTCATGATCCCAGGGTCCTGGGATCAAGCCCCATGTTGGGCTCCTTGCTCAGCAGGGAGTGTGCTTCTCCCTTTTCCTCTGCTCCTCCCTGACCTTGTGCTCACTCTCTCTCATAAATGAATAAAATCTTTTTTTTTTAAGATTTTATTTATTTATTTGACAGAGAGATACAAGTAGGCAGAGAGGCAGGCAGAGAGAGTGAGAGGGAAGCAGGCTCCCTGCCGAGCAGAGAGCCAGATGCGGGACTCGGTCCCAGGACCCTGAGATCATGACCTGAGCCGAAGGCAGCGGCCTAAACCACTGAGCCACCCAGGCTCCCAAAATCTTTTTTTTTTTTAAGTGTAAAATAGATTATAAGCTATAAATAAATTTTCTAAAGGGAGAATGTGTGGACAGTAGATATTGTTCTTTATGTTGGCCCAGGAAGATACCTCCTGGAAAGCCCAGTCATTTAGAACTTCATTTGTAAAGAAGTAACAGAGCTTGTCGGCATGTCCTGTAGTCCCAAAACACCCTGGAGTTCAGGGAAATGACAGTAGGGCTTGAAGAAAGAGTAATGGCAAGAGGACTGTCTGTGCTGTTGTGATGGTTCTGGGTGAGGAAACAGCAGGTTAGAGATTCAAAGCCCGGAGGGCCTGGCTGCAGAGCCCAGGGTCTTTCCAGGGCACCATACTGCCTCCTAGTAGTAGTAATGGGATCAGAGTCCCGAGGAATTCATTCCATGTGCCGCTCATAAGAGACCAGCCTTTGCTTTAAATGCCAGCTTTCTCACACAGCTCCAATAAATGTGAATCACTGTCTTGTGGGTCTTCAGGAAGCTATGGACAAAGACATAGATGTATTTTTTTTCGTCTTTCTCTTCCTCTTTCTGCATTTCCTGTGCTTAGAACATTAAAACATACTCAGTTCATGAAGTTCAGGTCAAATACTCATCAATGAGTACTTAACTTCTTTTAATTAGTGAATTTCCTGTCTTGGGGAATGGCCCCATCATCTAGCCATCTGCCCAAGCCAGAATTCTAGGAATCTTAGACTCTTTTTTCTTTACCCCCTTCCCATAACATGCATGACCAAATCCTATGGATTTATCTCCTTAGTAGCTCTTGTGTTCGTCCCCGGTCCTCTCCATCCCTGGGCCCGTGCTTTTGTTCATACCTCTTTGGCCACAGGTTGCTATGGTTGCCTCCCAACTGGTACCCATGCCTCTTGTCTCTTGCCCTATGAGCCAGTCACTATCACTGTCCTGCTGATAATCCTTAAGTGTCTTCATACATTTTCAGAACCAAGGTCCAAATTCCTTAATTCTGTTTTTTGAGACACTTCATGATCCCACCTTTTTTTTAGTTTTATTGAGAAAAAATTGATACACATCACTGTATAAGTTTAAGAAGTAGAGTTTGATGGTTTTATTTACATATATTGTGAAATGATTACCACAATAGGTTTAGTTCACATCCATCATCTCCTATATACCACACAGCAGTGTTAGATATAGTCATCATGTACCTTATCTCTAGTACTCATTTATCTTATAACTGGAAGTTTGTACCTTCTGACTACCTTCCCTCAACCCATCCTTCCCCCAGCAGCCCCTCACCTTTGGTAACCACAACTCTGATCTCTTTTTCTGGGAGTTCAGTTTTTTAAAGATTTCACATATAAGTGAAATCATACACTATTTGTCTTTCTCTGTCTGACTTATTTCACTTAGCATAATACCTTCAAGTTTCCTCCATATTATTGCTAATGGTAGGATTTCCTCATTTTTTATGGTTGAATAATATTCTGTTTTATTTTCATATATTACCAGAACTGCTTTATTCACTCATCCATCAGTGGTCACCTAGGTAATTTCCATGACTTGGCTATTATAAATAATGCTGCAGTGAACATGGGGTTGCAGATTTCTTTTTGAGTAGTGTTTTCATTTCTTCTGGACATATTCCCAGAGGTGGGATTGCTCACTTATATGGTAGTTCTATTCTTAGTTATTTGAGGAACCTCCATACTGGTTTCCATAGTCTGGCCTACTTTCTAATCCTGCCTTCTGTCACTGCAAACCTGCTTAGCTCCAGCATTATGGAACCTGCTGTATCATCCTGAACTCCACAACTCTGTGACTTCATGCATACTATTTGCTCAACCTAGGACATCCTTTCTCCCCCTTTTGTTTTACTTATTTCCACAGGCCCTTTGAAACCCAGCTCCTACTGACTTTTTTTTCAGGATGCCCTCTCTCATTTTTTCAGCCTCGCTGTCTTCTGTGCTCGTGTAGCACCCTGGGCATTCTTCTATCTTGGTACTTAACACACTCTGCTGTCATTGTTGATGAATGTGCCTATCTCCTCTACCACCCAGACTGCAAGCAACCAGAGGCAGAGATGCTTTTACTTTATTCTTTCGGAATTGCCAGGACCTAGCCTAGAGTCTGGTTCGTGATAGGTTCTTAGCTTAGTAAATGTTTATGAATTGAATAAATGAGCTTTTGTGGCTCAATAATAATGCTTTTATTTTCTAGGTACATGGTTCAGTGGCCTGGTGGCCGAATCCTGCATCGCCATGAGCTTGACACTTTCCTTGCTCAGGCAGTATCTACCCAGCTTTATGAACCCGATCAGCTTCAAGAACTCAAGGTGATTTGATCTTCCCTCACTTAAATTCTTTCTTCTGTGAGCTCATAGCTTTCCCTTTGGTCTTTCCTCATCAGCTTTGGGTGTTCTTTTTTGTGTTTAATTTTTAAATTTTTTCATAATTTGACAGACCAAAAAAAAAGGTATCTTAAGGTGGTATATTTTTAAAGTTTTAAAGGTGATGTCTTTTTTGGGGTGGGGTGGGGTAATGAGTGTCTTTCAAACTCTCCTGGAATGACATGGATCGAAGCTACTAGTGAACTCAGATGTCTGTAATTAAAAGCCAACATGTTCAAATTTAACTAGAATAATCAACACAATGGGGACAAGAGTAAATGTAACCAATAACAATAAGTTTTTAATAGTAGTTTTTCCTCTGTGGTGGTTTCAGATTGAGAAACTGGATGCCCGAGGGATCCAGCTTGCTGCCCTCTTCATGAGTGGGGTTGACACAGCTCTGTTTGCTAATGATGCCTGTGGCCAGCCAGTCCCGTGGGAGCACTGCTGCCCCTGGATTTACTTCGATGGCAAGCTGTTCCAGAGCAAGTTAATTAAAGCGGGCCGAGAGCGAGTATCCTTGATTGAGCTCTGCGATGGCCAGGTACCAGCAACTTGGGCAGCTGCTAAGGGCCATCTCTGATCTGCCATGGGTATAAATTGGCAGAGGGTGGAAGGGAGCACAGAAATTAGAGAGGGAGGTAGGAAAAGTGGGAGAATGTATCTGCCATTAACCGCAGTTGGTCAAGGATCAGCCCAAAGGCCCAGAGTCTGATATGTACATGCTCTAAAATCACATGTTGGAAAGTATTTTTTATAAACTTTACATTTTCATAATATTTTCTTACTGAATATTTCTTGTCCATGGAATACTCAGATATGCTCTATGCCTTTCCTGCAATTCTTAGAATTTCATTTCCCTTATTTGCAAAATATTAAAAAACCTTGTTACATACTTTTGCAAGTGATATCTTTTTTAAAATTTTTATTTATTTTTTTAAATTTCTTTTCAGTGTCCCAGAATTCATTGTTTATGCACCACCCAGTGCTCCATGCAATACATGCCCTCCATAATACGCACCACCAGGCTCACCCAACCTCCCAACCCCAACTCCTCCAGAGCCCTCAGATTGTTTTTCAGAGTCAACAGTCTCTCATGGTTCATCTCCCCTCCAGTTTTCCCCAACTCCCTCTTTCGTAAAGGAACTATGTTTGGAACTAGAAGAGGGTGGTAAAGTAGATGACAGAGTAGAAGCAGGGATTTTTTTTTTATAGTGAAACCTTAGGAAAGATGAGGAAAGGCACCCTTACTTACTCCTTTATCCGTTTGGGCAGAATGAGCTGAGGGACTTGAACAGGAGTCGTCAAACTACCTCAAAATGCAAAACTTGGAATTTTTATTTCAGTCAAGTTTTATTGGAACACAGCCACATTCATTCATTTATGTATTGTCTACAACTGCTTTCCTCTGTCAATAGCAGAGTTGTATAGTTGTGACAGAGATAGTTTGGCCTGCAAATCCTATCTGGCCTTTTTCAGAACTGGTTTGCTGACCTCTGGCCTAGAGGCATGGACTAACCCTAGACAGAGATCATGGTCTCTGACCCTGGGTATGGAGGAAAAGGTTAAAAAGCTTGGCATATATCAGGTTTTATTCTTCTCTCATTCATCTAATTCTGTTATCTCCCCCTTAAAAAATAACCTAGCGTATTTCCAGTTGTGTGGTAAACCATCGGTAAATACTTACGCTTATATTTGTCTTCCTTGACCTAGTCAATGTGCCTCAACAAGCCCTTGGTCAGAGCTAATATGATCATTTGCTGTCATGTAAAAAGTGCTAGGCAGGTTTTCCTGGGTATGGCTCCTTGAGCCCTTTAGCCCAGGTCTCAGTTCTCTTAATGGCAATGGATTCGTGAAACTATAACTAGAATGCCCAGTACTATGCCCGAAACATAGAAGTTAAAAAATGGTAGCTTTGGGGGTGCCTATGTGGCACCGTCGGTTTAATCCAACTCTTGGCTTTGGTTCAGGTCATCGTGATCTCAGGGTTGTGAGATCAAGCCCTTATCGGGCTCCGTGCTCAGTGTGGAGTTGGCTTGGGTTTCTCTCTGTCTCCCTCTGTCCCCCCACCCCATCTCTCTCTAAAATAAATAAATAAATCTTTTTTTAAAATGGCGGTTGCTATTATTAATTCTGTTCTTCCTTTGAAGGCTGACCTGGCAACCAAAGTGGAAAAGATGAGACAGAGTATCCTTGAAGGAGTCAACATGAACCATCCACCACCTTCTGCTCTACTTCCATCACCTACTTTTGTGCCTCCCATGGTGCCCTCTCTCTACCCTATTTCACTTTATTCCCGAGCCATGGGCTCAATGCCACCTCCCCCTCAAGGACGGAGCCGGGGATTTGCGGGTCAGTACCTAAGAATGAGGTATTTGTCATCCTCAATCTGTTTCATAGTAGTCTATCCAGTAATTATTGCCAGATACTGAATCAGCAGTTTTTTTATATATGTATTATCTGATTTACCTTCTGTGCTGTGCTGTGGTAGTTTGAAGAGGAGTTTATTGACGGGGGTGTGGCCTAGATGTAGCCTAGGAAGTCCACTGACTTCCCAGACCATGCTCCATAGAGGTAGTTGGTCCCTGAGGATTTGACTGTCACGAACTAAACTCACAAAGTAACTGATGTAGAAACCAGGAGGTACTTTATTACTTCCGAGAACTATATCTCAAGTAAACTGTATCACCATGGTTGCCGGTTAGCTCACTCATTCCCCATAGGCAGATGTACATAGGAGCTTCCAGAAAGACCAAATGGGAGGTAAGAGTAAATGACCAGTGTCCACAGACAACCATACCTGATGTACCCATTTTCGCTCTGGGGGTAGATGACACATTTCCAGAAGCATGGAGAGAAATACATTATAGTCCGTGCCCGCCAGGGGATTGCAGTTTAGTAGGGAAAACAAATACACACACATATACCCAGACATATCTAAGTATAAATTATGGTGACACCTGACCTGTGGCTTAGTGATGAATTGACAGTCATGCTTAGGTAGCTCAGATAGTGATCCTAATAATTCAAACAACCTTGGAAAAATACAATATTTTAATATGGAAAAATACAATATTTTAATAAGGACATTTTGACATGAAATATCAAGGTTCTGTGATCAGGTGGGAGTGTCATTGCCGTGGTTAGAAATGTTTGTTGTCTATTGCTTATCATTTAAAAAAAATAAAGCTGGAAGTTGAAGTTCGTCTTCAATTTAGGCTCATAAATTTCAGTATGCATATTTAGTTCAAGGCTCTACTTAGATGATCAGTGTGAATGTCTGCTCTGTTCAGTCAGATAATGAACAAGTGTTGTAAACCAGGGAGCTGGCCATTCATTCATTCCATTCCCTGAAACTGACTTTAGAGATCCTTGCTCTCATTTTTTGTGCATTGATTTTACTGTGTCTCAGAAAACAGCCTTAATTAAGGTTAAGTTCTTGGGAGGTCCTTTACGTTGTCCCAGATCCCAGTGATGCCTGGTCTCCAGTTACTGGTGGTTCATGAGGAGCCTCTTGCCTCCTAAAAGACTACAATAAGATCCCCAAATGCAAGTCTTTCTAGCCTTTTTAGGACTAGCTAGTACCCTAGTTCCTTAGACTCCCACTGTCATATGAATGAAGCGCTCTTTACTGCTGACCTGCTAAGTGAGCAAAGGGTTATTAACATTTGTGTTTTTTCCATAAACTAAAATTAAAATTATCCTGTGAAGGCTTCCTTTTGTGCCATATTACAAAGCTCTGTTGTGCTGGTGAGCTCATATGTATATACAGCTTTGGAATTTCCTGTTTTAAGGAGATATGCTATCTTGTCTTAAATTGGTTCTGGTTTTCAGCTGTTGCTATTCTTGCTTATTAATTGTAAATTGCTTTCAGTTTAGTTTCATTATTTTCCATTTAGTTTGGTTGTTTGGCTAAGCCTCCACTGTGTCATGGTATGTATTTGAATCAAAAGGGTTCACTTTATATTAAGCAACTAGAATTTGAATAAAACTTAAAAGAAAAAGAAAAATCATTTGGCCCAAATGAATAAACAAACAAAAAGCAGAATCAGACCCTTAATTAGAGAACAAACTGATGGTTGCCACAGGGGAGGGAGGTGGGGGGCTGGGCAGAATGGGTGAAAGGGAGTGGGAGGTACAGGCTTCCAATTATGGAATGAATAAGTCACAGGGATGAAAAGCACAGCGTATCTAGTCAATGGTATTGTAATAGCGTTGTATGCCGACAGATGGTTAGCTGCCCTTGCGGTGAGCAGAACGTGACTCCGTAGTTGTCAAATCCCTGTGTTGTACACCTGAAACTATGTAACATTGTGTGTCAACTAAACTTCAATAAAGAGAAAAAAGAAAGGAAAATAAAAGTGGTTTTGGCATATAATTTTCTAATAACTAGATTTTAGGACATTCATTCTTTCAACAAATACTGCATGCCTATTCTGTGCCAGTCAGGCTCTGTAGCTGAAAAATGTGTTGTCCACACCCAGCTTGCCAAAGTGGATGTCCTACAGATCTTCAACCCCCATCCCTAAATTCACTTCTACCATGAACCTTTGTTGTTATCACAGAGTCTTTTTTTTTAAGATTTTATTTATCTATTTGACAGAGAAAGAGACAGCGAGAGAGGGAACACAAGCAGGGGGAATGGGAGAAGCAGAAGGAAAAGCAGACTCCACACTGAGCAGGGAGCCCGATGCAGGGCTCGATCCCAGGACCCTGGGATCATGACCTGAGCCGAAGGCAGACACTTAACCAACTGAGCCACCCAGGCGCCCCCAGAGTCTTTATCATAGAGAAATGAAAATAAGCAGAGTAGGGGGCACTGTAGGATCTTTTGTTCCACCTCTTATCCTACCTTGTAGTTAGCATTCATTACTGCCCTTCTTCCTGTCTTTCCAGGTCTCCATCCAATCCCACCCCAAGGAGGAAAACTGGAGATTGCTGGGATGGTTGTGGGCCAGTGGGCTGGCAGTAGGTCCTCCAGGGGCCGAGGCTCTTTTGGCATGCAAGTTGTTTCTGTCGGTGGGCCAGGAAAAGGGTATGTATTCCAGTAGGTTGGTATGAGCTAATGTCAATCAAGGTGCCATTGGGAAAATGCCCAACTACTGAATACTTCTATTAAGGTAAGAGGCATTAACTAACTTTCCATTTTTAAAGCCAGTTTTCAGTTCAGTTCAGCATACATACACTAAATTCCCGGCCTCAGTGAAAAAGTTTTTGCCCTAGAGGAGGACATGGGACACAGAACAATTCAGTATAATATTGAAACAAGAGAGAGAAAGGTTTACAGTGGTAACACAGAGGAAGGGCGCCTAACTTAAGGGAGTCAAACTTCCTAGAGGAGGTGAGTCGTTAACTAAGTGAAAATGTGGGTATGGACTCTGTGTGTTCCTTAGGATCACTTTTCCCCTCACTTTCTACAGGCATGGAAAAGAACAAACTGGTAGAGGATCCAAAGGACATAAAAAAGGAAACAAACAAGTAAGCCCTGTTTTGAGATCATCTAGCTTCTGTTTGATAACTCTTGTCTTTTCACCTAACTTGCAAAAGATCAGATCAGACATGGAAAACTGTGTTTTCAGGGCTTCTCCCAGCATTTGAGTTCATTCTTTTGCTCTAGTGAGGGTCTAGTGAGGGTTAGCGCACAATGCTGCACAGTGTGATTCTTTCCCCTGAATGAGACCACAGGACAGAAACCAGGTCCTGTGTCCTGAACACCCGTACCTACCATAGTATGTGCTACATGCAGCCACAAAGGGGCCAGAGTGAAGTTAACAGTGGGATTTCCAGCTGCTCGGGCTTTCTGAGTAGAGATGCTTAGAAAATTGGACTTGAGCCTTTGCTGAATATGAGAAGGAAGGAGATGTTGCCATTTTGTTTATTCTTAATGGCTCAAAATGGTCTTAAACTTTCCTCTAAGGTACACCTTGAATTATATCACAGATTCCACTGGTCTTCATTAGACATGCCCCTCTCCCCAGACATGAAGAACCTAATCTTTATTGAACCAGAATCTTGTACTGGACTCAGCCTGCTGGGCTCCTCCTAGTATAGCAGCTACCATTTCTTCCTTCCATCCTTTTTCTTTCTTTCTTTTCATTCATTTATTTAGAGAGTGCTCATGAGCAGGGTGGAGGTGAGGCCAAGGGAGAGGAGAGGGAGAGAGAGATTCTTAAGCAGGTTCCATGTCCAATGTGGAGCCCATTGCAGGGCTCAACCTCACAACTCTGAGATCATGACCTAAGCTGAAATCAGGAGTTGGACGCTTAACCGACTGAGCCACGCAGGTGCCCTAGGAGCTATTGTTTCTTGAATGCCCCCTTTCTACCAAGCCTTTTACTAGACATTTTACATGCAGTTTCTTATCCTCCCAAGGGTCACTGATGAGACCATATTGCAAAGCAGCTTTGACATAGGTTCTCAGTCCTGAATTAGCTCTCCTGTATACAGCCAGCCCTCACTGCATCCAGTTAATCCCCATTGTCTAATGCTTTCTCAAAGATACGTATTTGCTTTAATGTTATTTTGAGCTAAAAATGGAACTAGAATGGTAAGTCCTCCACACAAGTCAGAGAGCAAGAACTTTGAGATTTTTCTAGAGCTTCTCAACTTTTTCCAGAAGCTGTTCAGTAAGATATAAGGGATTATACCTAGAAGGAAAACTGGTCACTCAGATAGGCTCCCATAAGGTAATACAGCCTGATTAACCATGATTCAGGGTCTGATCATTAGGTATATGATCTGAAAAACCTGATTTTTTTTGGTACAGTAAGAGTAGATCTCTCTCTCTCTCTCAGGGGCTGACTCACATTAACTAAGATCACAGAAATAGCTATGTGGATATGACTGAAAGAGTGGCACTGGGGAGAAGGGAGGGAGTGAAAGATACTGAAAGATCTGTGAAAGATCTTGTGAAAGGTATGAATTTACAGCACTTGATCTCAATCAAGTACTTTCTGCAGTAAGTATTGTGATATATTGTGCCGTTACTCTTTTCTAATCACTCTTATAAAAACTTGTGAGGTGTTTATTATTCTCCATTTGAAACTGAGGCTCAAAGGGATGAAACATCTTGCCCCAAATTATCCATCAAGTCAATATCAGTGTTGCCCTTCCAGCCTAAGCTGATTCCAAAGCCTGTTGCTGTCCTGATTCCCCTGCAGTATAACAACTCTGACTGGTAGAGACAAGATTCAGACTTAGGTCTGGCTGACCCTAGTGCACATGCTCTTAACCATTTCTACCAGAGCTTGCTTTCTTTAAGTCTAAACTGCAAGGGAAACCATGGTATCAGAAGTTTGCAAGGAGACTTGGAACCAAACAATAGTATTAGCTAGAATTTATTGAGTTTGTACAGTGTGCCAGGCACAACATGTTCTAAGTGCTTTACATGGAGTGTCTCATTGAATCCTTATAGGAATTTAAAAAACAGATACTATTATTATATTTTACAGTTGAAGAAACTAAGGGAAGAAGTAGGGATGGTAGATGATCTTAAGTTTCTCTTTGTGAAGATTACTGGGGATACTGTTACCTACTCCAGAGGTAGCCTGGCCAAGGAAATTCTCATGTTAACTTTGTTTTTAACTGAGGCATGGTTCCTGCACAGAGCTGCTGCTGATGGCTATGATGACTCTCCTTTTTCTGTTTAGTCACCCTTTCTTCAGAGTATGAGATCATTATTCCAGCTTATTTAATCTGCTTACATTATAGTCCTGTGTTCTTTATTTTTCTCAAGTCTTTTAAAATTTTTTTTTAGTGATCTCTGCACCCAACATGGGGCTTGGATTCACAACCCCCAAATCAAGAGTCACATGTTCCACCAACTGAGCCAGCCAGCTGCCCCTATAGTCCTGTCCTCTTGAGATTATTCTTAGGCCACTGGAGTATTGTGTATTTTCAGATTCTTAAGTCACTTATTGGTAATGTTTTGATATCTTTGTTAACCGGCTCAGGTGGCTAATTCCATCCATTGTGCAGATTTTTACTTGTTTCATCTTTTTCCCAGGTTCTTGAGCAACATTTTATAGTAGTGCCCATGTTGTACAGGTTTTGGAGCCAAAGGATCTCACTTTGAATCTGGCTCTGCCACTTACTAGTTCTGTGACTTTATACAAGTTACTTAACTTCTCTGTGCCCTAGTTTCCTCATCTATAAAATGGAGAAATTGGCATCTACCTCACAGAGTTATTATGAGCACCACATGAGATGATAGATGTAAAGAGTTTTTCACAGAGCCTATAACATGGGAAGTACTCAGTAAAAATTTATAACTGACCACAAATTCAACAGGTATTAGATTTCCATTACATTGAATTGAATTTTAAGTAAATAAATACATAAATCTTTACAAAAATTTTTAAGAAAAGATTTGCATTATGTATTGTATCTTAATGGAAAGAATGAGGTCTTTGGAGTCAAATAGACTTGGATGCAAGTCTAGGCATGCCAGTGACCTTGGGCAAATCATTTTATTTTTCTGAGCCTTGTTTGTCTTATCCATAAATTGGACAAGAGAGTACCTGGCATGCCCAACAACTTAGCAATCGGAAGCTGCTATTTTCCTTAATAAATTCCTCATGGAGAGACAGCCCTGCATTGCAAGGTAATGCAGTTCATGTCATTAGCATTACAATAGCAGTCACATCCCAGGAATTCTCAGAAAAACAGGTGGCAGTTTTTAGTTACAAAAGATTCTGTGGAGTGGTACACAGAGATCTTCTGGTTTTCCTTTCTTTTCATTTACATGTCTAGTTCTCAGCATTGGACAGGACAGTATTGTGCAGCAGCTAAAGAGAATAGACTTTAGAGGCTGACCCACCTGGCATGGAATCCTGGCCCCACTGCTTTCTATCTGAGTGTCCTTGAGCGAGTTACTTTAGTCTTTCTCAGCCTCAGCTTCCTCATCTGTAAATGGGGCATCAAATCTACCATTTAGGGTTCCTACTAGTATTAGAGAAAGATATCGTAAAGCTTTATAAATGACAGCTGTGTCATTATTGCATGGTTGTCATGGCCAATGAGTTTCCGTCAAATCCATCTATTGTCACCCTAAATTCTCAGGACAGTCATTGGGGTGTACTATTAGGTGGTAACAAGCTTTGAAGAACTAAACAGCTTCTGGAGGCTAGCTTAGGAACATGTTTGAGAAGCGTCAGCTAGTGTGGGTAATTACCAATTCCACTGACTCTCTCCGTCTTTTACAGGGCACTTTTTTTTTTCCCATGGGGGAATTATTTTATTTTCTTGGATGTTAACCTTAAATATTTTTATATCAGAAGACATTATTATTATCTCTAATATTGTTAAATGTCAGGTGTGTCAGGTATCAAAGGCAATCTCTTGGGCTCTGCTGCCTTGACAACAAATTATGGTCTTGGGAGTCCTTGAGGAGCTGAATGCTTGGCTTCTGAGAATTTTTTTTTATAATTAAAAAATTTTTTTTATTAACATGTAATGTATTACTAGCCCCAGAGATACAGGTCTGTGAATCGCCAGGTTTACACTTCACAGCACTCATCATAGCACATACCTTCCCCAATGTCCATAACCCAACCACCTTCTCCCTATCCCCCTCCCCCGGCAACCCTCAGTTTGTTTTGTGAGATTAAGAGTCTCTTACGATTTGACAGGGCACTTCTGATGGAGTTTCTAAATCCCTGGAGCCTCATCAGGGTCGGTCCCACTCACAGGTAAATGGAAACAGTGGCGCATCAATCAAAGAAGAGAAGAGTGATCATCACCTTCCAGCTTCATCCCAGTGTGCCTTACCCAGAGACAACAACATGTGTAATAATGGTAACCGCTACTTCCCTGCGAAGAATGGGGAGAAGAGCCGCTTGCGAGAGCAAAAGCTAGGAACTATGGCACAGCAGAAGGAAGGGTAACGAGCAGAAGATGGCATCAGCAGATCAGGAAGAGAGGAAAACCAATACTTTTCTGATTGTAGGCCCAAGTTAGAGGAGGACATGAATGCTTACCCTAGATTTTCCCAGGATTTTATTGGGATGTCCTATTGTATTCATCTTTTTCCATTCCCTGTCTTTTTCTGGACCTCCAGACTTAGTGGTCAGCTTCTGGGGAAGCTCTGGCCAGAGATGAATGGCAGCAGCATTAGCTCCTATTCTCAAATCGAATATAAAGTGCCAATATTCTCTTTGCCTCCCCTGGGAGTGTAGTAAGGCAGTGTCTGTCAGAAATCTGGTGTCATCACGTAAGACCCTATAGAAAAGTTTCAGCTTTGGTTTTCTGAGTCTTCATCACGTTACTCATTTATAAAACCCATGGATGGTAGGGGTAGGGACGGCCATCTGTGGCCTCCTAACTTGCATTTTCCTCTGTGAAGTAGTGGGACCTTGGTATATAATCCGTACCCTCCTCTCACTCTTTCTCCCCATTCACCTAACCCAGGATTTTGTACCACCCACCGCCTCTAACTCTGGCCTGACAATCAGATAGGTAAATGTTTTCAGGGAAGTGAAATAGTACTGGTTATTTTATTTTATTTTATTTTTTATTTTATACACTTAAAAAAAAAAATACTACCAATGGCCTTTGTACTGGGGGATTCTAGTGAGTCGGAAAAGTACTGGGCAGATTTTTCCTGCCTCTGGACTAATGCATTGTTTGTAAAATAGAAGATAGGGCGCAGTTCACCCACTCCCTGCTGCCCACACCCTGAAAGGGTGGGAATCAATGTATTAAAACTGAGTACGAAAGGGAACCGAAAAGACAGTGCATGCATGTGTGTGTGTGTGTGTGTATGGGTGTGTGGGTGGACGTATATATGAATGTGTGTATCTATATGCATACGCATACCCTTTATATAAAAGAGACAGATCTATTTATCTATACGTATTTTATATATATAAATATATGTGTGTGTGTGTACACACATGCACACATACATTACATACATGGTGATGTCTCAGAGGATTTACTGAATTTCCCAGAAATGCTTCCACTGCTAGGGAGTGGTGAGTTTCAAAAGACCACACTTTAAAATCCTTACTGAGTCACAGCCCATCAGTTACAAGAAGATGGGCTTCTCTAAAGCAGACAAAAAGTACTTTCCAGAGATTGCCTGCTCAGAACAACAAACAGTTGGGTTGTCACAAGTTTAATCTTGAACAGAGCCCTCACATCCCATAGAGTGAGTGCAGGGAGGTTGGAATGGCGTGGGGGAAGATTTGAGCCTTTCCTTCGGCCGGAATAGCCATGTTCAGAGAGAGAAAGGGGATGGGAGGTGATTACCAGGGCTTGCAGCCAATTTGGAGGAAACCTCATCTGGAACTCCTGGGTCACACTGGCCTCAGGCTAGAATTGATTGCCATGAATCCCTGAAGGAGAGAGGACTAACATTGGAAAGATGGGGTAGGGAAGTGTGAGGAAATCGACACTTTGATTTTACATGCCTGGATTGTTTTATTTATTCATTGACATTTGACTACTGGATCTTTTCATTTGCTTTGCAAGGAAGACTTCAGAGGACTCTGGCCCAGGCCTTTAGGGGCATTCTGGAAAGCTCCCAGCCCCTGAGGAGGCCAGAATCTGTCCAGGACAAAAAAAGTTGTTCTTCCTTGCGGAAGATACTCTTGAAACAACCTTGCATTTCCAGTTTCCCTCCTCAGCAGCTTCGGTATGAGGGAAGGGACATGGCTTACAACAGATTAGCATTGTGTCTTCATTCAGGAACTGAGGCTTCCAGCCTTACACATCTCCTTTTGGGCTTTGTGATATTCTTGCCCAAGAAGTACCGTTTCTACAGGAATTCAACTGACTAGACTTCTAGCAGGGTTTCTCTCTCTTTTTGAAAAACCCCATGCACGTTAACCCACAGTAGGTCCTTGGTGATTTTTTTTCCAGACAACCACAAGGCTGTTTGCTCACTGCCCACTTACAATGAGTGCATCGTAAGAGACTGGGAAGTCTCAGACTGTTTAATCCTAGTCTGGCCCAGTTTAAAAGAACCCACAGCTTGTAGAGGGAGGGAGCCCTAGAATTCCTCTCCCCCTGCCTAGATACTTCTTACATAAACCAAAGCAAGATGACAAGAGTGCACACCTAGCAAGATATAACCAGGAACAAAGTGTACAGAGACCTCTTCTTTGGAATTTGCTCCCTTAATTTGGGCCCTCCTCTTCTCGTGGACCTACCCAGCCTTTCACAAAAGTCTTGAAGAGTAGGGGAATTGTGTCCAGCAAAATCAGAATTTGGTAATGAGCTTAGGCGGCTTGGAAGTTTCTGGAGCCACAGATGAAGGAATCCTTCGAAGCTCTAAAAAATGACTAGAATTACTGAGCTGAGTTAAATTAGGTATGTAAGCACCATTTTCTAATAGGAAGTACTTGGAGTTCTATAGAAAGGTATTTTCTTCGGTTGCTGTTTCTGTGCATCTTGAATCTATTTGACACAATCAAGTGACAGTATTGTTAAATCTCACAGCCTTAAGAAAATTTCTTATTTTGTAGGCATTCACTGTGAGAAGTAAAATTGCTGCTTTGACAGGGATGATTCCAGTTTGCCAAAAGGCTTGCTTCTCTCCCTTCCACACACCTTTGCTTTTTCCTAGCCTGGCCCAGGGTAAAATAAGTGGCTTGTTTCCAACCTTGATTTTTATTTGGACTTCAGGGTTTGGAAAGTTATAAGAAAGAACCAAAAAGGGCCACATTCCTGAATTTAAATTTTCTGCCAAAATACGCAGCTTAAAAGCCAGAAAAGCTCAGGTTCATTACTGAAAGATGAACTTTTTCTTATCTGAGGACAAATTGGGGAAGGTGGGTCTTCTCTTTGCTGTGAGTACCATTTGAAGAGACTGTCATCCTTTACTTGAGGTTCCATTTCTTACTATGATGTGTGTGGCTTCTCTTGAACAGAGTCATACAGGTACCCCCGGAAATGACCCCTTGACCTTGTAGGGCCACAGGCAAAAGCACCCTGGTTGTATATAGACACTGATTCCCAAGGACCTGCAGTTCTTGATTTCTGCTGGTATGTCTTGGGGTCAGCCTATAACTCCCATCCTTATTCAGTGGCCCAACAAACTTTTGCTCACTTGCATCATTTTCATTCTGAGCCAGGAGGACTTTGGGTAGACTTTAAAGCCCAAGAAATGGCACTTGCTTTGGCCAGTGACATTTGATTTTAGTCTCCATCTTGATTTTCTGGCATTATTGATTGGCCAAGTCACATTAGCTTCTTTTGATCACAGAGAAAAACAGCCAGATAAGGCATTAGGGAGGGTGGTTAAGGCAGGGGTGGGGGGTGGGGGGAGGAATGCTTACATAGGGTAGGGAGAATGTGGAAGTAACTGTTTGATTATAGTGATCCAGTCCGTTGGAACCTTGGCTCGTGTGGGCATGTCAGTGATACCCTTTCAGTCTCTAAGACTCCCTCTCCTTTGAAATGACAATACAAGTAGACCACAGTTTAAAGTAGCTAGTAGACTTCTACTAAGGTTTAATCATTATACTTGTTCACTTCCTGATGCATATTTCCTAAATATGCTTGGGGTTTTGGGTCAGGGGGTAAGTTTTCACTGTTCCATGGTATGTCACTCTATATTTTTCTCCCTCTCGTGACTTTGGCATCTTTAATTTGACTTTCTATTCTCTTTCCCTTGGCTTTATTGCAGTAGTCTGGTGGGGCAGGTAGAGCTCAGTGCACTTATTCCCTTATTACTGCTGATTACCTTCAATATTATCAGAGGTTGTTTTGATGTTCTCAGAAGATAACTTCATTTTTTTTTTTTTTACAAAATCATCTTTTCCAAGTTAAAAGCAAAATAAAATAGCCCCTGTGCTAGGGTGCCCATTTCAGCTTTTGACATTGCCGTTGTACTTTTATAGCTTTTTGTCTGTGTTGGTAGTAACAAATGACTAGTGAATTTTCATGTAAATGAAGCGAATTAAATATTTCAGATTAATCTCTCATAACCCTCCAAATCTGATGATTTCATTTTAGTTACTTCCCCCCAAGACACTTCCCCTCCTTTTAATTTATTCTATTCTCTTCTATTTTTAGAATAACATACTAGGTTAAAGAAACTTTAACTGCAAGGAGTCAATGATTTTTAGTGCTCCCTGATAAATAATGTTATTGACAAAGTAAATTCTTGCATTGTTTTTTCCTGTGTTAATATCTCTTCTCCTGTGCTCTTGACAGTGTGTTTAGTGGATGGATAATAATATGTATTTCTCTTTCCCATTCCCAGATTCCAAATTCCCTGCCTTTTTGGCCCACCTCACCACAAAAGCTCCATAGTTTATTAATGTAAGTTTGAATGGATGTTTCTTAGGGGAAACTGCAGGAATTTCTGGAAGTGTTTCAGAAAGGAATGAAAATGTCTCAGGAGTTGTTCTGTGATGGAAATTGGTCTGTTGTTCTGTTAATGCTGATGGAAAGAAACTTACAGTGCTTAATAAAAGTCTATTCTTTTAGTAAAAAAAAAATGTGAAATAATTTTGGGTGTGTGAAGTTTAATTTCTTCTCCCATTCCTGGATCCCTTTCTGCAAGTGGGGGATATGCTTATCTCAATTCAGAAATGTTGCACAGAGATTTAGGAGCCTGTTTGTAGGTGAATATCAGGGCAAGAGAAACACGACAAGAATCATCAAATGGAAGGGTGTATTTAGCTTCCTACTGAACTTTTTTATGTGGATGTTCTAGAGGCACTTTTGACTTGACATTTCCCAGCCTGAATCCATCCTCTCTTCTGAAGCCTCCTCCTCTCCGTGAGCACCACCACCTTCCACTCAGTGGTCGAAATCACAAACCAACCTGGGAGTTCTCCTAGACTCAGGGCTTTCCCTCATTTCTGAAATCCAGCTCGTGACAAGATCTGTTGATAATACTCAGCCAGCTTTCTGTTTCTTATATCTGTCTCCTTTTTGTCTGAGCTGCTGTGGTTTAGCTCAGGCCTCTTCATGTCTCAACTGGATTATTGAAGTTGCTCCCCTGTTTTATGCCTAACTGGGAAATTGTAAGCAACATTTCATATTTAAGCATTATGTACCTTTGCCCAGTGAAAGGGCCAGTAGCTTTTTTTTTTTTTCAGGTTCTTAAAGAAGGCTATGACTCAAGAGACATTAAGAACCACTGCTTTAATCCAGTATGTGTATCAGCTTCCAGAGTAATCTCTCCTAACATGCTGTACCCCCAATTTCATGGTCCCTTCATAATCAGGCCCCTGACCACTTCCCTAGCCTCATTTCCTACAACCCTCACCCACTTCAGCAACACTAAAGTGTATCTCATACAGCTCTTAATATCCATTTCTTCTCATTTGCTTATACCATTGCCCAGAATGCCTCTCTCCCTTTGTCTCTGGTGCATTCTCAACTTGATCCCCCAAGATCCAGCTCATAGCTTTGTGATTCTTTTCTTGATCCCTGACTATGGATCCCTGTACAGACTCTTCATGCCCAGTCCTATAGCACTTTCCTGCATCTCTGCCTCTCACTTAAATGATCATCTCTATCTTCTTGGCACCTAACACCCAGCATGCACCTAACAAATCAAGGACAGCTAAACCACTTTGAAAATATTCCCTGGTATAAAGCAGATTGTAGACTTTTGAAGCAGGATGTATTGATGGCAAAAACACGAGATTGAGGATGAAGGTTTAGCACTGGATGATATTCACTTAAATGTGTTATGAGGCTATAAAAAGAAAAAAATACCAACTCTGAGCTTTGAGTCACCTTTGAGCCATAGAGGGATGCTTATAAACACCTTACGTTTAAATGAAAACTCTTATTTGTAATATACTTTGTTTTATATTGGCTTCATTGTGGCTACAGATGCCTTTTCCTAACCTTTGATCTTGGGGGTTGGGAGTCAGAAATTAGTAGTAGGAAATCTTGAGCATTTGGCTTTTGAAAGTTACCGTTTATTGAGCACCTGTTGGGTACCAAGCTCTCGTAGCTTATTTCTAATTTTCAAACCACTCTGCAAAGTAAGTACCATCCCCACTTTGTACATGAGCAGATGCATTCAATGGCGCCCAAGTTTGCACACGCTAATGAGCAATAAAACCAGGGTTCTAAATCTAAGGTTGTTTTTACTAAGTAGATAACTTTGTCTCTGCCTGCCCACCATTCCTTCTTCTTTATAGCCATTAAACCCAGTTTTTCCCCTTGGGGTAGTGCTCCTCCCTATCTTGGGGTAGAGGAGGCTTGGTGGTCAGTCACATGGCTTCACCTTCCCCAGTGGGATGACTGTATGATCTGAGCAGGGCCAATTGTGCTTTTTCATGGATTTGAGGGAGAAAGTGATGAAGGATTAAAATATAGCTCTTAAACTTACAAACATTAGGGATAATGTGAGCCTAGAACATTGCCTTCTATTTGTATCTTCTACAACTAGTCTTCGTGTGTGAGAAATATGAAAATTCTGTGGTAATTTATTGGAAACAGATTACAGAAAGTGGTCTGTCGAGGTCTTGCCAGAGAGAGGTCTGGGCACTTTATTTTACACATTTGTATACATTCGCATTTCATTTTTCAGCCCCTATATATCAATAATCTCTAACTGTTGGAAAGGGGAGTGTATCAGGCAGAATAAGCTAGGTTTTGCTGCAATAACTCCCAAATCTCAATAACATTATAGAGGCATACTTCTTGTTCATATATGTCCAGCATGCGTTGGTAGGGGAGCGCTTCATCTACAGTCCCTTGGGAACTCAGACTGACAAGCCCTGTTACTGAGTCAGGGGAAGGCATGTGGCAAAATGTAAACTGACTCTTAAAGCTTAAAATGGCACACAGCACTTCTGTCTTCCCATCCTCCAAAGCAAGTCACATATTTGCACCTAACTTCATGGAAGTGGAAAAGTACAATTCTACTAGGTGCCTGGAACGAGGGAGAGGTAAGAGTTTGGTGAGTTGCAATAAAAGCCATCACAAGGAGAAATGACCCATTTCTGGGTAGAACTGATTCATCACATTTTGTCTGGTTGCCATAACCTAACCACTTGAGCTATTATACCTAAAATTTGAAATGAAACAGTGAATCCTTCATGCCCATTCAAGTGTCCTAAGGGATTCTCTGCATGTGGCTGAAGTGAATACAATTGGGTGGTACCACAAGCTTGGCTCCCCTCGCCCACTTTGCGGGGGTGGCTGTAAGGATTAAGTGACAGTGTATGTAAAGTGCCCGGCACATAATCCAGCCTTGATAAATATGAGCTGTTGTTGAGGTTCTGCAGGAAATGGTGATAGATGAAAGACTTTATGCTCCCAGTCCTGGCTTCCTGATAACACATTCCTTCCTTACCTATAATTGGGTGCCAGTCCTTCCATTTGAATGTGGCTGCTCCAAAGGTGACCATGCTCCCTATCACCAAGTCCTGGGTGTTCATACAGGCCTCGTCTCACTGAGGACTACCACAGTAACTGACACCGAAACAGAACTTACTTCCTGAAACTGTCTGGCTTCCCTGGCCTTTCTTTCTCTTCTTTCTCCTTCCTTTTTGACTACTCTGAAAAAATCATGTAATATTTGATAAACACAAGAGGCTATATGTAACATACATTATGAGATGAGATAATAAAATGAACATTCATGGCCCACTGCCTAACCTAAGAACTATTCCATCTCTCTATCTTCTGAAGAAAGAGGTATCTTGAGTTTTATTTTTCATTCTCTTGTTTTCTTTTTAAATATTTTAATCACATAGTTATCTCTGAACAATGTACTCTTATATTTTTAATTTTACACAAATATAATCTTTATGTAGTATCCCACAACTTCCTCTGCTCGCTCAATTTGATTTCTCTGACTCAAATGTGTTGTTGCTATATTTGTAGCTAATTTGTTTTCACATCTATATAGTATTCCATTGTATGACCACACCACAATTTACCCATTCTCTGTCCAGTGGAAATAACAGGTTTCCATTGATGTTGCTGTGAATACTTCTGCACATGGCTCCTGCTGGGACCTAAGGCATGCAAATGTTCACCTTTATAAGATAGTGAAAAAATTTTTGTTTTGTTAAAAAAATATTTTAAAAAGTAGCATTAAGTGGGAATAGTAATACCTGCCTTGCCTCCCTCACAGATAGTTGTGAGCATAAAACAAGCTAATGGATGTGAAAACACATTCAGTACACTAAGAAGACATAGTTGGCCTGCTAGTTTTGAGTCTAAGTTCAGACTCCTAAAGTTGACCCATGTGCATACTAGTTTCTAAGACCAGAAAGACCAAAACTATCCATTGTCAATTTAAAATATTTCTAGAATTTTCTGATTAAAAAAGGCTAGACTCTTAGATTCTAAGGCAGGTGTCTGTTTTTTCTTACCTGACCAGCAGCCATTCCTTGTTCTATACAGTAATAACACCTCAAATTTCCAAGGATGTACATCTATTCTATTTTTGGAAGTTTCCTCAAGTGCTCTTCTCTCCCCAGCCAGGGGAGAGATTTGCTAACTGTCATTGTCATAGATTTGTTTGTTTGCTTGTCCTCTAAAGACTCCTTTTACTTCTGGTAATTCCAGATGATTAATTGATTACAAACATGGCCACAGTTGTTCACATCTTCCTGTTATCTACATCTTCTACAACTCCTCCCATTAAGAAATGGCATCTGTCTCTCCAGCCTTCGAATCCAGACTAGTGTTTTGTTTTGGCCAGTAGACTGTTGCAGAAGTGATAATTATGCCAGTTCCAAGCCTAGGCTAGATGCTTCTGCTGACTCTTGAACTGCTGGAACTACTGTGAGAACAAGCCTGGACTAGCCTTCTGGAGGGTGAGATCCAGTTGTCCAGCAATACCAGACAAGACCATCCTAGACCTATCAACCCCCAGCCAACCCACCAGCAGACCACAGGTACACGAGCCAAGCCAAGATCAGCCAAGCCTGGTCCAGAAAGCAGAGCTATGCAGCCAACCTGTAGATTTATAAGCAATAATAAATGGTTTGGTTTCAAACCACTGAGTGTGAGGATGGTTTATTAAGCAGCAGTTCTAACTCACATATCCAGCAATACGGTACAAATTGTTTTATGCAGGATCAAGTTTTGGCTGTAGGAGGGTACTTCAGGGTATCTAGCCTTCTGTACTGCCTCTTCACTACTTCATTTCCTTCCTTGGCCTCTCTCTTAAGATTAACATTTCTCAGAGTTTCTGTTGTCAGCCAACTTCTCACTATTCTTTCTCCTTGGTGAGATTCATCCCATCCCAAGGCCTCAACTCTTACCTTTATATAGATGACTTCCAAATCTACCTCTACCTGAACTCTCCTGAGGAGATGCAGAGTTCAAATGGTCTGCTGGGCAAATCTGTATAATACTCTCCCAGAAAAAGCATAATTCAGTATTTCAAATGTGAAGTCTTGCTACCATTCCTCCATTGTTTCCTACTTCTCCTATCTCCAGCTTGATTCCTCTGTGTTTGGCTAATGTTAGCACTATCCTCACACCACCAAGGCCACAAACCTCATCATCCCACGTTCTCCTCATCCATCATGTCTAATCATTCTGCTGTGGTGTCTTATATCTGTCCCATCCTCTCCATCTCCACAGCCCACTCCCATGCTTCCTTTTTCTTCTTCATTTTCTCCTCCTTTTTTCTTGCTATCTTTGACCAGTGGTCCAGCAATCACTTGGGAGCCTATAAAAACTGCAGACTATTGAGCCCCACCTCAGATCTACTCAATCAGAATCTGCATTTTAAGTTCCCTATGTGATTCATATTCATACTAGGGTACAATAAACAACTCTCTAATTTGGTCTCAATCTAGATAGGTATAGGTCCTCACCAGATTATAACCTATGCACTGAGTTTGTGGCACTCGAGCCTGGTTGAGTAGCTGGGAAGTCTTCAATTTTCCATTTATCTTTTCACAATTTCATCTTTTAAAAAAGAATATAAGATTTATTAGTTGTTTTTTTTATACAGAAATACAAAGAAAGAAACTAAAATTGACCTATGCCTTGCCCAGATAACTCCATATCACATTTTCTTTTTTTAAAAAAGGAAAATTTACCTAAAGTTAGACAATTAAAATAAAAATGTACAAAGTGATGACTGGAAAACCTCTACCACTACCCCAATCCCAACCCCTCTCCTCAAATATAGCCATTCTTAATCAGAATTAACCTTCCAGGAAGTAATTAACCTTCTTGGAAATAATTAAGAATTTACTTGCATATATAAATATATATATATATATACACACATATATACATACACATATATCTGTTTATTCTTTTGTTTAAAATTTGTCTATTTTGTTTAAAAAGTATAATTTTTATTATCTGTTTATTCTTTTGTTTAAAAAGTATAAATTACTCCCTCTTAGTCATCATGATTTTTTGTACTTAATGTATCTTAGAGATATTTCTTTATGAGCATATACAGACTTTTGTAATTTTTAACACTGCATAGGATTCCATTAGATGGATGATTCCATCAAATCATTTCCCTGTTGAGAAGTGCCTTGATTGCTTCCAGTTTTAACTATTACAAACAAGGTTGCAATGATCATCCATGGACATATATTTTGGTGAACTTCTGCAAGGATATCTGTAGGGTAAATTTTTATTTATTTATTTTTTTTTTTTTAAAGATTTTATTTATTTATTTGACAGAGAGATCACAAGTAGGCAGAGAGGTAGGCAGAGAGGCAGGCAGAGAGAGAGGAGGAAGCAGGCTCCCTGCGGAGCAGAGAGCCCGATGTGGGGCTCCATCCCAGGACCCTGAGATCATGACCTGAGCCGAAGGCAGTGGCTTAATCCACTGAGCCACCCAGGCGCCCCTGTAGGGTAAATTTTTAGTGGCAAATTATTTTTTTTAAGATTTTATTTATTTATTTGACAGACAGAGATCACAAGTAGGCAGAGAGGCAGGCAGAGAGACAGGAGGAAGCAGGCTCCCCGTTGAGCAGAGAGCCCAATGCGGGGCTCCAGTCCTGGACGCTGGGATCATGACCTGAGCCGAAGGCAGAGGCTTTAACCCACTGAGCCACCCAGGCGCCCCTAGTGGCAAGATTATTAAGTATAATGAATGATTAGGATGCTTTTCTTTACAAGTAGAACACAACTCCAGCAGTAGGGTGAGCTAGAGCTACACAGTTTCTATTCATCTCCCTGTTCTGCAGTCCCTCCTTGGTCCAAGTGGATTTTTTTTAAAGATTTTATTTATTTATTTGGCAGAGAGAGATCACAAGTAGACAGAGAGGCCGGCAGAGAGAGAGAGAGGGAAGCAGGCTCGCCGCTGAGCAGAGAGCCCGATGTGGGACTCGATCGCAGGACCCTGAGATCATGACCTGAGCCAAAGGCAGCGGCTTAACCCACTGAGCCACCCAGGCACCCCGTCCAAGTGGATTTTTAAGCACATTTCCTGGACCAGCAGCCTCAGCAGAATCTGGGAACTTGTTACAAAAGGAAATTCTTGTTCCCTACCTCAGATCTACAGAATTTGAAATTCTGGAGATGGGGATCAGCTATTTGTGTTTTAACAAACTAGGTGATTCTGATGCACACTAAGGACCAAGAACCATTGCTGTAGGCAAGGTAACCATGAGATGGCTGCCAGTGGCAATGGATGCTGAGTCTCCTTCAAGTTCACAAAAACTTCTGATCCAGGCTTTCAAGTGAGCAAGACTCCCAAAGTGCACCCTAATTGGGTTTGCTTGCTGATGTTACAAATCTTCCCTGAAGTAATAATGTCTGTGGCCAGAAGAACTAGGAATAGAATCAGTTTACCCCAAAATACATGGGCTAGGAGTGGGAAGACTAGGTATACAAATAAAAACTTAAAAATTGGGGGCACCTGGGTGGCTCAGTGGGTTAAGCCACTGCCTTCGGCTCGGGTCATGATCTCAGGATCCTGAGATTGAGTCCCGCGTCGGGCTCTCTGCTCAGCGGAGAGCCTGCTTCCCTTCCTCTCTCTCTGCCTGCCTCTCTTGTGATTTCTCTCTGTCAAATAAATAAAATCTTTAAAAAACAACAACAACAAAAAAACTTATAAATTGGTAGAGAGGAAAAAGTGGAGGAATGATTGCTATGAATGCTCTAGCAAAGGCCACCACATTCAGTCAAAGAGTACGTGCATGATCTATTTTGATAAATATTGCCAATTTGTACGTGGAAAATGTTGCACCAACTTATAGTCTCATCAGTACTGTATATCTATTTCCTCATATCCTTGCTTGCTTTGCATATAATCAAACTATAAACACTTCCCAATATGATAGGTGAAAATGGAATTTTACTGTTTATTTATTATATTTTATAAAACATAAGAAATATATCTCCTGTATATCTCATGGATGAGATTGAACATCTTTTCAAATCTTTATTTTAAAAATTTTTTATTAACATATAATGTATTATTTGCCCCGGGGTACAGGTCTGTGAATTGTCAGGCTTACACATTTCACAGCACTCACCAAAGCACATACCCTCCCCAATGTCCATAATCCAACCACCCTCTCCATATCCCCTTACACCTGGCAACCCTCAGTTGGTTTTGTGAGTTTAAGAGTCTCTAATGGTTTGACTCTCTCCCGATCCCATCTTCTTTCATTTTCTCCTTCCCTACCCCCCAAACCCCACACTTTGCCTCTCAGATTCCTCATGTCAGGGAGACCATATGATAATTGTCTTTCTCTGACTGACTTATTTCACTCAGCATAATACCCTCTAGTTCCATCCATGTAATTGCAAATGGCAAGATTTCATTTTTTTGATGGCTGCATAGTATTCCGTTGTATATATATACCACATCTTCTTTATCAATTCATCTGTTGATGGACATCTAGGTTCTTTCCATAGTTTGGCCATTGTGGACATTGCTGCTATAAACATTCGGGTGCATGTGCCCCTTTGGATCACTACATTTGTATCTTTAAGGTAAATACCCAGTAGTGTGTTTGCTGGGTCATAGGGTAGCTCTATTTTCAACTTTTTAAAAAAGGTTTTATTTATTTATTTGACAGACAGATCACAGATAGGCAGAGAGAGTGGAAGGGAAGCAGGCTCCCTGCTGAGCAGACAGCCTGACACGGGGCCCGATCCCAGGATGTTGGGATCATGACCTGAGCCCAAGGCAGAGGCTTTAACCCACTGAGCACCCAGGCGTCCCATATTTTCAACTTTTTGAGGAACCTCCACACTGTTTTCCAGAGTGACTGTACCAGCTTGCATTCCCACTAACAGTGTAGGAGGGTTCCCCTTTCTCCACATCCTATCCAACATCTGTCATTTCCTGACTTGTTAATTTTAACCATTCTGACTGCTATGAGGTGGTATCTCATTGTGGTTTTGATTTGTATTTCCCTGATGCAGAGTGATGTTGAGCACTTTCATGTGTCTGTGGCCATCTGGATATCTTCTTTGCAGAAATCTCTGTTCATGTCCTCTAACCATTTCTTGATTGGATTATTTGTTCTTTGGGTGTTGAGTTTGATAAGCTCTTTATAGATTTTGGATACTAGCCCTTTATCTGATATGTCATTTGCAAATATCTTCTCCCATTCTGTCAGTTGTCTTTTGCTTTTGTTCACTGTTTCCTTTGCTGTGCAAAAGCTTTTGATCTTGATGAAGTCCCAATAATTCATTTTTACCCTTGCTTCCCTTGCCTTTGGCAATGTTTCTAGGAAGAAGTTGCTGTGTCTGAGGTCGAAGAGGTTGCTGCCTGTGTTCTCCTCAAGGATTTTGATGGATTCCTCCCTCACATTGAGGTCTTTCATCCATTTTGAGTCTATTCTTGTGTGTGGTATAAGGAAATGGTCCAGTTTCATTTTTCTGCATGGCTGAAAATTTTTTTCTGAAAATTCTGCGTGGCTGTCCAATTTTCCCAACACCATTTGTTGAAGAGACTGTCTTTTTTCCATTGGACATTCTTTCCTGCTTTGTCAATGATTAGTCGACCATAGAGTTGAGGGTCTATTTCTGGGCTCTCTGTTCTGTTCCATTGATCTATGTGTCTGTTTTTGTGCCAGTACCATACTCTCTTGATGTTGATAGCTTTGTAATAGAGCTTGAAGTCTGGAATTGTGATGCCACCAACTTTGGCTTTCTTTTTCAACATTCCTCTGGCTATTTGAGGTCTTTTCTGGTTCCATATAAATTTTAGGAATATTTATTCCATTACTTTGATAAAAATTGATGGTATTTTGATAGGGATTGCATTAAACATGTAGATTGCTTTGGGTAGCATAGACATTTTCACAATATTTATTCTTCCAATCCAGGAGCATGGAACATTTTTCCATTTCTTTGTGTCTTCCTCAATTTCTTTCAAGAGTACTTTATAGTTCTCTGTGTACGGATTCTTTGCCTCTTTGTTTAGGTTTATTCCTAGGTATCTTATGGTTTGGGGTGCAATTGTAAATGGGATTGACTCCTTAATTTTTCTTTCCTCTGTCTTATTGTTGGTGTATAGAAATGCAACTGATTTCCGTGCATTGATTTTATATCCTGACATTTTACTGAATTCCTGTACAAGGTCTAGCAGATTTGGAGTGGAATCTCTTGGGCTTTCCACATAAAGTATCATATCACCTGCAAAGAGTGAGAGTTTGTCTTCTTCTTTGCCAATTCAGATGCCTCTAATTTCTTTTTGTTGTCTGATTACTGAGGCTAGGACTTCTAGTACTATGTTGAATAGCAGTGGTGATAGTGGACATTCCTGCCGTGTTCCTGATCATAGTGGGAAACTTCTCAGTTTTTCCCCATTAGGAATTATATTCGCTGTGGGTTTTTCATAGATGGCTTTGATTATATTGAGATGTGTACCCTCTATCCCTACACTTCAAAAAGTTTTGAACAAGAAACGATGCTGTACTTTGTCAAGTGCTTTTTCAGCATCTATTGAGAGTATCATATGGTTCTTGTTCTTTCTTTTATTAATATATTGTATCACATTGATTGATTTGCAGATGTTGAACCAACCTTGCAGCCCAGCAATAGATCCCACTTGGTCGTGGTGAATAATCCTTTTAATGTACTGTTGGATCCTATTGGCTAGTATTTTGGTGATAATTTTTTTAAAGATTTTATTTATTTGACAGATGGAAATCACAAGTAGGCAGAGAGGCACACAGAGAGGGAGGGGGAAGCAGGCTCCCTGCAGAGCAGAGAGCCCAATGCGGGGCTCAATCCCAGGACCCTGGTCACGACCTGAGCTGAAGGCAGAGGCTTTAACCCACTGAGCCACCCAGGCGCCCCTTGGTGAGAATTTTTGCATCTGTGTTCATCGAGGATATGGTCTGTAATTCTCTTTGTCTGGTTTTGGAATCAAGGTAATGCTGGCCTCAAAAAATGAGTTTGGAAGTTTTCCTTCCATTTCTATTTTTTTGGAACAGTTTCAAGAAAATAGGTATTAATTCTTCTTTAAGTTTGGTAGAATTCCCCTGGGAAGCCGCCTGGACCTGGGCTCTTTGTTGGGAGATTTTTGATGACTGCTTCAGTCTCCTTGCTGGTTATGGGTCTGTTCAGGTTTTCAATTTCTTCCTGGTTCAGTTTTGGTAGTTTATACACCTCTAGGAATGCATCCATTTCTTCCAGATTGACAAATTTGCTGGCTTATAGTTGCTCATAATATTTTCTTAAAATTGTATTTCTTTGGTGGTGGTTATGATCTCTCCTCTTTCATTCATGATTTTATTTCTTTGGATCCTTTCTCGTTTCTTTTTGATAAGTATGCCCAGGGATTTATCAATCTGATTCTTTCAAAGAACCAGCTCCTAGTTTCATTGATTTGTTCTACTGTTCTTTTGGTTTCTACTTCATTGATTTCTGCTCTGATCTTTATTATTTCTCTACTCCTGCTGGGTTTAGGCTTTCTTTGCTGTTCTTTCTCCAGGTCCTTTAGGTGTAGGGTTAGGTTGTGTTTGAGACCTTTCTTGTTTCTTGAGAAAGGCTTGTATTGCTATATACTTTCCTCTCATGATGGCCTTTTCTGCATCCCACAGATTTTGAACTGTTGTTTTCATTATCATTTGTCTCCATGAATTTTTTTCAATTCTTCTTTAATTTTTTGGTTGACCCATTCATTCTTTAGTAGGATGCTCTTTAGCCTCCATGTATTTGAGTTCTTTCCAACTTTCCTCTTGTGATTGAGTTCTAGCTTCAGAGCATTGTGGTCTGAAAATATGCAGGGAAGGATCCCAGTCTTTTGGTACTGGTTGAGACCCGATTTGTGACCCAGGGTGTGATCTGTTCTGGAGAATGTTCCATGTGCACTAGAGAAAAATGTGTATTCTGTTGCTTTGGGATGAAATGTTCTGAATATATCTGTGATGTCCATTTGGCCCCGTGTGTAATTTAAGGCCTTTATTTCCTTGTTGATCTTTTTTTTCCCAAGATTTTATTTATTTATTTGACAGACAGAGATCACAAGTAGGCAGAGAGGCAGACAGAGAGGGGGGGAAGCAGGCTCCCTGCTGAGCAGAGAGCCTGATGCGGGGCTCGATCCCAGGACCCTGGGATCATGACCTGAGCTGAAGGCAGAGGCTTTAACCCACTGAGCCACCCAGGTGCCCCCCTTGTTGATCTTTTGCTTGGATTATCTGTCCATTTCAGTGAGGGGGGGTGTTAAAGTCCCCTACTATTAATTGTATTATTGTCGATGTGTTTCTTTGTTATTAATTGGTTTATGTAGTTGGCTGCTCTCATGTTAGGGGCATAGATATTTAAAATTGTTAGATCTTCTTGTTGGGCAGACCCTTTGAGTATGATACAGTGTTCTTCCTCATCTCTTATTACAGTCTTTGGCTTAAAATCTAATTGACCTGATATAAGGATTGCCACCCCAGCTTTCTTTCAATGCCCATTAGCATGGTAAATTGTTTTCCACCCCCTTACTTCAAATCTGGAGGTTTCTTTGGGTCTAAAATGAGTTTCTTGTAGGCAGCATGTGGATGGGTTTGGCTTTTTTTTAATCCATTCTGATACCCTGTGTCTTTTGATTGAGGCATTTAGACCATTTACATACAGGGTAACTATTGAAAGATATGAATTTAGTGTCATTGTATTGCCTGTAAGGTGACTGTTCTGTATATTGTCTCTGTTCCTTTCTGGTCTGCTACTTTTATGCTCTGTCTCTGCTTAGATGACCACTTTCAATATTTCCTGTAGGGCTGGTTTGGTGTTTACAAGTTCTTTTAGTTTTTGTTTGTCCTGGAAGCTTCTTGTCTCTCCTTTTATTTTCAGTGACAGCCTAGCTGGATATAGTATTCTTGGCTGCATATTTTTCTCATTTGGTGCTCTGAATCTATCATGCCAGCTCTTTCTGATCTGCCAGGTCTCTGTGGATAAATCTGCTGCCAATCTAATATTTTTACCATTGTATGTTACAGACTTCTTGTCCTGAGCTGCTTTCAGGATTTTCTCTTTGTCACTAAGACTTGTAAGTTTTACTATTAGATAACAGGGTGTGGACCTATTTTTATTGATTTTTGAGGAGTGCTCTCTGTGCCTCCTGGATTTTATGCTTGTTCCTTTTGCCATATTAGGGAAATTCTCTACTATAGTTTGCTCCAATATACCTTCTGCCCCCCTCTCTCTTTCTTCATCTTCTAATTATTCTAATGTTGTTTCATCTTATGGTTTCATTTATCTCTTGAATTCTTCCCTCATGGTCCAGTAGTTGTATGTCTCTCTTCTGCTCAGCTTCTTTATTCTCCGGCATTGGTCTTCTATATCACTAATTCTCTCTTCTGCCTCATTTATCCTAGCAGTAAGAGCTTCCATCTTGATTGCACCTCATTAATACCTTTTTTTATTTCAGCTTGGTTAGATTTTAGCTCTTTTATTTGTCCAGAAATAGCTTTTATTTCTCCAGACAGGGTTTCTCTAATATCGTCCATGCTTTTTTTGAGCCCAGCTAGCACCTTGAGAATCATCATTCTGAACTCTAGATCTGTCATATTACCAATGTCTGTATTGATTAGGTCCCTAGCCATTGGTTCTGCCTCTCGTTCTTTTTTTTTTTTTTAAGATTTTATTTATTTATTTGACAGAGAGCGAGATCACAAGTAGGCAGAGAGGCAGGCAGAGAGAGAGGAGGAAGCAGGCTCCCCGTGGAGCAGAGAGCCCGATGCGGGGCTCAATCCCAGGACCCTGAGATCATGACCTGAGCCGAAGGCAGCGGCTTAATCCACTGAGCCACCCAGGCACCCCTCTCGTTCTTTTTTTTGTGGTGAGTTTTTCTGCCTTTGTCATTTTGTCCAGATAAGAATATATGAAGGAGCGAATAAAATACTAAATGTGTGGCAAAGACCCCAGAATAATGTATGCTAATGAAACCCCAAATCAGGGGTAGAAAAAAGGGGGTAAAAATAAATTTTAAAAAATTATATATATATATATATATGACTTATGAATAGACAGAGCCACCCACTTTATTTTGGATGTATTTTGGCCTCTTAGAAGAAACTACTTCCCACAATTTTAAAGAAAGAAAAATTTATATATATTCAAAAATATGGATAAACACAATGAAGGGATGGAAAATGACTGTAAAGATGAAAATTAAAAAAAAATTTTTAATTTAAAAATGGAATTGATAAGTTGGTTGAAAAAAGAAAGAAAAAGAACGTGAAGAGAATTTTCTCAGGCTGAAGACTAGACAAAGCCCTGTGCTATATTTAGGGTATATTTTATTCTATTAGAAGAAATTGTATCCCAAAATTTTTTAGAAGAAAAAACCCTATATGTATACAAAAAATAAAGTTAGATACAATGAAGGGTAATAATGAAGGTTTTAAATTTTTTAGAAAGGTATTGTTAAGATAAACTAGTTAAAAAAACGTTAAAAGAGTAAAGATGAAAAATTTTAAAAATTAGATTAAGAAAAAAGTAAAATTAAAAAGATTTAATTGATTTTGCAAGACTAAGGAATCATGGGGAGAAAGCCATGGATTCCATGCTTTGCTTTTCCCTCCTCTGGAATTCCACTGTTCTCCTTGATCAGTGAACTTGGTCTCGACTGGATGTTCTTGCTGATCTTCTGAGGGAGGGTCCTGTTGTAGTGATTCTCAAATGTCTTTGCCCAAGGCAGAATTGCGCTGCCCTTGCCAGGGCCCATGCTAAGCAATCTGCTTGGGTTCGCTCTTGGGAGCTTTTGTTCCCTGAATGCTTTCCTTAGAGCTCTGGAGGATGGAAATCTCTGGCCCAGAGGAGCCGAGAGCTCAGGGCCCCACTCCTCAGTG
This sequence comes from Meles meles, assembly GCF_922984935.1. Taxonomy (NCBI): domain Eukaryota; kingdom Metazoa; phylum Chordata; class Mammalia; order Carnivora; family Mustelidae; genus Meles; species Meles meles. The sequence continues at coordinate 47,330,052 of NC_060087.1, read as the reverse complement.
TGCCCTCCGAAAAAAGCCGTTAATCACTCCCATCTCCCTGGTCTCCGGCCATGCTCAGAGCTCACCCGGCCTGTGACTGAGTGTTTTTGTCTCTGGCACACAGCCCCACTTGGAGTCTCCAAACCTAGCAGATTCCTGCCTCCAGAGGAGGAAAGTGGGTCTCCCCGGATCTGCCACTTGTGGGGTCCCTGCTCAAAGAACAGTGGTCTGACTGTGCCGCGGATGACAGTTTTAGGTAACCCCAAGCTGAGACCTCACTCCTCAGCTCTGTCTCTGTAGTCCGCTTCCCTGCTCTGATACCTGCGAGCTCTGCTACACTCAGACATCCCGGATCCTTCTGTGACCCCGCAGGACCTGAGACCACACTGTCCCTGCGAGGGTTCCAAACGCTTGGCCTCTGGAGCAATGTCCCTCAGTGGAGCAGACTTCTAAAAGTTTGAATTTTGTGCTCCATTGCTCCACCACTTGCCAGGAGCCAGCCCCTCTAGCCGCAGTCTATCTTCCCATTGCTTCGGATTCACTTCTCTGCATGGCCTTCCTTTCAGAAAGTGGTCGATTTTCTGTTTCTAGAATGGCTGCTCTTCTTCTCTTCAATCTCCTGTTGGGTTTGTGGTGTTCAGAATGGTTTGATAACTATCTAGCTGAACTCCTGCGACCTCATGTCATCTCAGTTTGCTACTCCTCTGCCACCTTGATTTTCCTCCTTAAATCTTTATTGATGTGTATATGTCTTTGTAAATTACTTGCTTATTCTTTAACTCTTTTTACTATTGGACTTTGCCTTTCTCATGTTGATTTTTTTCTGAATTCATTGTAAATTTACAAAACTAGCCCTTTGTCATATATCTTGCAAGTATGTTTTCCCAGCTCTGTTGATCTTTTGAATTTGTTTATGGTATTTTTGTCACACAATGCTTTTAACTTTTTTTTTAAAGATTTTATTTATTTATTTGAGAGAGAGAGATCACAAGTAGGCAGAGAGACAGGCACGGGGGCGGGGAGCAGGCTCCCTGCTGAGCAGAGAGCCTGATGCGGGACTTGATCCCAGGACCCTGAGATCATGACCTGAGCTGAAGGCAGAGGCTTTAACCCACTGAGCCACCCAGGTGCCCACAACACTTTTAAATTTTATGCATACAAATTCATCAGTAGTTTTCTTTATGGGTATCTGGGCTTGGAATTCTGCTTTAAGAGGGCATTCCCAATTCTTAACCACATGTAAGTACATTCATCTTTTCTTCTAGAATTATGTTGTCATTTTCTACTTCTGATCCATCTAGAATCATATCTTGGTTACAGGAGTAAGGTAAGGATACTCCCTGCCCCACCCCAACACCAAATAGCCAGCTATCTGAGCACTATTTATAGAATAAGCCCTTCTCCCCCCACTAATTTTAATTGCCACATTTATCATAAACTAAACCCCTTTATGTATTTAGGTCTACTTAAGGAATCTGTTCCATTGATCTAATTCATTTCCTGTTCTAAACTGTATTAATCATTTTGCTTCTGTAGTATTTTTAATGTCTAACAGAACTAGTTTTCTATCACTTCATCTTTTTAATTTCTTTTTTAGAAATATTCTAGTTATTCTTCCATGTCTACCTTTCCAGGTGAACTCAAGTCAGTGAAGCTTTTAAAAATTAAGGATACTAGGGTATCCCGACCTAGTGAAGCAATTTTTTTTTTTTAAATGTGGCACTCTGTAATGAGTTGAATAGTATGCCCTCAAGATTCTCATTCACCCAGAACCTGTGATTGTAACCTTATTTGGAAATATGGTCTTTGCAGATGTAATCATGCTAAAATGTGGTTCTACTATAGTAGGGTGGATCTTAATCCAGTAATTGGGATCCTTATAAGAAAAGGAAATTCAGGCACACAGGGAAAATACCATGTGATGATGGAGGCAGCGCAATACATCTACAAGTCAAGGAATGTCAAGGATTGCAACCACCAAAAGCTAGAAAGAAATGAAAGATTCTCTGCTAGGGCTTTCAGAGACAACATGGCTTGCCTTGTTGTCACCTTGATTCTGGACTTCTCACCTCCAGAACTATGAGACAATAAATTTCTATTGTTTTCAGCTATCCACTCTGTGGTACTTTGTAATGGTAGCCCTAGAAAACTAATACACACCCTATATCTAAATTTTTTTTTAAAAATCTGTAAGTATAATTTTAATACTCCACCAGGGCTGAGAACTGAATAATAATAACCATTCTTTTTTTTTAATTTGTTTATTTACAGCATAACAGTGTTCATTGTTTTGGCATTACACCCAGTGCTCCATGCAGTACGTGCCCTCCCTATTACCCACCACCTTGTTCCTCAACCTCCCCCCACCCCGCCCCGTCCCTTCAAAACCCTCTGGTTATTTTTCAGAGTCCATAGTCTCTCATGGTTCATCTCCCCTTCCAGTTTCCCTCAACTCCCTCTCCTCTCCATCTCCCCATGTCCTCCATGTTCTTTGTTATGCTCCACAAATAAGTGAGACCATATGATACTTGACTCTCTCTGTTTGACTTATTTCGCTCAGCATAATCTCTTCCAGTCCCGTCCACGTTGCTACAAAAGTTGGGTATTCATCCTTTCTGATGGAGGCATAATACTCCATTGTGTATATGTACCACATCTTCCTTATCCATTCATCCGTTGAAGGGCATCTTGGTTCTTTCCACAGTTTGGCGACCGTAGCCATTGCTGCAATAAACATTGGGGTACAGATGGCCCTTCTTTTCACTACATCTGTATCTTTGGGGTAAATACCCAGCAGTGCAATTGCAGGGTCATAGGGAAGCTCTATTCTTAATTTCTTCAGGAATCTCCACACTGTTCTCCAAAGTGGCTGCACTAACTTGCATTCCCACCAACAGTGTAAGAGGGTTCCCCTTTCTCCACATCCTCTCCAACACACATTGTTTCCTGTCTTGCTAATTTTGGCCATTCTAACTGGTGTCAGGTGGTATCTCAATGTGGTTTTAATTTGAATCTCCCTGATGGCTAGTGATGATGAACATTTTTTCATGTGTCTGTTAGCCATTTGTATGTCTTCATTGGAGAAGTGTCTGTTCATATCTTCTGCCCATTTTTTGATATGATTATCTGTTTTGTGTGTGTTGAGTTTGAGGAGTTCTTTATAGATCCTGGATATCAACCTTTTGTCTGTACTGTCATTTGCAAATATCTTCTCCCATTCCGTGGGTTGCCTTTTTGTTTTGTTGACTGTTTCCTTTGCTGTGCAGAAGCTTTTGATCTTGAAGTCCCAAAAGTTCATTCTTGACTCACTCAGTATTTAGTAGGGTAGAAAAACAGGATGAATTACTGAAATAATTTTCCTTTTAGAAAGGGAGTCTTGGTGTTGAAACAATCAGCTATCCATTTGGGAAGAAATTACTTTTCTCTATATCATATCAAATTCACTTAAAAAAAACTCTAACAGTATTCTAGTAGCTGAGAATAAGACACCACAATAAAACACTCATAGAGTTTCCAATCTAAGGAGACACAACAAATAAACAAATCAGTAACTTCAGAGAGGTGATCTATAAAGAAAATAAATCAAGGTAATGAACTAGGCACATCTTTTTTTAAAAGATTTTATTTATTTATTTGACAGAGAGCAAGTGAGAGAGCACAAGCAGGGGGAGGGGCAGAGGAAGAGGGAGAAGCAAGCTCCCTCTTAGCAGGGAGCACAATGCCAGCTTGATCCTGGGAACCTGAGATCATGACCGAGCCAAAGGCAGACATCCACCAACTGAACCACTCATGCACCCCAAACTGGGGCACATCTTAATGGACAGGGGATGGTCAGTTTAGTTAGGGTAGTCAGGGAAGGCCTTTTGAAGAACCAGTATTTGAACCAAGTGCTAAAGTTGTCATCCATAGGAAGATCTGGGGGAAGAGAGTGTCTAGATAGGAAAAGTACAAAGATTTGAGAAGAAAGTGAGTTTACAGTATATTAAAGACCTAAACGGAAAGCACTATAACAGAATGAGAAAAAGAGAAAATGGTTGTTGCCTTGGATAAGAAAGGCCTTCTAATAAAACAGAAAAAGCAAGAGAAGAAAAAGGTTGAAATAAATATAGCAAATCAGGGGCACCTGTGTGGCTCAATCGTTAAGTGTCTGCCTTCAGCTCAGGTCATCATCCCAGGGTTATGGGATCGAGCCCCACATCGGGGTGGGGGTGGGGGGGTCCCTGCTCAGCGGGAAGCCTGCTTCTCCCTCTTCCACTCCCCCAGCTTGTATTCCCTCTCTCGCTCCCTCTCCCTCTCTGCCAAATAAATAAATAAATAGAATCTTTTTTAAAATATAGCAAATCACTATCAAATATTTAAAACTTCTGTATGATAACATAAACCATAAACATGTTACATACTATGGAAGAATATCTGCAACATGCATAATAGAAAAAGGGTTAATATCTAGAACTAGAAATGACTCCTACAACTCGATATGGAAAAGACAACCCTGAAAGAAACACTAGACAAAGTTTACAAACAGTCATAAAGGATGGGCCAATAAACATAGGAAATGATATTCAACTTCACTAATGATGAGAGAATAAAAATTTAAAACAAATAAACATAAGTGACCATTTTTTTTCATCTGTCAGATTCGTAAACAATTTAAAGGTCAGAGTCTGAGGAAACATGAAGATATACTGATGAGAGTGAAAACGGGCATAATGATTTTGAAAGGCAATTGGGCAGTATTTATTAAAATTTCAAATGTCCATACCCCATGTACCAGCAACCCACTTTTGAAGTGTCCACTTAGAGAAACTTGACTGACTTCAGGAGGCCCCTACTGGTATGTTTGCTGCCACTCTGTATTAGAGAAAAATGAAACCACCTTATATAGCCATCAGAGGTTAGGGGTATATCAATCTTGTTAATTCTTTCAAAGAAGCAGCTCCTGGTTTCATTGATGATCTGTTCTACTGTTTTTGTTTTTGTTTTTGTTTTTAATTTCTGTATCATTGATTTCTACTCTAATCTTTGTTACTTCTCTTCTTCTGGACTTAAGGGTTATTTGCTCTTCTACCAGGTCCTTTAGGTATAAGGTTAGGTTCTGTATTTGAGATCTTTATTATTTCTTTTTTTTCAATTTATTTTTTTATTAACATATAATATATTATTAGCCCCAGGGGTACAGGTCTGTGAATCACCAGGTTTACACACATCACAGCACTCACCATAGCACATACCCTCCCCAAAGACCATAACCCCACCACCCTCTCCCTACACCCCTGCCCCCCAGCAACCCTCAGTTTGTTTTGTGAGATTAAGAGTCTCTTATGGTTTGTTTCCCTCCCAATCCCATCTTGTTTCATGTATTCTTTTTCTACTCCCACCCCCCCCACGACATTTATTATTTCTTAAGGAAGGCCTGCACTGCTATATACTTCCCTCTTAGGACTGCATTTGCTACACCCCAAAGGTTGGGGTTAGGGTTAGGTAATTTCCTGGTTGGCTCATTCATTTTTCAATAGGATGCTCTTTAACTTCCATGCATTTGTGGTCCTTCCAAATTTTTCATGTTGTTGACTTCAAGTTTCATAGCATGTGGTCTGAAAATATGCATGGTATGATCTCAAAATTTTTGTATGAGTTGAGTCCTGATTTGTGGCTCAGTATGTGATATATATATGTCAGTATGTATATTCTGTCAAAAAGAAAAGAGAAAGAATCGAAATAAATAAAATCATGAGGGAAAGAGGAGAGATCACAACCAACACTGCAGAAATACAAACAATTATAAAAGAATATTGTGAGAAATTATATGCCAACATATTAGGCAATCTGGAAGAAATGGATAAATTCCTAGAAACATACAAATTATCAAAACAGAAACAGGAAGAAATAGAACCTGAACAGACCCATGACCAGAAAAGAAATTGAATCAGTAATCAAAAATCTCTCCACAAACAAGATTCCAGGGCCAGATGGTTTCCCAGGGGAATTCTACCAAACACTTAAAGAAGAATTAATACCTATTCTTCTGAAACTGTTCCAAAACAAACAAACAAACAAACAAACAGAAATGGAAACAAAACTTCCAAACTCATTCTATGATGCTAGGATTACCTTGTTCCCCAAACCAGACAAAGGCCCCACTAAAAAGAAGAAGTACAGACCAATATCCCTGATGAACATGGATGCAAAAATTTCAATGAGATACTAGCTAATAGGATCCAACAGTACATTAAAAGGATAATTTAACACAACCAAGTGGAATTTATTTCTGGGCAGCAAGGATGGTTCAACATCTGCAAATCAATCAACATGATACACCGCATTAATAAAAGGAAGGAGAGGAACCATATGATCCTCTCAATAGATGCAGAAAATGCATTTGACAAAGTACGGCATCCTTTCTTGATAAAAACAACAACAACAACTCCACAATGCAGGGATGGAGGGAACATACTTCAACATCACAGAGACCATATACAAAAGACCCATAACAAATATTATCCTCGGGGGCACCTGGGTGGTTCAGTGGGTTAAAGCCTCTGCCTTCAGCTCAGGTCATGATCTCAGGTCCTGGGATCGAGTCCTGCATTGGGCTCCCTGCTCAGCTGGGAGCCTGCTTCCTCCTCTCTCTCTGCCTACTTGTGATCTCTATCTGTCAAATAAATAAATAAAATCTAAAAAAAAAATACATCCTCAATGGGGAAAAACCGAGAGGTTTTCCCTTCTGAGGTCAGGAACATGACAAGGATGTCCACTCTTACCACTGTTGTTCAATGTAGTACTGGAAGTCCTAGCCTCAGCAATTGGATAACAAAAAGAAATCAAAAGCATCCAAGCTGGCAAAGAAGAAGTCAAATTTTCACTACGTGTACATGGCATGATATTCTATGTAGAAAGACCCCACCAAAAAATTGTTAGAAGTGATACAGGAATTCTGCAAATTTGCAGGATATGAAATCAACACACGGAAGTCTGTTGCATTTCTATCCACTAACAATGAAGCAGCAGAAAGATAAATTAAGGAATCAATCTGTTTATAATTGCACAGAAAACATAAGATACAAAGGACTAAAGCTAACCAAAGAGGTCTGTACTCTGAAAACTACAGAACACTTATGAAAGAAATTGAGGAAGACACAAAGAAATGGAAAAAAAAAAACACACTCCATGCTCATTGATTGTAAGAACAAATATTGTTAATATGCCTGTGCTACCCAAAGCAACCTACACATTCAATGCAATCTCTATCAAAATACCACCAGCATTATTCACAGAGGTGGAAGAAACAATTCTAAAATGTGTATGGAACAAGAAAAGACCCCCAAATAACAAAGTAATGTTGAAAAAGAAAACCAAAGCTGGAGGTATTACAATTCCAGACTTCAAGCTGTACTGTAAACACTGAGACAGTAAGGTACTGGTATAAAAACAGACACATCAATCAATGGAACCCAGAAATGGGCCCACAACTCTGTGGCCAACTAATCTTCAACAAAGCAGGAAAGAATAGCCAACGGAAAAAAGTCTCTTCAACACATGGTGTTGGGAAAATTGGACAGCTTCATGCAGAAGAAAGAAACTGAACCACTTTCTTACACCATACACAAAAATTCAAAATGGATGAAAGACCTAAATGTGAGACAGGAATCCATCAAAATCCTAGAGGAGAAAACTGGCAGCAACCTCTTCGACCTCAGCCCAGCAACTTCTTGCTAGACATGTTTCCAAAGGCAAGGGAAACAAAGGCAAAAATGAACTATTGGGACTTCATCAAGATAAAAAGCTTTTGCACAGCAAAGGAAACAATCATTAAAACTAAAAGGCAATGTATGGAGTGGGAGAAGATATTAACAAATGATGTATCGCCAGTATCCAAATCTATAAAGAACTTATCAAACTCAACACCCAAAAAAACACAAAGTCCAGTGAAGTAATGGGCAGAAGACATGAACAGACATTTTTCCAGAGAAGACACAGAAATGGCTAACAGATAAATGAAAAGATGCCCAACATTCACACAGCATCAGGGAAATACAAATCAAAACCACAATGAGATACCACCTCACACCACTCAGAATGGCTAAAATTAACAACGTAGGAAATAACAGATGTTGATGAGGATGCAGATAAAGGGGAACCCTCTTATACTGTTGGGAATGCAAACTGGTGCAGCCACTCTGGAAAACAGTATGGAGTTTCCTCAAAAAGTTAAAAATAGAACTACCCTATGACCTGGCAGTTGTGCTACTACGTATTTATCCAGAGGATACAAATTTTATATTTGTTTATATTTGTTTATAGCAGCAATGTCCACAATAGTCAAACTATGGAAAGAGCCCAGATGTCCATTGACAGGTGAATGGATAAAGAAGTGGTATATGTATGCAATGGAATATTACTCAGCCATCGAAAAGAACGAAATCTAGCATTTGTGTGATGTGGATGGAACTAGAGGATATTATGCTAAGCAAAATAATTCAGTCAGAGAAAGACAAATACTATATAATTTCAGTCATATATGGAATTTAAGAAACAAAACAGACGTGACACCTGGGTGGCTCAGTTAGTTAGACAACTGCCTTCAGCTCAGGTCATAATCCTGGAGTCCTTTGATTGAGTCCCACATCGGGTGCCCTGCTCAGCAGAGAGTCTGCTTCTCCCTCTGACCCTCTCCCCTTCTCCTGCTCTCTTTCTTTCATTCTCTCTCTCAAATAAATAAATAAAATATATTTTTTTAAAAAGAAACAAAACAGATGAACTGGGGAAGGGAAGGAAAACTAAAATAAGAAAGAAACAGAAAGGGAGGCAAACCATAAGAGACTCTTAAATATAGGAAATAAACTAAGGGTTGCTGGAGGTAAAGTGGGGGGGGAATGGGGTAATTGGGTGATGGGCATTAAGGAGAGCATTTGAAGTTATGATCCCTAGGTGTTATATGCAACTGATGAATCACTAAATTCCAACCTGAAACTAATACTACACTCTAGGATAACTAAATTGAATTTAAATATAACATTTTAAAAATATATTCATCAGAGGAGTAAGGAAATAAATCAGGGCTCATCTAATTATGGAATTCCCTGAACAAGAATTCCAAAAAGAAAGCTAGGTTGATTTTGGTTTTGGTAGAAAGAGCTCCAAGATATATTGCCAAGTGAAGAAAGCAATTAGCCAAATAATATGGACAGTATGATCCTATTCATGTGAAAATGATAAATATCCACACTAACCTCCACATATCTGTATTGTTGTTCTGTCTCTACCCACTACCAACACAACTCCCAATGGAGAGGAGTTTGGTTAGAGCAATGAGACTGTTTGAGTGGCTACAATCCCCTAAAATCACCAACCTCATACTCATCCAACAGTAGTTGAAGGCTGCTACACAATTTGTGGGGCTTGAGGCAAAATGAAAATGGAGGGCTCCTTGTTTAAAGACCAGGGGAGAGGTGGGAAGTATAGTTAAACATACTAAAATTTACTATCAAATATAATAGGGGTGAGGTTGGAAGATGGCAGCAGAGTAGGAGGACCTAAGGCTCACCTCCTCCCATGACTATAACTACATAACTATTAAGTCATCCTAAGTACCCCAGACATTGACCTGAAGACTGACAGAACAAACTCCACAACTAAAGGGAAAGAAGAGGCCACATCAAAGAAGGTAGAAAGTGTGGAGAGCCAGTTTTGGAAGATACAGATTGTGGCTGCTGGAGTGAGGAGGAAGCTGTGGTCACAGAGAAGGGTGAGAGACAGACAAGCATGCAGAGAAAACAAATCCCCATAGCAACTGGCTTGGAAAGTGAGAGGGGCCAAATTTTGTCACTTTTGGCAACCAATGGGACTTAGAGACTGGAGTTTCAAATGTCAGTGGGTTTGGCTGAGATAGAGCCTGGAGGGCAGGGCCCTACTCTTGGACAAAAAGAGCAGGCAAACAGTCTGCAGACATACAGCATGGAAAGGGTGGTCTGAAGAGCACCTGGGGCACACAGTGGGGAGGTTATTTGCTCATCTCAGAGCATGTCCCATACAGAAAGTATTTAGGGAGAGACCCCTCCAGGAAGAAAGGAACAGGCCAGCACCATTTCCATCTCCCACCACTCAGTATAAGCACAGAGCCTCCTGTGGAAACCAGTGTGGTGACAACACTCATGACCTAAATTGCACTACACTAAGCCCTGCCACCCCAAGCTCCAGTGGAACTGTCTTTCTCAGGCACACTTGCCTCAGTCCCAACAAGGTGGTGACCCTCTATGAGAAGACAGGCCCAACCCCTGCTCACACCATGTCTTCCAACACAGGAGTCTACTGTAGCCTTGGTTTCTGCAGTGGTGGTGACAAGCCTCATTTCACAAATAGAACAGAGCACGCCTAGTTAAAAGGCACAACATTCAGGCCAGGGACCAAACTGTCTGCAACAGACAAACAGAACCTCTGCCTGAAGGAAATAGTGGCCAGGACACAATAGCAGAGCACATGCAGCACCCACTGGAGACACTCCTGCAAATAATAACAAATACCATATGATTTCACCCATATGTGGAATTTAAGAAACAAAACAGATGAACATAGGGGAAAGGAAGGAAAAATAAGATGAGAACAGAGAGGGGGGCAAACCATAAGAGACACTGGATTCTAGGAAACAAAGCGTTGTTGGAAGGGAGGTGGGTTGGGGGAAGGGATAATTGGTAATGGGCATTAAGGAGGGCACTTGATGAAATGAGCACTGGGTGCAACTGATGACTCACTAAATTCTACCTCTGAAAATAATTTTCAAAAGTCAATGCAAAAAGAAAAGACATAGGTGGACAGAATTAATAAAAAAAAACAAGACCCATCTATATGCTGCCTACAAGAGACTCAATTCAGACCTAAAGATACCTACAAATTGAAAGTAAAGGGTTGGAGAAATATCTATCACGCAAATGGATATCAAAAGAAATCCATTTCTTTTGTAATACTTACACTGGACAAAGAGACTTGAATACAAAGGCTGTAGGGGCACCTGGGTGGCTCAGCTGGTTTTACCTCTGACTCTTGTTTTCAGCTGGGGTCATGCTCTCAGGGTCTTGGGATGGAGCCCCATGTCAGACTCTCTGCTCGCTTGAGGTTCTCTCTCCCTCTCCCTTTGGCCCTTCCACTGGTGCTCTCTCTCTCTCTAAAATAAATGAATAAATCTTAAATAAATAAATAAATAACTGTAATAAGAGACAAAGACACATATAAAAACAAGTGGGTCAATCCAGCAAGAAGATACAACACTTATAAATATTTATGCAACCAACAAAGGAGTACTCAAATACATAAAATGGTTAATAACAAACATAAAAGAACTAATTGATAATAATACTGGAGGACTTTAACATTCCCACTTACATCAATGGAGAGATCATCTAAATAGAAAATCAACAAGGAAACAATGGCTTTGAATGACACATTAGAACAGATGTACGCAGAATATTCTATCCTAAAATAGCAGAATACACATTTTTTTCAAGTGCACATGAACATTCAACAGATCACATATTAGCTCACAAAACAAGCCTCAACAAATTCAGTAAGGTCAAAGTCATACCATGCATCTTTTCTGACCATAATGTTATGAAACTAGAAATCAACCACAAGAAAGAAATTTGAAAAGACCACAAACACATGGGGGTTAAAGAATGTGCTACTAAAGAATGAACCAGTCAACCAGGAAATCAAAGAAGAAATTTTTAAAAATATAGAAACAAATGAAAAAGAAAACACAACAGTCAACCTTTGGGATGCAGCAAAAGCGGTTCTAAAACAGAAGTGTGGGGGTGCCTGGGTGGCTCTGTGGGTTAAAGCCTCTGCCTTCAGCTCAGGTCATGATCCCAGGCTCCTGGGATCGAGCCCCACATCGGGCTCTCTGCTCCGCGGGGAACCTGCTTCCTCCTCTCTCTGCCTGTCTCTCTGCCTACTTGTGATCTCTGTCTGTCAAATAAATAAATAAAATCTTTAAAAAAACCCCACAAGTTTAGAGCAATACAGGCCTACCTCAGAAAGTGAGAAAAATCTCAAATAAACAAACCAGCCTTAACCCTTAGTGGGTTAAAACTGAGAGATTTTCCCCTAAGGTTAGCAACAATACAAGGATGTCCACTCTCATCACTTTTATTAAACATAGTATTGGAAGTCCTAGCCATAGCAATCAGACAACAAAAAGGAATAAAATGCATCCAAATCAGCAAGGAAGATGTCAAAATTTCACTATTCACAGATGACATACCATATATAGAAAACCTGAAAGACTCCACCAAAAAACTGCTAGGACTTAGGAACAAATTCAGTAAAGTCGCAGGATACAAAAATCAATGTACATAAACCTATTGGATTTCCACACACCAATAATGAAGAAGCAGAAGGAGAAATTAAGAAAACAATCCCATTTACAATTGTACCAAAAATAATTAGATAATAATAATAAGGAATAAACCTAATCAAAGAGTTGAAAGACCTGTACTCTGAATAGTATAAAACACTTAGGAAAGAAACTGAGGATGACAGAAAGAAATGGAAAGACATTCCATAATCATAGATTAGAAGAACCTATATTGTTAGAATATCTATATGCCTAAAGCAATCTACACGTATGATGCAATCAAAATACGAATGGCATTTTTCACAGAACAAGAATAAACAATCCTAAAATTTGTATGGAACCACAAAAGACCCTGAATAGCCATCTTGAAAAATAAAGCAAAACTGGAGGCATCGTAATTCTGGACTTCAAATTATAGCAAAAGCTGTAGTAATCAAAAAATTATGGTACTGGCATGAAAATAGACACATAGATCAATAGAACGGAATAAAAAACCCAGCACTGAACCCACGACTGCATGGTCAATTAATCTTTGACAAAGCAGGGCAGAATATCTAATTAGACAGTCTCTTCAACAAATGGTGTTGGGAAAACTGGACCACTTTCTTACACCATACACAAAAATAGATTCAATATGGATTAATCACCTATATATGAGACCTGAAACCATAAAAATCCTAGAAGTGAACATAGGCACTGACTTCTTTAACATTGGCTGTAGCAACTTCTTTCTAGATAGGACTTCTGAGGCAAGGAAAATATAAGCAAAATAAACTGTCAAAACTAAAAAGCAACCTATAGAATGGGAGAACATATTTGCCAGTGACATATCCAATGAAGGATTAGTATCCAACATATATAAGAGCTTATAAAATTCAACACCCTCAAAATGAATAATCCAATTAAGAAATAGGCAGGAGACATGAACAGATATTTTTCCAGAGCAGATATCCAGATGGCCAACAGACACAGGAAAAGATTATCAACATCGCTCATCATCAGGGAAATACAAATCAAAAGTACAATAACATATCACTTCATACCTGTCAGAATGGCTAAAGTCAACAACACAAGAAACAAGTGTTGGCGAGGATGGGGAGAAAGGGGAACACTCTTGCACCAATGGTGAGAGGCAAGGTGCTGCAGCCACTCTGAAAACAGTATGGAGGTTCCTCAAAAAGTTAAAAATAGAACTACTCTACCATCCAGCAATTTTACTACTAGGTATTTACCCAAAGAATACAAAAATACAGATTCAAAGGGGGTACATGCACCCTGATGTTTATAGCAGCATTATCAACAATAGCCAAATTATGGAAACAGCCAAAGTATCTATCAACTGATGAATGGATAAAGAAGATGTGGGCTGTGTGTGTGTGTGTGTGTGTGTGTGTATCCCACATCTATATATAAATATGTGTGTGTATATACATACAGAGTGGACTATTACTCAGCCATAAAACTGAACAAAATCCTACCATTTGCAATGACATGGGTGGAGCTAGAGAGTATTAAACTAAGCCAAATAAGTCAATAACAGAAAGACAAATACCATATGGTTTCACTCATATGGGTAATTTAAGAAACAAAACAAATGAGCAAAGAGAGAAAGAGAGAGAGAGAGAGAGAGACAGAGAGAGAGACACAGAGAGAGAGAAACCAAGAAACAGACTCTTAACAACAGAAAATAAACTTGTGGTTACCAGGAGGGAGGTTGTTCGTGGATTGTATTAAATAGGTTTGGGGGACTAAGAAGTGCACTTGTGATGAACACCCGGTGTTCATCATCAATGGAAGCATTGAATCACTATATTGTACACCTGAAATTAATATTACACTGTATGTTAACTAGCTGGAATTTATAGAAAAACTTTAAAAGAAAGAATAAAAAAACTTTCCTGACTCCCTTTTCTGCAAATTCAGTTAGTCATCAAAATTTATATTTGGGGCGCCTGGGTGGCTCAGTGGGTTAAAGCTTCTGCCTTCGGCTCAGGTCATGATCCCGGGATCCTGGGATCGAGCCCCACATCGGGCTCTCTGCTCAGCGGGGAGCCTGTTTCTCCTCTCTCTCTGCCTGCCTCTCTGCCTACTTGTGATCTCTGTCTGTCAAATAAATAAAATCTTTTAAAAAATTTATATTTTTAGGGGCGCCTGGGTGGCTCAGTGGATTAAGCCGCTGCCTTCGGCTCAGGTCATGATCTCAGGGTCCTGGGATCGAGCCCCACATCAGGCTCTCTGCTCCGTGGGGAGCCTGCTTCCTCCTCTCTCTCTGCCTGCCTCTCTGCCTACTTGTGATCTCTCTCTGTCAAATAAATAAATAAAATCTTAAAAAAAATTTATATTTTTAGGAACCTCATTTTCTTTTTAAAAGTTTTTTTTTATTCGTTTATTTGTTTATTTACAGCATAACAGTGTTCATTGTTTTGGCATCACACCCAGTGCTCCATGCAGTACGTGCCCTCCCTATTACCCACCACCTGGTTCCTCAACCTCCCCCCACCCCGCCCCGTCCCTTCAAAACCCTCTGTTTGTTTTTCAGAGTCCATAGTCTCTCATGGTTCATCTCCCCTTCCAGTTTCCCTCAACTCCCTCTCCTCTCCATCTCCCCATGTCCTCCATGTTATTTGTTATGCTCCACAAATAAGTGAGACCATATGATCCTTGACTCTCTTTGCTTGACTTATTTCGCTCAGCATAATTTCTTCCAGTCCCGTCCATGTTGCTACAAAAGTTGGGTATTCGTCCTTTCTGATGGAGGCATAATACTCCATTGTGTATATGTACCACATCTTCCTTATCCATTCATCCGTTGAAGGGCATCTTGGTTCTTTCCACAGTTTGGCGACCGTAGCCATTGCTGCAATAAACATTGGGGTACAGATGGCCCTTCTTTTCACTACATCTGTATCTTTAGGGTAAATACCCAGCAGTGCAATTGCAGGGTCATAGGGAAGCTCTATTCTTAATTTCTTGAGGAATCTCCACACTGTTCTCCAAAGTGGCTGCACTAACTTGCATTCCCACCAACAGTATAAGAGGGTTCCCCTTTCTCCACATCCCCTCCAACACACGTTGTTTCCTGTCTTGCTAATTTTGGCCATTCTAACTGGTGTCAGGTGGTATCTCAATGTGGTTTTAATTTGAATCTCCCTGATGGCTAGTGATGATGAACATTTTTTCATGTGTCTGATAGCCATTTGTATGTCTTCATTGGAGAAGTGTCTGTTCATATCTTCTGCCCATTTTTTTATATGATTATCTGTTTTGTGTGTGTTGAGTTTGAGAAGTTCTTTATAGATCCTGGATATCAACCTTTTGTCTGTACTGTCATTTGCAAATATCTTCTCCCATTCCGTGGGTTGCCTCTTTGTTTTGTTGACTGTTTCCTTTGCTGTGCAGAAGCTTTTGATCTTGATGAAGTCCCAAAAGTTCATTTTTGCTTTTGTTTCCTTGGCCTTTGGAGACATATCTTGAAAGAAGTTGCTGTGGCTGATATCGAAGAGGTTACTGCCTATGTTCTCCTCTAGGATTCTGATAGATTCCTGTCTCACGTTGAGGTCTTTTATCCATTTCGAGTTGATCTTTGTGTACGGTGTAAGAGAATGGTCGAGTTTCATTCTTCTACATATCGCTGTCCAGTTTTCCCAGCACCATTTATTGAAGAGACTGTCTTTTTTCCATTGAATATTTTTTCCTGTTTTGTCGAAGATTATTTCACCATAGAGTTGAGGGTCCATATCTGGGCTCTCCACTCTATTCCACTGGTCTATGTGTCTGTTTTTATGCCAGTACCACACTGTCTTGGCGATCACAGCTTTGTAGTAAAGCTTGAAATCGGGTAACGTGATGCCGCCAGTTTTGTTTTTGTTTTTCAACATTTCCTTAGTAATTCGGGGTCTCTTCTGATTCCATACAAATTCTAGGATTATTTGCTCCAGCTCTTTGAAAAATACTGGTGGAATTTTGATCAGAATGGTGTTAAAAGTATAGATTGCCCTAGGCAGTATAGACATTTTAACAATGTTTATTCTTCCAATCCAAGAGCATGGAACAGTCTTCCATCTTTTTGTGTCTTCTTCAATTTCTTTCATGAGTGTTCTGTAGTTCCTCGAGTACAGATCCTTTACCTCTTTGGTTAGGTTTATTCCCAGGTATCTTATGGTTCTTGGTGCTATAGTAAATGGAATCGATTCTCTAATATCCCTTTCTGTATTTTCATTGTTAGTGTATAAGAAAGCCACTGATTTCTGTACATTGACTTTGTATCCTGCCACGTTACTGAATTGCTGTATGAGTTCTAGTAGTTTGGGGGTGGAGTCTTTGGGGTTTTCCATATAAAGAATCATGTCATCTGCGAAGAGAGAGAGTTTGACTTCTTCCTTGCCAATTTGGATACCTTTTATTTCTCTTTGTTGTCTGATTGCCGTTGCTAGAACTTCTAATACTATGTTGAACAAGAGTGGTGAGAGTGGGCATCCTTGTCATGTTCCTGATCTCAACGGGAAGGCTGCAAGCTTTTTCCCATTGAGGATGATATTTGCTGTGGGTCTTTCATAGATAGATTTTATGAAGTTCAGGAATGTTCCCTCTATCCCTATACTTTGAAGCGTTTTCATCAGGAACGGATGCTGGATTTTGTCAAATGCTTTTTCTGCATCAATTGAGAGGATCTTTTTAAAAGTTTTTTTATTTGAGTATAGTTTACCCACAATGTTACATTAGTTCCAGGTATACAACATAGTAATTCAACTCCTCCATACATTATGCTGTGCTCACAAGTGTAGCTACCATCTTTCACCATACAGAGCTATTACATTATCACTGACTGTATTCCCTATGCCATACCTTTACTACCGTGACTCATTCATTCTATAACTGGAAGCCCGTATCTTTCATTCCTCTACACCCATTTTGCCTATCCCCCCAACGGTCTCCCCTCTAGCAATCATCAGTTTGTTTTCTGTAGTTACAGGTTTTATTCTTTTTTTTGCTTATTAATTCATTTTATTTTTTCGATTTAGCAACCTTACTTCCATCCAGTATAATGGAAAGCACCATCAGTCACAATATTGCAAATGGTATTTGATAACTTTTCATTTTGAAAGGGAGCTCTGTTGGTGCAACCGTTACTGGGACTGTTTTTTGTAGGCAACAGTATGATGGATTTCTGATAAGTTGTTTCAAAAGAAAAATTTTAAGGCATCTAGAGCAGATGATTCTTGTGGAAGACTTTTTCAAAAAACAAATTAACTCTTGGACGCCTGGGTGGCTCAGTTGGTTAAGCAACTGCCTTCCGCTCAGGTCATGATCCCAGAGCCCTGGGATCCCGGCACTGGGCTCCCTCTGCTCTGCGTGGAGCCTGCTTCTTCCTCTCCCTCTGCCTGCCACTTCCCCTGCTTGTACTCTCTCTCAGTCAAATAAATAAATAAAATCTTAAAAAAAAAACCAAAACTCTTCAGGTGGTGTCTGGCTCCTGTAGTGGAAGTGGTGCATGGGAAGGTGCTGGAAAGTCAAACAGAGGGAGACGTGTCCTCCGGAGGTGGCTAGCAGAGTAGACCCGCCTCCAGTCGCATGATTCCTCCTGCTCATGGGACATAACCAGGGGGCCCCAGCTTCTGCAAGTGTAAACAGCCCTGGAACCATCGTGCAGAGTGCTTGAACAAGTCTTCTCTGTTCATTTGATGCAATGAAGTATAGCAGATGAAATGGGGAAAGGGGAGAGAATCACCTTTAACAATATTAATTGTTAAATGTTTGTTGGGGTTTTTTAAAGATTTATTTATTTTAAAGAGAGAGAGAGAGCACAAATGGGAGGGGCAGGGAGAGGGAGAGAGAATATCAAGCAGACTCCATGCTAAGCACAGAGCCTAACGCAGGGCTTCATCACAACCTGAGCTGAAACCAGGTTTCAGTCCAGCTGGACACTCGACTGACTGCACCACCCAGGCACCCCTAAATGTTTTTATAATGTTTGGAATTGTTAAATTGGCTTTGCTGAAACAGAATTTCACCCTTAAGATACTATTTGAATGTTGGTTTCAATAAAGGCTCTTGAAATTGTTTAAAAAAAAAACCAAAAAACAATGTAAGTGTAACAGGGGAGGCCCAAGAATATATTAAAAAAAGGAGCCAGGTCAGAGAGAGTGGGGAAAATCATTCCAAAAATAATGTGATTTGACATCAGAAAGATGAGCAAGAATAAATAATGTGGGGTTTGTGTTGTGTGTGTGTGTGTGTCTGTGTGTATATGTGGATGTGTGTATGTTGTGTGTGTGGATGGATGTGTGTATAGATATATGGGTGTATGCATGTGTGCATATGTGTGTATGAATCTGTGTGGGTATGTATGTGTGTGTAGATATATGGATATGTTTGGGGGGTATATGGATGTGTGTGCAAATGTGTGTAGATGTGTGGGCATGTGTGGGTTTGGGTGGATGGATGTGTGTGTAGATGTATGGGTGTGTGTGTCTGTGTGTGTGTAGATGGGTATGTATGTGTATGTGTGTGTATAAATGTGTCTGTGTGCATGTGGGTATGGACATGTGTGCAGATGTGTGTGAATGTGTATAGATGTGCAGGCATGTGTGGTTTGGGTGGCTGGATGTGTGTGTGTAGATATATGGGTGTGTGTGTATGAATTGTGGTTTTGGGTGGATGAATGTGTGTGGATGTATGGATGTGTGTGTGTGTGTATTTGTGTGCATAAGAGAAGCAGTAGAGGCAGAGCCTAGAACCAACACTGAGGGCAGAACTTGTGGGAAGAGGAAGCAGCATGCTCCAGGTCCTGAACGAAGTCCAGTTGGATGGGTGACAGGAGCACAGCGAGGCAGCTGTGGAGCGGTGTGGGACGCAGATGAAACCAGGCAGCCCTCAGTTCTGTCTCAGAACGCACTGTGCCAAAGAAAGGCGAATCCAAAGCCAAAGAAAAGCTGGGAAGAGTGATGTGTACCTTTCCTGAAGAACATGTAGCATTGCTGAAGTGGGGAGCCTCATCCGCCTTCCTCATTTTCCTGAATCCCAGGAGCCTCTGTGTGGAAAACAAAGCCTGGACTCTAAAGGGAGGATGAGGGAGGAAGGGTGTCTGAATGATCCCCCTCTCTTGTCTTTGTTTTAGGGACCCCCACGTATCTGAAAACAGATCGGACACTTGTTGCTCTTTGAGAATCAATCTATTGATTACCCTCACGGGGTCTACAGATGAGATGCGTTTGCCGCCATCCCTCCCCCTCCTGTTGTCTGCAGGTATACCAGTGACAGATCATTTTTAATTGTCCTTTTTGACCTTTTCGGCTAACATGAGGTGGAAGAGGGGGTAACGTGATCAGTGTTCCTTTCCTAAATTCCGGCCTTCTCCTCCTTGCTGCACAAGACAAGGAAAATATTGGCACAGGTCCCTGGGGGCTCTGTGAGACATCTTGGACTTTTTCCTAAAAACAATAGGACATCGGCTGATGATCTTAAGCAGAGGAGTGTGATGAGGTTTTTGAGCCAACATCAGAGAATTTCATCTCTCTTGACTCGCCATGAAGTGTTCCCAAGCGGGACGCCATCCCGTGCCTGGCCGTTTGCTCCAAGGCGCCATCTCTCAAGCTCAGCGCTGTCCACACTGTGGACCAGATCATTCCATCTTGTAGGCAGTTGTACTGGTGTTGTAGGTTGTTCATTAGATGCCAGTCACCCTGCCCCCCAACTCTGGGTGTGAAAATCAAAAACATTTTTATATTGCCAGGTGTTCTCTGAGAGGAGAGGGCGAAATTGCCCACGTAGAGAAGCACTCTGCCCTTTGGTTTCAGGCTCACCTTTTTTTCTCACCATTTCATGGGACTCTCCTCTAAATTACATCTATCCAAGATACATGGAAGTCTCTGATTCCATAGATACTGATATTAGAGCCTTCCATTTAAGCTTCTGTGGATTTTCTTCTTTTGCTGATAAGATGCAAATCCCTTGCTGACCCTTCAACCACTTTCTGAGAATCTTGTCCAGCCCCATCCCATTTGCCTGACTGGCTTCTCCTTAACTCAAATGGGCTTACCTCTCTCACATCTTCATGGGCATAATTCATTATGTGGTGGTCATATAAAAGCTTGGACAAGGGGGGGGGGGCATTGGATCACCGTGATATGACAAACACTTTTCTGTGTTGGGAACTCTCAAGGTCTTTTATGATTTACTGGGGATGACTTGAGACCCTTCAGTTGTTTGAGATTTTTTAAAAAAATGACCTTGAACATGATGATCTCTGGTTAACAAGTTAAAAAAAATTAACTCTTCATACAAATCACTTTTGTGAAAGTCTGAATCGAATTTTAAATATAAATTTATACAATGGCATTTGGTGTTTCCTCTGACATTTCATGTAACTGTGGAGGTGTGCTATAGACTGAATTCTTGTGTTCCCCTCCCCAGCTTTATGTATCAAAATCCTAATCCCCCATGTGATAGTATTAGGAGATGGTGTCTTTAGTAAATGATTAGGCCTTGAGGGCAGAGCCCTCATGACTGGGATTAGTGCCCTTATGAGAGAGACCCCAAAGAGCTCCTTCACCCCATCCACCACACAGCAAGGAGATGGCCATGGGTATGAATCGGAAAGTGGGCTCTCACCCGACACTGAATCTGCCAAACCCTTGTTCTTGGACTTCCTAGCCTCCAGAAATAAAATTTTGCTATACCAACTTAAAGAGACTAAGACAGGCTCATATAAGAAATGGAAAATGCCTTCACTATTTATAACTCAAAATGCCTGTTTATGTTTTTTAGCACTGTATCTTCAGTTACAAGGAAAACACTTTTAAACTGTCTTCCTCATTAATAATCAGTGCACCGGAAGCTTTCATCAAATGTGTTTAATGTGATGATCTTTAAATTTCCATTTTTATTCCTGTCGTTATTTGTTGCAGTGTCGCAGCAGTTTTGAAAACCAGAGATACTAAACTCTTCAAAGAACTGTAACTCCCGATGTACTTTACTGCAATGTCCATGGATACACTTTTATTTTGTTACCATTTACTGACAAAGTTTTCTACCCCAGCACCAGCAGTTCCTGTCCTAGGGCTCAAGCCAGAGTTAATATTTGTGCAGACGCTGCAAGGACAGGCTATGGGGATAGAAGGGCAAGATTGCCTCTTACACTGGGCCCCATCACTGCCTCTAGGCAGAAGCCATCCCCTCTCTCAGGGCTCTAGCCACCCCACCACCACTTCTATTTTTACTGCTGCTGCACCATTGTCACTGGCCCACTGTCTCCCCTCTGGGCTGCATGGCACCCCAGGCTCCCCCAGATGCACTGGTGCACACCAGGTGGACTGACCACCTGCTCAGCATGCACATAACCTACCATGCACATTGTGATCCAGTGTATCTCTACCGCTTACGTGTACACTCCATAGTCACATTGGACTATAATTACAAGACACAAGTTCAAAGACAAAATTATTTTTTAAGGATTTTATTTGACAGAGAAAGAGACAGAGAGAGAGGGAACACAAGTGGGGTGGGGAGTGGGAGAGGGAAGGGTCCCCATTGAGCAGGGAGCCCGATGTGGGGCTCGATCCCAGGACCCTGGGATCATGACCTGAGCCAAAGGCAGATGCTTAACAAGTGAGCCACCCAGGCACCCCTCAGTGACAAAATTATTAAGAATGTCAAGACAGCAACCCCACAGGTGGCACATTCTTAAAGCAAGCCTGGAGGAGTGGGTTTGTGTCCTCAACCTAGTAGTTTGGCACCTAAGGGACCATTCTGCGAGTTTTCATCCCAAGTGAGTGTAAACCCTCTTTTGGTTTCTGTGATTCAGATTATGTGAAAATGGTTGAATACCTTCCCCTGATCTGAGAAACACCAGTTGTTTTTACTTTATTTTTTATTTTTTTATTAACATATAATGAATTATTAGCCCCAGGGGTACAGGTCTGTGAATCGCCAGGTTTACACCCTTTACAGCACTCACCATACCAGTTGTTTTTAAATCCAATTAGTGGAGTAATGGAGTGTGGAAGGGCCTAGACTCAGGACCTGTATCACCAGGAACTCCATCTTGGCCACGGACTAGCTATATGACCTCGAGCAAGTGATAAAGTCTCTATTCAGGCATACCTTGTTTTATTGTACTTTGCTTTATTGTGCTTTGTATATAGTAGGGTTTTGTTTTTTGTTTTTTTTTCTTTTTCTTCTTTTTTTTACAAGTTGAAGGTTTGTGGCAGCCTTGCATCAGCAAATCTATTTGTACCTTTTTTCTGATGTCATTTGTATCTCTGTGTCACATTTTGGTAATCCTTACAATACGTCAAACTTTTTCATCATCATCATCATTATTATTATATTTGTTACGGTGATCTCTTATTAACGATCTTTGATGTTACTGTTGTCATTGTTTTGGGGCACCATGAACTGTGCCACATAAGGCAGGAAATTTAATTGATAAATATTGTGTGTGTTCTGTTTGCTCCACCCTCCAGCCGTTCCCCATCTCTCTCATTCTCCTCAGGCCTCCCTATTCCCTGAGACACAGTATTGAAATTAAGTTAGTTAATAACCCTACAATGTCCTCTTAAGTGTTCAAGTGAAGTGAAGAGTTACAGGTCTTCAAACCACGAGCTAAAAATGATTAGGCTTAGTGGGGAAGACATGTTGAATGCCAAGATAGGGCAGAAGCTGGGCCTCTTGCATCAAACAGTCAAATTGTGAACGCAAAAGAAAAGTTTCTGAAGGAAATTAAAATTGCTACTCCAGTGGACACACAAATGGTAAGAAAGTGAAACAGCCTTGGGGCACCAGGGTGGTTCAGTCAGTTAAGCCTCTGCCTTCAGCTCAGGTCATGATCTCAGGATCCTGGAATCAAGCCCCACGTCAGGCTCTCTGCTCAGCGGAGAGCCTGCTTCTCCTTCTCCCTCTGCCTGCCGCTCTCCCTGCTTGTGCTCGTTCTCTCTCTGTCAAATAAGTAAAATCTTTATTTTAAAAAAAATAAAGTGGAACAGGATTATTGCTGATATGGAGGAAGTTTAGTGGTCTGGATAGAAGATCAGACCAACTACAACATTCCCTTATGCCAAAGCCTAATCCAGAGCAAGGCCCTAACTCTTCAATTGTGTGAAGGCCGAGAGAGGTGAGGAGGCTGCAGAAGAAAAGTTTGAAGCTAGCTGAGGTTGGTTCATGAGGTTTAAGGAAAGAAGTAATCTCTAAACACAAAGGTGTAAAGTGAAGCAGCAAATGCTGATGTAGAAGCTGCAGCAAGGTATCCAGAAGATCTAGCTAAGGTAATTCATGAAGGTGGCTATGTTCAACAACAAATTTTCAATGTAGACAAAACGGCCTTCGATTGGGAGAAGACGCCATCTAGGACTTTCATAGCGAGAGAAGAGAAGCCAGTCCCTGGCTCCAGGCTGACTCTCATTAGGTGCAAATGCAGTTGGCGACTTTTAGGTGAAGCCAATGCTCATCTACCATTCTGAAAACCCTAGGGCCCTTAATGGGGTTCAAGCCTGGCTCAGTCGATAGAGCACGTGACTCTTGATCTCAGGGTCATGAGTTTGAGCCCCATATTGGACACAGAGTTTATTTTTTTCCATTTTATTTTTTTTCAGTGTTCTAGCATTCATTGTTTTTGCACCACACCCAGTGCTGCATGCAATATGTGCCCTCCATAATACCCACTACCAGGCTCATCCAACCCCTTTCCCCCTTCCCCTCCAAACCCCTCAGTTTGTTTCTCAGAGTCCACAGTCTCTCATGGCTTGAGATTTTATTTATTTATTTGACAGACAGAGATCACAAGTAGGCAGAGAGGCAGGTGGCTGGGGGTGGGGGGTAGGCTTCCTGCTGAGCAGAAAGCCTGATGCAGGGCTTGATCCCAGGACCTGGAGACCATGACCTGAGCTGAAGGCAGAGGCTCAACCCACTGAGCCACCCAGACACCTCCAGAGTTAAAAAAAAGAAAAAAAAAAGAATTCTGCTAAATTACTCTGCCTGCGCTCTATAAATGGAACAAAGCCTGGATGACAACACGTCTGATTATGTGGCTTACTGAATATTTTAAGCCCACTATGGAAACCTACTGCTCAGAAGAAAAGATTCCTTTCCCAAGGACAATGTACCAGTCACCCAACATTTCTGATAGAGATGTATGTACAATGAGGTTAATGTTGTTTTCATACTTGCTATGCAACATCCATTCTCTAGCCCATGAATCAAGGAGTAATTTCAATTTTCACGTCATTACTTAAGAAATACCTTTCCTAACAGTATAGCTGCCATAGTGATTTCTTTGATGAACCTAGGCAATGTAAATGGGAAACCTTCCAGAAAGGATTCACCATTCTAGATGCCATTAAGAACATTCATGATTCATTGAAAGAAGTCAACATATCAACATTAACAAGAGTTAAGAAGTTGATTCCAAGCAGAGAGTTTTCCCTCTCAGAACCTAGATTTCCCCCTTCAGCCAAGGAAAAGGTGATTGTTTCATAGGCTTGTGTCTGCAACTAGGACCCTGCAAGGGTCATCATATCCCCTGGGGGGATTTCAGACACATTGAAGGAGAAAGGGGGGACTCATCTGCACAGCTCCAGACAGTTCTTCACCCCTCTCCCTCCACTCGTTGCCACTAAGGAGTTGCTGAT
Organism: Meles meles; assembly: GCF_922984935.1. Lineage (NCBI taxonomy): Eukaryota > Metazoa > Chordata > Mammalia > Carnivora > Mustelidae > Meles > Meles meles. Next base: position 47,305,104 of record NC_060087.1, on the reverse strand, counting down.
CAACCCTGTGGCCCAGGAGCAGTGCAGAGCAGACAACCAGACCTGCATGGCCCCTTCCCTTCACAAGCTTGGAGAAGGGCAGGATGCCTGCCACCTGAGACCTCTCCACCAAGGGTTTCATTCTTCCTCTGAGGCTCTGCCAGGCCCAGCACATGATTGGAAGAATGAATTAAATGCCCAGTTCTTACTGTTAAGTTCTGCTATGCAATCACAGCTGCCATGATAGATATTTTTTTATCAGTGCTTGGTTGGCTTTAAATAAAATGCACTCTATTCCTAAAAAAAAAAGTCATGGGTGACTTTTGACTTTGAGGTGTTCAAGACTTCAGTGGAGGAAGTATTTGCAGGGTTTGAGGGATTGACTCCATTTTTTGAAAGAAGTTCTACTGTGGATAAAATGCTATCAAATGGCTCTACATGCTATAGAGAAATAATTTCTGAAAGGAAGAGTAAATCGATGTGGCAAACTTCATTGTTGTCTTATTTTAAGAGATTGCCACAGCCACCCCAGCCTTCAGCATCTATCATCCTGATCATCCAGCAGCCATCAACACTGAGGCAAAACGCTGCACCACCAAAAAGATTACAACTCGCTGAAAGGTCAGATGATTGTTAGCACTTTTTAGCAATGGAGCTTGAACTCATGGCCTCAAGATTAAGAGTCATGTGCTCTACGGCCTGAGCCAGCCAGGTGCCCCAACAATAAAGTATTTTTAAATTGAGGTATCTATGTTGGTTTTTTAGACATAATGTTATTGCACACTGAATAGGCTAGTATAGTGTAAACATAACTTTTATATGCACTGGGAAACCAAAAAGTTCATTTGACCGACTTTATCATGATATTCACTTTATTGCAGTGTTCAGGAACTGAACCCACCATATTTTTAAGATATGCTTGTATTCCTTATACTTAAAATAGGGGTAGTACCAGTCCCTACTTTACAGGGTTGCTCTAAGGATTGAGTGAGTTAATGCATGCATATAAGGAGCCCAGAACAGTGCTCAGCCCATCGTAAGTCCTCAGATAATGCATTTGTCATTATTTTTCTTTTGTTTTCACTGTCCTTGTACTTCTCAGTCTGTTTTGGAGCAAGCCTGTTCTTCCTCATGTAATTTTTTCCATTTCCCTCTCTTTCTCCTGTACTTTATAGTCCACTTTAGCCCTTATCATTTTTCATCTAACCAGTTAAATGTACATAACATATGCAGAGAGATGAATTGGAAAAGAGGCCACTGAGGTTCCCCCTAAGGAAGTAGACAGGGACTGAGTGGTGGGCAGGGGGTATCTTCAGCCTGTTTGAATGTTTACAATGGGAATGCATTTACTATTGTTTCTGCAATTAAAAGGAAATGTTTATAACTGCTAAGTGGAGGTGGTGTAGGGGAGGAAAGACTCCAGGGCAGCCTCCTTCTATCATGCACTGATGCTATGAGGGACACAACCAGACGACACATTTCCAGGGCTGCAGCCAGCTGCCCCCTATCCATGGCAGTGCCAAGAGTTCCTTTGTCCGCAAAATATGCCTCAGATTCACCTCTCTGTTGGCTTTGTCTTTCCCATTAGCCTTTAGCATGCCCACCCTGCCACCCAAGGACACCGGGGAGGAACTCTGGGGGATGAGGACTACTGTACCTGGGTCAGAGGCCAGCTCCTGTGAAGGCTTTCCTGACATACCAAGTGAACAGTTTGAATTAACTGTGGCTCTTTTTTCCCCACACATGTTGTTGATACCTGCCTAGGCAGCACTTAGGGTTTGACTTTTTTTTGGCTTTGTGTTGTTCATCGAACTTTGACTCTCTCATTAGACTGTTTACTCAGTAAGGGTAAATACAGGGTCTCTTATTCATGGCTGGAGACCCCACCCCAGTCACCACCTGTAACTGCCCAGTCCATCATAAATGCTCAGGAAGTGTTTTATTGAAAGGGTACCCTGAACTGCCCCCTCCACCACATTAGGAATTTTGCACTTTTTATTCCTTCTGCCCTGTCCCTGGCCACTTCGTATTATTCAGATCTCAGATTACACACTGCCTTCTCCAAGTGCCCTTCCTTGAGTACCCTGTCTAAAAACAGACTAACTTCTACCCGAATCCTTCTCTATCTCATAACTTGTTTTATTTCCCTCATAGCACTCACTGCAATCTGAAATTCTCATGTTTGACTCACTTTATTGTCTGTTTCCCTAGCTGGGATGTGAATCACAGGAGGGCAGGGACCTTGTCTTTTTGTGTTTGCCTTTGAGTCCCCAGTGCTTAGGACAGTGACTGGTATATAGCACGTGCTCAATAAATATATGAATGAAACTCTATTTGTTTGGTTATTGACTGACCCCCAAGTAGAATGTCAGCTCCATGGAGGCCAGGATCTTATCTGGGTTATCACTACATCCTCAGCACCTAGCATGGTGCCTGGTGTGTAATAAATGCTCAAGAATTTCTGGGTCAGTGAATTAATGTCTCATGCACACTTTAACACAACATGCTCCAAACTGAACTTAGTTTCTTCTTCTCCACCAAACCTGCTTTTCCTTCTGTGCATTCTAGTTCAGTCAATGGCATCATTATCCACTCCTGACACCCAATGCAGAAATGAACTCACACTCCTTTCACTCCCTCATGTACTAGTTTCAATTAGTCTCCAAACCCTGCCTATTCAACCTCCAAAATATTTCACTTATCTAATCCTTTTCTACCTGTGTGACAGCTATCTTGATTCAGTCCTCATCTTTTTTTTTCTTTCATTACTAATGCAACAGCCTCCTCCCTCCTGTCTCCCTTCATTTTTCCTTTTTATTATGGAAGACTTCGTAACATTACATGGCATCCTTGTGCAGGGGCCATGTTAATCTTTTTTGTGTCTTTCCAATTTTATTATGGCCAAAATAAGTCCATCCTGCTTCCTTGTGAAGCTAAGAAGCTTTAGCTGTGGGACCTATCACTTGCCATATGGTCATGTTGTCATATATTTTTATAAAGTTTGCAAACTATATTTAAAGCACAATTGGTTAAAACTGCTTTCCTCTTCCACTGGTTTCCTCCTAGTCACACTTCCCCTTGTATTAGGTGGTGTTGGAGCTGCCTGACATTTTTGAGACCCAGCTAAGTGAAAGCTGATTTAGGAGTTACATTTAGTTTGGGTTTGGTTAGACATCGTATCTCTTCGATTTATAATTATTACCCAGGTGTAGTAATAGCTTCTAGAAATACTCTGTCCGCCTTTGAGCCCAATTTTGTATTCACAACTCTGTATTCTTTTTTTAAAGTCCTACCTCACAAACTGTATAAGCTTCAGGTCCCACTAAACCTCGATTTTCCCCTGGCTAAGACACAAATGTGATTCAGTTGCTCTCGCTCAAACACTTTCAGTGGTTTGTTACTGCTTACACGGTAAAATCTAATACTTAATTTCTCTTTGTAGAACGTTTTCTCATGTGCTTCTATGCATTTGTACATGTTGATTCTTTTACCTACCATGCTCTTGCTTGTTAATTTATTGGACCTACAGATCTCCCTGACACCTTCCTTGACAGCAGTAAGCAATTTCTGATGCACTTTCATGATTTTATTTTGCACTTTGCAAGAGGTACCTGTGTGCTTACTGGACCTTGTAATCCAATTGTTGACTTACAAGCTTGTCTCCTGCCTCCACTGGCAATTTTCCCACTGCAGAGTCTCTCTTCAACATTGTATCCCCAGGGCTTAAGCCACCACTACTTAGAAAATTGGTGTGCACACATATATTTTCTTGTTTAAAGTGGTGGGAACCTTTAAAAAAATGAAATAGTATGAGGATTCCTAGAGAATATTCTAGAATGTCAGGAAACACCAGCGCCACTTTGAAGTATGTGTGTGGAGCTCCATTCTTTCAAACCCTTCTCCCACCCAACCCTCAGGCTGTAGTCAGAAAATCTTGGGACTTGTGCATGAAAATCCTTACACTGTAGCTAAAGCAAACTGAACTGAAACAGTGGAGTCAAAGAAAGAGTTCAGAGGGCGCTGGGAAGTCGACAGAAGCTTTATGAAGGAACTAGGATTGAGGGACCAATTGAGGGACCAACGACAGAACACGGGGGTAGTAGAGGGTGCAAAGTTCAACTTCTAGGCTCTAAAATTCAAGCCACGTGTCTTCCCTAAGCCCGTGTGGTCACTTGAGAATAGTAAGAGAGCTTCCCTTACAGGGTGAAGAATAAACGCTTCGGAGACAGTGCAAAACAGCCTACCCGCTGAATGTGCGCGAAGAACAGAAGCTGTTGTTCGTACTCCACCCCTTCCCTGGCCCAAGCCCGCCCCTACCGTCACCCATTAGTTTTGCCAGTTTGCAGTCACTGAGTTCACCTCCTCTCAAAGGATGAAAAGGCTGAGGAGGGGGAGGGGAGGTAGGGAAGGAAGGAGTGGAGGCGGAGGAGGAGTGAGTGTGAGTGAGTGAGTGTGTATGTGTTGGCGCCGGGGGTGTTGGGGGTGGTGGTGGTGCTTAACTCCCCGTTTACCCGGAGGAGGAGGAGGAGGAAAACTAGGGAGGTTCTTGGCCCCACTCAAAATGGAGCCAAGCGACTGCCTCGCCTAAGATGGTGGCTTAAGGTCCTTAGCCTCGATTGGTTACCTAGAGGAAACGAACAGGACCAAAGGTAGCCGAATCCCTTCCCCTTTTCTCAAGGTGGCGCCCCGCCTCTGCTGGCGTCACGCGGGAGGCGCTAGCTTCCCTTCCCCGCCTTTGCCGCGGTTACCTCTGTGCCCAGCCCTCATAAGATGGCGGTCGGGTAGCCTCCCCGTGGCGGCGCCGCCACTCTCAATATGGTAGCTGTTTACCCCATATTTCTCCTCCCCTCTTCGCTTCAACTTCCTCCTTGTTTTGAATAAACTTTATTGACTACTTCGAATCGCCTACCACTGCCACTGGGCTGCTCCCGGCGACTTTTCAGGCAGTTTTCTCTCCGACCTCGCCGCAGGCGCATCTAATTCCTGGTTGGCTTCATCGCGGCGATCTCCTGCTGACCCAGCGACGACGCCGTTTGCTTGTTCACCGGGCAGCCACCGACTAGGCCCGAACCGCGGGCTCCAGTAGGCCCTAACGCCGGGCCCGGAGCAAAACCGTGGGGGAAAGCTGCCCTGAAGCACTACCGGGAGCCTGGGGCCGCGAGACCCAGCGGGTGGTTCTGCGGGAAGGCAAGCAAGGTTCGCAGCGTTGCCGTGACGATCCCAGAATTCGGCGCGCGCTGCCGGTGGGGCCGGAACTGCTGGCCGATCCTCCGCTCAGCTAGGCGCCCAGGCGCTCCAGAGCGAGCCCGGCTCCCGGCGCGTCGCTGGAACTGAACTTCGCGAGTGTGAGCAATCCCTGCAGCTTTGCAGATGAGGAGGTCTCTGTAGGGCTTGGGACGAAAGACATTCTTGTCAGGTTTGGGGCGTGAGGAGATTCCTGTCATTTTGGGAGGCGTGAGGAGATCTCGTAAGTTTCGGGGGCTGCAAGAATATTCCTGTCAATCTTGGGATCTGTGAGATCTCTGTCAGTTTTGGGGGACAAGGGAGTCCTTGTCACTTTGAGGGGGCTGTGAGGAAATGCCTGCCCGTTTCTGATCGTTGGGGGGGGGGGGAATCCTTGCTTAGTTGCAGGAGTGTGAAGAAATTCTAGTCAGTTTCGGGGGTTTAAAGGAGATCCTTTTTAGTTTTGGGGGTGCAACGGGAACCCTTTCATCTTTGAAGTAGGGGACGAACGGATCAGTTCTGAAATTGAGATTTCTTTGATTTGTTGGGGTGATGATACTCCTGACTGGTTGGGGATGGAATGATTTTGAGAGTGAAGGAGAAGACCATTTAAACTCTAAGCACAACCCAGAACTGTGATTTGAGTTGGGCGCCTAGTCTTGTTTGCCTTGTTCTTGAAGGCATCAAGGTAATTGTCGAGTAATCTGAGCCAACTTTCAGGGATCCCTCATCTCTCTCTAGTTGCCCCTATGTTGGGGTTGAGAGAAGGGGCTTTTTCTGATGTACCCCAGCGTATTTCTTTAGGCTCTCGTTTGCGTCATAATAGAGCCCTAGGAAGAAAGGTTGTGAGCAAGGAGAGGGTACAGTGAGGGATTAAAGAAGCTTCCTGAAGGCGTCAGATATTTCCCTGAAACCCGGAAAGAAGTTATCACTGACTCTGGGGGCCGAAGGAGGCAGGGAAAAAACAAAAAAAACCCTCGACCGTCAAACGCGGTCCTTTATTTGTTAAGGAAATTCTGGAGGCCGGGGGACTTTTCTCCGATTGCCCCCTACAGCCACACCAGCTGTGTTGCATCCCGGCAGCACCAACTGCCCATTCGTGAACCGAGGGTTGGTACCATGGGGGACCTGATTCACTAGGTTAAAAAGTGTTGTTTGTGCCCAGCCATCGTCCAGAAAGGACGCGTGCTGCTGCCTGCTGCTTCTCTTGACGCTACGAACCTGGCCCGCCGCAGAGCGCTCCAAGGCCGGGCGAAGATGGCCTCAGTGCCAGTGTATTGCCTCTGCCGGCTGCCTTATGATGTGACCCGCTTCATGATCGAGTGTGACATGTGCCAGGACTGGTTTCATGGCAGGTAAGGAGGGCAGGCCAGGCTGGGCAGGTGCTCATTTACTCACTCCTTTCACAGCCCTGTTTTAGGTTCTCGCTCAGAAAACAACCTGCACCCCATGCCCCACCCCCTCCAGTGAAGAATTACCTCCAACCCACCTCCCAGACCCAGGTTCTCTCATCCCTTCTTGCAGACCAGGGCCTAGCTGACATTGGCTTCTGGTGTCTCCCTTTTTTCTCTTTTCCCATATATGTTTCTTTTTTGTCCCCTTTTGACATTTAATTTGCAAAATATTTTTTCAGCCACGAACAATGTATCATTTTTGTACCCTGGAAGTTGTGTTTTGCCTTAGACTCAGGCTTTGTAGGAGACAATACTATATTCTTGAGATAACTGAGTACAGCAAACATGGGTTTCAATTGTGGCTTTGCAACTTAATATCAGTGTGTCCTTGGGTAAGTTGCTTTGCCTCTCTGAGCCCCATTGTCTTCGCCTATAAAATATATCTAATACATCTGTTCTGATTATTTAAAGCATTTTGCACGCACTCAGTGAGTGGAGGCAGAAATACAATAGGATTTGTTTCTTCAGTATTTATCTGCAGAACCATCCAACTGAATTGAATTAAGCAGAAGAGATATTGAGTAAAACAGCAGGAATAAAGCCACTAATGAATTTCCTCATTAACCATGTGTGCTCATAAGCACCCCCAGGATCCCAGAGAGGTTAGTGTGTGGGGTAAAAACTGATGTTATCCCATAATTGGGGTTTAAATCCCAGTTATGGAAAGAAAACCATGAGAGGAATTTTTGCACTGGAGTATAACAGAACAGTATCTGGTGCCTCCTGTTGCATGTTAGATTCTAGTTTTCAGTTGTCACTAGTCCCTTATAAATGAGTTTCTGTTGTTTCACCCACGACCAGGCTGAAGGTGCTGATACTGCTAAAATTCTGTTCTCAGCAGGGATTGCCCCTTACAGGGCATTCACGTTCATGGTCACCTGATCTTTAGTGAGTATTTGCTATGTGCCAGGTGTGGAGTTCTTTTTTTAAAAAAAAGATTTTATTTATGTACTTGAGAGAGAGAGAGAGTCAGAGGGAGAAGCAGACTCCCTGCTGAGCAGGGAGCCTGATGCGGGACTCTATCCTGGGACTCCAGGATCATGACCTGAACCAAAGGCAGCCACTTAACCAACTGAGCCACCCAGGCACCCCAGGTGTGGAGTTCTGTTTGCTGCTTCATGTTGTTTGATTTAAGAGAGGACAGACCTACAGGGTGAGGCATTTTCCTTTCCTCTGGAAATTAGCGAGATTAAGATGATTTTCAGGATTCCTGGTATCTTTGCTACTGCTGATCAAGTCACTCCTCTGTTTAAAATTCTTTTGGTGGTTCCCCTATAGAATGAAATTCAGTCTCCTTTGTGTGACAAACAAGACCTTTTGTGATCTACTTGTTCAGTCTCATTTCCCGCCACTCCTCCTCCTGGTTCTTTCTTTATGTCCCAGCAAGACTGAACTACTTAGAGTTCTGGGAGAATTTTATACTCCTTTATGCCTCTTCTTTGTGTGTGCTATTCCTACTAATGTCCTCTCTTTTACAACTCATAGCATATACCTCTTCTGTAAAAGGCCTCCATCCTCCTGGTTCCTATGGCACTTTGTGTACATCCTTACCGAAAATAATTATTTCATCATCTCATAGTCATAAATACACCTGTGTCACTCATTAGCCAGAGCTACTTGAGGGCAGAGATGTCATCTTTTCAGTTTTGCTATCCCTAGAACCTAGCTCAGTGATAAACATTTCATAGATTGAGTGCATTTTTGAATGAATGAGTGAATGAGTGAGTAAGTGAAGGAATGAATGAATGAATGTGTCTTCTTAAAAAAAGCTATTGCCTGTGGCCTTTGCTTTGGTTTATGTGAAAAGTGTGTAGGTTCAAACTTGGGAAGGAATTCCTTCCTACCTACAATGTAGAGACCCTAACTGCCCAGTTTAGGAACAGAAAACTGGACCAAATGCTTTCTCATATGCAAGATCCCATGACAGAGACTTTGCATAAATTATTTCAATCCACACCCAACCCTGGAAGTTAGATTTTTCTTTTTTAAATAATATTTTAAGTTTTTGCCTGACTGCATATGTGAGACATGCTCATTGTAGAAAAGAAAAATGATAAAGAAGGAAATAAAAATCATCTATGAATCTGCTATCCTGCATAATCCACTGTTAAATGTTTTGTTGCATTAACTCCTGTCTTTTGACTTAGAATATGAAACTGTATTTTTATAAAATAGGATTGTATTATAAATACCATTTTGTAGCCTGATTTGTATTCTTACTGAACATTATTAATGTAAGTATTTTACCAGGTTGTCAAATATTCTTCTAAACTTCATTTCTGATATCCCACCATATATGTGTGTCATCAGTTACTTGGTCATTTCCTCTGTGGTTGGATATTTAACATTAGTTCTACTTTTTTATAATAAAATATTGTGATATGGGGGAAACTTGGAGGATTCTGGAAATGTTTTTCATTTTGATACGAGGTTCTGGTTAAAACAAAGGGAAAAACATTATGGTGAATGTTGTTGCACATTAGAGACTTGACATTTATAATGAACGCCATGGAGGTCTTTAAGAATTCCAAATTTACAAATATGGAAATGGGTTTACGGGCCACGCTCCTCCTTAATCACATTTCTGTGGTGAGTCCTGTATTTCTGTAAACACCCCAACACAGGCAAATTGCCTCAATTTTTTTTTCTATGAAAGAGACCAAATTTTTGTGTCTTCATGCTTCTGTCTCTGGGCTAGCAGAAAACAAGGAAGCCAGCTGAGAATAAGGTCCTTGGGTTGCTCTTGCTTACTCAGTGCGTTGTGTACATGCACATGCACGCACACACACCAGGCTCGCAGTGCTCCATATACGATTGTACTTAAGCACAATTGAAAATGACTCGATATTGTGGACTTTTCATGACTGCTCACAATAATTAAGCCCACAAATGCCTGTAGGTGATATAAATCTGTCCACATTTCTGATGACTTCCAGAGGCTAGATTTCTTAAAGTCCGGTTGGGGAATAGTAATGCCAAGTTACTTCCTGGAAAGGTTATAACAAGGAAGGTGACCATTCCATTTTGCTGGTGAGAACCTACAATTCGTGGAATTACTTTCTAAAGTCTGGATTTGGGGGCGCCTGGGTGGCTCAGTGGGTTAAAGCCTCTGCCTTTGGCTCAGGCTCTCTGCTCAGCAGGGAGCCTGCTTTCCTTCCTCTCTCTGCCTGCCTCTCTGCCTGCTTGTGATCTGTCAAATACATAAATAAAACCTTAAAAAATAAATTTTTTTTTAAAGTCTGGATTTGAACTTGGAATTACCTAGCTCCAGAGCCCAGGTTCTCAAAAGTGGAAAAAAGTTGGTATTAGCTTTATTTCTCTTACTATAAAGGGTGGGTTTTTTTTTTTTTCCATTTTATTTATTTTTTCAGCGTAACAGTATTCATTCTTTTTGCACAACACCCAGTGCTCCATGCAAAACGTGCCCTCCCAGACAAACCATAAATGACTCTTAGTCTCACAAAACAAACTGGGGGCTGCTGGGGGGAGGTGGGATTGGGAGAGGGGAGGGCACGTTTTGCATGGAGCACTGGGTGTTGTGCAAAAAGAATGAATACTGTTACGCTGAAAAAATAAATAAAATGGAAAAAAAAAAAAGTGCCCTCCCCATTACCCACCACCTGTTCCCCCAACCTCCCACCCTTGACCCTTCAAAACCCTCAGGTTGCCCCAACCTCCCACCCCTGACCCTTCAAAACCCTCAGGTTGTTTTTCAGAGTCCATAGTCTCTTATGGTTCGCCTCCCCTCCCCAATGTCCATAGCCCGCTCCCCCTCTCCCAATCCCACCTCCCCCCAGGAACCCCCAGTTTGTTTTGTGAGATTAAGAGTCATTTATGGTTTGTCTGGGGTTTTTGCAAGTCACTTTGATTTGTAGAGCAGTGGTTCTCCCAACTTTAACATGCATCAGAATCACGTGGGAGACCTGTTAAAAGACAAGGTAGGTAGGCCCCACTTACAGGGTTTCTGATTTAGTAGGTGAGTGGGGGCCACCCTCAGAATCACTGATTTATAGCACTGTTCTGTCTCAGTTCTTCCCCATTTCTGCAGAGTGTGACAGCTTCTGATGTTGGGGGAATGGGCAAGCTAACATACCCTTATCGTATAGTGTTCTCAAAGTGTGGTTCATTAACGAAATTTGTTAAAAATGTGAATTCTTGGGCTGGGACCCAGCAATTTCTAACAAAAGGGAAGATTTTGATGCACCTTAACTTTCAAGAATCGTTTTTGTACACTGGCGGAGAGTTAGTTGGTGAGCATTTATTGATGTCTGGGGCTTTGGCAAGACATCACCCCTTTGCAGTATTCCTGTCTACAAAGGAAGTATTGGTTGGCACAGCATCCTGGGGTGACGCTGAACTCTGGAGGAAATGGCACTGGCTTCAGAACTGGGTTCGAATTCTGACTCTTCTAAGCAAAGGATTTCATCTCTGTAAAGCCTAGTTTCCCCAAGAGTGGTTGTGATTTAAATAAAATGATAATGAAAAAAAAATAATGGCCTTTGTTTACCAAGTACTAGCAAATGTGTCAGCCACTGTGCTAAATACTTTGCCTAATTAACTTGTTTTAATCTTTTAAAAATTTAATTTTAAAATTATAATATTTATTTGATAGTTTTAGGACTATTAAAGTTATCTATTTAATATTGGGTACGTTGTGGTAGTTTGTGCTTGCCAAGGAACTGATACATTTCATCTAAGTTGTCAAATGTAAGTGTGTAGAATTGTTCACAGTATTCCCACAGGCTAGCTTTGTGGTGATACTTCATTCCTGATACTGAAAATTTGCATCTCCTTTTTTCTTTCTCAGACTTGGTAGACATTTGCCAGTTTTGTTGATCTTTTCAAAGAACAAGCTTTTTGTTTCATTGGCATTCTCTATTGTCTTTCTGTTTTCCATGTCATTGATTTTATGCCTTTATTATTTCCTTCTGCTTGCTGTGGATTTATTTTGCTCCTCTTTACCTAATTTCTTGAGGTGGGATCTTCGGTTATTGATTTGAGACTTTTCCTGTTTTCTAATGTAAGTATTTAGTGTTACTAATTTCCCTCTTAGTATGGATATAGCTATGTTCCACAAATTTTGATATTTTCCTTTTCATGTAGTTCAATGTAATTTTTTTAAAGATTTATTTATTTGAGAGAGAGGGTGGGGGGCAAAGGGGAGGAAGAAAATCCTCAAGTACACTCCATGCTAAGCAGGGAGCCTGATGTTGGATTCTATCTCATGACTCTGAGATCATGACCTGAGCTAAAACCAATAGTCAGATGCTTAACCGACTGAGCCACCCAGGTGCCTCTAGTTCAGTGTAATTTTAAATTTCCTTAGAGACTTCATGGGTGACTTATGAATTGCATAGCAGTGTGTTGTTTCGTTTCCACGTGTTTGTAGATTTTCCTGTTAATTCTGTTACTAATTTCTGTTTGGTTCCATAGTGGTCAGAGAATATTCTCTGTATGATTTCAGTTTCTTTAAACTTACTGAGGTTTCTTTTGTGGCCTGGGATGTGCTCTGTCTTGGTAAATGTTCCATGGTCACATGAAAAGAATCCTGCTGTTGCTGGGTTGAGTTTTCTATAAATGTCAATTTACTCCTGTTGGTTGATGGTGTTGCTGAATTGTTCCTTGTCCTTGCTGATTTTTTATCTAGTTCAGTCAAGTGTTGAGAAGGAGGTATTGAAGTGTCCAGTTACAAGTGTCAATTTGTCTGTTTCCTTTCAGTTCTATCATTTATTGCTTCATATTTTGCAGCTTTGTTGTTTGATGCATATGCATTGAAGATTGCTATGTCTTGGTGGATTGACCTTGTCATTATTATGATGTCCTTCTCTGTCTCTGGTAATTTTTTGCATGGAAGTCTACTTTATATGATATTAATATAGCCACTCCTTTCTTCGGATTAAAAGTTGCATTGTATATCCTTTTTCATCCCTTTACTTTCAGTTTACATCATTGTATATAAAGTGAGTTTTTTGTAGTAGATAGCATATAGTTAGTTGAGTATCATTTTTATCCACTCTGCCTCTCTCTTTTAATTGTTATATTTAGACCATTTCTACTTAATGTGGTTATTGATATATTGGGGCATGTGACTGTCATTTTGCTTTGTTTTATTTTCTGGTTGTTCCTCTTTTCTTTATCCTACCCTCCTGTGGAATTTTCTAGAATTCCACCTTGATTTAGCTGTTGTGTTTTTGAATATGTCTCTTTGTATAGCTTTTTTCACTGCTTGCTCTAGGTACTAACAAAATCATCTGGTATTGACATCTTACCAGTTTGAGTGAAGAGTAGAAACCTTACTACCCTTTAAACTCCTTTATGCTTCCAGGTTTATAATATAATTATCTTGAATATTTTCTCTACCTACATTGAGAAGCACATCAGATAGTGTTAAACAGTCTTTGTTTCAACTGTCAAACAGATTTAGAAAACTCAAGAGGTTAAGGAAAGTATACTCTATTTACCTATATTTTTACTCCTTCCCCTTTTCTAGCTTATTTCCCGATTGTCCCAAAGATTCCTTCGTCATCTTCCTTTTCAGAGGGATTCATTTGGCCGCTCTTTTAGGATAGGTCTGCTGGCAACAGATACTCTTAGTGTTCCTTCATATGAGAATGTCTTGATTTCCCTTGGATTCCTAAAGGTCTTTTTTTTTTTTTTTTTAGAGATTTTGTTTATTTATTTGATAGAGAGTGAGAGCAAGAGAGATCACAGAGGGATAGGGAGAAGCAGACTCGCCGCTGAGCAGGGATCCTGCTCTACCCCAGGATGCGGGGCTCTATCCTAGGACCCTGAGATCATGACCTGAGCTAAAGGCAGCCGCTTAACTTAAAGTGACTGAGCTACCCAGGCACCCCTGACGGTCTTTTCATTTGATATTAGGTTCTGGGTTTTAGTTCTTCAGCACTTGAAAACTATTGTGCTGCTTCCTTTTGGCCCCCATAGTTTCTGATGCGAGATCCTTATTCACTTGGTGTCCTCCTTTAGGTAATGTGTCATTTCTTTATCACTGCTTTAAAAATTTTTTCCTTTGGTGGTGCCTGGGTGGCTCAGTCAGTTAAGCATCGGACTCCTTATTTTGTCTCAGGTCATGATCTCAGGATTATGGGGTTGAGCCCCATGTCAGGCTCCATGCTGGGTGTGGAGCCTGTTTAAGATACTCTCTCCTGCTCCCCCACCTTCTCCTGCACTCTGCTCACATGTGTTTTCTCTCTCTCTGAAAAAAAGATGAAAATTTTTTCCTTTGTCTTTTGTGTTCAGGAGTTTGATTATGCTATTTTTCTGTGTAGAAATATTTCAGATTATCTTTGGTTTTAGTTTTATAGTTTGCTGAAGCTCTGTTTGTATTTTTTAATCTATTTTTTCTTTCAATTTTGTTGAGGTATAATTGACATGTAGTACTGTATCAGTTTAAGGTGTAGAGTCTAAGTACTTCACTTATATATTATGAAATGGTTACCACAATAAGTTCAGTTACTATCTATCACTTCATATGGATACCCCCCCAAAAAAAGAAAAGAAAACTCTTTTTTTCCCTTGTGATAACAACTTTTAGGATTTACTTTCTTAGTAACTTTCAGATATACCATATAACGGTGTTAACTGTAGTCCTCATATCTTACATTACATCCCTAGTACTTATTTATCTTATAACTGGAAGTTTGTTTGCCTTTTGACAGTCTTTCTCCAATTCTCCCATCCTCATTCCCCCCACCTCTAGTAACTACAGTTCTTAGCTCTTTTTCTATGAGTTTGCATTTTCTTGTTTTATTTTTTGTTTATAGATTCCATGTATAAGTGTATAGCGATATCCTATGTTATTTATCTTCTTCTGACTAACTTATTTAGTGTAATGCCCTCAAGGCCCGTCCATGTTGTTGCAAATGGTAGGATTTCTTTTTTTTTTAATGGCTTAATAAAATAGTATTCCATTTTTTGTGTGTGCGTGTCACATTTTCTTTGTCCATTCATCTTTTGGTGGACACTTAGGTTGTTTCCATGAGTAGGTTATTGTAAATCATGCTGCAGTGAACATGGAGGTGCAGATATTTCTTCAACATAGCGATTTTGTTTCCCTTGGATATTTACCTAGAAGTGAAATCACTATATCATGTGGTAGTTTTATTTTTAATTTTTTGAGGAACCTCCATACTTTTTTGCATAGCAGCTATACCAATTTAAGATTTTAATGATATTCTTCTAGTCCATGAACACAGGTTGTCTTTCCATTTATTTGTATCTTTAGTTTCTTTCACTGATGACTTATGGTTCTCAGTGTAGAGATCTTTTACCTTCTTGTAAGTATTTTACATTTTTTATACTTTTGTAAATGGGCTGATTTTCTTTATTTCTTTTTAGATGATTTGTTGTTAGTGTAGAAGAATGTTACTGATTTTTGTATATTAATTTGGTATCCTGTAACTTTACTGAATTCATTAATTAGATCTCAGTTTCTTGGTGGAGAATCTTATAATTTTCTATACATAATATGTCATCTGTAAATAGAGACAATTTTATTTCTTCCTTTCTAATTTTGATGCCTTTTATTTCTTTTTCTTGCCTGATTGCTCTGCGGGGGATTTCTAATACTGTGTTGTATGGGAGTGGTGAGAATGAGCACCCTTGTCTTGTGCCTGATCTTATAGGAAAGGCTTTCAACCTTTCACCTTTGAGTGTGATGTCAACTGTGGGCCTGTTGTATATGGCCTTTTTATGTTGAGGCACCTTTCTTCTATACCCTGTCTTTTGGGAGTTTTTATCATGGACAGATGTTGAATTTTGCCAGATACTTTTTCTGTGCTTTTTGAGATGATTACATGATTTTTTTTCTTTCATTCTGTTAATGTGATGTATCACCTTTGTTGATTTGCTTATATTGAAACATCCTTGCATCCCAAAGATGAATCGCACTTAATCATGGTAAATGCGTATTTTAATCTACTGCTGAATTCAGTTTGCTAGTATTTTATTGAGAATTTTTTCATCTGATTGGGGATATTAGTGTGTACTTTTCTTGTAGTGTCTTTATTTGGCTTTGGTATCAGAATAATGCTGGCCTACTAAAATGAGTTTGAGAGTCTTCCTTCCTCTTTGATTATTTTTGAAAAGTTTGTGAAGAATTGTAATTAATTTGTCTTTAAATATTTGGGTAAAATTCCCTGGTGAAGCCATCTGGTCCTGGGCTTTTCTTAACTGGAAGTTTTTTGTTCTTGTTGTTGCTGAGTCGGTCTTTATACTAGTAATTGGTCTGTTCACATTTTCTACTTTTTCCTGATTCAGTCTTGGTAGATTCTATGTTTTTAAGAATTTATCCATTTCTTATAGGTTGCCCAGTTTGTTGGTGTAGAGTTGTTCATAGTTCAGTCTGTTTTCTTTCTGTTGTTCAAATTGGGTAATCTCTGTTTATCTTCAGGTTTACTGTTTTTTTTCCCTTTGTTGTCTCCATTTCGCTGTTGAGCCCATCCAGTGAATTTTCATTAAAGTTATTACAGCATTCGGTTCTAAAACTGCCATTGGTTCTTTTCTTTATCTTCTACTTTGCAGAAATTCTCTATTATTTTTTTGCTGACATTTTCTATTCATTTGTTTCTGGCATGTTTGTAACTGTTCATTGAAACATTTTTATGATTACTCCTTTAAAATCCTTGCCAGATAATTCCAACATCTGTGTCCTCTCAGCGTTGAAATTATTGACTTCCTTTGCTTATTCAAGTTATGATTTTCCTTGTTCTTGATATAATGAGTGCTTATTTTCATGATATCCTGGATATTTTGGGTATTATGAGATTCTGGGTATTATTATATCTTCTGTTTTTGCAGGCCTCTTTGGACACTGCGCTTTAGTGGCCGGTGAAGAGGGTGCTACTTAGTTACTGATAGGTGGGAGTAGAAATCTAGGTCTCTTGGTCTCTGTTGACACCTGCTACTTCAGCTCCTGCTGCCCCTAGTCAGGTTGCCCTCTTCTCTCCATCTAAGTTCACACATCCAGTAAGTGGCAGAGATGGTTTGAACCCAGGCAGTTTGGCTCCCAACTCTGTATTTTTAACCTCTGTGCTGTAGTGCCTCTGAATACTTTACAGAATGCCCTGATTGATGTGGAGATTAAATGTGATAATTTACATATATAAAATTCATAGCTCAGTTTTCTCCTCAGTTTCCTCTATGCAGGCTTCAAATTCACTCATTTTCCCCTCATCCCCTTAGCCTGCCCTTTTACTTTTTACCACTTATGAAACTTTTGGCATCACTTGTCCATCTTCCCCTCTAGAATGTCCACTCCATGAGGGAGGTGGCTGTTCTCAATCAATATTTATTGAATTTTTGCATTCACTCCTTTAACAAATACTGATTGACTGTCCACCATGTACCAGGCTTTCTGGTGCACAGTGGGGATAAGTCATCTTAGTCTTGAGACCTGGTGCTGTGATAATTGGCCTCTTCACTAAGGAAGCAAATTAGCATTTAGGACACTTGGTCCCAGGTGATAATTATTGAGACAGTGCAGCCAGAAGTCTGATTTTCATCCATCTTTCTTCCTGATATGAGGAATTATCTAGCCCAATGAATATTTGTTGAATTGAGTTGAAGAATAAATAAAACAGGACTGGGAGATGAGTAAGGTAAAGATTTCTGGTGAACAAGATCAGTGCTGTCTGCCAAATGTAGTGGGGCAGATAGCAAGTAAATGAGCCGTTGCAAGTCCACATGGTGAGTGCTGAAGTAGGGATAGTGTGTGTGGCATGCCATGATGGCAGGGAAGGGGAAGAACAGGAATGTTCTTGGAATAGAGAGCCATGTGTGATGAGACCCAGACCAGAAAAAGCATGGCAGCTGACTTTTTAAAGTAGGACTGACTTCACGGGCATGTGACCAGTCATACAGAGCCTCATATTCATTAGGGGACCCCATGCTTGAGGTTTAATGTTCTGTGGTTATTGTCTTGAAATTCTTAATAACTTTACCTTTGAATTTGTGTTTTGTATGTGAAATCCAGTTAGACAATGCAGTGTGTCCTAGGGATTTCGAGCTTTCACTCACATGTGATCTTCCCTCCTACTGCCTCTCCACTCCCTAAACAGGTTCTCGATTGGCTGCCTGGGGCACCAGGTCTGAATGCAAGTGCAAGAGAGTCAGGGTTAGGTTCATACATCCTGTGGACTGAGTCACAGGACGTGGCCTGTACTTCCTCTTGAGTATTCTCATGCTAAGGGAGCATGACAATAAATAAAAAAAAAAAAGCCCTATGACAAGTTGAGAGAGAGAGAGAGAGACCCAGAAGAAAGGAAGCTTTTTTCTTTCTTTTATTTTCTGGTTTTCATTTGCACCAGGCCTCACAAATTAGGTAGCTGACACTGTGTGTCAGAGGCCAAAGGTCAGGGTAGAGAGGCAAGGCCTTTTAGACCGTGGTAAGTTTAAACTTTACCTTAAAAAATTGGGAAGCCTGTGAGGGGTTTTGAGCAAGGGTTTTTATTTTCTTTTACTTTATCTTATTTTTATTAACATATAATGTATTATTTGCTTCAGGAGTACAGGTCTGTGAATGATCAGTCTTACACAATTCATAGCACTCACCATAGCACATACCCTCCATCACCTAGCCATCCCATCCCTCCCTCTCCCCCCAGCAACCCTCAGTTTGTTTTGTGAGATCAAGAGTTTCTTATGGTTTGTCTCTCTCCCTGGTCCCATCTTGTTTAATTTTTTTCCCTCCCTACCCCCAAGAACCCCCCGCCCTGCCTCTCAAATTCCTCATATCAGAGAGATCATATGATAATTATCTTACTCTGATTGACTTATTTCTCTCTGCGTAATACCCTCTAGTTCCATCCACATCATTGCAAACAGCAAGATTTCATTTTCTTTTGATGGCTTCATAGTATTCCATTGTGTGTGTGTGTGTGTGTGTGTGTGTGTGTGTGTACATACACACCACATCTTCTTTATCCACTCATCTGTTGATGGACATCTAGGTTCTTTCCATAGTTTGGCTATTGTGGACATTGCTGAGCAAGGTTGTTTTTTTAAATTTTTTAAGATTATTTATTTATTTATTTGACAGCTCACAAGTAGGCAGAGAAGCAGGCAGAGAGAGAGGAAGAAGCAGGCTCCCCGCTGAGAATATAGCCTGAAGTGGGGCTCTATCCCAGGATCCTGGGGTTATGACCTGAGCCGAAGGCAGAGGCTTTAAACCACTGAGCCACCCAGGCGCCCCTGATCAAGGGTTTTTTAAACAATCACTTTGGCTATAGTGGGGAGAGCCAGTTGGGTGAGGACAGAGTAGAGGCCAGGAGCCCAGTTAGGAAGACAGAACAGTAATCCCAGTTAGAGATAATAGGGGCCTGGATTAGAGCAAGGGCAGAAAGGGTGACGGTCAGGCTAATCACAAGATAGAAGGATAGGACGTGATGATAACTTGAATGGTAGTAGCAACACATACAGAACACTTAACTGTGCACTAGGTACTGTTGTAAACATCTTGTATGGATTAACTCATTTATTTTTGATACCCTTATGAGTATGTACAGTTTTTATCCCCACTTTAGGGATGAGGAAACTGAGGCACAGAAAGGTAACATGCCCAAGATCCCACAGCTAATAAGTGACAGGGACAGCCAGGATATACACTCAGGCAGCCTGAGGTTATGGTGGCAACTGCCAAAAGAGGGAGCAGGTTTAGAGTGCGGGCAGAGGGAGAGTTTGAATTTTGACATGTGAAATTTGAAATAGGTAAGGAGGCTATCCTGTAGAAGTACCAGGAGGCATTTTGAGGGAAGGGTCTGAAACTCAACAGAAGGATCTGACTTCCTGTTTTATGGGCGTAGAGGGCACATGGAGTCCTGGCAGTAAGATCAACAAGGGGAAGTGAGGGGAGAAGAATGCCTAGGCAAGAAGGCTGCGGAAACATCAACCCTTAGGAGTGGGCAGAAGAAAAAGAATGCAGTGGGAAACAGAAGCAGCAGCCAAAGACATAACTAAGATCACATTACATCCCTGCTCATAGTTGTTCCATGGATTTCACCTGGTTTTTCACTCAGGAAAAGCCAGTGTCCTTTATGATGTCCTACAAGACCCTACTGCATGAACCCATTACTTTTCTGACCTATCATGGTCCCCCACCCCCACTCTATTTATTCCAGAACACTGTTCTCCTCTCCATTGCTTCAATAATCTAAGCACACTCCTGCCACAGGGCTTTTGTCCTTGCTATTCTCTCTAATTGTGATGTTCTTCCCTCATATCCATATGGCTTGCTCCTTTACTCCTCTCAGGTCTTTAGTCAAAGGTCATTTTCTGGGGTGCCTGTGTGGCTCAGTGGGGTAAACATCTGCTTTCAGCTCAGGTCATGATCCTGGGGTCCTGGGATCTAGCCCCACATTGGACTTCTTGGTTGGTGGGGAGTCTGCTTCTTCTTCTCCCTCTACCTGCCACTCCCCATGCTTGTGCACTCTCTGTCAAATAAATAAATAAAATATTTTTTAAAAAAGTCATTTTGTCAGTGAGTTGCTACATAAAATTTTAGTATCTACCAGCTTTCTTATGTAAATTTCAGCACTGTGCCATCCCCCCTCCAATGTATATGTGTGTGTGTGTATGTGTGTGTGTGTGTGTGCATGTGCCTGTGTTTGTGTCTGTGTCTGTGTGTAGTTATATACACATGCATATATATTCCTCTTCCTGCTGGATTCTTCTATTAGGCTCTTCTCACTATGATACAATGTATTTTACTGATTACATTGATTTATTTTGTTTCTTGTTTGCTCACTAGAATGTGAGCTCCATGAAGGCAGGGATTTTTGTATGCTTTGTTCTGTCTTTGTCTCCCCTGCACTTGGACCAGGGCGTGGCAGATGCTCATCAGCTGTTAACTGAAGAACTGGACATCAGACAGATGGGTTGTTCTGGTAAAGGTAGAGAGCTTGTCAGGTGGAGAAAGCATAGGGTCAGCACTGTGTGATAATCCCACTAAGAGATCAAGTGAGATAAAGGAGAGAAGTGCTTATTGCTTCTATCACTAAGAAGGTCAGAATATTGATAAGCTCTATTTTAAAGAAGGTGGGGATTAAAATCAGACCATAGCAGTGGGTGAGAAAGTATACACAGCAATTCTGGAACATTCCTCTTACAGGTTTTTGGCTCTGGTTAAACGTCTCTGGACAATACCAGGTGGCAAGAAGTCAGTGGACTTTTCACTGTATACAGTTTTGTACCTTTTGAGTTTTGTACCATGTGTAAGTGACAACTATCCAAATAAGTCATTATGAAACTACACAGGTTTAAACAAAGAAGATATTTGGCTGTGAAGTGGCAGAGGGGCAGAGAGGAGGGAGCTCCTTCTCTTTTTCATCTGTAAAGATCCAGGTGGGCTTGTTTAAATGCTGTTGTGAAGGAGAAGGAAGAAAGGAAGGCAGGAGAGGTTGAAGATACTGAAGAAAGGGTTGATTGATTGAGAAGATCAAAAAGATGTAAACCAGGTGGAAAAGCTGACTTTAGAAAGGAGGAAGGATAGTCCTTTCTTTGTAACAGGAGGGAAGGATGGGTGCAGAAACAGGTGGTTTCAGTGTGGGAAGTTGAGGTGGATCTCCTATTCATTTTGTCTAAGAAGCAGGCAGTGTCATTTTCTGAGAGAGAAGAGGGAGGTAGTGGAATCAAGGATTTGAAATAGCCACTGTGGATAACGGGAGACTGAAGCAGGCAAGTACAGGAGCATTGTGAGGAAACATGACCCAACAGACTATATTTTAGAGGAGTTTAAAGTTCACAGTCAAATTGAGAGGAAGGTACAGAGATTTTCCATATTCCTATTGCCACCACATTCATAGCCTCTCCACTGTCAACATTCCTCCCCAGAGTGGTACATTTACCATCAACAGACCTACAGTGACACATGATTATCACCCAAACTCATAGTTTGCATCAGTGTCTACTCTTGGCGGCATACATTCTGAGTTTGGACAAATGTATAATGACATGCACCTACCATTATAGCATTTTCGTATCATACAGAATAGTTTCAATGCCCTAAAAAAAGTTCTCTGTGCTCTGCCTATTCATCTTTCTCTCCCCTCCTAACCTCTGGCAATCACTGACATTTTTACTGTCCCCGTGGTTTTGCCTTTTCCAGAATATCCGTTAGTTGGAATCATAAAATGTGTAGCCTCTTCAAATTGGCTTCTTTCACTTAGTAATATGCATTTGAGTTTCCTCCATGCCTTTTCATGGCTTGATAACTCATTTATTTTTAGTGCTGAATAAACATTTCATTGTTTGGATATACGACAGTTTATTTATCCATTCACCTACATCTTAGTTGCTTCCAAATTTTGGCAATTATGAATAAAGCTGCTATAAACATCCATGTTTAGGTTTTTTTGTGGACATAGTTTTCAGTTCCCCTGAGTAAATGCCAAGGAATGTGATTGATGGATTGTATGTTAAGAGTATGTTCAGTTTCGTAAGAAACTGCCAAGTTGTCTTCCAAAATGGCTGTACCACTTTTGCATTCCCACCAGCAGCGAATGAGAGTTCCTTTTACTCTGCCTCCTCATCAGCATTTGGTGTTGTCAGTGTTTTGAATTTGGGCTATTCTGATAAATGTGCAATGATATCTCACTGTTGTTTTAATTTGCATTTTTCTAATGACATATGATATGGAGCACCTTTTCATATGCTTATTTCCCATCTGCATATCTTCTTTGGTGAGGTTTCTATAGAGATCTTTTTGTGCATTTTTTAGTCGGGTTTGTTTTATTAATTTTTAAGAGTTCTTTGTATATTTTGAATAACATCCTTTATCAGATAAGTCTCATGCAACTATTTACTTCCAGTGTTTGGCTTGTCTTTTCCTTCTCTTGACAGTATCTTTCAAAGATCAGGTTTTTAATTTTAATGAAGTCTGTTTTATCAATTCCTACTTTTATGGATCATGCCTTTGGTGTTACATCTAAAATGTCAGTATTGCCATACCCAAGCTCATCTAGATATTTAGCCAATGTTATCCTCTAGGAGTGCTGTAGTTTTGCGTTTTATATTTAGATTTGTGATCCATTTTCAGTTCATTTTTGTGTGTACAAAGTCTGTCTAGATTCATTCGTGTGTGGATGTCCAGTTGTTCTAGTACCATTTGTTTGAAAGACCATCTTTTTGTCCCATTTGCTCTTTTTTTTTTTTTAAAGATTTTATTTATTTATTTGACAGAGAGAGAGATCACAAGTAGGCAGAGAGGCAGGCAGAGAGAGAGAGGAGGAAGCAGGCTCCCAGCCGAGCAGAGAGCCCGACGTGGGACTCGATCCCAGGACCCTGAGATCATGACCTGAGCCGAAGGCAGTGGCTTAAACCACTGTGCCACCGAGGCGCCCCTCCCATTTGCTCTTTTGTCAAAGTTTAGTTGACTATATTTATGTGGATCTACTTCTGGGATCTCTGTTCTGTTCTGTTGATCTGTTTTTCTATCTTTCATCAGTACCACACTGTCTTGATTACTGTAGCTTTACTTTTTTTTTCAAATCTTGTTTTTTTAAAAATTATTTTTATTAACATATGATGTGTTATTTGCCCCAGGGGTACAGGTCTGTGAATCATCAGGCTTACACATTTCACAGTACTCACCAACGCACATACCCTCCCCAATGTCCATAACCCAGCCACCCTTTTTTCGTTTTTTAAAGATTTTATTTATTTGAGGGAGAGAGAAAGAGTGTGTGCATGAGCAGAGGGAGGGGCAGAGGGAGAGGGAGACGCAGACTCCCCACTGAGTAGGGAACCCAATGTGGGGCTTGATCCCAGGACCCTGGGATCATGACCTGAGCTGAAGGCAGCTGCTTAACCAGCTGAGCCACCTAGGTGCCCCTGATTACAGTAGTTTTACAGTAAGTCTTGGAAGTTAGGTAGTGTCAGTCTTCCAACTTTGTTGTTTTCATTCGATATTGTGTTGGCTGTTCTGTGACTCAGATATTTTGGACAGTGTGAATTTTTTGTGGCACCTATCCAATGGGTGATTTTTCTTCAGCCATGTCCAATGGTCCAGTGTGTTACATGGTTGGATTGAGTCAGGGTTGGGATTTGCATGTGGGGGTGATGGAAAGGCAGCGGAGCAAGGGAGGATATCTGTACGAGAATGGCTGAAGTGAGGAATGCTAGAATCTGAGGTAGACTGGGGAAGAAGGGTGATGTTAAGAATAGGTGAAAAGTAGGATCAAGGGATTTTGAGGGCAAAGAACAGGTATAATGAATGAGAGCTGGATGATTACATTTGTGGTCACATTGTGTGATATATGAATTTCATATTCCAGATGTAGAGCAATTGCAAGTTTTGACAAGTGATGACCATGAGAATAGATAGCTGAAAGGGGAGTTGGCAGAGTAGCCTCTGAAGATGAGAAGGTCAAAGAGCTAAGGAGCCAGGATGTTGGGCCTCTGCATCAATACTGGTGTCTTGTGGGATGTTGGCAGGACATGGGATGGAGAGAAATCTGCGAGCTGGTTCTTTAGTGAGTGAAAGGGTTATGTTGGGGAGTTGAGTAGCTGGCAGTGAAGAGGAGTGGGAAGAGGCGTGGCTAGATGATGTGAAGCTCAAAGGAGTAAAGGGAGTAAAGAGATCTTACACAGGAGTAGAGGAGAGATGATCTCAAAGTCTCACTGGAAAGTGGGGGGAATGTCTACCCCCAGTGCAGCCCCGAGTTATAAGGGTCTGGTAGAAGGCACAGCTTCTGCCTGACAGGGCTCTAGCACAGTGCTTCTTAGATTTTCTGTGGCTAAGAACCAGGTTGGTTGGTTGGTTTAACTTTCCAATCCATAATGGACCTGTCATTTGGCAAAATCAAAAAATGAATTACTAGAAAAATAGTTGAACAAAAAAAGCTATACAAAATACAAGTCCCAATTTTTTTTATTGTTAGATTCAACAGTAGACATAAAATTACTCAGCCAAATTGCCATACAAGTTTTTTGAATGCTTACTCTGACTTTTTGTACTTACCACAGAGCTGTGGGAAACAACTGTCGACCAAAACTGTGGTCTGTAGTCTGTGGGACCAAACTGACTGGCATTTGTGTAGGGAAAATGGCTTTCTTCTAGGAGACGCTGCTGCCAGTTAAGCCAGGAAGGTGAAGAAGGGGTTTGTTGAAGGGGATGTGAACTAGAGAGGTCTGCTTACCAAGGAATGGGGTTGCTGCGGGTATAAGAGAAACGTTAGGAATGTCACTGGCCAGTGGATGTTTGATGGGATGAAAGTTCAGGAAGGAGGAATGACTGGAGCAGTTCCTTCTTGAGCAGTGTCCAAGGCTAATGGGTGTGAGACAGAAAACAAGTCCAAGGAAGTGAGAAGGGTGACGTGTGCTTCTCTGTGCTCACTGTGCTAAGTACTATATATACGTTCCCTGATCCCTTAAAAAAAAAAAAAACTCTACCTAGTTGATGGTGATATCCCCAATTTATATTGATATGCAGCAGGGTTTACGGGCATAGGATTAGCAGTTGGAATGGTGGTGGGGTCCTGATGCCAGGAGGTCAGTTTGTGAACATGATCTTGGACAAAACAGTTACAGAGTTCTGCCCTGTTTTTATGTGACCAAGTAATTCAGGAGTTTGATCTTAGCCAGAAGTTATTAGGAGGGCTGCTGATGACTTCTTTGGTGAAGAAGGGTTTAATTTTGTAAGATTTCCACCTCACATACATGCAAACTCAAATTTTCAAAATGAAATAAATCTTTTTTAGATGTTACAGTATGAAGTTAGTAATACATATTCATTGTAGAGAATTAGAAAATACAAATAAGGAGGAAAAAATAATTACCTGTGATCCTTCGCTCAGAAGCACTGTTGATTATAAAATACTCTTTCAGTCCTTTTCATTTAGTCAAGTAAAATAGCTTAATAAAGTTTAAATTTTTGACTATATGTTGAAGTAAGAATATTTTAGATGTAATGGTTAAAATAAATATTACTAACATTAATTTCACCTGTTTCTTTTTACCTTTTTAATGCAGCTATTGGGTCACGTTATATTTGTATTGGACAACATGTTCTAGAATCTCTTCTGGCTTTGACCATTCTGAGTCTTTTTTTATTTTTTAAAGATTTTATTTATTTATTTGACAGAGAGATCACAAGTAGGCAGAGAGGCAGGCAGAGACAGAGGGGAAGCAGGCTCCCTGCTGAGCAGAGAGCCTGATGTGGGGCTCGATCCCAGGACCCTAAGATCATGACCTGGGCTGAAGGCAAAGGCTTAACCCACTGAGCCACCCAGGCGCCCCTCTGAGTCTTTTTTAAAAAAAAACAACCTGAGGGTTTTGAAGGGTCAGGGGTGGGAGGTTGGGGGAACAGGTGGTGGGTAATGGGGAGGGCACGTTTTGCATGGAGCACTGGGTGTTGTGCAAAAAGAATGAATACTGTTACGCTGAAAAAATAAATAAAATGGAAAAAATATTTATTTATTTTAGAGAGAGAGTGAGTGTGTGAGAAGGGGGAGGGGCAAACGGAGAGGGAAAGAACCTAAAGCAGACTCCCTGCTGAGCACAGAGCCTGATGCAGGGCTCATCTCAGGCCCCAGAGATCATGACCTGAGCTGAAATCAAGAGTCAGATGCTTAATTGACTGAGCCACCTAGGTACCCCTTGACCATTTTGAGTCTTAATGAAGCTTTGCTGTCTATATTTTTAGCTCTGTCATAATTGTTTTAGACCGGTGTGGTTCAGTATAACTTTTTGTATTGATGAATATGTTTGATATTCCGCCCAGTATGGTAACTTTTAGCCACATGTGAGTACTGCGCTTTTGAAATGTAGCTAGGATGATCAGGTTGTTCCCCCCGTTTTGAATTAATTTAAATGTAAATAGCATGTGTACTGGACAGCACAGTTCTATACCTTATGAGAAATAAAATTTCCTTATAAATCTTGACTGATTTTTCTCTTTTCTAGTTGCGTTGGTGTCGAAGAAGAAAAGGCTGCTGACATTGACCTCTACCACTGCCCCAACTGTGAAGTCTTACATGGGCCCTCCATTAGTAAGTAGATCTTGGGGTTTCCAAGAGAAGATGGTCCAGAGGTGAGACAAAGCAAAAGAAGCTTGGAAGGAAGATTGCCTTTGCCTGAGTACTTGGGAAATAGCAAAAGCCTATGTAGGCCCCTCAGGCTAGTAGCTGCCCCACTGAGAGGGTAGAAGTGCAGAGCTTTATCTCCCTAGGGACTTCCTCAGAGACAGCACCAGCTTCACCAGGAGCTTTCCCTGAGTTTGTGAGGGCCTCCTTGACTCCAGGTGTTCCAAGAAGTTGTTAGAGTAGAAGAGAAGCAGGATCTGCTGAATCCTTTGCTCCTGGAACCATAGCGCATGGCCATTCTGACTCACAGTCTCATGTCTTTTTCCGGCTTAGTGAAAAAACGCCGTGTATCTTCCAAAGGGCATGATACTCACAAGGGGAAGCCAGTGAAGACTGGAAGCCCTACGTTCATTCGAGAGCTCCGGAGTAGGACCTTTGACAGGTGAGGGTTGGTGAATGCCAGGGCTCTGGGAGGCTAGGCTCCATCTCTTCCCAACTTTCCCACTGGCTGTCCTGTTAGGTGCCTCCCTCATTTGGGAATGTCTGTAGGGTTCTGTGTGTTCCCTTTGGGGACAGATCTTCTGTTTTAGTCATTTTTTTAAAAAGATTTTATTTATTTATTTGAGAGAGATAGAAGAGAGCACAAGCAGGGGGACCAGCAGAGGGAGAGGGAGAAGCTGACTCCCTGCTGAGCAGGCAGCCTGACATGGGGCTCCATCCCAGGACTCTGGGATCATGACCTGAGCCAAAGGCAGAGCTTAACCAACTGAGCCACCCAGGCACCCCTGTTTTAGTCTTTTTCTAAGAAACATTGTTAGAGTCTTATTTAACATGCAGAGTATGTTAACGTCTGCTTGTAAAATCCTTTGGTAGATTGGGAATCAGTTTTTAACCTGTCAGGAGAGGATATTTACATGCATCCAAGGAATGCTTCAACTAGGAGTCTAAAAATCAGAAAGTTTAATTCTCTCCTTGTAGAGAAAAGGAAACTTTTTAAAAATTAAGAAAAAATGTTTGAGTGGTCATGCATTTCTTTTAAATCAAAAAATATTTCCCCCTTTTAATCTGTTTTTTTTTTAAATTTAAAAAAATTTTTATTTCAAAATTAAACTCTGTGCCCAACATGAAGATCGAACTCATGACCCAGAGATCAAGAGTGTCATGTTCTACTAACAGAGCCAGCCAGGTGGCTTTTTTTTCCCTTTAAAAAATATTAAAATGGGCTTATTAAAAATAAATTACTTGAATAAAAGTAATGAGTTAGAAAAAGTAATGAATAACGCACTGTCTTTTGCTTGGTTTTTAATTTGCACAACCATTTTCAGCTTTCCTGTAATCGAAATGTTATTTAGAATTATGTGTTCCTTCAACTTAATATTCTTCGATTTGTTTGTTCAGAGGCGGTGAGTCTCCTTTCTCCTCCCTTAGATCTCTTCTCCAGTCAACCAGTGTCTTGTGCATTCATTAAGAAATAGATTTGTTTAGGGGCGCCTGGGTGGCTAAGTGGGTTAAAGCCTCTGCCTTCAGCTCAGGTCATGATCTCAGGGTCCTGGGATCAAGCCCCGCATCAGGTGCTCTGCTCAGTGGAGAGCCTGTTTCCCCCTCTCTCTCTACCTCCCTCTCTGCCTACTTGTGATCTCTGTCAAATAAACAAATAAAATATTAAAAAAAAAAGAAATAGTTTTGTTTATATAAATGTGTGTGTGTGTGTCCTGCTTTTCTGAAAAAGCATTAATACACTCTGTATTCTGCATCTTGCTTTTTTTTAAACCAAAATTACATATCTTGGAGATTAATCCATAATAGCATGTGCAGATGTTTTTCATGAACATTTAGTATTCTGTTGTATGGTTATATAATTTATTTAACCAGTCCCATATTGAACATTTAAATTGGGATTCTAGTATTTTGCTGTTAGAAAAAAGTGTTGCAGTGAATGTCTTTGTACTTACGTTTTTGTATATGTGGATGAGTATATGTGTGGATTTACTACCTAAAAATGAAATTGCTAGACCAAAGAATATGTGCCTTAAAAATGTCTAAAAATGGGGGCACCTGGGTGGCTCAGTGGGTTAAACCTCTGCCTTCGGCTCAGGTCATGATATCGGGGTCCTGGGATCAAGCCCTGAATCAAGCCCCTGCTGAGCAGAGAGCCTGACTCCCCTGCTCTCTCTGCCTGCCTCTCTGCCTACTTGTGATCTCTCTCTGTCAAATAAATAAATAAAATCTTAATTAAATGTTTATAAATGTTGCTAAATTGTTTCCAAAGTGATGATACCGTATACATTTTTTATTAACTTATAATGTATTATTTGCTTCAGGAGTACAAGTCTGTGAATCATTAGGCTTACACATTTCACAGCACTCCCCTAGCACATACCCTCCCCAATGTCCATAAGCCAGCCACCCTATCTCTACTCCCCCACCCCCCAGCAACCCTCAGTTTGTTTCATGAGATTTAGAGTCTCTTATGGTTTATCTCCCTCCCGATCCCATCTTGTTTCATTTTTCCCTTCCCTACCCCCCATAATCCGCCACCCTGCCTCTCAAATTCCTTATATCAGAGAGATCATATGATAATTGTCTTTCTTGGATTGACTTATTTTGCTCAGCATACTAACCTCTAGTTCCATCCATGTCATTGGAAATGGCAAGATTTCATTTGTTTTGATGGCTGCATAGTATTCCATTATATATGTAAATATATATATACATATATATAATATATATATATATATATATATACACACACATATATATATATGCACACACACACACCCCCTACATCTTCTTTATCCATTCATCTGTTGATGGACATCTAGGTTCTTTCCATAGTCTGGCTGTTGTGGACATTGCTGCTATAAACATTCGGGTGCACAGAAGGTACATATATTTTTGTGCTTTTATAAGTCACCTTTTTTTCTTTTTCTGGTTACTGCCTGCTTATGTTATTTGACAATTTTTCTCTTGGGTTACTGCCCATTTTTACTGATTTATAATAGCTTTTCTTGCACAAAATTTTATTTAAGCATGTATTTATTGTTGAAGTATATAACAGAGTGTTTTATTAGTTTTCAGCTATACAGTATAAATGATCAATTCTATGCATTACTCAATGATCGTCATGATCCACATGAGTGAAATCCTATGGTATTTGTCTTTCTCTGGCTTGTTTCACTTAGTATTATGTCCTCTAGAACCATCCATGTTGCAGATGCAAGATCTCATTCCTTTTTATGGTTGAGTAATATTCCATTGTATGTGTATATGTACACCCACATCTTTATCCATTCATCTGTGAATGGACATTTAGGTTGCTTCTCTGTATTAGCTATTGTAAATAATACTACAGTAAACAATGAGATTATTAGGCCCTAGACCTGTCGGAACGGCTAGAATAAAAAAGATAAGAAATAGCAAGTGTTGGAGAGGATGTGCAGAAAAAAGGAATGCTTATGCACTGGTACAGCCACTGTGGAAACAGTATGGAGGTTCCTCAAAAATTAAAGATAGAAATGTCCTATAATCCAGTAATTCTGCTACTGGGTATTTACCCAAAGAAGAGAAAAACACTGAAGATATATGCACCCCTAGGTTTCCTTGTAGGACATTTTAATTTTTATGTAGTTAAATTTATTTATTTCTATTTTTAATTACTACTGGGCCTTGTCTCTCCCATGTTTTTCTACTACTCTGTGACTTCATGTTTTTTAGTTTAATCTTAGATCCATTTAGAATTATGTAAAGAGTGAGATACACATTGAGCTTAATATTTTTCCAGATGTTTGTTCCAATACAACTTGGCCAAATAGTCTATCTCCAGAATGATTTCTAGTTTTCTAGTTAACTAAGTATATGTGTTGAGAAGGTGCTTGTAAAAATTGTTTTTTTAATCAGTCTTGTCTTTCTTCTTTTTAAATTTTATTTTAATTCTAATATAGTTAACACCCAGTGTTATATTAGTTTCAGGTGTATAATACAGAGTGATTCCACAATCCTATACATTACTCAGTGTTCATCATGATAAGTGTAGTCTTAATTCTCATCACCTATTTCACCTATCCCTCCACCCACTTCCCCTCTAGTAACCATAAGTTTGTTCTTTGTAGTTAAGATTCTGTTTTTTGGTTTGTCTCTTTATTTTTCCTTTGTTTTGTTTCTTAAATTCTACATATGAGTGAAATCATATGGTATTTGTCTGACTGATTTATTTTGCTTACCAGTATACTCTGTAGCTCCATCCATGTCATTGCAAATGGTGAGATGTCGTTCCTTTTTATGGCTGAATAATACACATTGTGTGTGTGTGTTTGTGTTTATGTGCCCATGTACACCACATCTTCTTTATTCATTTATCTATTATTAACTATTGAACACTTGGGCTGTTCCCATTATTTGGCTATTGTAAATATCACTGCAATAGACATAGGGCTGCATATATCCTTTCGAATTAGTGTTTTCGTATTCTTTGAGTAAATACCCAGTAGTGTGATTACTGGATCTTATGACAGTTATATTTTATTTTGTGAGGCATGTCCATATTGTTTTCCACAGTGGCTGTCCCAGTTTGCATTCGTACCAACAGTGCATGAGAGTTCCTGTTTGTCCACATTATCGCCAACACTTGTTTCTTGTTTTTGATTTTAGCCTTTCTGATAGGTGTAAGGTGATTGCTCACTGTAGTTTGGATTTGCATTTCCCTGGTGGTGAATGATGTTGAACATCTTTTCATGTGTCTGTTGGCCATCTCTGTGTCTTCTTTGAAGAAGTGTCTGTTCATGTCTTCTGCCCATTATTAAATTGGATCACTTGTGTTTTTTTGTGTTGAGTTGTGTAAGTTCTTTATATGTTTTGGATACTAACCCTTTATTGGATATATCATCCAAAAATCAGTCTTTTCTCTTTATTTGCCAGTGTTTTAAATGGGTGATGCTGCTCTGGGTTAGAGTGAATTAGCTAAATTTTCAGATACATCTTTACTTTCTGGGCAGGCTGTTGGCTGATTTCTTTTTTTGGCATTCAGAGAAGAGTACCCTATTGACAATATATCCTAAGTTTAGCTCCTCACCTCTGCCAATGACCAGGCTTATTGCCTAGGATAGGTCGTTTCTTCCCTGGCAAATGAGGTGTATGACATTAGCTTCTAGCCCACATCAAGGTCCACTAAGGAAGGCACCACCCCTTGGGTGAATAGCAGCATCAAGTGAGGCCTTCAGTGGCAGAGCCTCTGGGGCTCAGGCTTTCTCTCATGTGGCCCACAGCTCAGATGAAGTGATTCTGAAGCCCACTGGAAGTCAGCTGACCGTGGAATTCCTGGAAGAGAATAGCTTCAGTGTGCCCATCCTAGTCTTGAAGAAGGATGGATTGGGGATGACACTGCCCTCTCCATCATTCACTGTGAGGGATGTGGAACACTATGTTGGTAAGCACATGGATCCTCTTAACGGTGACATTGTTTATTCTCATCAAGTCCCGTGACCCTTCTCCTCCAGTCTACTTTTGCATTTCTTTTCTAGCCATCTTGGGAATCTGAGGCAAAGGGATTTACCCAGAGTCATTCTTTGGCAAAGCTAGAACCAAAATCCTGCTTTTCTTTTCCTTTTCCTCCTTGTAGGCCACAGACCCCCAGGCTGAGCCCCATTTTTTTTTAACCTGGAGAATTCCAGGGATCATGGTGGTCTCTTTTCTGTTGAGATGAGAAAGCCCCTCATGTGCCAGTTGTCTCCTGGGCATGACTTTTTGGGGATAGCAAGAGAAGTGAGGAAATAGGGCCCAGGCACGTGGATTGTACTGTGAGTGATGCTGTATGTCGGGCTGTTCTGTTGCTGTAGCAGACCTGGACCCAGCACGTAGATCTAAGGAGAGTGTGAGGGATTCCTACCCCTACCTCCAAAACATGCACACACAAATGCAGTGTGTGTGAGGTGAGAAGTTTTGAGTGTCAGTCCATTGTAGGGACAGGTGAGGAGGGGAGGGAGGCTTCCCTGGTCCAAGGCCACTTGGTACAGAACCCATCTCTTTATTCCAGGTTCTGACAAAGAGATTGATGTGATTGATGTGACCCGCCAGGCCGACTGCAAGATGAAGCTCGGTGATTTTGTGAAATATTATTACAGTGGAAAGAGGGAGAAAGTCCTCAATGTCATTAGTTTGGAATTCTCTGATACCAGGTAGGAAGGGCAGGGGTAAGTAAAAAGCAAGCAAAGTCCTTGGAACTTGTGATATATTGAGTATAAATGTTTCTTTCCCTTCCTCTTGGTAGTTTCTTCCTTTGGGATGATGAGCTGGTTTATACTTTCTTGGGTAGATGATCACATTATAACAACCAAATTGTGTTTCTCTTCTACAGATTCTAGCATTAGAGTATGCAGTAGCTATTTTAATTAATTTTTGTCTCCTTTAAGAGCTAGGGCAGCTTTCTTAGACCTTGTTTTTGATATTTAGATCATGGTATGGTCACTGTTTAACTCTCAAGATAGGTCCTCTGTCCCTGGAAATGGATTTACTGAATTAGCCCCAAGTAGTTTCTCTAAGGATAAGGTTTCTTAGATTTAAAAGAAAAAAAAGCTGATAACCTTTAAATGATTCTATGTGGACTCAAGCACTCAGTAGATATATGTAGTCTTCTCTGTCCTCAGAACTGTGGGAGATCCCAAAGTATTATATAACACATCCATTTGTACTTAGAAAGCTTACTGTCTGATTACTTTTTTAACTTTGAATTTTGACATAATTACAGATTTACAGGAAGTTGCAAAAAAATACACAGGGAGGTCCTGTGTATTCTTCAGCCAGTTTCTATCAATGGCAACATCTTACATAACTGTAGTACAATATTAAAACCCTTGCTGTTGGTTTTAACATACAAATTTAACAGCCTGAGGATTTAAAAAAAACTATGGTTGTTTATACCTCACTTCATCTTGGAAGACTATTTGAAGTAGCTTACAGAGATACAGAGGGAAAAAATGGACAAAATTGGAACAAAAGGAAAATAAAGGTGGGGAAATAGGATGCATCTGGAGGGTAGTCTGCACACAAAATGTGTGTATGAGTGTCTGGATAGTTGGTAGAGAAGGACTGTAGAGTGTTCAGTAAATTTCCTGGAGGTCAGGACAAGGAAGGAAATGCAGTATTAAAAGGTTTGTGGTTTTTACATAACACAAAACAACCAGGCATTTGGGAGAGGTACTTCTTTACCTGAAACTGAGCCTTTGAAAAGTTTCTCTAATGGTTCCTCATAAAGATCCTATGGGATGGGGACAGTACAGTAACTGTTATTGACCAAGTACCAAGTGAGTGAGTCCAGATTGGGAGAGTTATGAGCATTTAGTGGAGGAAATGATCTCTTTTAACTGGGGGATGCTGTGGAGCTAGGACTTAGGACTTCTGGAGCTGAGTGGAATGAGGAGGCTGACCAGACTTACAGGAATAAGTGAGCTAGGTGCCCTTAGGGATTCTGCGGAAAGAACTTTTTTGTCTTATTTGACTCTCACTGGGATGGGGAACATTTTATTCAGGCTTTAACCTTTAATTGCCAATCAGCTGACATCTGCTTTCCATCCCTTCCTTGCTAGGCTTTCTAACCTTGTGGAGACTCCCAAGATTGTTCGGAAGCTCTCATGGGTGGAGAACTTGTGGCCAGAGGAGTGTATATTTGAGAGGCCCAATGTACAGAAGTATTGCCTCATGAGTGTGCGGGATAGCTATACAGACTTTCACATCGACTTTGGTGGCACCTCGGTCTGGTACCATGTGCTCAAGGTAGGAATGAATGTGACTTCAAGAGGCAGCCTGGCCTTGAACCTCCCTTTTTGTTTCAGGTGGTAGCACAAAATAGGCTGCTGAGGTCTACCCGCCTTCCAGTTTGTTTGGTGACATCGCCATATAGCTGCTCTCTTGAGGTTGGGCATTTAGTGAATATGCCATATAAACTGTGTCTCCAGTTTTGATGCTTAACATTTTTTTAATAACCTAAGGTTTACTCTGACTGTTACTCTTAATTGAACCAATCCATACTTCTATGACTGTGTATGGAAATGTCCATATTTACTGTAGAAATTCTTGGTAACATGAGAAACTTCCCCTCCCCCTTACCTTCTTCATTGAGGTGTAATTTATACACCATAAAATTAGTCTATTCCAGGTGTATAGTTTGATGAGTTTTGACAGTCATATGTAGTCACATAACTGCCATTACTATCAGATAGAACATATATAACAAGTCTTTTTTTAAAAAGATTTTATTTATTTATTTGACAGAGAGAGATCACAAGTAGGCAGAGACACACAGAGAGAGAGAAAGAGAGGAGGAAGCAGGCTCCCCGCTGAGCAGAGAGCCCGATGTGGGGCTCGATCCCAGGACCCTGAGATCATGACCTGAGCCGAAGGCAGAGGCTTTAACCCACTGAGCCACCCAGGCGCCCCATAATAAGTCTTTTTTAATGTCAATGTTCCTATGGGTAGTTTCCTATTTAGTGGTTGTAAAATTTTTGTAATTAGCATATGGATTGTTAGTGACTATGAAGGACTTTTGAGGTCTGGAAAACAAATTTCTTAAGTAATTTTGATTCTTTTCTACCATCATGCTATTTAATTTTCTTATCAGAAATGGCAAGGAAAGAGCCAAAAACTTGGATGTGGCTATTGTCCAAATGATCGTGAATCCTAAACTAGTTGTTTCCATTGGCTTAGCATGAAATTGGAGAATGTAGATCACTGTTATTCAAATGTTAGGTTTAACTTTTTTCTTTTATTTATTTGAAAGAGAGAGTGAGCACAAGTGGGAGGGGCAGAGGGAGAGGGAGAGAGAGTCTCAAGCAGACTTCTGCACTAAGCATGGAGCCCGATGTGGGGCTTGGTCTCATGACCACGAAGGTCATTACCTGAGCCAAAACCAAGAGTCAGACGCTTAACTGACTGTGCCACTCAGGTGCCCCTAACTCTTTTATTTTACAATAATTTTTTAGAAATATATATATATTTTATATATAAAATAGTTTTTATAGAAAAATTGCAGAATGGTAGGAAGAATTTCTGTGTGGCCCTTCACTTAGATTTCCTAATGTTACCATTTCATTATATTCTTCCTCTGAAATAAACGTAATAAATAATAAAATAGTTCTCTCTCTCTATTTTTTTCTGAAACATTTGAGAATAGTTACAGGCATGGTATCTCTTTATCTTATAATCAGTGTGTATTTCTTGAAAATAAGAGCATTCTCTTTTATATAACCACAGTATAGTTACCAAAATCAGGAAATTAATGTTGATAAATATAATACTATTATTAATCTACTGATCTGATTCAAATTTTTCCAATTTTACAGTAGATAATATCTAGTGTTGTTGCTTTTCTTTTTTTTTTTTTAATTTATTTTTATTTGCTTATTTACAGCATAACAGTGTTCATTGTTTTGGCATCACACCCAGTGCTCCATGCAGTACTGTTGTTGCTTTTCTACACTGAAATTTATTATCATGAATACCAGTTAAACTAATCAAGTGTCAGTTGGGGATACTTTTGTACTAGTGGGCTTTTGTTTCTTTTCTGCCAAATAATCTATCTGGTGATTGTCCAGGCAGAACATAATTAGGAAATAAAATGTTTTTCCAACAGATAATCGCCTAAGATATAATCTTCTAGAAGTCCTTGGGCAATTACTGAACTTTCAAACATTTATTAGCTTTGATTACAGGTGTGAGAAGGAACACTCTTTGTAAATGGCATTTAAAGGCAAATTCAATTTTCTTTTCATCAATAATGTGGCCTTAAATTCTCTTCGGGCTAGTAGTATTGATTTACTCATCTATAGAGGCCATTTCTCATTTGGCCTGGTTGCGTCTAAAATAGGAGCTTTTGGTATACATTTGTCCTAAGTTGAAGAATTTTGTGTGAGATGCCCTTTCCAAGTCGTTTTGTCAATCTTATAGAAGCTTAAAAATACAAAGTGCAAAAGGAAGGGCGCCTGGGTGGCTCAGTGGGTTAAGCCTCTGCCTTCAGCTCAGGTCATGATCTCAGGGTCCTGGGATCGAGCCCCGCGTCTGGCTCTCTGTTCTGCGGGGAGCCTGCTTCCTCCTCTCTCTCTGCCTGCCTCTCTGCCTACTTGTGATCTCTGTCAAATAGATAAATAAAATCTTCAAAAAAAACCAAAGTGCAGAAGGACCTTTTAAAGTTTTTCAAATCCACGTGAAAATGATTCTTGGATAGGGTTGGAAAAGAATTCTGTCATATTACATGGTCTTGGAGCATGAGAGAGAGAATATCCTTTTGGAATATTTTTCTGGAAAATCTGATATTTTTGGCACTTCAAACTCTTTTTGTTTCAGGGTGAGAAGATCTTCTACCTGATCCGCCCAACAAATGCCAACCTGACTCTCTTTGAGTGCTGGAGCAGCTCCTCTAACCAGAACGAGATGTTCTTTGGGGACCAGGTGGACAAGTGCTATAAGTGTTCCGTGAAGCAAGGACAGACACTTTTCATTCCTACAGGTCTTCCCTGGGCCCCTCTGGGAGGGTTTCAGAAGGGCAGGAAGTGGAAGGGAGGTTGTGGCACCAGAGTCAGCCTCTTTCCATGATGTATTGATCTGATTATGTGGGATATCCCTCTCATATCAACTGGTAACTCAGACTGGACCACAGGAAAATTCACATGATGGCCAGTGGGCTAGCCTGGTCACTTCATGAAGCTGCAAATGGGAAGGTCTAGGATAATTTTGAAGTCAGGAAGTATCAGCCCTCCAACTTGGTTTTTCCTTTTCAAGATTATTATGGCTATTCTGGGCTCCTTGAATTTCTGTATGAATTTTTAGCTTCTGGTTTGTATAGATATTTAGTAGTTGCTCTAGTTTTAATTTATATGTATAATAGATAAGATGGATACATCTTATCGTAAGCTACTGGTATTAACATTTTAATTGACATTTTACCAATTGGAGGGAAGGGTTGAAGCCTTTACCTCTGTTCACATCCCTTTACCCTTCCCATTTATAATGTATTTATTTGTCTTAAATATTTCTTCTGCATATACTGAGAACCATATCATACAGTATTTTTTTTGAAGATTTATTCATTATATTAGAGAGAGAGAGAAATAGAGATTGCACAAGCAGGGGGGGCATCAGGCAGAGGGAGAAGCAGGCTCCGCACTGAGCTCCCCCACTCCCCAACATGGGGCTTGATCCCTGGACCCTGGGATCATGACCTGAGCCGAAGGCAGATGCTTAACCAACTGAGCCACCCAGAGATCTCTCATACAGTGTTTTAATCTTTGTTTCAACTGTCAAACATAATTTCTAATATCCAGGTGAAGGAAAGTCTATTGTATTTATCTGTATTTTTACTTTTTTGTTGTTTTTTCTTCCTGGGGTTCCAAGATTCTTATCATTTCCTCTCTGTTTAGTGTGTGTGTGTGTGTTTGTTGTTGTTGTTGTTTTGTTTTAGGGAGAGAGAGTGTGACGGGTGGGAGAGGAGGAGAGAGAGAACCTTAAGCAGGCTTCCAGCACAGAGCCTGACATGGGGCTTGATCTCACAACCCTGAGATCACAATCTGAGCTGAAATCAAGAGTCAGATGCTTTAATCAACTGAGCCACTCAGGTATCCCTGTTTAGAATTTAGGGTAGGTCTGCTGTCAATAGATTTTCTTGGTTCTCCTTCATCTGTAAATGTCTTGATTTCCCTTTCATTCCTAAAGGATATTTTTGCTAGATATAGAATTCTGGGTTCATAGTTCTTTCCTTTAAGTACTTGGAAGAATATTGTGCTGCTTCCTTCTGATTTCCATGGTTTCTGATGAGAT
The DNA here is from genome assembly GCF_922984935.1 of Meles meles. Taxonomy (NCBI): domain Eukaryota; kingdom Metazoa; phylum Chordata; class Mammalia; order Carnivora; family Mustelidae; genus Meles; species Meles meles. The sequence goes on along the minus strand of NC_060087.1, from coordinate 47,266,616 downwards.
TTTGGCTGTCATTCAAATTGTTTTTTCCCTTATATGTGTCATTTCTTGCTATTTGTTATTTCTTTTTTTCTTTAGTTTCTTGCAGTTTGACTATAATGTGTCTTGGCTTGTATTCCTTTGGGTTTAAAATAAATGTGTTTATTGAGCTTCCTGAATGTGTAGGTTTCTATTTTTTGTCATATTAGTGAAGAAATTTTTAGCTATTATTTCTGAATGCTTTTTCAGTCCCACACTCTAACTTCTTTTCTTTTGAGTCTCTGATTATATGAATGCTGTATATATTTTGTTGTAGTCCCACAGGTCCCTGAATTTATTTTTTTCTGTTTTTCTCTCTTTTGTTTATATGGAGTACTTTCTATTCTGTCTTTAAGTTTTCTGATTCTTTTCTCCATTGTCTTTATTCGTCTGTTGAGTCCATCTCTTTCATTATTTTTTTCAGATACAGTACTTTCCAGTTCTAAAACTTCCATTTGTTTCTTATTTATATCTTCTCTTTTTCTTTTTTTGTTGCAAACATGTTTATAATTGTACACTGAAGCATTCTTATGATAGCTCCTTTAAAATTGTCAGATGGGGTGCCTGGGTGGCTTAGTTGGTTAAGTGACTGCCTTCGACTCAGGTCATGATCCCAGGGTCCTGGGATCGAGCCCTAGGTCGGGCTCCCTGCTCAATGGTAAATCTGTCCTTCTCCCTCTGCCCCCTCCACTAGTGAGCTTGCTCATTCTCTGTCAAATAAAATCTTTAAGAAAATAAAATAAGACTGCCATATAGATCTCACATCTTTGTCTAATATGATACTGTATAATTCTGGATTTTCTTTTCTGTTGCACAGACCTATTTATCTGTTCATATATCAATATCATGTTGATTTGATTACATTGATTTTATATACAATGTTTAATATGTGCTGAGGCATGTTACCTACCCACCCGCTTTTCTCTTTTCTGTGCCCACGCATTTATTAATTCATTTATTCATCTTTTAATCCTTTGCCTAATAAGGTGTCACATAATATCTTTTCTACACTGGGCATTTAATAGCTGTTTGATGAATTGAATTTGCCTACCAGAGATTTGAGTTGGATTAATTCACTTATTGGTATGAAGTTCCATGAACTGGGTAAAATCTACTTAGTTCCACAAGTATTGCATGTCTGCTGAGTATGCCCACATGGGGTTAGGTGCTAGAGACAAAAGGTCAGTAGGCCATTTCAGTATCATTCTAATAGCCATAATAGAGGCATTTACCACAAGCTGTGGGAGTATGGAGAAGAGCATTTAGTCTAGCTGGAAGTTTGTGAAAATCTTCTCAGAGGAGTGACACCTGACAGGTAAGTATAGACTGACCAAGAAAAGAAAGGCAGAAGAGTCCTCTCAGACATAGAGAAAGGCATAAGCAAAGCAAGGCTGTGTGAAGTAGTTCATGCATATGGGAGCCTAGAGATCATGGAGGAAGTGAAGCTGAAAAGATAGGCAGATTGAACTTACCCCAGAGGTGACTGGAGGACCATTGAAGTTTTATTTGTTTATGTGGCAAAAGATATAAAGAATAATATAATAAACATTTATGTGTTTATAGCCCAACTAAAAAGATAAAATATTACAAATATATTTGAAGCCTCTCATATACCTCTCCTCAATTTCATTCCCATTTTCCCCTCTCTGAGCTAGCCATTGTTCTGAAGTTGGCAATTATTATCCTCATGCATTTCTATTCCTTTATTATACAGATCATGGCTCATCAAGTCAATAGCTAGTATTGTTTTACTGTTTTTGAATGTTATATAAATGGAATCATATTAGGTAATTCCTCCCAACTTGCTTTTTTCTCTGAACACTATGATTATGAGATTCATTTTGGTACATGTTCACTCATTTTACTTACTTTCCAATATACCATTGTATGAGTATATGGCAATTTATCCACTCTCCTGTGGATATACATTTCATTGAAGTACTTTGAGCAGGGATGACATGGGCAGATTTGTATTTTAGAGTCAAGATGTAGAGGATAGACTTCAGAGATTGAGATGGTATAGAGCAGTGGTTTGTAAACACTTTGGACTCAGGACCCCTTTATACTTTTTAATATTATTGGGGACCCCAAGGCTTTTATTTATGTGGTTTATATTCATCAATATTTACATTATAAATTAAAACTGAGAAAATTTAAAAATATTTAACTCATAATTTATTATTTGATATTTGATAAATATTAAATATTGATAAATCAGTATTTAACTCAATATTTAACTCATAATATTTAACTAATTAAAAATATTTAATTCATGTTAGCATGAATAATAATTTTTATGAAAAATAACTTTTCAAATCAAGAAATGTAGGGAGAAGAGTGACAGTTACATTTTTTGCAAACCTTTTTAATGTCTGGATTAATAGAAAATGACTGGTTTCTCAAGTCTGCTTCTGCATGTTGTGTTATCATGTCATTTACCCTCTGGAAAACTATACTGTACACCTGTGAGAGAATGAGGGTGAAAAAGACAAATAGCTTCTTAGTATCATCATAAGCATAGTTTTGACCTTACATGTGCTCTCAAGGAGTCTCAGGGAGCCCCAGGATTCCCTGAACCATACCTTGGGAACTGCTGGTGTAGAGGAGCCAGTTTGGAGGCTGTTACAAATAGCCTAGGTGACAGGTAATGAGGGATTTGAACCAAGGCATTGGTAGGATGGATGGATGGGGAAAGGGAGATGAATATGACAGAGGTTTAAGAAGAAAAATTAGAAGGTCTCAGAAGGCAGTGTAGAGGCAAGGGCAAGGAAAATAATTGAGTTCCAACTAGGTACATACTTCACAACCAACCTTTGAAGTAGATGTTTAGCTAGAAAATGGCAGACTTTGAACTCAGGTTTGTTCAACACAAAAACTGTTTGTTTTACCTAGAGTAGAGTTAGAAGGGGGAGACTTGGCAAGGAGGTAATGCCCTTCTAAGAGATGAGAGAGCAGATGGGCAAGACAGCAGAGAGATTTGAAGTCAAGAGAAGGGAAGTAGGAGTTTAATAACCCCATAAATTGGTCCAGTTCAGGGTTATAATGGTGGCAGAATGGGTACTGGGAGAGTAGAGGAACTAGAACTTTCTGAGTCACTGCCAGGTTGGCTGTTCTGAGAAGTTGTGTTTGAGCTGAGTTGGGGCAGTGTTGTCCAGAGGAAGTAAGGCCCTCTGCCAGCTATGATTTTGCCATGTTACACTGCAGGATGGATCCATGCTGTGCTGACCCCAGTGGATTGCCTTGCCTTTGGAGGGAACTTCTTACACAGCCTTAACATCGAAATGCAGCTCAAGTGAGTGCTGAAGCTGTTGTAATCCCAAGTTGGCCATTCCCATCTGCTAGAGTCCTTGGGTACTCCCCTATAGTGAGAAGTGCAGCATTGGAGGACGCAAGATGATCAGAAAGGAATAGATCCTGGTTCCTTATAAAGATCAGTGTGGGGATGAATAATCCTTCCTCACTTAGTTGTTTATGTGACTTTGGGCAAGTCACATAATCTTTGAGCTCAAGTTCCCTAACCCACAAAGTTGGATTTTACAGGGTAGTTGTGAGGATTAGAGATAGTGGGTACAAAGCATTCATAACCCCATATCTAGTAGGTACTCAGTAAACAGGATCCTTGTTATCATCATTGTTGTTGTGTCTACTTCTTCTAGAGCCTATGAGATTGAGAAACGGCTGAGCACAGCAGACCTCTTCAAGTTTCCTAACTTTGAGACCATCTGTTGGTATGTGGGAAAGCACATCCTGGACATCTTTCGAGGTATGGATCCCTTTACTAGCTGCCCCTTTTGGCCTACTTCCCTGAGCATGCACATGCACGTGTGTGTACATGCATGTAACCATCACCTCAATGAAGATACAGTACTGTTCCATCACCACAGACACCCACTAGTGCTGCCCCTTTATCGTCTCACCCATTCTTTCCCCTTGCACTATCCATAACTTCTGGAAACCACTGATTTGTTTTCTATCTCCATAATTTTGTCATTTTAAGAGTGCTATAAAAATGGAATCCTATAGTGTGTGAACTTTTAAGATTGGCTCTTTTACTAAGTATAATGTGAGGTAGAAAATGGATTTTAACTTTATTTAGCAAAGGTGGCTAAGAAAATTGCATTACAATGAAATTATCCCTAGTTCCTGATAATTAAAGTAAAACTCAATCTGGACAATCTCAGTTTCCTGAAAGTGCTTCCTATGGAATGGGGACAAGGGCCAATCCTCACCAGCCTGGCATCATTGTGTTGATTCCCAGGTATCAGCCCAGATAGAAGCCAAACTGCTGGGATTTTCTGGTCTGTTTTGAATTAGAGCAGCTCCCTTGCTCAGACCTGAAATTCTTCAAGGTAACTTGGCCATGAGGAATCAGTATTTTAGAGTTACCAAGAACCTCAGAGGCAGGAGTGCCTGAGTGGCTCGGTCAGGTTAAGCATCTGACTCTTGTTTTCAGCTCAGGTTGTGACCTCAGGGCCATGAGATCAAGCCCTGTGTTCAGCTCTCTGCTCAGTGTGGAGTCTGCTTGAGATTCTTTCCCCTTCCTCCCCGCTCTGTTCCTCTCCCTGCTCGCATACACACACATTCTCTCTCTCAATAAATAAATAAGTAAATAAGTTAAATTAAATATAAAAAAAGATCCTCAGAGGCCAATGAGTACAGTCTCCTACCCACTACTTCATGCCCTTATTCTGCCACCTAGACGGGCTGTCACTTAAGTGTTCAATCAGAGGCTAGATGACTAACCAGTTATTACCTGTTCAGAACAGCTCAGTTCAGTAGAAGATTCTGTATTGAGCCGAAATACAGCTATTTGTTGTAACCTCCTCCTGGAGTAACTCAGAATAAGAGCATTTATTAATGGTCCTTCAGCTCTGTGTATGTGGCAATCAAGGTCCTCCTGAGTGTGGTTGCATTTTGAAACCCAAGAGGCAGAGCACTTCCAGTGTGGTAGAAGGATTCAGATTCAGGCCTCAGATTCATGGTCTTCGGCTCTTACTGGGTATGTCCCCTTGGTTAAGTCTCTTTGCCTGTCTGAGCCTCAGTTTCCTGAACTTTAAAGTGAGGATAATGATACTTGGCTTAGAGGATGGGTATAAGAATTCACAGAGATAGTAGATAATAAATGCCTGGCATATAGTAGGTACTTATTAAATGAACACTATTATAAGAACTGAGATCTGGAGTTGTGCTTAGAACCTTGAGTACTTTATCTGGTTGCCTGAAAAAAAGTAGTAAGTCCTTCACTCCCCGCATGGTTTCATTCACCTTCTGCCTTCCTTTTTCCCCCTTTAGGTTTGCGAGAGAATAGGAGGCACCCAGCATCCTATCTGGTCCATGGTGGCAAAGCTCTGAACTTGGCCTTTAGAGCCTGGACAAGGAAAGAAGTAAATATGCTTTTTCTCTACTTCTCTAGAGTTTTGCCCTCAATAGAGGCTTGCTTTGGGTAGATGCTTCAGAGAGGTGGAAGAGACCAGGGAGGCTTGTGGGCTCCTGGGGTTAGAATGGAGGACTGGACTAGGACTCCTAGATAATGTTTTTAAAAGCTTTCTTTCTGATTATAAAAAGTAACACACGTTTATTCTAGAGAATTAGAAAAAATGAAGAAGAGTATAAGGAGGGGAAAATATCACCTGTAATTTTAATACATGGAATTAACATTAACATTTGGGTATATTTTCTTCTGGTCTTTTTTATATGCATTTAAAAAACATGATTGCTATCACTCTGTACATTCAGTTTTGTATCTGAGTTTGTTGGCTTATGTTCATTTTCCTGTGTCCTCAAAGTTCTCCACAAACATTTAGTAGTTAAATGATATTCTTTTGCAAGGATGTACTGTCCTTATTACCTAACCACTTGTTTATTGTTGCTTTATTTATTTGGGGGAGTAGTTACAGCAAATCATGCAGTGACTGTGTGCTTGCACCAACCTTTGTCCCTCATCTTTTGATTGTTTCTTCAGGATAGATTCCTAGAAGAGCAGTTACTGGCTCAAAGTATATGAAAAAATGTAAGACTCTTGACACATACTGCCAAAATGGCTTTTTAGAAATAACACCAATATCCATCTATCCAATTGAATACAAAATAGCTATAAAAGAGATTAAGGAAGTTTTCTGTGCACTGACTTGGAAAGATCTCTAGAATTTGTCAAGTAAATGTGTACAACCATGTGTGTAATGTGCCACCTTATGTGTTAAAAGGTGGGTGGGGGAGAATAGTATTTTTTATGTGCTTGTATTTGCCTGCAGACACAATCTGGAGGATGCAGAAGACAGTAATAAAGGTGGTTACCTGTGGGTGTGGGGTAATGACACTCATGGCAGGGACAAATATATTTTGAGGCTTTTCAATGTGTATCTTTTTATAGTGTTCAATTTTTGAGCTTAGGTAAATGGATTACCTACTCAAAATGTTGACTTTAAAACAGTTTTTAAGAAATGCAACAAAGTAAAAGAAGAAATATCAATATATTTCCTTATGCTTTTGATATTCTTTACAGACTTTCCCCTTGTGTACAGTGGCTTAAGGAGACCTTTCAGCCATTGCAGGCTTAACTTGCACAATCTCCCAATTCCTGTTGCCAGCCTTCCCTCAGATATCCTTGGACTTCATGTTTTGGGCCTTCTTTTCTCCCTGAACATACCTACACCTGGGCCTTAGCCTAGTCTTCTGTTTCTCCATATCCCTCAGGTGTGGCTACCTTAGGTTTCATTTCTAAAAATGTTCAATGAAAGTTCAGTGAAGTGAACTTTAGAATGACTCTGTCCCAGGAACAACAAAAGGGAGGGGAGTGAGTCATGATTACTAATGCCCTTAGCCAGGATGGCCCCAAATAGCGTGGCCAGAGGGAGCTGGAGAAGAGTAGAACACAGATCTGAGGAGCCCATTCTCATCTCATGGAAGTAGTCTTTTGTGAAATGAAGATGATTTCCATGGGGGGTACTTGTTCCCTCACCTTTCCAGAGCCCCTGGGCCGGGAGGAGGGAGCTATTAAATTTATCCAGCTGGATCACATGGGTTCTCAGACCCCACCCCTGTCCAGCCACCAAAATAGATTCCAGATGGCTTAAAAGAATTAAAGAAAAAAAGAATCAAACCACGGTAAATAAGGTAACGCTGAAGAAGTTTTGTCAGTCCTCTGCATGCAGAAGTGAAGTGAAAACTGGTGGAAAAAATCACAAGGGAAAAGCCTGAGAGCTCTGTCTACATAAAGATGTAAATCTTGAGGACTCAAAAAGATTACAAATAAATTTAAAGTGAGACACCCAGGAGGTCTCAGCCAGGGCTGCTGTGGAGCTAGCACTGGACCTGTTGCTGCTCAGACCTGAGCTCTGTCCTCACAAGTGGAGAGGCCAGGTTGTCCCCAGGGGTCTCCTCAAGGTTCTTGACTTTTTGAGGGGTATGACCCAAGCCCACCACTGAGTTACTCACACCCCTTGACACTGTCCTTTATCTAAGACAGGTTTTGCAAATATTTCCTCACAGTCTCTGGTTTGTCTTAATGTGTTTTTCAAAGAGAAGTGTTTGTTTTTTATTAAGCCCAACTTATCATTTTTCTTTTAAGGCTCATGCTTTTTGTGTCCTTAGAAATCTTGGTGTCTAACCCAAGGTTCCAAAGATTTTCTCCTCCGTTTTCTTCTAAAAGGATTATAGTTTTAGAGTTTACATTTCAGCTTTTGATCCATTTTGTGTGTGTGTGTGTGTGTGTGTGTGTGTGTGTGGTGCAAGATACGGATTGAGCTTCTTTTTTTGCATATGGGTATCTAGTTGGTCGAGTATGAGTTGTTAAAGAGACTACCCTTTCTCTGTTGAATTACCTTGGTACCTCTATCAAAAATCAGTTGTCTATTTATGTGTGGGTCTATTCTTCATACTTTTTGTTTGACAGGCTCTGCCAGACCACGAGGATGAGATTCCGGAGACAGTGCGGACTGTACAGCTCATTAAAGATCTGGCTAGGGAGATCCGCCTGGTGGAAGTAAGAAGCAGGGGAGCAGGGGAGGCGTTTGGGAAGGGTTCAAGGCTCAAGTGGCAGGTCAGGCTTCTTTAGTTGGCTTGAGAGTCCAGGGGAAGGGTTGGGAAAACCCCACCAAGGACTCCATTAATTTAAATAATTATTATGTGCCTCAAGTGTGCTTTGCATTAGGCTAGGTGCTTATAATACGTAAATAATTCATTGCCCACAAAGAACTCAGAATCTTGTAGAGGACCCTGGGCAAAGTCCACTGTCTGAACCTCAGTTTCCTTGTTTCTAAAGTGGGGATAATTACACCTACTCAGGGATTGATAAAAGGGTTAAATAAGATAACACAGGCTGAGCATTAAGAATGGTACTTGGCACATAGTAAGTGTTCAGTAAGTTCTGATGGTGGGTCATGGTAGTGGTGGGTGGTGGAGGTCATAGTAGTAGTTGCTGTATTTAATATTTTGACTCAGTCTCTGCAAAATGACAGTTCTCCCAGGTTAAACATGATTACAAAGCCATCTTTCAACAGATGGCTTATACCACGAGGCAGTTAAGTGTAGATGGTAAGAGACTCAGAGAAACTTGGATTCCGGTTCCTGCTCCATCACTTGCAAGCCTTTCAGAGCCTTAGTATCTTTGTCTGTAAAGGGGGAATAACACCACCTTTTCAGAGTTCTGTTAGGCTCGAGAGCTAATGTATGTAGAGCCCCTCGCACAGTGCCCGGCAGAGTAAGTACTCAATAAATGTGAGCCATTGTTTTTAATAGACTTTGCAGCAAAGAGAGAACTTGGTGTGGGCTGGTGAAGTAGCAGAGGCACCAGAGGAGAATTGGACTTAAGGAAGCTTAAACTCTCATTTAGCTCAGGAGCTGTCAATTTCCATTTAGCACTCAGGATATAGGCACTACGTCTGTGCTGAAGGGTGGTCAGAGTGAGTTACTGGGAGTTTGGGCTTCTAGCCACACCGCCTGCAGCATGCTTCACTGCCTACACCATAGCTTACATTGTCCACCTCCTACCTCCCTTTCCTCCATTCGCATCTGTCAGAATCCTTCAGAGTTTAGTTGTAAGGCCTACCTTTTCTCTGGCTCTTTCCGCTTAAACCAGTTATATACAAAACTCTGGGCTCATTCGAAAAGGACTTAGAGAGATGGATCATGTCTGGTCGGTCCACTGGCTTCCAAGTGTTTTAAAGTGATGGAACCTTTTTTTTTTTTTTCGCCAAATGAAATCTTACCTGGAAGGTCAATATACAACCAATCAAAGCGTAGCTGCTGTCAATAAGGTGGAAGGCAAGAGGCTTCAACTTCCACATGTTCCTCTCATTTGCCTTCCACCTACCTCCAGTCTTCAGGGCTCCTCCCAAGAAGTTCAGAGGAGCCATAGAGCACCTCTGACAACTACCTTTACAGTCTGCTCCTTTAATTTTATAGCCAAACAAACAGTAGTCAGATCACTTACCTGAGGTCATAGAGCTAGCTAGTAGCAGACTTCGGACCAGACCCTGTCTCAGATCCTGCAGTCCTTAGGGTTGGGACCACACAGTTTAGTACTCAAGTATTTTCTGTCTCATGCCAGCTGCATTTGGAGTCTTTTCTCCAATTTTGACGGTAGTGCTAGGCTTTTTTTCTGCTCGTCTTCTCCTTACTTGTCAGTGGCTGGGTAAAGAAATGCCACCTAGTAAATTCCTGATGACCGACTCATTGTGAAAAATCTAAGGTGTGCATCTAGATGTGGAGCATCTGTAAGACACTTCCATGGCAGTACTGCCAGTGCCATGAACAGACCTCTGCTCTTAGCATAGAGAGAACACTGGAGTAAGCGCTAACCCCGTCGTGTACTAATACTCTTGTAGGATATCTTCCAACAGAACGTTGGGAAGACGAGCAATATCTTTGGGCTGCAGAGGATCTTCCCAGCTGGCTCCATTCCCTTAACCAGGCCAGTCCATTCCACTTCAGTATCCATGTCCAGGCTGTCACTGCCCTCCAAAAGTGGTTCAAAGAAGAAAGGCCTGAAGCCCAAGGAACTCTTCAAGAAGGCAGAGCGAAAGGGCAAGGAGAGCTCAGCCTTGGGGTCTGCTGGCCAATTGAGCTATAATCTCATGGACCCATACAATCATCAGGCACTGAAGACAGGCTCTTCCCAGAAAGCAAAGGTGGGTGCTGGCCCATGGGTTCAGCCCAGCCCTTTTGGGTCCCTTGGAAGATCAGGGGATCAAAAGGATTGTCCTGTCTTCCCACCTCCCTTAGGGCCCCTGGTGTTTGGCTACCAGTCCCACTCATTTAACAGGCATTTATTGAGACCTTGTCTGTGCTGGGCACTGTGATAGGTGCTGTGAATGTTACCCTCAAGAGGCTGGCAGGCTAGTGAGAAAGACAGGCATATAAACAAATGAGTGCAATGAGGTATGGAGGATGCCATAATCAAGGGTGTGTGGGGGACCCTCAGACACAGAGGGGGGATGAGTTTATCTGGGTAGGAGTGATGGTAAGCAGCTCTTCTCAGAAGACATGACACTTCAGCTGAATCTTGAAGTGCTAGATGGGAATGACATTTAAGAACATGGTATATGAGTGTCAGGTTGGAGTCTTGAACAGGTCCTTAAGTAAAGCCCTTCTCCAGGGCTCCACCTTGCTTCAAGATTGTGGTGCTTTCCATGGGCACGTGAAGATGCTCTCCCTCTTCAAAAGGGAACACGTTTTGCAAGATTGATAGGTTTCCCCTGAGGTAGCCATACATTCTCAACCTGTGATCATTTGCGATCATTTGGGGTGGGGCTGGGGGACAGTGTAGCAGGAAGCCTTGGTTCAGGTGGTTTTAACAGTGAACTCAGCCAGTGAAACCGGAAGGAACTGGTCATCAGGATTCACTTGCGAGTCCCAGACAGGTGACAACTGAGCCTCCTCCTTCTGCAGTTCAACATCACTGGTACCTGCCTGAATGACTCAGATGATGACTCGCCAGACTTGGACCTTGATGGGAATGAGGGCCCGCTGGCCCTGTTGATGTCTAATGGCAGGTGAGGTGGGAAGAAGGAACACAGAGATAACTGGGACTGTCAGTGGCAACATGTCACTGAAACAGGGCATGGAGTTGGGACCTGGGGCTGGGAAATGGGTGGGGGAGGGACCGTACTTGGGGAAATACCCAGATATTATCAGGTATCATTGCTTAGTTCAGAGAACCATGGTAGTGTTGGGGGAGAGGCCTGGAATCTAATTGGCAGTCCGAGAAAATTTTTATGTGAGTTTTAGAAATTTCAGAAAGTCAATGGGTCAGAACCACTGGCAGAAATAAGAAGGGAATATAGCATGCTGATTAAGAGCATTAGTTTTTTATATACCTTTTGCTCTTAGATTTTTAGGAATTTTGCAGAAATATTTGCACTGGTGTGTTATGAGAAATGTTCAGTGTACATAGCATTGTGGTTTGTAATAGTAAGTAATTAGAAATGTGTTTGTTAATAAGGGTTGGTTAAATGATTAGAATACCCTGTAGCTGTTAGAGAAAATGAGTTTAAAATCTGTTGGCATGGAAAGGTGTCCAAGATATGTTCTTAAGTGAAAAAATCAGGTCACAAAATAATACATAGTAATAGTTGATTTTAATTTTTTTTAAGATTTTATTTATTTATTTGACAGAGAGAGATCACAAGTAGGCAGAGAGGCAGGCAGAGAGAGTGAGAGGGAAGCAGGCTCCCTGCTGAGCAGAGAGCCCAATGTGGGACTTGATCCCAGGACCCTGAGATCATGACCAGAGCCGAAGGCAGCGGCTTAACCCACTGAGCCACCCAGGCGCCCCAGTTGATTTTAATTTTTAAAAAAGGTGTGTGTGCATGTGTGTATGTATGCTTGTGTAGAAAAGTGGCATAGATTATTTTTAATATAACTTTTTTGAAGAGGTTTAAAATTTAATATATGCAGTTTAAAATTTAAAAAGTATGCAACAGTACAGAGTGAAAAATTTTGTTCCCACCCCGCTCTGTTCCCCAGTTCCCCTCCCCATGGACAACTAGTGTCAATGATTTTCTTCTAGGGATAATCATACATATTTATGCAAATAAATATATTTGTTATATATTTTATACTTGTCACACCAAACTTTTAAGAGTAGTTATCTCTGGAAAGTAGGATAAGGGAGCCAGGAGAGGAAATTTTCACTTCAGTAGCATTTGAATTTTGTACAATGAGCATGTATTGCTTTTCTTAAAATAATTTCTAACAGAACATTTTCTAAAAGAATAAAATCTAAACGTTCACCACAAAAAGCACAGGCTTCAGAAGCAGACAATCCTGAGTTTGGGTCCCAGCTCTGACATGAATTCATTGTGTGACCTTGGCAGGATAATTAACCCTGCACCTCAGTGTCCTCATTATATCTCTTCTATTGATAAAGCTTTTACCCTAGAGTTGTTGGAGGACTAAATGAGATAATGTATGTAGGGTGCTTATCATAGGACCTGGCACATAGTAAATGCTTAATCGGTGGTAGCTCTTTCACTAAAATGTTGAAGATGAAAGGAGATGCTGGTAGTGGTGGTGAAGATGGTATGGGTATAGCCAGAAGCTAAGTGGAACCCTGGAAACGTGTAGAAACCCTGGAACGTGTAGGGAGGCAGAGGAAGACAGTGAGAGTGATCATCGGGACACTCAGAGCACCAGACAGGAGCGGTCCAGAGTCAAGTAGAGTACCAACAGTATAGGAACACAAGCGCCAAGAATACTTTCGTAGCCTTTTTGTGGGAAAAGGTCTTCGGATCCCAAGGGCAAGTGCAGTAGGTCCACCTGGCTGGGAGATAAGGGAGAAAGGAGTGTGAGAGTAGGGCAGATTCTGAAAGCAGCATGGCTGTTCTTGGGGTTTGAAACCTAGTTACTAAACAATAGTAGAGCGACTGTTGAGCATTGCCTTGGTCCATCGTAGGTCTCCTGGGGAGGAGAAAATTGATAGTCCTAAGGGTCCAGCCTGTAACGGCTGTTGAGATGAGACATTTTCCCCTTTCCCACTAGTCTTTATGCTGCTTCTGTTACCTTCTGCAGCTGCCAGAGACTGTAGTTAAGTGAACCTAGAGAGACAAGATATAGAAATATTTACAGAAAATATGACATTATGTCTGGGCTTTTCTCCAAAATCATCCAGTGTTTCACAAGGACTGAAGTGTAGATGAAACAAGATTGGCTGTATGTTGATAATTGCTGGAATTTAGCTGGGTGGAAGGTACATGAGAGTTAGTTATACTTTTATATTTTTGTTTGTTTGACATTTTTCATATTTAAAAGTTAATAAAAGATCAGGGTATAAATAGCTACCATTTATTGAACTCCTGCTCTGCGTCAGACTTTATCTTAGCTGTTTAGTACATTATTTTCTTTAGTCCTCTCAACAACCCTGAAAGGTAAGTGTTGTTATCCCCATTTTATTAATGTGGAAACTGAGACCTCGAGAACTTAATTACAAGGTTAGCTACTGTTGGGCGCTTGCCATGTGTTGGTTTCTGCATTAGCTCATTTAATCCTCCTAAAACCCTGTGAGGTAGAAAACAGGTCAGTTTAATGTCAGCCAGTTTACTGAAAGCCGGTTCACCAAATGACTGCTTGCTGAATGTATGTATCAAGAAGACTGATTTGGCAAAAGCTTGTTTCTTTTTTAACTATAAGGTTTATTTCATCAGTTTGTACTGGTTAATACTGTTTACCATATCTAATGGGATTACATAAACTCATTTCTTAGTTCTTCCCATTTCTTTTATATATTTTTAACAGCTTTTTTGAGGCATACTTTACATACCATACAATTAACGTGCTTTAAGTATACAATTAAATGACTTTAAGTAAATTTAAAGAAAGTGCAACTATCATCACAGTCCAATTTTAGAACATTCCTATCATCACAAGAAGATCACTCATACTCACTTAAACCTTTGGTTCTCTTCCCCACGCCCAAGGCAACCACTAATCTATTTTCTGTCTCCCTAGACTGGCCTTTTTTACATACCATATAAATGGAATAACATAACATGTGGTCTTCTATATCTGGCTTCTTGCACTTAGCATAATATTTTTGACGTTCATTCATGGTGTAGTGTTTATCGTGAATTGACTCCTTTTTGTTTTTGAATAGTACACCATTGTATGGATATACCACATTTTGTTTATCCATTAACTAGTGGACAGTTATTTGGATTGATTCCACTGTTTGGCTGTTGTGGATAATGGTGCTATGAGCATTCATGTACAAGTTTTTGTTAAGGATATGTGTTTCCGTTTTTCACTTAGTAGTGAAATTTTGGGTCACATGGTAACTTTATGCTTAACTCTTCGAGAAACCGCCAAAATTTATTCCGAAGTGTCTGTTCCACTTTACATTCCCACCAGCAATATACTGGCTAACAATTGTTACTGTCTGTCTTTTTTATTATAGCCATTCTAATGGATATTAAGTGGTATCTCATTGTGGTTTGGATTTGCATTTCCCTAGTAACTAATGATATTGAGCATCTTTTTGTGTGATTATTGGCCATTTGTATATCATCTTTGGAGAAATGTCTTTTCAGAACTTTTGCTCATTTTTAAATTGGCTTGTTTGTCTTATTATTGAGTTCTAACCGTTACTTAACTATTCTGGGTGCAGATCCTTTCCCAAATAAATGATTTGCAAATATCTCCTCCCAGTCTTTCTTTGGCTTGTCTTTTCATTTTCTTAGTGGTATCTTTTGAAGCACAAATGTTTTGAATTTTACCTAATTCCAGGTCATTAAAGATAGTTTTCTTTATTTTTTTCTATAAGTTTTTTAGTTTTATTTTTTACGTTTAGATCTCGGGTCCATTTTGAGTTAATTTTTGTGTGTGATGTGAGGTAAGAATCCACATTCATTTCTTTGCATGTGTTACCCAGTTATCTCAGCACCATTTGTTGAAAAGACCATCCTTTCCCCACTGAACTGCCTTAGCATCTTTTTTAAAAAGATTTTATTTATTTATTTGACAGACAGAGATCACAAGTAGGCAGAGTGGCAGGCAGAGAGAGAGAGGGAAGCAGGCTCCCTGCTGAGCAGAGAGCCTGATGCAGGGCTCGATCCCAGGACCCTGAGATCATGATCTGAGCCGAAGGCAGAGGCTTAACCCACTGAGCCACCCAGGTGTCCCTGCCTTAGCATCTTTGGCAGAAATCAATGACTGTAAATTAAAGGGTTGGTTCTAGACTCAACAGCTGTGTTCCATTGATGTATGTGTCTATCCTTTTGCTAGCATCACACTACCTTGACTACTGTTGCTTATTAGTAAATTTTGGAAATTTAGCAGATAAATCCTCCCAACTTTGTTCTTTTTCAAAATTCTTTTGGCCATATTAAGTCCTCTGTGTGCCTATATACATGTCAGTACCAGCTTATTAATTTCTATAAAAGAAATTAGCTGGATTTTGATAGGGATTGCATTGAATCTATAGACCGATTTGGGGGGAGTTGCCATTTTAATAATATTGAAAGTGACTATCTTTATGCTCTTCTTCTCTTTCTTTTTAGTACCAAGAGGGTAAAGACCTTATCCAAGTCTCGGCGAGCCAAGCTCACGAAGAAGGCAGACAAGGCTAGGCTAGTGGCAGAACAGGTGATGGAGGATGAATTTGACTTGGATTCAGATGATGAACTACAGATTGACGAGAGATTGGGAAAGGAGAAGGCAACCCTGATAATAAGACCAAGTGTGTACCTGTTCTTTTTTGTTCCTTTCCTGCCTATTTCACATTTGTTTTGGGTCCTCATGATAGACCAAAGGCCTTAGGCCTGAGCTTGTTGACATTCTGACTTACCAGCTCTTTAGGCTTCCATGTATTCTTTGCTCTAGAGATTTATTTATAAACCAATTCCTAACCTCCCCAAATTAGTTGTGGCCTGTGTCTGTGGTCATTACTTTTAGGAAGATTATATTCTGACTTTTCTCCCCTGGGTGTTTGGCTCAGATGCTAATCTTATCTTCACAATACGTGTATTTCATTATTTTCTAGAATTTCCCCGAAAGTTACCCCGTGCGAAGCCTTGCTCTGACCCCAACCGAGTTCGTGAACCAGGAGAAGTTGAGTTTGACATTGAGGTAGGAGCCTGCCCTGTGGTCTGGTCTTCTGCCATTCTAGTTACAGAGACAAGAGACAGATTATCATTCTAGGTGGGGGTGGGGGTTGGGGAAAGATACCCTATGCCTTCAATTCCTAAAATATTTATTAAGTGAAAGATTGTGTGCTAAAGGCAGTGCACCTGAGCATATAACTGGAAGACCATAATTGAGTTGAAATATTTCAAAAATCCTTTAATGCAGGGTAGAATAAAAGGCATTGTGATGTAGCAGAAAGAGTATCTGATTTGGAATATCTGGTTATGACCTTACACAACTTAGTTACTTTCCTGAGCCTTAGTTTCCTTACCTGTAAAATGGGAATTAAAATACCTACCTCACACACACAGAAAATAATAATGCCTACCTCACAAAGATGCTGTGGAGATTAAAATGAAAGAGTGAATATTCTGCTTAGTGTTTGGTCTATACTTGGTGCTCAGACGATACTAGCATACCAGATAGCATACTAGATACCAGATACTAGATACCAGAGAGAAAATGTCAACATTGTACTGGGGCCTTACCAGACCAACCCTCAGCAGCTGAGGTGGTATCCTCTTTCCCCAACAGGAGGACTATACAACAGATGAGGATATGGTGGAAGGGGTCGAAGGCAAGCTTGGGAATGGGAGTGGTGCTGGTGGAATTCTTGATCTGCTTAAGGCCAGCAGGCAGGTGGGGGGACCTGACTATGCTGCCCTCACGTGAGTACTGACTTTGATCTCCCCTTTCCAGGCGATCAGACAGCATACCCTCCCACCCCCACCAAGGTTAGATGAGCTAATCAACAGATATTTATTGAGCAATTTAAACGGGCAAAGACTTAGCAAGGGCATTTGGGCTGAAAGAATAAAGTAGACATGAAATCTGTCCTGAGGAACTTAAGATCTGACGGAGAGTAGATGTATAAACTTCAAGGGGATTGGTTTTGGGTATGTTGAGATTTGGAAGAGGGGCTAGAAGAGGCATGGAAGGAAAGCCGAGCCTTTTCTGGGCCCTATTTTTTTTAAATGAAAGAATTCAGCATGGGTGAACAGGGAAGGAAGTGCACCCCTCTTTTTGCCACCTTCCTTGCTGTCTGTGGAAAGACTTGGGGCAGGAAGGACTGACCTTTACATGAAAACAGCCTTTGGGGTACTATCTTGATCTGTTGGTTTAATTTCTGGTTTCTTATCTGGAATTGTCCTCTCCTCCTTTCTCCCACCCTAACTCCCGTAGCTATTGTCCCTCTTCCCTGTCTATTCTGATGACTGGTTTCCTCCAACAGCTAGAGAAACTCCCTCAAGCATTTCTCCTCTGTCCCTTACAGCGAGGCCCCTGCTTCTCCCAGCACTCAGGAGGCCATCCAGGGCATGCTGTGCATGGCCAACCTGCAGTCTTCATCATCCTCACCAGCTACCTCCAGCCTGCAGGCCTGGTGGACTGGGGGCCAGGACCGAAGCAGTGGGAGCTCCAGCAGTGGACTGGGCACAGTGTCTAGCAGTCCTGCTTCCCAGCGCACCCCAGGGAAGCGGCCCATCAAGCGGCCAGCATACTGGAGAACCGAGAGCGAGGAGGAGGAAGAGAATGCCAGTCTGGATGAACAGGACAGCTTGGGAGCGTGCTTCAAGGATGCAGAGTATAGTAAGGGCCACCAAGCACTTGGGTCCAGGCCAGAAGTGCTCCTACTCACCCCAGTCTCAAACCCACTCCCTGTCCAGGACAGCCTGTGACAATAATGAGCAAAGACCTTGCCTTAAGCTTGATACTTGCTTTCTCTGAGTCATGTTTTCTTAATCTATAAAATGGAAATATCTACAGGTTGATGCAAGGATTAGAGATGATGCTTGTACAGAGCACCTGGCACATTGTCTTACATATGGAAGACCCTCAGAAAATAACTAGCTATCCATTTTTTTAAAGATTTATTTTTTAGAGAGAGAGAGAGAGAGAACGTGGTGGGGGTGGGGTAGAGGGAGAGAGGATCTGAAGCAGACTGCACACTAAGTGTGGAGCCCAACACAGGACTTGATCTCACGACCCTGAGATCATGACCTGAGCTGAAATAAAAAGTCAGGTGCTTAACTGACTGAGCCACCTAGGTGCCCCAGCTGTCATCCATTTTTAAAATTGTCTAACCTTCTTTACTGGAAACTCTTTTTTTCAAACCCTCTTGCCTGTTTTATTTGTCACTTCCATTTCCTTCTCTGTTGTTTGGTTCATCCCTTGCAAAGGTATATAATGGTCTTTTGGCAGACTTCTTGCATTTAAAAGATGACCTTTTTTCAAGCTATGATTTGTTAAGTACTACATTACATAATGCACCTTTTTGTATAGTGCAACTGACTTTAATGTGGGTTTTAATATTATTTTTTAATTTGAATTCAATTAGCCACCATATAATACATCATTAGTTTTTGACATAATGTTCAATGATTCATTAGTTGCGTATAGCATCTTTAAATTAATTCTCATTGACTAAAATTTGAACAAGACGGAGAAAGCAAAAGTGCCCTTTGACTAATACTCTTCTTTCTCTGAGGAAGGTTACCCAGAGGTGAACTGTGTTACTAGTTGATACATAACTTTCATTTTGTACTTATACAACCACATGTAAACACAAAGAGATACAATTTTGTGTAGTGTTCATGGTTCTACAACTTGTTTGGACATCTTTCGGCATCAGTACATAGAGGTCTATCTGTTGCATCACCACAGTGAAATCTACCTGTTGTGTAGTAGTCTATAGCATAGATGTGCCATCGTATTTTTAACCATTCCCTACTGATTAACACTGAGATTGTCTCTAATTTTATAGTTTGACTAACAACGCTGCAAAGAAAATTCTTGTAAATAACTCTTTGTGCCCATGTGCCAGCTAACATTTCTGTGGGGTAGGTAGACCTGCTAGATTGAAGGGTATGTACAAAATAAATGTTAATAGTGCCAAGTTCCCCTCTGAAAGGGCCAGTGTATGAGCAGTGTATGAACCTTACCAGCAGTGGGTATTCAGTCTTCTTAATTTTTGGAACTCTGATAGCAAAAAATGGTGTTTGAGTTTGTTTTATATGTTTATTGGCTCTTTTTTATTTCTTTTTTAAAAGATTTATTTATTTTAGAGAGAGCGTGAGTGAGCACAGGGAGGGAGAGGGAGTCTCAAGCAGACTCTGCACTGAGTGTGGTGTCTGATGTGGGACTCAATCCCACAGCCCTGAGATCACAACTCAAGCCAAAATTAAGAGTTGGTCACTTAACTGATTGTACCACCCAGGCACCCTGTCTTTATTTCTTTTCTGTGAATTAATTCATTCAATCTTTCACCCATTTTTCTATTAGGATTGTGGGGTTTTTTTATTGATTTGTAGTTCTTTATATATTCTAGATTTTTGTTTTTAAAGATTTATTGATTTAGTTGACAGAGATCACAAGTAGGCAGAGCAGCAGGCGGGGGAGAGGGGAGAGCAGGCTCCCTGCTGAGCAGAGAGCCCAATGTGGGGCTCGATCTCAGGAGATCATGACCTGAGCCAAAGGCAAAGGCTTAACCCACTGAGCCACCCAGGTGCCCCTATATTCTAGATTTCTTAGGGTTGTTTTTTTTTTTAAATATATTCTGGAAATGTTGCAAAATGTTTTAGTCTGCTGCTTATATTTTAATTTTAGTTATGGTATCTTTTAGCATGTAGATTTCAGTTTTCACATAGTTACCTTTATCAATTTTTTTTATTTTGTCTTGTGTGAGAAGACTCATATTTTTGTCAAAAATATGTATAGGCATTAAAATTTTATCTCTTTCTCTGGAATTAAGTTTTATGAATTTTGGGAGATAAGAATCTAACTTAATTTTTTCCATATGGTTAGTCATTTGCCCTGACACCATTTATTCACTAGTTCATCATTATCCCCCTGGTTTGAAGTTCCTCTTTTGTCATAAACTAAATTCCCATGTGAATGTGGATTTGTTTTTCTACTCTGTTCCCAGCTCTGTCCCTTAATAGCTATGTGACATTGGGCAACCTCTCTGTGCTTCTCTGTTAGAATAGTACCTACCTCACAGGTTTTCGTAAGGATTGAATGAATCAATACATATAAAGCACTTAGGACATTGCCTAGCATGTGGTAAGGGCTGTGTGTTAGATATTATTAACATTTTTCTGTTCTATAAAGTTTGTCCATTTCTGTTGGGGTACTGCATTGGTCACTTACTATAGGCCTTGTATCTGGTAGGGCAAATCCCCCTCTGCAGAACTTGGCATTAGACCTAGGGAGAGCACAGGTGTTCAGCAAGCCCATCATCTCTGAATGGAGCTGTGATTGATCTTAAGGGCATGCCAAGTTCCCCTGGCTACTCACCCTACCTTCAGCAGACAGTCAGCATCAACCTACAGCTAAAACATCTGCCCCTGGTCTAACTACTTCCCTCTGCTTCCTGGTTTGCCTAGTGACATGAGAAAGGCAGTTTAATAAGGAGATGCCAACCTATTTATTCTTATTTTTCCAGAATTTCTAGGCCATTATTGAGGTTTTTTTCTATTCCAGATGGATTTTAGAATCAGTTTGTCAAATTCCATGGAAAATCCTGGGATTTTTTTTTTATTAAGGTTGCATGGCATGTGTAGATAAATTTATGAAAACTATCATCTTTCATCAGAAGCCTTATCTGCTATAATGGGATGTATGTATACTTTATCTATTACATTTTCCATTTGGCTGTTGCAAGTATGGAGGAATGTATGAGTTTTCCATTTTGCTCCTGTATCAGACTGCCTTACTATATACTCTTACTGGTTCTATTAATTTTTCAGTTAATTGTCTTGGGCTTTTGAGGGAGGTAATCTATGTCCGCTGTCTTAGTTTGCTAGGGCTGCCATAACAAAATACCACAGCCTGGATAACTTAAATGACAGAAATTTATTTTCCTCATAGTTCTGGAGGCTGAAAGTCCAAGATCAAAGTGCTAGTGGTGTTGGGTTCCCCTGAGGCCTCTCCTTGGCTTACAGATGACCACCCTTTTGCTGCTTCCTCATCTGATCTTACCTTTGTGAACAGAGGACCCTGTTGTCCTTGTGTATATCCTAATCTCTTAAAAGGAAACAGTCAAGTTGGATTAGGGCCCACTCTATTGGCCTCATTTTAACTTAATTATCTCTTTGAAGGTCTTATCTCCAAATAAGTCACATTCTAAAGTACTGGGGGTTAGGAACTAAACATATGAATGGGGGGGTTGGGAGACAAATTTAGCTCATAATACCCTTTTTCTTTCATGTATTCATATGTCTAGATTTTTCTAGTTTTATTAGGGTGTTGAATAGTCCTTGTCTTGTTTCTGACGTTAAAGGTAATGCTGCCAGTGTTTTCCCACGTAATACATTGGGCTCTGTAGATCTCCAATAGGCTATGTTCATGAACTTCAGGGGAATATCTATCTCTAGTTTGAGAGGTTTTTGTTTTTTTTAAAAATTCAGAAATGGAATTAGGTTTTAGCAAATGGTTTTTGACATCTTTTGATTATAAATACATAGTTTTTCTCTGTTAATTTGTTAATGGTGGTTTACAGTAAGAATTACTGCTTTTTAAAAAAGATTTTATTTATTTATTTGTCAGAGAGAGAGCGCATGCAGAAGCAGGCAGAGTGGCAGGCAGAGGCAGAGAGAGGAAGGCTCCCTGCTGAGCAAGGAGCCAGATGTGGAACTCAGTCTGAGGACCCTGGGATTATAACCTGAGCCACCCAGGCGTCCCAGAATTATTGCTTTTGAGTTGACATTTCCTTCTTGGGATTAGCTGTATTGTTGGTAATGTTTAGCAATTTTGTTTAGTTCATTTGATTACTAATCATCTTGTTTGTTTACTGTCAATTTCTGGTTTTATTTCACTCCTTTCTCTAAGTGTTCTTTGTACAACATCTTAGACTGAAAGCTCTTTTCCTTTATTTTCAGTCTGTTTTCCCTTTTGATAAAGGGTTTTTTAAAATTTATTTTTTAAATTAACCCAAAGTAAGATTGGCTTTGTTGTTATACACATGTTTACATTCTTGTAACTACCACCAAAATGAGCATACAGAATCTCCTCAAACTCCCTTATGTTGTCCCTTAGTAGTCATGCCCTCCCTCTACCCCTAAGGCCTGCCAACCACTTGAGGTCCTCTTCATCCCTGTGGTTTTTGCCTTTGCCAGGATGTCACGTAAATGGAGTTGCACGATATTGTAATATTTTCAGATTAGCCTCTATGACTCAGCATACTGCCCTTAAGATTCATCCATGTTGTTGTGTTTGAATATATTGTTCCTTTTTATTGCTGTAGTCCATTGTATACCATAGTTTCTTTATCTGTTCACTCACTGAAAGATACTTGGATTGTTTCCAACTTTGGGTGATTATGAATTGCATTGCTACAAACATGCACATGCAGGCTTTTGTGTAAACATGAGTTTTCATTTCTCTGGGTAAATGCCTTAGAATGGGATTGCTGGACTGTCTGGTCAGTATATAAGAAATGGCAAAGGTATTTCCCAGAGTGGTTGTGCCATTTTATGTTCCTATCAGTAATGTGTGAATTTCAGTTGTTCCGCATGCTTGTCAGCACTTGGTATTGTCATTGTATTTATTTTAGCCATCCTAATAAGGCTATAGTGAATAGCTCATTTAATGGCTTGGCTAATGGCTAATGGTGTATCTACTGGCTGTTCGTGCATACATCCTCTTTTCTGGATGTTTTTAGACACTTTGAATGACTTTTCACTGTATTTATTTTTTTTTTAATTTTTTTTTTAAAGATTTTATTTATTTGACAGAGAGAGATCACAAGTAGATAGAGAGGCAGGCAGAGAAAGAGAGAGGGAAGCAGGCCCCTGCTGAGCAGAGAGCCCAATGCGGGACTCGATCCCAGGACCCCGAGATCATGACCTGAGCCGAAGGCAGCGGCTTAACCCACTGAGCCACCCAGGCGCCCCGACTATATTTATTAATTGATGTATAATTAACATAGAGTATTATATAAGCTTCAGGTATATGATTCAACCGTTCTGTACATTACTCATTGCTCATCAAGATAAATGTACTTTTGGGTGCCTGGGTGGCTCAGTCAGTTAAGCATCTGCCTTCAGCTCAGGTCATGATCCCAGGGTTCTGGGATCGAGCTGTGTATCAGGCTCCCTGCTCAGGGGGCAGTCTGCTTCTTCCTCTGGCTGCTGCTCCCCCAGCTTGTGTGTTCTCTTTCTCTCTCTCTGTCAAATAAATAAAATCTTTTTTAAAAAAGATAGGTGTACTCTTTATCCCCTTTTTCTGTTTCACCCATTCCCCCTAACCACCTCCCCTGGAAACCAGCAGTTTGTTCTCTGTATTTAAGATTCTGGTTTTTTGTTTGCTTGTTCCTTTGTTTTGTTTCTTAAATACTTGAAATCATATGTATTTGTCTTTCTGTTACTGACTTATTTCACTTTGCATTATACCCTGTAGGTCTCTCTACACTGTTGCAAATGTGAGGATCTCATTCTTTTCTGTGGCTGAGTAATAGTCCAGTGTGTGTGTGTGTGTGTGTGTGTGTGTGTGTGTGTATGTAGATAGATATATAGATATATCTGTCTTGTATCTTCTTTATGCATTCATCTGTGGAAGGACTTATCTGTGGATGAGTTGCTTCTATATCATAGCCTTTATAAATAATGCTGCAATAAATATAGGAGTGCATATATCTTTTCAAATTAGTGTTTCATTTTCTTTTGGGTAAATACCCAGTATTGGAGCTACTGAATCATGTGGTAATTCTTTTTAATTTTAAGGAACCTCCATACTGTTTTGCACAGTGGTCACACCATTTTGCATTCCCACCAAGTGCATAAGTACATTTTGCATACCATTTTGCATTCCCACCAAGTACACCAAGTACATAAGAGTTCCCTTTTCCCTGCATCCTTGCTAACATTTGTTAATTCTTGTCTTTGATTTTAGCCATTCTGACAGATGTCAGATGATATCTCACAATAGTTTTGATTTGCATTTCCATGATGATTAGTGATGTTGAGCATATTTCATGTGTCTCTTGACCACTTGTATGTCTTCTTTGGAAAAGTGTCTTTTTAGGTCATCTGCCCATTTAAAAATCATATTATTTATGTTTTTTGCATTATATAAATTTTAAATATTTTTTGGATATTAACACCTTACTGAATATATCATTTGCAGATAGCTTCTCACATTCCATAGGTTGCCTTTTTGTTTTGATGGTTTCCTTTTCTCTGCAAAACTTCGTATTTTGGTGTAGTCCAAATAGTTTAATTTTGCTTTAGTTCCCCTTGCCTGAAGAGACTTATTTAGAAAAATGTTCCTACTTGCAATGTCAAGGAGATTACTGCTCATGTTTACTTCTAGGAGTTTTATGGTTTCAGGTCTCACATTTAGATCCTTAATCCATTTTGAGTGTATTTTTGTGTATGGTCCAGTGAAAATGGTCCAGTTTCATTCTATTGCATGTAGCTGTCCTGTTTTCCCATAATCATTATTGAAGAGACTGTCTTTTCCCCATTGTATATTCTTTCCCCTTTGTTGTGGACTAATTGACTGTATGAGTGTGGGCTTATTTCCGGGTTCTGTATTCTTTCTGATTAATTGATGTGTCTGTTTTTGTGCCCATACCATACTGTTTTGATTACTGCAGCTTTATAATATATTTTGAAATTTAGGATTATGATACTTCCAGTTTTGTAGCTTTGTTTTTCTTTCTTAAGATTGCTTTGACTATTCAGGGTCTTTTTTGGTCCCATGCATATTTTAGTATTATTTGTTCTAATTCTGTGCGAAATGTTATTGGTATTTTGAAAGGAATTGCATTAAATATGTAGATTGCTTTGGTTAGTATGGACATTTTGACATTATTTGTTCTCCCAATCCATGAGCATAAAATATCTATTTGTTTGTGTTATCTTCAATTTCTTTCATCATTGTTTTATAGGGTTTTTTTTTTTTTAAATATAGGTCTTTCACTTTATTAAGTTCATGCCTAGGCATTTTATTATTTCTGGTGCAATTATAACTTGATTTGTTAATTTCTCTTTCTACTACTTAATTTTTAGTATATAGAAATGCAACAGGTTTCTGTGTGTTTAATTTTGTTTCCTGAAACTTTACTGAATTCATGTATCAGTTCTCATAGACTTTTGGTGGTGTCTTTAGGGTTTTCTTTTTTTTTTAGATTTTTAAAAAATTTATTTGTCAGAGAAAGAAAAAGATAGAGAGAGAGAGCAGAAGCAGGGAGAGCTGCAGGCAGAACGGGCAGAGCAGGCAGAGGGAGAAGCAGGCTCCCCATTGAGCAAGGAGCTGGATGTGGGACTTGATCCCAGGACCCTGGGATCATGACCTGAGCCAAAGGCAGGTTCTTAACTGACTAAGCCATCCAGGCATCCCTAGGGTTTTCTATTTATAGTATTATGCTATCTGCAAATAATGAAACTTTTGCTTTTTCCTTACCAATTTGGATGCCTTTTATTTCTTTTTCTTTTGTGACTGCTATGGCTAGGACTTCCAATACTATGTTGAATAAAAGTGGTGAAAGTGGACATCCTTGTCTTGTTCCTGATCTTAGGGGAAAAGCTCTCAGTTTTCCTTATTGAGTATGATGTTTGCTGTGGGTTTTTCATAGATGGCCTTTATTGTGTTGAGGTATATCTTCCTTCTAAACCTATTTTGTTGAGAATTTATATCATGAATGGATGTTGTACTTTGTTAAATACTTTTCCTACATCTATTAAAATGATCATATGGTTTTATCTTATTGATGTGATGTATGCTCTTGATTGATTTGTGAATATTGAACCACCCTTGCATCCTGAGAATAAATTCCACGTGAACATTGTGAATGATTTTTTAAATACATTGTTGGATTCAGTTTGCTACTATTTTGTTGAAGATTTTTGCATCGGTGTTCATCAGAGATACTGGTCTGTAGGTTTTTTTTTTAGTGTGTTTATCTGGTTTTGGTATCAGGGTTATGGTGGCCTTGAAGAATGAATTTGGGAGCTTTCCTTCCTCTTCAGTAATTTGTAAATAATTCAAGAAGAATGGGTGGGTATTAACACTTCTTTAAATGTTTGGTAGAATTCACTTGTGAAGCCATCTGGTCCTAGACTTGTTTGTTGGGAGTTTTTTGATTATTGATTCAATTTCATTGCTGGTAATCAGTCAGTTCAGATTTTCTCTTGCTTCCTGATTCAGTTATGGAAGGTTATATGTTTCTAGGCATTTATCCATTTTTTTTCTTGGGCTGTCCAATTTGTTGGCATATAATTTTTTTTTAAGATTTTATTTATTTATTTGACAGACAGAGATCACAAGTAGGCAGAGAGGCAGGCAGAGAGAGAGGAGGAAGCAGGCTCCCCACTGAGCAGAGAGCCCGATGCGGGGCTCGATCCCAGGACTCTGGGATCATGACCTGAGCCAAAGGCAGAGGCTTAACCCACTGAGCCACCCAGGCGCCCCGGCATATAATTTTTCATAGAATTCTCTTAAAATCCTTGGTATTCCTGTGGTGTGGTTGTTATTTCTCCTCCTTCATTCTGATTTTGTTTGAGTTCTCTCTCTTTTTTTCTTGATGGATCTGGCTAAAGGTTTATCCATTTTGTTTATATTTTCCAAGAACCAGTTCTTTGTTTCATTTATCTGTTCTATTGTTTCTTTAGTTTCTGTTTTATTTATTTCTGCTCTACACCTTATTTTGCCTTTCCTTCTTCTTAGCTTGCCTTTGTTCTTCTTTTTCTAGCTCCTTTAGGTGTTGGGTTAGGATGTTTATTGAGATTTTTCTTATTTCTTTAAGTAGGCCTGTATTTCCGGAATCTTCCCTCTTAGAACAGCTTTTGATGTATCCCGGTGATTTTGGACTATTATGTTTTCATCTTCACTTGTTTCCCTGTATTTTTAAATTTTTTCTTTCATTTCTTGGTTGACACATTCATTGTTTAGTAGCACGTTATTTAGCCTCCATTTATTCATGCTCTTTCCAGAGTTATTCTTGTGATTGATTTCTAGTTTCATACTGTTGTAGTCAGAAAAGATATATGGTAGAATTTCATGCTTTTTTAATTTATTGAGGCTTGTTTCATGGCCTAATGTGTGATCTATTCTGGAGAAGGTTCCACATGCACTTAAAAAGGATGTGTATCCTGTTGTTTTAGGTAGAACAGTCTAAATATATCTGTTAGGGCCATCTGGTCAAACTTGTCATTCAAAGCTGTTGTTTCTTTGTTGATTTTCTGTGTGGATGATCTTTTTATTGACATAAGTGGGGTGTTAAAGTCCCGTACTATTATATTACTGTCACTTTCTTCTTTTGTCTGTTAATGGTTGCTTTATGTATTTAGGTGCTCCCATGTTGGGTGCATAAATATTTACAGTTGTTCTATCCTCTTGTTGGATTGTTCTCTTTATCATTAGGTGGTGTCCTTCTTTGTCTCTTGTTGGAGTCTTAGTTTTAAAGTCTATTTTGTTTGATTTCAGCATTACTACCCAGCTTTCTTTTTGCTTCCATTTGTGTGGTAAACATTTTTCCATCCTTTCACTTTCAATCTGCATATGTGTTAGGTCTGATGCGAGTCTCTTGTAGGCAATATACAGATAGGTCTTATTACTCTTTTATCCATTCCACAACCTTGTGTCTTTTGTTTGGAGAGTTTAGTCCATTTACATTTAAAGTAATTATTGGTAGGTATGTACTTATTGCCATTTTGTTCTTTTTTTCAGGTTTTTTAATACTTCTTTGCTCTCTTCCCTTGTAGCATAAATGCATTCTTTCATGATATGCTTGGCTTCCTTTCCCTTTATGTTTTGTGTATGTATTACAGATTTGTGATTTGTGGTTACCATTAGGTTCGTAATGACATCTTATGCATATAGCAGTCTGTATTGAATTGATGGTTACTAAAGTTTGAAGCCATTTAAAAGCATTAAATTTTTACCATTCCCCATGTTTTATGTATAAAATGTTATACTTTTTATCCTTTTATTTTGTGAATCCCTTGACTGATTTTGTAAATATAGTTGATTTTACTGTTTTTGTGCTTTAGCCTCCATATTGGTTTGATAAGTGATTCATGTACTACTTTTATTTTGTGTTTGCATTTTACCTGTGAAAAATTTCCCCATCATTGGCTTACTCATGATTATGACTTTATCTTTCCACTCCAAGAATTCCCTTTAACATTTCTTGCAGGGCTAGTTTATTGGTGATGAACTCCTTTAACCTTTGTTTGGCTGGGAAACTTTTATTTTAAAGAGAGGGAGTAGAAGGAGGGACAGAGGGAGAGGAAGAGGAGAATCTTAAGCAGGCTCCATGCGCAGTGAGGAGCTTGATGCACACCACTCAATCTCACAACCCTGAGATCATGATCTGAGCTGAAATCAAGAGTCAGACACTTAACCGACTAAGCCACCCAGGTGGCCCTGGCTGGGAAACTATTTATCTGTCTTTCTATTGTGAATGATATCCTTGGTGTGTAGAGTATTCTTGGTTGCAAGTTTTTTCCTTTCAGTACTTTGAATGTATCATGCCACTCCCTTCTGGCTGGACAAGTTTCCACTGAAAAATCAGCTGATAACCTTATGGGGTTTCTCTTGTATGTAACTGTTTTATTTTCTCTTGCTTTTAAAATTCTCTTTATTACCACTTTTTGCCATCTTAATTACTATGTGTCTTGGATTGGACCTCCTTGGGTTAATTTTGTTGGGTGCTCTCTGTGCCTCCAGGATCAGCATATCTGTTTCCTGCCCCAGATTAGGGAAGTTGTCAGCTATTATTTCTTCAAATAAGTTTTCTGCCCCCTTCTCTCTCTTTTCTTCTTCTTCTTCTACAATCGCTATCATGTAAATGTTATCACACTTGATTGATACCACAGAGTACCTTAATCTGTTCTCATTTTTTTCTTTTTGCTGTTCAGCTTGGTTTCTTTCCATTATCTTGTCTTCTAGATTGCTGATCTATTCTCCTGCCTCCTCTAATCTATAATTGATTCCTTCTAGTGAATTTTTATTTCAGTTATTGAGTTTTTCATGTCTTACTGGTTCTTTTTTATATTTTCTGTTTGTTGAGGTCTCACTGAGATTCTCCACTCTTTTCTCAAGTCTAATGAGTACTTTTATGACCATTATCTTGAATTTTCTATCAGGCATATTATTTTCATTTCATTTAGCTCTATTGCTGTGGTTTTGTCTTGTTCCTTCATTTGATACATATTCCTCTGTCTCCTCATTTTGACTGACTTTGTTTCTGTGTAGTAGGAAATAAGGCTACATCTCCTGATCTTGAAAGTAGTGGCCTTTTGAAGAAGAGATCTTCTAGTACTGTGTAGCACAATGCCCTGTTCACCAGAACCAGGCAATTGGTGTCCGGAGGGGTATCTCCTGTGTTGGTGCATGTGCCCTACTATTGTAGTTAATCTGTGTTTGCCTTCAGTCCAGTTGGTTGCAGTAGCCCTCTCTGCCTACTTTGGGTGGGCACAAGGGCACGGTTTGGTCCCTTTGATGTTAAAGGGCCTGTCTGGGGTTGCTACAAGCTTGTAGTTGGGTGGTATCAGTTGTTAGACACTTGACTGCCCTCAGCCCATCTGCTGGGCTGCAGTCACATTGACCTACAGGGCAGTCTCCTTATGTTGTACTCTGGAAGGCTTTCATTGGTTGGTGGGGCTGACAGACCAGATGCCTGCCCCCATTCCAGGACTGATGGGCAGAGCACTATCTCTGTGCTACCAGTTATAAGGTTTGGGTGCTGGGACTGAGGGCATTCTGGTGTGTGTAGTTATCTTCCCTTCTCCCCAGGGCAGTAGTTACTTTGGAGTGGCACTCTTCCCTGCTGGGGTTTCTCGCAGGGTGTGCTGGGACAGGAGTAGTTTTGGAGGGAAGCCTGCTTCCTGATTTGGGCAGGTTGGATGGGCTGAGTGGCAGGAGAGCAGGGGGTTAAGGCACATGGTGTTAGCAAGATAGGTGAACAGTGTTTGTACTGGTTTCCACAAGTGGCCTCTCTAGGCTGGGGATTGGGCAAGAGAAATGGTGCCCACCAACAGTTTTTTTCTTGGAGAGGTCTCCTAAAAACACGTACCCTTCCAGAACAAGTTCTGCGATTAGTAAATAAATCTTCAGTATACCCCAGGTGCTTTTCAGACTGCTGCTTCTCTGCTTTATCTTGGCTGGGTTATTTGTAACACTGACCCATAAAGGGCTGGGACCCAGTTCCCTGTTGTTCCCCAGCTCTCCAGGTTCCAAGCCTTCTCTAGGATCTAAGCCTGTTGAATTTTAAAGCACCCAGGGATAAACCCTGCTAATTGAAAAACTCTCAACATGAAGCCCCATTTATTTTCAAAACCAAATGTTATGGAAATTTGTCTTACCACCATGGGTCCTCTGTGCCTGGGGTGCCTAGAGTGGGGTCTCATTCTCTCACTTCTTTGTGCTTGTATTGTCCCTTCTGTTTAAGGTTAGTTTTGTTTCCATCCTTCCTACCCTTTTCAGTGTGGCCTCCTGTCTATAATGAACCTTGTAAGGTCTGTTCTGCCAGTCTTTGTGTCATTTCCAGGGTAAGTGTCACTGATGTGGCTGTTATGTGGAACAGAGTGAGCTCAGTAACGTCCTACTACTCCATCTTCCAACTTTTGCTTATTTTTTTTTTTTTTACTTAAATGTTGAGCTTTGAAAATTCTTTATATAGTCTGAGTTCAAGTCTCTTGTCAGTTATATATTATTTTCTACTAGTCTGAGCTTCTCTCATTCTTAACACTTCCTTTCTTAAAGCAAGCACTTTCATTTTCCAAAAAGTCTCATATATCAATTTTATCTTTTAATGACTATGCTTTTTGTGTCTCATTTAACAATTCTTTATATAAACTCAGGTCATGGGGCGCCTGGGTGGCTCAGTGGGTTAAAGCCTCTGCCTTCAGCTCAGGTCATGGTCCCAGGGTCCTGGGATCGAGCCCCGCATCGGGCTCTCTGCTTGGCAGGGAGCCTGCTTCCTCCTCTCTCTCTGCCTGCCTCTCTGCCTGCCTCTCTGCCTAGTTGTGATTTCTCTCTGTCAAAGAAATTAAAAAAAAAAAAAAAAAAAGTCCCTGCTGTGACTTCTCTAAAAAAAAAAAAAAAACAAAAAACTCAGGTCATAACAGTTTTCCTGTTTTACATTTCTAACCACAACATAGTTTGACTAATGTTTTTCATAAGGTATGTTTAGGTTGAGGTTCACCCTCTTTTTGGCGTATGGATGTCCATTTGTTCCAAGACCGTTTGTTGAAAAGACTTTTTTTTCCCCCATTGACTTACATTTACATCTTTGTAAAAAATCAAATGGCCATATTGGTGTAGATCTGTTTCTGGATTATTTTATTTTTTTTCATTAATGTATATATCTGTCTCTTTGCCAATACCTCAATGTCTTGATTACTGTAGCTTCATAGCAATTCTTTTTTTTTTTTTGAAAGGTTTTATTTATTTATTTGACAGAGAGAGATCACAAGTAGGCAGAGAGGCAGGCAGAGAGAGAGAGGGAAGCAGGCTCGCCGCTGAGCAAAGAGCCCGATGCGGGACTCAATCCCAGGACCCTGAGATCATGACCTGAGCTGAAGGCAGTGGCCTAACCCACTGAGCCACCCAGGCGCCCCCTTCATAGCAATTCTTAAGATCAGTTAGTATGAGTTCTTCAATTTTGCCTTTCCATGTAAATTTTAGAATTGATTTGTCTGAATCCACAAAAAAATTTCTACTGGGATTTTGATTGGAATTGTGTTTAAATCTATACATCAATCTGGGGAGAATTGACATCTTTATTTTTTGTTGAGGTAAAATTCACAAAACACGTAGTTTAACCATTTTAAAGTGTACAATTCAGTGGCACTTAATGCATTTTCCAAGACATTTTTTTCACCCCTGGAAAAACTCCCTATATCCATTAAGTGATTATTACCCATGCTGCCCTCTCCTCCTTGTCCTCTGGTAACCGCTAATCTGCTTTCTGTCTGTATGGATTTGTCCATTATAGATGTTTCATATAAGAGTAATCATGTAATATGTGACCTTTTGTGTCTGACTTCTCTTCTTTAGCATAATGTTTTCAAGGTTCATATAAGTTGTAGCATATATCAGTATGTTGTTCCATTATGGATAAAGATTTCATTGTATGGATATGCCACAATTTGTTTATCTGTTCATCTGCTGGTGGGCATTTGGGTTATTTCCACATTTTGGCCATTATGAATAATGCTGCTATAGACATTTGCATCTGTTTCTGTGTGGACATGTTTTCATTCGTTCTGGGCATATACCTATGAGTCAAATTGCTGGGTCATATGGTAATTCTGTGTTTAACTCTTTGAGAAATCATCAGACTGTTTCTACAATAACTGCAAGACAGTTGTCATCTTAGATATCGAGTGTTCTATGTATATGTTATTCCCTCTGTGTTTAGTCTTTTTAAAATATCTTTTATCAGTATTTTATGGATTTTACATGCAGATCCTGCACATATTTTGTTAGATTTGTCCCAGAGTTCTGTATTTTTTGGAGATATGAATGGTACCTTTTTTAACTTTTGGTTTCTAATTGTTTCATGATAGGATACATAAATGTTTTTGGTTTTATATATTGACCTTGTATCCTGCAACCTTGGTATATTCACTTATTTTAAGAGTTTTTAAAATATATTCTTGGGATTTTTTTTGTATAGATGATCGTGTCCTGTGCAAGTATGGACAATTTTATTCATTTCATTCTAATCTGTAAATCTTTTTATTTCTTCTTGCCTTTTTGTTCTGGCTAGGACTTCCAGCACAATGTGGTGAGAGTGAACATCCTTACCTGTTTCCAATCTAAGGAGGAAAGCATTCGGTTTTTTCACTCTTATGATGTTAGCTGTAGGTTATCAGATTAAGGAAGTTCATTTCTATTCCTATTTTGCTAAAAGTTTGTTTATGAGTGGGTGTTGAATTGTGTCTAGTGTTTTTGTTCCATCAATGGGTATGATCACATGGTTTTTCTTCTTTTGTCTGTTAATATGGTCATTGATTGATTTTCAAATATTGAACCAGACTTAAAATTATAGTATAGACCTTAGATATTATTCTTTTTATATATTACTGGATTTATTGACTAGAATTTCACTGAGGATTTTTGTGTCTATGTTTATGATGGATATTGGTCTGTAATTTTTTTCTTTTACTCTTTGACTTTAGTTTTGGTATCAGGGCAGCGCTGGCCTCAAAGAATGAGGTAGGAAGTATTCCCTTCTCTTCTGTTTTGTAGAAGCAGTTGTGTAGAATTAGCAATTCTTTTTTTTTTTTTTTTTTTCGAATGTTTGGTAGAATTTGTAAGTGAAACCACTTGGGCCTAGAGATTTCTTTTTCAGGTTTTAACTTTGGTTTTATTTTCCTTAGTAGGTATAGGATTATTCAGGTTATCTGTTTCTCCTTGGGTGAGTTTCGATAGTTTGTGTCATTCAGGGAATTGATGCATTTCAGCTAAGTTGTAGAATTTATGGGTGCAGAGTTGTTTGTAGTATACTCCTATTATCCTTTTAATGTCTATGGTATCTTTAGCATATCTCTCTTTTTGTTCTTGATATTAGTGATTTGTGTCTTGTCTTTTTTCTTTGTCCTTCTTGCTGGCATTTTATCAATTTAATGAATCTTCTCAAAGGACTTGCTTTTGGTTTTATTTAATATTTACCACCATTTGTTTTATTACTCAGGGTTTAGTCTGTGTTGATAATTTTGCATTGTGAACTTGAGAAGAATGTGTATTCTATTAGTGTTGGGTTGAGTGTTCTATAAATTTCAATTAGATCAAGTTGATTGACAGTTATGTCTTCTTGTCATTATGTTAGTATGTTAGTTATGTCTTCTTGTCATTATGTTAGTATGTTATTTCCTATCCCAGGTAATTTTCCTTGGTGTAAAGTTACTTAATAGTCAATCCAGCTTTCTTAAGTTAATGTTGGTATGGTATATCTTTTTATATCCTCATTTATTTATTTGTTCATTTATTCATTCATTAATTTTATATTTATCATGACCCAGAACTCAGTCTGTGTCATTCATCTTTGGTTCCCAAGTGATATTTGATTCACATTCACACAGAATGAAGAGGAAAAAAAGCTTGAATCTGTTCTCAGTGCTATTCACTGAAATAATTTAGAATGAGATGAGGCCTCATTTCTCTCAACTAATCCAAGAGGAAACTGGTATTCAGTGTTTGAAAAAAAGAAAGGAAAATAAGCTTCTAAGATTGAATTGACTCATTTAGTGGTCAGGAAACATCTATACACCTCACTTTTCAGCAGGAAAATGCAGATGGATACAACCACATAAAAATTCTGACCTCAGGGGCGCCTGGGTGGCTCAGTGGGTTAAAGCCTCTGCCTTCAGCTCAGGTCATGATCCCAGGGTCCTGGGATCGAGCCCCGCATCGGGCTCTCTGCTTGGCAGGGAGCCTGCTTCCCTCTCTCTCTCTCTGCCTGCCTCTCTCCCTACTTGTGATCTCTATCTGTCAAATAAATAAATAAAATCTTTAAAATAAAATAAAATTATAAAAAATTCTGACTTCAGTGCTTGCAGGGAGGTGGTAGGACTAGGCTGGTGCAGTCCGGTGAGAGGAACATTAATCATGAAATCTCACTATGGAACATGTATCCCAGACAGTGTCTCCCACAAATCCATCAGGAGACAAGTATGCCAATATTCCTGTAGGGGTCCTTGAGGCCCATCCCTTGGGGAAAGGAGAAGTCAAGGATGATAAATGTTAGCACAGTCAGAAATAATGAGCTAGATTTACACACAGAAACCTACAGACCTCAGACTGAGGCCTTACTGACTGAGCCACCCAAACATCCTGAAATACAACTGATTTTTACATTGATCTCATATCCTACAACTTTACTGATTTTTATTATTATCTCTAATAGTTTTTTGAAGATTCTTTAGGATTTTCTGTACATAGAATAAGATCATCTGCAAATAGAGTTTTATTTCTTCCTTTCCAATTTGGATGCCTTTTATTTCTTTTTCTAGTACATTGTTGAATAGTGATGGTGAAAGTGGGCATATTTTCCTTATTCTTGATCTTCAGGGAGAGCTTTTAGTCTTTCACTTTTTTTAAAAAGATTTTATTTATTTAGGGGGCCTGAGTGACTCAGTCGTTAAGAGTCTGCCTTCGGCTCAGGTCATGATCCCAGGGTCCCAGGATCAAACCCCACATTGGGCAGCCTGCTCAGTGGGAAGCGGGCTTCTCCCTCTCCCACTCCCCCTGCTTGTATTCTCTCTCTCACTGTCTCTGTCCAATAAATAAATAAAATCTTTTTAAAAAATATTTTATTTATTGGGCGCCTGGGTGGCTCAGTGGGTTAAGCCGCTGCCTTCGGCTCAGGTCATGATCTCAGGGTCCTGGGATCGAGTCCCGCATCGGGCTCTCTGCTCAGCGGGGAGCCTGCTTCCCTCTCTTTCTCTCTCTCTCTGCCTGCCTCTCTGCCTACTTGTGATCTCTCTCTGTCAAATAAATAAATAAAATCTTTAAAAAAAAAAAGATTTTATTTATTTAACAGCACAAGTGGTGGGGGGCGCAGCAAAGGGAGCGGAAGAAGCAGGCCCCCCCTGCTGAGCAGGATCCCAGGACCCTGGGATTGTGACCTGAACTGAAGGCAGACAGTTAACCCACTAAACCACCCAGACACCCCTAATCTTTCACTTTTAAGTATGATGTTAGCTGTGGGTTTTCACAAGTGCCTGTTACTATATTGAAGAAGTGCCCTTTTCTAGTTTTCTGAATGTTTTTATCTTGAATAGGTGATGGGTTTTGTCATTCTTTACCTGCTTCGATTGAGAAGATGATGTATTTTCCTTCATTTTATTAATCTGTGTATTATATTGACTTTCATTTTTTTAGAAAAGGGAATATATTTTTGTCATTAGACCTCAAATGAATTTAATTTTTTCTTTCATACAATTTTTAAAAATATTCCTTTTTCCTTTCCTTTTCTTTTTCTTTATTGAGAAATAATTGACGGGGCGCCTGGGTGGTTCAGTGGGTTAAAGTCTCTGCCTTCGGCTCAGGTCATGATCTCAAGGTCCTGGGATCAAGCCCCACATTGGGCTCTCTGCTCAGTGGGGAGCCTGCTTCCCTTCCTCTCTCTCTGCCTACTTGCAATGAATAAATAAAATCTTTTAAAAAAGAGAAATAATTGACCTACAGCATTGTATAAGTTTAAAGTATATGATATAATGATGTGATTTACATATATTGCAAAATAGTTACCACAGTATGTTTAGTTAGCATCCATGGTCTCGTATAGTTACAAAAAAGAAGAAAAAAAGAGGGTTTTTTTCTCCCCCCGTGATGAGAAATTTTAAGATCTGTTCTCTTAGCAACTTTCAAATAAACTAGACAGTTGCATTACCTATACTTGTCATGTTGTACACTAACCCCTAATATGTATTTATTTTATAACTTAAAGTTTGTACCTTTTGACCACCTTCATTTAATTCCCCCATTATCCAATCTCTGCCTGTGGTAACCAGAAATCTGATCTCTTTATGAATTTGGATTTTTTCTTTTAGATTCCACATATAAGCAAGATCATACAGTATTTGCCTTTCTCTGACATATTTCACTTCGCATAATACCCTCAAGGTCTGTCCATATTGTTTCAAATGGTAGGATTTCCTTCTTATGGCTGGCTAGTATTCCATTACACATATATCACATTTTCTTTATCCATCATGCATTGATAGATTAATTTTGTTTGATTAATTTTCTTTGAACTACTCTTGCATTCCTGAGATAAATTCCCCTTGGTCTTGGTGTATAATCCTTTTAATAGACTGCTGAATTTGCTAGTATTTGATTGAGGATTTTTGTATCAATATTCATAAAGCATATTGTCTGTAGTTTTCTTTTCCTATAGTATCTTTTTCTGGCCTTGATATGAGGGCCTCATAGGTATGAGTTAGAATGTGTTCCCTCCTCTTCTACTTCTTGGAAGAATTTGATAAGGATTGCTGTTAATTTTTCTTTAAATGCTCAGTAGAAATCACCAGGAAAGCCATTTAGTCCTGAACTTTTCTTTGTTGGAGCCTTTTTGATTACTGATTCAATCTCTATATTTGCTATAGGTTAGTTGAGATTTTCCATTTCTTTTTAAGTCAGTTTAAGTGATTTATGTGCTTCTAGGAATTTGTCCATTTCATATAGTTTATCTAATTTATTGGCTTACAATTGTTCATAATATTCCTTGCAGTTCTTTTTATTTCTGGAAAGTCTACAGTAATATCCCCACTTTAAATTCTCATTTTCAGTGTTTGTGTCTTCTCCCCTTTTTTTGGTCATTCTAGTTAAATACTTGCCTATGTTGTTGATCTTTTTTCAGAGAACCAACTTTTTGTGTCACTGATTCTCTTGATTGTTTTTTATTCTCTATTTAATTTTAATCTCTGCTCAAATCTTTATTATTTCCTTCCTTCTGTTAGCTTTGAATTTAGTTTAGTTAATCCATTTACATTTAAAGTGATTACCAATTGGGAATGACTTACTTCTATTTTACTATTTGTTTTCCATGTATTGTATCATTTTGTTTCTCATTTCCTTGTTACTGCTTTCTTTTGTGTTTAATTGATTTTTTTTTGTAGTGTACCGATTTGTTTCACTGCTCATTTTTTAAAATGTTTTTAAGGTTTCTTTTCCACATAGGATAAGCCCTGGAGATTATAATTAATATCTTAACTATGTAACTTTATTAAGTTTAGTTTGAATCAGTACCATTTCACTTCCATAGCATACAAAGACTTTGTTTGTATATAATTGTCTTGTTGCATCTGTTATTTTTGTCACAACTTAAACCTTTACATATTGTATTTCTGTTGACATAGATTTAAGTTATTATTGTATGTATTAACAATATGGGCTTTTATATATACCTCTCTACTTACTTCTACTGGTGATTTTTGTTTCTTCATGTAACTTTGAGTTACTCTCTAACATCCTTTCATTTCAGCCTGATGGACTGTATTCAGTATTTCTTAAAGGGCAGGTTTACTAATGACAAGCTCTCTTAGATTTTGTCTACTTGAGAATGTCTTAATTGGCCTTCATTTTTGAAGGACAGTTTTACCCAATATATTATTCTTGGTTGACAGTTGTTTATTTCAGTGTTTTAAATAGATCACCTAACTGCCCACTGGTCTCCTTTGTTTTTGATTAGAAATTGATTGTTAATCTTATTGTGGATCCTGTGAGATGACAAATTGCTTGTGTCTTGGTGCTTTCAAAATTCTCTCTTTGTTTTTATCTACTGACTGAATATAATGTAGCTCAGTGTGGATCTCTGAGTCTATCCTATTTGGAATTTATTGATTTTTTTGATGTTTATTTTCATGTCTTTCATAAAGTTCGGAAAGTTTTTGGCTGTTATACCTTCATATAGTCTTTCTGCTTCTTTTTCTCTGTGTTCTCCTTCTGGGACTCCCGTATAAATACATTGGTAAGCCTATTAGCGTCCCACAGGTCCCTTTGCCTCTGTTCATTTTTTCTTCTTTCTTTCTGCTCACCAGACTGGATAATTTTAATTGTGCTTTCTTCACATTCACTGATTATTTCTTCTCCCTGCACAAAATCTGCTATTGAATCCCTGTAGTGAATTTTTCACCACCACATTGTACTTTTCAGCTCCAGAATTTCTATTTGGTTCCTTTTTATATTTTCTATCTCTGTATTGATATTCTGTTTTTTGTTGAAACATGCTTCTCTTTGATCATATAGGACCGTTGATTCAAAGTCCTTTGTATAGTAAGTCCAATATGAGCTTCCTCATGGAGTTTTTTTTATCAATTTTTTTTTCTGTGAGTAAGACATACTCTCTTGTTTCTTTGCATGCCTCATAAGTTTTCTGAAGCTGAGACATTTTGAATATTATATAATGTGGTAACTCTGGAAGTCGTATTTTCCTCCCTCCCCAGAGTTTTCTGTTGATGCTTACTTTGAGCTACAGTTATCTGTTTATTTAGTGACTTTCCAAAGGCTTTTTATAGACATTGGCCTTTTGTATGTGGTCACTGAAGTATCCATTCTGTAGCCTCAGTGGTCAACTGAGATTTTGTGATAGAAATTTACTTAAATGCCAAACTAAAGCAGACTTTTCTGTTGTTGTTAAGCATTCCCCTTGTAAGTTTTTTAATGTATTCCGGAGTCCCCAAAATGTTTATTCTTACAGTTTTTGCTACCTCAACAGTTGCTGCAGTGGAGGGACAAATACTTGGAGCTCCTAACTCCATTTGGGGGACATCACTCCTTTCTACCTTTACATTTTTTTTCTACCTTTACATTTTTAATATGTGTATCTTAACTTCTATTTTTCTTTAAATGTCTACACTTACTTATTATCTACATTGTAACCTCTCTTGAATAAGACATGAACCTTAGAATGGAATTTCTTTTTGCATGCTACTTTATACTTATTATCTCTCAATCCTTACAACTTTTCAAGGCAGGTAGTGTTACTTCAATTTTATGAGTGAAGATAGTGAGACCTAGAGAAGTTTTCCTAAGTCACAAAGCTAGTGGGTCAGTCCAGGATTTCAAAGTAACATCTGATCCCTAGACTCATGGTTTTTCTACCATACCATACTTCTTTCCTTGAGATGGCAAACCCTTTCAGACCCAACAAAATAACATTGACAGCCACTGGGACAATTAAGGATGGGATCTTTCTCAAACAATTGTTAACAGCAGCTATTTCTTTTGAGGGACAGTCAGTGACCCCTCTTTTTGATTCTAAGTCAGTTAGCAATAATCGCGCCTCGGATAAACCTCATTGGCTACGATACTGCCACTGCGCAAAGCTCTTTCTAAGTCAGAAGGCAGGAGTTTTACCTCTTTGCTCGAGAAAGGAAGGCCTGAAAAATGAACTCATTTTCCTATAAAGAGGTCCTACTAGAAGGAAGTATGTGACTAGAATTCCTCTGATGAAGGATAATTCTAGAGAAAAATTTGAGTCTGGTCATTTGGATGAGTAGGAAGAAGTTTCACTCTCACTTTGCTTCTCTTTCAGGTTTAGAAGCAGTAGACACAGAATTTGACTTCATCAGTAGGATCTATCTTCATCATTGTCCCATTAAATCCTATAGATGTCGCATGTGGATTGTGAGCAGAGTGTGATAAAACTGGATGTTTGTGTATATGTGTATAGCTTGAGATACTTGTATATGTGTGTTTTGCCTTTCAGATCATTGAGTTGCAGTAATCTTGTTGTCAGTTCAGCCCAAGTGGTCTTTTTGTTCCCTTTGTGTGATAACGTGTATAGCATTTCTTTTTCCATTTCAGCCAACATTTATTGTGTACCTACTCTGCATTGTGTTAGGCTCCCTTAGTTAGTTTGAAATCAAATAATACTTATTCCTGCCCTCACAGTAAGTTAGGGGTGACTTATTTACTTTTCAACTCTCAAATACTATATAATAAATAACTCCAGAAGAGGTATACCTAGGATACTCTGGAGAGTTGAGAAGCCATCTGAATCAGGTTAGAAGAACAAGGAAGGCTTCTTAGGAAGTGAATCTAGAGCTGAGTTTTGCGGGGTCAGTAAAGTAATTCATGAGGTGACTCACTAAATGGATGTTGAGTGAGTGAATCAGAATTAGGTGATGCTTGGAGAAGGACATTTGCAGCAAAGGTACACAAGTAGAAAGACGTGAAATGTATGTGGCATATTCAGGGATTCCTGCATTTGAATGTGGATTAAGTAAAGGGTCTACTGGTAGGGGAGTGGCCAGAGCTGACATGTAGGCATCATTCCGTCTTCACCCTTCTGGATGAAATATCAGTTTACCCTGCTTTTCCCTCTCATTGCAGTTTACCCTTCCCTGGAGTCTGATGATGATGACCCTGCTTTGAAATCTCGACCCAAGAAAAAGAAGAATTCAGATGATGCTCCATGGAGTCCTAAAGGTGATCCAGTATTCTGTCCTTAAACTCTGTAGGTATGGTTTGGGGAAAATAGGCTGGGGGTAGTTGGGATACATAACATAAGAAGATATGATTCAGTCACTCATTTGTTTATTCAGCAAACATTTGTTGAGTACCACCTGTGTGTGCCAGGGTACTGTGTTAGGTGCTGGAGTGAAAATAATGGATATGACACATTTCATGAACTCAGCTCAGCAAAGTCAGAGGTGATGGAGCATGTTTCTTCTGATGTTATATGGCTTGAGGTGAAAAGACCTTGAGCAGATTCGACCTAGCACTCTGAAGCTTCTGAGAAGCTACCATCATCCCAGACCTTTGGTAATACGTTGCCAAATGAGGGAAATTCTGCTGACTGTTGAACTTCACAAGGCCCAAGCCTCCTTAGACTGTCACCTGTACTGCCTGAGAGGCCAGCTATGAGGAGAGAAGAAAGAATGATCATTGAGTTGAATGTGGAATTTAGAGTGTGATATAAGAATTTTATTCATCTCACTGGTTGGGTGGTTTTCACATTGGAGGGTGTGTCAGTTAGCCTTTGCTGCTTATCAAATTACCCCAAACTTTGTGGCTTAGAACAATGACAGCTGATCATTTCTCATTATTCTGTAGGTTGGCTAAGCTGTTGTTCTAGTCTGGACTGGCTAGGCCTGGGCTGGATGGTCTAAACAGATCTTTAGGAGTCTAGACCTAATTTGGGGTGGCTAGTGCCTCTCTCCATGTGGTTTCTCCTGGTCCACCAGGAAGCCAGCATAAACTTTTTCACAGGAAAGCAGAAGTATGTCCATTAGCAAGAGAGGGAAAGCCCCAGTTTGCAAGCACTTTTCAAGCCTCTGCTGGTGTCATGTTTTCCGTTGTCCCACTAGCCAAAGCAAGTTACATGGTCAAGCCTCAATTCCAGGGGTGGAGGTATGGATTACACCTCTCAAGAGAGGGAACTGCAGAATCCTCCTCTGCATGCAGGGAGATGTGAGCAAGTTGAAAGCTATTACTGCAACAGTCTGCTGCAGAGGGTGCTGGTACCTCCAATACCCATGGGTCCCCAGGATATCCCCTGCTATTTTCCACCCATCCTATTTTTTTAATTAACATATAATGTCTTATTTGCCCCAGGGGTAGAGGTCTGTGAATCATCAGGCTTACACATTTCACTGCACTCACCATAGCACATACCCTCCGCAATGTCCATAACCCAGCCACCCTATCCCTCCCCCCCAACCCCCCAGCAATCCTCAGTTTGTTTCATGAGATTAAGAGTCTCTTATGGGGGCACCTAGGTGGCTCAGTCATTAAGCGTCTGCCTTCAGCTCAGGCCATGATCCCAGTGTGCTGGGATCAAGCCCCACATTGGGCTCCCTGCTCGGTGGGAGGCCTGCTTCTCCCTTTCCCACTCCCCTTGCTTGTGTTCCCTCTCTGGCTGTTTCTCTCTGTCAAATAAATAAATAAAATCTTTTTAAAAAAAGAGTCTCTTATGGTTTATCTCCCTCCTGATCCAATCTTTTTTCATTTTTTCCCTCCCTATCCTCCACAATCCCCCCACCCTGCCTTTCAAATTCCTCCTATCAGAGAGATCATATGATAATTATCTTACTCTGATTGACTTACTTCGCTTAGCATAATACCCTCTAGTTCCATCCATGTCATTGCAAATGGCAAGATTTCATTTCTTTTGATGGCTGCATAGTATTCCATTTTATATATATATGTGTGTATGTGTGTGTGTACATATATATATATATATATATATATAATACACACACACCACATCTTCTTTATCCATTCATCTGTTGATGGACGTCAGGTTCTTTCCGTAGTTTGGTTATTGTGGTCCCACCCATCCTTATCTGGCCTTTCTGCTATTTGCTGGGGGTCAGGGGAATGGGGTGGTAGGGTAATCCTTGGAAGTGTTCTCTTAGTGAGTCAGTCAGCAAATGTTACTATTTTTTTATTGTATTTTTTCCTATAGTTTCTGGCTGATTAGCAAAATAGAAGAGTTAGAAAATATAGAAAATAGAAGAATGTATAAGGAAGAAACCACCCATGATTCTGCTACCCAGAGGCAGCTCCTGTATCAATGTTTTGACATGTTTCCTTCAAATCTGTTTTTCCTATGTATCTCTTTTTACGGTTGTGTATACAATCCTGTATCTTGCTTTATTGACTTTTAATCAAATTAATGTGTATATTTGGTAGCAAATCATATAGCACAGAGGAGTTTAGGATGAAATGCAGTGGTCTTCACTTCTGCTTTCCTCACCTCCAATCCCATACCAAAGAGACAACCTTCTGGTTTTCTTTTTTTCTGGTCATTATCTCTAAAACTCAAGATAGTAGGGTTTATACCACTATTTCTTTTTTTTTAATTTTTTAATAAACATATAATGTATTTTTATCCCCAGGGGTACAGGTCTGTGAATTGCCAGGTTTACACGCTTCACAGCACAGCACTCACCATAGCACATACCCTCCCCAATGTCCATAACCCCACCCCCCTCTCCCGACCCCCCCTCCCCCCAGCAACCCTCAGTTTGTTTTGTGAGATTGAGAGTCACTTATTATACCACTATTTCTTATGTATCAACTTAGTCTCTGTTTCTCTTTCTCTTAGCTCTGTCACTCTCTCTTGATTACCCACTTTCTAAGATACAGACATTAGAACACTATTCTTTCTTTCTTCTTCTGACCTTCTGTGAACTGCACATTTTCCCTTACATTGTCAAGGTTGTTAGCATTTATATTGCCTTGTGATTAATACTTTATATTAACTAGGGGCTGACTGTAAAAGTTGAAAACCAATACATATACCTGGCCTTTTAAATATTATTTCATAAGCATGTCCTTATGCCGTTGTTTTAAATATTTTAACAGCCACCAAATATTCTATCCATGGATATACCTTATTTACCTAACTTCTTTAATGTGAGGCATTTAGCCTATTGCCAAGTTCACATTTGGGGTGAACATATTTATATGTGTTGGTTTCTCTGATTATTTTTAAGATGGATCCCCACTAAATTCCAAAAGGATGAAACTTATATGTGGGTATATGGTAAAATCTTTCCCTCTCACCCCTGTTCCACAGCCTTCACTTCCCCACTAGAATTCTCCACTGGAGGGTTGCCGTAAGCCTTTAGCTTCCAGAGTTCTGAAAAAGTTTATTCTGACATTTTTAAAAAAATATTTTATTTATTTATTTGACAGAGAGAGAGGTCACAAGTAGGCAGAGAGGCAGTCAGAGAGAGAGGGAGAAACAGGCTTCTCACTGAGCAGAGAGCCTGATGTGGGGCTCGATCCCAGGACCCTGAGATCATGACCTGAGCCGAAGGCAGAGGCTTAAACCACTGAGCCACCCAGGCGCCCCTATTCTGACTTTTTTTTAAACCAGATTTTTCATTGTTTTAATTCAGTAATGAGTGTTTGGAGATCCTTAACTTTGTCATTTTTGCTGTTGTCATCCATCATAACATACTAAATAGTTCAGTATGCATTTCTATGAAAATGTCATTTTCTTCTATGACCATAGTACCATTTTATGACACCTGAGTAAAGTAGCATTTATTTTCTCATATCATTTGGTACCAAATCCTTATTCAAATTTCGCCCCCAATTGTAACATAAATATCTTATTT
The DNA here is from genome assembly GCF_922984935.1 of Meles meles. Taxonomy (NCBI): domain Eukaryota; kingdom Metazoa; phylum Chordata; class Mammalia; order Carnivora; family Mustelidae; genus Meles; species Meles meles. Next base: position 47,221,956 of record NC_060087.1, on the reverse strand, counting down.
GCTTATTCAAACCAGATTCTATTCAAGGACTAAATTGAATGTAAATTTAAAAAAATTAAAAAGACATTTTGTGGGGCACAGTTGGTTTTGATTTGTATTTCCCTGATGATGGGTGATGTTGAGCATCTTTTCATGTGTTCGTTAGCCATTTGGATGTCTTCTTTGAAAAAGTGTGTATTCTTGTCTTCTGAACACTTCTTAACTGGATTATTTGTTTTTTGGGTGTTGAGTTTGAGTAGGTCTTTATAGATTTTAGATACTAACCTTTTATATGACATGTCATTTGCAAAGATCTTCCTGCATTTCGTCAGTTGCCTTTTAGTTTTGTCAGTTGTTTCCTTCACTGTCCAGAAGCTTTTTATCTTGATGAACTCCCAATACTTAGTTTTTGATTTTGTTTCCCTTGCCTCTGGAGACGTGTCTACTAAGAAGTTATTGCAGCTGAGGTCAAAGAGGTTGTTGCCTGCATTCTCTTCTAGGATTTTAATGGTTTCCTGTCTCACATTTAGGTTTTTCATCGATTTTGAATTTATTTTTGTGTATGGTGTAAGAAGGGGGTCCAGTTTCATTCTTCACATCCTTTTTTCCATTGGATATTCTTTCCTACTTTGTTGAAAATTATTTGGCCATCCAGTTGTGGGTCCATTTCTTGGTTCTCTATTCTATTCCATTGATCTTTGTGTCTATTTCTGTGCCAGTACCCTGCTGTCTTGATAATTACAGTTTTGTAATACATCTTGAAGTCTGGAATTGTGATACTTCTTGCTTTGCTTTTCAACATGCCTTTGGTTATTTGGGGTCCTTTCTGGTTCCATACAGATTTTAGAATTGTTTGTTCCACCTCTGTGAAAAATGCTGGTGTTACTTTGATAGGGATTGCATTGAATGTGTAGATTGCTTTGGGTAGTATAGACATTTTAACAATATTTGCTCTTCCAATCCAAAAATATGGAATGTTTTTCCATTTCTTTTTATCTTCTTCAATTTTTCTCATAAGCGTTCTATAGTTTTCAGCATACAGATCTTTGCCTCTTTGGTTAGGTTTAGTCCTAGGTACATTATGATTTTTGGTGCAGTTATAAATGGGATTATTTCTTGATTTCTCTTTCTTCTGCTTCATTATTGGTGTATAGAAATGCAACAGATTTCTGTATGTTGTTTTTATATCCTGTGACTTTGCTGAATTCTTGTATCAGTTCACAGTTTTTTGATGGAGTCTTTCAGGTTTTCTACAGAGTATCATGTTGTCTGTGAAGAGTGAAAGTTTGACTTCTTCCTTGCCAGTTTGGATGTGTTCTATTTCTTTTTGTTGTCTGATTACAGAGGCTAGGGCTTATAGTACTATGTTGAACAACAGTGGTAAGAGTGGACATCCCTGTCATGTTCCTGACCTTAGGGGAAAAGCTCTCAGTTTTTCCCCATTGATGATAATATTAGCTGTGGGTCTTTTGTATGTGGACTTTACAATGTTGAGGTATGTTCCTTCTATCCCTACTTTGTTGAGGGTTTTTTATCAAGAAAGGATGCTGTGTTTTGTCAAGTGCTTTTTCTGTATCTATGGAGAGGATCGTATTTTTTTTATGCTTTATTTTATTAATGCAGTATATCACCTTGATTTGTGAATATTGAACCACCCCTGTGCAGCCCAGGAATAAATCTGACTTGATCATGGTGAGTAATCCTTTTAATGGGCTATTGGATTCCATTAGCTAGTGTTTTGTTGAGAGTTTTTGCATCCGTGTTCATCAGAGATAGTGGTGTGTAATTCTCTTCTTTAGTGGGGTTTTTGGTCTTGGAATCAAGGTAATGCTGGCCTTGTAGAATGAGTTTGGAAGTTTTCCCTTGATCTCTGTTTTTTGGAACAGTTTCAGAAGGATAGGTATTAATTCTTTAAATGTTTGGTTCAGTTCCCCTGGGAAGCCATCTAGCCCTGGACTCTTGTGTTGTTTGTTTTTTGTTTTGTTTTGTTTTTGTTTTTGTTTTTTGGAGATTTTTGATTACTGATTGAATTTCTTTGCTGATTATGGGTCTGTTCAGCTTCCCTATTTCTTCCTGTTTCTCTTTTGGTAGTTTATATGTTTCTAAGAATGTATCCATTTCTTCCAGATTACCCTATTTGTTGGCATATAATTCCTCATAATATTCTCTTATAATTGTTTATATTTCTTCAGTGTTTAGTTGTGATCTCTCCTCTTTCATTCATGATTTTATGTATTTGGGTCCTTTCTCTTTTTGATAAGTCTGGTTAAGGGTTTATCAGTTTTGTTAATTCTTTCAAAGAACCAGATCCTCATTTCGTTTATCTGTTCTACTGTTTTTTTTTTTAAATTTCTATATCACTTATTTCTGCACTGATCTTAATGATTTCCCTTCTGCTGGCCTTAGGTTTTATTTGCTGTTCTTTTTCCAGTTCCTTTAGGTTTAAGGTTAGGTTGTGTGTTTGGGACTTTTCTCAATTCCCGAGGATGGCCCGTATTGCTATATACTTCCCTCTTATGACTGCCTTTGCTTTGTCCCAAAGGTTTTGGACTGTCATGATTTCATTTCCCTTTGCTCCCATGTATTTTTTAATTTCTTCTTTAATTCCTGGTTAACCCAGTCATACTTCAGTATGATGCTCTTTAACTTCCATGTGCTTGTGGTCTTTCCAAATTTTTTCTTGTGCTTGTCTTCAAGTTTCATAGTGTTGTGGTCTGAAATATGCATGGTATGATCTCGGTCTTTTTGTACTAGTAGAGGGCTAATTTGTGACACAGTGTGTGATCTGTTCTGGAGAATGTTCCATGTGCACCCAAGAAGAATGTGTATTCTGCTGCTTTAAGATGGAATTCTCTGAATATATCTGTTAAGGCCACCTGGTCCAGCCTGCCTCTTAAAGCCATTGTTTTCTTGTTGAACTTCTGCTTAGATGATCTGTCCATTGCTGTGAGTGGGGTGGTTATAGTCCCCTAATACTATTACATTATTGTCAGTGAGTTTCTTTAATTTTGTTGTTAATTCACTTATATATTTGGCTACTCCTGATTTAGGGGCATAAATAGTTACATTTGTTAGATCTTGTTGGATAGACACCTTTATTGTAATATAGTGCCCTTCTTTATCTCTTGTTACCGTCTTTGGTCTAAAATCTAGGTTGTCTGGGCATGCCTGGCTGGTTGAGCTGGTGGCTTAGTCAGTTAGGCATCTGACTCTTGATTTTTGGCTTGAGTCATGATCTGAGTGTTGTGAGATCAAGCCCCACATTGGGCTCTGTGCTAGGCATGGAGCCTGCTTGGGATTCTTTCTCTCTCTCTGTCCCTCCCCCTCCTCCAAAAAAATCTAGTTTGTCTGATGTATTTATGGCTACTCCAGCTTTCCATTAGCATGGTGGATGGTTCTCCACCCCCCACATTTAATCTGGAGGTGTCTTTGGTTCTAAAATGAGTCTCTCGTAAGTAGCATATTGATGGCTTTTTTTTTTTCAATCCAGTCTGATACCCTGTGCCTTTTAATTGGAACATTTCGTCTATTTACATTCAGAGTAATTATTGATAGATATGAATTTGGTTGTCATTGCATTACCTGTAAAGTTCCTGTTCCATTTTAGTCTTTGTTGCCTTCAGTCTCTCTTTCCTGCTCAAAGTGTCCCACTTAATATTTCTTGCAGAACTGGTTTAGTGTTCATGAACTCCCTTAGTTTTTGCTTGTCCTAGAAACTCTATATCTCTGTCTATTCTGAATGACAGCCTTGCTGGATAAAGTAGTCTTGGCTGCATATTTTTCCCACTTAGCAGTATGTATCATGCCACTTCTTTCTGGCCTGTTGTGTTTCTGTGGACATGTCAGCTGATAACCTTATGTGTCTATCCTTGTAGGTTAAATAGCTTTTATCCCTAGCTTCTTTCAGAATTCTCTCTTTATCTTTGTATTTTTCAAGTTTCACTGTCATGTCTTGGTGATGGCCTGTTTTTGTTAATTTTGAGGGGAGTTCTCTGTGCCTGTTTCCTTCCCAAGATTAGGGAAGTTCTCAGCTATAATTTGTTCAAATAAACAGACCTACTACCCCATTTTCCCTTTGTTCTTTTTGCTTCAGATCATTTTTGAACAAATACTGCCTTTAAAGAAGGGACTTCAGCCTCCTGAATTGCTTATTCTAGAATCTGCATACTACTTACACAGAAAGGTTTTAATAATAATAGAATAATAATAATAATGTTTTAATAATAATAACAATAATAATGTTTTAATAATAACAATAACAACAACAGCAGCAGCAGCTAACCAACCAAGGAATCTTCAAATCTAGGTTGATACCACTACCACCTCTTTTATTCTGTGATATTGACTTTTTCTTTTCTTTTTTTTTATTTTCAGCGTAACAGTATTCATTGTTTTTGCACCACACCCAGTGCTCCATGCAATACGTGCCCTCTCTATTACCCTCCACCTGGTTCCCCAACCTCCCACCCGCCGCCCCTTCAAAACCCTCAGGTTGTTTTTCAGAGTCCATAGTCTCTCATGGTTCATCTCCCCTTCCAATTTCCCTCAACTCCCTTCTCCTCTCCATCTCCCCATGTCCTCCATGTTCTTTGTTATGCTCCACAAATAAGTGAAACCATATAATACTTGACTCCCTCTGCTTGACTTATTTCACTCAGCATAATCTCTTCCAGTCCTGTCCAACATTGACTTTTTCATTAATTAAAAATAGAATAGTACAATAAATTCCCATACAACCACCACTAACAATTAATAGTTATCAAGATTTTGCCACGTTTGATTCATCTATTATTTCCCTTTTTTCAAAATTGTTCTTTAAAGCACATTCTACATATTTTGTCATTCCCTGCTCTCAGTATACTTTAATGTGCATCTCTAAAAATACATTTTCTCATATAACCACAATCCTGTTATCATACATAACAAAATTAGCAATAATTTGATAATTCCTGCACATTATCTAATCCTAAATCCATAATAAAATTTCCTCAATTGTCTAACCATAAAAAGGTATCTTTACAGTGGGTTTGTTTACATAAGGATGTAACAGAGTTTGCATAGCATTTGGCTGTCATGTCTTTTGAGTCTCTCTTAATCTAGAGCATACCCCCCTTTTTTGTTTTGTGCTATTTATTTCTTATAAAAAGTAATATAATTGTCCTATGACCCATCCCACCTTCTAAATTTGTTTGTTTACTTCCTTGTGACAGTGTCTTTTTAATAAAACTAGGGCAGTTATCTTGTAGAATATCTGACTGTTTTCTTGTGGTATCATTTAACTCGTTCTCTTCTCTCTGTTTCCTAAAAACTGGAAGTAATATGAAGCACTTACTTGATTTTAGATCTTTGGCAAAACTACTTCCAAGGTGATGCTGTGAATTTCATATCGCATTGCATCAGGAGGTACATGAAGTCAGTTGTCTCACTATTAGTAATAATCAAGTTAAAACTTAGTTAAGGAGGTGATATGATCTCACCATTGTAAAGTTAGTTTTTTCCTTGTTGAGACTAGCAAGTAGTATGTATGTAATAGTTTGGTACTGTGTCACTATCCAGGTCCCTAGAATCAGTTGTTTTATTAGGGCTTACAAACCTGTGATTTTCCAATTTTGTCATTCTTTCTACATTTATTAGCTAGCATTCTTCTGTAAATAGGAGCTTTCCTTCATCATCTAGGGCTGTTTCGTAAAATATACTTGCTGTGTAAAATGTGGGATAAATAACTATTTTTTAAAAAATAACTCCTTTTTGATTCAAGGTTGTTAAGGCACTATAAAAGGGTCATACAAGAAGACAGTCTTCGTCAGGAGCTCGTAGCCTGTTGGGCTGGCAAAATAACATGTGCACAACAGCATGTCAAAGTTAGGGAATGAGACAGGATGGTGTGGTGCTATATATGAAGTGACTGGTATACATCTGAAGTTCAGAGAGGGAGAGGCCAATGTGAGCAAGACAGGTCCTAGATGTTTGTGTATAAAAGGTTAATTTCAGCTTACCTTTGAAGGACGGTCAGGTTTTGAAGAGGTGGCCAAAGGAAACAGGGTACTGTAGGTAATGTGGATGGTGAGGATGAAAATAGAAAGAGGATGAGCTGTACATATTCTGGAGATAGAATAAGGAATCCATTCTGTCTAGAAAAGCTGAGAATATGGATGTGGAAATAAGGCTGAGGAGGTGGGTAAGCCAGGAGCAGGACATGGACAACGTTAAATGCCAGTTTAGGAAACTTAACTTTTATCCTATAATCATTGTATGCTTTGTGTACTTCGAGCATTTGTAAATTAGCTTCTTACCTGATAGGAAACAAAATCAGACTTTGTAAAAAGCTAGAAGCTGGGAGACCAATGAGACCATCTTTGGGGGAGGCTCAGAGGTAGGGAATATGCTTGACATTCAGATAAATGTTTTCGTCCTGTTTCCTCTGCAGCCCGTGTGACCCCAACTCTACCAAAGCAGGACCGTCCTGTGCGTGAGGGGACCCGGGTAGCTTCCATTGAGACAGGGTTGGCTGCAGCAGCTGCGAAGCTAGCCCAGCAGGTAGGTGCTGACACCCAGGCAGTGGCCCTGCTACTGATCCCAGTGTGCCTTTGGGACAAAAACTAGAAATGTCTCAGAGGCTATTGTTGGGAGCCAGCGGAGACCAAGCAGGCCAACTTCTCTCTGTCCTTGAATGAGAACATTTGCCTTCAGATGAAGCCCTGAGGAGGTTACCAGTTGAATATATTTGAGTTCTCAGCCTCCCAATCAGTATCAGAATTTATTTTTTTGGGGAGAGGCTTTCCTTGTCCTCTATACCAAATATTACTTTTTTAGTTTAAATTCAATTAGCCAACATATAGTACATCATTAGTTTCAGATGTAGTGTTCAGTAATTTATCAGCTGTGTTTAATACCCAGTGTTCATCATATCATATACCCTCCTTAATGCCCATTACCTAATTACCCCATTCCCCCATCCAACTCCCCTACAGCAGCCCTCAGTTTATTTCCTATAGGTAAGAGTCTCTCATAGTTTTTCTCCCTTTCTGATGGCTTCCCATTCAGTTTTCCCTCCCTTCCTCTATGATCCTCTATGCTAGTTCTTATATTCCACGTATGAGTATTTTGCTTGGGTCATGGTTGACATTTTTTATTTTGTTCTCTTGTTCATCCATTTTTCTCTGGGCAAAATGACTAGAAGGAGGAATTCACAACAAAAGAAAGAACTAGAAGTATACCAAATGTTATTGCCTTAATATTTAGCCCCTACTTCCCAAGAAAACTTCACCCACTGGTTTTTGTCCTAAAGGGTCACTTCACTAGAACCAACTCGACCTCCTAGCAGGTTACAGTTTGCAAAGTTCTTTAATGTGTGTACTGTGCTCAGCAACCCTGGGAGCAGTTAGAGTTGAATTTTCTGATTCTCTCCTTATTAACATCCCCTTGGCTCCTTTGGCAACATCCTATTGCTTAGAGCATTTACTGAGCATCTGCTTTGCGCTAGGTACTTCCATGTACAATGTTTCGTATAATCTGCCCAGTAGCCCTGTTCAATAGGTGATATTTTCATCATTTTGCAGGTGAAGAAAATGAGGCTCTCTTTAAGTGACTAGTCCAGGATAATACAGCCAGTAAATGGAGGAGACAAGATTCAAACTCATATCCTCTACAAATTTCCTGTTACTTGATATTTCAATAAAATAGTTAAATGTTTATATAATTTAATAATTATATCCTATTTAAATAAAATTTAATAGAATGATGTTTTTAATATGCTGTTATATGGATCTCTAGAGTTGCTTAGAAATGTCTCAGTGGCTGTTGTTGGGAGCCAGCAGAGACCAAGCAGACCAGGCAGGCCTTCTTTAACCAGAACTTCTGTTATGTATATCCTGGTGCCATCTAAGATGTAATTTGGAAAAAAAGGGAGGGAGGGGGGGTTTTACTCTTTTAAATAAACAGATAAATTAATTAAAGGTGTGAAAACTACTAGTGCCTTCTAAGGAGCTCACTTCTGTTCGGTTTGGTCAGGGATGACCTCAAAGAAGAAAATTTGAAATTTGGGAGTGGTTTGGCAGGCTTAGCTTTTAGAAGGAACAGGGAGGCATCCCAGGAGAAGGGAAATCCTTGGCAAAGCACCCAAGGACCTGGTCTGTAGTCACCTCTCCTCCCTAACCTCCTACCAGCCCCTCATGCACATGTTTTGCACCAGCCATACTATTGCACTGTGGTGCTTGTAGTTCACTTAGTGTACATCACATCATCTCATGTCTCTGTGCCTTTGCACAGGTTGTTCCCTCTGCCCATTGGGGATCATCCCTTTCAGATGCCTTACCTAACACTCTTTCATACCACCTACCACCAGTTTATTTCAGTAGCCTTCTGTGCTTCTGTAGTATTCTCTCATGGTACTTTTAAGTATGCTTTCCTTATTATTATTACAGTCCCTTATTATTCCTTATTATTATTACAGTCCCTTATTAAACTGTAAGTGCCTCAAGGGTGCGGGTATATCTAATTTAACTTGATATCCCCACTATACTAAACGTGTTTAATCTGTTTTGGGCGAGTGAGTGAATGGATGCATGAATGAATGAGCAGATCTTTCTGCGTTGGAGGCTGCATGGTGGGAACTGGGGTAAGATAGATTCAGATTAACAAAGGGATTGTAGAGCCAGCCTGCCTGAGTTCGAATCCTCACTCTACCACTTTAGCACATTACTTGATTTCTCTGTGCCTCAGTTTCCTCATGAACTTTGAGGATTAGATGAGGTAATGTGTGGGAAAGCTGTGAGCACGGCACTTGCCGCAGAGCAAAGTACTATAGATGTGTTAGTTTTTCAGTGTTATCATTATGGATTATCGGGTAAGTATGAATTACCAAACATGAATGTCAGTTATGCCAACAGATTTTTTTTTCCTTCAGGACCCAAATAATTTTTAGTTTTATTGCAAATTCTGTACCAATTACAGGGGATGAGTGGTGGAGTGGTTATATCCCTACAATGGATTACAATTCAACAACACAAATGACTTGCTTTTCTCCACTACTATTACCCAACAGCCCATGATTATTTTTTTAAACATATATCACTTTATTTTTTTTTCTTTTCAGCATAACAGTGTTCATTGTTTTTGCACCACACCCAGTGCTCCATGCAACACGTGCCCTCACTAATACCCACCACCTTGTTCCCCCAACCTCCCATCCCCTGCCCCTTCTAGACCCTCGGGTTGTTTTTCAGAGTCCATAGTCTCTCATGGTTCACCTACCCTTCCAATTTCCCTCAACTCCCTTCTCCTCTCCATCTCCCCATGTCCTCCGTATTCTTTGTTATGCTCAACAAATAAGTGAAACCATATGATAATTGACTCTCTCTGCTTGACTTATTTCACTCAGCATAATCTCTTCCAGTCCCGTCCATGTTGCTATAAAAGTTGGGTATTCATCCTTTCTGATGAAGGCATAATACTCCATCGTGTATATGGACCACATCTTCCTTATCCATTCATCCGTCGAATGGCATCTTGGTTCTTCCCACAGTTTGGCAACCGTGGCCATTGCTGCTATAAACATTGGGGTACAGATGGCCCTTCTTTTCACTACATCTGTATCTCGGGGTAAATACCCAGTAGTGCAATTGCAGGGTCATAGGGAAGCTCTATTTTTAATTTCTTGAGGAATCTCCACACTGTTCTCCAAAGCGGCTGCACCAACTTGCATTCCCACCAACAGTGTAAGAGGGTTCCCCTTTCTCCACATCCTCTCCAACACACGTTGTTTCCTGTCTTGCTAATTTTGGCCATTCTAACTGGTGTCAGGTGGTATCTCAATGTGGTTTTAATTTGAATCTCCCTGATGGCTAGTGATGATGAGCATTTTTTCATGTGTCTGATAGCCATTTGTATGTCTTCGTTGGAGAAGTGTCTGTTCATATCTTCTGCCCATTTTTTGATACGATTATCTGTTTTGTGTGTGTTGAGTTTGAGGAGTTCTTTATAGATCCTGGATATCAACCTTTTGTCTGTACTGTCATTTGCAAATATCTTCTCCCATTCCGTGGATTGCCTTTTTGTTTTGTTGACTGTTTCCTTTGCTGTGCAGAAGCTTTTGTTCTTGGTGAAGTCCCAAAAGTTTATTTTCGCTTTTGTTTCCTTTGCTTTTGGAGACATATCTTGGAAGAAGTTGCTGTGGCTGATATCGAAGAGGTTACTGCCTATGTTCTCCTCTAGGATTCTGATGGATTCCTGTCTCACACTGAGGTCTTTTGTCCATTTTGAGTTTATCTTTGTGTACGGTGTAAGAGAATGGTTGAGTTTCATTCGTCTACATATCGCTGTCCAGTTTTCCCAGCACGATTTATTGAAGAGACTGTCTTTTTTCCACTGTATATTTTTTCCTGTTTTGTCGAAGATTATTTGACCATAGAGTTGAGGGTCCATATCTGGGCTCTCTACTCTGTTCCACTGGTCTGTGTGTCTATTTTTATGCCAGTACCACGCTGTCTTGGTGATCACAGCTTTGTAGTAAAGCTTGAAATCAGGTAACGTGATGCTGCCAGTTTTATTTTTGTTTTTCAACATTTCCTTAGCAATTTGGGGTCTCTTCTGATTCCATACAAATTTTAGGATTATTTGCTCCAGGTCTTTGAAAAATACCAGTGGAATTTTGATTGGAATGGTGTTAAAAGTATAGATTGCCCTAGGCAGTATAGACATTTTAACAATGTTTATTCTTCCGATCCAAGATCATGGGATGCTTTTCCATCTTTTTTTTTTAAATTTGTTTATTTTCAGCATAACAGTTTTCATTGTTTTTGCACCACACCCAGGGCTCCATGCAGTACCGTGCCCTCCCTATTACCCACCACCTGGTTCCTCAACCTCCCACCCCCCCGCCCCTTCAACACCCTCTGGTTGTTTTTCAGAGTCCATAGTCTCTCATGGTTCATCTCCCCTTCCAGTTTCCCTCAACTCCCTCTCCTCTCCATCTCCCCATGTCCTCCGTGTTCTTTGTTATGCTCCACAAGTAAGTGAGACAATATGATACTTGACTTTCTCTGCTTGACTTATTTCGCTCGATGCTTTTCCATCTTTTTGTGTCTTCTTCAGTTTCTTTCATGAGTGTTCTGTAGTTCCTCGAGTACAGATCCTTTACGTCTTTGGTTAGGTTTATTCCCAGGTATCTTATGGTTCTTGGTGCTATTGTAAATGGAATCGATTCTCTAATTTCCCTTTCTGTATTTTCAGTGTTAGTGTATAAGAAAGCCACTGATTTCTGAACATTGACTTTGTATCCTGCCACGTTACTGAATTGCTCTATGAGTTCTAGTCATTTGGGGGTGGAGTCTTTTGAATTTTCCATATAAAGAATCATGTCATCTGTGAAGAGAGTTTGACTTCTTCCTTGCCAATTTGGATACCTTTTATTTCTCTTTGTTGTCTGATTGCCGTTGCTAGAACTTCTAATACTATGTTGAACAAGAGTGGTGAGAGTGGGCATCCTTATCGTGTTCCTGATCTCAACAGGAAGGCTGCAAGCTTTTTCCCATTGAGGATGATATTTGCTGTGGGTCTTTCATAGATAGATTTTATGAAGTTCAGGAATGTTCCCTCTATCCCTATACTTTGAAGTGTTTTCATCAGGAACGGATGCTGGATTTTGTCAAATGCTTTTTCTGCATTAATTGAGAGTACCATGTGGTTCTTTTCTCTTATTGATTTGTTCTATCACATTGATTGATTTGTGAATGTTGAATCATCCTTGTAACCCAGGGATGAGTCCCACCTGGTCATGGTGGATAATCTTTTTAATGTGCTGCTGGATCCTGTTTGCTAGGATCTTGTTGAGATTCTTAGCATCCATATTCATCAGTGATATTGGTCTGAAATTCTCCTTTTTGGTAGGGTCTTTGCCTGGTTTGGGGATCAGGGTAATGCTGGCTTCATAAAAAGAGTCTGGAAGTTTTCCTTCTGCTTCAATTTTTTGGAACAGCTTCAGGAGAATAGGTGTTATTTCTTCTTTGAAAGTTTGATAGAATTCCCCAGGAAATCCATCAGGTCCTGGGCTCTTGTTTTTTGGGAGGTTTTTGATCACTGCTCTAATCTTGTTACTAGATATTGGTCTATTCAGGTTGTCTGAATATTCAGGTTGTTTCTTCCTGGTTCAATTTTGGGAGTTTATCGTTTTCCAGGAATGCATCCATTTCATCTAGGTTGCTTAGCTTATTGGCATATAACTGTTGATAATAACTTCTGATGATTGTTTCTACTTCCTTGGTGTTAGTTGTGATCTCTCCCTTTTCATTCGTAATTTTATTAATTTGGGCTTTCTCTCTTTTCTTTTTAATTAGTGTTATGCCAACAGATTTTTGAGCAAGGTTTGGCAAGGTGTAAGTGGTCCTGTCCTAAGATGGTCTAGTCTTCAGTGAGGGAATCTGGATGAATTATACAAGGAGATTGGCAATGACAATAGAAAAATTTAGACTGTGTGATCTAGGTGTGAATAGATAATTTCTGGATTCAGATGAGAGAAATGGGGGCAGAGGGGCGCCTGGGTGGCTCAGTGGGTTAAGCCGCTGCCTTCGGCTCAGGTCATGATCTCAGGGTCCTGGGATCAAGTCCCGCATCAGGCTCTCTGCTCAGCAGCGAGCCTGCTTCCCTCTCTCTCTCTCTGTCTGCCTCTCTGTCTGCTTGTGATCTCTCTCTGTCAAGTAAATAAATGAAATCTTTTAAAAAAAAAAAAAGGATTGGGGGCAGAAATGTACTTTCTGGTATGGGTGGAATAGCAGTGTGGTTGAGAAAGAGATTCTGAAGCCGATGGCTTAGGTCTGAATCCCAGGTTGGTCACATATTGGTCCTATAACCTTGGAAAAATGACTTAATCTCCCTGTGCCACAGTTTCTTCTCCTAAAAATGGGATTTTCATTCTTTCTCCTCATACTTCTTCTGAGTATTAAATGAATTAAATTATAGAACAGTACTTGGCATTTATTACTAATATTATTATCCCCCAGAAATTCCTATGAAAGCTACAGCCTGTCAGATCTTCCGAAGGCAGGAGTAGGCCCATGTTGCCAAGGCAAAGAAATGTAATCACTGAGTTGGTCTGTGTGGCTGTGCAGCATTTCAGAAGGTGAAGTCATTCACATGCTCTCAGCACCACCTTTCCAGGTTCTCAGGGCTCCAGATGCCCACTATACAGGTACCCACTACACAGTGGATAGTAGATCCATAAAGCAATGGATGGATGAAATCCAAGGTATTGGGAAAATTGACACAACTCCTTATTCACCCCTCCCATCCAGAACTGAGGTTTTTAAGACCCAGTGACCTGGAGGATTGCCAAGTCCTCTATTAAAAGAAAAAAACAACCAGGTGGTGGGTAATTGGGAGGGCACGTACTGCATGGAGCACTGGGTGTGATGCCAAAACAATGAACACTGTTATGCTGTAAATAAGCAAATAAAAATAAATAAATTAAAAAAAGAACACACACACACACAAAAAAAAAACAGCAAGAGGAAGAGAAACCATTGTAAGAGATGAACATAGAATAATAGTTTTCTACTTGTTGAGTACTCATTATGTGCTATGTGTTTTTACATCATTATTTAATCTTTCTGGCAACCCTAAAAAACATTTATTTTGCCCATTTTACAGATAAGGCGATTGAGATTCACAAAGGTTAGTAAGTAACTTGACAAAGGTCATCCCGTTTAGGGAGCACAGACCTAGATTTGAACCCAAGTTTTTTTCATTCCAAAGCTACTACTCTTTCACTCCCAGAGGTCCATTTTTGAGAAGTGTGCAGGGTGGGTATTCAGATAGACCTGGCTGAATCCTAGACCCAACAACTTTTCACCTGTGAGGCTTTGGGCTCAACTTATTAATATCCCTATACCTCAGTTTTCTCCTCTATAACTTGAGAGATTTTCCTTCTCATGGCTACTATGAGGAGTAAATGAAGTGTACAGTTAGCCCTTTTACAACATGGGTTTGAACTATGTAGGTTTAAACATCGATTTGTTTTTATTATAGTAGTAGATTTTTTTTTATTATAGTAGTACTATGAATGTATTTCCTCTCCCTTATGATTTTCTTAATATTTTCTTTTCTCTGCTTTACCTTATTATAAGAATACATTTAACATAACAAAATATATGTTAATCAACCATTTATGTTATTAGTAAGGCTTCTAATCAACAGTAGGCTATTAGTAGTTAAGTTTTGGGGATGTCAAGTTAAATGTGGATTTTTCGCCCACATGGGAGGGGCAGTATCCCTAACCCCTATGCTTTTCAAGGGTCAGCTGTATAAAGGGCCTTAGCTGCTGTCATAAATTCAGCTATTATTAGAGGTGTCCATTGTCCACTTCATAAATGGTAGTGCTAGGACCAAAACCCAAGTCTCTGAATTCATTTACCCTTTTGTTACCACTGTACTGATTCATGGCAGTGGTAACTTAAGGATGGATGGTACCAAAGAGATGATCTTAGGTGTTAGAAGGCCTGTGCCTTGTGTGTACATACATCCAGTCTAGACTTGGGGTGGGGGTGGGCTGCAGGACCACACTGACCAGTGTCTAGTTTCCTTTCTGGGCAATTATCTTCTTTTCTCCACTTCTGAATTTTCTCCTTCCACTTGGCTTGTATTTCAGGAGCTGCAGAAAGCCCAAAAGAAGAAATATATCAAGAAGAAGCCTTTACTGAAGGAGGTAGAACAGCCTCGCCCTCAGGAGTCCATTCTCAGTGTGGCATCACCAGCTCCAACTCTGGCCACTACACCCCAGCTTCTCACCTCCTCCTCGCCCCCGCCTCCTCCTGAGCCTAAACAAGAGGCCCTCTCAGGGAGTCTTGCTGACCACGAATATACTGCTCGTCCCAATGCCTTTGGTATGGCCCAGGCAAACCGCAGCACCACACCCATGGCCCCTGGTGTCTTCTTGACCCAGCGGCGCCCTTCAGTTGGCTCCCAGAGCAATCAAGCAGGACAAGGTATGATGGCCATATGGTTGCAAAACTGAGAAGGATCTTAGGGTCACCAGCTCCAAACCCTAAGCACTCTGGTAGATGGGAATACCTGGGAGAGATACTGATGGCCAACCTCAGATGCTTGGATTTGATCTCTTAGGCCATGAAGAGACATTAACTGGTGCTAAACAGGAATTTCAGATGTGGGTTTAGAAGGAGCCTTCTGGTAACCAGAGGGTGGGCTGCAGGTGGGAAGTCTAGGGAAGAGGCATATACATAGGTTCAGGCTGCAGTGAAGAGAGGCTGAGGCTATAGCAGAGGGAACAGAGAGGGAGGGGATAAATTGATCAAATATAGAGGAGGTCATATGGGACCTGAGAGGTGATTTGATGTGTGAAGAGAGAGGAAGAGGCGATGGGATGAGTACTTAATCCCCCCTTTTCCTTATTTGGCCCTCAAAGCCCAGTCCTTAGAGCATGCAGCTCAAGGGTGGTCAGGTCAGTGTGGCATTGGGTAATGAGGATGGGCGTTTCTTTCTTTCTTTTTTTTGAAGATGGGGGTTTCTAATGAAAAAAGGCCCTGGGGATAGCACCTTCTGGGACACCAAATATAATCACTAACCAGGCTCTTAGGTAATAACAGTGCTCAGGATAAGAGGACAGGGAGGCATAACCACAGCCCCACAGAATTTAGGAAGGAAAATGATTGGGACCAAAGAAATCTGAGGAAAAGGAACCAGATAGACTAACCAGGAAATCGATAGCTGCTGCAGGAGGTCATAGGAAGAAGAACCAAGTCATGTGGTATTGGATGGAAGCAGTTAAGGAGGCCTTCGTGCCCAAGATGTGCTGGAGCCAGCATAAGGATGGGGAGACTCTGTGGGCAGAGGAACAGAGGAGGGGGGTAGACTGAAGATAGTTGATGCTGGAATTGCTGCTGAAGCCTGTGCCACAGCCTTTTATTTACCTCTCTTTTCCTCATAGGAAAGCGTCCTAAAAAAGGTCTGGCCACAGCAAAGCAGAGACTTGGCCGTATCCTGAAAATCCACAGAAATGGCAAACTACTTCTGTGAGCCCCCTCGTGTCCTGCCCCTCACCCCTTCACCCCCATTGCCTTCTCCATTGTCAACTCTCGGGGCACTCCTGGATCCTATCTGCCCCGGACAAGGTGCTGAGGCGCATTGTCCTGCTTTCTTGGAACTGACCAAAGGCATGGACTCCCCAACAGGCTCCTGCACCAACTCCCCTAACTCCCTTCCCTACTTCCACTAAAGCATCCTGCCTTCCTTCTCCATACCTCTGAGTAGCAGTGAATGGGAGAGGTTTCTGGCTGACTAGAATCCTCTTTTCTGCTGCTCCAGCCCATTTCCTTTTTACCAGCCTTGTCTGCCCTTTACTCTTATCCCCACTTAAAGCTGGAAGACAGGATCAGGAGAGGCATAAAGTGAGCCCGGGTCCCTTGCTGTTTCCCTAGTCATGAAATGGGACGCCTAGCGCTCAACACTTGCTGCAGCTCCCACCCTGTCTCCAGAAGCCCGTCCCCCTCTGCCCATATTTCCTTCCCCTGCTTCCCCCTAGCCTAGTGGACATGTCTCATTCCAGACTTGTTCTTGGGAGAAGGGTCTAGCCTCTGCCCCCTTTTGCCAAATGTTTCATGAAAATAAAAAGGAGATTCCAGAGTCTCCTTCCTGCCCCACCATGGGCCATTTTCAGAGGTGGACTTGAAAGGTTATGGGCTGAGTTGACTCACCTTTGGGAAGAAGAGAGATTTCTATCACTTCTCAAAGTGGGGAGAGGACTGACACCCAAGCCTTTGACCATGACTTTGGAGCCCACTGGAGGAAGCTACTTTCGGGTGGCTACAGATGAGGTCCCCTGTCCCAGGGTGAGCTTCAGGGATTTGCCTGGATTTTGAGGTCCCACAGAACATTATCCACATGGCTGTAGCTGGGCCCCAACAGGTGAAAAAACATCTTCCAAAAGTCTGAGAGTTCCTACCACTGAAGCAGATAACCCTGGCCCTATGTACAGCCTGCTCTCTCCACAGAGCACCGTCTGGACCTTCTGGAGAGGATGTGACAGGAGAGCTCATCCCTGGGTTCTCCATCAGGAGCCTCCCTGCTTCTTTCCCCACCTGAGGTCTTGGTCTGAAGAAGACCTTAGAACTCACATCTTCACTTCTTGGCCTTTGTGCTCCCAGACGTCAGGTCAACGCCCAAGCAGAGTGCAGATGGCACCACTTGGGAGCCTGAGCCTGGGAGAGGAGATGCCCATCTGTAAAGGAGCAGATCTTCTGATCCTCCACTCCCTGTCTTCCCCTTGTGGATGTCTCTGTTGTCCAGGCAATGCCTAACCCCTCTCCCTCTTCCTTCTCCTCCCCCTAACTCCCTCCCCCTCTGCCTGTCTTGCCTCCCTGGCACCCTGGACTGGATGGAAAATGTCCCACTCCCTCCATTTTGGTACTGCACAAGTGGAGAGCATCCTTGCCCTCTACTCCCCACTTCGACCTCCCCCCAGTTTGCCTAGTGCTTCTGGGGAACTTAACAGCTACCATGCAGGCCACAGGACTATGTGAGGCTTCCCCTGTCGTCTTTGTGTCTCCAATTTGTCTCTCTTTTCCCTACAGCCCACATCTACTCTCCTTATTTGGAATCAGGGGTCCCTTAAAACCATCTGCTTTTTTTTTTTTAATTTTGGGGACTCCAGGGGCCATGCAGTCCTCCATCTAGTCACACCAAAGGCAAAAAGCCTGGCTACCTCCCCCTTAGCATGTGAGGTCCCCACTCCCCTCTCCTCTGTTTCCACCCAGCTTTGCTTTCTTGGGGATTTCAAGGCAGCAGAGGGTAGTGAGGGGAGGGAAGGGGGGCAGCCTGTGTCCCTGTGTAGGCAACAGCCTGACTAGGCCCTGACTGCTGTAACCAAGACCAGGACCCCAGCCATTCTGCCCATTAACACCCACCCCCTTGATCTTTCAAAGGCAGCTAATTGCTAGCAAATCCCCTGGTTCCAGGCCTCTTTCCCCTCTGTTTCTTTGTTAGAAGTTTTCTGTGGAGCTGAAACCCAACCTCCATTTGACTGGGTTTCCATTTAGTTTAGTTGGGCTCTCAGAGCCTCCTGTTTGTTGTTTTGTGTTTTAAATGAAAAGCAAGTTTACCCTCAGAGTTATACTTTTCCAAAGAGGCTAGTGTGCTTTTTTTTTTTTTTTAATGTTATCAGGTTCTAAGTGATGAAGTGAGTTGGGGAGGGGTTGGGAGTGGTAGTAACTAAGGTGAGAGTTACCTCTGGTCTCCAATCCCCAGCACAGAGCTGGGGGTTGGATAGGGGGCAGGGAGAGAGGATTTCTATTCACCTTTAATATATTTTTACAAAAAAAGCAAACAATTTAAAAACAAGCCCACCGCTTCTGTACATGTCTAAATATATTTTTAGAAGTGGGTAGGATTGTGAATTTCTGATGCAGGGCCTTTTTATAAACAGGTTAGAATAGCATCATACAGACTTCTTTGTTGTTTTTTCCCCCTGTTTTTTTCTTATGTTGTGTTACTAATGTAATTTATATTTTTTTTAGATCCTCCCTTTCCTATAGAGATAAAAGTGATTTATCTTGGCAATTGCTTTGCTTGGAATTCTTTTTTGGTGGTGGTGGTGGTGGGTAGTGGGTGGTGAGTGGTGGGATGGGTCCAGGAGTGCCACCTTCTCTTTATATTTTCTCTGTCCCTCCCTTTCATGAACTCAGCACAAACTTACAACTGAGGTGGGGAAGGGACAGAATCCCAGTCTTCATAAGAGATACAGTTGACACACCAGAAACAGCTCATCAGAAGTACAGTGAGGGGCACCTGGGTCGCTCAGTGGGTTAAGCCTCTGCCTTCGGCCCAGGTCATGATCTCAGGGTCCTGGGATTGAGCCCCACATCAGGCTCTCTGCTCAGGAGGGAGCCTGCTTCCCCCCTCTCACTCTGCCTGCTGCTCTGCCTACTTGTGATCTCTCTCTCTCTCTGTCAAATAAATAAATAAATAAGTACAGTAAACAGAAAACAAAGGGGACAACAATTCAGAGTGGCCTGACAAGTTTGTTGGGAAGCCTTTCCATATCTCCCATGGACTATTTTTAGTAGCTACACCTGTATCCTCTTTGAATGTGGAGTTTGGGGGTTTTGTTTTTCTTCCCTCTCTCTTTCTCTGAAATGTTCCTCCAGGCTGAACTTGATTAATATGCTTAGGTCCAGTTCAGGGGATAGAATATAATTATTAGAGCTAACATGACATGCTCATTTCCTTGTGCTAGACACTACTCTTAGTGTTCTGTGTATATTGATTCATTTTGTCCTCACTGACATCATCATTTCTGCATATGCAGAAAACAGAGGCAAAGAAACCTTGCAGCATCAAACATCTTAAGTTGTGGGGCTAGCCTGGTTCCAGAGTCTGTGTTCTTATCACTGTACTACAGCTTACTGATAACCACTGCCATTTATTAAGTGCCTTTTCTGTGCCAGGCATGGGCTTGGGATTTTACTAAGATATCCCATTTAATTCTCACTGACAACTATGAGATGGTTATTAGTCCTATTTTACAGTGAAGGAGATTGAAGTTTGCCAGTGGTCTTCCACAGAAGGATCTGTCTGACTCCAAAACAATGTTCTTTACCCTCATTGTCTTAGAAAATCTTTTGCAGATCAATGACCCAACAGATGTTTATTGAGCACCTGTTGTGTGCAAAATGTAGCACTGAGAATTATGTCCAGATGAGAGCCCACTGGGATAATGTCAGGAGCCTCAGTTCTAGATCCACTACTGCCCTGACTCTGTGTGACCCAGGATAGACTGCTTACTGTCTGAGACTCACTGTAAAAGGAGTTTGGATCCAATGAGAATTTCGTTATCCTAGAGACTCTACTACTGTGGGTCTGGGATGACTCTCTGGGTTTGACACCTACTGGCTAAATGGCTTCCTCCCACTCTTTCAATCTGAATCTGTGTATTAGGATCTAAAGAGCAAAGGTTCTTGTCTGGGGCATGGGGAGCTGTGTCTTCTGGTAGAAATGCTTCAGAAAAGAGGGGAGGGATTTCAGAGCCTTTGCAGGAATGGTGGGGTGGGTTCTCTTTGTCATCAGCTCCCAACCCAACCTTCCCAGGGAGGGACCCAAAGCACTGTCACCAGCCTCAGGTTTTAAAGGATAAACTAGAGTCTTGGTCACCTTCTCATCTAGGCAGGAGGTGCCAGCAGATCAGAGGCTCCTGTCTAAAAATTAGGAAAACAAGAGCACCCAACTTCAGTCTTTCCTCTTTCCAATATGGAGTAGAAAAGTACGTAGGATTTGTCACTAAGAGCCTGCCTTCTCAGTGACCAAGTAATTTGGTTAATATTTCTCATTGTCTGGATCTCGGTTTCTACATTGCAGATGGAATTATTTCAACTATGAAAACTTCTAGAAGCATGGTCACCCCCAAACTTTCTGGATGCTGTTGATTCCCAAACCGAAGCAGACACCCAATTCTGCTCGTTCATATTGCATTCCCTGCCTCAAGTACACAGGCCCTTCCCTTTCCAATAGGACCCTGTTCATGCCAAGTTGACCGAAATGGCACTTGCTCTCCACTAAACTGAATGGAGCAGAAGAGCACCACATGGTACAGTGTGGTGACAGAGATGAGCACAGGCTAGTCAGGGAATCTGTCCTGAGGAAAAGCAGGGAATTCAGGAAGCAGGTAGGTCTTCCTGTCAGGGGTGATGCCAGAGCTGAAGCATTTAAAGTAATTAACCAGTCTGGTGGAGAACAGTGGGAAGAATAATTCAAGCCAAGGCAATAGCATGAATAAAAACAAGTGGGAGGGGGGCATACGTGTGTATAGAGGACAAGAAATTTAGTATAATTGCAGCTGTGACTTTCACCTGGCGGATCATCATGAAGAATCTCCAAGAGGTAATGTGTAGTTGGAGAAGACATGATCCAAGTTGATTAGTTTTTAGGCATGATATTTATTTTTAATATCAGACATGTAATTGGAGGAGATATAATTTTGATGTTAGTCGAAAGATTTAACTGTATCCCATGAATAACAGAACCACTAAAGGGTTTTAAGCAGAAAATGACATGATCCAACTTGCTTTTTAAAAATACCCCTTTGTCAGTCAACTCAGGAGTGGATTCGGAGGAAGTAAGATCAAGTCAGGAAGACCAGTGAGGAAGTTACTGAAGAAGGGGTGGAGAGGGCACCATCTTATCTTCTAATGCCCCATAAAATTCCACTTCCCTAAGGTAGCTACCTTCACCCAACTGTCAAGTCAATTCTGACCTTTTCTTAGACTTGTACATCTCATAAAGGTCAGATATCCTAGGCTATTTCCAGGAGGCAGACCCATGGAGTTGTCCACTCATACAACCCACAGGACAGAAGTTGCACTCCTTTATCCCCCTTTTGGCTTTTTAGCTCTCAAAATAGCTCACCTTTTAAGGCCCTCTCCTTCCCCATAGGACCACAACAGAATGCCAGCATATACCTATGAATGTGGTAAGAGATCTACAATACCCATTTTATATTTTTCTTGTCAGGAGCCCAGCAAGCCTCCCTCACATTTCATTCTATCATACACAGCTTTTCAATGTTATCTCCTGAAAGTCCTCTTTTCATCATCCTGTCCTGCACAAGAACATTCCTGGCTTCCTGCTGCTTATTATACCTTCTGGGTTTCAAGGCTTTTCAGAACCTGGCCCAACCTGAAGACAATGGTCTGTGGTAGAAGGATGTGCCTGGAAGTTGAAAAGACCAATGACGGAATTCCAGCTCTACCACCTATGTAATCTTGAGCTGGCTACTTTATATTTCCTTGAGTCAGTTTCATCATCTGTAAAATAAAGATATAATTCTTACCTCACAGGGTTGTTGGGAGGAATCAAAGTAGCTAGTTTTAATTCAACATCGGACACTCAGGTGATCAGTGAATTTTACCCACTTAAAATTTTCCCAATAAATCCTATAGTCTTATAAAGATTACAGAAATATAACAAGCCTTCAAAGGAATTGAAGAGAATATTCCAAACCGTGGCAGGAAAATGAGTTGGCTTCATATGAAAGTGCTTGAAAGACATAGAGAAATGACTGAGTCAATAAGTGTGAGCTTTACATTCCTGTAGAGGAGATACAACTAAGTCCAACACATGTAGTTGGTGAAAAGTGCCAGAGTATCATCCATGCTAATTAAGTCTCACTGGTTTAGTTTTACAATGGTTTATTAAAGCCTCTTGTGTCAGTCCCTGTGCATGCCTTTGTAGGGCTTGATCTTCAAGGAGCAAAAGTTTTAGTACCCAGATTTGGAAACCCAAGTACAGCGTGCTGGGATAAATATTATGTTACAAATAAATATGGGGTGCTATTGAAGCATGAAAAAAGATCAAACCCTGTTTGAGAAGCAGAAAAGACTTAGATAGTCTGAGTTGAGTATCGAAGGGCATTCACTAGGCAAGGGAAGGCAAAAGAATGTATTGGAATAGAGCATTCCAGGCAAAAGGAATAGCGTGAGCAAAAGTGGAAAGTTGAAGCCTGTTTTGTGGGTGGAACTATAAGCCTTGAGTAGGCTCGTGTAAAGGCTAGAGTAAGATGGCAAGTGTTAGGGATGAAGCTAAGGCGGTTGGCAGGGATCTGATCATGGATGTTTTCTCTGGTGGTCCTTGGGGCAGGAGATACAGAAGTGGATTAGTGTGGAGGCCAGTGTGAAAGGGGTTGCAAGATCCCAGTTAAGATGCAATGAGGTCTAAACCAGGGTAGTGGCTGTGAAGATACCAGAGATGTTAAACCACACTCCCTTTTTACCCCTGACATTTTACTATGAACATTTTTGAACAGTCAGAAAGTTAAAGTAAGGGCACCTGGGTGGCTCAGTCAGTTAAGCATCTGCCTTCAGCTCAGGTCATGATCTCAGGGTCCTGGGGTCGAGCCCACATCGGGCTCTCGGCTTAGCAGAGAATCTGCTTCTCCCTCACTCCTCTGTGCTCTCCCTCTCTCTCAAATAAATAAATAAAAAAGTCTTGGAAAAAAAAGTAATTGTTCCGTGAATACCCATATATATATCCACCATCTAGATTTTACAATTAGCATGTTACTACACTTGCTTTGTCACACATATCTATTCATCCCTCTATCTCTCCGTCAACCCATCTTATTTTTTATGTACTTCAAATTAGACATTTGTATATGTCCCCTGAACACTTCTGCATGCCTGTCATTAGAGTTGAGTGTACATTTGTAATTTTTTTAGTTAAAATTTCCATAAAATGAAATACACATATCTTAAGAGTATAGTTGCATATGTTTTGATAAGTGTATATACCTATGTAACCTACACCCCCATCAAAATACAGAACATTATCCTTGACCCAGGGAGTTCCCACATGTCCCTTCCCAGTCAATCACAGCCCTTCCCCCTTCCAGAATAGCCCTTGAGTTTGAATGTGTAGGATTTGAAATGTATGAAAATAGATGATCCAGGTGGAGAGAGCCTGAGTGGCTCCCTCTCCAGTGAAGTCATAAGGCAATGAGCACTAGTAAACAAGCTTGAATGGATGCCTTTCTACCTCTCCAATCGCCCTACAGAGCCTCATCTTTATAGGTCAGTACATGAAACGTTGAAGCAGAGAAGAGTGGAGCCATGGGACTGCCAAGCCCTCAGGAGTTTACAGTCTTGCAGGGGGAGACAAACACTAATGGTCACAATTCAGTGTGACAAATGTTGAATGTTGCATTGCACCGCGGTCAGTTTTGTAACAGGAGAGAATGGAAAATGAGGTAAAACAAATGCCACAAGGGTTTGCAGTGTATGTGCATATGTGTGTAGAGGAGAGGAGGTTGGGGAACAGGGAAAGAGAAGGTGAATGTTACACTCTTGGGACTGGAGGAACTCCAAAGAAAAAGGAAAAAGAACATTTAGCAGCCATGAAAAACTTCCTGGAGGTGAGAGGAGTTAATTCTTGAAGATTGTTTACTTTGATAATAAGATTGGTAGGCATAAAGATGTTTTAAATTACAAGTAACAAAACTCAAGCCAACCATGGAACATTAACTCATGTAATTGCAAAGTCTAGAAGTATGTGGATTTTAGGCACAGCTTAATCAGAGCTTTGGTTCTGATTATCTCAGTTCTGCCCTCATGTGTGTATTAACTTTGTCTTTGGATACGTCTTCATGGTTACAAGGTGGCTGCACACAACACATTGCTTCTGCTTGTGCTTATTTGCCATCTATATATCCTCTTTGGTAGAAAGTGCCTGTTCAAGTTTTTTTTTTTGATATTTCTAATTGGCCTGTTTGTTTTCTTATAATTGAACTTTGAGAACTTTTTATGTATTTAGGATATAAATTCTTTGATATGTGCTTTGCAAATATTTTTTCCCAGTCTGTAGCTTATCCTTTTATTCTCTTATCAGTATCTTTTGTAGAGCAAACCTTTTTAATTTTGACTAATTCTAATTTATCAATTTTATTTATTTTATAAATTGTCATGCTTAAAATTTCTTTGACTAACCTTAGGTCATGAAAATTTTCTCCAGTGTCCTAAAAGTTTTATAGTTTTATGTTGTACATTTATATCTGTGATCCATTTTTAGATAATTTTTGTATACTGTAAGATGTTTAGGTCAAGGTTCTTTTCTGGCCTATGAAATGCCCAATTATATCAATAACACGTGTTGAGAAACTGTCTTTTCTCTATTCCATTCCCTTTGCCCCTTTGTCAAAAATCAGGTAGCTGTACTTGTATGGGTCTATTTCCAGAGTTTCTATTCTGTTCCATTGATCATATGTTTCTATCCTACCAATATCATACTGTTATTTTTTTACTGTAGCTATATAGTAAACCTTAATATCAAGTTGAGTGATTCCTCCCACTCTATTCTTCTTTTACAAGATTGTTTAGCTATCCCAGGCCCTGTGCCTTTATATATGTATTTTAGAATAAGCTTTTCTGTGCCTACAGATACCTTGCTGGTATTTTGAAAGGAATTGCATTAAATCTGTAGATCAATTTGGAGAGAATTAACATGTTGCAAGTTTTTAAATACTTGTATATTTTTATATAATTTTTAATTGAAGTATAATATGCATACAGAGAAGGGCACAAACTCCAAATGTACTGATTGAGGAATTGTTACAAAGTGAACACATCTGTGTAATCATTACCCAGTTCAAGAAGCATAATAAGTAGCACCTAGGGGATTGAGTCTTAACACAAAAGACACAGGAGATAAGCTCATGGACCCGCTTGAGATGAGGAAGTCCTCAAAGATCTATATCCTCAGGGAAAGGTATATTCTCTAAAATAGATTTCCCACTGGCATATGGACACAATGAGGTAGCTTCTCTGTCTTGGCCTGGGCTTTGTAAGGGAACAAATTTTTCTCCTATGTGAATTCTTAATCAGGTAATGAAGCTTCACATGGTTTTGTGACTCAAGCCTATACTGCTCATGTGGTTCCAGAATCCACAACCTATGAAATGAACAGAAAAAATGGTCTCTCTGGGGCATCTGGCAAAAGCAAACACCAAACCTCTCGGTATGAACATGTCTGTAAACCAGGTTGAACAAGAATTTCATAAATACAACTCAGTTGAACATAAATTAATTCACAATAAGCAAGAGCAAACACAACAAATAGTAGGGTTAACTTTCCATGAACTTCAGATAATAAAGGAATCCAATAAAGTATGTTAAAATTGATTATGGATATAAAAGAATAAGTTAAAAACATAAAAGAACAAAACACTATTTAAAAACAACAGGCAAATGTGAAAAAAAGAGCCAAAACATTTCTAGAAGTGAAAAATGCAATAATTGAAATTAAATAATGAATGAATTAAACAGACACTGTTGAATAGATCATTTAACTGGGAGGCAGATCTTAGGAAATTACTCAGCAAATGGCACATAGAGTAAGAGAGGAAGAAGGTAAGAGGTTAGAATATGTGGAAAACAATGAGAAGTACTCATAAACAAGTAACTGGAGTTGCAGAAGGGATAAATAGGGGTAAGGGGGAAAGTAATGTACAACTATCTACTCAACATTTTCACCTAGAAATATATCCAAAATGTAACTCCTGATCTCCCCTCCCCAAACTTGCTTCTCCCCTGCCCTCCCTCATAATAGATGGCAGTAGTAGTAGATGGCAACTTCATCCTTCCAGTTACTCAAGTCAAAAACTTGGATAATCCCTGACTCATCTTTCTCAATCTGTATCCAAGCTGTAGGGAAATCCTGTTGGATTTCCTTCAGAATGTTTCCAGAGTGTGACCACTTCTTACCATCTCCACTGCTGTCACTTTGGCCAGAACCATCATCATTTCTTACCTGGAAAACTACAAATACCCTGCTAACTCATCTCACTGTTCCTCCATTTTTATCCCCTGTAGTCTAATCTCAACACAGAATCAAGAGAAATATTTTTTTAAAATGGTGGGACAACTGGTTGGCTCAGCTGTTTAAATGGCCAACTCTCAATTTTGGCTCAGGTCATGATTTCAGGGTCATGAAATTGAACCCCCCATCAGGCTCCATGCTGGGTATGGAAACTACCCAAGATTTTCTCTCCCGCTCTCCCTCTGCCCCCACCCCCCGCTCACTTGCTCTCTCTCTAAAAATGAATAAATAAATAAAATGTTGGAGATCTATTTCAGAGAAGATGAAGAAGATATACCTTTCCCTATTCCATCCACTAAGTGCAACTAAACCCTCTGGATATTATACTGAAAACAGGCATAGGACTTTGAATGGTAGAGAGAAGTCAGATCCATTTAGAGCATTGGGACCTGAGGAACAACACTGTAGTAAATTCCTTGGTTTACTTTTTGCCTCATACAACCTAAACTGAATACAAGGGAAGCCAGCAACCCACAAACACCAACAGAGACAGGCAAGAAAATCCTGCTTTCTCTAGCCAAAGGACCAATAAAGGGGCAACCTAGCAATATAAAAAACTTAGGCAATGACTATTTTACTGCAGCAAACCACAGAAAAGCTATGGCCCCCACCCCCCCCCACCCCTCCCCAAAGACCAAGTGAAGAGTCTAGACAATTTTTCGGTTGTGATGAGTCTCCAATCTCCCTCCACCCATCATCAAGGTAGTATTAGAGAAAGCCAAGTGGAGAACTAGGACTTCCACCCCCACCTGGCAGTAATGAGTTGACACCACACCTTCCCCTGCCAGAGCCTTCTCAAAGAGGTCAGCCCAAACAGAAGATTTAAGTAAGGTCCAGAGTCTCATGTAGTAATACTGAAAATGTCCAGGCGTTTTTTGGTGTGTGTGTGTGTGTGTGTTTAAGTAAGCTCTACACCCAGTGTGGGACAGGAGTTACATGCTCTGTCAACTAACCCAAGCAGGCGCCCCTGTTCTATTTCTGTAGGGGGATCTATTCTATTTTTTAAAGATTTTATTATTTGTCAGAGAGAGAGAGAGAGAACACGAACACAAGCAGGGGGAGTGGCAGGCAGAGGGAGAAGCAGGCTCCCTGCTGAGCAAGGAGCCTGATGCGGGACTTGATTCCCTGACCCTGGGATCATGACCTGAGCCAAAGACAGATGCTTAACCAACCATGGATGGAGAACCAAATGGAAATTTTAGAACTAAGATATAAAATAACTAAAATTAAAAACAGTGGATTGTTGCAACAGCAGAATGAAGAAATGAGAGAATAACCAGAGAAACTGAAGATAGAATAGAAATGACCCAGTTGAGGGGCACCTGGGTGGCTCAGTGGATTAAGCCGCTGCCTTCGGCTCAGGTCATGATCTCAGGGTCCTGGGATCGAGCCCCGCATCGGGCTCTCTGCTCTGCAGGGAGACTGCTTCCTCCTCTCTCTCTGCCTGCCTCTCTGCCTACTTGTGATCTCTCTCCCTGTCAAATAAATAAATAAAATCTTTAAAAAAAAAGATTTAAAAAAAAAAAAAGAAATGACCCAGTTGAACACAGTTCCTAGAATTGAAAAGTGACTTCAGCTACATCTTATTTACATACAAGATCAACATACAAAAAACAAATTCATTGTTTTTATATACTAGCATAAAATTAAGGTTATGTAAATTAAAATGTATAAATTTAAAATGAACAATTACTAAAAAAACACAGTGCTTATATGTAAATCTAACAAAACATGTATAAGACTTGTATGCTGAAAACTACCAAATGCTAGTGAAAGATATCAAAGATCTAAATAGAGACATTCTGTGCTCATTGATTAGAAGACACACCATAGTAAGGGTATTTTTTCTCCTAGAATGATATATAAGTTTAATGGAATTCCTACCAAAGCTCCCAGCAAGATTTTTCTGTAGATAAGATTATTCTAATATGTATATGGAAAGGCAAGGGAACAAGAAGAAATGGGTTGAAAATGTTGGTCCCCTAAAATATACATCCACTTCCTAACCCCGAAATCTATGAATGTGACTTTATTCAGTAAAAGGCGCCTGGGTGGCTCAGTGGGTTGAAGCCTCTGCCTTCAGCTTGGGTCATGATCCCAGGATGCTGGGATCGAGTCCCGAGACGGGCTCTCTGCTCAGCGGGGAGCCTGCTTCCTCCTCTCTCTCTGCCTGCCTCTCTCCCTACTTGCGATCTCTCTCTGTCAAATAAATAAAATCTTAAAAAAAAAGGATCCTTGCAAATATGATTAAGCTATGGATCTTGAGATCATCCTGAATTATCTGAGTGAACATTAAATGCAATGACAACTGTCCTTAGAAGAGATGCACAAACACAAAGGATAAGGCATGTGAAGATGGAGGCAAAGATTGAAGTTATGCAGTCACAAGCCAAAGCACACCTGGAGCCACCAGAAGTTGAAAGAGGAAAGGAAGCATTCTCCCCCTATCACTCTTGGATAGAGGGCAACCCTACCAACACTTCTACAGGTGACCTCCAGAACTGTTAGAGAATAAATTTGTGTTGTTTGGGGCCAAGCCAGTAATAGATAATTTGTAATAGATAATGGAAAGCTAAGACAATAGCTAACACAATTCTGGGGAAGGAGAAAATTAGGAAGAATTATTTTATTTGACTTCAACAAATTTTATAGCCACAGTGATAAAGATTGTGTGGTTTTTTTTTTTTTAAGATTTTATTTATTTATTTACAGATAGAGATCTCAAGTAGGGAGAGAGGCAGGCAGAGAGAGAGAGAGGAGGAAGCAGGCTCCCTGCCAAGCAGAGAGCCCTATGCGGGGCTCGATCCCAGAACCCTGGGATCATGACCTGAGCGAAAGGCAGAGGCTTTAACCCACTGAGCCACCCAGGTGCCCCAAAGATTGTGTGGTTTTGCAGAAAGATGAACACAGAAATCAATAAAACTAGAACCCAGAAAGAGCTAAACTATCTACAAACAAATACAGCCACCTCATTTTTTGACAAAGGTGCAAAAGCAGTTTAATGGAGGAAAGATAGTAATTTTTCCCCAAGTTGTTATTTAAACTCAAATTAGTTAACATAAGTGTAGTGTTGATTTCAGAGGTAGAATTTAGTGATTCATCACTTACATATAATAACCAGTGCTCCATCACAAGTGCCCTCCTTAATGCCCATCATCCATTTAACCCATTTCCCCACACACCTCCCCTCAAGGAACCTTCAATTTGTTCTCTATAGTTAAGACTCTCCTGTGGTTTGCCTCCCTCTCTGTTTCTTGTTTTGTGTCTTTTCATGTCTTCTGCCCATTTCTTAACTGGATTGTTTGTTTTTTTGGATGTTGAGTTTAATAAATTCTTTATAGATTTTGGATACTAACCTTTTATCAGATATATCAATGCAAATATCTTTTCCCATTCCATAGGCTGTCTTTTAGTTTTGTTGACCGTTTCCTTCATTGTGCAGAAGTTATCTTGATGAAGTCCCAATCATTCATTTTTGCTTTTGTTTCTCTTGCTTCCTGTGACATGTCTAGTAAGAAGTTCCTACAGCCAAGGTCAAAGAGGTTACTTCCAGTGTTCTCCTCGAAGATTCTGATGGTTTCCTGTCTCACATCTAGGTCTTTCATTCATTATGAGTTTATTTTTGTGTGTGGTGTAAGAAAGTGATCATTTCATTCTGGACCAGAATGGTGATTCTGTGTGTCACCATCCAGTTTTCCCAAAACCATTTGTTGAAGAGACTGGCTTTTTTCCATTGGATATTCTTTCCTGTTTTTTTTTTATGTTCAGTTAGCCAACATATAGCATATTATTAGTTTTTGATGTAGTGTTCAACAATTCATAAGTTGCATTTAGCAGCCAGTGCTCATCACAACATGTGCCCTCCTTAATACCCATCACCCAGTTACCTATCCCCCCAATCCCTTCCCTTCTGTAACCCTCAGTTTTGTTCCCAGAGTCCAGAGTCTCTCATGGTTTATCTCCCTGTCTGATTTCTTCCCATTCAGTATTCCCTCCCTCCCTGTGGTCCTCTGGACTATTCATTATGTTCAATATATGAGTGAAACCATATGATAATTGTCTTTCTCTGCTTGGTGTATTTCACTTAGCATAATCTCCAGTTCTATCCATGTCGATGAAAATGGTGGGTAGTCATCCTTTCTGGTAACTGAGTAATATTCCATTGCATATATGAACCACACCTTCTTTTTCTATTCATCTGTTGAAGGACATCTCAGTCCTTCCATGGTTTGGCTATTGTGGCCATTGCTGTTATAAACATTGGGGAGCATGTGCTCCTTCTTTTCGCTATACCTGTATCTTTGAGGTAAATACCTAGTAGTGCAATTGCTGAGATATAAGGTAGATCTATTTTATTTTTTTCTTTATTATTTTTTAAGTTTATTTTTTTCAGCATATAGTACATCATTAGTTTTCAATGTCATGTTCAATGATTCATTAGTTGCATATAACACCCAGTGCTCATCACAACACGTGCCCTCCTTAATGCTTAATGCTTTTCTTTTTCAACATTACTTTGGCTATTCATGGTCTTTTCTGGTTCCATGCAAATTTTAGAATTGTTTGTTCTAGCTTTGTGAAAAATGCTGGTGTTATTTTGATAGAGATTGGATTGAATGTTTAGATTACTTTGGGTAGTAGAGATATTTTAAAAATATTTGCTCTTCTTTGGGGTAAATACCCAGCAGTGCAATTGCAGGGTCATAGGGAAGCTCTATTCTTATTTTCTTCAGGAATCTTCACACTGTTCTCCAAAGTGGCTGCACTAACTTGCATTCCCACCAACAGTGTAAGAGGGTTCCCCTTTCTCCACATCCTCTCCAACACACGTTGTTTCCTGTCTTGTTAATTTTGGCCATTCTAACTGGTGTCAGGTGGTATCTCAATGTGGTTTTAATTTGAATCTCCCTGATGGCTAGTGATAATGAACATTTTTTCATGTGTCTGATAGCCATTTGTATGTCTTCATTGGAAAAGTGTCTGTTCATATCTTCTGCCCATTTTTTGATATGATTATCTGTTTTGTGTGTGTTGAGTTTGAGAAGTTCTTTATAGATCCTGGATATCAACCTTTTGTCTGTACTGTCATTTGCAAATATCTTCTCCCATTCCGTGGGTTGCCTTTTTGTTTTGTTGACTGTTTCCTTTGCTGTGCCTCCATCAGAAAGGATGAATACCCAAATTTTGTAGCAACATGGACGGGACTGGAAGAGATTATGCTGAGCGAAATAAGTCAAGCAGAGAGAGTCAAGTATCATATGGTCTCACTTATTTGTGGAGCATAACAAATAACATGGAGGACACGGGGAGATGGAGAGGAGAGGGAGTTGAGGGAAACTGGAAGGGGAGATGAACCATGAGAGACTATGGACTCTGAAAAACAACCAGAGGGTTTTGAAGGGGCGGGGGGGGGGGGTGGGAGGTTGAGCAACCAGGTGGTGGGTAATAGGGAGGGCATGTACTGCATGGAGCACTGGGTGTGATGCCAAAACAATGAACGCTGTTATGCTGTAAATAAACAAATAAAAAAATATTTTCTCTTCCAATCCATAAGTATGGAATATTTTTCCATTTCTTTGAGGTTCTTCAATTTCTTTCACAAGTGTTCTATAGTTTTCAGAGTACAGATCTTTTGCCTCTTTGTTTAAGCTTATTCCTAGGTATCTTATGGTTTGGGGGGCAACTGCAAATGGTATTGATTCCTTGATTTCTCTCTTTGCTGCTTTATTATTGGTATATAGAAATGCAACAAGTTGATTGATGTATTTTATATCCTGCAACTTTGCTGAATTCCTCTATTAGGTCTAGCAAATTTTTGGTGGAGACTGTCAGGTTTTCTATACAGAGTATCATGTTATCTGTGAGGAGTGAAACTTTGACTTCTTCCTTAGCAATTTAGATGCCTTTTATTTCTTTTTTTTGTCCAGCTGCTTAGGTTAAGACTTCCAGTACTATGTTAAGTAGTAATGGTGAGAGTGGACATCCTTGTCTTGTTTCTGACCATAAGAGAAGGGCTTTCAGTTTTTTTCCCATTGAGAATGATATTAGCTGTGAGTCTTTCATATATGGCCTTTCTGATGTTGAGGTATGTTCCATCTATCCCTACTTTGTTGAGGGTTTTTATCAAGAAAGGATGCTGTATTTTGTCAAATGTTTTTTCTGCATATATAGAGAGGATCACAGGGTATTTATCTTTTCTCTTATTAATGTCATGTATCACATTGATTGACTGGCAGATATTGAACCACCCCTGCAGCCCGGCATAATTCCCACTTTATCATGGTGAATAATCCTTTCAATGTATTGTTGAATTTGATTTGCTAGGATTTTGTTGAGAATTTTTGCATCCATGTTCATCAGGGATATTAACCTGTAATTCTACTTTTTAGTGAGCTTGGAATCTGGTTTTGGAATCAAGGTAATGCTCACCTCTTAGAATGAGTTTGGTTGTTTTCCTTCCATTTCTATTTTTTTTTGGAACAGTTTCAGAAGAATAGGTATTAATTCTTCTTTGAATGTTTAGTAGAATTCCCTTGGGAAGACATCTGGCCCTGGACTCTTGTTTGTTGGGAGGCACAAAAGTCTTTTCAACAAAAAAGGTGCTGGAGCAATTGGATATCTATAGGCAAAAGTGAACCTCAACCTTCGCAGCTTATGCAGAAATTAACTCAAAATGGATCATAAATTTAAATGTAAGATATAAAATTATAAAACTTATACCACAGGGGAAAATCTTCAGGACCTAATGCTTGGTGAAGAGTTTTTAGACATGACACCAAAAACATGTCCATAAAAATACTGATAAATTGGACTTAATCGAATTTTGCTCTGTGTAAGAGACATATAATACTCTTTAAGTGACAAAATTATAGAAAAGGAAAAAAGGATTATTGGTGGTCAGGGATTAGGGATGGTAGTAAGGGAAGTGGGGAGTGTTACTATAACAGTGGGAAAGCATGAGGAAGATCTTTATGGTGAAGGAATAATGCTGTGTCTTGATTGTGGTGGTTACCAGAATCTACACATGTGATAAAATAACAGAATAATACACAACACAACAAAACATCAAATTCCTGGTTACACACACCCACACACACATAGTGCAATATAATATTGTACTATAATTATGTAAGATCCATCCATTAAAGGAAACAGGGTGAACATGGGACTCCTTTAAAATGTCTCTGCAATGGTCTTAAAATATATAATTTTAAAATAAAAAATTAAAAATGTAAGTCAAAACATATCATTACTCAGCTCAAAATCCTGCAAAGATTCCTCACTTTACTCAGAGTAAAAGTCCAAATATTTAGTTTGTCAGGCCTTCCCATATCACCCATAACAACTTTCTGAACTTTTTTTCCACTGTCCCTTGGTTCATGCTAGTCTAGCCACACTGGCCTCCTGCTGTTCCTTAAAAGTGCCATGCATGCTCCTCCTGCCCTTGCTCTAGCTAAAAATTTATAATCCTTGGTTCTGGAGATTTTTCTTCATTTTTTTATCCTTTCTTTCTGCTTTCTCCTGTACTATCAGCAATCCCTATTATTTAGAAATTAGCTTTTCTGGTCTGGACCTCTTATTTCTTCTCTCTCTCTCTCCATATTAATTCGTTGGATTTACTTCCTTGAGTATTTCTTCAAATGTATCAGCCAACCCTTTCCACAAGTTTTTTATTTCTGCTAATATAGTTGACCCTAAAAAATAAGTGTCTGAACTGTGGGAGTCCACTTATATGCATTTTGGGAGGTAAATATAGCACAGTATAATATATGTATTTTCCTGGGGCGCCTGGGTGGCTCAGTGGTTAAGCCGCTGCCTTCGGCTCAGGTTATGATCTCAGGGTCCTGGGATCTAGCCCCGCATCAGGCTCTCTGCTCAGCAGGGAGCCTGCTTCCTTCCCCTCTCTCTGCCGGCCTCTCTGCCTACTTGTGATCTCTCTCTCTGTCGGATAAATAAATAAAAAAAAAAAATATATATATATGTATTTTCCTTATGACTTTCTTTTTTTTATTATTTGTTTATTTACAGCATAACAGTGTTCATTGTTTTGGCATCACACCCAGTGCTCCATGCAGTACATGCCCTCCCTATTACCCACCACCTGGTTCCTCAACTTCCCACCCCCCCCCCCCCCCGCCCCTTCAAAACCCTCTAGTTGTTTTTCAGAGTCCATAGTCTCTCATGGTTCATCTCCCCTTCCAGTTTCCCTCAACTCCCTCTCCTCTCCATCCCCCCATGTCCTCCATGTTATTTGTTATGCTCCACAAATAAGTGAGACCATATGATACTTGACTCTCTCTGCTTGACTTATTTCGCTCAGCATAATCTCTTCCAGTCCCGTCCATGTTGCTACAAAAGTTGGGTATTCATCCTTTCTGATGGAGGCATAATACTCCATTGTGTATATGGACCACATCTTCCTTATCCATTCATCCGTTGAAGGGCATCTTGGTTCTTTCCACAGTTTGGCGACCATAGCCATTGCTGCAATAAACATTGGGGTACAGATGGCCCTTCTTTTCACTACATCTGTATCTTTGGGGTAAATACCCAGCAGTGTAATTGCAGGGTCATCCTTATGACTTTCTTAATAACCTTCTCTGTAGTTTACTTTATTATAAAAATACAGTATATATCATATATAACATACATTGACAGTTTATGTTATTAATAAGACTTCCAGTCAACAATAGGTTATTAGTAGTTAACTTTCAGAGGAGTCAAAAGTTATATTCAGATTTTTTTTTTAAGAGACAGATAAGGGGAAGGACAGAGGAGGGAGAGAGTTCTAAGCAGACTTCAGGCTCAGCACAGAGCCTGACACAGGGCTCAATCTCACAACCTAAGATCATGACCTAAGCTGAAATCAAGAGTTAAACACTTAAAAATGAAATCTTGCCATTTGCGACGACATGGATGGAACTAGAGGGTATTATGCTTAGCGAAATAAGTCAATCGGAGAAAGACAACTATCATATGATGTCCCTGATATGAGGAAGTAGAGATGCAACGTGGGGGGTTTGGGGGGTACGAAAAGAAAAAATGAAAGAAAATGGGATCAGGAGGGAGACAAACCATAAAAGACTCAATCTCAAAAAACAGACTGAGGGTTGCTGGGGGGAGGGGTGTCAGGAGAAGGTGGTGGGGATATGGACATTGGGGAGGGTATGTGCTATAGTGAGTGCTGTGAAATGAGTAACCCTGGCGATTCACAAACCTGTACCCCTGGGGATAAAAATACATTATATGTTTATTTAAAAATTTAAAAATTAATAAAAAAAAGAGTTAAACAGTTAAGTGGCTGAGCCACCCAGGTGCCCCATATACAGATTTTAAATTTTTATTTATTAATTATTTTAAAAATTCTAGTGTAATTAACATAATATGTTATGATATTTTCAAGTGTACAATGCAGTAATTCAGCAACTCTATACATTACTCAGCTTTCTGAGTAATGTATAGAGTTGTGTGTGTATAGAGAGTAAGTGTTCTTTTTTTTTTTAAAGATTTTATTTATTTATTTGACAGACCCAGATCACAAGTAGGCAGAGAGGCAGGCAGAGAGAGAGGAGGAAGCAGGCTCCCCGCTGAGCAGAGAGCCCGATGCGGGGCTTGATCCCAGGACCCTGGGATCATGATCTGAGCTGAAGGTAGAGGCTTAACCCACTGAACCACCCAGGTGCCCCACAGTAAGTGTTCTTTTTAATACCCAACACCCATTTCACTCATATCCCCCACAATGGTCATTTCTCCACCTCTGAGTTATTCAAGGGTCAACTGTATTTTTTAATTTCCAAGAGCACATTTTCTTGTTTAAAAAATAGTGTTTTGTTCTTGTTTCATAAATATTTTATCTTACTTCTGAGAAATGGTTAATAGCTTTTAAACAAAGCTTTCTTCGTACTGCACTCTTTCCTTCAATTTTATTCCCATCCCTTGTTTTCATGTTCAGACTTTCCTCAAGTGACTGATAGTCTTTGTAAACATGTTCCCTTAACTCCCTATTGCAATATAGGATTCCTAACCTCAGTTTTGTCTAGAGTCACCAATTCCAGGGACCTTCTGGTTTACCCTCTCCTAAGAAAAATTCTTCAGTCTTCTGTCAGGACACAGGAAATAAATCACCTAGTTCACAGAATGACAAGGGAATCTGGAAATCTAATTGCTTCTTAAACCAACACTCATGCAATTCCTCTGTTTTTGGTCCCCCTTTCATCACCACTTCCAGGAGTATCTGAAATATCCCAATGATCTTTTCTACAGAAATAGAAAAAGCCAATTCTAAATTTTTTTTCTTTTTCTTTTTTAAATTTATTTATTTTTTCAGCATAACAGTATTCATTGTTTTTGCACAACACCCAGTGCTCCATGCAAAACGTGCCCTCCCTATTACCCACCACCTGTTCCCCCAATCTCCCACCCCTGACACTTCAAAACCCTCAGGTTGTTATTCAGAGTCCATAGTCTCTTATGGTTTGCCTCCCCTTCCAATTTTTTATTTTTATAAACATATAATGTATTTTTATCCCCAGGGGTACAGGTCTGTGAATCGCCAGGTTTACACACTCAGAGCACTCACGATAGCACATACCCTCCCCAGTGTCCATAACCCCCTCCTCCTCTCCCAACCCCACCACCCCCAGCAACCCCCAGTTTGTTTTGTGAGATTAAGAGTCATTTATGGTTTGTCTCCCTCCCAATCCCCTCTTGTTTCATTTATTCTTCTCCTATCCCCCTAACCCCCCATGTTGCTTCTCCATGTCCTCATATCAGGGAGATCATATGATAGTTGTCTTTCTCCGATTGACTTATTTCACTAAGCATGATACCCTCTAGTTCCATCCACATCGTCGCAAATGGCAAGATTTCACTTCTTTTGATGGCTGCATAGTATTCCATTGTGTATATATACCACTTCTTCTTTATCCATTCATCTGTTGATGGACATCTAGGTTCTTTCCATAGTTTGGTTATTGTAGACATTGTTGCTATAAACATTCGGGTACACGTGCCCCTTCGAATCACTATGTTTGTATCTTTAGGGTAAATACCCAGTAGTGCAATTGCTGGGCCATAGGGTAGTTCTATTTTCAACATTTTGAGGAACCTCCATGCTGTTTTCCAGAGTGGTTGCACCAGCTTGCATTCCCACCAACAGTGGAGGAGGGTTCCCCTTTCTCCACATCCTCGCCAGCATCTGTCATTTCCTGACTTGTTAATTTTAGCCATTCTGACTGGTGTGAGGTGATATCTCATTGTGGTTTTGATTTGTATTTCCCTGATGCTGAGTGATGTGAAGCACTTTTTCATGTGTCTGTTGGCCATCTGGATGTCTTCTTTGCAGAAATGTCTGTTCATGTCCTCTGCCCATTTCTTGATTGGATTGTTTGTTCTTTGGGTGTTGAGTTTGCTAAGTTCCTTATAGATTTTGGATACTAGCCCTTTATCTGATATGTCGTCTGCAAATATCTTCTCCCATTCTGTCAGTTGTCTTTTGGTTTTGTTAACTGTTTCCTTTGCTGTGCAAAAGCTTTTGATCTTGATGAAATCCCAATAGTTCATTTTTGCCCTTGCTTCCCTTGCCTTTGCCAATGTTCCTAGGAAGATGTTGCTTCGGCTGAGGTCGAAGAGGTTGCTGCCTGTGTTCTCCTCAAGGATTTTGATGGATTCCTTTCTCACATTGAGGTCCTTCATCCATTTGGAGTCTATTTTCGTGTGTGGTGTAAGGAAGTGGTCCAATTTCATTTTTCTGCATGTGGCTGTCCAATTTTCCCAGCACCATTTATTGAAGAGGCTGTCTTTTTTCCATTAGACATTCTTTCCAGCTTTGTCGAAGATTAGTTGACCATAGAGTTGAGGGTCTATTTCTGGGCTCTCTATTCTGTTCCACTGATCTATGTGTCTGTTTTTGTGCCAGTACCATGCTGTCTTGATGATGACAGCTTTGTAATAGAGCTTGAAGTCCGGAATTGTGATGCCACCAACTTTGGCTTTCTTTTTCAATATTCCTTTGGCTATTCGAGGTCTTTTCTGGTTCCATATAAATTTGAGGATTATTTGTTCCATTTCTTTGAAAAAAAATGGATGGTATTTTGATAAGGATTGCATTAAATGTGTAGATTGCTTTAGGTAGCATAGACATTTTCACAATATTTATTCTTCTAATCCAGGAGCATGGAACATTTTTCCATTTCTTTGTGTCTTCCTCAATTTCTTTCATGAGTACTTTATAATTTTCTGTGTATACATTCTTAGCCTCTTTGGTTAGGTTTATTCCTAGGTATCTTATAGTTTTGGGTGCAATTATAAATGGGATTGACTCCTTAATTTCTCTTTCTTCTGTCCTGTTGTTGGTGTACAGAAATGCAACTGATTTCTTTGCATTGATTTTATATCCTGACACTTTACTGAATTCCTCTACAAGTTCTAGCAGTTTTGGAGTGGAGTCTTTTGGGTTTTCCACATATAGTATCATATCATCTGCGAAGAGTGATAGTTTGACTTCTTCTTTGCCGATTTGGATGCCTTTAATTTCTTTTTGTTGTCTGATTGCTGAGGCTAGGACTTCTAGTACTATGTTGAATAGCAGTGGTGATAATGGACATCCCTGCCGTGTTCCTGACCTTAGCGGAAAAGCTTTCAGTTTTTCTCCATTGAGAATGATATTTGCGGTGGGTTTTCATAGATGGCTTTGATAATATTGAGGTATGTGCCCTCTATCCCTACACTTTGAAGAGTTTTGATCAGGAAGGGATGCTGTACTTTGTCAAATGCTTTTTCAGCATCTATTGAGAGTATCATATGGTTCTTGTTCTTTCTTTTATTAATGTGTTGTATCACATTGATTGATTTGCGGATGTTGAACCAACCCTGCAGCCCTGGAATAAATCCCACTTGATCGTGGTGAATAATCCTTTTAATGTACTGTTGAATCCTATTGGCTAGTATTTTGGTGAGAATTTTTGCATCTGTATTCATTAAGGATATTGTTCTGTAGTTCTCTTTTTTGGTGGGATCCTTGTCTGGTTTTGGGATCAAGGTGATGCTGGCCTCATAAAATGAGTTTGGAAGTTTTCCTTCCATCTCTATTTTTTGGAACAGTTTCAGGAGAATAGGAATTAGTTCTTCTTTAAATGTTTGGTAGAATTCCTCTGGGAAGCCGTCTGGCCCTGGGCTTTTGTTTCTTTGGAGATTTTTGATGACTGTTTCAATCTCCTTACTGGTTATGGGCCTGTTCACGTTTTCTATTTCTTCCTGGTTCAGTTGTGGTAGTTTATATGTCTCTAGGAATGCATCCATTTCTTCCAGATTGTCCAATTTGTTGGCGTAGAGTTGCTCATAGTATGTTCTTATAATTGTCTGTATTTCTTTGGTGTTAGTTGTGATCTCTCCTCTTTCATTCATGATTTTATTGATTTGGGTCCTTTCTCTTTTCTTTTTGATGAGTCTGGCCAGGGGTTTATCAATCTTATTGATTCTTTCAAAGAACCAGCTCCTAGTTTCATTGATTTTTTTCTATTGTTTTTTTGGTTTCTATTTCATTGATTTCTGCTCTGATCTTTATGATTTCTCTTCTCCTGCTGGGTTTAGGGTTTCTTTCTTGTTCTTTCTCCAGCTTCTTTACATGTAGGGTTAGGTTGTGTACTTGAGACCTTTCTTGTTTCTTGAGAAAGGCTTGTACCGCTATATATTCTCCGCTCAAGACTGCCGTTGCTGTGTCCCACAGATTTTGAACTGTTGTGTTTTCATTATCATTTGTTTCCATGAATATTTTCAGTTCTTCTTTAATTTCCTGGTTGACCCATTCATTCTTTAGAAGGATGCTGTTTAGTCTCCATGTATTTGGGTTCTTTCCAGCTTTCCTCTTGTGATTGAGTTCTAGCTTCAGAGCATTATGGTCTGAAAATATGCAAGGAACGATCCTAAACTTTTGATACCGGTTGAGACCTGATTTGTGACCCAGGATGTGATCTATTCTGGAGAAGGTTCCATGTGCACTAGAGAAGAATGTGTATTCTGTTGCTTTGGGATGAAATGTTCTGAATATATCTGTGATGTCCATCTGGTCCAGTGTGTCATTTAAGGCCTTTATTTCCTTGTTGATCTTTTGCTTGGATGATCTGTCCATTTCAGCGAGGGGAGTGTTAAAGTCCCCTACTATTATTGTATTATTATTGATGTGTTTCTTTGATTTTGTTATCAATTGGTTTATATAGTTGGCTGCTTCCACGTTAGGGGCATAGATATTTAAAATTGTTAGATCTTCTTGTTGGACAGACCCTTTGAATAGGATATAGTGTCCTTCCTCATCTCTTATTATAGTCTTTGGCTTGAAATCTAATTGATCTGATATAAGGATTGCCACCCCAGCTTTCTTCTGATGCCCATTAGCATGGTAAATTGTTTTCCACCCCCTCACTTTAAATCTGGAGGTGTCTTCGCGTCTAAAATGAGTTTCTTGTAGGCAACATACTGATGGGTTTTGTTTTTTTATCCATTCTGATACCCTGAGTCTTTTGATTGGGGCATTTAGCCCATTAACATTCAGGATAACTATTGAGAGATATGAATTTAGTGCCATTATTAGCCTGTAAGGTGACTGTTACTGTATATTGTCTCTGTACCTTTCTGATCTACTACTTTTAGGCTCTCTCTTTGCTTAGAGGACCCCTTTCAATATTTCCCGTAGAGCTGGTTTGGTGTTTGCAAATTCTTTCAGTTTTTGTTTGTCCTGGAAGCTTTTGATCTCTCCTTCTATTTTCAATGATAGCCTAGCTGGATAGAGTATTCTTGGCTGCATGTTTTTCTCGTTGAGTGCTCTGAATATATCATGCCAGCTCTTTCTGGCCTGCCAGGTCTCTGTGGATAAGTCTGCCGCCAATCTAATATTTTTACCATTGTATGTTATAGACTTCTTTTCTCGGGCTGCTTTCAGGATTTTCTCTTTGTCACTAAGACTTGTAAATTTTACTAGTAGGTGACGGGGTGTGGACCTATTCTTGTTGACTTTGAGGGGGGTTCTCTGCACCGTCTGGATTTTGATGCTTGTTCCCTTTGCCATATTAGGGAAATTCTCTCCAATGATTCTCTCCAATAGACCTTCTGCTCCCCTCTCTGTTTCTTCTTCTTCTGGAATCCCAATTATTCTAATGTTGTTTCGTCTTATGGTGTCACTTATCTCTCGAATTCTCCCCTCATGGTCCAGTAGCTGTTTGTCCCTCTTTTGCTCGGCTTCCTTATTCTCTGTCATTTGGTCTTCTATATCACTAATTCTTTCTTCTGCCTCATTGATCCTAGCAGTGAGAGCCTCCATTTTTGATTGCACCTCATTAATAGCTTTTTTGATTTCAACTTGGTTAGATTTTAGTTCTTTAATTTCTCCAGAAAGGGCTTTTATATCTCCAGAGAGGGTTTCTCTAATATCTTCCATGCCTTTTTCGAGCCTGGCTAGGACGTTCAGAATCGTCATTCTGAGCTCTTGATCTGACATATTACCAATGTCAGTGTTGATTAGGTCCCTAGCCTTCCGTACTGTCTCTTGTTCTTTTGTTTGTGGTGATTTTTTCCGCCTTGTCATTTTGTCCAGATAAGAGGATATGAAGGATCAAATAAAATACTAAAAGTGTGGCAAAGACTCCAGAAAAATGCACTGTAACCAAATCAGAAGAGACCCCAAATTGTGGGGGAGAGAAAGGGGATAAAAAGAGGTTCAGAAAAAAAAAGAAAAAAATTAAAAAAAAAAAAACAAAGAGAAAATATAAAAAAGAAAGAAAAAGTATATATATTTAGATAAACTAGTCAAAAAAAGTTAAAAAAGAAAAGGGTAAAAGTTTTAAAACATTTAGCAGAAGAAGAAAAAAGAAAAAAATTGAATTAGCCGCAAGAATAAAGAATCATGGGGAGAAAGCCATGAGTTCCGTGCTTTGCTTTCTCCTCCTCTGGAATTGCGCTGCTGTCTTAGGAATTGAACCTGCTTTCCTTGATAGATGAACTTTTTCCTGGCTGGATATTTTGTTGATCTTCTGGGGGAGGGGCCAGTTGTAGTGACTCTCAAGTGTCTTTGCCCGAGGCGGGATTGCACCGCCCTTACCGGGGGCCGGACTAAGTAATCGGCTCGGGTTCGCTTTTGGGAGCTTCTGTTCCCTGAACGCTTTCCGTAGAGTTCCGGAGGACGGGAATGAAAATGGCAGCCTCCTAGTCTCCGGCCCGGAGGAGCCAAGAGCCTGGGGCCCCACTCCTCAGTGCGCCCCCAGAGGACAGCACCCAATCACTCCCGTATCCCCAGTCTCTAGCCGCGCTCCGAGCTCACCCAGCCCGCGACCAGTTCAAGGTAACCCTGAGCTGAGAGTTCAGTCCTCAGCTCTGTCTCTGTAGCCGGTTTCTCTGTTCTAATACCTGTGAGCTCTGTGACACTCCAACACCCCCGATCCTTCTGTGACCCTGCGGGACCTGGGGCCACGCTGACCCCGCATGGGCTTCACCCCGGTTTAGCCTCTGGAGCAATGTCCCTCAGTGGAACAGACTTTTAAAAGTCCTGATTTTGTGCTCCGTTCCTCCGCCGCTTGCCGGGAGCCGGCCCCTCCCCCCGCGGTCTATCTTCCCGTCGTTTTAGATTCACATCTCCGCCAGTCCTACCTTTCAGAAAGTGGTTGATTTTCTGTTTCTAGAATTGCTGTTCTTCTTCTCTTCGATCTCCCGTTGGATTTGTAGGTGTTTGCAATGTTTAGATAAGCTATCAAGCTGATCTCCTGCTACCTGATGTAGTCTTAGCCTGCTACTTCTCCACCATCTTGACTCCTCTCTCACCATTTCTAAATTTTATATGGAATTGAAAGGGACCAAAAATAGCCAGGACAATCTTAACATGAACAAAGACAGAACATTCACACTTTCCTATTTTTTTTAATATTTTATTTATTTATTTGACAGAGCGAGATCACAAGTAGGCAGAGAGGCAGGCAGAGAGAGAGAGGAGGAAGCTGGCTCTCTGCCAAGCAGAGAGCCCGATGCAGGACTCAATCCCAGGACCCTGAGATCATGACCTGAGCTGAAGGCAGAGGCTTAACCCACTGAACCACCCAGGTGCCCCACTTTCCTATTTTTAAAACATAATATAAAACTTAGGCAGAAGATATGAACAGACACTTCTCCAATGAAGACATACGAATGGCTATCAGACACATGAAAAAATGTTTATCATCACTAGCCATCAGGGAGATTCAAATTAAAACTACATTGAGAAACCACCTGACACCAGTTAGGATGGCCAAAATTAGCAAGACAGGAAACAACGTGTGTTGGAGAGGATGTGGAGAAAGGGGAACCCTCTTACACTGTTGGTGGGAATGCAAGTTGGTGCAGCCACTTTGGAGAACAGTGTGGAGATTCCTGAAGAAATTAAAAATAGAACTTCCCTATGACCCTGCCATTGAACTGCTGGGTATTTACCCCAAAGATACAGATGTAGTGAAAAGAAGAGCCATCTGTACCCCAATGTTTATTGCAACAATGGCTACGGTCGCCAAACTGTGGAAAGAACCAAGATGCCCTTCAACGGACGAATGGATAAGGAAGATGTGGTCCATATACACAATGGAGTACTATGCCTCCATCAGAAAGGATGAATACCCAATTTTTGTAGCAACATGGACGGGACTGGAAGAGATTATGCTGAGCGAAATAAGTCAAGCAGAGAGAGTCAAGTATCATATGGTCTCACTTATTTGTGGAGCATTACAAAGAACACGGTGGACATGGGGAGATGGAGAGGAGAGGGAGTTGAGGGAAACTGGAAGGGAAGATGAACCATGAGAGACTATGGACTCTGAAAAACATCCAGAAGGTTTTGAAGGGACGGGGGAGGGGGTGGGAGGTTGAGGAACTAGGTGGTAGGTAATAGGGAGGGCACGTACTGCATGGAGTTCAAAAACAATGAACACTGTTATGCTGAAAATAAACAACAAAAGAAAAACTATAGTTTTCAAAAGAGTATGGTCCT
This sequence comes from Meles meles, assembly GCF_922984935.1. Taxonomy (NCBI): domain Eukaryota; kingdom Metazoa; phylum Chordata; class Mammalia; order Carnivora; family Mustelidae; genus Meles; species Meles meles. Next base: position 47,177,618 of record NC_060087.1, on the reverse strand, counting down.
GGCATAAATATAGGCATATAGGCCAATGAAATGAAATTAAGAGTCTAGAAATAAATTCATACCCCTATGGTTAATTGATTTTCTTTCTTTATTTTATTCATTTTTTTAAGCGTAGCAGAATTCATTGTTTATGCACCACACCCAGTGCTCCATGCCATATGTGCCCTCCATAATACCCACCACCTGGCTCCCCCGACCCTCCCACCCCCCGCCCCTTCAAGACTCTCAGATTGGTTTTCAGAGTCCATAGTCTCTCATGGCTCATCTCCCTTTCCAGTTTCCCTCAACTCCCTTCTCCTCTCCATCTCCCTATGTCCTCAATGTTATTTGTAATGCTCCACAAATAAGCGAAACCATATAATAATCGACTCTCTCTGCTTGACTTATTTCACTCAGCATAATCTCTTCCAGTCCCGTCCACGTTGCTACAAAAGTTGGGTATTCGTCCTTTCTGATGGAGGCATAATACTCCATTGTGTATATGGACCACATCTTCCTTATCCATTCATCCGTTGAATGGCATCTTGGTTCTTTCCACAGTTTGGCGACCGTAGCCATTGCTGCAATAAACATTGGGGTACAAATGGCCCTTCTTTTCACTACATCTGTATCTTTGGGGTAAATACCCAGCAGTGCAATTGCAGGGTCATAGGGAAGCTCTATTCTTAATTTCTTCAGGAATCTCCACACTGTTCTCCAAAGTGGCTGCACTAACTTGCATTCCCACCAACAGTGTAAGAGGGTTCCCCTTTCTCCACATCCTCTCCAACACACGTTGTTTCCTGTCTTGCTAATTTTGGCCATTCTAACTGGTGTCAGGTGGTATCTCAATGTTGTTTTAATTTGAATCTCCCTGATGGCTAGTGATGATGAACATTTTTTCATGTGTCTGATAGCCATTTGTATGTCTTCGTTGGAGAAGTGTCTGTTCATATCTTCTGCCCATTTTTTGATATGATTATCTGTTTTGTGTGTGTTGAGTTTGAGAAGTTCTTTATAGATCCTGGATATCAACCTTTTGTCTGTACTGTCATTTGCAAATATCTTCTCCCATTCCGTGGGTTGCCTCTTTGTTTTGTTGACTGTTTCCTTTGCTGTGCAGAAGCTTTTGATCTTGATGAAGTCCCAAAAGTTCATTTTTGCTTTTGTTTCCTTGGCCTTTGGAGACATATCTTGAAAGAAGTTGCTGTGGCTGATATCGAAGAGGTTACTGCCTATGTTCTCCTCTAGGATTCTGATAGATTCCTGTCTCACGTTGAGGTCTTTTATCCATTTCGAGTTGATCTTTGTGTACGGTGTAAGAGAATGGTCGAGTTTCATTCTTCTACATATCGCTGTCCGGTTTTCCCAGCACCATTTATTGAAGAGACTGTCTTTTTTCCATTGAATATTTTTTCCTGTTTTGTCGAAGATTATTTGACCATAGAGTTGAGGGTCCATATCTGGGCTCTACACTCTGTTCCACTGGTCTATGTGTCTGTTTTTATGCCAGTACCACGCTGTCTTGGTGATCACAGCTTTGTAGTAAAGCTTGAAATCGGGTAACGTGATGCCGCCAGTTTTGTTTTTGTTTTTCATCATTTCCTTAGCAATTCAGGGTCTCTTCTGGCTCCATACAAATTTTAGGATTATGTGCTCCAGCTCTTTGAAAAATATCGGTGGAATTTTGATCGGAATGGCATTAAAAGTATAGATTGCTCTAGGCAGTACAGACATTTTAACAATGTTTATTCTTCCAATCCAAGAGCATGGAACAGTCTTCCATCTTTTTGTGTCTTCTTCAATTTCTTCCATGAGTGTTCTGTAGTTCCTCAAGTACAGGTCCTTTACTTCTTTGGTTAGGTTTATGCCCATGTATCTTATGGTTCTTGGTGCTATAGTAAATGGAATCGATTCTCTAATTTCCCTTTCTGTATTTTCATTGTTGGTGTATAAGAAAGCCACTGATTTCTGTACATTGACTTTGTATCCTGCCACGTTACTGAATTGCTGTATGACTTCTAGTAGTTTGGGGGTGGAGTCTTTGGGGTTTTCCATATAAAGAATCATGTCATCTGCGAAGAGAGAGAGTTTGACTTCTTCCTTGCCAATTTGGATACCTTTTATTTCTCTTTGTTGTCTGATTGCCGTTGCTAGAACTTCTAATACTATGTTGAACAAGAGTGGTGAGAGTGGGCATCCTTGTCGTGTTCCTGATCTCAACGGGAAGGCTGCAAGCTTTTTCCCATTGAAGATGATATTTGCTGTAGGTCTTTCATAGATAGATTTTATGAAGTTCAGGAATGTTCCCTCTATCCCTATACTTTGAAGCGTTTTCATCAGGAACGGATGCTGGATTTTGTCAAATGCCTTTTCTGCATCAATTGAGAGGACCATGTGGTTCTTCTCTCTTCTCTTATTGATGTGTTCTATCACACTGATTGATTTGCGAATGTTGAACCAACCTTGCAACCCAGGGATGAATCCCACCTGGTCATGTTCGATAATCTTTTGAATGTGCTGCTGGATCCTGTTTGCTAGGATCTTGTTGAGAATCTTTGTATCCATATTCATCAGTGATATTGGTCTGAAATTCTCCTTTTTGGTAGGGTCTTTGCCTGGTTTGGGGATCAGGGTAATGCTGGCTTCATAAAAAGAGTCTGGGAGTTTTCCTTCTGCTTCAATTTTTTGGAACAGCTTCAGGAGAATTGGTGTTATTTCTTCTTTGAAAGTTTGGTAGAATTCCCCAGGGAATCCGTCAGGTCCTGGGCTCTTGTTTTTTGGGAGGTTTTTGATCACTGCTTCAATCTCATTACTAGATATCGGTCTATTTAGGTTGTCAATTTCTTCCTGGTTCAATTTTGGGAGTTTGTAGGAGAAATTCCTAGAAACAGAACTTACTAATAGTGAATAACTAAGAAATAGAAAATCTGAACAGGCCAGTAAAAAGTAAAGAAGTTGAATCGGTAATCAAAAACCTACCAACACAAAAAAACCTACCAACACAGGACCGGATGGTTTTGCTGGTTAAATCTACCAGAAAATTCAAGAAGACTTAACACCAGTTCTTCTCAAGATTTTCCATAAAATTTAAGACAAGGGAGCACTTCCCAACTCAATTTATGAGGTCAACAATGCCAATACCAAAGCCAAATAAGGACAGTATGAGAAAAGAAAACTGTAAGCCAATATTCCTGATGAACACTGATGCGAAAATCCTCAACCAAAAAATCCTACATCAAAAAACTATTAATCAAGATAAAGAGTCATATTGATACGAATACAATAATAGTAGGAGATCTTAATACGCCTCTCTCAGAAATAGACAGATCATCGAAGCAGAAAATTAATAAAGAAATAAGAGCATTGAATGAAACATTGGACCAGATGGACCTCATCGAAGTATACAGAACATTCCACCCTAAAACAACAGAATACTCATTCTTCTCAAGTGCCCATGGAACCTTCTCCAGAATAGACCACATACTGGGTCACAAAGCAGGACTCAACCAATACCAAAAGACTGACATTATTCCCTGCATATTCTCCGATCACAATGCTTTGAAACTGGAACTCAATCACAAGGAAAACTTCAAAAGGAACTCAAACACCTGGAAGCTAAAGACCACCTTGCTTAAGAATGCTTGGATCAACCAGGAGATCAAAGATGAACTTAAACAATTCATGGAAACCAATGAGAATGAAGACACTTTGGTCCAAAACCTATGGGATACAGCAAAGGCGGTTCTAAGGGGGAAATACATAGCCATCCAAGCCTCCCTCAAAAACATTGAAAAATCCAGAATACACCAGCTGTCTCTACACCTTAAAGAAATGGAGAATCAACAACAAATCAAACCAACTCCACATGCAAGAAGGGAAATAATCAAGATTAGAGCAGAGATCAATGAAGTAGAAACGAGAGATACAGTAGAACGTATCAAAGAAACTAGAAGCTGGTTTTTTGAAAGAATCAATAAGATCGATAAACCATTGGCCACACTAATCCAAAAGAAAAGAGAGAAAGCCCAAATTAATAAAATTATGAATGAAAAGGGAGAGATCACAACTAACACCAAGGAAATAGAAACAATCATCAGAAATTATTACCAACAGTTATATGCCAATAAGCTAAGCAACCTAGATGAAATGGGTGCATTCCTGGAAAACTACAAACTCCCAAAATTGAACCAGGAAGAAATTGACAACCTGAATAGACCGATATCTAGTAATGAGATTGAAGCAGTGATCAAAAACCTCCCAAAAAACAAGAGCCCAAGACCTGACGGATTCCCTGGGGAATTCTACCAAACTTTCAAAGAAGAAATAACACCAATTCTCCTGAAGCTGTTCCAAAAAATTGAAGCAGAAGGAAAACTTCCAGACTCTTTTTATGAAGCCAGCATTACCTTGATCCCCAAACCAGGCAAAGACCACATCAAAAAGGAGAATTTCAGACCAATATCACTGATGAATATGGATGCTAAGATTCTCAACAAGATCCTAGCACATAGGATCCAACAGCACATTAAAAAGATTATCCACCATGACCAGGTGGGATTCATCCCTGGGTTACAAGAATGGTTCAACATTCGCAAATCAATCATTGTGATAGAACAAATCAATGAAAGAAGAGAGAAGATTTTTTTTTCATAGTCCATAGTATCTTATGGTTCATCTCCCCTTCCAATTTCCCTCAATTCACAATCTGACAGTTTTGAAGGGGTCGGGGGGTAGAAGGTCGAGGGAGCCAGGTGGTGGGTATTATGGAGGGCACGTATTGCATGGAGCACTGGGTGTGGTGCATAAACAATGAATTATGTTACACTGAAAATAAATTAAAAAAAACTGAAAAAAAGAGAGAAGAACCACATGGTCCTCTCAATTGATGCAGAAAAAGCATTTGACAAAATCCAGCATCCGTTCCTGATTAAAACGCTTCAAAGTATAGGGATAGAGGGAACATTCCTGAACTTCATAAAATCTATCTATGAAAAACCCACAGCAAATATCATCCTCAATGGGAAAAAGCTCACAGCCTTCATGTTGAGATCAGGAGCACGACAAGGATGCCAACTCTCACCACTCTTGTTCAACATAGTATTAGCAGTCCTAGCAAAAGCAATCAGATGACAAAGAGAAATAAAACATTAATTAATTTTCAACAAGAGTTTCCAGACCATTCAACTGCCAAGAATACTCTTTAACAACTGGTGCCAGACAGTTGAATATTCACATGCAGAAAGATAAAGTTGCACACCATATACAAAACCTAACTTAAAGTGAGTCAAAAAACTAAATTTAAGAACTAAAAGTATAAAACTTTTAAAAGAAAACGTAGGCATAAGAGTAAATATTTATGACCTTGGGTTTGTCAATAGAGCCTTAGATATGATATGAAAAAGATAAACATCAAAAGAAAAATATAGAGGGGCTCCTGGGTAGCTCAGTTAAGTGTCCAACTCTCAATTTCAGCTCAGGATGAATTTCAGATCTCAGTATGATGGGATTGAGCCCTGTGTCAAGCACTGTCCTGACTGTAGAGTCTGCTCAGAATTCTCTCTCTCCCTTTTTGGCTGCCCTACCCCCACTCTTGCGTGTGCCCTCTCTCTCTCAAAGAAAGAAAAAAATAGATAAAAAGATATTCATCAGAATTAAAAGCTTATACATTAAAGAACCCCATGAAAAAAGTGGAAAGAGAACCTACACAATGAGATAAAATGTTCGCAAATCATATATCTGACAAGGTCTAATATCCAGGGTATACAAAAAAAAAAAAAAAACTTTTACAATCAAACAACAAAGACAACCCCCATTAGGACATGTGCTTGAATAGATATTTCTCAAAAAAAGATATACAAATGGTCAATAAGAATATGAAAAGACCGTGGTGGGCGCTGGAAATGTGGCGTACGGAAGACCCACTCCCCGGCGCCGCTCGTGGGGGGCCCAAGTCCTCTGATCGAGGCCCAAAAAAAAAAAAAAAAAGAATATGAAAAGATGCTCAACATTAGTCATTGGGGTTTTATAAATCCAAAGCACAATAAGATGCCACTTCACACCCATTAGAATTTTTTTTAAGATTTTTTAAGACAGAGAGTGAGAGTGAGTGGGGTAAGGAACAGAGGGAAGGAATCTTCAAGCAGACTCCCCACTGAGCATGGAGCCTGACGTCGGGCTTGATCTCACAACACATAAAATCATGATGTGAGCCAAAGCCAAGAGTCTGATGCTTAACCAACAGAAGCATCCCGGAGCCCAGGATGGCTATAATAATTAAGAAAAAAAACCCCAGAAAACAGAAAATGACTACTATTGCCAATGATACAGAGAAATTGGAATTCATGTATATTGCTGATGGGACTGTGAAATGGTGCAGCCAGTGTATAAAACAGTTTGTCAGTTCCTCAAAAAAGTTAAAAATAGAATTCCAATATGACCAAGAAATTCCACTCCTAGTATATAACCCCCAAAATTGAACAGGTATTTTAAAACTACTGATACATGAAGATTCATAGCAGCACTACTCAAAATGGCCAAATGTCCATCAATGAATGAATGGGTTTTAAAAATGTGTTATACCAATACAATAGAATATTATTTAGACATAAAAACAGATGAAGTACTGAAACATACTAAAACATAGATGAGACTTACCTTCTACCACTAAATCTATACACCTATTTCCATTTGCCCCATCCTCCTATCTTTCCCTCTTGTCATCTAAACATCACCCAAAAATACTGCATTATCCTCTTGTTCTCTGGTTACTACTATAAGCCTATTTTGCTATGAACTTTCACTATATGTAACCATTAAATACAAAAATTCCTCAGAGATATCTCCTAAAGGTCTTCTGTATTTTATACTTTCCATCTTTAAAAAAACTCTCACACACACCTATGGATCTAAGTACCACCTGTGTGCTGATAAAAAAAAGTGATTATTATAAGAAATCCAAGCAATACAGAAGAGTACAAAGAACGCAAAATGAAACAACAAAACCTTAAAATGCCACACTCCAAATCAGCCATCATTAACATCAGGTGAACATCATTTGAGACATCTCCCAATGCATGAGAAAATGTCATTAAGTTCTTCTAAAAGATAATGCACTAGTGGGCCATTTTCTTTTGTCCCTTGGGTTGTGTTTTCCTTCAAACGCATTTTTAGACCTGTCTTTGCATTTTATGTTCCTGTTTACTTTTTTTTTTTGCTTTACTACGTTTGCATAATAACCTGTTTCCTTTCATGCTGCTTATACTTAAATCGAAAGCCATGTTCAGTCTGCTATTTTCTCTGATATTCAGTAGATCAATTCTCCCACACTCGTATTCAGCTTATCTGGAAAATTTTCTCCCCCTTCTGAGGACTACACTGTAGGATGTGTGTCTAATGGTCCATCTCACTGTAGCTGAAGGGTTCACAGAATGGTGGTAACAGTGGTGGTGGTGAGTAGTCACTTGGAAGGTTGGGGCTCTAACGCTTTTCAAATTTATGGCACGAGGTTAGCTTCCTTCCTTGTTTTGTTGTGCCTTGTGTGCTTTTTGCTGGATTTTGCTATTTTTCTTTGGAGTTCACTTTAGTAGGCATGGGAGGAGGGAAGTTCTGTGATTTGACTTTATGCCACCATGTTTTTTCCTGGCAGCTGATGGCATAATTTATATTTCCAGTCTGGGCTTCACTTTGTTCTCTGGGCTCATATAACCAATGGAGTCATCGACATCCCCCCTTTTATGTTGTGGCAACCACTGTCCTTGGCCTACCCACAACAATTTCCTGCTTCACCTTTCCCATGCAGATATTTCACAGAGATCCCTTGATTTCAAGGAGGAAATGAGAATTGATCTAAATGAGTGATAGTGTTCAGAATCCTTTTAGTTATTGATTGGCCTAAGGGTGGGCATGCAAGGGAGGCTAATGTGATACAAGAGGAATTCTACCAGGGAGAAACTTCCCTTTTTGAACAAAATGACGAAGTTTCGAAGGAAGAAAACCTTTTCCTGCTTTGAACAGCATTTGTGGCCATGAAGAAAAAAGCCAAGTGAATTACAGGGATGTCAGCATTGACATTTTGAATCACTGAACCAACTCCAACAACCACCTTCACACCAAGACCTTTCATTTTGTGAAGGTTTAGGCCTTGTTTGTTTCAACTACCCCTAACTGGGCATTCTGTTGGCATCTGCATTGGTATCAGCAGCCAAAAGAATTACGGCGATGCCCACTCCTCAAAATGAACGTAAGTGAACTCATGATCCTCTTCACTAAACTCTTCTTTTTTTGGAACACTTTAAATTATTTATTTGACAGAGAGAGAGCAGGAGAGCATAAGCAGGGGGAGTGACAGAGGGAGAGGGAGAGGGAGAAACAGGCTCCTGGCTGAGCAGGGAGCCCAGCATGGGGCTCGATCCCAGGACCCTGCAACCATGACCTGAGCTGAAGGCAGACACTTAACCCACTGAGCCACCAAGGCACCCCTCTCTTCACTAAACTCTTTCAGGCTCCTCCATCCTTCAGTCTCCTCCATCTTAGTAACATTTCATGCCATCCGTTCAGTTGTCTAAGTCAGAAACACATGAGTTTCCTTTGAATCTTCTGCACCCACACACCACAATATCCTATTACCCAATGTTGTCAGTTCTATCTCTTAAATACCTCTCCAATATTTCCATATCTGCTGCTACCTCTCCAGCCAAACTTCACAGCACCTATCTCCTGGACTACTGAGAATCGTTCTTAACACATCTCCTCTGGCCCATCTCTAACACATTTTCCAAAACCAGCAATAGTGTTTTTAAAGAAATGCATCTGGGGCACCTGTGTGGCTCAGTCATTAAGCGTCTGCCTTCGGCTCAGGTCATGATCCCATGGTCCTGGGACCGAGCCCCGCATGGAGCTCCCTGTTTAGTGGGAAGCCTGCTTCTCCTTCTCCCACTCCCCTGCTTGTAATCCTTCTCTTGCTGTCTCTCTCTCTGTCAAATAACTAAATAAAATCTTTTAAAAAAAGATGTCCTTCTTTAAAAAAAAAAAACATGTATCTGATCAAGGCCATCCCTTTGCTTAATACTCTCTAGTGGTTTCCCACTTAACTTAGAGTTAAGTCCAAACTCCCTACAGGGCCTACGAGACCTTAAGTGATGTGAACCTTGACTACTTCTCTAGTTTCATCTCAGGCTTGGTCCTTCTCAATCTCCAGATTGGCATTACTGGCTTTCTTTTACTTTCTTAACCACTTTCAAACTGTTTCATGTCAGGGACATGTATTATACACACACACACACACACACACACACACACACGCACACACACACACATACATACAGGGACATGTATTATATATGTTTGTGTGTGTGTATACACAACATATTATAATAATATTATATATGATATATACCATCCAACTATAGGTAGTTAGAAAAACCTAGTAAAGTCAAAGATGCCCATGTTCTATGATCCAGCAAATTCTACTTTTATATCATAGAGCAATACTTTTTCAAATTGCTGGCTACAACACTTTAGTGAATGTGTTGTGAAATTAATGTAGTGGGTTGTGACTATCCTTAAATCGACTAGAGGAAATCAGGGGGTGGTAAATCAGGATATCTAGTCTTATGTATTTTAGACACAGTCATTTTTTTAATTCTTTTAATCTCTTACTCCATCTGTTTACCACCATACATGCTATTTCCTCAGCTGAGATCATCCTCCTTTATAATCACTTATAATCACTTCCTAGAAGTACTGCATTTTTCTTCATCCCACTGGCCAGAACTTAGTCACATATATACAGTTTGCTGTGATGGAAGCTGGGGAATGTAGGTACTTGGTGCCATTTTCTAGAAGCACTTTCACATACTTCTTGCCATAGTCTCCTAGTCTTAATTTTGTTATCTTATTCCTTGGTCATTTGTGGCTAGTCATTACTTGGCACAGTAATGACTGTTACCATCTCACCCTCTAGGCAAAATGAAAAATCACATGTAACAGTCAGTTTTGTTCCTTGAGAAGTCATTTTTTTCAGTTATCCTTCAGAACCATCCCTAAGTGGAGCTTTTATGCTGCTGTCATCCACTTCCTGCTGTTCAAATCATATGCTCAAGCTCTGGTCTATGGATCTTCAGCAAATCAAGTAAGGAGAGACAGAAGGATTAGAGATTTGTCAACACCAAAGCAGTTTGTTTACTGGATTCCTTCTGATTTTACAAGGTCACTGTGATTCTTGTTGCCTGCTCTCCTCATTTTTTAAAAAATTCTTCCCATTCCCAATCCTGGTTAACTATTTTTTCATTGATTTTGTGAGATGCCCCCCCCCAATCTTCACTCCAACATGTACTTCTAAAAAATTCTCTTATGCCTAAGTTGACCAGAATCAGTTTATGCTGGTTGCAGTCCAAAATCATGGCTGGCAACAGAAATTATATCAGGAGGTGGATAGAGGCAATGACCCACTGGGAAATTTAGGAATTTTTATCCAACTGAGATGGAACAGAAGACAGTGAAGCTCTTATTCATATTTCTAAACGGGAGTATAGTGGTGAAATAGTTAAGTTATTGAGCACCCAGAATAAGGTCTCAAAGGAAAACAACTTTGAATGAGTACATAGCTTCTGCCTAGAGAATGTGAAGAAGACATGAGGAACTCAAGGACCGTAGGTCATGGTGGCTTTATCTGACCTATTAAATAAATTAAGACAAGGAAGTTATGAAGTCCCTAAATTATCACACAAAGTATGGATTAAAACTCAAGTACAGGGGCGCCTGGGTGGCTCAGTGGGTTAAGCCTCTGCCTTCAGCTCAGGTAATGATCTCAGGGTCCTGGGATTGAGCCCCGCATCAGCCTCTCTGCTCAGTGGGGAGCCTGCTTCCTCCTCTCTCTCTGCCTGCCTCTCTGCCTACCTATGATTTCTCTCTCTGTCAAATAAATACAAAATTTTTTAAAAATTAAAAAAAAAAACAACCCTCAAGTACATTACACCTAAAGGAGCTAGAAAAGGAACAACAAGTAAAACCTAATCAAGCAGAAGAAGGAAATAAAAAAGATTAGAGCAGAAATAAATGATATAGAAACAAACAAACAAAAAAAACAGTATGATAGGTTAGTGAAATTAAGAGCTGGGTCTTCAAAAGAATTAATAAAATTGATAAACTCTTAACAAGATTTAGTAAAAGAAAAGAGAAAGGACAAAAATAGATAAAATCATGAATGAACAAGGAGAGATCACAACCAACACCACAGAAATACAAATAATTATAAGAGAACACTATGAAAAATTATATGCCCACAAATTGGGCCATCTGGAAGAAATGGATAAATTCCTAGAAACTTACAAACTACCAAAACTGAAATGGGAAGAAATAAAAAATTTGAACAGACCCATAATCAGTAAAGAAGTTGAATCAGTAAACAAAAATCTCCCAACAACAACAACAAAAAAGTCCTGGGCCAGATGGCTTCCCAGGGGAATTCTACCAGGTATTTCTTTAAATATAAAGGAATAATAAGCCCTAACATTTACTGATGGCTTAACAGTCTGCCAGGATCCCAGCTCTCCTCCTCATAGGCCTTCATTTTTATACTCATAATAGTCCAATCAGGAAGGTGTTATTACCTCTCCCATTTTATCAGTGAAAAAAAGTGAGGGTGAGTAATCTTTTGCCCATACAGATTCTAAAAGGAGACTAGCATTCACATCCAGGCTCTGAATCTCCACCCCAAACTGTGTCTATGGTGTTGCTGACAAAGAAAATAACGATCTTTTCTTTTTTTCTGTGTCCCAAGTCCATAAAATGATACACATGCTTCTATTTACCAAACTTCAAAGCATTTTCTCAAACATATGTGCCCAAAGGGATTGGGGGGGCACTTTTCTTGTAGCAGGAGGTGATTTGATTTACATAGCAACCACTTGGGGCCCAGTCAGAGCTGAGAAAATGAGGAGATCTATAACCAGGGAGCACTTACTGCCCCTTCCGTTGAATATCAGTTTTTTTAAAAAATATTTTATTGATTTATTTGACACAGAGAGAGACAGTGAGAGAGGGAACACAAGCAGGGGAAGTGGGAGAGAGAGAAGCAGGCTTCCTGCTGAGCAGAGAGCCCAATGCGGGGCTTGATCCCAGTAACCTGGGATCATGACCTGAGCTGAAGACAGACACTTAATGACTGAGCCACCCATGGGCCCCTTGAAAACCAGTTCTGACAGACACTTAGATGGGGTTCCTTGGATTGTGCAGAGGATGCTCCAGTCAAAAGGAGATCTAGAAATAAGGCTGACCCTGAAGTTCGGCAAAGTCCATGGCCTGAAGATGGTTGCCTACCTGGGGACTGGGGAACACTTTTTAAAACAATTATTATTATGTTCAATTAGCCCTCCTTAATACCCATCATTCAGTTACCCCATCTCCACAGCCTCCTCCCTGCTGTAACCCTCAGTTTGGTTCCCAAAGTCCAGAGTTTCTCATGGTTTGTCTCCCTCTCTGACTTCTTCCCATTCAGTTTTCCCTCCCTTCTCCTATAGTCCTCTACACTTTTTTTTTCTTTTTTTTTTAATATTTTTTCATTTTATTTATTTTTTCAGTGTAACAGTATTCATTCTTTTTGCACAACACCCAGTGCTCCATGCAAAACGTGCCCTCCCCATTACCCACCACCTGTTCCCCCAACCTCCCACCCCTGACCCTTCAAAACCCTCAGGTTGCCCCAACCTCCCACCCCTGACCCTTCAAAACCCTCAGGTTGTTTTTCAGAGTCCATAGTCTCTTATGGTTCGCCTCCCCTCCCCAATGTCCATAGCCCGCTCCCCCTCTCCCAATCCCACCTCCCCCCACCAACCCCCAGTTTGTTGACCTCAGCCGTAGCAACATCTTCCTAGGAACAACGGCAAAGGCAAGGGAAGCAAGGGCAAAAATGAACTATTGGGATTTCATCAAGATCAAAAGCTTTTGCACAGCAAAGGAAACAGTTAACAAAACCAAAAGACAACTGACAGAATGGGAGAAGATATTTGCAAACGACATATCAGATAAAGGGCTAGTATCCAAAATCTATAAGGAACTTAGCAAACTCAACACCCAAAGAACAAACAATCCAATCAAGAAATGGGCAGAGGACATGAACAGACATTTCTGCATAGTCCTCTACACTTTTTGCTGGGATCTTCTACCCTGTTGAAACATGCACTTTGGTGGTTTTTTTTTTTTTAATTTTCTGGCATTTGCATTCTTTTCCACGTGCTAACTCTACTGAACATTTCTCTTTCTTTTTTAAGTACACCATAAGATTTTAATGTAGTGTCCAATGATTCATTGGTTGCATATAATACCCAGTCCTCATCACAACGCATGTCCTCTTTAATACCCATCACCTGGTTACCCCATCCCTCCACCCCTCCATTCTGTAACCCTCAGTTTGTTTCCCAGGGTTCAGAGTCTCTCATGGTTTGTTTCCTCTGTGATTTCTTCTCATTCAGTTTCCCTCCTTTCCTCTGCAGACATTTATTTTTTTTCTTTTTTTAAATTTAAATTCAATTAAGCGACATATAGTCCATTAGTTTCAGATGTAGAGTTCAGTAACTCGTCAGTGGCTTATAACAGCCAGTGCTTATTACATCCTGTGCCCTCCTTAATGTCCATCACCCAATACCCCATCACACCACCCATCTCCCTTCCAGCAACCCACAATTTGCTTGATCCCAGGACCCCAAGAAGATGAACTGAGCTGAAGGCAGACATTTAACTGACTGAACAATCTAGATGTCCCCTCTACCAGACATTTATCTTTTTTTTTAAATTTATTTGACAGAGAGAGATCAGAAGTAGGCAGAGAGGCAGGCAGAAAGAGAGGAGGAAGCAGGCTCCCTGCGGAGCAGAGAGCCCAATGTGGGGCTCGATCCCAGGACCCTGAGATCATGACCTGAGCCGAAGGCAGCGGCTTAATCCACTGAGCCACCCAGGCGCCCCTCTACCAGACATTTAAAGAAGAGTTCATACCTATTCTTCTCAAACTGTTTCAAAAAATAAAATGGATGGAAAAAATTGAAACTCATTCTATGAGGCCAACATTACTTTGATTCCGAAACCAGATAAAATCCCACTAAAAAAGGAGAATTGCAGAGATACAGATGTAGTGAAAAGAAGGGGCACAAGCACCCCAATGTTCATAGCAAGAATATCTACAATAGCCAGACTGTGGAAGAAGCTGAGAGGTCCTTTAACAGATGAATGAGTAAAGATGTGGTCTATATATACAATGGAATATTAGTCATCAGAAGGGATGAATACCTACCACTTGCACTGACATGGCTGGAACTGGAGGGGATTCTGTTAAGTGAAATAAGTCAAGAAGAGATAGAAAATTATCATATGGTTTCACTCATATGTGGTATATAAGGAATAGTGCAGAGGATCACAGGAGAAGGGAGAGAAAACTGGGAGGAAATCAGAGAGAGAGAGAGACAAACCATGAGAAAGTCTGGACTCTAGAAAACAAACTGAGGGTTACAGAAGGGAGGGAGGTATGGGGATGGGGTAACCAAGTGATGAGTAGTAAAGAAGGCATGTGATATGATGAGTACTGGGTGTGATATGCAACTAATGAATTGTTGAACACTACATCAAAAACTAATGATGTACTATATGTTGGTTAATTGAACATAACAAAAAATAACAGGAATTTCAGACCAATATCCCCGATGAACATAGATACAGAAATTCTCAACAAAATACTAACAAATCAAATTCAACAATACATTGAAAGGATTATTCACCATGATAAAGTGGGAATTATGCCGGGCTGCAGAGGTGGCTCAATATCTACCAGTCAATCAGTGTAATACACAACATTAAGAGAGAAAGGATAAGAACCATATGATCCTCTTCATGGATGCAGAAAGTCATTTGACAAAATACAGCATCCTTTCTTGATAAAAACCCTCAATAAAGTAGGGATAGATGGAACATACCTTAACATCATAAAGACTATATACAAAAGACTCACAGCTAATATCATTCTCAATGGGGAAAAAACTGTGAGCCATTCCCCTATGGTCAGGAACAAGACAAGGATGTCCACTCTCACCGTTACTACTTAACATAGTACTGGAAGTCTTAGCCTCAGCAGCTGGACAACAAAAAGAAACAAAAGGCATCCAAATTGGTAAGGAAGACATCAAAGTTTCACTCTTCTCAGGTAACATGATACTCCGTGTAGAAAATCTGACAGACTCCACCAAAAATTTGCTAGACCTAATAGAAGAATTCAGCAAGGATGCAGGATATAAAATACATCAATCAACCTGTTGCATTACTATATGCCAATGATGAAGCAGCAAAGAGAGAAATCAAGGAATCAATACCATTTGCAATTGCCCCCCAAGTCATAAGATACCTAGGAATAAGCCTAAACAAAGAGGTAAAAGATCTGTACTCTGAAAACTGTAGAACACTTGTGAAGGAAATTGAAGAAGCTCAAAGAAATGGAAAAATATTCCATACTCATGGATTGGAAGACCAAATATTGTTAAAATATCTCTTCTACCCAAAGTAATCTACACATTCAATCCAATCTCTTTCAAAACAACACCAGCATTTTTCACAGAGCTAGAACAAACAATTCTAAAATTTGTATGGAACCAGAAAAGACCTTGAATAGCCAAAACATTGTTGAAAAAGAAAACCAAGTGGAGGCCTCACAATTCTGGATTTCAAGCTATATTACAAAGCTGTCAGCATTGAGACAGTATAGTACTGGCACAAAAACGGACACATACGTCAGTGGAACCCATAAATGGTCCCACAACTCTATGGTCAACTAATCTTTGACAGATCAGAAAAGAATATCCAATAGAAACAAGACAGTCTCCTCAATAAATGGTGATCGGAAAATTGGATGGTGATATACAGAAGAATGAAACTGGACCACTTTCTTACACCATACACAAAAATAACCCATAATGCATGAAAGACCTAGATGTGAGACAGGAAACCATCAAAATCCTAGAGAAGAACCCTGGAAGTAACCTCTTTGACCTTGGCTGTAGGAACTTATTACTAGATATGTCACAGGAAGCAAGAGAAACAAAAGCAAAAATGAATGATTGGGACCTCATCAAAATAAAAAGCTTCTGCACAATGAAGGAAACAGTCAACAAAACTAAAAGACAGCCTATGGGATGGGAAAAGATATTTGCATTGACATATCTGATAAAGGGTTAGTATCCAAAATCTATAAAGAATTTATTAAACTCAACACCCAAAAAACAAACAATCCAATTAAGAAATGGACAGCAGTCATGAATAGACACTTTTCCAAAGAAGACATCCAGAAGACCAACAGACATACAAAAAGATGGCCAACATTACTCATCATCAGGGAAATACAAGTCAAAACCGCAATAAGATACCACTTCACACCTGTCAGAATGATTAAAATTAACAACACAAGAAACAACAAATATTGGTAATGTGGAGAAAGGGGAACCCTCTTGCACTATTGGTGGGAATGCAGACTGGTGCAGCCACTGTGGAAAACAGTATGAAGGCTCCTCAAAAAGTTAAAAGTAGAACTACCCTATGATACACCAATTGCACTACCAGGTATTTACCCAAAGGATACAAAAATACAGATTTTTTTTTAAAAAAGATTTTATTTATTTATTTATTTGACAGCGAGAGAGAGAGAGAGAGAGAAAGAGAGAGATCACAAGTAGGCAGAGAGGCAGGCAGAGAGAGAAAGAGAAGGAAGCAGGCTCCCTGCCAAGCAAAGAGCCCGAGTGGGACTCGATCCCAGGACCCTGAGATCATGACCTGAGCCGAAGGCAGTGGCTTAACCCACTGAGCCATCCAGGCGCCCCCCAAAATACAGATCTTAAGGGGCATATGCACCCTAATGTTTATAGCAACATTATCAACAATATTCAAGCAATGGAAAAAGCCCAAATGTCCCTTGACTGATGAATGAATAAAGAAGTGGTATATATATAATGACATTATATGTACCATATATATAATATGCAGGATATATATAATATATATGCTGTATATATATAATGGAATATATGATCTTATTATATCGATATCTATATATCTATCTCTATATATAACAAAATATTAACTCAGCCATCAAAAAGAATGAAATCTTGCCATTTGCAAAGACAAGGGTGTAACTAGAATGTATTATGTTAAGTGAAATAAGATGATCAGAGAAGACAAATCCCACCATATGATCTCACTCATATGTAGAATTGAAGAAAGAAGACAGATGAACATATGGGAATGGGGAGGGGGAGAGAGAGAGACAAACCATAAGCAACTTTTTTTTTTTTAAAGATTTTATTTATTTATTTGACAGAGAGACATCACAAGTAGATAGAGAGGCAGGCAGAGAGAGAGAGAGGGAAGCAGGCTCCCTGCTGAGCAGAGAGCCCGATGCGGGACTCGATCCCAGGACCCTGAGATCATGACCTGAGCCGAAGGCAGCGGCTTAACCCACTGAGCCACCCAGGCGCCCCCATAAGCAACTTTTAACAATGGTGAACAAACTGAGGGTTGTTGGAGGGAGGTGGGAGGGGGATGGGCTAGATGGGTGATGGGTATAAAGAGGAACTTGTGATGAGCACTGGGTGTTGTGTGTAAGTGATGAATCACTGAATTCTACTCCGGAAACCAATATTGCACAGTATAACTAAAATTTAAATTAAAAAATAATTTAAAAAAAATGTTCCATGCTCCTGGATTGGAAGAATAAATATTGTGAAAATGTCTATGCTACCTAAAGCAATCTACACATTTAATGCAATCCCTATCAAAATACCATCCATTTTTTTTCAAAGAAATGGAACAAATAATCCTCAAATTTATATGGAACCAGAAAAGACCTCGAATAGCCAAAGGAATATTGAAGAACAAAGCCAAAGTTGGTGGCATCACAATTCCGGACTTCAAGCTCTATTACAAAGCTGTCATCATCAAGACAGCATGGTACTGGCACAAAAACAGACACATAGATCAGTGGAACAGAATAGAGAGCCCAGAAATCGACCCTCAACTCTATGGTCAACTAATCTTCGACAAAGCAGGAAAGAATGTCCAATGGAAAAAAGACAGCCTCTTCAATAAATGGTGCTGGGAAAATTGGACAGCCACATGCAGAAAAATGAAATTGGACCACTTCCTTACACCACACACGAAAATAGACTCCAAATGGATGAAGGACCTCAATGTGAGAAAGGAATCCATCCAAATCCTTGAGGAGAATGCAGGCAGCAACCTCTTCGACCTCAGCCGTAGCAACATCTTCCTAGGAACATTGGCAAAGGCAAGGGAAGCAAGGGCAAAAATGAACTATTGGGATTTCATCAAGATCAAAAGCTTTTGCACAGCAAAGGAAACAGTTAACAAAACCAAAAGACAACTGACAGAATGGGAGAAGATATTTGCAAACGACATATCAGATAAAGGACTAGAATCCAAAATCTATAAGGAACTTAGCAAACTCAACACCCAAAGAACAAACAATCCAATCAAGAAATGGGCAGAGGACATGAACAGACATTTCTGCAAAGAAGACATCCAGATGGCCAACAGACACATGAAAAAGTGCTCCACGTCACTCGGCATCAGGGAAATACAAATCAAAACCACAATGAGATATCACCTCACACCAGTCAGAATGGCTAAAATTAACAAGTCAGGAAATGACAGATGCTGGCGAGGATGCAGAGAAAGGGGAACCCTCCTCCACTGTTGGTGGGAATGCAAGCTGGTGCAACCACTCTGGAAAACAACATGGAGGTTTCTCAAAATGTTGAAAATAGAACTACCCTATGACCCAGCAATTGCACTACTGGGTATTTACCCTAAAGATACAAACATAGTGATCCAAAGGGGCACGTGTACCCGAATGTTTATAGCAGCAATGTCTACAATAGCCAGACTATGGAAAGAACCTAGATGTCCATCAACAGATGAATGGATAAAGAAGAAGTGGTATATATACACAATGGAATACTATGCAGCCATCAAAAGAAATGAAATCTTGCCATTTGCGACGACGTGGATGGAACTAGAGCGTATCATGCTTAGTGAAATAAGTCAATCGGAGAAAGACAACTATCATATGATCTCCCTGATATGAGGACATGGAGAAGCAACATGGGGGGTTAGGGGGATAGGAGAAGAATAAATGAAACAAGATGGGATTGGGAGGGAGACAAACCATAAATGACTCTTAATCTCACAAAACAAACTGGGGGTTGCTGGGGGGAGGTGGGATTGGGAGAGGGGGAGCGGGCTATGGACATTGGGGAGGGGAGGCGAACCATAAGAGACTATGGACTCTGAAAAACAACCTGAGGGTTTTGAAGGGTCAGGGGTGGGAGGTTGGGGCAACCTGAGGGTTTTGAAGGGTCAAGGGTGGGAGGTTGGGGGAACAGGTGGTGGGTAATGGGGAGGGCACGTTTTGCATGGAGCATGGGTGTTGTGCAAAAAGAATGAATACTGTTACGCTGAAAAAATAAATAAAATGGAAAAAAAATAATTTAAAAAATGTAAAAATCCTTCAACAACAACAAAAAAACCTCTCAAATACATTCCGAGATTATGTTAAGAGATTTCATATTGCTTGGTTCCCAGGGCTGATCAAATATATTGGCCAAATATACAAGTTGAATTCATATCATAGCCTCTTCAGGGATCTTAAATGAAAATCAGGATGTTATTTGGGAAATAGTGAAACTTTGACAATTGGAATGGACTTCTGTGAGATGATTTATGGAAATTCCTTGGTGAAAATCCAACCAATTCAGGGTGAAAGAAAAGTCAAACTTGTGGGGCAAAGGCCAACACAATATGAGGAGTATTTGTGAAAATGGGTTGTGAGAGTCACTGGTGGAAACAGAGTTTTAGTTTGAGCTGGATCACTAACATGGATGCACTTTGCAGCTTTAACAACTACATGTGGCTCTATGAGTTTCCAGGGATGGTTAACATGAACTAGATCCATTCCTCATTCTCTCTAAAACAACATGAAATAGCAGAAATCCCTTGGTATGTTGTATGGAAAATGTACTAAAAATGTTGGGGAAAAACTGGATGGGAACCATCACGTATGTCAACCCACCTCCTGACTATATCACCTGAGTGTGACTATAGAGTCACTCTCCACAATTTGAGAAGATGCTGGTGAAGAAAATGGAAGCATATTTTAATGATGCTTTATCAGATGTTCTCAATTGGCATGGAATTATTTGAGGAGACACTGAAGCTGAATTGGAAACCCTGGTCTAGATGAGGATGTGGAAATACCTGAATGGCAGTGGTCAGGTAATAGCACTTAACCCATTACAGGGAATGTGAGTGTGGTGACCATAATGGACATCAAGGTCAAGATGGTAGTAAGAATGTCTTGATGTTATAGATCACTGACTGTAGTCAATTGATCACGAGTCTGAAGGAATAAAATTGATGGGTCCTGCAGGATTTGAGGAATTCTTTGTGGTGGTGACATCCCCTGTGAACAGAATATTTGACATATTAAGATAGTTTGGAGTGCTGACTCTGAGCTCATTCCTGAGTTCCTAAAGGAGGAGTGGCTGAGGGAAAATTCATTTAATATAAAAAAAATTGTTTAGCAAGACTTGTCCAAAAAAGAGAGAGAAAGAGAGAAAGGACCCAAATTAATAAAATCATTAGTGGAAGAGGAGAGCTCACAACCAACACCAAAGAAATAAAATTATAAGAACATAGAACTACCCTATGACCCAGCAATTGCACTATTGGGTATTTACCCTAAAGATACAAACATAGTGATCCGAAGGGGCACGTGTACCCGAATGTTTATAGCAGCAATGTCTACAATAGCCAGACTATGGAAAGAACCTAGATGTCCATCAACAGATGAATGGATCAAGAAGATGTGGTATATATACACAATGGAATACTATGCAGCCATCAAAAGAAATGAAATCTTGCCATTTGCGACGACGTGGATGGAACTAGAGCGTATCATGCTTAGTGAAATAAGTCAATCGGAGAAAGACAACTATCATATGATCTCCCTGATATGAGGACATGGAGAAGCAACATGGGGGGTTAGGGGGATAGGAGAAGAATCAATGAAACAAGATGGGATTGGGAGGGAGACAAACCATAAATGACTCTTAATCTCACAAAACAAACTGGGGGTTGCTGGGGGGAGGTGGGATTGGGAGAGGGGGAGCGGGCTATGGACATTGGGGAGGGGAGGCGAACCATAAGAGACTATGGACTCTGAAAAACAACCTGAGGGTTTTGAAGGGTCAGGGGTGGGAGGTTGGGGGAACAGGTGGTGGGTGATGGGGAGGGCACGTTTTGCATGGAGCACTGGGTGTTGTGCAAAAAGAATGAATACTGTTACGCTGAAAAAAATAAATAAATAAAAAGGGAAAAAAAAAGAACATATTATAAGAAAACATATGCCAAAAAATTGGGCAATCTGGAAAAAAATGGATGAATTGCTAGAAACATATAAACTACTAAAATTGAAACAAGGAGAAATAGAAAACTTGTACAGACCCATAACCATCAAGGATATTGAAGCAGTAATCAAAAAACTCTCTCTGGGGGGCACCTGGGTGTCTCAGTGTGTTAAAGCCTCTGCCTTCAGCTCAGGTCATGATCCCAGGGTCCTGGGATCAAGCCCCACATCGGGCTTTCTGCTCAGCGGGGAGCCTGCTTCTCCCTCTCTCTCTCTGCCTGCCTCTCTGCCTACTGTGATCTCTGTCTGTCAAATAAATGGATAAAATCTTTTTAAAAAACTCACTCTGGAAAACAGTATGGGGGTACCTCAAAAAGTTGAAAAGCTACCCTATGACCTAGCAGTTGTACTACTAGGTATTTACCCTAAAGATAGAAATGTAGTGATCCAAAGGGGCATGTACACCCAAATGTTTATAGCAGCAATGTCCATAAAAACCAAACTAAGGAAAGAACCTAGGTCTCCATCGACAGATAAGTGGATAAAGAAGGTGTGGTGTATATATACAATGGAATACTATGCAGCCATCCAAAAAACCCCAAAATCTTGCCATTTGCAATGATGTGAATGGAACTGGAGGGTATTATGCTAAGCAAAATAAGTTAATCAGAGAAAGACAATTATCATATGATCTCACTGATACAAGGAACTTGAGAAACAAGACAGAGGATCATAGGGGAAGGGAGGGAAAAATGAAACAAGATGAAACCAGAGAGGGAGACAAATTATAAAAGACTCTTAATCTCAGGAAACAAACTGAGGGTTGCTGAAGGGGAGGCAGGTGTGAGGGATGAGGTGGCTGGGTGATGGACGTTGGGGAGGGTATGTGCCACGGTGAGTGTTATGAATTGCATAAGACTGATGAATCACAGACCTATACCACTGAAACAAATAATACATAGTATGTTAATTAAAAAATTAAAAATTAAAAAAAAAAACCAACAAACAAGATTCCAGAGCTGGATGGCTTCCCAGGGAAATTCTACCAAACATTTAAAGAAGAATTATTATCTATTCTTCTGGAGCTCTTCCAAAAAATAAAAATGGAAGGAAAGCTTCTGAACTCATTCTATGAAGCCAGCATTACCCTGATCCCAAAATCAGACAAGGACCCCACCAAAGAGAATAATTACAGATCAATATCCCTGATAAATATGGATGCAAAAATTCTCCCCAAGATACTAGCCAATAGGACCCAATAGTGCATTAAAAGGATTATTTACCATGACCAGGTGGGATTTATTCCTGGGTTGCAAGGGTGGTTCAACATTTGCAAATCAGTCAATGTGATAGACTACATAAATGAAAGGACAAGAACCATACAATCCTTTCTATAGATGCAGAAGAAGCATTAGACGATATATGGCATCTTTTCTTGATTAAAACTATCCTTCGTATAGGGATAGAGGGAATGTACATGAATATCATAAAAGCCACCTATGAAAACCCCACAGCGAATATCTTTCTCAGTGGTGGAAAAACTGAAAGCATTTCCCCTAAGGTCAGGAACATGACAGGGATGCCCACTCTCACCATTGTTTTTCAACAAAGTTCTAGAAGTCCTTGCCTCAGCAATTAGACAACAAAACGAAATAAAAGGCATCAAAGTTGGCAAAAAAGAAATCAAACTTTCACTCTTCGCAGATGGTATGATATGTTATGTGGAAAACTCAAAGACTCCACACAAAAATTGCTAGGTCTCATACAGGAATTCAGCAATGTGGCAGAATATAAAATCAGCGCACAGAAATCAGTTACATTTCCATATACTAAGAATGAGACAGAAGAAAATGAAATAAAGGAACTGCTTCCATTGACAATAGCACCAAAACCCATAAGATACCTAGCAATAAACTTAATCAATGAGATAAAGGATCTCTACCCTGAAAACTATAAAATATTCATGAAAGAAATTGAGGGAGACACAAAGAAATGGACAAATGTCCTACATTTGTGGATTGGAAGGACAAATATTGTTAAAATGTCTGTGCTTCCCAGAGGACTAGAAACCTTCAATGCAATTCCTATCAAAATACCATTGACATGTTCTCAGATCTAGAACAAATAATTCTAAAATTGTTTGGAACCAGAAAAGACCTTGAAGAGCCAAAGGAAAGTTGAAAAAGCAACTGAGTGATGGGCATTAAGGCAGACACATGATGTGATGAGCACTGGGTGTTATACACAACTAATAAATCATTGAACACTACACCAAAAATTAATGTTGTACTGTATATTGGTTAATTGAATTTAAATTTAAAAAAGAAGATAAAAAAGAAAACCAAAGCTGGGATCATCACATTTCCGGACTTCAAGCTGTATTACAAAGCTGTAGTCATCAAGATAGTATGGTACTGGCACAAAAACAGACACATAGATCAGTGGAACTGAGTAAAGAACCCAGAAATGGAACCTCAATTCTATGGGCCACTACTCTTTGACAAAGCAGGAAAGGATATTGAAAGGAAAAAAGACAGTCTCTTCAACAATTGGTGTTGGGGAAATTGGACAGCCACATGCAGAAGAATGAAACTGGACCATTTTCTTACACCATAACATAAATATACTCCAAATGGATGAAAGACCTAAATGTCAGACAGGAATCCATCACAATCCTAGAAGAGAACACGGGCATCAGCCTCTCTGACCTTGGCCACAGCAACTTCTGTCTAGACACACCTCCAAAAGCAAGGGAAACAAAGGCAAAATGAGCTATTGGGACTTCATCAAGATAAAAAGTTTTCTCACAGCAAAGGAAATAGTCAGCAAAACCAAAAAACAACCTACAGAATGGGAGGAGATATTTGCAAATGTCTTATGAGATAAAGGGTTAATATCCAAAATCTGTAAAGGATTTATCAAACTCAACACCCAAAGAGCAAATAATCCAGTCAAGAAATGGACAGAAAAAATGAACAGACATTTCTCCAAAGAAGACATGCAAATGGCCAACAGACACATGAAACAATGCTCAACATCACTCAGCATCAGGGAAATACAAATCAAAACCACAATGAGATACCACCTCACAGCAGTCAGATGGCTTAAAATTAACAAGTCAGTAAATGGCAAATTTTGGCAAGGATGCAGAGAAAAGGGAATCCTCTTACACTGTTGGTGAGAATGCAAGTTGGTACACCACTCTGGAAAACAGTATGGAGATTCTTCAAGAAGTTGAAAATAGAGCTTCCCTATGACCCAGCAACTGCACTATTAGGTATATACCCCAAAGATACAAAAGTAGTGATCTAAAGAGGCACCTGTACCCCAATGTTTATAGCAGCAATGTTCACAATAGCCAAACTATGGAAGGAGCCCAGATGTCTATTGACAGATGTGGGATGAATGAATATATATATTCATTATATGAATATAACACACACACACACACACACACACACACACACACAGAGAGACACACACACACATGCATGCACAACGAAATACTATTCCACCATGAAAAATGAAATCTTGCCATTTCCAATGATGTGGATGGAACTAGATGGTATTATGCTATGCGAAATAGGTCAATCAAAGAGAGACAATTATCATATGATTTCACTCATATGTGAAATTTAAGAACAAAACAGAAGAGTATAGAGGAAGGGAGGGAAAAGTAAAATGTAATAATATGTAATAAGAGAGGGAGACAAACCATAAGAGATTCTTAACCATAGGAAACAAACTGAGGGTTGCTAGAGGGGAGGGCTGTGGGGGGCTGGGGTAACAGGGTGATGGGAGTTAAGGAGGACATGTGATGTAATGAGCACTGGGTGTTATACACAAGTGATGAATCACTGAATTCTACTACTGAAACTAATAATACACCATATGTTAATTAATTGAATTTAAATTAAAAAAATAAAATTTATCGATCAAAATGTATCTGCTAAGCATTGTGGAAACACTGGGGAAACAGTCATGAGCCATGGTACCTGCTACCATAAATTAGAAGGGAAGGTAGATGTGTTGAAAGGAAACAGTATAACGGAGTTGTAGGAGAAGTATGGAGGCTACAGAAACAGAGTCGTAGCAGGGATAGTCAGAAAAATGTTCCTGTAGGAACTGGCTGAGAAACTTAGACTTGAAGCATGAGAATGAGTTATCCAGGCAAAATAAAGGAAAGAGGGTATTTTCTGCTGAGTAAAAGCCATGTATGGAAGCAAAGAGATGAGAAATAAAAGGGAAGTTAATTAAACAAATTAAAGAATGAGTCTGTCTAGAAATGTATGATTATAGATATATCCTTCTAACATACTACAAAACTCCTGAACATATTAGACAAAACGGAGCAAACATTCTTTCAAAATATAACTGAAGTCACAAACAGACTAAAGCATATATGCAGAGGCTAAGAATAAAAGGAAACCAAAACACAATTCTGTAAGCACAAAAGCTGACACCATAGCTTCCCTGAGGGAGGATAGTGGTCCCAGTAACATAGCATTTGGGTTTCAATGGCCGTGTGAGGATGAGAGACAAGGCCTTAAATGTACTCCCAGGCTGATGAGACTTTGGTCTGTTTGCCCACCAGGAGCAAACACAAAACTTCTCTGGAGGGGCATTCTCTATAGGACTCTCACAAGGCCCTGCCAAATAGAAGACCAAATTCTAAAATCACAAAACACGGGAAGAAAGACTCTCCCATGAGCAAGAGTCAACAAACACAACAAACAGCACAATTAGACCCCTAGGAATTTCAGCTAATAGAATGAAAATATGGAGACTAAGAAATAGTGTATTTAAGTAAGAGACATAAAAGAAGAAGTGTAAAAATAAGAAAAGAGCAAGTTATTATTTTTAGGAGATTGATGTGAAAAGAATCAAGGGAAGCTTCTAAAATTGAAAAATATAGTCATTGAAAACGAAAATCTAATACTCAGTTTAAACAGACCATAGCCTGGTGATGGGTATTAAGGAGAGCATGTATTGCATGGAGAACTGGGTATTATACACAAACAATGAATCATGGAACACTACATCAAAAACTAATGATTTATTGTATGGTGACTACTGACAAACTTAATAAAATTTAAAATTAAATTTAAAATAAATAAAATATAGTTTTGGGTACAACCTCCTCCACTGTTGGTGGGAATGCAAGCTGGTGCAACCACTCTGGAAAACAACATGGAGGTTCCTCAAAATGTTGAAAATAGAACTACCCTATGACCCAGCAATTGCACTACTGGGTATTTACCCTAAAGATACAAACATAGTGATCCAAAGGGGCACGTGTACCCGAATGTTTATAGCAGCAATGTCTACAATAGCCAGACTATGGAAAGAACCTAGATGTCCATCAACAGATGAATGGATAAAGAAGAAGTGGTATATATACACAATGGAATACTATGCAGCCATCAAAAGAAATGAAATCTTGCCATTTGCGACGACGTGGATGGAACTAGAGCGTATCATGCTTAGTGAAATAAGTCAATTGGAGAAAGACAACTATCATATGATCTCCCTGATATGAGGACATGGAGAAGCAACATGGGGGGTTAGGGGGATAGGAGAAGAATAAATGAAACAAGATGGGATTGGGAGGGAGACAAACCATAGATGACTCTTAATCTCACAAAACAAACTGGGGGTTGCTGGGGGGAGGTGGGATTGGGAGAGGGGGAGCGGGCTATGGACATTGGGGAGGGGAGGCGAACCATAAGAGACTATGGACTCTGAAAAACAACCTGAGGGTTTTGAAGGGTCAGGGGTGGGAGGTTGGGGCAACCTGAGGGTTTTGAAGGGTCAAGGGTGGGAGGTTGGGGGAACAGGTGGTGGGTAATGGGGAGGGCACGTTTTGCATGGAGCACTGGTTGTTGTGCAAAAAGAATGAATACTGTTACGCTGAAAAAATAAATAAAATGAGAAAAAAAATAAATAAATAACATAAATTTAAAATAAATAAAAATTTAAAATAAATTTAAAATAAAATTTAAAAAAATAAACAGACCATTAACCTGAAAAGAGAACAAAGACCTAGAAGATAGATTTGATATGTTTATCCAGAATACAGCACAAATGGTAAAAAGAGGGAGACAATGAAAGAGAGGTGAAGGGAAGTGGAAGGAAGACTTAGAAGGGCCAATATGCATCTAAAATATGTTCCAGAAGAGAGTCCAGAGAAAATATTTTAAAGGTTAATGGCTGAGAATATTTCAGAATTGCTGAAGACACAAGTCTTTACATGAAAGAAGCTCAAGCCCTGAGCTGGATTTAAAAAAAGGAAAAAAAGAGAAATCTACTGTCATTTGCAAATATCTTCTCCCATTCCGTGGGTTGCCTTTCTGTTTTGTTGACTGTTTCCTTTGCTGTGCAGAGCTTTTGATCTTGATCAAGTCCCAAAAGTTCATTTTCGCTTTTGTTCCCTTGGCCTTTGGAGACATATCTTGAAAGAAGTTGCTGTGGCTGGTATCGAAGAGGTTACTGCCTATGTTCTCCTCTAGAATTCTGATGGATTCCTGTCTCATGTTGAGATCTTTTATCCATTTTGAGTTTATCTTTGTGTACAGTGTAAGAGAATGGATGAGTTTCATTCTTCTACATATCGCTGTCCAGTTTTCCCAGCACCATTTAATGAAGAGACTGTCTTTTTTCCATTGTATATTTTTTCCTGTTTTGTCGAAGATTATTTGACCATAGAGTTGAGGGTCCATATCTGGGCTCTACACTCTGTTCCACTGGTCTATGTGTCTGTTTTTATGCCAGTACCACGCTGTCTTGGTGATCACAGCTTTGTAGTAAAGCTTGAAATCGGGTAACATGATGCCGCCAGTTTTGTTTTTGTTTTTCAACATTTCCTTAGCAATTCGGGGTGTCTTCTGATTCCATACAAATTTTAGGATTATTTGCTTCAGCTCTTTGAAAAATACCAGCTGAAGTTTGATTGGAATGGTGTTAAAAGTATAGATCGCTCTAGGCAGTATAGGCATTTTAACAATGTTTTTTCTTCCAATCCAAGAGCATGGAACGGTCTTCCATCTTTTTGTGTCTTCTTCAGTTTCTTTCATGAGTGTTCTGTAGCTCCTTGAGTACAGGTCCTTTACCTCTTTGGTTAGGTTTATTCCCAGGTATCTTATGGTTCTTGGTGCTATAGTAAATGGAATCGATTCTCTAATTTCCCTTTCTGTAGTTTCGTTGTTAGTGTATAAGAAAGCCACTGATTTCTGTACATTGACTTTGTATCCTGCCACGTTACTGAATTGCTGTATGAGTTCTAGTAGTTTGGGGGTGGAGTCTTTGGGGTTTTCCATATAAAGAATCATGTCATCTGCGAAGAGAGAGAGTTTGACTTCTTCCTTGCCAATTTGGATACCTTTTATTTTTCTTTGTTGTCTGATTGCCATTGCTAGGACTTCTAATACTATGTTGAACAAGAGTGGTGAGAGTGGGCATCCTTGTCTTGTTCCTGATCTCAACGGGAAGGCTGCAAGCTTTTTCCCATTGAGAATGATATTTGCGGTGGGTCTTTCATAGATAGATTTTATGAAGTTCAGGAATGTTCCCTCTATCCTGATACTTTGAAGCGATTTAATCAGGAACGGATGCTGGATTTTGTCAAATGCTTTTCCTGAATCAATTGAGAGGACCATGTGGTTTTTCTCTCTTCTCTTATTGATTTGTTCTATCACACTGATTGATTTGCAAATGTTGAACCATCCTTGCATCCCAGGGATGAATCCCACCTGGTCATGTTGGATAATCTTTTTAATGTGCTGCTGGATCCTGTTTGCTAGGATCTTGTTGAGAATCTTAGCATCCATACTCATCAGTGATATTGGTCTGAAATTCTCCTTTTTGGTAGGGTCTTTGCCTGGTTTGGGGATCAGGGTAATGCTGGCTTCATAAAAAGCATCTGGAATTTTTCCTTCTGCTTCAGTTTTTTGAAACAGCTTCAGGAGAATAGGTGTTATTTCTTCTTTGAAAGTTTGGTAGAATTCCCGCGGGAATCCATCAGGTCCTGGGCTCTTGTTTTGGGGGAGGTTTTTGATCACTGCTTCAATCTCGTTACTAGATATCATTCTATTCAGGTTGTCCATTTCTTCCTGGATCAATTTTGGGAGTTTATAGTTTTCCAGGAATGCATCCATTTCATCTAGGTTGCTTAGCTTATTGGCATATAACTGTTGGTAATAATTTCTGATGATTGTTTCTATTTCCTTGGTGTTAGTTGTGATCTCTCCCTTTTCATTCATAATTTTATTAATTTGGGCTTTCTCTCTTTTCTTTTGGATTAGTGTGGCCCACGGAATGGGAGAAGATATTTGCAAATGACAGTACAGACAAAAGGTTGACATCCAGGATCTATAAAGAACTCCTCAAACTCAACACACACAAAACAGATAATCATATCAAAAAATGGACAGAAGATATGAACAGACACTTCTCCAATGAGGACATACAAATGGCTATCAGACACATGAAAAAATGCTCATCATCACTAGCCATCAGGGAGATTCAAATTAAAACCTCATTGAGATATCACCTTACATCAGTTAGAATGGCCAAAATTAGCAAGACAGGAAACAACGTGTGTTGGAGAGGTTGTGGACAAAGGGGAACCCTCTTACACTGTTGGTGGAATGCAAGTTGGTGCAGCCACTTTGGAGAACAGTGTGGTGATTCCTCAAGAAATTAAAAATAGAGCTTCCCTATGACCCTGCAACTGCACTGCTAGGTATTTATCCCAAAGATACAGATGTAGTGAAAAGAAGGGCCATGTGTACCCCAATGTTTATAGCAGCAATGGCCACGGTCGCCAAACTGTGGAAAGAACCAAGATGCCCTTCAACGGACGAATGGATAAGGAAGATGTGGTACATATACACGATGGAGTATTATGCCTCCATCAGAAAGGATGAATACCCAACTTTTGTAGCAACATGGACGGGACTGGAAGAGATTATGCTGAGCGAAATAAGTCAAGCAGAGAGAGTCAAGTATCATATGGTTTCACTTATTTGTCGAACATACCAAAGAACATGGAGGACATGGGGAGTTGGAGAGGAGAAGGGAGTTGTGGGAAATTGGAAGGGGAGATGAACCATGAGAGACTATGGACTCTGAAAAACAACCAGAGGGTTTTGAAGGGGTGGGGGGTGGGAGGTTGGGGAACCAGGTGGAGGGTAATAGAGAGGGCACATATTGCATGGAGCACTGGGTGTGGTGAAAAACAATGAGTACTGTTACGCTGAAAATAAATAAATTAATTTAAAAAAAGAGAGAAATCTATAACTCGGTATATTGTAGTAAAACTACAGAACATCAAAGACAAGGCAAAGTGATAATGGAGATTACCACTATGGAATGACAATCAGACTGATGGAAGCTTTCAGGAGGAACAATAGAAGTCAGGAGACAATCTGGAAGCACATACCCTATAATATCATTTAAGAGTGAGACCAAAGTAGGAATTTTAAGGCAAATAGGGATTGAAAGAACTTTTTAAAAAATATTTTATTTATTTATTTGACAGAGAGAGAGAGGTCACAAGTAGGCAGAGAAGCAGGCAGAGAGAGAGGGAGAAACAGGCTCCCCACTGAGCAGAGAGCCTGATGCGGGGCTCGATCCCAGGACCCCGAGATCATGACCTGAGCCAAAGGCAGAGACTTAAACCACTGAGCCACCCAGGCACCCCGGGATTGAAAGAACTCTTAAACAGATACTACTAGAGGAAGAAAGTTGCACCCAGATGCAGGAACAAATGTTAAAGAAATGGACTGGACTAAAACTAATTGGAAACCAGCATGTTTTATTTGTGTAAAGACAATTTAAAAAAAATTCTGGAGGTCTGTTGAAGAAAGAGTCATTTGAATCACCATCCACTGAAATTTAGTCCCTGACATGAGTCAATTAATAGACCCAGATTCCCTCAAATTAAGGTAAATCCAGGGAACGAATGAAAATGTATAATGTGAGAGCACCTGGGTAGCTCAGTTGGCTAAGTGACTGCCTTCAGCTCAGGTCATGATAATGGAGTCCCGGGACTGAGTCCTTCATTGGGCTCCCTGCTCAGCAGGGAGTCTGTTTCTCCCTCCGACCCTCTCCCCTCTCATGCTCTCCTCTCTCACTCTCTCTCTCCCTCAAGTAAATAAATAAGATCTTTTAAAAAATGTATACTGTGAACCATAATTCTAATATTTCTCCAAGGGACATTTAGATAAGTGTATATGCACTACTGAGGGGGAAACATTCAGAGTTTTTAATGCTTATTAGACATTGACTTAAAGCTGATATTAATGCCTTGCAATGCAGAATGTCACCATGGTCCATCATCCAGAGGGAAGCTAATGATGGCCAAACGATGAATTTTGAATGGGAAAAATTGGAAGAAACCTCCATGTTATCTCTGTTGCACATGGAATAAGAGCTATTGTGCTAAGAAGGGCTAAAAAATAACTAAATTGTTCCCTCCCTAACAAGATACTAAATGAAAAGTGATATCACATGCTTATAGAAATATCAGATAATTTCTGCCACCAACCGAGTATTATAAGATGCAGAGATAGTGATTTATATCTCATTCTGATTCTAATTTTATTTGGTGTAAGAGATGGATGGTCCTCGGAGCATGAGTGGGATTATCATAAATATAATCAGGTGGTGACTCCAAAGCAGTTGCTTTCCCTGATGTGGCCTCCTTCCTGAAATAAACCAATCCTCTTTTCTAGACTGCAGTAAGAAGAGAACGCTAAAAGCAGTTTGCTTTCTTGGGCATAGAAAATTCTATACTTATGTATATTGTATCTCTAAGTCTGAGCTCCAGTTTAGTCTTTGGAGATTTTAACTACACCACCATCCAATAGGAATTATGCTAGTCCATTTTTTATGACATCATCCTGATAGATTCTAGAGAGGAGAAAGGAGCAAGTACCTTAGATACCTTGGAAAGGATCATGAGGTTCCAGAGCGTTTGAATTAAATCCCTTGAAATGATAGGAGCCTACATCTGTGAAATTGCTAGGGGGCCTGTTGGTTTAGACATGTCAAGTAATTCCTTCCACTGTGAAGGACAATTTGCTTCAATTTTTATCCCTTATCAGTAATGAGGCACAATGCTTGCTGGGTCAACTGGGATTTTAAAGATAAAATCTGTCATATTCTGTAATGTGTCAGGATACAAAATCAATGCACAAAATCAGTTGCTTTCTTATACACTAACAATGAAAATATGGAAAAGGAAATTAGAGAATCGATTGCATTTACTATAACACCAAGAACCATAAGACACCTGGGAATAAACCTAACCAAAGAGATAAAGGATCTGTACTTGAGGAACTACAGAACACTCATGAAAGAAATTGGAGGCACAAAAAGATGGAAAAGCATTCCAGGCTCATGGATCAGGAGCACAAACATTGCTAAAATGTCTATATTGCCCAGAGCAATCTGTAGTTTCAATGCCATTCCAATCATAATTCCACCGGCATTTTTCAAACTGCTGGAACAAACAATCCTAAACTTTGTATGGAACCGGAAAAGACCCTGAATTGCTAAGGAAATGTTGAAAAAGAAAAACAAAACTGGCAGCATCACGTTGCCTGATTTCAAGCTTTACTACAAAGCTGTGATCATCAAGACAGCATGGTACTGGCACAAAAACAGACACATAGACCAGTGGAATAGAGTAGAGAGCCCAGATATGGACCCTCAACTCTATGGTCAAATAATCTTTGACAAAGGAGGAAAAAATATCCAGTGGAAAAAAGACAGTCTTTTCAATAAATCGTGCTGGGAAAATTGGACAGCTATATGTAGAAGAATGAAACTGGACCATTCTCTTACACCGTACACAAAGATAAACTCGAAATGGATAAAAGACTTCAACGTGAGTCAGGAATCCATCAGAATCCTAGAGGAGAACATAGACAGTAACCTCTTCGACATCAGCCACGGCAACTTCTTTCAAGACATGTCTCCAAAGGCAAAGGAAACAAAAGCGCAAATGAACTTTTAGGACTTCACCAAGATCAAAAGCTTCTGCACAGCAAAGGAAACAGTCAACAAAACAAAGAGGCAACCCATGGAATGAGAGAAGATATTCGCAAATGACACTACACACAAAGGGCTGATATCCAAAATCTATAAAGAAGTCCTCAAACTCAACACTCAAAAAACAGATTATAATCATGTCAAAAAATGGGCAGAAGACATGAACAGACACTTCTCCAAAGAAGACATACAAATGGCTAACAGACACATGAAAAAATGTTCATCATCATTAGCCATCAGGGATATTCAAATCAAAACCACATTAAGATACCACCTTACACCAGTCAGAATGGCCAAAAGTAACAGGACAGGAAAAAACGTGTGTTGGAGAGGATGTGGAGAAAGGGGAACCCTCTTACACTGTTGGTGGGAATGCAAGTTGGTGCAGCCACTCTGGAGAACAGTGTGGAGATTCCTCAAGAAATTAAAAATAGAGATTCCCGATGACCCTGCAATTGCACTACTGGGTATTTACCCCAAAGATACAGATGTAGTGAAAAGAAGGGCGATTTGTACCCCAATGTTTATAGCAGCAATGGCCACAGTCGCCAAACTGTGGATAGAACCAAGATGCCGTTCAACGGATGAATGGATAAGGAAGATGTGGTCCATATACACTATGGAGTACTACTATGCCTCCATCAGAAAGGATGAATACCCAACTTTTGTATCAACATGGATGGGACTGGAAGAGATTATGCTGAGCAAAATAAGTCAAGCAGAGAGAGTCAAGTATCATATGGTTTCACTTATTTTTGGAGCATAACAAATAACATGGAGGACATGGGGAGATGGAGAGGAGAAGGGAGTTGAGGGAAATTGGAAGGGGAGATGAACCATGAGAGACTATGGACTCTGAAAAACAACCTGAGGGTTTGGAAGGGGCAGGGGTTGGGAGGTTGGGGGAGCCAGGTTGTGGGTATTAAGGAGGGCACATATTGCATGGAGCACTGGGTGTGGTGCATAAACAATGAATTCTGTTACGCTGAAATGAAATAAAAAAAAATAGCCATCAGGGATATTCAAATCAAAACCACATTGAGATATCACCTTACACCACTTAGAAAGGCCAAAATTAACAAGACAGTAAACAACAAGTGTTGGAGAGGATATGGAGAAAGGGGAACCCTCTTACACGGTTGGTGGGAGTGCAATTTGGTGCAGCCTCTTTGGAAAACAGTGTGGAGATTCCTTAAGAAATTAAAAATAGGGCTACCCTATTACTATGCAATTGCACTACTGGGTATTTACCCCAAAGATATAGATGTAGTGAGAAGAAGGGCCATCTGTACCTCAATGTTCATAGCAGCAATGGCCACAATCACTAAACTGTGGAAAGAGCCCAGATGCCCTTCAACAGACACATGGATAAAGAAGATATGGTCCATATATACAAAAGAATATTATGCCTCCATCAGAAAGGATGAATACCCAACCATTTCATCAACATGGATGGGACTGGAGGAGATTATGCTGAGTGAACTAAGTCAAGCAGAGAAAGTCAATTATCATATGGTTTCACTTACTTGTGGAGCATAAGGAATAACGTGGAGGATGTTACAAGAAGGAAAGGAAAAGTGAATTGGTGGAAATCGGAGGGGGAGGTGAAGCATGAGAGACTGTGGACTCTGAGAAAAACCTGAGGGTTTTGGATGGGAAGGGGATGGGAGGTTGGGTGAGGCTGGTGGTGGGCATTAAGGAGGGCATGTATTGCATGGAGCACTGGGGGTGCTGCATAAACAATGAATCTTGGAACACTGAAAAAAATAAAATTAAATTTAAAAAATATCAAAATAATCAATTACTGGGAAAGAGACTCAGAAGTTTGACTCATCAAAGTGGTGGGGAAAAAATTGCAATCACCACAAAACTCATTCAAAAGAGAAAGAAAGAAGAGACATATCATTCAGCATCATCTGTTTAGTGCATATATTACATCCAGTAGGACACATACATAACAGGACGGTGAATCTCATAATCATCTGTTGTTGGGTTATGTCTCTGGAAGAGGAACAAGTCTCTTGTCAGCAAATCTGGCTGCCCTAGGTTCTGCTTCTGGCCAATTCCTCTTGTCCTTGTCTCAGGGAGAGTCCTGGGAAGATTGACTCCAGGGAGGTTGACTCCAGGGAGTTTTATGGGTACATCAGCCCATCACTGACTGGGGCTGGCATCTTTCTCCTGGGGTCTGGAGATTTATAGAGGAGCTAGGACTATCAGCCATGCTGGTTAAGTTGTACACAGCCTCTGCTCAAGGCTTGAGATTATTCTGGTGACATGAATCCTTTTGGTGATCTGTAAATTTTGATTTTTTAAGACTCTCTTTTCCCTGGTCAGTGCCCAGACCAATCCATTTTCTCACTCTCTCTCTCTCTCTCTCTCTCTCATGCTCTGGCTTCATCTCCCTTCATGTATTGCACTCTATCCCTTCTCCCTTGGTCTCTCAGATCCTTGCAATGTGCTCCCTGGACAGACTCTTCTATATTCTCAAATTCTCTGAATATTCTCTTCTTTCCCTGCCTTAACTCAACCCTATCTATCCCCAGTCACCCAACTTCTATAGCAACTCTCTGCAGTGTGGCTGCTCATTCTCATACTCACCACACATAGCAGGCTGGAGACATAAAGATGGTGTCATCATTACTTCACAGTGCCACCTCAAACAGTATGCCCTTTTTATTACGAATAAGGCCAGGGTCCTTTGAGGCTTCTGTCATTTGGCTCTTCCACTCTTCATTACTGTCCCCTACCAATGCATTAGGCACATCACCTCACACATTTATAACCTTGGCGCTTGGCTCATTGTCGTCTTCACCTCAACTCCTGCCATCATCCTGAATAAATTCAGTATTCACCCTATCAAAAACCTGGTCCCCTTTCCATGTTCTTATTTCTAATGTCTTTTTCCTCCACTCATCTCAGTTCCTTTGACCCTAAAATTACATCCTGGATTTTATTATAAAGTAAAATTTCTCCACTTCAGAAACTTATTTAAATATCATACTCCGACCAAAACCTTCTCTCCTTACAGTTTGATACTCCACAGCTTTCACCCCACCTCTCTGTAGACTTCATTAGGACTGATAGAACTGACCCATCTACTCTCTTCCTTTCCTTTCCCGCCCCCCACTGTCAATTTCCCCTTATCCAAATTAGAATCTATGGCTCATATTTTCAATGACTGTTTTGCAAATACCTTCATTCCTTTTCCCCATTGACATTTCTTTGCAATCACTAGACAAATCCCAGCTATGGATACTATGTCCCCTCCCAGCTTGCACTTGGCTGTCAAGCACAGCTACAGAAAGTCATATAATGTGGCACATTGCTACCACTCTAGATCTAGGGTGATAAACGAACCCCTTAGTCTGAATTCCTGGGACCAGATCAAACTAAGGTTTCCTACTCCTCTGCCATCTTGCACTCTCTCTTGTATTCTACAATCTTTAAAATTCTTTATTTATGACTATTTTTTTTTGCCATTCACATTACTGTGTGTCTTGGTGCTGAACTCCTTGGGTTGAATTTGTTGGAGGGTCTTTGTGCTTCCTGGCTATGGATCTTTGTTTCCCTCCCTAGATCTGTGAAATTTTCAGCTATTATTTCTTCAAATACATTCCCCCCTTTATCTCTCTTCTCCGTTTAGGATCCCTATAGTGAGAATGTTATTATGCCTGAAAGATTCACTGAATTTTCTAAGTCTATTTTCATTATGCAGTATTGTTTGTCTCTCACCTGTTTAGCTTTATTGCATTCCATTTTTTCTTCCAAGTCACTGATATGTTCCTCTTCTTCTGTAGCCTTGTATTTGGTTCCATTTATAGTATTTTTAATATCATTTATTGAGTTCTTCATCTCTGCTATGTTAGTTTTTATATCTTTGTCAAAGGTCTCACTGATGTCCTCCACCCTTTTCTGAAGTCCAGTGAGTATCTTTATGATAATTACTTTAAATTCTTTATCAGCTCTATTACATATTTCTATTTCTCTTA
Source organism: Meles meles (assembly GCF_922984935.1). Classification (NCBI taxonomy): domain Eukaryota; kingdom Metazoa; phylum Chordata; class Mammalia; order Carnivora; family Mustelidae; genus Meles; species Meles meles. The sequence goes on along the minus strand of NC_060087.1, from coordinate 47,140,142 downwards.
GATTTCCCCTGCTGTGGTTTTTTATCCTATTATTTCATTTGGGACATTTTCCCTCTGTTTCTTCATTTTGTCTACCTTTCTGTGCCTGTTTGTCTGAGTTAGGAAAATAAGATACATCTCTGCTCTTCAAAGCAGTTGCTTTATGAAAAAGAGGTCCTATAGTGCCATGCAGTGCAGTGTCCCCTGTTCACCAGAATCTGGTACTTCAGGGAGTCTTCTATGGGTGTTTCTTGCATCCTGCTATTGTGTCTGAGTTGCTTTACCTTTGAGTTCAGACATCCGTACTGACTCTTTGCCTGTTGTGGGCTATGCTTGCTCTCTGTAATGTTAAGGAAACCCAGGCAGGCCAGCTCTAAGTGGTCATGGATGCAGAATGTCTCAGGGGCTTGGTGGTAACTTTAACAAAATTTGCACTGAGCTGCTAGTCCTAGGATGATTCCCCCCAGCCCCGTGGCTGTTGGGGGCATGCTGCACCATAAAAACTGTGGCAACCAGGTGTGCATGGTGTCTGTGTATATGGTGGCTGGCTGGGGTGCAAGCTTTTAACAAAATTTATGCTGTGCCAAAGGGAAAGGCCAGTAGACGTGGAGTGGACAAGTCTTCAGGAGAACTTGTGGGTGGAGCAAACTGTTAATATGTTAGGTAGCAACTGTTTGAGTAGTGCCACCTCCCACAGGTGACCCTGTGTTTATGCTGGAAGGGGGGGAGGCAGATGGCACCCAGAGAAACTCCCAACATGCTCCCAGATCAGTATAATCAGATACCCCTCTCATTTTGCAAACTTTTGCTTCTTTCTTGCCTCTTTATGGGCTGTTGTCTCTTTAAGGGCAGGTCCCATCTATCCTTTACCCTCCTAGCTCATCCAGTATTGAGTCAACTGACTTTTAAAACTCCAGGCTCCAAATCCCACTGGTCATACAAATGCACAGAATTCAGCCTTTTTTCTTTTCAAGACCAAATGTCATGGAGATCCATTTTTCCTATGTGAGCTCTCTGGAGCTTTCCCTATCCACACCTACACCTCTCTCCCTCCTATGGGTAACTTCTGACCACCATTTCTGCCCTACCTATCCTCTTTGATATAGCTTCTTGCCTACATTTATTTGTGGAGTTTCTTCTGCCAGTCTTCAGATCATTCTCTGGTTTATTTACTCAGCTGTGAGTGATATCTAATTGTAAATGTGTGACATGGAGAGCTTAGGGTCTTCCTACTCTGCCATATTCCCAAACCTCCTCACTTTTCTTTTCTTATGGATGTCCAGTTTTTTCAGTGACATTTGTTGAAAACACTATCTTTTCCCCATTTCATAGTCTTAATTCCCTTGTCAAAAATTATTACCATGTATGGAAGGATTTATGTCTGGGACCTCTATTCTATTTCTTTGGTCTGTCTGACTTTATGCTAGTATTACACTGTTTTGATTTCTTTTTTTTTCCATTTTATTTATTTTTTCAGCATAACAGTATTCATTCTTTTTGCACAACACCCAGTGCTCCATGCAAAACGTGCCCTCCCCATTACCCACCACCTGTTCCTCCAACCTCCCACCCCTGACACACTGTTTTGATTTCTAATAAGTTTTGAAATCAGGAAGTGTAAGTCCACCAGCTTTGTCCTTTTTCAAGTTTGTTTTGGATATTTAAAGTATATGCAAACAATGAATCATGGAATACTACATCAGAAGCTAATGATGTACTGTATGGTGGCTATCATAACATAATAAAAAATTTAAAAAATAAAGTCCATTAAGATTCCACCCAAATTTTAGGATTTTTTTCTATTTCTGAAGAAAATATCATTGGAATTTTGATATGAATTGCATTCAATCTGTAGATCACTTTGGCTATTATTGTCAACTTAACAATATAAAGTCTTTCGATCTATGACCATGGGAGAGTTTTCCATTTATTTATGTCTTCTTTAATTCTTTCAGCAACGTTTTATTTTTTCCAGCATACATGGGGTTTTTGCCTCCTTTGATAAGTTTATATCTAGTTAATCTTATTACTTTTGTGCTATTTTTACTGTATTGATTACATAATTTCCTTTTCCAATTGCTCTTTAGTCTGTGGAAACACTACTGATGTATCTGTGTTAATTTATGTACTGCAACTTTGCATATGCTTATTTGCTCTAACAGTTTTTTGTCAAGTCTTGGGGTTTTCAACATATAAAATCATGTAATATATGACAGAAATTTACTTCTTCATTTGTAATTCATGCCTTTTATTTCTCTTTCTTGCCTAATTCTTCTGGCTAAAACTTTAAATACGTGCTAAATAAGTGGTGAAACACACATCTTGTCTTGTTCTTGAACTTACAATAAAAGCCTTCAGTCTTTCACCATTCAGTAGTATGTTAGCTGTTGGTTTTTTGTATATGTCTTTTATTTTGTTGAGGAATTTTCTTCTATTCCTAGTTTGTTCAGTTTGTTTGTTTTTTTTTAAAGATTTTATTTATTTATTTGTCAGGGAGAGAAAGAGAGAGCAAGAGCGCACAGGCAGACAGAGTGGCAGAGGGAGAAGAAGGCTCCCTGTGGAGCAGGGAGCCCAATGTGGGACTCCATCCCAGGATGCTGGGATCATGGCCTGAGCTGAAGGCAGCCGCTTAACCAACTGAGCCACCCAGGCTTCCCTCAGTGTTTGTTTTTAATCATAAGTTGGTGTTGGATTTTGTCGAATGCTTTCTTGGCATCATTTGAGATGATTGTGTGGTATTCATCTATTATTTTGTTAATGCAGCATATTACATTAATTTCTGTATATTTAATTGTCCTTGCATTCCAGAAAGAAATCCTACTTGGTCATAGTGTATAATACTTTAACTATGCCCCTGAATTTGATTTGTTATTATTTTTGAGGATTTTTGCATTAATATACATGAAGGATACTGGTCTGAAGTATTCTTGTAGTGTCTTTTTCTGGCTTTGATGGCAGGGTAAATGATGGCCTTGTCGAATGAGTTAATAATTTTCCTCTCCTTTTCAATTTTGGGGAAGTGTTTGAAAAGAATTGTATCCTACAACTTTGCTGAATATTTATAGAATTGTACCCTGTAATTTTTCTAATTCCTTCTAGAATTATTCTTTTTAAATGTTTGATAAAATTCACCAATGAAGACATCTGGTCTAGCTATTTTCTTTGGAAGTTTTTCATTACTGATTCAGTCTCCTTAGTCAGATTTTTTGTTTCTTTATGATTCAGTCTTGGAAGGTTGATTTTCTCTAGGGCTTTGTCCATGTCATCTGGATTATCTAATTTGTTGGTGGACAACTGTTTGCAGTACTATCATAGAATCTCTTCTTATTTCTATTTATTCTATAAATCCTATTTACTTCTATACAATTAATAGTAATGTTGCTACTTTCATTTCTGATTATAGTAATTTGAGTGTTCTCTCTTTTCTATTCATCAAGTTAGATAATTGATATTTTCAAAGAATCAATTTTGAGTATAGTTGATTTTTTTCTGTTGTTTTCTATTCTCTTTTTTGTCTCCACTTTAATCTTTATTATTTCCTCCCTGCTGCAAGGTGTGGGCTTTTTTAAAAAGAGTTTATTTATTTATGTATTTAACAGAGAGAGAGAATGAGAGAGTTCACAAGCAGACAGAGAAGCCGGCGGGGGCGGGGAGCAGGCTCCCGGCTGAGCAGAGAGCCTGATGTGGGGCTCAATCCTAGACCCTGAGATCATGACCTGAGCTGAAGACAGAGACTTAAACCACTGAGCCACCCAGGTGCCCCAAGACGTGGGCTTTGGTTGTTTTTCTTTTCCTAGTTCCATAAGGTGTAAAACTGTTACTGATTTCAGGCCTTTCTTCTTTTGTAAGGTATGGCTTTACAGTATAAAGTTTTCTGTTCTCACTGTTTTTAGTATGTCCTGTGAGTTTTGGTGTATTTTGTTATTTGTTTTCATTTGGTTCAAGGTTTTTCTAATTTTCCTTGCAACCTTTTTTATCTGACTCACTGGTTATTGAAAAGTACGTTTAACTGTTACATTTCTGAATTTTCCAATTTTTCTACATTTATTGGTTTCTAGGTTTGAATCTCTTTCTGCTACTTCATTATTAGGGTATGGAAATGTTACCAAATTTTGGATGTTAATTTTGTATCCTGCAACTTTACTGAATTCACTTACTATTTCTACTAGTTTCTTTGAAGAGTCTTCAGGAGTTCCTATGTATAATATCATGTCATTTACAAATAATGACAGTTTAATATCTTTTCTAATATGAATGTCCCTTATTCCTTTTCTTTCTGATTGTTGTGGTAAGGACTTGTAGTCTTATGTTGAATAAAAGTGGCAGAAATGCACATTCCTGTCTTATTCCTGATCTTAGAAAGCTCTCAGTATTTCACCACTGAGTATGGTATTAGCTGTGGGTTTTTCATAAGTGACCTTTATTATGTTCAGATCTGTTCCCTCTAAACCCACATTGTTGACACTTATTAATGTGAACAGATGTTGAATTTTGTCAAATGTTATTTCTGCATCTGTGGAGATGAATTTTATCTTTCATTTTGCTGATGTGGTGTATCATGGGTTTTTTTATTTCTGAATGTTGAACCATCCTTACATCTCTGCAATAAATACCATTTGATCATGGTGAATGATCTTTTTAATGTAAAGTTGGATGCAGCTTGTTAGTATTTTGTTGAGAGTTTTTGCATATATATTCCCTGGAGATATTGGCCTGTACTTTTCTTTCTTTCTTTCTTTCTTTCTTTTTGTTTCTTTTGTTTTGGTGTCGGGATAGTGTTGCCTCATAGAATGTATTGAGAAGCTTTCCTCTAGAGGGAGAAAATATGGTGGAAGAGTTGGGGACCATATTTGAACTGGTCCCCTGAATTGAGTTGGATATCCACCAGACAATTCTGAAAACCCATGAAATCAGCCTGAGATGCAAAAAAGATATATCTAGATCTCTACAAACAGAATATCTCTGATGGTTGGTCTCAGGGTATGAAGAGCAGAGCCATGATTCTACTGGCAGATATCAGAAGATAAACAGAAGGGGGAGGAAACCTCCATGAATCTGCAACAGGAAAGCAAAAGCCTCCCAAACTGGGGACCAGGCACAGACTCACAGACAGGTAGCAGTGGGGAAAAGACTTTAGGGCAGCTCCCCAGACTGAAACCTGGAGCTACAGGGGTGTGTATATGAACTAAGGATAGCTTGCAGTTTTAGAAGCACAAAGGGCAGAGACATGCCCAGCCCTGGGAGCCAGGGCCAGGAGTGCTGCTATGGAGTGCACAACACAACACTGCAGTTTTTAGCAGCACAGACAGGAAAGCCTGGAAAGCTCAGTGAAGGGCAGACTGTGATCTCTCTGTTCTGGGACAGAGGTTTGGATATGGTCACTTCTGCTCTGACTCTCAGAAGAGATGCAGAAAGCTGCAGGGAAAGCTGCTGGAGAACTAACCCCCCCAAAACCGGCTTTTAAAATAAGGGAGGCAAGATGGCAGAGGAATAAGGGATCCCTATTTCAACTGGTCCGTTGAATTGAGCTGGATATATACCAGACCACTCTGAACACCCACAAAATCAGCCTGAGATGTAAGAATGCTGATGTGGGGTGCACAACACAAAACACTGTGGTTTTTAGCAGCACAGACAAAAACAGAGTCAGTGTGGAATGGAGGGCTCACTGGAGAACAGATTGCGATCTCTCAGTTCTGAGACAGAAGTTTGGATACAGTCAATTCTGCTCTGACTCTTGGAAGAGACATAGAAAACCACCAGGGGAAGTACCCAGAGAACAAAAGCCCCCACAAAACTGGTTTTCACTGAGCCCATTCCCCCCAAGAAGGCAGAGCAATTCTGCCCAAACAAGGTTGTCTGAGTAACAGCTCATCAGGCGCATCCCTGAGAAGACAGGCTGAAAGATCAAGAAGCCAACAACCCTAAGGTCCCTATAAAACAGGTGCATCTTCCTTGGGTTGTGGTCAATAATTTGGACCCTGTACATTCCCTCAACCACCTCTCAACAGAATGACTAAGAGGAGGAAACCCCCACACAGAAAAATTTCAGAGACTGTGACCTCTGCCACAGAAGTAATGGATATGGATATAAGCAAGATGTCAGAGTTAGATTTCAGGGTAACAGTTATGCAGACAAGAGCTGACTTGGAGAAAACCATTAACAGCAACATAGATTCTCTAAGGGCAGAAGTGAGAGCTTATCTGGCAGAACTTAAAAACGCTATCAATGAGATCCAATCTAATCTAGATACTCTAACAGCTAGGGTAAATAAGACAGAAGAACAAATTAGTGATCTAGAAGACAAATTCATAGAAAAGAAGGGTCAGGAGGAGGCTTGGAACAAACAGCTTAGAATCCATGAAAACAGAATTAGAGAAATAAATGATGCCATGAAACATTCCAATGTCAGAATTATTGGGATCTCTGAGGGTGTAGAGAGAAAGAGAGGACTAGAAGATAGATATGAGCAAATCCTAGCTGAAAATTTCCCTAATCTGGGGAAAAAAACAAGCATTTGTGTCCTAGAAGCAGAGAGAACACCTCCCAAGATCAAGAAAAATAAACCAATGTCCAGGCATGTAATAGTAAAACTGACAATTCTTAAAACCAAGGAAACCATCTTAACGGCAGTTAGGGGGAAAAGATTCCTTACATACAAAGGGAGGAACATCAGAATAAAGTTATACCTTTCCACTGAGACCTGGAAAGCCAGAAAGGGCTGGCAAGACATATTCAGGGTAATAAATGAGAAGAACATGCAGCCAAGAATACTTTATCTGGCAAGGCTGTCATTCAGAATGGATGGAGAGGTAAGAAGCTTCCAGTACTGGCTGAAACTGAAAGAATATGTGACCACTAAGCTGGCCCTGCAATAAATATTAATGGAGTTCTATAAAAGGAGAAAGACCCCAAGAGTTATATAGAATAGAAATATACAGAAACAATCTATAGAAACAAGGACTTCACAGGCAACGTGATGACAATAAAGATCATCTTTCAATAATCACTCTCAACGTGAATAGCCTAAATGCTCCCATGAAATGGCACAGGGTTGAAGATTGGATAAAAAGACAGGACCCATCTATATGCTGTCTACAAGAGACTCATTTTGAACCTAAAGATACATTCAGACTGAATGTGAAGGGATGGAGAGCCATTTTTCATGCCAATGGACTTCAAGGGAAAGCTGGGATAGCAATTCTTATTTCTGACAAATTAGAGTTTAAGCTAAAAACTGTAGTTAGAGATACAGAAGGACACATTCTTCAAGGGTCTATCCAGCAAAAGGATCTAACAGTTGTAAATATTTATGTACCCAACATGGGAGCAGCCAACTACATAAGCCAACTGTTAACCAAAATAGAGACATGTTGATAATAATATGTTAATAGTAGGAGACCTTAACAATCCACTCTCAACAATAGACAGGTCATCTAAGCAGAAAATCAATAAAGAAACAAGAGTTTTGCATGACACACTGGACCAGATGGGCCTCATAGATATATACAGAACATTCCACCCTAAAACAATAGAATACTCATTCTTCTTGAATGCACATAGAACTTTCTCCAGAATAGACCACATACTGGGTCACAAATCAGGGCCTAACCAATTCCAAAAGATTGAGATTATTCCCTGCATATGTTCAGACCACAATGCTTTGAAACTGGAACTCAATCACAAGAAAAAAATTGGAAGAACTTCAATCACTTGGAAGCTAAAGACCACCCTGATAAAGAATGTTTGGGTCAACCAGGAAATCAAAGAAGAACTTAAGCAATTCATGGAAACCAATGAGAATGAACACACATGGGTCCAAAAGTTATGGGATATGGCAAAGGCAGTCCTAAGGAGGAAATATATAGCTAGCTAAGCCTCACTCAAAAAAAAATCTCAAACACACAAATTAACTTTACACTCTAAAGAACTGGAGAATCCGGGCGCCTGGGTGGCTCAATGGGTTAAGGCCTCTGCCTTCGGCTCAGGTCATGATCGCAGCATCCTGGGATCGAGCCCCGCATCTGGCTCTCTGCTCATCAGGGAGCCTACTTCCCCCTCTCTCTGCCTGCCTCTCTGCCTACTTGTGATCTCTCTCTCTCTGTGTCAAATAAATAAATAAAATCTTTAAAAAAAAGAACTGGAGAATCAACAACAAACAAAGCCTAAGCCACACAGAAGAAGAGAAATATTAAGATTAGAGGAGATATCAATGAATTAGAAACCAGAAATACAGTAGAGCACACCAACGAAACTAGAAGCTGGTTCTTTGAAAGAATTAATAAGCTCAATAAACCACTGGCCTTACTTTTCCAAAAGAAAAGAGAAAGGACCCAAATTAATAAAATTATGAATGAAAGAGGAGAGATCACTACTAACACCAAAGAAATAGAAACAATTATTAGAAATTATTATCAGAAACCATATGCCAGTAAATTAAGCAACATGAAAGAAATGCATGCCTTCCTGGAAACCTATAAACTAACGAGACTGAAACAGGAAGAAATTGACAACCTGAATAAACCAATAACCAGTAATGAGATTGAAAACAATGATCAAAAACCTCCCATAAAACAAGAGTCCAGGGCCTGATGTACTCCCTGCGGAATTCTACCAAACATTCAAAGAAAAAATAACACCTATTATTCTGAAGCTATTTTAAAAAATAGAAACAGAAAAAAAGATCCTAACTCATTCTATGAGGCCACCATTATCTTTTTTTTAATTAAATTTAATTTTTTTCAGTGTTCCAAAATTCATTGTTTTTGCCCCACACCCAGTGCTCCATACAAAACGTGCCCTCCATAATACCCACCAATAGGCTCACCCCCTCAACTCCCTCCCTTCCAAAACTCTCAGTTTGTTTCTTAGAGTCCACAGTCTCTCATGGTTTGTCTCCCCCTCTGATTTCCCCCAACTCCCTTCTTCTCTCCATCTCCCAGTGTCCTCCATGTTATTCCTTATGCTCCACAAGTAAGTGAAACCATATGATAATTGACTTTCTCTGCTTGACTTCTTTCACTCAGCATAATCTCTTCTAGTCCTGTCCATGTTGATACAATGGTTGGGTATTCATCCTTTCTAATGGAGGCGTAATATTCCTTTGTATATATGGACCATATCTTCTTTATCCATTCTTCTGTTGAAGAACATCTTGGTTCCTTCCACAGTTTGGCGACTGTGGAGGCCACCATTATCTTGATTCTAAAACCAGGCAAAGACTCCATCAAAAAGAAGAATTTCAGACCAATAGTCCTGTTGAATATGGATGCCAAAGTTCTCAACAAGATCATAGCTAATAGGATCCAACAGTACATTAAAAGGATTATCCATCACCACCAGGTGTGTTTTATCCCTGGGATGCAAGTGTAGTTCAACATTTGCAAATCAATCAGTGTGATAGAACACAGTAATAAGAGAGGAGACAAGATCCATCTCAATTGATGCAAAAACCCATTTGACAAAATACAACATCCTTTCCTGATTAAACTCTTTGGAGTATAGAGATAGAGGGAACATTCCTCAATTTCATAAAAACCATCTATGAAAAGCCCACAGTGAATATCATTCTCAATGGGGAAAAGCTGACAGCTTTTCCCTTAAGACCAGGAATACGACAAGGATGCCCAGTCTTACCACTATTGTTCAAGATAGTACTGGGAGTCCTAGCAACAACAATCAGGCAACAAAAAGAAATAAGATATTTAAACTGGCAGAGAAGAAATCCAATTCTATCTCTTCCCAGACGATATAATTTATGAGGAAAACCACCCCCAAATTACTAGAATTCATAAAGCAATTCACTAATGTGACACAATACAAAATCAATGCACAGAAATCAGTTGTTTTCTAATACACTAACAATGTAACTGTAGAAAGAGAAATTAGGGAATCAATTCCATTTACAATAGCACCAAAAACCATAGTATAGCCTGGAATAAACCTAACCAAAGAGGTAAAGGATCTATACTCTAGAAACTATAGAACACTCATTAAAGAAACCGAAGACACAAAAAGATGGAAAAACATTCCATGCTCATAGACCAGAAGAATGAACATTGTTAAAAATGTCTATAATACCCACAGCAATCTATACTTTCAATGCCATCTTGATCAAAATGCCAATAGCATTTTTCAAAGTGCTGAAACAAACAATCCTAAAATTTGTATGGAGCCAGAAAGATCCCAAATTGCCAAAGAAATTTTGAAAATAAAATCAAAGCTGGAGCATCACGTTGCCTGATTTCATGTTATATTACAAAGCTGTGATCACCAAGACAGCATGGCACTCATACAAGAACGGACACTCAAACAAATGGAACAGAATAGAGAGCCCAGATATGGACCGTCAACTCTATGGTCAAATAATCTTCGACAAATCAGGAAAAAATATCCAATGGAAAAAAGACAGTCTCTTCAATAAATGGTGCTGAGAAAATTGGACAGCTATATACAGAATAATGAAACTCAATCATTCTTATACCATACACAATGATATACACAAAATGGATGAAAGACCTCACTGTGAGACAGGAATCCATCATAATTCTAGAGGAGAACATAGGCAGTAACCTCTTTGACATGGACCACAGCAAATTCTTTCAAGACATGCCTCTGAAGGCAAGGGAAACAAAAGCAAGAATAAACTTTTGGGACTTCCTCAAGATCAAAAGCTTCTGTACAGCAAAGGACAGAGTCAACAAAACAAAGAGACAACCCGTGGAATGGGAGAAGATATTTGCAAATGACACTACAAATAAAGGGCTGATATCAAAGATCCATAAAGAACTTCTCAAAGTTATTTGGGGGTGTTGAACCCCCAAAACAAATAATCAAGCCAGAAAATGGGAAGAAGACATGAAGAGATATTTCCCTAAAGAAGACATACAAAAAACTAACAAACACATGAAATAATGTTCATTATCATTAGCCATCAGGGAAATTCAAATCAAAACCACATTGAGATACCACCTTACATCAGTCAGAATGGCAAAAATTGACAAGAAACAGCAATTGTTGGAGAGGTTGTGGATTAAGGGGAACCTTCTTACACTGTTGGTGGTAATGCAAGTTGGTACAGCCACTTTGGAAAACAGTGTGGAGATTTCTCAAAAAAATTAAAATAGAACTACCCTATGACCCTGCAATTACTATTGGGTATTTACCCCAAAGATACAGCTGTAGTGGGAAAAAATGAGGCCCGTGCATTGCAATGTTTATAGCAGCAATGTACACAATAGGCAAACTGTGGAAAGAGCTAAGATGCCCTTCAATGGATGAATAGATAAAGAAGATGTTGTCCATATATACAACGGAATATTACTCAGCCATCAGAAAGGATGAATACCCAACTTTTGCATCAACATGGATAGAATTAGAAGAGGGTAAGTCAAGCAGAGAAAGTCAATTATCATATGGTTTCACTTCTCTGTGAAACATGGAGAACATTAGGCGAAGGAAGGGAAAAATGAAGAAGGGTAAATTGGAGGAGGAGATGAACCATGAGAGACTATGGACTCCAAGAATCAAACTGAAGGTTTTAGAGGGGTGGGGGTGGGGGGATGACTTAGTCCAGTGATAGGTATTAAGGAGGGCACATACTGTATGGATCACTGGGTGTTATAAACAAACAATGAATCATGGATGGAACACTACATCAAAAATTGATGATGTACTCTATGGTTAATAACATAACATTAAAAGAAAAATTAGACAGCAATCTGCAAAAGAATGAAACTTGAGGAGCCCCTAGGTGACTCAGTGGGTTAAAGCCTCTGCCTTCGGCTCGGGTCATAATCCCAGGGTCCTGGGATTTATCCCCGCATCGGGCTCTCTGCTCAGCAGGAAGCCTGCTTCTCCCTCTCTCTCTCTGCCTGCCTCTCTGCCTACTTGTGATCTCTGTCAGTCAAATAAATAAATAAAATCTTTTAAAAAAAAAGAATGAAACTTGACTGTTTTCTTACACCATATGCAAAACTAAACTCAAAACAGACTGAGGACCTAATTCTGCAACCTGAAGCCATAAAAATCCTAGAAGAGAACATGGGCAGTAAGTCTCTGACACTGGCCATAGCAACATTTTTCTAACTGTATCTCCTGAGGCAAGGGAAATAGAAGCAAAAATAAACTATATGGACTATATTAAAATAAGAGTTTTGCACAATGAAGGAAACAATCGACAAAAGTAAAAGAAAATTTAACAAATAGGATATTTTCAAATGACATATCTGATAAAAAGTTTTTATCCAAAATATACAAAGAACTAATATAACTCAACACCCCAAAACTGAATAATCTAATTTAAAATGGGAAGAAGATATGAGTAGACATTTTCCCAAAGAAGACATACAGATGGCCAACAGACACATGAAAAGATGTTCAACATAACTCATCATCAAGGAAATGCAGATCAAAACTACAGTGTGAGGAGTACCTCAGTGGCTCAGTTGTTTGGGCTTCCCACTCTTAATTTTGGCTCAGGTCATGATCTCACTGTTCTGAAACCAAGCCCTGCCTGCTTGAGATTCTCTCTCTCCCTCTCTCTCTCTACACCCTGCCACTTGCTCACACACACTCTCTCTCTAAAATAAATAAATAAATCTTTTTAAAAAAACTACAAAGAGATAACACCTCACATCTGTCAGAATGGCTAAAATCAATAATACAAAAAGCAATAGGTGTTGGCCAGGATATAGAGACAGGGGAACCCTCTTGCACTGTTCAAGGGAGTGCAAAATGGTGCAGCCATTGTAGAAAACAGTGGGAGATTCCTCAAAACGTTAAAATTAGAACTACCTGAGACACCTGGGTGTCTCAGATGGCTAAGCATCTGCCTTCGGCTCAGGTCGTGATATCAGGGTCCTGGAATCAAGCCCTATATTAGACTCCCTGCTCAGTGGGGAGCCTGCTTCTCTCTTTCCCTCTACTACTCCCTTTGTTTGTGCTCTCTTGCTTTCTCTGTCAAATAAATACATAAAATCTTTTTAAAAATCAGAACTACCCTATAATCCAGCAATTACACTACTAGGTATTTACCCAAAGAATACAAAAATACTAATTCAAAAGGATACATGCAGTCCAATGTTTATGAAAGCATTACCTACAATAGCCAAATTATGGAAAGACCCCAAGTGTCTATCAACTGATGAGTGGATAAAGAATATGTGATATATATATCACCTATTATATCTATCTATCATCTTATTCAGCCATTAAAAAGAATGAAATCTGGAGAGAGACAAGACGGCGGGAAGTAGGAGGAGGTGCCATTTCAACCTGTACCTTAAGGTGAGCTGATTACCTACCAAAGAACTCCGATCACCCATGAAATCAGCCTGAGATCAGAATTATACACGTCTGGATCTCTACAGGGGCAGAAGACACCAGTGGGCAGGTAAAGTGGAGTGGGAACGTCGGAATGATATTGGAAGATAAACAAAAGGGGGAGGGAGCCACCAGAGGCGACCCATTGGAAAGTAATACCCCAATACGAGAGTGCCCTGCGTCTGGGGACCAGCATTAACGTGGAGTCTGGTTGAAACACTCAAAAAGAGCAAAGGATTGTGGGGGGAAATTGTGGGAATCAGGGCAGTTAGGGACAGGGACTTAAGTCCCCAGACCCAGGACAGTCACCCCTGGCGTAGAGCCAAAGAGAGTGTGGCAGAGAAACCAGGTCTTGGTCCCTGAGCCGCCAGTCCACCTGAGAGTGGGGTCCGGCTCCTGTGAGGGGCTGGGAGCCTTGCCAGCTGGCAAAAGCACAGTCTTTTTCCAGTTCCCACCCAAGTGCCGTGCCATGCTATCAGAGTCTGAGTCGCGCCCCATGCCCTCCCCTGAGAGAGGTGTGCGCAGGTGCCAGCTCGGCGCTCTCAGACCTGGAAAGACTAGGCACTACCATCCCGGGCCAGCGGGAAATTCTCAGTGTGCAATCGCTGCTCGGAACCTCTCTGGCAGTCCGGAGCTGCCCAAACAGCCGCCACTGTCATGGTTTTGGGTACAAGCAGGAGTTCCTCTGCCCCCAGGGACCACGACTTGGAAAGTGCTCTGCCAGTGGCCGAGGGGGAACTTATGTGCTCTGCAGCACCTAGAGGGGAACAGACTGAGGCTTCTCTCTGAGAGGGAGGTCTGGGTGCAGTTTGCTTTCCTCTAAACCTCCAAAAACCATCAAAAGCTGTCAAGGCGAGAAAAAAAAATGAACAAACAAACATAAAAACCTCCAGAGAACAAAAGCCTGAAAAACCGGTTTCCTCAGAGCCCACACCCTTGAGGAGGGTGGGAGGACTTAACTCAGGGAACATTGCCTGAAAACCCACGTAGCAGGCCCCGCCCCCAGAAAGCCAAACCGGGGGTGGGGGGGTGGGGGGGGGTGGGGGGGTGGAGAAAAAAAAGACGACAAGAGAACAACCACCACTACTTCATAGATACAACTTTTATTTTATTTTTTTAAATTAATTTATTTATTTTTATTTGCTTATTTACAGCATAACAGTGTTCATTGTTTTGGCATCACACCCAGTGCTCCATGCAGTACGTGCCCTCCCTATTACCCACCACCTGGTTCCTCAACCTCCCACCCCACCCCACCCCCTCCCGCCGCCCCTTCATAACCCTCCGGTTGTTTTTCAGAGTCCATAGTCTCTCATGGTTCATCTCCCCTTCCAGTTTCCCTCAACTCCCTCTCCTCTCCATCTCCCCATGTCCTCCATGTTATTTGTTATGCTCCACAAATAAGTGAGACCATATGATACTTGACTCTCTCTGCTTGACTTATTTCGCTCAGCATAATTTCTTCCAGTCCTGTCCATGTTGCTACAAAAGTTGGGTATTCGTCCTTTCTGATGGAGGCATAATACTCCATTGTACAACTTTTATTTTTAATTCATTCCCACTATTCTGGTTCATTATTTTTATATAGATAGTTTTTTTTAAAGATTTTATTTATTTATTTGACAGAGAGAGAGATCACAAGTAGGCAGAGAAGCAGGCAGAGAGAGAGGAGGAAGCCGGCTCTCTGCTCCCTGTGGAGCAGAGCGCCCGATGAGGGGCTCGATCCCAGGACTCTGGGATCATGACTTGAGCCGAAGGCAGCGGCTTAATCCACTGAGCCACCAGGCGCCCCTATAGATAGTTTTTTAACCTATTTACCATCATAGTGAGATGTCCAGTACATCAAATTCCATAATAACCTTTTAACCTGATCTTTTTGATACATATACCCGTGTTTTTCTTTTGCTTTTCTATTTTTTAATTTTTTTAAATTTTAGTTTAGTTTATTCTTTTTTTATTTTTATTTTTTAACATTCATATAGAGTTAAATTTCAAAGTAATCCCCTTTCCCCAATCAATGCTAACCCTATAGTTAAACCAATTTTTAATCCCCCTTTATCTTAGGAAAGTTGAGTCCTTTAGCAAAGATATCAAAATACATCCAGGAAGAATCAAAATAACCTTCCGCACCCACACTGAGAATTCATAACCACTCTCCCATCTTTTTCTTCCACCAGTGTTTCTGTGTATTTGTGTTTGTCCTGATTGTATATAAATCTTATACTTGGGGTTCTTTTTGACAAGGTTCTTTTTTTTTCTTTTTGCTTTTATATATATATATACATATATATATATACATATATATATACATATATATATATATACATATATATACATATATATATATACATATATATATACATATATACATATATATATACATATATATATATACATATATATATATACATATATATATATATACATATATATATATTCTCTTGTCATATACTTTTATCAGTCTTTTTGTTTGTATACGTCATAAATCTTACATTGGGGCCCATTTGGGCTAAGCCTTCTCTTTTATCTTTTTTTTTCCTGTCACTCTCTCTCTCTTTTTTTTCTTTTTCTTTTCTTTTTTCTCTCTTTCTTTTTTCTTTCATTTGGGTGGGGACTCCTGATTGCTCAGAAGCGTTCCAGGGTGCACCTTGACTGCACCACCATCAATATATCCAGCTACATCCATTCAGCCATCTCTCACCAAAATGACTAGGAGGAGGAATGCCCAACAGAAGAAAAATTCAGAGGATGGGACTTCTGCAACAGAGCTAATGGCTATCAACATAGACAATATGTCATAAAGGGAATTCAGGCTAACAATTATCCAGGCAATAGCTAGGTTGGAGAAAGTCAGGGATGACAAAATGGAGTTGATTAGGGCAGAACTGAAAGCCACCAGGGATGATGTTCACAATGTTCTCAATGAGTTCCAGTCTAATCTAACTTCTCTAAAAGCTAGGGTAACTGAGACAGAAGATAGAATTAGTGATCTGGAGGACAAACTGGTAGAGAAAAAGGATCAGGAGGAAGCCTGGAACGAACAGCTTAGAAGCCACGAAAACAGAATTAGGGAAATAAATGACGCCATGAAACATTCCAACGTCAGAATTTTTGGAATCCCTGAGGGGAAGGAAAACGAAAGAAGACTAGAAGATATAGTTGAACAAATTCTCCATGAAAATTTTCCCAACCTCGCAAATGGAGCCAGCGTTGGAGTGCTAGAGGCAGAAAGGTTTTCCCCCAAGATCATAGAATCTAGAAAGACCTTGAGACACCTGATTGTGAAAATGATGAATCATAATTGTAGACAGGAGCTCTTGAAAGCAGCTAGGACAAAGAAAATCCTTATGTACAGAGGAAAGCCCATCAGAATAGCGTCAGACCTGTCCACGGAAACCTGGCAAGCCAGAAAGGGCTGGCAAGATGTATTCAGGGCACTAAATGAGAAGAACATGCAGCCAAGAATACTTTATCCAGCAAGACTGACATTCAAAATGGATGGACAGATTAAAAAAAAAAAATGGATGGACAGATAAAGAGCTTCCGAGACTGGCAAGGTTTAAAAGAGTATGAGACCACCAAGCTGATACTGCAGGAAATATTAAGGGGGAGTTCTATAAAAGAGGAAAAATCCTAAGAATATCATTGAACAGAAACATACGGAGACAATCTATAGAAACAAAGACTTCACAGGTAATATGATGTCAATAAAAACGTTTCTCTCAATAATCACTCTCAACGTCAATGGCCTAAATGTGCCCATAAAATGACACAGGGTTGCAGATTGGATAAAATGACAGGACCCATCCATATGTTGTCTACAAGAGACCCATTTTGAACCTAAGGATACACCCAGACTGAAAGCGAAGGGATAGAGAAGCATCTTTCATGTCAATGGACCCCAAAAGAAACCTCGGGTAGTGATTCTCGTATCAGATAGATTAGATTTTAAACTAAAGACTGTAGTCAGAGATACAGAAGGACACTACATCGTTTTTAAAGGGTCTATCCACCAAGAAGATCTAACAAGTGTAAATATTTATGCCCCCAATATGGGAGCAGCCAATTACATAAGAAAACTGTTCATCAAGATAGAGTCATATTGATATGAATACATTAATAGTAGGAGATCTTAACATGCCACTCTCAGTAACAGACAGATCATCCAAGCAGAAAATCAATAAAGAAACAAGAGCATTGAATGACACATTGGACCAGATGGACCTCATAGATATATACAGAACATTCCACCCTAAAGCAAGAGAATACTCATTCTTCTCAAGTGCACATGGAACCTCTCTAGAATAGACCACATACTGGGTCACAAATCAGGGCTCAACTGATAGCAAAAGATTGAGATTATTCCCTGCGTATTCTCAGACCACAGTGCTTTGAAACTGGAGCTCAACCAGAAGGAAAAGTTTAGAAGGAACTCAAACACCTGAAGCTAAAGACCATCTTGCTTAAGAATGCTTGGATCAACCAGGAGATTAAAGAAGAACTTCAACAATTCATGGAAACCAACGAGAATGAAGACACTTCAGTCCAAAACCTATGGGATACAGCCAAGGCGGTCTTAAGGGGGAAATACATAGCCATCCAAGCCTCCCTCAAAAAACTGGAAAATCCAGAATACACCATCTGTCTCTACACCTTAAAGAACTGGAGAATCAACAACAAACTAAACCAACTCCACACATAAGAAGGCAAATAATCAAGATTAGAGCAGAGATCAATGAGGTAGAAACTAGAGATACAGTAGAACATATCAATGAAATTAGAAGCTGGTTTTTTTTAAAGAATCAATAGGATCAATAAACCATTGGCCACACTAATCCAAAAGAAAAGAGAGTAATCCCAAATTAATAAAATTATGAATGAAAAGGGAGAGATCACTACTAACACCAAGGAAGTAGAAACAATAATCAGAAGTTATTATCAACAGTTATATGCCAATAAGTTAAGCAACCTAGATGAAATGGATGCATTCCTGGAAAACTATAAACTGCCAAAATTGAACCAGGAAGAAATCGACAACGGGAATAGACTGATATCCAGTAACAAGATTGAAGCAGTGATCAAAAACCTCCCAAAAAACAAAGAGCCCAGGACCTGACGGATTCCCTGGGGAATTCTACCAAACTTTCAAAGAAGAAATAACACCTAGTCTCCTGAAGCTGTTTCAAAAAATTGAAGCAGAAGGAAAACTTACAGATTCTTTTTATGAAGCCAGCATTACCTTGATCCCCAAACCAGGCAAAGACCACATCAAAAAGGAGAATTTCAGACCAATATCACTGATGAATATGGATGCTAAGATTCTCAACAAGATCCTAGCAAACAGGATCCAGCAGCACATTAAAAAGATTATCCACCATGACCAGGTGGGATTCATCCCTGGGTTGCAAGGTTGGTTCAACATTCGCAAATCAATCAATGTGATAGAACAAATCAATAAGAGAAGAGAGAAGAGCCATACGGTCCTCTCAATTGATGCAGAAAAAGCATTTGACAAAATCCAGCATCTGTTCCTGATTAAAACGCTTCAAAGTATAGGGATAGAGGGAATATTCCTGAACTTCAAAAAATCTATCTATGAAAGGCCCACAGCAAATACCATCCTCAATGGGAAAAAGCTCACAGCCTTCCCGTTGAGATCAGGAACATGACAAGGATGCCAACTCTCACCACTCTTGTTCAACATAGTATTAGAAGTCCTAGCAATGGCAATCAGACAACAAAGAAAAATAAAAGGTATCCAAATTGGCAAGGAAGAAGTCAAACTCTCTCTCTTCACAGATGACATGCTTCTTTATATGGAAAACCCCAAAGACTCCACCCCCAAACTACTATAACTCATACAGCAATTCAGTAATGTGGCAGGATACAAAGTCATGTACAGAAATCGGTGGTTCTCTTATACACTAACAATGAAAATGTAGAAAGGGAAATTAGAGAATTGATTCCATTTACTATAGCACCAAGAACCATAAGATCCCTGGCAATAAACCCAACCAAAGAGGTAAAGGATCTGTACTCATGGAACTACAGAACACTCATGAAAGAAACTGAAGAAGACACAAAAAGATGGAAGAACATTCCATGCTCTTGGATCGGAAGAATAAACATTGCTAAAATGTCTATACTGCCTAGAGCAATCTATACTTTTAATGCCATTCCGATCAAAATTCCACCAGTATTTTTCAAAGAGCTGGAGCAAATAATCCTAAAATTTGTATGGAATCAGAAGAGACCCCAAATTATTTGTTATGCTCCACAAATAAGTGAGACCATATGATACTTGACTCTCTCTGCTTGACTTATTTCGCTCAGCATAATTTCTTCCAGTCCTGTCCATGTTGCTACAAAAGTTGGGTATTCGTCCTTTCTGATGGAGGCATAATACTCCATTGTGTATATGGACCACATCTTCCTTATCCATTCATCCGTTGAAGGGCATCGTGGTTCTTTCCACAGTTTGGCGACCGTAGCCATTGCTGCAATAAACATTGGGGTACAAATGGCCTTTCTTTTCACTACATCTGTATCTTTGGGGTAAATACCCAGCAGTGCAATTGCAGGGTGTGATGCCAAAACAATGAACACTGTTATGCTGTAAATAAGCAAATAAAAATAAATAAATTAATTAAAAAAAAAAGAAGAGACCCCAAATTGCTAAGGAAATGTTGAAAAACAAAAATAAAACTGGCAGCATCACGTTACCTGATTTCAAGCTTTACTACAAAGCTGTGATCACCAAGACACCATGGTATTGGCATAAAAACAGACACATAGACCAGTGGAACAGAGTAGAGAGCCCAGATATGGACCCTCAACTCTATGGTCAAATAAGCTTCGACAAAGTAGGAAAAAATATACAGTGGAAAAAAGACAGTCTCTTCAATAAATGGTGCTGGGAAATTGGACAGCTATATGTAGAAGAATGGAACTCGACCATTCTCTTACACCATACACAAAGATAAACACAAAGATAAATGGAAAAAAGACCTCAATGTGAGACAGGAATCCATCAGAATCCTAGAGGAGAACATAGGCAATAACTTCTTTGATATCAACCACAGCAACTTCTTTCAAGATATGCCTCTAAAGGCAAAGGAAACAAAAGCGAAAATGAACCTTTGGGCCTTCATCAAGATCAAAAGCTTCTGCACAGCGAAGGAAACAGTCAACAAAACAAAGAGGCAACCACAGAATGGGAGAAGATATTCACAAATGAGAGTACAGACAAAAGGTTGATATCCAGGATCTATAAAGAACTTCTTAAACTCAACACACACAAAACAGATAATCATGTCAAAAAATGGGCAGAAGACATGAACAGACACTCCTCCAATGAAGACGTACAAATGGCTTTGAGACACATGAAAAAATGTTCATCATCACGAGCCATCAGGGAGATTCAAATTAAAACCACATTGAGACACCACCTTACACCAGTTAGAATGGCCAAAATTAACAAGACAGGAAACAACGTGTGTTGGAGAGGATGTGGACAAAGGGGAACCCTCTTCCACTGTTGGTGGAAATGCAAGTTGGTGCAGCCCCTTTGGAGAACAGTGTGGAGATTCCTCAAGAAATTAAAAATAGAGCTTCCCTATGACCCTGCCATTGCACTACTGGGTATTTACCCCAGAGATACAGATGTAGTGAAAAGAAGGGCCATCTGTACCCCAATGTTTATAGCAGCAATGGCCACAGTCACCAAACTGTGGAAAGAACCAAGATGCCCTTCAACGGACCAATGGATAAGGAAGATATGGTCCATATACACTATGGAGTATTATACCTCCATCAGAAAAGATGAATACCCAACTTTTTTAGCAACATGGATGGGACTGGAAGGAATTATGCTGAGTGAAATAAGTGAAACAGAGAGAGTCAAGTATCATATGGTTTCACTTATTTGCGGAGCATAACAAATAACATGGAGGACATAGGGAGATGGAGAGGAGATGGGAGTTGAGGGAAATTGGAAGGGTAGGTGAACCATGAGAGACTATGGACTCTGAAAACCAATATGAGGGTTTTGAAGGGGCGGGGGGTGGGAGGTTGGGGGAGCCAGGTGGTGGGTATTAAGGAGGGCACATATTGCATGGAGCACTGGGTGTTTTGCAAAAACAATGAATTCTGTTATGCTGAAAAGAAATAAAAAAAACATATTAAAAAAAGAATGAAATCTTATCATTTGCAAGGTCATGGATGGAGCTAAAGATATAATGCTAAACAAATCAGGTCATTCAGAAGAAGACAGTTACCATATGATTTCTTTTTTATTGTATTGTATTTATTTATTTAATTTTAATTTTAATTTTATTTTACTCTAATTCCAGTTAGTTAACATACACTGTCACATTAGTTTCGGGTAGCACAGATATTTTAACAGTATTTGTTCTTCCAATCCATGAGCATGAAATGTCTTTCCATTTCTTTGGGTCATCTTCAGTGTTGTGAAATTGAATCCCACATTTTACAGTTTTCAGAGTCCAATTCTTTGTATGCCTTATTCCACCTCTGGTTAGGTTTCTTCCCAAGTATCTTATTATTTTTTTCATCAGTGTTTAATTGTTTTCAGAGTACAAGTCTTTATACACCTTTCTTTACCTCTTTGGTTGAATTTCTTCCCAGGTATCTCATCATTTTTGTCACTATTGTAAATGTGATTGTTTTCTTAATTTTTCTTTCTGCTGCTTCATTATTAGTTTGTAGAAATGTAACAGATTTCCACATACTGATTTTGTGTTCTGCAACTCTATTGAATTTATCAGTTCTACTAATTTCTTGATGGAATCTTTTAAAAAAATTTTTTAAATTTAAATTCAATGTAGTTAACATACAGTGTATTATTAGTTTCAGGGGTAGAATTTAGTGATTCTTCAGTCTCGTATAACACCCAGTGCTCATTACACCCAGTGTCCTCTTTAATGACCATCACCCAATTACTCCACCCTCCCCCTACCTTCTTTCCAGCAACCCTCAGTTTGTTTCTTTTTTTTTTTTTAAGATTTATTTATTTATTTATTTGAGGGCAGGAGAGCACGAGCAGGAGGGGGAGAGGGAGAGGGAGACAGAATCCCCAGCAGATTCAACACTGAACATGGAGCCTGAGGTGGGGCTTGATCCCTAGGATCATGACCTGAACCAAAGGCAGACACTTAGACGCCTGAGCCACCTCAGTCTTATATAATACCAAGTGCTCATTACATCACGTGCCCTCCTTAATGTCCATCACCCAGTTACTCCTTCCCCCTATCCTCTTCCCTACCAGCAACCCTCAGTTTGTTTCTTGTGATTAAGAGTCTCATGGTTTGTCTCCCTCTCTGATTTCATCTTGTTTTATTTTTAACTCTCTTCCCCTATGAACCTCTGTTTGTTTCCTACATTCCACATGAGTGAGATCATATGACAATCATCTTTCTCTGATTGGCTTATTTCACTTAGCGTAATACCCTCTAGTTCCATTCATGTCGTTGCAAATAGCGAGATTTCATTTTTTGATGGCTAACTATATATATATATATATATATATATATATATATATATATATCACATCTTCTTTATGCATTCATCTGTCAGTGGACATCTGGGCTCTTTGCATAGTTTGGCTATTATGGACACTGCTGCTATAAACATTGGGGTGCAGGTGCCCCTTTAGATCACTACATTTGTATCTTCAGGGTAAATCCCTAATAGTGCAATTGCTGTGTTATAACATAGCTCTATTTTCAAATTTTTGAGGAGCCTCCGTACTGTTTTCCAGAGTTGCTGCACCAGCTTGCGGTCCCACCAGCAGTGTTAAGAGGATTCCCCTTTCTCTGCATCCTCACCAACATCTGTTGTTTCCTGATTTATTAATTTTAGCCATTCTGACTGGTGTGAGGTGGTATCCCATTGTGGTTTTGATTTGTATTTCCCTGATGCCGAGTGATGTGGAGCATCTTTTCATGTGTCTGTTGGCCATTTGGATGCTTTCTTTGGAGAAGTGTCTGTTCCTGTCTTCTGCCCATTTCTTGATTGGATTATTTGTTCTTTGGATGTTGAGTTTGATAAGTTCTTTATAGATTTTGAATACTAGTCCTTTATCTGATAAGACTTTGCCAATATCTTCTCCCATTCATTGTCTTTTGACAGTCAACAAAACAACAAAACCTCAGTTTGTTTCTAATAGTTAATAGACTATTATGGTTTGCCTCCCTCTCTTTTTTAAAAAAATATCATTTATTTATTTGACAGAGAAAGACACAGCAGGAGAGGGAACACAAGCAGGGGGAGTTGGAGAAAGAGAAGTAGGCTTCCTGTTGAGCAGGGAGCCTGATGCCAGGTTCAGTACCAGGACCTTGGGATCATGACCTGAGCTGATGGCAGATGCTTGATGACTGAGCCACCCAGGTGCCCCAACTTCCCTCTCTGTTTTTTATCTTATTTTATTTTTATATTTATTTTTCCTTCTCTTTCTCTATGTTCATCTATTTTGTTTCTTAAACTCCACACATGACTGAAATCATATGGTATTTGTCTTTCTCTGACTTATTTTGCTTAGCGTGATATCCTTCAGTTTCATCCACATCATTGCAGATGATAAGATTTTATTATTTTTAGTGGCTGATTAATATTCCATTATATATATATCAATATTTAAATAGTATATATATATATATATGTATATATATCACATTTTATCCATTCATCTGTTGATGAACACCTGGGCTTTTCCCATATTTTGGATACTGTGGACATTACTGCTATAAACATTGGCAGTGGGGGGCCTAGGTGGTTCAGTTGGTTAAGCACCTGCCTTCATGTCAGGTAATGATCCCAGGGTCCTGGGACCAAACTGCTGGTCAGGCTCCCATCTTATCAGGGAGCCTGCTTCTCCTTCTCTTCTCTGCTTGTTCTCTCTGTTGCTATCACTGCCTCTCTCTCTCAAATAAACAAAATCTTTTTAAAATTAAAAGAAAATAAACATTGTGAGTGCATGTGCCCATTCAAATCACTATTTTAGTATCCTTTGGATAAATGCCTAGTAGTGCAATTGTTGGGACATTGGATAGTGCTATTTTTAATTTTTTGAGGAACCTCCACACTTTTTTCCAGAGTGCCTTTACCAGTTTGCATTCTAGGGGTGTTAATGCCCCTTATTATTATTGCATTATTATCAAATAGTTCCTTAATGTTTGATTTTAACAGTTTTATGTATTTGGGTTCTCCCATATTGGGTTCATAAATATTTACAATTAATAGGTCTTCTTGTTGGATTGTCCCCTTTACTATTACAAAGTATCCTTTTTTATCTCTTTTTACAGTCTTTGTTTTGAAGACTACTTTCTATGATATAAGTACTGTTACTCTAGATTTCCTTTCACATCGATTTCCTTTTTTTCAAATTACTTTTTTTTAAAATGTTTTTAATTTTTTAAATTTTTTATTTTTTATTTCATTTTTTAAAATTTATTTATTTCGGGGTACCTGGGTGGCTCAGTGGGTTAAAACCTCTGCTTTTGGCTCAGGTCATGATCCCAGGGTCCTGGGATCGAGCCCTGCATCTGGCTCTCTGCTCAGCGGGGAGCCTGCTTCCCTTCCTCTCTCTCTGGCTGCCTCTCTGCCTACCTGTGATCTCTGTCTATCAAATAAATAAATAAAATCTTAAAAATAATTTATTTATTTCTTTTCAGTGTAACAGAATTCATTTTTTATGGCCTGAGTGTGCCAGCTTTGAAAGGGCGGGAGGGACCATCCCTCCAAGCCGCCACCCATGGCCCAGGTCACAGACTCCAGTGTCTGAGATGCAAAGCCAGGGTCCCCGTGGCCCCAGATGTGTCCGGCTAGTCCCCCATGCTTCCCCGCCACCCTGCCACCACCTCCGCCTCCCGCTGCTAGGCAGCCGGTTAATTTATTTTTTTAATTTATTTATTTCAGTGTAACAGAATTCATTGCTTATGCACCACACCCAGTGCTCAATGAAGTATGTGCCCTCCTTAATACCCATCACCTGGCTCCCCCAACCTCCCACCCCCTGCCCCGTCAAAACCCTCAGATTGGTTTTCAGAGTCCATAGTCTCTCATGGTTCACTTACCTTTCCAATTTCCCTCAACTCCCTTCTCCTCTCCATCTCCCTATGTCCTCCATATTATTTGTTATGCTCCACAAATAAGTGAAACCATATGATATTTGACTCTCTCTGCTTGACTTATTTCACTCAGCATAATCTCTTCCAGTCCCATCCATATTGATACAAAAGTTGGGTATTCATCCTTTCTGATGGAGGCATAATACTCCATAGTGTATATGGCCCACATCTTCCTTATCCATTTGTCCATTGAAGGGCATCTTGGTTCTTTCCACAGTTTGGCGACTGTGGCCATTGCTGCTATAAATATTGAGGTACAGATGGCCCTTCTTTTCACTACATCTGCATCTTTGGGGTAAATACCCAGTAGTGCAATGGCAGGGTCATAGGGAAGCTCTATTTTTAATTTCTTGAGGAATCTCCACACTGTTCTCCAGAGTGGCTGCACCAACTTGCATTTCCACCAACAGTGGAAGAGGGTTCCCCTTTGTCCACATCCCCTCCAACACACGTTGTTTCCTGTCTTGCTAATTTTGGCCATTCTAACTGGTGTAAGGTGGTATCTCAATGTGGTTTTAATTTGAATCTCCCTGATGGCTAGTGGTGATGAACATTTTTTCATGTGTCTCAAAGCCATTTGTACGTCTTCATTGGAGGAGTGTCTGTTCATGTCTTCTGCCCATTTTTTGACATGATTATCTGTTTTGTGTGTGTTGAGTTTAAGAAGTTCTTTATAGATCTTGGATATCAACCTTTTTCTTTTATTTGTTTATTTACAGCATAACAGTGTTCATTGTTTTGGCATCACACCCAGTGCTCCATGCAGTACGTGCCCTCCCTATTACCCACCACCTGGTTCCTCAACCTCCCACCCCACCCCCACCCCACCCCCCCGCTGCCCCTTCATAACCCTCTGGTTGTTTTTCAGAGTCCATAGTCTCTCATGGTTCATCTCCCCTTCCAGTTTCCCTCAACTCCCTCTCCTCTCCATCTCCCCATGTCCTCCATGTTATTTGTTATACTCCACAAATAAGTGAGACCATATGATACTTGACTCTCTCTGCTTGACTTATTTCGCTCAGCATAATTTCTTCCAGTCCCGTCCATGTTGCTACAAAAGTTGGGTATTCGTCCTTTCTGATGGAGGCATAATCAACCTTTTGTCTGTACTCTCATTTGTGAATATCTTCTCCCATTCTGTGGTTGCCTCTTTGTTTTGTTGACTGTTTCCTTCGCTGTGCAGAAGCTTTTGATCTTGATGAAGGCCCAAAGGTTCATTTTCGCTTTTGTTTCCTTTGCCTTTAGAGGCATATCTTGAAAGAAGTTGCTGTGGTTGATATCAAAGAAGTTATTGCCTATGTTCTCCTCTAGGATTCTGATGGATTCCTATCTCACATTGAGGTCTTTTTTCCATTTATCTTTGTGTTTATCTTTGTGTATGGTGTAAGAGAATGGTCGAGTTTCATTCTTCTACATATAGCTGTCCAATTTCCCAGCACCATTTATTGAAGAGACTGTCTTTTTTCCACTGTATATTTTTTCCTACTTTGTCGAAGCTTATTTGACCATAGAGTTGAGGGTCCATATCTGGGCTCTCTACTCTGTTCCACTGGTCCATGTGTCTGTTTTTGTGCCAGTACCATGCTGTCTTGGTGATCACAGCTTTGTAGTAAAGCTTGAAATCAGGTAACCTGATGCCACCAGTTTTATTTTTGTTTTTCAACATTTCCTTAGCAATTTGGGGTCTCTTCTGATTCCATACAAATTTTAGGATTGTTTGCTCCAGCTCTTTGAAAAATACTGGTGGGATTTTTATTGGAATGGTATTGAAAGTATAGATTGCTCTAGGCAGTATAGACATTTATCAATGTTTATTCTTCTGACCCATGAGCATGTAATGGTCTTCCGTCCTTTTTGTCTTCTTCAATTTCTTTCATGTGTGTTCTGTAGTTCCTTGAGTACAGATTCTTTACCTCTTTGGTTAGGTTTATTCTCAGGAATCTTATGGTTATTGGTGCAATAGTAAATGGAATCGATTCTCTAATTTCGTTTTCTATATTTTCATTATTAGTGTATATGAAAGCCACTGATCTCTGTACATTGATTTTTTAACCTGCCACATTACTGAATTGCTGTATGAGTTCTAGTAGTTTGGGGGTGGAGTCTTTTGGGTTTTCCATGTAAAGTTGACATGAGTCATCTGAGAAGGGAGAGAGTTTGACTTCTTCATCCTCAATGAGGAAAAACTGACAGCCTTCCCTTTGAGATCAGGAACACGACAAGGATGCCCACTCTCACCACTCTTGTTCAACATAGTGTTAGAAGTCCTAGCGACAGCAATCAGACAACAAAGAGAAAAGGTATTGACATCTATTTTCATTATAAATGTTTCTCTATCCCCTTACTGTCTATCTGTAGCTGCCTTTAGGTGTAAAATGAGTCTCATATGGACAGGGTATAGACGGGCCTTGTTTCTTTATCTATTCTGTTACCCTATGTCTTTTGATTAGAGTGGTTAGTCCACTTAAATTCAAAGTAATTATTGACAGATATGTATTTAGTGCCATTTTATTATTCATTTTCTGGTTATTTCTTTTTCAGTTTCTTAGTTTACATACTATGTAGTACTAGTTTCATATACACAATTTAGTGATTCAACACTTAACATACAACACCAAGCGCTCATCACAAGTGCACTCCTTACCCCACAACACCTATTTAAGTCATGCTCCCACCTACCCTCTGATAACCATTAGTTTGTACTCAATAGTTAGGAGTCTGTTTCTTGATTTGTCTCTTTTTTACTTTATGATCACTTGTTTCTTAAATTCCACATATGGGGGAAATCATATGGCATTTGTCTTTCTCTGACTGTCTTATTTCACTTAGTATATAATACTCTCTACCTCAACCCACATGGTTACAAATGACAAGATTTCACTATTTTCCTTGTTTCAAGTTTTTATTTAAATTCAAATTACTAAACATACAGTGCAATATTAGTTTTAGGAGTAGAATTTAGTGATTCATCACATAAATATAAACCCAGTTCTCATCACAAGTGCCATCCTTAATACCCATCACTCATTTATCCCATTTCCCATGTACCTCTCCTCCAGCAACCCTAAGTTTTTTCTCCATAGATAAGAGTGTGTTTTATGGTTTGCCTCTCTTTCCACCCCCTTGTTCAATCTGTTTCATTTCTTGAATTCCACATGAGTGAAATCATATGGTATTTGTCCTTCTCTGTCTAACTTGTTTCATTTAGCATAATACACACTAGCTCCATCCATGTTGTCGCAAATGAGAAGATTTCATTTTTTTTTTTTTAACCTTCGTTCTTTCTTATGGCTGAGTCACACTCCATTGTTCCCTATAGCTAAGTCCCATGATCTGCTTCTGTCTCTCTCTTTTTTTCTCCAGTCCCATATGTTCATCTGTTTTGTTTCTTAAATTCTACATGTGAGTGAAATCAGGTTATTTGTTTTTTTTCTGACAGACTTACAACTTCTGTTAGCATAACACACTCTAGGTCTATGCATATCATTGCAAATGGCAAGATTTCATTCATTTTGATGCCTGAGTCATATTCCACTGTATATGTGTGTGTGTGTACACACACACACACACACACACACACACACACCACCTCTTCTTTATCCATTCATCAGTCAATGGACATTTGGCCTCTTTCCATAATGTCACTATTGTTGATAGTGCTGCTATAAACATCATGGTGCATTTGTCCCTTTGAATCAGTATTTTTTTATTCTTTAGGTAAATACCTACTACTGCAATTGCTAGATTGTAGGGTAGGGTATTTTTAACTTTTTCAGGAACCCTCCATACTGTTTTCCAGTGTTGTTGCACAAGTTAGCATTCCCAACAACAGGGTAAGAGGGTTCCCCTTTTTCAAGTCCTCACCAACACCTACTGTCTCCCATGTTGTTAATTTTAACCATTCTGAAAGGTATAAGGTGATATCTCATTGTAGTTTTGATTTGTATTTCCGTGACGATGAGTGATGTTGAGCATCTTTTCATGTGTCTGTTAGCTATCTGTAAGTGTTCTTTGGAAAAATGTCTATTCTTTTCTTCTGCCCATTTCTTAAATGGATTATTAGTTTCCTGGTTGTTGAGTTTCATAAGTTCTTTATGTATTTTGGATACTAACCCTTTATCCAATATGTCATTTGTAAATATCTTCTCTCATTCCTTAGGTTGCCTTTTAGTTTTGTGGATTGTTTCCTTTTCTGTGCAGAAGCGCTTTTTTTTAAGACTTTATTTATATTTATTTATCTGACAGACAGAGATCACACGTAGGCAGAGAGGCAGGCATAAAGAGAGGGGGAAACAGGCTTCCCACTGAGCAGAGAGCAAGATGCGGGGCTTGATCCCAGAACCCTGGGATCATGACCTGAGCCGAAGGCAGAGGCTTTAACCCACTGAGCCACCCAGACGCCCCTGTGCAGAAGCTTTTTATTTGGATGAAGTCCCAATAGTTTATTTTTGCTTTTGTGTCCCTTGCCTCAGGAGACATATCTAATAAGAAGTTGCTATGGCCAATGTCAAAGAGGTTACTGCCTATATTCTCCTCTAAGATTTTGATGGTTTCCTGTCTCACATTTAGGTCTTTTATCCATTTTGAATTTGCTTTTGTGTACAGTGTAAGAGAGTGTTCAGTTCCATACTTTTGCATTTTTCCCAACATCATTTATTGTAGTCTTTTCCCCATGGAATATTCTTTCCTACTTTGTTGAAGGTTAATTGACTGTATAGTTTTAGGCTTATTTCTGGATTTTCTATTCTGTCCTATTGATTTATATGTCTATTTTTGTGGCAGTTACATAGTGTCTTGATCACTAGCTTTGTAATATAACTTGAAGTCTGGAATTGTGATGCCTCCAGCTTTACTTTATCAAGATTCTTCAGCTATTCAGGGTCTTTTGTGATTCCATACAAATTTTTGTATTGTTTGTTCTGTGAAAAAATGCTGGAGTTATTTTAATAGGAAATTCATTTCACGTGTAACTTGGTTTGGGTAATATAGACATTTAACAATATTTGCTGTTCTGATTCATGAGCATAGAATGTTCTTCCATTTCTTTGTGTTATCTTCAATTTCATTCATCAGTGTTTTATAGTTCTCAGAGTATAGGCCTTTTACTCCTTTGGTTAGGTTTATTCCTAGGTATCTTACTGTTTTTAGTGCAATTGTAAATGGGATCAATTCTTTAATTTCTCATTCTACTGCTTCATTATTGGTGTGAAATGCAACAGACTTCTGGACGTTGATTTCGTAGGTTTTGGGTTGTTCCTGAAGGTTTTCTCTGGTCTTTTCCTCTCTCTCTTTCAGGGTTTTCTGGTTTTATTTCATGATATATTTAGATTTATTTCTCTTCATTCTTTGTATATCTATTAGTGTTTTTTTGATGTGTTTTTATTTAATTAGGTTTGTATATAATGTCTTCTGCATATAGTAGTCTACATTAGGTTGATGGTTTTTAAAATTTTTTTATATTTATTCAAAATCATTAACTTGCAGTGTAATATTAGTTTCGGAGGTAGAGTTTAGTGATTCATCGGTTGTATATAACATGCAGTGCTCATTACATCAAGTGCTCTCCTTAATTCCCATCACCCAGTTACCCCATCTCCCCCACCCAGCTCCCTTTCCACAACCCTCAGTTTGTTTCCCAGAGTCAAGAGTCTCATATAGGTTTGTCTCCATCTCTGATTTCTTCCCATTTAGTTTTCCCTCCTACCCCTACTTCAACAGATGAATGGATAAAAATGTGGTTCATATATATAATGGAATATTACTTAGCCATTAGAAAGGATGAATATCTGCCACTTACATTTGGATGGAACTGGAGGGTCTTATGCTAAGTGAAATAAGTCAGTCAGAGAAACACAATTATCATTGATTTCACTCATATGTCCTGTTCTTTGTTTTTTTCTTCTTTCTTTCTATAATTCCTATTATTTGGGTATATCTCCTGAATGATTGTCTTTGTCTTTGCATTTTATTTTCTCTCATATTTTCCACATCTTTGTGTGGTTATTTGAAAGATTTTTTTATTGAGATAATTATAGATTCACATTCAGTTTTAAGAAATAATATACTTTGCTGAAGTTCCCAAATTATAACGTTTTGCAGAACCTTAATTCAATAGCACAACAAAGATATTTTAAAAATTAGTATATTTTTATTTTTATGTTTTATGTTTTATGTTTATAAAAAGTTGAGTGGAAAGTACCTAGAGTTCCCACACACCTCTTCAATCTCTCCTCAGTTTTCCCTATTGCTAACAAATTGCATTAACGTAGTACATTTGTTACAATTGACAATTTGATATTAGTATATTACTAATCACTAAACTCCATGGTTTTTGTTAGGATCATTCTGTGTTGTGCATTTTGTGGGTTTTGACAAATATGTGGTGACATGTGTTCATCATTACAGTATTAAACCAAATATTTCTGTTACCCTAAAAATTACCTGTGCTCCATCACCCTCACTCCCCCCAAACCCCTATCAACCAGCATTTTTGATTTGTCTTTATGGTAGTTTTTTAAATTGTGGTAAAATACACCTAACATATTTACCACTTTAACCATTTTAAGTTCAGTAGTGTTAAATATATTCACATATTTGTGCAACCAATTTGCAGGAGTTTTTCATCTTGCAAAACTCAAAACATCTACTCATTAAACAGAAAAAGTTAAAATGCCTACTCATTAAAAAACAACTTCCATTACTCCTTAGACCTAGGCCCTGGAAGCCACCATTCTCCTTTCTGTCTATATATGGACTTGACTACTCAAGGTATCTCATAAAAATAGAATCATACAGTATTTGTCCTTGTGACCACCCATTTCATTTAGTGTAATGCCCTCAAATGCATCCATGTTGCAGCATATGTAAGAATTTTCTTCCTTTGTAAGGCTAAATAATATTTCATTTTATGTATATACTGCATTTTGTTTCTCCATTCATCTCTTGGTGGACACTATTGTTGCTTCCACTTTTTGGCTACTGTGATTAATGCTGCTATGAACATGGTGAAAATATCTTTTCAAGAACCTGTTTTCAATTCTTTTGGGTGTATACCCAGAGTTGAATTGCTGGAACATATGGTAAGTCTACTTTTTTTTTGTGGAACCATGACACTGTTTTCCATAGTGGCTACAACATTTTACATTTAAAACAACAGTGCTCAAGGATCCAATTTCCTTACATCCTTGCCAATGTTTCTTACTTTTGTTTTTTTGATGGTAGCAATCCTAATGAGTATAAGCTGATACCTTATTATAATTTGAATTCGCATTTCCCAAATGATTAGTGACATTGAGCATCTATTCATATGCTCATTGGTCATTTTTATTTTTATTTATTTATTTTTTTTCCATTTTATTTATTTTTTTCAGCGTAACAGTATTCATTGTTTTTGCACAACACCCAGTGCTCCATGCAAAACGTGCCCTCCCTATTACCCTCCACCTGTTCCCCCAACCTCCCACCCCTGACCCTTCAAAACCCTCAGGTTGTTTTTCAGAGTCCATAGTCTCTTATGGTTCGCCTCCCCTCCCCAATGTATTTTTTTCCCCTTTTATTTATTTTTTCAGCGTAACAGTATTCATTCTTTTTGCACAACACCCAGTGCTCCATGCAAAACGTGCCCTCCCCATTACCCACCACCTGTTCCCCCAACCTCCCACCCCTGACCCTTCAAAACCCTCAGGTTGTTTTTCAGAGTCCATAGTCTCTTATGGTTCGCCTCCCCTTCCAAATTTTTTTTTAATAAACATATAATGTATTTTTATCCCCAGGGGTACAGGTCTGTGAATCGCCAGGTTTACACACTTCACAGCACTCACGATAGCACTTACCCTCCCCAATGTCCATAGCCCCCTCCCCCTCTCCCAACCCCACCTCCCCCCAGCAACCCCCAGTTTGTTTTGTGAGATTAAGAGTCATTTATGGTTTGTCTCCCTCCCAATCCCATCTTGTTTCATTTATTCTTCTCCTATCCCCCTACCCCCCCATGTTGCTTCTCCATGTCCTCATATCAGGGAGATCATATGATAGTTGTCTTTCTCCAGTTGACTTATTTCACTAAGCATGATACGCTCTAGTTCCATCCACGTCGTCGCAAATGGCATGATTTCATTTCTTTTGATGGCTGCATAGTATTCCATTGTGTATATATACCACTTCTTCTTGATCCATTCATCTGTTGATGGACATCTAGGTTCTTTCCATAGTTTGGCTATTGTAGACATTGCTGCTATAAACATTCGGGTACACGTGCCCCTTCGGATCACTATGTTTGTATCTTTAGGGTAAATACCCAGTAGTGCAATTGCTGGGTCATAGGGTAGTTCTATTTTCAACATTTTGAGGAACCTCCATGCTGTTTTCCAGAGTGGTTGCACCAGCTTGCATTCCCACCAACAGTGGAGGAGGGTTCCCCTTTCTCCACATCCTCTCCAGCATCAGTCATTTCCTAACTTGTTAATTTTAGCCATTCTGACTGGTGTGAGGTGATATCTCATTGTGGTTTTGATTTGTATTTCCCTGATGCCGAGTGACGTGGAGCACTTTTTCATGAGTCTGTTGGCCATCTGGATGTCTTCTTTGCAGAAATGTCTGTTCATGTCCTCTGCCCATTTCTTGATTGGATTGTTTGTTCTTTGGGTGTTGAGTTTGCTAAGTTCCTTATAGATTTTGGATACTAGCCCTTTATCTGATATGTCGTTTGCAAATATCTTCTCCCATTCTGTCAGTTGTCTTTTGGTTTTGTTAACTGTTTCCTTTGCTGTGCAAAAGCTTTTGATCTTGATGAAATCCCAATAGTTCATTTTTGCCCTTGCTTCCCTTGCCTTTGCCGTTGTTCCTAGGAAGATGTTGCTACAGCTGAGGTCGAAGAGGTTGCTGCCTGTGTTCTCCTCAAGGATTTTGATGGATTCCTTTCTCACATTGAGGTCCTTCATCCATTTGGAGTCTATTTTCGTGTGTGGTGTAAGGAAGTGGTCCAATTTCATTTTTCTGCATGTGGCTGTCCAATTTTCCCAGCACCATTTATTGAAGAGGCTGTCTTTTTTCCATTGGACATTCTTTCCTGCTTTGTCAAAAATTAGTTGACCATAGAGTTGAGGGTCGATTTCTGGGCTCTCTATTCTATTCCACTGATCTACGTGTCTGTTTTTGTGCCAGTACCATGCTGTCTTGATGATGACAGCTTTGTAATAGAGCTTGAAGTCCGGAATTGTGATGCCACCAACTTTGACTTTCTTTTTCAATATTCCTTTGGCTATTCGAGGTCTTTTCTGGTTCCATATAAATTTTAGGATTATTTGTTCCATTTCTTTGAAAAAAATGGATGGTATTTTTTATTATTTATTTTTTTCAGTATTCCAAGATTCATTATTTATTTTTTTATTAATTTTTAAAAAATTTTTTGGTGTTCCAAGATTCATTGCTTATGCATCACACCATGCAATATATGCCCTTCTTAATACCCATCACCAGGCTCACCTATCCCCCCACCACCCTCCCTTCCAAACTCTCAGTTTGTTTCTCAGAGTCCATAGTTTCTCATGCTTCGTCTCCTCTTCTGATTTACCTCAATTCACTTTTCCTTTCCTTCTCCTAATGTCCTCTGTGTTATTCTTTATGCTCCACAAGTAAATGAAACCATATGTTAATTGACTTCCTCTGCTTGAATTATTTCACTCAGCATAATCTCTTCTGGTCCCGTCCATATTGAAACAGAAGTTGAGTATTCATCCTTTCTGATGGCTGCATAATATTCCATTGTATATGTGGACCATATCTTCTTTATCCATTCATCCATTGAAGGGCATCTTGGTTCTTTCCACAGTTTGGTGACCATGGCCATTGCTGCTATGAACATTGGGGTACAGATGGCCCTTCTTCTCACTACATCTGTATCTTTGGGGTAAATACCCAGTAGTGCAATTGCAGGATTGTGGGGTAGCTCTATTTTTGATTTCTTAAGAAATCTCCACACTGTTTTCCAAAGTGGTTGCATCCACCTGCATTCCCACGAACAGTGTAAGAGGGTTCCCCTTTCTCCACATCCTCTCCAACACTTGTTGTTTCCTGTCCTGATAATTTTGGCCATTCTAACTGGTGTAAGGTGGTATCTCAATGAGGTTTTGATTTGAATTTCCCTGATGGTTAATGATGATGAACATTTTTTCATGTGTCTGTAAGCGATTTGTATGTCTTCTTTGAAGAAGTGTCTGTTCATGTCTTCTGCCCATTTTTTGATGTGGTTATCTGTTTTTTTGAGTGTTGAGATTGAGTTCTTTATAGATCTTGGATATCAGCCCTTTGTCTGTAGTGTCATTTGCAAATAACTTCTCCCTTTCCGTGGGTTGCCTTTTTGTTTTGTTGACTGTTTCCTAAAAAGGGATCCTTGGGATGCCTGGGTGGCTCAATCAATTAAGCATCTGCCTTAGACTCAGGTCAAGATCCCAGGGTCCTGGGGTCAAGTCCCACATTGGGCTCCCTGTTCAGTGGGGGGCCTGCTTCTCCTTCTGCCTACTGCCCCCCCTGTTTGTGCTGTCTCACTCTCTCTCTCTCTGACAAATAAATAAATAAATAAAATCTTTTTTAAAACTTAAGAAAAGGGGGCACCTGGGTGGCTCAGCGGGTTAAAGCCTCTGCCTTCAGCTCAGGTCATGATCCCAGGGTCTCGGGATCGAGCCCCGCATCGGACTCTCTGCTTGGCTGGGAGCCTGCTTCCTCCTCTCTCTCTCTCTCTCTCTCTCTCTCTCTGCCTGCCTCTCTGCCTACTTTTGATCTCTGTCGAATAAATAAATCTTTAAAAAACAAAAAAAACAAAAAAAAACTTAAGAAAAGAACTTTGGTTCCTTTGAAATAATTTTTGTAAACGGCATAAGAACTTCATTCTTTTGATGTGAATCTCATTTTCCGAACACTATTTCTTGAAGAGTCTGACCTTTCTCCATTGAATAGTCTTGGCACAGTTTCTCAAATTTGTAAGCATAGAGTGGCTCATAATATTTCTTTATTATCCTTTTAATGTCTATGAGATCAGTAATGATCACCCCTTTTCTATTTCTGATATTAGTAATTTTGATATCAGTAATTAATGTCTAGACTCTTTTTTCTTAGTTAACCTGGCTGGAGGTTTATCATTTTTTCCCTAAAGATATTTATTAATTAATTACTTTATTTATTTATTTTAGAAAAAGAGAGAGAGTGGAGGGAGAGGCAAAGGCAGAGTTTTTTTTTTTATTTGTTTATTTACAGCATAACAGTGTTCATTGTTTTGGCATCACACCCAGTGAGGCAGAGTTTTTTTTTAAAGATTTTTATTTATTTATTTGAGATTGGGACAGTGACAGAGAGCATGGTCAGAGAAGGTCAGAGGGAGAAGCAGACTCCCTGTGGAGCTGGGAGCCTGATGCGGGACTCCATCCCAGGACTCCGGGATCATGACCTGAGCCGAAGGCAATTGCTTAACCAGCTGAGCCACCCAGGTGCCCAAAGGCAGAGAATCTTCAAGCAGACTCCCCCCTGAGTGTAGAGAGCAATATGAGGCTCAATCCCATGACCCATGAGATCATGACCTGAGCCTAAACCAAGAGTTAGATGCTTAACTGACTGAACTACCCAGGTGCCCCTTGGTTAATCAATTTTATTTATCTTTTCAAAGAATCTCTATTTGCTTCCATTGAATATTCATTGTTGATTTCCAATTTTCAATTTATTTGTGCTTTAACTTTTCTTTTCTTTTTCTTTTTTTAAACTTTTCTTTTTTTTCCTGCTTATTTTGGATTTCGTTTGTTCAGCTTTTTCTACTTTCCTAAAGTGGAAGTTTGTATGATTGATTTTTTAGATTTTCCTTATTTTCTGATATATGCATTCAAAGCTGTAAATGACAATGTGTTCAGAGCTTTTGTTACAACCCACAAATTTTGGTAATGTATGTTTTCATTTTCATTTGGTCTGAAATACTTTAAAAATTCTCTTGTGACCTATGTGCTTTCAAGAAGTGCGGTGTTTAATCTTCAAGTATTTTGGGAGTTTTCCAGATATGTTTAGATTAATTCCTTTATGATATAGGGCATATTTAGTAGGATTTCTAGTCTTTCAAATATGTCAACATATGTTACAGCTCAGAATGTGGTCTATCTTGTGAATGTTCCTCTTCAGCTTGAGAACAATGTGTATTCTACTGTTGTTGGAGGAAATATTCTATAGATGTCAGTTAAATGCTGGGGCATTCAGTTCAACTGTGTCCTTATTAATAAATATTTCCCTTCGGTGTTTTCTTTCAAGAATTGTTTGTCTTTGATTTTCTTTAATGTGACTCTTATGTGTCCAGGTGTTGTTGTTTTGTTTTGTTGCTTTTGGTATTTATACTGCTTGGTGTTCTCTGAGTTCCCCAGTTCTGTGGCTTGGTGTCTGATATTAATTTGGTCAGTCATTATTACTCCAAATATTTCCTCTGTTCCTTTCTCTCTGTCTTTTCCTTCTGGTATTCCCATTACACATATGTTACACCACGTCTAATTGTTTCACAGTTCTTGGATAATCTGTTATGTCTTTTCACTTTTTCTGTCTTACATTTCAGTTTTGGAGGTTTCCATTAACATCTCCTCAAGGTCCTGATTCTTTTTTCAGCCATGTCCAGTCAGTTGATAAGCCCATCAAAGGCATTCTTCATTTCTGTGTATTTGATTTTTTAAAAGATTTTATTTATTTATTTGACAGAGACAGAGATCAGAAGTAGGCAGAGAGGCAGGCAGAGAGAGGTGGGGAAGCTGGCTCCCTGCTGAACAGAGAGCCTGATGTGGGGCTCAATCCCAGGACCCTGGGACAATGACCTGAGCCGAAGGCAGAGGCTTTAACCCACTGAGTCACCCAGGCGACCCTATTTGATTTCTTGCATTCCTTTTTATGCTTTCTTAAACTTTCTAACTCTGATTTCATTACCCATCTGTTCTTGTACATTGTCCCTTTTTACATTAAAGCTCTTAGCATATTAATCATAGTTATTTTACTTTTCTTGCCTGATAATTCCAATATCTCTACTATATCTGATTCTTGTTTCGATGTCTGCTGTGTTTGTTCTAAGTGTTTTTGTCTCTTAGTATGCCTTGGATTTTTTTTTTTTTTTTGTAGAAAGCCAAGATAATGTACTGAGTAAAATGAACTGAGATAAAGGGGCCTTTAATGTAAGTTTTGTGTTTATCTAGCAAGAGGTTAACCTGTGCTTACAGGGCTTCTTGCAGCTTTAGGAGTCAGAAGACAAAATTTCCTCTCTTGTCCATGTTTTCTTCTCCCTGTTGCTTTTTGTTTCCCTTGAAATCTCTTCTGTTTTGTAGATTTTATTTATTTGAGAGACAGAGAGAAAGGAGAGAGAGCATGAGCAGGGGGAGAGGCAGAAGGAGAGGGAGAGGGACATGCAGACTCCCTGCTGAGCTAGGGGACCCCCCCCCCAGTGAGAGGCTCCATCCTGGGACCCCAAGATCATGACCTGAGCCAAAGTCAATCACTCAACTGACTGAGCTACCCATGTGCCCCAGAAAACTTTTCTTAAGTAATGTATGTGGTGTACAGTTTGTTCAGTTGTATTCTATTATTATATGGAGTTCTGTGCTGAGGTGTCAGGTGAGGAGAATTGTTCTGTATTCCTAGGGTGAGATCTCCATCTGTTATTTACCTGACCCTTAGACTGTGAACTTCAAAAGTGCTTCTCAGTTTTGTTTTTGTTTTCCTCCCTAAGTGAGACAGGAGGACTACAAAGGGCTGGAGTTTGGTGTTTTCATTCTATCAAATCAGTATTTGTGGTAAAACCATTCCTCTTAAGAGTAAGCCTTGTTTAGGAGAACACAATGTTGTGAACAAATTTAAAGTGACCACTATTTCTCTCCTCATACCAGATGCAGGAGAGAATTTTCCCCCAAGCTTCACAATGAGAACCTGGTAGGGTGCCTAAAGTTAAATCTAGGGAGTGTCAGAGACCACTAACACTAAGCTTCCCTGAAGGTTTTTTGTAAGATTTTATTTAAATTCCAGTTAGTGGCGGCAGAACTTTCCAGAACGCTCGGTGAGACGCGGAGGAGCCGCGGATACCAGAGCTGCGCCCAGCAATGCGCTCCTTCCTGCTCCCCCACATTGGCCTCGGCCCTCTCACCGGCTGTAGAAAATAGTGAAAGAAACCACTTACTATTATGTTTTGGGGGTCAAACCCAATGCCACCCAAGAAGAACTGAAAAGGCCTACAGGAAAATGGCCTTGAAGTACCACCCTGATAAGAATCCAAATGAAGGAGAGAAGTTTAAACAGATTTCTCAAGCTTATGAAATACTCTCTGATGCAAAGAAAAGGGAATTATATGACAAAGGAGATGAACAGGAAGGCAATTAAAGAAGGTGGAGCTGGTGGTGGTTTTGGGTCTCCCATGGACATCTTTGATATGTTTTTTGAAGGAGGAGGAAGAATGCAGAGAGAAAGGAGAGGTAAAAATGTTGTGCATCAGCTCTCAGTAACCTTAGAAGATTTATGTAAGTGCAACAAGAAAACTAACTCTGGGGGCACCTGGGTGGCTCAGTGGATTAAGCCACTGCCTTCGGCTCAGGTCATGATCTCAGGGTCCTGGGATCGAGACCCGCATCAGGCTCTCTGCTCCGCGGGGAGCCTGCTTCCTCCTCTCTCTCTGCCTGCCTCTCTGCCTACTTGTGATCTCTCTCTCTGTCAAATAAATAAATAAAATCTTTAAAAAAAAAAAAGAAAACTAGCTCTGCAAAAGAATTTGATTTGCAAAAAATGTGAAGGCCAGAGTGGTAAGAAAGGAGCAGTTGAGTGTTGTCCCAATTGCCAAGGTACTGGAATGCAAATAAGAATTCATCAGATAGGGGCGCCTGGGTGGCTCAGTGGGTTAAGCCTCTGCCTTCGGCTCAGGTCATGATCTCAGGGTCCTGGGATGGAGCCGCGTGTCGGGCTCTCTGCTCAGCGGGGAGCCTGTTTCCTTCTCTCTCTGCCTGCCTCTCTGTCTACTTGTGATCTCTGTCTGTCAGATAAATAAATAAAATCTTTAAAAAAAAAAAGAATTCATCAGATAGGACCTGTAATGGTTCAGCAAATTCAGTCTGTGTGCATGGAGTGCCAGGGCCATGGTGAATGGATCAGTCCTAAAGGTAGATGTAAAAGCTGCAATGGAAGGAAGACAGTTCGAGAGAAGAAGATTCTAAAAGTTCATATTGACAAAGGCATGAAAGATGGCCAGAAGATAACATTCCATGGTGAAGGAGACCAAGAACCAGGACTGGAACCAGGAGATATTATCACTGTTTTAGATCAGAAGGACCATGCTGTTTTTACTCAGCGAGGAGAAGACCTTTTCATGTGTATGGACATACAGCTGGTTGAAGCACTATGTGGTTTTCAAAAGCCAATATCTACTCTTGACAACCTAACCATTGTCATCACCTTTCATCCAGGTCAAACTGTCAAGCATGGAGATATCAAGTGTGTGCTAAATGAAGGCATGCCAATTTATCATAGACCATATGAGAAGGGTCGCCTCATCACCGAATTTAAGGTAAACTTTCCTGAGAATGGTTTTCTGTCTCCTGATAAACTCTCTTTGCTGGAAAAACTCCTACGTGAGAGGGAGGAAGTAGAAGAGACTGATGAAATGGACCAGGTAGGACTGGTGGACTTTGATCCAAATCAGGAAAGACGGCACCATTACAATGGGGAAGCATATCAGGATGATGAACATCATCGCAGAGGTGGTGTTCAGTGTCAGACCTCTTTTTTTTTTTTTGTGGTTTCATATGGACTCAAGCATTTATTTATTTATTTTTTCAGCGTAACAGTATTCATTGTTTTTGCACAACACCCAGTGCTACATGCAAAACGTGCCCTCCCTATTACCCACCACCTGTTCCCCCAACCTCCCACCCCTGCCCCTTCAAAACCCTCAGGTTGTTTTTCAGAGTCCATAGTCTCTTATGGTTCGCCTCCCCTCCCCAATATCCATATCCTCCTCCCCCTCTCCCAATCCCACCTCCCCCCAGGAACCCCCAGTTTGTTTTGTGAGATTAAGAGTCATTTATGGTTTGTCTCCCTCCCAATCCCATCTTGTTTCATTGATTCTTCTCCTATCCCCCTAACCCCCCATGTTGCTTCTCCATGTCCTCATATCAGGGAGATCATATGATAGTTGTCTTTCTCCGATTGACTTATTTCACTAAGCATGATACGTTCTAGTTCCATCCACGTCGTCGCAAATGGCAAGATTTCATTTCTTTTCTTGGCTGCATAGTATTCCATTGTGTATATATACCACTTCTTCTTGATCCATTCATCTGTTGATGGACATCTAGGTTCTTTCCATAGTTTGGCTATTGTAGACATTGCTGCTATAAATATTCGGGTACACGTGCCCCTTCGGATCACTATGTTTGTATCTTTAGGGTAAATACCCAGTAGTGAAATTGCTGGGTTTAAAGGATTATTCACCACGATCAAGTGGGATTTATTCCAGGGCTGCAGGGTTGGTTCAACATCCGCAAATCAATCAATGTGATACAACACATTAATAAAAGAAAGAACAAGAACCATATGATACTCTCAATAGATGCTGAAAAAGCATTTGACAAAGTACAGCACCCTTCCTGATCAAAACTCTTCAAAGTGTAGGGATAGAGGGCACATACCTCAATATTATCAAAGCCATCTATGAAAAACCCACCGCAAATATCATTCTCAATGGAGAAAAACTGAAAGCTTTTCCGTTAATGTCAGGAACAAGGCAGGGATGTCCATTATCACCACTGCTATTCAACATAGTACTAGAAGTCCTGGCCTCAGCAATCAGACAACAAAAAGAAATTAAAGGCATCCAAATTGGTAAAGAAGAAGTCAAACTATCACTCTTCGCAGATGATATGATACTATATGTGGAAAACCCAAAAGACTCCACTCCAAAACTGCTAGAACTTGTAGAGGAATTCAGTAAAGTGTCAGGATATAAAATCAATGCACAGAAATCAGTTGCATTTCTGTACACCAACAACAAGACAGAAGAAAGAGAAATTAAGGAGTCAATCCCATTTACAATTGTACCCAAAACTATAAGATACCTAGGAATAAACCTAACCAAAGAGGCTAAGAATCTATACACAGAAAATTATAAAGTACTCATGAAAGAAATGGAGGAAGACACAAAGAAATGGAAAAATGTTCCATGCTCCTGGATTGGAAGAATAAATATTGTGAAAATGTCCATGCTACCTAAAGCAATCTACATATTTAATGCAATCCCTATCAAAATACCATCCATATTTTTCAAAGAAATGGAACAAATAATCCTAAAATTTATATGGAACCAGAAAAGTCCTCGAATAGCCAAAGGAATATTGAAAAAGAAAGCCAAAGTTGGTGGCATCACAATTCCGGACTTCAAGCTCTATTACAAAGCTGTCATCATCAAGACAACATGATAC
The DNA here is from genome assembly GCF_922984935.1 of Meles meles. NCBI lineage: Eukaryota > Metazoa > Chordata > Mammalia > Carnivora > Mustelidae > Meles > Meles meles. The sequence goes on along the minus strand of NC_060087.1, from coordinate 47,097,234 downwards.
TGGCACAAAAACAGACATATAGATCAGTGGAACAGAACAGAGAGCCCAGAAATAGACCCTCAACTCTATGGTCAACTAATCTTCGACAAAGCAGGAAAGAATGTCCAATGGAAAAAAGACAGCCTCTTCAATAAATGGTGCTGGGAAAATTGGACAGCCACATGCAGAAAAATGAAATTGGACCACTTCCTTACACCACACACGAAAATAGACTCCAAATGGATGAAGGACCTCAATGTGAGAAAGGAATCCATCAAAATCCTTGAGGAGAACACAGGCAGCAACCTCTTCGACCTCAGCTGTAGCAACATCTTCCTAGGAACAACGGCAAAGGCAAGGGAAGCAAGGGCAAAAATGAACTATTGGGATTTCATCAAGATCAAAAGCTTTTGCACAGCAAAGGAAACAGTTAACAAAACCAAAAGACAACTGACAGAATGGGAGAAGATATTTGCAAACGACATATCAGATAAAGGGCTAGTATCCAAAATCTATAAGGAACTTAGCAAACTCAACACCCAAAGAACAAACAATCCAATCAAGAAATGGGCAGAGGACATGAACAGACATTTCTGCAAAGAAGACATCCAGATGGCCAACAGACACATGAAAAAGTGCTCCACGTCACTCGGCATCAGGGAAATACAAATCAAATCCACAATGAGATATCACCTCACACCAGTCAGAATGGCTAAAATTAACAAGTCAGGAAATGACAGATGCTGGCGAGGATGCAGAGAAAGGGGAACCCTCCTCCACTGTTGGTGGGAATGCAAGCTGGTGCAACCACTCTGGAAAACAGCATGGAGGTTCCTCAAAATGTTGAAAAGTGTCAGACCTCTTAATGGGGCCAGTGAATAACACTGCTGGCATTTTATGTGCAGTAGTGAATGAGTGAAGGACTATAATCATAGCTCACTACTTGCCATTGTTTTTGTTTTAATATTCAACTATAGTAGTGTTTTAAAAGTTAAATGAAGAATAAACTCAAATATAAAAGCTCAAAAAAATAAATAAATTCCAGTTAGTTAAAATACGGTGTAATATTAGTTTCAGGTGTACAATATAGTGATTCAGTACTTTCATACAGCACCTGGTGCTCATCACAACAAGTGCACTCCTTAATCCTTATCACTTATTTAACCCATTCTCCTATCCACCGCCACTCTGGTAACTATCAGTTTGTTCTCTATAGTTAAGAGTCTGTTTCTTGATTTCCCTCTCTCCATCTCTTTCTCTCTCCTTCTCTCTCTCTCTCACTTTCCTTCTTTCCTCCCTCTTTTTTCCTCCTTGCTTGTTTTGATTCTTAAATTCCACATATGAGTGAAATCATGTCTTTCTTTAACTTAGACTTATTTCACTTAACATAATACTCAATCCATGTCATTGCAAATAGTAAGACTTCATTCTTTTTTATGGCTGAGTAATATTATATATATACACGCACACATACACACACATATATAACACATCTTCTTTATCCATTCATCAATTGACCAACATTTGAGCTGTTTCCATAATTTGGCTACTGTAGATAGTGTTGCTATAAACATGGAGGTTCACATATACCTTTGAATTAGTATTTTTGTATTCTTTGAGTAAATACCTAGCAGTAGAATTGTTGGGTTATAGGGTATTTTTATTTTTGAGGAACCTCCATTCTGTTTTCCAGAGTAGCTGCACCAGATTGCACTCCCACCAATACTGCAAGAGGGTTCCCTTTCTCCACATCCTCACCAACAACCTGTTATTTACTGTGTTGTTCATTTTAGCCATACTGACAGGTGAGACAGGTGTGAACAAGATATCTTGTAGTTTTGATTTGTATTTCCCTAATGTTGAGTGATGTTGAGCATCTTTTCATGTGTCTGCTGGCCATCTAGATGACCTCTTTGGAATAATGCCTATTCATGTCTTCTGCCCATCTTTTCAGAGGAGGGATGGGAAAAAGGAGAGGGAAAGAGAGAATCTTTAGTAGGTTTCGTGTGCAGTGGAGAGCCCTATGTGGGGCTCAGTCTCACAACCCTGAGATTATGACCTGAGCCAAAATCAAAAGTCAGATGCAAAACAGACTGAGCCAGGCAAGCCAACTTCTGCCCATTTTTAAACAGGATTATTTGTATTTGGAGATGTTCGCTTTTATAAGTTCTTTATATATTTTGGAAACTAAGCCTTTATCAGATGTGTCATTTGCAAATATCTTCTCCCATTCTGATGGCTGTCTTTTAGGTTTTTAAAAATTATTTCCTTCACTGTTCAGAAGCTTTTTACTTTAATGAAGTCCCAATAGGTTATTTCACTTTTGTTTCTCTTGTTACAGGAGGCATATCTAGAAAGATGTTGCTTTGGCCAACATAAAAAAAAATAATAAAATAGAGCTATCCTATAACCCTGCAATTGTGCTACTAGGTATTTACCCCAAAGATACAAATGTACTGAAAAGAAGGGCCATCTGTACCCCAATTTCATAGCAGCAATGGCCACAGTCGCCAAACTGTGGAAAGAACCAAGATGCCCTTCAATAGATGAATGGATAAAGAAGATATGGTTCATATATACAATGGAGAATTACGCTTCCATCAGAAAGGATGAAAACCCAATTTTTGTATCAACATGGACAGGACTGAAGGAGATTATGCTGAGTGAAATAAATCAAGCAGAGAAAGTCAATTATATGATTTCACTTACTTGTGGAGCATAAGGAATAACATGGAGGACATCAGGAGAAGGAAAGGAATACTGTATTGGGGTAGATTGGAGGGGGAAATGAAGCATGAGAGACTATGGACTCTGAAAAACAAACTGAGGGTTTTGGAGGGGAGGGGGTGAGCCTGGGGATAGGTATCAAGGAGTGCATGTATTACATGGAGCACTGGGTGTGGTGCATAAACAATGAATCTTGGAACACTGAAAAAATAAAATTAAATTAAAAGTTTTTAAACTTTACTGTTTGTGTACTGTTCTAGGATTTTGATGGTTCCTGTCACATTTAGATCTTTAATTCATTTTTAATTTATTTTTGTATATGATGTAAGAAAGTAGTCCAGTTTCATTCTTTTCCATGTTACTATCCAGTTTTCCCAACACCACATATTAGAAAGACAGACTTTTTCCCATTACATATTCTTTCCTGCTTTTTCAAAGATTAATTGACCATTTACTTGTGGGTTTATTTCTGGGTTTTCTATTCTGTTCTACTGATCTATGTGTCTATTTTTCTGGCAGAACTATACTGTTTTGATTACTACAGCTTTGTAATGAAACATAAAGTTTGAGTTATGATGCATCCAACTTTGCTTTTCATTTTATTTTTAAAAAATTTTATTAAAATTCAATTTAGCTAACATGTACTATATTATTATTTCCACGGGTAGAATTTAGTGGTATATCAGTTGCATATAACATGCAGTGCTCATTATATCAAGTGCCTTCCTTAATGCTCATCATCCAATTATCCTATCCCCCCACTCACTTCCACTCCAGCAATCCTCCATTTGTTCCCTACAGTGAAGAGTCTCTTCTGGTTTGCTTCCCTCTGTTTTCATCTTACTTTAATTTTCCTTCCCTTTCCCAACATTTATCTGTTTTGTTTCTTAAATTGCAAATATGAGTGAAATCATATGGTATATGCCTTTCTTTGAATTATTTTGCTTAACATAATACTTTGTAGTTCCTTCCAATTCATTGAAAATGGCAATATTTCATTCTATTTGATGGCTAAATAATATTCCATTGTGTATATATACCACATCTTTATCAATTCATCTGTTGATAGACATCTGGACCCTTTCCATATTTTAGCTATTGTGGACATTGCTTCTATAAACATTGGGGTGCATGTGCCCCTTCAAATCACTATGTTTGTATCCTGTCAACAAATACCTAGTAATACAATTGCTGGATCATAGGGTAGCTCTATTTTTTACTTTTTGAGGAAGCTCCATATTATTTTCCAGAGTGGCTGCACGAGTTTGCATTCCCACCAATAGTGTAAGAGAGTTCCTCTTTCTCTGCATCCTCTCCAACAACTGTTATTTCCTGACTTGTTAATTTTAGCCATTCTGATGGATGTGAAGTGGTATCTCATTGTGGTTTTCTTTTGTATTTCCCTGATGCCCAGTGATGTGGACCATTTTTTTCATGTGTCTATTAGCCATATCTATGTCTTCTTTGTAGAAATATCTGTTCATGTCCTCTGTCCATTTCTTCACTGAATATTTTGGTTTTTCGGTGTTGAGTTTGACAAGTTTCTTATTGATTTTTTTAAAAGATTTATTTATTTGACAGATAGAGATTACAAGTAGGCAGAGAGGCAGGCAGAGAGAGAGAGAGGAGGAAGCAGGTTCCCTGCTAAGCAGAGAGCCTGATGCGGGGCTCGATCCCAAGACCCTGGGATCATGACCTGAGCTGAAGGCAGAGGCTTTAGCCCACTGAGCCACCCAGGCGCCCCTCCTTATTGATTTGTGATACCAGCCGGTTATTGGAAAAGTCATTTGCAAATATCTTCTGTCCATTTTGCAAGTTGTCTTTTAGTTTTTTCAACTGTTTCCATTGCTGTGCAAAAACTTTCTTATCTTCATGAAGTTCCAATAGTTCATTTTTGCTTTTGTTTTCCTCACCTTTGAAGACATGTCTAGAAGAAGTTGCTATGGTTGAGGTCAAAGAGATTGCTGCCTGTGTTCTCCTCTATGATTTTGATAGATTTCTGTCTCACATTTCAGTCTTTCATCCATTTGAGTGTACCTTTTCATTCTCCTGCATGCAGCTGTCCAAATTTCCCAACACCATTTGTTGAAGAGATTGTTTTTCCCATTGTATATTCTTTTCTGGTTTGTGGAAGATTATTTGGCCAAGCTGTTGTGGGTCCGTTTCTGGGTTCTTTATTGTGTTCCATTGATCTATGTGTCTGTATTTGTGTCAGCACCATACTGCCTTAATGATTACAGCTTTGTAATACAGCTTGAAGTCCAGAATTATGATGCTTCCCACTTTGGTTTTCTTTTTAACATTTCTTTGGCTATTTGGGGTCATTTCTGGTTTCATATAAAATTCATTATTTTTTGTTTCAGCTCTGTGAAAAATGCTGATGATATTTTGATAAGCGTTGCATTGAACGTGTAGATTGCTTTCGGTAGCAAAGACATTTTAACAATATTTCTTCTTCCAATCCATGACCACAGAATGTTTTTCCATTTCTCTTTTTCTACCTCAATTTCTTTCATGAATGTTCTATAGTTTTCAGTGTACAGATCTTTTACATTTTTGTTTAGGTTTATTCCTGGGTATCTTATGGGTTTGGGTGCAGTTGGAAATAGGAACGATTCCTTGATTTCTCTTTCTTATGGTTAGTGTATAAAAATGAAACTGACTTCTGTAAATTGATATTATAACCTATGACTCTTCTGGGTTTTCTATAGAGTATCATGTCATCTGCAAAGAGGGAAAGCTTAACTTCTGCTTTGCTAATTTGGATGCAATTTATTTCTTTTTGTTGTCTGATTGCTGAGCCTAGGACTTCTAGTACTATGTTAAACAGCAGTGGTGAGAATGGACATGCCTGTCTTATTCCTGACTTTAGGGGAAAAGCTCTTAGTTTTTCCCAAATGAGGATAATATCCACTATGGATTTTTCATTTATAGCTTCAATGATATTGAGGTATGTTCCCTCTATCCCTACTCAGAGGAGAGTTTTTATCAAGAAAATATGCTGTATTTTGTCAAATGCTTTTTCTGCATCCATTGAGAGGATCATATGGTTCTTGTTCTTTCTTTTATTAATGTGGTGTATCATATTAGTTGATTTGCAGTTGTTGAACAACCCCTGCAGTCCAGGAATAAATCCCCTTGATCATGGTGAATAATCCCTTTAATGTACTGTTGGATCCTATTAGCTAGTATCTTGCTGAGAATTTTTGCATCCATGTTCATCAGGGATGAGGTTTGTAAATTTCCTTTTTAGTGGGGCCTTTGTCTGGTTTGGGGATCAAGGTATTGCTGGCCACATAGAATGAGTTTGGAAGTTTTCCTTCCATTTCTATTTTTGGGAACAGTTTCTGGAGAATAGGTATTAATTCTTCTTTTTTCTTTATAAAGATTTTATTCATTTACTTGACAGACAGAGATCACAAGTAGACAGAGAGGCAGGCAGAGAGAGAGGAAGGGAAGCAGGCTCCAGGTTGAGCAGAAAGCCCAATGTGGGGCTCGATCCCAGGACCCTGAGATCATGACCTGAGCTGAAGGCAGAGGCCTTAATCCACTGAGCCACCCAGGTGCTCCGGTATTAACTCTTCTTTTTTTTTTTTTTTTTTTTTTTTAGGGGTCACTGAGGCCTTTTTATTCTGCTCACAGAACCACTGGGGATCTCCCCTGTGGACACCTCGGGATTATTGTGTAGACAGACGTGGCTCCAGACACTGGGTGGGAAGTGAGGTGAGGAAACAATGACTTGGGCCAACCTCATGACTACAGAGCTCGGGTTTCCAGCAGGGCTCCAGATGGTCGGGTCAGGCTTCTGCAGCAGCTCTAAGGACGCAGCGAGAACAGCACAGGGACGGCAGCGGGCAGTTAACTAGCAGAGGCCCCGGCCAGTCTCAGCTGGGGGCCTCCAGCAGCCCCGGGGGCAGGGGGGGGGAGCAGAGGTCTAATGAGCCGCCTCAGGACCACAGGACCTGGGGTGCGCCGCCTGCAGCTTACTTGGCGACAGGGTTTCGGAAGCTTCTGCCGGCGAACTTAGCCTTGCTACCCAGTTCCTCTTCAATTCTGAGGATCTGGTTGTACTTGGCCAAGCGCTCAGATCGGCAAGGTGCCCCCGTCTTGATCTGCCCAGTGCAAAGTCCCACCACCAGATCAGCGATGAAGGTATCCTCGGTCTCCCCAGAGCGATGTGACACCATGACACCCCAGCCGTTGGACTGGGCCAGTTTGCACGCCTGGAGAGACTAACTCTTCTTTAAATGTTTGGTAGAATTTTTCTGGGAAGCCATTTGCCCTTGGAATCTTGGTTTTGGGGAGATTTTTGATTACTGATTCAATTTCTTTGCTAGTTATGGTCTGTTCAGATTTTCTATTTCATCTTCATTCAGTTTTGGTCATTTATTTATATCTAAGAATGTATCCATTTCTTGCAGATAGCCTATTTTGTTGGCATATGATTGCTCATAATATTCTCTTATAATTGTTTGTATTTCATTGGTGTTGGTTGTGATTGCTTCTCTTTTATTTGTGATTTTTTTGTTTGGATCCTTTCTCTTTTCTTTTGGATAAGTCTGGCTAGGGTGTTGTCAATCTTATTAATTCTTTCAAAGAAAGAGCTCCTAGTTTCGTTGATCTGTCCTACTGTTTTTTTAAATTTTTATGTCATTGATTTCTACTCTAGTCTTTATTATTTCTCTTCTCCTGCAGGATTTAGCTTCTACTTGCTGTTCTTTTTCCACCTCCTTCAGGTGTAGAGTTATCTTGTATATTTGAGACTTCTCTTTTCTTGATAAAGGCCTGTATTGCTATATGCTGCCCTCTTAGGACCACCTTTGCTGCATCCCAATGGTTTTGAACTGCCATGTTTTCATTTTCTTTTGCTTCCATGTATTTTTTTAATTCTTCTTTAATTCCCTAGTCTACCCATTCATTCTTCAGTGGGATGCTCTTTAGTCTCCATGAGTTTGTGGTCCTTACAAATTTTTCTTGTGATTGACTCTAAATTTTATGGCATTGCGGTCTGAAAATATGCATAGTACGATCTCAAACTCTTTAGTACTTGTGAAACCTTATTTGTGACCCAGTATGTTATCTATTCTGGAGAATGTTCCATGTGCACTCAAGAAGAATGTGTATTCTGCTGCTTTAGGATGAAATGCTCTGAATATAACTGATAAGTCCATCTGGTCAGTGTGTCATTCAAACACCTTGTTACCTTACTGATCTTCTGTTTAGATGATCTGTTCATTACTGTGGGTGAGGTGTTAAAGTCCCCTATTATTGTATTGTTATCAATGAGTTTCTTTAATTTTGTTATTAATTGGTTTCTATATTTGTCTGTTCCAATTTGGGGGACATAAATATTTACAATTGTTAGATCTTCTTGTTGGATAGTCCCTTTTATTATGATACAGTGAGTGCCCTTCTTCATCTCTTATTACAGTTTTTGGTTTAAAAATCCAGTTTGTTTGATATAAGGATGGCTACTCCAGCTTCCTTTTGATGTCCATTAGCATGATAGATGGTTCTCTACTCCCTCACTTTCAATCTGGAGATGTTTTTGCATTTAAAATGTGTCTCTTGTAAGCAGCATATTAATTGATCTTGTTTTTTTTTTAAATCCATTCTGATACCCTGTGTCTTTCAATTGGAGCATTTAATCCATTTACATTCTGAATAATTATTGAAAGATATGAATATAGTGCCATTGTATTACCTGTAATTTGCTGTTCCTATAGATAGTCTCTGTGCCTTTCTGGTTTGTGACTTTTGGGCACTCTCTCCACTCATAGGATCCCCTTTATATTTCTTGCAGGGCTGGTTTAGTGTTCATGAAATTCCTTTAGTTTTTGTTTGCCCTAGAAACTCTTTTATTTATTTATTTATTTATTTATTTTATTATTTATTTATTTTTATTTTTTTATTTACACCATAACAGTGTTCATTGTTTTGGCATCACACCCAGTGCTCCATGCAGTACGTGCCCTCCCTATTACCCACCATCTGGTTCCTCAATCTCCCACCCCCCCGCCACTTCAAAACCATCTGGTTGTTTTTCAGAGTCCATAGTCTCTCATGGTTCATCTCCCCTTCCAGTTTCCCTCAACTCCCTTCTCCTCTCCATCTCCCCATGTCCTCCATGTTATTTGTTATGCTCCACAAATAAGTGAGACCATATGATACTTGACTCTCTCTGCTTGACTTATTTCGCTCAGCATAATTTCTTCCAGTCCCGTCCATGTTGCTACAAAAGTTGGGTATTCGTCCTTTCTGATGGAGGCATAATACTCCATCGTGTATATGGACCACATCTTCCTTATCCATTCATCCGTTGAAGGGCATCGTGGTTCTTTCCACAGTTTGGCGACCGTAGCCATTGCTGCAATAAACATTGGGGTACAGATGGCCCTTCTTTTCACTACATCTGTATCTTCGGGGTAAATACCCAGCAGTGCAATTGCAGGGTCATAGGGAAGCTCTATTTTTAATTTCTTCAGGAATCTCCACACTGTTCTCCAAAGTGGCTGCACTAACTTGCATTCCCACCAACAGTGTAAGAGGGTTCCCCTTTCTCCACATCCTCTCCAACACACGTTGTTTCCTGTCTTGCTAATTTTGGCCATTCTAACTGGTGTTAGGTGGTATCTCAATGTTGTTTTAATTTGAATCTCCCTGATGGCTAATGATAATGAACATTTTTTCATGTGTCTGATAGCCATTTGTATGTCTTCATTGGAGAAGTGTCTGTTCATATCTTCTGCCCATTTTTTGATATGATTATCTGTTTTGTGTGTGTTGAGTTTGAGAAGTTCTTTATAGATCCTGGATATCAACCTTTTGTCTGCACTGTCATTTGCAAATATCTTCTCCCATTCCGTGGGTTGCCTCTTTGTTTTGTTGACTGTTTCCTTTGCTGTGCAGAAGCTTTTGATCTTGATGAAGTCCCAAAAGTTCATTTTTGCTTTTGTTTCCTTGGCCTTTGGAGACATATCTTGAAAGAAGTTGCTGTGGCTGATATCGAAGAGGTTACTGCCTATGTTCTCCTCTAGGATTCTGATAGATTCCTGTCTCACGTTGAGGTCTTTTATCCATTTCGAGTTTATCTTTGTGTACGGTGTAAGAGAATGGTCGAGTTTCATTCTTCTACATATCGCTGTCCAGTTTTCCCAGCACCATTTATTGAAGAGACTGTCTTTTTTCCATTGTATATTTTTTCCTGTTTTGTCGAAGATTATTTGACCATAGAGTTGAGGGTCCATATCTGGGCTCTACACTCTGTTCCACTGGTCTATGTGTCTGTTTTTATGCCAGTACCACGCTGTCTTGGTGATCACAGCTTTGTAGTAAAGCTTGAAATCGGGTAACGTGATGCCGCCAGTTTTGGTTTTGTTTTTCAACATCTCCTTAGCAATTCGGGGTCTCTTCTGGCTCCATACAAATTTTAGGATTATTTGCTCCAGCTCTTTGAAAAATATCGGTGGAATTTTGATCGGAATGGCATTAAAAGTATAGATTGCTCTAGGCAGTATAGACATTTTAACAATGTTTATTCTTCCAATCCAAGAGCATGGAACAGTCTTCCATCTTTTTGTGTCTTCTTCAATTTCTTTCATGAGTGTTCTGTAGTTCCTCGAGTACAGGTCCTTTACTTCTTTGGTTAGGTTTATGCCCAGGTACCTTATGGTTCTTGGTGCTATAGTAAATGGAATTGATTCTCTAATTGCCCTTCCTGTATTTTCATTGTTGGTGTATAAGAAAGCCACTGATTTCTGTACATTGACTTTGTATCCTGCCACGTTACTGAATTGCTGTATGAGTTCTAGTAGTTTGGGGGTGGAGTCTTTGGGGTTTTCCATATAAAGAATCATGTCATCTGTGAAGAGAGAGAGTTTGACTTCTTCCTTGCCAATTTGGATACCTTTTATTTCTCTTTGTTGTCTGATTGCCGTTGCTAGAACTTCTAATACTATGTTGAACAAGAGTGGTGAGAGTGGGCATCCTTGTCGTGTTCCTGATCTCAACGGGAAGGCTGCAAGCTTTTTCCCATTGAAGATGATATTTGCTGTAGGTCTTTCATAGATAGATTTTATGAAGTTCAGGAATGTTCCCTCTATCCCTATACTTTGAAGCGTTTTCATCAGGAACGGATGCTGGATTTTGTCAAATGCCTTTTCTGCATCAATTGAGAGGACCATGTGGTTCTTCTCTCTTCTCTTATTGATGTGTTCTATCACACTGATTGATTTGCGAATGTTGAACCAACCTTGCAACCCAGGGATGAATCCCACCTGGTCATGTTGGATAATCTTTTGAATGTGCTGCTGGATCCTGTTTGCTAGGATCTTGTTGAGAATCTTTGCATCCATATTCATCAGTGATATTGGTCTGAAATTCTCCTTTTTGGTAGGGTCTTTGCCTGGTTTGGGGATCAGGGTAATGCTGGCTTCATAAAAAGAGTCTGGAAGTTTTCCTTCTGCTTCGATTTTTTGGAACAGCTTCAGGAGACTAGGTGTTATTTCTTCTTTGAACGTTTGGTAGAATTCCCCAGGGAATCCGTCAGGTCCTGGGCTCTTGTTTTGGGGGAGGTTTTTGATCACTGCTTCAATCTCGTTACTAGATATCGGTCTATTCAGGTTGTCAATTTCTTCCTGGTTCAATTTTGGGAGTTTGTAGTTTTCCAGGAATGCATCCATTTCATCTAGGTTGCTTAGCTTATTGGCATATAACTGTTGGTAATAATTTCTGATGATTGTTTCTATTTCCTTGGTGTTAGTTGTGATCTCTCCCTTTTCATTCATAATTTTATTAATTTGGGCTTTCTCTCTTTTCTTTTGGGTTAGTGTGGCCAATGGTTTATCTATCTTATTGATTCTTTCAAAAAACCAGCTTCTAGTTTCATTGATACGTTCTACTGTATCTCTGGTTTCTACCTCATTGATCTCTGCTCTAATCTTGATTATGTCCCTTCTTGCATGTGGAGTTGGTTTGATTTGTTGTTGATTCTCCAGTTCTTTAAGGTGTAGAGACAGCTGGTATATTCTGGATTTTTCAGTTTTTTGAGGGAGGCTTGGATGAATATGTATTTCCCCCTTAGAACTGACTTTGCGGTATCCCATAGGTTTTGGACTGATGTGTCTTCATTCTCATTGGTTTCCATGAATTGTTTTAGTTCATCTTTGATCCCCTGGTTGATCCAAGCAGTCTTAAGCAAAGTGGTCTTTAGCTTCCAGGTGTTTGAGTTCCTTCTGAAGTTTTCCTTGTGATTGAGTTCCAGTTTCAAAGCATTGTGATCGGAGAATATGCAGGGAATAATGTCAGTCTTTTGGTATTGGTTGAGTCCTGCTTTGTGACCCAATATGTGGTCTATTCTGGATGCCCTGGAAACTCTTTACCTCTTTTTCTACTCTGAATGGCAGGCTTGCTAGACCAAATATTCTTGGTGCATATTTTTCCCATTTAACACTAAGAATATATCATGCCAGTCTTTTCTGGCCTGTCAGTTCTCTGTGGACAGGTCAGCTGCCAGCCTTATGTGTCTCCCTTGTAGGTTAAGGACCTCTTGATCTGAGCTGCTTTTATGATTTACTCTTTATCTCTGAAATTTTCAAGCTTCACTATTACATGCCAGGGTGTTGGATTACTTTTATTGATTTTGAGGGGGTTCTCTGTTCCTCCTGGACTTGAATACCTGTCTCCTTCCCCAGATTAGGGTAGTTCTCAGCTATAATTTGTTCCAAAAAAACCTTCTACCCTTTTCTCCCATTCCTTATCTCCTGGGACCCCTATTTTTCAGATATTATTTCACTTTATATAATTGCTGAAATCTCTAAGTCTCCCTTTTGTGATCTGATAGTTTTCTTTCTCTTTTTTTTCAGCTTCCTTATAGTCCATCATTTTATCCTCTATATCCCTGATTTGCTTTTCTGCCTCATTCATCCTCATTTTTATAGCCTTCACTTGGGACTGCATCTCAGTAATAACAATTTTTATTTCACCCTGACTAGATATTGTTTCTTTTATCTCTACAGTAAGGGATTCTCTAGTGTCTTCTATGTTTTCTTCAAGCCCAGCTAGTATCTTTATAATCTTGTTTTAAATTCTAGTTCAGATATCTTGCTTATATCTGTATTGATTAAATCACTGGCAGTGAGTATTATCTCCTGTTCTTTCTTTTGGAGTGAATTTCTCTGTCTCATCATTTTTTCCAGGAAAGAGAAGAATAAAGAAAGAAAAAACAACAATAAGAACAACAACAGATTAAAAAACAGAAAACAAAAAAAACTAAACACTGAGTGTGTTTTGGCATGCTTGTTAAAAGAAACTAGATCCCAAAATAAGGAAGAAAGAAAAGACTTGTGTATATATATATATATATATATATATATATATATATGAAAAAAAATTAAATGAAAACAAAAAAATCTATCTATCTATGATGTATATATAAAAATAAAAATTTTAAAATAATAAAAAAATTTAAAAAGTATATAATAACTGAACAAAATAATACTGAAAGACTAAGGGGAAAAAAACAAAGAATGCTATGGGGAAAAAAACAAAGAATGCTATATACTGTTTTCCCCAAGAGCTGAAACTTCATAGCCTTCTATGATCAGTAAAGTTGGTGTGAGCCAATTGTTTGCATTGGTGTTCTTGGAGAGGGGCCTGTTGTGCTGATTGTTTTTTTTTAAGATTTTATTTATTTATTTGACAGACAGAGATCACAAGTAGGCAGAGAAGCAGGCAGAGAGAGAGAGGAGGAAGCAGGCTCCCTGCTGAGCAGAGAACCTGATGCGGGGCTTGATCCCAGGACCCTGAGATCATGACCTGAGCCAAAGGCAGAGGTTTTAACCCACTGAGCCACCCAGGTGCCCCAACTGTTGTGCTGATTGTTAAGGGGACATGCCCTATGGCAAATGAGCCTCCCTTGTGCAGAGACAGGGCTCAGTGTAAGTGGCTCCACATTCCGCTATGTAGCACTGTTTTGCTCCCTGAAACATTTCAGCACCAATGGGCTGGATGAATATGGCTCACCCCACTCTCTAGCCCCAGAGCTGAAAGTTCACACCCCCCCCACTCTTTGGTGAACCCTCACAGAAAAACAGTCAATCACTCTTGTCTCCCCAGTTTCTGTCAGAACTGTGTTCACCCAGCCTGTGACCAAGTGATTTTATCTTAGGCTCACCACTGAGTTTTAAAACTCCAAATTTTATGAACTCCTGAGGCAAGGACCCAAATTGATCCTCACAGGAGAGTGAGGTTGCTTTTGCAACACTTCTGCCTTTTGCTGGACCCCTCCCGAGAAAGTGGTCACATGATCACGCAGCAGTTCATATTTAATGGCAACATAGATCAGAAAGCCAGCACCTAGACTCACTGTTCTCAGCTGACTTCCCCACTCCCATGCCTGGGAACTCTGTTACTCTCATGCTCCCCTGTTCTTTTTGTGACCCTGGGGATCCTGAGACCATGCTGTCACAACTGGGATTTCACCCTGCTTCACCACCTCAGCAGCTTGAAGCCAGAGACACACCCCACTATAGCAGACTTCTAAAAGTTCTGATTTTGCCCTCCAATGCTAATAATATTTTGCAGCAGCCTTCTTTTTTTTTAATTTATTTTTTCAGCGTAACAGTATTCATTGTTTTTGCACAACACCCAGTGCTCCATGCAAAACGTGCCCTCCCTATTACCCACCACCTGTTCCCCCAACCTCCCATGCCTGACCCTTCAAAACCCTCAGGTTGTTTTTCAGAGTCCATAGTCTCTTATGGTTCGCCTCCCCTTCCAATTTTTTTTTATAAACATATAATGTATTTTTATCCCCAGGGGTACAGGTCTGTGAATCGCCAGGTTTACACACTTCACAGCACTCACAATAGCACATACCCTCCCCAATGTCCATAACCCCCTCCCCCTCTCCCAACCCCACCTCCCCCCAGCAACCCCCAGTTTGTTTTGTGAGATTAAGAGTCAATTATGGTTTGTCTCCCTCCCAATCCCCTCTTGTTTCATTTATTCTTCTCCTATCCCCCTAACCCCCCATGTTGCATCTCCACGTCCTCATATCAGGGAGATCATATGATAGTTGTCTTTCTCCGATTGACTTATTTCACTAAGCATGATACCCTCTAGTTCCATCCACGTTGTCGCAAATGGCAAGATTTCATTTCTTTTGATGGCTGCATAGTATTCCATTGTGTATATATACCACATCTTCTTTATCCATTCATCTGTTGATCACAAGTAGGCAGAGAGGCAGGCAGAGGGGGAAGCAGGGTCCCCACTGAGCAGAGAGCCCAATGCAGGGATCGATCCCAGGACCCTGAGATCATGACCTGGGCCAAAAGCAGAGGCTTACCCCACTGAGCCACCCAGGTGCCCCTTGCAGCAATCTTCTTAAGCGGGCTTCCTCTCCTCCCCCATATCCTCCAATATATCATCCTAGCTCAAGTCTCTGCACCTCTTACCTTCCAAAAAGTGGTTCCTTTATTACTTGCAGAATTACAGCATTTATTTTCTCATATTTCTTTTTTTTAATTTTTTTTTTAAATTTTTGTTTATTTTTTAATTTATTCTCAGTGTTCCACAATTCATTGTTTATGCACCACACCCAGTGCTCCATGCAATACGTGCCCTCCTTAATACCTACCACCAGACTAACCCAACCTCACACCCCCCTGCCCCTTCAAAACCCTCAGATTGTTTTTCAGAGTCCACAGTCACTCATGGTTTGTCTCCCTCTCCAATTTCCAACTCCCTTCTCCTCTCCATCTCCCCATGTTCTCCATGTTATTTCTTATGCTCCACAAATAAGCAAAACCATATGATAATTGACTCTCTCTGCTTGACTTATTTCACTCAGCATAATCTCTTTCAGTCCCATCCATGTTGATACAAAAGTTGGGTATTCATCCTTTCTGATGGAGGCATAGTACTCCATTTTATATATGGACCACATCTTCCTCATCCATTTGTCCGTTGAAGGGCATCTTGGTTCTTTCCACAGTTTGGCTACTGTGGCCATTGCTGCTATGAACATTGGGGTAGAGATGGCCCTTATTTTAGTACAACTGTATCTTCGGGGTAAATACCCAGTAGTGCAATTGCAAGGTCATAGGGAAGCTCTATTTTTAATTTCTAAAGAAATCTCCACACTGTTTTCTGATTGCTTTCTTTGTCCAAATCTCGGAAGAACAAGAGAATAGATATCCGTTTGGGTAGAAAGTTCATGAGAATTGGGCGGAAATCTCCAGCGAACATGCTTCTGACATTGGGGGCCCTCAGGGAAATGGCATTCGACATGATTTTATAACTATCTAGTTCAACATGATCTTATAACTACCTAGCTATATTTGAGGGACCAGAGAAACAGGGTCCTGTACTCTTCCGCCATCTTAACTTCTCAATTTTTTTTGTATTTTATATTTTTCAGAGAACTTATCTTTCACCTCTTTTATTAGGTTCATTCCTAATTATCTTGTTTTTGGTGAAATTATAAATGGGACCAATTCCTCGAATTCTCCTTCTGCTGTTTCATAATTGGTGTACAGAAATGCAACAGATTTTTGTACAGTGATTTGTGTACTGGGCTATTACTGAATCAGTTCTGGCAGTTTTTGGTGGAGTCTTTTGGGTTTTCCGTATAGAGTATCATGTCACCTGCAGATAGGGAAAGTTTGATTTCTTCCTTGCTGATTTGGATGCCTTTTTTTTCCTTTTGTTGTATGATTGCTGTGGCGAGGACTTCCAATACTATATCAAGTAACAGTGATATGGGTGACACTCCTAACTTGCTTCTGACCATAGAGGAAAAGCTTTCAGTTTTCCCCAGTTAAGGATGATATTAGGAATGAGTGTTTTCATATATGGCCTTTATTATGTCGACCTGGAGTTTTTAACTTATAAAACTTATCCTCACTAAACCTTCAGAAATTAGTCAATAACAGTTTAGGTTTTCCTCTCCTGGCACTATTTCCTGCAATTTTTTGATCCTGAGCTTCTGGTCCAATAAACTGTGATTTTCTTCACTAGTCAGGCTATCTCTTCTATTTGCAGGGCACAAGGTTGCCCTATGACCACAGTTCTCTGAGTAATCCAAGAGGGGCTTCCCCCCCCCCTTTTTTATTATGTTATGTTAGTCACTTCACAGTACATCATTTGTTTTGTTTTTTTTTTTTTTTACTGTTTGATTTTTTCCCCATTTTATTTATTTTTCAGCGTAACAGTATTCATTGTTTTTGCACAACACCCAGTGCTCCATGCAAAACGTGCCCTCCCCATTACCCACCACCTGTTCCCCCAACCTCCCACCCCTGACCCTTCAAAACCCTCAGGTTGTTTTCCAGAGTTCATAGTCTCTTATGGTTCTCCTCCCCTTCCAAATTTTTTTTTTAATAAACATATAATGTATTTTTATCCCCAGGGGTACAGGTCTGTGAATCGCCAGGTTTACACACTTCACAGCACTCACTATAGCACATACCCTCCCCAATGTCCATAGCCCCCTCCCCCTCTCCCAATCCCACCTCCCCCCAGCAACCCCTAGTTTGTTTTGTGAGATTAAGAGTCATTTATGGTTTGTCTCCCTCCCAATCCCATCTTGTTTGTCCCATGATTCATTGTTTGATTTTCAGTTTGGTCAGCTTTTTTCTTTTTGTACATATGGAGTGATGACTTCCAAACTTCTTACATGCCAGACAAGAAAATATAAGTATCTTGTCTTTCTTCTTTATTCTGTGTTCTGGAACATTTTCTTGACTTTATCTTCTACTGAATACGTTGGGAGAGGAATTTATTTTTAATTTTATTTATTTTTTGTTCAAGTATGATTAACATACAGTTAATGATTCACTATAATGATTCAACAATTCTATACATTATCTCACTCATCACAATAAGGGTACTCTTAATCCCTTCACCTATTTCACCTATCCCCTCATCCACCTTCCCTCTGGTAAACACCAGTTTATTCTCTGTATTTAAGAGTCTATTTTGGGGGAGCCTGGGTGGCTCAGTGGGTTAAAGCCTCTGCCTTCAGCTCAGGTCATGATCTCAGGGTCTTGGAATCGAGCCCCACATCAGGTTCTCCACTCAGCGGGGAGCCTGCTTCCCTTCCCCTCTCTCTCTGCCTGCCTCTCTCCCTACTTGTGATCTCTGTCAAATAAATAATAAAAAATCTTTTAAAAAAAGAGTCTATTTTGTTTATCTCTTTTTTTCATTGTTACTTTGTTTTGTTTCTTAGATTCCACATATAACTGAAATCATATGGTACTTGTCTTTCTCTGGCTTACTTCTTTCACATAGCATAATACTCTCTATCTCCATCCATATCATTACAAATGTCAAGATTTCATTATTTTTATGGCTGAATAATATTCAATTGTATATGTATACCACATCATCTTTCCCCATTCATCTATGAATGGATGAGCTCTTTTATTTTAGAAATTGTTTTAAATTTCTAAAATAAATTATTTTCCAAGAAAACACTCTTATTCTCCAAAATTACCTTTCTCATAACAACATTTTCTGTTTTCTACTTTATAGATGCAATACTTTCTGTGTACTTTTAATAAAGCTTTACTGGAGTCTTGGGGATAACATGACAATTGCCAAGCCAGGAAGGAAAATTGTAAATAGATATCAGATATTACCTCTCCAAGAGAACACCACCCACGCCTCTCTGAATGGGGCTGCATATTGGATGTCCCTCTTCTTAGCCTCTAGCACTGATACCATGTGAGGGCAAGATGATCATCCAACAACTGGATGAATTTTGGCCATGTGCTCAGATCTCCAGCTCTCACTTTGACATCAGAGAAAGGAAGTCATTGTTCTATTCCCCACTCCCGGGCCTACATGAGTCAAATCACAATAGTCAGCAATACACTTTACAGAGTGGATTGTTTTTAACATTAAATAATATATACAGTGGAAATGACAACCCGGTCTAGTTCCTTTTTTACAGTCTTTCCTTCAACAGGAGCCAACAGTAATCCAACCTGGCATCTCTCTTGATGTGGTCCCAACAGAGTTATCTTCTCTGAGCAAAGTCTTGGACAAAAATATGCACACACATCTCTCAGGAACAAATAATTTTCAGGGACAGTCCAGTCCAAACCCATGTTTGGGATAAAAAAGGAACTCAGTGGAAGCATAATGCTGTTAAAGGACACCCAAATTATGTCACTGCTCAGAACATTCAACATATTTTTTTAAAATTTTATTTATTTATTTGACAGATAGAGATCACAAGTAGGGAGAGAGGCAGGCATAGAGAGAGAGAGAGAGAGAGGAGGAGGAAGCAGGCCCCCTGCCAAGCAGAGAGCCCGATGCGGGGCTCGATCCCAGGATCCCGGGATCATGACCTGAGCGAAAGGCAGAGGCTTAACCCACTGAGCCACCCAGGTGCCCCTAGAGTGGATAACATGTGCTGAATCCTTACTCTGTACCTGGCACTTGAATTACCTTCATTTCATGAAGAAGGAAAGTGAGGTTTCCAGGTGTCACTCACTCAGGTTCACAGAGCTAATAAATGGCAGACAGGAAATTGCACCAGGACTGTCTAACCATAGTCATTCCCATGTAAGTGCTATATGGTGCTGTACTGGTTTCCACCAGTTGCGTTATGGTTAATGGTGATAGAACAATTCTCTCTGAGATGGGGGTCAGATACCTGAGATACTTTAGTCTACATAACAAACTTATTCTACTAAGTTTGCTTCCAAAGTGAGTTGATATCCTTTCTTCTGAAGAGAGAAAACTGCTCAAAAGACAGTTGTTTGGGGTTTTTTTAAGCATTTCTTTCAGAAAAATCCCAGCACTTTATTTCTAAATTTTAATTTTTCATCAAATAATCCTTGAATATGGTTTAAAAAATACAGTAGTGCTGAGAAGCTCATAAGAAAACCCAGCAACATGCTGTCTCCTCCCACTGCAAGTCCGGGCTTCCTAGAGGTAACTACATGAAAGGATTGTACCAGTCTTTGGCTGTTTCTTCTGGCATTCACCATTCACAACCCCTTTCCCATTTGTCATCTCTCAGTCAGAGGTCAAGGAGCCAGATACTTTCTTAAGCTTCCTTGTAGCCAGAGTTTGGTATGTGTCCCAGTTATGGCCATGAGAGGTTTGCTGAGTCAGGGGGTGGGGGTGGGGGGCTCTGAAAAGGCTTTTGTTTTCTGAGACATGCAGAGCTGACTCTGTCCCTTTCCTTCTTCTCTCTATCTTGATTATAGTCGTGCTGCCTGGAGCTATGACAGCAATCTTGTGACAGTGAGGGGATGAACATGAGGATAAAGATGTAACACATGATGAAAGAAAAAGTTAGAGCCTGGTTCCCTGATGGCATCATTGATCAGTTGAACTCATGCCACACTGATATTAATAATAAATTAACTTCTTGAAACATAAATGAATGAATAAATAAAGCCATATGTGTTTAAGCCACTGTCAGTTTGGTTTTGTGTTGCTTATAACTGACAGGATTTTTAACTGAAAGACCACCATGTTTCTATATAATATGCTTATATTACTATTTCTCTTTTTTATTGAAGTATAGTTGACATACAATATTATATGACTGCTATTTCTTAACTTAGCAAACTGAGACATTATCTCAACATCTCCTTATAGTAGAAGAGGATTTTATCCCCCTCCACATGCACATCCTTATATCCCCTCCCTTCACTCTTCCAGTATGTTTATATACCAATTTCTAATATATCAGTAGTTGGTACAGAGTCAAGAAATGTGCTATAATGACCTGGATTTATTTTGCTTTTTTGTGTGTTCCTGTACTTAATAATTGCTTGGTATTATTTTTTCACTTGAGATGGACACACCTTAGTTTTTTCCCTTTGCTTCATCAGCTTGTTCCTAACGCTATTAGCCTATTTTTTCACAGATGTTCCAACCTTCCAGCTCGTTGAATTAAGAAGAAATCAATAGAAACTTGATTGGATGGGAGCCTGTGTAAGATGCAGAGGTTGGTCAAGTCCACTATTAGACTTTCCTTTAAGGTGACTGAGTGGGGACCCACATATTCTGCTGGAGGACAGAAAGTGGAGGCTTTGCTCTGGAACTGTTTGATTTCTTTAAGAAATGCTCTGTATTTTAAGTGTCGATGCTTGGCTCTTCTAATTTCTGCCAAAAAAAAAACACGGAGAAGGGCAAAGGAAGGGTGGGGACATCAACTGTTTCAACACATTACTTTCGATTGTCCCCATGTCAGGGGCTCTACATTTCATGCCTACCATCAGGATAGCTCTCCTGTGCCAGAGTCTCACCAGTATTTTGTAGGGTAGACCAGGGCTTTCCTTCACGGGTCCCCCTCCCATATGTGGACTGTGCCTCTCTCCTTTCTGTCCTGCTTTTTCAGTTACCTCCATTCCAGCCCCTTTCTCCTCCCAGAAAGTTGATGAAATCTCGTCTGCATCAATGGGACCTCCTCCAGCTTTTTTTTTTTTTGAGGTGAGGGTTTGTACATGATTCCTTTATTCTTATTTTATAGGGTCTCAGGAATTAGAGGAGACAGACATATTCCACCTTCTTGAATGGAAGTTAGAATCTGATTTTTAGCTGCCTCAGATTATCTGGATATACCCCAAGTGTGTAGACCAACATTTGTGAACCACTGGCGGTGGAAAAAGCCTGGGTTTAGGAATCTGATGTATTTGAGCTTGAATTCTGACTCTCTGACCTCCTTACTCAAGTCACATCCATGGGCCTCAATTTGTTCCTCTACAAAATGGGAATAACAATGCCTATTTGATAGAGTTCTGGGAAGATTTCTTAGCTACCGTGTGTAAAGCACCCAGTACAGGCCTTGGCAGACTGTAGGTGTTCAAAATAGGAGTGATGTCTCTTTAAAGTGGGAAATGTGATTGGAAAGATTTGAATTAGGTTTTAGGAGAGCCTCAGACACCAGGACTTATTTTTGTGAGGCTGAGGAGCCCTAGCAGGCTTGTGATCAGGGAAGTCACTTGAACCCAAAGAATATGTCCGATTGTTCCCTCAGCCTACTATGGGGAGGGAGCTAGAAGCCCTTGGACCAGCAGCTCTTGGGTTAAAATCTTCCTCTGCATCTGAGTTATTTGTAACCCGTTGCCATGGCAACAAGTTTGGCAAGAAAGCCAGTGCTGCAAGCTCCTGACAGTAGGGAGGGGAGGGCAGTGGGAGAAGATGGAAGATTTGGAAGGAGGGTCGTCTGTGACCAGCGCCTCACTTTGCTCTGATTTGTCTGAAGCATTCTGCTGAAGATGAGGGTGAACGTCCTCCAGAGAGAATCACTGGACATTTGGGAGTCTCCTGCTCAATCTCCTGATATTCCAGTGTGAAAATAGGCTCAGAGAGGTCCAACAGCCTGCTCAATGCCACAAAGTAAGTCAGAGATGTAAACAGGATTTGACTTTATTTAAAAAAAAAAAAGACTCAGGGTCATGGAACTAAAGCCTAACACACCTGGAGAGGAACTTTGGAAACATTTCCTCCATCTTTCCAACACACATATGCTTTCACTTTTGTTCATGTGGGAAACCTGGGACCCAGAGTGGGTTAGAACTGACTCAGGGTCACACAGCAACTTGGGCGCTGACTTGATATCAGAACCCAGAGGCCTCAGGCCTCCCAGGCCTGGATACTTCCTGAGGAAGTGGCTCTCTCGGGTTCATGATTCAGAGAGGCTCTTCACTGCTGACTGCCAAGATACAGCCTCCCAGGGTAAGATTCATTTGACTGCCTTGGCCTTTGACCCTCTCAAAGCCAACATGCATGTGTTCAGATCACTCTTCCCCTTCCTGCACACCTTCTTCTTCTGCAGCTATGGGTTTCCCACTGCCAATGGCAATGTTGTTGCACAAATGGCAGCCCAGCCTCACCCCTCCCTGGACCAAACCCACCTGCCATACACTTCTCCCTCCAAATCTCTCACAGGGCTAGGCACTACCTGAACATTCTTTAATGTGATTCATTCCTCACAATTATCATTTTCTGTCTCCTGAGTTAGCAGGTGGACATCTAGTCATTTCTTTCTTTCTTTCTTTCTTTCAGTAGACTCCATGCCCATGGTTGGGGCTTGAACTCACATCCCTAAGATTAAGAGTCACATGCTCTGCTGACTGAACCAGATAGGCACCCTCAGCAGGTGGAAATCTAAAGAACCAGGAAGATAAAATGACCGGCCCAAGGTCACATGGTGAGTCTTAGCCTTAATCCCTCCTTATCCAAAAAGGTGTTTCTGCCTTTCTATCCCATACTAATTTCTCAGTCCTCACACTTCCTCTTGCCATTATCTTTGCCTTAATCATCCCCTTGGCACTTGCACAATACATTTCCCCTGTGTCCTCTGCCTATGTGCATCCCAACCCCCCTTCTCTCATCACAGCCAATCCCTTCACCAGTCCAGATGATTCTCCTTTCTGTCTCTCAAACCCACCTTTTCTCATCTTCTGCCACTGCCTTGCTTCAGCCTCAACATCCCTCATATGAACAACCTCAAGTTTATTCCCTGGCTTCCTGCTTCCAGACTGGCCATCTTCAACCTACTATTTTGCACACCAGCAATGAGAGAGCAGTGATGCAGAAACCAACACATTGCTTTCTTCCTTTACATCCTCCCATCCAAGTAGCATTAAATTTCTAGCTCCTTGTTTGGAACTTAAGGCCATCCAAAGTTCCAACCTACCCCAAACCTCTCCAGTCTCATCTTTTGCCATACTTAGCCTCACACACTCTGCTCTGACCACTGAACTAATGACAAGTGGTTACTACAATGTACCAGGCTCTCTCTTATCTAGGTGTCTTCCCATGGAAGGCCTTTACACTGAATTCCCAGACCTGATGAACTCCAAGTGTCATTTCTTCCAAGAAGCCTACCTTGATTCCCAAGTGGGATTCGATCCCATCTTCTGGGCTCCCACAGTCCCCAGAACTCCCCTCATCTCCCTCATGTGGAACTGATGTCTAGTGTTCTCCCTCTTAGTAGCTCAAAAGTTTCCTGAAGGCAGGAATTCTGTCTCCAACAAAGCCCAATACCTGACCCCCTAGGAAGTGTCAGTGACTAGTCATTGCATGCATTCAGGTGCATGAATGGTTGGATGAGGAATGGAATTTGGGTTCAGCCTTGTGGTTGCACATTCTTGCCTAAAGGGCCTGTGAGATATCACTAGTTCCTGGCAGGTTCCTCTGAGCTCCAGGGCATGGTTTCTCTATGAAGGCACATGGAGTGGGTCAGATGTTGCAGAATGAGACCAAACCAGTCAAGTTCTGAGCCTGAAGGTGTGGCATTTTGGAAGAGAAGAGGTGTGATGTGAGATAGAAAGTGAGGATGGCCACTGAGGTAGGTGCTATTATTTTCCCACTTCTTATAGGTAAAGAAACTGAGGCACACAGAGTCTCAGGTGACTTGTCAAAGCCACATAGGTAACTATGGTTATTCTGTAACTCCAACTCTGTTCAACTCCAAGTATCTTTTCCCTTTGTCCCCATCTCTCCCATGATTCACTTTGGAAAACAGGTTTGTACTAGTTAACGGTGGAATTGTGCCTCCAACCTGGGTCTTAGAGAAACAATTGGCAAGGCAGAAAAGAAAGAAGAAGTCATATCCTAAACACCTACTGTGACTTTAAGCCATGGGGACATCAAGAGGAATGGGGAATGGGGTGCAAAATGGAGCTTGAACATTTCTTGAGCTTGTTACCTGCTCAGGTCTCTCTGTACATAAACTCTTAACACTTGAAGAAGCTCCTTTTATATGGAAATTATTAATATCATGATTCACCTCTGAAAACCTGAGACTCCTGGAGAGGAAGTGATTTACATAGGTTTAGCCACCTAATAAGGAGCAAGGGCAGGACTTGCATGGGTGTGTCAGGCTCCACAATGAAAAGGGAGGAGCAAAGCTCTGAAGCAAATTAGATCATGGCTTTGCAAGGGGTTGGGACAAGAGTGGCCAGATTGAGACCATCCTGGAGGACAGGAGGGTCTGGTGGGGGCTGTACTTTGAAAAGGAAGGGTAGAGTTTGGCTCTGGAAGGCCCAGAGCTAGAATTGTAGACCCTGACTGGGCACTTTCTGTTAAAAAATAGTAAATATGGGTAGCTGACTCTTGATTTCAGCTCAGGTCATGATCTCAGGTTTGTGAAATCAAGCCCTGCTTTGGGTTCCACATTGGTCATAGAGTCTGTTTAGATTCTATCTCTCCCTCTCCTTCTGTCCCTCCCTCCTCTCTTAAAAAAATAAAATAAGAATAAGAATAAACACATATTATTACATATATTAACATATCTAATGCATTATTTATAATGGGCAGCATATTATATATAAAAATATATTCCCTCTTTATATACTCTATATATAGATCTCATCTATATATAGAGAGAGGGAAAGTTTTTTGATGCTAAATGTAAAACTCATGAAATATATTTAAATGTTTTTTGGGGGGAGGAAACAGCAGTAAGAGTGGTCTATGGAAATTCTAAAGAATAAAGAAATAAGGGCACCTGGGTGGCTCAGTTGGGTAAGTGTCTGCCTTTGGCTCAAGTCATGATCCCAGGATCCTGGGATTGAGTCCCACATCAGGCTCCCTGCTCTGTGGGGAGTCTTCTTCTCCCTCTGCCCCTCCCCAACACATCATCTCAATCTCTTTCTCAAATAAATAAATAAAATATTAAAAAAATAAAATTAACAAATAAAGAAATCAAGAAGGAAGCCTGCAAGGAACCGATGATTAAAATGTGCCTGATCTGAGGTCATGAGTGACCTTACCCACTATACAGAAGTCAAAACCACAAAATAAATCCATGTCTCCCCAAAGTAATACATGTTCATCGATGAAAATTTGGGGGGAAAATACACCTTACCACTCAAACACAGCCACTGTTAGTTAGCATCTTGGGTGTATTTTGGTTTATACTACCTTACAAAGATAAAAAGAAGATAATATTTCAGATCATCCTGCATAGTCATTTATATATTGTTATTTTTGTTAAAGATTTTCCAATTAAAATTCTTTACAAACTTTTAAATGCCCATAAAAATTCTATTGAATTGATATACTTAGGGAATTCCTTTCTGCATGTTTTTTTTACATTTCTATGAAGTATTGTAATTTTAAAACCATTTTTATTATTGATGTATAGTTGATATACAATGTTCTATTAGTTTGAGGTGTACAACAGAGATTTGGCTATCCTATACATTTCTTAAGATTTATTTATTTTTAGAGAGAGAGCGCGCACAAGTGGGATGGGCAGAGGAAGAGGGAGAGAGAAACATCAAAAAGACTCCGAGCTGAGCACAAAGCCCCACATGGGGCTCGATCCCATGACCCTGAGATCATGATCTGAGCTGAAACCAAAAGCTGGGCACTTACACAGGCCACCCCTCAACCATGCTATACATTATATAAATGCTCACCACCATGGTTACATCTTTCACCAAAAAATGTTTTTACAGTATTATTGATATTTTCATCCCCCTGACTTATTCATTTTTAACTGGAAGTTTGTACCTCTTAATATCCTTCACCTATTTTGCCAATACCTTTACTTCATTCCCCTCTGGCAACCACCACTTTGTTTTCTGTATTTATGAGTTTGTTTCTGTTTCTTTGCTGTTGTTCATTTGTTTTGTTCTTTAGATTCCACATTTAAGTGATAGCATATGGTATTTGTCATTGTCTTTCTGACTTATTTCACTTAACACAATACCCTCTAGCTCTACCCATGTTGTCACAAATGGCAAGATCTCATTCCTTTTTATGGTGCATATCTATTTATATATAGATATATATCACATTTTTTAATCTTTTCCTAAATCGATGGACACTTAGGTTTCTTCCATATCTTAGTTTTGAAGTTTCATTTTCTTTCCTTAAACTTATTCAGTCAGGATGGATGAATTTCAAAATCATTATAATGAGTGAATGAAGTCAGACAAAAAGAGCACATACTGTGTGCTCCTATTTAAACAATGTTGAGGAAGAGGTAAGACTAATCCATAGTGATGAAATTCAGAAGAGTGACACTTTTGTGAGAAGAATGATGTGAAGTGTCATGAAGGAACATTTTAGATTAAAGAAAATATTTTATATCTTGATAGAGAAGTGGGTGACAAAGATTTATGGTTTTGTCAAAACTAACTGAATTTTTACTTAAGATCTGAGCATTTAATTGTATGTAAATTATACCTCAATAAAAATTAGAGATAATGACACTCATAAAATATTGGAGAAAATATGAATAACTATTTTTACTGTCTAGAGTGGGGAAGGGCTTTCTATTGTGTCAAAAAACACAGAAACATGAAAGGAAAATATAGATGAAGATTTCAGTTTATTTTGTTATATTGCTTTCTTTTTTATTGACTAGGTGAGATATTTACATGGTATGATGGGCTGAATAATGATCCCCCACAGATATCCATGTTCTTATCCCCAGAACCCATAAATGTTACTTTATAAGGAACATGGGGCTTTGCAGATATACCAAATAGAAGATGTTGACCTTCTACAACTTCAAAAAAATTGTGGAGGGAACACTCCCAAACACATTTTATAAGGCCAACATTACTCTAATACCAAACCCAGATAAGGACACTATAAGAAAAAAATTACAGATCAATATCTCTGATGAACATAGATGTAAAAATCCTCAACAAAATATTAATAAATCAAATTCAAAAGCAAATAAAGAGGATCACATACCATGAACATATGGCATTTATCCTTCGAATGCAAAGATGATTTAACATATGTAAATCAATAAATGCGATACACTACATTAATATAATAAAAGATAAAAACTGTACAATCAGGGATGCATTTGGTTAAGTGTCTGCCTTTGGCTCAGGTCATGATCCCAGGGTCCCAGGATCGAGTCCCGTATTGAGCTCCTTGCTCAGTGGGGAACCTGCTTCTCCCTCTGCCTCTCTTCTCCCTTCATACTCTTTCTCTCTGATGAATAAATAAATAAAATATTTACAAAAAATTTTTTAAATTATACAATCATTTAATAGACACAGAAAAAAGCATTTGACAAACTATATCTTTTCACAATAAAAATTCTAAAAATTTAGGTATAGAAGGAATATATCTCAATATAATAAAGGCCATTTATGACAAACCCACAGATAACATCATACTCAAGAGTGGGAAGTTGAGATTAATTCTGCCAAGACCGAAAACAAGCTAAGGGTGTACATTCTTACTATCCCTATTCAACATGGTACTGAAAGTCCTACCCAGAGCAAGCAGAAAAGAAAATGAAATAAAAGTAATTCTAATCAGGGGCACCTGTGGGGCACAATGGGTTGGCATTCAACACTTTGTTTCAGCTTAGGCTCTTATCTCAGAGTCATGAGATCAAGCCCCATGCTGGACTCCAAGCCCAACAGGGATTCTCCTTAAGACTCTCTTGCTTTATCCTTCTCCCCTTCCCCTTCATGCTCTCTCTAAAATAAATAAATAAATCCTTTAAAAAAGGTATTCCAGGGGAGGAGTCAAGATGGCGGAGAAGTAGCGGGCTGAGACTGCATCAGGTAGCAGATCAGCTCGATAGCTTATCTAAACATTGCAAGCACCTACAAATCCAACAGGAGATCGAAGAGAAGAAGAACAGCAATTCTAGAAACAGAAAATCAACCACTTTCTGAAAGGAAGGACTGGCGGAGAAGTGACTCTAAAACGACGGGAAGATAGACTGCGGGGGGAGGGGCCGGCTCCTAGCAAGCGGCAGAGCAACAGAGCACAAAATCAGGACTTTTAAAAGTCTGTTCCACTGAGGGACATTGCTCCAGAGGCTAAACCGGGGTGAAGCCCATGCGGGGTCAGCATGGCCCCAGGTCCTGCAGGGTCACAGAAGGATCAGGGGTGTCTGAGTGTTGCAGAGCTCGCAGGTATTAGAACAGAGAAGCCGGCTACAGAGACAGAGCCAAGGACTGAACTCTCAGCTCGGGGTTACCTTGAACTGGTCGCAGGCTCGGGGAGCTCGGAGCGCGGCCGGAGGCTGGGGATACGGGGCGAACTGAAGAGTGGAGCCCCGGGCTCTCGGCTCCTCTGGGCTGGAGACTAGGAGGCCACCATTTTCATTCCTGTCCTCCAGAACTCTACGGAAAGCGATCAGGGAACAGAAGCTCCAAAAAGCAAACCGAGTGGATTACTTAGTCCGGCCCCCGGTAAGGGCGGTGCAATCCCGACTCGGGCAAAGACACTTGAGAGTCACTACAACAGGCCCCTCCTCCAGAAGATCAACAAAATATCCAGCCAGGATGAAGTTCATCTATCAAGGAAAACAGGTTCAATACCTAAGACAGCAGTGGAATTCCAGAGGAGGAGAAAGCAAAGCACGGAACTCATGGCTTTCTCCCCATGATTCTTTAGTCTTGCAGTTAATTCAATTATTTTTTCAATTTTTTTTCTTTCTTTTTTCTTCTTCTGCTAAATTTTTTAAAACTTTTACCCTTTTCTTTTTTAACGTTTTTTGACTAGTTTATCTAAAATATATATTTTTTCTTTCCTTTTTATATTTTTTCTTTATTTGTTTTTTTTTTGCCTTTTTATTTCCATTTTATTTATTTTTTCAGCATAACAGTATTCATTCTTTTTGAACAACACCGAGTGCTCCATGCAAAACGTGCCCTCCCCATTACCCACCACCTGTTCCCCCAACCTCCCACCCCTGACCCTTTAAAACCCTCAGGTTGCCCGAACATCCCACCCCTGACCCTTCAAAACCCTCAGGTTGTTTTTTAGAGTCCATAGTCTCTTATGGTTCACCTCCCCTCCCCAATGTCCATAGCCCGCTCCCCCTCTCCCAATCCCACCTCCCCCCAGCAACCCCCAGTTTGTTTTGTGAGATTAAGAGTCATTTATGGTTTGTCTCCCTCCCAATCCCATCTTGTTTCATTGATTCTTCTCCTATCCCCCTACCCCCCCATGTTGCTTCTCCATGTCCTCATATCAGGGAGATCATATGATAGTTGTCTTTCTCCGATTGACTTATTTCACTAAGCATGATACGCTCTAGTTCCATCCACGTCATCGCAAATGGCAAGATTTCATTTCTTTTGATGGCTGCATAGTATTCCATTGTGTAAATATACCACATCTTCTTGATCCATTCATCTGTTGATGGACATCTAGGTTCTTTCCATAGTTTGGCTATTGTAGACATTGCTGCTATAAACATTCGGGTACACGTGCCCCTTCGGATCACTATGTTTGTATCTTTAGGGTAAATACCCAGTAGTGAAATTGCTGGGTCATAGGGTAGTTCTATTTTCAACATTTTGAGGAACCTCCATGCTGTTTTCCACAGTGGTTGCACCAGCTTGCATTCCCACCAACAGTGAAGGAGGGTTCCCCTTTCTCCGCATCCTCGCCAGCATCTGTCATTTCCTGACTTGTTAATTTTAGCCATTCTGACTGGTGTGAGGTGATATCTCATTGTGGTTTTGATTTGTATTTCCCTGATGCCGAGTGACGTGGAGCACTTTTTCATGTGTCTGTTGGCCATCTGGATGTCTTCTTTGCAGAAATGTCTGTTCATGTCCTCTGCCCATTTCTTGATTGGATTGTTTGTTCTTTGGGTGTTGAGTTTGCTAAGTTCCTTATAGATTTTGGATACTAGTCCTTTATCTGATATGTCGTTTCCAAATATCTTCTCCTATTCTGTCAGTTGTCTTTTGGTTTTGTTAACTGTTTTCTTTGCTGTGCAAAAGCTTTTGATCTTGATGAAGTCCCTATAGTTCATTTTTGCCCTTGCTTCCCTTGCCTTTGCCGTTGTTCCTAGCAAGATGTTGCTGCGGCTGAGGTCGAAGAGGTTGCTGCCTGAATTCTCCTCAAGGATTTTGATGGATTCCTTTCTCACATTGAGGTCCTTCATCCATTTGGAGTCTATTTTCGTGTGTGGTGTAAGGAAGTGGTCCAATTTCATTTTTCTGCATGTGGCTGTCCAATTTTCCCAGCACCATTTATTGAAGAGGCTGTCTTTTTTCCATTGGACATTCTTTCCTGCTTTGTCAAAGATTAGTTGACCATAGAGTTGAGGGTCGATTTCTGGGCTCTCTATTCTGTTCCACTGATCTATGTGTCTGTTTTTGTGCCAGTATCATGCTGTCTTGATGATGACAGCTTTGTAATAGAGCTTGAAGTCCGGAATTGTGATGCCACCAACTTTGGCTTTGTTCTTCAATATTCCTTTGGCTATTCGAGGTCTTTTCTGGTTCCATATAAATTTGAGGATTATTTGTTCCATTTCTTTGAAAAAAATGGATGGTATTTTGATAGGGATTGCATTAAATGTGTAGATTGCTTTAGGTAGCATAGACATTTTCACAATATTTATTCTTCCAATCCAGGAGCATGGAACATTTTTCCATTTCTTTGTGTCTTCCTCAATTTCTTTCATGAGTACTTTATAATTTTCTGTGTATAGATTCTTAGTCTCTTTGGTTAGGTTTATTCCTAGGTATCTTATAGTTTTGGGTACAATTGTAAATGGGATTGACTCCTTAATTTCTCTTTCTTCAGTCTTGTTGTTGGTGTACAGAAATGCAACTGATTTCTGTGCATTGATTTTCTATCCTGACACTTTACTGAATTCCTGTACAAGTTCTAGCAGTTTTGGAGTGGAGTCTTTTGGGTTTTCCACATATAGTATCATATCATCTGCGAAGAGTGATACTTTGACTTCTTCTTTACCAATTTGGATGCCTTTAATTTCTTTTTGTTGTCTGATTGCTGAGGCTAGGACTTCTAGTACTATGTTGAATAGCAGTGGTGATAATGGACATCCCTGCCGTGTTCCTGACCTTAGCGGAAAAGCTTTCAGTTTTTCTCCATTGAGAACGATATTTGCGGTGGGTTTTTCATAGATGGCTTTGATAATATTGAGGTATGTGCCCTCTATCCCTACACTTTGAAGAGTTTTGATCAGGAAGGGATGCTGTACTTTGTCAAATGCTTTTTCAGCATCTATGGAGAGTATCATATGGTTCTTGTTCTTTCTTTTATTAATGTGTTCTATCACATTGATTGATTTGCGGATGTTGAACCAACCCTGCAGCCCTGGAATAAATCCCACTTGATCGTGGTGAATAATCCTTTTAATGTACTGTTGAATCCTATTGGCTAGTATTTTGGCGAGAATTTTTGCGTCTGTGTTCATCAAGGATATTGGTCTGTAGTTCTCTTTTTTGGTGGGATCCTTGTCTGGTTTTGGGATCAAGGTGATGCTGGCCTCATAAAATGAGTTTGGAAGTTTTCCTTCCATTTCTATTTTTTGGAACAGTTTCAGGAGAATAGGAATTAGTTCTTCTTTAAATGTTTGGTAGAATTCCCCTGGGAAGCCGTCTGGCCCTGGGCTTTTGTTTGTTTGGAGATTTTTGATGACTGTTTCAATCTCCTTACTGGTTATGGGCCTGTTCACGTTTTCTATTTCTTCCTGGTTCAGTTGTGGTAGTTTATATGTCTCTAGGAATGCATCCATTTCTTCCAGATTGTCCAATTTGTTGGCGTAGAGTTGCTCATAATATGTTCTTATAATTGTCTGTATTTCTTTGGTGTTAGTTGTGATCTCTCCTCTTTCATTCATGATTTTATTGATTTGGGTCCTTTCTCTTTTCTTTTTGATGAATCTGGCCAGGGGTTTATCAATCTTATTGATTCTTTCAAAGAACCAGCTCCTAGTTTCATTGATTTTTTCTATTGTTTTTTTGGTTTCTATTTCATTGATTTCTGCTCTGATCTTTATGATATCTCTTCTCCTGCTGGGTTTAGGGTTTCTTTCTTGTTCTTTCTCCAGCTCCTTTAGGTGTAGGGTTAGGTTGTGTACTTGAGACCTTTCTTGTTTCTTGAGAAAGCCTTGTACCGCTATCTATTTTCCTCTCAGGACTGCCTTTGCTGTGTCCCACAGATTTTGAACCGTTGTGTTTTCATTATCATTTGTTTCCATGAATTTTTTCAGTTCTTCCTTAATTTCCTGGTTGACCCATTCATTCTTTAGAAGGATGCTGTTTAATCTCCATGTATTTGGGTTCTTTCCAGCTTTCCTCTTGTGATTGAGTTCTAGCTTCAGAGCATTATGGTCTGAAAATATGCAGGGAATGATCCTAATCTTTTGATACCAGTTGAGACCTGATTTGTGACCCAGGATGTGATCTATTCTGGAGAAGGTTCCATGTGCACTAGAGAAGAATGTGTATTCTGTGGCTTTGGGATGAAATGTTCTGAATATATCTGTGATGTCCATCTGGTCCAGTGTGTCATTTAAGGCCTTTATTTCCTTGTTGATCTTTTGCTTGGATGATCTGTCCATTTCAGCGAGGGGAGTGTTAAAGTCCCCTACTATTATTGTATTATTATTGATGTGTTTCTTTGATTTTGTTATTAATTGGTTGATATAGTTGGCTGCTCCCACGTTAGGGTCATAGATATTTAAAATGGTTAGATCTTCTTGTTGGACAGACCCTTTGAGTAGGATATAGTGTCCTTCCTCATCTCTTATTATAGTCTTTGGCTTGAAATCTAATTGATCTGATATAAGGATTGCCACCCCAGCTTTCTTCTGATGCCCATTAGCATGGTAAATTGTTTTCCACCCCCTCACTTTAAATCTGGAGGTGTCTTCGCGTCTAAAATGAGTTTCTTGTAGGCAACATACTGATGGGTTTTGTTTTTTTATCCATTCTGATACCCTGTGTCTTTTGATTGGGGCATTTAGCCCATTAACATTCAGGGTAACTATTGAGAGATATGAATTTAGCGCCATTATATTGCCTGTAAGGTGACTGTTACTGTATATTGTCTCTGTACCTTTCTGATCTACTACTTTTAGGCTCTCTCTTTGCTTAGAGGACCCCTTTCAATATTTCCCGTAGAGCTGGTTTGGTGTTTGCAAATTCTTTCAGTTTTTGTTTGTCCTGGAAGCTTTTGATCTCTCCTTCTATTTTCAATGATAGCCTAGCTGGATAGAGTATTCCTGGCTGCATGTTTTTCTCGTTTAGTGCTCTGAATATATCATGCCAGCTCTTTCTGGGCTGCCAGGTCTCTGTGGATAAGTCTGCCGCCAATCTAATATTTTTACCATTGTATGTTATAGACTTCTTTTCTCGGGCTGCTTTCAGGATTTTCTCTTTGTCACTAAGACTTGTAAATTTTACTAGTAGGTGACGGGGTGTGGACCTATTCTTATTGACTTTGAGGGGGGTTCTCTGCACCGTCTGGATTTTGATGCTTGTTCCCTTTGCCATATTAGGGAAATTCTCTCCAATGATTCTCTCCAATAGAACTTCTGCTCCCCTCTCTGTTTCTTCTTCTTCTGGAATCCCAATTATTCTAATGTTGTTTCGTCTTATGGTGTCACTTATCTCTCGAATTCTCCCCTCATGGTCCAGTAGCTGTTTGTCCCTCTTTTGCTCGGCTTCCTTATTCTCTGTCATTTGGTCTTCTATATCACTAATTCTTTCTTCTGCCTCATTGATCCTAGCAGTGAGAGCCTCCATTTTTGATTGCACCTCATTAATAGCTTTTTAAATTTCAACTTGGTTAGATTTTAGTTCTTTAATTTCTCCAGAAAGGGCTTTTATATCTCCAGAGAGGGTTTCTCTAATATCTTCCATGCCTTTTTCGAGCCCAGCTAGAATGTTCAGAATCGTCATTCTGAACTCTTGATCTGACATATTACCAATGTCTGTGTTGATTAGGTCCCTAGCCTTCGGTACTGTCTCTTGTTCTTTTGTTTGTGGTGATTTTTTCCGCCTTGTCATTTTGTCCAGATAAGAGGATATGAAGGAGCAAATAAACTACTAAAAGGGTGGCAAAGACCCCAGAAAAATGCGCTGTAACCAAATCAGAAGAGACCCCAAATTGTGGGGGGGAGAAAGGGGATAAAAACAGGTTCTTCCAGAAAGTGGTTGATTTTCTGTTTCTAGAGTTGCTGTTCTTCTTCTCTTCGCTCTCCCGTTGGATTTGTAGGTGTTTGCAATGTTTAGATAAGCTATCGAGGTGATCTCCTGTTACCTGATGTAGTCTCAGGCTGCTACTTCTCCGCCATCTTGACTCTTCCCCCCGAAATATAATATTTTTACTCAAAACTTTCTCCACGCCCTCCGGGCCCACTTGAGGCAGCCCACGGAGTAGTGTCCACACTCCGTGGGAAGGAGGCTGCTTTGCTGGTGTTACAGCTCCCGCCTGAAAGGCAGGCATTTGGTTTGGCACACACCTAGAAGCCAGCTGCCTGGGGACTCCATCTTGGCGCTCTCCCCTAATTGTTTTATTTTTAAAATTTTTTTCTTTTTTTTTTCTGAACCTCTTTTTATCCCCTTTCTCCGCTCCCCCCCCACAATTTGGGGTCTCTTCTGACTTGGTTACAGCGCATTTTTCTGGGGTCTTTGCCACTCTTTTAGTAGTTTATTTGATATTTCATATCCTCTTATCTGGACAAAATGACAAGGCAGAAAAAATCACCACAAAGAAAAGAACAACAGGCAGTACCAAAGGCTAGGGACCTAATCAACACAGACATTGGTAATATGTCAGATCAAGAGTTCAGAATGATGATTCTGAACATTCTAGCCGGGCTCGAAAAAGGCATGGAAGATATTAGAGAAACCCTCTCTGGAGATATAAAAGCCCTTTCTGGAGAAATTAAAGAACTAAAATCTAACCAAGTTGAAATTTAAAAAGCTATTAATGAGGTGCAATCAAAAATGGAGGCTCTCACTGCTAGGATCAATGAGGCAGAAGAAAGAATTAGTGATATAGAAGACCAAATGACAGAGAATAAAGAAGTTGAGCAAAAGAGGGACAAACAGCTACTGGACCACAAGGGGAGAATTGAGAGATAAGTGACACCATAAGACGAAACAACATTAGAATAATTGAGATTCCAGAAGAAGAAGAAGCAGAGAGGGGAGCAGAAGGTCTATTGGAGAGAATCATTGGAGAGAATTTCCCTAATATGGCAAAGGGAACAAGCATCAAAATCCAGACGGTGCAGAGAACCCCCCTCAAAGTCAATAAGAATAGGTCCACACCCCATCACCTACTAGTAAAATTTACAAGTCTTAGTGACAAAGAGAAAATCCTGAAAGCAGCCCGGGAAAAGAAGTCTATAACATACAATGGTAAAAAATATTAGATTGGCAGCAGACTTATCCACAGAGACCTGGCAGGCCAGAAAGAGCTGGCATGATATATTCAGAGCACTAAATGAGAAAAACATGCAGCCAAGAATACTCTATCCAGCTAGGTTATCATTGAAAATAGAAGGAGAGATAAAAAGGTTCCAGGACAAACAAAAACTGAAAGAATTTGCAAACACCAAACCAGCTCTACAGGAAATATTGAAAGGGGTCCTCTAAGCAAAGAGAGAGCCTAAAAGAAGTAGATCAGAAAGGCACAGAGACAATATACAGTAACAGTCACCTTACAGGCAATATAATGGCGCTAAATTCATATCTCTCAATAGTTACCCTGAATGTTAATGGGCTAAATGCCCCAATCAAAAGACACAGGGTATCAGAATGGATAAAAAAACAAAACCCATCAGTATGTTGCCTACAAGAAACTCATTTTAGACGCGAAGACACCTCCAGATTTAAAGTGAGGGGGTGGAAAACAATTTACCATGCTAATGGGCATCAGAAGAAAGCTGGGGTGGCAATCCTTATATCAGATCAATTAGATTTTAAGCCAAAGACTATAATAAGAGATGAGGAATGACACTATATCATACCCAAAGGGTCTGTCCAACAAGAAGATCTAACCATTTTAAATATCTATGACCCTAACGTGGGAGCAGCCAACTATATCAACCAATTAAAAACAAAATCAAAGAAACACATCAATAATAATACAATAATAGTAGGGGACTTTAACACTCCCCTCGCTGAAATGGACAGATCATCCAAGCAAAAGATCAACAAGGAAATAAAGGCCTTAAATGACACACTGGACCAGATGGACATCACAGATATATTCAGAACATTTCATCCCAAAGCAACAGAATACACATTCTTCTCTAGTGCACATGGAACATTCTCCAGAAGAGATCACATCCTGGGTCACAAACCATGTCTCAACCGGTAACAAAAGATGAGGATCATTCCCTGCATATTTTCAGACCACAACGCTCTGAAGCTAGAACTCAATCACAAGAGGAAAGCTGGAAAGAACCCAAATACATGGAGACTAAACAGCATCCTTCTAAAGAATGAATGGGTTAACCAGGAAATTAAAGAAGAACTGAAAATATTCATGGAAACAAATGATAATGAAAACACAACGATTCAAAATCTGTGGGACACAGCAAAGGCAGTCCTGAGAGGAAAATAGATAGCGGTACAAGGCTTTCTCAAGAAACAAGAAAGGTCTCAAGTACACAACCTAACCCTACACCTAAAGGAGCTGGAGAAAGAACAAGAAAGAAACCCTAAACCAGGCAAGAGAAGAGAAATCATAAACATCTGGGAAGAAATCAATGAAATAGAAACCAAAAAAAAAAAAACAATAGAAAAAAATCAGTGAAACTAGGAGCTGGTTCTTTGAAAGAATCAATAAGATTGATAAACCCCTGGCCAGACTCATCAAAAAGAAAAGAGAAAGGACCCAAATCAATAAAATCATGAATGAAAGAGGAGAGATCACAACTAACACCAAAGAAATACAGACAATTATAAGAACATACTATGAGCAACTCTACACCAACAAATTTGACAATCTGGAAGAAATGAATGCATTTCTAGAGACATATAAGCTAACACAACTGAACCAGGAAGAAATAGAAAACCTGAACAGGCCCATAACCAGTAAGGAGATTGAAACAGTCATCAAAAATCTCCAAACAAACAAAAGCCCAGGGCCAGACGGCTTTCCAGGGGAATTCTACCAAACATTTAAAGAAGGACTAATTCCTATTCTCCTGAAACTGTTCCAAAAAATAGAAATGGAAGGAAAACTTCCAAACTCATTTTATGAGGCCAGCATCACCTTGATCCCAAAACCAGACAAGGATCCCACCAAAAAAGAGAACTACAGACCAATATCCTTGATGAACACAGACGCAAAAATTCTCGCCAAAATACTAGCCAATAGGATTCAACAGTACATTAAAAGGATTATTCACCACGATCAAGTGGGATTTATTCCAGGGCTGCAGGGTTGGTTCAACATCCGCAAATCAATCAATGTGATAGAACACATTAATAAAAGAAAGAACAAGAACCATATGATACTCTCCATAGATGCTGAAAAAGCATTTGACAAAGTACAGCATCCCTTCCTGATCAAAACTCTTCAAAGTGTAGGGATAGAGGGCACATACCTCAATATTATCAAAGCCATCTATGAAAAACCCACCGCAAATATCGTTCTCAATGGAGAAAAACTGAAAGCTTTTCCGCTAAGGTCAGGAACACGGCAGGGATGTCCATTATCACCACTGCTATTCAACATAGTACTAGAAGTCCTAGCCTCAGCAATCAGACAACAAAAAGAAATTAAATGCATCCACATCGGCAAAGAAGAAGTCAAAGTATCACTCTTCGCAGATGATATGATACTATATGTGGAAAACCCAAAAGACTCCACTCCAAAACTGCTAGAACTTGTACAGGAATTCAGTAAAGTGTCAAGATATAAAATCAATGCACAGAAATCAGTTGCATTTCTGTACATCAACAACAAGACAGAAGAAAGAGAAATTAAGGAATCAATCCCATTTACAATTGCACCCAAAACTATAAGATACCTAGGAATAAACCTAACCAAAGAGGCTAAGAATCTATATGCAGAAAACTATAAAGTACTTATGAAAGAAATTGAAGAAGACATAAAGAAAATGAAAAATGTTCCATGCTCCTGGATTGGAAGAATAAATATTGTGAAAATGTCTATGCTACCTAAAGCAATCTACACATTTAATGCAATCCCTGTCAAAATACCATCCATTTTTTTCAAAGAAATGGAACAAATAATCCTTAAATTTATATGGAACCAGAAAAGACCTCGAATAGCCAAAGGAATATTGAAAAAGAAAGTCAAAGTTGGTGACATCACAATTCCGGACTTCAAGCTCTATTACAAAGCTGTCATCATCAAGACAGCATGGTACTGACACAAAAACAGACACATAGATCAATGGAACAGAATAGAGAGCCCAGAAATCGACCCTCAACTCTATGGTCAACTAATCTTTGACAAAGCAGGAAAGAATGTCCAATGGAAAAAAGACAGCCTCTTCAATAAATGGTGCTGGGGAAATTGGACAGCCACATGCAGAAAAATGAAATTGGACCACTTCCTTACACCACACACGAAAATAGACTCCAAATGGATGAAGGACCTCAATGTGAGAAAGGAATCCATCCAAATCCTTGAGGAGAATGCAGGCAGCAACCTCTTCGACCTCAGCCGTAGCAACATCTTCCTAGGAACATCGGCAAAGGCAAGGGAAGCAAGGGCAAAAATGAATTATTGGGATTTCATCAAGATCAAAAGCTTTTGCACAGCAAAGGAAACAGTTAACAAAACCAAAAGACAACTGACAGAATGGGAGAAGATATTTGCAAACGACATATCAGATAAAGGGCTAGTATCCAAAATCTATAAGGAACTTAGCAAACTCAACACCCAAAGAACAAACAATCCAATCAAGAAATGGGCAGAGGACATGAACAGACACTTCTGCAAAGAAGACATCCAGATGGCCAACAGACACAGGAAAAAATGCTCCACATCACTCGGCATCAGGGAAATACAAATCAAAACCACAATGAGATATCACCTCACACCAGTCAGAATGGCTAAAATTAACAAGTCAGGAAATGACAGATGCTGGCGAGGATGCGGAGAAAGGGGAACCCTCCTCCACTGTTGGTGGGAATGCAAGCTGGTGCAACCACTGTGGAAAACAGCATGGAGGTTCCTCAAAATGTTGAAAATAGAACTACCCTATGACCCAGCAATTGCACTACTGGGTATTTACCCTAAAGATACAAACATAGTGATCCGAAGGGGCACGTGTACCCGAATGTTTATAGCAGCAATGTCTACAATAGCCAAACTATGGAAAGAACCTAGATGTCCATCAACAGATGAATGGATCAAGATGTGGTATATTTACACAATGGAATACTATGCAGCCATCAAAAGAAATGAAATCTTGCCATTTGCGACGACGTGGATGGAACTAGAGCGTATCATGCTTAGTGAAATAAGTCAATCGGAGAAAGACAACTATCATATGATCTCCCTGATATGAGGACATGGAGAAGCAACATGGGGGGTTAGGGGGATAGGAGAAGAGGAAATGAAACAAGATGGGATTGGGAGGGAGACAAACCATAAATGACTCTTAATCTCACTAAACAAACTGGGGGTTGCTGGGGGGAGGTGGGGTTGGGCGAGGGGGAGGGCTTTATGGACATTGGGGAGGGTATGTGCTATCTTGAGTGCTGTGAAGTGTGAACCTGGTGGTTCACAGACCTGTGCCCCTGGGGATAAAAATACATTATATGTTATTAAAAAAAAAAAAGAAAGGATGAATATCCAACTTTTGTAGCAACATGGATGGGACTGGAAGTGATTATGCTGAGTGAAATAAGTCAAGCAGAGAGAGTCAAGTATCATATGGTTTCACTTATTTGTGGAGCATAACAAATGACATGGAGGACATTGGGAGATGGAGCGGAAAAGGAAGTTGAGGGAAATTGGAAGGGGAAGTGAACCATAAGAGACTATGGACCCTGAAAAACAGCCTGAGGGTTTTGAAGGGGCGGGGGTGGGAGTTTGGGGGAACCAGGTGTTGGGTAATAGGGAGGGCACGTATTGCATGGAGCACTGGGTGTTGTGCAAAAACAATGAATTCTGTTACGCTGAAAAAATAAATTAATTAATTTTAAAAAAAGTGAAAAAAGGTATTCCAATCAGAAAGGAAGAAGCAAAATTATCTTATTCACAGATGATATAACCTTATATATAGAAAAGTCTAAAGACACCACAGAAATTGTTAGAACTAATAAGTGAGTTCACTAACATTGCAGGATATAAAATCAATAAAGAACATCAGTTGCTTTTCTATATAGTCACAACACATTATGTGAAAAAATGAAGAAAATAATTACAGTGACATCAAAAAACAATAAAATACTCAGGAATTAATTTAAACAAGGAGTGATGTTGGGTAAACTGGACAGCAACATGCAAAAGAAAGAAACTCGACTGCTCTTTTATACCACACACACACACACACACACACACACACAAAATTTAAAAATGATTTAAAGACCTAAATATGAGACAGGAAACCATAAACATCCTAGAAAAGAGCACAGTAATGTCTTTGACATTGGCCATAGGAACATCTTACCTGATATGACTCCTGAAGCAAAGAAAACAAAAGCAAAAATAAACTACTGTGACTACATCAAAATAAGAACCTCTGCATAGTGAGGAAAACAATCAACAAAGCTAAGGGCAGCCAGCGGAATGGGAGAAGGTATTTGCACATGATATATCTGATAAACGATTAGTATCCACGACATATAAAGAGCTTATAGGGGTACCTGGGTGGCTCAGTCAGCTGGGTGGCTGCCTTCAGCTCAGGTCGTGATCCCAGGGTCCTGGTATCAAGGCCTGCGTTGGGCTCCCTGCTCAGTGGAGAGCCTGCTTCATCCTCTCCCTCTGCCTGCTGCTCTACCTACTTGTGCTCCCTCTCTATCTCTGTCAAATAAATAAATCTTAAAAAATAACTT
This sequence comes from Meles meles, assembly GCF_922984935.1. Taxonomy (NCBI): domain Eukaryota; kingdom Metazoa; phylum Chordata; class Mammalia; order Carnivora; family Mustelidae; genus Meles; species Meles meles. The sequence continues at coordinate 47,055,790 of NC_060087.1, read as the reverse complement.
ATAGGGGCGCCTGGGTGGCTCAGTGGTTTAAGCCTCTGCCTTTGGCTCAGGTCATGATCTCAGGGTCCTGGGATCGAGCCCCGCATCGGGCTCTCTGCTCAGTGGCGAGCCTGTTTCTCCCTCTCTCTCTGCCTGCCTCTCTGCCTGCTTGTGACCTCTCTCTCTGTCAAATAAATAAATAAAATATTAAAAAAAATAAATAACTTATAAAACTGAATGCCCAAAAAACAAATAATCTGATGAAAAATGGGCAAAAGTCATGAACAGATACTTCTCCAAAGAAGACATACAAATGGCTAACAGACACATGAAAACTGTTCATCATCATTAGCTATCAGGGAGATTCAAATCAAAACCACACTGAGATACCATCGAACACCATTCAGAATGGCAAAAATTGACAAGGCAAGAAACACCAAATGTTGGAGAGGTTGTGGAGAAAGAGGAACCATCTTACGCTGTAGGTGGGAATGCAAGTTGGTATAGCCACTTTAGAAAAGAGTGTGGAAGTTCCTCAAAAAGTTAAAAATAGAGCTACGTTATGCCCTGGCAATTGCACTACTGGGTATTTACCACAAAGACACAGATTTAGTGAAAAGAAGGGCCACATACACCCTAATGTTTATAGCAGCAATGTCCACAATAGCCAAACTGTGGAAAGAGATGAGATGCCCTTCAATGGATGAACGGAGAAGATATGGTCCATATATACAATGGAATATTACTCAACCATTGGAAAAGATGAATACCCAAATTTTGCATCAACCTGGATGGAACTGGAGGAGATTATGTTAACTATATTAAGTGAAATAAGTCAAGCAGAGAAAGTCAATTATCATATGGTTTCACTTATTTGTGCAACATCAGGAATAGCATGGAGGATATTAGGAGAAGGAAGGGAAAAATGAAGGGGGTGGAATCAGAGGAAGCGATGGACCATGAGAGGCTATAGACTCTGGGAAACAAACTGAAGGTTTTAGATGGGAGGGTGATGAGGGGATGTGTATTAAGGAGGACGAACATTGCATGGAGCACTGGGTGTTAATGCAAACAGTGAATTATGGAACACTACCCCAAAAACGAATGATGTATACTGTATGGTGACTAGCATAACATAATATAAATAAATAAATATGTAAAGCTGGTTGGAATGAAAAAAAAAAGAATGAAGTGAGACGACATCAATCTCGAAGGATTCTTCACAGCAAAAGAAGCTATTAAAATTATAAAAAGCAGTCTCTGGAATGGGAGAAAATATTTTCAAACCGTATCTTATAAGAGGTTAATACCCAAAGTATATAAAGAAATGATACAACTTAATAGTAAAAATAAATAAATAACCCAATTTTTTAAGTGGTCAAAGGACCTGAATAGACAATTTTCCAAAAAAAAAGACATATAAATGGCCAATAGGTATATGAAATGGTGTTCAACATCATTAATTATCAGAGAAATGCTAATTAAAACCACAATAAGATCACCTCACACCTGTTTGAATGGCTATAATCAAGAAGACAAGAGGTGGATGTTAGCAGAGGTGTAGAGGAAAGGGACCTTTGTATACTTTTGTTGGAGATGTAAGTCAGTACATTCTTTATGGAAAATGGTATGGAGATTCCTCAACAAATTAAAAATTGAACTACCATATGATCTAGTAATCCTATTTCTGTGTATATGTCTGAAGTAAATGAAATCAGCACGTCAAAGAGATATCTGCATCTACATGTCCATTTCCAGTATTATTTACAATAGCGAGGACATACAACCTCTGCATGTTGATGGATGAATGGATCAACAAAATTTGATATAAATAAATAAATAAGAAATAATATATTATTCAACCTTAAGAAAGAAGGAAATCCTGCCATTTGTGCAACATTAATGAACCTGGAGGACATTATGCTAAGTTAAATAAGCCAAAAACAGAATGACAAATACTGCATGATCCCACTTTTATGTAGAATCTAAAAAGATGAAACTCACAGAACCAGAGAGAACAATGTTTGCCAGAGTGTGGGTGCAGAGGATTGGGGAGATGCTGGCCAGAGTACAAACTTTCAGTTATAAGTTGAATAAGTTTTGGAGATCTACTGTACAGGACAGTGAGTATAGTTAATAATACTGCATTATATACTTGAAATTTGCTAAAAAGAGTAGATCTTAGGCACTCTCAACAGACACAAAAAATGGTAACAAAAAAAACAAGGTTACAGTTGTTTAGATGAAGGGATTATCATCATTTGTCTGTGTGGGCTCAATGTAAACACTAAAGTCCTTATGAGAGGGAGGGAGGAGTTGAGACAGAAGACAACATAATGACAGAATCAGGGCCAAAGAAGGAAATTATGGGAGCAGAAATCACTGAGGAGAGAGGTTTCAAGGTGCTGTATTGCTGGCTTTGAAGAGAGGGGAAGTGAATACAAGACAAGAAATATAGGCAGCTTCTAGAATCTGGAAAGGCAAGGAACGTACTCACGTCTAGAGCACCCAGAAGGACCACAGCCCAAGAAGACCCATTTCAGACTTCTGACTTCCAGAACTATAAGATAATAAATTTGTGTTTTTTAAGTCCCTTAGTCTCCAGTAATTTATTTCAGCAGCTGCACGAAACTAATACATTACAGTCCAACATAAATACATAAAATTTGTATAAACATTTATATAAAATAAATGTATAGAAAGATGCACACTAAGAAGTATTGCTCACACTCTGTACCATCTACTCACTCCATCTTGAGCCCTATAAATAACCATTTTTGTTAATTTCTTGTTCATTCATCTAGTGTTTCTTTATGTAAAGCAAATATAAATATTTATTCCTATTCTTTCCTTTATTATACAAATGATAACATGCTAGACATACTTTACTGGACCTCACAATATAACGATAGATAAATAAACTGTAGTAAACACTGTATATTTGAAAGTTGCTAAGGGAGTAGATCTTTAAAGTTCTCATCACAAGAAAAAGTTTGTAACTGTGTGGTAATGGATGTTAACTAGACTTACTGCACTATTTCACAATTTCTTCATGTAACTAATCACTATGTTGTACACCTGAAACTAGTATTATGTTATATGGCAACTATAACTCTATTAAAATAAATTTTAATTTAATAAAGATAAATTTAACTGTATAAAAATTTAAACATCAGGGTGCATGGATGGCTCAGTTGGTTAAGCATCCAACTCTTGATTTCTGCTCAGGGTTGTGAGATTGAGCCCTGCATTGGGCTCCATGCTGGGTGTGCAACCTGCTCAGGATTCTCTCTCCCTCTCCCTCTGTTCTTCCCCTCCTAAATTATTTAAAAAATATCTTTTTGATGAATAACACTATTAGCAAAGTCAAATAATAGACTTGGAAAAAATATTTGTATACGAGCCACAAAAAAATTGAAAAGTTTTTTGTCCATCAATAGAGAATTGTCCAAATTATTTTGCATCCATATAATGAAATTCTATGCAGTTATTCAAATGTATGTAAAAGACAGGAAATAAGAAGTAGGATATAACAAGAAAAACTTTAGTCTAATGTTAGAGCTTTAAAAATGTATGAAGAATATACATGTATTTCTTGTGTAACTGCAAATAAAAACCAAAGGAAAAGAACAAGAATATAGATCCATATTTCTTTGGAACTCTACATCAAAAACTAATGATGTGAGGGGGAGACAAAATGGCAGAGAAGTAAGAGGAACTGTTTCCACCTGTCCCCTAAAGTGAGCTGATTACCTACCAAAGAACTCTGATCACCCATGAAATCAGCCTGAGATTAGACTTATACACTTCTGGATCTCTACCGGGGCATAAGATGCCATTGGACAGGTAAAGCAGAGTGGGAACATTGGACCAATATCAGAAGATAAACAAAAGGGGGAGGAAGCCACCAGAAGTGACCCATTGGAAAGTAATACACCAATAAGAGAGTGCCCTGCTATTGGGGACCAGCATCAACTTGGAGTCTGTTTGAAAACACTCAAAAAGAGCAAAAGACTTAGGGGGCAATTGGTGGAATTGGGAGGTTAGGGACAGGGACTCAGCCCACAGACCCAGGATGGCTATCACGGGCGGGAGACCAGAGAGCACAGCAAAGAAGCCAGGTCTTGGTCCCTGAGCTGCTGGTGCACCTGAGAGTGTCTGGGTGGCGGCGCCCATAAGGAAGTTTATGGTGGATGCCAGCCGGCAGAACCACAGCATTTTTATTTTTTGACAGACAGAGATCACAAGCAGGTAGAGAGGCAGGCTGAGAGAGAGAGAGAGAGAGAAGCAGGCTTCCTGTTGAGCAGAGAGCCCAATTCAGGGCTCAATCCCGGGACCCTGAGATCATGACCTGAGCCGAAGGCAGAGGTTTTTGTTTTTTTTTTTTTCGTTTATTTGTTTATTTACAGCATAACAGTGTTCATTGTTTTGGCATCACACCCAGTGCTCCATGCAGTACGTGCCCTCCCTATTACCCACCACCTGGTTCCTCAAACTCCCACCCCCTGCCCCTTCAAAACCCTCTGGTTGTTTTTCAGAGTCCATAGTCTCTCATGGTTCATCTCCCCTTCCAGTTTCCCTCAACTCCCTCTCCTCTCCATCTCCCCATGTCCTCCATGTTCTTTGTTATGCTCTACAAATAAGTGAGACCATATGATACTTGACTCTCTCTGCTTGACTTATTTCACTCAGCATAATCTCTTCCAGTCCCGTCCATGTTGCTACAAAAGTTGGGTATTCATCCTTTCTGATGGAGGCATAATACTCCATTGTGTATATGTACCACATCTTCCTTATCCATTCATCCATTGAAGGGCATCTTGGTTCTTTCCACAGTTTGGGGACCGTAGCAATTGCTGCAATAAACATTGGGGTACAAATGGCCCTTCTTTTCACTACATCTGTATCTTTGGGGTAAATACCCAGCAGTGCAATGGCAGGGTCATAGGGAAGCTCTATTCTTAATTTCTTCAGGAGTCTCCACACTGTTCTCCAAAGTGGCTGCACTAACTTGCATTCCCACCAACAGTGGAAGAGGGTTCCCCTTTCTCCACATCCTCTCCAACACACGTTGTTTCCTGTCTTGCTAATTTTGGCCATTCTAACTGGTGTCAGGTGGTATCTCAATGTGGTTTTAATTTGAATCTCCCTGATGGCTAGTGATGATGAACATTTTTTCATGTGTCTGATAGCCATTTGTATGTCTTCATTGGAGAAGTGTCTGTTCATATCTTCTGCCCATTTTTTGATATGATTATCTGTTTTGTGTGTGTTGAGTTGGAGAAGTTCTTTATAGATCCTGGATATCAACCTTTTGTCTGTACTGTCATTTGCAAATATCTTCTCCCATTCCGTGGGTTGCCTTTTTGTTTTGTTGACTGTTCCCTTTGCTGTGCAGAAACTGTTTTTTTTTAAGATTTTATTTATTTATTTGACAGAGAGAGATCACAAGTAGGCAGAGAGGCAAGCAGAGAGAGTGAGAGGGAAGCAGGCTCCCCGCCGAGCAGAGAGCCCGATGCGGGACTCGATCCCAGGACCCTGAGATCATGACCTGAGCCGAAGGCAGTGGCCTAAACCACTGAGCCACCCAGGCGCCCCTGCTGTGCAGAAACTTTTGATCTTGATGAAGTCCCAGAAGTTCAGTTTTGCTTTTGTTTCCTTGGCCTTTGGAGACATATCTTGAAAGAAGTTGAATATTGAAAGAAGCTGATATCGAAGAGGTTACTGCCTATGTTCTCCTCTAGGATTCTGATAGATTCCTGTCTCACGTTGAGGTCTTTTATCCATTTCGAGTTTATCTTTGTGTACGGTGTAAGAGAATGGTCGAGTTTCATTCTTCTACATATTGCTGTCCAGTTTTCCCAGCACCATTTATTGAAGAGACTGTCTTTTTTCCATTGAATATTTTTTCCCTGTTTTGTCGAAGATTATTTCACCATAGAGTTGAGGATCCATATCTGGGCTCTCCACTCTATTCCACTGGTCTATGTGTGTTTTTATGCCAGTACCACGCTGTCTTGGTGATCACAGCTTTGTAGTAAAGCTTGAAATCGGGTAACGTGATGCCAGAAGGCAGAGGTTTTAACTCACTGAGCCACCCAGGCGCCCGGAAACACAGCCTTTTGCACTCGGCACGTGCACTGTGCAACCGGGGTCTGAGTCGCACCCCACACCCTCCCATGAGAGAGGTACAGAGAGTCTGAACACTCCCAATATGGGCCAGTGTGAAAATCTCAATGTGCTATCTTTGGTTGGGACCTCTCTGGCGGCCCGGACCTGCCCAGACAGCCGCAGCTAGTATTTCTTATGGTTTTGGGTACAAGTGGAAAATCCTGTGACCCCAGAGACCGTGACTGGGGACATGCTTTACCAGTAGTGGAGGGGAAATTTATGTGCTCTGGAGCACCGAGAGGGGAACAGACTGAGGCTTCTCTGAGATGGAGGTCTGGGTGCAGTTTGCTTTCCTCTAAACCTCCGAAGAAGAACTGGAAGAACCGTCAAAAGCTGCCAAAGGGAGAAAAAAACAAACGAACAAACAAACAAAAAAAGCTCCAGAGAACAAAAGCCTGAAAAACCGGTTTCCTCAGAGCCCAGCCCCTTGATGGGGGTAGGAGGACTTAACTCTAGCAAGACTCCCTGAAAAACCATGCGGCAGGCCCCTCCCCCAGAAAGTCAGCCAAAAAGACCCCAAAAAACCAAAAAAACAACAACAAGAAAAACTCAAAGAGGACAACCTCCACTAATTCATAGATACAATTTTTATTTTTAATTTGTTCCCACTGTTCTGGTTGTTTTCATTTTTTTTTTAAGATTTTATTTATTTCTTTGACAGACAGAGATCACAAGTAGGGAGAGAGGCAGGCAGAGAGAGAGAGAGAGAGGAGGAAGCAGGCTCCCCGCCAAGCAGAGAGCCTGATGCGGGGCTCGATCCCAGGACGCTGGGATCATGACCTGAGCGAAAGGCAGAGGCTTAACCCACTGAGCCACCCAGGCTCCCCTGTTTTCATTTTTTTATATAACTTTTTAACCTATTGAGATTTTTAACTCATTTTTAACCTATTGAGATTTAACCAATGAGATCTTGAGTACATCAAATTCCATAATAACCTTTTAACCTGAACTTTTTGATACATATACCTGTGTTTTTCTTTTTCTTTTCTATATTTTATTTTTTAAAATTTATTTTATTATTATTATTATTGCTTTTCCATTTTTAAATTTTTTAATGTTATTTTAAAAATATTCATATAGAGATAAGTTTCAAGGTAAACCCCTTTCCCCAATCAATGCTACCCCCATATGTAAACCTGTTTTAATCCCCCTTTATCTCAGGAAAGTGGAGTCCTTTAACAAAGATATCAAGATACATCCAGGAAGAATCAAAATAACCTTCCTCACCCACACAGAATTTATAACGACCCTCCCATCTTTTTCTTCTATCAGTGTTTCTGTGTATTTGTTTTTGTCCTGGTAGTATATAAATCTTATACTTGGGTTCATTTTGATGGGCTTCTTATATTTATTTATTTTCTCTTGTCATCTACTTTGTTGGTCATTTTGTTGGTCTGTTTTTGTTTGTATACTTTATAAATCTTACCACTGGGACCCATTCGGGCTGGGCCTTCTCTTTTATTTTATCTTTCTTTTTTTTCCCCTCTATTTCTCTCTCCATTTCTTTTTTCTTTCTCTTTGGTGGGGACTCTTGATTGCTCAGAAGCATTCCAGAGGGCACCTTGCCTACCCCACAGTTGATATATTCAGCTACACATCCGTTCAGCCATCTCTCACCAAAATGACTAGGAGGAGGAATGCCCAACAGAAGAAAAATTCAGAGACTGGGCCCTCTCCATCAGCGCTAATGGATATGGACATAGACAATATGTTGGAAAGGGAATTCAGGCTAACAATTATCCAGGCAATAGCTAGGTTGGAGAAAGTCTTTGATGACAAAATGGAATTGATTAGGGCAGAAGTGAAAGCCACAGGGATGGTGTTAACAATTCTCTCAATGAGTTCCAATCTAATCTAACTTCTCTAAAATCTAGGGTAACTGAGACAGAAGATAGAATAGTGATAGAAGATAGAATAGTGATCTAGAGATAGAAGATAGTGATCTGGAGGACAAACTGACAGAGAAAAAAAATCAGTAGGAAGCCTGGAACAAACAGCTTAGAAGTCATGAAAACAGAATTAAGGAAATAAACGATGCCATGAAACATTCCAATGTCAAAATTATTGGAATCCTTGAGGGGGAGGAGAAAGAAAGAAGACTAGAAGATATAGTTGAACAAATTCTCCATGAAAATTTTCTCTATCTGGCGAATGGAACCAGCGTTCCTGTACTAGAGGCAGAAGGGACTTCCCCAAGATCATAGAATCTAGAAAGACCACGAGACACCTGATTGTGAAAATGATGAATCATAATTTTAGACAGAAGCTCTTGAAAGCAGCTAGGGGCAAGAGATTCCTTACATACAGAGGAAAGCCCATCAGAAAAATGTCAGACCTGTCCACAGAAACCTGGCAAGCCAGAAAGGGCTGGCAAGATGTATTCAGGGCACTAAATGAGAAGAACATGCAGCCAAGAATACTTTATCCAGCAAGACTGACATTCAAAATGGATGGAGAGATAAAGAGCTTCCAAGACTGGCAAGGTTTAAAAGAGTATGTAACCATCAAGCCAGCACTACAAGAAATATTAAGGGGGTTCCTATAAAAGAAAAAAGAACCCAAGAGTGACATAGAACAGAAATTTATAGAGACAATCTATAGAAACAAGCACTTCAGAGGCAACATGATGTCAAAAAAACTTATCTTTCAATAATCACTTTCATGTGAGCAGCCTAAATGCTCCCATAAAAAGGCACAGGGTTGCAGACTGGATAAAATGACAGGACCCATCCATATGTTGACTACAGAGACATATTTAGAACATAAAGATACATCCAGACTGAGAGTGAAGGGATTGAGAACCATCTTTCATGCCAATGGGCCCCAAAAGAAACCTGGGGTAGCTATTCTCATCTCAGATAAATTAGATTTCTTTTTCAATTTATTTAAATTTATTTATTTTTTTCAGCATAACAGTATTCATTTTTTTTTGCACAACACCCAGTGCTCCATGCAATATGTGCCCTCCCTATTACCCACCACGTGTTCCCCCAACCTCCCACCCCCGACCCTTCAAAACCCTCAGGTTGTTTTTCAGAGTCCATAGTCTCTTATGGTTCGCCTCCCCTTCCAATTTTTTTTAATAAACATATAATGTATTTTTATCCCCAGGAGTACAGGTCTGTGAATCGTCAGGTTTACACACTTCACAGCACTCACCATAGCACATACCCTCCCCAATGTCCATAACCCCCTCCCCCTCTCCCAACCCCACCTCCCCCCAGCAACCCCCAGTTTGTTTTGTGAGATTAAGAGTCAATTATGGTTTGTCTCCCTCCCAATCCCATCTTGTTTCATTTCCTGCTTTGTCGAAGATTAGTTGACCATAGAGCTGAGGGTCTATTTCTGGGCTCTCTATTCTGTTCCATTGATCTATGTGTCTGTTTTTGTGCCAGTACCATGCTGTCTTGATGATGACAGCTTTGTAATAGAGCTTGAAGTCCGGAATTGTGATGCCACCAACTTTGGCTTTCTTTTTCAATATTCCTTTGGCTATTCGAGGTCTTTTCTGGAGCATGGAACATTTTTCCATTTCTTTGTGTCTTCCTCAATTTCTTTCATGAGTACTTTATAGTTTTCTGCGTATAGATTCTTAGCCTCTTTGGTTAGGTTTATTCTTAGGTATCTTATAGTTTTGAGTGCAATTGTAAATGGGATTGACTCCTTAATTTCTTTCTTTTTTTTTTATTCGTTTATTTGTTTATTTACAGCATAACAGTGTTCATTGTTTTGGCATCACACCCAGTGCTCCATGCAAAACGTACCCTCCCCATTACCCACCACCTGTTCCCCCAACCCTCCACCCCTGACCCTTCAAAACCCTCAGGTTGCCCCAACTTCCCACCCCTGACCCTTCAAAACCCTCAGGTTGTTTTTCAGAGTCCATAGTCTCTTATGGTTCGCCTCCCCTCCCCAATGTCCATAGCCCGCTCCCGCTCTCCCAATCCCACCTCCCCCCAGCAACCCCCAGTTTGTTTTGTGAGATTAGGAGTCAATTATGGTTTGTCTCCCGCCCAATCCCATCTTGTTCCATTTATTCTTCTCCTATCCCCCTACCCCCCCATGTTGCTTCTCCATGTCCTCATATCAGGGAGATCATATGATAGTTGTCTTTCTCCAATTGACTTATTTCACTAAGCATGATACGCTCTAGTTCCATCCACGTCGTCGCAAATGGCAAGATTTCATTTCTTTTGATGGCTGCATAGTATTCCATTGTGTATATATACCACATCTTCTTTATCCATTCATCTGTTGATGGACATCTAGGTTCTTTCCATAGTCTGGCTATTGTAGACATTGCTGCTATAAACATTCGGGTACACGTGCCCCTTTGGATCACTATGTTTGTATCTTTAGGGTAAATACCCAGTAGTGCAATTGCTGGGTCATAGGGTAGTTCTATTTTCAACATTTTGAGGAACCTCCATGCTGTTTTCCAGAGTGGTTGCACCAGCTTGCATTCCCACCAACAGTGGAGGAGGGTTCCCCTTTCTCCGCATCCTCGCCAGCATCTGTCATTTCCTGACTTGTTAATTTTAGCGATTCTGACTGGTGTGAGGTGATATCTCATTGTGGTTTTGATTTGTATTTCCCTGATGCCGAGTGACGTGGAGCACTTTTTCATGTGTCTGTTGGCCATCTGGATGTCTTCTTTGCAGAAATGTCTGTTCATGTCCTCTGCCCATTTCTTGATTGGATTGTTTGTTCTTTGGGTGTTGAATTTGCTAAGTTCCTTATAGATTTTGGATACTAGCCCTTTATCTGATATGTCGTTTGCAAATATCTTCTCCCATTCTGTCAGTTGTCTTTTGGTTTTGTTAACTGTTTCCTTTGCTGTGCAAAAGCTTTTGATCTTGATGAAATCCCAATAGTTCATTTTTGCCCTTGCTTCCCTTGCCTTTCCCGTTGTTCCTAGGAAGATGTTGCTGCGGCTGAGGTCGAAGAGGTTGCTGCCTGCATTCTCCTCAAGGATTTGGATGGATTCCTTTCTCACATTGAGGTCCTTCATCCATTTGGAGTCTATTTTCGTGTGTGGTGTAAGGAAGTGGTCCAATTTCATTTTTCTGCATGTGGCTGTCCAATTTTCCCAGCACCATTTATTGAAGAGGCTGTCTTTTTTCCATTGGACATTCGTTCCTGCTTTGTCGAAGATTAGTTGACCATAGAGTTGAGGGTCGATTTCTGGGCTCTCTATTCTGTTCCACTGATGTATGTGTCTGTTTTTGTGTCAGTACCATGCTGTCTTGATGATGACAGCTTTGTAATAGAGCTTGAAGTCCGGAATTGTGATGCCACCAACTTTGGCTTTCTTTTTCAATATTCCTTTGGCTATTCGAGGTCTTTTCTGGTTCCATATAAATTTGAGGATTATTTGTTCCATTTCTTTGAAAAATATGGATGGTATTTTGACAGGGATTGCATTAAATGTGTAGATTGCTTTAGGTAGCATAGACATTTTCACAATATTTATTATTCCAATCCAGGAGCATGGAACATTTTTCATTTTCTTTATGTCTTCTTCAATTTCTTTCATAAGTACTTTATAGTTTTCTGCGTATAGATTCTTAGCCTCTTTGGTTAGGTTTATTCCTAGGTATCTTATAGTTTTGGGTGCAATTGTAAATGGGATTGATTCCTTAATTTCTCTTTCTTCTGTCTTGTTGTTGATGTACAGAAATGCAACTGATTTCTGTGCATTGATTTTATATCTTGACACTTTCCTGAATTCCTGTACAAGTTCTAGCAGTTTTGGAGTGGAGTCTTTTGGGTTTTCCACATATAGTATCATATCATCTGCGAAGAGTGATACTTTGACTTCTTCTTTGCCGATGTGGATGCATTTAATTTCTTTTTGTTGTCTGATTGCTGAGGCTAGGACTTCTAGTACTATGTTGAATAGCAGTGGTGATAATGGACATCCCTGCCGTGTTCCTGACCTTAGCGGAAAAGCTTTCAGTTTTTCTCCATTGAGAATGATATTTGCGGTGGGTTTTTCATAGATGGCTTTGATAATATTGAGGTATGTGCCCTCTATCCCTATACTTTGAAGAGTTTTGATCAGGAAGGGATGCTGTACTTTGTCAAATGCTTTTTCAGCATCTATGGAGAGTATCATATGGTTCTTGTTCTTTCTTTTATTAATGTGTTCTATCACATTGATTGATTTGCGGATGTTGAACCAACCCTGCAGCCCTGGAATAAATCCCACTTGATCGTGGTGAATAATCCTTTTAATGTACTGTTGAATCCTATTGGCTAGTATTTTGGCGAGAATTTTTGCGTCTGTGTTCATCAAGGATATTGGTCTGTAGTTCTCTTTTTTGGTGGGATCCTTGTCTGGTTTTGGGATCAAGGTGATGCTGGCCTCATAAAATGAGTTTGGAAGTTTTCCTTCCATTGCTATTTTTTGGAACAGTTTCAGGAGAATAGGAATTAGTCCTTCTTTAAATGTTTGGTAGAATTCCCCTGGGAAGCCGTCTGGCCCTGGGCTTTTGTTTCTTTGGAGATTTTTGATGACTGTTTCAATCTCCTTACTGGTTATGGGCCTGTTCAGGTTTTCTATTTCTTCCTGGTTCAGTTGTGGTAGTTTATATGTCTCTAGGAATGCATCCATTTCTTCCAGATTGTCCAATTTGTTGGCGTAGAGTTGCTCATAGTATGTTCTTATAATTGTCAGTATTTCTTTGGTGTTAGTTGTGATCTCTCCTCTTTCATTCATGATTTTATTGATTTGGGTCCTTTCTCTTTTCTTTTTGATGAGTCTGGCCAGGGGTTTATCAATCTTATTGATTCTTTCAAAGAACCAGCTCCTAGTTTCATTGATTTTGTCTATTGTTTTTTTTTTTTTTTTTGGTTTCTATTTCATTGATTTCTGCTCTGATCTTTATGATTTCTCTTCTCCTGCTGGGTTTAGGGTTTCTTTCTTGTTCTTTCTCCAGCTCCTTTAGGTGTAGGGTTAGGTTGTGTACTTGAGACCTTTCTTGTTTCTTGAGAAAGGCTTGTACCGCTATCTATTTTCCTCTCAGGACTGCCTTTGCTGTGTCCCACAGATTTTGAATCGTTGTGTTTTCATTATCATTTGTTTCCATGAATATTTTCAGTTCTTCTTTAATTTCCTGGTTAACCCATTCATTCTTTAGAAGGATGCTGTTTAGTCTCCATGTATTTGGGTTCTTTCCAGCTTTCCTCTTGTGATTGAGTTCTAGCTTCAGAGCATTGTGGTCTGAAAATATGCAGGGAATAATCCTAATCTTTTGATACCGGTTGAGACCTGATTTGTGACCCAGGATGTGATCTATTCTGGAGAAGGTTCCATGTGCACTAGAGAAGAATGTGTATTCTGTTGCTTTGGGATGAAATGTTCTGAATATATCTGTGATGTCCATCTGGTCCAGTGTGTCATTTAAGGCCTTTATTTCCTTGTTGATCTTTGGCTTGGATGATCTGTCCATTTCAGCGAGGGGAGTGTTAAAGTCCCCTACTATTATTGTATTATTATTGATGTGTTTCTTTGATTTTGTTATTAATTGGTTGATATAGTTGGCTGCTCCCACGTTAGGGGCGTAGATATTTAAAATTGTTAGATCTTCTTGTTGGACAGACCCTTTGAGTAGGATATAGTGTCCTTCCTCATCTCTTATTATAGTCTTTGGCTGAAAATCTAATTGATCTGATATAAGGATTGCCACCCAGGCTTTCTTCTGATGCCCATTAGCATGGTAAATTGTTTTCCACCCCCTCACTTTAAATCTGGAGGTGTCTTCGCGTCTAAAATGAGTTTCCTGTAGGCAACATACTGATGGGTTTTGTTTTTTTATCCATTCTGATACCCTGTGTCTTTTGATTGGGGCATTTAGCCCATTAACATTCAGGGTAACTATTGAGAGATATGAATTTAGTGCCATTATTAGCCTGTAAGGTGACTGTTACTGTATATTGTCTCTGTAGCTTTCTGATCTACTACTTTTAGGCTCTCTCTTTGCTTAGAGGACCCCTTTCAATATTTCCTGTAGAGCTTGTTTGGTGTTTGCAAATTCTTTCAGTTTTTGTTTGTCCTGGAAGCTTTTGATCTCTCCTTCTATTTTCAATCATAGCCTAGCTGGATAGAGTATTCCTGGCTGCATGTTTTTCTCGTTTAGTGCTCTGAATATATCATGCCAGCTCTTTCTGGCCTGCCAGGTCTCTGTGGATAAGTCTGCTGCCAATCTAATATTTTTACCATTGTATGTTATAGACTTCTTTTCCCGGGCTGCTTTCAGGATTTTCTCTTTGTCACTAAGACTTGTAAATTTTACTATTAGGTGACAGGGTGTGGACCTATTCTTGTTGACTTTGAGGGGGGTTCTCTGCACCGTCTGGATTTTGATGCTTGTTCCCTTTGCCATATTAGGGAAATTCTCTCCAATAATTCTCTCCAATAGACCTTCTGCTCCCCTCTCTGTTTCTTCTTCTTCTGGAATCCCAATTATTCTAATGTTGTTTCGTCTTATGGTGTCACTTATCTCTCGAATTCTCCCCTCGTGGTCCAGTAGCTGTTTGTCCCTCTTTTGCTCGGCCTCCTTATTCTCTGTCATTTGGTCTTCTATATCACTAATTCTTTCTTCTGCTTCATTGATCCTAGCAGTGAGAGCCTCCATTTTTGATTGCACCTCATTAATAGCTTTTTTGATTTCAACTTGGTTAGATTTTAGTTCTTTAATTTCTCCAGAAAGGGCTTTTATATCTCCAGAGAGGGTTTCTCTAATATCTTCCATGCCTTTTTCGAGCCCGGCTAGAATGTTCAGAATCGTCATTCTGAACTCTTGATCTGACATATTAGCAATGTCTGTGTTGATTAGGTCCCTAGCCTTCGGTACTGTCTCTTGTTCTTTTGTTTGTGGTGATTTTTTCCACCTTGTCATTTTGTCCAGATAAGAGGATATGAAGGAGCAAATAAACTACTAAAAGGGTGGCAAAGACCCCAGAAAAATGCGCTGTAACCAAATCAGAAGAGACCCCAAATTGTGGGGGGGGGGAGAAAGGGGATAAAAACAGGTTCTGAAAAAAAAAAGAAAAAAAAAAGAAAAAAATTTAAAAAATAAAACAAAAAATATAAAAAAGAAAGAAAAAATATATATATTTAGATGAACTCGTCAAAAAACGTTAAAAAAGAAAAGGGTAAAAGTTTTAAAAAATTTAGGAGAAGAAGAAAAAAGAAAAAAAAAATTGAAAAAAGAAAAAAAAATTGAAGTAGCCGCAGGACTAAAGAATCATGGGGAGAAAGCCATGAGTTCCGTGCTTTGCTTTCTCCTCCTCTGGAATTGTGCTTCTGTCTTAGGAATTGAACCTGCTTTCTCCTTGATAGATGAACTTCGTCCTGGCTGGATATTTTGTTGATCTTCTGGGGGAGGGGCCTGTTGTAGTGACTCTCAAGTGTCTTTGCCCAAGGCGGGATTGCACCGCCCTTACCGGCGGCCGGACTAAGTAATCGGCTCGGGTTCGCTTTTGGGAGCTTCTGTTCCCTGAACGCTTTCCGTAGAGTTCTGGAGGACGGGAATGAAAATGGCAGCCTCCTAGTCTCCGGCCCGGAGGAGCCGAGAGCCTGGGGCCCCACTCCTCAGTGCGCCCCAGAGGACAGCACCCAATCACTCCCGTATCCCCAGCCTCTAGCCGCGCTCCGAGCTCACCCAGCCTGCGACCAGCTCAAGGTAACCCCGAGCTGAGAGTTCAGTCCTCGGCTCTGTCTCTGCAGCCGGCTTCTCCGTTCTAATACCTGCGAGCTCTCCGACACTCTGACACCCCCGATCCTTCTGTGACCCTGCGGGGCCTGGGGCCACGCTGACCCCGCATGGGCTTCACCCTGGTTTAGCCTCTGGAGCAATGTCCCTCAGTGGAATAGACTTTTAAAAGTCCTGATTTTGTGCTCCGTTCCTCCGCCGCTTGCCGGGAGCCGGCCCCTCCCCCCGCGGTCTATCTTCCCGTCGTTTTAGATTCACTTCTCCGCCAGTCCTACCTTTCAGAAAGTGGTTGATTTTCTGTTTCTAGAGTTGCTGTTCTTCTTCTCTTCGCTCTCCCATTGGATTTGTAGGTGTTTGCAATGTTTAGATAAGCTATCGAGCTGATCTCCTGTTACCTGATGTAGTCTCAGGCTGCTACTTCTCCACCATCTTGACTCCTCCTTAATTTCTCTTTCTTCTGTCTTGTTGTTGGTGTACAGAAATGCAACTGATTTCTGTGCAATGATTTTATATCCTGACACTTTACTGAATTCCTGGATGCTGAAAAAGCATTTGACAAAGTACAGCATCCCTTCCTGATCAAAACTCTTCAAAGTGTAGGGATAGAGGGCACATACCTCAATATTATCAAAGCCATCTATGAAAAACCCACCGCAAATATCATTCTCAATGGAGAAAAACTGAAACTTTTCCACTAAGGTCAGGAACACGGCAGGGATGTCCATTATCACCACTGCTATTCAACATAGTACTAGAAGTCCTAGCCTCAGCAATCAGACAACAAAAAGAAATTAAAGGCATCCAAATTGGCAAAGAAGATGTCAAACTATCACTCTTCGCAGATGATATGATGCTATATGTGGAAAACCCAAAAGACTCCACTCCAAAACTGCTAGAACTTGTACATATAAATTAGATTGTAAGCTAAAGACTGTAGTCAGAGATACAGAAGGACACTACATCATTCTTAAAGGGCCTATCCACCAAGAAGATCTAACAATTGTAAATATTTATGCCCCCAATATGGGAGCAGCCAATTACATAAGAAAACTGTTTATCAAGATGAAGAGTCATATTGGTAAGAATATATTAATAGTAGGAGATCTTAACACACAACTCTCAGTTATAGACAGACCATCCAAGTAGAAAATCAATAAAGAAACAAGAGCATTGAATGCCACATTGGACCAGATGGACCTCATATGTATATACAGAATATTCCACCCTAAAACAAGAGAATACTCATTCATCTCGAGTGCACATGGAACCTTCTCCAGAATAGACCACATACTGGGTCACAAATCAGGGCTCAACTGATAGCAAAAGATTGAGATTATTCCCTGCATATTCTCAGATCACAATGCTTTGAACCTGGAGCTCAATCATAAGGAAAAGTTTGGAAGCTAAAGACCACCTTGCTTAAGAATGCTTGGATCAACCAGGAAATCAGAGATGAACTTAAAACAATTCATGGAAACCAATGAGAACGAAGACAATTTGGTCCAAACCTATGGGATAGAGCAAAGGCGGCCCTAAGGGGGAAATACATAGCCATCCAAGCCTCCCTCAAAAAAATTGAAAAATCCAGAATACACCAGCTATTTCTGCACCTTAAAGAACTGGAGAATCAACAACAAATTAAACCAACTCCACACATAAGTAGCAAATAATCAAGATTAGAGCAGAGACCAGTGAGATAGAAACTAGAGAAACAGTAGAACACATCAATGAAACTAGAAGCTGGTTTTAGAAAGAATCAATAGGTTCAATAAACCATTGGCCAAACTAATCCAAAAGAAAAGAGAGAAGTCCCAAATTAATAAAATTATGAATGAAAAGGGAGAGATCACAAATAACACCAAGGAAATAGAACCAATCATCAGAAGTTATTATCAACAGTTATATGCCAATGAGTTAAGCAACCTGCATGAAATGGATGCGTTCCTAGAAAACTATAAACTTCCAAAATTGGGCCAGAAAGAAATTGACAATGTGAATAGACTGATATCTAGTAACAAGATTGAAGCAGTGATCACAAACCTCCCAAAAGTTCTTTATAGATCCTGGATATCAACCTTTTGTCTGTACTGTCATTTGCAAATATCTTCTCCCATTGCGTGGGTTGCCTCTTTGTTTTGTTGACTGTTTCCTTTGCTGTGCAGAAGCTTTTGATCTTGATGAAGTCCCAAAAGTTGATTTTCGCTTTTGTTTCCTTTGCCTTCAGAGACATATCTTGAAAGACATTGCTGTGGCTGATATCGAAGAGGTTACTGCCTATGTTATCCTCTAGGATTCTGATGGATTCCTGTCTCACGTTGAGGTCTTTTATCCATTTTGAGTTTATCTTTGTGAACGGTGTAAGAGAATGGTCGAGTTTCATTCTTCTACATGTAGCTGTCCAATTTTCCCAGCACCATTTATTGAAGAGACTGTCTTTTTTCCACTGTATATTTTTTCCCTGTTTTGTCGAAGATTATTTGACCATAGAGTTGAGGGTCCATATCTGGGCTCAATACTCTATTCCACTGGTCTATGTTTCTGTTTTTATGCCAGTACCATGCTGTATTGGGGATCACATCAAACTCAACACAGACAAAACAGAAAATCATATCAAAAAATGGGCAGAAGATATGAACAGACACTTCTCCAATGAAGACAAACAAATGGCTTACAGACACATGAAAAAATACTCATCATCACTAGCCATCAGGGAGATTCAAATAAAAACCACATTGAGATACCACCTTACACCAGTTATAATGGCTAAAATTAGCAAGACAGGAAACAACAAGTGTCAAGAGGATGTGGAGAAAGGGGAACCCTCTTCCACTGTTGGTGGGAATGCAAGTTGGTACAGCCACTTTGGAGAACCGTGTGGAGATTCCTCAAGAAATTAAAAATAGAGCTTCCCTATGACCCTGCAATTGTACTGCTGGGTATTTGCCCCAAAGATGCAGATGTAGTGAAAAGAAGGGCCATCTATTCCCCAATGTTTATAGCAGTAAAGGCCACAGTCACCAAACTGTGGAAAGAACCAAGATGCCCTTCAATGGACGAATGGATAAGGAAGATGTGGTCCATATACACGATGGAGTATTATGCCTCCATCAGAAAGGATGAATACCCAACTTTTGTAGCAACATGGACGGGACTGGAAGAGATTATGCTGAGTGAAATAAGTCAAGCAGAGAGAGTCAATTATCATATGGTTTCGCTTATTTGTGGAGCATAACAAATAACATGGAGGACATGGGGAGATGGAGAGGAGAAGGGAGTTGAGGGAAATTGGAAGGGAAGATGAACCATGAGAGACTATGGACTCTGAAAAACAATCTGAGGGTTTTGAAGGGGCATCGGGTGGGAGGTTGGGGAAGCCAGGTTGTGGGTATTATAGAGGGTATGTATTGCATGGAGCACTGGGTGTGGTGCAAAAACAATGAATACTGTGACGCCGAAAAGAAATTTTTAAAAAACCTAATCAGATATATTTTAAAGGAGAAAAAAAAACCTCCCAAAAAACAAGAGCCCAGGACCTGATGGATTCCCGGGGGAATTCGACCAAACTTTCAAAAACAAATAACACCTAATCTCCTGAAGCTGTTTCAAAAAATTGAAGCAGAAGGAAATCTTCCAGACTCTTTTAGGAAGCCAACATTACCCTGAACCCCTAACCAGCAAAAGGCACCCAAAAAAAAAGAGAATTTCAGACCAATATCCCTGATGAATATGGACGCTAAGATTCTCAACAAGATCCTAGCAAATAGGATCCAACCGTACATTAAAAACATGATCCACCTTGACCAGGTGGGACTCATCCCCGGTTTGCAAGGGTGGTTCAACATTCACAAATCAATCAAGGTGATAGAACAAATCAATAAGAGAAGAGAGAAGAACCACATGGTCCTCTCAATTGATGCAGAAAAAGCATTTGACAAAATCCAGCACCCATTCCTGATTAAAACACTTCAAAGAATAGGGATAGAAAGAATATTCCTGAACTTCATAAAATCTATCTATGAAAACCTCACAGCAAATATCATCCTCAATGGGAAAAAGCTGATAGCCTTCCCTTTGAAATCAGGAACACGATGAGGATGCCCACTCTCACCAATCTTGTTCAACATAGTATTAGAAGTCCAAGCAACAGCAAGCAGACAACAATGAGAAACTAAAGGTATTCAGATTGGCAATGAAGAAGTCAAACTCTCTCTGTTCACAGATGACATGATACTTTATATGGAAAACCCAAAAGGCTCCACCCCCAAACTATTAGAACTCATACAGCAACTCAGTAATGTGGCAGGATACAAAATCAATGTACAGAAATCAGCTGCTTTCTTATACACTAACAATGAAACTACAGAAAGGGAAATTAGAGAATTGATTCCATTTACTATAGCGCCAAGAACCATAAGATACCTGGGAATCAACCTAACCAAAGAGGTAACGGATCTCTACTTGAGGAACTACAGAACACTCATGAAAGGAATTGAAGAAGACACAAAAAGATGGAAGACCATTCCATGCTCTTGGATTGGAAGAATAAACATTGTTAAAATGTCTATACTGCCAAAGATAAACTCGAAATGGATAAAAGACCTCAACGTGAGGCAGGAATCTATCAGAATCCTAGAGGAGAACATAGGCAGTAACCTCTTCGATATCAGCCACAGCAACTTCTTTCAAGATATGTCTCCAAAGGCCAAGGAAACAAAAGCAAAAATGAACTTTTGGGACTTCATCAAGATCAAAAGCTTCTGCACAGCAAAGGAAATAGTCAACAAAACAAAGAGGCAACCCACGGAATGGGAGAAGATATTTGCAAATGACAGTACAGACAAAAGGTTGATATCCAGGATCTATAAAGAACTTCTCCAACTCAACACACACAAAACAGATAATCATATCAAAAAATGGGCAGAAGATATGAACAGACACTTCTCCAATGAAGACATACAAATGGCTATCAGACACATGAAAAAATGTTCATCATCACTAGCCATCAGGGAGATTCAAATTAAAACAACATTGAGATACCACCTAACACCAGTTAGAATGGCCAAAATTAGCAAGACAGGAAACAACGTGTGTTGGAGAGGATGTGGAGAAAGGGGAACCCTCTTCCACTGTTGGTGGGAATGCAAGTTAGTGCAGCCACTATGGAGAACAGTGTGGAGATTCCTGAAGAAATTAAAAATAGAGCTTCCCTATGACCCTGCAATTGCACTGCTGGGTATTTACCCCAAAGATACAGATGTAGTGAAAAGAAGGGCCATTTGTACCCCAATGTTTATTGCAGCAATGGCTACGGTCGCCAAACTGTGGAAAGAACCAAGATGCCCTTCAACGGATGAATGGATAAGGAAGATGTGGTCCATATACACAATGGAGTATTATGCCTCCATCAGAAAGGACGAATACCCAACTTTTGTAGCAACATGGACGGGACTGGAAGAAATTATGCTGAGCGAAATAAGTCAAGCAGAGAGAGTCAAGTATCATATGGACTCACTTATTTGTGGAGCATAACAAATAACATGGAGGACATGGGAAGATAGAGAGGAGAGGGAGTTGAGGGAAACTGGAAGGGGAGATGAACCATGAGAGACTATGGACTCTGAAAAACAACCAGAGGGTTATGAAGGGGCAGCAGGGGGGTGGGGGGGTGGGAGTTTGAGGAACCAGGTGGTGGGTAATAGGGAGGGCACGTACTGCATGGAGCACTGGGTGTGATGCCAAAACAATGAACACTGTTATGCTGTAAATAAACAAATAAAAATAAATATAAAAAAAAAGAAAGGAAAAAAAATGTCTATACTGCCTAGAGTATTTTTCAAAGAGCTGGAGCAAATAATCCTAAAATTTGTATGGAATCAGAAGAGACCCCGAATTGCTAAGGAAATGTTCAAAAAGAAAAACAAAACTGGCAGCATCATGTTGCCTGATTTCAAGCTTTACTACAAAGCTGTAATCACCAAGACAGCATGGTACTGGCATAAAAACAGACACATGGACCAGTGAACGGAATAGAGAGCCCAGATATGGACTCTCAACTCTATGGTCAAATAATCTTTGACAAAGCAAGAAAAAATATACAGTGGAAAAAAGACAGTCTCTTCAATAAATCGTGCAGGAAAATTGGACAGCTATATGTAGAAGAATGAAACTCGACCATTTCTTTAGCATCCACAAAGATAAACTTGAAGTGGATAAAAGACCTCTCCTTAAGGCAGGAATCCATCAGAATCATAGAAGAGGACATAGGCAGTAACCTCTTCGATATCAGCCGCATCAACTTCTTTCAAGATATGTCTCCAAAGGCAAAGGAAATAAAAGTCAAAATGAATTTTTGGGACTTTATCAAGATCAAAATCTTCTGCACAGCAAATGACACAGTCAATGAAACAAAGAGGTAACCCACGGAAAGGGAGAAGATATTCGCAAATGACACTATAGACAAAGGGCTGATATCCAAGATCTATAAAGAACTCAATCTCAACACTCAAAAAAACAAATAACCACATCAAAAAATGGGCAGAGGACATGAACAGACACTTCTCCAATGAAGACATTCAAATGGCTAACAAACACATGAAAAATGTTCATCATCATTGGCTATCAGGGAGATTGAAATTAAAACCATATTTAGATACCACCTTACACCACTTAGAATGGCTAAAATTAACAAGACACTAAATAATGTGTGTTGGAGAGGATGTGGAGAAAGGGGAACCCTCTTATACTGTTAATGGGAATGCAAGTTGGTACAGCCACTTTGGAAAACAGTATGGAGATTCCTCAAGAAATTAAAAATAGAGCTTCCCTATGACCCTGCAATTGCACTACTGGGTATTTACCCGAAAGATACAGATATAGTGAAAAGAAGAGCCATCTGTACCCCAATGTTCATAGCAGCTATGGCTATGGTCACCAAATTGTAAAGAAGCAAGATGCCCTTCAACGGACGAGTAGATAATGAAGATGTGGTCCATATATACGATGGAGCATTATGCCTCCACCAGGAAGGATGAATACCCAACATTTGTATCAACATGGATGGGACTGGAAGAGATTATGCTGAGCGAAATAAGTCAAGCAGAGAGAGTCAATTATCATATGGTTTCACTTATTTGAGGAGCATAAGAAATAACATGGAGTACATGTGGAGATGGATAAGAGAAGGGAATTGGGAAAATTGGATGGGGAGGTGAACCATGAGAGACTATGGACTCTGAAAAACAATCTGGGGGCTTTGAAGGCGCGGGGGTGGGAGGTTGGGAGCCTGGTGGTGGGTATTATGGAGGGCACATATTGCATGGAACACTGGGTGTGGTACATAAACAGTGAATTCTGGAACACTGAAAAGAAATTTTAAAAATTGAAAAAAAAGTATTAAAGTAAAAAAGCTAATGATGTACTGTATGGTTACTAACATAATAAAATAATAATAATAATAATAAAATAAGTAAAATAAAATAAAAAATGACAACTATATAGTATTATGTGAAAAGCACTTGTAAAATAGTACGTATGTTATGACCTCATTTTTGATAAAAAGTTCTGCTATTATCCATTTTGAGTTTATCTTTGTGTATAGTGTAAGAGAACGGTCGAGTTTCATTCTTCTGTACATAGCTGTCCAATTTTCCCAGCACCATTTATTGAAGAGGTTGTCTCTTTTCCACTGGGTATTTTTTCCTGCTTTGTCAAACAAAGATTGTTTGACCATAGAGTTGAGGGTCCATATCTGGGCTCCCTACTCTGTTTCATTGGTCTATGTGTCCATTTTTGTGCCAGTACCATGCTGTCTTGATGATCAGAGCTTTGTAATAAAGTTTGAAATCGGGCAACATGATGCCCCCAGCTTTGATTTTTTTTCCAACATTTCCTTGGTGATTTGGGGTCTTTTCTGTTTCCATACAAATTTTAGGATTGTTTGTTCCAGCACTTTGAAAAATGCCAGTGGCCTCAACATGAGGCAGGAATCTATCAAAATCCTAGAGGAAAACATAGGTAGTAACCTCTTTGACATTGGCCACAGCAACTTCTTTCAAGACATGTCTCCAAAGGCAAAGGAAATAAAAGTCAAAATGAACTTCTGGGATTCATCAAGATTAAAAGCTTCTACACAGCAAAGGAAACAGTCAACAAAACGAAGAGGCAACCGACGGAAAGGGAGAAGATATTCGCAAATGACACTACACACAAATGGCTGATACCCAAGATCTATAAAGAACTCAATCTCAACACTCAAAAAAAAAAAAAAAAAACACAAAAAAAAACACAGATTACCACATCAAAAAATGGGCAGAGGAAATGAACAGATACTTCTCCAAAGAAGACATACAAATGGCTAACAGACACATGAAAAAATGTTCATCATCACTGGCCATCAGGGAGATTCAAATTAAAACCACATTGAGATACCACCTTACACCACTTAGAATGGCTAAAATTAACAAGACAGGAAACAACAAGTGTCTAGAGGATGTGGAGAAAGGGGAACCCTCTTCCACTGTTGGTGGAAATACAAGTTGGTACAGCCACTTTGGAAAACAGTGTGGAGATTCCTTAAGAAATTAAAAATAGAGCTTCCCTATGACCCTGCAATTGCACTACTGGGTATTTACCCCAAAGATACAGAGGTAGTGAAAAGAAGGGCCATCTGTACCCCAATGTTCATAGCGGCAATGGCCATGGTCACCAAATTGTGGAAAAAGCCAAGTTCCCCTTCAACAGACAAATGAATAAGGAAGATATGGGTCATATATACAATGGAATATTACACCTCTATCAGAAAGGGTGAATACTCAACTTTTGTACCAACATGCATGGGATTGGAGGAGATTATTCTGAGTGAAATAATTCAAGCAGAGAAAGTCAAGTATCATATGATTTCATTTACTGGTGGAGCATAAGGAAGAACATGGAGGACGTTAGGAGAAGGAAAGGAGAAGTTAACTGGGGGAAATTGAAGGGGGAGAAGAACCATGAGAGACTGTGGACTCTGAGAAACAGACTGAGGGTTTTGGAAGGGAGGGATTGGAGGGATGGGTGATCCTGGTGATGGGTATTGTGTAGGGCATGTATTGCTTGGAGCACTGTGTGTGGTACATAAACAATGATTCTTGGAACACGGAAAAAATACAATAATTAAAAAAAATAAAGTTAAAAAAAGGTACTGCTATTAGCAGAGAAAAAAATATGTAAATAATATTTACCAAACTATTGATAATAGTTACTTGGGATTTGAGATGACGAAGGGCATTTTCTACATGAAATGTTTATGTAGTATTCATATTTTTATAACATGTACATATCACTTTATAATCAGAAAAAGATCAAATATACGTATTTAAAATATTCTAACCCTCTAAACCTTTACTAGTCAGGGTTCTTGAGTAGAAACATTAGCGATGACTTTATTTAATTATAGCAGAAAACGAAATTATTGGAAGCCATGACAGAGTTATTTACTGTTTGCTGAATATTTATATGCTACCCAGTTCTCTTAGAGTTAGGTGGGACAATGTAACTACTTCTGGTCAATAGGATGTGCAGCTAAGAACTGGTGTTCAATCCTCCAGCACTCTCTTCTGTTGTGACACCTGAGGATGCCTCAGGTGGTAGATAAGACAACTTCAAGATCTCAGCCTGTACCCCTGAGTTATCAATTGTAAAGGAGCTCTCTTGAAAGCCCCTGGAGTTGGAGTAGATTTTGCATGAGCAAAAAATAGACATGTGTGTTAAGTCATTGATATTTGGTTGTTATTTATCATCAAAGCATAATCTACCTATCATGACTAACAGAAAACTGCATAAGTAATCCATGGGATCCTAGAGAGGCCTGGAGAACCAGGCAGGGTCAGGAAACAAGGGTGGCATGGCATGACATAGCAAAGATTTTGCTGGAGAAATGGTCTGATAGAATGATGTCTGTTGCCCCATTGCCAGCTAACACTCTTGCCACTACAACTGAACCCTGCCGTCACCTGGTATTTTTACTGACTGATCTTTCACCTCCTTGACTTGCCTCACACCTGGAAAATAGAAATCTGCACAATCTTCTATTCTCTAGCCAATTATGACTTTGATCAGGTGTCTTTTTATCCTTCCATCACAGCCCCAACCCTAGATGAATACAACTTTCCACTTTTTTTTTCTTTCTTTCTTTATTTTTTTTCCATTTTATTTATTTTTTCAGCTTAACAGTATTCATTCTTTTTGCACAACACCCAGTGCTCCATGCAAAACGTGCCCTCCCCATTACCCACCACCTGTTCCCCCAACCTCCCACCCTGACCCTTCAAAACCCTCAGGTTGCCCCAACCTCCCACCCCTGACCCTTCAAAACCCTCAGGTTGTTTTTCAGAGTCCATAGTCTCTTATAGTTCGCCTCCCCTCCCCAATGTCCATAGCCCACTCCCCCTCTCCCAATCCCACCTCCCCCCAGCAACCCCCAGTTTGTTTTGTGAGATTAAGAGTCATTTATGGTTTGTCTCCCTCCCAATCCCATCTTGTTTCATTTATTCTTCTCCTATCCCCCTACCCCCCCATGTTGCTTCTCCATGTCCTCATATCAGGGAGATCATATGATAGAGAAGATGTGGTATATATACACAATGGAATACTATGCAGCCATCAAAAGAAATGAAATCTTGCCATTTGCGACGACGTGGATGGAACTAGAGCGTATCATGCTTAGTGAAATAAGTCAATCGGAGAAAGACAACTTTCCACTTTTTTATGTCAATCCTAGGTTCATATAATTGCTCACATGGGAGCCACTAGAAAGCCATGGTCCCCTACCTCTACTAGGTCCTTTACACTTTCTGGCAATCCAGTTTCCCTTCTCAGTTCTCCAAGACTCCAAGGCACCTTTTGAAATCCCCATTTCCTCACCCTTCCTATTATTCTTCCCTTCCCCCCCCCACTTCACCTCTAACTACACTTAAAACAGAAAACCCCAAACAGCATTGTTCTCAACTCCTTGCTGCAAACTACCTTCAAACCTATAAGCATCCACACTTGACCACTCCTAGCTCTTTGACTCCTGTCACAGTGGAGGAGGTGTCCTTTTCCTTATTGGCTAATCTTTCTATAGGAATTCTGTGCCCCGTTTCCTTCTACCTCCTCAAGAACCTTGATCTATCTGCTCCCTCCTGTATCCTCACCTTTCCCTTTATTTGACTCAGTCTTTAAACAAATTGAATTTGGAGGGAAAAAAATAGAAAATCCATTCTCTCTGTTTCTTGTGACATCAAAATTAAACCTACAATGTGACCCAGCAATTCTATTCTTATGTACCTACTCAAATGGAAACATACGTCCACACCAAGGCATGTTCTTGGATATTTACAGCATTATTCAGATGCCAGAAGGTGGAAGCAACCCAAATTTAGTTTAATTTAATTTAATTTAATAATTTAAACTTAATTAAATAAATTTAGTTTAATAATTTATACAAAATATGGTACATAAATTCAATGGAATACAATTCAATAATAAAAAGCAACAAAGTACTAATACATGCTATGTCATAAATGAATCTCAAAAATATCATGCTCAGTGAAAGAAGCCAAACATAAACATAAAATGACACACATTGTGTGGTACCATTTATATGATATTTCTCTGCTCTTCCCCCCCCAAAGAAAGGGTAAATTTAGAGGGACAGAAAATAGATTTGTGTTTTTCTGGGGCTGGGAGTGGGATGGGTGTGACTGCAAATGGACACAGAGGATCTTTTTGGAATGATATAAATGTTCTAAAAGTGGATTTTGGTGATGGCTGTACTACTCTGTAAACAAGCTAAAATTCATTAAATTGTATACTTAAAGCATGTGAATTTTATGCTATGTAATTATACCTCAATAGGGATACTTAAAAACAAAAACAATGACTTAACCACTCATTACACTCTAACTTCAGCCCTATTTCTTTACCCTCTGTCATAGGCAAACAGCTTGAGAATGTTGTTTGCGCTTGTGTCCATACTTCTTTACCTCCTCTTCCCTTTTTTCTTATTTGTCTTTTTTTCCTTGGGTCAATTCCT
Source organism: Meles meles (assembly GCF_922984935.1). Classification (NCBI taxonomy): domain Eukaryota; kingdom Metazoa; phylum Chordata; class Mammalia; order Carnivora; family Mustelidae; genus Meles; species Meles meles. The sequence goes on along the minus strand of NC_060087.1, from coordinate 47,027,866 downwards.
AACCCATCACATTTTGTCTTCCACTCCTTCCTTCTTAACCCATTTTAATTTGCCATCCAACCATATCATTCCCTATCCTCTGCAAGAGAACCAGTGACCTTGTTGCTAAATCTAGTGGATGGTTTTCAGACTTTGTTTTATGTAACATCTGACATGTTGACACCTTCCCTCCATTTGGAAGATTCCTTGCCCTTAGTTTCTGTGACACCATGATTTCCTCGTTCTATTCTTTATTCTTTGGCCACTTCTTCTTGGTCCTCTTTGTGGGCCCTTCTCTCTGTGTCCTTTCCACAAATGTTGGTGTCTGATAGGGTTATGCCCAAGGCCATTTTCTTGTCTCAGTATGTGCAGCCACTGTGGGTGATCTCATCCATTCCTATGGCTCTAATAATCATCTACATGCTGATGGTTCCCAATTCTACAGCTCCTGCCTACATTTCTTTTCTGAACTCCATATATCTGGAGATATGTGTATTAGCATTTTTCTAGGAGAGTGTGCAGGCCATAGCTTTCATCACATTCTCAGGTCTGTGACTCGACAGAAAGTTAATCATATTGCTCTAATTCCATCCACTTCTCTTCATCCATTCCTCCACTCTGACCAGATGTAGTCACTAAAGAGGTTTATTTCTCTATGTAACAGTCTCTTTGATCTCTTAGGGCTGCAAATAAGGAGGGGATCTTGCTTAGAAAATAGGCTGAGCATAGCAGGGCTGGATGCACTCTGTTCCTAGGGGCTCCTATGTGCTATTGTGGCCTGCTTCTCTCCCCAAGTTCTGCTAAAAAATCATTTAATCTTTCCCTTTTTCTTCCCTACCCCATCTCTCATTTTTCATCTCTGTATCTTTTTTTCTCATTCTGTTCTCCTTTCTCTCTCTCTTCCCCATACTCTACCTTATGCTTCACTGACATATTATTTACAGGGTAATAATATATTTAACACACATAGCTGGAAGCCTCTTAACACCAAAACTAGAGGCAGTTTCGCCCTGCTCATTGGCTCTCATTCCCAGAGAGCCCTCAGCAACTCCTTAATAGAAGAGGAAAAGGGAGTGGGAGGCCTGAGCATGAAGGTATTGTTTCTGTAAGTAGGGAAAACCCAACCCCCAGTATAGCTGTAGTGGGTTAGGGAAAATATGTGGGACAAGTCAAGGAATCACAGACTGTTAAAATATTTGATTAAAACAAAGTTTGGAAGAAAATTTAAATGTTATCTAACCCAAAATTCCTACTCTCTAGGACCTATGGTCCTTCTTGATCTTTTTTTCTCACTCTGTACATCAATCAACAAGTTCTGTTGGATCTACCTCCAAGTGTGTTCCATTGTGTTCCATTGATCTAAGTGTCCATTCTTTCTTCAATACCATTCTCTTGTGTACAGCGGCTTATAGTACTGTAGCTATCTTGAAATAAGGTAATGTGAATCCTCCAACTTTGTTCTTTCTCTTCAGTATTGTTTGGTTATTCTAGGTCTTTTACTTTTCCATATAAACTTTAGAATAATTTCATCTATATCTACAACATAACTAGCTGGAATTTGGACTGAAATTTTGTTAAGTATATATATTAAGTTGGGAAGAATTGACATCCTAATATTAAGTCTTATCCATGCACATGGAAAATCTCTCCATTTATTTAGAACTCCTTTGATTTCTTTATTCAGTATTTTGTACTTTTCCACATTCAGACCCAGTACATATTTTGTTATACTTGCATCTTAGCATTTCACTGTGTTTTGCTGTTATTACAACTAGCATTTTTAAAATTTCAAGTCCTAATTGTTAATTGCTGGTATTTAAGAAAGCAACTGGTTTTTGCATACTGATCTTATTATATCCTGCAATCTTGGTATACTTTCTTATCAGTTCTAGGAGACTTTTTTTTTGGTAGTTTGAGAATTTGTACAATCCCACAGATTTCAGTAGTTATATATTCATTTTCATTTTATTTACCATTTTTTATTAATTATTTTTATTAACATATAATGTATTATTTGCCCCGGGGCACAAAACTGTACTCCGGGGCAAATAATCAGGCTTACACACTTCATAGCATTCACCATATCACATACCCTCCCCAATGTCCATAATCATTTTCACTTAGTTCAAAATATTTTTTAGTTTTCTTGAGACTTCTTTGGTTTATTTACTACTTCTACTTATAAATGTGTTGTTTTTGTTTATTATTATATTATGTTCAATTAGCCAACATACAGTACATCATTAGTTTTTGATGTAGTGTTCATCAATTCATTAGTTGCATATAACACCCAGTGCTCATCATAACATGTGCCCTCCTTAATACCCATCACCTGGTTACCCCATCCCCCGAGCCCCCTCCCTTCTGTAACCCTCAGTTTGTTTTCCAGAGTCCAGAGTCTCTCATGGTTTGTATCCCTCTCTGAGTTTTTCCCATTCAGTTTTCCCTCCCTTCCCCTGTGGTCCTCTGCATTATTCCTTATGTTCCTCATATGAATGAAACAATGTGATAATTGTCTTTCGGTGTTGTTTAATTTCCAAATATTTAGGAATTTTCCAGCAATCTTTTATTGATTTCTAGTTTAATTGCGTTGTGGTCTAAGAACATATTTTGTATGAGTCTTATACTTTTAAATTCATTAAGGTATATTTTATGGCCCAGAATATGGTCTATCTTGGTGAGTGTTCCACATAAGCTGAGAAGAATGTGCAATTTGTTGTTAGAGTGAACAATACCAATGAAATCAAGTTGATTGATAATGCTGTTCAGGTATTATATTCTTGAAGTTTTCCTTCTGTTTCTATTTTTTTTAACAGCTTCAGGAGAATAGGTATTATCTCTTCTTTGAATGTTTGATAGAATTCTCCAGGGAATCAATCAGGTCCTGGGCTCTTGTTTTTTGGGAGTTTTTGATCGCTACTTCAATCTAATTTCTAGATATTGGTCTATTCAGGTTGTCACTTTCTTCCTGATTCAGTCTTGGAAGTTAATAGGTTTCCAGGAATGCCTCCATTTCTTCAAGGTTGCTTAATGTATTGGCATATAACTGTTAATAATTTCTGATGATTGTTTTTATTTCCTTGATGTTAGTCCTGATCTCCCCCCTTCATTCATAATTTTATTAATTTGATAATTTTTTGGATTAGTTTGCTCAGTGGTGTAAGGATGTGTAAAAAGAGCTGGTGTATTTTGGGATTTTTCCGTTTTTTTGAGGGAGGCTTGGATGGCTCTGTATTTCCCCCTTAGGACTGCCTTTGAATATCCCACAGGTTTTGTATCGATGTGTCTTTATTCTTATTGATTTCCATGAATTTTTTAAGTTCTTTGATTTCCTGGTTGATCCAAACATTCTTGAGCAGGTTGGTCTTTAGCTTCCAAGTGTTTGAATTCCTTCCAAACTTTTTCTTGTGGTAGAGTTCCAGTTTCAAAGGATTGTGGTCTGAGAATATGCAGGGAATAATCTCAGTCTTTTGGTAATGGTTGAGCCCTGATTTGTGACCCAGTATGTGGTCTCTTCTGGAGAAAGTTCCATGTGTGCTTAAGAAGAATGAGTATTCTGTTGTTTTAGGGTGGAATGTTCTGTATATATCTATGAGGTCCATCTTGTCCAATGTGGCATTCAAAGCTCTTGTTTCTTTATTGATTTTCTGCTTCAATGATCTATTACTGAGAGTGGCATGTTAAGATCCCCTACTATTAGTGTATTCATATCAATATGACTCTATATTTTGATTAACAGTTGGCATATGTAGTTGGCTGCTCCCATATTGGGTGCATAAATATTTACAGCTGTTAGATCTTCTTGGTGGATAGACCCTTTAAGAATGATGTAGTGTCCTTCTGTATCTCTGACTACAGTCTCATATTTTAAATAGGTGAATACATTCTAAATCTGTCCACTAATCTTTCTCCACCATCACTATTTTAGCCCAAGCTATCATGGTTTCCTACCTGAACCTCCTAACTGTTCTGTTTTTAGTTTTATCCTTGCTATAATCCATTCTTAATGCATCAGATAGAGTGATCATAAATCAGAACATATCATTCCCAGCTCAAAACCTTCCATTGGAGTTTCCTTGTACTTAAGATAAAATCTAACACTTTCCCTTGGCTGGTATGGCCCTACACAGGCTTGCTCTAGAACTTCTTTTCTGCCTCATCTATTCTTTACTCTATGGTTACTACTGTACTTCTTTTCTGCCTCATCTATTCCTTACTCTTTGGCCACTACTAGTACCAATTTTCCCTCTTATTCTCTCCAGTCAGACTTCCCAAATTCCCTTGAATATACCAAGCTGGTTCCCACCATAGAGCCTTTGTCCTTGTGTTTCACCTTACCTGGGATACCATGCCTCTAATATTCATGAACTGACTGTCCTTGTGTTTCACCTTACCTGGGATACCATGCCTCTGAATCTTCATGAACTGACTGCCTTCTTGTCATTCAATCTTGTTTCAACTGTCCCACCTCAGAGAATATTTCTCTGACTACTCTATTTAATCTTGTTCCTTATACCTAGCCACACTGTCTTTACACTGCTTCTATTTTGTTTTCATTGTACTTCTGATTTTTTGAAATTACCTTCTTTATGTATTTGATTGTTTATGTCTGTCATCTTTTCTCTAAAATGTGAACTCCAGGAGAGCAGGGATCTTCTTCACCATTAAGTCTCTAGTACCTACAAAAAGGCCTGGCACCTTGTTCCCCTGATGTCAGGACTAAAGGCATGTGGGACAGAGAGGAAGAGATGAAGTCTGGTTCCAGGCAAGTGGGAGTAGCCAGAGCAGAGAAGATCAAGTAGAAGAAGAAATAAGAACCTACTCCAGATCAGGTTTTTGCCACCTTTGTGAGTTTGGAGGCTACTGCTACTATGAATGAACTCCCACAATTTCAGTTTTCCCTTCATTATGCCATTAATTAAATTTCAAAAAAAGTATAGATTGTGTCATGTATCCTCTCTTTGGCTAGGAGTGGAAAGAGCCCCAGAGCATTTTCCCCACCTATTTTTCTTTTTTTTTAAGATTTTATTTATTTATTTGACACACACAGAGAGAGAGATCACAAGTAGGCAGAGCAGCAGGCAGAGAGAGAGGGGGGAGCAGGCTCCCTGCCGAGCACAGAGCCCGATGTGGGGCTTGATCCCAGGACCCTGAGATCATGACCCAAGCTGAAGGCAGAGACCCAACCCACTGAGCCACCCAGGTGCCCTCCACCTATTTTTCATTATCACCCCCAAGAAGACTTTTTAGACATTTTTTGTTCTAATCATCCCCCCATAAAATTTTATTTTATGTGTAGAGCACAAATATACATAGATCACATATCTATTTTAAAACTATGTATATTTGTGCTCTACACATAAAATAGTAAGCTTAAATCTTTAAAATGTCAGTACAGGGTTAATAATGACTAAATAAATTATTTAAGTTAAAAGTTAATATAAAATTTTTTAGGTTATTAATGAAAGACATTGAAGAAGACACAAATAAATGGCAAGATATTCTGAGCTCATGCATTGGAAAAATTGATATTGCTAAAGTGTTCATATTAACCAAAGTAATGTACAGATTCAATGTAATCCTTATCAGAATTCCACTGGCAATTTTTCAGACACAGAAAAATCATAAATTTGTATAGAACCACAAAATACCCCAAATAGCCAAAACAATCTTGAGAAAGCACAAACCTGGAGTCATTATACTTCCTTATTTAAACTGTATTACAAAACTATAGTAGTCAAAACAGTATAGTATTTGTATAAAACAGATACAGAGATCAATGAAACAAAATAGAGAACCCAGAAATAATCCCACGTATATATGATCAAGTAATTTATGAGAAAGGAGCCAAGAATGCACTATAAGGAAAGCTAGTGTCTTCAATAAATAGTGTTGGGAAAATTGATCAGCCACATGCAAAAGAATGAAACTGGACCACTATCTTATACTATACACAAAAATTAACTAAAAGTGGATTAAAGACTTGAACACAAAACCTGCCATAAAACTACTAAAAAAAAAAAAAACAACATAAATGGCAAGCTCTTAGATATTGGTTTTGGCAATTGTTTTTGGGATTTGACACATGAAGTTATGGCCTCTGGTTTTAGTAACAAGGACTATGAAAAAAAAAACATTCAGAAGATTTCCTGGGACTCATATACTCATATAGAAAATAGATTAAACCTTGCTCCACTGGGCCCAGCAATCCTGAGCACACCTTGTATGAGTTAAGTTGTGAGTTATGGTCCTAAGGAAACCTCAAGGTTGCCACCACAATGATTGTCTGGAATCTGAACTCCTGGTAGTCCTACCTTTATTGGATTATTATAATCTGCCTTGAACTCTTATCACTAGACATGGCTAGAGACACTCAGTGAATTTCCTGGATTCCTGACATGTTCTTTCCTACCCATGGTGTAGCAGACTTCCTATTTTCCCCTGATAATTAGGATCACTCATTTCAGCCACATAGTAAACACCCCTTTTTTTTTGTCTATTGGTTCAATGGCATGGGGAGCTCCAAATAGCCAGATAGAAGTTTCAACTCCCATGAATCAAATTTTTGCAAGAGTTTCACTAAGTCAAGTGATGAGAGGTGGTACTCACATTTCCACCCTTTGTTTCCTAGACCTGTGTTCTGTTTATGGGAGGAGAATCATATATTAGTTGCTGACTCAAAGAATACACTGAATTCTTTTTTTTAAACATCTTGGTTTTATTTTATTTTTTTCAGTGTTCCAAGATTCATTGTTTATGCACCACACCCAGTGCTCCATGCAATACATGCCCTCCACAATACCCACCACCAGGCTCACCCATCTCACCACTCTCCTCCCCTCCAAAACCCTCAGTTTGTTTCTCAGAGTCCACAGTCTCTCATGCTTTGGCTCCCCCTCTGATTTACACAAATTCACTTTTCCTTTCTTTCCCCGAATGTCCTCCATATTATTCCTTATGCTCCACAAGTAAGTAAAACCATATGATAATTGACTTTCTCTGCTTGACTTCTTTCACTCAGCATAATCTCCTCCAGTCCCAACCATGCTGATACAAAAGTTGGGTATTCATCATTTCTGATGACTGTGTAATATTCCACGGTATATACGGACCATATCTTGTTTATTCATTCATCTGTTGAAGGGCATCTTGACTCTTTCTACAGTTTGGTGATTGTGGCCATTGCTGCTATGAACATTGGGGTACAGATGGCCCTTCTTTTCACTAAATCTGTATCTTTGGGGTCAATATCCAGGAGTGCAATTGCACCTCTGCGACATGGGCCACAGAAACTTCTTTCAAGACACATGTCCAAAGGAAAAGGAAATGAAAGTGAAAATGAACTTTCAGGACCTCATCAAGATAAAAAGATTCTGCACAGCAAAAGAAACAGTAAACAAAACAAAGAGGCAACCCACGGAATGGGCGAAGATATTCACAAATGACAGTACAGACAAAATGCTGATATCCAAGATCTATAAAGAACTCCCCAAACTCAACACCCAGAACACACTGAATTCTGTAGGATGACCCTCAGACCTCACAAAGAGTTGTTTCCTAACTGGCACTATAACTAAATCTTCCTTAGTTATTCCACCGTTCTGTAAGGACGGTTGTTTATGGGTGATGGTGTATGGGATAAGAACAGAGAAGCCCATAGTCATTAAACCACTGTCTTATCTGTTTCACTGTGAAATGTGTTCCTTGACCACAAAAAATATTGTATGAGATATTTCAATGGTGTATAGAGCATATAAAGTATTTTGAAAATCCAAAGATGAGGGTTCCAGTAAAAATACTGCAGGTGGGAAAGGCAAATCCATTCCAGAATATGTGATTATTTCAATAATGATAAACTGATGCCCACTGCATGATGGAAGGAGTTCAGTGTAACCCTTCTGTCATGCAAGCACTTGTTGGTATCCGCAGGGAATGATGACATATTTGGGTTTCTGCTATTGAGAAGGTGGGCACTTAGCAATGTTGGTAGACAAGTCAATCTAAGTGAAGATAAATCCATGTTGAAACCCTGCATAACATCCATCTCTTCTATGGCACTTTTGTTCATTGGTGCATCAGACAAGCCCTGCAATGTTAGGAGAAAGAGGTTGACAGATTTCCACAGACTGGGTCATCATGCTCCCTTTGGTAAGCATTCACATGGGATGCAAATCTTCTCACACTCAGCCCATACTGAGAGATCTGTTCACTTACTCTCTCTCTATATATATATACATATATATATGTATATATATACATACACACACACACACACACACACACACAGGCAAAGCAAATAGACTATGCCTTGTACATAACAAACACTAAGCATTTTATTGCATTATTGTTATTGCTATCAGTTCTCCAATCTCATTCCTTCCATCTCTGACTATCTGGCCAGACTGTTAATTAGCATTGATCAGTTCACCTCTTCAGGTCACTTTCTGGATAAAGAGGTCAACCAGAGGTCAGCCATGTACCAACTAGCCATTGGTACATGGCTCCAAGTTTTGCCTCCTAAGAGGATTTCTCTTCCTTACTTCCCATCGGAGTCATACCTGAGTGGGGCTATTAACATCACAGTTGTCAGCTTCCACCTAGTTCCTGCTTACCAAGCAGCAGCACCTGAAAACCATGCTTTTGGGTTTTTTCCTCTTCAGTAAGCTGGTTATTGTAAATTACAAGGACTTAGGTGTGAGCTGACAAAGAGCAAGCCGTGTAACAGGAGTAGGTGCTATGGGAGTGTGAACCTCCTTCAACTCACTTGTTCTTCCAGAACCGTCTCCATACTGGTTTTGTTCATACCACTTTCCTTTGGTAATGGAGTGTTGTTATTGCCTCCCCAACTTTTTGTTGGTGGATCAGATGGCACCAAGCCTAGGATGGGCTACTCAGTTTGCAGGGTCATTTGGAGTACCTTCTTATGTGTTCAAACTCTACCAGGGTCAGTAATTTAACCTTGTTAAATTAGTCATCAGGTGTCAGGAGTTATTACTCAAAAGGAGTAATTATTTGACAAAGTACATGACCTTTGTTCCAAAACTCTAGAGGCTTGTGTTTTGATTCTCCAGTTGGGGCTTGTCAGAGGCTCCATACAGAATCCCAATATGTCACAGACACTCACTCAACTCACTCAGATATTACCGTATTCATTCAACAAACATGTATTTGTGATTAGTGTTCGTGGCCCTGTCCTGGGTACCAGGTATCCCATTCTCAAGATATAACCCGTCCAGGACGCCTTGGTGGCTCAGTCGGTTAAACCACTGCCTTCGGCTCAGGTCATGATCCCAGGGTCCTGGGATCAAGTCCCACATTGGACTCCTTGCTCAAGAGGGAGCCTGCTTCTCTCTCTGCCTCTGCCTACCACTCTGCCCACTTGTATACTCTCTCTCTCTCTCTCTCTCTCTCTGAAAAAGAAAGAAAGAGAGAAAGAAAGAAAGAAAGAAAGAGAGAAAGAAAAAAGAAAGAAAGAAAGATATAACCAGTCCATGGGGTGCCTGGGTGGCACAGTCAGTTAAACATCAGCTTTTGGTTTTTGTTCAGGTTGTGATCTTAGGGTCATGAGATCGAGCCTGGTGTGAGTTTCCATGCTCAGCGCAGAGTCCACTTAGGACTCTATCTCCCTCTCCCTTTCCCTCTCCCCCCATGCTCTCACTCTTTCTTTCTCTCAAATAAATAACTGAAATTTTTTTTAAGATACAACCAATCCAGTGAGGGAAAAAATGCTAGTGCTGAGAGGAACCATGAAGAGCTGTGGGAACCGAAATGAGCAAGTGATTCACTCTTTTTTCTGCATATAGACATGTTATTAATCACAGATGGTGTGTGATGAACATCAGCACAAATGCGTAGACACAGGCAAACATGTATATGCCCAAATATAGGCACTGTGTACACACATTCTAATTATGGATTTTGAGTCAGAAGTCAGTGTGCTCTGGTGGAAGGAGCCCTTGATTGGGAAGTAGGTGACAAGGCTTAAACTACCCCAGTTTCTTTACATGGTCTCTGTGTGCTTTGAGACATATTCCTGCCCCTCTCTGGCCTTGTATCTCCTGTCTGTAAGATGGGGACAGCATTAGCTCACAAAACCTGGTCCTGTGAGCATCACATTAGAAAGTGGACAAGTAGCACCCACAATCCCTGGCACACAGTAGGTAAGAGCCACTGTAATTGATTGTGGGTGATAGTTAATGGCATAGTGCATTGTAAACCATGTATGGTGCACTGCGCCCATGAGCATGAAGGTTGGAGCCAGCCATGTGGATGTACATGAGCACATTTGTGTGCAAAGGAGGCACACTGTGTGAGACTGGCCACATATCCAAACTGGGTGCCAGGATGTGCTACTAGGGGCATCGCTGGCAGCAACCTAGAGACCTTTGGCTGCAGGTACACTGAGGGGCAAGGATAATCCCACCAGTACCCTCTGATGCTGCTCTAAGGAGCAAGAGAGGTGGAAGTCAGAGGTCAGAGTTCAAACCAAGGGAAGCCTAGCAGTCTGAAAGTGACAGAAAGGTGGGATGGGTCTTCCAGTGCAGTGCCTGGCCTAGGATGCCAGCACCTCTGCAGTGGGAGGATGCTGAGGGGCAGGCCAGAAGGCCTGATTTTCAACCCTGGCTCTATTTTTTACTGGTTACATGATCTGGGGCTGCTCTTTGCTCCTCTCTGGGCCTCAGCTTCCTCAGGTTTCATAAACTGTTAATGGTAATGCCCATCCCATAGAGCTGTTGTGAAGATTGAAAGAGGCCACACATGTGGAAGCAGATGGTGCTGTGTCTGTGCACAGGTGTCCAATAAAAGAGTGCTCCCTCCATCCTGTACCTCATTCCCTATTGTTTCTACCTAAGCTACCATCCCAGGAAAAACAATACCTATATTAACAAGCCCAGGCACAGGACCAGCCCTAAGGAAAATGTGTGCCTTTATTTTATTCTATGCCCATAATGTGCAGGTTACTATGCTTGGCTGGAGAGAAGAGATTCATGCCATAGTCAGAGGTGGGCCAGAACTGGGAGAGATGGTGCCCAGGGCACAGTGACCTGCCTAGGAGGGCAGGAGAGGACAGGAGAGGGCTTCAGGGACCAAACCATGGAGCAGGAGCTAGGCCCTGGAAGAGGGTGGAGAAGAGAGAACTGGAAAAGAGTGGTAACTGGTGGGGGACAAGTGCTGAAAGTGGGATGGCCTGAAGTGGGTGTGGGGGCTGCGGCATCATCCCTGAGTAAGGGAGAAAATAGATTCAAGGATGGGTCAAATCAGGGCAGCTGTCAGAGCATGTTATTATGATCACTAGCTGACAGAGGAGAGCAGCCTAGGAAACTGCAGAAGCAAAGGAACAGAGTTGTGAGAGGGAGAGGAGGGGTACCAATCATGCAGGGGTGAGGAGTGCTCACTGTAATGAGGCTGGATGAGCAGCCAGAACTGGGCAGGCCTGAAGTGCCAACACCAAGCTAAAAGAGGTGCAGATGCTGTTAGCACATGGGAACCATTCAAATATGGGTCAAGACTGAGTGGCTGATTAGGTGGAAGAGCAGATGTGAGCAAAACCTGCTTTTACCCTGTCAATGAGTCCTCCCATCCTCAGGACCCAGGCAGTGTCTGTACCACTCACCCACAGCCCACTTGGGCCAGCTCCACCAGTGCCTGGGGGCACATGGAGCCCTTCCAATCTGTTTGCCCCAAGTTGAGAGGCCAGAGTAACCTCTGATGCAACCTCTGAGGTCGACTTCACTCTCACTGCACCAGCATTGGTAGATGAAGTGGAGTGTGACTTGGATGTACCTAAGATAGTAGACTTTGTGGCAGTGAATGTGGTCCTGCACCCGGTTCACAAGGTAATGTGAGCCCTATCGCAGATCTTGATGTAAGACAGATGGCTGTGTCCCCCCAAGCAGGAACAATGGTAGCGCAGGAGATGATGGTACTGGGCTCTCTTCATTATTCCCCATTTGCTCCTCTTGAGCCATATCTATCCCATTCTGTGCCCCAGGATAACGAATTTTCTTGATTGCATCCTCTCAGCTCCTTGTGCTGCAAACAACACAAGTTGGCATGAGATGGAGGATGATCAGAGAGTTTAGGGTATTTATATGTGATGATAACTATAAGGGATGACTTATATGTGATGATAGCTATATTATATGACATATATGTGATTTATATGTGATGATAACTATAACTATTAGCAGTATTGAGCAGTTACTAAGAACCATGTATGGTGGACAGAGGCAAGATGGAGAAGGAGCAGGGGACTCTATTTCAGCTGGATTTAGCTGGACATCTACCTAACCATTCTGAACACCCACAAAATCAGCCTGAGATGTAAGACTATACATCTGGATCTCTACAAGCAGAAATTCTCTGGCAGTCACGAGGGCAGAGTCATGATTCTGTGGGTAGATATTGGAAGATAAACAGAAGGAGGAGGGGGCCACCATAAGCTGGAACAGGGAAGGTAATATAATACAGGAGTGCAAATCATCCCACACTGGGAACTAGGCACAGACTCACAGACCAGCAACAGCAGTGAAAGGGCTTTAGCGCAGCCCCCAGACAGGATCCAGGAGGTACAGGTGCTCACCTGCAAACCCAGGGTAGCTCGCAGTTTTAGAATCACAAGAGGCAGAGACAGGCCAGGCCCTGGGATTGGCCTCTGGGAGAGATCCTGTGGGGCACACCACAATAGGAGGCTGCAGTTTTTAGCAGTACAGATAGACAGGAATGGAGACTGTGTCCTGGAAGGCTCAGTGAAGAGCAGACTATAATTTCTCTGCTCTTGGTCAGAGGATTGTGCGCAGTCGTTTCTGCTCTGACTCTCAGAAAAGACGCAGAAAGCTGCCGGAGAACAAAAGTAAAAAAAAAAAAAAAAAAAGCCATTTTCACTGAGCCACCCCCCCAAAAGGGGGAATGGCAACTCTGTCCAAGGAGGGTTACCTGAGTAACAGCACAGCAAGCCTCTCCCCCAGAAGACAAGCTGGAAGAACAAGAGGATAACTACCCTAGGGTCCCAATAACGGGGACCCAGGATGCACCAATAACAGATGCATCTTGCTTGGGTCGTGGTTAATACTTCAGACTCTATACATTCCCTCAACCATCCCTCAACAGAATAACTAAGAGGAGGAACCCCCAACAAAGAAAAGAACCAGAGACTGAGGTAGCAGGAGATCAGCTCGATAGCTTATCTAAACATTGCAAACACCTACAAATCCAACGGGAGAGTGAAGAGAAGAAGAACAGCAACTCTAGAAACAGAAAATCAACCACTTTCTGAAAGGTAGGACTGGTGGAGAAGTGAATCTAAAACGACGGGAAGATAGACCGCGGGGGGAGGGGCCGGCTCCCGGCAAGCGGCGGAGGAACGGAGCACAAAATCAGGACTTTTAAAAGTCTGTTCCACTGAGGGACATTGCTCCAGAGGCTAAACCGGGGTGAAGCCCACGCGGGGCCAGCGTGGCCCCAGGCCCCGCAGGGTCACAGAAGGATCAGGGGTGTCGGAGTGTCGGAGAGCTCGCAGGTATTAGAACAGAGAAGCCGGCTGCAGAGACAGAGCCGAGGACTGAACTCTCAGCTCGGGGTTACCTTGAGCTGGTCGCGGGCTGGGTGAGCTCAGAGCGCGGCTAGAGGCTGGGGATACGGGAGTGATTGGGTGCTGTCCTCTGGGGGTGCACTGAGGAGTGGGGCCCCAGGCTCTCGGCTCCTCCGGGCCGGAGACTGGGAGGCCGCCATTTTCATTCCCGTCCTCCGGAACTCTACGGAAAGCGTTCAGGGAACAGAATCTCCCAAAAGCGAACCGGAGCCGATTACTTAGTCCGGCCGCCGGTAAGGGCGGTGCAATCCCGCCTCGGGCAAAGACACTTGAGAGTCACTACAACAGGCCCCTCCCCCAGAAGATCAACAAAATATCCAGCCAGGACGAAGTTCATCTATCAAGGAGAAAGCAGATTCAATTCCTAAGACAGCAGAGCAATTCCAGAGGAGGAGAAAGCAAAGCACGGAACTCATGGCTTTCTCCCCATGATTCGTTAGTCTTGCGGCTACTTCAATTTTCTTTTCTTTTTTCAATTTTTTTTTCTTTTTTCAATTTTTTTTTCTTTTTTCTTTTTTCTTCTTCTGCTAAATTTTTTAAAACTTTTACCCTTTTCTTTTTTAACGTTTTTTGACTAGTTCATCTAAATATATATATTTTTTCTTTCTTTTTTATATTTTTTTATTTGTTTTATTTTTTAAATTTTTTTTCTTTTTTTTTCAGAACCTGTTTTAATCCCCTTTCTCCCCCCCACAATTTGGGGTCTCTTCTGATTTGGTTACAGCGCATTTTTCCGGGGTCTTTGCCACCCTTTTAGTAGTTTATTTGCTCCTTCATATCCTCTTATCTGGACAAAATGACAAGGCAGAAAAAATCACCACAAACAAAAGAACAAGAGACAGTACCGAAGGCTAGGGACATAATCAACACAGACATGGGTAATATGTCAGATCAAGAGTTCAGAATGACGATTCTGAACATTCTAGCCGGGCTCGAAAAAGGCATGGAAGATATTAGAGAAACCCTCTCTGGAGATATAAAAGCCCTTTCTGGAGAAATTAAAGAACTAAAATCTAACCAAGTTGAAATCAAAAAAGCTATTAATGAGGTGCAATCAAAAATGGAGGCTCTCACTGCTAGGATCAATGAGGCAGAAGAAAGAATTAGTGATATAGAAGACCAAATGACAGAGAATAAAGAAGCCGAGCAAAAGAGGGACAAACAGCTACTGGACCATGAGGGGAGAATTCGAGAGATAAGTGACACCATAAGACGAAACAACATTAGAATAATTGGGATTCCAGAAGAAGAAGAAACAGAGAGGGGAGCAGAAGGTCTATTGGAGAGAATCATTGGAGAGAATTTCCCTAATATGGCAAAGGGAACAAGCATCAAAATCCAGGAGATGCAGAGAACCCCCCTCAAAGTCAATAAGAATAGGTCCACACCCCATCACCTAATAGTAAAATTTACAAGTCTTAGTGACAAAGAGAAAATCCTGAAAGCAGCCCGAGAAAAGAAGTCTGTAACATACAATGGTAAAAATATTAGATTGGCGGCAGACTTATCCACAGAGACCTGGCAGGCCAGAAAGAGCTGGCATGATATATTCAGAGCACTCAACGAGAAAAACATGCAGCCAAGAATACTCTATCCAGCTAGGCTATCATTGAAAATAGAAGGAGAGATCAAAAGCTTCCAGGACAAACAAAAACTGAAAGAATTTGCAAACACCAAACCAGCTCTACGGGAAATATTGAAAGGGGTCCTCTAAGCAAAGAGAGAGCCTAAAAGTAGTAGATCAGAAAGGTACAGAGACAATATACAGTAACAGTCACCTTACAGGCTAATAATGGCACTAAATTCATATCTCTCAATAGTTACCCTGAATGTTAATGGGCTAAATGCCCCAATCAAAAGACACAGGGTATCAGAATGGATAAAAAAACAAAACCCATCAGTATGTTGCCTACAAGAAACTCATTTTAGACGCGAAGACACCTCCAGATTTAAAGTGAGGGGGTGGAAAACAATTTACCATGCTAATGGGCATCAGAAGAAAGCTGGGGTGGCAATCCTTATATCAGATCAATTAGATTTTCAGCCAAAGACTATAATAAGAGATGAGGAAGGACACTATATCCTACTCAAAGGGTCTGTCCAACAAGAAGATCTAACAATTTTAAATATCTATGCCCCTAACGTGGGAGCAGCCAACTATATCAACCAATTAATAACAAAATCAAAGAAACACATCAATAATAATACAATAATAGTATATGGGACTTTAACACTCCCCTCACTGAAATGGACAGATCATCCAAGCAAAAGATCAACAAGGAAATAAAGGCCTTAAATGACACACTGGACCAGATGGACATCACAGATATATTCAGAATATTTCATCCCAAAGCAACAGAATACACATTCTTCTCAAGGGCACATGGAACATTCTCCAGAATAGATCACATCCTGGGTCACAAATCAGGTCTCAACCGGTATCAAAAGATTAGGATTATTCCCTGCATATTTTCAGACCACAATGCTCTGAAGCTAGAACTCAGTCACAAGAGGAAAGCTGGAAAGAACCCAAATACATGGAGACTAGACAGCATCCTTCTAAAGAATGAATGGGTCAACCAGGAAATTAAAGAAGAATTGAAAAAATTCATGGAAACAAATGATAATGAAAACACAACAGTTCAAAATCTGTGGGACACAGCAAAGGCAGTCCTGAGAGGAAAATATATAGTGGTACAAGCCTTTCTCAAGAAACAAGAAAGGTCTCAAGTACACAACCTAACACTACGCGTAAAGGAGCTGGAGAAAGAACAAGAAGGAAACCCTAAACCCAGCAGGAGAAGAGAAATCATAAAGATCAGAGCAGAAATCAATGAAATAGAAACCAAAAAAACAATAGAAAAAATCAATGAAACTAGGAGCTGGTTCTTTGAAAGAATCAATAAGATTGATAAACCCCTGGCCAGACTCATCAAAAAGAAAAGAGAAAGGACCCAAATCAATAAAATTATGAATGAAAGAGGAGAGATCACAACTAACACCAAAGAAATACAGACAATTATAAGAACATACTATGAGCAACTCTACGCCAACAAATTGGACAATCTGGAAGAAATGGATGCATTCCTAGAGACATATAAACTACCACAACTGAACCAGGAAGAAATAGAAAATCTGAACAGGCCCATAACCAGTAAGGAGATTGAAACAGTCATCAAAAATCTCCAAACAAACAAAAGCCCTGGGCCAGACGGCTTCCCAGGGGAATTCTACCAAACATTTAAAGAAGAACTAATTCCTATTCTCCTGAAACTGTTCCAAAAAATAGAAACGGAAGGAAAACTTCCAAACTCATTTTATGAGGCCAGCATCACCTTGATCCCAAAACCAGACAAGGATCCCACCAAAAAAGAGAACTACAGACCAATATCCTTGATGAACACAGACGCAAAAATTCTCGCCAAAATACTAGCCAATAGGATTCAACAGTACATTAAAAGGATTATTCACCACGATCAAGTGGGATTTATTCCAGGGCTGCAGGGTTGGTTCAACATCCGCAAATCAATCAATGTGATAGAACACATTAATAAAAGAAAGAACAAGAACCATATGATACTCTCAATAGATGCTGAAAAAGCATTTGACAAAGTACAGCATCCCTTCCTGATCAAAACTCTTCAAAGTGTAGGGATAGAGGGCACATACCTCAATATTATCAAAGCCATCTATGAAAAACCCACCGCAAATATCATTCTCAATGGAGAAAAACTGAAAGCTTTTCCGTTAAGGTCAGGAACACGGCAGGGATGTCCATTATCACCACTGCTATTCAACATAGTACTAGAAGTCCTAGCCTCAGCAATCAGACAACAAAAAGAAATGAAAGGCATCCAAATTGGTAAAGAAGAAGTCAAAGTATCACTCTTCGCAGATGATATGATACTATATGTGGAAAACCCAAAAGACTCCACTCCAAAACTGCTAGAACTTGTACAGGAATTCAGTAAAGTGTCAGGATAGAAAATCAATGCACAGAAATCAGTTGCATTTCTGTACACCAACAACAAGACTGAAGAAAGAGAAATTAAGGAGTCAATCCCATTTACAATTGTACCCAAAACTATAAGATACCTAGGAATAAACCTAACCAAAGAGACTAAGAATCTATACACAGAAAATTATAAAGTACTCATGAAAGAAATTGAGGAAGACACAAAAAAATGGAAAAATGTTCCATGCTCCTGGATGAATAAATATTGTGAAAATGTCTATGCTACCTAAAGCAATCTACACATTTAATGCAATCCCTATCAAAATACCATCCATTTTTTTCAAAGAAATGGAACAAATAATCCTAAAATTTATATGGAACCAGAAAAGACCTCGAATAGCCAAAGGAATATTGAAGAACAAAGCCAAAGTTGGTGGCATCACAATTCCGGACTTCAAGCTCTATTACAAAGCTGTCATCATCAAGACAGCATGGTACTGGCACAAAAACAGACACATAGATCAGTGGAACAGAATAGAGAGCCCAGAAATCGACCCTCAACTCTATGGTCAACTAATCTTCGACAAAGCAGGAAAGAATGTCCAATGGAAAAAAGACAGCCTCTTCAATAAATGGTGCTGGGAAAATTGGACAGCCACATACAGAAAAATGAAATTGGACCACTTCCTTACACCACACACGAAAATAGACTCCAAATGGATGAAGGACCTCAATGTGAGAAAGGAATCCATCCAAATCCTTGAGGAGAATGCAGGCAGCAACCTCTTCGACCTCAGCCGTAGCAACATCTTCCTAGGAACAACGGCAAAGGCAAGGGAAGCAAGGGCAAAAATGAACTATTGGGATTTCATCAAGATCAAAAGCTTTTGCACAGCAAAGGAAACAGTTAACAAAACCAAAAGACAACTGACAGAATGGGAGAAGATATTTGCAAACGACATATCAGATAAAGGGCTAGTATCCAAAATCTATAAGGAACTTAGCAAACTCAACACCCAAAGAACAAACAATCCAATCAAGAAATGGGCAGAGGACATGAACAGACATTTCTGCAAAGAAGACATCCAGATGGCCAACAGACACATGAAAAAGTGCTCCACGTCACTCGGCATCAGGGAAATACAAATCAAAACCACAATGAGATATCACCTCACACCAGTCAGAATCGCTAAAATTAACAAGTCAGGAAATGACAGATGCTGGCGAGGATGCGGAGAAAGGGGAACCCTCCTCCACTGTTGGTGGGAATGCAAGCTGGTGCAACCACTCTGGAAAACAGCATGGAGGTTCCTCAAAATGTTGAAAATAGAACTACCCTATGACCCAGCAATTGCACTACTGGGTATTTACCCTAAAGATACAAACATAGTGATCCAAAGGGGCACGTGTACCCGAATGTTTATAGCAGCAATGTCTACAATAGCCAGACTATGGAAAGAACCTAGATGTCCATCAACAGATGAATGGATAAAGAAGATGTGGTATATATACACAATGGAATACTATGCAGCCATCAAAAGAAATGAAATCTTGCCATTTGCGACAACGTGGATGGAGCTAGAGCGTATCATGCTTAGTGAAATAAGTCAATCAGAGAAAGACAACTATCATATGATCACCCTGATATGAGGACATGGAGAAGCAACATGGGGGGGGTAGGGGGATAGGAGAAGAAGAAATGAACAAGATGGGATTGGGAGGGAGACAAACCATAAATGACTCTTAATCTCACAAAACAAACTGGGGGTTGCTGGGGGGAGGTGGGATTGAGAGAGGGGGAGCGGGCTATGGACATTGGGGAGGCGAGGCGAACCATGAGAGACTATGGACTCTGAAAAACAACCTGAGGGTTTTGAAGGGTCAGGGGTGGGAGGTTGGGGCAACCTGAGGGTTTTGAAGGGTCAGGGGTGGGAGGTTGGGGGAACAGGTGGTGGGTAATGGGGAGGGCACGTTTTGCATGGAGCACTGGGTGTTGTGCAAAAAGAATGAATACTGTTACGCTGAAAAAATAAATAAAATGGAAAAAAAAAAAAAGAACCAGAGACTATGACCTCTGCCACAGATTTAATGGATATGGATATAAGCAAGATGTCAGAGAAAGATTTCAGAATAGCAATTATGAAGTCAATATCTAGGCTTGAGAAAATTATTTGTGACAATACAGAAACTCTAAGGGCAGAAATGAGATCTAGCCAGGCTGAACTTAAAAATGCTATGAATGAAATGCGTCTAAACTGGATACCCTGACAGCCAGGGTAAATGAGGCAGAAGAATGAATTAGTGAACTAGAAGATAAGATGATAGAAAAGAAGAAAGTCAAGAGATCAGACTGACAGAAAATAATGATGACATGAAATGTTGCATTGTCAGAATTATTGGGATCTCTGAGGGAGTGGGGAGAGATAGAGAGAGAGAGAGAGAAGACTAGAAGATATATTTGAGCAAATACTAGTTGAGAACTTCTCTAATCTGGGGAAGGAAAAAAGCATTCATGTCCAAGAGGCAAAGAGGACCTCTTTCAAGATCAAGGAGAACAGAACAACGTCTTGGCATATAAGAGTAAAACTTGCAAATCTTAGAAACAAGGAAGCAATTCTTAGAGCAGCTAAGGGGAAGAGACTTCTTACATACAGAGGGAGGAACATCAGAATAATATCAGACCTTTCCACAGAGACTTGGCAAGCCAGAAAAGGCTAGCAAGACATATTCAGGTTACTAAATGAAAAGAACATGCACCCAAGGATACTTTATCCAGGTAGGCTGTTATTCAAAATGGATGGAGAGACAAAGATCTTCCAGGAACACCAGAAACAGAAAGAATATGTGACCACCAAGCTGGCTCTGCAAGAAATATTAAGGGGGATTCTAAAAAAAAAAAAAAAAAAAGAAAGACCCCAAGAGAAAGACCAGAAATTTACAGAGACAATATATAGAAACAGAGTTTTACAGGCAAGACAATAGCAATAAATTCCTATCTTTCAATAGTTACTCTGGATGTAAATGAACCAAATGCTCTAATCAAAAGACACAGGGTATCACACTGGATAAAAAAGCAACACCCATCCATATGTTTTCTACAAAAGACTCATTTTAGACCTAAAGACAACCGCAGATTGAAGTTGGGGAGGAGAGAACAATTTATCATGTTAATGGACATCAAAAGAAAGCTGGGGTCGAAATTCTCATATCAGACAAATCAGATTTTAAGCTAAATACTGTAGTAATAGATTCAGAGGGACCCTATATCATATGTAAAAGGTCTATCCAACAAGGAGATCTAACAAGTGTAAATGTCTATGCCCCCAACATTGGAGCAGCCAACTACATAAGCCAACTGTTAACCAAAATAAATATTTATATTGATAATAATACTTTAATCATCAGAGATCTCAACACTCCATTCACAGCAATAAATCATCTAAGCAGAAAATCAACAAAGAAACAAGAGCTTTGAATGACACAATGGACCAGATGGACTTCTAGATATATACAAAACATTCCACCCTAAAACAACAGAATAGTCATTCTCAAATGCACACAGAACTTACTCCAGAATAGATCACATTAATAGAACACATTAATACAAGAAGAGACAAGAACCATATGATCTTCTCAATCAATTCAGAAAAAGCATTTGACAAAATACAGCATCCTTTCCTGATTAAAACTCTTCAGAGCATAGGGATAGAGAGAACATTCCTCAGTTTCATAAAAGCCATCTATGAAAAGCCCACAGTGAATATCATTCTCAATGGAGAAAAGCTGAGAGCTTTACCCTTAAGAACAAGAACATGACAGGGATGCCCACTCTTGCCATTATTATTCAACACAGTACTAAAAGCCCTAGCCTCAGCAATCAGACAACAAAAATAAATAAATAAAAGGTATTCAAGTCTGCAAAGAAGAGGTTAAACTCTCTATCTCTTCACAGATGACATGATGCTTTATGTGCAAAACCCAAAAGACTCCACCTCCAAATTACTAGAACTCATACCACAATTCAATAATGTGGCAGGATATAAAATCAATGCACAGAAATAAGTTGCTTTTCTATACATTAACAGTGTAAATGTAGAAGAGAAGTTAGGGAATCAATTCCATTTACACTAGCACCCAAAACCATAAGATACCTCATAAAACCCTAACCAAGAAGGTAAAAGATTTATACTCTAGAAACTACAAAACATTTATGAAAGAAATTGAGGAAGATACAAAAAGATGGGAAAACATTTTATGCCCATGGATTGGAAGAATAAACATTGTTAAAATATCTATGCTGCCTAGAGCAATCTACACTTTTAATGCCACCCCTATCAAAATACCACTGGCATTTTTCAAAGTACGAAACGAAAATCCTAAAAATTCTATAGAACCAGAAAAGACCCCTAATCACCAAGGAAATGTTGAAAAAGAAAATCAAGGCTGGGGACATCACGTTGCCTGATTTCATGCTAGATTACCAAGCTGTGATGACCAAGACGGCATGATACTGGCACAAAAACAGACACATAGACCAATGGAACAGAATAGAGAGCCCAGAAATGGACCCTCAACTCTATGGTCAAATAATCTTTGACAAAGCAGGAAAAAAATATCCAATGGAAAAAGACGGTCTCTTCAATATATGGTACAGGGAAAATTGGAAAGCTATATACAGAAGAATGAAACTTGACTGCTCTCTTACACCATATGCAAAGATAAGCTCTAAATGGATGAAAGACCTCAATGTAAGACAAGAATCCATCAAAATCCTAGAGAGAACATATGCAGTAACCTCTTCCACATCCACTACAGCAACTTCTTTCAAGACACATCTATGAAGGCAATTAGAAAAAAAAGCAAAAATGAGCTTTTGGGACTTCATCAAGATAAAAAAGCTTTTTCACGGCAAAGGAAACAGTCAACAAAATTAAGAGGTAACCCATGGAATGGGAGAAGATATTTCAAATGACACTACAGATAAAGGGCTGATATCCAAGATCTATAAAGAACTTCTCAAGCCCAGCACCAAAAAAACCAAATAATCCCATCAAGAAATGGGCAGAAGAAATGAACATACACTTCACCAAGGAAGACATACAAATTGCTAACAGACACATTAAAAAATATTCATCATCATTAGCCATCAGGGAGATTCAAATAAAAACCACATTGAGATATCACCTTACACCAGTCTGAATGGCCAAAATTAACAAGAAAGGAAATAACAAGTGTTGGGAGGATGTGGAGAAAGAGGAACCCTCTTACACTGTTGGTGGGAATGCAAGTCGGAGCAGCCATTTTGGAAAACAGTGTGGAGATTCCTTAAGAAATTAAAAATAGAGCTACCCTATGACCCTACAATTTCACTACTGGGTATCTACCCCAAAGACACAGATGTAGTGAAAAGAAGAAGGGCCATCTGTACCTTCAATGTTCATAGCAACAATGGCCACTATCACCAAACTGTGGAAAGAGCCCTTCAACAGACAAATGGATAAAGAAGATATGGTCCATATGTACAATGGAATATTATGCCTCCATCAGAGAGGATGAATACCAACTTTTGTATTGACATGGACAGGACTGGAGGAGGTTATGCTGAGTGAAATAAGTCAAGCAGAGAAAGTCAATTATCCCATGGTTTCACTTACTTGTGGTGCATAAGGAATAACATGGAGGACATTAGGAGAAGGAAAGGAAAACTGAATTGGGGGGAATAGGATGGGGAGACAAAACGTGAGAGACTGTGGACTCTGAGAAACAAACTGAGAGTTTTGGAGGGGAGGGTTTAGAGGGTTGGGTGAGCCTGGTGGTGGGTATTAAGGATGGCACGTATTGCATGGAGCACTGGGGGGTAGTGGATAAACAATGAATCTTGGAACACTGAAAAAATAAAATAAAATTTAAAAATTAAAAAAAAAATAAAGAAGCTGAAAATGAATGGAGAAGCAATCCCAGCAAGGTCCTTTTCAGAAAGCATGTTTTGAGAGCCTGTACACTTTGATGTTTACTTATTTTAACAAATATATTCTCCTCTGGGGGGGGGAGAAAAAATAAGGCAGGAAACAACAAATGTTGGCGATGATGTGGAGAAAGGGAAACCCTCTTACACTGTTGGTGGGAATGTAGCTGGCACAGCCACTTTGGAAAACAGTGTGGGGGTTCCTCAGAAAGTTAAAAATAGAGCTACCTTATGACTTGGCAATTGCACTACTGGGTATTTACAGATGTAGTGAAAAGAAGGGCCACATGCATCCCGATGTTCATAGCAGCAATGTCCACAATAGCCAAACTGTGTAAGGAGTAGAGATGCTCTTCAACAAATGAGTGGATAAAGAAAATAAGGTTTGTATATACACTGGAATATTACTCAGCCATCAGAAAGAATGAATACCCACCATTTGCATCGACATGGATGGAACCGGAGGGGATTATGCTAAGTGAAATAGGTGAAGAAGAGAAAGACAATTTTCAAATGGTTTCACTCATATGTGGAACATAAGGAATAATATGGAGGACATTAGGGGAAGGAAGGAAAAACTGAAGTGGGGGGAAATCAGAGGAGGAGATGAGCCATGAAAGACTATGGACTCTGGGAAACAATCTGAGGGTTTCACAGGGGAGGGGGATGAGGGGAAGGAGTAGTCAGTTGATGGATATTAAGGTTGTAATGAGCACTGAATGTTATATGTAAATAATGAATCATTGACACTATGTGAAAAACTTATGATTCACCATATGGTGATTAACATGACACAATGATAATAATAATAATAAATGAACCATGTATGGTTCCAAATGCTTTCAACTAATGGTCTCATTTATTTTTTTTATTTTGTTATGTTAGTCACCACATATTACATCATTCGTTTTTGATGTAGTCTTCCAAGATTCATTGTTTACATATAACACCCAGTGCTCCATGCAATACATACCCTCCTTAATACCCACCACCAGGCTTACCCCCCCCACATCCCCCCCAAAACCTTCAGTTTGTTTCATGGGGTCCATAGTCTCCATGGTTCATCTCCCCCTCCGATTTCCCCCCCTTAACTTTTCCATTCCTTCTCCTAATATCCTCCATGTTATTCTTTATGTTCCTCAAGTAAGTGAAACCATATGATAATGACTTTTTCTGCTTGACTTATTTCAATTAGCATCATCTCCACCAGTCTCATCCAAGTTTATGCAAAAGTTGGGTATTCACCCTTTCTAATGGCTGAGTAATATACCATTGTATATATGGACCACATCTTCTTTATCCATTCATCTGTTGAAGGGTATTTCAGCTCTTTCCGCAATTCAGCTATTGTGGACATTGCTATTATGAACATTGAGGTACATGTGGCCCTTCTATTCACTACATCTGTATCATTGTGGCAAATACCCAATAATGCAATTGCAGGGTCGTAGGGTAGCTCTATTTTTAATTTCTTAAGGAATCTTTACACTGTTATCCAAAGTGGCTGCACCAACTTACATTCCCACCAACAGTGTAAGAGGGTTCCCCTTTCTCCACATCCTCTCCAACACACGTTGTTTCCTGTCTTGCTAATTTTGGCCATTCTAACTGGTGTTGCTTAAAGAATTAAAGGAAGGGAACATTCAAAAGCAGCCACAGATATGAGAAATTTAGAAAGCCAAAAATGCTCAAGCATGCTCACAAATGACCTGAGAAAACCTTAAGCTTTCTCACCTCAAGTGATAACTAGGTTCAGAGCTAGCCTAGGTAATAGGTAAGGACCACCCTAGCAGAGAGCCAGTCTGCAAACTGATAGAGGTGGTAGATCTCTCTTCTTTTCTTTTTTTCTTTGTTTCTACTTCTGAAATTCAAAGAAATCTTTGTACAAAAATTAGCTAAACAGGCTCGCCTGGTAGTGGGTATTCCAGTAAAATTTGTGCATGGAGCACTGGGTGTGGTGTATGAACAATGAATCTTGGAACACTGAAAAACTAAAATAAAATAAAATAATATTCTCCCCCAAGGAGACTTTTTTTAAATTAACAAGGGAAAATAGAATAACATTAGCTGTGCTTACCATTTTATACAAAAAAAAAATTAGCTGAACTTTTTTGTTCAGAGGCAAGACATCAGCAAGCACACACAACGAAGTCTTTGAAAAAATAGTTTGGTAAGATCTAACAATAAACAGACTACTATAACCTCCAATAATAATGAAAGAAAAAAAGCAAAGCCAAGGGAAAAGGAAGAATCTAATTCCCACATTTACGATAATATAATATTCCAATGCCCAAATTTCAACAACAACAACAACAAATCACAAGGAATAAAAGGAACAGGAAAACATGGTTCATTCAAATGAGCAAAATAAATTGTCAGAAATCATACAGAGGGACTGTATGCAGAAACAGAAAAATCCAACCAGAAATTATTATAAATCTTAAGAGATCTTACATAGCCAAAATTACCTTGAAAAAGAACAAAGTTGGAGAACTCAAACTTCCTGATTTCAAAACTTACCATCAAGCTAAGGTAATCAAAACAGCATGCTGTTAGCATAAAGACAGACATATAGACCAATGGAATAAAATAAAGAGCCCAGTATTAAACCCTCACATATGTAGCCAAATGATTTTCGACAGTATGACTAAGACCATTTAGTGAGGAAAAGACAGTCTTTTCAACAAATGGTGCTGGGATAACCAGACATCTCCATGCAAAAGAATGATGTTGGATCCATAACTTACACTACTAAAAAAATTAACTCAAAGTAGTTCAAAGACCTAAAAGTAAGAGCCAAAACCACAAAACTGTTAGAAGAAAACATAATGGGAAAGTGCCAGGGTGCTGTTTTGGCAAGCATTTCTTGAATATGATACCAAAAGCAAAAGCAACAAAAGAAGAACATAAATAAATAGGACTTCATCAAAATTAAAAATATTTTTACAGTTTAATTTATTTATTTTTCAGCATAACAGTAATCATTCTTTTTGCACAACACCCAGTACTCCATGCAAAACGTGCCCTCCCTATTACCCACCACCTGTTCCCCCAACCTCCCTCCCCTGACCCTTCAAAACCCTCAGGTTGTTTTTCAGAGTCCATAGTCTCTTATGGATCGCCTCCTCTTCCAATTTATTTTTTTATAAACATATAATGTATTTTTATCCCCAGGGGTACAGGTCTGTGAATCGCCAGGTTTACACACTTCACAGCACTCTCCATAGCACATACCCTCCCCAATGTCCATAACCCCCTCCCCCTCTCCCAACCCCACCTCCCCACAGCAACCCCCAGTTTCTTTTGTGAGATTAAGAGTCATTTATGGTTTGTCTCCCTCCCAATCCCATCTTGTTCATTTCTTCTTCTCCTATCCCCCTAACCCCCCATGTTGCTTCTCCATGTCCTCATATCAGGGAGATCATATGATAGTTGTCTTTCTCCGATTGACTTATTTCACTAAGCATGATACCCTCTAGTTCCATCCAAGTCGTCGCAAATGGCAAGATTTCATTTCTTTTGATGGCTGCATAGTATTCCATTGTGTATATATACCACTTCATCTTTATCCATTCATCTGTTGATGGACATCTAGGTTCTTTCCATAGTTTGGCTATTGTAGACATTGCTGCTATAAACATTCGGGTACACGTGGCCCTTCGGATCACTATGTTTGTATCTTTAGGGTAAATACCCAGTAGTGCAATTGCTGGGCCATAGGGTAGTTCTATTTTCAACATTTTGAGGAACCTCCATGCTGTTTTCCAGAGTGGTTGCACCAGCTTGCATTCCCACCAACAGTGGAGGAGGGTTCCCCTTTCTCCACATCCTCGCCAGCATCTCTCATTTCCTGACTTGTTAATTTTACTCATTCTGACTGGTGTGAGGTGATATCTCATTGTGGTTTTGATTTGTATTTCCCTGATGCCGAGTGACGTGGAGCACTTTTTCATGTGTCTGTTGGCCATCTGGATGTCGTCCTTGCAGAAATGTCTGTTCATGTCCTCTGCCCATTTCTTGATTGGATTGTTTGTTCTTTGGGTGTTGAGTTTGCTAAGTTCCTTATAGATTTTGGATACTAGCCCTTTATCTGTTGTGTCCTCTGCAAATATCTTCTCCCATTCTGTCAGTTGTCTTTTGGTTTTGTTAACTGTTTCCTTTGCTGTGCAAAAGCTTTTGATCATGATGAAATCCCAATAGCTCATTTTTGCCCTTGCTTCCCTTGCCTTTGCTGTTGTTCCTAGGAAGATGTTGCTGTGGCTGAGGTCGAAGAGGTTGCTGCCTGCATTCTCCTCAAGGATTTTGATGGATTCCTTTCTCACATTGAGGTCCTTCATCCATTTTGAGTCTATTTTCGTGTGTGGTGTAAGGAAGTGGTCCAATTTCATTTTTCTGTATGTGGCTGTCCAATTTTCCCAGCACCATTTATTGAAGAGGCTGCCTTTTTTCCATTGGACATTCTTTCCTGCTTTGTCGAAAATTAGTTGACCATAGAGTTGAGGGTCGATTTCTGGGCTCTCTATTCTGTTCCACTGATCTATGTGTCTGTTTTTGTGCCAGTACCATGCTGTCTTGATGATGACAGCTTTGTAATAGAGCTTGAAGTCCGGAATTGTGATGTCATCAACTTTGACTTTCTTTTTCAATATTCCCTTGGCTATTCGAGGTCTTTTCTGGTTCCATATAAATTTGAGGATTACTTGTTCCATTTCTTTGAAAAAAATGGATGGTATTTTGATAGGGATTGCATTAAATGTGTACATTGCTTTAGGCAGCATAGACATTTTCACAATATTTATTCTTCCAATCCAGGAGCATGGAACATTTTTCCATTTCTTTGTGTCTTCCTCAATTTCTTTCATGAGTACTTTATAATTTTCTGTGTATAGATTCTTAGCCTCTTTGGTTAGGTTTATTCCTAGGAATCTTATAGTTTTGGGTGCAATTGTAAATGGGATTGACTCCTTAATTCTCTTTCTTCTGTCTTGTTGTTGGTGTACAGAAATGCAACTGATTTCTGTGCATTGATTTTATATCCTGACACTTTACTGAATTCCTGTACAAGTTCTAGCAGTTTTGGAGTGGAGTCTTTTGGGTTTTCCACATATAGTATCATATCATCTGCGAAGAGTGATACTTTGACTTCTTCTTTGCCAATTTGGATGCCTTTAATTTCTTTTTGTTGTCTGATTGCTGAGGCTAGGACTTCTAGTACTATGTTGAATAGCAGTGGTGATAATGGACATCCCTGCCATGTTCCTGACCTTAGCGGAAAAGCTTTCAGTTTTTCTCCATTGAGAATGATATTTGCGGTGGGTTTTTCATAGATGGCCTTGATAATATTGAGGTATGTGCCCTCTATCCCTACACTTTGAAGAGTTTTGATCAGGAAGGGATGCTGTACTTTGTCAAATGCTTTTTCAGAATCTATGGAGAGTATCATACGGTTCTTGTTCTTTCTTTTATTAATGTGTTCTATCACATTGATTGATTTGCGGATGTTGAACCAACCCTGCAGCCCTGGAATAAATCCTACTTGATCGTGGTGAATAATCCTTTTAATGTACTGTTGAATCCTATTGGCTAGTATTTTGGCGAGAATTTTTGCGTCTGTGTTCATCAAGGATATTGGTCTGTAGTTCTCTTTTTTGGTGGGATCCTTGTCTGGTTTTGGGATCAAGGTGATGCTGGCCTCATAAAATGAGTTTGGAAGTTTTCCTTCCATTTCTATTTTTTGGAACAGTTTCAGGAGAATAGGAATTAGTCCTTCTTTAAATGTTTCGTAGAATTCCCCTGGGAAGCCGTCTGGCCCTGGGCTTTTGTTTCTTTGGAGATTTTTGATGACTGTTTCAATCTCCTTACTGGTTATGGGCCTGTTCAGATTTTCTATTTCTTCCTGGTTCAGTTATGGTAGTTTATATGTCTCTAGGAATGCATCCATTTCTTCCAGATTGTCCAATTTGTTGGCGTAGAGTTGCTCGTAGTATGTTCTTATAATTGTCTGTATTTCTTTGGTGTTAGTTGTGATCTCTCCTCTTTCATTCATGATTTTATTGATTTGGGTCCTTTCTCTTTTCTTTTTGATGAGTCTGGCCAGGGGTTTATCAATCTTATTGATTCTTTCAAAGAACCAGCTCCTAGTTTCATTGATTTTTTCTATTGTTTTTTTGGTTTCTATTTCATTGATTTCTGCTCTGATCTTTATGATTTCTCTTCTCCTGCTGGGTTTAGGGTTTCTTTCTTGTTCTTTCTCCAGCTCCTTTAGGTGTAGGGTTAGGTTGTGTACTTGAGACCTTTCTTGTTTCTTGAGAAAGCCTTGTACCGCTATCTATTTTCCTCTCAGGACTGCCTTTGCTGTGTCCCACAGATTTTGAACTGTTGTGTTTTCATTATCATTTGTTTCCATGAATATTTTCAGTTCTTCCTTAATTTCCTGGTTGACCCATTCATTCTTTAGAAGGATGCTGTTTAGTCTCCATGTATTTGGGTTCTTTCCAGCTTTCCTCTTGTGATTGAGTTCTAGCTTCAGAGCGTTGTGGTCTGAAAATATGCAGGGAATGATCCTAATCTTTTGATACCGGTTGAGACCTGATTTGTGACCCAGGATGTGATCTATTCTGGAGAAGGTTCCATGTGCACTAGAGAAGAATGTGTATTCTGTGGCTTTGGGATGAAATGTTCTGAATATATCTGTGATGTCCATCTGGTCCAGTGTGTCATTTAAGGCCTTTATTTCCTTGTTGATCTTTTGCTTGGATGGTCTGTCCGTTTCAGCGAGGGGAGTGTTAAAGTCCCCTACTATTATTGTATTATTATTGATGTGTTTCTTTGATTTTGTTATTAATTGGTTGATATAGTTGGCTGCTCCCACGTTAGGGGCGTAGATATTTAAAATTGTTAGATCTTCTTGTTGGACAGACCCTTTGAGTAGGATATAGTGTCCTTCCTCATCTCTTATTATAGTCTTTGGCTGAAAATCTAATTGATCTGATATAAGGATTGCCACCCCAGCTTTCTTCTGATGCCCATTAGCATGGTAAATTGTTTTCCACCCCCTCACTTTAAATCTGGAGGTGTCTTCGCGTCTAAAATGAGTTTCTTGTAGGCAACATACTGATGGGTTTTGTTTTTTTATCCATTCTGATACCCTGTGTCTTTTGATTGGGGCATTTAGCCCATTAACATTCAGGGTAACTATTGAGAGATATGAATTTAGTGCCATTATTAGCCTGTAAGGTGACTGTTACTGTATATTGTCTCTGTACCTTTCTGATCTACTACTTTTAGGCTCTCTCTTTGCTTAGAGGACCCCTTTCAATATTTCCTGTAGAGCTGGTTTGGTGTTTGCAAATTCTTTCAGTTTTTGTTTGTCCTGGAAGCTTTTTATCTCTCCTTCTATTTTCAATGATAGCCTAGCTGGATAGAGTATCCTTGGCTGCATGTTTTTCTCATTTAGTGCTCTGAATATATCATGCCAGCTCTTTCTGGCCTGCCAGGTCTCTGTGGATAAGTCTGCTGCCAATCTAATATTTTTACCATTGTATGTTATAGACTTCTTTTCCCGGGCTGCTTTCAGGATTTTCTCTTTGTCACTAAGACTTGTAAATTTTACTATTAGGTGACAGGGTGTGGACCTATTCTTGTTGACTTTGAGGGGGGTTCTCTGCACCGTCTGGATTTTGATGCTTGTTCCCTTTGCCATATTAGGGAAATTCTCTCCAATAATTCTCTCCAATAGACCTTCTGCTCCCCTCTCTGTTTCTTCTTCTTCTGGAATCCCAATTATTCTAATGTTGTTTCGTCTTATGGTGTCACTTATCTCTCGAATTCTCCCCTCGTGGTCCAATAGCTGTTTGTCCCTCTTTTGCTCAGCTTCTTTATTCTCTGTCATTTGGTCTTCTATATCACTAATTCTTTCTTCTGCCTCATTGATCCTAGCAGTGAGAGCCTCCATTTTTGATTGCACCTCATTAATAGCTTTTTTAATTTCAACTTGGTTAGATTTTAGTTCTTTAATTTCTCCAGAAAGGGCTTTTATATCTCCAGAGAGGGTTTCTCTAATATCTTCCATGCCTTTTTCGAGCCCAGCTAGAATGTTCAGAATAGTTATTCTGAACTCTTGATCTGACATATTACCAATGTCAGTGTTGATTAGGTCCCTAGCCTTCCGTACTGTCTCTTGTTCTTTTGTTTGTGGTGATTTTTTCCGCCTTGTCATTTTGTCCAGGTAAGAGGATATGAAGGAGCAAATAAACTACTAAAAGGGTGGCAAAGACCCCAGAAAAATGCGCTGTAACCAAATCAGAAGAGACCCCAAATTGTGGGGGGGAGAAAGGGGATAAAAAGAGGTTCAGAAAAAAAAAAGAAAAAAATTTTAAAAATAAAACAAATAAAGAAAAAATATAAAAAAGAAAGAAAAAATATATATATTTAGATAAACGAGTCAAAAAACGTTAAAAAAGAAAAGGATAAAAGTTTTAAAAAATTTAGCAGAAGAAGAAAAAAGAAAAAAAGAAAAAAAATTGAAATAAGAAAAAAAATTTGAATTGGCTGCAAGACTAAAGAATCATTGGGAGAAAGCCATGAGTTCCGTGCTTTGCTTTCTCCTCCTCTGGAATTGCGCTGCTGTCTTAGGAATTGAACCTGCTTTCCTTGATAGATGAACTTCGTCCTGGCTGGATATTTTGTTGATCTTCTGGGGGAGGGGCCTGTTGTAGTGACTCTCAAGCGTCTTTGCCCAAGGCGGGATTGCACCGCCCTTACCGGGGGCCGGACTAAGTAATTGGCTCGGGTTCGCTTTTGGGAGATTCTGTTCCCTGAACACTTTCCGTAGAGTTCCGGAGGACGGGAATGAAAATGGCAGCCTCCTAGTCTCCGGCCCGGAGGAGCCGAGAGCCTGGGGCCCCACTCCTCAGTGCGCCCCAGAGGACAGCACCCAATCACTCCTGTATCCCCAGTCTCTAGCCGCGCTCCGAGCTCACCCAGCCCGCGACCAGTTCAAGGTAACCCTGAGCTGAGAGTTCAGTCCTTGGCTCTGTCTCTGTAGCCAGCTTCTCTGTTCTAATACCTGCGAGCTCTGCGACACTCCGACACTCCCGATCCTTCTGTGACCCTGCGGGACCTGGGGCCACGCTGACCCCACGTGGGCTTCACCCTGGTTTAGCCTCTGGAGCAATGTCCCTCATTGGAACAGACTTTTAAAAGTCCTGATTTTGTGCTCCGTTCCTCCGCCGCTTGCCGGGAGCCGGCCCCTCCCCCCGCGGTCTATCTTCCCGTCGTTTTAGATTCACTTCTCCACCAGTCCTACCTTTCAGAAAGTGGTTGATTTTCTGTTTCTAGAATTGCTGTTCTTCTTCTCTTCGCTCTCCCGTTGGATTTGTAGGTGTTTGCAATGTTTAGATAAGCTATCGAGCTGATCTCCTGCTACCTGATGTAGTCTTAGCCTGCTACTTCTCCGCCATCTTGACTCCTCCTCCCAAAATTAAAAACATTTATGTGTCAAACGACACTCTCAAGAGAATGGGAAACCAACCAATGGGAGAATGGGAGAAAATATTTGCAAATCACGTATCTGCCAAAGGGTTGTTATAGGCTGAATTGTGTCCCTCCAAAATTCGTATTTCCTACCCTAGTACTTCAGAACATGACTGTATTTGGGATAAGGTCTTTAACTGTCATTTTTGTGTGTGTGTAGTGGGAAAGTTTAGGATCTATTGACTTGTCAACTTTCAAGTAGATAACAGAGTAATGCTAACTATACTTATCTTACTCTGCATTAGATCCCCAGCAATTATTCATCTTTAAAACAGAAGTTTGTGCCCTTTGACCAACATCTCCCCATTTCCTCCTCTTCACCCAAGCCTTGGTAATCACCATTCTACTTTCTCTTTCTATGAATTCAGCTTTTCTAGATTCCACACAAAACAAACATCATACACTGTTTGTCTTTCTCTATCTAAATTATTTCACTCAGCACAATGCTCTTGAGTTCTATCCATGTTATCATAAATGATAAGATTTCTACTTTATAACTGAATAATATTCCATTATATATGGAAAAATGCCAATTGAGATACTCTGTCCATTTTAAAAATCAGATTGTATAGATTCTTTATATATTTTGGACATTAATATAATAACTGATAGATGGTTTGAAAATATTTTCTTACATTTGTTAGGTTAGCTTTTCACTTTGTTGATGGTTTCCTTTGCTGTGCAGAAGCTTTTTAGTTTGATAGAGTCCCACTTCTTAATTTTCACTCTTGTTGCATGTGTTATTGGTGACATATCCAAAGATTATTGCCAAGAACAATGTAAAGTGGCTTTTTCCCAATGCTTTCTTCCAAGAGCTTTATGCTTTCAAGTATTACATTTGTCTTTAGTCCATTTCTTTTTTTATTTCTTTCAGCATAACAGAATTCATTTTTTTGTTTTTGTTATTTTTTAATTAATCATTTATTTTCGGCATATTTTTATTTTATATAGTTTTTTAAAAATTTCTTTTCAGGGTAACAGTATTCATTGTCTTTGCAACACACCCAGTGCTCCATGCAATATGTGCCCTCCTTATTACCCACCACCTGGTTTCCCCAACCTCCTACCCCCCGCCCCTTCAGAACCCTCAGGTTGTCTTTCAGAGTCCATAGTCTCTCATGGTTCATTTCCCCTTCCAATTTCCCTCAACTCCCTTCTCCTCTCCATCTCCCCATGTCCTCCATGTTCTTTGTTATGCTCCACAAATAAGTGAAACCATATGAAAATCGACTCTCTTGGCTTGATTTATTTCACTCAGCATAATCTCTTCCAGTCCCGTCCATGTTGCTACAAAAGTTGGGTATTCATCCTTTCTGATGGAGGCATAATACTCCATTGTGTATATGGACCACATCTTCCTTATCCATTCATCCGTTGAAGGACATCTTGGTTCTTTCCACAGTTTGGCGACTGTGGCCATTGCTGCTATAAACATTGGGGTACAGAGGGTGTTCTTTTCACTACATCTGTATCTTTGGGGTAAATACCCAGCAGTGCAATGACAGGGTCCTAGGGAAGCTCTATTTTTAATTTCTTCAGGAATCTCCACACTGTTCTCCAAAAGGGCTGCACCGACTTGCATTCCCACCAACAGTGTAAGAGGGTTCCCCTTTCTCCACATCCTATCCAACACACATTGTTTCCTGTCTTGCTAATTTTGGCCATTCTAACTGTTGTCAGGTGGTATCTCAATGTGGTTTTAATTTGAATCTCCCTGATGGCTAGTGATGATGAACATTTTTTCATGTGTCTGATAGCCATTTGTATGTCTTCATTGGAGAAGTGTCTGTTCATATCTTCTGCCCATTTTTTGATATGATTATCTGTTTTGTGTGTGTTGAGTTTGAGGAGTTCTTTATAGATCCTGGATATCAACCTTTTGTCTGTACTGTCATTTGCAAATATCTTCTCCCATTCCGTGGGTTGCCTCTTTGTTTTGTTGACTGTTTCCTTTGCTGTGCAGAAGCTTTTGATCTTGATGAAGTCCCAAAAGTTCATTTTCACTTTGGTTTCCTTTGCCTTCGGAGACGTATCTTGAAAGAAGTTGCTGTGGCTGATAACGAAGAGATTACTGCCTATGTTCTCCTCTAGGATTCTGATGGATTCCTGTCTCATGTTGAGGTCTTTTATCCATTTCGAGATTATCTTTGTGTACGGTGTAAGAGAATGGTTGAGTTTCATTCTTCTACATATAGCTGTCCAATTTTCCCAGCACCATTTATTGAAGAGACTGTCTTTTTTCCACTGTATATTTTTTCCCTGCTTTGTCAAAGATTATTTGACCACATATCTGGGCTCTCTACTCTGTTCCACTGGTCTATATGTCTGTTTTTATGCCTGTACCATGCTGTCTTGGTGATCACAGCTTTGTAGTAAAGCTTGAAATCAGGTAATGTGATGCCGCTAGTTTTATTTTTGTTTTTCAACATTTCCTTAGCGATTCGGGATCAAAAACCTCCCAAAAACCAAGAGCCCAGGACCTGACGGATTCCCTGGGGAATTCTACCAAACTTTCAAAGAAGAAATAACACCTATTCTCCTGAAGCTGTTTCAAAAAATTGAAGCAGAATGAAAACTTCCAGACTCTTTTTAGGAAACCAGCATTACCCTGATCCCCAAACCAGGCAAAGACCACACCAAAAAGGAGAATTTCAGACCAATATCACTGATAAATATGGATGCTAAGATTCTCAACAAGATCCTAGCAAACAAGATCCAGCAGCACATTAAAAAGATTATCCACCATGACCAGGTGGGATTCATCCCTGGGTTACAAGGATGGTTCAACATTCACAAATCAATCAAGGTGATAGAACAAATCAGTAAGAGAAGAGAGAAGAACCACATGGTCCTCTCAATTGATGCAGAAAAAGCATTTGACAAAATCCAGCATCCGTTCTTGATTAAAACGCTTCAAAGTATCGGGTAGAGGGAACATTCCTGAACTTCATAAAATCTATCTATGAAAGACCCACAGCAAATATCATCCTCAATGAGAAAAAGCTGACAGTCTTCCCGTTGACATCAGGAACACGATGAGGATGCCCACTCTCACCACTCTTGTTCAACAGCAATCAGACAACAAAGAGAAATAAAAGGTATCCAAATTGGCAATGAAGAAGTCAAACTCTCTCTCTTCGCAGATGACATGATTCTTTATATGGAAAACCCAAAAGACTCCACCCCCGAATTACTAGAACCCATACAGCAATTCAGGAATGTGGCAGGATACAAAGTCAATGTACAGAAATCAGTGGCTTTCTTATACACTAACAATGAAAATATGGAAAAGGAAATTAGAGAATCTATTGCGTTTACTATAACACCAAGAACCATAAGATACCTGGGAATAAACCTAACCAAAGAGGTAAAGGATCTCTACTTGAGGAACTACAGAACACTCATGAAAGGAATTGAAGAAGACACAAAAAGATGGAAGACCATTCCATGCTCTTGGATTGGAAGAATAAAAATTGTTAAAATATCTATACTGCCTGGAGCAATCTATACTTTTAATGCCATTCCAATCAAATTCCACCGGTATTTTTCAAAGAGCTGGAACAAATAATCCTAAAATTTGTATGGAATCAGAAGAGACCCCGAATTGCTTTAATCAATTTCTAGTTAAATTTTCAGTGATGTAAGACAAAAGTCCAATATCATTCTTTGAATGTGAATTCCCAGTTTTCACAACACTATTTATGGAAGAGACTGTTCTTTACCAATTGTGAATTCTTGGCATTCTTGTTGAAGATTAGTCTGTTACTTATTTCTGAACTTTTTTTTCTATTGGTCTATGAGTTTATCTGTATGCCAGTACTATTTTGATTACTATAGCTTTGTATATATACTTTGAAATTAGGAAATGTGATGTCTCCAGCTTTGTTGTTCTTTCTTAAGATTGCTTTTATATTTGGGGTCTTTCGTGATGCCCCTACAAATTTTAGGATTATTATTTTTAATTCCGTGAAAAATGTCATTGGAATTTGTTCGCTATTGCATTGAATCTGTAGATTGCTTTGGGTACTATGGACATTTTCACAATATTAATTCCTCTTATCCGTGAGTATAAAACATCTTTATTTATGTCTTCAATTTTGTTCATTAATATCTTATGAAGTTTAATGTACAATTCTTTCACTTCCTTGATTAAATTTATTCCCAAGGTTTTTTATAGTTTTTTATGTTATTATAAATGGAATTGTTTATTTTTCAGATATTTCATTGCTACCATATATAAATGGAAGAGATTATTGTACATTGATTTTATGCCCTGTAACATTATTGAATTAACTTATTAATTCTGACAGTTTTTGGTGGAATCTTTAGAGATTTCTACATATAAGATCATATCATCCGCAAGCAGAGACAATTTTACTTCCTTTTTGATTTACATTATTTTATTTCTTCTTCTTGCCCAATTACTCCGGCTAGGACTTCCAGTGCTACATGAACAGAATTAGTGAGAGTGTGTATACTTGTCTTGTTCCTAATCTTCGAGAAAAATTTTCAGATTTTCAACAATGAGGTAACCAATATGTTACTCATATATTGTCTTTATTATGATGCAGTATTTTCCTTTCAAACCCACTTTGTTGAAAGTTTCCATCATGAAAGAATGTTGTATTCTGTCAAATGTTTTTTCATCTATTTTTCATCTATTGACATGATCATATGATTTTTATCTTTCATTCTATTAAATGGGGCCTCACATTGATTGATTTGTGTATGTTCAACAATCCGTGCATCCCAAGGATAAATCCAATTTGATCATGATGTATGATCATTTTATTTTTTTATTTTTATTTTTATTTTTTATATTTATTTTTATTTGTTTATTTACAGCATAACAGTGTTCATTGTTTTGGCATCACACCCAGTGCTCCATGCAGTACATGCCCTCCCGATTACCCACCACCTCGTTCCTCAACCTCCCACCCCCCCCACCCCCCTGCCGCCCCTTCATAACCCTCTGGTTGTTTTTCAGAGTCCATAGTCTCTCATGGTTCATCTCCCCTTCCAGTTTCCCTCAACTCCCTCTCCTCTCCATCTCCCCATGTCCTCCATGTTATTTGTTATGCTCCACAAATAAGTGACACCATATGATACTTGACTCTCTCTGCTTGACTTATTTCGCTCAGCATAATTTCTTCCAGTCCCATCCATGTTGCTACAAAAGTTGGGTATTCATCCTTTCTGATGGAGGCATAATACTCCATTGTGTATATGGACCACATCTTCCTTATCCATTCATCCGTTGAAGGGCATCTTGGTTCTTTCCACAGTTTGGGGACCGTAGCCATTGCTGCAATAAACATTGGGGTACAGATGGCCCTTCTTTTCACTACATCTGTATCTTTGGGGTAAATACCCAGCAGTGCAATTGCAGGGTCATAGGGAAGCACTATTTTTAATTTCTTCAGGAATCTCCACACTGTTCTCCAAAGTGGCTGCACTAACTTGCATTCCCACCAACAGTGTAAGAGGGTTCCCCTTTCTCCACATCCTCTCCAACACACGTTGTTTCCTGTCTTGCTAATTTTGGCCATTCTAACTGGTGTCAGGTGGTATCTCAATGTTGTTTTAATTTGAATCTCCCTGATGGCTAGTGATGATGAACATTTTTTCATGTGTCTGATAGCCATTTGTATGTCTTCGTTGGAGAAGTGTCTGTTCATATCTTCTGCCCATTTTTTGATATGATTATCTGTTTTGTGTGTGTTGAGTTTGAGGAGTTCTTTATAGATCCTGGATATCAACCTTTTGTCTGTACTGTCATTTGCAAATATCTTCTCCCATTCCGTGGGTTGCCTCTTTGTTTTGTTGACTGTTTCCTTTGCTGTGCAGAAGCTTTTGATCTTGATGAAGTCGCAAAAGTTCATTTTTGCTTTTGTTTCCTTGGCCTTTGGAGACATATCTTGAAAGAAGTTGCTGTGGCTGATATCGAAGAGGTTACTGCCTATGTTCTCCTCTAGGATTCTGATAGATTCCTGTCTCACGTTGAGGTCTTTTATCCATTTCGAGTTTATCTTTGTGTACGGTGTAAGAGAATGGTCGAGTTTCATTCTTCTACATATCGCTGTCCGGTTTTCCCAGCACCATTTATTGAAGAGACTGTCTTTTTTCCATTGAATATTTTTTCCTGTTTTGTTGAAGATTATTTGACCATAGAGTTGAGGGTCCATATCTGGGCTCTCCACTCTGTTCCACTGGTCTATGTGTCTGTTTTTATGCCAGTACCACGCTGTCTTGGTGATCACAGCTTTGTAGTAAAGCTTGAAATCGGGTAACGTGATGCCGCCAGTTTTGTTTTTGTTTTTCATCATTTCCTTAGCAATTCGGGGTCTCTTCTGGCTCCATACAAATTTTAGGATTATGTGCTCCAGCTCTTTGAAAAATATCGGTGGAATTTTGATCGGAATGGCATTAAAAGTATAGATTGCTCTAGGCAGTACAGACATTTTAACAATGTTTATTCTTCCAATCCAAGAGCATGGAACAGTCTTCCATCTTTTTGTGTCTTCTTCAATTTCTTCCATGAGTGTTCTGTAGTTCCTCAAGTACAGGTCCTTTACTTCTTTGGTTAGGTTTATGCCCAGGTATCTTATGGTTCTTGGTGCTATAGTAAATGGAATCGATTCTCTAATTTCCCTTTCTGTATTTTCATTGTTGGTGTATAAGAAAGCCACTGATTTCTGTACATTGACTTTGTATCCTGCCACGTTACTGAATTGCTGTATGACTTCTAGTAGTTTGGGGGTGGAGTCTTTGGGGTTTTCCATATAAAGAATCATGTCATCTGCGAAGAGAGAGAGTTTGACTTCTTCCTTGCCAATTTGGATACCTTTTATTTCTCTTTGTTGTCTGATTGCCGTTGCTAGAACTTCTAATACTATGTTGAACAAGAGTGGTGAGAGTGGGCATCCTTGTCGTGTTCCTGATCTCAACGGGAAGGCTGCAAGCTTTTTCCCATTGAAGATGATATTTGCTGTAGGTCTTTCATAGATAGATTTTATGAAGTTCAGGAATGTTCCCTCTATCCCTATACTTTGAAGCGTTTTCATCAGGAACGGATGCTGGATTTTGTCAAATGCTTTTTCTGCATCAATTGAGAGGACCATGTGGTTCTTCTCTCTTCTCTTACTGATGTGTTCTATCACACTGATTGATTTGCGAATGTTGAACCAACCTTGCAACCCAGGGATGAATCCCACCTGGTCATGGTGGATAATCTTTTGAATGTGCTGCTGGATCCTGTTTGCTAGGATCTTGTTGAGAATCTTTGCATCCATATTCATCAGTGATATTGGTCTGAAATTCTCCTTTTTGGTAGGGTCTTTGCCTGGTTTGGGGATCAGGGTAATGCTGGCTTCATAAAAAGAGTCTGGGAGTTTTCCTTCTGCTTCAATTTTTTGGAACAGCTTCAGGAGAATTGGTGTTATTTCTTCTTTGAAAGTTTGGTAGAATTCCCCAGGGTATCCGTCAGGTCCTGGGCTCTTGTTTTTTGGGAGGTTTTTGTTCACTGCTTCAATCTCATTACTAGATATCGGTCTATTTAGGTTGTCAATTTCTTCCTGGTTCAATTTTGGGAGTTTGTAGCTTTCCAGGAATGCATCCATTTCATCTAGGTTGCTTAGCTTATTGGCATATAACTGTTGGTAATAATTTCTGATGATTGTTTCTATTTCCTTGGTGTTAGTTGTGATCTCTCCCTTTTCATTCATAATTTTATTAATTTGGGCTTTCTCTCTTTTCTTTTGGATTAGTGTGGCCAATGGTTTATCGATCTTATTGATTCCTTCAAAAAACCAGCTTCTAGTTTCTTTGATACGTTCTACTGTATCTCTCGTTTCTACCTCATTGATCTCTGCTCTAATCTTGATTATTTCCCTTCTTGCATGTGGATTTGGTTTGATTTGTTGTTGATTCTCCAGTTCTTTAAGGTGTAGAGACAGCTGGTGTATTCTGGATTTTTCAATGTTTTTGAGGGAGGCTTGGATGGCTATGTATTTCCCCCTTAGAACCGCCTTTGCTGTATCCCATAGGTTTTGGACCAAAGTGTCTTCATTCTCATTGGTTTCCATGAATTGTTTAAGTTCATCTTTGATCTCCTGGTTGATCCAAGCATTCTTAAGCAAGGTGGTCTTTAGCTTCCAGGTGTTTGAGTTCCTTTTGAAGTTTTCCTTGTGATTGAGTTCCAGTTTCAAAGCATTGTGATCGGAGAATATGCAGGGAATAATGTCAGTCTTTTGGTATTGGTTGAGTCCTGCTTTGTGACCCAGTATGTGGTCTATTCTGGAGAAGGTTCCATGTGCACTTGAGAAGAATGAGTATTCTGTTGTTTTAGGGTGGAATGTTCTGTATACTTCGATGAGGTCCATCTGGTCCAATGTTTCATTCAATGCTCTTATTTCTTTATTAATTTTCTGCTTCGATGATCTGTCTATTTCTGAGAGAGGCGTATTAAGATCTCCTACTATTAT
This sequence comes from Meles meles, assembly GCF_922984935.1. Lineage (NCBI taxonomy): Eukaryota > Metazoa > Chordata > Mammalia > Carnivora > Mustelidae > Meles > Meles meles. Next base: position 46,986,359 of record NC_060087.1, on the reverse strand, counting down.
TGTATTCGTATCAATATGACTCTTTATCTTGATTAATAGTTTTTTGATGTAGGATTTTTTGGTTGAGGATTTTCGCATCAGTGTTCATCAGGAATATTGGCTTACAGTTTTCTTTTCTCATACTGTCCTTATTTGGCTTTGGTATTGGCATTGTTGACCTCATAAATTGAGTTGGGGAGTGCTCCCTTGTCTTAAATTTTATGGAAAATCTTGAGAAGAACTGGTGTTAAGTCTTCTTGAATTTTCTGGTAGATTTAACCAGCAAAACCATCCGGTCCTGTGTTGGTAGGTTTTTTTGTGTTGGTAGGTTTTTGATTACCGATTCAACTTCTTTACTTTTTACTGGCCTGTTCAGATTTTCTATTTCTTAGTTATTCACTATTAGTAAGTTCTGTTTCTAGGAATTTCTCCATTATTTCTAGGTTATCCGATTTGTTAGCATATAACTGTTCATAGTAGTCTATTATGATTATATGTATTTCTGTATCATAACTTGTAATGTCTCTTCTTTCACTTCTGATTTTATTTGAGTCTTCTTTCTTTATTTTAGTCTAGCTCAAGGTAGCCTTCTTTTTCTTTCAAAAAAAAAAAAAAGCCAGCTCTTAGTTTCAAAGATCTTTTCTATTGTTTTTCTGTTCTCTATTTCATTTATCTCTTCTCAGATTTTTATTATTTCCTTCCCTTCTACTAACTTCAGGTTGGTTTGTCCTTCTTTTTCTGATTCCTCAAGGTGCAAAGTTCAGTTGTTTGAGATCCTTCTTTTTCCTTAATTTAGGTTTTTATCCCTATAAAATTAATTCTTAGAACTGCTTTTGCTACATAAAATCAGGTTTTGTATGTTGTTCTATTGCTGTTTGTGTCAACATATTTTTTAAGTTTAATGTTCTCTGCCTCCATTCATGTCATTGCAAGTGGCAAGATTTCATTCCTTTTATGGCTGAGTAATATTCCATTATATATATAAAATATACACATACTATCATCATATATTATATATACTTATACATATACAAACACACCACATCTTCTTTATCCATTCTTCAGTCAATGGACACTCAGGTTGTTTCCATATATCTTGGCTACTGTAAGTAATGCTGCTATAAACATAGGGGTGCATGTATCCCTTTGAAATAGTGTTCTTGTATTCTTTGGGTAAATACCCAGTAGTGCAATTGCTGGATTGTAGGATAGGTCTACTTTTAACATTTTGAAGAATCTCCACTCTGTTTTCCAAAATGGCTGCACCAGTTTGCATTGTCACCAACAGAGCAAGAGGATCCCCTTTTCTCTACATCCTTGCCAACACCTGTTGTTTCTTGTGTTGTTGATTTTAGCCATTCTGACAGATGTCAGGTGATATCTCATTATAGTTTTTTTTAAAGATTTTATTTATTTGGGCGCCTGGGTGGCTCAGTGGTTTAAGCTGCTGCCTTCGGCTCAGGTCATGATCTCAGGGTCCTGGGATCGAGTCCCACATCCGGCTCTCTGCTCGGCAGGGAGCCTGCTTCCCTCTCACTCTCTCTGCCTGCCTCTCTGCCTACTTGTGATCTCTCTCTCTGTCAAATAAATAAATAAATAAATCTTTAAAAAAAAAGATTTTATTTATTTGTTTGACAGAGAGAGATCACAAGTAGGCAGAGAGGCAGGCAGAGAGAGGAGGAGAAGCAGGCTCCCCACTGACCAGAGAGCCTGATGTGGGGCTCGATCCCAGGACCCTGAGATCATGACCTGAGCTGAAGGCAGAGGCTTAACCTACTGAGCCAACCAGGCGCCTCTCTTTATAGTTTTGATTTGCATTTCCCTGATGGTAAGTGATGAAGAACATCTCTCCATATGTCTGTTGGCCATCTGTAGGTCTTCTTTAGAAAGATGTTTATTCGTGTATTCTGCCCATTTTTAAACTGTATTGTTTCTTGGGTGTTGAGTTGTATAGGTCCTGCATGTATTTTGGATACTAACCCTTTATCAGAGCTGTCATTTGCAAATATCTTCTCCCATTCCATAGGTTGCACGTTAGTTTTGTTGACTGTTTTCTTCATTGTGCAGAAGGTTTTTATTTTGATGTAGTCCCAATAGATTACTTGTGCTTATCCTTCCCTTGCCGCAGGTATACCTAGAAAAATTTGTTAAAGTTGGTGTCAGAAAGGTTACTGTCTCTGTTTTCTTCTAGGATTTTGTTGGTTTTATGTCTCACATTTTTTGGTCTTTAATACATTTTGAATCCATTTTTTAAAATTTCTTTTCAGTGTAACAGAATTCAATGTTTATTCACCACACTCAGTTCTCCATGCAATATGTGCTCTCCATAATACCCACCACCAGGCTCCCCCAACCTCTCACCACCCTCTTCAAAACCCTCAGGTTGTTTTTCAGAGTCCATAGTCTCTCATGGTTCATCTCCCCTTCAATTTCCCTCAACTCCCTTCCCCTCTCCATCTCCCCATAACCTCAGTGTTGTTATTCCTTATGCTCTACAAATAAGTGAAACCATATGATAATTGACTCTCTCTGCTTGGCTTTTTTCACTCAGCATAATCTCTTCCAGTCCCGTCCATGTTGATACAAAAGTTGGGTATTCGTCCTTTCTGATGGAGGCATAATACTCCATAGTGTATATGGACCACATCTTCTTTATCCATTTGTCCATTGAAGGGCATCTTGGTTCTTTCCACAGTTTGGTGACTGTGGTCATTGCTGCTATAAACATTGGGGTACAGATGGCCCTTCTTTTCACTACTTCTGTATCTTTGGGGTAAATACCCAGCAGTGCAATGGCAGGGTCACAGGGAAGCTCTATTTTTTTATTTCTTGAGGAATATCCACACTGTTCTCCAAAGTGGCTGTACCAACTTGCATTCCCACCAACAGTGTAAGAGAGTTCCCCTTTCTCCACATCCTCTCGACACTTGTTGTTTCCTGCCTTGCTAATTTTAGCCATTCTAACTGGTATAAGGTGATATCGCAATGTGCTTTTTATTTGAATCTCCCTGATGGCTAGTGATGATGAACATTTTTTTCATGTGTCTGATAGCCATTTGTATGTCTTCATTGGAGAAGTGTCTGGTCATATCTTCTGCCTATTTTTTATATGATTATCTGTTTTGTCTGTGTTGAGTTTGATGTGATCACCAATACAGCATGGTACTGGCATAAAAACAGACATATAGACCAGTGGAATAGAGTATTGAGCCCAGATATGGACCCTCAACTCTATGGTCAAATAATCTTCGACAAAGCAGGGAAAAAATATACAGTGGAAAAAAGACAGTCTCTTCAATAATTGGTGCTGGGAAAATTGGACAGCAACATGTAGAAGAATGAAACTCAACCATTCTCTTACACCATACACAAAGATAAACTCGAAATGGATAAAAGACCTCAACGTGAGACAGGAATCCATCAGAATCCTAGAGGAAAACATAGGCAGTAACCTCTTCGATATCAGCCAAAGCACGTCTTTCAAGATATGTCTCCAAAGGCAAATGAAACAAAAGCGAAAATGAACTTTTGTGACTTCATCAAGATCAAAAGCTTCTGCACAGCAAAGGAAATAGTCAACAAAACAAAGAGGCAACCCACGGAATGGGAGAAGATATTTGCAAATGACAGTACAGACAAAAGGTTGATATCCAGGATCTATAAAGAACTCCTCAAACTCAACACACACAAAACAGATAATCATATCAAAAAATGGGCAGAAGATATGAACAGACACTTCTCCAACGAAGACATACAAATGGCTATCAGACACATGAAAAAATGTTCATCATCACTAGCCATCAGGGAGATTCAAATTAAAACCATATTGAGATACTACCTTACACCAGTTAGAATGGCCAAAATTAACAAGACAGGAAACAACGTGTGTTGGAGAGGATGTGAAGAAAGGGGAACCCTCTTACACTGTTGGTGGGAATGCAAGTCGGTGCAGCCCTTTTGGAGAACAGTGTGGAGATTCCTGAAGAAATTAAGAATAGAGCTTCCCTATGACCCTGCCATTGCACTGCTGGGTATCTACCCCAAAGATACAGATGTAGTGAAAAGAAGGGCCATCTGTACCCCAATGTTTATTGCAGCAATGGCCACGGTCGCCAAACTGTGGAAAGAACCAAGATGCCCTTCAACGGATGAATGGATAAGGAAGATGTGGTCCATATACACAATGGAGTATTATGCCTCCACCAGAAAGGATGAATACCCAACTTTTGTAGCAACATGGACGGGACTGGAAGAGATTATGCTGAGTGAAATAAATCAAGCCAAGAGAGTCAAGTATCATATGGTGTCACTTATTTGTGGAGCATAACAAATAACATGGAGGACATGGGGAGATGGAGAGGAGAGGGAGTTGAGGGAAACTGGAAGGGGAGATGAACCATGAGAGACTATGGACTCTGAAAAACAACCAGAGGGTTTTGAAGGGGCAGGGGGGTGGGAGGTTGAGGAACCAGGTGGTGGGTAATAGGGAGGGCACGTACTACATGGAGCACTGGGTGTGATGCCAAAACAATGAACACTGTTATGCTGTAAATAAACAAATTAAAAAAATAATTTAAAAAAAAGTCTTAAGAGCTCTATCAAACAACTACAGAATGTGGACCTTATTTGGATTCTGAATTAAAGTACCAAAATAAAAGAATAAAATTTGGAAAAAAAAAAAGAACTTTTGGGAGGTTTGTGATCACTGCTTCAATCTTGTTACTAGATATCAGTTTATTCACGTTGTCAATTTCTTCCTGGTCTGATTTTGGAAGTTTATAGTTTTCTAGGAATGCGTCCATTTCATGCAGGTTGCTTAACTCATTGGCATATAACTGTTGATAATAACTTCTGATGATTGTTTCTATTTCCTTGGTGCCAGTTATGAGCTCTCCCTTTTCATTCATAATTTTATTAATTTGGGACTTCTCTCTTTTCTTTTGGATTAGTTTGGCCAATGGTTTATCGATCCTATTGATTCTTTCAAAAAGCCAGCTTCTAGTTTCATTGATGCATTCTACTGTAGCTCTAGGTTCTAGCTCATTGATCTCTGCTCTAATCCTGATTATTTCCCTTCTTTGCGTGTGGAGTTGCCTTAATTTGTTGTTGATTCTCCAGCTCTTTAACGTTAGAGACAGATGGTATATTCTGGATTTTTCAATTTTTTTTTTTTTTTAGTTTTAGAGGTAGAGTTTATTGAGTCATTAGTTGCAAATCCTGTCCAGTACTCATTAAGTGCCCTCCTGAATGCCCATTATCCAGTTACCCCATCCTCCCAGCCACCTCCCCTCCAGCAACCCTGTTTCCTATAGTTAAGTCTCTGATGGTTTGTCTCCCTCTCTGATTTCACCTTATTTTTTCTCTCCCTTCCTTTATGATCCGCTGTTTTTTCTTTTTCAGCATAACAGTATTTATTGTTTTTGCACCACACCCAGTGCTCCATGCAATATGTGCCCTCCCTATTACCCACCACCTGGTTCCACAACCTCCCCCCCCCCCCCCCCTTCAAAACCCTCATGTTGTTTTTCAGAGTCCATAGTCTCTCATGGTTCATCTCCCCTTCCAGTTTCCCTCAATTCCCTTCTCCTTTCCATCTCCCCATGTCTTCCATGTTATTTGTTATGCTCCACAAATAAGTGAAACCATATGATACTTGACTCTCTCTGCTTCACTTATTTCACTCAGCATAAGCTCTTCCAGTCCCGTCCATGTTGCTACAAAAGTTGGGTATTCATCTTTTCTGATGGAGGCATAATACTCCATCGTGTATATGGACCACATCTTCCTTATCCATTCGTCCATTGAAGGGCATCTTGGTTCTTTCCACAGTTTGGTGACCATGGCCATTGCTGCTATAAACATTGGGGTACAGATGGCTCTTCTTTTCACTACATCTGTATCTTTGGGGTAGATACCCAGCAGTGCAATGGCAGGGTCATAGGGAAGCTCTATTCTTAATTTCTTCAGGAATCTCCACACTGTTCTCCAAAGTGGCTGTACCAACTTGCATTCCCACCAACAGTGTAAGAGGGTTCCCCTTTCTCCACATCCTCTCCAACACACGTTGTTTCCTGTCTTGCTAATTTTGGCCATTCTAACTGGTGTAATGTGATATCTCAATATGGTTTTAATTTGAATCTCCCTGATGGCTAGTGATGATGAGCATTTTTTCATGTGTCTGATAGCCATTTGTATGTCTTCATTGGAGAAGTGTCTGTTCATATCTTCAGCCCATTATTTGATATGATTATCTGTTTTGTGTGTGTTGAGTTTGAGGAGTTCTTTATAGATCCTGGATATCAACCTTTTGTCTGTACTGTCATTTGCAAATATCTTCTCCCACTCCGTGGGTTGCCTTTTTGTTTTGTTGACTGTATCAAAAGCTTCTGCACAGCAAAGGAAACAGTCAACAAAACAAAAAGGCAACCCACGGAATGGATTTTTCAATTTTTTTGAGGGAGGCTTGGATGACTATGTATTTCCCCCTTAGGACCGCCTTGGCTGTATCCCATAGGTTTTGGACTGAAGTGTCTTCATTCTCGTTGGTTTCCATGAATTGTTGAAGTTCTTCTTTGATCTCCTGGTTGATCCAAGCATTCTTAAGCAAGGTGGTCTTTAGCTTCCAGGTGTTTGAGTTTCTTCCAAACCTTTCCTTGTGGTTGCGCTCCAGTTTCAAAGCACTGTGGTCTGAGAATATGCAGGGAATAATCTCAGTCTTTTGCTATCAGTTGAGCCCTGATTTGTGACCCAGTATGTGGTCTATTCTGGAGAGGTTCCACGTGCACTTGAGAAAAATGAGTATTCTCTTATTTTAGGGTGGAATGTACTGTATATATCTATGAGGTTCATCTGGTCCAATGTGTCATTCAATGCTCTTGTTTCTTTATTGATTTTCTGCTTGGATGATCTGTCTATTGCTGAGAGTGGCATGTTAAGATCTCCTACTATTAATATATTCATATCAATATGACTCTTCATCTTGATGAGCAGTTTTCTTATGTAATTGGCTGCTCCCATATTGAGGGCATAAATATTTACACTTGTTAGATCTTCTTGGTGGATAGACCCTTTAAAAACGATGTAGTGTCCTTCTGTATCTCTGACTACAGTCTTTAGTTTAAAATCTAATTTATCTGATACAAGAATCACTACCCCATGTTTCTTTTGGGGTCCATTGGCATGAAAGATGCTTCTCTATCCCTTCGCTTTCAGTCTGGGTGTATCCTTAGGTTCAAAATGGGTCTCTTGTAGACAACATATGGATGGGTCCTGTCATTTTATCCAATCTGCAACCCTGTGTCATTTTATGGGCACATTTAGGCCATTGACGTTGAGAGTGATTATTGAGAGAAACGTCTTTATTGACATTGTGTTACCTGTGAAGTCTTTGTTTCTATAGATTGTCTCTGTATGTTTCTGTTCAATGATATTCTTAGGATTTTTCCTCTTTTATAGAACTCTCCCTTAATATTTCCTGCAGTATCAGCTTGGTGATCGCATACTCTTTTAAACCTTGCCAGTCTTGGAAGCTCTTTATCTCTCCATCCATTTTGAATGTCAGTCTTGCTGGATAAAGTATTCTTGGCTGCATGTTCTTCTCATTTAGTGCCCTGAATACATCTTGCCAGCCATTTCTGGCTTGCCAGGTTTCCGTGGACAGGTCTGACGCTATTCTGATGGGCTTTCCTCTGTACATAAGGATTTTCTTTGTCCTAGCTGCTTTCAAGAGCTCCTGTCTACAATTATGATTCATCATTTTCACAATCAGGTGTCTCAAGGTCTTTCTAGATTCTATGATCTTGGGGGAAAACCTTTCTGCCTCTAGCACTCCAACGCTGGCTCCATTTGCGAGGTTGGGAAAATTTTCATGGAGAATTTGTTCAACTATATCTTCTAGTCTTCTTTCGTTCTCCTTCCCCTCAGGGATTCCAAAAATTCTGACGTTGGAATGTTTCATGGCATCATTTATTTCCCTAATTCTGTTTTCGTGGCTTCTAAGCTATTCGTTCCAGGCTTCCTCCTGATCCTTTTTCTCTGCCAGTTTGTCCTCCAGATCACTAATTCTATCTTCTGTCTCAGTTACCCTAGCTTTTAGAGAAGTTAGATTAGATTGGAACTCATTGAGAACATTGTGAACATCATCCCTGGTGGCTTTCAGTTCTGCCCTAATCAATTCTATTGTGTCATCCATGGCTTTCTCCAACCTAGCTATTGCCTGGATAATTGTTAGCCTGAATTCCCTTTCTGACATATTGTCTATGTCCATATCGATCAGCTCTGTTGCAGAAGGCTCAGTCTCTGAATTTTTCTTCTGTTGGGCATTCCTCCTCCTAGTCATTTTGGTGAGAGATGGCTGAACGGATGTGTAGCTGAATGTATCAACCGTGGTGCAGGCAAGGTGCACCATGGAACATTTTTGAACAATCAGAAGTCCCCACCCAAAAGAAAGAAAAAAGGAAAAGAGAGAGAGAGAGAGAGGAACGGGAAAAAAAAAAGAAAGATAAAGTAAAAGAGAAGGCTCAGCTCAAATGGGCCCCAAGGTAAGGTTTATGAAGTATACAAACAAAAACAGACAAACAAAATGACCGACAAATGTAGATGACATGAGAAACAAAAATAAATATATAAAAACAAACAAACAAAAAAGAACCTAGTCAAAAAGAACCCCAAGTATAAGATTTATATACTACCAGGACAAAAACAAATACATAGAAACAGTGGCGGAAGAAAAAGCTGGGAGAGTGGTTATAAATTCTCAGTGTGGGCGAGGAACTTTATTTTGATTCTTCCTGGATGTATTTTGATATCTTTGTTAAAGGACTCGACTTTCCTAAGATAAAGGGGGATTAAAAACTGGTTTACCTATAGGGGGAGCATTGATCGGGGAAAGGGAATTACCTTGAAGCTTAACTCTATATGACTATTAAAAAAAAAGAATAAACTAAAATTAAATAAAATTAAAAAATTAAAAAATAGAAAAGCAGAAGAAAAACACAGGTACATGTATCATAAAGTTCAGATTAAAATGTTATTATAGAGGGCGCCTGGGTGGCTCAGTGGGTTAAGCCACTGCCTTCAGCTCAGGTCATGATCTCAGGGTCCTGGGATCGAGTCCCACATCGGGCTCTCTGCTCAGCGGAGAGCCTGCTTCCCTTCCTCTCTCTCTGCCTGCCTCTCTTGTAATTTCTCTCTGTCAAATAAATAAATAAAATCTTTAAAAAATAAAATAAAATAAAATGTTATTATAGAATTTGACGTACTGGACATCTCACTTTGATAGTAAATAGGTTAAAAAGTTAGATATTAAGAAAATGAACCCGAATAGCAGGAATGAATTACAAATAAAAGTTGTATCTATGACGTAGTGATGGTTGTCCTCTCGTCCTTTTTTTCTTTTTTCTTTTTTTCTTTTTTTTGGTTGGCTTTCCGGGGGAGGGGCCTGCCACATGGGTTTTCAGGCAATATTCCTAGAGTTAAGTCCTCCTGCCCCCATGAAGGGGGTGGGCTCTGAGGAAACTGGTTTTTCAGGCTTTTGTTCTCTGGAGGTTTTGTTTGTTTGTTTGTTTTCTCCCCCCTTGGCAGCTTTTGTTGGTTTTTGGAGGTTTAGAGGAAAGCAAACCTCCCTCTCAAAGAGAAGTCTCTGTCTGTTCCCCTCTGGGAGCTCCATGGCACATAAATTCCCCCTCTGCCATTGGCAGAGCACATTTCCAGTCATGGTCTCCGGGGTCACAGGAACTCCCGCTTGTACCCAAAACCATGATAGGATAGCCATGGCTGTTTGGGCAGCTCCAGACCGCCAGAAATGTCCCAAGCCCTGAGAGTGCACTGAGACTTTCCCTCTGGCTGGGGCTGTGAGTGCTCAGACTCTCTGGGTCCGAGAGAGCACCGGCTGGTTCTTGCATGCACCTCTCTCAGGGGACGGTGTGGGGCACGACTCAGACTCTGGTAGCAGGGTGCACGCAGAGAGTGCAAAATGTTGTGGTTCTGCCAGCTGGCAAGGCTCCCTCACCCTCAGGGGAGCCACCACCCAGACGCTCTTAGGCACACTGGCGGCTCAGGGACCAAGACCTGGTTTCTTCTCCACACTCTGCCTCAGCACCAGGGGTGGCTGTCCTGGGTCGCTGGACTTAAGCCCCTGCCATTAACCGCCCTGATTCCCACAATTTCCCTCCACCCCCCGCATTCCTTTGCTCTTTTTAAGTGCTTTCACCCAGATTCCAAGTTAATGCTGGTCCCCAATCGCAGGGCACTCTCTTATTGGGGTATTACTTTCCAATGGGTGGCTTCTGGTGGCTCCCTCCTCCTTTTTTTAAAATTTTTTATTTATTTTATTTTTTTAAATTTTTTTTATTTGTTTATTTTCAGCATAACAGTGTTCATTGTTTTTGCACCACACCCAGTGCTCCATGCAGTACGTGCCCTCCCTATTACCCACCACCTGGTTCCTCAACCTCCCACCGCCCCCGCCCCTTCAAAACCCTCTGGTTGTTTTTCAGAGTCCATAGTCTCTCATGGTTCATCTCCCCTTCCAGTTTCCCTCAACTCCCTCTCCTCTCCATCTCCCCATGTCCTCCATGTTCTTTGTTATGCTCCACAAATAAGTGAGTCCATATGATACTTGACTCTCTCTGCTTGACTTATTTCAATCAGCATAATCTCTTCCAGTCCCGTCCATGTTGCTACAAATGTTGGGTATTCATCCTTTCTGATGGCTGAGCAATATTCCATTATATATATGGATTACATCTTCTTTATCCATTCATCTGTTGAAGGGCATCTTGGTTCTTTCCACAGTTTGACAATTGTGGATATTGCTGCTATGAGCATTGGGGTACATATGGTCCTTCTTTTCACTACATCTGTATCTTTGGGGTAAATACCCAGTAGTGCAATTGCAGAGTCATAGAGTAGCTCAAATTTTAATTTATTTTAACAAAGCTCCCTTTCTTTTCTTCTTTTTTTTGTCCATTAATTTATGTTGGGAATGCTGGTAGTTTACCTTTTACACCATACTTTCAGAATATTGTGATTATATTGTATCAGAGCTAGAGGAAGGATGAATATTACACAGATATGTTGGAACTGGAGCCAGATGAAGTAAATAATGACTTTGAGATGTCCCTCATTGTAGGGAGAAAATGAGGCTATTTTCAGTTGTTGAAACTTTCACTGCATGAGTTTAGATGCAAACAGTTTGAAACACATAGTGTAAATATGCAAAGTAGGGAATATGCTGACTTTGATCAAAGTGGTAAACTTCAGTGGGTATTTATCATTGTGGGTACTATCTAACATCAGAACACCCTTTCTATGCAAAAATAATCTCCCATTATGTGTCTTGGTAAAAGACAGGGCCCTTGGTTTTTCTCAGAAGATGCTTCCATTACAACATTGAAACTTAAGAGAGTGATGCAGAGGCACAGAGAATGTTGAGACATTATTCACAGAATTGACAGTGGCAAGAAGAGTTCTTTGACTGTGGCAGTGGCATGCCAGGAGTGGCATCCTTATTAAACTTCCTATGGAGTTATCTTGGATATTTGCCAATTCTCATTATTCATGGATCCTATATGTGTGGATTCACTTTCTATCTAAAATTTATTTGTAACCCTGAAATCAATACTGGTATTATTCTCAGATTTTTGCAGACATATGGAATAGCATGTGAAAAAAAATTTCGGGCTGCCGGAGGAGCCTGAGTGGCTCGGTGGGCTAAGTGTCTGCCTTCAGCTCAGGTCATGATCTCAGGGTACTGGGCTTAAGCCCACAGGGAAGATGTTTCTCTCTCTCCCTCTGTGCCTTCCTCCTTGTATGCTCTCTCTCTATCTCCTTTCAAATAAATATGTAAACAAATAAACTTTTTAAAAAAATTTGCGTTGCCTCCAGTCCCGTCCATTTTGTTGCAAAAGTCATGTATTCATCATTTCTGATGGCTGAATAATATTCCATTGTGTATATCTACCACATCTTCTTTATCCATTCATTTGTTGAAGGGCATCTTGGCTCTTTCCAGTTTGACTATTGTGGACATTGCTGCTATGAACATTGGGGTGCATATGGCCCTTACTTTCACTACATCTGAATATTTGGGGTAAATAACCAGTACTGCAATTATTGCGTCATAGGGTAGCTCTATTTTTAATTTTTTTGAGGAACCTCCACACTGTTTTCCAAAGTGGCTACACCAACTTGCATTCCCACCAACAGTGTAAGACGGTTCCCCTTTCTCTACATCCTCACCAACTTCTGTTGTTTATTGACTTGTTAATTTTAGCCATTCTGATGTGTGTGAGGTGGTATCTCATTGTGGTTTTGATTTGAAATTCCCTGATGGTTGTTGATGTTGAATATTTGTTCACATGTCTATTAGCCATTTTTATGACTTCTTTGGAGAAATGTCTGTTCATGTCCTCTGCCCATTTCTTGACCCGATTTTTTTGGTTTTTTTGGGGTGTTGAGTTTGATAAGTTCTTTTTTAAAAAGATTTAATTTATTTATGTGACAGAGAGAGAGGCAGCAAGACAGGGAACACAAGCTGGAGAAGTGGGAGAGGGAGAAGCAGGCTTCCTTTAGAGCTGGGAGCCTGACGCAGGGCTTGATCCCTGGAACCCTGGAACCCTGGTTGCCTTTTAGTTCTGTCAATTCTTTGCTATGTGAAAACTTTATCCTGATGAAGTCCCAAGAGTTCATTTTTGCTTTTGTTTCCCTTGCCTTTGGAGATGTGTCTATCAAGAAGTTGCTGTGGCTGAGGTCAAAGAGATTGCTGTGTTCTCCTCTAAGATTTTGATGGTCTCCTGTCTCAAATTTAGTTCTTTCATCTATTTTGAGTGTGTGTGTGTGTGTGTGTGTGTGTGTGTGTGTGTGTGTGTGTGTGTATGGAGTAAGAAAGTGGTCCCGTTTCATTCTTCTACATGTGGGTGTCCAATTATCCTAACACCATTTGTTGAAGAGACTGTCTTTTTCCCATGGATATTCTCTTCTGCTTTGTCAAAGATTGGTTAACCGTAGAGTGCAGGTCCATTTCTGGGTTCTCTATTCTGTTCCATTGATCTGTGTATCTGTGTTTGTGCCAGTGCCATACTGTCTTGATGATTACAGCTTTGTAATGCAGCTTGAAGTCTAGGACTGTGATGCTCCAGCTTTGGTTTTCTTTTTCAACATTCCTTTGGCTATTTGGGATCTTTTCTTTTTTTTTTTTTTTCAGTATTTAAATTTATTTATTTTTTCAGCATAACAGTATTCATTGTTTTTGCACAACACCCAGTGCTCCATGCAATACGTGCCCTGCCTATTACCCACCACCTGTTCCCCCAACCTCCCACCCCTGACCCTTCAAAACCCTCATGTTGTTTTTCAGAGTCCATAGTCTCTTATGGTTCGCCTCCCCTTCCAATTTTTTTTTATAAACATATAATGTATTTTTATCCCCAGGGGTACAGGTCTGTGAATCACCAGGTTTACACACTTCACAGCACTCACGTTAGCAAATACCCTCCCCAATGTCCATAACCCCCTCCCCCTCTCCCAACCCCACCTCCCCCCAGCAACCCCCAGTTTGTTTTGTGAGATTAAGAGTCATTTATGGTTTGTCTCCCTCCCAATCCCATCTTCTTTCATTTATTCTTCTCCTATCCTCCTAACCCCCCATGTTGCATCTCCATGTCCTCATATCAGGGAGATCATATGATAGTTGTCTTTCTCCGATTGACTTATTTCACTAAGCATGATACCCTCTAGTTCCATCCACGTCGTCGCAAATGGCAAGATTTCATTTCTTTTGATGGCTGCATAGTATTCCATTGTGTATATATACCACTTCTTCTTTATCCATTCATCTGTTGATGGACAGCTAGGTTCTTTCCATAGTTTGGCTATTGCAGACATTGCTGCTATAAACATTCGGGTACACATGCCCCTTCGGATCACTGTGTTTGTATCTTTAGGGTAAATACCCAATAGTGCAATTGCTGGGTCATAGGGTAGTTCTATTTTCAACATTTTGAGGAACCTCCATGCTGTTTTCCAGAGTGGTTGCACCAGCTTGCATTCCCACCAACAGTGGAGGAGGGTTCCCCTTTCTCCGCATCCTCGCCAGAATCTGTCATTTCCTGACTTGTTAATTTTACTCATTCTGACTGGTGTGAGGTGATATCTCATTGTGGTTTTGATTTGTATTTCCCTGATGCCAAGTGACGTGGAGCACTTTTTCATGTGTCTGTTGGCCATCTGGACATCTTCTTAGTAGAAATGTCTGTCCATGTCCTCTGCCCATTTCTTGATTGGATTATTTGTTCTTTGGGTGTTGAGTTTGATAAGTTCTTTATAGATTTTGGATATTAGCCCTTTATCCGATATGTCATTTGCAAATATCTTCTCCCATTCTGTCAGTTGTCTTTTGCTTTTGTTGACAGTTTCCGTTGCTGTGCAAAAGCTTTTGATCTTGATGAAGTCCCAATAATTCATTTTTTCCCTTGCCTTTGGTGATGTTTCTAGGACGTTGCTGTGTCTGAGATTGAAGAGGTTGCTGCCTGTGTTCTCCTCAAGAATTTTGATGGATTTCTGTCTCACATTGAGGTCTTTCATCCATTTTTTCAAAATTTTTATTTATTTTTTTAAATTTATTTTAAGTGTTCCAGAATTGTTTATGCACCACATTCAGTGCTCCATGCAATATGTGCCCTCCATAATACCCACCAAAATCCCTAATAATCCCCCCCAAACCCTCAGTTTGTTTCTTAGAGTCCACAGTCTTTCATCTATTTTAAGTCTATTTAGTCTATTTTTGTGTGTGGTGAAAGGGAATGGTCCAGTTTCATTCTTCTGCATGTGGCCTTCCAATTTTCCCAACACCATTTGTTGAAGAGGCTGTCGTTTTTTCATTGGACATTCTTTTCTGCTTTGTCAAAGATTAGTTGACCATAGAGTTGGGGATCTATTTCTGGGCTCTCTATTCTATTCCATTGATCTCTGTGTCTGTTTTCGTGGTGGCAGTACCATACTGTCTTGATGATTACAGCTTTGTAATGGAGCTTGAAGTCTGGAATTGTGATGTCACCAACTTTGGCTTTCTTTTCCAATATTCCTTTGGCTATTCGAGGTCTTTTCTGGTTCCATATAAATTTTAGGATTATTTGTTCAATTTCTTTGAAAAAAATGGTTGGGATTTTGATAGGGATTGCATTAAACATGTAGATTGCTTTAGGTAGCATAGACATTTTCACAATATTTGTTCTTCCAATCCATGAGCATGAAATATTTTCCTATTTCTTTGTGTCTTCCTCAATTTCCTTCATGAGTACCTTATAGTTTTCTGAGTACAGATTTTTTTTTTTTGCCTCTTTTGTTGGATTTATTCCTAGGCATCTTTTGGTTTATGGTACAAGTTTAAATGGAATCAACTCCTTAATTTCTCTTTCTTCTGTCTTCTTGGTGTGTAGGAATGCAACAGATATCTGTGCATTGATTTTATATCCTGACACTTTACTGAATTCCTGTATGAGTTCTAGCAGTTTTGGAGTGGGGTCTTTTGGGTTTTCCACATAAAGTATCATATCATCTGCAAAGAGTGAAAGTTTGACTTCTTCTTTGCTGATTTGGATGCATTTTATTTCTTTTTGTTGTCTGATTGCTAAGGCTAGGACTTCTAGTACTATGTTGAGTAGCAGTGGTGATAGTGGACAGCCCTGCTATGTTCCTGACCTTAGGGGAAAAGCTCTCAGTTTTTCCACATTGAGAATAATACTTGCTGTGGGTTTTTCATAGATGGCTTTGGTGATATTGAGGTATGTACCCTCTATCCTTACACTGTGAAGACTTTTGTTCAAGAAAGAATGCTGAATTTTGTCAAATGCTTTTTCAGCATCTCTTGAGAGTATCATATGGTTCTTGCTCTTTCTTTTATTAATGTATTATATCACATTGATTGATTTGCAGATGTTGAACCAACCTTGCCACCCAGGAATAAATCCTACTTGGTCGTGGTGAATAATCCTTTTAAATTACTGTTTGATCCTATTGGCTAGTATTTTGGTGAGAATTTTTGCATCCGTGTTTATCAAGGATATTGGTCTGTAATTCTCCTTTTTGATAGGGTCTTTGGTTTTGTGATCAAGGTAATATTGGCCTCATAAAGTGTGTTTGGAAATTTTCCTTCCATTTCTATTTTTTGGAACAGTTTCAGGAAAACAGGTATTAATTCCTCTTTAAATGTTGGTAGAATTCCCCTGGGAAGCCATCTGTCCCTGGGCTCTTGTTTTTTGGGAGATTTTTGATGACTGCTTCTATCTCCTTAGTGGTTATGGGTCTGTTCAGGTTTTCTATTTCTTCCTGGTTCAGTTTTGGTAGTTTGTATGTCACTAGGAATGTATCCATTTCTTCCAGACTGTCAAATTTGCTGGTGTATATTTGCTCATAATATTCTCTTATAATTGTGTGTATTTTGTTGGTGTTGGTTGTGATTGCTTCTCTTTCATTCATGCTTTTATTTATTTGTGTCCTCTCTCTTTTCTTTTTGATAAGTCTGGCCAGGGGTTTATCAATCTTACTAATTCTTTCAAAGAACAAGCTCCTCATTTCATTGATTTGTTCTACTGTTCTTTTGTTTCAATTTCATTGATTTCTGCTCTAATCTTTATTGCTTCTCTTCTCTTGCTGGATTTAGGCTTTCTTTGTTGTCCTTTCTCCAGCTCCTTTAGGTGTAGGGTTAGGTTGTGTATTTGAGACCTTTCTGGTTTTGTAAGAGAGCCTCATATTGTTATACACTTTCCTCCCAGGACTGCCTTTGCTCTGTCCCACAGATTTTGAACAGTTGTGTTTTCATTTTCATTTGTTTCCATGAATTTTTAAAATTCTTCTTTAATTTCCTGGTTGACCCATTCATTCTTTAGTAGAATGCTCTCTAGCCTCCATATATTTGAGTTCTTTCTAACCTTCCTTTTGTGCTTGAGCTATCGTTTCAGAGCATTGTGGTCTGAAAATATTCAGGGAAGTATCCCAATCTTTTGGTCAGCTGAGACCTGATTTGTGACCCAGGATGTGATCTGTTCTGGAGAATGAATAACGTATTATTCTTCTTTTCTGGAGAAGAATGTGTATGCTGTTGCTTTGGAATGGAATGTTCTGAATATATCTGTGATGCCCATCTGGTCCAGTGTATCATTTAAAGCCTTTATTTCCTTGTTGATCTTGTGCTTAGATGATCTGTCCATTTCAGGGGGGCTTAAAGTCCCCTACTATTATTGTATTATTGTAGATGTGTTATTAATTGGTTTATAATTGGCTGCTCACATATTATGGGCATAAATATTTACAATTGTTAGATCTTCTTGATGGATAGTCTCCTTTACTATGATATAGTACACTTCTTCATCTCTTGTTACAATCTTTGGCTTAAAATCTAATTTATCTGATATAAGGATTGCCATCCCAGCTTTCTTTTAATATCCATTAGCATGGTAAATTGTTTTCTATCCCCTCACTTTAAATCTGGAGGTGTCTTTGGGTCTAAAATGAGTTTTTTGCAGATAGCATACCAATGCGTCCTGGTTCTGTTGTTCTTGTTGTTTTTTATCCATTCTAATATCTTGTATCTTTTAATTGGGGCATTTAGCCCATTTACATTCAGGGTAACTATTGAAAGATATGAATTTAGTGCCATTGTATTGTCTGTAAGGTGACTGTTACTGTATATTGTCTCTGTTCCCTTCTGGTCTTTTACTTTTAGGCTCTCTCTTTGCTTGGAGGACCCCTTTCAAGCAAAGTAGGGCTGGTTTGGTGTTTGCAAATTCCTTTAATTTTTGTTTTTCCTAGAATCTTTTTATCTCTCCTCCTATTTTCAATAACAGCCTAATTGGATATAGTATTCTCTGCTGCACATTTTTCTCATTTGGTGTCTGAATATATCTTGTCAGTCCTTTCTGACCTGCCAGATCTCTGTGGATAGGTCTTTTGCCAATCTAAAATTTCTACCTTTTGTCCTGAGCTGTTTTCAGGTTTTTCTCTTTGTCACTAAGACTTGTATATTTTACTATTAGGTGAAGGATTGTGGATCTATTTTTATTGATATTGGGGGGTGGGGGTTCTCTGTGCCTCCTGGATTTTTATTTATTTATTTATTTTCAGCGTAACAGGATTCATTGTTTTTGCACCACACCCAGTGCTCCATGCAATACGTGCCCTCCCTATTACCCACCACCTGGTTCCCCAACCTCCCACTCGACGCCTCTTCAAAACACTCAGGGAATCCTCTTACACTGTTGGTGGGAATGCAACTTGGTGCAGCCACTTTGGAGAACAGTGTGGAGATTCCTCAAGAAATTAAAAATAGAGCTTCGCTATGACCCTGCCATTGCACTACTGGGTATTTACTCCAAAGATACAGATGTAGTGAAAAGAAGGGCCATCTGTACCCCAATGTTTATAGCAGCAATGGCCACAGTCACCAAACTGTGGAAAAAACCAAGATGCTCTTCAATGGACGAATGGATAAGGAAGATGTGGTCCATATACACGATGGAGTATTATGCCTCCATCAGAAAGGATGAATACCCAACTTTTGTAGCACCATGGATGGGACTGGAAGAGATTATACTGAGTGAAATAAGTCAAGCAGAGAGAGTCAAGTATCATATGGTTTCACTTATTTGTGGAGCATAACAAAGAACATGGAGGACATGGGGAGATGGAGAGGAGAAGGGAGTTGAGGGAAATTGGAGGGGAGATGAACCATGAGAGACTATGGACTCTGAAAAACCACCTGAGGGTTTTGAAGGGGTGGGGGGTGGGATTTTGGGGGAACCAGGTGGTGGGTAATAGGGAGGGCATGTATTGCATGGAGCACTGGGTGTGGTGAAAAAACAATGAATACTGTTATGCTGAAAATAAATAAATAAATAAATACATACATACATAAATACATAAATACATAAATACATAAATACATAAATAAAAAAGAAAAGACAGTCTCTTCAATAAATGGTGCTGGGAAAACTGGACAGCTGTATATAGAAGAATGAAACTCGACCATTCTCTTACACTGTACACAAAGATAAACTCGAAATGGATAAAAGACCTCAACATGAGACAGGAATCCATCAGAATCCTAGAGGAGAACATAGGCAGTAACCTCTTTGATATCAGCCACAGCACGTCTTTCAAGATATGTCTCCAAAGGCAAAGGAAACAAAAGCTAAAATGAACTTTTGGGACTTCACCAAGATCAAAAGCTTCTGCACAGCAAAGGAAACAGTCAACAAAACAAAGAGGCAACCCACGGAATGGGAGAAGATATTTGCAAATGACAGTACAGACAAAAGGTTGATATCCAGAATCTGTAAAGAACGTCTTAAACTCAACACACACAAACAGACAATCATGTCAAAAAATGGGCAGAAGACATGAACAGACACTTCTCCCTTTGAAATTAATAAATATAGTGAAAAGATATTTTTAGAATATCTATTTATTATTATTTATTATTTTTTATTATGTTGTTAGTCACCATACAATAGTACATCATAAGTTTTTGATGTAGTGTTCCATGACTCCTTGTTTGTGTATAGCACCCAGTCCTCTATGCAATATGTGCCCTCCTTAATACCCATCACTGGGCTAACCCATCCCCTCCCCTCCCTTCCCCTCTAAAACCTTCAGTTTGTTTCTTGGAGTCCATAGTCTCTCATGGTTTGTCTCCCCCTCTGAATACCCACCCCCTTTGTTTTTCCCTTCATTCTCCAATGCCCTCCATGCTATTCCTCATGTTCTTTGAGAATATCTAAATATTTTGTTTCTTAGCATATGCTCACTAATTTAAGCATCCTTTGAGGATTCTGGTTTGAAATAATTATTCCCGTGCTGTTTCATAAATGGTGGTCTTCCATTTCTATTATTCTGTCTACATTTATTAATTTAGAAATTTACTGTGCTCATTTCAGCAGCACATATACTAAAATTTGGAAATTTACTGTAAGGAAGAACTTTCCCTTTCCCCCATTTTTTGTTTATTTAATTTATGTGTGTCAGGATGGACTCAAGGTTATTTGTTTATACTTTTTTTCCCATTTTGCTCAAATTATCCTAGATTTGGGAATTGGGGATTCTTTCAAGTTTGCTCCTGGGCCATTTTCTCATGTCTCCATTATTTTTTGAGCAATTCATTACTTTTTCACACTTCAAGGTTTTGCATCCCCTCCCTCCATTCAAACCCATCTTTTAAATGATTTTTTTTCCAGGGCACCTGTGTGGCTCAGTCGGTTAACCATCTACTTCAGTTAAGCATCTGCCTCAGCTCAGGTCATGATCTTGGAGTCCTGGGATTGAGCCCCAAGTCCTACTCCCCACTCAGCAGGAAGTCTGCTTCTCACTGTGCCCTTCTTCCCACTCTTGCTCACTCTCTCACTCTTTCTCTCTCAAATAAATAAATAAAATCTTTAGTAAAATAAAAAATAAATGATTTTTTCCATATTGATTTTACCTTGCTGTGGAGTGATATAAAAGATTTATTAATTCCATAATCTACTTTCCTTCTAATAGCTGGAAGTTATACACCTTTTCTTTTTCCTTTAATTTTTGGTCTAAACTATTTTAAACATGTTTATTGAGTTATTTTTTATATCATAAAGTTCCCCCATTTCCAATGAACAACTCAACAATTCTTAACAACTTTAATGGGTGTACAACTGTCACCATAAATTAGTTTTAGAACATTTTTAGTTTTAGAACAGTAGACTCTCTTATGCCCTCAAAATCCCATTCCCATAAAACTGTCACTGTCTGATCTGTCTGGCAGCTCTCTGGAAAAGCCCATTCTCAGGACGTGTCTTGATTTTACCTTGCTCACTCAATGAGAAAAGCTCTATCCCTAGGGCCTTTCTAGGAAATAATCAGTGGCAATTGTTTAACAATGCAGATGCCTAATAATATGTTACTAGTTGTAACAAATAAGAGGATAACAAAAACCTTAAACGAAAAACTGATGATGGTTTCCAGATTATATTATTTAAAATACCCAATTTAACATAATAAAAATAATAATAAATGAAAAACAAAATAAAATACCCAGTTTAATACAGAAATTATGAGATACATAAAGAAACAGGAAAGTATGGCCTACATACAGGATGGCCATCAACATGAGGAAGCCCATATATTGGACTTATAAAAAAAAATCATTTTTTCCTTTCTTTAAAATTTTACTTAAGTCCCAGTTAGTTAAAAAAAAATTCCAGTTAACATATAGTGTGATATAAGTTTTAGGTGTAGAATTTAGTGATTCAACAGTTATGTACAATACCCAGTGCTCATCACAAGTGCACTCCTTAATCCCCATCACCTATTTAACCGCCTTTTCTTTAGCAAGATTGCTTTGGCTATCTGGGACCTCTTGTTCTATAGAAATTTTAAGATCGTTTGTTTCAGCTCTGTGAAAAATGCTGGTGGTATTTTGATAGGGATTCCTTTAAATGTATACATTGCTTTGGGTAATATAGACATTTTAACAATATTGTTCTTCCAATGCATAAGCATAGTATGTTTTTCCATTTCTTTGTGTCATCTTCAATTTCTTTCATCAGTGTTATATAGTTTTCAGAGTACAGATCTTATACCTCTTTGGTTAGGTTTATTCCCAGGTATCTTATGGTTTTGTGCAGTTGCAAATGGGATCAATTCCTTGATTTCTCTTTCTGCTGCTTCATTATTGGTGTATAGAAACGCAGCAGATTTCTGTACATTGATTTTGTATCCTGTGACTTTGCTGAATTTGTGTATCAGTTCTAGCATTTTTTTTGGTGGAGTCTTTCAGGTTTTCTACATAGAGTATCATGTCATCTGCAAATAGTGAAAGTTTAACTTATTCCAGCATCAATCTGGATGCCTTCTAATTCTTTTGATTGTCTGATTACTATGGATAGGATTTCCAGTACTATGTTAAATAACCACGGTGAGAGTGGGCATCCTTGTGTTATTCCTGACCATAGAATAAAAGCTCTCAATGTTTCCCCATTGAGGATGATATTCGCTGTGGGCCTTTTATATATGGCTATTATGCTATTGAGGTATGTTCCCTGTAAACCTACTCTGTTGGGAGCTTTTATCAAGAATGGATGTACTTTGTCAAAAGCTTTTTCTGCATCTATTGAGAGGATCATATGTTTCTTATCTTTTCTTTTATTGGTGTGGTGTATCATGTTAATTGATTTGCGAATATTGAACCACACTTGCAACCCAGGAATCAATCCCACTTGCTCTTGGTGAATGATTCTTTTAATGTACTGTGCAATTCAATTTGCTAATGTTTTCTTGAGAATTTTTGCATCCATACGCATCAGGGATATGTCCATAATTCTCGTTTTTTTAAGATTTTATTTATTTATTTGACAGAGATCACAAGTAGGGAGAGAGGCAGGCAGAGAGAGAGGAGGAAGCAGGTTCCCTGCCAAGCAGAGAGCCCGATGCGGGGATCGATCCCAGGACTCTGGGATCATGACCTGAGTGAAAGGCAGAGGCTTTAACCCACTGAGCCACCCAGGCGCCCCCATAATTCTCTTTTTTAGTGGGGCCTTTTTCTGGCTTTGGAATCTAGGTAATGCTGGCCTTATAGAATGGGTTTGGAAGTTTTCCTTCCATTTCTATTTTTTGGAACAGTGTGAGAAGAATAGGTATTAATTCTTTTTTTAAAGTTTGGCAGAGATTAGTTGACCATAAAGTTGAGGGTCCATATCTGGGCTCTCTAATCTGTTGCATAGTCTATGTGTCTGTTTTTATGCCAGTACCATGCTGTCTTGGTGATCACAGCTTTGTAGTAAAGGTTGAAATCAGGCAACATGATGCCGACAGTTTTGTTTTTTCTTTTTCAACATTTCCTTAGCAATTTGGGGTCTATTCAGATTCCATACAAATTTTAGGATTGTTTGCTCCAGCTCTTTGAAAAACGCTGGTGGAATTTTGATCGTAATGGCATTGAAAGTATAGATTGCTCTAGGCAGTATAGACATTTTAACAATGTTTATTCTTCTGATCCAAGAGCATGGAATGGTCTTCCATCTTTTTGTGTCTTCAATTTCTTTCATGAGTGTTCTGTAGTTCCTCGAGTACAGATCCTTTACCTCTTTGGTTAGGTTTATTGCCAGGTATCTTATGGTTCTTGGTGCTATAGTAAATGGAATCAATTCTCTAATTTCCCTTTCTGTATTTTCATTGTTAGTGTATAAGAAAGCCACTGATTTCTGTACATTGATTTTGTATCCTGCCACATTACTGAATTGCTGTATGAGTTCTAGTAGTTTGGGGGTGGAGTCTTTTGGGTTTTCCATGTAAAATATCATGTCATCTGTGAAGAGAGAGAGTTTGATTTCTTCACTGGCATTTTTAATACCTTTTGCTTCTCTTTGTTTTCTGATTGCTGTTGCTAGGACTTCTAATACTATGTTGAACAACAGTGGCCAGAATGGACATTCTTGTGTTCCTGACCTCAAAGGAAAGGCTGTCAGCTTTTCCCCATTGGGAATGATATTCATTGTGTGTTTTTCATGGGTGGATTTTATGAAGTTGAGGAATGTTCCTTCTATCCCTATACTTGAAAGTGTTTTAATCAGTATCGGATGCTGTATCTTGTCAAATGCTTTTTCTGCATCAATTGAGAGGACCATGTGGTTCTTCTCCCTTCTCTTATTGATTTGTTCTATCACACTGATTGAGTTGGAAGTGTTGAACCACCCTTGAAACCCAGGGATGAATACCACCTTGTCATGTTGGATAATCTTTTCAATGTACTGTTGGATCCCAATAGCTAGGATCTTGTTGAGAATCTTAGCATCGATATTCAGCAGGGATATTGGTCTGAAATTCTCCTTCTTGGTAGAATCTTTGCCTGGTTGGGGGATCAGGGTAATGTTGGCTTCCTTAAAAGAGTCTGTAAGTTTTCCTTCTGCTTCTATTTTTTTTTCTTTTTCTTTTTCTTTTCTTTTTTTTTTTTTCCTTTTTCTGCTTCAATTTTTTGAAACAGCTTCAGGAGAATAGGCAGTATTTCTTCTCCAAAGATACAGATGTAGTGAAAAGAAGGGCCATCTGTACCCCGATGTTCATATCAGCAATGACCACAGTTCCCAAACTGTGGAAAGAACCAAGATGTCCTTCAATGGATGACTGGATAAAGAAGATGTGGTCCATATATGCCTCCATCAGAAAGGATGAATACCCAACTTTTGTATCAACATGGATGGGACTAGAAGACATTATGCTGAGTGAAATAAGTCAAGCAGAGAGAATCAATTATCATATGGCTTTGCGTATTTGTGGAGCATAAGGAATAACACGGAGGACATGGGGAGATGGAGAGGAGAAGGGAGTTGGGGGAAATTGGAGGGGGACACGAATCATGAGAGACTGTGGACTCTGAGGAACTAACTGAGGGTTTTGGAGGAGAGGGAGGTGGGGGGTTGGGTGAGGCAGGTGGTGGGTATTATGGAGGGCACGTATTGCATGGAGCACTGGGTGTGGTGCATAAACAATGAATTCTGGAACACTGAAAAGAAATTTTAAAAATTAAATTAAATTAAATTTAAAAAGGGGCACCTGGTTGGCTCAGCAGGTTAAAGCTTCTGCCTTCAGCTCGGGTCATCATCCCAGGGTCCTGAGATCGAGCCCCGCATCGGGCTCTCTGCTCAGCGGGGAGCCTGCTTCTCCTGCCCCCACGCCTGCCTCTCTGCCTACTTGTGTTTTCTGTCTGTCAAATAAATAAAATCTTAATAAATAAATAAATAAATGAAGTTTGGCGGAATTCCCCTGGGAAGCCATCTGGCCCTGGACTTTTGGTTTTTGGGAGATTTTTGATTACTGATTCAATTTCTTTGTTGGTTATTGGTCTGTCCATGTTTTCTATTTCTTCCTTTTTCAGTTTTGGTAGTTTATATGTTTCTTGGAATGGAATTTGCTAATTTCTTCCAGATTGCCCAATTTGTTGGCATATAATTTTTCATAATAATGTTTTTGTTAGATTTTATTTATTTATTTGAGAGAAAGAGCGAGCACAACGGGAAGAGAGGCAGGCAGAAGGAGAGGGAGAAGCAGGCTCCCTGCTGTGCAGGGAACATGATGCAGGGCTCAAAATCCTAGGTCCCTTGAATCATGACCTGAGCCAAAGGCAGATACTTAACTGACTGAGTCTCCAGGTGGTCCAACTTTTTCATAATACTCTTATAATTATATATATTTCTGATTGTGACATCTCCTCTCTCATTTGTGACTTTATTTGGTTCCTCTCTTTTTTTCAGTAAGTGTGATTAAGAGTTTACCAATTTTATTAGTTCTTTCAAAGAATCCAGCTCCTGGTTTCATTGATTTCTTCTACCTTTTTTTTCTATATAATTTATTTCTTCTCTAATATTCATTACTTCCTTTTTTCTGCTGGATTTAGGCTTCATTTGTTTTTCTTTTTCTGACCACTTTAGGTACAAGTTTAGGTTGTGTATATGAGATTTTTCTTGCCTTTTGAGGCAAGCCTGTTTTACTATATACTTTCTTCTTATGTCCACTTTTGCTGCATCTCCAAAGGCTTTGGGTTGTCATGTTTTCATTATCATTTGTTTCCATGTATTTTAGAATTTCTTCTGGGATGCCTGGATGGTTCAGTTAGTTTAGCATCTACTTTCACTCAGGTCATGATCCCAGGGTCCTGGGATTGAGTCCCACATTGGAAGCCTACTTCTCCCTCTGCCTGCAGTTCTCCCTGCTTTTGCTCTCGCTCTCTCTCTCTCTCTCTCTCTCTGAAAAATAAATAAATAAAAATCTTTTTAAAACTTCTTCTTTGATTTCCTGATTGACCCACTCATTCTTTAGCAGCGTGTTGTTTAACCTCCATGTATTTGTGGTTTTTCCAAATATTTTCTTGCGGTTGACTTCAAATGTCATACTGTTGTGCTCAGGAAATATGTATAGTATGATCTCAATCATTTTGTACTTGTTAAGGCCTGATTTGTGACCTAATATGTGATCTATTTGGGAGAATGTCCCACCTGCACTTGAAAAGAATGTGTACTCTGCTGCTTTAGAATGAAATGTTCTAAATATATCTGTTAAGTCCATCTGCTCCAATGTGTTATTCAAAGACCTTGTTTCCTTGTTGATTATCTGGTTAGATAATCCATCCATTGATGTAAGTGGGGCATTAAAATCCACTACAATTAGGGGCACTTGGGTGGCTCAGTGGGTTAAGCCTCTGCCTTCAGCTCAGGTCATGGTCTCAGGGTCCTGGGATTGAGCCCCGCATCGGGCTCTCTGCTTGGCAGGGAGCCTGCTTCCCCCTCCCCCTCTGCCTGCCTCTCTGCCTACTTGTGATCTCTCCCTCTCTCTGTCAAATAAATAAATAAAATCTCTAAAAAAGAAAAAAAAATCCACTGCAATTATTGTATTATTATCAATGAGTTCCCTTATTTTTAATTTTTTATATATTTGTGTTTTATATTGTTTTATATATTTGTGTGCTCCAAGTTGGGAGTATAAATATTTATCATTTTAAATCTTCTTGTTGGATAACTCTTTTATTATGATATAATGTCCTTCTTCCTCTCTTGTTATAGTCTTTGGTTTAAAATCTAATTTGTCTAATATAAGAAGGGCTACTCTGGCTGTCTTTTGACATCTATTTGCATGATAAATTGTTCTCCATCCTTCACTTTCAACCTACAGGTGTCTTCAGGTCTAAAATGAGTTTCTTGGAGGCAGCATATAGATGGGTCTTTTTTTTTTTAAGTCCAGTCTGACACTCTATGTGTTTTGATTGAAGCATTTAGTCTATTTACATTCAGAGTAATTATTGATAGATATGAATTTAGTGCCACTTTTTGTCATTATTTCTGGAGATTTTCTCTCTTCTTTTTTTTAAAAATATTTTATTTATTTATCTGACAGACAGAGATCACAAGTAGGCAGAGAGGCAGGCAGAGAGAGAGGGGGAAGCAGGCTCCCCACTGAGCAGAGAGCCCGATGTTGGGCTCAATCCCAGGACCCTGGGATCATGACCTGAGCTGAAGGCAGAGGTTTTAACCCACTGAGTCACCCAGGAGCCCCTCTCTGTTCCTTTTTAGTCTTTGTTGCTTTTGGTTTTTCTTTCCAACTCAAAGAGTCTACTTTAATATTTCTTGCAGGTTTGGTTTACTGGTCACAAACCACTTTAGTTTTTGTTTGTCTGGGAACCTCTTTATTTCTCCTTCTATTATGAATACCAACCTTGCTAACTAGAGTATTCTTGGTTACAGATTCTTATCATTCAACCCATTGAATGTATTATGCCACTCCCACCTGGCTAGCCAAGTTTCTGTGGAGCGATATGCAGCTAGCCTAATGGGTCTTCCTATGTAAGTTATTGTCTTCTTTTGTCTTGCTACTTTCAGGATTTTTTCTTTATCACTATATTTTGCAAATTTAACTACAATATGTCTTGGTGTTGGCCTGCTTTTATTGGTTTTCATGGGAGTTCTCTGTGCCTCCTGGATTTGGATGTCTATTTCCTTTTCCAGATTAAGGAAATTTTTAGCTATAATTTCCTCAAATAAACCTTACATCCCCTTTCCTTCTGTTCTTCTTCCGGGACTCCTATGATACGAATGTTATTAAGTTTGATGGAGTCATCAAGTACCCTAAGTCTATTCTTATGATCCATAATTCTTTCTTTCTTTTGTTCAGTTTCATTATTTCCTTATTCTCTCTTCTATATCGCTTAGTTGTTCCTCTGCATTTTTCTATCCTTGTGGTCATTACGTCCAGTCTGTTTCAAATCTGTTATGGAATTTTTCATTTCTGATTTTTTAAATTTTTAATTTAAATTCAATTAATAAACATGTAATGTATTATTTGTTTCTGGGGTACAGGTCTGGGTTTCATCAGTCTTATATAATACACAGTGCTCGTTACAGCACATACTCTCCCCAATGTCTATCACCCAGTTTTCCTATCCTTCCAACCCTCTTCACTCCAGGAACCCTCAGTTTGTTTCCTATGATTGAGAGTCTTTTATGCTTTGTCTCACTCTCTGATTTCATCTTGTTTCATTTTTTCCCTCTATTTCCCTATGGTTCTCTTTTTTTTTTCTTTTTTTTTAAAGATTTTATTTATTTATTTGACAGAGAGAGAGAGAGAGAGAGAGATCACAAGTAGGCAGAGAGGCAGGCAGAGAGAGAGGGGGAAGCAGGCTCCCTGCTGAGCAGAGAGCCCGATGTGGGGCTCGATCCCAGGACCCTGTGATCATCACCTGAGCTGAAGGCAGAGCCTTGACCCACTGAGCTACCCAGGCGCCCCCCTATGGTTCTCTATCTTGTTTCTTAAATTCTACATATCAGTGATATCATATGATACTTGTCTTTTTCTGGTTGACTTATTTTGTTTTGCAGAATAACCTCTATTTCCAACCACATTGTAACAAGTGGCAAGATTTTTTAAAACTCATTTATCTCTGTGGTAAGTGTGTCCCTGGTGTCTTCCATACTTTTCGCAAGCTCAGCAAGCATCCTCATGATTGTTGATTTAAATTCTCCGTAAACATATTACTTACATTTGTTTCGATTAGCTCTCTGGCTATGACCTTTCTTGTTCTTTCTTTTGATATGAATTCCTCCATCTAGGCATTTTGTCTAAGTCTCTCTTTTCTCCTCTGTGTTAGAAAAGACTGTCATGTTTTCTGCTCTTGATAGTAATGACTTTATGAAGAAGAGCTCATATAATGTTCAGGGCCTAGTGTCTCAAGGAGGATTTCTGATGTGTGCTGTGTGTACTCTGCTGCTCTGTTTTGGCTAGTTGTCTGCAGAGGCTCGTCTTGTTTCCATTGTGCAGTGTTTGGTTCTTGGCCAGAGTGTGGCAAGTTTTAGCTAGGTGTGCTTTGGTCTGCCTCTTATATGAGATCTGATACTACTTCTACTAGAAGCGAATACCTGCAGAACTCTCTAGTTGATAGACATGGTGTGCAGAGGTTTCTGCTGGTCTTCTGGAGAAGGGGTTCACTGAAGTGGGCCTTAGGCAGACTTGCCTGAGTAAAGAAGTACCAAAAGAGCACAGTAGGGTGGCGCTTGATGTAAGCAGGCTAAGCAGCCAGTGTTGGTGCTATGCTGTTACTGAAGTTGGTTTATGCTGAGGACAGGGGAAGGAAGTGGTGCCAGCCAGGCCCTTTGTTCCTGGAGAGTGGTCTCTGTGCTTTTGCTCTCAGAGAGGCACTCCCAAAAGAGAAAGTAATTTCCCATTATATGTCCCAGGCATTTTTCAGATCACTGTTTTCATGCTGTCTGTCTCCAGGGTGATTGTCTGCCTGGAGCAGCACAATGAACTTTGGGCTTTTTCCTAGGCAAGTCTGCTAACATTTAAAACACCACACTGCAGGGACATGCTTTGGCACTGACCTGCACTGATCTTTTGGGGGAGAGTCTTACCATGCTGGAACAGATACAGTTTTGACCAAGATAGACAGTCACACCAGAGTCCAGAGGTATAGAATGTGGGAGAAAGCAAGATAAAGAGCCAGTGGCTGGATTAGCTACCCTCAGAAGTTGTCTCTCTTCTGATGTTGAGCGGTCAAGGATGGGAATGACATCTGCTGGCACTTTAGTCCCCAGAGTGCCATCTCTGTTAACACCACCTCTCCTAGATGGGTTCCAAGAAGAGTGAATTATTTCTCCCTATGTCCCTTAGCTGATCCTCAGATGGAGCAGTCTTCCCTGGGATTGTTTGCCTGTCTTGTCTCCTGGAGTAAGGCAGTGCCCCAGGGCCCTAACCCAGCCAAGCCCACTGACCTATAAAACTTCAGTCTTTGAGACTCACTGGCTGAAAAACTCATAAAAATCATTTTCCCAGCCTGTGGCTTTGGGGAAGTGCTCTCCTTGTGTGTATCCCTGTGTGTTCTACTCTCTCTTGTCTTTCCTGTGACTGGGGCTATCTCCCGTCTGCAGCACCCACAATCCATTTCTCACCCAAACCACATCTCCATACTTCCTGCCTTCCTGGATGAGGTCTCCTCTCTTCTTCTAGTTGTTCTGTCAGTCCTCAGGTCAAGTTCTTGGGTATTCAGTGTGAATTTATAGCTATTTAGCGGTGATGAATCAAGCCTATGGTTCTCCTACTATGCCACCATCTTTGTTCCTTCTCTTTATAAAACAAATAATTTAAGCCAACTCTCATAGTTAAGTTTAAGGAATTAAAATAAACTTACCTTGAAAATTAAAGGAAAGTATGAGAACAATAGCTCATCAGTTAGAATATTGGTAATTCTGATAGATAATATAAAAGGGAACTACACAAAAATTTTTACATTTAATGGTACAATAACTCAAATGAAAAATTCAGTAAGGACTTAGTATCAGATTTTTGGTGGTGCATAAATAATGAATCTTAGAACACTGAAAAAGTAAAAGAACTAACAGCTTATTTGAAAATAGGTCAATTGAGATTACCTAGCCTGAGGAAGAGAAAGAGAAAAGAATAGAGAAAAACAGAGCTTCAGTGGGAGAGGGGAGGTAAGATGGTGGAAGGGTAGGGGACCTTGTTTCATCTTGTCCCTTGAATTTAGTTAGATAACTATTAAATAATTCTGAACACCTATGAATTCAACCTGAGATGTAAGAAAATAATCACTGAAATTCTACAAATAGAAAAGTGACCACTTTTTGCAAGGTAGGAAGTTCAGAGAAGTGAATCTGAGGGGATATATCAGAAGACAAAGAGCGGGTGGGGTAGAGGTAGCCTTGGTAAGATAGCTACTGGAAAGTAATATAGCCCTGGAATGTAAAATCAGAACTTTTATAAATCTGCTCCAGTGAGAGACATCCCTGCCTGAAGGGTGCTCAGGTGGTGAAGTGGGGCAGAATCCTAGGTGCAACAGTGTGGTCTCAGGATCCCTGAGGTCACAGAAAGAATGAGGGTGCCTGAGCCAGCAGAGTTCCTGATCACTGGAATGGGGAAGTGGGTTATGGTTGATGAGCTGGAAGGGGGCTCTCAGCTTGGTTTGCCATAAACCATGAACCGTGACAGTTCTTTGTGTGTGTAGGTCTGCAAATGGCAGAAACATTTTGACCCTCTGCCTTATACCAGGAAGATCGGTTTGGGCATGCACCACAGGAGTCTGTAGGGTTTGGCACACAGAAAAGTGAAGACCATTTATTCCTGAGGCTTTACTAAAGAAAGAGACCATGATCGTTCAGCTCTGGAGCTGGAGATCAGGATGTGGCCATTTTTATTTTCATCCTCTAAAGAGGTGTGTATAGCCTACGGGGAACAAAAGCTACATCGAGGAACAAGAAGCAGCTTACATTGAGCCCAGCCCCCTGGCAAGGGACAGTGCAACTCAGCCCAGGCAAAGACAACTGAGATTCAGTGCAGCAGGGCCCTCCCTTAAACCAGCTGGAACAACAATTGAGCACCAAGTTTACAGAGCACACAGGACTGCAAATCTCCAGCACTGGGGGAAAATAGTACACAGAATTTGAATTTTTTTCTCATGATTTGTTCATCTTTCAGTTTAAATTTTCCTTTTCTTTTTTTCCTTTTCAACTTTTTTCCTTTTCTTATTTTATCAACTTTGTTTTTAAGACTTTTTTTAAATTTCATTTTTTGCATTTACATTTTATAAATATATTCTTAATTTTTGGCTTTCTTTCACTGTTTCATATATATATATACATACATATATATATAGTTTTGCTTTCTTGACAATTTTGGGGTTTATTGTCTTCTAACAAACAGACAAAATATACCCAGGATCAGATGAATCACCTTATTTTGTACACCTGGGAAATTATATTCTCTCTTTTTTCCCTTTTTTTTCCAGTTTCTGACCTCTTTGGATTTGTCTAGTTTGTATTTCACTTGGGTTGTGGTTAATATTTTTGATTTTTGTCCTCTTGTTCATCCATTCTTCTCTGGGTAAAATGCCTAGAAGGAGGAATTCACACACACACACACACACACACACACACAAGAACCAGAGGAAATACTCTCTGCTACAGAGCTAATCAACATGGATATAGGTAAAATTTCAGGGCTCAAATTCAGGATAATGATTATAAAGCTACTAGCTGGGCTTGAAAAAAAGCATAAACAACAGTAGAGAATCTCTTAGTGCAGAAAGAAAATCTAACCAGGCCGAAATTAAAAATGTTTTAATTGAGATGCAGTCTAAATTGATGCTGTAACAGCTAGGGTAAATAAGCAGAAAAGAGAGTCAGTGACATAGAAGACAAGTTGATGTAAGGGAAAGAAGCTAAAGAAAATAGAGAAAAACAATTAATGGACCATGAGGGGAGGCTCTGAGAGATCAGTGATACCATAAAGCAAAACAACATTAGAATTATTAGCATCTCTGAGGAAAAGGAAAGAGGGAGAGTGAAAGAAGGTATATTGGAGCAAATCATAGCTGAGAATTTCCCTAATCTGGGGAAGGAAACAGCCATTCAAGTTCAGGAGGGAAAGAGAACCACCCCCTCATCGATTAAAAAAAGATCAACATCCCAACATACAATAGTGAAGCTTGCAAATTTCAGAGATAAAGAGAAAATCCAACTCAAGACAGGAGGTTCTTAAACTACAGTGGTAGAAACATTAGCCAGGCAGCAGACCTATCTACAGAGACCTGGCAGGCCAGAAAGGGCTGGCATGATATATTCAGGGTATTAATGAGAAAAATATGAAACCAAGGATACTTTATCCAGCAAGGCAATCATTCAAAATGGAAGGAGAAATAAAGGGCTTCCAGGATAGACAGAAACTAAAACAATTTGTGACCACTAAACCAGCCCTTTAAGAAATATTAAAGGGGATCCTGCAAGTGAAGAAAGAGTCCAGAAGTAACATAGGCTAGAAAGAAACAGAGACAATCTATGGAAACAGGGACTTTACAGGTATTACAATGGCACTAAATTAATATCTGTCAATAGTTACTCTAAATGTAATTGGGCTAAATGCTCCAATCAAAAGACACAAGATATCACACTGGATAAAAAAAATCTATATACTGTCTACAAGACATGCATTTTAAACCTAAAGACACCTCCAGATTGAAATTTAAGGGGTGGAGAACAGCTTATCATGCTACTAGACATCAAAAAAAAGCTGGGGTACCAAATCCTCATATCAGACAACTTAGATTTTAAACCAAAGGATGTAGTAAGGGGTGAAAGGGGACATTATATCATACAAAAAGAGTCTAGCCAACAAGCTCTAATAATTAGATATTTATGCTCCTAACTTGGGAAGAGTCAATTATGTCGACCAATTAATAACCAAATTAATGAAGTACATTGGTACTAATACAATATTAGTAGGGCACCTTAATAGCCCACTCACAGCAGTGGACAGATCTTCTAAGCAGTAGATCAACAAAGAAACAAGGTCTTTGAATGACACACTGGACCAGATGGGCTTCACAGATATATACAGAGCATTTCATCCTAAAGCAACAAAATACACATTCTTCTTGAGCACACATGGAACATTATCCAGAGCAGATCACATACTGGGTCACAAATCAGGTCTCACCCAATACCAAAAGACTGGGATTATTCCCTGCATATTTTCAGACCACAGTGCTTTGACACTTGAACTCAATCACAAAAGGAAATTTGGAAGGAACTCAAACACTTGGAGGTTAAAGAGCATCCTACCAAAGAATAAATGGGTCAACCACGAAATTAATGAAGAATTTAAAAAATTCATGGAAACAAAGGAAAACGAAAACACAATAGTTCAAAACTTTTGAAATACAGCAAAGAAGTCAAATTCTCTCTCCTCCCAGATGACATGATACTTTATGTGGAAAACCCAAAAGACTCCACCCCCCAATTGCTAGAATTCATATAGGAATTCAGCAACTTGTAATAACATAAAATCAATGCACAGAAATCAGTTGCATTACTATACAGTCACTATGAGACAGAAGAAAGGAAAATTAAGGAATTGATACCATTTACAATTGCACCAAAAACCAGAAGAAAATAAGGAATAAACCTAACCAAAGGAGTAAAGGATCTGTACTCTAAAAACTACAGAACACTTATGAAAGAAATGGAGGAAGATACAAGTAAATAGAAAAATATTTCATGATCATTGATTGGAAGAATAAATATTGTTAAAATTTCTATGCTCTACCCAGAGGAATCTACACATTCAAAGCAATCCCTATCAAAGTGCCATTGACAATTTTCACAGAGCTGGAACAAGTAATCTTAAAGTTTACATGGAACCACAAAAGACCCTGAATAACCAAAAGAATGTTGAAAAAGAAAACCAAAGCTGAAGACATCACAATGCCAGACTTCAAGCTATAATACAAAAGAATAATCAAGAGAACATGGTACTGGCACAAAACAGACACATAGATCAATGGAACAGAATAGAGTATCCAGAAATGCACCCTCAATTGTCAACTAATCTTCAACAAAGCAGAAAAGAATATCCAATAGAAAAAGGGCAGTCTTTTCAATAAAGTGTGCTGGGAAAATTTGACAGCCACACATGGAAGAACAAAACTGGACTATTTTCTTACACCTTACACAAAAATAAACTCAAAATGGATGAAAGACCTCAATGTGAGACAGGAATCCATCAAAATCCTGGAGGAGGATCTTCATACTGTTTTCCAAAGTGGCTGCACCAACTTGCATTCCCACCAACAGTGGAAGAGGGTTCCCCTTTCTCCACATCCTCCCAACACGTGTTGTTTCCTGTCTTGTTAATTTTGGTCATTCTAACTGGTGTAAGGTGATACCTCAATGTGGTTTTGATTTGAATCTCCCTGATGGCTAATGATGATGAACATTTTTTCATGTGTCTGTTAGCCATTTGAATGTCTTCTTTGGAGAAGTGTCTGTTCATGTCTTCTGCCCATTTTTTGACATGATTATCTGTTTTGTGTGTGTTGAGTTTGAGGAGTTCTTTATAGATCTTGGATATCAGCCCTTTGTCTGTACTGTCATTTGCGAATATCTTCTCCCATTCCATGGGTTGCTTCTTTGTTCTGTTGACTGTTTCTTTTGCTGTGAAGAAGCTTTTGATCTTGATGAAGTCCCAAAAGTTCATTTTTGCTTTTGTTTCCTTTGCCTTTGGAGACATGTCTTGAAAGAAGTTGCTGTGGCTGATGTAGGAGAGGTTACTACCTATGTTCTTCTCTAGGATTTTGATAGATTCCTGTCTCACGTTGAGGTCTTTTATCCATTTCGAGTTTATCTGTGTGTATGGTGTAAGAAATGGTCCAGTTTCATTCTTCTATACATAGCTGTCCAATTTTCCCAGCACCATTTATTGAAGAGACTGTGTTTTTTCCACTGTATATTTTTTTCCTGCTTTGTCGAAGATTATTTGACCATAGAGTTGAGAGTCCATATCTGGGCTCTCTGTTCTGTTCCACTGACCTATGTGGGTTTTTTTATGCAAGCATCATGCTGTTTTGGTGATCACAGCATAAGGAATAACACGGAGGGCATTAGGAGAAGGAAAAGAAAAGTGAATTGGGGGAAATAGGAGGGGGAGACAAACCATGAGAGATGGTGGACTCTGAGAAACAAACTGAGGGGTTTGGAGGGGAGAGGGGTGGGGAGTGGGTGAGCCTGGTGGTGGATACTGGGGAGGTCATGTATTGCATGGAGCACTGGGTGTGGTGCATAAAAATGAATCTTGGAACACTGAAAAAATAAAATAAATAAAATAAAAAATTTTTTAAATCCTGTAGTAGAACACAGACAGCAATCTCTGTGACTGCAGCCATAGCAACTTCTTGCTAGACACATCTCCAAAGGCAAGGCAAACAAAAACAAAAAATGAACTATTGGGGCTTCATCAAGATAAAAGTTTCTGCACAGCAAACAGTCAATAAAACTAAAGGCAACCTATGGAATGGGAGATGATATTTGCAAATGACATATGGGATAAAGGGTTAATATCCAAGATCTCTAAAGAACTTATAAAACGCAACACCCAAAAAACAAATAATCCAATCAAGAAATGGGCACATATTGCATGGAGCACTGCGTGTGGTGCATAAACAATTAATTCTGTTACACTGAAAAGAAATAAATAATAATTAAAAAAAGAAATGGGCAGAAGACAGGGACAGACATTTCTGCAGAGAAGATATTCAGATGGCCAACAGACACATGAAAAACTGCTCAACATCCCATGGCATTAGGGAAATACAAATCAAAACCACCTCACACAAATCAGAATGGCTAAAATTAAGGTGGGAAATAACAAATGTTGGTGAGGACATGGAGAAAGGGGAACCCTCTTACACTGTTAGTGAGAATGAAAGCTTGTACAGCCACCCTGGAAAACAGTATGGATGTTCCTCAAAAAGTTAAAAATAGAGCTACCCTACACCTAGCAGTCACACTACTAGGGTATTTACCCCAAAGATAGAAAGGTAGTGACCCAATGGGGCAGAAGCACTTCAGTGTTTATAGCAGCAATGTCCACAATACCCAAACTGTGGAAAGAACCAAAATGTCCATTGACAGATGAATGGATAAAGAAGATGTGAGATATATATGTGTACACACACACACACACACACACACACAATGGAATATTCCTCGGCCATCAGAAAGGATGAATACTTTTTTTTTAAGATTTTATTTATTTATTTGACAGAGAGAGATCACAAGTAGACAGGCAGGCAGAGAGAGAGAGAGAGGGAAGCAGGCTCGCTGCTGAGCAAGGAGCCCGATGTGGGACTCGATCCCAGGACCCTGAGATCATGACCTGAGCCGAAGGCAGCGGCTTAACCCACTGAGCCACCCAGGCGCCCAGAAAGGATGAATATTTATCATTTACATTGACATGGTATGAAACTGGAGGGCATTATGCTGAGCGAAATAAGTCAAACAGAGAAAGACAATTATTACATAATTTCACTCACATGTGGAATATAAGAAACAGCACAAAGGATTGTAAGGGAAGGGAAGGAAAAACTGAATGGGAAGTCATCAGAGAGGAAGGAAACCATGACAGACTTTTATGTATAAGAGCAAAACTGAGGGTAGGAGGGTGGAGGGATGAGGTGATTGGGTGATGGGCATTAAAGAGGGCATGTGAAGTGATGAGCACTGGGTGTTATACACCACTGATGAACTATTTAACACTATATCTGAAACTAATGATATACTACTATATGTTGGCTAATTAAATTTAAATAATAAAAAGATTGTTTGTTCCAGCACTTTGAAAAATGCCATTGGTATTTGATTGTGATGGCATAAAAAGTATAGATTGTTCTGGACAACATAGACATTTTAACAATGTTTATTCTTCTGATCCATGAGCATGGAATTTTTTTTATCTTTTTGTGTCTTCTTCAATTTCTTTCATGAGTGTTCTGTAGTTTCTAGAGTATAGATCTTTGCCTCTTGGTTAGGTTTATTCCTACATATCTTATGGTTTTTGGTGCTATTGTAAATGGAATCAATTTCCTAATTCCTCTTTCTACAGTTACATTGTTAGTGTATAGGAAAGCAACTGTATAGTTGTGTATAGTTTATAGGAAAGCAACTAATTTCTGTGGAATGATTTTGTATACTGACACATTGCTGAATTGCTGTATGTGTTCTAGTAATTTAGGGGTGGGTATTTTGGGTTCCCCCCGTAAAGTATGATGTCATCTGTGAAGAGAGAGTTTGACCTCTTCTTTGCCAATTTGAATACCTTTTATTTATTTATGTATAAATAAATAATGAATACCTTTTATTTTATTATTGTTGTTGTCTGATTTCTGTTGCTAGGACTTCTAGTACTATGTTGAACAACAGTGATGAGAGTGGGCATCCTTGTGGTTCTCCTGATCTTACAGGAAATGTTCTCAGCTTTTCCCCATTAAGAATGATATTTGCTGTGGGATTTTCATTGATGATTTTTATGAAATTGATTAATGCGCCCTCTATCCCTATACTCTGAAGAATTTTAATCATGAAAGGATGCTGTATTTTGTCAAATGCTTTTCCTGCATCAATTGAGAGGACCTTATGGATCTTGTCTCTTATTTATATGTTCTATCACATTGGTAGATTTGCAAATGTTGAACTTCCCTTTCTTGCATCCCAGGGATAAATCACACCTGGTCATGATGGATGATCTTTTAAAGTACTGTTGGATCCTATTAGCTAGGATCTTGTTGAATTTGGTATTGATATTCATCAGGGATATTGGTCTAAAATTCTCCTTTTTGATGGGGTCCTTGCTTGGTTTTGGTATCAAGGTAATTCTAACCTCATAGAATGAGTCTGGAAGTTTTCCTAAAATTTGTATGGAACCAGAAAAGACCCCTAATCACCAAGGAAATGTTGGAAAAGAAAAACAAATCTAGGCACATAATGTTGCTTGATTTCAAGCTATATCAACAAGACAGCATGGCACTGGCACAAAAACAGACACATAGACTAGTGGAACAGAATAGAGAGCCCAGATATAGATTCCCAACTCTATGGGCAAATAATCTTTGACAAAGCAGGAAAAAATATCCAATGGAAAAAAAGACAGTCTCTTCAATAAACAGTGCTGGTAAAATTAGACAGCTATGTATAGAAGAATAAAACTCAAACATTCTCTTACACCATACACAAAGATAAACTCAAAATGGATGAAAGAGACAGATGAATGAGACAGGAATCCATCAAAATCCTAGAGGAGAATGGCCACAGCAACTTCTTTCAAGACACGTCTCCAAAGGCGAGGGAAACAAAAGTGAAAATAAACTTGTGGGACTTCATCAAGATCAAAAGCTTCTGTACAGCAAAGCAAACAGTCAACAAAACAAAGAGGCAATCCACAGAATGGGAGAAGATATTCAAAATGACACTACAGATAAAGCATGGATACCCAAGATCTATAAAGAACTTCTCAAACTCAACACCCAAAAAACAAATAATCCCATCAAGAAATGGGTAGAAGACATGAACAGACACTTCTCCAGTGAAGACATACAAATGTCTAATAGACACATGAACAAATTTTCATCATCATTAGTCATCAGGGAAATTCAATTCCAAACCACATTGAGATACCACCTTACACCAGTCAGAATGGCCAAAATTAACAAGACAGGAAACAACAAGTGTTGGGAGGATGTGGAGAAAGGGGACCCCTCTTACGCTGTTGGTAGGAATGCAAATTGGTACAGCCACTTTGGAGAACAGTGTGGAGATTCCTCAAGAAATTAAAAATAGAGCTTCCCTATGACCCTGCCATTGCACTGCTGGGTACTTACCCCAAAGATACAGATGTAGTGAAAAGAAGAGCCATCTGTACCCCAATGTTTATAGCAGCAATGGCCACTGTCACCAAACTGTGGAAAGAACCAAGATGCCCTTCAATGGACGAATGGATAAGGAAGATGTGATCCATATACACTATGGAGTATTATGCCTCCATCAGAAAGGATGAATACCCAACTTTTGTAGCAACATGGACGGGACTGGAAGAGATTATGCTGAGCGAAATAAGTCAAGCAGAGAGAGTCAATTATCATATGGTTTCACTTATTTGTGGAGCATAACAAAGAACATGGAGGACATGGGGAGATGGATAGGAAAAGGGAGTTGCGGGAAATTGGAGAGAGAGATGAACTACGAGAAACTATGGACTCTGAAAAACAGTCTGAGAGTTTTGAAGGGGCAGGGGTTGGGAGGTTGGGGGAGCCTGGTGGTGGGTATTATGGAGAGCACGTATTGCATGGAGCACTGAGTGTGGTGCATAAACAATGAATTCTGTCACACCAAAAAAAATTAATTTAATAAGATAAATAAAAATACAAAAATAAAATATTAGTATTCAAAACCAATATAGGTGATAATGAAAATTATGTTGGGGTTATCAGGTGTGATTGTGATCAAATCAGAACAGTTCTTGATACAATAAAATTTCAGCTGTCAATAAAATAAAATAAAATATAGTTGTATATTGTAATCTCCAACGTAATTACTTAGAAAACACCTCAAAAATGTAGTAAAATAGCATAAACAATATATTCTGGAACACTGAAAAGAAATTTAAAAAATTAAAATTTAAAAAATATATATTCTTTCCGGGCGCCTGGGTGCTCAGTGGGTTAAAGCCTCTGCCTTCCGTTCAGGTCATGATCCCAGAGTCCTGGGATCGAGCCTCACATCAGGCTCTCTGCTCAGGGGGGAGCCTGCTTCTCCCTCTCTCTCTGCCTGCCTCTCTGCCTGCCTCTCTGCCTACTTGTGATCTCTATCTGTCAAATAAGTAAATAAAAAATCTTTTAAAAAAATGTAGTAAAAGATAGTTCTGGTAGAAGATGGTGATATAGGAAAACCCTGAACTCACCTCTTCCATGGAACACACCAAATCAGAGAAGTACACCTGTTTACAGAATAATTCCTCCTGGAGAAGAACAGAGAGGCAACTGAATAGCTTCTGCAGAACAAAAGATAGAGGGAATGGCAAAAGAAAATAGCAAGAGAGATAGAGACATGGGTGCCCACTGCATGGAAATCTCCAGGACCCCCACATCACTCTAGCCACAAACCCAGCCAGCCAGCAATGTCACTAACCACACACAGTCTATATAGGAGAAATGTACACAAGACTATTCTTTCAAGTTAAGGAGAAACAAATGTTACATCTAAACCGTAGAAATAAACACAGAAAATCAAGCATTTTGAGGAGATAGAGGAATAAGCTCCTAAAGAGAGAATAAGACAAAACCTCAGAAAAAGAACTAAATGAAACAGAGATGTGCAATATGCCTGATAAAGAATGTAAAGTAATGCTCATAAAGATACTGGACTGGAGAGAAAAGTGAAGGAACTCAGTAAGACCTTCAATAAAGAGATACAAAGTTAAAAAAATAACCAATCAGAGTTGAAAAATGCAACAAATGAAATAAAAAACCCACTAGAGGGAATCTACAGTAGACCAGTGGCTGCAGAAGAATATATCAGCAATCTGGAAGACAGGGTAATGGAAAGCACCCAAGCTGAACAGCAAAAAGAGAAAAGAATTTTTTTTTTAAATGAGGCCAAGTTAACAGATCTCTTGGGCAACATCAAGCAAAAAAACATTTGCATTATAGGCGTCCCAGAAGGAGAAGAGAGAGAGAAAGGTGTAGAAAACTTATCTGAAGGGATAATTGCTGCAAACTTCATTAACCTAGAGAAGGAGAGAGATATCTAGATTGAAGAAGAACAGAAAGTTCCAAATAAGATGAACCCAAAGAGATCCATACCGTGACACATAATAAATAAAATGTCAAAGGTTAAAGATAAAAGGAGAATTTTAAAAGCAATTTTAAAAGCAAAAGAGAAGGGAAAAGTTACCTACAAGGA
Organism: Meles meles; assembly: GCF_922984935.1. NCBI lineage: Eukaryota > Metazoa > Chordata > Mammalia > Carnivora > Mustelidae > Meles > Meles meles. Next base: position 46,945,080 of record NC_060087.1, on the reverse strand, counting down.
AAAACTTGTAAGTCTGCCTGCTGATTTTTCAGCAGGAACTCTTCAAGCCAGAAGGGAATGGCATGATATATTCAAAGTGCCGAAAGCTAAAATCCTACAACCAAGAATACTCTAACTGGTAAGACTATCCTTCAGATTTGAAGGAAGGATGGTTTCCCAGACAAACAAAAGATTAAGGAGATTATCACCACCAAACCAGACTTGCACAAAATGCTAAAGGTACTTCTTTAAGTGCAAAAGAAATGGCCATAATTATATGTAAGAATATTATTAATAAAAAGATGAAAAATGTGACAGCATATACATGAAATGAGGAGGAAGGAGTAAAAAAAATAGAAAGAAGTGTTTTTTTAGAATGTGTTTGAACTTAAATGACCACCATATTAATATAGACTGCTATATACTTAAAGTGTTACATAAAAATTTCATGGTAACTGCAAACCCCAAACCTATAACAGTTACATAAAAAATCAAGAGGAAGAAAGCCAAACATAACATTACAGAAACTTATCAATAACAAAGAAAGTGAGAGAAGAAGAAAGGAACAGAGAAGAACTACAAAACAACCAGAAAACAAATAGCAAAATGTCAATATGTACATGCCTATTGATGATTAACTTATTTCTTTTCATTTTATTTTTTCAGTGTTCCAAGATTCATTGTTTATGCACCACATCCAGTGCTCCATCCAATACATGCCCTCCTTAATACCCACCACCAGACTCATCCATTCCTCCACCCTCCTCCCTTCCAAAACCCTCAGTTTGTTTCTCAAAATCCAGTCTCTCATGGTTCTTCTCCTTCTCCAATTTCACCCCACTTCACTTTTCCTTTCCTTCTCCTAATGTCCTCTGTGTTATTCCTTAGGCTCCACAAGTAAGTGAAACCATATGATAATGACTTCCTCTGCTTGACTTAGTTCACTCAGCATAATCTCCTCCAGTCCCACCCATGTTGATACAAAAGTTGGGTATTCATCTTTTCTAATGGTGGTATTGTATTCCATTGTATATATGGACCACATCCTTATCCATTCATCTGTTGAAGGGCATCTCCACTCTTTCCATAGTTTGGAGATTGTGGCCATTGCTGTTATGAGCATTGGGGTACATATAGCCCTTCATTTCACTACATCTGTATCTTTGGTGTAAATACCCAGTAGTGCAATTGTAGGGTTATAGGGTAGCTCTATTTTTAATCTTAAGGAATTCCACACTTTTTTAAAAAAATATTTTATTTATTTATTTGACAGACAGAGATCACAAATATGCAAAGAGGTAGGCAGTGGGGGGAAGCAGGCTCCCTGCTGAGCAGAGAGCCCAATGTGGGGCTTGATCCCAGGACCCCAAGACCATGACCCGAACCGAAGGTGGAGGCTTAACCCACTGAGCCACCCAGGTGCCCATCCACACTGTTTTCTAAAGTGGCTGCACCAACTTGCATTCCCACCAACAGTGTAAGAGGGTTCCCTTTTCTCCACATCCTCTCCAACACACGTTGTTTCCTGTCTTGCTAATTTTGGCCATTCTAACTGGTGTGAGGTGGTATCTCGATGTGGTTTTAATTTGAATCATCCTGATGGCTAGTGATGATGAGCATTTTTTTCATGTGTCTGTTAGCCATTTGTATGTCTTCTTTGGAGAAGTGTCTGTTCATGTCTTCTGCCCATTTTTTGATGTGATTATCTATTTTTTGAGTGTTGAGCTTGAGGAGTTCTTCATAGATCTTGGATATCAGCTCTTTGTCTGTAATGTCATTTGCGAATATCTGCTCCCATTCTGTGGGTGACCTCTCTGTTTTGTGACTGTTTCCTTTGCTGTGCAAAAGCTTTTGATCTTGATGAAGTCACAAAGTTCATTTTTGCTTTTGTTTCCTTTGCCTTTTGAGACATGTCTTGAAAGAAGTTGCTGTGGCCAATGTTGAAGAGATTACTACCTATTTTCTCCTCTAGGATTCTGATGGACTCCTGACTCACGCTGAGGTCTTTTATCCATTTCGAGTTTATCTTCGTGGATGGTGTAAGAGAATGGTTGAGTTTCATTCTTCTCTGCATAGCTGTTGAAGGGCATCTCGGCTCTTTCCATAGTTTGGCGCATAGTTTCTCAGTACCATTTATTGAAGAGGCTGTCTTTTTCCACTATGTATTTTTTTCCGGCTTTGTCAAAGATTATTTGACCATAGAGCTGTGGGTCCCTATCTCAGCTTTCTATTCTGTTCCACTGGTCTATGTGTCTGGTTTTTTTGGCAGTACCATGCTGTCTTGATGATCACAGCTTTGTAGTAAAGCTTGAAATTAAGCAACATGATGCCCCCAGTTTTGTTCTTCTTTTTCAACATTTCCTTATCAGTTCGGGGTCTCTTCTGATTTCATACAAATTTTAGGATTGTTTGCTCCAGCACTTTGAAAAATGTCAGTGGAATTTTGATCGGAATGGCATTGAAAGTATAGATCACTCTAGGCAGTATATACATTTTAACAATGTTTATTCTTCTAATCCATGAGCATGGAATGTCCTTCCAATTTTGTGTCTTCTTCAATTATTCTCATGAATGTTCTGTAGTTCCTTTAGTACAGATCCTTTATCTCTTCGGTTAGGTTTATTCCCAGTATCTTATGGTTCTTGGTGCTATAGTAAACAGAATCGATATCCTAATTTCCCTTTCTGTGTTTTCATTGTTAGTGTATAAGAAGACAATTGATTTCTGTCCATTAATTTTGTATCCTGCCACACTACTGAATTGCTGTATGAGTTCTAGCAATTTGGGGTGGAGTCTTTTGGGTTTCCCATATAAAGTATCATATCATCTGCGAAGAGAGAGAGTTTGACTTCTTTGCCAATTTGAATACCTTTTATTTCTTTTTGTTGTCTGATTGCTGTTTCTAGGACTTCTAGTGCTACGTTGACAAGAGTGGTGAGAGTGGGCATCCTTGTCATGTTCCTGATCTCAGCAGGAAGGCTGTCAGCTTTTCCCCATTGAGAATGATATTCACTGTGGGTTTTTCATTGATAGGTTTTATGAAGTTGAGGAATGTTCCCTCTATCCCTATACTTTGAAGTGTCTTAATCAGGAACAGATGCTGTATCTTGTCAAATGCTTTTTCTGCATCAATTGAGAGGACCATGTGGTTCTTCTCTCTTCTCTTATTGATTTGTTCTATCACATTGATTGATTTGCGAATGTTGAACCACCCTTGCATCCCAGGGATAAATCCCACTTGGTCGTGGTGGATAATCTTTTAACGTACTGTTGTATCCTATTAGCTAGGATCTTGCTGAGAATCTTAGCATCCATATTCATCAGGGATATTGGTCTGAAATTCTCCTTTTTGATGGGGTCTTTGTCTGGTTTGGGGATCAGGGTAAAGCTGGTTTCATAGAAAGAGACTAGACGTTTTCCTTCTGCTTCTATTTTTTGAAATAGCTTTGGGAGAATAGATATTATTTCTTCTTTGAAAGTTTGGTAGAATTCCCCTGGGAATATGTTAGATCCCAGGCTCTTAGTTTTTTGGGGAGGAGGTTTTTGATCACTGCTTCAATCTCATTACTAGATATTGGTCTATTCAGGTTGTCCATTTCTTCCTGTTTCAGTCTTGAAAGTTTATAGATTTCAGGAATGTATCCATTTCTTCTAGGTTGTTTAACTTATTGGCATATAACTGTTGATAATAATTTCTGATGATTGTTTCTTTCAAAGAACCAACTTCTAGTTTCATTGATGTGTTCTACTGTATCTCTAATTTCTAACTCATTGATCTCTGCTCTAATCTTGATTATTTCACTTTTTGTGCATGGAGTTCGCTGAATTTGTTGTTGATTTTCCAGTTCTTTAAGGTGTAGAGACACCTGGTGTATTCTGGATTTTTCAATTTTTTGAGTGAGGCTTGAATGGCTATGTATTTCCCCCTTAGGACCGCCTTTGCCATATCCCATATGTTTTGGACTGGTGTGTCTCCAATCTCATTGGTTTCCATGAATTGTTTAAGTTCTTCTTTGATTTCCTGGTTGATCCAAACATTCTTGAGCAGGTTTATCTTTAGCTACCAAGTGTTTGAATTCCTTGCAAACTTTTTCTTGGGGTTGAGTTCCAGTTTCAAAGTACTGTGGTCTGAGAATATACAGGAAATATCTGTCTTTTGGTATTGGTTGAGCCCTGATTTGTGACCCAGTATGCGGTCTATTCTGGAGAAGGTTCCATGTGCACTCGAGACGAACGAGTATTCTGTTGTTTTAGGGAGGAATGTTCTGTATGTATCTATGAGGTCCGTCTGGTCCAATGTGTCATTCAATGCTCTTGTTTCTTTATTGATTTTCTGCCTGGATGGTCTGTCTGTTACTGAGAGTGGCATGTTAAGATCCCCTATGGAGAGGAGAAGGGAGTTGAGGGAAATTGGAAGGAGAGATGAACCATGAGAGACTATGGACTCTGAAAAACCACCTGAGGGTTTTGAAGGGGCAGGGGTTGGGAGTTTGGGGAACCAGGTGGTGGGTAATAGGGAGGGCACATATTGCATGGAGCACTGGGTGTGGTGCAAAAACAATAAATACGGTTATGCTGAAAATAAATAAATAAATATCCCCTATGATTAATGTGTTCATATCAATACGACTCTTTTGATTAACCGTTGTCTTATGTAGTTGGCTCCTCCCATATTGGGCGCATAAATATTTACAATTGTTAGAACTTCTTCATGGATAGAACCTTTAAAAATGATGTAGTGTCCTTCTGTATCTCTGACTACAGTCTTTAGCTTAAAATCTAATTTATCTGATATGAGAATCACTACCCCAGGTTTCTTTGGGGGTCCATTGGCATGAAAGATGGTTCTCTATCCCTTCACTCTCAGTCTGGATGTATATTTATGTTCTAAAGTTGTCTCTGTAGTCAACATGTGGATGGGTCCTGTCATTTTATCCAGTCTGCAACCCTGTGTCTTTTTATGGGAGCATTTAGGCTGTTCACATTGAAAGTGATTATTGAAAGATAAGTTTTTATTGACATCATGTTGCCTGTGAAGTCCTTGTTTCTATAGATTGTCTCTATAAATTTCTGTTCTATGTCACTCTTGGGTTCTTTCTTCTTTTCTAGGACCCCCCTTAATATTTCTTGCAGTGCCGTCTTGGTGGTCACATACTCTTTTAAACCTTGCCAATCTTGGAAGCTCTTTATCTCTCCATCCACTTTGAATGTCAGCCTTGCTGAATAAACTGTTCTTGACTGAATGTTCTTCTCATTTAGTGGCCTGAACATGTCTTGCCAGCCCTTTCTGGCTTGCCAGATTTCTGTGGACAGGTCTGACATTATTCTGAAGGACCTTCCTCTGTAGGTGAGGAATCTCTTCCCCCTAGCTGCCCTTAAGACCTCTTGTTTAAAATTATGATTTATGAATTTCATAATCAAGTTTCTGGAGGTTATATTTGTTGAACTCAGGGGGTGCCCTTTCTGCCTCTAGGTCATGAACACTTGTTCCATTCTCCAAACTGGGGAAATTTTCATCCAGAAGTTATTCAACTATATCTTCTAGTCTTCTCTCTCTCTCTTTTTTTTTAATTTATTTATTTATTTTTTCAGCATAATAGTCTTCTCTCTTTACCCACCCCCTCAGGGATCCCAATAATTCTCACACTGGAACATTTCATGGCTTCACTTATTTCCCTAATTCTGTTTTAATGGCTTCTAAGCTGTTTGTTCCCGGCCTCTTCCTGATCTTCCTTCTTTATCAGTTTGTCCTACAGATCACTAATTCTATCTTCTGCCTTGGTTACCCTAGCTGTTATAGTATTTAGATTAGATTGGATCTCATTGATAACATTTTTAACTTCTGCCAGATCAGATTTTACTTCCCCCCTTAGAGAGTCTATGTTGTGACTAATTGTTTCTCCAACCTAGCCATTACCTGGATAACTGTTACCCTGAATTCCCTTTCTGACATACTGTTTATGTCTGTATCCAATAGTTCTGTGGGAGAGGACACAGTCTCTGAATTTTCCCTCTGTTGGATGTTCTAGTCATTTTGGTGAGAGATGGTTGAGGGGATGTATAGCTGAATATATCAGCCATGATCCAGGCAAGGTACACCCTCTCCACTGATGTCTTCTCTCCCCCCACCCCAACAGAGATCCAGAATTGTATAATCTTACATCTCAGGCTGGTTTCCTGGGTGTTCATAATGTTCTGGTAGATATTTAGTTCGCTTTAGGGAACCGGTTGAAACGGGGTCTCCTATTTCTCCACCATCTTGCCCTTCCTCTCCACCCATGCCTATCAATAATTAATTTAAATGTAAATGGCTTAAATGCTCCAATCAAAAGAAATAAGGTGGCAGAATGTATAAATAAATGAGATCCATCTATATGCTGCCTACAAGAGACACACCTCAGACCTAAAGACACATGCAGACTGAAAGTAAAAAGATGGAAAACCATTTACCATGAAAATAGAAGCAAAAAAAAAGTCAGAGTAGTAATACTTATACCAGACAAAATAAAATTTAAAACAAAAGATGTAATGAGACAAAGAAAGGCATTACATAATGATAAAGGGATCAACCCAATAAGAGGATATAACCATTGTAAATATCTACACACCCAACACTGGAGCACTTAAATACATAAAGCAAATATTAGCAGACATAAAGAGAAAAAATTATAGTAATAGAATAATAGTAGGGGGCTTTAACACTTCACTTACATCAATGGATAAACTATCCAGAAAAAAAATCAATAAGGAAATAGTGTCTTAGAAAGACACATTAGACCAGATGGCCTTAACATATATAGAACATTCATTCCAAAAACAACAGAATGTACATCATTTTCAAATGCACATGGTACATTGTCTAGATTAGATCACATATTAGTCCACAAAACAAGCTTCAATAAATTCAAGAAAGCTGAAAGCATACCATGCATCTTTTCTGACCACAACAGTATGAACCTAGAAAGAAATCACAAGGAAAAAAAAAACCAGAAACACATGGAGGCTAAGCAACATGATAAAAACAATCAACAGGTCATCGAAGCAATCAAATAAGAAATTTAAAAATACATGGAAACAAATGAAAATGAAACACAACAGTCAAAAAGTCTTTGGGATGAGGTGAAAACAGTTCTAAGAGGAAAACATAAAGTGATACAGGCCTACCTCAAGAAACAAGAAAAGGCTCAAATAAACAATTTAACTTTACACCTGAAGAAACTAGAAAAAGAACCAAGTGAAAGACAAATAGGATGAAGGAAATAATAAAAATCAAAACAGAAACAAATGACACAGAGACCAGAAAAAAATTTTAGAAATCAATGAAACCAAGAGCTGGTCCTTTGAAAAGATAAATAAAATTGGCAAACCCTTAGCTAGACTCATAAAGCTAAAAAGGAGAAAAAACCAAACTAAATAAAAGCAGAAACATAGGAGAAGCAACAACTGATACCATAAAAATATCAAGAATTATGAGAACATACTATTAAAAAATCATATGCCAACAAATTGGACAACATAGAATAAATGGATAAATTCCTAGAAGCATACAATCTTCCAAAACTGAATCAAGAAGACATAGAAAATCTGGATAGACCAATAACTAGTAATGAAATCAAATTGGCAATTTAAAAAGCTATGAAAAATTTAAGTCCAGGACCAAATGGATTCACTGGTGAATTCTGCCAAACATCTAAAAAACAGTTATTTACCCAACCTCAAACTATTGCAAAAAAAAAAAAAAGAAAAAGAAAAGGAAACTTCCAAATACATCCTATGAGGCCAGCATAATACTAATACCAAAATTAGACAAAGACACCACAAATAAACTACTCCCCAATATCCCTAATGAGCATAGATACAATAATACTCAACAAAGTACTAGAACATTGCATTGAACAATACATTAAAAAGATCATTCACCACAACTGAGTGGAATTTATTCTGGGGGTGCAAGGATGGTTCAATATTCACAAATCAATTGATGTAATACATCACATCAACAAACAAAGATAAAAATCATATGATCATTTCAATAGATACAGAAAAAGAATTTGACAAAATTCAACATACATTCATGATAAAAACTCTCAACAAGGAAGGAACATACCTCAACATAATAAAGGCCATATATGAAAAATCCACAGCTAACATCTTACCCAATGAAGAAAAGCTGAGAACTTTTCCTCTAAAATTAAAAACAAGACAAGAATGTCCATTCTCACTGCTTTTTTTCAACATAATATTGGAAGTCCTAGCCATACCAATCAAACAAGAAAAAAAATAGAGGCATCCATATTGGTAAAAGAGAAGTTAAACTGTCCCTATTTGCAGACGACATGACACTACCTATAGAAAACCCTAAAGACTCCACCAAAATATTACTAGAAGTTATAAATGAATTTACCAAAGTTGCAAGATACAAAATTAATACACAGAAATCAGTAGTGTTTCTATACACTAACAACAAATTGGCATAAAGAGAAATAAAGACATCTATATAACATTCTACTAAAAACAGCAAAATACACATTCATCTCAAGTGTTCATGGAACATTCTCCAAGGTAGATCATATTCTAGGCCATAAAATGGCCTCAATAAATTTAAAATGTTGAAGTATGTTCTCCAAACATAATGGAATTAAATCAGAAATCAGTAACAGAAGGAAAGTTGAAAAATTCATAAATATGTTGAAATTAAACAATACTTTCCTATGTAACTAACGGTTCAGAGAAGTAACCATAAATTTTTTTCACTACATGTGTATCTTTGGAGTAAATACCCAGAGTGCAATTGTTGGGTCCTAGGATAGCTCTCTTCTTAACATCTTGAGGAACTTCCATACTATTTTCCAGAGTGGCTGTACCAACTTGCATTTCCACCAACACTGTAAGAGGTTTCCACTTTCTCCACATCCTGGTCAATATTTTTTGTTTCATGTTTTGTTAATTTTTGCCATTCTAACTGGTGTAAGGTGATATCTCATTGTGGTTTTGATTTGTATTTCCCTGATGGTTAATGATGTTGAACATTTCTTCATGTGCCTGTTAAACATTTGTATGTCTTTTTTAGAAAAGTGTTCATGTCAGGGCGCCAGGGTGACTCAGTGGTTAAGCCTCTGCCTTCAGCTCAGGTCATGATCTCAGGGTCCTGGGATAGAGCCCTGCATCGGGCTCTCTGCTTGGTGGGGAGCTGGCTTCCCCCTCTCTGTCTGCCTGCCTCTCTGCCTACTTGTTATCTCTCTCTCTCTCTCTGTCAAATAAATAAATAATTTGTTTTAAAAAGGAAAAGTGGGGTGCCTGGGTGGCTCAGTGTGTTAAGCCGCTGCCTTCGGCTCAGGTCATGATCTCAGGGTCCTGGGATCGAGTCCCGCATCGGGCTCTCTGCTCGGCAGGGAGCCTGCTTCCCTCTCTCTCTCTCTCTCTCTCTGCCTGCCTCTCTGTCTACTTGTGATCTCTCTCTGTCAAATAAATAAATAAAAATCTTTTAAAAAAATAAATAAATAAATAAAAAGGAAAAGTGTTCATGTCTTCTGCCCATTTTTTGACTGGTTTATTAGTTTTTCAAGTATTGAGTTTGAAAAGTTCTTTATAGATCTTGGATACCAGCCCTTTATTTTTAGTGTCATTTGCAAGTGTCTTCTCCTATTCTGCGGGTTACCTCTTTGTTGACTGTTTCCTTTACTGTGAAGAAGCTTTTTATCTTGATGAACTCCCAAAAGTTCATTTTCACTTTTGTTTCACTTGCCTTTGGAGACATTTTTTTATTCTGTTTTTTATTTTTTATTTTATTTTTTTTCAGTGTTCCAAGATTCATTGTTTGTGTGCCATTACCCCAAAGATACAGATGCAGTGAAAAGAAGGGCCATATGTACCCCAATTCTCATAGCAGCGATGTCCACTATCAGCAAGCTGGAGACTTGTCTTGAAAGAACTTAGAGTGACCAATGTTGAAGAGGCAACTGCTTATGTTCTCCTCCAGGATTTTGATGGATTCCTGTCTCACATTGAGGTCTTTCATCCACTTTGAGTTTATCTTTGTGCATGGTGTAAGAGAATGGTCCAGTTTCATTCTTTTATACATAGCTGTCCAATTTTCCCAGCACCACTGTTTAAGGAATCAATTCCATTCACCAGAGCAACAAAAACCATAAGATACCAAGGAATAAACCTAACCAAAGAAGTAAAGGTTCTATACTCTAGAAACTACAGAACACTTGTGAAAGAAATTGAGGAAGACACAAAAAGATGGAAAAATATTCCAAGCTCATTGATTGGAAGAATAAATATTGTTAAAATGTCTATCATCCCCAGAGCTACTTACACTTTCAATGCCATCCTTATTAAAATTACCATTGGCATTTTTAAAAGAGCTGGAACAAAAAATCCTAAAATTTGCATGGAACCAGAAAAGACCCCAAATCGCCAAAGGAAGGATGAAAAAGAAAAACAAAGCTGGAAGCATCACATTGCCTGACTTCAAGCTATAATTCAAAGCTGTGATCACCAAGACAGCATGGTATTGACACAAAAACAGACCCATAGACCAATAGAACAGAATAGAGATTCCAAAAATTGACCCTCAACTCTAGGTCAACTAATCTTTTTATTTTATTTTATTTTATTTCATTTCATTTTAATTTTTTCAGTGTTCCAATATTCATTGTTTATGTACTGCACCCACTGCTCCATGCAATACGTGCCCTCCTTAATACTCACCACCAAGCTCATCCATCCCCCCACCTCCCTCCCCTCCAAAACCCTCAGTTTGTTTCTCAGAGTCCACAGTCTCTCATGGTTCATCTCCCCCTCCGATTACTAATCTTTGACAAATCAGGAAAAAATATCCAATGGAAAAAAGACAGTCTCTTCAATAACTGAAAAAATACTTTAAAACTGAGATCGTTTCCATAAAGAAAACAGAGTGCCATGGTTTAGAATACTGTGTGAGAACCTAATTTAGGAGATGTGACAAGTACTGTTGGTTTCCCACTCCAAATCATCATAAGCCCCTTTATTTGCTGACAGAGATGCCCTCTCATCACAAAAACCCAGAGAACTAAACATTCACTTTCTCAGCCTCCTTCACAACTAAGTAGTAGGTATGTGACCCATATCTGGCCAATGGCACCTGAGAAGTCTGATCTGAGGCTTCTTGGAGAGATTTCCCTTCCTGATAGAAATGCAAAGAAATTTTTCTTTCCTGTTTTTTGATATATGAAGACCCCTGAGGGGACTAGGTGGATTACAAAAGCCAAAACATTTTCTGCTCTTAGGCCACTACTTTTCTGGTCCTTCTCTCAAAACTTTTCTTAAAGCAGTTCAGGGTTGGAGGCTTCTGCAGCACTCTATCCAATCAGGATATAGGAGAGGCACTAAGGAAACTAAGGGAATTCACTGCTGTGTTTTTCCTCAAGTCCCAATGTCCCTAGGCAGTTTATCTTCCTTCCACTTTCAGAGTCTTCATATGCTTGTTTGTCGTGTATGTCCAGAGCTTATTAGTTCTATGAGACAAGACCTAGGAAGAATGGGATTATTCCACCTGGGAAAACTGGGAGCCCAGAAATTAGTTTTAAATGTTTATTCTGGTTGCTCTGTAAAGCTTGGTTTATATGGAGGCAAAGATAGAGCATGGATACCTACTAGGAAATTGTTACATTGTTCAGGACAGAGATGGTAGCTTGGACTAAAGTGATAGCAATGGAATCAGTTACAGACAGATCAGAGATATATGTTGGAAAGAGAATTAGGTGAACTTATTACTGAAACTTGCTATTACTATTCCCATTTGGAATGGGGAATGAGTAAAAGTAAGGAATCTAGCAGAAACCATTCAATATCTGGAATTTTCAGAGATGGGGGAGACTGAGGTAGAGCTGATTTTCAAGGGGAGAGGAAAGGATGCAGCATTTTTGTTCTGAACATGTTAAATATGAAATATCTGTGCAACATCCTAGCAGAACGGTCATGTGATCAGTTGAATATATAAATCTAGAGCCTGGAGGAGTGGTCTAGGCTAGAGAGTTTAAATTGGGAATCTTCATATTAAAATTTGGGGACTAGACAAAATCACTTAGGGAGAACATGAGGAAAGGGAAGAGGGCCAGGAACATGTCCTGAGGAGTTCCAATATGTAGAGGCAGAGTAAATCATAAGAGAAGTATGAAAAGAGGAGGCCAGAGATGTACGGGGCATACTTAAAAATCTTCTGTGACTCTGGTGTCATAGAAGCTGAGAAAGGAAAACACTTCAAAAATGAAGGAGTGGTAAATTGTCCAAAATCCTGATGAAAGCAAGAATTAGAAGTTAGCAAGGTGGCTACTGGATTTGGCAACATGGTCTACTTGTCATATTGACATATTTCAGTTGAATTATGAGGTTGGAAGACAAATTTGAATGGGTTGATGAGTAAAGGGAAGTGAAGAAGTAGTAGCCATAAAGAGTATAGACAATAAGTTTGAGAAGAGTGGCTTTGAAGGAGAACAGAAATATTCATTCATTTACTCTGCAAACAGTTGCTGAATGACTAATACAGGGTAGATATTACCTAGGCTCTGGGGATGTATCTGTGAACAAGCCAGGTGGAATAAGCTCTAATATGGAAAATTACCTGGTTAAGAGGACTTTGGGGTTAGAAAAACTAGAGTATATCAATAATCTAGTTGAAAGAAAAATACTATTCTGCAGGAGAGTGCATAACACAAGAAGAAAAGTCCTTCAGAAGGCAAAAGAGAATCATAGACTGAGAAAATATTTATCACCAGTACCTTGTGAAAATTACTTGAAGATGATCTCTAAACAATGAAGCAAAGTTAGTTTAAATATCAATTTCTAAATAAACTGAGGGTTGCTGGGGAGTGGTGGGGGAGAGATGGGTGGCTCGGTTATGGGCATTGGGGAGGGTATGTGCTATAGTGAGTGCTGTGAATTGTGTAAGACTGATGATTCACAGACCTGTAGCTCTGAAGCAAATAATACATTATATGTCAATAAAAAATATAAATCAATCAATCTATCTATCTATCTATTTCTAGTTTGAAAATAATGATTCTTTATCCATTCGTCTGTTGAAGGGCATCTTGGCTCTTTCACAGTTTGGGAGCACTGGATGTGGTGCATAAACAATGAATCTTGGAACACTGAAAAAATAAAATAAATTTTAAAAAAACAAAAATGAAAAAATAAATGTAATAAATAAATAAAATGAAAATAATGATTCTTCAACATTTATTGTCGTTTTTTCAAGTGTACAGAAAAATTATGAAAATGGTACAATGAACACTCATATATCCACCATCTAGATTCTATAAATAATATTTAGCTAAATTTGTTTTGTCACATGCTTAGCAACTCATATTACTTTTTTTTTTTATTTTTTCAGCGTAACAGTATTCATTGTTTTTGCACAACACCCAGTGCTCCATGCAATATGTGCCCTCCCTATTACCCACCACCTGGTTCCCCCAACCTCCCACCCCCACCCCTTCAAAACCCTCAGGTTGTTTTTCAGAGTCCATAGTCTCTTATGGTTCACACTCATATTACTTTTTGATGCACTTACAAGTGTTAGAGACATCAATACACTTCATCCCTAAGCACTTCAAAATGCATAAAAAATAATTATTTCAGCACATGTGTTTAACCCAACTGAAACAACCTAAGATAAAGATAAGATAAAAAAAAGATAAGAAAAACTCTTTATAAGTGAACAGCAAGTAGAACAGAAAAACATCTACAAGATAGTCAGATAAAAGCGGTGAGTAACCTACAATTTAACTCATCAAGGTAGGGGCTTATGTAAGAAGTAAGACAGTTATCCATCCCCACCCCCCAGAAGAGTTTTGGAAATGTCCAAAGTCAGCAGCTGAGAGTGCAAACAGAAGCAGGCCACAAGACTGACACCAGGGAGAAAACTAAGGGACTGATAACTGTTTCAGCATCTCACATGTGGACCAACTGGCTGAAGTCTGACCCCAGCCTTCATTTGCTGTAGATGGTAAGGAAAGTGGGAGGCATTACCATAGCAAGATTCTTATAAAGGTAGTTGAACCAGTTAGAGAAAGGGTGTTATGCCCCTTCTGCAATTATCGCAATGATAATCACAATTGTCATGGGCACATGAGGAACATTCCTTGCACTATGGGCATATTTTCCATGGGCAATTAGATTTAGGACCCAATATAAGAGCTCTAAATCTCAGACAGCAGGAGCCTAAGAGTAGACTAAAAGGTCTCTCTAGGGAGAAAATCCAAGTTAAGAGATACATTGGGCACTATACACCATAGTGCTGGCCAAAAGAATAGCTAGGGAAAAAAACTAACCATTTGACAAAATATTTAACTTCCCTGACCTTTTGGTAGTTCATTTCATACTGTTCATGTCCCAGTTGAATTCCCCCAATACAGCAAAATAAAACTACAGAAAATATAAGCTTTCACTTTTCCTCTTTGTTTATGTTTCCTCTTTGTTTATACACCACATCCAGCGCTCCCAAACTGTGAAAGAGCCAAGATGCCCTTCAACAGACGAATGGATAAAGAATCATTATTTTCAAACTAGAAATAGATCTCAGAGAAAATCTGTCTCAAATGTCAGTAATAGACAAACGTACTCCCCCTCTTCAAAATTAGCAGTCAAAGATAAGTAATGAGCTTATGAAAAGATTCAAAAATTTAAGGGAGAAGACCATTCAGAGGAAATGTTTACCTTTGAAATAGACTCAATGTAATAAATAGGTGATAACTTTAGAAAACTACAGATTAGTATTCTCAGAGAGATTTGAGAGGACATTCCATTTCTGAAGAGGGAGTAATCCAAGCTTAATTTCAGATGAAAACCTGATTGCTGAATTTGAAAGCACAATAGTGATAGTGAACAGTACTTTGGATATTGCAGCAAAAAGTCAGTTATTGAGACAAAGGCTAAAGAAATTCTTTTATAACCTAAAAATTAAAAAGATGATGATAATGAGTCAAAAGAAAATCAACATGAAAGAATATCATGAGGAAGGAATGAAATCCTGTGAAAATCTAGAAAGAAAAGAGCAGGTTAAGCACAAAGGGAAAAAAATCAGGTCACTATCATATTTCTCATCCACCATAAAATGTGAGTGCTCATTCAGCAGCACATATACACACCATAAAGTGTGAGAAGACAATAGAGCATTAACTATATAGAGTTTTAGGGGAAACCGAAGTTGTGACACAAGAACTCTATAGTTCACCAAACTATCACTTGTATGAAGGCAGAAAAAAAAGACACTCTCCCAGATATTCAGAGACTCAGAAGGTAAACACATTTATTTCCTCCATGCCCAATCCTGCTTTGTAGAAAAGCTTCCTTGCACACAGAACATGGAAAATGTCCCCAAATACCAGCCCATGGCTCTATGGACCAGCGCTAGTTAGATATGCCCATACGGAGCAAGTCCATTTATTCACAGAACTGGAAATGGGACGCTGAGAGACTGGTGAGGGAGATAGCTCTGGACACTTGAATCAAAAGGTTATTTAGAGTCATGGTAGGAATCACCATATTGTAAACCTGCAAGTTCAAATTCTGGTGGAGCAGTGTGTCTCTAAGACAGAGGAAGAATCTGATTTGCAGAAAGAAGCAGGAGAATGGAATGGATTCAGAGAGATGAATGAAAGAAAGAAAAGTATTCAATTTGAAAGTATTCAAATTGGCAAAGAAGAAGTCAAACTCTCTCTCTTAGCAGATGACATGATACTTTATATGGAAAACCCAAAAGACTCCACCCCCAAATGACCAGAACTCATACAGTAATTCAGTAATGTGGCAGAGTACAAAATCAATGTATAGAAAGCAGTTGCTTTCTTATACACTAACAATGAAAATATAGAAAGGGAAATTAGAAAATCGTTTTCACTTACTTTAGCACCAAGAAACATAAGATACCTGGGAATAAACCTAACCAAAGAGGTAAAGGATCTGTACTCAAGGAACTACAGAACACTCATGAAAGAAATTGATGAAGACACAAAAAGATGGAAGACCATTCCATGCTCATGGATCAGAAGAATAAACATTGTTAAAATGTCCATACTGCCTAGAGTGATCTATACCTTCAATGCCATCCCAATCAAAATTCCACCGACATTTTTCAAAGTGCTGGAACAAACAATCCTAAACTTTGTATGGAACCAGAAAAGACCCCGAATTGCTAAGGAAATGTTGAAAAAGAAAAACAAAACTGGGGACATCACGTTGCCTGATTTCAAGCTTTACTACAAAGCTGCGATCATCAAGACAGCATGGTACTGGCACAAAAACGCATAGACCAGTGGAGCAGAGTAGAGACCCCAGATATGGGCCCACAACTCTATGGTCAAATAATCTTTGACAAAGCAGGAAAAAAATATACAGTGGAAAAAGACAGCCTCTTCAATAAATGGTGCTGAGAAAGTTGGACAGCTATGTATAGAAGAATGAAACTTAACCATTCTCTTATACCATACACAATGACGAACTTAAAATGGATGAAAGACTTCAACGTGAGGCGGGAATCTATCCACAGACCTGTACCCCCCGGGGATAAAAACACATTATATGTTTATAAAAAAAAATTGGAAGGGGAGGCAAACAATAAGAGACTATGGACTCTTAAAAACAACCTGAGGGTTTTGAAGGAGCGGGGGTGGGAGGTTGGGGGAACCAGGTGGTGGGTAATAGGGATGGCATGTATTGCATGGAGCACTGGGTGTTGTGCAAAAACAATGAATACTGTTACGCTGAAAAAAATAAATAAATTGAAAAAAAATCCTAGAGGGGAACATAGGCAGTAACGTCTTCGACATTGGCCACAACAACTTCTTTCAAGACATGTCTCCAAAAGCAATGGAAACAAAAGTGAAAGTGAACTTTTGTGACTTCATCAAGATCAAAAGCTTTTGCACAGCAAAGGAAACAGTCACAAACCAGAGAGGTCACCCACAGAATGGGAGCAGATATTCGCAAATGACACTACAGACAAAGAACTGATATCCAAGATCTATGAAGAACTCCTCAAGCTCAACACTCAAAAAATAGATAATCACATCAAAAAATGGGCAGAAGACATGAACAGACACTTCTCCAAAGAAGACATACAAATGGCTAACAGACACATGAAAAAAATGCTCATCATCACTAGCCATCAGGATGATTCAAATTAAAACCACATCGAGATACCACCTCACACCAGTTAGAATGGCCAAAATTAGCAAGACAGGAAACAACGTGTGTTGGAGAGGATGTGGAGAAAAGGGAACCCTCTTACACTGTTGGTGGGAATGCAAGTTGGTGCAGCCGATTTGGAGAACAATGTGGAGATTCCTTAAGAAATTAAAAAGAGGGGAGCCCCTGGGTGGCTCAGTCAGTTAAGGAACTGTCTTCAGCTCAGGTCATGATCCCAGAGTCCTGGGATCGAGCCCCATGTCAGGCTCTCTGCTCGGTGGGGAGCCTGCCTCTCCCTCTCCCTCTGCTGCTCTGCCTGCTTGTTCTCTCACTCTCTGTGTCAAATAAATAAATAAAATCTAAAAAAAAAGAAATTAAAAAAGGAATTAAAAAATTAAAAATTAAATTAGAAATTAAAAAAGAAATTAAAAATAGGGCTACCCTATTTTATTACTATGCAATTGCACTACTGGGTATTTACCCCAAAGATACAGATGTAGTGAAAAGAAGGGACATCTGTACTCCAAAGTTCATAGCAGCAATGGCCACAGTCGCCAAACTGTGGAAAGAACCAAGATGCCCTTCAACAGACGAATGGATAAGGAAGATGTGGTCCATATAAACTATGGAGTATTATGCCTCCATCAGAAAGGATGAATACCCAACTTTTTTTTTCCCCATTTTATTTATTTTTTCAGTGTAACAGTATTCATTGTTTTTGCACAACACCCAGTGCTCCATGCAAAACGTGCCCTCCCCATTACCCACCACCTGTTCCCCCAACCTCCCACCCCTGACCCTTCAAAACCCTCAGGTTGTTTTCCAGAGTTCATAGTCTCTTATGGTTCGCCTCCCCTTCCAAAAAAAAATTTTTTTAATAAACATATAATGTACTTTTATCCCCAGGGGTACAGGTCTGTGAATCGCCAGGTTTACACACTTCACAGCACTCACGTTAGCAAATACCCTCCCCAATGTCCATAACCCCCTCCCCCTCTCCCAACCCCACCTCCCCCCAGCAACCCCCAGTTTGTTTTGTGAGATTAAGAGTCATTTATGGTTTGTCTCCCTCCCAATCCCATCTTGTTTCATTTATTCTTCTCCTATCCCCCTAACCCCCCATGTTGCATCTCCACGTCCTCCTATCAGGGAGATCATATGATAGTTGTCTTTCTCCGATTGACTTATTTCACTAAGCATGATACCCTCTAGTTCCATCCACGTTGTCGCAAATGGCAAGATTTCATTTCTTTTGATGGCTGCATAGTATTCCATTGTGTATATATACCACTTCTTCTTTATCCATTCATCTGTTGATGGACATCTAGGTTCTTTCCATAGTTTGGCTATTGTAGACATTGCTGCTATAAACATTCGCGTACACATGCCCCTTCAGATCACTGCGTTTGAATCTTTAGGGTAAATACCCAGTAGTGCAATTGCTGGGTCATAGGGTAGTTCTATTTTCAACATTTTGAGGAAACTCCATGCTGTTTTCCAGAGTGGTTGCACTAGCTTGCATTCCCACCAACAGTGTAGGAGGGCTCCCCTTTCTCCGCATCCTCGCCAGCATCTGTCATTTCCTGACTTGTTAATTTTAGCCATTCTGACTGGTGTGAGGTGATATCTCATTGTGGTGTTGATTTGTATTTCCCTGATGCCGAGTGACGTGGAGCACTTTTTCATGTGTCTGTTGGCCATCTGGATGTCTTCTTTGCAGAAATGTCTGTTCATGTCCTCTGCCCATTTCTTGATTGGATTGTTTGTTCTTTGGGTGTTGAGTTTGCTAAGTTCCTTATAGATTTTGGATTCTAGTCCTTTATCTGATATGTCGTTTGCAAATATCTTCTCCCATTCTGTCAGTTGTCTTTTGGTTTTGTTAATTGTTTCCTTTGCTGTGCAAAAGCTTTTGATCTTGATGAAATCCCAATAGTTCGTTTTTGCCCTTGCTTCCCTTGCCTTTGCCGATGTTCCTAGGAAGATGTTGCTGCGGCTGAGGTCGAAGAGGTTGCTGCCTGCATTCTTCTCAAGGATTTTGATGGATTCCTTTCTCACATTGAGGTCCTTCATCCATTTTGTGTCTATTTTCATGTGTGGTGTAAGGAAGTGGTCCAATTTCATTTTTCTGCATGTGGCTGTCCAATTTTCCCAACACCATTTGTTGAAGAGGCTGTCTTTTTTCCATTGGACATTCTTTCCTGCTTTGTCGAAGATTAGTTGACCATAGAGTTGAGGGTCGATTTCTGGGCTCTCTATTCTGTTCCATTGATCTATGTATCTGTTTTTGTGCCAGTACCATGCTGTCTTGATGATGACAGCTTTGTAATAGAGCTTGAAGTCCGGAATTGTGATGCCACCAACTTTGACTTTCTTTTTCAATATTCCTTTGGCTATTCGAGGTCTTTTCTGGTTCCATATAAATTTGAGGATTATTTGTTCCATTTCTTTGAAAAAAATGGATGGGATTTTGATAGGGATTGCATTAAATGTGTAGATTGCTTTAGGTAGCATAGACATTTTCACAATATTTGTTCTTTTAATCCAGGAGCATGGAACATTTTTCCATTTCTTTGTGTCTTCCTCAATTTCTTTCATGAGTACTCTATAGTTTTCTGCATATAGATTCTTAGCCTCTTTGGTTAGGTTTATTCCTAGGTATCTTATAGTTTTGGGTGCAATTGTAAATGGGATTGACTCCTTAGTTTCTCTTTCTTCTGTCCTGTTGTTGTTGTACAGAAATGCAACTGATTTCTGTGCATTGATTTTATATCCTGACACTTTACTGAATTCCTGTACAAGTTCTAGCAGTTTTGGAGTGGAGTCTTTTGGGTTTTCCACATATAGTATCATATCATCTGTGAAGAGTGATAGTTTGACTTCTTCTTTGCCGATTTGGATGCCTTTAATTTCTTTTTGTTGTTTGATTGCTGAGGCTAGGACTTCTAGTACTATGTTGAATAGCAGTGGTGATAATGGACATCCCTGCCGTGTTCCTGACCTTAGCGGAAAAGCTTTCAGTTTTTCTCCATTGAGAATGATATTTGCGGTGGGTTTTTCATAGATGGCTTTGATAATATTGAGGTATGTGCCCTCTATCCCTACACTTTGAAGAGTTTTGATCAGGAAGGGATGCTGTACTTTGTCAAATGCTTTTTCAGCATCTATTGAGAGTATCATATGGTTCTTGTTCTTTCTTTTATTAATGTGTTCTATCACATTGATTGATTTGCGGATGTTGAACCAACCCTGCAGCCCTGGAATAAATCCCACTTGATCGTGGTGAATAATCCTTTTAATGTACTGTTGAATCCTATTGGCTAGTATTTTGGTGAGAATTTTTGCATCTGTGTTCATCAAGGATATTGGTCTGTAGTTCTCTTTTTTGGTGGGATCCTTGTCTGGTTTTGGGATCAAGGTGATGCTGACCTCATAAAATGAGTTTGGAAGTTTTCCTTCCATTTCTATTTTTTTGGAACAGTTTCAGGAGAATAGGAATTAGTTCTTCTTTAAATGTTTGGTAGAATTCCCCTGGGAAGCCATCTGGCCCTGGGCTTTTGTTTGTTTGGAGATTTTCGATGACTGTTTCAATCTCCTTACTGGTTATGGGCCTGTTCGGGTTTTCTATTTCTTCCTGGTTCAGTTGTGGTAGTTTATATGTCTCTAGGAATGCATCCATTTCTTCCAGATTGTCAATTTTGTTGGCATAGAGTTGCTCATAGTATGTTCTTATAATTGTCTGTATTTCTTTGGTGTTAGTTGTGATCTCTCCTCTTTCATTCATGATTTTATTTATTTGGGTCCTTTCTCTTTTCTTTTTGATGAGTCTGGCCAGGGGTTTATCAATCTTATTGATTCTTTCAAAGAACCAGCTCCTAGTTTCATTGATTTGTTCTATTGTTTTTTTTTTGTTTCTATTTCATTGATTTCTTTTCTGATCTTTATGATTTCTCTTCTTCTGCTGGGTTTAGGGTTTCTTTCTTGTTCTTTCTCCAGCTCCTTTACATGTAGGGTTAGGTTGTGTACTTGAGACCTTTCTTGTTTCTTGAGAAAGGCTTGTACCACTATCTATTTTCCTCTCAGGACTGCCTTTGCTGTGTCCCACAGATTTTGAATCGTTGTGTTTTCATTATCATTTGTTTCCATGAATTTTTTTCAATTCTTCTTTAATAGGAGTAACCATTATTAATAGGTTCCTGTGTATTCTTTCAGACACTTTGTTATGCATATAAAATGTATATATAATCTCCACAAATAGGTTTGCTGAGGTTTTCTTTTTCTTTTTCACAATGATCAAATCAATAGAATAATACTATATGCTGTTTTGAAATTTTCTCTTAACCTTGCATGAGTGCTACATTGTGTTGACCAAAGCCTGCACTCAGTGCCGGGGGGGTTGGAGTCAGGGTATAGTCAAAATGCGAATGGACAGAGTGTTCTCCTAGGTAGTCTTCTGGGGATAGGAAAATTCCTTGCCTTCCAGGAGGCTTCAGCTGCCTGGGTACCACCTTGACTCTGCACCCAAGGACTTCTATTCACAAAGATGCCTTTGTTTCATCCTTTAAGCAATCACCCTTGACTCTCTTCTTCTAATGTTTCTATTATCTCTAAACTTGGAACATCCCCTTCTCCAAGACGTCTCTAGCTTTTGTAGCATTTTTTGCCTGTTTGTGTGGTTCAAGGATTTCATTTCCTTTGTTTTTCCTTTTTTTATTATGTTATGTTAGTTATTGTACAATACATCATTAGTTTTTGATGTAGTGTTTCGACTCATTGTTTACGTATAACACCCAGTACTCCATGCAATACGTGCCTTCCTTAATGCCCACCACCAGGCTCACCCATCACCCCATCCCCTTCCCCTCTAAAATCACCAGTTTGTTTCTCAGAGTTCACAGTCTCTCATATTTCATCTCCACCTCCGATTCCCGCCCCCCTTCACTTTTCCTTTCTTTCTAATGTCCTCCATGTTTTTCCAATCACATTTGCCTTCTCTCTTTCACAGATTCCTCATAATACTAGCTCTCCTGGGGGGACATCTTTCAGTTTTCAAGCACCATATTTGTTTCTTTTAGAAATATATCATTTATGTCATTTCCAAATATTTAGAGCAGGAGCAAGATGCTGGAGCATGTGCTTAATTCTCCATCTTGATCTATTCCCCTTCATACTGCTTTGTGACTTATCTTTTTCATTCAGCATTATATAATGGAGTAATGGTTAGAGTCCCTTGACTGCAAGGAACCAAGCCTGATTTACTTTAACAAAAGAAAAAAGGGAATTTACTGGAAGAAGAATGAAATAACTCACAGAATCAAAGAAAAGCTGAACAACTGAACTTCAGAAAGGACAAGAACCAGGACAACTTTTAGAATCTAGGAAATCAGTTCTAATGGACAGGATGCAATTGTTGAGATGAATCTGCTCCTACAGTAATTTTTTCCTATTTTTGTGATTACACTCAAGTTTCAAAGTTTCTGAGAGAGGCTTACTGGCCTAAATTAAGTCATATGTTCTGGCCTTCACCATGGGAAATAAGACTTAATGTGTAGTTTAGTCAAAAGTGTATGTATTTAACAATGGAGTATTATGCCTCCATCAGAAAGGATGAATACCCAACTTTTGTAGCAACATGGACTGGACTGGAAGAGATTATGCTGAGCGAAATAAGTCAAGCAGAGAGAGTCAAGTATCATATGGTCTCACTTATTTGTGGAGCATAACAAAGAACACGGAGGACATGGGGAGATGGAGAGGAGAGGGAGTTGAGGGAAACTGGAATGGGAGATGAACCATGAGAGACTATGGACTCTGAAAAACAACCAGAGGGTTTTGAAGGGGTGGGGGGGGTGGGAGGTTGAGGAACCAGGTGGTGGGTAATAGGGAGGGCACGTACTACATAGAGCACTGGGTGTGGTGCAAAAACAATGAACACTGTTATGCTGAAAATAAACAAATAAAAAAAATTTTTTTAAAGTGTATGTATTTATTGGGATAGAATAGCTCTCCACAGGAAAAAAGGAGTTATTACTAAAAGAAGTATACTGTGCAGACAAGAAACAATAGCTGTCCACCACAGGCCATTCCTCATCTGCCCAATAGCCACCTTCTATACTTGTAATTTCAAAAATGCCCCCTTATATAATGTACCTATTCCATGTACAACTGAAACACACTCACCCCATTCCCCTAGAGAGTCAAAAGAGGTTTCATTAGTTGCTACACCCAGATTCAAGTCCAGGATCTCTGCAGGATGACTTTCCTTCTCCACTTCACCCTGATCCTAATGTTCTGTAACCTATGGACTAAATGATAATGTTCACCATCACATCCATCACTTCTACATAGAGCAATGGAGGAGAGTAAATGAAAAAAAATTTAAACATATATAAATATAGACACATGTATGTGCAACAAATGAAGTAAAATATTTAAATTAAAGTGTAAATATTCATTTCTACAACTGGTCAGGAGGCTGTGTTTGGTATTTATGACTTCCCTTCCCCATTACCCATTCTACATTTTGAGCTGTTGGTAGGCCTGCCTATATGGAGTTGCTTTAGTTTTCCACTAGCTTTTACTTCTGAACATAGTAGTAGCAGAATGTGCCCCAGAAGATACACCAAGGAGGGCCATCCATACTCACCCTTGTCCCATTGGACTGTAGGAACCCTATTTCCCCTTGATAGAGTTGGCCATTTCAGCCTAATCAGTAATTCCCTCCCTTTTTCTGGCCCATCTCTCCAGCAGCATGAGAATCTTGAAATGACAAGGTGGCTGTTTTCAAATATACTTCAGAGGAAGAATTCCTCTCTTCAGTTTTAAAAACTTCTAAACTGGGGCACCTGGGTGGCTCAGTGGGTTAAGCCGCTGCCTTCGGCTCAGGTCATGATCTCAGGGTCCTGGGATTGAGTTCCGCATCAGGCTCTCTGCCCAGCGGAGAGCCTGCTTCCCTTCCTCTCTCTCTGCCTGGCTCTCTTGTGATTTCTCTCTGTCAAATAAATAAAATCTTTAAAATAAAAAAATAAAATAAATATATAAAAAATAAAAACTTCTAAACTGATAGAGTTCAGAATCACAGAGACAGGAAGCAACATTTTTACAAATGATGCATTAAGTGTAATAGTAAGAAAGATCACTCCTCTTTTCATCCCTTGGTTCCTTGATCCATGTGTTCTGGCTATGAGATAAAAGCATCATATGTTTATCAGTTACTGTAGAATGGCACTCCATGTTAATAAGGTGCTGCCTCCCAGCTGAGATACAATTGTCCTCCCCATCCTCTAAAGCTAGTCAGTTTTAGGTGATGGGGAAAATGGTGAGCTCTGAACATCAGTTCCTTGCCTGACTTTTTCTTCTGTAGGACGAGTTTCTTGGTCAGAACAGTGTTCTATGTAGATATCATAATGGTGGATGAGGCATTCGATAAACCCATGGATAGTGAAAATTGTAGAAGTATGGTGAACAAAGAAGGTAAATCTGTTTACAGAATAATTAGACATTACAGAGACAACAGATCACTGCCTGTTCAATGAGAGAAGGGGTCTAGTGTAATCAACATGCCACTGTGTAGCTGGTTTGTCCTCTCAAGCCATAATCCTTCATTAGAAGCTCATGACAAGCAATCAGCATTAACAACATGGTCATTCAGCAAAGACCAATTCAGACTTAGGAGAAGAAAGTTGGATTTTTGTTCATGAGTCCATTTAGCAAGCCCTGCAGTGTCTGGGAAAGGAGGATGACTGATGTTAATAGGATGGTTCATTTTGTTCACCTGATTATTGAGAGCTGCTTCTGTAGTTGAGAGCTATGATGAATATTCTAGAACTATAAAAACGTCTCAAAATCTGGGACAATTTTGAGAGTTCTCTGTGTGTGAATCTTCCTTAGATCTCTATGCTATTATACCTCCAAACATGTTCTTTTCTAGTTTCAGATCCTCCAACCAAACCATTAGAAATTGCCTATCATTTGGTGTAGATCCAAACCTCTGACTGTTTCTCTTTCATGGAAAAGGGAACAACCAGTTTTATTACTTAAAGTTCTGCCCACTGATAAGATGTCCCTTCACCACTGTCCTTCAAAGCTGTCCATGAGTGAAACTATAACACTGTAGCAATCTACTTCTAGCTGGCAACAGTAAATTACAGATTGTGGAACAATCTGTAAACTAGGAAAAATAGGGTTTTTTTAATTCCTTTATAATCTGGCCATAGGTAATTCTTCATTATCCTTTAGGTATGGGATCCAGACCATGTAAGACACCTATTCATGCAACCTACTTGGGCCTCCAGGAATTTTTTGAGTGCAGTCTTGAATTTACTTCCCTTTCATTATAAAATATCTGTGAGGACACCAATTTTATCACTTGGTAGATCATAAAAAAATTAATGACAAGCAGCTTAGGTTGTATACCTAAGGATGTTGTATTCCCAAGGTCAGTTATTCAGTCTCCACCAGAGCAAACCAAGATGTGCTACTCAAGAGGAGCTCAGTGCTTGGTGAAAGGGGCACAGATTAATTTCAAACCCTTAAAAATTTCAGTTGTGATTCCCCTATCAAGGTCTTCCATAGGATCCCTTCCCATTGCAGATTAAGCTGTTTGTTCCATAAAGGAGATAGTGGAAGGAGCCTGGGTGGATTTCAGATTTTGAAGTGGCTGCTGTTCCCCTCTCACAGCCAGCACCAGAGAGAAAGAGAGAGAGAGAGCCAGTGAGAGCACTTTCTTTATATTCTCCCCCATTCTATTGTTAGAGCCTGGGGTGGAGAGATTCCTGGAGGAAAATACAGCAAGAATGCCCTTGTCACCATAAGTGACTCTTAATCTCACAAAGCAAACTGAGGGTTGCTGAGGGGAGGGGGGTTGGGAAAGGGGGATGGGGTTATGGACATTGGGGAGGGTATGTGTTATGGTGAGTGCTGTGAAGTGTGTAAACCTGGCGATTCACAGACCTGTACCCCTGGGGATAAAAATACATTATATGTTTATAAAAAAAATAAAAAATATTAAAAAAAAGAATGCCCTTGTCACTCCCAGGAGACCTATACTCTCATGCTAGTTCACATTCCAGCAATTGCCTCCAGCAGTTCATCAAAATTTCTACTTTACTGTTCTTACTGGTTTATATGACATCAAGCAGTGTCTGCTCCAGGAAAGGAAATGCACAGGTTCTGTGTTTCCCTGCAGGCACCCATCTCTAGGACATTCAGTTTGAGACCTCAGTTCTCTGAAGGAGTCTTGAAAAGTCATTAATACATAGGCTTTCCAGCTTTTTTCTTATGAGGGCAGGAGTGACATCTTTCTAGCTCTCTACATCTCCAAGTTGAAACTGAACATTCTTTGGAGATTGAATTTAAATTTCATATGATTTTCACATGCCACAAAACATTATTCTTCTTTTGATCTTTTGATCTCTTTATTTTTTTATTTCTTTTTTTAAATTGTATTTTATTTTTTCAGTGTTCCAAGATTGTTTATGCACCACACCCAGTGCTCCATGCAATATGTGCCCTCCCTAATACCCACCACCAGGCCTTCAAAACCCCCCACACCCCTCCCCTCCAAAACCCTCAGTTTGTTTCTCAGAGTCCACAGTGTCTCTCTGTCTCTCTCATTTTCCCCCTTGGATTATTTGTTTCTTCAATGCCATATATTAGCGAAATCATATAGTGTTTGTCTTTCTCTGACTTATTTCATTTAAGATAATACTCTCTAGCTCCATGCATACCCTTGCAAATAGCACGATTTCATACTTGCTCGTGGCTGTGTAATATTCCAATATACATACCCCATCTTCTTTATCCATTCTTCAATCACTGGACACTTGGGCTCCTTCCATATCTTGGCTATTGTAAATAATGCTGCTATAAAAATAGAGGTGTATGTATCCCTTTGAAATAGTGTTCTTGTATTCTTTGGGTAAATAACAAGTAATGCATGTGCTGGATCATAAGATAGTTCTATTTTTAACATTTTGAGAAAACTCCATACTGTTTTCCACAGTGACTGCTTCAACTTGCATTCCCACCAACTGTGTGCATGAGTGTTCCTTTTTTCTGCATTCTCCCCACTGCCTGTTTCTTCCTGTGTTGTTGATTTTACCATTCTGACAGGTGTGATGGGATATCACCTTGCAGTTTTGATTTGCATTTCCCTAATGAAAAGTGATGTTGAGCATCTTTTCATCTGCCTCTTGGCCATCTGTGCGACCTTGGAGAAATGTCTGTTCAAGACTTCTTCCCATTTTATAACTGGATTATTTGTTTTGGGGGTGTTGTGTCAGTTCTTTATATATTTTGGATACTAACCCCTGTCATGTGCAAATATCTTCTCCCATCCCATAGATTGCATTTTAGTTTTGTTGATTGTTTTCTTCACTGTGCAGAAACTCTTTATTTTGATGTAGTCCCAATAGTTTATTTTTGCTTTTGTTTCCCATGCCTCAGGAAACATGTCTCAAAAGAATTTGCTACAGCCAATATCAGAGAAGTTATTGTGTGTGTTCTTCTTTGGTATTTTTATGGTTTCAAGTCTCACATTTAGATTTTTAATCCATTTTGAATTTATTTTTGTGTATGGCATAAGAAAGTGGTGGAGGGGCATCTGGGTGGCTCAGTGGGTTAAGCCTCTGACTTCAGCTCAGGTCATGATCCCAGGGTCCCGGGATCGAGCCCCACATCGGGCTCTCTGCTCAGCAGGGAGTCTGCTTCCACCTCTCCCTCTGCCTGCCTCTCTGCCTACTTGTGGTCTCTCTCACTCACTCTCCCTCTGTGTGTGTGTGTGTGTGTGTGTGTGTGTGTGTCAAATAAATAAATAAATAATATCTTTTTTTAAAAAGTAGTGGAATTGGACTGGAAGAAATTATGCTGAGCGAAATAAGTCAAGCAGAGAGAGTCAAGTATCATATGGTCTCACTTATTTGTGGAGCATAACAAATAACATGGAGGACATGGGGAGATGGAGAGGAGAGGGAGTTGAGGGAAACTGGAAGGGGAGATGAACCATGAGAGACTATGGACTCTGAAAAACAACTAGAGGGTTATGAAGGGGCGGCGGGGGGGTGGGGGGGTTGGGAGGTTGAGGGACCAGGTGGTGGGTAATGGGGAGGGCACGTATTGCATGGAGCACTGGGTGTGATGCCAAAACAATGAACACTGGTATGCTGTAAATAAACAAATAAAAATAAATAAATTTTAAAAAAAAAAGTAGTGGAATCATTGTCCAGTTTTCCCAATACAATTTGTTGAAGAGGTGGTCTTTTTTCCACTGAATATTCTTTCCTGCTTTGTCAAAGATTTATTGACCCTACAGTTGTGGGTTCATTTCTGGGTTTTCTATTCAGTTCCATTGATCTATGTGTTTACTTTTGAACCCGTACCATTATATTTTGATTACTACAACTTTGTAATAGAACTTGAAGTTCAGAATTGTGATGACCCTAGCTTGGCTTTTCTTTTTGAAGATCGCTTTGGCTATTCGGGGTCTTTTGTGGTTCCATACAAAGTTTAGGCTTGTTCTAGCTCTGTGAAAAATGCTGTTTGCATTTTGATAGGTTTTATATTAAATGTGTAGATTGCTTTGGGAAATATAGACGTTTTAACAATATTTGTTCTTCCAAGCTGTGAACATTGAATGTCTTTCCACTTCTTTGTGTCATTGGCAATTTGTTTCATTAGTGTTTTATAGTTTTCAGAGTACAAGTTTTTCACCTCTTTGGTTAGGTTTAGTCCTAGGGATTGTATTATTTTTTTCAAAGATTTAATAACTTTATTTCATATAAAATTTAAATATAAAATAAATAATATCTGAATATTTCTATAAAATCCTTAACTAGAAACTAGAGGAGTCGGAAAAAACTTTAGAAAAAAAGGTAAGGATGGAATTGTATTATTTTTGATGCAGTTGTAAATGGGATTCTTAATTTCTCTTTCTGATGGTTCATTATTGATGTATAGAAACAGAACAGATTTCTGTATATTGATTTTGTAACCAGTAACTGTACTGAATTCATGTATCAGTTCTAGCAGTTTTTTGGTGGAATTTTTCAGGTTTTTAATATAGTATCATATCATCTACAAATAGTGGAAATTTTACTCCTTCTTTACTGATTTGGATGTCTTTTATTTCTTGTTATTGTATGATTGCTGTGGCTAGGATTTCCAGTACTATGTTGAATAAAAGTGGCGAGAGTAGACATCTGGATCTCGTTTGTGACCTTAGGGGGAAAACTGAGAGTTTTTCCCCATTTAGGATGATGTTAGAGGTGGGATTTTCTTTTTCTTTAATTTTTTAAGATTTATTTACTTATTTTATTTATTTTTAAAATTTTATTTTTTATTATTAACATATAATGTATTATTTGTTTCAGTGGTACAGATCTGTGATTCATCAGTCTTAGACAACACACAGAGCTCACCACAACACATACCCTCCCCAGTGTCTAACACATCCTTCCCATTACGGCACCTCCCTCCTGTCCAGCAACCCTCAGTATGTTTCCTGAGATTAAGAGTCTCTTATGGTTTGTCTCCCTCCCTCTTTGGTTTCATCTTGTTCCATTTTTTCCTCTCTTCTCCTATGATCCTCTGTCTTCTTTCTTAAATACTACATATCAGTGAAATCCTGTAATTGTCTTTCTCTGATTGACTTATTTCACATAACATAATACCCTCAAGATCCATTCATGTCCTTGCAAATGGCAAGATTTCATTTTTTGATGGCCATGTAATATTCCTTTGTTGTCCATATATGATATATACCAGCTTTTCGTTATCCATTCATCTGTCCATTGACATCTGGGCTCTTTCCATAGTTCAGCTGTTCTAGACGTTTACTTAATTTATTTTTTTATTTTACTTTTTCAGTGTTCCAAATCAATGAACTAGAAACCAAAAAAAAACAATAGAAAAAATCAGTGAAACTAGGAGCTGGTTCTTTGAAAGAATCAATAAGATTGATAAACCCCTGGCCAGACTCATCAAAAAGAAAAGAGAAAGGACCCAAATAAATAAAATCATGAATGAAAGAGGAGAGATCACAACTAACACCAAAGAAATACAGACAATTATAAGAACATACTATGAGCAACTCTATGCCAACAAAATTGACAATCTGGAAGAAATGGATGCATTCCTAGAGACATATAAACTAACACAACTGAACCAGGAAGAAATAGAAAACCCGAACAGGCCCATAACCAGTAAGGAGATTGAAACAGTCATCGAAAATCTCCAAACAAACAAAACCCAGGGCCAGATGGCTTCCCAGGGGAATTCTACCAAACATTTAAAGAAGAACTAATTCCTATTCTCCTGAAACTGTTCCAAAAAAATAGAAATGGAAGGAAAACTTCCAAACTCATTTTATGAGGCCAGCATCACCTTGATCCCAAAACCAGACAAGGATCCCACCAAAAAAGAGAACTACAGACCAATATCCTTGATGAACACAGATGCAAAAATTCTCACCAAAATACTAGCCAATAGGATTCAACAGTACATTAAAAGGATTATTCACCACGATCAAGTGGGATTTATTCCAGGGCTGCAGGGTTGGTTCAACATCCGCAAATCAATCAATGTGATAGAACACATTAATAAAAGAAAGAACAAGAACCATATGATACTCTCAATAGATGCTGAAAAAGCATTTGACAAAGTACAGCATCCCTTCCTGATCAAAACTCTTCAAAGTGTAGGGATAGAGGGCACATACCTCAATATTATCAAGGCCATCTATGAAAAACCCACCGCAAATATCATTCTCAACGGAGAAAAACTGAGAGCTTTTCCGCTAAGGTCAGGAACACGGCAGGGATGTCCATTATCACCACTGCTATTCAACATAGTACTAGAAGTCCTAGCCTCAGCAATCAGACAACAAAAAGAAATTATGCAAAGACGACATCCAGATGGCCAACAGACACATGAAAAAGTGCTCCACGTCACTCGGCATCAGGGAAATACAAATCAAAACCACAATGAGATCACCTCACACCAGTCAGAATGGCTAAAATTCACAAGTCAGTAAATGACCGATGCTGGCGAGGATGCGGAGAAAGGGGAACCCTCCTCCACTGTTGGTGGGAATGCACGCTGGTGCAACCACTCTGGAAAACAGCATGGAGGTTCCTCAAAATGTTGAAAATAGAACTACCCTATGACCCAGCAATTGCACTACTGGGTATTTACCCTAAAGATACATATGTAATGATCCAAAGGGGCACGTGCACCCAAATGTTTATAGCAGCAATGTCTACAATAGCCAAACTATGGAAAGAACCTAGATGTCCATCAACAGATGAATGGATAAAGAAGAAGTGGTATATATACACAATGGAATACTATGCAGCCATCAAAAGAAATGAAATCTTGCCATTTGCGACGACGTGGATGGAACTAGAGGGTATCATGCTTAGTGAAATAAGTCAATCAGAGAAAGACAACTATCATGATCTCCCTGATAGGAGGACGTGGAGATGCAACATGGGGGGTTAAGGGGATAGGAGAAGAAGAAATGAAACAAGATGGGATTGGGAGGGAGACAAACCATAAATGACTCTTAATCTCACAAAAGAAACTGGGGGTTGCTGGGGGGAGGTGGGGTTGGGAGAGGGGGAGGGGGGTTATGGACATTGGGGAGGGTATGTGCTATCGTGAGTGCTGTGAAGTGTGTAAACCTGGCGATTCACAGACCTGTACCCCTGGGGATAAAAACACATTATATGTTTATATTTTTTCAGTGTTCCAAGATTCATTGTTTATGCGCCACACCCAGTGCTCTATGCAATACATGCCCTCCTTAATACCCACCACCAGGCTCACCCAAACCCCTGCCTGCCTCCCCTCCAAAACCCTGTTTGTTTCTCAGAGTCCACAGTCTCTCATGCTTCATCTCCCCCTTCAATTTATCCCAATTCATTTTTCCTT
Source organism: Meles meles (assembly GCF_922984935.1). Classification (NCBI taxonomy): domain Eukaryota; kingdom Metazoa; phylum Chordata; class Mammalia; order Carnivora; family Mustelidae; genus Meles; species Meles meles. Next base: position 46,913,004 of record NC_060087.1, on the reverse strand, counting down.
TCTTTCTTCTAATGTCCTCTGTGTTATTCCTTATGCTCCACAAGTAAGTGAAATCATATGATAATATGATAAATGACTCTTTCTGCTTGACTTATTTCACTCAGCATAATGTCCTCCAGTCTTGTCCATGTTGATACAAAAAGTGGGTATTCATCCTTTCTAATGGAGACATAACATTTCATTGTATATATGGACCATATCTTCTTTATCCATTCATCTGTTGAAGAGCATCTTGGCTCTTTCCACATTTTGATGACTGTGGCCATTGCTGTTATGAACCTGGCCCTTCTTTTCACTACATCTGTATCTTTGGGGTAAATACCCAGCAGTGCAATTGCAGGATCATAGGGCAGCTCTATTTTTAATTTCTTAGGGAATCTCCACACTGTTTTCTAAAGTGGCTGCGCCAACTTGCATTCCCACGAACAGTATGAGAGGGTTCCCCTTTCTCCACATCCTCTCCTCTCCAAAACTTGTTGTTTCCTGTCTTATTAATTTTGGCCATTCTGACTGGTGTAGGTGGTATCTCAATGTGGTTTTGATTTGCATCTCCCTGATGGCTAATGATGATGAACGTTTTTTCCTGTGTCTGTTAGCCATTTTTTAATGTCTTCTTTGGAGAAGTGTCTGTTCCTGCCTTATGCCCTTTTTTGATGTGATTATCTATTTTTTGGCTGTTGAGTTTGAAGAGTTCCTTATAGATCATGGATATCAGCCCTTTGTCTGTACTGTCATTTGCAAATATCTTCTCCCATTCCATAGGTTGCCTCTTTGTTTTGTTGACTGTTTCCTTTGCTGGCAAAAGCTTTTGATCTGGATGAATTTCCAAAAGTTCATTTTCACTTTTGTTTCCATTGCCTTTGGAGACATGTCTTGAAAGAAGCTGCTATGGCCAATGTTGAAGATGTTACTGCCTATGTTCCCCTCTAGGATTTTGATAGATTCCTGCCTCACACTGAGGTCTTTCATCCATTTTAAGTTCATCTTTGTGTATAGTGTAAGAGAATGGTTAAGTTTCATTCTTCTATACCTAGCTGTCCAATTTTCTCAGCACCATTTATTAAAGAGGCTGTCTTTTTTCCACTGTATATTTTTTCCTGCTTTGTCAAAGATTATTTGACCATAGAGTTGTGGGCCCATATCTAGGGTCTCTACTCTGCTCCACTGGTCTATGTGTCCGTTTTTGTGCCAGTACCATGCTGTCTTGATGATCACAGCTTTGTAGTAAAGCTTGAAATCAGGCAACGTGATGTCCCCAGTTTTGTTTTTCTTTTTCAACATTTCCTTAGCAATTCAGGGTCTTTTCTGGTTCCATACAAAGTTTAAGATTGTTTGTTCCAGCACTTTGAAAAATGTCGGTGGAATTTTGATTGGGAAGGCATTGAAAGTATAGATCACTCTAGGCAGTATGGACATTTTAACAATGCTTATCTTCTAATCCATGAGCATGGGATGCTTTTCCATCTTTTTATGTCTTCTTCAATTTCTTTCATGAGTGTTCTGTAGTTCCTTGAGTACAGATCCTTTACCTCTTTGGTTAGGTTTCTTCCAAGATACTTATAGTTCTTGGTGCTATAGTAAATGGAATCGATTCTCTAATTTTCCTTTCTATATTTTCATTGTTAGTGTATAAGAAAGGAACTGATTTCTATACATTGATTTTGTACTCTGCCACATTACTGAATTACTGAATTACTGTAATCCCTGGACCCTGGGATCGTGACCTGAGCTGAAGGCAGAGGCTTTAACCCACTGAGCCACCCAGGCGCTCCTGTAGTTCTAATTTTTAGTGGAGTCTTTTTCTGCCTTTGGAATCAGGATAAGGCTGGCATCATAGAATGATTTTGGAAGTGTTCCCTCTTTTCTATATTTTAGAATTGTTTAAGAATAGATATTAACTAGGGGCACCTGAGTGGCTCAGTTGTTAAGAATATGTATTAACTCTTCTTTTAAAAATTTTGGTAGAATTTGCCTATGAAGCCCTCCGGTCCTGGACTTTGGTTTATTGGGTGTTTTTTGATTATTCACACAATTTCCTTGCTGGTTATCAGCCTGTTCAAGTTGTTTATTTCATCCTGTTTCCAGTTTTGTAGTTTATGTTTCTAAAAATTTATATATTTCTTTTATGTTGTCCAATTCATTGGCATATAGTTTTTCATAATATTATCTTATGATTTTTGGTATTTCTGTGGTGTTGGTTGTCATTTCTCACCTCTCATTTGTCATTTTATTTATGAGTCCTTTCTCTTTTTTTCTTAATATATTTGCCTAGAGGGGTGCCTGGGTGGTTTTCCATTCAATGTCTGCCTTCAGCTCAAGTCATGATCCCAGGGTTCTGGGATCAAGCCTGGCATTGGGCCCCTGCTCAGTGGGGAGACTGCTTCTCCCTCTGCATGCCACTCCCCATGTTTGTTCTCTCTCTCTCTCTGACAAATAAAATATTTAAAAAAAATATCTGCCTGAAGGTTTATCACAAATGATAGAGGAGAAATAGCAAACAACCGCACAAAAATACAATCATAAGAGAATACTATGAGCAATTAGATGTCAACAAATTGGGCAATCTGGATGAAATGGATAAATTCCTAGAAACATATAAAATACCAAGATTCAAACAGGAAGACATAAAAATCCTGAACAGACCAATAACTAGCAAAGAAATTGAATTGGTAATCAAAAATCTCCCAACAAACAAAAGTCCAGAGCCAGATTGTTTCACAGAGCTATTCTACCATTTCTTTTTTTCCCATTTTATTTATTTTTTCAGCGTAACAGTATTCATTCTTTTTGCACAACACCCAGTGCTCCATGCAAAACGTGCCCTCCCCATTACCCACCACCTGTTCCCCCAACCTCCCACCCCTGACCCTTCAAAACCCTCAGGTTGCCCCAACGCTATTCTACCATTTAAAGAAGAACTAATACCTATTCTTCTCATGCTGTTGCAAAAGTAGAACTGGAAGGAAAACTTCCAAATTCATTCACTTCCAAATTCATAAGGGCAGCATTACCCTGATTCCAAAACCAAAGACTCCACTAAAAGAGAGAACATAGATGGAAAAATTCTCAATAAAATCTAGCAAATCAAATCCGACAATATAATAAAACAATCATTCACTATGCACAAGTAGGATTTATTCCTGGGCTGCAAGGGTGGTTCAATATTTGCAAATCAATCAACATGATACACCACATTAATAAAAGATAAGAACCATATGATCTTCTCAATAGATGCAGAAAAAGCATTTGACAAAGTACAACATGCAATCATGATAAAAGCCATCAGCAAAGTAGGTTTACAGGAAACATGCCTCAACATAATAAAAGCCATATATGAAAAACCCACAGCTAATATCATCCTCAATGGGGAAAAACTGAAAGCTTTTCCTCTATAGTCAGGAACAACAGAGGCACATCCACTCTCACCACGGTTATTTAAAATATTACTAGAAGTTCTAGCCTCAGCAATCAGACAGCACAGAGAAATAAAGGCATCCAAATCAGTAAGGAAGAAGTCAAACATTCACTATTTGCAGATGACATGATACTCTATATAGAAAACCCAAAAAAGTACTAGAAATGACAAATGAATTCAGTAAAGTAGCACAACTTTTTTTTTTTTTTTCAAAGAAACAGCTTCTGGTTTCATTTATCTGTTCCATTGTTTTTTTAGTCTCTGTATCATTTATTTCTGCTCTAATCTTTTTTTTTTTTTTTTTTTTTTTTTTTTTCTCATTTTATTTATTTTTTCAGCGTAACAGTATTCATTCTTTTTGCACAACACCCAGTGCTCCATGCAAAACGTGCCCTCTCCATTACCCACCACCTGTTCCCCCAACCTCCCACCCCTGACCCTTCAAAACCCTCAGGTTGCCCCAACCTCCCACCCCTGACCCTTCAAAACCCTCAGGTTGTTTTTCAGAGTCCATAGCCCAGAAATCGACCCTCAACTCTATGGTCAACTAATCTTCGACAAAGCAGGAAAGAATGTCCAATGGAAAAAAGACAGCCTCTTCAATAAATGGTGCTGGGAAAATTGCTCTAATCTTTATTATGTCCTCCCTGCTGGTTTCAGGTTTTTTGTTTATTGTTCTTTTTTTAGTTCCTTTAGGTGCAAAGTTGGGTTGTTAATTTGAGATTTTTCTTGCTTTTTGAGGTACGCCTATATTGCTATAAACTTCCCTCTTGGAAAGGCTTTTGCTGCATCACAGAGGTTTTGAAGTACTGTTTTCATTTTGATTTGTTTCCATATTCTTTTTTTTAATTTCTTTGATCTCATGATTGGCCCATTCATTCTTTAGTAGCATGTTATTTAGCATCCATATATGTTTGGCCTTTCTAGATTTTTTCTTGTGGTTTACTTCTAGTTTTATAGCATTGTGGTCAGAAAATATGTGTCATTTGATTTCAAAATTCATGAAGTTGTTGAGGTTTGTTTTGTGGGTTAATATGTGATCTATTCTAGAAAATAGTTCATTTGCACTTGAAAAGAATGTATTCTGATCTTTTAGGATGGAATGTTCTAAATATATCTGTAAAATCCATCTATTCCAATGTGTCATTCAAAGCCATTGTTTCCTTGTTGATGTTCTGTTTAGATGAACTGTGCATTGATGTAAGTGAGGTGTTAAAATCCCCTATCTTTGTGTTTTAATTGATTAGTTCCTTAATGCTTGTTTTTAACTGTGTAAGGTATTTGGGTGCTCTTATGTTGGGTGCATAAATATTTAAATTGTTATAGCTTCCCGTTGGATTGTCCCCTTTATTATTGCATTGTGTCCTTCTTTGTCTCTTGCTACAGCCTTGTTCTAAAGTCTCTTTTGTCCAATAAAAGTCTTGCTACCCCAGCTTTCTTTTGAAATCCACTTGCATGATAGATATTTCTCCACCTTCTCACTTTCAATCTGCAGGTGTCTTTAGATTTAAAATGAGTCTCTTGGACTATGGACTCTGAAAAACAACCTGAGGGTTTTGAAGGGTCAGGGGTGGGAGGTTGGGGGAACAGGTGGTGGGTGATAGGGAGGGCACGTTTTGCATGGAGCACTGGGTGTTGTGCAAAAACAATGAATACTGTCATGCTGAAAAAAAAATTAATTAAGAAAATGTCAAAAAAAAATGAGTCTCTTGTAGGCAGCATAGAGATGGATTTTTTTTTTATATTTTTTTTTCCCTTTTTATTTATTTTTTCAGCGTAACAGTATTCATTCTTTTTGCACAACACCCAGTGCTCCATGCAAAACGTGCCCTCCCCATCACCCACCACCTGTTCCCCCAACCTCCCACCCCTGACCCTTCAAAACCCTCAGGTTGTTTTTCAGAGTCCATAGTCTCTTATGGTTCGCCTCCCCTCCCCAATGTCCATAGAGATGGATTTTTTTAAATCCGTTCTGTCACCTTATGCCTTTTGCTGGGAGCTTTTAGTCCATTTACCTTCAAAGTAATCATTGATAGATATGTACTTATTGCCATTTTGTTACTTGTTTTGTGGTTGACCCTGAAGCTTTTCTCTGATCTTCTTTTGTCTTTCTCTCTCTCATATTTTGCTGATTTTCTTTAGTGATATATTTGGATTTCTTTCCATTTATTCTTTGCGTATTTGCTAGTGGCTTTTGATATATAGCTGCCATTAGACTTTTATATAACCTCCTCCACATATAGCAGTCTATATTAAGTTGATGGTCATTTAAGTTTGAACCCATTCTTTTCTTCTCCCCTCCCCACATTTTAGGTATATGTAATTATATTTTATATCATTTTTTTGTCATTTCCTCGACTGATTGATTTTTTTACAGTAAAAATTCATTTCTACTGTTTTTATGTTTCTTACCCCTTACCATCACTTTTGTCCTCTCCTTTCCACTCAAAGAGTCCCTTATAATATTTCTTACAGGGCTGGTTGAGTGGTCATGAACTCTTTTAGTTTTTGTTTGTCTGGGGAAATCTTTATCTCTCCTTCTATTCTGAATGATAGCCTTGCTGTGTAGAGTATTCTTGGCTACAGATTTTTCCATTCGGCACTTTGAATAAATCATGCCACTCCTTTCTGGCTTGCAAAGTTACTGTTGAAAAATCTCCTTCTAGCCTTATGTCTTTTCCCTTATCAGTTAATGACTTCTTTTTTTATTTTTTAAAAGATTGTATTTATTTATTTGAGAGACAGACAGTGAGAAAGAGCATGAGAGGGGAGAAAGTCAGAGGGAGAAGCAGACTCTCTGTGGAGCTGGGAGCCCGATGTGGGACTTGATCCTGGCACTCCAGGATCATGACCTGAGCCAAAGGCAGTTGCTTAACCAACCGAGCCACCCAGGTGCCCAGTTAATGACTTCTTTTGTCTTGCTGCTTTAAAATTTTTTTCTTTATCACTATATTTTGCAAATTTAATTGCAGTATGCCTTGGTGTTGTTGGTCTGCCTTTGTTGATTCTGTTAGGGGTTCTCTATATTTCCTGATCTGGACATCTGTTTCCTTCTCCAGAATAAGGAAGTTTTCAGCTATTATTTTGCAAATAAATTTTCTGATGTCCTTTCTCTATCTTCTTCTTTTGCAATTCCTATAATATGAATCTCATTATATTTGATGGAGTTATTAAATTCTCTAAGTCTATTCTTTTGCATAATTCTTTTCTCTCTTTTGTCCAGCTTGATTACTTTCCATTACTCTATCTTCTAGGTGACTAATTCATTCCTCTGCTTCTTCCATCCTAGCTGTTCATTCCATCAATTGTGTTTCTCACTTCATTTATTGAGCCCTTCATGTCTGCTATATTATTCTTTATCTTTGTGTAAGGGTCTTACTCATGCCTTCTACTTTTTTCCCAAGTTCAGTAAGTATCCTTATGGTCATTGCTTTAAATTCTCTATTAGACATGTTACTTATATCTGTTTCACTTAGATCTCTGGCTGTGGCCTTGGCTTTGTCATGTTCTTTTATTCAGATAAATTTCTCTGTCTCCTCATTTTGTCTGTCTCTTTGTGTCTGTTTCTGTGTTAAGAAGTCAGCTGTGTCTTCTACTCTTGAAAGTAGTAATTTTATGAAGAAGAGGTCCCGGAGATCCCTGCAGTGAAATGTCCCCTGTTCACCAGAAACAGGCCCTTTAGGAGAGTATCCTATGTGTGTTGCTTATGCCCTCTTATTTTCTCTGACTCAATTTTTCCTTTAGTGTAGTGGCTTGCCCTGATTCTCTGCCTGTTGTAAGTGAAAGAAACTATTAAGAAAATGAAAACATGGTCATAGAATGGGAGCAAATATTTGAAAATCATATATTTGGCAAAGGACTTGAATTCAAAATATAAAGAGCTCTTGAAACTCAATAAAAAGAAAAAGAATCCAATTACAATAAAAAACGGGCAAAGTATTTGACCAGACACTTCACCACAGAAGGTATATGGATGCCAATAAGCAAATAACAAGATACTTAAGATCATTAGTCCTTAGGGAAATGCAAATTAAAACTACAATGAGGTATCACTACTGTCTTATTAGAATGAACAAAATTAAAAGACTTTCCAAACCAATTGTGGAATATGTTGAGAAACTGGAACGCTCTCACAGTGCTGGAAGATTGTAAAATTGTACAGCAACTTTAGGAAGCAGTTTGGAAGTTCCTTGAAAAGTTAAATATACATGTGCCATTTGATTTAATCATTCTTCTCCTAGGAATTTACCCAAGAAAAAGATGAAGGTATTTTCACACAGAGACTTGTACAAGAATGTTCATAGCCATTTTATTTTTTTCCAAACTTTTGTTTAAATTCCAGTTAGTTAACATGAAGAATAAATGAAACAAGATGGGATTGGGAGGGAGACAAACCATAAATGACTCTTAATCTCACAAAACAAACTGGGGGTTGCTGGGGGGAGGTGGAATTGGGAGAGGGGGAGCGGGCTATGGACATTGGGGAGGGGAGGCGAACCATAAGAGACTATGGACTCTGAAAAACAACCTGAGGGTTTTGAAGGGTCAGGGGTGGGAGGTTGGGGGAACAGGTGGTGGGTAATGGGGAGGGCACGTTTTGCATGGAGCACTGGGTGTTGTGCAAAAAGAATGAATACTGTTACGCTGAAAAAATAAATAAAATGGAAAAAAAAAACAAAAACAAAAAAAACATAAAGTGTAATATTCATTTCAGGAGTAGAATTTAGTGATTCATCACCTACATATAACACTCAGTGCTCATCACATGTGCCCTCTGTAATGCCCATTACCCATTTAACCCTTCCCCCCACTTACCTCTCCTCCAGCAACCCTAGGTTTATTCCTGTAGTTCAGAGTGTCTTATAGTTTGCCTCCCTCTCTGTTTTTATCTTATTTTTCCTTTCCTTCCCTTATATTCATCTGTTTGGTTTCTCAGATTCCACATAAGAGTGAAATCATAAGGTATTTAACTTTCTCTGACTGACTTATTTCACTTAGCATAATATGCTCTAGTTCCACATTGTTGCAAATGGCAAGATTTCATTATTTTTTTGATTGCTGAGTAAGATATAGATATCTATAGATATCTATAGATATATATCTATATAGATATATATAGTAGAATATATATATGTCACATCTTCTTTATCCATTCATCAGTTCATGTTTGGGTATTGTTCATAATGCTGCTATAAATGTCAGGGTACATGTACCCCCTTTGAATCTGTATTTTTGTATCCTTTGGGTAAATACTTAGCAGTGCAATTGCTGGGTCGTAGGGTAGTTCTATTTTTAACTTTTTGAGGAACTTCCATACTGTTTTCCAGAGTGGCTGCACCAGTTTGTTTTTCCACCAACAGTGCATGAGGGTTCCCTTTTCTCTGAATCCTTGCCAATATCTGTTATTTCCTGTGTTAATTTTAGCCATTCTGACAGATGTGAGGTGGTATCTCATCATGGTTTTGTTTTGTATTTCCCTGATGATGAGCGATGTTAAGCATCTTTTCAGGTGTCTCTTAGCCATTTGGATGTCTTCTTAGCCACTTTATTTTTAATAGTAACTAACTAGAAACAATTCAAAAGTCCATCAACAGGTAAATGAATAAATTAATTGTGGTACATCCATGTCATGTAATTCTACTCCACAGTAAAAATGAATGAACTACTGATACAAGAGCATGGATGTCTTGAAATAAAGTGCACTGAGTGAAAGAAGCCAGACAAAAAAGACTACATACTGCATTATTCCATTCATATAAAGGTCTAGAAAGTGAAAGCTAATCAAGCCACAAAAGGTCAGGGAGAAATCTTAAATTCACACTGCTGAGTGAAATAAGCCAGTCTACAGAATACAGAATGTATGATGACAACCACAAAAAAAGCAAAACTATGGAGAGAACAGTAAAAAGATCAGTAGTTGCCAAGTGTTGGGGAGAGGAAGGCAGGGATGAATAGGTAGAAAGCAGGGGATCCTTAGGGCAGTGAAACCATTCTGTATGATACCGTATTGGTGGATGACATTACACATTTGTCAAAATCAAGAGAACTACACAACACAAAGAATGACCCTAATTTAAACTAGAATTTTAGTTAATAATAATGTTATCAATACCAGTTCATCAATTGTAACAAATGTGCTACACTAATGCAAAATGTTAATAATAAGGGAGAATGGGGATGTGGAGTTGAGGAAGTAGATGAAAACTGAATTTTCTACACAATTTTTGTGTATACTAAAAACTGCTCTAAAAATAAAGTTTATTAATTTACTTAAAAAGAGAGAAAGTGACAAATCTATAGTGACAAAAAGCAGAAGTGTGGTTGCTAGGGACAGAGGGGCCAGAGTAGGTAGGAGTGATTACAAAGGGGTATAAGGAAATTTTCGTGGTGATGGGTCTATTCATTGTACTGACTGTGGTGATGGTTTTGTTGGCCTGTAAATGTATCAAATTGTGCACTTTAAATATGTGCAGTTTATTAAATATTAATTAGATACCAATAAAACTCTTTAAAAATCTTTATTTGCTTACATGAGTTTAGATGGGTTTTCTATTGCTTTTAACTAAAATTTTTAACTGATAGCAATGATCATAGTTAGGAAATCTATGTCTAAATGATACATTCAGCCAACCTTTGATTTACCTAACTACACAATGGTAGAAGAAAAAGTAAGTAGTTAAATTAAAACTAGTATTTAGAACAGAGAAAAGGAAACAGCACACAACAGTCACTACCTGTACAAAGTCCAGACTCCGCTAGGGTAACAAGGATTCCATTCCTTGCTAGTAGAGTACATTCCTTGATCAATCAATCTATCTGTAACCACCTCTGAGTCTATCTTGGGAGAATTACCCTGGCCTATTGTCCCCCCTTTGTCCCATAGAAGATGGTTTGGGGGAAGAATTCCTCTTCTTGGGGATATATCACTTTAATGGTGCACTTCTTGTTGGCAGATTCAGTGTTTCTGAAAGTATGATCTGTGGTCCACCTGAATCAGAATCACCTGCTTAAAATGCAGGCTCTTGGAGCACCTGGGTGACTCAGTCATTAAGCGCCTGCCTTTGGCTCATGTCATGATCCCAGGTCCTGGGATCGAGCCCCACATCAGTCTCCCTTCTCAGCGGGAGGTCTGCTTCTCCCTTTCCCACTCCCCTTGCTTATGTTCCCTCTCTCACTGTCTCTCTCTCTCTCTCTCTCTCTGTCAAATAAATAAATAAATAAACTATTTTTTTAATAAAATAAAATACAGGCTCCCGGGTCTCATCTCTGAACTACTGAATCATAAACACTGGAATTATGGCCTAGAAATCTACATTTTACCAACAATTCTAAGTGGGTCTTAGGTATACTGTAGTTAAAAAAACATTGGATGAAGACTTGAATTGTCATCCTGATTTTATACAAAGGAAAATTTAATTTGGGTTTCAATATTATTTATTCTAATGTTGATAATCCATTCTGAGACTGTCCTAATAGTTTCTCAAACTAGGGTCCATGGCCTAAAGGGGGGTTCAAATGTATACCCTCAATTGTCCAGAAGTTCTTCATAAAATACCTTATTTTTTTTAAGATTTTATTTATTTATTTGACAGAAAGAGATCACAAGTAGGCAGAGAGGCAGGCAGAGAGAGTGAGAGGGAAGCAGGCTCCCTGCCGAGCAGAGAGCCCAATGCGGGACTCGATCCCAGGACCCTGAGATCATGACCTGAGCCGAAGGCAGTGGCTTAAACCACTGAGCCACCCAGGCGCCCCTAAAATACCTTATTTTTTAAATAGCTCGGGAAATAACAGATACTGGCAAGGATGCAGAGAAAGGGGAACCCTCTTATGCTGTTGGTGGCAATGCAAACTGGAGCAGCTGCTCTGGAAAACAGTATGGAGGTTCCTCAAAAAGTTAAACAGAACTACACTACAACCCAGCAATTGCATTACTAGGTATTTACATAAAGGATACAAACATAGTGATTGGAAGGGGCACATGGACCCCAATGTTTATAGCAGCAATGTCCACAATGGCCAAAATATGGAAAAAGCCCAGATGTCCATCAACAGATGAATGGATAAAAAAGAAATGGTGCATATATACAATGGAATATTACTCAGCTATCAAAAAGAATGAAATCTTGCCATTTGTAATGCCGTGAATGAAACTAGAGGGTATTATGCTAAGTGAAATAAGCCAGAGAAAGTTAAAAAAAAACTTTATGATTTCACTCATATGTGGAATTTAAGAAACCAAACAGATGAATACAAGGGAAGGAAAGGACAAATAAAATAAGATAAAAACAGAGAGGGACGCAAACCATAAGACACTTTTAACTCTAGAAAACAAACTGAGGGTTGCTAGAGGAGAAGTAGGGGGGGATGAAGTAACTGGGTGATGAGCATTAAGGAGGGCACTTAATGTAATGAGCCCTGGGTCTTATATGCAACTGATGAATCACCAAATTCTACCCATGAAAATAATAATACACTATATGTTAACTAAATGGAATTGAAATTAAAATTTTTTTTAAATTTTTTTGGCCATATTCTAAATGCAACAATTATAGTAAAGTCCAGCTATATAATTCTGGTAGCCATGTTACCACAGTTTTTGTAGTAAAGTTGGTACCCAAGCATATTATTTCAGTTGTCATGGGTGTAACAGTGTCTGTGCCCTCTGTCCCTTGCTAGTGATGTACTCGCATGTCGCATTCCTTGTCTCAAAGTATAGTATAGATGATAGGAGTTCCTCTTCAACATAGTACAATAGATGTCCAGGGTGATCTGAAACCATCCTTTCATGTGCTAGAGCTAAGGGTCTTCACACATTGGCTAGATGATTGTGATATAGGGTCTTGAGGCACAGACAGAATCTTGTTCCATTTATGTCACAAGAGAGCAGTGAGAAGGTTAGATCCTGGGTTATATAGGTAGAGCAACTGTTCTATCATGCAGATGGCTAGCACAAGGTGGTGTTTCCATTCATAGGATGGATACCCTTGAGACTTAGGCCCTGGCCATGGTTCTGGGTTTGGTACCCTGGTCCAAATCAGCGTTTCTCATACCCCTCATCCATTGACAATGTCTTCTCAAGCCCTCCTCAAGCTATGTAACTACACCCAGTGGCCAATCTCTATTACTTCATTTTTCTTTTCTTTTCTTTTCTTTTCTTTTTTTCTTTTTTCTTTTTTTTTTTTTGGTATAGGGTTTTTATTATTTATGGTCTCTATTACTTTAAAGGATAGGTAAATGTTTTCATTTTTTCAAGGTCTCAGTTTGCCCCCGGGAAGGACTTCTTGCCACAATGTGCGTGTGTGTGTGTGTGTGTGTGTGTGTGTGTGTGTCACAATTTGAGCTCACACTACCTACTACGCTATGCTGCCCATAAAAGTCTTTGTGTCTCCACAAGGAAAATTCACTCCCCATCCCACAGCCCTCTCCAAGAGAAAAAGGAATATGTTATTTTCTAAAACTGATGCAAAAATTCCTGTCTGGTGGTTTGAGTTGATTGAGTTAGTAATCAAATAACATCATCAAAGGCACAGGGTCTTCCATTCCTCTTTCTGTCTTCCTCTACTGACAGCAGATCTTTCTTCCTGGTTGCAAGATGGCTGTTGCAGTTCCAGCATTGCATGCACAGAAACATCCTGTTAAGAAAAGAGGAGTTTCCTTCTATATATCTCCTTTTATTACTGAGGAAAACCGTTTCCCAAAACCTCCCAGCAGACTTTCCCTCAGATCCTAGGACATGATCTCCTCAGATCCTAGGTTACATGTCCATACCTAACCCAATTACTGACAAGGAGAATGAGCCAATCATTTTGACTATTTTTTTCTTTTTTATTTTATTTTTCTTCAGTGTTCTAAGATTCACTGTTTATGCACCACACCCAGTGTTCCATGCAATATGTGCCCTCCTTAATACCCACCCAACCCCCCAACCCCCTCCCCTCCAAAACCCTCAATTGACTTTGACTATTGAGGATTTCGCCACCACCACAACAGAGGACTTGGGTAAGATTCCTTCCCTAAGGACATGACCACTTCAGGACTGTGTCAGCAAGGAACAAGGGGGAGAAATGAATTCAGGCAAACAACTAGCACTGTCTGCTTTTTACCCACTTACCTCCAGATGACCCACATATAGATTAGTTGGGTGCTGCACAGGATTCCCCAGAGGTGTAGGTGGGTGGACAGCCTGATAGGTGGCTGTCTCCATCTCCCCAGTCAAATTCACCACCCAGCTCTCTCATTCTGATATTTCAGATTCTGTTTCCCTCAATTTCAGACAAAGTTGAATCCCTAAAAAGATTAGTTCCTGCTTTCTGTTCTGGATACAGAGAGATTTTCCCCTGCCTACACTGGGGTATATGGAGGTAGGTTTTCTAACCAATTCCTTTATAAGCAATAACTTCATTTGGTAGATCACTTTATCTGGTCTTGACCCATTTTCTGACTACACTTTGAACACAGTAGAGGGACTCAAGTTACCTTTCCACATGTTAGGAAGTAGCTGTCTAGTGATGGCTCACAGGGCAACCCCAAGTTTCACAATAGGACTCAGGGCCTTATCATTTCTGAGAATTTTTTTATTTTTCAGAGCAAAAACTCCCTAAAGTTGTTATACATAGATTTCTTATCTTTGGAACCAAATGACTGCAGTCAGAAAATGTACTCTGCTGCCTAATTTTGTCCCCATGTGTGTTCAGGTGCATCCCATCAAGGGATCAAAGGCAATGACTTGCTGAGAAAAGCATTTTAAATTCTCTCCCTTCACCCACCATCACCACCCACTTGCTCCCAGATCACCCAAGTTATCATGCCAGGGTCTCTCTACAAGGAAGTTATCTTCTAAGAACAACACAAATTGCTTTCTCTGCCTTGTATATCAGCACTGAAACTCCTGGTACCGTCCCTAACACCAACCATTAGGTAGTTCTCATTCCCTCCAATCTTGAAGCAAAATATTAAGGCCCTGAGGGAAATAGAACCCTTGTTTCTTTTTTAATCACTTTCCTCAGCTCAGGGTCAGCCCAGTCTGTCTTCCTCTACTCTACTCCCAAATGAGGTAGCAATGACTAACTTGGTGCCACATGACACCAGGCAGCCCCCAACCGTCAGCCTGTGCTGGGCCTTTTGCTACTCTTTTTGCGTGTACATTTGAACCCACTTCCTCTGGTTAGGGACTTCCCCATCTTATGATTCTTGGAAGGAGGCAGAGCCTGCCTTCCTCCATAGACTTAAGAAAGCCACATCTACTCTCCCTTGCAGCTAGGGTGTTGGCACATAACCTAGACCAGTCACCCTAGACTTTGGTAGGAATTAGAGACTTGGAGACTGAGTCTCTTTCTCTCTCAGGCAGCACTAGCATTCTCAGCAAGACAGAGCTCCCTGCAGGGAAACAGTGGTGAAAGCTACAGAGTGGAGTACTCAGAGGTGCTGCAGTGGGCTCCTCACCAGACCAGTTCTGCAGCGTGGCTTGAGTATTGTTCCTGCCTGCAAACCTGCTTCTCCAGCCTGCCTGCTCATTCTGGGAGCTGCCCAATATCCTTTTAATGAATTCTTTTTCTACCTAAATCATCTGGAATCTAATTCTGTTGCTTGCAATCAAGGATCTGGACTGTTACACAGCTGTATTTCCTTCAGGAATTTGTCCTAGTTCCAAGAAGTCCCAAAAGGCTCTCTTTGTCCCCAGAGAGAGTTGAAGGGGATTCTTCATAGATTTCCATTTTGTTATAGATACCAAAATTAGAAACAGTAAGGCTACCCACTATTGTCCCACAGTATCTAGTTTAGTATCAGTGAGCACATATGCTCTTAGCAATGCTGGAAAGCCCCTTTTAAAGAGATTCTGTCCTGTCAAAAGACTAAAATGCCTCTTGAAACAGTTTCATGACATCTTTTGTATAATAGACCTGATCTCTGTGAACACATTATTTTGAAATGGGGATTTAAAATGTGCTTTGACAGGAACTAAATATTGAAACGCAATGAGTGTAATTGACTATAAGAATGCTTCTTTTGAGATGATGCAATAACTGCCTGGTATTGAGCCTGCTTCTCCAGTGTGTGTTGGCAGGAAGGTTTTCAAAGTTTATATTGGTACATTTGAAATCTAGTAAGCAATTGGTTCCCTTTCTAAGCTCTAGGGTAGAATCCAGCCCTAAATGATAAGGCACTAACAATGTCCTAAAACCTGATCAAAACAGGGCTGGAACGCTTTTCTGGAAATTTGATTTTCAGCCATGTCAGTCTGTCTGGGAAGAAAATGGCGCCATCCCCCCTGTCATGACTGCCAGGATCCACCTTTCCCATTTACCTCCACCTGCTGTGCCCACTTCAGGCGGGTCAAAAGCTGCCTCATTAGGTGTTGCGCCAAAACTATCCATAAACACTAAGCATCTGGGTCTTGAGGGAATGATGGAGGGTTTCTGCCTGTCAAGAACATAAGAGCTGGTAAGGGAATTTGGGGGAATGATAGAACTGCTCTGTAGCTTGATTGTAGTGGTGGTTATGATTCTAGGCTCTGTCTAAAATCATAGAACTGTACACCAATAATAAATTTTTATTATATGTAAATTAAAAATAAATTTAATTTTTTTTCTTTAAAGATGAAGGGTGTTGGAACATTCCATGTGTAAATTGAGGCTGTGCAGTGGCACAGCAGACAGACACATGACCACAGTGGAGGACAGTGTCTCCGACTAATCTAAAAGCATGATGTGACTGTCAGTTCACACTTAAATTAGCCACCTCAAATAGGAAATTCTAAACTTTGTGAATAACCACACACTTCAGGGCCGGGAATTCAAATTTGTGAGGAGGGAACTGGGTGTGGCTTTCTTTCAGACTCTTGCTGGAAGCTGAAAGAATCTGTTCCCCTTTCCTCTTGATATAGCACTATTTATTCCTAGACCCTAAAAAGTAGGGTCTAAAACTAACGCGTATATACATAATGAAAAGCTTAGTAGGATCACCTAACACTGAGAAAGCAATTCGCTCTGAACAGCCCATAGGGCCCAACTTCCCAGTAATAAGACCAAATTTCCCTGAAAGTTTTGTGGGGTGGCTGGATTCCCACCATTCTGCTACTTAGTTGGTGAGAAGCCCTGGTCTCAATCATCTTCGGGAGCTGGGCCACACAACTACTGGTTGACCTCCTATCCCAGTAGCTCTCAACCTTGGAAGTAATTTAGAATCACTTGAGACCCAGGCCACCACCCAGACCAGTTAGATAAGAATCTCTGGGGTGCGGGACTGAACGTCAGTGCTATTTTTTAAGAACACCTCAGGTGACATCTATACTTTTGAAAGGGGCAACTTTCTATTTCATGGACTAGCAGGAACATGGGAAAAGGCACGTATTAGTCTGCTTAGGCCACCATAATAAAATACCTCAAACTAAGTGGCTTACACAGCAGAAATCTTCATTCTCACAATTCTAGAGGCTAGAAGTTCAAGATCAAGGTGCCAGCAAGGTTAGTTTCCCCTGGGTTCTCTTCTTGGCTTGCATGTAGACACCCTCTTGCTGCCTCTATCCCAGGTAATTCCTCTGTGTCCTGCACTCCCGGTATCTCTTTGTGCATCTTAATCTCCTCAATTTATAAGGACACCAGTTAGATTGGATTAGAGTCAATCCTAACGGCCTCATTTTAATTTAATTTCCTTTTTAAAAGCTCTATCTCTAAATATATTCATATTCTGAGGTACTAGAGGTTAGGCTTTTATATGAAATGGGACTGGGGAACACAATTCAGCCTATAATAAAGGAGATCATGATTCCTCTAATACTCCTCAACCTTTTTATCTTAACCTGTTGGGTTTAATAAACAAACTCATTGTCCTTTGGGATTGTGGCTGCCTGCATCAAGAGTTCAACAGAGCAGTCCAGTTTCTATCTTCACAACACCGTTCTCCCAAAACAAATCACGTTTCTCTTAGGACCAATGTTGTGCACTTCTGCTTTGTTTCCAGAATGCTCCGAAGTGGATAAGAATAGGACATTAACCAAATTAATTCCAAATTCCCTGCTACACCCTAAGCCATAAAGTCTGTCCCTGTTTGCGTTTTCCATACCAAATTATGCCTAGTCACATTGTCTAAAACAGTTCACCAGAAGTTATATGTCCAGCCCAAATGATAGTACTAAAATGCCCCAAATAACATATAAATATCCAAAATCTGAACAGTGTGAATTTTTTTACATTATTCCTTTCTTTATTATTAATTTTATTATGTTGTTAGTCACCATATAGTACGTCGTCACTAGTTTTTGCTGTAGTGTTCCATGATTCATTGTTTGCGTATAACACCCAGCGCTCCATGCAATATGTACCCTCCTTAATACCCATCAGAGAGCCAATCCATGCCCTCAACCCCCTCCCCTCTAAAACCCTTAGGAGAAGGAAGGGGAAAACGAAGGGGGGCAGTCAGAGGGGGAGACAAACCATGAGAGACTGTGGACTCTGAGGAACAATGTAAAATTTCTCATCTTCTGAAATTCTTGGGCAGAAATAAATTTCAAAATTCCAAAGAAATTTAAGTCTAAATTTTTTTTTTTTTTTGCCATTTTAAAAATCTTTTTATTTTTCTATTTTACCCATCCTCCCACCCAATTCCCCTCAGGCAATCAACAGTTTCTTTATATTTAAGAGGCTGTTTGTTTAGTTTTTTAGATAACACATATAAGTGAACTCATGCTATTTGTCTTTATCTTAACATAATACGCTGTTGGTCTATCCATGTTGCTGCAAATGCAAGACCTCATCCTTTTTTGTTATTTCCTTCCCAATTACTGTTTCTGCTCACTCAGCTAGAGGTGTGAAGAAAACAGAGATTGCTTTGGCAACTACAACCTGGGCAGTTGTCCACTGGAATAAGTGAAGTTCACTAAGGACCCCCAAGAAAGAATTAATCCAAATTCAAGACTCTCATTTGTCCCACTGCATAAGAGTTTTAAGAAATTAGACACATAAGATTGTCCCAGCACCAATGCCACATGTGCAAACTTTAGAAGAAAATAACATAAAAGAAGCAACCAGACAAACCCAGTAAGTGGAATATTCTGCAGAACAATTGGCCTGGTATCCTCAGTATATCAGTTTTACTAAAAATGGTCTGTGATAGATTAAAAGAGACTTACAGGACATAAAAACAAGATGTAATGCATGGTCTGGATTGGATACTGCTTTGGATGAAGCAACTGCAAGGGACATTTTTAAGTCATTTGGGGACATATAAATAAGATCTGGGTGTTAGGTCAGTTGAAATTTTACTGACATAGTAAGACAGAAATTGATGACTGAAAAAATGGGCTAATAGAACAGTATATTTAGTGAGATCTCAGTCTGGTGATAAAATAGAAGCACATATAGACATACAGAGAGAGAGAGAGAGAGAGAGAGAGAGAGAGGAGAGATCCTAAAAGGAATGCACTAGGGTCTTACAGTAGTGATTTCTGGGTAGTGGAAATTTTACTTATTTAATTATGTATTATATTTCCGATTATCTATATAGTCTCGTTTTCTACAATGCATCTGGACTGGTTCTATACTAATAAAATGTTATTTTAAAAATTCTTAGTCACAAGTAAAACTCAGCCACTGAAGCAATTGTCCCAAGAAAAATTATGTTGCTGGTAAGTAGTACATAATACAGTCTAGACCGTATCACTGTCAGAAAGCACAGTAGTATGTATATCAGAGACAGTGTTATCTGGAGGAAAGAAGGGTAACCATAGAAAACGTGAGAGAAAGAGGAAATCATCTTGCGTTCAGTCTCAACAGGAGGCAACTTAAATTGTGCAAGTCGCGTAGGGTTTACAACCTCTCACTTTAAACTCTACAGGGATTTATCAAGAGATTAATGATGGCACTCAGTTTACCCTGTGGGGGAGGGTGGAGTTCCCTGCATGGTTGCTGTTAACCTCTCTCAGAGAGTGGCGTTTGAGACAATCTTGTCTTCTTGAAAAGTTGAAAGATTTTTTGCGGTAGCACTCCAGTCCTTAGGTCATCTTTGTGGCTCCTTTCCTCAACCTCCACTCTATTGGAAACCACTTAATTCCCATTATGAACACAATGCTCTTGGCATCCCGCATTTCCCTAAGGATGGGCTTTGTGTGGTGACCCAGCCTCCACACTGTGAGCGGTTACATGCAGTAAGCATGGCTCTGAGCATGGTTCAGAATCTTGCTGCAGGAATTTTCTATTGCTGTGGAAACAAATTTCCACAAACTTAATGGCTTTAAACACACATGTATTCTCTTACAGTAATGGAGGTCAGACATCCCACGTGGGTCTCACTGGCGATAATCAAGTGTCACCAGGCCTGCCCCTGTCTGGAGGCTCCTGAGGATCTCATCTGAGCTGTTGGCAGAATTCAGTTTTTTGCAGTTGTTGAATAAAGGTCCTCATTTTCTTGCCTGCTACAAACTGAAGCTGACTACCTTCCTTGATTTGTGGCCCTCCTCCACCTTCAAAGTCACCTATACGGGTCAAGTCCTTCTCACACTGAATCTCTCAGACCTACTCTTCCTCCACTTTTAAAGACTCCTGTGTTTAGACAGGCCTATCTCTGTTTCTGACCTCAGTAAAACTCCTTTTTTGTTAGTTTTCAATGTCAGCGATCCATTTTTTTTTTATTTTCAGCATAAGAGTATTCATTGTTTTTGCACCACACCCAGTGTTCCTTGCAATATGTGCCCTCCCTATTACCCACCACCTGGTTCCACAACCTCCCACCCCCCGCCCCTTCAAAACCCTCAGGTTGTTTTTCAGAGTCCATAGTCTCTCATGGTTCATCTCCCCTTCCAGTTTCCCTCAACTCCCTCTCCTCTCCATCTCCCCATGTCCTCCATGTTATTTGTTATGCTCCACAAATAAGTGAAACCATATGATACTTGACTCTCTCTGCTTGACTTATTTCACTCAGCATAATCTCTTTTAGTCCCGTCCATGTTGCTACAAAAGTTGGGTATTCATCCTTTCTGATGGAGGCATAATACTCCATAGTGTATATGGACCATATCTTCCTTATCCATTCGTCCGTTGAAGGGCATCTTGGTTCTTTCCACAGTTTGGCGACCGTGGCCATTGCTGCAATAAACATTGGGGTACAGATGGCTCTTCTTTTCACTACATCTGTATCTTTGGGGTAGATACCCAGCAGTACAATGGCAGGGTCATAGGGAAGCTCTATTTTTAATTTCTTGAGGAATCTCCACACTGTTCTCCAAAGTGGCTGCACCAACTTGCATTCCCGCCAACAGTCTAAGAGGGTTCCCCTTTCTCCACAACCTCTCCAACACACGTTGTTTCCTGTCTTGCTAATTTTGGCCATTCTAACTGGTGTAAGGTGATATCTCAATGTAGTTTTAATTTGAATCTCCCTGATGTCAGCCATCCATTTTTTAAACTTTTTTTAGGTTTATTTAATTGAGAGAGAAAGTGGGGGGAGGGGAAAAGGGAGAGGGAAAGAATCTTAAGCAGACTCCCCAAGGAGTACAGAGTCCTATGTGGGACTATATCTCACAACCCTGAGACCATGACCTGAGCTGAAATCAAGAGTTTGGGGTTTAACCAACTGTCTCAGGGACACTGCTCATTTTTTTTAACTTTAAAAATAGTTTATAAAAATGCAGGACTACTGTTTCAAATTCAAGCAAACTAAAAGAGACATAACATGCAATGCCTGAAACTTGACTGGATCCTGGTTTTTAAAAAAGCTATGAAAACTATATTAAGATATTTGCAATAAAGGATAAAAAAAATTCCCCAATGGGAAGCTAAAGAACAGTTTCAAATAAACCCCAACAGCCAGTTATGTTTCTGGGATACCTCATTGTCCTTGCCAACCAATAATATGAGATTTCTTGAGACACTGTGTCTCTTTATACTTGTGCTTTATTTAGTGTTCATTTGGAGAGAGGCTTTCTTTTTCTCCTACAATCAAGAAGTGACCGAATGATACTGACACATCAGATCATGCAGCCCTGAATATTTCAGAACCATTTTCTGGGTGCTTGATAAAAGAGTCAGAAAGTTCAAAGTTATGGAGATTGCTAAATTTAGGAGGAAATGTAACTTTAATTCACTGTTTTTATAGCAGCATTTGGAATAATATAGCAGGGTTAGAGAAAATAGGTTAAATATACTAATAAGATCTCATGAAACCAGCTAATAATTTTATGGAACTGGAATAATCTGCTTGAGCACATGCCTTACTCTTATCTTCTTATGTTATTCTTTTAGATGCTCTATGTTTTAATTAGCTTCTTCCCTGGCGTTATTATCCATGAATTCAATAGCAATGAGAAGCAGTATACTCTGCTCCAACAATAATCCAGATCTGAAGTTGAAAACTGCTTTCCATTAAAAGGATTCAAGTCTCCTTGACTCCTTATTTAGTGAAGGAGAATTCAAGATGATCCCATGATCTCTTGCTATTGTCAGAAATCAAGGACTCACTGAGAGGTAGCAGGATATCATTAAAAACAACAATATGGTCATCATCTAAGGAGAGCTGCTATAGTGACAATTGGAGAATCCAAAAGGAAATGATAATGAAAGCTAAATGGATACAGTTGGGTCTAGATAAAATCAAAAGGTATGATGCCTTAAAGAATTCACAAATATAAGATAATACACAAATATAAATTGTACTAGAAGTAACCCTATATGGCCCAATTCTTGCTGTAAATATGGGGGACAAATCACTCAAATAATAAATTTGAAGTGTTTTAAGTTGTAAAACCAATACAGTATCTTTCTTACACAAGTAAGTATAAGTAGATGTTATGGTGAAATGATAATATATTTACTTTTTCTTCCCACACACGTGAAGTGGTGAATTTTTTAAAAATATTTTATTTATTCATTTAACAGAGAGAGAGATCACAGGTAGGCAGAGAGGCAGGTGGGGATGGGGGGAAGCAGGATCCCCACTGAGCAGAGAGCCTGATGCAGGGCTCATCCCAGGACCCTGGGATCATGACCTGAGCCAAAGGCAGAGGCTTTAACCCACTGAGCCACCCAGGCGCCCTGTGAAGTGGTAAATTTTATAAACATTTCCCTGTATATGTGTTTGTTTCATTTTGTCTTTATTTATATAACCACTTAGATTTCAACTTTCTCATCTTTGCTTAGTCAGTTACAATTTTTCAGCAGCTTTCCATCTTTAAAAATTTTGTGGATCTCTTATTTACTACTGTCTTTCTGGTTTACTTCTTTTATATTCCTTAATTGTAATTTTGGTAGAGTTTGAATAAGAAATAGCAATGTAAGTGAATATCCATTCAATTATGTTTAGTGCATAAATAGGAGTTTTTTTGTCTGTTTTTAAGAAATAAAGTATTCCAGTTATGGAAGGACATTTTGGGGACAACTAGGGAAATCTTATTTTTTTAAAGATTTTATTTGTTTATTTGACAGAGGGAAAGAGGTCACAAGGAGACAGAGAGGCAGACAGAGAGAGAGGGGGAAGCAGGCTCCCCGCTGAGCAGAGAGTCCGATGTGGGGCTTGATCCCAGGACTCTGAGACCATGACCTGAGCTGAAGGCAGAGGCTTAACCCACTGAGCCACCCAGGCACCCCAACTAAGAAAAGCTTAATATGGCTTTGATATTACTAGATTATATTACACTATTATTGTGAGAAAATTATTGCTAATTTCCTTAGATGTGATAAAGGTTTTGGAATTAGGGAGGAGAATGTTCTTTCAAGATGCACATTGAAGTTTTTAGGAATGATGTAAGTCAACTCACTTTCAGATGATTCAAAAAATTAGACACACAATGATAGATACAGCAAATATGGCAAAATGTTAACAGTTGAAACTGAGTGGTGGGCATAATGATATTCATTGCACTAATTTGAACTTTTCTACACTTTTGAGATTTTTCACAATAGGAAACTGGGAACATTTTACACTAGACTTCTAGGTATCTGAAACAGGGCTGAGGGCAGGTTTTAGCAAGTGCCCAAGTCCCCATCTTGATCCAGAAGCTCAGCTAAATTTTTCATATTTTAATCTGCTTCTTAAGTTGGTTATTATTTCCTTCTCTAAAGTGTATGTGGCTGTATTAGTTAAGATATGGATTCACTTATTTGTGGAGCATAACAAATAACATGGAGGATATGGGGAGATGGAGAGGAGAGGGAGTTGAGGGAAACTGGAGGGGGAGATGAACCATGAGAGACTATGGACTCTGAAAAACAGCCGGAGGGTTTTGAAGGGGGGGGGAGGTTGAGGAACCAGGTGGTGGGTAATAGGGAGGGCACGTACTGCATGGAGCACTGGGTGTGATGCCAAAACAATGAACACTGTTATGCTGTAAATAAACAAATTAAAAAAAAGAGAGAGATGGATTCAGCTTCTTGTAACAGACACCCAAACTGACAAAGTCTTAAATAAAACAGAAATGTATTTCCCTTGAATGTAAACAGACCAGAAGAAAGCAGTCCAGGACTAGTGTGGTAGCTGTTCTATAAGGTTATTCAGAGACTCAGTCTCCTCCTCATCAAGCAGAATGGTGCTCCTGTCCATATGGTACAAAATGGGCACATTTTAGCCAGTAGGATGAAGAAAGGAAAAGCTCTCACCTTAAAGGATCTATGCAAAAGTTGTACACATCATTTCCAGTCACATCACATTGGCTAATATTTAGCCACACCTAGCTGCAATGGAGAATAGGAAATGCAATCTCTAGCTGGGCAGGTATGAACATACCTAAAAAGATAATTACCTTGAAAGAAGGTGAGAACAGATATTGAAGGACAATTAGTAGTGTTGGATGCATTAGTTACTACTTTTTGGGTCACAGTGTGTTCCTTCTTTTTACTTTAATTTTGTTTTCAGACCCAGTCACTTGTTTTCCTAACAAACTCCTCTGTATTTTGTGAGGTTCATCATAGTGAAAGACATGCACTCAAGAAATTGTGGTTAACTAAACCCAATGTGGCAATCATTTTACAATATATACATACATCAAATTATTATGATGTACACCTTAAACTAATAAGATGTTATATGTCCATTATATCTCAATAAAACTGGGAGAGGGAGAAATTCTGGCTCTGGCAAAAGCATCCACAGTTCAGCAATTCTTACCTACCTTCACCTTCCAGAATTGGATAATTCCACCAGAAGTTATTCTCCCATTAAAATCAATATCAATTCCATCAAATCCTTAATTCATTATTTTCTTGCCTGATTTCTCTGTTGTATATCTCATCTTCCTGGTTTCTTTCTCTAGGAGTCTTAACCCTACGTGTTTTAAGCTTGTGCCCACAAGGACATGTCATACCTGCTTCCCCATCCATAACTGCATTGCCTTGAACCTCATCTAAAGTGCTTGAAGTATTTTACAATGATCTTCTTAGTCTCCCTTTCATAAATCTGTCCAAATTTTTAGACCCACTTAATATTATAATTTATAGTACTTTCCTACTGCTGTTGTAACAAATTACCACAAACTTCAAGGCTTAATATCACAAATTGATTATCTCACTCTTCTGTAGATCGGCAGTCCAGATTGGCTCAACTGGTTTCTCTGCTCAGGATTTCACAAGGCCAGAGTCAAGGTATCAGCCAGCTGGGCTCTTACTGGGAGACTCTGGAAGTAATCTGCTTCCTACCTCATTCAGGTTGTTGTCAAAATCTAGTTCTTTCCACTAATAGACCTGAGGACCTAGTTTCCTTGTTGGCACTCAGATAGGAGTGGCCCTTAGTTTTTAAAGGCCTGTTTCTGTCCTTACAGCTTACATTTAGAATTCCTCTGACTTCTCCTTCTGCCATATCTTTCTTGCTGCCAGCAGGAGTAGGTTCTCTCATTTTAAGGGCTCATGCTATCAGAATGGGTCTACCTGGAAAATCCCAGATAAACTCCCTATCTTAAAATCTGTACCCTTAATTATGTCTGCAAATTTCCCCTTGTCATGTAATACATCAAATTCACAATTTCTAGGGATTGCAGTGTAAATATCTTAGGGAGGGGGCATTTTGCCTATTAAGCTGAGGTCTTTAAGATAAGCTTTCAGAGAACACCTTTATATGCAAATACTTCCCTTAGCATTGTAGATCTGGACTCTTGCTGGTAGAGTAATTCCAGCGTGTTTTTCTTCTCTGCCTCTCTCTCTTTGGTCTTCTGGAACTCGGGAAAAATCTTTGACCTAGTAACAATTAAAGTATCTCCCTGTTTTCTAGTTATATCTTTTTTAAAATTTTATTTTATTTTTTTTTAGTGTTCCAAGATTCATTGTTTGTGCACTACACCCAGTGCTCCATGCAATATGTGCCCTCCATAATACCCACCAAGATCACCCAAACCCCCACCCTCCTCCCCTCCAAAGCCCTCAGTTTGTTTCTCAGAGTCCACAGACTCTAATGCTTCATCTCCCCCTCTGATTTACCCCAATTCATTTTTCCTTTCCTTCTCCTAATGTCCTCCATGTTATTCCTTGTGCTTCACAGGTAAGTGAAACCATATGATAACTGACTCTCCCTGCTTGACTTATTTCACTCAGCATAATCTCCTCCAGTCCTGTCCATGCTGACACAAAAGTTGGGTATTCATCCTTGCTGATGGAGACATAATATTCCATTGTATATATGGATCATATCTTCTTTATCCATTCATCTGTTGAAGGGTATCTTGGCTCCTTCCACAGTTTGGTGATTGTGACCATTGCTGCTATGAACACTGGGGTACAGATGGCCCTTCTTTCCACTACATCTGTATCTAGTTACATCTTTAAGAATTTTAGTTCTGAGTATATCTTCTTTTCTTTACATTTCTTTTTTTGTATTTTTTTTAGTAAGATGAAAATTTTATTTATTTATTTATTTTGATACAGTCTTTTCCCTTTCATCTCAGTTTAGCTCGCTATCCAGTTTTCTTAAGATCACATTTTCCTAAGACAATTCCTCTTTTTCTCCAGCTTAAATAGCATAACATCTTGGATTTTTTTCTTTAACTCTCTTACTATTCTTGTTCTGACAGTAAGACCAAAGCTTGTTTTTGTTTTTCTAGTGCTTTATTATGGGACATTTCAAACATACCCAAAATTAGAAAGATACTATAATGCACCCCATGAATAGTACAAGGAATCATTCAACTTCAAGAATTATTAACACTTTGTCAATTTTAATTCACCTTTCATACTTTTTTCTTGAATATTTTGAAGAAATCTTAGAAATCATGTCATATCACTCACACATGAATTAGTATAAAGCATTATTTTGAAAGAAATCCAATACCTCTTTGATTTTGTGAGCAAACCCTTTTCTTAGAAAATATGGTCTTTAAAGTTTTTTTGCTTAGTCTTTGGAACTTTAATAATTTTGAGACTTGCATAGAGCACTGGGTGTGGTGCATAAACAATGAATTCTGGAATACTGAAAAAAAATTAAATTTAATTTTAAAAAAAGACTTGTTTCTTCACTTCTAAACAAGAAGATGCTATATCCTATATATGATGAAGACTCCCATTTCTCTATGTGTACCTTGATAAAAAAAAATCACCTGCCTTCCTAGGTAAAGCCAAGAGTCTGAGTCTTTAATATCTAAAGTTATAATCATGGTTCATGTAATTAATAAGTTCAGTGCCAACCTGACACCATGCGGAGGTGGTGGTGGTGCTGTGGGGGGCGGTGTGGAATGAGTCTAAGAATCTGTGAATGTGCCACAAAAATTCAAGAAGGCAGCTCCTCCAGAGTTTTTTCCTTGCCTCTGTAACAAGATGCAATTCAAATCAAGGTAGACGGACAGAATTGATAGAATACAGCCTACTAAATATAAAATACATAATCTTGGGCGCCTGGGTGGCTCAGTGTGTTAAGCCGCTGCCTTCGGCTCAGGTCATGATCCCAGGGTCCTGGGATCGAGTCCCGCATAGGGCTCTCTGCTTAGCGAGGAGCCTGCTTCTACCCTGCTCCCTCTCTCTCTCTGTCTGCCTCTCTGCCTACTTGTGATCTCTGTCTGTCAAATAAATAAATAAAAAATCTTAAAAAAAAAAAAAAAGACAAACCTAACCAAGACCAAAATATTCTTTTTCTGAAACTGTAATCCCTGTCTCAGCCACAAAAGCAAACACAGTCTGTTCTTACTAGGGTCCACTTGGTTCCACCTGCTTTTAGACACCAGCCACAGCTGTAAGGTCAAAAACCTCTGGGGCCTGCGCTATTAAAAGCGTTGCATGCCTGCAGACACCAATCATAATGTAAACTGTTACAAACTCCCAAAGTCAATGATGCACATGGCCAGCGCTTTCCAGGGCTGCCCTTATGGGAGAAAGAAAGAAAGAAAAAAAAAGAGAAAGAGGGAGAGAGGGAGGGAGGCAGGAAGGAAGAGAGAGAGAAAGAAAAAGAGAAAGAAAGACAGGAAAAAAGAAAGAGAGAAATAAGAAAGAAAGAAAGAAAACCGGTTGCAACACCAGGGCATACTGGCCACCACACTCCCACAAAGAAAACTGCCTCCCTCAAGTGTTATTCTAGATCTCAAATGCCAGTCATTATATTTGTTTCTCAAGGTTTCTCCACCCATACACCATGGGTCTCTCTAAAGGTCCTGCAATCACATCACTCTCTCCCTAGGATTCCAAACTAATTAAGAAATAGACACAGGAATCAAAGAAGGATCTGAAAATTAAGATTTATTGTTGATAAGACTAGTTTGGAGAATTTAATCTCAAACCTGGATTTTCGCACATTCCTAAGGGAATAGATGGGTCTGTACAGCAGAATCTTAACCCTGCTAAGCTGGCCTTAGTGGGGCTTGCCCATATGAAGGGCAGGGGCTCAGCAGGGGCTAAGCAATAAACCCTCAATTAAATTTTGGAGTCTCACCAACCAGTCACTGTGGGGAGAAGGTGGTAAGTGAAAGAGGTAGGGTGGCACACAGTGGAGACTAGAAAGCTCTCTTCCCAACACTTCCAAAAGGGCAGAAATTTCCAGTTCATGTACAGATGGGAATACTAGAAAGGGAAACATCATGTAATTAATAAATATGGTGAAAGGGGAAGAACCAAGAGAAGGCTGCTTCCCCACAAGGCCAGTGCTCATTCCAGTGGCTGGCCTTACATATCACTCCATGACCCAGCAGGAGAAGAGAAATCATAAAGATCAGAGCAGAAATCAATGAAATAGAAACCAAAAAAACAATAGAAAAAATCAATGAAACTAGGAGCTGGTTCTTTGAAAGAATCAATAAGATTGATAAACCCCTGGCCAGACTCATCAAAAAGAAAAGAGAAAGGACCCAAATAAATAAAATCATGAATGAAAGAGGAGAGATCACAACTAACACCAAAGAAATACAGACAATTATAAGAACATACTATGAGCAACTCTACGCCAACAAATTGGACAATCTGGAAGAAATGGATGCATTCCTAGAGACATATAAACTACCACAACTGAACCAGGAAGAAATAGAAAACCTGAGCAGGCCCATAACCAGTAAAGAGATTGAAACAGTCATCAAAAATCTCCAAACAAACAAAAGCCCAGGGCCAGATGGCTTCCCGGGGGAATTCTACCAAACATTTAAAGAAGAACTAATTCCTATTCTCCTGAAACTGTTCCAAAAAATAGAAATGGAAGGAAAACTCCTAAACTCATTTTATGAGGCCAGCATCACCTTGATCCCAAAACCAGACAAGGATCCCACCAAAAAAGAGAACTACAGACCAATATCCTTGATGAACACAGATGCAAAAATTCTCTCCATGACTGGAACAAACCAGAGTGCAGTAATATGAAGAAATGAGTGCTACAGTGTCCAGTGGAAACACTGGAACGTACTGGTTTTACTCCATGAACATCCCTTAAGAGTCTTGCCTCCCATATGGGAGGGAGAGAAAGTTTGACCTAATTTAAGCCCAGTTATTCGTGGATTTTTGTTTGTTTGTTTTTGGTTTTGTTTTGGATTTTTTTTTTGCCCCAGATGGCAGAAGACATCAAATCCAAATGCAAGACAGAGGCTAAAAGAGCTTAAAACAGAGGTTGCAAAATGGTAGCCAGCTGAATAGATCCAGTCCACAGATGTGCTTGATTTGACCCATAAGAATTTAAAAAGATATTTTTAAAATTACTTGTCAGCATATAAAAATTGTTAGAGTCCATACCAATAAAAACAGATTTTATGGCTCTCCGGAAAAGTTGAAAGATTCCAGCCACGTGAATGTGCATTTCTGTATGGCAAAATCAGATGGACAGAGTAGCCACTCCTTCTTTTAGGAAGGGAAGCAGTGCCCAGCTAGGCTTTTGCATGACCTGCCTAGCCCCTGTGTACATTTGGGTTTGTGATCTCTGATTTAAATTGACCAGCATTAGCGGTTGTTTATGATCTGGAAAAAAAAAATGCAAATCACCCATCTCCGGGAGTGTTTAATCATGTCAGAGTATTTGGCAGTGTGAAGAGTGCCAGGGTGGTGTGTGCCAAGAATCTGACCATCCATTAGGAGGGGGAGGGATGAGAATACATCTGTCTATGTAATGAGGATGGAGAAATTGTTATGAAAGGCAGGAGAAAAGGGGGCCAGAGCCCGCAGTGTGGAGAAGCAGTCTAGGCTGGAGCAGGTGACAGCGGGAGTCAATTACAGCCAAGTGTTGCTAGGGCAACTCCGTCTCCATGAACAGCCTGGAGGGCCTCTGGCCTTCTCACTGCTAAGGCAGCTGATTTAGGAGCCCAGAGCTCTGAGGTCAGAGAAGCTTATGAGGAAAAAGATAAGGTTGCTGAAGCATTGTCCTTAGTTAGGGCTCAAGCATTGGTAGTAGATACGGAGGGAGCCACAACACCCCACATATAGCTACTGGTGGCCACTCTAAAAGCCTCTGGAATTGGGGCGCCTGGGTGGCTCAGTGGGTTAAAGCCTCTGCCCTCAGCTCAGGTCATGATCCCAGGGTCCTGGGATCGAGCCCCGCATCAGATCGAGCCCCACATCAGGCTCTCTGTGGAGAGCCTGCTTCCCCCTCTCTCTCTGCCTGTCTGACTACTTGTGATCTCTGTCTGTCAAATAAAAAAAAAAAAACTTTAAAAAAGCCTCTGGAATTAAGAACCATCACGTCTCTATCCTTAAGGGCACTTCTTTCCAAACTGCAGGTTATAAGTCATTGGTAGGCTACCCAATTAATTTAGTGGGAAAAGATCAGCACTTTTTAATGAAAAAAATGAAAACAATTTTTAAAACAGTAGAGTGCACAGCACAGAGTAAATACCATTTTGTGAAACAGTAGTTTCAGATGTCTGTGTGTTTGCATGCATGTACTGAATTGTGATGTCAAATCTGTTCCTTGCTCTGTTAAATTGAGCTCAAAAAAGTTTGAAAGGCTCTGTCACAGGCTACAGAGTCAGTCACGGCGGCCAGTTGACCGGATGTGTCTCATTCGGCAGGTCTAGTGGATTTTTTTGCTCTTTTGTTTTTGTAGTTGTGAGCAAGAATGGCAGATGTAGGTCAATTATAACCTCCTAAGGAGGAGTATCTGGTATCTGAAAAAAATACAGGTAATGTCGGGCCAGCTAGGAAACAGGTTTTGAGGTGTGGCTTCTCAAGAGAAGTGCAACTCCACCTGACTACTTGAGACTTGACCCACTGGGAGTGGTAGCACTGCAGGTGATTGTACAGGTGAAGCCAAGAAAAGAGCCTATTCCACAGTAGTGAACCCAAATTATGTTATTGTCTGGAATTTTCCAGGGTTTTTTTCCCTCGAGTTTTGATTTAAATTCCATTTAGTTAACGTACAGTGTAATGTTAGTTTCAGGTGTACAATTTAGTGATTCAACACTTCATACAACACCCGGTGCTCATCACAACTGCCCTCCTTAATCCCCATCACCTGTTTTATCCACCCCCCCCCCAAACCATGTTCCCTCTAGTAATCATTAGTTCTCTATAGTTGAGTGTCTGTTTCTTGGTTTTCTTCTCTTTTGTGCCCCTTATATTTGTTTGTTTTGTTTCTCAAATTCCACATTTGAGTGAAATCACATGGTATTTGTCTTTCTGACTTATTTCACTTAGCGTATATACTCTCTAACTTCATCCATGTGATTGCAAATGGCAATATTTTATTCTTTTTATGGCTGAGTAATATTCTATTATACATATACATATAGTTAATATATATAAAATATTATACATATAAAATATTTTATATATATTTTTATATATTACATCTTCTATATCCATCCATTAGTCAATGGACATTTGGACTCTTTCCATAATTTGGTTATTGTTGATAATGCTGCTCTAAACATCAGGGTGCATATATCCCTTCAAATCAGTATTTTTGTATCCTTTGGGTAAATATATAGTAGAGCAATCGCTGGATCATAGGGTAGTTCTACTTTTAACTTTTTGGAGCCTCCATACTGTTTTCCAAAGTGGCTGCACCAGTTGCATTCCCACCAGCAGTGTAAGAGCATTCCCCTTTATCTACATCCTCGCCAAAACCTGCTGTTTTTTGTATTGTTAATTTTAGCCATTCTGTTTGGTATGAGGGGGTATCTCATTGTAGTTTTGATTTGTGTTTCCTTGATGATGAGTGATGTTGAACATCTTTTCATGTGTCTGTTGGTCATCTGTGGGTCTTCTCTGGGAAAATGTCTATTTGTGTCTTCTGCCCATTTTTTAACTGGATTATTTGTTTTTTGGGTGTTGAGTTGTATAAGTCCCTTATATATTTTGGATACTAACCCTTTATCAGATACGTCATTTGCAAATATCTGCCCCCATTCTGTAGGTAGCTTCTTAGTTTTTTTTTTTTTAAGATTTTATTTATTTGACAGAGAGAGAGACAGCGAAAGACGAAACCCAAGTAGGGAGAGTGGGAGAGGGAGAAGCAGGCTTCCTGCTTCCTCCGATGCAGGGCTCGATCCCAGGATCCCGGGATCATGATCTGAGCCCAAGGCAGACGCTTAACTGACTGAGCCACCCAGGCGCCCCATGCTTTTTAGTTTTCTTGATTGTTTCCCTCACCGTGCAGAAACTCTATTTTGATGTAGTCCCAATAGTTTGTTTTTGCTTTTCTTTCCCTTGCCCCCAGAGACATATCTAATATCTAGGAAGAAGCTTCTATGCCTGATGTCAAAGAGGTTACTGCCTGTGTTCTCTTCTAGCATTTTACTTAATTCCTGCTTCAGATTTAGGTGTTTAATCTATTTTGGTGTAAGAAAGTGGATTTCATTCGTTTGAAAGTTGTTGTCGAGTTTTCCCAACACCATTTGTGGAAGAGATTTTTTTCCCATTGCATATTCCTTTCTGTTTTGTTTATAATTTATTGGCCATATAGTTGTGGGCTCATTTCTTCATTCTTTTCTATTCTATTGATCTAAGTGTCTACTTTTGTGCCAGTGCCATCAGTCTTGATCACTACAGGTTTTTTTTTTTCTCTCTCCACTCTGTTCCACTGGTCTATGTGTCTGGGTTTTTTTTTTAATTTATTTATTTATTTTTTTCAGCATAACAGTATTCATTGTTTTTGCACAACACCCAGTGCTCCATGCAATACGTGCCCTCCCTATTACCCACCACCTGGTTCCCCCAACCTCCTACCCCTGCCCCTTCAAAACCCTCAGGTTGTTTTTCAGAGTCCATAGTCTCTTATGGTTCGCCTCCCCTTCCAATTTCCCTCAACTTCCTTCTCCTCTCCATCTCCCAATGTCCTCCATGTTCTTTGTTATGCTCCACAAATAAGTGAAACCATATGATACTTGACTCTCTCTGCTTGACTTATTTCGCTCAGCATAATCACTTCCAGTCCCGTCCATGTTGCAACAAGTTTTTTTTTAAAGATTTTATTTATTCATTTATTTGAGAGAGAGAATGAGAGAGAGCATGAAAGAAGAGGTCAGAGGGAGAAGCCCGCCCAGCAGGGAGCCCAACGCAGGACTCAATCCGGAGACTTCAGGATCATGACCCGAAGGCAGTCGCCCAACCAACTGAGCCACCCAGGCACCCCTTGATCACTACAGTTTTGCAATATAACTTAAAGTCCAGAATAGGGATGCCTCCTGCTTTGCTTTTCTTTTTCTTTTTTTTTTTTTTAAAGATTCATTTATTTGACAGATAGAGACCACAAGCAGGCAGAGAGGCAGGCAGAGAGAGAGAGAGGAGGAAGCAGGCTCCCCGCCAAGCAGAGAGCCCGATGCGGGGCTCGATCCCAGGACCCTGAGATCATGACCTGAGCTGAAGGCAGAGGCTTTAACCCGCTGAGCCACCCAGGCGCCCCTTTGCTTTTCCTTTTGAAGATTGATTTGGCAATTTGGGGTCTTTTGTGGCTCCATACACCACAAAAACAATTTTAGGATTGTTTTGTTCTAGCTCTGTGAAAAATGCTGTTTGTATTTTGATAGGTTTGTATTTTGATAGGTTAATGATACACATTAAATGTGTAGATTGCTTTGGGGAGTATAGACATTTTAAAAATATTTGTTCTTCCAATCCATGAGCATGAAATGTCTTTCCATTTCCTTGTGTCATCTTCAATTTCTTTCATCAGTGTTTTATACCTTTCAAAGTACAAATCTTTTACCTCTTTGGTTAGGTTTATTCCTATGTATCTTGTGTTTTTTTTTGTGCAATTGTAAATCAGACTGATTCCTTAATTTCTCTCTCTGTTGCTTCATTATTGGTGTATAGAAATGCAACAGATTTCTGTATGCTGATTTTGTCTCCTGTACTTTACTGAATTCATGTATCAGTCCTCACAATTTTTTGGTGGAGTCCTTTGGATATTCTGAATAGAGTATCATGTCATCTGCAAATAGTGAAAGTTTCTCTTCTTCCTTACTGATTTGGATGCCTTTTCTTTGGTTGTCTGACTGCTGTGGCTAGGACTTCCAGTCCCATGTTAAATAAGCATGGTGGGAGCGAACATCCCTGTCTTGTTCCTGACCATAGAGGAAAAGCTCTCAGTTTTTACCATTGTGAATGATATTAGCTGTGGGTTTTTCATGTATGGCCTTTATTATGTTGAGGTGTGTTCCCTCTAAACCTACTTTGTTGAGGGCTTTTATCATGACTGGATGTCATACTTTGTCAAATGTTTTTTCTACATCTATTGAGAGGATCCTATTGTTCTTATCTTTTCTCTTATTAATGTGGTGTATCATGTTGATTGATTTGCAAATACTGAACCACCCCTGTAGCCCAGATATAAGTCTCACTTGATTGTGGTGAATGATTCTTTTAATGTACTGTTGGATTCAATTTGCTAGTATTTTACTGAGAATTTTTACATCTATGTTCATCAGGGATATTGGCCTGTCGTTCTCTTTTTTTAGTAGAGTCTTTGTCCAGTTTTGGAATCAGGGTAATGCTGGCCTCATAGAATGGGTTCGGAATTTTTCCTTCCTTTTCTATATTTTGGAATAGTTTGAGAATAGGTATTAACTCTTCTTTAAAAGTTTGGTAGAATTCCCCTGTGAGGCCATCTGGCCCTGGACTTTTGTTTTTTGGGAGATTTGATTACTGATTCAACTTCTTTGCTGGTTATTTGTCTGTTCCAGTTTGTATTTCTTCCTGTATCAGTTTTGGTAGTTTATATGTTTCTGGGAGTTTATCCATTTCTCCCAGGTTGTCCGATTTGTTGGCATATAGTTTTTCATAGTATTCTCTTATTATTGTTTATATTTCTATGGTGTTGTTATTTCTCCTCTCTCATTCATGATTTTATTTATTTGGGTCCTTTCTCTCTTTTTTTTTTCTTTTTAGATAAGTCTGGCTAGGGTCTTATCAACTTTACTAATTTTTTCAAAGAACCAGATCTTGGTTTCATTGATCTGTTCCTTTGGGTTGTTTGTTTTGTTTTGCTTTGTTTTTTAGTATCTATATCATTTATTTCTGTTCTAATCTTTATTATTCACCCTTTGTTGACTTTAAGCTTCATCTTCTAGCTCCTTTAGGTGTTAGGTTAGGTTATTTATTTGAGATTGTTCTTGCTTCTTGAGGTAGGCTGGTATTGCTACATACTTTGGAATTTTCCAGGGATTTTAGGAGTGCTACCATTCCCACCATTTTTTTTTCTTGGCCGACATTGTTGGTACCCTACCCAACTGCAATCCTTCAGTTTCTTCCTCCCTAATACAATCCTGACCGCTTCTTGGCCTTTTGGCTAAGATCAAGTGTAGGACAATCCTGGACTTCATGGGAGTTGGGATCTCAAATGAAGACCTACAAAATGCCAACCCCCAATTTTTATTATATTCAAAAGACATCAAATTACTCAGTCAACTTGTTATAAAAGTTTCTACATGTGTAATCTCAATTTCTGCACTTAGTTTGTCCTAGACTAATAACCAACATTTTGTAGACCAGCACCAGCCCAGGAACCAAACTATGAGTAGCATTGGTCTGACCTGACTAATCATGATAATTCTATTTATCTTGCCAAATGATTGGTTTGGGCGTGGACAAGAAACATGATTTCTGGCCATTAAGGTAAGAGGAGATGTCTACTGGGGACACCTGGGAAATTTTGGTCTTAGTAAGGGACAAAAGACAGTTATGATCTTTTTTCTAGCCTCTTGATGTTAGTGTATGACCATGTGATGCCTGAGTAGCTGCAGCAATCTTGGGGTCATAAAGTGAAGGACCAACAGGCTGAGGATAGTGGAACAGGATGGAGGGACACTGCATTCTTAATGATGTTGCTAAGCTGATGAATTACCTACTCTTGAATCCTTCTATGTCTGGGAGATAATAAAATGGCCTTAATTAGTTGATCCACTATGTGTTGTTTTGTTGTTAATTGCAACTGAAAGAATTCTAACTGATGCACCTTGAAGGACATAACAGGGTTAACCGCTTGGGTACAGAGGCCTATCTGTATTTAGGATATTTTACGGTGACCTTAGAATTCCCAGAAGAAATTATAAGGATAAAAAATGGTTAAATGAAGTTATAGTTGTCTACTGACCCACCAGACATAGCAGGTATCATTCTTAAAATTTTTTTTTAAAGATTTTATTTATTTATTTGACAGACAGAGATCACGAGTAGGCAGAGAGGCAGGCAGAGAGAGAGAGAGGAGGAAGCAGGCTGTCCGCAGAGCAGAGAGCCCGATGTGGGGCTCGATCCCAGAACCCTGGGATCACGGCCTGAGCTGAAGGCAGAGGCTTTAACCCACTGAGCCACCCAGGCGCCCCATAGCAGGTATCATTCTAAAATTAGCATCAGGGGCGCCTGGGTGGCTCAGTGGGTTAAAGCCTCTGCCTTCAGCTCAGGCCGTGATCCCAGGGTTCTGGGATCGAGCCCCACATCCGGCTCTCTGCTCTGCGGACAGCCTGCTTCCTCCTCTCTCTCTCTGCCTGCCTCTCTGCCTACTCGTGATCTCTGTCTGTCAAATAAATAAATAAAATCTTTAAAAAAATAAATAAAATTAGCATCATTTTTTGTATTTTAATTTTAAATTAACACACAGTAAATTTGATTTTTTATATGTGTATAGTTCCATGAATTTTAACAAATGCAGAAATTCATATAACCACCACCATAGTAAGGATACAAAATAGTTTCATCATCCCATAGAAACTCCATCGTGCTATTGCTTTGACCTCACACCCTCTCCCCACTCCTAACCATTGATCTGTTCTCAATCACTATATTTTTGTACTTCCAAAAATGTCATATAAATGGAAGCAAACAGTACATAACATTTCGAAATCATCTTCTTTCATTCAGCGCAATGGTTCTGAGATTCATCCAAGTTGTTTCATATTCATTCCTTTTCACTGCAGAGTAGTAGTCCATTGGATGGCCATATCACAGCTTATTTATCCATTCATCCCTTAAAGGATATTTGGGTGCTTTCCAAGTTTTGGTGATTATATGTAGTACACTTTTAAAGCATTTATGTACAGATTTTGTATGAACATAGGTTTTTATTTCTCCAGGACAAGTACCTAGGCTTGGGATTGCTGGGTCATATGGTAAGTATATATTTAACTTTATAAGAAGCTGCCTGTTTTCCAGGGTGGCTATAACATTTTGCATTCTCACCAGCAATCTAAGAAAGTTCCAGATGTTTCCTTATATTTTCCTTGAAAAATCTTATTCTTTTATGATTTACATTTAGATCTGTGATCCATTTTGAGTCAATTTTTGTATTAAGTGTGAACTGTTAATCAAAATTCATTTTTATATATTGATATCCAGTTGTTCTAATATCATTTGCTGAAAAGACTGTCATTTTCCCATTGAATTCTTTGTATCTTTGTCACAAATCAATTGACCATATTTGTGTGGGTCTGTTTCTGCATTATCTATTATGTTGCATTTGTCTATATGTTTATCCCTTCACCAATACCACAGTATCTTGATTACTGTGCCTATATAGTAAGGCTTAAAATCAGGTTGTGTGACTCCTCCAACCTTATTAATCTTTTCAAAATCATTTTGGGTATTCTACTTCGTTTGCCTTTCTGTATGAATTTTAGACTCAACACATCTGTATTTACAAAAAATCTTGCTGAGATTTTGATAGGAGATTCACTAAATCTATAGATTAATTTAAGGAGAACTGACATCTTTAATATTTTGAGTGTTCCAGTCCATAAACATGGTATGTTTGTCCAGTTATTTAGGCCTTTGGAAATTTCTTTCATCATAATTTTATAAACTTAAGTGTACAGATCCTTCACATGTTTTGTTAGATTCCCCCCAAGTATTTCATTTTCTGAAGCTATTATAAATAGTATTGTTTATCACTACTATGTAGAAATGTGACTGATTTCTGTGTGTTGACCTTGTATTCTACAAAAATTCATTTATTAGTTCCAGGTGTGTGTGTGCATGTGTGTGTGTTATTTGGGGTTGTCATCTCTGAATAGAGTTGGTTTTATTCATCCCCTCTCCTTTTTTCTCCTCTCCCTCCCTAACTGCTTAGAGTTGAGCTGCCTAATTCAGGTGAAATATAAGGATAAATAGCGTTGTTATAGGTCACCTGCAAATTATTCTTACTCAAGTTGCTTAGAAGTTATTCTACAACAAGGTGACCAAAATATTACATGCAGATGATGCAATCATATAGCTATGAAAATGGTAAAACAATAATAAAAATCTACAATAATAAATACTAGTACTTTTTTTGAGGGTCAAAAGTTTATTCAATTTTTTTTATTTCTTTTCAGCATAACAGAATTCATTGTTCTTGCACCACACCCAGTGCTTGAGGAGGGCAATATGTGCCCTCCTTAATACCCACCACCTGGCTTCCCCAACCTCCCACCCCCGCCCCTTCAAAACCCTCAGATTGTTTTTCAGAGTCCATAGTCTCTCATGGTTCACCTCCCCTTCCAATTTCCCTCAACTCCCTTCTCCTCTCCATCTCCCCATGTCCTCCATGTTATTTGTTATGCTCCATAAATAAGTGAAACCATATGATACTTGACTCTCTCTGCTTGACTTATTTCGCTCAGCATAATCTCTTCCAGTCCCGTCCATGTTGCTACAAAAGTTGGGTATTCATCCTTTCTGATGGAGGCATAATACTCCATAGTGTATATGGACCACATCTCCCTTATCCATTCGTCCGTTGAAGGGCATCTTGGTTCTTTCCACAGTTTGGCGACCATGGCCATTGCTGCTATAAACATTGGGGTATAGATGGCCCTTCTTTTCACTACTTCTGTGTCTTTGGGGTAAATACCCAGCAGTGCAATTGCAGGGTCATAGGGAGGCTCTATTTTTAATTTCTTGAGGAATCTCCACACTTTTCTCCAAAGTGGCTGCACCAACAGTGGAAGAGGGTTCCCCTTTCTCCACATCCTCTCCAACACACGTTGTTTCCTGTCTTAAAAATACTAGTACTTCTTATGTGCCAGGGACTGTTCCAATTATTGTACATAAACAAACTTTTGTAATCACAACCTATGACATGGATACTATTATTCCCATTTCACAGATGTACAAGCTATAAATGGCAGAGCAGGGTACAAACCCAGGTAGCCTGGCTCCAAAGCTTGCACTCTTAATCATTACCCATTGGAACAGAAGATTCTGGAAATGGAATCCAAAATATCCAGGAGATTAGTATGATTTCAAACGAATGAGTAAAATATTGACTATTCAATAATTATATAGAAATAACTGGGTAGCTATTGGGAAAAATTAAAGTTGGAAACCTATATTTATATTGTACATCAAAATAAAACCCATATTGGACACGTATTTAAAGGCAAAAATTAAAACCACAGAGGTGCTAAAAAACATAGTTTTATAGTCTTTTTAAAAAGATTTCATTTATTTATTTGACAGAGACATAGAGAGCACAAGTAGGCAGAGTGGCAGGCAGAAGGAGAGGGAGAAGCAGGCTCTCCACTGAGCAGGGAGCCCGATGCGGGGTTTGATCCCAGAACCCTGGGATCATGACCTAAGCCACAGGCAGACGCTTGACCAACTGAGACATCCAGATACCCTATGAGTTTTAAAATCTTGAGGTAGGGAAAGCTTTTCCAAGTACAGCACATAAGCCAACTATTATAAATGAAATAATCAGTAATTTGATTGTATAAAATATTTTAAATGTGTAAATTCTAAGAAATTTACAAGGGTAGAAGACAAATAACAAACCAAGGAAAATATTTGTGACAGGAAGCCAAAGTGTTATTATCCACAACATAAATAGAACTATTCCAAATCAATAAGAAAATGCCAAATTCAATGAAAACCTGGACAAGCAACACAAACAGGCTACATATTCGAAAAAAGAATTCAGATGTCTAAGAAACAAATTAAAAGGTGATGCCCTTCAACGG
The DNA here is from genome assembly GCF_922984935.1 of Meles meles. Taxonomy (NCBI): domain Eukaryota; kingdom Metazoa; phylum Chordata; class Mammalia; order Carnivora; family Mustelidae; genus Meles; species Meles meles. Next base: position 46,872,856 of record NC_060087.1, on the reverse strand, counting down.
AGGAATGGATAAGGAAGATGTGGTCCATATACACGATGGAGTATTATGCCTCCATCAGAAAGGATGAATACCCAACTTTTGTAGCAACATGGACGGGACTGGAAGAGATTATGCTGAGTGAAATAAGTCAAGCAGAGAGAGTCAAGTATCATATGGTTTCACTTATTTGTGGAGCATAACAAATAACATGGAGGACATGGGGAGATGGAGAGGAGAAGGGAGTTGTGGGAAATTGGAAGGGGAGATGAACCATGAGAGACTATGTACTCTGAAAAACAACCTGAGGGTTTTGAAGGGGCGGGGGGTGGGAGGTTTGGGAAGCAGGTGGTGGGTAATAGAAAGGGCACATATTGCATGGAGCACTGGGTGTGGTGCAAAAACAATGAATACTGTTACGCTGAAAATAAACAAATAAAAAAAAGTTTAAAAAAAGTGCTTGATTTCACCAAAATGTCAAAAAATATGAAAATGAAAGCAATGACATATCACTTTGTACCAAATTAGCAAAGATAAAATGAGGGGAAGTACACAGCTTTGGCAAGAGTATGGGGGGGAGATATTCTCATGCTCTGGTACTAGGAATCTAAATGTGTATAATCTCTTTTGGAGGGATATTTGGCAATGTCTGTCCAATTGTAACATGTGCATACCCACTGCAGCAACTCCATTTTTCAGGCATTTGTCTTAAAGGTGTACATACATGTGCAAAGCTATTTATAAGGATGTTCATTTTAGTAATCTATAATAATGAAAACTCAGCAACAATCCAAAGAAGTACCCATCCCTTGCTACTAATTAAAAAATAAGTCATATCTTTAAGTATTGACATATTAAGAAACCCATAATTGATTGTTATCTCATCCATTTACTTCTGAGGATCCTCAAGGGATTTCATATAGGATGACTAAAAGGGTCATAATCATAATACTTGCCTCATAGGGTTTTTTTATTCATTCAGTCTTTCAAAAAATATTTATTGAAAAAGATAAAATTGCCAGACACGACACTAGGTACTGAGGTACAAATAAAACAAAAAAGACATGGTCCCTGCTCTCAAGAAGTTTACTGTTTAGTATAGGGTATATGTGGAGTATAGGAGGGCAGGGAGAAGGAACAGCCATTAATCACACAACTGTACAGTTGTCTTGGGTACCTAGGGAGGAAAATAGCTGAGTATCATGAAAGTGTATTACAGGGTGTCCTGATCCAGTTTGGCGAGGGGGCATCAGGGAAGGCTTCTCTGAAGTGATATTTAAATTAAGAAGGAAGATAGTGATGGGCCAGGCACTTTGTATAAATGCCAGCTCTAGAATTAGTTTAAAAGAATAAGGTAGATGTATATACACGGACAAAGAAAGAATGTCAAGAATACATTAAGTCATTCATCAGTTGATGAACATTTAGGCTTTTTCCATAATTTGTTTTTTTGTTGATAATGCTGCTATAAACATTGGGGTGCATGTATCCCTTTGAATTAGTAATTTTGTATTCTTTATTTAACTACCTAGTAGTGCAATTGCTGGATAGTAGGGTAGTTCTGTTTTTAAATTTTTGAGGAAAATCCATGCTGTTTTCCAGAGTGCCTATACCAGTTTGCATTCCCACTAACAGTGAAACAGAGGGGAGGTGGGTGGGGGGATGGGTTAAATAGATGATGGGATTAAGGAGTGCACTTGTGATGAGTAGTGGGTGTTCTATGGAATACGAATAACTAAATTGTACATCTGAAACTAATATTACACTGTATGTTAACTATCTGGAATTCAAATAAAGACTTAAAATACATTTCGTAAAATACATTACGTCAATAAAGCAAGTTATAAAACATATATAGCATAATTCTTCCACTTTTTATGGTTAAAAAGAACCTATGTTGTAATACACATATGTATCAGTGTATAGATAGAAAGCAATCTGGAAGAATATATACCATACTAAGAGTTGTTAACTCTATTTGAATAATTTATAAATTTGTCTGACATACTGTAACCACAAAAAAATAAAGATATATCTATATCTATATAGAGATATAGATATATAGATATAGATAATAGATATAGACATATCTTTTTTTGTGGTTACAGTATGTCAGACAAATTTATAAATTATTCAAATAGAGTTTTATATATATATATATATATATATGGGGTGAGAGCTCAAACATTAGAAATATTAGTATTCAAGGCAAAAAGTTTTAGTATATGTGCTGCCGAAGCGAGTATGAGGCAAAAAGTTTTAAATGGGGTAAAGAGAGATATTGATAAAGGAAACTATCTACCAAGAATAACCTCTATCATAAATATGCATACCAAACAATATTACATTAAAATATATGAAAATAGAAAAGCAAATAAGTTATATCTTATAATGTGTATTTTTTTTTAGATTTTTTATTTATCTATTTGACAGAGATCACAAGTGAGCAGAGAGGCAGGCAGAGAGAGGAGGAAGCAGGCTCCCCGCTGAGCAGACAGCCCCGATGTGGGGCTCGATCCCAGAACCCTGGGATCATGACCTGAGCCGAAGGCAGAGGCTTTAACCCACTGAGCCACCCAGGCGCCCCTAATGTGTATTTTTAAACAAAACCTATGCAATCCTTGCAAAAAATGTTCATATACTGAGTCATAAAAGAAAACACATACATTTCCAATAGTAGAAACCATAAAAATCACATTATTGGACCACAGTGCAATACAACTAACTTGCTACTAACTTCTAACCACAAAAACAGGGAAAAAAAAGTTGAGTCACTTCAAAAATCAAGTAACACTTCTAAATAACTCATGGTCAGAGAACAAATCAAAACCAAAATTATAGACTAGAAATTAATGAGAATGAAAGCACTGTACATTAAGGTCAAATACAGAAAAAATATAATATTAAATGCTTTTAGAAATAAATAAGAAAGACTGAAAATGAATAAACCACACATATCATGTAAACAATTACACAGAAAGCAGCAAAATAAACTTTAGAGAACTAGAAGAATATGTTAATAAGTACAAAAGCTGAAAATAATTATATGCAGAGAGGGGGTAAAATGGTAGAATAGGAAAATAAATCCAAGAGTTGGTTCTTCAAAAATATCAACAAAACAGAGAAACCTCTATAGTATAGTTAAAAGAGAAAGAAAGAAATGCATCAAAAAATAAGACTATTTGATTGATGGGTTGATAGAAGATAAAGCAAATGTATTAAAACATCAATGGTAACATCTATGTTATGGATATGCAGGTATTTACTGTAAAATTCTTTCAACTTCTCTGTATGTTTGAAAATGTTCATAATAAAATAGATAAAAATCTATTATCACCCAGAACATCAGTTTGAGGAACATTCTATTAGAAGTTTCATTAAAACCAGAAAAAACAACAAAGATGCCTGCTGTTACTGCTATAGTTAACATTTTTCTAGAAATTTAGTAAAATGTAATATGTCAAGTAAATGCATATAGGAATTATGAATATTATATAGGGGGGAAGTCATGATATCATGATCTACCTAGAAAACCAAAGAGAGTGAAAGTAAAAACCATTAGAACTGATAAGGAAATTAAGCAGGGTGACCAGTTAAAAAAGTTATCCTAGATTCAAATTAAAACAACATTGAGATACCACCTGACACCAGTTAGAATGGACAAAATTAGCAAGACAGGAAACAACGTGTGTTGGAGAGGATGTGGAGAAAGGGGAACCCTCTTACACTGTTGGTGGAAATGCAAGTTAGTGCAGCCACTTTGAAGAACAGTGTGGAGATTCCTGAAGAAATTAAGAATAGAACTTCCCTGTGACCCTGCCATTGCACTGCTGGGTATTTACCCCAAAGATACAGATGTAGTGAAAAGAAGGGCCATCTGTACCCCAATGTTTATTGCAGCAATGGCTACGGTCGCCAAACTGTGGAAAGAACCAAGATGCCCTTCAACGGATGAATGGATAAGGAAGATGTGGTCCATATACACAATGGAGTATTATGCCTCCATCAGAAAGGATGAATACCCAACTTTTGTAGCAACATGGACGGGACTGGAAGAGATTATGCTGAGCGAAATAAGTCAAGCAGAGTCAAGTATCATATGGTCTCACTTATTTGTGGAGCATAACAAAGAACACGGAGGACATGGGGAGATGGAGAGGAGAGGGAGTTGAGGGAAACTGGAAGGGGAGATGAACCATGAGAGACTATGGACTCTGAAAAACAACCAGAGGGTTATGAAGGGGCGGCAGGGGGGTGGGGGGGGTGGGAGGTTGAGGAACCAGGTAGTGGGTAATAGGGAGGGCACATACTGCATGGAGCACTGGGTGTGATGCCAAAACAATGAACACTGTTATGCTGTAAATAAACAAATAAAAAAAAGTTATCCTATTATACCCCCCAAATATTAAAGGGCTACTTCCAAATAGAGGTGATAGAAGAAATGTGTGAAAGGTGTCTTTCATATTTTGCTCCATGTTCAATACTTCTGTGATATTTGAATCTTTTACAACCAGAATGATTCATCTAGTTGTTTGAAAAAGGGAAAGTAAATCTATGGTAGGCCAAATCCAAAAAGCCCCCTTCCCCAGATTTCCCACCCTAATTTCCAGACTGTGAATGTAATCATACCTATGATTATGTTATATTACCTGGCAAAAGGGATTTTGCAGATTAAAATACGCTTTAAAATAGGCAGATGATTCTGGATTATCCCAATGGCCTTAATCTAATCACATAAACCTTTTAAAAGCAGGGAGTTTTCTCAGGTTAGTGGCAGAAGAGAAAGACAGAGAGATTCTAAGCAAAAGAAGGATTCAGCCTGCAACTGCAGGCTTGAAGATGGAAAGGGTTAAGGAAGGAGAAGAAAGTGTGGGTGACCTCTAGAAGCTGGGAGCATGGAGATTTCATTTCTACGATATAGCAAGGAACTAAATCCTGACAATAGTTTAAATGAGTATGGAAATGGATTCTTCCCCAGAGCCTCCAGATAGAAGCCAAGTCTGGGGACACCTTGATTTTGGCATTGTACAGACCTAAGCAAGAACTCAGTTAAACCCACCAAGACTTCTGACATACAGAACTGTGAGACAATAAGGTATTGTTTTAAACTGCTTAATTTGTGATCTGTTGTGGAAAAATAGAAAATACAAAATACTTGGGGTGTCTGGGTGGCTCAGTTGGTTAAGCGGCTGCCTTCAGCTCAGGTCATGATCCCAGAGTACTGGGATCGAGTCCTGTGTGGAGCTCCTTGCTCAGCAAGGAGCCTGCTTCTCCCTCTGCCTTCTGCTCCCTCTGCTTGTGCTATAAATAGATAAATAAATGTGCAAATAAATAGATAAAATCTTTTAAAAAAATACGAAATACTTTACATCCATTAAACAATAAGATATGTGGCCTATCAAATTTTCAAAGGTTCAAAACCCTTTAATGACCTGGTCATGAATAGAAAAATGACTCACCCATACTCCCAAAGGAAGTGTAAATTGGTAAAATCTTTCCTAAAGTACAGTGGGCTCCTAAAATGTGGATGTGCTTTGTCTTGTTGAAATTTATTGCAGTTGGATAATCATAGTGGTGAGCAAAGATTTTTTCTGAATATCCTTTACAGAACTGCTTATAACAGTGGACAATTAGAAACAACATGACTTTTTCCTGATTTGTGAAAGATTAGTTGACCATAGAGTTGAGGGTCCATTTCTGGAGTCTCTATTTTGTTTCACTGATTTATGCGTTTGTTTTTGTGCCAATACCATGCTGTCTTGGTGATCAATGTACTATATAGTGGTTAACTGAACATAAGAAAAAAAGAAAGAAAGAAACGACATGATTATACAGCAATAGAAGACTGGTTTGTCGAATATAATATCCTACACCCACTTCATGAAATAAACTTATGCAAGCAAAATCCCATTAGAAATTCTTATAGAACTTTACAAGCTAATTTTCAAATTCATCTGGGAAAGAAAATGCACAGGAATAGTCAAGAGATTTGTGGGAAAAAAAGAGAGAAGAGCTTACCCTAGCAGATATGAAATAATAATTTAAAGCTCAAGTGTTTATAAAAATATGTGTTATTGATGCTGGTATGGATTTTAGGACTATTGAACTGATGATTTATGTCCAAACCCATATACATACTTAGGAATTTCATTTTTGTTACAGGGAAAGAATGATCTGTTGAATAAATGTTTAAGTCCTAGTGAAAAATACTAATAAGTAATTGGTATTACAAGGGAATAATAGTCATCTATTAAGTATAATATTGTAAGGATATTTAACAACTTAGAAAAATGTTTACAAAAAAATTCCAGAAAATTAAAGAGCCAAATATAAACAATTCTAAAATATCACGAGGAAATGCAGAACAATATTCCTAATCTTGGAGTAGAAAGGCCTTCTTACACAAATTCAAAATGCAAAAGCCATAAAAGAAATAATTGGTAAATCTGAATACATCAACATTTAAAACAATCTATACCCCATGAGCAAAATTTAAAAATAAACAGAAGTCTGCAAAACATCTCCTACACATGTAACGAAGACTTATATCCAGACTACATAATTCAATAAGAAGAAGCCAAACAAGCTAATGCAAAAACAGATAAAAGATATGAACAGGCAAGTCACAAAAAAACACAAGCAATAACCAACAAACATATGAAACTGTCCCTTAACCTCACTAACAATCACGGAAATGCAAACGATGAGACATTTTTCACCCATCACATTGGCAATCTATTCAAACAATTAATCTGTTAATCTGTTTTGTTTCTTAAATTCCACATATGAGTGAAATCATATGGCATTTATCTTTCTCCAACTGACTTATTTCACTCAGCGTAATGCCCTCTAGTTCCATCCATGTCATTGCAAATGGCAAGATTTCACTCTTTTTGTGGCTGAGTAATCTTCCTCTATGTGTGTGTGTCTGTGTGTGGGGGGGGAAGGAAAAATAAAATAAGACAAAAACAGAGAGGGAGGCAAACCAGAGGAGACTTTCAACTATTAGAAACAAACTGAGGGGTGTCTGGGTGGCTCAGTCGATTAAGCATGTGCCTTTGGCTTGGGTCATGATCCTGGGTTCCTGAGATTGATTCCTGCATGGACTCCTTGCTCAGTGGGGGGCCTGTGTCTCCCTCTCCCTCTGCTGCTCCCCCTGCTTCTGCTCTCTCTCTCTGTCAAATAAATAAATTCTTTTTAAAAAAAGGAAACAGACTGAGTGTTGCTGAAGGAGAGGGAGGTGAGGGACTGAGGTAATTGGGTGATGGCCATTAAGGAGGGCACTTGATGTAATGAGCACTGGGTGATGAATCACCAAATTCTACCCCTGAAACTAGTAATACACTATATGTTACATAAATTGAATTTAAATAAGAAATTTTAAAAAACAATTGATTGTGTGTATAAAATTTAGGAAGATGGCTATTCTCTTTTTTTTTTAAGATTTTATTTATTTATTTGACAGAGATCACAAGTAGGCAGAGAGGCAGGCAGAGAAAAAGGAGGAAGCAGGCTCTCTGGGGAGCAGAGAGCCCGATACAATACGGGGCTCAATTCCAGGACCCCAGTATCATGACCTGAGCCAAAGGCAGAGGCTTTAACCCACTGAGACACCCAGGCGCCCCAAGGGAGATGGTTATTCTTATTCACTGCTGGTGAAGGTATAAACTGAATCATTCTACAAGACAGTTTGGCATTAAATATTGACATTTCTTTCTTTGAGCTACCTATTTCATTTTTCCATATTTGTCTTACAGAAATATTTTAGCGTATGCACAAAAATGTACAAGGATTTTTCACTGCAGCACTGTTAATAGTAAGAAAAAAGAACATTTTAATAGTAAAAGATTGAAAACAATATATATTTGTCAACAGGTGGCTATAGCAAGAGTTAACGATAATATACTCAGTGGAATACTATACAGTACATAAAACAAATGACATAGATTTATAGATACTGACATGGAAAGATCGTCAAGCATGGAAAGAGAATAAAGTAATTAACAGAACAGTACATAAAATAGGATGCCCTTTATATCTTTAAAAAGTAAACAACACAAAATGCTATGTATTTCTCTATGAGTGTGTGAATGTAAGAGGAACTTTAAATGCATCTGTAGTGTTTTTGCAAAAATGTACTCATTTAAAAAAAATGTACTCATTTGTGTGTAATTAGGAAAACCTTTTTAAAATGAAAAAAGAAGAAAAACAAAGCGAATTACATGTTAAAGAAAGCAATGTGTCATGTTGCCATTAATATGATGTTATAAAATAAAATAAAATGTTATAGACAAATATTTAATTACATGGCAAATATTTACGAGGTGAGATAAGATTTTTGTTTAAAACGATAAATACATATATGATGCATTATAAAAGGCATTATTAATGTTTCTAAGTGGTGGGATTACAGGTTTTTTATCTTTTGGTATTTTCTTTATGCTTTCATATATTTTCTGAATATTCTACAATAAGAAATAGAAGTGTGTGTGTGTGTGTGTGTGTGTGTGTGCATGCGCACGCCCGCGTGCGCACATATGTGTGTTTGTAGGGGGATGTTGGTTGGAATTAAGACTATAAAAGGAGTGGAATTGGCAAGTAAACTGAAGACTCCTACAGATTGAAATTATAATGAAGATTGTGGGGTATGTGGGATTGTATGAAAAACTAGACTTCATGGGGCCTAGGAATTAACAGTAGAAATGTAGGGGTTAGGACTAGGTATAGAGCCAAGAGATTATTAGAACTAATGCAGATGCTGTGAGAGGTTAGAATTAGAGTCAAAGGGTTTACTAAATTAAAAAGTTTTTTTTTAAAGATTTTATTTATTTGTCAGAGAGAGAGCACAAGCAGGGGGAGCAGCAGGCAGAGCAGGCAGAGGGAGAAGCAGGCTCCTGGCTTAGCAGGGAGCCTGATGCAGGACAGGATCCCAGCGCCCTGGGATCATGGCCGGAGCAGAAGGCAGACCCTTAATCAACTGAGCCACCCAGGTGTCCCTAAAAAGTTTTTTGAAGACTGTAATAGCACTATTGGTGAAGATATTACAATATCCAAATAAGCAGGAATTTTTATATATTTCTGATGGGACTGAATATTATTATAACTGTTATGGAAAACCTGTCATGTAGTTTTTTGGGAGGAGTGACATTTTGACCCTATCTTTTCCATTTCTACAAATTTCTTGAGAGACATCTTAAAAATATGCATATATATAATTACATCAAAGTTCATGTCTGTATTTTAATAAAAAAAAGTCTTAAACAGGAGTCTTGGTTAAATAATTAACATTAATAGAGTAACAGTCACCCATTAAAAATAGCACTGTAAAAATATGGATCAATCTCTCTCAAAAGGGGCCTCCATAAAGCCGAGCTCATACAAAAAATTTTTGTGTAAATATATATTTGGCGGGCAGTGGATCCATTCATCAGATACTCATTTCGGGGCATGAACCACTGTTCTGTAATGTTAAAATTAAAACTGGAAATTCACTTTTTATTTCTTCTACGTCTCAAGAGTATTTTGGACAATGCTTTTGTGTATATACTTAAAAATACTAAGTTAATACATGCTTTTCTGGAAAAAAAAAAAAACAACCTCAAATCTTACTGAAAGTTGGAATTCAAAGCTCCCCTCTCCTCTCATCCTCTAACCTCATTCTGCAACCCAGATGAAGCATGGTTAATAGGGGTATCTCCTACAAAATTCTTTTTATTCCTATGCATGCACAGGTGCAAATCCTCTATAAACTGCCAATCGCACTACCACCCCAAATAATACCAAGGAGAACAATAAAAAGAATGTTTACTGAGAGCTTACTATGTGCCTGGAGTAAGTGTTCTAAGGGTTTGCCGGGGTGGATTCACTGTAGTGGGCGTCCCCGCCGTCTCCAGCCCTCTGCACCGTGACCCTGCTTGCCCTCTTGCCCCCCATTCTTCACAAGGCAGCTGGAGAGATTAATTTTTAAACGAACGTAAATCAAATCAAATCACGTCACCCTTCAGTGGCTCCCATAGTGCCACGAATCAAATCCAATTTCTTAGCGACCCTACTATCCTCTACCGTTGGGCTGGTTGGACCGCGAAGAGCTCAGGCGCAGTCCCCTAAAGGGGACTCTGCTCCACCGCGGAGGGAGTGCCTTCCGGAGAGGCAAGGGCGGGGCTTCTTAAGCGAGGGGGTGGAGCCTCAGATCGGGTGTGGGGAGAGCCGGAGGGGTAGGTTTTCCGCGGAGGGCGAGCGAGGGGAGCAGGGCTGAAGCAGGGCTGAAGCAGGGCCGCGGACCCGGCACGCTTCTGCGGGCCCCGCGGAGCTACTGCCACCGAGGTGAGCGTCTTCCCCCGGGTTGGGGGGCGCGCTCTGCTCGCGAGGCCGTTCTCTGCTCCTTGCGGAGGGTTGTTCCCACGGGACCCTGCGCGGGGTGGCGGAGGTGGCGGCCTTGGGGAGCCAGCCCGAGAGGCTGGTGAAGGGGCCCGGCGGCCTGCCCCAACCCTCCCTCAACCCCGCCTTCTCTCCCCTCCCCCAGGCCTCGGCCGGCGCCAGCAGAAAGCTAGCTGCATCTTCAGGGGCAGCCGGGCAGCGGCAGGCAGCGCGGCGGGAGAGCGGCTGACAGTGCTGACAGTGGGGATGCGAGGTACCGGCATTAGTCGTGGCCAAGTGGCCCTAGAGAGGGAGTAGAGGCCGGGCCTTCGGCGTTTCTCTCACAGGCTCTCGGAAGGCGGCCTCAGAGGAGGGGGAAGGTGAGGGGCCAGCAGGCAGGCTTCGCGGGTAACTACTAGGTGTTGTATATGTATGTTTTGGTATCTAAATGGTACTACACGCACACACATACGCACAGACATTCATTTCGACTAATTGCTTTTTAAAAACTTAATATGCCTTGTAGATCTTCCTATATCAGGGAATCTAAATTTATCTCATTTGTAAACAGCTGCATTGTACGATTGTACTACAGTTTATTTAACCATTTCCCGATTGATGTACATTAGCTTGTTTCCCTTTGAAGGGGGGGAGGGGGCTATTACAAGCAATGCTATAATGAATGGGTTTGTATATATACGTTTCATGCACATGTATGAGTATTTCCGTAGGAGAAATTCTTAGAAGAGTAATCGCTACTCAAAGTGTATATGCATTTGGAATTTTGATAGATTTGTCCAAATTGCCTTTGCAAAAGGCTATACTGTTTTACACTCTCCAATGTTGTGCAACATTGCCCATTTTTCCACAGTTGTGCCAACATGAATAATTATTAATCTTTGTAATTTGGGCCAATTTGAAGCGCAAAAAATGGTATGTCATTGTTTTCATTTGCCTTTTTCTGATTACCAGTGAAATTGAACATATTTTTTATTTGTCGGATTACAAAAGTAGGCAAATATCAAATATCTATAAGCGATAAGCATTTCAAAAATTTAATATAATAACCCCATTCGCAGTAGCAAGAAAAATGAAAAAAAAAAAAAACCCTAGAAGTAAACTACAAAACTTTATTGAGATATATAATAAAAGAATGTTTGCATACACGGAGAAGGGATACCATGCTTCTTGATAAGAAGGCTCAATTTTGTAGTGATGCCCATTTTTCCTATGCCGATTTATACAACTGATGGAATGTCAATAAATATGCCAAGTTTTTGGAACTTAATGCGATTCTAAAGTTCATCTAGAAAAAAAGATGGCTAAGAATAACCGAGAAAATATTTTAAAAGATAAGATGAGGGTATTTGTACTACCATCTATTAAAATGTACTCCAAAGGAACAATATTTAAATGAGAATGGACAGAACAATGCATTAGAATAGAAAAGCCCACAAATGGAGCCAGATTGGATCCAAGATTTATTGGAGAAACATTGTTGGCTAGACGTGGAAAAACTGCCATATTAAAAACTGCAAGCACGCACCCCCCCCCCCACCAGCCTGAATTTTCCTTTGAGGGCAGACTCCTTTGTTTGGCGAAAACCACTTTATGATCTTTTGGGTATGCCAAGGTAAAGCGTCCAGAGTTAAAAATTAGTGGCTTTAGTGCTAGAACTAACGATGTGAGCCTTTCGTTACGTTAAGATGGATTCAGGTTAGCCTGCAGTGCGGCGAGGGAAAGAGTCAGGATATTATGTCTTAAAAAAAATTTTCCCCGATCTAATGGGCCAAAAATGTTATGTCATTGTTTTCATTTGCATTTGCGAGCTTTTTGTGAGACTGAACGTCTTTTATGTGTTAGTCCAGGATAATATGTGATTACTGGAGGCAGGTAACAATGGGGGACCCATTGCTCCTCTTCCAGAATGGAGTTTGGCTAATTGGTACAGCTCTGCCCAGAAGCGTGAGAATAAACAGGTTGACTTTTTAAATTTTCCTCAAGCACTAGGCTCTAGACACCTTAGATCGGGGGCGGAGGCAGTTTTCAGGACATGGCCGAGATTTGGCGCTGAGCTGTGTCATCGCGAGGTTTGGCAGCCAGCTCCGCAGTGGGTCGGAAACCTCGTGGTAGGCGAGATCCCTGCAGGACGGGAGGTTCCTCCCTTCCCCCGAAAAACTCCCAGTCATTTTCATTGAAACCCCGCCTCTCTCCTTTTTAGGAGCGTGCACTAGGTCTCGCGAGATCTCGTGTTTCCTAAAGGCGAGGCGCGGGCGGCATCCTGCGGTGAATTCGAAGGTCTCGCAGAAACTAAAACGTAATATCGCGATAGTTGTCTCGGCGCATGCGGGAGCCGGTGGCGGCAGATTGGCTCCGCCCCTCAGTGCTTCGTGAGGTTGTGCGTCATTTGCTTTTCGCTTCGCGTAGGGTGAGAGCGCATCCGTAGCGACTTCGGCTTTGGTGGGAGGAGGGGTCTGGGAAGGGCTGGGCTCAAGCTTTTCCCGTCCGGTAAGAGGTTCTCGCGGGATCGCGCGGAGGCGGCCGAGGTTTAGCTACGGACTGCAGCAGCCGCGAAGGCGGCAGTAGCGTCTTCGGCTCGTGCTGTTCTTAGCCGGTGAGTTCTCGCGCGAGCGGGGTTACGTCCTCGTGGGATCCGTTGGAGGTGGCGGAGGTAGCTTGGGGTGGGGGGGGCAGTGACTAGGGTCGGTCCGCCTGCTGTTAAGATGGCGGCGGAAGCTGATGTCTGTCCGGCCAGGACCGGAGACTGAGGTGTTGGGTATCCGCGTTTGTGACGCTTCCCAAGCACCCGACGTTAAGGAGGTGACTGTTGGCGAAACACCGAGGTGCTGGTAAGCCGAACCTGAGGCAAAGACCACGCCGTCTCTGTGCGAGGCGACACCATTTCCCGGGCCTCGGTCGCGTGTGGGCCCGCCTTTGCCCCACCAATCGGTCAACGCCTCCGTTGTTGCCACCGCAGTGGGCGGGTTGGGAAGGGTGGGGGGCGGGAGTCCAGGAGTGAGAGAGTGGGGCCGGGGGTTAGATTGGGCGGTGGGGGAAAGGGGACCAATCAATGACGACTGGCTCTCTCCCTACTACCTTTTTTTCAGGCCTGCCTCTGTTCTCCGCCCCTTCCGCGGCCCAAATGAATCTCCTAATTTTTCTTGAGTTGAGGTGGACTCCAGTTTTCCAACTGCTTTGGTCTTTTAACTAAGATTTAGGGGTCAAGCTTCGGTGTCTCTGACGTACTCCTCCCCTTTCCTCCCTAATTCTGACCTCATCCACATGGATATTTAATGTTCGTATTTAATAAGGGGAGACAAAGCTTTTCCCTGTCACCCCCTCCCCAGTCCTACTAAGGAAGAGCTTAGTCCAAGCCCCTTAACCGAGACTGTCTCCCTCTTCTATTGGTCCCCTTGACGCAAGACTTGAGTAGAGCCTTTCACGTTCCGTGCATTTACTCCATCTTTGTGGATGCAATTATATGGTAGCCTTCCATTTCCTCGGGTCTTCATGCTTGTATGACCCTGATTCGAGTACAGGACAGATTTCTGCAACTTTGCAGACTGCTCGACCACTCTTAGATGGAACAATGAATGGGTTGGTGGCTGGATGATTGCAGACCTCTTGTTCTGGGGGCTCTTAGCCTTCCCTTCCTCATAACAACCCTCCTCAAAAAAAAAAAAAAGTAAAGAAAGTCTGTAAAAGATAATCCTCCAGTAAACCAACTTTGTGTCCTCTGTCCCCTGCCATCCCTCTTTGCAAGCTCGGGAACCTCCCCTTTTCCCTGCCTTGCTCTGAGTTCTTGAGTCCTCTAGGTCTGTGGACCTCTGTCTTTGCTACTAACCATCTCTTAACATGTGTCTCATTTAATTACCTTCTCACCCCCGTGTTCTTTTTTCAAGAGTTGAATCCGCTAGAGAGAAGATACCCTCCTGTCAGGCTCCACTACATTTCCCCTCCTCCATGTGCTAGAAAATGAAATAGCTTTGATTATCTTCTGACCCTCAATCATTGCCCTGTTCTACTTTTTTCTCTTCCCCCATTACATAGATCATTCCCTATCATTTGTTTACTTTGTAGGTTGCATGTCTGCATTGTTTTCTGTTAACCCCAGTGTTGAGTAGATTGAGGAGACCTCAACATTCTCCATTCAAGGGTATGGTGGTATGGTATGGTGGAAATAACTGTGTGCTTTGTGTTCACATTGAACTTTGTGACTTTGGGCAAATTTTCAGATTCTGTTTTTTCATCTGTATAATAGATAGCGCTTACAGTTACTAGAATTTGACAATTTGTAAAGTGCCCAGCTTATGGTAGGCACACAATAAATTGTGGTTACTTTTTCTAGGTGTAAGAATAGGTTGGAAGACTGATCCGTGTCATATGGTAGTTTTATGATCTGGAAAAGAATAAGATTTCTTATTCCTCTAATTGTACATTTTCAGTATATTTCTAGGCCAGCCCTGTCAGTTTTGTAGTTTTTTCCTACTCATGGGCCAAATTATTTATATCCAGTGGTTCTTGGTGTTTGATTGTGATTTCCACCTGTCTTAATCTACTAGTCTAGGAATTTCAGTGCAAAGTCACTAGCTTGAAATAACCACTGGCCATAAGGTTCCTGTCAAGAACCACACCCAGGTGTTCTCCCTTTTAGAAGGGATGCCTCATCCCTTGCCTACTCCCTCTTTCCACTGCTTCAAAAAGAGTTGGTTCTGTTCACTCAAAAATGAAATTTGTTGATATGCTTTTCACGGTAATGGGGGGGTATAGCTCAGGGGTAGAGCATTTGACTGCACAGTAATCAAGGTGGGGTATAGCTCAGGGGTAGAGCATTTGACTGCACAGTAATCAAGGGAACTTCTGCCAGCTAGTTTTCAAGTGTTCATACTGCTTTTCCCCTGCTTCCTTTCTTTGGTTCCTCGGATCAGTGTGGGGATCTGCTATTTGGCTATACCTGCACAGGGTAATTCCTATCTGAGAGAACTTAGGAAAGTTGTTTGGAATACCAAGCTTATTTCCCATAGTGAATTACTACCAGTTCTTTAATGTCTTACCTCCTGCTGTGTTTTGCCATTTTATATTTTCCAGCATTCTTTTTAAATAGAAGTGAGTGTATTCAGTTTGGAGGTAGTTTTTCTTACTGTTAATATTTTGATTAGACCAATATTAAACTGAACACTTTATTACTATTACCTTGGCCAGGTGATGGGGCTTGAAACAGGAATATGATGGTGAAAAGTTTATGTAGGATTAAAGATCTACCATGGGAAACCATCTGGTAATTAACTATGTAGACACTAGTTTTGAGCATTAAGGTTTGCTTTGTTCAATTTAAAGTGCTTTGGAGGTAATAGAATATTCCCTTTTTCATTGGAGGACAGGAGATCACTTTCTGTTTTGAGATACTGCCTTGGAGTTTTTTACAGTGGGTCAAGCAATGAATCAGTAATTAACTAAACCCTAATTTGTTTCTTGTCATTCAGGACTAGAATAAATCTGGAAATGATAATCTAGGTGTGACCTAAAAGGTTTAATTTATTCTAGTAGATCTCTAAGGAGAGAGAGAGAGGAAGGAGTGGCAATAGCAGTCAAAAGCTTTGTCTAAGCTTCAGTGGCAAAGTTCAACCTGAGTTTCCCAGGTGTTTATCGGTTGTCTCCCAGTATGCCCAAAAAGCATGTGTGAAGGTGAAAAGTAGTTTTTATGAGTGCAGATTTTTTTCCACAAGAAAATAATAAGTTTAACATTGCCTTAGTATCAGGTTATAGTGAGGATATAAAATTGTAATTACTATCCCCTATCATTCATTTGGGTTGAGGACTGAGTTGAGTTTTCAGGGGTGTTGGCTGTTGGTTCTGAACTCTTGTTACTGCTTAAAGCAGGTCCTTAAAAATAAAAATTGGTATGTGTGGGCTATTGCTTAAGTAATAACTGTGATCATGTTTGAACATTGATAGAATGGTTAACTCCCCTATACCCTAATAAATGTGTATCTCTTTCTCCCCACCCTTTTTTTTTTTGTAGGCCCTCCAGTAGTCTGACCTGAGTGGGTTAGTACTCCAGAGGAACTAGCAGACCAACTTGTCAGAAGGTTTAGGAAGCTGTTGGAGAAGTTTGGGATTTCCCACCAGGATGAGTATGATTGGCTGTGATTTTAGGTTAGTTTTTGTAGATCTTTGGGTAGAATTTGTATTTTACTTCATGGAATGGAGGTGGGGGGGTATATATTTCCATTCTGTAACTGAGCTACTTTGGTTTCTTTCATTGTTTGGATCTGATGTGGCATTGGCTGCTTCTCTTGTTATTGTTTAAATGAAGTCCGTCTGTATGTGATTTTTAAATCACTTAAAGCTCCATTCAAAAAATAAAGTTGTAAGATATTATGTCTAATCAATTCTTTATCAAAGAGTTATGAAAAAATCAAACATACAGAAATCAGATAGTATAATGATCCCCCTGTGTATCCATCACCAGTTTTAACAGTTACCAGCTTGTAGCCATTCTGCTTCATCTGTATTTCTACCTACTGTCCCCATATATTATTTTGAAATAAACCCCTGCTGTCATATTTTTACTTGCAAAATATTTATATGCCTGAAAAAGAAGGGCTACTTTAACATAACCTCAAAAACCATTATCACAACTCAAAAAATTAACAGTGATTTTTGAAGATATCAAATATGAAGCTAAAGTTCATATTTTAGTTTGAATTAGGGTCCAAAGAAAACCCATTTATCACAAAGGTGGAGATGTATATTTCTTTTTTTTAATATTTTTATTTATTTATTTAACAGACAGAGCTCACAAGTAGGCAGAGAGGCAGGCAGAGAGAAGGAGGGGAAAGCAGGCTCCCCGCTGAGCAGAGAGCCCAATGTGGGGCTCGATCCCAGGACCCTGGGATCATGACCCGAGCTGAAGGCAGAGGCTTTAACCCACTGAGTCACCCAGGTGCCCTGGAGATGTATATTTCTTAAATCTATTTTAATCTGCAGGCTCTCTACCATTTTTTCTTCTGATTTTTTGAAGAAATTGTTGTGCAGCTTCCCTCACATTTGGTGATTATATCCCAGCAGTGGTATCTAACACGTTCTTAGTAAGTTAAAGACCTTGGAGGACCCCCATTATAATGGAACAAAAGCAGTAATCTCCTGTATCCTAGTTGGAGTTGATACTGCTGGCCTAGGCACTATCCCAAAATAACTAGTCATGGATTCCCTTTTCTGTGGCAGAGTCTGATTTAATTGATACCTGACCTTGGTTCCATGTCTTGGCCCTGCTTACTGCTCCACATGAAAAGTAGGCCTCCTTATGGAAGAAGCTAATGTTTCCTAGATAATGACCTAAGTGTGCCTTTGGGATTTTTCATGGTTTCAATTTCCTTAGGTGGTTTAGTTATTTTTATACTCTCTTACAATGTTGCTTTTTATTCTTTTGATGTTGGTATCTCAGCTGCTCTGACCCATAACTTCTAAGTTGTTAAGCCTTAGTGATGAGTTCTTTGGCTATAATAATAGTTTTTGAAATGGCACTACTACTAACCAGTTTTTGAGAGCTTCTGCTTGCATCCTGATTTTCAGCTATTAATATGCAACCATAGTTTTTCTGTTGTTAGTTTTCATTTTATTTCTTTTGGAAATGGTGATCGACAGCACAAAGTCCTTTAAACTGTTTGTTTCTTTCCAGGTGTAGAATTGTTTATCTTGGGATCTACTGTATGTCCCTTCCATAGTCAAAACCTGGGATGGAAGTTGGACATAAACACAAATATGGGCAGAGCAAGGCCACTTGAGCCTACCTTTAAAATGAGAGTGATTCCAAGTTGAAGGGCAGAGAGGGTAGAGATCATGAATGAAAGTTTTCGAGGTATTTAGATAAAAATATGATTTTGAATCACCAGTGCTATGGACCATGAGTTCAGGCTTTTCAGTTCTTTATTCATTAATGGAGAAATCAGATCGCTAGTTGAAAAGTGACTGTTTAAAGAAGTGATTTCTTGGGAATTCCAGTGAAGTCCATTCATTTAACAAAAAAATTTTGAGTGTGTTGGATATCATGGTTAGATATTTACTCCTGTCTTCAGTTTTCTGTAGTTATTAGAAGTTTGAACAAGGTCACTTACACCTTTTAATCCAGAGTTTTGAATCTGGGATAATTAGATTTTTGGAACAGAGTTTTATGCAGTAGGCGTTTCAATATTTGAATTGTTTCCAGGGTTCTTAACAGCTACAAGTTTATAATGGAAATGCTGTTGGTTTTTTCTCTTTTGTTGTGTTTTCAGCCATGGGTTCAAAGTATTATTGAAATACCAAACTTGGTTGCTTTGAAAATGTTTGCCCTTCACATTCCGGGTTACCTTTCCTGCTGTTAAATTGTTAAAATTTGCCGTGTAGCCGTAACCATATTAGGCTGCTTTACAGTGGTCTCACTATCTATAAGGTTGATAGTCCCAAGTGCTTGGGCTCTGGGTGTTTTGCTGTATTGTTCTCTGACTTGATTCCTCAATGACTGGTTACCAGATGTTTATATGTTAATGTCAGGGATAATTCAGCTCAGAAGATTCTTTGGAAGCGCTCTCATTTGATGTGTCATAGGGGTTGAGTTGCTAAAACTTGATGTACTTGTTAACCAGCTTGGTCTTCTGGTTATAGAAATGTTTTCAGATAGTGTGAAAGAGTGGCTCTCTGTGACTAAAACAACTGTAGGTTTTGTTTTGGCTGTTAATATTGAACATTTTCACATTTTAGTGCCCTTAAAAAGTTTTTAATCATTTGGCTTTAAAAATTACAGTGGTGACATGGATTGATCCCAGGATGTGATTTTATAGAAAGTTGGGATTTGTTTTAGGTTCTTAATGAATATTATGTGAAGATCAGTATTGTAGATCATTCAGCCTGGATTGCTGATTGGACTGGAGGAATGTGAAAGTTCTTTTTCAACCCCTAGATTCTGACTGTACAGTGACTAAAAGGGACTAGGAGTAGGGAGATTCAAATTATTCTGGAATGACCTTGTAGTATAATCATTTAGGTTTTAAAGACTGGTAAATGTGAACATAACTGCCGTGAATTTATGTGCCATCTTTAGCATAATCCAGATTTTAAATCCTTATAATTAGATATCTGAGATAATGGCTCTGGAAATACTGGGATATATTGTATTTGATGACTGCTTATGTTTTGGAATGCTTTTGGAAGATTGCTTTTTTTTTTTTAAGATTTTATTTATTTATTTGACAGAGATCACAAGCAGGCAGAGAGGCAGGCTCCCTGCCGAGCAGAGAGCTTGATGTGGGGCTCTATCCCAGGATTCTGGGATCATGACCTGAGCCGAAGGCAGAGGCTTTAACCCACTGAGCCACCCAGGCGCCCATGGAAGATTGCTTTTTTAATGACAACATTATTTGCTGTGATTATTTGCCTGTGTTTTTAGTGAGACATATTTCTCCTGGTCTTTGCAATTTTTTCTTCCACTAATTCTTCATTATTGCATTCTGCCAGTTGAGTTCTTATGGGTGGAAAGATCTTTCAGCATAGTGATTAAGAACATGGGCTCTGGAACCAGACTCTAGGTTCAAGTTCTGACTTCATTTTTTACCATTTGTCATCTTGCACAAGTTATTTAACCTCTGTGCCACAGTTCTTAATCTGTAAAATGCTAATAGTATTACCTACTTCATAGGGTTTTGGAGTTTAGCTGAGTTAACGCATATAAAGTGCTTAGAACAGTAGCTCTGAAACTTTTGGGAATGTCAGAATCACCTAGAGGGCTTGCTCAAACAGATTGCTAAACTCCAACCCCAGAGCTTCCTATCCTGTAGGTCTGGGAGGGGCCTGAGAATTTGCATTTCCAGCAAGTTCCTAGGAGATGCAGGTGTTGATGGTCAGGGAATCAGTTGGAATAGAACAATGCTTTGCAGAGTGTTAACTTTTTTTTTTCCCCCTGGACTGTTTTCTCAGACCCTGAGCACTTTCCAGTGCTGTTTAGTACTGCTTTGAGATATAAGCAGTTTTGAAATCCCTTGTTGCATTGGTTCTCAAAATGTGGTCCCCAGATCGACAGCAGCAGCAGCATCTGGGAACTTGTCAGTAGTGCAAATTCTTGGGCTCCACCCCAGGCATTATTTTAAACATGAGTCTTGGCCTAACAGGAGTGTCTTAGACTTTTAAAAACAGTTTTATTGAGATACTCCAATGCCATACGATTTGCCCACTTGAAGCATGCAGTGATCTTTGATGTGTTCCCAGTTGTACAGCCATTACCACATCATTTTAAAAACATTTTCATCACCCCTAAAGGAAACCCAGTACCCATTAATAGTGACTCCCCTTCTCTCTCCCAACCACCCCAGCCTTTGGCAACCACTAATTACTTTATATTTCTATGATTTGCCTAGTCTGGGCATCTCATACAAATAGAATCCTATCATACATAAGCAGCTTTAATGTGAATATAGTGTTTTCCTTTTTATTGTAACAAATAGAATACAGAGGGGAAACCACCCATAAACAAGTTTACAGTTTAATAAATTAAGGCAAACACTTTTGTTACCATTACCCAACTCAAGAAATAGGACTTTTCCTGTTAAACCATAAGTCTTTCCATGTGCTCATCCCAGTCACAGCATCTTCCCTCTCCAGAAAGTGTCTACTCTTCTGACTTTATAGTAATCTCTTGTATTGTTCTGGTTTTATCATCCAAGTGTGCACCTCTGAACAGTATAATTTGCTTTGTCTACTTTTTAAAACTTGATGTATTTTAAATACCTGTAACTTCCCTTTCTTTCTTTTTATACTATATCTGTTGAATAACTTAGGCCGTTTGACCTGTGGAGTTTCCCACAGACTGAATTTGCTTATCGCATACTTAGTACAGTTATTACATGTTCGTCTGTCCTCTGTATTTCCTGTAAATTTACAGTGGATCCAGAGGCTTTTATAAATTCAGGTTCATGTCCTTTGGCAAGAATTGGCAGTGGTGTGTTTATTCATTAAGTTGTAATGACATCTTGTATTTTTTTTTATATTAACAGCCATTTCTGCCTAAAGCTTAGATGGATTAGTTTATTGGAAATATCAAAATGGTGATGTTCTAGCTCTGTCATTTTGTTTTAATGTATTAGGTGGAATAATTTTATAAGGTTACTCAGTGATATAGTTTGTATAAGAAGGGTAGGATAAATGCTGAATTTTTAATTTTTTTTCTGGCCACTTAATAGTTCTGTCACATTGGGCAAGTTAACCTATCCGTTGTCTCATCTGGGGAAAATGCTTTATTTGTGGGGTTATTGGGGTTAAGTGGGGGAATTTAGGTTGTTAGTACACTCTATGTGGTCAGCAAATGGTCATTTCTTTAACAAACTATTTCACCTAACCCCTTCAACAGCTCAGAGATGGGCAGTCACGGTGATGAGATGATGGCCAGTTAGCAAAGCCTATCTGGACCCTTCAGCTCTGTGTTGGGATCATCAGTGGTGGGGAAGAAAGGGGTTTATACTTTGTTCATTTTGGGGTGGACTTTGTCTGGCCCGAGATAAGTGGGTGTTCCACCAGAGTAGTTTTTCACTTTGCCAAGCATTAGGAGTCACGTTCATACCCTCTAAAGGGTCGTATCTACTTCTGTGGTGATGTGTAATACATTGGTTGCCTTGATCTCCTTACATTTACATAGCCCCCTACTGTTCAACTTTGTTCTGTTCAAGGTTCTGCTGTAACCTTAGTAACCTTAACCCATAATGAGTCTTCCTAATAGTCATCAGTATCACCACTGTTAATATACTTGAGTAGCACCGTATCTAGCAGATTAGAAAAGAGGTAAATATTATCCCTTTTAACATTTTATATATTATCAGAAGTATAGCACATGGCACATAGTAAGTGCTCAATAAATTCTAAAGCCATTTTTAAAAAATTAATATGTCTTTTCCCCTCACATCTTAAGCTCTTTTTAGTTCAGTAACCATTTACTGAGTGTTCTTAAGTTCAAGGAGCTAGGGACATAAAATGAATGAGAGTTGGTTTCTTCACTTGAGAAACTCAGAGTCCGTTTAAGGACTGAGATAATGTTTAAAGTTCCTTAGCATTTTCCTTTATATTGTCACTTTTCCACCTGCTTTGTCCATGTGTGATATAACCTGTCTGTTGTTTTTCAAAGCTCTCCTTAGCTCTGTATCCCCAGCCTTTGAGATTGCTGATCTGTGTGAAAGCCTGCAGTTGTCTTCTATGAATAGAGGGTAATATCAAGAAAAACCTTTGGGCCAAGGTCGGATTTCAAAGTGGCACATGTGGTTGACACTACAATATCGGTTTATGGTCTTCAGATGAACCTATAAACTGATTTTCAGTCCTTTCATCCTCTCCCTCCCCCATCATCATTCCCCAAGATGTTTGCTACATATAGATAGAGGGTCCTGTACCCAATTAGTGATTTATAAAGTATGTAAAGAGACATCTGAACTTCTTATAAACTAGGATTTGTGTGTGCCTCATATGTCATTCTCACCTATGAAATGGTAATCAAAAAGCCTACTTCATAAGTTGCTGTGAGCATTAAAGTGAGATGATACATTACTTAAAATGTTTAAATTATACAGTATACTACAAAGTTATGACCATTGTAATTTACATAAAATAAATACTTAATAGCTATGTTATTGGGGCAAATTATTTCATCACTGAACTAGTTTCCTCATCCTTTAAATGAAGGTGACGATAACTCATTCTCTCAACAAATATTTGAGGACATACTCAATAATGCCAGATACTGGAAATTCAAAGATAAGCAACTAGGGAGTGGAGGTTAGCATGGTCTACTAGGGGAGGGAGACTTGTAAATCATAGTCAAAGGGATTAGTACAATGAGGAGGAGTGAACAAAATGTGCAATAGCAATTTATAGGAGGGCTTCAGAGAGTGTAATCCAGAATTTTGTTGGGCTTAAACAAGATACATGAAAAGTACATCATGATCTCAAAAAATGCTTTATAAAATGCTTTATAAAAATGAAGTTAGTTAATGTATCCCAAATGAATCAGTAGTCTCAACCAGTATTTAATTTCTTAACAAGACTTGTGCTTTATTTCTTTAAGCTGGATTTTATGAGTTCCTCAAGGGTGTTACGTGCTCCTACAGTAGGGTATCCTGAAAGTACTACTTGCATCTGAAAGGCTTTTTTTCACCCACTTTTATAATTTTCTAGTTTCTGTTACTGAATTAATTTAGGAAAAACTAGAAAATGTGTTCTTATTTTGGGAAAAGATTCTTACTCCCACAAAAATATTCAGTCATCATTGACATTTTGGTTGGTGTGTTCCTGTCTTAATGATAAGAGTAACATTTTAAAAATAAAAGCAGTAGAAAATTAAGGACAGGCTTTTCCCAGAATAGGAACTAAAACTGTCTGGTAACAAGAAAAGATACTCAAACTAAATACTAGAAATGCAAATTAAAATGAGATATTTTTTTAACCCTTAGATTGGCAAAAAATAATTAGGTAATAACAGGTTATGGCAAAAATACAGGGAAGAGTATGGTCTCAGAATAGTGTCCACAAGTGGTTTAATACAGCTATTTATGTGAAGGTATTTGGCAAGCTGTAAGATAGTATGTACTATATGTTGCTATTTATATATTAAAAACTAGGGTAAACTGATTTTTTGGAAGGAGTGGTCAAGGGGAACTTTTGCTTTTTCTGTAATTGCATTTCTTTTTCTGAGAAACTTAA
Organism: Meles meles; assembly: GCF_922984935.1. Lineage (NCBI taxonomy): Eukaryota > Metazoa > Chordata > Mammalia > Carnivora > Mustelidae > Meles > Meles meles. The sequence continues at coordinate 46,848,808 of NC_060087.1, read as the reverse complement.
AATACACTGAAGAATACCGAGAATAATAAAACAAAACCCTTAGCCTATTCCCCTCTCCTCATGAACTGATAATTTTAACATTTATTTTTGCCTCCAATCTTTTAGTAGGGGGGTATGATATGAGGGGAAATTCTTAAGTACTTTAACTCGGTATTCCCCTTCCCACTGTGATCTTTATCTTGAATTGCTTGAATTTTTATATTGTGAGAATGGTATAAATTACTCATGTAAGTAGAAATTTAAAAACCGTGATGTTCACACAGCAGTTTATTACTTGTGTGGAATTGTTTACATACTTATTTAGTTTGTAAAATCATTTAATAAGAATGCTTTGGGAGTGGGCCTTTAGTCATTTGTTCATTTTATTGTAGTTCTTGTTTGAAAATGTTTTCCTGACTTTATTTTTAAGTAGTGTTTCTCAGGATTATAGCAGTATATATGGTTTATTGTTGAAAACATACACAAATAAGCACAGAAATCTCCTGTCATTCAGATAAATACTGTTAGTATGCTGATACACAATATATTCTTCCAAGGCTTTTCTTTTTTTTTTTTTTAATGCATTTTTTTAAGATTTTATTTATTTATTTGACAGAGAGAGATCACAAGTAGCCAGGGAGGCAGGCAGAGAGAGAGGAGGAAGCAGGCTCCCCACAGAGCAGAGAGCCCCATGCGGGGCTCGATCCCAGGACCCTGAGATCATGACCTGAGCCGAAGGCAGAGGCTTAACCCACTGAGCCACCCAGGTGCCCCCCAAGGCTTTTCTTTATGCCTATGTAGCATAAGCATACTTGATCTCCCCAAAACTTTACTCTCTAAAAATATAATTCATAACCTTCCCTCCAACTTTTTATTGTGAAAATTTTCAAACATAAAAATGCTGAAAGAATAGCACATTGAGCATCTGTATATCACTGGCTATATCCAACAATAGTTAAAATTTGCCATATTTGATTTATGTGTACATATATGTATTTAATTTTTCTGAAGCATATGAAGTAACAGTGACATTTCATCCTTAAAAAAAAGTGACATTTCATCCTTAAGTCCTTTGGCCTGCGTGTCTTAATAAGGACCTACAGTATCTGCAATAACTGTTGATCACACCTAGGAAAATTGTTCTTTACCTTAATATCTAAATAGCTAATCCGTAGTCATATTTCCTCAGTTGTCCCTAAATTGTCTTTTTTTTAAAGCTGTTTCTCCAAACCAATATAAAAATGGTATTTTTAAATTTGTTGTTACCACTTTATTGATCTCTGTTCCCTGTCATAATGTAATATGACAATATAATACTTCTCATGGCTGTATTATTTTCTGTGATGTACATGATCTATCAATTATTAACCAGGTTCCTATTTTCGGACCTGTAAGTCCTAGTTTTCCATGATCTTTAAAGAATGCTTCCTAGCACATAGTAGGCCATTTGGTAAGTAAGTATTGAATAAAGGAAAGAAGCTTAAGAACATCTGAGTGAGACGCCTTTGTGACATTATGTTTACTTCCTTAAGAAATTTCTAGAACTGGAATGCAAAAATACAAAAGGCTTTGGATACTTATTATCAAATTGCCCTTTATAAGGACTATCCTTCATTATTCACCATGGTGAGTTTACTGTATAATCCATGTTGACTTAAAGTATGATAGCACCTCAGGGTAAGCCTTGATACATTAGTGTTAGAGGAGAGCTTAAACCTGGACGGATCCAGTATCATTGCTATAGGTGGCTCTCTCCTTACATCTATATCTACTGCTGTATTTTGTAGGGGCTGGCTTGACTCCTCCAACCTATGGTGCCTTGTAATCTTTTGACCTAATCTGGGGCTCCATTTCCCTGCTACTCATATTTCCTTGGCTGTCTTGGCAAGACCATCCGTAAGAGTATAATCTGGAGGGATGTAGATATCACTTGAAGACAACCTTTTACATAGATCTTACATAGATTTTTGCTTTTTAAAAGTAAAGTCAGACTGCCTGCATTGTTAATTCAAATCTCTACCTCTAGCAAAACAAATGACCAGTGGCTTTAAAATGGCACTCTTCTCCATGTCCAACAGAAGAGCTGAGTAAGAGTCTGTATTTGATATTCCCGTATCAAACTCCTTTTACTTTATAGGCCTGGATTAGGGGAAATGATTTGTGCAAGATAACAAAGGTTGCTGGTTAGTGTTAGAGTTGGGCATTGAATCCACGTTAACCTAGTCCAATATTTTCAGTATGCTGTACTGTAATCTGTTTCTAAATGTGCCAGCAGATGTCACCCATAGAAGCACAGAATAAGAAAGTTACCCCCCAAAATGGGGAAATTTTAGGGGAGTAGAAAGGTAAATGAGAAGTCCCTCCAAAAAGCTCAGTTTCTTTGCCATTTTGACTATGGCTGTTACTTTTCAACATGGGGTCAATTTTGAGCTCTTTCATGGGACATTTCAATTTGGCCATGTGTTTTTGTACATGTTTATGGATGCTATAAGCCTATAGCTAGGACTGAATTTTCTGTTCATAAAACTTTCAAATTAAAGTGTTGTTTTATAAACCCATCTTTTTTTCCCCCTGAGCCCATCTATATATCCCTTTTCAGTTGTTTTAAATTACGGAAGTGTTTCCTGTTAAAAACAAAGATTCAAACAAAATAAACAGTTTAGTTAAAAATTAGTCTCCCCCCTCCCTAAATGATAGTCTTGTTTTATTCATACCATATTTCAAAAATCTGTTGACAGTTTGTATATATTCTTCTATATCTTTTAGCATTTACATACTGTGATTCTCCATTCATGTCCTATGTATATTTTTATATGTTAAAACAGCTCAGCTCTATTCTTTTTAATGGTGCATTGCATTTCAAAGCATGGATCTCCTATAATTTAATCATTCCCTATTTGTTGATCCTTAGAGTTCTTTCTGGGTCAAAGGGTGGTACCATTTAAAATTTTGATGGATACTGCTAAAGCGACCTCCAGAAAGGCTATATTGAATTGCCATTCACACCAGCAGTGTCTGTCAGTGCCCTGTCTTGCCAATACAAGATAATCTTTTCAATTTTAACCAGTTTGATGAATGAGAAATAGCATCTCCTTGCTTTGATTGGAATTTTTGTATTATTAGAGAGGGTGAGCAAATGTTAGTATCTTCTGCCAATTGCAAGTTTGTGGTCTTTTACTTGGTTTTCAATCAGATTATTTGTCTTACTGAGTTTTGGGAGTTGTTTGTATATTAGAAATACCAACTCTTTCTGTATCCTTTTAAAAATATTTTCTGTGTTTATGGTTTGGAATTTTTGTGTAGCCAAATCTTCCTTTTTCTTTCCTTATGGTTTCTAGGTTGTGTATCTTTCTTGGAAGATCTTTTCTTTAACAAGATTACAAGAATATTTATCTGCGTTATTTTCAAATACTTTTATAGTTTAGCTTTTTATGTTTAAGTAATGGTGTGAAGTAGGTGTGTGCTTTTATTTTTGTCCAGTTTTCCCAGTTTTGGGAAAGACTATTTTCTTGTTAAACATAAGATCAGCTTAAAAGTGAATTGTTTGGAAAATGTAGTTTGTTAAAACAAAAGTTGGAATTTGTGCCAAATAGAAAACAGACTTGGTTACTTTTTGGTCTTTAGTTTTTGAGAATAATTCCAGTTGTTCACGTTTAATGCTTAACATTTGTCTTGAACTGAAGGCAGAGTGTTAGAGACAGTGCTTTGAGAGATGTTAGTTCTTTTATTTTCATTTTACATGTTTGAAGCTCAGATTGTCCTAAGGTCACAAAGTTAGTTGGTGGCAGGGAACTAGAGTACCTGTGCATACTGTTCTTTCATTTTCAGCAAACATCTTTCATGTTATAGATATAAATGTTTTAAAGCAGCAGATTGTTCACATTGTTTAGTTTATTTAAAGAACATTGGAAATGAGTATGTGCCAGGCTGTGTGTGTGTGGTGCCATTAAGTTTACAGAGCCAGTTTTGTCTGTACGTTGGGACATACTTTTTTTCTAAAAGCATTGTTTTAAAGTTTTCTTGTCAATGAATTAATTTTAGCCTCATAATAAACCTGTGAAGTTGGAGTTATTATTTCATGTTGAAAGGAATTTTCTGCCACGTTGATAATTGCCGTAATTACTACTGTTATTTAAATCATGTAGAAGAATCTTGGTGTCTCTGCATTCCAGATTCATTTGTACCAGCTCAGAATAGCTCAGATACACTTAAAATCTCTGATTCTTAAGTTGTATGGCCCAGACAGTATTTAGTGGCCTGTTTAACCTTTGGAGAACTATAACTTACTTGAGAAGGAGATCCAGAACTTCCCAGTCTCATCATCCAAGTTGAGTTTGACTTTTTGGTTCATGTCATTACTTAAAGCTAACAGTTTCAATACATGCTTTATGTTCTTTCATATGCAGATAACATGTAGAAAGTTTGAAAAGACCAGCTCTTGTTTGCTTTTGGGATGTGTGTGTGTATAATATCCGGCATAAGAATGCTGCCCTTAGATTAATCTGGAGCTAAAAGAAATGGAACAAATAATAATACAGCTTACTCATTGCCAGACACAGTCCCTTGAGGTGGACTGTGTTGTTTATTTTATGGAGGTTACTGACTCAGTGAGGCATGGTAACTTGTCCTCTACTTCATTTTGACTTTCTTCCAGTTGTATTCCTCAATCTCTGTCTTTAAAATAAATTATCCACAATATACAGTGCAAGTAAATACATTACTAAGGTCTGTTATCTTCTCCCCATACAGATATATCTTTCGTTAGACTATTTTAAGGCATTAAAACCTAACTTTTAGGGCACCTGGGTGGCTCAGTCGTTAAGCCTTCAGCTCAGGTCGTGATCCTAAGGTCCTGGGATCGAGCCCTGCATCGGGCTCCCCGCTTGGTGGGAAGCCTACTACCTCCTCTCCCATTCCCCCTGCTTGTGTTCCCATTCTTGCTGTGTCTCTCTCTGTCAAATAAATAAATAAAATCTTTTTAAAAGAAACTAGTTTTTATTTAGAAATACACTTAATCTGGCTTTTTATAGAAGGTTTGGGCCTTTTCTGCCTTTCTTCAGGATATGGACATATATATTATATATATATATACAGGATTTTATCCAAGAATACAGAATTCTCTCTTATACAGAGGTTTAATCTTGAGAGATGCTGCGTATTTCTTCTTAAACCCAGGGATATGAGATAATTGTAGCTGAATAATGCAAAAGTGTTGGAATTCTGTTTCTTTGGTTTCCTGTACTATCTTTATTATATTTGACAGTAGCCTATCATGTGACTTTAGGGGAAATACCATATGCCTGTGTTTCATAAGTGAAAGTGAAAACATTGTAGTCACTAAGTACTAAGCAGTCTTGGAAATCTTTCTGTGGGGTGATGGTTCCTACTGTTGCAGGTCATGATCACTTTAAGAAGCCACTGAAAGCTATCAACTGTCTTTTCAGAAAAATTTTTCAGAAAAATTCCATGCGCATTCCAACATACGCAAAAATTTTCCGTAGAACTTCAGAATTTTTATGGAAATCCCTCAGCATAGGACAAGAAATCCATAAAGATTTCTTCACATGCTTTAAAAGGATGTCCAAATTGCTATGTATATATTTTTCTAGACTAAAGCACTGTGCCCAAAAAGTGAAACTGGACTAATTGTTTCAGTTTTGCTAACAGTGTACTCTGTTTCATGCAACTTGAATCTCTAAAAATCCAAAATTTTAAAAGCAGGAGGATTATGTTTGGTGTTCTATAAGGATTTATTTTATGTATTTTGTTGATCTCTTGTTTGCAGCTTTGCTTAGGCCACTAGGAAGTTGTAATTTGATTGTGTACTGTAATTTGATGTGTTTTGTGTACTGACTTTTCATTGCTTTTATACTATCATTGCTTCTAGTTTTCCTTTTTTTCCTCTAACTTACTTTTCTGAATACCTGGCTATCTCATAGCACCCTTCGCAATGCCCTGCATATAGTGTGTCCATACCTATATGTTGATTGGAAAAATGCAGATTGAATGAATTTTATAAATTGGTTTTGTCAGTTGGAAATTTCACCAAGAGTCTGTGACTTGGATTTTTAAGCTTCCTTGAACGTTTACTGGATAGTCATTGATTGATTAATCTACTAAGTGACAGTTCCTGTGCTGGTGACAGGAATGCAAAGATAAATAGACACAGTCCCACTTATGCAGAACTCACCCTAGTGTTGAGACTGACAGGTAAATAAAGAAGTGTGTTGATTGAGGGTATATGCAAGACACAGTTGGAGGGGGCACAAAGGAGGGAGTGATGGATTTTTCTCTGAGGGAGAGGATATCTGAAAAGGCCTCATTGAGGTGACATTTAAGCTGAGCTCCAGGGGATATGCAGAGAGCAGCCATTTTAGCAGAAAGGGCAATCTGAGTCAAAGTATTTGAAGTCTTGAGTGTTAGGAGAACTGTAAAAAGCCTACGTGGTTAAAGTATGTGGGGAGCCAAGGGGAATATTATGTAATGCTGTGGCCCTGGTAAGAGAGGTGAGCAGGTACCAGGTCCTAGAGGTCTTGGATGCTGGATTAGGTAAGTTGCACTTGATAATATAGGTAGATTTTGAGATTGAGGGAAATTGTTCTGGTAGTAATGTGAAGGATGGAATGGAGGGATCTGGCAGGATAAAGTCTTAATTTGAAATATTTTAATTTATGATATTTTCAAACCTATATAAAAGTTAGAGGATAGTATAATGGAACCCCAGTGTACCTGATACCTAGCCTCAACAGTTATCGACACATGGCTATTCTTGCTTTATTTATACCCATTCTATCCCCGTTCTCATTTTTAAGATTTCATTTATTTGATGACACACGTGCACAAGTGGGGAGAGCAGCAGGCAGAGGGAGAGGGAGAAGCAGGCCCCCCGGGGCTTGATCCTAGGACCCTGCTGGGATCATGACCTGATCCGAAGGTAGCCGCTTAACCGACTGAGCCACCCAGGCACCCCCTCTCCCCCAGTCTCTTAAAATTCCTCAGTGAGTCACAAATAGGCAAAGGATAATTAATATCTAATAAAGTGGCTCTCAAGCCTGGCTGTGCAGCTATATCACCTATACAGTTTGGGAAAAAAAAGTTCCCACCTCATATTTACTAAGTCAGAAATTTTGTATAACCAGACATTTTTAGTTTTTTGTTTTTTTTTTTAAAGTGGGATTGCAGGTTATATGGTTGTTCCATTTTTTTTTTTAAAGATTTTATTTATTTATTTGTTAGAGAGAGAGAGAGATCACAAGTAGGCAGAGAGGCAGGCAGAGGCAGAGGGAGAAGCAGGCTCCCTGCTGAGCAAGGAGCCCGATATGGGACTGGATCCCAGGACGCTGGAATCATGACCTGAGCCGAAGGCAGCCGCTTAACCAACTGAGCCACCCAGGCGTCCCACATTTTTAGTTTTTGAAATAAGGCTCAGGTGACTTTGCACAGTCAGGGTTGAGAACTCTGGATTTAATTTTTAAGTAAATTATTTTGAAGGTAATTTTTAAGTAGGTTGATTTTTCTGGCAAATATGTTTTTCCTGAACTCACTAAATGTTGCCTGTGGCCCTTCCGGGTGAAGTTCACCTATTAGAAAGTGGTAGGCTGGGGCGCCTGGGTGGCTCAGTGGGTTAAAGCCTCTGCCTTCAGCTCAGGTCATGATCCCAGGGTCCTGGGATCGAGCCCCGCATCGGGCTCTCTGCTTGGCTGGGAGCCTGCTTCCTCCTCTCTCTCTCTCTGCCTGCCTCTCTGCCTACTTGTAATCTCTGTCAAATAAATAAATCTAAAAAAAAAAAAAAATTAAAAAAAAAAAAAAGAAAGTGGTAGGCTTTTCTGTGGTTAAGTTCTTGACATTAGTTTGAATAAAGACTATTAGTTTAAAGGCTGGTGTCTTCATTTTCTGTTAGAGGTGGGCGAGACTGAAAAGGCAATTGCATCTTTGAAATTGGATGTGATGACATAGGGAATAACCATTGTTACAGTTGATCTTTTGCACCAAATCCAGCCACAAGGAAGGAAGGAGATGGGAGACAGATCAGTCTATGAGGGTAGATGAGGATTATTCCAGAGCACCAGTTGAAAATGTGTAGACAAGGAATCTCTTCCCCTTCTCCTTAATTTGCATAATTTTCATGTAGACATTGCTGCTTGTTTTTTTGTTGTTGTTCGGAATGCTAAGAACGGGCTACTTGGCATGCTGCCCTTTCCTTTCTACTGGCAAAACTGATCTACGACTTTGGTGAGTCCTATTTTGTTGCCTGATTCTTCTGATGCCAGTTTCTCTCTTAAGTAATTCGGAGTAATGACCTAAAGGGTAACTCCTGGATTTGCACCTTCCCAGGGCTGTAGGTAGAGCGTATCTAGGGGATGTGTTCTTTTTTTTTTTTTTTTTTTTTTTTTTAATTTTATTTATTTATTTGACAGAGAGATCACAAGTAGGCAGAGAGGCGGGCAGAGAGGGGGGGGAAGCAGGCTCCCTGCTGAGCAGAGAGCCTGATGCAGGGCTCCATCCCAGGACCCTGAGATCATGACCTGGGCGGAAGGAAGAGGCTTAGCCCACTGAGCCACCCAGGTGCCCCTAGGGGATGTGTTCTTACACATCTTTCTTACCTCCAGAGTCAGTGTTAGAGGTTTCAGATTCCTCCTCCTTGGTATCCGTGTAAGAGATTTTCTTTGAATATACTGCAGAGCAAGGAGAGCAAGGATACACACTTACCTCAGATATAGTGTTCACAGATTTTGAAGAAGGCTCTATCAAGGTAATTCTGCAGATAATTCCCAGATTTGTCTTGGGTGAATAATGGCTGGTTTTGGGGGGTTGCTTTATTATTGCATTTTACTGTCAGTGCCCAATAAAATCTAGGTCAGCTGTCCTCAAGGTCATATTTTATATGGCTCAAGGATAAGGATATTGGTGTCTGTAGGAGGGGGAGGCAGGGTAGACTGTGCTTATAGACATTTTGTGTACTGTGGCATCATGGAGCAAATTTGGTTTTGTCCAGGTTTACCACTTACTGGGTATGTGGCTACTCTTGGACTTAGTAAGCTGGAAACAGTCTTCATCTTCAAGGATTAGAGATAATGCATAATTAGGTGGTAAGTAAATATTAGCCGTTGTTATTATAATGACAAATGGGTTCTCTGAATATTTGTTGGATTGATATTAATGTGAACAATCAGAAACTAGGCTGGATGGAAATGTGTTCCCTTTAAGAAATCAGTTAATATGATGTGTGTGTCTCTGTAATCAAATAGTATATAGCAGAGTAGGTTTTAAGATTGTTTGCTGCTTCCTGAGATAATGGATGGTCTGGGTAGTTCTCACCTGAATTTTCTCTCAGAGACTTCATAGAGGCAGAGGCTTTTTGCCTTGTGGCATTTTGGGGTTTAGTGTGCTCTGAAAACCTTTTTATGTAAAAACAGCCAAATTGGGGCACCTGGGTGGCTCAGTGGGTTAAAAACGGCCAAATTGCTTTTCCATGATTTCAGTGAGAATTTTAGGCTGACTTTGATTCACCCGCACTCCCATATGTGTTTGCAGCATTTCTTAACCTACCAATAATCAGTAAATACTGAGTTCGTGCTGTGTGCTAAACTTCAGGATTAAACAGCAGAAGGTGTAGAAAAGAAGCCCCAAGAGCACTTAGCAGTCACTACTACAAGGTATTTGTTTAGATGATGCGTTCTTAATTTTGGATTAGGGGTCACTCTTTTCTACCTTAAGAAAAATTGTACAAAAGGAAAATTCTCATAAATGGATGTATGATTATAGGAAGTTTCAAAGAACCTGAAAAGCATGAAGCATAAATTAAAACTGTGTTATCCTGCCACCTAGAGGCAACCACTGATAATGTATATTTTTTCCCTTCCCAGGTTTGTGGGGTTTTGTGTGTATGCTTGTTTTAAACTTCCTCACCCTGTGGCAAGCATTTTCTCATTAATTGTCAGGGAAGTGATAGGTACAGGGTGCAATGTAAGCACATACAGAAGGACACTCAGTCAAGTTTTAAGAGATTAGGGAGAGGATTGTCCTAATTCTGGTTAGTATTTGTGCTTTCAGAACCCACAGGGGCACCTGGGTGGCTCAGTGGGTTGAGCCTCTGACTTCGGCTCGGGTCCTGATCTCGAGGTCCTGGGATCGAGTCCCACATCGGGCTCTCTGCTCAGCGGGGGGCCTGCTTCTCCCCCACACACCCCCCTCCCCCACAGCCTGCCCCTCTGTGTACTTGTGATCTCTGTCAGGTAAATAAATAAATCTTAAAAAAAAAAAAAAACCCACATGAGTGTTCATTATATTAAGGTGGAATAGAGGTTAAAGGATCCCCTACCCTCAGCTTTCTTAGGGATTTTCTTTCTGTTATCTCCTCTTCCCCTCTACCTTTCAATGACCCTGTAATTCTCTGCTTGTATCTACAGTCATTTTCAGAAGAGTTTTCTACACATGCCATCTGTATTGCCTCATTTTCCATTGATTCCCTGACTCCATGGCTTCCCTTCCCTCACCCCACTGAAACTGTTGGTGGTCAAATTATCTCTATTCCCAATTTCAGTGTACATTTTTCTGGACATAACTCATCTTAACATTGGGCACAATTGATCAGTCTTACCATCTTTTGTCTTTCATGATACCATGATGAACTAGTTTTACTTCTACATCACCAAGCTCTCCTTTTCTGGGCTCTCCTCCTTTTTCTTACCTTTAAATGTTAGATCAAGTGGGAACTTAGTTCTGGGTCTCTTTCCTTCCTTCCTTTGTAAGTCATCATCTTCAGACCAGTGGCTTCAAATACTGTCTATATGCTCACAATCACAGATTTTTATTCTCAGTTGATACTTCTTTCATGAACTTCATCCTGCAAATATTTGCCTACCTGTATCATGTGGTAGATGCTGAGAGCTTAATACTGTAGAAAATCAAACTAGTTACATTGATACTGGCTAGGAGAGAAACAAGCAGGGTAGTGTAATAGAAAAATAAGACTAGCTTTAGGTGAGTTACCTTGGGAAGCCACTTGGGGTCTTAAAGTCAGTCCTCAAATGGAACTAGCTATGGGAAGAAATAGGAGTGTGAACTAGAAGCATTCCAGTGGGAATAGCACTTGTAAAGGTCTAGAGGACAGAAGGAACTTAGAGCATTCTAGAAAGCAAAGGGAAAGACTAAAGTAGTTGTGCAGAGAGGAGATTGGAGAGAGTTCCAGTAGCTAAATCATGCCAGGCCCCTGTGAGTCATGATTAGAGTTTGGATAGAGTTCTAGGAAATCTGTTGAAAGGTTTTAAGCAAGGAAGTAACATGAGCTGATTTATGTTTTAAGAAGATTACTTTTGCTGCTCTCTGGAGAATGGATTGGATGAAAGTAAATGTGGAAGTGGGGAGATCAGTTATCCCTATTTCACAGTTGAGGAAACAGGAGGACACAGAGGCTGGTTTGTCCATGCTCATACAGTGACTAAATGATATAGCAGGAATCCTAACCTGGGTTTCCTTATTTTGAGCCTGTATTCTGAATTGGTGCTTCTCAGACTTAAGATAATCACCTGAAGATCTCATTAAAATACAGATTGATTCCTCAGGTCTGGGTGGGCCTGAAATTCTGCATTTTTAGTAATTCCCAGGTGATGTCAGTGCTGCTGATCCTTCAACCATACTTGGAATTGTAAGGCTAGCCAGCGGCTACACTCAACTTCTGTTGAGCCAGATTTGGGAACTGCAGGTGTCTTCTGCCCTTAAGCTGATTCAGTATTGAAAGTCATTCTAAATTTGATCAACTGAAGGTGATTACTGCAGAGTGAGCTACCCTTTCAAGAGCAACTTCCCCTTAATATATTTTAAGTGAACACACTTGTCTTGTTTAAACCCTACAAAACCCAGATTCAAACCTCAAAGGTAAAGGAAGTTTGGGGAAAAGGAGGAAGGGAAAAAAAGTGGTTAAATAGAAGTATTTAATTAATGTATATCTATGGATGGTGGTTCATAGTAATTCATTAATTTCCTTAAAGCTGATTTTTTTAACCTAGGTTTAGGAAGAAATCTTTACTACATGTAAAGATTGTTTGGTGCTTAGAGTTCTGGTCTGACCCAACAAAGGCAGTAGGCCATTTCCAGGGATTTGTCTAGAACTATCTTCTTTTTGTTAGAGGCTTTTTTATATAATGGGATTTTTACCCATTTAACTTCTAAACATTAGGTAGAACTCATTCCCTGGTTACTGTTCTGATCATTAGTATGATTTGACGATATCTCAGCTTCTTACCTTGTGCCCCAGCTTTCTCTTTTGCAATAATTTTTTGAACATAGGATCCAACAGTGTAGAAGAGTCTGTCACAAGTCTATATTTTCATCTACAGGGATTTATTATAATAAAACTAGTAAATAAAGTAAAAAGCATGTTATGAAAGCATGGACTGGGAGCCAAAAAGGCCTGGATTTAGATCTTGGTGCCGGCATTTACTAGCTAGGCATAAAGTACTTAATTTCTCTGAGCCTCAGTTTTCTATCTGTAAATGGGGACAAAACTTGGCTTGAGTGGTGAGGATTGTATGAAAGACTAATATGAAGCCCTTTGGGCAGCATGTCTCAAAGTTTGTTCTTTGGGATACTTAAAGGGGTGGGCTTTTAGTAAATAACACTTGGAAAAAAATGGTTTTGTGCCATAATAAGTTTCCTTTACCCAAGATTTCTTGGAGCTGTTAGTAATGTCAGTCAGCTACATGACTATCCTAAAGGAAGACAAATTCCGTTTTTAACATTTCCCAAATTGCTGGAACCTTGTCTTCATGGAGCAGAATTCTCTAAAATACTTTAGGAAACACAAACTCATTGTCTGGCTTGTAGTGAGTGCTCAAAAAATTCCTTCCTTCCCACTGCGAAACCAGCTTAGAAAGAGACTAACTAGGAACAAAAAAAACTTTTAAATTTTCTTAATTGATGTCTCATGGACAGTAATAACCTTTTTTAAACTATAGATGTTTCTTGCAACAAAATTATAGAAACCAGGTTAACATTGCACTTGTTTGGGGAACGCGTGTGTTCATTCATTTATTTTGGCTTGGTTATTTAATTGGGTGCCTGTCATCTCAGTCTGTTTATGAAAAGTTTGGAGTCCTCCAAACACTGGAAACGGAAAAAGCCAAATGTACTTGCTCTCCTTGAACCTTGACAGCTAGGCCTTGGGCTTAGGACCTACACTTGACGGATTAGGTGCTCACACTTGGGACTTTTTGTGTCTAGAGCCACTGATGCAAATAACCTGAGACCATTCAGAAATCATTCTGCCACCAACAGTACCTTCCAGGCATCTAGAGTCTGGTGTTGGCAGTAGAGGCACCCCCAACTAAGCTGTGGGAGTTTCTTGGCTGTAGTTCAAGGCAGCATAGATTCCTTGGTTCCTTCTGTTTTCTGAATGTGGATCTGTAAGCCTTCCTATTGATTCCCCAAGCTGTTATCCTTCCAGTAAATCACTTTTCTACTTTGGTCAGAGTCTGTTGTCCTCAACCCAGACCCTTGACTGGTACAGAATTTTCCAAGTAAAAACAGCTGTATTTAAAGTGAGACATGTGTGAAGATTTGCCAGTACCTCATCTACACTTTAAGTCAGTAAAAGAGTTGGAGTTGTTTATTAATGCAAGTTAATCAGTGCTCTTGTTTTAGAGGATAGTTTGGTTTTTTATTGTTGAATACTGAGGTTCTTTATATATTCTAGATACTATATATAGCTTGCAGATATTTTCTTTCAGTGAGTTTTATACTTTTACATTTAAGTCTGTGATCCTTTTTTTAACTTGAGATAACGTGACATAATGTTTTCAGGTGTACAACAGTGATTTGATACTGTATCTATTGTGAAATGATTATAGTAAGTCTAGTTAGAATTTTTTCTTAAGATGGAAACTTCAAAGGTCACTCTCTTGGCAATTTTCAAATATATAATACAATATTAATTATAGTCTCCATGCTGTGCATTATATCCCCATAACCTATTTGTTCTATAACTAAAAGTTTGTACCTTTTGACCACCTTTAGGCATTTCACTCACCCCTACCTACCTCTGGCATCTACCAATCTGTTCCGTGAGTTCAGTGTTTTGGGACTTGTTTGTTTTTTTTGTTTATTGAGACTCTGTATGTGTGACCATACAGTATTTGTCTTCCTCTGACTTACTTCACTTAGCATAATGCCCTCAAGGTCCAGCCATTTGTGCCAAATGGCAAGATTTCCTTTTTTCTTACGGCTAATACTCCTCTGTGTGTGTGTGTCCACTCCTCCATCAATGGATAATTAGATTGCTTCCATATTTTGGCTGTTGTAAATAATGCAGTAAACCTGGGGATGCATAGATCTTTTCAACTTAGTGTTTTCATTTCCTTTTGCTAAATACCCAGAAATGGAATTGCTGGATCATATTTTAAGTATTTTGAGGAATCACCATAGTGTTTTCCCATATTGGCTGCACCAATTTACATTCACTCCAGCAGTGTACAGGGGTTCATTTTTCTCCACATTCTCACATGATTCATTCTGAATTAATTTTTTTATAAATTATGAGGCTTTCTTAGGCCAAAGTCCATCTTTTGCCTAAAGAGATCTATTTCTCTGGCACCATTTGTTGATGAAACTATTGTTTGAATTGCTTTTTCAACTTTGTCAAAAATCATTTGAGTAGGGGTGCTTGGGTGGCTCACTTGGCTAAGAGCCTGACTCTTGATTTTGGTTCAGGTCACAGTCTCAGGGTCTTGAGATTGAGCCCCATGTTTGGGCTCTGTGCTGGGCATGGAGCCTTTTTAAGATTCTTTCTTTCTCCCCCTGTGCTTGCTCTCTCTAAAAAAAAAAAAAGAAAGAAAAGAAAAAAATCAGTCTGGCATATTTGTAGGAGTCTGTTTCTTGAGTCTCTATTCTGATTCATATATGTGTCTATCCCACCGCCAATACTACGTGGACTGTCTTGATTACATATAGAGAAATTATATATGTAGGTCATGAAATTGGATAGAGTGATTCCTCCCTCTCTTTCAGAATTATTTTAGCTATTGTAGTTCCTCTGTCTTTCCATATACATTTTGAAGATTTATTTATTTTAGTGGGAGGGGCAGAGGGAGAGAGAGTCTTAAGAAGACTCTGTGAGTGTGGAGCCTGATGCAGGGCTTGATCCCACGACCCTGAGATCAAAACCTGAGCTGAAGCCAAGAGTCAGACACTGAATTGACTGTGCCACCCAGGTACCCCGTATACATTTTAGAAAAATCTATTTACAGGAAAATTCTTGCTGGGCTTTGGACAGGATCTGCATTAAACCTGCATATTAATTTTGAGGGGAATTGACTTCTTCGCTGTGTTGAGTCCTCTTAATCTGTGAGCATAGTTTATCTCTTCATATATTTAGCTTTGATTTTTTTAATCATTTTGTAGTTTTGAACATATAAGTCCTGTACTTTGTTAGATTTATACATAACTAAGTATTTCAAGTTTTGTTTTAGCAGTTGTGAGTGGTGGTGTACTTTTAAAGTTTGGAGTTTATGTGTTCATTGCCAGTATATGGAAATGGATTGATTTGTGTATATTTATCTTGGATCCTGAAACTTTACTGAGATCATTTTTTAGTTCTGGGAGGGTTTTTTTGGGGTACATTTGGGGGATTTTCCACTAGATAATCCTTTGTCATCTGCAAATAGGGAGTTTTGTTTTTCCTTTCTGATCTGTATACCTGTTATTTTGTTTTCTTACCTTATTAAAGTGGCTAGAACTTCCAGCACTTTGTTGAATGAAAGTGGTGGAAATGGACATCCTTACCTTGTTCCTAATTTTGGAAGGAAGGCATTCAGTGATTTGGGGTATATGGTGTTGGGCCTGGCTGCTACTTCTTGCAGTAGAGGTAGTCTCAAAGCCTCCCAGCAAATGACTACAGCCACAGTAGTGTGATAGCTGCTTGTTCTAGGTAATGTGTGAGTGTGAGTTTTGTGAGGAAAAAGCCAAAACTGAATACAAGTAGCTCACTTAGTGTTTCCACTAAATGAATCAGATTGTTGCCAGAATACCATTGGTCTTGTTCTAGATATTTGGAAGTTATAGGCAGCAGGCGTTTTGTTCATTTTTCTTTTATATGAAGAGGTAATTTTTAAAATGGAATCTCATATCCTAACATGTGAACCATAGAGGGAAAACATTTTTTTATCTCTCCAAAAGCATTTTAGAATATACTCTGGATGTTTCCCCAGTTCTTCCTAAGTGCCCATTGGTTAAATAGATGCCAACCATGTAGGCAAATATACTTTATTTCCACAATACTGAGTATGTTGGACTAATCTAGGCCAAAAGCCACCTGAAATTTATACTTGTGCTTGGTCAGCTTTATCTTACGACAGCCGTTATAATACACTGCCATTCAGTTACTGCTGTGTAGCAAATACATTATTAGTAGGAGAATCCTTAGTGTGTAAATAGCTTTCAGTTCACCTCTACTTCTGTCCGTGTGTCCTAGTTGCTAATGGGAGAAACCTGTATTTCTTCCTGTCCCTTGTCAGAGCATCTTGAGGGACCTGTCTGCCATGAAGGATCATGTAGGTTTATACTGTGGGTTGCCCACTTTTGTGCCTTCTAAATTAAATGGCTTTAGTAAAAATGATTGTGTTCTCTGCTTAGAACATTTCTAGTGGGAGTCTTATACCTCATTTTCTAATTTAAAAATAAAGGTGTTGTGTTGCCTTTGTCCTTATAACACAACTAATACATTTTTATTGGTTAAAACAGTAAAAGATACAGAGGTGGGTATACATAATCATTTTGGTTAGCAGTGAGTTAACATTTTGATGCATACCCCTTCTAAGCAGTTTAGACATAGCTTTATACTGTTTGTTTTATAACCTTTTTATTTCACCATGAACATCTTTTTGTTATATAATTGTGTGCACTGTTTCTAACAGTTGTGTAATATTTCATTTTAAACCAATCCTTTTTTGGACGTTTTGTCCTTTCCAATTTTTCACTATTACATATGGTCATATAGTATAGATTCCTGTGGTTAAATATTTGTGTACATCCTTATGATTTTCTTTGGATAAATTCCCAGAAGTGGAATTGCTAAATTTTCCAGAAAACTGCAAGGATATGGTGAATTTTTTCCATCCTGAGGTGTGTTAAAAACAGTGTGATCTTTTATTTTCAATTACGAGTTTGAGAGGTTTTAAGAAAAGTGTTTTAATTTTGGCTTAAATTGATTACAGTCTTATGCAACATATGGATGTGGGTCAATTTTGTCTGGAGAGATTCCTTTTTCTTCCCTACCTCATAGCTGTGCCTCTGAGTTGGCATGGCATCATTACTCCAGAGTTTTTGCTTTAAGCATTTTGCATGTTCTTCATTCTGTCTTGTTATGTCAATCATGTAGTGTTCAAGATTGCTACCTTAAGTTCTCACTTTCTTGGGGAATTTCTTTTCAGGTCATAAAACGGAAAATCGAAAACATGAAAGTAGACAGGACTAAACTGAAAAAGACACCTACTGAGGCTGTAAGTATCCAGAAGTATGCTCTATTTTTTTTCATTTCAGAAAAAAGTCCTAGCAGTCAGTTCAACTATAGTGATCTTCAAAATACGTCATCACTTATATATACAAAGTGCAATAAAACAGCAACGTGTCTTGAAACAGTCATGTTTACTTTTGAACTTCCTTTGATTAAAAAAGTGAATAGGCTAGTCACCATTGGAAATGAGCACTAAAGTGTTTGTAGCTTTATGTACATAGAGTAGGCTCCCTGGCTGCTGTCCTGTGCATGGGAAGGCAGTATGGTATAATGGAAAGAGCAGATGTGGATTCAGATTCTCTCTGTACTTGTGGGGTCTTTTTCAATTTTATTTTCATGAAAATTAAAGTCGTAACACCTTTCTTAAGTAGATTTCTTGTGAGGCTGGTGTTGTAGCTTTTTTAAAATTATGGATTCTTAATCATACAGTTCAGCTTAACCTGTATTAACCTGTGTATTGGATGACCATGTCAGTTGATCCTGTGTCAGCAGTAGAAATCCATCCCAGCTTTTAGTCCAGTATTCTGTCAGCTGGCTTAAACTGCATTTTGAGATTAAGAAAGTATTGCTTTAAGACTCCTATAGATCCCATTATGCTGTAGTTCAAGGAGCATGAGCTTTGAAATTAGACATGAGTTAAAATCACTAGATTTTTGTGGCCTGGTTTTCACAGCTGTAAAACTTAGTTGATAATTTTTCTCTTCTTGATGTGAGGCAGATGCTTAGCAAAGTATCTGGCACATAATTAGTTCATTTTCTAAATATAGGCCACTTGGTTTTTAATAACTGTAACAACCTGGCAAGTATCACCATGGCTATCACTATTAACATTTTGCTATATTCTAGTCTTTTTAAAAGATAATTGCATGGACATTCTCCTGCCCCCTTTTTTTTGGTTAAGCATTATAATGAACGTGAGAAATGCTATCTTCCCATATCCTAATCAACAATACAGATTATCTTTTGGATTTTTGTTAATAAGTGGGAGAAAATATTTCATGGTTTTAATTTTCATGCTTTAATTACATATATTTTCAAATTTATTGGCCTTATATTGGTTGTCTCTTCATGCTGGTCATTTTGTATTTGACATTGGAATATTCAGGTTGTTTCTTATTGAGTGCTGTATATATCATGTTCACTTTCATATCTATTGCTGATACTTACCTTTTGATTAAGTTTTTAATGTGTTTCGGCATCTTGAATTTTTGACAGTTATATACTCAAATTATTTTGAAACTAAAGAGCAAAAAGAAAACTTGCCTTAAGAAACTACACAAATTGGGGCGCCTGGGTGGCTCAGTGGATTAAGCCGCTGCCTTCGGCTCAGGTCATGATCTCAGGGTCCTGGAATCGAGCCCCGCATCGGGCTCTCTGCTCCGCAGGGAGCCTGCTTCCTCCTCTCTCTCTGCGTGCCTCTCTGCCTACTTGTGATCTCTCTCTCTGTCAAATAAATAAATAAAATCTTTAAAAAAAAAAAAAGAAACTACACAAATTAAGGGGTGCCTGGGTGGCGCAGTGGGTTAAGCCTCTGCCTTCAGTTCGGGTCATGACCTCAGGGTCCTGGGATCAAGCCCTGCATCAGGCTCTCTGCTCGGCAAGGAGCCTGCCTGCCTTTCTGCTTACTACTTATGATCTCTCTCTCTCTCTCTCTCTCTCTGCCTGCCTCTCTGCTTACTACTTGTGATCTCTCTCTCTCTGCCTGCCTCTCTTCCTACTTGTGATCTCTCTTTCTGTCAAATAAATAAATAAAATCTTAAAAAAAAAAAAAGAAACTACACAAATTAAAACACTGGCATCAAGGCACCTGGTGGTTTTTTTGGTTAAGTGTCTGCCTTTGGCTCCAGTCATGATTCCAGGGTCTTGGGATCAAGCCCAGCATCAGGCTCCCTGCTCAGTGGGGAACCTGCTTCTCCCTTTCCTGCTCCTCCTGCTTGTGCTCACTCGCTCGCTCTCTGTCAGATAAATACAATCTTTTTAAAAAAAAATAAAGCAGTGGCATTGGTGTAAGAAGATAACCTAGGAAAGGATGTTAGTGTGCATGTGCATAAGAACTTAACATATGATAATTCCAGGAATTATTGGTTGATAGGGAAGGACAATATTAGTCTAGAAACCGTGTCAGGAAAATTGTTCATGACTAGTATAATGAAAGAAATTCTAGATAACTCAAAAGTCAAATATTTTTAAAAGAAATAAATTACAGGTGAAATATAAATGAATATTTTCTGGGTTTTTGGTTGGGTTGGCCCTTTCAAGCATTAAAAGAAAGGGAAAAAAATAACGGAAGCATTAAGTAGTATATCCAAAGTAAAAAGGCACATGACAAGCTATGGAAAATATTTATAATAACCTAATACACAGTTGACCCTCGAACAATATGGGTTTGAACTGCAAAGTTCTACTTCTATATGGATATTTTTCAATAAATACAGTATTGTAAATATATATTTCTTATGCTTTTCCTAAAAATCGTAACATTTTCTTTTCTAGTTTATTATAAGAATACAGTATATAATAAACATACCATAAAAAATACATGTTGAGTGTTTGTGTTACCAGTATGGCTTCTGAAAGTCAACAGTAGGCTGTTAGTAGTTAAGGTTTTAGGGAGTCAAAAGTTCTATTTGGGTTTTCTACTGCATGGGAGGTAGTCCGCACCCCTAACCCCCATGTCATTCAGCAGTGAACTGTAGTTGATATCTTTAGTAGCTATATCAGTAGGAGAGATGAATATCCCAGTGACAAAGTGGACATAAGTCATTTCAGAAAAGAACAAATTCAGTAAACTTCCAGAATAATTTAACCTTGTAGATAATCAGGGAAATGCAAATTAAATTTTTTCTTCTTTTACCTAGTGGATTCTTACAGATTTGTTCTTGGGGTCACACCTATACACATATTCCTGGCTCAAAACATTTGATAGCTCCTAGCAAATTACTTAAAGACCTGGAATTGGAATTTTTAGATCACTGCCTATATATTTTTTTCTTACAGATTTTATTTATTTACTAGAGAGAGCTAGAGTGAGAGGGAGAGAGAGTGAGTACAGAGGGAGAGGAAGAAGCAGACTCATGACCTGAGCAGAAGGCAGACACTTAACCAACTAAGCCACCCAGGCGCCCCCCTCCCACCCTATACATTTTTAAGGCTTGAAGATGCCTACTTTCCTTGAGCTGCATACCCAGTTTCCTGTACTGTGGTTAATACTAGATACTATTTTTAAGAAGAACATTAGAAAAAATTTTTTTTAACTTTTTGACTCCCTTTACCTATTTTCCCACCTATCCATCTATGGCAGTCAAGTCTGTTTTCTGTATGTATGAGCTTGAGTCTTAACTTGTTTTTTGTTTTTTTAAATCCTGTGTAGAAGTTGAGATTATATGATGTTTGTCTTTTTCTAACTTATTTCATTTAGCATAATGCCCTCAAGGTCCATCCATGTTGTCACAAATAGCTAGAATTCATTCTTTTTTATGGATGAATAGTATTTCACTGTATATGTATACTCAGTCTTTATCCATTCATCTGTCCATGGATTTAGGCTATTTCTGTATCTTGGCTGTTGTAAATAATGTTACAGTGACAATGGGGGTGCATATATCCTTTCAAATTATTGTTTTCTTTTCTTGGGTTAAATACCCAGAAGTGTAATTGCTGGATCATGTGGTAGTTATGTTTTTAAATTTTTTGAGGAATCTCCACAGTTTTCCATATTGACTACACATGAAAGACATTTATTGATCACTTTGTATATCAGCAACTGTGCAAAAGAGTTTTCCCCTAGATATGATATCTTTACTGGAACAAATCAATGGAACCTTGGCAATCAGTATGCATCCATTGAACTGGCAAGTGCTTTCTTTTGCATTACCAGGAGAAGGAAAATAACAATCAGTTTGCATTTATTTAGCAGGAACAAGATGGTAAAAATAGACTTTTGTCCCTGGTGCATTCTGGAAACTATAAGATCCAGAGGGACCTTGATACTGCTGATAAAACAGAACATCATGCTGCTATATTAAATTGATGCTGACTGAATCTTGTGAGCAGAAAACACAAGTACCTTACATGCCTTAGGCATATGTGTGACAGAGACCGATTTCCCTTTGAAGCATGAGGGTCTTCTACATCAGGAAAGTTTCTAGGGGTCCAGAGGTCTGGGAAGATTTCCCTTCTAAAGTGAGAGATGAATTACTATACCTTGTATCATATACCATGATACAGAGGAACAACATATGAGGTGCCTCTTTGGATTTTGGAGCCAACATACATCAAATTTGGACTTGCTCTTTTGATTATTTACTGGATAACCTCTAAAGTGAAGTCTGGATCTAGAAAAGGCTCAGAAGGTTCAGGTCATGATATAAGCTGCCCTACTATGTGGACATTTTGACCTAGTAGAGTAAGATGTCTGACTTTGGTGTCAGCCAAAGATGCCTCTGGCAAGCTATGATAGGAGAAGTGTAGCTGAGATTCCTAGAATTTTGGCAAGGCTATTGTCTGCCAACAACTATTCTAACATTCAGAAAAGCAACTTCTGGCTTACAACTGAAACTTGATAAAGACTGAATGCCTGATTATGAGATACCAAGTGATAATAGGATTCAAATGTTCGTCATGAATTGGGTATAATCTAACTCACAGAATCAAAAAATTGGATCTGCATAACTGCATTCCATTAGATATTGAAGTGGTATATTTGATACTAAGCCTGAGTAGATCCAAAAGGCACAAGGGAACTACATGAGTAGGTGGTATAGACTCCCATGTTACATTTCTCTTGCTCCATCACTTCTCCCTCCATCTATATGACTTCAAGGAGAGAAGAAAAAACTACAGGCCTGGTTATGGAAGGATTTTATGCCAAGGATTTTACATGCAATTTAATTACCACAGAAATGTGAGGTAGCTCTTAATAATGCTTCCTCAGAGGGAAGAAAAGGTTTGGGACTTAGCTTAAAGAAAACCTTTAAACCCCTGTTTTTCCCTGTTCTTTGTTGGATACTGAAAATACCTCTAGTTTATATCTCACAACAATATTGCTGGATAAATAGGTGGTGTTAGTTCATTTTGCAGAAGAGGATACTAAGATTCAAAGAGGTAGCTTACCAACTATCTAATTCCAAAGTTCATACTCTTTGTAGTAATATGCTGTTTCTCAGTATTTAAGCCCCTGTTATATGAAGTAAGTGCTTTAGTAGGTGGCAAACATTTGATTCTCACATTACCAAGGTAATTATTAGGTCTCTTTTCCTGGTAAGAAAACTGGTTGAGAGATTGGACTAGCTCATGATCAAACAGCTTATTAAACATGAAGCTAATAACTGAACTCAGTTTTGTTTGGTTGCAAATCTAGGCCTGTTTCCAGGATACCATATTGCTTTACAGAGAAAAAAAGCAAGTGTAATCATTTCCAGTTGCCATCCATTAATAGACAACTTCTCTGTCCCAGTCCCTAGCCTTCTTTCTCCTCCACTTTCAGAAACTTTACTATTAACTTTCAGTCCACACCTTGTTACCGGAAAAACAGACCCTTTCATCAGTAAAAGGAGAGCAGGAATGTATGGCAATGGGAATCCCATAAGGATGAAGTCCCAGTTTTACAAAGTTAGAAGGTCTTTGCCTCTTACAGTTAGAGGGTTCAGTGTTGCAGAAAAATACAACCAGTGTTAATCTTCACCTTTAACTGTGAATTCAGTAGGGCTTTTCAGTGTTCCCGATTCAACATTTCTTATCAAGCATTCTAGTTAACTTTCAACTGTGGTACAGATTCTTCATTTTGTTTTTATTGGTGTCTAGCTCATTTCCTTTATTTCTGTTGTCTGTACCCTTCCAAGTAGATTGTCTACATGTACAAGTTTATCCAAGTTAAAAATGCACAGATGGATTGTTTTATTATATTTCCCTTTAATCCCAAGTGATTGGCAAATTTCCCATTTTCTAATGTTGTATATTCTTTCAAAAGTTAAATTGCTAAGTGTGTTGGCCTAAAGATTCCTTTTCTTATTCTTTGTTTTTGTGTATCCCTCATCCTCCAAAACACTCTTTATGAATACCTGTTTTCCTCAGCCTGCAGACTGCAGAGCCTTAATAGACAAACTCAAAGTTTGTAATGATGAGCAACTCCTCTTGGAACTGCAGCAGATCAAAACATGGAACATTGGGAAGGTATGTGAACCCATGCTCCCAAAAGACAGGGCTCCCTGGACTATTACATGTTTTTGTATTCTCTGTATGGGAAGAGAAGCCACAATGAGGTAGCATCATTCATCAGTTACTTAATTATCTTCTGTATGTCTAGTACAGCTCTAGACCAGTAGCTTTTAGCTTGTGAACACCAAGGAAATTGTGAAAGAAAATTTTGCTAGCTGAGGATGAAGAATGTTTACACAGGTAATGATAAAGAATTTCAACCACAGAATTCCTTTAGTTTGATTGACAATATAAGTTTGAGGTAGTTAAAAGAGTCTTCTTTAGAGAACTCTAAAAATGAACACTTCTGATAAAATGGGTTCTGGCAGGGAGAGTTATTGTGTTTGTAGACCTCAGAATATAGCCAAAATTCTCTCTGAAGACCTAGTTAAGGTGTCTACTGGTGTTAGTACATGTGTACTTTGATGGGTGTAATAATGAACTCGGGTTTATATGCCTCAGAGTATGATATTTCTCATATGGGTTTCTGTACTGGTGGGGGGGTTTAAAGAGAAGCAGAGGTAGGAAATGAACTTGTCTAGGTGCCACGCTCAGCAATCCATTGTAGTAAAGCACCCACACAGTACTTAGTACTTTATTCTTTGATGTTCCTCTTTCTCTTCCTTTCTCCAGTGTGAGTTATACCACTGGGTGGATCTGTTGGACCGCTTTGATGGAATCCTGGCAGATGCTGGACAAACAGTGGAGAATATGTCATGGATGCTCGTATGTGATAGGCCGGAAAGAGAACAACTGAAAATGCTTCTCTTGGCTGTGTTGAACTTCACAGCCTTGCTCATTGAGTACAGCTTTTCCCGGCATCTGTACAGTTCCATAGAGGTAGGAGAGGTTCAAGCCTGTGTGGTCTCTTCTCAAGTAGAATTGTTCATGTCCAGAGATAAATTGCTATTTCTTTCTGATAATTGCTTCTTTCCTTTTCATTATGGAGGTCTAGGGTTTTCAGTGTCAAAGACAATGGTGATGTTTCTTGGCTATACATACCCTTCACAGGTTGTTGGGAAGGTTCTTTACTGTCACCTTCACTCTGCCTTTCCAGATTCAAGATATTAGTGAGAATGTAATACATGTATTGACGTATTCTTGGGAATTTCCAAAAAAATTGATCTTTGTTCCAGGTTATTAGAGCAGCCCCAAATCACTTAAACTATTAGAAATAGTTTGATTTCCTTGATACATTACTCATTGCCTAAGTGCCCTGTTGTTAGTGTTAATTTCCCCAAGTCTTTGGTAAAGAAATAGGGTGAGAATTGAAAGGAAATGGCTTGGGAAGAGTGGAATAACTGAACTAAAGTATAGCATCCACAGTTTTAAGTGAGGAACAGATAAGCAGTCTGTTAAAGATAAAAATAGATTAATTGCGGAAGGAAATCCATAGCCTTCAGGATTATCAGCAACCAGAAATACCTAAGTTTTTTGCCCTCTAAATGACATCATGATTTTAATACTGACCAAATGCTTCAATATATTGATGAACCTTGTTTTTATTTAAAAAAAAATCTAAGTAGTCACTCTTAGGTTACTGTTACAAACACTATACTGTAACAGTCACAAATGCCACTAGCTGTTGTTGATATCTTTAGCTTCTATATGGAGGACCCTGCATTTTAATTAGTTCCAGTTTTATATTTGTCTCAAAGGATACAGAAGAACAATAAAATTATCTTTCTTTCACAGTACTTATAGTCTACTTAGAGAATTAATGTTCTTGAGTTCCACTATATATTAAAATATCACTTTTGTCTCTTTTGTAATCCCCTATGGGGATACCTGTGCAATTTTGAGCTGTTGCCCACTTTTTTTTTTATTTTGTTGGACTCTCTGGCTTCCTGCCAGATTATAAGCTGCGTATGGACAAGCATGGACTTTGCATGTTGTAGGTGCTCAAATATTTGTAAGTGGTTTTTTTATACTGTTAAACTTCGTGATAGCTTTGTATATATAAACAAATCTATTACTACATAGGCATTTTAAGTTTTCAAGGCCTAGTGTGCCCGATACCATGAACTTGCCCTTTTTGTTCCCTGTAGCATTTGACAACTTTATTGGCTTCCTCTGATATGCAAGTGGTGCTGGCAGTCCTTAATCTTCTGTATGTATTTAGCAAAAGATCAAACTATATCACACGCCTTGGATCTGACAAGAGAACCCCACTGCTAACCCGGCTGCAACACTTAGCAGAGGTGAGTCACGGGTAAAGAGTTGGAAGGACACAGAAATTGGACCATATAGTTCATTTCCACAGATGTTTTTTATATTGTCAAAATGGATAGTAATCCCTAAGTTGATTGGCCTAATTGAATAGAATTATGGGGGCCCCCCGAGCTAAGTAACCCCCAAAACCTAAGAAGTATTTTCATTTGTTACAAAGCAATTGAATTCCTACTCAAAAAGCAGAATCACTGTTTGTTCAAAAATGGCAACAGCTTTTCTAGAAAGTTAGTTCATAATCAGATTCTACTTAGGAAGGAAGTATGGTACAATCTGGGTTTGAGTCTTGTCCCTGCTTACTAGCTCTGATACCAGTTTTCTCATAGAATTTAGTTTATCTACCTTAAAAATGGTTTCAGAATAAAATGAAATGTAGGTTACTTATTGCTGTGCTCAGTAATTGGTTTGTGATGGTAGTAATTAGAATTGAAGGCAAAAGAAAACCACCCTCTCATATAAAAGTTCAACTAACCAAACTATTGTCTAGTGTTAGAGACAAATTGATCATATGTACTTACGGTTTGAGAGAGGTAGAAAGCTTTGCTAGAAAGCTTTCTTAGAAGAAAATTGAGGGGCACCTGCGTGGCTCAGTCAGTTAAGTGACTGCCTTCAGTTCAGGTCATGATCCCAGGGTCCTGGGATCAAGCCCTGTATCATGCTCTTTCTTCTCCCTTTCCTCTGCCTACCACTCCCTGCTTGTGCTCTCTCTCTTTCTGTCAAATACATAAAATCTTGTTAAAAAATTGGTTAAGTCTGACTTCTTAAAAGCCAATTAGTGATTACCTCATAAATAACTTAAGTTTCAGGCTATTTTTAGGTACATGATTCCTTAAAAATCTTTTTTTTTTTAAAGATTTATTTATTTGTTTTAGAGAGGGAGACAGAGTCGGGGTTGGGGGTGGAGGGGCAGAAACAGAGGAAGAGTGAGTCTTAAGCAGACTCCATGCTGAGTGTGAGCCCAACGCAGGGCTCAGTCTCATGACCCTGAGGTCATGACCTGAGCTGAAACCAAGAGTTAGACTGTACCACCCAGGCACCCCTCCTTAAAAACCATTTTTGAATGATATGATATGTGACATGTATTATGAAAATTCTAGGACATATGAAAAAATGAGAATATTAATCACTTTTAATTCATCAAGATGGAGCTTCCTTCCAAATTTGAGCAAATTTTCTTCTTGTATTTGCAAATATGTATATACATATGTGCAGCCTGTTTTCTTAACATAATTTTCTCATGTTATTAAAAAATGTTAAGGCAGTTCAATATTGGCTCCCCATGTAACAGAGGAGAAAGAAGCCATATTTCAATAGATGCTTCAAAAGCATTTGATAAAATTCAGCGTATTAATTAAAACTAATACAGACTCTTAGAAAGCTAGGAAGACAAACTTTATATATATAAATCATCTACCCAAAGTCATAATGGAAGAACTGAAGCATCGCCGTTGAGTTGAGAGTCACATAAAAATGCTATTACTTTTTGCCACTTAAATTTATAGTAGAGGTCCTAACAAACACAAGAGAAAAGAAGGAAATGAAGGATACATAGTAAAAGAGAAAACTTGGGGCCCTGGGTGGCTCAGTCAGTTACGCCCTGCCTTTGGCTCAGGTCATGATTCTATGGTATTGGGATCCCTACTCATCAGGGAGCTGCTTTCTCCCTCTGCCTCTCCCCCTGCTTGTGCGTGTTCTCTGTCAAAGTCGTTAAAAAAAAAAGAAGAAAGAAAACTTGTTACTATTTGAAGGTGATAGGATTGAGGCTTTTGGTTTTCTGGGGAGGTGGTATAAAATTATCAGAACTAATAAAATTATAGTGAGGTAGCCAGTAAATAATCACTATACAGAAACAAATATTTCTTCCATATATTGGTAATAACCAATAAGATGATTAGAAAAAAAGACCCCATTCATGGTATCAACAAGTGCATTAAAATAAGCCATACTGGATAAAGCCTTACATTTAAGGAGAAGGTAATGTAGAAGGTTATAGTGTGATTTACTAGTAGGGAAGGAACTCTTAAAGCATAAATCTTAACTGTAGAAATTTGAATTTGATAATACAAAATGAAGATTACCCTTTTAGTGAAAAACAACTCCCTACTGGCACTTAAATTGGAATGTAAATCAGCATATTGCTTCTTTGAACAAGAAAAACATTAGTTGAAATAAGCAGTGTACTTACTGATATGGTTGACTAACATTTCTGGTACAAACTCATTTTGTCATGGACCAATACCACATTCAAACAATTGGTGCAATATCAGCTGGCCTGTGTACAACATTTAGCAGCACTGCCAAAGATAAAATTTAATAGAGTAGTGAGTGATAGATCGAAAGTGTTTAGCCATGTTCTAAAACTATCAAGTGGGGGGGTGCTGCAGTGGCACATTCAGTTGAGTATCTGACTCTTGGGTTTGGTTCAGGTCATGATCCAGGGTCATGGGATCAGGTCATGATCGCAGGCTCTGCACTCAGGCTCGGAATCTGCATGAGTGTCTCTCTCCCTCTGTTCCTCCCCCTCCCCACCGAAAATAAATTAGCAGTTTTTTTAAAGAATTGTCAAGGGACTGTGTTAGTGTAGTATATTTAAGGGACACCTCCAAATTAACAAGGATAAACAAAGGCTATGGATAGATAATTCAGTGTTGAAACTCATTAGTAATTACAGAAATATTTACAAAACTTATTAGTTTATAAAACTATAAAACTTTTTTAAACTATAAAACTATGTATAAACAGCTTATAAAACTGTCATTAATAGAAATTAGAAAACTGTGTATTGGTTAAGTGTTAGCAGGCATGTGAGGCTATAGGAACCCTTGACTCTTATTCCTGGGTATATATCCCAAAGATGGTATCACATTATTCCTTAAGGTAACATCTGGGAAAATACATGTAGCAACATCAGTAGCTTTTAAAAATAATGCTGGGGGGTGGTTAAAAATGTTTATTGGTCAGTACCATTTCTGAAACTTAAAAATGTACACACACAGCAATGTAAAGTTTTGAAAAAAATTATAGATATCAAAAGTGAAAAGTGTTGTCTTTGACAAGGAGAAAGGAATGTGAATGGGCAATAATCAGACAGATGGTTTACATAAATAAGTAAAAGAAAATAAACTTAATCAGCTAAACCTTTATCTACAAATTTAAAAGATGATCTAAATTTGCGAGCAGAGACAGATACTATTTTTTGCATGGGAAGATGCAGTATAGAAGAAGCTCTCTTTGATCAGATTAGGGGCAGTAGTTAGGTTAGTTATTATTAAAATGTTAAAGCAGATCTTTTTTAAAAATGTCATTAATACATACCACTTTTTTAAAAAGATTTTACTTTTAGAGAGGAGAGTGAGCAGAGGAGGGGATTGTGAAGGGGGCAGAAGGAGAGAGAATGTCAAATGGACTCTAGACTGAGCATAGTGCAGGGGGGGTTAATCCCATGATACCAATATGATGATCTGAGCCAAAATCAAGAGCCTGAGGCTTAACTGACTAGCTACTTAGGTGCCCCAGTGCATACCATTTTTTAAAAACTGAAACACAAATGGCAATTCCTTTTCCTCCTTCTAATGTAAGGCCACAGACACTACTTTGAGTGAGAAATGGTCTGTTCTCTTACTTAAATAAATTACAACGATCATCTCTGATTTCTTTAAAGTAGAGCAACAACAGTGTAAAGACTTCTTTGTAATGGAACCTGAATGCAGAATTAGAAATTTTTATAATTTACCCCTGAATCTCTTTTCCCTAATTTGACACTTTAAAAAATCTTACCTTTTAGCTTTTGCCAAATATTCAGAATAGTTTTAATACAAATAGTTTCCTCTTCAGTTTAAATCATTGTTCTGTGTAGTGTTTTAACTTCCTTGTATACAACTGACATAAATGAGTTTAGAGATAAACACCTGATTTGGTACACATACAGATAACTGGTGGGAGCAAAAAGTGATTGCAAGCAAGGCTGCATTATTCAAAATGTTTTAAGTTTTTTAATTGGTATAGGAACAGACAAATATGGCTGCAGAATAAATTAGTAAGCCCCATGTTGTTTATAAAGAAAAGTGGGACAATTCAAGAGAAGAATGTGTTTAGATCATTTCTTTACACTATTCACATAAATCCTACAAACCTATTTAGAAGTAAATATAGGCAACTCTTTAACATCTTTCATGAGGAAGGATTTCCTAGGTCAGGAAACCTATAGGCCATTTTAAAAATTGACAGATTTTATGTGAAAATAGACTTCTGTATGATAAAATAGTTAGAAGTAAAGGGCAGATGACTTCTTAAACTGGGAAAAAGTATTTGTGTACAACAAAGGAGTAACACATTATGTAAACAGCTTTTATAAATCATTAAAAATGTAAATAACCCAGTAGAAAAACATGCGAAGTATATGGACAGATAATTCATAAAGGAATATGAAATCATTTTTAAACTTGGTCAAGAAAAGAGTACACTAGTAATAATGGGGGAAATGTACATTATGTGAGATCATTTTTTACCATTAGATTGCCAGCATTATCTACAATTGGCTAGGTTGTGGGGAAACGGGTACTTAGGTACTTACAAACTGTTGGTGTAAAAATGCCCTTTTGTAAGGTTATTTGGCCACACCTTTAATTTTAAAATGCATACATTTTATTTCATCCATTAGTTCTATTTTAAGGAAATTATGTTAGGAACATTATTCAGATGTGCACAAAAATTATGCTTAGGTGTTCTCACTGCACCATTGTTTGGAAAAAAAATTTTGAAACATATTTAACAAGGCATGAGCCTATATATGACCCTAATAGAGCTCCTCAATGAAAGGATCTCTTAGCAAGAAAAGTTACTTGAAGATCCCCATTTATGTTTTTTTTAAAGTCCGAAAGTAAAACTATATTAATAAAGTGAAGAAAGAGTTATATATCTTAATTGTAAGCTTAAATAGGGAATTGAATTGGGGGAAAAGATGATGGGTCAGTTTCACTTTTTATATTCTGTGCTTTAAATGTTTTATAGCTATAATATACTATACATTTTATAATTAAATGTGAGAATTTATAATAACTTTGTAGATAGATCTTTAATGACTGTAACATTCCATTGTTTGTGCTATAGTTGTTACCTGATTTAATGCCTACTATATGTAATCCTCTTAATACTCTGGGAGTATGAATTCTTACCCTCATTTTACAGGTGAAGAGTATGAAGTTAAGGAAGCTGAAGTGATCTGCTTCTAATTCCCATAATCAGACAGTGATTTGGGGTTTGAAACCTGATCTGTCTGCTTATACGAGCCATACCCTTTCTGGGGATGTACCATATTGAATGTTTTTCAGATTTCAGAACAAGCTTTACGTTTATAGATGGAAGAAAAGTACTCTAGTTAATTTAGTGTTTTGTGTAGAGCCATAACAGCACCTATCAGAATTAATATTTTGTCAGATCATAGCACCCCACTTGGAGGCTGATTATCTCTAAAACTAATACTTACTACTATATTTAACTGTTCTGACCATTTAGAAAGTAAAAGTTAAGATGCGTACTATACTTTTACATGGCACACATATGCAAAATGTGGAATTTTTTTGCTGTAGTTTTTGGGTAGTTTGGGGTTATCTTGTTCTTTTCTTCCCTTGGATCATTCTATCACCAGGAAGGATTGCTTAAATGATTGCTGTTACAGTAGTCTCCCCCTACCCTATCCACAGGGGATACATTCCAGGACCCCCAGTGGATGCCTGAAACCAGAAATAGTACTGAACCCCGTATATACTATTTTTTTAAGATTTTATTTATTTATTTGACAGAGATCACAAGTAGGCAGAGAGAGAGGAGGAAGCAGGCTCCCCGCTGAGCAGAGAGCCCGATGCAGGGCTTGATGCCGGGACTCTGAGATCTTGACCTGAGCCGAAGGCAGAAGCTTTAACTCACTGAGCCACCCGGGTGCCCCTACTATGTTTTTTCCTATACATACTTATGATAAAGTTTAGTCTGTAAATGAGTCACAGTAAGAGATTAATAATAATAACTAATTGAACAGTTATAAAAATATACTATAACAAGAGTTACATGAATATGGTTTCTCTGAAAATACTGTACTGCATTCACTCTTCACCTTACGATATGATAAAATGCCTATGTGATGAAGTGAGGTGAATGACTAGACATTGTGATGTAGTGATCATGATACAGCCTAGGTTTGCTGTTGACCATCTGATGGTATATCAGGAGGATCATCTTTCAGACTGCTGTGGGTAACTGAAACCATAGAAAGTAAAACTTCAGATAAGGCGGGACTGCTGTATGTTCTGTTGTGTTTTGGGCTCCTTTTACCATATGATAGATGTGTTCCCTTTTTCCGCTGAATTGTGCTAACGTAAAGACTATAGATGGAAGGTTAACTTTTGAGTCCCAGACAATTTAGAATCTTGATGGGTGTAGCTTTTGTTACTATATTATGTGCTCGATGGCTTTGTTATTACAAATAAGAGCATCTTAATGTTTTCGAGGGATAAGATATAATATGCTAGGTGTTCAGTAATGGTAGCTACTATTACTCAAACTGCTGTTATTTTTTCTCAAAAATGTAAGTTGTTGACACGGGTTGCTTTCCCCTACATCTTCTTTTGAAATGTGACAGTTCTTCTAACAGTGGTCTTTGACAGACATTTTGGTTTGTGTCTTTTCTTTTCTTTTCTTTTTTTTTTTTTTTTAGAGATTTTATTCATTTATTTGACAGAGATCAGAGGCAGCCAGAGAGAGAGGAAGGGAAGCAGGCTCCCTGCCGAGCAGAGAGCCCGACAGGGGCTCGATCCCAGGACCCTGGGATCATGACCCGAGCCAAAGGCAGAGCTTTTAACCCTCTGACCAACCCAGGCGCCCCTGTGTCTTTTCATTTTTTAGACTGCTTCCTGAATCTGAATTCTTTCTGTTATCAATGCCCTATACAACAGCTACATGTATTCACTTGCATGTGGTTAAGAAGTTGGGTTTAGAAGGACCTAGTTCTGTCAACAGATCAAATTAATCTCTATATATCTGTAAATTGGGGATTATGGTATCTGCCTCATAGTTTTGAGGTATAAACTTAAATGAGGTCATAAATAAAATTCCTAGGTTTAATGCTGAGCACGTTGAAAGTACATAATAAATGGACACTATCATTGGAGATGGTTGTCAGCACATTAAATAAGTATCTTTTATATTTACTTTCTTTTAAAACTATATATACATTATTTTGCATAAATACATATTGGCACACAGTTTTTTTGGTGTAGTGTGTTTTTCTCTTGTGTCATCTTCCTAAAACCTAAAATGTATCCTTGTACATATGAAAATACATATGTATTTTTTTTAATTTGACCATATGCCCACTTTTTTTTTTTTTTTTTTTTTTTAAAGATTTTATTTATTTATTTGACAGAGAGAGATCACAAGTAGGCAGAGAGGCAAGCAGAAAGAGTGAGAGGGAAGCAGGCTCCCTGCCGAGCAGAGAGCCCGATGCGGGACTCGATCCCAGGACCCTGAGATCATGACCTGAGCCGAAGGCAGTGGCCTAAACCACTGAGCCACCCAGGCGCCCCCATATGTATTTTTATCTTCATATTATATTGACAATGTTTAGCATATTTTTGTCTTTGAATTATAAAGGCAGGATAATTTTGCATCTCAGTTTTCTTATTTAATGGTTTGTTAAAAATTCACTAAATCACTGGTATAACTATGTCTCTCTTTTAATGGCTACCTAATATTCCATAGTTTGAATGTTCCATAATTTATTCAGGTATTTCCCTATTAATGCATATTCTGTTTTTTCCTATTATGAACAATGATTGCTACATTAAGCAATTTTATATATGTCTTTACTTACTGATGATTTTGATTCTTTGTAAGAATCCCAGTAATCTCCATGTTACTTTAATTGGCCCTTACCCAGTGAGTAGTGAATTTGAGCATCTTTTCATGTTTGGCTGTTAGAATTTGCTCTTGTGGGATTATCTGTTCATTTGCCCATTTTTCTCTTGGGTTAGTGTTTTTCTACAAAAGTTCTGTTGGAGGTATTAGCCCTTTGTCTCTGTTAAAAGTATTTTCTCCCAAATCTTTGTGTTCTTTTTGTTTATTGTGTTTATGTACATACTGTTTTCAAAAAGGGTTCAAACGATGGTAAACGGCTTCCAGACGAAATGTTGAACATCATGTTTTGATCTTTATGAAAAAATGACTTTGTATGTGGTATCTTTTCTCATGATAGTTTTTTGGTGACTCCCTTAACCCAGTGATGTGGGCCAGTTGTGAATATGAATAGTGGTTAGTTAACTGCAAATATAGAGAAAGTTCTCGAAGAAGTTGTTGTTGTTTTAAATTTATTTAAATTCAATTTAGTTAACATATAGTGTATTATTAGTTTCAGGGGTAAAATTTAGTGATTCATCAGTTACATATAATACCCAGTGCTTATTACTTCAGGTGCCTAATGCAATCACCCAATTACCCCATCCTCCCACTGACCTCCCCCCCCAGCAACCCTCAGTTTGTTTCCTGTTGTTAAGAGTCTCTTATGGTTTGCCTCCCTCCCTTTTTATCTTACTTTATTTTTCCTTCCTTTCCACATGTGAGTGAAATCATAAGGTGATTGTCTTTCTGTGACTGACTTATTTCACTTAGCATAATGCCGTCTAATTCATCGGCATCTTGCAAATAGCAAGATTTTGTTCTTTTTTATGGCTAAGTAATATTTCATTATATATATGTATATATATACACACACATATATACTACATCTTCTTTATCCATTCATCTGTTGATGGACATTTGGGCTCTTTCCATAGTTCGGCTATTGTAGACATTGCTACTATAAACATTGGGGTGCAGGTACCCCTTCAGATTACAGCATTTGTGTTCTTTGGGTAAATACCTTACTAGTGCAATTGCTGGGTCATAGGGTAGCTCTATTTTCAACTTATTGAGGAACCTCCGTACTGTTTTCCAGAGTGGCTGCACCAGTTTGCATTGCCACCAACAGTATAAGAGGGTTCCCCTTTCTCCACATCCTTGCCAACATCTATTTCCTTATTTGTTCATTTGAGCCATTCTGACAGGTGTAAGGTTTTGATTTGTATTTCCCTAATGCCAGGTGATACTGAGCACTTTATTATGTGTCTGTTAGCTATATGTATGTCTTCTTTGGAGAAATGTCTGTTCATGTCTTCTGTCCATTTCTTGACTAGATTTTTTTGTTCTTTGGGTGTTGAGTTTGATAAGTTTTTTTAAAAGACTTTATTTATTTGGGGTTTCTGGGTGGTTCAGTCAGTTAAGTGGCTGCCTTTGGCTCAGGTCATGATCCCAGGGTCCTAGGATCAAGCCTCGCATCCAGTTCCCTGCTCAGTGGGAGAGCCTGCTTCTCCCTTTCCCTCTACATGCCGCTCCCCTGCTTGTGCTTTCTCTCTCTCTCTCTCTCTGTCAAATAAATAAAATCTTTTAAAATGTTTTTTATTTTTAAAGATTGTATTTATTTGAGAGAGCACAAAGAGGGGAGGGGCAGAGGGAGGGAGAGAAGCATGCTTCCAGCTAAGCAGGGAGTCACGTGTAGGGCTCTATCTCGAGACCACTCATCTGTTTTGAGCCAGTTGGTTTTGTGAAGGTCTAGTACACTGGTTCTCAAACTTGAGCTTGTATCAAGTAATTTTATTATTGGTCTCTCCCTCCTGTTTACGATTCAGTAGGCCCGGAACAAGGCCTGGTAATGTGCATTGTTGTTGTTTTTTTTTAATTTTATTTATTTGTTAGAGCGAATGAACACGTGTGGCAGGGGGGTGGCAGGGAGAGGGAGAAGCAGACGCTCGGTGAGCAGGGAGCCTGACGTGGGGCTCCATCCCAGGACCCCAAGATCATGATCTGAGCTGAAGACAGACATTTAACCAACTGAGCCACCCAGGCACCCCGATAATGTCCATTGTTTACGAATTTCTAGGTGAGACTAAGACTACTGGTCCAGGGACCACACTTTGAAAACCCTGGTCTAGTCTATCCTATTGTGTAAAGTTACAAAATCTTACTGAATTCTTAAAGCCTCATCTCAAAGAACATCAAGCCTTTTTCCTAATGTCTGAATACTTACTCTTTAGCAAATCCCATCTAGTGAGATGGTGTCAAATATACCTCTATGGCATGGTTGGTAAAATAGTTATTTATTGGGTGTCTGCTTAGTTGCTGCTTAATTGCTAGAATCAGGGTAACACTACAGGGTAAGTGAGCATAATAAGATTCAGAAATCACATTAGTTTTGGGAATAGCCTGTGGGCTCTTAGGCTCCGATGAACTATGAAATGATTATTTGTTGTTACTGTGGTAGGAGTTGTTATATAGCATGGTTTGGAATAAAAATTCAGGTGTGTCAGCCTGAGACTGACTCTTGAATCCACACCCAAACCTTCCAGTTGATACCATTTAAGAGGTATATAACCAACCCTCTGCTGGATGTAATACAAAACATGTTCTTTTCTTTATAAAGCTCACATAGTTGAAAAAGCAGATATATGTGCATAATAAAAAGGACAAAGAACTAGTTCTGAGTAGTCCAATAAATACCCTAGAATCTCAAACATTCTGTAGATTTACCTTGCTGGCTGCAAAAGAAACTTTTCCCCATAATAAAAATATGTGCTCAGTATTTTTAAAAATTTAGAAATGTACAAAAGATAATTTATCATGACCATGTGCTATTCTTAGCATTTTGGTAGATTTTCTTAATCTTTGTTTTATGCGTATTTCTTTACATAGCTGAACACATGGTATATATAATTTTATAACTTTAATGTATTAGCATTGGTGTTTTCCGCTATTAACTTTACATAATTTTGTAAGAAATGTTTCTTCGTGTGTAATATAAATGTCACTGGGTCACAGACCTTCATGAATTAGGTTTGGTTTAGCACATGGTTTTTTAAGGATTCCAGCCTAGCACAACTTTCTAGTCATTGGTGCTCTATTTTTATCAGATTACAAAAGATTTTGTGGTGACACGTATAAGTATGCTAAAAGAATTAGTTGTGACAACCGAAGAAACAAAAGGAACAATGTGAAGGTGTACATTCTGCCTTGCAAATTCAGATCTTTGGTTTGATCCTGGGTCTCATTCTCTCTGTCTTTTCTGTGTGGCACCAAATCCTCATTATCAGCAAATTACATGTTTTTTTCACTAGAAGTCCTGGGAATAGCCAAAAAAGTAGAAAATGTAATGACAAAGTATTTTTCTTATTGGGTATTAAACTTTTTAAGTAAAGCTGTAGGAGTTAAGGTAGCATGGTGGTAACAGTGGAATTCAGTTGAATATTTACACAAACAGATCCAACACATAGGACTTGAATTTATAATAATGACAACGTTTCGCACTAACAGAAAAAGTAGCTATTCAATAAATAATATTGTAACAACTGGCTAACTCTTTGTGGGGCAATTAAGGTAGATTCTGCCTCAAAGTAAAATTAAGATGTATTACAAAGTTGAGTGTTGAAAGCATGAAGCTAAAAGCATTCAAAGAAAGTATAACTACATGTTGTCAGTTGTTTCGGGCGGGCAGTCATTTGGGGAATGAAACCAATACCATCAGAGAAGAAGTAGATATAAAAATGGTTTTATACCTTCTGTAAGTGAATATTTTAAGTACTCTCAACTTACACCAGCATATGATTATCTCCATTAACAGAACATTTCTCATTGTTTGGGTAAATTTTCAGTATTTTTCTGTTGTAAATAATGCCACAATGACTATCTTTAATGCATCAATATTTGGTAACAGATGCCTTTATCAAGTTCTTAATGAGTGTTGGACCTTGTAATTTATACGTTCTTACCTCATGTAATCATCAGAAAGAATCTATAAGCATCATTTTCTCAATTTTATACCTAAACTCAATTTTGAGATAAAGATAAAAAATTGAGTATCTTACTCTGACTGTTGAAGATGAACATAATAGCCAGCTGCCTTAAATGTTTCCCTTTTCACTGGTTCCTCCTATCTATATGATGTATATTTGAAAAAGAGCAAGAGAAAGCAAGAACATAAATTTTTTTTTTTAAAGATTTTATTTATTTATTTGACAGAGAGAAATCACAAGAGAGGCAGGCAGAGAGAGAGGAAGGGAAGCAGGCTCTCCGCTGAGCAGAGAGCCCGATGCGGGACTCGATCCCAGGACCCCGAGATCATGACCTGAGCCGAAGGCAGCGGCCCAACCCACTGAGCCACCCAGGCGCCCCAAGAACATAAATTTTTTTTGGTCAGTCTAAAAGCATGTCTATTTCTGTTGATTTTTTTTTTCAAAGAACCAAAATTGGTTCACTTGATTTCTGTTTCATTTATCTCTGCTATAATTTTTGCCATTTCCTTCTTTTTGTTTGCTTTGGGTCTGGTCTGCTCTTTTTTCTCTAGTTCCTTAACATAGAAAGTTAGGTTACTGATTTTAGATCTTTCTTTTTTTTAAAGGTAGGCAATTACAGCTGTGAATTTCCCTGTAAGCACTGCTTTCAGCAAATCCTATAAGTTTTAGTATGTCATATTATTTTCATTCATCTTGGGGAATTTTCTAATTTCCCTTGTGATTTCTTCTTTTACCCATTGGTTGTTAGGAATGTGTTGTTTAATTTTTACATATTTGTGAATTTTTTAGATTTCCTTCTGCTTAGGATTTCTGACTTAGAGACAATAACTTTGTATGATTTTATTCTTTTTTAATTTCTTAAAGTTTGTTTTGTTGCCTAATATGTGGTCTATCTGGGAGAATGTTTTATATGTACTTTAGAAGAATGTAGGGGCACCTGGGTGGCTCAGTGGGTTAAAGCCTCTGCCTTCTACTCAGGTCATGATCCCAGGGTTCTGGGATCGAGTCCTGCATCGGGCTCTCTGCTTGGCAGGGAGCCTGCTTCCTCCTCTCTCTACCTACTTGTGATTTCTGTCTGTCAAATAAATAAATAAAATCTTAAAAAAAAAAAGAATGGATATCCTGTTGGATGGATTGTTACATACATTTATCTGTTAGGTCTAGTTGATTTAATGTTCAAGTCCTCTATTTCCTTGTTTTTTTGTCTAGTTATAAACATTTTCCCTTTGGATTAGACTAACACTTGAGTAATGAAGAGTTAGTTTGAATTAATACTTAGTTTTAATAGTACACAAAAATTTTGGTCCTGTATAGTTCTGTTCCCCCATTTTGTGTTGCCACAAATTACGTCTTCATACATTGTGTGCCCATCAGCATAGATTTATAATTACTGTTTTATATAGTTGTCTTTTTTTTTTTGATATGTCACCGTGTGGTATTAATTAATTTATTTATTTTTTTTCAGCGTAACAGTATTCATTGTTTTTGCACAACACCCAGTGCTCCATGCAATACGTGCCCTCCCTATTACCCACCACCTGGTTCCCCCAACCTCCCACCCCCGCCCCTTCAAAACCCTCAGGTTGTTTTTCAGAGTCCATAGTTGTCTTTTTAAACACAGAAAACGAGGGGTTATAAAATTAAAAATATGTTAATACTGACTTTTATAATTTACCTATGTAGTTAATTACTGGTGTTTTTATTTCTTCACATGGAGTCGGTTACTGTCTTGTGCCCTTTCATTTCAACCTGAAGGACTCCAATTAGCATTTCTTGAATCATGTGTACCAGCAACAAGTTCCCTCAGCTTTTATCTGGAATTCTTAATTTCTCCTACATTTTTGAAGGATAATTGTGTCAGATCCAGAATTTTTGTTTGGCAGTTCTCTTCTTCTAGCACTTGGAATATCTCTTCCTCCATGTACTCTGACCTCCATGGTTTCTGATGAAAAAAAAAATCAACTATTGTTCTTACTGAGGATCACTTGGACATGACAGTTTCTTTTGCTCTTGCTACTTCAAGGTTCCGCTGAATTGGATTTGTAGATATGTCTGGTGAAATTTGAGATGACTTTAGCAATTATTTCCATAAATAATTTCTCTGTTCCCCTTTCTCCCCTCTTTCTGGGACTCTCATTATGCATACATTGGTATACTTGATGTAGTCCCATATATCTCTTCGACTTACTTTTGATACTCCTTCTTTCTGCTCTTCCAACTGGGTAATGTCAGTTAACCTAGCTTCAAATTTATTGATATTTTTAACCTTCCAGTATTTATTTGCAAATATACTTGTCTCAGAATTTTTACGAAAGTAATGCATGTTTAGTGTTGAAAGTAAGAAAGTACATAAAATTTTAAAGAAGAAATAACAGTCCTCAGTCACCATCATGTACAGAAAAATAAACAATAGCATTGTGTTCCATATCCTGCTTTTCCCTCCACATAACCCATGGTATTTTCCCACAGCATTAAATATTTCTTTGAAAATGTAATTTTTAAAATAGAACTACCATATGATCCAGTAATCACATAAATGGGTATTTACCCAAAGAATACAAAACACTAATTCAAGAGGATATATGCACTCTTACGTTAATTGCAGCATTATTTACAGTAGCCAAACTGTGGAAGCAGCACATGTCCCATGGATGAATGGATAAACAGTGGAAGAATATTCCGCCATAAAAAAAATGAAATCTTGCCATTTGTAACAACATGGATGGAGCTAGAGAATATAATGCTAAGCAAAATAAGTTAGAGAAAGACAAATGCCATTTGATTTCACTCACGTGGAATTTAAGAAACAAATGAACAAAGGGGAAAAGACAAACCAAAAACCAAACAGCTGGTAGCCTGAGGGGAGGTGGGTGAAATAGGTGAAGGGGATTAAGAGTACACTTCTTGGGAGCACCTGTGTGGCTCAGTGGGTTAAAGCCTCTGCCTTCAGCTCAGGTCATGATCTCAGGGTCCTGGAATCCAGCCCACATCTGGCTCTCTGCTCAGCAGGGAGTCTGCTCCCCCTCCCCTGCCTAGTTGTGATCTCTGTCAAAAATAAATAAGATTTTTTTTAAAAGAGTATACTTCTTGATGAGAACAGAATAATACATGGAATTGTTGAATCACTGTATTGTATACCTGAAAGTAAGTTAATACTGTATGTTAACTGTACTGGAATTAAAAATTAATAAATGTGTTAACTTAAAGATTTAAAAAATAGTAAGTTTGTTTTAGTACTTTGTAGGAAAATAGAAAATGTAAAGAAAGTCTTAAAGATTAGGCGGTAGTCTTGGCTTCAAAACCACCTCCTGGTCGTCCTGAGTTTCCAGAACTGCCCTTCTGTGTGTCTTGGCGAGTACCTCCTCCTGTGCTCAGCCTCTGAGTGGCTCAGGGATCCACCCTTGGCTTTCTTGTATAATTGCTGACTCAAAAATCTTTACTGGATATATAATAGATACCTCAGTTGTAATGTGTACAGTATCAGACTTCTGACTTCTCCCATTTGTTTCCCCCAGGCTCAGTCTATTCCATGTACCTGGCCCCTTTCCTTTCCTGGACAGTGCTAGGTATACTCTTCCTGCAGGACCTCTACACAGCTATGTTCCCAGTTCTCTCTATGGCTTGCTCCTTCATCTTTACCACTATCTCTACAAGGTCTTTCCTAATATCCTGTTTTAAAATTGGAACACCCTGTGTACTCTTTGTCACCCTCTTTGCTTTTATTTTTCTTTATAGCACATATTACCTACCACCTGATGTTCTATGTATTTAATTAGGTTAGTTGATTCATACCTCTTCCTGCTTACATCTGCTGGTGAAACACTCAAAAAGTGAATATTTTCATTTTTGTTACTGTCCTTTACAATGCTGTAATTTGTTTGCTTCCTTTTTTATAACCTCTTTGTTGATATTTGATGAAATATTCTCATGGCTTCCTTTAGTTCTTTGTGTATGATTTCCTTTAGTCCTTTGCATATCTAAAATTACTGATCTTTGCCTATTAAGTCGAGTATCTAGATTTAGGAACAGTTTTTGTTTTTTACTAGCTTTATTGAAATATAATTGATCTATAATGTGTAAATTTAAGGTTTACAGCATGTTGATTTGATACACTTGAATATTACAAAGTGATTACCATACTAGGATTATCACCTCACATAGTTATCATTCCTTTTTTGTGGGGAGAACATTTAATATTTACTCTGAGCAACTGATAAATACAGTATTGTTAACTATAGTCACCATGCTATACATTGGATTCCTAGGTCTTACCATAAAACTGGAAGTTTGTACCCTTTGACCAACATGTTTCCATTTTCCCCAGGCCCTAGCCCCAGGCAGCCACCATTCTGTTTCTGTGAGTTCAGCTTTTTAAATTCCACATAAGTTATATGATACAGTAATTGTCTTTCTGTATCTGACTTGACAGAATAATATTCCTCTGTGTGTGTATCATATTCTTTATCCATTCATCCATAGATGAACACTTAGTTTGTCACCATACATTGTCTAGTGTGAATAATGTTCCAGTTAATAGGAGAGGACAGATATCTCTTTGATGTCCTGATATCATTCCCTTTGGATATATACCCAGAATTGGGATTGCTGGGTCGTATAGTAGTTCTATTTTCAATTTTTTGAGGATAGCATTTTCCATAGTAGCTATACCAATTTACATCCCCACCAACAGTACAAAAGGGTCTCCTTTTCTCCAGATCTTAACCAATACTTGTTATCTCTTGTCTTTTTGATAATAGTCTAGATTCTAACAAGTATGAGGCAGTATCTTATTGTGGTTATGATTTGCATTTCCCTGATGAATAGTGATACTGAACACTATTTCATATACCTGTTGGCCATTTGTAGGTCTTCTTTGAGAAAATGTGTACTTAACTCCTCTGCCCTTTTTCAAATCATTTTTTTGTGTATTGCTGAGTTGTAATGAATTCTTTTAAATGTTTTCTCCCTTGTTTTTTGCCTTTGGTGCTTGTACTAATGGTATCCAAGAAAAGTAATTGCCAAGACCAGTGTCCGGGAGCTTTTACTGTTTTCTTCTAGTAGTTTTACAGTTTCAAGTCTCATGTTGAAGTTTTTAATCCATTTCAGGTTTATTTTTTTGAGGGGTAAAAAGAAAGGAGTACATTTTCATTTTTCTGTATTTTGTTTTCCAGTTTTCCCAGCACCATTTAGCAAAGTCTGTGCTTTCCCCCATTGATTATTCTTGGATCCCTGGGGTTTATTTCTGGGCTCTCGTTTCTGTTCTTTTGGTGTATTTGTCTGTGTTTATGTCAATACCATACTGTTTTATTGCTCTAGTTTTGTAATGTTTGAAATCAGGACGCGTGATACCGCTAGCTTTGCTGTTCCTTCTCAAGACTGTGTTAGCTATTTAGGGTCTTTTGTGGTTCCATGTAAATTTGAGGATTTTTTTCTATTTCTCTGAAAAAAAAGTCATTGGATTTTAAATAGCAATTACATGAATCTGTAGATGGCCCTTGGATTCTTTGGACATTTTAACATTCTTGTGATTCATGAACACAGGATATCTTTCCATTTGTGTCTTTAATTTCTTTCATCAGTGTTCTACAGTTTTCAATGTACAGGTCTTTCACCTTGGTTAAATTTATTGCTGTTTCTGGTGCTGCTATAAATGGGATTGTTTTCCTTTTTAACTTTTTTTGCGGGGTGGGGAGAGAGTGAGCAGGAGTAGGGCAGGGATGGGCAGAGGGAGAAGAAGAGAAATCCAAGAATCCCAAGCAGGCTACACACCCAGCACAGAGCCCACCCTGGGGCTCAGTCTCACAACCCTGAGATCATGACTTGAGCTGAAATTAAAGAGCTGGATGTTTAACCAGCTGAGCCACTCAGGCGCCCAGGAATTGTTTTCTTAGAAATTTCTTTTTCATATAGTTTATTGTTAATGTATAGAAATGTGGCTGATTTCTGTACATTGATTCTATATCCTGCAACTTTGCTGAATTTATTCTAACAGGGGTTTTTTTTGTGTGGTTTTTAAGGGTTTTTTAATGAATAAGATATCACTTGTAAATGGAGACAGTTTTACTTGTTTTCTGAAATGGATGCCTTTTATTTCTTTTCTTACCTAATTGTTCTGGCTAAGACTTCTAGTACTATAATTGAATAGGAGTGTTAAGAGTGGGCACCCTTGTCGTGTTCAGGATCTTAGAGGGAGAGCTTTCATCTTCTTACCATTTGAGTATGTTAGCTGTGGACTTGTCACATATGGCCTTTATTAAAATGTTGCGCTGTGTTCCTTCTGTACCTCGTTTTTGAGTTTTTTTTATTATGAAAGAATATTGACTTTTTGTCATTTTTTTTTCAGCATCTATTGACATTGTGGATTTTTGTCTTTTATTCTCTTAATGTAGTATATCACATTTATTGGCATGTATATGATAAACAGTCATTAAATCCCAAGGATTAATCCCACTTGATAATTGTATATGATCATTTTAATGTACTGTTTCAGTTTGATTTGCTAGTATTTTGATGACAGTCAAATGAAGATGTGTCTTCATTTATCAGGGATGATAGCCTGTTTTCCTGTAGTGTCCTTATCTGGCTTTGCTATTAAGGTAATTTTGGCCTCTTAAAATGAGTTTGGAAGTCTGGCCTCTTCAATTTTTTGGTAAGAAATTGAGAAGGATTGGTGTTAATTCTTTAAATGTTTGGTGAATATATACCAGAAAAACCATCTGGTCCTAGGCTTTTCTGTATTGGGTATGTTTTGATTACTGATTTAATCTTCTTTACTCATTATCAGTTTCTTCTGATTTTCTATTTCTTCATTATCCACTATTGGTAAGTTCTGTTTCTAAGAAATTTTCCAATTCTTACAGGTCATGCAGTATGTTGGCAATTTGTTCATATATAGTTTCTTTTTTTACTAAGTTTTTAAATTCTAATTCCACTACAGTTAACATACAGTGTTTTATTAGTTTCAAGAATACAGTATAGTGATTCAACAACTCTTTACATTACTCAGTGCTCATCGTAAGTGTACTCTTACACCCCACCACCTATTTCACCCATCTCTCTTCCCACCTC
Organism: Meles meles; assembly: GCF_922984935.1. NCBI lineage: Eukaryota > Metazoa > Chordata > Mammalia > Carnivora > Mustelidae > Meles > Meles meles. The sequence goes on along the minus strand of NC_060087.1, from coordinate 46,803,961 downwards.
CCAACCAGTAACCATCAATTTGTTTTCTGTAATGAAGACTTTCTTGGTTTGTGTGTCTCTCCTTTTTTTCCCTTTGCTGATTTTGTTTCTTAAATTCCACTTACAAGTGAAATAATTTCACTTATCCTTTCTATCTTAATCTTTTCTATCTATGTGGTATCGTTTGTAATATCTCCTCATTTCTGATTTATGTTTTCACTCTTTCTTAGTCTATGTAAAATTTCATCTATTTCATTTATCTTTTCAAAAAAACCCTTGGGTTTTGTTTTTTTTTTTTTTTTTTTTCTGGTTTTTTTGGGGGGTCTTTATTTCATTTATTTCCGCTGTGATCATTGTTATTTCCCTGCCTTCTACTAACTTCAGGATTCGTTTGTTCTTTTGTATCCTTGAGTTATAAAGTTAGGTTGTGTATTTGAGATCTTTCTTGTTTTTTACTATAGTCATTTATCCCTATAAACTTCTGTCTTAGTTCTACTTTTGGTGCATCCCATAAGTTTTGATAGGTTTCCATTGTCTTTTGTCGTGATATTTTTAAAATTCCCTTTTGATTTCTTTTTTTTGAGTCATTGGTTCTTCACAAGTGTATTGTTTAGTTTCTACATATTGTGAATTTTCCAGTATTTCTCCTGTTAATTGATTTCTAGTTTTATACCATTGTGGTTAGGAAAGATACTTGGTATAATTTCAGTCTCTTAAATTTGCTAAGACTTATTTTGTAATTTACTATGTAATCTCTGTGGGAGAATGTTCTATGTGCAGTTGAGAAGAGTGTGTATTCTGCTGTTCAGTGAAATGTTCTGTATATTCCTGTAGGTTGCCATTTGCAATAATATGGATGGAGCTTTCTAGAAAGTATTATGCTAAGTGAAATAAGTCAGAGAAAGACAAATACCATATCATTTCAGTCATTTGTGGAATTTAAGAAACAAAACAAGCAAAGGGAAAAGATAGGCAAACCAAGAAACACACTCTTACCTATAGAGAACAAACTGATGGTTCCAGGGTGTAGATGTTGGGGGGTTGGGTTAAATAGGTGATAGGGATTAAGGAGTACACTTGCGATGAGCACTGACTGGCTGTTGAATGAAAGTGTTGAATCATTATATTGTACACCTGAAACTAATATCACACTATATTAACTGGAATTTAAATAAAAACTTTTTAAAAAAGATATAGTTTAAATTGAACATTTCCTTATATTCTGTTGGGACAGTTTATCCATTGGTGAAAAAAGTAGAGTATTGACATCCCCTGTCATTATCTATTATTAATCTGTTTCTCCCTTCAGGTCTGTTAGTATTTGCTTTTAATGTATTTAGGTGCTCCAGTATTGTGTTTATATAATTTTCAATTGCTATATACTCTTTGAATTAACCCCTTCATCATTATATAATGACCTTCTTTGTCTCTTATTATAGGTTTTAAGTAAAAGTAGTTTGATACAAGTACAGCTACCCATGCTCTCCTTCCGTTTCTGTTGCATAGAATATCTTTTCCATTCCTTCATTTTGAGTCTACATGTATCCGTAAAGTGAGTCCCTTGTAAGCTGCTGAGACTTTGTTTGTTTAAATTTTATTTAAATTCAATTAACTAACATATGTATTATTTGTTTCGGGGGTACCAGTCTGTAATTCATCAGTCTTATATCCAGTGCTCTTTACAACAGATACCCTCCCCAGTGTCCATCACCCAGTTACCCCAACCCTCCACCCCTCTCTACTCCAGCAGCCCCTCTCTACTCCAGCAACCTCCATAAGAGCCCTTATGCTTTGTCTCCCTCTCTGCGTTTGTCTTGTTTCATTTTTTTCTCTCTTCCCCTCTGATCCTCTGCCTTGTTTCTTAAATTCCACATGTCAGTGAGATCATATGATAGTTGTCTTTCTGACTGACTTATTTCACTTAGTATAATACCCTCTAGTTCATCCATGTTGTTGCAAATGGCAAGATTTCGTTTTTTGATGGCTGCATAATATTCCATTTGTGTGTGTGTGTGTGTGTGTGTGTGTGTGTGTGTGTGTGTGTGTGTATTTATATACCACATCTTTATCCATTCATCTGTCAATGGACATCTGGGCTCTTTCCATAGTTTAGCAACATTGATGGTATAAACATTGGGGTGCAGGTGACCCTTCAGATCACTACATTTGTATCTTTGGGGTAAATATCCAGTAGTTGCAATTGCTGGGTTGTAGGATAGCTTTATTTTCAACTTTTGGAGGAAACTCCATACTGTTTTCCAGAGTGGCTGCACCAGCTAGAAGGGTTCCCTTTCTCCACATCCTTGCCAAGATCTGTCGTTTTCCTGATTTGTTAATTTTAGCCATTCTGACTGATATGAGGTGGTTTCTCATTATGGTTTTGATTTGTATTCCCCTGATGCCAGGTGATGTTGAGTACTTTTTCCATGTGTCTTTTGGATGTCGTCTTTGGAGAAATGTCTCTTCATTCATGTCTTCTGCCCATTTCTTGATTTGGTCTTGTTTTTTTAATCCATCCAGCCATTCCATGCCTTTTAATTAGAAAGTCAATACATCTGCATTTAGAGTAATTATTGATAGGCAAGGACTTAGTAATGCCATCTTATTGTTTTCTGGCTGTTCTGTATTTTCCTGTCCTTTATTCCTCTCTCCCTGCCTTTCTTTGTGAATTGATGGTTTCCCATAGTAGTATGCTTTGATTCCTTTTTGTTTATCTTTTTTCTATCTAATCTAGGTTTTTATTTTATGGTTACCGTGAGCTTTACATAAAACATAGATAAGTCTTTTTTAAGCTGATAACAACTTTGATCGCACACAGATATTCTACCCTTTTACTTCCCCCAACCTCATTTTATGTTTTTTTTTTTTTTAAAGATTTATTTATTTGACAGAGAGAAATCACAAGAGAGGCAGGCAGAGAGAGAGGAAGGGAAGCAGGCTCTCCGCTGAGCAGAGAGCCCGATGTGGGACTCGATCCCAGGACCCCGAGATCATGACCTGAGCTGAAGGCAGCGGCTTAACCCACTGAGCCACCCAGGCGCCCCTCATTTTATGTTTTTAATGTTCAGTTTACCTCTTCTCAAATTGTATATTCATTAATAAATTATTTTAGCTCTTACTATTTTTTAATATTTTTGTCCTTTGAACTTTATCATCCATGGGGGATCATTTGTTTATTTGTTTTGTTAGTTTTTACAAACCCTTGTTTCAGGGTTGACTTTCAATAGATCACATGAGGATTCTGCTCTCCCAACCCAGAAGCAGGTCATCTATGAATGGTTTAGCTCCAGGTTCCCACAAATGTGCGTTGTGTGACAGGCAAGGGGGCAGCCCTCTTTCTGGCCGTATCCCATTTCCCGGGATGAGCAGCTATAAGCACTGGACCCTGGTCCCAACAGGTGGCAGGGACGGTGGGAGACTGGCTGTCTGAGGCCAGCTGAGGCCCCATGACCCTGCCGTATTATTATTCCATCTGGGCAGGATCCTGACTTAGAGGCATTCAGTCATAATCCCACAAATCATACCTTCATCCATGGGTGTTTCTTTAAGACCATGTTCTCCTGGGGCTCCTCACAGTGCAGTAGCTGGTTCATAGGCCACTGTAGGTTATGTAGCTGGGACCAAGGTCTTTAAGTCTGTTACCCAGTAGGCAATTGGGTGAGACTCTCCACCACCCCCATCCTTGCGTTGCCCAACTCCAACAAAGGCACCTTTGTTCATGGGTGGATGCCAATTGTATAGGAGCAGTGAGATATGTCTTATTTGGCCATAATGCTGACATCATTGTTCATGCTCATGTTGCTGTAGTTTCTTTTTCCTTTGTGTGTTTCATAGTCTTGTTTCTTTGTATACCTCATAGGTTTTTTTGTTGAATGGTGGACATTTTTAATATTATAATGTGGCAACTTTGGAAATCAAATTCTCACCCTTCACCACGGTTTGTTGTTATGGTTTGTTGTTGTTTCTTTAGACTTTTCCTGACCTGATTTCATAATTATGTGATCATCAGAATCTGTGCTCTTTGATTAGTAGTCAGCTAGTGATTTGCCTTAAACTCCTGAACAACAAAAAAAAATACATAACTTCCTTTCCCCCACCCCAGTCTTTGCACAGGTAGGTTCTGTGTATATGTTGGTATCTTCAGTGGCAATACTCGTATCTTCACTGCTTAACCAGGATGTTTACAAACTCTGCCTTAGCCTTCACTTGTGACTTGCACAGAGCCTGATGACCACCCAGGCATGTAGAACTTGGGGCCTTCTCAGTTCTTTCCTGAGAATGTGCTTAACCTTGGGCATACATGTGGCCTCCTAGATTCCCAGGAGTCTGTGAAACTTTTCCAAGCCCTTATTCTGGGAAGCATCTCACACCCTAGCCTTTCCGCTCAAGCTTTTCAGTTTGTCTGTTGTTTAACGCAATTGTTTGCCTTGTCCCATGAAGCAGGGATTAATGCATTTGCTATTTAATGTTTTCAACAAATGTTTACCCCACCCTTGGGAACATTCCAAATCAAGCAAAAATGTTTGATATCTCAAGCACTGTTGAAAATGCAAGCGAGTTTATTAAGCAGGAATATATGGCTGGAGGTTTGGGTTTGAAGGCCAGTTAATAGTGCACAATTTAGTCATTCCCCCCATTACCTTAGAGGCTAGTATTGACGAGTTTTTAGACTCAATTTTTGTGTCTAATCACTAGTCTAGTCTAGTCACTAGTCAGTTGATGAGATTTTAAGACATCAATTTTGTGGTGGCAGAGCATAGTAGGAGTAAACAATAGAGTCTTCTGCAACTTGGTTCATGTTTAAAAATGGGACTGTATGGGGCACCTGGGTGGCTCAGTGGGTTAAGCCTCTGCCTCCAGCTCAGGTCATGATCTTAGGGTCTTGGGATCGAGCCCCGTGTCGGCTTCTCTCCTCAGCAGGGAGCCTGCTTCCTCCTCTCTCTCTGTTTGCCTCTCTGTCTACTTGTGATCTCTCTCTCTCTCTCTCTGTGTGTCAAAGAAATAAAATCTTTAAAAAAAATGGGATTGTAGAGCATGTGATTCCTCACTGTAGTGAGGAAGGTAATACAAGCTGAGAGCATGGAAAGCATAATAGAGTACTGAAGGCCTGATGGGATAAAACTGACCTGTCAGCAAGTATGACAACAGGCATTTACAGTGCAATACTTGCTTATGTTCTTCCCAGTAGCATCCTTACAGAACAGTGAAATTGATCTCATTGGAGAAATCACCTTTAGGCAGACCATCTTGCCTTGAGTCTTAAGTCCTTGCTTCTGTTTGCTCCCTCTGTTTGTTGGACCTTCACAGTGGATGTCTTCTCAACACCGTATTCCAGGCAGCCGCATACTCTTAAATATTTTATACACAGGGCTACTTTAAGCACTATTTTAACACTGTCTTTTTCCTTTTTTAAGAGTTGGGGTGGAAAGGAGAATGGCTTTGGACTTGCAGAATGTTGTAGAGACTTGCATATGATGGTAAGTAATTCTGGGGTATTGGTGTCTTTTGGCAGTTATGTGTCGTCTCTTTTTGAGCCTTACTTTATGGTAAGGCTCAAATATATGGTATATTAAGTTGCCACTTGAAATCAGGACCTTTGAGGAACCTGAGCTCAATTGAGGTGTAACACACCTCATCTAAAAATGCTTGAGCCCTCAGTGTGCTGACAGTAGGAAGAATCTCAGAAACACCGTGTATGTTCATACCCAGCTCTTGAGTAGGAAGCTGTATTTGGTGAATAGGTTTGAAAGCGTTGAAAATCCCAGAAAGTGTATTCGTTTGCATTCTCTTACTGGAACTGTAGGAACTCTGGGCAGTATAGCATGGTTTTTAAGAATGGATGCTTGGGGAATAGTCCTGCCATGAAGGTTATTGAGAACTTAAAGTGTTCTGTGTGTTTTACATGTTTACTCTTCATGTTCTGTCCTTCTCATACCTTTCATCCATGCTTTGGATAAAAGGTTAGGCCATCCTCCCTTCTGCTTTGATAGGTTGTTTTGGAACCACAGGGCACAATTGGATTTGTTAAATTATTTTTATTTTTAACTTACTTGACAGAGAGAGAGATCACAGGTAGGCACAGAGGCAGGCAGAGAGAGAGAGGAGGAAGCAGGCTCCTGGCTGTGCAGGGAGCCCAATGTGGGGCTCGATCCCAGGACCTGAGCCGAAGGCAGAGGCTTAACCTACTGAGCCACCCAGGTGCCCCACAATTGGATTTGTTAAAAAACAGTTCTGTGCCAAGAAGCAATTATATTTTCCAGTAGGTTTTGCTATTTTTGTCAGTTTGTCATGTACAGGACAAATAGCTGCAGTGAAATTTAGTGAATTTATCTTAGCAAGCTTTTCCCCCCTGGGAAAATGGGTTTTTTTCTGGTCAAAGAAAACTACAAATTAAAACAAATTACTTTCCTGCCTTAGTTGGTATACTTTCTTTAGTATGCATTATATGAATGAATATTGGGTAATACGGAGATTAGTGTTGTCTGTTTAATAATGCTACATAAATCTTAAAGAGTATTCAGCTTAGAATTCTAAGAGAAAATAACTTTCATCTTAAAGTTGGTTAATTCTGAGCCTTCTTTTGTATATGAAGCTTGTTCTTTACCCTTTCTCAAAACAGTGTGATAACACTGTATTCTTTGTATGATGTCTGTCTGAGGCCCAGTCTGTGTTAAGAAATCACACATCCTTTTATTTACTGATATTTGGTGTATCAGTGAGACTTTGAAAAATATGTGTACTTTAAAAGGAAGTAATACATATGCATGTTTTTAAAAATACATATATATACATGCAATTTTAAAATGATTGCATACTATAGTTCTTTCAATTTAAAAAATTTATATATAATTAATAATATAATTATACAATAATTCTCCATTTTCAGAGGCAACCACTGCTACTGATTTCTTTTAAGGATTCATTTTAATGGGCATGCTGTTGTCATCTTAATTTTGTTTTTGCTTTTCAGAGTTAAAGTGGATTTTTGTCAGGGTCTGGTTTATATTGACTTGATATTCACCTGTGCAGAAAAGTATTTTGAGACCATGGGAAGTGGTGTAGAATGGTATGAAAGGGTATTTAAAGAATTAAAAAGGTACACTAATGAAGCATAGTTTGAAAAAATATTTCCAAAGGTGATTATGTACACTAAAGTTTCCATAAAAATGTTCTTTTCCATTCCCAAGTTGGTACTTAGACCCTTGTATTTGTTCTCCATCCTTTCTTAGATTCTTATTCATTATTGCTTGGCAGACTTGCCTCTCCTTTTCCTTTTTGAGAATAGCCACAGTCAGAATTAATCTCTTGGAAGAAAGGGCAGCTGATAACTTATAAGTAGAAACGTGAAGGCTTTTGGAGCTCTGGGCACCATCCTCCTGATTTTGTTACAAGATATTTGAGCTCTGCTAAGACGAGGGGTGAAGGCACTGTAGCTGCTGACTACAGTGCTCATTCTGCTGCTACAATGAGTTGGACAGATGGTTAGGACTTTGGAGGAAGATTTGAGGAGAAGACGGTCTGATTCTTTCATATGCTTTATACACAGAAATACCCACCCAGTGCAACTACACTACACTTTGAATTCTATGCAGACCCTGGGGCTGAGGTCAAAATCGAGAAAAGGGTGAGTCTCATTGACTTGTTCTGATAGAGTCTATGATGTACTGTAACTGGAGTTGACTTCTGGGACTCCTCAGTTAAATGAGGGGATGGTTTTGAGCTTCATTGCTGCCCTCCCGAATTAAACATACCTAGTACCTTCTCAGAAATAACTGTTTATTGTATGCCCAGCTCAGATAAGTTTGGATCTTACTTATGTTGGAGCTGCTGAAAGACACGACTGCCCTGTGAGGCATTGCCATGACTTGTGCATTTTTCTCTACTTAGCCAGTTTGTAAGAAGTCTGTTTATTGCTTACAAGGTCCTGCTTCAATTATCTAGTCATTCCATATTCTTTGAGGAGGTACTAAAATTCAGTTTTGTTTATAAGTAGCTTAATGAATAAATTTTTTTCTACCTATAGCATAATTTCTAGATTAATGGCACCCTGAAAACAGCTGTAGTGCGTATCTAGAGTGGAAGCCATTTTCACGGATTTGGTCTTTGCTATGAATACAGAGGCTGTGGGAATTAAATTAGGTTTAAAGAAGGGATAAGGAAGAGAAAAGAGACAAAACAGACAATACCGAGAACAGACTGGTGGTTGCTGGAGTGGAGGTGGGTGGGTGGGGTTAAATAATAAAGGGGATTAAAAGTAACACCATGATGAGCATTGAGTAATGTGTGGAAGTGCTGAATCATTATACTGTACACTTGAAACAAATACAACAGTGTATGTTAATTATACTTCAATTAAAAAATAAAACTTTTAAAAGGGATAAGGAAGAATATTGTGTCTGACTGTGTGCATTATATTTTGATACTGTTGTCTTCAAAGAAGCTTTTTTGAGAATATTCTGTATATAAAATGGGTATTTTGGGGGACTCTAAAGTTACCTTAATTTTAAGAGCATTCAGTTAGGCTTCAGCCTAGGGTGACATCTTCGTATTCAGACAGCTCTCTTTTAGCCTTATGGAAAGGGAAGCTAAGGTATTAACACTGACTTCTGACAACTCTTTTTAATTTCAGACAACTAGTAACACACTACATTATATTCACATAGAGCAACTTGACAAGGTAAGAGGAATCTTTGACTGTTGGCCAGTTTCCTAACATGCAGTTTACTTTTTGTTCCTAACCAATTTTTTTCTAATGTAGATTTCAGAAAGCCCTTCTGAAATCATGGAATCGCTTACCAAAATGTACAGCATTCCTAAGGACAAGCAGGTATGATAGGTCCTAATATTTATCTAAAGGATGTGGATTGTCGTCCATGTAGATTAATGGTACTTTTTGGGCTGGGAAATAGCATATCAGAAAGGAAGGAGTCAGATCATGGGTAAATTCGCCTCTGAGCCTTAGTTTCCTCATTTTTTATGAGGCCAACACCGGCTAACTTCCTAGTTAGGTTTTTATGAGAATTGAGAAAGACATAAGCTGCTTTACTCATCATGCAAAATGAAGTGTTAGTATCTCAACACTTTACATATGAAGGAGAAAACATTTAGTTGCGTTTTTTCTGGTCTTTCTCATGGTCATAAAATATTTGATTTGATTAACAACAATCAGAACCCTTGCCTAATGTCTTCAGCTTGTTGCCAAGAACTATCACTATACGGTTTTACCAAATACCCCAGTAGGTAAGATTTAGCCCTTAGAAAGTATATTCTCCGTTTTCATTGGTTTCCTAATTTAGGTCTTCTATTCCTACAGATGCTGTTATTTACACACATACGGCTGGCCCATGGCTTTTCTAATCACAGGAAACGATTGCAGGCTGTTCAAGCCAGGCTGCATGCAATATCTATACTAGGTAAGAGACTATAACACTATAAATAATGGGCCCTGATTAGGCAATTTAGACATGATTTCCTTTGAGCTTCATCTATGTCTTTATTGCTGTGAGGCTTAATTGTAGTTATCTAGGTGGCAAATTAATTTATAAAATTGCCTGCATTTCTAATGTTCACTATATTCATCATTCTTGAGCTTATTAATGTTGTATTAGAAAACAGTATAATACTTAACAGATATATTGCTTGGGTTTAGTCTTGATTTTGGCCCTTTTTCTTTTAGATAGATAATCAGGTAGTCCTCTCTCCTAGCCCCTATTCATCCTTTTGCCATTTCATCTTCCTCTTCTGTCCTATCAGTAGTACAATTTTGAAGTTAGAAGATACTAATTAAGAAGTCAATACTGTGCATTTTACTTTTACTTCAGAGTGGTAGAATGGAAAGGACATTGGTTTTGGAATCAGTCCTGGGCTCTCATCCAGAATCTGCAGATGATTAGTGCTACATGTTTATGCTTTTGGCCTGTTTCTTCATTTAATATTGGGATAGCACTTACCTTATAGACTGATACAAGGATTAAATGAAAACCTATAAAGCACCTAGCACAGGCTAGGCACTTAGAAGGTATGAAATGGTAGCTGCTGTTAATATTACCAGCTTTCGTTGTATTATTACTTGTTTTTCTCCTCTTTTAAACCATGAGTTCTTTTTTTTTTTTTTTTTTAAGATTTTATTTATTTATTCATTTGACAGATAGAGATCACAAGTAGGGAGAGAGGCAGGCAGAGAGAGAGAGAGAGGAGGAAGCAGGCTCCCTGCCAAGCAGAGAGCCCGATGCGGGACTCGATCCCAGGACCCTGAGATCATGACCTGAGCTGAAGGCAACAGCTTAAACCACTGAGCCACCCAGGCGCCCCTAAACCATGAGTTCTTGAAGTGAAATTCATACTCTTCTTTTTGTACTCACACCTTGCATAACTTCTGGCACATTAATGGATACATGTTTGTTCAACTAAATGAATGTGCTCAAATCCATTAGTTGCACTTCAGGAGACTATGTCTACTATTAAGTCTGTGTGGGATTCATTGAAAGTGGATTATACACATTCTCAACTTTTACTCCACAGTGTCATTTACAAGTTTCTGACTTAGTCTACAGTAGTCCAGAATTCTGTTCTTTACAGCCTGTATAAGTGTTTCCAATGAAAAACAGAAGTATCACATGAAGAGACTAGTCTTCATGTGAAGACTATAGGAAGGCATAATAGTTACTCTATCAAATAGTGATACTATAAAAAATTAGCTCTTCACTTTCTCTTCATACTTCCATTCCCAAAAATCCTTGCTCATGACTACCAGTACTAATAATAGGAGAATCTATCAATTTGGAGGACATTTAAGGCTTATCACCCTATTTGATCAGTCTTCCAAAATTCAGTGATTCTGCCCTCCAGTGTTGGTTGAAAGGGAATCTTTTCCCAGAATCAGTAGGTGCCAAAGGTTTGTCATTGGGCAGTGGCTTGACCACTGCCTTCTTGCCTAAAGTGTTTATTTCTCCTTTTGCAGTGTATTCCAATGCCTTGCAGGAGTCAGCAAATAGTATCTTATATAATGGGTTGATAGAGGAGTTGGTAGATGTCCTTCAGATAACAGATAAGCAGCTTATGGTAAGTATTAATATTCTAATGTGTATGTCAGGCTCCTGTGTATTTTGTTTTATTTTCCTTTCAGTTTCTCCCAGGGGTTTAGAATGAGCTCCAAGAGGGGAGTTTAATTCTTTTACGTCTTCCTCTTTGGTTATTTAGCTACAGAGTTAAGGGCTGGATTTTCAGTGTTATTCTCAACAGAGCTCCATCTACCCCAAACCATTATCGGTAGAATGACCTTAATTTTGAGTTCTGGATATTAGCAACATGGTTCAATCATCTACCTTTTTTTTTTTTTTTTAAGATTTATTTTATTTATTTATTTTAGAGTGCGTGAGGGAAGGGGCAGAGGGAGAGGATCTCAACCTGGCTCTGTACTGAGCACAGGACTCAATCTCACAGCCATGAGATCATGCCCCGAGTGGAAATCAAGAGTTGGATGCTTACCTAACTGAGCCACCCAGGTGCCCCCAGTCATCAACTTATTTAATATATCACATGTTTACCTTCTGTTTTCGTAGGAGATTAAAGCTGCTTCTTTACGAACATTAACATCAATTGTCCATTTGGAGAGAACTCCCAAACTTAGCAGTATTATTGACTGTACTGGAACTGCCTCTTACCATGGATTTTTGCCTGTACTTGTGCGGAACTGTATCCAAGCCATGATTGGTAAGTTTTGATGATTATTATTTTAGCTAGCAGGAACTTCGCCCTTGCTTTTATCAGTCTTTGTTTAACATCTTGCCCTCTTAAAATCAAATTTTGAGCTTGCTTTTTTTCTGTCTCTCCCAACTTCCCATGTAGATCCTTCCATGGATCCATACCCTCACCAGTTTGCCACTGCTCTCTTCTCTTTTTTATACCATCTGGCTAGCTACGATGCTGGTGGTGAAGCTTTGGTCTCCTGTGGAATGATGGAAGCCTTATTGAAGGTGCCTTGTTTTTTTGTTTGTTTTTGGGGGGGGGTTAAAAATACATCTGTGGGGAAATCAACTAAGAGCAGGTGTAGAGTTACAGGTTTGGAATGGTTAACAGTGAGAGCAAATAGCATAAAGAAGCTTACCCAGAAAATGTTACTATTAATTTTTCTAGTTTGGTATCCTAGTCATCTATCTCATTAACAACTTTTAAGCGCAGCTTAATTATTAAGAATTGATCATAGTGTAGCATGGTCTGAGAGTCAGGAGGCTCCAGGTACTCTCTCCAGGTACTAGTCAAGACTAGCCATATCTTACCATGACCTTAGGCTGTTACCCCAAAGAAAAAATATGTAAAGGTACTTTGTAAATTGTGCTATTAAGGTACATTGGTTTTACTTTGTGCTTGGCACTGGACACCAGCTTTTTTTCTCCCTGAATATTTTATTTAAACCTGAAAAGTAATTTTATGTCCCCATTATCTCAGGAGGTTGAGTCCCAGAAGTAATAGAGCTATCATTTGACAAACATCTATTTTTTTTCTCTCACACAGTACTTGCCTCCTTGAGACCCTAAACTGCATGTTTCAAAAAGAATATATTATTAACAGTTTTGTGTCTCTTCTTTTGATTGGCTTTGTCTTTTTTTTCTCCCCTCAATAGGTTATAAAGTTTCTTGGCGATGAACAAGACCAGATAACATTTGTTACCAGAGCTGTTAGAGTGGTTGACCTCATCACCAACCTGGACATGGCAGCTTTTCAATCCCATAGTGGACTTTCTATCTTCATTTATCGACTTGAGGTATTATTATACAAGGAGTACTTGGCATAGACATAGCCAGTAAGAGATGAACCTAGGAAGTATCCTAATAACGCTAAAGAGCCATCTTAGCCCGTTTCTGTTTTTAGAAACCAGTTTTATAATCTGCCTGTGACATTCTTTCATTATAATTATTTTTAACTCCTGGTATATATGTAGGATTTTCTTACTACTTTTCCCTTGATTGTAGCATGAAGTAGATTTGTGTCGGAAAGAATGTCCATTTGTGATCAAGCCAAAGATCCAGAGACCCAGTACTACACAAGAAGGAGAAGAAATGGAAACTGATATGGATGGTAATTAACAGTTACTAAGTCAGTATTTTTGTGCTTGGCATTTTCTTATCATCCAGCCCCAATTTTCATTCTTCCTCCTCATAAATTCCAAAGTGCACAAGTGACTTGAGTGTCTATTTTCAGCAACAAAACAGTATTTTTCTACATAAGTAATTTGTATATTTTTCATGAGGATAATTATAAAAGGAGGAGGCACAAGTTGTTGGGAATAGCAGTGGAAAGTGAAACAGATGGTAGAGCTGTAGTAGAGCGCTACAGTCACTCTATGGGATGTTAATCTGTTTTATTTCAAGACTTAATAGCTGTTTTCTAAGTATTGGCTCATTATCTTCCTATCCCACTAAAATGTAAGCTCCATGAGATCAGGGTACTGTTTTGTTCACTGCTCTATCTTCAGCAGTGCCTGATATATCGTAGGTGTTTAAATAATGTGTTTGAGAAAGATAAGGAGAATGTAGACTCTAAAATGGAAACTATCAGGCTATTTTGAGAAGGAAGAGGAGAGGTGAAGAAGTTGTTGAATAGGGAATATATTTTAAATCATAAAGTCAAAAAGCTAGATAACCAGATATTCTTAATCTTTGGGTGCATCATCATGTGTGTTCTTCTTTTTTTTAACAGTCTCCCTGCCCCCCATGCATAATTCATGATAATAGTAATAAAAGCAAAAACCATTCCCCAAAACAGCTTTCTTAGAATTCAGATTCTTATCTTGATGACCCAGGATGTCATTACATGAATCTGTTATCATGCTTATGATAAAGGTACTAGAATTTATAATGGTTTCATTCTTAACACTCAGTACCCATAGTTCCTTTTTCTCTGTTGTCTTTCCTGAACACAGTTATTTACATGCATTGTTGCCCCTAGAAACTCCTTTACCCAGTTTGTGTCTCTGGTTTATTGTGGGCAAGCTGGCATTTGAGCTAATGGGCGAGATCCCAGAGTGTTGATTGAAATGTGACATCTACTAAATAGGAGACTATTTAAAAGCCTCATTATTTATTATAAATCAGGTGTTGTCAAACTTGAATATGCATAAGAATAAATTAAAGTGCTTGCTGAAGATGTAGATCTCAGGGACACCTGGGTGGCTCAGTTGGTTAAGTGTCCAGCTCTTAATTTCAGTTCAGGTCATGATTTCAGGATCCTGAGATTGAGGCCCACATCAGGTTCTGTGCTCTTTGTGGAGTCTGCTTGAGATTCTCTCTCCCTCCCCCCCACCCCCTTGTGCACTCATGGTCTCTCTCTCAAATAAAATTTTAAAAAAGTTATAGACCTCATCTGCAGTGTTTGATTCAGAAGTGTACAAGTGAAGACCAGGAAGATCCACACTTTAAAAAAATTTTTTGAGGATTTTATTTATTTAGAGTATGTATAAGTTGGTGGGTGGGGACAGGAGAGGGAGAGAGAGAATCTCAAGCAGGCTCCCTGCAGAGTGTAGAGCCCTACTTGGGGCATGACCCCATAATTCTGAAGATCGTGACCTGAGCTGAAAACAAGAGTTGGACTCTTAAACAACTGAGCCACTCAGGCATCCCAGGAAATCCACATTTTTAATAACTAATCCTGGTGATTCTGATGTATTTGTAGAGGAAACTTTATATTCTATAAAAGGGTTACAAAACTATGAGTTTGTGCTGCCTTTATATAGGTAGGCACAAGTATGTATGTTTGTGTATGTATAAAAAGGTTGGAAGAAAGTATTTCCAGTGTAAACAGTGGTTTAATATTGTAGGAACTACATTATATTTTATAAATTATAAAAAGTAATTATGTATTTTGTACGTCATTAAAATTAGAAAAAGCTTTAGCCATAGTCTGCTACCCACCAATAGTGTGTAAAATTGCATGTTTTACTTACCATTGTTTCTCCTCCCACATTTGGTGGGTGAGAAACATTGAAGGGGATTTCTTTTGAAGGATTGTTTTTAACTTGCATTTCTTAAATAACTAGTGCTGTTAAATACTTTTCTGTTTGTGGAAAGCTTACATTTTTATTTTGAGTTTCCATATCATCTGTCACCATTTTTTTATCATTTATCTCACCTTAATGGGAAAAAATTTTTCATTCTTTTGGCGGTGCTTTTATTCTAACAAGTTTCTTTATCATAACTTTTACTTTAGTTACAGATGTGACTATGGAAAGTAGTCCAGGCTCATCCATCTCTGTGGAGCACCGGCTAGATGTTGAATTAAGGGCATCAAGTTCTAGCAGCAGCACTAGCATCTCCTCTGGCTCTGGCCCTGGCCCCCGTCCTGGTGGGTAGACAAGTAGACACACAGTCTTTCACAATGAATTACTAAACTAGTCAAGGAGGTACTTTGAGAACAGCTTTAGTGATGCATTTGGAGGTTTGCTTCTTAGGACTATGCATGTTACTTTGCCATTCTGGTATCCATTTTCTCATATTAACATTTATTTCCTAGCATTTCATCGTTTTCCAACTGTTTACATGTTGATTTTATCAAAGCACCCATGTCAGCAGATAATATCGAAAACAGAAACTGAGGATCCCAGAGTTAATCTTTTTACTTGCACTTTTACTTTAGTCTTTTTCTTTTAGTATTAGTTTTGTGTAGCCCTTGGTGATTTATTTTCCCCATTTTTAAAGCTTAGTAAGTAAGTACTCTTCCCAACATCCAGAGATCTTGTTTCGAATGTCTGTTGGTATTGATATAGCGTATATGCTTCTCTTAAAAATTTGTTTTATGTGCCTGCTCATTGTGGTCTGGTGGTGAACTCAGTATAATCCTCCATCTTTCTCTCTTGCCAGGGGTTCAGTGTATTCCACAAAGAGCAGCACTTCTCAAATCCATGTTGAATTTCCTCAAGAAGGCCATTCAAGACCCAGCTTTCTCAGATGGCATACGACATGGTATTTGATTTTAGATTCTTTGTTGAAGGATGTTTGACTGTCTCCAAAGATTAGTTCTTTGGATACTGATGCTACTCTTGTTTTATAAGACAGGCTTAAGAAAAGGCATGCCATGCTTTTAGTCTTTTAGTGTCACTTTTCCTAGACCTCAGGATTCTCTAACTATTTTCATAATGATTCACCTATTTTTTTCCTTTTTCAGCTTTTGACTCTGCTCACTTCCAGCCTACTCCACTTTGTCTGTGTCTGTATTCTTTTGTTCTTTGACCCATTGTTAAGAGGCTATTTCATGGACAAGGAATAAATAATAAAATAGGAGGAGATAAGTAGAAACCATTAGACTGGAATCAACACAGGATGTTTACCACAGTGGTGGTATATATAATACATTGTTCCATCATCTCTACCTATGAAACTACTTCTGGGCTGATCATATTCTCTTTGATGTTCACTTTTCTTTTCTCTTCTCTTAGTGATGGATGGTTCTCTCCCTACCTCCCTGAAGCACATCATCAGTAATGCAGAATACTATGGCCCATCACTCTTCCTCCTCGGTAAGTGGTATTGATAGTTGGTTATACCAAGCTGGAATAACCTGGGAGAGTTCTCTGTATTTTATATCCTTATATAGGATTTTACTGTCCACATTTGTCCACTGTGTTATGTATCTTTCTAGTTGATGATGAAATAGAGAAAGGTCAGAATTCAGTTTCAAATAATCCATTTTTTGAATATCAAATATACTTTCTATAAGAAGTATATTATAAATCATTTGTGATAAGTAATATTGTACATTTATGCTCTACTTAACATTGCAAATATGAAAAGAAGCATGTCTTAATTCAATAGTTAGTCCCTCATCTTGGTCTGGAAAATTCAATTAGAATGGTTTCCATTCTTAGAATTGAATGGCAGACCCCCCATAAACTATAGTATAGAAAATAGTTTCTCACTGTAGAAAATGCAGTTTGGGAAGCTGTGGTTCCTTTGTAATTATTTGTAAAAATGCCTGTGCAATTTTATTTTGGCAGTGTGTTGCTGTTCTTAAAACTTCATTTTTTTTTTTCATTTATTGGGTACCATACATATTCAGGACAGTGAGATACGTCAGTTTCTAGAATTCTCCTTAAAACTAAAGGAATGTAGTGGGAAGTGTAGAAACAGACAAAACCTCCTTGTACCAGTAGCATATGTTTTTTAATACTTTGGGGTATCTGGAGGTAGTAGTTCTGGCTACTACAATTTAGGTACTTGGTCCCTTGCTAAAATAAATTTGGGGTTTTATATTTTAAGTTTGTATCCTGTGACCTTGCTAAATTCACTTAGTAGTTCATAATTGCTTTGTTAATTTCCTAAGATACTCTATATAGGTTTCTCATCTTCAAGTAATTCTTTTTTTTAATCATCAATTTGCTTTTTATGTCTTACTGCATTGGCAAAGATTTCCAATACAACACCAAATAGAAGTGGTGAGAATGGGCCTTTTCGCTTTATTCCTGAACTTAGGGGAAAGCATTTAGTATTTCACCATTAAATCTGAGGTTAGCAGAAGGTTTTGTTCCTCTTTATCAGGGTAAGGAAGTATTCCCTTATACTATAGCAACTCCATCTTGACATGGAGAGACACCCTCCCAAGGTTAGGTTCATATGGCAGAACTCATGGAAGCAGTTCTTTAGTAAAATCAAAGATTCTTATACAGGTGGAGAAGTCCCAAGTTACGGTGCAGGGAAGAAGGATGGCTCTCTCTCTGGGAGAAAGCCCCAAAACAGAGAAAAGCAAGTACACAGGCATCTTACAAAGGGAAAGTTTAAAGGAGGCAGCAAGAGGACATGTATGCTTATGGGGTGGAGGCAGGGAGCAGGTAAACCTTCAGAATGACACAGGAAGCCAGAAATGAGACCTAGAGCACTAAAGAAAACATAGTGGAGGTCAGAATTCTTCTCTAGAGTCTTGTACTTTATCCCTGCTATTTAAATTAGCATAATAACCTTTCTGGTTTCCTGTAAATAACTTGTATTTGAGCGGGACCAAATTTGCAAAGCCAACTCAGTTAGGCCAACAATAATTATTATAGATCCATAAATGATAGTGTAGAGCCTTTCACCCTAGCCAGAAGGAGACAGCCAGGAAAAGAAATTAATGGGGGTCTGAGAATCTCCTGGCACATTTTTTTAATGTAGTCGGCTATTTATTTTGTTGTTGTTATTTAAGATTTTATTTATTTATTTGACAGAGATCACAAGTAGGCAGAGAAGCAGGCAGAGAGAGAGGAGGAAGCAGGCTCCCTGCTGAGCAGAGAGCCCCCCTGGGATTATGACCTGAGCCGAAGGCAGAGGCTTTAATCCACTGAGCCACCCAGGCGCCCCTTGTTCTTTTATTTTAACTCTTCTGGATACCTTACTTGTATTTTTAACCCACCTGCAGCAGGAAGTCCCCTAAGGCACAAACGCTACCTTAAAGTGACAGTAGTTTAATACTGATCTGTTTTAAGAGTTTATTTATTTTAGAGAGAGAGAGCATACACACTCTTGCTCAAGTGCGAGCTGGAATGGGGAGGGAAGGGGGAACAAATCTAAAGCTGACTCTGCACTGGGTGTGGAGCCCAATGCAAGGCTTGATCCCATGGCTCCCAAGATCATGACCTGAGCCGAAACCAAGAGTTGGACGCTTAACCAACTGAGCCACTCAGGCACCCCCAATCTTTTTACTAATTATAGCAGCTAGACTGCTTTGCCCCTCATTAAGGGCTTCTAAGGCTTGAGCTCTTTGGTTTATATGATTTGCTAGGAGTTGTGCCATTGTTTGGGTAGCCTCTGTAAGATGCGTCTATGTCACAGAATTAAAAACACCTAATCTTGTGCCCATTATACCAAAGATGGTAATGTAGCCCAGTATAAAAGATAAAAAGATGGCCCAGTGCTCCCTTTTGTGGCAAGACTTGATCAACCAGCTAGACATTCTGGTTTGATCTAGGGTACCTGGATACTAAATACCCATAGGACACAGGTCTGGGTGTATGGACTAGAAGGGAGCAGTTGGTGGAGTAGAGTGTATGACCTTGCTGAATAGGAATTGTGTCCTAGGAGATCCAGTAGCCCAAGGGGGCTGGACAGTGGAGTTTCTGGT
This sequence comes from Meles meles, assembly GCF_922984935.1. Classification (NCBI taxonomy): domain Eukaryota; kingdom Metazoa; phylum Chordata; class Mammalia; order Carnivora; family Mustelidae; genus Meles; species Meles meles. The sequence goes on along the minus strand of NC_060087.1, from coordinate 46,784,899 downwards.
GGCCAAATTATATCAGGGCAGACATGCGAGGGCAAAATAGTCTCAACAAGAAGGGCATCATTGTCTAGACTCTGGATTGGTGGGGAAGGCTAGGAAGGGCATGAAGAAGTCAGTAAGGAAACATCTGGTGAGTTCGTGCTGTCCTGCTACAACAATTCTGTGCTAAAACGAACCAAATAAGGATTCTGACTCTTCCCAAATTCAACCTCTGACTCTTCTACCCCATTTTTATACCGAACTGTATTCCTTTCTAAGTTCCCCAGCTACCTTTTCTTCTCTGACTTCTGTTTAAGTCCATAGTTCCCTGAGCTTGTACTCTATTCCTAGATTAGCTGATGCCAACACCATGATGGTTGTTACGGACTGCTTAATCGGGGGGTGACAGATAGTATGTATTAATGTTGAAGACCTTCCAGAGGACAAGAGTTGTTTGTATAACTAATTGCCTGAACTTGGGCACCTGCTAACATTGCTAGAGTTTTAGTGCTCAGGTGACATTCTCTGTTACCATTATATAAATACTGTCTTTCAGGTTGAGGAAGATGGGCAGTGTTGGTGCAATGATGGTGGAATAATGGAAAGTGAAGTGTGAGACTGTCAGATTAAGGAAAGTCAGCTGATGGGGCCATTGGAATTGTGATGAGTGATGTGGCCACCCATTACAGGGGCAGTTAAACATTTGGGGCTGTTACCACGGAGGCTAGGACCACCGATTGTGCTAACATCATCCTCTAGGATACTGGGCTTGTGGGAGTCCTGACCTAACCCCAAAACTTTGATGGAAGATTTCATACATTTGAGAAATAATTACAGAAGTGATTTTCAATATTCCTTTGTCTCTAGGAGTTGCAGAGTAATTTCTTACAGGGAACTATGGACTGATTGAATATCCCCAAACAGTTGAGGTCACAGCATGGACATAAAGGAGTCCAAGGAGTTTGGCACTGAGTTGCAATGGTACACTCCCAGATGCAGGCCATGAGCCAAATCTGGCATTGCTAGGCCAACCAGAACCAGAGTGTTCCATAATATTTTCAGACCTGTTAAGATCTATAGGCTTGGCATGATGGAAGTATCCATTTATTTATGGAAGTCACAGGCATTGTTATCCCAGATCCTGTAGTGGCTTCCCATTCATTAGCTCTGTAATGAGGGCTGTAATAGGGTGGATCCAGAGCTAGCATCCATATTTAAGAATGTTAGTACTGGGAACTAATTTAAGATCTTCCTTTCCTTTTTAGAAGAAGCATAAAATTGTAGGTGTGGGAATAGGCAAGACTTCCATTTCTTACAAAGAGGTAACTCCAGTTAGTGAACCTTTACAAGATGGGATTGGGAGGGAGACAAACCATAAATGACTCTTAATCTCACAAAACAAACTGGGGGTTGCTGGGGGGAGGTGGGATTGGGAGAGGGGGAGGGGGCTATGGACATTGGGGAGGGGAGGCGAACCATAAGAGACTATGGACTCTGAAAAACAACCTGAGGGTTTTGAAGGGTCAGGGGTGGAAGGTTGGGGGAACAGGTGGTGGGTAATGGGGAGGGCACGTTTTGCATGGAGCACTGGGTGTTGTGCAAAAAGAATGAATACTGTTACGCTGAAAAAATAAATAAAATGGAAAAAAAAAACTATTATATTGGGAAAAGACTTTAGCAGAAACCACCTTTGTGGCGTACAGAATAGTCTGAAAAGGCAAAGAACCTCAATTTTCAGTGGATCCCATTCTGTAACCCACTCTAAATGGAGGTACCAATCTAGCATAGGTTGCACCAAGTACAAAAAGTGGGCAGTGTCTTTAAGTGAGAAGAAACTCTTTTGGGTATTACAGATTCATACATGGCAGGCATTCGTTTCATGACTAGAAGAATAGGAAGGTCCTCGTTATATTCTGTTAGGATGGCATGTATGTGACTTAGAAGGTTGAGAGTTCAGGATAACTAAGATAAGGTGGTTAAAAGAGAGACGCATTTAGGAAACCATTGTCCATTTTTTTAAATTTAAGAACATGCCCTTAAGTAGGCTATTATGTTTTTGTGTTAGGTCTGCTGTCTGCAGATGATAAGACAAATCAAAAGTTCCAGATGATGCCTTGTTTTTATTGCCAGTGCCCAGACTGAATGAATAAAATGTGTACCCCCATGAGAGTCAGCGTTATTTGGAAGCTAAAATAGGGGACTAACATTTAGTGAGACCTATATTAACTGCCGGCAGTAGCATGGCAGGAAGGATAAACCAAGAACTTGTTTGTATAACATTAAATCTTTGTGAGGGAATAGTACCTTATACCAGCAGATTGGGGCAGTGGCTCAGTAAAATCAATTTGCCATTCAGAGAGGGCGTGTTCACTCCTTTGTATGGATTCCCATTGACCATGATGCTAATGGAAGACAGAGTGCAAAGATCACACTGGTATGCTAGAGTTTGGGCCACAGCCAGTAGCACTGGATGCTATGGCACTGAGCCCAGGTTTAAGGGTCTGGAGACTGCAGTCACTGGAGGTCTTACTGAGCTCAGTCAGGGAGTAATATCTGAGCTTATTTGAGAAGTGTGAACAAATTAGTCAGCTATGGCATAAAAATGAGTTTCCTGTGTGGCCGCCTTGGTATGAGTTGAGACATCAGACTTTAATTGCAATACATGATATCTGAGCAGCAATATATTCCCAATGTAGGAAGCCTAATACAGCATGATACTGAATGTGGTAAGTTGTGAGTCCATCGACCTAAGACCCACTAAAGCTACCCAGTTAGCTACCATCCGGGAATCTATAAAAATATGAACAGTGGTCATACCTTTATTGCGGTGTCCTCCAGTGCCAGAATGACTGTGGTCTGCTCTCTAGTTGGACTGACTCTTGACCCATCTTTTATCAGGAGTGACTTAATCATGGTTTGGAAAGCACCAACTTTCCAGCAGGTTCCATCACATGTGAATAGTGTTACTGCCTTCTGTAATAAATGGACTCCCTTTCTACTGGATTTCCTATTCACTGTGTCCCTGTCTTTTTTTTTTTTTTTTTTTAATTTTTTTTAATTTGTTCATTTACAGCATAACAGTGTTCATTGTTTTGGCATCACACCCAGTGCTCCATGCAGTACGTGCCCTCCCTATTACCCACCACCTGGTTTCTCAACCTCCCACCCCCCACCCCCACCCCTTCAAAACCCTCTGGTTGTTTTTCAGAGTCCATAGTCTCTCATGGTTCATCTCCCCTTCCAGTTTCCCTCAACTCCCTCTCCTCTCCATCTCCCCATGTCCTCCATGTTCTTTGTTATGCTCCAGAAATAAGTGAGACCATATGATACTTGACTCTCTCTGCTTGACTTATTTCGCTCAGCATACTCTCTTCCAGTCCCGTCCATGTTGCTACAAAAGTTGGGTATTCATCCTTTCTGATGGAGGCATAATAATACTCCATTGTGTATATGTACCACATCTTCTTTATCCATTCATCCGTTGTGTTGGAGAGGATGTGGAGAAAGGGGAACCCTCTTACACTGTTGGTGGGAATGCAAGTTAGTGCAGCCACTTTGGAGAACAATGTGGAGATTCCTGAAGAAATTAAGAATAGAGCTTCCCTATGACCCTGCAATTGCACTGCTGGGTATTTACCCCAAAGATACAGATGTAGTGAAAAGAAGGGCCATCTGTACCCCAATGTCCCGGAGGCTGTGAGTCTACATTTTCACTTATTTTGGACCTTTAACTATAGTTTACTTTGTCTGCCCTTCACATTTAAGAAGATAGATCAGGTGTTTAATCCAGCTTTTAGTTGTTTTCAGCAGAATGATTTATTAAAATATTGTGCTTTTTTTATCTTAAAAGGAAGAATTTTCTATGTCGATGTATTTTTTGTGATCAGTGTTTTCTTTCTACTAAAGTCTTGTGTCTTATGTTAATTTTTTTTCATATTCTGAATCTTACATTAGTTTTCTTACTCCCTTTTTGGTAATGGTTATTTATATTTTATTGACATCTAAACTTAAAAATTTTCTTACTCTGTCTTCTGCCAGACTGGAACAACATAAGGTCTTCAACCTGCCTTTATGTCACCCCTTTCTCATCACTTTTTTTTGTCCTTTTTTGACTTTCCTTTTTTGATTCATGTTTTAGTTGGAGTACATCTTGGGTAGTTTTTAAAGTGTTATACTTTTCTTTCAGAATTTTGTGGACATTTCTCTATTGTCTTCTAATGTTATGCAGTAACCACGATGTTAAACTGGTTCTTGTTCTTTTGTAGGTAACTTCATTTTCTCTTTACTCTAGGAATTTACAAATTTCACCAGGACATACCTAGTTCTCGTTCTTTTTAGTATTCTCTCATAGCACTTGGTTAGGCCTTTTTAAAAATCTGATAATTTTTCTTACTTGAGGAAAATTCCTTTAGTTCCTTTTAACTTCTATATTCTCTCAGAAATCCTCCTGTATAGCTAATACGCCTGCCATGTTAATTTCATGTCACTATCTGAAAGAATTTCTCTGTATAACCTTTCAAGATGCCTATGGCATTATCAAATTTTAAACAGTTTTTACAAACTTTATAAATTTCTAACTATTTCCTTATTCTTAAGGGACCTTTTGGCTTAACACATTATTGCTGTTTTATGGATTTTGTAGGTTCTAGAATGTGATTTTTATCATTAACTTTTTAAAAACAATTTCTTATTTTTTAATTAACATATAATGTATTATTAGCCCCAGGAATACAGGTCTGTGAATCGCCAGGTTTACACACTTCACAGCACTCACCATAGCACATACCTTCCCCAGTGTCCATATCCCACCACCTTCTCCCTACTCCCCTCTGCCTGGCAACCCTCACTTTGCTTTGCGAGAGTCTCTTACGGTTTGTCTCCCTCCTAATCCCATCTTGTTTCTTTTATTCTTTTCCTGCCCCCAAACCCCCCCATGTTGCCTCTCAACTTCCTCATATCAGGGAGATCATATGATAATTGATTGACTTATTTCGCTAACCATAATACCCCGTATTTTCATCCATGTAATCACAAGTGTCGAAATTTCATTTCTTTTGATGGCTGCATAGTATTGCATTGTATATATATACACCACATCTTCTTTATCCATTCATCTGTTGATGGACATCTGGGTTCTCTCCATAGTTTGGCTATTGTGGACATTGCTGCTATAAACATTCGGGTGCATGTGCCCCTTTGGATCACTACATTTATTTAGGGTAAATACCCAGTAGTGCAATTGCTGGGTCATATGGTAGCTCTACGTTCAACTTTTTGAGGAACCTCCATGCTATTTTCCAAACTGGTTGCACCAGCTTGCATTCCCACCAACAGTGTAGGAGGGCTCCCCTTTCTCCCCATCCTCGCCAGCATCTGTCATTTCCTGACTTGTTAATTTTAGCCATTCTGACTGGTGTGAGGTGGTATCTTATTGTGGTTTTGATTTGTATTTCCCTGATTCCGAGTGATGTGGAGCACTTCTTTATGTGTCTGTGGGCCATCTGGATGTCTTCTTTGCAGGAATGTCTGTTCATGTCTTCTGCCGATTTCTTGATTGGATTATTGCTCTTTGGGTGTTGAGTTTGATAAGATCTTTATACAGGTTAGATACTAGCCCTTTATCTGATAAGTCATTTGCAAATATCTTCTTCCATTCTCTCAGTTGTGTTTTGGTTTTGTTGACTGTTTCCTTTGCTGTGCAAAAGCTTTTGATTTTGATGAAGTCCCAATAGTTCATTTTTGCCCTTGCTTCCCTTGCCTTTGGCGATATTCCTAGGAAGACGTTGCTGCAGCTGAGGTCAAAGAGGTTGCTGCCTGTGTTCTCCTCAAAGATTTTGATGGATTCCTTTCTCACATTGAGGTCCTTCATCCATTTGAGTCTTTTTTCATGTGTGGCATAAGGAAATGGTCCAGTTTCATTTTTCTGCATGTGTCCGTCCAATTTTCCCAGCACCATTTGTTGAAGAGGCTGCCTTTTTTCCATTAGACATTCTTTCCTGCTTTGTGGAAGATTAGTTGACTGTAGAGTTGAGGGTCTATTTGTGGGCTCTCTATTCTGTTCCATTGGTCTTTGTGTCTGTTTTTATGCCAGTAGCATACTGTCTTGATGATGACAGCTTTCTAATAGAGCTTGAAGTCCAGAATTGTGATGCCACCAACTTTGGCTTTCTTTTCCAATATTCCTCTGGCTATTCAAGGTCTTTTCTGGTTCCATATAAATTTGAGGATTATTTGTTCCATTTCTTTGAAAAAAAAATGGATGGGATTTTGATAGGGATTGCATTAAACATGTAGATTGCTTTAGGTAGCATAGACATTTTCACAATATTTGTTCTTCCAATCCATGAGCATGGAACATTTTTCCATTTCTTTGTGTCTTCCTCAGTTTCTTTCTTGAGTACTTATAGTATTCTGAGTATAGATTCTTTGCCTCTTTGGTTAGGTTTATTCCTAGGTATCTTATGGGTTTGGGTACAGTTATAAATGGGATTGACTCCTTAATTTCTCTTTCTTCTCTCTTGTTGATGTATAGAAATGCAACTGATTTCTGTGCATTGATTTTATATCCTGACACATTACTGAATTCCTGCACAAGTTCTAGCAGTTTTGGAGTGGAGTCTTTTGGGTTTTCCACATACAGTATCATATCATCTGCGAAGAGTGGTAGTTTGACTTCTTCCTTGCCAATTCGGATGCCTTTAATTTCTTTTTGTTGTCTGATTGCTGAGGCTAGGTCTTCTAGTACTGTGTTGAATAGCAGTGGTGATAATGGACATCCCTGCCATGTTCCTGACCTTAGTGGAAATCTCTCAGTTTTTCTCCATTGAGAATGATATTCACGGTGGGTTTTTCATAGATGGTTTTGATGATACTGAGATGTGTACTCTCTGTTGCTACACTTTAAAGAGTTTTGATCAAGAAAGGATGCTGTACTTTGTCAAATGCTTTTTCAGCATCTATTGAGAGTATCATATGGTTCTTGTTCGTTCTTTTATTAATGTTTCACATTGATTGATTTGCGGATGTTGAACAATCTTCCAACCCTGGACTAAATCCTAATTGGTCGTGGTGAGTAATTCTTTTAATGTACTGTTGGATCCTATTGGCTAGTATTTTGGTGAGAATTTTCACATCTGTGTTCATCAAGGATATTGGTCTGTAATTCTCTTTTTTGGTGGGACCTTTGTCTGGTTTTGGGATCAAGGTAATGCTGGCCTCATAAAATGAGTTTGGAAGTTTTCCTTCCATTTCTATTTTTTGGAACAGTTTCAGGAGAATAGGAATTAATTCTACTTTAAATGTTTGGTAGAATTCCCCTGGGAAGCTGTCTGGCCCTGGGCTCCTGTTTGTTGAGAGACTTTTGAGGATGGCTTCAATCTCCTTACTGGTTATGGGTTTCTTCAGATTTTCTATTTCTTCCTGGTTCAGCTGTGGTAGTTTATATGTCTCTAGGAATGTATCCATTTCTTCCAGATTGTCAGATTTGCCAGTATATAGTTGTTCATAATATGTTCTTATAATTGTTTGTATTTCTTTCGTGGTGTTTGTGGTCTCTTCTCTTTCATTCATGATTTTATTTATTTGGGTCCTTTCTCTTTTCTTTTTGATAAGTCTGGCCAGGGGGTTATCAATCTTACTAATTCTTTCAAAGAACCAGCTCCTAGTTTCATTGATTTGTTCTATTGTTTTTGGTTTCTATTTCATTGATTTCTGCTCTGATCTTTATTATTTCTCTTCTCCTGCTGGGTTTAGGCTTTCTTTGTTGTTCTTTCTCTAGCTCCTTTAGGTGTAGGGTTAGGTTGTGTATTTGAGACCTTTCTTGTTTCTTGAGAAAGGCTTGTATTGCTATCTAATTTCCTCTCAGGACTGCCTTTGCTGCGTCCCACAGATTTTGAAACATCGTTCATTGTTTCATTATCATTTGTTTCCATGAATTTTTTCAATTCTTCTTTAATTTTCTGGTTGACCCCATTCATTCTTTAGTAGGATGCTCCTTAGTCTTCATGTATTTGGGTTCTTTCCAACTTTCCTCTTGTGATTGAGTTCTAGCTTCAGAGCATTGTGGTCTGAAAATATGCAGAGAATGATCCCAATCTTTTGATACCGGTTGAGACCTGATCTATAACCCAGGATGTGATCTATTCTGGAGAATGTTCCATGTGCACTAGAGAAGAACGTGTATTCTGCTGCTTTGGAATGGAATGTTCTGAATATATCTGTGATGCCCATCTGGTCCAGTGTGTCATTTAAGGCCTTTATTTCTTTGTTGATCTTTTGCTTGGATGATCTGTCCATTTCACTAAAGGGGTTGTTAAAGTCCCCTACTATTATTGTATTATTGTAAATGTGTTTCTTTGATTTTGTTATTAATTTTATACAGTTGGCTCCTCCCATGTTAGGGGCATAGATATTTAAAACTGTTAGATCTTCTTGTTGGTCAGACCCTTTGAGTATGATATAGTGTCCTTCCTCATCTCTTATTATAGTCTTTGGCTTAAAATCTAATTGATCTGATATAAGGATTGCCACCCCAGCTTTCTTCTGATGCCCTTTAGCATGGTAAATTGTTTTCTACCCCCTCACTTTAAATCTAGAGGTGTCTTTGGGTCTAAAATGAGTTTCTTGTAGGCAACATACTGATGGGTTTTGTTTTTTTATCCATTCTGATACCCTGTGTCTTTTGATTGGGGCATTTAGCCCATTTACATTCAGGGTAAGTATTGAGAGATATGAATTTAGTGCCATTGTTTTGCCTATAAGGTGACTGTTCTGTATATTGTCTCTGTTCCTTTCTGGTCTACTACTTGTAGGCTCTCTCTTTGCTTAGAGGACCCCTTTCAATATTTCCTGTAGAGCTGGTTTGGTGTTTGCAAATTCTTTCAGTTTTTGTTTGTCCTGGAAGCTTTTTATCTCTCCTTCTATTTTCAATGATAGCCTAGCTGGATAGAGTATTCTTGGCTGCATGTTTTTCTCGTTTAGTGCTCTGAATATATCATGCCAGCTCTTCCTGGCCTGCCAGGTCTCTGGATAAGTCTGCTGCCAGTCTAGTATTTTTACCATTGTATGTTACAGACTTCTTGTCCTGGGCTGCTTTCAGTATTTTCTCTTTGTCGCTAAGACTTGTAAATTTTACTCCAAGATGATGGGGTGTGCACCTATTCTTATTGATTTTAGGGGGGGGGCTCTCTGCACCTCCTGGATTTTGATGCTTTTTCCCTTTGCCATATTAGGGACATTCTCTCCAATAATTCTCTCCAATATACCTTCTGCTCCCTTCTCTCTCTCTTCTTCCTCAGAATCCCAGTTATTCTAATGTTGTTTCGTCTTATGTTAACAGTTATCTCTTGAATTCACCCCTCGTGATCCAGTAGTTGTCTCCCTTTTGCTCAGCTTCTTTATTCTGTCATTTGTTCTTATATATCACTAATATATATAATATATATACATATACGTTATTAATATATATAATGTGTATATATATTACGTATCACTATATATCACTAATTCTCTCTTCTGCCTCCTAGCAGTAAGAGCCTCCATTTTTTTTTGCACCTCGTTAATAGCTTTTTTGATTTCAACTTGGTTAGATTTTAGTGCTTTCATTTGTCCAGAAAGGGCTTTTATTTCTCCAGACAGGATTTCTCTAATATCTTCCATGCCTTTTTTGAGCCCAGCTAGCACCTTGAGAATCGTCATTCTGAACTCTAGATCTGACATATTACCAATGTCCATATTGATTAGGTCCTTAGCCTTCGGTACTGCCTCTTGTTCTTTTTTTGTGGTGAGTTTTTCCGCCTTGTCATTTTATCCGGATAAGAATATGTAATGGAGCAAATAAAATACTAAGAGGGTGGCAAAGACCCCAGGAAAATGTGCTTTAATCAAATCAGAAGAGACCCCAAATCATGGGGGAAGAAAAGGGGTAAAAAGAAGTTCAGAGAAAAAAAAAATAAAGAAAAAATTAAAAAGAGAAAATATATATATTAGACTTGTGAATAGAACAGAGTCACCCACTTAATTTGGGGAGTATTTTGGTCTCTTAGAAGAAACTACCTCCTTAAATTTTGAAGAATGAAAAAAATATATATATACACACAATAAGGGTAAACACGATGGATGGAAATATGACTATAAAGATGAAAATTTTTTTAAAAAATTTCTTAAGAAGGAGTTGATAAGATAAATTGGTTGGGAGAATAAAGAAAAAGAAAGTGAAGAGAATTTGCTTAGTCTGGAGACTGGAACAAAGCCCTGTGCTAGATTTAGGGTATATTTTAATACAGTAGAAGTTGTATCCCCAGTTTTTTTAGAAGAACAAAATCTGTGTATACACAAAAAATAAAGTTAGATACAATGAAGTATAAAATATAATAATGAAGGTTCAAAAATATTTTTTTGTGAAAGGTGTTGTTAAAATGAACTAGTTAAGAAACGTTAAAAGAGGAAAGAGTAAAAGTTAACAAAATTTTAGCATAAGAAAAAAATAAATGTAAAAAAAATTAACTAACTTTGCAAGGCTAAAGATTCATGGGAAAAAATCCATGAATTCCATGCTTTGCTTTCTCCTCCTCTGGAATTCTGCTGTTCTCCTTGGTAAGTGAACTTGGTCTTGGCTGGATTCCTTATGATCTTCTGGAGGAGGGGTCTGTTGAAGTGATTCTCAGGTGTCTTTGACTGAGGCGGAATTGCACCACCCTTACCATTGGCCAGGCTATGTAATCCACTTGGGTTCACTTTCGGGAGCTTTTGTTCCCTGAAAACTTTCTGTAGAGTTCCGGAGGACGGTAATGAAAATGGCGGCCTCCCAGTCACTAGCCCTGAGGAGCCAAGAACTCGGGACACCATTCCTCAGTGTGCCCTCAGAGAAAAGCACTCAATCACTCCCGTCTCCCTGGCCCCCAGCCTGTGACCAAGCATCTCTGTGTCTGGCACACAGCCCCACCTGGAATCTCCAGACTCAGCAGATCCCTGAGCTCTTCCAGGTGGGGTCTTCCCAGATCTTGTGCGGTCCCTGCTCAAAGAACAGTGTCTTGACTGTGCCACGGATCAAAGTTTAAGGTAACTCCAATTTGAGAGCTCACTCCTCGGCTCCATCTCTATAGCCGGCTTCCCCACTCTAATACCTGCGAGCTCTGCAACACTCAGACAACCCCAATCTTTCTGTGACCCCATGGGACCTGAGACCACATTGTCCCCACGTGGGCTTCAACTGGCTTAGCCTCTGGAGGGATGTCCCTCAGTGGAACTGACTTTTAAAAGTTCTGATTTTGTGCCCTGTTGCTCTGCTGCTTGCCGGGAGCCAGCCCTCCCTGCCACGGTCTATCTTCCTGTCGCTTTGGATTCACTTCTCCGCAGGTCATACCTTTCAGAAAGTGTCTGTTTCTAGAATTGCTGTTCTTCTTCTCTTCGATCTCCTGTTGGATTTGTAGGTGTTTGGAGTAGTTTGATAAACACTCTAGCTAATCTGCTACCTGATCTCATCTCAGCCTACTACTACTCCGCCATCTTGACTCCTCCCTATCATTAATTTTTTTTTTAAAGATTTATTTATTTGACAGAGAGAGAGACCACAAGTAGGCAGAGAGGCAGGCAAAGACAGAGAGAGAGGGAAGCAGGCTCCCTGCTGAGCAGAGAGCCCGATGTGGGACTCGATCCCAGGACCCTGAATTCATGACCTGAGCCGAAGGCAGCAGCTTAACCCACTGAGCCACCCAGGCGCCCCCCTATCATTAATTTTTTTAAGAGTTAACTTAGGAGTCAGTTGCTAGGTTCCACATGGAGCCAGTTGGTTTTTGTGTTTCCTTTTTAAAAAATTCTAATATTTGGTCATCTGTTAATTTTAAAAGAGGGTTTAAACTGTCCCATTGCACAGTAGCATTATGACATAGCGTTATAGTTAAGACCATGGTAAAATAACAGATTTGATGTCTTAGTAACCTCTAGTAGAACACTAATTTTAGTTTATGAATACTCAATTTTAGTAACTTCTTGTAATTTAGACATTTGTTTTAAGAAAAAGTCTGTAGAAGATTTTATTATATAACAGTAGGAACCCAAAAAAGGACTTAACTGTTTCCATAAGCTTGTAGTCCATCAGAAGTCCCAAAGACCATTAACAACTGTTGGTCCCCAGTAATTGTCATATATTTGCCCATTTCAGTGACATTTGGAGTAGATGCACCCCTTTGTCTGGTTTTAAAATCAAAATTTTTAAATCTTGTACAATGAGTTGGGAAGCCTTGTCTTAATTACTCCTAGAAGGTTTAATAATCTCACATCTAAAATTGTTACTGTAGGGACACCTGGGTGGTTCAGTCTGTTAAGCGTCTGCCTTCAGCTAATGTTGTGATCCCAGGGTCCTGGGATTGAGTCCAACATCTGGCTCCTTGTTCAGCAGAGAGGCTGCTTCTCCCTCTGCCTGCCTCTCCCCCCAACCTGCTTGTATGCACACTCTTTCTTTATCTGACAAATGAAAAAAAATCTTTTTTAAAAATAATGAAACTGTTGGGTTGGTGCCTGTTACTTGGTATTTTTATTTTAAAAATTCTTGTGGTTAATAGACTAGGCTGCTTTCCTATCACTTCTTGAGAGTCAGTTTTTTTATGACATTTTCTTACAAAAGCATTACATTTCACTTGTTAGAATACAGTTTGTAAAAGAATTTTATTTGTTCTGAATCTGGTCAGATCTCCTTTTTTCGCTGCTGATATATTGCCTGCTTTTCTTAGATTTCCCATAAGCTTGTAAGCTTTTTTAGTCTTTTCAGAGGGTTAGTTACAGGTTTTATTCATCCTATTGGCTTGCAGTTCACTAAATGCTATTTTTTCTATTTCTAGCTTCACTTTTGGTTCCCTTTAATGAATGCATTAATTTTCTCTTGAGCACTGATAACCATCTATACAGCCCATGTTAAATACAATATTGTCAATAGTTGGGCGGATTACATACCTAAAAACTCTTAACATTGCTAATGGTATTTTAAAATTGTTAAAAGGCTTTTGAGAAGACATTTTGTCCATTCTATCAGTTGTTTACGTCAATCCAGGAAACCACCCCCCATCTTAGATATTTTCCCTGCATTTTAAACGAAGGTTGTATTTTTAGATTCATTAGTTCTCATAATTGCAGTCTGGAACCACGGTGGTTCATGTATTTAGTGGAGTGGTATGCAGCCATTCATTTGAATGAACTGTAGTGTAGTGACATGGAAAGAAAAAGGAGAATATATGGTGTATATTGTAATTTAAAAGAAACAGGTTATATAGCTGTGTAACCTCAGTGGTGTAAAAATATGCTCCTAAAAATCTTAATATTTTTTTCATTTATATATATTTCTTGAATTATATATGCTTAAGATGTAGAACATGATCTAGTATATGTAGTGAAATGATTTCTATAATCAAGCTAATTAACAAATCATCTCACATAGTTACCCTTTTTTTATGTGAGGAAAGCACCTGAAATTTCTTGGTATATTTTTCAGTGTTCAGTATGGTATTCTTAATTATCATTATACCTATACATTGCCCATAAAAATCTTGAAGGTTTGTCACCTAATTCTTAATAGTGATCTTCTGATGGAGCAGTATTAGGAGCTTTCATTTCAGAGTAAGTACAAGTATTTAAATTGTTGTACATTGGGTATGTTTTTTTAAGCCTTTGGAGTTTTGTTGTTAATACCTGTGAAGAATATCTGAGTTTTTCCTATTTCTCATCTTTTTTAGCTACTGAAGTGGTGACTGTGTTTGTATTTCAAGAACCATCACTTCTCTCCTCACTCCAGGACAATGGATTAACAGATGTCATGCTTCATGCACTGCTTATCAAAGATGTGAGTCCTTTACTGTTTCTCTGTAAAGAATGCTCTTTGCATACCCTTACCCATGATATGCACCTTCCCACAATATACCCCTCCCCTATTATCTCTCTGTTCAATAGCCTGGTCAGAGGTTCATGGCATCTACACCTGAATGCTTTTAAAGGTCTTCAAATTCACTTGATCTTCTCTCTAGGTTCCTGCTACCCGTGAAGTCCTTGGCTCCCTCCCAAATGTATTCAGTGCACTCTGCTTGAATGCCCGAGGTCTTCAGTCATTTGTGCAGTGTCAGCCTTTTGAACGTCTTTTCAAAGTACTTTTGTCTCCAGATTACCTCCCAGCCATGAGAAGGAGGAGGAGTTCTGATCCTCTTGGTAAGTCACCAGGATTTATCTTACAATAATTGGTTTGCTGTTGTGCTAAGATTTTAGGTGATTATCGAGCCACCAGTTTGAGAATAAAACCCTTTTTTGACCTCACATTTCTCTGGCTAGGTGTGCTAAGCTTAATGGTAATTATCAGTATAGTTATTACTATATCACTATATACATTGTATTGCAGGTAGAAAAGAATACTTCACCCTTATGTTCTGCTCATATTTTCATGTTTCTCAGCAATTCTCTGTGTGTGTGTGTGTGTGTGTGTTCAGAAGTTCAAAGTTTTAATCCAAATTTGTACAAGTGTTGGGAAAACCTTTCCCTTCCTAGGCCACCAAATGGTCCAGATCTTCAGGAGATACCTCCAGACCATGCCCTCATGTTCCAGTTGGCTGTAGCATTTGGGCAGGCCAGAAGCTGAATGGTGGAGTGACTCACAGAGGCTGCCCCCTTCTTCTTGGGTTAGGGCGGGAGGGGCAGCCCTGGATTCCCAGGTGGACTACCAGGAGGCAGGACCTACACTGCACTGCTACCTCAGTGGGATTACCCGGAGGAGCAGGAATTATCCAGTGGAGATCTTGGGCAAGGTCACCTAGGGCTTGGCGTCTGGCACCAGGGGGAAAGGGTGTCCTTGGGAAATTTCCACCTGTCATCATTCTGTGCCACTTTGACGCCTCAGTGGCTGGAACTTGAGAGAGGCTGAGGGCTTCTTCCAGTGACCTTTGGATGTGCAAATAAGAGGTGGTGTTCCTCAGACTATCAAAGTTCATTGTTAGATCTACTGTCATGGTGCTAGTGAGAGACGGGTATTAGGGGCAGTGTATTTCCAGATCCACTGTCTAGTCTAGCAACAGGAGATACAAAGTCCTGAGGTGTTGATCTTAGTAGTCTTCTATTCTAATCCAAGTTCCACAAGTCACAAATGAATAGATCTCCTTCCCAGTGTATTTGAGACCATATTATTGAGGAATAGTGAGAAGGTAGGGCTCTAGAAAGAATCCAGTTTTTATAAGTGTACTTTGTCCTTCAAGCTGCCATTGTCATTCTCTCTTGGGGCAGCCGAGGATTAATGGTTTTATGCTTCTTTCTTTTCTCTCTTTCTCTTTGCTAGTTCATTCAGACCTTGGTAGTAGAGATTGCGAGGGCAGGATGTAATGTACGTGGTCATTTTTAAATATGCTCAGTAGACTGATAGGGTTTTCTTCTTCCTCCCCAATGATTTACTTTCAGAAGTTGGTGTGAATTCATTTGAGAAAATATGGCATTAGAAAATCAACAACCACCAGTTCAGTTTCTTCTTTCCTCCTCATTGGCAAAGAAGATAGCTCAAATTCTATTTTTTCAGTCTTTCTAACAGTTCATTTTTTGCTTTAAGGGGATACTGCATCTAACCTGGGGAGTGCCGTTGATGAGCTCATGAGACATCAGCCCACCCTCAAAACAGATGCAACAACGGCGATCATCAAGGTAGGAAGTGATTTAGACTGACCATGGGCATGAGAGAGTAGTTAAGGGGATTTTTAAGAAAAAAACTTGGCCTACTGGAGGTCATTTAGATTCTTGGGCTAGGCCTAGAAGAGGATTATGTCTGCCTTATTTTCTCCGTGTCCTTGGGTTGGTCCTTTGTCCCAGACCCTCCCCCAAAAGTCACTTAAGTATTGCTTTCTTCTATAGGATATTAACAAGTTGCCAGGATTTAACTTCTGTTTGTAAAAGCATGTTACTTTTTCTAATCTTTGTTTCTTGATATTTTTTTCACAGTTAGTATCCCTGCCAGTTGCCTGTATAGTGTATGAGTTCCTAGTTCTTGTGAATTAGGACAGGGAATCAGTTTAGTCATTCAGTCACTTAACATCTGTGTTAACAAGTTATTTAACTTCAGAACTTCAGTTCCCCTGTTTGGAAAATAGGATTGATGTCTATATTCCGTAAGTGATATATTATCCATACATACATATATACACGCATATAAAATGTTTTGGCACTTCTGTGTATAACACGTAGAAAATGCTCCAAAAGTGTAAGTTGTCCCCCATTTCTTATTTACTAATAAATAATCCTATTTCCTGTGTCTTTCAGTTACTTGAAGAAATCTGTAATCTTGGAAGAGACCCTAAATACATCTGTCAGAAGCCATCAATCCAGAAGGCTGATGGGACTGCAACTGCTCCTCCTCCAAGGTCTAATCATGCTGCAGAAGAGGCCTCTAGTGAAGATGAGGAGGAAGAAGAAGTACAGGCCATGCAGAGCTTTAATTCTACCCAACAGAATGAAACAGAGCCTAATCAGCAGTAAGTATTCACAAGACAGGTTCCCTAGCCTTGTGATCTTAGGCATGTCATTTTCATCCGTAACATGAGGGAATTGGTTCATTATAAGGTTCTTCCAGCCCTAAGAGTCTAGTTTTTTCTCCTTGACCATTGTGCATCATTTATGCTTTCATAATTAATTGTATTGGTTGCCTTAGCAAGGTGTCTTTCTTTAAAATTTGTTCATGGAATTGAATCTACTATATCAAGTTTGTGGGTTTTTCTCAGAGGACTTTTCCCCCATTGTTGATTTGGTATTTGCATCATTGCTTGATTGTTTGCATAAGTGAGCACATAATGAAACATTGTACTTTTGAAGCCTGTCTCCTAAGTCCTTAAAAATTACAGGGATTTGTTGCTGGTTGGTCTTTGCTTTTGTTTGATTACTATCTGTTTATTCTAGATAAATCATAAGTCTTTGGAATATACGATATTATTATAATCAGGCAGGGTAGATTTTCCTTCTTACTTCTATTTATTCAAGTTTTGTTTTACATAAAAATTGACTACCTGGATGGTGAGATGGGGATGGGCTTAAAGACTGCTTGCTGACTGGTGGTGCATAATCTACCAGGCTCTTTGAGCTTATATTGTCACGTGCAAGGGATGAAATTTAACTTGTAGCTGTAACTTTTTTTTTAATTAATTAATTAATTAATTTGTCAGACAGAGATCACAAGCAGGCAGAGATGCAAGCAGAGAGAGGGGGGGAAGCAGGCTCACTGCTGAGCAGAGCCCAATGTGGGGCTTGATCCCAGGACCTTGGGATCATGACCTGAGCCAAAGGCAGAGGCTTTAACCCACTGAGATACCTAGGCGCCCCTGTAACTTTTTTTTTTTAATTTATTTGACAGACAGAGATCACAAGTAGGCAGAGAGGCAGGCAGAGAGAGAGGAAGGGAAGCAGGCGCCCCCATAGCTGTAACTCTTAATCACATTCATGCCAGAAGAGGGTGTGATACCTCTGAGCTGTCATGCATTTATCCATTTAATAATTAAATGTTATTAATAATTTAATAATTAAATGTTAATTAATTAGTTATCTGGTTTATAGATAACTAGTTCTGAGAAAAACAGGGAATGTTTTAGGTATGGATATGAATGGGTTTGGGCTGCTCTTGAAGGACAGTTTGGAACTTAAGAGAAAATTATGGCAGAATACCCAGAAGGAGGAAAGTTCTGGACAACGAAACTGGTGTGCCCCGTTGGAGCTCTAGGAAGTGATGAGCCTGTTGGTATGAGGTTTGAGGTTTGTTTGGGTTTTGGTGTTTTGGGGGTTTGTTTTGTTTTTTGGAGGAGATGTATTAACTACTAAGTTTGTTGGGCAAATGTGTCTTACCCTTGTCTGAGATGGCAACTCTACCTTCATTCTAGCAGCATCTTCTAATTTTGATTAAAACATTCTCTTTGGGAAGACACCTGAGAAAACAAGATTTTATATGCAGAGGAGCCAGAATCTGTCCTTACTTGTCACACCCTTGTCAGCCACCCTGCTAGGATATGGTTTCCTTTCCTGACTACAAGACAAGGGAAGGATTTCTTAAACTTGAGGAGTGGGAGGGTGGTTTTGAGTGAGGTTGTGAGTGTTTATCTGCATAGAACTTTTTCTCTACCAGAATATCTTACAGATACCTTAGATCTAACATGCCCACATTTTAAGCTGTCATAGTAAATTGATGTTTTCTCATACCCTTGTATTTTTTCACTCCATGCTTTTCTTAGGATATGTGTCACTGTGTTCTGTTGTCCCCCCCAACCCTAAATTATCTTATCTCCTTCTTTTCTATCTACTAAATTCCTGCAAAGCCGGTTCAAATGCCACATTCTTAAAGGAGCTTTTCCTTTTACCTCTGAATGGGAAGTCAGTCTTTTGTGTTCTTCCCAAAGTTTAGTTGGAATTATTCATATATTCTAATGGTTTCTCCCATTAATCTGTGTGCTCCTCCAGGGAAGGGACAATGTCTCATTTTACAATGTATCCTAATTACTTTGTATATAGCAGATAATTGGCCTGTAAATGTTCATTCGGTGCTTTGATGGAATGACTCTAGAGCATTAGATGAAGGATTTCCTGAATTTTAAACACCAAGAGAGGTGGGTCCTAATGAAACATGAATGAGAAGAGATAGTAAAAATACAGGCACGCACAGCATTAATAGTCTACCATAGTGTTAGTCATATGTAGCTTCTAAAGCTACAGAGGACTCTAGTAAATTGCTATTCCATGGTATTGATGTTTTCCTATACTCTGCGTGGTCTGGGTGTTCATCACTACCTCATTCACATAACATATCTAAGAGTTCTGCTACCTTCAGAAGCCTCAGTTGGGTCACCCTGTGGATTATTAAGGCTGGAAGGAAAAGTAAGAAGCTGACTAAACTCAACCTTCATCTCGAAAGCCACAATATATTAAAGGGAGTTCTTTTATCTCCTTATCCCAGGTAGTTGTTATGGCGGGAGTTACTATGTACTTTCTGCCAGTATAGGAAGAGGCTTAGAAAAATTTATAGTGTGTGCCATCCCCTCTCTCCAAAAGTCTTGTTTATATCCCCCAACTCACCCCAACGCAAAATTCTTCAGTGGGACTCTCAAACAAATTCCAGTCTCACATGTCCTCATCTGTTGTCCAGTGCCTTAAATAAACACATGAGTAAATTTTTCCTGTGTTTTTTTATTAAGGTTTAATTTCTGTAAACTGCACAGGTCTTAAGATTCCTATTTCTCTATCCTAAAGTGGGGCAGCTACTTTTGTTTTTGAAGATTTATTTATTTTAGAGAGAGCGCACGTTGCCAGGGCATGGGCAGAGGGAGAGAATCCTCAAGTACATTCCCCACTGAATGTGGAGCCCAACTATGGGGCTCCATCTCAACCCTGAAATCACAACCTGAGCCAAAACCAAGAGTCGGACACTTAACTTATTGTGCCAGCCAGGTGCCCCTACTTATTTTAATCATCGTTGAATAAATTTGCATATTCCAGAATATTCTATAAATACAGGAGATGGAGTCTCATATGTGTATCATACCTGATGGTATGTACTTTCTCGTATCTGGCTTTCTTATATCTGGCTTCTGTTGTTCAGCGTGTTTTTGAGATTCATGAGAAAGGAATCTCATTGTTGCATCTCTCGGTTTCTTTTCGTTGCTGAGTAGTGTTTCATTGAATGAATCCACTTCTGTGGATGGGTTTTTGAGTTTCTAGGTTTTTCCAGGATAAAACAATATTTTTCTCTATTTTTTCTAAAATCAGCAGCTTGTATTTGAAAATGCTGTTTGTATTTGATCTTGAGACATGTGGTTTTTGTGCTCAGTCTGGAATAAGGAAATTGAGGCACTACAGTCTACCCGAAATACATGACATTTTGCTCTACATCCAAAGACAAGTAATTCTAAATACTTGTGTTTTGGCCTCTTTCTTCTGCCTTCTAAACTGTTTTCATGTCAGTAAAACTGATAACTGCTGGGGATGAATGTACTTGCCAATGAGTAACCAGGGCTTTTAGTTAAGGTACCATGGTTTATTTTGCAGTGGATTCCATTTACTTTGCCTAACTTAACTGCCTATCTTGAACAACTTGAAAGAAATGAGACATATAAATCCATGTGGTCTCTGGAACTTGAATAGCAAGTGTCTGGGCTTTAAAGGCAGCCAATTAGAAAAGCAGTTGTTTCCTTAATTGTAGCTCACTGGGAGGACTTCTTTGCCAAAGGCAGCTGTGTCTCCTAAAGAGCTGGAAGAAAGAGATGATTCACCCCACCCACACCCTAAAAATTCCCTGAGACCTGTTGTCCTATACACTGTATATGACACACAATTGGAATTTATCTCCTGTGCTTTTTTTTTAAGATTTTATTTATTTATTTATTTATTTGTGAGAGCGAGAGAGCGCACAAGCAGGCAGAGGCAGAGAGAGAAGCAGGCTCTCCACTGAGCAAGGAGCCTGATGCAGGACTCCATCTGAGGACGCTGGGATCATGACCTGAGCCAAAGGCAGCAGTTTAACCGACTGAGCCACCCAGGCGTCCCTTTTCTGTACTCCTGATTAAGGGCTCCAATACCATAAATACACATGTAAAATTGAGTTTGGGAATATGTGTGCTTTATTCAAAGGGGAGACAGGAAGTTTTTAATTTGACAGTTAAGGTAAATTGTTTTATTCATTGTAGGAATGCAGACTTAACTGTTCATAGATGCTCTGGGTCAAAGTTTCATATGAGGTTAAGATTAAAATTCTTCTTAAAACCAGTTGATAGAGGGATTTCTACTAGGGAGAGTTTATCATATGTACTGTTCCTATATGATGTTCTGAGCCTGGAGGCCAAAAGATGAGGATAATGAAAAAAGTGATTATTGAACAAATTCGTTCCTAGATTTGGATTAAGAACCTCTGTGTTGATATGTTTTCTTTTATTTTCCCTAACTTCTATTTCCCTAAGCAAATGAAGGAAGTACCTTGGTCCCATTTCATGATACTACTTTGGCTCTTTGCCATTACCTTCGGTTTCTACAAAGGGACAAGTATTTAATTTGGGCTAGAGCCACACCTGTACTCCTTAGCTATAGAGATGGATTTATTGGTTCTTTTCCAGAAGGTGCAATGAAGCTGGGGTAGATGATTGATACAAGTGGCAGGGAATGCTGCAGTGGTTCTGAGAAGGAGCTTTACGGTCAAGGAAAGGTTGCAGTCTTGCCATGGAATCATCCCACTCGTGGCTTATAGGTCCTGCCTTTGTATTATACAGAGTTCTTCCCTAAATTCTTCATTGAGAGTGTTCACAATATCCTTGCCAAACCCTAGCTCTGGATATTTCATCACTGAAACCATTTCCGATGCCTCTCCACTAGGTCTAGTCTCCATTTTGCTGTCAGTGTCCTCATGCCTGACAAATCTGTATTTACATCTTGTCTTGCTCAAGGACTAGGACTGTTAACTTCTTACAAATTCTCTTGCTTTCTCTCTTCCCCTACTTCTCCCTTTTATTTCTGCCTCTTCCCCCCAAATGTCTTCAAGGGCCTGTATCCAGAATGCTCCCTATTAGACTCAGGTTTTGTCCCTTTCTAGGGTTTACCTTGAGGTAGATTTTGTTTCATTTTAATATATTTTTGTGGATTTTCTCTCTGTTTATTTCTTGCAAAAGCCAAGATTGAGCTAAGTGCTGCATTTTCTGCAGCTGTGGCATTAACTGCAGCATTGAAGTATCCGAAGCAAATGACCTGATCACAGTTTTTGGATAGTTCAGGAACTGTTGTGATACAAATATAAATTGCTAAGAAAGGAGGCCTTGGGTGTTGGCTTCATCTTTGATTAACTTGTTCTGAATGGTTTGTCAGTCTAAGCATGGAATTTTGAACAAAATTAAATTCCATTTCTTGCTCTCCATTATAACTTTAAACCTGATGCAAGAACATGGTAAGATGTTTATTGTATTTGTTTCTTTGTCTAGCTCTTGTCTTCAAGCAAATGTTTCAATAGTCTTAATCAAACTGGGGTGTTTTTTTTTTGGTATTTTCATATTGATGAATTCCTCCCATGATAGTTTGCCTAAGATAGTTTCTTTTGAGATATGTGCATATGCTGAGTTTGTGAAGACTTGGTTTTTCCTTTTGTGCTCTCAACCTAGTCAGGCTAGAAAAGCTAGTTTCAGAATTGATTTCAGCTCTTTTTTTTTTTCCTATACTATACTGAAGACTAGAAGTCTGACTTAAAGAAAGGACCTAGAAATAAATAAATTTTTAAAAAAAAGAAAAGAAAAAGAAAGGACCTAGAATTTCATGCTATTTCCTTTCCTCACTTTGTTCTCTTGCACTGGTATTGTGAATTTGTGTAACTCACTCTTTTCTCCCTTAACAGGGTTGTTGGTACAGAGGAACGTATTCCTATTCCCCTCATGGATTACATCCTTAATGTGGTAAGATTCATGGTAGGGTAAACCGCGTAAAGGTGTGTGTTTTTCTGGAAAATGTGTGGGATTACCAAATAGTCTAGTGATTTCCACATTTATTTTCATTGGGGCCCTTAAAGTGTGGATCAGTGGGAAAAGATGTGCAAACCTTGTTCTGTAAGACTGGTTTGCCAGCAATTGGACAACACTCGTCCTTCTTTTAAATACTCCTAGTTTTTTGTTCATTGTTACTATTTGCCATTGGAATTCAAACAGGAGAGTGGGCTTTGTTAGGACAATCCAGTATTATGTTCTTTGAATGTGTCCAACATAAATTTTACCCATTACTTGATATTTTTCCTGTTAACTTCTCCTTTATATTAAAAAAATAGTAGTATGACCATTTCTTTCAACTTAACCATGTGTTTCACAGGAGAAAAGGGAAGAGTTTAAATTTTCCCAGAATTGTTTCCCTGTAAGGGCCCACTTAGCAATTGTTCTAGCCCACTAAGCACTTCCAAGACTTCCAGAGATGGTTCCTCTTGTGCCTGTGTGTTTCTTGCCCACATTTTACTTTCTTCCCTTAAAAAAATGCTTTGATTGGTCCAAGTCACTCTTCTAGAGTTCTGGTTTTCATTTGCATTATGAACACATTGAGGAAAAAGTATCCATTTTTATTTACGGGGAGAGACAACACACTATCATGTAAGAAGCACATTAAAAGATCAGATCTAATTTTGCCACTAATTCATGGGTGTGGCCCTGAGCAAATCATTTATCCTCTCAAATTACATGACTTTAGGTGTGGCCAAAAAGGTAGATTGGGAAGAAGTAATTATTCCTGTATGGTATTTTTTGGTGGTTTTGTTTTTGTTTTTTGGATGTTTAGGGTCCATAGCTTATCTCTCCCTATTTATTTGAGGTTTTGCTATTCTAGAAAGTACTGATTTTATGACTGCAAGGCAACCCCTGTCCTTACTCCAGGCTTACCTTTTAGTTCCAGATGTCAGACTCTAACTTAGTTTTTTTTTAATTTTCATTACCTAGATGAAATTTGTGGAATCTATTCTGAGCAACAATACAACAGATGACCACTGCCAGGAGTTTGTGAATCAGAAAGGACTCTTGCCTTTGGTTACCATTTTGGGCCTTCCCAATCTGCCCATTGACTTTCCCACATCTGCGGCCTGTCAGGCTGTTGCAGGTGTCTGCAAATCCATATTGGTAAGAGCTTCTGGCCAAATATCTTCATTTGTTTTTAGAAATCAATTCTGTAATACTTCTGTATACTTGTTTTTACTTTGGTCTCCCTTTACTTTCAGCTAAAAAATAAGAAATTTGTGGTTATGTATTACAAGTCAGTCAAGTGAATTTTGTGACTAATAAGTAGCGTGTCACATTATTTCTCATTGAAAAGTTAAAGTATCTGTTCATTGTTCTTAGGTTTGATATATAGTTCCAATATTTTAGTTTATTGGAGGAGATGGTAGATGAAGAAAGTTTTGGAACTGGGTTTATTACTATTGTGTCATCCTTTCTCATGGATGCTTTTTTAACACAATCTGGTATTGTTTAGTCATATAGCTTTTTTCCTTTTTCAAGCTTGATAGTCATGCATTTTAACCATAAGTGACCTGTAGGTTATTGCTCAAATTTTGCCAAAAAATTAAGTGCTTTATTTACTTTAAGTAGTGGTAAAATACACATCATAGGATGTTTACCTTTTTAACCATTTTTTAGGTGTATAGTTCAGTAGTCTTAAGTACATATACATTGTTGTACAACTGATCTCCAAAAGTTTTTCACCTTGCAAAACTGAAATTCTGTACTCATAAACAACAACTCCACACTCCTCTCTCACTCTCAGCCCCTGGTAAACATTGTTCTATTTTCTGTCTCTGAATTTGACTATTCCAGGTACCTCATGTAAATGTAATTCATAAGGTATTTGTCTTTCTGTGATTGGCTTATTTTGCTTAGCATAATGTCTTAAAGATTCACCCATGTTGTAGCATATGTCAGAATTTCCTTCCTTTTTATGATGCTGTTGTATGTATAAACCACATTTTGTTTATCCATTCATTCACTGATAGACCATTGGGTTGCTTCCACCTCTTGATTATTTTTGAATAGTGCTGCTTATGAACACAGGTGTGAAAATACTTCTTCAAGACTACTGTGTGTGTGTGTATGTACAGTAAAAGCACTTAAGGATCTACTGTCAGCAGATGTCAAGTATACAATATATTATTAACTATAGACACCAAGGTATATATTATATCCCCACAATTTACTCATAACTGAAGGTTTGCCCTTTGACCAACATCTCCGCATTTCCCCCCAGCCCCTGGCAACCATCTTTCTGTTCTCTGGTCCTATGTATTTGACTTATTTAGATTCCATATAAAAGTATGATCATACCCAAGACTCCTTTCAGTTCTCTTAGTTGTATACTCAGAAGTAGGATTGCTGGATTATATGGTAGCTATTTTTAATTTTTCAGGGAACCACCATACTGTTTTCCATAGCAGCTCCATCATTTCACATCATTCCAACCAGCAGTGTACAACGGTTCCAATTTCTCTGCATCCTCCCCAACACTTACTTTCTTTTTCTTTTTCTTTTTTTTTGTTGTTGTTGATGGTAGCCAACCTAATAGGTGTGAATTGAGATCACATGGTCTCCGTTTGCATCTTCTAATGATTGATGATGTTGAGCATCTTTTTATGTGCTTACTGGCTATTCGTGTATCTTTGGAGAGATGTCTGTTCAAGCCCTTTGCCCATTTTTAGTAGGGTTTGTTTTTTGTTGAGTAATGGGGTCCTTTCTATATTTTGGATATTAATTCTTTGTATCAGATACATGATTTGCGATATTTTCCTCTATTCTCTGGTTTGTCTTTATCTCTGTTAATAGTGCCCTTTGATGAACAAAAGGTTTTAGTTCTGATGAAGTCCATTTTATCTTTTTTTTTTTTAAGATTATTTATTTATTTGACACAGAGAGAGAGATCACAAGTAGGCAGAGAGAGAGAGAGAAGGAAGCAGGCTCCCTGCGGAGCAGAGAGCCGGATGTGGGGCTCGATCCCAGGACCCTGAGATCATGACCTGAGCCAAAGGCAGCGGCTTAATCCACTGAGCCACCCAGGCGCCCCCATTTTATCTTTTTTTATTGCTGTTGCTGTGCTTTTGGTGTCAAATCTAAGAAGTTACTCCCAAATCCAAGGTCCTGCAGCTTTTACCCTATGGCTTCTTCTACATGCTTTTATAGTTTTGACTCTTATATTTAGGTCTTTGATCTGTTTGGAATAATTGTTTTTATATGATGTAAGGTAAGGTCCAGCTTCATTCTTTTGCATGTGTATATCCAGTTTTCCCAACACCATTTGTTGAAAAGATTGTGCTTTCCCTGCTGCACTTGTGTTTTGACACCCTTGTTAAAAATATTTTGACCATAGATGTGAGGGTTTATTTGGGGGCTTTATTTTATTCTGTTGATCCTGATGTCTTTCTTTATGCCAGTACCACATTTTTTTTATTATTGTATCTTTGTGATAAGCTTGGAAATCAGGAAGTGTGAGACCTCCAACTTTGTTCTTTTTCAAGGCAGTTATATCTATTTGGGGTCCCTTGAGGTTATTCTACAAATTTTAAGAGAGATATTTCTATTTCTGCCCTCCCCAGCCATTGATGATTTTATAGGGATTGCATTAAATCTGTGAAGCTCCTTCATTAGCTGGATTGTGCAGTGATAAGAAATTTCTGGTAAAAATCAGTAATCCAGTTGCGTTTGGACTTGTAAAGTCCGCAGTTGTGACATATCTGTAATGTTTTATTTTGCTTTACTCTTTGCAATATTAAGTTTTTTAAGTATTAAGCTGTTTATAAGAGGAAAAGAGGCTGTGCTCCATCATTATCCTACCTCTGAGACACTATATGAGAACTCATGGATTTATCTAAAGCCACAGTAAAGGCACATAAGTTATCCTATCTTTGAATGGCAAGTGATAGTATTTTACTGTGAGATTTTTCGGCAGATTTGAAAAGCAATTACAAGGGCCATGTCCTATAATCCTTGAGTTGTCTCATAAAAAAGGAAATTACCTATCTCATTCCTATTCTAGAATCACCTCTTTTTATTTTAGGAAGAAAAAAAAAACAGTAGTAATACTGGTTCACTTCCATACTTTGAAAACTTGCCTAATATTGCTCCTTGTTGAGCAAAATTTATAATTAATCTTACAGTATAGAGTCATTGCTATAATAGTATTTCAGTTTGGCCATCACAGACTTTTAAATATGATTGACTTACCACATTTGAAAAGCCTCTCATTTGAGAGAAGTAAAGTGTTGCTCTAAAAGGAGGCATTGAGGTATGTCATACCTGTATTCATATTTTGCCGTTCACCAGGTGGGATACCATGGCCAGGTTCAAAATTTGTGACACTTGTCTTCTATTTCTTCCGTTGTGACTATTAAAGACATGGTGTATATGAAGTTCATTGTATATTAATACTTTAATTAATTATTATTCTTGTTTCAGACACTGTCCCATGAACCCAAAGTCCTTCAAGAGGGTCTCCTTCAGTTGGACTCCATCCTTTCATCCTTGGAGCCCTTACACCGCCCAATTGAATCTCCTGGAGGCTCAGTGTTGTTGCGAGAACTGGCTTGTGCTGGCAATGTTGCTGATGCTACCCTCTCAGCTCAGGCCACACCTCTACTCCATGCGCTCACTGCTGCCCATGCCTACATCATGATGTTTGTTCATACTTGCAGAGTTGGACAGGTGAGAATTGGGGGATGAACAAGCTAGTTTAAAGCCAGCGAAGTACATACTAGACATCTTACTGTGCTTAGAAACAGTTCTACCTGGGCTAGCTACTAAAAGAACAGATTTTTTTTTTTTTTTTGGTGGGGGATGCAGGTTTATGCTTTAAAATGACGTCTAGTTTATTTTCCCTTGTTTTTGTTTTTTGGTTTTTTTTTTTTATTAGAATTTGGGTGACCATATAAATATAATTTGTTCTGTGAATTAGACTTTCTTGAGAGCGAGAGTTGAGTTGGAAACTTTGTTGAGTGCTATCTCGGGAATTTGATCATTGTTCATGTTTTATTAAGTTACTATAAATAATAGGCATTAATGGGGCATCTGGGTGACTCAGTCGGTTAAGCACCTGCCTTCGGCTCAAGTCGTGATGTCAGGGTCCTGGGATCGAGCCCCACATCAGAGAAGTCTACTTCTCTCTCTCACACTCTCCCTCTGTTCTCTCTCACTCACTCTCTCAAATAAGCAAATAAAATCTTTTTAAAAAAAATAACAGGCCTTAATAGATCTTAGCAGCCACATAGGCCAACTAGGATTTATAGTCACCTTTTTAGTGGACAAGCTTCAATTGGGTGCTCATCTGGCCTTACTACTTCCTAATCTTTGTACAAATGCATGTAGGCCTGATAATGGGATGGCAAGAAGGAAAATTGACCATAGCACATTTAAGTCAATGGTAATTAAGAGAGAGATTAGTAAAGATTAACTGAATATCAAACTCTATGCCTGTAATCCATGTGAGGTTCCTCCTGTGGTTCCAGAAAGGAGGGGGTGGTTTGTGTGTGCTCAACTTTTAGTTCTCAAGTAATCGATTCTAAAGATTAATGATGTAATGTTTTAGCACCCTTGTTTTATGCTGTTGAGCAGGAGTATATTCTTTGTATCAAATCAATTGAAAATGGATATAAACTATTGAGGAAATAATTATGTAACAAAGGTTTGGGATTGAGTTTTATGACTTTTTATTAAATAAAATTAAGGTGAAATGTTTACTTCAAGGAATTAGGTAAATCCAAATATTAATTGAAGTTAAGAAGTAAGAGGGAAATAGCAAGTCCCACAACACAACCTAACAGAATTAGAAAGCTGTCATTGAATCTGCAAAACTGTTTCTTTAAAATAAGAGTTGCCTATGATCATTGCCTTTTGATTTACAAAAAGCAATGGAAGAAATTGAGAAGGGATGTTAGATACAGACTGTAAATGTTACAGAAGGCATCCCAAAGATAGCTTCTGTTTACTTTGTTTGCAGAGTGAAATTCGTTCCATCTCCGTAAACCAGTGGGGCTCTCAGTTGGGTCTGAGTGTTCTGAGCAAGCTGAGCCAGTTATACTGTTCCCTGGTGTGGGAAAGCACTGTCCTTCTCTCCCTGTGTACGCCAAACAGGTAAGGGGAGGGGTCATCTCTTTATTATCTCTGTTGTCTTTCTTAATAGAGAAACTAAGTTCAGTGATCCTGGAGGATTGCTTTGGTCGAGAGCAGAAGGCTGTTAGTAAAGAGTTCAGAGGGTTCCTTGTCTATCTTAATCCATCCACAGGCTGCTGTCACAAAGTACCACAGACTAGATCCTTATAAACAGAAATTTATTACTCATAGTTTTGGAAGCTGGAAGTCTGAGACTATGTTGCTAGCGTGGTTGGGTGAGGGTCCTTTTCTGGGTTGCAGACTTTGCATTGTATCCTCACATAGTGGAAGGGACTAGGAATGTTTCTGGAGCATCTTTTATGAGGCAGTAGTCCCATTCATGAAGGTTCTGCCCTCAAAGGTAAGGCCCAAAGGCCTTACCTACTAATACTATCACATTGGTCATTAGGATTTCAACAAATGAATATTGAGGGGACACAAACATTCACTCCACAGTATCGTCCTTCCCATTTACTAGCCTAGGGACATGCTTACAGATGGGTCATTTTCTACATCTTTGACCTTATATCCTAATTATTCTGTGTCAGCATGATAGGTATTTAAAATTTGTTAGCCAAATCTAAAGTTGGGTTGGAAATCTTGTTGAGTACTACCTCAGAAATTTGATCATTGTACATGTTTTGTTAGGTTCACTTACCTGTCAGCCAAGCAGATGAGGGACCAAGCAGAACTTAAGAAATGAGCTATCAGGGTTCTTTTTACTCATGGTTTGTCTTATTGCAGCTTACCATCTGGGTGTGAATTTGGCCAGGCAGACATGCAGAAACTGGTTCCAAAGGATGAGAAGGCAGGTACGACCCAGGGCGGAAAAAGATCAGGTAACTCCAAGAAACTAAAAATCTTAGCGTTAATTCTCTTAGTTTTGTCTCTATGTCTTTATAGGTCTATTGTGAAACTAAGTTAGCTGTATTGTCTTTAGTCCTCAATTTTTTCCTTTTATTTTTATTTTAAAATTAAATTGTTTTCAGTCAGTTTCTCTGTAAAATGTGTATATACAATGGTAAAAATTAAAAGTTGCAGTAAAAAGAATCAGTTAACATTTGTACCACAAATAAACAGTATTTTGGAACTATATACCTAATCTTTTCTCCTAGGGATATATTTTATTAGCATAGTTGTGATTATCTTAGAGATAGTATTTTATTTACTTTAGTTTAGTTTACTTAACATTAAGTGCCATGTAAAGGGTCTGTGAATTAACCATTCCCTATTGTTTTCTAATGTACTATTTTGAAATATGAGTATATTTTTATATAGTTTTATGCAAATGAAAGATTAAATCCTAGAAATTACTGTATTGAAAGTTACGGCGGGACCCTAATTTTTGTATGCTTATTTTTCAGAAGTTTAATTTCGCTGTTAAAAATGGCAAATGATTGTTTTAAGTAGCTGTGGAACACTTTAGAACCACGCTGTTCAATATGGTAGCCACTAGCCACATGTGGACTGTTGAACACTTGTAATGTGGCAGTATAACTTAAAAAATTGGATTTTTTTTTTCTTCTTCTGTTGCTCTCCCTCCCTCCTCCTCCTTTCCTTTTCTGTCTTCCCAGATGCTTTTTTTGTTTGTTTATTTCCTCTTGTAAGGGAAGGATATAATGGGTTGACTTGTATGTGTGTCTCCCCACCACACAAAACAATACTGTGTTGAAGCACTAACCTCCTCCCTCAGCACCTCAAAATGTGACTTTATTTGGAAATAGGGTTGTTAAAGATATAGTTAAGAGGAGGGTGATAGATTGGATGGAAAAAACTAAATTCTTAATTTTTATATAAATATAACTACTACTATTCTGTACAGTTGTTAGAAGGCTTTTAAGAATGTTTAGAACAACTTTTGTCTGTGAATGTGTTTTTTTTCCAACTAAATTGTATGAAATAAATGTAGGTCAGTTTTTATGAAAATTTAACGTCTGAATTGAGATGTACTGTATTTCATAGATTCTTGTTTTTTTAAAAATCATGAGTATAAAAATGTAAAAACTCAGTGATTTTTATTTATGATTATGTCTTGAAATAAAAATTCAACTATATTGTGTTAAGCAGTATGTTAAAAATTACCTGTTTTCACTTTTTAATATGGCTACCAGAAAGTTTAAAATTATGTAAGTGGATCACATATTTCTGTTGGACAGTGCTGCTTTTTCTGATTACATATTTAATATATTTTTCTGAATTTTTATTTTCTTTTGTTTTTTTTAAGGTTTTTTAAAAAAATTCCAGTTAGTTAACATACAGTGTTAATTAGTTTCAGTTGAACAATAAAGTGATTCAACAGTTCCATACGTCATCCAGTATTCATAAGGACAAATGCACTCCTTAATCCCAATTACTTATATATATAACATATCCCTGACCCCCTTCCCTCTGGTAAAAATAATATACAGTTTTTTTCTGTATAATTAAGAATTTTTTCTTGGTTTATCACTCTCTCTTTTTCCCCTTCTGCTTGTTTGTTCTGTTTCTTAAATTCCACATAGGAGTAAAATCACATGGTGTTTGTCTTTCTCTGACTTACTTTGCATAGCATTATACTCTCTAGGTCTGTCAATGTCCTTGAAAATGACATTTCATTCTTTTTAATGGTTGAATGATATTCCATTGTATGTATGTGCTACCACTTCTTTATCCATTTATCAGTCCATATCTTTTTAACTTTCTGAGGAACCTCCATACTGTTCCCCACAGTTGGCTGTACCAGTTTGTGTTCCCACCAACAGTGCTTGAGTGTTCCTTTTTCTGCATATCCTCAACAACACCTTTTGTTTATTATTTGTATATTTGTTTTGATTTGCATTTCTTTGATGGTAAATAAAGATAAACATCTTTGCTTATATCTTTTGGCCATCTGTATATCTTCTTTGGAGAAGTGTCTTCTGCCCATTTTGTAGTTGGATTATGTGTTTTTGAGTTGTATTTTTTTGGATATTAACCCTTTATCAGACATGTCATTTGCAAATACCTTCACCCATTCTGTAGGTTGCCTTTCAGTTTTGTTGATTATTTCCTTCACTGTGCAGAAGCTTTTTATTTTGATATAGTCCCAATAGTTCAATTTTTATTTTGTTTTCCTTGCCTTCAGAGATCTGTCTAGGAAAAAAGTTGCTATGGCTAATGTCATAGAGGTTACTGCCTGTGTTCTGTTCTAGGATTTTTATATATTCAGGTCTCACATTTAGGTCTTTAATCCATTTCGAATTTATTTTTGTGTATGGTGTAAGAAAATGGTCCGGTTTCATTCCATGTTGCTGTCTAGTTTTCCCATTAGCATTTGTTAAAGCATTTTTCCCATTGGATATTCTTTCCTGCTTTGTCAAAGATTAACTGACCATATAGTTGTGTGTTTAATTCGGGACTTTCTCTGTTCCACTGATCTGTGTGTCTGATTTTTGTGCCACTGCCATACTTTTTTGATTACCGCAGTTTTGTAACATAACTTGAAATCTGGAATTGTGATGCCTCCAGCTTTGTTTCTCTTTTTCAAGATTGCTTTGGCTCTTCAGGGTTTTTTGTGTTTCTATACAAATGTTAACAATTGTTTGTTCTGGTTCTGTAAAAAAATGCTGTTGGTGTTTTGATAGGGATTGCATTAAATGTGTAGACTGTTTTGGGTAGTATAGACATTTCAGTGTTATTTGTTCTTCAGTCTGTGAGCATGGACTGTCTTTCCATTTCTTTGTGTCATCTTGAATTTCTTTCGTCAGTGTTTTTATAGGTTTGAGAGTACAGGTCCCTCACCTTTTCGGTTAGGTTTATTCCTAGGTATGTTATTTCTGGTGTAGTTGTAAATGGGATTGTTTTCTTAATTTCTCTTTCTCCTGCTTCATTATTGGTATATAGAAATGCCACAGATTTCTGTGCATTGATTTTGTATCCTGTGACTTTACTGATACATACATCATTTCCAGCATTTTTTTTTCATTTCCAGCATTTTTTAGTGGAGTCTATAGGGTTTTCTGTATATAGCATTATGTCATCTGCAAATAGTAAAAGTTTTACTTCTTCCTTACTGATTTGGATGCCCTTTTATTTCTTTTTGTTGTCTTATTGCTGTGGCTAGGACTTAGAGTATTATGATGAATAAAAGTTGTGAGAGTAGACATCCTCGTCTTCCTTACCTTAGGGGGAGGAAAAGTCCTTAGTTTTTCCCCATTAAGGATGATGTTAGCTCTGTTTCTCGTATATGGAATGGCCTTTATTATCTTTAGGTATGTTCCCTCTAAGCCTACTTTGTTGAGGGTTTTTTTTTAATTATTTATTTATTTATTTTGAGAGTGCATGAGCTGCAGGGTGGGGCAAAGGGAGAGAACGTCAAGCATACCTCCCTTCCCCCAGCATGCAGCGCAATTCAGGGCTTGTTCCCAGGACCTGAATTCATTACCTGAGATGAAATCAAGAGTCGGACAGTTAAACAACTGAGCCACACAGGTGCCCTTGAAGGTTGTCATGAATGGATATTGTACTTGTCAAGTGCTTTTTCTTCATCTATTAAAATGATCATACGCTCTTACCTTCTCTTATTGATCTGATGTATCACACTGACTGAATTTGTGAATCTTGAACCACCCTTGCAGCCCAGGAGTAAATCCCATTTGATCCTGGCAAATGATTTTTTTTAATGTATTGTTGAATTGGATTGCTAATATTTTGTTGACAATTTTTGCATCTCTATTCATCAAGGGTTTTGGCCTGTAGTTCTCTTTTTTAGTGGAGTTTTTGTCTAGTTTGGAATCAGGGTAATGCTCTCCTCATAGAATGAATTGGGAAGTTTTCCCTTTTTTCTATATCTTAGAATAGTTTAAGGAGAATAGGTATTAACTCTTCTTTAAAAGTTTGGTAGAATTCAACTGTGAACCATCCAGTCCTGGACTTCTGTTTGTTGGGAGTTTTTTGATTACTTACTCAGTGTCTTTGCTGGTTATCAGAAATTTTCTGTTTCCTTCTGTTTCAGTTTTGGTAGTTCATATGTTTCTAGGAATTCATCCACTTCTTCTGGGTTGTCCAGTTTGTTGGCATATAGTTTTTCGTAACATTCTCATGATTTTTTGTATTTCTTGGTTTTATTTCTCTTCTCTCATTTGTGATTTTATATTGAGTCTTTTTTTTTAACAAATCTGAGAGGATTAAAGAACTAACTCATGGTATCATTGAACTGTTGTTTTAGTTATGTATCAGTAATTTCTACTCTGGTCTTTATTAGTTCCTTCCTTCTGCTGGTTTTAGGTCTTGTTTGTTCATTTTCTAGCTCTTTTTGGTGTAAGGTTAGGTTGTTTGAGACTTCTCTTGCTCTTGAGGTAGGCTTGTATTGCTATATACTTCCCTCTTAGAACTACTTTTGCTGCATCCCAAAGATTTTGGACCATTGTGTTGTCATTTGTTCCCATGTACTTTTTTATTTCTTTGATTTCCTGGTTGACTTACTCATTATTGAGTAGCATGTTCTTTAACCTCCATATATTTTTGATCTTTCCAGATTTTATCCTGTGGTTGACGTCTAGTGTCAATAGCATTGTGGTCTGAAAAGATATACATGGTATGACTTCAGTCTTCTTGAATTTATTCAGGCTAGTTTTCTGGACTAATATGTGATCTGTTCTATAAACTGTTCCATATGTAATTGAAAAGAATGTGTATTCTGTTTCATTTTAGGATGGAATGTTCAGAATCTATGCATTAAATCCATCAGACTCAGTGTTTCATTCAAAGCCATTGTTTCCTTGCTGATTTTCTGTTTAGATGAACTGTTAATGTAAGTGGGGTCTTAAAGTCCCCACTTACTATATTACCATTGATCAGTTCCTTTATTTTTGTAATTATCTGTGTATTTGAGTGCTCTTACATGTAAATGTCATATTTACAATTGTTAGTTTCTTGTTGAATTGTCCCTTTTATTACTATATAGTGTCTGTGTTTGTCTCTTGTTACAGTCTTTGCTTTAAAGTCTGTTTTGTCCAATATAAGTATTGCTACTCCAGCTTTCCTTTGATAGCCATTTGCATGATAAATATTTCTCCATCCCCTCACGTTCCATTTGCCTTTGTCTTTAGGTCTAAAATGAGTCTCTTATAGGCAGCATATAGATGGGTCTTCCTGTTTTATCCATTCTGTCACCCTATCTTTTGATTGGAGTGTTTAGTACATTTATAGTTAATGTATAATTATAGATAGATAGGTAAGTAGGAGGTAGGTATTGCCATTTTATTACTTGTTTTGTGGTTGATTCTGGAGATTTTCTCTGATCCTTTCTTATCTCTTTCTTGTCTTTCGGGTTTGCTGATTTTCTTTAGTGATATATTTGGATTTCTTTCTCTTTATTCTTTGCATATTTACTAGTGGTTTTTGACATATGGTTACCATTCTATTTGTATATAACATCTTTTATATATAGCAGTTTATATTAAGTTGATGGTTAAGTTTGAACGCATTCTTCTCTTCTCTCCACATTTTAGGTATGTGTTACTATATTTTATATCCCTTTTTTGGCGAGTTCCTTGATACTATCACTTTTGGTCTTTCCATTCATAGAGTCCTCTTTAATATTTCAGGGGGCTGGTTTAGGGATCATGAACTCCTTTAGTTTTTGTTTAGGAAACTGTTCATCTCTTTTTCAAACTGAATGATAGCCTGTCTGGATAAAGTATTCCTGCTGCAGATTTTTCCCATTCAGCACTTTGAATATATCATGCCACTTCGTTCTGGCTTGCCAAGTTTCTGCTGAAAAATCTCCTGCTTGCCTTCTGGGTTTTCCCTTGTAAGTTAATGACCTTCATCTTGCTGCTTCTAAAATTTTTTCTTTTATCATATTCTGCAATTTTAATTACAGTGTGTCTTGATGTTGATCTGCTTTTATTGATTTTGTTGGGGGTTCTCTGTGCCTCCTGGATCTTAATGACTGTTTCCTTCCCCACATTAAGGAAGTTTCTAGCTATTACTTCTTCAAATAAATTTTCTGCCCCTTTATCTCTCTCTCTCTTCTGGGACTCCTGTAGTATAGATGTTATGTTTGATGGCCTTGCTGAGTTCCCTAAATCTATTTTCATATTGCCCAAGTCTTTTCTCTTTTTTTTTCAGCTTGATTATTTTCCATTGCTCTTGTCTTCTAGGTCACTAGTTCGTTCCTCTGCTTCTTCCATACTGTTGTTTGTTCCATCAGGCATGTTTCTTACCGCATTTATTGAATGCTTTATGTCTCCTATGTTGTTTCTTACCTGTCAGGGGTCTTATTTGTGCCTTCCACTTTTTTCTCGAGTCCAGTGAATATCCTTATGATCATTGCCTTAAATTCTCTATCAGACATGTTACTTATAGCCATTTCACTTAGATTTTTGGTCATGGCTTTATGCTAGTCTTTCATTTGGGATAAATTTCTCTCTATTTTGTCTGCCTCCCTGTGTCCATTTCTCTGTGTTAAGAAAGTCAGCTGTGTCTTCTGCTCTTGAAAGTAGTGACTTTATGAAGAAGCAGTCCTAGAATGCCCTGGACTACATTGTGCTCTGTTCACCAGAACATGGTACTTCAGGAGATTATCCTGTATGTAGTGCTTTTGTCTTGGGGTTTTGTCTAAGTTAACTTTCCTGTTCATGCAGCCATTTGCACTGACACTCTCAACCTTTTGTGAGCTGTACTTGGTCTCTGTGGTGTTAGTGGGACCTAGGCAGGCTGGCTCTTGAAGGGGGTGTCCACTAGTGAACTTGGAAGCTGGAAGGCAGTGTTAGGAAATTGTGCACTAGACCACTAGTCCTCTGCCAGGTTCCTCAAAGCATGAAGTGGCTAGGGAGATGCCTAGGTGGGGTATGTGCAAATTTAACAGAATTTGCCCGGAGTAGGTGAGTGCTCAGGACACCTGTTGGCTGTGGCGCACTGCTAGCAAGTTATGTAGCGGTTGTCTGTACAGCCTCACTTCCTGCAGGTTGCTCTGTGTTAGTGCTGAGGTGGGGGTGGGGAATGGCTCCCACCAGCTCTCTCCTTTTCAGAGAAATCCTCCAACATGCTCCTAAATCGGTATGAACAGATCTGTCTCCTGGGTGCCCTCAGCATGATGTAAACTTCGTTTTTATGTTACTACTTGATACAGACTGCTGTCTCTTTAAGGGTGGTGACCCAGTGATAGTTGGCACATTGCTGAGTCCTCCAACTTTTAAAGCTCCAGACTCCCAAGATCCAATGGTTTTATAAACTCCCAGAATTCAGCCACTCTGGTTTTTAAAGCCAGATGTAATGGGGATTACTCTCCCCATGTGAGCTTCCTGGTGCGAGTACCCATTTCTCTGTCCTTGCTGTGCACCCAGCTCCCTCCCTTCAGTGGGCAGCCTCCCTCTGCCTTTCTGACCTTCCTAAACTTTTAGATGCAGTTGCTTCCCTGTATTTAGTTGTGGAGTTTGTTCTGCCAGCCTTCAGATTGCTCTTCAGTTTAATGACTTGGATGTGTATGCTGTCTAGTTGTAAATGTAGGACGGGGGGAGCTCAGGGTCCTCCTACTCTGTCATCTTCCCAAGTTCCTCTTTGTACAATGGGTATTTTTTTATTTAAGTAATTTCTACCCCCAGTGCTCACTTCGGCAGCACATATATTTAGTAATTTCTACCCCCAGCATGGGCTCAAACTCAACAATCACATGCTCTTCCAGCTGAGCCAGCAAGGCACCCCTGTACAGTGGTATTTTAGAAAATGGCTTTTATGTTATATCACAGTAAAGTCGGAAATTGCAGTAAGCAAAAACTGTACACAATTTTCAGACTCTAATGCAACAAACCTAAAATTAATAAAAACTTTTCTAAAAAGTTTTTCCCTTATATTCTATGTCAGGGAAGAAATAAATTTAATAAACTATTAAGGAAACAAGACAATTCTGTGTATAAAAACTGATAGGATATGCTTAAAAATTGTACTTAGGTTATTAAACGTAGGGGAAATGCTTAAGGAACAGAGAAAGGATTTAGTTATTATGGGAGAGGAGAGAGAATCAGTAAAATAAACACAAACCTTTGGCCCATGTAAATTTGGAGAAAATGGACCAAACCAAAAATTAGAACCTCAGATTTAGTCAAAATGCAACAAATTTGCATCAAGGAAAGAAATAATTTACTAAGAAATATGAATAAAATTAGATTCGGTGTCAAAGAATTGCTTCAACTAACAAGCTGGATATATTTTTTCTAGCAGTTTCTTTTACACATTTAATTTAACAAAGATGACTCCATTTCCACATAGTTTTTTTTAGAATATTACAAAGACAACTTGGTGGTGTGTTTTATTAAAGGTTTGTCTAATCTGATTATTAGATATAAAAGCATTGCATATGTCCACCAAAAAAAAAAGATGTATCTCACGTTCATATACAGAAATCTTAAATGTCATAAAATATATTTCTCCAGTGGCCATCTGTGATGTTTAATTTGAGTTTATTATTGACAAGTCATAAAATATTAACAGGGTATTCACCTTGACAGCATTGGGGGGGGGCAGGGTACACCACACACACTGTAGGCTATGTGAATGGTGCTCCCTATGTCATACAGTGCCTACAGTTTTGCAAGGTAGCCCTGGGTTAAAACAGTTCTTATGTTCTTGCTGGAAGATGTTAGTATTGGCTACCTAAAAGGTCTCAAAGGAAAGGAGCATATCAGTAGTTATATTTTGGCTTGATTTTTCCTTTTCAGATTTAGGAAGTTACGGACATTGAGTAACAAGCACCATATGTAGCTCTTTCTTGTGACTGTTCAGGACAAGGAACCAGGTAAGTGATGACTCAACATGGTCTTATTGCTCGCCTCTTATGTCTACAGATGGTGAGCAGGATGGAACAGCTGCAAGTATGGATGCTTCTACCCAGGGCTTATTAGAAGGCATTGGGCTTGATGGTGACACACTGGCTCCCATGGAGACAGATGAACCTACTGCTTCAGACTCTAAAGGCAAATCTAAAATCACACCTGCTATGGCTGCCAGAATCAAACAAATCAAGCCTTTATTGTCAGGTGAGTGATTTTCCTCATTCTACTCCCTTTTCTGGCTTTCAGAGCCTTAACCAGTTTGAGACAAATTCAGTTGGTATGGCTCTGTTGTTTCCTTTAAGGAACTTGTAAACGTTGGTGGCTCATTTTCAGGTGGTATCTTATGATAGGCTCTGTACTAACTGCTAGGGATACAGGGATAAGAGACTTACTTCCTGAAAGTCATGTTTTAAAATTCCTTCCTTGCTACTCATTCTTCAACTACTACAAATGATTCCTGCTCTTACCATTCCACTGAAATGACTCACCAGCGACCTGTTGCTACGTCCATTAGATACTCTTCAGTCCTCTTCTAACTTGTCTGCACTTGTCTGCAGCATGATAGTCAGCCCATCACCTCAAAATACTCTTCTTGGTTTCTGTGGTGTTAAACTCTCCTGCTTTCCTGTTACCTGTTTGGCTACTACACCCAGTGTGCTTTTCCTTTCTCTATTCATTAATGACATGACATGACTGATTCATGTTTTAATAATGTCATTTTGGCAGCTCTGTGGAGACATTAACATGATATAAGACTGCATTAAGGATGTTCACTGATCTGTCCTTGTCTTCTTTTGCCCTTTAATGTAATATCAGTGTTTGGAGAACGTGTTTTGTGTGTTCCTTAATATTTGTCACTTTCTGACACCTTAATGTAGAGGAAGGTGAAGACCTAACTCTTGAGAATCTGGAGCTCTGCCCCAAAGCAAGCAGAAAATGGCCTTTGGTGGGGCACCTGGGTGGCTCAGTTGACTGAGGGTCTGACTCTTGATTTCAGCTCGAATTGTAAGATCAATCCCTACATCAGGCTTCTCTATCTCTTTCTGCCCCTTCCCACTCGTGCATTCACCCAGTCTCTCTATAAATTAATTAATGTTAAGAAATCCACTTATAAAATTTTTATGCTTTTCCTAGTGTTTTTTTTCCTTTGGGGATCATATATTTAATGTTGTGATCAGAAGATACATATGATAATTCTGTTAACAGTTTTGCATTTTTAAAGTATTGTGGGTATTTTAAGTGATTCTATAACCCAGCAGATGTATCATTTGCTTAACTGGTTCATACTGATCTGTTGCTTTTTCTGAAAAGGTGATTTTAACTCAGTACCTCTTTAAACGGTGTGTTTCTTATTTGTCTTTCACATTTGTTATGTATCAAGTTCCAATATACTTCTCTGTCTCCTGCTTTTAAAAGAGGCGTTTATTCTCTGTGGAACTTCCTTTTTGGATTATTAAATGTAGAAATAATTCCAAGTGTTTCCCAGGTGTTGTTGGTTAGTTATAATGAAACCATTCTGAGCATACTCTCATGCCTTATTCTGACTTTTGGTTTCCAGCATCCTCCAGATTAGGCCGAGCGCTCGCTGAACTATTTGGACTCCTTGTTAAACTTTGTGTGGGGTCTCCTGTCCGACAGAGGAGGAGCCATCATGCTGCCAGCACCACCACAGCACCGACACCTGCTGCTCGGTCCACAGCCTCGGCCCTAACTAAGCTCCTCACAAAGGGCTTATCTTGGCAGCCTCCACCATATACACCTACTCCTCGCTTCAGGTGAGTTCCGTTTGAGATACAGAATCTAATTGGTTCCTTTTGTACTTAAATGGAGAGTGAGCCACTGAACTAGAGGACTTGAAAGGTTCCCTGTTAACTCTAGATGTGTAGCCTGCACGCAGTTTAATGTACTTATATTGGTTCTTTGTAGTCTAGAGTATAGAGATTTTTAAAGCATTTATGATCAAAGTGTATTTCAGTAACCTTTTATTTTTTAGTAGGTGAGGACTGTCACCTTTTTTGCCTTAGAAGTTTTAATAACCAGACTAGCCAGCCACCCACCTGAATTTCAGTCAGTCTCTCAGTCACTTCAGTACAATGTTAAATTTTACTCTAGGCAGCTATATGAATTTCCCACCGCTTCTGTGACTCCCTCAGAGAAAGCTAAAATTTTGCTTTTTCCCCCTTTCAGGCTGACATTCTTCATCTGTTCAGTTGGTTTTACATCCCCAATGCTGTTCGATGAGAGGAAGTATCCCTACCACCTCATGCTGCAGAAATTTCTCTGCTCTGGAGGCCACAATGCTCTTTTTGAGTAAGAATCAAGTTGCTTCACAGAGAAGCATTTCTCAGAGTTTGGTCTTTGTGCCTTAGCAGCACACCACTTTCTAAATCACCTGTCCTGTGACCACAGGATACATAAAGAGTTGTAACCTTTCACATTCTGGGAACTAGCCATATTTGTCTCAGTCTTCCTTGGAGGGTGGGATTCAGCCTTTCCTAGAGATGTTTGTAAGAGTCTCTGCTTTTCTTCATCCGGTTTTTAGTGCCAGGTATACATATTTTTCTAATAGATTTACCCTTTTCTATTGTTTCTCCAATGGATAATTTTTCTGCTTCTCTTGGTCTAAAGATTCTATGCAAAGTTTCACTTATTTCATTGAAGTATAGTTGACATACAGTGTTAAACTTGTTGCGGGTGTACAACATTGTGATTTGACAGTTTTGTACATTATGCAGTGCTCATCGCAATACATGTAGTTACATCTTTTACCATATAAAGTTACTACAATATTATTATCTCTATTCCCTATGCTATAATTTTCATTTCTATGACTTGTTTATTTTATAACTAAGTTTATACCTCTTAATCCCCTTTACCTATTTCAACCATCCCCCTATCCACTATGCTCCCCTCTGGTAACAGCCACTTTGGGTTTTTTTGCTTGTTTATTCATTTTTGGCTTTAAAAAGTAAAGCTAAAAGTGGTAATCATTTTGCATTCTATATGTGTATCAAATCATCACATTGTATACCTTAAACTTATATCTGTTATATGTCAGTAATACCCCAATAAATCTGGAATAAATCCTCCCCTCAAAAAAGATAAAGCTAATAAATGATGGACAGATTAGCAGCTGTAACTGCAAGAGGAGAGATATGTAGTGGCAGTATAGATACTGGGAACCTTCTGAATGCTCCCCCCATCTAAAGTACTAATATTTTATCTCCATATTCTCTGTTATTTGAATTTTAGAACTTTCAATTGGGCCCTATCAATGGGAGGCAAAGTTCCTGTTGCTGAGGGATTAGAACATTCAGATTTACCTGATGGCACAGGAGAATTCCTAGATGCCTGGCTAATGCTAGTGGAGAAGATGGTGAATCCCACCACGGTGCTTGAATCTCCACACTCACTGCCTGCCAAATTGCCTGGAGGTGTCCAGAACTTCCCACAATTCAGTGCCCTCCGCTTCCTTGTGGTGACTCAGAAAGTGAGTATTGAGCATTCTGAAACCAAGAGGGATTTCTCATGCTAACTAGGTAGCTCTCCTTTTTTGTCCTCCTTAA
This sequence comes from Meles meles, assembly GCF_922984935.1. NCBI lineage: Eukaryota > Metazoa > Chordata > Mammalia > Carnivora > Mustelidae > Meles > Meles meles. The sequence goes on along the minus strand of NC_060087.1, from coordinate 46,742,947 downwards.
TGAAATAACTTGATTCTTGGAGAACCATTAGATCCTACTCCCAGATAGGACTGCCTTACAGAAAGGGATAGAGACCACTGGAGAATTTCCTATAGTGTAAATATTTGAACTGTAAACTTGAGATTGGTACTTCAGGTTGGATTAAAATGCCCCTTCTCTGTGCTGCTTTAGCCCTCCACAGCACTGACCTAGGGTTTTATTGTTGGCATTGACCTTTTGTGGAAAGACTGTCCCCTAAGTCTTAGATTTATTCCTCCACTGGCTTTGAATTGAGACAAAATGATCTTCACACAGCTTTTCAAATGACTTCTAGGCAGCCTTTACTTGCATCAAGAACCTGTGGAACCGGAAACCCCTAAAGGTATATGGCGGGCGAATGGCTGAGTCCATGTTGGCCATCCTATGCCACATTCTCCGAGGAGAACCTGTGATTCGTGAGAGACTGAGCAAAGAGAAGGAGGGATCTCGAGGAGAAGAGGACACAGGGCAAGAGGAAGGTGGCTCCCGCCGGGAACCTCAAGTCAACCAGCAGCAACTGCAACAGGTAGGGTCCTGGGTTCCCACTCCAGGGCTGAGACTTTGCTGCCAATAGAAAACCCACAAAGCCACAAGTATGTTCTAAGTTCACATGCCACTAAGTGTGTTGTGGGTTTTCTAATTTACGTGCCACAAAGTGCTTGGTCCTCTTAGCCAGGAGATAGCTTTAAATTTGTTCCCTCTTAGCTTTTTTTTTTTTCTCCTGAAAAGCCAAGGTATGGTTTCAGTGCTCCTAACCAGTGTAAGATTTGTGTCCTCCCAAGCATGTTGTTTAGTATTAAAACTCTTTTATAGTAGTATAGTGTAGTAGCCACTCAGTAGGCTGTGGCTATCTTGTTCTTTGGAGGCGAACTGTCCTCAGCTACTTTCTGATTTCTCTGTAGAGGAAAGGATTAAGGGTATCTCCAACAAGAGCTCTCTGCAACCTTACCTACAGAACTTACTAGTTTTTTTGAATAAATATATAAACCACATTTTGAAAATCGGAATCTAGAAGTGGAGGTGGGGGAGGCACTTAAGATCCTGACCTTTCGGTCTCACAGAGCATTTAACCTGGGAATTTATGCGTGTGTATGTATGTTCTTTTTATATCTAGGGTAGTCTTCAAATATGTCTTCTACATATACATGCCACATTTTTATTATAACCAATAAATGCTCCCTTTAAGAAAATCTGGAAATACAACAAAATATTTTAAAAGTCATTTATAACAACACACGATAGTTTTTCATCACTTAGTTTTATGCCTAATTTTTACATAATTAACATATAGTATAGAATTGTGCTATCATTAAAAAAATATTTTTCTAATTTGTTATTTTATTACTGGATGTTAATTTTCTTATTTGATTTTGTAAAACTGTCATGTATAGTTTCTTTTTGTACAGATCTTTCTGTACATCTTATAATTATTTCCTAGTAATAAAATTCTTAGGTCAGTTTCTCAGGCTCTTGTTCTGTTTCCAGTTTGTTTTCCAGAAAAATGGGGCCCAATTTTTGCTTCTACGTGTAAATCTCAGTCTTTGGATTACAGTGATCCTATTAATTATAATAACCATCTAGCTCCATTTTCTTAGAGGACAGAATTGAAAATCACCTTGGCTTCCTGCCCCATTGTATAGCTCTAATGTTTGAATACTGTGGAAGCACCAGATGGAAAGGATTATTCATTCACCTGTTTGAGCTTATTTCTCAGTTCATATTAAGTTAGAAAAACTTCTTTCCATCTTGAAAGGGTTTCTTCCCCCTTTTTTTTTTTTGAAGGTTTTGTTTGTTTATTTGAGAGAGAGATTGAAAGAGAGGGTGAGAGGGGAGAAGGTCAGAGGGAGACTCCCCGTGGAGCTGGGAGACTGATGCAGGACTCAATCCTGGGACTCTGGGACCATGACCGGAGCTGATGGCAGTCGCTTAACCAACTGAGCCACCCAGGGGCCTGGTTTCTGCCTTCTTAAAATGCATTTGGATTTCTCTTTTACTGCCATTTCTGAGATCCTGCATTCTTTTTGTAGCTCATGGACATGGGCTTCACAAGGGAACATGCCATGGAGGCCCTGTTGAACACCAGCACCATGGAGCAGGCCACAGAGTACCTTCTAACCCACCCTCCCCCAATCATGGGAGGAGTCGTTCGGGTAAGTTGCTTGGGGGCTCTAATTTTGTAGGCATTGGTTTGGCTGCTGATATGTTTTTTCTTCTGTTGTACTTCCATCATTGGCCTTCCCTTCGAAAACTACTTTTCATTTTCAGACTTCTGCATGCCAATATTTTCATTTTGTGATAACTCTTGGTTCTAGAATGTAATCAGAGCAGAAGCTTCCTATCTCCCAGCCATGCAAATTACTGGACTTTTTTTTTTTTGTAGAAGAACTGTTAAATTACCCAGTCAGAAAGCAATAGAAGAAACTCCCTTTTCTGAGCTGCAGAATAAGTGGTCACATTGAAACCCCCTTCCTATGCTTAACTTCATTGTGATTTTCCCTCTCTGTTACTATAATGACCAGATAAGCCTAGTTGGGTTTGACTGTTAACAGAGCAACATACGGAGCACCTTCTCCTCTAAAACTTGAGCACAGGATGTCTGATTCCCTGTAAGTTGGTATGTGCTTTGTTGCTGGATTTCCTGTTGTTGCTCTGTAGGATCTGAGTATGTCTGAAGAGGACCAGATGATGAGAGCAATTGCCATGTCTCTGGGACAGGATATCCCAATGGATCAAAGAGCGGAATCACCTGAGGTAACTAGGAAACATGACATCCAAAAGGGTCTGACACATTAATCTTAGTATTTTTATGGAAAGATAATTGGAGGAATTAATATCTAAAGAAGGACATGGGGATATTCATTCATCCCAACTTTGCCATCACGATACACTGTATTGACCTGAAGCTTTAAGCGAGGCCCATGAATTGTTAACCTTTACTGTCAAATAAGAGACCCAAAATGTACTTGGTAGTGTTCATTAGGCCAGTTTTGGCTGTCTGTACTTAGGTCACAGTTACTTTAGTTTACTATATTGGCAGAGAATGCAGGACAGTGTCTCCAAATGATTTTGTGGGAGGCTGCAATATAGGATGCTGTAAATAGATTGGCAATACTTTAAGGGTTGGAAACATCCTCGTCCTCTGCTTTCTTGTGTTGCCTTAGCCTTTGAGGCTGCCCTCATGAATGATTACCACACCCTGAAGAATGTATCACCTGCTTGAGGAAAAGGTAGTGGGTCTTCAGTATGGTAGGGCAGTGCATTCTTGGAGTGTTCCCTGTTTTTCTTAAACTCTCCCATATGCTATCATTCTTTCTTCCCTGCCTCCAGGAAGTTGCTTGTCGGAAGGAAGAGGAGGAACGGAAAGCTCGGGAAAAGCAGGAAGAGGAAGAAGCTAAATGTCTAGAGAAATTCCAGGATGCTGATCCATTGGAACAAGATGAGCTCCACGCTTTCACAGATACCATGTTGCCAGGTTGCTTTCACCTTCTTGATGAGCTGCCGGACACAGTGTACCGGGTTTGTGATCTGATCATGACTGCAATCAAACGTAATGGAGCTGACTATCGAGACATGATTCTGAAGCAAGTAGTCAATCAGGTAGGTTCTCCAGGAGCCAGAAGAGGAAAGTGTTATATCCAACTAATGAATCGTTGAACACTATATCAAAAACTTAACGATGTAGTACATGCTGGCTTAATTGAATATAGCTTAAAAGTTTTTTTTTTTGAAGTGTGTAAAGTGGTTTTTCTGCCATCATCAAACTGATTTTTTTAAATGAAACTTTTTTTGTATATTGTTTGTTTTGGTTTGTTTTAATCCAGTACAGATATATTCTCTTTGAATTCTTTAGATTTGGTAATCTCGCTCTTTCTTGAATGTTCCTTGCAAAAAGTGAATAAGCTACTTCATAAAAAATGTCTTTGAAAGGAAGAAACAGGGCTCTCTTTTTCTAGGCATCTCTTCTGAAATTCATCTAAAATGTCCCAAGTGTTTCTTACTCTTGAGCGGAGTTAGGTCCCATGGACTAACAGTGAATAAATGTTTCATTTTCCCTCTCGTATGTAACAACCACATCAACAAAAAAGTTCTCATAATGAATAGCTGTGACCTGGTATTTCTGGTATTTGTTATTTTTTAAACTTTTCCTCATTATGAAATTAACATACACTAATTGTATACATTACTACCTTTTTTTTTTTTTTTTACTATTCATGGGAGTTTTTTTTTAAAGATTTTTGTTTATTTAGAGAGAGAAAGCATATGAGGAGGAGAGGCAGAAGGAGAGGGGGAGATAGAGAATCTCAAGCAGACCCCACACTGAGCACAGAGCCCGACACAGGGCTCAGTCTCAGGACCCAAATCAAGTCAGATGCTTAACTGACTGAGCCACCCAGGTGCCCCTACAATTCACGTTTTTAAATCATTGAAATCTTTTACATATTTTTTGAAGTCAAGAAGCAGAGGAAAAAATCAAAGTGTGATGTATGGAAGCATAACTTTAGTGTATGGAAATATCACAAAAGTAAAAGGCAAACTGGATAAACCTTTTTTTCTACGTAAGAATAAGACCCAGGTTTAGTTATCTTTATATAAAGATCTTAAAGAAATGATTTCAAGAAAACTAAAACTTAGAAAAGAGCAATTATGTCAGATTTATAAGAAATTTAATGTGCAAACTAAAGGAAGACCAGCATTTCTGACATTCTGGTTTATTTTTGTTCTTAATGGTAATTCTGGGACAGATGTAGTAAAAGATTACTGGTGGAAGTGTAAGTTGGTAGAAGCTTTGTGGTGTTGACTGTGTATCAGAAATTTATTCTCCCTAGAAATTTTTTAAATATTAATTTCCTTTAACTTACTAACTTCTTAGCTTCTTGTAATCTAGCCTAAGAAAATCATCTTTTGGAGGTGCTCCTTTCGTAGCATACATCTTTTGATACAGACACTAAGTCCATATAGTAAATGTTTTACTATTTACTCACCCTCCTTCAGCAAATGTGTTGGGAAAGAGGGAGTATTTTACAAGGTTGAGTGTTTTGACAAACCTTATTATACTCTGTCTACAGTTACCTGACTTGGCCACTTACGTGCTTTTATAGGTATGGGAAGCTGCTGATGTATTGATCAAAGCTGCTCTTCCGCTGACAACAAGTGACACAAAAACTGTGTCAGAGTGGATCAGTCAGATGGCCACCCTGCCCCAGGCCTCCAATTTGGCTACTAGAATCTTGCTTTTAACACTGCTTTTTGAGGTAAGATTTAGATTTTTTTTTTTGGTTCCTGTGATTCATTAAAGAATTATAACACATGTACCATTTGAGACCTTGAAGATGGTGGAAATATAAGGCATGATCTCTGCATTTCATGAGCCCACAGTTTCTGAATGGCTGTAAGACATGTAATTAAGTGCAAAATGCAATGTTTTGTGCCACATAAATAACATAAAGAATTTTCTCTGAGTTCAGGAGGAGGGCTAATGCATCACTTCTGGATATAATGAGGAAAAGGCTTCTCAGAACAAATATTAATTAATTGTGTCATAGAGGATTTGGGGGAGCGGTAGTTAAAAGTTTTTTAGAATGACCATCATAGTATAGTTATGGAATAATTTGGGCCTCTCTGAAGAAACCTAACTGGCAGCCGAAGAGTAGGAGCGGGTGTGGAAATTGGATAAAAGGCATCAGAAAAAATCTGATTCTTCCTCATACCTGGTCAGTCACCAGATTATTTTAGGCAAAAGAGTGGTTTGGCCAGGACATGTTCTTTTTCCAGCCAATACAAGAATTAGGAGGCAACTGACCTTGAACAAGTGACTCTTCATTTGTAGCTCATGTTTAATAGTAAAGCCTAAACTTAATTGAGTAAATCCTTTACAACTGCTGAGGAGATTAAGTCCAATATATGTCATATTGTGTGTCTACAGTCTTGACTTTCCTTTATGATGGAAGTTGTGATTCTTACTATGGCACTTGTGAACGGATACTTCGGGGAAAGATTGCAAAGTACTCAATGTTGGGGTCCCCAGTAACATAATATGGAGAGAAATCACTTAAGAATCCCCTCCCTTTTAAAAATCAAAGGACTGGTCTTATATTTTCTTCTAGTCCTTTTCCTGTGCATTTAAACAATTAGACTGTTTAGAAACTTTTGTATCATATATTCTCAGTATTATATTATGAATGTTTTCCTAAGCCATGTATACATTCCATCTTTTGGGTGTCCCCTAGTTTACTTAAATAATTGCCTGTTGTTGGACATTTAAATTTCTTCTAGTGCACCCCCTATAAAGGAACTACTGTAGTGTAGGCCCTATAGGGGATCTGTACTAATCATTGCTGTATTTAATTATTCCATCTTCCTGGAAAGAATGTAAAGGTTCTCTGTAACAGAAGCTTTTTAACTTCAACATAATTAAGACTGTGTAACCTAGATGACAGCCCTTAATGATATCAATGATATTAATAACAGCTTCTGTATTAAGTATGTGCTGATGTACCAGGCACCGTGTTGGGCATTAGAGAGAGTGAGCGAACATACACACACACTTCATTTAATCACCACAATTAACACTGGAGGTAGAAATAATTATTTCCGGTGACCCCTGGGAGTCTAGACACTGAAGGCCTAGAGAATTTAAGTAACTCCTCTCAGATCACACAGCTGGTTGGTGGTGGAAGTGGAATTTGAATTCATCCAGTTCTCTTAATGTTCTTCCTGTACTACACTAATCCTTAATACTGAGTAGAAGTTGGGATTTATGTTTTTTCTTTGGTCAATTAGGAGTTGAAGCTACCTTGTGCCTGGGTGGTTGAATCAAGTGGCATCCTCAATGTCCTAATCAAACTCTTGGAAGTCGTTCAGCCCTGCCTACAGGCTGCAAAGGAGCAAAAGGAGGTCCAAACCCCAAAGTGAGTGACTTTTATTTCACCTGATTTCACTTCTGTTCCCCTTACACTTGGGCCCTAAAGTGTAAGGGCCTGAATCAGGCACTTTCCTAGGGCATGTATAGGACAAATCTTGAATACTCCTGTGGTTTGAAAATAGTTGAGGTCCCTAATGAAATCAAATAAGTTTTCCCATATTATGCAAGTTTCTGACTTTCCTAGAGTAAATCATTTCTTTTTTAGGTGGATCACCCCAGTGTTGCTCCTGATAGATTTCTATGAAAAGACAGCCATCTCCTCTAAAAGAAGAGCCCAAATGACTAAGGTATATAATACATGGTTGGTAAAACTACTTAGCTTCTCAAGGCAAGAATAGACCAGGAGAGAATATGGGAGAGTGGTAAAGAATTAGGAGAAAGCTCCCTGATTAAGATATAAATCTCTTGAGGAATCAGAGTAATTCTAGATTTCTCTTCCGCATGGTCAGTTAGAATTATTTTTCTATGGGGCTGCTTGCAAAAGGGCCCAAAACTACTCTGGAAGTAAATATTAAAGGAGTGTGCTATCTCCAAAGAAAGGGAGAGTGGCTTTTATACAGCAATTCCTTCAAAAGCCAAATGCTCCTTAAAAAAAAAGAGAGAGAGATTTTATTTATTATTTATTATTTTTTTTAAGAGAGGGAGGAGAGAGGGGCAGAGAGAGACTCTTAAGTAGACCAAGAGTCAGACACTTAACCGACTAAACCACCCAGATGCCCCAAGGCACATGGATCTTTATATGAAAATTATATATGTCACGTTATCTCAGTGCCTTCTCAGAAACAGAAATTTTTGTTCCTGCCTATCCAAAATGTTTCCTATTTGTAGAAAAACAATTGGAAACAAAAGGAAAGCTGAGAATTGCAAGACAAAGGTATAGAGGGTTTTGTGCCACTGAAGGGGCTTAGGAACTTGAGGGTTAATGCATACAAAAATTTCTCTCTTGGCTCTCAAAATTTCATTAAATGTTGGGTGTTACTTCTTTTTCCTGGGTTAGCTTTAGTAGTGAACAGATGAAGTTACTATTTCTTCTAACAATGAACCTTGTAGGAAATACAGTTAAACTTTGTGTTCTTATATTTAGTATCTACAGTCCAACAACAACAATTGGCGCTGGTTTGATGACCGCTCTGGGCGTTGGTGTAGTTACAGTGCAAGCAACAACAGCACAATTGATTCTGCCTGGAAATCTGGAGAGACAAGTGTGCGTTTCACTGCAGGCCGAAGAAGATACACAGTCCAGTTCACTACAATGGTTCAGGTACATGCTCACTCAGTGCTATAAACTTTACTGAAATGAGGGGAAGGTACTGGGTGTGCTTTTTGGCTTGCTTCTTCCAGCAGTCCTCACATGTTCTAAGAAGCACTGTTACCACTACTAAATTGGGTGTAATTTACAGAGAATGGAGTCTTCCTAAAGTCATTAGTGAGACCATGAATCAGTCTGTGGCAGTTTGATACTGTTCCATCCAGAAATGATTTTAAGTGTTAGTGATGGTATCTGCTCTGTTGGAAAGTTCCTAGTTTGTTATATGGCCTTATTTATGCTACTTTCCTTCTGGGAACCTTAGGCTTTCTCTATAAATGATAGGGATGGGAAAATTGCCAGGGTTCCCTCCTATTACAGGATTTTGCCTGGGAGTTCCAAAACCCCTCTTATAGTTTTTTTTTTTTGTAGAGATATTCTTTGTCTCCTTGAAATTCTAGGTTAATGAAGAAACAGGGAACCGGCGCCCTGTGATGTTGACTCTCCTGAGAGTACCACGGCTGAATAAAAACTCGAAAAATAGCAATGGACAGGAGCTAGAGAAGACACTGGAAGAAAGCAAAGAAATGGATATCAAACGTAAAGAAAATAAAGCCAGTGGTATGGACTTTTAGTTTTGAGTCTTTCAGGATATGTTATATAAAGCTTAGCATGTCTTTATGGCTTAAATTTTGGCCAGCTTCGTCATGAGTGATTTTCTTATCCATCAGATTGCTTGATGACTTGAAGATCAACAGTCCTTTTTATATGCCCCTTCATCTGGTCTTGGAATTGGTGTTTTGTATGTTTCTCTTAATAAGGACCCAGGTGCTTTACCTGGCTCTGAGGGAGATATGCAGGAGGAAATGTCAAGTTAAACTCTCTGAACTCTTACTTTCTTATTTGTAGATACTCCTCTGGCCCTAGAAGGTACAAATACTGAAAAGGAGACAAGCCTGGAAGAAACAAAAATTGGGGAGATCCTAATCCAAGGCCTGACAGAGGATATGGTGACTGTTCTAATCCGGGCCTGCGTGAGCATGCTAGGAGTCCCTGTGGACCCAGACACTTTGCATGCCACCCTTCGCCTCTGTCTGAGGCTCACCCGAGACCACAAATACGCCATGATGTTTGCAGAGCTGAAGAGTACCCGCATGATCTTGAATTTGACCCAGAGCTCAGGCTTCAATGGGTTTACTCCCCTGGTCACTCTTCTCTTAAGACACATCATTGAGGACCCCTGCACCCTCCGTCATACCATGGAAAAGGTGAGTCTTTGTGGTGGCAGAAGCTGTTTTAACTCTGTATCAAACCTTTGTTCTCCTTGGTCTCAGAACAGATATATTTCTGGTTCTTCATAAGGTATATATATAGTTAGATACATAGACTATGCTTTGTCTGGCAAACTTTACCAAATACGTGATCTGGTGCTTGCTTAGATATGGTAGATTGTCCCATTGGATGACATTTTTTAAAAAGTAGAACATAACATTTTCTATCCTTAAATTTACTATAGTTAATAAATCTTACCTATGAAGTTCTCTCTGGCAATACATACAGGTCTTTCAAACCAAAAACTATTAATGAGGAATGGGATACCTTCCGCCAAGTTCGTGTCTTAATTACATTATAGGAGTATTTCTCTTGTGTTCACCTATTTTCCAAACACTGTATTCTGGGGTTGTAAAAGTAGTAAAGTTTTGGGAATACTTATGATATACCAGACATTTTAATAAGCTCCTTACAGATACCCATTGTGCAATCAGAAAACTGAGGCATATATGTTCATTTTAGCAAACGTATACAGTTGAAGAAATGACAAAACAATTAGAAAAAATGAAAGTATTTTTAACAACAACATTAAGAAAGCAGAAGAGTAGGGAAGACAAATGTCTTATTTCCTCCTCCTAATTCTTTGTCAGCAGTCATCATGTGAATGTTAGTGGACTTCCATTTTTTTCTCTTGGGACACCAATTACCATATTTATAAGTAGTGCTGCAATATGCATTTTTTTGCATAGCTTTGTTGCATTTAGCTTTGTTTTTCTTAGGGATTCCTAGAAATCGGGTCAAAATGTATAAATATTTTTTAACTTGCCAGAAAAGGGGTACCACTTTATACTTCCACAGGTGTGTGAGTATACATCTCAAATTCAGCATTTGGGAAGGCTAGGAGCTGGCACTTACATGTGAGAGCTATAATTTATATGGATGATCAGTGGTCTAGATGTATTTCCCAATTTCTATGAAGATCACATGCCATCTGGTGTAATAATTGATAGTTTTGGGATATGCTGAATACTGTAACTTTTTTTATAATCAGGAAGTAGTGGGACTTAAAAGACCAAGTGCATCTTTTCTCAAAAATCTAAAGCTGTCATCTGCTGTCTTGAGGCAGAGTTTGGACAGTATTTTAATCCTTGGTAACTCTTCCTTGAATGCAATTGTATTTTTGGAAAGTGGTCTTATCAGCAGTGTTTCTTCTTCTTTTCACAAGGTGGTTCGCTCAGCAGCTACAAGTGGAGCTGGTAGTACTACCTCTGGTGTTGTATCTGGCAGCCTTGGTTCTCGGGAGATCAACTACATCCTTCGTGTCCTTGGGCCAGCTGCATGCCGCAATCCAGACATTTTCACAGAAGTAGCCAACTGCTGTATCCGCATTGCCCTTCCAGCCCCTCGAGGGTCAGGAACTGGTGAGTTTTCCCTTCCCCTAGCCTTTGAGATATTGAAGTCTATGGCCTAGTATAACCCCAGAGATTTTCTGTGAAGAGACCTGTAACTTGGAAAGCCTCTTTGGTAGGCAAGTGTTGGGACATTGACTGGTCATGTGGGCCAATTCAGAGGTACTTCAGTAGCTTCTTACTTGCCCTGTGGTAATCCCTGCCAGAGAAAGCAAGGTCTCATTCAATTTAGTCCTTGCCTTCAAAGAATTTGTCTTGGTGTGACAACAGAGCTTCTATACACTGTGAATGGTTTACAGAGAGAGTGGTAATTGACAGACAGGTAGACATGTGATGACTCACCTAATGCAGTAGAGAGTACTCAGTATCAGTGTGTTCTTGCTCAAAATGTTCAACCTATATTTAATTACAAGGAAACAACTAAATGCAAATTGTGAGATATTCTATAAGGCAGCTAACCTAGACTCTTCAAAGTATTAATGTTCTAAAGGGGAAAAAAATGCAAGGTTATCCTAGGTGATAAAAGGAAACTAGAAAGAACTACCAACCTTGATGTGATTCTGAACCCAATAAAGAGATTGAGAGAAATTTGAATACTGACTATGTATAGTCAGATAATTATTTCTTTGTTAAATGTCTTGGGTGTTATGATGGTATTGTGGTTATGTAGGAAAATATCCCCAATCTTAAGTGCAGGTAAATATATTTATGGGTAGACAAATGTTGATTCTAGATGAAAGTATGGGTGTTATTTATTCTAACCTTTAAACTTTTCTGTAGGGTTGTGGGTTTTCTTTTTAAAATAAAAGGTAGGTTGGGAAGGGGACTCTTTTATCTTGGGAGCCTCAGATACGTACCTGGCTCTATGTGCTGAGCATTTCTCATGTGTGATCTCATTTAAACCTCAAATTTTAGGAATTAAAAAAATAGGAAAATTAAGGTTTGTTTAAGTAATTTGGCCATTATCCTGTAACAGAACTAGATTTCAGAATGAAGTCTCCCCAATTACAAAGACTGTATTCTTTTTTTTTTTTCTTTAAAGATTTATTTGTTTGTTCATTTGCATGGTGGGGGCGGGGGGGTGCAGAGAAGCATATTGCCAGCTGAACATGGAGCCTGATTATGTGAGGCTCAATCTCATGACCCTGAGATCATGACCTGAGCTAAAATGAAGAGTCAGACACTTAACCGACTGAGCCATCCAGGCACCAGGCAAAAGGCGTACTCTTTTTTGTGTATATTCTATTTACTATTTGGTACTGCTCTAATAAATCCTGTGGGATTTAGAGAAAGTAAAAGCCAGAGTTTCTAGTAGGCTACTTGAATGTTGTTTGTAAGTGGCCACCTGTCCCAAGCTTACAGGTTATACAAACCCCCTTCTGAGTCTTTATCCCCAACCAAGGGTAGGTACTGGTTCACTATTGACTGATTTTTCTGTCTCACTTTGGCTTAGCTTCAGATGATGAATTTGAGAATCTTAGAATTAAAGGTCCTAATGCTGTACAGCTGGTAAAGACAACCCCTTTGAAGCCCTCGCCTCTGCCTGTCATTCCTGATACTATCAAGGAGGTGATCTATGATATGCTGAATGCCCTGGCTGCATATCATGCTCCAGAGGAAGGTATGTAGCTACCGTACCTCAGAAGTCTGGGCACTTTGCCTGGATATTTCAACCAACTTAGTCTTAATGAGCACTCACTGTGTGCTCATGTACTGGGAAGCAAGATGAATAAATCATAGGAAGTCCTTTTCTGAAAAAAACTAGTGGTCATACGTTACAACAGATGGCAAAGTAGTGGTGAATCCTAGAGCAAGGCACCTGACTTAGTGGGGGTTGGGGCCTGTAGGAAAGTTTCTTAGGTGGTTTCTAAAGTGAGTCTTAAATTATCATTTAAGAGGAGATGAGGAGAATGCTGACATATTCGAGTCCATCCCATACAGAGGAAAGAATAAACAAAGATTAAAGAGGAGATAGTATCTTGTGGACAGAAAAATAAATACCAAGGAGTCTCTAATATTTTCATTCTCAGAAACAAAAACATCTTTATCTCCCAAAAAACTGGGATCAGTATTAGAAGGTGTAGTTAGGCTTCCTGACCTTTGAGAGCACCATCTTAATCCACCTTTATTCCTAGCTAAGGTGCTGCTTATAAGTACTGGGAAAGTCATGAATGAATTACTTGGAACCTCAGCTTTCATTCCAGTCATATCCTTCTGGATTTTATTTGGGACATATTTCTTTGGTAGGTCTCAGAGAATTACCAAAAATTGATGAAGATAGTCTTTACTAGGTCAAGAAAATCTGAGTCTTTGGTGCTTTTCATCCATTCAGCACTCTGATCTGTAAAGAGCTCCTTGTTTCTTCTACAACCATAGAACCTTTACTCCACCTCATATCTTCCCCCACCCCAGAAAATAATTTAGCTATATAGCCAGGGCAACTAGTTATTGACCTCTGTTACATTAGGCATAATAACTGGCTATGTTCATTTAAGCTTAGTGACAGCTGAGGAAAGTTGAGCAGACCAAGTAGATTGCCTGTGGTCACAAAACTAGTTAGTGAAAGAATGAGCCTTTCATCCATGCTCTTTTGGTTATACTACATTTCTCCTCTTCAGTGAAAGCCTGGCAATATCACCATATAAATAGTCATGGTAAGTTGGAGTGAAATTGACCAAGCTGCCAAATAGGCATTGGAATTGCACAGTTACAGATGAGTTTTGTTTTTGTTTGCTTTTCTAGCAGAGAAATCTGACCCTAAACCTGGGGGTATGACCCAAGAGGTTGGCCAACTCCTACAAGACATGGGTGATGATGTATACCAGCAGTACCGGTCACTTACTCGTCAGAGCAGTGACTTTGATACACAGTCAGGTTTTTCCATTAATGTAAGTCAATTCCAACCTCCTATTTCCTTTTCCCTTTCCAATACCTGTGTATTCTCCATATTTAGGGTTATGCTAGGGAAATTTCAAAGTTACTGATTTTGATATACCTGTCAATTATCTGTTGCCTAAAACTGAAGATAAATTTAGGGTGTCCCTGGGATTTTTCCCTGTTTGGATTGGAAACATTTCCTTAAACTCATTTTTCATTCTCATTTTTCTCTGTCCTTGCTCCCCAGTCTCCCAGTCACTGTTTATAATGATTGCTTCCCACAGATTATAGTACATAGCAGGTGAAGGTGGTTAAAAGATAGCCAAGAGAATCTGTAGCATTTACAATGAGTATCCTGGGAAGGGATCCTACCATTTAGGGATAATTATCTTTGAAATTAATAATGGCTCATGAATATTCTTCTTCCATAGAGTCAGGTCTTTGCTGCAGATGGTGCCTCCACTGAGACTTCCACATCTGGGACATCCCAAGGAGACGGTAATGGTTTACTTTCTCTTGTTCTTATTTCTAGAGAGGACAAAGAAGTTGGGTTGGGTGTCTTGGGCAGGAGGTATGGGAATATAGGCATAATTGTCGCATTTACTTATCTAAGTGAACTTTTCCCAAGGGTGAGCTCAGTGTTCTGTAAATAAAGGTATCTATATGTTAAAATTAATAAAACTGACATAACCAAGTAATGGTTGCTATGGTACGATCCGTTAGAGCTACTCTTTAAACCACCCCATATATTTCTTTTGTTGGCTTTCATGCTGGCTTATAGAGCTTTAATGCCAGTGACACAATTCTAGCTCTAAGGTTTATGTGGTGGATTCTTGCCTTCTAGCAGTGTCATGTGGAAGTAGTTTTAAGGATGCCTTCCAAGAGCTGCTGCTCCTTGGATAGAGAAGATCTTGGAGATCTAAGCAAGGAGACATTGTACTTGATATAACTGCTGGGATAAAATATAGAGGGCATGTGATTAATAATAGCATCTCAGTATTCCTGGATGAGACAGGAAAGCATTTATAGAGATCAGCTTTTGAGCTAAGCTAGATAAGTAAATGTGTGCCAGGGAGACATGTAGGAAGGAAAAGGTAAAAGGGTGTATAAGGCATCTTTGGAGTATACAATATTTCTGGAGCATAAAATTATGTGCAAAAGAAGGGGACTGACAGAAGATATGTGAATAGCCTCCCTGCTGTACCTATCATCTTAGCTATCTGTCCTTGCGCTGCATTGTGAGGGGGACTTTCAGTTTGTACCATTGTCCTAAAGTGGAGGAGGAGGAGTATTCTCCCTGCACTTAAGACTTGATGTTTGCCCGTATTTCAGTGTGAAATTGAACCAGAGTTTGGCTCTCTCTCAACAGCATCAACTCCAGAGGAGTCTCGGGATGGGAAGAAAGATAAAGAAGGGGACCGGGCCTCTGAGGAAGGCAAGCAGAAAGGCAAAGGCAGCAAACCTTTAATGCCCACCTCCACTATTCTTCGTCTTCTGGCAGAGCTGGTGAGGTCCTATGTTGGTATTGCTACCCTGATTGCCAACTACAGCTACACTGTGGGCCAGTCTGAGCTGATTAAAGAGGTAATATTTCCAGTATGTCTAAGGCTTTATACTGTTATCATTTGGATACAGATGTGTCAGACTCTTTGCTAGGAACCTATGCATGCTAGCCTAGTGTTGCAAGGCAGAGGCCTCTTAAGGTACAATGAAGAAGTTAGATATTTTCTAGTGATGTGGTACAATCAGGCTCATTACAGGGAGTAAGTTGGTGCCATTTGTTACTTGTTTTGTAGAAAACTACTTGGTCTGCAGTGTGGCAGCTACAAAAGGTAAGGTTTGGAGTCAGACCAGTTAAGAATCTGATCTAGATAGCAATCTAGGTAATACAGCATCTTGGTGAAGTTGCAGGAAAAATTAGGTGTGTTGAAGAGATATTTTAGACAAGAATTGGAAGAAAACAAAATCAAGGACTTGATGTTTTATGGTTTTCTATTCCTTTTTATGTTAGTAGAAGAAAATGGTTTGAAGAGAAAAGGTAGAATTCAAAAGGTTTGAAGAGAAAGGTATCTTTGGTTTATCTGCATAAGGGTGTCTAGGGGACTGTAGAATAAGCCAAATAAACAAGAATATGGGTTTTTATCTTCCAGACATGGTCAGCACCTGTGCTAAGACACCTGATGTGGTTAATAGTATTGGTAATATGGAATATAAGGAAAGTCTAAATGTCTGTCAGAGCTTGGAGAAAAAATGAAGTCATGTTTTATATGTCCTGATATGGAATTATCTTTAAGTTATTTTTCAAGTGAGAGGGTACTCTAAGAAACTAGATTCCTAGTTTAATACATGTTCCCATATATGTAAAAGGGGTGCCCAGGGAATTTTTTTTTCATAAAGTGGATCTTGTTTTGGGTTGTCATATTGTAACTTTATGGTTAGTAAGTAGTATAAGGTTTTGAGAGTGGAATGGGGACATTAATGTTGCAGGCAAAGAATAAGAAAGCAGCTGCCATTTTTTAAGCTATTTTGGCTTTAATCCAAGTTTTTAAAATACATACAAAGATACATAGTTCCTGAATAATTCATCGGTTTTTCTTGGGTGACCATTACCCAAATTAAAATGTTACAAATTCCATAAAAGCTTACCCCTTCATCCTTTGTACATCTCCCCCTCCCCTTTAGGCTTCTATAAGGTCACCATTATCTTGAGTTCTGTTGCCACAGGTTAGTTTTGCAACTTTGTATAAATGGAATCTTATAGTACATACTCCTTTGTGTCTGGATTCTTTTTTGTTTAATGTGTTTGCAAAATTGATTTTTCTGTGTGGTTGTAGTTTATTTGCTATAGAGTTCCCCTTGTGTGAATATAACACAATCTACCCATTCCAGTGCTGAGAGACAATTGGGTGGTTTTCCATTTAGAGATATTAAAAGTAGTGTTGCTATAGTCCATTCTTATACATGTCTTGGTGAACATACACAGTTGGCCCTTGAACAACACTCGGGTGTTAAGGGTGCCAACACACCCTTCCCCCACTCCATGTGTGCAGTTGAAAATCTGCATATAACTTTTGACTCCTCAGAAACTTTACTGGTAGCCTGCTGTTGACCAGAAGCCTTACCCAATATCATAAACAGTTAATTAACACATACTTTGTATGGCTATATGTATTAGAGAAAAGAAAATATTATTAAGAAAATTGTAAGAAAAATATATTTACAGTATGATACTTTATTAAAAAAAAAACATGTAAGTGGACCCACACAGTTCAAACCCATGTTGTTCAAGGATCATGCTGTGTAAGTGTTTCTGTTAGGTGGTATATGCCTAGAAATAGAATTGTTAGTCTCTTTAGCTTTAGCAAATGGTGCCAAAAGTTTTCAGAGTGGTTGTGTCAGTTTATATTATCACCAAGCATAGCATATGGGAGTTCAGGTTGTTTCACCTCCTTGCCAACACTTGGTATTTTTCTCATTTTTCATTTTAGCTGATCTAGTGGATTTGTGTAGTGGTATTGCATTGTGGTTAAAATATACTTGTCTTTATTGGCCATTTGGATATTCTTCTGTGATGCGCCCAAGTCTTGTATTCTTGTTTTCTATTGAATTCTTCACATATTCTGGATATAAGAATTTTATGTGTATTAGACATACATTAGGTGTTTTATTTGAAAGTTTTTAATCATTCTGCCAGTTTGTAGTTACTGGTAGAATAAGACATTTACTTGTAAATTTATTAAGTGTGTGTTTAATACATGTCACGTGACCTTGTGGTACTGGGTACTCCTAGGTGCTTTATAAATGCTATTGATCATCCTTCCCTCAGGACTGGAAGGTGATTGGTATTGCCACCCTTAACAGAGAAGTAGAGAAGGCTCAGAAAGGTTAGCTTGCTCAAGGTCAGCTGCAGAGTTAGCAGGATTAGAATTGGAACCCAGGTCTCTGATTACAAATCCAAGTCTCTTTACTGCATTACACTGCTTTCCCAAATTGCAAAGCTTTTTTTTCCCAATTTTTAGTAATAATGTCACATAACATATTTACACATTTTTGTATTTTATTCACTACTGGGAATTTTTTATTTCTAATAAGTTCCGTCTTAACTAGGCTACCTTATTTAATTATCCAGACTTTAGAATTCTTCAGTGCTTTTTTTTATTGAGGCAAATTTTACATAAAATTAAGCATTTAAATGTATAGTTGAGTTGCATTTGGTATTAAGTGTTGTGCAACCATCATCTTTCTAATTCTGAAATCATTGATGTATTTTGCTCCAAAATCTGCTTGAATGACAACAGAACTTTAAAGTTCCTTTCTAATATAGGGAATTACCAGGGCAGAAATGATTGTTAGAAGGAACAAGTCTCAATTTCCTTCCCTTGTTGGACCTTTTTTGCTATTTTATGTAACTCTTCATTAAATATGTTTGCATATCCATATCTGTGACTACTGTTTGAACTCCTGCCTCTTTTTAGCCCACATTCCTTAGCATATTGTAGGTATTGGTAAATATTACAATTTAATAGAATACTGAAGGAATTGTAGCACTCAATTATGAATCAGGATTTGAATCCTTTCCATTGGCTAAGCTTTTTGTGCAGGCCATGTTTCTTTGGGCCTCAGATTACCCATCTGTCAGACGGGGAAAATACTGAACTTGGCTTAACTGTAATATAGGTTTACTGTGAACCGTTCTATCAAATATCACACGTAAAAATGTTTGAGAAATGCCAAGTGATATGTAAATAAAGGTGCTTAAACTGTGCAATGAGAAATGAATGAGATTTAAAAGCATAAAATCTGGATTTGCTACTCACTTAGCATGTACCTTCAACCCTTGGTCTTCTCATCTATAAAGTGACCTGATAATTGATGGGATGACTTGAAGGATCAAATCTCTGTATGTGTACCTTGTTGATATGCAAATAATATGGCATAATTATGCTTGTGAGTAAACGTCATGGTTAATGACTTTTCAGGACTGCAGTGTGCTAGCTTTTGTTCTGGACCACCTCCTCCCACATACCCAGAATGCAGAAGACAAGGACACACCTGCCCTGGCCCGCCTATTCCTCGCAAGCCTGGCTGCTGCAGGGAGTGGCACAGATGCCCAAGTGGCCCTTGTGAATGAAGTAAAAGCAGCCCTGGGACGGGCACTGGCTATGGCTGAGAGTACAGAGAAACATGCCAGGTAAAATCCATGCCTGACGTAGTGCTAGTAACCAATAGCATCCCCTTACTGCATTCCTTGTCCATGGGATTCCTTGCACTTGAACAAGAGTTCTGGTCCCACTGGCACTGTGTATTCTCTGGTCCTCTCAAATAGTTCTAGTGCTTCCAGATACCTAGAGTATTGATAACATTTAGAGGAGGATACAGCTTAGAGAAGAAAATAAAGGGATGTTTTCATTATATTTCTGAGGTCTTGAAGTTCAACAGGCTATTCAGTCTCACTTTTTAAATTATGTGTAAAGAAAACTAAGAGTGCTACCACTCGGAGTGGGCTCTCACCTCTTTCTCGATGTTACTTCCACAAGGAAATACTGAGGGCACAGGAGGGTTACCTGAGGTGAGTTAGTGAAGACACCAAAGAACAGGCAGTATTCATATGATAGAGGTGTCACACTTCTCTCCCAGGCTTCAGGCAGTGATGTGTATCATCAGTACTATCATGGAGTCCTGCCCCTCCACCTCCAGCTTCTACAGCAGTGCCACAGCCAAGACCCAGCACAATGGCATGAACAACATCATTCGACTCTTCCTAAAGAAGGGACTGGTTAATGACCTGGCAAGAGTGCCTCACAGCCTGGACCTGTCTAGGTAAAGTTATTCCTGAACTCCAGCTGCAGGCTTTTGCTCTCTCTTTAGTCATGCTGCTTTTGTTTCTTCATTTGCTTTTATTTCCTGTATCCTCGTCAGATGAGTAGTGAGCCACCAATGTTATAGGAAAGATTTGGATATAGGTGGGAACCTGAGTTCTTAGTATCGTGGTAAAGCAAGACACTTTGCCTTTCTTTAGGCCTTAGTTTTCTCATTTCCTGCAAACTCAAGTGTTAGAGTGTATAAATAATTTTTTTCCCAAGCTTCCCCCCTTAATTAAAAATAACCTATTATTGTAAGATATATGTGTATCATGAGAACTGTAGATGAGCAAAAATAGATATCACTGCCACGTATCTCTCAGTGGTTTTCTTTACATACATACAAAATGTGTTTTTTACTAAAATGATGTTATATATGTTGTTGTGTAACCTGGGTTGGGTTAGGGGGTTTTTTTGTTTGTTTTTTTCAGTTACTATGTTTACCTTTCAGTGTAAGTAAATTTTCATACTTTTTATATAATGCCTAAATCCATATTCATATTTGTGCAAACCAGAATCTAGTTACAGACTTTGCATTACTTCTGGTTATGTCCTCTGAATCTCTGTTATTCTAACAAAGAACCTTGATTTTTTTAATCTTCATTTTATTTCTATTAGTGACACTAACTTGTTGAGATGGTCAGGCCTGCCATCCTGCAGAATGTCTTGCCTTCTGAATTTGGTCCACTGCAGTTCCTTTACTCTCTGTTTTCTGTAAACTTCTAATTAGAGCTAGAAGCTTAATGGAGCAATTTAAAGTTATTGGTTAGGATATATCATAAGTGATATACATCTCATATTCTGTCATGGGGTGACACATCTCTTTGAACTATCAAAAATCATGATAAAACTGACTACTAGAGTGATAATGGTCATTGTACTGTTATATTTTCCCCCTTCTTACTATAAAGTAATCTATGTTAGTATTTTGGCATTGTATAAATGTTTGGTTTCCTGTCAGCCATATACCTAATGAATGATCTTAACAGTAACTGTTAATCCTCTCCTGTCCTAATTTCTTTGGGGATTATCAGTGATAACTTTCTCAATTCTGTCATTCCTTCTACACTGTTAGCTGGCATTTTTGTGTGACAAAGCCCTATTCAAGGGGGTGGGTCTGGTTACCCTGAAATATAGTTCCTACTGAAAAGGCAGGATAAAAACTTTGGGTTTTTTTCCTTTAAGTCACCAACTTTTAGAGTAATCAGTAGACTTAGTCACCATCCCAGATGCAACTTTTCTCTGGCTTTCAATTTTCTGTTTTCACTGATTTTTTTAAATCAGTAATTGAATTATTTGGACCACTGCAGTCATTCTTTCTAATTATATCTTTGGCCCATGGGGCCTCCTCAGACCGACTTCTTTGTCCTTTTGATACAAATTCATCAGCTTTTTTTAAAGATTTTATTTATTTATTTGACAGACAGAGATCACAAGTAGGCAGAGAGGCAGGCAGAGAGAGAGGGGGAAGCAGGCTCCCCACCAAGCAGAGAGCCCAATGTGGGGCTCAGTCCCAGGACCCTGAGATCACGACCTGAGATGAAGGCAGAGGCCTAACCCACTGAGCCACCCAGGTGCCCCTCATCAGTTTTCTTAAAACATTTAAAAATTTCAAACTCAGGAATGTAATGAGCACCGTATATCTCATCTAGATTAACCAGTGGTTATCATTTCTGTCCTGTTTGAGTTCCCCCATTTAGAAGCTGAATCATTTGAAGTTCATTGCAAACAACATGATGTTTAACCTCTGAATGCTTCAGCATGTTTCTCCTAAAAATAAATATTCTTTTACATGGCTAGAATATCATCACATCTAAGAAATTTTACCATTGATGTAATAGTACTCGATATGTATTTCATATTCAGATATCCCCAATTATTCCAAGTATTACACCTTGAGGGGAGAGTGGTTTTTGTCCAGGATCCAATGACCATCACTAATTGCATTTGATTATCCCGTATCTCTTGTTAGGACATTTGACTGTTTTGAAGGATCCAGAAAGACAAATGTAGAATATTCAATAATCTGGATTTGTCTAATTGCTTCCTTATATTCAGGTTTAGGTTAAACTTTCCAGCATGAATAGTATATAGGTGATGTTTGCCCTTTATTGGTGCATCACACCAGGAGATACATAATACTAATTTGTCCATTATTGGTAATGCTAAGTTTGATCACAGTTAAAGGTTAGCTTTCCCCTTTGTATTTAATAAGTTTTCTGTGGGGTGATGTTTTGAATTCACATGAAGATTATATGAATATCCTATGCCCTGAGGATTTTTAACTCCATAGTTTTAGCATTTATTGGTGATCTTTGCCTGGATCACTTACATTGTTGTCTGAAAAGTGATGATTTCTGACTTTATCATGCCTGTTTATTAGCAGGCATTCTTTTATAGTGAAGATTTCCTTCTGCCTGTTTGTATCCCTATGGCTGCAGATTCTTTTTACATTTAATGTAATGCCATTACCATCATTGTTGATACTTCAGTGTTTCAAATTTGACCTGTGGTAATGATGACCCCATTAATTTTTTTTAAAGATTTTATTTAGTTATTTGACAGAGAGAGATCACAAGTAGACAGAGAAGCAGGCAGAGAGAGAGGGAAGCAGGCTCCCTGCTGAGCAGAGAGCCCGATGCGGGACTCGATCTCAGGACACTGAGACCATGACCTGAGCCGAAGGCAGTGGCTTAACCCACTGGGCCACCCAGGCGCCCGACCCCATTAATTTTTTAAAGCCTCTGGCACAACAAGATGTCCCAGACTCCCCTCATACCCTCCATGCCTCATCCCTGGAATCAGCTGTTATTCTGATGAGCCTTGGTTTCTCCTTAGTGTGGGTTTCTGTGCTAAGTCCATCTCTATATCTTCCTTTATCTCAGTCCAAACATGGCCAACACAGTCAATGCTGCTTTGAAGCCTTTGGAAACACTTTCCCGGATTGTTAACCAGCCCAGTAGCCTTTTTGGCAGCAAGAGTGCTTCTAGCAAGAGCAAGTCTGAGCAGGATGCCCAAGGAGCTGCTCAGGACTCCAATAGCAACCAGCAGGACCCAGGTAGGGAATCAGAGCCAATGGACTGAAGAGCTGGCTGGGTGGGCATAGCTATTTTATGGGTGCATTGCATCACAACTGTTCTGGCTTGGTGTTGTTTCCGTGGGAACTTGCTGGCCTTCCAGAGATCTGTCATAGTGGTGTGGGAATCCGCCCCACAAAGAATTCCTTCAAATTGCAGCCTTATTTGGCTCTCCTCACACGTAGCCTTGTCTTTTCCTTTGTCACCCATTCATTTATTCTCTGAGAACTTACAAACTTGCCCAGGGAAGGGACCTTATTGTCTTCATGCTTGCCTCTGGTGCCCTGCACATAGGCACCCTTTGATTATTTTGCTGGTTGGTTGATTGTTTCAGGCGAGCCTGGGGAAGCAGAAGTGCAGGAGGAGGATCATGATGTCACTCAGACAGAGGTGGCAGATGGGGATATCATGGATGGGGAGGCTGAAACCGACTCAGTGGTGATTGCTGGGCAGCCTGAGGTGCTCAGTTCACAAGAGATGCAGGTAGGGAGGCAGATCACCCAGCATACCCCTATTGCGGCGCTGAACCAAACCCCCAAGCGGTGTGGGTGGGTGAGTACTTTAGATCTTTGCCTCAATGCTGTCTGTTTTGCAGAGGAACACAGATGATACTCTTAGTAGTAGATCAGTAAATGTTTTTGAATAGTATTAAATGAGGGGTGGGGGCAGGGCCAGGATGCCATCCATGTACTATGAAACAGAATAGATCCCAAGAGGAAAACTTAAGCACAGATGAAATGTGGATGCAGAAAACTGGCCTGAGCCTCTTGGGCCGAAGGTATTTGATTTATTTGGCTCTGGTCATTAATAGAAACTCCTCAACATCACTGTTGTGCCTATAGCACCTGGTCTCACTGGAGCATTCAAACCAGCTATTTTCTAAAGACCCTAAAGAAGGCATTGTAATTTCTGGAGCTAGAAGCAGTGGTAAGAAATGGGGCCTACAGTCCTAAGCTGCTAGCTCTGAGGAGATCTGCATGTATTTCTGGATAGTAAAACAACTAACCAGATCTGAGATAACTGGGATGAATCCATTTGAAGGACAGTCTGAGTGTGAATTGGCAGCACATGGTAGTTTCTGTGCTCTTAGCACCAAATGTGTGGTGTTTATGCAACATGCTCTGTCACATGTTATCCTAGAAATATATACTCCTTTGCTGGCTTTTTTTTAGGGTTTCCATGCTAGCGCAATGATAGACTTGTGTGCATCCATATATATGTTCTATTTCTCTCCAGGTTGAGAATGAGCTGGAGGACCTGATAGATGAGTTGCTTGAGAGGGATGGCGGATCTGGGAACAGTACAATTATAGGTGAGAGCCCCAGAACTGAGTATAGCCTCTTCCTTTGCCTCAGTCTCTCTTGGGAGGACCCTTTTTCTCATCATCTGCTTGCTCAGCTCTGCCTAAGGGCTCATAGCCAGCCTAGATTGCTGCTTGTCTTGATGTTGATGGTCTTACAGATGAGAAATTCACAAACCATCTACAGACCTGTGGTGGCAGGTCTGAAGCGTTGCCTGTGTGGGGGAGGTGGAGGGGGTGGCCATCAGTATAGATGATACATGAGGCACATCAAGAGTGTTTATTCATGGAAGCCTAGAGGAGGCTTTAGAGGCTGTAGGGTGAGAAAGTGCTTTCCTTTCAGTTCTTCAGCAAAATCCAGGGGCTTTCCGCCTCTGAGTCTCAGTAGCGTAAAAAGAGTGATCATTCCCTAAGGGTGGCCCTTTTTACAACTCAAAGGGAAAATGGCAAAAGTACCCTACTGTCACCTGGCTCCAAGGGTCTATGTGTTACTTGTTTTTATTTTACTGATAAAGGAAATCAAAGGATAAATGGAAGTAGACCTGTATTTTTAAATTTGACAAGACTTTTTCACACCCATTATCTCTGTGGTTTCACAGTTAGTGGGATTGGCAGGGCAGATGTGATCATCCCATTTTACAGATGAGGAAACTGAGACTCAGACAGGTAAAGTGACTGGCCAAGCTCACCTAGCTAGTCAACAGCAGAGAACCTAGGTCTTCTCCCTCATCCAAAAAAAAAAAAAAAAATGGATATCTGCTGGGTGTACATAGCTACTTTAGGCGCACCCAATCTGGAAAGGGAAGTCCTCTGTTGTTCAGTGAAGGCTCTGCTCTGTAACCTTCAGTGAGCAGAAGTGGAGAGGATGAATCACAAGAGGACGTGCTGATGGATGAAGCTCCTTCCAACCTCAGCCAAGCTTCCACCTTGCAGGCCAACCGAGAAGGTGAGAGTGCCGAGGCCAGAAAGGCCTCCCTTCTTGCCCTGCACGTCTGCCAGACACTACACTAGGGTTTTCCTGGAGGCAGCTGCCCACATGTGCAGAATAAGGAAGCATCTGTCTGCATGCGCTGACATACACCATCCACTTTATCCTCAGCCAGTTTTTCAAATAACATGTTACTACTGCTTGCCCAAAAGTTTGTCACTTCTTACTTGGTTCGCTTTCTTCTCACCCACCTGCTATCATCGCTCCAGATCCCTCTTACCAACAGGATGCAGTCAGTAGCAAAGTAGGACTGGAAAGGCAAAGGGGCACCAGCAGACTTGGCCAAGTCCTAGACCATGGCTCCTGAAGTACCACCCTATAGCCAGCCTCCACATTCAGCCACCCTGCTCAACGTGTTGATGCATTGATTGGCACTCTCAGGAAATCAGGGCTGGCTCACTAAGTCTGTACATCACCCCAGATCTGGTTCTTCCTCTCCTAGAGTCAGATACCCCATCGCCTTCCCACTCAGTCTGCCGGCCTGCACAGTAGCCTGTTTGCTAGCTACTCAGTATAGTCCTCCAATGTGCTCCCTTTGTTTTAGATTCCATGAATATCCTGGACCCTGAGGATGAGGAGGAGCACACTCAGGAAGAGGACAGCAGTGGCAGTAACGAGGATGAGGATGATAGTCAGGATGAAGAGGAGGAGGAGGAGGAAGATGAGGAAGATGATCAGGTGAGGGGGGACTGTGTTTGGGCTGGTTCAGACAACCTCTTCCATGGGAACACAGAGCTGGAGAAAACCAACAGTCTGGGTTGCTAGCCTCAGCGCCTCCCTCCCTCATGTGCAAATGTGGCCATGACACCAGACTTCAGAAAACCCTTACCTCCAGCAATTCTCCATCTCCTATTTTCCCCTTAAGGAGGATGATGAAGGTGAAGAGGGAGATGAAGACGATGACGACGATGGCTCTGAAATGGAATTGGATGAGGATTACCCTGATATGAACGCTTCTCCCTTGGTCCGATTTGAGCGCTTTGACCGGGAGGATGATCTCATCATTGAGTTTGACAACATGTTCTCCAGTGCTAGTAAGATACAGGGGCTCAGCTGGGTTTTACCTCTTGATTCGTATACCCTTCTCTAGGGTAAGCCAAGCAGTGAACCAGAGCAGCTATCAATCTGATACAGCACTTCTTTTCCTATGCTGACTTCCTGGGGCAAGGGATATCTGAATCCATCTCTCTGAATAAATGTGTACTTAGAAGAAGGAATTGTGAGAGGCTGCTTTTGTTCTCTCCACCTCAGTAAACAGGCAGCCATTTTAGAGCCTGGACAACTTGATGATTTGCTTGAAAAAAAATTTTTTTTTTTAAGTGAGACCAAGGCTGACTGCATCAGGCACCCATGTGCATGCTACAGTGACAGGGCAATCAATAATCCTTATGTCTGTAACACTGGATCTTGAGAGTTTGGATGAACATCTTTGAGCTTGGCATTGGGGAGTATATTTGAGCACATTCACTGGTCATCAAGGATGCATCTTTTCGGAGGAGAGAGTGAATCTCTTCCCTTCTCCCCCATCAACAGCAAAGTTCGCTTTTAGCATCTAGTTCTTAGAATCAAGCTGTCCTAAGAAGACAGGTCTTAACCCCAAATCACAAGCATGATATAGCAGAAAATACTGAACTGTTCTGGTCTATTGTCTTGGCCAAGTAGTCTCTTACCTCTTTGAGCCTCAGTTTGTCACCTGTAAATGAAAAATTCTAAAAAAAAAAAAATGGGTTGTATTACATAATTTTCAAGGTGCCTTCTATTCTGTGATTTTCTTTGCATTTTTGTGATTTCCATCAGTCTTCCTTTTGTTGAACCTCCCTTCATTTAGCAAATTAAATATTTGAGAAGTGCCTACTGTTTCTTAGATACTCAGGATACAACAGTGGAAAATAAAGCAGTCCTTTTCCATGAAAGGAGCTTATGGTCTGTTAGGAATTATAAGTTAGGAGGCGTTACATTGTAGTATGGTAAGAAAGCCCAGAGAACAGGATTATTAAGCCAATCTGTAGAATCAGAGGAAGTGACATCTGGGCCAAGAACAAAAGAGCAAGTGAAGAAGGGAGATAGGAGTCCTCTAGGTGAAGGGAGTAGCATGTTTCTCAGGGGCCTAGAAGCATCACTGTGGCTATAGTGTGAAGAATGGATTGGGAGAAGGTACTATTTAGGAGGCTGTTGATATATCTAGATAAGAGATTGTGGCATAAGCTATGGTAGTGTCAGTGATTATAAATGAGGTGTGGGAATGAGGGAGAAAGGACAAAGCTCAGGTTTCCGTGTGAGGAAGTAAGGCCCAGGAGACATGGTTCTGTTGGAACAACCATGGAAGAGATTTTTTTTGGCACTGACCCCTTTACATATTGTCCTTGCAGCAGACATCCCCCCATCCCCAGGAAATATCCCTACCACTCACCCACTGATGGTACGCCATGCAGACCACAGTTCT
Source organism: Meles meles (assembly GCF_922984935.1). Taxonomy (NCBI): domain Eukaryota; kingdom Metazoa; phylum Chordata; class Mammalia; order Carnivora; family Mustelidae; genus Meles; species Meles meles. The sequence continues at coordinate 46,715,534 of NC_060087.1, read as the reverse complement.
CTGACGCTGGGCAGTGGCTCTTCCACAACGCGCCTCACCCAGGGCATCGGGCGCAGTCAGAGGACCCTCAGGCAGCTGACGGCCAATACAGGCCATACCATTCACGTTCATTACCCTGGGAATCGCCAGCCCAACCCTCCTCTTATACTCCAGAGGTAAGTTACATTTGTCCCATTTCTTAGGATTGTATGCGCAGCTTTTTGGGGAGTAATAAATTATGTAACAGTCTTTTTGCTTAAGTGTCCTCCTATGCATACATTCAGCAATCAATGAAGCATCTCATATGCCAAGCACTTAACACGTTAAATATAGACAGGACAAGATTTCTGCCCTCAGTCTTAGAGTTTAGTGGAAGAAACATCAGAGTGAGAGAAAAGGACATATGTACAATGTACAGGCTACAGCGGGTACACAAGAGAGAGAGGGTGCGATGCACGGCATTATCAATGACATACACTCTTCCAGGAACTAATACCCAACCTCAGCCCAAATAAAGTTGGCAAACTGGTAGTTAGAAAAGTAACTTAAGATTTATGCTTAGTCGGGCACCTGACTGGCTCACCCAGAGGAACAGGCAGTTCTTGATCTTGGGGTCATGAGTTAGAGCCCCATGTTGGGTGTAGAGATTACTTAAATAAAACTTTAAAAAAAAAAGATTCATGCTTAATGTGATCAGGTCCATAATAGTGCTAAGCATTTCCAAGAGGGTACAGAAAGGATCTCACAGTAACAGATTGCAGGACCCCTATGAATTACAGTGACTGTGGTACCCCACCATCACCCTACAGGTTGCTTGGTCCTTCTGCTGCTGCCGACATCCTTCAGCTGAGCAGCAGCCTTCCCCTACAAAGCCGTGGCCGAGCCCGCCTCCTGGTAGGCAATGATGATGTCCACATCATTGCCAGATCTGATGATGAACTGCTGGATGACTTCTTCCATGACCAGAGCACAGCTACCAGCCAAGCAGGCAAGTTTGTGTGGTGAAAGGAAGAGGACAGTTTTTCACATTCTGCTTTTTCTTGCTGAGGGAAGGCAGAGCAATATCTGCCCTGCCTAAAGTAACCACATTTTACCGGATCCAGAACCACTTGATAATTTAGCCAAGGTCAACAAAACCTTTACTATCTCTGGACACTTATGATGTGCCAAATGTTGTGATGGGCTTTGGGTCCTGTTAGAGAAATATGGCAATTTTGGAATCAGATGACATAGGACTAGGCCAGGAATCTCACTCTTTTGCCCCTACAGGGACCCTATCCAGCATCCCCACAGCCCTGACCCGCTGGACAGAGGAATGCAAAGTTCTTGATGCTGAGAGCATGCATGACTGTGTTTCAGGTATGTGATAGCTTGGTTATCTGGGCAGAGGTGAGCCTTCCACAGCTGGGAATGAGTGTGTGGGAATTGTTGCCCTCATTGTCTGGCTACAAGCTCTGCCTCTTGGCTACCTCCACTGAGCAACTTCTGACCTTTGCTTCTTTGATCCAGTTGTTAAAGTGCCCATTGTCAATCACCTGGAATTCCTGAGGGATGAGGAGCTGGAAGAGAGGCGGGAAAAACGCAGAAAACAACTGGCTGAGGAAGAAACAAAGATAACTGACAAAGGCAAAGAAGATAAGGAAAACAGGGATCAGAGTGCACAGGTGATTTTCAAGGGCCGGAAGGATTCATCTTTGGCTCTGTCATCCTTTACTTTCATATGGTTTTGGCATATACATAGCACCAGTGATTAAAGAATCCTAATAGATGTTCACATTGAACCTGAGAAATGATTCCTTCCATATGCACCCTACATTCACATGTTTTTTTTTAGGGGAAAGAATTTCAAACCCTGAGGGAAAACTTTCTCCAGTATCTCTTGCTGGGGAAAACTGGAGCAAGAACCACAGTGGCTCCTAACTTACCAGTGACACTGTGTAGTCTCTACCTTCAGGGACTGCAGCTAGACAAGAAGAATGATTTCGATTATGCCCATGCTCTTGGTGACTCAGTTGCAGTTCACTCAGTGGATTGACTAAGCAAGTGTGGGGAGATCCTACTTACCAAGATGACCCCATTCCATCATTTGGATAAGTTAGGCTTAGGCTTCAGTCAGGAAATACTCACGCCCTAAACCCCAGCACCACATGTCATTTTCTGAGGCTTGATTTTCAATTTGCAAAATCTCTAGCATGACTGATTTAGAAAGAAGCTACCTGGGGCGCCTGGGTGGCTCAGTTGGTTAAGCGACTGCCTTCAGCTCAGGTCATGATCCCAGAGTCCTGGGATCGAGTCCCGCATCGGGCTCCCCGCTCCTTGGAGAGTCTGCTTCTCCCTCTGACTTTCTCCCCTCTCATGTTCTCTCTCACTGTCTCTCTCTCAAATAAATAAAATCTTTAAAAAAAAATACCTATTTTGAAATTTCTGGAATGTTGAATAATACTGGTTTTAAAATATATGACATATATATAAATAAGAAGAAATTAAAAGACCTGAAAGACTATTATATCCCACTCAGCAGTTAGGATATCAGATTAAGGATTTTTAAAATGTTCATTTAGGACAACAAACTTGATACAACAAATGGATAGAAAATAAGCAAGCCTGACATATGATTTTAAAAGCTGGAGTGGACAGTTGGGGTGCCTGGGTGGCTCAGTCAGTTGAGCATCCAGCTCTTGGTTTTGGCTCAGGTCTTAGTTTCAGGATCATAGGATGGAAGGTTCAGGGTGGAGTCTGCTTGTTCCTCTCCCTCCCACTTCTGTGCCCCTTCCTCCCCAATCCCCACTCACACGCTCTCTCTCCGTTCTCAAGTAGATGAATGAATAAAATTTTTAAAAACAATCAAAGCTGGAGTGAACAAAACGAGCCTACAGAAGGGAAATACATAGTGATGTAACTTTAAGGAATTCTTGCTGGTCTCATGGTTGTATTTAGGTCATGTCCTGTGCCCGGCCCAGCTCATTATTCAGTCAGCCTCTGGGCTGTTTCCCCTTGTTCCCAAGCCATCTTTCAGCACAAGTACGTATTAGAGATATATTGCACATTAAAATGCTCAGCTTTCATCCAGGTTCTTGAACTCCTAGGTGGCTTATGTGGGCAGGGGTAGCTATTACAATTTTCCACTGTCTTTCATGCTTGCGGAAGTCCCACATTGGTCTGTCCCCTCTCTTTCCAGTGTACTGCATCTAAGACAAATGACTCCACTGAACAGACCCTCTCAGGTAACTCTTCCCCTTTTTCACGTTCCTGCTAATTGGTTGGTTCTTTTTCTTGACCCTTTCAAGTAGCTGGCCCAAGTGGGCTGAAGATGAACACTGGTGCTCTGTGGGATGAGGTAGTAGATTGTATAGTTTTAGGGTCATACCCCATCTTGGAGATAACTATACAGTCTACTGTCTTTCCCACGGTGGTACACTTCCCCTCCGACGTGCTCTGTTCAGGGTCTCTCTCTGATCATGCTGTGCTGCATTCTGGCATGTGTAGCAAGGCCATGTGTCCTATTGCCTTTGGTGACCACCGTGGTGTGGTGCTGCGAGACTTTCTGATGGTGGTGGTTCCCAAATGCCAGCCCTCTGTGGAGATGAACAAAATAAAGAGGGTTTAATGAGTTTTTCAGAAAGCTGAATTTATTCAATTTAAAGAACTGGTTTTTATGGAGATTATGCCCTTCCTAGTTCTTTGGTATCAAAATATTTTTATTAGGTGTTATTGACGGGATTCTTTCTTATTTGGCTAAACTAACCTAGGTTTTGGTAACCCTGTGTTAGTCTCTTTCTGTTTTTTTCCTTTTTATATAAACGTTGTGAGTCTTTGGAATCTAAAAGTCTAGGGATGTTATCCTGAGCAATCTGTTTTTGGCATCTGTGGGCTAACTGGTATTACTACTATATGTTTTGTATTCCTCCTTCTAATCTTAATGTCAGCAGCTATTTCATGGTTCTGATAACTTGTCCAGGTGGTATTATGTCTCCCCCACCCCTATTTCCTCAGAACTTTCTTCTGCTTCCCTATGCCTTCTATCTCCTTTGGCATTTGAATTGCAAAATGAGATACTAAAGCCTACACAGTTTTGTTTTTTTTTCTAAGCAGTGAAAGTGGGTGGTAGGTGTCCTGGTGCCTTTAATCTAGGTCTTTGAAAAGGTCTGTTACCAGGTAAAATGGCCTTTTGTCTGCTGCCCTTGCTAGAGGATTCTGCTTATGCTGGGGTGAGGTAGTAAGTTGTATTGTTGTGGGGTAGGGATTTTAGGCCCCAATTAGAAGATAACTATACAACTTACTACTTTCCCTGGTGTGGGCATATTCACACTTAGTCTTGGCACTGTTGCCTCCATCAGAGATACAGATGTTCCTGGGATAATCAGGACTCTTAAGGAAAGGGAGGTCAAAGGGGATAGGTGATATTTAGGGTGAGGCAAGTGTCATCATAAAGTGACTTTGAACTCTTTCCCCTTCCACCCAGGGCATAGAAAAGATTTAATTCTTAGGATCTGTAAAGATTCAGATCTTCAGTTCTTGAGACTAAGATAACACTGTGCCTTAGCCCTCATCCTGGGTATACCAGATGAGCCACAAGCTGTTCCTAGGAACACTTGGGGGCAGGTGGGAGGATACTCCTACATTACTGACTGGGTGAGATACTTGTCAGGCCACATGTGCTGATTGAGTGGCTCCCTGGTTTCTTGGCTGATTGTCCCTTAACACCTGCATTGTTATTCTTTCCGAGAAAGATGGGACTCCTATGCCTGACAGCTACCCAACAACCCCATCTTCAACTGATGCAGCTACATCTGAGTCCAAGGATACCCTTGTCACTCTGCAGCCTTCACAACAGCAACAAACACTCCCACCCACACCAGCCCTGGGAGAGATTGCTCAAGAGCTGCAGTCCCCTGCTGGAGAAGGGGGTAGCTCTACACAGCTATTGATGCCTGTAGAGTCAGAGGAATTGGGTCCCACAAGGCCAAGTGGAGAAGCAGAAACAACTCAGATGGAGTTGTCCCCAGCTCCTACTATAAGTGAGTAGAATTTCAAGGTTTGGGTGAGGGGTGAAGGGTGATAATAACAGGAAGGAAAATGGACATCTTTGGAGTTTTTTACTGTCCTTAAAGAAATAGTAGAAGTTCGGGTCCTCAGAGAGTAGGATCTTAGCTTGCATATTTTCTTTCTTAGCTGAAGTTGAGGTTTCTTCTCTATGGACTCAAGTGATCATATATCTGAGTGTCAAATGATACAGGTGATAATGCAAACAGTTTATTGAGGTGATCACTTTTCCTGGGCTATCATGGCAAGCCTGTTGCTTCTTTAAAAGCAACCTTTCTGGGGCTCCCGACTGGCTCAGTCAGAAGAGCATGCAACAACTCTTGATCTTGTGGTTGTGAGTTTGAGCCCCACATTGGGGGTAGGAGTTACTTTTAAATGATTGTAAATAAACATCCAAAACAAAACCCTCCAAAGTAGGTAGTATTATCTCCGTGAATAAACTGAAACCCACATGAGATTATTAGCCCAAGACCATTTAATAAGTGATTGAGCTGAGAAAAATCCAGATCTGTTGTATGACTTTAAAGCTTGCTCTCCTTCAGCATCCTTTAGGGATGGCAAGCACATCACCCACCCACCCCACCCATCCCACCCCCCCACACACACACATCTCTCCCATCCTGGCAAACACTATTTATCTCATGGCACTGTTTCCCACTGGTTTGCAGTGGGGCCTCAAAATTCTTCACAGCAGTGTTCCAACAGGGTAAATTGAAACCTGTTTGCTATTCCTGCTCTGCACCATGCTGCCTGTGATAGGCTCTGGAAAAACCTTAAGGCATAGGAGTTTTTTATTTCAAGGACCCTTCTTTGGATAAACAAAATCAGCATGCATGTACAAATGATGCCTGCATGGAATCTGAAAGTGATAGACTCCCTTCCTTACCTGGGGTGCCTAGGGAAAGGTGTTTCACAGGCATACCAGGAACATCATGAGGAATTGAGCTGAGCTTTATAAAGCATATGAGACTGAGGGGGAATGTCAGGCCAGCAAGACAGTAGAGAAGTCTAATCTGGCTGCATCTTAATTCGGCCCCCTCTTCTAGGCAGAGATCTAACCTCTCCATGTGACTTCCTCCTAGCCTCTCTTTCCCCAGAGAGAGCTGAAGATTCTGATGCGCTGACAGCTGTCAGCAGTCAGCTGGAAGGCTCTCCTATGGACACCAGTAGCCTGGCTTCCTGTACCCTGGAGGAGGCTGTGGGTGACACCTCAGCAGCTGGCAGTTCTGAGCAACCCACAGCAGGCAGCTCCACTCCTGGGGATGCCCCACCTGTTGTGACAGAAGTGCAAGGCAGGGGCGATGGGTCAGGGGAACCTACCCAGCCCCCTGAGGACAGGTAAGCATTGTGAGAGCAAGAGGAAAGCAGAATATGCTGGTGGGTATTTCAAGCCACATGCATACTTGCTAACTCTTGCACATGCTTGGTGCACTGGGGAAATCATCCTGGCTTCTATGAGAGTGGGGTATTATGGGGGTATTTTATAAATGGTGAAACATTAATACCAAGAACAACCTGAAAATTATTTTTTTTAGCTCTCCCCCTGCATCTTCTGAGAGTTCTTCCACCAGAGATTCTGCTGTGGCCATTTCTGGAGCAGATTCCCGGGGAATCCTAGAAGAGCCACTCCCTTCAACAAGCAGTGAAGAAGAAGATCCCCTTGCAGGTGAGCTCCATGTGTGCTTAGGCCATCCTAGGGTTATGTAGGCTTCTAGGAGCCTGTGGTATGGAAATGCCTGCCAATTAAATGGTTCCATCCACATGGAAGGTGGCATACCTACGGGAGGAGGACCAGCAGTAAGGGGGTGCTGGTGCTTCATGATGGGATGAGCCCAGGCTTTGGAGTCAAACAGATCTTAGCTCAGGTTAACCCCTCTGTAGTCACCTACCTTCAGAACTTGGAACCATTGCTTAACTTCTCTGATCCTTATCAGTACTAAGGGGGGTTGATAATAGCTACGTGGTAGGGTCTTGATAAAGATTAAGTGACAGCATACACGAAGACTGTGGCACATAATAAGAGCTTTTCTGAGCCTAGGGAAGGTGAATGGGCCCTCTTTGTGTCCTCTGTCCTTTGCATGCATTGAGGTTAAATAAGGCCATGGGTCTCTTTACTCCGAGTACATTTTAAGCGTTGGTAGAGATGGGAGTCCCTTCACATTTTGTGCCTCCCCTCAGGTATCAGTCTACCCGAAGGTGTGGACCCCTCTTTTCTGGCTGCTCTGCCTGATGACATCCGCCGGGAAGTTCTGCAGAACCAGCTGGGTATCCGTCCACCAACTCGGACTGCCCCTTCAGCAAATAGCTCAGCTTCTGCAGTGGTGGGGAATCCTGGTGTGACTGAAGTGAGCCCTGAGTTCCTGGCTGCCCTGCCTCCAGCCATCCAGGAGGAAGTATGTGAGCAGGGAGCTGGTGGGGCTAGGCTGCCTAGCTATGGGTATGCCCCCATTGACTACTTCTGCTCCGTAGGTGCTGGCACAGCAGAGAGCTGAGCAGCAGCGACGGGAACTGGCACAGAATGCCAGTTCGGACACCCCCATGGACCCTGTGACCTTCATCCAGACCCTGCCCTCAGACCTGCGCCGTAGTGTCCTGGAGGACATGGAGGACAGTGTGTTGGCTGTGATGCCACCTGACATTGCTGCTGAGGCTCAAGCCCTAAGGCGAGAGCAGGAAGCCCGGCAGCGACAACTCATGCATGAGCGGCTCTTTGGCCACAGCAGCACCTCTGCACTCTCTGCCATCCTCCGAAGCCCCGGTACAGAGGGAGGCAAGTGGGAGGGCTCTGAAATGTTTAGCCACATGAGGCTCTGTTGTTCCCCTTTTCTGTTATTGGACCCAGTTCACCAACCACCTCCCCTTTCAGTTTCCTTTTTCTTTCCTTCCAGCTTTCACCAGTCGCCTCAGTGGCAACCGTGGAGTCCAGTACACTCGCCTTGCTGTGCAGAGAGGTGGCACCTTCCAGATGGGGGGTAGCAGCAGCCATAACAGGTACCTTATTTTTTTTTACATTGCCATACCACCTCTCATTTCTGTTGCTAGTCCAACTTCCTTAATTTATAGGTGGAAAGACTGGATGATCTCTCTAGGATATTGCCTTGAATGAGTAGGGGAGCCAGATCTTTGGACTCCCCCTTCAGAAGGCCACAGTTTTGGGGTGGTGTAGCTATCATAGACCATAATCACAAAGTAAGGCAGACTGGCAGCAGGTGCTAGCTGTGGTTATAGTAAGGAAAGCCACTTGCCTAGAGCGTGTAACATCTAGGCTGTGGAAGAAGAAGAGTTCATTACTACCCAGGCTGAAGCAGACTGCACCCAACATGCCAAATTATAAAGGGAGTGATCAGTCCCAATGAGGCGGGCAAATCCCTGATAGGCTAGAGAAGGTAGGAAATAAGCATTATTGGTTTGTTTTTTAAGACCTTAAGTGCAGTCTGATTTCACCAATTGATAATATGGGCACTGTGATGTAGGGCAAGTCACTTAACCTGTTTGAGCCACTTGTTCATCATCTCAAAAATGGGCAGTTCTTTGGTCTTTATGGCGGCCCCATACCAGCTGGTATGAATTATAGAGTACTTGGTACCCAGTAGATACACAAGAGGGCAGCTCTTCTTACTGTTAAGAACACTTAGACTAGACAGTCTTCCCTTATGCCTCCTTGGGAATATGCAGCTCATTCCCCTTCCCTTGGCCTATACCTAATCCCCGAGCTCTAGCTGAAGTGTTACCTAGAAACCATGCTCTCTGTTCCAGGCCCTCTGGCAGTAATGTGGACACTCTCCTCCGCCTCCGAGGACGGCTCCTCCTGGACCATGAAGCCCTATCCTGTCTCCTGGTCCTGCTTTTCGTGGATGAGCCAAAGCTTAATACTAGCCGTCTACACCGAGTACTGAGAAATCTCTGCTACCATGCCCAGACCCGCCACTGGGTCATCCGCAGTCTGCTCTCCATTTTGCAGCGCAGCAGTGAGAGTGAGCTATGCATTGAAACACCGAAGCTCTCCTCAAGTGAGGAGAAGGGCAAAAAGTCAAGCAAAAGCTGTGGGTCAAGCAGCCATGAGAACCGACCCCTGGACCTGCTACACAAGATGGAGTCTAAGAGTTCCAACCAGCTTTCCTGGCTCTCAGTATCCATGGATGCAGCTCTAGGCTGCAGGACTAATATATTCCAGATCCAACGTTCAGGGGGTCGCAAACACACCGAGAAGCATGCAAGCAGTGGCTCCACCGTCCACATCCACCCCCAGGCTGCTCCTGTTGTCTGCAGACATGTTCTGGACACACTCATTCAGTTGGCCAAGGTGAGGAGCTTGAACCCAACCCTTCAGGTTGGAAGAGAGGGGTCACAGCCACAACCTAGATGAAATCTGAACTCTGAGAAAGCTAGCAGGTCTTTCTGCACTATTAATCCTGAGGCCCGTATTGCTTCTGGGAGTTACCCAGTAAATAATTTTGTGGGGTTCTTCCTTGCACTTTTTATAATTTTTGTGCATTTGGTTATCAAAACTCTCAGTGGTCTGTATGACCCCCATTCCACAAATGAAGAAGCTAGGGTACAGAAATTTTTAATGGCTTTGTCATGTGGCTAGTAAGTGATGGACCTGGACCTAGAACCTGCTTTTTTAAAAAAAGATGTTTTTATTTATTAGAGAGAGAGAACGAGTGGGGGAGGGGACAGGGAGAAGCAGACGCCCCACTGAGCAGGGAGGCTGATGTGGGGCTCGCTCCCAGGACCCTAGGATCATGACCTCAGCCGAAGGCAGTCACTTAACCAACTGAGCCACCCAGGTGCCCCTGTTCAGTCTTCTTTTTAATAATCATTGCTGCCATTTTTGAGGGCCCACCTTGTACCAGGCACTATGCAAAAATACATTATCTCCTTTAATCTCAGCAGTTTTTTGATAGAGCATAATTGTGCTCCCCATTTCTTAAGTACAGAGACGGATGCTCAGAGGTTAGCTAATCATCTCCCTACAAACCCCTTGTTTGTTTCTGTAGGCCACTTCACCATCAGTTAGATAGAACTCCTATATGATCTTTCTCTCATGTCACCAAAGCTATTCAGAAGAATGGTGTGTCTAGGAACCAGTTGTCTTTCCTTGTCAGGAAGACGTATTTTCTGTGTAGACCCTTAGACCAAGCCTGTCCTTCTTTTGCTGGCAGGTATTTCCCAGCCACTTTACACAGCAGCGGACCAAAGAAACAAACTGTGAGAGCGATCGGGAGAGGGGCAGTAAGCAGGCCTGCAGCCCATGCTCTTCACAGTCCACCAGCAGTGGCATTTGCACAGACTTCTGGGACTTACTGGTAAAACTGGACAACATGAATGTCAGCCGGAAAGGCAAGAACTCCGTGAAGTCAGTGCCAGTGAGCGCTGGTGGTGAGGGGGAAACCTCCCCATATAGCCTCGAGGCCTCTCCACTGGGGCAGCTCATGAACATGTTGTCACACCCAGTCATCCGCCGGAGCTCTCTCTTAACTGAGAAACTCCTCAGACTCCTTTCTCTCATCTCAATCGCTCTCCCAGAAAACAAAGTGTCGGAAACACAGGCTAATTCTGGCAGCAGTGCTTCCTCCACCACTGTTGCCACCTCAACCACATCTACCACTACTACCACTGCTGCCTCCAGCACGCCCACTCCCCCTGCTGCAACCACCCCTGTCACTTCTGCTCCAGCTCTGGTTGCTGCCACGGCTATATCCACCATTGCCGTAGCTGCTTCGACCACGGTGACTACCCCCACGACTGCTACCACTACTGTTTCAAGTAAGTGTGGATGTAGGCTGGGAGCTTTGGGGTATGGGCACCCACCTGACCCACTCCCCCATCCAGGTATTCCTCCGTAATGATAGCAGTCAGCTTGGTTTGTGTTTGCGAGAGCCAAATGTGTTCATTTTTGCCCTCCTTAGTCCCAGTTTTCTCTCTCCATCGTTCTCTTCCCCACACTCATCCACCCACCCACACAGACACTCCTGAAGACCAGCGGGCATTCACTGAATGTGGCTTCCCTAGGCTAAGCACCAAAAGGAGGAGAGAGAGAGAAAGTCCCTATCTTCAAAGAACTCTCAGCCTTTTCCATCCTGGTTGAGGGAACCAGTCTTAGGAAAAAGTTTAAGAACCAGCAGGATACCGGGTGAATAGGGTAGAATAGCCAGGCTATCCTAGGAAGTAAAAGGAATGAGCCCTACAGCAGACTAGTTAAGAATTACTGGAAAAAAAGTTTTGAAGAGGAGACTCTGATGGTAGGGAAACAATTGAGTAATGTTTGAGATTCTTTGTCACTTTAAAAGATACAGTCATGAGAGTCTTTGACATCCCAGGTCATTTGGATTTGGCTTTGGTGGGTGGTTTTTCATTTGTACTACTTTACCATAGTGAAGCCCTGGACAGTTTAGTGATTGTTTGGTTCTGTCATGTGAGTTTTATTAGAGGCTTACAGTGTTCCATCTGATTCCTCAAAGCTTCTACAACTACTAAGGTCAGCAAATCTCCAGCAAAGATGGGTGATGGGGGCAGCAGCAGTGCAGACTTTAAGATCGTATCCTCTGGCCTCACTGAAAACCAGCTACAGCTCTCTGTGGAGGTGAGTCCAAGCTCTTCTGAATTCCTAAGATTGAGGGAAAAAAGGTGGATGGGAATAGATAAAGTTTTGGTACTCAAGTTGAGGCTTACCCTTTTTCTTTCCCCCAGGTGTTGACATCCCACTCGTGTTCTGAAGAAGGTCTAGAGGATGCAGCAAATGTGTTACTGCAACTCTCTCGGGGGGACCCTGCGACCCGGGACACTGTTCTCAAGCTGCTACTGAATGGAGCTCGCCATCTGGGTTATACTCTTTGTAAACAGATAGGTAATAACTGGAGTAAGGCATCTTGTCTTTCTGAAGCTTTCCACTGAGGGGTCACCTCTTTATGGAAGCCTTCCCTGAATCTCCAGGTTGAATCAAACTCCTCTGTGCTTCTGTAGCACAGCCCCGTCCTCTCCTCTGTTGCAGCACTGATAATACTGGGTTGTCATCTGTTACCCTCTACTTATTTGTTCAGGGAGAACAGGGCTGGGCTTCTCGCTACATTCCCAGTGCCTGGCACATGCGCTGTAATCAGTGCTTAGTAAAGGAAAATGAGTACGTGTAGGACCAGCAGTGCTCTTTTGCTTCTCCATTCTGGGTACTTATAAGAGCCCTATGATGAGCCTGCTAAGGCAGCTTCCCACCTCAGAGATACACCTGCACTTCACTTGGGCTCAAGAATTGAGAGTCCAAGTGGTAGATATCCTCTGCCTTTGTGCAGTTGTGAGGGTACAGAAGTTCTAAAAACACTTGTAAATTGTCTAGTTTCAGTCTCCCTTCCTGGTGTTAAATCAAGAAGAAAACTAAAACCCAGGGTGATAAACCGATTGAACTGAGGAGTAAAGCCAGATTTTCTTTAAGCATAGAGAGTCTTTTTGCTCTCTCCCACCCCCAACCCAATCATGGATCTCCCTAGATCTCAGCTACCTACTTAGTTATCTCCTTCTCACAAGTGTGCCTGGAGCTGAGGTGATAATGGGTATTGGTTAAACTGTATGACCCAGAGTATTTGTTACATGAGAACTATAAGGTTCTTCTAGAAGGAATTTGGCCAGTCTCTGACTTTCCTTGAGTCCTACCATTCAATACCCATGGGCCAGGCAGTGTCCCACCTACTCTACTGCCATTATCTCCTAATATTCAAAACTGCCTTGTGAGGTTAGTCAGTGTTAGTCTCGTTATCAAGATAGATTAGTGAACTTGGAGAGGAGTTTAAGCAATTTGCTTGAGATCACCTCAGAAACCGATACTTTTTCCCCTCTGCACTGAGCTGCATTTTGCGTAGATTGAACAGATTCCTGAGGCAGAGTATGTTGGTAGTCTCCGAATGGCTGATCCATGAACATACATAGTAAGGTGAATAGCAGAATTCCTGTTCACTCCAGATTCTCTGCAGCTGAGCAAAGAAGATAGCCTGGGCAGGTTTCTTGGAAAAGTTTGGCTTTCAGCTGCTTCACTAGGGGAGTCTCTGAACACTTGCTGGCTCCTCTGCCTGACCAGGTACCCTTCTGGCTGAGTTACGGGAATACAACCTAGAACAGCAGCGACGAGCCCAGTGTGAGACCCTCTCTCCTGATGGCCTGCCTGAGGAGCAGCCACAGACCACCAAGCTAAAAGGCAAAATGCAGAGCAGGTGGGTGGTTGCCACCCATTTGGCTGTGGGGCTGGAATCTGGGGTATTCTAAAAGGTGGCTCTTGCTGGTTTCCTGGTGTTGGTGTTGTTGTTGTTGTTGTTGTTGTTGTTGTTGTTGTTTCCCCTCTTTGGGCAGATTTTCTTATCCGTCCTATACATGCTTTACCTTATTTTTTCCCACTTCTGGGATTTCCTTCTGAGATTCTTTAACCCTCTGGTTGACACCAAAAAGCCCTGCTTGCTCTGGATGTTTATGCTTTGATGCTGTCAGTATACGCAAGCCACCTCTACACCATCCAGGTTTGACATGGCTGAGAATGTGGTAATTGTGGCATCTCAGAAGCGACCTCTGGGTGGCCGGGAGCTCCAGCTGCCTTCTATGTCCATGTTGACATCCAAGACGTCTACCCAGAAGTTCTTCTTGAGGGTACTGCAGGTCATCATCCAGCTCCGGGACGACACACGCCGAGCTAACAAGAAAGCCAAGCAGACAGGCAGGCTAGGTATGAAACTGGAGTGTCCAGTTGAGGGGCAGGGTTGGTGGTGGCAAACTCAGAGTCCCTGGAGGGCAGGACTTAATGTCATGTTTCCATCCTGCTTAACCTTTTCAAAAAAGGAAGTGATGATCCTTTCCTAGGCTGTTGATGGCTGCGTTCTATATGTCACTCAAGCTGTCTGCATAGGAAATTCATTAGGGCAAGTGAGAATTAAGGGAGAGTGGAAGTCCGGCAAAGAAACTGGGGGCAGCTCTTTTGTTGAGCAAGATTTAAGGCACTGAGTGTGTCTCCTTTCTGCTTCTTTGATCACTCCTGACTAAAACATTGCAGCCATTTTGCCTCAGCTGTGGCCTGCCAAATCCTACCTCTTTTCCTCCTGTCCCACAGAACCCTCTCCACCTGCCACTATCCATCTGCCTAGCACCATGTCCCCTGCCCTTACTTGTAATGGTAGTTCTTAGTGCCTGGTGAAGAGCACTCTGAAGCTGCCTGAGCTGAAGCTCAAAGACTTCAGCAAGATGCCCTGTGGCAGCCCAGGAGATGGGAAAGAGAATATTGGGCATTCCCTCTTTTCTACTTTTTATATCTTGCCTTTTTTTTTTTTTTTCTTTCTCCCAGGTTCTTCCGGTTTAGGCTCAGCTAGCAGCATCCAGGCAGCTGTTCGGCAGCTGGAGGCTGAGGCTGATGCCATTATACAAATGGTACGTGAGGGTCAAAGGGCGCGGAGACAGCAACAAGCAGCAACGGTTAGCATGATGCCTGTGGCCCCTCATTCATTTGTCTCTCTCCCCTTCCCCACCACATTATCAGTGGGGTTTCACTGCCCTTACCTTGTATGCTTTCGCATTAAGTTTGCTGTATGAATGCTTCTGGACAACAGGGTTACTTTCTGTTGGTGTTTTCTCTACTGTTTGTTCATTGTTTTGGATTGATGTGATTTAAAGCTTGGCCATCATACCCCACTCCCAGCTATCCAGTCAACAGTGGCGCTTTTGCAAACTGCATAATGCTTAGTGTCTGGGTTCTGAGGGGGTGTGGGATAAAGGTTTTTCAGGGTTCTGAGGGGGTGTGGGATAAAGGTTTTTCAGTCTCATGGAATAATACAAGTACATCAGGAATCCTGCCCTTGAAATGCCCCCAGGCTTGGTATATATCCCATGCAGCCTCCTCTAGGCTATGGCTGGTCCATCTACCCTGGCCTCTGCTTCTGTTATCCATACTCTCTTGGTACCATGGCCCCTAGGCACTTAGGCACTTTTAGGAAGAAACCTTCAGGTTCCTAGATAGCCAACTCATTGTTGGGATCCCAGCACAGAGTGGCTATGGGAAAAGCCTAGCATCATGTCTGTATGCTGTGGCACTCTCATTGTTTTCCTGTCCTTGCAACATGCAAGTCACCTTCCCAAGATCCGGGAAATAAAGGTATCCTGAGGCCTGGTTTTTCTTTGCATATTACTACTATTAACACAGTATGATTTCATTGAGCATGCTGAGAACATCGTAGAATTTGAGGGCTGTGACTCCCAACACAGTAGAAAGGGAAAACAACTATTATTCTGGAGTATTTTCTGCACCATCTTTCCCATACCCAAGAGGACAGATGTTGGCTTTATGAATACTCCCACCCATCAAAGGTTGTCCCTTATTTCTCCTTTTCTGAGCAAACAGAAACAGAGAGCCAAACCTACAGTGTGCTCACCTGAGTTTTTATATATATATACATATATATATGTATATATATGTAATCTGTTCTCAGAAGAAGTCTTCAGGTCTGGTGTCTAACTAGACATAACTAACTGGACATAGGTCTGGAGTACAGTGGAGGCAGTGCAAGCATCCAGGGAGCTTTTTGGAAAAGTTTGCTAGCTCAGGGTGGAGGAGCAAAAGAGGTGGGAAGGCCATTCTTTTGTTCTAGAAAGCTACAGAGTTTTTTGACCAGATAAAGGAAGCTTTATCTTCTAAGCTTTCCAAACTTATGATGTATGAGAATGGGTAGAGCCAGCCTCTAGCCTCTCCCTGAGGAAAGCAGAGTTGCACCCTTTTATGTGACTTTGTCTCCCTTTTATCCAGTCGGAGTCAAGCCAGTCGGAGGCCTCTGTCCGGAGGGAGGAGTCACCCATGGATGTGGACCAGCCATCTCCCAGTGCTCAGGATACTCAGTCCATTGGTCAGTACTACTTCCTGTTTCCAGTACAGCAGAAGAGAAAGCCAGTCTTCATGGAATGTCCACTGCATCCCCTGTTCTCTGTATACATAAGCTCAGTGTTTTCCAGTTTGTTCCAGTGAACGCTGGCTTTTGTAAATGTTAATAGGCATTTACCAACCAAGATCACTAACTGTCACCACCGCACCCTTTCTAGAGATTCATAGGATACACTATAATTCCTGTAGTAAAGAAACTGTGATGTGATAATGTTAGACATGGAGACAGCATATGTTTGAGTTGTGGCTCTGCCATTTACTAGCTCTGGGACATGAAGCAAACCTCTCTTAACTTCAGTTTCCTTGTTTAAAATAGGGATGTTCATAGTTAAAATTGAACAAGTTAACACACACCCATATATATAGCACTTAAAACAGAACCTGGCACATGGTGGGTGCTATT
This sequence comes from Meles meles, assembly GCF_922984935.1. Taxonomy (NCBI): domain Eukaryota; kingdom Metazoa; phylum Chordata; class Mammalia; order Carnivora; family Mustelidae; genus Meles; species Meles meles. The sequence goes on along the minus strand of NC_060087.1, from coordinate 46,699,209 downwards.
AGTAGCAGCATTTCTCAAAGTTAATTAACTTTGTACGTAGAATACTTTCCGATGCCCTCTTAACACATTTCTGTGGGATAGGGTTGTCACAGGACATCCGTTTTTGAAATTCATTAAATCATTTAATAATCCATAGATTGTTTGAGAGCTAATGAGGCAGTGAGTATAACAGCTCTGTCTATAGTAGTCACTGGCCACATGTGCCTGTTGAGCACTTAAAATGTGGCTTCTGCAGCTGTGGAACCAAAGTTTTTATTGTATTAATTGTATTTGATTTAAATTTAAATGTCATCCAGTGTAGGACTGGAGCTTGCTTTCAGATGTTGCTCAGTATTACTTAGTAACCAGTGGGCCAGTCTGTTTGATCGGGCATTGGATATCTGGATTAATGGCCTGCACATTTGGTCTGGGAAAATGCACATTTGGTCTGGGAAAAAGCTAAATGAAGGAAAAACCTCAAAGCTTTCTGTCTCTCCTTTCTGTGGCCTGTAGGCTCAGATGGAACCCCACAAGGGGAGAAGGAAAAGGAAGAGAGGCCACCTGAGTTACCCCTGCTCAGTGAGCAGCTGAGCTTGGATGAGCTGTGGGACATGCTGGGAGAATGTTTAAAGGAACTGGAGGAATCCCATGACCAGCATGCGGTGCTAGGTGAGTTGTGGCCTGGTCCCAACCTGCTGATCTGCTCTCGGGCCCTTTCTGCCCGCTTAATTTTCTCCCTTCCATATCACCCCTCATTCTCTCTCTCTCTCTCAATGTCTCTGTAATGAGAATTCAAAGGAGAGGTGTTTTTTCTCTCACTTCAGTATCCGGAAAAAAGATTTGCTCTTAGTAGCTGTATCGCTGTATCTTTTCACTTTTTAGACCAGGGGAATCTTTGTAACTAGTTGACTTTTTTTCTTTTTTTTCTTTTTTCTTTTTTTTTTTTTTTTTAAGTTTCAGGGAAGCTCAGACTTCCTCTATGGCTTCATTTTTCTTTGCTACCATTGTATTTCTCCTATAAGTTCTCATTATTTTTTCTTATATTGTGCCTCTGTAATTTGATTATGAAGAAAAAGAGGTTTGTATGTTGAAGTTTCTAAAGTGAAATGTCATTTCCCTATCATTCCTATCCCCAGTGTTACAGCCTGCCGTCGAGGCCTTCTTTCTGGTCCATGCCACAGAGCGGGAGAGCAAGCCTCCTGTTAGAGACACCCGTGAGAGCCAGCTGGCACACATCAAGGACGAGCCGCCTCCACTCTCCCCTGCCCCCCTAACCCCAGCTACTCCTTCCTCCCTTGACCCATTCTTCTCCAGGGAGCCCTCGTCTATGCACATCTCCTCAAGCCTGCCCCCTGACACGCAGAAGTTCCTTCGCTTTGCAGGTACAGGGAACTCTTAGGCCCATAAAAGAAGGCTTCATTTTTTACAGGGTCACTTCATACACTTTATTCTTAGCTGTTTTCGTAGGGGAGAGGTGGTGAGAGTGCATGTGTGAATAAGTGTGTGGTGGGGGGAGGAGAGAGAGGGAGAGAATGAAGCTAGTGATGTAGGGCCTGAGTTTGAAAGCCCTTTTATGCCGCATGGTCTTTTTCCCTGAAACACAGAGTTGCTGTCTAGTTGGCAGTAATGTAGTCTTCTGGGAGTCAAGATGCGCTGATTCTTGGTGTCCTTCCTCCCCTCAGAGACTCACCGCACTGTGTTAAACCAGATCCTACGGCAGTCCACCACCCACCTTGCTGATGGGCCTTTTGCTGTCCTGGTAGACTACATTCGTGTCCTCGACTTTGATGTCAAGCGCAAGTATGTGTCCTGGAGCCTGTGGGATGGAAACTTTTCAAATGGTATCTCCCTTCCCAGAAAGGGGCCAAAATTCCTCCTGAAGGAGTGTTTTCAGGGAAAAGAAGTTTCCCTTGGTGGCAGCCCTTGGAATGGTTCTAGGCAGGAGGGAGGACGTTCATCTATGCCACTGACCATCATCATACCTAAATATTCCCTCGCCTTCTCCATTTCTGTCTCCATTCTTCATCAGAGAAATGCAGTCCTTTGTTTAATCACATGACTTCTAAAGTTCCATTCCAGTCTTTGGGGTCATACAGGAGGTGTGGGTAACCACAGTACACTTACAGCAGGGCTCAGGGGCAGCGGGGGCTCCACAGCACTCCCGTCATCCTTACCCTTCTCTTCTTTTCTGGCACCTACATGTGCTACCTGCTTGTTGCAGATACTCTGTGACACAATTTCTGTGGGACTTTATGCAGTAGAGATGGGAAAATTTGGTGTTGGTAATGAATGACCCACCTCTCCCAACTACTGGGTACTTTTCACCTTCCCCTGGGGAAGAGATGTTTGGAAGATGGGAGAAGCATCATTATAGGTCTTCATTCTAATCAAGCAAACAGAAACTTGGTCTGCCACACCCAATCCTGTATTCCTTCCTTCCCTACCTCCCAAGATATTTTCGCCAAGAGCTGGAACGTTTGGATGAGGGACTCCGGAAAGAAGACATGGCCGTGCATGTCCGCCGTGATCATGTGTTTGAAGACTCCTATCGTGAACTGCACCGGAAATCCCCTGAAGAAATGAAGAATCGATTGTAAGAGCCAAGAATGAGAAAAGACAGGATGGGAGGGTGGAGGATCTTCCCACGTGGTAGTGAAGGCTTACTCCAGTGCCAGATGTGCAGGGGAACTCCAGAGGAATTCCAGATAGGAACCTGGTATAGAAAATCTCACTGAGCTGTCTCCTCTCACCTCAGCCTGGTCTCATGAGACTGGCCTTCTACTAGCTAGCTGGACCTTGGGCTGAGCTACCCACCAATTCCCAGAGAGAAGAGTCTTTGGCATTTACAAATGCCAAATAGACCTGATGACTTCGCAGAGAGTTTTCTATTATACTAGAAATGGGAAGCCTGCTGAGCAAATGCTATCCAGGCTTGGGGGAGACCACACTTGCATGAGTGGCCCCTCACCAAATTGGTAATCACTCACTGGTAACTCTGAAGCTGCCTAGAGGAGATCAGCAGTTTATAATAATGATACATGTCATGGAAGCCAGTGAGATGATAGACCTGTTGGCGTAGTTTAATGCTCCTGAGCTCAGGAACCTGATTCCTCCTCTCCCTCGCGGCATGGGCTCACCATCCATGTTACCACATAGGAAGTCAGGCTTCTGAGACAGACTGGGCCCAGCTCCTCCACCACCAAATCCTTACAGACATCAGACTGAGCTCAGGCCTCTCTGACACCACTTGACGACAACTCTCCCTGCTTTCCCTAAGTGAGGCCCTCATTTAAGCCTCTGCACCTTTCCTGTTGCTGTTTTCTGGAATATTGATAAGCTTTTATTGATAATTCAGGATATCTTTTCTATATTTTGTCCCAGATCCCCACCCTTCCTCTGGGCTTTCCTGGCACTCTGCATTCACCTCTGTTCTCTGATCCTGTACTCCCCAGCCACTGCTTCACTCACTCACTCACTCACTCGGGTCATGCTACATAAATGAATGGATTTGTGCTGGGCTTTCTGCACATCTGTTTCTGGTCTCTTATGCAGGTATATAGTGTTTGAAGGAGAAGAAGGGCAGGATGCTGGAGGGCTCCTGCGGGAGTGGTATATGATCATCTCTCGGGAGATGTTTAACCCTATGTATGCCTTGTTCCGTACCTCACCCGGTGATCGGGTCACCTACACCATCAACCCATCTTCCCACTGCAACCCCAACCACCTCAGCTACTTCAAGTTTGTTGGACGCATTGTGGCCAAAGCTGTATATGACAACCGCCTCCTGGAGTGCTATTTTACTCGGTCCTTCTACAAACACATCTTGGGCAAGTCTGTCAGGTGAGGAATGTGGCACAGGATCCACATTCTCACTTGCCAGGTCCTTTTCTTGTGTCCCACCCCTGTACTTCCTCTCCTCCACCCTAACCTATGACTCTTAATTGTATTTTTCTAGATACACAGATATGGAGAGTGAAGATTACCACTTCTACCAGGGCCTGGTTTATCTGCTGGAAAATGATGTCTCCACACTAGGTTATGACCTCACCTTCAGCACTGAGGTAGGTCAAGAAATCTTGACCACAGCACATCCTATCTATCCAGGAAACCCACTGGGGGACCACCCTTGAACTGGCACTGGATAAAGTCTCACGCCCCATTCCCCATCTAGCAGTGAGCAGTGGGTATTTGCATGAGACATCACAAACAGAAAAACCAGGATTTTGTAAAACAATCCAAGGTGTTTCCTAGTTTCCTTTTTATTTTTTAAAAAAAAGAACTGTTCAGTACAGTATTCTTCATTCCCAAAAGTAGTTCGTTATAACAGATTTAAGTGAAAAACAGTAATTTTTAAGGTTACTCTTCCTCCAAATTGTTTTTCGTAAAGATCGTGCTGTGTCGTTAATGCATGTTAACCATGGCTTTTCCCTATTACAAAGTTATGCGCTCATGATAAAGGACACTTTTTTATGACCTAGCTTCGTCTTTCTGCCCAGGACATGTCAAAGAGTTCAAGTAATCCTAGGTATCTATAAAAATCCCATCCTAGACCAAGCCTGACATGAATGATTGGTATTTTGGGTGTTCTAGGTCCAAGAGTTTGGAGTCTGTGAAGTTCGTGACCTCAAACCCAATGGGGCCAACATCTTGGTAACAGAAGAGAATAAGAAGGAATATGTACACCTGGTGTGCCAGATGAGGATGACAGGTAGGGGAAATGTCCCTTAGACTCCTTATTGTTCATATGGAAGAGGTCAGGCCTTAGTCATTTCACAGATACTATTTTTTCTCTTGCCCTGCCTGGCACAAAGAGTCTACAAACATCTGACCAAAAAATACTTCCCTTCATCCACCTCCATTCAAGGGCCAGAAGCAGTGTTAGGTGAAACAGGCAAACCATTCAGCATCCTAGTTACAGTAGAGCCAGACTGAGGATCTCTGACCTCTTAACAGTTGGGTGGGTTTAGACGCGTCATGGCTTGTTGGTTCTCTCCCCAGGAGCCATCCGTAAACAGCTGGCAGCTTTCTTAGAAGGCTTCTATGAAATCATTCCAAAGCGCCTCATTTCTATCTTCACTGAGCAGGAGTTAGAGCTCCTCATATCAGGACTGCCCACAATTGACATTGATGATTTGAAATCCAACACTGAATACCACAAGTACCAGTCCAACTCTATTCAGGTGAGCTGCTGCTGGCATCCTTTCCCATGTCCCTAAGCAGTGCTAGTTGGTATGACACCACACAATTCAGCACTGTTAGGGGGCAAGGGGATATAGGTGACAACTTACTTATACCTAACTCTTCATCCTTCCAATACGTGTTTTCAGAGGCTGTTCTTGCCCATCTTAGGGAATGAAAGAACTGAAGCCCATTTCACAGAATGGACTTGCCTAAGATTTAAGATTCCACCCCCCTCACACTGGCTTCTTGTGTCCTTTCCCACAGATCCAGTGGTTCTGGAGAGCATTGCGTTCTTTCGACCAAGCTGACCGTGCCAAGTTCCTTCAGTTTGTCACGGGTACTTCCAAGGTGCCCTTGCAAGGCTTTGCTGCCCTTGAAGGCATGAATGGCATTCAGAAGTTTCAGATCCATCGAGATGACAGGTCCACAGATCGCCTGCCTTCAGCTCACACATGGTAAGAGGAAGGGGTTGTTCTTTTAGCATTCAGACTGAGCTTGCCTATTTGTTGCTTCTAGACCCCTAACCAAGGGCAGGAACCCCAATCTGGCCCCAGCTATGCTAGACCTGGGGTAGTGCATAATTTGGTAGTTTTGTGGAAAAGGTGACGTTTGAGATAAGAAGCTAGCCCAGATTCACATTGAGGCTGGGGAGACATTGTGGGTGAGCACTGCCACATGAGAGCACAGTGTACTCCAGGGCTCAGCTGGAGCAAGGAGTTGGAGGGAACAGAATGCTTAAAGATGTTGATTAGCAGAGGTTGGATCACCAGTGACCCCAAATGCCTCTTTGGAGCTTGCACATTAACCCATAAGTGAGACTATGGTGTTTAAGGACAGGGTCAGGTTTATGTTTTAGGAGCCTGATGGGGGCAGTAGTGGGGCCAGATTAGAGGAGGGAAGACAAGAGGCCTAGGACAAGATTTCAAGTTTACAAGAGAGGAAGTTTCTATCAGGGAGGAGAGGTCAGTGAGCACCATGGGAACATAGGGATTTGGCTGTCTTTTGTCACAAACTGATATTTTTTCTTTCTCTAGTTTTAATCAGCTGGACCTACCTGCGTATGAGAGCTTTGAGAAGCTTCGCCACATGCTACTATTGGCCATCCAGGAGTGCTCTGAAGGCTTTGGGCTGGCCTAATAAGGCCCCACCCACCACTGTGGGGTTTTTCTACCATTGTTGGACCTGGGAATTGGGGGGAAAGAAAAACAAAAAAGAACCAGAAAGAAAATGTCAAAAACCAATAAATGAAATCCACCAACTCACCATGTGTGTGTCCCAGCTTCCCCATCTTCCCCAGCACATACCCATTCCCCCTCTCCTGCTCATTCTCTCTCCCTCTCTCCCTCTTCCTCACCTCCTCCTCCCTGTTCCATGCCGTCCATGATCCCCAGCCCATGTGTTAAAAAGGCACTAGCCTTTGCAGGGACCTATTTGTCCCAACTGTTTGAACAGTGTGCTCCTCAGATTCTGTGTTCAGAAGGATTTGCTGCATTGAGACTTGAAACCTTTGGATAGGGGAAAAATTATATATATATATATTTTTTTGTTCTGTTTGCATTTCTTAATTTGTGCTTGGAATGTGTTGATGTGCACAGCTAATGATTCAATGCAAGACAAGATTGGCGTCTGTGTTGTGGAGGTTTCAAATAAAGAGCACTCTTCATAACTCACTTTTCACAACGGAGTTTTTTTCAAATTTAAAAGAAACAACTCTTGAACACGTGCTAGACATCTAGAGAAAAGATGCAAATGGACTCTCCAGAAAACCATCTTTGCCACCACCACTATTGCATCTTCCTTCTTCAAAGTCGGTTTCCCCATTGTCAGGAGAGATCAGCAACCGCCAGGAATTGAGGGGAGCCTGTTTTTTAGAATGGGATCTGCACTTGAGGGCAGTGATGGTGTTACAATTTGCAGCCAAGGACAAAGCATCACCTTGCTTAAGGGGAACAAACCAGCAAGTTGTAAGAAACATTCTGAGAACTCAACCCAACCGACAATTCTATTTGATGAGCCTTTATAACAGCCTCAAGTGTAGGGCTCAGTTTAGAATATTTATTTCATTTAATGTTTTAGGTTTTCTAACAAATTTCAGTAAGCAATCAAGTAATTGGACTAGCTCTCCAGAACAATCTTCCCATCCATTTTGGTTTTGTTTCGTCATCTGCCAATCTGTTCACAGATCACCCAGTAGTCTCTTGGTTTTTAACTCCATCCAGCAGTTAAAGCTGATCCAAGGACTTTGATGGTTCCAGCTTTCAAAGAAAATAATAAAGGTTTAGTTAGAAAAATAACCCCAAGTGATGCTTGCTTTGTGTGTTTTTTCTCATTTTCTGAGGCTCTGTTTTGTAAAGATTTTCTCCTTAACCTAACCCCTTCCCTCCTTGGTCCTGATGCAAATGGCTGCTGGACATTTTCTCCCTTTTTTAAAATATCCACACTTGCCTGTGCCTCATTCTGCTGAAAACTGAGAAAACAGATGATCTAACTCTGTCCCTGCTATTGAATTTCTAGTCAAGGGGGAAGGAAACTGAGTAGTTCCGTGACAGATGGAGGGAAGGTGTCCCTAGCTTCCCAGAGCAGAAGTCCTTGACCTAACCTGGAAGGTTGTGGAAGGCTTTCCATTGTCAGGCACTCATGAGTTGAATCCTGGCTGGGAGTTAAGGAGGGGAGGGTAATCTAGATCAAGGTAGTAGGAGTCCAGCTGATGGTACAGCTTGAGCAAAGGTTGGTGGCCTGAGATGAGGCTGGGAGTCCAGCAGAGCTTTGAAATGAATAAGCAGAAATACAGTGGCATTGATAAGCTTAAGAATGGATTCCTCGAAAAAACAAACCTCTAACGAAGTTCGGGAGGCATAGGGTTTAGGAGTTGCGTGTGGAAGCTGGGAGCACAGATGGAATAACCCTGAAGAAAACTGAATCTAATTCAGTGGCATACTACAAATATTTAACGTGTCTAAGCATGACTTGCCTTTGGGATGTGTGTATGGTGTAATATTAATCACCTCAATGTCAGTCAAATAAGAAAAATCCTGTCAATTGATGCAAGGTATTTGCTAACAATTATTACTGGTAACTTAAAGACACTACCTTGCTTGGTAAGGTTGGCTCAGACCAACAGCCAACATCACACAGGAAGCATAAGGTGGCCAATTACTGCTAGTGACACTCATATGTCTGTTCTAATCACTTCAGTAAAGCAGAAAATAAGGTACAACTACTGAGGAGAAACTGCTAGCCAGAGAGAACCAAAAGTTACTAGCACTTAAAACAGGCCAGCAAGAGGACTGGTTATAATGAAAAAAAAAAAACAAAAAACATGCAGACATTGTCCCAACAAGTGTGAATAAATATTACAATGGAATCCTGTGTAGCAGTAAAAATGTGTATCAACATGCATAATCTCAAAGATAAGTATGAGACCTGCTTAAAAGTCACAAAACAGTACTATATAGCATGTATGTACCAATCGTATGAAAAACTGTCCATATGTATGAAGAGTGAAAATCCATGCATGAGTATGACAGAGTACTGCACAATGTTCAGGATAAGCTGTGGGAGACAAGCAGATGCAGTTTGGAAGAAGTAACCACACAGAGCTTCAACTACCTTGGTAATGTTTATTTCTTAGGTTGGGTGGTGCTAGACACATGGGTGTTTCTTATAATGCTGTATACTATGATACTTTATAACATGACATTTCATTATAAATCTTTGAGATACATGACTTACTAAATTTCACAATGAATTTGAGGTAGGTAGCAAGGGAATCAATAACAGGCCTAATTCTACATGAAGGCTGCTTGCATGACATGATTGAACATGTCTCTTTTTGCCCTCAAGTAATTCCCTCCACTGATCTGTCTGTGAGTTAATGATTACCATGGGTTACCTCCTTATTAAAATAGTCCTTTTTTTCTTATTAGAGTGACCATGTAATTCATCATCCAAAGTTGGAAAATTTAAGAAAAAGGGTACTATTAATAATCATGCTGGGCCATAGGGGCAAACTGAATAAACTGGAATGTATGGTTCTTTAGGATATGTGTCTGTCTAGGCTGGAGAAACAATTATCACCCCTAATCAAAATTCCATTGAGCACTTACCATGGACTGACAATACTGAGAAGGCTCTGTGTGAAGGGAAGGAGGCGGGTGTTAGGAAACTACGGGGGCAATGGGTACACAGAGACTTAGCAGGCAGGGGTAGCAAGATTAAACGTGTTCTCAAATACAAGCAATAACCAGTTAGAAAATGAACAGGAAATAGATTCTCTTCACAACAGTAACAAAATACCAAAGAATAGCTGTAAGAAGGAGTGTTTAGGACTCGTGAAAGAAAAATGACAAAACTCATGAGAAGCATAAAAGAGACAAATAAATGAGATGTACATTTGCATAAAAATGCAAGTATAGCTGGCTTTGAGACTGTGGGGGACAAACTGACATGCTAAACAAGATGGGAGTTGAAATAGACCTGACAGAATGGCCTTAGCGGTGAATATTCAACATGTTGTGGTCTGTAAAGAAAAAATGAGGCACCAAGAGTTAGTTGTGGAAAGAATAGTTTTGTCAATGTTAAGGTTAGGAAACTTGCCTGAGTATTGGGAGGGTTAAAAAACATGAATTTATAAAATTTTAAATTTACAAAATATAAATATAAATTTTGCCCTGCACTTCACACGAAATAAATTCAAGAGTGAAAACATGAACTGATGTTTTAAAACACAAAATGAAGATATGGGCAAATAATAACTGATCTGGGATATAGAAAACCTAAGGCTAAAATCTACACAGACATCATAATGGAATATATATCATAATGATACATTTGACTACTAAAATGTTGGCAACACCGTGAACATAATTAAAAAACAATGACAATTCCAGGGGGAAAAATGTCTCTAGCAGGCAATGGGTTAATACTTTATATGTATATACATATATTTTTTAAATATATATATTTTTTAAATTTATGAATCACTAAGAAACAAGCTCCCCAACAGAAAAACATGCAAGGATATGAAAAGATGATTCACAAAAGAAGAAATATAAATGAACAATAAGTATATAAAAATGCTTACCTCTGTGATAATTATTACCTCTGTAATAATCAAAAATCCATTAAAGCCCAGTGAAGGGGCGCCTGGCTGGCTCAGTGGGTTAAAGTCTCTGCTTTCAGCTCAGGTCATGGTCTCAGGGTCCTCGGATCGAGCCCCGCATCGGGGTCTCTGCTCAACGGGGATCCCGCTTCCCCCTCTCTCTGCCTGCCTCTCTGCCTACTTGTGATCTCTGTCAAATAAATAAATAAATCTTTAAAAAAAAAAAAGCCCAGTGGAAACCACTTACCGAATTGAAATATATGATGGTTACCAGAGGGAAGGTGTGGGGATAGTTTAAACAGGTGATGGGGATTAAGGAGTGCACTTGTGATGAGAACCAGGTGATGTACGGAATTTTGAATCACTATACTGTACACCTAAAATTAATATAACACCTAAATATAATATAACTAATATAACACCTAAAACTAATACAACTAACTGGGATTAATATAAAAACTTAAAATATACATTTTAAGTTCACATGTGTGTGAACACAGGTATCAGAGAATGTGAAGAAATAGCCACTGCTGAGAAATTGGCACCACTTTTCTGATGTGTAGTTTTGTAACGTCTATCGAGAAAGAGAAAAGCAGACGCTGACTTCTGGGAGTTAGCCTAGCATTCAGTTAGGCTTTGGTGTTCTGTTGAACATAAGCAATTTCACAGAATATCAACATCAGAGAAGGTCATTCTGTAACTGTGGTGGATTAAGACAAAATTGAGACCACCTCAAAATCATGTCTGAACACAGACAAAACATCAGGACACTGTCTAAACCACAGAAATTAACTGAACATCCCCTATCCTGATTAATGAGTGGCTGCTTTTTTTTTAAACCAGTTATAGCTTTAGCCTCTTTCTAATCTGTTCTCGCTATAGGGAGGATGTGTTAGCATACCCCGTCATAAAATTACCCCCACTTCTTGATAGTATTCAATCTAGAGTAAAACTTCACTTTGAATTGTCCCCAAATCACTTAACAAGCCCAAATCCTATGATACAACTTTTCTTTTACTGCAATACCCCACAGTCCCCCATGCTGTGTGTTCCCCCTCACTGCCAACTTTCTCGACTCAGGGCAGGTTCATGCTCCTGATCTTTGGTTGCTGGGACACTGACACTATGAGGAACTATACACAGTAAGGTGCCAACTGGCCTGAATCCTATATTCCTGTTAATGCTTTTTACTATTTATAAATTCAGATGGATGGAAACTGGCAGCCCAAACTCTTTGGCTTGCAGACAACAACCTGGTATATGTATGAGGATGTGTGTGGGTGTGTGTTAATATGAATGGTCTGAGGTGGACATATTTTCACAGGTCCCACAGTCTCTACCACTCCTTATTACACTCATATCGTCCGGCTTTGTTCATTGAATGAACATTTGTTGAACATGTACTGTGTCAGGCTAGGAAGGCACGGGTGAACACATCAGACATAAATTCCTGCCACCATGAAGCTGACATTTTCCTGGGGGAAGGCAGACAATAAATATGTCAGGGAGTGAGTGACATATTTTCTTTTCTGAAGAAGAATACACAGAAAAAGAGATTTGAAGGGGAGGTTATTTTAACTGGGGGTGGTCAAAGGAAGGCCTCTCTGAAAAGATCATATTTAAGCTTAGAAGATGGGCTTGGAAGAAGTGACGGTATAAGCCATCAGAGGATCTTAAGGAATAGTGTCCCAGGCAGAAGGAACAGCTAGTGTAAAGGCTCCAAAGTGGGAATTCGCATGGCATCCAGAAGGAGGACTAGTGTGGTTCTAGAGAGGTAGGTGATGGGAAGCGTCCTTGGTTGTTGAGGTCAGAGAGATAAACAGGAGTCAGATCTCGGGCTTTTACTCTGAGTAAGGTAGGAACTACCAAAGGGCATTGCACAGAAGAGATGGGACACAGACCTCTCTACTGCTTGTGAAGAGTAGGTGGGAGGGGCCAGCAGGGAGTCCCAGGAAGCCTAAGGAGGCTGCCGAGGCCCTCTTTTCAGGCAGTTCATAAGTTACCAGCGGGCACTTTGAAAAGAGTCCTTAATAGATTTACTGTAGGCTTGGGTGAAACAAAGCATTGTTAAAGGGAAAGGGGGACTGAGGGCCTAAGATGAGCCAGAGCCTCCTCTGGATGATGATGATGATGATGATGATGGTGATGATGATTTCCTTGTCTGTTTTTCACCCTGGGCGAGTATTTCTACAACTGAAAATAAATATCCTATTTCTAGTGGGCACGCCCTGCTCCCTCCCCTCCCAGACGCAAGCCTTAGGAGCTAGAGGCATCCAGTCCCGCCTGGCACGCCCACTGCAGAGAAGCCTCGCCAAGCTCCTCTTGGTTTGTCGGGAACTTCCCGGGTTTTAGTGCTGAAAGTCCCACCTCCCCGGCAAACTAGAAAGGTTGGGCACCGTCCCCGGGTTGGTCACCCTCCCCAAGCCGACTGGCTCCTCAGCCGCTGAGGGAGAAGGCTGGGGGGCAAGCCCCGCCCCCGCGCTGGGTCTCCAGCCAATGGCAGAACGGGACGTGGAGCCCGGGCTTGCTCTTCCCGGCAACCCCGGGCCTCCCTGAAACGGCTCAGCCTGAGGCCCCACCCCAGAACGGCCTCCCCGCTCCCCTTCCCGGAAAATCAGTGGTTTTGACTCTGGGTTTGTGTCACTGGACAAGCTAGGGCAGGAGGCATTGTTCTCTTTGGGGGAGATTGTGTGCAGTCCTACTGCAAGTGATCAGATGACTATGTGCATTGCTGACTGTGCATAACCGAATGGGTTTGTGGGGGTTGTCTGTGCGTCTGTGGTTCCAGAAGTGGGTGTGTGACTGTGTCACGCCGTGTGGCCCGGATCTGCTGCCTTGAGTTATGGTGATTGTGTTGTTAAATAACGAAAACTAACTGAATAAATTTTAAAGATCTTATTGGCCTTATTAATCCATTCATGAATCGGACAGCATCCCATCTTGCAATTAGAAGGGGGCTCTAAAGGGCTACAGAAAGGGAAAGGTTCTTTGAAATCAGGACAAGAAGGTCATAAAGAGAAAAAGGGATTATCTGGGGTGAGGTGACATCCTTTGTGGGAAAAGGGGTCTTATTAAGTGGATTACCTCATTTTCCTCTTGCGGATAGAGAGGAAGGACCCAAATGTGACAGATTAATTTATTAGTGCTGACCAGAAAATTCCTGACTGGCTGGTTAAGAGTACATGTCTGGAGGAGGCTGAAACTACAATCAGGTTTGGGATTAAACCCAAGCTTGGAGACTTGATCTCACATAACTGACCCATGTGGGACCTGTGATTTTCTTTTTTTTTTTTTTCTTTTTTTTTTAAAGATTTTATTTATTCATTTGACAGAGAGAGATCACAAGTAGGCAGGGAGGCAGGCAGAGAGAGAGGCAGAGAGAGAGGAGGAAGCAGGCTTCCTGCGGAGCAGAGAGCCCGATGCGGGGCTCGATTCCAGGACCCTGAGATCATGACCTGAGCCGAAGGCAGCGGCTTAATCCACTGAGCCACCCAGGCGCCCCTGTGATTTTCTTTTTAATAATTCCCCCCCTTTTGATCAGACTCTTGTCTTAATTTAGAGATGTGATCAAAATTTAAGGCATTAGCACTACTCCCAGCTACCACTCTAAAGGTCTCGCCATTTTTCTTGCTCTTTTTGTGTGGTATCCACAGGTCTTAACCTTTGTGATATTCACAAGTCATGGTTTCAGGGTCACAATCTTTAAGTTGCTCATTCTCTTAGTTCCTTTTCTGACACTCCAGTCCTAGGGAGATCGTTTGCTTGGTGGTGAGCAGCTACTAACACACATTTACAGCTCTTGAAAGAATACAATGCAACAGGGAGATTATGGTGATTATAATGACCAGAATAATTTCCAGTGTTTGGAATGCACTTTGGAGCGATGGTCCCCAAGCTGCAAACCAATCAAAATCAAAGAAGTCAAAAAAGATCCTGCTGAAGGAGTCTCCTATATAAGCTGAGTGCCTTGCTCAGCAATCTTAGTTAATTGTTTCAACTTCCCCAGAAGTGTTAATCCAAGTTCAGCAGGTGGTGTTGGCCATAGCACAATCATCTCCTTACTCAGCTAAAAGATATTCAAGGCCTATCCTTATTATTAAGAACTACTTTGGCCAGAGAGTCTACAGATCTTTCGGGGGTGACAATTGTCTTAGCAACAGAATTTGCAATACCTTCAAGACTTAAGGAGGGGTTTGTGATCATATCTTCATTTACATTTATTCCTAGCCAGGGAAGTGGGGCCCTGGTTCAGTGAATTCTGAGTCATGAGAGGCTCCTGGGAAGTCCTTTCTAACTCAATGATGTAAATACAGGGGAGACCAATGAGGTGTCTTAGTTCCTTTGGGGAAAATTAGGAGCACCTGTAGATAACCTAAAAAGCATTGCCAGGTTATGTGCGGGCCATCTAGGCATTCACAGACCTATAGAGAATGAAACAGACAAAGACAAACCCTGTCAGGACACAGACCATTCCATTAGGTTGGTCCTGTTAATACACAGGGATTGCTGCACTTATTCATTCAAGCCAGTGGTCAGTCAGGTTTTCAGGGCATATGGGAACAGAATCCCTGAGCCTGAAATAGTCCTTCTAAATGCTTAGCAAAGATGGGCACTGCTGGGGAGATCTCACTGAGTAGGGGGCAGATCTGATCTAGATAATCATGGGACTGTGGGAGTGCAAATGGACTAAGATTTATGTAGGTAGTTTTGTTGAATTGGGTATGTACAGTTATAATTAGAGAGATGTAAAAACAAGGCACTGGGTGTTCTGGCCATAAGAGCTGAGCTCAGTAAGAGACTTCTAAGGGTGGAGAGCGGTCGATTGTAGTTGAAGGGACATTAGGAGGAGAAATTGGTCACAGGGAGGATGAGGGGGTCTCTAACATCATGGGTAGATTGCTATGTTGGATGACAAATACAGCAATCTGAAAGGCTTCCCTCCTCTTAGCAATGACCTAGGAGATACAGGGAAAGGCATTATGTGTCCAGGCCAATGCTAATAAAGGAAAGGGAATAAAGGAAAGGAAAGGAAAGGGAATAAAGGAGAAAGGGCTTCATGTTTTAAGGATGAAGTCTTGATCTGATGTCTCTCTCTCTCTTATTTTTCTTTTTTTGCTTGTTTGTTTGCTTGTTTTTCCTTATTTTTCGATTTGATATCTTGAGCAGGAGCAGTCTACCCCAATGTCAGCTGCTTCTCTTTCTTGTCCGTTTGAACTGGAGGCCTCCAGTGTCTGCCCAGGATTAGCTGTCAGGTGGAGCTGTGAGATGTGTACCCAAAGCTCAATGCCTTCTAGTTCTGCAGCAGTGCCAGTGGTCAGGAGCACTTAGTAAGGGCCTTTCCAGTGAGGCTGAGCAGCTGTCTTACTCTGAGGTCTTAGTCTGATGACAGTTCCAGATTACCCAGTCACAATGCTGTAGACTGTGACTAATAGGATCCTTTGAATTGGAATATGAGAAAGCTTCCTGAACCTGTTGATAGGCTTGAACATAAGACATTAAGAACTTACAGTAGCTGATCATACTCATTTGAGCTAAGGGACCAGCAGAAGGTTTGTGTCAACAGACATTGGTCTACTGGTGACTAGCTCATATGGAGTGAGTTTATGATTTCCAAAGGGGGTGCTACAAAGAGTCAGCAAGACCAAAGATGGTATACGTAAGGCCAAGGGAGTCTGCTAGTTCCAGCAAGTTTAGAGATTTTAAGTTTGAGGATCTCATTAGTTCTCCCGACCTTGCCTGATGATTGAGGGCGATAGGACAGTGATAATTCCAAGAGGTTTGTGGGGTTCTGTGTTAAAGCTTTATGGTTGGCCCAACAAAGTGGGGACCTCCATCACTGGAGATCATGGAAAGTATAACCCAAGTGGAAAGTGCATTTAACAGTTTCTTTGCCACTGTGAGGATATCAGCCCTGTGGCCAGGGAACACTTCAGTCCATTTGGAAAACATACATACAGTAACAAGAACATATTGATACCTCATACTAAGTGACTGTTGAATGACATCCAGCTGCAGGTGTTCAAAGGGTCCAGAGGAAGGGAACAAAAATACTTTTTCCAAGATTATGAACCTGACAAATCAGACATTGGTAGTAAACTGTTTTTGCAATTTCACAGAAATCTCCCCGCTGGTGTCTATTTATGATTTGAATCATCTCAAATGCACCACAGTAGGTGAAGGAATGTAAAAACTGAAAAATGGGGTTTGCCAGGGAGCCAGGAAGAACCATGTAGCCATCTGGGGTTTCCCATAGATCTGACTGTTCATTTCATTTACAACCATTGTTTGCCCATCTTAAATTCTTTGCTTCTGACTGCTGCCATGTTGTAAGGAAATCAGGATGACAAAAAAAGTCTGGCATGGAGGGCACGCCTGGTAAGAGTCTGGCAGAAGCAGCATGGACTGAAATTGCCTTTGCATGGGAGTCAGCCAGGGCATTCCCCTGATACTCAGGTTCAGTCCTTTTAGTGTGAGCCTCCATTTTAACGACAGCAATTTCAGAAAGTAGCAAATATCAGTAAGAAGTTCATTTACTTGCTATCTGTTTTTGATTGGGGTCCCAGAGGATATAAGAGAACTCCTTTGTTTCCATAGCATTCCCAAATCATGGACAACCCCAAGGAAATTTCTGGCCATCAGTACAAATACTAACAGTTTGTCCTGATGACTGGCAAGCTCTGGCAAGGGCACAGAGCTCTGCCCGTTGGGCTGATTTCGCTTGTGGAAGCCTTCCCATTTTGAGTAGTTCATATTGGATAGCAATAGTATAACCAGCCTGGAGATTGCCTTGTTCATGTCTACAGTATGACCTGTCACAAACAAGATTAAAACAGGATGAGTTAAAGGGGTGCCTCATGAGTCAGGGCGCAGTGTCGTGAAATGGGATGTTACCTCCTCATCGCCATGGGGCTCACCTTCATTGTGCAGGGGTGGTAATGTTGCAGGATTAAGGATGTTTCGGTGTTTTAAGCTGTAGATGAGGTAGTGAAAGCAGAAGGTTTGTCCGCTGGCAGAGAAGATGGTTTAGTCAATTCAGAGTTAAGAAAACTTTGGACACAATGAGGAGTTTGTAAACAGACACTATTTTCTAGAGTTAGATCTGCGGAGGCTTCTATTAACTTTGCATCTGCGGCTATAGCCTTAAGACTGGGATAGTAAACTAATTGGAATTTAAATAAAAATCTTGAAAGAAACAAAAAAGAGACTGCTGGAATAGGCACAAGCAAGTGAACCAAGTTATGTGCTATAATAAGCAATAGGCATATGTTCATTACCACGTTCTTGCGTGGGCATTCCCAGGGCTTGATTATCCACCCCTTTCTTGTACAAATAAGGAGAAAACTTTTGAGTAGTCAGGTATCCCCAAGGCAGGCAGTTCTTGTTGTACTTACTTTAGGCTTTTGAAGGCCTGCTCACATTTCTCTTCCCAAGGAACGGGCTCCGGGACTGAAATGTTCGTAAGTTCGTACAGTGGAGAAGCTAACAGAGAAAAATTAGGAGCCCACAGTCTGTAATTGCCAGTCAAGCCCAGAAACCCATGAAGCTGTTGCCTGTAGGCTTAGGAAATCCCCAGGTTAGTTTAATTCTTTTTGGAAATAGCTGAGTTCCCCCAGAGCTTAGATTATGACCTAGGTAATGAACAGAATTTAAAGACAATTGCCATTTTTCCTTAGAGACTTTATGTCCCTTTGCAGCTAACTGTTGTAGCATAATAAATGCAATCTTTTATGGGTGTCTCTTTGGTAATTGAGCACAGCAAGAAATCATCTACATATCGTAAAAGGCTCAATTTCCTAGGGGATTGGAAGGTCCTTAAATCCTGGTGGAGCACCGGGGAGAAATAAGAAGGAGCCTCAGTGAGCCCTTAAGGCATAACTGTCCACATATATTGTCAACTCTTCCAAGTAAAGGCAAATAGATAGTGGCTTTTGGGGTCTACAGGGTTGCTAAAAGAACGCAGGTCTACAGCAGTGAGCTTTTGAGTCTGGTGGGACTTATGACAGAAAGGTGTTCAGGTTGGGAAAACTGGGAAATACTGGCACAAATACAGAAACATAGATGAATGGAACAGCCCAGAAATGGACGCTCAACTCTATGGTCAACTAATCTTTGACAAAGCAGGAAAGAATGTCCGAAGGGAAAAAGACAGTCTCTTCAACAAACGGTGTTGGGAAAATTGGAAAGCCACATGCAGAAGAATGAAGCTGGGGAATAACTATCTTATTAATAGCTCTCAAATCCTGGACAAATCACCATCCCCAACCACTAGGTTTAGCGCCCCGTGGGTGTGTTACAGAGGCTGGTACAGGGAATGATTAGCCCCTGAGTGAGTAGGTCTTATACTGTGGGTGCAAAGCTTTGTTTGGCCTCAGACTTTAGTGGATATTGAGGCGATTTAGGAAGAGGCTTAGTTTTGTCTATTTGAGTTTTTTTTTTTTTAAGATTTCATTTATTTATTTGAGAGAGAGAAAGCACAAGCAGGGGGAGTGGCGGAGGGAGAGGGAGAAGCAGGCTCTCCGTGGAGCAGGGAGCCTGATGCAAGACTCAATCCCAAGACCCTGGGACCATGACCTGAGCTGAAGGCAGATGCTTAACTGATTGAGCCACCCAGGCACCCCTGTATTTGAGTTATTATAGGCTCTGCACTTTCTATTCTCCCAGTGTCAGTATTAGAAGTAGCCCACAGATTTGGGGGTACCTCGATTAAATTAGGGGACTTTTGTTAGACTTCTTCCTCTTCTACATCAAGGACAGATTGTAAGGAATATAAAAGATCAGGTTGGAGTTGGTCAGGAAATTCCAAGGTGATGTCTCCACTGGAGGCAAAAATGTATTAGCCTTTTTAACTTAGATCTCTACCTAGTAGGTTGACTAAGGCTGTATATCATACCAAAAAGGAATCTTTTTCAGTGAAAGGTCCCAGAGTCATTTGTACTGGTTGAAATATGAACTCTGAATTTTATTAGATACCCTCACTATGGAAACCTCCTTATTACTCCAAGGGATTTGTCCTTGTGACAGTGCGGCTTAAGGTAGAAAATGTAGCTCTGGGGGAAAAAAAAGAAAAGAAAAGAAAAAGAAAAAAAGAAAGCATAGCTCTGGTATCAACTCGAATTTGTCAAGATCTTACATCACTTTTTTTTTTTGAAGATTTTATTTATTTCTTTGACAGAGACAGATCGGAAGTAGGCAGAGAGGCTGAGGCAGAGAGAGGAGGAAGCAGGCTTCCTGCTGAGCAGAGAGCCGGATGTGGGACTCGATCTCAGGACCCTGAGATCATGACCTAAGCAGAAGGCAGAGGCTTTAACCCACTGGGCCACCCAGGCGCCACTTTTAATTTTAGTTCCCCCTTGGCTGTATAAGAAGATTACTGGTAATAATTTACCAGAGAACCCCTCAATGTCCCATCAACTGTGGGAGGAGCACATATGGGGACCCTCCTTGGGAGGTACATACAAGAACATTTCAAGAAAATTTTTCATAGAACCTTTGAGGACAATCTCTTTTCCAGCGTCCCAGGTGATTACAGCTGAGACATCAATCCTTGAGCCAGTGTGTTGATGCTGAACCCCTAGGAGGGTGCCATTTGCAAGGCCCAGGTGCTATTTTAGGTCTCTGGCCTTGGAGCTGTTGTAACTGTAAGGCTAATACCTTGGCAACTTATTGTTTGTGGTGTCATTCCAGGGTTCTTCCAGAATGCTCAGCTATGGTCATGAATTCGATCAGTCCAGTGGCCTCCCATCCTGTTTTCTATCTTTTTGTCAATCCACCAATTTCAGGAGATAATCCGTTTACAAATAGAGCAGCTAGAGCAGGTTGGGTGACCTTATTTATTGTACAGAACCCCAAATGCTGCAGAAGGAGGGCTTCTAAGCAGGATTTAGAGTCTGCCACAGATTCATCTTGGGGTTTTTTTGTTTTGTTTTGTTTGCAAGTTTGTATAATAGACCAATCAGTGTGGGTGAGGAAGACCCTAGGAGTGGTTTGTAAGGGTTCAGGTGTTTTTTGTAAGCTTCTTCTGGTCCCTGAGATGTTGAAGGTCGAGGATCTTGAACGTCATCCTCGGGATTTTGCCATCTTGCTTCCTGCGTCCATGTTGGGGCTTTACCAGGTCCTGCCAACGTGTGTCCAAGCTGATGAGATCTGGCAGCCTGGAGTCACAGGCTCCAATAATGACTAAATATTCTTCAAAAAACTTTGGGGTTTCCTCCCTAGGTTTAGGAAATTCTTTAACTATGGTCCTTAGTGCAGTCTTTGACCAAGGTAAAAGATAACTGAGGATGTCCATCTGCAACCTCAGGTAGTTTTATTTTAAAGGATAAGTATTTAATAGTCTCTACAGAGTGGACAGGCAGTTCAGACAGTGAATTAATAAAATGTGAGTGCTCAAGTAAAGAAGGACAGAGGGGAGCAGAAAGGGGTCACATCAGTCTGACCATGCTTTGTTTTACATATCCTCTTGTGCCCTTAATTTTTCATTAGCCTTCTGTGATGAATCTCTTAATGAAGCTCTTTTGGAATCTTAAAGTCTTTTGGAACCTTCTGCCTACAATTAAAATAGGTATCTCATTCTCTGTGTTTAATTTGGGATTACTTGCCTTCAAGGGCACATCATAAATGAACAATCTTGTCTAATTGGAACATTCCCCATAATGGCTGTTGTAATTCTAGGGAGCTTTTAGGAAGATTTTGCCCTTTTACTAGGTATCTATTTGCAACCTCAGGGATTATAATTTTTAGACTTAAGCAGGTATTCCTGAAGGTGGAGCACTCAACTTTTTGAATTTAAAGGTTCTTATTTCTTTTAGCTAGACCTTGGGCTTCTCGGAACCAAACCAATACCTAAGAGGGACACGCCATGGGATTGGGAATTGTGGGCTGTTTTACAGGGTACCTTGCTGCACAGAAGTTTTCTTAAGGTTGGCAAATGTCACTCTGTCCTGTTCTGGCAATTTTCTTGAGTGGCAAGTGCTCCAACAGTCTTTAAATGTTTGACCCATGCCCGTCAACATTTGTGTTTGTTTTTTAAAAAGATTTTATTTATCAGAGAAAAAAACAAGCGGAGGTAGGGGCAGAGGGAGAAGCAGACTTCCTGCCAAGTCCAGAGCGTGACATGGGGCTCGACAGGACCCTGAGCTCAGCCGAAGTCAGACGCTTAACTGACCGAGCCACCCAGGTGCCCCTAGGCTTTATTTAAAATAAATTTTATTTATTTAAAATAAATTGTATTTATTTAAAATAAATTTTATTTTAAATAAATTTTATTTTAAATAAAATTTTAAATAAAATAAAATTCTACTGACCTGAGGCCTCATTCCGGACCTTTCAGCTTAAATTAGACCCAGTCCGATCCTGGACCCTAGTCTAGTTTTTAAGCCAGACCCTGTGCAGTTCAACCCAGTAATCAACAACAGTTCCGAAAGTGGAATCTGGGGATTAGGGAAAGGATTAAGGTTTTTTCAATCAAAATAGGGAACTGTGGAAAGCCAATTAATATTGGGAGCTCAACACTAAGAAAGGGGGGCTCAGAACTGAAAGAAACTTACCAATGGCCCTTGGAAACAGGGAGAATCACAGAGAACTCAAGGGTTCACAGGCACCACACGTGTGTTTTTCATTGTCCCCAAATGTCGTCAGAAGTTCTCTTTGGATCCTGATTCTGCCACCATTTCTGTTAAATAAAAGTTCAACCGGTACATTTTAAAGATCTAATTGGCCTTATTAATCCATTCATGAATTAGGCAGCATCCCATCTAGCAAGTAGAGAGGAGCTCCAGAAGGCTACAGAAAAGTGAAAGTTTTTAA
Source organism: Meles meles (assembly GCF_922984935.1). Lineage (NCBI taxonomy): Eukaryota > Metazoa > Chordata > Mammalia > Carnivora > Mustelidae > Meles > Meles meles. The sequence goes on along the minus strand of NC_060087.1, from coordinate 46,677,143 downwards.
AAGCAGGAAAAGGAGGTCATAAAGAATAAAAGGGATTATTTGGGGTGAGGTGACATCCTTTGTGGGAAAAGGGGTCTTATTAAGTGGATTACCTCATTTTCCTCTTGAAGTTAGAGAGGGCCTATGTGACAGATTATCTTATTGGTGCTGACCAGAAAATTCCTGACTGGCTGGTTAAGACTACATGTCTGAGGGGAGGTTGAAACTACAATTAGGTTAGGGATTAAGCCCCAGTTGGGTGACTTGGCCTAGCATAAGTGACTCCATTTTGGGCCTGTGGTTTCCTTTTTTTAACAGTGGGAATGTCCATATTTGACATGGAAGAGGGGCCATCACTGAGTGTGTCTGTATTTCTGGGAGAATGTGTGTGAGTGTGTGTGTGTGTGTAACTGTGTGAACACATGACTGCATGGGATTGTCTCTGAGTTTGGAACTAGCTTTCCTATGGCCAAAAATTGTCCGTGTGTATCCCTGGGTCTCTCTGGACTTGTGTGTGACTCTTGCATAGTAGTCAGGTCTATAGGTTCTGAAATTAGACAAACTGGCCTGGGTGCAAATTCTGGCACTTACTGGCTAGGTAACCTTGAACAAAGTACCGAACCTCCCTCTTTCTCAGTTTCCTCATCTGCAAAACACAAATCCTAATCATTTCTATTTGGTGGAGCATAAAATAAAGCAATACTTAGCTGGGGCTTGGCACAGCACCTGGCCCATAGGAAGCACTGGCTAAACATCAGTTCATTCAGGGAGCCTGGGTGGCTCATTCAGTTGAGCTTCTGTCTTTGGCTCAGGTCATGATCCCAGGATCCTGGGATCAAACCCTGCATGAGGATCCCTGCTCAGCAGGGAGTCTGCTTCTCCCTCTCCCTCTCCCTCTCTCTCCCCCAAATGAATAAAATATATATTTTATATAAATAATATATATTTATAAGTATAAATATATAAAATATATATTTACATTAAATATATATTTATCTATATATAAATCTAAAAAGATTTATTTACTTGAGACAGAAGAGAGCAGAGAGGGACAGAGAGAATCTTAAAATATATATTTACATTAAATATATATTTTATATATAAATAAATTTATATATAAATAAATATATTTTTAATGGGGCTGTATCTTCAAGAGTGCGCAGCTGTGATTCTGCCAACATTTTAGAGATCATGCCTCTAGGTATGACTCTCGTGGGCTTCATTAGTTTACGAAAAATTAATTAGGCACCTCCTAGATAACAGGCACTGCACAAGACACTGCATATGCAGTTATGAAAAAAACAAACTGGCCAAAAGCCCCTACATTCAATCAAACACCACCTCCAGGATCTGACCACACTGACCATTTTAACACTACAGACATACTTGCCAATGTACAGAATTGCATGGGCACAAATATATTGCAGGAAAGGAACAAAGACTATTTAAATCAGTGGGTGATTAGATATACATGTTGTAATCCACCTTCATTATGCCATTTAGACTTCTTCTATTCCTAAACTCTATACTCTGTTCCAGAGATCTATTTGTCTATCTTGATTCCAATACCATGCTGTTTTGATTACTGTAGTTTTCTGATAAGCCTTGAAATCAGGTAGTGTTAGGCCCTCCAACTTTGTTCTCCTCTTATAACATTATTTTGGCTTTTCTAGATACTTAACATTCCATATGAATTTATAATAAGCTTGTCAATTTTTACCCTCCCTACTCCAGAAAAAAACCTTCCTGGTATTTTGATTAGGATTTCATTGCATCTATAGATTAATTTGATGAGAACTGATATCACAGCAATATTGAGTATTTCAGTCCATTAACATGATATATCTCTCCATTTATGTTGGTCTTCTTTAATTTCTCTCCGTGATATTTAGTCTTTTCAGTGTAAAGCTCTTGCAAATATTTTGCTAAATCCACCCCCCAATATTTCACTTTTTGTGGTATTATGTTTTTTACTTCAGTTGCTGACTATTCATTGATATATAGAAATATAATTGATTTTTTTCTGTTAAAGATGTGTCCTACAATCTAGCTAAACTTATTTATTAGTTCTAGTATGGGTTTTTTTTTTTTTGTAAATTCCATAGGATTTTCTACATAGGTAGTCATGTTGTGTGCAAATAAAAACAGGTTTTTTCAAAAGATTTATTTACTTGAGACAGAAGAGAGCAGAGAGGGACAGAGAGAATCTTAAGCCCCCGATGAATGCAGAGCCCAAGTCGCTCAATCTCACGACCCTGAGACCATGACCTGAACTAAAATAAAGAGTCGGACACCCAACCAACTGAGCCACCCAGGCACCTTTGTCTTTTACCTTTAAGGATGAAATTAGATGGGGTCCCTGGGTGGATCATTCGGTTAAGCGTCTGCCTTCAGCTCAGGTCATGATCCCAGGGTCCTGGGATCAAGCCCCTCAGCTCCCTGCTCCTTGGGGAGTCTGCTTCTCCCTCCCACTCTGTCACTCTTTTGCTCTCTCTCTCAAATAAATAAAAATCTTTTAAAAAAGAACTCATGTAAAAAAAAAGAATGAAATTAGATTTAAAAAAAGAATGAAATTAGATTAAAAAAAGAATGAAATTAGATGTAGTTTTTATGTAGATGCTTTTTATCAGGTTGAAGAAGCCCCCAAATTCCTAATTTTCAAAGAAATTATATTTTGTTTTTTCTTTTTTAAAATCACAAATGGATGTTGGGTCTTGTCAAATGTTTTACTAGTGTTGATTGAGTGATCATATGGTTTTTCTTTATTAGTCCATTAATATGATGAATTACATTGATTGGTTTTCAAGTGTTAAACCAACACTTGTATTCTTAGGATAAAACCCCACTTGGTCATGATGTTTTATCCTTTTTATATATTGTAATGGATTTTTCTCAAATTTTGTTTAAAACTTGTGTATCTATGTTTATGAGGGATATCTGATCTGTAGTTTGCTTTTCTCATATCTTTGTGTTTTTACAAAGACTTTATTTTTACAGCAGTTTTAGATTCATAGTAAAATTGAGCAGAAGGTACAGATACTTCCCCTATGTCCCCTGCCCCTACACATACATACACTCCCCCATTATCAAAATCTTGCACCAGAGTGGTACATTTGTTACAACTGATGAACCTACATTAACACATCATAATCACCCAAAGCCCATAGTTTACTTTAGAGTTTACTTGTGGTGTTGTACATTCTATAGGTTTGAACAAATGTGTAAGGACATTTATCCATTACATAAATCATAAAGAGTAGTTTTAGTACCCTAAAAATCCTCTGTGCTCTGCCTCTTCATCCCTTCCTCCGTCCCCCCAACCCCAGGCAACCAGTGATCTTTTTACTGTCTCCATAGTTTTGCCTTTTCCAGACTGTCATATAGTTGGAACCATATAATATATAGCCTTTTCAAATCAGGTTCACTTAAGGTTATTCCATTCCTTTTCATGAATTGATAACTCCTTTCTACTTAGCACTGAATTATATTCCATTGTCTGGATACACCATGGTTTATTTATCCATTCACCTACTGAAGGACATCTTGGTTGCTTTCAAGTTTTGGCAATTATAAATAAAGCTGCTATAAATATCCATGTGCAGATTTTTGTGTGGACACAGTTTTCAAATTCTTTTGGGTAAATTCCAAGGAGCATGATTGATGGATGGTATGGTAAGAAATGTGTTTAGTTTTATAAGAAACTGTCAAACTATCTTCCAAAGTGGCTGTACCACTTGGCATCCCCACCAGCAATGCATGAGAGTTCCTTTTGCTCCAGAGCCTAATCAGCATTTAGTGGTGTCAGCATTCTGAATTTTGGTGATTCTGATAGATATGCAGTAGTATCTCCTTGTTGTTTACATTTGCATTTCTCTAATGACACAGCATGTGGAACATCTTTTCATATGCTTATTTTCCACCTATATATCTGTCCATTGTCACTTTTGGCCCATATTTATATTGGATGTTAATTTTCTTACTATTGAGTTTTAAGAATTCTTTATATATTTTGGATAAAAGTTCCCAATCAAATATGTCATTTTCAAATATTTTCTCTCAGTTTGTGGTGGGTCTTTTCATTCTCCTGACAGTATCTTTCACAGAGCAGAATTTTTAAAATTTTAACAAAGTCCAGCTAATCAATTCTTTCTTTCACCAATCATGCCTTTGGTGTTGTATTTAAAAGGTCATTGCCAATTCCAAGATCATCTTGATTTTCTCCTATGGTATCTTCTAGTTTTATAGTTTTGCATTTTACATTTGGGACTGTGACCCATTCTGAATTAATTTTTGTGAAGGTCACAAAGTTGGTGTCTAGATTCATTTTTTTTTTTGGCATGTGGGTGTCCAGTTGTTTCAGCACCATTTGTGTGTGTGTGTGTGTGTGTGTGTGTGTGTGAGAGAGAGAGAGAGAGAGATACGAACACTTACATGAGATCTACCCTGTTAACAACTTTTTAAATATACAATGCATTATTGTTGACTACATAGGTACAGTATTGTACAGCAGTTCTCTAGAGTTTATTCATCTTATTTGACTGAGGCTTTATGCCCATTGATTTGTAACTCCCCATTACCCTCTTACTCCAGCCCCTGACAACCACCATCATATTCTTTGATTCTATGAATTTGACTATTTTGGATACTTCATATGGGTGGAATCGTGCAATATTTGTCTTTCTGTGACTGAATTATCTCACTTAACGTTTTGTCATCAAGTTTTAACCACATTGTCTCATACTGCAGAATTCCCTTCTTTTTAAAGGTTAAATAGTTGTCCAAAATATGTATATACCACATTTTCTTTATCTGTTCATTAATTAATGGATGTTTAGTCATTTACATATCTTGGCTATTGTGAATATTGCTACAATGAACATAGGAGTGCTTTTGAGATCTGATTTGAAATCCTGACTTCAATTTTTTTTATATATAACCAAAAGTGGAATTGCTGGATCATATGATAATTCTATTTTTAGAATTTTTTGAGGACTCCCAATAGTGTTTTCCATAGTGGATGCACCATTTTGCATTCCCACCACCAGTGTGCCAGTGTTCTAATTTCTCTATATCCTCACCAACACTTTTGTTTGTTTGTTTTTTAAGTTATCTCTACACCCAATGTGGGGCTTGAACCCATGACCCTGAAACCAAGAGTTGCATGCTGCACCAACTGAGCCAGACAGGTTTTCCCCCACCTTTTTTTTTTTTTAATAGTAGCTATCCTGACAGGTGGCAGCACTTGTTGAAAAGATTATCTTTGTCCCATTGTATTACATTTGCTCCTTTGTCAAAGATCAGTTGACTTGGGGTGCCTGGGTGGCTCAGTCATGTAAGTGTCCAACTCTTGACTTTAGCTCAGGTCATGCTCTCAAGATTGTGGGTTCAACCCTCATGTTGGGCTACACGCTGGGCATGGAGCCTGCTTATGATTCTCTCTCTCTCTCTCTCCCTCTGCCCCTCCTGCTAAAAAAATCAGTTGGCTATATTTATGTGGGTATATTTCTGAGCTCTCTCTTCTGTTCCATTAATCAGTGTCTATACTTTTGGCAATACCACACTGTCTTAAATATTGTAGTTTTAGAGTAAGTCTTGAAATTGGGTTATATCAGCCTTCCTACTCTGTTCTCCTTCAATATTGTGTTGGCTACTCTGGGTCTTTTGCCTCTCCATTATGCATTTTACAATCAGTTTGTTGATATCCATGAAATAACTTGCTGAGATTTCTTTGTCTGGTTTAGATATCAGGGTCAGAGTAATGCTGAACTCATGGGATATGTTAAGAAGTGTTTCCTCCTTGTGGTAGGTAGAATTCTAAGATGGTCCCCAAGATTCTCAGCCCCTGTTATACACATACCTTCTCCTACTTACTTAATTAAACATGAATCCAGTTACTATTGTGAAGGGATTTTGAAAATGTAGCTGTCCAAAATCCAAAGCACTAGAAGCATTTGATACACTGTGGCTCAAACACCGGGGTGGGGGGGCACATGGCAAAAGACAGGGTGACCTCTAGGAGACAAAAGCAGCCTCAGCTGATTGCCCACAAGAAAGTGGGATCCTCAGTCCCACAACTGCAAGGAACTCAATTTTGCCAACAACAAGAATGAGCTTGGAAATGTTTTTCCCCAGATAAGTTCCTCCAGATAAGAACTTAGCATGGCAAGCATCTTGATTACAGCTTTGTTACACCTTGAGCAGAGAGCCCAGTCATGTCATGCTGGACTTCTGACCTACAGAAACTGAAATAATAAATAAATATTGATTGAAGCCATTAAGTTTATAGTAGTTTTGTATGTAACAATAGAAAATTAATACATGCCACTTCTATCTCCTGGAAAGTTTGTGTACAATTGCTATTATTTCTTCCCTGTTTGGTCAAATGGAATGCCCAGTGAAGCTATTGGGGCATTGAATTTTCCTTACGGAAATGTTTTTAACTATGAAATAAATTTATTTAAAGATATATAGTTATTCAGGTTGTATTTCTTTTGGAGTGAGTTTGATAGCTTGCATCGTTTAAGGAATGTGTTGATTTTATCTAAATTGCCAAATTTGTGGGCATAAAACTCTTTATAACATCCCTTTATTATTATGTAAGTTTCTGTAGGATTTATAGCATTCTCCCATATCTTATTCCTGCTATTAATCATCTGGGTCTTCTCTCTCTTTTCCCTCCTCATTCTGGCTAGAGTTTTATCAGTTTTATTGATCTTCCCAAAGAGCCAGCTATTGGTTTCTTTGATTTTCTCTATTGTTTTTCTGTTTTCTGCTTCAGTGATTCCTGCTCTTATCTTTGTTATTTCCTTTCTTCTACTTATTTTGAGTTTACTTTCCTCTTTTTATCATAATTTCTTAAGCTGGGGTCATTGGTTTGAGACCCATTCTTTTTTAATATAAGCATTTAACACTATAAATTTCTTGTTAAGCACTGATTTTGCTGCATTCCCTTATAAATTTTGATAAATTATACTTTCAATTCCATTCAAAATACTTTCTAATTTTCATTATGATTTCTTCTTTGGTCCCTGGTATGCTGGTTGTCAATTTATTGCTTCTCAACTTCAAATTCACCCTTTCTGCCTGCTCTGTGATAATGGAGCATATTTTAACTATTTTTCCTTTGCCAGCTGGCACTGAAGCTTTTTCAGTAGAGGGAGCTGGAGAGATACTGCAAGAGGAAAAGAGGCTTCCTTCCTGATTCCTGTGTGCTTGCTTGGCAGGCTCCTTCTGCATGGCTTTTTCTGGTATCAGACTCCTGCAGTGCTCACAACTTTTCCAGGGCCTGGTTCTTGCAGTGCATGGCAGCCAGTAGCACCCGGTGATTAGTAGCTTTTCCCTCCACCTAGCACTCACCCTCAGGCACTTTGGTGGCAAGCTGAGTGCTTCTGGATCCTGCAGCCTCCCCAGGGCCTGGCTCCTTCAGAGCATAGAGGTCAATAGTGCTCAGTGAATCCCACAGCAGGCAGATTTCTGGCAAGTTCCAGAGAAAAGATTTCCAGAAAGTTCCACCAGCGTAGCACCACAGTGATTTCTCTGCTATTCAATGAGCTACGGTCATGCTTCTCCAACAAAATCTGTATCTCAGCCTGGAGATAGTGATTACTTCTTATATCTGTTATTTCTATGTTCTTTGGATTTCTCTTTACATCTTCCTAGCCAACCTCTCATTATTCCACTCCCCTCTCATACGTAATACCTTATATTAACCTTCTCTGTTCAAATTACTGTGTCATTCCTCTCTCCAGATAGGACTCAGGCTGATACAGAATTGTCACCAAGAGTGGTCCCAGGAGGGGCACCTGGGTGGCTCAGTGGGTTAAAACCTCTGCCTTCAGCTCAGGTCATGGTCCCAGGGTCCTGGGATCGAGCCCCACATCGGGCTCTCTGCACAGCAGGGAGCCTGCTTCCCTTCCTCTCTCTGCCTGCCTCTCTGCCTACTTGTGATCTCTGTCAAATAAATAAATAAAACCTTTAAAACAAAAAAAGAGTGGTCCCAGGAAATAGACCTACAGAAATGAGACTTTTGGTTTGATTTGTTCACACCCCTGCACTTGAGCACAGTCCTTGCCAATGAGAAATGGATGCTTATAATCCATGGCATATGGTGGCATCACAATTAATCAACCTATGGTTGACTGTGTTGAAATACCAACTGAAGCATGTCCTTGGAAGCTTAAAAGGCTGTTGCACTTGACCATTGTGGCAATAATCATGGCTATAAAGACTGTGATGTGAGATGGATTATTTTGAGTGTACTGAACACTTACAAAGAGAAAATGACAAGCTTATGTCTATTAATTTCTCAGCTCAAGCCACAGTCTAAGAACCAGAGAGCTTTCATGATGCGTAAAAGATGTTCTTATTTATTGTAGCTATAGGGCTAATGTTGCTGAAAATCAAGTACAATACTTAATCGTATGGGTTGTTGAATTATAATGACAGTTGAATTCACAGTCTTGACAAGTTTCTCATGTGAAAGTTGGTAAAAGTCTGGTAAAGAATGGGATCCTCAGGGCGCCTGGGTGGCTCAGTGGGTTAAAGCCTCTGCCTTCAGCTCAGGTCATGATCTCAGGGTCCTGGGATCGAGGCCTACATCCAGCTCTCTGCTCAGCGGGGAGCCTGCTTCCCCCTCTCTCTGCCTGCCTCTCTGCCTACTTGTGGTCTCTCTCTCTGTGTGTCAAATAAATAAATAAATAAATAAAATCTTTAAAAAATTAAAAAAAAAAGAATGGGATCCTCAAACTTGAAATGGGATAATCAATTTGGCTCCAGATGAAATTGACAGTCTTAAACTACAAAGTCACTCTGATCCTCCCTTACTAATGGAAGTACCTTGCCCCTCAGTGTCTGAGTCTAGCCTTTCTCTTCTTGAAAACACTGTAATAAACTCACCTGGCCCAAATGCCTTGAAAGCAGATGATTATTCTCCTCAATACCAAACATAACCACCCCCTACTGCTGATAGAACTGTGACTTAAGTCAGATCTCAGCATGTTCCAGGGGAACAAGTACACACTATGACCAAGGAAGAAACAGCTTATATACCAAAAGAATTGTAAGACTTTGCTAATATATATTGGCAGAAACCTGGGAAATCTGTGCAGAAGCAGATTCTAAGGGTGTTAGGTGAAGGAGGGCAAAATTCATTGATATGGGTACACTTACTAGAAATTCTGGATTTAATGTGTCAGTACATGTAGCTGAAAATGGCTCTAAGAGCTTTCTTTGTTGACTGAAACTGGAACTTATTTGTGGCCTGCATTAATGAAGCTGAGATGCCAGAGATGCCCTGGCACGATATGGAATAGGAATACAAAAGCTTAGGATGATAGGGATGCTGGACAGAATTTATAATGTATGACCTGTACACAATCCCCAACCATGTTCCATGAAAAGGCTCAGAAGACACCTCCTTCACATTAAGACATTAAGAAATCCATAAATGAGAGGAGCACCTGCACCTTGGAACCTCTGTGGTTGTTTCCCTTTGCAGGCCAGGTATGACTTCAGGGGAAGAATGACACTGATGGCAATCCAGAGATCATCAGCCCTGCTTCTCTGATGATAGAGCCAGAGTAAAAGAACCCTGGGGACACTGCTTGGGGGCCAGCTACCCAAAGCCTAAGGGGCCCAATCCATGACAGCAAAACTGTGGAGTAATCCTGCCACCACGTGCCTCTCTCCAGTGTGTCTGGAAGGTGAGACATCCACCCCAGCGGACCTGCGGGGTAAAATGTCCAGCCAAAGAGCCTTATGTTCTAATGGAATTTGCCCCCTTGGGTTTTGGACTTGCCTGGGCCCTATCACTTTTTCCTTCTCTCCAATTTCTCCCTTTTGGAATGGGAATGCCTGCCTTATGCCTGTGCTGACATTATATTTGAAAGTACATGACTTGTTGGGTTCACAGCTGGAGAGCAATTTGCCTTAGGATGAATCATATATTGAATCTCACTCATAGCTTATTTTTAAAATTATGTTCAGGTAGCCAGTATATAGTACATCATTAGCTTTTGATGTAGTGTTCAATGATTCATTAGTTGCATATAACATCCAGTGCTTATCACAACATGTGCCCTCCTCAAAACTCATCACCCGGCCACCCCATCCCTTCCCCTCGAAACCCTCAGTTTGTTTCCCAGAGTCCATAGTCTCTCGTGGTTGATATCTGATTTAGATAATACTTAGATAAGATTTTAGATTTTAGGGGTGCCTGTGTGGCTCAGTCATTAAGTGTCTGCCTTAAGCTCATGTCATGATCCCAGGGTCCTGGGATCAAGCCCTGCATTGGGCTCCCTGCTCAGTGGGAAGCCTGCTTTCCCTCTCCTAGTCCCCCTGCTTGTGTTCCCTCTCTCACTGTGCCTCTCTCTGGCAAATAGATAAGTAAAATCTTTAAAAAAAAGATTTTAGATTTTAGAGATGATGCTGGAACAAATCAAGACTTTGGGGATTGTTGGGCTGGAATGAGTATATTTTGCATGTGAGAAGGACATGAGTTTTGGGGGGCCAGGGCTAGATGCTATATCCTGAATGTGTCCCCCCAGTTCATATGTTGAACCCTAACCCCCAGTGTGATGGTATTTGGAGGTGGGGCCTTTGGGAGGTGATTAGGTCACAAGGATGGAGCCCTCAAGGATGGAATCGGTGCCCTTATGATAAAGGCTCTGCCCCTTCCACTATGTGAGGACACAGTAAGAAGACAGCCATCTATGAATGAGGAAGCAGGTCTCAACAGACACCAAATCTGCAAGTGCCTCGATCTTGGACTTCCCAGTCTCTGGAACTGAGAGAAGTAAATATTTGTTTTTTATAAACCACTCAGTCTATTATACTCTGTTAGGGCTGCCTGAACACACTAAGACAGGCTCCCTGTTTTCTTTTCTTTTTCTTTGCTAAATACTATTCAAATTTTATTTACAGATATAAGTTTGCAGCAATACATCTATTGTGTGAAACACTGTCCCTCTATGAGCATTTACAGAAAAGAGTTAAGACATGGGTCTGTTCTGGAGTATCTTCTACCAGGAAACATACTGTTCATCAAACAATGGTTGAACACATTTTTTTATTGTATTATCTTAGTCACCATACAGTACATCATTAGTTTTTGATGTGGTGTTCCATGATTCATTGTTTGTGTATAACACTCAGTGCTCCATGCAATCTGTGCCCTCCTTAACACCCATCAACAGAAGACAAAAATGATGGAAAAACATTCCATGCTCATGGATTGGAAGAATAAACATCATTAAAATGTCTATGCTGCCCAGAGCAATCTATACTTTTAATGCCATCCTGATCAAAATATCAATGGCATTTTTCAAAGTGCTGAAATAAACAATCCTAAAATTTGTATGGAACCAGAAAAGACCCCGAATCACCAAGGAAATGTAGAAAAAGAAAAACAAAGCTGGGGCATCACATTGCCTGATTTCAAGCTGTATTACAAAGTTGTGATCTCCAAGACAGCATGGTACTGGCACAAAACCAGACACATAGACCAATGGAACAGAATAAAGAGCCCAAATATGGACTCTCAACTCTATGGTCGACTAATCTTCAACAAAGCAGAAGAGGATATCCAATGGAAGAAAGACAGTCTCTTCAATAAATGGTGCTGGGAAAATTGGACAACTATATATAGAAGAATGAAACTGGACCATTCTCTTACACCATACACAAAGATCAACTCTAACTGGATGAAAGACCTCAGTGTGAAGCAGGAATCCATCAAAATCCTAGAGGAGAACATAGGCAGTAACCGCTTCGACATCAACCACAGCAACTTCTTTCAAGACACGTCTCCTTGGGAGCACCTGGGTGGCTCCGTGGATTAAGCCGCTGCCTTCGGCTCAGGTCATGATCTCAGGGTAATGGGATCAAGCCCCGCATCGGGCTCTCTGCTCTGCAGGGAGCCTGCTTCCTCCTCTCTCTCTGCCTGCCTCTCTGCCTACTTGTGATCTCTCTGTCTGTCAAATAAATAAATAAAATCTTTAAAAAAAAAAAAAAAGACACGTCTCCAAAGGCAAGGGAAACAAAAGGCTCCCTGTTTTCAATGGGGATGATGGATTCCCAGAGAAGCTGAAGCCAAGTGGCAACACTTAACTGCAAAAGACAAGGTGGGAACATCTACCATAAAGGGTAGTATGAATGTATAAGCAAACTAATCACGACATCCCTAGGGATGAAATAAAATAAATAATCTACTGCAATATTGCTAATCTATATGATAAGAAAATTTCTAGATCTAGTAACCAGAAATCTGACTCAAGTTATCATAGTGGAGAGTCAGCCTCTTGCTGTTTCTAGTCTGAGGTCAATTTGTAGACCTACAGACCTTTGATTAAAGGGGAAGCCAAGTTCCCTTGAGGAAGGAGCATGCATCATTGCTGCAAAAACATACTGCAAATCTTCCTCCAAGCCTTCCCCAAAGGGACCTGTGGCCCTTTAAATAGAGCGAGTGCTCGTTGAGGAAAAGGAAGTACTGAGACTTTATGAGGATTCCTAAGTACTGGCTCTGAATTGACAGTAATTCCTGGGGACCCAAAATGCCACTGTGGCCCAATAGTCAAAGTGGGGGCTCTACTTTTGCTTTACAAAGTGGTGGCCAAATTTTAAAATGTTACCTCAGATCTGAGTCCCATTGAGCCCGGTTGGTCTAGTAACCCATCTTGTGGTCATTTCCCCAGTTCCTAAGTTTATTATTGGAATAAATATACTTAGAAACTGGCACAATCCCCACATCAGTTTACTGATAATAATGAGGGCCATTATGTTAAGAAGGGGGCTAAGTGAAAGTGAACTTCTTCTAGCTTCAAAGCTAGTAACCAATGATAATACATCGCCAGGAGAATGCAGAGATTAGTGTCACCATAAAAGACAAAAAAAAAAAAAATGAGTGATACTTACCATGTTTCCCTTTAACTTGCCAGTATGGCCTATGCAGAAGTCAGCTGAATCTTGGATAATGACTGCAGACTATCATGAATTCAGTCAGGTGGTGATTCCAGTTGTAGATGCTGTTCCAGATACAGTATATTTACTGGGACAATTCACTACAATTCCTGGAAATTGGTATGCAGGTATTGGCCTTGCTAATGGCCTTTTCTCTAAAAAATTTCGAGGACTACCAGATGCCATTTGCTTTAACTGCCAAGAACACTAATACAATTTGGGAGCACCTGGCTGGCTCAGTTGGTAGAGCATGTAACTCTTGATCTCAAGGTTGTGAGTTCAAACCCCAGGTTGGGAGTAGAGGCTACTTAAAGAAAAAAAGATCAACAGAATAACTTGAAAGTGTTGCCTCAGGGATACACCAAATCCCCTGGTCTCTGCCATAGTATAGTCTGCAGAGATCCTGATCATCTTGACACTCAATAAAACATCACATTGGGCTTCAATATTGATGAAAGGCTGATTAGATCTGGTGAAAAGGAAGTATCAAGTATCTTAGATGCGTTGCTAAGAATGACCCCACCAGAGGTCCATCCCACCTTCTACTACGTGAGGTTACAGGGAGAAGAGAGCTGTCAGTGGGGAAGGAGGTTCTTACCACACATCAGATCTGCCAGTGCTGTGATCTTGGACTTCCAGGCTTCAGAAGTGTGAGAAATAAATGTTGTTTCGAAATCATGCAGTCAGGGGCGCCTGGGTGGCTCAGTGGATTAAGCCGCTGCCTTTGGCTCGGGTCATGATCTCAGGGTCCTGGGATCGAGCCCCGCGTCAGGCTCTCTGCTCCGCAGGGAGCCTGCTTCCTCCTCTCTCTGCCTGCCTCTCTGCCTACTTGTGATCTCTCTCTCTGTCAAATAAATAAAATTTAAAAAAAAAAAGAAATCATGCAGTCTGTGATGTTTTGTGATAGTAGCCCAAGCAGAGTTAGACACCTTGGTAGGCTTCTTTGGATTTTGGAAGCAACATTTGAGTGTGTGACTTTGAACCGACAAGGTTTCCAGTTTCCAATAGGAGCAGAACTAGCTAAAGCTAGGCATATTCAGACTTCAGTACAAGCTACTCTTCAGCTGGGACCTTATGATCCAGCAGATCCACTGGCACTTGACAAATAAGAATGCTGTATAAAGGTTCTGGCAAGCACCAATGAGAGAATCACAGTGTAAGCCGCTAGGATTTTAGAGCAAGTCTGTACCCTCTTTTGCAGATAACTATTCTCCTTTTGAGAAGCAGCTTCTGGCATACTACTGGACCTTGGCATAGACCAAACACCTAACTGGTTATTAGATATCAGGTGGCCATACATCCCGAGATTCCCACGTGGATGTTTTGTCTGACCCACATAGTCATATGATTAGACATGCATAGCAGCAATTTATTATCACACGAAAAAACAAACAAACAAACAAACAAACAAACTTGAGCAAGTCCGGAAGGTCCAAAAAACCTGTATGAGCAAGTGGCTCAGACTCTTTTGACACCAAATCCTGTAATACTGCCTCCTCTCCTTCAATCCATGTCTATGGTATCACAGGACATTCCTTATGATGAGTTGATGAGTTGACTGAAAAAGACAAGACTCAATCAAGCCTGGTTTATATATGGGCCTGCATGATATGCTGATACCATTTGAAAGTGGAGATGTACATTAAAGCTCTACTCAGAGGTGACTGTGAATGTCAGTGGTGAAGGAAAATCCTCTCTAGTGAGCCGAACACAGAGCAATATATTTCATTGTCTACTGTGTCTGGAGCAAGAAAGAACCAAAAGTATGGATCTACATTGATGCATGTGATCAGGAAGTTGGAATGAATAGTACTGTAATATTAGTGACCAAGAAGTTGAGGAATGAGAGAGGTGGATGAACATCTGAATGGACACAGTGAGGATATGTGTATCCCATGTGAATACCCACCAAAAGGCATTTACTGCAGAAGAGACTTGCTCTGTGCACATCATTCAACTTCTTTTACCAGCCACTCCATTGTTTGGTAAAAGAAACAATGGGCCTGTGTACTTGTCTTCTCAGGCTATAATAACAAAACATCATAGACTGGGTAGCTTAAACAACAGAAATTTATTTCTCACACTTCTGGGGGCTGGAGAAGTTCCAAAATCTGAGTGTGGGCAGATTTCGTTCCTGCTGAGATCTCTCTCCATGCCTTGCACACAGCCATCTTCTTGCTGTGTCCACGCGTAGCAGAGAGAGAAGGTTCTTTCATGTCTCTTTTTATAAGGACACTAATCCTATATGAGGGTTCCACCCTCATGACCTAATCACCTTCCAAAGGCTCCGTCTCTGAATACCATCACAACTGCAGGTTAGGGTTTCAACCTATAAATTTTGAGGGACACAATTCAGTCCATAGCAGCCCAGAACAAAAAGGTGGAGATGGAAACTATGCCTGGGCTCAACAATGTGGACTTTCCTTTAATGAGGATGGTGTAGCTAGTGATGTTTCTGAGTGCCTAACTGCCACCAAACAGAAATGAAAATCGAGTCCCTGATAAGGCACTGTTCCTTGTGGGGACCAAACTGATGGCAGGTTGATTATATTGGACCTCTTCCATTATGAAGGGGGACAGAGATTCATCTGCATAGGAATAGACACATTTTCTAGATATGGTTTCCCTTTCCCATCCATAATGCTTGTGCCAACACCACCATCAGTGGACTCTTTTTGCATTGCATTGCATCTGATCCAGAAACTCATTTCACAGCAAAGGAGGTGTGGCCAGATGTTCATGGCTATGGAATTAACTGGTCTTACCACATACCACTTCATCTGGAAACAGCTGGCCTAATTGAAAGGTGGAATGGCTTTGAAGACTCAGTTATGATGCTAGTTAAGAAACAACACCCTGAAAAGGTGAGATTCTGTTTTATAGGATAGAGCATATACTTTGAATCAGAGACCATTATATGCTGCTATCTTCTCCCATAAACAGTATAAATGGGTCCTGAAATCAAGGAGGAGGAGTAGGAATGCACCTCTCACTATTACACCAAATAACCCACTCACAGAATTTTTGCTTCCCATCATGGCAATTTTGAGTTCTGCTAGTTTGGAAATCTGTGTCTCTGTGATGGTTAATTTTATGTGTCAACCTGACTGAGGCATGGTATGCCCAGATATTTGACTAAATATTATTCTGGGTGTGCCTGTGAAAGTATTTCTGGATGAGATTAAGATTTGAATTGGTAGGGGCACCTGGGTGGCTCAGTGGATTAAAGCCTCTGCCTTCGGCTCAGGTCATGATCCCAGGATCCTGGGATCGAGCCCCACATCGGGCTCTCTGCTCAGTGGGGAGCTTGCCTCCCCCCCTCCGCCTGCCTCTCTGCCTACTTGTGATCTCTGTCTGTAAAATAAATAAATAAAATCTTTTTTAAAAAAAGATTTGATTTGGTAGACTGAGTAAAGTAGATTGCCTCCCCAGTGTGAGTGGGCTTCATCCAGTCCTTTAAAGGCCTGAATAGAACAAAAAGGCCAAGTAAAAGAGAATTCACTCTTCCTCTGCCTGACTGGCAGTCTTTAAACCAGGACATCAGTCTTCTCCTGCTTCAGCCTCAGCCTCAGACTCAGACTCAGACTCGGACTTGAACTACACCATTTGCTCTCCTGGTTCTCAGGCCTTTGGACTGGGACTGGAACTATACCATTCACTCTCTATAGTATGTACTGTTACTATATACTATATACGATATACTACACCAGTATACAGTATACTACTGTATACTATATGCTACACCATCTCTGCTGGCTGCAGATCTTGGGACTTCTCACCCTCCGTAATCTCATGAGCCAACTCCTTGTAATAAATCTCTTTGTATATAAGAATATCTTATTGGTTCTCTCTGAAGAACACTGACTAATACCTATTTTGGTGCCAGGACTGGAGTTAGATGAACAGAATGTTAAGGATGGGTTTTCTAAATTGGTTCTGGAGTTTCTGGAGTTGGCTCTCTAATCTGATTAAATTTAAAGATGTTAATGGCTCCATTTCCAGTGTAAAGAGAGTACTGATAGAACATGGCCTGATCTGGCAATAGAGATACAGAAAATATATCCATTGGATACTTCTAATCAACTTCTTATAAGAAAGAGCTCAGTGACAGTGTATATGATACATTCAAACATTTTTAGAGAACAAACAAATACAATGGTATTGACCAGTTGCTCCTAATGTTGCTGAACAAAGTAGAGAAAGAAAAGGATGAGCTCAGAGATTTGAATTCCCAGCTCAAGCACCACATAAATGACCTAAGATCTAGGTGTGTCCTAAGAGAGACCCTAATCTTCTGTAGCCAGAGAGGTGAGATTACTGAAAATCAACAGCAGAGTCTCATGCAATTGGCCAAATTACAATGCAAATTGAAATTGCAGCCTTGCAGGGTGTCTACTGTTAAAGAGAGGGCATTGATGGGAAAGGACTAAGGTTCTGTAAATTGGTATGCGTACATGTGGGAAGACCCTAATGAAGCTGGAGACACTGTCTCCTAAATTTTGATGATTCTTTGCCAATGAAAGAAGCCTCTACCAGGGGGCACAACAATAGTTCTACTGAATTGGAAGCTGAGATATTTTGGACTCCTATGCCAGTGAAACTACAGGCAAATAAACATGGAGGGGGGTAGAGTTAATTCATTGGCTGGAATGATTGATTTTCATTACCAAGGGGAAATCAGGTTGCTTATACAATGGAGGCAAGGAAGACTATACTTGCAACTCAAAGGATTATCTGGGGTGCCTCTTAGTACTACCATGCCCAATAGTAAAAGTTCATGGAGAAGTAAAGCAACTCACAATAGACAGGATGATGGAGAATGCAGACCCTTTAGAAATGAAAGTTTGGGTCACTCCATCAGATTAAAAAAAATCACCTGAGGTGCTAGAAGAAGGCAGAGGAAATATGGAATTGATAGCAGAAGAGGAAAGCCACAGATGGGAATTACAGCTTCATGATCAGTTATAGAAATGAGTGCTATTTTAGCTTTGCCTATTTTCTTTTTGCTTGTTATATTTATGTGTTTATCTCTATATGCTAGCTATTTTCTTTTTCTCTCTCCTTCCCATTTTTATTTTACATACAAATAGTTGTTGGAAGTTAATCTTACAATTTAGTCTACCAATATTAGAATAGCAGTGGGACTGTGACCAAATTTGAGGGATAATTAATATAGGCAACAATGGATACAGTGACCCTTGGGACTGTATGTCTCATTTTGGGGAAAGAATGGTAACTTCCTCTTTAAGAGAAGGATAGCCATATATAGGTAGAAATAAAATTGCTTTGTTGTATCAGAATTCAAATATGTATAGAGGGGTACACATGTAAGCTGAGTAGTCAAAGGGGTGGACTGTTAATCCATCCCTGATTGCCACTTACTGATTGTTCCTCTTGGCTTCAATTTCACTCTAGGCCTGTTCTGTGAAAATGGATCTGGCCTGTTTAAGTATTTTTCCTTTGCCAGCTAGCACTGAAGTTCTGCCAGTAGAGGGCACTGGAGACATTGCAAGAAGGAAAATGGTTCTGCTTCCTGACTCTGTTGTGCCCACTCAGCAGGTTCCTGCAGGATACACAGCTTTCTCCAGCACCAGGGTACCCCTAGATTCTCCAGTGCCTGGCTCCTGCAGTGCATGGTGATCATAAGCACCCAGTGGCCAGCAGCTTCTATCTTAAACCCACCATCAGATGGGTTAGCAGCAGTTTGCTTCTGGCTTCTGAAGCACTCACAACTTCCTCATTTTTTCCAGTTCGTGCAATGCACAGCAGCCAGCAGTGCCCAGTGGCCAACGACATCCCCTGGCACCTTCCCTCAGGTAGTTTTGTGGCAGTGTGCCTCTGATGATACAGCTCCCCATGAACAGCTTTCTTTGGCATCCTAGAGGGTGGATTTCTGGCAAGTTCCAAAAAGTAGATTTTGAGCAATTTCCACCACTCAATGAGCCACAACCATATTCTCTCCAACAAGGACCGGATCTCAGCTCTGAGTTTTGGGGATTGGGGGAGGATCTTCCTTGGGTGTGGTATTTTGGCCATGTTCATGCTTTCTGCTACCTTCTTGAACATATGGATTGTATTTATAATGGATGTTTTAATGTTATTTGTCTATTGGTTCTATCATCTGGGTCATTTTTTAGGGATTATTTTTCTTCTCATTAGGGGTTGTATTTTCTGGCTTCTTTGCATGCCTGATAATCTTTTATTGGATGCCAGACATTGTAAATTTTACTTTGTTGAGTGCTGACTTTTTTGGGAGGGTACTTAAAACACTGTGTGGGGGATCGTAGGGGGGTGTTCTGGGGCACAGTTAATCAATGTGATCCTTTTGAGGTTTGCTTTTAAGTTTTTAAAGCTAGACCTGAATGGTCTTCATTTCAGAGCTAATTTGATAGTCTAGAGCTAATCTGCTACTGAGGCAATACCCTTCTAAGTTCTCTATTCAGTGCCTCATAGGTTTTTCCACTCAGACTGGTGTGGTGATGAACTACCACCTCTGAGGATTATTCCTCCTGATCCTTTTCAGTGGACTTTTCCTGGCCTCAGGAAGTTTCCTCACATATGTTTGCTGATCAGTACTTGGTTGACGACTTGAAGGGAACCCTCTGTAGATCTCCAGAGCTTTCTCTCTCTGTGAAGCTTCCTTCTCCATAGTACTCAGCCTTGTTCTGAGAATTCTAGCTGTTGTGATCTCCACAAACTCTTACTAGGTCTTCTAAACTAAAAGAGACCACCAGACTCCTTTGAGTTCCCCCCACCATGCCACACACAACACCTGGAAATTCTCTCCAGGCAGTCATATGGTTCACTCATTGTTTATCTTCTCTTAGGGATCATGGTCCCATGTGTCCTGTTGTCTAATGTCTAGAGACTATTGCTCCATACAACTTATCTGGTTTTTCAGTTGTTTAAGGCAGGAGAGTAAATTTAATCCCGGTTACTTTACCATGGCTGAAACAGAGGTCCCCAAACTTTCTTTTCTGACCCATCTGAGACATTGCCTTCTGCAACTCACATTTGGTCATCACCAGAATCCCTACATCCTCAACCTGCTCGATGAAGGTTGAATTCACCTTCTTGCACCAATGGGAACCTGAATCTTCCTAAACAATACTGTAGTTCTCTCAAGCAGTGAATTCTCTCCCATAGCTCTCATACCAGTGACTCAGGAGGCATAGTGCTCCTCTGAGGCACAAACATCAGGTTATATGGCCCTCTATGCATCTTTGTTACAGTCATCTACCAAGCCCTTCAGCACTCCCCGTTGG
This sequence comes from Meles meles, assembly GCF_922984935.1. Lineage (NCBI taxonomy): Eukaryota > Metazoa > Chordata > Mammalia > Carnivora > Mustelidae > Meles > Meles meles. Next base: position 46,656,945 of record NC_060087.1, on the reverse strand, counting down.
GTTTTGAGGACTTTTTCCTGGCCCACTGTGACTCTCTCCAATGCCTCTCTTGCCCAGAATATTGGTGATTTCAGAATCCAAATCAATGGTGGATTCAAAATACACATTCCAACCACCCAACAGCTTCCTGTGACATCACCTGGATGTCCTACAATTAAACTCAATTCTAACACACTTTGCTATTTGCCTGCAGATAGTGTTAGATCCCACAGGTTAAGGGCTGAGTCCTATAAGACTGGCCCTCCCCCATTCAAATGCTAGTTGCAAGTCCAAGTTGTCATCTGTATTTCTGACCAATAGGATGTAGCTGTGAAAGTCTAATGACACCCTCCTTGGGTTTGATTAATTGCCAGAGTAGCTCAGAGAACTCAGGGAAATATTTACTTATATTTACCAGATGGATGAGATGTGCAGAGCAATGTAGGTGGGAAGAGGCACTGACCTTCCATGTCCTCTCCAGATATGCTGCTCTCTCAATACTTCCACACCTTGTCCATCAATCCAGAAGCTCTCCAGACCTTGTACTTTGGGGATTTTATGGGGGCTTCATCATGTAGGCACAGTTGGTCATTAACTCCATTTTCATCCCTTTTCCCTTCTCAAGTGAACGAAGGGGTGGGGCTGAAAATTCCAAGTTTCTAATCATGGTTTGGCTTTTCTCGTGACCAGCCCTCATCCAGGAGCCATCCAGGAGCCCACCCACAGTCACTTCACTGGAATAAAAGACACTCCTCTGGGTCAACCAGGAAATTAAAGAAGAATTGAAAAAATTCATGGAAACAAATGATAATGAAAACACAACGGTTCAAAATCTGTGGGACACAGCAAAGGCAGTCCTGAGAGGAAAATATATAGTAGTACAAGCCTTTCTCAAGAAACAAGAATGGTCTCAAGTATACAACCTAAGCCTACACTTAAAGGAGCTGGAGAAAGAACAAGAAAGAAACCTAAAGCCAGCAGGAGAAGAGAAATCATAAGATCAGAGCAGAAATCAATGAAATAGAAACAAAAAAAAATAGAACAAATCAATGAAACTAGGAGCTGGTTCTTTGAAAGAATTAATAAGATTGATAAACCCCTGGCCAGACTTATCAAAAAGAAAAGAGAAAGGACCCAAATAAATAAAATCATGAATGAAAGAGGAGAGATCACAACTAACACCAAAGAAATACAGACAATTATAAGAACATACTATGAGCAACTCTACACCAACAAATTTGACAATCTGGAAGAAATGGATGCATTCCTAGAGACATATAAACTACCACAACTGAACCAGGAAGAAATAGAAAACCTGAACAGACCCATACCAGTAAGGAGATTGAAATAGTCATCAAAAATCTCCAAACAAACAAAAGCCCAGGGCCAGACGGCTTCCCAGGGGAATTCTACCAAACATTTAAAGAAGAACTAATTCCTATTCTCCTGAAACTGTTCCAAAAAATAGAAATGGAAGGAAAACTTCCAAACTCATTTTATGAGGCCAGCATCACCTTGATCCCAAAACCAGACAAGGATCCCACCAAAAAACAAAACTACAGGCCAATATCCTTGATGAACACAGATGCGAAAATTCTCACCAAAATACTAGTCAATAGGATTCAACAGTACATTAAAAGAATTATTCACCACGACCAAGTGGGATTTATTCCAGGGCTGCAAGGTTGGTTCAACATCCGCAAATCAATCAATGTGATAGTACACATTAATAAAAGAAAGAACAAGAACCATATGATACTCTCAATAGATGCTGAAAAAGCATTTGACAAAGTACAGCATCCCTTCCTCATCAAAACTCTTCAAAGCGTAGGGATAGAGGGCACATACCTCAATATTATCAAAGCCATCTATGAAAAACCCACTGCAAATATCATTCTCAATGGAGAAAAACTGAAAGCTTTTCCGCTAAGGTCAGGAACACGGCAGGGATGTCCATTATCACCACTGCTATTCAACATAGTACTAGAAGTCCTAGCCTCAGCAATCAGACAACAAAAGGAAATTAAAGGCATCCAAATCGGCAAAGAAGAAGTCAAACTATCACTCTGCAGATGATATGATACTATATGTGGAAAACCCAAAAGACTCCACTCCAAAACTGCTAGAACTTGTACAGGAATTTAGTAAAGTGTCAGGATATAAAATCAATGCACAGAAATCAGTTGCATTTCTCTACACCAACAACAAGACAGAAGAAAGAGAAATTAAGGAGTCAATCCCATTTACAATTGCACCCAAAACTATAAGATACCTAGGAATAAACCTAATCAAAGAGGCTAAGAATCTATACTCAGAAAACTATAAAGTACTCATGAAAGAAATTGAGGAAGAAACAAAGAAATGGAAAAATGTTCCATGCTCCTGGATTGGAAGAACAAATATTGTGAAAATGTCTATGCTACCTAAAGCAATCTACACATTTAATGCAATCTCTATCAAAATACCATCCATTTTTTAATCATATCAAAAAAGGGGCAGGAGATATGAACAGACACTTCTCCAATGAAGACATACAAATGGCTATCAGACACATGAAAAAATGCTCATCATCACTAGCCATCAGGGAGATTCAAATTAAAACCACATTGAGGTATCACCTTACACCAGTTAGAATGGCCAAAATTAGCAAGACAGGAAACAACTTGTGTTGGAGAGGATGTGGAGAAAGGGGAACCCTCTTACACTGTTGGTGTTGGTGCAACCACTTTGGAGGGCAGTGTGGAGATTCCTCAAGAAATTAAAAATAGAGCTTCCCTATGATCCTGCAATTGCACTGCTGGGTATTTACCCCAAAGATACAGATGTAGTGAAAAGAAGAACCATCTGTACCCCAATGTTTATTGCAGCAATGGCCACGGTCGCCAAACTGTGGAAAGAACCAAGATGCCCTTCAAAGGACTAATGGATAAGGAAGATGTGGTCCATATACACGATGGAGTATTATGCCTCCATCAGAAAGGATGAATACCCAACTTTTGTAGCAACATGGACAGGACTGGAAGAGATTATGCTGAGTGAAATAAGTCAAGCAGAGAGAGTCAAGTATCATATGGTTTCACTTATTTGCGGAGCATAACAAAGAACATGGAGGACATGGGGAGATGGAGAGGAGAAGGGAGTTGAGGGAAATTGGAAGGGGGGGGTGAACCATGAGAGACTATGGACTCTGAAAAACAACCTGAGAGTTTTGAAGGGGCGGGGAGTGGGAGGTTGGGGAACCAGGTGGTGGGTAATAGGGAGGGCACATATTGCATGGAGCACTGGGTGTGGTGCAAAAACAATGAATACTGTTACACTGAAAATAAATTAATAATAATAATAATAAATAAACAATAAAATAAAAAAATACCATCCATTTTTCCAAAGAAATGGAACAAATAATCCTAAAATTTATATGGAACCAGAAAAGACCTCGAATGGCCAAAGGAATATTGAAAAAGAAAGCCAAAGTTGGTGGCATCACAATTCCGGACTTCAAGCTCTATTACAAAGCTGTCATCATCAAGACAGCATGGTACTGGCACAAAAACAGACACATAGATCAATGGAATAGAATAGAGAGCCCAGAAATAGACCCTCAACTCTATGGTCAACTAATCTTCGACAAAGCAGGAAAGAATGTCCAATGGAAAAAAGACAGCCTCTTCAACAAATGGTGCTGGGAAAATTGGACAGCCACATGCAGAAAAATGAAACTGGACCATTTCCTTACACCACACACAAAAATAGACTCAAAAGGGATGAAGGACCTCAATGTGAGAAAGGAATCCATCAAAATCCTTGAGGAGAACACAGGCACCAACCTCTTTGACTTCAGCTGCAGCAACTTCTTCCTGGGAACATCGCCAAAGGCAAGGGAAACAAGGGCAAAAATGAACTATTGGGATTTCATCAAGATCAAAAGCTTTTGCAAAGCAAAGGAAACAGTTAACAAAACCGAAAGACAACTGACAGAATGGGAGAAGATATTTGCAACGACATATCAGATAAAGGGCTAGTGTCCAAAATCTATAAAGAACTTAGCAAACTCAACACCCAAAGAACAAATAATCCAATCAAGAAATGGGCAGAGTGAACAGACATTTCTGCAAAGAAGACATCCAGATGGCCAACAGACACATGAAAAAGTGCTCCACATCACTTGGCATCAGGGAAATACAATCAAAACCACAATGAGCTATCACCTCATACCAGTCAGAATGACTAAAATTAACAAGTCAGGAAATGACAGATGCTGGTGAGGATGCGGAGAAAGGGGAACCCTCCTACACTGTTGGTGGGAATGCAAGCTGGTGCAACCACTCTGGAAAATGTTGATAAACACTCAAAATGTTGAAAATAGAACTACCCTATGACCCAGCAATTGCACTACTGGGTATTTACCCTAAAGATACAAACGTAGTGATCTGAAGGGGCACGTGCACCCGAATGTTTATAGCAGCAATGTCTACAATAGCCAAACTATGGAAAGAACCTAGATGTCCATCAACAGATGAATGGATAAAGAAGATGTGGTATATATACACGATGGAATACTATGCAGCCATCAAAAGAAATGCATTCTTGCCATTTGTGACAATGTGGATGGAACTAGAGGGTATCATGCTTAGCGAAATAAGTCTGTTGGAGAAAGACAACTATCATATGATCTCCCTGATATGAGGAAGTGGAGATGAAACATGGGGGGGTTAAGGGGGTAGGAGAAGAATAAATGAAACAAGATGGGATTGGGAGGGAGACAAACCATAAGTGACTCTTAATCTCACAAAACAAACTGAGGGTTGCTGGGGGGGGGAGAGGGGAGTGGGGTTATGGACACTGGGGAAGGAATGTGCTATGGTGAGTGCTGTGAAGTATGTAAACCTGGCGATTCACAGATCTGTACCCCGGGGCTAAAAATACATTATATGTTTACAAAAAAAAAATAAAAATAAAGACACTCCTCCTATCACCCAGGAAATTACAAGGGTTTCAGGAGGCCTGTGTCAGGAGCCAGGGACAAAAACCAGTATATATTTTCTACTATCTCACAGACTTCAACATATGTGTTTTGAGGGGACACAGAAATTCAGTCCATGTTTGTAGCTGGTATTTATAATCGCCTTCTTCACCTACATATTCCATATTCCCTCCCCTTGCCCTCAGCAAGCACCTCAGCTGGTTGTGCTCCTTTGCTGGTGGGGTGGCCCAAACCTTCATTCCTGAAGGGTCTGGGCCATTAGTAGTCCTAGCTGGTTTGGGTTGTTGCAGTTATTCCATTGACCTTAATCATCAGGGCTCTGTAACACTAAGAGCTGCCCTAAGAGATCTCTATATTGCAGACATAGTCTTCCTTATCTCTGTCATGGAGTAGCAGTCCAATTTCCCCTAAGTAGTCAGGATCAGTTATCCCAGCCAGCACAGTAACTCCCTTATTTATCAGTTGATTCAGAGGCATGAGAAGTCCAAAGTGTCCAGGTGGCAGACTCAACTTCTGATTCAATGGACTCATTATTGTGTCTCCTGGTGGAAGCATTCTGCCTTTTGGAAATAAGACCTCTAGGCCTTCAGAGCATAAGGTTATGGGAATAGGAAGCAACCAGTGGCCCAGTCAAACTGACGTATAAAATTAACCATAACACCCTTCAACCCCATTAGCACCTTGAATTTATTGCCTCTATCTGTTAACTTTTCACTGTTCCATACCTCTCTCATGTCCTCACTTCCCAACTTACCCATAAATTCTATGCTCCATAACTGTGTCCCTCTCTTACTTCATTTAATCCATTCCAGCCCAGCTCCTAATGAAATCACGGACCCAAGCAATAATCACTGATGGTTGCTATATCCCAGGAAGAAACACACTGGATATGATTGGTTATGCATGATGATGTCCTCTTCTGTGTGCCCGTGTCTGACAGTGTGTTTTAAGAGAATTTCTATGGCTGGCTCAGTATGTATGACCTCAGTCTGCATGCTCCTCTGTTTCTCAGTACCTTTGTTTGTGAGTGTGTACCTGTGTGACTGTCTGTACAGGGCGGGTTTGGTATCACCACATGAGCAGAACCTACACAGGCTAACATTAGCCTGTGTAGGTTCTGCTCATGTCTGTGTTCATGGGTTGTGTCTATGCATGGCATGTGCGTCTCTATGTGACTTGTGTCTCTTTGTGAGTGACTGACAGTTGCTATACTCAGTGTCTCTGGGTGACTGTGTCTGCGTGTGTCTCTGTTTTTACAGTTGCTATATGTCAGAGTATGTGTGCTTATATTTGTGTTCATGCTGTGTGTATGTTTGTGTATGAGTAATGCATGGTCACTCTAGGTTGATGTCTCTGGGTGATTCAGGGGCTGTGCCTGTGCTGTCCCCTTTCTGTGTGTCTGTGCCTCTGATTGAAAAGAGAGGTAGGGAGAGAGGGAGAGAGAAAGCAAAAAGACTCTGATCGAGAATTTTTTCCAGTCCCACTCTCACAGGCCGAGGCCACCATCTTGCAGCCTCAGGACTTACTACAGGAGACAGGGGATCCACTGGGTAAGAAGCACCTGCCATCTGTACCCAAGGCTCTCCCCAGATGCAGGGGGTGGCTTTCTCCCAGGGAAGGAAAGAAGAAAAGAAAGGGTGAGGAAGGTGAGGTATCCCCCAAAGGGTCTAGGAATACTCCACCTCCCTGTCTACATTCCCTACCTGACCCCCCCATTCTAATCCTGATTTACCCTCAGTCTTAATTCTATGCTGACCCCATCCCCAGCAGAGTCACTGAAATGCCATACACCCATACCTACTTCCTATGCACATGACCCTTCCCACCACCATCTGTACCTGCCCGGCTTCAGGAGAGCTTCTCCTCTCCCTCTCCCTCTGTGCTACCGATTGAACCAAGCTGGAATGTGTGCCTGCCTGGGCAAAAACCTGAGCCCCAAGCATTTCTGCCCTTACTGGATCCTAGTCACTAGCCAAGCTTAGTTCCAACTCAAAACCTTTACATTGCCCTGTGCCTAGAATACCCATTCCCCCAGATCAGTGCACAACTGGTTCCTTCAGGTCACCATTTCAGTCTAAGTTCATGGGTCACCTCAGGCCTTCTCTGATCACCACTGATAAGTACCCTCCCTGCTTCATTTCCTCCAGGGCATTCATCACCACCTGACATAATGTACTGACTTGTTTGTTTACTGTTTGCTGTCTCTGCCAGAATGGCAGCTTCCCTGGGGCAAAGGTTTAGGCCTATTTTGTTCCCCATGGTTTCCCCAGCACTTAGAACATAAAGGTGTTCAATAAGGAATTGACTGGATGAATTAAAAGATCTCCTGGTGTTAGATGTGGGCCCTAATCTCCCCCAGTCCCCAACTGTGGGCCTCACTGCTAATGGCCCTAACAGAGGGCAAGACAGAGCTGGATGAAGGTGAAGTCGCAGAACCAGTTAGGTCCAGGGCACCAGGCCAGCCTGTACCTGGCAGTTCCATGCTGGATGCACTCCCTGCACCCAGCCTTGGTTCCTAGGGACCTCACACCTGGGGAGCTGGTGCCGTAACCATGCCAGCTCAGATCAGCAACATGGAGGTAGTGTCCAGCTGAGAAAGCTCTGGTGGCCTGGGGTGGGGGGCAGGCCCAGAATCCCTCTAGGGAGGGTCGCTCTGCAATCTCTCCTTCCCCCTGGCCCTGAAAATGGCCAAAATGGAGGGCCTCTCAGAGTGCCCAGATGCCCACCCTGGCTCTGGGATGAACAATTGCATTCATTTATGGTTTGCCCTTCCTGGGTTTCTTCTTTGCAAAAATAAGCAGATACATGTCTATATTCCCTTCTTTTTAAAAAAGATTTTATTTATTTATTTGAGAGACAGAATGTGAGCAGGGGAGAGGGAGAGAATCTCAAGCAAACTCCACACTGACCATGGAGCCCAACAAGGGACTCAATCTCAAAACCCTGAGATCATGAGCTAAGAGGAAACCAAGAGTCAGTTACTTAACCAGCTGAGCCAACCAGGTGCCCCGATACATGTCTATATTCTTATTTCTTCTTTATTATCAAAAGATAACACTTTATTTTAATTTCTTTTTAAAGATTTTATTTATTTATTTGACAGACAGGGATCACAAGTAGGCAGAGAAGCAGGCAGAGAGAGAGGAGGAAGCAGGCTCCCCGCTGAGCAAAGAGCCCGATGCGGGGCTCGATCCCAGGACCCTGAGATCATGACCTGAGCCGAAGGCAGCGGCTTAACCCACTGAGCCACCCAGGCGCCCCTAATTTTATTTTTTAAAGACTTTATTTATTTATTTGTCAGAGAGAGAGCACGAGCAGAGTGAGTGGCAGGCAGAGGGAGAAGCAGGCTCCCTGCAAGGAGCCCAGTGTGGGACTTGATCCCAGGGCCCTGGGATCATGACCTGAGCCGAAGTCGGATGCTTAACTGACTGATCCACCCAAGTGTCCTTATTTTTATTTTTTTTAAAGATTTTTATTTATTTATTTGAGAGAGAGAGAGAGAGAGAGCGCACGCATGCGCAAGCATGGGGGTGGTGCAGAGGGAGAAGCAGCAGCAGACTCCCTGCTGAGCAGGGAGCCTAACAAGAGGCTCCATCACAGGACCCTGAGATGGGGACCTGAGCCGAAGGCAGACACTTAACTGACTGAGTCACCCAGGTGTCCCAACACTTAATTAAAAAACAAAACAAAACAAAACTGAATAGATGAAGTGGGCAATTCACCAAACCATCAAGTCTCTTAGAACCAAACTGATGAAAACCAATTTACTGAAAAACCAATGTGCTGAACTCTTGAGAATTTGGGAAAATTTGAGTTTCACGCTAGTCCTGGGTGTTACCAGGCAAATACCTTCAACCAAATCTAGGTCAATTCGCTGAAGCTGTTCTTCAGCCAGAGGCAGCAGCATTGATGATCACAAACCAAATCTTGGCAGTGGAAAGTTGTCCCCAGGCATGAGTTGTCTTGTTCAGTTGGCAGTTGGGCATACAGGCAAGGATCCCAGGCAGCAGAGTGGCTTCCTCCCATGGGGCCCAGAGCTGGGGTAAGGCAGGAGTCAGAAAGTGAAGATAAGGGAGAGCAAGGTCCATCTCAAAGTCGAGCTTTTCTAGGTCCTAAGAGCCATGAGTCAAGCCTCACCCCAAGAGGCTCTAGAAATTTTTATGATCTCAGGTTTGACAAAGAAGTGTTAGGTATGACACCAAAAGTACAGAAAACAAAAGACAAAATAGATAAATTGTATTTCATCAAAATTAAAACCCTGAGTGCATCAAAGGACATTATCAAGACAATGAAAAGACAACCTACAGAACAGGGCAAAGTATTTGTTAACCATATATCTAATATATACTCAGAAGATGTAAAGAACTCTTAAAACTCAAAAACAAATACAATCTGATTTTTTAAATGGGCAAAGAGAGGGACGCCTGGGTGGCTCAGTTGGTTAAAATGGGCAAAGACCTTAAATAAATATTCCTCCAAAGGTATACAAATGGCCAGGAAGCACATGAAAAGATCCTTAACAGCATTCATCATTGGGGAAATACAAGTCAAACCCACAGTGAGGTACAATCCCCACTAGGACGGCTATAATACAAACAAGCAAAATAAGTGTAGGCAAGGATGTGGAGAAATTGGAACCCTTGTGCACTGCTGACAGAAATAAAAAATGGTTCAACCACTGTGGAAACCATGTGGAAGTTCCTCAAAAGCTAAACAGAATTACCACAATACCAGCAATTTCACTCCCAGGTAGACACCCAAAAAAGGACTGAAAACTGGTACTCAACAAATAGATGTACACACACGTTCACGGCATTACTATTGACAATCGCCAAAAGGTGGAAACAGCCCAGATGTCCATCAACAGATAAATGGATAAACAAAATGTGGTACAAATAGACAATGGAATATGATTCAGTCATAAGAAGGTATGAAGTACATGATACATGCTACAATGGGGATGAATCTTGAAAACTTTTTATTATGTGAAAGAAGCCTGACACAAAGGTCACATACTGTATAGAAATCTAGAACAGGTAAATCCATCGAGATAGAACACAGATGGGTGGTTATCAGAGTCTGGGAGTAGTAAGGGGATGGAAAAGGGAGAAACTGCTTAATGGGTACAGAATTTACTTTTGGGGGTGAAGGAAATGTTTTGGAGCTAGATAGAGGTAGTGACTATACAATATCAGGTACTAATTGCCCCTGAGTTGCTCACTTTATGATAATTTTATTACAAACTTTAAAAAAAGCAAAAAGGAAGAAGGAAGAGGAGAAAAAGAAGAAGAAAGGGAAGGATGGGGGTTGGATCCAACACTCTGGTGGGGCCTGGGAGAGTGGGTTTTCCTTCAGACATTTTTTTCCAGCTTTATTTTTTTAAAGGTTTATTTGTTCATTTGAGAGAGAGAGAGAGAGAGAGAGAGAGAGAGAGAGAGAGAGAGAATGAGTGCAGGGGGAGAAATGGAGGGGAGAGAAACTCAAGCAGACTCCATACAGAGCAGGGAGCTGACACAGGACTGGATCTCCGGACCCTGAGATCACAATCTGAGCTGAAACCGAGTCACCCAGGCACCCCTTTTCCAGCTTTATTGAGATATAATTGACATGTAACACTGTGTAAGTTTAAGGTACACAATGTATTGATTTGATACATATGTACTGTTTGATTCATATATACCTTATCACAATAAGGTTAGTTAATGCCTCCTTTACATCACATAATTACCACTTTTTTGTTGTTGCTGTTGTCCTTGTGTTGTTATGGTGAGGATAATTAAGACACTATTCTCGGGACACCTGGGTGGCTCAGTGGGTCTGGCCTATGCCTTCAGCTCAGGTCATGATCTCAGGGTCCTGGGATCAAGCCCCACATTAGGCTCTCTGCTCAGCGGGGAAACTACTTCCCCCTCTCTCTCTGCCTGCCTTTCTGCCTATTTGTAATCTCTCTCTCTCTCTCTGTCAAATAAATAAAATATTTTTTTAAAAAAAGACACTATTCTCATAGCAACTTTCAAGTATACAATACAGTATTGTTAACTATAGTCACCACACTGTACATTACATCCCAGGAACTTATTGACCTTACAACTGAAAGATTGTACCATTTAACATTTAAACTTTTTTTTCTTTTTTTTATAACTTCAAAATTTATTTTTTTTCAGCGTAACAGTATTCATTGTTTTTGCACAACACCCAGTGCTCCATACACTTTTATCACAGTAATTCACAAGCATGGGAATAAGTCTCATGATCCCAAGGGGCTTTGGGTGAAAAGCAAGATTTCTGCCTGCCCCTTCCCACCCCATACTGCAGCCCTATAGACAACCACTTTTACCTCTTCGACTTAATTCTGATTTTAGTTCTTCCAGTGCTTATAGTTTTCAGAATACAGGTCTTCCAACTCTTTGGTTAAGTCTATTCCTGGATATTTTATTATTTTTTGTATAATTGGAAATGGAATTGTTTCCTTAATTTCTCTTTTTTTAAGATTTTTTTAATTTTCAGGGTGCCTGGGTGGCTCAGTGGGTTAAGCCTCTGCCTTCAGCTCGGGTCATGATCTTGGGGTTCTGAGATTGAGCCCCACATTGGGCTCTCTGCTGGGCGGGAAGCCTGTTTCTCCCTTTCTCTCTCTGCCTGCCTCTCTGCCTACTTGCGATCTCTGTCAAATAAATAAATAAAACCTTAATTTTTTTTTATTTTCAAGCAATATCTACATCGAATGTGGGGCTCAAACTCACAACCTGAGATCAAGAGTCACATGCTCTACTGATAAGCCAGCAAGTTGCCCCTTATTTTCTCTTTCTGTTGCTTCAGTATTACCATGAAGAAATGTAACAGATTTCTGTGCATTGATCTTGTATCCTGTGACTTCACTGAATTCATTTATCAGTTCTAATAGTTTTTTGGTGGAGTCTTTAGGGTTTTCTATATATAGTATCATGTCATCTGCATATAATTAAAGTTTTATTTCTTCCTAACCAATTTTGACACCTTTTATTCCTTTTTCTTGTCTGATTGTGGTGGCTAGGACCTCCAGTACTATGTTGAATAAAAGTGGTGAGAGTGGGGGCACCTGGGTGGCTCAGTGGGTTAAAGCCTCTGCCTTCGGCTCAGGTCGTGATCCCAGGGTCCTGGGATTGAGTCCCACATCGGGCTCTCTGCTCAGCAGGGAGCCTGCTTCCTCCTCTCTCTCTCTCTGCCTGCCTTTCCGCCTACTTGTAAGCTCTGTTAAATAAATAAATAAAATATTTTTTTTAAAAAGTGGTGAGAGTGGACACCTTGTCTTGTTCTTCGCCTTAGGGGAAAATCTCTCACAAACCCCTCAGTTTTTAAAAAATATTTATTTAAGAAATCTCTACACCCAAGGTGGGGCTTGAACTCATGACCCCAAGATCAAGAGTCCCATGGTCTTCCAACTTGAGCCAACCGGGTGCCCCCCAAAACCCTTCAGTTTTAATGCACATGTTATGAGAGTCCTGATTTATCAAAGTCACCTACCAACCCTCACATCTCTAGAATTTTAACTCCTAGTTTCATATCACTCTCTCCAATGCCACCTCTCCCTTGAACCTTGATGATTTCATTTCTCTTTAAGTGACCTTCCATCTTCACATAGAGACCTGGCTTCTCACTTTCCTGACCTTCTTTCCTCCAGGGATCTTCCCATCCATTCACATCCATAGAAATAACTTTGACATTGCTACCCAAACTGGAACGAGTACAGTATCAAGTTCATGAGTCTCACTCTCAGATGTCTTCCTGTTGTTTCAGCTTATTCTCTCTAGTACCCCAACTATAATAATCACTACACCCTAGAAAACAGAGAGTGAAACACTCTAGAGACTTTGCACCCATGAAACAGACACCTAGGCATATGAGATACAACTTGCCATGGACACATCACCCCAATTCATTCTGACTTCAAATCCTGACACAGATCTGTGAAAATCTCAGAAACCTCCCACCATGGACAGAACTCCCAAAACTCAGGTATGTCATATACTGGATACAAATCTCCAAAAGGATCAGGGACTTCACACCCTGGGACACAGACCGCCCACTAAAGTACAGGGATTTCACAACATGGGACACAAACCCCACAAGAACACAGATCTCATCCTCTGTAACATATCTGCAAACAATGTAGATATCTCATACATTAGATACATACCCCCTAAAAGTTCTGAGACTTCAAACCCGACACAAACCTGCCCAAACTTCAGAGACCTCAAAACCTAGAAGGAGAGTACCCAATCTTCTCAGACTCCTCACACACCAGGCATGAATCCTCAAAGAGCTCAGAGGCACCACACACCAGATCCTAAACATCTTAAAAACTACATACTCCAAAACAGAGACCCACAAAAAGCTCATAAATCACATTATGGTGGGCACAGACCCCCAAAAGCCTATACAACTCATGCTATGGACACAGAATCCCAAACAAATTTAAGACTTTACACCTTGGGACACAGAAACCCTGGAAGAATGCACACAAGAAACTTTAAATCAGCTCAAAGATTATCATTACATGGCCCATCTCCACAAAGACATAATAGAGAATTTAACACCTAGGGACACCACCCTACAAAGAGTTCAGAGACCATACAACCTAGAAAAGATCCTACAGGAGAGACATCTCATTCCATGATAAAATCACCCAAACAGCATGAGATACCACACATGCAGAGATACAGACCCACAAACTATCATAGGTGCTATCATCTCGGACAGAAACCCAGACAGCAGAGTAACCTCAAATTCTGGATATATGTACTAAATCAGCTCAGAGGCCTGAAACATGCCTCCAAACAGTAATCAGGAATGAAAGCCTTAAAATACCAGAGCCTCCACACTCAGGGACACAGACCCACAGCATATTAAATCCTCACCATCAGGGAGAGTCTCACAAAGGTTGAGAGTCCCCACATCCTGGATAGCAGAAACACAAGGAGCTCAGAGGCCTTGTATCCAGTCAGAAAATAAACAAATCATCTTGAAGAATTCACAACCTAGAAAACAGGGCCCCAAACAATGTAGAGACCTCACATCTGGGACACAGGCCACAGAAGAGCTCAGAGATTTCACTCTGTGAAATAAAGACTCAAATAACTCAGATATCACACACCATGGTATAGAGACCCTACAGATTAGACTATAGATTAAAGCTATCACAACTTGGACAAAGTCCCTCAAGCAGCTCAGATACCTCATGCACAGAACACCCAAACAGATATTACCTTATGATATAATGCCTCCAACAGCCTTTGAGATTTCAGAACTTGTAAGAAAGATTCCCAAAATTACTTGTACATTTACTATCCTGCAAAGAGACACTAAAAACCTCAGTGACCTTGCATTTTGGACATAGTTGCTAAATCAGCTCAGAAACCTGTCACACACCTTGGAATAGCAACATGGCCTTAAATTCAAGGACAGAACATTCAGAGATGTTTACGATGAGGGATGTTGATCCTCAAAGTATCAAATACCTCACAAAAATGGAAATGGACTCAAAGATCTCAGAGAATTCATACTACAGTTAAAAGTAAACCAGCTCAGAGATTGCACATACTAGGAAGTGTGAGATGTCACACATTGAGAAGTCAAGTCCCCAAAGGTTTCAGAAGCCTCATAGCCTGACTTACAGCCTAGAGACTTTGCATTCTGAAACTCAGATCCCCAAACGTACCCAGGAGTTCACATTCTGTGACAAAGAAGCACAAACATCTCGGTGACCTTCTGTTCATGACACAGACTCCCAAACACCTCCAGAACCTCATGCCATGGGTCAGCAACCCACAATATCTCAGAGGGCTCATACTCTAGAAACATAGACCTAAAGTACACAAAGCCTTCACATACTGGGAAACAGAACCCCAAAGAGTTCACAGACCGCAATCTCTAGGACAAAGATCCCCCAAAGAAATACAAGCTCTCATACTAGGCTATTTGGATCCTCAAATAGCCTAGAAACCTCACACTGCCCCCTACAGATGAGGGACACAGTCTAGGTGGTCTGGCCTTATGGCTGTTGTCTCCTTCCTCCAGCTCTGGGGTAGGGAGAGAGATTCCTTTGAATTCTGCATTATCCTTCCTGCGAGACCCTAGTGGAGCTCCCCAAGTAAAAACCCTTATTCACCCCACAAGCTTCACATTCTCCTTCCAACTGGTCTCCAGCAATTTGTCAAAATTTCTAGCTTAATGTTCCTTTTAGCTCATACAGCATCTAGTGGCTTCTTACTCAGGTAAGCAAGAGCTCTGGTCCTATGTCTCCCTGCAGGCAACTTGTTTCTCTTCAAATTTCAGGACAGCTATCTGTCCTGTGACCTCAGTTCTCTGATGAGTTTGAACATTCATCAGTTTGTTCCTATACTTTTTGTAAGGATGGGGTTTTTTTCCTGCAGTTCTTGACATGTCCAACTTGAAACCAAACATCTTTTCAATTTATTTTTTATCTTAAAAACTTCCCTCCTTTTCAATTTATTTTTTCAAAGATGTACTTATTTGAAAGAAAGATCAGCAAAAGCTGGGAGAGGGGGCAGAGAATGAGAAAGAGAATCTAAAGCAGATGACCCACTAAGCGTGAAGCCTCATGCAGGGCTTGATCCCAAGACCCTAGGATCATGACCTGAACCCAAGTCAGACCCTTAACCAACAGAGCCACCCAGTGCCATTCCTCATTTTCAATTTTAAAAAGACGGTGGGGTGGGGAAGAGCCTGCTGGCTCAGTTAGTGGAGCATGGGACTCTTGATCTCAGGGTTGTGGGTTTGAGCCCCTTGTTTGGTGTAAGAGATTACTTAAAAATAAAACAAAATAAAACGTTCCTCCTTTTCATGTATTTCTCTTAAGCCATTACCTGTTGTGTTTCTTTCCTCTGATGGAACTTCTGGTTTAGTCATTTCTGAAATAAATTCGTTTTGTTGGAGCGCCTGTGTGGTTCAGATGGGTAAGCATCTGCCTTTGGTTCAGGTCATGACCTCAGGGTACTGGGATTGAGCCCCTCATCAGGCTCCCAGCTCAGGGGGGAGTCTGCTTCTCCCTCTCCCTCTGCCTCTCCCTGTTCTTGTGCTCTCTCTGTCTGTCTTCCTCAAATGAATAAATAAAATCTTCTTTAAAAAATAATTTTATTTTGTTTCTAATTCTTTCTTGAATTCAGTTCCTAATTACTGGATTTTTCTCATTCTTATTTATGCTATTCTTTCATATCTTGTATTGTTTCTTAATCTCTTGGCTCATTTATAAATACTAAGATGGAGTTTTCATTTGCTTTATAGGTATGTCTTTCTTTCATCTTTCTTGATGATGATTCTTTCATCTTTCTTTCTTTTTATTTATTTATTTTATTTTATTTTATTTTAATTTATTTTATTTATTTTTATTTATTTTCAGCGTAACAGTATTCATTGTTTTTGCACCACACCTAGTGCTCCATGCAATACGTGCCCTCCCTATTACCCATTCTAACATTCTCTCATTGCGTATAGGGATATTATTCTGTTCCTCATCCTCTTTCTTCTTACGATAACTTTAAATGGGATTTGACCTCCATTCTCTTAAATGGAATTAATTTTCTTGAATGTTTAGAAAGGAGGCATCGTTCAAGATAAATTTTTAACTTCATGGCTCTATAGCTCCCTCTTCTGTTTTTGTAAAGAGCTCAAAACTATGAGAGCTGGCTTTTGGAGGTATGGGGCTTTTGTTCTCCCTCACTTTTACCTGGAGCCTCTTTTTCCTTTACTGATAATTTCTACTCCTGGTGTTAGTAATTTGAGTTCTCACTCCCCCCTTGATCAGTCCTACTCGGAGTTTTCCTATTTCATTGACCTTTAAGGGGCGTCTGGCTGACTTGGCCCATAGAGCATGCAACTCTTGATTTCGGGGTTGTAAGTACAAGTCCCACGTTCGATGTAGAGATTACTTAAAATTAAAATCCTTTTTAAAGGGATTTTTAAAAAAGATTTTATTTATTTATTTGACAGAGAGAGAGAGATCACAAGTAGGCAGGGAGGCAGGCAGAGAGTGAGGGGGAAGCAGGTTCCCCGCTCAGCAGAGAGCCCGATGTGGGGCTCGATCCCATTCGATCCCAGGACCCTAAGATCATGACCTGAGCTGAAGGCAGAGGCTTAACCCACTGAGCCACCCAGGCACCCCTTAAAATCCTTTTTAAAAAGAAGAGACAGCAGGGCGCCTGGGTGGCTCAGTGGGTTAAACCTCCGCCCTCGGCTCAGTTCATGATCTTGGGGTCCTGGGATCGAGCCCCACATGGGGCTCTCTGCTTGGTGGGGAGCCTGCTGTGCCCCTCTTTCTCTGCCTGCCTCTCTGCCTGCTTGTGATCTCTGTCTCTGTATCAAACAAATGAATAAAATCTTAAAAAAAAAAAAAGAAGAGACAAGAAAGAAGAAAAAAGAAGTAGGATTCAAAAACTTACTTGGTAGGGATGCCTGGGTAGCTCAAATGGTTAAGCAACTGCCTTCAGATCAGGTCATGATCCTGGAGTCCCGGGACTGAGTCCCTCATCAGGCTCCCTGCTCAGCGGGGAGTCT
Source organism: Meles meles (assembly GCF_922984935.1). Classification (NCBI taxonomy): domain Eukaryota; kingdom Metazoa; phylum Chordata; class Mammalia; order Carnivora; family Mustelidae; genus Meles; species Meles meles. Next base: position 46,639,436 of record NC_060087.1, on the reverse strand, counting down.
GCTTCTCCCTTTGACTTCTCCCCCTCTCATTCTCTCTCTTATTCTCTCTCAAATAAATAAATAAAATCTTTTTTAAAAGTTACTTGGTAAAAAGTAAGTTCAAATACGTTAATAATTTTGATATTTTAGACAATAAAATAAGGGGTGCCTGGGTGGCTCAATCAGTTAAATGTCCAACTCTTGATTTCAGCTCAGGTCATGATCTCAGGGTCGGGGATCAAACCCTGCCTTGGGCTCTGGGCTGAGTGTGGAGCCTGCTTAAGATTTTCTCCCTCCCTCTCTCCACCCCTCTCTCTAAAATAAAATAAAATAAACATTGTTAAAATGTCTGTGCTGCCCAGAGCAATCTATACTTTCAACGCCATCCTGATCAAAATACCATCAGCATTTTTCAAAGTGCTGGAACAAACAATCCTAAAATCTGTATGGAACCAGAAAAGACCCCAAATCGCCAAGAAAATGTTGAAAAAGAAAAAGCAAAGCTGGGGGCATCACATTGCCTGATTTCAAGCTATATTACAAAGCCGTGATCTCCAAGACAGCATGGTACTGGCACAAAAACAGACACATAGACCAATGGAACAGAGTAGAGAGTCCAGATATGAACCCTCAACTCTATGGTCAAATAATCTTCAACAAAGCAGGAAAAAATATCCAGTGGAAAAAAGATAGTCTCTTCAATAAATGGTGCTGGGAAAATTGAACAGCTATGTACAGAAGAATGTACCATTCTCCTACACCATACACAAAGATAAACTTGAAATGGATAAAAGACCTCAATGTGAGGCAGGAAGCTATCAAAATTCTAGAGGAGAACATAGGCAGTAACCTCTTCGACATCGGCCATAGCAACTCCTTTAAAGACCCATCTCCAAAGGCAAGGGAAACAATAAAAATGAACTTTTGACTTCATCAAGATAAAAAGTTTCTACACAGCAAAGGAAACAGGCAACAACAAAGCAAAGAAACAACCCATGGAATGGGAGAAGATATTCACAGATGACACTATAGACAAAGGGCTGATATTGAAGATCCATAAAGACCTTCTCAAACTCAAGACGCACAAAACAGATAATCAAGTCAAAAAATGGGCAGAAGAAATGAACAGACACTTCTCCTAATGAAGACATATGAAGACAAATGGGCTAACAGACGCATGAAAAAATGTTCATCATCATTAGTCATCAGGGAGATTCAAATCAAAACCTCATTGAGATACCACCTTACACCAGTTAGAATGGCAAAAATTAACAAGGCAAGATAGAACAAATGTTGGAGACGATGTGGAGAAAGGAGAACCCTTTTACACTGTTGGTGGGAATGCAAGTTGGTGGAGCCACTTTGGAGAACGGTGTGGAGATTCCTCAAAAAATTAAAAATAGAGCTACCCTATGACCTGGCAATTCCACTCCTGGGTATTTACCCCAAAGATAGAGATGTAGGGAAAAGAAGGGCCATATGTACCCCAATGTTCATGCAGCAATACCCACAATAGTGAAACTGTAGAAAGAGCCGAGATGTCTTTTAATAGACAAATGGATAAAGAAGATGTGGTTCATATATACAATGGAATATTACTTAGCCATCAGAAAGGATGAATACCCAGGTTTTACATCAACATGGATAAGACTGGAGGAGATTATGCTGAGTGAAATAAGTCAAGCAGAGAAAGTCAATTATATGGTTTCACTTACTTGTAGAACATAAGGGATAACACAGAGAACATTAGGAGAAGGAAGGGAAAAATGAAGTGGGGGAGAAATCAGGGGGGAGACAAAACATGAGAGACTTAGGACTCCAAGAAACAAACTGAGCATTTTAGAGGGGAGGGGTGGGCGGATAGGTGAGCCTGGTGGTGGGTATTAAGGAGGTCACCTATTGCATGGAGCACTAGGTGTTATACGTAAACAATGAATCTTGGAACACTACATCGAAAACTAATGATGTATTGTATGGTGACTTAAATAACACAATAAAAAAATAAAATTGGCAAAAAACAATAAAATAAAATAATTAGCAAAACTCATTTCATAAAAATTGCCAACATACTGTCATATGCTGCAGGTAGGAATGCTAAGTAGTACAAGACTTATGGAGGACAATTTGGCAATATCTACTGAAATTACAAATGCACATATACCCCTTGACCCAGTAATTCCATTTCCATATCTATGCAAAATGATGCACATACAAGATTATTTATTAAAGCATTTTATAGTTAGAAACTGGAAACAACCCAAGATTAAATAAATTATAATACATGAATACACACAAATGCTAAGAAGCTGCAAAAAAAGAATGAGGAAGCTGTCTGTGTAGTGATATGTAAAGATTTCTAAGATATTTTGTTAATAAAGCAAGATGCAATGCTCTATATCTAGTGTGCTACATTTTTCATAAGAGTGGGGGGAATATACATTTGTACTTGCTTGTATATGCATAAAGATACTCTGGACAGATGCACACTAAACTAATAAAGATGATTATACAAGAAAACCCAAGTTCTTTGGCCTGGAATTCAAGTCCTTCTAAGATATGCTTTGAAGCCAGACTGCCTGACACGTCTTTTAGTATATAAGACTTTGGTCAGATTAATGTTTCCTCATTTACAGTATAAGGATAATAGTTCCTATACTCACAGGGTTGTAAGGATTTAGTAGATTAATACACATAAAGTGCCTGGCACACAGTTGCCATCAATAAACATTAGCTTGTTTATCGTCTCTGTTATCTGGCTCTAGCCCACTTTCCATTCGTATACTGAACAGCTCCCTTAGGGTTCTCAAGCCCAGCTGCATAGTAGGATCACCTGGAAGACCTTTTAACAAATACTGAAAAAAAAAAACACTCTTTACAGATGACATAGAAAACCCTAGAGACTCCATGAAAAAACTATTAGAACTGATAAATGAATTAAGTAAAGTCACAGGATACAAGATCAAGGCACAGAAATATGTCCCATTTCTACACACCAAAATGAAGCAGTAGAAAGAGAAATTAAGAAAGCAATCCCAGTTACAATTACACCAAAAGTAATAAAATACCCAGCAATATACTTAACCAAAGTGGCGAAAGACCTATATTCTGAAAACTGTAAGACATTTATAAGAGAAACTGAAGACAACACAAAGAAATGAAAAGACATTCCACGCTCATGGCTTGAAAGAACAAACACTGTTAATATGTCCATACTAGCCAAAGCAATCCCTATCAAAATACGAACAGCATTTTTTACAGGACCAGAACAAACAATCCGCACATTTGTATGGCAATATAGAAGACCCCCTCCCAAGAGCCAAAGCAATTTTGAAAAACAAAAAAAAAAAAAAACAAAAACAAAGCTGGAGACATCACAATTTCAGACTTCAAGCTCTATTACAAAACTGTAGTAACCAAAACAGTATGGTGCTGACACAAAAATAGACACATAGATCGATAGAACAGAATGGAAAACCCAAAAATAAACCTACAATTATATGGTCCATTAATCTTTGACAAATGAGGCAAGAATATACGATGGGAAAAAGACAGTGTCTTCAGTAAGTGGTGTTGGGAAAACTGGACAGCAACATGCAAAAGAATGAAACTAGAGGGGCACCTGTGTGGCTCAGTGGGTTAAAGCCTCTCCTTTCGGCTCAGGTCATGATCCCAGGGTCCTGGGATCGAGCCCCACATCGGGCTCTCTGCTCCGCGGGGAGCCTGCTTCCTCCTCTCTCTCTGCCTGCCTCTCTGCCTAGTTGTGATTTCTCTCTGTCAAATAAGTGAAATATTTTTTTAAAAAAAGAATGAAACTGGACCACTTTCTTACACCATACAAAAAAATAAATTCAAAATGGATTAAAGACCTAAATGGGAGATCTGAAACCATAAAAATCCTGGAAGAGAGCAAAGGCAGTTATTTCTCTGACATCAGCCATAGCACCATCTTTCTAGACATGCCTCCTTAGACAGGGAAACAAAAGCAAAAATAAACTATTGGGACTACACCACAATAAAAAAACTTCTGCACAACAAAGGAAACAATCAACAAAACTAAAAGACAACTTGCTGAATGGGAGAAGATATTTGCAAATGACATATCCAGTAAACGATAAGTATCCAAAAATATAAAAAACTTACACAACTCAACACCCAAAAAACAAATAATCCAACTAAAAAATGGGCAGAGGACAGGAACAGACATTTCCCAAAGAAGACATTCAGATAGCCAACAGACACATGAAAAGATGCTCACCATCACCTATCATCAGGAAAATGCAAATCAAAACTACAGTGAGCTATCACTTCACACATGTCAGAATGGCTAAAATCAAAAACACAAAAACAACAGGTGTTGGCGAGGATGTGGAGAACAAGGAAACTTTGTGCACTGTGGGTGGGAATGCAAACTGGTGCACCCACTGTGGAAAACAGTATGGAGGTTCCTCAAAAGTTAAAAATAGAAGTACCCTACAATCCAGTAATTGCACTACTGGGTATTTATCCAAAGAATACAAAAACACTAATGCAAAGGGATACATGTACCCCCTACGTTTGTAGCAGCATTATTTAAAATAGTTAAATTCTGGAAGCAGCCCAAGTGTCCATCGATAGATGAATGGATAAGGAAGTGGTATATATACCCCCTGCCCCCCACACAAAATGGAATATATTATTCAGCCAGCAGAAAGAATGAAACCTTGCCATTTGCAACATGGATGGATGTAGAGAGTATAATGCTAACTGAAATAAGTCAGAGAAAGACAAATACCCTATGATTTCAATTCTATGTGGAACTTAAGAAACAAAACAAATGAACAAAGGGAAGAGAGAGAGAGAGAGAGAGAAACCAAGAAACAGACTCTTAACTACAGAGAACAAACTGATGGTTACCAGAGGGGAGGTGGATGGAGGGATGGGGGAAATAGGTGATGGGGATTAAAGAGCACACTTAACACGATGAGCACTGAGTCATGTATAGAATTGCGGAATCACTATATTGTACACCTGAAACTAATATAGCACTGTATGTTTAATTCCAGTAACTATACTGGAATTAAAATTAAAAGCTTTAAAAAAAAATGAAAGGGGGTGATCTACTGGCTCACACAACTAGTGTATTGGTCAACATTTCCATGTAATAAACAGCCACACAAATCTCAAAAACAAAACAAAACAAAAACCTGATGCCTAGGTCCTACCCCCAGACCACGTAAATCAGCGTCTCTGGGACTCTGGGGGGAGAGGGGCACCGGAGCCCAGGCGTGGATATTTTTAAAAAGCACCCCAGATGGTTTCACTCATTTGTATCAGATTATTGGTCCCCTTGCTGCCCTGACACACATCAGGCTCATTCCTGCCTCCACATTTCCTCCTGGCCCCTGCTTGGGAAGTCTTCACCCCACATCTCTGCCTGTTGAGTTTCTATTATTTTCAAGCCTTAATTTAGATGCCCTCTCCTCCATGAGGACCTCATTGTTCTCCCCCACACTCTTCTCTTTGATGATTCCCTGATGCCTTCAGGGTAAAACCTGAACAGGCCCGCTTTTCCGGCCTCATCCCCTGCTTCTGTTCCACCTCATATTTATTCCCGGTGCTTCTACAATACCAGTTTGCCCTTCCACAGCCACACTTATGCCCAAGCCTTCGCATGTGCTCTCCCCAGCCCCCACCCCCAACAAGGCCCTCAACCAACTCCTACTCACCCTTCGAGACTCGAGACTCAGTTCGGGCAGCACTCCTACAGAGCTCACACTGATCCCCTCTGCCAATCTCCCCAAGACTCCTCTCTCTGCCCTCTGTTCCCTAGCACTTTAGATTCATCACTGGCACTCAGCACATTGCGTTAATTGTCTTGTATTTGCCTGGATTGCCTGTGAGTCTATTTCTTGAGAGCAAGAATTGTGATTTTTCCATTTCTCTTACTTCCCTGCAGCACAGACCTTGCATAAAGGAAGTATTTAGTGAATGTTTGCTGAATGCTATTACTCCGTAGGGGGTTACTGGTATTCGGCGTGAAAATTGCTGGTCTCCCCTTCAAGTTTAAGCCCGATAACTGAACACAATAGTCTAAACCTAGTATGAACAGCACTGAGGAAACTGGATTATCACCTCTTTCGTTTTAGCCCATTTCTTTCCATAGAATCTAGGGCTGAGATCTCAATACCTTATTTACATTCCATTATCAAGCCAGGCTTTGAGGTCTAAGATCTTATTAATGTTAATACGCCAGGCTTCGAACACTGCCTCCTCAACTGACTCACTGCCTGATAAATTGCTTTGCCTAGGTAATGGTTCCCAGGCTCAGCTAGAGACTCAAAACCAGCCGGGAAGCTTTTCAAGAACCTGCTGCTCTGGCCGCCCTACAGGCCTCTTACATTAGGTCTCTAGGGGTGGGTCCCAGGCATCAGTGTTTTCTGAAGCTCCCAGGTGAGCCCAAAGACTGGCCAACAGTGAGAATCACTGGTAGATTTAAAGCCATGCAGCTCCTTCCATTGGCTCTGCCCTTTTATTTCTTCTTCCCCTGTCTACCCTTCCTTCCTATCCTCATCTCCACGCTCCTCTCCTCCCCCTCCCACTTGGGGCTCTCTGGTCACTCAAACTTGTCTTGCTGACACAAGTCACATTATCAAGCCAGATGGCAACCAAGTAATGGAAACTGCCCTCAGCTAGGAATTAGTAAGCCTGGGCCTCTGCCTCTTAGTGGTCCTGGGGCAAGCCCTTTCACTCTCTCGATCTCCGTTTCTTCTTGATTCAAATGGGGATCATAACACCTGATCTGCCTCCTGAGGAGGTGTATGTGAGGACCACAGGAAATAATGGACCCTAAAGTCCTTTGGGTGCTGGAGAGCACCAGGTAAATACAGAGAATTCTAGAGCTTCGCTACCAACATAGGGGCTGTACAGTGTTTACACAGCTGGCACTAAACAAGACTGTATCGTGTTTACAAAATGCTATGAAACATTTATGGATGCATTCATAGCAAGTTGGAGAACAAAACATGCATGAGCATGATGAACTCCAGATTCAGGATAATGGTTACTAGGGAGGGAAAGGGGATGCACCTGAGGGAATTGCAGAGGGGAATTCAACTACTTCATTAATGCTTTCTTTAAAAAAATAATAAAATCTGGGGCGCCTGGGTGGCTCAGTGGATTAAGCCGCTGCCTTCGGCTCAGGTCATGATCTCAGGGTCCTGGGATCGAGCCCCACATCAGGCTCTCTGCTCCGTGGGGAGCCTGCTTCCTCCTCTCTCTCTGCCTGCCTCTCTGCCTACTTGTGATCTCTCTCTGTCAAATAAATAAATAAAATCTTTAAAAAAAATAATAAAATCTGAGGGCCCCTGGGTGTCCAGTCAGTTAAGCAGTTGCCTTTGGCTTGGGTCGTGATCCCAGAGTCCTGGGATTGAGTCCTGCAAAGGAGGAGGGGGTTCCTTGCTCAGTGGGAGCCTGCTTGTCCCTCTCCCTGTGCCTGTGCTTGCTCTCTCCTCTCCCTGCCCCCGCCATTCTGTGCCAAATAAATAAAAAATCTTTTTAAAAAATCAAATCTGGGGGCGCCTGGGTGGCTCAGCGGGTTAAAGCCTCTGCATTCGGCTCAGGTCATGATCCCAGGGTCCTGGGATCAAGCCCCGCATCGGGCTCTCTGCTTGGCTGGGAGCCTGCTTCCTCCTCTCTCTCTCTCTGCCTGCCTCTCTGCCTACTTGTAATCCCTATCTGTCAAAAAAAAAAAAAATCAAATCTGGGGGCACCTGGGTGGCACAGGTGGTTGAGCTTCTGACTCTTGGTTTCAGCTCAGGTCCTGATCTCAGGATCCTGGTATTGAGCCCCACATTGGGCTCCATGCTCAGCGTGGAGTCTGCTTAAAGTTCTCTCTCTCCCTCTCCCCCTCCTGCTTGTGCCTGTCTCTTTCTGTCTCTAAAATAAATAAATAAAATCTTTAAAAAATAAAAAAAAATCTGAAGTAAACATGCCAAAACATGAAGATCTGATGAAAATGGGGATGTTTTACATTAACATCTGCCTTTCTGCGCACTTGAAAAGAAGATAACAAAATAACTATATACAACATAAGTATCCAATATAAACATTTTATTTTTTTTAAAGATTTTATTTATTTATTTGACAGACAGAGATCACAAGTAGGCAGAGGGGCAGGCAGAGAGAGAGAGGAGGAAGCAGGCTCCCCGCAGAGCAGAGAGCCCGATGTGGGGCTTGATCCCAGGACCCTGGGATCATCACCTGAGCCGAAGGCAGAGGCTTTAACCCACTGAGCCACCCAGGCGCCCCCAATATAAACATTTTAAAGCAAAATAAATAAGGGTGCTTGACTGGCTCAGTTGGAAGTCTGCAACTCTTGATCTTGGGGTTGTGAGTTCGAGCCCCACGTTGTGTGTAGAGATTACTTAAAAATAAAATCTTCAAAAAATTAAATAAAGAGAAATAAGTAAAAAGGGATTTTTATCATCTTGCCCTAGGTTCATTCTATTGTCCACCTTAGCATAGTGGTAGGAAAAGATACATCTTGGAATTGACAGTCGCTTCAAATCCTTTACATAAGATAGAAATGTATAAATCAGTAACCCAATAAATTTAGGAAAATGTGTCTGTTTCCCCTACCTGATTTGGGGGATTTCAGTGAAGACACTGTTTACATGAACTGTACCATGTAATGAATGCTCAATTCTGTTGGGGGGGGGGGAATACAAGGAATAGGAAAGAGAGACCCAGAAAGAGCCTGAAAGGGGAGAGGGGAAGAGATGCAGGAGGGGGCAAAAGAGGGGTTCAGTCACCTGAATGAAGTCATGCTAAAGTATCAGTGAGTACCCAGATTTATCACACTCTCCGTTGTTCAGTCCTCACTGCTGTTTCTCCATGGACGGGTTGAACATGCCCATTGGACTACTGCTATGGGCCCTGTAATAAGGTAATGTATATTCATTGTTCATGGCACTGTTTTGTTTTTTGCTTTTTAAAGACAGCTGCTTAGATGCTTCAGCTTTTTCAATAACCTTGCAGCTGGTTTGCTACCCTGGCAACTACTAGCTCAGTGCCTGGCACTCAAGACACAGCTTGCCTCTCTAGCACCTTCATTCTGTTTAGACAAAGGCGCCCTTCTGGGTAGACTGCCCCTCCTGCTGACAGTGTGGCCAGCTTGTGGTTATTGGCCGATGCAGCCCTGCACAGCTGGGTGACAACAGAAAAAGGTTCACTTTTAGATCCCTGTCTTCATTCCCTCAGCACAAGTTGTCCTGTAGAGTAAATATTTGTGTGACCTCACTGGGTGGCTCTGCTGGCACATAAATACTAGTGACTTGGCCTCCGACTGTCCCCAAGACCTCAGACTTCAACTGTCCAACTCTCCTCAGCCCTGCCTTGATTTACTGCGTTCGCTGTGTGTTACCTGCGCCCCAGGTCGTTTCACTTGATCTTCCCCCCAGGTTGCTTTCCTTCACAGACCTTTGCATATCTGGGTTTTCAGTTCACCATTATAGTGAATTCCTTCTCCAGGTCTCCCAGGTCTTCAATATCATCACTACCTGGAAGTCTTCTGTGCGTGTATCAGTTCCATCTCCCTTGAGAACTGCAAAAACTCTCTGCACAAACCCTCCATTCAAACACTCCCCCTCCTCCAACCCCGTACCAAAGGATTTGACCAAACTTTGGCTTGGCTTCTAGCAGCCTAAGGCTGCAAGCTGAGCTGGTCCAGCCCTCTTTTGAGCTCCAGTCTGAAAAAGCTCGGAACTGTCAAAAGAATTTACCATTTGTTCTAGCCATAGCCTGATGGTGAGCCCACGACCCCCCTTTCTTAGAGCATTTGCTAAAACGGGCTTTCAACTGTGAATTCTTCCTGTCCCTTTGAGATGTATATGTATCTCCTACAACTCAGAAAGTGATTTCCTAAGGACCTGAGAGCCATTCCTTTGAAATGTAATCATAAGAAAGCCTAGGGCCTTTATCTCCCAGTCTCTGTGGGAGGATAGCATCCTAACTTCACAGCAGGCCTAACTAAGCAGCAGGCCTAATTGCTTTTCCAGGGACTAAACTTCTTACCGGCTTTTTGTCATTTTTCACCTCGCTGACTCTACTTGAGCTCCTGCTCCCTCCTCTCTCATCCTCCCTTTAAAATACCCAGTCATGGGGCAGTTGGGTGGCACAGTCAGTTGAGCGTCCAACTCTTGGTTTTGGCTCAGGCCATGATCTCAGGGTCCTGAGACAGAGGCTTGTGTAGGGCTCCCCACTCAGTGGGGAGTCTGCATTCCTCCTCCCTCTGCCCTCCCACCCCATCGCTCCTGCTCACACTCTGTCTTTGAAATAAATACATAGATCTTTTAAAAATGAAATAAAATACCCAGCCACTTCCGCACAAATTGGAACGGAGCTCAGCTCTTTCCCCTACTTACAGTAGTAATTGAATAAAATCTATCTTTACTGTTTAAATATGACACCCTCCACCTTCAACCCCCCTCAGAGACTGGAGGACAGGGGCCATGTCCGTTTTGGTTACTGCTGAATCCTCAGTGCCTGCAAGAACACCTGGCATGACAAACATTGGCTGAATGAACAAATAAATGTTTGTTAAAATGCATGTAGTAAAAAGGCCCCAAGAGTGAGATATAGAGGAGAACTAGATTTTAGTCTCATCATTTGTCTTGGTTAACTCATTGTTGCCTGAGTCAAGTTGCTTCATCAGCTTGATTCAACTACTATCTAGGTGACCTGGGCAGGCTACAGAACCTCTCTGTCTCAGTTCCCTCCACTTCCTTCCTTCCTTCCAGAGTTGCTGGAAAGATTGAAATAATGTGAAAGAAACAATAGTATGAAAGCAGGTGCTCAGAAAATGAGTTCCAATCTTCACCTTTTATTGGGTTTCTCTTATGTGGTCTCTTACCCAGAGCCATATAAGTTTGTGCTCCTAGGAGTGCAGACTCTGGAACCAGACTGCCTGGCTGTGAGATCCTGCTTTGCTCTTTACTAGTCACGTGAATTTGCAAAGTGGCTTAACTTTCCAGGACTTACTTTCTTCATCTGTAGAGACTGGGGATGATAGTAACGCCTACCTCATGGGACTATTGTGAGGATTAACAGAGTAAATACACTCACAACAGAGCCTGACCCAGCATATACAAGTGTTAGAGGGTGTGATTGGGATTCTCATTCATAAAAAAACATTAGGCTTTCAGGCCCCTGAAGCTTCTGTGACTTTGCACCTGCAGGTGGAGAAGCCAGTGGCTCTTTTCCCTTTTCGGACAAGGGTCTGGCGTCACAGTAATTAATTTAGTCTCCCACTGGGCTTCTGCGCACTTCCTTCAGGCTTCACTTCCTGATCAGTGGTCTGAAGTCGCTCTCTGGGCACTTGCCAGGCCCGTCTGGCGTCTTCCTCAGGTCCAGTGGCAGATGAGGAAGCAGCGGTTCTTCCCAGGCCACAGAGGCGGCTCCATCGCGGGTCTTTCAATCCTGCCTCGCCCTCACAGAAGCCCCTTTTTGACTCAAGAGTCCGCCAGGGTGTGGGGGAGGGGCGCGGCTGGAACTGCCTGGAAGACTGGGAGCGGGTGCAGAGCAGTTACTGTCCAAATTTGTATTTTCTGCCGTGGGGGGAGGGGGGAATGACCTGGGGGCGATAAGACTTGATTGAGTCCCTTCTAGGGCCTGGAGGTGTAAGAACGGGAACGAGGGGTGTTTCTTCCAGGTTTAACACACCTGCTCCCTTCAGTCCTCTGGTTTCTGGCCACCTCCAGGGGACTGCAAATTGCGATCCAGCGAAAAGAGCTCCCCCAGCCACCCTTCTACCTCTGAGGACTCAGTGCCTGCTTAAACCGCCCTTAGCGGCCGCTCTTACACTCTTCCACCGTCTGTGACTTGTCGCTGTCACACACCGCTTCGTCCAAATCCCATAACAGACGCCCCCTATGGGCGGGGCTACTGTCTTACTCAATCGCCCCTCCGGCTCCACAGGGGCCTCCACCAACTCCACTGAGAACTTGATGAGAGCGGGATACGCATGCGCGGACAGTACCGCCACGGAGTACAGCCAGACCCCTCTGAAGGCCCCGGCGGAGAGCGCATGCGCAGATGCCGGGCGCCCCTCCAGCAGGCAAGGCACTTGGAGAGCGTGGCAGAGTACCCACCACCAGGCTCACCCAACCCCCCACCCCCTCCCTTCCCAAACCCTCAGTTTGTTTTTCAGAGTCCACAGTCTCCCATGGTTCGTCTCCCGCTCCGATTTCCCCCAGCTCACTTCTCCTCTCCTTCTCCCAATGTCCTCTGTGTTATTCCTTAAGCTCCACAAGTAAGTGAAACCATATGATAATTGACTTATTTCACTCAGCATAATGTCCTCCAGTCCTGTCCATGTTGATACAAAAGTTGGGAATTCATTCTTTCTGATGGAGGTATAATATTCCATTGTATATATGGACCATAGCTTCTTTATCCATTCATCTGTTGAAGGGCATCTTGGCTCTTTCCACATTTTGGCGACTGTGGCCATTGCTGCTGTGAACATGGGGGTACAAATGGCCCTTCTTTTCATTACCTCTGTATCTCTGGGGTAAATACCCAGTAGTGCAATTGCAGGGTCATAGGGAAGCTCTATTTTTAATTTCTTTTTTTTTCTATTTTTAATTTCTTAAGGAATCTCCACACTGATTTCCAAAGTGGCTGCACCATCTTGCATTCCCACCAACAGTGTAAGAGGGTTCCCCTTTCTCCTGATCCTCTCCAACACTCGTTGTTTACTGTCTTGTTAATTTTGGCCATTCTGACTGATATAAGGTGGTATCTCAATGTGGTTTGATTTGAATCTCCCTGATGGCTAATGATGATGAACATTTTTTCATGTGTCTGTTAGCCATTTGTATGTCTTCCTTGGAGAACTGTCTGTTCATGTCTTCTTGAGCTGATATTTCTTAGAAAAGTATCACACCAGAATGTCTCCCAAATGGGGGGAAATAATTCTAGAATTTGACAGTAGTAATCAAAATAGCCAACTTGTGGAATTAAATGATTGTTTGACATCTTTTATTTGTTCTATCTCTGATGCCACTATAGCTGAGCCCATGGACATGGATCATTTGTTCCTATTGGATCAGCTACCATCCATTTATGGGTAAAATGCTCAACTGATGTTGGCAGAATCCACACTGCACCTCCCATCAAGATTCAAATAGATCCCTCAAAACCTCATCCCATAATTCATGCCCTATAAATAAAGAATCCCTTCAGGGCATCAAGCTCATAATAGATTACAACTTTCAGGGCCTCATTATCCCTTGCACATAACCCAATGGCCAAGGATAGAGGTTTGTTCAGAAATTCTGAACAATAAATAATACTGTTACCCCTCAGCACCGTGTTGTTCCTAACCCCCATATGCTGCTAACACCCATTCCCACTGAAAGCAAATTTTTCACTGTAAATGATCTATGTAGCGCATTTTTAGTATTCTAGATGATAAGGATAGCCAATATCTTTTTGCTTTCACTCGGGAGGAATGGCAATACACCCTGACAGGTGTACAGCTCTCCCAGAATTTTACTTTTCACAAACCTTAAAAGCTCATTTGGATGATATAAAGTTTTCTGCAAGGTTTACCTTGTTATAGGGCACTTGGGTGGCTCAGTGGGTTAAAGCCTCTGCCTTCGGCTAGGGTCATGATCTCAGGGTCCTGGGATGGAGCCCCGCATCGGGCTCTCTGCTCAGCAGGGGGCCTGCTTCCTCCTCTCTCTCTGCCTGCTTCTCTGCCTACTTGTGATCTCTGTCAAATAAATAAATAAAATTTTTTAAAAAAGGTTTACCTTGTTATAATACATGGATGATTTACCTCTCTGCTCCTTTAGTCAATTTTTAAAAAAGATTTTATTTATTTATTTGACAGAGACACAACAAGAGAGGAAACACAAGCAGGGTGAGCAGGAAGGGAGAAGCAGGCTTCCTGTTGAGCAGGGAGCCTGATGTGGGGCTCGATCCCAGGATTCTGGGATCATGACCCGAACCAAAGGCAGATGCTTAATGACTAAATCACCCAGGCACCCCACTCAAACCTCTTTACAGGAAATAGCGTCCACCTTGGGCTCCACCAGAGCCACTGCTGCTAACAACATGTTTAAGGCCATTCAGGTCTGTGAGGCCAGCCAGTCTGAGTCTGCTCAACTTGAGTCTATGCATCATCATCTAAAAAAGACTCACCTCACACAACCACCGTGAAGGTTAATGAGCTTTTGCTCTACTCCATTCCTGAGGGTCAATCTAAATATATGGGGGAGCCAAGGGCCCAACTTGATGAAAGCATCTCACATCTCCAACATTATTGTGAGCCAAATGCAAGCTGGTGTCAGGAAATGTACTCACAAACTAAGGCCAAAATGCTGACCTTGGTTCAATAGGGGTTAGACAGCTATGAATATCTCCAAAATGTACCTCCAGGATTTTTCCCCCCAAACTTGGTGTTTTGCTGGTTTTGCTGGCATTGTTGGACTTCTTTTGGCTAGAGGTTCAAAAATAAGGAAGCTGGTGTATCCACCTGAGTTCATGGGATTAACTGCTTGTTCATTATCCTCAACAAGCCATCATATTTGTCCAGGTCAGTAGCAGGAGATTATATGACTGGGGTTTACAAGGATACCTGGTCGTACAAGATTTGTGGAAGGAGAACTTTCAAAAGCCAAGAAGTGTGAAGAATTCACCTGGAAATTTGTAGAATGCTCCATGCTCTGCCCATTTTTTTTTAAGTAGGCTCCATACCCAGCGTGGAGCTGAATGTGGGGCCTGAACTCACAACCCTGAGATCAAGATCTGAGTTGAGATCAAGAGTCAAATGCCTAAGTGACTGAGACACCCAGGCCTCCCTGCCCTGCCCATTTTAATCAGTTAAAGGTAAATACTGGAAACTACATGCAGTAAACCAATATTTCTTTAGAAAAATGGCAGAGAAGTCAGTACTGAATATAGTAAATTGGCTTTCTTCAGGAAAAACTATACGAGGCTTCTTTGTTATCTTGGGTGATGCCACACTACACGTGGACTAATCGGTAATCCTTTCACCTACAGATAATGCCTTAGAACCCTGCCTTCTCCTGTTGCTATTTATGTACATAATTAAAATTCCAGGGTGAAAAAAAAAAAACTCTTGGCCTTAAAGGGTCATAAAGTCGCCAAACCAAAATCAGTTTGTTCAAGCTCAGGTTAGATAGGGCATCTGATCTCAGAATTACCGCTACATTTGCACCCAAGCGAAACCCCTCATGACTGCTTGACATTAACAGGTTACCTTTTGACTCTCCATGACACTACAGGAAACCTGTGACCAATGCAGATTTTTCATGTTTTACTGATGCTTCTTACTTAAAGGATAAAAATGGCAAATATTGTGCTAGGTATGCTATTGCATATTTCCTTTTCAAAGCCATTGAAATAGCACCTTTAACATTTTGGTTACTTCAGCCCAATAGGCTGAATTATACACCATCACATGAGTTTGTTCCTTAGCCAAAGGTGAAACTGCAAACATTTATACAGGTATGCCTTTGGGGTAGCTCGTGACTGTGGAATGTTATGGAAACAATGAGACTGCCTTGCTTCCAATGAGGATGAACTTAAAAATGGCTTCTATGCCCCAAATTTATTGGATTGCCATACTTTCGCTGGCAGCTTTAGCTGTAAGGTTCCTGGGCATTCCAGACTTGATTCTCTGGAAGCCAAAGTAAACCATCTCACTGACATTTCCTCCAAAATTGCTACTCTCGAGGAAACCAATAGCCAAACTTTTGGTCTAAGGGGATATTCTGCCATGTGATTTTGGAAAAATCAACTAAGAGATAGCCAAGAATTTGCCCCAGAGAGGAAAAAACAACATTAGATGTCTAATAATTGTTGGCTTGATAAAAAAGAGAGAACTCTGGTTTGGGCCAAATAACAATACAGCCCTACCTGAAATTCTAAAATTTCCACTGCATATGCATCAAACCATTGGTCTACTGAGGAAATGATGGCATTCATGAATCAGTATTGGTGGGAAAGGTGAATAGGTCTGCAAAACTGCCTCTTTCACTTATCCCACCTGTCCAAAGTATAATTCAAGGAAAGTTGAGTCCTTTCTCTCAACTCTGCGTGCAAGGTTGTATCCCGGAAGTGAAGGGGACATGTTGGTTGGTGACCTCCGGGAGAGGTACCTGGTAAGAGGTGAATCCCTAGCCAGGAGCGGTAGCACGTGCACAGTCTGTGGCTTGACGCCCAGCCCCTGCCGGTTCCCTATGGCCCCACGGAGCCCAGAGGCGGTGCTTAGTCTCTACCGGGCCCTGCTGCACCTGGTCCAGAGCTTTGCTACACTGATCAAGACTCCTACCTTGAGCACGAGCGATGGCAAACTCTGGTGAGCGCAAAGGCAAGAAGGATGACAATAGCATTGGCACAGCCATTGATTTTGTGCTCTCCAGTGCCCCGTTCATGCTGAGGGTGGGTAGAGCGGCCATGTTGGGCACTAAGTAGATGTATGATAAGGCAATCAGTGCCCCTACCAGCCCCATCCAAGCGCCTGAGCCATTCAGAGAAAAGGAGCTGGGAAGAACGGAACTGTTTGAGCTCCCCCCTCCTTTGCTAAATAAGGACATGAAGACAGGCCTGAGCGGGTCCCTGCAGACCCTTCCCACAGACTCCTTGGCCTTTGACACCGATACATTCTGCCTGCTCTGACCCAAGCCATTGGCCAGGAAGGGCCAGGAAGTGACTTGAAGAAGGCACTACTCCTCGTGTCCCGGCAGGAGAAACTTATTTGCTACCGGAACTGGGCAGCCATCCCTGCTGGTGAGCAGGCTCAGGCCAAGCAAGCTGCTGTGGACATATGTGCTGAGCTCTGGAGCTTCCTGCGAGCCATGTTGCCTGACATGCCACTTCGGAACTGTACCTGAGTGGCAGCCTCTAGGATGACCTGCAGGGGTGACAGCTGACAACATCCAACTCATTGTGCCCCTTGTGCTGGAGCAGAACCTGTGGTCGTGTATTCCTGATGAGGACACCATCATGAATGTCCCTGTCTTCTACCTGGTTCATCATGAGAACCCAGAGTATTTTCCTCATGGTAGCAGTTACTGGGACTGTGGTGTATTGGGGGCTACCTCTCCCCAAAGACAGTGGCAGACACATTTGAGAAGGTAGTGGCTGGCCATCAACTGGCCAGGCATAGGGTCCCTCTTGGACTGTGATCCGACCAGCACCACCCCCAGAAGCCCTGACTTTGGAAGTGCAGTATGAACGCAACATGCATCTTGTCATTGATTTCCTGCCATCAGGGACACTTGACAACACCGTCTTCATAGCCAGACCACACCGGCTGGCACAGTATGACAGCCTATGGCGGCTGAGCCTGTGGGCTTTGGACCAGGCCAACTTGGGCTGCCGATCTCAGTGCCTCAGGATCCTCAAGGCCATATGCAAGTCCACTCCAGCTCTGGGCCACCTCACTGCCAGCCAGCTCACCAACGTCATCCTCCACTTGGCCCAGGAGGAGGCTGACTGGTCTTCAGATATGCTGGACAACCGGTTCTTACAGGCTCTGAGGGGTCTCATCAGCTACCTGGAGGCGGGAGTCCTCCCCAGTGCCCTACACCCCAAGGTGAACTTACTTGCAGAGCCTACTTCTGAAGAAATAGATGAATTGGAAAATACTCTTTATTGTTCAATGTCTGAGCCAGAGGAGCTGCTGCAGACACAGGGCAGGTGAAGGCCAAAGTGGGTGTCACGTGGTCAGACCCTGGGTTCTCCGTTAGAAACACGTGGTTGCGTAGTTGGCGCCTCACAGAGTCTCTAGGTGCCTCCTATCTTACTGGTGGTCATTGCCCCGGTCACTTCACCCTGATTAGAATGCCATCTCTTTGTCTCCTGCTTTCTCACCCGACCTTCTATTTTTGTTACCAAATGCTATGCTTCTACTCCTCCCCACCCCCTTGCTCCAGGCTAATTTTTCTGGAATGAACAGAGAAGGGAGAGCACTGGTGGGAGCTGGTTGGTGTTTTGCATTGTGGCCCAGGTTTTCTGTCTCTGTCCGCCCTGCCCTTTGGCCCGTTTCTTCTCAGTGTCTTCTCAGTCTTTTTGCCTTTTCAAGCCCCTTCTGTTTTGCTATTTCCCCTGGAGCATATCTGCCTGTCATGATGTTGCCTTTTCGTTGAATGGGACTGAGGATTTCTAAAGGCACGTTTCTGAGCTGAGCTCTGCAGAGTGAGTGCTCAGACAGTATTTAGAATTTCTGGGGGTAAAGCTGGTGGAAGAGCTGGCCTTGGACCCACATTCCTGGAGATGAAGCCCATCTCCCCTGCCTTCTGACCAGCTCATGTTCTTGAGTGCTGAGAAAGTGTCATGAGAATGCTGTTATTGACCCACACAGGAGTGAGGTTCATTATAAACTGGATGCAAAGTTGCTTGGAGATCATGTTCTTTAGTGGCCAGTGTGCACCGGTGGTGAAGAGGGCCTAGGGAGCGGTGTGTGTGTGCCTGATGGCTGTGCCTCACCCTTGGCTGGTCCAGACCAGCGCTGCAGTGTGAGCAGCTGGGGGAAGGCAAGGGAGGGAAGGGGGCTGTCGGGACAACACCTGTGCCCCCTTCCTTGCCTTATTGCCAGTTAGGATGAGGTCTTCAAGGACACAGCCTTTGTGGTAGAGGTTGAAGGGAGGTTGACAGGGGCAAACACCAGCTGAAAAATCCAGTCACTGGTTAAGGCTTGGCGACCATATGTCTTCCCCATGAGACCCTGCTGTGGTCCTATTCCGTCCTGGAAAGGCAGGCATCTCTAACTTCAGAGTGGTCAGGGAACCCATTTTACTGGTCAGGTGCTTCAACAAGCATGTGCTGTTTGCTTTCATTGTGCATTATCATCCCTGGTCTTCAGTTAGTCACATGAACTAGTGTCACTATTAAGACTCAATTGGCATGACCCTCCAAATACTTTGGCCAAAAGCACTGTCATTGGTACTTCAATTTGGTGAAGGCCTAATTGTTTCTATTAAAAATAACTGTGCTTTGGTACAGCAATCTTTTCACAGTGCACTCTTGGGTGATGATAACCTTAAGCATCACACTTTGCAACCTGGAGATTTCATATGTTGGAAAAGACACCTCTGGAAAAACCCTTCAACCTAGCTGAAAGGCCCTTATTGAGAACTGCAAACCAACTCTTATGCTGCCAAACTCCAGGGAACAGACACTTAGATTCATGTGATGCATCTGAAGAAAGGACTAAACCCTGACCTGCACACCATCTGGTGACCTGAAAGTAAAGATTTCCTGGAATTGAAGGAGATGACATCTGATGAGACAGCTTTCCCAAGATGTCCAGATCACACCTGTAAACCTTTTTCTCACTGTTGCTTCTCTCTGTTCTGTGGAAAGACAAAGACCTTGTCTGCATTTCCCAAGCCCTCATGGAAGGAGGAAACTTCTTTTGATTATGGCCTTTCAGAAACACCCTTGTTATGATCCCAGGACAAGTTAATTTTCGCTTGCTTTTTCTAAAGGGTTAGGAGGTTCAGAATTCACAAAAGTCTTTTCTTTCATCTGAACTATTCACTGACTTTGGATTCTTATCCAAATGCATGGCCTCTGAATTTGCAAGCTTATAGACTGTATTATCCATAACACTTTTGGTTCCAAACAGTTCTTTGAGATAACAATATTGTTTTATTTTTATTTTTTAATTAGAAAAGATTGTATTTATTTATTTATTTGAGAGGGAGAGAGAGAGCATGAGCAGGGGAGAGGGGCAGAGAGAGAAGGGCAGAGGGAGAAAGAGAAGCAGGCTCCCCGCTGAGTAGGGATTCCCTACAACTCTGGGCTCGGGCTTGGGCTCAATTCCAGGACCTGAGCAGAAGGCAGATGCTTAACTGACGGAGCCACCCAGGTGCCCCTAACAATACTGGGGTTTTTTTCCCCTAATATTGTTTTAAAATGTCTTTGAAGTTTTGCTGTTTTGCAGACAGTTAATCAGGCGTTACTTCATGTTTGTTCTTTCACTGTATCGTCCCAAACACACTTTCAGTGTGCTCTTGCAGTATTCACTATTCTGTGTTCATGGCCACTTTAACCAGAGACCTCCAAGAGGCGTATATGACTCTGGGTTTGCCTTCATAAGGAGAAACTTTCTCCCCTAGGTTGGAATAAGTGTCAATAAATATTTCAGCTGTCTACTTTCAGACTTAGCATCTTGATTTAGAATTGTCATACAGTTTGAGATTATGTTACTTCTGTTTTGTGTAATTATTTTAAATTCCGTATTTTGTTGCCTATCAAACTTAAAAGAAAAACTTGATGTACCCAATAAGGCTCAACCTTTCAAGATGATTTCTAACACATATCACCTTGAGAAGATACAGACTTTAGATGGGAAGTACCTAAGGTTTCTTCCTCCTAACCTTGGTTGCTCAAATGTGGCTTTAAATGATTTCCACCTGCTATGCATTTTCCCTCCAATGTAGGACATGACAGCCAGGAAAGGTAATTCCTGGTACTGAGGGACAAAACCACTAAATATAAAGAATCTGAGTATTGATCAGTGATGCTTTCAAGGAAAGATCTTGATCAAAAGGGGGAAATATTAAAACGAATAAAAGAAAATTTCGGGCGCCTGGGTGGCTCAGTGGGTTAAAGCCTCTGTCTTCGGCTCAGGTAATGATCCCGGTGTCCTGGGATTGAGCCCCGCACCGGGCTCTCTGCTTGGCAGGGAGCCTGCCTTCCCCCTCTCTCTGCCTGCCTCTCTGCCTACTTGTGATTTCTGTCTGTCAAATAAAATCTTTAAAAAAAAGAAAATCTCATTTAGAATGGGATGGGGGGGTTTGGGAGACTGGCAGAGGGAACTCTCATAACCCCCACTAGTTATCCATTGCAGACTCAACAGGAGAGGATGGGCCTTGCATGTGGAAACTAATAGACTAACCCAACAGGGGGAGTGAAGATTTTTTCCTCCCTTGGCAACAGCCCAGCCAACGAGAGACCATCACAGCTTAGCCAGTGAGATGCCATTATACTTCAAACTCCCAGTTGACTCCAATGGACATTTAGTTTGTGTCATCTTCTCCAAATAACCCCCCTTCCTCTACAAAAGAGATCCTCTCCTCTGTTCTCCGGACTTTCCCATAGTTTTGCCATAGTTTGCTTGTCCTAGATTGCAATTCTAAGCTATTACCAAATAACCTCCCCCCTTTTTTGCTGGAAAAGTAACCGGTACTTTTATTTTTAAGGTTAACAATTCCACCAAATGATGCAAGGTTTATTGCTATGTCACACATATGCATTTATTCACTCATCAAACACTGCTACCTGTTCTGCACCAGGCCCTGTATTTTGTACCAAGGATACAGAGATCAGAAGAGATCCCTGGGGCACCTGGGTAGCTCAGTCAGTTAAGCATCAGACTCTTGATTTCAGCTCAGGTCATGAGACTGAGCCCAGTATCAGGCTCCACGCTCAGCAGGGAGTCTGCTTCTCTCTCTTTCCACCCACTAACCCTCCCCCACTTGTGTGTGAGCTCTCTCTCTCTCTAATTATAAATAAATCTTAAAAGAAGAGGAAGAGATCCCTGATCTCTCAGGAGGGTAAGTATTGGTTCAGAGGTGGACATACAGAACTGTGGGAGCCTGATGAGGGCCGTCTCACCAGTGGTATCCTGGGTGTTATCTGTGGGGTAGGGTTGCCAGATTTAGCAAATAAAAATACATAATACTCACTCAGATACTAATTTCAGATAAAGAACAAATAATTTTGATATATAAGTATGTCCCAAATGTTGCATGGGAGATACTTATACTAAAAATTATTTGTTCATCTGAATTAAAATTTAATTACTAAGCACCCTGGATCTCATTTGGCAGTGCTACTGTGGGTGGTATCAATGAGGGAAACAAAGACAAGAGAAATGTAGCTTAAATTAAGTCTCCTTACAGCTTACAACCCATTGATAGATACTTGAAACATACAGAGTGTGATTTTCCTCAAGGAACTCATGGCCACCTTAATGCTTTAATGTTTCTGTTTTATTAAAGACTAAAATAGCCTTATCTTTTTAAAATTTTACTTTATTTAAAATCAACTAATTAACATATAGTATATTATTTGTTTCAGAGGCAGAGTTCAGTGAGTCATCACTTGCATATAACATGCAGTGCTCATTACATCACATGCCTCCTTAATGCCCATCACCCATTACCCTATCCCACCACCCACCTTCCCTTCAACAAACCTCAATGTGTTTCCTAGAGTTAAGAGTCTCTTATGGTTTGTCTCCTTCTCTGATTTTGCCTTATTTTATTTTTGCCTCCTTTCCCCTATGATCTTCTGTGTTGTTTCTTAATTTCCACATATGAGTGAAATCGTATGATAATTGTCTTTCTCTGATTGACTTATTTGGCTTAGCATAATACCCTCTAGTTCCATCCACATTGTTGTAAATGGCAAGAGTTCTTTTTTATTATGTTATGTGTGTGCGCTCATACCACATCTTCTTTATCCATTCATCTGTCAATGAACATCTGGACTCTTTCCAGAATTTGGATATTGTGAACATTGCTGCTATAGACATTGGGCTGCAGGTGCCCCTCCTGATCACTATGTTTGTATCCTTTGGGTAGTTACCTAGCAGTGCATTTACTGGGTCATAGGGGAGCTCTATTTTTAACTTTTTGAGGAACATCCGTATGTTTTCCGGAGTGGCTGTATCAGTTTGCATTCCTACCAACAATGTAGGAGGGTTCCCCTTTCTCCACGTCCTTGCCAACATTTGTTGCTTACTGTCTTGTTAATTTTGGCCCTTCTGACAGGTGTGAGGTAGGTATCTCATTGTGGTTTTGATTTGTATTTCCCTCATCCTAAGTGATGCTGAGCATTTTTTCATATGCCTGTTGGCCATTTGTATGTCTTCTAAAAGTAACCTTACCTTAACAGCAGCTAGCCCCTCAAGGTCCTGAAAGCCTTGCTTCCAAATTCCTTGGAGACCTATGCTATCCGTAACCCCCACTAATTAAAAACTATATAATCAGTCACTCCTCACAATCCCAGTGCAGCTGTTTCTCCCCACACGTCCTGTCCCCATGCTATAATAAAATCATCTTTTTGCACCAAAAATGTCTCAAGTATTCTTTCGTGACCATTGACTCACAAACCCAAAAACATCCAGATGTCATCAGTATCAAGTAGTGCGTTGTTTTTGGAAAGTACAGTGTTAGAGTGAAGTCAGGCAGCAGGCAGCAGACTATGGAGAGCACTGAAAGCAAGGGGGAACCACTGAAAGGGTTTAAAACAAGGATGATAACATAATAAAATTTGAGTTTTAGAAAAAGTCTTCTTCTGGCTTCTTGAGTGGGATAATTGTGGGATCTGACCAGCTGCAGTAGTACAGACAAGAGACTTGGGGTGGTGATAATTGGAGAAAGCTAGGAAAAAGGAGGAGCCAGATTCAAGAAGTATGTAGGAGTTAAATCAACAGGATCTGGCAATTGGTTAGAAAGAACAAATAGGGCATCAGTCCCAAGATTCAGCTTGTGTGTCTGGGAAGACAATATTACTATCAACTGAGATAAAGAAGGTTTAAGGGGCAATGATTGAGTTTAGTTTAGGATATGTGTTGTTGATGCCAGAGGGACATCTGGTGTAGGGGGCTGGCATATGACTGACTATCTCATCCTGAAATTCAGTGGCAAAAGTGAGCTAGAGGTAGAGACTGGGAAATCCTTAGCAGAGAGGCAGTATTAAAACTAAGATGGCTAAGCTCCCCAGAGACAGGGGGTGCAGAAGAAAAGGGGGTGCAGAAGAAAAGGATGTGCAGGGAGAAGACCAAAAGGAACAGTCAGGGAAGTAGGAAGAACCAGGAGAGTTAGGTGTCATGGAAACCAAGGGGGTGGGAGTTCTAGGAAGAGGAAATGATCAAACATGGCAAAATGCAGTCAGAAAGTTCTGATTATACCAAGACTAAACAATGGCTGTTGATTTGGGCAATGGTAAAGTCATGATGAACTTAAGCTGGAATCACACAAGGTCATACAGACACAGTCGCATTTATTCAAATGATAAACACTCAGCCAGCATGCATCCTGAGCACGCTCTCAGATGCTGGCCACATTCTCATGTTCCATACACGCCTTTAGAATTTAAACCATTCATTCAGATTGTGCCCCAACAGGCACACATTTGGATGCCTCCCACCCTCATCATTTGGGGTCCTTTATATTTACCAATGCTACCTTGGAGTCAGCTGGAGCCAGTGCAGCTCTGTTTTTGCAGGGGAAATGGCAGGCACCCTCAAGGGTTAAATGGGTTATCTTGCAATTTTTATCTCCTGGGGGTGAAACCACCTTTGTTTTTCTCCCATCTCCTGGTAAGGTTAATACCCCCTGGGGATTGCAAGGTAATGCTGGATGTTGCCGGTTCTGGTGACATGCTCCTTTGCTCACTTCTCGCCCACGTACACCCAAAGTGATGATTATCTCTTGTGTGCAAAAGTTGGGTTTGCTCCGTTCCCTATTTTCTAATGATCTTGAGACAGAAGTGTGTACAATAAAGAGAGAAGATGCTCAATGGCACAAACACCGAAGCAAATGGGAGGGGCTGGGATCCAGAGCCCAGTGGGAACGGCAAGCCCCAAGCAGGACCTCTCTTTAACTCACTGAGCCACCCAGGCGCCCCATCCCAAGCAGGACCTCTCTTCTCTGAGACCCAAGGAAAGGATAGTGTGGGTAGAGACAATATTGGAGGTGAAGACAGAGGAAGTGTTCACTTAATGGCCTCCATTTGCTCTAAACACGTGAGTTCTTAACCTGGGGTCCACAGCCCCTTCAGAGACTGTAGGGAGAATTCAAGCAGCCCATGGACTTGGATGGGGGGAAATTGCATCTTTATTTTCACTACCACCAACACGAGTGTCGTATGTCCTTCCAGGGGATGTGAGTAACAAACTGTAGTAGTATTAGCAGTACCTGTGGCTTTGTTACCAGTGGAAATCAGATTTTCATAGCATATCAGGGTTGTTACAAATCTCTCAAAATAATGTCACTATTTTGAAATCATGGTAGCCATGAGATCTGTTGATAGGGCTTGAGAGTTAATGTATAAATAAAGAAGCACATATATTACTACATACAGATGTGTTTCTTTTTATCTTGATAATTATATTTCTTTTGTAATCCTATTTTTATATTCTGTCTCATGCCTGTATTATTCTAGGAAGGGATTCCTTAGACTTTGCTGGGCTGCCAGAGGTTTTCACAGCCTACAAAGGGCTAAGAGACACTACTCTGAGGAGTAACAATAGCTAACATTTACGTAGATCTTGCTAAAGGCCAGGTGCTGTTCTGAGTACCCTTTTTTCTTATATAGTTATTCAGTCTTTTATTCCTAACAACTCTTCAAGATAGGTGCTTTCATTATACCCATTTTATGGAAGAGGAGCCTGAGGTGCAACAGTTAAGTTACTTGCCCAAGATCATTCACTAGTAAATGATGGAACTGAGATTCAAACCCAGGCCTACTGGCTTCAGTCTGTCCTGAAAAGTCAAGAAATTGAATTAGTAAAATGTCAAGGGAAAAATGGGTGGAGGGTGCCAGCAAGGGTGGTTAAAGAGAGAAGGGGAATGACAGAGGGTCTACAATGGCCAGAAGAAAAGTAGGAAGAGGCTGCTAGGTTGAAAGAAAATGGAAAGACCCATTGAATAACAGAGTTCAAGGAGATAAAAGAAGTGGTGGAAGGGAGTAGAGCCAAAATTGACTGGGACATGTTCAGGGTGAGAGATGGTGGTGTGTAGATGCCAGGGAATTAGGGGAGTCATTCAGGGCATGGCAAGGTTAATAATGTTGCCTAGACAGAAGTGGTTAAAAATAAGAGGTGGTGAAGGCCCCTGGAGTTAAGCAGATGGAGGAATCATGAAGCTGGGCCCCAAATTCTCCCAAGATTGATTGGTTGATTCATTCATTCATTCTTTGGTATTGAGTGACTAGTACATGCCAGGCAGTGCTCTGGGGATTGGGTAGCCAAGAGGTGAACCAACAGGACAAGACCCTGCTGCTATGGGGCTTACCTTCTAGCAGGGAGAGAACTATACAACACATTCAGACACACACAGACACACAAATAAGACAGGGTTATACAAGGCTCAAAAGTCTTTAGGCACAATCCCATGACCCCAAAGGTTCTGAAAAACACAAGGTTGTGTTTTCATACTTTGGAGCCCAAACCCATCAGGTGACAAAACCTGACCTGAAGTAATGCAAAGCTATCTATAGTCTTGATTCAGTTAATATTCATGCTTTTCACTCTAGAAATATTAATGTTTAATTATAAGTGATGCTCTAGACCTTTCTCAGTAGTTACGTATCATAGAGTATATGCAGTTATATAATACAGAGTAGGAATTCCTTTGTAAAATTGAAAAAAAAAATCTGAATTCTAAAACACACCTGGCCCCGAGATTAGAGAAAAGATTATGTGCCAGTAAGTGCTATGCAGAGAATTCAAATATGCAATGTGTTGGCTCACAAATTGGCCCCTGTACATGAGAGCATGGAGAGACCAAAGATAGAGGCAGACTTTTCCAGATTGGTAGGTGGCAGATTTAACAAGCAAGAGAATTTACATACAAGGCTTGTCTTGGACAGCTGAACGATGAGTAGATCTCTGGACCCACCAACTGGAATCTTAAAATTTTATATAGAGGCTTTAGCTGGGTTCAGTCATGTGTTCAGTCCAGATGGTTTCGACATCTTACTCTCTCAGGGCTATGTCCCTGAAATGGCTCCGGCCGTGGGAACATTGGGCAGAGTATATTTTCCGGAGACAGGGAAGGGGTGCAGAGATACTCATTGCAGGCTCCAGCTCTCAGGTCAGCCAGTGGTCACCTCCTTGATAAATTCCTCCAACACAACAGGGTAATAACTAGGTCTCTACAGCTTTAGTGGTCAGGGAGAGGAGGTGACATTTAAGCTTCGTTCTCTGATCAAAAGAAGAAGAAAAGGGCAATCATGCGAACATCAGGAAGAGAGAATTCCAAGCAGAGGGAACAGCTAATGCAAAGATGAACATAAAGAAGCCTTGTGGTTGGAGTATATTGGGCCCAGTGAAGGGTGCTCTAAATTGCTGGGAGGACCTCATGTAGTCAGAAAGATTGTGAATCTTGTTCTAAACCCTTTGAGAAATATGGTATAGTGACCATGAGTATGATGGTTATCAACAACTAGGAGGCCAAGAGGGAAGTCTTTCTGGCTGGGAAAGCATATGCGGAGATACTTCAGAGAGAGGAAACGTAAAGCTGAATGGGGCTGAAAATGTAGACTAAGGTTTATGGCTTGAAGACCTTGGTTTGAGGAAGAGTATAAAAGGAAGTCAGATTAGGTAGATGGTGGGCTCAAGATTCTAATTGGGATGCTGGCTGAAAGATGTTCTAGGATGACTAAAGACCTGGGTCTAACATGACAGTGTCTGGTTGAGGTCCACTCAGCCATGTGTGATTTGGGCTCTAGAATTTAAAATAGGTTTGACACAGATAGAGGACAATAGAAGAGACTGAGCTGATGAAAGATGTTTTTGCTTCTCTATTTATGCCTCTCTGGGCTCGTGCTTCTTAAGAATGTCTCAGAATGTCTGTCTCCTAGCTTCTTTGTCCCTGTCTCTGTCTCTCTCTCTTTTTAAGATTTTATTTATTTATTTGATAGAGAAGTCACAAGTAGGCAGAGAGGCTGAGGCAGAGAGAGAGGGAAAAGGAGGCTCCCTGCTGAGCAGAGAGCCGGGAGTGGGGCTCAATCCCAGGACCCTGAGATCGTGACCTGAGCAGAAGGCATAGGCTTAACCCACTGAACCACCCAGGCGCCCCAGCTTCTCTGTCTCTTAGTGGCGCTCCACACCCCCATCTCTGTGATCCTGCCTGGCATCTCTGCTCCTCTCAATCTCTTCCTTAACATAGTTCCCTTTGGTGGCTCTCAATCTCCATCTTTGGATATCTATGTCTGTCTATGTCTCAGAATCTTGTTCTCTGCCCCTTTCTTTCTCTGTATCTGTACTGTAATTATCTTTTCCTCCAACTGAACCGTGTCCTGCTGGAAAACATAAACCTTTTAGTATTCCCCTTGGTATCCCCAGTGACCCGCACACAGCCTGGAATACGAATCTCACATGTTTATGCTTAAATGAAGGCTTTTTCTGCGGATTAAGGAAAACTCTCAATCTCCTGTCCACCTACTCCCCCGCGGAGTTGGCCGCCTGCCCAAATAACAGCTAGAAAGTCAGGCAGAGAGTGTGGCTGGTACAGAGATGCGGCAATCCGATTCTTCTCCAGGTGAAGTAACTCGGCGGATACCTTGAAGAGGCCTCGCCCGCTCCGCGGGGGACGCTTGCAGCCGACGCCTCGCCCCGAAGACTTGCTCCGCGGCCCGCCCCCTCGCCCTCCCCACCCCCCTCCTCCGCCTCGGCCAATCAGCGCCCGCCTGCCCGTCCCGTCCGCCTTGGCCAATCAGCGCCCGCCTGCCTGTCCCGCCCGCGGAGAGTTCGGAGCAACATGGCTGCGGCGTCTCGGGCAGTCAAGGTAGCGGGGTCTCGTTCCTCCTGGCTGCTCCGCCACGCCAGCTGGGACGCGGCCATGAATCTGGGGGGAAGAGCTCGGTGCCGGGCGAAAGGGTCACCTTTATGTAGGCCTGGTAGTGCAGCGGTTGGGCTGGGGAGGTGAAGGTCAACTCTCCGCGGCTCATGTGTGTGGGGTGACTGGGTAGGCTGTCTGGGGGTGAGACAACAGAGGTCCTGTCCTGAAGGAGAGGAAACAACTGGGTCACACCGCCGTCGCCGAAGCCTGGGGAACACAGGAACTTCCGTCGCAGAAGCCTGAGAACAGGCAGATGAAAGGGTGGGGGTGATCTACAGGGTGTACCGTTGACCGATCCTTTCTTCACAGGGCCTGGTTGCTCTAATAACCGGAGGAGCCTCTGGTCTAGGTCTGGCCACAGCAGAGCGACTGGTGGGGCAAGGGGCCACTGCTGTGCTTGTAGACCTGCCCATTTCTGATGGGGAGGTCCAAGCCAATAAGTTAGGGAGGAGCTGCGCCTTTGCCCCAGCTGATGTAAGTGTGGGTATGAGGTCACCAAAACCGACCTGGGAACCCGTGGTGCTCTCTTTCCCTAAGGGTGCTATCTCTGTGGTTGGTGGACCCATCTCCTTGTCCCTTTTGGCCTGAGCCATCCGTCCAGCACTGTGGGAGCACCTACAATAAGAAATATACAAAGCTTGGATCCACAGCAGTGGGGATGGGAATTGGATATATCAGAATCTCTCCGAGGGGGTATGGATAGTTTGAAAATGCGTATTGTGCCCTGTAATTTTATATTTACAAAGTTGAAAAACTTCACAAAACAAACTACAAAAAGTAAAAACTGGATGAAATCACCTTAGCAGGTAGAGGTATAAAAAAACTAGTTTATCATCATATCAATAATTCTTGAAACTGCTCTGGTCCACAGAAATCTCCAGGGGTATGTGAATTTATCAGAAGAGGGGATAGGTTTGAAAACAGTTTTGAACACTATGGCACCTAACATTTTCACTTTTGCCCCATTCTCATGTTTTCTTTTGGCCGCCTCCTTGCTTACACAAGTTACTCAGAGACTAGACCTGCTCTTCCCTTGCCCCGGTTTAGTGGTGTGTGTGTGTGTGTGCTGGGAGATGAATACCTTCTTCACCTCTCCCTTTGAAGGTGACCTCAGAGAAGGACGTGCAAGCAGCCCTGACTCTAGCAAAAGAAAAGTTTGGCCGTGTGGATGTGGCAGTCAACTGTGCAGGCATTGCAGTGGCCATGAAGACATACAACTTAAAGAAGAATCAGGTCCACTCCTTGGAGGACTTCCAGCGAGTTCTTAATGTAAGGGCTTGGACGTTCCCCAGGGGTATGAGTAAAAAATATTTGGCTGTGGGTGCCTCCAAAGCTTTTAGGGGACAAAAGGTCCTACAGCGTGTCTCTGCTGGTCTTTCAGGTGAATCTCCTAGGCACCTTCAATGTGATCCGCCTGGTGGCCAGTGAGATGAGCCAGAACCAACCAGACCAGGGAGGCCAACGTGGGGTCATCATCAACACTGCCAGTGTGGCTGCCTTTGAGGGCCAGGTGTGTGGGCAAGGGCAAGATTTGTGCCTCCTTGGTGACTTACTAGGGCTCTTCCATGTATGACCTCTACTCCAT
This sequence comes from Meles meles, assembly GCF_922984935.1. Taxonomy (NCBI): domain Eukaryota; kingdom Metazoa; phylum Chordata; class Mammalia; order Carnivora; family Mustelidae; genus Meles; species Meles meles. The sequence goes on along the minus strand of NC_060087.1, from coordinate 46,609,280 downwards.
CTCCAGGTTGGACAAGCTGCATACTCTGCTTCCAAGGGGGGCATAGTGGGCATGACCCTGCCCATTGCTCGGGATCTGGCTCCCATGGGCATCCGAGTGATGACCATTGCTCCAGGTAGAGGTTTTCCCTCCCTGCCACACCTGGGATTGGGTAGGATTCATAGGCAGTTGAGAGGGGAAACTATCTACTAGCTCAGCAACAACAGCCTTCCATTTCTGGGCATCGGGAAGTACCATAGGTAGAGCTGAGGTGAAGAGGGACCAGGTAAGTGTGAAAGGAAGGGTGGGCCTCTGACTATGTCTCTCTTGTCTAGGCCTGTTTGGCACCCCGCTGCTCACCACCCTCCCAGAAAAAGTACGCAACTTCTTAGCCAGCCAGGTGCCTTTCCCCAGCCGACTGGGTGATCCCGCTGAGTATGCTCATCTGGTACAAGCTATCATTGAGAACCCATTCATCAATGGAGAAGTCATCCGGCTGGATGGGGCCATCCGCATGCAGCCTTGAAGGGAAAGGGCAGAGAAAGCACATGCTCTTCATTCCTTGCTGTACTTTACAGCAACCTGGGAGGAAGTCCCACAGCCATCTTGTAACTGCCTAGCTATCACACTCGGTGACCAATAAAGTCTCTACTTCTCACATGGAGGGCGTAATACTGTGTGCTGGGGAAACCGGCATGGGGAAAAAAGGTGAATAGGTGAAGACTGACAGGGTAAGATGCTCCAAGCCAGGGGTGGGGTGGGAAAGGCAGTACCTCATACTTTTTGTGTCCCATGACAGCACATGGCCTTGATTTGAGTGAATAACTTTATTACCTAGGGTCAAAGGTGTAGGGATAATGGGAGAAGGGGTTAGGGGAGGGGGCCTGCAGCATTCTCCTGACTCCTAGCCTTCATGAGCTTGATGAGGGAGAAAGAGAGATGAGCATCTTGGGTTCAGCGGCTGCTGGTGTTGAACTGTAGGTGGTACTGGGCCGTAGGTTGATTGGTATAGATTATAGAATTCAGATAATTCTGCCTGTGAAAGAAGTACAGAGGCATCAGAGGCATCAGCTGATGAGCTCTCCCTCTCTTCCTAAGGCTTCCCATCCCTCCCTTGGCATTCATCCACATTGCCACTCCCTAGAACTCACTGGGCTTTTTGCTCCTTAGCCAGCTGCTGATTGAAGGAGCCCAGCCCCCTTCGAAATTCAGCACAAAGTTCCCTCTCCTGCTCCTCTAGCTCCCTTGCTGCCTGGGCCAGATGCAAGGCCTGGCTCTCCCATTCGGCATCCAGTGCTTGGTCGGCTTGATGCTGTGCCTCCTTTTCATGGCGTTGCACCTCCTGGACTTTCCTGATGGCAGCTCTCTGCTCTGGAGTCATGCCCTTCCAACAGTAGGGCAGGACCCGGTGGGGAGCCACAGGGTTCTGGGCAACCTGGGGGTTCTCGGTCAGTAGGTCACTGGTGATCTGGTTCTGGATCTCCATGAGGTTGGCCTCCTGTTCGTGTTGACGCTCACGGCGCTGCCGCTCAGCCAGTTCGGCTGCCTGGTGGGGCCCCAAATATGAGCATTAGGGTACCCAACTTCAGGGAACTCTCAGTCACAGGGGAGGGGAAGACATTGCCCTACTCTCCTCCATCTTGGGGAGAGAAGGAATAGCTCTTGCCTGGCCTTTAAATGACCTGACTGGGGGAGGGGTGGAATGGACAGGGAACTTCCTTGCCCTCTGGAAACCCTTAGACAGAGGGGCTGGGAGAGGGAGGGTGATGTTCTGCTCCAAGGTCATCCTGAGTCTGGATGTGGGGAAGAGCATCTTCTGCACTAAGAGGGTCCTTAGGTGAAAAGGGACGTCCTCAGGTAGATGAGAGGGCTGGTGTTGATTCAAGAAAGGTAGTGTGAGCAAAGACATGGCTAAGTTCCCCATGACTTTGTTCAAGGGATTGGGGAGAGCCCGGTGCACTGAATGGCCCAGGCCATACCTGGGCTTTGTTGGCATTGGCCATAGCAGACATCATGGCCACACGACAGGACTCCTGTAGCTTGGCCAGCTGGGCGGCCTGCATGTCCACGGCAAGGCGCAGTTGGTCACTAAGCATATCTACACAGAGAAATATGGCCAGGGCACTATACTTGCCTGCTCCATTCCTGGTTCACTCATTCAGCCATTTGTTCAACAAGCTTGGAGGATGTGTGTATGTGTATGCTTGGGAGGGGAATGTCTTAATTGTAGGGATGTGGAAGGAGTTACTTTTTGGGCTTAGGGATAGCCAGAGTAGCAGTAACAAGGATTTCTCAAGTGCCTAAGTGGAAGATGCAGGGAGATGGACCAAGCAAGATCGTACCACCGTGTAGGAACGGCAATGACAGGCATTATAAGAGCTTTTAGTGGTGGGTGAGAGGAAGGCTTCCAGGAGGAGGTGATCCTTGAAATGTGCATTGCATATAGAAAGGAAGAGGAAAGGGCATGCCAAGCCATGTTTTCATCTAGCCACACCGGTGTCCTTGCTGTTTCTGGATCATGTCAAATACTCCTGCCTCAGGGATTTGTAATAAACACTATTCTTGGCTCCTGCTCTCTTGCTTCCCCCAGGTCTTGCTCAGATATTGCCACCTCGGTGAGGCCTTTGCTGTCTCTCCTACCTAAAATTGCAACCTTCCTGTTCCCAACATTTATCCCCCTTACCTGATTTATTTTTCTCCCTACCATCTGTCACCATCCAATACACTCTACATTTCACTGATGTTGTCTATTGCCTGTCTCTCCTCACTAGGAAGTAGCCTTGGTCCAGGATTTTGTCTGTTTTATTCACTCCCATGCCCAGAACCTAGATCAGAGCCTGGAACATAATAGGTGCTCAATAAATATTTGTCACATGAATGAGGGAAACCAAGAAGCAGTATGGTCTGTATCTGAAACTACAAATAGTCTGCTCTTGCTGGAGGATAAAATGCAAGTGGCTAGGGAGCTCTGCAGGGGCCAGACTAAGGGCCAGAAACTCGCCCCAAAGGTGGTGGGGAACATGGAAGGATTTTAAGCAAGGGGGCAACACAACTAGATTTGTATTTTAGAAAGCTCCTCCTGGGGACCAGTATAGAATGCAGTCAGGCTGGTGGGAGACAGTGGAGGTAGGGAAGGCATCTTGGAGGGCTCAAAGCAAGCCCAATTTATAGAAGGTCGCATTCGTAGTATGTGATGAGAGTAAAGAAGAGAGAAGAGATTTGGATGCTTCCCAGGGTCCTGGCTCAGGTGACTGGGTACACAGTGTGGCCACCACTGGAAATAGAAGATCCAGAATGAAGAGCAGGCTAGGAAGCATGGATGAATTGTTTAGGAAGGCTAAATTGAAGGTGGTCAGCAGGCAAAGGTGGTGACATGGCAGCTGAAACCAGAACGAGGGCCAAGGGCACCTGAGGTGAGTGTTCAGGGGAGGGAAAGCAGTGTGCCAGGGACCAAGTCTCAAGAAGAAAGGTGTAAAGGAAAAGGAGCCCACAAAGGGCAGACACAGAGGGAATGGTCAGAGAGCTAAGAGCAGAATGGACTAGTACAGAAGCCAAGGAAGAGGGAGGCTCAAGAAGGATGTGATCAGAGTCAAGTGTAGCAAGAAAGGTCCAGGCAAGGAGGAAAGACTAGGGAAAAAGCCTCTTATACTGGATAACACAAAGAATAGTGTCAGTGAAGTTGGGTGGGGAGAAAGGAGATCTCCCAGGGGGTTGAGCTGTGACTGGAAAGGAAGAAAAGACAGCAAACAGAAGCAGATTTTTCAACAAGTACAGCTGTAAAGGAAGACAGCTATCGCACAGCACCTAGAGTCATCACGGGGTGTAAGGTGGCTTTAATTTTTTTAAAGAGGGGTTAGATATAAGCATGTTTACAGCAGACAAAAGGGACTGGGGGAAGGGAAATGTTGAAAACAAGGGCAGGGGACACCTGAGAGAGCACAGCCTGGGGGTGGGTGGAGGGAGTGGCAAGGATCATGGGGGTCCTCACAGAGTGCATTATTTGCTCACCCTTTCCGACGTTCCATCCAGGCTTAGCATTCTGTTCCTTTGCGAAATTTTCCCCTGCCTTGGGCCTCCAGATCTCTCCCTGTAGCCCAGACTGGCTATGTACTCCCGTAGGATCATAGAGATAACATGGCTGCCTGTTGGCCACCTCCTTCTGGCTATATAACAGCCTTCTATCTTACCTCCTTGTCTCTGGTCTTCCCCTCTAATCCAGTACCCACAACAGCTGGCAAAGTTTTGTGTCTAAAACACAAATCATGTGGCCCCAATGGATAACACCCTCTCCATCCCACAGCTCCTACCTCACTTGGTAAAAGCCAAAGTCCGCGCCATGGCCTGGAAGGCCTACTGGATCTGGCCCCTTCACCTCTCTGACTTCATTTCCCATCATTCTTCCCCTCAGTTGGTCTACTTCAGCTACTCTGGCCCCACTGCCATTCCCCAAACATTCCAGACACCCTCTCTCCATCCTCTGGGACTTTGTACTAGCTACTTCCTCTACTCGGACAATTCTTCCCTTGATTGTTCGCATTGCTCATTCCCTTGTCTTCAGATCTGTATTCAAAGGTTACCTCAGTGAGGTTTTCCTTATTTAAAATGGCAATTGTGCATCCCTCTTCCAAAGTCCCCATGTCCCCTGTCTCATGCTTTATTTTTCTTCTGAGCAACTATCTTAACCACCTTATACAGTTGACCCTTGAACAATGTGGGGCTTAGCCAACCAAATCTTAAAAAGAAAAAAAAAAAAGAAAACCATAGGGGAGAGAAAATATGTTTATAGTATTATATTTATTTTTAAAAATCCACATATAAGTGGACCTGTGCAGTTCAAACCCATGTTGTTCAAGGGTTCACTGTGTATTTTACTATTTTACCTTGTTTATTGTCTGCCCCCAGTAAAGTGTGAACTCTATGACAGCAAGGATTTTTCTATTTTGTTCACTGTGCCAGGCACAAAATAGGTGGCTAAATACATACTGAATATTGAAATGGTCTTGTCACTCTGCTTAAAACACTTAAATGGTTAACCACTGCCTAGCAATAAAGTCACAATTCCTTAGTTTGGTGTAGAAAACTCTCGCACATCTTCTCTTCCTCCAAGCCCTCAACCCTAGGCTGCACAAACACTAAACTGTTCATGCATCCTAAACCCTTGGACCATTCACAGCCCCAGTTCTCTACCTCTTGCTTCCCCCTCTGCCTAGAATGACCTTTTCTTGACCTTCTCCCTGACTTGGAAAAATTGTACCCAACTTTCCCGAATTGGTTTCTAATAGCTGACTTGTGCCACCCCCCTATCCTGCCTCCCTTTTCTTATTAGAATTGACCACCCCCATACTGATGTTCCCTCCATGTCCTATAAACTCTTCTGTCGCAGTATCTGTCACAGCACCTACCAGTGTTAAAGCATAAATATTTTCTGATGAATGACTTGTCCATATATCTTTCCTCTTTCTCTAAACTGATTTTCTAGAAGGGGTAATGGTTCCATGGGACCGTGGAGGGCAGGGTGCCTGTCTTGTTTACTTTGGTCTCTAATTATTCATTCAACAATGATTTACTGAGCTCCTGACACTGTATGAGGTAGGCACTGTATGAGGCAGCTGGGATACAGGAGTGGAAATGAGAGATGCAGTTTGCCTTTAGTGAGCTGACATTTTGGAGAAAAGACAGACATCCCACAAATACTTCCCAAATTAGTGATATCTCTGACAAGCGGCAAACTGAACAAGATCCTGCAACAGGGATGACTTGAAAGGTGAGCAGGGCAAATAGATGAGATGATCCTTGCCCTCGAAGGGCTTACTCTAACAGAAGAGGAGGATGTGGTTGCACAGTGTCATGGTGATAGTAGCTCCTGGTTACTGAGCACTGATGTTGGTGCTTTACATACAGTGTCATTTAATTCTCATATGAGCTCTGCGTGGCATGGATTGTTATTCTCATCTTAAAGATGAGGAAGCTGAAGCACTGAGAAGAAAATTCATTTGCCTAAACCCGGTGGAAAGTGGCAGAGCTGGTAGGTCTGTTTTCACTCTGCTACCTCCACATAATGGAGTTCCAGGCTGGCTAGGTACCAATGGCTACACTGTCAGTTACTGAAGGAGGTCGGGGAGTTTGGGGTCTGCTCAGTCTAACCTTTCGGCATCTGCTCTGTGGGTAACTGCACCTCCCCACTCCCTAGGCCCTGAACCTGGCTGAGAACAGCTCCCTACCAGGCCTCAGATCTCAGCGTGGAGGGCACAGCTACTTACCTGCGCACTTCTCATCGTCCTGGACTTGCTGTTGTTCCTGCAGCTGCCTCTCCAGGCTGTGTCTGAATTGCTCCTGCTGCATTTTCAGGCACATGGCCCTCTCCAGGTCCTCCCCAGCAAAGCACTGCAAGCTGGCTGGGCCACAGTGGGGATTGCTGGGGCCAAGATGGGCTGGAAACTCCATCCAGAGTCGGCCAGGATCCCAAAGGTCAAATTCTCGCTGATTCTTGAGCTGCTGCTTTTGCTCCCGAAACTCTTGGACTTTCTTGTTCAGCCGACGTGTCCGTTCTGCCTCTTCCTTCTCTAGCATCTGGGCTACTAGATTATACTGTTTCTGGTAGGTGCCTGGGGGTGGTAGGCAGGAACATGGAGAAGGCCCCACCATTCAGTGGGGTTTCTCCCCACTGAGAAACCAAGCCCACTCAGCATGGCCTCTGCTCCCAAGGCCCATCTGGTTTGTCCCACCACACCCCAGGCCTCAGGCCCCACTCCAGGGCAGAACTGCCCTACCTCAGCCCACTCAGGCCCTTACACTATCCTTCTTGCCTTGCCCTTAGCCTTGAGCTTTTACCATAAGCTGCCTCTTTGCTCTGCTCTGTTGCCTCTCGAAGCTTTCGCTCTTCCACTTGGCTGTTGAGGGCTCTGACATCCACCTGATCCCAAAGAAACAAGCTAAATCAGGGTAGGGGACTTGAATACTCGAACACAAACTGCTCAGAACTCTCTTCCTCTCTTAATCCAAACTCCTATTCATCCTTCAACACCACCTCAGGTCTCACCTTACTGATTCCTTAGGCAGGTGCTACTCTCATAGAATCTAGGACCCACTGTCCACATTATATTGAGGTTTGCCTCTGTCGATGATCTCCTTCACCAGACTGTGAGCACATTAAGGGCAGAGTCTGGGCCTTAGTCACCTTTGTGCCCTACTGCCCAACCCAGTTCTCTGCCCAGAGTGGACCCTGAGGAAATGCTTGCCAACAGGATCTCAATCACACCACACATCTCTCAGCCAACTACGTGTTTGTGTCAGGCACCGAGCCACCACCATATGTTAATATTCACTTTCACACTTCCTTTATTTAGCTTCATTTTACTGAGAAGGAGCCTGGAGCTCAGAGAAGATAGGTGACTCATTCAAAGCCACAAATCTAGTAAACAGCAGACCTGGCCCTTGAGCATAGGTATGAGGTCTTTTCCAGAATACCGAACTGCATCTCCCCCCTCCGCCATCCACCTACCCGGAAATCTATTTTTTTCTTAAACTATCAATATTTTCTTTTGATTGTAATTCCTTTAAAACATTTCAAGATAGTGTAATAGGGAATGCAGTTTAGTGAAGAGTAAGTCCCTCCCATATCAGATGCTCAGCCTGGTTAAGAGTTTCTTATGTGGCCTTCCAGACAGCATGTAGGCATACACAATACCAAATATTCTTTAGACTTCTTTTGGCTCCATGTTACCTGTCTCTTGAGAACCAGGCCACTCAGCCCAGAGCTGACTGGCAGAGAGTCAGTTGTCACTGGCTCCTCTTCCCCCACTCTCTTCCCCTGCATCCCATCCCCAGCCCCCTTCCTTCCCTCGCCTGGGAGTGGATGCCTTCTCTCTATCTCCTTCCTTTCCAGCTGGAGGGCCTGCTTAAATCAATGAGGGCTATAACAGACACTGCTACATTCCTCTCTGGGTGCAGGAGTGAGATGACCTCTGGTCCTAAGAAAGTCCCCATTGCCTACTCACCCCCATGACTCGGGTCCGCACATTGAAGAATCGGCTCTGTCGCTCTTTTTCTTGATTTCTTCTAGCCTCAATGGCTGCCACCTCCTTGGGATCTGGGGACAGGTCTACCTTGTACATCTGAGGCAAGGGTGGGGTGGAATTGCCAATCAGTGCTGACCACCATCCTTGACTACACTCCCACTCCTATTCCTTTCTTCCTACAGCATCAGTAGCACCAGCTATTGATTCCTACCGATTTTACTTCCTGATATATCTCTGTCCTACATCTTTGCTGTCACCACCCTAATTCAGGCCTCACAATCAGGTGCCAGACAATATTTTCAGGAGCCTCAGTGGCTTCCCTTGCTCCGGTTTTACCATCTCTACTCTTTTATCTGCACTAGCAACGACAGTGATCTTTCTGAAAGCCAATCTGGCCATGGCACACCACAAATTAAAAACTTTAAAAGTAACAGGGCACCTGGCTGGCTCAGTCAGTGAAGCCTGTGACTCTCGATCTCACAGTTTTAAGTTCAAGCTCCACGTTGGGCATAGAGATCACTCAAAAATAAAAAATCTGGGGCGCCTGGGTGGCTCAGTGGTTAAAGCCGCTGCCTTCGGCTCAGGTCATGATCTCAGGGTCCTGGGATCGAGTCCCGCATCAGGCTCTCTGCTCAGCAGCAAGCCTGCTTCCCTCTCTCTCTGCCTGCCTCTCTGCCTACTTGTGATCTCTCTCTGTCAAATAAGTAAATAAAAAATCTTAAAAAAAAAAAAAATCTTAAAAAACAAAACAAAACAAAACAAAAAACATTTAAAAGCAGCATTAGGGGTGTCTGGGTGGCTCAGTTGGTTAAGTGTCTGCCTTCAACTCAGGTAATGATCTCGGGGTCCTGGGATCCTGCCAGTCTTGGGCTCCCTGCTCAGCAGGGAGTCTGCTTCTCCCTCTTCCTCTGCCCTCCCAGCCCCGGTCATGCTTTCTCAAATAAATAAAATCTTTAAAAAGTAAATAAAAGCTTTAAAGCAAATGGCTCCCCAGTGTTTACAAGATAAAATCTAACCCCCTTTGCCAGATTTATAAAAGTCTTCATGATCTGCCCCTTGCTCTTCTTTCCAAGTCTCAAAGCTCATTTACAACTCTCCCCTGTTCATGTAATGCTCTGTTTTGTTTTCCCCATTCCAGTATATGGCACCACTACTTCCCCTTTATTTGTTACTTATTCTCTAGTCACGTGAAAGGCTAGAGGGCTTACATTTGCCTGTGTTCTTTCAAATTTTGGGAAAAGCCCACTTTTGGCAATGTGAGCCAGCCAAAACCATAGCCAAAAACACTTTTGCAAACATAAATCTGATCATGTCTCTCACCTGCTTAAAATCCTCCACTGGCTTCCCACTGCACTTAGACTCAGATCCAAACTCCTTACCATGGATTTCAAGATCCGGCTCCTGCACACCTTTCCAATTCATCTCACACCACAGTCTCCCTCACTTACAGTCCTCCAGGCACACTGGCCTCCTATCAAGTCCTCCAACACAACAACTGTTCCCATCTCAGGGCCTCTGTACATGGTGTTTCTTTGTTCGGAATACCATTCCTCAACTCCTCCTATGGCTAGTTTCAATCCTTTATCTTTTTTAAAAGAGATTATTATTTTTTTTCAGAGAGAGAGAGAATGAGAGAGAGAGAGAGCATGAGAGGGGGAGGGTCAGAGGGAGACGCAGACTTCCCGCCAAGCAGGGAGCCCGATGCGGACCCGATCCTGGGACTCCAGGACCATGACCCGAGCTGAAGGCAGTCGTTCAACCGAGTCACCCAGGCGCCCACTATTTATTGTTTTTTAAAATTTAAATTCAATTAACATATAATGTATTATTGGTTTCAGAGGTAGAGGTTAGTGATTCATCAGTCATATATAACACCCAGTGCTCATTACATTAGGTGCCCTCTTTAATGTCCATCATCCAGTTACCGTACCCCCCAACCCCCTGATCCTTTAAAAAAAAAAAATCTTGTGACTGAAATATTTGATGTATAGAGCAGAATATATATAACCCATATGCAAGTTAAGAAGCATGATAGGACACCCATGAACCAACTCCCCAACTAAGAAATAGAACTTGATCAATATTATCAAGTGTCTTATGTCTTTTCTCCCTTATCCTTACCCTAAGAGATAACCACTGTGCGAATGTTCACATTTGCCTACTCATAGGCATTAATATACTATTTATGAACTGGGGGTTTACTGGAAGGGAGAGGTAGGGGGATGGGGTAACTGGGTGATGTAATGGGCACTGGGTATTATGTAAGACTGATGAATCACTGACCTCTACCTCTGAAACCAATAATATATGTTAATTGAATTTAAATTAAAAAAATAAATAAATGTAAAAAAACAAGAAAATATATTGTGTATGTATAGAACTCCCTGGACAATATTTTGAAACATTCTCTTGTTTTGGAACTTTATAATATATTATGTCATATGCATTTTTCTTCATCATACTTTTTTTCACATATGTTCATTCTATCATTTAGCAAATATTTATGGAGTGCCTACTGTCAGACACTCCTTTAAGCAGCTGGGAGGCATCAAAGAACAAAACTGAAGAGAATCTGAGTCTTTGTGGAGGTTACTTTTTAGTGGGGTCAGAGAGACAATAAATAGTACATTAAAGAGTTTGTAAAAAGATGGTAAGTGCTATGGGGAAAAATATAGAGCAGAATAAAGGGACTTGGAAGCAACAAGGAAATGGGGAGGGTTGCAATTTTCAATGTGGAAACCAGGGGAGGCATAACTGAAAAGGTAATATTGGAGCAAATACTTGAAGGTGAAGGAGTCACCCAGGCAAATATCCAGGAAGAGAACACTCCAGGCAGAGGAACAAGTACAAAGGCCTTAAGGTGGACACAAAAGGCACACATTCAGGGGAACAACAGGGAGGCAGGTGAGTGGAGGAGAGGTAGGTAGGAAATGGTATTAGAGAGATAATAGGGGGGACAGAGCATGTAGGACTTTAAAGGCTGTGGCTTTTACTCTGAGAGAAATGGCAGCCACTGGAGGGTTTTGAGCATGGGAATGATGGCTGCTGTGTGAATAAACTGGTGTCTAATAGACTGGCTACTGTGTGAATAGACTGAGGGGACCAGAGGCAAGGCTAAAAGCAGGGAGACCAGACAGGAGGCTATTGCAGCTGTCCAGGCAAGAGATGATGGTGAATCATACCAGGTTAGTAGCAGCAGAGATCATGAGAAGTGGTCAGATTCTGGATATATTTTGAAGGTAGAGCCAATAGGACTTCCTGATGGATCAGATGTGCAGTACAAAAACAGTATTAAGAATGACTTCAAAGATTTGAGCTGGGGCAATCAGAAGGATGGAGTTGATATCAACTAAACAGTCTGTGTAGGGACAACAGTATGGGATGGGGTGGGGGGAGGGTAGGATCAAGAGGTCAGTTTGGGAAGTGTTGAGTTGGAGAGGTCTATTACATAGCCATTGATAACAGACAGATGGTACAGTGAATTTTACTGTTAGTCCAAAAGATCTGCTGTTTCTCCCACCAGAAGGCTATACATCCATATCTCATTGCCCTCAATCTAAGCCACGTGGTTGGTTTTGCCCTCTGCTGTGGTAGAATTGACATGTGCTATTCCCAAACAGAACTAAGAGCCATTATGTAACTGCCCCTCACCCCCTTTTTCCTCTTCACTCTCTGCTATGAGACTGGCAGTGCCCAGCTAAGGGCTGCTCCTTCAGTCTTGGTTCTGGGATGATGACATAGAGCAGAGATGTAGCCAACCCACATCAGACGAGAAGCATGAGTGAGAAATCCTTGTTTTTCTAAGCTGCTGAGATTTGGGGGTTGTCTGTAACCTCAGCATAATTTAGCTTATCCTGACTGATACAAAGAAATTTAAAGCTATAAAGCTATAAGAGATCTGTAAGGGAGTCAGCGTAGATGGTGGATAAGAATGCCCCAGGGAAGATGGAGAGAGGAGGAAGAGTCAGCACTGGAGACAGAGGCGGAGTGTCTGGTGAGGTGGGAGGAAATCCAGAAGTGTGGTGTCTGAGAAGCTTTTGGGAGAGAGTGAGCAACTGATGATATGTTAAAATGAGGATTGAGAACTGTCAGGTTTAGTAACGCGAGGGATGCTGATGACCTTAACAGAAACATTTCTGGTGGGGTTGTGGGGATGAAAACCTGACCGAAGTAAGCTCAAGAGAGACAAGGACTCCGCACAAACACCCAGTTTATTATTATTTTTTAACCTCAAAAGAGGGAGAAAGAACCTGAAGATTTAAAGAAATATAAATACAGGTCGGAAAGTTTCTCTAGCATATACCTAGGAGTGCAAGTGCTAATCATAGGGCATAAGTGCACTTGACTTTACAAGATAAGGTTGTTTTCCAAGGAGATTTTACCAATTGACACTTTCACAATAGTGTATAAAAACTCCAGTAGCTCGAGATCCTTGGCAATACTTGGTACAGCAGATTTTAATTTTTGCCAATTGGTGAGTTTAAAATTATAATTACCAATTTTTATTGGAATTATCATTATTGCTAGTGAGATTGCACATCTTTTCATGTGTGTTTTGACCATTTTTGATTACTCTTCTGTGAAGTGCTTGATACCTTTTGTCTATTTTTAAGTCAAGTTGCTTGTCCTTTTCTTATTAATTTTAGAAGTTATGTATTCTACATACTAATCATTTCTTAGTTTAAATGTGGCAAACAGGGGTACCTGGGTGGCTCCATCAGTTAAGTCCCTGCCTTCAACTCAGGTTGTGATCCTAGGGGCCTGGGATTGAGCCCCAAGTTGGGCTCTCTGCTCAGCACTGCTTCTCCCTTTCCCTCTCCCTCTGCCCCTCCCTGTGGCTGTGCTCTTGGGCACATGCTTTCTCTCTCTCTCTCTAGCAAATAAATACATAAATAAATAAAATCTTTGAAAAACAAATGTGGTAAACACTTCCAATTTGTGACTTGTCTTTTTATTTCATTGTTTTAAAAATAATATTTATTTTTAGATATTTTATTTTTTTTTTATTTGACAGGGAGAGAGACAGAACAAGCAGGGGGAGTGGCAAGCAGAGGGAGAGGGAGAAGCATACTTCTGCTGAGCAAGGAGCCCAAATCAGGGCTCTATCCCAGGACCCTGGGACCATAACCTGGGCTGAAGGCAGCCCCTTAACTGACTAAGCCACCCAGGTGCCCCTATTTATTTATTTTTAAAGTAAGCTCTATGCCCAGTGTGGGGATGACCTTGAGATCAAGAGTCACATGCTCTACTGACTGAGCCAGCCAGGTGCCCCCTCACTTTATTATTATTTTATGGTAACAGTCGATACAGAAAAAGTATGGTTAATACTCATGTAAGTTATGAAGCACAACAAAATGAACACCTGTGAACCCTCTGCAGAAGCCAGAAAATAAAACATTATCAATACTCCAGAAGTTTTCTGTGACGTACCCCTTTTTTCACTTTCTTCATGCTGTAATTTGGATGAATTTAAATGTAGTCAAATTCAGCGATCCTTTAAGCTTAGGAGTTTTCATTATTTAGGAAATCCCCTGAGGTCATATTCCACTGTATGTTGGAAAATGTCTAGAATTTGGCCTTTCTCATTTAAGTTTTTAATCCATTTGGAATTGCACTTTATATACAGTGTGAGAGAAAGGGATCCAATTTGATTTTTTTCCAAGTTCCATCTCATCTTTTTATTTTTATTATTTTTTTTAATATTTTATTTATTTGACAGAGAGAAATCACAACTAGGCAGAGAGGCAGGCAGAGAGAGAGGAGGAGGCAGGCTCCCTGCGGAGCAGAGAGCCCGATGTGGGGCTCGATCCCAGGACTCTAGGATCATGACCTGAGCCGAAGGCAGAGGCTTTAACCCACTGAGCCACCCAGGCGCCCCCATCTCATCTTTTTAAATGGAACACTAGTTCCTGTCAATTATATGAAATTGCTGTCCCTTGGTCATTTTGTCCCCCTAGCCTGATTGTGACTGTTTTTCCCAGTTGAATTCATTTATGGTTCCTCTACTAGATACCATCAACCAAGCTTTCTTACATTCCTGGACTTGTCACTAGACTTTTAGACTCTTCTCAATCTCCAAATGTCATTTTAAACCATTTAAACCATTTTAAACCTGGTTTCAGGAATGGCTGTGGCAACCACCAGATCCTTTCCACGTCTAAGTCTAAGCACCAACTCCAGCCAACTCATTCCATTTGCCACCACAATATAAGGTCAATGATGGGGAAGATATGGCACATATTTTAAGCTTCTTGGGATTGCTAATGCCATGACCTTGTAATGAGCAGGTGGTATAAGGTGATGGGGGATAAAAGTATGAAGGAGAAGGATAGAAAATACGGAGAACAGAGAGGGGAAAGGGACTGAGGGGGCAGAGCGGGGGTGGGCAGGGGAGAGGCAGAAAAGGAAAGGGGAAGGAACACAACAGGGTAGTAGACAGGAATGGAGGGCAGAGAGCAAGAGAAGGGGAAGGAGGAAAGCAAGGGAGAGGGCCAGAGGGGGATGGAGAGGAGGAAGTGGGGTGGGGATGAAGCATGAGGAGAGAGAGATAAAATGGCGAGAAAGGAAGGAGAATGGAGGTGGAGAGCAGTGGCTTAGGGACACTGACTGCTGGGGGTTCACACAAAATACCTTGCTTAGCAACGATTGTCAATTTTGAAGCTCCTGGGTTGGGTGGCTCAGGTCCAAGGCTATAGTTAGGCTACAGCAACAGTGTCTGAACTCTGCTTGGAGAAAAAGGAGGGAGGCACGGGATAGAGGCAGTACCTATGGCCATAGCTTTCCCCAGCCCGTGACCCTGCCGCTCCAGAGTACTCTCATCTCCCTTCATACTCCATCCCCCTTTTCACCCCAGCCCCTTTCCCACCGCACCCCATCCCTACGCCCATTCCACTGCACTTCCAACCCTACTTTACCCTCAACTTGGTCTGAGCTACCCTAACACCAAATCCTCCCGCCGGCCCCTCCTTCCTTTACAGCCCTCGCTCCCCGGGGTCTTTCCAATCCCCGACCCTGTTCTCGTTTGAACCTTGCAGCCGGCCAGGCTAAAGCCACAGCCAAACTCCCACCTTCCTCTTGCCCTGGAGGGCATAACCCTGCTGTGACTTGTCTCAGCAAGCGTGGGCTCCAGTCCCGCCTGCTTCATCCGATCCCAAAAGGGGCAGCATCCTCCGTCGCTATCTCCTCTACGGTTAGGTAGGCAGGGTCAGCGATTTGCGTCGCCACGCAACAAGAAAGGGAGGCGGGCCCCAAATTCGCGCCCTGGCAACGGATCAACAAAACTTCCACGACACGCCCCTGGTTCCGCTCTCGCCGGAAGCCGGAAATCCCGTTAGGCCTGGACTTATTCTCGCGAGCTTTGTCGTAAGCCCGGCCTGCACTGCGGCGTTTCCCGCGCGGGCTACCCCAGTTCCCGGGCGTACGGCGCGGCCTTTTGTACCGCCGCCGGCGCCGTCGCCGTCATGGGTTTCCTGAAACTGATTGAGATCGAGAACTTTAAGTCGTACAAGGGTCGGCAGATTATCGGACCGTTTCAGAGGTTCACCGCCATCATTGGACCCAATGGCTCTGGTAAGATAAACCAGGCTGCGGCCCTGCGCGAGTCCCGGCCTGGACCCCCTAATCCGGTAGCAGAGTAGTACAGCCCAGCCCGTACGACCTGAAATGTCGCGAACCCTCACAGGTTCCTTTCCCTCCGGAGCGGGCTTAGGACGAACCCGCTTTTCCCGCTTGGGTGCTCTGACTCGAACCTCTTCCCCAAGTGTCACTTGTCTGCTCTTTGCGCGGCCCCCGCCCCTGAGCGAGTGGTACGGGCCGAACTGTACGTTACCCCGCCCACTGCCCCCTCCCGCCAAAAGTGGCGCGTCCGGAGTTTGTCCGCAAGTCGCGGGCCGGGCAGTTCCCCGCAGGATCTGCTGGGTCTGGCTACTTCCCCTGCCTTGTCTGAACTCCCCGGAGAGTGTGGGACCGCTGGTAGCCCTCCCAAGGCCTCCGGTCCCCAGCGGTGTACTTTTCCCTCAGCTAAGCGCCCCCGCCCGCCTCGCATTGGTATGCTCCAATTCCTCCTTTTTAAACTTTTCTTCGGAGGCGGCACTTTTGAATTTCTGACCCAGCGCTCCTGTCTCCAGAGGGAGTGCTTGGGGTATCCACCCTCCACCTCCATCTTAGAGGTGGGGGTGGTTCGAAATACCCTCTTTGTTACCACTGAAACCATTTAAAGAACTCATTCGCTCGCTAAATTTATTGAATGCTTACTGTTTTATAAGGAGTTGTTCAAAGTGCTGTGGAAACAGCGGAGAGTAGAGTAAGCCTTGCTCTCAGGGGACTTGCATTCCAGAGGGAAAAGACAGTAATAAGGAGAAAATAAGACGGTTTTTGGCTGTGATAAATGCTATACAGGAAATTAGGTTGATGGGATACAGTGACTTGGTTGAGGTCTTTAGAAAGAGCGGTCAGTAGATACTGTATTGTATATTTGAAAGTTGCTGAGAGAATAGATCTTAAAAGTTCTCATCACAAGGACAAAATTGTTTATGTGAGGTGATGGATGTTAACTTACTGTGGTAAACATTTCTTGATATATGCAAATATGGAATCAGTATGTTGTATACCTGAAACTAATACAATGTTGTATGTCAGTTATATCTCAACAAAACTGGGGGGTGGGGGAAGGGTGGTCGGGTAAGACCTATTTCCTGTCTTAACTCTCCTAAATGATAGACTGTTGGAGCCCCTGGATGACTCAGTCGATTAAGCAGCAGTTAAACTCTTGATGTCAGCTCTGGTCTTTATGTCAGGGTGGTCAGTTCAAGCCGCCTGTTGGGCTCCATGCTGGACATAGAGCCTACTTTTTTTTTTTTTTTTTAAGGTAAATAATACACTATGGATTCTTCCCATCTACCCCCACAAGCAGCCGTTTGGAATCCTGCTCTGTTCCCCTACCCTAGAGATGTTCTAGCTAAATCATTTCCTAGCATGAGAGGAGGGACTGCCCTTGCTGACATATCTCAAACTCATGAACCTTCTCTGGAGTTTGTTGCTCTTTGTAGAGTTAGGTTTCTCAACAGCAGCACTGTTGATATTTCTAGAAGGATAATTCTTTGCTATGGGGTTGGTCCTGTGTGTTGTAGGATGTTTAGCAGTATCCTTGGCTTTGGTAGCACCCCCGCCTCTCAGGTGTGACAACCAGAAGTGTCTCCAGACATTGCCAGTGTTTCCTGGGAGGTGGGGCAAATCACCCCTGCTTCTGTGAACCTCCCTTGAGACCTTGAGAACTGTTGACCTCGAGGGCTAATGCTTGGGGTTCCACTCCAGTTTCTTAGGATTTTGGTGTGGTGGCCTCTGTGGAAAGAGCCAGAATACACCTCTTGGCATCCACTCCTCTCAGCATGGGTAGATTTGTATACCCAACTGTTCCAAAAAGACCCTTAGTCTGGACCCCCCTCCCCCTCCCGCCCCAGCTCCTTCAGTGCCCACCTCCACAGGCCATTTCTTGGGTACCCTCAGTGAATTACTCTTCTCTGGCTCACAGTAGACACTTGGTACATGTTAAAATTTATTTTTTTTCTGTCTTGTATTCATGGGATATGTTTTTGTATTTTCATCACAGTTTTATGAGTGCCCCCCAAAGAAGACCTTCCTTAAAACATTTTATCAGTGTTCAGCTCATAAGGCATGTTAAAAAATGTTTACAGTATTGAATGATTGCTAGTAGGGAGGGCTTTAGTTGTGGGATGTTCTTACTATCCTGGAGAGCATGGGGAAAGCCCAGAGGTTGGGAGTGGATGTCTCAAAGTCTGACTCCTGGTCTGCTTGTTGTGTTAGTACTGTTCTGATAAGGGAGGCGAAGCTAAGAGTCCAGACCTGTGTTAGGATAGGACTGCCATTTATTGAGCACCACTGTGTGTCAGGTACTTTATTTACTGGAACCTTTTACATTTAAATTCTTGAAATGAGAATTTAATTATCTTGGTTTTATAGGTGGGAAGACTGAGGCACAAACAGTTACGATCACTTGCACACTAACTGATTCTCAGAGCCAGGGTCAGAAACTGTGCCTGTCATACTTCACAGCATGTGCTTTTTTCCTCCACTTCGATGGAGAACTGTGTGCCAAGCATTTTTTTTTTTAAAGGCTCTATCAGTCGTTTTTTTAGATTTTCCAGTTGAGGGAATGGAACGTAGCTAAGAATTAGTGAAACTAAAAACCTGATCTATTGGACTAGAATCCGAGCTCTTTTTTTTTTTTTTAAGATTTTATTTACTTATTTGAGAGAGAGAGTGGGGGCGGGGAGTGAGGAGCAGAGGGAGAGGGACAAGCCGATTCTGCACTGAGCACAGACCCTGACATGGGATTCGATCCCACCACCCCAAGATCACAACTTAAGCCTAAATCAAAAGTTGGACACTCAACCAAATGAGCCCAGGCGCCCTAAAATGTGAGCTCTTTTTTTTTTTTTTAAGATTTTATTTATTTATTTGAGAGGGAGAGAGAGGGCACAAGTGGGGAGGGGCGGGGGTGGGCAGAGAGAGGAGAAGCAGACTCCCTGCTGAGCGGGAAGCCCCATGTGGGGCTCAGTCCCAGGACCCTGGGATCATGACCTGAGCCGAAGGCAGAGGCTTTAACCCACTGAGTCACCCAAGGTGCCCCAGAACCCAAGCTCTTAATCACTGTCTTGTACTGCCTCTGTGGAAGGAGCCAGGCTGCCGTTTGTATAGCTGGGTAGAAAGGTGTGGGAAATTAGGTCCTCAGTTCAAGGTCATGTAACACGTTAAGGGAGAATCTTGAGATAGAATTTATAGAGATTAGCTTGTTCCCCACCCTCCAGCCCCAGTCTGAATTTAAAACATTTTTACCTGAGCCTAAAATGAAGACAGTAACAATTGTGACTCCACTATTGAAAGGATAAGTGCTCTTTTTTTTAAAAAAAGATTTTATTCGTCAGAGAGAGAGAGAGAGACAGCACAAGCAGCGGAAGCAAGGAGAGGGAGAAGTAGGTTCCCCGCTGAGCAAGGAGCCCAATGCGGTACTCGATCCCAGGACCCTGACCAGGATCCCAGGATCATGACCTGAGCTGAAGGCAGATGCTTAAGCAACTGAGCCACCCAGGTCCCCCAAAGATAGCCATTCTTTTTTTTTTTTTTTAAAGATTTTATTTATTTATTTGACAGAGAGAAATCACAACAAGGCAGAGAGGCAGGCAGAGAGAGAGAGAGAGGGAAGCAGGCTCCCTGCTGAGCAGAGAGCCCGATGCGGGACTCGATCCCAGGACCCTGAGATCATAACCTGAGCCGAAGGCAGCGGCTTAACCCACTGAGCCACCCAGGCGCCCCAAGATAGCCATTCTTAATGTTAAAAATCCTGTTTATCTGAATAGCTGACACATGCACACAATACAGAATTCGAAAGAATCCCAAAGGACAGTAAAAAGACTCCCTTCCCTGACTTTTACCAAAAAATCCCCCAATTTTTCATTTGGGAAGCAACCCCTGGTAACACTGTTTACATTTTCATGTATTTTTTTCTATGCCTTTGCCTCTCCCCAAGTTTTTATTATGAAAATATTCAAACCTACATGCGTGTTTTTGTTTAATTATTTGAAAGTAAGTTGCAGACTTAATGACATTTCACTTCTAGGGATTCAGCATTTAACTCCTAAAATCATTGTTTTCCTATGTCACCACTAGACCGTGATCACATCTGGGAAAACTAATTTCCTTGTTACCTAATTACCTAGTTCATTTTCAAGCTTCCCTAATTGCTCCCCAAAATGTCTTTTATTGCTGCTCTTGTTGTTGTTGAAGGGAAACCAGAATCTAGTCAAAGTTTGTGCACTGCCTTTGCTGGTTTTTCAGTAGTTGCTTTCTGGAGTGGTTCTCCAAACCTTTCTTTTTAGACATTGCCTTTTTTTTTTTTTTTTAGATTTATTTATTTATTTGAGGGAGAGAGAGAGCATGTGTGCATGGGGGAGGGTAGGGGAGCCAGGGAAGTGGATTCCCCGCTAAGCGGGAAGCCAGGCTGGGACATGGGGCTTGATCTAACAACCCTAAGATCATGACCTGAGCTGAAATCAAGAGTTGGATGCTTAACTGACTGAGCCACCCAGGTGCCCCTAAGCATTGGCTTTTTGAAAGGGTTAGACTAGTTGTCTTGGAGAGCATTCCAAATTCTCTGTCTTAGGATTTCGTTATGGTGTCCTTTACTGTGTTCCTCTACCTGCTATATTTCCCATAAACCAGAAGGTAGATCTCGTGTTAAGTATATTCACATTGTTCAACTGATCTGAACGTTTTCATCTTGCAAAATTGAAATTGTAGTCAATAAACAGCAACTTCCCATTATTACCTTCCCTCAGCTCTTGGTTGGTTTGTTTTGTTGTTTTTTACTTTTAAACTTGGTTGAGATTGACTATATTGACTTATATCTGCTTATTTCTTCTATTGTGGGCATTTTCCCATGTCATTAAAAGTTGTAGAACAATCCATTGTGTGAATATGCTGTTTCCTTAGTTGGGGTTCTAGTTTTTAACTGTTCTAGGTAATAACTGCATAGGGACTGTTTTTCTAAGCTGTTGAACCAAGGCTTTGGTGGAGCAGAGCAGTGTTTCCTGACTTCCTTTCCTTTGCTTTACCCCCTACTCCCTTAGGTAAGTCAAATCTCATGGATGCGATCAGCTTTGTGTTAGGTGAGAAAACCAGCAACCTGCGAGTAAAGACACTGAGGGACCTGATCCACGGAGCTCCTGTGGGCAAGCCAGCTGCTAACCGGGCCTTTGTCAGCATGGTCTACTCTGAGGAGGGTGCTGAGGATCGCACCTTTGCCCGTGTCATTGTTGGTGGGTGAGGCTGGCCAGAAGGCTCCCCTTGGGTGCTGGGAGGTGACTAGACTAGCTGGCTGGGACAGGAGGGAGGTCTGACCTTCAGCCAACTCATCCGCTGTCTTGTAGGGGGTTCCTCTGAGTACAAGATCAACAACAAAGTGGTCCAGCTACACGAATACAGTGAGGAATTAGAGAAGTTGGGCATTCTCATCAAAGCTCGTAACTTCCTTGTCTTCCAGGTGAGCATTTTTAATGGTTATTGCCTATCTGCTGTTTGCTGAGCCTTGTCACACCCTCAGTGGGCCTGCTTCATCTCTTCCTGAATTAATGTAGCAGCTTCCTCACTGGGCTTACTGACTCCAGTCTGGCCCCTTCCAGTTCCTCTCTTAGGCTAGGTTTATCTTACGAAGGCAGGTCTCTGTTTCTTTCCTTTTTCTCCTTAAAGCATTTCAGTGATTTCTCATTGCCTTATGAAGTGGTTGTCAAATTGTAGTCTGTGGATCAGCATCAACTGGGGACATGTTAGAAATGCACATTTTCTGGTTCCATCCCAGACCTATGACGTAGATGCTATAGGGTGGAGCCCAGCACTGGGTGTTTTACCAAGCTTTGCAGGTTATTATGCGTGCTGAAGTTGAAGAACCATTGCTTTAGCATAAACTCCAAACTCATGTCATTCAGGACACATTTTTTGGTTCTTGCCCACCTCACTAGCCCCTCATCTGCCAGTACTTTACCCTTCTAACCCTGCATTCCAGCCCAGTTAAACCATTATAGTTCCCACAATTCACCTGCTTTCTTTGGCCAGCAGGGCTTTGCATATTAATTGTCCTTTATAGGAAATAACCTTCTCTCTTAACTTTTTTGGTTAGTTCTTCTCCATCTTTCAAACTCAGATGTCACCTTTGAGAAGCTTTTCTGGATAGACACCCCTACCAGTCTCCCACCCGCAAGCTTCTTTTAGTCCTTTTTCTGTGCTACTTCTGTTGCTGCATGTAACACACAGTGTTGTCTTTGCTTTTGTCCCTTTTGTTTCCTGTGCACCTCAAGAGGCAGGGAATATGTCCTTAAAGCCCAGTGTGAAATGTGGCACCTTGTGCAGGGAGGGGGTCAGTGACCTTTTTCTGAATGATTGAATGGAAATGGGTGGAGGGAACTGGGCCGGCTAGGCTCTAAGCAGGGAGAGTGTTTTAACCTTTACTAGGGTGCTGTGGAATCTATTGCCATGAAGAACCCCAAAGAGAGGACAGCTCTATTTGAAGAGATCAGTCGCTCTGGGGAGCTGGCCCAGGAATATGATAAGCGAAAGAAGGAAATGGTGAAGGCCGAAGAGGACACACAGTTTAATTACCATCGCAAAAAAAACATTGCGGCTGAACGCAAGGAGGCCAAACAGGAGAAAGAAGAGGTAGGTGGCCAGGCTGCCTGTGGTCTCTGAGGGGCCAGGGTGGAGCCAGTACCTCACTGCTCACCCCTGCTTCCATGCTCTTGTTCACACAGGCTGACCGCTACCAGCGCCTGAAGGATGAGGTGGTGCGAGCTCAGGTGCAGCTGCAGCTCTTTAAGCTCTATCACAATGAAGTGGAAATTGAGAAGCTCAATAAGGAATTGGCCTCTAAGAACAAGGAGATCGAGAAGGACAAGAAGCGAATGGACAAGGTAGAGGATGAGCTGAAGGAGAAGAAGAAGGAGCTGGGCAAAATGATGCGGGAGCAGCAACAGATTGAGAAGGAGATCAAGTAAGAGGCAGGCCTGGGCCTGCAACTTGTGGGAAACCAAGAGGCTGTGCTGTTTCTTAGGGCTCCTGTGAGCCTAGAGTCCAGTGCTTGCAGTAGTTTTTCTTCCTCTTGACTTGCTTCGGCCAGAACCAAGCACATTTCTTAACTTGCATTTTAGACAAATAGAGCATTTAAGTACTCAGACTCTGGGTAGATGAGTACTCATAAAAGAGAGGACTTGAAAGGGGTGGTGACCTTGGCAAGTGAGAGG
Source organism: Meles meles (assembly GCF_922984935.1). Taxonomy (NCBI): domain Eukaryota; kingdom Metazoa; phylum Chordata; class Mammalia; order Carnivora; family Mustelidae; genus Meles; species Meles meles. The sequence goes on along the minus strand of NC_060087.1, from coordinate 46,586,476 downwards.
AAGCAATGGGAGGCCCAGCTACTAAAGTGGCTGGGAACGCCTTCCTGGAAGAGGAAATCTGGAGCTAGAAGTGTAAAGGTCAGGAATTTGAAAAGGTTAGATCAGATGGGGGCAACTAAATGGACACAGGGCATTCTTGGTAGTTGTTCCTGAAGGGCATGGCCTGACTAGAGTTGAGGCAGGAGTGGTAGCTTTACCTTACAAAGTGGCTGGAATGTTAGGCTGAAGCCATCAGTTGCAGGGAGTAGTCAGAGTGCCCCTTTTCTGAGGATCTGGGCAGCATCAGGCCCTTGTTCTTTAGGCAATTCCCCGAGGCTGGCTAGAGACCTCAGGCCCCTCTTTGGGTAAAAAGCCTGGGAATCATCCCTTCTCCCACACTGCTAACTGATTTATTCATCTCCCCTCTGGCAAAAGGGAGAAGGACTCAGAGCTGAACCAGAAGCGGCCTCAGTACATCAAAGCTAAGGAGAATACCTCCCACAAAATCAAGAAGCTGGAAGCAGCCAAGAAGTCCCTGCAGAATGCTCAGAAGCATTATAAGAAGCGTAAAGGTGACATGGATGAGCTAGAAAAGGAGATGCTGTCAGTAGAGAAAGCCCGGCAGGAGTTTGAGGAACGGATGGAAGAGGAGAGTCAGAGTCAGGGCAGAGACTTGACCTTGGAGGAGAATCAGGTAAGCTCTGGGAGGGTTGGGGATGGGATGGAGGATTGCTCTGCTGACAGAGACTGATTCGGTTGGTTGTTCCTAACAAAGGTGAAGAAATACCACCGATTAAAAGAAGAAGCCAGCAAGAGAGCAGCTACCTTGGCCCAGGAGCTGGAGAAGTTCAATAGAGATCAGAAGGCTGACCAGGACCGGCTGGATCTGGAAGAGCGGAAGAAAGTAGAGACAGAGGTGGGCATGTGTTATAAGATGAGGGATAATGGGCCAGAGAAAAAGAAGTGATGGTAGTCTTAACAGTAATGACAATAGCTAACGACTAGTGAGCACTTAACTGTGTGATAGGCACTATATTTTCCTTGTATCCACTCATTTAATTCCTCATTTCCCAAATGAGGAAACAATAGTGCAGGCCTGAAGTAATTCGCCTAAGGTCATATTATGAAGTGGCAGAACCAGGATATGAACCTGGGTAGTCTAGCTCTAAAACCTACGCTCTTACCAAGTATACCTTGCTCACGGCCTTCCTAATAACAATAGTAGTGAAACAGTAACAATTAATAGTTGTCATAGTGCTGTAAGAAGAGCCTACAATGTTTCAGGCATTCTGCTAAGCACTTTCTTTGAAGATCTGAAAGAAGGTGGTGGGCATTAATACTAATAGCTGTATGTGTTAAGCATCTAATGTGTGTTCTCTGAAGTGGAGGTCGCCTACATTTTACAGAGGAGGAAACAGGTGCAGAAAGGCCTGGAAAGCTTTGCCTTGGTTTGAGCCTCCCTGGTTGGTGAGGAAGATAGCCTGGACTAGGCAGAACATCAGAGTCTCAGGGCTCTGGGAGGCCCATCAAGTAGCAGAGCCACACTGAACACTGTTGTGTGTCTGCTTTTTAGTAGGTTTCCCGCATTAGTAACAGATTGTCCTGAACCATGGGCTCTTGGATAAGTGGGTACATAGCAGGTATAAGCCAGGGCCCCATGGTCTTGGAGTTAACTTGCTCAGCCCCTGGTCATGGTGTATATTTGTCTTTCTTCCAGGCAAAGATTAAGCAAAAGCTGAGGGAGATTGAAGAGAATCAGAAACGGATTGAGAAACTAGAGGAATACATCACCACTAGCAAGTATGTGGCTCTGCAGCCTTTCTTCTTACTTCCAGGCCTGTTCTTATGAATCATGTCCTGCCTCTCCCCAAGCAGGATCTCCGGAGTCCCTCTCAGCCAGAAGTATTTTCTTACCAGCCAGGGTAACCCCTGTGTTCCCTCACTTTGTAGGCAGTCCCTAGAGGAGCAGAAGAAGTTAGAGGGGGAGCTGACAGAGGAGGTGGAGATGGCCAAGCGGCGTATTGATGAGATCAATAAAGAGCTGAACCAGGTGATGGAACAGCTGGGGGATGCCCGTATTGACCGACAGGAGAGCAGCCGCCAACAGCGAAAGGCAGAGATTATGGAAAGCATCAAGCGCCTGTACCCTGGCTCTGTGGTAAGAGTGGAAAGGGAACTCATTTCCTGAGCACTTACTCTCCCACTCACTGTCAGATAATTTTCCCAGCAGCCCTGTGAGGACAAGGTTGCTAATCCCCTGTTTACAGCTGGAGGAACAGGCTCAGAGAGGTTAAGTGACTTAGCCCAAAACAACACAGCTTATAAGTGGAAGAACTGCAGTTCAAATCCAGCTTGTTCTAACTCGTGACCTCATGTTCTTTTCATCACACAAATTGCATTTTCCTGAAAGTTTTGTCTTGCTGTGTCCATTCCTCTCTGGAAGGTGGAGAAACTGGGCAGCCCTTTCAAAGGGGGTGGGGGGGTTACAGGATAGGGATTAGTCTCCTAGAAAGTAACTGCAGGCTTCTATATGATCTTCTTTGGCATGTACCAACCGATTTCTTTGCATATAGGGACATCCTAGGCTTTATCAGAGCTCTTGGCCTCTTGAGCCAAATACTGAGTTTCCAGGTTCCCTGAATATTATCTCTCTGTTGCTGTAATTCCTTCCATACCTGGATTCAACTTAATTTGTAATGGTAAAAGTAAGGTTTAGAAAGATGCTTTTGGGGTTCAGGCATGACTGAAGTGATTGTTGCTTTGGGGCCAGAGTAGGCTTTTTCTCCATAGCATGGAAGCTGTGTTCCTCACAGATTTTGGTCTGCCCTTTTGTGAGCTGAGAATTAGGGTTCTTGATCCATTTCCCAAAAGCCTCATGCTTCAGTTTTCTCTTCTGACTTTCCTCAGTATGGCCGCCTCATTGACCTCTGTCAACCCACACAAAAGAAGTATCAGATTGCTGTAACCAAAGTTTTGGGCAAGAACATGGATGCCATTATTGTGGACTCTGAGAAGACAGGCCGGGACTGTATTCAGTACATCAAGGAACAACGTGGGGAGCCTGAGACCTTCTTGCCTCTTGATTACCTGGAGGTGAGGCTGGTGGGGATGGGGTCAGGACAGCATGAGAGGGCTCCTCTTCCTAGCCGTCCATGTTCTGCCACTCACTGAGCTGTTTTCCATAGGTGAAACCTACAGATGAGAAGCTCCGGGAACTGAAGGGGGCCAAGCTGGTGATTGATGTGATTCGTTATGAGCCACCCCACATCAAAAAGGCCCTGCAGTATGCTTGTGGCAATGCCCTCGTCTGTGACAATGTGGAGGATGCTCGCCGCATTGCCTTTGGAGGCCACCAGCGTCACAAGGTATGGATTCCCTTGTCCACATTGGAGCTGGAGAGTCTTTGTCCACATTAGTGTTGAAGATTCTCCTATTCATCTTCTCCCCCTCTTCTTTTCTCTTTTCCCTACTGTGTGTAGACAGTAGCACTGGATGGGACCCTATTCCAGAAGTCAGGGGTGATCTCTGGTGGGGCCAGTGACTTGAAGGCCAAGGCTCGGCGCTGGGATGAGAAAGCAGTGGATAAATTAAAAGAGAAGAAGGAGCGGCTGACAGAAGAGCTGAAAGTAAGTCAAAGGCTCACCGTCCCCGGGGGTTGGAGTCTTAAGGCCAGGCTGGCCATTCCCCTTCTTACCCCTGCCCCTTCTCTCATCGACTTCAGGAGCAGATGAAGGCAAAGCGGAAAGAGGCAGAGCTACGTCAGGTGCAGTCTCAGGCCCACGGACTGCAGATGCGACTCAAGTACTCGCAGAGTGACCTGGAACAGACCAAGACACGACATCTAGCCCTGAATCTACAGGTGGGGCCTGGCCTTCATCCCTATCCTCACATACCTCACCAAGGTTTCTCTGTGGGGTGGGAACTTGTCCCATTTCCCTCCTCCCAGCCTGCTTCAGGGAACCAAGCATAGCAGTCAGCCAGCCAAGGCTTCAGATCTTGACTCTGTATGATGGGAGGCAACTTACTTAATGTGTCAGTTGATACTGTTTTTTTATCTGTTTGCAAAATGGGAGTTAGAATTACCACCTGCTTTATACCATTCTTAAGAAGATTGAAGGAATTCATACATGTAAAGTACTTAGACTGATTCCTTGAACCAGTAAGTGCTCAGTAAATATTAGATGCTATTATTAGCATCATTCATTCAACAGATATTTGAGCTTGTTCGAAAAGTGAACTGAAAGTAAGTACCGGCATTTCAGTCTCTGTGGGTGGGAGTTCTTCTAAGTGCATTAATGTGTTTGATCATGGGGTGCTTCCCAAGACCAACCTGGAGTCATTATGTAAAATGTAGTATAAATATCCTTTTTACCTTTTTCTAAAATCAAAAAGTCTGAATTCCAAGGGTTGTAGATAAGGGAGTGTGGACCTATAATTGATGATGTTTACTGTGTACCCAGCACTGTGAATTGAAGCTGGCTGCCTGGGAGGCCAGGGAAGAAGCTGTGCGAAGGTTTACGTGGGAGATAATGGATCCTTTACTGGGCAGTTCTCAGCCAAGTTTTCTCAGCATGTGGAGAGCTAGCTCTTCCTTTCCAGGGGCCAGTGTGCTCAGTGTGGCTCTTTCCTTTTATGAGCCTGGTTTCTTTTTTTTTTTTTTTTTTTTTTTTTTCCCCTCAACCCTGTTCCCTGCAGGAGAAGTCCAAACTGGAGAGTGAGCTAGCCAACTTTGGGCCTCGCATTAATGATATCAAGAGGATCATCCAGAGTCGTGAGAGAGAAATGAAAGACTTGAAGGAGAAGATGAACCAGGTTCGTAGGGGCTGAACCATGCCAGCATATGCATTGGGGCAGGACGGAGCTGGCAGCAGCACTCTGACCCAAAGGACCTTTGCCCTCCCTTGCTTGTCACCTCAGGTAGAGGATGAGGTGTTTGAAGAGTTTTGTCGGGAGATTGGTGTGCGCAACATCCGGGAGTTCGAGGAAGAGAAGGTGAAGCGGCAGAATGAAATTGCCAAGAAGCGGTAGGTGGAAGTATAGGTACAGAGGACTCAGGGGTGCCCTTGAGCCCCTAGCCTGATATCCTGGGAAGTCACATGGCATCATAAGACAGGGAGCAGCTCTTAGAATGATGGGTGTATACTGTAGGTTAGCTTTAAAGAACAGGGACATCAGGGAGGCAGTGTGGCATAGTCTCATGGTTAAGAGTGTTTGTTTATATATTTAATTTATTATGTCAGAGAGAGTGTGCATGTGCACAACCAGGAGGAGTGGCAGAAGAAGAAGCAGGCTCCTCACTGAGCAAGGAGCCCGATCCCAGGACCTTAGGATCATGACCTGAGCCATGGGCAGATGCTTAACCGACTGAGCCACCCAGGCATCCCAAGAGTGCCAACTTCAAATGTGGTTTACCTGGGTTAGAATCCCAGCTCCCCAACTTGTTATCTTGGGCAGTGAGTGACTCGACCTCTGTCTCTGAGCCCTAATTTCTTTATCTGTCAAGTGGGTTAATACTGATGGCTAGCTCATGGCATTATTGGGCAGATCAGATGAACTAGTCCTTCTAAAGCATTTAGCATAATACTTAGCACTCACTAAAAGTAGTAAATGCTAGCTATTGTCATTTTCCTGATAGGCAATGGGGAGAGGTCAGAGAAAAATGAAGTTCTAGGTTGGAGGGATAGTAAGAACAAAACAACAGTTTATCTTCTCTTCCCCTCTTTATTTTACTCATTCATTTAACAACTTTTCTTGAGTACCTATGTTGTACCCAGTTGTCCTGTGGTAGGTGTTGGTGGGGAGATAGGGGTAAGACGGATGAACATGACACAGTCTCTAAAAGAAGTCACCTCCTGGATCTTGGGCCTTAGTCTGCAGTTCATGTAGCCCATGGCCCATATAGTAAATACTCATTGCCTTCTTACCCCTAAGCCAGGCTCAAGGGATATAGAATGGAATCGGAGACTATCCCTGTCCTCAGGGAGTTATGAAATAATTGGGGAGACAAGTAGATCAACAATTTCAGAATCGTGTCCTTGATGGTGTATTTGAGGTACATAAGAAGTACAGAGGAAGTGTTCAAAGAACTCCAAATCAAGAGAAAAAATAAAAACCAAGAGAGCCAGTAGAGAAATGGACAGAGGATATAGTTAGCACTTCAGGGAAAGAGAAACACGCATGGCTGATAACTACAAATTGATGTTCAGTCTTGTTCCTAATCAGAGAACTACAAATTAAAACAGTCTTGGGGTGCCTGGGTGGCTCAGTGGGTTGGAGCCTCTGCCTTCAGCTCAGGTCATGATCCCAGGGTCCTGGGATCGAGCCCCATATCGGGCTCTCTGCTCAGCAAGGAGCCTGCTTCTCCCTTTCTCTCTCTCTCTGCCTGCCTCTTTGCCTGCTTGTGATCTCAGTCTGTCAAATAAATAAATAAAATCTTAAAAAAAAAAAAAACAGTCTAGCAGTTTTTGATGAACATAAATCTACATAAGCTCTGTGACTTAGCAAAGCTACTCCTGGGTATATATCTCAGAGAGAGTCTGGCCACAGGGTTACAAAGAGACACATTCAGTCTTGTCTCTCTTGGTGTCATTTGTAATAGGACGTTGGTGGGGCAATGTGGACAGCCATCACTTGGGGAAAATATAAGTTAAATGTGATGAATATACAGACTATATGCAATACCATGTAGCAGTTCAAAGCAGGAACTGGATTTATAGGCAGTAACATGGATAAATGTGTAACACTGCATTTGTGTAAATTTTAAAAACAAGCATATTTTACAGGAATATGCATTATTTTTTTAATTTTTTTTAAGATTTTTTATTTATTTGTCAGAGAGAGAGAGAGCAAGAGCGAGCACAGGCAGACAGAGTGGCAGGCAGAGACAGAGAGAGAAGCAGGCTCCCCGCGGAGCACGGAGCCCAATGTGGGACTTGATCCCAGGACGCTGGGATCATGACCTGAGCCGAAGGCAGCCACTTAACCAACTGAGCCACCCAGGCGTCCCTACAGGGATATGCATTATTAAGGCTATATACATATGTGCGTATATATACACATTTGTCATTTTGGAGTACATACTCAAAATAGGGAAGATAATGGGCGTGGAAATAAGGGATTGAGCCACAGGAGAGAAGGGTCTTGCACAGAGAGTGAACATCTTCATGTAATGAACTGTGGGATATAATTAACTGCACCCAAAGGGGAGAAAGCCCAGAAGATTGTAATAGAAACGAAGAACCTGCTCACAACTGTCAGGAAAGCTTTTACAGAACAAGGAATGATGATCTAGATGCCTGTAGAGTGAGTAGGACTTAGCCAGCTGGGCAGCCGACAGAAGGGAGTTCCAGGCTGTGAGAATAGTATGCTCAGAGGTGTGAGAGAGTGTGCCTTGTACTGGAAACTAAGTAGTTTTGAATGTCTGGAGCATAAAAATGGGGTCAGGAGGAAGGTGGGGGTGGTGGACAGGTCAGCAGGGGCCAGATCACAGAGGGCTTTATGAGTCATGCTTAAGAGATTGGACTTAAAATTGCATAGCCCAAAATTATAGAGTTAATTACATTCCATTTGGATTAAAGTGACTAATGGGTTTAAGCTGCTGGCATGACATCTGGCAGCATCTGTCACACCATACTGGGGGAGTGGGGAAGCAGTTGGAAATTAGCCCTTCCTGGCCTGCTAGTATCTGGATGCTGGTTACATACTCTTTGACTTTCTGAAGAGACGGGGAGCAAGGCAGTGGCAGGAATCTAGTATTTTCTCCATGGTTTTTTGTTTGTTTGTTTGTTTTTTAACTACCCAAGCTCTGCTCCTTGAAGGTTCTGGAATACAGGTGTGTTGGGAGGTGGTAGTTGGAAAGAGTTAAAGCCTGTGAGCAAATATGAGCGGAATGCAGCCAGTATACCCGTCAATAATGATAGTAGCTAAAATTTATTAAGTACTTATTGTGTGTCTAGCGTGCTTCTAAGGATTTGATGCATATTAATTCTTTAAAAATCTCCCGATAACTCCCGAGGTATATACTATTCTTATTTCCATTTTACACGTGAGGAGATATAGGTGTGGAGAGTATAACTAGCTTGCCTGAGATTACACTACTAGTAAGTGGCAGGGTTTGGATGCCAGACCTCTTTTCCTACCACATTATATTGCGATAGTGCCGTGGGAGGAGCGTGGATTTTAGTTTTAGACCTGGCTTCCAATCTCACATGTGCCCATTTACTAGCTGTGTGGCCTTGGGCAAGGTCTTTTACCTCTTGGCCCATGTTTCCTCGTTTGTAAAATTGGAATAATAATGCTTACTTGTGGAGCTATTAGAGGATTAGAGGTAATTATGTAAAATACACAGAATCTTAATAAATAGGAATTATCATAGCTGGTGGGTTCAGGTGGACCTTTTTGTGCCTCCTAGGAACTTGGGAGGGCTCTGGAGTCTTCCAGTATATAAAGGGGGATTAGTGGAGCTTGGCCCGATCTCCCTGCCTTGTGCCATATCCACAAGGCTAGGCTGAGGGACTTAGTTCTCCAACTTCAGGGAACAGTTTTATGTGGCTGTGGAGGGATAAACTGAATGGTGACTGAAATTCAGTAGTTAACTGAATCCCTGGGTCTTGGATCTAGTTCTCCTTTCTCCCCACAGTTTGGAATTTGAGAATCAGAAGACTCGCTTGGGCATCCAGTTGGATTTTGAAAAGAACCAACTGAAAGAGGACCAGGATAAAGTACACATGTGGGAGCAGACAGTGAAAAAGGATGAAAATGAGATAGAAAAGCTCAAGAAGGTAAGGAAGGAGAGCATGAAAAGGCATACTAAAAACTGGGTGGAAAAATTGGAAGGGATATGATAGACAGAAGGATAATATCCATAATTTATGAAGCCCCATTGAAATAAGGAAACACGAAGACCTAAATAGGAAAAAAAAAAATTGAGTAAGAGGCACAAACAGTTCAAGATGATTCAAATAGCCCGTAAACACATATACGTAATTTAGCCTTACTAGAAGTCAAAAAAATGCAAATTAAAGCAACAGTCTGATATAATTTGTTTCCTATCACATCACCTAAGATTTAAAACACAAAACAAAAAACCAGATGATTAATACTGGCCATGGTGCACAAGACCAGCATTCTTATGCCATATGGCACAATCCATCAAGAGTCTTCAGGATATATTTATCCCCTCTTAGCAAAACCTGAGGAAATCCAAAATGCTGGCACAGCTTTGTACATGGAGGTTGATGTTTATTACAAACATTTATAGTTCCGTATTGGAAACTGTCCAGTGTCCTCTGGGAGTTAGGAGTTTAGCAAATTATGCTACATTCATGTATGCATTTGTGTAGTTTAGTGGTCTTCAAATTTTAGTAATACACAGACCCTGTTTAAAGACCTAAGATCCTCAGGTGTTGGCCTAAAAAATCATTGCCATTAAAATACATACAAACATACATACATAGAGCACTTCACCAAAAAGCCAGGACAAACTTACTAATTAATTTTTATAATTAACCACATTAATTTTAGTGCAACAGATGATGGTATTTTGCTGAAACCAAGTCCCTTTCCACATTTTGCCTGTGCTGGTGATGGCCAAGACTCAGTTTGAGTTGAGCTTGCCTGTGTTACTGGGTATTGTCTGACGACCCACTTTTCCCACATTCTTTCTCTTTAAATTACTGTGAAACCTTTGTTCTTCTTACAGCATTCTCTCCAGAGGTGATTTGATCCTCCTCACTTGGCTTAAACATATCATTTGACTTTTATGTCTGCCTGTATTTGTTGTTTTGGGGGGTGGGGGGTGGGTGCGTGTATGTGTGTGTGTGTGTGTGTGTGTGTGCACGCATGTGTGTTTGTTTTCATTAAACCCTAATATTTAAAGTAGTCCTTTTTGCTGTCACTGGAATCTTAAATGCAAATGTAGATCAGGCAGTAGTAAGTGGGCAGCTAGATGATCCAGAATACCATTTCTATGACTTTTTGACTTTTTATTTTGAAGTCATTTGAAACTTAGCAGAAAGTAGCAAGACTACTATCGAGAACTCCCACCTACCGGCCACTGAGATTCATCAATCACTAACATGCCATATTTGCTTCTGTATTGTCTACGTATGCATATTATTTTTATGAGCCATTTGGGAGGAAGTGGCAGATAAGTCCCCTTTAAGTGACTTTAAGATCAAAGTGAAAACCAAATATTCTTCCTTTAAAAAAATCAGATGTGCTAAGACTGCACTCCCCTTGACTGGCCATTCTTGACTTTTTTTTTTTAAGATTTTATTTGCCAGAGAGAGAGAGAGCGCGAGTACACACAAGCAGGCAGAGAGGCGGGCAGAGGCAGCGAGAGAAGCAGGTTCCCTGCAGAGCAAGGAGCCCAATATGGGACTCAATCCCAGGACCCTGGGATCATGACCTGAGCCAAAGGCAGCGGCTTAACCAACTGAGCCACCCTGGCGTCCCTTGACTGGCCATTCTTAATGCCACTCCCTTTCCTCTTCCTGGAGCTAATCCCAAGTAGTGGGTATTCTTCCAGACCTTATAGGCATTTACTTAAATATTTATACATTCATGTGGATGTACTCATAGAAATACTTAGTGTTGTTTGTGTGGGTTGTTTTTTTTTTAACACTGATGTTATATTGCCCATGGCAGCAATTTTAATGTGGAAAAATGCTCAAATATAACATTAAGTCAGAAAATACAGTATTAATCACAGTCTAGTCTCAACTCTGTAGAACTGCTGTCTATATAAGTAGTATTAAGAAGAAATAGGCTAAAATGTTAATTGGTTGTCTCTGGCTGGTGAGATTACCAGTGATTTTTTTTTTCTTCTGCTTGATACTGTTTCACTTCTTTGCACTTTTCTGCATCAGGCAACTTGTATAATAGGGTGTGGGGGAGAGGGCAACCAAATTTGAAAAAAGATAGAGACACCTAAAGGGTGATGGTGGTATGCAAAAGCAGAGCTTCCTGAAGGGAGGCTCTGACATGCCTTGGAGGCTCCTTCTGCCTGGTGGAGAGGGTGGGGGCAAGGGGAGAAGATCCTCAGAGGAGATGAGGAAAAGGTTCACTTCTTATCCTATTCCCCATGCTGGGACCAGGAGGAACAAAGACACATGAAGATCATAGATGAGACCATGGCCCAGCTACAAGACCTGAAGAATCAGCACCTGGCCAAGAAGTCGGAGGTGAATGACAAGAATCATGAGATGGAGGAGATTCGTAAGAAACTGGGGGGCGCCAACAAGTGAGTGGGTTCAGGCCTGGGTTTGGGGGACCTAGGTAGAACAGGCAGCCTGCTGGATTTGAATCTCACCTCTCTACCTGGACCTTTTAGGGAAATGACCCATTTACAGAAGGAGGTAACAGCCATTGAGACCAAGCTGGAACAGAAACGTAGTGACCGCCACAACCTGCTGCAGGCTTGCAAGATGCAGGATATCAAGTTGCCACTGTCTAAGGGCACCATGGATGACATTAGTCAGGAGGAGGTGAGTATCAGATTAGGGCTGGTGGTGGGAGTGGGCAATAAACAGCATTAACCAGGGATGGGGGTGAAAGTAACCAGGGAGGGGAAGAGAGAGAGAAAAGGATGGTGGGCAGGGGTGATGAGGCAGGTTGAGGCTATGAAGGCAGGTAGGGGAAAGGTAGCAGCCTTGGTATGAAAGGGAAGTTGACTTGGGGGTTGTGCTGGATATTGGTAGGTGGTGAGGGAGGGAAGCCAGGAAAAGATGGAATCATTCTGTAACCTTAGGGACTTGAGCTAAAAGCTCCAGCAGATGTCAGATATTGCATAGAGTGGCAGTTGAGGGACATTAGCCAAGAGCAAAGGAAGATGGAAGCTGGGGGACCTGAGAGATGATGGCTGAGCTGCAGTGAGGGAGGTTGGCCAGGAGAGGATTGGATAAGGCACATCAGCAATGAAGAGGTGACCAGGCTTAGTCACAGGAAAGAGAGGGACACTAGCCAGTAGAGAAGCCAAGGCATTTTATGCATTAAAGGTGAAGATTGGTAGGAAGGGATGGGGACATTAACTGAGGGGAGGTTTGCATATATCTGGCTTAGACCTGGGCATGTATTTCAGCCCCACATGTCTTCTCCCTCCCTCTTCCCAAACAGCATTTCAGTTTAATTCAGCAAAATATTTTGAACACCAGAAATGTGCCAGGCACCATGGTAACATGTGACATAATTACTTCTAATCTTAAACACAACCCTGCCAGGCAGGTAGTATCCCATGTTACAGTTGAGGGTTTATGTATTTAAATCAGGCTTCTGGTGTCAGGATCTGATGGCATGACTTGCCAAGGATCACACTTTTAGTCAGTGGTAGAGCCCAATTTATGTCTTCTGAACTGCTGTCCTGCCACAGGTGCTCTAGTAAGGTGCTTTGCAAAGACTTTGAAGGCTGGAAAGGCGCTCCCCCCACCCCGTTAGAGGGGCATTCTGTGGCCAGTGTGCTCCATTGGACTCTCCCTTTCACCATTGCAGGGTAGCTCCCAGGGGGAGGATTCTGTGAGTGGTTCCCAGCGAACTTCCAGCATCTATGCACGAGAGGCCCTGATTGAGATTGACTACGGTGACCTGTGTGAAGATCTGAAGGTGAGGATCAGCCACGAGGGCGGTGACATCCTCCCAGCTGTTCAGAGGGAGAGTCAGTCCACCCGAGTGCCCCGTGGTGACCCTGGCTGGAAAGTGGGGCGGGCTGGCAAGGAAGGGAGGGACTTGTGGTTTAGGGTCTCCCCCAGCTATGCACACAGAAACAGGTGCATCTTCCACCACCACCATCAGTTGCCCCTGTCCCTGCCTACTGCCAGTCTTCCCCTTCCACGCATGTACACATCTCAGCCCAGGTACACACACAAAAGACCTTCACAGTGAGCAGATGGGCCTTGGGTGTTCCTCGCTCTCTGTCCCAGGTGTTCCTCCCTTCTCATTTTTTGCATTCTCGCATCCGGGGTATCTTTTTCACCCCCTTGGCCTCAGCTGCCATGTGTGCTATGCTACACAGTTACCTCAGACCCCATCCTTCTGCAGATCTGCCCTTTCTCCTTGGTGCCAGCCACACATTCAAACCAGAAATCTGTGCCTTGTCCTTGACTCCCTCTCTCATTTGGCATATTCATTGAATTACCAAGCCCTATCCATTATACCTCCTAAATATCTGTTGAAATATCTATCTACGTTTTTTCTGTTTCCTCTCTCTAGTACAGGCCATTTCACCTCTCACACAGCCTACTGCAGGAACCTCCTAAACACTTTCTGATGCTTTCCCATCCATCCTTATAGCCGGGGGACTTGATTTCTTTTTTTTTTTTTTTTTTTTTTTTTTCGGGACTTGATTTCTTAAAGAAATCTTTATCATGGAGAATTTCAAACATACACAGAAATAGAATAATATAATGAACCTCAGTACCCATCATACAGCTTCAACAATTAGCAACATATGGTGTCTTGTTTTCTATACCCTTCCCTTTCACATTGGCATATTTTAAATCAAATTCCGGGTAACATTTCATTCATAATTACCTCCATATATATCTCTAGAAAGAAGGACATTTTAAAAAAAATAACCATATCATACCAAAAAAATTTGAAGACTAACTGCAATATCACCTAATCAGGAAATGTTTAGATTTGCACAAATATCCCATAAATACCATTTTTAAAAAAACATAGTCTGTGTATCTAAATCAGGACTCAAGGGAGGTTCATATATTAAAAGTGGTCTCTTCTAGTCTGTACCATTTTCTTATATAATCTTATTTTTTTATACCTATTTATGGAAGAAACTGGGTCATTGGTCGTGTATAATTTTCTGCATTCTGAATTTGGCTTGATTATGTTCTATGATGTTATTTAACGTGTTCGTCCATTCCCTGTATTTCCTGTGAACTGGTACTTAAATCTAGGGTGTGATTGGATTTGGTTCATTTTTTGTTTATTTTTGGCAGGAATACATCATAAGTAGTGCTGTCTACTTATGAACTTTCTTTTGCGTCGCCTAAGTTGACATTGAATGTCATTTCATGATCTTTGTACTAAGTTTGGTCAGTGTTCAACGTTACCTGTGAAATATTCTTGTCAAAAACTCAAGTAAGGATCTGATTAAGCTTTTATAGCCACCAATTATATGAAACACCAGTGCCAGAGGAACGTGTTAAATTAAAACACAGGGATGGATGCAGTTAGCTAAATCCAGACGGTGGGAAACTATGGGCCTGGTCTCTTCCATGGATAAATGAGAGGAAAGAAATTAAACAGAGAGGGAAAATTTTATTGGCTGTAAGAGACAAATCAACCAACTGGAATATGTGGCATTTCTGTGAATACATTGCAAAGAGGAAAGGGAATTTATCCATTAAATGAGACTTAAGAGATCAGCCAATTGCGATGTGTGTACCTTATTTGAAGCGTGCTTTGAAAAACCTGTGGAATTTTGGTTTGGTTTGGTTTGTTTTTTTACAAAACAATCAGGATAATTTGAACACTGACCAAAGAATTTATAATGTTCAGAAATTGCTGTTAATATTTTTAGGCGAGATGATGGTATTGTGGCTTTATTTTTTAAGTATTATCTTTTATAACAGTGGTTCTCATTTGTGCATGGGTTTTGCCTCCCCAGGGGACATTTGGTGGTGTCTGTAGACACTTGCAACATCCACTTGTCATGATCGGTTAACTGACAGTGTCTCATAGGTAGATTGAAGGGATGCTGCTAAACATCTTATAGTGCACAAAGGGCAGCCCTTACAACAATGAGTCATCCGGTCCAAAATGTCAGTAGTGCTGATATTCAGAAACCATTTTAGAGATACATACTGAAGTATTTGTGGATGATGTAGTATGTCTGAGATTTGCTTTAGAGTAATTGAAAATAGAAAGGAATTGAGTATAGATGGCAGAGTATTGGCCATGAGTTGATAATTTTTGAAGCTGGGTAATAAGTACATGGGGGGGGTGCATTGTATTCTCTGCTCTTTTTGTGTGTTGAAAATTTACATAATATAAAGTTAAGAGAAAAATTATCATGATCACTAGGTTCAGGTGTTGTTAGCCCGTCAATTTTTATTAAGTTCCCTGTCAGCTTTTTTACAAGCTGGTTTTAGCAGTTGTTCTTTTTTTTTTTTCTTTATTTCTTTGAGAGAGAGCATGCATGCGTGAGCTGAGTTGGGGGTGGGGAACGGTCAGCGGGACAGGGAGAGAAGAGAATCCCAAGAAGACTTCGCACTGAGCACAGAGCCCCATGTCGGGCTCGATCTTAGGACCCTGAGATCATGACCTGAGCCGAAATCAAGAGTCAGACACTTAACTGTCTGAGCCACACAGGCACCCCGTTTTAACAGCTCTTAATCACATTGCCTAGCTCTATCAAGGGTTGCAAAATGATAATTTCCTAATTCTTCCATTCCTTCTCCATTTGTTTATTGGAATTCTAAAAAGAATTTTCCCATATCAACTATTTGGTTCCTTTGAAATACAGCCAGTACAGAAAACATAGGATAAATGCTTCATTCTTTTCCTTTATTTACCAGCTTTCAGAATGAAGCAATTTGCCTTGTAACCTTTAAAGGTGATGTATTACTGGTTTTAATTTGTATTTATTGTAAACTTCACTGTTTAAATGTATTTTGGTAACTCTGTCGGAGTCATTTTTCTTCTTGATGTTCGTATTGTTCCATCCTTGTCCAGTAGGAGCCACTTCAGTTGGTTTTTGTTGTTGTTCTTATTTTTAGATTTTTATTATGGAAAATGTCACATGCAAAAGTAAAATAGCACAATGCTATCTTGTGTAGCCATCACCGGTTTCAACAGTTATCATCTTATGGCCAAACTTTTTTTTTTTTTTTTAAGATTTTATTTATTTATTTGATAGACAGAGATTGCAACTAGTCAGAGAGGCAGGCAGGGAGAGAGAGGAGGAAGTAGGCTCCCCGCTGAGCAGAGAGCCCGATGTGGGGCTCGATCCCAGGACCCTGGGATCATGACCTGAGCCGAAGGCAGAGGCTTTAACCCACTGAGCCACCCAGGCGCCCTGGCCAAACTTGTTTTATGTGCACCCCATCCACTTTCTCCTCTCTCCCCACCCCTGTATTTAAAAATACAGTCAACCCTCGAATAACATAGGTTTGAACTGTATAGGTCCACTTATACATAGATTTACTTTGGCAAATGTAGCACAGTACTGTAAATGGATTTTCTTAATAACATTTTCTTTTCTTTAGCTTACTTTACAGTGTGTGTTAGTCACTGTTTATGTTATTGGTAAGGCTTCCAGTCAACAGGAGTTGGGGGAGTTTGGGGGAGTCATAAGTTAATATGTAAGTAGACTTTTGCATGTGTGGGGGGCTGGTGCCCCAACCCCTTGTTCAAGGGTTAGCTACAAATTCTACAAAATCATGCCATTTCATTTGTAAATATTTCAGAATGTATCTCTAAAAGAGATAATTCTGAAAATTACTTAGAATCGTTATCATACCGAAAACCCAATTAATTCCTTAATATTAGAGCTATATATTATAAAATAACTTATTATTAGTATTATAATTAGTATTCACATTTCCCTGATTGTCATGCACACACACAGCTTACTTGCTTGAATTGGGAGTCAAATAAGATGACAGATATAGCTAGATAGATGATTGATACAGAGATTGGTTGATATGTCTTTTTTTGAAACATTTGTAAAATTTTAATTAACATACAATGTATTATTGGTTTCAGAGGTACAGGCCTGTGATTCATCAGTCTTATATGATACCCAGTGCTTATTATTACATTACGTGCCTTCCTTAATGTCCATCATGTAGTTACCCCATCCCTCCTTCCTCCTCCCCTCCAGCCATCCTCAGTTTGTTTCTTGTGATTTTTTTTCTAAGTATTTTATTTATTTATTTGAGAGAGAGAGAGAGCACAGACAGAGGGACAGCAGGCAGAGGGAGAAGCAGGCTCTGCGCTGAGCAGAGGGCCCAATGTGGGGCTCGATCCCAGGACCCTGGGATCATGACCTGACCCAAAGGCAGACACTTAACTGACGGAGCCACCCAGGTGCCCCTGTTTCTTATGAAGAATCTCTTATAGTTTGTCTCCCTCTCTGGTTTTGTTTTATTTTTTCCTCTTTTCTAGGAACCTCTGTCTTGTTTCTTAAATTACACATATCTTGGAAATCATATAATTGTCATTCTCTGATTGACTTATTTCGCTTAGCATAATACCATCTAGTTCTGTCTACGTCATTGCAAAGTGGCAAAATTACATTTTTGATGGCTGTGTAATATTCTCTGTGTGTGTGTGCGTCTGTGTGCACGTGCACGTGCGCTCATCACCTTCTCTTTATCCTTTCATCTGTTGACGGATAGACATCTGGGTTCTTTCCATAGTTTTTCCAGCTATTGTGGACATTACTGCCATAAACATTGGGGTGCACGTGCCCCTTCCAATCACTACATCTGTATCTTTGGGGTAAATACCCAGTAGTGCAGTTGCTGGGTTGTAGGGTAGCTCTATAGTCAACTTTTTGAGGAACCTCCATACAGTTTTTCAGAGTGGCTGCACCAACCTGCATTCCCACCAACAGTGTAGGACGGTTCCCTTTTCTCCATATTCTCGTAATATCTGTTGTTTCCTAACTTCTTAATTTTAGCCATTTTAGTTGGTTGATATGTCCCTTAAGTCTCATTTAATGAATGGTAATCCCCCTTATCTGTGCCATTGCTTTCCATGGTTTCAGTTACCACGGTCAACCACAGTCTGGAAGCAGATGATCCTCCTTCTGACCTATTGTCAAAAGGTCAGTAGTCTACCTGGTGCTGTGTCACAGTGACTACATCATTCACCTTACTTCCATCTCCTCATGTAGGCATTTTTTATCATCTCACATTTTCCCAAGAAGGGTGAT
This sequence comes from Meles meles, assembly GCF_922984935.1. Lineage (NCBI taxonomy): Eukaryota > Metazoa > Chordata > Mammalia > Carnivora > Mustelidae > Meles > Meles meles. Next base: position 46,568,604 of record NC_060087.1, on the reverse strand, counting down.
TACACTACAGTAAGAGTTTGAGTGTGAGTCCATTTGTGTAACTTTTATTACATTATATTGTTATAATTGTTCTGTTGCATTATTGCTGTTAATTTTTTACAGTGCCTAATTTGTAAATTAAGCTTTATTGTAGGTATGTATGTATAGGAAGAAACATAGTATATAGGCTTTGGCACTGTTCATGGTTTTAGACATCCACTGGCGGTCTTAGAATGTACCCCGTGGATAAGGGGGACTACTGTATAAGATGCCCCTTCATCAGTTTTTATTTTTCTTTGCAGTATTTTTTTTTTTTAAAGATTTTATTTATTTGACAGACAGAAATCACAAGTAGGCAGAGAGGCAGGCACAGAGAGAGGGGGAGGCAGGCTCCCCGCCGAGCAGAGAGCCCGATGCGGGGCTCGATCCCAGGACCCCGGGATCATGACCTGAGCCGAAGGCAGAGGCTTTAACCCACTGAGCCACCCAGGCGCCCCTGCAGTATTTTTTGTTTTTAAAGAAATTGGCTCATTTCTCCCGAAGGATTTTCCACATTCTGTACTTTGTTGAGTGTATCCTATGATTTTTTTTTTTTTTCTTAAAGATTATTTATTTATTTATTTAAGAGAGAGTGTGCATGCACTTGAGCAGGAGAGAGAGAAGCAGACTCAGCGCTGAGTGCAGAGCAGGATAGGGGGCATGATCCCATGACCCTGAGTCCATGACCTGAACTGAAACTGAGAGTCAGACACTCAACCAACTGAGCCACCCAAGCGCCCCTGTATCCTTTGATCTGTTTTGATGTTCTCCAAGAACAAAGCACAGAAGTAGTTCTGGTATCCCCTATAGTTCCTATAAGTGGGTAGTTAGATCACTGCTGTTAAATAGAGATATAATATGACCCACATGTCCTATTTTTAAAAGTAAAATTGATTTTAATGCTGTATTTTTGCTTAACCCAGTATATCCAGAAATTATTTCAGTGTAAAACACATAAAAATTATTGATGGGCTATTTGATAGTCTCTCTATACTAAGTCTTGAAAATATAGTATCTGTTCATGCTTCTAGCATATCTCAATTTGGATGCTGTATTTTCCTCAGATATATTTGATCTGTAATTAGCTATCTTACACTTGATCTTAGCCGAGTAGTGGTATGTATTTAGCTATCTTAATTTTTACAATAGAAAAAACGAACTGCATACCCTAGTTTGTTACAGATATACTTAAAAGTTTTCTAGAAACAAAGTTTAATATCAGTTTTTAAGTCAGGCAACAATCATTAAAATCAGTAGTCACATGTGGGCTTATGGCTACTGTATTAGACAGCTCAGATCCAGAGGTTTGATTAGATTCAAGTTTGGGGGTTTGTTTTGGTCAAGACTACCTCATAAGTGACATTGTTAACACCCATCAGGAGGTTGGTGATGTCTGGTTATGGTTCTTTTTGTATGATTCGCAGTTGTGGTGGTTATTGCCTCAATTGATTAATTTGTCTGTGGTTGCAAAATGGTGATCTTCTTACCTTATTTTTATTAACTGGAATACTCTGAAGAGAGATTTCCTCTTATTAGTCATTAAGTTACCCTGAGGTACAGTTTGTGTAGGAAAGGTGGATATATATGCACTTGATTCTTTTATTTTACTAGTTTATAAAATAATGAGCTGGTTTCTGACATTGTCTAGATCTGTTCATTGAGTTGTTTGTTTTTTAAGATTTTATTTATTTATTTGAGAGGGGGAAGCAGGCTCCTTGCTGAGTAGAGAGCCGGATGTGGGGCTTGATCCCAGGACCCCAAGATCATGACCTGAGCCAAAGGCAGAGGCTTAACCCACTGAGCCACCCAGGTGCCCCTGTTCACTGAATTGTTTTTGTGTCATTTTGAACTTAATGGATTTAAACACGTGAGATGTATTGTACTCTGTTGTGGTTGTTATTCTTTTTTTTTTTTTCCCACTTTTTAAAAAATTTCTTTTCAGCATAACAGTATTCATTGTTGTGGTTGTTATTCTTGTTGATCAAGTTGCATCTTAGGCGGGTGGGAACCATTGGCTTCTGAATCATTTTGACACAATTCTTGCAGGCTTTTATGTCTTCACTGCTTTCTGGTATGTCCAGGCTCATCCTTAAGATCTGGCATTAGCCATTTCTCTCTGAGAAGTTCTGACTTCTTATAGTGAGAAATGCTGTTTAGCAACTACCATCTGAACACCAGAGTGCTCACGACTGCTGGGTTGCTCAGTTCTTCTAGGATGTTTCAGTAGACTGGGCTACAAGGTGCATTTTTTATTTTGGAGGAAAAATGTGAGTTTATATTGATACTTCGATTGAAATTGTAATTTTCACAGTTTAACATCATTGATTTTATGGTTGAGTCTCCCCAATTATTCTTGCTAAAAATCTTGGTTCCTAGCAACATTAACATAATTAACATATTTTACTTTATCCTATTCTGTATATAATGGTTTGAAAATCAGAGTGAGGTATTATTAGTAACAACTTATGTATGAATGCTATTGAAGATTTCCTTGAGGTCCTTTTTGCCGTTAAGCTAATAGCTTATTGGGCATATATGGCCAGCCATGTTCCTATATTTTAAAGTAATTTGAAAGAATTCTCTGAGTGTTTAACCAGCTTAATATATTGTCATGTTTCTTTGTTTAGTTTTTCATTTTTAAGAGGGTTGCTCATTTTTGCATTTTGACTTCTTTTTCCAAATTTATTTTGAAAATTTTCAAACCTACAGAAAAATTGAAAGTACAGTACAGTGAACACCCATATACCTTTCACTGTAGATTCACCAATGAACATTTTTCCAGTTTTTTCTCTCTCCATCTCTCTTGATTCCCTCCTTCCACACTACACATTTTTTGTTTTTGCTGAACCATTTGAAGGAAGTTACAGACTTCTACTCTAAATATTTCAGCATGCTAAGAACAAGGGATTCTGCTCCATAACTGCAATTCCATATTACACCTAAGAAAATTAACAATAATTTCATATCTAATATACTGCCCATATTCACATTTCCCCAGTTGTTCCAGAAGTGTTTTTTATAATTGTTTTAAGCTATGATCCAGTCAAGGTTTATGTATTGCTTTTGGGTGTTCTATCTTTTTAGTTTCTTTTAATGTGGAGCAGTCCCCTCACCTTCTTTCATGACACTGATCTTTCAAAGAGTCTGTGTGTTGTCTTGAATGGCTATGTTATGGATATGTTTATTTCCTTTCATTATTTTAAAAAAATTTTTTTTTAAGATTTTATTTATTTATGACAGAGTGAGAGATCACAGGTAGGCAGAGGGGCAGGTGGGGGGGAGTGGGGAGCAGGCTCCCTGCTGAGCAGAGAGCCCAATGCAGGGCTCGATCCCAGGATCCTGAGATCATGACCTGAGCCAAAGGCAGAGGCTTAACCCACTGAGCCACCAGGCACCTCTGTTTCCTTTCATTATTGTTTAATTTGTTCCACCTACCCTTGTGTTTCTTATGAATTAGAAATTCGATCTAGTCTGGAGACTTGATGGATTTGGGTTAAGTAATTTTTTGGCCAGAATATTTCATTGGTGATGCTGTGTACTCTATATTGCATCATGCCAGGAGATATGTAATGTGAGGATGTCCCACTATTCATGATGTTAAGCTTGATCCTCTGTTAAGGTATCAATTGCCAGATTTCATATCTTTGTAAGTGGTAAGTAATCTTTAGGGGGATTCTCTGGTATCTTTTGAATATCTTGTTCCGAACAGTTTTTTGACCCTGTGGTTTTCACATTTTGATTTAATTTTTTTTCATAATTCTGCAAAATTTTCATATGGTCTAAAGCTGAAAGTATAATACAAGGTACATAAAGAGAAGTTTCACTTTCCTTCTTGTCCCCTTTGCCTCCCTTCTGCTATGTGTAATCATTTTAATTAGTTTTTGGATGATCCTTTTTTTGTTGTTGTATTTTAAAAATACAAATATATTTGTATGTAAATATACTCATTCCTTCTCTTAGATGAAAAACAGCAGTCTGCTGTGTACCTTGCATATTTGCATATTTCAATTATAACCTATCCGAGAGACTACTTCTTAACAGTATATAGAGCTCTCTATAGAGATAAAGATAGATCTATAGAGATAAAGATAGAGATAAAGAGGGCTTTTCTAAAATATATATATTTATGTATACATTTCTGTGTATTCATGTCCTTCCTGTGCTTGAAGTCATTCACTGGTACCTCACCTCCCTTGGGATAAAGTCCAGACCTCTTATAAGACTTAAAAGGCCCTTGGGCACCTGGGTGGCTCAGTGGGTTGAGCCGCTGCCTTCGGCTTGGGTCATGATCTCGGGGTCCTGGGATCGAGTCCCGCGTCGGGCTCTCTGCTCAGCAGGGAGCCTGCTTCCCTCTCTCTCTCTCTCTCTCTGCCTGCTTCTCTGATACTTGTGATCTCTCTCTGTCAAATAAATAAATAAAATCTTAAAAAAAAAAAAAGACTTAAAAGGCCCTTTATCATCAGGCTTCTGCACGTCTCCAGCCTTGCCTCTTCCCCCAGCGTGCATGTGCACGCGTGCACATGCACACCCACAGTTGCTATTACTGATGTACTGAATTGCCCTTTTTTTGGCTTTTGAAATTTATTAAAACTGATTACGTTTTTGAATTGCTTTGATTTCCTTGAATGAACCATGGCATATCCTTGATTTTGCATGTGATGCTCCAGTCTGCATAGACTGTTCCTTCTCTCTGTCCTCACTGTTCATCCCGTAGGCCTGAGCTTAAGCATATTCCTGGAGGCCTTCTCTAGTCCCAGAGTCTGAGTTAGGTGCCCTTCTTATGTGCTGACCCAACACCATCTGTTTATCATTGTTTTGGTATTCACTGTGCAGTGTTCTGATTGTTTACGTATATGCCTTTCTCTGTTAGTCCATGAGCTCTGTAAGCACAGGAACCATGGCTCACAGGATATGAGGGCCCCAGTGCCTGGCATTTGGAAGGCATTCAGTAAATATTTGTTGACTTAAAGTGGCAGAAAGGCACAAGCCCAGATATGCATTGCAATATCCATAAGACCTAAAACCAAACTCAAATGGAATTTGCTCAGATGTGGTGATCTGAGCAGAAAGTGTGAGTTGCCTTATTCGTTGTGGAGCTGTAGGTGGAGTCCAGACCAGCCTGTGTGGGAGCCTCTAGGTCACCCTGGATGGTGCTGGCTCATGGCCTGGGCTGAGAGCCAGAGAGGGGCACCACCAGCTGCTCCTCCTAAGAGACAGAGAGGTTGACAGGGCCTGGGGGAAGGGCTAGAGATGAGAAAGTGGTATCAGCCTGTAATCTCCAGGGATGGTGGGATGGTTGCTGTAGGTAGGACCTTGTGGGAGGAGACGTGCTAGGGAAGAATAACCTGCCTTCGGCATGGAGCAAGTGCTCAGGCCCTGCTGGGTGGAGCATCTCTTGTGGGGGCCTGAGCTCAGGGACCGGGCCCCTCTTGATGTCGTTGGGCCTGGGGTTTACAGGATGCCCAGGCTGAGGAGGAGATCAAACAGGAGATGAATACACTGCAGCAGAAGCTGAATGAGCAGCAAAGTGTACTCCAGCGTATTGCTGCCCCCAACATGAAAGCCATGGAGAAACTGGAAAGTGTCCGAGACAAGTTCCAGGAGACCTCAGATGGTAAGATTTTTTTACCCCTTTTACTTTTACTGTCTAAGGTGAAGACAGAAGGCTGAAGTTACAGCAAGGGCCTGTTATACATCACAGCGGCTCCCATTTTTATGTGCTTTCTGGAAACTCCCAAGAGCCCTAAACAGTAGGGGTTAGTTACCACACCTGTCTTATAGAGCAGAAAACTGCTGAGGCTCAGAGAGGGTCATTGGCCTACCCAAGGTCACACAGCTGGTTGCTGGTTGACCCCAGGGTAGAATTCATGTTTGTGTGGCTCCAGGCCCAGGTTTCTTCCTTTGTGCTGTGTGGCCAGCCTAATGTTTGCAAGTGGTTGTGGCGCCATTTTCCTGGGATCCTTCCCAAACATTCTTCTCCCTTCGGGATGTCCCTGCTCTGTGAATTGTCATTTACAGGTCATTCTTGCCAGGGCGTGGTCCTCAGCCTTGGCAGAGCCTGGGCACTGAGGAGTCACCTGTCTTTCCCTTGTGGCAGAGTTTGAGGCAGCCCGAAAGCGAGCCAAGAAAGCCAAGCAGGCATTCGAACAGATCAAGAAGGAGCGCTTTGACCGCTTCAATGCTTGTTTTGAATCTGTGGCCACCAACATCGATGAGATCTACAAGGCCCTATCCCGCAACAGCAGTGCCCAGGTAGGCTGGAGTCCTTTACCCAGCTAGCGCCCACCATCACATTGCCCTGCCCTTTAGGCCTCCTTTCCCTGTCCTCATCTAGAACAGACCCAGATTCTGACCCATCTGCCTTCTCCCTAGGCATTCCTGGGCCCCGAGAACCCCGAGGAGCCCTACCTGGATGGCATCAACTATAACTGTGTGGCTCCTGGCAAACGCTTCCGACCTATGGACAACTTGTCAGGGGGGGAGAAAACAGTGGCGGCTCTGGCTTTGCTCTTTGCCATCCACAGGTAAGACTGCTCTTCCCAGGGCAGTTGACGGAGAGACTGAACTGAGGCCACCAGAGACTCTGGGGCCCAAGGACATGCAGAGATCTGCAGAGGTGAAGATGTTCTGGTGGAATCTGGATTGCGTCCCTGTTTCCCTACCTACTACAGCACATCTGGCCTTGGTTTCCTGGACCTGTCTTTCCCATCCACCCTCATCCACTCAGCATGCCCTCACTGGCCCCCGCATGTATTCAGTCCCACCACCAGGCTTTTGCTTACATGGTTGCTGGCTAATTAGACCTTTCTATGCAAATCTAGCTTGACCATCGCCACGCCTTCACATCTCATTTTCCTCCTCCTGTTCCTCTAGGAAGCCTGCTTTGACCAACTGTGGCATACCCTGACCTCCCCCTCCTAAATGCCAGTAATACTTGAATCTGACCCCCACAACTTAATACTTGATTATATAGCATCATTCAGTGAGCATTTCTTGAGGGCTGTTCTGTGCCAGACTCTTGGGGGATTAGGGACACAGATGTGTCAGACATGGTCTCTGTCCTTGAGGAGCTCATGGTCTAATGAAAGCCAGATGTGTAAACAGTGAGCTAAGTGTTGTAACCGGGTGAGTGTGTGTATGTTGTGGATGCACAGAGGAGGGACACCAACCCAGTGCAGGGGAGGGTGTGGGTGGCCAGGAAAGGCTTTCGAGAGCAGGTAACACTTGAGCAGGAAATGCAAAGGATGAGTAGAAGTTAGCCGAAGACACCAGGAGGTGTTCTAGGCAGCTGGGTGCCTCATGTGCCGAGAGGCAGGAAGCCACAACAGCATGGCGCAGGTGGGTGGGGTAGACCTCCAGGTAGCTTGGACAGAGTGGTCAGAGCCTAGGACAGCTCTATCTCCCCAGCCGGTCTGGAAGCTCTGGAGAGAACCATGTCTTCTGGTTCTGTAGAATCCTGGAGTACAAGGTTGGTTGCACAAGAGGGTTCAGTTGGTAAACTGACCTTCTGGGGCTCAGGCAACATTAAGACCTGGGTTTTTTAGTCTCTGAAGAAGTGGAGGGTGATGCTGGCCTGTGAGATGGGCCCTGGGGCTATCCTGCCTCACCCCTGCCCCCATCAGTGTCAGCTCACCTACTGGTTCCCTCCCAGCTACAAGCCAGCCCCCTTCTTCGTCCTGGATGAGATCGATGCTGCCCTGGATAACACCAACATTGGCAAGGTGGGTGCAAGGAAAGTGGGGCCCGGGAGGGAGGCCCCTAGGTTGGGGCTGGGTTTCAGGGAGCAACTCCTGAGTGTGCTCTAGCCGTTCCTGCTGCCTGCTCTCTGTGCCTGGGAGGCTGGGCCCAGGGCCATCCATCCACGCCGTGCTATTCAGTGGCCTCTCAGGCTCTCTTCCCCCTACCATCCACCCCTTACCCCATCCTCTACCTCTGGTTCTGACTGGAAAACACAAGGGAGTGTTAGGGCTTCAGCCCTGCTAAGTGCCTGGCGGCCCCTCCCACAGGTGGCAAATTACATCAAGGAGCAGTCGACTTGCAACTTCCAGGCCATCGTCATCTCTCTCAAGGAGGAGTTCTACACCAAGGCTGAGAGCCTCATTGGAGTCTACCCCGAGGTAGGGCGGGCCTGGCTCAGGAGCCAGCCCCACTCCCTGCCTGACTCCCCAGGGCAGGAAGGGAAGGCTGCAGTGGAGGGCCATGGGGGCGGGGGAGCATAGGGACTCAGGACCTGAACAGCCATCTGGGCTTGTTGGAGCCCTGCCCTAGAGGCTTAGCCGGCCCAGCTGGTTAGGGCTATTGCGTCTGGGGACAGGTGGAAAGGCCAGGCAGAGGAGCCAGACAGCAAAGAAAAGGAGGAGAATGCAGAGGTAGGCAGGGAGAAAAGGCACATGGGACCGAGCACATCCTCACACTCAGAGAGAACCATTGCCTGGGCTTTGGGCAGGTATGTAGGGAGGAGGGTTTGAGGCCCCCGGTCCTGGGGCACCAGACCCCCCCCCCTTAATTCTCTCCTTACAATTTCATTTTTCTTTTTCTCCCTCCTCCTTCAGCAAGGGGACTGTGTGATCAGCAAAGTCCTGACCTTCGACCTCACCAAGTACCCAGATGCCAACCCCAACCCCAATGAGCAGTAGCAGTAGTTCTGCCCTCCTGCCCTGTCTGGATCCCTAAGCTGCCCCTCTCCCAATCTCTGGATATTTGGCTCCCAACCTTCCCCTACCTCCCGTCCCTGTTTGGTATAGTCATGGAATTTAGGCATTGCTGTCAAGCACGAAGAGGAACAGAGGTGATATTAGGTCTGGAGCAAAAATTCCTGAGCTTCAGGGAGCATCCTGGCCTTTGGAAGGAGGTGCTGAGCTGAACTGAGCTGAACAGGGCCATCTGTCCATTCCCTATCTTCCCCTCTCCCAGACCTCCCCCCTCCTCCCATCACCCATAATCATGGGTTGGGCCCCTTGCATCTTGCTTGTGTGTGGGTATGTATGTGTGTATATATGTGTCTGCATGTGTGCATATGGGTGTGCTTGCAAAATAATAAAAGATTGGAGATCCATTTTAGAAGGAGCCTAGGCTGAATTTGATTCCAAGAGAGCTTAGTATGACAGCACCCCAGAGCTGGGCAAAGGTATTCAGGACCTCATAGGAATCAGTCACATGAAATTGCCCTCATTCACTCATTTGTGTTTTTGTTCATTTGTGTATTCATCAGACATATATTGAGCACCTTCTATTTGTCAGGCTCTATTCTAGAAATACAGAGCTAAATCAGATATGATCTCTACGCTCCTACCAAGGAGATGCAGTGGGTTCATGGTTTCTCATGGTCAGCTGAATCATATTTATAGGTACTTTGAGTTTGAGAAGAGGATGATCACCTCCAGGCTTCCTGGAGAAGGTCACATTTGAGCTGAACCTTGACAAATTGGTAGGATTTGGTTGGGCACTAGGAGTGGAACCTGGGCTCTGGGGACAGACATTTGTGGGTTCTAGTCCTTTTTGTTAAATCACTAGTTTGATGTTGGGCAAGTCATTTGACCTTTCTGTGCCTCAGTTTCCTCATCTGTAAAATGGGGCTAACAATACTACCTACCTCATAGGATTTAATGATGTCAAGCTCCTCACTGGGAGCCAACTAGGTGCCAACCTCTCAGAATATAAGCCTTCTCATACCTGGACCCCTGAGGGCTCTGATCCCAGTTGTTGGGGACAGAAAGAACCTCCAGATCTGGGAGATGCTAAATGCCTTGGTTACTGAGAAAGTTCCAGGGCACTGATGGGGTTTACCCGGTAAGTGAAGGGCTTAAGGAAGCCTATAGCTTCAATCATGTATGGTAACCAGGTGCCTGGGCCCCAACCCAGGTCATGAGGAAGTCGGGGAGAGGTAGCCTGGGCCACATCCCGGCCGAATGTGTGTGAAGTTCCGTCTGGGAACTAACCTGTGTCAGCTACAGGGACCGTGCAGAGGCAGCAGAGCCTGCTGCCATGAGGTCAGCCTATGCTCGTTCTCATACACTGTCAGACCATCACCTTGTCCTGATTGTATACCGCATTCTTGTTTCTTCAAAGTTAAATTTGTTCCAATTACTCAAGTGACTCATGAATCCATTCTCTAAGACGTCAGATTTATAAGTAGAGCTAGCCGTGTTTGACTACCATTGCCCGTCCCCCTCTAAACTGCTGTTATGTTTGTTGTACATCCATCTAGACAGTTTAAAGACTTTGACATATATGAGCTCATTGAAAATATTGTGTCTTTAATACAAATGGTATATTGAGTCGTTCTGCAATTCGCTTTCCTTGTTTAACAGTTTTTGAGATCTATGCATGTTTTTGCTAAATGTAGATTCAATTCATCCTTTGTAATTGCCGTATGGAGTGCCATCATGACTCTATCACATCATACCCATTTCTTTTGTGATAGCTAGTTAAGACTGTTTTCTCTTTTTGCTATTACAAAATACAACACAGGAACATATGTGTGTGTGTGTGTGCGCGTGCGTGTGCACGCACACATGTGTATATGAGTTTATCTAGGGTTGCTTCCTAGAAGTTGAATTGCAGAGTCATAGACTATTTATATTTTTGTTTTAAATAGAGGCTTCCAAATTGCCCTCCTGTACTATTTACTCAATCTTTTTCTTGAGGTTGTCTTAGGTGTAACATTGTTATCTACTTCAGTTTCATCCTAAGTAGTGATATCCATGAAACCATGGGTTTGATATGCTAATTATGTATTTTTCTAATACATATTAAAAGGCATAACTCAAAATAAATTTGTGTTCAACCAAAGAAGTCACATACCACCAGTGGTACATGTGCTATAGTTTAGGAAATGCTGGCATATCTGAAAGCACAATTTGGGAGTCGCCCTGGTTCAAATCCTACCTGTAGAAACTTGAGCTCATTACTTCACCTCCCTGGATCTCAGTTTCCTCACATAGAAAGGGATTTAATCTGTGCCCTACTTTGCAGCAATGTAGGGAAGATTAAGTGTGCTGGAAGGAGTTTGGCTGACACCTAGATCATCCCAGGCCTTTCAGGGTAGCAATTGCTATTTGCCCCACTTTACAGATGAGGAAACTGAGGCCCAGGAAGGTTAAGTGACCCAGCTACCAGGTAACAGTAAGAATCTGAACCAGGCTCCCCCACCCCCCAATTCAGTCTTGTGCTTTCTCCACTACAAGGGTGGTTTTCAACCTTGGCTGTGCACCAGAATCACTTGTGAAGATTTTTCTTTTTTCTTTTTTAAAAATCAAAGCAATATATACACTGATTAGGAAGTAAAATAGTACAGAAGGGCTTACAATGCAAAGCAGCTGTTCCTTGCTGCACCCCCATATCCAAAGGATGTGGAGCTCCTTGCTCTGGTCCCACCCCTGGATATCTAATTCAGTAGGTGTGGATAATAGTCTGGATACCTAATTCTTACCTCACACGGTGGAAAGGATTAGATGAGATGCCTTGGACTAAAGCCCTGGCCCACAGGGACACAAGTGCTGCAGAGCACTTAGGTCCTAAGGATCAGAGAGGTGAAAGGCTTTGTCCTAGAATCCAGTGGGTCATTGGTAGAATCTAGACTTCAACTAGGAGGGATCTCTGCTTGCCTAGTGCTTTCCCACTGTGCCGCACTGCTTTCTGTCATCACAAAGGAGCATGTGCTCAGTGAAGGCTGTGCTCAGGTGAGAGCTTTTGGCACAGTGTGTTTCCAGGAGTAAGCTAGATCCAAATAGAATCCCTAGGACTTGTTGGAGGATGCTAGGTTGACTCCCTTATACCCTGGACCCAGTAGCCTTGGTCTAGGGAGTTGAAGAATGCTCCATGACTGTGTTTACCTTTAACTGGGCACTTCACTCTGGGAATCACTGTGTTGCCCACCAGGTACATAAACATGAGTCAAATCTTTACCCTGCCTTGAGGAGCTCATTAGTTAGGGGAGGCAATTCCTAGAACAGCCGTTAACCATGCAGTCTGATAGCCCTCTGAAAGGAGTGTGGAAAAGGAAGGGCCTGTAGCTTATACAGAGGTTCAGGGAAGGCATCCTCTAGTCTAGGAGGTGACACCTGAGCTGAGTCTTGAGATCCTGGTAGGAATTACCTAGTTGAAGTGGAAGGAATTTTCAGGGAGTGGGGACAGTATGCACAAAAACCTGAAGACAAGAAACAGCAAAACAGTTAAGAAGTACTGAAACAAGGTTTCAGATCTCAGCAGAGTTCAGATTTCTCTCATGAGACAGTGTGGTTCCCAAACTGGCTATGCACCAGAACCACGTGGAGCATTCTGGGCCCCAGCCTCAAAAAGTTTGATTTCTGTAACTGGGGTGAGGCCTCAGGATCTTGAGTGCTTAGAAAAATAAGCACATGACTGTAGGGTATAGCCAGCTTTGGGAACTGTAGCCCGAAGGCAGTGTGGGAGCCATGGAATGGTTTTAAGCAGGGGAGACGCTGGGTCAGATGCGAATTTAATAAACCTCTTTCTGGTCAGCCACTGGAAATGGATTAGGTTAAATGTGCATACTGTATGCTCCCACGCCTGTAGTTTCCCCGTTGGCTCAATTTCTCACTGTGTGTTTGCTTGTTTTGTCTCTGAGTAAGCAGAAAGCACCACAGGGATGGGCCTGGGGTTATCTTGCTACCGGCATATCCCCAGCAAAAAGCACAGTGCCTGACCCAAAACAGGCACCCAATAAATAGTTTTTGAGTGAATGAGTATGCGAATGAATGCACTTGTGATGGAGAATGGAGACAGATCAGCTAGGAAGCTGTTGAGAAGCCCAGGAGGCCTACTCAAGGGCAAGGGCAGTGGGAATGGATTGGAGGCAATAAAAGTGTGAGCCAGACTTGATGATTGAGGATCACTGGATGTGGAGGGTGACTGAGAGGATAGAATGAGTGCCCATCAGTAGCCCAGATTCCTACCCTATTCCAGTCATTCTCTTTCCTCATCCATCTAAGTCAGAATCTCCTTCCAGCCTCAGCTACTGGAATTCTTCCCTCAAGTTAGTTAAAAGTTTCTGTGTGTTGTGTGGTCCCCTCCCTCCCCCTCTCCCCCAAGCCATTGATTCATTCATCCAGTTCAATAAATCTTGGCTAAGCACCTCCTGTATACAGTGAGGCTCTTCCAAGCCAGGACTCTGACTCCCTCTTTCCTACCTCAAGAGATGTTTTTGAGGGCTTCCCCAGGTAAGACTCCCATTCCTTAGACAGTAACCTAAAGTGAGATGCCCAGATGTCAGACCTGTAAGGGAACTTACAGACTTTGTCCAACCCCCTCCTGAGGCCCTGGGAGGGGAAGGAACTTGCCCAAGGTCCCATTACTAGAAAGTTTCAGAGCCAGAAGTGGAACCTACGTTCCCTTTCCACATCACCACTAGAGCCTTGATCTCTCCCTTCACAGATACAACAGGCAGAGGTGGCTAGGGAGAAGGTGGGACTTAGGTTGGCCTTGAAGGTTGGTGTATTGGACAGGCCAAACAAGAAGCTTGCCAATTACACTGCCCCCTTCTGGAAACTGTCAGCAAACCTGCCATGCCCACTTCTAAGGGGTTTCTTAAGCATGAGTTGCCATGCTCTGTACCATGTGACCTCACAGTTCTGGCCACAAATGGTTTGGGATAGTATCTGACTCAAGGACAGCCAATCTCTAGGCCATAGCCTATTAGGTGGACGGGTGTAAGAACTCCACCTCATAGGGATGGCCTGTATCAAATGGCCTCCAGGGAGGCTAAATGTGAGGCATTCAGAAGTGAACTATTAATTAGCATTTAGCAAGACAAAAGTGGTGATGGATGAGGGGTGCCAGAAGCTGAATAGAAAAAGCAAGGAGAAAGCTGCAGGGACCATGAAACATATCATGAGAACATGGGGCCACAAGGTAGCAGAAGCCATGAAGCAGCAAGACAACATTGGGCCAAAAGGACACAGAAGCCATGAAGCAATAGGAGCCACAATGTAGCAGGAGCCACGAGGAACAGAAACCATGAGACAAAACCCTGAATGTGAGATCCATGAAGCAGCAGAAGGCTTGAATGACAAGATCCAAGAGGCAGCAGAAGCAGTGAGACTCTCAGAGCCACAAGGTAGTAAGGCAACAGGAATCGAAGAGGCTGCAGGAATGACCAGGCAAACAGAAGCTACAACACAAGAGAAGCCCTGGATGAACTGGAACCGAAGCCCTGGAAGCCAAGAAGCTGCAGGAGCCAGGAGGCCAAGAAGCAATGAGGCCCCCGAAGGCCAAGCAGTAGCAAGGAGGGTAGCAGGAAAAAAGGAAAAGAAAGAAAGGTAGTCTAAGTAGCAGTAGGAGGAGTATAAATACAGCCAGAAAGAAATTGAGTCACCATTTTGGGAAGCACTAGAGAAGGGAGCAACAGATGCCTGCAGCTGAGGGGGTGACATGATAAGCCAGGCTCTAGAGCTGCTTTGGATCATGAACCATTTTTGAGTTTCTGTTCCTCCATGAGGCTGCCTGTGTAGCTGTTTTTGTCTTCCTTATTTCCCTATGAATGCTTCAATAAATCTCCATCACTAATCTGAGTGTGTCTGTTCTTGTAATCTAAAAGAAGTTAACAGTGGTGTGCACTGTAGATGGGTGGAAAGCAGGGCAGAAGGTCTTCCATGTGGGTTTGAAACCAGACACAGGTGGGAAGTCATTCTTTCTTTCACATCCTCACTGGCACAGGCATTTCTCATTCATTTACGTACTGGCTTCTTTTTCTCATTCGTTCAGCCACTCGTTCATCTGTTCACCTATTAGTGGAGAATTCATTCATTTTCATGTATTCTGCACTCAGGCATTGATGTAAGTATTCACTCGTTTGTTGGCTCCTTTGTTCTTTCTCGGATCTACTTGTCATCACTTTTGCCCCCATTTGGTCAGCAAGCACACATTGTGTTTTTGCATTATGTCAGGCCTTGTGCTAGGTTCTGGGCATGAGATATACTCCCCAGAGTCTAGGAATTCACAGTTTAATTGGGGACGCAGGTGAGTGCACCAAAGGTGAGAGATTATAGAGCAGAAGTCTAGATGAGGCAGGGTGAGAATATAGGACCATTCCTCTGTGGGATGGGGTAGGATGGAGGGAGTACTCAGGCAAGCCTTTATAGAGAAGGGGCTGCTTGAACTGAATCTTGAAGGAAGAGTTGGTGTTTACCTTGTAGAAAGGGTAACTATAGAATATTCCAAGCAGAAGAGCTGCCTAAGTAAAGTTCTATGAAGAGTGTGGAAGTGCATGGATTTTGGGGGGAATGGATATTGGAAAAAGTGGTAAAAACCAGGCAGTCGGGCTTAGGAAGCTGTAGAAGGGGAGTAGCAGAGTCAGATTGGTATTTTAGGAAGATCACTCTGGTAGCCAGTGTGGAAGATGGTTGCAAGCATGAGATACTGACCCAAGTAATATACCTGGGAGAGAGAACATCTAAGTGTAATAATTAGGGGCACAAATGAAGACTTGGGAGTCCCTGAGGAGCAAGGAAAAAGTTCTACCAGGGGACCAAGGAAGACTTTGGAGGTAGAATTTGAGCTGAGCCTTGAAAAATAAGTAGAGGATCCCAACTGGTAGACCGGAGTAAGCGCTCTCCAGGCCTGGGAGATGAAAACAAGCCAGGAGGTGGTGTAAATGGGATGACTGCAGGCTAACAAAGTTGCAGTTTGACTGCAGAAGAGCTGCACAGAAGGGCAAGGCAGGAAGGGAGACTGCAAGTTTCCTGAATTTTTTTCTATTCTGCCGCCATTAGGTCTGCAGGAACAAGGGAATTTGGAGGAAGTAGTGGGCAGGAGTGTCCTTCTGTGTTTTTAAAAATTAAATACGTGTTCATTTTAAAACAAGTAATGCAGGCACGTTATGTAGAAGACATCAGTAAACTTAAATCAGTTACAAAAAGATATGAAAAGTGAGTTCCACAGCCCCATTCCCACTCTACCACCTTTCTTTATCAGCAACCACTTTTAGTTATTTCTTCTGATTGTGACCTCCATTTCTAAGTATTGTGTTATGTGAGCATTTGTCTTTTATCAGTTTCAGACATTAATCCATTGGTGTCCTGCTATGATAAATTAGATTACACTGAGTTCAATTCTTGTCTTACCTGCTTCTCATTTGATTTAGTTTCTGTACTACTTTTCTGAATTTAAATAGCACTTTTGTTTCATTTTCCATGACTTAGAGACAATATTTCTTAACAACCAGAACTTTGTTAGATGAGAATGTCTTTTCTTTTTTACACCGTCCGCTGTCAACCTCCCTAACTTCTGTCATCTGGTCTTTTTATATTGTCAAAATTGATAACGTTGAATTCTGTAATCATGATTTAAGATTTTTGGTATGCGCGTTGTCTGTAGCTTGATAGTTTGATTTGGGAAGTTGAAAAGTGGTAAGTGATTATATTAATATAACTGTAAATATTCACTGAAGAAGCCATTTAATGTACTTTTTATAATTTTTCCTTGTAGTTTTTAATTTTTCCCTCAAGTTTCTAATTCTCTTATCTTTCACTGCTTTGACTTTATCATGTATTCTAATTTTTTTCGTCTCAAAAATCTCTATTACATTAAATATTCCATCAAGCTTACCCCCCCCCCCCCCCAGGACATCTTTTTCCTGGAGCTCTCTTATACTCTTTCTCAAATCTGAACTAGTTGCTATCTAGGCTGATGCACGGGCTGTCATTTTGGAACCTTCCTTCTCTGCTTTGCTTGTTCATATCCACTATTTGTTAGTTCTCAGGGTTTGTTTGTTTGTTTTCTTATTATTTTGATGGAGCACATCCTCAAGTAACTTTCTCAGAAAAGTTTGTAGGAGTTAGACTTCCTGTCTTTGCATGTCTGAAAAGATCTTTATTCCATCCTTATATTTGGCTATAAAGCTTGAGGTTCAACATCATTTTCCCACAGTACTTTGAAGGCATTGCTCCACTTTCTTCTAGCATCAAATTTTGATGATAAACAGTCTGTTAACAGTCTGAGTCTCATGGCTTTATAGGTGACTTTCCCTGCATCTTTTTTTTTTTTTTTCTCCTTCCAGGATCTCAATGACACAAATGTTAGATCTTTTGTTATAGTTTCACAGGTCCCTAAGGTTCTGTTCACTATTTTTTCCAGTCTTTTTGTTTTTCAGTTTGGGTGTTTCTATCGTTCTCCAAGTTCACTGTGTCCAAGTTCACTGATTCTTTACTCTGTTTTCTCCATTTTGATGTTAGCCCAATCCTTTAAGGTTTTTGTTTCGGTTATTGTAGTTTTCAATTTAAAATTTCCATTTGATTCTTCTTTTTATCTTTTTTCTTTACTGATAGTTTCTATTTTTTAATTTGCTTTAAGCATGTTCCTAATTGTACATTGAGGCATTTTTATGATGCCTCCCTTGTCAGATAATTTTTAACACCTCATATCAGTGTTGGAGTCTATTGAGCGTCTTTTATCCTTTCAGGTTGAGATTTTCTTGGTTCTTGGTATGATGAGTAATTTTTGAAACCTGGGCATTCTGTTTCAGCCTGCCTCCTCAGACACTGTTCCAGCAGTGAAAGAGGAGACACTGCCTCATTACTGCCAGGTGGGCATGGAAGTCTAGTTTCTGTTGACAACCGAGAAGGAGGGTTTCCTCATTCTTGGGTGGGGAAATAGGAGTTGAAGCTCCCTACTCAAACTTCTCTGATAACCACCCCAGTATTGAGGGAGAGGGGTGAGTTTTTACAGCCAGTGAGGGTCAAAGTCTAAGCTCCACACTTGACATTTGCTGGTGGGACCTTCTTAGGTTTATATTACAGTGCCCCAGGATTTTAGCTGTAGTTGGGGAGAGAAACAGGGAAAAGTACTTCTCTACCCACCTACCCACCCCCACTTTAGTTATTTTTAAAAAATTATATTCTTGGTGTTCTGAAATTTTATAGTTATGTGTTTAGGTTTGGGGTTTTGTCATTTGTAGTGTTGGTCACTCGTTAGGTCCCTTCATTTTGAAGTTCTTTAACTCTGGGGAATTCTCTTTTTTATTGAATACATTGCTCCCTTCCGATTTCTTTGTTCTCTCTGGGAACTCCTTCTGAATTGATCTTTGGTAGTTTTTATCTGTTCTCTCCCTCAATCTCGTTTTCCCTCCCTCCCTCCCTTCCTAGTTCTCTCCCTCTCTTCCTTTTGGGAGTAGATTGAACTTTTTTATCTTTCAACTATTCTATCAAATTTCTTTTCTTTTTGACAATCACATTTTAAAATTTCCAAATATCCATTCATGTTCCTTTTCCTTTCTTACAGCATCCAGTTCTTGTTTAGTGGATGCCCTAGTATCTTGACTCTCTGGGTACAATAGAGGTATTTTTATATATTTTTTTTCTTTTCAAAAAAATATGTTTCCTTTGTGGTTCATTTTACCCTGTTTGCTTATTTTGGTCTCTCTTAATTTGTGGCTGTTTCTCAAATGCCTGGTAATCCATGGTCGTATACTCATATTTAGGAATTTAGCAACAAATACCTGATTGGAAGCTCTGTGGATGGGGGACAGTGCTAGGTGACTGGTGGCTTCCCTTTAGGATGATTGGTGGAGAACTGACTGCTATGCTGCAGAGTCCCCCAAATGCCAGAATGCAAAGATCTTTTCTCTGAGGTTCAGTTTTGTTAATTAAGAACCCTCCGGGTTTTGCCTAATGGGTAGACACCTGGCTGCTGTGAATTGTACACAAGGGGTGGGTTAATGATTTGATATACAACCTTCCAATTAATCTCCCTGTTTTCAGCCAATATCTCACCCACTTTATATCATACCTGGCATTGTTAAGACTCAAGACATTCCAGGCTTCTGCAGAGAAAGATCAACTCCTTCCTCGGTGGCCTCATCTCCATGCATACTCCAGGCTATGGCTTTCTCCACCATGCTCCATCAGTTACCATTCCTCCATTACTTTCTATCTTCCAAAAATGTGTTGAAACCTCTCTTTTGCTGATGGACCTGCTCTCATTCTCTTCATCATTGTGTTTTTATACCTTTTTTTAAATTCCTTTACTATCATTTTAACAAGGTCTCAGGTGGGAGTGGAGATAAACACATGGTAAGTCTGCCATCTTGACCTGGGAATCTACTGGTCGATAACGGTTTGTTTTTAATTTTTCTGGTAATTATCTTAATATTTCTAAATAATATGCAGATTTTTCTATTTATCAACTTATTTATCACTTTTAGACATTATCTGTTGACTTCCTGCTATTTAAATCACCCAACTACCCTCCTCCCATGCACCCACTATAGCTCTATTATTAATTATATAGCCTCTATTCCTTACCTTGGTACTTTTAAATAATAGACTTATACTCCTTTCAGTCTCTCAACTTCTGTCATTTATACTTTTATGTTAATAAGATTAATAGCATTTACATTCTGGTCTATAACCATAATTAAGTCATCCATACTTAGCTGACAGATCACTCTAAAAGGTTAAAGTCAATAAAGTGTTGATGTTATTATAATTATGTAAATGTTGTTCCCTGCCACTCCAATTAGTGTACTAGGATTACATTTCTTTTCTTATGCATTTTTTCCTGGGAGTTTCTAATTGCCTTTCTTTTTTCCTTGCATTGTCTGACTTTATCTTCTTCTTAAGTTGTTCCAAATTCTCAAGGAAAGTATAAAATCGTTTGAATCCCCTTTTTTCCCAGATACCTTCCTCCTGGAGCCTCCGTCTTCCTGCTCCAATTTGGACTGATTGCTCTGTAGGCCTGCAGCACAACTGTCATCCTGGGACGTCCCTTCATTACTCTTCTGGGCTGGACCCAATCTTTCCTGGACCCCATATCTTCCTCTTTCTTAGTTTACTCCTTTGTAGTGGACTTTGTGGTTGTTTTCCAACATCCATTCCTCTCCTCCCCCACTGTGTGACAACTATACAATTTGAGTGGGGTCGACCCCGCTGCCAGCTCTAGGTATAGTCCTTTATTGGTATAAACCAATCTGAATATCACGCCCCCTTGCCACAGTGATGATTGGTTCAGGGATGATCCAGTCACACTGAAATTTAGGACTTTTGTTCAGTTTTTGAGGGAAGAGGTGGCCTATCTTCCCTTGGATATGAACAAAGAAGCATGTAGCAAAGAAGCATGCAGAAGGCCTACCTGAGGATGGAGCTGACAAATGAAGAAGGCAAAAGAATCACAGAGGAATGGAACCATATTCCTGATCATAGCATGCCCGAAGTCTGCCCTGCCTACGAACTTCTCAGTTAAGTGAGCTAATAAATTACGTTTGTTACTTAAGCTGGCTTGAATTGAGTTTTATATTGTTTGCACCTGAAAGTGTTCTTAGAATTTTTGCTGTCTCCTTTTGGAGAGGGAAGGAGTGTGTTTTTGGTTATATGAGGCACTATGTTAGGTGGAAGCATTTTTGTAGAGTAACTTTGGGAAGAAGGGTGTATGTGGATGTTCGGCAACCAAAAGAGTGAACTCTAGTGGCTGCCTGGCATCTAAATCATCGTGTTTGGGAGAGCCCCACTCCCGTGAGTCTTGGTGAGAGGCAGGGTTTCACTTCTTGCTGTGGGAACTAAAGGAGGTCAGAAACTTCTTTCTCTGCCCACCGGGCACAAGGGTTGAATATACTCTGTTCATGGCCTTGAATCTAGAGTCAGCAGTACAGGGAAGACAGGAATATACGAAATTAACATATGGATGATAGATTAGGAGGATATATTTGCAATGTGCAAAACTGGCAAAAGATTAGTAACTAGAAAAGAAGATAATAAACCTAATAGGAAAATAGGCAAATGATATGAAGAGTAACAGAAGGAGAATCTTGAATTTACACAAGGGGAAAATTGAATATATGAAGGCATTTTCAACTCTGCTAATAATTAGAAAAATGAAAATTAAAATAACAAATCACAAGAATGCCAACATGCAGAAAGTCAGATATTATCAATTACTGGTGAAGTTGTGAAGGAAAGGAAAATTGTGGGTGGAAGTGTGAACTGATAAAGGTATTCTAGAGATTAATTTGGCAGTACTTCCTGAGGTTCAGTCTGTGTAGATCCTACAACATAGCAACTGCACTCCTGAATATATATTCCAGAGAAATATATTCCTGGGGAATTTTCACACAGTTCCTTAAGGAAATATAATTGAGTTTTGTTCTAGCGTTGTTTGTGTTTAGTGAGGAATTGGAAACAATCTAGGTGTCCATCACCAAGGGGCCAGATAAGTGAACTGTGGTATATTTATAAGATGGAAAATATAAAACAATAAAAAGAAAGGAGCTAAATTTACTGTAGCCACACAGATAGGTCTCCAAAGCCCAGTGTTGAGTGAAAAGGTAAAAACAGCATGAGATTGACAGCATAACACCATTTAGGTAATTGTCAAACAACACTGTCTATTTTCATGGGTGTGCACATATCTAAATATGTGAAAGATGGATTGGAAGTGTATATATGTGAAATACACTCAAGTCGCTCACTCTAGTGGGCAGTAGAATGGGAACAGAGATGGGAACTGAAAGCAGAAAATAATAATTCAATGAAATAAAGCAAAAGAGGGGCCTTGAATGCACTGAGGAAAATAATGTGCCATGGATTGAAGAGCATGAGTAAGACAATGCTGAAGTTGACCATAAATAAATGGGACCAGACAGGAGGATAGCTGGAGTTCATCTGTAGTGGTGTGTGGTGGTAGGATGACCTCCGGGGGTTGTAGCAGTGGGGGTAGCAGCATTCTAACCTGGCTGTTCCCACAGTGTGCCTTAGCTATGGCTTCCATGTCTCCACGCTTCTGTGAACTACATGATAACCTTGTAATAAGTACCTTTTCTGCTTAAGTTAACTAGAGTCAGTTTCTGTTATTGGCATCCAAGAATCCTGACTGAGATGTCATGCATTTCGTTGGAGAACATCTTCAAGTAACTTCCTAAGAAAGGTAAAATTTGGTGTCATTGCATGTCTGAAAATGTAGCATTATTTTATCTTCATATGTGGGTGATAGTTTGGCTTTAGAATTCTATGTTCAAAATATTTTTTCTTCTGCATTTTGGAGGTACCGCATTTAGCATGTAGTGCTGCTGATTAGAAGTTGTGTGCTAATATTATTCTCATTCCTTTCTTGGTGACCTATTTTCCTCACCTCTGGAAGCTTACTGTTTTCTCCCATCATATGTTTTGAAATATCTAGTGATGAGCACAGGAGTGTGTTTTTGCCCCGTCTGTTTTGCTGGACACCTGGTCGTTGGGCTTTTCCAATTTGAAGACTCATGTTCCTCTCCTCTGAGAAATCACAATGTTTGCTTGCTTTCTTAATTTCTTTCCTTTATTTTCTCTGTTCTCTCATTCTGGGCCTCTTAGTAGTTGGGTGTTGGATCTCCTGAATGATTATCTTTGTCTTTTTATTTTCTCTCATAGTTTCCGTGTCTTTGTTTTTTTATTCTGCAACCTGGGACATTTTCTTTCTTTTTTTTTTTTTTAAAGATTTTATTTATTTATATGGCAGACAGAGATCACAAGCAGGCAGAGAGGCAGGGAGAGAGAGAGGAGGAAGCAAGCTCCCTGCTGAGCAGAGAGCCTGATGCTGCGGGGGCTCGATCCCAGGACGCTGGGATCATGACCTGAGCTGAAGGCAGAGACTTTAACCCACTGAGCCACCCAGGCGCCCCCTGGGACATTTTCTTGAATTTATCTTCTATTGTACTTTTTTTCTTTTGGGAGTCATTTTACATTTCTAAGCTCTCTTTCTTATTCTCCAAAGGTGTCTTTTTCATAGCATCCTTTTCTTTAATGGATGCAATATTCTGTGGATGCAATCATCATTCTGTGTATGTGTGCTTAATAGAGCTTAACTGGAGTCTTCGAGATTACATGATCATTACCAAGCCAGGAAGGAAAATTGTAAATGGATATCAAATATTAACCTCTCCAAGAGAATGGCACCCATGCCCCTCTGAATGGGGCTGCCTACTGGCTCTCTCTCTTCTTAGCCCCCAGCACTGATACCATGTGTGGGCAAGATGATCATCCAACAACTGTATGGTTTTGGCCATGGGCTCAGATCTCCAGCTCTCACCTTGTCACCAGAAAAAGGAAGTCATTGTTCTGTTCCCTACTCCCAGGCCTACATGAGGCAATCACAATAGTCAGCAGCACATCTCAAAGAGTGGATTGTTTTTAACATTAAAGAATATGTATGGCGGAAATGACCATCCTGTCTAGTTCCTTTTTTACAGTCTTTCCTTCAACAGGAGCCAACAGCACTCCAAGCCGGCATCTCTCTTGATGTGGTCCCTACTGAGTTATCTTCTGTGAGCAAAGGCCTGGGCAAAAATATGCACACACATCTCTCAGGAGCAAATAATTTTCAGGGACAGTCCAGTCCAAACCCATGTTTGGGATAAAAAACGAACTCAGTGGAAACATAATGCTGTTAAAGGACACCCAACCCATGTCACTGCTCAGAACATTTAACATTTGAATCAGAGTGGATAACATGTGCTGAATGTTTACTCTGTACCTGGCACTCGAATTACCTTCATTTCATGAAGAAGGAAAGTGAGGTTCCCAGGTGTCACTCACCCGGGATCACAGAACTAATAAATGGCAGACAGGAAATTGCACCAGGACTGTCAAACCACAGTCACCCCACGTAAGCGCTACGTGGTGCTGTACTGGTTTCCACCAGTCATGTTACCATTAATGGTGCTAGCACAATTCTCTCTAATATCGGGGCACAGATACCTGAGATACCTTAGTCTAAGTAACAAACTCATTCTGATAAGTTTGCTTCCAGGACGAATTGATGTCCTTTCCTCTGGAGACAGAAAACTGCTACGAGCTTTTGGTTTTTTTCTGTTTTCTTTCTTTTTTTCTTTTTTCTTTTTTAATATGTTTCTTTCAGAGAAACCCTAACACTTTATTTCTAAATTTTATTTTTTCATCAAAGTAATGCTTGCATATGTTTAAAAAAATACAGTAGTGCTGAAGAGCTTACAAGAAAACCCAGCAATACCCTGTCCCCTCCCACTGCAAGCCCCTGCTTCCTAGAGGCAACTACATAAAATGATCTTACCAGTCTTTGGCTGTTTCTGGCATTTACCACTCCCAGCCCCCTTCCCCTTTGTCATCTCCTTGTCAGGGTGAAGAGCCAGATACTTTCTTAAGCTTCCTTGCAGCTAGAAATGGTTATGTGTCCCAGTTATGGCCATGAGAGGTTTGCTGGGAAGGGGTGGGGGGCGCTTCTGAAAAGGGTTTTGCTTTCTGAGACATGCAGAGCTGACACTGTCCCTTTCCTCCTCTCTTCCTTGATTAGAGTCGTGCTGCCTAGAGCTGTGACAGCAATCTTGTGACAGCGAGGGGATGAATATGAGGGTGAAGATGCAACATATGAAGGAAGAAAAAGTTAGAACCTAATTTCCTGATGGCATCATTGAGCAGCTGAACCCATGCCACACTGATGTTAATAATAAATTAACTTACTGAAAAATAAATGAATGAATTAATAAAGCCATATGTGTTCAAGGCACTGTCATTTTGGTTTTGTGTTGCTTGTAGCTGAAAGGGTTTTTACTGAAGGACCACCATGTTTCTATATATCTATACTATTTCTTCTTTTTATTGAAGTATAGTTGACCTGCAATATTATATGACTACTGTTTCTTAACTTAGCAGTCTGAGACATTATCTCAAAATCTCCTTATAGTAGAAGAGGATTTTATGCCCCTCCACACACATATCCCTGTATCTCCCCCCTTCACTCTTCGGATATGTTTATATCCCAGTTTCTAGTAAATCAGTAGTTGCCACAGAGCCAAGAATTGTACTGTAATGACCTGGCTTTATTTTACCTTTTTTTGTAGGTAAGCAATTATTTAGCAATTAGCTTAATAATTGCTTGGTATTTTTTTTTCACTTGAGATGGGCACACCCTTAGTTTTTCACCTTTGCTTGATCAGTTTGTTCATAACGCTATTAGCATATTTTTCAGATGTTCCAACCTGCCAGCCTATTGAATTAAGAAGTGAAACCAATAGAAAGTTGATTGGTTGGGAGACTGTATAAGACATAGAGGTTGGTCAAGGCCACTACTAGGCTTTCCTTTTTTTTTTAGATTTTATTTATTTATTTGACAGATAGAGATCACAAGGAGATAGAGAGGCAGGCAGAGAGAGAGAGAGAGGGAAGCAGGCTCCCTGCTGAGCAGAGAGCCTGATGCGGGACTCAATCCCAGGACCCTGAGATCAGGACCTGAGCCGAAGGCAGCGGCTTAACCCACTGAGCCACCAAGGCGCCCCTAGGCTTTCCTTTAAGGTGACTGGGTAGGGACCTGCATATTCTGCTGGAGGGCTCCTAAGTCTGGAAAGTGGACTTTGCTCCACTTTGCTCCACTTTGCAGTTTGCTCTGCAACTGTTTGATTTCTTTAAGAAACCCTCTGTATTTTGTTTAAGTGCAGATGCTTGGCTCTTCTGATTTCTGCCGACAGACATGGGAAAGGGCAGAGGGAGAGTGGGGGAGTCAACTGTTCCAACACATACGTTCAATTCTCCCCCTGTCAGGGGCTCTACATTTCATGCCTACCATCAGGATAGCTCTCCTGTGCCAGAGTCTCACCAGGATTTTGCAGGGTAGACCAGGGCTTTCCGTGGGTCCCCCCTTCTACATGTGGACTATGCCTCTACCCTTCCTGGCCCTGCTTTCTCAGTTACCACTGCTCTATCCCCTTTCTGCTTGCCAGAAAGTTGAAATCTCACCCCCATCGATGGGACCTTCTCCAGGTTTTGTTTGTTCATTTGTTTGTTTTTGAAGATGTGGGTTTGTACACAATTCCTTTACTCTTATTTTATAGGGCCTCAAGAATTAGAGGAGACAGATGTATTCCACCTTCTTGAATGGAAGTTAGAATCTGAATTTTTAACTGCCCCAGATTATCTGGATATACCCCAAGTGTGTAGACCAACATTTATGAACCACTGGTGGTGGGAAAAGCCTGGGTTTGGGAATCTGATGCATTTGAGTTTGAATTTTGACTCTCTGACCTCCTTACTCAAGTCATATTCGTGGGCCTCGATTTGCTCCTCTACAAAAATGGGAATAATAATGCCTATCTGATAGAGTTCTGGGAAGATTTCTTAGCTACCATGTGTAAAGCACCCAGTACAGGCCTTGGCAGACTGTAGGTGTTCAAAATAGTGATGTCTCTTTAAAGTGGGAAATGTGATTGGAAAGATTTGAATTAGGTTTTAGGAGAGCCTCAGACACCAGGACTTATTTTTGTGAGGCTGAGGAGCCCTAGCAGGCTTGTGATCAGGGAAGTCACTTGAACCCAAAGAATATGTCCGATTGTTCCCTCAACCTGGTGTGGGGAGGGAGCTAGAAGCCCTTGGACCAGCAGCTCTTGGGTTAAAATCTTCCGTCTGCATCAGAGTTATTTGTAACCCGTTGCCATGGCAACAAGTTTGGCAAGAAAGCCTGTGCTGCAAGCTCCTGACAGTAGGGAGGGGAGGGCAGTGGGAGAAGTCGGAAGATTTGGAAGGGGGGTCGTCTGTGACCAGTACCTCACTTTCCTCTGATTTGTCTGAAGCATTCTGCTGAAGATGAGGGTGAGTGTCCTCCAGGGAGAATCACTGGACATTGGAGGGTCTCCTGCTCAATCTCCTGATATTCCAGATGTGAAAAAAGACCCAGAGAGTTCCAGCAGCTGGCTCAATGCCACACAGTAAGTCAGGGATGGAAACAGGATTCGACTTCTTTTTTAAAAGGACTCAGGGTCATGGAACTAAAGCATAACACACCTGGAGAGGAACTTTGGAAACATTTCATCCACCTTTCCACCAACACACACATGCTTTCATTGTCATTCATATGGGAAACCTGGGACCCAGAGTGGGTTAGAACTGACTCAGGGTCGCACAGCAACTTAGGCGCTGACTTGATATCAGAACCCAGAGGCCTCAGGCCTCCCAGGCCTGGATACTTCCTGAGGAAGTGGCTCTCTCGGGTTCATGATTCAGAGAGGTTCTTCACTGCTGACTGCCAAGATACAGCCTCCCAGGGTAAGATTCATTTGACTGCCTTGGCCTTTGACCATCTCAAAGCCAACATGCATGTGTTCAGATCACACTTCCCTTCCCTGCACACCTTCTGCAGGTATGCAGTGTGGCCACTGCCAATGGCAATGCTCTTGCACAAATGGCAACCCAGCCTCAACCCTCCCTGGACCAAACCCACCTGCCACACACCTCCCCCTCCAAATCTCCCACAGGGCTAGGCACTTCCTGAACATTCTTTTATGTGATTCATTCCTCACAATTATCATTCTCTGTCTCCTGAGTTAGCAGGTGGACATCTAACCATATTTCTTTTCTTTTCTTCTCTTTTCTCTCTCTTTCTGTTTCTCTCTCTCTTTCTGTTTCTCTTTCTCTTCTCTTTCTTTCACTCTCTCTTTCTTTCCTCCATGCCCAAAGTGGGGCTTGAACTCACAACCCTGAGATTAAGCATCCCGTGCTCTACTGACTGAGCCAGATAGGCAACCCCAGCAGATGGAAATCGAAAGAACCAGAGGAAGATAAAATGACTGGCCCAAGGTCACATGGTGAGTCTTAACCCAAATGCCTCCTTGTCCAAAAAGGTGTTTCTGCCTTTCTATCCCATACTAATTTCTCAGTCCTCACACTTCCTCTTGCCATTATCTTTGCCTTAATCATCCCCTTGGCACTTGCACAATACATTTCCCCTGTGTCCTCTGCCTATGTGCATCCCAAACCCCCTTCTCTCATCACAGCCAATCCCTCACCAAGTCCAGCTGATTCTCCTTTCTGTCTCTCAAACCCACCTTTTCTCATCTTCAGCCGCTGCCTTGCTTCAGCCTCAACATCCCTCATACAAGTGACCCTAAGTCTATCCCCTGGCTTCCTGCTTCCAGACTGGTCATCTTCAACCTACTATTTTGCACACCAGCAGTGAGAGAGCAGTGATGAAGAAACCAACACATTGCTTTCTTCCTTTACATCCTCCAGTCCAAGTAGCATTAAATTTCTAGCTTCTTGTTTGGCACTTAAGGCCGTCCAGAGTTCTGACCCCCACCAAACCTCTCCAGTCTCATCTTTTGCCACAGTTAGCCTCACATGCTCTGCTCTGACCACTGAACTAATGACAAGTGGTTACTACAATGTACTGGGCTTTCTCTTGTCTAGGTGTCTTTCCATGGAAGGCCTTTACACTGAATTCCCAAACCTGATGAACTCCCAAATGTCATTTCTTCCAAGAACCCTACCTTGATTCCCAAGTGGGATTGGATCCCGTCCTCTGGGCTCTCACAGTCCCCAGAACCTCCACCTCTCCACCCTATCTGCCCCCATGTGTTCTCCTAGCAGTTCAGAAGTTCCCTGAAGGCAGGAACTCTGTCTCCAGCAAAGCCCGGCAGGGAGTGTCAGTGACTATTCATTGCATGCATTCAGGTGCATGAATGGTCGGATGAGGAATGGAAATTGAGTTCAGCCCTGTGGTTGCACACTCTTGCCTCAAAGGGCCTGTGAGATATCACTAGTTCCTGGCAGGTTCCTCTGGGTTCCAGGGCATGGTTTCTCTGGGAGAGGGCGTGGAGTGGGTCAGATATGGCAGAGTGAGGCCAAACCAGCCAAGTCCTGAGCCTGAAGGTGAGGCATGTTGGAAGAGAAGAGGAGCAATCTGAGATAGAAAGTGAGGGTGGCCATTGAGGTAGGTGTTTTATTTTCCCTCTTCCTTACAGGTAAGGAAACTGAGACACACGGAGTCTTGGGTGCCTGGCCAAAGCCACACAGGTAAATATGGTCATGCTGGGACTCCAACTCTGTTCAGCTCCAAGTCACTTTTCCCTTTGTCCCCATCTCTCCCATGATTCACTTTGGAAAACAGGTTTGTACTGGTTAACGGTGGAGTTGTGCCTCCAACATGGGTCTTAGAGGAAACAACTGGCAAGGCAGAAAAGAAAGAAGAAGTCATATCCTAAACACCTACTGTGACCTTAAGCTATGGGGACATCAAGAGGAGTGGGGGGATGGGGTGAAAAATGGAGCTTGAACATTTCTTGAACTTGTTATCTGCTCGAGTCTCTCTGTACATAACCTCTTAACACTTGAAGTAGCTCCTTTGTGTGGAAATTGTTAATATCATGATTCACCTCTGGAAACCTGAGGCTCCTGAAGAGGAAGTGACTTACATAAGTTTAGCCATCTAATAAGTAGCAAGGGCAGGACTTGCATGGGTATGTCAGGCTCCACAATGAAAGGGGACGAGCAAGGCTCCAGAACAAATTAGATCATGGTTTTGCAAGGGACTGGGACAAGAGTGGCCAAGTTGAGAGCAGCCTGAAGACAGGAGGGACTGGTGGGGGCTGTACTTTGAAAAGGAAGGGTAGAGTTTGGCTCTGGAAGGCCCAGAGCTAGAATTCAAAGCCCGGACTGGGCACTTTCTGTTAAAAAGTAATAACAAATATATAGTATATGAATGTCACACATAAATATTACATTCTCTCTGTATTGTATATTATGTAATTAATATAATAATATATAATTATGTAGAGAATATCTATATATTATGTATAAACATATTCTCTTTATAGAGCAAGAACATCTATAATATATATCTATACATTATTTATGTAATTACTAAAACACGTTTCTATTTCATATATAAAAGAGAGAAAGTTTTCTGATGCTAGAAGTAAAATTCACTAAATACACTGAAGTGTTGTTTTGGAGGGGAATGGGAGTGAGTGTGGGGCATAGGAATTCTAGAGAATAAATAAATAAAGTGAACAAAGAAAGGAATCAAGAGGAGAAAGGAAGGAGTCAATGATGATAATGAGCCTGGTCTGAGGCCATGAGGAACCTCACCCACTACCGAGAAGTCCCCAAACAGCAAAGTAATTGCCCCTCCTTCCAAAAGTAATACATGTTCATTGATGAAAATTTTGAGGGGAAAAAAACACCCTACTGCCCAAACACAGTCAATGTTAGCATCTCAGTGCATTTGGGCTTTATTCTTGTCCTTAAAAACCTATTTGAGATCATACTCTAGGTTCAGATATATACTGCCCTTTTCACATAAACATTTTCCCATTGAAATTGTTCAGAAACATTATTTAAATGGAGCAAAATATCCTATTGAGTGGAGATACTTATGGAATTCCTTTCTGCATGGGTTTGGCATTCCTTTTGTTACTTTGCTTTCTTTCTTTTGAATTGTACAAGGCCGGATTTTAGGTTTGATTTCCTCTGTGTCTTGTGTTGGGAGGTAGCAGAAAGATCATTGTTTGAGAGAAGTTGGGAAAAGCAGGTAGGCTTGTTGGAAGCAGTAGTATTTGCGGGAAACTTTGGAGTATGTTAGATATGCACAGGATAAAACTTTGAAATGATACAAGAAGATATTTGGTGAAAAATATGTCTCTTTCTCACAGCTCACCTTCGTTCTCCCATCTTCTACTGGGGATAAACTGGTAGCACTTTTTTGAAGGTCCTTTGTGTGTGGATATTCTAAGCCTATACAAGTGTGTGTGTAGCTATATTTTTATTTTTCTAACAGCTATATTGAGATCTAATTCACCCACTTAGAGTGTGTAATTCAATGACTTATAGTGTATTCACAGAGTTGTGCAATCATCACCGTGGTAAATTTTAGAACATTTTTATTACCCCCAA
Organism: Meles meles; assembly: GCF_922984935.1. Classification (NCBI taxonomy): domain Eukaryota; kingdom Metazoa; phylum Chordata; class Mammalia; order Carnivora; family Mustelidae; genus Meles; species Meles meles. The sequence goes on along the minus strand of NC_060087.1, from coordinate 46,537,972 downwards.
AGAAATCCTGTACTCCTTTGCTGTCACTCCAAAGCCCCCATCTCCCCATTCCTAGCTATCACCAATCTATTTTCTGTCTCTATAGATCTGCCTATTCTGAATGTTTCATATAAATGGAATCATGATATACAGCCTTCTACAAATGACTTCTTTCACTTCTTAGCATGTTTTAAGGTTGTCGTATCTATCAATATTTCATTGTGTTTTTTATATATAAACTTTATTTAAAAATTTTTTATTTTTATTTTTTTTAAAGATTTTATTTATTTATTTGACAGAGAGAGATCACAAGTAGACAGAGAGGCAGGCAGAGAGAGAGGGAAGCAGGCTCCCTGCTGAGCAGAGAGCCCGATGCGGGACTCGATCCCAGGACCCTGAGATCATGACCTGAGCTGAAGGCAGCGGCTTAACCCACTGAGCCACCCAGGCGCCCCTAAAAATTTTTTATTTAAAAAAATTTTTTTTAAATAACCTCTATCCCCAACATGGGGCTTGAACTCAAAACCCTTAGATCAAGAGTAACATGCTATACTGACTGAGCCAGCCAGGGACCCCTAAACTTTATTTATTTATTTATTTATTTGGGCAGCTTTAGGGTTTTTTTTTTTTTTTTAGGAAAATGTTCTTTTTTTTCTTTTTTTTCTTAATTTCTTTTCAGCGTAACAGAATTCGTTTATGCACCACACCCAGTGCTCCATGCAATACGTGCCCTCCCTAATACCCACCACCTGGCTCCCCCAACCTCCCACCCTGGCCCCTTCAAAACTCTCAGATTGTTTTTCAGAGTCCATAGTCTCTCATGGTTCACCCCCCCCCTTCCAATTTCCCTCAACTCCCTTCTCCTCTCCATCTCCCCATGTCCTCCATGTTCTTTGTTATGCTCCACAAATAAGTGAAACCATATGATAATTGACTCTCTCTGCTTGACTTATTTCGCTCAGCATAATCTCTTCCAGTCCTGTCCATGTTGCTACAAAAGTTGGGTATTCATCTTCTCTGATGGAGGCATAATACTCCATAGTGTATATGGACCACATCTTCCTTATCCATTCGTCCGTTGAAGGGCATCTTGGTTCTTTCCACAGTTTGGTGACCGTGGCCATTGCTGCAATAAACATTGGGGTACAGATGGCCCTTCCTTTCACTACATCTGTATCTTTGGGGTAAATACCCAGTAGTGCAATTGCAGGGTCATAGGGAAGCTCTATTTTTTTTTAAAGATTTATTTATTTGACAGATAGAGATTACAAGTAGGCAGAGAGGCAGGCAGAGAGAGAGAGAGGAGGAAGCAGGCTCCCAGCCAAGCAGAGAGCCCGATGCGGGGCTCGATCCCAGGACCCTGGGATCATGACCTGAGCTGAAGGCAGAGGCTTTAACCCGCTGAGCCACCCAGGCGCCCCGGGAAGCTCTATTTTTAATTTCTTAAGGAATCTCCACACCATTCTCCAATGTGGCTGCACCAACTTGCATTCCCACCAACAGTGTAAGAGGGTTCCCCTTTCTCTACATTCTCTCCAACACACGCTGTTTCCTGTCTTGCTAATTTTGGCCATTCTAACTGGTGTAAGGTGATATCTCAATGTGGTTTTAATTTGAATCTCCCTGATGGCTAATGATGATGAATATTTTTTCATGTGTCTGATAGCCATTTGTATGTCTTCATTGGAAAAGTGTCTGTTCATGTCTTCTGCCCATTTTTTACATGATTATTTGTTTTGTGTGTGTTGAGTTTGAGAAATTCTTTATAGATCCTGGATGTCAACCTTTTGTCTGTACTGTCATTTGCAGATATCTTCTCGCATTCCGTGGGTTGCCTCTTTGTTTTGTTGACTGTTTCCTTTGCTGTGCAGAAGCTTTTGATCTTGATAAAGTCCAAAAGTTCATTTTCACTTTTGTTTCCTTTGCCATTGGAGACACATTTTGAAAGAAGTTGCTGTGGCTGATATTGAAGAGGTTACTGCCTATGTTCTCCTCTAGGATTCTGATGGATTCCTGTCTCACGCTGAGGTCTTTTATCCATTTTGAGTTTATCTTTGTGTATGGTGTAAGAGAATGGTCGAGTTTCATTCTTCTACATATAGCGGTCCAATTTTCCCAGAACCATTTATTGAAGAGACTGTCTTTTTTCCACTGTATATTTTTTCCTGATTTGTTGAAGATTATTTGACCGTAGAGTTGAGGGTCCATATCTGGGCTCTCTACTCTGTTCCACCGGTCTATGTGTCTGTTTTTATGCCAGTACCATGCTGTCTTGGTGATCACAGCTTTGTAGTAAAGCTTGAAATCAGATAACGTGATGCCGCCAGTTTTGTTTTTGTTTTTCAACATTTCCTTAGCAATTCGGGGTCTCTTCTGATTCCATACAAATTTTAGGATTATTTGCTCCAGCTCTTCGAAAAATACCGGTGGAATTTTGATCAGAATGGCATTAAATGTATAGATTGCTCTAGGCAGCATAGACATTTTAACAATGTTTATTCTTCCGATCCAAGAGCATGGAATGGTCTTCCATCTTTTTGTGGCTTCTTCAATTTCTTTCTTGAGTGTCCTGTAGTTCCTCGAGTACAGATCCTTTACCTCTTTGGTTAGGTTTATTCCCAGGTATCTTATGGTTCTTGGTGCTCTAGTAAATGGAATCGTTTCTCTAATTTCCCTTTCTGTATTTTCATTGTTAGTGTATAAGAAAGCAACTGATTTCTGTGGATTGATTTTGTATCCTGCCACATTATTGAATTGTGTGTGTATGAGTTCTAGTAGTTTGGGGGTGGAGTCTTTTGGGTTTTCCATATAAAGTATCATGTCATCTGCGAAGAGAGAGAGTTTGACTTCTTCATTGCCAATTTGGATACTTTTTATTTCTCTTTGTTGTCTGACGAGCAGCTTTAGGTAAATGAAAATTGGGTGGTAAGTACAGAGTTTTTCCATATACCCCCTGACCAAACCCAGTTTCCCCTATTATTAACACTGTGCATTAGCATGTGCCTTTGTTACAATAGATAAACCAATAATGATAAAGAATTATTTTTCTTCTTTTCAGCTTTATTGAGATATAATTAACTTCTACATTAACTAAAGTCCATAGTTTACATCAGGGTTCACTCTGCGTTGTATATTCTATGGGTTTTGACAAGTGTATAATGGCATGTAGCCACCATAACAATATCGTATAGAGCAGTTTCACTACCCTAAAAATCCTCTGTGCTCTGCTTATTCAGCCCTCCCTCCCTTGACCCCTGGTAACCACTAATCTTTTTACTATCTCCATAGTTTTGCCTTTTCCAGAATGTCATATGGTTGGAATCATACAATGTATATAGTCTTTTCCCATTAGCTTCCTTCACTTAAATAAGATGCATTTAATGTTCTTCTGTGTCTTTTCATGGCTTTACAGCTCACTTCTTTTTATTACCGAGTAGTATTTCATTATCTGGATGTACCACAGTTTATTCACTCATATGTCAAAGGACATTTTGGTTGCTTAAAAGTTTTGGCAAATGTGAATAAAGCTGCTATAAAATTCAAGTGCAGGTTTATGCGTGGACATAAGTTTTCAACTCATTTTGGTAAATACCAAGAAGCATGATTTTTGGACTGTATTGTAAGAGTATACATGTAAGAGACTGCCAAACTGTTTTCCAAAATGGCTGTACCATTTTGCTTTCCCACCAGCAATGAATGAGAATTCCTGTTGCTCCACCTCTTTGTTAGCATTTGGTGTTGTCAGTGTTTTGGATTTTAGCCCTTCTCATAAGCATGTGGTGGTATCTCACTGTTGTTTTAAGCTACATTTTTCTAATGACATAGACTTGGAACATCTTTTCATATGTTTATTTGTCATCTGTATCTCTACTTTGGTGAGGTATCTTCTAGAGTCTTTTGCCCTTTTTTAAATTGGACTGCTTGTTTTCTTATTTTGGGGTTTTAAGAGTTCTTTATATATTCTGGATGCCAATCTTTTATCAGATATGTGTTTTGCAAATACTTTTAACCATCCTGTGGCTTTTCTTTTTGTCTTCTTAATAGTGTCTTCTGCCAATAACAAAGTCCAATCTATTGATTTGTTGATTATTTTTTCTTTTCTTTTCTTTTTTTTTAAAGATTTTATTTATTTATTTGACAGACAGAGATCACAGGAAGGCAGAGAGGCAGGCAGATAGAAGAGGAAGCAGGCAGAGAGAGGAGGAGGCAGGCAGAGAGCCCGATGTGGGACTTGATCCCAGGACCCTGGGATCATGACCTGAGCCGAAGACAGAGGCTTTAACCCACTGAGCCAATTGTTGATCATTTTTTCTTTCATGGATTTTGTTTTGGTATTATATTTAGTCATTGCCAAACTCAAGGTCACCTAGATTTTCCCCAAGTTGTCTTCTGGGAATTTTATAGTTTTGTGTTTTACACTTAGGTCTGTGGTCCATTTTGAGCTAGTTTTGGTGAATAGTGTAAGATCTGTGTCTAGATTAATGTTTTTTATATGTCGATGTCCAGTTATTTCAGCACTATTTGTTGAAAAGACTATCTTTTCTCCATTGACTTGCCTTTGTTCCTTGTGAAAAGATCAGTTGACTATTTGTGTGGATAAATTTCTGGGCTCTCTGTTCTGTTCCATTGATCTATTTGTCCATTCTTTTGCCAATAGTACACCACCTTGATTACCATAAGTAGGAGTAAGTCTTGCAATTAGGTAGTGTCAGTCTTCAGACTTTATTTTTTTTATTTTTTTTATATTTTATTTATTTGACAGAGAGAAATCACACTAGGCAGAGAGGCAGGCAGAGAGAGAGGAGGAAGCGGGCTCCCTGCAGAGCAGAGAGCCAGATGTGGGGCTTGATCCCAGGACCCTGGGATCATGACCTGAGCCAAAGGCAGAGGCTTTAAACCACTGAGCCACCCAGGCGCCCCTAGACTTTATTTTTCTCCTCCAATATCATGTTTGCTATTCTGCGCACTTTTGCATTTACAGATAAACTTTACAATCAGTTTGTTGATAGTCACAAAATAACTTTGGTGGGATTTTTTTTTAAATTGGGATTGCATTGAATCTAGAGAACAAGTTGGTTTTGAGTGCTTTTAACCAGACTCCAAGTTAATGCTGGTTTCCAATCACAGGGCACTCTCATATTTGGGTATTACTTTCCAATGGGTCACTTCTGGTGGCTCCCTCCCCCTTTTGTTTATCTTCCGATATCAGTCCTCCGTTTCCACTCCGCTTTACCTGTCCACTGGTGTCTTCTGCCTCCATAGAGATCTAGAAGTGTATATTCCTACATCTCAGGCTGATTTCATGTGTGTTCAGAGTGATCTGGTAGATAATCAGCTCACTCTAGGAGACCAGTTGAAACAACGTCTCCTACTTCTCCACTATCTTGCCCCCTTCCTTCTAGAGATCAAGTTGGGAAGAACTGACATCTTGACGATATTGAGTCTTCCATCCTTGTATATGCTCCATTTATCTTCTTTGATTTATCAGTTTTGTAGTTTATATATATCCTATATATATTTTGATAGATTTATATGTATGTATTTCATTTTTTTTTTTTGGTGCTAATACAAGTAGTATTATGGTTTGGGGGCATCCATTTATTTATTTTAAAGATTTTTATGTATTTAACTTTGTTTTTCATTTTTTATTATGTTGTTAGTCACCATACAGTATTGTGTTTTTTATTTAAAATCCCAATTGCTCATTGCTGTATATAGGCAAGCAATTGACTTTTTAATATGTTAACCTTGTATCCTACAACCTTGTGATAATTGTTTATTAGTTCCAGCAGGTTTTTGGTTGATTATTTGGGATTTTCTATGTAAACAATTATGCCATCCGTGAACAAAGACAGTTTTATTTCTTCCTTCCCAATCTGTATACCTTTAATTTCCTTCTCTTGTGTTATTTCATTAATAAGAATAAGAATAAGAATGATAAGACCAGACATCCTTGCCCTGTTCCCGATCTTAGTGGGAAAGCATTTCTTGTTACCATTAGGTATGATGCTAGCTCTAGTTTTTTTGTAGATGTTCTTTACCTGTGTTTTTTTAATTGGGAATTTTTCTCTTATATTTTTATTTAGACAATTTAAGATTTACAGAAAAGTTCCTAAAATAGCACAAAGAACTGCTGTATACTTTTCACCCAGATTCCTCAAATGTTAACGTTTTACCACATTTGTTTATCCTACTCTATTTCTCTATCTGTCTCATATATATTTCTGTATTTCATATATATAATTTCTATATTTGTGTATATATATATTTCTTTTTTCTCTTGAACTAATTAAGAGTCAGTTGCAGACATGATGCCATTTTACCCATAAATAATTCAATGTGTATTTCTTTTTTTAAGATTTTATTTATCTATTTGAAAGAGAGGGAGTGAGAGTGCATGAGCAGGGTGAGGGGCAGAGGGAGAGGGAGAAACAGACTCCCACTGAGCAGGAAGCCCAACCCGGGAGGGGCTCAGTCTGGGACCCTGGGATCATGACTTGAGCCGAAGGCAGATGCTTAACGGACTGAGCCACCCAGTTGCCCCTCAATGCATATTTCTTAAAACAAAGAATTATCTTACATGATCACAAAGTAATTATCAGTTAGGAAATTCACAGTGATATCATACTATTATAAATATAATTTACAAAACTTACTTAGAACTGACCAGTATCCTCAAAAATGTCCTTTATAGCAAAAGAAAACTCTTAATCATGTGCATTCAGTCATCATACCTCTTTAGTCCCCTTTGATAGGCAAGAGTTCTTTGGTCTTTTTTTGTGTCTTCTGACACTGACATTTTTAAGATTTTTTTAGTTTTTTTTAAGATTTTTAAATTATTTATTTGACAGGGAGAGAGAGAGAGATCACAAATAGGCAGAGAGGTAGGCAGAGATGGGGGGCGGGGAAGCAAGCTCCCTGCTGAACAGATAGCCCAACGTGGGCTTGATCCCAGGACCCTGGGATCATGACCTGAGCCAAAGGCAGAGGTTTAATGCACTGAGTCACCCAGGCACCCCCATTTTTTAAAAAGATTTTATTTACTTATCAGACAGAGAGAAAGCACAAGTAGGGGGAGCAGCAGGCAGAGGGAGAGGGAGAAACAGGCTCCCCGTGGAACAAGGAACAGGATGTGGGTCTCCATCCCAGGACCCTGGAATCATGACCTGAGCCTAAGGCAGATGCTTAACAGTCTGAGCCACCCAGACGCCCCACTGACATTTTTGAAGAGTGCAGGCTATTTTTAGACTGTATCTTAATTTGGGTTTGTCTGATATATTTCCTTATGATGAAATTCATGCTATGCATTTTGGAACATCACAGAAATAATGCTGTGCATCATATCAAAAGGCACATAATGACTATTTGTGTTTCTCCACTATAAAGTTACTATTTTCCCCTTTGTAATTAATGAGTATTTTGTGGAGAGCTATACTGAGATTATGTAAATATCCTGTTTTCCTCAGACTTTCACCCACAGGTTTTAATATTTGCTAATGATTCTTAAGGTGGTTGAATGGTGATTTTCTTTTTTTTTTTCTTTTTAAAAAATATTTTATTTATTTATTTGATGGAGACAGAAAGAGAATACAAGCAGGGGGAATGGAAGAGGGAGAAGCAGACTCCCTGTTAAGCTGGGAGCCCGATGCGGGACTCGATCCCAGGACCCTGAGATCACGCCCTGAGCCGAAGGCTGAGACTTAACGAGGTGTCCCTGAATGGTGATTTTCAAATGCCTTCATTCTTTTGACATGGATTAGTTGACTTTCCCCTATATGGGAGAGCTTTCCCTTCTTCTACATGTATTTGTTTATATCCCCATGAACTCATTGTTGTCTATTGTATTCAATGGGTTATAACATATTAATATCATATTAGTATCATTCTTTATTATGGTATTCAAAATGCCCCAGATTTGGCCAGCAGGAGGCCCTCCAAGCTGGCTTCTGTGTCCTTTGGGCAGGAATCCATCTTTGAGAACTTCTTTGTTTTCTGACACTACAAGATGCCCAAGGGCCATCTTGTACTTTCCCTTCCCCAGCCCTGGAATCAGCAATTTTTCAAGAGTCCTAGTTCTTTTTAGTTGAGAATGGCATTTAGGAACCAAATTTGGGCACTAGGTATTATAGCTACACTTTTGGAATTTTGGTTTTCTATTTTGGGGGAAAGAAAGCAGAAGCCACAACACTGACAACTAAATGCTCTTTGTTGGAAGTGTTGGGAGGTGGACACTGTCTGCCTATAGAAGTTGCTGGGTATTGGTGGTTGTTTTTTTTTTAAGATTTTATTTATTTATTTGACACACAGAAAGAAATCACAAGTAGGCAGAGAGGCAGGCAGAGAGAAAGCGGGGGAAGCAGGCTCCCCACCAAGCAGAGAGCCCGACATGGGGCCCAATCCCAGTACCCCGAGATCGTGACCTGACCTGAAGGCAGAGGCTTAACCCACTCAGGCACCCCGGTATTGGTGTTTTTTGAAAGCATGTTGTACCTCGGGTTGTAGTACCACAGAAATTCATGGGAAGGAACAAAACCAAAGATGAGTAGCAATGAGACTGGCCTGGAAGAGTTGAAAGAATAACAGCCAATAACTTCTATTTGGTGAGATCTTGCTGTGTACCAGAAAGTGGGTTAGGAGCTTTACAAACATTATCTCTGCTCCCCTGCAGTAATTCTGGAAGATGTGGTGTGGTTGACTGACTGGCTAGTAATAACCAAGCCATAATAAGAACACAGAGAGGGAGAAAGAATGGGGGAGATGCTATTAAAGAGAAAAAAAACAGCATATCTCTGTGCTTTGGAGAAGGCAGTCTGGTGTAATAGGCTAAGAATTTGAAGACTGAGACTCTAATCTCAGCTCTGCCACTCCTTGTAAGATCTGAGGTGGCCCTGTAGCCTCTTTGAACCTTAGTTTCATTGTTTGGCCACCTCACAGGATTGTTATGAGAATCAAATGAAATAATGGCTCTAATGCAGACTTGTAAACCCTGAAGCATTACACACATGGAAATGGTTGTTATTTACCTGGACTAATGAGCCTGGAGTCTCTTCTTCCACCAGAGACCACAATTCTCTTGGAAATGCAGTTGATCTAAGTTATAGGAGAACCTTGAAGACCCATGTTCCTTCTTATCCCTGTGCTCCAGGGACTTCTAGGCCATTCCCTTGGCAAATTGTGACTCTTGGTATTCACATCCTTGTGAAATCCCTTCCTTGAGTGTGGGCTGACATAGGGACTTACTTCTAACTGATAGAATGTGGCCAAGGTGATGGAATGTCACTTAGGGATTTGGCCACATAGGACCGTGACTTCCATCTTGCTAATGGACTCTCTTTCTTGTTGGCTTTGATGAAGCAAGTTGCTGTGTTGGGGAGGTACATGTGCCAAGGAAGTGAAGGCCAACTTCCAGCCAGGAACTGAGTCTCTCAGTCTAGCAGTCCTTGAGGAACTGAAAATCTGCCAATAATCAGGTGATCTTAGAGGAGCATTCTTCCACTGTCAGGCTTTCAGATGAGACCCTGCCCATGGCAGACATCTTGACTGTAGCCTTGTGAAAGACCCCGAAAGATAGAACTCAGCAGAAAACCTGGACCCAACTAAGTCCACAGAAACTATGAGATGAATAAGTGTTGTTTTTTTTAAGCCACCAAGTTTATAGCTATCTGTTACTCAGCAATAGATTACGAATTATAGTAACCATCATTTATATAAGCTGCTCTAATCATCTATTCTCTCCTATATTTCATACAACTCTGTGTTTTCCCTCTCTTTAGCCAAACTTGAAATGTCTCTCTTCCTCCAAAACCTTTCTACTGTACCCTCTGGAAACTTGATTCTATAGCTAACAAGGTGTCCTGTAGGTTAAGAATTATGTGAATAGGGGCGCCTGAGTGGCTCAGTGGGTTAAGCCGCTGCCTTCGGCTCAGGTCATGATCTTGGGGTCCTGGGATCGAGTCCCGCATCGGGCTCTCTGCTCAGCAGGGAGCCTGCTTCCCTCTCTCTCTCTCTCTCTCTGCCTTCCTCTCTATCTATTTGTGATCTCAGTCTGTCAAATAAATAAATAAAATCTTTAAAAAAAAAGAATTATGTGAATAAACAGAGAGACATATTTAGTTCCTGCAAGGGCACACTCAGTATTATAAAGATGTGAATTTCCTTCAAGTTAACTTATAAATCTAATGCAACCAAAGTCATTTTTCATTCACATTACAGTCCTAAATTATATACAGTTCTAAATTATATAGTAAACATCCAGAAATAACCAGGGAAATTCTGAAAAAGAAGAGTAATGACTACCAATCAGTGTTACCACTTATTGAAACACATTATAAGGCTACAGCAATTAAAACACACTGGTACTGATTCAAAACCAACAATTCAATCAATGGGACACAATAGAGAGCTCAGGAAAAAGTCATTTGGTCTACGGAGAATTTAGTATATTAAAAGATAATATTTTAATTCATTGGTGAAAAGATAGATTATGCAATAGATGGTTTTGGAATAACTGGCTTGTGATTTGACAAAAATAAAATTAGATCTCTACTTCATTGCTTACACCAAAATAAGTTTCAGATGTATTAAAAATATAAATGTTCAGCCCTCCTCCTTGGCAATACATTATTCATAATCACACAAAAAGACTGAAAACAACCCAAATGCCCATTAACAGGTAAATTGATAAACAAAATGGTGGTATAGCCACACAATGGAATATTAGCCAACACCAAAAAGTAATGAACTAAAACGCACCTTGACTTGGAGAGATTATCCTGGATTATTTGGGGGGATCAATGTAATCACAAGGGTGGGAGGAGAGCCAGGGTCAGAGAAGATGTGACATAAGATACAGAGATCACAAAGAGAGATTTGAAGATGCCTCAGTGCTGGCTTTGAAGATGAAGAAGGGGCCATGAGCCAAGGAATCCAAGAATAAAAGTGTAAAAGCTGGAAAAAAAAGCCAAGGAAATAATTCTTTCTTAGTCTCCAAAAAAACAAACAAACAAACCACAGTCTTTGATTTTAGTCCCAAAAGGATCATTTCAGACTTCTGGTCTCCAGAACTGCAAGATAATAAATTTGTACTGTTTTAAGCCAATAAGTTTGGGGTAATTTGTTACAGCAGCAATAGGAAGTCTGATGTATATAGTTTAAAAAGTCAAAACTATACAAATAGGTGTACACTGATATGCAGTGTTCGCACCCTGTCCTGTCCACTTGTTTACCCTTGAAAACTTTAGATAACTAGTTTTATTAATTTCTTGTTCATTCATCCAATGTTTCTTTATGCCAGTATGAGCAAAGTGAATATTTATCCCTATTTCATCCTTTCTTACACAAAAAGTATACTTACACAAAACTATAGTATATATACTTTTATGTCTTTCACTTTTTTTCCCAAGTAACAACATAAGGCTAGGTGAATTTAACTGTATACAAATGTACTCTTCAATTTAGTGAGTGACACTGTACATGAAGTCAAACAACACCCTTGGGAAAACATTTGCATGTACTCCACAGTAAAAACAAAAAGCTAATTGTCCACTGATAGGGAATTACTCAAGTAAATTATATTGCATTCATACAATGGAATACTATGCAATCATTCAAACACATGTAAAGTCAAGGAAGAAATTAGAATTGGGTGATGGGCAAAAAGAACTTTAGCCTTACATTAATACTTTAAAATTTTTGAAGGATCATTTACTCCTATATTACTTGCATAATTAAAAATTATTAAAACTAGGGGTGCCTGGGTGGCTCAGTGGGTTAAAGCCTCTGCCTTCGGCTCAGGTCATGATCTCAGGGTCCTGGGATCGAGCCCCGCATCAGGCTCTCTGCTCAGCAGGGAACCTGCTTCCCTTCCCCTCTCTCTGCCTGCCTCTCTGCCTACTTGTGATCTCTGTCTGTCAAATAAACAAATAAAATATTTTAAAAATTTATTAAAACTAAAAGTGGGGGGAACTAACAAGAAAGTATAGATCTGTATGTCAGAACGATGTCAAGTTTATAGTGTTAATCGAATAAAGCACTTGCAAAATAGTAACTATAGTATTATACTATTTTTGGTAGAACATTACTATTAGAATGGAAAAATATATAAAGGCTATATAACAAACTTAAGTTATCTCAAGAGTGTGAGATTATGAAGGACTTTAGGCTTTCTACATTAAATGTTTATGTAATGTTCAAATTTTAAAACATGTATCACTTTCATAACCAGAAAAAAGATCTATCTATATATATTTAGATGTTCTAAACACCTATATCCTTTACTAGTCATGGTTCTTGATTGTAAATTATATATTGCATCACTGATGACTTTGGTTAACTGTAGCAGAAAATGAAATTACTGGCATGTGTGTCCAAGTCATTTACTGTTTGTTGGATAACCATGTGCCTCCCCACATTTCCCAGTCCTCTCAGAGTTAGATGAGGCCATGTGAAGAGTTCTGGCCAATAGTGCATTCAGGAACTGATGCTCAATCCTTCTGCTCTCTGTTCTGCTATGGCAACCATGGAGGCCTCAAGTTCTAGATGAGACAGCCACAAGATGTCAGCTGTATCCCTGAGTTCCCATTTGGAAAGGAGATGTCTTGAAAAGCCACTGAACTTGCTATAGATTTTGCATAAGCAAAAAATAAACTTGTATGTGTTGTTATTGAGATTTGGGATTCATTTATTATCAAAACATAAACCATCCCATCCTGACAGAAAATAGTGTCACATATTTCATGGGGTCCATAAGAGGCCTGGAGAGCCAGATGAGGTCAGGAACCAAAGGTGGTATGACATGACACAGCAAACATTTTATTGTAGGAATGGTCTGATAGCATGATGCTGTTGCCTCCATTGCCAACTAATACTTGCCACTACAGCTGGACCCTGTTGTCCCTTGATACCATTGCTGTACTATTAGATTTTTGACTTTGCAGTAGCTGGTTGAAAAATCATTAAATGACTGTACACCTTTGCATCACTCCTTCAACATTCAAGGTTCCAGGCAGGATCATGTGATTTGCCATCCTGAGGTCACATGCCCATGCACTAGCCATGAGGGGATGGGGAGAAGAAGTACGTGCGCCCCTCCCTGTTCTCAGTAGTGCATTGGTAGCACCCTGCTTCCAAACCTATCATGTGATTCCTCTCAAATAGTAAGAGTGTTTGAATGCTGAGCACCCAAAATACTTATGTTCACCAGTCTTCATATCCTTCACTAACACGTATTTCACTTCCTGACTTAAGTGAATCTTGCCTCTCTCCCCTGAAAAGTGGAAATCTGCCCAATCTGCTATTCTCTATAATATCCTCAGTCATATGCCTTATTGTCTGTCTATCACAGCCCCAAATCCAGATAAATACAACTCTCCACCCTCTCTATATTAATCCTATGCTCATATAATTGCTTAAATGGAAGCCAATAAAAAGTCATGGTCCCCAACCTCTACTGCACCCTGGGTATCCTGTTTCCCTGCTCTTGTCTCTTAGGCTCCATAGCAGCTTTGCCAAATCTCCATTTCCTTAGCCCTCCTACAGTTTCCTCATCCCCCTCACTTCACTTCCTACTGAACTTAAAATAGAATACCCCAGGCAGCAATGCTCTCAAATTTTTGCCACAAACTACCTGCAAACTCATGAGCATCCACATCTAACCAGTCCTTGCTCTTTCCTTTCTGTCATAGGGAAGAGATGCCATTTTTCAGGCTGACTAGTCCTTCTGCTGATGTTCTGTGCCCCATGCTTCACTATTTCCTCAGGAACCGTGATCTATCAATTTTCTCTCTCCCTCCTGTATCTTCAGTCCCTCCCTCTCTACTGACCCAGCTGTTAAACAAGTTCAAGTCTCTTGCATCTTAAAGAAAGGTTGTCTTATTTACAATAACATTAAAAGTAATAACGTTCTTAGGAATAAATTTAACTAAGGATATACAAGACTAAGATATACAAGAGTTGTACACTAAAACCTAAAAAAATTACAGATGAAATTAAATAGGAACTAAATAAATGGAAAGATCCCATATTCGTGGATTGTAAGATTTAACCTTTAAGATGGCGATACCACCCAAACCATCTACCAAAAAATGCAATCCCTATCAACATCCTAATGATCCTAATATATGCTTCAAAAATAATCCTAATGATCTTTTTTGCAGAAAAGGAAAAGTTAAACCTATCATTGATATGGAATTGCAAGGGACCCCCACATAGACAATTTTGAAAAAAGAAAAGAAAGTCGGAAGACTCACACTTCCCAGCTTCAAAACTTACTACAAAGCCACAGTAATCAAACAATGTGGTACTGGCATAAGGATAGACATATAGATCTGTGGAATAAAACTTGGTGTCCAAAATAAGCTGAAACATCTATGGTCAATTGATTTTCAATAAAGATACCAAGATCATTCAATGGGGAAAAGAATAGCTTTTTCAGTGATGGTGCTGGAATAAGCATGTAGCCACATGCAAAAAGAATGAAGTTGAACACTTTTCCTTAGACCATATACAAAAATAAACTCAAATGGATCAGAGACTTAAATGTAAGAGTTAAAATAATACAGTAAAACTCTTAGAAGAAAACTAGGGATAAATCTTCATGACCTTGGATTTGGCAATGGATTCTTATATATGACACCAAAAGCACAGGCAATGAAAGAAAACAGATACATTAGACTTCATCAAAATTAAAAAGGAAAATCTTTTTTTGTCTTTTAAAATTTTTTTATTTTTTATTTTTTTATTAACATATAATGTATTATTAGCCCCAGGGGTACAGGTCTGTGAATTGCCAGGTTTACACACTTCACAGCACTCACCATAGCACATACCCTCCCCAATGTCCATAACCCCACCCCCCTCCCATACCCCCTGCCCCCAGCAACCCTCAGTTTGTTTTGTGAGATTAAGAGTCTCTTATGGTTTGTCTCCCTCCTGATCCCATCTTGTTTCATTTATTCTTTTCCTACCTCCCAATCCCCCCACGTTGAATCTCCACTTCCTCATGACAGGGAGATCATACGATAGTTGTCTTTCTCCGATTGACTTATTTCACTAAGCATAATACCCTCTAGTTCCATCCACGTCATCACAAATGGCAAGATTTCATTTCTTTTGATGGCTGCATAGTATTCCATTGTATATTTATATACCACATCTTTTTTGTCCATTCATCTGTTGATGGACATCTAGGTTCTTTCCATAGTTTCCATAGTGCCCCTTCAGATCACTACATTTGTATCCTTAGGGTAAACACCCAGTAGTACAATTGCTGGGTCATAGGGTAGCACTATTTTCAACTTTTTGAGGAATCTCCGTGCTGTTTTCCATAGTGGTTGCACCAGCTTGCCTTCCCACCAACATTGTAGGAGGGTTCCCTAAAAGGAAAAGCTTTTTATGTATAAAAGGACACCATCAAGATAATGAAAAAGATAGCCTATAGAATAAAGAAAAAACATTTGTCAGTCATACCTGTGATAAGAGACTTATATCTAGAATATACCAAGAATTCCTACAACTCAGTAACAAAAAGGCAAGCAACGAAATTGAAAATGGGCAAAGTGGGGTACCTAGGTGGCACAGTTGGTTAAGCAACCAATTCTTGGTTTTGGCTCAGGTTGTGATCTTAGGGTCCTGAGATTGAACCCTTCATGAGGCTCTGTGTTCAGTGTGGAGTCTGCTTGAGATTCTCACTCCCTCTGCCCCTCCTGCTCATGCTCTCTCTCTCTCAAATAAATAAATAAATCTTAAAAGAAAAGAAAATAGACAAAAGATTTGAATAGAAATTTCTCCATAAATAAAATCTTTAAAAAAGTGGGGGGCACCGGGGTGGCTCAGTGAGTTAAAGCCTCTGCCTTCAGCTCAGGTCATGATCCCAGGGTCCTCTCAGCAGGGAGCCTGCTTCTCCCCCGGCCGCCTGCCTCTCTGCCTAATTGTGATCTCTCTGTCAAATAAATAAAAAAAATCTTTTTTAAAAAAAGAAATTTCTCCAAATAAAATATATAAATAGCCATGAAGCACATAAAAAAAATGCTCAATATTATTCACCATCAGGGAAATGCAAACAGGTGAGATAATATTTCACATCCACTAGAATGGCTATAACTTAAAAAAAGGAAAATAAGTATTGGCAAGGATATGAAAAAGTTAGAACCTTTGTATATTGCTCATGGGAATGTAATGTGGTATAGTCACTGTGGAAATAAGTTTGGGATTTCCCCAAAAGATAAATATAGATTTGCCATATGACCCAGTAATTCCACTCTTAGGTATATACTCAGAAGAACTGAAAATGAGTATTCAAACAAATGCTTGTACATGAATGTTTATAATAACACTATTCACAATAGGCAAAAGGTATAAACAAGCCAAGTGTTCATTACCTGATGAATGGACAAGCAAAACAGTGGTGCGTCCATATTATGGAATATTATTCAGCCATTAAAAGAAGTGAAGTACTGATACATGCTACAACATGAATGAATCTTGAAGAAATGATGCTAAGTGAAAGAAGCCACACATAATAGACCACATATTGTATAATCCCACTTACATGAAATGTCCAAAAAAGGTAAATTCATACAGGCAGAAAGCACATTGTTTGTTTTCAGGGGCTGGGAAGAGAGGAAGAATGGGAAATGACTGGTTAATGGGTACAGGGTTTCATTTGGGGGTGTTGAAATGTTTTGTAAAGGTAAAAGTGATGGTTGCACAACACTATATATTTACTAAATGCCACAGATTGTATACCTTAAAATAGCTACTTTTATGTTTTGTGAATTTTACCTCAAAAAAGTCACTGCCTCCATTTCTTCAAATGTTAAACATAAATTTACCATGTGACCCAGCAGTTCCACTGTTAGGTATATACCTAAGAGAAATGAAACTGTGTCTGCATAGAAAATTGTACTTGAATGTTCATAACAGCATTATTCATAACAGCAAAAGGTAGAAACAGCCCAAATGTTCACCAAGTGGTAAATATGTAGACAAAATGGGATATATCCATATATGTTTGTCAATAAAAAGCAACAGAGTGTTGATACATGCTATACCATCTAAGAACCTCAAAAGCATTTTGCTCAATGAAAGAAGTCACACACACACACACACACACACACACACACACACAAACACATATTATAAGTCCAATTATAGGAAATATCCAAAAATTACAAGTCTATAGAAACAGAAACTAGATTATTGGTTACCTGGGGCAAGGGCTGAGAATGGGGAGTGACTACAAATGGGCATGAGGAATCTTTCTGGGGAGGTGGAAATGTTCTAAAAGTGGGTTGTTATAATACCTGTACAATACTGTAAATATGCTACAACTAATTAAACTGTATATGTAAAGCAGGGAAATTTTATGCTATTTAATTATATCTCAATAAAACTGATTTTTTTTTAAAGAACAACAACACAGAACATACAATTCATCAACAGCAGAATACACATTCTTCTCAAGTGCACATGGAACATTTTCCTGGATGCATCATGTGTTAGGTTACAAAAAAAGTCTTAATAAATTTCAGAAGATTGAAATTATATCAAGCATCTATTCCAAACACAAAGATATGAAACTAAAACTCAATTATAAGAAGGAAACTGGAAAATTCAGTTATGTGGAGATTAAACAACATGCTACTGAATATCCAACAGGTCAAAGATGAAATCAAAAGAGAAAAAATATTTTTGAGACAATGAAAATGGAAATACAACATACCAAAATTTATGGGATACAGCAAAATCAGTTTTAACAAGCAAGTTCATAGCAATAAACACCTACATTAAGAAAAAAGAAAGATCTCTGGGATGCCTGGGTGGCTCAGTCAGTTAAACCGCTGCCTTCAGCTCAGGCCAGGATCCCAGGATCCTGGAATCGAGTCCCACATCGGGCTCCTTGCTCCACAGGGAACCTGCTTCTCTTTCTGCCTCTGCCTGCCACTCTGCCTGCTTGTGCATGCTCTCTCCCTCCCTCTCTCTCTCTCTCTGACAAATAAATAAATAACATCTTTTAAAAAAAAAGAAAAAAGAAAGATCTCAAATAAACAACCTAACTTTAAACCTAAAGGAACCAGAAAAAGAAAAACAAGCCAAGCCCAAAGTTAGTAGAAGGAAGGAAATAATAAAGATCAGAGTGAAACAAATGAAATAGAGATGAAAAAGATAATAGAAAAGATTTTTAAAAAAGCTTTGACTTAACAGAGAGAATGAGAGGGAGAGAGAGAACTCAAATAAGTGAAATTAGAAATGAAGGAGGAGTCATTACAACTGAAATCAAACAAATACAAAGGATCATAACAGACTGAATAATTTTATGCCAACAAATTGGACAACCTAAAAAGAATGGATAAATTCCTAGAAACATACAACCCATCAAGACTGAATCATGAAGAAATAGAAAATCTGAATAGACCAATTACCAGTAATGAGATTAAATTAACAATCAAGAACCTCCAATAAAAGAAAGCCCAGGACCAGATGGCTTCCCAGGTGAATTCTATCAAACATTTATAGAAAAATAAATACCAGTTCTTTTCAAATTTTCTAAAATATAGAAGAGAAGGAAACACTTCCAATCTCATTTTATGAGGCCGGCATTACCCCAATAACAAAACCAGATAAGAAGACTACAAGAAAAAAATTACAGGCCAATGTCCCATCCTGAATTTGAAAATACATTAAAAGAATTGTGCCCATGATCAAGTGGAATATATTCTGGGGATGCAAGGATAGTTCAACATTCTGCAACCAAACAATGTGATACACCACATTAACAAAATGTATAAAAATCATATGATTTTCCTAATGGATGCAGAAAAAAACATTTGACAAAATTAAACAAACTGGGTATAGAGGGAAGATACTTCAACATAATAAAGGCCATATATGACAAGCTTACAGCCATACCTCACTCAGTGGTGAGAACCTGAAAATTTTTCCTCTAAGATCAAGAATGAGATAAGGATGCCTACTCTTGCCACTCTTTTTTTTTTAAAGATTTTATTTATTTATTTGACAGAGAGAAATCACAAGAGAGGCAGGCAGAGAGAGAGAGGAAGGGAAGCAGGCTCTCCGCTGAGCAGAGAGCCCAATGCAGGACTCGATCCCAGAACCCTGAGATCATGACCTGAGCTGAAGGCAGCGACTTAACCCACTGAGCCACCCAGGCACCCCACTCTTGCTGCTCTTGTTCAACATAGTACTGCAAGTCCTAGCCAGGGAAATTAGGCAAGAAAGAGAAATAAAAGACAGCCATATCAGAAAGGAAAAAGTAAAACTGTTTCTATTTGTAGATGATATAATATTATATACATAAAACCCTAAAGACTCACAAAAAAACTGTTGGAAAGAATCAATGAATTCAGCATATTTGCAGAGTACAAAATAAATCTTAAAAAATAAGTTGCAAAAAAATATAAGATGTTTTTCTGTAGGCTGACAGTGAACTATTAGAAAGAGAAATTAAGAAAACAATCCTGGGGGTGTCTGGGTGGCTCAGCGGTTAAGTGTCTGCCTTGGACCCACGTCATGATCCTGGGGTCCTGGGATTGAGCCCTGCACCGGGCTCCCTTCTTGGTGGGAAGCCTGCTTCTCCTTCTTCCACTCCCCCTGTTTGTGTTCCCTCTCCCGCTGTTTCTCTCTGTCAAATAAGTGGGTAAAATCTTAAAAAAAAGAAAAGAAAAGAAAAAAACAATCCCATTTACAATGGCATTGAAAGGAATAAGATACTTAGGAATAAATTTAACCAAGGTGGTGAAAGATCTGTACACTGAAAACTATAATACATTGATGAAAGAAGACACAGATAATTGGAAAGATATTACATGCTTATGGATTGAAAGAATTACTGTTATTAAACTGTTTGTACTACCCAAAGCAATCCACAGATTCAGTGAAATCCTTATCAAAATTCCAATGGCATTTTTTCATAGAAATAGAACAAACAATCCTAAAATTTGTTGGAACCATGAAAGATCCTGAATAGCCAAAAGCAATCTTGAGAAAGAACAAAGCTGGAAGCATCATATTTCCTGATTTTGATCTATATTACAAAACTATAGTCATCTAAGAAGTATGCTCTCAAATCCTAAAAGTTCTCATCACAAGGAAAAAAAAACTGTAACTATATGAGGTGATAGATGTTAGCTAAACTTTTGTTAACTAAACTTAATCATTTTGCAATATATGTATGTCAAGTCACTATTCTATACACCTAAACTTACGCAGTGTTGAATATCAATTATATCTCAATAAAACTGGAAAAAAACCAGTATGACATTGGCATGAAAAGAGACACATTGATCAGTGGAAAGAATAGAGATCCCAGAAGTAAACCCATGCATATACAGTCAATTAATTTACAACAAAGGAGCCAGGCATACACTTGGGGAAAGGACCTCAATAAATGGTATTGGGAAAACTGGACAGACACATACAAAATAATGAACTGGACCTCCATCTTACAACATACCCCCAAATCAGCTCAAAATAGATTAAAACCATGGATATACGACCTGAAATTGTAGTAGAAAACATACAGGGTAAGCTCCTTCACAGTAGTCTTAGCAATGATTCTTTGGACTTGACACCAAAAACAAAGGCAGCAAAAGCAAAAATGAATAAGTGTAACTACATCAAACTAAAAAGCTTCTGCACAGCAAAGGAAAGTCGTTATGTTGCACACCTTTTTGAAATGGAAAGGCAACCTATGGAATGGGTGAAGATATTTGCAAATCACATATCTGATAAGGGTTAATATTCATAATATATAAAGAACTCATACAACTCAATAGCAAAAAACCCAAACAAGATTAAAAATGGGCAGAGGAACTGAATAGACATTTTTCCAAAGAAGATACACAAATGACCAACAGGTACGTGAAAGGTGCTCAACATCACTAATCATCAGGGAAATACACCTCAAAATCACAATATCACTTCACGCTTGTTAGAATGGCTATTATAAAAAAGACAAAAGAGGGCCCCTGGGTGGCTCAGTGGTTTAAGCCGCTGCCTTTGGCTCGGGTCATGATCTCGGGGTCCTGGGATCGAGTCCCGCATTGGGCTCCCTGCTCGGCGGGGAGCCTGCTTCCCTTCCTCTCTCTGCCTCTCCGCCTACTTATGATCTCTCTCTGTCAAATAAATAAAAATAAATAAAATCTTTAAAAAAAACTTAAAAAAAAAAGACAAAAGATAAATGTTGGCAAAGACATGGAGAAAAGGGAACTCTTGTGCACTGTTGGTGGGAATGCAAATTGGTGCAGCCACTATGGAAAACAGCACGCAGGTTCCTCAAAAACTAAAAACTTGAACTACCATATGATCCAGCAATCCCACTTCTGGTTATATATCCAAAGGAAATAAAAACAGAGACTCGGGGCGCCTGAGTGGCTCAGTGGGTTAAAGCCTCTGCCTTCGGCTCGGGTCATGATCCCAGGGTCCTGGGATCGAGCCCCGCATTGGGCTCTCTGCTCCACAGGGAGCCTGCTTCCTCCTCTCTCTCTGCCTGCCTCTCTGCCTAGTTGTGATTTCTCTCTGTCAAATAAACAAAATATTTAAAAAAAAAAACAACAGAGACTCAAAGAGATATCTGCATTCACATGTTCATTACAGCATTATTCACAATAACTAAGATATGGAAAGAACCTAAGAGTATATGTGATATATGTTATATGCATCCATTATATATTATTATATTATATTATATATTCAGATATATACTCAGGCTATTATTCAGCTGCACAAAAGTAGGAAATCTTGCCATTTGCAACAACATGAATGGACCTTGAGGGCAGTATGCTATATGAAATAAGCCAGACAGAGAAAAATAAATATTACATTGTACCATGCAATGTGTGGAATCTAAAAGGAAAAAAACAATCAAACCCAGAGAAACAGACAGGAGAAAAGTTTTTGTCAAGGGCAGGGGAGTGGGGAAGATGGGGAGAGGTTGGTAAAAGGGTAAGAACTTTCAGCTATAAGAAGAATAAGTCTGAGGATCTAATGTATATTATGGTGATTAGAGTTGACAACACTGTACTGTATAATTGAAATTAGTTAAGAAAGTAGAACTTAAGTGTTCTTACCAAAAGTAATAAATAAATTAAAATAAATAAACAACAACAACACAGTTTCTCTAGCTCCTGCCCTACTTCTCTGCATGGGCAAACAGCTTGAAAATGTTTGCACTGGTGTACGTATTTCCTCACCTCCTGTTCACTTTTTTTCCTCTTTTAATCTTTTATTCCTCCAATCTCCCCTTAACCCATTGCATTTTGCCTTCCACTCCTTCCTCTTAATCCATTGTAATTTGCCATCCACCACCATCACTCCCTGTTCTCTGCAAGAAAACCAGTGACCTTGTTGGTAAATCTAGTGGATGGTTTTCAGACTTTGTTTCATGTACTATTTGTAATGTTGACCTGTTCCTCCATTTGGAAGATAATTTGCCCTTGGTTTCAGTGACACCCCATTCTTGGTTCTATTCTTTACTCTTTGGCCACTACTTCTTGTTCCCTTTTGTGGGCCCCTTTCCATCTTCCTTTCCTCAAATGTTGGTGTCTGATAGGGTTATGTCCAAGATCTTTTTCTCTCCTCAGTCTGTACAACCATGGTGGGTGATCTCATTCATTCCTATGGCCCTAATAACCATCTACATGCTGATGGCTCCCAATTCTCCAGCTCCTGACTACATTTCTTTCCTGAACTCCAGATCCATATATCAAACTGCCTCTTGAATATCTCTCCTTGGATATCCCCCAGACACCAAAATCGAATTCAGTATTTTCCCTCTGAAATCTGTCCTTATTTGGTTGTTCTCTGTCTCAGTGATTCGTTCCACTATCCTCCCAGCCATAAATCCAGGCTTCTTCTTTGACTCACTCTGTTAACCATCACATGCAATCCATTCACTAATAGTGCTGATTTTTACCTCCTAAATATTCTCTCTTTTTGAAGAGTTTATTTATTTATTTGACAGACAGAGATCACAAGTAGGCAGAGAAGCAGGCAGAGAGAGAGAGAGAGGGAAGCAGGCTCCCTGCCGAGCAAAGAGCCCGATGTGGGGCTCCATCCCAGGACCCTGGGACCATGACCTGAGCCGAAGGCAGAGGCTTTAACCCACTGAGCCACCCAGGCACCCCTGAATATTCTCTTATTCAGAGATTCTACACAGAGGTTCATAGGCCCTGGAGGGTTTTAGAAAATACACGAACATGCTGAGTTGTAAGCAAAATTTGGTACGATTATGTATATTAACGTTTTTCTGGGAGAGTGTGCAGACCATAGCTTTCATCACACTCTCATACAGGTCTGTGACTTGACAGAAAGTGAAGCATTGGAGCCCCTGGGTGACTCAGTTGGTTGAGCATCTCCTTTTTGCTCAGATCATTATCCCAAGGTCCTGGAATAGAGCCCCGCATCAGGATCCCTGCTTAGCAAGAAGTCTGCTTCTTCCTCTCCCTCTGTCCCTGCTCATGTGCACTCTCTTTCTCTCCCTCAATAAATAAATAAAATCTTTATTTAAAAAAAAGAAAGTTAAACATATTGCTCTAACTCCATCCACTTCTCTTCATCTACCCCTCCGCTCTGACTAGATGCAGTCACTACGGAGGGTTATTTCTCTATATAATAGTCTCTTTGTTCTCTAAGGGCTGCAAATAAGGAGGGGATCTTGCTGAGGAAATGGGATGAGGCTAGTAGGGCTGGAGGCATCTATTCCTAGAGGCTCCCGTGTGCTACTGTGGCCTGCTCCTCTCCCCACTTTCTTCCAACAAATCATTTATTCTTTCCCTTTTCCTTCCCTCCCCATCTCTCTTTCTTCATCTTCTCCCAAAACTCTATTCCCTATTCTCTTTCTCTTCTCCAGCTCCTCCCTCATGCCTCATTAACACATAATTATAGGGTAATCAGATCTTTGATACACATAGCTTGAAGCCTCTTAAAACCAAGACTAGAGGCAGCTTCACCCTATTCGTTGGTTCCCACTTGCAGAGAACTCCCAGCAACCCCTCCAAAGAAGAGGAAAGGAGACTGAGCTTGAGGTATGATGTCTGTAAGTAGTGAGACACCAGCCCCAAGTATAGCTGTAGTAGCTTAGGAGAAATATGTGGGCAGACCAAGGAATCATAGACCTTACAATTTTTTATTAAAACTTAAAGTTTGGGGGCACCTGGGTGGCTCAGTGGGTTGGGCCTCTGTCTCCGGCTCAGGTCATGATCTCAGGGTCCTGGGATCGAGTCCCGCATTGGGCTCTCTGCTCGGCAGGAAGCCTGCTTCCACCTCTCTCTCTCTCTCTGCTTGCCTCTCTGCCTACTTGTGATCTCTCTCTGTCAGATAAATAAATAAAATCTTTTACAAAAATAAAAAAAATAAAACTTAAAGTTTGGAAGATAATTTTAAAAGGATCTAACCCGATCTTCCTCTCATCTCATACAGATGGTCCTTCTTGATTTCCTACTTTTCTTCATCCTGTACCTCCATCAACAAGTTTTTGGGCTCCATTTTTATATATATTTCACTTTTTCCATTGACCTAAGTGTCTATTCTTTCTTTTACTACCACTGCCTTATGTACTGCAGTTTTATAGTATTGTAGCTATCTTGAAATCAGTAGTGTAAATCGTCCAACTTTGTTCTTCAGTATCATTTTGGTTATGATAGGTCTTTGGCTTTTCCATATAAACTTGAGAATCACTTTGTTTATTATCTACAGAATAGTTTGGTTGCATTTTAACTGAAATTATTCTATAGATCAAGTTGGGAAGAACTGACATATTTAACAACATTGAGTCTTCCTATCCATGAACATGGAATATCTCTCCATTTATTTAGATCTTCTTGCTGGGTTTTTTTTTTATTTGTGTTTTGTAGCTTTTCACACTCAGATCCTGTACATATCTTGATATTATGTTACATTTATACCTAAGTACTTCATTGTTCTGCAGCTTCTATAAGTAGTACCATTTTCTTAAAAATTCCTATTCTAGGGTGCCTGGGTGGCTCAGTCATTAAGCGTCTGCCTTCAGCTCAGGTCATGATCCCAGGGTCCTGGGATTGAGGCCCACATCGGGCTCCCTGCTCAGCAGGAGGCCTGCTTCTCCCTCTCCCACTCCCCCTGCTTATGTTCCCTCTCTCTCTCTCTCTGTGTCTCTGTCAAATAAAATCTTTTTTAAATAAATAAATAAAAATTCCTATTCTAATTTTCCATTGCTGGAATATAAGATAGCAGTTGATTTTTGTGTATTGAAGTTGTGTCTGCAACCTTGCTATATATGTTCTCATTAGTTCAGAAGGTTGTGTGTGTGTGTATGTGTGTGTTGTGTGTGTGCACGCATGTGTGTGTGTGTGTGTGTGTGTAGATTGTTTGGGGTTTTCTACAA
The DNA here is from genome assembly GCF_922984935.1 of Meles meles. Taxonomy (NCBI): domain Eukaryota; kingdom Metazoa; phylum Chordata; class Mammalia; order Carnivora; family Mustelidae; genus Meles; species Meles meles. The sequence continues at coordinate 46,512,615 of NC_060087.1, read as the reverse complement.
TGCTACAAATTTTGATAAATTGTATTTTCATTTTCATTTAATTCAAAATATTTTAAAACTTCTCTTGAGACTTCTTCTTTGACACATGCATTTTTTTCCCATTTTATTTTATTTCTTTTCTTTTCAGTGTTCCAGCATTCATTGTTTATGCACCACAGCCAGTGCTCCATGTAATACGTGCCCTCCATAATACCCACCACCGGGCTCACCCAAACTCCCACTACCCTCCCCTCCAAAACCCTCAGTTTGTTTCTCAGAGTCCCCAGTCTCGTGCATTATTTAGAAATGTGTTGTCTAATTTCTAAACATTTGGGGATTTTCCAGCTATTTTCTATTACAGATTTCTAGTTTAGTTCCATTGTGGTCTGAACGCATACTTCATGTGATTTCTATTATTTTCAATTTGTTAATATATGGTTTGTGGCCCAGAATATGGTCTATCTTGTTGAGTGTTCACTGCAGACATGAGAAGAATGTGCACTCTATAAATCTATAAATGTCAATGAGATCAAGTTGATTGATAATGATGTTCAGGTAAAAATATATCCCAAATCTGTCCACTTAACTTTCTCCACCATCACTATCATAGTGTAAGCTATTATGGGACCTGTACTTCCTAACTGGTTTCATAACTAGCCTACTAACTTTTCTATCTGTTTCCAATTTTGCCCTCCTTATAATCCATTCTCTTCACATCACACAGAATGATTATAGCTCATATCACTCAAAGTCTCCATTGGCTTTTCATTGTACCTACAATAAAATCTAAACACTTTCCCATGGCTGGCATGGCCATGCACAGTCTTTTTAAATTTATTTTTTAAATTTATGTATAATTAACATACAGTGTTATATTAGTTTCAGGTGTACAATATAGTGATCCAACAATTCTATACATGACTCATGTATAGGGCTCATCATGATAAGCGTACTCTTAATCTCTACCATTTCACTGTGTTCCTGCTCACCTTCCCTCTGGCAACCTCTGGTTTATTCTCCATATTTTAGAGTCTATTTTTTCGTTTGTGTCTTTTTTACTTTTTTTGTTTCTTAAATTCTTCATATGAGTGAAATCACATGGTTTATTTATCTTTCTCTGACTGACTTGTTTCACTAAGCATTTTACCCTCTAGCTCTATCCATGTTGTTACAAATGGCAAGATTTCATTCTTTTTTAGGACTGAGTAATAGCCTTACACAGTCTTGCTCCAGAACTTCTTTCCTGCTTCATCTAGTATCAGTTGCCCCTCTTGCTCTCCCTAGTCAGACTTCTTCCTGAAACCCTGTGAATATACCAAACTCATTCTCACCTTAGGGCCTTTGACCTTGTGTTTCACCTTGTCTGGGATGTCATGGCTCTGGATCTTCATGAAATGACTACTTTCTTGTCATTCAATCTTGCCTTAGCTGTCACCTCCCTGGAGAGACCATCCTTGCCTACTCTATTTCAACTTGTTCCCCACCTCTACCCAGTCACACTGCCTTTGTACATTTTTTTCCATGTGTTTTCAAAGAACTTTTAACTTTTGGAAGTGATCTTCTTTTATGTGTTGGTTGTTTGTGTCTATTATCTTTTCTCTAAAATGTGAGCACGAAGAGAACTGGGGCCCTCTTAACCACTGAGTTGTCTATACCTAGAACAGAGCCTGGGACCTAAATATATATTGAATGGCTGCACTTCCACTTGGACATCTCCAGTGACTTGGAGCTGAGTGCATTGATCTATGAGGCAGCCAATGCCTCTGTGGGTAGTTTTGTAATTTAGAGATTTCATTTTTCTCTTGAGCTAAATACTGCATCCTTGGTCATAAAAACAGATCAGAAAAGAAAAAAAATGACCATTACAAAAGATGCTGAGGAAGCCTTTGATAAAATTTGACACCTGTTAGTGACCAAAAACAAAACAAAAAACCAACAAAAAACCTTGCATGCTAGGAGTAAGAGGGAACTGCCTTAACCCAATGAAAGCAACCTCCGAAATCCTACAGCAAACATATATAATGGTGAAACATTCGAATTTTTCCTTTTAAAATGAATAACAAAGCAGGGATGCCCATTATGGCCCCTTCTGTTCACCATTGAACCGGAGATCCCGCATAGTAAGACAAGGACATAACATAACAAGAGTAAGGTTTTGGAAGGAAGAAACAAAACTGTCATCTAAATCTACTTCTTCAAATCTTTCACCCACTCATCCTCCTTCTGTTTCTTGGAGGCCCACAGACCAAAGCTGTCCCCTCTTCTGCATGACAGCCCAGGTCTTCTTCCCTCTCTGGGCCTCAGTAACCTCAGCTGGAAAATGAAGGGTTGGACAAAGTAATCCAAAAATCTTTTTGTGGTTTCATCTTGCCATGATTTATGAGTCTGTATCCTCTCTACTACTAAACACCTCTATTTTCTTTAACAGTTTCTAATAGTGATGACTTCCAGAGCCTTCCTTTCTTACTGACATGCTGCATCTTGTTTTTTTTTTTTTTAAGGTATGATGCCCAGAACTGGGCAGAAGGTGAAAAAAGGATAGAGCACAAAAAGATTGGAGTAGACGGAGTTAGCCTGAAAATAGAGCCTAAAAATGAAATGGTAGAGAGAGATAGCAAAGAGAACGGTCAAGGACGGCATTTGAGGGAGAAATTGCGTGGTGGGAGAGAACTCGTTGACTTCTCTCCCTGAGATGGGAGAATGGTCCCCCTCATGGTTTAGGGGAAAGTGATGGGAACTGAGTTGTAGTTGGTCACAAGCATTTGGTGGCTCTGTCAGTCTTTCTTTCCAGCTTTCCTATCCCTAGGCTGTAGGACCCTTCTTTCCATAGCTGAGATTGGGGGAGGAATATTGACTAAAACCAGCTCAGGGTGGCAAGGAAGGCTGCACTGAGCCAGGTCCCTGTCCAGGAGGCAGGAGCAGCCATCACAGTGGGAGGGAGCAGCAAGCCAACAGCTGAGTGAGACAAGGCCTGGGTTATTTTTTTTCCAGTTTGTTGGCATGTGGGTGGATTTTTCTCCTTTTTTCTTCTCTCCTGCTCTCTGCCGTTTCCACAGAGATGTGGGAGTTTGCAAATTTGTCTCCGTGGAGGGGAGAGGCAAGAGCTGATTTGGGGGGTCCTTGACAGGGACTAGGGGAACACCAAAGGACACTGCAATTCTGGTAGCAAGAAACTAGGACCTATTCCCTGGTGGTATAACTGGTACAAAGAAGGCTCTCACTCTCTCTCCTTTCCTCTTAAGGTCACAGATATGCCTTCTCACCTCTGCTCAGCTCTTGGCTCTCAAATCCATCCCACCTGGTAATTGCAAAAAATCTCTCTCCTTCTTTCCTTGCTCTGCAGTGCCAAATGCCTTTTCCTCAGGGCCCTGAACAAACTATGGGAATACCTGACACTCATGTCCAGAGGCTGCTCTCCTCCCCAGTACCTGTGGGGGTTTGGGGGTGGGAGGCCAAGGAGCCTTACTTTTTTTTTTTTCCAGTTATTTATTTAAAGCATTAAAAAAAACCGGTACCTATAGCACATGCTAAGTGTCAGATGAGTGTTTCAGGGGAAAGCTTTCTGAAAGGATTGAGAGGTGGGTAGTTTAGGAAAGGCTTCCTGGAGGGCATGGGACCTAGACAAATTGACAAAGCAGGCAAGGGCATGCCAGGTAGGGACAGAGAGCACGGCACTGTGGGTCTGGATACCTACATGCTGATCCCAGTTCTGCTATAAATTTGTAATGTGATGTTGAACAAGGAATTTGCTTCTCTTGGGCTTTCTTTTCTCATTTGGAATCAGGCTGGGTAGCTAAAGCTCTACAGGTCTCTGGAGCCTGAGTCCTCATTCGTGGCCCTGGGGGCTATGAGCCATCGTAGTATGGCATCCCACACTAAACATCATCAAGGGGTAGGATGACCAAATATCACTGTTTGCCTGGGACCTAGAGTTTCCCCAGAAGTGGAACTTGAGTGCTGAAATGATCCCGGGCAAACCGGGGTGGACGGTCACCCTGATAAGGGCCACATCCATTACTTGGTATTATAGTGATCATGATCATTATTACCACTAGAGGGCAACACTCTCTTATGCCTGGGAGTAGGTCTTACCAGACCCCCTCCCCCCCACCGCCGGGCCACCACCTCCAAAGGTGCAGAACTGCCCCCTCATTCCAGGACCAGTTAATCCTCTGGGTCTTTCTCCTGTAGAGGACATCACTGAGGAACAGAGAGATCTGTGGATTTCAAATACCAGCAGCGTCCTTTTGGTCTTGCCAGCCCCATGTCTGGTTCTGCCCTTCGTGCCTGGTACTCAGGTGCCCAGTCTGTGCCACTGTGGCAGAACTACTGTGATTCTCCAGGTACTCACAGCTTTGGTTTGTCTAAACACAACAGGCACTTTCTTTTCTTTCTTCCTTTCTTTCTTTCCTTCTTTCTTCCTTCCTTCCTTTCTTCTTTTAGGTAATCTCTACACCCAACGTGGGGCTTGAACTCATGACCCCAAGATCAAGAGTCCCATGCTCTAATGACTGACCCAGCCAGGTGCTCCCAACTGGCACTCTCAAGGCTATACTGTTAGTTCCCTGCTTTGATTGTCTGGCAGTATAATTATTCTACAAGGCCAGATCCATTGATACAAGAGCTGGCTTTTTCCCTCCTATGGAATTGATTTCTGTATTGCCATATATCCCTTATCACAGTGAATTGTAGTTATGATTTATCTATCTATATACCCCATTAGGTTGTTGATTCATGCATTCAACAAACATAGAGTGCTTATTGCTTACCTACCATGTCCCAGGCTTTTTGCCAGACTCGTGGTACAGTGGGGAGCATAACAGACAGAGTATCTGCCCTTGTAGAGCTAATAGTCTAGTGAAGGAGGCAGGAGGAAAGCAAACAAAGAACCGCACAAATCAATATGAATTACATACTTGCTAAGCTCAAGGAAGGAGAAAGACTCACTGAGAGCGTTTATCCGAGGGATCTGCCTCATCTGGGAGTGAGACAGTGCCGCTGAAGAACTGACATTTGAACTGAGATCTGAAGGATGAATAGGCGGTAGGTAAGTAGGCAAAGGCAGCGAAAAGAGCTTTCTACGCCAAAAGAACAGCAGGTGTGCAGGGCCCAAGAAGGGAAGAGCCCAGCTCCCAGGAGAAGCGGTTGCTCCTTGAGGGCACAGCCTGCCTCTTGTTCCTCTCTTGTTATATAGCTCCAGGCCTGGCACACAGATATGCCAAATCAGTGTCTGTTGAGTTGAAGTGGATGAAATTTTGTCATGGAAAGTATTGTGGGCTGCGGGTGGGGGGGGGGGGTGTTGCCAAAAGACCCAGCTTCTACTTCCAGCTCTTCTGGGCAATTCAGTTCCATTTTCCAACTCTTACTGGGCATTCACCATGTTCAAGGACCTGCAGCCCCATCTAGGTGGGGGATTGAAGGGTAAACAAAATTGTCTCTGCCCCTTAGTACCACATGGTCAGTGAAGGGGCTGACAGGTAGACAGGGAGGCCCCTTCCACTCTCTGGGCCTCTTTCTCTCCAGTTCTAAAGTGCGGGGTTGGAGTAATAGGATCTCTAAGGCTCCTTCCAGCTCTAAAGGTCTTGATGTGGTCTTTCTTGAATAACAGCAGTGGGAGCAATGGAGCGGATTCTTTTGTTTCTCCTGCCTTGTAGGAGTCAGATGGAATAAGACTGGGGAAATTGCGGCCGGGGATTCTGTTTGCAGACCATTTTTCCATGTACAAGGATCTCGGAAGCAATTAGGGTTTGCTGCTTCTGACTAGAATGTTCTAACATTTGATGAACTTTTGTTTCTTTCCTGTCTCTTTCCCCACCTGCCCCCCGCCCCAGTCTTCTTTTCTACACATAGAGCTGTGTTTTGCGTCTATTAGGGCTGGAAAGGGCCTTTTAAATAATCTCATCCAACCCTTCCATCCAGTGCTTACATTCCGTATGCAATAAGCACTCCAAATGAGGCCATCCAGCCACTATGTGAAGACATCCCATGGTAGTGAACTCACCGTCATTGCTAAGCTTTGCCTCTGAGAGGTTTCTTCCCTCTGGGAATTTGTCTTCCTGTACTTTTTATCCATTGCTTCTGATTGTGCCCTTCAGAGCTAAGCACAATAATTCCATTGCATTGCCCCTCTGATAGCCTATTGGATATTTGAAGCCAGTAATCATGTCTTCACAAGCCTGCTCTCTTCTAGGCCAAATATCATCTGTTCCTGCAAATGTTCTTCACTAGTTCAAATCCCCTTAGCATCTGTAAATATAGTTTAGTTTATGTAAGATTTATATCCCGCCTACCTTAAAGAGGATATTAGGAGGCTCATCAGTTAGAACATGAAAGAAAGACAATTAGGGATAAAAATGTGGAAGAAAACAGACCAGAGACCATGTAAAGGAAGCACGAATAGATGTTGCCAGGTACCCAAAATGAACTGGATTATAATTGGACTCTGAATTTGGCTCAAAATTTTATGGCAGCTAGGACAAATTTGGAAACACATTGGGTTATGTGGTTTTATGTTCTGACAGGATCAAGCTTACAAATCCTCTTCAGAGGGAAAATTTTTCCTGAAACAAAACTCCTGACTAGCCTATTAGGATTGCTTTCTGTGAGACTGTTCAAGACTGACAGGCACTTTGGATATATCTTGTCCCTTCCCCCACTAGGGGAAAGAGGACTGGAAAGATGATTCATTAATTAGCTAAATGTTATCTCAGTTTTAAGCACTGCTATCTCTTTAGGGATCCCCACAGAAATGAGAGACTTCCTTTTCCCTTCCTTCTTCATTCTCCTATGTTCCTCACAGATAGGCACTTCCTTAGCATTCTGCTCTTTATAGTCTGCAATCTTAAGACTCTTTGGAACACCGGGCCTCAGGAAATAGCCCAAGTAAGGAACCGTAGCCTAGTGATCACACAGCAACTATGTGCAAATCATTTCTCTGGGTCCTCAGTGTCCTCATCTGAAAAGTGAGTTAATCTTTAACGTCACTTCTGCTCTAACATTCTGGACCTGTAAACTCTTTGATGGAAAGAACAATGATTTTTTAAAAATTTTTGATTTTCCCATCTCGTGTCTGGCAGCTAACCGGTATAAGAGAAGATCTGTTGGGGCACCTGGGTGGCTCAGTGGGTTAAGCCTCTGCCTTCAGCTCAGGTCATGATCCCAGGGTCCTGGGATCGAGCCCCACATCAGGCTCTCTGCTCAGTGGGGAGCCTGCTTCCTCCTCTCTCTCTGCCTGCCTCTCTGCTTACTCATGATCTCTCTCTGTCAAATAAATTAAAATCTTCAAAAAAAAAAAAAAAAGAGAAGATCTGTTTATGGACAGAGCTGTGAGAACCCAATAGGAAAAACCAATTTGAACAGGTGCCACCTTTGCATCTGAGGAAAATGTTTCTTGGCTCTCGTTATCGTGATGAGTTCTTGTTGACTGGATACTGGTAATGGTGAGATGTGGTTTTCAGGGCTCTTTCCTGCTCTGGCTCCATATTCCTTGGCAAAGCCGGTCCTAGGATAAGGAGAATTGGAGCAATCGTGCCAGGGGCTGAGGCTTCTGGGAAATGACCCTGGGAGCCAGCAGTCAGGAAAAAACAAAAAGGTAGTACCACAGTTTCGGCCAAACAACAATGAACCAAGACAAAACTCACCTTGTGGTGTGTAATGTTTGGTACATATGATACCCATGTGGAACCCCCCCTTGCCGCCTACCATGTTACTCTCTTGCTCAAAAATGTTCCTGACTTTTCATTGCCTATAAGAGAAGGTCCAGATGCTCCAGCTTGGCAATGGAGTCTTCTCTAAGCTAAATCAAGCCATGTCTTCCCACTACCTCCTATTCCTTACAACACACACACACACGCACGCGCGCGCGCACACACACACACACACACACACACACCTGCTCATGCACTTATCTCTTGTGCTTTCTTCAACCAAATTGTGTGTGGCTCCTTAAACACACGCTGTTTTACTGACCGTTCCTTTCTTCCCACCACACGTGGTTCCATGCAACAGGTATTTTTCTCAGCTCTTCCACTTCCACCTGTTAAAATCTTAAGCTCAGCTTAAATACCTTCACAGCCATAAAGACCTCCCAGCACCCCAGTCCTGCTGTGCCTTCGCTCTGGTCCTTTACACCTTGTATTGTTAGTCCTGTCTGTGACTTATGGTTGTAGCTCTCTGACTAGACCAGGAGCTCCCTGAGGGCACAGGCTATGTGTGATTCACCCAGGGCTCTCTATCATCCTTCCCTGTTTTGTCTTTCTCCAGAGCAGCAGTGTTAGTCTCCTAGGGCTGCTATAACAAAGTAACGCAAACTGGGTTGCCTCAAAAATGGAAATTTATTCTCTCAGGGCTCTGGGGGCTGGAAGTCTGAAATCAAGGTGGTGGTGGGGCCGTGCTCTCTCTCTGAAGTCTCTAGGGAAGAATCTTTCCTTGTCTCTTCCTACCTTCTGGTGGTTACTGGCAATGCTTAGCATTCCTTGGCTTGTAGATTGCAATCTCTGCCTCTGTCTTCCCATGTCATTCCCCTTTGTGCGTGCGTGCGTGCGTGCGTGCGTGTGTGTCTGTGACCAAGTTTCTCTCTTCTTACAAGGACACCAGTCATTGGATTAGGACCCACACTAATGGAGTATGGCCTCATCTTAACTTGATGACATCTGCAAAGACATCTAGTATACCATCCAACATGCTCTGTATTTTCTATTTGTTTATTGTCTCTCTGTTCTACTAGAATGTCAGCTTCATGAGGTTAGAGATTGTTGTCTATTTTGTCATTATTCTATCCTCAGTGTCCAGAACAGTGCTTGACACATACTAGAGACTCAATAAGTATTTTGTGAATGAATCTCCCTACCCATTCACCCCATGCCCCACAGGGAATCTGAATGAAAGAAGCAAGGATAAGGATGAGAATGCAGGTATTGCCTAGAACATAATAAATACTCTGAAAGTGCTCACTGGATGAATAGAAGTGTTCGATGGATGTGTTAACTTAACACAAAGATGGTGCATCTTTTTTGTATAAAGTACTGAGAAAAGGTATGAAGAAGTGAGAAGGAAACCTTTAGCATCCAGGCTATGCCTCCTTGTGACCCTGGGCAAGTCATTCAACCTCTGGGTTTCACTCTCCTTACCTGTAACATGGGGGTAATAACACTACCTACCTCATAGGATTGTCATAAGGATTAAGTGAGCTCATACATGTAAAATGCTTAGCACAGTGCCTGGCACACGGTAAGCTCCATAGAAGTGTTAGTTATTACTTCTGTAATTGCTGTTGTGTGCTACACTCTGTGCAAGGTATTTGGTTTTTTCTTAAAACTAGCCTTATCGAAATAAAATTCACATATCATAAAATTCTCCCTTTAAAAATGTACAGTTCAGTGGTTTTTAATTAACAGAGTTGTGCAACCATCACCACAATTGAATTTTATTTTTTTATTTATGGTATTTTTAGAGAGGGAGAGAGAAAGAGGTAGGGACAGAGGGAAAGGGATAGAGAGAGTCTTAAAACAAGCTACACACCCAGCGAGGAGCCCACCTCGGGTCTCCATCTCACAACCCTGAGAACACAAGCTGAAATCAAGAGTTGGGGGCTTACCCAAGGGAGCCACCCAGGAGTCCCAATCTAATTTTAGAACATTCATTCTCTCTCAAAAACCCTCATACCAAAAAAAAAAAAAAAAAAAAAAAAAAAAAAAAAAACCCTCATACCTGTTAGTAGTTACTCCCCTTTCCCCAACACCTGCTCCAGCCCCTGGCAAGCACTACTCTGCTTTTTGTCTCTATGAATTTGCCCATTCTGGAATTTCATATAAGTGAAATCACGATATGTGGCCCTTTTTTCTTCTTAATAGAGAGAGAGAGAGAGAACGAGAGAGCGAGCGCATGCCAGGAGCAAGAGGCAGAAGAAGAGGGAGAGTGAGAAATTTAAGCAGGCTCCATACACAGCATGGAGCTCAAGAGGGGGCTGCATCTCACGACCCTGAGATCATGACCTGAGCCAAAATAAAGAGTGAGCCGCTAAAACAACTGAGCCGCCCAGGCATCCCACAATATGTGGCCATTCGTGTCTCATTTATCATAACGTAACATGTTTTTAAGGTTTATCCATGTTTTAGCATGGATCAATACTTTAGTCCTTTTTATGGCTGAAAAGTACTCCATTGTGTGGATATGGCACATTTTGTTTGCCCATTCATCAACAGATGAACATTTGATTGTTTCTGCTTTTTGGTTATTGCAAATAATGCTGCTATGAACATTCACGTACACGTTTCTTGGTGGATATATGTTTTCATTTCTCTTGGCTATGTACCTAGGAGTGGAATTCCTGGGTCATATGGTAACTCTATGGTTAACATTCTGAGAAAATTTCAAACTGCTCTCCCAAGTGACTACATCATTTTGCATCCCAAAGGACCACCCAACCTTTGTTCCTACCCATTCAGTAGCCAAAGCAGTGGGAGTTGCAGACCAGTCTTCTGTAGTGGGCTGAGCCCTCCAGTCTTCAGCAGGGAACTTCTAGGAAAGGCATCGAAGGCACATACACACCTTCAGACCAGTTTGGGACCTTGGGTTAAGTAACAGTAAACTCAGGAACTGGAGCAGTACATTCACCTTGAAATTCCTCCTTGGACACAGCCTTTTCAGCAGTGGCCTGCTCTTCCTCTTCAATCTCGTCAGGATCTCTGTAGAAGTAGAGATCAGGCATGACCTCCCATGGGTGCTTATGGGAGATGATGCCACGCATGCACAGAAAGAACTTCCTAGTCCAGACCCACTGAGGGTTTTGCCTTGTTGTTGCACAGGATGGCAATGCCCACATGGCACAGAGGAGAGTCTGTGTAATACAGATCATTTGTAGGCAGATTAACATAAGACACTTAGGTGACAGGCTGGTGGTCAGCCTGGGACCAGTCATCACCAGAAGTCATGGCTCCAGGGAGGCTGCGTGGAGCTGGCTAGTGAAGCTTCCAGGAGTGAAGTGGCCAGCGGTAGGAGTGGATCCAGGAACAACAGCAAACTTGAACACAGCTCACTGGGCACTATTACTGGAGTATATGACACTGGCAGCAACCAGGTTTTCAATGGTAACAATGGTACAAGCCACCAGCAGAAGCTTCTCCCAGGTTTTCTTCATATTTAAGCTGTAGATGCCTACATTTTTCTTTTTAGAGAGGTACAGTTCCACTTGGAAGTCAAGCTTGGTGCCACCTAAGAGGGTTCTTGCTGCAAAGACTTTAAGGACAGCCTCCTCCTTCATGTGGAGGACACTAAAGGCTCTGGAAATTGTGAAAGTTATGACAGGAACCCAGAACAACACCATATGGATAGCACAGAAATCTCAGTGTGTGTGTGTGTGTGTGTGTGTGTGTGTGTGTATGTGATTGTGGTTTTTGATCTACATTTATCTGGTGACTAATGGTGGTGAGTGTCCTTTCATGAGCTTATTGGCCCTTTGTATCTTCCTCAGAGCGATGTCTCTTCAAATTCTTCGCCCATTCAAAAACATTGGGTTGTCTTCTTGTTGTTGGGCTTTAAGAGTTCTTTGTGTACTTTGTGTACTTATCAGATGTACCATCAACAAATATTTTCTCCTATTCTGTGGATTGTGCTTTCTGTGCCAAATGTTTTTACCTGCATTTTTCTAAGACCACTCCTGCCAGACAGGTGTTATTGATTGGGGAAATGGACGTTCAGAGAGAAAATAGAATTTAAATCCATTTTTGTCTCACTATAAAATGGATGCTTTCTCCTCTACCCCAACCTGCTCACAAGGATGAATGAAGACATGTTTCTGGCTTTAAGGAGCTCGACCTGGCAGAGGACATAAGAACACAAACGAATGCATTTTAAAGCAGAGATCCACTTGTCCCATAGTACCACAAGAGAAGTGTAAAGAAGTGAAACGGGAGGTTGAGAGGAGAGAGAAAGCAAGCGCTTCTAGCCAGGGAAATCAAGGTTGGCTTCAATAAGGTGGCATTTAAGTCTTGAAGGATGGGTACAGTTCCACTGGATGAAGACGATGGACACAATGGAGAGCATTTCCAAAGGAGGGCAGAAAGTGAGAGTTGAAGGAATGAATGGAGCTTTGATCCTAAGACTGGCTGCGATGGGGAGTCCCAGAACTTGTTGGGATGGGATCCTGGGACCTCCTTGGTTGGAGGACCCAGGGACTGGCTAACCTTCGTGATCCTGGCGTTGAGGGGGTGGGGGATCTGGATGCTGCATTGGGTGGAGAGTTTAGGAACTGGCTGCAGTGGGGGGTGGATGGCTGTGATGACTGTGGGGAAAGGGAGGTGATGTTCTGAGGACTGCGTGGGAAGGGGGAGCTGTGGCCTCCCTGGGCTGGAGGGACACGGGGCTGGCTGAGACGGAAGAATGGTCCACAGACTGGCGAGGATGAGAGATCCCGGGACTACCTGGGATGTGGGCGGGAGGGAGGTCGCCTGAGGTAGGACGTCCCGGGGTTGGATGGGATGTGGAATCTGATACTTGGGATTGGCAGGCCCAGGGAATGCGGAGTCCTCGGGAGGCCCGGATCCCGAGGTTGCCTGCAATGGGGGTTCCAGGGATGTCTTAAATGAGGATCTTGGGCTGAGAGGACCCCAGCGACATTGGAACGGACCGAGATGGAGGGCTCCGTTGGACTGCATTGGTTCAGTGAAGCCCCTGGGAGCGGTAGCACAGAGAGATTTCCCGCAGCCTATGCTGCGGCGGGCGCAAGTGTCTCAGGGCGGGTCCGCCTTCGGGCTCTGGTGGCGGTGGCAGGTGGGGCGCGCGGGGGCGGGCCGGGCGCGCGGGGTGGGGGCAGGGGCGGGGGGCGGGCCGGCGGCCGGGGCGGTCCCGCGCGGCCGCGCTGCGCAGTGACTCCGCAGCGGGCGGAGCGCCGTGGGCCGCGTCCTCCTGAGCCCTGGCGGTGGCGGCGGCAGCGGTAGCCTCAGCTCCTGCTCCCCGTGCCGCCGGCCCCAGAGCTGTCTCCCGGGCCCCCCCGGGCCCCCGGGCCCTCGAGCCCGGTGCGCGCCCTCGCGTCCCGCCGGCCCCCTCCCCCGGCTGGGCCCGGGGGAGGGTGGCGCCGTGAGCGAGCGGGGACCGGGCTCTCTTGCCCCTTCCCCTGCCCCTGGGCCGCCAGAATGGAGGCGGGGTCGGGGCCCCCGGGCGGTCCGGGATCCGAGAGCCCCAACCGGGCGGTGGAGTACCTGCTGGAACTGAACAACATCATCGAGAGCCAGCAGCAGCTGCTGGAGACCCAGCGGCGGCGCATTGAAGAGCTGGAGGGCCAGCTGGACCAGCTCACCCAGGAGAACCGCGACCTGAGGGAGGAGAGCCAGCTGCACCGCGGGGAGCTGCACCGGGACCCCCACGGCGCGCGGGATAGCCCCGGCCGCGAGAGCCAGTACCAGAACCTGCGTGAGACCCAGTTTCACCACCGAGAGCTGCGGGAGAGCCAGTTCCACCAGGCGGCTCGGGACGTGGGCTACCCGAACCGGGACGGCGCCTACCAGAACCGGGAGGCGGTGTATCGGGACAAGGAGCGGGACGCCGCCTACCCGCTCCAGGACACTACTGGCTACCCAGCCCGCGAGCGCGACGTGGTCCAGTGCCACCTGCACCACGAGAACCCAGCCCTGGGTCGCGAGCGTGGCGGGCGGGAGACGGGGCCAGCTCACCCGGGCCGCGAGAAGGAAGCCGGCTATTCGGCGGCGGTGGGCGTGGGGCCCCGGCCACCGCGGGAGCGGGGCCAGATGAGCCGTGGCGCATCCAGGAGCTCCAGCCCCGGGGCCGGCGGCGGCCACAGCACCAGTACCAGCACCAGCCCGGCCACAACCCTCCAGAGAAAGTAAGGAACGTGTGTTCGTACCACCCCCCGCCCCCCGTTCACCCCAGATCTTCCCCTCTAGTTCCCTCTCCAACTTGTATGGCTGATAAAGTAAGAAGCTGGTGCCTGATTCCATGTCCTCCTCTCCCGTCCCAGCCTGTCAGGAGGAGCTGGGTCCTCCTCAAGCAGCCGCCTCCCCTTCTCTAGCCACCCCAGCCTGGGTTGGCCAGATGAGTGCAGGTGTCTCTTCTTTCTCAAAACCACGAAGTGAGGGCCTACAGCAGTCATCACCCCTCCACTTCTTCACCCCCTAGCTGTACCCTTGCCAGAGGATGGCTATTTATTTATTTATTTAATTTATTTATTTTGGAGGTGCTGCTTGTGATTTTTATTATCCGATTGTGTCACCTCAGAGTCCCAAGGGAAAGAAAGCCCACATTCTCCCCCACCAACCTTTGGGTCTCCTCTGCAGGTGCTGAGTGCAGGCCTGATCTTGTCTCTGACGGTCTCAGACCCATCCTTTCCCAGATAGGCAGGTGGGGACCGGAATGGCTGCTGGAGGCTGAGACGCCCCTCTGAGGGGAACTGCAGCACATTCTGGCCAGGGGAGCAAAGATGGGGGAGCAAAGATGGAGGCCAGGCCCTTGGCTAGTTCCTCAAAGACCACCCCTCTCCACTCTGGAGAAAAACACCACCCAGTGAAAGAGCTACCAGGAAGGGAAGTCTACAGATCTTCCCTCTTGTTGGATCAGTGCCAGTTTCTCTTCTGGGGCCTGTGTCAGCCTATTCGGGATGTGTTGGCAGTATCTCTTGGGTTTGTGGGACATATGCTGGGTCCACTTCTTCTTTGTAGACACTACCATGAGCTGGTCGAGATAAATGTCAGGCTAAGAGAGTCAAGGGCATGCAGGCTCACAGGGCTTCCCTGAAGGCTCCCTGCTTTCCCTTCTGCTGTGTTGGAAAGAACACTGAACCGGAAGTTAGGAGACCTGGGTCCCCCTTCCAGCTGTGCTGCAGATTGGCTTCGTGACCTTGACTGAGTCCCTTCCTCTCTCGGGCCATCAGTTCCCCCCATATCTTGTCTGCCTCAAATGATCTTTAAGGTCCCCCAACTTAGATTTTTTGGTTCTGTGACTAATACAGCCACACTACAGAGCAAGTCTGAAGTCCTCTAGCGAATGGACAGCCTTCCCCCTCCTCTCACTGCTCAGCTGGTCCTACCATGTGCCACAACCAGTGGAGTGTCTCTTGGAGGCTGGGCTGGGGGTGGGGAAGCCTTCTGCCTCAGGAAATCTGCCGGGAGACAGCTCTCTGCAACTCCCCCGTGGTGAGGCAGCAGGCTGGGGTGCTGGGTTGAGATGGCTGGGCCCCAGGAGCAGCAGCTGCAGCTCGAGGGCTCAGCTGGGCTCCGCTGCAGTGCACCCTCAGCTGAGTTTTGGTGTGCACTGCCCCAGAGTAGTCCGAGGGCGAGGGAGGTGGGTTCTCCTGTCCAGGCATGATTGCTGAGAGCCCATTCCCCATAGACTGACCGCCTGTGTGGGTCCCATGCTGGAGGAAGGAAGGGGTCAGACCCACTGAACGAGGCTGTTTCAGGAGAGGCCCCTGGTGGGAGTGGGAGCAAGAGACTGGATGGACATGTTGGTCCTTGAGCCTAGCTGTGGAATACTTTTCCAGAGTGGTCAGGCCTGTAATAGTCTCATTATGTGTGGCTCGAGGGAGCAGAAGCAGGAGCAGGCGGAAATTGGGGGATAATTCAGGGAGAACTTTCCAACCTGGCTGGATGGTGATGCAGTGGACTGGCTCAAGAGATGGGGGGGGGGGGTGCGGGCGGCTGGACATGTCCAGTAGAGGCCCAGTGGGTGTCGGGACGAGCTGGAGAAAGCACCATTCCTGAATCAGGTGTAGAACCCAGTGAAGTGACCTGGGTCTTCCCCAGTTCCAGGATTCTATTACCCTCAGATTCTCCTTCCTGCAGCCGTCGATCTGAATCTCTTGGCTGGCTAGAAGCCCATTTGCTCTTGAGCTCTGTGCTTCTGCCATCCGCACAGGCCTGCCTCTCGGTCTGTCCCTCTTTTGTGCACCTTCCAGGCTGTTTGTTGGATTTCTTTGCCTCACCTTTCCAACTGGATTAATAGGGGTTTAGATAGTACTTTAAATCTCTCCTAACCATATATTAGATATTTGCACATCCACCTTTGCCTCTTTGGGGCCTCACAACAGGCCCTGTGCAGTGAACAGTAGCAACTCCGTCTTAGAGATGGGGAAACCGAGGCTCCAAGATGAAAGGGTTTTACTCAAGGTTATGCTGCTGGCTCCTAACAGAGCTGGGACTCGAACCCAAGTCCACCTGCTCTAAGGCCTGTCATTTTTCCACCAGAGCTTGGCGACCCACAGGAGTCTGTTGGCTTCGGGACCCGGCCAGGTCACAAGCTGGGAGAGGCCAGGAGAGCCTTAGATATCTAGAGGATTTGAGCAGGAGGAGCTGATGCTGGGATGAGCGGGGGCGCCAACGGGGGAGGGAAGAGGGTCCTGTGTCTCCCTCCTTTCCACTCTCCCTTGAAGCCAGGCATCAGGAAAGGGCCTGTTGCTGCGGTAGCCATTGCTGCCACCACAGCTGCCGAGGAGACTCCCTTGCCGGGCCGTTCTGGGTTTGTAAGGAGTGGGTGAGAAGGCTGCCTCGGAAAGCCAGGGCAGGCAGGGTGGGAGTTTTCGCAGCAGAGGCTGCCGCACTGGGGGAGGATAGGTAAAGCGGGTACAGGCTATAGGCGTTTCTGGTCCCCAGGCTCCCTCTGGTGGAGAAAGAGGGGAGAGAGGCCAGCTGCCTCTTGCTGAGGGCCCCGTGTGCCTGGGGACTTAATTCAGTCCTCCCCTCCCGACCCTGCGCGTCTGTCACCACAATGCACATTTTATAGCTGAAGAAACTGAGGGGGCTCAGAGGAGTGAAGCGACCCGCCCGAGGTCACACTACCCCGAACATAGACTCTTGGTCCTGGGAACTTTAGCTCTGCTGCAGCTGAAAGTGGCTGTCTTGTCCACCCCTACCCACGCCCTACTCCACTCCCCCAGCCCCCCCGGAGTCCCACATCCTCCCGCACTGTCTCTTCTGGACAGGTTCCCGGATGCCAGTCTGCCTTCTGCTGTGCTCTGGGTGTGGCCTTTTTAGTGCAGCATAGAGTGAGAGGAGGCTCAACCTCCTTCCGGCCACTGTCTTCTGGAAGTGAGGGCTTTGCTTGGTTGTTTGCTTCTTTGTTTGTTAGTCACTGCTGGGCTCCATCAACATTCAGGTCTTTTATCTTTGGCATGGCCACCCCTCTCCAGATGATCAGAGAAGAGCTCTGCGTTCCTGGTTGATCTTGGCCTGGCCCCCCTTGCAGTTCTGGCGCCTGGAATGATTTACGGGTGTGCTGGGGGGCACTGCTGAGACACTCCACACCGAAGAGAGCTGTATTTCCCACACTTTGTGCATGGGGCCCAGCTCTGGCTCTGCTGTAGGCGGTGGTGGGCTGAAGCTGGTTGGGTGGTAACTCTCCATCCTCTGCCCACCCCCCTCCAGGCATACCTCCTCCCCCGCCCACCCACCCTGCAAGCTAGCTCACACTGGGGGACAGCAACCAGAGGGCCCGGCCTGGTGTTCCTGACAGCCAGGGCAATGCATGGTCTACTGCTTGGCTGCTGGGCTGTGTCAGTGTGCTCCCTGCAGGGGCCGGGGGCACTGGGAGGAAGTGGGGGTGGTGAGAGTGAGCCTAGGGAGGGGCCCCGGGGAAGTGTGTCTTTTCTGGGGTCTTGGTTGCTTTTCCCGGGGGGGGGGGTTCTCCTTCTTCCCAGGAGGGTAAGCCATTTATTTTCCCCCCACTGTGTTGGGAGCATTATACTTGTGTGGGAGGAAATGATAATGTTGAGTTGAATGAGAATTAGAGGAGTCTTGCTTCTCCGTCTAGATCTGGGGCAAGAATGGGGTTGTTGTCATCCACAAACATTTCTTGGCTGCGTGCACAGATCAGGAGGGGCCCCCAGGCTGAGCAAACACTGTGCTCTCAGCACTTATATAGAGCCCCTTCCTACTGGCCAGAGACACAGGGTGCCAGGCTCAGCTCATGGCAGCGACAGTGTCAGCACAACCTGAGCAGCAAGGGTGGTGAGGGGGTGCAGGATCTGGGAGGAAGGAAGGATCAGGGCAGGGCAGGCCTCTGGCTGAGTACCTGGCTGGAGGGCTTTGAAGGGAGTAGGTGTCTCCTGGTGTCAGATGAGGGCCTAGGCGGGAGAAAGACTGGACTCAGGCTTGCTCTCTGCTACTGTTTCATCTCATCCCCCACCACCCCTTGCCTTGCCTACTGGGGCCTCTGAATTTGTTGAGAGCATAGTAAAGGCCTGGAGCATGGAGAAGAGGCCACATACATGCTGAGTGAGTCTCCGCCTTCTGTGTTCCAGGTGCCACCCTATGTGGCTTTATGTTAAGAATAGCTAGCTCTTCTTCTTCTTCCTCTTCTTCTTCTCCTTCTCCTTCTTTTTACTGAATTTACTGAGTGCCAAGCACTGTTTGTTCTAAGCGCTTTCCATGTATTAATTCATTCAGTTGTCACATGAATCCTTTGATGTGGATGTTGTTATTAAATCCATTTCACAGATGAGGAAACCAAGGCCCAGAAAGGGTTGGTTAACTTGCCCAAGGTCACTCAGTGAATAAGCAGTAGGACTGAGAAGGAGCTCGAAGGAGCCCAGGTGGCAGGCTCAGAATCCATCTGCAGTGCTCTCACCCACCATGCAGTCTGGCCGCTTATCTCATTTGCAGAGTCCCTGCCAGGTTAGTGAAGAGGTAGTATTATCCTCATTGTTCAGACAGGGCAACCAGGATTGGAGAGCTACAGCGACCTGCCTGAGGTTACACAAGCTCATGGGGCCCAGAAGTGTCTGACTTGAGTCTGTGAGACACCATGGCCTCCCGCAGGCAAGGTAGAAAGACTTTAAAGACACTCCAGGCACAGCTCTGGCCTCCCCCCCACCCCCTGGCAGAGCTCCGGATACCACTAGTCGAATCAGGGTCCGGCTCCTGATTGCCGCCTGGATTTTTGCCACAGTCTCCTCTCATAGATGCCTCCCCTACTCTTGCTCCATCAAGCCTCTGGTAACACACAGCCAGGCCGAGCTTTCTGCAGGGCTCCTCCACCTGCCACTCAGGACCCTCTTAGGATCAGCACCCAACTCACCTTTCTCCTCTCATCTCTTCTCCAGGCCCCTTCCCATACACCGTGCTCCAGCCAGAAGGGCCGGTGTACCTCCTCATTAGCCAGCGCAGCCTGCTCATGGTCTCACGATCTTCACTCATGCTGCCCCCTTCTCCTGGGCTGCTGCTCCATCCGCTTCCCAAGGCCAGGCTTCCCTGTCCCCTCTCCCATGTTGGTTTGCTGGGTTACCTCCGGCCCTTGAAACGAGCACTTTGCCCCAGTTCTTTGTTTGCATCTCGTGTCCTCCCTACTGGATCGAGAGCTCCTTCAGCTTGAGATTGAACTGACACGTATCGAGAGTATGTTGCTTATGGCAAGTGCTCTGGGCACGAGTGAGAGAGCAGGCAGCTTGGAAACACAGCACAGCACAGCACAGCACACAGTAGCTGCCCAGGAAACAGTGAATAGACAAAAGAATGTAAGATTAAGCCTTGGCGCACTAATGGCCAGAGGTGCCTCTGTTTTTTCTCATTCCAGGGCTCTGGTGGCGTGAAATAACTCCACTTCAGAATCCTCTTGGCTCCTGTGTGGCCTTATCCTCATGCTCCCAGGAGTGGTTTGGCCTCCGCTCTTTGGTGCTTTTTGCACTCACTCATCTTTCCAGTTGGTAGGATGTCAGGGTAGCAGAGTCAGACAAAATTTTGGGGATGCCGAGGCCAGTCCAGTCATCATTACCTCTCCCTCCCACACTGTGGCCATGTCATACCATGGTCCTTGCCCCTCGGTGCAGGATCTTCTGCTCTGAAAGGAGCAAAGAGACATGCATAGGACCCATGCACAGTCTGCCCACTCTAGTGGAAAGTGACTTATTTTTCATCAAGTCTTTATTGGGCTCAGACCCTGGGCCAGGCATAGGGTCTTAGAGTCAAAATAAGGCTCAGCCCCTTTGACTCTTTCCTTGCTGTGTTCCCTGGCAGAAGGATAAACCCTGGTCTTGGGGAAGGATGATGAGTAAATGACTGGTTTCTACTTTTGATGTAACTCACATAGGGCAAGGTAATTTGCTAGTTACTCCAACTTTCTCCTGAAAGTTATTTGGTCGCTCTCCAAGCATCCACATTGAAAGCATTTATGTGGGGAAGCCTGTTCTCAAGCACTTAAGAGCCAAATCTCTCTAGGGGCCTTAGCAGTCAGGGAAAGTGCAGCACCATGGAAAGAGGACTTTTCTGCAATTCTGGGCAAGTCGCTTAACTCTGAGAGCCTTGGTTTTCTCAAGTAGCAAATGAGAAAACTATGTTTTCTGATCGAAAAGTTTCATGTTGCACCTCTCCCCACCCCCACCCCCACATCACCGCCAAATATATCAGAAAATTGCCTCTCTGCCCAATATACCCATCAAGGCTCTGATCAGGATGGAAAGCTGAGAGATAAGGTTGGCAAATAATCTGTGGGGCTACCCTGCCCCCTAGAGGTGTAATGTAGCAAACAAAACAACTCTACCAGGATCCTCACTTCGTATCTTCAAAACAAAGGTAACAAGCCAGAGCCCCGTGGGCTCAATCCTCTAACATTTTGGAAGGAAATTTATCCCAGTTAGCACCTGATATGTACCGTTTCCCTAATATCGATCCATTTCTTTGTAGCTATGTGATTTTTATACCCTTTTAAAGGGATAATATGACCGCAGATCTGGGCCTTGTGATTTCCTGCTGAATTCCAGGATGCTGCCCTCACCTGAACAAAGCCAGTATTTTCCTCTCTATAGCCACGTTAGAGTCACTGTCATCATATCCGTGAGGAAACGTACCTAAATCGTTTTCCCTCCCCAAATTTCCCTTAGAACAGTGGGAAGGAGGCAGTTGTCCATCTGATGGGCTGGCCAGTTCCTAAATGGTTATGAATCTTCTCATGATTATTGTGCAAATTAAATAAGATGACATAGGTGAAGCACTCAGCACATGGTGTCTGCTTCCTTATCAAGAAGCATTATTATTATTAATAACTTGGCCAAACTCTGCTGCAGAGGAGCTGGAGGGAGAGGCCATATGGGAGCTCACTGCATTTCTGAAAGAGAGGCCAGTCCAGTGAATGTTACGAGCCTAGTACGTGCCATGCCTTGTACTACTGCCTGCAGGAAGTTCCTTGGTTAATATTACTCAGTTCCCGGATTCCCGGCATTCACAGTTGGGTAGGGAAGATGAATGTACTGAGGTTTCCTGTGGGCTAGAGGGGAACACAGGGGGGCTGTGGGTGCCCAAAGGAGGGACATCTACCTAGACCATCAGGGAGAGCTTCCTGGAAGAGGTGATGCCTGAGCTGAGACTTGGAGGATGAATAGGAGTGAGTTAGATGAAGAAGGACAGTATGTGGGTTGGTGGAAATGGAGAGCAAAAGGGAGGCTAAGGCAGAGGGGACCGCATCAGTGAATGTGTGGAGACATGGAACCAGCCAGGTGTGTGGGGCAGGGGAGCACTTTTATAAGGTCAGTACAAACTAAAGCACAAACAGCGAGGCAGGAAGGGTCTGGAGGAGGGTCTACAGGGTCAGCCAGCCCAGATCAGGAGGACAACTGAATAGCAGGATGAAGAGCTTTATTCTATTGGGAATTGGGAGCCAGGAGAGGGTTTTAGATTGAGGAAAGAGGTGCTCATTTTAGAGTGTGGGGGGATGTGTTGAGAGCTAGATTCTGGAGAGATCCCACGAGTGGACAGTATGGAAGACAGATTGGAGGGTATCCAGTGAGGAGGCCAGTGGGACAGTCTGCATGAGAGATGATAAGGCCTGATCTCAGGCAGTGGGGAGTAGAGATAATCTACTGGAGGAGAAAGGCAGTGACAACATGTGGGCAAGAGCCGTGACAGGGGTGTGTAGACAACTGCTGGGCTTCGTTCATGACCAGCACGATTTCAATAATCCCAGCATAAAAGCCAAAAAACTTGGAGCCAGAGGGACCCTTAAAAAGCATCCAGCTCAAGCTGTTCATTTCACAGATGAGAAGGGTGAGGCCCAGAGAGAAAGGACTTGTCTGAGGCCAATGTGTGAGTAGAAGAGCTCTGACCAGAAGAGTGACGCTAATGTTAGTGCCAATGTTCAAAGGATCATCCCTCAAAAGTGCAGTTTTATGCCTTGAAATCCTGGGAAGGTTGCAGGTCTCATTCTGTGTCCTACAGATGAGAAAAACTGCGCTTGAGGAGGATTGATGACTTGCTGGGGAGGAAGCCATGAAGAGGAGGCATCCCTCAGAGAAAGGGTCACTTGCTTTGATGGCAGACAGACCCTCCACCCTGTCTGGCTCAGCCCGTCGGAAATCAGATCTCCTAGATTCACAGTGAGGGAGAACTCCCAGATTTCTCTTTCTCCACCCAGGCCCACCTTTCTCCCTGCTGCTCTTTGTGTTTGAGGTCCTCATTTAATGTAATTGAGACAGCTCAGAGACAGCTTTCAGCCTGAGAGCCAGGCCAGTCACCCCCCTTTTTTCTGTTTTCATGGGAGAGGGCAGGCTTGTGTCTGTCATCACTTGGATGCCTATTGCCTTGGGCAGAGCATCTCCAGCCCAGATGCCTTGGTTTTGAGGCCCCACTGTATGATACACAAAGAATGAGCTTTGGAGATGGAGAGATCTAAGTTTGTCTCTGTTTTGTTTTGTTTTGAGTGTAGTGGACACACAATATCACACTTATTTTCAGGTGTAGGACACAGAGACTCTACAAGTTTACACATTGTGCTGTGCTCCCCACAAGGGTGGCTACCAGCACACAGACCCAAGTTTGAATCTCGGCTGTGCCCCAGCCCACTGGAGGACCTCAGCTATGTCATCTTGCCTTCTCTGAGGTTTAGTTTCCTTGTCTGGAAAATGGCATGATAATGCCCATCTCTCAGGATTAACCGAGATCATTTCAATGGCATTCCCTGATACTCCTAGGTGCTTAATAGTCATTTTCAGGGGAAAAAAACACATGAAATCATTCAAGATTGTGCCAAAGTACATGCTCTTATACATTATGTCCCTTTTTTTGTATTTTTTAAAAGATTTTATTTAATCATTTGAGAGAGAGAGAGCGAGAACAAGTGTGGCAGGGGAGGCAGAGGGAGAGGGAGAAGCAGACTCCCTGTTGAGCAGGGAGCCCCAACTGGGGCTCAGTTCAGGACCCCGGGATCATGACTTGAGCTGAAGGCAGATGCTTAACTGACTGAGCCACTCAGGTACCCCTCTTATACCTCATTTCTATAATCATGATGTTACCTGAGATTCTTTAGTTTTTATAGGCTATAACTCATCCAAATATCTGGATAACACATCATTAAAGTAGGACAACTTTAAGTTTAAAAAACAAAACAAAACCAGTCCTTTCCTTCTCTTTCATGAAATCTCCCACAGACAGTGATTTGCAAAATTTCTTGCCCGGCAAAGATTTGTGTCCCTGGAGAATAGCTGTATTTCCTCCTTCCTAATGTGAGGCTATTATGGCTCATTGTATCTCGCTCTTGTTCCCCGGCTACCAGCCAATTTGAAATACAGTTTGAGCATCTTTGTTGATCTCTTTTTCTGAGTCCTATTTTCTAGTTCAATTTTCTATTCTTTCTTTATCTGTGTTATTGGAGTAAGCCACCTCAAATCCTTTGTGACTCGGGCAGGTATAAATAACTAATAGGTGCAAATAGTCAAATGAACGGAAGGCTGGAGAGGCTGGACAGACGACCGTGAGGCTAGAAGGGGACTGGAGGGCCGTACAGGCTGGAGCAGCTGAGAAGGTACCCTCACCGACTACTGTGGCTCCGGAAGGAGTTGAGGTGTTAGTTGGGGGCAGGGGGTGGGGGGCATCCTTCACTAGCCTGTCTCATTCCTGCTCTAAAAAGAAGGCTGCACTGGAGAACAGGCCCTCACCTCACATGGAATCATCACCCTCCCTCTTCTGTCCGTCCTGAGGGAGACTGAGGTCCAAAGAAAGGAGGGGCTTTTTTTAAAAAAAAAATTAAGTTAAAGCGGTACATATGCATAATTTTAAAAAAGCAAATACTGGGCAGGGGGCTGGCTGGTTCAGGCAGTAGAGCATGCGACTCTTGATCTCTGGGCTTGGTGGGTTCTAGCCCCACGTTGGGCAGAGAGATTACTTAAAAATGAAACATTTTTTTAAAAAAGGCAAAGAGTACACAAAGATGTATATAGTAAAAAGCCTATGTCTCCCTATTCCCCCCTTCCAGCCCTCAGAGGTGACTGCTTTTACCATTTAGGTTTTCTGGTGGTGACTTCACATCTCTAAATAACATGCTTCAGTGGTTTTTTCTTCATTTATCAACTTTATCTTTTTTAAACATTTTATTTGTTTATTTGAGAGAGAGCGCACTGTGAAAGAGATCACAAATAGAGGGGAGGAGGTAGATGGAGAAACAGACTCCCCGCTGAGCAGGAAGCCTAGTGAGCCACCCAGGTGCCCTTCCTTTATCAACTTAAACATTACTTACTCACTTCTTTCTACTAGGACAAAAGAGGATCTAGCTTCTTTACAACACCTGACTCTTTCTCTCCCTTTCATAGATTGCGATAGTTATACTACTGCTAAGCTTCCTCTGTTAGTTACCTTTGTAACTTTAGCAAGTAGTGTTTTAAACTACGGGTTCCTTTTCCATCCATTTTCCACACTATCTCTTCACCACTTGGTCTCTAAGACATAGTTATTAGGGCCCCATCCTTCCCTCCCTCTCTCCTCCACCCTTGCACCTCCCACATTCTGTGCTCAGTGCTTTTGCATTCCACAGGGTTGACTGCATTTGCATTCTGTAATAATTAGGTCTTTGGTGCTTTATCCAGACAAACCGACCACCAATTATGCACTGTGTTCATGTGCTTAGGACTATAATTGCACCTCAGTTTCCATGGTCCGCTCTCACAATCTCTGTACTCCCAGGAAGATATTCCTAGTGTCAAAAGCAAATGCAGGGGCACCAGGGTGGCTCAGTCGTTAAGCGTCTGCCTTCAGCTCAGGTCATGATCTCAGGGTCCTGGGATCGAGCCCCACATGGAGCCCCACATTGGGCTGAGTCAGAAGCCTGCTTCTCTCTCTCCCATTCCCCCTGCTTGTGTTTCCTCTCTCGCTTGTCTCTATCAAATAAATAAATAAAATCTTTAAAAAAATGCATTTTCCTTTCTTATGCTCTACAAAATGGCTCAAAATCATGCCACTGTTTACTTTGCTTTATATTTGGGACCAGAACTTTCTCCCTTATTTGTTCGCTCACTTGCTCACTTATGTTGTACTGTCCCATGGAGTTCCTTGAAGCTGCAGGATAATCATAGCACACCTTCTGGGGACAGTTTGCTTGGAGATTTCGAGAAGGTTTTTTTTTCTTTTTTTTAGATACCACATGGAAATATGATATGCATCCAGAAGGGTGCTCATGTCACAAATGAATTGCTCAGTCAATTTTTACAAGTCAAATACACCTATGTAACCAGCTATGTAACCTATGTAATCAGTTCAAGGTCTGTTTTCCATTCAACCAACCTGGTACTCTAGTGAGTCCGTTCAGTCGGATACCTTTGATCTCTCCTTACATAATTTCTTTGGTAGTTTCTTCCCTTTCATTTTCTCTGTTTTCTCTTTCTGGAATGTCCGCCAGTTAGATGTGGAACTTCCTGGATTGATCCCCGAGGCTGCCTTTCTTTTCTCTCATACTTTCTATTTTATAGTCTATGAATGAGTTAGGAGAAAGTCTGATTGAGATGCCCTTACACCCAGACTGGCTTGTCCACTTGCTGGCTTTATTTTAGGTGAGACTCCAGGGGGCTGGCTATTATAATGTGTGCCCCCTGAAGGCCAGAATGAAAAGCACTTTATCCTGGAGACACCAGCAGGCCCCAGGGGGCCCTAATTGACTGCAGATAGGTTCATTCCCTTAGCCAGGAGCTCTCTGATATCTTGCCATGCCAGGCAGCTTGGATTCTGGATTTGGGGCTTAGGGGAGCAGGGCAGGATTTCACGTACTTACCTTCAGCATATCCCCCCATTTTCAGATCCTGACCATTCCTGCCCTTCCTCATACCTACCATCTCCATGTCTGGAGTCTCTCTGGACCTCTGCTGGTTGGATTGGCTCCCACCCTGGCTGCAACCCCCTGAGCGGTGTCCCTGGCTCTCCTTCAACTATGAACACTCTCCTCTTTGGTTGTTTTTGTTTTTGTTTTGCTTCCAGAAATTTGTTGAAATCTCTCATCGTTACCACTCTCTTCCATCCTCTTCACTGTTAGGACTTCATACCTTGTTTTATTTTTCACATTCATTTTAGTGGGCTCCCAGGAGCTCAGCCCAGCCTCCTTTGCTTAGGCAGTAGGAGCAGGCAGGCCAGAGATGGGCCCCTAGCGTGCAGGAGGGGGCTTTGAGTCTGAGCTGAGGTTTCTGCAACAGCGAGCTGCTCTAAGCTGCTCCCCTTTCCACCCACTCTCCTCCCCATCATCACTGAACCTCCATCCCTCTGCCTCTAGCAGAGGGAGGCAGGAAGGGAGGGCTGGAGAGAGAACCAGTTCCATTTTCCTTTTCTTTCTCTCTCTCCCCCTTCTTCTTCTTTCTTTCTTTTTCTTTTTCTTTTTCTTTTTGTCATAATGCTGAGCTGATCTGGGCTGCAATACCTGTACCTACCACCACCTTCCTATTTTGGCACTCCCCCTCTGACCTTGATGATTGCTTCTTTCAGAAGCACTTCCCCCAATGCTCATTGGTGGGGGGGGGGGGGGGGCTTGGGTGGCTTGGTGTGTAGGGGAGATTGGAGCCAGGTGAAGGAGAGAGGCCAAGCTCACAGGCTGGTATGGGAGATGAAGTGCCACTTAGCTCTGACACGACAGAAGGAAACCACAGTTATAGCAGTTAAAAGCATTGGTTTTAGAGTCAGACCAACCCAGACTTGAATCTCATCTCCACCGCTCATTAACTGCGTAACTCTAGGCAAATCACATCACTACCCTGAGCCTGAGTATTCATATCTATACAATGGCAAGAAGAATAACCATCTTGCCCAGCTGTCAAGAACATAACACAAGCCTGAACCTTCGTAGGTGCTTAATAAATAGTCACTTTATTCTTTCTGCATTACTAGAAGGCAGAATAAGTGAAAGACCAAATAAAGCCTGCTTGACAGGAAGGAGCATGAATTGGGGGGAAGGCAGCTTTTGACCTTATCACTCCCAGGGCTGAGCTCCCCAAGGACTCCCCAGAAATTCCAGAACAATACACCGTTGCCTGGTATTCAAGGCTCTTTGTTGTAGTCTCTGCCTGTCTTCTTTTTAAAATAAAAATGTGAAGTGGCACTTGCCTCATTATTTTCCGAGAAAGAAATTTAAAAAGTAATAGCCAAACATTTCTTTGAAGTATGCAGCCATCTTCATCATCATCCTCAGCATCCCAGAACTTGTTCAATGAATAGTGGCAATCAAGGACCCCGTAGGAAGAGTAATCACCAGCAAAAGGATAAACGGCAGCTGAAATTGCCACGGCTTTCATTTTGCTTCCCTGCCACCATTTTGGCCTTGGGTGTCGGTTGGATCCATTGCTGAAAGTGGTTTCATTATCCCCCAAGCTTTCTGATTTATCTGGTGGTTCATCTGGTTGTTCTCTCTTATTAACCCTTATGAGGTTTTCTTGCGTGTCACCATTCTCTTATCCTCCTGACCTCTCTACCTCCCTCTGTGTCATTTCTAGGTCTGATTCTGGGCTCAGATTGGTCCGTTAGGCAGGAGTCTTCTTCTCCAGCTAAATTATCTTTCAAGAGGTTTTTTTACAGTCACTTTTCACATTGTCATGATTTAGGTGGCTCTTGAACTTGGGAGGTATCTTTGCCTCTCCCCAAGGGCTTTTCCATTCCCTGGCCATCATCACAAGTAAGTTTTTATATCATTTATGGTCTAGGAAAGCTCTCGTGTGTTCCTTTTTGTCAGACCATGGCTCCACTCATCTCTCTAGCCATGGTCTTCCCTTCCTGACCAGTATTCAAGTTGTGTTGAACTGTCTAGGGTTCCTAAGCATAACAGACTTCTGTGTGCCCCCATGCCTATATTCTGACTATTGTATTCACCAAGAATGCCTTTTTGCCTCTAAGGAGGAGATATCCACTTAACTGTAGAAGAACATCTTCTCTGTTCACATTGTTCTAGGTGCTTGGACACAGTGAACAAAACAGATAAAATCTCTGCCCTGTGGAGCTGATATTCTATTGTGTGTATATCAGGGGGCGGGGTGTGGAGCAGGGGCAGAAAAGAAGCAAGATGACACAGAATATGTCCTATAGTGGTCAGAGCTATGGCAAAAAAAAAAAAAAAAAAAGCTAGGCAGAGGAGATGGGGAGTACAGAAGGCCCCGTCAACTCTACCATAACCAATATTTGCACAACAATTATTAAGCAGCCTTTCCTCATTTAAGCATTTTCCAATGTTATTACATATTCTTTACAACCACAATCCTTCCAGCAACTCTGTTGGGTTAAGGCTGTTGTTATCTCCATTATACTAAGGAGCAAACTGGGCCTTACAGATGTAAATCACATAGTTACCGAGGTCGGAGCTGCCACTGAGGCCTAGGCCCCTCTGACCCAAAGCCTGTGCTCATAACCACTAGGCCATTCCATCCCTAACAAGCCTCACTGCAACCCTCTGAAGTTGGAATTGCTATATCTATTTTACAGTTGGGAAAATTGAGGTTCGGAGAAAAGAATGGATTCATTCATGGTTTCACAGCAAATAAGTGGATTTGAACACAGATCTGTCCACGCCTAAGTGTTAAACCCTGTAAACCCTGAGGCACAAGGACCTATGGACTTGCCTGCCTCTACTTCTGCAGGGCCCGTCAAGGTACCAGCTGAGGCCCTTGGCCCTCCCCCGTTCTCTTCCCACCTGTGGTTCATATAGAACCTTGAGATGTATATGGACACTCCAGGCCACATCAAAGCCCCACCACCCTCCAACTTCCCCTTGGCCACCCGTTGGGCCTAGCAGATGGACCTGGATAATAAGACCACACAATTCTTGCAAATAAGCTCAAGAGATATGAGCAGGGAATTCTGGAGTTCTGGGTACCTGGAGCTCAGTCTGGAAGACAGAGAGCCAAAGATCCTGATGGCCATATTCCCTTGGCCCCACAGACGCTTCACCTCATGGAGAGGGGCATCTGAAGTTCAGAGCCCAGTGTAGGGGTCTCTGTTTCCCAGTATGGCCTGTGGTGGTGTGATTTTTAAGAAGATAGACTCCCAAGATCCTCCTCCTTTGGCTTCCTGAGTAACGTCCTGCTTTTGCAGTGAGAGGGGGTGGTGTTCCATAGGTCTGAGTCTTCAAGGCCTCTGGACAGTAGAGAACAGAGCCTTCCCAGCAAGCACTGCTGGACCCACATTCAGACTCTCAGGTGCCCTTCACAGTATTTTCTCCATGGCACTCTCAGTACATTTACCTTCGTTTCTTAGGAACTTTTTAAAAAATTAGACATTTAATGCACTTGCATTACAAAATGTAGAAGAACTCGGAAAAGTAGAGGAGAAAAACATTACCCATAATTAGAGCACACAAAGACAGCCACCACGAGCATTTGGTGTATTTCCCTTGTTCTTTTTATTCTTTTCATTTAGCTGAAATGATATAGCACATACAATTTTTTCTTGCTTCTTTTCACTTGAGCATTTCCCGCATGCAATTGCATATTCTTCGCAAGCATTATTTTTAATGGCAACTGATATACCATAATGTACTTAACCATCCACCAAATGTAGGGCATAGAAGCTGGGCCCATTTTTCCACAGCTTTAAGTCATGCTGCAGTGGGCAAGCATGCACATATAGCTTTTAGGGAACTGGCCTTGAGAGGAACAGTCGTCTTCAGCTTATTTCCCTTTCTGGATGGTCCCTCCGACTGGGTCTGATTCATTTGGGTAGCCATTCATTCCATCACCACATAGTAGCTCTGTACCTCTGTGGGCCAGACCCTGAGATCTGGGGGTGCAGGCATGACTAAGTCACAGCCCTAGACTGCTCCTAATCTACAGGGTCTCCTAATCTACAGGGAGAGTCAGGCATGGAAATGGACACTTCCAGAACAAGTTTGATCAGGGCTGTGATGGAAGCAAGAAAAGGACACTGCAGGAGAACAGAGGAGGGCCTCCTCATCCAGCCTAGAGACATTCAGATAAGCTTTCTGGAGGAGGAAGATAATAGGAGTTGGCCGCAGTAAGAAGAGGAACTTCCTATTAAACATAATGAGTTGAATAAACTTATTTATCTCTGAAATATGAGTAAAGAAATAAAAAAGGTAGAAACACACAGGGTCTGGGATGCTGACCAGAAGTAAACTATTCTGCCCAGAGAGCCCCAGAAATGCTTAGGATTCAGAGATGCTAGGAATCACAGAAGGCTGGGTGGTGTGGAATTAAAAACAGGGAGAATATTGAAAGTCTGTGAACAGACCTTCTTGTCCCTTCCTGGCCCCATCTAGTGAGGGACCTCACCCCACCACCACCACCAAGCCCCATCTCTGCAGATAGGGGTTGATTCTTTGGAGAAATTGAAGTTACGGGGCCCTGGGCTTGGGGATATCACGCACAATGAAGTGTGGGATGAAACAGGGTTGTAAGCAAAGGAATCTGCATCCCAAAACAGTGGGACCCCAACCTCCTCCCACTCCCCTGCTTCTAGGACACCAAAGTCAGGAGCATACAAGAGAGCAAAGTAGTCTTCTCTGAGGAAACTAAAAGGCTCTAGAAAAAGGCCTCCAAAAGATGACACGTGGGAGTCTTTCAACAAAAGAATAGGCTTCAGCCCAGCAACTGTAGTGAAGCTCACCACTTGGCAAGCTTCAGCTATGCACAGAGCTTCCCATCTGCTGGTTAGTGTCATGGGAACCAATCGCCAAGGATCACCAGCCAAGGACCCTTAGGACAGGTATATTTGATTTTATGTACATTAAACCTCAGTGTAACTGACATTTCACACACACACACACACACGCACGCGCACACACGGGCAAGCCTTAGGTAGCTAGAGATGATCAGATAGTACAAAGCTATTTGAACCTATAAGAGTGACCAAAAAAGCAAGCAAACAAACAAACAGAAAACAAAGGAACTTGGAAGGAACTGAGGTCAGGAGGGAGGAGAAGAAACCTGGGAAATTAAAGATAGCGAGAGTCAAAATAAGGATTTCAGTGGGAAGGATTAGAAAATAAAAGGAGACAAAATATCCTAGGAAGCAGAATAGCAAGATGAAGAAATAGACAACAGAAGAGAAAAGATGAGAAAATTGGAGGATCAGTTGAGGAACTCCAACATCCAACAACAGGAGTTCCAGAAATAGAATGGAGGAAACAGCAGGAAGGAAGGGATCAAAGCCAAAATACAAGAACATGTCCCAGAACTGAAGGAATGCAAATCCCACTGAGTAACCAGCAAGATAAATGATAAAAAGACCCACACCAAGGTATGTCTGTGGAATTACAGAATGCCAGGGATAAAGAGACAATCCTGAAAATTTCCAGGGAGAAAAAAAATAAGAACATATCATGCACAAAGTTCAAGAAAGAGAATGGCATTGGATTCTCAACAGCAACACTGGAAGCTAGGAGACAGTGGAGCAGTGTTCTCAAATTCTGAGTGAACATAATTTCCAACCTAGAAGTCTATACTCAGTCAAATTATTAATCAAGGCAGAGAGCATAAGGAAGACATTTTCAGACAGGTGAGGTCTAAAGATTTTATGTCCCCGGCCTCTTTTCTCAGGGGAACACTGGAGAATGTGCTCCATCAAAATGTGGACCTAAAGTCAGAAAAAAGGCCAAGGGATCTAGGAAATAGGAAATCCAACACAGAAGAGAGGTGAAAGGAATCCCAGAGTGATGGGGCAGGGACAAGACCCTCCATGCACCCTTATACGGGTCTAGAGAGCACCCATCCTGAATTGCAGTTGGGACAAATTCTCAAAGGGATGAAAAAAGAAAAGAAAAAATCTGATGGGTTATCTGAGGTGTCAAAACACATTGAGAGGAGAAATGTACTCCCAACAGAGTTTGGGGAAAACCAATAATAGATATGAAGAAAACTAAGCAAGCAAAGTCATCACCATCAACACCAGGGAAAGAGAAAAGTTGCATGGGAAATGAAATATAGTTACCACATATACTATGGTGAGCATGAGCAGGGGAGGGGAAGAGAGGGGCAGAGGGAGAAGCAGGCTCCCTGCTGAGCAAGGAGCCTGATGAGGGACTCGATCCCAGGACCCTGAGATCATAACCTGAGCCAAAGGCTGCTGCTTTACTGACTGAGCTGCCCAGGTGCCCTGCCTGGGTTCTTTAGAAATGAGAAGGCAAATACCTGAGCAAGCAGTTAAAAGAGATGAAGAGGGTTTGTCTCTGACAGTGGGGGTCAGGGGTGGGAAGGGAGTAGAGTGGGGAATTTGTGTTTTCTCTTCTAATCCTCGCAGCAGTCCTTGTGACTTGAAAATCTACATACATTTGTTACACAAAAAAAAGTAAAAAGACACACAAGAAAATAAATTTCACAAGCATATTAGCAATATAATATGAACATATACTTTAGAAATCTGAAAGTGAACTCAGAAAAAAAATAACTTTGAAAAGGAGTCTCATTCTGTTGAGATCCTTTCACAATTTGACTTTTAAAACTATTTCACATATCACTGTAACACAGTTAAAAGACCTAGAGAGGGCCAGGAGTGTTTCAGGTAGCAAGTACCAGATGTGCTAGAAAAGTCGATGGGAGGGCAGAATGAGATGGAGAGCTTTGGAGTGCATTGGGCTGGACAGGCAGGGAAGTCAATGGGGGGAGTTACTGAATAAACAGGAGAACCATGTCAGCTGATTTGCATTTTAGAGATGTTCTTTCAGCAGTGAGGAGGGAGTGCTCCACTGAGGAGAGTTACAGTTAGACTAGGTGATGGCTAGGAGAGAAGGTCCATGGCTACCCCAGGACTGGTTCTCCACTTTGCAAGAGATCTGTGAGATCCGTGGGCTAGTGTACCCATCTCTTTCTCCTCAGGGCACTGCTGGAAGGAGCCCTGTTCACAGTTGTCCTTCAAGCTCCTCCCCCCTTTTTTTTTTAAGATTTTATTTATTTATTTGAGAGAGAACAGAGAATGAGAGAGAAAGAGCATGAGCAGGGGGAGGAGCAGACTCTTCAATGAGCAGGGAGCCCAGTGCAGGCTGGATCCCAGGACCCCAGAATCATGACCTGAGCCAAAGGCAGATGCTTAACCTACTGAGCCCCTCCTTCAAGCCTCCTTAAAAAAATCTACCTCCATGGGTGTCCAGTCTCCTTTCTTTTGACACCCAATTTTTTAGACATGTTCCTCAACTCAAATCCTGACTTGAGGACCAGTCTATCTCTTTCAGGTAACTTTGCATGTCTCATTTTTTATGTATTTTATGTTTATTAATTTAGCTCTTAGAGGATCATCTTGTTTATCTAATTCCAGGATCTTAGGGCAAAGCACCTTATTATTTCCCCACGCACTGTTTACAGGAGGCTCAGAGTACCAAAACCAGAGGCAGGGAACCAGCCAGGAGGCTAAGGTAGAAACCCCAATATGGCAACTCAAGGGCTTACATTCTTTTCAAGTATTCCGGCCTGTTGTCCCCGTAAGTCCCTCAAAGTTTCAGGAACTTTCAATATTTTGCTATTTATTGTCCCATCTGCCAAACTGCTTCTTGTACCTGGAAGCAGCAGTGTCAAAGTCCTTGGTCAGGGGCTCTTGGCTGGCTCAGTCAGAAGAGCATGAGACTCTTGATCTCGGGGTCATGAGTTTGAGCCCCACATTGGGTGTAGAGATCACTTAAAATCCTTGGTCTGATTACATGGCCAAGTTTTTGGTTCAGAAAATGTGGTCACTGTACTCACGGCTCTTAGTAAGTTACTGTTTATTGAGGACCACTCCTGAGGTTAGGAAATGGCCCAACTAAACCTTTTGAGACTGGGGCCCTAAGGGGCCTTTGATTAGGAGAAGACTGTGGGAGTAGCAGGAGAGATGGATCTCTTCTCCTGACATGGATTGATAAAGAGAGGCCTGGTACCCCAAGTCTTTGGGTCTCTATGTAGGCAGCTGAACCCAGCTGATGCAAAAGAGAAACTCTGGCATTTTGAAGAAATGAGATATTTTAGGGTTAAGGTTAGGGCCTAAGATTGTCTGGAACTCAACTAACATAGCCCCATTATTTATAGTTGAGGAACCAAGGTCCAGGGGCAGGGACTTATCCAGGTCTGCGCTGTCTCCCAAAGAATGGTCCTGGGATCAAGCCCCGCTCAGTGGGGAGTCTGCTTCTCCCTCTCCCTCTGCCCCTCCCCACACCTGCTTGTGCTCTCCCTCTCTCAAAGAAATAGTTAAAATCTTTAAAAAAGAGAGAGAGAGAGAGAAATGCTTTTGGAACAGAGGTGCATATGTGATAATCTCTCCAACAAAGAGCCCTGGAGAAGGAGATTCTGTCTTGACATTAGGGAGGTAGGAGAAGGAAACTCATCTTAACAGTGTGTATGTGCCCAGGACTGAGCCCCTGGTACAGCAGAGGGTGGTGGTAAGAGCATGAGTTTTGGGGTTTATGCCAAGCTCCCCTACCTGTATGATGTGTGGCAAATCATTTTGACTTCTCTGAGTCTCAGTTTCATCATCTTAGAATTGGATGAGCAGTTCCCATATTGCAGGATCAAAGAGTCTGACCCTGTGCCTGGTGCCTAGCAGGGGCTCAGTGATTATTCACATGCTGACGGCAGTGATTATATAGGTTGCTTATGCTCTAAAGAAGATTGGGGCAAGGGGGTCCACCTGTGAGCTCCTGGAAGGTTCCTGTTCATTCCCAGGTCTGGGTCTGATTAAGTGTGTGCTGGTGGTTAGGGGTGGGGTGGGGTATCCGAGAAGACAGAGCCTGCTTGGAGTGGAGTATTAGTGTTAGGGAGGGCAGCTGAAGGGTTTGGCCTCAATTCTGTTGACAGTTGGGGAGCCAGCGAAGTCAGACCCCTCCAGCCTGGCCCCTGTGAAGAATTGGGCCAGGCCTCGGAAGCAATCTTGCTGCTGCAGAGTGAGACACGGAAAGTTTTAATAAATGCAAAAAGGTGCTTTGTGGCCCTGGTCCTCTGTCCCTTTAGGGAGCTCTGAAGGCTAAAGGTTAGTGCTACTGTCCTTGGCTGAACATGCACCATGGGCCACGCAGACACTGTGCTAGGCAGAGCCTCACAGCCTCCTGATGGAGGGGAAGAGTTCTCTCCCCCACCCCATTTTCCAAGTGAAAAAGTTGAGGCAGGGCATAGGGGAGTACTTTCCCCAGGATTATGTGGCTAGCAAGTAGCAGAACTGGGCACCTCGGTGGCTCAGTTGGTTGGGCTTCTGCCTTTGGCTCTGGTTATGATCTGGGTCTTGGGATCAAGCCCCCCTTCTGGCTCCAGGCTCAAGGGGAGTCTGCTTCTCCCTCTGCCTCTCCTCCTGCTCATGCGCTCGCTCTCTCTCTCTCTCTCTCTCTCTCTCCCTCCCTCCCTCCGTAGCTCTCTGTCTCAAAAGAATAAATAAAATCTTAAAAAAAAAAAAAGAACTGGGCATGCTGTACTCACCCAGTTAGAGCGCCAGCACCCTGAGGCCTGCCTGCCCACCTGCCCCGTGAGGGCTCCATTCACTCTTCTAACAAATACTCCCTCCTGAGGTCCACCTCCTTTCCCTGTGCATCTGTCTCTCACTTTGCACCCAGCATAGATGATGCTCCTCTCACTGAGGTTGAGTCTTGGCTCTCTCACCTGAGGACAGAGCCTGTGATGTGTTTTCTCTATCTTCTCCATGTGGGGGTGGGGTGGGGCAGGGAGTGAGGAGGGGTGTAAAGGAGGAGGAAGAAGACAAAGGGGATGAGAAAGGCTGCTTCCCACACTTTCCCACTTCTTCCAAGTTTCCTGGTCTCTCTTCCTCCCCTTCCCCACCCCCAAGGAACCAGCTCCACTGTCTAAGTCCCCCCCCCCACCACACAGCCCGCTCTGAGGAAGAGCAGCCAGAGGGGCGTGTCTCAGATTTCGCTCATTCCCTCAGTTCCTTCAAAGCTGTCCTCCACTCCATTCTCTTCTCTCGCCCTTCCTTCACCTCTGAGGGGGCCTCACAATGAAGAAGGCAGACCAATGTAGTAGAAAGGAGCCCAGTGGCTGACTCACTTACCCCCTCAGTCTCTTTCTCTTCATCTAGAAAATAAGCAGTTTGGACCAGGCAATTGGCAAAGCCTTTTCTATGTTGTTAATAATACCTGGCATTTGTCTGCTGGGTTCCAAAGGGCTTAATCATCGCAACAACCCTGCCAGGATTGGCCTTGTATTCCAAGTGGGGAGACTGAGGCTCAGGTCCTGAGAAGGGTGGCGGCTTGCCTGGGTCACTGGGCTGGTATGTGGCAGAACAAATATCCAAGGGTAGGTCCCTCTGTGTTTAAAGCTTGGGCTGTGCCCTGGCCCACAGCTGCAGGCTGCCTCTCAGCCACTTGGATTTGGGCCTCACTTCTCCCTCTGACCCACCAGGCCCCAGTGGTTGGTTCTAGGCTTCTCTCTGACCTCACCACCTACCACTCCTCCCCTTGCTCCGTCTACCCCAGGCACACTGTCCCTCTCCCTGTCCCAACAACCCAGGGAGACCCTTCGCCATCTCCCAACCTTCGCGCTGGCTCTTCTCTGCATGAAATATCCCATCCCTCATATTTGTGATGTGTGTTGGGCCGTGAGGCCATTGTTCAGGGCACAGGGAGAAGCAGCATTGAGAGCATATTGCTGATTGTTGATTTTTTTTCTATTTCCCTTTCAGATCTGATGGTGAGAATTCCAGGACAGTCAGGTCAGTACCCCCTTTCTCTAGTAGCAGTTGGGAGATGGGACAGGGATTGGGGTGGGGCCCTCTGGTTTGTTACTTGGGGAATCCATGGGCAGGGGCAGGGGTCGACCCCAGGAGTTTTGCCCCATTGGTATTACGAGTGGGTATGGAGCCGAGTGGGAGGGCTGGGGTGAGTGTAGCAGGCGTGGGAAGGGGGGTGAAAACTGTTCCTCAGCCTTTCTGATCCTAGCTCCTCTGGGCTGGTCTGAACTCCAGAGGGACTCATGGCTGCTGACACGGTGGGAACGCCAGCCTGCAGAGAAGGTGGCTCCGGACCTGGGACCTTCTCCATCTTCTCCTTTTAGGAGAAGTGGGCATGAGAGAAGGGGGGCTTCCCCGGTCTAGCGCTGGTGCTGCGCCCCAAACTGTACCAGCCCTGAGTGGTGGGATCTAGATGGACTTCTGTTGGGACACAGTCTACACATTATAAACATACCTTATGGTGACGAGGGCACATTTTTAATTTACATGCTGGCTAAAAAGGGCTTACAGGCTTCAGTAAGTTGTCACGGTGTGATCAGTCTGCCACTTGGGGAGGTGGGAATACAACTGGGGTAAAGACAAGGGCTGTTTGTGCCTTTCTGGGGCCTTAACCCATTAGAGGCTTCGTGAAGTCACAAGTATCAAGGATAGGGTCTATATGGGAATGATGGGGGACCCAGGCTGAGGCCCATTCACTCTCAGCATCTAGGCCAGGGGTGATGCGGTGGGCCTCTGAGATGAGAGGGACCCAGGCAACTGAGGCATGGGATGGGTACAGTGAGTCCCAGCCAGGGCTACATGGTGCCTAACTAGAATACACAGTGCCTTTGTGAAGGGTGGAATCCACTGAGGGGATCAGTGGAAGAATGTTTCCTTCCTGCTACCACGGGGTTACCACGGGGTACCAGGGTCTACCACAGCCTCTCACCAGGGTTCCCGGCTCAGTGAGCAGAGAACAGGTTGCTTGTCAGCCCCCGTTTGTTCACAGCCCCCATCTGGGCTGTGAACCCTTGCACAGGGCACAGCTTGCCCAACCGTATGCAATAGCCCAGGTTTGGCCATTCAGGCAGTGTGGGAGAGGGACTGAGGACCCCAGCATCCATCTGGGAGTGCATAATGAGACACTCTGCTTCCTGGCATCCCAGGCAGGGGCCCTGGAATGAACACACTGATACCTAGGCCTAGGGTAGGGGCTGTGGCCAGCAGGAAAGCGGGGGACCGTGATGGAGGCAGTCAGGCCTGGCGTCCCAGCAAAGAGTACATGACAAGATGCGATTAGTCCCAGCATGCAGCCAAGGAGTACAGCATGGGCACAGCCTGTCCTAGCTTTTAGGAAGGCTCTAGTCTGACAAAGGACACAGATCCCACTGTCCCACTGTGGGTTTGGAGAAAGGCAATGGGGCAAAACCACTGAGACCCCTGCTACTTACTCGTCAGGGAACCTGATCAAAGCTATCTCTAGCTCCCAGCTCTCTACAGCAGAGAAGTCCCTGGGACCTAGAGCTCGGGGTATTTACTAATGATCATAATCATAAGCCACGATGACATGCGTTGGGCC
The DNA here is from genome assembly GCF_922984935.1 of Meles meles. NCBI lineage: Eukaryota > Metazoa > Chordata > Mammalia > Carnivora > Mustelidae > Meles > Meles meles. The sequence goes on along the minus strand of NC_060087.1, from coordinate 46,474,266 downwards.
TTTACAACTTACAAATGTTGTCAGGGCCTTCTTTTTGTTTGGTCCTCCCAGTGACACTGTAGGAGGGACCTGGGCCGGCTTTATCATCACTGTTTTACAGTTGAAGAAACCGAAGCTGAGGCTGGGTGTGGCTTTTGCCTACAGCCACGCACCGCACCGAGGAGATGGCTGGGCCAGGATTCAAACCCAGGTCCGCCTGGCACCAAGCCCGGAGCCCTGCCCACGCCGCCACTGCAGGAGCTCTTGACAGCCTTGCAGATAATAATAATCCTTCTCATCATCATCCTAATATTAGTAATAATAGCGGTGATCATTTGCTTCTTACGTATTAAGAACTCTGAACATGATCTTATTTAGTGCTCACAACAGCCCTGTTAGATGTGTTTTGGGATCCCTGATTTACAGATGAGGAAAAGGAGGTGCCCCAGAGGGTCAGCGCCTTGCCCAAGGAAAGAAGAGCAAGAGGTCAGGGTGGAATCACTCTGGTTCATACCGTGTGCTATCTGCTTCCAAGGCTGGCATTTGTTTTACTAAGACATACTTCCCGAATCCGTCCTGGGCCCGCCGTCCAGGAGGCTACGGGGGCCTTGAGGACTCAGGAGTTGGGAAGCAAGGGTCACACTCGGGCTGTGGAAGGGTCCTCAAGCGTAGCCCCTGTGGGGCAAGATCTGGCAAACATGGTGGGAAGAGCCTGGAACTTGGAACTGAGGGCTGTGAGCAGGGGCAGGTGGTGGGGGGCGGCATGTGAGGATACTACCAGGACCTCACCTAGATTCTTGAGCTCACTTCAGTTAGGAGTCTGGGAGAACTTTCTGGGGAAGGCAGAATCCGATTTGGGCTGTGGCGGACTGATAGGCTGACTCTGCGTGGAGGCTGGGTGGGGTGGGGGGTGGGGTTCACATCCCTGGAAGTGGAACCAGTGTGCATCAGAAGTAAGGACAAGATCAGAATGGGTGCAGTGGGTTGGACTGAAATAGGTCTGGGCAGGAAAAGAGCTAAAGTTCAGAACACGGACGGGAAGGGAGCGGGGGTTAGGTCAGATACCGTCTGTCATCAGTGGAAGCCAGGGAAGGCTGGCAGGGAGAGACTGGACTCTGCAGGGTAGCAAGGGCAGTGACTGGATCCCGGCAAAGGGCTCTATTTATGGCCAGGTCACTTTCTAGCTATGTGACTTTAGACAAATCTGTTCATCCCTTGGAGCCCCCAGTGTCCTCATCTAATAAAGGTCGTGTGTCTGTGTGTGTAAAAGGGAAAGGTTTAGGTGGGGAGAAGAAAGGCCAGGGAGAGGGGCTAGGCCTTGGCTATTTCGACAGCAGCACAGCAAGGAAGGAGCAGGGTCAGTAAATCGAAAAGCCACCGAGGCCTGAGGGCTTCTAAGTATGGGGTGCCAGAGGAAGTGTGGAGTCTAATTAGAGCTGAACAGCTGGTGTTGCGTGAGGTCTGTGGGCAGAGGAAGGTGCCCGGACTTCCTGTGGATTTGTGAAAAGTTGTCAAGCCTACAGGCACTCAAAACCAAGGTCTGTAGAGGGTGATGGCTCAAGCTCACAAAGCTAGTTCTCAGTGGAGCCTGCTTCCTAGCTGTGCGCTCTCTGCAAAGTCTCTGAACTTCTCTGATCCTTGGCTTCCTCATGGTGAAATGGGGACAGTTCTGACTTCTCTGGGTGAGGTGAGAGAAATGAAAGTAAAACAGGGTTCAGCATCTAATAGTGCGCAATACAGAGTAGTGCTCTCTGCCCTCCTCTACCCCAGTCCATTGTCTTTAATGGATAGTCAAGCTTGAGGAATGTGGAGATGTGCCCCAAGAGGTAGGAGGGGTCGATACCTCTGCTGCCAGAAGCCAGAAGCCCGAAGCCCAGGGATCCTAGGTTTGGAGGCACTGCTACAGTAGGGAGGTTCTGGCTGAGACTTAGGGGCCTTGGGGACCAGGCCGGGGTTGCCAGGCATGCAAGGATGAGAGCTGATCCGAGTAGGTGGCCCGTTCGTTGCTAGGGAAGGCGGGAGGAGAAGGGGGAGTCACTGACACCCGCAGAGTCAGGGATGTCCCCATGGCAACAGAGCCGCTGCACTGGGGAGGAGAAGTGGGAGGAGGAGCCACTGCTGGCTTGGTTCCCAGAGGAGGCCTCCCACTCTGGTCCTCCGTGCCCCCATCTGTCCAATGGGGATGGCGATGGTAGTTTGAATTAGATAATCTGTAAGATTCTTCCTTGTTTTGACCTCTTGGCAATCTGGGGTAGCTGAGACTTCACGAACCTTCCAAGGCTCCCCCAGCCACATATCGGAGACGCCACCAGGCCCCAGAGGCAATCCAGCTGTGTTCAAGTCTTCCCTCACATGCCTCTTGTTTAGTGGTGTAGCCTTGTTGCCCTCCCTGTCCAACTCTCCGTTCCCACCACGTCCTGTGCCTGGAACCCTGTCATTTGAGCGTCTGCTGAATGCTTTCTGGCTCTGCGGGCCCAACTCCATCCTGCTCACTCTGGGAAGCATTCCCTGGCTGCCCCGGTCCATCCAGCCTGCTTCCTCCCTCCTGGGATGCTCTGGCCCCAAAGGTCTGAACTCCTCCCCGCTGCCCTGAGTATTCACTGCTGCCATTTCTCGGGCAGCTTCTAAGGGCTGGGCTCCACATGGGATGCCTGACAGGCTCATATCTTTACAGTATATCTCTGGCATCACACCACAGATCTCCATTTTTCGGGTGACGCAGGCTCTGTGAGCTTATGTGACTCTGTTTGCCGTTCCCCGAGGTACTGTGGGGTGGAACTGGGCTTGAAACTCGGCTCTGCCTAATTGCTGCTACCCCAAGCCTGAGGTGGGGTGTTCACAGCGGCAGCACTCCGTGAGCCCCGCTGAAGCTGGTGTATGCCAGGCCCCCTGCTGACCACTTTACCCGTACTCTCTCATTTAATCTCCATAATAATGCTATCAGGTGTATATTCTTGTAATTTTACCGGTGAGGAGACCAATCTTAGCTGAAGTTATTTAGTCCACAGGAGACCTAGGATAGGAATTTAGACCATCAGAGCTGCAGTCACCACTGTATACTGGAGTCAACCCAACTGCATTCCAGAAGTCCGCAGAGCATTCCTTGGGTACTGGACCTGTGTTGGGTGGTCTGTTGGGGCTGAGGCTGGGGAGACAAAAGCGGAGTACACACACAGACAAGCCGGCTCTGGCAAGCCCATATGGGAGCGTGCTGAAGAGGAGAAGCCAGTTGTAAGGACAAGAGTTGGGAGTGGGTAGAGCTGGAACAGCAGTGGGATAGAGGAGGATGGGGGGGGGCAGGGAGTTGGGTAATTTTCCCAAAGGAGGTGCCATTCCAGGAAGCTCCGGAGGGACAAGGAGGAGTAAGAGGGTCTTCCCTCCCCTTCCTGTTTTGCCTTCCCCTGCCTCTGCCTGGCCCAGCCCCAGGAAGTGGGTGACCCCTAAGCTGGCTGCGTGCCTAGTTGGCACCAAAATAAACTTGCCTTCTCTCTCTTCCCCTCCCCTTGCCTCTGTCCCCTCTGTCCTGGCTTTAATTAGCAGCCCTGGGGATGAGTCACTTGGCAGCTGGGGAGGGAGGCTGCGCAGAGCCCAGTCAAGGCGCAACTCTTGCCCTGAGCCTTGCGGGCAGCGCCACTGAGTTCATGTGTGTCGGCACACTCCCGTGTGCCACCGGTTCCATGTCCCTGCGGGTGTGGAGAGCACAGGGGGTGCTGGAACTTGTCCGTGTGCATCTGGGTGTCTGCATGAAAGCATCTCGAGTCATCGCTGCCTTTATTTCTGCATGCCACTGAATGCCAGCATGTGTGAGTGCACGGCTGTAGCGTGTGTCTGGGGTAGCAAGTGTCAGGAAATGAGGGAGCATTTGAGTGAGCAAACACAAATACTTTGTAATTGCCTTCCCCCCTCCCTGTATCATGTTCGCTATGTGGTCTTGCTTATGCAAGCCCTGCACTTATATCCTCAATTTTCCCTTGTCTTAGTCTGGGTACATTTTGTTACAGGGAACAGAAGCCCACTCAAACTTGCTCCAGAATAAAGAGTTTGGGGGGGAGGGGTACTAACTACAGTGAGGCTCTATCTCACAGAATCTGAGAAATGAAGTATACAGAGCCAGGCCTCACACCAACTGGAAGCAGGCCCAAGAAGTCAAGGACCCATATTTCTCTCTCTCTCTCTCTCTCTTTCTCTGCATCTCCCAGGCCCATGTCTCATCTCTCTATGTACCTCATGGCTTGCTTGGTCCCTGTCATCTCTCTGTCACTGACTTGTCTCTCTGGACTAGCCTTCTCTGCTTTCACACGACCTGCTGTAGCTGCCAACCTGCAAGCTACGTGACCTTCCAGCTTAAGGGTCCATTTCATGTGCCTGCAGTGTTTCTGTCCAGCCTAGGGTAACACAAGACGGCAAGGGGCTGTTGGTGGGAGTCCATTCCCTAAGAAGTGGGTGAGGGGAGAGAGGTCAGATACTTCCAAGATAAGCAGTTTTTCTTAGTGCACAAGCGAGGTCAGCACCTGGGGTGGGGAAGGTCTGCTCAGAGCCCAAGGAGGTCAGATGGCCCATCCATCAAGACTTCCGTTCCCACTCTAATGCAAGTTGACCTTTGCTGACTATGCTTTCAAGTTCCGTAAACAAAACACCCCATTTTATCAAAATAATTCCCCCCTTTAAATGCCAGAGCAGATTTTAAGGGCAAAGTGAATATTACCATTGCTACAAGTGTGGTGGTTTTCATAGCCTTGGAACAACTGGCATAAATGCTACTCATGGTACCAGCTGGTACTAAGTTGTTGGTCGCTTTGGGAATTTTCACATTTTATTAGCGCATGACTGAATTTATAGTTATCTGCAGTATATAATTACAAGCACACATTATCAATATTATCAGCTTGACGCTGGAGCTTACTTTTCCATTAATACAATGTATTAAAACCCCTGCAGTTTTTACATTAATTATAGAGAGAATTAATGACCTCTTAGACAAGTTTTCACCTATGAGTAAAGAGTTTGGAACCAACTGTGCCCATTATGACTGTTCTCCAGATTAGGGGCAATACCCACGGCTCTGACTTTGGCCTTGGCCTCACATGCTCTGGCTGAGACCAGGGGCCTCCTGTTTCTGGCCAGTGGTGCTGTTGTTATTTTTAATAAGATTGATAGTTTTCTCATTATCGTTAAAGCTATCTTCCACGTGTAAATCGTAAATGTGATTGGGAGAGATCATCCCAAGGTTCAGGGCAGAGTCTCCTTCAACTTCTCCCCTCCCTGCCTTTAAAAAAAAAAAACTATTCCTGGGCGCCTGGGTGGCTCAGTGGTTTAAGCCGCTGCCTTCGGCTCAGGTCATCATCTCAGGGTCCTGGGATCGAGTCCCACGTCGGGCTCTGCACTGAAGGGAGCCTGCTTCCCTCTCACTCTCTCTGCCTGCCTCTCTGCCTACTTGTGATCTCTCTCTGTCAAAATTAATAAATAAAAATCTTTAAAAAAAAAAACAAAACTATTCCAAATACTAATAATTGCTTTTGATCCACAGAATGTCTGCTGTGTATTAGGTACCCTTAGGGAGAATTTGGCACACATTCTCTTTAAACCTCCTGGCCACCCTGCCGAGTAGAGGCAATTGTGTGCACATCACAGCTGTGGGGAAACTGAAGCCTGTGGTGGTAAAGTGAATTGACAGAGTCCTCCATCCATCCATCCACCCACCCACCTGTCCACCCACCCTTCCATCCAGTCATTCACCGATCCATTCACTCACTCCAGGATGATTTATTGAGTACCTCCAGTGTGCCAGGCACTGCACTAAATTAGAGGCAGTTGATACAATGGTGAAGACTAGAGTCCTGCCTGGAACCAACTCACTGTCCATTAGGGAAACAGATGAGAAAACAGACAATTACTGGGGAAGTGCAGGGCGGGATCATCTCAGTACCAAAGCAAGCCAGGGAGGCGTCTCTAAGCTGATATCTAAGCTGAGACTTGGAGGGCGAGTAGGAGTTGGCCAGGTGAGGAGTGGGGGTGGGGTGAGGTGAAGGAGAGAGTGTCTCCGGCAGAGCAGAAAATATATGCCATGACTGTAGGAGGCGTGTTTGTCACCTGCGTTTGTGAAGAACTAAAGCTGTATCTGTAGAGGAATAGGGCTATCCTGAGAAATGGTCCAGAACAGGAGCAGAAGGTAAATTGGGAGGCTGTAACTGGGACCGTGATCAGTTAGGCCCAGAGCTGAGGAGCTGCATGCCCAAGAACAGAGTTTTTCCCTGCTTCCCTGCGCACCTGGTCCTGGGGCCCCACCTCGGTCCTCCTGGGCAGCATCAGGCCACAATTCCAGTGGCCGCAGTGCCCTCTAGTGTCCACCAGCCCATCTTGCAGCCTCCGCTGGCTTGTCTACCACCACCACCACTTAGTGACCTGTGTGACTATGTGCCCTGTGCTGGGTGCTGGGGACACGGGGATAAATAAGCCCCAGCCCCTGTCCCCACAGGGCCCCTGGCCCAGAAGGAGCATCAGCATGTGAACAGACGATGCAGAGACAAGCTCAGGATGGGAAGGAAACAGGGGAGGGGGGTCAGGGCAGTTTCCCAGAGGGCACCCCTCTGTGAAGAACAAAGGGGAGCTAGAAAGGTGGAGATGGGGCAGTGGGGGTGGGGAATGGCTTTTGAGTGGAAGCCAAGAGAAGGCTTGGACAGCCTTGTAGGCAAGAATGTGAGCGCTTCTGTCTGGGTGGAGCACTGGTTGAAGTTGAGGGTGGGGTGGGGGAAGACCGAGAGGAGCAGCCACCTCAGAGAAGGTTCTAGGGTGCCTGCCCCTAGCTTAGGGTTGGCACTAAGTGAATGGAATCGTATAAGGAGCTTCCCTGACCTTTGGGGATCATAAACCCATCTGCTCTCTCCTCAGACATGCTGTTACTTATTAATATTTTTCATACAATTTCAAAAGCTTCAGAGATACTCCCCCCCTCCCCACAATGGGGCACCCACGAACCACAGGCTGCCAAACTGCTCTTAGTATCAATACTGAAACTTTATCGTGGCCTCGGGCTCTGCAGGATTGGACCCTGGCCTACATCTCCAGTGCCGCCCCCCACCCCCTGCCCCACTTTTCCACTCAGTTGCGTTGGCCTCCTCGCAGTTCCTGGAAATACTGCCTTGGGTCCTTTGCCCAAATTGTTTCCTCAGCCTGGAACACTCTCCCCTGCCACCTCCCCTTCTTGCCCAGCCTCATTCCATTCGTTGGTGAATGTCTGTCTCCTCTCAGATACAAGCTCCATGAGATCAGGCCCTGTGCCTGGTCCACAGGACCTGTTGAATAAGTGAGTGAAGGCCCCACCAGTGCCCTGTGGCTGGGGTCAAGCTCCTCACCTTTAATTCCTCTTCCTTTTGGCTCACTGGGTCATCACATGAGCCTACCCAACATGCTTAGATAAGTCTGAGTTCCAGGAGTGGCTCAGAGATATTTTCCGAGAATTCTCCTCTTCCCTGAAACAAAGAGGCTTCCCCGTGGGTCTCCCCAGTCTTCCTGGGAGAGAGGTCAGACTCTTTCAGGCTCAAGCTGACTCTTCATCATATATGCACATTTGTTTCACTGAACCCTCACAAGAACCCGTGACGTAGAAATTTGCCACTTGTCTCTTAGAGATAAAGAAACTGAGCCTCGGAGGGGTTATCCAGCTAGAAAGTGGTAGAGTTGGGACTTGCACTGGCTCTACCTGGCCCCCAGGTATAGGCTCTTTGCCTCACCACAGAGGGCAAGGAGTTTGCCCTGGGTCACACAACCCTCAGGCCGGGACTAGAACCTCTGTCTCTCAGCTCCTACCAGGCCAAGAGGAAGGTCTGGCCAGGGGTGCGTGGGCACAAGGCACAGCAACTGCAGGAGCGAGAAGGGCTGCTGAAGGAGAGAGAAAAATCAGCAGTTGAGGCTGGAGCTGAGCCCTGAGGACCAGGGGCTTTAGAGAGTGGGAAAAGGGAGAGGAGGCCACAACTGGCCCGCAGATGCCAACATTGCGGTGGTCCAGAGGGCCTATCTCTCAGCGGCTTTGGCTTTCTTGAGAGGAACCAGCTGCCCCGGCAGGGAGGCAGGAAGGCAGGAAGGCTGGCCTGTTGCCTGTCAGTTCCTATTCCTTCTAGATCACTGCCCCCCTGGCTCCTCCCAGGGCTGCCTTCTGCATAGAACAGCCAGGGGCCTGAGCTCTGGGGCCGTGAAAGGATAGGAGCACTCTGAGCTGGAGCTGTGGGACTCTTCAGGATCACCCCCCCACACACACACACACAAAATCCTTCACATCGTCCAAATTCTCTCCTTTCTCCAGCCCAACCCATATGTGACAGGTAGGTGGGAGTCAGGGCATCTGGATTCTAGTCTGACTGACTGTGTGAACATTAGCAAGACTCTTCCCCTCTATAGGCCTCAATTTCCCCATCTCTCAAGTCAGGCGGGGCAGTTTCCCCGGGAGAAGAGCCTCTTGATCCAGAATGGTGTTTCTTCTGATTTTTGCTTTTCTCTTCAGGGAGCGTTTCTCTTAGCCAGTCCAGGAAACCACACAGAAGAGAATGCGAGCTTATTGCAGTGGTCAGGCATATTGGCCAGGGCCTCATCTTGATTTCCCCAAATGGTTGATTTGAATATTACTTGATCTGGAGCATCAGGGCACAGCAACAAAACAGAGTCTCTTTAATTGCGCGGAAGATGAGAATGTTTGTTGAAGAGCTTCTGTGGAAAGTTTTCAGCAGTATGGCTGAGGGGAGCAGAATCCTGATCTGGGGACTGGCCAGATCAGGTCTTGAACTTGAGGTTCTGCCACTTTGTAGCTGCAGTACCTGTGCCCATTTAGTCTCCCCGCCTCAGTTTTCCCCTCAGGAGACTAGGGCTAGTGACACATAATTGAGAGGGTGCTTGGGGAGATTCCAGCAAAGAGGCATATAGGGAGCTTAGCTTGGCTTTGGCCTGGAGGAGTCAACTGTGAGTTGTCAAAACTGCTTCCTCTTACTTGGCGTTCCCAGGCCTCCTGGGGAAGCAGGGGAAGGAGCAAAGTTTCCAGTTGCAGTCTGGCCTACCGCCCAGCTGGCCCAGCCCCGCCTCCTCGGTTCCTCCTTCTAGGGAAGGGCAGGGGAGGAGGGGGTGGTGACAAAGTGGAGGCACCGCCCGGCCAGGGGCCTGCCCTCAGGACAGGTCCAGACTCATGGAGACCCCCGAGAGGAGTAGCAGGTAGGAACCTAGCCCCCCACCTCCCACCCTGCAGCCTGACCCCCTCCTTCCCTGCCCTGGCCTGGACGCGGGCCTTGGGCTGCTGATTCAGCAGCCTCCTGGCTTCCTGGTTCCTGGCTCCCCTCATGGACTCTTGGAGGCCTTTGGCTTTCGGAGGGAGTTTGTGAGAGCGGGTGAGCGCATGGACCTCTGGGTGTCCCGCACTGGGAGGACCCTGGAGCCCTGAGCAGCACAGTCCATGAGCCCTTGAGGGCTGTAACTAGTGGCCCCCTTGGCCTGTTAGTCTGGCTCAGCACTGCAGGGCTCCCCACAGCCGCTGAGCTTCTCTGATGCGAGCATTTCAGCAGCTTGAGGGGCTCTGCTCTCAGGTTTAATGAGATAAGGAGTCAAGAACTAGGGCTGCTGACTGGCACATAGATGGCACTTGAGAAACACTCTTTCTGATGACGACAAGTACTTCAGGGTCTCTGACAAGAAGAGTCTCAGATTCTAAGATCTCTATAAGCATCTAAGATTTGGGCATCCTCCAAATCACAAGTGAGATACTGAGTAGCTGGAATGGCCTGCAGCCACATTTCCCAGCCTTTACTTCGGCTCTGGAACGGCTGGGCCCTGACCGCAACCTGCCTTCAGGGGCTTGTGGGGGACAGGGGCTGGCTGACCTGGAAGGGCCAGCTCCACTCCCAGGGTCCGCCCTGCACTGGATAAACCAGGCCCTCAGCCTCACTCCCCTTACCGTCCCTCTGGCCCCCCCACCCCTGCCCCCGCCCTCTGTGGACTTTAATCAGGGGAAGCAGGAGGCAAGGGGCCTTTGGACCCTGCACTAGGGGTGGGGGCACAGCCCTGGGGGGTGGAGTGTGGGCTGTGCCCGGGGCTGGGGGCACAACACTGACCTTGGAAGCCAAGACTCCTGCTGGGAACCACCCTGACCTCTGGCTCACTGGGCCCCACCCACCCACTCAGCCCCAGTCCCCATCCTGTCACCTAGACCACTGAGACCTTGTCAGCTCTCCTCCGCCCTCGCTGCTCCTCTCCTTTGCTCTGCTGCTCTCTGCCTCTCCCTGTCTTCGCTCTGTGTCTTTTGTCTCACCCTTTCTCTGTCTTCCTCTTTCTCTGTCTTTTCTTCTTTTCTGTCTCACCCTTTCCTTGTCTCTTTCGGTTTCTCTCTGTCCCTCTCCTCCTACAGTGTTTCCTCCACCCACCTGGCCTGCGTTCTTCCCCCTCTTTGGACCCAGAGCCTCTTCTCTCTCCATCTCTTCCTCCCTTTCTATAAGGGGGAGCCCCCCCATACAGCTTTCCCCTATTTCATCTCCCCTCCCCTGCCCTCTTCCCTACCCGTGTGGCGTCTGGTGTGAGGAGGGCTCCCTTCCCCCTTCCCTGCTGTGGTGTCCCAGTGTCTCCGTGGCTCAGGTCCCCACGGAGTCACCTGGAACACAGGAGGCCCAGACCGGCTCTTTTGTCTCTGCTGCCCCCTGTTGTCATTGTGTTCTGTTTGTGGTTCGAGTGCCGTCCTCTCTTTCTTGACTTTGTGGTTTTTTTTTTCTTTTTTCTTCCTTCCTTCCTTCCTTCCTTCCTTCCTTCCTTCCTTCCTTCTCTGCTTCCTCTCCCTCCTCTCCCTCCTCTCCCTCCTGCCCGGCTTCCCCACCTCCCACCCCTCCTCTTCCATTCCCAATCCTCCTCTACCCATTCCTCCCAGTCTTCCCTCCCCTCTCACTTCCCCACTCACTCTCACTTCCTTGTCCCTACTCCCCACCCTGCCTCTCCCCTCCCTCCCTGTCTCTCTCTCTGTCTCTCTTTCTCTCTCTGTCTCTTGCTGTCTCTCAGGTCCACAGCGTCTCATACTCTACACCAGTATTGCTGTCCTACTCAGGTCCTTGACTCCATGAAGCTTACCCCCTCAGGCAGGCTGGCAGAGAGCAGGTAAGAGCTAGACCCACCCCTCCCCTCCATCCTTCACCCTTTCGGACAGATCTGCCATAGGATTGCCAGACCCCCTCCCCCATCTCCCTCTAGCCTCTGGAATGAGTGTGGAATGGATGTCTGAGCACGTGAGGGGAGTGACTGGGAGACCAGGTAGGAGACCAAAGAGGACATTCAGATTCTGTTTGTAGTTTGTCCTTCCTTAAAAATCCTTCCCTAGGTATCTGCCCCCCAAAGTGGGAGCGATTGGTTCAAGAATATGTAATATTTGAGCTGTTTTGAAGGATGAGTAAGAGTTTGCCAGTTGGCTAGGATGGGGAAGGGTGTTTAGGCAGAGGGGGAAATCGCCCACACCTCTGAGAACAACATTATTTCCAAAGTAATTGAAAATCACATTTTACATTTTCTAATTATAATACAATAACATGAAATATTCATAGCAGTGACAAAAAGGTTAGGCCTATTTGAAAACAGAAAAAATACTTGGGTGAAAGAGGAAATAAGAATGGAATTTATAGACTATTTAGGGTAAGTATCAATTATAGACTCTTTAGAATAAATGTCAGCGGGAATACTACATATCAAAACCCACGGGATGTGACCATGAGGGATTCCTGGAGGAAAATTTATCATCTTAAATGCTTTTATTAGAGAACAAGACAGTTTAAATTTAATGAACTAATTATTCCACTCAAGAATTTAGAAAAAGAACAACTGAAAGAAACCAGAATAAAGTAATTACTATAGATAAAACCAGAAATTCATGGAATAGAAACTAAAAGATTTGATAAACTAAGAGGTGGTTTTTGAAAAGACCGGTAAACTAGACAGACAGTCCTCTGAGAGATACGACACAGAAAAAGGCAAGAAAGACATAAATAAAATAAGGTATGATGAAGGGGATTTAACCACAGATTTTGAAGAGATGAAAAAGTCATAAAAGATGCTTTGTATAATTTTATACCAATAAATATAAACTCTAGATGAAATGGGTGGTTTTTTAGGAAAATATAAATTACCAAAATGATATAAGGAGTGACAGAAAAGCTGATTAGAATAGAACAATACAGAAGAAGTTAAAAAGATGGTCAAAGTTTTCTCCTTAGAAATGGCACCAGGGCCCAGTTGGTATCATGGACATCCTGGTATGGTGGAAGTTCTGTCAAATCTGGAAAGATCAGGTAATAGAAAAAAATGGACTCTCTCTCTGGGTAGTTGGTTCATTCCAGAAAGCTAGTATAACTGGATAGGTTTAGACAAAAAAATATGAAAACTATATCCTAATCTCATATATTAATACAGTCACAAATATTTTAAATAAAAGTATCAAACTGAATCCATCAGTGTATTGAAAGAAGAATGCATCGTGACAAATGAAGGTTTGTCCCAGGAATGCAGGGATTGTTCAACATTAGGATAGCTGTTATTGTAATGAATTACATTAATAGATTAAATTAAATGGAACATATAACTATCTCCATAAATGCTGAAAAAATAATCTGATACAATTACACATCCATTCTTGATTTTAGAACTCTTAGTAACTGTCCTAGTTATTTCTTACTGTATTTGGTAATTGTTACACAGCAATAGATAACTAGTATAGTAAGCTATCAGTGAAAATGTCCTTAAATTGGTAAAGAATTTTTTATCAGAAACCAAAGACAATTACCAGATGTAATTGTGAACTATTAGATAAATTGCCATTAAGCTTGGGAACAAAATAAGTATGACTGCCATTGCTGTCACTAACCAACATTTTTTTTGGTAGAAGTTTTAACCAGTGGGCTTAAAAAAAGAAAAAAAAAGTGGTCTCAATATTAGAAAGAAAGACTCAGAACTAGCACTCTTTTAAGATTGTGTAGTTGGCTACTTAGATAATCAACGAGAATAAGAGGAAAATTTATTAGAACTAATGTAAAAATTATGTGAGATGGCCAGACACAAGATAAATATGCACCCAAACCATTAACATCTCTGAATACCAGCAATAACTAATTGGAAGACATAATAGAAGTAGCAGGGAAAAATGATAAAATTCCTAGGAATTGACAAGAAACATGAAATACTTCTCTGTAGAAAACTATAAAATTTCATTAAAGGCTGTGAGAAGACTTGAATAGTCAAGCATTGTATCCTGTTCCTGGATGGGAAGATTGAATATGGTAAAAATGATATTTTTCCTCCCAATTTGGTCAAAAGATTCAATGCATTTCTCATTAAAATTTCATTGATATTTTCTTTGGGAATTGGGCAATTGGATTTTAAAGTTCATATGGAAGAGTAAATGCCCATGGATTACTAAGAAAATTTTGGAAAAGGAGAACAATAAGGGGAACCTTGTCCTATTAAATGCAAAACTTAACATAAAGCTGCAGAAATTACATATAATAACACAGAAATGGAGGATGGCATACATGGAACAAAACAGAGTTTAGAAACAAACCCATATATTCATATGGGAATTTAATTTATGATAAAAAAAAAACACACACATGTCAGGGGCGCCTGGGTGGCTCAGTGGGTTAAAGCCTCTGCCTTCGGCTCAGGTCATGAGGTCATGATCCCAGGGTCCTGGGATGGAGCCCCAAGTCGGGCTCTCTGCTCAGCAGGGAGCCTGCTTCCTCCTCTCTCTCTGCCTGCCTCTCTGCCTACTTGTGATCTCTATCTGTCAAATAAATAAATAAGATCTTAATAAAAAAAACACATGTCAAATCAGTAGGGAGTCAGTAAGTGGGATGGGACCACTGGCTACCATTTGGGGAAAAATGAAGTCAAACCTCTGTCTCATATAAAATTGAATACAAAGGGTAGAACTATAAATGTACCAGAAGAAAATACAGAATATTTTTATAATACTAGGGTGGAGGAGCCTTTCTGAGCATGACTGAAGAACCCAGATGCCATAAAGTAAAGAGCAGTAATTCTGGCTACATCAAAGTTAAGAACTTCTGTTTGGACAAATATACCATACACAAAGTTAAAACATAACAACAGGCTAGGAAAAAAAAAACAACATAGATAATCAGGCAAAGGTTAATATCTATGTCTGTATATCAACACCTGGAAACTAATAAGAAAAAGTTGTATACCACATTTAGAATAGAGAAATAACGTGATCTGGCAATTCAGCAAATAAATAGACATCCATTAGCTGATGAATGAGAAAGAATACTCAAGTTTGCCAATAGCTAAAGAAATGTAACTAAAACATCAATGAAGTGCCAATTTTATTTTTTTTATTTTTTTAAAGATTTTATTTATTTATTTGACAGAGAGAGATCATAAGTAGATAGAGAGGCAGGCAGAGAGAGAGAGAGGGAAGCAGGCTCCCTGCTGAGCAGAGAGCCCGATGCGGGACTCGATCCCAGGACCCTGAGATTATGACCTGAGCCGAAGGCAGCGGCTTAACCCACTGAGCCACCCAGGCGCCCTGAAGTACCAATTTTAAAGTGCCAAATGAGAAGATTGAAAGAGCTATGAGGAAACAGGAGCTCGCACATTCCTTGACTGGAGTGCAAATTGGTGCAATTTTTTTAATGGCACCTATTTGTCGGTTGTCCCCAGAATCTTAAATGTGCATATACTTCTAACCTGAGAACCATATCTTGGAGGGAGGTAGACTTCTCTAAGGCTTTACTACTAGGTGGTCCCCCAACCAGAGGTCTTTTCTAAAACATTCGATCCCAACTATAAACTTAAACTGTACTGTGCAACTCTTTATCACGTGCTCTTGTAGGATAGCATTCTCAGCCAACTCTTAATGAAAAGGTTGCATGAGGTATGCTACTCAAAGTAAAGACAAGATTATGTGAGTAGGAATAATTTTTTTAAGATTTTGTTTATTTATTTGATAGAGAGAGAGTGAGAGAGGGAACACAAGCAGGGGAGTAGGAGAGGCAGAGGGAAAGGTAGAAGCAGGCTTCCCATGGAGCAGGGAGTCTGATGTGGGGCTCGATCCCAGGACCCAGGGATCATGACCTGAGCCGAAGGCAGATGCTCAACAACTGAGCCACCCAGGCACCCCCCTCTTTCTTTTTAAAGATTTTGTTTATTTATTTGATAGAGAGAGTGAGTAGGAATAATCTTTTAGCCAGTCTATAAAAATGTTAAAGCAACAAAAATAACTTTTAGCCACATTTCACACAAAATATGCATTCCTTTGGCCCTACAGTTCAACTTTTAGGAGCCTATCCTTCAAAACTACTTCCAGACAAATGCAAAGATGTTCATTGCAGCATTGTTTATAATAGCGAAAATTAAAACAATCTTCCTGTCCGTCAATGGAGAGCAGCTTTTCCTTCATGATTCACCCCTACTATGGGATACTCTTACAGATCACAGGAAAAAGATCTATCTCTGTGTACTGGCATGGAAGGATCTCCAAGACTCATTGTTATATGAAAAAAAGCAAGTTGCAGAACAAGACTTGTAGTGTTATCCCATTGTTGTAAGGAAAAGAAAATCCACATAACAATGATGAGAACATGTTATACATATCCTGTCATGATATCAAAATCACTGGCCTTTTTCCTTGGTCCCATTTCCTCCCTTTTACTAATTGATTTCCTTCTTCCTCTATATCGTTTCCCTATGTCCAGTTATTCAGATCTTGCTTTTCCTTTTAATAACTAGCTCAAATACCACCTGATTCATTTAGTAAGATTTGTCTGGCCTACCCTTGGTTAAGCCTTGTGCTGAGCCTCTGTGGGATACAGGACTGAATTGTATCTGGTCCTACCGTCAGGGAGCTGAAGTCTAGAAGGGAGAGACAGGTGACAATAACAGCATAGTGTGGTTTGGTATGGGACAAAAGTAGGTTCAGAGGGCCTCCTGAAGAAGGGCACCAAATTGCATCTGCCCCTACAGGCGGGGACATGGGTACTGAGTCTTGAAAGAGCAATAGCTTTCCTTCATCCCCCAACCCTGACCGAACTGGTCTTGTCTACTTTTTGGCTATTCCAAGCAGGATGATGTAATGGGGGGGGGAAATAGTTGAGTCAGTACCTTTCTTTATTCAAATCTAAGTTTGACCACTTACTAGATCTATGACTGTGGGCAGGCTGTTTAACTTCTGAGCCTCTGTTTCCTCATCTGTGTAATGAGGTCAATGCCTACTTAACTCTCAGGGCTGATTTAGGATTGGAGATGGTACATGTAAAATTCCTGGGTAAGTATAACTCTTGAAGGACAGGGACCACCCGTGTCTTCTGTTCCTCATAGGCAAGTGTGTTGCATTGGATTGGATTGGATTGGATTGGATCTGGGGATGGTTCTGGAGCAAAGAATGGGCCTAACCATAGTGGGACTTTGAGATGAGAAGGCTGAGAGTTGTACACAGGATGGAGGGGACTGCACTATAAGAAGAGAGAGCCACATCTCTGGTCTTGCCATGAAGGTGGCACAGGAGGGGAAAAATGGGCAGGTGGCCCTGCGAAATGGAGCCCATACAGGGCATTCTGGCCCTGGTTCTTGGCCCTGTTCTACTAATGCCATCTTCCAGTCTCACAGACCAGGGCAGGGAAGCATGGTGGACCAATATTTGCACTGGGGCAGCACATCTCAATTTCATTCCCAGTTCTTTCACTCCCTAGCTGGGTGACCATAAACAACTCCCTTCACATCTCTGAGCCTAGTTATTTATCTGTTAAAAGAAACACAATACCACTAACATCGTGGGATTTATAGAGGAGATCAATTACTGAGTGCCTGGCACATAATGGGTACTCAAAAAAAAAAAAAGCATAGCTGTTCTTAGTGTTTGTTTTAGGAGACACAGAGTTCTGTTGTAGCCAGGGCCTATGCTGAGTAATGGTTCTTGCCTTCCACAAGTCCCCAGTTAGGGAGACCGAGGAGAGCTATGATAGAGGAGCTCATGGTGGGGGGTGGGTGCTGTGGAAGCCCAAAAGAGGGGATCTGGCCCAGTCCAGGACTGCTGCAGGTCAACTCAACCTAAGAGCTGAGTCTTAGAGGATGAGTAAGAGGTAGTCAGGGATAGAAGGATGAAGTGTGGAAGAACATTTCAGGCAGAAGGAATGGCATATGCAGAAGAACCTAGATGTTATTGGATAGGGCCAGAGGTTCTTAACCTGGGGTGACATGGGCTACAAGTGGTCCATGAAACTCCTGAAATTGAGTGCAAAATGTTTTGTGTGTGTACCTGGTTTTTTTTTTTTTTGTGCATTTTTTTGTTGTTGGGGAGATGGTCCATGGCTTTTGTTATATGCATAAAGTGTTTGTGCTCCTATAAAAAGGTCAAGAACCAGTGTTGCCAGTGACAAAGTGTCATGGGAATGGATCCTAAATAGGAGAGAAATTTGGTGCAATTTGTGTTTTAGAAACATCCCATTAGCAGTCAATATGAGAAGTGGATTGTATGCCTGGGGGCCAGATGGAGGGCCTAAACTGGGGTATTGGCACAGAAGGGAATGGATTTGAGCAGAACTACCCTGTTGTACTACTCCAGTGGGCACTGGTCATATAGAAGCATTTTAATTTCAAATTATGGAATCAAAAGTCTTTGAGAGTTATTAATGAGATAGACTCAATGGAAGATGAAGGGAAGGGAGGAGACAAGGATGAGCTGGCATTCGCAGAGGGCCACAGGGACATGAATCCAGGGTAACTGCAAGAGGAAAAGGGAACCTCTATTAATACTTACCCAGCACTCAGTGTCCTTGGTGGTTACTAGCTTCCAGCCTCCTTGGTTCTTGGAGATCCCAGAGCGACACTGAGGACACTTCTCTCTCTATGGACTTTGGAGAGGATTTATGTCTGGGTTGTGAGTCACGTTGTTTCCTAAAGAAAGTGATGTTTGAGTCAGTCATTCAAGGTCCCTAAAGATCTGGAGAGCTAGGGGTCGGGGAGGATGCTCTAGGAGAGCATACAAAGGCCCAGGGGTGAGGGATGGTGAAATCAAATGTGGGAGGGGGCGGAGCTTAGACCTGCCTCAAACAGCTCTCTGGGAACAGTCAGGCTTCCTTCTTCATGGTAGGCAGCTAGGGAGCCAGGAGCAGATCTTGAGTAGACAAAGTGACACGTCAAAGAGCCTTTTTAGAGGAAGGGAAACTAGGGAGGAGGCTGCTGTGGTAATTCAGGAGAGAGAGAAGCTAAGGTAGCAGCCTTGGGGACAGAGCAGAGAAGATGCATTTGAGAGGTGATTGGGAGGAAGAGAGAACTGGAGTAGCAGGCTGAATAAATAGTGGGGATGGGAGGGAGTGGAGATGACAGAGGTTGGAATTCACAGTGAGTTTTAGTGTTCGGGTCTGGCAATGGAGTCATGCATTCAACGAATATTTCTTGAGTGCCAGACGCTGGGCATTGGGAATACAGCACTTAACAGAACAGATGCTGGTCCTGATGGATCTTACAGTGGGTGAGATGAATAATAGATAAATAAACAACAAAATATATAGAATGTGTCTGGTGCCACATCTCTCTGGGGGACGATGTTCCAGACAGAAGGAACGTGGAGCGCAAAGGCCCTGAGATAAGCATGTGCAGGTCATGTTTGAGGGACAGCAGGGAGACTAGTATGATTGGAGAAAGAACCAACAGGGAGTGAGAGGAGTAGAAGATGAGGAGGTGGAATCGGCAGAATTTGGTGACTGACTTGTTAAGGGAGCAGGAAGAATCTAGCGTAGCTCCCAGGTGTGTTCTGCACTTGGGCCACTGGGTGGAAGGTGGTGCTTTTCATTAAGGTGCAAAATGCAGAAGACAGGTTTGCAGTAGTAAGATGCTGAGCTTGAGGTCACCATGAGCTCTGAAGGCCGTAAAGGCCACCCTGGTGGAGCTTTCTGCAAGCATTAGGCTTGATGGGTCTGAGACCCAAGAGAGAGATCCATGAGACAGAGACAGAGATGAGGGAGGGGGCCTAAGCCATCCCTGAAGTTAGGCCATGGAGTGGGACTGCTGACAAAGGGTGTGGAATGAAAGAGAAGAGGGCCAGAGCAGGACTGGGGAAGAGGAACCAACGCATAAGAGATGGGGAGAGGAAGAGGAGATGGGGGTGGTCAGAGAAGTAGGAGGAAAACCAGCAGGGAGTGGGCTCACGGAAGCAGAGGAAGGCAGGAGCCATCCGCGCACGAAGGAGGGGCTTGTTAAGAGTGGCAAATGTTACAGCCGGGGGAAGGAAGATGAGGGTGGGAGAGAGTCTATTGGCTTTAACCACTAGGAGGTCCTCGGCGACCTGGCTAAGAACAGTTTTGGTGGCAGGGTGGGCGCACGAGGCAGATTGCAGTGGGTTGGAGAGCTCGTGGGAGGTACTGAAGTGGAGATGGCCAGTGGAAATGAATTTCTCAAGAAGCTTAGCTGTGAAGAGGAGAGAGGGACAGTGATTGCTAGAGGGAGATGTGGGGGCAGATAGAGGGTTTTTATTCCCAGATGGGAGAGACTTGAGCTTCTATAAATGTTGGTAAGAAGGAGGCAACAGAAAGAGAGAGAGAGAGAGAGAGGTTGAAACACGGGAGAGAGAGGGGATGGTAGTTGTGGAGGAGGTAGCAGGGGTGGGCCCAGAGCCCGAGTGGAGGGGCCAGCCTTAAATAGTATAGGGGCCCTCTCTTTCTCACAGAGAGGCAGAGCAGGGGTAGTGGGGGCAAAGACAAGGGCGTTGAGGGGGCTGGTGAAAGAAATGCTTCAGTGGAGTTTGGAGCAACCACCAAGGGCAGGGATGGGGGAGCTAAGAGGAAGCAAGGAATACTTCTCCTTGTGAGTCACGGAGGACTTCCTGCAAGAAGCAGCATTTAAACGGGGCCATCATGTTCAGATGGGATCTCAGTAGCAGAAGATATGTGCAGAAGGAAGAAACAGAGTCAGCAAAGGCATGGAGGTGTGAAGAAGCTGGCCATCCTAATGGAGTAATGAACGAACTGGTTTGATGAAGGCTGAGCATGAAGTGAGTCACTAATAATGACAGTAATAATAAGAGTTACTGTATATGAAGCCCCAAACATACCCTGTGGCAGGTGCTTGACATACTTGACCCCATTTAATTCCACCATACCCTGCAGAATGGGTATTTTCTCACTTTGTAGATGAGGAACATAAGTCCTAGAGAAGTATAGAAGTGGACCCAAGGTCACCCAGCTGGTAGGAGGTGGGGCTGATATTCCTATCCAGGTCTGGGGAACTCTAAAGCCCATGTTTTCTCTACCAGACAAGGAAGAGCAGGTGAAGCCATATGGTGGCGGAGCCTTGAATGCCAACTTGGAGAGTCTGACCTTTTATCCAGGAAGCGATGGGGAGCCAAGGTGGGCGTCTAAGCAGAGACATGCAAGAGATTTTTACTTGCAGACTCTATTAGGAAGGCTAATGGGTCCAAAAGGGTAGAGGGAAGAAATCAGGAGGGGATGGCAAGATCAGGATGAGCGGTGTCAGAGGCCTGACCTGAATGCGAGGGGAGTGAGCGGTGGGACTGGAAGATCACTTGTCCTTCCTGATAGCCTTGAGAGGTGTGGCATTTGCTCCTTTTCTAGATGAGGAATGGGAGACGCAGAAAGGGCGAGTGGCTTGCCCCAGGCTTGAGTTCTGCTTCACGTGGTTCTGCTGACTCAGTGACTGTGGAACAATGTGTTATAGGGAACTTTGAGTACGAAGAGGGGGTGCATGTGTGCTCAGGTGCCTGCGTGCAAGTATGTGTGTTACCTGTGTATGTGTGTGGGCTCGTCTGCCTGTCTGGTGGACAGCAGTGCCTTCCCTTGCCTGTCCCTGTCCTCCTCCCTTCTCATCTCTTCCCAATCCTCCAGTTTCCTGGCTTCCATACTTCCTGCCTCCCTTGAGCCAAGGGGTCTGGGAGCGGGGCGATACTGTTTCATTAGCTATCTCCAGAAAATCAGCCTTTCCGTTCCCAAAGTAGCTGGACCTCCTGAGCCCTAGTGTTTGTCCGTCCATGCCACGAAATTGTAGCCTGGCTCCAGGGACTGCCATGCACAGACTGGCCCCTGGTGCCTGTGTACAATACCCTGGGGCCAGGAGCTTGTTCCTGCACCGTCTTCCCTACCCCCCCCCCACCACCTTTGCACTTCTGCGCAGGTGCCAATGGCCACCTTGGCAAATAGATTCCGTTCACGAGCAGTTAACAGTAACCACCACCATGTTCCTGTTGCTCCTATTTGCCAGGCACTTAATGTATGTTCCAGTCCTTGCAACAGTCCTGTGGGGTTGGCATTATGAGCCCCATTTTTACAGATGAGAACACTGAGGCTTCAGAGGGGCAATAGCATGCCTGGGGCACATAGCCTGGAAGCACTTACAGAGCTGGCGTTGGAACCCAGGTCTGTTTGCTTCCAAAGCTGTGGGCTTTCCACACTCCATTTCTGACATCACCAATTTCCCTGACCCTGAGCCTCCAGGAAATACAAATCTTTGTCTTTCAAGGGCAGGGCGGATTTCTAGCGGTTGTGCCAAGTTCACCTAAAGGACCCAGTGGGATGAGTCTGAGACTTGGAGCTCTGAGAACTCCGGGCTGAAATCCTAACTCTACCACTCACCCAGCTACGTGACCTTGGGCAGATTATCTCAACCTCTCTGAGTTTCAATTCCCTCATCTCTAAAATGTTGCCGTGTTGTTGCAGTGGTTAAATGAGATGATGTCTGCAAAGACCCAGCACCAAGCCGGTTGCTGCTATTTCTATTCAAATAAATGTTGGGCACCTGTCAGGTCTGAAATGGAATTGGTATACTCTGGGCGTGACCTTAACCGAGCCCAGCCTGGGTGTGGGGGAGGGCTGTTGCAGGCTCCTTGGAGACTTGAGTTGGGCATGGCCCTAGGTAAGCTGTCATGCTGGCCTACCCATTCAGACCCCACTCCTAGCCCACCACCCTGGTTCCAAAGCCGTTCATGTATCTCCCCTGCTCTGCAAACTAATGCCTCTGCCTCTCTCTGTCACCCGCCCGCCTGTGGCCTCTACCCTGCCCTTCCTGGCCCCAGGGAAGAGGAGGAGGAGGAGGAGACTGAGGAAGAGGAAGAGGAAGACGCTCATCAGTTCTGCTGTCCGGCCTCCGAGTGCAGTAGTCCCTCCTCTCGGTAACTGAGAGGACAAGGGTCATTTTCTATGCAGAAGCAAAAGCCTTAACCAGCTCCCCCCACCCCCCGCCCGCTATCCCCTATGGGACCCTGTCCCTGCTTCAGGATGGGCAAGCATCGTGCCCCTTCCTCACCCACTTCCTTGGAATTCCCACACACCCCTACTGCTGTTTCCCCTGGACTCCAGCCCCCGAATTATAAAGGCTGGAGCCCTAGGTCTGACTAAAATATGGGAGCAGCAGAGCTTGGAGCTTGGAGCTTGGAACCTGGACCCTCCCGCACCCGCACCCCATTTCCCAGGCACCCTGGAGCCTGCCACTCCTGGAGAGGTCTCCAAATGACATCCCAAGGACCTACCTCTGTCCTCTGTGAGCACAAACAGAGATGCAGGGTGCCTAGGGCTCAGAGGACCAGACGGGGGCGGGACCCAGCCTGCCTAGTTTCCTGTTGCTCGTTCCCTCGCTGCGGCCATTGCCGGCATCTCCTCCGCCGCTTGAAGGCCTCGTCCCATGCCCTCTGCCACTCCCATAGTGCTCTGTAAATATGATCAGGAGGAAAAGGCCTTTCAGAGTGCGTGTGTCGCTGTGTACAAAAGAATTTCCATCAATAAAAGCTGATCTCTTCTCTCTGTCTGATGTATGTTCCACCCTACCCCCACCTCCCTCTCCTCATTCCCACCAGGGCTTTACCTTCTTTCCTATCCAGGGCTGGGGACAGGACCTGGGAGAGAGAATAGGGTTTGATTGTTGGTTATTGTCAACACCCTAGAGGCAGGCACGAATGAATGGTGTGGTGCTCTCACTCACCCGGGGCAAGCCAGCTGCCTTCTCCAGCCGGTCAACCTGAGGCCAGCCCGGACATGCTGCTTGGCCCCTCTGCTACCTAGTTCCCCACCTCTGCCATGTGTGAAAGGAGGAGAGGGGTTGGGTCAGAGGCTCTCCAAGGGCTCCTCCAGCTCCAACATTCTGTCGATCTCATGTGCAACAATTTTAAGGAAGTATAATTGCACGCATTTAAAATACGACAATTCAATGACACATTCCATACAATTCTGTGGTTTCTATTTCTACAACAACACTGATTTGGGGAGTCTCCAATCCTGTGGATTTCATGATTCTATTATTTTAAAAGATTTCATGATTCTATTATTTTAAAAAGCTTCTGATGTTATGGTTTTAATACTCTGTGATGGTTTAAGAGTCCTTGATTCTGTACTTTCAAGGTTCTGATTCTACAACTTTAGGGATCTCTGAATCTAAGCCGTTTCCTCCAGATGCAATGACGCTAAATATTTCCTGCACCTTCCAGAAGCTGGGTCTAAGACTCCCTGGAGGCTGTTGGCAGGAGGGTGGAAGGTATCCTTTAGGGACTGTAGGACCCACACCTTCCATAATGTGTCTTCACATTATGGAGCAAAGTCAGGAGACCCCCAAGTGGGTTCATACCCCCCCCCCCAGATTTCCCTTTCTAAGCCTTTGGCATTGAACAAATCTGAGCTTACCTTCCGGCTCTCTCACTTACTGCCCGTGTAATCTTGAGCAAGTATTTTCTTCTCCTTGAGCTTCATCTTCCTCCTGAGCGCAGTGAGAATATATCTACCTCTGTGGGTTATTGTGAAGATTAGCAAGGAAACACAAGGAGCCCAGCACAGGGTCTGGTGCACAGTGGGGCAAGTGTGATTAGGGCCCATGTGAGAGTGCCTCCTCTCCTTTCTTTCAGCCCTCCCTTCGGCATCCCCATCACATTGGTCCCGTCCTTTTCACAGAGGCTCACCTTATTCCCTCATTCAGCCACTCAACTCATCTACTCACTTATTCATTCAAATTCTAATTTATTTCTCAGCTCTCTCTGGCCTTTCCTCTGTCCTTCCCTCTCTCTCTTCCTCTTTTCCCTCCTTTACTCTTCCAGAAGGCATTGCTTGAACACCTAACTGTGGGCAAGGCTTTATTATTTTTTTAACGGTTTTATTTATTTATTTGTCAGAGAGAAGGAAAGCTGCAGGCAGAGGGAGAAGTAGGCTCCCCCCTGAGCAAGGAGTCGGATGCAGGACTTGATCCCAGGACCCTGGGATCATGACCTGAGCCGAAGGCAGATGCTTAACCGGCTGAGCTACCCCAGGTGTCCCGATGAGGCTTTAAGCTAAATACTGTGAGGGCTCCAAAAGAAGACAGTGGCTCTGTTCTCCTTGAGTTCTCCATCTCCCACGGGAGGTGAGAATTCCTTTGGAAAAAGAGGCAGGGTGTGAGGGGTAGAAATGATAAGAGTAGATATGGCTTCACTGTTGAGCAAAATTGGTTCCTGGCCCAAAGAGGAGGGAGTGTGTCAGGATGGGCTGAGGAGGGTGGTAGTGTCAGGGAGGGCTTGCTGGAGGAGGAGGTCCAAAGAGTGGAAGGCTGAGAAGGGTTTGAATGGGTGGCAGACATGAAGAGGCATCACAGGAGACAGGCACAGCCTGGAGGAAACCCTGGCGGGGAGCTCCAGGGTTATGCTGGGGAATGGTGTGTAGGTTGTTCTGCCTAGCTGGTCTCCAGGGGTGTGGGAGACTAGATGACCTGTGGATGAAGATACCATTCTACCCTTTATCTGACTGGAGGTAGGGTGGAGGTGGGGGTTCAATGAAATGGAGGCAGAGGCCAGATAAAGGTCAGGCGATCACTGTGGAAGCCAAGGAGGTGTGGACACCTGTGTAGGCAATGGAATTGGCCGAGAGCCTGTGCCACAGGAAGGGGGAGGGTTTCCGTCAGCTGTGAGGGAAATGTGTATGCCTGCATCTACGTGTGCGTGTCCTTATGTGTGGCGGGTGGGTGGGTCAGTAGTAAGAGACTGTGCGTTGTTACGTATCTAAGGGTATGTGATTGTGTGAGGCTGGGTGTGAGGAATCCCGAGTATGTGTGTGAGGTTGATTGTGCGAGGGGCCGACCTTCTGTGCCTGGCAGACTCTCTGTGTCTGCCTGGTAGAGATAATCATGAGACTGTGTGTGGGTGGCTTTTGAGCATGTGGGGCCATGGCTTTTAGGGAGACAGTCTTCGGGCAGGATGGTCACACATACTCAGACATGCACAACAGTCACTTGTCTTAGGGGACTGAAGTGGCTGCTGAGCATGTGCCGTGTGCTGTGCCCTGGCCTGGGCTTGCAGGGCCCACAGAGATGACTCGTATCAGCCACTGCCATTGGGAGACAGGAGCAGGGAAGGGGAGGGACACTTATCACAAGTTAGCTGCCGGTAAGGACCACCCGTGATGTGAGCGTGACGTGAGCATGCACAAGATGCAGAGTGGGGAGTAGTTGACCCTGTCCAGTTGTGTGTGTGTTGGGGGGGGCGCAGAATGAGTCAGAATTAATTCTCTGGGAGGGCGCACATGCTCAGAGTGCTGAAAGATGCAGATGAGGTCTGCGGCCAAGGGGAGAGGGAGGCCATCCTGGGCAGGAGAAACCAAGGAAGAGTATAAGCAAGGGCACCGGGCTCACTAGCCTAGCAGGTGCAAGTTACCTGCTGTTGCCCAGCTGTTGTCTGTGAGCTCAAAGGGGTTGGGGGGAGCTGGACAGATTCAAGGGGCTGCTCAAACCAAAAGCGGGGACACTGGCCTGGAAGGTAGGAGATTTGGGTTCTCATTCTTCACGACCCTGGACACGTCACTTTGACTATGTGGGCCTTAGTTTGGATCTCAGGGATTGGATGGTTCATAAAGCCCATCCCTGTTCTGTGGCTTCTTCTCCCTGTGACCAGTTAAACCCATGACTCACTCTTCTCGAAGTCAGGCCCTTCTTCCATTTAACCTCAGTATTTCCTGCTTCCTCCTGGGTTGCTGCTTCTCCCACTCCACAGATATTTACCCAGCCTCTGCCCTCCGCATGTCACTGTGGGCAGGCACAGGGAGCTGGAGAATACAGATCAGACCTGGGAGGGGGGGTTCAGTGTCGAGGGGTGGGGGCACAGGGGTAAGAGCAGGAGCGTTGATTTGACTCCTGGCTCTACCACTGCTGAGCTTTGAGACTTTGGGCAAGTTACTCATCCCTCTGCATTTCATTTTCCTCATCTATTATCTCCTTCAGGGAGAACAACCTGGACCTAGCAGAGTTGCTAGGCCTAGCCAAAAGTAGGTACTCCGTAAATGACAGCAATTCTTTTTAGAGCTGCAAAGCAGTAGAGCTGGGATTCAAACCCAGGTCTGTGCACCCCCAAGCCCACATTTGCCTGCTGTCTCCCTAGTCAGCCCCTTTGGTGGCCCCCTCCCCTGTCAGCCCCTGTGCCAAGCGGGGCTGGCCTCAGGTTTGGAATCTCCAGGGCACTGGGATTGGGTAGGAGAAACAGCTTGCAGAAGAACCATCAAAGGAGATGGAGGTGATTGGGGTCCCTCCGCTCCTCTGCCCCACCCACCCCTGTGTCCCATATCCCTGACAGGGTCTTCCTCCAAAGCCCCAAGCCTCTGCTCTCATCTGGGTGCGGTGATCTTCTCCTCTTGTTTTTTTGTCTCCCACTTCCGGTCCCGCCCCTTCCAGCCTAAGTTGTCATGGGGATAGTCCTCAGCATCCCTAGCTTCCTCTTGCCCTCATCTTATGGTATCCATAGCGACAGCCCCCATTCGTTTCCATGGCAACTGCATCCGGATCCTGTCCCCTGCTGGCTGCCTCGCTCTGGGCAGCACCAATAAAGGGAAGGAGAGAGAGAGCGATCTCCCATTAGGAGCAGCATCGGGGAGAGTCAATGCCCATGCTACCCTAAATCCTTACAGAATGTCCTGCCTTTCCCCATCTTAGTGCCTTGGCTCACAAGGTCACTCACTCACTTCTACCAGCTCCTCCGAGGCAAGGTCCTGGTCAATGCTTCCTCCCCAGGGAAGCCTTTAAAGCTGCAGGGGAACTAGTCCAGGCTCTGGGCTTTGGATTCTTGTTCTGCCACTTGCTCTCTCTGAGACCTCTGGCAGATAACTTTCCCCCTCAGAGTCTTTTTCCTCACTTGCAAAATAGGAATCCTAATTCTTCCTTCACGTTTGTCATGCAGATTAAATAATGTGTGGAAAATGCCTGACACAGGGAAGGTGCTGCAAGTGTGAGTTTATTTTTATTCTGCTCAGCCACCCCCAAGCAGAAGGAATCTCTCTCCTGAGCTCCCCCAACACTTCCTCTGTTCCCCAGCCTTGAGAACTTTCAGTTTTGTACTGTGGTTATTTGTGTAACGTGGTTTATTCCCCCCCCAACCCCCCGCCCTGCTGCAGAGGATGCTCCTCAGTTTCTCCCACAGAATCGCCCAGAAGACAGTGCACACAGGCACGTGTGTGTGTGTCCTTGTGTTCTTTGCTCCAGGCTGGGAGAAGTCCAGAGCGGGGCAGCGGGGGTGGTCTCCCAGGCCCTTTCTGAAGTCCAGGAATCCGAAGAAGGAATTGCATTTCCCTCTAGCCCTGCACAGATGAGAAACAAGTGCAGGGAGGTAAAGTGACGTGGTCAGGCTCACAAAGCTGCTAAATGGCAGTCAAGACCTGAAGCTGGGCTTCCCAGCTTTTTAATGCACATATCGTGCGTGTATGTGTGTGTCCATGTGTGTGCATGTGTGCATATGAGAGAGAGAGAGATTTTCCATGTGATCAGCATACCCCTCAGTGTTTTGGGGGCCCTGAGTAAAGGGACTTCGTATCCCCAGGTCCGGTTTTTTCAGCAATATGTATGATATCAGGAAGGACACCCTCAAGCACTGTCCTTTTTGCCAGGCCCTCTTGAGGAGACTGCACTGACAGCCTGACCTCCCTGCCCCTCTTTCCTTTGCAATCAAAGTTAGGGGCCAGCTCTGAAGGGAAGAATTGCCAACGAGCAGAGAGCCAGAGGGGCAGCACGGAGCCAGAAGTGGCGAGAGGCAACGAGATGTCATGCAAAGACAGCCTAGGCCCTGTGTCTGCATTCTGACTTTCTCATTTAATAGGCCATGTGACCTTAAGCAAGTTTATATTACCTCTCTCAGCCTCTGTGTCCTCATCTATAACACGGGGCTAATGGGGTCTGCCATAAGTTTCAAGGATTCAGTCAGCTCATTGATGCTCTTCCCCTAGGGATGGGGTGACTCTAGGGCCCTGTGGCAGCAGAGGAAGGACCTGTAAGCCAAGCCGTGTGGAGGGGGCAGGTAGGCATGAAAGGGCGCACCTGAGCTAACTGTTGAAGGGTGAGCAGGAAGTAGTCAGATTGAAGTCATGGGGCAGAAGGTATATGAGGGAGGGGTCAGATCAGGAGAGCCATCCACAGCTCTGCTGAGGTAGTTAGAGGTTATCGCCCAAAAGTTGATCCCTGTAAAGCCTAAGGTAGATCACGTCCCTCTTCTGTTCATCTCAATCAGAGCAAAAGTCGAAGTCTTTATCGCGGGCTCAATGCCCTTCATGATTTGGCTCCCATTCCTCCTCTAACTTTACCTCTTCTCACTCTCCCCTCATTCACTCCACTCTAGCTACACTGGCTTTCTTGCTGTTTCTGAAACATGCCAGGCATTGCTCTACCTCAACATCTTTGTGCTGGCTCTACCTTCTGTCTGGACTCCTTTGGCCTCAGGTGACCACACAACTCACTCCCTCACTTCCATCGGGGCTCCGCTTCTATGCCATTTCTTCAAAAAGACCTTCCCCAACCGCGATGTCGAAAACAGTGCGTTTGACCACTCTGCCGTATTTTCCTTCCTAGCACTTATCTCTACCTGCAATGATAGTATGTATTTATAGTCTGCTTCTCCCGCTAGAATGTCACCTCCCCTAGGGAACACATTTATGTGTCTTGTTCACTATTATATGTTATATTCTATAATTATATATATTCCGAGCACCCAGCACTGGGCCTGGCATACTGAAAATGCTCAACTGTTGTTCATTGAATGAGTTCAGATGAGCCCTGGGAAGGTTTTAGTGGGAGAGCAAAATGGTCAGATCTGTACATTGGAGGGCTCTCTCTGGCCACAGGATGGAGAATGGATTGGAAGAGGACACTGGTGGGCGGAGGTCAAGGCTGGGGATGGGGGATTTATCAGCACAGCCACTGGAGCTTATTCATTGACTCCTTCACTCCAGCAGTTTTATCGAGCTCTTCTGTTCCAGGCCTTGTGCTTGGTGCTGGCTAGGAGATTACCAAATTCTCTTCCTGTGCTGGGATTCTGGGAGTCATGAACACAAATAGCTGTCACGCTTTGCCAAAGCTAACCTGCACCATAAAAAGAAGGACAGACATGTGCTGTGTGTGGGAGCTCTGAACAGGATCAGCAATAATTTCTGGCTGGAGGCGGGCTTCAGGAGGGCTTCTTAGTGGTGGCATATGACCTGAATCTTGATAGAAGTAGGGTGTGGGGGGATTTCTCGGATTGCAGATGGCAGAGATGATAGGGACTGCATTCCAGGTGGAAGGTACTGAATGAGCAGTTTGGGAGGTGGAAAGCAGAGGAGTATTTGGGAGAAACAGGATCTGGGCCAGGCTGAAGGGAAAGGTGGAGAGGATGGGAGGCTGGCAGCTCCTCCTGCAGTCTGGCTGAATGTTTAAGGGCGTGAGCTCTGGAGTCAGACTGCCTGGATTTGAATCCTGACTCTAATATTAGGAGCTGTGTGACCATTGATAAGTCACTTAATCTCTCTGGGCCTCAGTTTCTTGATGTATAAAATGAAGATTAAATCACAATACCTATCTTATAGGGTTGTTTTGAAGAATAAACAGATTATTAAATGTGAAGTGGGAAGAACTGTGCCTGATGTGCTAAGTTCTTCATAAGCATTAGCTATTGTGTCTTTGAGAAGCCTCAGGTGCCAGAATAAGAAACTTGGGCTATCTCTTGTGGGCATCGGGAGCTACAGATGGTTCACGAACAGAGGAGACAATTGGCTCAAAACTGGGTTTAAGCTCTATGCTGAGAGGGAGAGGTTTGAAAGGTTGATGAGCAGGATGCTTCAGTCCTGAGGAGCATCTTAGATGCCTGTGCTGGCGGGGGGTTGGGGGGGCTAGACTAGGTCTGACGCCTGAAGTGGGAGTACACAACCCCTGAAGCCCAGGAAGAGAGAGGATTTGGGGTAGAGGGCAGCTCCCCAGTCTGCTTCTGCCTTGTTCCTGGCATTGTTATAGCATGACGTTGGGAGGGTGGAGGATGAATGGTGGGCAGGGAGGGGGTCCTCTAAGGTGGAGCTGAGCTCTACTCCTGCAGCCCGGGACCCAGCAGGGTGAGTGGGTGCTGCCTCCCCCACTGTACCCAGCCCCCAACTCGAAGTGCTCTCCCACAAGGCTGGCAGGTCTGATCCAGCTGAAGTTCTTACAGGGGTAGGGAGTCCCCTTACATCCACCCCAGCTTGCCCTGCCCTGCGCCCTGGCCTCTGCCAAGTAGGGCTTGGGGAGTGGCCCCTTAAACCTTTCCAGCTAAGCGCCCCCTCAACCATGTGCCTGCCCAAACCAGAACATTCTCTGGGCTCCAACACACCCACTCCCCCCACAGCCCCCATGCCTCACCCACCTGTCCCTCCCCTCCCGGCCCCCCTCCTCATTACCCTCACCTCTGTGGCTCCTCACCTTGCCTGCTAGGCTCAGGGCGCCTGGGCGCTGTCGCCACCTGGGTTCCCTGGCAGCCTTGTTGTCATGGCACCATGGGAGCAAGTCTGGCGGAACAACAGCTCTGGGTAACCAGGGCGGGCAAGGCCCCGTGCCCCGCTCCTGCCAGTCTTCGACCTCAAGACTTTTGCCTCCCCCTCCCCCAGCTGAACAGAGGAGGCCATGAGGAGGAAAAAGAAGTTGCCCCGCAGGGCAGCTCTTTACCTGTGAGGATGCTGAATGGGAGGTGCCTCTCTCTGTCTCGGAGCCTGAGCCCTTGCAGCCAAGGAACCCTGGGAACTGGCCAGGCCAGTGTCCAGGCAGCAGAGGGCAGGGACAGGGCTGTAGCAGACAGGGCTGGGCAGGGGAGGGGTAAGTCTGGAGGCAGATGATTCAGGAGTGGGCCCCAGGCTTGGCGTCAGGGCTGATCTGCGGTGGTGCTGGGGGATCAGGCTGGGAGGGAAACTGCAGCAAACGGTGTTGAGGACAGAGCCAGGAGGGGGCTGGAGCTAAGAGGGGAAGGGGCCTGCGGTGGGGAGGGGGCGCTGTGAAGGAACTGGTCTGTCAGGGGAAGAAAGGTTTGGGGATGGAGTTGTTAGGGGCCAGGACTATTAGAAAAAGGGACTTGAGTGGACAAGACTGGGAGGAAATTGGTCTGTGGTAAGGCTGTGAGGGGATGTGGCCATGGTGGACCATGTGTGAGGGGTGAGTAGGAACCAGGACAAGCCTGTGAGAAGACCCAGCTTTGAGGTAAAGGAGTCTAAGCAGCTGGAGCTGTGAGCGGTGGGGCAGAAGGGCAATCATGGTAAGGCTGTGAAGTCAAGAGGGCCTGCAGGGAAGGGACTGCCAAGGGCAGCTTGGGGTGGGGGTAGACCTCCCCTCTGGCCTTTAAATGTTGGAGTTCCTATGTCTGTGAGGAAGCTGGGGAGGATGGGGTTGTGGGAAGGGATCTGGTCCACCCACATTCAGTCTGGCTGAGCAGGCCCATCTCCTGGTCCCACATCCTGGTTCATCTTATCTCATCCCCACAGTGTGGAGGGTGAAGCCCCAGGCAGTGACCTGAGCACAGCGGTTGATAGTCCTGGGAGCCAACCCCCCTACCGGCTGAGCCAGCTGCCCCCCACCAGCAGCCACATGGGGGGCCCCCCAGCTGGGGTGGGCCTTCCCTGGGCTCAGCGAGCTCGCCTCCAGCCAGCCAGTGTCGCCCTGAGGAAGCAGGAGGAGGAGGAGATAAAGCGCACCAAGGCCCTGTCGGACAGCTATGAACTCTCCACGGACCTGCAGGACAAGAAGGTGCAGAGGAGATGGCTCTGGCTGGGAATGGGAGCTGGGAGGGGGAGTGGTGGTGTGAGAGAACCAAGAGAGGGATTCCCAAAGAGGGATACTTGAGGGTGGTATCCAGGGAGGGATAGGGAGCCCAGAATGGGAGACTAGCTCTGGGATCCTTCGCCCTACTGGGGACTTACCCACTCATTCACCACCCATCCGCCGAGTCTCCTGTTCACTCAACAAACATTGACTGAGCTCCAAGCCTGCACTGGAAACATAAAGATAAATGAGACCTGGACCCAGTCCTCCAAAAATCTAATAGGAGAAGCACACACACCCATTGACACTTTCAGAAGACTGTGCTATAGTATATCACATATATCACACAGGATATCATTTAGCTTTAAAAAAAAAAAAGGCTGGGGGGCACAAAACGCCGTGTATATAGGGGGAAAAAGAAAACCTGGAAGGACATATACCAAAATGTTAATTGTGGTTATTCCTACATATCGGGACTTTAGGCAAACCGATATTCCTTTCTCTCTTCTTTCCTTCTTTCTTTCTTTCCCTCTCTCCCCACTCCCCCCTCCCTTCCTCCCTCTCTCTCTCCTTCCTCTCTCTTCCTCTTTCCTTTCCTCCTTCTGGCTCTCAATTTACTTCTTATTTTCTCACCGTTTTTGGCTTCTCTGGGTTTTTTTTTTCTAACTTTTTTGGAATAATGGGCCTCTACCTCTTGTAAATAAGAAAGAAAACCACCATCCAGCCTCATGTGCCAAGTGCTATCGGAGATTAAAATGAGGACACCACACAGAGCCCAGCCTGGCGTGTCCAGGCAGCTCTAGGCAGTTAGCTGTGACTTGGGGCCAGGGGTGAGAGGGGAGGAGGGGGTGGTATGTGGTTGAGGCTCAGGGAGATGAATGAGGCTGGTGTGAGTTTCTGACCTTGTTCCCCTCGACCCTCCCCTGCTAGGTGGAAATGCTGGAGAGGAAGTATGGGGGCTCCTTCCTGAGCCGCAGGGCTGCCAGGACCATCCAGACAGCCTTTCGCCAGTACCGCATGAACAAGAACTTTGAGCGGCTCCGCAGCTCGGCTTCAGAGAGCCGCATGTCCCGCCGCATCATCCTTTCCAACATGAGGATGCAGTTCTCCTTCGAGGAGTACGAGAAGGCACAGAACCCCGCGTACTTCGAGGGCAAGCCTGCCTCGCTGGACGAGGGTGCCATGGCTGGTGCCCGGAGCCACCGGCTTGAACGAGGGCTCCCCTATGGAGGCTCCTGTGGAGGGGGCATCGATGGTGGGGGAAGCTCCGTCACCACATCTGGAGAGTTTTCTAATGATATCACAGAGCTCGAGGACTCCTTCTCCAAACAGGTCAGTATCCCTGGAAAAGGGCCTTTCCTCCCCATCCCCATGCCCTAGCTACTCCTATGCCTCTTTACCTATGTTCCGTACTGAAAGGAGTTGCCTGGCGAGTGTTTGAGGAGGGGCTGTGAGATTGAGGAGAAAGATTTGGCCAGATGGAAAAATCAGTTCGTTAAAACAAGCAAGTTAAAAATCTAGGCATGGAGAACACAAAGAAAATGTATGTTCCCACTCTCTGGAATGTGACCCACTATCGAGTTCAGGCGTAACCAACAGGTGATGAGCTCCTACTCCGTGCCACAAGCTGTGTGTGCGAGACCCCGGCGAGACCAGGGGAGGGGGCAGGGGTGGTGGTGGTGGTTTCCCAGTTTTACAAAGAAGGAGACTGAGGCTCCAAATCCCCGAGAGGCAAAGGGACTTATCCAAACTGGAGTGGAACTCGGCTGTCTTGTTTCAAACTCTGCGCCCTTTCTCTTATACCACACTTGCTAGGGACCAGGCTCTGGGCTGGGCATCTTGATGGAAACAGATGAGAGCTGTCCAGGGTCCTTGTTCTTAAGGCTCTCCGAAGCCAGTAGAAAACAGCAGACATGTGTGCCTGACTGTCCCCTGAAACAGAGTGGGCTCCGAGCCATGAGGAAGGACCACCTAGAGTACCATGGGAACCCAGAGGAGGGAAAAGAAACTTTCTTTTGGGATGACCAGAGAAAGCTTCTTTGGGAAAATAGTGCTGGGAGCTGGGCCTTACCAGACAGATAATATTTAGCAAGTTAAAGACTGTTGGGAGGGTGTTGCTTGCCCAGGCAATGCATTGGCAAAAACACGGTATGGCGGGAATGTAATAGGCTGTGGTGGTGGAAGGAGATCATTCTGAGCTCAAGGGTATAGTCTGTGGAGCCATTCAGGTGCAAATCCCAGTTCTGCCATCTCCCAGAGGTGTGATCTTCAGCAACTTGCTTAACCTCACTGAAACATGATCAATAAAACAGGTAAAACCTTCCTTTTAAAGCTGGTGTGAAGAGTCACTTCAGCTAGGAAATATACATGATAGCACTTATGCATGGTGGCTGCTAAGTACATGCTAGTTTCCTTCCTAAAACCAAGGAGGTATTTGGCAGAGATTATTTGAATGAAAGAATGAATGAATGAAGCCTTGTAAGAGAAGAAATCATTTTTCTCTAATCTCCGTGATCTGGCCCTGCCATCAGCCAGAATGGGCTTCCCTGGAGCTAGAAGTAACCCCTGGGCTATCCCTGGAGAGGGTATATATAGGGGGAAGGAAAGAAGTATTAAAGGGAAGATCGAAATCATTCATCCATTCATACAACAGACATTTAATTGAATACCTCTTCTGTGTCAAGTGTGTTGAGCTGAGCTGAAAAGAGGGAAGCCGGACCTGGACCCAGCCCTCAAGGGGAGAATGGGGGTTACGGGATCACATATGATCCTATGAGGAACCAGGCCTTGGCCCAGCTGTCAGTGCTGTCTACATCCAATGGAGAAGTGTGTTAGTTACGTGTATTAGTTACATTGCTGCATATCAAATGATGCCAAGTTTAGTAGCTTAAAACTGAACTTTAAGACTGAGCTTAAACAAGAAACATTTATTCCTTCATGCAGTTTCTGAGGGCCGGGAGTGGCTTGGCTGGTGACTCTGGCTGGTGACTAGGAGGCTCTTATGAGAGACTAGGGTCTCTTATGAGGCTGCCATCAGGCTGTAGGTTCAGACCACAGTCTCTGAAGACTTGACTGGGGCTGATGGGTCTGCTTCCAAGGTCACTCACTTTACAGATGCTCACAATGTGGACATCTCCATAGGGCTGCTCATGGTGTGGCTTCCCCCCAGAACAAGGGGTCTGAGAGAGAGAGAGAGAGAGAGAGAGAGAAGAGTGAACAGGAGTTCTCAGGAAGGAATCTGTAGTCTTTTGTAACCTAATCCTGGAAGTGACATCCCATCCCTTCTGCCATATACTGTTGGTTCCACAGACCACGTCTGGGACAGTGTGGTATACAAGGGTGTAGATGGAGACTGGATACCACAGAGAAGCTGAATTACCAGCCATGGTTTGGATCTCAAATAATAAATATATGGATTTCCTAAGACAGAACCAGACGGAGGGCTCTGGGAGCCCAGAGGAAGCCGAGATTTTGGTTTACCCTGGGGGATGGCAGAGGCAAGAAATAGGGATTGAATCAGGGAGGAGATAGCATTTGGCTTGGTCTATAGGGACATGAAGGAGATACTGAGATTTCTGAGAAGAGAACTTGTCGCCATTACCCAGCTCCTGTGAGCTCACAATGGCTCCCTGGGAGTTGTTTTATAACTGCAGAGAACCTGTGGAGGTGGGGGAGGGGACCCACTTCTTCTTGGCTGACCCACTAGGAAGATTTCCCCTTTTTCCCTCCCTCCCTCCTTCCCTCCCTCCCTCTAACCCTTCCTCCCTCCCTCTTTCCTCCCTTGCACCACCCCACCCGCCTTCCCTTCATCTTTCCTTCCATTCTCTCCCTTTCCCCCTTCCCCCCTTCCCCTTTCCACCCACACAGGTAAAGTCTCTGGCTGAATCCATTGATGAGGCCCTGAACTGCCACCCATCAGGGCCCATGTCTGAGGAGCCAGGGTCAGCCCAGCTGGAGAAGCGGGAGTCAAAGGAACAGCAAGAGGACAGCTCGGCCACATCCTTCAGTGATCTTCCCCTCTACTTGGATGACCCAGTTCCCCCACCATCCCCTGAGCGACTGCCCAGCACAGAGCCCCCACCCCAGGGCCGGCCCGAGTTCTGGGCACCAGCCCCTCTCCCACCAGTTCCTCCACCAGTGCCACCAGGGACCCGGGAAGATGGTGCCCGTGAGGAAGGCACTCGCAGGGGTCCTGGGTGCTTGGAGTGCCGGGATTTCCGGCTGCGGGCCGCCCACCTCCCCCTGCTTACCATTGAGCCTCCTAGTGACAGCTCCGTGGACCTGAGTGACCGCTCAGATCGCGGCTCTGTCCACCGCCAGCTGGTGTATGAGGCTGATGGCTGCAGCCCCCATGGGACCCTGAAGCACAAGGGGCCACCAGGCAGGGCCCCAATCCCACACCGCCACTACCCAGCCCCAGAGGGCCCAGCCCCAGCCCCGCCAGGGCCCCTGCCACCAGCCCCCAACAGTGGTACTGGGCCCAGTGGTGTGGCTGGGGGTCGGAGGTTGGGGAAGTGCGAGGCAGCAGGCGAGAACTCTGATGGTGGAGATAATGAGAGCCTTGAGAGCTCCAGCAATTCCAATGAGACCATCAACTGCAGCTCTGGCTCCTCTTCGAGGGACAGCCTGAGGGAGCCTCCAGCCACAGGCCTGTGCAAGCAGACTTACCAGCGGGAGACGAGGCACAGCTGGGACTCGCCAGCCTTTAACAACGACGTGGTGCAGAGGCGGCACTACAGAATTGGCCTCAACCTGTTCAATAAGTATGTGCCCCCTTCTCCTGCCTCCTCACCCCCTACCTATCCTGTCAGGAGCGCTCGGACCACAGGGGCTGGACTCTAAGCAGAGCTCCTGTTTCCGCTGTCCTCTCTCATTTTGTGGATGGGCTTTCTCCCTGGCCTGGGCAGCGGGGTGGCAGAATAGAAAGCCCTCCCCACCACACACACACACACACACACACACACACACACACACACCCTCTTTCAGAAGCAGCTCTAGTCTCACACACACACACACACACACACACACACACACACACCCTCTTTCAGAAGCAGCTCTAGTCCTAATACTGCCTCTGACTGGTTGTGGGACTTGGGGCAGGAAGCTTCCTTCTCTGGGCCCCAGTTTGCTATCTATAGGGATAGGTTCTGAACCTCAGTTCCCCCACATTCCCTTTTCGGTGAGGAGGTGATATAATGTATCAAGAGCCCCGTTCTGAGTCCCAGGAGCCCTGGACCCCTAACCTGACTTTGGCCAAACTGTGTGTGCAGCCCTAGGCAAGGTGTGTTCCTTCCTTGGGCTTCAGGGCTTCCATCTCTTAGCAGGGTGTATATCAGAGGCACTGAGGGGCAGCGTGGGGTGCTGGAGTAGTCCGTGACCATGACCAAGCTCTTTCCAGATGCCTGGTTTTGTGCCAGGTGCCTAGGAGCGGGGTGGAAGCGTGACATTTGGTCAGAAAAGGAAGAGAAAATGGATGCCCTATGTCTTTATAGCTTAGTAGATGCCGTCACCTGTATTTACTTCTCGCAATAGCTCAGTAAAGTGGGAAGTAGTGTCCCTGTTTTATAGAGAAGGGATTGAGGCTTGGAGAAGTAAAAAGGAGTTGTCCTGACTCATACAACTTGTAAGTAATGGACTTGAGACTCTGGTGGCACCAAAGTCCCTTCCAAATTCCAGCCTCGTGGAGGCCTAAGGCTCTGGGGTTCTGAATATAGGATAGTTCAGACCCAGATTTGGCCTCGTGGAAAGTGGGGAGTATCTTGTCTGTTGAACCACCCACAGAGGCTGGGTAATACCTTGTCTGGGTGGAATGTGAGATGCAGACAAGGTAACCTCTTCGCTTTCCTATTCAGAGGGTCTGTGACTGGGAAAGAAGGGCATAGCCTGGAGCTCACGCCTTTTCCCAGGACTCCTCTGTGCTTGCTAGGGGTATGGAAGCTCCTGGCATAGAGCGGCCTCTCATTAGTTCTTAATTTTCTTTCCATCGTAGTGTGGCTCCCATGGAGGAGATAGTTGGGTTGAGGATACCTTGGAGTTTGGAAGCTCTGTGAGAGCGGCTTCCTCTCCTTGGGCCTCAGTTTTCACATCTGTGAAGGGATTGGACCAAATTATGTATTCAACTTCCTTGGTTCTTTGAGGCTGTGATTGGACCCCAAATTAGTTCAAGTAGTGGGAGAGAGGACCGAGTTCTCAGAGGATAGTCATCTCATCTACCTCCCCTCTTTCTGCAGGAAGCCAGAGAAGGGCATCCAGTATCTGATCGAGCGGGGCTTCCTGTCAGACACACCGGTGGGAGTGGCTCACTTTATCCTGGAACGGAAAGGCCTGAGCCGGCAGATGATAGGGGAATTCCTAGGGAACCGGCAGAAGCAGTTCAACAGAGATGTGTTGGAGTGAGGACCCCAGGATGGGGCAGACTGGGCCAGGGATTCCTGGAAAAGGAGGGCAGGAGGGAGGAAGTGGGCAGCTGGTCCTTTTTGCGTGGATAAATTTTACAAAACAGGATGAAGAGACCTTCCTGCTCCCATGCCCCTGTACTTCAAAAAGGTCTGATCTCTCTTGGCCCTATTTCTACAAGTCTTCTGGGTGGCCCTGTTTGTCCTCTGACCTGCTGTGGGCCTCAGTTTTCCTGTCTCTGAAAAGAGTGGGTCAATGGAAAGGACCCTTAGTAACCATGTGTCTGGCCTTGATTTTTCCGGGAGGGATTCCATTTCGAACATTCCATCCTTGTAAGTACTTGCTAGGGCCATGGGTCCAGATTTTGGAAGTCTGGCAGTAGGGGTGTTTGTCCATTCGGGCAGGTCAGGATAGGTCAGAGGTTTTCTACAGAGGATTTGAGAGTGCCATACCCACTTCTTTGTTCCACAGCTGTGTGGTGGACGAGATGGACTTCTCCTCCATGGATCTGGATGATGCACTCCGGAAGTTCCAATCCCACATCCGGGTTCAAGGCGAGGCCCAGAAAGTGGAGCGACTCATCGAAGCCTTCAGGTGTGCCTGTCTCCCACTCCCAAAACTGCCCTTAACCTCTTTCCAGGGGGCAGTGGAGTCTGTGTCTCCAAGTCACCTCTCTGAACCTCAGACTTTCCTCACACCAGAAAATGGAAATTGTAAGTCCTATCTTGCCAGGAAGTTGTGCAGTTGTGAGGATCAGATGTAGTGTACCTAGAGCATCTAGCTCAGCACCTGAGATGTGGGCATCCAGTCGTTGACGACAACAGCAGCCTCAGCTAACACTTGTCGAGTCCTCACCAGATAGCAGGTGCTGAACTAGGCACTTTGTATGATTATTTCACCAAATACTCATAACAACCCAATGAGGTAGGTGCTTTTATTATTATCCCCATGTTGCAGATAAGAAATCGGAAGTTTAGGGGGTGAAGTAACTTGTTCAGGGTCATACAATGAGTAAGAGGTGGAGCCAGGATTTGAACTCAAGTGTGTTTGCCTCCATGACCCAGTGCCCTTAACTCTTATCCTCTACCTTTGATGCTTTGGGAATTAGGCAGACCTGGATAGAAATCCTGGCCCCAACACTTCAGGGGTATGTAGCAGAGAAACAGAAGAATGACAGAGAGCTTGTTGCTCATAATGGGAGAAGGATTTGCCTTAAAGTCAGAAAGATCTGGATTTTCATCTTGTCTTCACCCTTTGCCAGCTCTTTCCCCTTGGGCAGTTTACCTCTTCGCTTTGGGTCTCATTACTTCCTCTGTAAAATGGGGCTTCCAATCACTACCTTGCAGGCTTCTGGTAGGATTCCATGAAACAGTATACCTAAGTCCCCTAGCAGAGCTCCATAAAAGGTAGTGGTAGTGATTTTTACATGCTAGTCATGGGGAAACCGAGGGAAGAAGTCATGCCCAAAAGGCTTGGGGATGTTTCTTGGGGGAGAAGGCTGGGGGGCACCAGACTGGATAGGTGGGGCGGGGGGAAGGGATGGTGGGTAGGTGAAGCTTACTGGTGACTAACCTTGGCCATGATCCCGCCCTGCAGCCAGCGGTATTGTGTGTGTAACCCAGCCCTCGTGCGCCAGTTCCGAAACCCAGACACCATCTTCATCCTCGCTTTTGCTATCATCCTCCTCAATACCGACATGTACAGTCCCAGCGTCAAGGCTGAACGCAAGATGAAACTAGATGACTTCATCAAGAACTTGAGAGGTGACCCCACACTTCCCTATCGGCTTGTCCCATTCTTCACCTGGGAAGGGAGAGTAGGCAGATTGGGGGTAGGCTGGGGAAGGAGTGGGGAGATCACATAGACTCCCTGGAAATGAATCTGTGGGGTTCTCTCCTTTTCTGCCAAAGCTGCCATGTTCCCTTATTAATTTGCTCAAATATTGTTTGTCTGCTCATTCCTGCACCGAATACTGAGCGAGTGGGTTCTGGGGTTATTATAGCAGTAAGCATGAGAGCTAAAAGGCCCTGGCTCTTACAGAGCTTATACTGATCCACTCATTGACACATCACTTCCTCTTTCCCTCTCCTCTTTATTTATGCCCATAAGGACTCATTTAATTCTTCTCTGTACCCTTTCCTCCATCCATATGTTCACTTATTCCCTTGACCAGCAAGCTGACCCTGAATGCCTCCCATGTACCCGACCCTGTGTTGGGTGCTAAGGACACCCCAGCCCCTGCCCTTAAAGCTCCTGGTTTGTGGGACAGACTGACTTACTAGACTAGATACCCAACACAAGAGA
The DNA here is from genome assembly GCF_922984935.1 of Meles meles. NCBI lineage: Eukaryota > Metazoa > Chordata > Mammalia > Carnivora > Mustelidae > Meles > Meles meles. The sequence goes on along the minus strand of NC_060087.1, from coordinate 46,433,607 downwards.
AAGAGCGAATCGTGATGTTAGACAGGCCACAAGTACAGTCAGAGCTCAGAGGAGAGAGAGCCCACCTCCAACGCACTTTCTGGAGGAAGTAACATTTTCATTTTTTTAAAAGATTTATTTATTTATTTATTTAACAGACAGAGATCACAGGTAGGCAGAGAGGCAGGCGGGGGTGGGGGAGCAGGCTCCCTGCTGAGCAGAGAGCCCAACGCGGGGCTCAATCCCAGGACCCCAGGATCATGACCTGAGCTGAAGGCAGAGGCTTTAACCCACTGAGCCACCCAGGTGCCCCAGCATTTTCATTTTAAGGTGGGCCTTGAAGGCATAGAGAATGTGACAGAATAGCAATAGAGGAGGCTTATGTAGCAGTAAGAATACAAAGGCACAGAGGTAAGACAAGTTGTTGGGAGAACAATCAAGATGGGGTTGACGATGCAGTCAGGAAGGTCAGTGGGAATCAATACATGAGGGCCTTGAATGCCAGGTGAGAGGGGTCACCTTGACCTTTTTTTTTTAAGATTTTATTTATTTATTTGACAGAGAGGGGTACAGCGAGAGAGGGAACACAAGCAGGGGGAGTAGGAGAGGGAAAAGCAGGCTTCCCGGGAAAAGCAGCCCAATGCTGGGCTTTATCCCAGTACCCTGGGATCATGACCTGAGCCAAAGGCAGACGCTTAACCACTGAACAACCCAGGCGCCCTGACCTTTTTTTCTTAGTTTATTGTATTGATGTCAAGCCCTGGCATCTCACCAAAGACCAGCCTACTAAAGACAGCACAGATGTTAGGATTATTTCAACAGAAATGAGAGGGGGAAACAAAATTGAGGAAAAACAAACAGATGAGACAAATTGGCTGACCGGCAGGCTGTGCACAGTTGCTGGGCTCAAGCTCTTTGGCAGCTGAGGTAAAAAGGCGGTGTGATGACGGATGTTCCCTTAACACCTGCCCAAGGAGGAGGTGTGGCATTTCCAAAGGAGAAAACATCTTCTCTAGCAGAAGGTTTAGAGGGAAGAGTGAGTGGGTTTCACTCAGCAGACAGTCAGGAGTGGAGAAGGATGGTAGACTTGGGAGGAGAGAGTTAGATCAGAGGCCATCTGGAGCTGTCTCCCAGAATCCTGCTATTAGTCATTTATTCATTCATTCATTCATTTCACCCATCCTCTCTCCCTCCGTCCTCCTCTCTCTGTATGTACACACATGTACATGTACATACACACATATACACACTTATATATGTGCATACATATGTATATGTGTGTTATATGTATTTGGAGAGGAAGTACCTCTCCAAATATATATACACACATATAAATACATATATGTATGTGTATATATGTATATACATGCATATGTATATATGTATTGTATATGCATATATCTTTCCCCTCCAATTATTAAATAAATAAGCAAACAAACAAATGAAATGAATACTTGCTCATACCCAGAAACTTCGGAAATATAGCAAATGAGAAAAAATTGTTTAATCATCCCGAATTCTGCCCCCTAGAGGCAACCGTGGTTGATATTTTATTTTGTTGCTTTCTAGTCTTTTTTCCTTCTGCATATGAAACTTTTTATGAAGTTAAGATCGCGCCGTGAACATGATTTATTATCCTGCTCTTTCTACTTACCTTGCTACAGGAATTTTCTCATGCTTTTTGTAAACACCGAGTTTTGAATAGTTGTAAATTATTTTAAGTGGATACACTCAGCTTTAGTTAATTGGGCCTCTATTGTGAGAACTTAGGTTGTTTCAAAGTTTTCCTGTAAGTAGCACTTGTACATGTATCTTTGCATGTATTTCTGAGTAATTCCTTAGGGCAGATTCCGAGAAAAAGAGTCATGGAATATTCAAGCTTCTGCAAAGTTATCTTCCAAAACAGTTATGTTCATATACGTGCCTGCTTCCCTGCCCTCTTTTTAACACTGGATATATAATTTAACATTATTTTTGCTAGTTAGAGAAGAGAAAATATCTGATGATTTTCATCACAGCATGCTCTTGAGTTGCTTAGAAAAAATCCCCATGCCGGGAAAGAAAGCAGCTGGTCGTCCAGTTGCTTGGCAAAGGACGCCTTTTCTGGCCCAGTCCTGACCAAGGGACTGAGGGTGCCCACTCCTTCCAGTCATAGCCATTGTTTGCACTCCTGCTTCAGTGTGGGATATTGTGGAGAACCCCTGCCACCCACTCCCCACATTTATGCAATATATCCCTGTGTTGCTCCCCTCTGCAGGGGTTGACAATGGTGAAGACATCCCCCGAGACCTCCTGGTGGGCATCTACCAGCGTATCCAGGGCCGTGAACTGCGAACCAATGATGACCATGTGTCCCAGGTGCAGGCTGTGGAGCGCATGATTGTGGGCAAGAAACCGGTAAGTGCCTTGGGGGGCTGCAGAGGGGACAGGATTTGGGCTGGCTTCTGCCACTGAGTGGTAGGTTAGTCAGTACCCCTCTCTGAGCCCCAGACTCCCCATATCCTGCTGAATGGAGAGGGTGATAATGCATTCCTTGGGGGTCGTGGTGCAGAGCGAGATGCTCTTGGGGGAATGCCTCTAGTGCACATCCTTTCCACCTGTAGTTTTGCCTCTCCATCCCAGGTGAGGAGCCAAGGTAATAGTTAGTTGATAACCAAAACCAAGAACACCCTCTAGTCTTATAGTCCACAAACATTTACAGATGTTGGGACACCTGGGTGGCTCAGCTGGTTGAGTGTCTGCCTTTGGCTTAGGTCATGATCCCAGCGTCCTGGGATTAAGCCCTGAATCAGGCTCCCTGCTCAGCGGAGAGCCTGCTTCTCCCTCTCCCACTCCCCCTGCTTGCATTCCCTCTCTTGCTGTATCTCTCTCCATCAAATAAATAAACAAATTTTTTTTAAAAAAACATTTACAGATGCCTTTCCACAGAGCTCGGCATTTCACTAGGGAACAGGGACACTGATATGAATCAGACAGAGTCTCCGTCCTTGGGGACCAGCCTGGGAGTGGGGAGTGTCAGCATAATACTTCTTTCTGCCTTATAGTCAGTCTAAGGGAGCAGAAAGGGGGAAAGGTCATTTTCAGTCATAGAACTGGGGTGGGGAGGAAGAGTGGAATATGGAACTGGGCCAGAAAGGCACTCCAGACAGACAGAGCTCTAAGAACAAAGGCAAGCCGACACCTCCATTGCTCGGACTCCTCGTGTCACAGTGACGGTGATATGTATTAGAGGTAGACTTCCTCCTGAGGTTGAACGGTAAGGTGCTGGAGGCCCGAAGCTGGCATGCTAGCCTTGCTGACACCTATTTCCTCATGCCTGCCTAGGTCTTGTCTCTTCCTCACCGTCGACTGGTTTGCTGCTGTCAACTCTACGAGGTGCCAGATCCAAACCGCCCGCAGCGGCTAGGGTTGCATCAGCGGGAAGTATTCCTCTTCAACGATCTCCTTGTGGTATGTGCCTTGGGGGACAGGGGGCAGGGGAAAGAAATGAAGAGGAGGTGGTGAGCATGGACCCTGGGTCTGGGGTGAACCACGTTAACGATGGCAGGTGGAGGCGTGGTGGGTGAAGTGCTTTGCCATGGGCTCTGTGCCGTCTTGGATAAGACACAGGCCCCCTCTGCCCCTCTTTCCCCTTTCGGTGGTGGTGGACAGCTGCATGGGGGAGAAAATGTGAGGACCAGGGAAGTTGACAGACCTACAACCTGGGAAGCCATAGAAAAAGTCCCCGTCCATCTCTGTAGCCCAGAGTGTTGGCTTGGAAGGAGAGGAACCTGTGACCCTGAGGTTACTCTGAAACCTTCAGGTGGTCAGGATGCTCAAAGTGATTCTGAAAACCAAGCTTGTCACCACTGTAGACACGCATCTTTTAGAGCTGGGACTCTTAAGGACTCTGCCAGTGGGAAGAGAATTTCAGGGTTTCCCTTCCAACCTCCTACCCGGAGCAAGAACCAGTATCCTGCATGGCCCCCTGGTTGCATGACTGCGGAGACAGAAGGCTGCCTTCCTCCAAGACAGCCAGTTTCCTGGCTAGAAAGCTCTGATTGATAGAAACTGTCTCCCAATGGGTTTCTTCTAACCATCTTCCCTGGGCCCTTGTAATCACAGAGAACAAATGTTTCTCCTGCTCCTCAGGGATTTGAGGGCAGTGACCTGTTCCTCCCGACCCTATCCCCGTGGTCTTCTCTAATTCTTTAAAACAGGGTCTCTCAGTCTCAACACTATTAACATTTGGGGCAGGATAACTGTTATGGGGGCTATTCTGTGCGGTGGAAGACATTTAGCAGCATCCTTGGTCTCAACCTCCTAGACACTAGTAGCACTCCTTTAAGCAAAACTGTTTCCAGACATTGCTAGAGGTCCCCCAGGGTTCAAAATCATCCCTAGTTGAGAATTGCTGCTTTCGATGAAGCCCTTCCGATGCCTTCTCTAAGCCTCAATTTCCCCCTCTGTGAAGTGGGGCTAATCCCTATGTCATGGGTTGTCCTGAGGATGGAGTTAAGAAGTCAGATGGGGAATAGCCTAACCCAGAGGAGGGCCTGACTCACACAGGTGCTGAGTAAATGTCTCACCACCTCTCACGCACTGACGCCAGTGTGTGTCCAGCCCCATGCTAAGCACTGGGTTCACAGAGATGAGTGAAACTCAGTCCTTGTTCTTGGGAACTCACGGTCCATAGGACTGAAAAAAAAAATGCTTTGCATAACCACACGCTGTAACAGACCTGAAATGAAGTATTTTGCTTCTAAATGCCACTCGTAGACTGCCTGAGGTGTTCAGAGCCCATGGTGGTCGAATCCAGAGTGCCCAACTACTTGACAAAGACCCTGGGCTATTGAGAGGAAGACCCGCCAGCTCTAGACATGGGTTCATTGGCATTTGCCATTGTTGGCTGGGATCTTCAGGGATGGGCAAGAAACCCGAAAACCAGACTCCTCTTGGTGCTCCCCGTCCAGCAGGGGGCGACCATTCCCGCACAGTGCTCAGCTAAAACCTCCTGGTGAAAGGCACCAAAGCAGCAGCTCACCCAAGCTCAGAGAAAGGGGCGGGGTGGGGGAGTCCATGTGAGGTGTTAGATACAACAGGCTTTCTGGAGAGGACAGCATTCAGTTACTTCCTGTAAAAATCGTAAATGCCTGTTGTGCGTCGTCATTACATATGAGGAACTTGCATTTTTCCCCGTCTCTTCCGTTCTGCTTCTCAAGCTTCAGTTCTTCCCAGCTCATGGGTATGTGTGTTTGTGTGTCTGTGCCTCTAGTGGTGGTGAGAGGGGAGAGGGTGGCTATGAGAAATAGATGTCATGTGGAAATTCCCCACCCCAAACCCTGCCTCTTGTCTTTTTCCCGCCTCCCCACCCCTCCCCTGCCAAAGGTCACCAAAATTTTCCAGAAGAAGAAGATCTTGGTGACATACAGCTTCCGTCAGTCCTTTCCTCTCGTGGAAATGCACATGCAGCTCTTCCAGAATTCATGTGAGTCCCTTCCTGGATTCCCACATCCCAAAAGTCTATGCCATGGCCCCCACGCTCATCCTTCATCCATACCAACCTCCAGTTTTTTTGGAGCCCTTTACGATGGGACTAAGATCTCCAAAGCACCTACTTGGTCCCAGGATGCAGGGCAGGCCAGGGTGAAGTATAATTTGGGTCCGTGCCCTGGGGAGCTCGTGGTCTGGCAGAGAGAACCATGGGGTGTGTATGTTTTCTGGTGGGCCGAAAAGATGGTGATCTTGCTGCGCTTTGAAGGACCAAGCCAGAGGAGCTTTGTTGGGTGGCTGCAGAAGCAATGTGAGTAGAAGCAGAGATGTGAAGGAAGGGGTTTGAGAGAGCAGCTAGAGTTCAATGTGCCTTCATATCTGGACTACAGGGAGTAACGGGGCCATGACTACCAGGAGCTTGGGGGCTGTGGGGTGGGGCAAAGGGGAGCTGCTGAAGATCCTGACCTCTCCCTTCCCCACAGATTACCAGTTTGGGATCAAGCTGTTGTCCGCGGTACCTGGCGGGGAACGCAAAGTCCTCATCATCTTCAACGCCCCCAGCCTCCAGGACCGGCTTCGCTTCACATCCGACTTACGCGAGTCCATTGCCGAGGTGCAGGAGATGGAGAAATACCGCGTGGAGTGTGAGTAGCCCAGTGGCGCCTCTTTCCCCTTTTCCTGACACAGCACCCTGCAGACACCAAGAATCCTGTCCTTTGAGAATTTCAGAGTCAGGGGTGAGCTTGTCCAGCTTTCCTACCCTCCTTCTAGGAAACTTTCAGCCTCTGCTTGAATACCTTCAGTGACAAGAGGCTCATTACCTCTGAACAGCAGATTATTACGCCAAGCCCTAATTATGAACCAACTCTTCCTTCTATTGAAAGGCGACAGGGAGAAGAATCAGGGTTCTGGAGGTAGGACTCTAGTTTCAGATCCCAGGTTTGCTACTTATTACTTAGGTAAACCAGGGCAAGTTGCCTGACCTCCCTGAGCCCCAGTTTCTTTATACGTGACATTGGGAAGATGAAACCTCCTTCACAGAGTTGTGGAGATTCGATGAGGTAAGGTAGACAAGGTGTCCTCTTCCCATATTCCAGTTCCTGAGCTGAGTCCCTATCACCCATTCTTCTGGCGCCCAGAGGCCGCATCAAGTCACTTTCAGCATATATAATGGGAAATAGTGATTACATCTCATTCCACTCGATGCCCTCCAAGTTTTCTCTTCTCCAGGCTAAGCAGTCACAGTTAAGTAACATGGTGTTGAGGAGAAAGAGGCAGGCAGACACAGAGAGAGAAACTGAGGCAGTGGACAGCTGCTTGGTGAGCTCTTCATGGTTCCAGGGTCGATGCTACTCCTCAGCAAGGCAGGGTCATACATTTCAGTTCACCAGATCCTTGAGACCCAGGGGCTAATCAGAGAGGGGTGAGCGTACCAACATGAGGGGGAAGGCAATAGAGTTCTCCATGACCTCCTCAGGGAGGTGGGGTATAAAGAGGCTGGAGAATGTAGGCTTTAGACTCAGGCAGACCTGCTTCCAGAATATGGGCTCCCCATTTCCACCTGTATGACTCTGGGCAAGCTCTGTGACTTCTCAGATTCTCAGTTTCTTTCTCTGAAAAATGTGGATGATAATGCCTTACCTCTGAACTGTCGTGAAATGGAGCGAAATCAAGTAAACACAGCTCCCAGCATACTGCTGGCATATAATAGAGGCTTCGATTCTTGTTGGTTTCCTGCTCCTGTCCTTCCAGGAGCCCTCTGCTCTGGAGCAAGATATCTGAGAACTGAGTGGACTTTGGAATGATTGCCCTTTGCCATAATCCTTCAGCCCCTGCTGTGACCAGCAGCTGTGAAGCTGTTTTGAAGGGCAGGGGTGGTTTGGAAGACCAGACTGAGAGTGGGCAGGGGAGCTGGGAGCACGAAGGGTGAGAGGAAGAGGGGAGGAGCAGGAGGAACAGGAGGAGCAGGCACCAGAGAGGAACAGAGGGAAAACCCAGCCAGAGGAGGAGATAGCACAAAATGGGGCTGGGCAGTGTGGGCAGCTTGGAGGGGGGCTTCAAAGATGGAGCTGAGTTTTGGGGGTAGCATGTTGCCTGTCCAGTGGGCAAAGCAGGAGCCCTGGGGAGAGAGTGGGCAAGGATGGGGAAGGCTCATCTGTCAGGTGGCTTTTCACTCCTATCCCTGACCTTCTTTCCCTGTCTCTCCCACTACCACCCAGCGGAGCTAGAGAAGCAGAAAGGTATGATGCGGCCTAACGCCTCACAGCCGGGAGGGGCCAAGGACTCAGTGAATGGCACGCTGGCCCGCAGCAGCCTGGAGGACACGTATGGGGCAGGCGATGGGCTCAAACGGGGCACGCTCAGCAGTTCCCTGCGAGACCTCTCTGACGCAGGCAAGTCTTTGGGGCCCCACCCTGGCTGGGGAGATGTGGGACAGGGCGTCCTCTCTGCCTCCTATCACACTGACCGCCAGCCTTCCCTGCACCCACCACACACGCACGCACCCTGCCTTTATCCAGAGCCCTGGGCACCATGCCGCAGGGGGCCTGGGAGCCAGGTCAGATCAGGTGGAGCCCAGAGTCTGGGCCAGGGAGTGTGAAGTGGGGCCATAATCTTAGCCCCTCTCTCTCGCTGCTCCACCTCTCCTCCTCTCTTTCCTCTTCTCTCTCTCCGGTACCACCTGTCCTCCTTCTCCATCTTTTCCTCCTCTCACGCCTCCTCCTCCACCTCTCCTCCTCCCCACCTTCCCCTCTTCAATGGGGGAAAGGGAATGGGGGTGTCTGTCCCCGGGAGGGGCCCAGGCCTGGTGCCCAGCTCTGGAGCCCAGCAGGGTGGGGAGGGGGGGTTGCTGCTCTGACGCTGGGCTCCTTGCTTGTGGGTGCAGGGAAGCGGGGGCGGCGTAACAGCGTGGGATCGCTGGACAGCACCATCGAAGTAAGTGCCAGCTCCTCCCCACTTGCCCTCTGCATGAGCCCTGCCCTGCCTCAGAGCCCCAGAGGAAGAGGGGACCTGTTGCTCCCCCCTCTTCCCTGATGGGAACCTCGAGGCTGCCTCTCCCAGCCAACCACTCTCTCCGTCTGTCCTCAACTCTGTCTGTCCTCACTCTGCCTGTCTCTCAGTCTGTCTTCCACTCTCCCTAGCCCCTCTCAACCCCAGGGCCAACTCTGAGTAGAGATGCCCTTGGAGTTGGACCGTGAGAAGCTCTCACCTCCAAGTCCTGCCCTTTGAGCCGGAGCAAGTCACTCTGTGTCTCTCCGGGCCTAGCATTCTCCCTGCCTGCAAAATGGGGATAAGGAGGAGGTCCTACTGATTCTTCCTCTCCCAGCGGAGGCTCAGATGAGATAGTGGATGTGACAGCAGAGCTCTGCAAGCCGGGGAGCTCCGCGTACAAAGTACAGGACTGTTATTGGCTTTCATTATGCCCTGGGCGTTCCTGTCTCCCCAGTTCCAGCCCTCAGGGACCGGGTGGAGTTTAGGGTTGGGGGTTTAGGAAGTCTAGACTGGCCTGACTGTCCCCCCTCCCCGCTTCCAGGGGTCTGTTATTAGCAGTCCACGCCCTCACCAGAGGATGCCACCTCCGCCCCCACCCCCGCCGCCAGAGGAGTACAAGAGCCAGAGGCCCGTCTCCAACTCCTCATCCTTCCTGGGCTCCCTGTTTGGAAGCAAGCGGGGCAAGGGGCCTTTCCAGATGCCACCACCGCCGACAGGCCAGGCTTCTGCCTCCTCTTCATCTGCTTCTTCCACCCACCACCACCACCACCACCACCACCATGGTCACAGCCACGGTGGCCTGGGGGTGCTGCCTGATGGGCAGTCCAAGCTCCAGGCCCTGCATGCCCAATATTGCCAAGGACCAGGCCCTGCCCCGCCGCCCTACCTCCCACCCCAGCAGCCCCCTCTCCCCCCACCTCCTCAGCAGCCCCCACCCCTGCCCCAGCTGGGCTCCATTCCACCACCACCTGCCTCGGCCCCACCTGTGGGACCACATCGCCACTTCCATGCCCATGGCCCCGTCCCAGGCCCCCAGCACTACACCTTGGGCCGGCCAGGCAGGGCCCCCAGACGGGGGGCTGGAGGACACCCTCAGTTTGCTCCACATGGCCGCCACCCCCCTGCACCAGCCCACATCCCCATTGCCCCTGTACAGTCCTGCCCCCCAGCACCCACCAGCCCACAAACAGGGCCCCAAACACTTCATCTTCAGCCACCACCCACAGATGATGCCAGCAGCAGGGGCCACTGGGGGCCCTGGATCCCGGCCACCAGGGGGCTCCTATTCTCACCCTCACCACCCCCAGTCACCCTTGTCACCGCACTCACCCATCCCACCCCACCCTTCCTACCCACCCCTGCCCCCACCCTCACCCCACACCCCACACTCGCCCCTGCCACCCACCTCCCCCCATGGCCCACTGCACGCCTCTGGGCCCCCTGGCACGGCCAACCCACCCAGTGCAAACCCCAAGGCCAAGCCAAGCCGGATCAGCACCGTGGTCTGATGAACAGAGGGAGTGAGCTGGGGCCCAGGGAGGTCTGGGGAATCCACAAGAGATTCCCCGGTTTTTCCAAAATATATGTACACATAGAGATGCCCTCCTCCCCACTTCCTCCCTGCCTCGGAACCCCTCCTCTAACCCACAACAGCTGCCGTGGGGTTTCCTTCCAGATTCAAGGATCCTTGTCACTTGAAGCCTGGACGCAGGGCTCTCAAGCCCTGGGGAGTGGTGAGGACCTTTTGAAGATCCTCCTTTTTTTTACCCCCTCTACTCTCTCCATCACCACTCCCCGCCCCCAACCCTCACTCCCTGAGGTGGCCTCAGACCTCTGGGCCAGTGTGGGCTCCCTGTTAGCTCTGGCTGGTAGAGAAGGGCAGACAGGTGTCAGGAGCAGTGAGGGTGAAGGTTTCCCCAGAGCACCTCTAGCCACACAGGGCTAGGAGGGAGCTCCATAGAGTTGTGGCCAAACTTCAGTTGGCTCCGTCCTCTCTCAGACCTCAGGGCCTGGCTAAATTCCTCCATGTGTCTCTCCACCTGCCTGAAGAACAGGGCTGTAGGTGCCCTCAGTGGGTGGGCCCCCCACTAACACTGGCCCCCCATAGGAGCAGTCCCTCCCCTCCAGAGCCAGCCTCAGCCTCTGTCCTCTTTCCAGTGGGCCCCAGCCCAGACCTCTTCAGCTTTGGGACCTTGCCTCTCACAGCAACGTTCTTATCCTGATCAAAGTCCAGACAGGTTTGGGCGGGGGGGGGGGGGGGGGGTGGGGGGACTCAAGTCTGGGATGAGAAGGGCACTGCCCTCCCTCACCCATATTGCATGCCCCCCATTCCCTTACACCTACCCTACCTACAACTGAAGACAATGCACTTTACAGATCTTGCCCACATACACCTCGCTGGGGCAGGGCAGCCCTGGGGAGACAGGCTCCCAGAGGGCCACCATAAGCCCATGATGTCCTTCCTGAGGCAGATTGAAGCCATCAGAGCGGGGGCTGGGAGCCAGGATGCCTGAGTCCTTCTGTCCGTCAAAATCTCTGCCGCCTCTCCAACCCCTTTACAGCCCTGTTTATTTATTATAAATATATTTTTTACAAGCCCCAGCTCTTCCTCTCGCCCCACATACCCAGCTCCTTTCTCAGTTCCTGCCTCCCTCTGCCCCCCACCCACCATGGGCTGCAGTACAGACAGACAGACCCTGGCTGTATGAAGGTCCAGGGACCCAGGGGCTTGGGGGTGGGGGAGGGCAGCAGCCAGAGGGTCTGTACGGAGAGGAGCTGGGGTTCAGGCATTGTCTTTTTTCCTCCTTGTATATAAGAATGTATATTTGATGCCTCATAAAAGACCTTGTGCTCACCTCCCGCCTCTGCCTCCTACTTATGCCCCCTCCCCTTGGGGTGGAGCCCATGGAGAGAGAGGCCTTTAGCCCAGGGAGGTGAGGAGTGAAGGGTAGCAGCCCAGGCACCCAGGTGGGTGAGATGCCTTGGGTGGGTGGAAGGTGGGGGAGGAGGGAGGTTTCCCCATCTCAGCTTGTTAACTGCCATGTGACAGCAGCAAGGGTGTGTGGGCTTTGGAGTTGAGCCAGTTCAAATCCTGGGGTTTTCCCTCCTGAGGCACACACACTTGGGAAAAGCACCCTCTCAGACTTGGCCTTCTTGATTTAAAACTGGAGGGGATGAGCTGTTGCCACATGGAATTGTGATGATGACAGGCAGTGACGAATGTCAGGCAGACAGCATGGAGTAGGTGCTCGGGAAGTTAGTTCCCTGCTCTTCCTTTCTCAGGTTGGAGACTTCCTTCTGCTCTCCTGCCATCCATCCTTACCCTTCCTGTGGCTGGGCTGGCTTTGTCCAGGGGCCCTCCCCACACCCCTGGGGCAAGCTGTGTTTCTGCCCTGGAGGGTAGGTGGGCAGGTAGGTGACCTGGGCCAGGAAGCAAGGGGCTAGATCCATTGTAAGAGCTCTCAACATGTATACACTTAGGTTGTCAGGTAACGAATAGCTGGATTCTCTTCAGCTTACACGGGAGTGGACAAGTCCAGAGAAGGGAAGGGTCTTTGCTGAGTCCACACAGCAAGTCAGCACAGGGGTTCCTGCCGCTCTCCAGGCCCCCTAACCGCTCCCTTAGGAAATGAACACATTTCCAGTCCCACCAATTATGTCTTTGCAGGGTTCAGGAGGAATGAGGCTGAACATCGGCTCTTGGTTAGGGTCAGCAGCGTTCCCAGAAGCAGCAGTCAGTAAACATTTTTGGTGCCACCTTAGAGTCTGGAATAGCCAGAGGTGTCTCGGTTTTTCTGCTTCGTATGCACATTCTAGTGGAAGAAGAAGCTGGGGCCATCTTGATGCCTCCTCCAGAATCCAACCTGAGCTTTTGAAGAACTTAGATCCAGAGGGGCCAGAATGAAGTCCAATAAGCATTTTGCTTGTTGGTTTCTTCCCTGGTTGCTCCCCCTTCTCCTACCTTCAACCTAATGCTGGTTTTGTCTTCCCAAAGTTTAGCTGTTAGCCCTCGAATCCTTGCTTAGTCACAGACATGACCAGGTTGCCGTTGGCAACTCACCTAGCCCCTCAGAGGCTGGTCTTTCACCTGTATAATAAGGATAATAATCTTGCAGGGAAATTGTTCACAGATGCATGTGAAATGCCTGCCTCCTGCACAGTAAGCTGTTCTCTGCCACCTACAGAAATTAATGCAAACTCCTTGTCTTGACATTGGAGGTCCTCCACCGCGTGGCCCCAGTCGATCTCCTTGTCCTCATTCCTCGCCCACACTTCGACCACCCACTCACTGTTCCTGGAGAAGGCCTGTGTGTAATTTTCCGGATCCGTATTTTACCTGTGCCTGCCCCCACCCCTGCCAAAGGTACCTCCCCAATCCCATGATGAAGATTTCCTCCCTCTGGTGAGATTGGGCTTAAAAAACCCACCCCTCACAAAATGTGCCCTTGATCACATTCTCTGACGTCTTTCATGTCATCTTTCTTTCCCACTAGGCCATAAATGGCTCAAGAGTGACAATGGTCTGAATCATTGCTAAGTCCAGAGCATTGCACGGCACAGATGACACTGAAATTTTGTTGATTTGAGTGAATGTATAGTTCTTTCTAAGCTGAATCTTAGAGTAAGGTATCTTTGCATTGGTTGGTTTACTGACTGGTGCAACCTGCGTACCGACAGCCCCCCCCCCACTGCCCCTTGACTTCTTCATGCCTCCTTCAGCTCTTTCCTATGTTCTCCCCTCCTCTCCTCGGTGCAGCGCCAGCACTCGGCTGTCCCTGTCCCCCATCCCTATCCTCTGCCCCCCCGGAGCCTCACCATCCAGACTGTGGAGGAGCGGTAGTTCAGCTCCTCACCTCCCCATTTCTTTGAGGGCCTGAAGACAAGAAGCCCAGTGGCTGTCCAGCCTTCCAAGGTTCTACTGCCCATCTCTTTGGGGACATGGATGGGAAGGGACAACACATAACAAAGGACAAAGGTCCTAGACACTCACAGTGTTCTTTGTCCTAGACCAGTGCTGTCCAATAAGTCTTTCTGTGATGATGGAAATGTCCTATATTTGTGCTGTCCAGTACAGTAACCCCTAGCACATGTGGCTATTGGGCCCTTGAAATGTGGCCAGTGTAACTGAGGAACTGATTTTTATTTTTTAATTTAAATAGAAATAGCCACGTGTGGGTGGTGGCTGCCATATTAGAGCAGGACAAGACCTTCAGGAGGGAACAGACTGGCGGGGATAATGTCCACGCCATATGATACTAAGTATAGGCCCAGAAGGGAGCAGAGTATGTGGGGCGGGTGTACAAAGAAGGGGAAAACCCAACTTTTGGTGGGGGGATGGGTGAGCAAGGAGGGCACTGCCCCTTTAGCTGAGTCTTGAGTGGTAAGTAGGAATCACACTGGTAAAGAAGGGCATTTTTCAGAGGGAACAGGGTAGACAAGGGTGTGGAGGGAGTGTGTGAGTGTGTGATTGTTAGTAGCATAGTGAGAAGGAATGGGAGAGAGAAGCCCAGGTGGCAGGCATGGCATATTCTCGAAGCCCAGAGGCTGGCAGGCAGTGTGCCCTCTTTCCTCTTTGCCAACAGGTCTTTTCCCCCCTAGCCTCCTGAGGACCTAAAGTATGACCTGGTGACACATTGAGCTACACAGTGTTCCCCACTGTAAAGTTACTGGTTTTCCCCCTTATAATAAATGAGCATCTTGTGGAGAGCAACATTGAGATTGTGTAAATATCCTGTTCTCCTCAAACTCTCACCCACCAGTATTCACTGATGCTTATCTTGATTGCCAAATGGTGATTTTCAATTCTTTTTTTAAAAAATATTTTATTTATTTATTTGACAGACAGAGATCACAAGTAGGCAGAGAGGCAGGTGGAGAGAGAGGGGGAAGCAGGTTCCCTGCCGAGCAGAGAGCCTGGTGCAGGGCTCGATCCCAGACCTGAGCCGAAGGCAGAGGCTTTAACCCACTGAGCCACCCAGGCACTCCCAAATGGTGATTTTCAAATGCTATCATACTTTTGACATGGATTAGTTGACTTTCCACTGTAAGGGAGAGCTTTCCCCTCTTCTACAAGTATTTGTTTGTATCCTCATGGACTCTTGATTGTCTATTGTATTCGATGGTTATAACACATTAGTATCATTCTTTATTATTATGTTCAAAATGTCCTAGATTTGGCCAGCAGGAGGCTCTCTGGGAGCTGGCTTCTATGGCCTTTGGGCAGGTCTCCATCTTTTTCTTTGTCTTTTCTTTTTCTTTCTTTCTTTTTTTTTTTTTTTTTTTTTTGAGCACTTTGGCACCACAAGATGCTCCAGGCCCATCATCCCATCATACACTTTCTCTGCCCCAGTCTTGGAATCAGCCACTTTTCCCAAGGACCCCTGGTTCTTTTTAGTAGAGAATAGCATTTAGGAAGCAAGATTTGGGCCAAAATTTCAGTGTTAGAGCTATGTTTTAAGAATTGACTTTTTTTGCTTGGAAAAATTCTGAGTATCTGTTGATGATCATCTTACTCCATCCTTCCTTTAAGGACAAGTTTTCCCTTTTCTCTCTTTTTATATATGTATATCAGTGTGGAGTCATGGATTTTTATTTCATTCTTCAATTAGTTAGAAATCCACTATAGTAATTCTTTTGGAATTATCGCTATTTTGAACATATTTTGTTGTTCTGCATATAGATATATTCATGAATTCACACAGACACCTTGATACCTTGAAGAGGCTCTTTTAATAATCCAGGCTAGAGAGAGTAAATGGCTCTCAGGGGAAGAGAAGATTAGAAAATGGCAGGGGGAGGAGGGGATGGATTCCAGAGCTATTCAGGAGTTAGAACTCACAGCTCATACCTACTTCAGACTAGAGGGGACCCTATTTTGCAAATCAAAAAGTAAGGTATAGAGTCACTCTCATCCTGCCCATTCAGAAGACATGGATGGGGTGAGTGTAGTGGAGAGCCCAGCCGAAGCTTCTAGTCACTGTTTTGCCTCGGCTCCATGCCAGACTCACTCTCCCAGGTGGGTGGGTGAGGCCAACCTAGCCCCCAGCCCCTGGTGAGCATCCTGGTGCTTCCCAGTTCTTAACTCAGCAGTGCCTGGATCTAGGTTGATCTCCAGCAAGACCCAAGGGTTGGGAAAGGAGCCCGTTTCCTGAGCACCGCACTGGGGTGGTGGGGGTGGGGGTGGGGAGCACCATCTGAGACTTTTACAGGCAGAATTGCGTAGCAGTCAGACAGACCGGGGTTTGAACTCCAGCTCTGCCCCTTACTAGCCATATCATGTGGTGGGTTCATACTTCTCTGAGCTTCAGTCCCCTTATGTGTAAAAGAGGGATAACCATACCTATTTCATAGCTCTTGGTCCTTGATGAGTGGCAGTTATGGTTATCTCTAATCTTCATAACTACCCTGTAAGGAAGGGATTACAGAGCCTCTTTGGATAAATGAGAAAATCAAGGCTAAGGAAGAAGAGGTACTTGGCAGATCTCTGTTGGTGAATGTCAGCTTCAGGAAAGTGGGGACCATATCCATCTTGGTCGCCATCATATTCCCAGGGCACAGAAAAGTGCCTGGTGCATAAGAGGAGTTTAATAAATATTTGTGAATGAATGAATTAGATCTGACTGGCTTCAAAGACTGCAATTTCCATTTGTGCTTCCAAGATGGTGGGGCTGGTGTCTGGGCTAAGGCCATCAGAGAAGGCTATGGGATGTGTGGGCTGACCTGATCCTCCAAACCTGGTCTTCTGACTCAGTAAACATTTTTGGTGCCTTCTTAGGCTCTTCACTGAGCTGCATTTGATGGAGATGCTGAGCTGCCTTCAGCCTAGTATTTGGCATATCTCCCACTTTCTGCATTCTCCTCACCCTTCTGCCTGGTCCTATTCCTGGTGAGAGCAAATGATAGGAAGAGCATTTGACCAGGAGGTAGCAACTTCCTGTGTAACAGTACGGAAGTTGTTTAATCTTTCTAGAATGTAGTTCCTTGTCTACAGAATGGGTAAGTTGACATATCTTTCCTAGGACAAAGGTTAAGGGAAATTGCAAAGATTAATAAGGATTAAAGTAATTAGGCCTATCTGACACTAAGGTGTGAGGTCCTACTGGTGTGCGCTGCTCTATCAGATAAGATGTCTTCAGCTCCATCCTGAAGTAGGCAGAATGATGTATCTAACTGGGACATGTAGGTACAGTTAACTGTTCCTAATTCAAACGTACTCAAGCTTGTCACAGATGCTTAATATACACAGGAAGTATTTTCAAAATCATATAGTATTTTCAGTCACTATATACTAAAGATGCTCAAAAATATACATTCATTTTTTTCTTTTGTTTACTCAACATTTACTGCTTATGGTGACAAGTGCAAGGGATGTATAAGCCACATGGTCCCTGCCTTTAAGGATTTCAGTCTGATGCACACAAAATAAGCATTTAATCAGCATGTATACATGTACTCTAATATGTGCACAGTAGGTGTTCAAATTGTATGCAATGGGCCCACAACCAAGGAATAACATCTTTGTCAAATGCTTCAGATGCCTGATGTGTGTGTGGGCAAAGTACTGGTATGATACTCAAAGTAGTTGCAATAAAACTATTCAGAAACTGCTCAATGACCATGCACACAATAGGAGTAGATGTACACATAGTAGGTACTCAAATGCATATGACAGGGGCTATGCACAATAAATACAGGTCATGTACACATACGTTTCGTAAGTATGCTGTAGGCTCACAAATGGTAGGTGTTTCATACAGTAGGCACTAGTAGGCAATAGGTAAATATGCTGTTGTTCAAACATCCAAAAATCAAAATATATATACACTCAGGCCTGTTTTATAGGAGTCCATTCTACAAATGTGCCCACAATAAAAGCTTCATACAGAAGAATTCAAAGTGTTCATTTTTTTAAAATGTTGACAATGACTCTTTGCGGGGTATGAATGGAAGCCCCATCTCTGAGAGGCCTCTACACATAACCTTGGATGAAATATGTATTTCCTCCTCCTCCCTGGGACCCAGAATTCTAAAAATCCATAATCCCCAGGGGGGAGCAGCATCTTGCTTTCCTCCTTTCAAAGCCCCAGAGGTGTCAGCACCTAGAGCTGGGAGCTCCCTAAGTCTTTCCCAACATGCTTGCCAGCATAAGAGGTCCCTAGCAATCAGGCACCCAAAGCCGTCTTTTGCAGCCTACACCGGAAAGACCCCGAAGAAGAAAATGTTGGGGCGGGGCCCGCGCCAGAGCTGAGGTCATGGGGGTGGGGGAGCCAGTTTGGGCCCACCACCCACCAACTCCAGCTCCTCTTCCGGTCTGTCTTCATAACGCGCATGCGCACCACTGGCCTTTAAACGTGCGCCGCCGGTCCATCCGGAAAGAGGATCCGGCAGTTTAATTACAATTTTGCTCCTCCGCCGCCGAGGGGGACTATTTGCTCTCAGTCTGGGAGGTGCTTTTGAGTTCCCGCTTTCAAATAGGGAGCCTACACTTGCAGATTCAGCTCTCCCTACGGGATGAAAGTTTCCTAGGGCTTGGCCTCACGCAAGGTATACGACGCTCGGAGGGACACGCCGCGGAGGGATTCGGTTTGTTGTGGTGAGGGGAGGGGGGGGGAGACGCTGACAAACCAAGATGGCGGCGGCGGCGATGAAGGCCGCGGCGGCTGGGAGGTAACTGGCGGTGGAGGCTGCGGTAGCTGGGAGGCCGCGGCAGAGTTTGGAAGAAACGGAGCAGGACGAAGAGGCGGTAGCAGTAGCGCCAGCCTGAGCCTTTCAGAGCGCGACAGCCACACGCCCCCCAAGGCTCTCGGCGGGCGGCGGCCACCCCGCTTAGGGCCTAGTCCCCGAGCAGTGCCTCGGCTTCATACAGTGGCGTCCGCCATGAGTCCTTAAGGGTGGTCCGAGCCCTCCAGTCCTAGGGCCCACCATGGAGCCGGGGTCAGACGACTTCCTGCCGCCGCCGGAGTGCCCGGTGTTCGAGCCTAGCTGGGCCGAGTTTCGAGACCCTCTAGGCTACATCGCGAAAATCAGACCCATCGCCGAGAAGTCGGGCATTTGCAAGATCCGCCCACCCGCGGTAAGGCCCGGTGTTTGTGGTCGCCGCCGGCGAGGCTGGGGATGAAGAAGTAGGGTAGCTGGCTGAGAGCTCTGGGGCGGAGGGCATCTCGAGGTGTGGGGAAATGGGGTGGCTGGGACCGCTGTGGATGTGGTCCCGGGTCAGAGAAAGGGTGCTGGGGCCAGGAGCCGTCGTGTGGTGTGAGGCCCCCTAGGCACTTGGGGTCAAAGACCCACCCTCGCTTCCATTCCGCCTTTTAGATTCATCCCTGGTAAGGTTCAAAACAGGGATGCCTAATGGGCCGGGTAGAGTTCAGAGAGGTACCTGCACATCTCTTAGTTACCCCGAACCACCCAGGTCAAGGCTGCACTGAATAAGGCCATTTTTCCGTTTATTGTCATCACTTTCCTTAAGGCAGGCCATGTGGTGTAGTGGAAAGACCATAGCTGTAAATGGAGACAGACTTGAGTTCAAAATTCCACTGTGCAGCTTACCAGCTGTGTGACCTTGGACCAGTAACTTAATCTTTCTGAGCCTGTGAAATGAGTCCCATGAATGGTTATTTCGAGAATTGGATTAAACTAGGTAGAGTCCGTGTGTGGTAGGCGCTAGGTAAGTGGTAATTATTGTGACTGCGAAGGTGTTTGATGTGGTCATTGGTTTGCTTCTCTGTGGGTTGACTCATATTTACTCACACCCTGCCAGACCAATCCATCTATGATAATGTCATGGCAGATCAGTCAGGAAATCGGGCTCCCAGGAGATGCTCTGTCTGGCTCCCCTGAGATAGGTTTAGGGAATTGTCCCCTTCTTTTCCTAGTTGAAGGCAGTATCCTTCCCTACAAATCACCCCTCAGATTTGACTTCTGTGGATAGGCTTGAGCCAGTCAGCTTGTCAGCGGGGTATGAGTCCTACTCAGAAGATTTGTATTGTATTCTGTCCCAGGATGTAGCCGGTCCTGGAGGATAGGGGATTCTTGGATTCCCAGAAACAGAATGGAGCTATGGAAGTCTGTCTCCTTTAGAACACTTGATTCCCAGAGGTCAACGACAAAGGGCATATCTTTGTTCCTATGCCTGGCTTCAGGCCGCAGGAAGTCCCCCAAGGGCTAGGATAGGCTGCCACCTTGCTGGCATGGAGGAGAAATGATGATATGCGTTGTTCAGTCACCACTTGGGATTCCAAAGGCAGGAATTGCGTTTGGAACAGGGTGTTTTTGCGTGGGTGTCTCCTGTCTGAAAAAGGATGGGAGACCTTACTGCCACCTGAGGAGGGCACCGCAGGCCTCCTTATCCAGCTTGGTGTTTTCTGGTGTTCAGTCACAGATGTAGGCTAGTATCAAATGGATCTCCTCAGAGGTGTTGGGTAAGCTGATTTTTTCCTAGTTGGAGCCTGGCCACAGATCTCTAAGGTAGCGTTGTTCATAATGAAGGAGTGAAATTAGGTAGTGAGAAGTCAAGAAGGCTAGCAGAAAGGAGAGGCTGGAGTCCTGGGCAGCCTCAAGGAGGTACTCCCTGGAGTGGTCCAGGAGGCCTGTGGAACAGAAGTGTATCTGACATAGGGGGTGGCTGAGGCCTGTATTTCCATGTTTCTGTCTTGGACTTAACGGGCAGGCTGGCTTTGTGTAGGTTTTGTTACCCTTCCTTGGGGGATCAGGAAGGGGAACAGTGACATGTCCCGAGCGCATATGAGAGAGAGAGAGAGAGAGAGAGAGAGAGAGAGAGAGTGTGTGTGTGTGTGTGTGTGTGTGTGTGTGTGTGTGTGTGTTAGAGAGAGAGAGACCTGCAGGGGGCCATCTTTTGTTGTGCTTCTTGTCTCTACCTCAGTAGTGTGCTTGCCTCCTATACAGGACACCTGGTCTCTGGTTTTGTTGTTTTTTTCCTCTGTAGGGCTGCTCCTACGCCACCTTTAGGCAGCCAGGCCTTTTAGCTGGAATTTGAAGCATTTTCCCAAATGATGCTTGGGCCCAGAGTGGGAAAGTGTGTGTATGGGTGGGTGCTTGGAAACTGGAGTTTGCCTGAGGAAGGTCGACTTGGGTTTTGAGTTGCTAGACGGTTTACTGCTAGTCTTGGGGAAAATGGGTGGGAGGAGAGTGTTGGTACCCTGGAGGAGACCCAGGGGATCTTGGAAGGGCCTTGCTTCCTGCATCAGGTAGCCAACTTTTTAAAATCACCATCCTGGTAATACTGGTGTATTTGGCACACAGGTATATGAGACCGAAGGCAGGGTGAGAGAGCTTGCAGGTCCTAGGGAGGTGTGCTGGACCTTCCCCAGCTATCTGTTGCACCCACAGCTCCTGCTCTAGGATTTGGTTTTATTGTTTCCTGTCATATTGCTTGATGGTATACTTATCTAGAACTTGATTCAGCAGGAAAAAAGGGTTCCTGGAATTTTGGGTTTGAGTACCTTTCCACCTGCACTAAGGGGTGTGCCCTACTGATGGGTGGCAAGAGGGCACAGGGAGCTTGTCTGGGCTTGAGCCATACCATTTTAGTCTTTTCTCTCTGTTTCTCTCTCCTTTTTAAAATTTGCCTGTGCTTCACTGAGCCTCAGGTGTTTGCTGCAAACCTGCTTCAGCTTGGGGTTAGGGGGGAGTATGTGTGCATGCAAGTATGAATCCTCTTGCCCTTTTCTAAAAGTGTGTGTGGAGAAGAGGCCAACAGCTTTTTCTTTCCTTTTATTACTGCCCGCTTCCATATGTATGCATGTGTGTGTGTATGAACACTGGTGTCGTGCAAAGAGCTTTGGACTGGAGGTCAGAAGACAAGGGTTCTGTCTTTTAGTGGCTTTTAGTGTCTTTTAGTGGCTGTGCCACTAAATCAGCATGTGATTTTGGAGAAATCACATTTCTCTGGGCCTCACTTTCCCCTTTCGTAAAATGAGGGCATTGGTCTGGGTTACTCTAGGTTCTTTTTACCACTCCAGCAGGAGCCGGGGCTCTGAGGAGGAGGGGACTGCATAGGAGGTTCTGGGGGGAAAGGGTATCAGTGAGGGTCTCCCCATAGCCACCCTTTGAGTAGGACACAACAAGCGCCAACCTGGCAGGGCAGAGTCACCCCCCCCACTTCCATTATTTTTCCCTCACTTCCTTCCTCCTCCCCACATTCTCCCATTCTTTGCCACTACAGTTGGCTGTTCCATCACTAACCCTACCCCCGCCCACCCCCAACTCTTCCTGTACTGGGCAGGTGTTTGAGAGGGGAACCACAGGAAGCCTTCCAGACTGGGTGAGTGATGCAGATTCTTGCTTTTCCCTGCAGTGTTTATCTCAGGCCCTTTAAACTGAGAGAACAGACATTAAAGGCCCAAGCCTTTAAATCTTGCCAGAATTGGAGCCAAGCTACCTTGCGTGTGCGGGGTCAGCTTAAGATATCAAGTCTTAAGGACAACTCCTTTGGATAGTATTTTCATTTGAAAACAAGTTTAATTTTTCATCTCAGTTTTATGAGGAAGCTACGACAAGTGTTCATATTCCCACCTTACAGATGAGAAAACAAGCTCAGAAAGGTAAAAATCCCGTAGCTCATAAGTAGCAGAGCTAGAACATGAACCAAAGTCTTCTGACTCCAGATACTTTGTGCTTACCAGTACCTCCAGCCTGTGTCCTATAGCACATGCCTGGGGGACAAGGAATTAATGTGGATGTAGGGAGAGTTTGGGGCCAACTGTTTTGGACCCCATCTTTCTCTTTCTTGAAATCCTGGCACTGTACTGTTGGGAGGGACTTGGGAGAAATTTCCCAGGACACGTGCTTGTGGCATTGAGTGTGGACTTGAGGGGCGGATAGAGCCCTGTTGTGAGTTCTGGGGAATGGGTAGTGGGTTGGGTGTTCGCCAGGTTAAAGGGTCTGGTGTGGCCAGAGGTCTGGGAAGGAACAGTGGGATGCTGAGCTGCTTGTGGTGCCCTCGGGTCTTACACTGTGCTGAATAACCCAACTCCCTCTCCCCTCTGTAACCCCCCAGGACTGGCAGCCACCATTTGCTGTAGAAGTGGACAACTTCAGGTTTACTCCCCGAATCCAGAGGCTGAATGAACTAGAGGTGAGAAGACTAGCAGCTGGTGGCGGGGTTGGGTGGATGGATACCTGAGCTCTGATCCCACTTCCCCCATTCCTTCTTGGGCTAAGGTACTTTACCCAACCGACCTTTATTCTCTCTTCTGTGAGGTTGCATGGAGGTCATAGAGGAAGGTTTAGAGCTCTGAATATAACCCAAGAGCAGGAGCGTTTAGCATCTCCAGTTTGATAGCTCAAAGACTGGGCGTGTCCATTTCCCTAAAGGTTTGCTACTTCTGAAGCTCTCCTGCCAGCTAACCTACTATACCTGAGTCAACAAAGGGAAACAGGTTGGCTAGGCCTTTCTTGGCCGGCTGAATTTGGCCTCATGATCCATTTCATCCACAGCCCTGTGCTTCCTACCTTCCTTCCATGCGGCTTGATAAGGTGGGATGTGAGGTGGATGGGCAGGAACAACACAAGAACTGGTCTGTATGGAGGCTAGAATGGTTATAAATTTGAACCGGGGTCAGGCAGGTAGGCTTTTCCCTCTCCCTTTTGTTCTGTACAGGAAGTCCAGGCCCTTTGCATGGATAAATGAGGTTCTCCACTAAGGGCCAGAGAATGCCCTAGGGTCACAAGAGTGGGTCTTTTGAAGCCAATTCCCGGGAAGATCCTGGAGTTTCCCACAGAAGATGTAGTTTAGAAGTTTGTTTCCACCTTTCTGCCTCATTGTTACATATCCATGAACCCTACCAGATGTCCTGGGGAGGGGGCATATTAGGCCAAACTGGAAACCCATGACCTAGAGGCTTACTTGTTTCTAGACCGCTGTTCCTCACCCTTGATACTCTTGACATTTTGGCCCAGATAATTCTTTGTTATGGAGGGGCTGTCCTGTGCATTTTAGGATGTGTATCAGTATCCCTAGCTTCCTTCCACCTATTAGATGCCAGTAATAACCTTTTCCCAGTAATGGCAACCAAAAATGTCTCCAGGCATTGCTGAATGCCCCGGTCGGGGTGGGGTGGGATGGGGTGGGCACAATTGTTCCCCTCATTGAGAACCACTGTTTTAGAGTCAGTTTATGTGCTGCCCTGATCAGAGCAAAAATCTTCTCATGAAGAGGGTATAAGTTTCTTGAAGAAAGGGATCTGACCAGATCTGTGGGGTTACAGCTAATGCAAAATGTCACCTGGCATGGAACAAGAACGGGTTTTCTAGAGATACTGTGCTGGCTAATGATTGGGAAGAGCAGGGATGAGGCCAAGATTGGAAAGCTAAGGGGTTAAAGTGGAGGGAGTAGAGTTCTTGGCCTCTTCCAGGTTCTCACAGCTAAATAGCCATAGGTTGTTTTTTCCTACATACAGACCTTAGTTTTCCTAATCTATGAACTAAAATTGTTTCTGTGCCTCTCATAGGATCTGAGCAAGGTAGTGAGTGGTAATGACTTCCTCTACTTCTTCCTAGAATCAGGCCCTCTGACCCGTGTAAGGTGGTTCTAGACTTGGGACCTTGGGGAGCCTTTCTTGAGTCAGTGAAATTTCAGGGAAGCGTGATACATGCCTTGTTCCCAGGATCCTTGGCCTACATTGGGTCCTGGGTTGGCCAGGTGCTAGTGCTGCTCTGGTACACTTATCTCTTAGTTCTTCAGTAGGTACTCAGCCTTCAGCTACCATGGGACAAGTTTCGTGGTGCATAAGAAGAGGTAAATGTGCTTTTTTGGACCTTCAATCTCTGAAACATGCCTAGAGCTTAGATGCAGTTTTGGAGGTTCCAGAGGACCTTCACTGTCTCTCTTGTAAGTCCACCCTTCTGGAGTAAGCAGTTATTTTATTTCCCTTTTATAATCAGAAGATGGAGGTCCAGAGGCTGTACAGCAAGTCAGTTGTAGGAAATAGCTAAAACTTAAGTTACTTGACATTCAGATCTCTTGGTATCTGCTCTGTGACTTAAGAAAGCAGAGGCTCTCTGTAAAAGAGATGATGATACTCATACAACCCTGTCAGAGAGTTTGAGAGGGTGTGCATGTAGGGCATATAAAGCCGACCTTCTCCGTGTTGGGACCCTGGGCTTATACTATTGACTTGAAGGTGGCAGAGATGAGAGGTAGGCAGGCTAAGCACTGCCTAGAGTTTGGGACCTGTTTCACTGGGAGAGGCCCTGGATGGTGGACTGCTCTGTACCCTTTCTCCTCTCCTAAGAATAGGCCAAAAGACAAGGGTTAGGTGGAGGGGGAGGCCAGCTTCTTTGAGCCATTTCTTTTCCAGGCCCAGACAAGAGTGAAGCTGAACTACTTGGACCAGATTGCCAAATTCTGGGAAATCCAGGGCTCTTCCTTAAAGATTCCCAATGTAGAACGACGGATCTTAGATCTCTACAGCCTCAGCAAAGTAAGAAAAGGCTTTTCCCAAGCCCCTCCCCACCCCTTAATTTTTTTTGTACTCTGGGGGCTCCCTTGGTTTGGATATTAGAGCTCTACACTGCAGTGGAAGGGGCATGGCCTCATAACACACGAGGTGTCATCAGAACTTCTTGGCATCTCTTACTGCAATGGTGATGGTGGGAGGAGGGGAGAGCCTCCAGTGAGGTGAGGGGCTGGAATTGTCCTCATCACCCTTTCCTCAGGCCTTCACCCTTATGTACATACACACAGCACATCCACATCCCTTCCTCCTTGTCCCTGCAGATCGTGGTGGAGGAAGGTGGCTATGAAGCCATCTGCAAAGACCGTCGGTGGGCCCGGGTAGCCCAGCGCCTCAACTACCCACCAGGCAAAAACATTGGCTCCCTGCTACGCTCCCACTATGAACGCATCGTTTACCCCTATGAGATGTACCAGTCTGGTGCCAACCTGGTGGTAAGGATGCCAGGCTGGGGTGGAAGAAGGCTTTCCCCCAGACCAGATGCAGATTTCTCATACTTGCTCTTAATGGAACTGGTTCAGTGGGCTGGAGACCTGGGAACGAGACTCTACCCTTTTCTAGTGGTGCTTATTCTCTTCCCATGCTGCCCAAGGTCAGAGGTCCTGGAGTTACCTGCAGGGCCAGCCTGCTATCCAGTATGTGACAAGGTCGTAACTGATAAAGGAATTCCAAGGAGGGAGAGACATTCTGGGCTAGAGAGGTCTGGAAAGAGATGGCATCTGATTTAGTTATGGAGATGCTTGGGGGAGGTGGGTTGAAGGTGGAATTGAAGGTGGAATGACATAAGCAAAGGCAAGAAGAATTCTCAAAGTGTGTTCTGGTGTCACTGGTAATGACCAGTGGAACAGGGCCTCTTGTTGTGGGTCAGGTGAGTGCAACCACAGCTTTTTTTTGCCATTGGTTAAGGATAGAGGGGATGGCATCGTTGGGGGCTGTGGCCCCATACCCTGAGCCTTACTCCTCACTTGTCTCTAGCAGTGCAACACGCGTCCATTTGATAATGAGGAAAAGGACAAGGAATACAAACCCCACAGTATCCCCCTTCGACAGTCCGTGCAGCCTTCCAAGTTCAATAGCTATGGCCGGCGGGCCAAGAGGCTACAGCCTGATGTGAGTACTTCTAACTTAGAGCTTTGAGGGTGGGAATCCACGAAGTTCTGACCAAAGTTCTTTTCCCTGTTTCACTCTCCCTTCACTTTGTTTTCTGAGTTCTGAGCAGTAGTGTGCCCCTTTCTTGCTTCACTCTTGCTCTTTCCTTCACTCTCCGCTGAGCTTCTGAGTTGGGTCTTGATCTGCTCATATAGTATCTTCTGCGTGTCTGCCCTTTTTTGCCTGTCTTGTTCTTGCTGGACTCACTCTGCTTCTGGGGTAGACCTCTTCTTTTTCCCTATACCTATATTCTAACTTCAGGCAGAAGCTTATGTGCGAGGCATTGTTCTTGGCACTGGGGATGCAACAGAGAACAAGATAGACATTGTCCCTGGGCTCACCAAAGCATGTCATTTAGTAAATCGTATTAGTCACTGCCATTTATTGGTAGTGCCACACACTAGTAGATCTCTTTCTATATGTTATTCCCAAATTGCTCTGTAAACTTTGTAAGGTAGGAGTTAATATTCTCATGTTAGAGTTGGGAAAACTGAAATTCCACCTTAATTTCTTTCCAAGAGAGCTAATGGGGGAGCTCACTTAACCCTAGTCTCTAAAAGGAGCTCTGAATTCGCCCAGGCCTGCCTCTGCCTCCTGGCATGAGCCCAAGTGGTATATAGTCCAAGCTATTGTTCTTTTAAGATGGGGCAGTTTGCCTCAAATAGCAGATTTGATTCATTTCCTTTTTCCCTCCCAGCCGGAACCCACGGAAGAAGACATTGAAAAGAATCCAGAGCTGAAGAAGCTGCAGATCTATGGGGCAGGCCCCAAGATGATGGGCCTGGGCCTCATGGCCAAGGATAAGACCCTGCGGAAGAAAGGTAAGGCCTGACAGGCTGGGGCAGTGTGAAGGATGGCCTCACCTGGGGAGAGGAGGCGGGGCCCTGACTGTTCTAGACCTGTGCTTTAGAGCCCCTCTTCCCTCTCCCAGATAAGGAAGGGCCTGAGTGTCCCCCCACCGTAGTGGTGAAGGAGGAGTCGGGCGGGGATGTGAAGGTGGAGTCAACCTCACCTAAGACCTTCCTGGAGAGCAAGGAGGAGCTGAGTCACAGCCCAGAGCCCTGCACCAAGATGACCATGAGACTGCGGAGGAACCACAGCAATGCCCAGTTTGTAAGGACCCAGCCCTGACTTCTTAATGCTCTGCTTCTCATCCCTTCAGCGAGCATTTCCCTAGCATGGCTCTGGACCAGGTTGCATTAAACAGAAAAGTGGGCCTGCTGGGCCCTGCCCTCAGGTAGCTCACTTAATTGGGGAAACAAGGCCAATTCACAAGGAAAATGGAACAGAGGACAAGAAAGGGTGATCAAGTGCTGTCAACAGGAAGTGCTGGAGGGGTCCAGAGAAGGAGGCTCCCTCCATTGCTTCAGGATAAAGGCTAAGCTCCTCATTACCATGCATGATCCAGTCCCTGCTGACCTCTAACCTCATTCCCCAGCACTGCCCACCTCACTCCTCTGCTATAGCCACACTGAACTACTTGTAGGTATGTTCATTTTTTCCCCTGAGATGCGCCATGCTCTTTCTTTCCCCCATCCCTTTGCACCTGCTGTTTCTTCCACCTGGAAGACTTCTCCCCATGCTCTGCCCCATTGCCAAACTCAGTTGGCCTTCAGGTTCTAGTCACTTTCAGATGTCATTGTCAAGTGTCACATTTTCAGTGAAGTTCTTCCTCAAGGCTGTCCCTCCTTATCTCCAGCTGATTTGAGTGCTCTCTTCTCTAGGTTCCCCAGTACCCTCTGTGAGCTGGTATGGGCAGTTTCCATGTTACCTTTTAATTTTTATGAATATGTAACTCTGGAGTACTTTGTGCCTTTAGAAGGCAGATGCCATGTCTTATTCATTGCTGTACTTCAGAGTCTAGCATAGCTTTGAACACATAAGTGCTCAGTGTTTATCGAATGAATAAAAATGGGAGATTTCATGACTGCATGATAAAGACTCTGCTCTCACAGCTCTACCAGTTTATTTGGGGAGATGGTACATGCATACAGTTAAACTCCTGAACTAGCACGACTCACCCATAGCGGGGCTGTGAATGATCTAGCCAACAAGCTCGATGGGTTTCTGATAGAAAGCTCTGTGGACTAGGGTGCTGCTTGGAGGACAGTTTGAAGGCCGGACAGAGCTTCGATTAATGAACTGTTGCCTCCTTTTCCTGGCAGATCGAGTCATATGTGTGCCGGATGTGTTCCCGAGGGGATGAAGATGACAAGCTTCTGCTGTGTGATGGCTGTGATGATAACTACCACATCTTCTGCCTGCTGCCTCCTCTGCCTGAGATTCCCAAGGGTGTCTGGCGGTGCCCGAAGTGTGTCATGGCGGTAAGCCCTTCCCAGCCCTAGTTCATGTCTGCCTCAGAGGGTATTCTTGCCTGCCTCCATCAGGCCTTACTGACAGCAGCTTCCCAGCTCCGCCCTGGTTTAATGTTTTGGGTCCCTGGAGTGGGGCTAGGCTAGGCAGAGTTTAGGGGGAAAGAAGAAATAAAGACGTAGCCTTTATTTATGTCCCCTGGGAGACCCCAGACTACCCGGGGAGATGAGAGTCATTATTGAACAGATTGTATGCCAACTTGTAGTCAGATGCTAAATTATGTGTTAGAAATTCTGAGGCATAGAAGTTCAGAGGAGAGGAAAAAGGGTAGTAACCAGGGAAGGTGTCAGGAATGAGATTTGGAGGACCGGAATATGGAGAAAAATCGTTCTTTTGATTTCCAAGTTTTTTATTTTTTGTTTTATTTAGAAGGCTTGGAAAATAGACAAATTACCTATCATTTCATCACCTAGAGACAGCTGTTGTTAATAGTCTGGTGTATTTTCTTCTCATCTTTTTGTTGTTGCATATATAACTATCTTTAACCAGTTTAGGCCCTTACTGTGTATTTTCATTTGCTATTTTATAATTATTTTTGTATATCATTGCATTTATTCATGGATAGTGATTCGTTTTTCTTGGGAGGGGGACTATCATACGGGTATAATACTTTGTTTTCCTTTTATTTTGATTATTTGATAAAGTTTGCAGTGGTGCAGGCTTTAACTAGAAGAGGTGGCAGGCCTTGTAAACTTGGGGATGGGGCATGCTGGAGCAGGGGTTTGGGAGAACGTACTTAGGGCAAGAGGGGCAGTCAGGAGAGCATCTGAAGCAGCAACAGCAAAGGGTAAGAGGCTCGGTAAGTCTGCCAGGTCCGTTTCATGAGCTTGCTTCCCTCCTTCATCCAAATTCTGGGTGCTCATTTGCATTTCTCTCTGGAGAACAGATGTTGATGGTCTCTTGTCTTATGTTAGGGACTCATCTGTGGTCCTAGAGACCACATGTGTGTGCACATGCACGCACACACACAGGCACAGACACACATACACACACACACACACGCACACACGGCTGAGGAAAGAGACCAGGGTGGTGCATAATGCCTTGGAAGTGGTGGAAATCCCTTCAGGGAGGAGTGTGGACACCAACAGTATGATAGACAGTGAAGGCTGTCAGCTCTGCTTGGCTCTCTGTAAGTGGTTGAGGGCCAGTGAACCAGATTGACATTGATTTTTTTCAGACATGAGTGAGTCTGTCTAACTCTGGGATACATAAAGCTCTCCTCTAAAACCATGAACCTCGGTATAAAGTGAGGTAGTCTCGCATCCTGCCTTCCAAGACCATCTAAAGAACAGGAATAGTGTGGAATTTAACAGTGTAGAAGCTGGTGCCTTTGACTACCATCCTCTGAGCTACTAGAATATTCAGTGCCATTTCCCCAGGCTTTTAGTTCCAGTCTGGCCATAAGAAAACTTCCTTAGGCATCCTGTTTAAACTCCCTGTTTTAGCTCAAGAGTAAACAACGGTGGCAGAAGAGCGTAGCATAGCATATTTAAGTCAGAGGTCGCGGTTTTGATAGTAAAGTCCTAAAGGAAGAGAAGAGCAAAAGAATGGCAGCAGTGCATGTGGGGAATGAAAAGACTAATAAAGCTGAAGTGCTGGGAGAAAAAGGTAGAGCTATAGTGAGGCCTGTCTCTAGGGCCTTGAGTGCAGACCTAGGGCTGTTCTTCCTCCCTGCTCCCCCATATTCCAGCTTTGTTTTTAAGGATTCTCCACCTCTGTGCCCTCTGTCTTGGTTATGTGTTCTCATTTGGGTTTCAGGAGTGTAAGCGGCCCCCTGAAGCCTTTGGCTTTGAGCAGGCTACCCGGGAATACACTCTGCAGAGCTTTGGCGAGATGGCTGACTCCTTTAAAGCTGATTACTTCAACATGCCCGTGCACGTAGGTGATGGAGGGCTGGGGTAGCGTCAGGGCTAGGGTCGTAGGTATTGGTGTCTGATGGGATTAGCTCTTGTGGGTCACTGGAGCCAGGATGTGATGGGCCATGGTCATCTGCTACCCCTGTTCCCCAGATGGTGCCTACAGAACTCGTGGAGAAGGAGTTCTGGCGGCTGGTGAACAGCATTGAGGAAGATGTGACTGTTGAGTATGGGGCTGACATCCATTCTAAAGAATTTGGAAGTGGTTTCCCTGTCAGTGACAGTAAGCGGCACCTAACCCCTGAGGAGGAGGTGAGTAGATGATTCGTGGTTATATGTCAGCTGTGTGCACTTTGGCAGGTCATTTAGTATCTCTCTTGGGTGGGGGTAATAATGCCCACTTCCCACAGCTGCTCTGAGATTTAGATAAGATGGTATACGTAAAAAACACAGCCCGGTATCTGGCATGGCATCTCTAGCCACGAGATTGGCTATTTCTTTGTAGGGTGGAATTAGTATCTACCTTACAGATTTGTTGTTAAGAGTTAAATGAGAAGGTGTATGAAATACTTGCCAGGGTGCCTGGTTTATTCATAAGAAGTAGACTAGTATTGTATGTGTGGGGAAAAATGAGAATCTAGGCCTACCTCCAGAGAAGGGGTTATTTTGGTCCAGAGCAGGGCTTTTAGCTTGCAGGTATTTTGGAGTTGAGTATATCTGTAAAACCCCCTAAAATTGAAGGGAATTGGAATTTCGTGTGTATGCATTTGGCGGGTGGGGGTGGAGAACATCTGTAATATTTCTCAGATGTGTGAAAGGTCTGGGACCTCAAAATTAAGGTTCCCTGGGCTAAAGATCTCAGCTTCTTAACATAACCTTCATCCCCTTTCCACAAATACCCAACCTGACAGGAGTATGCCACCAGTGGTTGGAACCTGAATGTGATGCCAGTGTTGGAGCAGTCCGTACTGTGCCACATCAATGCGGATATTTCTGGCATGAAGGTGCCCTGGCTGTATGTGGGCATGGTGTTCTCAGCCTTTTGCTGGCATATTGAGGATCACTGGAGTTACTCCATTAACTACCTCCATTGGTGAGCGGGGCCCTGGGAAGCCAGGGAGGCAGGGTAGGCTCCCTCAGGACCACGTGTGTGACCACTCTGTATGTCCCCTTTCCACGTGGCCAGGGGTGAGCCGAAGACCTGGTATGGGGTACCCTCCCTTGCGGCAGAACATTTGGAAGAGGTGATGAAGAAGCTGACACCTGAGCTCTTTGATAGCCAGCCTGACCTCCTGCACCAACTTGTCACCCTCATGAATCCCAACACCCTCATGTCCCATGGTGTGCCGGTGAGTGCTCAGGAAATAGGGACAAAGGGTAGGAATGATGTAACATGTCCTTTGTACCGGTGGTTGTGGTGGTCATGGTCATGGTGGTCATCGTGTGGAATCTACTCCTGCCTCTTTCTCATTCCTCTTCTATTTTAATTTGACAACTCTTAATAGAGACCACACATCATAATGGTTAGATATGCAGTGTGATGGTGAGCCCACCAGGCCATGCGTTTGAGGGCAACATCTCAGGATGGCTTCTTTTCATGTCTGTATTCTACCCAGTGGAAGAGGGAAATGGGAGAAAGACAGGGCAAGACAAGTCTCCTTATTTTTAAAGACCTACATCGTTTCCATTCATCTCCTGTTAGTCACAAGGCCACATCTAGCTGCAGAGAAGACTGGAAAATGTGATTCTTACCCTGGATGGTAATGTACCAGTTATGAATTCATACTGTTGTGAAAGAGGGTGAGAATGAATAATGGGGGGTAATTAGCCCAGTCTGACGTGTTCTATATAGTAGCCCTTCTGGGAGCAATGGGTAGTTTTTTACTTATGTAACAGGTGGTAAGTTCTATGGTAGTAATTCTTTTGCAACGTGTAAGTGTATCAAGTCAACATGTTGTTTAAACTTTAAACTTACATAGTTTTATGTCATATTTCAAGTTGGAGGAGGTACATAACCTCTTTTTTAAAAAGTGCTAATATCCATCAACATTTAAAATAAAAAAATGTTGAGGGGTGCCTGGGTGGTGCATTCGTTAAGCATCTGCCTTCGGCTTAGGTCATAATCCCAGGACCCTGGGATCAAGCCCCACGTCAGGTTCCTAGCCCAGCGGGAAGCCTGCTTCTCCCTCTCCTTATGCTTGTATTCCCTCTCTCACTGTGTCTCTCTCTGTCAAATAAATAAAATCTTTAAAGATAAATAAATAAAAACAAATAAAGTTGAACCCAGAGTCCTAGACTGAACCTGTTCTCCTCCTCTGTGGACTCCTCTCCCACTCCATAAAATGTTTCGTTACTATACAGTCTGGCTTGCCTATAAGGGAATTTCTAGCATTAGCTGATCAGCCAGTTTTCTGGTGTGGATCTTAAGACAGCCTGATCAGTTCTATAGGAACAGTAATTAGTACATCCTCCACCTGTGTTTTGCGTCTTACTCTGTGCTGCTACTCCTCCCCACTTCCTTCAACTCCCCTCCCCACCCCGTGTTCCCCCGCCGCCACCACCTTGGCTGCCCTGTCATTTAGTCTAATGGATAGGATGTGGCAGGCAATCACTGCATACTGAATTAATGTCTCCTTGAGATCCCAAATCATGTATACAGTAGGGCTTTGGACTAGGTCAGTAGTTCTCACCCACATTTCTTCTTGCCTTCAGCTTGTTTTGATGCACTACATACCTTATTTTTTATTGTATACTTTAGTGATAATTAACTAAGCATTGGGGGATCTAGAGAATTAGAGGAAGTGTATCCCACAGCATTTCAGGCAGCCTTCCTCTACTGGAGGCAGTCGGGGCTAGGGTATCCTTTTCCCTCACTGCCTCACTCCGTTTAAGAACTACTGGACTCGAGAGGTAGAGGTGATCAAGGGCCCTTCCACTTCTGATCTTCATAAACTTATGAAGAGTCTGAGTTTTTCTCGCATTCCTTTCTTCCTGACCCACAGCACAGCCTTAGTCCTTGCCTGCAGTGTCAAGAAAAGTTACAAGAGTGGAAGAGGATCCTTAAGGATTTAGGCAGCTAAGATACATAGCTGTTTAATTCTTCCTCTTTTTAAGAAAACTTTAATACAGATTTTTAAACATGTACTCTTTGCTTCCACCTCCACAGCATTTGTCCTGCTCATGGCTCACCAGCTTTTCTGGCCAGCTGCTGCTTCACCCCCCACCCCCACCCCAGGCCTTGCCCCTCCTGTAGGTGGTTCCCACCAGCTCCAGGCTCTCTGGACTTGGCAGTATCCCTTCAATCCAAGGCATTTGATTTTCATATTCTCATGCTGGCAGGCTGAAGTTGGGCCAGCTGAAGCTCCCCAAGGAGCTATCTTTAGTCCACCACCTCCCCCCTTCCCCTTGGGTGGAAGGCAGCCATTTCTTTTTATAGCTATATAGAGTAAGTATTATTTTTATTATAAAAGAAATCTGTTCCCTTTCCAGAAAATGGAAATTTAGAATGGTCATCCCTATTTCCTCCATACTTCATTATGTTTCTGTTATTTTTCTACATGAATTTTGACGTAACAATAATCAGTGTATGGATATTGTCATTTCTTTCTAAGTCTAAATGATCTAGAACAGCACTGTCCAGTTTGGTAGCCACTAGCCACATGTGGCTGCTGAGCACTTGAAACATGACTAATCTCATCTGAAATGTGCTGAAAGTATAAAACATGTTGGATGTCAAGGCTTAGTATGAAAATATCTTACTAATAATACTTTTATATACCACTTCCACATTGAAATGGTAATATTGTAGATATATTAAAATACATTGAAGTTAGTTTCACCTGTTTCTTTTTACTTTTTTAATGTGGCTACTAGAGTATTTAAAATATATATGTGGCTGGCGTTATATTTCTGTTGGATCATGCTGGTCTAGAATGATTTTTGCTTCCTTACTGTGAACTGTTTATAACCGTCTTTAAAAAAACAAAACAAAACACTGCAACTTTATTGCAATATAATTTACATACCATAAAATTCACCCATTTTAAGTGCACAGAGTTCATTGAATTTACAGAGTTGTGCTACCATCACCACAATCCAGTTTTAGAACATTTGTCACCCCAGAAAGATCCTTTGTGCCCTTTTGTAGTCAGTCTCCATTCTAAACCCTAGTCCCAGGCAACCACTTACCTGCCTTCTGTCTCTAGAGATTTCCCTTTTTTAGACAGTTCACATACACAGGATAATATGTAGTCTTTTGCATCAGACTTACTTAAGTTTGCATAATGTTTTCGAGATTCATCCGTGTTGTAGCATGTGTCAGAACTTTTTTCCTAAATTTATGGTGGAATACTACATTTTATGGAAGTACCACATTTTATTTATCCATTCGCCACTCAATGGACATTGGGTCATTTTTAATGACTGCAGAATGTAAGGAGAGCCTTTTTAGATAACTGCATAGGAAATAGTAAAGGGACATGGCCAAAGTGAGGGTGGACGAGTTAGGAGCCTTAAGTTCTGTTTCTGGCTCTGCTGCTTAAAGCTTCTCTGGGACTCAGCTTTCGCATCTATAAAATTAACTGGGTCTAGATCGTTCAGCAAGTATTGCCACAACTCCCCCTCTGTGTACAAAGCCTCTGGCCGACACCTTGAAGACAAATAAACCGGTCCCTGCCTTTGGGTATGTGCAGTTGAGTGGAGAATAAAGGTGAGTAAATGTTAGAGGTGCTTCAAAAGGACAACAGACTAGGTCATTAGAAAGAGAGGGTCAGGAAAGCATTTGTAGAAGTGGTGATCCTTGAGGGAAGGTAAGAGTTTGCCTGTTGGAGCCTTGGCTACATCATGTGGACATGGGGTTTCAAGTAAGGGGTTCTCAGCCATGGGCTTGCCGGTCAGATTTGCGTTTTCTGAAAGATCATTCTAGTGCTTAGTAATGGGAACCAGTTCAATAATTCAAGCAGAAATGCTGGTGTTGCCCCTAAGTAGGGATAGATTTGCAAAGAAGAAAATGTATTGGAGGTGGAAACTGATGTATGACCTGAATAAATGTGGAGATGTATTCGTGAATGGGCAGATTCAGTATTGTGGGGATGTTAATGCTCTCCATAGTAATCTAGAATCCTCATAGAGGAATTGTTGGGTTGAAGGGTATAAACATTTTAGATTCTTGATCTATATCAACAATTTGGTTTTCCAGAGAGTAGAAGTTACTGGTACCATTACCAGCACTGTACCTATTTCACTGTGTGTTCATTAGCACTGAACGTTCATCCTAAAAACCTTTGTGGGATTCCTCCTATAGACAGCAAATTAAACATACACGTGGCTGCTTCCATTCCTTTCTGAAACTCCGCTCAAATGGCACAGAGGTTTTTGGGGGTTTTTTGTTTGTTATTTTAAGGTTTAAAAAATGACTAAAATGGAGAAAACGAGAGGATACAGTGATAAAATTCTTGAAGCTAGAAAATAGATGAGGTAACTAAGTCTTAGGCCAGTATTGAGACATCTGAGAACCAACCAACCTGATTTATACCTCAGAAATCCTCCAAAGGTTCAGTAGTCAGTGACACCAGGCATTCTGGGAAGAAAGATGAAAATAAGGATTGGTTCATGTCTATATAGGAATCTATGAGGTCCCCTTCCACACTGGACAGCTGGAAGTGTGACCATCCCTCACTAAAGAAAAAGACTTTACTTTTGAAGAGATTACAATAAAAGATCTCTGGACTGAGGTCTTCTAGGTACAGTTGAGGGTGGAGGTAAGTGACAAAAGTAGGATTCATCGTTGTGTACGTAGTGGATGCCAAGGTTCCCAGCTATCTTCTTCCACTTGGCTCTTAGAACACTGGCAGACGAATCTTCCTTCAGGCAAAAAATGAGAGTTTTCTCTGGAGAATATGAGTGGCCCAAAAAGAAAGACCCAGTGGCACTTCCAGATCACCCTATAGTGAAGCTCACAGTTGACAGACTTCACCAGTATACTCGGAACTTCCATTCAGCTTTTCCATTTCAGACTCTTAAAGTTGACAGTCACAGATTAACAGCTGAGGAAACTCTAGAAAATAGAACCAACCAAACAAAGCAACTTGGATAAACAGGTTAGGTAGGCAGAGAAATAAACTTCAGAAAGGGAAAGAAACTTTATGAAGCTCTTCAGAGATAGCATATAGTGCAAACTGAAGTAAGAACAGGATACTATTTGAAAACATCCTGAGAACAAAAGAGCTCTTGGAAGTTAAAACTGTGATAGTAAAAGGAAAGGAAAAAGTTTAGAAGATAAATAGTTAAGGAACTCTCTCAGAAAATAGAATAAAAAATAAAGATGGGGAAATGGTAAATAAAGTTGAAAGGAGATTTTGTTCAGAAGGTTCAATATGCAAATAATGAGTTCTGAAAAGAGAATAGATGAAAACAAAGAAATTATTAATGAAATTATTTAAGAAAATTTCCCTGAACCAAAAGACTGAGTTTTCAGAGTCAAAGGGCCTGTCTAGTACATGAATGAAAATAGATGCACACCATGGTATAGCTGGTGAATTTTTAATTCAAAGCATTAGAAACCAGAATGGCTTAAGACTTTTCAAAAGCAGCGCTAGAATCTAGAAGACGAGCACCATGCCTTCAAAATGGTTTTCAGTTTAGAATTCTACTGAAATTCTAAACTGAAATCTGAATGGTCAGATTATGAAGTACAAGAGTAGAGACAATTAAAAAAAAAAAAGTTCTTTGTACCATTTCCTGGGAAACTATTGGAGAATGTGCTCAAGTATAGCCAAAGAGTAAACACTGAGAAAGAGGAAGACCTGGGTTCTAGGGAACAGGAGAGATCATCACAGGAGAGGGATGGTCCAGGGAAGACAGCTGGTTCAGGTTGGAACAGATCATAGGGCTCTGCTGCAGAAAGGTGAAAACTGACAGGCAAGAGCAGGGTTGGACGCTTGTCTTAAAGGTTGGGATTAAATTGCTAAGACATGTGCAGAAAACTAAGCAAACTGAGAAATTATAGGAGGCTGTCTTTAAAGTCTAAAGGCAGGTTATTTAGGGTTGTTAAGGTAAATGCCAAAATAATCAGAAGAGGTGAAAGTGATTGGCTCTGGGGAGTGGAGAATGGCAAGGACTGCTGATTTTAAAACAAATCTTGTAGACCATTTGGCTCTTAGAACTGCCTGTGTGACTGATAAAAGTAATTTTTAATGAAAAAGCCATTGCCAGCATATTTTAAATTTTATAAATAAGTAGAAAAGTTGAGATGTTTTGGTATGTACATTTCCTACTTTTGACTCAAATCTTGATGTTGCTGCCAACATAAATCTCAACTTTGAGAGCCGAGGCCAGTGGTCCTTTCTTTTTAGAATTGGAGGATCTGAGAATCTGTTGTCACACTGTTCCTTCAGGCTCTCCTTTGTCTCCTTAAGGATCCTGCTCTTAAATCAAGTTTCTCCCGACTCTGGAAAACCTGTCTCTGTGACCTTGGCCTTCTTCTTCCTCAGGTTGTCCGCACAAACCAGTGTGCAGGAGAATTCGTCATTACCTTCCCTCGTGCCTACCACAGTGGTTTCAACCAAGGCTACAACTTTGCAGAGGCTGTCAACTTTTGCACTGCTGACTGGGTGAGTCAGGGGTGTGGTGGGCTGGCATGGAAGAGCAGGAGGCTTGTGGAGAAGCTGAGGCACCACAGCCTTCAGACTTGGCCACACTCAGCCTTGAATCTGTCCACAGTTGCCGGCTGGGCGCCAGTGCATTGAGCACTATCGCCGGCTCCGAAGATACTGCGTCTTCTCCCATGAGGAGCTCATCTGTAAGATGGCCGCCTGCCCAGAGAAGCTGGACCTGAACCTGGCAGCAGCTGTGCATAAGGAAATGTTCATCATGGTGCAGGAGGAACGGCGTCTACGAAAGGCCCTGCTTGAGAAGGTAGGGTGGAAGGAACAGGGCCCTGAATTAGGCATGCTATCCTGGCAGAAGTGGGGGAAGGAAGAAGGAGATGTAGCATCTATTCTTGGGGTATAGTAAAAAGAACTAGATCCATCTGGATTGGAAATCACATTCCAGGGCCCCTGGGTGGCTCAGTTGGTTAAGGGTCTGACTTGGGCTCAGGTCATGATCCCAGGCTGGGATCAAGTCCCACGTTGGGTTCCTTGCTCAGCAGGGAGTGTGCTTGTCTCTTTCTCTCTGCTCCTCCCCCTGCTTGTGCTCTTTCTGGCTCAAGCTCTCTCTGTCAAATAAATAAAATCTTAAAAAAAAAAATTCCATTCCATTCTCTGCTCTGCCATTTATCAACAACTATGAGCAAGTTAATTTACTTCACTGTCAGTATCCGTCTCTGAATAATGGGGATTATGATGTTTGTCTTTTGGGGTAGTTGATAGATTAAAGATTATGTTTATTAAGTAACTGGCACATAGCAAGTGCTGTTGTCACTGCTATTTGTCATTATTTAATTAACCCAACAGGACGGGCTGGCATATGAAACTACAACTGCTGATTTAGCTGGGTGGCGTTTTCAGGTTATTTAACCTCTGATAGTCTCACTTTCCCACTCTGTAAAATGAGAATAAATACCTAACTTGCAAGGGAATTGTAAAGCTTGAGGAAGGTGATTTATGTCAATGCATTTATTAATTGGACATGCATTTTAATAGCTGCTATTATTTGTAATATTAATACATGAAGAAAATGATTGAAATATGGAACATTTCTTAGGAAGTGCCCATTTTATTAGTTCAGATGATTCAGTAGTTCATACTAGGGTGATACTTCAAATACAAGGCAGTCCTCCTTTATTTTATTTTATTATTTTATTTTATTTTATTATTTTTTTAAGATTTGATTTATTTATTTGACAGAGATCACAGGTAGGCAGAGAAGCTGGCAGAGAGAGAGGAGGAAGCAGGCTTCCTGCCGAGCAGAGAGCCCAGTGCGGGGCTCAATCCCAGGACCCTGGGATCATGACCTGAGCCGAAGGCAGAGGCTTTAACCCACTGAGCCACCCAGGCACCCGTATTTTATTTTTTTAAGGTAGTCCTCCTTTATTCTCTCATAAACATGTGGTCAGTTGCATTTACAGATGAGTGGGACTGCTACTCATATAGTTCAGCTGCCTTCCTAAAGCTGCACACTTGCCCAATTAGGAAGTAACTTGGTAAGAGTCCTCTGTAGTATTACAAAGGAATGCTGGTCCTAAGGGACCCCTTGATGCCCATTTAGGGTAACACTTTCTTATTTTAAAGCTCACTTATAACTTTCCCGTGAGTATGGGCTATGAGGAGAATTTCAGCTGTGGTAATGTTGGAAGTTTATGGTGTTTATGGTGTTAGTTGGTAACCCCCTGGGCTTTCCCAGGCATCATTTTCTCTCTCTGTTCAGTGCTGGTATTAAATGACCCTGGGGTTGTTCCAGACTATAAGAAGGGAGTCAAAGCAATGTGGGAAGACTAGGTATTCTCATCCTGACATTGAGAAGTCTTTGTACTTGGTTCTTACTTTAGAGAAGGGTTCTGGACCCACCCCTCACAGTCTTAAAAATCTGTAAAAGGTGTGTGTGTGTGTATTTGAATAATTTTATAGGGAGAGTGCTCCTAGCTCACATCCAATTCTCAGAGGAATCTGTGATCCAAAAATGCCTAGGGGCATTAAAGTCAAAATACACTGTAGTCAGATTCTTATTTTGAGCAGGTTACAGACCCTCTCTCTGAGACTTAGTTTCCTCCTTAGTAAAATGGGATAGGCCTATGAAATAGGTATCCTTAATATGAGAATTAGAGCTAATAATAGTAAATATTTGGTTTCCCCAAACTTCTAACTGGTGTATGGCCTTGACCAACATCTCTCCATTTCCCACACTCCCCAGCCCTTGAAAACTACCATGCTACTCTTGTTTCTGTGAGTTTGGCTTTTTTAGATTCCATATATAAGTGACATTTTATGGTCTTTTGGCTTTCTGTGTCTGTCTTATTTAGTATAATGCTCTCAAGGTCTATCCATGTTGTTACAGTTGGCAGTATTTCCTCCTTTCTCATGGCTGGATAATAGTCCGTTGTATATACTGTGTCTTCTTGATCTGTTCATCCACTGATGGACTCTTAGGTTGTTTCTGTATCTTGGCTGTTGTGAAAAATGCTGCAGTGACCCTGGGAGTGCAAGTACCTCTTTTGAGATTCTGATTTCATTTCCTTTGGATATATATCCAGAAGTAAGATTGCTAGATTATAGGGTAGTTCTGTTTTGAATTTTTTTGAGGAACCTCCATACTGTTTTCCAGGTAGCGTTATCAATTTACGTTCCCACCAGCGGTGCATGAGGGTTCCTTTTGCTTTGTATCCCTTGCTAACAGTTATTATCTCTTGTCTTTTTAGTAATAGCCATTCTGACAAGTGTAAGGTGATACTTTGATTTGCATTTTCCTGATGATGATGATCGTCACATTGAGCATCTTTTCATGTACCTCTTGGCCATTTGTATCTCTTTGGAAAATGTCTGTTCAGGTTCTCTGCCTATTTTTGATCAGATTGTTTGTGGGGGTTTTTTGCTACTGACGTTGGATGAGTTCCTTATATATTTTGGATATTAACCCTTTATCAAATAGATGGTTTACAAATAGTTCTTCCATTCCGTAGGTTTCCTTTTCATTTTGTTGGTGATTTCTTTTGCTGTGCAGATGCTTTATAGCTTAATGTAGTCCCACTTATTTCTGCTTTTGTTGCTTGTGCTTTGTCATTGCCAACCAATGTCAAGGAACTTTACCACTATGTTTTCTTCTAGGAGCTTTGCAGTATTAGGTATCATATTTAAGTCTTAATCAATTTCAAGTTCATTTTCGTGAGTGGTATAAAGACCCACATTTGTTCTTCTGCTCATCATTACTCAGTTTTCTCAGTTCCACTTATTGAAGAGACTATCCTTTCCCTGTTGAGTATTTTTGGCTCTCTTACCAAGTATTAGTTGACTGTATATGCAAGGGTTTATTTCTGTTCCACTGGTCTGTGTCATTTTTTATGCAAGTCCCATACTATTTTAATTTTTATAGCTTTGTAGTGTAGTTTCAAATCAGTAAGTATGATGCCTCCAGCTTTATTCTTCTTTCTCAAGATTGTTTTGGCTGTTATGGGTCTTTGGTGATTCCACTCATTCTAAATGTTACAATACTTTTCTAAGTCCTTAGTTGCTGTACCTTTGTTAATCTTCATGACAACACAATGAAGATGGTGCCATTATCTCCTATTTTATAAGATGGGGAAATAGAAACCTAGAGAGGTGTAAATTTAATTTACTCCATTTCACACAACTAGTAAGTGGTAGAGTGGGATTTGTAATGTACAACAGACTTCTATCTGATGCAGAGGTTAGATGTTACAGTCAGTACAGAACAAAAACTGTTAGTCAAGAATTTGCCTTTAAAAGTCCCTAAAATTGGCCATAATCCATAGCATCATATTGTTTTTCAGTTACTTCAGCATAGCTGTCTTTTCCTCCATTTTTGGAACAGGATTCTTTTTCTTCATCTGAGTAACAGATGAAGTCATTGGCATAGGTTTGGAAGCCATGTTGTTGGAAAAAACAAAACAAAACAGTATCTTTAAACACTGGACACAAGCACAGAGTTTTATTTCTGTGAGTTCTGTATGTGCTTTGCAGTGTGTCCTGCCTGCCAAGCTGCCAGCATGGTGCCTGGAACATGGTGGGTGCTGAGTGACTGCAAGCCAACACAGCCTTGTTCACAGCCTTTCCCTTGGCCACTCCCACACAGTGCCACCTCTCTGGTGCCTTGGCCCACTACTTCCCTCATCTTCTCTCACCTTACAGGCCCTTTCTGCTGATCTGAATCGTGCCTGATTTTTTTTTCCCTCTCAGCCCACACTGATCTTGCCCTGGTTCATCTGATTTCCCGGTTTCAAGAGCTTGAACTTCACAGAGGCAGTATATTCTATGGAGTTTGCTCTCCAGAACTCTCAGCACAGATTGGAGTCTAACTAACGTGGGGCTCAGTTGTGGTAGAGATAGGGGCCTATCTGCAGCCCTGTTCTGGTTCAATATAACAAGTACGGGTTGAATGCCCCCAGGGCATCACGGAAGCTGAGCGAGAGGCTTTTGAGCTGCTCCCAGATGATGAGCGCCAGTGCATCAAGTGCAAGACCACATGCTTCCTATCAGCCCTGGCCTGCTATGACTGCCCAGACGGCCTTGTCTGCCTTTCCCACATCAATGACCTCTGCAAATGCTCCAGTAGCCGGCAGTACCTGCGGTGAGCAGGGGACCTACTGAGGGAAGTGGTCTGAGCAGGGGGCTGTGGAGCTGGGCCAGACGTGTGTTTCCCTGCCATCTTCTTCCAGGTATCGATACACTTTGGATGAGCTCCCTGCCATGCTGCATAAGCTGAAGGTTCGGGCTGAGTCCTTTGACACCTGGGCCAACAAAGTTCGAGTGGCCCTGGAGGTGGAGGATGGGCGGAAGCGCAGTGAGTGATGGGGGGACGGAGGGACTCCACAGGCAAGTTCTCTTCCCTTTTCTTCTGTACCCCCCTACCTCCTTCCTTGGCCTTTACTCAATACTGCCTACTCCTTGCTGCTTTCATTCTCTCTCCAGGCCTTGAAGAGCTGAGGGCGCTAGAGTCTGAGGCCCGTGAGCGGAGGTTCCCGAACAGTGAGCTATTGCAGCGACTGAAGAACTGCCTGAGTGAGGCGGAGGCTTGCGTGTCCCGGGCTCTGGGACTCGTCAGTGGCCAAGAAGCTGGGTATGGCAGTGGGAAGTGGCAGGCTCAGATTCTGCCTGCTGAGGAGCCAGTGTCTAGGGGAAGTGGACTCTGAGTGCCACTAGGCAGATGATGTCAGCAGGAAGCTGAGAAGCACTGTGGCACAAGGTGGCCTAAGAGGTGTTGGGAGGGCAAGAAGATCAGGCAACTAGGATGGAGAAGAGTGCTAAAAAAGCTAGAAAAGGTTCTTTTTATCAGGACCTGGAGATTTCCAGCGGGCTTAGGGATTTTGTGGGCAAAGAGGAGTTGTGCAAAGCTTAGGGACAAGAAGAGAAGCATCAGCCTGATCAGAGAGTTCAGAGTAGAGGATAAGTTGAAAAGTCCAGCTTCTGTTACCGTCATTTAATTTGTAAGCTACCCCCCACCCAATATATCCTATATTCCCCTCTTCTCATTCTTTGCTTTCATCATATGAATGTGTTGGTTTCTTATACCCCCCCCCCCCCGCCCCCAATCTGGACAGTTGGTGGGCACTGTGGAGTAGGAAAGATCAAGGTGGGCAGGTATGAGGAAAAGCATTGGGTCTGAGCACAGAGATGGAGGGAGGGGACTGGGTTTGGACCTGAAACCCCACATGTGAAACTCCATAGGCCCCACAGGGCGGCTGGTCTACAGATGACCCTGGCTGAGCTCCGGGCCTTTCTGGACCAGATGAACAACCTGCCTTGTGCCATGCACCAGATTGGGGATGTCAAGGTGAGGAGGAGTGCACTCAGAGTGCTAATGAGGGTTCAGGGGGATTGGGAGACCTGAGCAGCAGGCCCCTCTTGGCTTCCTTAAATGTTAAATGTTAGGGCAAGACAGGATGCCCCTGTGAGAGTAACAGGAGCTGGGAGGCAAGGAAAGTATAAGGGGCAAGTGACGTTAGTATGGGATGTGGAGTCAAGAGGTGGAGGTGTAAGTGGAGAAAGGAACAAGAATGTTTGTGGGCCTGGAAAGCTGAGTCAAGTTGAGGAAGGGAGAAGAGAGGTGGGACAAAGAAGGCAGTAGACATCAGTGTGAGCATAGGGATTTGTGAGGAGGCCAAGCATAGCGGAGTGTTTTTAGGGCAGAGGGTCTCCTGGTGTATACATCAGAATGCTCTGGGAATTTAAAGCATAGACTCCTGACCAAACCCTATTAAGACTCTCTAGAGGTGGGGCCCAGGAATCTGTGTTTTAACAAGTTCCCCAGGGTATTCTAACAGGCAGGGAACCTTAGGGCATGGCAGAAGAGCACACAGTCCATGATAGGCTCTCTTCCCAAATACTGGAGGGTAAGTAGGTAGGTGGGGCAAAGGTATTTGGTGGTGGGACCTCTAATGGGCCTAGCTGAGGAGTTTGTTCTTCCTCTGTATCCTGGTAGGGTATTCTGGAACAGGTGGAGGCCTACCAGGCTGAGGCCCGTGAGGCCCTAGCCTCACTGCCCTCCAGTCCAGGGCTCCTGCAGTCCCTGTTGGAGAAGGGGCAGCAGCTGGGGGTGGAGGTGCCTGAGGCCCAGCAGCTCCAGCGGCAGGTGGAACAGGCGCGATGGCTGGATGAGGTGAAACGCACGTTGGCCCCTTCAGCCCGAAGGGGCACCCTGGCTGTCATGCGTGGACTGTTGGTCGCGGGTGCTAGCGTGGCCCCTAGCCCTGCTGTCGATAAGGCCCGAGCTGAGCTGCAGGAGCTGCTGACCATTGCTGAACGCTGGGAGGAGAAAGCCCACCTCTGCCTGGAGGCCAGGTAGGTCAACCGCACTTCCACCTCTGCCCCAACCTTCACAGTTTAGTGGAAAAGCCAACAGTGATTCCCATGGGTGGCCTTGAGT
Organism: Meles meles; assembly: GCF_922984935.1. NCBI lineage: Eukaryota > Metazoa > Chordata > Mammalia > Carnivora > Mustelidae > Meles > Meles meles. Next base: position 46,388,777 of record NC_060087.1, on the reverse strand, counting down.
ACCAGACTCTGGTGTTGGTATATTGACTTTCTTCCCTTTTTTTGTTCCCTAGCTTTTTTTTTTAAACTCCATGTATACCTAGAGGCAGAAACAGGCTTACGGGGAAACAGAGATGGACAGATACAGAGATGCACAGAGGACTAGCTCCACGAGTGAATGTAGGCACACGCACAGGAGCACAAGAACTTAGAGGCAGATGGACAGATGTCGGGAAAAGCCACACACAGGGCAACCTGACAAACTACAGCACCAGATGAATATCACCAGTTGTGTACGCAGTGCGAATAGACTGGCAGACAAGCAGAGGCTATGGTGGAAGTTGGGTGGGTGCGTGCAGTCTGGAGCGGGCAGGACTGGCAGACCCCTGTAGGCAGAGTACTAGCAAGCCCGCCTAAGTGGCAGTTCCAGGGGCCCCTGCTGATACATCCGGTGGTCAGGCCAGGCAGCTTGTTAAGCAGATCACTTGAGACTGAGGCATCTTTTTCCCCCTGCCTTTAGGCAGAAGCATCCACCAGCCACGCTTGAGGCCATAATCCATGAGGCAGAAAACATCCCTGTTCACCTGCCCAACATCCAGGCTCTCAAGGAGGCTCTTGCTAAGGCCCGGGCCTGGATTGCTGATGTGGACGAGATCCAGGTAAGGACCTTGTTGCCCCCTGGCCCTCCACCCTAGAGCTTCAGTCCAGCCAGGAGAGCTGGCATATGTTGGGTTGTGCTGGATTAGGTTGCCTAGAGAAGCAGGCACAGTACATTGAGAGGAGGGAAAATGCTTGGTGGTAAGCCATGTGATGCAGGCTCACAAAGCCATACTGAGGGTGGAGAGGTTGCAGAAAGGGTCAGAATGGTAGAGGCAGGGGAGGGTGTAAGGGGCAGACCACAACAAAGTGATGAGTCTGATGGTCATGGGGACTCACTGGATTATCTGCGGGCTGACCCAGTGGGTGCGGGAGTTGTAGGAGTGCTTCCCTTAGCACGATCCCTGTTCTGTTCTGCCTGAAGACCGCAAGTCTAGTGCCTCTTCCCAGCCCAGGGCCAGGCACAGAGAAACTTCGGTAGATGATAGCAAGTTGACTTGAGCTTTCTTTTGTCCCTGTTCCAGAATGGTGACCACTATCCCTGCTTGGATGACTTAGAGGGCCTGGTGGCTGTGGGCCGGGACCTACCCGTGGGGTTGGAGGAGCTGAGACAGCTAGAGCTGCAGGTACTGACAGCGCACTCCTGGAGGGAGAAGGCCTCCAAGACCTTCCTCAAGAAGAATTCTTGCTACACACTGCTGGAGGTGAGGCCTGGACCCTGATCCCCAGCCTCTCCTGCCTCCAGTCCTGCTGTTGTGAGATGGCGCAGAGGAGGATGTCGGGGTCGGGCAGTACTGGGAGTGGGAGGTAGGGGAAGCCTATTACTCACCTGCACCCTGTCTGCCTGCCTTAGGTGCTCTGCCCGTGTGCAGATGCCGGCTCCGACAGCACCAAGCGCAGCCGATGGATGGAGAAGGAGCTGGGCTTGTACAAATCTGACACGGAGCTGCTGGGACTATCTGCACAGGACCTCAGGGACCCAGGCTCTGTGGTAAGGAGCTGGGACCCACAGTGAGAGGGGAGCCTGGCAATGATAAGTGTCTGAGGGGAGCAACCCTGGGCAGACTGCTTGCTCCCTGGGCCTCGCTTCTCCTGGTTTGGGAGTAGGGTGTTAATGGCGTCAGAGCGGGGAGGGGATAGGCTGCTGATCTCCTCTCCTGCTGTCCTGGGCATGCCAGATCGTGGCCTTCAAGGAGGGGGAACAGAAGGAGAAGGAGGGTATCCTGCAGCTGCGTCGCACCAACTCCGCCAAGCCCAGTCCACTGGCGTCATCGGCCACGGCTTCCTCTGCAACCTCTGTCTGTGTGTGTGGGCAGGTGCCGGCTGGGGTGGGAGCTCTGCAGTGTGACCTGTGCCAGGACTGGTTCCATGGGCGATGTGTGTCGGTACCCCGCCTCCTCAGCTCCCCAAGGCCCAGTCCCACCTCCTCCCCACTGCTGGCCTGGTGGGAGTGGGACACCAAATTCTTGTGTCCGCTGTGCATGCGCTCACGGCGCCCGCGCCTGGAGACCATTCTGGCACTGCTGGTGGCCCTGCAGAGACTGCCTGTGCGGCTGCCTGAGGGCGAGGCCCTGCAGTGTCTCACAGAGAGGGCCATCAGCTGGCAAGGCCGCGCCAGGCAGGCTTTGGCCTCTGAGGATGTGACTGCTCTGTTGGGACGGCTGGCTGAGCTTCGCCAGCGGCTGCAGGCTGAACCCAAGCCTGAGGAGCCCCCTACCTACCCTTCAGCCCCTGCCTCTGACCCTCTCAGAGAAGGCAGTGGCAAGGATATGCCCAAGGTGAGCTGCCCAACCCAGCTCTTGCCCTCAACATTCCTGTCTCCTAGCCCCTGCCCCCGTTTAGGCTCCAGCCCCGTCTCTGCTCTCTGACTTTGATCTCTCTCCGCCTGGCCTCCCTGCCCCATTCTACATTCTGTCCAGATCCCCAGACTGCTCCCTGCCACAGTCTTTGTCTGCTCTCCTCTAGGAGGCGCAGCTTCCCAAGTCTGGGTTCAGTGGGGAATAGGACCTGGTTCTTCAGTTATCATCATCCTTCCTTGCTCTCCTTGACAGGTCCCGGGCTTGCTGGAGAACGGAGACAGTGTGACTAGTCCTGAGAAGGTAGCCCCTGGGGAGGGCTCAGGTAAGAGAGGTAGGTCTAGGTGTGGGTAGCCTGTTTTTTGCATATTCCCAGTGACCCCTGTGCTCCTCGGCTCTGTGGTGGTGGTGGTGGGGATACAACCAGGAGCAGCCTCTAACCCAGCCTGTCCCTGCAACCCACCAGACCTGGAGCTGCTGTCCTCACTGTTGCCACAGTTGACTGGCCCCGCATTAGAGCTGCCTGAAGCAACCCGGGCCCCTCTGGAGGAGCTCATGTTAGAAGGGGACCTGCTTGAGGTGACCCTGGATGAGAACCACAGCATCTGGCAGCTACTGCGGGCTGGGCAGCCTCCAGACATGGAGCGGATCCGCACACTTCTGGAGGTGAGGACAGGGATCGTGGACAGGGCCAGGAGGTCAGGCCAAGGAGGCAGAGATCCCCGGCCTGACCACTGGCCCACACCTCTTTCTGCCTGTCTGATACACAGCTGGAGAAGGCAGAGCGCCATGGGAGCCGGGCACGGGGGCCGGGCATTGGAGAGGCGGCGACGGCGGAAGGTGGATCGGGGTGGGGAGGGCGATGACCCAGCCCGAGAGGAGCTAGAGCCAAAGAGGGTACGGAGCTCAGGGCCAGAGGCCGAGGAGGCCCAGGAGGAGGAGGAGCTGGAGGAGGAGACTGGGGGTGAGGGCCCCCCCCAACCCCTGCCCACCACTGGCAGCCCCAGCACCCAGGAGAACCAGAATGGCTTGGAGCCGGTGCCAGGGGCCACTTCAGGCCCCTCGGCCTCTTTCTCTACTCTGACTCCTCGGCTGCATGTGCCCTGCCCACAGCAGCCACCTCAGCAACAGTTGTGACAGTGGCTGAGCCTAGCACAGACCCCCAACAAAGACCCCCCTTGGCCTCAAGGATCCTCTTTCTGACCATCAAGCCTGCTTCTTCGGAAGTGGGCAAGAAGGGGGGATGGCCAACCCCCACCAAGCCCACCCCTGAGTCCCTTGACTTTTATATTCTGACTCCAAGGTATTGTTCAGACCTCAGCTCCTGGGGGCCGGCCCCTGGAGTCCCCCCTCCCTGGTAGCCTCTAACCAGCATTCCCAGACACCTGAGGCGGATAGATGGATGGGCAGGTGGGCAGGGGGGTGGCTGGGGCTGGGCCAGCACCATTCCAGAGACAAGGCCAGTGTGTATACAAACTGGGGGAAACTCCTCTCCCTTCTCTCCCCAGTTCTGGCCCTGGCCAGGCCATGCTACACTAACCTCACCTCCTTCTCCTCTCACTCTTTCTCCTCCTTCCCCTTTCCTGCCTCCCCACCCCACCCACTTTCTATCCCCTTCCCTCTCCTCTCCTTCCCCCCCCTTCCCCTGACTGTTCCACCCAGGAGGAGGAAACTTCACATAGCTGTGCTCACAGTTTTTATTTTAAATGAATTTGGTTGGGGAGCTGAGCTGGCTTCCTGTGATCTGAAGAAAGCTTTTGGTGCTTGTCCTCACAACCACCTTGACCTTCTCTCCCTGTCCTACCCCATCTCCTTTCCTCCTCCTGGGTTCATGTTGTAATAAAAGAAGATTGTTGGTGTGTAATTAATTTGTTCAAAAAAAAAAAAGCAAAACAAGAAACTTGGTTCCAACTGAAGCCTATTTTAATTTTATTTTATTATTTTCCTCTTGTTAGAAATAAAACCCTTAGCAACATTTTTTTGAAATATGTTTCTGAAGTGCATTTCTCTTTGAAGGGGGAGAACAGTGCCTCCATCACCTGTCAGCGGAGCAGCTGCAGTGCTGGCGGGAGCACTAGGGCTGAAGTCTGGGAGCTCTGGGTTCTGAAAACAAGTTCTACCGGGTTCTCCTTACCTGTGGGCAAGACATCCTGAGTCTCCCCCTACCCCATCCCCAGACCAGTTTTCTCCATCTCCAAACAGGTGGGCCTGACACCTCTCACCTCAACTTCTGCCACAGTCCCCTCCAACCTTATGCCCTCCAGTCCATCTTCCTCAATCCCCCCAGAGGCATTTTTGGTTTTGGCTTTACTGAGATATAATTTATACATCGTAAAGTTTACCTGTTTTAAATGTAAAATCCAGTGATTTAGAGCGATGTTTCTAAAGTACAGATCTGATCATGTCACTGTTGCTGCTTAAAACCATCCATGATGCTTTATTGCCCTTAAGATCAAGGTTATATTTATAATCTCATTCTTTCTGGAATGCTTTCCTGTCCGACCCATATGCCATGTTCAGGGATGCTTCCCTGACTTTTCTTTACCCTAAAGGGTTTCTTCTGCCCCTGTGAATGGAGACTAAAGCTCAGATGTGTGGTCATTTGCAGCCCAAGTTCACTTTTACAGCTTTATTGTGATACAATTTATACATCGTACAGTTTACCCACTTAAAGTATACAATTCAGTGGCTTTTAGTATATTCTAGTTGTGCAACTGTCACTGCAAAAGATTTTAGAATGTTTTTTCATCATTCCAAAATGAAACCACACTCCTTAGGCATTACCCCTGTCCCCCCATCCCCCTGTCCCCCACCCCCCTGACCCTTCAACCCTAGGCTACTACTAATCTATATGGATTTGCCTATTTTGGACATTTTATATAAATGGAATCATACAATTGGTGATCCTTTGTGACTGTGTTCTTTCACTTAGTGTAATGGTTTCAACCTGAGTTTGCTTTTAAATGTAGATATGAATGGTTCCTTTATATTGGACAGAGTTCCCTCTCCCTTTCTGGGCCCCAGAGTTTTGTTTTTCAGATTTCATTTATTTAGAGAGAGAATGAGTGTGTGTGTGAGTGGGAGAGAGGGGCAGAGGGAGAGTCTCAAGCAGACTCCTCACTGAGTGCAGAGCTCAAGCTGGGGCTTGATCTAACGACCCTGAGCATGACCTGATCCGAAACCAAGAGTTGGATGCTCAACCAACTGAGCCACCCAGCACCCCCAGAGTCATGAAAATAAGGGTGTTGGATGAGATCAGGGCCTGTCACTAGTCCACCCTTTCTCATCGTGGCTGCTCTCAGTGGGTTCATTTGGTTCCATTTCCCCCCTTCCAAGATTTCCAGTTGATAAGAACCTAGTGATGAGTGAGAAAGCCCACCCTCTTCTGGTAGCTTTGATTGGTGGGAGGGACTGGCTCAGCCCTGTCTCCAGTCTTCTGGTCAGGAGGCCTTGGCTGTACAAGTTGAGGGGAAGCAGAAGTGAGTGGACACCCGGGTCCTGGACCCAGTTCAACCCCAGCCCTCCATCTAGGGGAAAAGGCTGGCCTTTTGTCTGTGCACCTATTCAGAATTGATCGTGAAAGGAGGGTTGTAAGAGACACCTCAGAAGAGACGGGCTTGCGAGCTATGACAGACGGGAGGGGACTTAGGCTCAGCACTTCACTACCATTCCCACTCAAGGCAGTCTGCCCCTTGGTAGCAGACCAACAGGAGAGGAAAAGGGGCACCTGTGACCTCCAGCAGCTCCCAGGCCAGCAAACTGCTGGGCCTAGCCTGGGGTCCTCCAGGCTTTGGCCCAGCCCTCAGCAGTTTGCAGACAACTTTTCCATGTCGGCACTGTCCTGCCCCATTCCTCACAGTGGACATGCATCCTGTGAGTTCTGCAAGAGAGGCCCTAGCTCTGATCCTGTAAGACTGGTCAAACATAGCCTCTTCAGAGAGTTTGCTCTAGTGGCACAAATGTCCCCCTTCCCAGGCACTCACCTAGAAAAGGAGGAGTGACTGGTAGTGAGTGGGGCCGGGGGGCGGGGGGTGGGCAGAGAGAGCAGATGAGTGGGGGATGGGGAGAAAGAGGAACCCTAAAGAAGAGATAAAGGGCTGATACCCAAGATCTATAAAGAACTCAAACTCAACACCCAAAAAAATAAGTCAAAAAGTGGGCAGAAGACATCAACAGACACTTCTCCAAAGAAGACATACAAATGGCTAAAAGAAACATGAGAAAATGTCCAATCGTTAGCCATCAGGGAAATTCACATCAAAACCACATTGGGATACCACCTTACACCAGTTAGAATGGCAAAAATTGACAAAGCAAGAAACAACTGGAGAGATTGTGGAGAAAGGGGAACCCTCTTACCCACCCTGTTGGTGGGAAGGCAAGGTGGTACAGCCACTTTGGAAAAGAGTGTGGAGGTTCCTTAAAAAGGTAAAATTGGGCTACCCTATGACCCAGCAATTGCATTACTGGGCATATACCCCAAAGATACAGATGTGAAAAGAAGGGGCACATGCACCCCAATGTTAATTGCAACCATGTCCACAAGAGCCAAACTGTGGAAGGAGCAGGATTGCACTTCAACAGACGAATGAATAAAGAAGATGTGGTCCATATATACAATGGAAAATCACTCGGCCATCAGAAAGGATGAATACCCCTTTTGCATCAACATGGACGGGACAGGAGGAAATTATACTGAATGGAATAAGTCAAGCAGAGAAAAGTCAATTATCATATGGTTTCACTAATTTGAGGAACATAAGGAATAGCATGGAGGACATTAGGAGAAGGAAGGGGAAAATGGGGGGAAATCGGTGTGGGAGACGAACTGTGAGAGACTGTGGACTCCGAGAAACAGTTTTAGAGGGGAGAGGGCTGAGGGGAGGAGTGAGCCCGGTGATGGGTATTAAGGAGGGCATGGATTGCATGGAGCACTGGGTGTTACAAACAATGAATCATGTAACAGCACATCAAAAACTAATGAAGCACTGTATGGTGACTAACAGCATAATCAAAAAAAAAAAAAAAAAAAGCTATCTTCACCTAGAAGTCATTTTCTATAGAGACACCTCCTTGCTGCTGCGGCTGCATCCTCCCAGAGGTTACCATGTCACTCAGGATGGCTCCTGAGTCTGCAGGTGGCAAGGATGGGAAGAGAGCACTTCCACTGAGGACGCACCCCCAACTCGTTCTCTGGAGCCCAACTGACAGCTTCCCTCCTGCTAGTGTTTCCACTGTGCCTTACATGGTGTCTGAAACACTCTAGGATTAATGGGGTCTGTTTCTCCCACCATTCTGGGAGCTCCTGGAGGGAAGGCAAGGCCCAGACCCAAATCCTCTGTCCCTACTTCTAGTCAGGGTCCTGCACAGTCAGGGCTCAGAAGGAGGGAGGACAGGAGTAGCATGTGGAGCCGCACTGCATATGAACTCTATTCCCTTTGCACTACATAAATCTCATTGGTAAAGGTGTTAACATATGAGAGTGAGGTCTGGGGCCCAGGTCCATGGTCACTGGAGGCCTGAAGAAGCAGACACTGATCATGCTTCTCAGAAGTCCTGAAATTGTGGTGATGGGAGAAGAGGGATATCAAGGCAGATAGGGGCACTCTTAGGAAAGGGAAGGGAGCTGTTCTATGGGAGACATTTCACAAAGTTCCTGTTAGACACGTGGGAAGCAGACCCCTCAAAAAAAAGGCCTGGTCTAGGCATATCAGCTTGGCAGAGCTGGGATTTGCACCAAGTCTGAACCTATAGCTCTGTGAGGCGTGATGGAAGGGGACCGAAGTAATCAGCCTGCACCCAGAGAATATTTCATAGCGGGGGCTCGTTATTGATCTCTGACACTGGCATATGGGAACTCAGCAATGGCTACAACCAGATTGGCCTTGTTAGGTAGAAGTCCATATTGAAGAACTTGTGCATAACCTTCATGCCTGTATTCATTATTGTTGAGTAACTAATTACTCCAAAAACTTAGGGGCTTAAAAACATATTTATCTCATAATTCCTGTAGGTCAGGAATCTGGGCACGACTTAGCTGGATTTCAACTTCGGGGTGTCACAGGCTGCAGTCAAGGTGTTAGGTAAGGCTACAGTCATCTCAACACATAACTGGGGAAGGATCTGCTTCCAAGCTCACTCACACAAGTGTGGGCAGAATTCAGTTCCTTGAGGGGTGTTGGCCTAGGGCCTCGGTTCCTCACTGGCTGTAGTTGTCCTGAGTGCCTTGTGATGTGGGCCTCTCCACAGGGCAGCTCATAACATGGCCACTTGCTTCACCAGACCAGTCAAGTGAGATGAGACAGAGAGAGAGAGAGAGAGAGAGAGAGAGAGGGAGAATTGCATGAGTGCAAGATGGAAGTCAGTCTTCTTGACCCAATCTCTGAAGTGACACCCCACTACTTTTGCAATATTCTCCTCAGTAGGAGTAAGTCACTAGGTTCAGGTCTAGGGAAGGGGATGACAAAAGGGTGTCAATACCAGGAGGTGAAGATCATTGGTGCCATCTTGGCAACTGACTAGTTAATTAATGATTTACATCCCTTCCACTTGCAGAATACATTTACCCATTCCCACTCCATTTTGGCATTACCTCAAAGTCCACAGTCTCATCTAAATCAGGACCAGGTGTGAACGTGGCCCCTTGGGTGTATTCCTGAAGTATGGCTCCATAAGTACTATTTTTCTCCACCTGTAGATCTGTCAAACTTACAAATCATCTGTCCCCAACATACCCACCATGCAAAGGTGGAACAGGCACAGGATAACTACTACAGACATTTCAGTTCAAAAAGGGGGAAAGTGAGATACACAAAGGAGTCGCTGGTCTACAGCAAGTCTGAAATCCAGCTGGGCAAATGGAAGTTCCTTGATTAGGTCATACACAACTGCAAGGGACATTGGAAAATGTAGTCTGAATTTGTCCTGAAAAGGAAGAGGAAACAGGCTTAACGATCACCTATCTAGTCTCTGCCACACCTCATAATGTGTTTCTCAAAGCCCTTGTGAAAGGACTGTCCACGTGGCCACAGGGTGAGTTAAATGGATTACACCTAGCATTTAGTGATTCCTCCCTCTACATTGTATATCTGGCATCTGAACCTCATTTGACACAGACTGCTATTGAGTACAGGTTTCAGTCGATCAATAGAGCAAATCTTACAAATGCTCCTAGCTGCTTCGACTAACATGGTACATCCAGGATTGCTGATAAGTGCATCCATATTGAAAAGTTTGACCCTACTAATCAAAAAAGCTCCCCAAAAGTAGAAGTCCAGGGCCAGAGGCCTTCACAGGCAAATTCTACAAAAGAAGAATTAATACCTATTCTTCTCAAATTGTTGCCAAAAATAGAAGAGGAAAGAAAGGTTCCAAATTCATTCTCTGAGGCCAGTATCACCCTGTTGCCAAAACCAGAAAAGGACACCACAAAAGAAGAGGACCACAGGCCAATATCTCTCGTGAGTATAGTTGCAAAAATCCTCAACAAAATATTAGTAAACCCAACCCAAATATACATTAAAAAATCATTCACCAAGGTCAAATGGGATTTATTCCCAGAAGGCAAAGGTGTTTCAATATTCATAAATCAATCAACATGATACAACCACATTAATAAAAGAAAGGATAAGAACCATATGATCATTTCAATAGATGCAGAAAAAACATTTGACAAAGTGCAGCAGCCACTCATGAAGAAAACCCTCTGCAAAGGTGGCCTAGAGGGAACATATCTCAACATAATAAAGGCTTTATATGAAAAATCCATAGCCAACATCATACTCAATGATGAAAACCTAAGCATTTTTCCCCGAAGATCAGGAACTAGACAAGGATGTCCACTCTCACCACCTTTATTCAACATAGTACTGGAAGTCCTAGCCACAGCCATTAAACAACATAAAAAATAAAAGGCAGCTAAATTGCTAAGGAATAAGTAAAACTTTCACTATTTGCAGATGACATGATACTATATAGAGAAAACCGTAAAAGACTCCACCAAATAACTACTAGAACTGATAAATGAATTCACTAAAGTCATGGAATGCAAAATTGATGTCCAGAGATCTGTTGCATTTACATGCACTCATAATGAAGCAGCAGAAACTGAAATTAAGAAAATCCCATTTATAATTGCACCAAAACAATAAAATACCTAGGAATAAACTTAACCAAAGAGGTGAAAGACCTGTGCTCTGAAAAGTATGAAACAGTGATGAAAGAAATTCAGGACAATGCAAAGAAATGGAAAGACATTCTGTGCTCATGGGTTGGAAAAACAAATATTGTTAAAATGTCTACACTACCTAAAGCAATCTTGCAGATTTAATGTGATCCCTATCAAAATACCTACAGCATTTTTCACAGAACTAGAAAATCTTAAAATTTGTATGGAACCACAAAAGACCTCAAATAGGCAAAACAATCTTGAAAAAGAAGAACCATACTGGAGGCATCACAATTTCAGAGTTCAAGTTCTATTACAAAGCAGTAGTAACTAAAACGGTATGATACTGGCATAAAAACAGACACATAGATCAATGGAATAGGAGAGGAAACCCACAAATAAACCCATGATTATATGGATAATTCATCTGTGACAAAGGAGGAATGGCTATCCAGTGGGGAAAATTGTCTTCAACAAATGGTGTTGGGAAAATTAGACGGTTATACATAAAAAAATGAAATCACTTTCTTAAACCATACACAATAATAAACTCAAAATGGATTAAAGACCTAAATGTGAGAAAGGAAACCATAAAATCCTAGAAGACAGCACAGGGAGTAATTTCTGTAACATCAGTAGGAGCACCATTTTTCTAGATACGTCTTCTAGGGTAAGGGAAATAAAAGCAAAACCAAGCTATTAAGACTATATCAAAATAAAATGCTTCTGCACAGCAAAGGAAATAATTGACAAAACTGAAAGTCAATGTACTGAATGGGAGATGATATTTGCAAATGACATATTGGATAAAGGGTTAGTATCCAAAAATATATAAAGAACTTTCACAATTCAATACCAAACCCCCGCTCTGGAATATTCCAATTAAAAAAATGGGCTGAAGACATGAGCAGACATTTCTCCGAAGAAGACATATAGGTGGCCAACAGACACATGAAAAGATGTTCATCATCACTTATCATCAGGAAAATGCAAATCAAAACCACAATGAGATACTGCCTCACACCTATTGAAAGCGCTAAAATTAAAAAAAACACACACAAGAAAGAAGTGTTGGTAAGGATGTCAAGAAAACAGAACCCTCTTGCACTATCAGTGGGGATGCAAACTGATGCAGCTGCTGTGGAAAACAGTATGAAGTTTCCTCAAAAAGTTAAAAGTAGAACTACCTTACGATCCAGTAATTGCAGTACTGGATATTTACCCCCCAAATACAAAAACACTAATTCAAAGGGGTACATGCACCCCTGTGTTTATAGCAGAATTATTTACAATAGCCAAGATATGGAAGTAGCCCAAGTGGTGTCCACCAACAGATGAATAGATGAAGTGAGAGAAACACACACACACACACACACACACACACACACACACACCACACCACACATACACACACACACAGAGGAACATTATTCAGCCATAAAAAGGAATGAAATCTTGCCATTTTCAACAACATGGATAGAGCTAGGGAGTATAATGCTAAGTGAAATAAGTCAGTCAGAAATACCATATGGTTTCACTCATACGTGGAATTTAAGAAACAAAAACAAGCAAAGGGGGATAAAGGGGAGAAAGAGAGAGAGGCGAACCATGAAACAGACTCTTAACTATAGAAACAAACTGATGGTTACCAGAGGGGATGTGGGTGGGGGAATGGAAAAAAAAGAAAAGTTTGACCCTACCAAAATTAGATAAAGACTTCATGAGAGGGGCGCCTGGGTGGCTCAGTGGGTTAAAGCCTCTGCCTTCGGCTCAGGTCATGATCTCAGAGTCCTGGGATCAAGCCTCCCATCCGGCTCTCTGCTCAGTGGGGTGTCTTCTCCCCCCGCCCCCGCCTGCTTCTCTGCCTACTTGTGATCTCTGTCAAAGAAATAAAATCTTAAAAAAAAAAAAAGACATCATGAGAAAAGAAAATTACAGGCCAATTTCCCTTATGAATATAGACACAAAAATCCTCGACAAAATACTAGCAAAACCAACCCAACAGTGTATTAAAAAGATTATACACTATGATCAGTGGGATTTATCCCAGGAATGCAAGAGTGATTCAACATCAGAAAACTGATTAAGGTTATACATTATAATAATAGAACAGAGGGGAAAGCCTACATGATCATCTCAACTGATGCAGAAAAGGCTAATAAATTCAGCAAAGTTGCACTGCACAAGATCAACACATAAAAATCAGTTGTGCTTTTATACATTAGCAATGAACAATGCAAAAATGAAATTAAGAAAGCAATTCCATTTATAGTAGCATCTAAAAGAAATACCTAAAAATAAATGTAACCAAGGAGGCCAAAGACTTGTATATGGAAGACTTGTATAAGACTTGTATACTGGAAAACATTGTTGAAAGAACTTAAGGGAGACATTCTATGTTCATGGATTGGAAGGCTGTATATTGTTAAGATGTCAGTACTCCCCAAAGTAATGTGCAGATTCAACACAATCGCTATCAAAAGTCCAACAGCCTTTTTGCAGAAACATGGAAATGCCAATCTTAAAATTCATATGGACTTTTAATAAATTTTATTATTTTAATAAATTAATAAAAAATAAAAATAAAAAAAATAAAATTTTAATAATTTTTAAAAGATTTTATTTATTTATTTGACAGACAGAGATCACAAGTAGGCAGAGAGGCAGGCAGAAAGAGAGAGGGGGAAGCAGGCTCCCCTCCAAGCAGGGAGCCCAATGTGGGGTTCCATCCCAGGACCCTGGGATCATGACCTGAGTTGAAGGCAGAGGCTTTTACCCACTGAGCCACCCAGGTGCCCCCAAATTTTAATAATTTTAATAAAAATTTAATAAAAATTTTATTAAATAAAATTTTAATAAAATTCATGTGGAATTCAAGGGGACCTGAATAGCCAAAACAATCTTGAAAAAGAAGAGCAAAGTCAGGGGCGCCTGGGTGGCTCAGTGGGTTAAGCCGCTGCCTTCGGCTCAGGTCATGATCTCAGGGTCCTGGGATCGAGTCCCGTGTCGGGCTCTCTGCTCAGCAGCGAGCCTGCTTCCCTCTCTCTGCCTGCCTCTCTGTCTACTTGTGATCTCTCTCTGTCAAATAAATAAATAAAATCTTTAAAAAAAAAAAAAAAGAAGAGCAAAGTCAGATGGCTGAGTTGTTCTCTTTTTTTAAATTGAAATATAATTAACATATAGTGTTATATTAGCTTTTGGCATACAATATAATGATTCAACAATTCTATAAATTAATGCAGATCCCAACAAAACTTGTAGAATGGTGAAAAATTAGAAGCAATCTGGGTGTCCATCCCTGGAAAGTAGACAGGAAAAATCAGGCATATGAGGTAGTTGAGGTTGATAGAAAATCTACACAAAGCCTCTTGAATAAATCTTCCAAAATATTGTCGACATTTTTCATCAGAGACAAAAAAATGGAAAAAACCCAAATGTCCATAACTGATGAATATACAAATAAAATGGAGTCTATCCATACAATAGAATATTATTTGGTGATAAAAATGTGTGAAGTACTGACCCATGCTCTATAAAGGGATGAGCTTGGAAGACATTTTGCTAAATGAGAGAAGCCAAACACAAAAGATATATATTGCGTGATTGCATCTTTATGAATGTCCAGAATAGGAAAATCTATAGAAACATAAAATAGATAAGTGGTTGCCTCGGGAGGCAGTGGGTGGAGGCTGGAAGGAAATAGGGAATGACTACTAATGGGTACAGGTTTTCTTCTTGAAGTGATGAAAATATTTTATACTTACGTTGTGCGGATGGTCAAACAACTCTGTGAATATGCTAAAAGACACTGAATCGTACACTTTAAGTGGGTGAATTGAATGATGTATGCATTACACTTCAATAAAGTTTTTATATGTATCATGTACATTTTAGAGGTAATTATATCCCAATAAAGGTGATACATATATAAACACATTTCTAATCCATAAAATATCTATATCATCTATCTATCTATCTAAACATATTATTGCCCCTTGGGAGAAATGGTTGATTCCAGGGCTGGGACTAGAGAACAAAGAAGGGTTTAAAAAATGAAAGAAACATCAGAAGCACAAAGAAGCCAACTTAAAGGATCTCCTAATGTCCAAATCTGGGACAATTTGAGCAACAAAATAAATAATGGATGAATGAATTATAATCCATAAAATAAAACTTCATGAGTCTGTATAAAAATAAATACATAGGGGCACCTAGGTGGCTCAGTTGGTTGAGCATCTGACTCTTGCCATAATCTCAGGGTTGTGAGATGGAGCTCCATGTCAGGCTCTGTCCATGCTGGGGGCGGAGTGTGCTTACGATTCTCTCTCTCTGCCCCTCCCCCCTTTCCCTCTCTAAAAATGGAGGAAACAAACAAATGACCAAATAAATGAGTGAATGAATAAATAAAGAGGGGAGAAGGCAGCATCTTCACCACAGTAGAAGTCTCATAAAGTCTTAATAAATGTAGAAGGAATGATTGAAATAGAAACTCCCTATCTGGTTAACACCACAGTAACAATTGTGTCAGGCACAAATCATCAGTGGATGCTAAAATTAGTGGGTGAAAGCTTGATGAAAAACAGGATATTTACATAAATAATTTGAGTGTCTTCTCACGTGTTAGTTACTAATTACTACTTCACAGTGGTGAACACCACCTTAACCAAGTGATAAAGTTTAACATCACCAAAAATAAATCATACGGATGTCATATACCTCCTGTTCTGATGGACTAAGAAGGGTGAATCCCTTTTGTGGTATTCATCTTTTCCCCCAAGTTCTTATTTAAATTCCAGTTAGTTAAGATACAGTGTAATATTAGTTTCAGGTGTAGAATTTAGTGTTTCAACACTACATATAACACCCGGTGCTCATCAAAACAAGTGTATTCCTCAATCCCTATGACCCACTTTGCCTGTCCCCTTACCCCCCTCCCCTCTGGGAACCATCAGTTTGTTCTCTATAGTTAACAGTCTGTTTCTTGGTTTTCTTTTCTTTTTCCCCCATGTTCATTTGTTTTGTTTCATGAATTCCACAAATGAGTGAAATCATATGGTATGTGTCTTTCTTTGACTTATTTTGCTTAGCATAATACTCTCTAACTCCATCCACGTTGTTGCAAATGGCAAGATTTCATTCTTTTTGATGATGGAGTAATACACACACACATACACCCCACACCACACACTGTATCTTTTTTGTCCATTCATCAGTCGATGGACACTTGGGCTCTCTCCATAGTTTGGCTATTGTCCACAATGCTGCTATAAACATCGGGGTGCATGTACCCCTTCAAATTAGTATTTTTGTATCCTTTGGGTAAATACCTAGTAGTGCAGTTGCTGGCTTACAGGATAGTTCTACTTTTAACTTTTGAGGAACCTCCATACTGTTTTCCAGAATGGCTGCACCAGTTTGCTTTCCTACCAAAAGTGTTCTCAAGAAAAAAAAAATCATAACCTGTATCTAATCATGAGAGAACATCAGAAAAACCCAGTTGAGGGATAGCTACAAAACAACTGATCAATACTCTGAAAGTGTTAAGGTCATGAAGGACAAGGAAAGACTAAAGAACTTTCATAGACAGGAGGAGACTAAGGAGACATGATAACTAATTGTGAGGGAGGAATCCTAGAATAGAAAAAAAGACAATTGAGGGAAAACTGGTAAACTCCCAAAGTGAAATTTGAAGAGATTAATTTAATCGTATTGTATCAATGTTAATTTCCTAGTTTCAATAATTCTACCGTGATCCTGTAAAATGGTAACATTTGTGGAAGCTGGTAAAAGATATATGAGAATTCTTTGCACTAGTTTAATAATTTCTTTTAGAGAAAAAGTGGGGTCAGAGGACAAGGGAGAGAAAGAAACTTAAGCAGTCTCCACGCCCAGTACAGAGCCCAACACGGGGCTCAATCTTACAACCCGGAGATCATGCATGACCTGAGCCGCAATCGAGTTAGACTCTTAACCGACTGAGCCACCCAGGCGCCCCCAGTTTTGTAACTTTTTATGTCAGAAGTTATTACAAAAGAAAAAGCTAAAAAATTAGAAGGCACATATCCCTGTGTAAACAAGTAGGAAACAATAAAATATATGACATAAGTCTCATAGAGACTGTTTACTGAAAACAGCCAGTTATTTTACCAGCAAGATGGTTTATTCAGGAATAACAGAATTGCCATAGGCAATCCCAACAAATAGAGGAGTTATTTTATGGAGAAGAAGGAAGAAGTCGGAAGGCGTTGTTTTTGTTTGTATGTTTGTTCTTGTTTTTTTAATTCCAGTGGAAGGGGCCATTTTCAATGAAAGGCCACTGGAGAAAAGCAAGAGTTCAAGATGCTGATGGTTTCTCATTGGCTGAGTTGTAGGGGTAGTCAGTTTCTTGCAGGACATGCAATGTACATCTTTTCCATTGGGGCCTATAAGTGATGTTTCTTTTCTGTTGACAATTCTTTTGTTGGGGTCTGTAATTGACAGTTGTTCCTATATGATGTTGAATAGCGTGGCTCCCCCTTCTGGCTTTCCAATTCCACTTTAGTGAGGCTTCCCTTTATTAATTTTCACAATACATTACAAATACATGCGAACACAACAGTATACTTTACCAGGACACACACAAACAAAAGGTTTTACATTGAAATATTAGCTTGATTCCCTGAGAATGGTGAATGGGGAAAGGGGGAATCAGTCATTCAGTTTATCGAGAGATGAAATTTAATTTAGACACTACAAGGTTTCCTAGAGGGTGTGGGATTAGATCCAGACCTTGCAGGAATTATGTAGGGACTTGGGAGAGTTAAGGGGTGGTCTGAGGTCACGGTAGTGGCAACATGTGGGAAACGGAGCTAGATGGGGCTTGGAGTTGGGGCCAAGAGTCTGCATTGTTCTGAGAGGAAGGACCAGGTGCAGAGGGATTGGGAGCTGAGGCTGGCTAGAGGGGCTCAAGCTCTGGAGATGACTTCAGGGCCAGTGTCCTCAGTGGTGCTGTCAACTCCTCAGCTAGTGGCCTGAGGTGCTGCTGGGACTGAACCCTTTCCTGTCTTTTACCTCATATTCCTGTCTCATTCTCTTCCAAGGACCTCCCTTCTAGCACTTTCCTGCCCGAGTTTCCCCACCTGCCCCGCCCTGGTAATGTTATCCATTTTGCTGTACTTTGATCAGGTCCAGACAGGGAAATAGGTAAAAGGCCAGACCTTTCCTCTAGACCAGGGATTAGGGTCAATTGGACTAGGGGCTGGTGCCTCATTACTCCTTGCTTCCCCTAACCATACACCTCAGTGTGCCCAGCTCAGCTTGTCCTGCTGTGTGGCTTATGTGGTTATCTGTTCAACCTGTAGCTTGGCCTGGGACAGCCCCAATATAGGCTCCACTCACCACCAAGCAGTGCAGATGAAAAGCTGAGGCCCAAAGGGTGCATAAAGGGGCCCAGAAGAGCAGGCATATAAAGGGGTACTCAGAGGAGGAGCCACACACACCACCTCCCCCACCTCCCCAGAAGCTGCTGAACTGTCTGACTGCGAATCTTGCCTCCATCGAATACTGGCTATGTGATTTTCTTGGCAAATGGCTTAATCTCGTATGGTCTCAGTTCCCACATTTATATTGAAGGGGAATAGTAAAATAATAGTATCTATCACAGAGGATTATTATGAGAAGGAAATGAGACTAGGTATTTAGTGTCTGGCATAAATCAAGTCCCCAGTAAATGTTAGCTGTCATTATTATTACTGATGTTCTTTCTCAGTCCTGGTCCTTGGGCTCTCATAGCTGGAGCGAGACATCACCCTGGCTGTGGCTATGGCTCTACTTTAGAGGAGGTAGAGGGTGCTGAGAAAGGGATGGGAAGTGGGCTTGATGAAAACATGTACTCCTTTGTATTTATTTTATACAGTTGTGACAAGGGGCACCTGGGGTGGAGGCCAAGAAAAATGAAGGCCATCCCACCTCAGGTTTCGCCTTAGCATAAGTACAGCCATCTTAGCTCCGGCAGCCATCTCAGACCCCTGTGCCCAAGGGCTGAACTTTCCCCCACCCTGCTTTAGTAACCCCCACCTTGTTTTGGTTCCAGGAAGCCCCACCCTGCTTTTGCTCCAGAGACCCCCACCCTGCTTTAGTAAGCCCCACCCTGCTTTGGTTCCAGGAATCTCCACCCTGCTTTGGTTCCAGGAATCTCCACCCTGCTTTAGTAAAAGGAACCCATAAATACCCCTCCTTAACTAAGCTGGGGTCCAAGTCCCTACTCTGCTGTGTCGGGTGTACTTGAGCCCAAGCTTAAGCTTGTCAAATAAACCCTCATGCGATTGCATCAGTGCTTGGCTCCCTGGTAGTCTCTCAGACATGAAAACTCAGGTATAACACCTGGGTGGCGCAGTTGGTTAAGCATCTGATTCTTGGTATTGGCTCAGTTCATGATCTCGGGGTCATTCAGCTCTGAGTCTGCTAAAGTTTCTCTCTCCTCTCCTTCTACCCCTCCCTGCCGCATGCTCTTTCTCTCAAATAAATAAATAAATAAATGACTGCAGCTTTGTAGTAGAGCTTGAAGTCAGGGATTGTGATGCCACCAGCTTTGGTTTTCTTCTTCAACATTCCTCTGGCCTTTCAGGGTCTTTTCTTGTTCCATATAAATTTTAGGATTATTTGTTCCATTTCTGTAAAAAAAAAAGTTATTAGTATTTTGATAGGTATTGCCTTCAACGTGTAGATTGCTTTGGGTAGTACAGACATTTTAATGGTATTTGTTCTTTGAATCCATGAGCATGGAATGTTTTCCATTTTTTGGGTGTGTTTTCCTCAATTTCTTTCATAAGTGTTCTGTTGTTTTCAGAGTTTCAAAGTTTCCCTCTTTGGTTAGGTTTATTCCTAGGTATCTTATGGGTTTTGGTGCAATTTTAAGTGGGATTGATTCCTTAATTTCTCTTCTGTCTCAAGACTGTATGGTACTAGCACAAAAATAGACACACAGATCAATGGAATAGAATAGAGAACCTGGAAATGGACCCTCAACTTTATAGTCAACTCATCTTCAACAAAGCAGTAAAGAATATCCAATGGAAAAAAGACAGTCTCTTCAACAAACGGTCTTGGGAAAATTGGACAGCCACATGCAGAAGTATGAAACTGGACCATTTTCTCACACCATACACAAAGATAAACTCAAAATGGATGAAAGACCTAAATGTGAGACAGGAATCCATCAAAATCCTAGAGGAGAACACAGGCAGCAACCTCTTCAACCACAGCCACAGCAACTTCTTCCTAGACACATCTCCAAAGGAAAGGGAAAGAAAAGCAACAATGAGCTATTGGGAGTTCATCAAGATAAAAAGTTTTTGCACAGCAAAGGAAACAGTCAACAAAACCAAAAGGCAACCTGTAGAATGGGAGAAGATATTTGCAAATGTCTTACCAGATATAGGGCTAGTATCCAAAATCTATAAAGGACTTATCAAACTCAACACCCCCCCCAAAAAAACCCCCCAAAATGGGTAGAAAACATGAACAGATATTTCTCCAAAGAAGACATCCAAATGGCCAACAGACACATGAAAAATGCTCAACATCACTCTGCATCAGGGAAATACAAATCAAAACCACAATGAGATACCACCTCACACCAGTCAGAATGGCTAAAATTACCCAGTCAGGAAATGACAGATGTTGGTGAGATGTGGAGAAAGAGGAACCCTTTTACATTGTTGGTGAGAAGGCAAGCTGGTGCCACAACTCTGGAAAACAGTATGGGGGTTCCTCAAGAAGTTAAAAAATAGAGCTAGCCTATGACCTAGCAATTACACTACTAGGTATTTACCCCAAAGATAAAATGTAGTGATTCAAAGGGGCACCTGCACCCCAGTGTTCACAGCAGCAATGTCCACCATAGCGAAACTATGGAAAGAGGCTGGATGTTCATCGACAGATGAATGGATAAAGAAGAATTCTTATATATGTATATAAAATGGAATATTACTCAGTCAGAAAAAGGATAAAATCTTACCATTAACATCATCAATGTGAATGAAACTGAAGGGTATTATGCTGAGCAAAATAAGTCAGTCAGAGAAAGACAATTATATGGTTTTGCTCACGTGTAGAATTTAAGAAACAAAACAGAATCGTAGGGGAGAAAAGGGAAGAATGAAATAAGATTAAGTTAGAGAGGGAGACAAACAGTAAGAGACTCTTAACTATAGGAAACAAACTAAGGGTTGCTGGAGGGGAGTTGGAGGGATGGAGTAGCTGGTGGGGGAATGGGGTAACTGGGTGATGGGCATTAAGAAGGACACTTGATGGAATGAGTACTGGGTGTTACATGCAACCATGAATAACTGAACTCTACCTCTTTTTAAAAAAATATATTTATTTGTTTATTTATCAGAGAGATAGAACATAAGTGGGGGAGCCGCAGGCAGAGGGAGGAGCAGGCAGAGGGGGAAGCCGGCTCCCGGCTGAGCAAGGAGCCCAATGCAGGACTCGATCCCAGGAGCCTGAGATCATGACCTGAGCCGAAGGCAGATGTTGGTGAAGTGTATGAAACTGATCATACACTATATATTAACTAACTGCATTAAAATAAAGTAAGGTTTAAAAAAGAGGAACAAATAAATCTTTAAATAAATAAACATATATATCGTTATGACAAAAAAGAAAATACACAGTATTAGAGAAGATAGTAAATCTTTAATTTATACAAGTATCTAATTATTTTTATTCTTTTTTTAAAAAATATTTTATTTATTTATTTGACAGAAAGAGATCACGAGTAGGCAGAGAGAGAGGGAGAGGGAAGCAGGCTCCCCACTAAGCAGAGAGCCAGACTCAGGGCTGGATCCCAGGACCCTGAGACCATGACCTGAGCCGAAGGCAGAGGCTTAACCCACTGAGCCACCCAGGCACCCCGTATTTTCAGATTCTTAATGATATAATCTAGCCTCTTCTGTGAATATGCATTTTACATAAGGTTTTATGCTCTAATATGTACACAATTCCTGATCAGGACTTTTTGCTAATGATCTTTTCAAAATCTTGATTGTTGCTTATTAATGAGAAAAGCTTTTTTTTTTTCTCAAGTAGGTGCAGGTACTTGGAAATAGAAAAGCAGACTTTCTCTATTAGCCAGAATTTCTATTTCATTCTTTTTTTTTAAAAAGACATTGATGCCTGTTTTTATTTTCATTTTTTTGAAGATTTTATTTATTTATTTATTTGACAGAGAGAGAGATCACAAGTAGGCAGACAGAGAGAGCAACAGAGAGAGAGAGAGAGAGAGAGAGAGAGAAGCATGCCCCCTGCTGAGCAGAAAGCCCGATGCGGGACTCGATCCCAGGACCCCGGGATCATGACCTGAGCCGAAGGCTTAACCCACTGAGCCACCCAGGCACCCATCTATTTCACTCTTGAAATCATTTCAATCCAATTGAACCTTTTAATAGTTTTAAAATAATGTTTCTTTTCTTCAGTTATCCACAAATGTTACTCTACTTCTTTAAATTTTTTTCTTTATGATTTGAATTATAATAGCAACACTACCAGGGTATGATTTTTTTTAAGCTCACTTTTCCAAAGTTGAATTTTTGCTTTGAACCCTCTAATCTTTGTCAGTGCACATTAATCTATTTTCACATGGTCCTTCCAAATTTCTATAAAGTATATTCATGGACCCAAAGAGGTCAGCTAATCTTTTTTCAACAAATCTACCATGTGAGAATGGTTTGTGGCAAAAACCTCAATTTGATTTTTTGCTTACAAACTTCAGAAAATATTATTGCTTTGGGTCAACTTACACACTTATGAAATAGCAAAGAGGGATGTTCTGATCTTTTGTCTTAAAACAAAGATGAAAACAGGTGGGACGTTAGTGCCTTTTATTTTAATTAGAGTCATCATACCAACAGTACAAAATTTCCCATGGAAATCAGATCAAAAGGCAAACTCTTACAACAGATAGGGGTTTGTCTGTATAAAACAATGTGTTACTAGAATCTCAGGATTTCATAACAAACTCTAGATGCAAAGCCTTTATATCTTCTTATCACTGTGTCTCACTATGCAAATTTCTTTGTTTCAAAATATTCATAAAAATGCAGTGCATGATCCTGGATTGGGTCCATTGGCTATAAATTATAGGACATTATCAGGAAAATTGGTGAAATTCGAATGAAATATGAGGATTATCTTGTGGTGATATATTAACATTGATGGTTGTTTCATGATTATGTAAGAGAATGTCCTTATTTGTACAAAAGCCCACTACAACATTCAGAAGAGATGGGTCTGCAACTTGCTTTCAAGTGTTTCAGGAAAAGAAGTTCTCTATACTGTTCTTGCAACTCCTCTTTAACTTTGTGACTGTTCCAAAATAAAAGATAATTCATGGGGTGCCTGGGTGGCTCAGTCATTAAGTGTCTGCTTTTGGCTCAGGTGGATCAAGTCCCGTGTTGGGCTGCCTGATCAGAAGCATGAAGCCTGCTTCTCCCTCTCCCACTTCCCCTGCTTGTGTTCCCTCTCTTGCTGTCTCTGTCTCTGTCAAATAAATAAATAAAATCTTCAAAAAAGATAATTCATGAAATATTTGCTTGGATATTTTAACTTGGAATCATCTGCTTGGCGTTGTTGCTTCTCTCAATAATTCTCCATGAAAATCAGACATTTAAGCTGAGAAATAAGGGCTTGTTAGGCACCCAAATCCAAATGTGTGATGATCCCCATGACTCATCATTCATGGACCTGGAGTTGGTCTTGAAAATATGATGACATTGCAGCTTTACTCCAAAAGTTGTCCATTGTGATACTGTGATGGTTAATTTTATGTGTCAACTTTGCCGGACCATGTGTTGCCCAGATATTTGGTCAAATATTATTCTTGGGATCATTTTGCTGAAATTAACATTTAAACCAGTAGATTGGGGAAAGCAGATTGATCCGAACGTGTGTGGGCCTCAGCCAGTCAGTTGAAGGCCTGAATAGAAGAAAAAAGCTGACTTTCCCCAGAATAAAGTAGAATTCTTTCTGCCTGACTCTCTTTGAACTGAGATATCAGCGTTTTCCTGGCTTCAGACTCAAATGAAACAATGACTCTTCCTGGTTGTGTTGGTCTTTGGACTAGAACTACACTGTCAATTCTCCTGGGTCTCCCACTTTCCAAGTCATCCTGCAGGTCTTCGGGCTTGTCCACCTCTATAATCGTAAAAATCAATTCCTTATAATAAATCTCATTATCTCTATATTTGCATCCTATCGATTGTCTTTCCGTGGAGAACCCTGACCAATACAGATTTGGGTACTGAAAGTGGTTCTAGAGGAACAGAATTTTAAGGATGAGTTTTCTGAATTAGTTCTGGGATTTCTGGAACTGAATATCTAATCTGATTACATTTAAAGACACTAATGACTCTATTCCAGGAATAAAGAGAGAACTGGTAGTCCATGGCAGGGACTTAAGGAGATAAAAAAATATCACCAGGTAATACTCCTAATCAACCACTTATAAGAAGAAAGGATCTGGGTGATCTTATATTTACTTTTGAACAAATTAACAAACATAATGAGATTGGCTGATTGCTCCTAATGTTACTGGACAAAGTTAGCCAGGGTTGGGGCTGGGGGCAGGGACCAGAAGATGAACCCAAGGATTTGAATTCCCAGTGCAAGAGCTATATAAATGACTTGAAAGCTTCTATGTCTGCCCTGGAGACCCTTATCTTCTGTAGCCACATGGCCAAGATGGCTGAAATTCAAACACAGAACCTCATTCTACAGCTGGCTGAATTATAAGACAAGTTGAACTCGCCACTCACAGGGTGCCTACCGTTAAAGTGAAAGCATTGATGGGGGAAGGAATATGATCCTGAGAGTTGGAATGGTGAGGCCAGGTCTCCTTGAGGAACACTG
The DNA here is from genome assembly GCF_922984935.1 of Meles meles. NCBI lineage: Eukaryota > Metazoa > Chordata > Mammalia > Carnivora > Mustelidae > Meles > Meles meles. Next base: position 46,364,349 of record NC_060087.1, on the reverse strand, counting down.
AGGAACACACAGATTTACAATGCTAATCTTTCTCTTAACCTTCCCCCAAAAGGGCCTCCAGCCTTTCCCCAGGCAGCACACAGCATCATTCCGACATTTCATGGAAACAGTGTTTACGTATATGTGATGGGGCCCGGACAAGCCCTGAGGGCACAAGTAAGTTACATGAAGAAGTAGCCCCAGTGTCTGTGCTCCTCACTCCTGCTATGCTACCTTCGCTCTCCCAGCCCACCCTTAGAGCCTCATGCGGGGTTCCTTACAATCAGCTGACAGAGGGAGAGAAGACTCAGCCCTGGTTTACAGATGGTTCTCCACAACAGGCAGCAGCACGCACGAGAGCTTGGGACAACCCTGAAGGCAGTGGTGAAAAGACATCTTCCCCATGGGGAGAAGTTAAGGTAGTGCACCTCATCATTCACTTTGATGGGAAGGAGAAACACCCAGTTGTGTGCTTATCTATCTGTCAGTTCATAGACTGTGGCCAATCGTTTGGCTGGATGGTCAAGAGACTTAGAGGAAACTTGACTGGAGAACTGGCGACAAGGACATTTTGGGAAGACATATGTGAAGAGACCTCTCTGAATGAGCAAACCATGTAGAAGATATTTGTGTTTCATGTGAATGGTCATTAAAGGGTGACCTCGACAGAGGAGAGTTTTAATAGTCAAGTGGATAGGATGACCTGTTCCCTGGCTCTCTGCTCCTTCACCCTTGTCACCCAATGGGCTCAGGAAGAAAACGGCCATCGTAGCAAGGATGGAGGTTGTGCACAGCATGGATTTCTCCTCATCAAGGCCAACCTGGCTCTGGCCACTGCTGAGTGCCCAAACTGCAAGCAGCAGAGACCAACACTGAGTCCCCAATGTGGCACCATTCCCCAGCATGATCAGCCAGCAACCTGGCGGAGGGTTGATTACATTGGTTCCCTTCCATTATGAAAGGGGCAAGATTCTGTTGTTACTGGAAAAGGATTGTTGTTGTTACTGGATATAGGGTTGCCTTCCCTGTAGTTAATGCTTCTGCCAAAACCACCATCTGTGGACTTACAGGATGCCTTACCCACTATCACACTATTTTACGCAGCATTGGTTCTGTCAAACAACTCACAAAAAAGGCAACAATGGGCCCATTTCTTTAGGGAATTCCCTACCATCAGAAAGCAGCTGGCTTCATGGAACAATGGAATGGCCCTTTGAAGGCTCAGTTATGGGGCCAGTTAAGTGGCACTAGCTGGCAGGGCTGGAGCAAGGTTCTCCAGAAGGTTGTATATGCTCTGAATCAGCATCAGCCCGTGGTGCTATTTCTCCCATTGCCAAAATTCATGGGTCCAGGAATCAAGGGCTGGAAATAAAGCGGCACCTCTCACTATTACACCCAGTGACCCAGTAACAAAAGTGTTAGCTTCCTATTCCAACAACCTTATTCTCCGCTGGCCTAGAGGCCTTAGTTCCAAAGGCAGGAAGGCTTCCACCAGGAGACACAACAATGAGTCTATTGAACCGGAAGCTAAGTCTGCCACTCCGACACTCTGGGCTGCCCAGGCCTCTGATTCAACAGGCAAAGAAGTTGTGTGGGCCACCAAGTTACTGTGGCTGTGTGATCAATCCTGACTACCCAGGGGAAATTGGACTGCTCCCCTACATTGGTAGTAGGGAATAGTCTGTCGGCGTATGGATGATCCTTTGTGGCATCTCTTAGCGTTACTGTGCTCTGGGATTAAGGTCAGTGGAAAACAGCAATTTGATCCAGGCAGGACTATTAATGGCCCAGATCCTTCAGGAATGAAGGTTTGAGTTACCCCACCAGTTAAGGTTCACAACCAGCTGAGATGCTTGTTAAAGGCAAAAGAAATATAGAGTGGGTAGTGGAAGAAGGGGGCTATAAATATAACTATGACCATGTTACTATTTACAGAAAGGAGGACTATTTTCTCCTTATTTTGATATCAATATATGTGGGTGTGTACTGTTTATCCCATAGCCTCTATCTATCATCTATCTATGTATTATCTATCTATATCTTTGTTTTTGCCCTCTTTTATCCCCTTATCATGTAGCATAAGATGTATTGCCTTTATATCAAGGTATTTCAGTGTGGTTAATTTTATACCAGAGGATTTAAGTTATGAAATATCAAAGAGAAAAGTTACCATCTCTCAAGGATTTTATCTTCCATTCTGGGGAAGTGGATAGTGCATTTTTGGTTATATGCCAGATACCTGTATCATCTTAGGGGGAAGCTTGACCTCATTATTGTCTTCATTTGGCAATTAAGTCTGGTTTAAGGAGATGTGTATAAGTGTCAAGTTGATGGGGGTAAACTTGTAATGGTTAATTCAATGTGTCAACTTGACTGGGCCACAGTTATTTGGCCATATTCTAAGTGTTTCCATTAGGGTGCTTTGGGATGGTATTGACATTTATATTAGTAGTCTGAGTAAAGCTGGTTGCTCTCCCTAATGCGGGTTGGACTCATCCAAATCCACTGAAGGCCTGTATAGAACAAAAAGACAGACCTTCCCCAGGGTAAGGGAGGATTCTTTCTGCCTGACTGCCTTTGAATGGGGACATCACCTTATTCCTGCCTTTTGAATCCTTTCCAGATTCAAAATGAAGTAGCAGCTCTTTGTGGGTCTTGAGCCTGCCAGCCTTTGGGCTGGAAATACACCATCAGTTCTCCTGGTTCTTCTTGCTGACTTACTCCACAGATCTGGGGGTTCTCAGCCTATCTGATTTGCCTGCGCCAATTCCTTATAATAAATCTATCCCTCCTTTTTTTCTCTCCCTTTCTCTCTCTCTCCCTCCCTCTCCATATACATGGATATAGGTTCTGTTTCTCTGGAGAACTCTAATACAGATTTAGAAATAAATATTTGTATAAATTACATCTATTTATATGTTAGGTTCTCAAAAAAGGTTTTTAATATCAGTATGCATTTATAATACTTTAAAATAAATTTCATTGAAAAATTTAAAAATCCACATGTGGTAAATGAAATATTAATTGTTGATTAATTTCCTAATTGAAAACTCTAAAAATTCTAAATATTCAAAATAAAGGTTACTTATATTCATGTATTAATATATTTTCAGTAACAGATTTTTTTCTGAAGCTGCAAGGGGTTATAACCAGCGCACTCTAATGAATTGACCTAATTAAATAATTCCAATATCACGTTTTCATATTTTTAGAGGAAATAATTCAGAATGAATTTCAATCAAAAATCAGCATGCGGCTAGTTGTTAACATCAAAATCCAATAATACAGAAAGACGGGGGAGAAAGAGAAATTGGGGAGAGAGAATTACAAAGAGAAAGTAGAGAGAGAATAAAAAAGGATGAAGAAAGGAAGGCAGGGAGGCTGGCAGGCAAGAAGGGAGGGGGAGAAGGAGAAATGGAGGGAGGGAGAGAGGAAGCAGAAAGAAAATGGGGGAAATAACTGAGAAAATAAGCAAAATCAACTGTGCTCCTTTTAGCAGCACTGAACAGTAGATGCCCATGACTCTGATAACAAAGATGTAACTTATGTAACTTCTGTGTTACTTGAAAAAAATGGTAAAAAGAACAGAGTGAATCTAATACAATATTTTTTTTTAATTTTTAAGATTTTATTTATTTATTTGACGGGGCGGGGGGGGGGGGGACAAGAAAGGGGTGTGGGAGAGGGAGACGCAGGTTTCCTATGGAGCAGGCAGCCCCCGGCGGGGCTCGATCCCAGGATTCTGGGATCCTGACCTGAGCCAAAGGGAGACGCTTAAAGACCGAGCCACCCAGGCGCCCCGCAATTTTATTTTATTTTGTTTTATTTATTTTTAAAAAAGATTTTATTTATTTATTTGGCAGAGAGAGAGAGAGACAGTGAGAGCAGGAACACAAGTGGGAGAGGGAAAGCAGGCTTCCCGCTGAAGCAGGGAACCCTACGTGGTGGGGCTCGATCCCGGGTGGGATCATGATGTGAGCCAAGGGCAGACACTTAAAGACTGAGCCACCCAGGTGCCCCACAATTTTAAATGCCATACATATGCACACAAGACAGGAGCAAAGTGAAAATCAGATCAAGTGAAACAATTCCCAGAGATCAAAGGAGTCCTACATGGTGCAGCCTGCACAGAGCTTCTCTCTGAAATTTAAGTTTTTCGTATCAGAGTAATAACCACTGGATCTAAAGAAGTTCACAGAGGGAACCACCGAATACTGTACTGTTCAAACATGGTTTCAAACCATTTTACTTATTTTCTTACAGATTTTATTTATTTATTTATTTTCTTACAGATTTTATTTATTTAATTGAGAGAGAGAGAGAGAGAGAGCGAGCACTAGCAGGGCAGAAGGAGAGGGAGAAGCAGGCTCCCCAAGAAGCAGGGAGCCTGCTGTGGAGCTCGATCCCAGGATTCTGGGATCATGACCCGAGCCCAAGACAGACACTTAACCCACTGAGCCACCCAGGTGCCTCAGTTTCCAACTAATTTAAAACAGGTTAAAGAAAAGTTGTAGATGTTTGTTAGAGATATTTTTTAAAAAACATTTAGCATTATTTAAAAAATTACAGCTATCAATAACTACCCCCCCCCAAGACACGCTTTGCAGCACTGTAAGATACCTGAGCACATGGGTTGGAAAACTTCACTTTAATGAGTGAGGGCTTATATTTTTGCCCTTGGAGGCTTAGCGTTTTACCTTTTCTTTTTGGGTTTAATGTTGTGATGAACACCCTCACATATGTCCCCTTATGTCTCTGTGTATTTCCCTGGGACTTACTATCCCCATGGGCAGAACTGCTGGGTTATATACAACATGCATATTTCACTTGACAATGTACTGTCAGGCAGTCCTTCAGAACCGCTGCCCAACTCCATACTCCCCCCAGCCACACAGGTGCGTTTGTAGGTCCTCACATCCCCGCCATCACTTGTCATCATCCTGCTTTCTAATTTTGTCAATCTCATAGATACGAAGTCATATCTCACTGTTATTTTAACATCCCAGATTTTCAGTGATCTTGAATATCTCATCTTATGCTGTTGGCTTTTCAAATTTTTCATCTTCAAACTGCTTATTCTACACTTTGCTCAATTTTATATTGGTGGTGGTGTTCTCATTGATTCATGCAAGGTGTTTATATATTCTGGATATTAAATCCCTTGTTGGTTTCTTTAAAAAAAGATTTTTATTTATTCATTTGACAGAGAGATAGAGAGCACAAGCAGTGGGAACAGCAGAGGAAGAAGAAGCAGGCGCTCCACTGAGCAGGGAGCCTGATGCGGAGCTTGTTCCCAGGACCCTGGCATCATGACCTGAGCCGAAGGCAGATGCTCAACAGGCTGAGCCACCTAGGTGTCCACTTTGTTGGTTTTGACATTGCAAATATCCTCTTCCAATCTGTAGGTGTCTTGCCATTGTCCATAATGTCTCTCATTAGGCAAGAATCCTTAACTTTGATGCAATCAAATTAATCAACTCTTTACTATATAGGTTACAGTCTTGAAGTTTCATCTCAGAAGTTATTCCAAGCCTTTTGGTCACAAAGATATCCTCCTACAATTTCTTCTATTAACATTAGAGTTTTGTCTTCCACATTTAGGTCCTCTATCCAGAGTGCAGTTTCATATGTGGTTGGAGGTGGGGATATGGTTTTATTTTTCTCCATGACACTCACGAGCCAGGGTTTTCAAAACCATCAACTAAATAACTGTCCTTTCTCCATTGATTTCTCATACGCTAGGTTCCTTTATACACACAGGTCTCCATCTATGTTGTTCTATTGGTCTACTTTTCTGTTTTTGTGCCAAAGCTACACAGTGTATATTATTAAATTCAAAGAAACAAGAAAGAAATCATTATGATAAGGCAGAAATAAATGAAATTGAGAACAAAAGACAATAGTAAAAATTGGCCCAAACAAATCTGGTCTCTGAAAAGACTAACAAAGGAGAACAGGGACACCTGGGTGGCTTGGTGGGTTAAGTGTCTGTCTGGCTCAGGTCATGATCCTGGGGTCCTTGGGTCTGGCTCCCTGCTCAGCGGGGAGCCTGCTTCTCCTTCTCCCGCTCCCCCTGCTTGTGTTTCTCTTTCTCTTTCTGTAAAATAAAATTTTAAAAGTCTTTAAAAAAGGAGAACACATCTCTGACAAGAGTGATCAAGGAAAAAACGAGAAAATTTTAAAACTCAGATGCAGAATAAAAAGGGGGCAGTAACTATGACAAAATAGATTTTTCCAAAAAGAAGCATGAATGATATGCCAATGAATTTGAAAACCTAGATGAAAAGGATACATTCTTAGAAAACCAGACATGTTAAAATTGGCACAAAAAAGAGAGGTCTTTAGCAGTCCAATGAGTATTCGAGAAATAGAAATGGTAGTCAAAGAACTCTCCTTCTTCAAAACCCTAGTTGGTTTTGTAGGCGAGTTGTAGCAGACTTGTGGGTTTCTGATTTTATGCATGACAAAAGAGTGAAACCTATCCATTTCACTTTTTGAGCCTACTGTAACCTAGATTGTAAAACCAGATAAGGAGAACCCAAGAAAAGAAAATCCTAGGGTCATTACATTTATGAAATAAAAATCCCAAATAACATGTTAGCTAACAGATATTAACAGTATATTCAAAAGCTGATGATCAGATAGAGTTTACCTCAGAAATATAAAGATGTTATGGCTCAACATTAAAAGTCACCATATAAATGGTCTAAAGGATAAAAGTCATAAGATTAGCTCAACTAATGCAGAGTGAGCCTTTGAGATACTCCTTTTTTATGTTGAAGTGAATGCCTTAGCTTTATTTTTAAGAAGTAGGTGTGGAGGTGGGTTTCATTACTACTGAATTCCATTTCAGGATAGTAAAATGTACCTGGAGTCCTATGTGTGGAGACTTACTGCTCTTAGGTAATGCTGAGGCATACTGAGGACCAACATAACACTGTCAAGTTAATGGGGCCTGGAAAGGGACAGTCCAAGCTGTCTGTTGCTGATGGTGGGTGAAGGCAGAATTTGGGGGAATTGGAGTGTCCTGAGACAGAAAAACAAAGTATTGATCAGACCAACCTCAAAGAAGCCTGAACTGGATTCATGGAGAGGATGACAGCGGCTTTAGAACTCTAGCAAAAAGGGGTGACATACTCAGCGGCACGGTATGGGTCCTGATCATGATGGCAGACCTGTCTGCTCTTAGAAACACATCTGCTAAGGCTCCTGGGTGGCTCAGTCATTGGGCATCTGCCTTCAGCTCAGGTCATGATCCCAGGGTTCTGGGATCGAGCCCTGCCTCAGGCTCCCTGTTCAATGGGGAACCTGCTTCTCCTTCTCCCTCTGCCCCTGCTTGTGTTCCCTCTCTCACTGTACCTCTCTCTGTCAAATGAATAAAAAAATCTTTGAAAAAAAAAAGGGAATACATCTGCCCAGGGGCGCCTGGTTGGTTCAGTCAGCTAAGCATCTGCCTTTGGCTCAGGTCATGATCCCAGAGTCCTGGAATGGAGTCCCCTATTGGGCTCCCTGTTCTGCAGGGAACCTGCTTCTCCCTCTGCCTCTACCTCTCTCTCTTTCATGAATAAATAAGTAAAGTTTTTTAAAAATTAAAAAAAAAACACATCCGCCTGACTTTCTTACCAGAATAGGGCTATTGCATAGATTCTGAGTTGGCATTAAGATGCCCAATTTGTGGAGGACATTGATAACAGGATCTCTTCCCTCTTCTGCCAGTTTTGAAAGTGGGCCCTGGGACAGAGAGGTGGCAACAGGTGCTGTGTAATTTTGACTTAAACGGGTGTGTCCTAAGCAGCTGCCATCCCTTGTTAAGGCCAGCTGTCCACCAGCTGACTCGGACTTCTGCAAGTGCCCAACCCAGAAAGTCAGCTATTGTGGGTCAGATCAAATTGTTACAGATGGCAGGGGGAGGTCCGGTTACCATCCGACTTGCCTACAGCTCATTACCCTGTTTAATTTGCAAGAAATAGTTCTACCAGATATGTTAGTAGACCTGCACGCAGGGGTTAGCCAGGAAGGCACATACCTCAGTGAGGCATCCCACGGTAAGAGGGAGTCATTTCATCACATAAGGAATACTTGCCTTGATCTTGATTTCAACTGCAGCAAATAGATCTGACAAGGCAAACTGAACACGGAGTGACAACACAGAATGTGTGACTTTAATACAGGGGGAAAATGTTCATTTGTCCATCGAAGGAGACAGGGATACTAAGACTGGGTCACAAAAGGAGGCGTAGTGTGGTTACAGGTGATCTGAGTAGACTCATGGTAACCCCCGTGATTTTTTTCCAGGCTGAGGTTTACTCGAGCACTCATTTGTCCAAAAGCCAGATTTTAGTTTCTTGTCTTTAAACTACAGAGGCAATTTCCGGAGCCCCTGCGTGGCTTAGTTGGTTGAGTGACTGACTCCTGATTTCGGCTCAAGTCGAGATCTCAGGGTCGTGAGATCAAGCCCCATGTGAGGCTCTGCACTCACCATGGAGTCTTCTTGAGATCTCTCTTTCTGTCTCCCTCTGCCCCTACTCCTCCTTGCATGCATTCTATAAACAAACAAACAAACAAACATCTCTAAAAAAATAAACTACAGAGGCAATTTCCAAGACATGGTCCAACATGGGACTGTACCTCCAGCGTATGAGGGTATATGGTCTTTTCCTCTTATAGGGACAGGAGTCTATTTCCCTTCTTTCTCTGCTCGTTTTTGGTTTTACTGTAAAACGGGCTGATGAGCCAAGGGCTGCATTTGGATTTCTTCAGGAACACTGGGCAGTAGTTCCCAGATGAAACTTTGGAGAAATGACCACTCAGAGGGAACTTCAAAATCCTCCATCTTGAAAACCTTTCTGTAGCCACCATCTGCTTGGTCATAATAATCTTTTGGATATTCATGTGATTTGACTTTGTACCTATTGGTCTTGGACCAGATTTTTTAAAAAAAGAGTTTATTTATTTATCTGAGACAGAGAGAGCATGAGTAGGGGGAGAGGCAGAGGGAGAAGCGGACTGCCAGCTGAGCAGGGAGCCTGATGCAGAACTCGATCCCAGCACCCTGGGATCAGGACCTGAGTGGAAGGCAGACGCTTAACCAACTGAGCCACCCAGGTGCCCCTGGACCAGATTTAATAAGGCCCAGCTTTGATCACATTCAATATTGAGGTGCAGAAGTTAGAGAAAACTGTACCCCACTGGTCGTATCACATTGTTATCTTTGATCAGTAGAATGCGTATCTTTTTTTCTTTTATATCTTTTTTTCTTGATTCAAGCATTCCATTTTCCCTTCCTTCTCCACTCCCATTTCCAACCCCTCTCTCCATAGGAAGACATTCTAATGCATTTATTGTGATCCTCTTTGATTCTATGTGTTCCTTCAGGGGTAAATATTACTAAGTTTGAAAACTGTGTTTCTTTTAAAATTTTAATTGCACTCAACATATGGAAAAGTTTCTGAAACTTATTTCTACAGTTTAAGGAAAAATAATAAACCACTTATATATCCACCAAGAAGGTTAAGAGCTAGAACATTAGAGTATTTTAGAAGCCTCCTGTGTATTCCTTCATGTATCCTCTTCCTCTGTCCCAGACGAAACCATTATCCCGAGCTTTAGATGATCATTCTCTTGCTTTTCCTGAAAATTTTACCTCCCCTGTATGTATCGCTAAGCAATGCACCTTTTGTTTTGAAAAAATGTGAGTGGCCACCACACAGCTAGCTGGTCACTGAGGTTATTATTAGGTGAAGATGCCCAGGCATGCATAACCTGGCCATAGTCTGGCTTCAGCTTTACAAGAGTTTACAAAAGACACTTCTGGGGAAGTCAGTGGGTAAGGTTATGAGTGAGTCTGGGGAAACAGACCCATAGCTCACCAGTTAGGGCACCAGGGGGCTGTTGTGTGAACCAGAAATTAGTTGTCTGGTAAAAATATGGTTTGTTGGGGAGTGGGCCCCTCTGAATTCTCTGCTTTTCTTTCAAAGATCTATTTACTTATTTTAGAGAGAGGGGAGAGAGTATGCTACTAGGGGCATAGACAGAGGGAGAGGGGAAGCAGACTCCTCTCTTGCCCCCGCTGAGCGCAGAACCCACCCAATGTGGGTGGGTTGTGGGGCTCTGTCTCCGGACCCTGAGATCATGACTGGAGCTGAAACCAAGAGTCAGACGTTTAACTGACTGACCCACCCAGGCTCCTCTGAATTCTCTACTTTTTAAATTAACATAAAATTAACATATGGGGTTATGTTAGTTTCAGATGTACAACATAATGATTCAATAATTCTATACATTGCTCAGTGCTCACCATGATAAGTGTAGTCATCATCTGTCACCAAACAACATTTTCACAATCTTATTGACTCTATTCCCTATGCTGTACTTTGATCATCTCTGTAACTTATTTCTTTAGTAAGTAGAAGTCTGTACTTCTTAATCCCCTGCACCCATTTCACACATCCCCCTACACACCTCCCCTCTGACAACCACCTGTTCTCTGAGTTTAAGCCTGTTTCATTGTTTCTTTTTTCTTTGTTGTTTGTTTCTTAAATTACATATATGAGTGAAATCATATAGTATTTGTATTTCTGTCCAACTTATTTCACTTAGTATTATACCCTCTAGGTCCATCTATGTTATTACAAATGGCAAGATCTTATTCTTTTATATGAGTGAGTAATATTCCATTGTATATATATACACCACTTCTTTATCCACTCATCTATTAATGAACACTTTGGTCACTTCCATATCTTGACTACTGTAAATAATGCTACAATATTACAATATTTTGAATTACTGTTTTCATTTTCCTTAGGTAAATATCCAGTAGTGGAATTACTGGATCATATGGCATCTCTATTTTTAATTTGTTTTTTAAAAGACTTATTTATTTATTGTGGAGAGAGAGAGAGTGCAAGTGGGAGGGGGAGGAGAGAGAATCTCAAGCAGACACCAAGCTGAGCATGGAGCCTGACACAGGGCTCGATCCCATGACCCCAAGATCATGACCTGAGCCAAAACCTAGAGTTGGACACTCAAGTGATTGCACCACCCAGGTGCCCCTTTAACTTTTTTTTAAAGATTTTTAAAATTTATTTGAGAGAGAGAGAGCATGCAAGTGGGGGGGAGGGGCAGAGGGAGAGAAAGAACCTCAAGCAGACTCTGCACTGAGCATGGAGCCTGACATGGGCCTGATCTCATGACTCTGAGATGATGACCTGAGTCGAATCAAGAGTTGGATGCTCAACCAAATGAGCCACCCAAGCACCCCAAGTTTTAATTTTTTTGAGGAACCTCCATACTCTTTTCTACAGTGGCTGCAGCAATTTGCATTCCCATCAACAGTGCAGGACAGTTCCTTTATTTCCAAAACCTCATCAACACTTCTTATTTCTTATCTAAAAAGAGAGAATCAAAAGACTCTAGCCATTCTGACAGGTTTGAGGTGATATCTCACTATGGTTTTGATTTGCATTTCCCTAATGATCAGTGATGTTGAGCATCCCTTCATGTATCTGTTGGCCATCTGGATGTTTTCTTTGGAAAAACATCTATTCAAGTCCTCTGCACAGATTGTTTTTTTGTTGTTGTTGTTTTTGTGGCTGAGTTGTGTAAGTTCTTTATGTATGTTGGATACAATCCCTTATCAGATATATCATTGCAAATATCTTTTCCCATTTAGTAGGCTGCCTTGTCATTGTGTTGATGCTTTCCTTGCTGGGCAAAAGTATTTTATTCTGGTGTAGTCCCAGTAGGTTATTTTTGCTTTTCTTTTCCTTGCTTTTGTTTTGCTTTTGTTTCCTTGTTCTCCTTGCCCGAGAAGACATATCTAGAAAAATGTTAAAATGGCTAATGTCAAACAGATAACTGCCTAGGTTTTCTTCTAGAAGTTTTATGGTTTGGGGGCTCATAGTTAGGTCTTCAATCCATTTTGAGTTTATTTTTGTGCGTGATATAAGAAAGTGGTCCAATTTTATTCTTTTGCACGTAGATGTCCAGTTTACCCAGCACCATTTATTGAAAAGACTGTCTTTTCTCTGTTGTATATTCTATATTCTTGTCTCCTTTGTTGTAGATTTTTTTATTATGTTATGTTAGCCACCATTAACCACCAAAACCATTTAGTCACCAAAACCATTTATTAGTTTTTGATGTAGTGTTCCATGATTCATTGTTTGTGTATAACACCCAGTGCTCCATGCAGTATGTGCCCTCCTTAATACCCCTCACGGGGCTAACCCACCCGCCCCACCCCTCTAAAACCCTCAGTTTGTTTCTCGGAGTCCATAGGCTCTCATCGTCCATCTTTCCCTCTGATTTCCCCACCTTCATTTTTCCCTTCCTTCTCCTAATGTCCTGCATGCTATTCCTTATGTTTCACATATAAGTGAAACCATATGGTGTCTTTCTCTGCTTGACTTACTTCACTTAGCATAATTCCATTGAGTTCCATCCATGTCATAGCAAATAGTGGGTATTCATCCTTGTAGATTTTTTAAAAGATTTTATTTATTTATTTGACACAGAGAGATCACAAGTAGGCAGAGACAAAGGGAAAAGCAGGCTCCCCACTGAGCAGAGAGCCCGATGTGAGGCTCAATCCCAGGACCCTGAGATCATGACCTGAGCCAAAGGCAGAGGATTAACCCACTGAGCCACCCAAGTGCCCCTTATCTTTGTAGATTTTTAAAAAGACTTTATTTATTTATTTACTTGAGAGAAAGAGAGAGAGAAAGCACAAGCAGGGGGAAGCTGCCAGCAGAGGGAGAGGGAGAAGCAGGTTCCTGGTCATGATCTTGGGGTCGGGGGATTGGGCGCCATATCGGACTCCGCACTAGGCATGGAGCCTCTGAGATTCTCTCTCTCCCTCTCCCTCTGTCCCTCCCCCTGCTCTCTCTCAAAAAAATATCTCTTGAACTTTCGCTTTTAACATGGTTTCCTCAAATTTGCCTCACCACCAGTCTGATCCCCTCCTCCTGTCCATATCCTCCAGATTGTGTCTGGGATAGTGACTAAGACTGAGACTTTTGCCAAACTCCAAGAGGGCCCAAGAAACTTTAAAACAGAGATTGAAAGCATTTCTGATGCAGTGAGTCCTACCTCTGAGAGCATGAATCCTGGCAGCAGCCTTGCTGCTCAACAGACGCAGGTTCCCGGCCTGAAGAGCTGTCACACCATTTAAAGCCTCTCAGTATCTGAAGATAAAAGCATTATTAAATGCTTAGGAAATCCCTTGCCCCGAATTAATCCCTCACTGTCACTGTTCCCCCATTGGGTGTTGCTGTGCACTAAGGAAATAGCCAAAACAGGCCACCTCTCAAGAGGGGTCCGCCCTTAAACACTACTTCCCATGTTCCCACTGAAGAATCCTATCCCATCCTATAGGGCTGAGGGAGAGTGAGAATGACTGCAACCCCAGGGAAGCCTAAAGGAAGCAGGTCACAGGAACATCGTGGTCTAGATAAGGAATCCAGGGACATTGGAAGCTAGTGTGGACAAGCTCATGGGCAGTCATGTCTGACCAACTTTTCATAACTTTTCTGAGGAGTTTGAACACCTTGACATGTTGGAGGCCCACAAACTCCTCATATCTGTGTTTAGGTGTTAGAGTATCTCAGTATGATCTCATAGAAAGACAGGTGTACAGTAATCATAGTTAGGCAGGTTAGTGCACATCATGTTGCTTCCTGTCTTTGGGTCTTTGCCCAGGCTGTACCTTTTGCCTGGACTATCCTCCTCCCTTCTGTCTGGGATCAGAAGGCCCTTGTTAGTCATCCAGAAGCTTCTTTCTTATATTTTTAAAGCTCAGTTGATATGCCATCTCTTCTAAGAAATCTTCCCTGGTCCCCTGACCTGACTTCTGTGTTCCTCAGAGGCTCTCACAGTTTATTGTACCCATGGCTACTGCACTGGCCACACTGAATTACAGTTCTTTGTCAGGGGACACACCTTCTTCATCTCTGGGTCCTCAGTGCAGAGCAGGAGGCCTGACACACAGCAGGTGGTCGGTCAATTTTGCTAAATTAAAGTTAGAACTAGTTGGATTGTTATACTGGTAATGATGAGTGAATTTATGTTGACTTGGAGAGAGAACTCTCTAGAGGCAGGCTATAGGGCCCTGTGTATACTGATGGCATTCTGATGAAGTCAGTGGGTGATGAAGGCAGTAGTTTACACCTTAGACAACAGAATTAGAATCTCAACAGTCATGGGCAAGCAGATACACTGGAGCCATGTTTGTCCCCAATGAGTTTAGGGGGGAAAGTCAGGACTAAAACTCACAACCTATTGCAATCTTGACAATGGGGGAGAAAGGGGCAGGGTTTTGTTTTTTTGTTTTTGTTTTTGTTTTTTTTTTTTGAGCTGAAAATTAGCTCCTCATGTTGTCCACCATTATAACAGTACTTACTATGTTCCAGGGTCTGTATCAGCTTCTGCACCCCAACTAGTAACAGAAAAAGTCCAATGAGGGTGATTTGCTTGACCCAGGACCAAGAAACAGTTTCTCACAAAGCAGAAGAAAGGGGGATCCTGTCTGGGATCAGAAGGCCCAGTGAGAGCTGGGGCTTTGCTTTTCACCAGGTAACAGGCAGGCTGACAATATAGCAGTGTGAGGGGTGTTTGAGAAAGAGGCAGGTCCACCTTCAGGAGCCTCAGGGCATACAGTCAGTCATAGAGAACACAGGTCTTTGTCACCAGCCTACCAACTAGGAATTTACTTCTTGAAAGAACCCAGGAGCTATCCTTACCGCTTCTTCACAACCCTCACCCTTCTGAACAATGACATCCATGCTCCTTATCATGGCACGAAAGACCTTTGTGACTAGCCTAGTTCTCAATGCATTTCTCTATCATGCACATTCATTAATTAACAATTAATTAATACAGTTTATTCCATAAATATTTATTGAGTGTCTACTAAATATTACTATGCACTGTTTTTCTTGGCACTGGCGATACAATAGTGAACAAAACAAAATCCCTGCTTTGTGGAGCTTACAGTCTACCGGGAAAAGACAAACACTAATCACAATAAATAAATAGAAAATATATCAGGTGGTGATCAATGTTCTGTACAAAAACATAAGACATCAAGAAGGGTAAGGGGTTAGAAAACACTGGTGAATGGGACTAGTTTGATCAGGGAATGCTTCTTTAGGGAGGTGAGGTTTAAGCATACTAGAAATGGGTGGGAAACTCATGAGACTGTATGCAAAGAAGAGTGTTCTGGTAGTGAGAACAGCAGGCACAACAGCTCTGAAGGGGGAGGGTACCTGATATGTTTGAGGAACAGCAAAGAGGCCAGGGTGGTTAGGAAAGAGTGAGTAATGGGAAAATTAACAGGATATGAGGTCAGCAAGGGCACAAGGACAACATTGTGTGAACCGTTGGGCCATGGTGAGGGCTTTGGCTTCTCTTCTGAGGGAGCTGGGAGCCATGGGAGAATTTTGAGCAGAAGAGAGACATGATATGATATGGATTTTAAAAGGAATTTCAAAGAATTAGTAATAGGCATGATAACACTGGGCAAAAGAAACAAAGATGATTACTAGGAAAACAAAAAGGTATACAATAGAGGATATATAATCAGAGTGTACTATGTGGTATAGATGTGAACAATAATGACAAAGTCATACTTATGCAAACAGTGATTATTGGCTGAACAAAAAGGGTATAAAATGTTCTTTTTAAATAAAAGATGGAACCACAAAGGTGAGAAAGCAACAAGAGACTATTAGGGATGACTAGGCAAATTAGAAAACAAAAAATACACAGCTTGTACACATGAAAAATATACTTATTGAAATAAAAAACTCAATAGACAGATTAAATAGAGCTAACTGACAGAGAGAGCTGAAGAGAGAATCAGTAAACTAAAAGATATATCTGAAGAAATTGATAAGAATGAAATGCAGGAAGACAAAGAAATAGAAAATATCAACAAGACATTATGAGATATGGAAGATACAATGAGGCCCAAAACATGATTGACTGGATTCTAAGAAAGAAAATATGGAAAGGGTGGAAGAAAGACAATATTTGAAAAGATAATGGCTGAGAATTTTCTAGAAGTTATGAAAAACATGAATGCAAAAGCATGAAGCAATTTCCAAAGCAGAATAAAAAAGAATACATGCCTAAACATGTTAGAATGAAACTGCATACCCCCTTGCATATCCCCCTCTCATAGAGAGAGAGAGAGAGAGAGAGAGACAGACAGACAAAGGGAATTTCTTAAAAGTAGCCCAAGTAGAAGAAAACAAAAACACCTACCAAAAATAGCAATTAGACTGACAGCAGACATCTAAATACTTATAACAAATTATTTTTAAGAATGAGGATAGAATAAAGACATTTGCATACAACAACAACAACTGGGAGAATTGAACACCAAGAGACCTGTACTAAAAGAACATCTAAACATTATATTTATGATAAAAGAAAATGATCCCAGAATGATGGTCTGAGACGCAAGAATGTATGCATGTAAATCCAAACAGGTATGAAATAATATTAATGATGATATAGAATTTGTGAGGTTAGGAAAAAAAGAGAAACAAACTAACATATTCAAGACAATAGCATGTGGTAAAGAGAGGAATGACCAGAGTTGAAGGTTCCTGCATTCTTCAAGAGGGAGGTTAAAATGCTATTTAACTTTAGACCTTGTAAGTTACACATGAATGGTAAAAGTTCAAGGATAAGCACAGAAAGAATAAAAAAAAAGAATGTGTAAATTTCAAATAGTACAGAGGGAAAAGTTGAATAAGAAAGCAAATAGGGGCGCCTGGGTGGCTCAGCGGGTTAAAGCCTCTGCCTTCAGCTCAGGTCATGATCCCAGGGTCCTGGGATCGAGCCCCGCATCGGGCTCTCTGCTTGGCTGGGAGCCTGCTTCCTCCTCTCTCTCTCTCTGCCTGCCTCTCTGCCTACTTGTAATCTCTATCTGTCAAATAAATAAATCTTTAAAAAAAAAAAAAAAGAAAGCAAATAAACAAATCTCAAAACTAAAAAACAAGCCAGAAAAGGGAAAAAAAAGCATAGAAAAGGTGGTGGTAGGAAATAGAAATAAAGAAGTACAATGGTAGAAACGAGTCCAAATATATCATAGAAAATGGAAACAGACTAAACTTGCCCATTAAAAGAGATCATCAGATTAGATTTTTTAAGGGTCCAGCTGTATGCCATTCTCAAGAGATATAATTAAAGCATAAGGGTATGAAAATGTTAAACAATGAAAGGATAGAAAATTGTATACCACACAAATCCAAACAAGAAGAAAAGCTTGTGTTAAGGTAAGATAAGATAGACTTCAGAAAATGCACTATTGAGAATAGAGAAGGTCATTACATATTTACCAGGAATGTATAACGATTCTTCATTTGAATATTCCTAATAAAATATCCTCAAAGTATATAAAATTTTTAAAAAGAACTATAAGGAGAAACAGACAAATCCACCATCATAGCTGAAAATGAACACACCTCTTACAATTACTGGCATAGCACGACCAAAAAATCAGTGTAAATATAGAAAATCTGAACAATACAATTAACAAACTTGATAATAGACATGTGTAGAACTCCGTATTCAACAATTAGAGAACATACATCTTATAAAGCACATAGGAAACATTCAAAAATATTGATCATGTATTAAGCCATAAAACAAGTCTTAATAAATTTCAGAGTTATCACACAGACCACATACTCAGACCATAATGCAATTAAGATAGATTTCAGTAACAAAGAGATACATTAAAAGTTCCCCGCACATTTAGAAATTTATAAACACATTTCTATATCACTCACCAAAGAAGTGACCACAATGGAAATGTTGAAGTACTTGGAACCAAACAGTAATGAAGTATGACATGTTTGAATGTGTAGAAAAGTTGTGTTTGGAAGGAAATGTATATCCTTAAATGCACACATTATAAAACAAGAAAGACGGAAAATTAGTGAGCTCCATGTCCAACATAAGAAATCAGAAAAAGAACAACAGAATAAATCCAAAAAATGTGGAAGGAAGGAGATCAAAAAAGATAAGAGCAGAAATTAAAGAAATAGAAAACAAAGACACGATAGAGAGGAGCAACAGAGCCAAAAGTTGGTTCTTAGAAAAGACTAATAAAATAGACAAACCTCTGGTGAGATTGATCAAGAAAAAAAGTGAGAAGGCACAAATAACCAATATTAGCAATGAAAAAGGAGACATGGTTACAGATTATATACAGCAGAGGATTTTTTAAAAAGGGAACTTTATGCCAATAAATTAAAAAATGTAGATAAAAGGGACCAATTCCTAGAAACTGGTAACTTACCAAAATTGACTCGAGAAGCAAAAAGAAATCCCGAATAGCCCTCTAATTACTATAGGAATAGAAGAAGCAGTTAGAACTCTTCCTACCAAAAATAAATAAACAAACAAACAAATAAATAAAAAGAACAAAAACTAGGAGGCAGAACTTTCCAGGTGATAACGTGGATCAGGGGTAGGTGAAAAAGTATTGATCCCTTCAGCCCTGGAGGTGTCCCCGTAGGCCTTAAGGCAGTGGAGAAGCCAGGCAGGCCCCTTCTCTCTATGGGTAGCTTCCTGTGGAGATCCTTACGGGGTGGTCCTTAGTGAAATGGGGCCGGACAAATTCCTCTACAGTCCCCGTGGGTAGTGAGCACGAATGCAGAACACCAAGCACTCAGTTACTGCTTTGTGGGAAGTGTGCTAAGCAGAGCCAAGGTGAAGCTCTATCACTTGGACAGCCTCTTCAGTAGCCAGCTTCTGTGGTGTTCTGTTCACTGAGGACAAGGGGGCCGTGCAGCTGCTGGAGGAGTCTGCGTTCCAGTTGCCAAGAAACGCCGCCACACACAGCCGGAGTTGTGACTGGCTGGTGCGGAGCTGGGTGCAGGGAGGCCAAGCAGGGGCTTCTGGAGGGTGTAGCTCCAGGTGGCAGCCCCAAAACTCTGTCTTCACGAATACCAGATACTTCTATCCGTTTGCAGCTGATGAGCCCTTTTAATGGTGTCCAAGCTAGCTGCAGGGTGATGGTTCTAACAGGGATGCATGTTCTGCAAATAAGAGCTTCATCATTATTTCAAAATAATTAATATGAAAGAGTTCAGTCGGATTTGAAATCTAATCACACTGTCAAGAAATTTTAACAACATATTTGTCAGTAAAACAAAAAAGGCTGCTATCATCTCAATTGTTAAACATTTCTGAACATGTTAAAAATTGGTTCTAAATACTTTATCACTTCTATTGTACAGAGAGATTCTTGGTGGTGGTGACTGTTAAGAATTTGAAGAACATATCATTAAAAAGTCTTGATCAGAATTGTGTGTAGCCATTTCAAGCATAAAACTTGATATAAAATAAACATGTTATGGGAGCAGACTTCAAGTTTCTCATTTAAATTTTTGAAAAGATTTTATTTAGAAGTTGCATATTAATTCGATGTTAAAAAAGCAAAACACCAGGGCAAGATGGTTTTACAGGAGAATTCTACCAAACAGATCGTTCCAAAGTCATATAGCATCTTCCAGAATATTGTAAAAAAGGGAACACCAACTCATTCTAGGATACCAGCAGAACTTGAGGCCAAAAGCAAATTATGATAGCATGAGAAAGGAAAATTAAAGACCAATTTTACTCATGGACACAGATACAAAAATCCTAAACAAATATTAACAAACTAAATCTAGTACCATATTATAAGGAAAAGATCATGACCAAGTAGTGTTTACACCAGAAACGCAAAGGTAGTCTACCACGAGGAAAATCCGTATGCATTTACCACATTATCATATTATTGAGAAAAAAAACCCATAATGATCCTAAGAAATAAAAAAGGTATTTGATATTAAAAAATTCAACACCTTTTGGTGATTTTAAAACAATAATAAAAACTTCTTAGCATAGTGACAGGTTGGCACTTGCAATCTGCTAACACCTGGAGGAATCTTCAGCAAATATCGTTCTCAATAGGGAAAAAAGTTAGTGGTTTTTCTTTCAAAATACCCAACAAGACAAGGATGCCCACTACTGTCTTTTCTCTTGAACACTGTACTGAAGGGCCTGTCCATCTCAGTAACACAAGAAGAATAAATGAAAGGCATAAAGATTGGAAAGGAAAAAAACAAATTGTCATTATTTATAGCTGATATTGTTGTCAACATAGAAAACACAAAAGAATATACAGACAGTAATGATGTACTATACATTGGTTAATTGAATTTAAATTAAAAAAAAAAAAGAAAAGTGGGGTGCGTGGGTGGCTCAGTGGGTTAAGCCTCTGCCTTCGGCTCAGGTCATGATCTCAGGGTCCTGGGATTGAGCCTCACATCAGGCTCTCCGCTCAGCACAGAGCCTGCTTCCTGCCCCCTCTCTGCCTGCCTCTCTGCCTACTTGTGATCTCTCTCTCTCTCTGTCAAATAAATAAATAAAATCTTCTTTAAAAAAAGAAAAGAAAGAATATACAGACAACTTAGAAGAAACAAGGGCTCCTTGAGAAATGGTCAGTTCTAGGGATGCAGCAGGAAAATAACACGATGAGTAGGGAGCATGGTGTAGTGCCAAAGCAGGTAAGGCAGTGCTAAAAAACAAAAGATGGAGGCATTTGAAAAGGGACACAGGAGCGTACTTGAAAGAGCTCCCAGTGGCCAAAGCTGGAACAACTTGAGCAACAAGACAGATGACAAAGTATTGGATTTATAATTCAAATTATTAAATAAATATGTACCAGTGCACACTGATACGAACAGGCGACTGAATAAATAAGTAAATGGGCAGGTAAATAAACAAGAAGAAAGATACAGTTCTTATAGAATTCCAAATACTACATGTAAATACGGCCCCTTCCTGAGGTGGAGTTTAATCCTCTCCCTCTCCTTGAAGAGGGGCTAGGTTCTTCAAAAGAACAGAAAATAAAAAGGGAAAAATAACGACTTTACAGTGGACACACTTGGCAGACACTACCTTAACCAGGGATTAAGGTCAACATCAGTGATGTCATGGGGATATCACATACCTCTGATATAATGTGATGAAAGGGCACTTCAACTCTATGGCATTCTTTCCAAAAACAACTCCAGTCTAATTATGAGGAAAACTTCAGACAAATCCAAAGTGAGGGACATTATACAGTATGCCTCAAAACTGTTATGGAGCATGAAAAGCATGGGAAGACTAAGAAACTGCCATAGAGCAGAGGGCAATAGAGATGACAACTAAACGCAATGTGGTATTTTGAACTGGATCCTAGAACAGAAAAAAAGACATTAGTGGGAAAACTGAAAAGTCCATATAAAGTCTGAAGTTTGGTTAATAGGACTATACCCATACGGCCTTCTTAGTTTTGACAAATATATGGTTAGGAGTACACAGGAACGCTCCATACTATCTCTTTACTTATTTTTCTGTAACTGTAAAATTGGTCCAAAGTTAAAAGTTTGCTTAAAAAAATAAGAGTTTTAGCAAGGTGAATGGCTAGAATAGTAACATAAAACTCAACTTCATTTCTCTACACCTGCAAATGAGATGAAACCTGTTAAATGACAAGATCTACCTTATAATAGCAGCAAAACCATAAATACCAGGGAATAAGTCTAACACAAGATATGCAAGACCCTATGCAGGAAATTAGGGAAACGTACCAAGAGACATCCAAGAATTAATTTAAAATGAAAGGGTGTGTCATGTTCATAGCTAGGAAGACTCAGCATCACCAACATATCAATTCTCTTCAAACTCACCTATAGATGCATTGCAACTCCAATATTCCTGTAGGACATGACAAGATGATTCTGAAATGTGTTTGAAATAACAAAGCGCCAGGAACATACAATATTCCTGAAGAAGAATAAGATTGGAAGACGTTGCTGTACCAAATGTCAAGATTCTTCATGAAACCAAAATAATTAAAGTAGTAAGGTAGTTGGGGAGGGCACGTTTTGCATGGAGCACTGGGTGCTGTGCAAAAAGAATGAATACTGTTACGCTGAAAAAATAAATAAAATGGAAAAAAAAGTAGTAAGGTAGTAAAGTAATTAAGGCCATGTGATAATGGCTCAGGGACAGAAATTTGGCCAATAGCAGAGATCCCAGGAATGAACCAATACAGATCTGGAACTTTGGTGTATGACTGGAGTGGCATTCCAGGTCATGAGGCTATCTGTGTGGAAAATAAAGAAACTGGCTCCCTCCCTCATACCTTTATACCACACAAAAATCAATTCCATTTGGATTAAGGACATAAATAGGAAAAATAGAACTTTTAAACTCATATTCAAAGAAAATAGTGTCTTTATGATAAAGAAAAGTCTGTTGACTATATAGAAAAGACTGAATTGTTCGACTGAACAAAAATTACGAATTCCTGTTCATGCAAAGATACCTAAAAGAAAAAAAAAGCCACAAACTGAGAAAAGATATTCAACATGTATAAATGGCAACTGATGAGTATCCAAATAATTAAATACCTCCTACGAATAAATAAAAATGAGAAAAATCCCAATTTTAAAAATAGGCAAAAGACATTAACAGTCATTTCACCAAAGAAGAAACATGAATGGCCAATAAACATGAAAAAAATGCTCAATTGTATTAGTGATAGGAAAAATGCTAATTAGGTGCACAATGAGATATCATTGATATCAATTGATATCAAATGCTATCATTTCATACCCATTATAATAAATCAAGTACTGATTTATAATTATATTATAATTATAATATATTTATATTTATTTATATTTTATGTATTATATGTTTATATATTTTATATTTATATATTTTATTTATATTTTATATGTATTTATTATTTATTTTTATATATTTATATATAATTATAGGATATTTATAATTATATAATTTATAATTATAGTTATAATATCAAGTACTGATTAGGGTGTGTATCAATGGGCTCGCTTACAAATTGCTAAAAGGTATATAAACTGGTAACCTTCAAATAGGAATACATTTTGGCATGATACTGTCAAGCTGAATGTTTACACATCCTATTAATTAGCAAGTCTATTTCTTTTCTCATTAAAAGATGGGTATGGGGCGCCTGGGTGGCTCAGTGGGTTAGGCTGCTGCCTTCGGCTCAGGTCATGATCTCGGGCTCCTGGGATCGAGTGCCGCATCGGGCTCTCTGCTCGGCAGGGGCCTGCTTCCCTCTCTCTCTCTCTCTGCTTGCCTCTCTATCTACTTGTGATCTCTCTCTGTCAAATAAATAAAATATTAAAAAAAAAAAGATGGGTATGTATGTGTACTAGGGGACACGCACAAGAATATTCATAGTAGGGGCCACCTGGGTGGCTCAGTGGGTTAGAGCCTCTGCCTTCAGCTCGGGTTGTGATTCCAGGGTCCTGGGATCGAGCCCCGGTTTCGGCTCTCTGCTCGGCAGGGAGCCTGCTTCCCTTCCTCTGTCTCTGCCTGCCTCTCTGCCTACTTGTGATCTCTGTCTGTCAAGTAAATAAATAGAATCTTTAAAAAATATTTAGAATACTCACAGTAGCACTGTTCTTAAGAGCAAAAAGCTGGAAACAATCCAAATGTCTACCAACAGATAAGTGGATGAATAATTTGTTTTATGGTCACGCAATGAAATAAACAGCACTGAGAATGAACAAGCTGCAGTTACATACAAGAACCCAGGTGAGATATTTTTCAAAGAACTGGAGCAAATAATCCTAAAATTTGTATGGAATCAGAAGAGACCCCGAATTGCTAAGGAAATGTTGAAAAACAAAAACAAAACTGGCGGCATCATGTTACCCGATTTCAAGCTTTACTACAAAGCTGTGATCACCAAGACAGCGTGGTACTGGCATAAAAACAGACACATACACCAGTGGAATAGAGTGGAGAGCCCAGATATGGACCCTCAACTCTATGGTGAAATAATCTTCGACAAAACAGGAAAAAATATTCAATGGAAGAAAGACAGTCTCTTCAATAAATGGTGCTGGGATAACTGGACAGCGATATGTAGAAGAATGAAACGTGACCATTCTCTTACACCGTACACAAAGATCAACTCGAAATGGATAAAAGACCTCAACGTGAGACAGGAATCTATCAGAATCCTAGAGGAGAACATAGGCAGTAACCTCTTCGATACCAGCCACAGCAACTTCTTTCAAGATATGTCTCCAAAGGCCAAGGAAACAAAAGCAAAAATGAACTTTTGGGACTTCATCAAGATCAAAAGCTTCTGCACAGCAAAGGAAACAGTCAACAAAACAAAAAGGCAACCCATGGAATGGGAGAAGATATTTGCAAATGACAGTACAGACAAAAGGTTGATATCCAGGATCTATAAAGAATTTCTCAAACTCAACACACACAAAACAGATAATCATATCAAAAAATGGGCAGAAGATATGAACAGACACTTCTCCAATGAAGACATACAAATGGCCATCAGACACATGAAAAAATGTTCATCATCACTAGCCATCAGGGAGATTCAAATTAAAACAACATTGAGATACCACCTGACACCAGTTAGAATGGCCAAAATTAGCAAGACAGGAAACAACGTGTGTTGGAGAGGATGTGGAGAAAGGGGAACCCTCTTACACTGTTGGTGGGAATGCAAGTTAGTGCAGCCACTTTGGAGAACAGTGTGGAGATTCCTGAAGAAATTAAGAATAGAGCTTCCCTATGACCCTGCAATTGCACTGCTGGGTATTTACCCCAAAGATACAGATGTAGTGAAAAGAAGGGCCATCTGTACCCCAATGTTTATTGCAGCAATGGCTACAGTCGCCAAACTGGAAAGAACCAAGATGCCCTTCAACGGATGAATGGATAAGGAAGATGTGGTCCAAATACACAATGGAGTATTATGCCTCCATCAGAAAGGATGAATACCCAACTTTTGTAGCAACATGGACGGGACTGGAAGAAATTATGCTGAGTGAAATAAGTCAAGCAGAGAGAGTCAAGTATCATATGGTCTCACTTATTTGTGGAGCATAACAAAGAACATGGAGGACATGGGGAGATGGAGAGGAGAGGGAGTTGAGGGAAACTGGAAGGGGAGATGAACCATGAGAGACTATGGACTCTGAAAAACAACCAGAGGGTTTTGAAGGGGCGGGGGGAGGGTGGGAGGTTGAGGAACCAGGTGGTGTGTAATAGGGAGGGCAGGTACTGCATGGAGCACTGGGTGTGATGCCAAAACAATGAACACTGTTATGCTGTAAATAAACAAATAAACAAATAAAAAAAATGGTTAAAATGAAACCCTATGTCTGTCAAGGAGCAACTGTCTTTTGGAGTATAGAGCTTAGTTTTGAAAGATGAAAAGTTCCGGAGCAACAATGTGAATGTCTGCACACCAATGTATAATTGCTGAAGATGGTAAATTTCATGTTATGAATTTTTTGTTACAATAAAAAAATTTAATAGTTAAAATGGTAAAAAAAAAAAAAAAGAACCCAGGTGAATCTTTGAAACATAATAATGAGTGAAAAAAAGTAAGTCACAGCAGGCGACATAGAGTATGATGCTATTTTTTACAAAGCTCAAGACCAAGCCAAATAAATAATGTATTGGTTAAACATTTCCACAAATATGAAAAAAAAGTATCAAAAAAAGCAAGAGAAATGTTAAACATAAGACTCAAGAGAATGGTAATTTCCGGCAGTGGAGAATAGGACAGTAAAGGACACAGGCATAGATGCTATCATTAATGTTACTCTTGGGTGGAGTTGTGACTTCTTCAGTTTTCAATGCATTAGATCTTGATAACTCATGCATATAATTTTTAATATATACCTAATATATTTTGTATGAATGAACAGAATAGAAGAGTAGGAGAAACTGAGAAATGACAGTTCTTTTGGAGAGTTTTGCTGTTAGGGGAATAGAGAAAGTCATAGTTGCACGGGGATGTGTGATGAATCAGGTTTTAAAAGTTTTTTAAAGATGGGAGCCATAGGAGATAAATGGAATGACAGAATAAGGACTTTGGTGAACTGGCTTTCTCTTTAAAAACAATTAAAATATGGGCAAACCAACTAAAAACAACCATTTCAAAACTTGCAGTTAACCAAAGACACAGAATGAAGTAAAAAATCATCTAAGAGAAACAACTGAATCTTGGTAAGACAACGGGTTCTGTGACATTTTAACTTGTAACTAATTCCCATCCTCTTTCCCTCTCCAGCTCAGTAGTATAGTAGGCAAAAGCTGACTAAATTGAAGACAATAGAGAGGACTGACTCCTTTGACCAGGAATTTAAAAGGAAATCCTAGAGAATGAGACAATCATAGAAAACTCTGAAAAGCCCTGATATATTCCCAGGTATTTAAAGGGCTTCAAGGCTATGCACGTACCCAAAAAAGAGGTGGAAAAGGAGAGGCCCCAAGTCACTCACCTCTGGATGACTATAAGCAGAATGTGAAAGCTAAGGCTGCCTTGTAAACTGGCTAAAGTTTGAAGACATGCCTTCTCACACAGATCCTCTTGGCAAAGGGTCGAAGACATATGGACAAGGCATTTAAGGAAATCCAGCCAATCACTGGCTGACTACCAACATATACTTACACAGGTGTGATCTCTTAGGAATCCAGGCTTAAAAACAGAAACAAGAAGTTTAAAAAATGTTAGCAGAGAACTCGGGGGCCACATAGTGCAAGGAATACAGAATCCACAGAATTAGTTGAGAAAAGTAACTTAGCAAATAATTAGCAATGAGAAAAATAAAAACAACCATACACACATATAACATACATACACACACATATCCCAGAAAAACAATCCTTAAGGTAGAAGAGATTAATACCAGAGTTAGACTAGAGTATCTAAAATGTCCAGGTTGTGGGGGCGCCTAGCTGGCTCAGTCAGAAGAGCATGCGACTCTTGATCTTGGGGCCATGAGTTCAGACCCCATGTTGGGTATTGAGATGACTTAAATAAATAAGAACATTAAAAAATGCTGTTTTTGACAAAAAATTATGAGATATGAAAAGAAATAACAAAGTATGTTACATGTACCAAAAAAAAAAAAAAGGAGCCAAAAGAACATGTCCCTGAGGGAGTCCATGTTTGGAACTTAACAAAGACTTTAAACTATTACTATAAATATTTTCAAAGAAATAAGAGAAAGTATATCTTTAGAATTAAGGAAAAGTTTGAGAACAATGTCTCTCCAAATGGAAAATATTAGTGAAGACATAGAAATCATAAAAAGAATCAAATAGAAAATCTGGAGTTGGAAAGTATAATAGCTGAAATAAAAAATTCACCTAGAGGAGCGCAATAAGAGATTTGAGCTGGCAGAAAGGAGAAAGGGTAATGTGATGATAGGGCAATAGAAATTATACATTCCAAAGAACAGAAAGAAAAAAAGAACCGAGGGAAAAAAAAAAAAAACGGAGCTTCACAAATCTATAGGACACCACCAAAAGTGCCAACATATGTATAACGGGAGTACCAAAAGGGCAAGTGGAAGAGAAGGGGCCAAAACACTACAAACTTGATGAAAAATATTAACCTGTACACTTAAGTAAATGCAAGCAGAGTAAGCTCAAAGAAATTCACACCTAGACACATGATAATGCAACCGATGAAAGCAAAGATGAGAAGAAAATCTTGACTGAAGCAAGAGAAAACTTATTTATCACATATATGGGACCCTCAATAAAGTTAACAACCGACTTCTCATCAGAAACCATGGAGGCTGGAGGATAATGTGATGTCATCTTCAAAATATTTACAGAAAAAGACTGTCAACTCAGAATTCTGTATCTAGATAAACTGGTTCTTCAAACATGAAAGAGAAGATAAACAAAAACTGAAAAAAAAGTGTTGCTGGAAGACTTGTCCTACAAGAAACACTATTTTCAGGCTTAAATTAAAGGACAGTAAATAGTAACTTGAAATAGGTATTATGAAAGAAAGTATTTTTTTAAATATTTTATTTATTTGACAGAGATCACAAGTAGGCAGAGAGGTGGGGGGGGGGGGCTGCGGAGGGGAGGGCAGGGGAAGCAGACTCCCTGCTGAGCTGAGAGCCAGATTCGGGGCTCGATCCCAGGCCCCTGGGATCATGACCTGAGCTGAGGACAGAGGCTTAACCCACTGAGCCACCCAGGTGCCCCTGAAAGAAAGTATTTTTATTTGTAACTCTTATTCTCCTGTTTTAAAAGACAACTGTATAAAGTAATAATAATAGAACTGTGTTGATGTGCTTATAATTTAAGAAGTAATTCATATGATAATAATACTACAAAGAAGGAAAGAGGGAACAGAGGCATATTGGAACAAAGTTATTGTTGAAATTTGAATTAATTTGAAGTAGATTTTTTCCAGTTAAGATGTTAATTGTAATCCCCAGAGCAACCATTAAAAATCTAACTAAACATATATACAGTTAACAAGGAAATTAAAAAATTAAAATAGAGGGGCGCCTGGATGGCTCAGTGGATTAAGCCGCTGCCTTCGGCTCAGGTCATGATTTCAGGGTCCTGGGATCGAGCCCCGCATCGGGCTCTCTGCTCCGCGGGGAGCCTGCTTCCTCCTCTCTCTCTGCCTGCCTCTCTGCCTACTTGTGATCTCTCTCTCTGTCAAATAAATAAAAAAATAAAATCTTTAAAAAAAATTAAAATAGAAAATATCTACTGAACACAAGAGAGGAACTGAAGAACACAGGAATAGAAAAGACAAATGACATTTTAAAAAGCATATATTAATCCTTCACAAACTCTTCCAAAAATAGAGGAAGAAACACTTTCCAGCTCATTCTATGCAGCCCGTATTACTCTGATACCCAAACCAAAGACATCACAAGAAAACTCTAGACCAATATACTGTATGAATAGACTCAATACCTTCCCCCTAAAATCAGGAACAAGACAAGAATGTCTGTTCTCATCACTTCTAGGCAACACTGTACTAGAAGATCAGTCAGGGCAATTAGTCAAAAAAAGAAAGAAAAGGAATCCAGATTAGAAAGGACAAGTAAAACTATATTTGCAGATGACATGATCTTTTATATAGAAAACTCTAAGGAATCCAATAAAAAACTATTTGGGGGCGCCTGGGTGGCTCAGTGGGTTAAGCTGCTGCCTTCGGCCCAGGTCATGATCTCAGGGTCTTGGGATCGAGTCCCACATCGGGCTCTCTGCTCAGCAGGGAGCCTGCTTCCCCCTCTCTCTCTCTGCCTGCCTTTCTGCCTACTTGTGATCTCTCTCTGACAAAACAAAAAAAAAAAAAATAAAAAACAAACAAACAAAAAAAAACAACTATTTGAACTAATCAGTTCAACAATGTGTCAGGATAGAAGATCAAGAAACAAAAATCAATTGTATTTCTATGCACTAGCAATGAACACTCTGGAAGTGAAATTAGGAAAATAATTCCATTTATAATAGTAACAAAAAGAATAAAATACCTAGGAATAAATTTAACAAAAGAAGTGTAAGATTTATATGTTGAAAACTACAAAACACTTCTGAAAGAAGATAAAGAAGATCTAAATGGAAAGACATCTCATGTTCATGGATTGGGAA
Source organism: Meles meles (assembly GCF_922984935.1). NCBI lineage: Eukaryota > Metazoa > Chordata > Mammalia > Carnivora > Mustelidae > Meles > Meles meles. The sequence goes on along the minus strand of NC_060087.1, from coordinate 46,334,856 downwards.
TCTTTTTTTTTTAATATTTTATTTATTTGACAGAGAGAAATCACAACTAGGCAGAGAGGCAGGCAGAGAGAGAGGAGGAAGCAGACTCCCTGCGAAGCAGAGAGCCCGATGTGGGGCTGGATCCCAGGACCCTGGGACCCTGGGACCATGACCCGAGCCGAAGGCAGAGGCTTTAACCCACTGAGCCACCCAGGCGCCCCTGAATTGGGAACCTTAATATTGTTAAAAACAATACTTCCTAAATGGATATATAGATTCAATATAATCCTTATAAAAATCCCAGCTGTTTTTCTGCAGAAATTGACAAGCTGATCCTAAAATTCATATGGAAAGGCAAGGGACTTAGAATAGTCCGAACAGTCTTGCAAAAGAAGAACAAAGTTGGAGGACTCCCATTTCCTGATGTCAAAACTTACAACATAGCTATAGTAATCAAGACAGTGTGGTCTGGCATAGTGACAGACCTACAGATCAATGAGGTAGAATTGAGAAAATTAACTTCTACATTTAGGATTTATGGTCATTTGACCTCTGACAAGGGTTGCCAAGACAATTCAAAGGGGTAAAAATACTCTTTTCAACAAAAGGTACTGGGACAACTAGCCATCCACATGCAGAAGAATGAAATTTGGACCTTTGCCTCACACCATACACAAAAATGAACTCAAAATAGATCATCAACCTAAATGTAATAGCTAAAACCATACAAGTCCTAGAAGAAAAAGCAGGAAGAAACCTTTGAGACTTTGGGTTGGGGAATGTTTTCTTGGATCTGACACAAAATGCTCAAGTGAGAAAAAACTGATTAACCGGACTTTCCCCAAATTAAAAACTTTGGTGCATCAAAGGACACCATCAAGTAAGTAAAAAGACAACCCACAGAATGGGAGAAAATATATGCAACTCCCATATCTGACAAGAGACTTCTGTCCCAAACATAAAAAGAACATTTACAACTCAACAGTAAGACAATCTAATTTTTTTTTAAAGATTTTTTTATTTAGTTATTTGGCAGACAGAGATCACAGGCAGGCAGAAAGGCAGACAGAGAGAGAGGAGGGAAGCAGGCTCCCCGCGGAGCAGAGAGCCCGATGCGGGGCTCGATCCCAGGACCCTGGGATCATGCCCTGAGCCGAAGGCAGAGACTTTAACCCACTGAGCCACCCAGGCGCCCCAAGACAATCTAATTTTATTTTATTTTTTTTAAGATTTTATTTATTTATTTGACAGATAGAGATCACAAGTAGGCAGAGAGGCAGGCAGAGAGAGAGTGGAAGAAACAGGCTTCCCGCTGAGCAGAGAGCCCTATGTGGGGCTCAATCCCAGGACCTGGGATCATGACCTGAGCCGAAGGCAGAGGCTTTAACCCACTGAGCCACCCAGGCGCCCCGACAATCTAATTTTAAAATGACTAAGGATTTGAAGAGACATTTCTCCAAAGAAGAAGCACAAATAAGCAATGAACACATTAAAAGATGCTCAACATTATTAGTGATTAGGGAAATAGAAATCAAAACCACAATGAGGTACCCCTTCATACTCACTAGGATGGCTATAATAAAAAAGACAGGCAGTAAAAAGTGTCGGTGAGGACATGGAGAAATTGAAACCCTCATACATGGCTGTTGGGAATTTATTTATTTATTTATTTATTTATTTTATTTTTTATTTTTTTAAAGATTTTATTTATTTATTTGACAGAAAGAGATCACAAGTAGGCAGAGAGGCAGGCAGAGAGAGGAGGAAGCAGGCTCCCTGCTGAGCAGAGAGCCTGATGCGGGACTCGATCCCAGGACCCTGAGATCATGACCCGAGCCGAAGGCAGAGGCTTAAACCACTGAGCCACCCAGGCGCCCGGCTGTTGGGAATTTAAAATGGTACAGCCACTTCTGTGAACAGTTCCTCAAAAAGTTAAACATATATTTGCCATATGATCAAGCAATTCCACTTCCCAGGTATCTACCAAAGGGAAAAGAAAACACACATCTGCGCAAAAACTTGTGCACAAATGTTCAGAGCAGTATTATTCATAATACCAAACGTGAAAACAACTGAAATGTCCATTTCAGTTGGACATTTCTAACTAACAAATGGATAGGATACACGAAAGGCAGCATATCCATATAATGGAATATTATTATTTTTTTTATTTGACAGAGAGAAATCACAACTAGGCAGACAGGCAGGCAGAGAGAGAGGAGGAAGCAGGCTCCCCGCGGAGCAGAGAGCCCGATGTGGGGCTCGATCCCAGGACCCTGGGATCATGACCTGAGCCGAAGGCAGAGGCTTTAACCCACTGAGCCACCCAGGCGCCCCATAATGGAATATTATTTGACAGTAAAAAGGAATGCTACATCAACAACATGGATGAGCCTCAAAACCATTTTGCTAAATGAAAGAAGTCAGTCATAAAAAACAATATATTATATGATCTCATTTACATAAAATGTCTAGACTAGAGAAATCAATAAATAGAGACAGAAAGCAGATTAGTGATTACCTATGACTGAGAGGAGGGGAGGTCTGGGGAGGGACTGCTAATGAGTATGAAGCTTCTTTTGGAGAGGGCAATAAAAATGTTCTAAAATTGATTGCAGTGATCGTTGCCAACTGTGTGAATATACGAAAAATACTGAAATTTTATGATATTAAATATACCTCAATAAAGCTGTAACAAAAAGATGAGAACAATAACAGAATCTCTGTGTGCTAATGGAAATGATCTTGTAGAGAGGGGGAAATTGCTGAAGCATTGTCTTCAAGTAGGTAAAAGAGGATGGGTTCCAGTGCCAGTAGAGGGACTGGATTTTGAGGACAGCAGGGCTAGTTTATTCATAATAACAGAGAAGAAGGCAGAGTATGTGAATACAGATGCTGTTTGGTGGTTAGGTGTGGTGATGGGGATCCGTACGGGTTTTCTTCTGATGGTTTTGATCCTTCAGTTAAGCCAGAAGCTTGAGCATAAGATGGAAGACATGGTATCAGGAGATTTGAGGAGAGAAAAGACACAAAACAGTCAGCTAGGAAGATAGGGGAGTCAACGGTCTAGGGAAGTGCAGTGGGACAGGCAGAGAGTTGGATTTAAGCAGGGCTGGGGTTTTGTCCTATAAACATGCTGAAGTACACAGCGCCAAGGAAGCGAGGATGTATGCAAAGGGATGATTATCATGATGGACCATGGAATCTAAGCTGATTAAAGGAAGGACATGGGAACACGGAGGAAGTAAAGGGTAGTGAAAATGTTTGGTCTTGGTGGTGTTGAGGGATTGTTGGGAGTTGGGGAGCTGGAGGGAGTAAACTAGAAGGATAAGAAGCACTAGCTGGGTGGCTGGATGCCCGAAACAGAGTATAGAAGTGGTGCAGTCATACATGCTGACAAGAAGGGTAAGACTGTTGGAGAGCGTGGCTGAGGTAGGGCTGAAAGGCAAGAGCATTACAGGAAAGCGGATCACAGAACTAAGTGACAAGAACATTGGAAGGATCATCTATGAGGATATTAAAATCACCAAGAAGTGAGACTGGGGTAGTGTTAAACAGTGACGGTGAGCTAGTAGCTAAATTCTAGGAATGAAGTATGATGGGGACAGGTATGTGTGTATGTCTGCACCTGACTATAACACAGATGGGTGGGTAATGGTCTAGTCTGATGGTGTGAAGTTTAAGCAAGGTGGTTGTGGGGTCCCTGGGTGGCTCAGATGGCTGAGTGCCTGACTCTTGATTTTGGCTCAGGTCATGAGCTCAGGGTTATGAGATCAAGCCCCGTGCTGGGCTCCACACTGGGCATAGAACCAGCCTAGAGTTCTCTCTCTCCCTCTCTCTGCCCCTTCCCAACACCATCTCTAAACAAACAAACAAACAAAGAAAACAAAACAAAACAAAAACCCCAAGGTGGTTGATATGTACATAATCTTAGAGTATCTTCCCACAAATTACTTACTAGTTACAAAGGAAAAAAGAGGAACTATACTGGAGAAACCTGGCTGACACCACCTTAAACAAAACCAGTATTGGGACAAACTGACATCATGGGCCTTCTTGATATACAGCACCGAAGACATATCTCATCTGCGGTCTTCTTGCCAAAATTACATAACTTAACTATAATCACAAGGAAACATCAGACAAATCCAAATTCTATAAGATAGCGGGCCAGGACTCTTCAAAAGTATCAAAGTCATGAAAGACAAAGAAAGACTAAAGAACTGTCCTAGATTGGAAGAGTCTAAGGAGATATGACAACTGAAGGCAATATGGGATCCTGAATTAGATCCCAGAAGAGAAAATTTATATTAGTGGAAAAAACGATGAAATCTGAATAAGTTCTATACATTCATTAATAGTATTTTACCAATGTTAACTCCCTAATTTTGATGATTGAATGATAGTTGCATAATTTATTAATATTTAAGGAATCTGAGTGAAGGATATATGAGAATTCTTCATACTATTTTTATAGGTTTTTAAATCTGAAGTTATTTAAAAATAAAAAATTTTTAAATTCTAAAAAAAAGGTGGTTTGAGGAGGAGAGAGAGAAAGTGTCTGGGTAGGCCAATTAGAGTAATGACACCTGACTTCACCTCTTGGCCTGCTGGTAAGAGGGGTGTGAGGGGGCTCCTGAGGAGCAGCGTGCTCAGGAGAAAGCCAATTTCTATTCAAGCAGTGGTTCTCAGCAGGGGGATAGACAGTCAAGGGATGTTTTGGGGCATTTTTTATTTTCGCAATAACTGGAGATCACTAGTGACATTTAGTGGCCATGGACCAGGGGTGCACAGCATCCTACAGTGCACAAGACAGCTCCACACAGCAAATAATGTGCTGCATACCATACAACTTTAGAACATCCCTCCAAACAACAATGTAAGTGAAAAACCTGTTCATTTCATTCATTTATTCATTCAACAAACATTTATTGAGAGAGCCTATTCTATGCTAAGCACTGTTTTAGGTAATAGGCATACACCAAGGCACAAAAAAGAAAAATCTCTGTCCTTCTGGAGCTTACAATCCAGTAGAAGAATCAAACAATAAATAACAAACACAATAAAGGTGTAGATTGTATATTATAGAAGAGGGTGAGGAGCACTATGGAAAAAATAGATTGCGGTCTATGTTAGGGGAGAGCTACAATTTTAAACAGGATGATCAGGGTAGGCCTCCTTGAGAAAGTGACATCTGGGTAGAGGCCTGAAGGAAGTGAGGGCATGAGCCTAGTATATATTTGGGGGGAAAGCCTTCCAGGTCCAGGGGATGGCCTAGTACAAACCCCTGAGGTGGTTGTGTGCCCAATATGTTCAAGTAGCATAAAGGAGGCCAGTGTGGGTGGGATAGAGGGAACAAGTGGGGAGAATGGTAGGAGAGAATTTCAGAGAGGTTATGGGGGCCAGATCATGGATTTTAGTATATACTGACTATTCTAGAAATTCAAATGAACCATATAAATTGAGGGAGGACCACCCTTGGTTTTGTTTAAAACTTTATGAAGAATTATTCATGACTCAGAAAATCACATCACCCTATCCATGGTTTCTGAGTCAGCAATCAACACAGATGTAAGTGTCATATTCCCAGACACAAGGATCATTACATGCAAGACCATTCATTACGTATTCTAGGGAAATTATATCCCAGCCTTTACATATTGAAATACATATTGTTTTATTAGAAATTACTCTTTGTTTACTTCTCCCTTATATTACAATTAGGACATTACATTGGTTGGGAGGAATTATGTGTGTAAACAGATTCTGTTATCTATGCACTTCATTTCAGGATAGTGAAAGGGACATTTCAAAATAGAAATTATAAAAATAGAGTGTTGGGTCCGATAGGTATAAGAACCACTAAGGCATGACAAGAAAATGAAGGAACTATTCAGAAGCCAAGGTGAGAATGGAGATTCTGCTGCTGATTGACAGTGAGTTCCAGAAGGTCAGGTTAAAGGATTTCAGGATGGGGACAGAAAAGAGGGCTGTGTGGTGATGTAACTCGGAGAATCCTGGTCTTCTTGTGGTGACCAACATAATAAAGGACAAAGAGCCTGGTTCACTTTTTCATCTGAGTTGCACCCCACTCTGGAGGTCTCTCTGTGTTTAACACAGTAGGGTGGGGAACAAGGAGGGCTCTCTCCTCAGTGAGGCCAGAAGCAGGCCAAGGCCAGGCTCCATTTTTTTTTTTAAACCCACAGAACAGTCCAGAGCCCCAGGCTAAGCTCATAGATGCTCTCAGTCCAGACTCATTGCTATAAACAATGCACCTCTAACCTGCTTAGAGATGGGAAAGAGACAGATAGAAAGATGAAAAACAGTAACATTAAAAGAACCACTGAGAAAGAAGAATCAATGGGGGTAGGGTCAGAGAGAGGCAGGGAGAAAACAAAGTCAAAGACCAAGAGAGAACATATATTTTTTTCAGTCACGACAGTCATCATTTATTGAAAATTTTCTAGGGGCCAGGCACCAGGCAAAGCGACGCACATGTATTGCCTCAGATGGAGATTATTAGACTCCCATTTGACAGATGAAGAAACTGAGGTCTATATGGGTGATGTAGATGGCTCACGGTCTCATGGCTAGTTTGGTAGCATCAGGATCCCTCCTTCTAGGTCTGGGACGTCTAGTATGTCTCAGAGAAGGAGACAGGCAGAAATACAGAGACACACAAGACAGAAAGATGGAGAAAGAGAGGGAGAAGAGCAGCAGAGAGATGGAGATTTACAGGCATGCAGACGATCACGTGAGCTGCAGACCTGCACGGAACTGTTTCCCAAGAGACAGGGATGGGCATGGGTGATGGGCTCCGCAGGGTACTCACCTGGTTGTTGTCTGGGGCTGCAGGGGCACTCGCCCTCCCTTTGCTACCCGCACGATCCTCCGCAACCCGCTGACCTACGGTTAAGAGGCCGCCCAGGTAAAAGCTCGCCCAAGCCCCACCCCTCAGGCGCTCCAGCCCGGCCTCTTTCCCTCACAACCCACACCCCCGTCTTTACAGCGTCTCACCAGACACCTCCTGCCCTCCGCGCCGCCGCTGCCGAGCGCTAGCTGAATCGAGGGGCCGGCGGCTGGATCTAGCGAACGCACTGGACGCGTCCCTCCAGCCGGCTTGAGAACTAGCGGGTTAGCAGGCCTTCACAGCTTGACCGCTCTCCGGCTCCCATTGGAGGAGTGCCCTCCTGCCTTCCCAGGGATTGGCTGGAGATGGAAACACTTTAGTTTTATCCCCTAGGCCTGGATCCAGGCCGAAGAAAACTCCGCCCCCTGGGGGGTCTTTGATTGGCTTATGAATCAAGCCCACCCTTTCACAGGATTGGCCAGGAGAGGAGGACTTCTTGTTCCCTTTTGCCAGGCTGTTTGACAGGTCTTCGGGAATTAGTTGGGAACACGCAAGCGCGAAGCCCAAAGTAGGCTGGGTGCCAGTCACTGCACAGTCATAGATCCCCGGCTTCTTGACGTCTTACCCTCCGTAAGCCACTTTGCATAAGCCAACGCTCTCAGAGACACGACTCTACCCCTCACCTGCAGGGATTTCTGAGCCAGGTTTCTTTTGATCCAAAAGAGTGTAGTTCCTAATTTCATCCATGGGGTATGTGGTTATTGGGGTCTGGCCAGTCACCCACCAGCCCCTGCCGCTAAGACATTGGTCAAGTGATAGCCTCGCTAGGAGCCTCAGCTTAACCATCTTTGAAATGGGAAGATAATTTTAAAATCTTTCCTAACAGTGTTGTTGTGAGGATTAAGAGTACACAAATTAATTGCCTGGAGCATATATAGTTAAGGTCTGCCCTTTTGATTCTTACCTTTCCCATTGTTTCAGACTGAGGAAACCGTGGCCCAGAGAGGCAAACTGGCTTGAGGTTACACAACGATAAAATCCTGAATAAAACCCAAGTTCCGTGCTCCAAAGGAAAGCTATTTAAGAAGGAAGGAAGGACATTTCTATAATCAGGGGTTCTTCATTTGGGTCGATGGACATCCAGTCCAGTCCACGGACAGGGTTTGGAGGGGCCAATGAATTTGGGTGGGAAAAAATACACATCTTTATTCACTCCAATTGAAATTTAACTTTTTTTTTCAGTAAAGAATGTAACATAGTAGTAGTACCTGTGATTCTGTCACCAACAAAAATCACAAAGGTTTTCATATCACATTATGGATGTTATGAATCTGTTGAAATATCATGTAATCTCATCCTTATTTTAATATCATTATAGTCATTAGACCCTCCACTATGTCTTATGATGTAAGGGATTAGTGAGGAGAAAATATATTACCGTAAGCACATATCTGCTTTTTCCATATTTTAATAATTATATTTCAATATAATCAGTTTATTTTGTAACTCTAGGTATTTCATTTTATATATTTAAAAGATATTATTTTCTGAGGAAATGTCCATAAGGCTTCACCAGTTCACCAAACAGGTCTATGGCACAAATTGTCTTAAACTCTGGGAAGGAAGACAGACCTGGTTTATCATGTTTCTTTATTGTATCCCTATCACCCAGTTTAGTATCAGACACACAGTAGGTGTTCAATAAATGTTTACTAAATGAATAGGATTCCTTCCCAACCATCCTCCATACCTTCAACCAAGGGAGCCAGTGCTGGCATTCTTGGTCACCCGAGAAGGAGGGATATTCCTGAATCTGGTTTTGTCCCTGACAATCTGCTTTTGTTCACAGAAGTGTGTGGAACTTTAAAAGTCTGATCCCAGGAGAACCTAGCCCCTGAGAACCTCACCCCCAGGTGCAGGGCCCTCTGCAGCAGAGGAGTGGGGTAAGCTGTGAAGGAAACAAAGACAAGTAGCTTCAGCATGGTAACAGACCCTGAGGCATATTTGATCCATGACTCCTTATCCTCCACCTGGTTCTCCTTCTGGTTTCTGTTTAGAGTCCTGGCAAAGAGGGCCTGTCTTCTCTGGTCTTCAGCAAAGACTATATTTTGGACTCGGATGTGACCTTGGAGACCTTGGAGAACAGCCCTCCTTTTTGGAGGCCCAGACTGGGCCACACAACACACTAAGGAGCGAGGACACAGGGAAAAGATGTCACTTTAGGCAAAGAACATCTTCTCCCATGCCTTAACCCAAAACATGAGCACTCTAGCCAAATATATTAGAATCCCAAAATTGGCTCCTAACAGTGTTCCTGAAGCCAGATGCCTTCTCTGACAAGGTGAGTGAAAAAGAGCCTCTAATGCCAGAATGAGGGGCTGGGGATTTGATTGGGGAGGATGCGGGCCAGGCTTCGGAGGTCTGCTGCAAGGCTAGTCTCCATCTTGGGATTCTAGGCAGGTTGCTTCTCCAGCACTTATCCCCAGTAAGATTAACCTAAATTTGCAGATGGGAAAACTCAGGCCCTCTGGCGAGGGTGGTGGAATCACACTGTGAAGCAGAGCACACTGAGGAAAAAGATACCCAAGCTATCTGACTCTCAGACTGGCTAGCATCCTTTTGCTAGGCTGACCTCTTCTCCTGGCCCACTCTAGGCCCTTTGCCCCTGCTGTTTTCCCCTTTACTTCACCCCCTGGTCATTGAGACTAGCTCCTAATTGTGAATGTAGGTATCTCTTCCCTCCGCACAAGATGCCTTTGACTCAGGATCCTGAATTCTCAGCTCTGGCCATGAGGCAAGATGTTCCCCTTGCCAGGCTAGAGTCTCTTCTGCCCACCTCTGACAGTGCAGTCCCAGGTCAGAACCAGAGGAATCAAAGCCTTCATGCTCTCCCCAAAACATCTGTCAGAATCATGGAATATGTCCAAGATCTGGTATTCCAACTATTTCACAGAGGTGGCCCAGGGAGAAAAGGGGCCTTGCCAAAGGTCCCACAACAACCAGGAAGTCACTCCTGACTCCTCTCAATCCCCTCTTTTCCCATATGTAAAGCCCACTGGTTCTAGCATCTAAAAAGCTCTCATAGAACACACAGGTTTCTCATGCAGGAGAATTCCAATTAATTTATGTAGATACTTCCCCCTTGAGATGGAGCTTAATTCCCCACTCCCTAAGCATGGGCTACACTTTGTGGCTTCCTTCCAAAGAGTGTGGTATGGAAAGGGGGCTGGGGGCAAGGAGGGGAGTAACTTTACAGTGGAAAAGCCTGACATACACAGCTACTTCAACCAGGTGATCAGAGTTAACATCAACAGTGATTAAGACATATTGATAGTATGTACCCTTTATATGATGAGAATAGTATTTTCCTTCTGTGGTCTTCCTTCCCCAAACCCATAACCCTAAGCTAATCACGAGAAAAAACATCAGAGAAATCCCAGTTGAGGGACATTCTACAAAATACCTGACCAGTATTTTTCAAACATTGATGACTCCAGGTCATCAAAAACCAGGAGAGTTTGAGAAACAGTCACAGCCAAGAGGAGCCTATGAAGTCATAACAACTAAATGTAATATGAGGGGCACCTGGGTGGCTCAGTGACTTAAACTTCTGCCTTTGGCTCAGGTCATGATCTTAGGGTCCTGGGATCGAGCCCCACATCGGGCTCTCTGCTCGGCAGGGAGGCTGCTTCGCCTCCTCTCTGCCTACTTGTGATCTCAGGCCCCGCCTGCCTCTCTACCTACTTGTGATCTCTCTCTCTGTCAAATAAATAAATAAAATCTTTTTAAAAATTGCCCAATAATTTGACATTTCTTGTCTAAATGTAATATGATATTCTGGATGGCATCCTGTAACAGAAAAGTTACATTAAAAACTAAGGAAATCTGAATAAAATATAGACTTCAGTTAATAATAATGATATTGGTTTATTAATTGTGACAAATGTACCATGTTAATACAAGATCAATGGGGGGAAACTGGCTATAGGGTATATGGGTACTCTCTGTAGTATCTTCACAATAATTCTATAAATCTTAAACTTTTAAAATAAAAAATATATCTTAAAAACCTCCCGTATCCGCCCATTATACCACTCTCTCCTGAGGAATAGCATCAACTTCCTCACTGCTCTTCCTCCCTCCAATCCATTCTCCTGGCATCCAGCAGAGGGCATTCTCTGAAACTGCAATCTGGCCGTTTCTGAAGCTTTTCTTTAAAACATGGGCGTTGGATGGAAAATTCTGGAGGTATATTGCAGAAGACCAACCTGGATATTTGTATGTTATCATTATTAGCCACAAAGGATCGAGGTATTTCTGGTGTCCACCGAAATGAAGTTACTCTATCCAAAATTTAAAACAACTCGGCCTTCCAGAGGTCTGCCTTTCAGATACCCAAATCCTGATCCCTTCCCCACCCCATCACACAGCTATATCGTAATTTCCCTTTGCTTTCCCCTTCTCGCTATGCACTCTTTGGCTCGAGCCATCTTTTTTTGCCTTCTCTTTCCAGGTCCAGTTCCAGGGAGAGCATTCCTGAATTATTAGGATATAATGTCTTGACAGATTACTATTTTTTAAAAACTACATGCAAATGAGAAAAATGGATTCCCATGGTTCCCCATGTCCAGCTCACACTAGGTCTGAGGAAAGGTTTGACGCACAATAAATAAAAAGATGAATCATTGAACAAATGGGTATTCTAGGGCGCAGGGCGTTTCTGTGCGCCTGCGCAGGAGGGGAAGGCGTGGGAAGCTGTTTGCTACCTGCCGGGGTCCACTGCAGCCGCTGGTAGGGGGTGGGGCTTTCTCAGCCTCGCCCTGCCATTGGCCAGGATGGTCCGCATTGGTCTGACGCAGCGCCTCTGCGGCCTGCAAAGCTCTCCAGCAGAAAACCAATACCCTCCCCCTACCCTGCCACACAAACCACTGTCTTGCAGACCAGTGCGTAGAGAGATTTGAGGGTCTGTGGAAGAGACTGGTTCCTGGGGATGGCTCGTCAAGCAGGACAAAAGACTCCAAGAAGCACTTTGAATTTGCTCAGAATTTTATTAGGATTACCAAGTTTCACAAGGAACAAGGAAGGGCTTCTGGGGGGGGGGGGACAGGAACACTGCAATGACAAGCGCCCTTGCATAGACACCAAGGCGGGCTAGCGGGCACAGCGTGGGGCAGGGCGAGGGACGGAGAGAAAGAGAGAAAGAGAGGCTTGGGAGAACAGGGTGGCAGTAGAGCCCCCCAAGGCCACAGTGGCTCTCCCCGCTTCGGGATCAAGGGTGTCCACTCCACACAGCACGAGGAGGAGGATAGAAGGGCCCTGACCAAGGCATCACAATAAATACATTTAGCAGCACACAGAAGCCTGCAGGAGAGGAGGGCCAAAAGGAAGGGAGAATCCCCCTTTCCCTTCCCCCCAAAATAAGAACTCTGCAATTACTAAACCATAAAAATAAACTTTAAACCCGTGTACGAATTCGGTCACCCCCCAGAAGTGCAATGTGGGGCCGCGCGGCCCTAGCTGAGGGGGAGGGCAAATGGGGCAGGGGGAGAGGGATACAGAGAGGCAGCCGTTGCAAGGGTGAAATGTTTATCCAGTTTTGCCCCTCTTTCCCGGGTTGGCCCAAGCATTTTGGACCTGAAGCACCTCCTCCATGTCAGAATCATCAGAGTCTTCTCCTCCTGAGTCTTCGATCCCTTCCTCCTCATCGCTTCCCTCCTCGTTATCACTCTCCTCGCCTTCCTGTTCACTGTCTGCAAAGAGGGAGAGAGAAAAGGAAGGGAAAATGGAGGGTGATTAGATGAACAGGTAGATGTCGTTCTTTTTTTATTTAAACAATAGAAATTTATCTTCTCACTGTTCCAGAAGCTGGAGGACAGCACTCTTTTAACAGGAACAGAGCCCAGAGCCAGGGTTTGGTGGGCCTGGAACACTTGCCAAGCACCTCTGCTTGGAACAAGCCAGTGTGTGTGTGACAAGCGTGTGTGTGTGTGTGTGTGTGTGTGTGTGTGTGTGTGCGCGCGCACGTGTGTTTACTCAAGTAAGCCTGGAGTGAGGGAGGAGTGGAAGGGAAGCAGGAAAGCAGGGTGGGCTTCCTGCCTCTGGCCTATCAAAATTGATACTCTGAAAGTTGCTTTTTCTCTTTTTCTCCCTGTGTAATGTGTCAGTGTGTGTGTCTTCCTGAGTTCTGATCTCAGCTGAATAAACCTTCTGTTCATTCCAAGGCAGCATCCCCCGCTCTTTCTCCACAGTCTGATCTAAACAGGCCCCAGTCTGTCTTCTTTAGCCCAATTCCCTGCCCCCCTCCCCAAGTCTGGGCAGATAGCTCTTCCCCCACTTCTCTGAAAGAAGATACCATCCGGGGGTACCTCCTTCAGTTTCTGTAACTGAATATATGTCTACACTGAATCTACTCGTTCAACGCCTCCTTCCTTGCCCCTGCACTCAATGGAAATTTGCCAGAGACCCCATGGCCAAAACCCCCAAGAGTGGTTGGTCGTCTACCTCCAGCTCCTTCTACCTTCCCCAGGGACCCACCTCTCCAAGGTCTGCCTGCCCACAGCCAGGCTCAGACATCTCCCTTGCCCGCCCTCTACCATCCCCTTCCTAGCTAAGGTTTGACTCTACTGCCTTACCCTTTGCTCATTCCCTCCACCTATCCCACTGTGGTCTGTCTCTGCCCCCATTAATACACTAAAACTACTTTTGCCAAGGTCACAGCGCTAAATCCGATGGACAAATACCAGTCCTCATTTTATCTGACCTTTCAGCAGCACTAGATACTGAGGACTATCCCCTCCTTCTGAGAACATTCCATGATCCAGTTCTCTTCCCAATTCTACCTTCTCGGAGCCTCAGTTTCCTCACTTACAGTAGTACCTACCTCTTAAGACTTGCTGTGAAGATTAAATGAATCAGCCAGTAACAGTAAATCACTCAGAATAGTGCTTGGTGCACGGTAAATACTTCATTAATGCTAACTGGTCCCAGAATCCAGGGCTAGGATTCTGCTCTGGCTTATTACCTCCTTTATTTACATCCTCTGACTTCCCAGACATAAAACCAATCACCTGCCTGGGCTACCTGTATCTTAGGTCCAACAGGCCTTCCCAACTCCATGTTCCTCCCTGCATCTCATCAATCCTGCCACCATGTCATTCCCTATCCTAAGAACTGGCACCTCTGTTTGCCAGTCATCCAGGCCAGACCAAACCTGGGTGTCATCTTAAGGACTACCTTCTCCCTCAAACCCCGACAGGCAAACCTTTCTCCGCATTTCCTAAAATGTATGCTTTGGTGAACGCTAAACAATAGCTTCTGTGGTCAAGAAGTTTGGGGAAATTCCAGTTTCAAGTTCCACAATGTTTAAAAGGGTTTCTTAAAGCAGGGCTTTTCAGAGCCTTTAAGGTGCTAATGTACATGTGACTCTACCTGAGAATATTAATATATGCAGTATGTCCCCAACATATCTGACTACTGGACATTTTTGTGAGAAGCAGCTTTCAGAACTAGTGAAGGATCCTCAAAAGACAAACAAGCCTGAGAGTTCCCTGAAGTCCTGGGCTGGGTACAGAGTATGCTGAATTATAAGGTGTTTGTCATTTCCCTGCTTTCTCTGTGTGAACTTGTCCTCAGTTTTCTACCCACCTTCTCCTATCTCTTCACTCTTCCTGTGACTTTTGCTCTGTTACAACCTATCTACCCACCAACTAGAACTGGAAATTTGTTTCTTTGGTTCTGCTACGTTTGTAAGCTAAAGGTTCCCTGGTCTTGCTTTGTTTAAAAAGTTGCACAAAATGCTTCTTTTCCCCACAAGAGCAGACTGTATTCATGTCTTGATCTGGGCCAGCTTTTCTGAGAAGAGAAAAGGAGGGATGACAAGAGGGGTTCTAGGCTCACCTTCCTCACTGCCTTCTTCTTCCTCCTCCACTGAGGATTCTTCTTCAGAGATGTTCTCTACCTCGTCCTCATAGTCATCCTGATTGTTGCTGTTATCCTGATCCTTGTCAGGGTCATCAGTGTCATTCTTGTAATCTTCGATGTCTCTGTCATCATCATCGCTGCCTTCATTGTCACCTTCATTGCCATCATCATCACTGCCTTCATTGTCGCCTTCGTTGCCGTCATTATCTTCATCATCACTGCCCTCATTGTCTCCTTCGTTGTCACTGTCACTGTCATCCTGGTTGTTGCCACTGCTGCCATGGTTGTTGCCACTGCTGCCATGGTTGCCACCTTTGGGGTTCTCATCACCACCATCCGGGTTCTCATCACCATCAGGGTTCTCATTGTTGTCATCAGTATTCTCTTCATTGTCATCAGGGTTCTCTTCATTGTCATCAGTATTGTCTTCAGGGTTCTCACTGTTGTCATCAGGGTTCTCGTTGTCGTCAGGATTCTCATTGTTGTCATCGGCACTCTCATTGTTGTCAGTGGTCTCGTCATCAGAGCTCTCATTATTATCAGTGGTCTCGCTGTCATCAGGGCTCTCGTTGTCGGTGGTCTCACTGTCAGGGCTCTCATTGTGGTCAGGGCTCTCGCTGTCACAGAGGCACTCGCTAATGTCAGTTATCTCATTGTCAGTGGTCTCAAAGCAGTCGGTGGTCTCCATGAAGTCAGAGATCTTGATGTCATGAATGGTCTCATTGTCAGTGATACCATCACTGTCTGAGGTCTCGCTGATAATGTCTTCCATTAGATAATAGTCATCAGAGTCTTCCAGGATCACGACCTCACACTTGTCCCTGTTTTTACTGTGAAGAAGCCTAGGGTTGAGTATAGGGTTGTTGGGAGGTAAGGCAGACACTGAAAGGTAATAACTGGGGAGGCAGTAAGCTACAAGGGATCCCAGGGATGAGGTTAGGGTGGGGAAAGTCCCATTTCTGCTCCTGACTGCATGACCTCAGGGCAATCACACCCCATTTATGGGCATCACTCCCCACTTGTAAAACATATTGGACTGGATTCTCTTAAAGGTCCCTTTGGCTCTACAAATCCTGTGTGATACTAGCCTAATCTTTATCCCATTCCTAACAAACCACCTCTCAGCCACGAAACCGCCATCACCTTTCTTCCTTTTCTTGCTTCTTTTTGTTGGCTCTGTAGCCCTCTTCTCCCATCATGTAGTAGCGCAGTGGGTTAACCCACAGGTCATTTTTGATAATCTGTTGAAAAGGAGGGTCGGGGTGGGGGGAGGGGAACAGTTATGAGTACAAGCCCCAGAGCCTACTCCCAATTCCCCAAGCATCCAGAGGCATGCCTAGCAAGGCTTTCTCTGGCAATGCTAGGAGGAGCCCCACCTCAGCAATCCCATCCGCCTCTGGGAGGCTGTGGTTTGAGAACCAGCTGAAGAAGCTGTGGTTGGTGTCCTGGTTCTTGTGCCTGCCGGCCTGGGGTTCTTGGCCCCTGTGCCAGCGGATTGGAGTGGAGTGAGACACCAGCCGGCCTGGAGGGAAAGGAGGATATGGAGAGGGCAGCAGACAAGGACAGATGGGGGGTGGGGGTGTGGATTTTCCCTAGGACTGCCTCTTACCAGAGCGATTGCGCTGGAACTCCTTGACAATCACCATGTTTGTGAAGTAGGGGTTTGTCTGAAAGTACAGCTTCATCTTGTAGCCCATGGAGATGTGTCTGAGATCCTGTACCTGCTCAGGGTAGAGATAATGTTGGAATCCCCACCATACCAAGGCCCCTCCCACCCCACCCCCCCTCACCTCCAGGGGCCAGATTCCTTGCCCAATCCTGATAAAAAATATATCTTTGGCCTGACCTGCAGATTGGTCAAGTAGCGGAAGATGTCTTCATCACGTCGGCTGATCAAGATTGAAATTTTGGGGTGGTTGAGGAACTGATGGAGGGAGCAGTTTAGGTCAAGGAGTGACTGTTCAATGAGAGGAGGGAGGGAAGGCCAGGCAGGGCAGAGCAACAGAGAGGCTGGAGCAGAATTCCCTCTATGTTTATGTGATGTGTGTGGAGCAAGTGGGTCATGGGACATGACCCACACTTTTCTTCCCATGATACTATGCAGTGAGCCTGTGTTTATGCAATGTCAAACCTCTGTGTTAGGTTGCCTTGCCTCAGTTCGTATTTGCTGTGTGTCTGGGTGCTAAGAGTTCCTATTCAGAAGACATTGTGTTTCCGTGGGCTAAAGGCCCATGCCCAAGTGATGCTGTAACTGGTTGCTGAGGGCCTGGAGTCACATGATGTTTATTTAGGTGTCTGTGTCCATGTGATATTGTGGATCTGGCTGTGAGGGTTTGCGTCCAAGTGATGCCGTGTGTCTGGGTGCTGAGGACCAATAGTCACATGATGCTCTGTGTCTGCATGCCGAGGACCCATGGCCACAAAATACATGTGTGCCTGAGTGCTAACAGCCTGTGATCATGTGATACTTTGTAGGAGAGTGCCAAGGATCTATAGCAATGTAATTCCACTAGGAAGTTAAGCCCATGTGTTCCTAATATGTTATATGTCTGTCTGTATATGCCCCAGAGATAAGCTTTTCACCAGTAGTGAACAAGATTCTTCTCACTCTCTTATTTCCTTCATTTAACTCCTTGATCTCCACTATTTGGTACTCCTTTGCCTGCCCCTTAAGGGGCTCCAGCCCCTTTCTAGTTCCCCTCTCTCCAGCCAGGATTGGGGTCTCCCTAGTGTCTAAGCAGAGACCTAGCCTTGCAGGGCTAGGTGTAACTTCTGGCAATTTCTTTGCTATGTGCCCTTCCCCTCCCTCTTCATCATTTCTGAATCCGTTCATCTTCTGTGTCCCTCCCCTCCCCCTTTCACCACCTCTGGTCTAATTTTTCTGCTGTGTGCCCCTCTTTTACCCTCCCCATTTCACTGCTTGTGATGCCCTTTTTTTTTTTTTTTTATATTACGTTCCTCCTCTCCCGTTTTCCATTTGTGGTCCAGATTTTATGCTGTGTGCCCCTCTACCCCCTTTACCATCTCTAGTCCAGCTTCTCTGATGTTTTGCCCCTCTCCTTCCATTCCTCCTCCACCAAACCTAGTCATTTTTCCAATAGGGGTCCACCCCCACACCCTCTCTCTCTCCCCAACCCCCGCTTTTTGTCATGGGCTCCTGGCCCATGATTATAGATGACAAGGATACTGCTTTGACCCAGAAGCCTGGAATATGCTGGATGATGAGGTCTCTGCGCTCCAGGAAGGGTCGTCGCATCTGAATGAACTTGCGTTTCAGACGGAGGAAGGCCTTGCCTGCCTTGATGTTCACCGCCTCCAGGTCCAGTTGAATGTTTTCCAGTGCCTGCAGGATGCACTCTATCCTCTCCGCATTCCTCTCCTTGCTATCCTTCTTCACCTTCCTCTGCTTCCTCTTCCTCCTCCTCCTCCTCTTCCTCACACTCTCCTTTTCATCCTCGTCGTCATCTTCCACGATGATGATAGCTTCTTCCTTCCCCCTCGGAACAGCTAACTCCTGGTACCCCCACTCCCCTGCGCTACAGGTTTCTAGGGCCTTCTCTCCAGAAAAAATGCTGGGCTCCATAACCTGAAAGTCAATTTCCACACTTCCCCCAGAAGCCTCCGAAGGAGAGAATATTTCTAGGCTCTCCGTGGGAGGGGGCTCCCCCCCGTACCCCGACTCCATCGCTGGCTCCCAGCCGGGACTCTCAGCACCCAGGGTGAAGTACGCACGGATCCCCCCCTCCTCCAGAATGACATAGGGTGGCGGCGGGGGCAGATCGGGGCCCAGTCCCACCCCCCTCATGTCAGCCAGCACCTGTGCCGCCTCGGTTTCCTCCTGGAGCCTCGGCCGCTGCTCGGGTGGAGGTAGGGGCAGTCGCAGGAGCGGCGGCGGTGGCGGCGGCGGCGGCGACGGCAGCTGGTCGTGCTGAGAGGGCTCTGAGCTACTCAGGCGGCGGGCCTTGGCCGGAGGCCCCTCATCCTGGCGGTCCATGGTGACCGCGCTCACAGCTCTGGGGATCGCACTCGCCCCTTCGCTCTCAGCCAGGCCGCCGCTGCCTGTCACACCTGAAGCTGAGCCGCAGTGCCTCACACCACCACCTCTCCTCACAGCCTCGCTCTGGCGTTCCCTCCCACAGCGCCTGCCCTACTCCCTCCGCGCCAAGCGTCCAAGACCCGCCCCCTCCCTGACGTAAAGGGCCCGTTCTGTCTCTCCATTGGCTGCCAGCCCCCGCCGAGGCGCTCGCTCTCCCTCGACCTCTGCCCGCTCTCACGCAATCTGCTTGCCAACACCACACCTCATCGCTTTCCAATTGGCTCCTCTCGGGCCCGCCAATCATCGGGCTGACTCCCCCAGCGACGAGTTGGAAACTGCATGGCGATTGGCTGCAAGGAAAGCTGAGGGGAAGAAACCCCTCTCCTTCCCCCTTTCAGCGTTTTATCCAATGGGAAAAGTACCAGTGGCTCTGAAGACCAAAAAACAAAACAAAAAACAAACGCAGCTTCGGAGCTGGATGTGCTCAAATAAAATTGGGAGAGCCTCGCTATCGTTTTCCCCCTTCTCTGCCCTCCCCTCAACGACTACGCACTTCTTAAATCTGTCCCTTCCTCTATTCCCGGCGTTTGCCTCTGTGGAGATCTGAAATGTGGCCCCCGGGGCTAGGGTTGCCCTAAAGGAGCCTGGAATTTAGAAACCTAGGACCTTTGGTTTGGGGCCAGATTTTTGACGTGGCTTTTTGCCTCTCTGCAAAATGGCTCTAGAAATAATCACACACAAAAAGTAACTTCGTCTGCGTCATTAAAATGATTGTGATTCCGTTCATCCACCAGATTTTTCTAGGATTTTCTATCTCTTCATCCACTTGATACTTGCCCTCCTTCCAGTCCTTTCCTCAGTGTATGCCGCTTTTAATTGTATTTTAGATTTTGGAGG
Source organism: Meles meles (assembly GCF_922984935.1). Lineage (NCBI taxonomy): Eukaryota > Metazoa > Chordata > Mammalia > Carnivora > Mustelidae > Meles > Meles meles. The sequence continues at coordinate 46,315,174 of NC_060087.1, read as the reverse complement.
GCCAGATCGATGGTCTTTACTTTGGCATGGTGGTGGGGTTCTGGATATGGTCTGGGATTCACATCACGGGTGTGCTCCTCACTTAGTAACCCTAACCAAATCACTCCCTCTCTCTGAGGGAGTGTCCTTAGAGACACTGTTTCCTCTCCTCTAAGTTAGGCATCCTTAAGTCATGTAGGAAACTGCGCATTGCAGCCTTTCTGTGCAGAACAACCTAGAGACCCATCACCAGGGGTATGGATAAGAAACATGTGATAGATGTAGAAGATGGACCACTAGAATGAATTAGATCTACGTACAGCAACAAGGCTGGATCTCTCAAAAACAGAATGTTTAGTGAAAAAAGAAAACAGAACAAGATTTATAGTACAATACTGTTTATGTAAATTAAAACACATAATACCATATATTTTTCACAGATACACATATATGTAAATAAACACATGAACGGTGAATTGGAAGGACATACATTAAATACACAAGAGTGGGTGCCTATATGGGAGGAGGTATTGGATCAGGGATGGGTGATGAAGGGGAAGAAACAAAACAAAACAAAGAAGAAAAGGGACTTGCATGGACCAACGATGATGTAGTGTGCCAAGAACTGAGGATTATGGTCAACTCAATTCTGTGCACCTGAGAGAATAAGTAAATAAATGGTAAATTGAGTGCCCAGGGAGCAGACTAGCTGGGTAGACTCCCAGGCTTGGCTCCCCCCCCCCAATAACATCCCTCATCTGAATTTAGTCAAAGCTTACCAAAGTCCCAGATGTATACAGTGGACACTTCAGAAGGGCTCCCATCCCAGACTGAGCAGTCCCTCCAGAAGCCATTACTTGTAGGGGACATTTTCTAATCCCGTTATTTCCCCCATTCAAGTTTGATCCTCAATTCCCAGTCCCTAGTCTCCAAAGTGGTCCACTTTCAGGAACACCTTGTTTACGTTTTGGGGAGGAGACTGACACAGGAGTTGGAATGGAACCCAGGGCACTCCAGGCTATGGGAAGAGATAGGGTCCTCAAGTATCCTGTCCCCCATGTTCAGAGTCTGGGCCAAAGGATTAAGATTTTATGAGATGGGAGTCTACCCTCTTGCTGCATACATACGTATGGTTCTAAAATTCTATTCTCCAACCACTTTACTTCCTACTGCAGGCACATACTCTGGTTTGTCTCCTTTCAATTAGGTGCATACATGTACGTGTGTGTGTGCCATATATCCCCACATACAGGCATTTGCTCACATGTGTGCACCAGGCAGTAGTGCCTCCCCACACAAAGTCACACAGACACAGTCCCACTTGACCATACCTCCCCACATGTGGTCAGGCAGACAGGACACACACACACACACACACACACACACACACACACACACAGAGTCAGAAAGAGAAGACATCCAATATAGCATTGTTCTTTTCAGTTTTCCATTTACAAAATCCAATGGTGAATCCAGGCAGATAGAAAAAAGAAATGGAGGAAAACCCTCCAGAATGTACCCTACCTACTCCCACCCCTTTGGTCCCCCCCACCCCACTCCCTGGGAAAGGCACCCCCATCACTATCACTGAGAGAACAGGTACCCTCCACCCCAGCCTCTCAGCCACTCTGGCCTGGCTTTCCAGGGCCACTCCATAGCCAGGCTCATTAATGTCTCTCCTGCCTAGAGTGCCCTCCCCATTCCTCTTGGGTCAAGGCTTCCCCAATTCTGGGGCTGTCTTGGGGGTAGGGAAAGAGCTTAGGACAACAGCTTCTATCAGGAAGGGAAAGGAGGATAGATAAATACAGATGTCCCCCTCCCCCAGGAAATTGGGGGGGGGGGACAAAGAATCTGGGCAAGGCCAGGCAAAGGAATGCCAGCTTGGCTAACCAGTCCATAAGAACTGGCAGTGATGGGAGCCCAGAGTGGACTCTGCCCTGGGAGGGAGGCTTGGGCTCTCCCACCTGGAGAATCTGGCTGCAGTCTGCTCCACTTTGGGTGGAGGGAAGAAGAGGGAGAAGGGCTGTTCTGGGAAAGGAAGTTGGGGGCTGAGGGCCCAGAAGGCCTAGGGCTACCAAGAGGGGCTTGAGACACCCCAGAAGTTTGAAAGGGACAAAACGAGGTCAGATAGGAATGGACTCAAGTCCACAGTGCCTTGGAGCTTATGCCATCCCCCAACTTCTCATCCTCAGGAGGATAGTGTGAACCCAGGAGACAATTCTGGGGCTGAGTTCTGCTCTGACCCAGGCACTGGGATCCAGTTACTCTGGGGAGTTTGGCTCTCTTCCTACAATTCCCTGGGGGAATGCACCTGCCTATATGGCACCCACGTCAACCCTAGGGGGGCTGGAGTGGATTTCCATCCTCAGGAAGAAGAGTTGGGGACTGGGGATCCAGGAGGCATCTCGAAAGAATGCAGCCAAGCTCGGGTCTCTTCAGCTCGAGGCGTGCAGCTCAATCCCATTCTTCACCTAGCATGGACCCATCCCAGGGGTCCTTCTCCCTCCCCTCCTGGCTTCTTGAACAGATGCTCAAGAAACACTTGGGAGGTCTGGACATGGTGGGGAGGGAGAGGAAACCAGGCTTGGGACCAGGGTTAGCTTAAAACAACATCGCACACAACATAGCAATTAAACATCTCTGCTCCCAGGGGACCCAGCACCCTCTTTGGTCCCTGTTATCAGCAGATGAATTTCTCCCTCAACATCCAGCCCTTGCTAAAGGACTCGGAAGGGGAGGGTGCATGGGAGCAGAGGGGCCAATAAGAGCTCTGGAAGTCTATTTTACAGGACAAATTTCCCCCTTCTGGACAATGTCAGAAGGAGAGACATTAAAGCAAGAAATCCTCAGCTGTTAGTAGAAAAACCTGCATTTTCAGTCTTAATTTTTTTTTCTGAATTGTCACTTCTGAGAGAGAAAGGAAGAGAGAGAAAGAGAGAGGAAAGGAGAGAGATTGTAGAAGTGGAGAAGGAGGCAGCGGAGACAGGCCCCACAGAATTAGAAACGCCTCTTTTCCAGTCCCCCACCCCAGTCTCCAACCCTGGGGAGGTGTCGGCAAAGATGCCTAGATTCTGCATGGTTTGAAGGGCTAGGGCTGGAGCTCAGAAAGAAAGGCTCCCGTATGGGGCCCACCCTTCCCTTACTGCTGGCTCCATCACGGTAGCCATGACCTTCTCCCTGCCTGTCTGCCTACCAGCTTGCTTCACATGACACAGTAGGGTTCTCTGGGGGCCGGGGCACCTCCTGTGCCCCAGCAAGGGGCGTGAGTCCTCAGGCACTTCTTGAGGTCCTTGTTGAGCAGGAAGCAGACGATCGGGTTGACAGCAGCCTGGGCGAAGCTCATCCAAACAGCAGTGGCCAGGTAACGGTGGGGCACGGCACAGGCTTTCACAAACACTCGCCAGTAGCAGGCCACAATGTAGGGTGACCAGAGGAGCAAGAAGAGCAGTGTGATCGCGTAGAACATACGGCCCAGCTGCTTTTCACCCTTGACCTCGTCCATGCCCAGCAGCCGCCGGCTGGCTGCGTGCCCATTCTGCCTAATACCCAGCAGGGTTGGTGGCATGGGCCCACGGCCAAAGCCAGCGATCCAGTTGGCAGCAGCCTGGCCGGTGGCCCCAGGGCCATGGAATGTCCAGTTCTGGCTGATGGCTGGCACCATCTGCACTGGCTTCATCTTGCGGTGACGATACTCGAAGAGGAGCAGCTTGCCATAGACAGCATGTGTAGCTGCCATGAGCACAGCCAACATAAGCATGAAGCCCAGCGTGTCATTGGCCTTGAAGTAGCGATGCTCAAAGATGCACTGGTCCTCCTCACGGATAAATTTGTAGGTGCCCACATCAAAGACAGGTGGGAAGGCCATGGCCACAGACAGGGTCCAGGCCATGCAGATGACAGCTGCGCATGTCCAGAGTGTCATGCGCTTGGCGTAGAAGCGGTGGTGGGCGATGGCCATGTAGCGGGTGACACTGATGCAGAACAGCATGAAGGCCGCATGGAAGCAAAAGAGCACGGCCATAAAGGCCACAATTTTGCAGCTGAGTGCACTGAAGGTCCATGAGGAGCCGTGGCGCACAGAAGCCAGCACAAAGGGGAAGCAGACGGCAGAGCGTATGCCGTCGGCCAGGCACAGGTCCAGCAGAAAGTAGTAAGGAGCTTTGTGCAGGGCACGCTCCTTGAGCACCAGCAGTGACAAGATGGCGTTGCCCGCCAGGCTTACGCACATGATCAGTCCCAGCAGCACCAGCTTGACATAAGCTGATGCTGATGGCGGGGACAGTGTGCCGCTCACCTCTTCGGGCTCTCCAGTTGTGTTGGCCATACTGAGGGGCAGGGGCTGCTCACAACCCTACGGGATCAGCCAGTCTGGTATTCGATGGGTCCTGGGGGACTCCATCAGTTGTCCTGCTGGGCTGCACCTGCAAATAGGGATAATGGTGGAGATGCAGACATAGAGAGACAGAGAGATGATGGCAGGAGAGAACCAGAGAGAAAAACCCAGACACAGGCACAGAGAGAGAGTGAGAAAGGATAGAAAGAAATGAAAATGGTGACAAAGATATAAATGGATACAAATTGAGAGGCAAATGTGGGGATGAGAATGAGCAGAGATAAGAAGAAACAGAATCAAAAAGACAGGGAGAGAGGGAAAGGAAGTGGGGGGGAAGAGAGAGTGAAACACAAGAAAAGAGACAGCGAGATACAGATGGAAAGGTGAGGAAGAAACAGAAAGGGCAGTGTTAGTGGGTCTACATGGCCTCCACACTTATTCCCCAGCTGGTGTCAGGTCCTGCCCCTGGCCCACTCCTGCTCCTGCTCCTACCCCCTCCTTGCTGGGTGAGGAGGCTGTTTCACCTCTCTGGATGTTCTCCTTTACCTGTTTCCTGGGGCAGGGGTGTTGGTGCAGCTCTTCTCCCCCTTTGCAAAGCCCTGAGGTTATGTTCTTCAAACTTTTTTGACTGCTACCCATAGTGAGACAAACATTTTATGTTACAACCTCGTACACATACACATATGTGTACACATAACTGAACCAAAAGTTTCACAAAACACGACTGACCCTCTGTGTAATGTACTCCATTAGTTCTGCTCTATTTCATGACTTTTTGTTAATGCTGGTAGCCAGCCATTAAATGAGCTTTCTTATTCATGATCAGGAATGCACTTAGCGTGCTCAAGAAAGAGTGGGAAGACCAGTGTGGTTGGAAAAGGGCAGGCAGGGGAGACAGTGGTATAAAGTACGGAGGGGTCTGGAGCCAGATTTTATAGGGCTGTGGGCCATGACACGGACTTGGTTTGTTTGTTGTTGGTTTTTTTTTTTAAGATTTTATTTATTAGACAGAGTGAGACACAGTGAGAGAGGGAACACAAGCAGGGGGAGTGGGAAAGGGAGAAGCAGGCTTCCTGCTGAGCAGGGAGCCTGATACAGGGCTTGATCCCAGGACCCTGGGATCATGACCTGACCTAAGCCAAAGGCAGACACTTAACGACTGAGCCACCCAGGCCCCCTGGACTTGGGTTTTTATTTTAAGTGGGGCAGGGAGTATTGTTACTATAAAGATGTGAGTGTGCTTGTGCGCATTCATTCATTGAAAAACGATTTACTGAGCATTTACTTGTGCCAGCCACTGGGGCCGCAGCTGTGAACCAGATAGAAAAGGATCTCTGCCCTTACGGAGCTGATATTCTAGATGATAAAGAAGACATATAGGTGGAGTATAGTAGGTCAGATGATGATAAGCCTAAAAAGAAAAGTAAAGGAGGGAAAGGGGTTAGGAAGTCCTAGGGGTGGAGGAGGTCTACTTTTAGATGAAATGGACAGGGAAGGCTTCACGGAGGAGGTGTCATCTAAACAAAGACTTAAAGAAGGTGAGAGTGAGCCATGTGGGTAATGGAGAGAAGAGAAGTCCAGGCAGAGGGAACAGCTAGCACAAATGCCCCAAGGTGGGATCACACGTGGTGTATTTGGGGAAAAGCAAGGAGACCACTATTCCTGGAACAGAGTGAGTGATCAAAAAGCAGTGGGCGGTAATGTCAGAAAGGTGGTGAGGCCAGATCATGGAGGCCATGATGAGGACTTTTACTTTGAATGAGATGGGAGCCATGGGAGCAGAGGTGAGGTGTGATATGACTTGGAGTTGAAAAGGATCCCCCTTGCTGGAATGGGGAGCACAAACCAAGTGGGGCAAAGGTGGAAGTAGAGAGACTACATAAGAGACTCCTACAGTAATTCAAGTGAGAATCAACAGCACTCTGACCCTTGCCCTGCTTTATTTTTCTTCGTAGAACTTACCTCTTCTAATGCATTATATAATTTACTTAAAATTCGGTTTATTGTCTGCCTCTCCCTATTAGAATGAAAGCTCAATAGGACAGGGATTAGAGACTCAGACACTCTCCTCTAGAAGAGCAGTAGGGGGCCCTCAGCACAGTAGGCCCTCAGTCAAAGGCTGTCAGATCAGTTGGTTGAGGGACTAAACAGCTGGTGGCTCAGGGAGGGCTGCCTGGAGGCATCCAGGTAGGATTTGCTGAAAAAGCAGCCTGGGCAGTACAGGAGTGGGAGGGCACAGGCAAAGCTTGCGGGGGGGGGGGGGGTGGGCAGGAAGGCTTCTGGTGTGCGTGGGCTGGGGGCAGGGGGGGGGGGGAAGGAGTATGATGATGTAACATGGTAGGTTCCAAAGGGAAGGCAGCAAGCTGGAGAAGCTCAGAACTTTGGGGGCTGGGATGGGCTTGAGGTTGAGGGACATGGGGCTGAGTGGAGCCTTTCTACCTTCTCTTTCCCAGGAAGTCACCCCTTGGTCTTTTTTCCCAGCTTGCTCCAACATAGCCTGCCACAGCCACCTGGGGCCAAGCTTTTTCATGGCACCCTGAAGTCTCAGACACAGTGCCAAAAGGCCATGAGAAGATGCTAGGGCAGGGGCTTGGGAGAAGTGGGGTTTGTGGACCCCTTTTCAGCCTCCTCAAGGCCTGATAGCTCCCACAGAACTGTGGACCAGCTGACAGCTGGGTGTGCGTAAATGTGTACACACACACACACACACACACACACTCCTCAGCCTTGAGGGGAAGCAGGGGGAAAGCATTAGAGATAGAGAGAGATTGAATATAAAAGAGAATCAGAGAAGCACACGGAGAGTGACAGAGGAGAGAGGTTTGTGAGAAAGAGATTGAGACATACGAGAGAGAAGGGGAAAAATAAACAGAGAAAGGGGACCAGGCCTTCCACACAAACAGGAAAAGACAGAAATAGAGACAAAGGGGGAAGAGTGAGGGGAAAAAAAGAGAGACACACACATAGAGCATGAGAGAAGAAAAATAGAGACAGAAAAGTAGAGACAGAGAGAGAGAAAAAGAGAGAGAGAAGGAGAGAGAGAGAAAGAGAGGAAAGTGAGAGAGACAAAAGGAGAGAGGGAAGAAGGGAGGGAGAAAGAGAGAGACAAAGGGAGAGAGATAGGAGAGAGAGAATGCCAGGAAAGGGAAGAGAGAGATGAAGAGACGGGTTGGGAGAGAGGCAGAGATAGAGACGGAGAGAAGCAGAAATAAATACGAAGAGGGAGACACAGAGAAACACACTAAGATCCAGAAGGTGGATAATTTGTAGCCCAGAGGCTCAGGGAAAGCAAACCAAAGCAAACCAAACCAAACACACACTAAAATGAAACAAAACAACACAAAACAATAGCAGCAAACGAACAAAATCCTGGTGTTGCCTAGAAAGCTGGGGCGACTCTACAAGTGAGGAGAGGGTTCTGAGCAGACTGGCAACCACAGCTCGGGCCCATCCGAGGCTAAAAGTGTGAGCATACGCAAACACATACACACTTGCCTGTGCCCCGACGCCCTAAGAAAGATATGCAGACAACTACACACACGCTCACACAGACACATAGGATCCTGTTGAGGAGACCTACGGACAACAACCGGCTCACACACAGGGACATCACCTCACACGCACATGCACACACAGTATATGGTCTTCCACAGGCAGAGTATAACCTGCCTAAATGCCAGGGCATCGTCCTCAACAAAGGCATTACTGCCCCCTAGGGGACACTTTGGAAATCTGCAGGAGCATTTTTGGTTGCCACAAGGCTGGGGTGCAGGATGATGTAACATGGTAGGTTCTTCTAACATTTAGGGGTCCAGGGCAAGGATGCTGGCCATCCAGTGATGTGTGGGGCGGTCCTACACACTCTAGCCTATGTCCCGAGTCCCCTAGGACTTTGGGCTTGTAATGAACTGAACCTTGAATCTAAGAACTCTATTTCACAAATTTCCCCCTAGTTTAATGTACCCTGAATTATTCAGGAATATAGCTATCAACTAAGTCCAGAGGAGACTGCACTTTGTTTGGGAGAGCACTTTCTTTGAGTTGTTAACTATTTCGGAAAATATCACCCCTAGGCCTTTGCCTGTCATTTTCCTGCACTTTGAGCAAGGGGCAACTTTTGGTTTTTCCCCTTCCAAATCCACATTTACTCGTAAGATGTTACAAGCCTCTAACTATCTTATTGAATTTCCTGAGGAGTTTCATGCTTAAACCTTCACATATCAAAATACAAATTACTACCTTATAAATCACTTTCCTTTAATGAATTTATTTGTATTAGAGTTCAGAAAATATGCATATCATATGAAATGCTATATGGATTTTCTTTTGAAATTATATGTGCAGAGAGATTACATTATCTAAGAACTTCATGTCTATATAGTAAACGGGTGTTACAAAATATGCTATGTAAAATAGGGTGTTAGGTATGAGGGGGCTGAGAACTGCTCATATACATAGACACACTCAGACACACACATGTGCAATGGCTCATAAACCCACAATTGTAACTCCCCTAACACACACACACATACATACACACACAGATGAACAATCAAATCCTGACAGATAGATACACATATGCAAACCTACTCACACAGACTCATATATACAATTTACCTATTTAAATCCTCTCACATAATCAGAAAAACTTCTGTGACACAGGCATGTACACAGTGGCATACCTATATCATCACATACAAAAACTGTTACACAATAATACTCAAAGTCACTTACATATGCCGCCATACTCACATGCTCTTGAAACTCGGCACATGCACACACACACACACGTATGTACACACGGACAGAATCCCCCTCAGATATATTTGCATAGAGAAAAAAACAGACAAGCAAAAACTGTTCATATATACACACACATACATACTCTAACACACAGAGGCCAACTGATCCAAACCCTTTCACATAAATTAGGCCCGCTCACCAAAACAGACAAGTACATCCTGGCACAGGTACACAGAAAACCATTCGTATACATACTCGCTTGTGCAGAGAAGTATACTAGCTCCAACACACACACACACACACACACACACACACCCTTGCAATGTGTAAGCACAAACAACCACAAAGAGAAAAACCGCCCCTGTGTACAAACACTCTTGCACACACAGACGTGTACACACACGCGCTTGTTCACATTACTTGATATAAACACCCTGCAACAGGTCTATACCCAGAGACAAACCCTCACACATGCCCATACCAGCCGACTCCTTCAGGCACAGGTGGAAACATTAGCAGAGCTGCTTGGCTGGTGGGCACCTGCCACAGCAGGGAACCAGACCAAGAGAGGCTCTAGGGGGTCAAAGGGAGGTTGTAAATGTTTGGATCACTTCTTGTTGAAACATCCCAGATAGTCTGATTATTATTTTGATTGCCACTCTGGTCAGTGAGGTTTTCTGGTTTTGCCTATACATGTACAATGCCTGTTTTTCTTTTTAATTTGACCTTATTTAAATTTTTTCACAACGTTTTTTTCTACAAAAATAGTTGCATGACTGTTATTATTATTATTATTAATTTTATAGAGTTGCATATATAAAGAGTTGCGTATATAAAGAGAATATAACTATTTTGTTAATTGCCCTGATTGTTCTTCCTTTATAAAAAAACTTTTTCCTTCTAGAACATTTCAGATATAAAAAAGTAGAAAGGGGGATGCCTGGGAGGCTCAGTTGGTTAAGCGTCTGCCTTCAGCCCAGGTCACGATCCCAGGGTCCTGGGATCCAGCCCCACATCGGGCTCTTTGCTCAGCAGGAAGCCTGGGGCTCCCACTGACTGCTGCTCTCCCTGCTTGTGCTCTCTCTTTCTGACAAATAAATAAAATCTTAAAAAGAAAAAAAAAGTAGAGTCGTGTAATGAATTTCAGTGCACCCATTGCCCAGATTCACTAATGATCAACCCTTAGGATCTTGTTTTGCCTATAACCTCACCCACTTCCCCCACTTCCAGAGTATTCGGAAGCATATTATACCATTCATCCATAACTATATTGTGGTGTTTCGAAAAGGGCTCTTTTAAAAATGTTACAATGACATTTTTATTATTTCTTGGTTTATTTACTGATTTACTTGTGACTGGCTTTTAATATTAAAAATTAGCAAAATCTGATTCTTGGTGGGATTTCATAATTTATTTCATAATAAATTGTTACCTTTTGTTTTAGGTAAAAACATTTGTCAATAAAAGAATAAAGCCTGACTGTGGTTGAATTGAATTGACTCATTAAAGGGAAAGCTAGGCCAAATTTAAGGCTTTGTTTCCAAAATGTTCTTCTCTTAAGAATGCAGGAGACCTCAAATTTGTTTTTTTTATTTAAATCAGTTTTCAGAAGTCACTAATATCTGCTGACCCCTTCAATACTTCATATTCAAGTAGACTTAATTTTTAAGACATTTCTTTTCCCATCAAAATGGATTTTTTAATTAAAACTGGAAAATCAGGAAACTCACAAGACAAACACAGTCTCCCCTCCAAAAACTCCAGGCTGTCCCTGATTTAAGCAGTTTAATAAGGATTGTCTGAAATTTGGACCCAGCTCCCAAATAAGCCCTCTCATCCGCCGTCTGTATGTCCAATTTGTGTGGAGTAGTTATCAAAAGAAACTTCGCACTCGGTGTTATATGCAACTGATAAATTGTTGAACACTACATCTGAGACTAACGATGTACTATAGGTTGGCTAACTGAATTTAAAATAAAAAGATTTTTAAAAAGAAACTTTATTTCCCAGTAGGCTATGTTGGTCAACTGGCCATGAAGCACTCTCACAACGAGAAATATTTGGACTTTTAGAAAGCATCTGAAAATGCAAATTAAGAAATCTGACTCTTTTATGAGATGGGTTAGAACATTCTCTTTTCTTTTTTTAAAAAAGATTTTATTTATTTATTTGACAGACAGAGATCACAAGTAGGCAGAGAGGCAGGCAGAGAGAGAAGAAGGGAAGCAGGCTCCCTGAGATCCCAGGACCCTGGGACCATGACCAGAGCTGAAGGCAGAGGCTTTAACCCACTGAGCCACCTAGGCACCACTTTCTTTTCTCTTTTTAATTTGGGTTAGAAAATTCTTAGATAGAGCTTAACCAGCTAGTGACAGGATTGCATGTTTAACAAGCAAAGCTAAGATGCCAGTAGTATCTCAGCGTTCTGCCAGGAACATTCTAGCAGTCTGCCGGGAAATTGTGCACATCATATTTGTGACCAATGAAGTAAAAAGATAGGAAAGAGGTCACTTTCAATTATTGTTATTAGGAGACACAGTGATGATGGGTCAAAAGACGCTGAAATGACACTAACTCAGAAGATTAATGAATGAAAAGGGTTTTCATTTTATATTGATGCATCTCTAAATATTGATTAATTGTGCTCAATTCATAGTACTAGTCAAAGAGCCTGAAGAGAAATGCAAGAAGCACTAAAATAAACTAAGGTTGAAATATTCAAAGTGATACACGAGTATTTTCTATTATTGTGGAAACTCTGCATTAGTCTGTGGTCTGACACTGCTGTTGAGATGGCATGAAGTTTACATCTGGAATTTGTTCTGAAAATGCCAAGATTCATGCGCCATGGAGCACTCACCTATAAAAGTTTACCTATAGGTATAATTTCCACAGTAAATGATGTTAGGTGAATTTGATTAAATCCAAGTTACTACCCACCTGTGTGTTGGATTTCTATGAAGACTTAGGATCAGTACATTTTTCTCTATTGTTTTAAACTTAAGTGTGTAAGGATTCTATCAAAGATTTATGAGCTAAAAGAAACAAACTGAGGGTTTTGGAGGGGAGGGGCTGTGGGGATGTGTGAGCCTGGTCGTGGGTATTAAGGAGGGCATGTATTGCATGGAGCACTGGGTGTGGTGCATAAACAGCGAATCTTGGAACACACACACACACAAAATTAAATTAAGATGTTAAAAAGAGAAAATTTTCAGCATTTTTGTGAATGATTCTCATTTGCAGATTTGATGTTTACTCATTTCAACAAAAGGCTCTTTGAGCACATGAATAAAATTACATCAAAAAATTTTAAGACACGCAAAAATATATGAATGTATACTGTCAAGTTTTATGGATTCAAAGCCAAACTTCACTTAGAAGTGAGGTCATGTATGGTTCCCTGGGTGAAAATTAGTTGGTGTTATTAAGCTGACAACTAAAAAAGACTTAGTAAGATGAGTAGAGCAATGTCTGTATCTACTTAGAGCAAAAGATTCATAAATTATTTTGAAATACTCAAAATGAAAATTTTTGGTTGGATTCAAAATTCATGTGCATTTGTTACAAGAAATTTCAACATCATGTTTGACTGAAAGAAAGGAAGGAAGTGTTAGATTTAAAGAAGGATCCTCTCTTTGAAGCACAAAATTCAAAAGACTATGAATTGGGCGCCTGGGTGGCTCAGTGGGTTGGGCCTCTGCCTTCTGCTCCGGTCATGATCTCAGGGTCCTGGAATCGAGTCCCGCATTGGGCTTTCTGCTCAGCAGGGAGCCTGCTTCCCTCTCTCTCTCTGCCTGCCTCTCTACCTACTTGTGATCTCTCTCCGTCTCTCTGTCAAATAAATAAGTAAAATACTTTAAAAAAAACAACCAAAGACTATGAATTATCCAAGTTCCGATTATTGATAAGAAAGGAGTTTTAACCAGTTAAAAAAAAAAAACCCCTCTTTGGCCATTTGTTGCCACCTACTCATGCAAGCAGTTTCCTGTTGGTGGAGATCACCAAGAAACAAAAGAGATCATTAGCTCTTTCGAGCATAAAACCTGGGTCTTTGCCTGGCCAGGGCAAAAACAAGTGAGTTATCAAAGGGAGGTAAAATGGAGGGATGAATAAGCAGTTAGTTGTTGCATTTCTTAAGAAAGGCTGGCATGGTGTGAAAGCTTCAGAGAAACCAAAATGGTACCTGATGACCCCAAAGCTGATGCTTTTAAGGTGAGCTTTGCTGACCTGCAGAATCATGCAGCTACGTTTTATACATTCAAGCTAATTACAGAGGACATTAAGGCAAATGGTGTCGCACAACCTCCATGGACTAGGTCTTACCTTCATCAACAGGCTTTCCAAGATCAAGAAGTAGCAGGTCACAATATAAGTTTATATCTGTGTCAGAAGTACTAATGGTTATTTGTTTCATTTGGCTATTTTGGGGGGGGCGGGGTTACCAAGAAACACAATAACTTGATGTAGAAGATTGATGCTCAGCACAAACTACTTTACCAAATCATGACAAAAATGTCCTTAAAGGAGTCAAATTACCATATAATAAAGGCAGTCACGATCAAAAGCTCAGAAGTGGGCATGAAAGCTGACCGTTACAAACTTGCTTTAGTGAATAAAAGTTATGTTTCCAGAAGTGAGCTCAGTGTACTGTGAAAAAATCCTGAAAATATTTCACTTGAAACTTGTATACAAATTCAATATTTAATAACTCCCCTAAAACTTTGCATTGTTTGTTTTCTTCACCACAATTTGTATAGTGTAAAGAAAATGTAAGGAATTTCCTTCCACCAAGCCCCTTAATCTTCTTCAGTTTACTCCAATGTGCCATATAGATATTTCATCTTTTCCATGTGCCAGATTGGGAATGCCCTAAAACATTCATATCCAGTTACACTGCATAGACACACCAGCACACATGGACAGAGACGTGCACACAGGAACACGTGTACATTGAGATTCAAGTTTGCATTCACATCCAGACTTACACCAGCTGATAAGCACAATCAGGTGAATGTGTACAGGTACATACACACACACACACACACACACACACACACACTCCTATACAGAAAGTTAGGTATGAGTGCAGGTACCCACCTACCGGCAAATCATGCAAAGATATACAAAACACACACAGACATACACACACACAGATAACCACCCTTCAATAGAAATACAGGCCTAGGCAGAGGAAAACTCACCACATGCATGGGTATATGCAGACACATACACATACAAACCAAATTGTATGGACCTGGGGCATGGAGCACCTGGGTGGCTCTGTCAATTAAGCAAAAGACTCTTGATTTCAGCTCAAGTCATGTTCTCAGGGTCATGAGATTGACCCCCACTGGGGCCCTGCGCTGGGCATGGAGCCTACTTAAGATTCTCTCTCTCCCTCTGCTCCTCCCTCCTTCTCCACTCCCGTATTCTCTCTCTCTTAAAAAAAAATAACAAATCATATGGATCTACATGCTTTCGGACACAATCATGCATGCATAGACGTAAGAACTGACATTCACACACAGGGTAAGTCTGATTCATATGCTATAGATCCAGGCCCTCCCCCACCCCAGGCTCTTACATTAAGAGATTATAATCCATGATTTTATGGAATACTACTCAACCATCAAAAAAATGTGAAATCTTGCCATTTGCAATGACATGGATGGAACTAGAAGGTATTACGCTAAAAGAAATAAGTCAATCAGAGAAAGACAATTATCGTGTGATCTCACTGATATGTGGAATTTAAGAAACAAAACAGAAGATCATAGGGGAAGAGAGGAAAAAATAAAACAAGACGAAATCAGAGGGAGAAGAACCACAAGAGACTCTTAATCATAGGAAACAAACTGAGGTTTGCTGGAGGGGAGAGGAGAGGGGGGATGGTGTAAATGGTGATGGACATTGAGGAGGGCATAGGATGTAATGAGCGGCAGCTATTATATAAGACTGATGAACCACTGACCTCTAACTATGAAACCAATAATACATTATACACTAATTAATTGAATTTAAATAAAAAAATTTTTTAAATCCACTATTTTATACAAACGTTGCCCTGGTACACATACATTATACACACAGTATGCTCACACATACTGACATATGGCTCAGGTTCACTGCCACACACACAGAGGCAGGCAGGCATAGACAGAGCAATGCAGACCCACACATACACAGCCACATAATCACCAATGCTTATAAACACAGACATAAACCCTCAAATGCACACACTATGCATTCACTTATACAACACAAAGACATACATCCTAGTACACGGTCATATGGACAGAATCATTTATACACATACATCATCATCATCATTACCATCATCATATATAAACCTGGATATTAACCCTCCTACATGTATAGATTCAACAAAGATTCACACGTACACATTTACATCCTGACTACTACAAACCTGCTTACATATTTAGATAAAAACATACTGGTGGGGCGCCTGGGTGGCTCAGATGGTTAAGCATCTGCCTTTGGCTCAGGTCATGATCCCAGGGTACTGGGATCGAGCCCCACATCGGGCTCCCTGCTCAGCAGGGAGTTTGCTTCTTCCTTTCCCTCTGCCTCTCCCCGTGCTTGTGCTCTCTGTCTTTGTATCTCTGTCAAATGAATAAATTAAAAAAAAAACATACTGGTGTGTGTGCACGCATATGCAGCATACCAGCAACCCAGGTAACATCTGCACTCACAGGGACACACATCACCACAGATACAAATGTGTGCATTCATACACCCAGATGTACACTGGGAAATACACATGTGTGGCCAAATCCCCTCCCCTGACCTAGATACATACTTCCTTTCTCACGCACTCATGGTTTTATATACACACTGGGACACGTATAAGTATAAAGCCAGTTTTATGTACAAAAACACTCATATACACAGAATCTGCTCACTTACTTATGCATACACATGGATACAGAGAATAGGGCAAATATGCACATAGAAGAGACTCTGTTGCACTTGCAGATGGACACAGACTGTTACTTACACACCAGGTACCTGCAATAATTGTAGTACTAGGTAACACCTGATAATGGTGCAGAGGACTTACTGTGTGCCAGGCACTGTCCTAAGCCCTTTTCAAATATTAACTCGTCTGATCTATGGTGATAGATAGTATTATTACCCTTACTTTACAAATAAGAAACTGGGGCTTAATTGAGATTAGGTGCCTTGCCCAAAGCCCCACAGCTAATAAATGGCAGAACTAGGATGCAAATCCCAGAGCCTGGCTCCAGAGACCTTGGCCACTGAACTTACTCACATGGAGAAACACACTCACCTCACACACACAAAGAGATTCACACCACTCTAGCACAAACACATGCACACACAAGCCGCATACCAACATACATGGCTACCAATAGCCACACCCATGTAAGCACATATACAAAAAGGGATGTGCTCACATTTACAGACATTCTAGCAGAGGAATATATGCCCTAGGAAAGATGTACACGTTCCTACACACACCTACAATCACACACAGCACACAGACACACCCACACTATCAAACACACAAAACACCCAGATACACCAGCCACGAACCATCTAGATAAACCCACACTCACATGCAGAGACACCCACATCCTCAGATACATTCCCCACCCAAATACACCCAAACACTCTCATACACACTATGAAGATATACTCACATGCACACACCCTCACCCAGATACACTCACACACCCCACACAGATTGACCTATATACTCTCTTTCACATGCCACCCAGATATACTCTGTCTGTCTCTCACGCCCGGCCAGAGAGAAGCCCATACTTCTTCATTAGTTACACCCACACTCACACCCCGACCCAGATAGGTGCACATTCTCTTTCTTACACACACCATTCCAACACACCCACTTCCACACACATACCCAATACTGATACAGCCACACTCTCTCACACACATCCCATCCTCATATGCACACACCTCAATACACTTACATTCACAGCCACTCCACCCAGCTGCAGCCACACTTATGCAAACTCCCAACTCAGTACACCCACACTCTAATATGAAACATTTAGATATGCTCAAACCCATAGACACCCCTAACCTAGAGCCCTCATATTTGACCCAGGCATACCTACGTCTCTTTCTTTTTTAAAAAATTAATTAATTTTTTTAATGTATTTCTTTTCAGTGTAACAGCATTCATTGTTTATGCACCACACCCAGTGCTCCATGCAATACGTGCCCTCCCTAATACCCACCATCAGGATCACCCAACCTCCCACCCCCGCCCCTTCAAAACCCTCAGATTGTTTTTCATAGTCCAGAATCTCTCATGGTTCACCTCCCCTTCCAATTTCCCTCAACTCCCGTCTCCTCTCCATCTCCCTATGTCCTCCATGTTATTTGTTATGCTCCACAAATAAGTGAAACCATATGATACTTGACTCTCTCTGCTTGACTTATTTCACTCAGCATAATCTCTTCCAGTCCCATCCATGTTGCTACAAAAGTTGGGTATTCATCCTTTCTGATGGAGGCATAATACTCCATCGTGTATGTGGACCACATCTTCCTTATCCATTCGTCCGTTGAAGGGCATCTTGGTTCTTTCCACAGTTTGGTGACCCCGGCCATTGCTGCTATAAAAATTGGGGTACAGATGGCCCTTCTTTTTACTACATCCCTACAGTCTCTTTCACACATGGTATCAAGACACACACCCACAATGACATGCACACCATTCAAAGACACTACACTTACCCACAGCCAACCTGGATACTCACACTCACAAATTCCCAACCAAGTATGTTTGCACACACAGATACCTACCTACACATTATCCAGAGACACCTGTTCACCCACAAATCCTATCCATATACATGCATATTTTCTCTTGTTCTCTCTTTCTGTCTCTCTCACACACACCCCAAACACAGTCCCACTCACATAGCCCAACCCAAATACATCCACCCTCTAAAACATATATACGCCATCCAGATTCATCCCAAACAGACCATTGAGATACATACACACACACATCAACCAGATACGCTCTACTACCATCTAAATACATAATACATCTGCATTCACATACACACATCCCACTCAGATATATCCAACTCTTACACATGCCATCCGTTTATCCCTCCCCAAACACTCCACTGCCCAGATACATCCCTGCTCTCATCCCCTCCACACCACTCAGATGTACTCACACTCCAAAACATGCTTTCCACCCAGATGTGTCCCCCAAACTCTCACACATCCCATCCAGTTATAAACACCCTCACACACATATCCACACCCAGATACATGACCAAAGCTCTTACAACACACCACCTCGATATGCCTTACTATACATTCCACCACCCAAAAACACTTGTGCGTTCACCCACCCACCATTTAGATACGCTCATATTAAAACACACTCCACCCTAATGATACCCCCGCACTGTCTCACACACAGCCCAAATGTACCACTACACTCTCTCACGTACCCTCTACATATATCCACACCTCACACAAACGATGTCCAGATACACTCACTCATACCCCTCCCAACCCAGTTACACCCAAACACTTGCAACCATCCAGCTACACCTACACATTCCTCCCACCAGATACATCTATGCTGTCACACGCCCACCACGCTCAGAGGCACCTACACTCTTTTACACATACACACAATCCAGATCCCCCTCTCTTAAACACCTGATAGTGTTTAAACACCAGAATACCCACACTCCACACACACAATGCAGATACACCCATACTCTCTCACACATGCGATGCACACATCTCATCCACATACACACCCACATACCATCCATAGATACTCCAATCATATATACACTCACACACACACACCCCATCATCACCCAAATGTGCCCAAATTTTCTCTCTTATGCACACACACCATCTAGATATATTCCATCACACATTTCCATTGCCTAATAGACCTATATGCTCACCCACCTAGAAAACTTCCAGATATACCCATACTTAAATGCTCCCACCCAATTACACCTCTACTCCTTCGTGTACACACTCTAACCAGAAACACCCACAATCTCTCTTAACACAACACAGATATATCTATATTATAAAACACATACATCATCCAACACCCCCCACTCTCTCTTGCACCACCCAGATACACCCATATCCACGTACTCCTTAAAAACACACAGCCTCACACATATTCCCACCCAGCCATACTGTAACTCTCATGCTATCCTCCACTCAAATAGGCTGATGTTCTTATAGCATCTCACAAAAGCACCATGTACATGCACCTACACTCACACTCACCCCTCCCAAATACAGCCAAATGTCTCACATACATATCTTACCCAGACACTAACATACACAGAACCTAGATCCCTTCCCTCTCTCCCTCTCCCTCTCTTTCTCCCTCATTCTCTTACCAAATATACCACCTTCTACACACACACACACACACACACACACAGACCCACAATAGTCTACCCAGACATACCTTTAGTTATACATACACATTGACATCTAGATTTCTGCCTGGATGGCATAATTTGGGTGCTCTCCGTGAAAACCATTTGCCAAACTTAGACCCAACAGTGCCATTTTGTTCTGGGCCTCCAAGGGTGGGAGGATGGGAAGAGAGGTCTTTGAGTTTCAAGAAATCTGTTTCTAAAAGGTCACAGGCCCCCTTCCCTAGGAGGACATCAGCCATGATTGGTTCCTACTTCTTGAGTGTGAATGATGACAAGAATTATCCTGAGACACCCACTCCCCAACTCTCTCACAAAAGCCCAGCACATGGTTGAGGCCAGGGAACCCCCAGAAGAGGGTCATGGATTGCTCAGGTGTTATAGCTTGCCATCCTGTAGGACATCTGCACAGAGCTGATATGGTCTAGCAGGGTGTCACTGAGTCTTAGACTTGCACAAATACATGATGGGGTGTACACACAGCATCACACAGACTTGTAAGCACCCTCCTCTATCACTCCCTCAGGGATTAGATCTATCTGCATTGGTCCAAGGCCAAATGTCTCTCTCTTACATATGGACCATCAGACCAGCACATGTACAAATACCTACACTTATTTCCACACATAGGCACACTCACAGCAATGCACACCCACACAGCACTTGGTCCTACATCTGCACACCCATTTACTCTCAAACATAGGCATACAGGCATTGCACACATCCACATGACATAACGCCCATGAATGACACACATTCACTCACAAGCACAGGTATACATACAGGCATACTTCCATGTCCATGTCCATGGACAGCCAGACTCAACATCACACTCAATGAGACAATGAACAAACATGACACCCAGAGGTGAGCTCCCAAATGTATACACACACACACCCAGATGTGACCACATAAGCATTTTCACATACTCACATATGCACAGGGTACTCCTGTACATCAACACCCAGATGTGCACCTGCATGTCAATGAGACTATGTATTTGTATACAAACACTGTAATACACATAGACATACACATACACCTGGGCATGTATTCCTATGAGCATATTCACACGCACACAGACATGTACATCATTCATTCCTATATGCACACAACCAGACTTGGAGACGCAAATGTACTTAGAAAACACACTCACACAATCATAATAAGAATGCACGCCACATGTATTCAACACATGTTCATACACCGCTATGAGAAGCTATGCACACAAATGAAGATTCATTTATACTTAAATTCTCAGACAGACTTGGACACAAAGTTCAGACACATGCACACATGGAAGAACTTGTACATCTGCACAAGAATTAATAACACTCAGCACATACACATGGCAAAGACGTACACATACACCCACAAATGTATGTATGACATGTATATACATTCACTTACACAACTCTATGACATATGCTCCAGAATAAATACAAACACATATATACAAATAATTAGAACTGCACAAACTGGTCCATTCACCCACCTGTACAGTCAGAGTGGCACACACAGGCATATTCACACACACACACACACACACACACACACACTTAGATGTATGAACACATGGGCAAGTATAAAGACATGTTCACACAAATGCACACATAGCCAGATGTTCACATATACTAGCATATACACACATGTACACTAATGATCACTCACAGGCATATCTACACAGACACATTTACACTTGTATTCAGAAATTCAGACAAAACACATTGAGATATGTGCACCAGGTATCATGAAATCTAGCTATTCATGCATACCACAACGAAACTTGCACTTGCACATAGCAGTGTACCCACAAACACAACTGGACATGTACCCAAATGCATTCTTTCACCTATGCACATAGCCTTTTGTGAATATATACACAGGCACAGACCCATCCTCACAGCCATAACTACACAGAATCAAATGTGTACACATGGGCATACCCACAAAAGATGTTTTCATGCACAAAATGTGTATGCACACATTGCTCCCCACCCACACAGTTAGTTCTCTTTATATGAGGGTGATCATCTACACTAACATTTCCCTAATCAGATGTGAACCCATAGGTCTGCCTACAGACCTATGCACTCAAACACACACGTGTGCGCACACACACACAGACATATACACAATTGAAAATGCAAATGCTGGAGAATCCACATGGACATCCACAAATGGACCTACTCATACACTTATATTACTGACATGCTCACACAGAAGCATACTGACACACACATACATGCACGGACACACAGACACACACACACACCCTTATACACAAACACACCATTTAGATATGCCTACACTCGTGTGCACTCAAAGATACACACAAATGTACCACAGATACAGCTAGATGTTCACCGAATTGGGCATGCATACCCAGGTACTCTGAAACCCTCATACTCATATGCATATAACCAGACATGGACACTCAAAGACAAATAGATACATGCACATATACAACTAAACATTCAACAGGCCTGTTGGCTCACAGAAGCACAATCTTACTCAGCCTCAGAATCAAACATGCCCATTTGCTCACCCAGACAGACATGCAAAGTCATACCCACTCCCCTGTGCACACACAAGCCTACCCAGACACTCACACACTTGCACACACCACCGTGTGGTCTGGTCCACACATAGACTCATATACATCCACAATTCCCATGGACAGACATATACTCACAGACTGCACACGTTCAGTTACACATATATACCCACTTTCAGGCCCAGATGCCTCCAAACCACAGGCTAGATCCTCTCCCTTACACAACAAATGCTTCTTCAGAAAAGTCTACACTATACCCCAAAGCCCACCCCTTCCAAACCTCACCACAAGGTCTTCTGGATCTCAGACTTTCCCCTCCCCCTCCTCCTCCCTCAGCCCTGAGGACCTTCCTCCAGCCACCCACCCCTCACTCAATGTTCCACCACATCTCCACGCCCAGAAACCAGACAGCAGACCCTACTCTCCCCTGCCAATCCAGGCTGTAGGTTAATCACTGGGACCCATACTCCCATGGGTCTGGTTGCTGCATGGGCCACACCCCAGCTCTACCCAAAGCTCTGCGATCTCAGAAGCTTCAGCCTTGGCACTGCCAACCACTGACCACAGGCCCAACTCTTGCCAAGTCTCCCCTCGACAGGGAGACGCCTACATCACCAAGGCCAGGAATGCTGCGGGCTGCAAGCCAGGCCTCTGCTAGCTCATGGAAGCTTAAGCCTCTGTGTGTGTGTGTGTGTGTGTGTGTGTGTTCACGCACACAGGGGCAAGTACAGGGAAAGGAGACTGGAGTGGAGTGGGGGTGGGAGGCTCTGCCCATAGCCACCACTTATCACTCCCTACAAAGAAAGAGTGACAACATTGAGCTGCTCTTGCCTCCCCTCCACTCCCCAGCCCCCATTTGCCTACCTGCTGTCCTCTCTAGATCTCTGCCAAGAACTTGGAGAAGAGGGACCAGTTCCTCCTCCAAATAATCAATAACAATATTAATCATGAATAATCAACAATATCGACCATGAGCTTTGCTGATATCGTTTCAGGGCTACTACTAAGCACATCCTTTATTTGCATGCACCAACTCATTTAATCACCACACATACCCATGACTGGAAGGGTTACCAGTCTCTTTGACAGATGGGAAAACTGAGGTTCAATAAATGGCACATTCTCACTAAAGTTGCAGAGCTAGGGGGGAAGTGTCCCAGGAGAATCCACGTTCTCCACGTATTGGGCTTTCTTGCCCTTCCAGACACAGGGATCACTGGCCACTGTGCACAAGGCCATCAGATCTGGGGGTCCCAAACACAACATGGACACGTGAAACAGACATAGAGAGCCTTGGATGGAAGCTGGGGCCCACACTGTGGCCCCTGCAGGTTGTGTGGCATAGTCCTGGCCCCCACAGGACCATCAAGCAGCCCAGGGCCTGGAAGTGCTTCCCATCCCCACTCCACTTCCCCTATGGTGGCTTCCTCCCCCTAGCTGGGAAGCACAGCAACATCTTCAGTGGGGAGTGAGCAAAAGTCTGTGCTACCTCTGCAGAGAGACAGGGGAAAGTAAAAAGGAAGGGAAGCAGGGAGGGAGGGAATAAGGAAAGAAAGAGTAGGGGGTGGTCTGGGCTGGGATCTGCTTCTCCATCATGTCTACCCACCTGCCTGCTCACACACACAGACAGAAACACACATACCCTGCATGCAGACCAAGGAACCTGGAGGAGAGTGGAGGAGGAGGGAGAGGGAGAGGGAGAGGAGGCAGCTGCAGGAGGCTGAGCCTGCCCAGGGTGCAGGCATTGAGGAGACTCCCATGCA
This sequence comes from Meles meles, assembly GCF_922984935.1. Lineage (NCBI taxonomy): Eukaryota > Metazoa > Chordata > Mammalia > Carnivora > Mustelidae > Meles > Meles meles. Next base: position 46,291,339 of record NC_060087.1, on the reverse strand, counting down.
TGCCTTCCATAGCTAGCACACACAGGAATATTAACACAGCCTCATGCCCCAGCGCAACCACAATGATAAAGACAGACCCTGTGTGGGGAGTGGGGAAACAGGTGGTAGTTCCCTTTCTCATGGGACATTTGGGATTGGGGAAGATGGAGATGGCTAGAGGACTCTCCAGGCTTGGGTCCCCAAATAGTCCTTGTGATGGAGCGGGGATGGGGGGTGGGGGACACACTAACCGAGTCAGAGAGAGACAGAGAGCATGGCAGTGATGGAGACTCTGAAATATGTGTGGGGAGACAGAAGAGAAATCTCAGCACCCCCCATCCTTGGTGGAGGGATGCTGACTACTTACCTGGACTCTCTCAGCAGGGCTGTCTTGGAATCCAGGGAGGGGGCTCAAGCAGTCTCACCCAGCATAAATCACAGCACGGGCCACATTGTGGGACCCTCAGTGATCTGGCGGCCAGTGACACTCCTGCTTCTGTTGCCGTGGATACAGCAGCTGGGCTGGTCTAAAACGCAGACATCAGGGGGAGCAGGCACCAAAGAAGTGCACCGGGCAGGGCTGGGGGCACTGGGGAACACCAAGTGGGCAGTACACAGCCTTGGGGTGCCCAGCTAGCTGGCAGGTGAGGGTCCAGGCAGGTGCTTCCCTCACTACACAGTCCCACCCCCTTCTTCATGCCACCGCCAAGCTGGGAGGGGGGCCAGGGCTGGTCCCTGCTACCCGTCTGCCCGCTTGGCTGCCGGTCCCCCTCCCCCCCCCCCCCCCCCCCGCCCCGTCTGCCTGCTGGCCGCCGCCTTTTGTCCTCAGAAGACACGGTCCCCGCGGGGCCTCTGCCAAGCCTCTAGCAGATGCTCAGGGGCCAGGGCTCCTCTCTGGGAGCACTCTGGCCATGGCCTGGGAGAGCCCCAGGTTGGGGGGCTCTCATCCAGGCTCACCCCGCTTCCCAGGCCTGGCGGGGATGGGGAAGAGGTGCAGGTCCACAGCCAGAGGCAGCAGCAGAGGTGGTGTTGGGGAGGGGATGGACGCCAGAAAGAGGGGGTGGGGTGGGTAGAGAGGCTGGCCTGATAGCAGTGTCCCGGGTTTTAGATCCGGGTTGAGGAGGGTGGCTCAGAGCATCCAAGGGGGGGTCCTGATGCAAAACGGGGGCACCGCGGGCTTGCCGGAGGCACACTCCTGTCCTGGGAACCACCCCAGCTCACACAAATCCAGGTCCCAAGATGTTGGGGACCCCCAGCCTGGACGGGGTATCAGTGGGGAGCCCAAGGCTTTAAGCTGGACCCCATCCGGCCTGTCTGTCCCCCCTCTCCACGATTTGTAAGGTCCCTGCCTCAGGGGCGGGCGGGGGAGGGAGGCAAGCGGGAGGGAGAGGGAGGGGAAGGAGGGAGGCTGAGCAGGCAGGGCGACTCTCAGCCGCCTGCCTGGTCCTCCCTGGGGCGGGGCGGGGCGCGGTGGGGACTGGCGAGGCTGGGGAGCAGCCGGCTCACTGGCTGGCTGACTGGGTGTGGATGCTGGCTTGGCGGCTGTGCTGCCTGGACAATAGCTGGCTGGGGAAGGGAGACTCCGGCCTCACTGAGATGCTTGAGGGAGGCAGGCTGGAGGTGGGGAGAGGTGGCCAAGGGGCTGCTGAGAGAGCAACTCACCTGGGCTACAAGTGCAGAGGAGGCGAGGATAGGGGTCGCGTAGGGGCAGAAAGGTCCTGTGGAAGTTTCTCAAAAGCTTTGGGATGAGAGGGATGCTTAGAGCTCCGCGAGGTAGGATAGATAACCTCATTTAGAATGGGTTCTGTGGACATTTTCCCACCAAGGCCTGTGGGCTGGTGAGGGGAGAGGGCCAGGGAGCGCTGCTCAGCCCCAAACAGTCCCTCTCAGGACACCGCCAGGGCCTCCCCTACTTTCTCTGTGCCAGTAGACAAGCACATAATACCTAATGCCATGATCCAGGACAGTAGAATGGGACAGGTGAGGAGAAAGCTTAGTAGGCAGAGATTTGAAGACAAGGAAAAAAATATTTCTGTCCTGAATGGATTAAATGGGGACCAAATGATGCAGTAGTGGTTCACTAATTCATAGCATTCGAAAACTCCAAGTGTCACTATAGAAACAATTTTCTTTTATTTGTTTCCTTCTCATACCCACGGGCTCACTTTTTTTTTTTTTAAGATTTTATTCATTTATTTGACAGAGAGAGAGATCACAAGTAGGCAGAGAGGCAGGCAGAGAGAGGGGGAAGCAGGCTCCCCACCGAGCAGAGAGCCCGATGTGGGGCTGGCTCGATGTGGGGCGATGTGGGGCTGGCTCGATCCCAGGACCCTGGGATCATGACCCGAGCCGACCCGAAGGCAGAGGCTTACCCCACTGAGCCACCCAGGCGCCCCCCCACTGGCTCACTCATAAACATGGCTTTATGCCAAGCCCAGTGGTGGGTACTGGAGATACAGGTGAATCAGACTTACCCTCTGCCTTAGAAAACCCTTGCTGTGCTACCGATCTGTGGTCCTGCAGCCAGCCCACCTGCAACTGAATCCCCTACAGAACTTGTGAAATGTGGATCCCCAGACCTACTTCCCAGAAATACCAATCTAGGAGGTTCGATATGAAGCTCCAAAACCTGTATTTTGACAAGGTCCTCAGGTGGTTATTTGTTATTTTTATGCCTATGGAAGTTTGGACACCATGCTTTGGAGAGAGAGAAAAACCCATGAGCCAAAGATAAATTCACAGTGGAAATTAGCAAATATTTTGAACTGACTGATAATGAAAATATCACATTTAAAATCTTGTGGAGTGTTGCTAAGGTGATGCTTAGAAATGTATAGCTTAGGGGCGCCTGGGTAGCTCAGTGGGCTAAAGCCTCTGCCTTCGGCTCAGGTCCTGATCCCAGGGTCCTGGGATCGAGCCCCGCATCGGGCTCCCTGCTCAGCAGGGAGCCTCTTTCCCTTCCTCTCTCTGCCTACTTCTGATCTCTGTCTGTCAAATAAATAAAATCTTAAAAAAAAAAAAAGAAATGTATAGCTTAAATTATATATTATTTTTCAAAAGGTGGCAAATCCATCTCAAAAAGTTAGAAAAACAAATTAAACTAAATGAAAGTAGAAAGAGAGAAATAACAGATAAGATTAGAAATCGACAAGGGGGGCGGCTGGGTGGCTCAGTGGGTTGGGGCCTCTGCCTTCGGCTCAGGTCATGATCCCAGGGTCCTGGGATCGTAGCCCCACATCGGGCTCTCTGCTCAGCGGGGGGCCTGCTTCCCCCTCTCTCTCTGCCTGCCTCTCTGCCTACTTGTGATCTCTGTCTGACTTGTGATCTCTGTCTGTGAAATAAATAAATAAAATCTTAAAAAAAAAAAAAAGAAATCGACAAGGGATGCCTGGGTGGTTCAGTCGGTTAGGTGTCTGCCTTGGGCTCTGGTCGTGGTCCCTGGAGTCCTGGGATGGAGTCCCGTGTGGTCAGGCTCCTTGCTCAGGGGAATCTGTTTCTTCCTCTGCCTCCCCCTCTCCCCACTTGTGCATGCTCTCTCTTTGACAAATAAATAAATAAAATCTTTTTAAAAAGAGTAAAAATTGACAAAATAGAAAACAGAACTATTACAGAGAAGATCAACAAAGCTGAACATGGGTTCTTTTGAAAAACTAGAAAAATGATAAATCATTAAAACTGATCCCAAAAAATATATAGAGAAGGCACATAACTAGTAACAGGAACAAAAGGAGGAAGTACAATATGGGTCATGGATACATTAAAATATAAGACAGTATTATGAAGCACTTTATATTAACAAATTTCAAAATTTTGATAAATGGGAAAATTCCTGGAAAAATACAATACACTAAAACTCACACAAGAAAACAATTTAAATATAAATAATTCTATAACTATTAAATAATTGAATTTACAATTTAAAAGCTTTCCATAGGGATGCCTGGGTGACTCAGTTGTTAAGTATCTGCCTTCAGCTCTGGTCATGATCCCAGGGTCCTAGGATAGAGCCCTACATCATCATCATCATCATCATCATCATCATCATCATCATCGGGCGCCCTGCTCAGTGGGAACCCTGCTTCTCCCTCTCCCACTCCCCCTGCTTGTATTCCCTCTCTCTCTCTGTAAAATAAATAAATAAAATCTTCATAAATAAATAAATAAGTAAATAAATAAATAAATAAGTAGCTTTCCATAGCCCTCCAGATTCGGCGACTGTCAATGGTGAATTCTACAGGATACTTAAAGAAACTAACCAATTTTTTTTTAAGATTTTATTTATTTATTTGACAGAGATCACAAGTAGGCAGAGAGGCAGGCAGAAAGAGAGAGGAGGAGGAAGCAGGCTCCGTGCTGAGCAGAGAGCCCGATGCGAGGCTAGATCCCAGAACCCTAGGATCATGACCTAAGCCGAAGGCAGAGGCTTTAACCCACTGAGCCACCCAGGGCCCCCAGTTTTCTAATTTTACACAAATTCTTCCAGAAAATTGAAGAAAAATCTTATGATCACTTCTATATATGCCAAAAAAGCATCATGACAAAGTTTACTAAGAATATAAGGGAAATTCTTTAATTTAATACATGTTATCTACAAAAAAACCTATAGCAAATATCATACCTAATGAGGGATGTTGAATGGTTTCTGCAAGGATACCCACAATAACAACTTTTATTCAAATTGTACTGGAGTCCTGGCTAGTGCACTAAAATAAGAAAAATAAATAAAGGACATAAGGATTAGAAGGGAAGATATGAAAATACAACTTCATTAGTTAAGAAAATACAAAAGAAATCAACACACAAAAATGACTAAAAAGAATAAGATTAATACTGAATGTTGCTGAGAATGTGGAGTTGGATGAAATTCTCATAAAATGCTGATGAGAGTATAAATTGATATAATCACTTTGGAAACTGTTTAGCATTATCACCTAAAGGTGACCATATGCACACCCCATAGCCCAGCAATCCTTCTAGGTATATTCCCAACAGAAATGCTTATACATGTTTACCAAAAGACATATGCAATAATGCTCATAAAAGCACTATTTGTAATAATCCAAACTGGAAATGACTCAAGTGCCAACAACAGAAACATGAGAAATATATTGTGGTATATTTACACAATGGAACACTATACATTGATGGGAAGAAATGCCCCACACATACATATAATATGGATGAATTCTATAAACATTAAGCTGAGCAGAATAAACCACGCACAAAAGGAGACCTGCTGTATGATTTCATGTAGATAAAGTTCTGAAACAGGTGAAACTAATCTGTGGCGATAGAAGTCAGATTCGTGATTGCCTTGAAGGACTGAGTAGGAGGCCTAAGGAAACTTCCGGAGTGCTAGGAACGTTGTGTTTCTTGATTTCCATGCTGATTATATGGGTGGTTACTTAGTAACAATTCACTGAGAGCTGTGCATTTATGCCTCTTTGTACTTTTCTTTATATGTGTTATACTTCAATCAAGAAAGTTTTTAAAAATGAAGGAGTAAAATAAGCAGTCAGATTGTTTTATCCTAATGGGAGGTAAAGATGGGGACTGGGAGCTGTGGGTGCTCAAGGATGTCGGGGCAGTGTGGGGAGAGGTGTTGATACCCAAGATAAGTGTGGAAGAAGTGCAAGTGAGTTGGAAGACGTTTAAGAGGCAATAGTGTAGTGGCTAAGAGCATTTACTCTGGCTCCAGGCTGCTTGGGTTTGAATCCCTTCCTCCCACCCAGCTTGCACCTCAAAATCCTTATCTTTTAAATGGGGTCGTAATAGTGCTAACAGCATAGGGTTGTAAGGATAGATGAGGTAATATTTGTAAAGTGTTTAGAATAATGCCGAGACATATAATTAGTACTATGCACATCGTGATTAAGTTAAAAAAAAAAGTGGCAGTCTAGGGAAGTGGAACATCCTGTACAAAAGTTTGGGGGTCCTAGAAGGCAAGATGCACTTGGAGCATGGTGAAAGTAATTTGCTGTGGCCCAGATAAGTGGTGTTACTCTGGCACAGGCCAGGCCCTGAATGCTAGGATAAGGATTTTAGACTTTTTCTTGAAGATAGAGGTCCTGATCTTGACTCCTGCTAGCTTGGTTTTCCCTCAGTTAGCCTCCAACCCATGTCTTTCTAAGGCCCTCAGGAGAAAGGATTGTTCTCGTGAGGCCACTGGAGACAGTGAGGAACAACAACGAGGAAGAAAGGGCTTACAAAGGAGCATAAGAGAGACCAGCTGAATTCAAGCCCCCCACCCTATCCTCCACCCTGAAACAGCCTTTTTCCCTTGGCAGGGGGAAAAAAGCGTTCTCCAAAAAGGCATCTTGGGGTGCCTATTTGGCTCAGTTTTGGGGCATCTGCCTTCAGCTTGGGTTGTGATCCCAGGGTCCAGGGATCAAGCCCCACATTGGGCTCCCTACTCCGTGGGGAGGCTGGTTCTTCCTCTTCCACTCTCCCTGCTTGTGTTCCCTCTCTCACTGTCTTTCTCTCTGTCAAATAAAGAAATAAAATCTTAAAAGAAAAAGGCCCGTCTCTATGAGAAAATAAGAGCCAACAGGCAAGGCCAAGGGGGGGGGGCAGGGGGCAAGAGAGCGGAAACTGAGCCATCAACTTATAGCCACTGTCTCCCATCTTGGGTCCACTCCAACATTCTAGGAATGGGAGAACCCTGCTTTCCTTCTGTTTGTGCCCCTATATATAGCCCCTGAGCAGGTAGGGACGTAAGCACATTTTTTAGAGGATTTTCGAAGTTCTTTTTCCTCTTGTTCCTTTCTCTAATATGTTCCTTTCTCTGAGAGTTCCATCTCTGAGATGAGATGACTGAGACCCACCACCAGGTGGGTAAAAACACCTTGGTGGGGCTGCTGTGTTCTCCTTGATGGGTCCAGTCTGTACTGAACTGGGAGAAAGAGTGCCACGTTTTATCACTCAGTTATGCTTTGAAAAGTTTAACATTTTAAAGTGCGAGATGTAATATACAGATAGAAATGTACATAAGATTTATGCATGCAGATTAACAAATAGTTAGAAAGTGAACACCCATGTAACCGTGGCTCAACTCAAGAAATAGAATATTAATGGTGTCCAGAAGCCCCTAGCATTAATGATTCTTTTATTTTAAAGGAGAAAGAACACAACTCTATCATAAGGAATGTTTTACTTGGTCTCTAAACAGCTGGGAATAGTTTGGTACATTTCTCATCCATGTTTAACTGTCCTAGTTACTGAATCTAGATGAGGCTTTTACCCCAGGCTTGAATAAAAATGCTTCTTTTCCAATTTATTCTGCAGTTTTTCTTACTCAGGGCTCTCATTCATTCTTTCAACAAACTTGAATTTTTTATGAACATTTCAAACATATAAAGAAGAGAATAGCATGAACATACACACACACACACACACACACACACACCCACAAACACACCACAAAGATTGGACAATAAGATTCTGCAATATTTGTTCCATCTTTTCCATTTTTTCTTTTTTGGAAGTATTTCAAAGCAAATCCCAAGCATCACATCACATTCCTCTATACTTCAGTATGCGTTTATAAAAAGGGACATAATTTTATTATTTTTAATTAACATATAAAGTATTATTTGTTTCAGGGGTACAGGTCTGTGATTCAGCAGTCTTATGCAATTCACAATACTCACAATAGCACATACCCTCCCCAATGTCCATCACCCAGCCACCCTATCTGCCCCCCCAGCAATCCTCAGTTTGTTTCCTGAGATTAAGAGTCTCTTATGGTTTGTCTCCCTCTCTGGTTTCATCTTGCTTCATTTTTCCCTTCCTTCCCTTATGATCCTCTGTCTTGTTTCTCAAATTCCTCATATCAGTGAAATCGCATGATAATTGTCTTTTTCTGGTTGACTTATTTCACTTAGCATAATAAAAAGAGGCATAATTTTTAAACCCCTATGCCATTATTACACTTAAGCATAGCAACAATTCCTTGTTAATGCCTAGTAATAAGCAAATCCACAGTCACCCAATTGTCTTCATAATGAAATGTCTTTTTACAGTGGTCTTGTTCTCTTTTTTTTTTTAAAGATTTTATTTATTTATTTGACAGAGAGAGATCACAAGCAGATAGAGAGGCAGGCAGAGAGAGTGAGGGAGAAGCAGTCTCCCTGCTGAGCAGAGAGCCTGATGCGGGACTGGATCCCAGGACCCCGAGATCATGACCTGAGCCGAAGGCAGCGGCTTAACCCACTGAGCCACCCAGGTGCCCGACAGTGGTCTTGTTCTAATCAGAATGCACTGCACCATCTGATGTGTCTCTTGAGGGTCCCTTAATCTAGAGCATGTCCTCTCTTCTTGCTTTCTTTGTGTCATGCTCTTGAGTTGTTGCAGTTGTGCTATAGATGGACTCATCTTCTGATTTTGTCTGTTTGCTTCCTGATGGTGTCATTAACAATGTTCTTTACTCTCCATTATTCCTGGAGATGGAAGTTAGCTCTGAAGCTTTATTGCACTCAGGTTATTTTATTATTATTATTATTATTATTATTATTGCAAGAACACTTCATAGGTGATGCTGTGAGATTCCTATTTCATCACACCAGGAGGAGTACAATATCTGGTGGTCCTACTTTTAATGATGTTAGGGGTCATCAGTAGGTTAAGGTGGTAATAGCCTGATCCCTCCATGGAAAATTTTGCCATCAACTATTTATGTAATGAGCTCAGCTGTTGATGATTGTTGCCTGAATCGGAAATTTTTTTAAAAGATTTTATTTATTTATTTGACAGAGAGAGATACAGCGAGAGAGGGAACACAAGCAGGGGGAGTGGGAGAGGGAGAAGCAGGCTCCCCACAGAGCAGGGAACCCGATGTGGGGCTTGATCCCAGGACCCTGGGGTCATGACCTGAGCTAAAGGCAGGTGCTTAACTGACTGAGCCACCCAGATGCCCCTGAATCAGAAATTTTTGGAAAACTTTTCTAAAATTCTTCCAATTTTCTGCATTCTTATGTAAGGAAAAACTTTCCGTCATCAACTTGGGCTATTGTGTTATCCAAAATACAGTTAAGACAAGATAAAGATGTAATTCTGACAATTACAAATACCAATTTTTAGATTAATTGAGGCTTTATCATTCCAGTGTTCAAATGAGGTTTTTGTTTGGACTGTTTGTTTTTTACTTCTTCTTGTTTTTAAGGTCACTCTGAACGTATGGGTTTTAAAAAATATAGATTTAGTGTGTTTCAATCCATTGTAGCCATTATTCTGCTTGATGTTCAAATTATCCCTCACTTGGCCGGTGGGAAGCTGTTCAGGCTTGCTTCTGTGCTTTTTTTGATGTGCCAGTAGTAGTTTTTGATAGTTTTCTTGGTTTCTGTATGAAAAGATGTCTGGAACTCATACTGGGCATTGCCTGTTCCAGATCTGGAATATATATAATACTGACACTTTGCATTCCTCCCTTTCTTGAGCAAAGGTAGCAGACTGGATATACTGTTTTCACCTTTTGCAAGCATCTATTCAGTGGTTATTATATTTCTGGCACTGGGCTGAACAACTCAGGCAAGAGCAACCCCACTTATCACAATGTTCTAGTGTATTTCTCAGTATTACAGTTAATTAGGGCTGCTGCTGTTATCTCTGTCTCTCAGGAGACGGTGCCCTGGGTGCCACCTCAGTGTGACTTGTTTATCTCTTACTATCTTGCAGTAAGCACAGACGGTGACAAACACTTGTCCCTCAGCATGTCAAAAGAATAAACATATTTTTAATTACACAAGTTATGCATGAGAACATGCACGTTGTGAGATGCTTGAACAACACAGAAATGTATCGAATAACAAGCCATTGTTTGCCCTCACTCTCACCCAGTCCCACTACACTTGACTGAAATAATTATTCTGATGGTGGTTGCCAAGTGGTGATTTTCTTTTCTTTTTTTTAATCAATTTTATTTATTTGAGAAAGAAACACACAGAGAGAGATAGCGAGAGAGAGCAGGAGCAGGGGAAGAAAGGGAGAAGCAGGTTCCCAGCTGAGCGGGGAGCCTGATGTCATGCAAGGCTCCAACCCAGGACCCCAGGATCATGACCTGAGACGAAAGGCAGACGTTTAACTGACTGAACCACCCAGGGGCTCCCAAATGGTGATTTTCTAATTCTACTATTCTTTCTACATTTATTAGCTCACATTTTACAATAAGGAAGAGGTTTTTCTTCTCCTCCATTTATTTCTTTGTTCACTTATTTAGTTTTGTCATATGGATTTATTGATTCTCACTTTTTTTCCAATGAGTTATAAATTGCAACATTCATTATTTATTTTGATGCCCAAATTGTCCCAGAATTTGGCAAAGGGAGTCTTGCTTTCATGTCCTTTTGATATGCCTATCACTCCTTGAACATTTCTTAATTTTCTGGAACAGCAAGTTGTTCCAGGCTCATCCTGTACTTTTCCTGTCCCAGCTCTGGAATCAGCCACTTCTCCAAGAATTCAGACTTGGTTCCTTTTGTTAGAGATGCCAAGATATTGGTATTAGGTGTACTCTTTGCTTCTGGGCCATTTCAGTGGACAGAGCTAGTATAGGAATATATATATGATATTCCTATACTAGGAATTTTATATATTTTATATATTATATATTATATATTTTATATATATATATATATGATATTCCTATACTAGGAATATCATATATATATATATATAAAATCTATCTATGCAATCTCTGTTATCATCTTAAAATGATTCTGTTATCATCTTAAAATGATCATGTTATCATCTTAAAAATTTTAAATGATTAAAAAAATTTTAATCATTTAAAAATTTTATATATTTATATATTATATATTTTATATATATATGATATTCCTATACTAGGAATATCATATATATATATATAAATACTAGGAATATTCCTATACTAGGAATATCATATATATATATAAAATCTATCTATGCAATCTCTGTTATCATCTTAAAAATCATGAGTTCATGCTGGTACTCCAATTCCAATCTCCAACCACACTGTTCATTCTAGTCTTTGCCCTTTCTATATTTCTAACTCCCTTCTCTAACAGTGAGAAACCTGGTTCTCATTATCCTCAGTATACTTACTTGTTCAGTTCTACTGTATACGCATTCTAATGTATACACATTCAGTAGTTTCAGAACTGTCAACCCACACCACGGTGAAAAATAAAGCTACTAACAAGGGCTTAATATTTCTTTACAGTTCTTTCTGATTTTCCTCTTTGGAATAGTTATGATATTCATTTGAATTGGGCTCATTTGTTTCTGTTCATATTCCATTTTGTTTTCCCCCATCATTGTTGACTGGTTGATTGTGTAAAACATTAACATGATTTTAAAAGTCAAAAGTATACAAAAAAATATAACCAAAGAAGTGGGTATAATTCCCATCCTCTGTACCCCATTCCCATCCTCCAATTCTTTTCAACCCATTCCCACTCATCCCTTGTGGGTAATAAATCCCACTACTTTCTGGTTTATCCTTACTGTGTTTCTTTTTGCACAAATAAACAATATGTTTTTCATTTCTTCTTCTTTCTTACACAAAATTTAGCATACTATACTGTCTTGCACTTTGCTTCTTTTTTTTTTTGCACTATTTACTTTACAAGTACATCCTGAAAATGTAAATACTTACAAAAACACTTTAGTGGTAAAATGTAATACAGAAGGGTACATAAAACATACATTCATTTTATTTATTTATCTTTATTTAAATTCAATTGGCCAACATATAGTACATACTATGTCTCAGGTGTAGTAAATTCAATAATTTATCGGTTGTATATAACACCCAATGTCCATCACATCACGTGCCCTCCTTAATGCCCTTCACCCAATTACCCCATACCCTCGCCTACCTCCCCTCCAGTAAGCTTCAGTTTGTTTCCCATAGTTAAGGGTCTCTCGTGGTTTTTCTCTCTCTCAGATGACTTCCAGTCAGTTTTCCCTCCCTTACTTGCACTATTTCTTATATTTCACATATGAGTGAACATACATTCATTTTAAAGGAATAATTATATAACCACCACATAGGTTAAGAAATAGACATTGTCGGCACCCTAAAAGTCCTCTGGGTGACTTTTGTCAATCACAGCTCCCTCTCTCTCATCCTGAGTGTTATGGCATGTACTTCCTTGCTTTTCTTTTTTCTTTCTTTTTTTATTGAACTGCAACTGACATGTAGTTTCTTGGCTTTTCTTTTTTTTTTTAAAGGTTTTATTTATTTATTTGACAGAGAGAGAGAGAGAGAGAGAGAGAAAGAGATATCACAAGTCGAGAGGCAGGCAGAGAGAGAGGGGGATGCAGGCTCCCTGCTCAGTAGAGAACCCAATGTGGGGCTCGATCCCAGGACCCTGAGATCATGACCCGAGCCGAAGGCAGCGGCTTAACCCACTGAGCCACCCAGGTGACCCTTGGCTTTTCTTTATGGTTAGCCACCTTAGTTTAGTTTTGCCTTTCCTCAAGGGGAACACACACATAAAAGTGCACAACAATTATTGACAACTTGATGGGTTTTCACAAAGCCGATATACCTAAGTCAAGAAACAGATTATGACCAGCACCCCAGAAGCCCAAACCTTGTCCCCTCCCAGCCACTAGTCTGATTTCTAAGACAAAGGTTTACTTTTCTATTTAAGTGGAAAGCTAAGAGAGTTTGTGCTTCTTTTACTTAATTGTGTTTGTGAGATTTATCCACTCTGTTGTCTGAAGATAGTTCATTCTTATTGCTGAATAGCATCCCATTGTATAAATACATCACAATTTAAAACATCTGCTTCACTGGCATTATTGGGAACTTGAGTCGTAACCAGCAGATGACAGCCCCATAGGTGAGACAGGCAAGTGAGGCAGAGTTGTAGAACAAGCTCTCCATGAGGGTTATACATGTGGAGTTATGGATAAATGGACTTTGAGATGTTGGAGGTAAGTTTTAAAGGATGAGAAGATAGGATCTCTCTAAGAAGATACAGGAAGAGAGAGACAGAGACAGGGAGCTTCCTGGCAGAGGGAAAGCATGGTGAAGATCTGGGAACTGGTAGCATTTTGGGAAGTCTGAGTCAGAGGGAGTTGCTTTTAGAGGTGGAGAGGAGAACTGAAGTTGCAGGGAAGGTTGGTAAGGCAAAGGATATGTCACAAAAGTTCTAGGGTATTAGGATAAAGATGAGACTTCATCTCTTAGGGGATTTGAACGCTACCGAAAGATTCTCTCCTCCTCATTGATTTTTTTCCTTATATTTGTTTATTTATTTTTATTTTTTAAAAGAGTCTATTCATTTATTTGAGAGAGAGTGAGCATGAGAGGGCGGAGGGACAGAGGAAGGGGGAAAAGCCGACTCTGAGCTGAACAGGGAGCCCCACATGGGGCTTGATCCCGAGACCCTGAAATCATACCCAGGCCAAAGACAGATGCTGAACCAACTGAGCCAGCCTGGTGCCCCCATGTTCTTCCCTTTATTTTTCATGCAGCGTCATCATATGGACTATCTTGCAGTTTAGAAGGGTCCCTCTGGCCGTGGCAGGAATGATGGATTGGCGGGGCAAGAGCAGGAAGCTAGGAGACATATTGGTTGTTGAGAGTGAAAGTCCTGGAGTCAGGCAGGCTTCCAGAGTTTGTTCAGCCCAGTTCTCTCTTGATCTCTAGACTCTCATATCCAACTTCCCACTCAACATCTCCACTTGAATATTTAATAGGCATTCTCAAACTCAACACAACCAACAATGAACTCCTGACCTTACCCTAAAAACCGGTTCCTCTCGCAGTCTTTCTTACTGTGTTGGCAATTCCAGCCCTTCCAGTGCTCAGGCCCCATTCTTAGAGTTCTTTTTCACTCGCCTCTCTTTCACGCCCCACATCCAGTCCATCCTGAAGTCTACTAACATATTCATTTGCATTTCCTAGATTCCATATAAATGAAATCATATAATCTATTTTCTTCTTTTTTGCCTTCCTTCTTTCACTCAGCATAATTAGTTTGCCATTCAACCTTGAGGTTGCATGTGTCAATTGTTCATTCCTTTTCGTGCTGAGTAGTGTATCACTATATGTATATACCACAATTTCTTTATCCATTCATCTGTTGATGGACATCTGGGTTGTTTCCAGTTTCTGTCTACTACAAATAAAGCTGCTTTGAAGATTTGTGCACACACCTTTGTATGGACATATGCTTTCATTTCTCCTGGGTAAATACATAAGAATGAGTAGGCTGGATTGTATAGTAGGTGTATGTTTAATTTTGTAAGAAACAGTTAAACCATTTTCCAAAGCAGCTGTACCATTTCATTCCCATCATCAGTGTATGAGACTTCCAGTTCCTTCGTTCTTTGCCAAAACTTGCTATCATCAGTCTTTCAAATTTTAGTCATCTTAATAAGTGTGCAGTTGTACTTAATCATGGTTTTGACTTGCATTTGACTCATGACTGATGATGAGGAGCATTTTTTCACGTGCATGTTTGTCATCCGTATATTTTCTTTAGGTAAGTATCTATTCAGATCTTTTGTCCACTTAAAAAATTGGGTTGTTTGATTTCTTATTATTGAGTTGTCAGAGTTCTTTACATATTCTGGATACAAGTTCTTTATTACATACATACTTTGCAAGAATTTTTCTCCCAGTCTATGGCTTGCTTTTGAATTCTTTTCTTCTTTCTCTTTTTTTTTTACTTTTTTGCTTTTGAATTTCTTAACAATCTCTTTTTGAAGAAAAATTTCTAGTTTTGATGAACTCCAAGTTATCAATGTTTATTTTACACCTATGCTTTTTGAGTCCTAGTTAGGAAATATTTGTCAAGCCAAAGGTGACTAAGATTTCCTTCTATGTTTTCTTTAATAAATTTTTGTAGTTTTTGGTTTGACATTAAGTTATATGATCTATGTTGCATTAATTTTTGTATATGTTGTGAGATAACTGTCAAAGTTCTTTTATTTTTGCATATGGCTGTCCAATCATTCCAGCACCATTTATTGAAAATATTCTTATCCTCATTGAATCACATACTCTTGTGGAAAATTAATTAACCATATATATATGCACATATATATGTATATATATATGTATATATGTTTATAAGAAATGGGTTTATTTCTTGACTCTCTTCCTTTTCACTGATCATTACACCAGTACTACATTGTCTTAATCACTACAGCTTGAAATCAGGTAGTATAAGTCCTCTAACTTTGTTCCTTAAAAAATTTTTTTTGGCTATTCTAGATCCTTTGCATTTTCACATGAATTTTATAATTGGGTTGTCAACTTATGATCTTTGTAATATTGGATCTTCCAGTCTGTGAACATAAGATACCTTTCTATTTATTTAGATCTTCTTTAATTGCTCTTAGTAATGTTTTGTAATTTTTGGCTTATAGGCCTTGCACATTTTTGTCAAATTTATCTCTAAGTATTTTATATATTATAATGTTATCTATCATAAATGGTATTTTTATTTCAAATTCCAATTGTTAATTGCTAGTATATAGACATGTAGTTTATTTTGAATATTGAGCTTTTATCCTACAACCTTGCTAAACTCATTTGGTAGAGGTTTTTAGTTTTTGTTTGTAGCTTTTTAGAATTTTCTATAGACAGCATTGCTATATGAGAAAAGGACTGTTTTACTTCTTTCTTTACATTTGGATACTTTTTATTTCTTTTTCTTACCATACTACAAGGGCTTGAACCTCCAGTACAATGTTGAATCGAAGCAGGTTCAGACATTCTTGCCTTATTGCTGATCTTAAAGAGAAAGCATTCAGTCTTTCCTCCATAGAGTATGATATTAGCTGTAGGATTTTTGAAGTTGCTCAACATCATTAATCATCAGGGAAATGCAAATCAAAATCACAATAAGATATCATCGCACAGTGTTTGGATGTCTGTTATTTAAAAAGACAAGGGATAACATGCTGGTGAGGATGTGGAGAAAGAGGAACCCTTGTGCACTGTTGGTGGGAATACAAACTGGTGCAACCATTATGGAAAACAGTATGGAGGTTTCTCAAGAAACGAAAAATAGAAATACCATATGATCCAGCAATCCACTTCTGGGTATATATCAAAAGGAAATGAAACTACTATCTCAAAAAGATATCTGTACTTCCATGTTCACTACAGCATTATTAACAATGGACAAAGCACAGAAACAACCTGTGTCCATCAACAGATGAATGAGTAAAGGAAATGTGGTTTGTGTGTGTGTTATATGTGCATATATCATACATATACATATATACACATACATATACACAAAGGTTATCTATATTTATATATGTGCATATATATGCATATATAACTTATATATACATACACACAAAAAAGAACATTATTCAACCTTAAAGAAGAAGGAAATCTTGGGGCGCTTGGGTGGTGCAGGCAGTTGAGTGTCCCACCCTTGGTTCCAGATCAGGTTGTGATCTTGGGCTGTGGGATCAATCCCCATACTGGGCTCCATGCTCAGCACAGAGTCTGCTTGAGACTTTCTTTCCCTCTCCCTCTGCCCCTCCTCCTGTCTCTAAAAAATGGGTGAATAAACCTTAAAAAAAAAAAAGAAAACTATGCCAGGAGCATTTTGTTCTATTGTAAAGGAAATATGAAGCCAGCCTCCTAAATAGTTCTCAACAAGGTGTTCAGGTGAGAGAAGTTCAGTAGCTGTGAAGATGCGTATACATACTTTAAACTGAAGTTCTTTCAGTTAAGGGATAAACAAGAAGTGGACTTTATGAAAGGGTAGCAGTTAAAGCCACTAGGATGGTAGCAGGGCAGCCTGCTGAAACTTTAGCTTCCAAAGAAAGAAGCTTTTATGGTTAGAATGCAGTCACAGCCGGACACAGAAACCAACTCGATTTAAAGTAGTTTCGTCTTTCCAGTAGGCACATTTAGCATATACCAGCAAGTACTACTCACCTCACTTTTGTTGCTCTTGTTGTTGTCCTTCAGCAATCAAAACTACAAACAGGACTTCACCTGTCTGGATTTCGTAGCACATGAGAACAACTGTTACTTCTAGTGACAGGGCTTAACCAGCCAGGGAATGATCTTATAGACTTAATCTTCGGTCGTCCCAAATTGGCAAAAGAGTTTGAAACGTGGTCCCTTTGGGTGCATGAGTGGCTCAGTCAGTCAAGTGTCTGAGCTTTGATCTCAGCTCAGGTCTTGATTTCACAATCATGAGTTCAAGTTCCACACTGGGTTCCATGTTGGGCCTGGAGCCTTTGTCTCCCACCAAAATGGTCACAGCCTCAGCCCCTGGCTCTGGCTCTGCCATCTCCCTCTTCCAAGGTTCATCCCTAGATGCTCTAGAAAACTACTTTATAAAAAGATGGAAATCTTGCCATTTGCAACAGCATGGATGACCTTGAAGGCCATTATGCAGGATATCACTTAAATGTGGAATCTATTATAAAGAAAAGTTGAAGTTACAGAAATAGAAAGTAGAATGGTGACAGGGGAAAATAGGGAGAGGCAGGTAAAAGGGTACAAACTTTTACTTATAAAATAAATAACGTCTGAGGATATAATATATAACATGGTGATTACTCTAGTTGATAACACTCTTCTATAATTGAAATCTGCTAAGAGAGTGAAACTTAAATGTTCTCACAAAAAAACACACACACAAAAAAACACAGGTTAATATGTGAGGCCATGGACATGATGGTGGGAATACCTTCACAATGCAAACTTATATCAAACTATCATGTTGAAGACTTTATTTTTTCTTTTATTTTTATTTTTAAAATTTTGCCTATTTTTAAATTCAAGTACAATGAACATACATAGTTTCAGGTGTATAATGTAATGATTCAACAATTCTATACATTACTCAGTGCTCATCACAGTAAGTCTGCTCTTATTTCCTTTCACCACCCATCTTCCCGCAATTCCGTTTGTCAATCATACCTCAATAAAGCTGAAGAATTTTTTCTATTGCCCCTTTTTATTTCTTCCTTGACACAATATTTAGAAGTGTTATTTTGCTTCAAAATATTTGCATATTTCCCAAACACCTTTTAAAAAGGTACCTCTAATTAAATTCCATTGTTTTGCTTAAAGATTTTATTTATTTATTTGAGAAAAAGAGATATCACAGGTAGGCAGAGGGGCAGGCAGAGAGAAAGATGGGGAAGCAGGCTCCCCGCTAAGCAAAGAGCCCGATGCAGGGCTCAATCTCAGAACCCTGAGACCATGACCCCAGCCAAAGGCAGAGGCTTAACCCACTGAGCCACCCAGGCACCCCCAGTTAAATTCCATTGTGCTGAGAGAAAATACTTTGTATGATTTCAATCTTTTAAGTTTATGGAGATTTGTTTTATGGTCCACAACATGGGTGTATTAGATTCCTAAGGCTGCCCTAATAAATTACCACAAACTTAATAGCTTAAAACAATAGAAATTTATTCTCTCACATTCCGGAGGGCAGAAGTCTGAAATCAAGGTATAGGCAGGGTTGTTTCCTTGTAGGGACTCTGAGGAATAATCTATTCCATTCCTCTCTTCATTGGCTTCTGGTGGCTTCCAGCAATCCTTGGCATTCCTTGGCTTATAGATCCATCACTCCAATCTCTGCCTCTGTCTTCACATTGCCTTCTTCTCCTTGTCTCAAATCTCTCTCCACCTTACTTTTATAAGAACACCTGTCATTGGATTTAGGGCCCACCCTAACTGCCCTGGTTAGAGCCTCTAGACAGTTTAGCTTGTTGCTCTCATAGAACTACCAGCCTTCTCTTAATTGCTTACCAGCAGGATCTCCATCGTTTTTGAGAGAACACTTAAGTTTGAACTTCTACAAATTCGGTTTCAATTAAAATCAGTTCCTTTGAGGACAACATGGAGTTCTCCGTTAGGAACTGCCTCTCTCCTTGGGCAAAATCTCTGATCCACTGCTCCAGGCACTGGGTGAGGGTGGTAGCTTCTGCCTTTCCCAACTGAAACTTCTTCTCATGAGTGAGCTGGGGCAAAGGCTACAGAGACTCTAGGATTTTTGGCCTGTTGTGCCTGGGGCAAGTTTTCCACCCTATGAGTCGGGGCTGGATAGAGGAAGGGAACACCAGACCTTTTAGACTCTTTCACTAGGAATTTGGCCTGTGCAATGGAGTGGGAGTGAATGACAAATGCTGGCATCCTGTCCCCTCTAGTGAGATACTGTGTCCCTTGATTGGAAGCTGAATGGAGAGGGAGCTCCATTTTTGTGGCCACATCCTCCCAGAGTGGACCTTCCATCTAGCTGAGTTGGGGGGTGGAGGATGGAATGGGTCATGGCTCAAGTGCCACAGACTATCATTGTAAGATTTAATAGCTTTTCTTGAATAAATGTTTCCTTATTTGTTGTATTCTCTTAGGACAATTTCTGGAGACTTTAAATGTTTTGACTAATAAATGTTTTATTAGTCCACAGAACTACTTGCATTGCCATTCTGGAAGTGGAATCCTTTGAATGGCCTGTCCTTTCACTTTTAACCTATTTGTACCTTTACATTCAAATTGGGTTTCTTTCGAGCAGTATATGATTGAGTCCTGCTTTTATTTAACCCCATTATCATTGTCTTTTAGTGAAGTCATTTAGATCCTTTATATTTAATATGATTATTGGTCTGGGTTTACATAGTGCATATTATTATTTGGTTACTATTTGTCCAATCAGTTCTTCATTCCCAGTATTCCCTTGTTATGCTTTGTTTTAGACAAACACAGCAGTATTTTTTTTCCATTTTATCTCCTTTGTTGATTTCTTGGCTTATTTGCCATACTTTTATTTTGGTAGTCAATTCAGGGTTTATAGTATATATCTACAATTTACCACAATGTATTCAAGTAGTATTATACCACTTTGAATAGAGTATAGGAAGTTTACAACAGTATAATTCACTTTTATTTCTTCCAGCCCTTTTTTTTCATTTGTTGGCATATATTTTGGTTTTATTTATGTTATAACCCCCCAATATAATATTATTTTTGCCATAAACTGTCCATTTTTAAAGTTATTTTTAAAATTTAAAAAATGGGTGGTTTATATTTATACATATATTTCATTTCTGATGCTATTTCTGAAGGACTTTTAAAACCCTTTTTTTCCCAGAGAGAGAGGGTGAATGGGGAGGAGGGCAGAGGGAGAGGGAGAGAGATAATCTTAAGCAGACCCTATGCCTGGTGTAGAGCCTGATGGGGGATTTGATCTCACAACCCTGAGATCATGACCTGAGCCAAAATCAAGAGTCAAATGTTTAACTATCTAAGCCATCCAGGTGCCCCTAAAATCTTTTTTTTTAATCCTGCATATTTGCTGATAAATTCTTTGAGAATTTGTTATCTCTAAAAAAAGGGCATTATTTCATCTTCATTATTGAAAATTATTTTGTCTGTTTTCAATTTTAGTTTGACAATTCTTTTCTTTCACTACATTAATGATGTTGCTCCACTTTTTTCTGGTTCCCATTGTTTCTGAAGAGAAATGTGTTGTTATATTTTATGTTTGTTCCATGTTACATAATGAGTCTCTTTTTTCCTCTCTGTCATCTTTTAAGATTTTCTCTTTTTTACAGCTTTAAAACATTTTGATAACTCAGTGTTGTTTTTTTATGTTTCTTGTGCTTGGGATTTATTGAGTATCTTGGGTGTGGGTTTATGGTTTGCATTAAATTTGGAAAATTTTCAGCTATTACTTCTAAAAATATTTTTTCTGTCCACTTCCCTTTGGCAGCTACAATAATATGTATACTAAGCAACTAGAAGTTGTTCTACAGCTCATTATTGCTCCATTCATTTTTAACAAAGATTCATAGGAAGTTTTTTTTAATCTCATTATGTCTTCAAGTTCACCAATTTTTTCTTCTGAAATGTCTAATCAGAAATGTCTAGTCTGTTAATCTCATACAATGTTATTTTCACCTCAGATCATGTATTTTTAATTTCTAGCAGTTCAATTGGAGTCTCTTAAAAAAATAACTTTAGGGGGTGCCTGGATGGCTCAGTGGGTTAAGGCCTCTGCCTTCGGCTCAGGTCATGATCCCAGTGTCCTGGGATTGAGCCCTGCATCGGGCTCTCTGCTCCGCGGGGAGCCTGCTTCCTCCTCTCTCTCTCTGCCTGCCTCTCTGCCTACTTGTGATCTCTCTCTCTGTGTCAAATAAATAAATAAAGTCTTGTAAAAAAATAACTTTAGGGGCACGTGGGTGGTCTTCAGTTCAGGTCATGATCCCAAGGTTCTGGGACTGAGTCCTGCATCAGGCTCCCTGCTAGATGGGGAGTCTGCTTCTCCCTCTCCTCCCCACTCCTGTTCTCTCTCGCTCTCTCTCTCTCTCTCTCTCTCTCTCTCAAATACAGTCTTTAAAAATAACTTTATGTCTCCTATTAACATGCTCACTCTTTCCTCTATTTTTTTCAACATGCAGAATACATTTGTAATAGCTGATTTAATGTTTCACTGTATCACTTGTGTTATTTCTGGATGTGTTTTTATTGATTGATTTTTTTATACTCATTGTTGTTTGCATTTTCTGCTTCTGTGCATGACTAATATTTTTTTAAGATTTATTTATTTATTTTAAAGGAGGGGGGGACAGAGGGAGAGAGAGAATCTCAAGCAGACACCTTGCTGAGTGTGGAGCCTGACGTGGGGCTTTTCATGAGATCATGACTTGAGCAGAAATCGAGTTGGATATTTAAGTGACTGAGTCACTCAGGCACCCCTGCCTAATAGTTTTTTTATTAGATGCCAGACATTGTGAATTTACCTGTTGGGTTCTGGTTTTTATAATAGTAATAATTCCTTTAAGCAATTTTGAGCTATGTGCTGGGATGCAGTTAAGTTACTTGAAACAGTTTTATCCTTTGGAGGCTTGCTTTCTAGCATTGTTAGATATAACCAGAACAGTCTGTAGTCCAGGGTAAAATTTCTTGATGACTGAGGTAATTAGCTGAGAGATCTACCCAGCACCCTGCATATTTTGAGGTTTTCTCACCTCTGATAGGTGAGAAGATGAATGAATTCCATCCCTCTGTGAACTATGGAGTTGTCCCACTCATTGTTTTTTGGTGGTACTTCTCCCTGACTTGGGTAATTTCTTCACACAGGTGCGTTGATCAGAATTCAGCTGGAGACTCCAGGGGAACCCTATGCAGATCTCCAGAGCACGCGTGCTCTCTCTCTCTTTGCTTTTCTCTGCCCTCTAAGCAGCTCTTTTCTCTGGTCTTCTACTCTAGGACTTTTTTTTTATTTTAAAGATTTTTATTTATTTATTTGACATAGAGAGAGCGCTCACAAGTAGGCAGAGAGGCAAGCAGAAAGAGGGGGAAGCAGGCTCCCTGCTGAGCAGAGAGCCTGATGTGAGTCTCCATCTCAGGACCCTGAGAGCATAACCTGAGTGAAGGCAGAGGCTTAACCCACTGAGCAACCCAGGTGCCCCTACTCTAGGACTTTTGCTTGTCTTGGCCTCCCTGAAATTTCAACTGTTTCCTCAACTCTTGGAGACCATGGACCTCTGGGTTTCCTCTCCCTGCACTGATGCCTGAAAACCTTCTCTGGTCAGTAAGATGCAGGAAATTATACTACATTTATATGTATATACATATATATGTATATGTATATATGTATATGTATATAAATATACATTTCTCCCTTTCTCTTAGGTATCAGTGTCCTAAACTGCCTGTTGTACCATCTCTAGGAACCATCTGTTCCAATTTTTTAAATTATTTAAAGTGGGAGGATAAAACCAGACCTGTTCCTCCATCATGGCCAGATCCAAATCCTAAGTCAGTCTTGACTTAATCCTCGGATGCTGTGTTAAGATGATCGGCTATCTTTCTCATATGACACATGCATGTCCTGTGATGAAGAAGTTCAAGGAAACTCCCGAACTTTTGTCAGTGTAAGGGCATAAGAGTTGTTGCTATCCTAACAATGACCACTATTTATGATAATGAGGATGTCATAAAATTGTGTGTAAAGAATATAGCATGTGGGCATCATTAAAGAGCATCTGCTATTACTAAGGGCAGAAGGGAATACAGTTTTAGGTCAGTAAACCTAGTGTCACAAAGTGCAGTGTGTGAATCCAGGCTTTGCTGTGAACTAGCAGGGGAACCCTGGTCAACATGTCTAATGCCTTGGTACATCAGTCTCCTCATCCACTGATCTATGAACAGAATCAGGGGTGAATGTGGCTGTTGCACCCACTCAGAGGGGAGAGTGCCAGGAAGTAGATTGTGAAGGTTCTTCTGGGTCCAGGAGCAGAGGGTCTCTAGAACATGGGACCTCAGCATGTCCCACCCAGCATAGGAGGGCATGGTGGGTGTTCCTTGAATCAGCCTTGGACATGATCCTAAAAGTGGCTAAGAGGCCCCTGGAAAACAAGACCCACAGGATGAATTCTCCAGCCCATGGGACATGTACAGGGAGTAGGGATGGACTGAGACTGAGAGTACTCTGCTTATCTAGTTTTTCCACTTCAGGTTATGGGGACCATATTTGTTTCAGGGCCTTTGCTCGACTTTGGCTACCTCTATGATGTGAACAGCTACTGCTGTCACTGACACTGCTGTGGGAAGAAACACAGCCAGGGGTTACAGGCAGGAGCTCTGGGGTCAGACATTTCTGGGAGTGAGTGTTGACATCTCCTCTCCTGCCTCTGGTAAGCTTGAGTAAGATAGTTGGCTAATACATAGTACATCAGTTATTCATCTGTAAAACGGTGATTAATAATAATAACTACCTCCCAAGGATGTTACGACTATTACCAGAGTTAACTGATGGTCAAAATAGGGCATCTCTGGAAACAGTAATAATGACAAAACCAATAATAATACTGGCTAGTGTTTTCCTCATATTTATTCTGTGTCAGGTCCTGTGAAAACCCTTGCTGGGATCATCTCATTTGCTTTTCAGTATAACCTGTGAGGATTGACA
Organism: Meles meles; assembly: GCF_922984935.1. Lineage (NCBI taxonomy): Eukaryota > Metazoa > Chordata > Mammalia > Carnivora > Mustelidae > Meles > Meles meles. Next base: position 46,267,463 of record NC_060087.1, on the reverse strand, counting down.
CTGTTTCATGGTGAAGAAGACTAAGGCACAGAGAGAGCGAAGGCAGATCTCCAGTCACATAGCTGATATGAAGGGAACAAGCTGAGATCGGCACTCAGGAAAACACCAGAACCCAAGTTCCAGACCACTGCCAGGGATAGCGGTATGGTATGGAGTGGTCCATTCCAGAAGGGGCTCTGCTGGGGCTGAAAACTCAGAGAAGGAATCAGAGTGGGCTATGTGCGGAGTGATTACTGGGAAGACACACCAAGAGGATGAAGGGGTCAGAAGGCAAATGATGATGCCCTCCAGATAGTGGGAATCAGAGTACTGATCCAGGACCAAAGAACAGAGGAGAAAAAGACCCAGGGTGTATTCATTCACACATTTATCATTTCAATAGCATTTCCTCACTTCTTGCTGTGTTCTGGAAGGGATACAGAAGGGTTTCAGAAAGATCTGTCTTGGAAGAGAGCTCTTAGACCCATTCTCATTCCCAGACACATGGTTCTATATGACATATCCAGAGATAGACTGATCCACAATTTTTCTCAATTTAATTTGTTTCTATAATTTACAACAACAGGAAATGACAAGAACCCCGATTTCCAGCTTCACTGGGAAAATCACAGCCCCTGGCCATGCAGGGATCTCATTTTCGCCCAAGGATAGTAGGTGGTAGCTGCACTGTGGATGTATCCTCAGATGGGGGCGCTACCCATCCCAGAAGCTGATTGGCAGGGAACAAAAAAAATACGCAATGGCTGCTTTTCCACACCTTCAGATGAGCTGGGTTCTCTTATGCACATTAACTGCCTGGCCATGGGGCATATAAGTTTGAGAACCCTGTTCCTGGACACCCTCCAGATACTCTCACAAACAAATGCTCTGTGGAACAGGTATTGTTTTCATCACATAACTTTGCATTATAAAGTTACACAAAGAATATATGAATGTGGGTCAAATGTGAAAGATTCCATTAGTACATCAGTGCCTTCCTGGTCCTACTCCTGGAGTTAGTTCTGGGTGTTTCTTTCAAATATATTTCTCTATATTTTAATGACACGCGCGTGTGCGTGCACGCACACACACACACACACACACACACACACACATCCAGGTCCCACTATGAGTATCTCCCATTTGTTCTCTGCTCCACCCATTATTGTCATATCCTGAAAATATCCCTCTAATCTGTATAGACAAGTTTCCTCATTCAGTTCCATAGTCAGTGAGCCCTCCATGGTAAAAGTGAACCCCTAGTCTTTTAGTTACCATCCAATGATCACTAGTAATGGACACTTAGAGGTTGTTCCTGATTGAAATCTACTACCCTCCTATACACACAGCTCTGTTCATGTGGGTGTTGATCATACATTCTTTAAAGGGGAACTGGGTCAAAGATCAGTCATTCGGTGAGCATGCAGTCAGCACCCATTATGTGCTGGGCACTACAGAGGCTCTAAGGATATTGAACAAAAAAAGTCCTTATCCTCAGGAGCCTAGACTTGCAAGGTTTTTTTTCAGGTTGGTAGATGAGGCCACAATGCTGCTCATCACTGGCCCGGGGTGGGGGAAATCATATTCGTTGGCACCATCACATCATTCATGGGGCATGAGCTCTGACGCAGGGTATGAGACACTTACAAATTTAACCTCATCAAGATCTTCAGGGTCTAGGGATAAGACTCGTCATCTGGGAGTGTTATGGGGTGAAGAAGGAGAGAAACAGGAAAGGACTGGTCCACTACTGATGAGGTGGAAAGAGATGGGAATCAGACTTCACTCAGTTGTGTGAGAGGGAAGCTCAGCCTGCTTAGAAATGGAAATTCCTGGACCCCACCCCAATATACTGAATCAGAAATTCTGGGGGTAGGGCCCAGCAGTCATGTTTGAACAAGACCAACAGGTGCTCTTAAAGTTTCGCCTTAGCATTACAACCACCAGAATGATCCATGGGACTTAAGTGAGAAACAACCCCTCTGAGGTCTCGCCTCCTAGTGGTATACCGCAGATGAGGTGTGAGGATGAAACTGTCCCCTGTGAGACTCTGTAGATCCAGGGAGGGACCACAACCACTGCAAATACTGTGTGTGGCAGGGCCATAAAGTCCATCCCACCCTACGGTGATCAGTCCCAGCCTCTGACAGAAGTGACGATGATGCTGTCTTGCACCCCAGACGCCAGCCCAGCACAAGGCATACACCAATTCTAGGATATCCCCACGGGGCCACTCCAGTCCCACTTTGGCCACGCAACCTCTTACTCATTTGAATGACACGGGAGGAGACCAAGAGGAAGGTGACGGGTGGTGGGATGAGGCAGGCAGGAATCCAGGGTGGCTCTGGGTGGTCCCCCTGAAGACCGCCACTTCTGGCTCTTGCAGGGCAGAGGGAAGGAGCCCCAAGCCCGGTGCCTGTGCTCACGTGGTCAGGAGTTGTGGTCCAAGCGTGGGCATTCGAAGTGCACCTCTGAAGGACCCATCTAAGCCCAACTCCAGGAGTGGTCCTCTGTCCAATCAATAGGGCTGAAGACACTTGCCCATCAGGGCAGGGTTAAGTGAGATCACTCTAGGAGTCAGATAGCACCCTGTGCACCTGGCGCTGAGTATTAGGTGATCACTGATCTGTTTTGCAGGGTCCTAAGAACTTCCTAGCTCCCAGCTCACTTAATCCTCACTAGGCCCCCTTACAAGAAAACCCAGTCACCAATGAGGCCACTCGGGCCCAGACAAAGCAGGTAACAGACTTGGGTTGTCCAGCTGCCCTGGGGCACAGCTGGCCAGAGGCTAAAAAGGAACACTAATGTGATCATGAGGCCCCAGTCCCTCCCAGATGAACTTCTCTGTGCTCACAGCCCCAGCCCTGCACAGTGTCATCCTGCCTCCTGATGGGATACTGCAGCGCCTCCTCTCAGAAAACCTTCCCTTTACCCTCAGCCCTGGGGAATTCATTGCCCGGGACTCCCAGTGTGGGGCTGGAATTTCACCTGAATCCTGGAGAATTTCAGTTCCTCTCGAACAGGGACGTTATGACAGAGCCCTGCATGACGAAGCAAAGAGCTCTGTCCTGGACAATGCTGTGCACTTGCAGGGAACAGGAGAGGTCCTGAGTGGGTGCTCTCAGGCAGAGCTGGGGTGCTGGTTGACAGGATGAAAATGGCAGACGTGGGGTGTACCCGAGGCCCCTTGACTAGGGTTCGGGAATGGAGTTAAAGAGGCTCCTGGGTGGAAGGGGATGCCTGGTGGCTGGCAAGGGGAAAAGAGAGCTGACTGCAGAGAGAAGGGGTGTAGCAGCTGCCACCAGAAGAGGAGGTTTGGAGAAAGGAAAGGACTGTTCAGGGGATTTAAGGGGAGAGGGCAGAGGCCGTGAGAAGGAAAGGCCTCTCCACTCTCCACGATACAGTATCCTACAGTGGGTGCTGAGAGATGGCAGAGATGACAGGATCCATGGGTCTCCTTTTGCACCCAGGACTCACCCTAACACCCCGAGGGGCAGGACGCAGAAGCCAATGTGACCAGAGGTGACAAGAGTGGGTCACATCATGGTCATCCCCAGGATCCAGACCTGAGAGGTCACTCTCAGAACCCTTCAGTCCCAGAGAACTCCCCAGCCCTGGGGTGAACTGTTGTGGTCCGTTATCAAGGGAACGAGACTGAGACAAAGTGAAAGTTATGCAAAGCCTTATTCTATGCCAAGCATTAGAAGTTAGATTGACTGGCCAGGAGAATGAGACTGAGACAAAGTTAAAGTTATGTGAAGCTTTATTCTATGCCAAGCATTAGAAGTCAGACTGACCGGCCAAGGCTGCCTCCGAAGAGAGCGACCCCCTCCCGATCTTACAGGCTGGTTTTATAGGGCATAACCGCAGACCCAATGTATGTGACTTCTCTTGTTAAGGCATTTACTCTCGGAATCGATACCCGAAACCATACCAGGAACTACTGGGGCGTTTATTCCCAGAATGAAGTCCGTGGATGTAAACAACAGTATAGCTACCTAGGCAATATGGAGTTGCTCTGGCTAAGCAGGCCCTAATAGTTAAACAGGCTTTAACATTAAATTGGCCCTAACATGAACCAGACTTCTGGGTGACACCGTGGTGACTGCAGATAGCACGCACGGCAAGACACCAGGCCTGTCCCCCACAGGGTGGACGGAACAGAGTCACTGTCACTGCCCACACAGTAGCCCTGAGCTGCAGATTTGCGGCTCTGTGTCACTGGGTGCAGCGTGTAGGCTCTGGGAGTGGGTGCGGGAGGCCTCTGAGCAGAAGGGCAGCTGTTCCTAGGACTAGGAAACCTCTCAGCGAGTTGGCATTATGTTGTCAGGTGTAACAAGCCTCAAGCTGTTTTTGGTTGGTGTCCAGGATGAGAGATCTCCGAACGATTTGTGAGTCTCTATCCGAGGGTATGAGGTCTCCGAACTATTTAGGATGGGGAGGGGGGTGGTCATTGTCCAGAGAGTTGGGTCTCTGAGCTGTTCAAGTATCTGCATCTGAGAATGTGGCTGAGAGGAAGGCAGGATGGACCTCAGTCACACAGGGCTTAGCGCTAGACCTGGGCCTTCACATTTGCTGCGCTGTCCCCCATGCCTGGCCTGCTACCACAGGGATGAAAGCTTCGGCTCCCCATCCTCAGGGAGGGCCTTTCCTCAGTCATGTGCCGCTCCTAGGAACCCGTGGTAACAATACAGATAAGACGCATATCAGCCAACATTATCCCCGTCCCTGCCAGGGGCCAACCCCTGTCACAAACCGATGTACACGTACCAACTCAGTTAATTTGCCCAACACCCAAGGAGAAGGTCATCATTTGCACATGAGGGGGCTGAAGACGAGGGAGGAAAGGCAATCTCAGCTCCTGAGGAGGGAGAAACTGGATGTGACTTAAGCTATTTGAAGGAGGCAGGCACAGCTCCTCACGGCAACACCTGGTAGGGGGTGACCAGGAAGGGGGAAGGGTGAGGGTTGTCCAAGGCCACGAGGACCATGTAACCGACTCACTTTCAGGATGTCTGTCTCTCCATCACTCCCGCACACACCCTGTTCCCTGGCTCAGTGCTTGATGTATGATGTGGGGGTGGAAGGTACAGAGGTGAGGGAAGTACCTCGCTGCATCACGTTGCACAAAGCCTCAAGCAAACCTAGAGATGCCTGCCTTCGCTTCGCTCCTTGCAGCATTTTGGGGCACTGCAATCAGCAGGAGGGTCATCAAGGGCATGAGGGAGTATGAGGAGCCATGTGTACAGCATAAGACTCCCCGTAACTGAAGTGTGTCCTTGTCCTGAGGAGCAGAGCGTCCCAATGTGGGTCAAGGCAGTGTGACTGAGGCCCAGATCACAGACAGCTGAATTATTACGTCAGGGGCATCTTTTTCTCTGAAGAGACAGGCACATCCTCTAGTAGCAGAGCTGGGGGCCCCTAGGTGGGTACTAATTCAGTGGGGAGAGTGTGCGGCCAGAGTGTCTGTCCTGGTCTCCCTAATGCTCTTCTTTCTCTGGCTTCTCTGTGCCTGTAACTTTGTCTCTGTTGCCCACCCACCTGTGTGGGACCTCAGTCATGCCAGAGGCCCTTGCTTGGCCTCTCCTGAGGCTATCATCCTCTCACATGGCTGTTCAGGGGGAACCGTGGGGACGGAGGGGATGCTCATGAGTCTGTGGAACTGTCCGAGGAAGGCATGTTCAGCTGCAGGGAGGGTAGAGAGAAGGTTCTCCTTTGGGGCAAGCAAGGAGCAATTTCCCATGAACTGGGTGCCCTGGGCTTCTGGCTTCTGAAAGAACCCTAGTGGCTTTTCTACTACAAACAAAACACAACAACAACAACAACAAACCAGCCAACAAAAAAAAAAACACTGAAACCAAACCTCCAGGGCTCACAGAGTAAATCAAAGTCCTCACCTTGGCCCTGAAGGCACTACGAGATCTGGCCCCTCGGACCTCATCTCCTACCTCTCTCCCTCAGCCAAGCTGAGCCAGCCACAGACCTCACAGTGCCATATACACCCTGGGCCAATTTCCACTCCTGCCCTTTTCCACTGGCTCCTACCTCTGTCTGGGATACTTTTCTTGCAGATATTCGTCTCCTTTAGGGGTCTGTTCGAGGATCACATGCTTTGAAAGAAGTTCCTTGACGTGTTTCTAGAAATTCACCCCTCTATTTCATTTTGCTGATTTCATTTTCATCGCAATTGCCAAAACCTGACAACTTCCTAACATTTTTGTGCTGTATGATCCCAATAGAATGTAAGCTCCATGAAAGCAAGGTTTTCTTTCTTTTTCCTATATCCATCCAATTGTATTCCTAACATCCATTATATGGCCTGACACCTAATTTGAAGGGAATTAATGAATGAATGAGAGAATGAATAAATAAATGCACGGCGGGCGATGAGACCCAAAGCCACACAGGGTAACGGCTTCTCCTAGGGAACATGTTCAGGGGTGACAGGATGGTGACGGAGTCGGCGGTCTGCGGTCTTTACCTCACTTTCTCGGTGTCCTCGGGGCTCCTGGGAGATGGCTCCTTCCCTAACAAAACCAAAGATCCTGCTATCTCTCTGATCTATTCCTGATAGTCAACCACAGAGGCCTGCCGCACACCAGGCCTCTAACACCCCCACTGGACCCATTCTGCATTGCCCAGGGAGACACAAGCCAGCGTAACTCCCAGCACATTAAAAACGCTTATAACGCTCCCTGGTACAATGGTGGCCACTGGGGGGAGGGAGGGGGGCGTAAACTTCAGCTTAGCAAGACTTTCCCCCGAGTCCAAGACTGCAGTGAGCTGTGGGGTTTGCATCCTGGCTTTGCCCTCCCTCCCTTTGGGGCCAGCCTGGAAGAGCCCATGGACCTCCGCATCGACCAGCCATGCCAGGTTCGCACCACTAAGGGGCGCTCCAGGTGGAGCAGGAAGACGCTCCGGAAGTACCTCCCAGGGGCACCGAGGTAGGACCATCTGAGCAGGGAGGTACCACTAGAGACGCGGGGTCCGGTTTTGCGATAACCCACTGAGTAGGAGACTACACCGAAGGTCTACATTAGCCACGGTCCCCAGCGGAGGCGCTAATACGCCTCCGAGCCCTTCCCCACCCGCTCCACTCCATTCTCCCGGCGCATTTGAGCCAGGGTGGACAGTCGGTCCGAGGCCGCAGCCGTCATTTCACTTCGCCCTCTCTACATGGTCACGTCCAGCTGGGCAACAACAGGGCGAGTGATTGGCTCTCCATTGTAGGGGGCGGGACGGCGACTTTCTAGGTGGTGACTGGTTCCGGAGAGTTAATCAGAGTAAACCCTTCCGGGCGCACAGTGCCTCCGGACGAACCCTTAGTCCCCGCCTCTGTCATCGAGTACCCAGTTCCCATTGGTCATCGGGCTGGGACGGGTAGTACGACGGCTGAGCTGGAGCACAGGGGGAGGTGTTTTGGCGTGCGTGCGTCCGTGCGTGCGTGCGTGCGTGCGTCCGTGCCTTCCGGAGTGTAGAATTTTTCTGCGAGTTGAACGCTTCGGAGACCTGCTGCTGCGAGGGAATGAAGATGCTGCCTTAGTCGGTGGCGAAGTTCGGCGCAACAGCTGGCTTGTAGCCAGTGTCTGGCGCTGGACACGAGCGGTGACTGTACCGTCTTCACGTGAGCTCTTTCAGTCTTGTTCAGACCTAACACGGTCACAAGCCTACTCGGGCCCGTCTGGCAGGGCGCCTCAGTCGTACAGATGCGATCAATTAATGGTCAGGGCGAGGTGTGTGCGCTTGGTTGGCGTCCCTACCTAGGAAGTGAAGTGTCTCAGGCAGTTTGGGGATGTGCATCGCTCTAGGTAGGTCAGTACAGATGCAGTTTGGGTACATTTGATCTTTCTGAGCCTTTTGGATATCGGAGTGGATTGTGTACGTCATTGGATAAAGTGTCGTAGGCTCTGTGCGCCTGTATATCGGGGGGTGCGTTTTCTGAGCGCCTTGTGCATTGGTGGCCTTGGCTTTGAGATCTCTACGTTGGCATTTGCACCCTGCGGTGTGAGGTGTCTAAGCTGTTTGTGATTCTGGCTGGGTTTTAAGTTGTGACGTCCATGAGCTGCCTGGGGTGGGGGGGGGGGGCACTGTCTTCAGGATCTGAGCTGTATGGGCGTCTGTGTCCAAGGTGTAGGTTCTCTGATTTGTCTGGGGGCTTTATCGGAAGGTTCTGTGATGTTTCCGAGTTACTTGAACTTCTGTCTTTCTCTCTTTGTGGAGGTCTTTGTATTAGCCTGGGAGGTGTCTGCATGATTTGGGAGTCTCTCTAAGATGTGACATATCTGAGCAGATTTAATTTGTGTCCTAGAGTGGAGGCGTTGGCCTGTTGAGGTGTGGGAGTTGTCTCAGTGTGTGTGATCTCTGTTGCTTTGGGGAGTCTGTGACTCCAGCTGTGAGCTCTTTGTGCAGAGATTTTTGGAATGCTTTTTAGGTTGTGTTCAGTGATCTGTTTTTGTTGTTTCTATCTGAGCTGTTTGGGGGTCTGTGTCTTAGAAGTGAAATCTTTTACCTTTGTAGTTTTGAGGTCTCTGTCCAGGAACTGAGGGTCTTGGAACCTGGCAGATGTGATGCCAAAGTCCAGAGCCCCAGGTCCTGTTTGTGTCGTTGGGCAAGTCACCTGTCTCCTGAAGCCTAAATATGGACCGCAGTCCAAAAAAAGTGGGGCCAGTGCCTGCCCTGGAGGGTACCTGTGCAACTTAGAAGTGTAGATGTCCTGACTTCCAGCCATCCTTCCCCAAGAATTTTCTGATCACCGTGCTGTGAGCCTGAGTACTTTTCTAGGAGCACATAGAATACAGGACAAAACTGACAAAGTCCCACATTTAAGAGTTAGCCAGTAAAAATATATTGACTACCAGAGGGTGGCAAGTGCTACATAGAAAGGTAAGGCCAGTTAGAGGAAAGAGTTTGTGGGGAGCATGTTGTTATTTATTCAGGGTGATGAGGGAAGGACTCCCTCACACCATAATGACTGAGCAGAGGACTGAGGAAATGAAGGAGCAGGCCATGGAACCACCTGCCTTGTTAGAACATCACAGGAAGAAGGTACAGCGGGTGCAATAGTGCTGAGGGGACATCCACTGGGTGTGTTCCTGGACATCAAAGATTCCTGTGATGCTGCTCAAAGTCTTCGTCACAGGGTTTGACACACAGAGCTCATCGAAAGGTGTCTGGTGGTGGTGTCTGTTTCTCCCACAACCTGTGAGAGAGAGGTGGTCTTCATCCCCTTTTCACAAAGGACGCAAGGCTCCAAGAAGTACACAGAATCTGCTCTCCTGCTACACCTGAAATTGCTAAAAGAGGGGGGAACCTTGTGCTCGGTCACGAGAGACAGAGGGCTTGAGTGTCGGGGCTGCAGGGTGGACGCAATTCACAGTGGATGTCAGCCAGCCAGCTCATAGAAATGATCATACGGGAATCACGACCCTCATTACCTTTCTACACTTGATGGAGGACAGGACTGAGAAAGCACAGGGGTAGAGAAGAGAGGCAGAAAGAGAAAGGTGGAGAGCTGGGGCACCTGGGTGGCTCAGTGGGTTAAAGCCTCTGCCTTCGGCTCAGGTCATGATCCCAGGGTCCTGGGATCGAGCCCCATGTCTGGCTCTCTGCTCCGCAGGGAGCCTGCTTCCTCCTCTCTCTCTGCCTGCCTCTCCGCCTAGTTGTGATTTCTCTGTCAAATAAATAAAATATTAAAAAAAAAAAAGAAAGAAAGGTGGAGAGCAGTGAGAAAAAAAAAAAAGAAGCAAAAAGCACTGGCTTCGTGGTACTGCCCAGATTTGGCCCAGTTCACCTTAATTAACTGATTGTATTGAGATGTATTCACCTCTTTCCCTTCTCTTCTCTTCGGTACCTGAGCAGTTCAGCCCTAAAGCCATTTGTGGCTACAGAGCATGGCAAGTGTATGTGTGTAGGGGCATCCGACGCTTGAGGAGTCAGAGCCCAGGCACAGGGAGAAGGGCATCCATACATAGGAGCAGGCTGTATGGGGGACAGAGCCTACGGTGGTGAGGACGATGTCCCTGGGAGTTGGATGGGGAGAAGGCTTACTGGCTCAAGGATTCCAGCTGGAGTGGTGTACAGTGGTCAAGGTCGGGGAGTGGTTTGGCAGAGCATGTGAGGGGGCGCCTCTGCTGTGCACGTGGTATGGCTTATATCCAGTGGGATTCGTCAGCTCAGTTAATGAGGAAGGATATTGGGAGACATGACTCTCACTGAAGAAAACAATTTCTGAGGTGTTACATTGGGATTGGAGTTCTTAAGCATGTGAACTCGTGCTTTTCAGAATGTACGTGTGCGTATGCTCATAGATTGATAGATACAGATGTGTGATTGATAGATACGCGTGTGTGTTGGGATGGCAGAGGGAAAGGAGAAATGAGCCTGGCTCAACTTGTGGTACCAGTAATAAGGGGCAAGTCAAGGAAGGATTGGCTGATGTCAGAAGGACACAGAAAATCTCTTGAAGGGGCTCCCACTGGAACATATTGGGGATAATTTTGTTTTTTCAGCTTTATTGAGGTGCTGTTGATATATAACGTAAGTAAACTGAAGGTATACAAGGTGATGATGTGATACATGTATATGCTGTAAAATATTTACTATGTAAAGTTAGTTAACACTCTTGTTCTTTCACGTAATGACCATTTTTGTGTGGTGGTAACATGTAAGATCTAGTCTCTTAACTTGCCATATCTAATTCGGTATTGGGAATGATGGTCACCATGCTATCTATATTACATTAGATCCCCATAACTTATTCCTCTTATGGCTGGAATTTGGTACCCAGAACCACCGTTTCCCCCCACCCTCTGGCACACACCATTCTCATCTCTCTTTGTATGAGTTTGCTTTTTAAATGTCCATATATGTGAGAACATACAGTGTTTGTCTTTCTCTCTCTGACTTACCTCAGTATAAAGTCTTCAGGGTCGATCCCTGTAGTTGCAAAAGGCAGGATTTTCTTCTTTTGTATATCCAAATGTTCTGTTGTGTATCTATAGCACATTTTCAGGATCCGTGGATCCCTCCATGGACACAGATGTTGTTTCCATATCTTGGCTGTTGCTGCATAGAAAATCATAAAATTGGTGTTACTCCTCCAGTTTTCTTTTTCTTCTTCAAAATTATTTGACTGTTCTAGCTCCTTTGCCTTTCCACCTAAACTGCATAATCAGTGTATATTTCCTAAAAGTCCCACTGGGAGTTTTAGTTGGAACTGTATTTAAATGAGGGATCCCCGGGCATCTGGATGGCTCAGCGGGGCTAAGCCTCTGCCTTCGCCTCAGCTCATGGTCTCAGGGTTCTGGGATGGAGCCCTACATCAGGCTCTCTGCTCGGCGGGGAGCCTGCTTCCCCCTCCCTCTCTGCCTGCCTCTCTGCCTACTTGTGATCTCTCTCTCTTTCTCTCTCTGTCAAATAAATAAATAAATAATCTTAAAAATAAGTAAATGAGGGATCTCTTTGGGACCTATTGACATCTAAATTATACTGACTTTATCAGCCCCTGAACGCAGTATGTGTCTCCATTTATTCAGGTCTTCCTATACTTCTTTCCTCAGCTTTTTGTGGTTTAGGGCACACGGATTCTGTGTACGTTTCGCAAGGTTTGAGGAGGGAAGCTGTCGAAAGTGGTATGTGCGAGTGATTTCTGCTTTTGTTTTGTTAGGTAATTGTTCGTTGCTAGCATGTAGAAATTTGCTTGACTTTTTGTGTTGAGCTTGTATGCTGCAGCAACCGTTGACTGCACTTATTAGTTCTAGGAGGTGGTGGTGGTGGTGGTGGTTGTTTTATTTCATGGGATTATCTATGTACATAACCATGTCATCTGTGAATTGAAATAATTTTATGTCCTCCTTCCGGATCTTTCTTTTTTCTTTCCCTTGTGGAATGGCTAGGACTTCCAGCAAATACTCAGTAACAGAGGGGAGGGTGGATATCCTAGCCTCATTCCTGCCTTTGGGAGAAAGTATGTAGATTTTCTCCATTAGGTAGAATGGACGGTGTAGGTATTTTTCTAAGATACTTTATATCCAGGTTAAGAAAACTCACTTCTATTCCTGGTTTGCTGAATGTTTTTATCATGAATGGCTGTTGAGTTTTGTCAAATGCTTTCTCTGAATGAATTGATAATGGTCGTGTGGTTCTTTTTCTTTCTTTTCTTTTTTTTTTTTTTGATACACTAATGTAATTTATTATTTGACTATTTAGAAGATTTATTTACTTATTTATAAAGAGAGAGAGTGAGAAGGAGTGGGGGGAGGAGCAGAGGGATAGGGACAAGCAGACTCCCCGCTGAGCATAGAGCCAAGGCAAGGCTCCATCCATCTCAGTACCCTGAGATGCTGACCTGAGCCAAAACCAGGAGTTAAAGCCTTGGGACGCTTAACCAACTGAACCACCCAGGCGCCCCTATTCATTGAGTTTTTGAATACTGCACTGCCTTTGCATTTCCAGGATAAACCCAACTGGATCGTGTTGTATTACTGTTTTTGTATATTATTGAATTTGTTGCGCTAGTACTGTCTTTGTCCGATTTTGGCCTCGGGGTAATGCTGATCCGATCCAATGATTCAAGAAATGTTCCCTCTCCTCTATTTCCTCGAAGGGGTTGTATAGAATTACTGTTATTTCTTCTTAAATGTGTGGTGGGATTTTCCAGAGAAACCAGCAGGGCTTGGAGATTTCTTTCCTGAAAGTTTTTAAAAGATAAAAATTTTAAATTAATGTTTGTTTCTCAGATTATCTGGGTGGGTTGGGCTTTTTTGTTGTTGTTGATTTTTGTTTGTTTGTTTGCTTGTTTTTGGTTGAGTTTTAATACTTTGTGCCTTTCAAGCAATTGTTTGTTTGATCTAAGTTACCAAATGTAGGTGCACAGAGTTATTTCTTAGAATCCTTTCAATTTCTGTGGCATCTGTAACCTATTTCTTTCCTCATAGTCTTAAGTTGTATCTTTCCTTATCTTTCTTTCTGCCTCAGTGTGGATAGAAACTTAGGAATTTTATTGACCTTTTCAAAGACCCAGCTTTTGGTTTCGTCCACTGTTCTTTTCCTGGTATCTGCTGTAATGTCTGTTTCCCTTATTTACTTGCTTTGAGTTTATTTTTATTTTCTTTCTCTAGTTCTTAAGGGGGAAGCTTTCATTATTGATTTGGATCCTTGATTCTTTCTAATACAAACATTTGATGCTGTACATTTACTACTAAGCGCTGGGGTAGCTGCATCCTGCAGATTTGAATGTGTTGTGTTTTCATTTCCATTCAGTTCATCTAATGAAGGGTTAGTATCCAGAACATTTCCTAATTTCCCTTGAGACTTGCCCTTTGGACCATGGATTATTGCAAAGCATGTGGTGTAATTTCCTTGTATTGGGAGATGTTCCTCTTCACTTTTGCTACATATTGGAAGTTTCTTCCGCTCAGACCACATTCTCTGTATAATTTCAACTGTTTTATCATTTGTAATTATTTCTTTTATGACCCAGGATGCAGAGTACCTTGGTGAAACTCCCTGTGCCCTTGAAAAAAAAATGTGTATTCTGCCGCTGCTATGGGAAGGGTTCCGTACTTGTCACTTACATCCAGGTAGTTCACAGTGTTGTTCGGTTCATCTACGTAGTGCTGATTTTCTTCTGTTCCTTCTGATATTACTGAGTGAGTGTTGAACTCTACAGCTATCATTTTGTAGATTTGTTCATTTATCCTCCTGTTCTCTCTGACCTGGTTAAGTATCTTGAAGCTTTTGCTGTTGGGTGTTGTGCAGAGAAGAGTTAACAGAGCAGGCCTGAGACCACTATCCTTGCAGAGATCGGCATGTTGGCCCTTACCTTGCATCCGGGAACTTGAATGTCGGAAGGCTTCCCACCATTCCCTACCCAAGCAGGATGCTTTACTCTTCCTAAACTGTCCAAGCGATATGTTTCATGCTGAACACTTGCTTTCCCTCTGGAAATCTGAAATCTTGGTACGTCCTACACGGAGAGTACCTACGTGACCAGCCCCCAAAACAAACCTCCCGACACGGTGTTAGTCGTGAGTTCCCTGTCGACAACATTTCGTGTGTGACGTCATGATCTGTTGCTGGAGGCACAAACTACGACTGTACTGGGAAAGGACTCTTGGAAGCTTGCACTGGTTTCCTCCAGTTGTTACTTGGGTGATTTTGCTTTGTATCCTTCTGCTGTAATAAATCTTAGCCCTGAGGATGAATGACTGTGTGTGCTGAGTCCTTTGGGCCTTCCTGGGGATTCCCCAAAAGGAAGGGGGTTCTTGGGACATCGGAAACAGCGGTGGTGGCCGTGGGACTCACTAGCGAGAAGACCCTGACTCAACTAAAATATGGTGAAAGACTTCTTTGAGTAAGGGAAGGGTGATGTGGTAGAGATGATGAACCTTTTGTGCCCCAGTGACTGTGGATGTACCCATGGTATGGAACCGTGGCAGAACTCCTATAGCCACCTTGTGACTTAGCGCTTTATTTTCTCAGGGCCAGGGGAAAGGATACAAACCTTCCCAAAGGTGAGCTTTGGGTCAGCCAAAAATGTTGCAGGTTTAACTTGCTCTCTCCTCCCATGTGGGAGGAAACTAATTAGCTCCCTGAGCCAGAAAAAGCTTTCCATAAACTAGAGGCAGAGACGCGGGAAGGCACTCCAGCCTTTTCTTCACCTTGCTTCCTGCTGCTGTGGCTGCCTCTCCCAGCATTCCCACCAGAAAGGCCCCTGGCCCCTGTGTGGTCACCCGGTAAGTGTCAGTTTACTGCTAGCCCTTTGCATAAGCTTTCAATGAGAGGGGAAAAAGGAGGATTTCAAAATGGCTTCGATCGATCGTTGTAGCGTCTGGATGTATTGAGAAAATTGATTCAAGATGTGAGGCGGGGCCGCTGTTCAATGCAGCGGCACGCCCAGCAAGGGAAGGACGACCTAGTCTAGCCTGGTCTGGTCGCTGTGTGAATGAGAGAGACAAAAGGGACAGGAGGTGATGTAAACCCATTCTGAAAATGTTGAAAATTCAGGATCTCATCCTGACGGTTCCTAATGATCACAAGTCTTTGTGGTTACGCAATAGGTTTTTCTATGAAAATGCTTTTGTCCCTTTTGAGAGCAGCCCCTCCATACAAAGGGTTTGGAGGAGAGTAGGGGATAAGTAAAGAAACGGAAAGGTTCGATTTCAGAATCGTACACTGGTTTGGAGAAAGCCCAAACCTAAGCACCTGGGGAGAGGCCGAGGGAGGAAGCAAAGACATTAATGACCTCTGTTTGCCCAGACTGTTCCTGGAAACCTTTTAAAAGAAATACTGGCTGTGGGGCACCTCGGTGGCTCAGTGGGTTAAAGCCTCTGCCTTTCCCTCAGGTCCTGATCCCACGGGCCTGGGATCAAGCCTGGCATGGGGCTGTCTGCTCAGCAGAGATCCTGCTTCCCCCATCTCTCTCTCCCTGCCTCTCTGCCTACTGATCTCTGTCTGTCAAATAAATAAAATCTTTAAAAAAAAAAAAAAAAGGAAAGGAAAGAAAGAAAGAAAGAAAATACTCGCGGTGCCATCTTTCCAAGTGGCTGCGAGCACTTTGATTCAAACTGGCTGCTCATCCCCCCACATCCCCCCACCACACCCGCCATAGCTCTGAGTGTGGGACAGCAGGCATTCCCCCCAGCTCTCGGGCTTTGCACGCACAGCGCTTCCCTGTGACCTCCTCCCTCGGAAAGAGGGTGAACTGGTGTTGTGGACAGTCCGTACTTTTGGAACCGACTACCTCCAGGCAGCCCTCTGAAACCAAGGGCTCAGATGAATATAGCAAGTGGACGGGGAGTCTTGGAGGGGAAGGTCCCATGGTGGGAGGCCACGTCGAGGCCCTGGTGAGCTGCATCGCCTGATTCATGTGTGTCTAGCTCTGGGCTCCCTAACAGTTGTAAACTCTGTTTCAGGAGTGTCCCGTGTGCCCTCTGCGATTACACATCCTGTGTGTGCTCTCTGACTAGCCTGACACTGCCTCGCCTGGAAGACTTTCGGGTCAGCTTCTGCTTGCCGACCAGAGTGTGCTGTGCCCGAATTTGTGCCTCAGGCCGGCTAAGAACAAGGTTCATAAAACACTTCGGCAGTAAGTTATCTCTTTTTCTATGTAAGACTTTTATGGTTGGTGAGAATTGTTTTAGCCGGCTAAGAACAAGGTTCATAAAACACTTCGGCAGTAAGTTATCTCTTTTTCTATGTAAGACTTTTATGGTTGGTGAGAATTGTTTTAGCCGGTCAAATCGGGGACCCCTGAGGGATGTAATGGAGGTGAGTACCGCAGGCTCCTGTGACCCTGCTGCAGGGGTCTTAAGACGGAGACCTGTGGCACTTGCATCCCACCCTCCACAGCCTGACGTGCTTCAGTCCGGACATGGTTCTCTCGCGGGTTCGTCATTATGACGCGGGGTCCAGCCATTCCCAGTCCCTCAGTTCCACAGGTGTGGACTGGCCTTCTGTTGAGTGTCAGGGCCTCTGGCCCGAGGGCACCCAGATGAGCGGGGTGTTGTTTCTAGCCTTCCGAGAAGGAGGTAAGACTCTGGTGAGGGAGACAGACATGGAAACAAAGTGGCAGCGGTTAAGCCGGTTTTGTTCAGCCACTCCTGACAGATCACAGGATGAACATCTCCCACTGAATTCTTCCCGTCCTTTCCCAGCATATCCTGCGGAAGATCCATCTGGTCCGTACACTTGGGTTCCCGTCATCCTGTTTCCTCCATGTCCCGCTGCAGCTATCGAGTGATACTGGCATGTGGTCGCAGACTCCAACCCAAGAAGGGAATGGCTTTCGCTGATGTGTTTTCCAAAACGGTCAAGGGTTATTGGTACCTTTCCAGGTAAAACCTCGTGCCAGTTTCCCTCAGTTTACAGGGAAGTTACATTTATGGAAAATCCAGTGTATTGAAGTCTCTGCAAAAAAGATTTGCATCCCTGCAACTTTGCCTTCCTGCATGCCAGTACCACCCTTTCATCATTTCAGCAATCAAAATTGCCCTCTGAACTTTTCAAAATGTGCCGGTATTTTAATTTTGGTTTAAATACTACGTATGATATGGTTTTAAACCACAAGAAGATGGTCTTATGCAGGTACCCCCGTCCCACCCAAAGCCTGGTATTCACAGACGAAGGATAGGAAGGTTGTGGTCCTTGTCTGCATTTGGTCAGAGGAAATAGCGTGGCAGCATGGAGTAGGGCACAGTACCTTCCAGGAAGGATTCTGGGCACCTTCCTCTTCTGTGTGCTTCCGGTGATGAGAAAACGTCTCAGGGACAGCGGGGGTGTGAGGTAAAGCTGTGTTTCAGTGGTCACCAGTGCCATGGGATGTCAGTGCCCAGGATGGTTTTGTGGTAGTCATGGCCCTTAGCTCTGGACCTGGGGTTCTCCTCATTGATGAGAAGCCTTTCCAGGTGCGGACAGCAGGGTGAGGGGCTGGGCTAGGGCTTGAAAACTACTGTCCTGTTTGGGACAGCAGATGAGATCACAGACAGACAGCCGCAAGGAGAAGAGGGAGACGATCTTCTAAGGTCAGGGGCAGGTTTCTGGCAGGTGAAGGGAAGACATTGGCCCCAAGTTCTGGTTGCTCCAGGCTGACGTGGAATGGAGTGTGGGTGCAAGAATGCACCGAAGGCTGAGGGGAGGTGGGGATAATAGATCGCATAACCTCACATCATATGGATTACGTGGTCCCTGAGAAAAGCCCGTGCTGTCATAGGAGCTAAATGTCATCTCCTGTCACCACCGCCACCCACTGGCCTCAAAGAGAATGGTTTTGAGATAGACAGAACCCTTCAGGGAGAAAGGCCAGTGGGGTCATGGTGTCTTCTCAGAAAATCCACCGCCCTACCCCTGTTTTGACTCTCACACTGTGTTCTTTATGTCCTGTCATCTTGCCTGCTTTCAGGCTGGTCTTCTCGTGTGTGTATCTGTCCAGAAAGTCAGTACGTTGGAGACAGGCTTGCTCCCAAAGGGGCTTAATTAAGTTCTTGAGTGTTTCCTAGGCAGAGTTAAAAAAAATCACAGATTCTAGGGCACCGTTGTGGCCACACTAAGTGAGATTCACTGGGTGTGGATCATAGCATGTGCATTTTTTTAAGAGTTCCTGGGTTCTGACTCATGTGGACAGCTTGTCTGGGAACTACTGGAGCAGGGGAATGGTGCTATTTTTCTTGCCGCCAGGCTTCTCTCTCCTCTGTGAGGGTGCACAGAAGTGACACCGGTTTTTGGTGCCTTCTCTGATGCACAGACCCAACACCGTCAGCTAGGAGACGGGCATGCTGTCTGCTGTACTAAGGAGGCTCTGAGAGTACTGTTTGCAGAAAGTCTCCAGAATCCAGTCCAGTCGAGCTTCCGTCTACGTGATTGCTGTTGCACTCACATTTCTGTTTACTGTGTGCTTCCGTGCTCTGCAACCGGTTAGTGGTCTGTGCTAGCCGTTGTTCTACATACTTTGCACTGGCCATTGGAGCTTACCACTGACTGAACAAATACACAGCGGGGTGAGTTTTCCACAATGCCTTCAGACCCGTGCCTCCAGCCCTCACAGCTGGGCGACACTGAGCAAGCTGCTTAACATCCGGGAGCCTCGTTTCATGTAGCAACATGGAAATACTAGTTAATGCTAAGCGGAGCTGCTTCTTGGGGCAGTTTAGAGCACTGACTGTGTTAAGACAAGGAAAGTTGTCAGGACAGTGCCTGGCATGTGGAGAGCTGTCAGTGAGTTCTAGCTGCTGTTCCTGTTGTTCTCACATTTCCCTGAAGCGTGTTCCAGACACATGGTGTCAAGACTACCTCTGGCTCACCGGAGGGACTTGGCACTATCACGTCAGCTCCTCAGGGACTCCAGAGTCAAGTCAGGGGTGGGGGGTGGGTGCCCAGGGGAGGGCGTGTTTTTCCTTACCGTAGTGAGTGTTCGGCCAACCTTAAGCGTTATTATGAAGCCTGAGTGGAAACTTCTCTAGGAAGTTAGAACAAATGACCTGTTCATATGTCTTGTACGAAGGTTGGAAAAGTAAGTGGTCACTGGGTAAGGACAGAACACGAGTCTATGAATTTGCATAATCTTGTCAAAGAGAGAAATTTCAAGGCCAGAGACCCTCATCACGTGACTTCTTTTCTTGCTGTTAGTTCTGTTGAATCCACTTCTCCTGCATCAGATGGTCACAGGTGAACCTGAACCTGGGAAAGATAGGAAACTGTTACTAGTCAAATTGTCATCGGCAAGACTTCATTTCTCATGGAGTTTTCACCTGTCCAGTTTTATTGTATGGATTTTTCTCCTCCGCTAATATTCATTATTGATTTAACAAAGGCTGATGTATTGATATTTTCTGAGCTCCGTCATGAGAAGATGGTAAAGAGTGTTTTTGGAGAGTCTGAGGAGAAGGGCAGTGGGGAGGGAAAGGCGGAGGATGAGGTGAAGGTGTGGGGGGGGCGTGGGCGGGAGGAGAGACGTCACGGCAAACAGGAGGAGAAGGATGAGGGGCACAAGCAGAAAGCAGAAGTAAAGAGACATAGGAGTAGAAGCTCACACGTCAGGAGGCTTACTATAGGCTTGGCATTGTTTTTAGCTCTTTCTCTACAGACAGAATTGTAAAAGTCATTTAAAAGTCTCTTCAACACTGGGAGGTAAATATTTTTAATGTTAACATCCCCTTTTTACAAACCAGGAGACTGAGACACGTAGAGGTTAAGAGGGGAAATAACTTCCCTGAAGCCACCTAGCCAGCAAGGGCAGAGTCGGGGTTGTACCCAGGTCAGAGAAACATAAAGAGACTTGGGATTTGCCCCTAAACTGCAGCGCACCTCAGTGTCCAGTGTCCTCTGGCTCAAAAGGCAGGTGAACGTGTGCAGCAGCTTAATCTGATTACACTGCATCTGGGTATGGATTGATCTTGATGCCTCTTCAGTGCATGAAACACTGTGGGGTGTCAAGTCACTCTAGGCACATCAGTAAGTGGGTACCTGGTTCATATCAAGGCCTGTACATGTGGACGTCACCATTACTATCATGATGGACAGTAGTTTATGGTATAATGTTGGGAAGTAAAACAACAGAGAAAAGAGTGTAGTTGACCTCCCCGCTCCAATCTCGTAATTTTAAAAAATGCATAGAATGAAGCCTGGAGGACAGTACACCACATTAAGTCATTTTCCCTAAGCGTGAAACTCTTAGATAATTGGCAGATAACGTTTTGTTCGCTGTTCGATGTGCTGTATCTTCTCTATTATTGCACAGCCAGTGTTTCTGTTACCTGTTTTAAGTCATTTTGATGAAGACTCCAGCTTTGATATCCTTGCCAGGAGAAACACCAGTCAGGGCATTTAATGGAGAGAGGAGATGTATGGTTCAGTAGAGAGGAGCAGTGGGGGAAGCAGAGAGCTTTGGGCAGAAGGTTAGCTAAGTCTGCAGGTGCTGTGAAATCACCCCAGAGGATGCAGGCCAAAACCGAATCAAGCCAGATAGCAGCTTGCATCCCAAGGAAGAGACAGTTGTGCCATTGAGATGAGTATCTGTGCTAAGATTTCTTAGACTTTTATTTTCCGTTGGCCCCTGTGGTGCAGCAGGGCGACGTGTGGTTCTTAGGAGGCAGCGCTGCGCTGCGCTGGGCGCAGAGCGGGTGAGAGCAGCAGCCTCACCTGAAGCATTCTCCTTTTGTGGGCCAGTTGGAGTCCTTTCCTTGATGTCTGGAAGCTGACGGATTCAGAAAAGAAAACAGAAAATACACAGCACAGCAGTTAGATCCAGCTCTCCTCCAACAGATCCCTACATTGCAAGTGAGCCGCAGGCACAGGTGTTGTAGTCATTGGTTGGGACTTAGCAGGTTGGGTTGGGAGACTCGAAGAAGAAACATGGAAGTGAATAAAAGGTGAGAGAACACCTCACGAGGGGACAGACCGCAACCATCCTATTTTCTGGCCTTTTCTGCTAAGAAAATCGTGTGCTCCATTACTGTGGGGAGGGGGCACCCCGGCCCAAGGTCTGGGAAGGAATCACTGCAAGTGGTGATGAGCATTCTGAGGACCCACCATCAGTGGTAACAAGGGGACACTGAGTGTGTGAAGACGCAGAGGCCTCTGCCTTTACCGTAGACTCAAAGCTTTTTAGCCCTGCTGAGAGTCATGTTGCTTCACCTTACAGAAGCTCAGAGCCACCATCTAGCAAAACTGCCGGTGCTTCTCCACGTCCTAATCCAGCTCGGGGTGTCCGCCCAGGCACTGCTCACTGAT
This sequence comes from Meles meles, assembly GCF_922984935.1. NCBI lineage: Eukaryota > Metazoa > Chordata > Mammalia > Carnivora > Mustelidae > Meles > Meles meles. Next base: position 46,246,259 of record NC_060087.1, on the reverse strand, counting down.
CTGCAGGAGTGTAAAGGTGACCGTGTGTGTTTGTGCGTAAGTGCGTAACAGGCATAGGGAGAGAGACTACTCATTTAACTGATTCACCGAGCTCCCAGCCACTATCTGGACACTGTGTTGGGTGCCTGGGAGATGTCGTTAATAAAGACACTTCCCTGTTTTTGTGCAGTTTATGCCAAATCATCAGAGAGTAGTTAATCTAACCATCATACAAAGAAACATAAAAATTACACCCATGATTAGTGGTACAAAGAGGTGCACTTTATGGAGGTATGACTGATAGGTAGAGCTGTATGTATTTCATGTGTACAACTTATATGCCATCTAGGACATAGATGGAACCATCACCTTCCAGGGTTTCCTCCCGTCCCCTTTGTCTTGTGGGTGTGGTGGTTATATTCTTTTCATTAGTGGTAAGAACACTTAACGTAAGATCATCTCTTAGTGATTTTAAGTATACAACACGGTTATCATCAGTGAGAGGCATGGTGTGTGCAGTAGAACCCCAGAACGTATTTCTCTTGCATAATTATACATTTGGACCTTGGACCATCACCTCACGGTTCACCCCTGCCCCAATCCCTGGCAACCATTGTTCTGTGCTCTGCTTCTAAGAGTCTGTTTTAGATTGCATATACAGGTGAGACAATGCAGTGTTTGTCTTTCTGTGTCTGCATTATTGTACTTAGCCATCATGCATCCCAGGCTTGCACGGCATGCTCTTATCCATAGAAAACCCTGAAGACTCTGACAAAGACCACACCAGACCAAGGGTTAGAACTAATGAGCAGATTCGGTAATGTTGCTTTCACTTTTAAAAAGAGTTTACTGGATGTGAGATTGTTGGTTGCTGAGCATTTTGAATGATTATCCCCCTCCTTCTGTCCTCTGTTTTTTTCTGCTGAGAAATCTGTTTATCTGATTGGCTTTCCCCCATAAGTGAGGGGTCCTTTTCTCTTGTTTTCAAGAGTTTCTCCTTGCCTTTGGCTTTCAGCATTTTTTGCTGTGATGTGTCTGAATCGCTTCTCGTTTGTCCTGCCTGGGGTTCCTTGAGCTGCTTTCAGACAGTATCCTTTTGAATGTTTTTTCTGCTCCTTTCCGTCTCCATTCTGCCACTCTTCTGCATCTCTGTGGGTGTTCTTTTTTTTTTTTTTTAATATTTTATTTGTTTATTTGACAGAGATCACAAGTAGGCAGAGAGGCAGGCAGAGAGAGAGGGGGAAACAGGCTCCCCGCTGAGCAGAGAGCCCGATGCGGGGCTTGATCCCAGGACCCTGAGATCATGACCTGAGCTGAAGGCAGAGGCTTTAACCCACTGAGCCACCCAGGCGCCCCATCTCTGTGGTTGTTCTTAACAGCGTCCCATATTTCTCTGCAGCTCCGTTTATTTTCCACACTTGTTTTCCTCTCTTTCTTCGGATTCTGCAGCCTCTATCTGTCTTTCTTCAAGATGGCTAAATCTTTGGCAGCTCAACTACCGTCGATCTCCTTGAGTGAATTTTTTACTTCAGTTATTGCGCTTGTCAACTCCAGAACTTCGATTCGGATCTTTTCGGTAATTGTTCTCTCTTTATTGTTATTCTCTGTTTGATGTGACATTTTCATCATACCTTCCACTACTTTGATTGTGGTCTCCTTTTGTTCTTCGGACCTATGTATAACAGCAACTTTGAATTCCTTGTCAAATCTGTCATCTGGTCACAACCATAGGCAGTTTCTTTGGCTCACTTCTTCATACTTTCCTGTTTCTTTGCATGTATCCCAGGTTTTTTTTTTTTTTTTTTCTTGTCTGGAAACCTGACAGTCTAAACTAGTCCGGTTGCTACACTGTCTAAAATACTGTAGCAGTTCTGGGTACTGGACCATCCATCCCACCCCTTCCCGGGTTTGTTACTGACGTTTGCTTGTTTAGTTGTTTAGTGTCTGGCTGGTTCATTTAGAGTCTGTTTTCACTCCTTACTCTCCCGCTAGCCTCGCCCCCATCCTAGCTGTGTTATGCTTCAGATTTTACTCCTCAGGGAGAGACGACTCGGGGATGCCCACTGTCACCCGGGGGTGACTGGTTTGGGCAGGGCTCTCCTGGATTGTCTCTTTCTCTGACCAAACCCAGCTGTTCAGGTCTACTAACTGGGGGCCGCTTCTGCTGTTTTCAGCAATACCCTGGCTATGTTGCTTCATAATAGAAACCTGTGAAATCCCTGCTCCTTTGAAGGGCTAGCTGTCCACGTTAGTGTTAGAGATTTTATTTTTCTGACCCTAGGCAGGCTCCTTCCAGCTGTCTCTTCTCCCTGATTGTCTCAGGTAATCCAGCCAGCCTACAGTTGATCCTCTACGTTCAAGAATTGCACCAGTATGCTATGGGTTGCCATTTCCACGGGCTCCACTGTTTTGAAAGTGCCCCTGGGCCTAACCTTCAAAACACTGCATTGAAAATGAAATTCATTCCTCCGGGAGGAGCTCCCTGCTTCCAAACCTCTGAGCCACAACTCTGTAGTGGGGAAGTGGGGACGATGGTGGCATGGTGGCACGCTTCTCCTTCCTGTTTTTTAGTGTGGTACTTTGTAGTGTTGCTTTTTACAGTGTCTGTTTTTGATGGTTTATGGCTGGCATAGAGAAACAATTGACTCTATTGTACTGATACTGTACTGATGTTGTATTTTGTTACTTTGCTAAACTGGCCTCTTATTTCAGGTAACTTTTCTGTGGATTCATTTTAGGGATTCAGGTTTGCCTGTGAGTAATGAGTGTGACATCTTTCTTTCCTCTGGACTTTGTTATCGGCTAGAACAGGCAGTAAACTATTGACTAGAAGTGGCAAAAGCACACACACTTGCTGTGTTCCCTGTCTTAGAAGGGAAGCATTCACACCTTCACGATTCGTGGTTATATTCACTTTAGCTCTTTCTGTAGCTGCCAATTATCCGTTTAAGGATGTTGCCATCTCCCCAACATTCATGGTGAAGCCTTTCTCCAGTATGATGGTAATTGGAGGTGGGGCCTTTGGGAGGTGATCAGGTCATGCGTGTGGAGCCCACATGTGTGGTAATTGCAACCTTATAAAAGGGACCCCTGAGCGCTCCCTCAGCCCTCCTGCCATGTGAGGACAAGAAGTCAGCAGTCTGTGTGGCAGGAAGCAGGGCCTCACCTGATCCTGAATCTGCTGGCACCTTGATCTTGGGCTTCCCGGCATCCGTAAGTCTAAGAAATACATTTCTCTTGCTTTTGTAAGTCATCCAGTCTGTGGTAGTTTTGTTACATCCACCCTAAGAGACGAAGGTAGAAATCCCTCTCTGTAGCTGATTTACTAGGCGTTTTTATCAAGTACATTTTATCAAGTGCTTTTTATGCATCTGTTGAGGTGCTCATATATTTTTAGTCTGTTTTTATGGTCAGTTAGAGGGATTGATTATCAAGCGCTCAACCCATCTTGAAGCCGTAGAGCAAATGCCATTTCACCATGGTATTTTATCTTCTGTACGTATTGCTGGTTTCAAACAGCTAACATTTTATTTTGGATTACTGCATCTGTGTTCATGAGTTACATTGCTCTTGTTAGCCTGAAAAGTAAAACAGCCAGTTACGTTACCAGCAGAAATGGGTTTATTCAGGAATAGCAGGGAATTAGAAAATTGGAGCAAGCAACCTAAGGCAAAATCCTAGGCAAGTCCAACAAACAAAGGAGAGGAACGTCATTTCATGGAGAAGGAGGAAGTCGGGAGGGGTTGTTTGGAACAAAAGTCCATTGGAGAAACAGCCAGAGTTCAGAGTGATGACAGTTGCTGGTTGGCTGAGTTGCACGAGTAGTCCATATCTTGTAGGTGATGCCATGTACATGTTTTCCTGTTGGGGCCTATAATTGAGGTTCTTTCATGTTGGTTTTTCTTCTGTTGGCTCTATAATGGACAGCCCTTCCTGTAATTGATGTTGAGCAGTATGGCTCTCCCTTCTAGGCTCTGGACTCTACTTTATACTGATATTTCCCTTTATTTTTTTTTTTCACACTCTGTAATTTGTATTCTTAAGAGATTGTGTCTTGCTTTGATGTCAGGATGTGGCAGGCTCTGTAACGTGCTTTAGGAAGTTTAACCTCTTCTTCAGTTACCTGGAAGCTAGAATGTAAACAATGAAGCCACATAAGCCTTAATTTTTTTTTGTGAGGGAATGGTTTTTATTTTGTGTTTGATTTATTGAATTCATTCTCTTTGACAGATGCAGGGCCATTTGGGTTAACGACTTTTTTTCTTTTTAAGATTTTATTCCTTTGAGAGAGAGCACGAGCCACAAGCAGGGGGAGAGGGAGAAGCAGACTCCCCGCTGAGCTGAGAGCCCGACCCAGGGCTCCATCCAGACCCTGGGATCATGACCTGAGCCGAAGGCAGATACTTAACCTGCTGAGCCACCCATTCATTTTTACCAGTCTGGCTAAACCCATGAGATTTACTGATCTTGTCAAAGAACCAATTCTTAGTTTCATTGATTCCTTTGTAGCGATTCTATGATTTCTACTGAGTTGATTTCTTTTCAGACCTCCATTAATTCTTTTTCTCCTTGCCTTAGGTTTAAATTGATTTTGCTTTTGTAATTTCTTAAGGTGACGGCTTAGATCATTGATTGGAGACGATTCTTCTTTTCTAATATAACTGTTTAATGATAGAAGTTTCCCTCGGTGCATTGTTTTAGATTCACCTCACAAATTTTGATACACCGTGTTTTCCTTTTCAGCTTCTTGTGGTTTCTTCCTTGATCCCCACGTGATTTAGAAATGTCATTTAATTTCAAAACATTTTGTGGTTTCCTGGATAGCTCGGTGCATCCCATTTCTATTTTAATTCTTTGTGGTCAGAGAACCTAGTGTGTGTTTCAGTCCTTTAGACGCTGAGATTTACTTTATGGCACAGCGTATGGCCTGTCTTGGTGAGCACTGCCTGTGACTTCAGAAGAATGTCTATTCCACTGTCTTTCTGTAAGTATCAGTTAGGTCATGTCTGTGGGGAGTCCTGCTCAGGTGTTGCGTAGAGTGTCTGATTGTATTGTCCACTGGTACTTTCATTTTTACTTTTCATTTTACTTTTTTTTGTGGGCAGGAAAATGCTGAGGGCTCTCGTTATAACCAGTTTGTCTTTGTTCTTGGTTTTATCAGTTTTTACCTCTTGTGCTTTAAAAACGCAAGCACGGGGGCACCTGGGTGGCTCAGTGGGTTAAAGCCTCTGCCTTCGGCTCAGGTCATGATCCTAGGGTCCTGGGATCGAGCCCCACATCGGGCTCTCTTCTCAGCAGGGAGCCTGCTTCCTCCTTTCTCTCTCTGTCTGCCTCTCTGCCTACTTGTGATCTCTGTCTGTCAAATAAATAAATAAATAAATCTTTAAAAAAAAAAAAAAACGCAAGCACGTTCATGATTTTTTCATCTTCTCGATGATGAGACCTCCATTTCATGACGTCACTCTGTCTTTTTCCTTGTGATGATCCTCATTCTGAAGTTTACTTGGTGTAATAGTAACTTAGCCCCTCTAGCTACTCATTTGATTCACGTTTGCTGGGTATATGTGTCTCCGTGTGTTCGGGGTGCAGGCACAAAATACCACAGACTGGGTGTCTTATACACAAACTTATTTCTCACTGTTATGGAGGTTGGACGTCCGGGATCAGGGGCCCACATGGTTGGGTTCTAGTGAAGGCCCTCTTCCAGGTCACAGATGTGTGGTCGTGCCCTCACATAGTGGAAAGACAATGTGAGTGGATCTCTCCGGGGCCCCTTCATGCGGGCTCTGCCCTAGGACCTACCCCTCCCAGAGGCCAGCCTCCTAACGGTATCATCTTTGGGGGATGAGGATTTAATGTAAGAATTTTGGAGGAGACAAACATTTTGGAGGAGGTAACATTTTCCATTCACTTACTTTTAACTTATATATGTATTTATGCTTAAGCGCAATTCTTTTGACAGTATCTAGTTGGGTCTTGCTTTTTTTATCTGAAGTGACAAATCAGGTCTTTTAATTGACGTGCAGGCAGTGTACATGGAGTGTGTTAACATCTGCCATCTGGCTGGCTGTATATTTCTATCATATGTATTTTTTATTTAGATTTTTCCTATTCCCGCCATAATTTTGAATCAGTTGAACATTTGCTGTTATTCTATTTTATCTCCACTGTTGGCTTACTAGTTAAACACCTTTAAACAGTCTTTTTAGATGGTTGCTCTAGGGTTTACAGTGTATATTGGTGCTTCTCGCACCATGCCTTCAAATGATATTCTGCCACTTCATGTACACTGTAAGAATCATATGACTGTATACCTCTCCTTCTTTCTCCCATCCTTGGTGCTGTGGTTGCCTTCAGTGTCTTAAACCCCTCAATACATTGTTCCTATTGTTACGTTCGATAGTTCTCTTCTAAAGGGATGATTTACTAGGAAAAAAATTGGTATTCACCCACGACTTTACCATGCCCAGCACTGTTCAGTTGTCTGTATAGATCCTGATTTTCTTTGGTTATCATTTACCTTCTCCTGAAGAACTTCCTTTCATATGTTTTGTAGGGCAGATCTGCTGGCTGTGCCTCTCCTCAGCATTTTGTTTGTTTTGAAATTTTTGTTTCACCTTCATTTCTCAAAAGCATTTGCATGAATCTGAAAATTCTGGGTCACAGCGATGCTGATGAGTAAGTAGCCGCCATCCTGTTTGTTCCCGTGTATGTAATGTGTCTCTCTTCTTTGCTTTTCCCATCAGAGGGTGTCAGTGTTGGTGTCTGAGTCAGTCTTTTTGCTAGTCAAGTTGGACTTCAGTTCTGTTGTTGCTGTAGTTGGTTTAACCCTACCATATACTAGATTGATACACAAAAATCAATTCTATTTCTATACATTAGCAGTGAATAATCCAAATAAGTAAGAAAACAATCTCACTTACAGTCGAGTCAAAAGAATGACATATTTAGGAGCTAATTTAACCAAACAGGTGTGAGAGGCACACACTGAAAATCACAAAACGCAGTTGAAAGAGAGGAAAGCGTACTGAAATAAATGGAAAGACCTCCTGTGTTCATGGATTGGGCACTTGATGTTGTTAAGTTTGCGACATTCCCCAAATTGATCCAAGAAGCATTCAGTGTAATCCCTATTGATAGTCTAACTGCGGTGTTTTAGAAATTGAGAGGCTGATCCTGAGATTCATGTGGAAGTTGCAGGGACCCAGAATAGCTTAAACCATCTCGCAGAAGACAACCAAAAGTGGAGGACTCACGCATTCCGATTTCAAACATTATTTCAAAGCTCCAGTAATCAACATGATATCGTACTAATGTAAGGATGGACATAGAGATCAACGGAATAGAATTGAGAGTCCGGAAATAACCCATACAGCTATGGTGAGTTACTTGTTGGCAGCAGTGCCGAGACAGTTACATGGGGAAAGAACAGCCTTGTTAGCCAGTGGTGCTGGGACAACTAGGTGCTCACATTTACAGAAATGAGTTTGAATCCAAACGTCATAGTCTTAGGCAAAAATTAAGTCAAAAGGGAGCCAAAAATGTAAGAGCTAAAATTATCAGGCTTCTGTAAGAGAGCATAGGAGTATATCTTTGTGACGTTGGGTTGGGTGACGGATTCTTAGCTATGACGCCAAAGCACAGATAATAAATGCCAAATGGATAAAAGTGAACTTCATCAAAATTAGGAAAAAATTTTTCCTTTAAAGGACACCACAAGAATGTGGAAAAACAAATACAAAGAATGGGAGGAAATATTTGTGTATCGATAAGGGTCCAGTGTTCCGAATGTAGAAAGAATTCTTACCAATGAACAGTAAAAGGACAACCCAGTTAAAAATGGGCTAAGCATTTGAGTAGACATTTCTGTGAAAAAGATACACAAATATCCAAGAAGGACATGAAAAGATGTTCCAAAATGTTAGTCGTTAGGGAAACAAAACCTGAAAGCACAATGAATTACAACTTACCACCCACTAGTGTGGATAGAATTTCAAAAATGAAAATAAGAAGTGTTGGGGAGGATGTGCGGAAACGGAAATCCCCGTACATTGCTGGTGGGAATGCAAAATGGAACATCTGCTGTGGAAAACAGTTTGGCAGCTCCTCAAAAAGTTAAACAGAATTGCTGTCTGACCCAGTTATCCCACTCCTAGGTGTATATTGAAGACAAGTGAGGACATAAGCTCTCACAAAAACTTGTATACGAGTGTTCCTAGCCACCTTAATCACAACAGTCGAAGAGTGCAAACAGCCCAAATGCCAGCCATGTCATGAATCTATCACGTGTGGTGATACCATATCGTAGAATAATGTTCAGGCAAAAAAGAATGGAGCCATGATACTTGCCACAACATGGATGAATCCTGAACACGTTAAGCTAAGTGAAAGAAGCCATGCTCAAAGGCTGTGTAATGTGTGATCCTATTTAGTTGAAATAGCCAGAATGGACAAATCTGTGGAGACCTGAAGCCGAGTAGTGAATATCCAGAGTTCCTGGGAGAGGGGATTGGGGAGGGACTGCTAATGGTATAGGGTTTGTTCTGGAATTAGATATTGGTGACAGTTTGTCACAAAGGTGACAACCTTGTGCCTGTACAACTAAAAAGGGTGAATTTGATGGTACATGACTTGCAGCTCAATAAAATGAAAAAAAAATTAAATGAAAGCAGGTATGTACCTTTGAATAGGTTTTTGGCCATTTTTAGAAATGCGGTTGGCTGCACCCAAAAGTCATAGTAAGCTGTTCAAATCTTGCCTTCATCAGTTCGGTCATCAGAGGTGATCACTGTAGCCGGATGAGGTGTTTCCTTCTTGTCCCTGTTATCCGTATTGGCAAACTGCACGTGCGCACACATATACACGTACAGACCCTGGTTGACGTGGGAGTACTTCTTACATGCTACTCCCCATTTAAAAACATATATAAAAGTAAAATAAAAGCAAAATAAAGCTCTCTGGCCAGTACAGATTTGCTCCTCTCATTCCGTTCCAAGGCCAGTGGGTGCTCCACGGTGTGATGTGAACACTTCCATCTCTGATTTCCCCTTCCAAAGGGTGTTGACTACTAAGGGCCATTTAGAGTTTCTTTCCCCCAGAAATTTGCTCTTGTCATCATACACATAGCTCTGTGCCTGTGTAAGTATTTAAAACCTGTTGGTAGCAGTGGAGATTGCTGCATCAGAGGTTCCTTCAGTACAGAAATGTCTCCAAAGTACTTACTTGTGGACCTGATACTGTTCTAAATGCTGGGGAGACATCCCAGAAGACCCACACGTGCGCCTCGTTTCATGAACTGAAATCGTACTGAGGGTGGGGACAGGGTGGAATCAGATTTTGATTGATGCTGCCGCAGAACCCTGCGAAGTTCTTTTACCAATTCATGCTTCCCTCGGGGTGGCTGGGGTAACATATGCCCCTTTGCTGGCATCCTCAGCACCCCATTCGTGAAGCAGGGGCTGTTGACAGGAGGCTGAGCGCTTTCTCCCAGGCTGTCTACAAGATCGTGGAGTCTGCAGCTCGAATGATCCCTGTGGGGATTTTTTTTTTTTTAAGATTATTTATTTATTTATTTATTTATTTATTTATTTGACAGACTGAGATCACAAGTAGGCAGAGAGGCAGGCAGAGAGAGAGGGAGAAGCAGGCTCCCTGCCGAGCAGAGAGCCCGATGTGGGGCTCGATCCCAGGACCCTGACTCATGACCTGAGCCGAAGGCAGAGGCTTAACCCACTGAGCCACCCAGCCGCCCCCCCACCCCCGCCCGTGGGGATTTTAAAGAGTAGTGAGACTGATTGGGGCACGTGGACGGCTCAGTCGGTTAAGCATCTGCCTTTGACTCAGGTCATGATGCCAGGGTCCTGGAATCAAGCCCTGCATCGGGCTCACTGCTCGGCAGAGAGCCTGCTTCTCCCTCTCCTTGTGCCTGCCACTCTGCCTACTTATGCTCTCTCTCTCTCTGTGTCAGATTTATAAATAAATAAACAAACAAACAAACAAACAAACAGCGAGACCGAGATGGAACAATCCACTACCCATTTTAAGTGTATTCCCAGGTAGGGGGGGAGCTGGGGGTGATGTGACCCTGTCTGGGCAAATTACCAGAGTGTGCGGGGACAGGAGAGGGTGAGAGGTTGGTAGAGGAGCAGTGGGTAGTACCTGCCTGTACTGGGATGTACCACTGAGAGACCCAGAAGAAGCAGTCCACTTTGGGAGGGACAACTGGGAGTGAGGGAGCCTCGTGTTCCCAGAGAAACCATTGTGTGCAGGGTGCAGGGGAGCTCACTACCATGCAAGGACCTGTGCCTCCCCCGAGGTCACCGTCATCCCCCTTCTGACCCCAACCTGTCAGCTCTACAGATTCTAATCGAGTGGGGACCAGAGAAGGTGACAGTGGGGCACGTGAATGCTTCCCTGATGGGCGAGCAGGGCGGAGATGAAGGACACCAGTGGATCTGATTGGTCTAGATGGGATTGCCTACCAGGATCTTCCAGGGGAGAGAACTCCCAATGGCTGCAGGTCGGGGTGTCCTAGAGAGGTTAACGGTGCATAGGTGGGGCTTTGAAGAGTGGAGGTGGAAGTGGAGAGTTTGGAAACCTGCTGTGGAACCTCAGGCTGCTCATTCACAAAAAAAGGCTGAAGATACTGGCCAGGTCGGTGGGATCACTGGCTTTTATTCTGTCCTCCGGTCTGTCTTCCAGTTAGGTTTTTAAACAGTGGATACTGGATCCCACAATATGGGTATCAGCGCCCAATAAGCAATCACGAAATCTTTCTCCAGTGGCCCGTTATGTGCCCAGCAGACTACATGTGGGTCCTGGATGGGCAGAGATCGTTCGGAGACATACTCATGACATTCTCCAGACCAGGTTTCTCCAGGGAATCCGACAGTGACCCACTCAGCCCAAAGAAGTGAACACTTAGATGATGGGCCTTTAAGCGTTAGACAGGAGATGTTTGGGTGAGAGTAGGTAAGTAAGACATAGGGGGCTTCTCAAGTCAGTGAACTTCTCACCAGTCCTGACTGTATTCACACCTGAGTCTGAAAGGCTGCAGATGCAAGACTGGGTTCCTGTGCTCCCCGGTTCCCTGGGGAGTGGCCTCAGAGCTGGGCCAGTGTGTGTGTGTCCCCTGAGGAGGACAGGGTGCACCAGTTGGGCCCATATTAGCCTCTGTCCCCAGGTTCCACAGCCTCACAGTAGATACATGCGTGTGAGCAAAGAGCCCTGCTCTGGTGTTGGCCTCGTGGGGCGAGAAGAGGGGGGAAATGCATGCGCCTCACAGTTTGCACAAAGCCTGGCAGGAACTGGAGACCCTCGTGCCACCTTTCCCTTTAAAGCAGAATTAGGGATTGAGAGGAGGGGACGGGTTTCCTCTTTGGGGAGATGATAAGGTGGAGGGGTGGGTGGAGCAGGGGCACCCCTCAGCGGTCAGGTACGTGGTCTGTGGCATGTGTACCTGGCAGGGCAACGTGAACCCCTTCACCATCTCCTTCCCCGACTCGTGTTCACTGGCTTGCAGAGGATCTGCTGGCTGAAGGTGTCCCTTCTGTTCGGGGCTCCGGTGGACACTGGGAAAACCAGGTGGCTGCAGTGCCTGCAGGGTTTAGGAGCTGAGAAGGGTGAAGGGAGCACTGTGTTCAGGGTGAATGAGCCGCCGGCCAGACCTTCCTGAAGGCAGGGTGGCGGGGACTGGACCTACCCTGAGCAGCATGGGACTGTCCTGCTCCACCTTCCACAGCTTTCGCTCCTCAGCAGGTGGGCTCTGGGACCTTAAGGACAGTGTGAGTCTCCTGAGGATGGTATGAACACTGCCAGCCTAGACGATATCCCTATTTTGATGGGCGGAGGGCTCCACTGTGTGTCAAGCCTGGGGGCGGGGGCTGCCCTCCTGGGCGTGGCCTGGGCCTAGTGCAGCCTTGTCTTTGTCCAGAAACAGCCAGCAATGGCAAAACCTGTGAGTCATCCATCCTCTGGAAAAGGAGGTTCCTCGGGTGCCTGGACGGGCCCACTAGGATAGGGGCTAATACCCTGGAGACAGCCGTGTTCCTGAAAGGCTCTCTGTAATTCTGCCCTTCGGTCTCTGTATCTCACTTCTGGGGCTGGGTGAGACCTCACTGTGGCTCTCGTTGACATCTGTCTTGTATGGGGTGACTTTTCGTATTGAGAAGCAGGATGTCATTCCTCTGAGCTGGTTTGGGATCTGTCCAGGATTTGAGATGTCTGAGCTGTGTGAGGGTGTGCCGGCGTGTGAGATCACTGAGCTGTGGAGTGCCGTGTGTCCCAAGTGAGAGTTCTCTGGGCTGTTTAGGGCTTCCTCCCAGCGTGTGAGGTATTGGACCTGTTATGGGTGCAGGGTGCAGCATGGAAGGTGTCTGGGGCTGTGGCCGTGAAGTACTTTAGGAATTAGGGTTTGAGCTCTCCTGACAGTGTGTGTCGAGGTTGGCATATTTGAGCGCTTGGGGGTCCATACTCTAGGTTGTGAGATCACAAAGGTTATTTGTCACAGGACGGGGGTGTCCGAGTAAGCTCTGTGTTCACAGTACAGGTGCTCTGTGCTGTTTGTGCGTCTCCGTGCAGGGTCGTGAGCTCTGTGGTTGTGTGACACGCAGGGTGTGTGGTCTGTGAGCTATTAACTTTCTATGTCACAGGTTGTTAGGTTCCTAAAATGTATGTGGGTCTGTATTTTAGAATTGATTTGTCTTTGAGCTGTTTCTTGTCTCTCTCCTCATTTCTTGAGTTTCCAGGAGTTTGAATTCTGTGCCTTGTTTAATCTTGTATGTCCAGTGCATTGCAGTCTCCTTGCTGCCCATTCCTGGGTCTGGAGCTCATTCACTCCAGCTCCCAACAACCTGACTTCCTTGTCTAGGCCAGTGAGTCTGTGTGGTTGGCTTCCCTCGGTGTGTTATTGGGATCGTTTGGGTTTTGCTAGCTGTAGTGTGAGGTCCATGAGGTATTTGGGAGTCTGTGTCCAGGTTGTGATGCTTCCCAGCGGGGGGGGATATCCCGGTCCCAGGGTGAGGTCTCCTGTGTCTGTGGTGCTGTGTTGCAGGCATTGAAACTTCTGACCATGTGTCTGTTTATATCCTGACTGAGAGACGTTGTCACATACCGAGTTCAGACCTGAGGTGTTTGTGACCTCTGCCCAATGTTTCAGTCTGACAGCTGCCCAGAAAGACGGAGCTCGATCTGAATGAACCGCCAGGACTGATCCATTCCAGCTCCCAGTAACCTGGCTTCTCGACCATTGACTCTCTGTGGTGTGCTTCCCTCAGACCCTTCCCTAGAGTTGGGTTCTCCCAATCCAGAGCTGTAACTTACCTATTTCATGCAAATCTCAAGTACAGTTTAAAATGGTAGTCAGTGGGGCGCCTGGGTGGCTCAGTGGGTTAAGCCTCTGCCTTCGGCTCAGGTCATGATCCCAGGGTTCTGGGATAGACCCCGCGTCGGGCTCTCTGCTCAGCAGGGAGCCTTCTTACCCCCACCTCTCTGCCTACCTGTGATCTCTGTCAAATAGATAAAATAAAATATTTAAACTGGTAGTCAGTATCCAACTAAAAACACCAGAACCAGTGCTTCCCTAAAGATACTATTCACAAGACATTTTACTGAATCCCAAGAGGTTCCAGGTAAGAGACCCTGCGGCCTTTTGATAGAGAGTTGTGGGAAATTTCCTTCAAATACGGGATCTTTTTTTAAAATCCTTTCTCTTGCTGGTACCTTGAGAGGCTCAGGCAAGAAAGGCATTCAATTTTATGTTTTTGTTTTTTTGTTATGTTTTGTTATGTTTTGTTATGTTATGTTTTTTGTTTTTTGTTATGTTTTGTTTTTGACCAAACAAGCAAAACAACCCTAAAACACACACACACACCACTCAGTACACCCAGTAGTAAATAAAAGGAAATTGTATTAGAAATGTAAATGGAATCCTGTGACTAATTATAAAACTAAATTTCTGATCACATTAGATGTCTGTCAGGATTGGCTGTATTCCAGCCGACCAGACAGCCAAAGATGCCTTCTTTCTCCAGATCTTATAGGCTGCATCTTATAATCTGATTACTGCGGTCTAAGTAATTGTAAACAATGTAGGAATCACAGAGCCTATTAAAAGCATGTCTTTTCCTGTGTCACGTCATGACACCTCTGCCTCCCTCTCTGTGTGTGTCTCTCCCTCGCACCCCCCCCCCCCACCTCTCCTCCTAGATGGAATTTCTCAGGAAATACAGGAGGCACTGCCAAGGAAACAGACTCTTTCTGACCCCGTGGAACGCTGACTGGAGCCCAGTGATGTCCCGGGCTCTAGCAATGCCCATTAGACGTCTCAGTCTCATCTCCGCTAAAAATGGCAACCTAATTAGAGAAAAGAGAACTACGCCATACGCAGATTCTCAAATCGCAGTCCTGATACAGCTGATCAAGGGCTTGTGAGAAAAACAGCTCTTCTTTCAGACAGCACCGGTCGCGCATGGCTCAGGGAGAACGCTAGTCCTGAGACACTAATGTGCGCACGGCCTGTTTAGGGAGATTCTCCATCTCTCGCTCAGGCCCTCGCTTTTGCTCGTTCTTTCCTGGGATCAGGTTCCCACCACCCCGCTGGCCAGCGCACCCCCTCGGTTCCTCAGCCCAGGCTGTGAAGGGCGCCTCCCAAAAATGGAAGGCTTAAGACTAAGACCACCGAGAGGAAAAGTCCTCCCGGCTTCCTAGACAGACCAGCCACGCGGGCGTACACACTCCCCAAAAGAGGAGAGGCTGCGTGACGTCATAGCAATGGACCCAGGGGCCCCCGAAGCCAGGTGCTTTTTAGCCTTTCTCGGGCTGTACGGGGCGGCGCGAGGCGGGGAGGGAGCCGGGAGTGTCCGGGGGCACAGTGGGCGCATCTCCGTGGACCTCGGCTTGGGTGCATGGAAACCCTGATGAGAGTGCCGGGGCGGGCGGGGGGGGGGGGGTTGTGCCTGCCCCCATGGCGGCGCATCAGAGTGACTGCACAGGACGAGTACGCATCAGAGTGACTGCACAGGACGAGTACTTCCTGTGGTCCCCGGGAGCCTTTCCGGGCGCTGCAGGTCACGTCGCGCGACGACGCATGTGGTTCTCAGCTGGGTGGGCTGACTAGGGAGGGGCTTCTCCATGACAGCCTGGGTAGGTCCCTTGCAGGGGCCACGCGTGAGATCTGTGTTACAAATTTTTGTTTTCTTACTAGGGGTTTTGCGTAGGCTGCGCATGCACGCTGGCAAAGGCAAAAACAAAACTAGCAGAGAACTTGTCTATTCAAGCTCTTGCAATCTGGAGAGCACCCCATCTAAAGGTCAGTGTGTGTCGGCGGGGTGGTTTTGTCTTTTCTTCGTAGGGAGTGAGCCTCCCAGAGGAAGACTGAAGGGCCTGAAAGGGGCCTGTGTTTCTGAGACGGACTGATGGGCTAACCTATGGCTCGTGTATTTTCAGGACGTTGCTTTGAATTTTTTTTTCTTTTAGCACTGACAATCCATGCTGCGTGTTGAAAACGCACAAGGCAGTTAAGTAAAACCCACCAATATATGGATAAGTAGAGAGAATCCCGTTTGACCCAAGGAGTACCTGACTGCCAAACAGCTCTGTGCTGTGCAAAGGAAGAATATTTTCCTAGACTAAATGAAACAAATTAGCTCTTCTTCCTAATTTTTAGTATCCTTCCCTTCCAGGTGAACCATCTCAGGCACAGAGAAGCTGGGTCAGCTCCCCCAAGTATTTGAGGTACTGAGTGGTTGAGTGCAGAGGCAGAGAACACACCACGTGTCCAGAACTGACTGCGTCCACCCGCACTCCCTATACATCTGCATCTCCTCCGGTGTTGCCAAATTCAGTGAAAAGCAACCTTCTACCCAGCTGCTTAGGCCGTTGATCCTTAAACCCCTCCTTCCTTGGGCAGCTGGGTAGATCAGTCAGTTAAGCACTGCCCTTGGCTCAGGTCATGATCTCCGGGTCCTGGGAGTCCCGCATGGGGCTCCTTGCTCAGCGGGGTGTCTGCTTCTCCCACTACCCTTCCCCCTGCTCACGTTCTCTCTCTCACACTGTTTCTCTCAAAATCAAGTCATCCTTCGGGGCGCCTGGGTGGCTCAGTGGGTTAAAGCCTCTGCCTTCTGCTCAGGTCATGATCTCAGGGTCCTGGGATCGAGCCCCACATCGGGTTCTCTGCTCGCAGGGAGCCTGCTTCCTCCTCCTCTCTCTCTCTCTCTCTGCCCACTTGTGATCTCTGTCTCTGTCAAATGAATAATAAAATCTTAAAAAAAAAAAAGCCCTCCTTCCTTGCTGCCTCTCTCACCACCCCTCAGTTACTAAGGCCTGTCATTCCAACTTCCTCCATCCTTCTAAATAAGATCTTGATACTTCTTCCTTCACTACGGTTCGATCCCTAGTCCAGATGACCCTCCTCTGTGCTTGATAATCACCACCAATCTTGACCCTTGGCCCCAAGTGTTTTCATCCCACTGTCTGAGGGACCTTTCTTAAATCCTAATCTGGTCTTGTCTGCCCTGCTCAAAACTCTGCAGGGGCATCCTCCTGTTTTTAAGATCACATCTGCCTCTTGGACTCGACACAGCAGGCCTTGCCTACCCTCAAATGCCTCGTCTTCAGCACACCGCCTCCTGGTCCACCCCACACCACATTTTCAGCCCCCTTCTGCCTCTTTCTGTTCAGCGGGTGGCCAGTGAACCCAGACGCTCTCTCTTCTCTCTGCCTCTCATTTCCCCAGCCCCACGCATGCCATCCCCTGTGGATCGAGGATTCACTTCATTTGCCTGATTCCTACCTGTGTTCAGCTCGCAGGCTCAGTAGAGGGCAATTTCCACTTAACGCGAGGAGTACCTGGATAAAAGGCACTGTTCACAGAACTTTGTACTGAAAAGAAGTGATGGAGATTCTGTTGTAAATGCCCCCAAATGAACAGAGGTTTTACTCTGGACCACAGTGAGCTAATTGGAAATGCAATCTGACAGCAATTTGGCCTTTCTGGAAAAGGCTTCCTTGCTTAGAATAGGATTACACTCGGCAAAGATCTCACCTCATTTTACATGGAGCCTTGGATCCACGTGACTCGGAGTTTGGAATGTGGCCCACATTTTCCAGTGTGAAGGGGTCCTTCCTTCCGGCGAGGAGGGATAAGCAGAAACATGGAAAGAATATGTCATTAGGGCACCTGTGACCCAGGACATTGAGCAGGCCTGCAGCCACCTCCCGTGGACTTTGTTTTGATGCGCTAGTTTTTCAGTGGAAGTTGCAGTCTGAGTTTTCTGGTGGGACAAGAGAAAGTATACGAACTGGTCTTTCCTTTACAAGGGTTTTGATTAATTTGTCCCTGTGGCCGTGGAGGAAGCAAGGATTAGCTGCCTGCTCCTGTGGGAACTCTCCAAGGGAGTCTGACAGTGCTTTTGTACGAGTTCCTAGGGGCCCCCACCGGGTGCCCGCAAGCCCTAGAGGAAACTCTGTTGGTCCCTCGAGCATCCAGTGGAGAGTATGAACCCACCACTGGTTTCTCCCTGCCATAGACTCAACTCAGCTATGAGGATTACCCGCATTCACTACAACCCCTGTAAGCACAGCCCACCGCAGCATGAAAAGAAGTGTGTGCCCTGGACGAGACAAAACGTGGAACCACCAGTCCCACCACTACCGCCGCAACTCCCAGGCCCGGCCAGAGGGTGGGACTAGACTCCCAGGGGCCTGGCCCACTTTCCTCCATTGCTGACGTGTCTCTAACACAGGGCGCGGTGTGATTACCTCTTCCCCGCAGCCTAGGTCTTGAGGAGCTAAGGTGTGCGTGGTAGATACTGTGTGATTACCCAGGGACTCGGGTAGGTCTGAAAGCCCAGCGTCCTTAGACGGGGAAGCAAGCCAAAAGGGGTCAGTGGCTGATGCAGGAGACGGGGGATCTGGAAATCCCACCTCCGTTTTGCCTGACTCGAAAGTCAGTCTTGGCGCTCACGACGACAAACCTGGATTGTGTTTCAGTTGCTGAAATGCAGATTCTGTTCCACCACTGCACAGTCATCGTGGTCCCAACACGGTGTCCACCTTGAAACGCAGGTCCCCGGCAGGGTAAAGCAACCCCGAAAGGTTCTAAGACTCTGTGTCTGCCCTCTGAGGAGCGGCCCCGAAGCAACAGCCCTGGAGTTCCTTGGCGTGGGAGGCTTCTTGCCTCAGAGCCCACAGCCGAGCAGGGCTTCAGCTTCCAGCGTTCCCCTGTAGAGAGGCCCTTTGCCACGTTAGAGGGACTTCTGCGATCCACCCGCCTCCCCAAACTCGGTCTCCACCAGTCCCACTCTGTTCCCCAGAGACCAGGAATGGAGAGGCAAGCAGAGCCAGAGGAACTGCTTTTGGCAGCTGCGTCACCGCCGCGGAGCTGGACAGAGGGCAGTGCTGGTTGGAGCTCGGTAGACCGAGGCCGGAAATCTGGCTCTGCCTGTGGGGATCTCTGGGTTTTTTCAGCTGGCAGGTCTGGGAAATGTGGGTGATCCGAGTGCCTGCCTCATCAGCCTCCACCCCTGAGAAGTGGGTCCTGACCACACACACGCATACACTTGGAGAGGGGGAAGACGCCCTCCTCTTGTGTTCCTAAGGTACTGAGACTTAAATTCCACCATCAGTGTTCTCCCATAACATGTGGTGGTCATCTGCTGGCAGATTCAGCCTACCTCGTCCCTGCATCCCCAGACTGTGTCCAGGAAGCTGACGCATGGTGTTCAGGTGGTGCTTAGAGCACGTTTCGTCAGCGAATGAGGGACCCTGACCCAAGGAGACCTTGTGACTTCACCATAAAGGGTAGCTATCGCACCAGCTGTTTCTGGATTACAAATGGAGGAAACGGGACATCTCTGTAGTCAGATTCTCTTTGGGAGGAGGAGGAAGGTTGCATCTTTTGTACCACCTCTAATGGCAGATGCTTAAAAGAAAAACTGCGGGGCTATAAAGATCTTTTAATTGTGTGGGACACTCTGTCGCCCCATCAGCCACAGTTCTGATCTCACAGTGGGACTTGGATCATGATCCTCGGAGGACCAGTGAGCTCAGAGGATGTCTTCCAAGGGACCGGTGCACACAGCAGGTGCCCACAGTGATGTGTCCAACAGGTGGACTGTTGAGTGAATTCAGGCTGCTAATTAAGGGTGTGATGCTATGGCTAGAGCGCAAATGCCCTTGGGGACAGGGTCACGGGCTCCCAGGTGAAGGGTGTGTCGGTCCGGGGGTGGGGGGGTGCTGTCAGCCTCTCAGGGAGGTGCTCTTCCTCACTGTCCTTCCAGCTCTTGGCCACACGTGCCTCTTCTCTGAATGGTCTTCTCGGTGGCCCTCCTCTGCCTACCTTCCAGCCTGATGCAGGCTGTCACTCAGCATCTGGGATCTGTCGGTATCCTTTGTGGTCCAGCCGACTGAGTTGAAGCTTCCTCACCCGGCAGGATCTGCTGTCCCGCTTTCTGTGAGGCTCTCATTCCCTGTCCAGCCCCCCGACAGTACCTGCCCTGTGGCCCGGCAGCCTCTGCTCCAGACACTTCTTCCTCAGTGTTCCCTCTTGTCTGGAAAGTCCTGACCCAGATACCTGCCTCTCGGACTCCTCTCCCTGTTCACACTGTTGGTGGAAGGTCGCCTCCTCGACAAGCCTGACTGATCTCACTCCCCTGGGGTTACTTTCTAGGTTAGGCTTTGGAGCTTACAGATCACCCGGAGAGGCAGCGCCACCAGGGGCGCTTACATCCGGAGTCAGGATGCACCTGGGCTGCAGTTCCGTCTCTTGCTGCAGGTGAGCTCTTGAGATGTCACTTACCCTCCCCGCACGGGCCTTTTCTCCTTTGGGACCATGGAAGATACACGGATTCTGCGGGGTTGATACATCAAGTGAGATGTTGAGAAAGGGCCTCACATTCTCCTTTATTCCTTTTGGTAGATATTCGTGAGTGCCCCCTGAGGTTGAGGCTCTGATGGGTGAACAAGACAAAGTCCCTGGACTCTGCCAGGGCCTGGGCTAGTGAGCGAGCCAAACAGTCCGCCTCTGACGGCTGGGTGGGGTTTGGGGCTGGGAAAGGGGAAACGCAGGGTGTTGTGGAAGTTCAGCGGAAGGTCTGCTGCCCGGGATGTAGGAAAGAGGGAGAAGGCGGCTCGCTGATAGAAATGCTGCCTGAATCCCCAGACGGGGGTAAGAGGCGAAGGGCTTCCTCACTGCCGTTACCTTCCCAAACGTTTCGTGCAGGACAGGTGTGGCATCACCCTCCAGTCCTCCTGGCTGAATGAGAGGAATGAGGGTGTGAGCCGGTGCTGGCCAGTGGGAAAGGAAGAGACTGTTTGCTGGGAAACTCTGTTGTTCATACAAAAGATACAGGGCTGGGAAGTCTCTTTTCTGCACTGGACCTTGCTGTATCTGGATGTTGGTCTTGGAACATCTGTTCCAGAAACGGCCACATCAGAGCTGGAAAGAACCTACGTCCTTGATGGCATCACTGGACCCCAGAGTGTGCCCACCTGCACCCACCCTTCTGATTTCGTTTGTGGGACTGTGACTTGCCTTTGTGCTCAGGCCTGTTTGCAGAGGGGTCTCCTTACTCACAGCACGAAGCTGACTTCCTGATACGGTGAGCATCATGGGGTCTGGTTCTCTGTTGTTTTGTGGAACCCACACCATATAATGAGTAAGGACACAAGCTCTGACCCTAGACACCCTTCCTTCCAACCCAGTTCTGCCAGTGTCACGTCCTCTGGAGGAATTTACTTGGCCCTCTGTGCCTTACTCTGCTCACCTGTGAAATGGGTTTGTTATTCTTTGTAATAACACCACCAGACAGAGAAGGTTGCATTTCTGAGTACATAATGAGGTCATGTAGAGATGGTTCACAGAATTGGGCCTGGCACGTCCCCTGTCATTACAACCACAGAGGCCGCCACGGGGTAGGTTGCAGGTGATGCTTCACACTGAATGAGCCACGGCCAAGAACATGGAGATGGCATCGGACGTGTCTCTTCAGCCCCAGAGACTCTCTTTCTGTGCCACTGTCTTCTCATCCTTGGTGTCACGCACGGATGACCCCTCACCAGAAGGCTGGCCTTCCCACTGTGGGTCTCCCGTTTGGCGGAACACAAATATACATCATGTTCCATCATGTGTATGAATTCAGGTCACTCCCGTCCCGTCCTCAGATAGCTAGGGGCTGCTTCTGGCGCCGTGGGGGGTGGGTAAGGGGAAGGGTAGGGCAGGGCAGGTAACAGAGCATGGGACGCTCTGGGAGTGCCGCGTGGCATCGGCAGTGCTCTGTGTCCTGATGCCTGCCTTGATCTCCAACTCCCCTCCCTGTACCCCGGCATTCGGTTGACAGTCTCACCCGATTGCAGGGCAGACCCTGCCACATCAGTCTCTCTCCTTCAGCCTCAAATTGCTCCGGGTCCCTCTGCCTCCCCGAGGTTTGTTGGGAGACCCGCAGGAGACAATAGATAGGAACCATGTAGCTGACATTACCTGGCACGTGGAAGGCACTGAGTAAGCGGCAGCATCATCTGTCCTGCTTCTGTAATCCATAGCAGCTGGCCTGCAAATGGTCTGATCTCCTCCTCTCTCGGGCGGCTGCTCACGTCCCATCGTGTATGTGTGCCACCCCTCCTGTATCCGCTCCTCTGCTGGCTGACGGTGGGTGCTTTCCAGTCTCCTGGCTCCTGGTTGGAGAAAGCTGCAGTGCACCCGGGGATTGCGGACGTCTCTTGGAGATGCCGATCTCCGTTCTTTTGGACATATACCCAGGGGTGGGATTGCTGCATCACATGGTAGGGGTTTTGGTTTTGTAGTTCTTGCTGCTTTGGAGGCGGGCACCCTGCTGTGAACAAGCACCTGTGACAGTTTCACTTTTAACTTTGTGAGGAACCTCCATACCACTTTCTGTCGTGGCTGTGCCAGTTTGCATCCCACCGACGGGGCACAAGGCACAAGGGTTCCCGTGTTCTTGCTTGCCCAGTGACACTTGTGATCTGCTGTGTTTGGTAGTTGGTTTGACGAGACCCATCCTCACGTGTGCAGCCCGACATCTCACTGTGGTGTTCACATGCCTTTCGCTGATGATTGGGGATGTGGAGCCACGTTCCACATGCCTTTTGGCCACTTGTGTGTCTTCTTTGGGGAAACGTCTATGCAGATATTTCGCCCGTTTTTACATTGGTTTGCTTGTTTTCTTGCTATTGAGTTAGAAAAGTTCGTTATACATGGGGAAAATCAGCTCCTTGTCAGATACCGTAGTTTGCAAATGTTGTGCCCATTTTGCAGACTGCCTTTTCGCCTTGTTGGTGGTTTCCTTTGCTGTGCTGAAGCTTTGAAGTTGCATGTAGCCCCACTTGTCTGTTTTTGCTTTTCTTGCCTGTGCCGTGGGTGTTGATTCCACGAGATCGTCACCAAGACCCATGTCCTGCAGCTTTTTCCTCTGTGTTTTCTTTCAGGAGTTTCCAGTGTGGGGTCTTGTATTTAATCTTCAGTCCCCTTTGGGTTGATCTTCGTGTGTGGCGTAACAGAGGGTTCAGTGTCATCCTTTTGCACGTGGGCCTCCAGTTTTCCCAGCGCCGTTTGACAGAGTGTCCTTTCCCCGTTGCGTGTTATTGGCGTCCTCGTCAAGGTCCGTTGACTGTCTATGCCTTGGGTTTATTTCTGGGTTCTGTTCTGTTCCATTGGTCTGTGTCTGTCTTTCTGCCAGTACCGTACTGCTTTACTTGCTCCAGCCTTCAGACTATGTTTGGAAGTGAAGAACTTTGGTACCTCCAGCTGTGTTCTTCCTCAGGGTGGCCTTGGCCGTCCTGGGTCTTGTGTTGTTCCAGATGCCGTTTGGGATTGTTTTTCTATTACTGAGAAATGCCACTGGGGTTTTGATAGGCATAGCATGGAGTCTGTCATTTTTCTTTCTAATCTTTCATCTTAAACTGTAATTGACTAATTAGTCAATTGACATTGACTAATCAGTTATATGCCAGATCTGAGGATTGCCTTAGTTGGTTTTCACTTACTGAACCTCCCTTGCTTTCCTGAGCTAACCCACTTGATCATGGTGTATTTTCTCTGAACAGATTGCTGGATACCACTGCTGGCATTTTGTTGAGGAATTTTGTGCTTGTGCTCAGAAAGAATGTTGGTTGGTAGTTTTTCCTTTCTTGGTATCAGTGAAACTCTAGCCACAGAAATCACTTGCAAGTGTTTCCTTCACTTCGTTTTCTGGAGGAAATTGTGCAGAATTTCTGCGTGTGTCTGTTTTTCCTGTCGATACTTGGGAGAGTTCACTGGCAATACCGTCTGGGATTGTCGTCAGAGGTTTTAAACAACCGATTCAATTTCTGTAAACGGTACGGAATTGTGCACGTTATTTTGCCTCAGGTAAGTTTTAATAGTTTATCAGTTTGCTAGTTGTCGCATTTATATATGCAGATTTGAATGTAACACTGCCTTCTTATTTCTTTCATATTTGCTGGGTCTCTAGCTAAATGTCCTCTTTCATTCCTGCTATTGGTAACCTATTTTTTCTCTCCCTCTTTTCTCTCTCTTTCTCCAGTTTTCTTGAGATAGAATTGACACAGAGCAGCGCAGAAGGGATACAACATAATATTGTGACTTACACATATCATGAAAGGATTACCTCAGTAAGCCTAATTGACATCCACCATCTCCTATAGATGGAAAAAGAAGAAAAAGAAAACGGTGTTTTCCTTGTGAAGAGAACTCTTGGAATTTACTGTCTAACAACTTTCATCTATACCACATGGCGGTGTTAACTAGAGTCATCTTGTTGTACATTATGTCCCCAGTACTTATTTATCTTGTAACTGGAAGTTTGTTCCTTTTGACCACCATCCTCCAATTATTCCTCCCTCCCCAGATCGCCACCTGTGATAACCACAAATCTGATACCTGTTCCTATAAATGTGGGAGGTTTTTTCCAGTCCTCTGTATGAGTGAGGTCATACCGTATTTGTCTTTCTCTGACTTACTTCACTTAGCATAATGCTTTCAAGGTCCATCTCTGTTGTCACAAATGACAGGATTTCCTCCTCTTTTATGGCTGAATCCTGTGTGTGTGTGTGTGTGTGTGTGTGTGTGTGTTTTCTTGATCCATTTACCCATCAAGAACACCTAGATTGGGTCCCGAGTCTTGCTTATTGTAAATAATGCTGCTGTGAACATGGGATGCCGATATGTCTTTGACATAGTAGTTTCATTTCTTTCAGATACATTCTCAGGAATGGAATGTCTGCATCATATGGTAGTTCTGTTTTTAATTTTTAGAGGAATCTCCATACCGTTTTCCATACTGACTGCGCCAGTTTGCAGTCCTGCCAACAATGCAAAAGATTTCTTTTATTTTTAAGATTTATTTATTTGAGGAGAGTGCACTGGGGTGGGGGGACAGAGGGGGAGGGAGACTTAAGCAGACTCCCTGCTGAGCGTGGAGCCCGATGCGGGGCTTGACTGCACAACCCCGAGATCGCAACCTGAGCCGAAACCAAGAGTCAGACGCTCAACCGGCTGCACCATCCAGGCGCCCCATGATTTCTTTATTCTCCACGTCCGAGCCAGCGTTTTTATCTCCTGTCTTTTTGCTGCTAGCCATTCTAACAGGCGTGAAGTGATAGCTCATTGTGGTTTTGAATTGCATTTCCCTGACGATTAGTGGTTTGGAGCAGCTCTTCATGTCCCTACTGGCCATCTGTACATCTGCTTTAGAAGAATGTCCGTTCACATCCTTTATCCGTTTTTAAATCGGATTACTAGCCTTTTTGCCGTGGAGTTGTATGCGTTCTTTGTATATTTTGCATCTGACCCCCTGGACAGATACATGGTTTGCAATACCTTTTCCCGTTCCATAAGCTGTCTTTTCACCGGTGGTGGTTTCTTTGATGTGCAGCTTTTTAGTTACATGTAATCCCGCTGCTTTCTTTTTGATTTTATTTTCTGTGCTTTGGGGGTCAGGGCCGAGAATTCATGGCCAAGACCCATGTCGAGGAGCTTTTTTGTTCTGTATCCTCCTAGGAGTTTTATAGTTTCTGGTCTTCCGTTGAAGTCTTTAATCTACTTCAGGTAAATTGTTGTGTGTCTAAGTCAGGAATCCAGCTTTCTTCTTTGACGTGTGAATATTCCATTCTCACAGCACCATTTATTGAAGAGACTGTCTTTTCTCCATTGAGTATTCTGGACACCTGCGTCAAATATTGGTTGACCATATACGCCTGGGGTCATTTCTGGGCTCTCAGTTCTGTTCTGTTGGTCTGGGTGTCGCTTTTTATGCCAGGACCACACTGTTCTGATTTCTCTGGCTTTGCCATATGGCTAGAAAGCAGGAAGTGGAATGTATCTTGCTTTGTTCTCCTCTCTGTTTTTCTTCTTTTCCTTCATCAGTCCTGTGAGAAGTGTATCAGTTTTATTGATTATTTCAAAGAGGCAACTTCTGATGTGAGTCCCTCTAATGTGCCTTGTTAGAAATGCCATTGATTTCTGTTCTTAGGCTTTGGTAAATTCTTATTTATTCTTACAGGGGATGGATTTTGAAATGGTTTCCACAGGCTTGAGTGTCCTTTTTAAGTAGGTGAAAGCCAGTGAAAATGGAAAAGAATGTGTCCTTCCCTGTGGTGGAAATGCTTTGATTTTAGCAAAAGTCTGCTTTTCGAAGGTACACGAACACCTAGAAGGAGAGCACATGCCGGTCACCCATGGATTGTTGTTAAAACGATGTTTGAGAACGTTCATAAAACGTCAGCAGGGGATTAGCGTGGTTGACTGCAGGGCATCATTGGCCATGACAGGTCACGTGGACGCGATAGCGGATCTCGCTTCTGAGACTCTGATTCTGTGCCGTCAGTATTCTGAGCTCTTGGAACCGCATTATCTCACTGAGAGCGCAGAACAGCCCTCGCAACCGGGGCTCATTACTGTCCCCATTTCACAGATAGGAGACAGAGGCACACAAAGGTTAAGTCAGGGGAATTATAACGGACTTTCTCTCTTCTTTTTTTTTTTTTTTTTTTCCCTCTCTCCTTTTATCACCACGTGCTGCAGTCTGGGTTCTTCCGGCTGTGCGCATCCCTCGCTACCTTCCATCTCTGTGAGAACCTTCATCTTCTTCCTTCCTTCCTTCCTTCCTGTCTAGACCCAAGGACCAGGTGGCGCTGTGAGCACCGACTACACCTCCATGGATCCAGTCCAGAAATACAACTCCACGTTGACTCCTGAATCTTCCCCAATGATCTCTGAAGAGACTTCCCGGGAAGTCACAGCAGCCTCCCCTCCTTCCTTCTCAGAACTGCTGATGATGGGCCTCGGTGACTTCAAAACCAGTGCGGGCACAAAACACCCTGCCCCTCTGCCAGAGGGGCTGCTCCAGCAGCGCTACAGGGATGAGAAAACCCTCCAAGAGAGGCGGTGGGAAAGGTCAGCGTCCCCTCAGAGGAAGAGAACCCTTCTGGGGCACATGAGACGGCGACACCTCGATCACGTGGCGCCTTACCAGGTCGAGAGGAAGGCCAGGATCTCCTCCTTGGGGGACCGAGATCAGAACAGATTCAGATGTGAATGTCGATACTGCCAGAGCCACAGGCCCAGTGCCTCTGGGATGCCTGCAGAGAGGAAAGGGGCCCCGCATCCTTCCTCCTGGGACACACTGGTGCAGGGCCTCAGTGGCTTGACCCTCAGCCTGGGGACCAGCCGGCCCGGCCTTCTGCCCGATGGGGTGCTCCAGCAGCAGGAGAGAGAGGAGAAACTCCAACGGGAGGTGCAGCAGGAAAGCAAAAGAATGTTCCAGAGGCTCCTAAAGCAGTGGTTGAAAGAAAACTGAGGCTCTCGTCCTCGCGTGACAGAGATCGCAAGGGATTCAGAGGTGGAGGCTGGCGTGGCCAGATCCTGAGCGTGGAATCCTTTTGGGGACCAAAGAGTGAGCACTCAGAGAAGTCAGAGGAGGAACAAGAGCAGCGTGAGGACTGGACACTCTGTCCGTGTGAGCATGGATCCAATCCCGGGAAGGTCCTGCTCTTTCCTGCCTGGAATTTCTGTATCACCGTGGGGCTTTCTAGGGGATGCTGCGTACCAGGGGCCCTTAACTTCTGTATCACGGCTCCCATGATGCATGTTGTCCCTTTCCCACCCCAGATCTCTGACTCTCCTCCCTGCCTCGTTGTCAGTAAGATGTAGGGTTTCTCTGTAGCATGAATGCCCTGATGACGGCCATGTGCTTTTGTGCCGTGTCACCGACTGCCTCCCAGAAGCAGCACTAGGTCTGCTGGGATGCCCGTGCGCTCAGCTGGGCTCCACTTCCAAGAATCTGGCGCTAAGCCAGGCGCGGAAAGGGACGTAGAACTGGAACGTGGTGGTTCACCATTGTGTTCTCTGTGTAAGCCATCGTGAATGTGCTGAGCTAACTGTAGGTCCACGTTTCCCTGCTTCGTGACATTGATAGTATTCCCCTATGCGGAATTTCTGACGGTTTCCCTCATCACGCACACCAAATAAATACACGTGTGAATGGAAAATAGCTCTGGGGTTCTGGTTTCTTGATCCCTGTTGCTTTCTTCTTTGTTAGATCTGAGATCACAACATTTAAATCCTAGAGCAGCAGATCACACTTTCTGAGGAGGAGCTCTGAACTGTGCGGCTTCGCAGCAGGGGCTGGGGAGGGCACCCGGGGACAGCATCCCGTCACCGTTTGCGGCCCTGCAGTGGGACCAGCCTTCACATCATCCAGGAGCAAGGGGAAGAGAGCCTTCCTGCCCACAGAGAGCAGGAGGCAGCGTCCGCTGCCCACGGTAGGAGGTCCCGCGGGATGGTGCCGGTTCCCCTGGCCTTAGGATCTTCAGGTGCCACTCCTCCTCCGTTGCCTGGTGTCGCTGGGTTGGTGCGTGGGAATACCAGTTCCGGGCCTGCTGCGGGACAACCAGAGCATCGTTCAGTTACTGAAGAGTCATTTTAGGATTTAGACAATGTGCCTTTTCAGTTCAGGAGGCATAAAAGAATCCATCTGCCTTCCTTCCCCAACACACACAACACACAACACACAACACACACGCGCGCGCGATCCAGGGCTATGTACCCAAGAAGTGCCCGTGCAGTTCCTCTGAATGGACGGTAAATTGCTTTCTTTCAGGCTCTGTGTTTAGGTAGTCCCCGGAGCTGGGTTGTTGCCAACATCTGTGAGTCTCCTGCAGAGGGAGGTGACTTGAGCACAGGTACGTTTCTTATGTTCTGAACTTGGGATCTTGTCCCAGAGCTTAGGAGCTCATCTGACCCCGCCAGGGTTGTCTCCCACTTGCAGGGAGAAGGTAAATAAAGCAAGCCTTTTCTTTTTCTTTTTCTTTTTTTTAGATTATTATTGATTTATTTATTTGAGAGAGAAAGAACATGAGTGGGGAGGGTAGGGGCCGAGGAGAGAGAGAAGTCCACTCCCTGCTGAACAGGGAACCTGCCACGGGGCTCGATCCCAGGACCCTGAGATCGTGACCTGAGGCAAAGGCAGACGCTTAACCGACTGAGCCACCCAGGTGCCCTCAAGCAGGACTTTTCTTTCCTGAATCTCTGAGGCCTCAGTGCAGACTGGTCATTTGGGGTGTGGTGAGCAGGAGTAACATGGCATTTCCCTTTATTGATGGTGTCCTGGCTATCAGACAATATGCTACATATTTCCATATCTCAGCTCACGTAATCCGCTGCCAAAGACCCTTCGTGGAGCAAGACCTCAATCTTGGTGGGTGGGTGGGGAAGCAGAGCACGGACAGGTGAGGTGACTCACTCGGTGTCCTGCAGGCACCGCAAGGGGGAGTGGCACACAAACCAAGGCGAACTGCGTTCAGAGCGGGCACTCTCCACCCGCTCACCACCTGTAACCTCCATAAAGGCTGCGGGTGACGTGTGGAGAACCGGTGACTTGGCTGGACGTTTCCCAGCTGCAAGCACCAAGTCTTACAAGGTGCATCTCTGAGTCCTCTCCAGGATGCTCGGGGGCAGGGCTGGTCTTCCCCGACCCCGCAGAGTTCACAGAGACAGGAACGAGGTGGCCTCACCCCAGCAGCCGTGCCAGCCACCATCAGGTGCAGAGCCACTCGTGAAGGTTTCCTGATCTCCCTTGCCTCCCCGACTCTGTGCTAGGCTGCCTGCTGGGGCGGGGGAGTCAGGAGTCATGGCGAGACGGTCCCGGCCCTCGGGAACTTGAGCCTTTAATCAGGGAGAGCTGTGACACCCAGACATGTGGCGAGAGCCGTCCTGGATCCCCTGTGCCGCTGTCTTGCCGCAAGACGAGAGGAGCGGGAAGGATCGGGCTGGGGCCCTGTGGACCTGGGGCTTGCTGAGGGTCCTCCTAACCACAGAGACCCTGGGGCACCTGAGGAACTCACTGGTGCCACCCCATCTCCACCTCAAAGGCATGGTCCCCTTGCCTGCGTGTACGAGCATCATCTGAGGGTCCCATCTGACACGGCATATGGTCCCCAAGATCCTGACTGGGAGCCAGGATCCAGCGACATCTAGAAATGTTCAGCATGCCAGCTTCCAGACCAGAGAGAGAGGCAGAGCCATGGGGAGGCAAGAAAATACAGGGAGAGAATGGAGGTGAAACAGAAGGCTCAAAGAGAAAATCTGAATGGACCTACTGCAAGTAAAGAAATGGAATTTGGGAATTAAAAGCCTTCCCAGGCCGCCTGGGTGGCTCAGTGGGTCGAGCCTCTGCCTTCGGCTTGGGTCATGGTCTCAGGGTCCTGGGATCGGACCCCGCATCGGAGTCTTTGCTCGGCGGGGAGCCTGCTTCCGCCTCTGTCTCTGCCTGCATCGCTGCCTACTTGTGATCTCTCTCTCTCTCTCTGTCAAATAAATAAATAAAATCTTAAAAACAAACAAACAAACAAAACTTCCCACAGACGAAAGCCCTAGACCAGCTCTTTGTCAATAGCCTCATTGGTGAATTCTGTTCCACTGTAGGAAGAGATCATAGCCATCCTTCATAGAAGAG
The DNA here is from genome assembly GCF_922984935.1 of Meles meles. Classification (NCBI taxonomy): domain Eukaryota; kingdom Metazoa; phylum Chordata; class Mammalia; order Carnivora; family Mustelidae; genus Meles; species Meles meles. The sequence goes on along the minus strand of NC_060087.1, from coordinate 46,216,314 downwards.
ACATTTGACAAAACTCAAGATCCATTCGTGATAAAAACGCTCAGCCGACTAGGGCTAGAAAGGCGCGTCCTCACTCTGGTAGAGGGTATGTAGAAGAAAAATGAGTCTCATGTCACATACCGTATTGAGGAGTGAAAGAATGAATGCATTCCTTCTGAGATCCGGACTAGGACGAGGAGGCTGGGTCCTGTCGTTTCCTTCCCACACGGACTGAAGTTTCCGGCCGGCGCAGTCATGCGAGACAAAGAATGAGGACGTGGAGAAACTGGAAACGGAACGTATGTCCAAGCACAGGCTTGTACTCAGACGTTCCCGGCAACCAAGGGGAGACAGTCTAAAAGTCTGTCAACTGGTAAAAGGATAATCAGACTGTGGCCTACCCTGGCAGTAGATGCCACTGCTCTGTGAGGACGGATGACCCCGATGTCTGCAGCAATGTGGATGCGCCTCCATAGTGTCCGGCCAAGTGAAAGAACACGGACACACAAGCCCACTCTTGAAGCTTGAGTCCGTTTACAAGAAGTGCCCAGAAAGGGCAGACCTGCAAGAGATAGAAATTACCTTAGATGTTGCCTCGGCCTGGAGGCAGGAGTGGGACCTGAGTGCTGACGGGGACACAGGGTCCTTCTGGAGGGGCAGAGATGTTGTACAACTGAATCGTGGTGAAGGCTGCACAACTCGGTAAATCTACTACGAGTCCCTGCACGGGAACCTTTAACTGGGTAAACTTTGTGGTATGTAAATCTTAGCCTTTATTTCCCTGGTGCAGCCAAATCTGGAGGACAGTATGGGGTTTCCTCCCAAAGTTAAAAATAGAACTGCCCTCCAGTCCAGCTACAGGCATTTGACCAAAAATAGAAAGACACAAATTCGAGGGGTACATGCACCCCTATGTTTATAGCAGCATTGTTTACGATGACCGAAGCATGGAAGCAGCCCAGGCGTCCACGGATAGGGGAATGGATAAAGAAGATGTGTGCATATATACAATGGAGTATTATTCAGCCATAGAACAGATGACATCTCCCCACTCACAAAAACACAGAGCTAGAGGGTATGATGCTAAGACAAATATGTCAGAAGAAAGACAAGTTCCATATGATTTCACTCGTGGAATTTAACAACAACAAAAAACAAGCAAAAAAGAGAGAGACAAACTCATAGCTATAGAGAACAAACTGATGGTAACTGGAGAGGAGAGGGGTGAGGGGCCCAGTGAACTAGCTGACGGGGATTAAGGAGTGCACTTGTCCTGATGAGGACCGGGTGACGTACGGGATTGCTGAATCATTGTACTCTGCGCCTGAAACTAATATAGCACTATGTTAGTGATGCTGGAAGTAAAATTTTTAAAATTACTGATAATTAAAAAAAAAAAAAAAAAAAGAGGGACAGACACTGGTGCTCCATCCCCAGGGAGTCTGAAGTAAGGGAGTCCGGAATGTGGCCTCAGCGAGAGCATGATTTGGAAACTCCCATGAAAACCTAGTTTGCAGCTGTGGAAACAGAACCATCTTTAAGGTGAAAACCTCAAGTCGGAAATTGGAGACTCCCCTTACAAGGCAAGCAGGTTTTCGTCTTCTTTCGTCTTGCTGAGGGTGCTCCTAACCACAGACCTGGGGGCACCTGAGGGACTCACTGGTGCCACCCCATCTCCACCTCAAAGGCATGGTCCCCTTGCCTGCGTGTACGAGCATCATCTTCACCCGCTGGGGTTGGCAGATCTCACAGGCTCTCTGAGGAGAGGCGAAACACGTCAAAGTAAATGTGGGCTTTAAAACTGTCATTGTATTTGCTGCTCTCCAAGTTCCGGAAAACCAAAGTTTGAAGTTAAAACCCTGGATTTGCTCATGAAACATACAAGACTTTTCATTTCCTGTCAGGATCCCTTGTGCTTAGCTACTTTAAAATGGGAGGAGACATTGTATAGATAACTTCATCAGACAGATCTCAGTAATTCTTTGAAAGTGCGTTGGCTGAGATTTGTTTCTGTTGATGGAGATGGCTCAGCTGTCAGGCTTAGTTGCCAAGTTTCCTGGGTCGCGTTTTTAACTTTCTTTTATACTTTGTGTTCTCAAACTCATTCCCATGCTCCGATAAGAGCCCTAACAGGTTGAGGTGTTTAGGATGAAAAGTAAATTTGAGCAATCCCTTGTTTCTTGCTCACCCAAGGACATGAGTCTCCCCATACATTGTCTTTGAGAGATTGCTTCCGGATACTCAACTCCACATTGCAAATCCCGGGCTTCCTGCTATGCCTCCATCATCGAGTTGACACGGTGGGTTCTTACAGAAGATGAGGATTTCTATCTCCCGGATGTGTTACAGGGCCCGGGTCTTCTCCTTGGGAATTCCTGTGGGGAACCCACCCAAACCAGGAGCATTCTGAGGACATGCTCAGAGTGTATCTGTGGAGAAGCAGCCCTCACAGGGGACTTTTGGGGACCCCTGTGGCAGCATGAGGATCATGGTATAGCCTTTTCCCGAGCAGGTCCCAGAGAGTCGTGAGGCAATGGAGAGCACACCTAGCAGCCTCCCCAGGATTTTCCCTTAAGGCAGTGGGTGGATGGCCGTGCCCACCCGTGAGACGGGACTCGAGTTCTGGTGTCGTCTGCAGGTTGGTAAGGCTTGTGGGACCTCTGAGTGGAGATGCCCTATAGGTTCAACCCACAGGGATTCTGGGAGCCAGCAGACATTTCTCAGGTAGACTTGTTGATGGGAAAAGCCATAGGCATACAAGGGGATCCAGATGGAAACAAGTCAGGTGGCGGTGTCGTCACCCACGGATCATGTAAGGAATGAGAGGAGCACAAGGCAGAGGTCGGAACCCTGGGAGAAAAAACAAAACGAGATTTTGGAGGGGATCAAGTGGAATGGGCCAACAGAGACTTGGAAGTAATGATCTGCGAGGCAGGAGGAAAGCCAGGGTGGGCTGCTGTCCTGGAAGCCGAGGAACCACAGCATTTTTGCAAACAAGCAATGTGACCGTGGCCAAGACGGCGCTGGGTACTGTGGTTTGGCAACATGGAGCTCTTTGGAGAATTTAGCAAAGGGATGACCCACGGGTGGGGGACATCGTGGAGGAATCCAGAAGGAGCCAAGTAAGTCTACTCTTTGGTCTACGCTGTCAAGAAACCTGGCTTGACAGGAATCAGAGACACAGGGTAGTAGAAGCAGGTGGCTGTGTGCTTTCAGAGGCTGTTATTTTCTGTCCCAAAGCAAGTCAGAAACACAGCTGGATGCACGTTCCAGAAACCCCTGTGGATGGTGGGGACTCCTGACTCGATGACAGGAGCAGAGAGCTGGGACGAGCCTCGTGAGTGTTTCTTTAAGCTGCAGGCAGAGCTGTGGGATCAGCACAGCAGTGGGGTTGAGCCGTCCTCTGTCACGTCTCTCCCGCCCCACTCCTGCCCCTGTGACCCACGGAGAAGCAGCTTCAAGATTCATCATTGTCCAGGTAAACACCACAATGGATGGTGTCTGGGGAGAGTCCCACACTGAGCTGTCAGACGAGAGGGAAACGGAGGGGGACGGACTGGGGAATTGTGGCACAGGTGACATCCGAGGACAGGAGGGACGCTCAGAGCAGTGCTGCCATTGAGGGCACTGGACGGCCCGGGCTTGGGGTTGGGGCGATGGCAGGTCTAGGGCATGGGCATTGGGCCAGGACATTCAGACCGAGGGTCTGCGCCAAAGATGTTTCTCGGCTCGGGGCAACCTCGGCGGCGGCCGGGGCCTGGCTAGACTAGAACGCTCTGTAAAACTAAGGCCTGACCACGAGATCGGCCTCAACGTGTCCTGTCTGGTGGTGAGGAGGCCGGGCTTTCGGGTCCTCCCAGTGAGGAACAGAGAGGCGGGGCCGTCAAGCCCCAGAACGGAAGCGCCATGTGATTGTCCCCTGCAAAGCTGGGCCCAGAGTGCAGCCCTCAGATCACCTTGAAGGGGATGCAGGGCCCAGGTTCCCACGGGTTGTTGCAAGTACTGGGGGTGGCCCAGGTCCGGGGTGTTCCAAGATCTTACATGAGGGTGCCTGGCCAGGCCACGGTGCAGGAACTCAGGCGAATGCTCTCAGGAGAAGGACAAGCTCCAAACTGAAAGCCACTTGGGCCATTGCTTTGTGGCCATGGAGTTCAGGGTTTTGTGAAGGAAACCCCATCTTTCTAAAGCTCCTTCTCCGTGCTGGATGAGGGAGTGAGGAATAGGTCATACTCTGTGAGGAGGCCAGATGAGGAAGGGAGGCCCGACAAAACCCGACTCTAAAAAGACACCAAACCCTTGCTCCTGGTTGACCCCTTCCTTCCCCAGAGTGACACGAGAGCACGGTGGCGTCTTCAGGACTAGACCCTGGTTTCCATCTGAGAGACTCCAGGGCCTCAGGGCACCACTGTCTCATTAACATGGGGGGGGGCGCGGGTAGGGGCACCTGGATGGCTCAGTTGTTAGGCATCTGCTGCGTTGGGCTCCCTGTTCTGCGGGAGGCCTGCTTCTCCCTCTCCCACTCCCCCTGCTTGTGTTTCCTCTCTTGCTGTCTGTCTCTGTGTCAAATAATATCTTAAAAAAAAAAAAAAAAAGATGGAGGGGGCTAGAAAGCATGACCTTCGAGCTACAGGAACCACGGGGGGGCAAAGTTCATAAGCTAGTCCCTTCTAAGTCCTCTAGCTTCCTATAAAGAAAGCCTGTCCAACACTGTTCCTGCTGCCTGACTGTGTTGCGGCCAGAACCTGATGGGCTCTCACCACGGAGAACACACTAAGGGACCAATGACAGCAGCTGAAGACCTGAAATGTGGCCTTGACTGGGAGCCTGATTGCTGGTCCCCGCAGACAAAAGCCCGCAACCCTGCTTCGGGCCATGCCGGATTGAGGCGACCTGGGGTGGATCTCCCTCAAAGAATGGATATTCCGGGGACACTTGAGTGGCTCAGTTGGTTAAACAACTGCCTTCGGCTCAGGGCATGATCCCAGGGTCCTGGGATCTAGCCCCACATCGGGCTCCCTGCTGCAGCGGGGAACCTGCTTCTCCCTGTCCCTCTGCCATTCCCCGTCCTTGTGTTCTCTGACAAATAAATAAATCTTTAAAAAAAAAAAAAAAAAAAGGATATTCAGAGCACCCAGCAGAGGTGGCGGGGGGTGGGAGGGAGATCTTCGGGGTTAGTTCTGGCTCTGCCAGCCAACTACTGAGATCCTCACCTAGGCCTCTCAACTCTCTGGAGGACACTCACATGATTTACCTTCAAAAGAATTACGAAGGGAAAATCTCTCCTCCTTCTAATGAAAACCACTGGCTTTAGGCACGCTCCTCCAGGCATCCTGCCCTGGCTCTGGACACATTTTCTGAAGCTCAGCTCCAGAACTCGGGCCCTGAAGTGAGTGTCTGTGTTGTTCAAGGAGAAATGGCCTGTGGAGGCAGGGTGGCCACAAGGAGGCCCAGCTCACCTCTCTGACAACCCGTGTCAACTACTCCACTGTGTGTGTGTCTGTGTGGGCCTCCCTTCTCTCTGTCATCTGTTCTGGGGGTCCATCTGTGGAGGGAAAAGCTTCCTGAGTTCAAGGAGAGGATGAGACAGGGACCCCCGAATCTCCTTTAACATGACTGCTTGGACAGACTGTGGGCAGAAGGAAAGCCAGTGGGGGTGGTGAGCTCAGATCCCAGACTCACTGGTGCTCCTCAGACCACCCGGTCGCTTTGGTTCCATTAGTCTCCTGACCTGAGTGACTGAGTGTCCCCCGCCCCCACCCCCCAGACTGGAAGGCAAGGGGGGAAAGGAAGCCATCCATTTACATCGAATATGGTAAATAAATGTGGTCCTATGCAGTCGCTGAGGGGCCACATCTACAAATGCTCAGTCCCACGTTTCCACCACCCCTGACCCCTCACTCCTCCCCAGTATGAGGAAGGGGTCTTTGTGGCTTACAGGTCTGTTTGATGATGTGGAAAGGGGGTCCTGTGACTCACCTGTGTGGCTCACAGTGCCTTCGGTGGTCGCTGAGGGAGGGATGACTCTTGTCCCCCAGGTCCAGCTGCCGATGCCGGTCACGGAGGCGGGCGTAACTTGTACTTCTGTCTCCCTCCTCGTGGACTGGACCTGGTGCTCCCTGGCTGCCTCAGCCTTACCTCACTCAGCTGGCATCTGCAAATACCTCTGCCTCTGGGTCTCATCCTCCAGGCCACGCCTGGGCAGGACAGTCCGCTCCACGGGTGCAAGTGCAGAGTCCTCGAAACCTCCACCAGGTGAAAGCGTCCTTCACGAACCTCTGCTTATGGACCAGCCACATTCTACATCCCCCATGGCGGATTCCAGCCCCCCCACCCCGTCTCATCTACAGCACAGCAGGAGCTAAGAGCAGCTCCAGAAAGCTACATATCTCAGCTCCAGCTATCCCTCTACTCCCAGAGAGCAGAGCGCTTCGGTCGTGAGGTGCAGAGTGTAGTCTGTGAGTCCCACGGGTGAATGAGGTGAAACCCTCCTGTGCCTGGAGCTCCTCCTCCCTTCTTGACCACCCGTCCCTTGTCCAAGCTGTTTTGCCTCTGCCCCCACTTTGTCTGGGGGCCTTTACCTCCTCTGTGACTGAAAAGGATACTCATTCTTTGGTTCCTCTTTCCTATTGACCTGAATTCCCATAGATCCAGGTCAAAAGGAGTATAACGTGAAATTGGCATGTTATCAGATACATTAGAAACTGAGTTTCTATACACCTCCCAACTCAAATCTATATATTAAAAAAAAAAAAAAGTGGGTGGAGAAATGAATGGTCACACCGCCAAAGGCGCCTCAGAGGTTCCCTAGGGTGTGCACAGAGTGTGAGTGGTGTGAGGCAATATGGATATTAATGGAGGCCTTGAGGAGCATGGTCGCAGTGGAGAGATAGGGACAAAAGCTCTACTGAAGGGGGGCGGTGCAGGAGAAGTTGAAGCAGTTCTGCTTCGAAAGGTACAGATCCAGTGCCAGTAGCTGCAGGATGACTTTGGGGAAGGCAGTGGGGGTCCCCCCCCCTTTTATTGTGGAATGCTCCAATGTAGAGAGAGGAGAGGAGAGACATCATCTCAAGAGCAAATTCCCCGAGAAGGTGTAAGGCAAGGGATCCTGAGCAGAGGTGAGGGGCTGGGTGCAGTGCAGAGCATGTATGCATGCTAAAGGGGCAGCAGAGAATGCCAGGACAGGGTTTGGGAAAGCTTGGGACGTCCTCCATGAATTCGTAGGCAGTTGCAACAGACTGGAAGACAGCTGCGAATGAGTGAGGTAGTAGAGTGGGACGGATGAGTGGAAATGAAAGACAGTTCTCTCCTGGCCATGGAATTAACATAAAGGAATTCAGTAAGAGTTTTAAATCGCTTCATCAATGCTCTGCTGCTCACATAGAAACAGGGAGTGTTTGTTACTGGGGGTGAACCTTGAGGTGGCCCTGCGTACCCCACCCCCGCCGACCCCACCCACCTAAGGCTGAATGCATTCGACGGAGGGAGCTGGAGAACCAGGCTTTCGGTTCAGAGTGATGAGAGGAAAGCTGCAGGGAGCACCAGGGAGGGGCGCGGCGTTTCTTGAGCCCCAGGACGCGTCCGTGCGCGGGGCGATACTCCCCTAGGGGAGAGGGAGGACATCCCTGGGGCGGAGAGGCCCGGGACGGCCACGTCGTCTACCTGAGCCTTCGGGGGCCCTGGAGGCATCAGAGAAGTGAGGGAGGGGGGCAGTGAATTTGTCACGGGACTGGCGTGTTCACAGGCAGGGGTTGGGAGGAGAACAATAAACAGGGGCCCCGTACAACTGCCGCACGAGGGCACCGGAGCGCTAGGGACTCTGGCGACCGATACGCGAATATCACCTTCCCGGGCCTCCCCGAAGGAACCGGGGGCCGAACCTGGCGTCAACGTCATTCCACGCCGACGCGCGTCCCCAGAACGCACCAATCGGGTCGCAACGCCGACGAGTCTCCCTCCCTGGTGCCGGGACTTCCGGCTACGCACTTCCGGCTGCTGTTGGAATGCTTCCGGGACGGGACGCTGGAAAGCTTTTTGTGCGGCGGACGCGGCCGTCTAGCCACTGGAGTCGGTCTCTGCCTTCCTCTGCCCCTCGGCTGCAATCCACAGGGCTCCCACAGACCGGCTCTGCACCTCGCTCCCAGGGAATGGTAGTAAAAGGCAACTTTTCTCTTGCTCAGTTCGGTTTTCAGTTTCTCTGGCCGCTTGGTGGCACTGTTGCACCGTGCGGCTTTCACACTGCCTCTTCCCCCGCCCGCTGTGCTTGAAAAAAGCGGCCGCCGCCTGTTTTCTTAAAAAAAAAAAAATGTGGTTAGTGCTCTCTGCGCTTGCGCGAGCACGCCGCCCAAAACTGGATCTCTCCGGTTCCCGGTCCTAGGGCCTTTGTGAAGACGTGCGGCCCTGGAAAAAAAACCGTTCCGCCGCGCGGTTCGGCGTCTGTTTGATTACTCCTTGGGTATCTGCTGCCTTTCTTTCTTCGTGTGCGAGTCCCCTGCCCAGTGGCTCTCCCTAAGCCCCAGACGATACCAGACGCCGAGGGGAACCCGTACTGGGAAGTGTTTAATGAAAGGGTGTAAAGCTAGAGTTCGGGGTCAGGGAAAGTTCTGGAGAGGGGGATGCCAGGGATGGTGGCACAACGGTGTCAACTTGCCGATGCTCCTGTCTGTTCACTTCAACGTGCTTAAAAAATGGTAAATTTGGGGGGCGCCTGGGTGGCTCAGTGAGTTAAAGCCTCTGCCTTCCGCTCAGGTCATGATCCCAGGGTCCTGGGATCGAGCCCCGCGTCGGGCTCTGTGCTCTGCGGAGAGCCTGCTTCCTCCTCTCTCTCTGCCTGCCTCCCTGCCTACTTGTGATCTCTCTCTCTGTCAAGTGAATAAATAAAATCTTAAAAAAAAAAGAGGTAAATTTTGTGTTGTAGACACGTTAGCACCCCGAAGAGTGAGAGAAAAACCTCTCTCTGTTGAAGGTGACATAACCTAGAAGTCGTTGGAAAGAAGTAGTGGCACAAACGGGGCGAAAAGAAAAACGTGTCAGAAAGAGCAGGTAGGTAACCCATGTAAAAAGGTATGTGGTCCCTCTGCCCCTTGATCTGGTTTCTGCCTCCATCCCCTCCTCTGGGCCCCAGACCAAGCCCCCCACCCCCCGGGGTCGCTCAGGCCCCAGGTGCTGTACTGTCCCACGCTGGAAGGAGCACCCCTGGGTACACACGGGTGCACCTGTGTGTGCATGCCCAGGACCCTTGTGACAGGCACATGTGTTGACAGCCACAGTGCCATGTCTGTGGGTGCACACCCACACCATTCATCCTGTCTTTTAGTTGAAACCCTTTTGTCTTCTTGGCGGGTTCTTTCCTCTTGAGTCCAATGGCTGAAGCTTTAGTTGCTTAGTAACAGGGTTATTCCCGCCGCCCCCCCCCCCCCCCATCTCAACATCTATTCCCAGAAGAGAGCCAGGTGGAGACAAGGGCTTTCTCAGTCCTGGACCTTCAGCTGGGCTGATGCCTCAGCTGAGCGACCCAGGGAGGGGGAACAGAAGGATGTTGCCATGACAGCAGTCTCCCACACTCCCTTCCAGCACAGGGGCCCCTCTCCCTCCCTCTGCCTGCCTGCTGGGCTCTCCACTAAGAATGGGAAAGTGCTTTGGCTAGCAGGGAGGGGTTCCCTGTGTGGTCCAGGGTGCAGGGGAGAGGGATAATCCTGGGCTGTCTCCTGAAGGGACCAGAGTCCCAGAGAAAGCGTTCTGTACAACACTGAGGCCCCAGGAGAGCATGGAGACTGTGAACCCATAGTGGCTCTAAACGTGGTTCTGAGATTTTCTCCAGCAGTCCTCGGTGCTGCACCGACTTCTGAAGCCAAGCTCCGTGGCCCAGACCCTGGAAATCGGGGCCTGTGTTGTTAAAGGAGGATGGAGCCTGGCATGGCTTGTGGGGGCAATGACAGCCTGAAGAAGGTGGTCGCCTGGGTGACAGCTCTCCTGAGTGACAACGGCACTTGTGTGTCTGGTCTGCTCTTCCTTCTGTGCTCCGTGTTGGGGTCCACGTACGGGATGGGAACCATGATCCTGGTTCAAGGAGAGGACAAGGCAGAGATGCCCCAGTCTCCTCTAAGGTGGACTGATTGGAGGGTGCACAGATGGGGGAGCTGCCAGGGGTGCTGAGGTGACCTCACACAAACACTAGGGCTCCTCAGACCTCAAGGCCATATTGTGTAATTTCTTCTCTGGCTGGTGAGATCTTCAGGATTGTTCACTGTCTGAACCGGCTAGAGAAGGAGGAAAACACCCAGTGAAATCATTTCTCATCTGGTCCAGGGAGGGGGGTGGAGGGAGATGCAGTCATGGGAATGGTCTAGCTCAGGTCCCTCCTTAGCGCGGTACGCAACGTGTCAGTCTCATAATCGAATGGTCTAGTTCAAGAAATGTTCAGTCTCTCAGATTTCCTCCCCACCTCCCTACTTCTTCCCGAGCTGAGGAAGGAGCGTGAGTGGTTTACTGATCTGCTGGAAAGGGCGGCACCTAGGACATTCTTATGGTGCTCACGGAACACTCCCTGGCCTCTGAGGGGAGGACTCTTGTCTCCCGGGTCCAGCTGATGAGACACCTGCATCAGCCATGCATGTGGCTGGTGAAACTTGCATTTTCCTCTCTCTCCTCTGGGTCGGGACCTGGTGCTTCCTGGCTGACCCAGCCTCGGCTCACCGTTGCTGACATCTCTAGACCCCTCTGAATCTCGGTCTCAGCCTCCATCCCCACTCTGGGCAGGGCTGTCACCCCACATCTCAGCAGCAGGGTCCCCTAGTCCCTTCTCTACTTACGTTTACTTCCGCAGCCCCTGGCTGTGGATTTTGTCACTTTCCACATTTCCCCCTCAGGGAATACAGCCTCTGGGGTCTGGCCTGTAGCACAGCAGGACCCAAGATCAGCTCCAGAAAGCTAAGTCCCTCGAGGTCGGCCATCCCTGTGCCCAAGGAGGGTCATCCTGCAAAGTGAATTCCCTTGAGTCCCAAACGTGAGTGGGGGCAAAATCCTGTCTCCCACTTCTCTGCTGTCGCTCTCTTGTCCCCTCCCACAGAGGGGAGACGGAGCCTCGAGCGCCTTCCCTCCATCTGTCACTTCCTCCGTATGTCTTGTACTTCTCTGAGGCTAGACAGAACATTCTTCTTTTGCTTGACCTTCATGCTCACAGGGCTCCCCCACAGTATATCCAGGACCCCAAAGAGGAACGTTGGGAATTGCCTGGCCGCCTGGAACTGGATTTGTCCAGTTCCCCGCCTCAGGGCTCTCCTGACAAAACCGTTCTGTGGCACCACTTGGCCTCTCTTTGCTTGCTGCCTGGGTGCCTCAGCAGCTTCTTTTTCTTCCTGTCCCAGTCGCCTGCTCAGTGGCTCTCCCTAAGCCCCAGCTGTTAAAAGACGCCCAGGGGAACTTGTACTGGGAAGTGTTTAATGAAAGGGTATAGAGCTAGAGCTTGCTTGACCTTCATGTTCACAAGCCTCCCCAGAGTACGTCCAGATCCCAAAGGGAAACTTTAGGATTTGCTGGCCCCCCTTTTTTTTTTCTGAGAAAAGGGATTGGCTAACTGATAAAGAAACACAAAATAGAAGGGGTTAGCAAACATGAATGCCTGTGCCCTCACCAGCACGACAAGATCTATAAAAGTAAATTCAAGAGTTCAAAGACAGACACCATGTTTTAACAGGGTCCTAGGAGATGCTGTGTCAGCAGTTTTCATGGCGGTGCCCAGAGAGCCTTGCTCCTCTGTCCTCTGTTCCCACCAGCGCCTGGTAACCGTGCAGGAGAGCTGGGCAGCAGAGATGAACTTACCCAGAGCTTGTGATGTCCGCCAGGAGTTACGGGGCAAGCTGGGGAGCCTGTTCTCTGTCTAGTCCAGAAATATCCTGGAGAGTCGCCAAACTTTTTTCCGGTCTCCTGGTTACCGCCAGGAGAGCAGCATCTGACGCCGGCTCACTAGTTTCACCTTTAAAAAGAAATACTTTGGGGCGCCTGGGTGGCTCAGTGGGTTGAGCCTCTGCCTTAGGCTCAGGTCATGATCTCAGGGTCCTGGGATCTAGCTCTCTGCTCAGCGGGGAGCCTGCTTCCCCTCTCTCTCTGCCTGCCCCTCTGCCTACGTGTAATCTCTGTCAAATAAATAAATAAAAATCTTTAAAAAAAAAAAAAAAGGAATACTCTGATTACCAGGAGAGCCCTGTCGACATTACCGGAGAATACCATGAAACCACAACTGTCCTCGTTCTAAAAATCCCTTAAATGAAAACGTTTGCTGGACAACTTCCCATTTTCAGAAAAGGGTCTTCAGTGGCCTTCTGCCTGACGTTTAAATACAGGTTCCTTACTCAGTCCCCAACAAAGCATGTTTTCCCTGGGTGTTTATGGGCGCGGGTCCCACGGAGACCCAGACACGTGGCGGCGCTCTGGCCCTCAGCAGCTTTTCTCAGGCTCCTGACCTCTCCAGGGGGCAGGGACTCAGGGGAAGAGCAGGATCTCTCAAACTCATTTTGAGACCTCCCGGTGCCTGCCCTGTTCTGAGAATGGACCATCTCAGCCACCCTATGGGCTCATGTCCTGCCTGCCTGCCCCGTGTGCAGATGGAGAAACCGGGGCCCAGGGAGACCAAGGGTCTTGCCTGCTGCCGCCATGCAGCCAGAGAGCTCACGACATGAAGTCCTAACAGTGCTGCTGCCCACCCTGGGTGACCTTAGGGTCACATGCTAACATCTTCTCTTTCCCCCTCTCGCTCACTGTGGGCAGGTCATTTTAAGTAGCAGCGAACTGATTTAATCCCTTAGGAGAAATCGAGGCAGGGCAGGGTATTCCTTGTGCCTTTAACGCAGACCCATCAAAACTTGCAGGACCTATTGGGCGGTACACGGGTGTTCCTGTGGATGTAAAGGGAGATTCTCCAGTCACCTTCCTCCACTCCCCACCACCCCTTCCATACCCGACAAAAAAAAATAACAGGTCGCAGGTAGCCTTCTATTCAGTATCCAACAACACTGAAGGAGAGCCTCTCAAAAGGTGTTTTGTACTCTTATAAAAGCTGCTCATTTAGCACTTACCTAGGGAGCGAGACAATACCCACCAGCCAACCCGTGCATGAAGAAGTTAGTGTGGGAAGTGTTAGGAAGAAAATAGCTCAGGTCCTAGGTCAGGACCAATCTACTTACACAGAGCGGTCAGGCAGAGTTTGTCTGAGAAGGCAGTGATGGAGCAGAAACCTTACCGTTTGAGAAGGAACCAACCGCGTAAAGATCCGGGGCTGGACTCACCCAGGCAAAGAGCGCCGTGATGACCGATGTCCCGACGAGGGAATAATCTTGGCATGTTCCAGGAACGGAAGTCCGCCAGAGTGGCTGTCGTGGAGGCAAGAGCTGGTGGGATTGTGTGGCTGTTGAAACAGTGGCAGTAGATAAGCACGGAAGGGGATGGATACGCGATATAGTCTGCAGATCGGATCTAGAGGACTTGTTGCGGCACTGCTGGGGAGACCCAACAAGATGCAAGACATGAAGAGGCGTGCTTGGGGCACGCGAGGTATATGCTTCCTCCCGGTCATCCAACAAACACACAGACACATCTGGATCTCAGGGCACAGGTTGATGCGTGAGGTAGGCATGTGGGAGGTCCCATCGTGTACATGCTCTATTTTCTGCTGGCCAAAAGGATGAAACAACCCACAGAGAGAGTGTAGCATGAGAAGGGCCCTGTTTAAAAACTAAAACCCCGGGGCGCCTGGGTGACTCAGTGGATTAAGCCGCTGCCTTCGGCTCGGGTCATGATCTCAGGGTCCAGGGATCGAGCCCCGCATCGGGCTCTCTGCTCCGCGGAGAGCCTGCTTCCTCCTCTCTCTCTGACTGTCTCCCTGCCTACTTGTGATTTCTGTCTGTCAAATAAATAAATAAAAATCTTTAAAAAAAAAAATCCCAGAATAAAAATTCAAAGAAAGGGTGGGGGAGGGACAGTGTCAAAAACGAGGCAATTGGGAAAAGCACCAAAGGCATCTGAGAGGTACAGTGAGTCGAGGAGAGGCAATTGGGAAAAGCACCAAAGGCATCTGAGAGGTACAGTGAGTCGAGGAGAGGACATCATCACAGGGGCTGGTGATAGGTGAAGGCCTCTGCTGCCCTTGACAAAATCGGTCTTCTTTTGGGGGTGGGGGCAGGCTGATAGAAGCACGATTGAAGTGGGTAGCAAGGAAAAGGGCGACAGAACAAGGGGAGACTGGCTGTTGGGAGCATCAGGGAAATGTGGCAGTATCTCAGAAACAGAGGGGATAAGGGATGGCTTTATGTTTTCCTTCATCTCGCGTGAGGGGAGAGAAGTACGGGCATGTTCGGAGTAACAGAATGACGGAGAAATAGATGGACGGGTGGCCATTCAGGAGCACAGCAAAGGCCTTCTCCCCGCGAAGGAGACGGGTGTGGGATCCAGGTGAAGGGTCTGGCCTCAAGTGGGATCAGGTCCCTTCTTCCACAGAGGCAGCAGGGAATATGGGTGCAGATCCAGCGTTGCTGGCAAGTGGTGAGAAGGTCTGTCTGATAGCTTCTCTCTTCTGTTTTGTTTTGTTTCTCTCTCTCTCTCTCTCTCTCTCTCTCTCTCGACACATTAGCATGGAACATCTTGATCAGCATGGGGTGGAGCACTGCAAGGCTCCTGCAGGCAGAGGAGAGAGAAGATACACGTGTGGAAGACGCCCTTTGTTCTTTATTGGGGGTGTCCCTGGAGAGTAGGTGGGTGGGAGTAAGGAGCAAATGACCTGTGTTTGAGAGAAAATTCGTAGCCTTGGGTAAGCTGGGGTAAGGAGCGGCATGGTGGACCCTGATGTGTCCCTGGGATCCCTGGACTGGAGACCCCCAAGAAGCTGAATGCTGTGGATGCAGAGGCATTAGGGGGAGGGAGCTGGAGAACCGGGGCACGAGTGTTGGGAGTGAAGAGTGAAAGCTACACAGGACACCGGTGAGGGGCGCGGGGGTTCCTAATGCTCAGGGGAAGTCCGTGGGCAGGCGACGCTGAGCTTGGGGAGAGGGGAACATCCCTGAGGACCAGGAGGCCCCGGAGCGGCCGGTAATCTTCGTGGGCCCAGGCATTAGTGGACAGGGCTGAGAGATGAGCGAGGGTGCTTCCGTACAGGCACATTCACTGAGTGTTTTGGCAGGATTATGACTAGGGGTACCGTAGGGGCGCCGTCCGTAGGGACCGTCGCTTTTCCGGGGTAGTGGAGAGAGGCATCGCACTTCTGGAGTCTCGTCATTTAACAGGTCTGACAATTATAGTGGTCCTGGGCACAAGGTTGCTCCTGAATTACGCATTTCCTGCGCGCCGGCCCAGTTCCACCAATCAGAACCTTACCTCGCTTCAGCCCTGTCGGACACCGTTGTCTTGGGGGCGGAACTTCCTGCAGTGGTGGCTTTTCTCCCGGATGCGAAAATAGTGAAGGCTTCCGGGTTCGGATTTGTTATTTTGGGACAGTTTGATAGGTCTTCCTCATTTACCTGATCGTCACAGCCCTTCCCGTTTGTTTCCTCACATACTATATTAATTTTTTTTGCGAAATATGTGGCTGAAATTTTATTTTTTTGGAGCGTTTTGTTGGCTTATGTTTCTCTGGACGCTAGGTGTCAGTGTAGCTCCATCTTGCTCTTATCCCTCTTCCCCCCCCTCCCTTTTTCTTTGAAAAAAAAAAAACCTCCGTCCTTTTTTGTTGTTTTTGTTGTTGCAAAGAAAAGACTTGGTTACTTAGAAAGTACCTTGGTAGGCGTCTTGCGCTGGGTGCGTTCTTTTTAGTGAAGTCTTTTGAAAACACCCCTTCCAGGGACGAGTTCTTTTGCTATTTTAGATGCCTCCTTTTCTGCCGGGCTTTTCGGGTTTCCTAGCAACTGTTCTCGGTTTCCTGAGTTCGTCTTTTTCCTAGTAGTCTTGCGTTTTATGAGCATTTATTAATATATTCTTCAATCATGCTAGTCAGTGCATCCCTTTGAGAAATGTTGGATCAGAGATAAAATATAATAAAATACTATATTCTTGGGCACCTGGGTACCTGGGTGGCTCAGTCGTTAAGCGTCTGCCCTCAGCTCAGGTCATGATCCCAGAGTCCTGGCATGGAACCCCGCATGGAGCTCCCTGCTTGGCGGGAAGCCTGATTCTCCCTTTCCTGCTCCCCCTGCTTATTCTCTCTCTCTCTCTCTCTCTCGCGCGCGCGCGCGCGCTGTTTCTCTCTGTCAAATAAAAAAATCTTTAAAAAAACAAACCAACAGGGCGCCTGGGTGGCTCAGTGGGTTAAGCGCTGCCTTCAGCTCAGGTCATGATCTCAGGATCCTGGGATCGAGTCC
This sequence comes from Meles meles, assembly GCF_922984935.1. Lineage (NCBI taxonomy): Eukaryota > Metazoa > Chordata > Mammalia > Carnivora > Mustelidae > Meles > Meles meles. The sequence continues at coordinate 46,199,995 of NC_060087.1, read as the reverse complement.
CGCATCGGGCTCTCTGCTCAGCGGAGAGCCTGCTTCCCTTCCTCTCTCTCTGCCTGCCTGTCTTGTGATTTCTCTCTGTCAAATAAATAAATAAAATCTTTAAAAAAAAAAAAGAAAAAAAAAAAAACAAAAAAACAAACCAACAACAAAAAATAATAATAATACATTCTTCAGTTCCATCACGCCGCTCTGGCGATTAATAATATTTATGAAAAATTCCTGAGGGTTTTTCATTAAAAAGGTGCATTTTAGATATAGTAAGCTTCATTTCTGCATCATGACTTCAATCTCTTTTTTAAATTCGGTAGTACATATTTGATAATCGCTCCTCCCACTTCGTGTGTGCTCAGTAAATACTGTTAGACTATAGAAAATTTATTTTTCTTTACGTATATAAAATCAGTATTTTTCTAGCCTTGGCTTACAGCAACAATTTATAATTTTTTTGATTTGGTCTTTTGCTAGTGTCCATTCATCCATCTATGGACACTTGGTTTGTTTCCCTGTTTATCTATGTCAGCAAGGAAACCCCAGAACTCTTTTTATCTTGCAAAGCTGAAACTCTACCAGGTAAATAGTAATTTCCCATTCTGCCCTCCCCTCCAGGTCCTCACACCCACCGTTCTTCTTTCTGTCTCTATCAGCTTGAACACTCTAGGCATCTCATGGAAGTAGGACCATACTACATTTATCCTTTTGATGAGGGACCAGGAGGCTGGCTGAAGACAAAGCAAAAGCTGGCACCTTGCACCCCCTCTCCACCTGCTCCCCTCAGTAATATATGTGACATTCCTCAGGCACCTCTAACTGCCATAAAAGAAAAACAAACCGTTAACTTGCAGAGATAACAATCCTGCAAGGCAGGAGTCTCCCTTGGTTTACAAAAGTCCTTGAGATTTACAACAAAGAAGTTACCTTATCAATAGCCCAATTTCCAGAGGCACATAACTCAGTTCCTCAAGCCCTAACATCACCTTCCCCTCCATAAACAAAACTGAAGGAGGCTGAGGTAGAAGGATAAGTAAATAAAGTTAAATTTCTTCTAAACCTAAATCTCACTAACAAGGACGCTTGATAGCAGGAATGTGACATTCCACCAGGAGACTCCCAATTGTCTTTATGTTAGTGCCTCATTAGAGGGAAAACGGCCTTGGCTTGATAATAACCAGGGCTTCAATATCCTGACAGTCTTCTTGACCCAGATAGCCCTTCTGAACACCCTCTTTGTCCTCACCTACCCAACTCCTGTGTATATAACCAACCACTCCTCACATCCCCGGGGCAGCATCTCCGTCTGCCCACGGGTCCTGTCCCCGTGCTCTAATAAACCACCTTTTTTGCACCAAAGATGTCTTAAGAATTCTTTCTTAGCCGTTGGCTCCGAACCTCACCCCACAGAACCTCACCTAGGTTCGAGAACTTCATCAGTTTTGTGACTGGCTTATTTCACTAAGCATGACGTTTTCTTTTTTTCTTTCTTTTTTAAGATTTTATTTATTTGTCAGAGAGAGAGTGAGAGAGAGGGCGCCTGTGCATGCACAAGCAGGGGGAGGGGCAGAGGGAGAGGGAGAAGCAGGCTCTCTGAAGAGCAGGGAGCCTGATGCAGTTCTCAATCCCAGGACTCTGGGATCAGGACCTGAGCCGAAGGCAGATGCTTAACCGACTGAGCCACCAGGCGTGATGTTTTTAACATTCATCCATGTTGTAGCATGTGCCAGAATTTCCTTTCTTTCCATTGTCTGTATATACCACAATTTGTTTATCCATTCATCCATCCATGGACACTTGGTTTGTTTCCATGTTTATCTAGCTATTGTGAATCATGCTGCCATGAATATAGGGACACAATATCTGTTCAAGTCCATGCTTTCATTCTTCTGGATATGTATCCAGAAGTGGAACTGCTGGACCGTATGGTAATTTGATTTTTAGTAATTTTTTGAGGAACAACCATACACCCCCAATATCTTATCTTATCTTTTTTTTTTTTTTTTTTTTTAACAGAATCTCATGTTTGCAAGTGTGATTGTCTGAAGGTTTCATAGAAATGGTCTGGAGTAACCAGGCCATCTTTTATTTATGAACCTGGGAGAGAGCAAGCTCTTTCACATACTGGTCAGCCCAGGAATTTCCTTCTGTCTCATGGGTTTATTCCCCAGTACATGAGCTTCAGCTATGATCACAGCCAGTTCCTGGGGGGAGGAGCAAGCCTTCTGGCAAAGCTTGACCTTGCTCACCATGCTTAATGAGAGTACCAAAAGCACAGAGGGAACCCCATTGTTTTCATAGCATATGCTGAAATCATAAAGCACACCAAAGGTACATAGGTTGTCTATCCGTTTTGTATTTGTGGAGGACCTTTTGTTTCCTTCCAGTTGTTTAAGTTGTTTCCTATGTGTGTGTCTGTAGTTCTTTTTTAACCAGACTATTCACAAAATGCTGAGGTAATTGTTATAATGTATGGATGATGAGATTGGCCAGCCTATTTTCTGCTTCTGGCATCATTTTGTTTTCTGATTGAGCAGCTTGTTAGACTGCCCAGGTCCTGGCCAAAACAATGCAGTTCAGGCCCAGTGACTTCTTTCCCCCGGTATGTGCAAGTGTTTTTGTCTATCTGTGTTGTACTTGTGGAGGGCCTTTTGTTTCCCTCCAGTTGTTTAAGTTGTAAGATCATAAGTTTGTGTGTGTGTGGTTTTCTCTTTTTTAAAATCAGACTATGCACAAAATGCTGGGCTAATTGTTAAAACACACAGATGGCAAGGTTGGCCAGCCTATTTTCTGCTTCTGAACAACAACTGATATTTCAGGCCCAAGGCCATTAACAAAAAAGGGAGATCTCTAATGCCCAACCTCCAGCATTCCTGAAAGCAGTGTCTCATGAGTCTCTATAGTTGGAGATGGATTCATCCCACCCCTGTCAACAGGCTTGGACTGTTACTCAGGAAATGCCAAGGGATGGGAGGGAGCATCAAAGGATACCATTTAGAAGAAATGCTCATTTCTCTAGAGCTGTAACATGTGCTGCGGGGGGGGGGGGGGGTGTTAATCTGTCAGGGTTAGTTCAATTCTCCTTTATGGTTACCCATATGGCCTGTCAAAGTAGGCTCTGGCACCTCCTTGTTCTACTAAAAGTTGTGCTGCGAGGGGTCAGAGAGTCATTTCAGTCAGCCCTTTAGTAAGTGGGAAATCTCAGATTGTGCCAAGCAGCTGGGAGTAAATCCTAACTCTGTATTTACTGTCAAGTTTCATTTGAATTGCATCTTCAAGGAATTTTAGTGGGGAGTTTACCAGTCAGGGGACTGGAAGCACAAAGAGAGGCATGGGTAAAAGAGGGCAGGTGGTTCAAGAATGACCTTTTCTGGGGCGCCTGGGTGGCTCAGTGGATTAAGCCGCTGCCTTCGGCTCAGGTCATGATCCCAGGGTCCTGGGATCGAGCCCCACATCGGGCTCTCTGCTCAGCAGGGAGCCTGCTTCCCTTCCTCTCTCTGCCTGCCTCTCCACCTACTTGTGATCTCTGTCAAATAAATAAATAAAATCTTTAAAAAAAAAAAATGACCTTTTCTGCTTTGCACCAGTGGGTAAAGCTATGTGTGAAAGACTGATGGATTTAGCTACATAAAAATAAAATTATCCATGCATCTGAAAACCATGAATAATTAAAATGCAAAATCCAAGAAAAGTGCTTGTAATGTACGTGTCAAACTGTGGGCCAAGTTCTTCGCATATAACTCTTAAAATCAACAAGGTAATTTTATTTAAAACATGAATACTGGTGAGAGTACGAAAAACCAAGCGTTCTAACAGAATGTTGGTGGCAATACCAATGAGTATTGTATTTCTTTTTTTTTTTTTTAAGATCTTACTTATTTAATTGACAGACAGCTAGAGAGAATACAAGCAGGGGGAGTGGGAGAGGGATCATGACCTGAGCGGAAGGTAGACTCTTAAGGACTGAGCCACCCAGTCCCCCCTTTATTTCTTGCAATGTACACTGAGACTATTTAAAGTGTCCATGTTTCTTCATTTCAGTAAATCTACTCTTGGAAAACTATTTTAAAAATCAGAGATGGTGAAAATATGCACATACAAAAATATTCTTTTCGTTTTATGATGATATAATCTTTGAGGAATGTATCAACGTGTTTATCCTATGCATTTACTTGACTGAATGTCTTGAGAAATGCTAGTGTGAGTTTTCCACTGGAAAGCAGAAATGGGTAGTTGAAGAACAGATGTGTGCTATAAGTAAATTTTTTTTTTATTTTAAAGATTTTATTTATTTGACAGAGGGAGAGAGCACAAGCAGGGGGAGCAGCAGGCAGAAGCAGCCTCCCTGCTGAGCAGAGAGCCTGATGTGGGGCTCCATCCCAGGATCCGGGGATCATGACCTGAGCAGTAAGGCAGAGGCTTAACCACTGAGCTACTCAGGCCCCTCTGTATGTAAACTTAAAGTACATTTTATCACACCCAGTCTTGTGGCTTGAAGATCTGTACCCACTACACACATTACAGCGAATATTAGCAATAGCACCAACAATAATAATATGATCTCTACAAGTGCAGGTTCAAGCTAAGAACTTGTTGGGTTATTTATGCTGACCACCACCTCATACAGCAGATGCTGCCCTCATTTTATACCCATGGAAACTGTGGCACACAGAGGAGAAGTCAGTTTTTTTTTTTTTTTTAAAGATTTTATTTATTTATTTGACAGATAGAGATCACAAGTAGGGAGAGAGGCAGGCAGAGAGAGAGAGAGAGAGGAGGAAGCAGGCTCCCTGCCAAGCAGAGAGCCCGACGCGGGACTCGATCCCAGGACCCTGAGATCACGACCTGAGCCGAAGGCAGCAGCTTAAACCACTGAGCCACCCAGGCGCCCCGAAGTCAGTTTTCAAGGGTCTCAGGGCTCCTGAAAAAGGGCCCCAACATTCAGGTCTGAGGTCTGTCAGGCCTTAGATGGTACACTGGTTTGCAGGATGTTTTCCTGCCCCAATACAAGAACGAAATAAAAGACTCACTAGGGAAGAGGGTAAAACAGCCAGCAAAACTTTTTCAAACGGTAATAATATAGTTATTGTCCACAATAAAGTGCTAAATGGAAGAGGGGAAAAAAGCAATATAGGAAAAGGTTCATATCATACCATCTCAGTATTATGAAAAAATAAGTCATATTTACAAAAAAAGGATCCGAAAGAAATACCTGCTCAGTTATTCAACAAATATATATTGAGAATACACTGCTAAGTATCGTTTTGTTGGTGTGCTCAAAATACAGTGGTTAGCAAAACAAAGCAAAATGAGCATAACCCCTAACTTAGGAAGGTTCCATTATGATAATGGCCTTTGAGATGGAAACCACAAGTTATTTCTGCTTTCCATCTCAGATATTAACTTTTTTCACTCTTTTAAAAATTGTGTATTGTTTTAGGAAGACAAATGAGTAAGAAATTAGAGTGTCTTTTTCAAATGACTTTTACAATGGGGGTAACAGGGTAAAAAATTTGTTTAAAAAGTGAGATGTTTCTGGCGCCTGGGTGGCTCAGTGGGCTAGTCTCTGCCTTGGCTTAGGTCATGATCCCACAGTCTTGGGATCAACCGCGCATTGGGCTCTCTGCTCAGCCGGGAGCCTGCTTCCTCCTCTGTCTCGGCCTGCCTCTCTGCCTACTTGTGATCTCTGTCAAATAAATAAATAAAATCTTAAAAAAAAAAGTGAGATGTTCAAGTCATGATGCAATACAAATATGGTTAAATGCACTCTTATGAATGAAAAACCTCTAGGGAAATTTGTCACGTAATAGTATTAATGTTCATCGCTTGAGTGGTGGGACTGTGGATACTATGGTTTCATTACATTTTATCTGTCCTACAAATAATCTGTACTGACTCTGGGTGACTTCTTTGAGAGAATGTAGTCTATCATATATAAAACCCAAGTCCAAAACCTCAGACTACGGTGGGGTAGCACCACGAAAAGAAACCTAATACCCAAACTGCAAGTTGCCGAGAAACCTTACAGGTCCTTAAAAAAAAGTCAGCATTAGAGGCACCTAGGTGGCTCAGTGGGTTGGAGCATCTGCCTTAGGTGCTGCGCTCCAGCCTGGCCTCCAGCTATCTGCTGGCTGGGAGCCTGTCCCCACACGCCCCGTCCTCCCCGCCTCTGACTCTCTCTGCCTGCCTCTCTGCCTACTTGTGATCTCTGTCAAATAAATAAAATCTTTAAAAAAATAAATAAATAAAATCTTTAAAAAAAAGAAAAGTCACCATTAGTGGGGAAAATGTTTTTTTCTTCAGCCTTTTGTTTCGGGAAAGTTCTCTCAGAAGGAAGCAAATCCAGTTCCAACCAGCGTTTCCCGCCCTTGGGAAGTAAAAGGCCATCTTTTTACCTGCTAAAGATTACGATGGATTTTTTTGAAGCAAGAAGGGCGGGGAAAGTGTGTTAAAAAAAATACATGGAACACTACTGCCACCTAGAGGCCAGAAAAACGTAGCGCCATTCGTTGCTAATGAAAATCCATCTATTTCGCGACTACACTATGAAAAGCCCTAGAGATCGTGACCAACGGACGAAAGAAGAATGCCTCTCTGCGGTAAAGGATGCGGAAGAACGGCCGAAAAGACCCTGCAGAACACTCTTCCGAACAAAAGTCTTCAGCCGTCCCGTCCCGGAACTATACTAACAGTGGCAGAAAATACAGCAACGGAGGTCCCCGGAAAAGGAAGGGAGAAGTGTCGGAGCTGCACTGCGATTGGCGGATTTTGAGTCTGCGCACAGGGTTTAAGTGAGGTCGGTGCCAAATTCTTCGAACAGGGTATTTGCTGGTTTCGGATCATGTCAGTGTGTTGAGAACACAGATTTACTGGTCTGTTCTCCGAAGCTCCCGTATTCGCACGGCCATACGGGCGACAACTGTACACAAACCTGGTCCTGGTCCTCCTGTCCACCCCTGCCAGAGAACATGCCAGTCTTGAAGCACACTGGCTCTCCTCCTATCAGTTCTCACTCCTCTGATGCCTTCGGTCCCCCTCAAGGCTCACGAAGATTACCGGCCGCTCCGGGGCCTCCTGGTCCTCAGGGATGTTCCCCTCTCCCCAAGCTCAGCGTCGCCTGCCCACGGACTTCCCCTGAGCATTAGGAACCCCCGCGCCCCTCACCGGTGTCCTGTGTAGCTTTCACTCTTCACTCCCAACACTCGTGCCCCGGTTCTCCAGCTCCCTCCCCCTAATGCCTCTGCATCCACAGCATTCAGCTTCTTGGGGGTCTCCAGTCCAGGGATCCCAGGGACACATCAGGGTCCACCATGCCGCTCCTTACCCCAGCTTACCCAAGGCTACGAATTTTCTCTCAAACACAGGTCATTTGCTCCTTACTCCCACCCACCTACTCTCCAGGGACACCCCCAATAAAGAACAAAGGGCGTCTTCCACACGTGTATCTTCTCTCTCCTCTGCCTGCAGGAGCCTTGCAGTGCTCCACCCCATGCTGATCAAGATGTTCCATGCTAATGTGTCGAGAGAGAGAGAGAGAGAGAGAGAGAGAGAAACAAAACAAAACAGAAGAGAGAAGCTATCAGACAGACCTTCTCACCACTTGCCAGCAACGCTGGATCTGCACCCATATTCCCTGCTGCCTCTGTGGAAGAAGGGACCTGATCCCACTTGAGGCCAGACCCTTCACCTGGATCCCACACCCGTCTCCTTCGCGGGGAGAAGGCCTTTGCTGTGCTCCTGAATGGCCACCCGTCCATCTATTTCTCCGTCATTCTGTTACTCCGAACATGCCCGTACTTCTCTCCCCTCACGCGAGATGAAGGAAAACATAAAGCCATCCCTTATCCCCTCTGTTTCTGAGATACTGCCACATTTCCCTGATGCTCCCAACAGCCAGTCTCCCCTTGTTCTGTCGCCCTTTTCCTTGCTACCCACTTCAATCGTGCTTCTATCAGCCTGCCCCCACCCCCAAAAGAAGACCGATTTTGTCAAGGGCAGCAGAGGCCTTCACCTATCACCAGCCCCTGTGATGATGTCCTCTCCTCGACTCACTGTACCTCTCAGATGCCTTTGGTGCTTTTCCCAATTGCCTCTCCTCGACTCACTGTACCTCTCAGATGCCTTTGGTGCTTTTCCCAATTGCCTCGTTTTTGACACTGTCCCTCCCCCACCCTTTCTTTGAATTTTTATTCTGGGATTTTTTTTTTAAAAGATTTTTATTTATTTATTTGACAGACAGAAATCACAAGTAGGCAGGGAGACAGTCAGAGAGAGAGGAGGAAGCAGGCTCTCCGCGGAGCAGAGAGCCCGATGCGGGGCTGGATCCCAGGGATCACGACCTGAGCCGAAGGCAGAGGCTTTAACCCACTGAGCCACCCAGGCGCCCCTTTATTCTGGGATTTTTAACAACTAACTGACTCTCTGGGTGTTGTTCCTCCAGCCCCGGTGGCCACTCTGCTTCTTGTCAGTATGTAGTGCTTCCTCCTTCCTTTCCACGGGGTTTTAGTTTTAGTTTTTTTTTTTTTTTTTAAGATTTTATTTATTTATTTGACAGAGAGAGAGATCACAAGTAGGCAGAGAGGCAGGCAGAGAGAGAGGAAGGGAAGCAGTCTCCCTGCAGAGCAGAGAGCCCGATGCGGGGCTCGATCCCTGGACCCTGAGATCATGACCCGAGCCGAAGGCAGCGGCTTAATCCACTGAGTCACCCAGGCGCCCCGGGGTTTTAGTTTTTAAACAGGGCCCTTCTCATGCTACACTCTCTCTGTGGGTTGTTTCATCCTTTTGGCCAGCAGAAAATAGAGCATGTACACGATGGGACCTCCCACATGCCTACCTCACGCATCAACCTGTGCCCTGAGATCCAGATGTGTCTGTGTGTTTGTTGGATGACCGGGAGGAAGCATATACCTCGCGTGCCCCAAGCACGCCTCTTCATGTCTTGCATCTTGTTGGGTCTCCCCAGCAGTGCCGCAACAAGTCCTCTAGATCCGATCTGCAGACTATATCGCGTATCCATCCCCTTCCGTGCTTATCTACTGCCACTGTTTCAACAGCCACACAATCCCACCAGCTCTTGCCTCCACGACAGCCACTCTGGCGGACTTCCGTTCCTGGAACATGCCAAGATTATTCCCTCGTCGGGACATCGGTCATCACGGCGCTCTTTGCCTGGGTGAGTCCAGCCCCGGATCTTTACGCGGTTGGTTCCTTCTCAAACGGTAAGGTTTCTGCTCCATCACTGCCTTCTCAGACAAACTCTGCCTGACCGCTCTGTGTAAGTAGATTGGTCCTGACCTAGGACCTGAGCTATTTTCTTCCTAACACTTCCCACACTAACTTCTTCATGCACGGGTTGGCTGGTGGGTATTGTCTCGCTCCCTAGGTAAGTGCTAAATGAGCAGCTTTTATAAGAGTACAAAACACCTTTTGAGAGGCTCTCCTTCAGTGTTGTTGGATACTGAATAGAAGGCTACCTGCGACCTGTTATTTTTTTTTGTCGGGTATGGAAGGGGTGGTGGGGAGTGGAGGAAGGTGACTGGAGAATCTCCCTTTACATCCACAGGAACACCCGTGTACCGCCCAATAGGTCCTGCAAGTTTTGATGGGTCTGCGTTAAAGGCACAAGGAATACCCTGCCCTGCCTCGATTTCTCCTAAGGGATTAAATCAGTTCGCTGCTACTTAAAATGACCTGCCCACAGTGAGCGAGAGGGGGAAAGAGAAGATGTTAGCATGTGACCCTAAGGTCACCCAGGGTGGGCAGCAGCACTGTTAGGACTTCATGTCGTGAGCTCTCTGGCTGCATGGCGGCAGCAGGCAAGACCCTTGGTCTCCCTGGGCCCCGGTTTCTCCATCTGCACACGGGGCAGGCAGGCAGGACATGAGCCCATAGGGTGGCTGAGATGGTCCATTCTCAGAACAGGGCAGGCACCGGGAGGTCTCAAAATGAGTTTGAGAGATCCTGCTCTTCCCCTGAGTCCCTGCCCCCTGGAGAGGTCAGGAGCCTGAGAAAAGCTGCTGAGGGCCAGAGCGCCGCCACGTGTCTGGGTCTCCGTGGGACCCGCGCCCATAAACACCCAGGGAAAACATGCTTTGTTGGGGACTGAGTAAGGAACCTGTATTTAAACGTCAGGCAGAAGGCCACTGAAGACCCTTTTCTGAAAATGGGAAGTTGTCCAGCAAACGTTTTCATTTAAGGGATTTTTAGAACGAGGACAGTTGTGGTTTCATGGTATTCTCCGGTAATGTCGACAGGGCTCTCCTGGTAATCAGAGTATTCCTTTTTTTTTTTTTTTAAAGATTTTTATTTATTTATTTGACAGAGATTACACGTAGGCAGAGGGGCAGGCAGAGAGAGAGGGGAAGCAGGCTCCCCGCTGAGCAGAGAGCTAGATCCCAGGACCCTGAGATCATGACCTGAGCCTAAGGCAGAGGCTCAACCCACTGAGCCACCCAGGCGCCCCAAAGTATTTCTTTTTAAAGGTGAAACTAGTGAGCCGGCGTCAGATGCTGCTCTCCTGGCGGTAACCAGGAGACCGGAAAAAAGTTTGGCGACTCTCCAGGATATTTCTGGACTAGACAGAGAACAGGCTCCCCAGCTTGCCCCGTAACTCCTGGCGGACATCACAAGCTCTGGGTAAGTTCATCTCTGCTGCCCAGCTCTCCTGCACGGTTACCAGGCGCTGGTGGGAACAGAGGACAGAGGAGCAAGGCTCTCTGGGCACCGCCATGAAAACTGCTGACACAGCATCTCCTAGGACCCTGTTAAAACATGGTGTCTGTCTTTGAACTCTTGAATTTACTTTTATAGATCTTGTCGTGCTGGTGAGGGCACAGGCATTCATGTTTGCTAACCCCTTCTATTTTGTGTTTCTTTATCAGTTAGCCAATCCCTTTTCTCAGAAAAAAAAAAGGGGGGCCAGCAAATCCTAAAGTTTCCCTTTGGGATCTGGACGTACTCTGGGGAGGCTTGTGAACATGAAGGTCAAGCAAGCTCTAGCTCTATACCCTTTCATTAAACACTTCCCAGTACAAGTTCCCCTGGGCGTCTTTTAACAGCTGGGGCTTAGGGAGAGCCACTGAGCAGGCGACTGGGACAGGAAGAAAAAGAAGCTGCTGAGGCACCCAGGCAGCAAGCAAAGAGAGGCCAAGTGGTGCCACAGAACGGTTTTGTCAGGAGAGCCCTGAGGCGGGGAACTGGACAAATCCAGTTCCAGGCGGCCAGGCAATTCCCAACGTTCCTCTTTGGGGTCCTGGATATACTGTGGGGGAGCCCTGTGAGCATGAAGGTCAAGCAAAAGAAGAATGTTCTGTCTAGCCTCAGAGAAGTACAAGACATACGGAGGAAGTGACAGATGGAGGGAAGGCGCTCGAGGCTCCGTCTCCCCTCTGTGGGAGGGGACAAGAGAGCGACAGCAGAGAAGTGGGAGACAGGATTTTGCCCCCACTCACGTTTGGGACTCAAGGGAATTCACTTTGCAGGATGACCCTCCTTGGGCACAGGGATGGCCGACCTCGAGGGACTTAGCTTTCTGGAGCTGATCTTGGGTCCTGCTGTGCTACAGGCCAGACCCCAGAGGCTGTATTCCCTGAGGGGGAAATGTGGAAAGTGACAAAATCCACAGCCAGGGGCTGCGGAAGTAAACGTAAGTAGAGAAGGGACTAGGGGACCCTGCTGCTGAGATGTGGGGTGACAGCCCTGCCCAGAGTGGGGATGGAGGCTGAGACCGAGATTCAGAGGGGTCTAGAGATGTCAGCAACGGTGAGCCGAGGCTGGGTCAGCCAGGAAGCACCAGGTCCCGACCCAGAGGAGAGAGAGGAAAATGCAAGTTTCACCAGCCACATGCATGGCTGATGCAGGTGTCTCATCAGCTGGACCCGGGAGACAAGAGTCCTCCCCTCAGAGGCCAGGGAGTGTTCCGTGAGCACCATAAGAATGTCCTAGGTGCCGCCCTTTCCAGCAGATCAGTAAACCACTCACGCTCCTTCCTCAGCTCGGGAAGAAGTAGGGAGGTGGGGAGGAAATCTGAGAGACTGAACATTTCTTGAACTAGACCATTCGATTATGAGACTGACACGTTGCGTACCGCGCTAAGGAGGGACCTGAGCTAGACCATTCCCATGACTGCATCTCCCTCCACCCCCCTCCCTGGACCAGATGAGAAATGATTTCACTGGGTGTTTTCCTCCTTCTCTAGCCGGTTCAGACAGTGAACAATCCTGAAGATCTCACCAGCCAGAGAAGAAATTACACAATATGGCCTTGAGGTCTGAGGAGCCCTAGTGTTTGTGTGAGGTCACCTCAGCACCCCTGGCAGCTCCCCCATCTGTGCACCCTCCAATCAGTCCACCTTAGAGGAGACTGGGGCATCTCTGCCTTGTCCTCTCCTTGAACCAGGATCATGGTTCCCATCCCGTACGTGGACCCCAACACGGAGCACAGAAGGAAGAGCAGACCAGACACACAAGTGCCGTTGTCACTCAGGAGAGCTGTCACCCAGGCGACCACCTTCTTCAGGCTGTCATTGCCCCCACAAGCCATGCCAGGCTCCATCCTCCTTTAACAACACAGGCCCCGATTTCCAGGGTCTGGGCCACGGAGCTTGGCTTCAGAAGTCGGTGCAGCACCGAGGACTGCTGGAGAAAATCTCAGAACCACGTTTAGAGCCACTATGGGTTCACAGTCTCCATGCTCTCCTGGGGCCTCAGTGTTGTACAGAACGCTTTCTCTGGGACTCTGGTCCCTTCAGGAGACAGCCCAGGATTATCCCTCTCCCCTGCACCCTGGACCACACAGGGAACCCCTCCCTGCTAGCCAAAGCACTTTCCCATTCTTAGTGGAGAGCCCAGCAGGCAGGCAGAGGGAGGGAGAGGGGCCCCTGTGCTGGAAGGGAGTGTGGGAGACTGCTGTCATGGCAACATCCTTCTGTTCCCCCTCCCTGGGTCGCTCAGCTGAGGCATCAGCCCAGCTGAAGGTCCAGGACTGAGAAAGCCCTTGTCTCCACCTGGCTCTCTTCTGGGAATAGATGTTGAGATGGGGGGGGGGGGGGGCGGCGGGAATAACCCTGTTACTAAGCAACTAAAGCTTCAGCCATTGGACTCAAGAGGAAAGAACCCGCCAAGAAGACAAAAGGGTTTCAACTAAAAGACAGGATGAATGGTGTGGGTGTGCACCCACAGACATGGCACTGTGGCTGTCAACACATGTGCCTGTCACAAGGGTCCTGGGCATGCACACACAGGTGCACCCGTGTGTACCCAGGGGTGCTCCTTCCAGCGTGGGACAGTACAGCACCTGGGGCCTGAGCGACCCCGGGGGGTGGGGGGCTTGGTCTGGGGCCCAGAGGAGGGGATGGAGGCAGAAACCAGATCAAGGGGCAGAGGGACCACATACCTTTTTACATGGGTTACCTACCTGCTCTTTCTGACACGTTTTTCTTTTCGCCCCGTTTGTGCCACTACTTCTTTCCAACGACTTCTAGGTTATGTCACCTTCAACAGAGAGAGGTTTTTCTCTCACTCTTCGGGGTGCTAACGTGTCTACAACACAAAATTTACCTCTTTTTTTTTTTAAGATTTTATTTATTCACTTGACAGAGAGAGAGATCACAAGTAGGCAGGGAGGCAGGCAGAGAGAGAGGAGGAAGCAGGCTCTCCGCAGAGCACAGAGCCCGACGCGGGGCTCGATCCCAGGACCCTGGGATCATGACCTGAGCGGAAGGCAGAGGCTTTAACTCACTGAGCCACCCAGGCGCCCCCCAAATTTACCATTTTTTAAGCACGTTGAAGTGAACAGACAGGAGCATCGGCAAGTTGACACCGTTGTGCCACCATCCCTGGCATCCCCCTCTCCAGAACTTTCCCTGACCCCGAACTCTAGCTTTACACCCTTTCATTAAACACTTCCCAGTACGGGTTCCCCTCGGCGTCTGGTATCGTCTGGGGCTTAGGGAGAGCCACTGGGCAGGGGACTCGCACACGAAGAAAGAAAGGCAGCAGATACCCAAGGAGTAATCAAACAGACGCCGAACCGCGCGGCGGAACGGTTTTTTTTCCAGGGCCGCACGTCTTCACAAAGGCCCTAGGACCGGGAACCGGAGAGATCCAGTTTTGGGCGGCGTGCTCGCGCAAGCGCAGAGAGCACTAACCACATTTTTTTTTTTTTAAGAAAACAGGCGGCGGCCGCTTTTTTCAAGCACAGCGGGCGGGGGAAGAGGCAGTGTGAAAGCCGCACGGTGCAACAGTGCCACCAAGCGGCCAGAGAAACTGAAAACCGAACTGAGCAAGAGAAAAGTTGCCTTTTACTACCATTCCCTGGGAGCGAGGTGCAGAGCCGGTCTGTGGGAGCCCTGTGGATTGCAGCCGAGGGGCAGAGGAAGGCAGAGACCGACTCCAGTGGCTAGACGGCCGCGTCCGCCGCACAAAAAGCTTTCCAGCGTCCCGTCCCGGAAGCATTCCAACAGCAGCCGGAAGTGCGTAGCCGGAAGTCCCGGCACCAGGGAGGGAGACTCGTCGGCGTTGCGACCCGATTGGTGCGTTCTGGGGACGCGCGTCGGCGTGGAATGACGTTGACGCCAGGTTCGGCCCCCGGTTCCTTCGGGGAGGCCCGGGAAGGTGATATTCGCGTATCGGTCGCCAGAGTCCCTAGCGCTCCGGTGCCCTCGTGCGGCAGTTGTACGGGGCCCCTGTTTATTGTTCTCCTCCCAACCCCTGCCTGTGAACACGCCAGTCCCGTGACAAATTCACTGCCCCCCTCCCTCACTTCTCTGATGCCTCCAGGGCCCCCGAAGGCTCAGGTAGACGACGTGGCCGTCCCGGGCCTCTCCGCCCCAGGGATGTCCTCCCTCTCCCCTAGGGGAGTATCGCCCCGCGCACGGACGCGTCCTGGGGCTCAAGAAACGCCGCGCCCCTCCCTGGTGCTCCCTGCAGCTTTCCTCTCATCACTCTGAACCGAAAGCCTGGTTCTCCAGCTCCCTCCGTCGAATGCATTCAGCCTTAGGTGGGTGGGGTCGGCGGGGGTGGGGTACGCAGGGCCACCTCAAGGTTCACCCCCAGTAACAAACACTCCCTGTTTCTATGTGAGCAGCAGAGCATTGATGAAGCGATTTAAAACTCTTACTGAATTCCTTTATGTTAATTCCATGGCCAGGAGAGAACTGTCTTTCATTTCCACTCATCCGTCCCACTCTACTACCTCACTCATTCGCAGCTGTCTTCCAGTCTGTTGCAACTGCCTACGAATTCATGGAGGACGTCCCAAGCTTTCCCAAACCCTGTCCTGGCATTCTCTGCTGCCCCTTTAGCATGCATACATGCTCTGCACTGCACCCAGCCCCTCACCTCTGCTCAGGATCCCTTGCCTTACACCTTCTCGGGGAATTTGCTCTTGAGATGATGTCTCTCCTCTCCTCTCTCTACATTGGAGCATTCCACAATAAAAGGGGGGGGGACCCCCACTGCCTTCCCCAAAGTCATCCTGCAGCTACTGGCACTGGATCTGTACCTTTCGAAGCAGAACTGCTTCAACTTCTCCTGCACCGCCCCCCTTCAGTAGAGCTTTTGTCCCTATCTCTCCACTGCGACCATGCTCCTCAAGGCCTCCATTAATATCCATATTGCCTCACACCACTCACACTCTGTGCACACCCTAGGGAACCTCTGAGGCGCCTTTGGCGGTGTGACCATTCATTTCTCCACCCACTTTTTTTTTTTTTTAATATATAGATTTGAGTTGGGAGGTGTATAGAAACTCAGTTTCTAATGTATCTGATAACATGCCAATTTCACGTTATACTCCTTTTGACCTGGATCTATGGGAATTCAGGTCAATAGGAAAGAGGAACCAAAGAATGAGTATCCTTTTCAGTCACAGAGGAGGTAAAGGCCCCCAGACAAAGTGGGGGCAGAGGCAAAACAGCTTGGACAAGGGACGGGTGGTCAAGAAGGGAGGAGGAGCTCCAGGCACAGGAGGGTTTCACCTCATTCACCCGTGGGACTCACAGACTACACTCTGCACCTCACGACCGAAGCGCTCTGCTCTCTGGGAGTAGAGGGATAGCTGGAGCTGAGATATGTAGCTTTCTGGAGCTGCTCTTAGCTCCTGCTGTGCTGTAGATGAGACGGGGTGGGGGGGCTGGAATCCGCCATGGGGGATGTAGAATGTGGCTGGTCCATAAGCAGAGGTTCGTGAAGGACGCTTTCACCTGGTGGAGGTTTCGAGGACTCTGCACTTGCACCCGTGGAGCGGACTGTCCTGCCCAGGCGTGGCCTGGAGGATGAGACCCAGAGGCAGAGGTATTTGCAGATGCCAGCTGAGTGAGGTAAGGCTGAGGCAGCCAGGGAGCACCAGGTCCAGTCCACGAGGAGGGAGACAGAAGTACAAGTTACGCCCGCCTCCGTGACCGGCATCGGCAGCTGGACCTGGGGGACAAGAGTCATCCCTCCCTCAGCGACCACCGAAGGCACTGTGAGCCACACAGGTGAGTCACAGGACCCCCTTTCCACATCATCAAACAGACCTGTAAGCCACAAAGACCCCTTCCTCATACTGGGGAGGAGTGAGGGGTCAGGGGTGGTGGAAACGTGGGACTGAGCATTTGTAGATGTGGCCCCTCAGCGACTGCATAGGACCACATTTATTTACCATATTCGATGTAAATGGATGGCTTCCTTTCCCCCCTTGCCTTCCAGTCTGGGGGGTGGGGGCGGGGGACACTCAGTCACTCAGGTCAGGAGACTAATGGAACCAAAGCGACCGGGTGGTCTGAGGAGCACCAGTGAGTCTGGGATCTGAGCTCACCACCCCCACTGGCTTTCCTTCTGCCCACAGTCTGTCCAAGCAGTCATGTTAAAGGAGATTCGGGGGTCCCTGTCTCATCCTCTCCTTGAACTCAGGAAGCTTTTCCCTCCACAGATGGACCCCCAGAACAGATGACAGAGAGAAGGGAGGCCCACACAGACACACACACAGTGGAGTAGTTGACACGGGTTGTCAGAGAGGTGAGCTGGGCCTCCTTGTGGCCACCCTGCCTCCACAGGCCATTTCTCCTTGAACAACACAGACACTCACTTCAGGGCCCGAGTTCTGGAGCTGAGCTTCAGAAAATGTGTCCAGAGCCAGGGCAGGATGCCTGGAGGAGCGTGCCTAAAGCCAGTGGTTTTCATTAGAAGGAGGAGAGATTTTCCCTTCGTAATTCTTTTGAAGGTAAATCATGTGAGTGTCCTCCAGAGAGTTGAGAGGCCTAGGTGAGGATCTCAGTAGTTGGCTGGCAGAGCCAGAACTAACCCCGAAGATCTCCCTCCCACCCCCCGCCACCTCTGCTGGGTGCTCTGAATATCCTTTTTTTTTTTTTTTTTTTAAAGATTTATTTATTTGTCAGAGAACACAAGGACGGGGAATGGCAGAGGGACAGGGAGAAGCAGGTTCCCCGCTGCAGCAGGGAGCCCGATGTGGGGCTAGATCCCAGGACCCTGGGATCATGCCCTGAGCCGAAGGCAGTTGTTTAACCAACTGAGCCACTCAAGTGTCCCCGGAATATCCATTCTTTGAGGGAGATCCACCCCAGGTCGCCTCAATCCGGCATGGCCCGAAGCAGGGTTGCGGGCTTTTGTCTGCGGGGACCAGCAATCAGGCTCCCAGTCAAGGCCACATTTCAGGTCTTCAGCTGCTGTCATTGGTCCCTTAGTGTGTTCTCCGTGGTGAGAGCCCATCAGGTTCTGGCCGCAACACAGTCAGGCAGCAGGAACAGTGTTGGACAGGCTTTCTTTATAGGAAGCTAGAGGACTTAGAAGGGACTAGCTTATGAACTTTGCCCCCCCGTGGTTCCTGTAGCTCGAAGGTCATGCTTTCTAGCCCCCTCCATCTTTTTTTTTTTTTTTTTAAGATATTATTTGACACAGAGACAGACAGCAAGAGAGGAAACACAAGCAGGGGGAGTGGGAGAGGGAGAAGCAGGCCTCCCGCAGAACAGGGAGCCCAACGCAGCAGATGCCTAACAACTGAGCCATCCAGGTGCCCCTACCCGCGCCCCCCCCCATGTTAATGAGACAGTGGTGCCCTGAGGCCCTGGAGTCTCTCAGATGGAAACCAGGGTCTAGTCCTGAAGACGCCACCGTGCTCTCGTGTCACTCTGGGGAAGGAAGGGGTCAACCAGGAGCAAGGGTTTGGTGTCTTTTTAGAGTCGGGTTTTGTCGGGCCTCCCTTCCTCATCTGGCCTCCTCACAGAGTATGACCTATTCCTCACTCCCTCATCCAGCACGGAGAAGGAGCTTTAGAAAGATGGGGTTTCCTTCACAAAACCCTGAACTCCATGGCCACAAAGCAATGGCCCAAGTGGCTTTCAGTTTGGAGCTTGTCCTTCTCCTGAGAGCATTCGCCTGAGTTCCTGCACCGTGGCCTGGCCAGGCACCCTCATGTAAGATCTTGGAACACCCCGGACCTGGGCCACCCCCAGTACTTGCAACAACCCGTGGGAACCTGGGCCCTGCATCCCCTTCAAGGTGATCTGAGGGCTGCACTCTGGGCCCAGCTTTGCAGGGGACAATCACATGGCGCTTCCGTTCTGGGGCTTGACGGCCCCGCCTCTCTGTTCCTCACTGGGAGGACCCGAAAGCCCGGCCTCCTCACCACCAGACAGGACACGTTGAGGCCGATCTCGTGGTCAGGCCTTAGTTTTACAGAGCGTTCTAGTCTAGCCAGGCCCCGGCCGCCGCCGAGGTTGCCCCGAGCCGAGAAACATCTTTGGCGCAGACCCTCGGTCTGAATGTCCTGGCCCAATGCCCATGCCCTAGACCTGCCATCGCCCCAACCCCAAGCCCGGGCCGTCCAGTGCCCTCAATGGCAGCACTGCTCTGAGCGTCCCTCCTGTCCTCGGATGTCACCTGTGCCACAATTCCCCAGTCCGTCCCCCTCCGTTTCCCTCTCGTCTGACAGCTCAGTGTGGGACTCTCCCCAGACACCATCCATTGTGGTGTTTACCTGGACAATGATGAATCTTGAAGCTGCTTCTCCGTGGGTCACAGGGGCAGGAGTGGGGCGGGAGAGACGTGACAGAGGACGGCTCAACCCCACTGCTGTGCTGATCCCACAGCTCTGCCTGCAGCTTAAAGAAACACTCACGAGGCTCGTCCCAGCTCTCTGCTCCTGTCATCGAGTCAGGAGTCCCCACCATCCACAGGGGTTTCTGGAACGTGCATCCAGCTGTGTTTCTGACTTGCTTTGGGACAGAAACTAACAGCCTCTGAAAGCACACAGCCACCTGCTTCTACTACCCTGTGTCTCTGATTCCTGTCAAGCCAGGTTTCTTGACAGCGTAGACCAAAGAGTAGACTTACTTGGCTCCTTCTGGATTCCTCCACGATGTCCCCCACCCGTGGGTCATCCCTTTGCTAAATTCTCCAAAGAGCTCCATGTTGCCAAACCACAGTACCCAGCGCCGTCTTGGCCACGGTCACATTGCTTGTTTGCAAAAATGCTGTGGTTCCTCGGCTTCCAGGACAGCAGCCCACCCTGGCTTTCCTCCTGCCTCGCAGATCATTACTTCCAAGTCTCTGTTGGCCCATTCCACTTGATCCCCTCCAAAATCTCGTTTTGTTTTTTCTCCCAGGGTTCCGACCTCTGCCTTGTGCTCCTCTCATTCCTTACATGATCCGTGGGTGACGACACCGCCACCTGACTTGTTTCCATCTGGATCCCCTTGTATGCCTATGGCTTTTCCCATCAACAAGTCTACCTGAGAAATGTCTGCTGGCTCCCAGAATCCCTGTGGGTTGAACCTATAGGGCATCTCCACTCAGAGGTCCCACAAGCCTTACCAACCTGCAGACGACACCAGAACTCGAGTCCCGTCTCACGGGTGGGCACGGCCATCCACCCACTGCCTTAAGGGAAAATCCTGGGGAGGCTGCTAGGTGTGCTCTCCATTGCCTCACGACTCTCTGGGACCTGCTCGGGAAAAGGCTATACCATGATCCTCATGCTGCCACAGGGGTCCCCAAAAGTCCCCTGTGAGGGCTGCTTCTCCACAGATACACTCTGAGCATGTCCTCAGAATGCTCCTGGTTTGGGTGGGTTCCCCACAGGAATTCCCAAGGAGAAGACCCGGGCCCTGTAACACATCCGGGAGATAGAAATCCTCATCTTCTGTAAGAACCCACCGTGTCAACTCGATGATGGAGGCATAGCAGGAAGCCCGGGATTTGCAATGTGGAGTTGAGTATCCGGAAGCAAT
Source organism: Meles meles (assembly GCF_922984935.1). Classification (NCBI taxonomy): domain Eukaryota; kingdom Metazoa; phylum Chordata; class Mammalia; order Carnivora; family Mustelidae; genus Meles; species Meles meles. Next base: position 46,179,780 of record NC_060087.1, on the reverse strand, counting down.
CTCTCAAAGACAATGTATGGGGAGACTCATGTCCTTGGGTGAGCAAGAAACAAGGGATTGCTCAAATTTACTTTTCATCCTAAACACCTCAACCTGTTAGGGCTCTTATCGGAGCATGGGAATGAGTTTGAGAACACAAAGTATAAAAGAAAGTTAAAAACGCGACCCAGGAAACTTGGCAACTAAGCCTGACAGCTGAGCCATCTCCATCAACAGAAACAAATCTCAGCCAACGCACTTTCAAAGAATTACTGAGATCTGTCTGATGAAGTTATCTATACAATGTCTCCTCCCATTTTAAAGTAGCTAAGCACAAGGGATCCTGACAGGAAATGAAAAGTCTTGTATGTTTCATGAGCAAATCCAGGGTTTTAACTTCAAACTTTGGTTTTCCGGAACTTGGAGAGCAGCAAATACAATGACAGTTTTAAAGCCCACATTTACTTTGACGTGTTTCGCCTCTCCTCAGAGAGCCTGTGAGATCTGCCAACCCCAGCGGGTGAAGATGATGCTCGTACACGCAGGCAAGGGGACCATGCCTTTGAGGTGGAGATGGGGTGGCACCAGTGAGTCCCTCAGGTGCCCCCAGGTCTGTGGTTAGGAGCACCCTCAGCAAGACGAAAGAAGACGAAAACCTGCTTGCCTTGTAAGGGGAGTCTCCAATTTCCGACTTGAGGTTTTCACCTTAAAGATGGTTCTGTTTCCACAGCTGCAAACTAGGTTTTCATGGGAGTTTCCAAATCATGCTCTCGCTGAGGCCACATTCCGGACTCCCTTACTTCAGACTCCCTGGGGATGGAGCACCAGTGTCTGTCCCTCTTTTTTTTTTTTAATTATCAGTAATTTTAAAAATTTTACTTCCAGCATCACTAACATAGTGCTATATTAGTTTCAGGCGCAGAGTACAATGATTCAGCAATCCCGTACGTCACCCGGTCCTCATCAGGACAAGTGCACTCCTTAATCCCCGTCAGCTAGTTCACTGGGCCCCTCACCCCTCTCCTCTCCAGTTACCATCAGTTTGTTCTCTATAGCTATGAGTTTGTCTCTCTCTTTTTTGCTTGTTTTTTGTTGTTGTTAAATTCCACGAGTGAAATCATATGGAACTTGTCTTTCTTCTGACATATTTGTCTTAGCATCATACCCTCTAGCTCTGTGTTTTTGTGAGTGGGGAGATGTCATCTGTTCTATGGCTGAATAATACTCCATTGTATATATGCACACATCTTCTTTATCCATTCCCCTATCCGTGGACGCCTGGGCTGCTTCCATGCTTCGGTCATCGTAAACAATGCTGCTATAAACATAGGGGTGCATGTACCCCTCGAATTTGTGTCTTTCTATTTTTGGTCAAATGCCTGTAGCTGGACTGGAGGGCAGTTCTATTTTTAACTTTGGGAGGAAACCCCATACTGTCCTCCAGATTTGGCTGCACCAGGGAAATAAAGGCTAAGATTTACATACCACAAAGTTTACCCAGTTAAAGGTTCCCGTGCAGGGACTCGTAGTAGATTTACCGAGTTGTGCAGCCTTCACCACGATTCAGTTGTACAACATCTCTGCCCCTCCAGAAGGACCCTGTGTCCCCGTCAGCACTCAGGTCCCACTCCTGCCTCCAGGCCGAGGCAACATCTAAGGTAATTTCTATCTCTTGCAGGTCTGCCCTTTCTGGGCACTTCTTGTAAACGGACTCAAGCTTCAAGAGTGGGCTTGTGTGTCCGTGTTCTTTCACTTGGCCGGACACTATGGAGGCGCATCCACATTGCTGCAGACATCGGGGTCATCCGTCCTCACAGAGCAGTGGCATCTACTGCCAGGGTAGGCCACAGTCTGATTATCCTTTTACCAGTTGACAGACTTTTAGACTGTCTCCCCTTGGTTGCCGGGAACGTCTGAGTACAAGCCTGTGCTTGGACATACGTTCCGTTTCCAGTTTCTCCACGTCCTCATTCTTTGTCTCGCATGACTGCGCCGGCCGGAAACTTCAGTCCGTGTGGGAAGGAAACGACAGGACCCAGCCTCCTCGTCCTAGTCCGGATCTCAGAAGGAATGCATTCATTCTTTCACTCCTCAATACGGTATGTGACATGAGACTCATTTTTCTTCTACATACCCTCTACCAGAGTGAGGACGCGCCTTTCTAGCCCTAGTCGGCTGAGCGTTTTTATCACGAATGGATCTTGAGTTTTGTCAAATGTCTCTTCTATGAAGGATGGCTATGATCTCTTCCTACAGTGGAACAGAATTCACCAATGAGGCTATTGACAAAGAGCTGGTCTAGGGCTTTCGTCTGTGGGAAGTTTTGTTTGTTTGTTTGTTTTTAAGATTTTATTTATTTATTTGACAGAGAGAGAGAGAGAGATCACAAGTAGGCAGCGATGCAGGCAGAGACAGAGGCGGAAGCAGGCTCCCCGCCGAGCAAAGACTCCGATGCGGGGTCCGATCCCAGGACCCTGAGACCATGACCCAAGCCGAAGGCAGAGGCTCGACCCACTGAGCCACCCAGGCGGCCTGGGAAGGCTTTTAATTCCCAAATTCCATTTCTTTACTTGCAGTAGGTCCATTCAGATTTTCTCTTTGAGCCTTCTGTTTCACCTCCATTCTCTCCCTGTATTTTCTTGCCTCCCCATGGCTCTGCCTCTCTCTCTGGTCTGGAAGCTGGCATGCTGAACATTTCTAGATGTCGCTGGATCCTGGCTCCCAGTCAGGATCTTGGGGACCATATGCCGTGTCAGATGGGACCCTCAGATGATGCTCGTACACGCAGGCAAGGGGACCATGCCTTTGAGGTGGAGATGGGGTGGCACCAGTGAGTTCCTCAGGTGCCCCAGGGTCTCTGTGGTTAGGAGGACCCTCAGCAAGCCCCAGGTCCACAGGGCCCCAGCCCGATCCTTCCCGCTCCTCTCGTCTTGCGGCAAGACAGCGGCACAGGGGATCCAGGACGGCTCTCGCCACATGTCTGGGTGTCACAGCTCTCCCTGATTAAAGGCTCAAGTTCCCGAGGGCCGGGACCGTCTCGCCATGACTCCTGACTCCCCCGCCCCAGCAGGCAGCCTAGCACAGAGTCGGGGAGGCAAGGGAGATCAGGAAACCTTCACGAGTGGCTCTGCACCTGATGGTGGCTGGCACGGCTGCTGGGGTGAGGCCACCTCGTTCCTGTCTCTGTGAACTCTGCGGGGTCGGGGAAGACCAGCCCTGCCCCCGAGCATCCTGGAGAGGACTCAGAGATGCACCTTGTAAGACTTGGTGCTTGCAGCTGGGAAACGTCCAGCCAAGTCACCGGTTCTCCACACGTCACCCGCAGCCTTTATGGAGGTTACAGGTGGTGAGCGGGTGGAGAGTGCCCGCTCTGAACGCAGTTCGCCTTGGTTTGTGTGCCACTCCCCCTTGCGGTGCCTGCAGGACACCGAGTGAGTCACCTCACCTGTCCGTGCTCTGCTTCCCCACCCACCCACCAAGATTGAGGTCTTGCTCCACGAAGGGTCTTTGGCAGCGGATTACGTGAGCTGAGATATGGAAATATGTAGCATATTGTCTGATAGCCAGGACACCATCAATAAAGGGAAATGCCATGTTACTCCTGCTCACCACACCCCAAATGACCAGTCTGCACTGAGGCCTCAGAGATTCAGGAAAGAAAAGTCCTGCTTGAGGGCACCTGGGTGGCTCAGTCGGTTAAGCGTCTGCCTTTGCCTCAGGTCACGATCTCAGGGTCCTGGGATCGAGCCCCGTGGCAGGTTCCCTGTTCAGCAGGGAGTGGACTTCTCTCTCTCCTCGGCCCCTACCCTCCCCACTCATGTTCTTTCTCTCTCAAATAAATAAATCAATAATAATCTAAAAAAAAGAAAAAGAAAAAGAAAAGGCTTGCTTTATTTACCTTCTCCCTGCAAGTGGGAGACAACCCTGGCGGGGTCAGATGAGCTCCTAAGCTCTGGGACAAGATCCCAAGTTCAGAACATAAGAAACGTACCTGTGCTCAAGTCACCTCCCTCTGCAGGAGACTCACAGATGTTGGCAACAACCCAGCTCCGGGGACTACCTAAACACAGAGCCTGAAAGAAAGCAATTTACCGTCCATTCAGAGGAACTGCACGGGCACTTCTTGGGTACATAGCCCTGGATCGCGCGCGCGTGTGTGTTGTGTGTTGTGTGTTGTGTGTGTTGGGGAAGGAAGGCAGATGGATTCTTTTATGCCTCCTGAACTGAAAAGGCACATTGTCTAAATCCTAAAATGACTCTTCAGTAACTGAACGATGCTCTGGTTGTCCCGCAGCAGGCCCGGAACTGGTATTCCCACGCACCAACCCAGCGACACCAGGCAACGGAGGAGGAGTGGCACCTGAAGATCCTAAGGCCAGGGGAACCGGCACCATCCCGCGGGACCTCCTACCGTGGGCAGCGGACGCTGCCTCCTGCTCTCTGTGGGCAGGAAGGCTCTCTTCCCCTTGCTCCTGGATGATGTGAAGGCTGGTCCCACTGCAGGGCCGCAAACGGTGACGGGATGCTGTCCCCGGGTGCCCTCCCCAGCCCCTGCTGCGAAGCCGCACAGTTCAGAGCTCCTCCTCAGAAAGTGTGATCTGCTGCTCTAGGATTTAAATGTTGTGATCTCAGATCTAACAAAGAAGAAAGCAACAGGGATCAAGAAACCAGAACCCCAGAGCTATTTTCCATTCACACGTGTATTTATTTGGTGTGCGTGATGAGGGAAACCGTCAGAAATTCCGCATAGGGGAATACTATCAATGTCACGAAGCAGGGAAACGTGGACCTACAGTTAGCTCAGCACATTCACGATGGCTTACACAGAGAACACAATGGTGAACCACCACGTTCCAGTTCTACGTCCCTTTCCGCGCCTGGCTTAGCGCCAGATTCTTGGAAGTGGAGCCCAGCTGAGCGCACGGGCATCCCAGCAGACCTAGTGCTGCTTCTGGGAGGCAGTCGGTGACACGGCACAAAAGCACATGGCCGTCATCAGGGCATTCATGCTACAGAGAAACCCTACATCTTACTGACAACGAGGCAGGGAGGAGAGTCAGAGATCTGGGGTGGGAAAGGGACAACATGCATCATGGGAGCCGTGATACAGAAGTTAAGGGCCCCTGGTACGCAGCATCCCCTAGAAAGCCCCACGGTGATACAGAAATTCCAGGCAGGAAAGAGCAGGACCTTCCCGGGATTGGATCCATGCTCACACGGACAGAGTGTCCAGTCCTCACGCTGCTCTTGTTCCTCCTCTGACTTCTCTGAGTGCTCACTCTTTGGTCCCCAAAAGGATTCCACGCTCAGGATCTGGCCACGCCAGCCTCCACCTCTGAATCCCTTGCGATCTCTGTCACGCGAGGACGAGAGCCTCAGTTTTCTTTCAACCACTGCTTTAGGAGCCTCTGGAACATTCTTTTGCTTTCCTGCTGCACCTCCCGTTGGAGTTTCTCCTCTCTCTCCTGCTGCTGGAGCACCCCATCGGGCAGAAGGCCGGGCCGGCTGGTCCCCAGGCTGAGGGTCAAGCCACTGAGGCCCTGCACCAGTGTGTCCCAGGAGGAAGGATGCGGGGCCCCTTTCCTCTCTGCAGGCATCCCAGAGGCACTGGGCCTGTGGCTCTGGCAGTATCGACATTCACATCTGAATCTGTTCTGATCTCGGTCCCCCAAGGAGGAGATCCTGGCCTTCCTCTCGACCTGGTAAGGCGCCACGTGATCGAGGTGTCGCCGTCTCATGTGCCCCAGAAGGGTTCTCTTCCTCTGAGGGGACGCTGACCTTTCCCACCGCCTCTCTTGGAGGGTTTTCTCATCCCTGTAGCGCTGCTGGAGCAGCCCCTCTGGCAGAGGGGCAGGGTGTTTTGTGCCCGCACTGGTTTTGAAGTCACCGAGGCCCATCATCAGCAGTTCTGAGAAGGAAGGAGGGGAGGCTGCTGTGACTTCCCGGGAAGTCTCTTCAGAGATCATTGGGGAAGATTCAGGAGTCAACGTGGAGTTGTATTTCTGGACTGGATCCATGGAGGTGTAGTCGGTGCTCACAGCGCCACCTGGTCCTTGGGTCTAGACAGGAAGGAAGGAAGGAAGGAAGAAGATGAAGGTTCTCACAGAGATGGAAGGTAGCGAGGGATGCGCACAGCCGGAAGAACCCAGACTGCAGCACGTGGTGATAAAAGGAGAGAGGGAAAAAAAAAAAAAAAAAAGAAGAGAGAAAGTCCGTTATAATTCCCCTGACTTAACCTTTGTGTGCCTCTGTCTCCTATCTGTGAAATGGGGACAGTAATGAGCCCCGGTTGCGAGGGCTGTTCTGCGCTCTCAGTGAGATAATGCGGTTCCAAGAGCTCAGAATACTGACGGCACAGAATCAGAGTCTCAGAAGCGAGATCCGCTATCGCGTCCACGTGACCTGTCATGGCCAATGATGCCCTGCAGTCAACCACGCTAATCCCCTGCTGACGTTTTATGAACGTTCTCAAACATCGTTTTAACAACAATCCATGGGTGACCGGCATGTGCTCTCCTTCTAGGTGTTCGTGTACCTTCGAAAAGCAGACTTTTGCTAAAATCAAAGCATTTCCACCACAGGGAAGGACACATTCTTTTCCATTTTCACTGGCTTTCACCTACTTAAAAAGGACACTCAAGCCTGTGGAAACCATTTCAAAATCCATCCCCTGTAAGAATAAATAAGAATTTACCAAAGCCTAAGAACAGAAATCAATGGCATTTCTAACAAGGCACATTAGAGGGACTCACATCAGAAGTTGCCTCTTTGAAATAATCAATAAAACTGATACACTTCTCACAGGACTGATGAAAGAAAAGAAGAAAAACAGAGAGGAGAACAAAGCAAGATACATTCCACTTCCTGCTTTCTAGCCATATGGCAAAGCCAGAGAAATCAGAACAGTGTGGTCCTGGCATAAAAAGCGACACCCAGACCAACAGAACAGAACTGAGAGCCCAGAAATGACCCCAGGCGTATATGGTCAACCAATATTTGACGCAGGTGTCCAGAATACTCAATGGAGAAAAGACAGTCTCTTCAATAAATGGTGCTGTGAGAATGGAATATTCACACGTCAAAGAAGAAAGCTGGATTCCTGACTTAGACACACAACAATTTACCTGAAGTAGATTAAAGACTTCAACGGAAGACCAGAAACTATAAAACTCCTAGGAGGATACAGAACAAAAAAGCTCCTCGACATGGGTCTTGGCCATGAATTCTCGGCCCTGACCCCCAAAGCACAGAAAATAAAATCAAAAAGAAAGCAGCGGGATTACATGTAACTAAAAAGCTGCACATCAAAGAAACCACCACCGGTGAAAAGACAGCTTATGGAACGGGAAAAGGTATTGCAAACCATGTATCTGTCCAGGGGGTCAGATGCAAAATATACAAAGAACGCATACAACTCCACGGCAAAAAGGCTAGTAATCCGATTTAAAAACGGATAAAGGATGTGAACGGACATTCTTCTAAAGCAGATGTACAGATGGCCAGTAGGGACATGAAGAGCTGCTCCAAACCACTAATCGTCAGGGAAATGCAATTCAAAACCACAATGAGCTATCACTTCACGCCTGTTAGAATGGCTAGCAGCAAAAAGACAGGAGATAAAAACGCTGGCTCGGACGTGGAGAATAAAGAAATCATGGGGCGCCTGGATGGTGCAGCCGGTTGAGCGTCTGACTCTTGGTTTCGGCTCAGGTTGCGATCTCGGGGTTGTGCAGTCAAGCCCCGCATCGGGCTCCACGCTCAGCAGGGAGTCTGCTTAAGTCTCCCTCCCCCTCTGTCCCCCCACCCCAGTGCACTCTCCTCAAATAAATAAATCTTAAAAATAAAAGAAATCTTTTGCATTGTTGGCAGGACTGCAAACTGGCGCAGTCAGTATGGAAAACGGTATGGAGATTCCTCTAAAAATTAAAAACAGAACTACCATATGATGCAGACATTCCATTCCTGAGAATGTATCTGAAAGAAATGAAACTACTATGTCAAAGACATATCGGCATCCCATGTTCACAGCAGCATTATTTACAATAAGCAAGACTCGGGACCCAATCTAGGTGTTCTTGATGGGTAAATGGATCAAGAAAACACACACACACACACACACACACACACACACACACACAGGATTCAGCCATAAAAGAGGAGGAAATCCTGTCATTTGTGACAACAGAGATGGACCTTGAAAGCATTATGCTAAGTGAAGTAAGTCAGAGAAAGACAAATACGGTATGACCTCACTCATACAGAGGACTGGAAAAAACCTCCCACATTTATAGGAACAGGTATCAGATTTGTGGTTATCACAGGTGGCGATCTGGGGAGGGAGGAATAATTGGAGGATGGTGGTCAAAAGGAACAAACTTCCAGTTACAAGATAAATAAGTACTGGGGACATAATGTACAACAAGATGACTCTAGTTAACACCGCCATGTGGTATAGATGAAAGTTGTTAGACAGTAAATTCCAAGAGTTCTCTTCACAAGGAAAACACCGTTTTCTTTTTCTTCTTTTTCCATCTATAGGAGATGGTGGATGTCAATTAGGCTTACTGAGGTAATCCTTTCATGATATGTGTAAGTCACAATATTATGTTGTATCCCTTCTGCGCTGCTCTGTGTCAATTCTATCTCAAGAAAACTGGAGAAAGAGAGAGAAAAGAGGGAGAGAAAAAATAGGTTACCAATAGCAGGAATGAAAGAGGACATTTAGCTAGAGACCCAGCAAATATGAAAGAAATAAGAAGGCAGTGTTACATTCAAATCTGCATATATAAATGCGACAACTAGCAAACTGATAAACTATTAAAACTTACCTGAGGCAAAATAACGTGCACAATTCCGTACCGTTTACAGAAATTGAATCGGTTGTTTAAAACCTCTGACGACAATCCCAGACGGTATTGCCAGTGAACTCTCCCAAGTATCGACAGGAAAAACAGACACACGCAGAAATTCTGCACAATTTCCTCCAGAAAACGAAGTGAAGGAAACACTTGCAAGTGATTTCTGTGGCTAGAGTTTCACTGATACCAAGAAAGGAAAAACTACCAACCAACATTCTTTCTGAGCACAAGCACAAAATTCCTCAACAAAATGCCAGCAGTGGTATCCAGCAATCTGTTCAGAGAAAATACACCATGATCAAGTGGGTTAGCTCAGGAAAGCAAGGGAGGTTCAGTAAGTGAAAACCAACTAAGGCAATCCTCAGATCTGGCATATAACTGATTAGTCAATGTCAATTGACTAATTAGTCAATTACAGTTTAAGATGAAAGATTAGAAAGAAAAATGACAGACTCCATGCTATGCCTATCAAAACCCCAGTGGCATTTCTCAGTAATAGAAAAACAATCCCAAACGGCATCTGGAACAACACAAGACCCAGGACGGCCAAGGCCACCCTGAGGAAGAACACAGCTGGAGGTACCAAAGTTCTTCACTTCCAAACATAGTCTGAAGGCTGGAGCAAGTAAAGCAGTACGGTACTGGCAGAAAGACAGACACAGACCAATGGAACAGAACAGAACCCAGAAATAAACCCAAGGCATAGACAGTCAACGGACCTTGACGAGGACGCCAATAACACGCAACGGGGAAAGGACACTCTGTCAAACGGCGCTGGGAAAACTGGAGGCCCACGTGCAAAAGGATGACACTGAACCCTCTGTTACGCCACACACGAAGATCAACCCAAAGGGGACTGAAGATTAAATACAAGACCCCACACTGGAAACTCCTGAAAGAAAACACAGAGGAAAAAGCTGCAGGACATGGGTCTTGGTGACGATCTCGTGGAATCAACACCCACGGCACAGGCAAGAAAAGCAAAAACAGACAAGTGGGGCTACATGCAACTTCAAAGCTTCAGCACAGCAAAGGAAACCACCAACAAGGCGAAAAGGCAGTCTGCAAAATGGGCACAACATTTGCAAACTACGGTATCTGACAAGGAGCTGATTTTCCCCATGTATAACGAACTTTTCTAACTCAATAGCAAGAAAACAAGCAAACCAATGTAAAAACGGGCGAAATATCTGCATAGACGTTTCCCCAAAGAAGACACACAAGTGGCCAAAAGGCATGTGGAACGTGGCTCCACATCCCCAATCATCAGCGAAAGGCATGTGAACACCACAGTGAGATGTCGGGCTGCACACGTGAGGATGGGTCTCGTCAAACCAACTACCAAACACAGCAGATCACAAGTGTCACTGGGCAAGCAAGAACACGGGAACCCTTGTGCCTTGTGCCCCGTCGGTGGGATGCAAACTGGCACAGCCACGACAGAAAGTGGTATGGAGGTTCCTCACAAAGTTAAAAGTGAAACTGTCACAGGTGCTTGTTCACAGCAGGGTGCCCGCCTCCAAAGCAGCAAGAACTACAAAACCAAAACCCCTACCATGTGATGCAGCAATCCCACCCCTGGGTATATGTCCAAAAGAACGGAGATCGGCATCTCCAAGAGACGTCCGCAATCCCCGGGTGCACTGCAGCTTTCTCCAACCAGGAGCCAGGAGACTGGAAAGCACCCACCGTCAGCCAGCAGAGGAGCGGATACAGGAGGGGTGGCACACATACACGATGGGACGTGAGCAGCCGCCCGAGAGAGGAGGAGATCAGACCATTTGCAGGCCAGCTGCTATGGATTACAGAAGCAGGACAGATGATGCTGCCGCTTACTCAGTGCCTTCCACGTGCCAGGTAATGTCAGCTACATGGTTCCTATCTATTGTCTCCTGCGGGTCTCCCAACAAACCTCGGGGAGGCAGAGGGACCCGGAGCAATTTGAGGCTGAAGGAGAGAGACTGATGTGGCAGGGTCTGCCCTGCAATCGGGTGAGACTGTCAACCGAATGCCGGGGTACAGGGAGGGGAGTTGGAGATCAAGGCAGGCATCAGGACACAGAGCACTGCCGATGCCACGCGGCACTCCCAGAGCGTCCCATGCTCTGTTACCTGCCCTGCCCTACCCTTCCCCTTACCCACCCCCCACGGCGCCAGAAGCAGCCCCTAGCTATCTGAGGACGGGACGGGAGTGACCTGAATTCATACACATGATGGAACATGATGTATATTTGTGTTCCGCCAAACGGGAGACCCACAGTGGGAAGGCCAGCCTTCTGGTGAGGGGTCATCCGTGCGTGACACCAAGGATGAGAAGACAGTGGCACAGAAAGAGAGTCTCTGGGGCTGAAGAGACACGTCCGATGCCATCTCCATGTTCTTGGCCGTGGCTCATTCAGTGTGAAGCATCACCTGCAACCTACCCCGTGGCGGCCTCTGTGGTTGTAATGACAGGGGACGTGCCAGGCCCAATTCTGTGAACCATCTCTACATGACCTCATTATGTACTCAGAAATGCAACCTTCTCTGTCTGGTGGTGTTATTACAAAGAATAACAAACCCATTTCACAGGTGAGCAGAGTAAGGCACAGAGGGCCAAGTAAATTCCTCCAGAGGACGTGACACTGGCAGAACTGGGTTGGAAGGAAGGGTGTCTAGGGTCAGAGCTTGTGTCCTTACTCATTATATGGTGTGGGTTCCACAAAACAACAGAGAACCAGACCCCATGATGCTCACCGTATCAGGAAGTCAGCTTCGTGCTGTGAGTAAGGAGACCCCTCTGCAAACAGGCCTGAGCACAAAGGCAAGTCACAGTCCCACAAACGAAATCAGAAGGGTGGGTGCAGGTGGGCACACTCTGGGGTCCAGTGATGCCATCAAGGACGTAGGTTCTTTCCAGCTCTGATGTGGCCGTTTCTGGAACAGATGTTCCAAGACCAACATCCAGATACAGCAAGGTCCAGTGCAGAAAAGAGACTTCCCAGCCCTGTATCTTTTGTATGAACAACAGAGTTTCCCAGCAAACAGTCTCTTCCTTTCCCACTGGCCAGCACCGGCTCACACCCTCATTCCTCTCATTCAGCCAGGAGGACTGGAGGGTGATGCCACACCTGTCCTGCACGAAACGTTTGGGAAGGTAACGGCAGTGAGGAAGCCCTTCGCCTCTTACCCCCGTCTGGGGATTCAGGCAGCATTTCTATCAGCGAGCCGCCTTCTCCCTCTTTCCTACATCCCGGGCAGCAGACCTTCCGCTGAACTTCCACAACACCCTGCGTTTCCCCTTTCCCAGCCCCAAACCCCACCCAGCCGTCAGAGGCGGACTGTTTGGCTCGCTCACTAGCCCAGGCCCTGGCAGAGTCCAGGGACTTTGTCTTGTTCACCCATCAGAGCCTCAACCTCAGGGGGCACTCACGAATATCTACCAAAAGGAATAAAGGAGAATGTGAGGCCCTTTCTCAACATCTCACTTGATGTATCAACCCCGCAGAATCCGTGTATCTTCCATGGTCCCAAAGGAGAAAAGGCCCGTGCGGGGAGGGTAAGTGACATCTCAAGAGCTCACCTGCAGCAAGAGACGGAACTGCAGCCCAGGTGCATCCTGACTCCGGATGTAAGCGCCCCTGGTGGCGCTGCCTCTCCGGGTGATCTGTAAGCTCCAAAGCCTAACCTAGAAAGTAACCCCAGGGGAGTGAGATCAGTCAGGCTTGTCGAGGAGGCGACCTTCCACCAACAGTGTGAACAGGGAGAGGAGTCCGAGAGGCAGGTATCTGGGTCAGGACTTTCCAGACAAGAGGGAACACTGAGGAAGAAGTGTCTGGAGCAGAGGCTGCCGGGCCACAGGGCAGGTACTGTCGGGGGGCTGGACAGGGAATGAGAGCCTCACAGAAAGCGGGACAGCAGATCCTGCCGGGTGAGGAAGCTTCAACTCAGTCGGCTGGACCACAAAGGATACCGACAGATCCCAGATGCTGAGTGACAGCCTGCATCAGGCTGGAAGGTAGGCAGAGGAGGGCCACCGAGAAGACCATTCAGAGAAGAGGCACGTGTGGCCAAGAGCTGGAAGGACAGTGAGGAAGAGCACCTCCCTGAGAGGCTGACAGCACCCCCCCACCCCCGGACCGACACACCCTTCACCTGGGAGCCCGTGACCCTGTCCCCAAGGGCATTTGCGCTCTAGCCATAGCATCACACCCTTAATTAGCAGCCTGAATTCACTCAACAGTCCACCTGTTGGACACATCACTGTGGGCACCTGCTGTGTGCACCGGTCCCTTGGAAGACATCCTCTGAGCTCACTGGTCCTCCGAGGATCATGATCCAAGTCCCACTGTGAGATCAGAACTGTGGCTGATGGGGCGACAGAGTGTCCCACACAATTAAAAGATCTTTATAGCCCCGCAGTTTTTCTTTTAAGCATCTGCCATTAGAGGTGGTACAAAAGATGCAACCTTCCTCCTCCTCCCAAAGAGAATCTGACTACAGAGATGTCCCGTTTCCTCCATTTGTAATCCAGAAACAGCTGGTGCGATAGCTACCCTTTATGGTGAAGTCACAAGGTCTCCTTGGGTCAGGGTCCCTCATTCGCTGACGAAACGTGCTCTAAGCACCACCTGAACACCATGCGTCAGCTTCCTGGACACAGTCTGGGGATGCAGGGACGAGGTAGGCTGAATCTGCCAGCAGATGACCACCACATGTTATGGGAGAACACTGATGGTGGAATTTAAGTCTCAGTACCTTAGGAACACAAGAGGAGGGCGTCTTCCCCCTCTCCAAGTGTATGCGTGTGTGTGGTCAGGACCCACTTCTCAGGGGTGGAGGCTGATGAGGCAGGCACTCGGATCACCCACATTTCCCAGACCTGCCAGCTGAAAAAACCCAGAGATCCCCACAGGCAGAGCCAGATTTCCGGCCTCGGTCTACCGAGCTCCAACCAGCACTGCCCTCTGTCCAGCTCCGCGGCGGTGACGCAGCTGCCAAAAGCAGTTCCTCTGGCTCTGCTTGCCTCTCCATTCCTGGTCTCTGGGGAACAGAGTGGGACTGGTGGAGACCGAGTTTGGGGAGGCGGGTGGATCGCAGAAGTCCCTCTAACGTGGCAAAGGGCCTCTCTACAGGGGAACGCTGGAAGCTGAAGCCCTGCTCGGCTGTGGGCTCTGAGGCAAGAAGCCTCCCACGCCAAGGAACTCCAGGGCTGTTGCTTCGGGGCCGCTCCTCAGAGGGCAGACACAGAGTCTTAGAACCTTTCGGGGTTGCTTTACCCTGCCGGGGACCTGCGTTTCAAGGTGGACACCGTGTTGGGACCACGATGACTGTGCAGTGGTGGAACAGAATCTGCATTTCAGCAACTGAAACACAATCCAGGTTTGTCGTCGTGAGCGCCAAGACTGACTTTCGAGTCAGGCAAAACGGAGGTGGGATTTCCAGATCCCCCGTCTCCTGCATCAGCCACTGACCCCTTTTGGCTTGCTTCCCCGTCTAAGGACGCTGGGCTTTCAGACCTACCCGAGTCCCTGGGTAATCACACAGTATCTACCACGCACACCTTAGCTCCTCAAGACCTAGGCTGCGGGGAAGAGGTAATCACACCGCGCCCTGTGTTAGAGACACGTCAGCAATGGAGGAAAGTGGGCCAGGCCCCTGGGAGTCTAGTCCCACCCTCTGGCCGGGCCTGGGAGTTGCGGCGGTAGTGGTGGGACTGGTGGTTCCACGTTTTGTCTCGTCCAGGGCACACACTTCTTTTCATGCTGCGGTGGGCTGTGCTTACAGGGGTTGTAGTGAATGCGGGTAATCCTCATAGCTGAGTTGAGTCTATGGCAGGGAGAAACCAGTGGTGGGTTCATACTCTCCACTGGATGCTCGAGGGACCAACAGAGTTTCCTCTAGGGCTTGCGGGCACCCGGTGGGGGCCCCTAGGAACTCGTACAAAAGCACTGTCAGACTCCCTTGGAGAGTTCCCACAGGAGCAGGCAGCTAATCCTTGCTTCCTCCACGGCCACAGGGACAAATTAATCAAAACCCTTGTAAAGGAAAGACCAGTTCGTATACTTTCTCTTGTCCCACCAGAAAACTCAGACTGCAACTTCCACTGAAAAACTAGCGCATCAAAACAAAGTCCACGGGAGGTGGCTGCAGGCCTGCTCAATGTCCTGGGTCACAGGTGCCCTAATGACATATTCTTTCCATGTTTCTGCTTATCCCTCCTCGCCGGAAGGAAGGACCCCTTCACACTGGAAAATGTGGGCCACATTCCAAACTCCGAGTCACGTGGATCCAAGGCTCCATGTAAAATGAGGTGAGATCTTTGCCGAGTGTAATCCTATTCTAAGCAAGGAAGCCTTTTCCAGAAAGGCCAAATTGCTGTCAGATTGCATTTCCAATTAGCTCACTGTGGTCCAGAGTAAAACCTCTGTTCATTTGGGGGCATTTACAACAGAATCTCCATCACTTCTTTTCAGTACAAAGTTCTGTGAACAGTGCCTTTTATCCAGGTACTCCTCGCGTTAAGTGGAAATTGCCCTCTACTGAGCCTGCGAGCTGAACACAGGTAGGAATCAGGCAAATGAAGTGAATCCTCGATCCACAGGGGATGGCATGCGTGGGGCTGGGGAAATGAGAGGCAGAGAGAAGAGAGAGCGTCTGGGTTCACTGGCCACCCGCTGAACAGAAAGAGGCAGAAGGGGGCTGAAAATGTGGTGTGGGGTGGACCAGGAGGCGGTGTGCTGAAGACGAGGCATTTGAGGGTAGGCAAGGCCTGCTGTGTCGAGTCCAAGAGGCAGATGTGATCTTAAAAACAGGAGGATGCCCCTGCAGAGTTTTGAGCAGGGCAGACAAGACCAGATTAGGATTTAAGAAAGGTCCCTCAGACAGTGGGATGAAAACACTTGGGGCCAAGGGTCAAGATTGGTGGTGATTATCAAGCACAGAGGAGGGTCATCTGGACTAGGGATCGAACCGTAGTGAAGGAAGAAGTATCAAGATCTTATTTAGAAGGATGGAGGAAGTTGGAATGACAGGCCTTAGTAACTGAGGGGTGGTGAGAGAGGCAGCAAGGAAGGAGGGCTTTTTTTTTTTTAAGATTTTATTATTCATTTGACAGAGACAGAGATCACAAGTGGGCAGAGAGAGAGAGAGAGAGGAGGAGGAAGCAGGCTCCCTGCGAGCAGAGAACCCGATGTGGGGCTCGATCCCAGGACCCTGAGATCATGACCTGAGCAGAAGGCAGAGGCTTTAACCCACTGAGCCACCCAGGCGCCCCGAAGGATGACTTGATTTTGAGAGAAACAGTGTGAGAGAGAGAACGTGAGCAGGGGGAAGGGTAGTGGGAGAAGCAGACACCCCGCTGAGCAAGGAGCCCCATGCGGGACTCCCAGGACCCGGAGATCATGACCTGAGCCAAGGGCAGTGCTTAACTGACTGATCTACCCAGCTGCCCAAGGAAGGAGGGGTTTAAGGATCAACGGCCTAAGCAGCTGGGTAGAAGGTTGCTTTTCACTGAATTTGGCAACACCGGAGGAGATGCAGATGTATAGGGAGTGCGGGTGGACGCAGTCAGTTCTGGACACGTGGTGTGTTCTCTGCCTCTGCACTCAACCACTCAGTACCTCAAATACTTGGGGGAGCTGACCCAGCTTCTCTGTGCCTGAGATGGTTCACCTGGAAGGGAAGGATACTAAAAATTAGGAAGAAGAGCTAATTTGTTTCATTTAGTCTAGGAAAATATTCTTCCTTTGCACAGCACAGAGCTGTTTGGCAGTCAGGTACTCCTTGGGTCAAACGGGATTCTCTCTACTTATCCATATATTGGTGGGTTTTACTTAACTGCCTTGTGCGTTTTCAACACGCAGCATGGATTGTCAGTGCTAAAAGAAAAAAAAATTCAAAGCAACGTCCTGAAAATACACGAGCCATAGGTTAGCCCATCAGTCCGTCTCAGAAACACAGGCCCCTTTCAGGCCCTTCAGTCTTCCTCTGGGAGGCTCACTCCCTACGAAGAAAAGACAAAACCACCCCGCCGACACACACTGACCTTTAGATGGGGTGCTCTCCAGATTGCAAGAGCTTGAATAGACAAGTTCTCTGCTAGTTTTGTTTTTGCCTTTGCCAGCGTGCATGCGCAGCCTACGCAAAACCCCTAGTAAGAAAACAAAAATTTGTAACACAGATCTCACGCGTGGCCCCTGCAAGGGACCTACCCAGGCTGTCATGGAGAAGCCCCTCCCTAGTCAGCCCACCCAGCTGAGAACCACATGCGTCGTCGCGCGACGTGACCTGCAGCGCCCGGAAAGGCTCCCGGGGACCACAGGAAGTACTCGTCCTGTGCAGTCACTCTGATGCGTACTCGTCCTGTGCAGTCACTCTGATGCGCCGCCATGGGGGCAGGCACAACCCCCCCCCCCCCCCCCCCCCCCGCCCCGGCACTCTCATCAGGGTTTCCATGCACCCAAGCTGAGGTCCACGGAGATGCGCCCACTGTGCCCCCGGACACTCCCGGCTCCCTCCCCGCCTCGCGCCGCCCCGTACAGCCCGAGAAAGGCTAAAAAGCACCTGGCTTCGGGGGCCCCTGGGTCCATTGCTATGACGTCACGCAGCCTCTCCTCTTTTGGGGAGTGTGTACGCCCGCGTGGCTGGTCTGTCTAGGAAGCCGGGAGGACTTTTCCTCTCGGTGGTCTTAGTCTTAAGCCTTCCATTTTTGGGAGGCGCCCTTCACAGCCTGGGCTGAGGAACCGAGGGGGTGCGCTGGCCAGCGGGGTGGTGGGAACCTGATCCCAGGAAAGAACGAGCAAAAGCGAGGGCCTGAGCGAGAGATGGAGAATCTCCCTAAACAGGCCGTGCGCACATTAGTGTCTCAGGACTAGCGTTCTCCCTGAGCCATGCGCGACCGGTGCTGTCTGAAAGAAGAGCTGTTTTTCTCACAAGCCCTTGATCAGCTGTATCAGGACTGCGATTTGAGAATCTGCGTATGGCGTAGTTCTCTTTTCTCTAATTAGGTTGCCATTTTTAGCGGAGATGAGACTGAGACGTCTAATGGGCATTGCTAGAGCCCGGGACATCACTGGGCTCCAGTCAGCGTTCCACGGGGTCAGAAAGAGTCTGTTTCCTTGGCAGTGCCTCCTGTATTTCCTGAGAAATTCCATCTAGGAGGAGAGGTGGGGGGGGGGGGGTGCGAGGGAGAGACACACACAGAGAGGGAGGCAGAGGTGTCATGACGTGACACAGGAAAAGACATGCTTTTAATAGGCTCTGTGATTCCTACATTGTTTACAATTACTTAGACCGCAGTAATCAGATTATAAGATGCAGCCTATAAGATCTGGAGAAAGAAGGCATCTTTGGCTGTCTGGTCGGCTGGAATACAGCCAATCCTGACAGACATCTAATGTGATCAGAAATTTAGTTTTATAATTAGTCACAGGATTCCATTTACATTTCTAATACAATTTCCTTTTATTTACTACTGGGTGTACTGAGTGGTGTGTGTGTGTGTTTTAGGGTTGTTTTGCTTGTTTGGTCAAAAACAAAACATAACAAAAAACAAAAAACATAACATAACAAAACATAACAAAACATAACAAAAAAACAAAAACATAAAATTGAATGCCTTTCTTGCCTGAGCCTCTCAAGGTACCAGCAAGAGAAAGGATTTTAAAAAAAGATCCCGTATTTGAAGGAAATTTCCCACAACTCTCTATCAAAAGGCCGCAGGGTCTCTTACCTGGAACCTCTTGGGATTCAGTAAAATGTCTTGTGAATAGTATCTTTAGGGAAGCACTGGTTCTGGTGTTTTTAGTTGGATACTGACTACCAGTTTAAATATTTTATTTTATCTATTTGACAGAGATCACAGGTAGGCAGAGAGGTGGGGGTAAGAAGGCTCCCTGCTGAGCAGAGAGCCCGACGCGGGGTCTATCCCAGAACCCTGGGATCATGACCTGAGCCGAAGGCAGAGGCTTAACCCACTGAGCCACCCAGGCGCCCCACTGACTACCATTTTAAACTGTACTTGAGATTTGCATGAAATAGGTAAGTTACAGCTCTGGATTGGGAGAACCCAACTCTAGGGAAGGGTCTGAGGGAAGCACACCACAGAGAGTCAATGGTCGAGAAGCCAGGTTACTGGGAGCTGGAATGGATCAGTCCTGGCGGTTCATTCAGATCGAGCTCCGTCTTTCTGGGCAGCTGTCAGACTGAAACATTGGGCAGAGGTCACAAACACCTCAGGTCTGAACTCGGTATGTGACAACGTCTCTCAGTCAGGATATAAACAGACACATGGTCAGAAGTTTCAATGCCTGCAACACAGCACCACAGACACAGGAGACCTCACCCTGGGACCGGGATATCCCCCCCCGCTGGGAAGCATCACAACCTGGACACAGACTCCCAAATACCTCATGGACCTCACACTACAGCTAGCAAAACCCAAACGATCCCAATAACACACCGAGGGAAGCCAACCACACAGACTCACTGGCCTAGACAAGGAAGTCAGGTTGTTGGGAGCTGGAGTGAATGAGCTCCAGACCCAGGAATGGGCAGCAAGGAGACTGCAATGCACTGGACATACAAGATTAAACAAGGCACAGAATTCAAACTCCTGGAAACTCAAGAAATGAGGAGAGAGACAAGAAACAGCTCAAAGACAAATCAATTCTAAAATACAGACCCACATACATTTTAGGAACCTAACAACCTGTGACATAGAAAGTTAATAGCTCACAGACCACACACCCTGCGTGTCACACAACCACAGAGCTCACGACCCTGCACGGAGACGCACAAACAGCACAGAGCACCTGTACTGTGAACACAGAGCTTACTCGGACACCCCCGTCCTGTGACAAATAACCTTTGTGATCTCACAACCTAGAGTATGGACCCCCAAGCGCTCAAATATGCCAACCTCGACACACACTGTCAGGAGAGCTCAAACCCTAATTCCTAAAGTACTTCACGGCCACAGCCCCAGACACCTTCCATGCTGCACCCTGCACCCATAACAGGTCCAATACCTCACACGCTGGGAGGAAGCCCTAAACAGCCCAGAGAACTCTCACTTGGGACACACGGCACTCCACAGCTCAGTGATCTCACACGCCGGCACACCCTCACACAGCTCAGACATCTCAAATCCTGGACAGATCCCAAACCAGCTCAGAGGAATGACATCCTGCTTCTCAATACGAAAAGTCACCCCATACAAGACAGATGTCAACGAGAGCCACAGTGAGGTCTCACCCAGCCCCAGAAGTGAGATACAGAGACCGAAGGGCAGAATTACAGAGAGCCTTTCAGGAACACGGCTGTCTCCAGGGTATTAGCCCCTATCCTAGTGGGCCCGTCCAGGCACCCGAGGAACCTCCTTTTCCAGAGGATGGATGACTCACAGGTTTTGCCATTGCTGGCTGTTTCTGGACAAAGACAAGGCTGCACTAGGCCCAGGCCACGCCCAGGAGGGCAGCCCCCGCCCCCAGGCTTGACACACAGTGGAGCCCTCCGCCCATCAAAATAGGGATATCGTCTAGGCTGGCAGTGTTCATACCATCCTCAGGAGACTCACACTGTCCTTAAGGTCCCAGAGCCCACCTGCTGAGGAGCGAAAGCTGTGGAAGGTGGAGCAGGACAGTCCCATGCTGCTCAGGGTAGGTCCAGTCCCCGCCACCCTGCCTTCAGGAAGGTCTGGCCGGCGGCTCATTCACCCTGAACACAGTGCTCCCTTCACCCTTCTCAGCTCCTAAACCCTGCAGGCACTGCAGCCACCTGGTTTTCCCAGTGTCCACCGGAGCCCCGAACAGAAGGGACACCTTCAGCCAGCAGATCCTCTGCAAGCCAGTGAACACGAGTCGGGGAAGGAGATGGTGAAGGGGTTCACGTTGCCCTGCCAGGTACACATGCCACAGACCACGTACCTGACCGCTGAGGGGTGCCCCTGCTCCACCCACCCCTCCACCTTATCATCTCCCCAAAGAGGAAACCCGTCCCCTCCTCTCAATCCCTAATTCTGCTTTAAAGGGAAAGGTGGCACGAGGGTCTCCAGTTCCTGCCAGGCTTTGTGCAAACTGTGAGGCGCATGCATTTCCCCCCTCTTCTCGCCCCACGAGGCCAACACCAGAGCAGGGCTCTTTGCTCACACGCATGTATCTACTGTGAGGCTGTGGAACCTGGGGACAGAGGCTAATATGGGCCCAACTGGTGCACCCTGTCCTCCTCAGGGGACACACACACACTGGCCCAGCTCTGAGGCCACTCCCCAGGGAACCGGGGAGCACAGGAACCCAGTCTTGCATCTGCAGCCTTTCAGACTCAGGTGTGAATACAGTCAGGACTGGTGAGAAGTTCACTGACTTGAGAAGCCCCCTATGTCTTACTTACCTACTCTCACCCAAACATCTCCTGTCTAACGCTTAAAGGCCCATCATCTAAGTGTTCACTTCTTTGGGCTGAGTGGGTCACTGTCGGATTCCCTGGAGAAACCTGGTCTGGAGAATGTCATGAGTATGTCTCCGAACGATCTCTGCCCATCCAGGACCCACATGTAGTCTGCTGGGCACATAACGGGCCACTGGAGAAAGATTTCGTGATTGCTTATTGGGCGCTGATACCCATATTGTGGGATCCAGTATCCACTGTTTAAAAACCTAACTGGAAGACAGACCGGAGGACAGAATAAAAGCCAGTGATCCCACCGACCTGGCCAGTATCTTCAGCCTTTTTTTGTGAATGAGCAGCCTGAGGTTCCACAGCAGGTTTCCAAACTCTCCACTTCCACCTCCACTCTTCAAAGCCCCACCTATGCACCGTTAACCTCTCTAGGACACCCCGACCTGCAGCCATTGGGAGTTCTCTCCCCTGGAAGATCCTGGTAGGCAATCCCATCTAGACCAATCAGATCCACTGGTGTCCTTCATCTCCGCCCTGCTCGCCCATCAGGGAAGCATTCACGTGCCCCACTGTCACCTTCTCTGGTCCCCACTCGATTAGAATCTGTAGAGCTGACAGGTTGGGGTCAGAAGGGGGATGACGGTGACCTCGGGGGAGGCACAGGTCCTTGCATGGTAGTGAGCTCCCCTGCACCCTGCACACAATGGTTTCTCTGGGAACACGAGGCTCCCTCACTCCCAGTTGTCCCTCCCAAAGTGGACTGCTTCTTCTGGGTCTCTCAGTGGTACATCCCAGTACAGGCAGGTACTACCCACTGCTCCTCTACCAACCTCTCACCCTCTCCTGTCCCCGCACACTCTGGTAATTTGCCCAGACAGGGTCACATCACCCCCAGCTCCCCCCCTACCTGGGAATACACTTAAAATGGGTAGTGGATTGTTCCATCTCGGTCTCGCTGTTTGTTTGTTTGTTTGTTTGTTTATTTATTTATAAATCTGACACAGAGAGAGAGAGAGCATAAGTAGGCAGAGTGGCAGGCACAAGGAGAGGGAGAAGCAGGCTCTCTGCCGAGCAGTGAGCCCGATGCAGGGCTTGATTCCAGGACCCTGGCATCATGACCTGAGTCAAAGGCAGATGCTTAACCGACTGAGCCGTCCACGTGCCCCAATCAGTCTCACTACTCTTTAAAATCCCCACGGGCGGGGGTGGGGGGGCGGCTGGGTGGCTCAGTGGGTTAAGCCTCTGCCTTCGGCTCAGGTCATGAGTCAGGGTCCTGGGATCGAGCCCCACATCGGGCTCTCTGCTCGGCAGGGAGCCTGCTTCTCCCTCTCTCTCTGCCTGCCTCTCTGCCTACTTGTGATCTCAGTCTGTCAAATAAATAAATAAATAAATAAATAAATAAATAATCTTAAAAAAAAAAAAATCCCCACAGGGATCATTCGAGCTGCAGACTCCACGATCTTGTAGACAGCCTGGGAGAAAGCGCTCAGCCTCCTGTCAACAGCCCCTGCTTCACGAATGGGGTGCTGAGGATGCCAGCAAAGGGGCATATGTTACCCCAGCCACCCCGAGGGAAGCATGAATTGGTAAAAGAACTTCGCAGGGTTCTGCGGCAGCATCAATCAAAATCTGATTCCACCCTGTCCCCACCCTCAGTACGATTTCAGTTCATGAAACGAGGCGCACGTGTGGGTCTTCTGGGATGTCTCCCCAGCATTTAGAACAGTATCAGGTCCACAAGTAAGTACTTTGGAGACATTTCTGTACTGAAGGAACCTCTGATGCAGCAATCTCCACTGCTACCAACAGGTTTTAAATACTTACACAGGCACAGAGCTATGTGTATGATGACAAGAGCAAATTTCTGGGGGAAAGAAACTCTAAATGGCCCTTAGTAGTCAACACCCTTTGGAAGGGGAAATCAGAGATGGAAGTGTTCACATCACACCGTGGAGCACCCACTGGCCTTGGAACGGAATGAGAGGAGCAAATCTGTACTGGCCAGAGAGCTTTATTTTGCTTTTATTTTACTTTTATATATGTTTTTAAATGGGGAGTAGCATGTAAGAAGTACTCCCACGTCAACCAGGGTCTGTACGTGTATATGTGTGCGCACGTGCAGTTTGCCAATACGGATAACAGGGACAAGAAGGAAACACCTCATCCGGCTACAGTGATCACCTCTGATGACCGAACTGATGAAGGCAAGATTTGAACAGCTTACTATGACTTTTGGGTGCAGCCAACCGCATTTCTAAAAATGGCCAAAAACCTATTCAAAGGTACATACCTGCTTTCATTTAATTTTTTTTTCATTTTATTGAGCTGCAAGTCATGTACCATCAAATTCACCCTTTTTAGTTGTACAGGCACAAGGTTGTCACCTTTGTGACAAACTGTCACCAATATCTAATTCCAGAACAAACCCTATACCATTAGCAGTCCCTCCCCAATCCCCTCTCCCAGGAACTCTGGATATTCACTACTCGGCTTCAGGTCTCCACAGATTTGTCCATTCTGGCTATTTCAACTAAATAGGATCACACATTACACAGCCTTTGAGCATGGCTTCTTTCACTTAGCTTAACGTGTTCAGGATTCATCCATGTTGTGGCAAGTATCATGGCTCCATTCTTTTTTGCCTGAACATTATTCTACGATATGGTATCACCACACGTGATAGATTCATGACATGGCTGGCATTTGGGCTGTTTGCACTCTTCGACTGTTGTGATTAAGGTGGCTAGGAACACTCGTATACAAGTTTTTGTGAGAGCTTATGTCCTCACTTGTCTTCAATATACACCTAGGAGTGGGATAACTGGGTCAGACAGCAATTCTGTTTAACTTTTTGAGGAGCTGCCAAACTGTTTTCCACAGCAGATGTTCCATTTTGCATTCCCACCAGCAATGTACGGGGATTTCCGTTTCCGCACATCCTCCCCAACACTTCTTATTTTCATTTTTGAAATTCTATCCACACTAGTGGGTGGTAAGTTGTAATTCATTGTGCTTTCAGGTTTTGTTTCCCTAACGACTAACATTTTGGAACATCTTTTCATGTCCTTCTTGGATATTTGTGTATCTTTTTCACAGAAATGTCTACTCAAATGCTTAGCCCATTTTTAACTGGGTTGTCCTTTTACTGTTCATTGGTAAGAATTCTTTCTACATTCGGAACACTGGACCCTTATCGATACACAAATATTTCCTCCCATTCTTTGTATTTGTTTTTCCACATTCTTGTGGTGTCCTTTAAAGGAAAAATTTTTTCCTAATTTTGATGAAGTTCACTTTTATCCATTTGGCATTTATTATCTGTGCTTTGGCGTCATAGCTAAGAATCCGTCACCCAACCCAACGTCACAAAGATATACTCCTATGCTCTCTTACAGAAGCCTGATAATTTTAGCTCTTACATTTTTGGCTCCCTTTTGACTTAATTTTTGCCTAAGACTATGACGTTTGGATTCAAACTCATTTCTGTAAATGTGAGCACCTAGTTGTCCCAGCACCACTGGCTAACAAGGCTGTTCTTTCCCCATGTAACTGTCTCGGCACTGCTGCCAACAAGTAACTCACCATAGCTGTATGGGTTATTTCCGGACTCTCAATTCTATTCCGTTGATCTCTATGTCCATCCTTACATTAGTACGATATCATGTTGATTACTGGAGCTTTGAAATAATGTTTGAAATCGGAATGCGTGAGTCCTCCACTTTTGGTTGTCTTCTGCGAGATGGTTTAAGCTATTCTGGGTCCCTGCAACTTCCACATGAATCTCAGGATCAGCCTCTCAATTTCTAAAACACCGCAGTTAGACTATCAATAGGGATTACACTGAATGCTTCTTGGATCAATTTGGGGAATGTCGCAAACTTAACAACATCAAGTGCCCAATCCATGAACACAGGAGGTCTTTCCATTTATTTCAGTACGCTTTCCTCTCTTTCAACTGCGTTTTGTGATTTTCAGTGTGTGCCTCTCACACCTGTTTGGTTAAATTAGCTCCTAAATATGTCATTCTTTTGACTCGACTGTAAGTGAGATTGTTTTCTTACTTATTTGGATTATTCACTGCTAATGTATAGAAATAGAATTGATTTTTGTGTATCAATCTAGTATATGGTAGGGTTAAACCAACTACAGCAACAACAGAACTGAAGTCCAACTTGACTAGCAAAAAGACTGACTCAGACACCAACACTGACACCCTCTGATGGGAAAAGCAAAGAAGAGAGACACATTACATACACGGGAACAAACAGGATGGCGGCTACTTACTCATCAGCATCGCTGTGACCCAGAATTTTCAGATTCATGCAAATGCTTTTGAGAAATGAAGGTGAAACAAAAATTTCAAAACAAACAAAATGCTGAGGAGAGGCACAGCCAGCAGATCTGCCCTACAAAACATATGAAAGGAAGTTCTTCAGGAGAAGGTAAATGATAACCAAAGAAAATCAGGATCTATACAGACAACTGAACAGTGCTGGGCATGGTAAAGTCGTGGGTGAATACCAATTTTTTTCCTAGTAAATCATCCCTTTAGAAGAGAACTATCGAACGTAACAATAGGAACAATGTATTGAGGGGTTTAAGACACTGAAGGCAACCACAGCACCAAGGATGGGAGAAAGAAGGAGAGGTATACAGTCATATGATTCTTACAGTGTACATGAAGTGGCAGAATATCATTTGAAGGCATGGTGCGAGAAGCACCAATATACACTGTAAACCCTAGAGCAACCATCTAAAAAGACTGTTTAAAGGTGTTTAACTAGTAAGCCAACAGTGGAGATAAAATAGAATAACAGCAAATGTTCAACTGATTCAAAATTATGGCGGGAATAGGAAAAATCTAAATAAAAAATACATATGATAGAAATATACAGCCAGCCAGATGGCAGATGTTAACACACTCCATGTACACTGCCTGCACGTCAATTAAAAGACCTGATTTGTCACTTCAGATAAAAAAAGCAAGACCCAACTAGATACTGTCAAAAGAATTGCGCTTAAGCATAAATACATATATAAGTTAAAAGTAAGTGAATGGAAAATGTTACCTCCTCCAAAATGTTTGTCTCCTCCAAAATTCTTACATTAAATCCTCATCCCCCAAAGATGATACCGTTAGGAGGCTGGCCTCTGGGAGGGGTAGGTCCTAGGGCAGAGCCCGCATGAAGGGGCCCCGGAGAGATCCACTCACATTGTCTTTCCACTATGTGAGGGCACGACCACACATCTGTGACCTGGAAGAGGGCCTTCACTAGAACCCAACCATGTGGGCCCCTGATCCCGGACGTCCAACCTCCATAACAGTGAGAAATAAGTTTGTGTATAAGACACCCAGTCTGTGGTATTTTGTGCCTGCACCCCGAACACACGGAGACACATATACCCAGCAAACGTGAATCAAATGAGTAGCTAGAGGGGCTAAGTTACTATTACACCAAGTAAACTTCAGAATGAGGATCATCACAAGGAAAAAGACAGAGTGACGTCATGAAATGGAGGTCTCATCATCGAGAAGATGAAAAAATCATGAACGTGCTTGCGTTTTTTTTTTTTTTAAAGATTTATTTATTTATTTATTTGACAGACAGAGATCACAAGTAGGCAGAGAGGCAGACAGAGAGAGAAAGGAGGAAGCAGGCTCCCTGCTGAGAAGAGAGCCCGATGTGGGGCTCAATCCCAGGACCCTAGGATCATGACCTGAGCCGAAGGCAGAGGCTTTAACCCACTGAGCCACCCAGGTGCCCCCGTGCTTGCGTTTTTAAAGCACAAGAGGTAAAAACTGATAAAACCAAGAACAAAGACAAACTGGTTATAACGAGAGCCCTCAGCATTTTCCTGCCCACAAAAAAAAGTAAAATGAAAAGTAAAAATGAAAGTACCAGTGGACAATACAATCAGACACTCTACGCAACACCTGAGCAGGACTCCCCACAGACATGACCTAACTGATACTTACAGAAAGACAGTGGAATAGACATTCTTCTGAAGTCACAGGCAGTGCTCACCAAGACAGGCCATACGCTGTGCCATAAAGTAAATCTCAGCGTCTAAAGGACTGAAACACACACTAGGTTCTCTGACCACAAAGAATTAAAATAGAAATGGGATGCACCGAGCTATCCAGGAAACCACAAAATGTTTTGAAATTAAATGACATTTCTAAATCACGTGGGGATCAAGGAAGAAACCACAAGAAGCTGAAAAGGAAAACACGGTGTATCAAAATTTGTGAGGTGAATCTAAAACAATGCACCGAGGGAAACTTCTATCATTAAACAGTTATATTAGAAAAGAAGAATCGTCTCCAATCAATGATCTAAGCCGTCACCTTAAGAAATTACAAAAGCAAAATCAATTTAAACCTAAGGCAAGGAGAAAAAGAATTAATGGAGGTCTGAAAAGAAATCAACTCAGTAGAAATCATAGAATCGCTACAAAGGAATCAATGAAACTAAGAATTGGTTCTTTGACAAGATCAGTAAATCTCATGGGTTTAGCCAGACTGGTAAAAATGAATGGGTGGCTCAGCAGGTTAAGTATCTGCCTTCGGCTCAGGTCATGATCCCAGGGTCTGGATGGAGCCCTGGGTCGGGCTCTCAGCTCAGCGGGGAGTCTGCTTCTCCCTCTCCCCCTGCTTGTGGCTCGTGCTCTCTCTCAAAGGAATAAAATCTTAAAAAGAAAAAAAAGTCGTTAACCCAAATGGCCCTGCATCTGTCAAAGAGAATGAATTCAATAAATCAAACACAAAATAAAAACCATTCCCTCACAAAAAAAAATTAAGGCTTATGTGGCTTCATTGTTTACATTCTAGCTTCCAGGTAACTGAAGAAGAGGTTAAACTTCCTAAAGCACGTTACAGAGCCTGCCACATCCTGACATCAAAGCAAGACACAATCTCTTAAGAATACAAATTACAGAGTGTGAAAAAAAAAAATAAAGGGAAATATCAGTATAAAGTAGAGTCCAGAGCCTAGAAGGGAGAGCCATACTGCTCAACATCAATTACAGGAAGGGCTGTCCATTATAGAGCCAAGAGAAGAAAAACCAACATGAAAGAACCTCAATTATAGGCCCCAACAGGAAAACATGTACATGGCATCACCTACAAGATATGGACTACTCGTGCAACTCAGCCAACCAGCAACTGTCATCACTCTGAACTCTGGCTGTTTCTCCAATGGACTTTTGTTCCAAACAACCCCTCCCGACTTCCTCCTTCTCCATGAAATGACGTTCCTCTCCTTTGTTTGTTGGACTTGCCTAGGATTTTGCCTTAGGTTGCTTGCTCCAATTTTCTAATTCCCTGCTATTCCTGAATAAACCCATTTCTGCTGGTAACGTAACTGGCTGTTTTACTTTTCAGGCTAACAAGAGCAATGTAACTCATGAACACAGATGCAGTAATCCAAAATAAAATGTTAGCTGTTTGAAACCAGCAATACGTACAGAAGATAAAATACCATGGTGAAATGGCATTTGCTCTACGGCTTCAAGATGGGTTGAGCGCTTGATAATCAATCCCTCTAACTGACCATAAAAACAGACTAAAAATATATGAGCACCTCAACAGATGCATAAAAAGCACTTGATAAAATGTACTTGATAAAAACGCCTAGTAAATCAGCTACAGAGAGGGATTTCTACCTTCGTCTCTTAGGGTGGATGTAACAAAACTACCACAGACTGGATGACTTACAAAAGCAAGAGAAATGTATTTCTTAGACTTACGGATGCCGGGAAGCCCAAGATCAAGGTGCCAGCAGATTCAGGATCAGGTGAGGCCCTGCTTCCTGCCACACAGACTGCTGACTTCTTGTCCTCACATGGCAGGAGGGCTGAGGGAGCGCTCAGGGGTCCCTTTTATAAGGTTGCAATTACCACACATGTGGGCTCCACACGCATGACCTGATCACCTCCCAAAGGCCCCACCTCCAATTACCATCATACTGGAGAAAGGCTTCACCATGAATGTTGGGGAGATGGCAACATCCTTAAACGGATAATTGGCAGCTACAGAAAGAGCTAAAGTGAATATAACCACGAATCGTGAAGGTGTGAATGCTTCCCTTCTAAGACAGGGAACACGGCAAGTGTGTGTGCTTTTGCCACTTCTAGTCAATAGTTTACTGCCTGTTCTAGCCGATAACAAAGTCCAGAGGAAAGAAAGATGTCACACTCATTACTCACAGGCAAACCTGAATCCCTAAAATGAATCCACAGAAAAGTTACCTGAAATAAGAGGCCAGTTTAGCAAAGTAACAAAATACAACATCAGTACAGTATCAGTACAATAGAGTCAATTGTTTCTCTATGCCAGCCATAAACCATCAAAAACAGACACTGTAAAAAGCAACACTACAAAGTACCACACTAAAAAACAGGAAGGAGAAGCGTGCCACCATGCCACCATCGTCCCCACTTCCCCACTACAGAGTTGTGGCTCAGAGGTTTGGAAGCAGGGAGCTCCTCCCGGAGGAATGAATTTCATTTTCAATGCAGTGTTTTGAAGGTTAGGCCCAGGGGCACTTTCAAAACAGTGGAGCCCGTGGAAATGGCAACCCATAGCATACTGGTGCAATTCTTGAACGTAGAGGATCAACTGTAGGCTGGCTGGATTACCTGAGACAATCAGGGAGAAGAGACAGCTGGAAGGAGCCTGCCTAGGGTCAGAAAAATAAAATCTCTAACACTAACGTGGACAGCTAGCCCTTCAAAGGAGCAGGGATTTCACAGGTTTCTATTATGAAGCAACATAGCCAGGGTATTGCTGAAAACAGCAGAAGCGGCCCCCAGTTAGTAGACCTGAACAGCTGGGTTTGGTCAGAGAAAGAGACAATCCAGGAGAGCCCTGCCCAAACCAGTCACCCCCGGGTGACAGTGGGCATCCCCGAGTCGTCTCTCCCTGAGGAGTAAAATCTGAAGCATAACACAGCTAGGATGGGGGCGAGGCTAGCGGGAGAGTAAGGAGTGAAAACAGACTCTAAATGAACCAGCCAGACACTAAACAACTAAACAAGCAAACGTCAGTAACAAACCCGGGAAGGGGTGGGATGGATGGTCCAGTACCCAGAACTGCTACAGTATTTTAGACAGTGTAGCAACCGGACTAGTTTAGACTGTCAGGTTTCCAGACAAGAAAAAAAAAAAAAAAAAAACCTGGGATACATGCAAAGAAACAGGAAAGTATGAAGAAGTGAGCCAAAGAAACTGCCTATGGTTGTGACCAGATGACAGATTTGACAAGGAATTCAAAGTTGCTGTTATACATAGGTCCGAAGAACAAAAGGAGACCACAATCAAAGTAGTGGAAGGTATGATGAAAATGTCACATCAAACAGAGAATAACAATAAAGAGAGAACAATTACCGAAAAGATCCGAATCGAAGTTCTGGAGTTGACAAGCGCAATAACTGAAGTAAAAAATTCACTCAAGGAGATCGACGGTAGTTGAGCTGCCAAAGATTTAGCCATCTTGAAGAAAGACAGATAGAGGCTGCAGAATCCGAAGAAAGAGAGGAAAACAAGTGTGGAAAATAAACGGAGCTGCAGAGAAATATGGGACGCTGTTAAGAACAACCACAGAGATGGGGCGCCTGGGTGGCTCAGTGGGTTAAAGCCTCTGCCTTCAGCTCAGGTCATGATCGCAGGGTCCTGGGATCAAGCCCCGCATCGGGCTCTCTGCTCAGCGGGGAGCCTGTTTCCCCCTCTCTCTCTGCCTGCCTCTCTGCCTACTTGTGATCTCTGTCAAATAAACAAATAAAATATTAAAAAAAAAAAAAAGAACACCCACAGAGATGCAGAAGAGTGGCAGAATGGAGACGGAAAGGAGCAGAAAAAACATTCAAAAGGATACTGTCTGAAAGCAGCTCAAGGAACCCCAGGCAGGACAAACGAGAAGCGATTCAGACACATCACAGCAAAAAATGCTGAAAGCCAAAGGCAAGGAGAAACTCTTGAAAACAAGAGAAAAGGACCCCTCACTTATGGGGGAAAGCCAATCAGATAAACAGATTTCTCAGCAGAAAAAAACAGAGGACAGAAGGAGGGGGATAATCATTCAAAATGCTCAGCAACCAACAATCTCACATCCAGTAAACTCTTTTTAAAAGTGAAAGCAACATTACCGAATCTGCTCATTAGTTCTAACCCTTGGTCTGGTGTGGTCTTTGTCAGAGTCTTCAGGGTTTTCTATGGATAAGAGCATGCCGTGCAAGCCTGGGATGCATGATGGCTAAGTACAATAATGCAGACACAGAAAGACAAACACTGCATTGTCTCACCTGTATATGCAATCTAAAACAGACTCTTAGAAGCAGAGCACAGAACAATGGTTGCCAGGGATTGGGGCAGGGGTGAACCGTGAGGTGATGGTCCAAGGTCCAAATGTATAATTATGCAAGAGAAATACGTTCTGGGGTTCTACTGCACACACCATGCCTCTCACTGATGATAACCGTGTTGTATACTTAAAATCACTAAGAGATGATCTTACGTTAAGTGTTCTTACCACTAATGAAAAGAATATAACCACCACACCCACAAGACAAAGGGGACGGGAGGAAACCCTGGAAGGTGATGGTTCCATCTATGTCCTAGATGGCATATAAGTTGTACACATGAAATACATACAGCTCTACCTATCAGTCATACCTCCATAAAGTGCACCTCTTTGTACCACTAATCATGGGTGTAATTTTTATGTTTCTTTGTATGATGGTTAGATTAACTACTCTCTGATGATTTGGCATAAACTGCACAAAAACAGGGAAGTGTCTTTATTAACGACATCTCCCAGGCACCCAACACAGTGTCCAGATAGTGGCTGGGAGCTCGGTGAATCAGTTAAATGAGTAGTCTCTCTCCCTATGCCTGTTACGCACTTACGCACAAACACACACGGTCACCTTTACACTCCTGCAGATCAGTGAGCAGTGCCTGGGCGGACACCCCGAGCTGGATTAGGACGTGGAGAAGCACCGGCAGTTTTGCTAGATGGTGGCTCTGAGCTTCTGTAAGGTGAAGCAACATGACTCTCAGCAGGGCTAAAAAGCTTTGAGTCTACGGTAAAGGCAGAGGCCTCTGCGTCTTCACACACTCAGTGTCCCCTTGTTACCACTGATGGTGGGTCCTCAGAATGTTCATCACCACTTGCAGTGATTCCTTCCCAGACCTTGGGCCGGGGTGCCCCCTCCCCACAGTAATGGAGCACACGATTTTCTTAGCAGAAAAGGCCAGAAAATAGGATGGTTGCGGTCTGTCCCCTCGTGAGGTGTTCTCTCACCTTTTATTCACTTCCATGTTTCTTCTTCGAGTCTCCCAACCCAACCTGCTAAGTCCCAACCAATGACTACAACACCTGTGCCTGCGGCTCACTTGCAATGTAGGGATCTGTTGGAGGAGAGCTGGATCTAACTGCTGTGCTGTGTATTTTCTGTTTTCTTTTCTGAATCCGTCAGCTTCCAGACATCAAGGAAAGGACTCCAACTGGCCCACAAAAGGAGAATGCTTCAGGTGAGGCTGCTGCTCTCACCCGCTCTGCGCCCAGCGCAGCGCAGCGCTGCCTCCTAAGAACCACACGTCGCCCTGCTGCACCACAGGGGCCAACGGAAAATAAAAGTCTAAGAAATCTTAGCACAGATACTCATCTCAATGGCACAACTGTCTCTTCCTTGGGATGCAAGCTGCTATCTGGCTTGATTCGGTTTTGGCCTGCATCCTCTGGGGTGATTTCACAGCACCTGCAGACTTAGCTAACCTTCCGCCCAAAGCTCTCTGCTTCCCCCACTGCTCCTCTCTACTGAACCATACATCTCCTCTCTCCATTAAATGCCCTGACTGGTGTTTCTCCTGGCAAGGATATCAAAGCTGGAGTCTTCATCAAAATGACTTAAAACAGGTAACAGAAACACTGGCTGTGCAATAATAGAGAAGATACAGCACATCGAACAGCGAACAAAACGTTATCTGCCAATTATCTAAGAGTTTCACGCTTAGGGAAAATGACTTAATGTGGTGTACTGTCCTCCAGGCTTCATTCTATGCATTTTTTAAAATTACGAGATTGGAGCGGGGAGGTCAACTACACTCTTTTCTCTGTTGTTTTACTTCCCAACATTATACCATAAACTACTGTCCATCATGATAGTAATGGTGACGTCCACATGTACAGGCCTTGATATGAACCAGGTACCCACTTACTGATGTGCCTAGAGTGACTCGACACCCCACAGTGTTTCATGCACTGAAGAGGCATCAAGATCAATCCATACCCAGATGCAGTGTAATCAGATTAAGCTGCTGCACACGTTCACCTGCCTTTTGAGCCAGAGGACACTGGACACTGAGGTGCGCTGCAGTTTAGGGGCAAATCCCAAGTCTCTTTATGTTTCTCTGACCTGGGTACAACCCCGACTCTGCCCTTGCTGGCTAGGTGGCTTCAGGGAAGTTATTTCCCCTCTTAACCTCTACGTGTCTCAGTCTCCTGGTTTGTAAAAAGGGGATGTTAACATTAAAAATATTTACCTCCCAGTGTTGAAGAGACTTTTAAATGACTTTTACAATTCTGTCTGTAGAGAAAGAGCTAAAAACAATGCCAAGCCTATAGTAAGCCTCCTGACGTGTGAGCTTCTACTCCTATGTCTCTTTACTTCTGCTTTCTGCTTGTGCCCCTCATCCTTCTCCTCCTGTTTGCCGTGACGTCTCTCCTCCCGCCCACGCCCCCCCCACACCTTCACCTCATCCTCCGCCTTTCCCTCCCCACTGCCCTTCTCCTCAGACTCTCCAAAAACACTCTTTACCATCTTCTCATGACGGAGCTCAGAAAATATCAATACATCAGCCTTTGTTAAATCAATAATGAATATTAGCGGAGGAGAAAAATCCATACAATAAAACTGGACAGGTGAAAACTCCATGAGAAATGAAGTCTTGCCGATGACAATTTGACTAGTAACAGTTTCCTATCTTTCCCAGGTTCAGGTTCACCTGTGACCATCTGATGCAGGAGAAGTGGATTCAACAGAACTAACAGCAAGAAAAGAAGTCACGTGATGAGGGTCTCTGGCCTTGAAATTTCTCTCTTTGACATGATTATGCAAATTCATAGACTCGTGTTCTGTCCTTACCCAGTGACCACTTACTTTTCCAACCTTCGTACAAGACATATGAACAGGTCATTTGTTCTAACTTCCTAGAGAAGTTTCCACTCAGGCTTCATAATAACGCTTAAGGTTGGCCGAACACTCACTACGGTAAGGAAAAACACGCCCTCCCCTGGGCACCCACCCCCCACCCCTGACTTGACTCTGGAGTCCCTGAGGAGCTGACGTGATAGTGCCAAGTCCCTCCGGTGAGCCAGAGGTAGTCTTGACACCATGTGTCTGGAACACGCTTCAGGGAAATGTGAGAACAACAGGAACAGCAGCTAGAACTCACTGACAGCTCTCCACATGCCAGGCACTGTCCTGACAACTTTCCTTGTCTTAACACAGTCAGTGCTCTAAACTGCCCCAAGAAGCAGCTCCGCTTAGCATTAACTAGTATTTCCATGTTGCTACATGAAACGAGGCTCCCGGATGTTAAGCAGCTTGCTCAGTGTCGCCCAGCTGTGAGGGCTGGAGGCACGGGTCTGAAGGCATTGTGGAAAACTCACCCCGCTGTGTATTTGTTCAGTCAGTGGTAAGCTCCAATGGCCAGTGCAAAGTATGTAGAACAACGGCTAGCACAGACCACTAACCGGTTGCAGAGCACGGAAGCACACAGTAAACAGAAATGTGAGTGCAACAGCAATCACGTAGACGGAAGCTCGACTGGACTGGATTCTGGAGACTTTCTGCAAACAGTACTCTCAGAGCCTCCTTAGTACAGCAGACAGCATGCCCGTCTCCTAGCTGACGGTGTTGGGTCTGTGCATCAGAGAAGGCACCAAAAACCGGTGTCACTTCTGTGCACCCTCACAGAGGAGAGAGAAGCCTGGCGGCAAGAAAAATAGCACCATTCCCCTGCTCCAGTAGTTCCCAGACAAGCTGTCCACATGAGTCAGAACCCAGGAACTCTTAAAAAAATGCACATGCTATGATCCACACCCAGTGAATCTCACTTAGTGTGGCCACAACGGTGCCCTAGAATCTGTGATTTTTTTTAACTCTGCCTAGGAAACACTCAAGAACTTAATTAAGCCCCTTTGGGAGCAAGCCTGTCTCCAACGTACTGACTTTCTGGACAGATACACACACGAGAAGACCAGCCTGAAAGCAGGCAAGATGACAGGACATAAAGAACACAGTGTGAGAGTCAAAACAGGGGTAGGGCGGTGGATTTCCTGAGAAGACACCATGACCCCACTGGCCTTTCTCCCTGAAGGGTTCTGTCTATCTCAAAACCATTCTCTTTGAGGCCAGTGGGTGGCGGTGGTGACAGGAGATGACATTTAGCTCCTATGACAGCACGGGCTTTTCTCAGGGACCACGTAATCCATATGATGTGAGGTTATGCGATCTATTATCCCCACCTCCCCTCAGCCTTCGGTGCATTCTTGCACCCACACTCCATTCCACGTCAGCCTGGAGCAACCAGAACTTGGGGCCAATGTCTTCCCTTCACCTGCCAGAAACCTGCCCCTGACCTTAGAAGATCGTCTCCCTCTTCTCCTTGCGGCTGTCTGTCTGTGATCTCATCTGCTGTCCCAAACAGGACAGTAGTTTTCAAGCCCTAGCCCAGCCCCTCACCCTGCTGTCCGCACCTGGAAAGGCTTCTCATCAATGAGGAGAACCCCAGGTCCAGAGCTAAGGGCCATGACTACCACAAAACCATCCTGGGCACTGACATCCCATGGCACTGGTGACCACTGAAACACAGCTTTACCTCACACCCCCGCTGTCCCTGAGACGTTTTCTCATCACCGGAAGCACACAGAAGAGGAAGGTGCCCAGAATCCTTCCTGGAAGGTACTGTGCCCTACTCCATGCTGCCACGCTATTTCCTCTGACCAAATGCAGACAAGGACCACAACCTTCCTATCCTTCGTCTGTGAATACCAGGCTTTGGGTGGGACGGGGGTACCTGCATAAGACCATCTTCTTGTGGTTTAAAACCATATCATACGTAGTATTTAAACCAAAATTAAAATACCGGCACATTTTGAAAAGTTCAGAGGGCAATTTTGATTGCTGAAATGATGAAAGGGTGGTACTGGCATGCAGGAAGGCAAAGTTGCAGGGATGCAAATCTTTTTTGCAGAGACTTCAATACACTGGATTTTCCATAAATGTAACTTCCCTGTAAACTGAGGGAAACTGGCACGAGGTTTTACCTGGAAAGGTACCAATAACCCTTGACCGTTTTGGAAAACACATCAGCGAAAGCCATTCCCTTCTTGGGTTGGAGTCTGCGACCACATGCCAGTATCACTCGATAGCTGCAGCGGGACATGGAGGAAACAGGATGACGGGAACCCAAGTGTACGGACCAGATGGATCTTCCGCAGGATATGCTGGGAAAGGACGGGAAGAATTCAGTGGGAGATGTTCATCCTGTGATCTGTCAGGAGTGGCTGAACAAAACCGGCTTAACCGCTGCCACTTTGTTTCCATGTCTGTCTCCCTCACCAGAGTCTTACCTCCTTCTCGGAAGGCTAGAAACAACACCCCGCTCATCTGGGTGCCCTCGGGCCAGAGGCCCTGACACTCAACAGAAGGCCAGTCCACACCTGTGGAACTGAGGGACTGGGAATGGCTGGACCCCGCGTCATAATGACGAACCCGCGAGAGAACCATGTCCGGACTGAAGCACGTCAGGCTGTGGAGGGTGGGATGCAAGTGCCACAGGTCTCCGTCTTAAGACCCCTGCAGCAGGGTCACAGGAGCCTGCGGTACTCACCTCCATTACATCCCTCAGGGGTCCCCGATTTGACCGGCTAAAACAATTCTCACCAACCATAAAAGTCTTACATAGAAAAAGAGATAACTTACTGCCGAAGTGTTTTATGAACCTTGTTCTTAGCCGGCTAAAACAATTCTCACCAACCATAAAAGTCTTACATAGAAAAAGAGATAACTTACTGCCGAAGTGTTTTATGAACCTTGTTCTTAGCCGGCCTGAGGCACAAATTCGGGCACAGCACACTCTGGTCGGCAAGCAGAAGCTGACCCGAAAGTCTTCCAGGCGAGGCAGTGTCAGGCTAGTCAGAGAGCACACACAGGATGTGTAATCGCAGAGGGCACACGGGACACTCCTGAAACAGAGTTTACAACTGTTAGGGAGCCCAGAGCTAGACACACATGAATCAGGCGATGCAGCTCACCAGGGCCTCGACGTGGCCTCCCACCATGGGACCTTCCCCTCCAAGACTCCCCGTCCACTTGCTATATTCATCTGAGCCCTTGGTTTCAGAGGGCTGCCTGGAGGTAGTCGGTTCCAAAAGTACGGACTGTCCACAACACCAGTTCACCCTCTTTCCGAGGGAGGAGGTCACAGGGAAGCGCTGTGCGTGCAAAGCCCGAGAGCTGGGGGGAATGCCTGCTGTCCCACACTCAGAGCTATGGCGGGTGTGGTGGGGGGATGTGGGGGGATGAGCAGCCAGTTTGAATCAAAGTGCTCGCAGCCACTTGGAAAGATGGCACCGCGAGTATTTTCTTTCTTTCTTTCTTTCCTTTCCTTTTTTTTTTTTTTTTAAAGATTTTATTTATTTGACAGACAGAGATCAGTAGGCAGAGAGGCAGGGAGAGAGAGATGGGGGAAGCAGGATCTCTGCTGAGCAGACAGCCCCATGCCAGGCTTGATCCCAGGCCCGTGGGATCAGGACCTGAGGGAAAGGCAGAGGCTTTAACCCACTGAGCCACCGAGGTGCCCCACAGCCAGTATTTCTTTTAAAAGGTTTCCAGGAACAGTCTGGGCAAACAGAGGTCATTAATGTCTTTGC
The DNA here is from genome assembly GCF_922984935.1 of Meles meles. Lineage (NCBI taxonomy): Eukaryota > Metazoa > Chordata > Mammalia > Carnivora > Mustelidae > Meles > Meles meles. Next base: position 46,141,627 of record NC_060087.1, on the reverse strand, counting down.
TTCCTCCCTCGGCCTCTCCCCAGGTGCTTAGGTTTGGGCTTTCTCCAAACCAGTGTACGATTCTGAAATCGAACCTTTCCGTTTCTTTACTTATCCCCTACTCTCCTCCAAACCCTTTGTATGGAGGGGCTGCTCTCAAAAGGGACAAAAGCATTTTCATAGAAAAACCTATTGCGTAACCACAAAGACTTGTGATCATTAGGAACCGTCAGGATGAGATCCTGAATTTTCAACATTTTCAGAATGGGTTTACATCACCTCCTGTCCCTTTTGTCTCTCTCATTCACACAGCGACCAGACCAGGCTAGACTAGGTCGTCCTTCCCTTGCTGGGCGTGCCGCTGCATTGAACAGCGGCCCCGCCTCACATCTTGAATCAATTTTCTCAATACATCCAGACGCTACAACGATCGATCGAAGCCATTTTGAAATCCTCCTTTTTCCCCTCTCATTGAAAGCTTATGCAAAGGGCTAGCAGTAAACTGACACTTACCGGGTGACCACACAGGGGCCAGGGGCCTTTCTGGTGGGAATGCTGGGAGAGGCAGCCACAGCAGCAGGAAGCAAGGTGAAGAAAAGGCTGGAGTGCCTTCCCGCGTCTCTGCCTCTAGTTTATGGAAAGCTTTTTCTGGCTCAGGGAGCTAATTAGTTTCCTCCCACATGGGAGGAGAGAGCAAGTTAAACCTGCAACATTTTTGGCTGACCCAAAGCTCACCTTTGGGAAGGTTTGTATCCTTTCCCCTGGCCCTGAGAAAATAAAGCGCTAAGTCACAAGGTGGCTATAGGAGTTCTGCCACGGTTCCATACCATGGGTACATCCACAGTCACTGGGGCACAAAAGGTTCATCATCTCTACCACATCACCCTTCCCTTACTCAAAGAAGTCTTTCACCATATTTTAGTTGAGTCAGGGTCTTCTCGCTAGTGAGTCCCACGGCCACCACCGCTGTTTCCGATGTCCCAAGAACCCCCTTCCTTTTGGGGAATCCCCAGGAAGGCCCAAAGGACTCAGCACACACAGTCATTCATCCTCAGGGCTAAGATTTATTACAGCAGAAGGATACAAAGCAAAATCACCCAAGTAACAACTGGAGGAAACCAGTGCAAGCTTCCAAGAGTCCTTTCCCAGTACAGTCGTAGTTTGTGCCTCCAGCAACAGATCATGACGTCACACACGAAATGTTGTCGACAGGGAACTCACGACTAACACCGTGTGGGGAGGTTTGTTTTGGGGGCTGGTCACGTAGGTACTCTCCGTGTAGGACGTACCAAGATTTCAGATTTCCAGAGGGAAAGCAAGTGTTCAGCATGAAACATATCGCTTGGACAGTTTAGGAAGAGTAAAGCATCCTGCTTGGGTAGGGAATGGTGGGAAGCCTTCCGACATTCAAGTTCCCGGATGCAAGGTAAGGGCCAACATGCCGATCTCTGCAAGGATAGTGGTCTCAGGCCTGCTCTGTTAACTCTTCTCTGCACAACACCCAACAGCAAAAGCTTCAAGATACTTAACCAGGTCAGAGAGAACAGGAGGATAAATGAACAAATCTACAAAATGATAGCTGTAGAGTTCAACACTCACTCAGTAATATCAGAAGGAACAGAAGAAAATCAGCACTACGTAGATGAACCGAACAACACTGTGAACTACCTGGATGTAAGTGACAAGTACGGAACCCTTCCCATAGCAGCGGCAGAATACACATTTTTTTTTCAAGGGCACAGGGAGTTTCACCAAGGTACTCTGCATCCTGGGTCATAAAAGAAATAATTACAAATGATAAAACAGTTGAAATTATACAGAGAATGTGGTCTGAGCGGAAGAAACTTCCAATATGTAGCAAAAGTGAAGAGGAACATCTCCCAATACAAGGAAATTACACCACATGCTTTGCAATAATCCATGGTCCAAAGGGCAAGTCTCAAGGGAAATTAGGAAATGTTCTGGATACTAACCCTTCATTAGATGAACTGAATGGAAATGAAAACACAACACATTCAAATCTGCAGGATGCAGCTACCCCAGCGCTTAGTAGTAAATGTACAGCATCAAATGTTTGTATTAGAAAGAATCAAGGATCCAAATCAATAATGAAAGCTTCCCCCTTAAGAACTAGAGAAAGAAAATAAAAATAAACTCAAAGCAAGTAAATAAGGGAAACAGACATTACAGCAGATACCAGGAAAAGAACAGTGGACGAAACCAAAAGCTGGGTCTTTGAAAAGGTCAATAAAATTCCTAAGTTTCTATCCACACTGAGGCAGAAAGAAAGATAAGGAAAGATACAACTTAAGACTATGAGGAAAGAAATAGGTTACAGATGCCACAGAAATTGAAAGGATTCTAAGAAATAACTCTGTGCACCTACATTTGGTAACTTAGATCAAACAAACAATTGCTTGAAAGGCACAAAGTATTAAAACTCAACCAAAAACAAGCAAACAAACAAACAAAAATCAACAACAACAAAAAAGCCCAACCCACCCAGATAATCTGAGAAACAAACATTAATTTAAAATTTTTATCTTTTAAAAACTTTCAGGAAAGAAATCTCCAAGCCCTGCTGGTTTCTCTGGAAAATCCCACCACACATTTAAGAAGAAATAACAGTAATTCTATACAACCCCTTCGAGGAAATAGAGGAGAGGGAACATTTCTTGAATCATTGGATCGGATCAGCATTACCCCGAGGCCAAAATCGGACAAAGACAGTACTAGCGCAACAAATTCAATAATATACAAAAACAGTAATACAACACGATCCAGTTGGGTTTATCCTGGAAATGCAAAGGCAGTGCAGTATTCAAAAACTCAATGAATAGGGGCGCCTGGGTGGTTCAGTTGGTTAAGCGTCCCAAGGCTTTAACTCCTGGTTTTGGCTCAGGTCAGCATCTCAGGGTACTGAGATGGATGGAGCCTTGCCTTGGCTCTATGCTCAGCGGGGAGTCTGCTTGTCCCTATCCCTCTGCTCCTCCCCCCACTCCTTCTCACTCTCTCTCTTTATAAATAAGTAAATAAATCTTCTAAATAGTCAAATAATAAATTACATTAGTGTATCAAAAAAAAAAAAAAAGAAAAGAAAGAAAAAGAACCACACGACCATTATCAATTCATTCAGAGAAAGCATTTGACAAAACTCAACAGCCATTCATGATAAAAACATTCAGCAAACCAGGAATAGAAGTGAGTTTTCTTAACCTGGATATAAAGTATCTTAGAAAAATACCTACACCGTCCATTCTACCTAATGGAGAAAATCTACATACTTTCTCCCAAAGGCAGGAATGAGGCTAGGATATCCACCCTCCCCTCTGTTACTGAGTATTTGCTGGAAGTCCTAGCCATTCCACAAGGGAAAGAAAAAAGAAAGATCCGGAAGGAGGACATAAAATTATTTCAATTCACAGATGACATGGTTATGTACATAGATAATCCCATGAAATAAAACAACCACCACCACCACCACCACCTCCTAGAACTAATAAGTGCAGTCAACGGTTGCTGCAGCATACAAGCTCAACACAAAAAGTCAAGCAAATTTCTACATGCTAGCAACGAACAATTACCTAACAAAACAAAAGCAGAAATCACTCGCACATACCACTTTCGACAGCTTCCCTCCTCAAACCTTGCGAAACGTACACAGAATCCGTGTGCCCTAAACCACAAAAAGCTGAGGAAAGAAGTATAGGAAGACCTGAATAAATGGAGACACATACTGCGTTCAGGGGCTGATAAAGTCAGTATAATTTAGATGTCAATAGGTCCCAAAGAGATCCCTCATTTACTTATTTTTAAGATTATTTATTTATTTATTTGACAGAGAGAGAAAGAGAGAGAGATCACAAGTAGGCAGAGAGGCAGGCAGAGAGGGAGGGGGAAGCAGGCTCCCCGCCGAGCAGAGAGCCTGATGTAGGGCTCCATCCCAGAACCCTGAGACCATGAGCTGAGGCGAAGGCAGAGGCTTAGCCCCGCTGAGCCATCCAGATGCCCGGGGATCCCTCATTTAAATACAGTTCCAACTAAAACTCCCAGTGGGACTTTTAGGAAATATACACTGATTATGCAGTTTAGGTGGAAAGGCAAAGGAGCTAGAACAGTCAAATAATTTTGAAGAAGAAAAAGAAAACTGGAGGAGTAACACCAATTTTATGATTTTCTATGCAGCAACAGCCAAGATATGGAAACAACATCTGTGTCCATGGAGGGATCCACGGATCCTGAAAATGTGCTATAGATACACAACAGAACATTTGGATATACAAAAGAAGAAAATCCTGCCTTTTGCAACTACAGGGATCGACCCTGAAGACTTTATACTGAGGTAAGTCAGAGAGAGAAAGACAAACACTGTATGTTCTCACATATATGGACATTTAAAAAGCAAACTCATACAAAGAGAGATGAGAATGGTGTGTGCCAGAGGGTGGGGGGAAACGGTGGTTCTGGGTACCAAATTCCAGCCATAAGAGGAATAAGTTATGGGGATCTAATGTAATATAGATAGCATGGTGACCATCATTCCCAATACCGAATTAGATATGGCAAGTTAAGAGACTAGATCTTACATGTTACCACCACACAAAAATGGTCATTACGTGAAAGAACAAGAGTGTTAACTAACTTTACATAGTAAATATTTTACAGCATATACATGTATCACATCATCACCTTGTATACCTTCAGTTTACTTACGTTATATATCAACAGCACCTCAATAAAGCTGAAAAAACAAAATTATCCCCAATATGTTCCAGTGGGAGCCCCTTCAAGAGATTTTCTGTGTCCTTCTGACATCAGCCAATCCTTCCTTGACTTGCCCCTTATTACTGGTACCACAAGTTGAGCCAGGCTCATTTCTCCTTTCCCTCTGCCATCCCAACACACACGCGTATCTATCAATCACACATCTGTATCTATCAATCTATGAGCATACGCACACGTACATTCTGAAAAGCACGAGTTCACATGCTTAAGAACTCCAATCCCAATGTAACACCTCAGAAATTGTTTTCTTCAGTGAGAGTCATGTCTCCCAATATCCTTCCTCATTAACTGAGCTGACGAATCCCACTGGATATAAGCCATACCACGTGCACAGCAGAGGCGCCCCCTCACATGCTCTGCCAAACCACTCCCCGACCTTGACCACTGTACACCACTCCAGCTGGAATCCTTGAGCCAGTAAGCCTTCTCCCCATCCAACTCCCAGGGACATCGTCCTCACCACCGTAGGCTCTGTCCCCCATACAGCCTGCTCCTATGTATGGATGCCCTTCTCCCTGTGCCTGGGCTCTGACTCCTCAAGCGTCGGATGCCCCTACACACATACACTTGCCATGCTCTGTAGCCACAAATGGCTTTAGGGCTGAACTGCTCAGGTACCGAAGAGAAGAGAAGGGAAAGAGGTGAATACATCTCAATACAATCAGTTAATTAAGGTGAACTGGGCCAAATCTGGGCAGTACCACGAAGCCAGTGCTTTTTGCTTCTTTTTTTTTTTTCTCACTGCTCTCCACCTTTCTTTCTTTTTTTTTTTAATATTTTATTTATTTGACAGAGAAATCACAACTAGGCGGAGAGGCAGGCAGAGAGAGAGGAGGAAGCAGGCTCCCTGCGGAGCAGAGAGCCAGACATGGGGCTCGATCCCAGGACCCTGGGATCATGACCTGAGCCGAAGGCAGAGGCTTTAACCCACTGAGCCACCCAGGTGCCCCAGCTCTCCACCTTTCTCTTTCTGCCTCTCTTCTCTACCCCTGTGCTTTCTCAGTCCTGTCCTCCATCAAGTGTAGAAAGGTAATGAGGGTCGTGATTCCCGTATGATCATTTCTATGAGCTGGCTGGCTGACATCCACTGTGAATTGCGTCCACCCTGCAGCCCCGACACTCAAGCCCTCTGTCTCTCGTGACCGAGCACAAGGTTCCCCCCTCTTTTAGCAATTTCAGGTGTAGCAGGAGAGCAGATTCTGTGTACTTCTTGGAGCCTTGCGTCCTTTGTGAAAAGGGGATGAAGACCACCTCTCTCTCACAGGTTGTGGGAGAAACAGACACCACCACCAGACACCTTTCGATGAGCTCTGTGTGTCAAACCCTGTGACGAAGACTTTGAGCAGCATCACAGGAATCTTTGATGTCCAGGAACACACCCAGTGGATGTCCCCTCAGCACTATTGCACCCGCTGTACCTTCTTCCTGTGATGTTCTAACAAGGCAGGTGGTTCCATGGCCTGCTCCTTCATTTCCTCAGTCCTCTGCTCAGTCATTATGGTGTGAGGGAGTCCTTCCCTCATCACCCTGAATAAATAACAACATGCTCCCCACAAACTCTTTCCTCTAACTGGCCTTACCTTTCTATGTAGCACTTGCCACCCTCTGGTAGTCAATATATTTTTACTGGCTAACTCTTAAATGTGGGACTTTGTCAGTTTTGTCCTGTATTCTATGTGCTCCTAGAAAAGTACTCAGGCTCACAGCACGGTGATCAGAAAATTCTTGGGGAAGGATGGCTGGAAGTCAGGACATCTACACTTCTAAGTTGCACAGGTACCCTCCAGGGCAGGCACTGGCCCCACTTTTTTTGGACTGCGGTCCATATTTAGGCTTCAGGAGACAGGTGACTTGCCCAACGACACAAACAGGACCTGGGGCTCTGGACTTTGGCATCACATCTGCCAGGTTCCAAGACCCTCAGTTCCTGGACAGAGACCTCAAAACTACAAAGGTAAAAGATTTCACTTCTAAGACACAGACCCCCAAACAGCTCAGATAGAAACAACAAAAACAGATCACTGAACACAACCTAAAAAGCATTCCAAAAATCTCTGCACAAAGAGCTCACAGCTGGAGTCACAGACTCCCCAAAGCAACAGAGATCACACACACTGAGACAACTCCCACACCTCAACAGGCCAACGCCTCCACTCTAGGACACAAATTAAATCTGCTCAGATATGTCACATCTTAGAGAGACTCCCAAATCATGCAGACACCTCCCAGGCTAATACAAAGACCTCCACAAAGAGAGAAAGACAGAAGTTCAAGTAACTCGGAAACATCACAGAACCTTCCGATAAAGCCCCCAGACAAATCAGAGAACCTACACCTTGGACACAGACGCCCATACAGCTCAGATCCTGAAGACAGTGCCCCCCCCCCCCCACCCCAGGCAGCTCATGGACGTCACAACTTAAAACCCAGCCAGAATCACAAACAGCTTAGACACCTCACACCGCAGGGTGCAAATGCCAACGTAGAGATCTCAAAGCCAAGGCCACCAATGCACAAGGCGCTCAGAAAACGCACCCCCCGATATACAGGCGCACAGAGCCTACGACACTTTATCCAATGACGTACACAATCCACTCCGATATCCAAAAGGCTCAGAAAGATCAAATGTACCCAAACTGCATCTGTACTGACCTACCTAGAGCGATGCACATCCCCAAACTGCCTGAGACACTTCACTTCCTAGGTAGGGACGCCAACCAAGCGCACACACCTCGCCCTGACCATTAATTGATCGCATCTGTACGACTGAGGCGCCCTGCCAGACGGGCCCGAGTAGGCTTGTGACCGTGTTAGGTCTGAACAAGACTGAAAGAGCTCACGTGAAGACGGTACAGTCACCGCTCGTGTCCAGCGCCAGACACTGGCTACAAGCCAGCTGTTGCGCCGAACTTCGCCACCGACTAAGGCAGCATCTTCATTCCCTCGCAGCAGCAGGTCTCCGAAGCGTTCAACTCGCAGAAAAATTCTACACTCCGGAAGGCACGGACGCACGCACGCACGCACGCACGGACGCACGCACGCCAAAACACCTCCCCCTGTGCTCCAGCTCAGCCGTCGTACTACCCGTCCCAGCCCGATGACCAATGGGAACTGGGTACTCGATGACAGAGGCGGGGACTAAGGGTTCGTCCGGAGGCACTGTGCGCCCGGAAGGGTTTACTCTGATTAACTCTCCGGAACCAGTCACCACCTAGAAAGTCGCCGTCCCGCCCCCTACAATGGAGAGCCAATCACTCGCCCTGTTGTTGCCCAGCTGGACGTGACCATGTAGAGAGGGCGAAGTGAAATGACGGCTGCGGCCTCGGACCGACTGTCCACCCTGGCTCAAATGCGCCGGGAGAATGGAGTGGAGCGGGTGGGGAAGGGCTCGGAGGCGTATTAGCGCCTCCGCTGGGGACCGTGGCTAATGTAGACCTTCGGTGTAGTCTCCTACTCAGTGGGTTATCGCAAAACCGGACCCCGCGTCTCTAGTGGTACCTCCCTGCTCAGATGGTCCTACCTCGGTGCCCCTGGGAGGTACTTCCGGAGCGTCTTCCTGCTCCACCTGGAGCGCCCCTTAGTGGTGCGAACCTGGCATGGCTGGTCGATGCGGAGGTCCATGGGCTCTTCCAGGCTGGCCCCAAAGGGAGGGAGGGCAAAGCCAGGATGCAAACCCCACAGCTCACTGCAGTCTTGGACTCGGGGGAAAGTCTTGCTAAGCTGAAGTTTACGCCCCCCTCCCTCCCCCCAGTGGCCACCATTGTACCAGGGAGCGTTATAAGCGTTTTTAATGTGCTGGGAGTTACGCTGGCTTGTGTCTCCCTGGGCAATGCAGAATGGGTCCAGTGGGGGTGTTAGAGGCCTGGTGTGCGGCAGGCCTCTGTGGTTGACTATCAGGAATAGATCAGAGAGATAGCAGGATCTTTGGTTTTGTTAGGGAAGGAGCCATCTCCCAGGAGCCCCGAGGACACCGAGAAAGTGAGGTAAAGACCGCAGACCGCCGACTCCGTCACCATCCTGTCACCCCTGAACATGTTCCCTAGGAGAAGCCGTTACCCTGTGTGGCTTTGGGTCTCATCGCCCGCCGTGCATTTATTTATTCATTCTCTCATTCATTCATTAATTCCCTTCAAATTAGGTGTCAGGCCATATAATGGATGTTAGGAATACAATTGGATGGATATAGGAAAAAGAAAGAAAACCTTGCTTTCATGGAGCTTACATTCTATTGGGATCATACAGCACAAAAATGTTAGGAAGTTGTCAGGTTTTGGCAATTGCGATGAAAATGAAATCAGCAAAATGAAATAGAGGGGTGAATTTCTAGAAACACGTCAAGGAACTTCTTTCAAAGCATGTGATCCTCGAACAGACCCCTAAAGGAGACGAATATCTGCAAGAAAAGTATCCCAGACAGAGGTAGGAGCCAGTGGAAAAGGGCAGGAGTGGAAATTGGCCCAGGGTGTATATGGCACTGTGAGGTCTGTGGCTGGCTCAGCTTGGCTGAGGGAGAGAGGTAGGAGATGAGGTCCGAGGGGCCAGATCTCGTAGTGCCTTCAGGGCCAAGGTGAGGACTTTGATTTACTCTGTGAGCCCTGGAGGTTTGGTTTCAGTGTTTTTTTTTTTTGTTGGCTGGTTTGTTGTTGTTGTTGTTGTGTTTTGTTTGTAGTAGAAAAGCCACTAGGGTTCTTTCAGAAGCCAGAAGCCCAGGGCACCCAGTTCATGGGAAATTGCTCCTTGCTTGCCCCAAAGGAGAACCTTCTCTCTACCCTCCCTGCAGCTGAACATGCCTTCCTCGGACAGTTCCACAGACTCATGAGCATCCCCTCCGTCCCCACGGTTCCCCCTGAACAGCCATGTGAGAGGATGATAGCCTCAGGAGAGGCCAAGCAAGGGCCTCTGGCATGACTGAGGTCCCACACAGGTGGGTGGGCAACAGAGACAAAGTTACAGGCACAGAGAAGCCAGAGAAAGAAGAGCATTAGGGAGACCAGGACAGACACTCTGGCCGCACACTCTCCCCACTGAATTAGTACCCACCTAGGGGCCCCCAGCTCTGCTACTAGAGGATGTGCCTGTCTCTTCAGAGAAAAAGATGCCCCTGACGTAATAATTCAGCTGTCTGTGATCTGGGCCTCAGTCACACTGCCTTGACCCACATTGGGACGCTCTGCTCCTCAGGACAAGGACACACTTCAGTTACGGGGAGTCTTATGCTGTACACATGGCTCCTCATACTCCCTCATGCCCTTGATGACCCTCCTGCTGATTGCAGTGCCCCAAAATGCTGCAAGGAGCGAAGCGAAGGCAGGCATCTCTAGGTTTGCTTGAGGCTTTGTGCAACGTGATGCAGCGAGGTACTTCCCTCACCTCTGTACCTTCCACCCCCACATCATACATCAAGCACTGAGCCAGGGAACAGGGTGTGTGCGGGAGTGATGGAGAGACAGACATCCTGAAAGTGAGTCGGTTACATGGTCCTCGTGGCCTTGGACAACCCTCACCCTTCCCCCTTCCTGGTCACCCCCTACCAGGTGTTGCCGTGAGGAGCTGTGCCTGCCTCCTTCAAATAGCTTAAGTCACATCCAGTTTCTCCCTCCTCAGGAGCTGAGATTGCCTTTCCTCCCTCGTCTTCAGCCCCCTCATGTGCAAATGATGACCTTCTCCTTGGGTGTTGGGCAAATTAACTGAGTTGGTACGTGTACATCGGTTTGTGACAGGGGTTGGCCCCTGGCAGGGACGGGGATAATGTTGGCTGATATGCGTCTTATCTGTATTGTTACCACGGGTTCCTAGGAGCGGCACATGACTGAGGAAAGGCCCTCCCTGAGGATGGGGAGCCGAAGCTTTCATCCCTGTGGTAGCAGGCCAGGCATGGGGGACAGCGCAGCAAATGTGAAGGCCCAGGTCTAGCGCTAAGCCCTGTGTGACTGAGGTCCATCCTGCCTTCCTCTCAGCCACATTCTCAGATGCAGATACTTGAACAGCTCAGAGACCCAACTCTCTGGACAAAGACCACCCCCCTCCCCATCCTAAATAGTTCGGAGACCTCATACCCTCGGATAGAGACTCACAAATCGTTCGGAGATCTCTCATCCTGGACACCAACCAAAAACAGCTTGAGGCTTGTTACACCTGACAACATAATGCCAACTCGCTGAGAGGTTTCCTAGTCCTAGGAACAGCTGCCCTTCTGCTCAGAGGCCTCCCGCACCCACTCCCAGAGCCTACACGCTGCACCCAGTGACACAGAGCCGCAAATCTGCAGCTCAGGGCTACTGTGTGGGCAGTGACAGTGACTCTGTTCCGTCCACCCTGTGGGGGACAGGCCTGGTGTCTTGCCGTGCGTGCTATCTGCAGTCACCACGGTGTCACCCAGAAGTCTGGTTCATGTTAGGGCCAATTTAATGTTAAAGCCTGTTTAACTATTAGGGCCTGCTTAGCCAGAGCAACTCCATATTGCCTAGGTAGCTATACTGTTGTTTACATCCACGGACTTCATTCTGGGAATAAACGCCCCAGTAGTTCCTGGTATGGTTTCGGGTATCGATTCCGAGAGTAAATGCCTTAACAAGAGAAGTCACGTACATTGGGTCTGCGGTTATGCCCTATAAAACCAGCCTGTGAGATCGGGAGGGGGTCGCTCTCTTCGGAGGCAGCCTTGGCCGGTCAGTCTGACTTCTAATGCTTGGCATAGAATAAAGCTTCACATAACTTTAACTTTGTCTCAGTCTCATTCTCCTGGCCAGTCAATCTAACTTCTAATGCTTGGCATAGAATAAGGCTTTGCATAACTTTCACTTTGTCTCAGTCTCGTTCCCTTGATAACGGACCACAACAGTTCACCCCAGGGCTGGGGAGTTCTCTGGGACTGAAGGGTTCTGAGAGTGACCTCTCAGGTCTGGATCCTGGGGATGACCATGATGTGACCCACTCTTGTCACCTCTGGTCACATTGGCTTCTGCGTCCTGCCCCTCGGGGTGTTAGGGTGAGTCCTGGGTGCAAAAGGAGACCCATGGATCCTGTCATCTCTGCCATCTCTCAGCACCCACTGTAGGATACTGTATCGTGGAGAGTGGAGAGGCCTTTCCTTCTCACGGCCTCTGCCCTCTCCCCTTAAATCCCCTGAACAGTCCTTTCCTTTCTCCAAACCTCCTCTTCTGGTGGCAGCTGCTACACCCCTTCTCTCTGCAGTCAGCTCTCTTTTCCCCTTGCCAGCCACCAGGCATCCCCTTCCACCCAGGAGCCTCTTTAACTCCATTCCCGAACCCTAGTCAAGGGGCCTCGGGTACACCCCACGTCTGCCATTTTCATCCTGTCAACCAGCACCCCAGCTCTGCCTGAGAGCACCCACTCAGGACCTCTCCTGTTCCCTGCAAGTGCACAGCATTGTCCAGGACAGAGCTCTTTGCTTCGTCATGCAGGGCTCTGTCATAACGTCCCTGTTCGAGAGGAACTGAAATTCTCCAGGATTCAGGTGAAATTCCAGCCCCACACTGGGAGTCCCGGGCAATGAATTCCCCAGGGCTGAGGGTAAAGGGAAGGTTTTCTGAGAGGAGGCGCTGCAGTATCCCATCAGGAGGCAGGATGACACTGTGCAGGGCTGGGGCTGTGAGCACAGAGAAGTTCATCTGGGAGGGACTGGGGCCTCATGATCACATTAGTGTTCCTTTTTAGCCTCTGGCCAGCTGTGCCCCAGGGCAGCTGGACAACCCAAGTCTGTTACCTGCTTTGTCTGGGCCCGAGTGGCCTCATTGGTGACTGGGTTTTCTTGTAAGGGGGCCTAGTGAGGATTAAGTGAGCTGGGAGCTAGGAAGTTCTTAGGACCCTGCAAAACAGATCAGTGATCACCTAATACTCAGTGCCAGGTGCACAGGGTGCTATCTGACTCCTAGAGTGATCTCACTTAACCCTGCCCTGATGGGCAAGTGTCTTCAGCCCTATTGATTGGACAGAGGACCACTCCTGGAGTTGGGCTTAGATGGGTCCTTCAGAGGTGCACTTCGAATGCCCACGCTTGGACCACAACTCCTGACCACGTGAGCACAGGCACCGGGCTTGGGGCTCCTTCCCTCTGCCCTGCAAGAGCCAGAAGTGACGGTCTTCAGGGGGACCACCCAGAGCCACCCTGGATTCCTGCCTGCCTCATCCCACCACCCGTCACCTTCCTCTTGGTCTCCTCCCGTGTCATTCAAATGAGTAAGAGGTTGCGTGGCCAAAGTGGGACTGGAGTGGCCCCGTGGGGATATCCTAGAATTGGTGTATGCCTTGTGCTGGGCTGGCGTCTGGGGTGCAAGACAGCATCATCGTCACTTCTGTCAGAGGCTGGGACTGATCACCGTAGGGTGGGATGGACTTTATGGCCCTGCCACACACAGTATTTGCAGTGGTTGTGGTCCCTCCCTGCATCTACAGAGTCTCACAGGGGATAGTTTCATCCTCACACCTCATCCGCAGTATACCACCAAGAGGGGAGACCTCAGAGGGGCTGTTTCTCACTTAAGTCCCGTGGATCATTCTGGTGGTTGTACTGCTAAGGCGAAACTTTAAGAGCACGTGTTGGTCTTGTTCAACCATGAGTGCCAGGCCCTACCCCCAGAATTTCTGATTCAGTATGTCACGGGTGGGTCCAGGAATTTCCATTTCTAACCAGGCTGAGTTTCCCTCTCACACCACTGAGTGAAGTCTGATTCCCATCTCCTTCCACCTCATCAGTAGTGGACCAGTCCTTTCCTGTTTTTCTCCCTCTTCACCCCATAACACACCCAGATGACGAGTCTTATCCCTAGACTCTGATGATCTTGAAGAGGTTAAATTTGTAAGTGTCTCGTACCCTGCGTCAGAGCTCGTGCCCCATGAATGATGTGATGGTGCAAACGAATATGCTTTCCCCCACCCCGGGCCAGTGATGAACAGCATTGTGGCCTCATCTACCAACCTGAAAAAAAAAACCTTGCAAGTCTAGGCTCCTGAGGATAAGGACTTTTTTTTTGTTCAATATCCTTAGTCTCTGTAGTGCCCAGCACAAATGGGCGCTGACTGCATGCTCACTGAATGACTGATCTTTGACCCAGTGATTCCCCTTAAAAGAATGTATGATCAACACCCACATGAACAGAGCTGTGTGTATAGGAGGGTAGTAGATTTCAATCAGGAACAACTCTAAATGTCCATTACTAGTGATCATTGGATGGTATCTAAAAGACGAGGGGTTCACTTTTACCATGGAGGGCCCACTGACTATGGAACTGAATGAGGGGACTAGTCTATACTGATCACAATGCTCTTCTTTAGGACATCCTGTTAATGGTAGACGTGGGGCAGAGAACAAATGGGAGATGGTTATAGTGGAACCTTGGGTGATGTGTGTTTGTGTGTGTGTGTGTGTGTGTGTGTGTGTGTGTGTGTGTGTGTGATGGCTTTAGTCAGTTTGGTCAGTTTAAGTATATTAACTCTTCTAGTCCATGAAAAAAAAATTCGGGGTGTAGAAGAAAGATCTCAAATAAACAATGTAACTTTACATCTGAAGGACCTAGAAAAAGGAAAATAAAGTCCAAAGTTAACTTAAGGAATGAAATAAATGAGAAGTACACAGCATCAAGTCTTGACAGAAACCCTCAACAACCACCTCACCAGTCCGGAAATCACAGGTGTTGGCAAGGATGTGGAGTAAGGGGAATCCGCCTAGACTGTCGCTGGAAATGGAAGCTGGTGCAGCCACTCTGAAGAGCAGTATGGAGGTTCCTCAAAAAATTGAAAATATAGCTACTCTGTGACCCAGCAATTGCACTACTGGGTATTTACCCTAAAAATACAGATGTAGTTATCTGAAGGATTCTGTGTACCCCAATATTTATAGCAGCAATGTCCACAAAATTCAAGCAATAGAAAGAGCCTAGATGTCCATCAACAGATGAATGGATTAAGAAGAGGCAGTATATATATAACATGGAGTATTATGTAGCCATCAAAAAATAAAATCTTGCTATTTGCAATGACATGGTTGGAACTAGAGGGTATTATGCTAAGTGAAATAAGTCAATCAGAGAAAGACAATTATGACCTTGCTGATATGTGGCATTTGAGAAACAAAGCAGAGGATTATTATGGGGCAAGAGAGGAAAAAATGAAACAGGACGAAACCAGAGAGGGAGACAGACCATAAGAGACTCAATCTCAGGAAACAAACTGAGCGTTGCTGGAGGGGAGGGGGTGGGCGGGATGTGGTGGTTGGGTCATGGACGTTGGGGAGTGTATGTCCTAAGGTGAAGGCTGTGAATTGTTAAAACTGATGAATCACAGACCTGTACCCCTGAAACAAGTAATTCATTATATGTTAATAAAATTAAAAATAAATTAATTGAAAAAAGAAAAATAATAAAAGAAGGACAAATCAGAAAAAAAAAGAAAGAAAAGAAACCCTCAACAAAGTCGGTATAGATGGAAAATTCCTCAGCATCACAAAAGACATACAAAAGCCCCACAGCTAATATCATCCTCAACAGGGAAAAACTGAGAGCCTTTCCTCTAGTGTTAGGAATAAGACAAGCATGTCCATTCTCACCATTATTAATTAATGCATTACTAGAAGTCTTAGCCTTAGCAATGAGACAACAAAAAGAAATAAAAGGCATCCAAATTGGCAAGGAAGAAGTTGAACTTCCACTATTTGTAGATGTCATGATATTCTGCAGAAATCCTGAGGGCTACCTGGGTGGCTTAGTTGGTTAAGCATCTGCCTTTGGCTCAGGTCATGATCCCAGGGTCCTGGGATTGAGCACCGCTTGGGCTTCTTGCTCAGGAGGGAGCCTGTTTCTCTCTCTGCCTCTGCCTGCCAGTCCCTCTCTTTGTACTCTCTCAGTGAAATGAATAAATAAAATCTTAAAAAAAAACCTGAAAGACTCTAACAAAAAATTTCTAGAACTAATAAATGAATCAGCAAATTGCAGGATATAAAATTAATTACAGAAATCTCTTGCAATAGCTAGTGCAGCCACTCTGGGAAACAGTATGGAGTTTCCTCAAAAAGTTGAAAATAGAGCTAGCCTACAACCCAGAAATTACATTTCTAGGTCTTTACCCCAAAGACAGAAATGTAGTGATCTGAAGGGCACCTGTACCCTAGTTTATAGCAGCAGTGTCTACAATAGCCAAAGTATGGAAAAAGCTCAGAAAGCCATAGACAGATGAATGGGTAAAGAAGAGTGGTATATATGTACAATGGAATAAAAAATGAAATCTTGCATTCGCAACAACATGGATGGAACTAGAGGGTATTATGCTAAGCAAAATAAGTCAATCAGAGAAAGACAATTATCATATGGTCTCACTCATTTGTGGAATTTAAGAAACGAAACTGAGGATCATAGGGAAAGAGGGGAACAATAAAATGACAAAAATCAAAGAAGGAGACAAACCATAAGAGACTCTTAATTGTAGGAAATAAAATGAGGGTTGCTGGAGGGGAAAGGGGTGAGGAGTTGGGGTAACTGAGTGATGAACATTAAGGAGGGCATGTGATGAGTCCTGGCTATTATATGAGACTGATGGATCACTGAACTCTACCTCTGAAACTAACACAATATATGTTAATTAATTAAACCTTTAAAAAAAGAAAAAAAAGAAATACATTGCATGTCTATATACTAATAATGAAGTAGCAGAAATCAAGGAATTGACCTATTTACAATTGTACCAAAAAAAAAAGATACCTAGGAATAAACCTAACCAAAGAGGTAAAATATCTGTACTCTGAAAACTACAGAGCACTTATAAATGAAATTGAAGAGGACACGAAGAAATGGAAAAAATTCCATGTGCATGGATTCGAAGAACACACATTGTTAAAATGTACTACCAAAAGCAATCTACACACTTAATGCAATCCCTATCAAAATCCCACCAACATTTTTCAGAGAGCTAGTACAAATAATCCTAGGATTTGTATGGAACCACAAAAGACCCTGAAGAGCCAAAGTAATCCTGAAAAAGAGCAAAGCTGGAGTCATCATGATTCTGGACTTCAAGCTATACTTCAAAGCTGTAGTTATCAAGACAGTATAGTAGTGGCACAGAAACAGACCCATAGATCAATGGAACAGAATAGAAAACCCAGAAATAGACCTATAACTGTACGATCAACTAATCTTCAACAAAGCAGGAAAGAATATCCAATAGAAAAAAGACAGTCTCTTCAACAAATGGTGTTGGGAAAACACCACAATAACACAAAAATAAACTCAAAATGGATGAAAGAACTAAATGTGAGACAGGAATCCATCAAAATCCTCAAGGCGAACACACGCAGCAACCTCTCTGGCCTCGGCTGTAGCAACTTCTTACTAGACGCCTCTCTGGAGGCAAGGGAAACAAAAGCAAAAATGAACTATTGGGCATTCATCAAGATAAAAATCTTCTGCGCAGCAAAGGAAACAATGAACAAAGTGAAAAGCCAGCCTACAGAAGGAGGCTGATTCTTGCAGAAGGGAGAAGATTCTTGCAAATGACCTATGTGAGAAAGGGTTAGTGTTCAGAATTTATAAAGGACTTACGAAACTCAACACCCCAAAGATAAATAATCCAGTTAAGAAATGGGTAGAAGACATGAATAGACATTTCTTTTTCCAACAAAGATATCCAGATGGTTAACAGACACATGAAAAGATGCTTAACATCATTCATCACCAGGGAAATACAAATCAAAACCACAATGAGATACCACTTCACACCTTTCAGAATAGGTGAAATTAACAACACAAGAAACAACAGGTGCTGGTGAGGATGTGGAGAAAGTGGAGTCGTTTTGCACTGTTGGTGGGAATGCAAACTGGTATAGCCACTCTGGAGAATAGTATGGAGGTTCCACAAAAATTTAAAAAATTGGGATGCAGCAGTTGCACTACTAGGTATTTACTGAAAGGATACAAAAATATAGATTTGAAGAGGTACTTGCACTCCGATGTTTATATCAGCATTATCAATAGCCAAACTATGGAAAGAGCCATAATGTCCATCAAGAGATATATGGATAAAGATGATGTGGTATATATAATTATAATGGAATATGACTCAGCCATCAGAATGAATGAAATCTTGCCATTTGCAACGATGTGGATGGAGCTAGAGCATTTGATGTTAAGCGAAATAAGTCATTTGGAAAAAGACAAATACTGTATGATTTCACTCATATGTGGAATTTAAGAAACCAAACAGATGAACATATGGGAAGGGTGAAAAAAAGAGGGAAACCATAAGAGACTCTTTATTACTGAGAAAAAATAGGGTTGACAGAAGGAAGTGGGTGGGGGATAGGCCAAATGGGTGATAGGTGTTAAGGAGCGTAGTTGTTAGGATGAGCACTGAGTATTATATGTAACTGATGAATCACTAAACTCTACTCCTAAAACCAATATTATACTAAATGCTAACTAAGGTTTAAATAAAAATTTGAAAAAAAAAGCATACTACATCAACCTTTCACAGCAAAAATAAAAAAAAAATTAACCAAAGTGGCAAAAGACTTTACATTGCAAATCATATCACTAATTAAGGAAATTATAAAGACTAATGTGTTGACCTTGAATAAGATACTTTCTTTTATTCTGTTATTTCCTTAATAAAATGGAAATAACAGAATGGATAGATTTTTTTTAATGAACAGGGGCTATTCTGATTACAGCTGACCTGAGAACATGGGTTTGAACTATGTGGGTTCACTTATATAGCAGATTTTTAAAAAAACATTTATTTATTTGAGAGAGAGAGCATGAGCAGGGGGCAGAGAGCAGAGGGAGAATCAGACTCCCTGCAGAGCAGGGAGCCCAATGCAGGGTGCAATCCCAGGAAACCTGGGATCATGACCTGAGCTGAACGAAGGAAGATGCTTAACCAACTGAGCCACACAGGCACCCCAATTTTTTTTGATAATACAGTAATGTGGATATATTTTCTCTTCTTTATGATTTCCTTAATAACATTTTCCCTCTAGATTACTTTATTCTAAGAATACAGTATATAATACATAAGAATAAAAAATATGTGTTGACTGTTTTACTGGTTAGGATTCCAGCCAGAAGTAGTCTATTAATAGCTTGATTTTTGAAATAAAAAACAATCTAGAGAAAATTTGTAGAATTAAGTCATATTTATCAAGGTTGATGGAAAGAATATCAATATACAGATATACTTGTGTTTACTAGTTCAACAGAATATAAAATTTCAAAAAGTAATATTAATTTTAATAGCATCAAGTATTTATAAGTTTAATACAAGATTTACACAATTTTTTGATGACAGTTTAAAACTTTATTAAGAGAATTTAATTGTCATATATCTAACAAAGAACAGTTTGCATGGTTTCAGCTTGTCTTTGTTTAAACCTTTGGTTGCCCTTCACCTGTAAGACAAAATAACAGTTGGGAACATTACTTAGTAGAATTTTACTCATATGACATTAATCTTATGCAAAAGACATGACAGTTTTTGTTTTATAAGGTAGACTTCCAAACATATTTTACTGATGTATTTTATTTATTTATTTATTTATTTTTAAAAGATTTTATTTATTTATTTGACAGAAATCACAAGAGAGGCAGGCAGAGAGAGAGGAAGGGAAGCAGGCTCTCTGCTGAGCAGAGAGCCCAATGTGGGACTCGATCCCAGGATCCTGAGATCATGACCTGAGCTGAAGGCAGCGGCTTAACCCACTGAGCCACCCAGGCACCCCATTACTGATGTATTTTAAACACACCACTCTTTCTATTGAAACAAAAAAGTTGCTCCTGTTCAGAACATATTAAATGAAATGAATCTATTAAAAGGTAGTTATAAATGAAGGCAAAAATTGTGTGTACTTTTACTTACAAATCCAAATAACACACAAATCAGCCTTGAAATAAAAGAAATTTATAAATCAGTGTATTTAAATAAAACAACTTGAAAAATATTCTGAATATAAGATATTAACACATTAATGTCACATTTGTTACTGCTTGAGTAAATAGAAATTCCAGTACTACAATTGTTTTTTCTTTATTATGCAGAAGTGCAAAAATGTTTCTTTGGTTTACTTTAGTGCTAATGTGAATGGTTAATATGGACCACATTTTCTCCATGCATTTGTCTGTTGAAGGGCATCTCAGCTCTTTCCACAGTTTGGCTATTGTGGACACTGCTGCTATGAACATTTATATACAATAGAATATCACTCAGCTATCAGAAAGGATGAATACCCATGTTTTGCATCAACATGGATGGGACTGGAGGAGATTTTGCTGAGTGAAGTAAGTCAAGCAGAGAAAGTAAATTATCATATGGTTTCACTTACTTGTGGAACATAAGAAATAACATGGAGGACAACAGGAGAAGCAAAGGAAAAGTGAATTGAGGCAAATTGGAAGGGGAGATGAACCATGAAAGCCTGCGGACTCCGAGAAACAATCTGAGGGTTTTAGAGGGGAGGCGGGGTAGAGGGATGGGTGAGTCTGGTGGTGGGTATTAAGGAGGGCACGTATTGCATGGAGCACTGGGTGTTGTACATAAACAATGGATCTTGGAACACTGCATCAAAAACTAATGATGCATTTTATGGTGACTAACAACACAATAAAAAAAAGAAAAAAATAATGTGAGTGGTTAAATAGAATAACCATTTGTCCCCATTTCCACCTATAGTCCTAGTGTGAATGCCTTTTTTCACACTTGACGGTGTGGTTTGTATAATAAATTATATAATCACACTAGTTTTGAGTCATTACCTTCATTTCTGATATGAAAATGTGACGCTCATATATACTGTGTCTTAGAACATGGTAAAAAAGAAAAAGAAAAAAGAAAGGAAGAAATGAATGGAGACAGGGAGGGAGAAGAAAAGGAGAGTGAGGGAGATAAAAAGATACCTAGAAAAGTCAGACATTTGTTTATAAAAGCCCTTTTTCAAACCTTTATTGAGGAATAATTCACAAATATGACTGTATATATTT
This sequence comes from Meles meles, assembly GCF_922984935.1. Taxonomy (NCBI): domain Eukaryota; kingdom Metazoa; phylum Chordata; class Mammalia; order Carnivora; family Mustelidae; genus Meles; species Meles meles. The sequence goes on along the minus strand of NC_060087.1, from coordinate 46,120,883 downwards.
TAAGTGTACAACATGATGATTTGTTCCACATTTACATTATAGTGTGATTAACAGATAAACACATCTATCACTTCATGTAGTTAATTTTTGTTTTGTGGTAAGAATGCTTAAGATGTATTCTGATCACCGTTCAAGTACACAATAAAAGTAAATAATTTTGAGGGACAACTCAGACAAATTTCACAAGTTTTCCTATGGTCTCTGTGATATTTACATAATTAAATGCTACTGGGATTTATTAAATATGTTTTCCTAGTATAGCAATGATTTCATCCATATTTTGAGAACACTGGAATTCAAAAATGCATTCACTTTCAATTACATAAAATACTTAATGTCAGTGTCTTATTCATTTTCAATATTATGTATACTTGGGTGTATATGTTTGGGCTTTTTCCATTTTCCTCAAGATTATTACACTAGTGGATACTCTTCATAAGTATTTTTTAAAAGAGCAATCTTTTCAATTTATTAGTTGTATTTTCCATTTACTAATGATTCAGACCTTTTATTAAGAACCTCTTTCTTTTTCCATTAGGATTATTCTGTTGCTCTTTTTTCCCTTACCTTTTACATTGGAGGGTTATGTAATGTATTGTCTATTTAAAAACATGCATTTAGAGAGACGGATTTTTAAACCTTGGAGTGAGGTTCTGACTACCTGAGGTTGCTGCAGTGCAGAGGCCCTGGGTGAAGCCACCATCACCATGTCTGATCAGGAAGCAAAACCTACAACTGAGGACTTGGGGCATAAGAAGGAAGGAGAATACATTAAACTCAAAGTCACTGGACAGGATAGCAGTGAGATTCACTTCGAAGTGAAAATGACAACATATCTCAAGAAACTCAAAGAATCATATTGTCAAAGACAGGGAGTGCCAATGAATATAATATGATAATCACACTCTAAAAGAACTGGGGGGCGCCTGGGTGGCTCAGTCAGTTGGGCGGCTGCCTTCGGCTCAGGTCATGATCCCGGAGTCCTGGGATTGAGTCCCACATCGGGCTCCCTGCTCAGCAAGAGAGCCTTCTTCTCCCTCTCCCTCTGCCTGCCACTCTGCCTACTTGTGCTCTCTATCTCTCTATCAAATAAATAAATAAATAAAGTCTTTAAAAAAAAATAAAAGAACTGGGAATGGAGATAGAAGATGTGATTGAAGTTTATCAGGAACAAACAGAGGGTCATTCAACGATTTAGATACTCCTTTTGTTTTTTTTTCTTTACCTTCAATCCTTTTTTATTTTTAAAAATAGTTCTTTTGTAATGTGGTCTTCAAAACAGAATTGAAAACTGGCACCCCATCTTTTAAAACATCTGCCTATTATTCATTTCACTTGTTTTCATTGTGCTGATTTCTGGTGATCAAATCTCAGCCCCCTTCATATTGCCCTTTCCTTTTTAAAAATTACATGTGTGCACAGAGAGGCCACCTTTTCCAGGACTATGCATTTTCAGGCTTGTGATAAATAAGATCGACAAATGTGAATGTTCATGATGATTTTCCAATTGGCCCTGAAGTTCTAGCATGTGATTGCTTCACTCCTGGACTAGAATTTCAGTGGGAGATGGAAGTTTCTCAGAGAACTGAACTGTGGAAAAATGAGCTTTCCTTACCTTGAAGCTACTTCTAAAATTTGAGGGTCTGGACCAAAAGAAGAGAAATATCAGGCTGGAGTCAAGATGACAGAGATGGTAAGAATAATGACTAACTCCAAAGATGGCTTCACTGAAGGGAAAGCATTCTAAGATAAAAGAAAAGTCTTGTCAGAAGTTCCCAGAAAAGTTCTAATTTTCATTAGCAGTTAACAAAGTTACTCATGCAGAAGTGTATTCAGCAGAACACTACTCTTTTGGATTTTATTTGTGCTTTTTGGCCTCGGATATGGGTTTTAAATGGACATTGTACCAGCTTCACTAAAAGAAACAAAATATTTGTAAAAACCATAAACACACACACACACATTTACAGGCTGTGATCCGGCAGGATACAAAATCAATGTACAGAAACAAGTTGGTTTCTTATATACTAACAATGAAAATATAGAAAGGAAAATTAGAGAATCGATTCCATTTAATATAGCACCAAGAACCATAAGATACCTGGGAATAAACCTAACCAAAGAGGTAAAGGATCTGTACTTGAGGAACTACAGAACACTCATGAAAGAAACTGAAGAAGCCACAAAAAGATGGAAGACCATTCCATGCTCATGGATTGGAAGAATAAACATTGTTAAAATGTCTATGCTGCCTAGAGCCATCTATACTTTCAATGCCATCCCGATCAAAATTCCACTGGCATTTTTCAAAGAGCTGGAACAAACAATCCTAAAATTTGTATGGAACCAGAAGAGACCCTGAATTGTTAAGGAAATGTTGAAAAGGAAAGACAAAACTGGGGTCATCATGTTGCCTGATTTCAAGCTTTACTACAAAGCTGTGATCACCAAGACAACATAGTACTGGCACAAAAACAGACACATAGACCAGTGGAACAGAGTAGAGAGCCCAGATATGGACCCTCAACTCTATGGTCAACTAATCTTCGACAAAGCAGGAAAAAATATACAGTGGAGAAAAGACAGTCTCTTCAATAAATGGTGCTGGGAAACTGAACAGTTTTGTATAGAAGAATGAAACTTGAACATTCTCTTACACCATATACAAAGATAAACTCGAAATGGGTAAAAGACCTCAACGTGAGGCAGGAATCTATCAAAATCCAAGAGAACATAGGCAGTAACCTCTTCGACGTTGGCCACAGCAACTTCTTTCAAGATATTTTTCCAAAGGCAAAGGAAACAAAAGTGGAAATGAACTTTGGGACTTCATCAAGATCAAAACCTTCTGCACAGCAAAGGAAACAGTCAACCAAACAAAGAGGCAACCCACGGAATGGGAGAAGATATTCGAAAATGACACTACAGACAAAGGGCTGATATCCAAGATCTATAATGAACTCCTCAAACTCAACACTCAAAAACCAGATAATCACGTCAAAAATGGGCAGAAGACATGAATAGACACTTCTCTGAAGAAGACATACAAATGGCTCATAGACATATGAAAAAAATGTTCATCATCATTAGCCATCAGGGAGATTCAAATCAAAACAACATTGAGATAGCACCTTATACCAGTTAGAATGGCCAAAATTAACAAGACAGGAAACAAGTGTTGGGAGAATGTGGAGAAAGGGGAACCCTCTTACACTGTTGGTGGGAATGCAAGTTGGTGCAGCCAATTTGGAGAACAGTGTGGAGATTCCCTAAGAAATTAAAAATAGAGCTACCCCATGACCCTGCAATTGCACTACTGGGTGTTTACCCCAAAGATACAGATGTAGTGAAAAGAAGAGCCATCTGTACCCCAGTATTCATAGCAGCAATGGCCACAGTCGCCAAACTGTGGAAAGAACCAAGATGCCCTTCAATGAACGAATGGATAAAGAAGATATGGTCCATATATATAATGGAGTATTATGCCTCCATCAGAAAGGATGAATACCCAACTTTTGTATCAACGTGGATGGGACTGGAAGAGATTATGCTGAGTGAAATAAGTCAAGCAGAGAGAGTCAATTATCATATGGTTTCACTTACTTGTGGAGCATAAGGAATACACGGAAGACATTGGGAGATGGAGAGGAGAAGGGAAGGGGGGGAATAGGAGGGGGAGACAAACTATGAGAGATAGTGGACTCTGAGAAACAGAGGGTTTTGGAAGGGGGGGTGCAGTGAGGCTGGTGGTGGGTATTATGGAGGGCACATATTACATTGAATACTGGGTGTGGTGGATAAAGAATGAATTTTGGAACACTGGAAAAAAAAAAGGCTGTGATCCTTCTATGAGTACATTCCAATGATGTAAAACTGGCACCTGGAAGCACTCTGAAAAATATCCCTTAATGTAAATAGTCTAAAGAAATGTTTCATCAATCCAGAGCAAAAAAGTTTAAGTACACTAATACAAGGTAATTTATTCCCTAAACATCAAGTGCTTCCTTTAAACTCAGAAGCTCTTATAATTAACAGTCAGCAATTTGGAAGATACATGTAAAACATACTTAAGCTGGCTGGTTGGGAATTATTAGGATACTGGTCTTTGGATTTCAAATCTTATCAATTTATGTCTGAAGGCAAAAATTTATATGTCATGTTTGTTTGAGATGATTAGAGGTGATTATATCATAGGATCCACAGCTCAGGAAGGCTGACAGTGGGGACAAGGAGTGTGCTTAGCATAGGTATCTTACAGCTGCCTTGGGCATTAGTGACTGTGTGATCTACTTATCAGACACAGAAACTAGAAACTTGACTATCTCTCCCCATTTTATTATTCAGTCATTTGATTCTTCTTTGGAGACAGGACTGAAATGCAATAGTTTTTTTGAATAGACAGAATAATCCAGAATTTGACAGAATCTAAGAATGGGTATCTAGGTCTTTATAAACAAAAACATCAAGCAGAGTATCTATTCATTATCTTTTTTTTTCTATTCATTATCTTAATAGCAATGAAATCTCATTTCAGATAATAAAATCTGACTCAAGATGTTATTTGTAACAAATAAGTCATGTAAAATGGAGTATTTTGCTATTCTTTGAACAGAACCACAAAATGCAACAATCAGTATTAAAAAGATTATAGTATATCTGATTTGAATTCACTAATTACTGTAAGATTAAAGGTGGAATTTAGAATTAAGGGTTTCTCCAAGAAGCACACAATTTATGTTAGACCTGCTACTTTATATAAGCTGATATTTATTCCAAATACATTTTTTATTTGTTAAAAAGGAGAAATTATTTTAAAAAAACTCTGAAAATTATTAGCTGTTAAAGGATACTCAAAAATAAGAAAATATTTTCATGTTTTAATGAAAATAATGAAATGTTTTCATTTCATTTCATTTCATTTAACTTAAAAAAAAGATTTTATTTACTTTTAAAAAGAGAGTGCAAGCACCCTATCGGGGGTTGGGGGAGAGGGTGGGCAGAGGGACACAGAATTCCAAGCAGACTCCACATTGAGCACAGAGCCTGACACAGGGCTCCATCTCATGACTGTGAGATTATAAACTGAGCCAAAATCAAGAGCTGGATGCTTAACCAACTGAGCCACTCAGGCGCCCCTGTCTTCATCAACATGGCTTTGATCCAATTTGTTTCTATACCTGGTTGTCTGTAAGTCAGGTAGTCAGGCATTTAGGGTCTAAACTACCTGTCAAAGTATCTTTATATGTGAATTCTGTTCTTAATGTAACAGTAATATTACATTTATATTATCAAAGATATAATATTCAAGAAAACAGAAGAACATACTTTATATTCTTAATGGATCACATACCTGCTTCCGGAATTTTAATGGGCTGTAGATTTGGTAAACTCCCCCCACTCCTTCACATCTGGACCATCTTTGCTTTTATCCCCAGTCTTTGACTGAACCAGTTCCTGGAGATCAGCTTTCATTTTAGGCCCTTAGAAAAGAAAGGTTATCAATTTAAGCAGTAAACATAAATTATAAATAAAGAAGTGATAATATTTATTCTTTGAGTTACATGAAATACAAGTGTGGAAAAAAAGTGAGGGAAAGATGGACTTCATATCCTTGCTTTTCTGTATCATGATACTTTATTTCAAAGGACAGTCTAAGGATAAACCACACTAAATTTACATTTCCTTCATATTACCATAGTACATTAAGACTAGGGAGCATCAGCTGTCTAAGAAATCTGAAGTCTATACTATAGATAGGATCTTAATTAAAATATAATATCCTAGGACACCTGAGTGGCTCAGTTGGTTAAGCCTCTGACTTCCACTCAGGTCATGAACCCAGGGTGCTGGGACTGAGCCACATTTTGGTTTCCTTGCTCAGCAGGGAGACTACTTCTCTCCCTGCTTGGGCACTCTCCCTTAATTTCTTTTTTTTTTTTTAAAAAGATTTTATTTATTTATTTGACAGAGATACAGGGAACACAACAGGGATAGTGGGAGAGGGAGAAACAGGATCCCCTCCAAGCAGGGAGTCCTATGCGGGGCTCCATCCCAGGACCCTGGGATCATGACCCGAGCTGAAGGCAGAGGCTTTAACCCACTGAGCCACCCAGGCGCCCCCATAAAGGTATTTAAACACATATTTTAAAGCTGCTTAAAAGTCATACTAATATAGTGACCCTAATGCCGGTTTCCTGAATTATGCAGCTTTTATGAAACGTACCATATGAAATGATTAATCAGATGGTGGCTATCACTCATTGAGCTCTTTTCTGGAATCTGTCTCCTGCTCCACTGAACTGGCCTGTGCTGTAATAAGCTACTTTACAGTACAGACACATTTGAGTAGTAAGCATTCTATACAGAACCATTCACTTGTTTGTAGAACAACACAGATGGTAGGAAGAACACAAAACTTTTTAACTATCTTTTTTTAAGATTTTAAAAAAATTTATTTATTTGAGAGAGAGAGAGAGAGAGAGAAAGTGAGAGAGCATGAGAGGAGAGAAGGTCAGAGGGAGAAGCAGACTCCCCAAGGAGCTGGGAGCTTGATGTGGGACTCGATCCTGGGGCTCCAGGATCATGACCTGAGGTGAAGGCAGTCGATTAACCAACTGAGCCACGCAGGCGTCCAGAACACAAAGCTTTTAAAACGTTTTTATTTTAAGTACTCTCTACACCCAGTGTGGGGCTTGAACTCTCCACCCCAAGATCAAGAGTCACATGCTCTACCGACTGAGCCAGCCAGGTTCCCCAAGAACACAAACCCTGTAATGAAATATGAATTGTGTCTCCATGTGTCAAGCAGTCTTTGGTAATCCACAATCTCTGAGCCTTAGTTTTCTTATCTCTAAAATGGGGCTCGGGTCCCTAGGCAAATGGCCTTAGTCCACATGTTATAGGGTATGTTGACTTGGCACTCTGTCTGTGCTGTTGAAAACTCCTTAGCTTTTGATGAAATGTTTGAAAAGGCCACAAAAAATGTTATAAGAACAAATTAAACCAGAGAAATGATGTATAGTTTTTTTTTTTAAAGATTTTTTTTATTTATTTGACAGAGAGAAATCACAACTAGGCAGAGAGGCAGGCAGAGAGAGAGGAGGAAGCAGGCTCCCCGTGGAGCAGAGAGCCCGATATGGGGCTCGATCCCAGGACCCTGAGATCATGACCTGAGCCGAAGGCAGAGGCTTTTAACCCACTGAGCCACCCAGGCGCCCCATGATGTATAGTTTTGTAGTTGAACATTTTCTTCTAATTTAGAAAAGACTGTATATTCAAGCACATTGATTAAATTATGAGGAAAGTGGTACCTGGGTGGCTCAGTTGGTTAAGTGTCTACCTTCTGCTCAGGTCATGATCCCAGGGTCCTGAGATTTAGCCCTGCATCAGGCTCCTTGCTTAGCTGGGGCCTGTTTCTCCCTCTGCCTACTGCTCCCCTGCTCGTGTTCTCTCTCTCAAATGATAAATGAAATCTTCAAAATAAATAAATAAGTGTTGAAGGAAAAGGAAAAGTCATTATGGTGAAGGGCTATATGAAGCTACACACTGTGCACTCTTCACATGTTCAACCCATTTTCAGGAAATGACTGAGATTCTTTTCACATGTTTTCTTTCCTCCTGTCATGGTTTGTCATAATGTATGTTGCATACATACACCCCCTGCCCCCACAGACATTCTTCTTCCCTTTCTCTTCATCTTGAGCCCCAGGTGCTCCTTCTATTTCCTTCCCTGGTTCAGGTTTCATATCCCGGCTCTCAGGTGGTTTCTCATCCCTGGGTGGCCGCACCTAGGGGAGTGTGTGCATGTGGGCCAATAAAAAGTTGTGTGGTTAATACATGCTGACAATGTAAATAGACATCAGACATTTGGATATCAAACAATGAATAAACATAAAGACACTCCCACATCATGGTTCTTTGTGCTTGTTCTGAAAAGTGACTCTTCCCACAGTGCAGCTGGTGCAAGAAGAGGTAGCCACAAGCACTTTGGAGTCTACTGTAAACTCTGCCGGGAGGATAGGCACAATCGGTGCTTAATAAGCATGACAAAGAAGACAGACTGTATTTTCGTATGCAGAAATTGGAATCCTCCTGTTTCACTGCTTCCCTCCCTTTATCAGCAGAGTAGTTTTTCATCACAGTATCTGTATGTTGGTTGGTAGCTCAACAGAACTTCCAGAACAATAAACGCACAGTAATCTAAATCATCCAGTATGGAAGTACTCACACCCACACACTCCTTAGACCCTGGGTCATCTTTTCTGTGTTTGGATTTGGATTTTTTTTTTAAGATTTTATTTATTTATTTGACAGAGATCACAAGTAGGCAGAAAGGCAGGCAGAGAGAGACAGAAGGAAGCAGGCTCCCTGCTGAGCAGAGAGCCCCATGAGGGGCTCCATCCCAGGACCCTGGAATCATGACCTGAGCCGAAGGCAGAGGCTTAACCCACTGAGCCACCCAGGCGCCCCTGGACTTGGATCTTGATCTGACTTGGCCACTCATAGTTCACCCTGAAAGTAGAATATTGGTATTTGGGAAATGTACTTTAAAGGAGTACACTTCCAAGGCCATGGGTTTAATTGTTTCTTACTTTGAAAATACGTTGAAGGCCAACCTAGTATCAGTATAGTGTACACGCTGTGTTCACACCAAATACACGGGCTGCAAGATCATTTACTTAGGCTGGTTGTGAAATCACCTTTGGCACAGGCTAAAACATGAGGCTTAGTCTCCCAGCTAGATATCCCAGTACAAAAGACATTTGAGAAAACAGTGCTGTACATTAAACCTAACTCCCTACCAGTGTGGTAACATTGCCATTAAGAGGCTTTTACTGCTTAAATTAGGTTTTGTTGCAATGCAGAGAAAGAAAGATTCCTTTGCATACTGCCTGTGGCTGTGTCTGTACTACAAGGGTTCATTGTTGAAGGGTCAACGATGGTTGTGTCTGATCCTGAAACAGGTTCACAGGCCAGCTCCTCCCTTGACACTGTGCACCGTGCACCACAAATCTTGCGGCACTAGTTACAAGGCCCCAGCATTCCCCTCTTACTGGTCTTTTCTATAGCGCCTGGTCTGGCCCCTGCCCAGGGTCCCATAGAGGATCCAGGCCTGTGTGCTCTGCCGGCAGCTGCAGGTGCTCCAGGACTCAGGCACTTCCACTAACACCCCAAGCAGTCCCAGTGCACGAACCCAGTCCTCGCTCCTCGCCCCATCTTCACCTCCACTCCTCAGCCCACCACCCTCACTTGCCCTGGCCCCACCACTAGCACCAGAGCCATGGCATCTCTGATGCCTGTGAGGTGAAGGGCGCTAGCTCCTTGGCACGTCCACCTAGGACGCCACAGCTCTACTGGCCCCACCTGATAATCGCTCACACTTAAACTCCTGGAAGAACTGATGTGGGGACCTACCATTTGAATTCAGGTAGCAATAAAGCTCACAGCACAGAGAACACGACATCCTTGATCGAACTCAGCTCTGCTCACAGAACCCGGGCAGGGATGCACATGCACAGCAGTGACCATGCGCAGTGTTCACTCACAGTAATGAGCTTGCGCAGAGAGTCGGGGTGTGCAGGGTGGGTTGAGCTTTTCCCGCCTGAGCTGCTGCAGAGACTCGCAACCGCAGGGTCTGCAGAGAAGAAAAGAGGGTTGAGCTGTCTCTTTTTCAAACCGCCTTATCTCTCCTATGCATCCAGATACTTTGCGGACACACAGCCCCAACTTACCCTTAGTGGACAACGTGTCTCAGAAAGAGCGCTGAGCCAGAAATAGATATGAAGTATTTTAATCCGAGGTTGATATGGGCTTCGATTACTCATTTCCTCCTTTGCTTTGGGGTGTTGTGTAATACTTGAACAAATTGACCCACCTGTGTATGATAAATTCATTAGCACCTGTTTTCTTTAGGGTTTTTTTTTTCCATTTTATTTATTTTTTCAGCGTAACAGTATTCATTCTTTTTGCACAACACCCAGTGCTCCATGCAAAACGTGCCCTCCCCATTACCCACCACCTGTTCCCCCAACCTCCCACCCCTGACCCTTCAAAACCTTCAGGTTGTTTTTCAGAGTCCATAGTCTCTTATGGTTCGCCTCCCCTTCCAAATTTTTTTTTTTAATAAACATATAATGTATTTTTATCCCCAGGGGTACAGGTCTGTGAATTTTTAAAGATTTTATTTATTTATTTGACAGAGAGAGATCACAAGTAGACAGAGAGGCAGGCAGAGAGAGAGGGGAAAGCAGGCTCCCTGCCGAACAGAGAGCCCGATGCGGGACTCGATCCCAGGACCCTGAGATCATGACCTGAGCCGTAGGCAGCGGCTTAACCCACTGAGCCACCCAGGCACCCTTTTCTTGAGGTTTTTGTTTGCAGGACAGCACATTGACATCTCTGTACTGGTGGCTCATTTCTCCTTCTGAACTGTATTCATTCGGTCCGTGTATGTTTCAGAAATATCCAGATATTTGTCCTGGGATTTATGCTCAGTCCATGGTCACATGGCATGCAGCACTAGTGTCTATGCTCCTCAAATTCTGTACTTTCCAGATTACAGCCAGGCCACTTCTAAACAAAGCTGACTTTATCTCATAAAGGGAGAGCACTACCCAGACAGAGCCCTAATAGAGTCTTGGATGTGGCAGGACAAGAGAAATATTTATGTTTCAGATATTGAAGTCTGGTATACAACAGATCTTTCAATGTTGGAAGAGGGTGTGATTAAGATTGGGTGACAATCTTTAGAGAATGATTTTGGTGGATAACACAAGGGGAAAAAAAACTTCGTAAAAACTTTTGTTTATCTTTTTGAGAGAGAGAGGGAGAGAGAGCGCACAGAAGCAGGTGGAGAGGCAGAGGGAGAAGGAGAGGGAGAAGCAGACTCCCCTGCTGAGCTGGGAGTCTGATGTGGGGCGGGATCCCAGGTCTTGGAGATCATGACCTGAGCCAAAGGCAGACCCTTAACCATCTGAGCCACCCACAAGGCAAGAATCACACACAAGGCAAGAATCTGAAGACCAAAAGCTCGTTTCTTTTTTAAAGATTTTATTTATTTATTTATTTATTTTTTAAAAAGATTTATTTATTTGACAGATAGAGATCACAAGTAGGCAGAGAGGCAGGCAGAGAGAGAGAGAGGAGGAAGCAGGCTCCCAGCCAAGCAGAGAGCCCGATGCGGGGCTCGATCCCAGGACCCCGGGATCATGACCTGAGCTGAAGGCAGAGGCTTTAACCTGCTGAGCCACCCAGGCGCCCCAAGATTTTATTTATTTATTTGACAGAGATCACAAGTAGGCAGACAGGCAGGCAGAGAGAGAGGAGGAATCAGGCTCCCCGCTGAGCAGAGAGCCCAGGAACCTGGGACCATGACCTGAGCTGAAGGCAGAGGCTATAACCCACTGAGCCACCCAGGTGCCCCAAGCTCAACATTTCTTGTGGTTGAAAACGTCCTTTCACACTTTTGATTGATGTGTTAATGGGTTTTTCAGATAGTTCCTAGAACAAAGAAGAAAGCTATTTGCGGCTCTTCTGTTCTTAGGCAAGGCCTTCCTGCATTAGCGAATTTATGTTGATGTAGAGAGCAAAATGGAGTCTTCTCATGTGAAGCAGGAGCTTGTGTCAAGCCATGACCCAAGTAGGTAATGGTACTGCTGTTAGGAGGTATGGCCAGGACCAGCATCAGCTGACACCCCAGAATGGATGACAAGCAGAACCAGAGGAGGGCTGTGGGGGCAGACCTTTAAATCCTGACCAAATCCCTTGAAAAAGGGGACGAATTTTGCAGCAAACTGCCAGACTCTTCCGACATGAGCCCTCTATGACTTACCATTTAGAAAAGGCGACTGGCTGCAATAGCTGTGCCTGACTGATCTCTGAACACAACTGAGATCCTTCACTGCTTGAACATGAAAAGCAGTAATGCTCAGAGCTGACCCTGACCAGAACAGACCGGACCGAGGCCTTCTTTCAAGGGCATGCCCACAGACTGACTTCCCCTTTGGTTCATTAACTTCCTACACACCTGTGTTATTTTGTTTGTCGTGTGGTTTGTCTTATGTCCTGCTCGGTGTGCTGTTTGAGAGAGTTTGGTTACTCATATGGTGAATTGTCATTGAGTTTGGAATCCTGAACCTGCTTTACCATGGTGATTTACTTTGTTCCATGATTGAATCAAGCTGACATGGCAGAAAGACACAAACCTTGTGTGTGCATTCATAGAGGGGTCGTGACAGCTGATGAAACCAGGGGGAATATGAATTCTTGTTGATGTAGACAGTAATCTGTGTGCAGGTTTCCATTTTGATTATGTTGATATAAGTTAGCGGTTTTGTGTGGGAGGCACATATGGAAGGGAGGACAAGAAAGGGGTCCAAGCCAGAAAGTATCTTTCTTTTTTTTCTTTCTTTTTAAATTAACATATAATGTATTATTTGCTTCAGGGATACAGGTCTGTGAATCATCAGTCTTACAAAATTCACAGCACTCATAATAGCACACACCCTCCCAAATGTCCATAATCCAGCCACCCTATCCCATGCCCCACCACCCATCAGCCCTCAGTTTGTTTCCTGAGATCAAGAGTCTCTTATGTTTTTTCTCCCTCCCGATTCCATCTTGTTTCGTTTTTTTCCCTCTGCACCCCTGATGACCTCCTGCCCTGCCTCTCAAGTTCCTCATACCAGATAGAGCATATGATAATTATCTTTCTCTGATTGACTTATTTCAACTAGCATAATACCCTCTAGTTCCATCCACATCATTACAAATGGTTAAGATTTCAGGGTTTTTCTTCAATTGACGAATGGATAAGGAAGATGTGGTCCATATACACTATGGAGTATTATGCCTCCATCAGAAAGGATGAATACCCAACTTTTGTATCAACGTGGACGGGACTGGAAGAGATTATGCTGAGCGAAATAAGTCAAGCAGAGAGAGTCAAGTATCATATGGTTTCACTTATTTGTGGAGCATAACAAATAACATGGAGGACATAGGGAGATGGAGAGGAGATGGGAGTTGAGGGAAATTGGAAGGGGAGGTGAACCGTGAGAGACTATGGACTCTGAAAAACAATCTGAGGGTTTTGAAGGGGTGGGAGGGTGGGAGGTTGGGTGAGCCAGGTGGTGGGTATTAAGGAGGGCACATATTGCATGGAGCACTGGGTGTGGTGCAAAAACAATGAATTCTGTTATGCTGAAAAGAAATTAAAAAAATGAATAAACTGAAATTGACAAAAAGATTTCAGGGTTTTTGATGGCTGCATTGTATTCCATTGTATATATCTACCACATTTTCTTTATCCATTCATCTACTGATGGACATCTAGGTTCTTTCCATAGTTTGGCTATTGTGGACATTACTGCTATAAACGTTCGGGTGCACGTGCCCCTTTGGATCATTACATTTGTATCCTTATGGTTACCAGTAGTGTGATTGCTGGGTTGTAGGGTAGCTCTACTGTCAACTTTTTGAGGAACCTCCATGCTGTTTTCCAGAGTGGTTGCACTAGCTTGCATTCCCACCAACAGTGTAGGAGGGTTTGCTTTTCTCCGCATCCTCATCAGCATCTGTCGTTTCTGACTTTTTAATTTTAGCCATTCTGACTGGTGTGAGGTGGTATCTCACTGTGATTTTGATTTGTGTTTCCCTGATGCCAAGTGATGTGGAGCACTTTTTCATGTGTCTGTTGGCCATCTGGATGTCTTCTTTGCAGAAATGTCTGTTCCTGTCCTCTTCCCATTTCTTGATTGGATTATTTCTTCTTTGGGTGTTGAGTTTCGTAAGTTCTTTATAGATTTTGGATACTTGCCCTTTAACTGATATGTTGTTTGCAAATATCTTCTCCCATTCTGTCAATTGTCTTTTGGTTTTTTTAACTGTTTCCTTTGCTGTGCAAAAGCTTTTGATCTTGATGAAGTCCCAATAGTTCATTTTTGTCCTTGCTTCCCTTGCCTTTGGCGATGTTCCTAGGAAGAATTTGCTGCAGCTGAGGTCGAAGAGGTTGCTGCCTGTGTTCTCCTCAAGGATTTGGATGGATTCCTGTCTCATATGGAGCTCTTTCAGCCATTTTGAGTCTATTTTCGTGTGTGGTGTAAGGAAATGGTCCAGTATCATTCTTCTGCATGTGGCAGTCCAAGAAGAGACTGTCTTTTTTCCATTGGACATTCTTTCCTGCTTTGTCAAAGATTAGTTGACCATAGAGTTGAGGATCCATTTCTGGGCTCTCTATTCTATTCCATTGTTCTATGTGTCTGTTTTGTGCCAATACAATACTGTCTTGATGATTACAGCTTTGTAATAGAGCTTGAAGTCTGGAACTGTGATGCCACCAACTTTGGTTTTCTTTTTAAACATTCCTCTGGCTATTAGGGATCTTTTCTGGTTCCATAAACATTTTAGGATTATTTGTTCCATTTCTTTGAAAAAAAATGATGGTATTTTGATAGGGATTGTATTAAATGTGTAGATTGCTGTAGGTTGCATAAATATTTTCACAATATTTGTTCTTCCAATCTATGAGCATGGAATGTTTTCCAATATCTTTGTGTCTTCCTCAATTTCTTTCATGAGTACTCTGTAGTTTTCTCAGTACAGATTCTTTGCCTCTTTGGTTAGATGTATTCCTAGGTATCTTATGGTTTTGGGTACAATTGTAAATGGGATCAACCCCTTAATTACTCTTTCTTCTATCTTGATGTTGTTGTATAGAGATGCAACTGATTTCTGTGCATTGATTTTATATTCTGACACTTTACTGAATTCCTGTATGAGTTCTAGCCATTTTGGGGTGGAGTCTTTTGGGTTTTCCACATAAAGTATCATATCATCTGCAAAGATTGAGTTTGACTTCTTATTTGCCAGTTTGGATGCATTTTATTTCTTTTTGTTGTCTGATGGTTGAGGCTAGGACTTCTAGTACTATGTTGAATAGCAGTGGTGATAGTGGACAGCCCTGCTGTGTTCCTGACCCTGGCAGAAAAGCTCTCAGTTTTTCCCCACTGAGAATGATATATGCTGCGGGTTTTTCATTGACGACTTTGATGATATTGAGTTATGTACCCTTTATCCCTACACTGTGAAGAGTTTTGATCAAGAAAGGATGCTGTATTTTGTCAAATGCTTTTTCAGCATCTATTGAGAGTATCGTATGTTTCTTGTTCTTTCTTTATTAATGTATTGTATCACATTGATTGATTTGAGGATGTTGAACCAACCTTGCAGCCCAGGAATAAATCCCACTTGGTCATGGTGAATAATCCTTTTAATGTACTGTGAGAGCCTATTGGCTAGAGTTTTGGAGAGAGTTTTTGCATCCATGTTCATCAGGGATATTGGTCTGTCATTCTTCTTCTTCTTTTTTTAAAAGATTTTATTTATTTATTTGACAGAGAGAGATCACAAGTAGGCAGAGAGGCAGGCCGAGAGAGGAGGAAGCAGTCTCTCCGCTGAGCAGAGAGCCTTATGTGAGACTCAATTCCAGGACCCTGAGATTATGACCTGAGCTGAAGGCAGAGGCTTAACCCACTGAGCCACCCAGGCGCCCTGTCGTTCTTCTTCTTAATGGGATCTTTGTCTGGTTTTGGGATCAAGGTAATGCTGGCCCCATAGAAAGAGTTTGGAAGTTTTCCTTCCATTTCTGTTTTTTGGAACAGTTTCAGGAGAATAGGTATTAATTCTTCTTTAAATGTTTGGTAGAATTCCCCTGGGAAGCCGTCTGGCCCTGCACTCTTGTTTGTTCGTAGAGTTTCTGTTTCAATCTTGTTACTGGTTATGGGTCTGTTCAGCTTTTTTATTTCTTCCTGGTTCATTTTTGGTAGTTTATACAACTCTAGGATTGTATCCATTTCTTCCAGATTGTCAAATTTGCTGGCATATAGTTTCTCATAATATGTTCTTATAATTGTTTGTATTTCTTTGGTGTTGGTTGTGATCCCTCCTTTTTCATTCATGATTTTATTAATTTGGGTCCCTTCCCTTTTCTTTTCAATAAATCTGGCCAGAGGTTTATCAGTCTTATTAATTCTTTCAATGAACCAGCTCCTAGTTTTGTTGATCTGATCTACTGTTCTTTTGGTTTCTATTTCATCGGTTTCTGCTCTGATCTTTATTATTTTTCATCTCCTGTTGGGTTTAGGCTTTATTTGCTGTTCTCTCTCCAGCTCCTTTAGGGGTAGGGTTAGGTTGTGTATTTGAGACCTTTCTGCTTTCTTGAGAAAGGCTTGTATTGCTAAATACTTTTCTCTCAGGACTACCTTTGCTGTGTCCCTAATCTTTTGAACAGTTGTGTTTTCATTTTCATTTGTTTCCATAATTTTTTTTAAAGATTTTATTTATTTATTTGACAGACAGAGATCACAGGTAGGCAGAAAGGCAGCAAGAGAGAGGGAGGACGGGAAGCAGGCTCCCCGCTGAGCAGAGAGCCCGACGTGGGGCTCGATCCCAGGACCCTGGGACCATGACCCGGGCCGAAGGCAGAGGCTTTAACCCACTGAGCCACCCAGGTGCCCCTGTTTCCATAAATTTTGAAAATTCTTTAATTTCCTGGTTGACCCATTCATTCCTTAGTAGGATGGTCTTCAGGCCCTATGTATTTGAGTTCTTTCAAATTTTCCCTTGTGTTAGAGATCTAGTTTTAAAGCATTGTGTCCTGAAAATATGCAGGGGATGACCCCAGGGTTTTGGTACTAGTTGAGACCTGATTTGTGACCCAGGATGTGATCAGTTCTGGAGAATGTTCCATGTGCACTAGAGAAGAATGTGTATTCTGTTGCTTTGGGGTAGAATGTGCTGAATATATCTGTGATATCCATCTGGTCCAGTGTGTATTTAAAACCTTTATTACTTTGTTCATCTTTTGCTTAGATGATATGTTCATTTCAGGGAGGAGGGTGTTAAAGTCCCCTACTATTATTGTAGTATTGTCAATGTGTTTCTTTGATTTTCTTATTAATTGGTTTATATAATTGGCTTCTCCCATGTTAGGGGCATAGATGTTAAAATTGTTAGATCTTCTTGTTGGACAGACCCTTTAAGTATGATATAGTGTCCTTCCTCATCTCTTATTATAGTCTTTGGCATAAAATCTAATACGTCTGATATAAGGATTGCCACCCCAGCTTTCTTTTTATGTCCATTAGCATGATAAATTGTTTTCTACCCCCTCACTTTAAATCTGGTGGTGTCTTTTTGTTTAAAATGAGTTTCTTGTAGACAGCATATTGATGGGTCTTGTTTTTTTGTTTGTTTGTTTTTATCCATTCTGATATCCTGTGTTTTAGCCCATTTACATTCAGGGTAACTATTGAAAGATATGAATTTAGTGCCATTATATTGCTTGAAAGGTGACTGTTACTGTATATTGTCTCTGTTCCTTTCTGGTCTATGTTACTTCTAGGCTCTCTCTTTGCTTAGAGGACGCCTTTCAATATTTCATGTAGGGCTGGTTTGGTGTTTGCAAATTCTTTTAATTTTTATTTCTCTTGGAAGCTTTTATCTCTCCTTCTATTTTCAATGACAGCCTAGCTGGATAGAGTATTCTTGGCTGCATATTTTTCTCATTTAGTGCTCTGAATATATCATGCCAGTCCTTTCTGGCCTGCCATGTCTCTGTGGATAAGTCTGCTGCCAATCTAATAATTTTACCATTGTATGTTACAGACTTCTAGTCCTGGGCTGCTTTCAGGATTTTCTCTTTGTCACTAAGACTTTTAAGTTTTACTATTAGATGATGGGGTGTGGACCTATTCTTATTGACTTTGAGGGGGAGTTCTCTGTGCCTCCTGGATTTTGATGCTTGTTCCCTTTGTCCTATTAGGGAAATTCTCTACAATATTTTGCTCCAATATACCTTCTCTGCCCCCCTCTCTCTTTCTTCTTCTTATGGAATCCCAATTTTTCTAATATTGTTTTGTCTTATAGTATCACTTCTCTCTCGAATTCTCCCCTCATGGTCCTGTAGTTTTTTCTTTTTTGCTCGGCTTCTTTATTCTCTGTCATTTGGTCTTCTATATCACTAATTATCTCTTCTGCCTCATTTATCCTAGCAGTAAGAGTCTCCATTTTTTATTGCACCTCATTAATAGATTTTTAAATTTCAACTTGATCAGAATTTAGTTCTTTTATTTCTCCAGAAAGGGACTCTCTAATATCTTCCATGCTATTTTCAAGCCCAGCTTGACCTTGATCATCGTCATTCTGAAGTTTAGTTCTGACATATCACTAATGTTTGTATTGATTAAGTCTGTAGCCATCTGTACTGCCTCTTGTTCTTTTTTTTGTGGTGAGTTTTTCTGCCTTGTCATTTTATCCAGATAAGAATAGATGAATGAGAGAACATAATACTAATAGGGTGGCAAAGACCCCAGAAATATATAAACTAACCAAATCAGAAGAGACCTGAAACTGGGGGGGGAATTAAAAAATAAATTTTATATAAATAAATATATAAATTAAGAAATAAATTATATATAAATTATATATTTATTTATATAATAAATTTATATAAATTATATAAATTTATAAATTTTATATAAATTTTAATTTATATATATTTTAATATATATATAAAAATTTACATACACACACACACACACACACATATATTAGACCGGTGAACAGAACAGAAACACCCATTTGATTTTGGGTGTATTTGGTCTCTTAGAAGAAACTACCTCCCAAAGTTTTAAAGAAAGAAAAACTTATATATGTACAAAAATAAGGAAGGGATGTAATATGACTGCAAAGATGAAAATTTTAAAAAGATTCTAAAAAAGGAATTGATAAGATAATTTGGTTGGTAAAAGAAAAGGAGAGAATGAGATCAGGATGGAGACTAGAACAAAGCCATACAGTAGATTTGGCGTATATTTTGAGCTATTAGAAAAAATTGCATCCCAAAATTTTAAAGAAAAAAAACCTATATGTATACAAAAAATAAGGTTAAATACAATGAAGGGATAAAATATGAGTATAACAATGAAAATTAAAAAAATTTTTAAAAGGTATTGATAAAATAGTTAAAAACGTTAAATGAGGAAAGAGGAAAAGTTAAGAAAGTAGAATAAGAAAAAAATAAAATTAAAAAAATTTAACTTTGAAATACCAAAGGATCATGGGAAAAAAGCGATGAATATTTTGTGTTGCTTTCCCCTAGCTTTGGAGTTCCACATTTCTCGTTGATTTGTGAACTTGGTCTTGGCTGGACGTTCTTGCTGATCTTTTGGGGGAGGGGCCTGTTGTAGTGAGTATCAAATGTTTTTGCCTGAGGCAGAATTGCACTGCCCTTGATAGGGGCCAGGGTAAGTAATCTGCTTCTGTTCCCTCTTGGGAGCTTTTGTTCCCTGAACACTTTCTGTAGAGCTTTAGAGGACAGGAATGAAAACGGTGTCCTCCCAATCTCCAGCCTGGAGGAGCTGATAGCTTGGGGCCCCACTCCTCAGTATGCCCTCAGAGAAAAGCAGTCAATCCCTCCCATCTCCCTGGTCTTTGGCCACACCGAGGTCACCCAGCCTGTGACCGAGCATTTCTATCTCTGGCATATGGCCCCGTTTGGAGTCTCCAAACCTAGCAGATTCCTGCCATGAGTTCCTGCACCGCTCCTCTTGGAGGAGGAAGGAGGGGGTCTCTCCAGATCTGCCACTTGTGGGGACCCTTCTTGAAGAGCAGTGGCCCAACTCCACTTCGGATCATGATATAAGGTAACGCCGAGCTGATAGCACACTCCTGGGCTTTGTCTCTGTAGTTGGCTTCCCCGCTCTGATACCTGGGAGCTCTGCCACACTCAGTCTATCTTCCTGTCTCTTTGGATTCACTTCTCTGCATGTCCTACCTTTCAGAAAGTGGTCAATTTTCTGTTCCTAGAATTGCTGCTCTTTTCCTCTTCTATCTCCTCTTGAGTTTGTAGGTGTTCAGAATGGTTTGATAACTATATAGCTGAACTCCTGGGGCCTAAATCATTAACATTATATAAAAAAAATGATGGGAGGAAGCAAGATGATGGAGGAGTAGTAAATTGAAATCTCCTACTCCTCCGCCATCTTGCTTCTTCCATCTTTAGGTTTTTTTTTTTAAGGTTTTATTTCTTTATTTGACAGACAGAGATCAAAAGCAGGCAGAGAAGCAGGCAGAGAGAGAGGATGAACTAGACTCCCTGCCAAGCAGAGAGCCCGACTCAGGGCTTGATCCCAGGACCCTGGGACCACAACCAGAGCTGAAGGCAGAGGCTTTAACCCACTGAGCCACCCAGGCACCTCCTATCATTAGTTTTTGATATAATGTTAATGATTCATTTGTTGCATGTAACATCCAGTGCTCATCATATCGCGTGCACTCCTTAATGCCCATCACCTAATTACCCCCTCCCCACCCACCTCCCCTTCCACAACCCTCAGTTTCCATCACAGAGTTAAGAGAAATGGACCCTCAATTCTATGGTTAACTAATCTTTGACAAATAAGGAAAGAATATCCAATGGAAAAGAGTCAGGCTTTTCAATAAATGGTGCTGGGAAAATTGGACAGACACAAGCAGAAGAATGAAACTGGACCATTCTTTTACACCATATACAAAGATAAACTTAAAATGGATGAGAGACCTAAATGTGAGACAGGAAACCATCAAAATCCTAGAGGAGAACATAGGCAGCATCCTCTTTGACCGTGGACACATCACCTCTTACAAGACACATCTCTAAAGGCAAGGGAAAGGAAAGTGAAAACAAACTATTGGGAGTTCATAAAGATAAAAAGTTTCTGCACAGTAAAGGAAACAATCAACAAAACTAAAAGGCAACCTACAGAAGGGAGAAGATATTTGCAAATGACATTATAGATAAAGAGCTGGTATCCAAGATCTATAAGGAACTTCTCAAACTCAACACCCAAAAACCAAATATAAACACCAAACTCTTGATTTGGGCTCAGGTAAAAATCTCAGGGTCCTGGGAGTGAGTTCCCCATGTCAGGCTCTGTGCTCAGGAAGGAGTCTGCTCAAAGATTCTCTCTTCCCCTCCCTCTGCCCTTCCCCACTCTATATCTCCGAAATAAATAAATCCTTTAAAAATAAAAGATGACAGAGAGTCCAGGCATTAAAAAAATTTTTTTATTGTGTTATGGTAGTCACCATACAATAGATCATTAGTTTTTGATGTACTGTTCCAAGATTCATTGTTTACATATAACAGATAGGCCAGGCATTAAGGTTAAAATACTCTGTCCTAGAACTAAGTTCAAAACTGATACTTACCTACCCATACAGAAAATGAAAGCAAACCTGACAGGCCCAAATCAGCCAGTAGTAACAACTAGCTTCCAGAACAAAACTGAACAACCTTTATGGAATATGGCAAAGTCCACATTTTAAGCAATATATTATTGACAGTGTTCTGCACAGAAAAGATTTTTCTAGTCATACTAAGAATAAGGAAACAGTGAACACAAAATCATGAAAAAGAGTAATAGAAACTGATCTCAAGATGTGTAAACTCTTGGAAATAGAAGAAAAACTGAAAAACGAAAAAGCCCATGTCTCCTCTCGTCTGTTCTAATTACACCTATCCCAGTTGATCTGTGTGACTTTATGAAATTTGTTTAATAAATTGCTCAAAATAAAACAGTCAGTACTTGGGCCAGGATTCAAACTGAGAGTTTTTTTTCCCCACTGTACTGTGAAATTAGTTTACTAATTATTGGTATTATTATTAGTGATTATTTACTGTTAGTGATCATTTTTAATTTTTTAAAAGATTTGATTTATTTATTTGAGAGAGAGAGAAAGTGAGAGAGAGCATGAGAGGGGAGAAGGTCAGGGTGAGAAGCAGACTCCCTGAGGAGCTGGAAGCCCAATGCAGGACTTGATCCCGGGACTCTGGGATCATGTCCTGAGCCGAAGGCAGTTGCTTAACCAACTAAGCCACCCAGGCATCCCATTTTTATTTTTTTTAATTCCAGTGTAGTTAACATAAAATGTCATATTAGTTTTGGGTATAAAATATAGTGGTTCAACACTTCCACACATCACCTGGTGCTCAGCACAAGAAGTGCACTCTGTAATCCCATCACTTATTTAACCCATCCCCTCACCCATCTCCCCTCTGGTAACCATCTGTTTGTTCTCTGACTTTGTCTTTCTCTGACTTATTTTACTTAGCATTTTACTCTCCAGCTCCATCCATTCATTACAAATGGCAAGATGTCATTCTTTTTTATGGCTGAGTAATATTCCTTTGTCTATATATACTACCCCTTCTTTCTTTTCTTTTCTTTTTTTAAAAAAGATTTTATTTATTTATTTGACAGAGAGAGATCACAAGTAGGCAGAGAGATAGGCAGAGAGAGAGAGATAGGACGAAGCAGGCTCCCCACTGAGCAGAGAGTCCGATGTGGGACTTGATCCCAGGACCCTGAGATCATGACCGAGCCAAAGGCAGAAGCTTAACCCTTGAGCCACCCAGGCATCCCCCCTTCTTTATTTTCATCTGTCAATGGACACTTGGGCTCCTTCCACAATTTGGCTATTGTAAATAATGCTGTAATAAACATAGGGGTGCATATACCCCTCGAATTAATGTTTTTGTGTTTTTGTTTAAACAGTAGTATGATTGCTGGACTATAAGGCAGTTTTATTTTTAACTTTTTGAGGAAGCTCCATACTCTTTTCCAGAGTGACTGCACCAGTTTGCATTCCAACCAGCAGTGCAAGATGGTTTCTTTTACTCACATCTTTGACAACACTTGTTGTTTTTGAGCTTTTTATCTTAGCCATTCTGAGGTCATATCTCATTGTAGTTTTGATTGGCATTGGCTTGATGATGAATGATATTGAGCATCTTTTCATGTGTCTGTTGGCCATTTATTTGTCTTCTTCGGAGAAATGTCTATTCATGACTTCTGCCCATTTAAAAAATTTAGTTCTTTGTTTTTTGGATGTTGAGTTGTAGAAGTTCTTTATATGTTTTGGATTCTAACCCTTTATATGACATATAGGACATATAGGACAAATATCTTCTCCCATTCCAAAAGTTGTCCTATAGTTTTCTTTTTTGTTGTTTTTTTAAAATTCAATTAGCCAGGGTATCATTAGTTTTTGCTATAATGTTCAATGATTCATTAGTTGTGTATAACACTCAGTGTTCATCACATCACGTGTCTTTTAGTTTTCTTATTTCCCTTGCTATGCATAAGCTTGGTTTTTTTAAAAAATGTATTCCCAACAGTTTATCTTTGCTTTTGTTTCCTTTGTCTCAGGAGATTTATCTAGAAAAATGTTACTAGGGCCAGTATAAGAGAAATTACTGCCTGGGCTCTCTCCTAGGATTTTTATGGTTTCGGGTCTCACATTTAAGTCTTTATTTAGGAGTTTATTTTTGTGTATGGTGTAAGAAAGTGATTTAGTTTCACTCTTTTGTGTATGGTTGCCCAGTTTTCCCAACACCATTTGTTGAAGAGACTGTCTTTTTCCCATTGCATATTCTTTTCTACTTTGTTGAAGATTAATTGACCATATAATTGTGGGTTTATTATACATTTTCTATTCTGTTCCATTTATGTATGTGTGTATTTTTCTGTCACTACAATACTGTTTCGATTATTACAACTTTGTAGTATAATTCCAAGTTTGGAATGTGATGCATCCAGCTTTGCCTACCGCCCCCCCCTCCCCAAGATTCCTTTGGCTTTTCAGGGTCTTTTGTGGTTCCATACAAATTTTAAGATTTTTTGTTCTAGGTCTATGAAAAATGCTGTTGGCATTTTGATAGGGATTGCATTAGATCTGTAGATTGCTTTGAGTCATGTAGACATCTTAAGAACATTTGGTCTTCTAATCCATGAGCATGGGATGCTTTTCCATTTTTTGTTGTCTTGTTCAATTTCTTTCATCACTGCTTTATTGTTTTCAGAATACAGGTCTCTCATCTCTTTGGTTCAGTTTATTCTAGGTATTTTATTATTTTTGATACAATTATAAATGGGATTATTTTCTTTCCTTTTTTAAAAAAAGATTTTATTCATTCATTTGAGAGGAACAGAGACAGAGATAGCCAGAGAGAGCACAAGCAGGGAGGAGAGGGAGAAGCAGGCTCCCACTGAGCAGGGAGCCTAATACAGGGCTTGATCCCAGGACCCTGGGCTCATAACCTGAGCCAAAGGCATATGCCTATCCAACTGAGCCACCCAGGCATCCCTGGTATTGTTTTCTTAATTGCTGTTTCCACCACTTTATTATTAACATATAGAAGTACAACAGATCTGTACACTGATTTTGTATTCTGTAGCTTTACTGAATTCATTTAACATTTGTAGTAAGCATGACTTAAACTTATACAATAATGTATGTCATTTAGTTATTAATAAAAGTGGAAGAAAATTAAATCATTACGTACAAACATCTCTCTCTTTTTTTGTAGTTTCAAATTTTTATTTAAATTCCTGTTAGTTGGGGCACCTGGGTGGCTCAGTGGGTTAAAGCCTCTGCCTTCGGCTCAGGTCATGATCCCAGGGTCCTAGGATCGAGCCCCACATTGGGCTCTCTGCTCAGAAGGGAGACTGCTTCCTCCCCTCCCCCCGTGCCTGCCTCTCCACTTGTGATCTCTGTCTGTCAAATAAAAAAAAATTCCTGTTAGTTAACATACAGTGTAATAATTAGGTTTTTAGGAGTAGAATTTAGTGATTCATCACTTACATTCAATACCCAGTGCTCATCACAAGTGCCCTCCTTAATATCTATCATCCATTTAACTCATCTCCCTGCCCAACTCCCCTTCAGTATCTGTTTTTTCTCTATAGTTAAGAATCTGTTTTATGGTTTGTCTCTCTCTCTCTTTTTCTCTTATGAAATACATAGGTTGGAAAGCTAACAGCAAAAAAGGGAGATAATTTTAAGGAAATGATTTTGCAACAATGATGTTTATACCATACCTATGTATTCATATACAAAAGTATTAGATTTCATTTTCTTAGAATATGATAAACAGAAAGGAAACAAGAGGTCATTCTTTGCTTAACAATTTCTGTAACTGATGAAGTATTAGTTCCTCAAAAATGCATCCGTTATGGAAAAAGAATATCCAAACAATACAGATTTGGATCTACAATTATTTTTATCTTAATTACATTCAATTAATTAACATGTAGTATATTATTACTTTCAGAGGTAGAGTTCAGTGATTCATCAGTTGTATATTAAACCCAGCATTCATTACATCACATGCCCTCCTTAATAAGCCCATTAATGCCCATTACCCACTTACCCCATCCTCCCACTCCCCTCCCCTCCAGCAACCCTCAGTTTGTTTCCTATGGTTAAGAGTCTCTTTTGGTTTTTCTCTCTCTCTGATTTCATTTTGTCTTATTTTTCCCTCCCTTCCTCTATGCTCCTGTGTTTTGTTTCTTAAATTCCAGATAGGCGTGAAATCATATAATTGTATTTCTGTGATTGACTTATTTTGCTGAGTATAATACCCTCTAATTCCATTCATATTGTTGCAAATGGCAAGATTTCATTTTTTGATGGCTGAGTAATATTCCATGGATCTACAATTATTTTTAATGGCATGTTTAAATTTTGGCAGAGACATAAATTCCCTGTTCTGGAAGATCAGATTTCAGGAGGATGACTCTGTTGTTCTTTGCTATACCCTCTTCCATCTCCTAATTTTTTTTAACATACACGTTTTCACTGAAGTGTTATATACACATGGAAAAGTTTAGAAGTCCTAAGTGTACTGTTACATGAAATTTAACAAAGTTAACATACTTACATAATCCCCACTCTGAGCCAAATGTTAGTATATTACATAGCTCCCTAAAAGGCCCTCTTGTGCCACTTCCCCAGTCATCCTTACTGCTCTTTCGCAAACGTAACCATAATCCTCACCTCCAGCAGCATGGTCTAGTTTTGTCTGGTTTTAAATTTATGTAAATGGAATTATATGGCACAGAGTCCTTTTTTTTTAAAGTTTTTTTAAAATATATTATTTATTTATTTGACAGAGAGAAATCACAACTAGGCAGAGAGGCAGGCAGAGAGAGAGGAGGAAGCAGGCTCCCCACGGAGCAGAGAGCCCAATGTGGGGCTCGATCCCAGGACCCTGGGATCATGACCTGAGCAGAAGGCAGAGGCTTTAACCCACTGAGCCACCCAGGCGCCCCCAGAGTCCTTTTTCATTAGCTTTTTTTACTCAACACTATTTTCCTGTGTTTTATCCATGCTCCTGGGTCGGGTAGTTACTTATCACTGTTCTGCTACATTGTATTCCATCATATGAACAGAGCATATTTACTAATTAATTATACCTATTATGAACATTTGGGCACTTTTTCACCTGGCATATTACATATTGTGCTATGTAAACAATCTTGTACATGTTTTTGGTGATAATTACACTCATTCATATATATTTCTCTAAGTATTTGCTTAGTGAGAAACTGCTAGGTCATAGGACATTGCATACATTCAGCTTTATTATATGTTACCAAGAAGATTCCCAAAAGGTCATATTAGTTGTGTATTAAAGTTCATTCTTCCTCACATTCTCATCAAGATTTGGTATTTATTTTTTCATTGAAGCCACCCAAGTTGACACAGAGGATGTTTCATAGGCATGTCAATATAGGTTTAATTTCTAGATGCCTAATGATAATGAACTTTCTCATATAATTTTTAGGTATTTAGAATCTTGTTTTGTGAAGTACTTATTACAGATTCTTGTCTTTTTTTCTATTGATTTGTCAGTCTTGTTTTTGTTATTTTTAGTATTCTTTTTAAAAAAAAGATTTTATTTATTTATTTGACAGAGATCACAAGTAGGCAGAGAGAGAGGCAGAGAGAGAGGAGGAAACAGGCTCCCTGCTGAGCAGAGAGCCCAATGTGGGGCTCGATCCCAGGACCCTGGGATCATGACCTGAGCTGAAGACAGAGGCTTTAACCCACTGAGCCACCCAGGTGCCCCTATTTTTAGTATTCTTTATACATCCTAAGTGAAATAACGTTTTTGCAGACATGTTTTGCAAACATGCATTTCATTCTGTGGCTTACCTGTTAATTCTCTGTATAGTATCTTTTGATAAATAGAAGTTTGTGTTAATGGTAAAAATTAAAATTATTATCAATTTTTATCTTGTGTAACTTACATATACACTTACATAAACTTTTGAAAAAGTCCCTGTAACTCTCTGGACTTCGCTTAAAAATTTTCATTAGGTTACAATCTTGTCTCATTCTTTAAAGTTTAAGTGTTACAAACAAATACTAACCAACCATAATGTAATTAAACCACAAATTATAAACAAAATAAGAAAGCACACAGGGTCTTCCACCTGGAATTTTTTAAGTGTATTAAGGAAATTACTGACTATGTTTTCTTCTAGGAGAGGAGTTTTATAGTTTCAGGTCTCTTATTTAGATCCTTAATATACTTGGAGATTATTTTTGTGTATGATATAAGAAAGTGATCCAGTCTCATTTTTTTTGCATATAGCTGTCCCTTTCCCCAACATCATTTGTTGAAGAGACTGTCTTTCCCCATTGTATATTTTCAGTGTTTTTGTTATCCTTAATTGACCATATAAACATGGGTTTATTCCTGTGTTTTCTATTAGGTTCCATTGATCTATGAATCTTATTTTTGCACCTGTACCATACTGTTTTGATTACTAAAGATTTGTGGTATATTTGAAATTTGGCATTGTGATACCTCCAGCTTTATCCCTCTTTCTCAAGATTTCTTTGACATTGGCTGTATAAACATTTTTTCTGTCTCCTCAGGCAAGGGAAACAAAAGAAGAATTAAACTATTGGGACTACACCACAACAAAAAGCCTTTATGCACTCAAGGAAACCATCAACAAAACAAAAAGACAACTCACCCAATGAGACAAGATATTTGCAAATGATATATCTGATAAAGAGTTAGGGAGATCTGAACGAGAAGAAATCAGAGAGGAAGACAAACCATGAGAGACTCTGGACTCTGGAAAACAAACAGGGTTACAGAAAGAAGGGGGTAAGGAGATGAGGTAACTAGGTGATGGGTATTAAGGAAGGCATGTTTTGTGATGAGCACTGGGTGTTATATGCAACTAATCAATCATTGAACACTACATCAAAAACAAATGATGTACTATATGTTGGTTAACTGAGGATAATAACTAAAAAAAGAGTTACTATCCAAAATCTATAAAGAACTTACAAACAACACCCCCAAAACAAATAATCCAGTTAAGAAATGGGCAGAAGACAGGAATAGTTATTTTTCCAAAGCAGATATCCAGGTGCCTAACAGACACATGAAATGATGCTGATCATCAGGGAAATGCAAATCAAAACCACAATGAGACATCACCTCACACTTGTCAGAATGGCTAAAAAAAGAAAGACAAAAAATAGCAAATATTGACAAGGATGAGGATAAAAGGGAAACTTCGTGCATTGTTGGCAGGAATGCAATTCAGTGCAGTCACTGTGGAAACCAGTATGGAGTTCCCACAAAAAGATAAAAATAGAGGTATATGATCCACTAATTGTACTACTGAGTATTTACCTAAAGAAAATAAAGACATTAATTCAAAAAGATATATGCATGCCTATGCTTATTGTGGAATTATTGACAATAGCCAAAATATGGTAGATGAATGGGTAAAGCAGATGAAACGGAACATTACAGAGCCATAAAAGGATGAAATGGTGCCATATGAGACAACATGAATGGATCTAAAGGGTATTATATGAAATGAAACAAGTCAGACTGAGGAAGCCAAATACCATGATTTGATCCATAAGTGGAATCTAAAAAAATTAATAAAGAAACAAAAAGCAGAATCTGACCTGTAAATACAGAGGACAAAATGATGATGGTTGCCAGAGAGGAGGGAGGTGGGGGTTGGGCAAATGGGTGAAGGAGAATGAGAGATACAGGCTTCTAGTAATGGAATGAATAAGGCATGGGAATAAAAGGCACAGGATAAGGAATATAGGCAATGATATTGTAATAGCAATGTATGGGGACAGGTGGTAGCTACATTTGTGGTGAACACAGCATACTATATCAACTTCTCAGTCATTATTATTATACACCTGAAACTAATGGAACACTATGTGTCAACCCACAAAAGAATGAATGAATGAATGAAGTAGAATGCATTAAAAAAATTCGACCCTCTACGTTATGGACATTTTCTTCTAAAATCTTTATCATTTCACTTTTCACATTTAGATCAGAAATACTTCTCAAATTGATTATTTTGTATATAATGCAGCAGGAGTATAGATTTGCCTTTCCCCCTAGCGATATGGAATAGAAAAAGCACAATAAGATCTTTTTTTTTTTAAAGATTTCACTTATTTATTTGACAGAGATAACAAGTAGGCAGAGAGGCAGGCGGGGGGGGGGGGGGGCTGGGGGTGGGGGTGGGGAAGCAGGCTCCCCGCTGAGCGGAGAGCCCGATGCGGGACTCGATTCCATGACCCTGGGATCATGACCCTAGCAGAAGGCAGAGGCCTAACCCACTGAGCCACCCAGGCGCCCCAGCACAATAAGATCTTTTAACCACTGCCATATTTTACCCACTGCAATGTAATACTAGCTTGTCATAAATGAAGTGATTGTGTATATGTACATGTGTTTCTGGATTCTCTAGCCTGTTTACTTGGTCTAGTTTTTATTCTTGTACTTGTTCACAGTCTCTTAATTACTATGGTTTTCTAATAAGTCTTATTATCTGATAATGTGAGTCCTCCAGTGTGTTATTCTTCTTTAAGATTGTCTTAGCTCTTCTTCCTTTGTGTTTCTATGTCCATTTTATTAGTCTTGCTAATCTTCATCAAAATAAACATATTAAAATGTCTGTTGGCATTCCATAAGATTTGTAGAGAATTTGGAGAAATTTTTACCTATTTACAGTACTGATTCTTCCAATAAAGGAACATGGTATTTATTTGGAATTAAAGAAAATTATTTAAATTCCAGTCAGTTAACAAAGAGTGTAATATTAGTTTCCAATGTACAATACAGTGATTCAACACTTCCATACCAACCTGGTGATCATCATGACAAGGGCACTGCTTCCTCTCATCATCTATTTCACCATCGCCTCACTCATTTCCCATCTAGTAACCAGCAGTTTGGTCTCTGTAGTTAAGAATCTGTTTCACGGTTTACCTCTCTCTTTTTCCCATTGCACATTTGTTTTGTTTCTTAAATTCCATATATGAGTGAAATTGTATGGTATTTGAATTTTAAAATTTCCTCGAATAGTATTTTGTGGTTTACATTGCAGAGATCTTATAGTTCTTTCATTTGGCTGGTTCCTTTGTATTTTGTCTTTTAAATGCTGTTCTGTATCATGTGGTTTTAATTATATTTATTTATTTATTTATTTATTTGACAGACAGAGATCACAAGTAGGCAGAGAGGCAGACGGTGGGGCAGGGGGAAGCAGGCTCCCCACTGAGCAGAGAGCCAGATGCAGGGCTTGATCTCAGGACCCTAGGATCTTGACCACAGCTGAAGGCAGAGGCTTAACCCACTGCGCCACCCAGACACCTCTGGTGTGGTTTTAATTTTTTTAAAATATCTGTTGATTGCTAATCTATACAAAATATTTTGTGTTTAAATGTTGGCCTTATACACTGTGACCTTGCTAAACTCATTTATATATTCTAAGAGCTTGTAGGTTCTTTTGAATTGTATATGCATGTAACTATATCATCTGTGAGTAAAACACTTGAATTCATTCCTTTTCAGTATGACTGATGGATTCATTTTGCTCTAATTCACTAGCAGGATTCCTAGTATATTTTTGAACACAAGTGGGGATAATGCCCATTTTGCGTCATTCCTCACATTCCAAGTCTCAGGAAGAACACTTTTGTTCATTGATCATTAATTAAGATTTTGGTGTGTATTTGGGGATATAATCATTACCAGAACAAACAATTTTCTTCTATCCCTTGTTTTACCAGAGTTTTTCAAATTAAATCACGTATTGTGTTGAATTTGTGAAATTGTTTTTCTGCACTTAATTGTCATTGTCATATGATTTTTCTCCTCCTGTGAATGTAGGAATGTAGGTTTTCCAATGTTAAGTCACACTTGCCTTATGGAAAGTGACCCTTTTACTCAGGATGTGTTATCCTTTTCATGTATTGCTGTATTTTATTGTCTTTTCTTTTCTTTTTATTTTATTTTATTTGTCTGGGAGAGAGAGAGAGAGAGAGAGAGCGCGAGCGAACACACACACAAGCAGGGGAAGTGGCAGGCAGAGGGAGGGGGAGAAGCAGGTTCCCCGTTAAGCAGGGAACCCGATGTCAGGCTTGATCCCAAGACCCAGGGATCATGAGCTGAGGTGAAGGCAGATGCTTAACTGACTGAGACTCCAAGGCACCCTGGACATTTTCATCCTTGGAATGTTCTCATCACTTAAGCCTTGTTTGGGGAAAATAAATCATGAAGAATCTGTTTGACATTGGTCATAAAAAGAAGAACGTGCAGCCGAATTTTGCAATATGTCATGGGATGTAACCTGACAGCATAATTTCCAGAAATAAGTCCTAAGGGAAAAAAGTTAGAAATTAATTAAAATTTTGTGTACAGCATGCTTATTACAACAGTGTTTGGGGTAAAAAAAAATTACAAATAGTTTGTCCAAGGGATTCCTGTGTGGCTCAGTTGGTAAGTGGCTGCCCTTGGCTCAGGTTATGATCCCAAGGTCCTGGGATGGAGTCCCACATTTGGCTCCTTGCTCAGTGGGGACCCTGCTCCTCCCTCTTTCTGCTGCTACCTCTGCTTTTGCTCTCTCTCTCTCAAACTCTCTGACAAATAAATAAATAAAATCTTTAAAAACAACCAAATATACATCGGAGGAGATTTTGATGAGTGAAATAAACCAAGTGGAGAAAGTAATTTATCATATGGTTTCACTTACCTGTGGAACACAGGGAATAGCATGGAGGACATTAGGAGAAGGAAGGGAAAAATGAAAGGGGAGGGATCAGTGGGGGAGATGAACCATGAGACACTGTGGACTCCAAGAAACAAACTGAGGGTTTGAGAGGGGAGGGGGGTGGAGTGATGTATTGACCCGGTGATGGGTATTGAGGAGGGCATGTATTGCATGGAGCACAGGGTGTTATACGCAAACACTGAATCTTGGAACACTATCTCAAAAACTAATGATATACTGTACGGTGACTAACATAACAGAAAAAAGACACCAAATAGTGTGTCCAGGATTTCCTAAATATTTTCATTCAATAAATTCTGAGCAAGTTGACCATCCTTGGTAGCAACAAGAAGCAAGAAGAACAGACTGCAATAATAACTAATAATTCCCATCAAATCAACTGTGTCATCAAAAGAGGCATTCCAGGGGCGCCTGGGTGGCTCAGTGGGTTAAAGCCTCTGCCTTTGGCTCAGATCATGATCCCAGGGTTCTTTTTTTTTTTTTTTTTGGTGTTATTTTTTTTTTCTCATTTTATTTATTTTTTCAGCGTAACAGTATTCATTCTTTTTGCACAACACCCAGTGCTCCATGCAAAACGTGCCCTCCCCATTACCCACCACCTGTTCCCCCAACCTCCCACCCCTGACCCTTCAAAACCCTCGGATCGAGCCCCGCATCGGGCTCTCTGCTCGGCAGGGAGCCTGCTTCCCCTCCTCTCTCTCTGCCTGCCTCTCTGCCTACTTGTGATCTCTGTCTGTCAAATAAATAAATAAATAAAATATTAAAAAAAAAGAGGCATGCCATCTTCTCCCAGTCTAAGGTCTCTTATAATAATAACAGAAGTGTACAATTTGGGCATATAAAGACTTAGTTATTTTACCTCAATCCATTCCAGGCTTACTTTGGCTGAGATTCTAACCGTATTCTCATCTCAGTTAAATTTTCTGGCCATGGGACTTGAGAATATCTCTTATGTTTTCTTCCTATCTCATCTGTACCTCCTTATATTTTACAGATCAAGACTTTTCCCCTGAATACACTAGTCCTTTCAAATTCTTTTAATGTAGAACGTTAACTTTAAGCACAGTTATCTTTAAGCACATGTCTAAATCTTTGAAAACTAACCAATTGTATCTCATGTATTTATTTAAACCTGTAGGTTTTCTATTATCACCTGGAGAAAATCCAAATGACCATCAGTAGGGGGTTGTTTAAGTGAATTATGGTACATCCTCACCGTATTGTAGTATACGAGCATTAATAAATATACGGTTGAAGATTGTTTTAAAAATCCAGATATGTCCACGATATATTAAGGATGTGAAATTTACAAAAGGTTTTGTGGAAGAGTACCTCAATTTTATTTTAGAAAAATAAACAATTAGGGCTTCCAGTTAGAAAGGACTTGTGGCAGGTAACCACCAATTCACTTTCTCAAGTATCCCACTTAAATAACTACTAATGAGGTGTGCCACTTCCCTTTCAGAGGTAGAATGTCACGACAGGCCATTGTGACCATTACACCAATTAAGACAAAACCTGATCAGGTTAAAAAAACCCCAAAGCACACACTTTTTTTTTTAAGATTTTATTTATTTATTTGACAGAGAGAGAGATCACAAGCAGGCAGAGAGGCAGGCAGAGAGAGAGGAGGAAGCAGGTTCCCCAGGACCCTGAGATCATGACCTGAGCCAAAGGCAGCGGCTTAATCCACTGAGCCACCCAGGCGCCCCAAAGCACACAATTTTTTAAAGACACAAAAGAGCTATATATAAATAAGATTAAAGC
Source organism: Meles meles (assembly GCF_922984935.1). NCBI lineage: Eukaryota > Metazoa > Chordata > Mammalia > Carnivora > Mustelidae > Meles > Meles meles. The sequence continues at coordinate 46,087,152 of NC_060087.1, read as the reverse complement.
AACTAAGTTTCATAGCAGGAAGTGACTTTGGTGAGCAGAGACCAGTAGCCACTAGAGTTACATGCCGATTCTGTCTGGACAAAGGGTCAGACAGAAAGACACTGCTGAAATAAGAAAAAGCTGGTAAAACTTTTAAGAACGCATAGAGTGGCTTGTCTTCAGGGGCCCAAACAATGAACAGTGTTAAGTAAGGATGCATATGAAGTCTGATGGGGCTCAAGTATCAAATTCTCTGTCAAATGGATATTCAACTGATCCAGATTCGTCTGTTAAAAAGACTTTCCTGAGTACTTCCCCTTTGACCTCAGAGATGCCCAGAGAGGGCAGAAGCATCATTTCTGCTCAGAAATGAGCACAAGAAGGGATGGGAAAACTGCAAATTAATGACTTATTTTGGAACCCCTCAGAGAACTCAAGTCTAATGGAAAACATAAAATTTAATGAAAGACAAGTGTTTGCAGGCAGAAGGAAGGCCTGAACATTTATTGACCTGGGACAGACACTGCCTGGGTGCCATGTAAGATGTTAAGATTATTTAGAAATCTTTGAGAAATTGGTAAGGGCCAAGTGTGGGCTCCCAAGAGCGTAGGAAGTCCTTTGAGGAGTTTCTCACCATCTTGTGAGCTTTTCCTCCAGAAACCCCTCTAGATGTCTGTGACAAAGATCTGGGAGGATCCTTGGATAAATCACTCGTGCTGCTTGCTGGGAGAGAAAAAGAGTAGTCCCTGCCCAAATATCAGCAGACACATCTTCCCCATTTCCTTTATGGTACAAAAGGCTTAATCCAGGGGAGAAGGAGCATCAATATTCTCTGTATATCTTTGCAACTGTTCTGTAAATTTGAAATGATTCACCCTGAAAGATGATTGATATATAAAAAAGGCTTTCCTTGAGAAAGATAAAAAGGGTAGTGCCTGACATGTAGAAGCTGGCCTGGCACTCACAGGTAGGCCATGCTATTCTTTTAACAAACGTAAACATTGTCACTGAATACAAGTCTCAGACAAGGTTATTCTGAGACCATATAAAATGAAACAAAACATGGCTGCTCCATAATTGTGTCCAAGCACAGGCAAAAGCAAGGTCCCTGTGCCAGACATAAAATACCAAATACCCACTCGCTTGGACAAAATGAGTGACTGCTGCTTATAATTTACCAATTATAAATTTATCCTCCGTATAGTCCCTCCTCCCTATAGATAAGGTGTTTTGAGATAGATAACCCATGAAAAAATTGCCCATGCCTTCTGAAAGCATTCAAAGTACTTTGGATCCTCCCTTCTGGTAAAACCTCCCTAAATCATTCGACCAAAGCTCAAATCCTATAGTAGGTTCTCTTTAACAGCCTCTTACTGCCATTCCCTGTGATTCTCCATGGTGTGTGTCCCGCCTCACTGAAACCTGTTTAGTTAATGTTCTTGGAGGTCTCTTGGCTCGAGGACATTGAAACCTTAACCTACCAAATTTGCTTGATGCTTTGGATGAAAATCAGTTGACTGAATATGCGGGTCTATTTTTGTAGTCAGTTACCATCCATTTATCTCTTTGTCTACTCTTAAAATCTCGATTGCTGTATATGGTCTTGATTACTGTAACTTCATAGCAAGTCCTGAAGTAGGGTAACATAACTGGTCTTTTTCAGGAATGTGTTGACGAATCCAGATATTTTGTTTTTCTACATAATTTTTTAGTCAACCTGTAAGTTACTTTAAAAAGTCTGCAGCAGTTTTCATAGGGGTCAAAATGAACCTATAGATCAGTTTGGGGAGAAATGACATAAAAATTGAGTTGTTGTTTTTTTTTTTTAAAGAGACAAACCAAAACACAGACTTGTAACTATAAAGAAGGAAGAGTTACCAGAGGGAAGGTGGCTGGGAGATGGGTAAAATAGGTGAAGGGGATTAAGAGCACAATTACCTTGATGAGCACTGTACGATATATGGAATTGTTGAATCACTATATTGTGCACCTGAAACTGATAGAACACAGGATGTTAACTACACTGGGATTAGAACGTTTTGGTTTTTAGTCTTTCTGCATTTATTTATGTCTTTCAAATTTTCTCTTTGTGATATTTTGTCGTTTTGGTGTAGGAATATTGAACACTTTTGCTAGATTTATTCTTTGATATATGAAATTGTTTTCTGCTATATTAACTGCATTAATTTTTTGTTGTTAATGGTCAATCATGCCTATGTGATCAAGTCTCCATAAAATCCCCAAAGTGGGGTGTTTGGAGAGCTTCCAGGTTTGTGAACCCATCCACACGGAGAGGGTGAGGCACCCCAACTGCACGGGAACAGAAGCTTCTGTGCTTGGGACCCTCCCAGAACTCCTCCTCCTATGTACCTTTTATCTGACTGTTCATCTGTATCCTTTATCATGTCGTTTAATAAACTGCTAAACATAAAAAACCCTGCATTTTAAAATTTAAATTCAATTAGGCAACATATAGCAAATACATCATTGATTTTTGATGTACTGTTCAATGATTGATTAGGTGTAATTACCATCCAGCGTTCATCCCACCACGTGCCCTCCTTAACTGCATTTCCAATTGGTTAATATTAGGGTAAGAGACAGCTGGATTTTTTTTTATTCACCCTCTATCCTGCAACTTTATTTTTAAAATTTAAATCTTGTTACTTAACACACAGTGCAATATTGGTTTCTGGACTACAATTCCGTGATTCATTACTCACATACAGCACCCAGTGCTCATCATAACAAATGCCCTCCTTAATACCCGCCTGCAACCTTAGTAAACAAGCTTGTTATTTGGAGCAATTTTTTTGGGTAGTTTGAACATGCTTTCTATGGAAAAAATCATGTATTCTGTAGATAAGCACATTTTCAATTCTTCCTTACCAATATTTATTTTATCTCATTTTCTTGTCTTATTGCACTGATGAGGACCTCCAGTACAGTATTAAATAAAAGAGGTGTTCCTCATCCTATGGAGTAAACACTTCGCCTTTTATGATTGAGTATAATGTTACACATAGATTTTTCACCACTATCCTTTACAGGTTGAGGAAGTTTTCTTCTCTTTCCAACTTTCTGAGAGTTTTTGTCATGTACGTGTATTACATTACGTGAAAAGCATCTTCCTGTGGAGATGCAACATGGGGGGGGGGTTAAGGGGGTAGGAGAAGAATAAATGAAACAAATGGGATTGGGAGGGAGACAAACCATAAATGACTCTTAACCTCACAGAACAAACTGAGGGTTGCTGGGGGGAGGGGGTAGGGAGAGGGTGGTGGGGTTATGGACATTGGGGAAGGTATGGGCTATGGTGAGTGCTGTGAAGTGTGTAAACCTGGCGATTCACAGACCTGTACCCCTGGGGATAAAAATACATTATATGTTTATAAAAAAATAAGAAATAAATAAAAAATTAAAAAAAAATTTTTGGGTACACTGGCACCCACCTTTCCATGAAGATTAAATGAGGTTCTAAATGTAAGGAACCCAAGAGAAAGAAGTGGCTGACATATAGTATGCACCCTCTTGAATAGGAGTTTTAATACTACCTCTTCTTACTAAAAAAGCTCAACAAATGGACTGATTGTCAGCACTGCAGACAAGTTGTGGTTGGCCAGCAATTCACAATCATACAGCACAGATCAAAAATGTGTAGTTAACAAAGCCATGACCTTTAGCTTTCTGGGTACAGAAGATTAGTAAGAGTTCGGTAAAAGTGGAGCAGGTAGCTTTTGGAGTGACAGCATCATTAGAGGTGTCTTGCAGGGAAGATGGGTGGGCACCGCACAGTATTTGAAAGGATGGGAACCTGGAGGGTCTGATTGCAAAAGAGATGCAATCCCAACACAGCTGAACATGGGCAAGTCTAGTCCTATATTACTCACAGCCTTTCAGAGCCTTTGGTTCCAGAGAATAGAAAAAGAGGTTTTACGAAATACTACGGGAAAATAATCAGACCTGCAAGAGACCAAGTGAACACTCAGAGAAGTAGGAGAACTCGGATTTATTTTACACTGGTGGACCCAGATGAGCTTATGCTCAAAGTTCTGGGCCCCGGTAGTAGGGTTACAGGGTTTTTATAGGGGTGTTCAGGGGGTCAGTTCCCAAGGGCTATGCTAGCTGCTGGTAGGTGGGTTTAACCTGAGGGAGCTGGGGGGTTGCTTTAGTCTGTTGGGGCAGTGCAGTGGGCTTGTGGTGGGAAGCCTGTTTACAGAAGCAGAAGCAGCTGGTCATCTCTTGCTCCCTAGTGGGGCTTCTGGTTATCTCCTGCTCTTCCTATCTACTGTGGTCTGCTGGTCTGGGCTTACTCTAGGTTAGCCTGCTCTGGGTGATCTTCCTCTTCAATACCAACTCATTTTATGAAGCTAGTATAGCCCTGATACCAAAATCCAAGACTGTATATAAAAGTGTATGCTAATGACACTCATGAGGATAGCCACTAAAATTATAAGCAAATTATTAAGATGTAGATTATTCAGAAAGATAATATATCATGACCATCCCCCCCCCATAATGTATGGTTGGTTTAAACATAGGGCAATATGCAATACATCACATTAACTGATTAATGAAGGGAAAAATCCTATAATCATCAGAATAAAGGCACTCCAAGTGTTTGATGGAAGTCAACATATATTCAATACAAATATTCACAGTAAAGGAGAATAAAAATGGAAGTTGTTACTTCACAGAAATACATTAAAATGTTAAAGATTTTCTAATTTATTAGGAATAAGGCAAGGCTGTCCATTGGGACCAGTTCTTTGCAACATGGTACTGAGCAGGTAGTCCTATGTAAAATGGGGGGAAAAAAGGGAAAATGTTTAAAATGGCAGAAACATGGACTTCTGGAAGGCTTAGTTGGTTAAGTGTCTGCCTTTGGCTCAGATCATGATCCCAGGTTCCTGGGACCTATTCCCACATCTGGCTCTTTACTCAGCAGGGAGCCTGCCTCTCCCTCTGCTCTCCACTTCCCTGCTCCTACTCTGTCTTTCTTTGAAAAATGAATAAAATATTTAAAACAAATAAAATAAAATAAAAAGGAAGAGACAAACTGGTAGCATTCCAAGATGATATAATTGTGCATGTTGAAACTCAAAATGGATGTTGACGTACGCTTATTAAATCATACGTAGCAAGGATGCTGGATAGAAATTCAAGGTACAGGTATATCTGTGTATATCATCTGCATCAGAATATAAATTTTCAAAAAATAACATAATTTTTGGCAGCACCTGCTAGTTAGAATAAGTTTTTCTTTAAAGATTTATTTGTTCATTTGAGAGAGAGAGAGAGAGAGAGAGGCAGGGAGGGAACAGGGGCAGAGGGTCAGAATCTTTCAAGCTGACTCCCCGCGGAGCACAGGGCCCAACTTGGGGTCCATCCCATGACCAGTGAATTATGACCTGAGCTGAAGCCGAGTCAGCTGTTTAAGTGACTGAGCCACTCGGGCGCCCACTATGTGGAATACGTTTAACACAGATTTCAAAAGATTCGTTGGACAAAGTTCATAAAACTTTATTGAGAGAATTTCAACAATGAAGTACCCCCACATAAGAGTAGTTTGCATGTTCCAGCTTGTCCTTGTTTAAATCTGGGGCTGTCCTTCATCTGTAAGATAGACAGAACGGTTGGAAACTTTACTCAGCAGAATTGTATTTCCAGTAAATTAATGGTACAGGAAGGACGCTATAGTTTTCCCTTTTTTAAGATAGAAGTCCAAGCATATACTTCACCAAAGCTTTCTGAACACACCACACTTTTTACCGGTACAACAAAACAAAAAGATAGTTCACTTTCACAACACACAAAAGGAAATGAGCCTATTAAAAGGTCATTTTCAATGGAAAGCAGAAACCGCATGCAGTTTCACAAAAACTCCTAACAGCATGCAAGGAACTGAAAAACACAAGAAATTTATATATAAGTTTCATTTAAAGGCTTCAACTTGAAATAATATTCTAATATATGATGCTGAAGGAATAATGCCAAGTTGGTTACTGCTTCAGTGATGTCAGTAGAGAAACGAGTACCGCATGTAATTTACTCTTGGTTATGGTTATGTGGAAAACTGTTTTTGTCAGCTAGTTTATCCCTTATGTCCTGGGTTAAGCAGGGTAACCATTTGCCTTAACGGTGTTTGCCTTAATGGTGTCCAGTTGGTCAAATAGATTATATGGTCACACACTTCACACGTGTCAGAAAGGGTAAAATTAACAACACAGGAAACAAGAGATGTAGGCGAGGAGCTGGAGAAAAAGGAACCCTCTTACAGTGTTGATGGGAATGCAAACCGTACAGACACTGTGGAAATGAGTATGGAGGTTCCTCAAGAAGTTAAAAATAGAAATACCGTGTGACCCAGCAGTTACACCAGGAGGTTTTTACACAAGGGACACAACAGATACAGGTCGAAAGGGTACAAGCACCCCAATGCTTATAGCAACATTATCAATAATGGCCAAACTATGGAAAAAGCCCAAATGTCCATCGACTGATGAATGGATAAAGAAGAGGTGGGGTGGGTGTGTGTGTGTGTGTGTGTGTGTTTATGTGTACACACACACATATACAGTGGAATATGACTCAGGCATCAAAATGAATGAAATCTTGCCATTTGCAATGATATGCATAGACCTACAGTGTGTTACGCTAACAGAAGTTGTAAGTCTGTCAGAGGAAAAACAAATAACATGATTTCACTCATATGTAGAATTTAAGAAACAAAACAGATGAACATATGGAACAGGAGAAAAAAAGAGAGACAGAAGCAGACCATGGGACTTAGCTATAGGGAACAAACTGAGTGTCGATGGAGGAAGATGGGTCGATGATGGGCTAAAAGGTTGATGGGTATTAAGGAGGGCACTTTTGGTGATGAGCACTGAGTGTTATATGTATGTGATGAATTTCTGAATTCTACTCCTGAAACCAATATTATGCTGTCTGTTAATTAACCAGAATTTAAATAAACATCGGGGAAAAAAAAAACGAGAACAGGGATCCAGGTCTCCACAGAGAAACACAAACAGTCACTATTGTGCATTTTTGTTCAAAGTGGCAGTGGCATCTCAATTCACATGTTAAATTAGACCAAAGATGTTACCAGATTGAAAAACTCATGCAAAATGGAATATCTCTGTATTCCATGTATGGTACCAACAGACTCATACAATACAAATGTCAGGATTAAAAATGGTATCTGAATTGAATTCTATATATATAACTTTATAACTTTTTATATATATATATACACACACACATATATATATATACACACTTCTGAATACACACACACACACGTAAAGACAGGTTCAGAAGTTAAGGGATTCTCAGAGAGTCACACAAGTAACCTTACAGTGGGTAGTAGAACCTCCCTCAGTGCCTCAGCATATTTCATACTAATTGATACTGAATCCATATATATTTTGTGTTTGATAAAAGCAGAACTTACAGAAGGATCTGAATATTATTAGCTGTTCGTTGAAGTATTTACATGCAAAACAAGAAAAAGTTTTCATATTTTACAGTATAATAAGGCTTTGACCCAATTTGTTTCTCTGTCTACTAGGGTAAAGTCAGGCCCTCAGGATGTTCGGGTCTCAACTACTTGGGAAAGTATCTTCATATGTAAAGTCTGTTATTAATGTATCATTAAAGTTATTATAGATAAATATACAACACTCAGGAAAAGCCCCTCATACTTTGCACTGTCAATGGATAACATACCTGCTTCCGGCATTTTAACGGGCTCTAAAAAGGGCAGATTTCTCCCCTTGACATCAGGGTGATATCCAGTTACACGGCCAGCCTCTGCTTGAGGCAGCTTCTGGAGATCAGCCTTCAGGCCCGGTCCTTGAAACACAAAGTTAGTCAAATGAAGTAGTAAATATGAAATACAAATGAAGCTTATGGTCTAGTATGATAAAAAAAATAATGTGATGGAAAAATGCATTTCACACCCTTGTTTTCCACAAGTGTGTTATGCTTCATTTCAAGAGACATTCTTTTTTTTTTTTTTAAGATTTTATTTATTTATTTGACAGAGAGAAATCACAAGAGAGGGAGGCAGAGAGAGAGGAAGGGAAGCAGGCTCTCCGCTGAGCAGAGAGCCAGATGCGGGACTCGATCCCAGGACCCTGAGATCATGACCTGAGCTGAAGGCAGCGGCTTAACCCACTGAGCCACCCAGGCGCCCCTCAAGAGACATTCTAAAGATGAAGCCCACTGCACTTCGTTTCCTTTCTATTACCATAGAGTTCTAGGAATAGAGAGCATCAACTAGCTAAGAAATCAAGTCTACATCGTGCATAAGATTTTATTTAAAAGTACAATGGGGTTTTCTGAGGGATGAGCTGCGTGTATTTGTGGGCTTCTAACAAATCCCATCCTGGTGACACCCATTCCCTCCTAGAGCAACCTGCAAGGTATTTTGTCAAATTTCCCTAGTCAGATTTCAGGGGAAAGTCCCTCTGTATACCTTAGGATAAAGGAGTCACATATAGAACAAAGTTCCAAAAGTAACAGCAAAACATTAATGATTAACAGTCCAACTTGCGTCTTACAGTAAGAATAAAAGAAGGAGGGTGGAAAGACTCAATGGACTTTGTTGTCAGTCGTATTGTGGAAACATCTTAACAGCAAATCCCTAAAATAATCCATGCCTGAACGGTGTCAATAATTCACGATGAGTACTTGATGAAAATTCTCTATTTGGAAGACATTCATTTCTTCTTTCACGATCATTGTAAGATACATTTGATTTTCCTAATCATTAAAGTATTTACACACCTATCAAAGCCGCTTAATAATCACACTAATATAGTGACCCTAATGCCAGTTTCTTGAATTACACAGCTCTTATGAAACGTACCATATCAAATGATGAATGACACAGTAGCTATCATTCATTGAGCTCTTTTCTGGAGTCTCTGTCCTGCTTCCCTGAACTGGATTGATTCCTGTGCCAGTAGTAAGCTACATTACCATACAGACACATTTGAGTGGTAAGCATTCTATAGAGAACCACACTCCCTTGTTTGTATAGCAACACAGATGATACGAAGAACACAAACTTCTTTTAAAATTCTTCTGTTAAGTAATTTCTACACTAGTATGGGCCTTGAACACTCCACCCCGACATCAAGACTCACACGTTCTACAGACTGAGCCAGCCAGGTTCCCCCAGAACACAAACTTTGTAATGAAATATGCATTGTGTCTCCACGTGTCAAGCAGTCTTTGGGAAGCCACAATCCCAGAGCCTTAGTTTTCTCATTTCTAAAATGCGGCTCCCATCCCTAGGCAAATCGGCTTTATTCCTCACATTGTAGGGTACGCTGACTTGGCACTCTGCCTGTGCTGCCGAAAACTGCTTGCGCTTTCCATGAAATGAGTGAAAAGGCCCCACAAAAATGTGCTAAGAACAACAAATCAAACTAGGGAAATGATGTATAGTTTGTAGTTAAACATTTTCCTCCCCTTTAGAAAAGACTGCATTTTCAAGCACACCGATTAATTCCTGAGGGAAAAGGGGAAAATCATTATGGTGAAGGACTACGTGAAGCTGCACCCTGTACACTCTTCACAGTTTCAACCCATCTTCAGGAAATGACTGAGATTCTCTTCACATGTTTTCTTTCTTCTTGTCATGGTTTGTCATAATGCACGATGCACACATACACACCCTGCCCCCACAGACATTCTTCTTCCCTTTTCCTTCACCTTGAGCCACGGGTGCTCCCTCCACTTCCTTCCCTGGTTCAGGTTTCATATCCCGGCTCTCAGGTGGTGCCTCCTTTTGTTTTGGTTTCTCATCCCTGGGTTTCTGTGTCTAGGGGTGGGCCAATAAAAAGTTGTGTGGTTAATACATGCTAACAGTGTAAATAGACATCAGACATTTGGATATCAAACAATGAATAAGCATAAAGATACTTCCACATCCTGATTCTATGTGCTTATTCCTTTTTTTAAAAAATATTTTATTTATTTATCTGACAGACAGAGATCACAAGTAGGCAGAGAGGCAGGCAGAGAGAGAGGAAGGGAAGCAGGCTCCCTGCTGAACAGAGGCCAATGTGGGGCTCGATCCCAGGTCCCCAGAATCATGACCCAAGCCAAAGACAGAGGCTTTAACCCACTGAGCCATCCAGGCACCCCCTATGTGCTTATTCTTAATAGTGACTCTTCCCACAGTGCAGCTGGTGCAAGAAGAGGTAGCCACCAGCACTTTGGAGTCTACTGTAAACTCTGCTGGGATGGATATGCACAATTGGTGCTTAATTAGCAGGACAAAGAAGACATAGACTATATTTCCACAGGCACCAGAAATATGGAATCCTCCTGGTTCACTGTTTCCCTCCCTTTATCGGCAGAGTAGTTTTTATCACAGTATCTGTATGTCGGTTGGTAGCTCAACAAAATGTCCAGAGCAATAAACGTACGGTAATCTAAATAATCCAGTATGGAAATACTCACACCCACACGCTGCGTAGATCCTGGGTCATCTTTGCGTTTGGGTTTGGATCTTGATCTGACTCGGCCACTCATAGTTCACCCTGAAAGTAGAATACTGGTATTTAGAAAATGTACTCTAAAGGAGAGGTATATCACTTCTAAGGCCCCAGGTTTAATTGTTTCTTACTTTGAAAATACATTGAAAGCCAACCTAGTATCGGTACAGTGTACACGCTGTGTTCACACCAAATACACGGGCTGCAAGATCATCTACTTCAGGCTGGCCACGAAATCATCTTAGGCACACGCTAAAACACGAGGCTTAGTCTCCCAGCTAGATTCCCCAGTACAAAAGGCATTTGAGAAAACAGTGCTGTACATTAAACTTCACTCACTATCAGTGTGGTCACATTGCTATTTACGACGCTTTTACTGCCTTAAATCAGGTTTTGTTGCAACACACAGAGAGAAAGAATCCTTTGCATACTGCCTATGGCTGTGTCTGCACTACTACGGTTCAGGTGTCTGGTCATAAAACAGATTCACCCGCCAGCTCCTCCCTTGACACTGTGCACCGTGCACCACAAATCTCGCGGCACTATTTACAAGGCCCCAACATTCCCCTCTTCCTGGACTTGTCTATACAGCCTGGTCTGGCCCCTGCCCAGGGTCCCATAGAGGATCCAGGCCTGTGTGCTCTGCCGGCAGTTGCAGGTGCTCCAGGACTCAGGCACCTCAACTAAACCCCCAGGACCTCCCCACCCAGTCCACACCCCATCTTCACCTTCCCTTCTCAGCCCACCAACGTAGCTTACCCTGTCCCCACCACCAGGACGAGGAAAAGCGCAATGGCGGCCGCGAGGTCGGTGAGGAGAAGGGCTGTAGCTCCTTGGCATTTCCACTAAGACACCACAGTTCTACTGTCCCCACCTGCCTGAGGCCCACTGGCTCCCACCCCATCCTCACTCACATTTAAGCTCCTAGAAGGACTGATGTGGGGACCTACCAGTTGAATTCAGGTAGCGAGAAAGCTCACAGCACAACGAACGGAACTGCCTCGGTCAAACTCAGCTCTGTTCACAGAACGCAGACAGCAATGAGAGCACAGCAGTGAACATGCACACTGTTCGCTCACAGTAACGATCCTGCTCAAAGTAATGAGCATGCGCACTATTCGCTCACAGCAATGCGCATACGCAAGCGCACAGATCCAGGGGCATGCAATGTGGGTGAGGTTTTCCTGCCTATGCTTCTGCAGACACTTATTGCCACGTAGTCTGCCGAGAAGAAAAGAGACTTGGGGAGTCTCTTTTTCAAACCACCCAATCTCTCCTGTGCATCCAGATACTTTGGGGACATACAGCCACAGCTTACCCTTAGTGGACAAGGTGTCTCAGAAAAAGTTCTTAGCCAGCTAGCAATATGAAGCATGTTAATCCAAGTTTGATATGGGCTTCAAATCGTCATTTCCTCCTTTGTTTTGGGGGTCTGTGTCATACTTGAAGAAATTCACGCACCTGTGTATGATAAATTCATTAACACCGTTTTCTTTATGTTTTTGTTCACACGACAGCACATTGACATCTCTATCACTGGTGGCTCATTTCTACCTCTGAACTGTATTCATCTGGTCTGTGTATGTTTCAGAAATATCCAGATATTGGTCCTGGGGTTTAGGCTCAGTCCATGGTCACATGGCATAGAGCAGTAGTGTCTATGCTCCTCAAATTCTGTACTTCCCAGATTACAGCCATGCACATCAAAGCAAAGCTGACTTTATCTCATAAAGGGAGAGCACTACCCAGACAGAGCCTTAATAGAGTCTTGGAGGGGGTGCCTCGGTGGCTAAGTGGGTTAAGCCGCTGCCTTCTGCTCAGGTCGTGATCTCAGGGTCCTGGGATCGAGCCCCGCATCGGGCTCTCTGCTCAGCAGGAAGCCTGCTTCCTCCTCTCTCTCTCTGCCTGCCTCTCTGCCTACTTGTGATCTCTCTCTGTGTGTCAAATAAATAAATAAAATCTTTTAAAAAAAAGAGTCTTGGGGGTGGCAGGGCAAGAGAGATATTTATATATCAGATTTTGAAATCTGGTATGCAGCAGATCTTTGAATTTGGAGAAAGGTGTGATTAAGTTGGATGCGAATCATGATAGAATGGTTTAGGTTTGGGTGACACAAAGGAAAAAGCGTTTTACAGACATTTATTTGTTTCTTTGAGAGAGAGAGAGATACATAACGACCACTCAAGCAGGGGGAGAAGCAGAAGCAGAGGGAGAAGCCTATTCCCCACCGACTTGGGAGCCGGATCTGGGGCTGGATCCCAAGATTTGGAGATCATGACCTGAGCCAAAAGCAAACCCTTAACCATCAGAGCCACCCAGGTGCCCCACAAGGCAAGAATCTGAATACCAAAAGTTTAAAGTTTCCTGAAAATGTCTTTTCACACTTTTTTTTCTTTTAAAGATTTATTTATTTGTTTATTTTATTTTTTTTCCATTTTATTTATTTTTTCAGCGTAACAGTATTCATTCTTTTTGCACAACACCCAGTGCTCCATGCAAAACGTGCCCTCCCCATTACCCACCACCTGTTCCCCCAACCTCCCACCCCTGACCCTTCAAAACCCTCAGGTTCTTTTTCAGAGTCCATAGTCTCTTATGGTTCGCCTCCCCTCCCCAATGTCCATAGCCTGCTCCCCCTCTCCCAATCCCACCTCCCCCCAGCAACCCCCAGTTTGTTTTGTGAGATTAAGAGTCATTTATGGTTTGTCTCCCTCCCAATCCCATCTTGTTTCATTTATTCTTCTCCTATCCCCCTACCCCCCCATGTTGCTTCTCCATGTCCTCATATCAGGGAGATCATATGATAGTTGTCTTTCTCCGATTGACTTATTTCACTAAGCATGATACGCTCTAGTTCCATCCACGTCGTCGCAAATGGCAAGATTTCATTTCTTTTGATGGCTGCATAGTATTCCATTGTGTATATATACCACATCTTCTTGATCCATTCATCTGTTGATGGACATCTAGGTTCTTTCCATAGTCTGGCTATTGTAGACATTGCTGCTATAAACATTCGGGTACACGTGCCCCTTCGGATCACTATGTTTGTATCTTTAGGGTAAATACCCAGTAGTGCAATTGCTGGGTCATAGGGTAGTTCTATTTTCAACATTTTGAGGAACCTCCATGCTGTTTTCCAGAGTGGTTGGACCAGCTTGCATTCCCACCAACAGTGGAGGAGGGTTCCCCTTTCTCCACATCCTCGCCAGCATCTGTCATTTCCACACTTTTGATGGATGTGTTAATGGGTTTTTCAGATAGTTCCTAGAACAAAGAAGAAAGCTATTTGCAGCTCTTCTGTTCTTAGGCAAGGCCTTCCTGCATTAGTGAATTTATGTTGGTATAGAGAGTAAAGTGGGGTCTCTCATGTGAAGCAGGAGCCTGTGTCAAGCCATGACTCAAGTAGGTAATGATACTACTGCTAGGAGGTATGGCCGGCACCAGCATCGGCCGGGACCAGCATCAGCCACACCCCAGAATGATAACAAGCTGAATTGGAAGAGGGCTGCCGGGGCAGATCCTTAAATCCCGACTAAATCCCTTAGAAAAGAGTAGAATTTTGCAGCAAACTGCCAGACTCTTCCGACATGAGCCCTCTATGACTGACCACGGGTCTATTTCACCCGTCCCCCCACCCTTCTGCCCTCTGGTAACCGTCAGTTTGATCTCTATAGTTAAGAGTCTGTTTTCTGCGAAAACTGTGCCCGACTGATCTCTGAACACAACCGTGATCCTTCACTGCTTGAACATGAAAATCAGTAATGCCCAGAGCTGACCCGGACCAGAACAGACCGGACCGAGGCCTTCTTTCAAGGGCATGCCCACAGACTGACTTCCCCTTTGGTTCATTAACTTCCTACACCACTGTGTTATCTTGTTCATCATGTGTTTGTTTTATGTCCTGCTCGGTGTGCTGTTTGAGAGGGCAAGGTTAATCACATGGCGATTTACTTTGTTCCATGATAGAACCAAGCTAACACTGCAGAAAGACACAACCCTTGTGTGTGCTTTCACAGAGGGGTCATGACAGCTGATGAAACCAGGGGAATATGAACTCTTGTTGATGTAGACAGTAATCTGTGTGCCGGCTTCCATTTTGATTACTTTGATGTAAGTTAGCGGTTTTGTATGTGAGGTGCATATGGAAGGGAGGATAAGAGGGGGCCTTAGTCAGAATGTATCTTTTTCTAAAGAAATTAGGATATACTTTTGAACTTAGTGAGTCCTCTGTGTTCTATCCAGTTGGGCTTTTTTGAAGGACATACCTTGAGTACAGCAAGAGAGGTCTCGCAGTCTCTCTGTCTCTCTCTCCTTAAAAAGCGGACTGGGGGCGCCTGGGTGGCTCAGTGGGTTAAAGCCTCTGCCTTCGGTTCAGGTCATGGTCCCAGGGTCCTGGGATTGAGCCCCACATTGGGCTTTCTGCTCAACAGGGAGCCTGCTTCCCCCCTCTCTCTGCCTGCCTCTCTGCCTACTTGTGATGTCTGTCAAATAAATAAATAAAATCTTAAAAAAAAAGAAAAAGAAAAAAAAGTGGACTGACTAGGAAATGTGATTCTTCAAAAAAAATTTTATGACTGAGAGTAGTCATAGTCCTCAACGTTTTTATTTAAATTGTATTCTTTTAAAATCATTGTCAGCAAGGAGACTATCGTTACCAAATCTTATTTGCTTTTTATCTTTTATCCCCCATTTTTTGTGTGCACAGCACTCAGGACATGCTAAAATGTTAGGACATGGTGATTTCTCAATTTACACTCTCTGTAAGTTATAAATATTCCAATTCCTGCCATCGGATGCCTGGACAGTTGTGGGTAATGAGGCCCTGATGATGCCTGAATTGTTCCAGTGTACTTCACAAGGCAATCTTCAACCTGGTACAAAGCCAGTTGTGAAGATGCTGTGGTGACACACAGGAAGCAGCAGCAAGTGTCAAGGACACTGTAGAGACAGGAAGAATCACCTGACTATTGCCGATAGTGCCGAGAGTGCCAGCAACTCCTCTTCTTGTGGGAGGACTTCCGTTTTCTACAGGGCCAGAGCTTCTCTTCTTTCAGGCAGGAGAATCTAGGAAGAAATTCAAATCTCCACAGAACTAAGGGTGAGTGGGCATGGCGCACTTTCTGAAGATGCTGGGCAGCTGTGATTTTCCAGTGTACTGTGGACTGCTGGTAACTAAGCTCAGACTTAGTTTGGTGGTTGAGGTCAAAATGGGTATTACTAACCATGTGAAATGCAACTCTCACTCTGGCTTCATATGTTGGGCACATTGTAGGAGATGGGGTCCTTTGCTATAGCACAGAGTGCATGACCTTGGGCTATCTTCTCCTGTCTTCAGACATCAACACCTTTGGTTCCCAGGCTTTGGTCATAGAGTGGGACTTAACACCCCATGTAACCAGGCCTTTAGACAGGGACTGAATTTCGCCACTCACTTCCCTTTTTGTTGTCTAGATTGCAGAGAGCAAGTTGTGGGATTTCTCACCCTCATAATCACACAAGCCAACTCCTGTAATGAATATCCTCTTATACATACCTGCACATCTATATGTAATCCTGTCGGTGCCATTTCTCTGGAGAATGGTGACTAATGAAGGTTTTGGTGCTGAGCGTGTTTCTAGAGGAACTGAATGTTCAGGGTGGGTTTTCTGAATTGGTTCTTGGTTTTGTGGAATTGAGTGTCTAATCTCATTACATTAAGGAAGCTAATGGCTCATTTTCTAGTAGTAAAAACAGCACTGATAGTCTGTGAATTGTTGTTTATAGCCATACACAAAATATGTGCATTTGATACCCCTAAACAGCCACTTAGAAGAAGCAAGGAGTTACGTGACTCTGCATATGCTACTGAAGCGGTTTGGAGTAGTGTGTTCTGGGGTCCAGAGCTGAGGGACAAAAAGAATTCTTGAGACGTCTTTGGTGCAAAAAAAAAAAAGTGATTTTATCAAGGCAAGGGCACAAATCCAGTGGGAACCAAGAGCTGCTACCCTGGGATTGGAAAGAGTAACTGATTATACACCTTGGGGTAGGGAAGTAAAGAAAAGGGAAGCTTCAAAAGGATTTTCATATGCTAAAGATGATTCCCAGGAAACCTGAGGCCCTGCTATTGTCAAACCCAGGTTTTTTTCCTTAGCAAGGCATTAACATTAAGACAGCTGGGAGTATCCTGGATGTACATCTCTCCGTGGAGAAGGGAAGAAAAAGAAATTCGTCACCTGGCTATGTTGTTTTTTTCCCTTCAGGAAAATTTTAACAAGACTTACACCATTTCTGACAAAAGCATTGGGCAAACCAGGAGGAGCAGAAGGAAGATTTCTATACTTGATAAAGAGAAACCATGAAAAATCCTACATCTTACATCACACTTAATAGAGAAAGACTACCTGCTCTTCTCTAACATCAAGATCCAAGCAAGGAACTAGCGTAGCCACTGTGGAAAGGAGAATAGAGGTTTCCCAAAAAGTTAAAAATAGAACTACCCTACAATCTAGTAATTGCACTGATGGACATTTATCCCCAAATACAAAAACACAAATACAGAGGGATACTTGCAGCCTTATGTTTACAGCTGCACTACTTAGAACAGCCAGAGTATGGAAGCAAGCCAAGGGCCCATTCATAGACAAATAAAGGAGATGCTGCAAATATACACAATGGACTATTACTTGGCCATAAAAAGGGATGAAATCCTGCCACTTGCCACAAAATGGGGTAGATATAAACTGTATGATACCATGTGAAATAAGTCATTCATAGAAAGACAAATACTATGCATTTCACTGATATATGGAATTTAAGAAAGAGAACAAACAGGTAAAGGAGAAAGAGAAAGAAAGAGAAACCAAAGAAACAGACTCTTAATGATGGAGAACAAACTCTTGGTTTCCAGAGGGTAGGTGGGTGGGATAATGCCTGAAATAGGTGATGGGGATTAAGGAATGCATTGTGATGAGCCCTGGGTCATGTATGGAAATACTAATGGCTATATTGCACACTTGAAACTAATGTAGCACTCTATGTTAACTACACTGGAATTTAAATTATGCAAAGCGTATCTTGTGTTCATGAATTGAAAGAGTTAATACTGCTAAACTGTTTACACTCCAATACCCATCTATGGAATCAATGCAATCCCTATCAAAATTTGAGTGGCATTTTTCACAGATAGACAAATATAGTCCTGAGCTTAGTATGGAGCCACAACGACCCCAACTGCCAAAGACACCCTCAGAAAGAAGAATAAAGATGGAGGCATTCCACTTCTTGATTCAAACTAATACTGTAAAGCTCTAGTAACCCAACTACTATGGTACCAGCTAAAGAAATAGACACATATACCAAAAGAACAGAATGAAGAGCCCAGAAATGAACCTACATATGCATATACATCCAACCAATATTTGACAAAGAATTCAAAAGTATTCATGGGGAACGATGGTGTCTTTAATAAATGGTACCGAGGAAACTGGATAACTATAGGCAGAGCAATGAAGGTGGAGCCCTATCTTACGCCACTTGCAAAAATTAACTTGAAATGGAGTGGGTTGTAAGCAAAAGACCTGAAATTGCAAAACTCCTAGAGGACAACGTAGAGAAAGAGAATGTTGACATTGGACACATTGACACTTCCCAAATGAGAGTGTTCCAGCATTATCCTATATAAAATCAGTCACTTTTTGTGACCCAAATTTCAGTCCAGAGACTGAGTATGACACCTCAAGCACTAGCAATCAAAACACAAATTTAATAAGGGGGACTACGTCGAGCTAAAAAGCTTCTGCATGGCCAAAGGAACAATGAACAAAAGGAAAAGTCAACCTATAGAACAGGAGAAAATATTGATAAATATTCTGCCTGATACAGGGTTAATATCTAAAATATAGAAGGAACACGTACAACTCAGTAGCATACAATAAACAGTTCTGTTTTTTAGAAGGGTCCAAGGAACTAAATAAACAGTTCTCGCCAATGGCCAAGAGATCACGAAAAGGTACTCGACCTCACTAATCATCAGAAAAATGCAAACCAAAACTACAACCAGGTTCACTTCACACCTCTTAGGATGGCTATCATTAGACAAAAGTCAACAAGACTTGGTGAGGATGTGGAGTAAAGGAAACTCTTGTGCACCGTTGGCAAGAATGTAAACTAGTACAGCCACTGTGGAAAGCAGTATAGAGAAAATTAGAAATAGAATAGAGTACCTGGCAACCAACCTCTGGGTACCTTGCCAAAGAAAATGAAATCAGGATATCAAAGAGGTATACGCAATCCCATATTCACTGCAGCATTACTCACAATAGCCAAGATATGAAAACAAACTAAGTGTCCAAACATGGGAATGGATAAACATGATGGGGCATACATATCTAATGGAATATCGTTCAGCCATGAGAAGGAAGGAAATCCCGCCATTTGTGAAAACATGGATGGACCTTGAGGGCATTATGCTAAGTGAAACAAGTCGGATGAGAAAGGTGACTACTGTATGACCTCACCTACATGTGGACTCCAAGAAAGCTGAACTTGTAGAAACAGAGTAGACTGGTGGTTACTCCAGTTATGAGTAAGTCTAATGTACACCATGGTGATTATAGTCAGTTTTATTGTATTATAGACTTGGAAGTTGCTAAGAGTGTACATCTTGGGTTTTTTTTTTAAAGACTTTATTTATTTGAGTTGGGTAGAGAGCAAGAGTCACAGAGGGAGAGAGCAACACAGACCATAGACACAGACAGACACACACAGAAGTCAAGAGCAGGAGTGAGGGGCAGAGGGAGATGGAGAAGTAGACTCCCTGAAGAGCATGGAACTGGATGCCAGGCTAGATACCAGTACCCTGAGATCATGACCCAAGACAAAGGCACATAGTGAACTGACTGAGCCACCCAGGTGCCCCTAAGGGAGGAGACGTACCTGTTCTCACCACAAAAAGAAATTTTAATTATGTGATCAGCCAAGGAGTTAGGTAATACAATGCTGGCCGTTGTTTCATGTATCTATCTGTCTGTCAGATTGTCTATCTGTCTGTTTTATATCTAGCACTCTCTGTCCATACAGTCATATTTTGTACTCCTTAAAGTTGCTCCATGTTGTATGTTATTTACATCACAGAAAATCTGGGCAGGGGGGAGAAACAAACAAGGATGCCCCCTTTCACCCCTGCTATCAACATTCTACTGGAAGTTGTAGCCAATTTGCTGAGGCAAGACAAAGAAGGAAGTGGCTTACCAGTTGGTGAGGAGAAAAAACAACTCCAACTCACAGATCATATGATTGTCTACACAGAAATATTTTAGAGACTGTATAAAAAATACTCAAAGCAGTAACAAGTGAGTTCATGAACATTGCAAGGATATGAGTTCCACAAACCAAGCACCTTCACATTTCTATAAACAAACAATGAAATACTGGAGGCAAAACTTAAAAAAAAAAACCCTCACCATACCATTTATAATAGAGCCATCCCCATATCTAACAAAATACGTGCCTGGTCTGCATTCTGAAAAACCACATTTAACGCTGTGGGTGGAACTCAATTGCATTATGCTGAGAGCAGGAGTCTCAAAAGATTTCAGGCTCTATTATTCCATTCATATGATATTGTTGAAATAACAAAAGTCTAGTATTGGAGTACGAATAGGTGGTCATCAGGGGCTAGGGGTGGGGTAAGAGACTGAATATACAGGGGCAGCATAAAGAACTCAGGAAGGTCTGAAGGGTGATATAAAACTTCTGCATACTGACTGTAGCACTGATTATATGAATGTGTACCTGTGTTGAAATTCGTAGAACTGTATGTGAAAATGTGAGTTTTACTATGTAATCAACAACAGGAAGTTGCCTGTTAGGCAGGGTAGAATCCTTGCTTTTGGGTAAGACTGCTTTAACATAGCTCTATGAATGCCTAAACACTAATTTGTTAGCTTTGGAACTATGCATAAAGTGGCTTCTCTCGTGTGTCTTGTTTTGTATCTGGTTTCTTTTTCTCTCAGCATTATGTCTCTGTAGGGTTTAGTTCCTTCTTTTTCACAGCTGTGCAGCATTCCATGCTGGGAATCTGGCACAGTTTATTGATGTGTTGTCCTGTCGGTGTATGAATCAGTCCCAATTTTCATCTCCTACAAATGGAGTTTATATGGGAGCATTGTTGTATGTCCAAGAAAGCGCATCGCAACTAACATAAGATGGCAAAAACCTGAACTGCACACAATTTATCCGTCCAGTAGAAGAGTACGGAATAAGCTATGGCTGTAATAAATCATGGGATATCATCAAAATCATTTCAGAACATGCGAACCATGGTTTTGACCAGTTACACTAGCGTTAATTGGGGAATGTTGTGAAGATGACACATGACTGTATTAAAGGCAGTTGGGTCCAGTTACCAAAGAAACTGAGCTCCCCGAGCCCCCGTCGGGCTTCTCCATGGGCAGAGTTGAGAACAAATAGGAAGGAGCCTGTGACACAGATGGCTGGCCACCACAGAGCAGTACAGAGAGGACCTCAACTGGCCCATGATTCTGTGTTCAGAGCTTCTCACCTGCCTGACTGTGCTGAGTGCTTCCAGGGAGGCAGTCCCTGGTTGTGCCTGAGGAGGCCCAAATCACACCATCCCATCCAAATCTGACCAGCTCCGCCTCTTCTGGGGCCAAATCAGCTTTCTCGTCACCCCAGAGCCCTTCCCCTCAAGAGCATGCCCTGTGTGTGGGGAGTGTAATCATGCCCATTGGGCAGGTGAGGAGACTGAGACCCATGGAGGGCAGGCGCTGGGTCTGTGGCCCAGCAGCTGGTCAGGGGGCAGGTTGTGGGTGGGTCATTCCTCACCCCATAGCCATATATCCCCCAGGCTGTCCAGAGTTTTTCTGCTGCCTCCTCCTCAGGCCCCTGTCTCCTCAAGACCCGCAGCCCTGGGGCATCTACTTGCCCCACCTAGGAGTTGTAGTGCCAGCACTTGGGCTTTGGGAGGAGACCAGGTGGAGGCAGAGTTGGCAGCCAGTCAGGATCTGAATGGGGACTCAGGGGCATTTTTCTAAACCCAGGCTCTGCTGGGGATGCTCCGGTACCTTGAGGATCCTGGGCTGTGCATGTCAGGAGAC
Source organism: Meles meles (assembly GCF_922984935.1). NCBI lineage: Eukaryota > Metazoa > Chordata > Mammalia > Carnivora > Mustelidae > Meles > Meles meles. The sequence goes on along the minus strand of NC_060087.1, from coordinate 46,065,557 downwards.
ACCAAGTTGGTAGTCCAATCTCTCTTGGGGTCCAGGCTACAGAGCAAGATAGTCTTGTTGAGAAAGCTTTAGATGCTAACTGTCAATGTGAAAAGGATGACTAACAATATCAGAACTTCCTATTAACCACAGAATTGTGCTTCTGGCAGGAGAAAGAAGAATAGGAAGAAGTGGAAGACCATCAGCAGAAGACGCTGAACAGCAGTAACTAACACCAGGGTCCTCCAGGAGGAAGAGTCAGTGATGGCTCTAGGCTGCCCCAGCTATCCACACACAGAGAGGGAGGGTCAAGAGCTCATGCACCCAGAGGACTGTGACCCTCTCAGGTGTGATTGTTTCAGTGCATGTTTCTCCTCTGTCTTCTCTAAGGCCTTCCTAGTCTTGGGTATGACTTGCCCCCTGCCAATAAAGATTCTAAGGTAGAGAGTCCATGGCCTGGTGATAGCAAGACCTCACCATGAACCCAAAGTTTCACTGAGGCTTCCCTGAGTGAAAAAAAAAAAGGCCTCTTTGACTTAGCAGAAAGTTCATCATTAGAGTGGACTCACCCCGGTCCATGGACATCCAGAATGGGAAGTGGAGGGGTTGTAGTATGTGAATGGGGGACAGATGGGTGAGGGCTGAGAGCTGAGAACAAAGTTCAGGGGCCTCCATGAGATCTGGAACCTGGCCCTAGTACTGAGGAAGAACAAGGAGAGGAAGATCAGGAAGACACCACCCCCAACAAGAGACAGTGAGAAAGAGATGAGACATGAAAGACAGGGAGAAAATTTAATCTAAAACCTTTGAATGCCAAAGAGATTCCACCTCCGCAGCAGAGGAAATAGCCTATCAAGTAGTTAACCCAATACTTCCGCTTCTCTTCTTGATAAGAAGGTTCAGATCTGACAAGGTTTTACTTAGCTCGCTGTGTCTCTGACAAGACCAGGAGGGTAGATAATAATCCGTAGTAGTTGCCATGTTTTTATCATTATTTATAGGGCAGAGTAGTAATCATTGTGATTTATTAGCACAACATTCTGGGGACTATAACAAAAAGGATATTGACCCTTCAGGAAACTTATGGTTCCATCAGTGTATTATGTCCCTGGCTGAATGCCCAATCAGAGGACTGTACAGGGAGTCAGTGAGTCAATGTAAAACATTTTGCATAATGAGCAGGAAAGGTAGGCATCAAATCCCTAACCTACTTTGCCCATAACTTAAGGATGCTCTATTTCGTGTGGAGCAGGGATGAGAATGGTATTCAGTCATCCCAACAGGGAGCATCTGTACATGAGGCTTGGCATCTTAAGTATCTCAGCCTAAGGGCAGAAACATTAATCTGCCTTTGTTCACTACTGTGGGGAGGAAGGGAGCACTGCAGGGAGCGTATACCACCTGGCAGGCTCTAACAGGATGTCTGGTCTATGTCTGGTTTTAAGCTTGCTTTAGTAATCACTTTACATCTGTAAGATACAGATTGTATCTGTCTTCTGCATTTCAAGCATGGCTCATATTTTCAGATGTTCTGTGGAACCCTCATTATACTTCAAAAGACTTATTAACTTGAAATGATCACCGTTATCATTTTGGTGACATATAGTTTCAAACAGAATGTATTGCAATCAGACCAGTGACTTGATACCACTTCCAATTCAATTTTGCTTTCCAAAAAATTCAGTGAGGAAATAGGCTACAGAAAAAAATCCCTAGATTATAGCAAATAGATACGGAAAAAGCATTTGACACAATTAACATCCATTCATGATTAAAACTCAGAAAACAGAAATAAAAGAGGAACTTCCTCAGCTTGATAAAGAACATCTACAAGAAACCTTCAGCCTCTAAGGTCAGGAAAAGGTAAGGACGTCCCCTCTTGCTATTCAGTTTCAATATCCTACTCGAATTCCTAGCTAACATGTGAGGAAATTGTATCTACTCTGAGTGAGAAGGAAGAAATAAACTGTCTCTGCTTGCAGAGATCATGATTTTCTCTGTAAAGAGACTTAAAAGAATAAAAAGACTGGTGGAACAAATTAGCAATTATACCAAGTTTGAGGATACAAGGTTACTGCATCAAAGTCCACTGCTTTCCTATATATCGGCAATAAGGAACTGGACTCTGAAATTAAAGACCCATTACCATTTACATTAGCACCCCACAGAATGAAATCTCTGGTGTAAGTCTAAGAAAATATGTACAATTCTATATGAGGAAAATTACAATGCTCTGATGAATGACTCAAAGAAGAATGAAATAAGTGGAGAGATAGTTCATGCTCATGGATAGGGAACTCAATATTGTCGACATGTCAATTCTTCCCACTTTGTTCTATAGATTCAATGCATCCTCCTCAAAACCCAGCAGGTTATTTTGTGGCTACTGACAAGCTGATTATAAAGCATATGTGGAGAGGCCCAAGACACAAAACAGCCAACACAATACTGAAGGAGGAGAAAAGGCTGGTAGGCTGACACTATCCTACTTCAAGACTTAGTATAAACTTAAAGCAATCCAGGCAGTATGGTATCGGAGAAAGAACAGACCAAGAGATCAATGGCACAAATGAGAGAGCCCAGAGATAGACCTCCATAAATACGGCCAACAGATTTATGCAAGGGACCAAAAGTAATAGACTGGAGCAAATAAGTCTTTTCAACAAATGATGCTGGGATATCTGGACAGACACATGGGAAAAAATGAATTTAGACACAGACCTTATGCCCTTCACAAAAAATTAACTCTTTTGAGTTAATCATACACCTAAATGTAAAATGCAAATCTATAAAGCTGCATGGGAGATGCATCTGCAGAGGTGTTCCAAAACGTAGCAGAACATCTGGACGATGATGCGTACAGGGAATACTTCTTTGGATACCACATAAAGGCACGATCTGTGAAAGAAGCAATAGATATGGCAGACTTCATTAAAATGAAAAACTTCTGCTCTTTGACAGACGGGGGAAAAATATATGAAGAGGCATATCTGATTAAAGACTGTTATCTAAAATTTAGAATGAATTCTTAAACCCCAAACTATGAAAATGAACAACCTAATTTAAACCTAGGCAAGGACACAAACAGGGAACTCACCAAAGAAGAGACACAGAGGGGAAATAAGCATATGAAAAGATGCTCAACATCATACATCATTATGAAATTGCAAATTAAACAATAATGAGGTATCACTGCACACTGAGAGCATCAAATGTTTGTGAACATGTGCAGCAACTGGACCTCTCATTCGTTGCTGGTAGAAAGGCAAGTGGCATAACCACTTGGAATACAGAAAAGAGGTTTCTCACAAAACTCAACATATGCTTACCATACCATCCAATAATCAATCATCCGTGAAGGACAATGGAGGAAGGGTCAACCTTCCAGCAGGCAGAACGTTGAGCAGCGCACCTGGTGGTTTACTTTTCTCAAAAGATCCATGGACAGGGGCACTAGGGTGGCTCAGTTGGTTAAGCATCTGATTCTTGATTTCGGCTCAGGTCATGATCTCAGGGTTGTGGGATCGAGCTCCCTGTTGGGCTCTGTGCTGCGCGTGGAGCCTGCTTCAGATTCTGTCTCCCTCTCTCTCTGCCCCTCTCCCCTTCTCTAAGGAAAAGAGAAATGGGGGCGCTTGAGTGGCTTAGTGGGTTAGGCCGCTGCCTTCAGCTCAGGTCATGATCTCGGGGTCCTGGGATCGAGTCCCGCATCGGGCTCTCTGCTCAGCAGGGAGCCTGCTTCCCTCTCTCTCTCTCTCTGTGCCTGCCTCTCTATCTACTTGTGATCTCTCTCTGTCAAATAAATAAATAAAATCTCTAAAAAAAAAAGAGAGAGAAATGGATGGTGTTCTGATTATATTCCACTTCATGGACTGTGGCCAATTGTTTGGCAGAGAGGTCAGGGAATTGGGAGGGATATGAATAAAAATAGGTAACGAAATCCTAGGGAAGAGGTATGTGGATAGACCTCCCTGAGTTGGTGAAAAATGTGAAGATATTTGTTTCTTATGGGAATGCTCACTAAAGGGTGACCTACCTCAGCAGAGAGGAATTTCCTTTTTCTTTTTTTTTTCCATTCTCTTTCCTTTTAAATTCCAGTATTGTCACCCTACAGCGTTATATTAGTTTCAGGTGTATCTTACCGGGATTCAATAATTCCAGACATCATCCAGTGCTCATCAGGACAAGTGCACTCCTTAACCCGCACCGCCTATTTCACCCGTCCCCCCACCCCTCTGCCCTCTGGTAATTGTCAGTTTGATCTCTATAGTTAAGAGTCTGTTTTCTGGTTGTCTCTGTCTCACCAGAGATGAACTTTAATAATCAAAGCTGTAAGATGAACTGCTGTATGGATATTAGTCAGCCTCTTTCCTCAGCCATCTTTGTCACTGCCCAGTCGGCTCCTGAACTAATTGGCCACGAGTCATGGAAGGATGTTCTGTATTGCTTCAGCACATGGACTTCAGCTCACCAGAGTTGATGAGGCTACATGCACTGCTGGGGGCCCAACCTGCTAGCAAGAGAAATGATCCCCATATCTTTGATAAGGCACCATCCCCCCAGGTGATCAGCCAGCTAGGTGGTGGCAGGTTTATGACATTGGAACTCTTCCATCATGGAAAAGCAGCATGAATTTGCCTTCCCTGCATGCCATGCTTCTGTCTAAACTAACAGCAGTGACTTAGAGAATGCCTGGTCTCATCATTGTATTCCATGCAGCCCGATGCTGATGAAGGAACTAAATTCACTGCAAATGGTATGAAGCCATGAACCCAGAGACGTGGAATTCACTGGTGTTATCATGCTCTCCACTATTCCAAATCTGCTGGCTGATGCAATGCTGGAAGGTCCTTTTGAAGAGTCTGTTCGTAGCACCAGGTAGATGGTGCAGGTAGATAGGTGGGGGGAGGTTCTCCCAGAGCCTGTATATCTGAATCAGCATCCAACATACAGAGCTATTTTTCCCATGTGCAGCATTCATGGGACCTGCCATCAAGGGATGGAAAATGGAGTGGTACCACTCACTATTAGCCCCTAGTGATGCACTAGCACAATTTCTATTTTCTGCCCCTGTGGCTTTATAAGCCTTGCTTACCTAGAGGTCACAGTTTCAATGGGAAGAAAAAGGACAGTGATTCTGTTGAACTGTAAGTTAAGACTGATGCCCCACAACTTTGGTGCTAATATTTTTACATAACGTGCCTTCCAGAGAAGGTTCCCAGGGAACCTGGTTAAGTTTATGTGTTAATTTGGCTAGGACATAGTGTTCAGATGTTTGGTCAAATACCAGAGTGGATATTGCTGGGAAGCTAATTTCTCGATAAGGTTAACGTTTAAATCAATAATCGATGAGTAATTCCCATCACCTTCTATAATGTGGCGGGACTCATTCAATCAGATGAAGGTCTTAAAGGAAAACAGGGCTGATGTTTCCTAAGGAAGAAAGAATTCTGCCTTCATACTGTCTTTGGATTGGACCTGTACTATCAGCTCATACAGTAAGTTATTCAGCCACTGTGTTGTTCCTCCAGTTCTTGAGTCCCTGTATCATTTGCTTTTACCTTACTAGTATTCAGATGTTCTTTCCAAAGGTTTTATAAAATTCCAGTTAGCATACCTAGAGTGTAATATTAGTTTCAGGTGTAGGACTTAGTAATTCATCACTTACATACAATGTCCAGTGCTCATCATACTTCCCTTCTAAATCCCTATCCTCTATTTAACGCATTTTCCCTACCCACCTTCCCTGCACTAACATCTCAGTTTGCTCTGTATGCTTGAGTCTGTTTCTTGGTTTGCCTTTCTTCCTCCCGCCCCATGTTCACCTCTTTTCTTTCTTATATTACACACATGAGTGAAATCATAAGGTCTTTTTCTTTCTCTGATAGACTTCTTGGGCTTAGCATATAAAAGTTTACCTCCATTCATGCTATCGCAAATAGCAAGATTTCATTCTTTAAGAGTGTTTCTTTGGGTGCCCCTTGTGTTAATTGCAAGATCTACAGTTTTGCTTTGTAGAGAAGAGCAAGAAGAAATGAGTCTCTGCCATTCTATTCAGACCAAAGATCATTTCTTGTTTTGTACAGAGTTCTACTTCTTTCATAAGTTTTGGCACATCTCCAAAATAAAAGCTTTGGTCTAATTCTTATTTTCTCAATGTGCTGATTAATGAAAGTTGGATTCGTGCTTTCAGCACCAAGAACTTACCCATCTAACACACACTGATACTTCATCAGTATGTAACCAACAGTTATTAAAACTCTACTACTCTCTGAATCATGCAAGAGACTGTATAATAAGAATTTTCTTCAGTTCCAGGTTTTTCCATGCTATATTCTGCATCACATTGATTTTTCATGTTATTTTTGAATAGGCATAGTGTGTGTCAAACTGTTATTCTTTAACATACAGAAATCTTATTGTTTCACTAAGTATAAATGTAAATAGAAATGTACCTGTCCATATATTAGATGGATGGTTTTTGGTTAAAGAAAATTGTTGCCTATACTTCTAGCAATGGTACTTCTTAGGAACCCCTGCATATGATTCTCATTCTGCAAGGAGAATAATTTCATCAGAAAACTAAATTATCTTTAAATGATTCAAATGGACATTTTCAAATAGTGAAAAACCAACTTTTGAAACTTTGAATCCACTATACTGGGTAGCAGAAGATTGCATATGATGAAGGTCAGGACCAAGGCAGACAACATGATTAGGGAACTGAATATATCAACTTGAAGTTAGAGAGAAATAAAGATAAGGGTAGAGATCTAACATAGGTGTAAGTGAAGACATGAAATGAGAGGAAAAAAAAAGAGTGCAGAAGCCGTGTTTGAACAAACAATAGCCCAGATTGTTTACGACTGATGAAAGGCATCCATACATATCACAAGTTCTGTAGACCCTCCAAAAATAATGACAAAGATAGTCACTGCACAGCATCAAATTGAAAGAGTGATGATAACCAAATAGAAATTCATAAAAGTAAGCAGGTAAAAAATATACTTTACTTTTAAAGTTGAGCAATATGATAGAATACTGAAATCTAGGAGAAAATGAAATGGTATCTTTCATAGTCCAAGAAAACAGGTGTCAATACTATTCTATAAGAATAGTAGATTCTATAAGAAGTAGAAATATTTTTCATAAAGATGAACTAAAAGTGCTCTCTCTCTCTCTCACACACACACAGAAGAAATTCTTCACCAACGGACACAAACGAAGAGAAAAAATATTAAATGTTCTTCAGGCAGAAAAAATAGAACCCCAAAGTGAAACAATATTATAGGAAATAAGGACGAGCGAAGAAAGGTCATTATGTGAGAAATATAAAATAATATTGACTGCAGGAGCGCTTGGGTGGCTCACTGGGTTAAAGCCTCTGCCTTTGGCTCAGGTCATGATCCCTGAGTCCAGGGATTGAACCCCGCGTTGGGAATCTCTGCTCAGCGGGGAGCCTGCTTCCCTCTCTTTCTCTGCCTGCTGTCCTGCCTACTTGTGACCTCTGTCTGTCAAAGAAATAAATAAAATCTTTTAAAAAAAGAACATTGATGGCGTAAACTCTGTAGAAACAAAAATAATATTTTATAGAGTTTCAAATATAGTAAAATAACATAATTTAGTAAACATAGGTGTTTAAGTATTCCACAAATCAAGCATTATAAGGGAAGTTATAAAATTAATCCTTTGCATTCGCTGTTAGTAATTTTTTTTAAAGATTTTATTTACTGATTTGACAAAGAGAGAGATCACAAGTAGGCAGAGAGACAGGGGGAAGCTGGCTCCTTGCCGAGCAGAAAGCCCAGTGTGGGACTCCATCCCAGGACCCTGAAATCATGACCTGAGCCAAAGACAGAGGCTTAACCCACTGAACCACCCAGGAATCCCTTGCTGTTAGTAATTCTTAAGACTGTAACAACTCAGGCATGCATATTATAAGGTGTGTGATAGTCAGAGGAAGTACAGACTTAACACCCTCACAGAGAAAAGTGGAAACGCAAAAAATATTGGAATGTTTCTATAAAGAGAAAAAGAGCCATAAGTAGTATGAGTGAAAAGATAAGATGGCAACAAGTATTGTACTCCATGTTACAATGCAGTTGGATCTAATTACTATTTATTTAAATTCAAGTAATTCACGAATAGTGTATTATTACCTTCAGATAGAGTACAGTGATTCATCAGTTGCATATAAACCTCAGTGCTCATTACATCAAGTGCCTCCTTAATGCCCATCTCCACGTACCCCATGACATCTCCCACATCCCCTCCAGCAATTCTCCCTGAGTTTCCTATAGTTAAGTGTCTTATGGTTTGTCTCCCTCTCTGATATTGTCTTAGTTTACTTGTCCCTCACTTCCCCTATGTGGCTCTGTTGATTTTTATACCACATATAAAACTGTTTTTTTTTTTTTTTTGCTTTTCTGGTTATAATCTTTTTTTCTTTTTTTATTTCTTTTCAGCCTAATAGAATTCATTGTTTATGCACCACACCCAGTGCTCCATGCAATACGTGCCCTCCATAATATCCACCACCTGGCTCCCCCAACCTCCCACCCCCCGCCCCTTCAAAACCCTCAGATTGTTTTTCAGAGTCCATGGTCTCTCAAGGTGCATTAAACGGGTCGGAGTTTAAATTATAAGTGTGTGAAAAAAACACATAAATGCATAAATATATGCATCCACCTGGTCCCCTGTTTCACTTTGGTTTTTTTGAAGTTGGCTCCACACCCAGTGTGGAGCCCAACATGGGGCCTGAACTCATGACACTGAGATCAAGACCTGAGCTGAGATCAAGAATCAGGTGCTTAACTGCCTGAGCCACACAGGCACCCCCTTCTAGGGCCCTGTCCTTGAAATGTGCATACTGCTTTCATTTCCCATTCTTAGAAGACACCCTAAGGATACAGCCTTGAGATAGAAATGTGGTGAAAAGACTATTTGGATGCTCTACATGGCTGAACCCATTGAAATCCTCTGTCTAAACGTCTCAGATTTGCTGGGCAGGTGTGGCTATCTACTAGTCTTTTGGACACCCTACACAAGACTCGGAAATAAATTTCTTTGCTTCTTAAACTGTCACCCACCAATCTGAGGTGTTCCACCTCTTTCTTGCTTTTATCCCTGCCCTCCTCTTTTGGGGGAGGTGATGCGGTGTGAGGTTTAGATTACACACAGGAAGTTCCTGGAACAGGGAAGCAACACCATGGCCTGAAACACAATGACGACAGATTACACATTTTGTTTTGATGTATACTCATAATGTCAACTGACATTTAAGAAAAAAATAACTCACTTAAATAAGGCTTAACAGGTTTCAAAGGAAATAGGAATAGGTTATCCGACAAGAGGAAAGTTAATGTAGAATTCAGTATTGAAAAGAACGGAAAAACTTCTGACCAAGGAACACTCTGGTAACTCCCTTATGACTCAAGGGAATCATACACAAAATTAGAAAATATTTTTAATCCAATGTTAAAGAAGGTGGCCCACATGTTGTATGGGGTGGAGATGAAGACACGCTTGAGAAAAAACTATAGTTAAAACTGCATAAACGAGAGAAGAAAGGATAGGTAAGAATGACTTCATACTCTACTTCAAGAAGCTGTCAAGAAGAGTATCCAATGGTGGGTGCCTGGGTGGCTGAGTTGGTTAAGTGTCTGACTCATAGTTCTGGCTCAGGTTATAACCTCAGGGTCTTGAGATTAACCAAAGGGACAGGCTCCACCCTCAGCATAGAGTCTGCTTCAGGTCTTCTACCTCTCCTTCTGCCCATCACTCAACTTAGGCAAGCTCTCTGTCTCTCTAGAATAAAGAAATGAAATCTTTTTTAAAATTTTTAAATGTTATTTATTTATTTATTTATTTATGAGAGAGAGAGATCCATCACAAGTAGGCAGAGTGGCAGGCAGAGAGAGAGGGAGAAGGAGGCTCCCTGCTAAGCAGAAAGTATAATGCTGGTCTGGATCCCAGGATCCCGGGACCATGAACAAAGCCCAAGGCAGACATTTTTTTTAAAGGTTTTATTTATTTGACAGAGATCACAAGTAGGCAGAGAGGCAGGCAGAGAGAGAGAGAGGAAGGGAAACAGGCTCCCCGCTGAGCAGAGAGCCCAATGTGGGGCTCGATCCCAGGACCCTGAGATCATGACCTAAGCCGAAGGCAGAGGCTGTAACCCACTGAGCCACCCAGGCGCCCCCCAAGGCAGACATTTAACCAACTGAGCCACCCATTTGCCTCTAAATAACATCTTTTTTTTTTTTTTTTAAGAATAACCAATGGGAAAAACATAGTGTCTTCAAAAAATGGTGTCTGGAAGCCTGGACAGCAGCATGCAAAGGAATGAAACTGACTATTTTCTTTCACCATATACAGAAAGAAAACAGGATTATAGGGGAAGGGAAGAACAAATAAAATGAGATGAAATCAGTGAGGGAGAAACACCACAAAAGACTCTTAACCATAGCAAAGAAACCGTGGGTTGTAGGCGGGGATATGTAGGTGTAATGTATCTACGTGAGGGGCATTAAGGAGGACATTTGATGCAAAGACACTGGGTGTTTTATGCAACTGATGAATCACTAAATTCTACCTCTGATCATCATGATACACTCTATGTTCATTGATTGAATTTAAGTAAAAAAAAAATACTGGAAGTCCTAGCCACTGCAATCAGATAACAAAAAGAAACAAGGGCATCCACATAGGCAAGGAAGGAGTCCAACATTCACTATTCACAGATGGCATGATACTCTTTATAGAAAACCCAAATGACTCCACCCAAATATTGCTGAAACTGTAATATGCATTCAATAAAGTCACAGGATATAAAGTCAAGATACAGAAATGTGTTTCATTTCTATACACCAATCATGAAGCAACAGACATAGAAATTAAGGAATCAGTCCCATTTACACTTGCATCAAAAACCATATGATACCTAGTTAGAGACCTTACCAGAGAGGCGAAAGACCTCTACCCTGAAAAGTATAAAACCCTGGTAAAAGAAATTGAAGATGACAGAAAGGAATGGAAAACTATGCCATGGTCATGTATTAGAAGAACAAATATCGTTAAAATGTCTACCGTGCCCACAGCAATCTACGCATTTAAGGAAATCCCTATCAAAATATCACCAGCATTTTTCACAACCCTAGAACAAACAATCCTAAAATTTGTATGGACCCAGAATAGTCAAAGCAACTTTGAATAAGTAAAGCAAAGCTGGAGGCATCACAATTCTGGGACTTCATGTTATATTAAAAACATGTAGAGATCAGAACAAGATGACAGAGCCCAAAAATAGTCACATCGATAAATGGAATACAAGAGAAAACCGAGAAAGGAAGCCATACCTACATGGCCAACTAATGTCTGAGGAAGCAGGAAAGACCATCTAGTGGAAAAAAGACAGTCGCTCTAAGGAAGGGTGTTGGGAAAGCCAGACAGCAACAGGCAAAAGAAGGAAATTGGACCACTTTCTTACACCATACGCAAGAAGAAATCAAAATGGATCAAAGACCTGAACTTGAGACCAGAAGCCATCAACGTCCTAGAGGGGAACACAACCTCTTTGACAGTAGCATAGCAAATTCCTTCTAGATATGTCTCCCGAGGCAAGGGAAACAAACGAAAAATAAACTATTGGGATTTCATCAAAATAACAAGCTTCTACTCAGCAAAGGAAAACAAGCAACAAAACTATAGGCAACCTGTGGAATGGGAGAAGATATTTGCAAGTGACATATTTGATAAGCGGTCAGTATCCAAATCATATAAAGTACTTATAAAACTCAACATCCCAAAATGAGGAGTCCACTTAAATAATAGGCAGAAGATATGAACAGACATTGTTGCAAAGCAGACATCCAGATGACCAACAGACACATGAAAATATGCTCCACATCACTGATCTTCAGGGAGAAGCAATCATAAAGTACAGTATCACCTCACGCCTTTCAGAATGGCTAATGTCCCTGCTTTTAAAACCTTTTTTTTAAAAAAGATTGCATTTACTTAGTTGTCAGAAAGAGAGCGAGCCCAAGCAAGAGTGTTGGCAGGCAGAGGAAGATGCAAGCTCTCTACTGAACAAGGAGCCCGATGCTGAGCAAAGACCAGAGGCTGAGCTAGGAGCCTAATGCTGGACCCTACCAGGTCCCTGGGATCATGACCTAAGCCAAAGGCCAATGCTTAGCCCACTGACCCACCCAGGCATCCTGCCTTTAAAAGCTTTTCAAGAAAGTTCAGAAGTTTTGCAGGAGATCTGTGGTTTTTTTGCCTTGGGTCTTCTGCCATGAGTTCTTTTCTTTCTCCTTATAAAATGTTGGAAACTGCTTTAGAGTTATATTTTTCTAAAACACTGTAAAATAAGTGTGCTATTATATTAAACACTGAAATGTTTGTATTATCCTGAAAAAAATTTAAATCTTTATTTCCATATCAATGATTTTATCTGAAAAACCATGTGATCTCTGTGTGCCACAGTTTGGAAAAGCTATTCTTCAGAAGAATCATAAAACCTCTCATGTCAACAAACAAACAAACAAACAAAAACAAAAAACGCTTCACCATGAACAGTAAGAAGAAATTACTATAAAGTTTTATGTATACATCAGTTTACCAGTGTAGTCATCATGTACACGGTCTGGTTTCCTTGCCAACCTTTTCAGGAGTGCTTACTTTGAGAAAGAGCAAGGGCTTCTAACTTGGAACTAAACCCCCAAATCTACTGCTTATTGGAGTCAGATATGAGTTTTGGGTATACTGGGACCGAGCTTTTTGTGAAGAGTAAATGAGGTTCTAAATGTATGGAGCCCAGGAGAAAGAAGTGGCTGACATGCAGTATGCACCCTCTAAATAGGATTTTTAAAACTGCCTCTTGTTATTGAAAAATCTCAACAAATGGACCAATTGTCAGCACTGTAGACACTGTAGTTGTAGTTGGCCAGCAATTCACAATCATACAGCACAGATCAAATTTATGTGATTAACAGAGCCACGGCCTTTAGATTTTGGGTACAGAAGATTAGTAAGAGTTCAGTAAAAGTGGAGCAGGTAGTTTTTGGATTGGCAGCATCATTAGAGGTGTCTTGCAGGGAAGGTGGGTGGGCACCTCACAAGATTTGAAAAGTTGGGAACCTGGAGGTGCCTCTTCAGTCACCTGCCATTTAGGAAGGTTCTGATTGCAAAAAAGAGATGCAATCCAGACACAGCTGAACATGGGCTACTCCTACCCTACTCACTGCCTTTCAGAGTTTTCAGTTCCAGAGGACAGAAAAGAGGTTTTATATAACAACTCATTTTATGAAGCTAGTATAGCCTTGATTCCAAAATCCAAGGCAGTATATAAAAGTATATGATAATGACACTTGTGAGGATAGTCATTAAAATTCTAAACAAATTATTAAGATGTAGATTACTCAGAATGATAATATATCATGAGCATTCCCTCCCAGTAATTTATGGTTGGTTTAGACATAGGTTAATATGTATGTAATTCATCATGTTAACTGATTAATGAAGGGGAAAATCCTACAATCATCAGAACAAAGGTACTCCTAGTGTTTGATGGAAGTCAATACAAATACTCATAGTAAAGGAGACCAAGAATGGAACTTCCTTTACTTCACGGTAAATACAGTAAAATGTTAAAGATTTTCTAATTTATCAGGAAGAAGGCAAGGCTGTCCATTGGGGCCAGTTCTTTGCAACATGGTACTGGGTGGGTCTGTCTTATGTAAAATGAGAAAAAAAGGGAAAATGTCTGAAATGGCAGAAACAGGGACTTCTGGATGGCTTAGTCAGTTAAGTGTCTGCCTTTGGCTCAGGTCATGATCCCAGGGTGCTGGGATTGAGTCCCACATCAGGCTCCTTGCTCTGCAAGGAGCCTTCCTCTCCCTCTGCCTGCCACTTCCCTGCTCCTACTCCATCTTTCTCTGAAAAATAAATGAAATCTTTAAAACAAATAAAATAAAATAAAATGGAAGAAACCAAACTGGTAGTGTTCCAAGATGATACAATTGTGCATGTTGAAACTCACAATGGATGCTGACATATGTTTCTTAAATCATACATAGCATGGTTGCTGGACAGAAATTCAATGTACAGATATATCTGTGTCTATCAGCTGCATTAGAATATAACATTTCAAAAAGTAACGTAATTTTTGATAGCACCTACTAGTTAGACTAAGTTTTTCTTTAAAGACTTGTTTATTTAGTTGAGAGATTGTGAGAGGCAGAGAGGGAACAGGGGCACAGGGACAGAATCTTTCAAGCTGACTCCCCATGGAGCATAGGGCCCGACTCTGGGTCCATCCCATGAGTAATGACTTACGACCTGAGCTGAAACCAAGAGTCAGCTGCTTAAGTGGCTGAGCCACCCAGGTGTCCCCTACTTGGAATTTAACGCAGATTTCAAAATATTCTTTGGAAAAAGTTCATAAAACTTTATTGAGAGAATTTCAACAGTGAAGTACCTCCACATAAGAGTAGTTTGCATGTTCCAGCTTGTTCTTGTTTAAATCTGGGGTTATCCTTCACCTGTAAGATAGACAGAACAGTTGGAAAGTTTACTCAGCAGAATTGTATTTTGAGTAAATTAATGGTAGAGGAAGGATGCTATAGTTTTCATTTTTTTAAGAAAGAATTCCAAGGATGTGTTTTACCGAAGTTTTTTGAACACACCACACTTTTTATCGGTACAACAAAACAAAAAGACAGTTCAGGTTCACAACATGCAAAAAGAAATGAGCCTATTAAAAGGTCGTTTTAAATGGAAAGCAAAAACCAAAGGTAGTTTCACAAAAAAATCCCAACAGCATGCAAAGAACTGAAAAAAAAAAAACCCAAGAAATTTACGTGTAAGTATCATTCAAAGGCTTCAACTTGAAGTAATATTCTGAATATAGGATGCTAAAGGAATAATGCCAAGTTGGTTACTGTTTACATGATGTTAGAGACAAACTAGTACCACATCTAATTTATTCTTGGTTATGATTAAGTGGAAAACTATTTTAGTCAGCTAGTTTATCCCCTATGTCATGGATTAAGTAGGGTAACCATTTGCCTTAAGGGTGTTTGTCTTAACGGTGCTCCAGTTGGTCGAATAGATTATACGGTCACACACTTCATACCTGTCAGAATGGGTAAAATTAACAACACCAGAAAAAAGACATGTAGGTTAGGAGGTGGAGAAAAGGGAACCCTCTTACGCTGTTGATGGGAATGCAAACTGGTACAATCACTTTGGAAAGGAGTATGGAGGTACCTCAAGAAGTTAAAAATAGAACTACCTTGTGACCCAGCAGTTACACTAGGAGGCTTTTACCCAAGGGACACAAAGCAACAGCTTGAAAGAGTACAAGCACCCCAATGTTTATAGCAGCATTATCAACAATAACCAAACTGTGGAAGGAGCACAAATATCCATCGACTGATGAATAAACAAAGAAGAGGTAGTATATCTATATGTATATCTGTACTTGCCTATCTATATGCACAGAGGAATAGGACTCAGCCATCAGAATGAATGAAATCTTGACATTGGGAAGGATGTGAGTGGACCTAGAGTGTATTACACTAAGGTAAATAAGTCAGAGAAAAACAAATACCATATGATTTCACTCATATGTAAAACTTAAGAAACAAAACAGATGAATAAATGGGATGGAAAAAAAAAGCGAGAGGGAAGCAAACCATGGGACTTAACTATAGAGAACAAACTGAGTGTCGATGGAGGAAGATGGGTTGTTGATGGGTTAAAGGGTGATGGGTATTAAGGAGGGCACTTGTTGTGATGAGTACTGAGTGTTATATGTAAGTTTTCAATCTCTAAACTCTGCTCCTGAAACCAATATTACACTATCTGTTAATTAACTAGAATTTAAATAGTGACAAAAAAAAAAAAAAAACAGTAATAGGGATCTAGGTCTCCACCAAGAAACAAACAGCCTCCATTGTGTTTTGTTGTTCTCAGTGGCAGTCAAATCTCAATTCACATGTTAAAATTTGACCAAAAATGTTATCCGATAAAAAGAACTCATGTGGAAGATGGCACCGAAAGCTAAGAAGGAAGCCCCTGCCCCTCCCAAAGCCTAAGTCAAAGCAAAGGCCTTGAAGGCCAAGAAAGTGGTGCTGAAAGGCGTCCACTGTCACAAAAAAATGAAGATCCACACATCACCTATGTTCCGATGACCCAAGACTCTGCATCTCTGAAGGCAGCCCAAATACTCTTGAAAGAGCCCCCCCAGGAGAAACAAGCTTGATCACTATGCCATCATCAAGTTTCCCCTGACTACTGAGTCAGCCATGAAGAAAATAGAAGACAACAACACACTTGTGTTCATTGTGGATGTCAAGGCCAACAAGTACCAGATCAAACAGGCTGTGAAGAAGCTTTATGACATTGATGTAGCCAAGGTCAACACCTTGATCAGGCCTGATGGAGAGAAGTAGGCATATGTTCGACTGTGATGCTTTGGATGTTGCCAACGAAATTGGGATTATCTGAACTGAGTCCAGCTGGCTAAATCTAAATACAGTTTTTTTTTCATGATTAAAAAAAAGAATTCATGCAAAATGGAAAATCTTTGTATTCTATGTATGGCATGCAACAGAACCACAGAATACAAATATCTCCATTAAAATGGTTATGTCTGAATTGAATTCATCATATATATAGGAGTAAAGATTGGGTTAGAAGTTAAGGCATTCTCTGAGTGTCAAACAAGTTATGTTAGGGCAGGTAGTAGAACCTACTTCAGTGCCTCAGCATATTTCATACTAACTAATATTCAATCCAAATGTATTTTGTGTTTGATAAAAGCAGAACTTACAGAAAGATCTCAATATAATTAGCTGTTCATTGAAGTATTTATACTCAAAAGAAGAAAATGTTTTCATATTTTATGATTTAATAAAGCATTGACCCAATTTGTTTCTCTATCTAGTCAGGCTGTCAGGATGTTCAGGTTCGAACCACTTGGGAAAGTATCTTCACATGTAAACCCTTATTAATATATCATTAAAGTTCTATCTACATAAGTAAAGATATATATTTCTAAATACTCAGGAAAGGACCCTCATACTTTTTACCACCAATAGATAACATACCTGCTTCTGGCATTTTAATGGGTTCCAAAAAGGGCAGATTCCTCCCCTTGACATCAGGGTGATATCCAGCTATATGCCCAGCCTTTGTCTGAGGGAGCTTCTGGAGATCAGCTTTCAGGTTTGGTCCATAACACACGAAAGTATTCAATGGAAGCAGTAAATAGGAAATATACAGAAATAAAAGCCTATAGGCTACTGTGACCCCCCCCCCCCAAAATGTGATGGAAAAATGGATTTCACACTCTTGTTTTCCTGTAGTGTGATACGCTATATTTCAAGAGACATTCTAAAGATAAAGCCCACTGTACTTCATTTCCTTTCTATTACCACAGTGTTCTAGGAATCGAGAGCATCAGGGAGGAGCAAGATGGCAGAGTAGGAGACCTAAATTTCATCTGGTTCCAGGAATTCACCTAGATAGTTATCCAACCATTCTGAACACCTACAGACTCAACAGGAGATTGAAGAGAAGAATAGCAGCAATTCTATGAACAGAAAAGCAACCACTTTCTGGAGAAGCAAAGCCAAGGCAATATACGGGAAGATAGACTGCAGGTGGAGGGCCTGGCTCCCAACAAGCGGTAGAGCAGTGGAGCGCAAAACTGGAACTTTCAGAAGTCCACTCACAGTGGTTAAGCGGGGGTGGAAAGCTCACTGCTGTCAGTGTGGTTTCAGGACCCTCAGGGGTCAGAGAAAGACTAGGTGTGCCTGAGTGTGGCAGAGTTCACACATATTGGAGCAGGGATGCTGGCTACAAAGATAGAGCCAAGGAGAGGGTTCTCAGCTCAGGGTTGCCCTAAACCTTGATCTGAGGCAAAATCAGGGCACTACTCTTCAAACAGGGACCCCACAAGTGGCAGATCCGGGTAGACCGCCCCCTTCCTCCACCAGGAAGTGTGGCATGGGAGCACCTGTTGCAGGAATCTACTGGGTTTGGCTACTCCAAACGGGCCATGCCCCAGAGATAGAAACACTCAGTCACAGGCTACATGCGCTTGGAGTCTGGGCAGAGAACAGGAGACAGGCGTGATTGAGCTCAGGTCATGATCTCAGGGTCCTGGGATCAAGTCCCACATCGGGTTCTCTGCTCAGCAGGGAGCCTGCTTCCCTCCCCCTTTCTCTGCCTCCCTCTATGCCTACTTGTGATCTCTGTCTGGCAAATAAACAAATAAAATTTTTAATTTCTCCAGAAAGGGCTTTTATATCTCCAGAGAGGGTTTCTCTAATATCTTCCATGCCTTTTTCGAGCCCAGCTAGAACCTTCAGAATCGTCATTCTGAACTCTTGATCTGACATATTACCAATGTCTGTGTTGATTAGGTCGCTAGCCTACGGTACTGCCTCTTGTTCTTTTGTTTGTGGTGATTTTTTCCGCCTTATCATTTTGTCCAGATAAGGGGATATGAAGGATCAAATAAAATACTAAAAGGGTGGCAAAGACCCCAGAAAAATGCGCTGTAACCAAATCAGAAGAGACCCCAAATTGTGGGGGGGGGGGGGGGAGAAAGGGGATAAAAAGAGGTTCAGAAAAATAAAAGAAAAAATTTAAAAAATAAAACAAATAAAGAAAAAATATAAAAAAGAAAAAAATATATTTTAGGTAAACTAGTAAAAAAAACATTAAAAAAGAAAAGGGTAAAAGTTTTTTTTTTAAATTAATTTATTTATTTTTATTTGCTTATTTACAGCATAACAGTGTTCATTGTTTTGGCATCACACCCAGTGCTCCATGCATTACGTGCCCTCCCTATTACCCACCACCTGGTTCCTCAACCTCCCACCCCACCCCATCCCACCACCACCCCCCCCGCCGCCCATTCAAAACCCTCTGGTTGTTTTTCAGAGTCCATAGTCTCTCATGGTTCATCTCCCCTTCCAGTTTCCCTCAACTCCATCTCCTCTCCATCTCCCCATGTCCTCCATGTTATTTGTTATGCTCCACAAATAAGTGAGACCATATGATACTTGACTCTCTCTGCTTGACTTATTTCGCTCAGCATAATCTCTTCCAGTCCTGTCCATGTTGCTACAAAAGTTGGGTATTCGTCCTTTCTGATGGAGGCATAATACTCCATTGTGTATATGGACCACATCTTCCTTATCCATTCATCCGTTGAAGGGCATCTTGCTTCTTTCCACAGTTTGGCGACCGTAGCCATTGCTGCAATAAACATTGGGGTACAAATGGCCCTTCTTTTCACTACATCTGTATCTTTGGGGTAAATACCCAGCAGTGCAATTGCAGGGTCATAGGGAAGCTCTATTTTTAATTTCTTCAGGAATCTCCACACTGTTCTCCAAAGTGGCTGCCCTAACTTGCATTCCCACCAACAGTGTAAGAGGGTTCCCCTTTCTCCACATCCTCTCCAGCACACGTTGTTTCCTGTCTTGCTAATTTTGGCCATTCTAACTGGTGTTAGGTGGTATTTCAATGTTGTTTTAATTTGAATCTCCCTGATGGCTAGTGATGATGAACATTTTTTCATGTGTCTGATAGCCATTTGTATGTCTTCGTTGGAGAAGTGTCTATTCATATCTTCTGCCCATTTTTTGATATGCTTATCTGTTTTGTGTGTGTTGAGTTTGAGAAGTTCTTTGTAGATCCTGGATATCAACCTTTTGTCTGTACTGTCATTTACAAATATCTTCTCCCATTCCGTGGGTTGCCTCTTTGTTTTGTTGACTGTTTCCTTTGCTGTGCAGAAGCTTTTGATCTTGATGAAGTCCCAAAAGTTCATTTTTGCTTTTGTTTCCTTGGCCTTTGGAGACTTATCTTGAAAGAAGTTGCTGTGGCTGATATCGAAGAGGTTACTGCCTATGTTCTCCTCTAGGATTCTAATAGATTCCTGTCTCACGTTGAGGTCTTTTATCCATTTCGAGTTTATCTTTGTGAACGGTGAAAGAGAATGGTCGAGTTTCATTCTTCTACATATCGCTGTCCAGTTTTCCCAGCACCATTTATTGAAGAGACTGTCTTTTTTAACCCATTGAGCCACCCAGGCGCTCTGAGACTGTCTTTTTTCCATTGAATATTTTTTCCTGTTTTGTCGAAGATTATTTGACCATAGAGTTGAGGGTCCATATCTGGGCTCTCCACTCTGTTCCACTGGTCTATGTGTCTGTTTTTATGCCAGTACCACGCTGTCTTGGTGATCACAGCTTTGTAGTAAAGCTTGAAATCGGGTAACGTGATGCCACCAGTTTTGTTTTTGTTTTTCAACATTTCCTTAACAATTCAGGGTCTCTTCTGACTCCATACAAATTTTAGGATTATTTGCTCCAGCTCTTTGAAAAATACCGGTGGAATTTTGATCAGAATGGCATTAAAAGTATAGATTGCTCTAGGCAGTATAGACATTTTAACAATGTTTATTCTTCCAATCCAAGAGCATGGAACGGTCTTCCATTTTTTTGTGTCTTCTTCAATTTCTTTCATGAGTGTTCTGTAGTTCCTCGAGTACAGGTCCTTTACCTCTTTGGTTAGGTTTATTCCCAGGTATCTTATGGTTCCTGGTGCTATAGTAAATGGAATCGATTCTCTAATGTCCCTTTCTGTATTTTCATTGTTAGTGTATGAGAAAGCCACTGATTTCTGTACATTGACTTTGTATCCTGCCACATTACTGAATTGCTGTATGAGTTCTAGTAGTTTGGGGGTGGAGTCTTTGGGGTTTTCCATATAAAGAATCATGTCATCTGCGAAGAGAGAGAGTTTGACTTCTTCCTTGCCAATTTGGATACCTTTTATTTCTCTTTGTTGTCTGATTGCCGTTGCTAGAACTTCTAATACTATGTTGTACAGACACAAGGTTGATATCCAGGATCTATAAAGAACTCCTCAAACTCAACACACACAAAACAGATAATCATATCAAAAAATGGGCAGAAGATATGAACAGACACTTCTCCAATGAAGACATACAAATGGCTATCAGACACATGAAAAAATGTTCATCATCACTAGCCATCAGGGAGATTCAAATTAAAACAACATTGAGATACCACCTGACACCAGTTAGAATGGCCAAAATTAGCAAGACAGGAAACAACGTGTATTGGAGAGGATGTGGCGAAGGGGAACCCTCTTACACTGTTGGTGGGAATGCAAGTTAGGGCAGCCACTTTGGAGAACAGTGTGGAGACTCCTGAAGATATTAAGAATAGAGCTTCCCTATGACCCTGCAATTGCACTGCTGGGTATTTACCACAAAGATACAGATGTAGTGAAAAGAAGGGCCATCTGTACCCCAATGTTTATTGCAGCAATGGCTACGGTCGCCAAACTGTGGAAAGAAGCAAGATGCCCTTCAACGGATGAATGGATAAGGAAGATGTGGTCCATATACACAATGGAGTATTATGCCTCCATCAGAAAGGATGAATACCCAACTTTTGTAGCAACATGGACGGGACTGGAAGAGATTATGCTGAGCGAAATAAGTCAAGCAGAGAGAGTCAAGTATCATATGGTCTCACTTATTTGTGGAGCATAAGAAATAACATGGAAGACATGGGGAGATGGAGAGGAGAGGGAGTTGAGGGAAACTGGAAGGGGAGATGAACCATGAGAGACTATGGACTCTGAAAAACAACCAGAGGGTTTTGAAGGGTCGGGGGGGTGGTGGTGGTGGGAGGTTGAGGAACCAGGTGGTGGGTAATAGGGAGGGCAGGTACTGCATGGAGCACTGGGTGTGATGCCCAAACAATGAACACTGTTATGCTGTAAATAAACAAGTAAAAAAAAATAAAATTAAAAAAAATAGAAAAAAAAACAAGACCCGTCGATATGCTGTCTGTGAGAAACTCATTTTAGACACAAAGGCACCTCAAGGAAGATAGATAGATGATAGAGATAGATAGATAGATAGACTGATTTAAGACACCTCCAGTTTAAAGTGAGAGGGTAGACAACACTTTACCATACTAACAGACATCAAGAGAAAGTTGGGGTGGCAATCCTTGTATCACACAAGTTAGATTTTACGTCAAAGCCTAAAAGAAGAGATGAGGAAGGACACTGT
Source organism: Meles meles (assembly GCF_922984935.1). NCBI lineage: Eukaryota > Metazoa > Chordata > Mammalia > Carnivora > Mustelidae > Meles > Meles meles. The sequence goes on along the minus strand of NC_060087.1, from coordinate 46,043,446 downwards.
ATCATACTTAAAGGGTCCGTCCAACAAGAAGATCTAACAATTTAAAATACCTATGCCCCTAACATGGGAGCCGCCAATTATATAAACCAATTAATTATGAAATCAAAGAAACACATTGACCATACTATGATACTAGTAGGGGACTTTAACACTACCCTCCCTGAAATAGATCATCTAAGCAAAATATCAACAAGGAAATAAAGGCTTTAAATGACACACTGGACCAGATGGACATCACAGATATATTCAGCACATTCCACCCCAAAGCAACAGAATACACATTCTTCTCTAATGTACATGGAACATTTTCTGGAATTGATCACATCCTGGGTCACAAATCAGGTCTCAACCAGTACCAAAAGACTGGCGTCATTCCCTGCATATTTTCGGACCACAACGCTTTAAAACTGGATCTCAACCACAGGAGGAAATTTGGAAAGACCTTGAATACATAGAGCCTAAAGAGCATCCTACTAAAGAATGAATGGGTCAACCAGGAAATTAAAGAAAAATTGAAAAAATTCATGGAAACAAATGAAAATAAAAACACAACTGCCCAAAATCTTTTGGATACAGCAAAGGTGGTCCTGAGAGGAAAGTATATAGCAATACCTGCCTCTCTCAAGAAATCAGAATGGTCTCTAATACACAACCTAACTCTACACCTAAAAGAGCTGGATAAAGAACAGCAAATAAAGCCTCAACCCAGCAGGAGATGAAAAATAATAAAGATGAGAGCAGAAATCAATGAAATAGAAACCCAAAGAACAGTAGAACAGATCAACAAAACTAGGAAATGGTTCTTTGAAAGAATTAGTAAGACTGATCAACTCCTGGCAGACTTATCAAAAAGAAAAGAGAAAGGACCCAAATTAATAAAATCATGAATGAAAGAGGAGAGATCACAACCAACACCAAAGAAATACAAACAATTATAAGAACATCTTATGAACAACTATACGCCAGCAAATTTGACAATATGTAACAAATGGATACATTCCTAGAGTTGCATACACTACCAAAAATGAACCAGGAAAATTCTCTCCAATAATTCTCTCCAATATACCTACTGCTCCCCTCTCTCTTTCTTCTTCTTCTGGAATCCCAATTATTCTAATGTTGTTTTGTCTTATGGTGTCACTTATCTCTCGAATTCCCCCTTGTGGTCCAGTTGTGCTATCGTGAGTGCTGTGAAGGGTGTAAACCTGGTGATTCACAGACCTGTACCCCTGGGGATAAAAATACATCATGTGTTTATAAAAAAAAAAAAGAAAGGATGAATACCCAACTTTTATAGCAACATGGACGGGACTGGAAGTGATTATGCTGAGTGAAATAAGTCAGGCAGAGAGAGTCAAGTATCATATGGTTTCACTTATTTGTGGAGCATAACAAATGACATGGAGGACATTGGGAGATGGAGAGGAGAAGGAAGTTGAGGGAAACTGGAAGGGGAGATGAACCATGAGAGACTATGGACTCAGAAAAACAACCTGAGGGTTTTGAAGGGGCGGGGGTGGGAGTTTGGGGAACCAGGTGGCGGGTAATTGGGAGGGCACATATTGCATGGAGCACTGGGTGTTGTACAAAAACAATGAATACTGTTACGCTGAAAAAATAAATAAATTTAAAAAAGAAAAAATAAAACGAACCAGGAAGAAATAGAAAAGACAATCAGACTCATAACAAGTAGATATTGAGGCAAAACTCTCCCAACAAACAAAAGCCCTGGACAAGAAGGCTTGCATGGGAATTCTACCAAACATTCAAAGAACTAATACCAATTCTCCTGAAACTGTTGCAATAATAGAAACAGAAGGAAAACTTCCAAACTCTTTCAAAGAGGCCAGCATTACCTTGATCCCAAAACCAGACAAAGACCCCATTAAAAAGAAGAATGACAGACCAATATCCCTGATGAACACGGATGCAAAAACTCTCACCAAAACGCCAGCCAATAGGCTCTGACAGTACATTAAAAGGATTATTATTCACCATGACCAAGTGGGATTTATTCCTGGGCTGCAAAGTTGGTTCAACATCCGCAAATCAATCAATGTGATGCAATACATTACTAAAGAAAGAAGAAGAAACTTATGATACTCTCAATAGATGTTGAAAAATCATTTGACAAAATACAGCATCCTTTCTTTTTTTTTAAGTGATAAAATTATTCATGCTTTATTGGCCAGAATTAGGTCATAATGTCATCCCTTAAAAAGTCATTGGCAAGAAGAATGGGAATACTTATATCATTTATGGTAGAATAACTACTTGGAAGTCAGTTTTACTGCCTGATTTATTTATTTATATTTATTTATTTATTTATTTATTTATTTTCAGCGTAACAGTATTCATTGCTTTTGCACCACACCCAGTGCTCCATGCAATACATGCCCTCCCTATTACCCACCACCTGGTTCCCCAACCTCCCAACCCCTGCCCCTTCAAAACCCTCAGGTTGTTTTTCAGAGTCCATAGTCTCTCATGGTTCACCTCCCCTTCCAATTTCCCTCAACTCCCTTCTCCTCTCCATCTCCCCATGTCCTCCATGTTCTTTGTTATGCTCCACAAATAAGTGAAACCATATGATACTTGACTCTCTCTGCTTGACTTATTTCACTCAGCATAATCTCTTCCAGTCCCGTCCATGTTGCTACAAAAGTTGGGTATTCTTCCTTTTTGATGGAGGCATAATACTCCATTGTGTATATGGACCACATCTTCCTTATCCATTCGTCCATTGAAGGGCATCTTGGTTCTTTCCACAGTTTGGCAACCATGGCCATTGCTACTATAAACACTGGGGTACAGATGGCTCTTCTTTTCACTACATCTGTATCTTTGGGGTAAATGCCCAGCAGTGCAATTGCAGGGTCATAGGGAAGCTCTATTTTTAATTTCTTCAGGAATCTCCACACTGTTCTCCAAAGTGGCTGCACCAACTTGCATTCCTACCAACAGTGTAAGAGTGTTCCCCTTTCTCCACATCCTCTTCAACACACGTTGTTTCTTGTCTTGCTAGTTTGGGCCATTCTAACTGGTGTAAGGTGATATCTCAATGTGGTTTTAATTTGAATCTCCCTGATGGCTAGTGATGATGAGCATTTTTTCATGTGTCTGATAGCCATTTGTATGTCTTCATTGGAGAAGTGTCTGTTCATATCTTCTGCCCATTTTTTGATATGATTATCTGTTTTGTGTGTGTTGAGTTTGAGGAGTTCTTTATAGATCCTGGATATCAACCTTTTGTCTGTACTGTCATTTGCAAATATCTTCTCCCATTCCGTGTGTTGCCTTTTTGTTTGTTGACTGTTTCCTTTGCTGTGCAGAAGCTTTTGATTTTGATGAAGTCCCAAAAGTTCATTTTCGCTTTTGTTTCCTTGGCCTTTGGAGACATATCTTGAAAGAAGTTGCTGTGGCTGATAATGAAGAGGTTACTGTCTATGTTCTCCTCTAGGATTCTGATGGATTCCTGTCTCACGTTGAGGTCTTTTATCCATTTTGAGTTTATCTTTGTGTACGTTGTAAGAGAATGGTCAAGTTTCATTCTTCTACATATAGCTGTCCAGTTTTCCCAGCACCATTTATTGAAGAGACTGTCTTTTTTCCATTGTATATTTTTTCCTGTTTTGTCGAAGATTATTTGACCATAGAGTTGAGGGTCCATATCTGGACCATATCTGGGCTCTCTACTCTGTTCCACTGGTCTATGTGTCTGTTTTTGTGCCAGTACCACGCTGTCTTGGTGATCACAGCTTTGTAGTAAAGCTTGAAATCAGGTAATGTGATGCCGCCAGTTTTGTTTTTGTTTTTCAACATTTTCTTAGCAATTCGGGGTCTCTTCTGGTTCCATACAAATTTTAGGATTATTTGCTCCAGCTCTTTGAAAAATACCGGTGGAATTTTGATCGGAATGGCATTAAAAGTATAGATTGCTCTAAGCAGTATAGACATTTAACAATGTTTATTCTTCGGATCCAAGTGCATGGAATGGTCTTCCATCTTTTTGTGTCTTCTTCAATTACTTTCATGAGTGTTCTGTAGTTCCTCGAGTACAGATCCTTTACCTCTTTGGTTAGGTTTATTCCCAGGTATCTTATGGTTCTTGGTGCTGTATGAGTTCTAGTAGTTGGAGGTGGAGTCCTTTGGGTTTTCCATATAAAGAATCATGTCATTGGTGAAGAAAGAGAGTTTGACTTCTTCATTGCCAATTTGGATACCTTTTATTTCTCTTTGTTGTCTGATTGCCATTGCTAAGACTTCTAATACTATGTTGAACAAGAGTGGTGAGAGTGGGCATCCTTGTCGTGTTCCTGATCTCAACAGGAAGGCTGTAAGCTTTTTCCCATTGAGGATGATATTTGCTGTGGGTGTTTCATAGATAGATTTTATGAAGTTCAGGAATGTTCCCTCTATCCCTATACTTTGGAGTGTTTTAATCAGGAATGGATGCTGGATTTTGTCAAATGCTTTTTCTGCATCCATTGAGAGGACCATGTGTTTCTTCTCTCTTCTCTTATTGATTTGTTCTATCACATTGATTGATTTGTGAATGTTGAACCATCCTTGTAACCCAGGGATGAGTCCCATCTGGTCATGGTGGATAATCTTTTTAATATACTGTTGGATCCTATCAGCTAGGATCTTGTTGAGAATATTGGCATCCATATTCATCAGTGATATTGGTCTGAAATTCTCCTTTTCGGTAGGGTCTTTGCCTGGTTTGGGGATCAGGGTAATGCTGGCTTCATCAAGAGTCTGGAAGTTTTCCTTCTGCTTCAATTTTTTGAAACAGCTTCAGAAGAATTGGTGTTATTTCTTCTTTGAAAGTTTGGTAGAATTCCCCAGGGAATCTGTCAGGTCCTGGGCTCTTGTTTTTTGGGAGGTTTTTGATCACTGCTTCAATCTCGTTACTAGATATCAGTCATTCAGGTTGTCAATTTCTTCCTGGTTCAATTTTGGGAGTTTATAGTTTTCCAGGAATGCATCCATTTCATCTAGGTTGCTTAGATTATTGGCATATAACTGTTGGTAATAATTTTTGATGATTGTTTCTATTTCCTTGGTGTTAGTTGTGATCTCTCCCTTTTCATTCATAATTTTATTAATTTGGGCTTTCTCTATTTTATTTTGGATTAGTGTGGCCAATGCTTTATCAATCTTATTGATTCTTTCAAAAAACCAGCTTCTAGTTTCATTGATACATTCTACTGTATCTCTGGTTTCTACCTCATTGATCTCTGCTCTAATCTTGATTATTTCCCTTCTTGTGTGTGGAGTTGGTTTGATTTGTTCTTGATTCTCCAGTTCTTTAAGGTGTAGAGACAGCTGGTGTATTCTGGATTTTTCAATTGTTTTGAGGGAGGCTTGGATGGCTATGTATTTCCCCCTTAGAACCGCCTTTGCCGTATCCCATAGGTTTTGGACCAAAGTGTCTTCCTTCTCATTGGTTTCCATGAATTGTTTAAGTTCTTCTTTTATCTCCTGGTTGATCCAAGCATTCTTAAGCAAGGTGGTCTTTAGCTTCCAGGTGTTTGAGTTCCTTCTAAACTTTTCCTTGTGATTGAGCTCCAGTTTCAGAGCATTGTGATCTGAGAATATGCAGGGAATAATGTCAGTCTTTTGGTATCGGTTGAGTCCTGCTTGTGACCCAGTATGTGGTCTATTCTGGAGAAGGTTCCATGTGCACTTGAGAAGAATGAGTATTCTGTTGTTTTAGGGTGGAATGTTCTGTATATGTCTATGAGGTCCATCTGGTCCAATGTTTCATTCAATGCTCTTATTTCTTTATTGATTTTCTGCTTCAATGATCTGTCTATTACTGATAGAGGCATATTAATATCTCCTACTATTAATGTATTCATATCAATATGACTCTTTATCTTGATTAATAGTTTTCTTATGTAATTGGCTGCTCCCATATTGGGGGCATAGATATTTACAATTGTTAGATCATCTTGGTGGATAGTCCCTTTAAGAATTATGTAGTGTCCTTCTGTATCCCTGACTACAGTCTTCAGTTTAAAATCTAATTTATCTGATATGAGAATTGCTACCCCAGCCTTCTTTTGAGGCCCATTGGCATGAAAGATGTTTCTCCATCCCTTCACTTTCAGTCTGGGTGTATCCTTAGGTTCAAAATGGGTCTCTTGTAGACAACATATGGATGGGTCTTGTCGTTTTATCCAATCTGCAACCCTCTGTCATTTTATGGGTGCATTTAGGCCATTCGCATTGAGAGTGATTATTGATAGATAGGTTTTTATTGACATCGTATTACCTTTGAAGTCTTTCTGTCTGTAGATTGTCTCTATATTTCTGTTCAAGGATATTCTTAGGATTTTTTCTCTTTTATAGGACCCCCCTTAATATTTCCTGCAGTGTCGGCTTGGTGGTTGCATAGTCTTTTAAGCATTGCCAGTCTTGGAAACTCTTTATCTCTCCATCCATTTTGAATGTCAGTCTTGATGGATAAAGTATTCTTGGTACAGCATCCTTTCTTGATCAAAACTCTTCAAAGTGTAGGGATAGAGGGTACAAGCCTCATCAGGTTTGTATATCAGGTCTGGTATCATCAAAGCCATCTATGAAAAACCCACCGCAAATATCATCTCAATGGAGAAAAACCGAGAGCTTTTCCTGTAAGGTCAGGAGCATGGCAGGGCTGTCCACTATGACCACTGCTCTTCAACAGAGTACTAGATGTCCTAGCCTCAGCCATCAGACAACAAAAAGAAATTAAAGGCATCCAAATCAGCAAAGAAGAAGTCAAACTCTCACTCTTTGCAGATGATATGATACTTTATGCACAAACACCAAAAGATTATACTCCAAACCTGCTAAAACTTGTACAGGAATTAAGTAAAGTGTCAGGATATAAAATCAATGCACAGAAATCAGTTGCATTTCTATACACCAACAATAAGACAGAAGAAAGAGAAATTAAGGAGTCAATCTCATTTACAGTTGCACCCAAAACCACAAGATACCTAGGAATAAACCTAACCAAAGAGGCAAAGAATCTATACTCAGAAAAGTATAAAGTACTCATGAAAGAAATTGAGGAAGACACAAAGAAATGGAAAAATATTCCATGCTCCTGGATTGGAAGAAGAAATATTGTGAAAATGCCTAAGCTACCTAAAGCAGTCTACACGTTTAATGCAATCCCTATCAAAATACCATCCATTTTTTCAAAGAAATGGAACAAATAATCCTAAAATTTATATGGAGCCAGAAAAGATCCCAAATAACCAGAGGAATGTTGAAAAAGAAAGCCAAAGTTGGTGGCGTCACAATTCCAGACTTCAAGCTCTATTACAAAGTTGTCATCATCAAGACAGTATGGTACTGGCACAAAACCAGACACATAGATCAATGGAACAGAATAGAGAGCCCAGAAATGGACCGTCAACTCTGTGGTCAATTAATCTTGGACAAAGGGGGAATGAATGTCCAACGGAAAAAATACAGTCTCTTCCACAAATGGTGTTGTGAAAATTGGACAGCCGCATGCAGAAGAATAAAACTGGATCATTTCCCTACATTACACACTAAAATAGACTCAAAATGGATGAAAGACCTCAATGTGAGACATGGATCCATCAAATTCCTTGAGGAGAACACAGGCAGCAGCCTCTTCAACCTCAGCCACAGCAACTTCTTCCTAGAAACATCACCAAAGGCAAGGGACACAAGGGCAAAACTGAACTGTTGGAACTTTATCAAGATAAAAATCTTTTGTACAGTTCACAAAAGCAAAAGACAACTGACAGAATGGGGGAAGATATTTGCAAATGATGTATCAGATAAAGAGCTAGTCTCCAAAATCTATAAAGAACTTATTGAACTTAATACCCAAAGAACAAATAATCCAATTAAGAAATGGGCAGAAGGGACGCCTGGGTGGCTCAGTTGGTTAAGCGGCTGCCTTCGGCTCAGGTCATGATCCCAGCGTCCTGGGATCAAGTCCCACATCGGGCTCCTTGCTTGGCAGGGACCCTGCTTCTCCCTCTGCCTCTGCCTGCCACTCTGTCTGCCTGTGCTTGCTCTCTTGATCTCTCTTTCTGACAAATAAATAAATAAAATCTTAAAAAAAAAAGAAATGGGCAGAAGACAGTAACAGACATTTCTGCAAAGAAGACATCCAAATGGCCAACAGACACATGAAAAAGTGCTCCACATCACTGGGCATCAGGGAAATACAAATCAAAACCACAATGAGATACCGCCTCACACCAGTCAGAATCGCGAAAGTTAACTAGTCAGGAATTGACAGGTGTTGGCGAGGATGCAGACAAAAGGGAATCCTCTTACACTGTTGGTAGGAATGCAAGCTGGTGCAGCCCCTCGGAAAACAGTGTAGAGTTTCCTCAAAAAGTTGAAAATAGAGCTACTCTATGACCCAGCAATTGCACTACTGGGTATTTACCCTAAAGATACAAACGTAGTGATCCGAAGGGGCACGTGCACCCGAATGTTTATAGCAGCAATGTCCACAATAGCCAAACTATGGAAAGAGCTTAGATGTCCATCAATGGAAGAATGGATAAAGAAGTGGTTACACACACACACACACACACACACACACACACACACACATACACTATGGAAGACAATGCAGCCATCAAAAAAACCTGAAATCTTGCCATTTGTAACAATGTGGATGGAACTAGAGGTTATTATGCTAAACCAAATAAGTAAACCAGAGAAAGACAAGAGGTTATTATGCTAAACCAAATAAGTCAACTGGAGAAAGACAATTATCATATGAGCTCACTGATATGGGGAATCTGAGGAACAAGACAGAGGATCATGGGGAAGGGAGGGAAAAATGAAACAAAACAGAGAGGGAGACAAACCTTAAGAGACTCTCAATCTCAGGAAACAAACTGAGGGTTTCTGGAGGGGATGGGGTAGGAGGGATGAGGTGGGTAGGTGATGGACTTTGGGGAGGCTATGTGCTATGTGGAGGTCTGTGAATTATGTAAGACTGATGAGTCACAGACCTATACCCCAGAAACAAATAATACATTATATGTTAATGAAAAAAAAAAGAAGAATAGAGAGCATCAGGTAGCTAAGAAATCAAGTCTACATCATGCATAAGATTTTATTTTAAAGTACAGTGGAGTTTTCTGAAGGATGAGCTGCGTGTATTTGTGGGCCTCTAACATATCTGATACTGGTGACACCCATTCCCTCCTAGAGCAACCTGCAAGGTATTTTGTCGAATTTTACTAGTTAGATTTTCAGTGCAAAGTCCTTCTATATAACTTAGGATAATGGAGTCATATATAGAACAGAGTACCAAAAGTAACAGCAAAACATTAGTGATTAACAGACCAACTTGTGCCTTGATTTAATAAGGCTTTGACCCAATTTGTTTCTCTATCTAGCAGTGTATTAGTTCGGCCATCAGGATGTTTGGGTTTGAACTACTTGGGAAAATATCTTCATATGTAAACTCTGTTATTTAATGTATCATTAAGGTTATATATACATAAATAAATATATAATATTCAGGAAAAGACCCTCATACTTTTCACCATCAATGGATAACATACCTGCTTCCGGCACTTTAGTGGACTCTAAAAAGGGCAGATTTCTCCCCTTGACATCAGGGTGATATCCAGTTACATACCCAGCCTTTAGCAGAGGCAGCTTCTGGAGATCAGCTTTCAGGTCCGGTCCTTAAAACACAAAGGTATTCCTCTGAAGCACTAAATATGAAATATAAATAAAAGCCTATAGGCTAGTGTGATTTAAAAAAATGTGATGGAGGGGCGCCTGGGTGGCTCAGTGGTTTAAGGCCTCTGCCTTCCGCTCAGGTCATGATCCCAGGGTCCTGGGATCGAGCCCCACATCGGGGTCTCTGCTCTGCAGGGAGCCTGCTTCCTCCTCTCTCTCTGCCTGCCTCTCTGCCTAGTTCTGATTTCTTTCTGTCAAATAAATAATTTTAAAAAATGTGATGGAGAAATGCATTTCACACCCTTATTTTCCTGTAGTATGATATGCTCTATTTCAAGTGACATTTTAAAGACAAAGCTCACTGCACTTCATTTCCTTTCTTATACCATAGTGTTCTAAGAACAGAGAGCATCAACCAGCAGAGAAATCAAGTCTACACCATGCGTAAGATTTTATTTAAAAGTACAATGGAGTTTTCTAAGGATGAGCTGTGTGTATTTTTGGGCTTCTAACAAATCCCATCCTGGTGACACCCATTCCCTACTAGGGCAACCTGCAAGTTATTCTGTCAAATTTTAGTAGTTAGAGTTCAGGGCCATGTCCCTCTGTGTAACTTTGGATAAAGAGAACAGAGTTCCAAAAGTAACAGCAAAATATTACTGATTAACAGTCCACCCAGTGTCTTACAGTGGGAATAAAGAAAGGAGGGTGGAAAGAAACTAATGGGCTTTGTTGTCATCATGCTGTTTGCTCTGAACAGCAAATTCCTGTAATAATCTATGGTCTGAAGGTGTCATTAATTCACAACAAGTATTTGATGAAAATGCCCTATTCGGAAGACATTCATTTCTTGTTTCATGATATTTTAAGATACTTTTGATTTTCCTATTCCTAAAAGCATTTTACACACCTTTGAAAGCTGCTTAAAAGTCATACCAATACAATGACCCTACGACCAGTTTCCTAAATTACACAGCTCTTATGAAACGTACCATATCAAATGATGAATCAGACAGTGTTGACCATTCATTGAGCTCTTTTCTGGAGTCTCTGTCCTGCTCCACTGAGCTGGATTGATTCCTGTGCCAGCAGTAAGCTACGTTACCGTACAGACACATTTGAGGAGTAAGCATTCTATAGAGAACCACACTCCCCTGTTCTTATAGCAACACAGACGGTAGGAAGAACACAAACCTCTTTAAATTCTTTTTTTAAAAAATTTATTTATTTATTTGATAGACAGAGATCACAAGCAGGCAGAGAGGCAGGCAGAGAGAGAGAGACAGAGAGGAAGCAGGCTCCCTGCTGAGCAGAGAGCCCAACGCGGGACTCGATCCAAGGACCCCAGGACAATGACCCTAGCCAAAGGCAGAGGCTTAAACCACTGAGCCACCCAGGCGCCCCTTTAAATTCTTATTTTAAGTAACCTCTGCTCTCAGTATGGGCCCCGAACACTCCACCCCGACATCAAGAGTCATATGCTCTACCAACTGAGCCAGTCAGGTTCCCCCAGAACACAAACCTTGTTATGAGATATGAATTACATCTCCATGTGTCAAGCAGTCTTTGGCAAACCACAATCCCAGAGCCTTAGTTTTCTCATTTCTAAAATGCGGCTCCCATCCCTAGGCAAATTGGCTTTATTCCTCACGTTGTAGGGTACGCTGACTTGGCACTCTGCCTGTGCTGCCGAAAACTGCTTGCGCTTTCCATGAAATGAGTGAAAAGGCCCCACAAAAATGTGCTAAGAACAACAAATCAAACTAGGGAAATGATGTATAGTTTGTAGTTAAACATTTTCCTCCCCTTTAGAAAAGACTGCATTTTCAAGCACACCGATTAATTCCTGAGGGAAAAGGGGAAAATCATTATGGTGAAGGACTACGTGAAGCTGCACCCTGTACACTCTTCACAGTTTCAACCCATCTTCAGGAAATGACTGAGATTCTCTTCACATGTTTTCTTTCTTCTTGTCATGGTTTGTCATAATGCACGATGCACACATACACACCCTGCCCCCACAGACATTCTTCTTCCCTTTTCCTTCACCTTGAGCCACGGGTGCTCCCTCCACTTCTTTCCCTGGTTCAGGTTTCCTATCTCAGCTCTCAGGTGGTGCCTCCTTTTGTTTTGGTTTCTCATCCCTGGGTTGCTGCGTCTAGGGGTGTGTGCATGTGGGCCAATAAAAAGTTGTGTGGTTAATACATGCTGACAGTGTAAACAGACATCAGATATTTGTATATCAAACAATGAATAAACATAAAGACACTCCCACATCATGATTCTATGTGCTTATTCCTAAAAGTGACTCACCCACACAGCGGCTGCTGCAGCAAGAGGTAGCCACCAGCACTTTGGAGTCTACTGTAAACTCTGCTGGGATGGATATGCACAATCGGTGCTTAATAAGCAGGACAAAGAAGACATAGACTGTATTTCCACAGGCACCAGAAATATGGAATCCTCCTGGTTCACTGTTTCCCTCCCTTTATCAGCAGAGAAGATTTTATCACAGTATCTGTATGTCGGTTGGTAGCTCAACAAAATTTCTAAAACAATACACATATGGTAGTCCAAATCATCCAATATGGAAGTACTCACACCCACATGCTGTTAGACCCTGAGTCATCTTTCCTGTGTTTAGATTTGGATCTTGATCTGACTCGGCCACTCATAGTTCACCCTGAAAGTAGAATACTGGTATTTGGAAAATGTACTCTGAAGGAGAGGTATATCCCTTCTAAGGCCACAGGTTTAATTGTTTCTTACTTTGAAAATACGTTGAAAGCCAACCTAGTATGAGTATAGTGTACATGCTGTGTTCACACCAAATACATGGGCTGCAAGATCATCTACTTCAGGCTGGCCGTGAAATCACCTTAGGCACAGGCTAAAACACGAGGCTTAGTCTCCCAGCTAGATTCCCCAGTTTAAAAGCCATTTGAGAAAATAGTGCTGTACATTTTAAAGTGACTCACTACGGCTATGGTTACATTCCCATTTACAAAGCTCATTTTACTGCCTTAAATAATATTTTGTTGGACGCAGAGAAAGAAACAATCCTTTACATACTGCCTATGGCTGTGTCTGCGCCGCAAGGATTCAGGTGTCTGGTCGTGAAACAGACTCATGGGCTGACTCCTGCAATGACACTGCATTGTGCACTGAAAATTTGGGGACCCAGTAACAAGCTCCCAGATTTCCCCGCTTCCTGGTCTTTTCTATACCTCCTGGTCGGCCCCCTGCCCAGGGTCCCACAGAGGATCCTGGCCTCTGTGCTCTGTAGGCAGTTGCAGGTGCTCCTGGTCTCAGAGACCTCTACTAACAACCCCGCCACCCTGTCCTCGCCCCATCTTCATGTCCCCTCCTTGGCCCACCAACCTAGTTTGCTCTGCCTCCACCATGAGGACGAGCGCAACGGCGGCCGAGACACCTGTCAGGGGAAGCGACTTGGCACTTCCACCTAGCACGCCACAGCTCTGCTGTCCCCACCTACCCGAGGCCCACTGGCTCCCACCCCATCCTCACTCACATTCAAGCTCCTGGAAGGGCTGATGTGGGGACCTACCAGTTGAATTCAGGCAGTGAGTAAGCTCACAACACAGCGAACAGAACGGCCTCGATCAAACTCAGCTCTGCTCTCAGAAGAGGGGCAGCAATGCGCATGCCCAGCAAGAGTTGCACACAGCAATGAGCATTCACACTGTTTGCTCACCAATGAACATGCGCACTGTTCGCTCACAGCAATGAGCATGCGCACAGAGTGAGGTGGGTGCAGGGTGGGTTGAGGTTTTCCCGCCTGTGCTGCTGCAGAGACTCACAGCCACGGGGTCTGTCCAGGAGGAGAAAAGAGGCTTGAACAGTCTCCTTTTCAAACGACCCAATCTCTCCTCTGCATCCAGATATTTTGGGGACAGAAAACTGCAAATCACCATTAGTGCCCAATGTTTATCAGAAAGATAACTGTGATGAAAATAGATATTAATTTTTTAAAATAAATATACATTTTGATTATTCCTTCTCTTTTATGCTCTGGCTTGTCTGTCATACTTGAATGAATTTGCTCACCTCTGCATGATAAACACATTAATACCTGTTTGCTTTTTCTCTGTAACTGCACATTTAAAAATTTTTTTTTAAATTTTTAATTACTTTTTATTGTACTAGAATTCATTGTTTATGCATCACGCTCAGTGCTCCATGCAATACGTGTCCTACACAACACCCACCACCAGGCTGGCCCAACTTCCTACCCCCCACCTCTTCAAAATCCTCAGATTGTTTTTCAGAGTCCATAGTCTCATGGTTCACCTCCCCCTCCAATTTCCCTCAACTCCCTTCTCCTCTCCGTGTCCTCCGTGTTATTTCTTATGCTCCACAAATAAGTGAAACCATATGATAATTGACTTTCTGCTTGACTTATTTCCCTCAGCATAATCTCTTCTAGTCCTGTCCATGTTGATACAAATGTTGGGTATTCATCCTTTCTGATGGAGGCATAACACTCCATAGTGTATATGGACCACATCTTCCTTATCCATTCATCTGTTGAAGGGCATCTTGGCTCTTTCCACAGTTTGGCGACTGTGGCCACTGCTGCTATGAACATTGGGGTACAGATGGCCCTTCTTTTCACTACCTCTGTATCTTTGGGGTAAATACCCAGTAGTGCAATTGCAGGGTCATAGGGTAACTCTACTTTTAATTTCTTAAGGAATCTCCACACTGTTCTCCAAATTGGCTGCACCAACTTGCATTCCCACCAACAGTGTAAGAGGGTTCCCCTTTCTCCACATCCTCTCCAACACATGCTGTTTCCTGTCTTGTTAATTTTGGCCATTCTAACTGGTGTCAGGTGGTATCTCAATGTAGTTTTAATTTGAATCTCCCTGATGGCTAGTGATAATGAACATTTTTTCATGTGTCTGATAGCCATTTGTATGTCTTCATTGGAGAAGTGTCTGTTCGTGTCTTCTGTCCATTTTTGACATGATTATCTGTTTTGTGTGTGTTGAGTTTGAGGAGTTCTTTATAGATCTTGGATATAAGCCCTTTGTCTGTACTGTCATTTGCAAATATCTTCTCCCATTCCTTGGGCTGCCTCTTTGTTTGGTTGACTGTTTCCTTTGCTGTGCAGCAGATTTTGATCTTGATGAAGTCCCAAAAGTTCATTTACTATAGCACCAAAGACCATATGAAACCTGGGAATAAACCTAACCAAAGAGGTAAAGGATCTGTACTCAAGGAACTACAGAACACTCATGAAAGAAATTGAAGAAGACACAAAATGATGGAAGACCATTCCATGCTCGTGGATCGGAAGAATAAACATTGTTAAAATGTCTATACTGCCTAGAGCAATCTATACTTTCAATGCCATTCTGATCAACATACCACCGGTATTTTTCAAAGAGCTGGAACATACAATCCTAAAATTTGTATGGAATCAGAAGAGACCCCGAGTTGCAAAGGAAATGTTGAATAAGAAAAACAAAACTGGGGGCACCATATTGCCTGATTTCAAGCTTTACTACAAAGTTGTGATCACTAAGACAGTATGGTGCTGGCACAAAAACAGACACATAGACCAGTGGAACAGAGTGGAGAGCCCAGATATGGATCCTCAACTCTATGGTCAACTAATCTTCGACAAAACAGGAAAAAATATACAGTGGAAAAAAGACAGTCTCTTCAATAAATGGTGCTGGAAAAATTGGACAGCTATGTGTAGAAGAATGAAACTCGACCATTCTCTTACACCATACACAAAGATAAACTCAAAATGGATAAAAGACCTCAACGTGAGACAGGAATCCATCAGAATCCTAGAGGAGAACACAGGCAGTAACCTCTTCAACATTGGCCACAGCAACTTCTTTCAAGATATGTCTCCAAAGGCAAAGGAAACAAAAGTGAAAATGAACTTTTGGGACTTCATCAAGATCAAAAGCTTCTGTAACAGCACATTTAAATCCCTGGATTGGTTACTGATTTCCCTGTATGTATCTGTAGTCATTCAGTCAGTGTTTGGTTCAGAAAGTTCTGTAGATATTTGTCCTGAGCTTTAAGCTCAGTCCACTGTCACATTGGTGTATAGTAATGATAACTATGCAGCTTATATATTTTACTTCCAAAATATCAGGCAAAAAAATCGATAAATGGAGTTGACTTTATAGAATAACACTGTCAGGGAAAGTACTACTTGGACAGAGCCTTAGCAGATTATTGGAGGTGGTGGGGCAGGAGAGATATTTATTCAGATTTCGAAGTTGGTGTAGAGCAGGTCAATCAATTTTGGGGGCGGGTGTGATTAAGATGGGAAAAGTGATAGAATGGGTTAGGTTTGGTGGATACAGCAAGACAAGAACATTAAGACAAAGTTTCAATATTTCTTGTGGTTGAAAAATGTCCTTTTGTACTTTTTACTGAAGAGTTTATGGATCCTAAGGTAGTTCCTGGAATGGACAATAAAATTATTTTCAACTTTTATCTTCCTGGGCAACAGACCCTTGTGATAGCAAAGTTATGTTGATGAGGCCCACAGAATCATAAACTCTCCTTAATGTAGCTAGTAAGGGGTGTGTGTGTGTGTGTGTGGGTGTGTGTGTGTGTGTGTATGTGTGTGTGTGTGTGTGTGTGTGTGTGATTCCCTTATTATTTGCTTCAATGTAACTTATCAGTTGACTGTTTTAGGTCATATATGGAAGTGAAGAAAAGGAATAGTATGCTGATGAGCACATAGCTTTTTGTAATTAAATTAGAATATATTTTTAAGCTGACCCATATATTCCATTCAACTGGGCCTAACTTAAGGAAATATCTTGAATTCAGAAAGGGAGGGTTGTGTGTGTATATGTTTGTAAAAACAGTTTGAAAAGGATTTGTGCTTCTTCTTTTATAAATGACAGCAGTCACAATTCCCAGTCTTTTGTTTAGCCTATCATATATATATATATATATATATATATATATATAATATATATGATATGAAAAAATATATATGAATATATGTATTTACTCTGCAAAGGTACTATCATTACCAAATTTTACTTTCTTACCTTCCTAAATCTCTATTCCTAGCGCAGTGCACTCAGAAAGTAACAAAAAGTACTGGGAGATAGTTACTTTTCCTCCTCACACCTAACTTGCAATGGCAAAATTCATGTCATCCAATGACTGCATGGCTTATGGGTCATGGGCTTTGTTGATTTCTAAATTGTTCCCTTTCAAGTTCAAGGACAGACTCCAACCTGATGCCAATATTTAACTTCCTGTATTGCTCCTGTGGACTTTAAGCTCTGGCCAACTCAATGAATTCATACGTCAATAATTTGAATTTGGCTGAAAGGAAGTTGTGAGGTAGTTCTTGTGATATACCGGATGCCACAGAAATTATAGAAGACATTGAGGAGGTAAGAAAAATTGTCTTATAGGTGACCGAAGAACTCACTGTGGCTGCTAAGCACGTAGCTACAGCCGAGACTGACAGCAGGCCCCCTTTCTGCAGAACTGTTGCAACTTCCCTCAAGAGCAGATGTTTCCTTCCATCCAACCAGGAGACTCTAAGAACAAACCTAAAACCCTACAGGATTGAGGGGCCACATTCACAGATTCTGGGCAGTGATATTTCCCAGAGACCCCTAAAAGGCTGACATCTAAGTTTAATCTGCTTGGTCCGTAAGGCCAAAATTATTCCCCACCATGTGCAGTGCAAACCTCATACTTGCTTCATAAAATGGGATCACAGTAGGGAAAAGGGGTCCCTTAGCTACAACCCAACAATGTATAGAATTCAGCTGCACTCCAGCCCAAGCACAGCTCTCCACAGGATGCCAGCAGTACATGAGGTCATATGCACCTGCTGACTCTTTTGGTTGTGAGTTCCCCTCTTTACCAAGTGATGCCTGCATTTGCAAAACAGACATTGTTATGTGAATTGTTCTGACATTTTATTTTAATCCCAATTAGTTAAAACACAATGTTATATTGGTTTCAGGTGTACAATATAGTGATTCAACAATTTCATACATTATCCACTGTTCATCATGACAAGTGCACTTCTTAAACCCCATATCTGAATTTTGATGTGAAACTTTGCAGGTGGAGCTTATATTTCATCGGCAACTGCACACTTATGTAGCTCTGTGGCTCATATCAAAGATGTCCTTTGTGTCTGAAAACACTGAATTCCATGAGGACAAAATGGGTGTTCTCACATGTAACAGCATTTATTGGTCACTGGGAATTTTCCAGTAAAAAGACTAGTGTTTTCCATACTGTGATTTGTAATCCTTAGTGAGTCATGAGATTAATGTTGTCAGTCATAAGCAGCATTTAAGGAAATGAGGTAAAATAAAACAGAAAATATCAGAATGGCCTGCATATACAATATACCCATAGGTCACACATACACACACATTTGTGTGCCTACTGAGTTATATTAATACACATATTTTTCATGCATTTTGATAAAACATTTGAAGGTCACTACTTTAGAGGGTATCAGACAAAGGCCTAGAGACCATTTCTTCAGACATTCATGAAGATGATGGGTTAGGACCTGCTCAGAATAGGTTCACTGTTTTCAGTAGCTTTCTGTATAATGCTGGAAATTATCAGTGTAGTAAATTGATTCAGGTTTACTGTAGGCATTTGACCCTAAGCAAACTGTGTTGTGGAATCTTGAGATTATGAGGAGAAAGAGTGATGAGTCATGAGGGTTTCTGATTCATTATCTCTGTCAATGCCCAATTTTCTTTTATCTCTTTCTATAGCAGTGGGGTATGTTCACGGGAGTGCTTCTGCTCTTGTCTGATGCTGCCTTGATCTATTCTCTTTTTCCCCTTGCCTCTTTATTATGCTATAATGTACTTCATTAGACATCCAGTGATGGTGCCATTTGGGTTGTTCAGTTTTGAACAGAGACACCAGCCGTACCCACCCAAGACTGTCCCTGTGGTGTGACTCCATATGGGGTTCTTACTGACTGCATTCCCTTGGTGCCTGGATTTGTGAGATACTCAATTTTTCTTCCAATAAATTTGTTTTCTGCAAAGCTAGCCTTGGCAGCACCCAAGAACTTGAACTGCTTCAGACTTTAGTACAATGTGTGAGAAGTAGGTAACTGACATTTATAGACAAGATGTGGGTGCATTGGGGAATCTGGGCTTGATGATGTGTCCTAACTGGGATTGAAAGCTGTAAAAATCCAGCCAGTATTTAGGGATGAGAATTTTTCAGCCCATGAGGGTAGTGTTACATAGTTTATTAAACAATCACCTGATATACCAAACTTGTGACTGTCCTATTACCTCTGGGGAGAGAAGAGATGAGGTAAGTAATTCACCTGGGGATGTTGCTAATAGGGACTTTTAAACTAAAAGAATGATTTCTTATAAAATGACTCTAAGCAAAAATTACAAGAAGTTAGCTTATTGTAGAAGAAAAGTCAGTAGTCCATCGAATGAGGTTCATTTTGAAGGCAGGGAGAGGTGGACTAAGGCGCTGTTGCTGGAGAAGTAGTATGAAGGGCCTGAAGATGAAGGACTGAAGTATAGACAATTTAATGAAAAGTAACCATTGTAAATCTTCTAGCGATCAGCTCAAGATCCACCTTGAAACCTCCGTAATCTTGTTCAAAGTTTTTTCTTCAGCTGCAGGGCTGAGGTAGTTGAACAACAAGTTGCAAGTGCACGTTTGGCACTGTAGGTTCTCAACTTACAATGGTGAGTTGAATTCACAGCCTCACCAGCTTTTTTATGTCGATGTTAAGGTAAGCAGTGAATTCACATCTAGATGGCTGTAGAGATTATTTTCATTGCAAATCTTACAGTTGCTAATAATCCTCATTTTCCTTTCCATCACATACGTTTAAAGCTTTTCATGATTGAGTTTCTCTCTTGTGTTGTTAAACAATTTAGTTCCAATACTTGGTTTTTAAAATTTCCTAACTCTTACTAGGAGAAATCTCATTATGATAAGCAGTAGAAAGTAGCTGCAGAAAAACAGAAGCTAAGTTTGATTCATAAACTGTCCATGTTCTGGCAATTTTAAACAAAGGATTCTGAAAGACACCTGGACTTCAGAGATGGTAGCCAGAACCTGAGAAATTTACCTTTTACTCAAAAAAGGTCTGCAATTCTAATTGGCTGTCCTTCATAATAATTTTGTGCTCTGTTAGTCTCACTTAAATCAATACCTCTCTTTTCCTAAGGTGCACACTTGTGAATTTTCTTCTTCAACCATAAGGGGAACATTGACTCTCGCAATTATCTGTTTGGAGATTAAAAAAACAATACAAAACAAAAACAGCCGATGACTTTGTTGAAGTTCTTATTTAAATCAAGTTTGTGAGTCAATGTCTCATTTAAATTAAATTATCAAAGCTGTATTATTGGAGGCTTTAGAAGATTCAAGTCCCTCCAAACCTAAACCCAAAGGAATCTTCCTTGGTAGAATGAAGAGCCCCTCTCTCCTTGTCTCATGAGGTTATTTTTGCATTGGTTGAGGATGCTAATGGTTCACCTTGCAAGGAAATCTCAATTCTCCTCATGTCTTGACATTTCCTATCTCTCCAAACATGTAACTATACTGGATTCCCACTCAGAGGAAATATGTTTGTAAGGTTATATCCTATAGTAGCGTGTTACATTAAAAAGAAAAAGAAGTAGAGGTATTTGCTAATTCGTATCTCATCATCTGGGCAACCTACTTGGGGAAGGATTCTGAAGAGTTTTACTCAAAGAGGAAAAACAAGAATTTAAATCAGGAGACTATTATCAATATGAGTGTCTTTCAGAGAGGTTTTAAATTCAATATAGTATGTCAGCCAGCTGATTATATTGGACTCCTTACATCCTCATAGAATTTGGAATATATCCTGCCTGGTCAGCCCTTGGTTTTTCTTTCATTGGCTGTCATACTTCTCAACACACCATCATCTGTGATCTTACTGAATGTTTTATATAATGTAATAGTATCTTGCTCAATATTAGTTCTAAGCAAGAAAATTGTTTGATAGACTACATGGAATTAATGATCTGTTTTTACCATATACTTTATTATTCAAAAGCAACTGGCTTTCTGGAATATTGGAATAATTTACCAAAGTCCCAGTGGTAGCATCTTAATAGCAACCAGGGATTTTCTCTGTTGCATGGAATACAGTTACAGAACTATATTTATTTTGGTTTTGTTCAGGCCCCATTGTTAGACTCTATGGTCCAATCTCTGTTCTTGGTCACCTATGCTGCTCCTCTCTGATTCTTTGGACTATTTTCTCTCTCACTCTCTTTCCACCTCACCCCACTCCCATAAAATGTGCTATTGCTGTTGGTTGCCTAGTGTTTACACCAACCCAAGGATCTTTGCTTCACCCCTTTTAAATCTGTTCAGTTTTGTTGTTGAATATGCCAGTATGGGGTGTGTAGTTCTCTAATAATATTGCAAAAGGAGAACTGACTTAGAGGAACTCTGAAAAGAAAGTGTGGCTGCACTGCTTTCTAAGTCAAAAGATCACAAGAATGGATTTGTAGGTGTCAATGGTGATACTTTGGAATTAAGTGCTTAGCTGTATGCCAAAGGGGAGCCAAAGACCAACAGCAGAACACTGGAAGTTCTTTATCAAGGAAGCTCTCTGGCAGTACAGAGCTAGAAGACTTTGCCTACAAAGACATAGAGGAAGAATCTGATGAGTCAACTCAGACCAGAGGCCTCAGGTGAGGGAAGGCAAGAGCATAAATCCCAAGTCTATGTCCCCCACAAATTTGGAGGGAAAGCTGCCTTATCTTCCCCATCCTTTCCTAACTGAAGGTCAAAATAGGGCAAATTTCTTGCCCAGAAAGGAGCCCCTTATCGCTCCACTCCAAAACTGGCTTTCCTTTGAAGAAGAATTCAGAAGGTGGTGAGGACTGTCAAGCCTAGAGCCCAGTTGGAGTCTTGTAAGATGACAGGAATGAGGAAGTCACTGTGTGTGCACCTACATCTGAAGCCCAGGCTTCCTGGAGGAAGAAGGACTAAGAATGTTACCACCTGGAGGAAGGGTTTGATGGATCGTAGTTGTTGGGAAGCCAAAACCCAGGAGGCAAATGTCTCCAAATACCTCTTGACTGCTAGCACTCTTTCAACCCCAGAGAGCAAGTGAGGAAAAAATCCATGCTGTGGCAGCCTTGTCAGCTTCTGCAACCTTTTCATTGGAGAACCACTTGAATTAGAATAAATTTACTTCACTTTTTGAAGTACTGGAGTAGTGCTAGGGACAAGATCATTGAGAACTTATCTACAATAAGGAATCAATTTTAAAGATATCAGTTTCATTTCGTTCTTTTTTAAAAAAAAGATTTATTTATTTGAGAGAGAGAGAGAAACAGGAGGCAGAGGAAGGAATCTTCAAGCAGACTTCCTGCTGAGCAAGAAGCCCAACTGCAGGGCTCAGTCTCACAACCCATGAGATCACTACCTGAGCTGAAACCAAGATTCAGATGCTTAACTAACTGAGCCACCCAGGTGCCCCTATTTTAATCTTTTTTAAAATAAAATTTTAAATTTTTAATTAACATATAATGTATTATTAGCCCCAGGGGTACAGGTCTGTGAATTGCCAGATTTATACACTTCACTGCACTCACCATACCACATACCCTCTCCAATGTCCATAACCCCACCACCCTCTCCCTTCCCCCCAACCCTCAGTTTGTTTTGTGAGATTAAGAGTCTTATGGTTTGTCTCCCTCCTGATCCCATCTTGTTTCATTTATTCTTTTCCTACCCCCCGAACCTCCCACACTGCATCTCCACTTCCTCATATCAGGGAGATCATATGATAATTGTCTTTCTCCAATTGACTTATTTCACTAAGCATATGGTGAGTGCTGTGAAGTGTGTAAACCTGGCGATTCACAGACCTGTACCCCTGGGGATAAAAATACATTATATGTTTATAAAAAAAAAAGAAAGGATGAATACCCAACTT
The DNA here is from genome assembly GCF_922984935.1 of Meles meles. Taxonomy (NCBI): domain Eukaryota; kingdom Metazoa; phylum Chordata; class Mammalia; order Carnivora; family Mustelidae; genus Meles; species Meles meles. Next base: position 46,020,783 of record NC_060087.1, on the reverse strand, counting down.
TTGCAGCAACATGGATGGGACTGGAAGTGATTATGCTGAGTGAAATAAGTCAAGCAGAGAGAGTCAAGTATCATATGGTTTCACTTATTTATGGAGCATAATAAATGACATGGAGGACATTGGGAGATGGAGAGGAGAAGGAAGTTGAGCGAAATTGGAAGGGGAGGCGAACCATAAGAGACTATGGACTCTGAAAAACCACCTGAGGGTTTTGAAGGGGCGGGGGTGGGAGGTTGGGGGAACCAGGTGGTGGGTAATAGGGAGGGCACGTATTGCATGGAGCACTGGGTGTTGTGCAAAAACAATGAATACTGTTACGCTGAAAAAATAAATAAATAAATAAAAATTAAAAAAAAAAAAGCTTTTTCACAACAAAGGAAGCAGTCAACCATACCAAAAGACAACTGACAGAATGGCAGAAGATATTCGCAAATGGCATATCAGATAAAGAGCTAGTATCCAAAAGCCATTAAGAACTTATAAAACTCAATACCCAAATAACAAATAATCCAATCGAGAAATGGACAGAGGACACGGACAGACATTTCTGCAAAGAGGATATCCAAATGGCCAACATGCACATGAAAAGGTGCTCCACATCACTGGGCATCAGGGAAATAGAAATCAAAACCACAATGAGATACCATCTCACACCAGTCAGAATGGCAGAAATGAACAACTCAGGAAATGACAGAAGTTGGAGTGGTTGCAGAGAAAGCGGAACCCTCCTACACTGTTGGTGGGAATGCAAGCTGCTGCAGCCACTCTGGAAAACAGCTTGGAGGTTCCTCAAATAGTTGAATATGGAACTACCCTATGACCCAGCAATTGCACTACTGGGTATTTACCTTAAAGATACAAATGTAGTGATCCAAAGGGGCATGTGCACCCAGATGTTTATAGCAGCAATGTTCACAATAGCCAAACTAAGCAGCAATGTCCCCAATAGCCAAACTATGGAAAGAACCTAGATGTCCATCAAGAGATGAATGGATAAAGAAGATGTGGTATATATTTGCAATGGAATACTATGCAGCCATCAAAAGAAATTAAGTCTTGCCATTTGCAATGACGTGGATGGAACTAGAGGGTATTATGCTGAGCGACATAAGACAATCAGAGACATACAATTAGCATACGATCTCCCTGATATGAGGAATTTGAGAGGCAGAATGGGGGGTTTGCAGGGTAGGGAAGGAAAAAATGAAACAAGTTGGGATTAGGAGGGAGACAAACTATAAGAGATTCTTAATCTCACAAGATAAACTGAGGGTTGCTGGGGGGACGGGGGTATGGAGATGGTGGTTGGGTTTTGGACATTGGGGAGAGTATGTGCTATGGGTGAATGCTGTGAAATGTGTAAACCTGATGATTCACAGACCTGTACCCCTTGGGAAATAGTACATTATATGTTAATAAAAAATTAATAAAACAATTTACATAATTGAAAAAAACCCAAAACAACAGGATGTATAGGCATTTGAGTTTAGAGCCAGTGGCTTTTGAATTAACATGGGCAAATAAATAAACAACTTAAAGGCTAGTATACAGGAGGCATCTTAAACCCATTTGTAGAACAATCCATTCACGGTTTTTATATTCTTTGATAACCTAAGTTGTATGTTATCTTTTAATGCCTGAGTTTGGAGCCAGAGATAAAGTATTTTGAAGACCCATAATCCTATCAGGGCAAAAGCTAGAATTTCAAAACCCACTCACAGCCAGTCTTCCCATTTAGGGGGGAAAGCCTGGAGAATCGATCACAGATAGAAGTTTTTTATTTGTTCAATTGATCACTTAGTAGAGTTATATGGTCCCTTTGGTGAATATATCTAGTCATCTGTAAAATTTGGTGCATATTATTTGCCCACATGCAACAAGATGTGTTAAGTCTATAGATCCCTCACACAGCAGCCAATAACTAATTTATGACTATGGGGTTATCTAATACAAAGGTCCCCAATGTGTGGCAAAATTTGACCAAGAGTTCTAGTCCTTAGATTGTTCATTTAATTGTGTGGATAAGTCCTTAGATATGACTATCTATGTTTAAATGTTTTGTGATGTCCCACACATAGGCTGTTTCTACTGGTCACAAAATTAGTGATCCTAAGGTAGTTAGTACTAGGGAGACTATTTGGAAAGTTTGTTTTTGGCATTGGAGAGTTGTGGCTAGTGTGGTTTGTGAAGGCAAGTCCTTGGGGATTCTACTGTTGAGTTAAAATCTACCGGAATTTCGGGGCACCTGGGTGGCTCAGTGGATTAAAGCCTCTGCCTTCAGCTCAAGTCATGATCTCAGGATTCTGGGATTGAGCCCCGCATCGGGCTCTCTGCTCAGCAAGGAGCCTGCTTCCCCATCTCTCTCTGTCTGCCTCTCTGCCTACTTGTGATCTCTGTCTGTCAAATAAATAAATAAAATCTTAAAAAAAATCTACCGGAATTTCAAGAAAAACTCAAGTGAAGGAAATATTATTCAGGGTCAAATGAAAAAAGACCTTGTGAAATTCCCTCAGTAGGTTGATTCCCTTATAGATTAACCAGGCTCCTTTTGCTGTCTGTATTCTCTGTGTTCTTTTTTTTAAAAAGATTTATTTATTTTATTTATTTATTTTTAATATTTTATTTATTTGACAGAGAGAAATCACAACTAGGCAGAGAGGCAGGCAGAGAGAGAGGGGGAAGCAGGCTCCCCACAAAGCAGAAAGCCCCATGTGAGGCTCGATCCCAGGACCCTGGGATCATGACCCGAGTCGAAGGCAGAGGCTTTAACCCACTGAGCCACCCAGGCGCCCCTAAAGATTTATTTTTTTAAAGATTTATTTGTCAGAGAGAGAGAATGAGAGAGAGTGCGCACAAGCAGGCGCGGCAGAGGGAGAAGCAGACTCCCTGCTGAGCAGGACTCGATCCCAGGACCCTGGCATCATCACCTGAGCTGAAGACAGAAGCTTAACGGACGGAGCCAGATGTCCCTATTCTCTATGTTCTTATGAATATAAGTTGTCTGGCTTAGTACAATTCTAGGGGGTGTTAATAAAAGCATGCAATGTCATAGTTAAGCAAGCTTTCATGTTATTCACCTTGCATTCAGCACCTTGGTCAACTAAATTGGTTATGGATCAGCTTACCATATCCCACATATTAGTGTGAGATTAGCTTCTGGATATTGTTGTTGGATGTCAGTATCCAGGAGAATAGGCTTATCTTCATAAATGAGGTTTATGGGGGAACTTGGCCAGGGGAGAGGTATTATGCTATGTATACTAAAATCAGGTTGGTGAAAGCAAGCCCAGTATGCAGTTAAATTTGTCATCTTATATATTGTTGTGACTAGGGCTACATGCAGTTTTGGTTTGGTGGGTAATTGTATGTCCCTTCCTGTTCCAAAAGATGTGTATTTGTGTCTTAGTTTCCTGATGCTTGCTAATAGTAAATACATCTGCTAATAATAAATATGGACATAGGACAAGCTTCACAGGTGCTCTTGGTGGTTTGAAAAGTTTGAAGTATGGGGTATTCACGTAAGGGATCCTCACGGATAGGCCAAGTTATTTTTAAAATATGGACATCAAAACATATTTGCCGATTTCTGTCTGTGTTTATCATGACTTTGTTGTATTTCAGTGGGGAACCACCTGCTCTATCACTTCAGTTCTGGGGGAAACTTTTCTGGGGCATCCATTTATATAGCTTTCATAGCCTCATGAGTGGCCCCTTGGGAAATGCCAATGTGAATGCACCAATAAATTTCTATCAGGTTAGCTTTGCTATAAGTCTTCTCATTATTGTTTCTATCTCTTGTAAAGTGGGGGTATGTATTTTTTAGGATCCCCCTGAAGAATAACACTAGGTGGCAATTACCCTCAAATATTTCTCATGTCTTTATTTATTTTTTAAAGATTTTATTTATTTATTTGATAGAGAGAGACACAGCAAGAGAGCGAACACAAGCAGGGAGATTGGGAGAAGGAGAAGCAGGCTTCCCACTGAGCAGGGAGCCCGATGTGGGGCTTGATCCCAGGACCTTGGGATCATGACCTGAACTGAAGGTAGACACTTAAGGACTGAGCCACCCAGGCGCCCCTTCTCATGTCTTTATTAATGGTGACCTTGGTAAAACCAGCATATTTTGTAATAGCTATAAGCAAGTAGTTGTCAATTGGAGGGGAGAAAGGCCCATGTAGAGAGCAGTTAGATTTCTCCATGGGATCAAATATATTTTTCATAAGAATTGTCTTTACTGTAAGACCCAAGAGCTATGACGATTCACTGTGGACAGCCAGCATTACAATTGTTGTGCAACTTTTCCCACTGAGTGTTATGTAATACTTGCAGTTGTGGTAAGATTAGGTTAGGGGAGAATTCCCAAAGCAGTTGTAGTCCCTGGTTTTTTAGGCAGGACTTGGCCCAGATAATATTATATAATACATATTGATTAGCATCCAGGAAGGAAGTCTGTGTTAAGGTGCCTTTGGCCACTTGGTTATTGCAATTTCTCTTTGCCTTAATAAATGGGATGTGTGCTAGAGAGAGAGAGATCATTATCATCAACAGAAAAAGAGGCCAATATTTGTAAGGGCATACATTGTTGACAGAGTTTACATTTAATCATCATCTGGGAATTAGTGAGAACTATAATTTTATCTCTGTAATCCCAAAAGATTTGTTGGCATTGGCTCTAGATTATTTTCAATTTGATTGTACCAGTCACTAGCATCCTGGTTATATTACTGAGTGCACACCCTCTCTGGGCATGCCTTAAATGAATCTCCTACCTAGGTAGTGGCCCATTGCTCTATTTTTTTTTGTTGGCACTAGTTGGTAATAATCATTTTCATCTGATTTCAAGTAGAAGTTGGCCCATGAGGTTAGAAGGTGCCTGTAAGTCACAAGCCATGTTTTAGTGTCTATCTTAACCAGAATGGGTATTTGCTCTATTAGGATAGGGGGAGAAGTGCTACCTCAGTTTTGGTGTCTGTGGTAATGTTAGTAGGACTGACAAACCTGAAGAGCCAATAGCGTGGTTCCTGTGGTCCTCACCTTGTTCCATATTGTGTGTCACCCTGTCTTGTGCATGTGGTATGTTGTTTCAAGACAGACCTTGTCAGCAGGAGGGTGTAGATTGCCAGGGCAGGGTGATCCATCAATGGGTGTGTATTTAACACTGGCAAGTATAGGAACTTCTCAGATAAGAAAGGGGCACAGAAGGAGAGTAGGAGTGAAAGTCGGAGGTTGTCTGTGAGCAGCAGTAGGAGATCTGATTGTTCCTTGGGTATCACCCAAAGTTACTGGTCTGGGGGTGATTAGTTCTACCTCCTGGGTGTCAGGAACAGGTTCGGGATTGTTCCTTGGTACTTTAAGTGGAGTATACGGGCAGCAAGTTAGGACACCTTTCTCTCCATAGTGGTCAGTGACTTGCTCAGCTAACACTGTATGAAGAGGAGAAGCAGGCTGAATATTGTCCCATATTTGGTGGTCTGTTAGAAGGTCCCCTTTGGGATGGAGGAAGAAGGGGCTAGGCTCTGGATTTTCTGTGAGGGAGAAAGATAAGGTGAAAGTATCAGGTGGATATTTCTTTGCTGTGGGAGGCAATGTCAGGGTTCCCACGTCAGCAAAAACTAGTAATTTGCTTGTGTCCATTATGGATATGTATACCAGCAGGAGGCACAGTATCTCTATTGGTGGTCTCTTCATTTGCTGTGAATTTTAATATGGCGCAGTTATGCCATAGGGCTATGGATTTAATATAATCAGGACTGTGGGTAGTATTTTAACCACTTGGGGAAGTTCTCTTAATAGCCTTGTTTTAAAGTTCTCTTAATAGCCTTGTTTTAAAATATCATTATATTTTTCTATGACATCTGCTGCTGTAGGACAAAAGGGTAGGTGAAAAACCCAAAGCAATTTTATTTTGTAATGCCCATCATAGCATTGCTTTGCAGTGAAGTGGGAGCCTTGATCTGATTGTATTACTTGTGCCACTCCTGAACACTATAAGGCTGTTGTGTGAACTCCTAAATAACATTAGTGGAGGCTGGTGCCCTGCATGGTTAAGCTGATGGAAGGCCTGTATCAGTATCCACAATTGCCAAGTTGCTACTGCTTCAGAGAGAGGCCCAGTGAAGTCAATTTGCCTTTTCTGATGTGGCCCTTCTCTGTAAATCTTTCTCCTGTGTGGTGGGCCCAATCTCTAGATTTCTGGCATCTGATACAGTCTTTAATGGTTTGTTCTCTGCTGGGGAGACTCCTCTATTAACAATCCATTTTCATAATCACATGATGCCCAAATACCCTCTCATGTGTCCACTGATAGAAGGGGTAGAGTGTCTCCTCCCAAATGTCTGGAGATTCCCCTTCTTTCTAGAGCCCTACCTCCTTTAGTGGTTCAGTTAGTTCATTAGGTTTGGCTTTGTAATGTGCCTCCTCCATGTCTTGTTTGGCTACATGTGTATCATGCACCCATATTGGCAGAGTGGGAGCCAATGTGGTGATTTTCCCCACATCTCTGTATCCCAAATGCCTTCACTTATATTTTCTTTTTTTTTTTTTTTGTTTATTTACAGCATAACAGTGTTCATTGTTTTGGCATCACACCCAGTGCTCCATGCAGTACGTGCCCTCCCTATTACCCACCACCTGGTTCCTCAACCTCCCAACCCCCCACCCCCCCGCCGCCCCTTCATAACCCTCTAATTGTTTTTCAGAGTCCATAGTCTCTCATGGTTCATCTCCCCTTCCAGTTTCCCTCAACTCCCTCTCCTCTCCATCTCCCCATGTCCTCCATGTTATTTGTTATGCTCCACAAATAAGTGAGACCATATGATACTTGACTCTCTCTGCTTGACTTATTTCGCTCAGCATGATTTCTTCCAGTCCCATCCATGTTGCTACAAAAGTTGGGTATTCGTCCTTTCTGATGGAGGCATAATACTCCATTGTGTATATGGACCACATCTTCCTTATCCATTCATCCGTTGAAGGGCATCTTGGTTCTTTCCACAGTTTGGCGACCGTAGCCATTGCTGCAATAAACATTGGGGTACAAATGGCCCTTCTTTTCACTACATCTGTATCTTTGGGGTAAATACCCAGCATTCACTTATATTTTCTAACCCTGATTTTGTCCAAATCCTGACCCAGCATTCACTTATATTTTCTAACCCTGATTTTGTCCAAATCCTGACCAAGTAGTTAGCTCATTAGCTACCAACTGGGAATGAGTAAAATTATAAACCTCAGAAAAATGTTTTTCAAAGGCATGTTCTTTTCTAGGACTATTACACGTAGCTCAGCCCCCTAGGTACTTTAGTTTGTCCCCTGTATAGACCTTGGGTGTTTAAATAGGGGTAAGGGGCTGTAGTTCTCCATTGTCTGTCTGGTCCCTTATACTCTTTGCTCATTCCATTGGTAAAGAAAAACCATTGCTTTTCTTGTTTTGAGAGTGCTGACCATCTTTCCTCTTGTCCCCACTGAGCAGGGGCAGAGACATTTCTGGGATTTTTGGCAAGTTAGCCTCAGTGGCAGAGTAAATGGCTCTTTCCTCATGGAGTTTGGTAGTATTCCAGTGGGGCAGGGTTTAGCTCAATCCTGTTGGTACCACTTTTATTTTAATAAGAAGGTCTCTGTTGCTAACCCAATTTTATCAGGGAGCTTTTCCCATTACACAGGGTGTACTAGGAACCTGGTCTGTAGGTGGTTTGTTTAGCCTAGGAGGCAGGCAGCCTCATTATTGTTAGGAATTTTGATTTAGTCTAGGAAGGGTATTGTGTAAAGAGTTCACATGTTAACACTTGACACCAAGTTTTTCTTTCATGGGTTTCTATTAAATCCAGGATAACTATAGCTTTTGTATTGCTTTAGCATTAGCCATCATTGCCAGTAAAGAGGACTTAACATTTGTCAGGAGTCCCTCTGAGAAACAATTGTGTAAACTCAGGATTTAATTGAGCTGCCTCTAACCAGCCAAGTCATTATGCTGTTAGCTGATAAGCTCACTCGAGCACCCTCAGCTGATGGAGGAGATCTTTGGCCTCAGCTAGGATTTTTCTATTGATGATCTATCTCTTGTAGGGTAGGTGGTCCTCCAAGCCATAAATATCCACAAGGTATATGTGGACTGGGGTCCAAAGCCTCCTCTGGGTGTCCTTCCCACCTTTGTCACAAATCATGCAGGATGTTTTTATGGAACTCCATTTTTCCATCCTGAAATATGATAGCCATTTAAAAAATTTCAGACCCTGTTAGGTGGAACTCCCTCCTCACCAGATACATACTATATTACCTGGCATCCCCTTTTTCATTTGGTTCCTGGGATAGGTCCTTAAGGAGAGACTGGGCCTCTAAGAGAGAAGGGGAGAGAGAGAGAGATAGAAGAAGGAGGATGAGAAGAGGGAGGAGGGGGGAGGAGAGTTCCCTCTTTCAAATGACAACCAACCCCTCCTTGACCCTCACCCTCTTGTCTCTTTTGTGTATATTACCTTGCAGGTGGTCTTGGGGAGACAGTAGATTCTCTTCTCCACTACCATGGTGGTATTGTGCAGCCTGTTCCTCTAAAGGGCACCAGTCCTCTTCTCCAGGGTCTTCCCTCCATTTTTGTCTGTCCTGGTGAGAAGCTGTCAAGAGGAAGGCCTAAGATGCATCTTTTGGTTTGGAGTCCCAGTTCACCAGGACAGGCCCCTGTTTAGTAGTCCTGAGAGGGGCAGGGATATAAACTTCCTTGTCTTTAGTCACTTTAATGCTTTAGTCCTTGCAGCCCAAGGTTTGAAGTCTGGATACCCCTCCAGATTGATGCCATCAGTCCAGGGATATGCACTTCTCTCCCCTTTTTCTGTTCAGACCGGCAGGTGTTACATTCTTTATCACCTGTTTAGTGGACCTAGGTGGGTGGGCTTATGTCCTTCCCAAGGCAGCTTGGTGCCTCTGACCTCAAAAGTCAGTTCTAGTAGCTTTGATTCACTCAAATATTGGTATAACTGCTTGGCTAAGTTAATGAGGCACTTGGAAGACTGTGAAAAATATAGAGTAATACATATAAAATATAGAGTAATACAGCACAGAGCAATGTTACACCAAACTTAACATGGAGGTGTCTTCCAAATTTTGAGTCCCAACTACTTAAAGTCATTCAGGATCATTTTGCCAATTAATTGTCCTACTGACTGGATGGACTCCATGTCTATTTCCTGATCATGACCCAAATCCTCTCCTTTCCTCTTCTCCACTTGTAGTTAGTTCAAAGGATTTAAGGGTTGGTCAAGGAAGGAGATACAAGCATGAGGTGGCTGTAGCATGCAACAAGCTTTGTTTGGACAATGCTTTGATAGGGATATATTAGGGAGTTTCCTCACTTCATAAGACCATCTAGTTATGGTATATGGACCACTACCCAGAAGGAGAGGAAAGTAAGAGAGCCACTAAAGGTCAGGGAGATGTGGATGGGGGTTTATGTGTCTAGGTCATGTGTCAGTAACTCAGTGGGGATTCTCTGGGTTATAGAGCTCCAAAGGACAACAGAAATTTGTAGAGTAGGAAACTGGGCACTCTTCCCTCTATCTTTTTTTTTTTTATGGCACTTTTTTTTAGCCTTGAGTGGTGTTCGCACACGTATGTGCTGATCCAAACTCTGCTGAAGAGCCAAGATTCTGAAAGACTTGGGGATTTTCTTCCTATGCAGCTTTCTACTCTCTAGTACTCAGACCTATGATTTCCTTGTCACCTTAACTCAGAAAGTTCCCCATGCTCTGTCTCATTCCCCTTTTCTTGTACTGTGATCTGTAAATTTCTCAAAGTAGTTAGGTCTCAGGGTCATTATCTTTTACTGCTCGATGTCAGTTGTCTTGAAAACTTTGTTTCATATATTTTGTTTCTCTTGTGTTGTTATTTCAAATGGAAGATTAAATCTATTTTCTGTTACTCCATATTTTCCAGAAGCAATATTCCCCTAAAAAATGTCTAAAACATTTTGGTTTTTATTTCAGCCTAAGCCTTAAACAAAAGTGTTGCTCAGCCCCATATCATTTTCATTCTATGCATTATCTCTAGTTGAACTCATATTCTTTCTTTGATTCACTTAACATCTATGTATAGGTGATTCCTGAATCTCAAGCTGTAGCCTGAATGTCTCTCAGAAATCTATGCTCCTTTATCCAGCTGCCTGTTTACTGAGAAGCTCCACTTAGATGTCCCAAGGAAGCTTGAAATCAGCAAGTCCAAGACTCACTGTCATTATTTGTATCAGACTCGATCCTCCTTTTGTATGACCTTTTCCGCAAGTGGTACCATTCTTCGATCAATTGTTCAAAGAAAAAAAAAAGGTAAATAAACCCTTTGGGTTCATCCTGGTATCTTCCCTTCTTTCCCTTGTTCTCAGGCCAGTTGTTCCCTAGAGTTCACTACACAAATATCTATAACATCTGTCCACTTTCTCTATCTCTAATTCCGTCAGTGTAATCAAAGTATGAGAGGATATTATGGGAAACACTGGTGATCATGACTTTCTGATTGTGGTCAAATATCTGGGTGTTGGTCTGAGGAGAACCATTTATAATCACAGACTGGCATTACCCTCAGGGCTTACTAAGAGCAGGCAGAACAGGACCCAGTCATGCTAAAAGTTTCCTGAGCCATACTATCCCTCCTGGAAAGGACACTGATTCACTCAGTCCAGTGTCACTGACAGTATATGGTGATGAAGGAGTTGATAAGTTTTACAGTTTCCAAACTATCAAGGCTTCTGTGAGTCTTGAAATGCTGACTCCTGGGAATTCTAGAAGAGATGGAGATGGCCAGTAGATGAACCACAGCCTCAGAGCTGTCCAGGATTCCAAGTCCTCTGGGGCTTGTAGATTACCCTGACCTGAAATTACCTCTGTTTTCTTGTTACATCTTCAAATTCTGCACATATAGCATGCCTATATATCTTCATATCTTCATATCTTCATGCCTCCCTTGTGCCCCATTCTTGGTATTTTTTGATAAGGGCATAGACTGTGATATCAAAAATACCCAGGCTTGAACTCAGTCCCCACAACTTAAATGACAATTAACAAGTTATTTATTATTGCTATGTCTTAGATGCTTCATTTGTAATATGGGCATAATACTAACCATCTTGTCAACCCTGACAGGGAATACCATATATCATGTAACTCCAGGGTGTAGGTAAAATAGTACTGTGGAGAGGTTAATTTGGAACACTGGTCCAAGAAACTAAAACCAGACCCACTTGAGAAATGTTGGAAAATGAAAAGAAGAACAACTTAAATACCTATTTCACATATGTTAAAAATATTTTCAAGCATTAATATTTATACTTCCTAACTTTTCCTAAGGCATTTGGAGGAGTTCAACACAATTAAGACATCAGTATTTAATTTTAGATCTTACTAGGCCATAACTCTGTTGAATTTCTAATCAAATCACAGTTGTGGCAGTTTTATATCACCATAAAACTTAGATAAATAACTCATTGACAAAGTCAAGGATCAAAGATTTGATATAATGATATCTTTAACTAGATCAATATAAAATGATGGAATATTAGGGGAAATATCCCTCTGAAACTACAGAGGGATGCAGGATTTTCTTTCTCATTAAAATTAGATGTTCCTACATTGGGGAGGGTATGTGCTATCGTGAGTGCTGTGAAGTGTGTAAACCTGGCGATTCACAGACCTGTACCCCTGGGGATAAAAATACATTATATGTTTATAAAAAAAAAATTGGAAGGGAGGCTCCCGCGGCCCGAGCGGCCGCCGGGCTCGCGCGGCGCAGTAGGCTTGAGTGCGCTCCGCAGCAAGGTGGTGTCTTCGTCCGTCGCGCTGTCCGCCGCCGCCGGGCTGTGCCGCTTGAGCCCGGACGCGCCTCCGCACTCCTCGCCGCCTCCATCCCCGCGGCCGCAGCTCCCCTCACCGTCTGCACACACACCATGACGAAGAAAGAGAAGTCCTTCAACCAGAGTCTAGCCGAGTGGAAGCTCTTCATCTACAACCCGACCACCGGAGAGTTTCTGGGGCGCACCGCCAAGAGCTGGGGTTTGATCTTGCTCTTCTACCTAGTCTTTTATGGATTCCTGGCTGCACTCTTCTCATTCACAATGTGGGCTATGCTTCAGACTCTGAACGATGAAGTTCCAAAATACCGTGACCAGATTCCTAGTCCAGGACTTATGGTTTTTCCAAAACCACTAACTGCATTGGAATATTCATTCACTGTGTCTGATCCAGAGTCCTATCAAGGGTACATTAAAGACCTTAGGAAGTTTCTAAAACCATACAGGTTAGAAGAACAGAAGAACCTCACAGCCTGTCCCGATGGAGCACTTAATGAACAGAAGGGTCCAGTTTATGGTGCATGTCAGTTTCCTCTTCACTTACTTCGGGAGTGCAGTGGTGTGGATGATCCAGAGTTTGGCTACTCCAAAAGAAGTCCTTGTGTTCTTGTGAAAATGAACAGAATAATTGGATTAAAACCTCAAGTAGAACCAAGGATAGAATGTACTTCAAAGAGTGAAAATATAGCAGCTCTATTAACTTATCCACCCAAAGGAACTATAGATTTAAAATATTTTCCATATTATGGGAAAAAACTGCATGTGAGTTATCTGCAGCCATTAGTTGCTGTCCAGGTCTCCTTTAATGCTACCAGCAGTACCGTAAGTGAAGTAACAGTCGAGTGCAAGATTGATGGATCACCTAACCTAAAAAACCAGGATGATCGTGACAAGTTTTTAGGACGAGTTGTGTTCAAAGTCACAGCACGTGCATAGTAGGAGTTAGGCTGTCTCCACAGAGTAAATGTTGTGTTGTCTGTCTTCATTTTGTATCAGCTGGACCTGCCATTCTAGAGTTACGAGACCACCTTGGAGAAAGGTGGGGTGGTACATGACACTGGGATAACATCATAATGTGCTTCCAGATCATAGTGTTCAGTGTCCTTCACGTAACTGACTGTTGCCTCTGCTGCCTTTTGAACCAGTGTACAGTCGCCAGAAGGGGACCGTGAACACCAATTCCGAATATGTAGTATGGGGGTCTTATCGTATTTTTATGTGGTTTAATTGCCAAGTGTCTAAAGCTTAATGTGCTGTGCTATGTAAATATTTTATAGATTTAACACTGGTTAACTGTCATATTTTGATGCCAGCAAAGTTTTAGGGATAAAATGGTACCTGAACATCAAGTGACTCTATAGCTGCAAGAAATGTGGTGTGGGGAGAAGGTCTGTATGTGAGGAGGAAAAAAGAAAATAAAAGTGGATTTGAAAGGTTGACTTGATGTTTTGTAAAATTATTTTTTACATGCTGAATTAGTCTGTGGATCTTTTTGATTAAGAGCACAAACTTTATGTTGTAAAACATGTAAAAAATATATATACCGATGGATTATTTTTAGTGCTGGAACTAAATCTCTTATAAAGTATTTTAGACCATAGATGAAACAGCTTTTTAAGTTAGCCACTATGAATATGCACCTAATTTTTTATGAAGTTAAATTCATGTGATTTAAATTGTACAATAGTTTGTGAAATATCTCGTTACTGCTTTTATTTAGCAGACTGTGGACTCTAATAAAATATAAATTGTGAAATACAAAAAAAAAATTGGAAGGGGAGGCGAACCATAAGAGACTATGGACTCTGAAAAACAACCTGAGGGTTTTGAAGGGTCAGGGGTGGGAGGTTGGGGGAACAGGTGGTGGGTAATAGGGAGGGCACGTTTTGCATGGAGCACTGGGTGTTGTGCAAAAACAATGAATACTGTTACACTGAAAATAAATAAATTAAAGTTTAAAAAAATTAGATGTTCCTTTATAGGGTATTTCTAGAAGGGTTTTTAAGACATGTACTCATTCAACTGAAGTATACATTTTATACAAATACTTGAAAAGTCTATTATTCAGCTGCAGTTTCAGGTGTGGAGTTAGAAGGGCCAAGTAGTCAAACAATATGCCAAAACAATTTCTGGCATCCCTATATGAGGGTATGGTCCTAATCACTCTCAGATTACCATCATCTCTAATCAATGTCTTATCATCAGTAATGTAACAAACCATAACACCTGGAGTTATGGTCATCACCTGAACATACTCTTTCAATGATAGGCAATATTTCTAGTTATAATTTGAAATTAAATCTAGATGTAAATGTATTTGTTTGCTTTGTATGTTGATACTCAGTCAGTAAAAGTACAAATATATATTCAGCATAGGTAGAGTAAAATGCAACAATAATCAATGATGATTGTGAAAGCTTTATAAATTATTTTTTCATTTATTCAAGTATAATTAACACAGTGTTGTATTAGTTTCAGGTGTACAATATAATGATTCAATAACTCAACAAGGCTAGAAATTCAAAATGAAAATGTCAGTGGGCTGGATTTTTTTGGAGGCCTCTCCTCCGCTTGTAGATAGACATCTTCTTGGCATGTCCTCATATGGTCTTTCCTCTGCCAGGGATGTTTCTTCGTGTGTCCCAAATTACCTCCTTTAAAAAAATTTAATTTTAATTCAGTTTAGTTAACATATAGTGTATTATTGGTTTCAGGGGCAGAATTTAGTGATTCATCAGTTGCATATAACACCCAGTGCTCATAATATGAAGTGCCCTCCATAATGCCCATCACCCAATTATCCCTCCCACCAACCCCAGCAACCCTCAATTTGTTTCTTAGAGTTAAGAGTCTCTTATGGTTTGCCTCCCTCTCTGTCTTTATCTTATTTTATTTTTCCTTCCCTTCCCCTATATTCATTCATTTTGTTTCTTAAATTCCACATGCGAGTGAAATCATATGGTACTTGTTTTTCTCTGACCAACTTACCTCACTAAGCATAATACCCCAAATTACCTCTCTTATAAGAACACCATTTAAATTGGATTAGAACTCACTCTAATAGCCTCACTGAAACTTAAACACACTTCAAAGGTACTATTTCCAAATACAGTAACATTGTGTGGCACTGGGAATTAAGCTTCAACATATGAATTTGGGGAACACAATTCAACCTATAACAAACAGTATTCTTCAGTCAACACATGGCAAATCTTATTTTGCCTATAGGTCTAGACACTTCTCCCATTTCCATATTATTTTGAAGCAAATGCAAGGTATCTTTTAATCAGTAATATTCCTCAGTGTATTTATTTTTCTAATTCAAGCATAATCAACATACAGTGTTATATTAATATCAGGTGCACAATATAATGATTCAAAAATTGTCTACATTACTCAGTATTCAGAGTGTACTCTGAATCCCTTTCACCTATTGCACTCATTCCCCCAACCTCCTCCTCTCTGGCAACCATTTATTTGCTCTCCATATTTGAATCTGTTTTTTTAAATTGTTGTTGTTGTTGTTGTTTGTTTCTTGTTTTCTTTGCTCATTTGTTTTGTTTCTTAAATTCCACATATGAGTGAAATCACGTGGAATTTGTCTTTTTCTGACTGACTTATTTCATTTAGCATTATACCCTCTAGGTCCATCCATGTTGTTGGCTAGTGGTAAGATTTCATTCCTTCTGCTGGCTAAGAAATATTCTGTGATATCTATGTCTATATATAGATCTTAATATATACACCATCTTTATATATATATATATCACATCTTCTTATGTATATGTATATATATGTATATATACATATATATGTATATATACACATATGCATGCATATATACATAAATATATAGGGGTGTGTGTGTGTGTGTATCTACATCTATATCTATATCTCACATCTTCTATATTCATTCATCTATAAAAAAAACTTGGTTTGGCTTCATATCTTGGTTATCGTAAAAATGCTACAAAAACATAGGGGTGCATATATCTTTTTGAATTAGTGTTTTTGTTTTTTTTTGGTAAATACTCCCTGGTGCAATTACTAGATCTAATGACATTTTTATTTCTAACTTTTTGAGACATTTCCATAGTGTTTTTCACAGTGGTTACATGAGCTTGCATTCCCACCAATAGTGCAAAAGGGTACTTTTTTTTACATCCTCACTAAAACTTGTTATTTCTTGTCTTTCTGATTTTAGCCATTCTGACAGGTGTATAGTGATATTTTATTGTGGGATTGCAGTTGCCTGATGATCAGTGATGTTGGGTATCTTTTCATGTGCCTATTGGTCATCTATATGCCTTCCTTGGAAAAATGTCTATTCAGCTCCTCTGTCCATTTTTTAATCAGATTTTTTTTTTGGTGTTGAGTTCTGTAAGATCTTTATATATTTTGGATATTAGCCTCTTATTGAATACAGCATTTTCAAATATCTTCTTCCATTCAGTAGATTGTCTTTTTGGTTTTTTTGTTTTGTCTTTAAAAAAAATGTCTTTATTTACTTGAGAGAGAGCAAGAGCTAGAGAGAACACAAAAGGAGAAGGAGAAGCAGATTCCCTGCTAAGCAGGGAGCCGGATGCAGGGCTTGATCCCAGAACCATGAGATCATGACCTGAGCCTAAGGCAGATGCTTAACTGCCTGAGCCACCCAGGCATCTCCGCCTATGCTTTCCTATAAAATTTCATGGTTTCATGTATAACATTTAGGTCTTTAATCCAATTTGAGTTCATTTTTATGTATGATGTAAGAAAACAGTCTATTTTCAATCTTTTGCATGTAGCTGTTCAGTTGTCCCAGCACCATTCATTGAAGAATATGTCTTTTGCCCTTTGCATATTCTTGCTTCCTTTGTTATAAGTTAATTGACCATATAAATATGCATTTATTTCTGGACTCTTTATTCTGTTCTATTGATTTATGTGTCTATTCTTGTACAAGTACCATACTGTGTTTATGACTACAGCTTTGTAAGTTTATCTTAACATCTGGGATTGTGATACCTCCAGCTTTGTTCTTTATCAAGATTGCTTTGGCTATTCAGGGATTTTTGTGATTCCACATAAATTTTAGATTATTTGTGGGGCAGGTGGGTGGCTGAGCTCATTGAGTGTCTGACTCCTGATCTCAGCAGGTCTCGATCTCAGGGTTGTGAGTTCAAGCCCTATGCTGCACTCCATGCCCAGCATGGGGCCTACTTAAAATAATAGATTCTTTGTTTTAGTTCTGTGAAAATGCTGTTGGTATTTTGATAGGGATTGCATTAAATCTGTAGATTGCTTGGAAAGTATGGACATTTTAACAATACTGGTTCTCCCAGGCCATGAGCATTGAGTATATTTTCATTTGTTTGTGTCATCCTCAATTTCTTCATCAATTATAGTATTCAGAATACAAGTCTTTAACTTCTTTAATAAAGTTTATCCTATCTATTTCATTCTTTTTGGTGCAGTTTTAAATGGGATTGTTTTCTTAATTTCTCTTTCTGATAGTTAATTATTAGTGTATAGAAATGTGACAGATTTCTGTGTATTAATTTTGTATCTTCTGATTTTACTGAATTTATCAGTTTTAGTAGTTTCTTGGTGAAGTCTTTAGGGTTTTCTCTATATAGCATGTCATCTGGAATGGTGAAAAATTTTCTTTTTCCTTACTAATTTGAATGCCACTAATGTCCTTTTCCTGCCTGAATGCTGTGGTTAGGACTTCCAGTACTATGTTGAAAAAAAGTGGTGAGATTGGACACCCTTGCCTTGTTTCTGACCTTCAGATAAAAGTTCTCACTTTTTCACCATTGAATATGATGTTAGCCATGGATTTTTCATATATGGCCTTTATTATGTTGGGTATGTTCGCTTTAAACCTACTTTGTTGAGAATTTTTACCATGAATAGATATACTTTTGTCAAATGTTTTTTCTACATTTATTGAAATGATCATATGGTTTTTATCTTTTCTCTCTTTTTTTAAATGTGATCTATTATCTTAATAGATTTTCAAATACCGAAATACCCTTGCAACCTTGAAATAAATCCCATATGATTGTGGTGAGTGATTTTTAAAAATGTATTGTTGGATCAAATTTCCTACCATTTTGCTGAGGATTTTTGCATCTATGTTCATCAGAGATATTAGCCTGTAGTTCTCTCTCTCTCTCATTTTCTTTTTGTAGTGTCTTTATCTGGGTTGGGTATCAGGATAATGTGCCTCATTGAATGAATGTTAGAATCTTCTTTCCTTCTCTATTTTTTGGAACTGTTTGAGAATAATAGGTATTAACTCTTCTTTATTTTTAAAAGTTTTTATTTAAATTCCAGTTAACAGGGGCACCTGGGTGGCTCAGTCAGTTAGGCATCTGCCTCCAGTTCAGGTCATGATCCCAGGGTCATGGGATCGAGCCCCGAGTCAGGCTCCCTGCTCCGTGGGAAGCCTGCTTCTACCTCTCCCTCTGCTTGCCACTTTGCCTACTTGTGATCTCTCTCTCTCTCAAAAATAAATAAATAAAATTAAAAAAAATTCCAGAGTTGCTCCTGCGTCCTGGTGCTGCGTCCTCTCGGAGCCCGTGCGGTCTTTTAGCCAAGATGCCCGAGGAAACCCAGACCCAAGACCAGCCGATGGAGGAGGAGGAGGTGGAGACGTTCGCCTTCCAGGTGGAGATTGCACAGTTGATGTCGCTGATCATCAACACCTTCTACTCGAACAAGGAGATCTTCCTCCGGGAGCTGATCTCCAACTCGTCCGACGCTCTGGACAAAATCCGATACGAGAGCCTGACCGACCCCAGCAAGCTCGACTCGGGGAAGGAGCTGCACATTAACCTCATCCCTAACAAGCAGGACCGGACCCTCACCATCGTGGATACCGGGATCGGCATGACCAAGGCCGACCTGATCAACAACCTGGGCACCATCGCCAAGTCGGGGACCAAAGCGTTCATGGAAGCTCTGCAGGCGGGCGCAGATATTTCTATGATTGGCCAGTTCGGGGTCGGGTTCTATTCGGCTTACTTGGTGGCGGAGAAGGTGACGGTGATCACCAAGCACAACGACAACGAGCAGTACGCCTGGGAGTCCTCCGCAGGGGGCTCTTTCACGGTCCACACCGACACAGGCGAACCTATGGGTCGGGGAACGAAGGTGATCCTGCACCTGAAGGAAGACCAGACCGAGTACCTGGAGGAGCGGAGGGTCAAGGAGATCGTGAAGAAGCACTCCCAGTTCATCGGCTACCCCATCACTCTGTTCGTGGAGAAGGAACGTGATAAAGAGGTGAGTGATGATGAGGCTGAAGAAAAGGAAGAGAAAGAGGAGGAAAAAGAAAAGGAAGAGAAGGAGTCTGATGACAAACCTGAGATAGAAGATGTCGGTTCTGATGAGGACGAGGAGGAGAAGAAGGACGGTGACAAGAAGAAGAAAAAGAAGATCAAGGAGAAGTACATTGATCAGGAAGAGCTGAACAAGACAAAGCCTATTTGGACCAGAAACCCTGACGATATTACCAACGAAGAGTATGGAGAGTTCTACAAGAGTTTGACCAATGACTGGGAAGATTACTTGGCAGTGAAGCATTTCTCAGTGGAAAGACAGTTGGAGTTCCGAGCTCTTCTCTTTGTCCCAAGACGTGCTCCCTTTGACCTCTTCGAGAATAGAAAGAAAAAGAACAACATTAAGTTGTTATGTTCGCAGAGTTTTCATCATGGATAACTGTGAGGAGCTCATCCCGGAGTATCTGAATTTCATCAGAGGTGTGGTGGACTCTGAGGATCTTCCTCTAAATATTTCCCGTGAGATGCTGCAGCAAAGCAAAATTTTAAAGGTTATCAGAAAGAACTTGGTCAAAAAGTGCTTAGAACTCTTCACTGAACTGGCCGAAGACAAAGAGAACTACAAAAAGTTTTATGAGCAGTTCTCCAAAAACATCAAGCTGGGAATCCACGAGGACTCTCAGAATCGGAAGAAGCTCTCAGAGCTGTTGTGCTATTACACGTCCGCCTCTGGTGACGAGATGGTCTCTCTCAAGGACTACTGCACCAGGATGAAGGAGAACCAGAAACACATCTATTACATCACAGGTGAGACCAAGGACCAGGTAGCGAACTCGGCCTTCGTGGAGCGTCTTCGGAAGCATGGCCTGGAAGTGATCTACATGATCGAGCCCATTGACGAGTACTGCGTCCAGCAGCTGAAGGAGTTTGAGGGGAAGACGTTGGTGTCTGTGACCAAAGAGGGCTTGGAACTTCTAGAAGATGAAGAAGAGAAAAAGAAACAGGAAGAGAAAAAAACAAAGTTTGAAAACTTGTGCAAGATCATGAAGGACATCTTAGAGAAAAAAGTAGAAAAGGTGGTCGTGTCAAACCGATTGGTGACCTCCCCGTGCTGCATTGTGACCAGCACGTATGGCTGGACGGCAAACATGGAGAGGATCATGAAGGCCCAGGCCTTGTCTCTCAAGGGCTACATGGCTGCGAAGAAGCACCTGGAGATCAACCCTGACCACTCCATCATCGAGACCTTGCGGCAGAAGGCCGAGGCCGACAAGAACGACAAGTCTGTAAAAGACCTGGTCATCCTGCTCTACGAGATGGTGCTCCTGTCCTCTGGCTTCAGTCTGGAAGATCCGCAGACGCATGCCAACAGGATCTACAGGATGATCAAGCTCGGTCTCGGTATTGACGAAGACGACCCCACTGCTGACGACAGCAGTGCGGCCGTGAGCGAGGAGATGCCGCCCCTGGAGGGTGATGACGACACGTCGCGCATGGAGGAAGTTGACTAGGTGCCGCGAGAATGACTTGTACATGTGTTCGATACTTTATCTCCATTCCCTCTGATGATATATTTTCAAGGATGTTTTTCTTTATTTTTGTTAACATTTTAAGAATCTGTATGGCATGACAATAACTACTTAAGGGGAAGATAAGATTCCTTTCTGTTCCAGTGTGATACTGTGACGTGTAGGAACTAAAGCCCAGCTAGTTTGTCCCCTAGTGCCACGCCGGCTCATTGTAACCGGACAAGGTGACCTTTGTTGTGAGGTGTGCGTAGCCTAACGTTAACTGTGGTCTAAAGTGTTTAGCTACCAAGCGGATTCCTTAGTAAGACCAAATTTGTCTGTCCCTGAAGTGTTCTGAGCTAGATCTTGATGTTTTAAGGAGAAATGTTGGTTAAAACAGCTCTCACCCTCTAGGATCTACTTTTTAAATCTTCTGTCCCCTGTAGTTCCCAGCTGCATGTACCAGGCCTCTAGAAACTAGTAGTTAACCAACCAGATGGGAGTGACCGTGGATAGGGCTTGTTGTCCACAGAGGAGCGTTGTTGAGAGTAGCGGCGGTCTCGGCCCACCGGCGCGCTGTAGACCTGTCGGAGGAGGAACTCACAGGTTCCGTGAGTGGAAATGCAGTGCTCAAGTCACGTTCTACTTTAAAAGGCTGTAACAAATACAAACAAATTAAAAAAAAATTCCAGTTAACATACAGTGTAATGTTAGTTACAGTGTACAGTATAGTGATTCAACACTTCCATACATGTTTGGTAGAATTCACCTGTGAAGTCATCTGGTCCTGGGCTTTTTGTGCTGGGAGTGTTTTGATAACTGACTCAATTTCATTGCTAAATAATGAATGATAAAATTTTCTGATTTTATCTGATAAAATTTTCTATTTCTTCCTGATTCAGTTATGTTTCTAGGAATTTATCTATTTCTTCTAGATTATCCAATTTGTTTGCATATAATTTTTCAGAATATTCTCTTACAATTCTTTGTAAGAATTGTAAGGGCAGTTTATATTTCTCCTCTTTCATATCTGATTTTTTTTATTTGAGCCCCCTCCTTTTTTTTTTTTTGGTGATGAAAGTATATCAGTTTTGTTGACCTTTTCAAAGAACCAGTTTCTGGTTTCACTGATCTGTTATATTGGGTTTTTTCGGTCTCTGTTTCACTTTTTTTCTGCTCTAATCTTTATTATTTCCTTCCTTCTACTGGCTTTAGGCTTTGTTTGTTCTTTTTCTAGCCATTTTAGGTGTAAGTTTATCTTATTTGAGATTTTTCCCTGCTTCTTATTTCACATATATATTCAAAGTTTTTATTTAAATTCCAGTTATTTAACATACAGTGTAATAATAGTTTGAGGTATATGATATAGCAATTCAATACTTTCATAAAACACTTGTTGCTCATCACAACAAATGCATTCGTTATTCCCCATCACCTATTTAACCCATCCCCCCAGCTCCCCTCTGGTAACCATCAGTTCATTCTCTATAGTTAAGAGTCTGTTTCTTGGTTTGCTTCTCTTTTTTGCCATGATCATTTTTTTTTGTAAATTCCACATAAGAGTGAAATCATATGGTATTTGTCTTTCTCTGACCAACTGATGTTGCTTAGCATAATACTCTCTAGCTCTACCCATGTCATTGCAAGTGGCAAGATTTTGTTCTTTTTTATGGCTGAGTAATATTCCATTGTGTATCTACACCATATCTTCCTTATCCATCCATCAGTCCATGAACACTTGGGCTGTTTACATAATTTGGCTCTTGTAGATAAGGCTGCTATAAACATCCAGGTACATGTATCCCTCTGAGTAGGTACTCTTGTTTTCCTTGGGTAAATACCTAGTAGTGCGATTGCTGGGTTGTAGGGCAGTATTCTCCTTGTGCATATCCTTGTGTGCTCCATTTTCCTTTGCCTTTCCCCATGACCAGGTCTCCCTCCCTCTGCAGCACCTGCAATCCATTTCTCCTCAAACCCTGTCTCCACAATTCCTACCTTCCTCCATGCGGCCCCTTCTCTCCCATAAGTTGTAAGGTTTGTTCTATAAGTCTTCCGGTCAATGTCTTGGGTATTCAGAATGATTTGATAGTTAACTAACACTGTTTGAAAGACGAGGCAAGCTTAGGGTCCTCCTACTAAGCTGCCATCTTAGCTCCAAAGTTCATTTCCTTCAACATTGAAAGGAATAAACTTTCCTCACTGAATTGCCATGAAATATAAATATACATTGTGTTTAGTTTAGAATCGTTTCTGGACTTTCAGTTCTGTTGTACTATCCTATTTGTCTCTTCTTATGTTGATACAAAACTATCTGAATTATTACAGACTTACAATAATGCTTCATAACTGATAATATAATGTACATAACTTTGTTGTTCAACAATGGATTTATGATTCTATACATTTACATATAAATTTTAGCAGAAGTATATCAATATCCACACCAAAAAGTCTGATTGAATTTTTTTTTCAGTATTTAAATTTATTTATTTTTTCAGCATAACAGTATTCATTGTTTTTGCACAACACCCAGTGCTCCATGCAATACGTGCCCTCCCTATTACCCACCACCTGTTCCCCCAACCTCCCGCCCCCGACCCTTCAAAACCCTCAGGTTGTTTTTCAGAGTCCATAGTCTCTTATGGTTCGCCTCCCCTTCCAATTTTTTTTTTTATAAACATATAATGTATTTTTATCCCCAGGGGTACAGGTCTGTGAATCGCCAGGTTTACACACTTCACAGCACTCACCATAGCACATACCCTCCCCAATGTCCATAACCCCCTCCCCCTCTCCCAACCCCACCTCCCCCCAGCAACCCCCAGTTTGTTTTGTGAGATTAAGAGTCATTTATGGTTTGTCTCCCTCCCAATCCCATCTTGTTTCATTTATTCTTCTCCTGTCCCCCTAATCCCCCATGTTGCATCTCCATGTCCTCATATCAGGGAGATCATATGATAGTTGTCTTTCTCCGATTGACTTATTTCACTAAGCATGATACCCTCTAGTTCCATCCACGTCGTCGCAAATGGCAAGATTTCATTTCTTTTGATGGCTGCATAGATTGAATTTTGACCAATTCCAGATTAGTTCTGAATTTAAATGTACAAGTACCTATAAATACTTAGAATAATGCTAGGGTCATAAGAAACCGTCAATTAAACTATTACATTTCTCTCAAAAAATAGATCTAAATTTAACTAAGGATATTGAACTGTGAAATTCCGCATGGATAATTTTTCTGTGTTTTTTTAAGTTACCATAAAATATATCATTAGTTTTTGATGCACTGTTCCAAGATTCATAGTTTATGTACAACACCCAGTGCTCTATGCAATACGAGCCCTCCTCAATACCCACCACCAGGCTCACCCATCCCCCCACCCCCTGCTCTCTAAAACCCTCAGATTGTTTCTCAGAGTCCACAGTCTCATGGTTCATCTCCCCCTCCAATTTTCCCCCCTTCACTTTTCCTTTCCTTTTCCTAATGCCCTCCATGTTATTCCTTATGTTCCACAAGTAAGTGAAATATGATAATTGACTTTCTCTGCTTGGCTTATTTCACTCAGCATCATCTCCTCCAGTCCCATTCATGTTGATGCAAAAGTTGGGTATTCATCCTTTCTGATGGCTGAGTACTATTCCATTGTATATATGGACCACATCTTCTTTATCCATTCATCTGTTGAAGGGCATCTCAGCTCTTTCCACAGTTTGACTATTGTGGATATTGCCGCTATGAACATTGGGGGTACATATGGGCCTTCTTTTCACTACATCTGTATCTTTGGGGTAAATACCCAGTAGTGTAATTGCTGGGTCAATAGAGTAGCTCTATTTTTTTAAAGATTTTTATTTATTTGACAGACAGGGATCACAAGTATGCAGAGAGGCAGGCGGGGGGCAGGGAAGCAGGCTCCCTGGCAAGCAGAGATCCCAATGTGGGGCTTGATCCCAGGACCTTGGGATCATGACCTGAGCCGAAGGCAGAGGCTTTAACCCACTGAGCCACCCAGGGGCCCCGAGTAGCTTTATTTTTAATTTTTTGAGGAATCTCCACACTGTTTTCCAAAATGGCTGTACCAACTTGCATTCCCACCAACAGTGCAAGAGGGTTCCCCTTTCTCCACAGCCTCTCCAACATTTGCTGTTCCTCGCCTTGTCAGTTTTTGCCATTCTAACTGGTGTAAGGTGGTATCTCTGTGTGGTTTTGATTTGAATTTCCTTGATGGTTAATGATGATGAACATTTTTTCATGTGTCTGTTAGCCATTTTATGTCTTCCTAGGAGAAGTGTCTGTTCATGTCTTCTGCCCATTTTTTGACTTAATTATCTGTTTTTTGGGTGTTGAGTTTCAGAAGTTCTTTATAGATCTTGGATACCGGCCCCTTGTAGTGTCATTCGCAAATATCTTCTGCCATTCCGTGGGTTACCTCTTTGTCTTGTTGACTGTTTCCTTTGCTGTGTGGAAGCTTCTTAACTTGACAAAGTCCTAAAAGTTCATTTTTGCTCTTGTTTTCCTTCCCTTTGGAGACAGTCTTAAAATAAGCTGCTGTGGCCGATGTCAAAGAGGCTACTCCCTATGTTCTCCTCTAGGATTTTGATGGATTCCTGTCTCACATTGACGTCTTTCATCTGTTTAGAGTTTAGCTTTATGTATGGTATAAGAGAATGGTCTTGGTAGGACTTCTAATACTCTGTTGAACAGTAGTGGCGATAGAGAGCATCCTTGCCATGTTCCTGATCTCAAGGGAAAGGCACTCAGCTTTTCCCCATTTAGAATGATATTCGCCATGGGTTTCTTATTGATAGATATTATGAAATTGGGGACTATTCCCTCCATCCCTATATGTTGAAGAGTTTTAATCAGGAAAGGATGTTGTATTTTGTAAAATGCTTTTTCTGCATCAATTGAGAGGACCATGTGGTTCTTCTCTCTTGTCTTATTAATGTGTTCTATCACAATAATTGATTTGTGAATGTTGAATCACTCTTGCATCCTGGGGATAAAGCCCACCTGGTCATGATGGATAATTCTTTCAATGTACTGTTGCATCCTATTAGCTTGGATCTTGTTGGGAATCTTGGCATCCGTATTCATCAGGGATACTGGTCTGAAATTCTCCTTTTTGATGGGGTCTTTGCCTGGTTTTGGGATCAAGGTAATGCTGGTCTCATAGAAAGAGTCTGGAAGTTTTCCTTCTGTTTCTAGTTTTTGGCATAGCTTCACGAGAATAAGTATTATGTCTTCTTTGAAAGTTTGGTAGAATTCCCCAGAGAATCCACCAGGTCCTGGACTCTTGTCCTTTGGGATGTTTTTGTTCACTGCTTCAATCTCGTTACTAGATATCTGTCTATTCAGGTTGTCAATTTCTTCCTGTTTCAGTCTTGGTAGTTAATAGGTTTCCAGGAGTTCATCCATTTCTTCTAGGTTACTTAACTTATTGGCATATAACTGTTGATATTAATTTCTGATGATGGTTTCTATTTCCTTGGTGTTAGTCGTGATCTCTCCCCTTTCACTCATAATTTTATTAATTTGGGTCCTCTGTCTTTTCTTTGGGATTACTTTGGCCAGTGGTTTATTGATCTTATTAGTTCTTTCAAAGAACCAGTTTCTAGTTTCATTGATATGTTCTACTGTATCTCTAGTTTCTAACCCATTGATATCTGCTCTAATCCTAATTATTTCCCTTCTTGTACATGGGGTTGGCTTAATTTGTTGTTGATATTCCAGTTTCTCAGGGTGTAAAGGGAGTTGGTGTACTTAGCATTTTTCTATTTTTTTGAGGGAGGCTTGGATGACTATGTTTTTCCTCCTTAGGACCACCTTTGCCATATCCCATATGTTTTGGACCAATGTGTCTTCATTCTCATTGGTTTCCATGAATTGTTTAAGTTCTTCTTTAATTTCCTGGTTGATCCAAACATTCCTGAGCAGGATGGTCTTTAGCTTCCAAGTGTTTGTATTTCTTTCAAACTTTTTTCATGTGGTTGAGTTCCAGTTTCAAAGCACTGTGGTCTGAGAATATGCAGGGAATAATCTCAATCTTTTGGTATTGGTTGAGCCCTGATTTGTGACCCTGTATGTGGTCTATTCTGGAGAACGTTCCATGCATGCTTGAGAAGAATGAGTATTCTGTTGTTTTAGGGTGGAATGTTCTGTATATATCTATGAGGTCCATCTGGTCCAATGTGACATTCAATGCTCTTGTTTCTTTATTGATTTTCTGCTTAGATGATTTGTCTATTACTGAGAGTGTCGTGTTAAGATCCCCTACAATTAATGTGTTCATATCAATATGATCTTTATTTTGGTTAACAGTTGTCTTATGTAGTTGATTGCTCTTGTATTGGGGGCACAAATATTTACAATTGTTAGATCTTCTTGGTGGATAGACCCTGTAAGAATGATGTAGTGTATATCTGTATATCTGACTACAGTTTTTAGCTTAAAATATAATTTATCTGATATGAGAATTGCTACCCCAGCTTTCTTTTGTGGCGCATTGGCATGAAAGATGGTTCTTCATCTTCAGTCTGGAAGACTTCACTTTCAGTCTGGATGTATCTTTGGGTTCCAAATATATCTCTTGTAGACAGCATATGAACGGGCCCTGTTGTTTTCTCCAGTCTGCAACCCTGTGCCATTTTATAGGAGCATTTAGGCCATTCATGTTGAGAGTGATCATTGAAAGATAAGTTTTATTGACATCATGTTGCTGTGAAGTCTTTGTTTCTCTAGATTGTCTCTGTAAATTTCTGTTCTTTTTTAAAAAAGACTTTGTTTATTTGACAGACAGAGATCACAAGTAGGCAGAGAGGCGTGCAGAGAGAGGAAGAGAAGCAGGCTCCCTGCTGAGTAGAGCCCGATGTGGGACTCGATCCCAGGACACTGGGATCATGGCCTGAGCTGAGGGCAGAGGCTTTAACCCGCCGAGCCACCCAGGTGCCCTGTAAATTTCTGCTCTATGTCACTCTTGGGTTCTGTTTTCTTCTATAGAACACCGCTTAATATTTTTTGTAGTGCCGGCTTGGTGGTCACATACTCTTTTAAATCTTGGAAGCTCTTTATCTCTTGGAAGCTCTTTATCTCTCCATCCATTTTGAATGTCAGCCTTGCTGGATAAAGTATTCTTGGCTGCATATTCTTCTCATTTAGTGCCCTGAATATGTCTTGCCAGCACTTATGGGCTTTCCAAGTTTCTGTGGATGGGTCTGACGTTATTCTGATGGTCCTTTCTCTATACATAAAGAATATCTTCCCCCTAGCTGCTCTTAAGACCTCTTGTCTAAAATTGTGATTTGTAAATTTCACAATTAAGTATCTGGAGGTCTTTCTAGACTAGTTGATCTTGGGGGGTGCCCTTTCTGCCTCTAGGACACAAACACTCATTCCATTCCCCAGATCAGGCAAATTTTCATCCAGAATTTGTTCAACTATATCTTCTAGTCTTCTTTCTTTTTCTACCCCCTCAGGGATCCCAATAATTCTGACATTGGAATGTTTCATGACATCATTTATTTCCCTAGTTGTGTTTTCATGGCTTCTAAGCTGTTTGTTCTAGGCCTCCTCCAGATCCTTCTTTTCTATTAGTTGGTCTCCACTTGTCTCTGCACACCCGTGTCACTAATTTGATCTTCTGCCTTGGTTACCCTAGCTGTTAGTTTAGTTTAGATCTCATTGATAGCATTTTTTAGTACTGCCAGATCAGCCCTCACTTCTGCCCTTAGAGTTTTTATGTTGCCACTAATGGTCTTCTCCAACTTAGGCATTGCTTGTAAAATTGTACCCTGAATTCCCTTTCCAACATAATGTTTATATCCATATCCAATAATTCTGTTGCAGAGGACACAGTCTCTGATTTTTCCTCGGTTTGGTGTTCCTCCTCCTAATCATTTTGGTGAGAGGTGTTTAAGGGGATGTATAGCTGAACATATCAACCACGATTGAGGCAAGGTTCAGCCTGGAAAGTTTCCAGGCAGTTGGAAGTCACCACCAAAAAGAAAGAAAAAAAGAAAAAGGGGAAAAGAGAAAACCCAACCAGAATGAGCCCCAAACGTAAGATGTATAAGGTACATAAACAAAAGCAAACAAACGAAAAGACTGAAAAAGTGAAAGGCAAGAAAAAAAAAAAGAAAAACCCAGCCAAAATGAACCCCATGAATAAGATTTCTATAGTACAAAAACAAAAACAAATACACAGAAACACTAACAGAGGAATAAGATGGGAAAGTGGTTATAAACACTTGACGTGGGTGAGGAAGCTTATTTTGGTTCTTCCTGGGTGACTCTTGTTATCTTTGTTAAAGAACTCAACTTTCCAGGGATACAGGGAAATTAAAACCCATTTATATATAGGGGTAGTATTGAATAAGGAAAAAGGATTACTTTGAGGCTTATATCTATATGCATGGAAAAAGAAAAGGAAAGAAAAGGAAAGAAAAAGAAACACAGGTATATATATGAAAAAAGTTCAAATAAAAAGTTATTATGGAATATGCTGTATTAAACCTCTAGTTGTAATGGTAAGTAGGTTAAAAAATTAAAGAACAAGAATTGTGAGAACGGATTTTTTTAATAAAAAGAAAGAATGAAAAGTTGTATCTATGAAATATACAGGTTTGGGGGCAATACCAGGAGCTTAATATATTGTTTTCCATTGAAGGTGGGGTTTTACAGTTTTATGGGGACCCTGTGGTGGTTGTCCTCTTGTTCTTTTGTCTTATCTTCTGGGGAAGGGTCCTGCTACATTGTTTTTCAGTCAGTCCTCGTTGGGTTGAGTCATCCTGCCCCTATCAAGGATACCGGTTTTTCAGGCTTTTGTTCTCTGGAGGTTTTTGTTCTTTGGTGGCTTTTTGTGGCTTTTTGGAGGTTTAGTTGAAAGTAAATTGTCTGCACCCGGACCTCTGCTTCAGAGAGAAACCTTAGTCTGCTCCCCTCTGGGTGGTCCAGAACACACAGACTCCCCCTCTGGTATCTCCACTGAAGACCACAACCTCCCACAGGCGGTACACACCCCCAGCCACTGTCTCAGTGGTCACTGGAGGCTCCCACTTGTCTCTGCACACCCGTGTCACTAAAACAACAAGTGATATTGGTCCAGGTGAGCCTGAACCTGGGTGACTGCCATTGCCGAGACTGGTGTCTGGGGTCCAAGCCCACACAGGGTGTGCTCACAACAGACAGTTGCGCAGGTAGTGGAAGGCTGCAGGGTGAGGGACCCTGACTGGATTCCGCCCCGGGTTCTCTAAGGCATGGGCTGGGTGCACTCAGACACTGTGGTTGCACAGGTTGTGGAAGGCTGCAGGTCCATGTGTCCAGAGTCCACTGGCTGGTGCCCACAGTGGGCTCTTTCAGGTGTGGGCAGGAGTGCATCCAGCCCCAGTGGTGGTGCAAGCAGTAGAAAGCAGTGGGTGCAGGGACCATGGACTGAGGCCGCTCTCGGGCTTTCGCAGGTGTGTGGGGGGCACCAGCTGTGACTGTCCTGGTACCGTGGGTTTAGGCCCATGCCCATAACCGCCCAATTCTGCTTTTGCTCTTTTTGAGTGCTTTTAACCAGACTCCAAGTTAATGCTGGTCCCCAATCACAGGACACATTCGTATTCGGGTGCTACTTTCCAATGGATCACTTTTGGTGGCTCCCTCCCCCTTCTGTTTATCTTCTGGTATCAGTCTGAGTGTTCCCTCTC
The DNA here is from genome assembly GCF_922984935.1 of Meles meles. Taxonomy (NCBI): domain Eukaryota; kingdom Metazoa; phylum Chordata; class Mammalia; order Carnivora; family Mustelidae; genus Meles; species Meles meles. Next base: position 45,990,487 of record NC_060087.1, on the reverse strand, counting down.
CACTTTGCCTCTCCACTGATGTCTTCTGACCCCACAGAGTTCCAGAAGTGTATAATCTTACATCTCAGGCTGATTTCATGGGTGTTCAGAGTGTTCTGGTAGATATAGGGGACCGGTTGAAACAGGGTCTCCTACTTCTCTGCCATCTTGCCCTTCCTCCCCAAAGCTCTTACTTCTTTGTTGATTTTCTGCTTATAAGCTTATGATCTGTCTATTGCTGAGAGTGGAATGTTGAGGTCTCCTACTATTAATGTAATCTTATCAATATATCTCTTTGTTTTGGTTAACAGTTGGCTTATGTAGTTAGCTGCTCTCATGTTGGGGGCATAGATATTTACAATTGTTAGATTTTCTTGTTGGATAGACACTTTAATAATGATATAGTGTCCTTCTGTATTTCTAACTACAGTCTTTAGCTTAAAATCTAATTCATCTGATATGAGAATTGCCACCCCAGCTTTCTTTTGCAGTCTGTTGGCATTAAAGATGGTATTCTATCCCTTCACTTTCAGTCTGGATATATCTTTAGGTTCAAAATGAGTCTTTTTTAGACAGCATGTGGATGGGTCCTGTCTTTTTATCCAGTCTGCAACCCTGTGCTATTTTATGAGAGCATTTAGGCCATTCACATTGAGAGTGATTATTGAAAGATATTATTTTATTGACATCATGTTGCCTGTGAAGTCCCTGTTTCTATAGATTATCTCTATATTTCTGTTCTAGATAACTCTTGGGATCTTTTATAGAACCCCCTTAATAATTCTTGCAGGGCCAGCTTAGTGGTCACATAAGGAGCTTAGTGAAGCTCATTATCTTTCCATCCATTCTGAATGTCAGCCTTGCCAGATAAAAAATTCTTGGGTGAATGTTCTTCTCATTTAGTGCCCTGAATATGTCTTTCCAGCCCTTTCTGGCTTGCCAGGTCTCTGGAGACAGGTCTGACATTATTCTGATGGTTCTCCCTCTGTACTTAAGGAGTCTATTTCCCCTAACTGCCCTTAAGATGGTTTCCTTGGTTCTAAGATTTGTGAGTTTTACCACTACATGCCTAGGCATTGGTCTTTCTCCTTGATCTTGGGAGGGGTCCTCTCAGCCTCTAGGACATGAATGCTTCTTTCATTCCTCAGATTAGGGAAATTCTAGGCTATGATTTGCACAAATATATCTTCTAGTCCTCTCTCTCTCTTCACCCCCTCAGGGATCCCAATAATTCTAATTCTAACATTGGAAAATTTCATGGTGTCATTTATTTCTCTAATTCTGTTTTCATGAATCCTAAGTTGTTTGTTCCAGTCCTCCTCCTGATCCTTCTTTCCTATCACTAATTTATTCTTCTGCCTCATTTACCCTAGCTGTTAGAGTATCTAGATTAGATTGGATCTCATTGATAGAATTTTTAAGGTCTGCCAGATCAGCTCTCATTTCCTCCCTTAGAGAATCTGTGTTGCCATTAATGATTTTCTCTATCTTAGCTATTGTCTGTATAACTGTTGCTCTGAAGTTTATTCCCGACATCTTGCTTATATTCATATCCATTTGTTCTGTGGCAGAGGTTACAGTCTCTTTTTCCAATGTTGGGGGTTTCTCCTCTTTGTCATTCTGTTGAGAGGTGGTTGAGGGAATATACCAAGTCCAAATAATTTACCACAACCCAAGCAAGGTCCACATGTTTTAAAGGGACCTTAGGGTTGTCTGCCTCTTGTTCTTCCAGCCTGTTTTCTGGGGGAGGAGCCTCCCATGCTGTTATTTGGGCAACCCTGTTTGGGCAGAATTGCCCTGCCCCCTGTGGGGGATGGGCTCAGTGAAAACCGGTTTTGGGGGACTTTTGTTCTCTGGTGGCTTTCTCTGGTGGTTTTCCATGTTCCCCCACCCCCATCCCCCCAAGAATCAGCAGATGTGACCATATCCAAACTCCTGTTTCAGAACAGAGAGATCAGAGTCTGCTCCTCATTCAGATCTCCAGGCCACACTGTCCCTGCTTCTGTCTGTGCTACCCAAAACCACAGCATCCTGGGCTATAGTTGTGTATCTCTGTTTTTTATGATGCAGCCTATGGAGTCCTTTAACAGGTACCCATGCCATCATAACATTATCCTAATGGGAGAGTTTGTTCCATGCTGAATAAATATCTTTTCTTCTACAGTCTCCATAACTAGATTCTAGTAAATAACAATGGTTACAACATTAGCTCTAGAAATAACAACGAAATATATAAGTTAATGTGGACTGGAATCTGCCCTTATGATCTTGCCAGAGTCTGAGAGTAAAATTTTCCTTGTGAGATCTGATTTCCCCATATAAAAGAAGAACAAAAAATGGGTTTTCTTAATAGGCTGTTTTCCTTCCTGCGAAAGTGGAATTTTTTTTTTTTTTGGAGTTTGGTTTCTTTTTTTTTTTTTTTAATTTCTCTCTCAGTATCTCTCCCCAACCTTCTCTCTTTCTCTCTCCCTTCCTCTCTTCTCAAGACGGTAAAAATGAGCCCAAAATATGGACATCTCATCTGCAAGTAGTCTCATTCAATGAGAATCCCCAATGTGTGATAATTTACATTCTCTACTGCTGGTAACATTGACAAAAGTGTTATAGGGCAGGGAAATAATTCATTATTTTTGCATAAAATAAACCCGAATAGCCCTCAGAATGTCACACAGGAAGTAATATGGTGGAGCTGAGATTCAAGACCTTGTCTGAATGTGTGTTTCCCACACAACCTGCTCTTCATGCTCTTTACTTTAGCTACATGTTGGGACAGGAGCCAGTTAGAGGCTAATCCAACAACTGGTTGATAATTCTATCAAACACAGTTCTTAATCCTCCCCCGCCTTGCCACTTCCCATTCTATGCTTTTTCTGGCTGTTGTGATGGCTTATGAGGATAAATACAGAGACAGCCCCTGGCCTTGGGAATGACCATTTAATCAAGAGAGAAATATGATATCCATGGATGTGTTAAAAGGCATTTAGTAGATCCCCTGAGTGGCTCAGGTTTCCAGGAGATCAGTGGAGTGAGAAGGACCAGGTTTGGATGAAGTTGACATGAAGGAGTTGCAGAAGGTGGTGACAGAGTTTACTACGGACTTACGGGGGGCACAAGAAGATGGGTAAGTGTGACATTCATCAGGTATAACTGAATGGATCACACTTCCTCACCCCCACCCTGTCTTCCACATCTTTGTTGGTATATTTGTGTGTTCTCCTGAGAGACAGGCTACATTTGCCAGAAGAGAGATAGCTCCAGATCCTTGATCTTCTAAGACAACATAAATATTAACACTGGCAATAGTAATGAGAAACTAACATTACTGAGTATATATTGCATGCTGGGAACACTAATACCTTGATTTATTTAATTTCACAAGAACACTATGATGTAGGTACTAATATAATCTCATTACTAATATAATCCTCATGTTACAGCAGTGATTCTGAGGATTAGAAATGGTGAAACTCAGGTTTGTCTGATTCCAATGTCCATGGGTATGACCACTTAACTGTATTGCATGTCTATTATGTTACAGATGCCTCTGTAATAATGTCAGCACTGACAAAAGATAGGGCTCTTGATCCTATTTGAACCTATTGTCCCTGAATACTTGTCACCATCAAAAAGTATTCACTGAAAGATCTAAGGTTTTCCTTATTGTTTAAATTTTTTAAATTTAATTTAATTTAATTTTTTATTGTTTAAATTGCACAGACTTTTGTATCAGCAAAGTGATCCCCACAGAAACTGTGCAAACTTGTCTCAGCCCATCCATCTATCCATCCATCCATCCATCCATCCATCCATTCATCCATCCATCCATCCAAGACATCAGTTTGTAGAACTCTGATAGGCCATGAACTATAGCCCAGACCCCATTCAACAGTTATAGCATCATCCTGTGAGGTAGGGCAAAGCACTCGCTTAAGGAATCTTCTTCCTGTGTCAGAAATCTGGTCCTCTGTGGTCTCCTCTTGGACCGATGGCCTCTTTCGGCATTCTGTAACACATTTATCACCAACTCATAAACAAATGTTTTCAGATGCATCTTTTCAGCTGCTGGATCATTGAGATTAACCCCCAATGATCAACAACAAAGTACTAGAATATACACAGATGATGTAGTGCTACAAGACCATTTGAGCAATACTTCTTAATTCAATATACATCACAGAGCCAGGAAGTGCAAGATCTAAAACTTTGTAAAAAAAAGTACAATTGGGAGTCAATTTTTCATACACAGGGCAAGCCTCCTCCTGTACTGTATCACTGTACCACCACCTATTTAATCACTTGGTTTGCCACTAGGAAAATTTCCAATCCTGAAAAGAGGATCTGTCAATGCTTTTTTGTTCTTATGCTGCTAGAAATTAAAAAGAACTTGTTCAACCAATCTCCCACTAAGGTGTTCAAGAGATGTTATTTCAGCATCTGTTGAAATACAGAGCTGCTTTATAAGATAACATTATCACAGTTTTGGCAATGTACTGTTATGATTTTTTTACTATGGTTCCACATTCTTTCAGGTGAAAGTACTTAACACAGAAGTTTTTCTAAATTAGTAGTTGTACAAATGGATCTAAATGAAATGCAAATGTCAAAATGAGCCTCAAAAGAACAGGTAGGTCATAATTTTAAAGATATAAGCTATCTCTCCCTCCTTTTCATGATCTGGTTTCTGCCTACATTCCTACCTTATTGCTTCATTCCCTGTCTCTCACTCAGATACCTTATGCTGCAGTCACTGTGCTGCTCTGGGATGAAAGGAGCTCTTGAGCACACATGTGTGCACGTGTCTGTGCATCTACAGGACCCTTGTGACAATTTTATTGAGTCACTCTTCCATGTCTGTAGGTGGCCTCCCACAACACACTCAGTGTCTTAGTTTCCACTCCTTTGTTTGTTTCTTTTTCTCTTGAGTCAGATGGGTTAAGCTTCAGTTGCCCTGGCAATGGACTTCCGTTTTTATCTCAACCTCTGGCCACAGAAAGGGAGCAAGAGGAAGAGAAGTGCTTTCTCATCTGTCCTGGATCTTCAGCTGGGCTGATGCCTGAGCTGAGTGACCCAGTGGGGATGTGCAGAAGAATGTTTCCATGACAGTGAAATCCCACATCCTCTCCCAGCACAAGAGTCCTTCTCCCTCTCTCTCCCTGCCTGCTAGGATCTCCCCTGAGAACGAGAATGTACTTTGGCTAGCAGAAAAGGGATAGATGTATGGTAGAGGATATGAAGAGAGAGGTGTAATCTTGGGATGTCTTCAGGAAGGAATGGAGAAGGGACCAGAGTCCCAAAGAAAGCATTTTGTACAGCACTGAAGCCCCAGCAGAGGATGAAGACTATGAACGCGTAGTGTCTCTAAATGTGGTTCTGTGATTTTCCCCAGCAGTACACGGTATTACACCATTTTCTTGAGCCAAGCTCCATGGCTCAGTCCCTGAAAAATGGGGCCAGTGTCGTTAAAGGAGAATGGAATCTGCCATCAGTTGTGGAGGCAATGACAGACTTGAGAAGGACCCGCTCAGTGCCAACACTCATGAGTTACTCCACCTTATGTGTGTATCTGTCTGGTCCACTCTTCTTTTCTTTCATATTCTGTTTTGAAAGTCTATTTATGGTATGTAAAATGTTCTGGGTTAAAGTTGAGGACAACGCAAGGATGTTCCAATCTCCTCTAACATGGACTCATTGGAGGGTGAACAGCAGAAGAGCAGGTGAGGATAGTATGGTGAGATCACTTGTGCTCCTTAGACTGCATGGGAATTTTGTTGATTTATTCTGCCTAACTGATGTGATCTTCATCATGAAGGCCTGTGCTCTGGACTTGACAGTAAGGGGCAAATAAATAAATAAATAAATAAAAATAAAATAAAATAAAAAAAAATAAAGCACTGAATTTGTGTCTAATCTGGTATGTGTAATCAGATGCTATTGCCAACAACAACAAAAATATCCTGGAATGCAAAGATTAGTCACAGTCAAGGAAAAGCTTTATTGCCATGCACTTTGAAAACCAGAAAGACCCAGCCTTTGGCTACAAATGGAAAGTAGGCTCCAAAAGGGAAGGTTCAGGTTCAGGATTAATCAAGCAAAAACAGCAAGTCCTATGCCCTTTATTGAGATTGAGAATGGTTAGATTCAGGTCCCAAACTGCAAACTTCGGGAGCAGAGAGACAAGCAGGATACAACTATTTCTGGTAGCAGTTTCAGGATGTGGCAGCAGCTGAAAAGGATGGCAGAATGTGTTGCAGGTGTCATTTTGTGAAATTTGCTAAATTTTGTGCAAGCTTGTTCCCCTCAGGCTATGCCGACTGGTTTTGTTACTCATGGTCATTGGGCCTAATTAAAATTTTTCTTTCTCTCCCATCTTTCCTATTAGCTGTTGCTAAGTACTAGAGTCTTTTGTTCTCACTATCATGTGAATGGTTCTTTTGAATAAATGTCCAGTCTTTTTTGGTGAAAATGCTCAGTTTCTCAGATTTCCACTTCACTTCCCTACTTCTTTCCAAGATGGGGGAAGGGGTATGTATAGTTTACAAGTCTCCTCGGTGATGCTGGAAGAGGAGGAAAGAAATATGAAATTCTTTTGGTGCTTACAGTATGCTTGGTGGTTTCTGAGGGGAGGAGGACTCTTGTCTCCCAGGTCCACCTGGTGAGACTGACCTCCACCATTCATGCATATGGCTGGCAAAACTTGCATTTTCCTCTCTCTCCTCTTGGTCAGGACTTGGTGCTGCTTGGCTGACCCAGCCTCAACTCACGTTTGCTGGCATCTGAAGACCCCTCTGAATCTTGGTCTCAGCCTCCATCCCCACGCTGGGCAGGGCTGTCTCATGACAGCCTTAGCGGCAGGGTCCCCTAGTCCCTTACCTACTTAAGATTCCTTCCTGTGTCCCTGGCTGTGGACTCAGTCACTTTCCACATTTCCCCCTCAGGGAATACAGCCCCTGGGGTCTGGCCTGTGGCACAACAGGAGCCAAGCCCAGCTCCAGAAAGCTAAGTTCCTCAACCTCAGCCATCCTTCTGCCCAAGGAGGCTGCTGGGTCATCCTGCAAAGTGAACACTTCTGAGTCCCAAACACGAATGGGGCAAAATTGTGCACCCACTTCTATGCTGTAGCTCTCTTGTCTCCTCCCATAGAGGGGAGACAGAGCCTTGAGAACTTTCCCTCAATCTGGCACCTCCTGCGTATGTCTTCTACTCCTCTGAGGCTGGGACAGAACATTCTTCTTTTGCTTGACCTTCATGCTCACAAGGCTGTCCACAGTATGTCCAGATCTCAAAGGGAAAGCTTTAGGATTTTCTTCTTCTTTTCCTCCTCCTCCTTCTTCTTCTCCTTCTCCTCCGCCTCCTTCTCCTTCTTCTTCTTTGAAAAAAGAGATTGGCTAACTGATTAAAAAAAAAACATAAAATAGAAGAGATTACCAAACATGAATGTTTGTGTCCTCATCAGCAGGGCAAGCTCTATAAAAGTAAACTCGGAGTTCAAAGGCAGACACCATGTTTTAAAAGGGTCTTAGGAGATGCTGTGTCACCAATTTTAATGTCAGTGTCCAGACAGCTTCACTCCCGTCATCTGCTCCTACCAGTGCTTGGTAACCATCAAGGAGATTTGGGTGCAGAGATGAATTTAACCAAAGTTTGTGATGTCTTTCAGGAGTTATGGGGCAAGCCAGAGAGCATGTTCATGTCTGACTAGTCCAAGAATATCTTGGAGTGTAGGCAAAATTTTTGTCCCATCAAGACAAGACATGTGGGGCCTCTGGCACCTGGCAGCTTTGCTCAGGCTCCTGAGTTCTCTAGCTGGCAGTCGTTCACTGAAATGCAATGATGCTGTCAAACTTATTTTGAGAGCTCCTCATTCCTGCCCTGTTCTGAGAATGGACAGTCTCAGTCACCCTATAAATACATACCTCGACTGCCTGCCTATGTGCAGATGGAGTAATAAAGGCCCAGGGAGACTAAGGAATGCGCTTGATGCCATGCAGCCAGAGAGATTACTAGATGAAGTCGTGGCAGCACTGCTGCCTACCCTAATGACTTTATAATGGGCTAACATCTTCTCTTTCTCCCTCTCAGTTATTATGGTTATGTTATTTTAAGTAGCAGCAAACTAATTTAATGATATAGAAGGAAAACAAGGCAGGGCACAGTATTCTTTGTGTCTTTAACACAAACACAGGAGTTGTAGGCATACACACACTGCAGATTTGCTATAGAGTTAAAGTGAGATTCTCTGATAAAACCTCCGGTGCTGCCCCCTTCCCCACATGTCAGTCTGCAAGGAAGCAATGACAGGTCTAAGGTGACTTACTCAGCATTCAACAACATTAAAGGAACCTGTCTTAATAGGTGTTTTGTACTCTTATAAAAGCTGCTCATTTGGCACTTACCTGGGGAGTAAGACAATACCAACCCACCAACCAAACAATGCATGAAGAAGTTAGTGTGGGAAGTGTTAGGAAGAAAATAGCCCAGGTCCTAGGTCAGGAACAATTTACTATACAGAGCGGTCAGGCAGAGCTTGTCTGAGAAGGCAGTGATGGAGCAGAAACCTTACCATTGAGAAGGAACCAACCATGTAAAGATCCGGGGCTGGACTCACCCAGGCAAAGAGCACCATGATGACCAATGTCCTGACGAGGGAATAAGCTTGGCATGTTCCAGGAACGGAAGTCCGCCAGAGTTATTGTGGTGAAGGCAAGAGCTGGCGGGATTGTGTGGCTATTGAAATAGCAGCAGTAGATAATCACAGAAGGGGATGGATACACAATATAATCTGCAGAATGGATCTAAAGGACTTGCTGATGGATTGTGGGGGAGACCGACAAGATGCAAGACATGAAGAGGCGTGCTTGGGGCATGCGAGGTGTATGCTTCCTCCTGGTCATCCAACAAACGTACAAACACATCTGGATCTCAGGGCACAGGGTGATGTGGGAGCTAGGCCTGTGGGAGTTCCCATCATGTACATGCTCTGTTTTCTGCTGGCCAAAGGATGAAACAACCCATGAAGAGAGTGTAGCATGAGAAGGGCCCTGTTAAAACTAAAAGCCAGTTTAAAGGGAAGAGTAAGTACTAAATGCTGACAAGGAGCAGAGTGGCCATTTGGGTTGGAGGAAAAACACCCAGAGAGTATATTGTCAAATATCCAAAAATTAAAAATGAAATAAAGGAAGTGAAGGAGGAAGGGAGGGAGGAACAGTTTCTAAAAGGAAACAATTGCGAAATGTACCAAAGGCATCTGAGAGATGCAGTAAGTTGAGGATGAGAACACCATCAATAGGATTTTGGCAATATGAAGATCATCAGTGACCTTAAAAAAAAAAAAAAGGTGTTTTTTTTGTGGGGCAGGCTGGCAGAAGCACAATTGAAATGGTTAGCAAGGAAAATGGTTATAGAACAAGTGGAGATAGATTTCCTGTTTAGAGCATCAGGGAAATGTGGCAGTACCTTGAAAGTATATGAGATCAGAGATGGCTTTGTTTTACTTCATTTTGTAGAAAGGGTAAGAAATATGAGCATATTTATAGGTAAGTAAATGACCCAGAAAAAAATGGGAACATGGTAATTCGAGACAAAAGAATAATCATTGCAAAGGCCTACTTGTCCTCCAGAAGATAGACATGGGATCCAGGTGAAGGGCCTTGCCTCAACTGGGTTCACGTCACTGCCTCCAGAGAGGCAGCAGAGAATGCAAATACAGGTCAGTGTTGCTAGGAAGTGCTAAGAGTTCCTGTTTTGTCCCTTCTCTTTTCTCAGTGAATTATCATTGTGATGTGGGAAACAGAGGCAAAAGAAAAGTTATTAAATTTCCTTACCCACTGACAAGCCCTTAAAACAGGCAGCGTGACATTCCTCTAGGGATTCAAATGTCTCCACCTTAACAGTTTGCTAAGGGCAGAGGGCAATCATAGCCTGACCAACCCCTACCCCCAACCAGGATCCTGTAAGTCTATAAGTCTACTTTAACAATTCCTTTGGAAACTTCCTTTATCTCTAAACCCTACAAGATAGGTGTTCACAATCATTCCCAAGCATATAGCCCACTGATGTACATCTAAAGCATCTCACGACAAAGGTTTTATTAATGAATAACCTTCTTCCCAACAATAGCTAGCCCCTCAAGGTCCTGGAAACCTTGCTTCCAAAATTCCTCAGAGACTTACACCATCCCTAACCCCCTCCTAACTTGCAAGCATATAAAATGGACCATTCTTCACAGTCCCGGGGCAGCATGCCCATGGGTTCTGTCCCGCGCTTTAATAAACACCATTTTGCAAGAAAGATGTCTCAAGAATTAACAAAGAACGTGGAGGGCATGGGGAGATGGAGAGGTGAAGGGAGTTGTGGGAAATTGGAAGGGGAGATGAATCATGAGAGACTATGGACTCTGAAAAACAACCTGAAGGTTTTGAAGGGGTGGGGGGGTGGGAGGTTGGGGAACCAGGTGGAGGGTAATAGAGAGGGCACGTATTGCATGGAGCACTGGGTGTGGTGCAAAAACAATGAGTACTGTTATGCTGAAAATAAATAAATAAATTTAAACCATAAGAGACTATGGACTCTGAAAAACAACCTGAGGGTTTTGAAGGGTCAGGGGTGGGAGGTTGGGGCAACCTGAGGGTTTTGAAGGGTCAGGGGTGGGAGGTTGGGGGAACAGGTGGTGGGTAATGGGGAGGGCACGTTTTGCATGGAGCACTGGGTGTTGTGCAAAAAGAATGAATACTGTTACGCTGAAAAAATAAATAAAATGGAAAAAAAATGAAAAAAAAATTAAAAAAAAAAGAATTCTTTCTTGGTTGTCGGCTCTGGACCTCACCCCACTGAACCTCACTTATATTCTAAGACTTCATCAACTGAATATCATGAGAAGAGTGGGTGCTGGTGATTTTGGAAGGCTACTGGAGGTAGAGGAGAGAGGACATACAGGTATGGAGGGTGCACAGTGTGTCTTTTGTTGGGGGTGTACCAGGAAGGTAGAGAAGAGAGAAGTTGCATGGAGCAACAGACATGTGTTTGAGGGTGAGAGTTTATAGCCCTGGGTAAGCTGGGGAAGAAGCAGCCTGGTAGAACTCAAGGAAGGCTGTGTGGTCGCTGCTTTGGAGGTACTCAAGAGGTGTGGATGAAGAGTCATTAGAAAGAGGGAGCCGAGGGGCGCCGGTTGGCTCAGTGGGTTAAAACCTCTGCCTTCAGCTCAGGTCATGATCCCAAGGTCCTGGGATCAAGCCATGCTCGGGCTCTCTGCCCAGCGGGGAGCCTGCTTCCTCCTCTCATAGTCTGTGCTTGCCTCTCTGCCTACTTGTGATCTCTGTCAAATAAATAAAATCTTAAAAAAAAAAAAAAAAAGAGGGAGCCAAACGAATAGGGCATCACGATGGGGGTGATGACAGAGAGGAATGTTACAAAGGGACAGCATGGAGGGGAGCAGGGCATGACCAGGGGCAGGGGGATGCCCCGAGGGGAGGGGAACATCCCTGAGAACAGAGAGGCTCTTAGTTGATTGGGTCTTTACCCTGGGCCCTGAGGTTGCCCCGAGGAATCAAAGGAGGGAAGGCTGAGAGGATGAGAGCGAGTGTGCCTCAGGGACAACCCTATTTTCAGGCTGGGATTGGGCGGGAAGAGAATGACCAGGGAATCGGTACAGGGGCCGAACATTGGGCGGTGGAGGCATCTGGGAAGTCGAGCAACTGGACCTAAATCTCACCAGTCTGGTCTCTCACCCGACAGTTCTTAACAGTGTCAGGGAAGACACCGCCAAAAGAACTGGACAGATGAACTGGCATCGACCTCACTGATCTCTTGCACGCAGGCGCAAAACTCGCCAATTGAGACGCAGCCCTGCCCTTCGCCCCCCCCCCCCCCCACCCCTGGTACCTGGACTTCCTACCTCTGTAGCTAAGGTTCTGTGGGGGGAAATAGGAAAGGCTTTTGTCCTAGAGAATTGCGGCAGCAACAGTTCGGCCGGTTCTCTTTAACTCTCTGATCTTCGCTCCTATCCGCTTTGGCCTCTTTAGCCACGATCTCTAAGGCTCTGCGTGGAATATCAACAAAAAGATAGATTTTCCTTAGGGATTGGGGTGGCAGTTGGTCCCACTTGCCCACAGATGGCAGTGTTGCACCATGCAGGCACCCTGCCCGCCTCCACCACCACCCCCCGCCCTTCGTGCTTGAAAAAACGAGTCAGAGACTTTTGCGCAAAAAAGAGATGGCTTCTTTCTTGCGCCTGCGCGGCTCGGCAGGACCTCGGCTAGACCTTCTTTCAATGAGGTCCCTTGTGAAAACTCAAGACCCAGGGACAAAACCCCTTTGCGTTTCAATTTGCTTTTTCTTTTGCTAGGCTGCCTATGTTCCTTAACAACTTATATGTCTGCTTTTTGGTTTGTCTTGTTATAATCTTTGCTCAGATTTTCCTGGGTTTTATTGACCTTTTACATATGTTAAAATATATTTTCTTTTTAAAGATTTTTATTTATTCATTTGACAGACAGAGATTACAGGTAGGCAGAGAGTCAGGCAGAGAAAGAGAAAGGAAGGGAAGCAGGCTCCCCACTGAGCAGAAAGCCCGATGCGGGTCTTGATTCCAGGACCCTAAGATCATGACCAGAGCGGAAGGCAGAGGCTTTAACCCACTGAGCCACCCAGGCGCCCCTAAAATATATTTTCTTATTATGAAAGTCATCTAGCCTCAGTATAGAACATTTGGAAGACAAAGTGTAATAAAGAAAGCTAATCACATCCTTAGTCCCATTACCCAACAATGACCGTTTATCCTTCGTGATAAATTTGCTTAGATGTTTTTCATTCATAAAACTGATTTTAAGCCTGAGGTTATTTGCATAACTTAAACATACCATTTTTTAAACAGAGTTTTAGCCTGTTACCCCCATTGTAAAAATAATTTGAAAAAGGCATTTTTCTTATTCATTTTTCTTCCTAAAACAATACACAATTTAAAAGACTGAAAAAACGTTAGTATCTGAGATGGAAAGCAGAAATAACTTGTGACCCCAATCTCAAAGGCCATTATCATAATGGAACTTTCCTAAGGTAGGGGTTATGTTCATTTTGCTTTGCTTTGCTAACCACTGTATTTTGAGCACACCAACAAAACAATGCTTAGCAGTGTATTCTCAATATATATTTGTTGGATAATTGAACAGGTATTTCTTACGGGTGCTTTTTTTGGTAAATATAATTTATTTTTTCATAATACTGAGATGGTATGATATGAACCATTTCCTATATTGCTTTTTTCCCCTCTTCCATTTAGCACTTTATTGTGGACAATAACTATATTATTACCCTTTGAAAAAGTTTTACTGGCTGTTTACCCTCTTCCCTAGTGAGTCTTTTATTTCGTTCTTGTATTGGGGCAGGAAAACATCCTGCAAACCAGTGTACCATCTAAGGCCTGACCCTCAGGCCTGAATGTTGGGGCCCTTTTTCAGGACCCCTGAGACCGTTGAAAACTGATTTCTTCTCTGTGTGCCACAGTTTCCATGGGTATAAAATGAAGGCAGCATCTGCTGTATGAGGTGGTGGTCAGCATAAATAACCCAACAAGTTCTTAGCTTGAACCTGCACTTGTAGAGATCATGTTATTATTGTTGGTGCTATTGCTAATATTCGCTGTAATGTGTGTAGTGGGTACAGATCTTCCAGCCACAAGACTGAGTGTGATAAAAGGTACTTTAAATTTACTTACAGGGGGGCATGAGTGGCTCAGTCGTTAAGCCTCTGCCTTACTGCTCAGGTCATGATCCCAGGGTCCTGGGATGGAGCCCCACATCAGGCTCTCTGCTCAGCCGGGAGACTGCTTCTGCCTCTCAATTTGCCTGCTGCTCCCCCTGCTCTCTCCCTCTGTCAAATAAAGAAATAAAATCTTTAAAATAAAAAGATTAAAAAAATAAATTCATTTACAGCACACTTCTATTCTTCAAATACCCATTTCTGCTTTCCAGTAGAAAACTCATATTAGTAATTCCTTGGGAAATTCAGTCAAGAAAATGCATAGGATGAGCACACTGATACATTCCTCAAAGATTATACCACCACAGAATGAGAAGAATACTTTTGTATGTGCATACTTTCACCATCTTTGATTTTTAAAATAGTTTTCCAAGAATAGATTTACTGAAATGAAGAGACATGAACACTTTAAATAGTCTCAGTGTACATTGCAAGAAATACAATATTCATTGGTATGGCCCCAACATTCTGTTAGAATGCTTGGTTTTTCATGCTCTCACCAGTATTCATGTTTGAAATAAAATTACCTTGTTGATTTTAGAGTTATCTGTGAAGATCTTGGCCCACATTTTGACATGTACATTACAAGCACTTGTCTTGGATTTTGCATTTTAATTATTTGTGGTTTTCAGATGCATGGATAATTTTATTTTTATGTAGCTAATTCTGTCAATCTTTCACACATAGCTTTACTCACTGGTGCAGAGCTGAAAAGGTCCTTTTTTTTTTTTAAAGATTTTATTTATTTATTTGACAGACAGAGATCACAAGTAGGCAGAGAGGCAGGCAGAGAGAGAGAGAGAGAGGAGGAAGCAGGCTCCCCGCAGAGCAGAGAGCCCAATGCGGGACTCGATCCTAGGACCCTGAGATCCTGACCTGAGCCGAAGGCAGAGGCTTAACCCACTGAGCCACCCAGGTGCCCTGAAAAGGTCCTTTTTTTAAAAAAAAATTTTATTTATTTATTTTTTTTATAAACATATAATGTATTTTTATCCCCAGGGGCACAGGTCTGTGAATCGCCAGGTTTATACACTTCACAGCACTCACCATAGCACATACCCTCCCCAATGTCCATAACCCCCTCCCCCTCTCCCAACCCCACCTCTCCCCAGCAAGCCCCAGTTTGTTTTGTGAGATTAAGAGTCACTTATGGTTTGTCTCCCTCCAAATCCCATCTTGTTTCATTTATTCTTCTCCTATCCCCCTAACCCCCCATGTTGCATCTCCACGTCCTCATATCAGGGAGATCATATGATAGTTGTCTTTCTCCAATTGACTTATTTCACTAAGCATGATACCCTCTAGTTCCATCCAGTCGGCGCAAATGGCAAGATTTCATTTCTTTTGATGGCTGCATAGTATTCCATTGCAAATATATACCACATCTTCTTTATCCATTCATCCGTTGATGGACATCTAGGTTCATTCCATAGTTTGGCTATTGTAGACATTGCTGCTATAAACATTCGGGTGCACGTGCTCCTTTGGATCACTATGTTTGTATCTTTAGGGTAAATACCCAGTAGCACAATTGCTGGGTCATAGGGTAGTTCTATTTTCAACATTTTGAGGAAACTCCATGCTGTTTTCCAGAGTGGTTGCACCAGCTTGCATTCCCACCAACAGTGTAGGAGGGTTCGCCTTTCTCCACATCCTCGCCAGCATCTGTCATTTCCTGACTTGTTAATTTTAGCTATTCTGACTGGTGTGAGGTGGTATCTCATTGTAGTTTTGATTTGTATTTCCCTGATGCCGAGTGACGTGGAGCACTTTTTCATGTGTCTGTTGGCCATCTGGATGTCTTCTTTGCAGAAATGTCTGTTCCTGTCCTCTGTCCATTTCTTGATTGGATTGTTTGTTCTTTGGGTGTTGAGTTTGCTAAGTTTCTTATAGATTTTGGACACTAGCCCGAAAAGGTCCTTTTTGATCCACCTGCCCTCTTACATATTTTTATCCATGCCTCTCTTTGTTCTTGCAGTCCCCTGACTGGTAAACTCCCCACTAAAATTCCTTGAAGATGCAATTCAAATGAAACTTGACAGTAAATACAGAGTTAGGATTTACTCCCAACTGCTTGGCACAATCTGAGATTTCCCACTTACTAAAGGGCTGACTGAAATGACTCTCTGACCCCTCGCAGCACAACTTTTAGTAGAACAAGGAGGTGCCAGAGCCTACTTTGACAGGCCATATGGGTAACCATAAAGGAGAATTGAACTAACCCTGACAGATTAACACCATCCCCCCCCCCCCACCCTGCAGCACATGTTACAGCTCTAGAGAAATGAGCATTTCTTCTAAATGGTATCCTTTGATGCTCCCTCCCATCCCTTGGCATTTCCTGAGTAACAGTCCAAGCCTGTTGACAGGGGTGGGATGAATCCATCTCCAACTATAGAGACTCATGAGACACTGCTTTCAGGAATGCTGGAGGTTGGGCATTAGAGATCTCCCTTTTTTGTTAATGGCCTTGGGCCTGAAATATCAGTTGTTGTTCAGAAGCAGAAAATAGGCTGGCCAACCTTGCCATCTGTGTGTTTTAACAATTAGCCCAGCATTTTGTGCATAGTCTGATTTTAAAAAAGAGAAAACCACACACACACAAACTTATGATCTTACAACTTAAACAACTGGAGGGAAACAAAAGGCCCTCCACAAGTACAACACAGATAGACAAAAACACTTGCACATACCGGGGGAAAGAAGTCACTGGGCCTGAACTGCATTGTTTTGGCCAGGACCTGGGCAGTCTAACAAGCTGCTCAATCAGAAAACAAAATGATGCCCTTTAAGGAAGGCATTTTTCAGAGCCCCCAAGTTCCTTTGTTTCCATAAAGTGAAAAAACCCTGTTAGGAAATGATCATTGTATTGATCAGAGTTCTCCAGAGAAACAGAACCAATAGTGTGTGTGTGTGTGTGTGTGTGTGTGTGTGTGTGTGTGTGTGTGTATGTGTGTGTGTTTAAGGAATTGGTTCATTCAATCGTGAAGGTTAAGTAGGTTGGGAGGCAGTAGACCTAAGGAAGAGTTTATCTTGCAGTTTGTGTCTGAAGATGGCCTCCTGGCAGAATCTCCTCTTTTTTAGAGGATGTCTGTTTTCCCTAAGGCTGTCATGTGATTGGATGAGGTTACCCACATTATGGAGGCTAAACTCTTTACTCAAAGTCTACCGATTTAAATGTTAACCTAATCTAAAAAAATACATTCACAATAGGATCCATCTATTTGCTGCCAAAAGAGACTCATTTCAGACTTAAAGACACCTGCAGATGGAAAGTGAGGGGATGGATAAACATCACATAAATGGATGTCTAAAGAAAGCTGGAGTACCAATACCAATATCAGATAAAATAGACTGTACAAGAGACAAAGAAGACACTACATAATCATAAAATGGGGAACCCAACAAGAAGATATAACAATTGTAAATATTTATACACCCAACACACGAGCATTCAAATGTATAAAATAATACCAAACATAGAAGAACTCATTAATTATAATACAATAATAGTAGGGGAATTTAACACCACACTTACAGCAATGGACAGATCATCTGAACAGAAAATAAATAAGAAAACAACGACTTTGAATGACACATTGCACCAGATGGACTTAACATATATATTCAGATCATTCCATCCTAAAACAGCAAAATACACATTCTTTTCAAATATACATGGAACATTGTCCAGAATAGATCACATATTACATCACAAAACAGGCCTCAACAAATACAGAAAGACTGACATCATATGATGCACCTTTTCTGACCATAACACTTGAAACTAGAAGTCAACCACAAGAAAAATTCTGGAAAGACCACAAATACATGTAGGTTAAACAACATGCTACCAAACAATGAATGGGTCAACCAGGGAATCAAAGAAGGAATAAAAAAATACATGAAAACAAATAAAAATGAAAACACAGTGGCCCCAAACCTCTGGAATTCAGCAAAAGTGATCCTAAAAGGGAAGGATATGACAATACAGACCTACCTGAAGAATCAAGAAAAATCTCAAATAAACAATGCAACTTTATTCCTAATGGAGCTAGAAAAAGAACAGCAAATGAAGCCTAAAGCCAGCATAAGGAAGGAGATAATAAAGATTAGAGCACAAACAAATGATATGGAAACTAAGTTAAAAAAAAAAAAAGATCAGATCAATGAAACCAGGGTCTGATTCTTTGAAAAATTGAATACAATTGATAAACCCCTAGCCAGACTTATCCCAAAAAAAGAGAAAGGACCCAAATAAATAAAATTGCAAATGAAAGAGGAGAAATAACAACTGATACCATAGAAATACAAGCAATTATAAGAGAATATTATGAAAAACTATATGCTAACAAATTGGACAACATGGAAGAAGTAGACAAATTCCTAGGCACCTACAAAATCACAAAACTGAAACAGAAAAAAAATAGA
This sequence comes from Meles meles, assembly GCF_922984935.1. Taxonomy (NCBI): domain Eukaryota; kingdom Metazoa; phylum Chordata; class Mammalia; order Carnivora; family Mustelidae; genus Meles; species Meles meles. The sequence continues at coordinate 45,972,325 of NC_060087.1, read as the reverse complement.
AAATTTGAACAGACCTATAACCAGCAAAGAAAGTGAATTGGTGACCAAAAACTCCCTACAAACAAAAATCCAGGGCCAGATGGCTTCACTTCACTTCTACCAAACATTAAAGAAGAGTTAATACTTATTCTCCACAAACTATACAAAAAAAATAGGAAAGGAAGGAAAATGTCCAAACTTTATTCTATGAGGCTAGCATTATCCCAATACCAAAACCAGATAAAAATTCCACTAAATAAGAGAACTACAGGCCAATATCCCTGATAAACATGGATCAAAAATTTCTCAAAAATATTATCAAAATAAATGAAACAGACTATGTACTCTGAAAAACAACCTGAGGATTTTGAAGGGTCAGGGGTGGGAGGTTGGGGCAACCTGAGGGTTTTGAAGGGTCAGGGGTGGGAGGTTGGGGGAACAGGTGGTGGGTAATGGGGAGGGCACGTTTTGCATGGAGCACTGGGTGTTGTTCAAAAAGAATGAATACTGTTACACTGAAAAAATAAATAAAATGAAATTTCAAAAAAAAAAATCACTCACCACACACTGTGAATTGTGTAAGACTGATGATTCACAGAGCTGTACTCCTGAAACAAATAATATATTATATGTTAGTAAAAAAAAAATCACTCACGACAATCAAGTGGAATTTATTCCAGGTTGCAAGTGTTGTTCAATATTTGAAAATCAATTAAATATGATACATCACATTAGCAAAAGAAAGAACAAGGACCATGTAATCATTTCAATAGATTCAGAAAAAGCACTTAACAAAGTGCAACATCCATTCATGATAAAAACCCTCAATAAAGTAGGTTTAGAGGGAATAGACCTCAACATGATAAAGGCTGTGTATGAAAAACCCACAGCAAATATCAATCTCAATAAGGAAAAACTGAGAGCATTTCCTCTAGGTCAGTAATCAGAGCAATCAGACAGCAAAAAGAAAAGACATCCAAAATGGCAAGGAAGAAGTAAAATTTCCACTATTTGCAGATGACATGATACTATATATAGAAAACCTGTAAGATGCCACAAAAAACTCCTAGAACTGATGAGTGAATTTAGTAAAGTCCCAGGATAACAAAATCAATGTACATAAATCTGTTGCATTTCTATATAGCAGTAGTGAAGCAGCAGAAAGAAAAATTAAGCAATCAATCTCACAAGTGCACCAAAAATAATAAGATACCTAAGAATAAACCTAACCAAAGAGGTGAAAGACCTGTACTCTGAAAACTATAAAACAGTGAGGAAAGAAATGGAAAAGGAGACAAAGAAATGGAAAGACATTCCATGCTCATGAGTTGGAAGAAAAAATATTGTTAAAGTGTATATACTACCCAAAGCAATCTATATATTTGATTCAATTCCTATCAAAATACCACCAGTATTTCTCACAGAACTAGAATAAACAATCCTGACACTTGTATGGAACCACAGGAGTCCCCAGATAGCCAAAGCAACCCTGAAAAAGCAAAGCAAAGCTGGAGGCATCACGTTCTGGACTTCAAATTCTATTACACAGCTGTAGTGATCAAAACAGTATGGTTCTGAAACAGAAATAGGCACATAGATCAATAGAACAGAATAGAAATACCAAGAAAGGAATGGATTAAATAACTAAACATGAGATCTGAAACCATAAAAATCCTAGAAGAGAACACAGGAAGTAACTTCTTTGACATCAGGCATAATTACTTCTTTCCATATATGTCTTCTGAGGCAAAAGGGAAAAAAAGCAGGGAAAAAAAAGCAAAAATAAACTATTGGTACTACATTAGAATAAAAACTTCTGCACTGTGAAGGAACCAACAAAACTAAAAAGCAACCCATTGAATGGGAGAAGATATTTGCTAATGACATATCTGATAAAGGGTCAGTATCCAAAATGTATAAAGAACTTATAAAATTCAACACCCATAAAACAAATGATCCAATGAAAAAAATAGGTAGAAGACACGAATAGACAGTTTCCCAAAGGAGACAGACAGATGGTGACCAGACACATGAAGAGATGCTCAACATCACTCATCATCAGAGAAATGTAAATCAAAACTACAATGAGATATCATCTCACACCACTCACACCAGATATCACCTCACACTTCAAGAGACTACAGGTGTTGTTGAGGGTGTGGAGAGCGGGGAACCCTCTTGCACTATGATGGGAATGCAAACTGGTGCAGACACCCTCTAAAGCAGCAAGAAGTTTCCTCAAAAAGTTAAAAATAGAACTACCCCAGGACCCATCAATTTCACTTCTTGTTATTTACCCAAAGAATGCCAAAATACTAATTCAAAGGGATACATGTCTCCTGATATTTAAAGCAACATTATCTACAATAACCCAATTATGGAAACAACCCTAGTGCCCATTGACTGTTGAATGGATAAAGAATGTTTGTGTGTGTGTGTGTGTGTGTGTGTGTGTGTGTGTGTGTATACACACAATGGAATATTACTCAGCCATAAAAAATGAAATATTGTCATTTGCATGTATGAAGTTAGAGCGTATAATGCTAAGCGAAATAAGTCAGTCAGAGAAAGACAAATATTATAGGTTTTCACACATATGTGGAATTTGGCAACAAAAACCAGCAATGGAAAAAGAGAGAGAGAAAGAGACAAATTAATGGAATATTACTCAGCCACCAGAAAGTATGAATACCCAGATTTTGCATCAACATGGATGGGACTGGAGGAGATTATGCTAAGTGAAATAAGTCAAGCAGAGAAAGTCAATTATCATATGGTTTCACTTATTTGTGGAACATAAGGAATAGTAGTATTGAGGACATTAGGAGAAGGAAGGGGAAAATGAAGGGGGGAAATCAGAGGGGTAGGTGAACCATGAGAGACTATGGACTCCAAGAAACAAACTGAAGGTTTTAGAAGGGAAGGGCGTAGGGGGATGGGTTAGCCTGGTGACGAGTATTAAGGAGGGCACGTGTTGCATGGAGCACTGGGTGTTATATGTAAACAATGAATCTAGGAACACTGTATCAAAAACTAATGATGTACTGTATGGTGACTAACATAGCACAATAATAATAGTAATAAAAGAAACAAATTCTTAACTATAGAGAACAAACTGGTGGTTGCCAGAGGGAAGGTGGGGAGGTGGGTGGGATGGGTGAAACAGGTGATGGTAATTAAGAGTACATTTATCATTATGAACACTGAGTAATATATAGAATTGTTCAATCACTATATTTTACACCTGAAACTAATATAAGACTATATGTTAACTATACTGGAATTAAGATTCAAAACTTAATTTAAAAGTATGTTCATGGCAACATTTAAACTAATGTTTCTTGGCCTTGAGAAGTTGTCCCATAAAAATTTTTAAAAAAATATCTTATTTATTTATTTGACACAGAGAGAGAGACAGAGAGAGAGAGAGAGATCACAAGTAGGCAGAGAGGCAGGCAGAGAGAGGGGGAAGCAGGCTCCCTGCTGAGCAGAGAGTCCAATGCGGGGCTCAATCCCAGGACCCTGAGATCATGACCTGAGTTGAAGGCAGAGGCTTAACCCACTGAGCCACCCAGGTGGCCCCCATAAAATTAACCACCACAGCTATCAACCTAATTTCTTCTTGACAGTGGAATCACACTTGGTTATGTAAACAATGGGGCTACAAATGCATCCTAATTTTTTTCAACTTTCCTGAATTAATAAAGAAATTTCAGTGGGGTGACTTCCTAATTGAATACTTTCTGTCTTTACCTATTTCTTTGTGTCCCTTAACTTCTTAACATAGTGTTTTCCTGAGTCCTTTTACCCATGCTATCTACTAAGATGGGCGCTTTGGCTCAATGAGGAGCCAGTATTACATGCACACCTAAAAGACTTTTTCTTGACTTCACTGAGTTGGTCACCCAGCACCCCATCTTATGGTGGCTTCCCTTGACTGCTCTGCATGTTGAGCCCCAAGTTTCTTTTTAATAATTTTATTATTAAAATATGTTTGACATATGTTATATTAGTTTCAGGTGTACAACATAGAGATTTGACATTTCTATACATTACACAGTGCTCACCATGATAAGTGTATTGTGTCTTCATGTCCTCTACATTTTGAATTGCCAACATTTTCTGATTTATTGAGAATTCTTCACTAGATTAAAGAAAATTTCTCAATAGATTGAGGAAGGATAATTAATTCTATCACCAGATAGAGTTAGAGCCATTTTATATTTTTCTTGCCCTATTGCTAAAAGACAATTTAGAGACTGACTTCCATAATGGTAGAGTAAGGAACATGGCAAAATATCACTCCCCAAACAACTTAACTGGAGAATATTATTTTTAAAAATAATTTGCGGTCTCTGACAATGATCCTGACATACAATAAATGGAGAAATAGTAATTCAAGAAGATATACTACATTGAGATTAAGAGCAGTGATAGTCTGTGGCTACACTTGAACCACAGCTTGCTCATTTTTTTCCTCCCAGCTATTATGGAAACTAATCTGGGCATACTACTCATGACAGATGTACCCAGGAAATATGAGGTTTCCTCTTCTCCCACCTCCCAGCCTAGAGTTATGGTTTTACCCCAGGATAAGCAGGAAACTGGCATTTCTCATCTCCCCCAGCCCTGTGTTGCTGAAGCACTATTCCTGATAGGCCTTGCCAAGAAGACTGAGATCTTTGTCTCCACCTACTTATAGGGTAGAAGATCTATTCCAGGGGAAGCAGACTGAGAACACAGGTCTGATCAACCCCACTCAAAATTGTTTGTAGGGTGGAATACCCATGCCAGAAGGGGCAAGCCAAGAAGAATAGGGTCTCCTACTGCCTCAATGCCCATGCATAGAATAGAAGTGTGTCACTCTGGGATGCTCTATCACTCCAGCTCCTGTACAGAGGTTTTGTGCAAGGAGAATGGAAAACCATAAGGATGAATAACTCAGTAGTTCTGTCTAAGGGGACTCACTTTATTTGGAACAGAGCATAAAGAATTCCATGCCTAAGGATATTGTTAAAAATAATGGGTATCTTGGGTGCCTGGCCTGCTCAGTCAGTAGAGCATGTGACTCTTGCTATGGGGGTCATGAGTTCAAGCCCCACGTTGGATCTAGTGCTTACTTAAAAAATAATGGAGATCTTGTTGTAGAGCAATTAGGAGAGCACTCACAACTCCATTTTATTAGTAGCAACAAGTGAAATGGCAAAGCAATCAGAAATTTTACAGAGAGAATTAGGAAAAGGAAAGCTAAGAAGACCTGTCTGGGATCATGGCCAAGCCTGGGGTCAGGAAGGCTGTGCATAAGCACTATCCTATACCTACTTAGGAGCAATTAGAGTAGACAGAAGAAAGCCTTGAAAACATTCCTCAGACTTCACACAGATCTATGAACCAAGAGTGCAAGTCTCATTGACTAAATACTGGCTGAATAATCTACTCTGCTATAGAAACAACTCCCAGGAAGCCAGGCTTAAAATTGAAATCACAAGTACCCATGACAGTTAGAAGAATATATGCGTGCTCAAAACTGTGTTCTCTTAGAAATTATTGGAAGGGGCGCCTGGGTTGCTCAGTGGGTTGAGGTATCTTCCTTTGGCTCAGGTCATGATCTCAGGGTCCTGGGATTGAACCCCGCATTGGGCTCTCTGCTCAGCAGGGAGCCTGCTTCCTCTTCTCTCTGCCTGCCTTTCTGCCTACTTATGATCTCTGTCAAGTAAATAAATGAAACCTTAAAAAAATAAGTTATTGGAAGGACAAAATTCAAGCTAATAGTCCCTGATTCTAAATTAACATGTATATTGTAAGCCCTAGAGCAACCACTAGACAACTATTTAAAAAAACAATAAAAATTATTAATTATTAATATAATTGAGATTTATTCTAGAAAATGTCCAGTTAATGTGAAAGAAAATCATTACAAAAGAATAGAGTAACAAACAAAAGAAAAAGCAAAATGGCAGATGTAAATCCAAATCCATGCATATCAGTTAAGTGTGAATGGATTAAACAATCCAATCAAAAGAAAGAAAGGGATTTTCAGGTTGGGTTAGAACAACAATGACAGGGGCACCTGGGTGGCTCAGTTGGTTAAGCATCTGACTCTTGGTTTCAGCTCGGGTCATGATCTCAGGGTCATGGGGTCAGCCCTAAGTTGGGCTCTGCCTCAGGCTCCCCACTGGGCAGGGAGTCTGCTTAAGGTTCTCTTTCTCCTCTCTTGCTCCCATTGCCCCTCCCTCTTATTGGCTTTCTCTCTCTAAAATAAATGTGAATATTTTTTGAAAATATCAACAATGGGGGGATGGGTGAGCCTAGTAGTGGGTATTAAGGAATGCACGTATGCATGGAGCACTGGGTATGATGCATAAACAATGAATCTTAGAACACTGAAAAAAATTTTAAAAAATCAACAATGACAAATCCAATCACATACAGTCTACAGAAAGGCACATTTTATTTTAATTTTTTAAAAAAGACTTATTTATTTATTTTAAAGAGAAAAAGAGAGCATGTGTGTGAACAGGGAGAGGAACAGAGAGAGAAGAAGAGAGACTCTCAAGAAGACTCCATGCTGAGCATAGAGCCTGATATGGGGCTCGATCTCATGATCCCAAGATCATGACCTGAGCTGAAACCAAGAGTTGGACTCTTGACCAACTGGACCACCCAGGCGCCCCTATAGAAGATACATTTTAGATGCAAAAAATGCAAAACAGTGGAAAGTGAAAAGACATAAATAGATATACCATGCAAACAGCAGTCATAAGCCACCTGGAGTGGCAATACTAATATTAGGCAAAATTCATTCTAAAATATGTTGCTAGAGATAAAGAGTGGCATTTCATAACAATAAAATAGACAATTTATTGGGATGATTAACAATAGTACATATATATGCATTTAGAAATAGGGCCCAAAATGCACGAGTCAAAACCTTTCAGAATCAAAAGGAGAAATAGACAAACAACAATAATGGTAGGAGATTTTAATAAGTTACTCAAAATAATGGCTAGAACAATTAAACAAAAGACTAACCAGAAAATAGGACATTTGGACAATACTATAAACCAATTAAATCTAACAGATACTTATAGAACACTACCAAATAACAACAGAATACACATTCTTCTCAAGGCCACATGGAACATTCTCCAACATAGACCATATTTTAGGCCAAAATCATCCTGAAATAAATTTGAAAGGATTAAAATCATACAAATTGATTCTACAACCACAGTGGGGTGAGATTAGAAATAAATAACAGAAAGAAGTGGAGCCTGAGTGACTCAGTTGGTGGGATATCCAACTCTTGGTTTTGGCTTAGGTCATGATCTCAGGGTTGTGGAATCAAGGCCTGTGTTAGGTTCCATGTCCAGCATGGAGCCTGCTTGGGATTCTCCCTTCCCCTCTAATCCTCTCTCACCTCTCTCTCTCTAAAAAAAAAAAAATAATAACAGAAAGTAAATTGGGAAATTCACAAATATGTGGAAATTAAACAACATGCTCCAAAATGTCCAAAAGGTCAAAGAAAAAATAAGGAGAAAAATAGAAAATACATTGACATGGATAAAACATTTCATAAATTGAAATTCAAAATAAAATTTCGAAATTAAAATTAAAAAATGTAAGAAAGTAAGTTTCTTTCTTCAGAAAGAAACTTGTATCTGTAAATACCTGTATTAAAAAAGAAAAAAGTTCTCACATAATTAGTTTAACTTTCACCTTAAGGAACTAGGAAAAGAAGCACAAACTAAATCTGAAGCGAACAGATGGACTGAAATAATAAAGACTATAATGGAGGGACACCTGGGTGGCTCAATTGGTTAAGTATCTGCCTTCAGAGCAGGTCATGATCATAGGGTCCTGGGACGGAGTCCCCCGTTGGGCTCCTTGCTCAGTGGGGATCCTACTTCTCCCTCTGCCTGCCAGCTCCCCCAGCTTGTGCTCTCTCTTTCTGATGAAAGAATAAATAAATAAAATATTTTTAAAATAAAGATTTTAATGGAAATAAGTGGAATGCAGAATAGGAAAACAGCAGAGAAAATCAGATACTTCTGATTTTTTTTCTTTAAAAAAGAGGGTTTTGAAGGGTCAGGGGTGGGAGGTTGGGGGAACAGGTGGTGGGTAATGGGGAGGGCACGTTTTGCATGGAGCACTGGGTGTTGTGCAAAAAGAATGAATACCGTTACGCTGAAAAAATAAATAAAATGGAAAAAAAATCAGAGTATCTTCTTTGATAGTATCTTCTTTGGAAAAAAAATCAATAAAATTGACACACTTTTGGCTAGACTGATCAAGCAAAAAGAGAGACAACTCAATTTAAAAAATCAGACACATGAAAAAATGCTCAATATCAGGGAAATAAAAATCAAAAGCACAATGAGATACCACCTCACACCAGTCAGAATGGTTAAAATTAACAACTCAGATAAAACAGATGTTGGAGAGGATGCAGAGAAAGGGGAGCCCCTTACAGTGCTGGTGGGAATGCAAACTGGAAAACAGTATGGAGTTTCCTCAAAAAGTTAAAAGTAAAACAACCTTATGGCCCAGCAATTGCACTACTAAGTATTTATCCAAAGGATACAAATATAGTGATGTGACGGGGCATGTGCACCCCAATGTGTATAGCAGCAATGTTCACAATACCCAAAATATGGAAAGAACCCAGATGTCCATTGATGGATGAGTGGATAAAGAAGTTGTGATATATATAATGGAATACTATTCAGCCATCAAAAGAATAAAATCTTGCCATTTGCAATGATGTGGAACTAGAGTGTGTTATGCTAGTGAAATAAGTCAGTCAGAGAAAGATAAATACCGTATGATTTCATTCATATGTGGAATTTAAGAAACAAAGCTGATGAACATAGGGAAAGGGAAGGAAAAATAAAATGAGATAATAACACAGAGAGAGGCAAGCCATAGCAGATTCTTGACAATAGAGAACAAACAGAAGGTTGCGGGAGGGGAGGTGTGGGGGAGAGTGGGGTAATTGGGTGATGGGTATTAAGGAGAGCACATGATGTAATGAGCACTGGGTGTTACATGCAACTGATAAATCACTAAGTTCTAATCCTGAAATTAATAAAATCAGAATGAATGAGGGGACATCTCTATTAACCTCACAGAAATTTAAAAGGATTATATGCGAATATAATGAACATTATATTGCAACAAATCAGAAAAATTAGATGAAATAGTTTAATGTTAGAAAAACTCAAAATACCAAAACTAACTCAAAATACCAAAACTACCTCAAAACTAACTATAATAAGAGATCAAATTAGTAATTTTAAAACTTCCCACAATTGGGGCATCTGTGTGGCTCAGTCGGTTAAGCCTCTGCCTTTGGTTTGGGTCATGATCCTAGGTCTTGGGATGGAGCCCAGCATCCAGCTCCCTGCAGGGAGCCTGCTTCTCCTTCTCCCTTTGCCCCTCCCCCTGTTTGTGTTCTCTCTCTCTCTCTCTCTTTGCCAAATAAATAAAGAAATTCTTTAAAGAAAGATAAAACTTCCCACAATGAATATCTTGGGCTAAGATGATTTTACTGGTAAAACCTAACAAATATTGAAAGAATTAATAACAAAATTTCACAGTCTTCCAAAAAAGAGAAAAGAGGGAACACTTCTAAACTCTTTTTATGGGACCAGTACTACTCTGATACCAAAATCAGACAAAAACATTACAAGAAAAGCAAAACAAATATTAATAACATTTATGAATATAGATACAAAAATCTTCAGAAAAATTGCATGCAATCACATGTCTTAGTCTGCTTGGGCTGCTAAAATAGAATACCATAGACTGGGTGCCTTAAACAACAAATGTTTATCTCTCGCAGTTATGGAGCCTGGGAAGCCCAAGGGCACTTTGACTAAGATCAAAGTGCCAGCAGATTCAGTGCCTGTTGAGAGCGCTTACTGTTTTATAGATGGTCTTCTTCTCGCTGGTCCTTGCATGATGGAAGGGGTGAGGGAACTCTCTGGGGTCACTTTTAGAAGGGCACTGTTGTCATTCATGAGGACTTTCCCTTCATGAACTAACCACCTGTTAAAGTCTCCACCTCCATATACCATCACACTGAGGATTAGGTTTCAACATATGGATTCGGGGGTGGGACACAAACATTCAGTCAATAGCACATGTTTAATAAGAACCATCATCACTGTCCTATCCAAACAGATGATCAAAACTATGATTAGAGAACAGAATATAACAGAACAAACTGTCCTCTAACTCACTATGGGGGCCTTATTGACTCACTTTCTGAATGTCAAACATATCTGTAATTTTGTTTTTTCTCTGAAAGATTTGGCTGCTGATGGAAGCAGTTCAACTTGTCTAAGGAGGAACCAAAAAAAAATAATTACAAGAGATTCCAGTTTTTCTTGCTTCAACCCTTGCTTCCTTTACTTTTTTTCCTCTTATTTTATCTATTCAACCTTTCTTTTTTTTTTTTTTTCTTGGTTGCGTTCCAGCAAAAAATTTTTTTTCCATTTTATTTATTTTTTCAGCGTAACAGTATTCATTCTTTTTGCACAACACCCAGTGCTCCATGCAAAACGTGCCCTCCCCATTACCCACCACCTGTTCCCCAACCTCCCACCCCTGACCCTTCAAAACCCTCAGGTTGCCCCAACCTCCCACCCCTGACCCTTCAAAACCCTCAGGTTGTTTTTCAGAGTCCATAGTCTCTTATGGTTCGCCTCCAACCTTTCTTTTTTGTTATAGTTCCCCATTCCCCAACCTTGACAAACAACAAATACAAAAACAGCTCTCAAAGAACTATTTTGACAGCTGATAGAATGAGATTATACTGAGGATTTGAGCAAGACATAATGAAAACTGGAACAAATTCCCATCCATTACAACCATATGTTTGTATCAGTTAAAGAAACTAAAACCTGGGACATACCACAGTCCTGTTTTTCTCTTCTCCTTTCCCTATAAAAAACTCAATTATGGGGGCGCCTGGGTGGCTCAGTGGGTTAAAGCCTCTGCCTTCGGCTCAGGTCATGATCCCAGGGTCCTGGGATTGAGCCCCGCATCGGGCTCTCTGCTCAGTAGGGAGCCTGCTTCCCCCTCTCTCTGCCTGTCTCTGTGCCTACCTGTGATCTCTGTCTGTCAAATAAATAAATAAAATCTTAAAAAAAACCTCAGTTATGCTTTCAGCTGAGAGAGTTACTTGGCCTTTATGTGATGATCATCATCTGGATAAACCTTATTTGAATCACTTTAACTGTATATTTTTCTCAACAAGCTTTATCACTAATTAGACCCCAATTTTCTATCTACCAAAGCAAAGAGTTCTACAGGATCACTTTATAAGCTACTACTAGTTAGTTGCTAGACTGCATCCTCACTAGTTAAATAAGTGCATGTACTACAACAATACTGAAAACCAAGCTCTATAGAAATTTGTGTCCTTTTTTCAGTTTAGTCAACAGTCTAGTATATTTAATAAGGGAGAAAAAGTGTATTAGCTTAGAAAAGACAAGTTTCTCCTTCAAATAATCTTTTTAAAAATTTTTATTTTATTTTTTCATTGTTCCAAGATTCATTGTTTGTGCACCACACCCAGTGCTTCATGCAATACATGCCCTCTTTGATACCCACTACCAGCTTCATCCATTCCCCAAACCCCTCCCTTTCAAAATCCTCAGTTTGTTTCTCAGAGTCAAATAGTCTTTTGATTAATACAGGGGCTGGTATAGTAACTTAACAGTGTTGGAGACCTAAGCTCCTTCCATCTGGTTGTCTCTTCCATCTTTTGGATGTTGAGATCTGTTTCTGGAATGGTGGAGTGAAGACTTCAGTGAACACACTTCCCCACAAAAGAAATGTAAATAACTGGAAAAACGATCAAAACCAATCATTTTAGAACTCTGGAAATTAACCAAAGTCACAGAATAAACTGAAAAGCATTTAATGAAGAAAAACTACTGGATAACCATAAGAACATCATTGTTTCTGTAGCATCTTAACTTGGGGCTTCTCACACCACATCCCCAATCAGGTGGTGTGGTAACCATGAAAAATCAGCCTTGCTGCTAACAAAAAGGAATGACCTTTTTAAAGAGTTCTGTGAACAGTTCCTTCCTTAGACCACAGTCAATATTTTGACCAGACTCTAAGTTCCCTGGAAAAGTTCCATCTCCATGGTGTTGTTTCTATTTGATCTCACTTAGAGCTCAGTTTTGTATTAAAAAAATTCTCACGGATTACTGAAAACAATAGCAATTATCTGGGACTGTTAACATCACAGGTGCCTAGCCTGTGATTTCAGCTGGGACAAACAAGAGACTGGCTCAAAATTTAAGTTAGAACTAGAGAACTAGACAGCCATAGGGCACTTGATAAAGCTCTAATGTGTTTCTGGAATCTAGGAGGTTGTACATGTGCAGAGCTGTGTGCATGCCCAAGAAAAGGCTGAGGAAGCCCCAGGTGCCTCATCTCTGACTGACCTTGAGGCCCTGCACAGCAGGAAGTAAAAGCTAATTCTGACTTGTAAACTCCCTGAAGTTTCAAGATATGCTTTCACACACAGATCCTTTTGAGGAATGAATGGAAGACCTGCTAGCTCAGGACATTTAAGAAAATAGATCTCTTTCTTTTTCCATTTCTATTTTAGAAATGCCATATGATCCAATAATTCCACCACTGGGTATTTACTCACAGAAAATTAGGACACTAATTCAAAGGGATACACACGTCCCCATGTTTTTTGCAGCATGATTTACAATAACCAAGATATGGAAGCAACCTAAGTGTCTATCAATACATGAATGGAAAAAGAAGATATGAGATTATATGTATGTATAACATATATATACACACACATATATATACATGTATATAAAATATTTGTATATATATGTATATATATATATATGTACACACAAAATATTTGCACAGCCATCAAAAAGGGATGAAACCTTGTCATTTGTGAGATGGATGACCTTAGAGGGTATTATACAAAGTGAAATAAATAAGACAGAGAAAGACAAATACCATATAATTTCACTTATATGTATAATCTAAAAAACAAACAAATAGACTAATCAACAAACAAAACAAAAAGCAAATTCAGACCTGTAAATACAGAGAAAAAACTGAGGTTTGTCAGTGGGGAGGGGTGGGGGAAAGGGTAAAATGGGTGCAGGGTAGTGAGAGATATGGCTTCTAGTTATGAAATGATTAAGTCACAAAAATAAAAGTTACAGCATAGGGAATATAATTATTGATATTGTAATAATGTTTTATGGTGACAGAGGGTAGCTATACTTGTGGTGAGCATAGCATAATATATAAACTGTGCTGTATACCTGAAACTAATGCAACATTATGTGTGAACTATATTCAAAAAGATTTAAAGAAAATATTGACTGATCATTGGCTGACCACTGATCATTATCACTAAATGATACTGACCTAGAGATGACCCAAAGGAAGCCAAGCTCAAAATAAAAGCAGTAAAAAAAATTAAAACTATTGGCAGAGATCTCGATGATCACATCCTGCAGGGAATATAGAACCCACATATTCAGTATAGGAAAGTTGTTAAACAAGCAGTAACAGCAGCAAAAGCCCAAAGTAAAACAACAAACCAGAAGTAGAAGAGGTTTTAATTCCAGTTACTACAACATAGTATCTACAATGTAAAGTTTTTGACAAAACATTATGAGACATGCAAAGAACAGGAAAGTATGGCCCATACACCCAAAAAGAAGTAGTCAGTTGAAACTATCCCTGAGGTGGCCCAGATGGTGTACTTTGTAATCAAACACTTTTTAAATGTGTTCAAATAACTAAAGAAAACTGTGTCTAGAGAACAAAAGGAAAATATGACAGCTATGTGTTGTCACACAGGGAATAAGTATAGAGAGATAGAAATAATGATATAAAAGAGAACCGTATTTAGACTCTTGCCCTCCTTTGTATGACTGAAGATGTCTTGCCATCCTATGATTATTTCAGCTGGAAGGAAAAGGACAGGAAGAAAAAGAGGAAACTAAACAATTTGCTTTAATGGCATGATATAAAAGTTGTTTACAACACTTCTATTCATGACCCATTGGACTGAACTTAGTTACATGGGCACATCTAGCTGCAAATAAAGATAAGGAACATGAACTTTCATCACTTGACCGTGTTCCCAGTTATGATGTCTACTCTTTTTTTTTCCATTTTATTTTATTTTCCTTCTTTTCAGTGTTCCAAAATTCATTTTATATGCGCCACACCCAGTGCTCCATGCAATACATGCCCTCCTTAATACCCACCACCAGGCTCACCCAACACCACACCCCCTCCCCTCCAAAACCCTCAGTTAGTTTCTCAGAGTCCACAGTCTCTCATGGTTTGTCTCCCTTCTGATTTCCCCCAGCTCACTTCTCTCCATATCCTAATGTCCGTTGTGTTATTCCTTATGATCCACAAGTAAGTGAAACCATATGATAATTGACTCTTTCTGCTTGACTTATTTCACTCGTCATAATCTTTTCCAGTCCCGACCATGTTGATATAAAATTTGGGTATTCATCCTTTCTTATGGAGGCATAATACTCCATTGTATATATGGACCATATCTTCCATATCCATTTGTCCTTTGAAGGACATCATGGTTCTTTCCACAGTTTGGAGATGGTGGCCATTGCTGCTATGAACATTGGGGTACAGATGGCCCTTCTTTTCACTACATCTATATCCTTGGTGTAAATGCCCAGTAGTGCAATTGCAGGGTCATAGGATAGCTCTATTTATAATTTCTTAAGGAATCTCCACACCATTTTCCAAAGTGGCTACACCAATGTGCATTCCCACCAACATTGTAAGAGGGTTCCCCTTTTCCCACATTCTCTCCAACATTTGTTGTTTCTTGCCTTGCTCATTTTGGCCATTCTAATTGGTGTAAGGTGGTATCTCAATGTGTTTTTTTTTTAAATTTTTAATTTATTTCTTATTTTTTTTAATAAACATAAAATGTATTTTTATCCCCAGGGGTACAGGTCTGTGAATCGCCAGGTTTATACACTTCACAGCACTCACCATAGCACATACCCTCCCCAATGTCCATAACCCCCTCCCCCTCTCCCAACCCCACCTCTCCCCAGCAAGCCCGAGTTTGTTTTGTGAGATTAAGAGTCACTTATGGTTTGTCTCCCTCCCAATCCCATCTTGTTTCATTTATTCTTCTCCTATCCCCCTAAGCCCCCATGTTGCATCTCCACGTCCTCATATCAGGGAGATCATATGATAGTTGTCTTTCTCCAATTGACTTATTTCACTAAGCATGATACCCTCTAGTTCCATCCAGTCGGCGCAAATGGCAAGATTTCATTTCTTTTGATGGCTGCATAGTATTCCATTGCAAATATATACCACATCTTCTTTATCCATTCATCTGCTGATGGACATCTAGGTTCTTTCCACAGTTTGGCTATTGTAGACAATGCTGCTATAAACATTCGGGTGCACATGCCCCTTCAGATCACTACATTTGTATCTTTAGGGTAAATACCCAGTAGCGCAATTGCTGGGTCATAGGGTAGTTCTATTTTCAACATTTTGAGGAACCTCCATGCTGTTTTCCAGAGTGGTTGCACCAGCTTGCATTCCCACCAACAGTGTAGGAGGGTACGCCTTTCTCCGCATCCTCGCCAGCATCTGTCATTTCCTGACTTGTTAATTTTAGCCATTCTGACTGGTGCGAGGTGATATCTCACTGTGGTTTTGATTTGTATTTCCCTGATGCTGAGTGATGTGGAGCACTTTTTCATGTGTCTGTTGGCCATCTGGGTGTCTTTTTTGCAGAAATGTCTGTTCCTGTCCTCTGCCCATTTCTTGATTGGATTGTTTGTTCTTTGGGTGTTGAGTTTGCTAAGTTCCTTATAGATTTTGGATACTAGCCCTTTATCTGATATGTTGTTTGCAAATATCTTCTCCCATTCTGTCAGTTGTCTTTTGGTTTTGTTAACTGTTTCCTTTGCTGTGCAAAAGCTTTTGATCTTGATGAAATCCCAATAGTTCATTTTTGCCCTTGCTTCCCTTGCCTTGGCCGATGTTCCTAGGAAGATGTTGCTGCGGCTGAGGTCAAAGAGGTTGCTGCCTGTGTTCTCCTCAAGGATTTTGATGGATTCCTTTTTTACATTGAGGTCCTTCATCCATTTTGAGTCTATTTTCGTGTGTGGTGTAAGGAAGTGGTCCAATTTCATTTTTCTGCATGTGGCTGTCCAATTTTCCCAGCACCATTTATTGAAGAGGCTGTTTTTTTTCCATTGGACATGCTTTCCTGCTTTGTCAAAGATTAGTTGACCATAGAGTTGAGGGTCTATTTCTGGGCTCTCTATTCTGTTCCATTGATCTATGTGTCTGTTTTTGTGCCAGTACCATGCTGTCTTGATGATGACAGCTTTGTAATAGAGCTTGGAGTCCGGAATTGTGATGCCACCAACTTTGGCTTTCTTTTTCAATATTCCTTTGGCTATTCGAGGTCTTTTCTGGTTCCATATAAATTTTAGGATTATTTGTTCCATTTCTTTGAAAAAAAAATGGATGGTATTTTTGATAGGGATTGCATTAAATGTGTAGATTGCTTTAGGTAGCATAGACATTTTCACAATCTTTATTCTTCCAATCCAGGAGCATGGAACATTTTTCCATTTCTTTGTGTCTTCCTCAATTTCTTTCATGAGTACTTTATAGTTTTCTGCATATAGATTCTTAGCCTCTTTGGTTAGGTTTATTCCTAGGTATCTTTTCTCAATGTGGTTTTGATTTGAATCTCCTTGATGGCTAGTGATGATGAATATTTTTCATGTGCCTGATAGCCATTTGTATGTCTTTATTAGAGAAGTGTCTGGTCATGTCTTCTGCCCATTTTTTGACATGATTATCTGTTTTGTGTGTGTTGAGTTTGAGGAGTTCTTTATAGATCCTGGATTTCAGCCCTTTACTGTACTGTCATTTGTGAATATCTTCTCCCATTCCGTGGGTTGCCTCTTTGTTTCATTGACTGTTTCCTTTGCTGTACGGAAGCTTTTGATATTGATGAAGTCCCCAAAATTCATTTCGCTTTTGTTTCCTTTGCCTTTGGATACATATCTTGAAAGATGTTGCTATGGCCGATGTCAAAGAGGTTACTGCCTATGATCTCCTCTAAGATTCTGATGGATTCCTGTCTCATGTTGAGGTCTTTTATCCATTTCAAGTTTATCTTTGTGTATGGTGTAAGAGAATGGTTGAGTTTCATTCTCCTATGCATAGCTGTCCAATTTTTCCAACACCACTTATTGAAGAGACTGTCTTTTTTCCAATGTATATTTTTCCTGCTTTGTTGAAGATCAGTTGACCATAGAGTTGAGGGTCCATATCTGGGCTCTCTACTCTGTTCCACTGGTCTATATGTCTGTTTTTATGCAAGTACCATGCTGTCTTAGTGATCACAACTTTGTAGTAAAGCTTGAAATCAGGCAACATGATGCCCCCAGTTTTGTTTTTGTTTTTCAACATTTCCTTATTAATTCAGGATCTCTTCTGGTTCCATACAAATTTTAGGATTGTTTGTTCCAGCTCTTTGAAACATTCTGGTGGAATTTTGATCGGGATGTCATTGAAAGGATAGATCACTCTAGGCAGTATAGACATTATAACAATGTTTATTCTTCTGATCCATGAACATGGAATGGTCTTCTACCTTTTTGTTTCTTCTTCAATTTCTTTCATGAGTGTTCTGTAGTTTCTCGAGTACAGATCTTCTACCTCTTTGGTTAGGTTTATTCCCAGGTATCTTATGTTTCTTGGTGCTATAGGAAATGGAATTGATTCTCTAATTCCCCTTTCTGTATTTTCATTGTTAGTGTATAAGAAAGCAACTGATTTCTGTACATTGATTTTGTATCCTGTCACATTGCTGAATTGTGTATGAGTTCTAGTAGTTTGAGGGTGGAGTCTTTTGGCTTTTCCATATAAAGTATCATGTCATCTGTGAAGAGAGAGAGTTTGACTTCTTCATTGCCAATTTGAATATCTTTTTTTTTTTCAGTTACATGCCAATAAGCTAAGCAACCTAGATGAAATGCATGCATTCCTGGAAAACCATAAACTCCCAAAACTGAACCAGGAAGAAATTGACAACCTGAATAGACCAATATCCAGCAACGAGATTGAAGCAGTGATCAAAAACCTCCCCAAAAACAAGAGCCCAGGACCTGACGGATTCCCTGCGGAATTCTACCAAACTTTCAAAGAAGAAATAACACCAATTCTCCTGAAGCTGTTTCAAAAAATTGAAGCAGAAGGAAAACTTCCAGACTCTTGATGAAGCCAGCATTACCCTGATCCCCAAACCAGGCAAAGACCCTACCGAAAAGGAGAATTTCAGACCAATATCACTGATGAATATGGATGCTAAGATTCTCAACAAGATCCTAGCAAACAGGATCCAGCAGCACATTAAAAAGATTACCCACCATGGCCAGGTGGGATTCATTCCTGGGTTACAAGGATGGTTCAGCATTCGCAAATCAATCAATGTGATAGAACAAATCAATAAGGGAAGAGAGAAGAATGACGTGGTCCTCTCAATTGATGCAGAAAAAGCATTTGACAAAATCCAGCATCCGTTCCTGATGAAAACGCTTCAAAGTATAAGAATAGAGGGAACATTCCTGAACTTCATAAAATCTATCTATGAAAGACCCACAGCAAATATCATCCTCAATGGGAAAAAGCTTGCAGCCTTCCCGTTGAGATCAGGAACACGACAAGGATGCCCACTCTCACCAATCTTGCTCAACATAGTATTAGAAGTTCTAGCAACGGCAATCAGACAACAAAGGGAAACAACATGTATCCAAATTGGCAATGAAGAAGTCAAACTCTCTCTCTTCGCAGATGATATGATTCTTTATATGGAAAACCCCAAAGACTCCACCCCCAAACTACTAGAACTCATACAGCAATTCAGTAACATGGCAGGATACAAAGTCAATGTACAGAAATCAGTGCCTTTCTTATATACTAACAATGAAAATAGAGAAAGGGAAATTAGAGAATCGATTCCATTTACTATAGCACCAAGAACCATAAGATACTTGGGAATAAACCTAATCAAAGAGGTAAAGGATCTGTACTCGAGGAACTACAGAACACTCATGAAATAAATTGAAGAAGACACGAAAAGATGGAAGACCATTCCATGCTCTTGGATCGGAAGAATAAACATTGTTAAAATGTCTATACTGCCTAGAGCAATCTATACTTTTAATGCCATTCTGATCAAAATTCCACCCGTATTTTTCAAAGAGCTGGAGCAAATAATCCTAAAATTTGCATGGAATCAGAAGAGACCCCGAATTGCTAAGGAAATGTTGAAAAACAAAAACAAAACTGGTGGCATCACGTTACCTGATTTCAAGCTTTACTACAAAGTTGTGATCACCAAGACAGCATGGTACTGGCATTAAAAACAGACACATAGACCAGTGGAACAGAGTAGAGAGCCCAGATATGGACCTTAAACTCTATGGTCAAATAATCTTCAACAAAACAGGAAAAAATATACAGTGAATACCTCTTATTTCCTTCTGTTGTCTGATTGCTGTTGCTAGGACTTCTAGTACTATGTTGAACAAGAGTGGCAAGAGTGGGCATCCTTGTAGTGTTCCTTATCTCAAAGGGAAGGCTATCAGCTTTCCCCCATTGAGGACGATATTCCCTGTGGGTTTTTCATGGATGGATTTTATGAAGTTGAGGAATGTTCCCTCTATTCCTATACTTTGAAGCATTTTAATCAGGAACGGATGCTCTATCTTGTCAAATGCTTTTTCTGTATCAATTGAGAGACCCATTTGGTTCTTCTCTCTTTTCCTACTGATTTGTTCTATCACATTGATTGATTTGCGAATGTTGAACCACTCTTGCATCCCAGGGATAAATCCCACCTGGTCATGTTGGATAAACTTTTTAATGTACTGTTGGATTCTATTAGCCTGGATCTTGTTCAGAATCTTACCATCCATATTAATCAGGGATATTGGTCAGAAATTCTCCTTTTTGGTGGGGTTTTGCCTACTTTGGGGACTAGGGTGATGTTGACGTCATGAAAAGAGTCTGGAAATTCTTCTGCTTCAATTCTTTGAAACAACTTCAGGAGAATAGGTATTATTTTTTCTTTGAAATTTCGTAAAATTCTCAAGGGAATCTGTCAGGTCCTGTGCTCTTGTTTTGGGGAAGTTTTTGACCACTGCTTCAATCTCGTTACTAGATATTGATCTATTCAGGTTGTCAATTTCTTCCTGATTCAGTTTTGGGAGTTTATAGTTTTCCAAGAATGCATCCATTTCGTCCTGATTCCTTAACTCATTGGCATAAGTGTTGATAACAATTTCTGATGATTGTTTCTATTTTCTTGGTGTTAGTTGTGAACTCTCCCTTTTCATTCATAATTTTATTAATTTGGGTCCTTTCTCTTTTCTTTTGGATTAGTTTGGCCAATGGTTTATTGATCTATTGATTCTTTCAACAAAGCAGCTTCTAGTTTTGTTGATGTGTTCTAGTTTCTATCTCATTGATCTCTCCTCAATCTTGATTATTTCCCTTCTTGTGTGTGGGGTTGGTTTAATTTTTTCTTTTTTCGATTTTATTTATTTGAGAGACAGAGATCACAAGTAGGCAGAGAGGCAGGCAGAGAGAGAGAGGGAACAGGGTAGAAGCAGGCTCCCCGCTGAGCAGAGAGCCCGATGCGGGACTCGATCCCAGGACCCTGGGATCATGACCTGAGCCGAAGACAGCGGCTTAACCCACTGAGCCACCCAGACGCCCCGGGGTTGGTTTAATTTGTTGTTGATTCTCCAGTTCTTTAAGGTGTAAAAACAGCTGGTGTATTCTCAATTTTTCAGTTTTTTTTGAGGGAGACTTGGATAGCTATGTATTTCTCCCTTAGGACCACCTTTGCTGTATCCCATAGATTTTGGACGGAAGTGTCTTCATTCTCATTGGTTTCCATGAAGTGTTTAAGTTCTACTTTGATTTCCTGGTTGATCCAAACATTCTTAAGCAAGGTGGTCTTTAGCTTCCAGGTGTTTGAATTCCTCTCAAACTTTTTCTTGTGGTTGCATTCCAGTTTCAAAGCACTGTGGTCTGAGAATATGCAGAGAATAATCTCAGTCTTTTGGTAATGGTTGGGCTATGATTTGTGACCCAACATGTGGTCTATTCTGGAGAAAGTTCCATGTGCACTCGAGAAGAATGAATATTCCATTGTTTTACAGTGGAATGTTCTGTATATATCTATGAAGTCCATCTGGTCCAATGTGTCATTCAATGCTCTTGTTTCTTTATTGATTTTCTGCTTGGTTGATCTGTCTATTACTGAGAGTGGTATGTTAAGATCCCCTACTATTAATGTCTTCATGTCAATATGACTCTTTATCTTGATTAACAGTTGTCTTAAGTAGTTGACTGCTCCTGTATTGGGGTCATACATATGTAAAATTGTTAGATCTTCTTGGTGGATAGACCCTTTAAGAATGATGTAGTGTCATCAGAGGAATCAAGATGGAGGAGAAGTAGCAGGCTGAGATGACATCAGGTAGCAGGAGATCAGCTAGATAGCTCATCAAACCATTTGGAACAACTACAAATCCAACAGGAGATCGAAGAGAAGAAGAGCAACAATTGTAGAAACAGAAAATCGACCACTTTCTGAAAGGTAGGACAAGAGGAGAAGTGAATCCAAAGCGGTGGGAAGATAGACCATAGGGGAAGGGGCCAGCTCCCGGCAAGTGGCAGAGCAAAGGAGCACAAAATCAGAACTTTTAAAAGTCTGCTCCACTGAGGGACATCGCTTCAGAGGCTAAGCCGGGGTGAAGCCCACATGGGGACAGCATGGCCTCAGGTTCTGCGGGGTCACAGAAGGATTGGGGGTGTCTGAGTGTTGCAGAGCTCTCAGGTATTAGAGCGGGGAAGCTGGCTTCAGAGACGGATTCAAGGAGTGAGCTCTCAACTCAGGGTTACCTTGAACCATGATCCATGGTACAGGCCACTGTTCTGTGAGCAAAGACCCTACAAGATCTGGGGTGACCCCCCGGAAGAGCTCAGGGATCAATGGGGATTGGAGATTCCAGGCTGGGCTGTGTGCCAGAGAAAGAGATATTTGGTTATAGGCTGGGTGAGCTCAGAGCGTGGCTGGAGGCCAGGGAGATGGGAGTGATTGAGCGCTTTTCTCTGAGGGTGCGCTGAGGAGTGGGGCCCCGAGCTCTCAGATCCTCTGGCTGGAGATTGGGAGGCCGCCATTTTCATTCCCATCCTCTGGAATTCTACGGAAAGCATTCAGGGAACAAACGCTCCAGAAAGTGAACCCAAGCAGATTACTTAGCCTGGCCCCTGGTAAGAAAGGTGTAATTCCACCTGGGGCAAAGTCACTTGAGAATCACTACAACAGGCCCCTCCCCCAGAAGATCAACAAGAAATCCAGCCAAGGCCAAGTTCACTTACCAAGGAGAACAATGGGATTCCAGAGGAGGAGAAAGCAAACAGGGAATTCATGGCTTTCTCCCCATGATTCTTTAGTCTTGCAAAGTTAAAAAATTAATATAATTTTATTTTTTTCTTCTGCTAATTTTTTTTAACTTTTACCCTTTCCTCTTTTAACGTTTTTTTTTTTTATTTGTTAATTTTCAGTATAACAGTGTTCATTGTTTTGGCATCACACCCAGCGCTCCATGCAGTATGTGCCCTCCCTATTAACCACCACCTGGTTCCTCAACCTCCCCCCCCCCCCGCCACCCCTTCATAACCCTCCGGTTGTTTTTCAGAGTCCATAGTCTCTCATGGTTCATCTCCCTTTCCAGTTTCCCTCAATTCCCTCTCCTCTCCATCTCCCCATGTCCTCCATGTTCTTTGTTATGCTCCACAAATAATCACATGAGACCATATGATACTTGACTCTCTCTGCTTGACTTATTTCGCTCAGCATAATTTCTTCCAGTCCCGTCCATGTTGCTACAAAAGTTGGGTATTCGTCCTTTCTGATGGAGGCATAATACTCCATTGTGTATATGGACCACATCTTCCTTATCCATTCATCCGTTGAAGGGCATCTTGGTTCTTTCCACAGTTTGGCGACCGTAGCCATTGCTGCTATGAACATTGGGGTACAGATGGCCCTTCTTTTCACTACATCTGTATCTTTGGGGTAAATACCCAGCAGTGCAATTGCAGGGTCATAGGAAAGCTCTATTTTTAATTTCTTCAGGAATCTCCACACTGTTCTCCAAAGGGGCTGCACTAACTTGCATTCCCACCAACAGTGTAAGAGGGTTCCCCTTTCTCCACATCCTCTCCAACACACGTTGTTTCCTGTCTTGCTAATTTTGGCCATTCTAACTGGTGTTAGGTGGTATCTCAATGTGGTTTTAATTTGAATCTCCGTGATGGCTAGTGATGATGAACATTTTTTCCCAGCACCATTTATTGAAGAGACTGTCTTTTTTCCATTGAATATTTTTTCCTGTTTTGTCGAAGATTATTTGACCATAGAGTTGAGGGTCCATATCTGGGCTCTCCACTCTGTTCCACTGGTCTATGTGTCTGTTTTTATGCCAGTACCACGCTGTCTTGGTGATCACAGCTTTGTAGTAAAGCTTGAAATCGGGTAACGTGATGCCGCCAGTTTTGTTTTTGTTTTTCAACATTTCCTTAGCAATTCGGGGTCTCTTCTGACTCCATACAAATTTTAGGATTATTTGCTCCAGCTCTTTGAAAAATATCGGTGGAATTTTGATCAGAATGGCATTAAAAGTATAGATTGCTCTAGGCAGTATAGACATTTTAACAATGTTTATTCTTCCAATCCAAGAGCATGGAACAGTCTTCCATCTTTTTGTGTCTTCTTCAATTTCTTTCATGAGTGTTCTGTAGTTCCTCGAGTACAGGTCCTTTACTTCTTTGGTTAGGTTTATGCCCAGGTATCTTATGGTTCTTGGTGCTATAGTAAATGGAATCGATTCTCTAATTTCCCTTTCTCTATTTTCATTGTTGGTGTATAAGAAAGGCACTGATTTATGTACATTGACTTTGTATCCTGCCATGTTACTGAATTGCTGTATGAGTTCTAGTAGTTTGGGGGTGGAGTCTTTGGGGTTTTCCATATAAAGAATCATGTCATCTACGAAGAGAGAGAGTTTGACTTCTTCCTTGCCCATTTGGATACCTTTTATTTCTCTTTGTTGTCTGGTTGCCATTGCTAGAACTTCTAATACTATGTTGAACAAGAGTGGTGAGAGTGGGCATCCTTGTCGTGTTCCTGATCTCAACGGGAAGGCTGCAAGCTTTTTCCCATTGAGGATGATATTTGCTGTGTGTCTTTCATAGATAGATTTTATGAAGTTCAGGAATGTTCCCTCTATTCCTATACTTTGAAGCGTTTTCATCAGGAACGGATGCTGGATTTTGTCAAATGCTTTTTCTGCATCAATTGAGAGGACCATGTGGTTCTTCTCTCTTCTCTTATTGATGTGTTCTATCACACTGATTGATTTGCGAATGTTGAACCAACCTTGCAACCCAGGGATGAATCCCACCTGGTCATGGTGGATCATCTTTTTAATGTGCTGCTGGATCCTGTTTGCTAGGATCTTGTTGAGAATCTTTGCATCCATATTCATCAGTGATATTGGTCTGAAATTCTCCTTTTCGGTAGGGTCTTTGCCTGGTTTTGGTGTCAGGGTAATGCTGGCTTCATAAAAAGAGTCTGGAAGTTTTCCTTCTGCTTCAATTTTTTGGAACAGCTTCAGGAGAATTGGTGTTATTTCTTCTTTGAAAGTTTGGTAGAATTCCCCAGGGAATCCGTCAGGTCCTGGGCTCTTGTTTTTTGGGAGGTTTTTGATCACTGCTTCAATCTCATTACTAGATATCGGTCTATTCAGGTTGTCAATTTCTTCCTGGTTCAATTTTGGGAGTTTGTAGCTTTCCAGGAATGCATGCATTTCATCTAGGTTGCTTAGCTTATTGGCATATAACTGTTGGTAAGAATTTCTGATGATTGTTTCTATTTCCTTGGTGTTCGTTGTGATCTCTCCCTTTTCATTCATAATTTTATTAATTTGGGCTTTCTCTCTTTTCTTTTGGATTAGTGTGGCCAATGGTTTATCGATCTTATTGATTCTTTCAAAAAACCAGCTTCTAGTTTCATTGATACGTTCTACTGTATCTCTCATTTCTACCTCATTGATCTCTGCTCTAATCTTGATTATTTCCCTTCTTGCATGTGGAGTTGGTTTGATTTGTTGTTGATTCTCCAGTTCTTTTTTTTTTAATTTTTTTTAAATTTATTTATTTATTTTTATTTGCTTATTTACAGCATAACAGTGTTCATTGTTTTGGCATCACACCCAGTGCTCCATGCAGTACGTGCCCTCCCTATTACCCACCACCTGGTTCCTCAACCTCCCCCCCCCCCCCCCCCCGCCGCCCCTTCATAACCCTCTGGTTGTGATTCTCCAGTTCTTTAAGGTGTAGAGACAGCTGGTGTATTCTGGATTTTTCAATGTTTTTGAGGGAGGCTTGGATGGCTATGTATTTCCCCCTTAGAACCGCCTTTGCTGTATCCCATAGGTTTTGGACCGAGGTGTCTTCATTCTCATTGGTTTCCATGAATTGTTTAAGTTCATCTTTGATCTCCTGGTTGATCCAAGCATTCTTAAGCAAGGTGGTCTTTAGGTTCCAGGTGTTTGAGTTCCTTCTGAACTTTTCCTTGTGATTGAGCTCCAGTTTCAAAGCATTGTGATCGGAGAATATGCAGGGAATAATGTCAGTCTTTTGGCATCGGTTGAGTCCTGCTTTGTGACCCAGTATGTGGTCTATTCTAGAGAAGGTTCCATGTGCACTTGAGAAGAATGAGTATTCTGTTGTTTTAGGGTGGAATGTTCTGTATATGTCTATGAGGTCCATCTGGTCCATGTTTCATTCAATGCTCTTATTTCTTTATTAATTTTCTGCTTCGATGATCTGTCTATTTCTGAGAGAGGCGTATTAAGATCTCCTACTATCATTGTATTCATATCAATATGACTCTTTATCTTGATTAATAGTTTTCTTATGTAATTGTGTGCTCCCATATTGGGGGCATAGATATTCACAATTGTTAGATCGTCTTGGCAGATAGTTCCTTTAAGAATTATGTAGTGTCCTTCTGTATCTCTGACTACAGTCTTTAGTTTAAAATCTAATTTATCTGATATGAGAATCGCTACCCCGGCCTTCTTTTGAGGCCCATTGGCATGAAAGATGCTTCTCCATCCCTTCACTTTCAGTCTGGGTGTATCACTAGGTTCAAAATGGGTCTCTTGTAGACAACATATGGATGGGTCCTGTCGTTTTATCCAATCTGCAACCCTGTGTCGTTTTATGGGCGCATTTAGGCCATTCACATTGAGAGTGATTATTGAGAGATAGGTTTTTATTGACATCGTGTTGCCTTTGAAGTCTTTCTGTCTATAGATTGTTTCTATATTTCTGTTCAATGATATCCTTAGGATTTTTTCTCTTTTATAGGACCCCCCTTAATATTTCCTGCAGTGTCGGCTTGGTGGTTGCATAGTCTTTTAAGCCTTGCCGGTCTTGGAAACTCTTTATCTCTCCATCCATTTTAAATGTCAGTCTTGCTGGATAGAGTATTCTTGGTTGCATGTTCTTCTCATTTAGTACTCTGAATATATTTTGCCAGCCCTTCCTGGCTTTCCAGGTCTCTGTGGAAAGGTCTGACGTTATTCTAATGGGCTTTCCTCTGTATGTAAGAAGCTTCTTTGTCCTAGCTGCTTTTAAGAGGGTCTCTCTTGAAACATAATTCCCCATTCTAACTATAAGGTGCCGTGAGGACTTTCGAGAATCTAAAATCTTGGGAGGAAATCTTTCTGCCTCTAGTACATGAACGTTGTTTCCATTCGTGAGATTGGGAAAATTTTCATAGACAACTTCTTCCACTATATCTTCTAGACTTCTTTCTTTTTCTTCCCCTTCAGGGATTCCAATAATTCTGATGTTGGAACGTTTCATGGCATCGTTTATTTCCCTGATTCTGTTTTCGTCGCTTCTGAGCTGTTTGTTGCAGGCTTCCTCCTGATCCTTTCTCTCTATCTGTTTGTCCTCCAGATCACTAATTCTATCTTCTGTCTCAGTTACCCTAGCTTTTAGAGAATTTAGATTGGATTGGAACTCATTGAGAGCATTTTGAACATCATCCCTGGTGGCTTTCAGTTCTGCCCTAACATTGTGAACATCATCCCTGGTGGCTTTCAGTTCTGCCCTAATCAATTCCGTTTGGTCATCCATGGCTTTCTCCAACCTAGCTATTGCCTGGATAATTGGTAGTCTGAATTCCTTTTCTGACATACTGTCTATGTCGATAGCCATTAGCTCTGTTGCAGAAGGCCCATCCTCTGTATTTTTCTTCTGTTGGGTATTCCTCCTCCTAGTCATTTTGGTAAGAGATGACTAAACAGATGCAGCTGGACTTATCGATTGTGGTGCAGTCAATGTGCACCCTGGAACCCTTCTGTGCAATCAGGATTCCCCACCCAAATAAGAGAAAAAAGAAAAGAAAAAGAAATAGAAAAGAAGAAAGAAAAAAAAGGGGAAAGAAAAAAGGAAAAAAAAAAGAGAGAGAGAGATAGGAAAAAAAGGGAAGATAAAAGAGAAGGCTCAGCCCAAATGGGCCACAAGGTAAGATTTGTGGAGTATACAAACAAAAACAGACAGACAAAAAGAGTGATAAAAGTATATGACAAGAGAAAAAAATATGTATATATAAGCAAAAAAAAAAAAAAAGGGAAGAACCTCATCAGAAAGAACCCCAAGTGGCACCTGGGTGGCTCAGTGGGTTAAGCCACTGCCTTCAGCTCAGGTCATGATCTCAGGGTCCTGGGATCGAATCCCGCATTGGGCTCTCTGCTCAGCAGGGAGCCTGCTTCCCTCTCTCTCTCTCTGCCTACTTGTGGTCTCTCTGCCTGCCTCTCTGCCTACTTGTGATCTCTCTGTCGAATAAATAAATAAAATCTAAAAAAAAAAAAAAAAGAAAGAACCCCAAGTATAAGATTTATATATTATCAGGACAAACACAAATTCACAGAAACACTGACAGAAGGAAAAATTGGGAGAGTGGTTATAGATTCTCAGTGTGGGTGAGGAAGGTTATTTTGATTCTTCCTGAAGGTATCTTGATGTTTTTGTTAAGGGACTCAACTTTCCTAAGTTACAGGGGGATTAGAAACTGGTTTGCCTATAGGGGTAGCATTGATTGGGGAAAGGGGATTACCTTGAAGTTTAACTCTATATGTATAGTAGAAAATAAAAATTAAAAAATAATAAACTAGACTAAACTAAGTTAAAATTAAAAAAGAATTAAAAAATAGAAAAACAAAAGAAAAACATGGGTGTATGTATCAAAAAGTTCAGGTTAGAAGGTTATTAAAGAATTTGATGTACTGGACATCTCAGTGTGATGGTAAATAGGTTAAAAAATTATCTGTATGTATAAAAAAAAAGAACCAGAATATTGGTAAAGAGTTAAAAATAAAAGTTGTATTTATGAAGTAGTGGTGGTTGTTCTCTTGTAGTCTTTTTTTTTTTCCTTCCTTCCTGGTTGGTTTTCTGGGGGAGGGGCCTGCCACGTGGGTTTTCAGACAATGATATTCCCTGAGTTAGGTCCTCCCACTCCCCTCAAGGGGGTGAGCTCTTTTTTTTTCAGGAAACTGTTTTTTTCAGCCTTTTGTTCTCTGGGGCTTTTTATGTTCTTTCATCTGCTTTCTCTCACCTTGACAGCTTTTGATGGTTTTTGGAGGTTTAGAGGACAGCAAACAGCACCCCAACCTCCCTCTCAGAGAGAAACCTCAGACTGTTTTGCAAAAGCTGCTGGCAGAGTCGGTTCTGAGTCACTGTCCCTGGGGATGCAGGAGCTCCTCGTTGTACCCAAAACCAGGGCAGCGGTGGCTGTCTAGGCAGCTCCAGACCTCCAGAGAGGTTCCAAGCAGAGATCACACACTGAGATTTTCCCGCTGTCCCGGGCTGGGAATGTCTGGTTTTTCTGGCTGCCAGAGCTCCAGGCTAGCGCCTATGAGCACCTATCCCAAGGGAGGGTGTGGGACGCGCGCGTTTCAGGATTGCCATCTGGCCAGGCTCCCAGCCCCTCACGGGAGCCAGACCCCACTCGTTCTCGGGTGCGCTGGCATTCAGGTCCACTGGCGGCTCAGGGACGGAGACCTGATTTCTCCGCCGCACTCTCTCTGGCTCCGCGCCAGGGGAGGCTGTCCTGGGTCCGGGGACTTAGGTCCCTGACCCTAACTGCCCAGTTTCCCACTATTACCCCCCGCTATCCTTTGCTGTTTGTTTTTTGAGTGCTTTCAACCAGACTCCAAGTTAATGCTGGTCCCCAGACGCAGAGCACTCTCGTGTTGGGGTGTTACTTTCCAATCGGTCACCTCTGGTGGCTCCCTCCCCCTTTTGTTTATCTTCCGATATCAGTCCGATGCTCCCAGTCTGCTTTACCTGCCACTGGCGTCTTCTGCTCCTGTAGAGATCCAGACGTGTATAATTCTGATCTCAGGCTGATTTCATGAGTGGTCGGAGTTCTTTGGTAGGTAATCAGCTCACTTTAGGGTACAGGTTGAAATGGTGCCTCCTCCTCCTTCCCCACCATCTTGACTCCAACCTCTTTTAACGTTTTTTAACCAGTTTATCTTAACAATACCTTTCATAAAAAAACTTTTAGAACCTTCATTATTATAGTCATATTTTATCCTTCATTGTATCTAACTTTATTTTTTCATATACACATAGGGTTTTTTCTTCTAAAAAAATTGGGGTACAACTTCTTCTAATAGATCAAAATACACCCAAAATCTAGCACAGGGCTTTGTTCTAGTCTCCAGCCTGAGAAAATTCTCTCCACTTTCTTTTTCTTTATTCTCCCAACCAACTTATCTTATTAACTCCTCTTTTAGAAATTAAAAAAAAAGTTTTCATCTTTATAGTCATAGCCCATCCCTGCATCATGTTTACACTTATATATGTTTTTCATTTTTTAAAAAATTGGGAGGTAGTTTCTCCTAAGAGACCAAAATACTCCCAAAATTAGGTGGGTGACCCTGTTCTATTCACCAGTCTAATATATATATTTTCTTTTTTATATTTTTTCTTTATTTTTTTATTTCTTCATTTTTTTTTCTGAACTTCCTTTTACCCCTTTCTTCCCCCCACAATTTGGGGTCTGTTCTGATTTGGTTAAAGCACATTTTCCTGGGGTTTGCCACTCTTTTTATATTTTATTCTCTCCTTCACATATTCTTATGTGGATAAAATGACAAGGGAGAAAAACTCAACACAGAAAAAAAGAACAAGAGACAGTACTGAAGGCTAGGGACATAATCAATACAGACATTGGTAGTATGTCAGATCTAGAGATCAGAATGGTGATTCTCAAGGTACTAGCCAGGCTTGAAAAAGGCATGGAAGATATTAGAGAAACCCTGTCTGGAGAAATAAAAACCCTTTCTGGAGAAATAAAAGAACTAAAATCTAACCAAGTTGAAATAAAAAAAACCTATTAATGAGGTGCAATAAAAAATGGAGGCTCTTATTGCTAGGATAAATGAGGCAGAAGAGAGAATTTGTGATATAGAAGACCAAATGACAGAGAATAAAGAAGCTGAGCAAAAGAGAGACAAACAACTACTGGACTGTGAGGGGAGAATTTGAGAGATAAGTGATACCGTAAGAGGAAACAACATTAGAATAATTGGGATTCCAGAAGAAGAAGAAAGAGAGTGGAGCAGAAGGTATATTGGAGAGAATTACTGTAGAGAATTTCCCTAATATGGCGAAGGGAAGAAGCATCAAAATCCAGGAGTTGCAAAGAACCCCCCTCAAAACCAATAAGAATAGGTCCAGACTCCATCATCTAATAGTAAAATTTACAAATCTTAGTAAAAAGAGAAAATCTTGAAAGCAGCCCAGGCAAAGAAGTCTGTAACATACAATGGTAAAAATATTAGATTGGCAGCAGACTTATCCACAGAGACCTGGCAGGCCAGAAAGAATTGGCATGATATATTCAGAGCACTAAATGAGAAAAACATTCAGCCAAGAATACTATATCCAGCCAGGCTATCATTGAAAATATAAGGAGAGAGAAAAAGCTTCCAGGACAGGGCACCTGGGTGGCTCAGTTGGTTAAGCAACTGCCTTTGGCTCAGGTCATGATCCTGGAGTCCCAGGATTGAGTCCCACATCAGGCTCCCATCTCCATGGGGAGTCTGTTTCTCCCTTGGACATTCTCACCTCTCAAGCTCTCTGTCTCTCAAATAAATAAATAAAATCTTAAAAAAAGCTTCCAGGACAAAAAAAAAACTAAAAGAATTTGTGAACACCAAGCCAGCTCTACAGGAAAAATTGAAAGTGTTCCTCTAAGCAAAGAGAGAGTCTAAAAGTAGTACATCAGAAAGGAACAGAGACAAAATACAGTAATAGTCACCTTACAGGCAATACAATGGCACTAAATTCATATCTTTAAATAGTTACCCTGAATGTAAATGGGCTAAATGCCCCAATCAAAAGACACAGGGTATCAGAATGGATAAAAAAAACAAAACCCATCAATATGCTGTCCACAAGAAACTAATTTTACACCCAAAGACACCTCCAGATTTAAAGTGAGGGGTTGGAAAACAATTTATCATTGTAATGAACAACAAAAGAAAGCTGGGGTGGCAATCCTTATATCAGATCAATTAGATTTTAAGCCAAAGACTATACTAAGACATGAGGAAGGGCACTATATCATACTCAAAGGGTCTGTCCAACAAGAAGATCTAACAATTTTAAATATCTATGCCCCTAACACGGGAGCAGCCAACTATATAAACCAATTAATAACAAAATCAAACAAACACATTGACAATAATACAATAATAGTATGGGACTTTTAACATTCCCCTCACTGAAATGGACAGATCATCCAAGCAAAAGATCAACAAGGAAACAAAGGCCTTAAATGACACAGAGATGGACATCACAGATATATTCAAAACATTCCATCCACAGCTACAGAATACATATTCTTCTCTAGTGCACATGGAACATTTTCCAGAATAGATCACATCCTGGGTCATAATCAGGTCTCAACTGGTACCAAAAGATTGGGATCATTCCCTGAATATTTTCAGACCACAATGCTCTGAAGCTAAAACTCAGTCACAAGAGGAAATTTGGAAAGAACCCAAATACATGGAGACTAAAGAGCATCCTTCTAATGAATGAATGGGTCAACCAGGAAATTAAAGAAGAATTGCAAAAATTCATGGAAACAAATGATAATGAAAACACAATGGTTCAAAATCTGTAGGACACTGCAAAGGCAGTCCTGAGAAGAAAATAGATAGCAATACAAGCCTTTCTTAAGAAACAAGAAAGGTCTCAAATACACAACCTAATGCTACACCTAAAGAAGCTGGAGAAAGAACAACAGAGGAAACCTAAACCCAGCAGGAGAAGAGAAATCATAAAGATCAGAGCAGAAATCAATGAAATAGAAACCAAAAAAACCAATAGAACAAATAAATGAAACTAGGAGCTGATTCTTTAAAAGAATTAATAAGATTGAATAAACCCCTGGCCAGACTTATCAAAAAGAAAAGAGAAAGGACCCAAATAAATAAAATCATGAATGAAAGAGGAGAGATCACAATCAACACCAAACAAATACAAACAATTACAAGACCGTATCATGAGCAACACTACGCCAGCAAATTTGACAATCTGAAAGAAATGGATGCATTCCTAGAGACATATAAACTACGAAAACTGAACCAGGAAGAAATAGAAAACCTGAACAGACCCATAACCAGTAAGGAGATTGAAATAGTCATCAATAATCTCCAAACAAACAGGAGCCCAGGGCCAGACGGCTTCCCAGGGGAATTATACCAAACATTTAAAGAAGAATTAATTCCTATTCCCCTGAAACTGTTCCAAAAAATATAAATGGAAGGAAAACTTCCAAACTCATTTTATGAGGCCAGCATCACCTTGTTCCCCAAACCAGACAAGGATCCCATCAAAAAGGAGAATTACAGATCAATATCCTTGATGAATACAGATGCAAAAATTCTCACCAAAATACTAGCCAATAGGATTCCACAGTAAATTAAAAGGATTATTCACCATGACCAAGTGGAATTTATTCCATGGCTGCAAGGTTGGTTCAACATCTGCAAATCAATCAATGTGGTATAATACATTAATAAAAGAAAGAACAAGAACCATATGATACTCTCAATAGATGCCACAAAAGCATTTGATAAAGTACAGCATCCCTTCCTGATCAAAACTCTTCAAAGTGTAGGGATAGAGGGCACATGCCTCAATATCATCAAAGCTATCTATGAAAAACCCACCACAAATATCATTCTCAATGGAGAAAAACTGAGAGCTTTTCTGCTAAGCTCAGGAACTTGGCAGGGATGTCCATTATCACCACTGCTAATCAAAATAGTACTAGAAGACCTAGCCTTGGCAATCAGACAACAAAAAGAAATTAAAGTCATCCAAATTGGCAAAGAAGAAGTCAAACCATCACTTTTTGCAGATGATATGATATTATATGTGGAAAACCTAAAAGAATCCACTCCCAATCTGCTAGAACTTGTACAGGAATTCAGTAAAGTTTCAGGATATAAAATCAATGCACAGAAATAAGTTGCATTTTTATACACCAACAATAAGACAGAAGAAAGAGAAATTAAGGAGTCAATCCCATTTACAATTGCACCCAAAACTATAAGATACCTAGGAATAGACCTAACCAAAGAGGCAAAGAATCTGTACTCAGAAAACTATAAAGGACTCATGAAGGAAATTGAGGTATACACAAAGAAATGGAAAAATATTCCATGCTCATGGATTGGAAGAACAAATACTGTGAAAATGTCTAGGCTAAGTAAAGCAATCTACACATTTAATGTAATCCCTATCAAAACACCATCCATTTTTTTCAAAGAAATGGAAGAAATAACCCTAAAATTTGTATGGAACCAGGAAAGACCTCGAATAGCCAGAGGAATAT
The DNA here is from genome assembly GCF_922984935.1 of Meles meles. NCBI lineage: Eukaryota > Metazoa > Chordata > Mammalia > Carnivora > Mustelidae > Meles > Meles meles. Next base: position 45,938,226 of record NC_060087.1, on the reverse strand, counting down.
CGAAAAAGAAAGCCAAAGTTGGTGACATCACAATTCCAGACTTCAAGCTCTATTACAAAGCTGTTATCATCAAAACGTATGGTACTGGCACAGAAATAGACACATAGATCAATGGAAGAGAACAGAGAGCCCAGAAATAGACCCTGAACTCTATGGTCAAGTAATCTTTGACAAAGCAGGAAAGAATGTCCAATGGAAAAAAGACAGTCTCTTCAACAAATGGTGTTGGGAATATTGGACAGCCACATGCAGAAAAATGAAATTGGACCATTTCCTTACACCACACACGAAAATAGACTCAAAATGGATGAACGACCTCAGTGTGAGAAAGGAATCCATCAAAATCCTTGAGGAGAACACAGGCAGCAACCTCTTCGACCTCAGCCACAGCAACTTCTCCCTAGGAACATTGCTAAAGTCAAGGGAAGCAAGGGAAAAAATGAACTATCGGGACTTCATCAAGATCAAGAGCTTTTGCACAGCAAAGAAAACAGTTAACAAAATCAAAAGACAACTGACAGAATGGGAGAAGATATTTTCAAACGACATATCAGATAAAGGGCTAGTATCCAAAATCTATAAAAAGCTTAGCAAACTCAACACCCAGAAACAAATAATCAAATCAAGAAATGGGCAGAGGACAGGAAGAGACATTTCTGCAAGGAAGACACCCAGATGGCCAACAGACACATGAAAAAGTGTTCCATATCACTCGGCATCAGGGAAATACAAATCAAAACCACAATGAGATACCACCTCATACCAGTCAGAATGGCTAAAATTAACAAGTCAGGAAATGACAGATGCTGGTGAGGATGTGGAGAAAGGGGAACACTCCTACACTGTTGGTGGGAATGCAAGCTGGTGCAACCACTCTGGAAAACATGGACGTTCCTCAAAAAGTTGAAAATAAAGCTACCCTATGACTCAGCAATTGTACTACTGAGTATTTTCCCTAAAGATAGAAACACAGTGATCCAAAGGGGCACGTGCATCCGAACGTTTATAGCAGCAATGTCCACAATAGCCAAACTATGGAAAGAACCTAGATGTCCATCAACAGTCAACAGATGAGTGGGTAAAGAAGAAGTGGTATATATATATGTATAATATATATATATATGTATAATATATATATATATGTATATATATATATATATATATATAATATATATATATATATATATATATATATATATATACATATATATATATAATGGAATACTATGCAGCCATCAAAAGAAATGAAATCTTGGCAGTTGCGATGATGTGGATGGAACTGGAGGGTATTATGCTTAGCGAGATGAGTCAATCGGAGAAAGACAACTATCATATGATCTTCCTGATATGAGGAGGTGGAGATGCAACATGGGGGGTTTGGGGGGTAGGAAAAGTATAAATGAAACAAGATGGGACCGGGAGGGAGACAAACCATAAGAGACCTTAATCTCACAAAACAAACTAAGGGTTGCTGCGGGGAGGGGGTAGGGAGAGGGTGGTGGGGTTATGAACATTGGGGAGGGTATGTGCTATGGTCAGTGCTGTGAAGTGACCCTGGCGATTCACAGACCTGTACCCCTGGGGCTAATAATACATTATATGTTTATAAAATAATAAAAAATTTATAAAAAAAGAATGATGTAGTGTCCTTCTGTATATCTGACTATGGTCTTTAGTTTAAAATCTAATTTATCTGATATGAGAATCATTACTGCAGCTTTCTTTCGAGACCCATTGGCAGGAAAGATGGTTCTTCATCCCTTCACTTTCAGTCTGGATGTATCCTTAGGTTCAAAATGGATCTCTTGTTTACAACATATGGATGGGTTCTGTCGTTTTATCCAATCTGCAACACTGTGCCATTTTATGGGAGCATTTAGGCCGTTCATGTTGAGAGTGACTATTGAAAGTTAGGTTTTTATTGACATCATGTTGGCTGTGAAGTCCTTGTTTCTATAGATTGTCTCTACATTTCTGTTCTATGACACTCTTGGTTTCTTTCTTCTTTTATAGAACCCCCTTTAATATTTCTTATAGTGCTGGCTTGGTGGTCACATACTCTGTTAAAACTTGGTGGTCTTGGAAAATCTTTATCTGTCCATCCATTTTGAATGTCAGCTTTGCTGGATAAAGAATTCTTGGTTGCATGTTCTTCTCATTTAGTGCCCTGAATATGTCTTGCCACCGCTTTCTGGCTTGCCAAATTTCTGTGGAGAGGTCTGCCGTTATTCTGATGGACCTTCCTCTGTAGGTAAGGAATCTCTCCCCTCCCCCAAGAGGTCCTGTCTTAAATTATGATTCAACAGCTTTACAATCATTTGTCTTGAGGTCTTGCTAGATTCTAGGATCTTGGGGGGTTATCTTTCAGCCTATAGGATATGAATGCTGGTTCCATTCCCCAGACTGGGAAAATTTTAATGGAAATTTTGTTCAACTTTATCTTCTAGTCTTCTTTCTTTCTCTTCACCCTCAAGGATCCCAATAATTCTGACGTTGGAATGTTTCATGGCATCATTTATTTCCCTAATTCTGTTTTCATGGCTTCTAAGCTGTTTGTTCCAGGCCTCCTCCTAAGCTTTTTTCTCTACAATTTTGTCCTCTAGATCACTAATTACCCTAGCTGTTAGAGAGTTTAGATTAGATTGGATCTCATTGATACCATTTTTAACTTCTTCCTGAGTGGATTTCATTTCTGCCCTAATCGATGCCGTGTTGTCATTAATGGTTTTCTTCAACCTAGCCATTGCCTGGATAATTGTTACCCTGAATTCCCTTTCTGACATACTCTTTATGTCCATATCAAATAGCTCTGATTGAGAAGGCACAGTCTCTGGATTTTTCCTCTATTGGGCATTACTCCTCCTAGCCATTTTGGTGAGAGTTGGTTGAGGGAATCTGTAGCTGAATATATCAACTGTGATCCAGGCAAAGTGCACCTTAGAATGCTTCTGAGCAATTGGAAGTCACCACCAGAAAGAAAGAACAAAGAAAAAAGAGAGAGAGAGAGGAAAGAGAAAGAGATGGCCTAGCCAGAATGGGCCGCAAAGGTAAGATTTATAAGGTATACAAACAAAAAAGGACAGACAAAAAGACCGAGAAAAGTAAATGTCAGGAAAAAGAACGTACCCAGCCAAAATGAACCCCAAGTATAAGATTTATATAATACTGGAACAAAAACACATACATAGAAACACTGACAGAAGAAAAAGTTGGGAGGGTGGTTATGAATCCTCAATGTGATCAAAAAAGTTTATTTTGATTCTTCCTGGGTGTATCTTGATATCTTTGTTAAAGTAATCAACTTTCCAGAGATAAAGGGAGATTAAAACTGGTTTATAGATAGGGGTAGTATTTATTAGGGAAAGAGGATTATCTTGAAGTTTATATCTATATATACATTAAAAAAAGAAAAGAAAAAGAAAAACACAGGTATATGTATAAAAAAGTTCCAAGTAAAAGGTTATTATAGAATATGTTGTATTAAACCTCTAGTTGTAATGTTAAGTTGGTTAAAAAAGATTAAACAGAACAAGAATAGTGAGAATGAATTAAGAAGAAAAGTTGTATCTATGAAATATACACGTTTTAGGGCAATACTGGGAGCTTAATATATTATTTTCCCAGATATTGGGGTTTTAAAGTTTTTTTTAAAGATTTTATTTATTTATTTGACAGAGAGAGACCCCAAGTAGACAGAGAGGCAGGCAGAGAGAGAGAGAGGGAAGCAGGCTCACCGCCGAGCAGAGAGCCCGATGCGGGACTCGATCCCAGGACCCTGAGATCATGACCTAAGCCGAAGGCAGCGGCTTAACCCACTGAGCCACCCAGGCGCCCCTGGGGTTTTAACGTTTTATGGGGACCCTATGGTGGTTGTCTTCTCATTCTTTTGGCTGGCTTTCTGGGGGATGGGACTGTTGTTTTTCAGTCAGTCTTGCTTGGGTTGAGTCCTCCTGGCTGGGCTCTGTGGAAACCAGTTTTCCAGGCTTTTGTTCTTTGGATATTTTTTCCCCCTTTGGTGGCTTTTTGTGCTTTTTGGAGGATTAGAGGAAAGCAAACTGCGCCCAGGCCTCAGTCTCAGAGAGAAACCTCAGTCCACTCCCCTCTGTGTGGTCCAGAGCACACAGACTTCCCCTCTGCAAGTCTGACTGGGCTGTGCAACCTCCCACAGGCAGAACAAGTCCCCAGCCACTGTCTCAGGGGTTGCCTTAAGTGCCCGCTTGTCTCTGCAGTCCCCGTGCCAAAACCGGGAGTGATATTGGTCCAGGGAGCCTTCTTCTGGTGGTTGCCTTTGCCCTGACAGACCTCAGGTAGCCAGCTCGGGTGATTGCACTGAGGCTGGGAGAGTCCAGACCCTAGGCTGGTCCTAGAGACCACCGGCTAGCTCCAGGACAGAGCTTTCTCAGGGTGGGTGGGGAGCAGTGCACAAAAGTTCTAGGGAGTGCAGGCTGGTGTAGGGAGTGGCTGATTCAAGCCACTGCAACCCCTGAGGGGGCACTCAGCTTCATTCTCTCTGACAGTCCTGGGTTCCTGGGTTTAGGCCCATGCCCTTGACCGCCTGATTCCACCAGTTGCCCCCTAAGATCTTTTGCTCTTTCTGAGTGCTTTTAACCAGACTTCAAGATAATGCTGGTCCCCAATCACAGGGCACATTTGTATTGGGGTATTACTTTCCAATAGGTCGCTTCTGGTGGCTCCCTCTCCCTTCTGTTTATTCTCCGATATCAGTCCAATCATTCCCCGTATGCTTTACCTCTTGACTGGCATCTTCTGCCCCTGTAGAGATCCAGAAGTGTATAACCCTACATCTCAGGCTGATTTCATGGGTGTTCAGAGTGTTCTGGTAGATAATTAGCTCACTGTAGGGGACCAGTTGAAACAGGGTCTCCTACTTCTCCACCATCATGCATCTTAAGATGTTTACTCTTATAAGAAAATTGATATTAGAGAAATGGCAAGCAGTGTTTCTCATAGTTAACTCCCTTTGTCACCCACATATCCATGTACACATTTCCTCCAATATATAGAACTAGTTACCACCTACCCAGAGAAAACAATGCAAAGCCACTTTCAGTTATTCCATACAGGTAAAATTCCAGGATCTCTAGATGATAAAGCATTCTCCACCAGTGGTCTGACAACCTCTATACTAAATGATACCCCGATACATTATGTATTATAATGTCAGAATAGAAAGGCTATAACTGCAATATAGACTCCTGCTTAGGAAAGGGAAAAATGGAAACCAGAGCAGTCACTGGTTCATAGTGATTATCAAATCCTGTTGGGCAAAAATTATCAAGAATCTCTAACTTAGCATTGATGATATTTCCTTGGTTAACTACAAGGAATCCTCTGATTCTGTTCTCTGGGGGGAACTATAGTGTACATTGTTTTCCATAATGGAACTGTGGAAAAATTGGAAGTCAGCATTAGGTAGGGTGCTCTTTTTATGAAATGCATCAGCTTTTTCAGGCATTTTCTCCTTGTTTAGGTCTGGGATTCTGGGGGCTGCTTTAGAAATTTGATAATCATTGGCTTTTGCAGGACAGCTTTGCTGAATTTTTGGCAATAATATTCTCTCAAAAACAGATGCTTTGCTTGCATTAATTCCATGTGCATGTAAGTACAACCAAAGATCTCATCTAGATCTTTTTTATGGAACAGCTTCATTGAGATTTAGTTCACATATCATAAAATTCATGTATTCTGTCCAATCCAATGGTTTTTAGCAGTTTCAAAGAATAATGCAACTATCATGGCTATTTAATTTTAGAATATTATTATCCCTTCAAAAAGAAACTGTACCAATTTGCAGTCACTCTCCTTCACCCTCTCCTTCCAGTCATTGGCAACAACAATTCTACTTTCTGTCTCTGTGGATTTTCTTATTACGAATATTTCATATAAATGGAATTATACAATATGTGGCCTTTTGTCTCTGGCTTTTTTCATATTATTTTTCATATTTCATATTATTAGTATAGTATTTTGAGGTTCATCCGGGTTTATTATATATATTAGTATTTCATTCTTCTCTATGGCTGAATAATTTTCTATTATTTAGATATACACAGTGTGTTTATCTATTCATTAGTCAAAGGACATTTAGGCTGTTTGACTTTAGGGATACCATAAATATTTTGCTATGAACATTTCTGTGCAAGTTTTTGTGTGAACAAATGTTTTCAATTGTCTTGGGAAGATACCTAGGAGGGGAATTGTTGGGTTGTAGGCTAACTCTGGGTTTAACATTTTTAGTAACCGCCAAACTGTTTTCCCAAAGCAGTTGAATCATTTTACAATCCTACCAATGATATATGATGGCTTGAATTTTTCCACATCCTTGTCAACATATTGTTGGCTGTCATCCTGTTTTCTTCTAAGAGTTTTAGAATTTTAACTCTTACATTTATGCCTATGATTTAATTTGTGTTAATTTTTGTTTATGGTGTAAGTTAGGGTTCCACCTTCATTCTTTTTTTAATCCTTTATTTTTTTAATTTTCAATTTTTTATTAACATATAATGTATTATTAGCCCCAGGGGTACAGGTCTGTGAATCGCCACGTTTACACACTTCACAGCACTCATCATAGCACATACCCTCCCCAATGTCCATAACCCAACCACCCTCTCCCTACCCCCCCAACTCCATTCTTTTATGTGTAGGTAAATCCAGTTATTTAAGCACCATTTGTTGAAAAGGCTATTCTTTTTCTATTGAAAAGTTTTGACACTTTGTCAAAAAGCAATTGACCATAAATGTAAAGGGTTTCTTTGTGAACTCTCAGTTCCTCTGCATTTAGCTTCATGTCTATCCTTTTGCCAGTACCACACAATTTTGATTACTGTAGCTTTATAGTACATTCTGAAATTAAGAAGTGTGAGTCTTCCAACTGCATTCTTCTTTTGCAATATTGTCTATGCTCTTCTGGATCACTTATATTTCCATGTGGGTTTTACAATTAGTTTACCAATTTCTCTCTTAGAAAAGCAGTTGTGGTGGTGGGGTGTCTGGGTGACTCAGGTGGTTAAGCGTCAGACTCTTGATTTCAGCTCAGATCATGATCTCAGGTTTGTAAGATTGAGCCCTATGTAGGGTTCCACACTGGGTATTGAGCCTGCTTAAGATTCTCTCTCTCCCTCTCTTCTCCTCCCCTGCTCTCTTTCTCCCCTCTCTCTCTTTCCCTAAGAAAAGGAAAGGAATTGGAATTTTGATAGGAATAGCATTGAGTTTGTAGATCAGTTTGAAGAATATTATCATCTTCTGACCCATGAACATGGGATGTCTTCCCATTTATTTACCTCTTCTTTATTTTGTAGTTTTTAGTGTATGTCTTGTGTTTCCCTTGTTAAATTTAACCCAACGTGTTGTTATTTTGATACTATTTTAAATGAAATTGTGTAATTAATGTCATTTTTGGATTGTTCATTGTTGCTGTATAGAAATACAATTAATTCTTGTTTATGTCCTACAAACTTTCAGAAAGTTCTAACAGCTTTTATTTTGTATGTGGATTTATTAACATTATCTGTATACAAGGCCATGTCATCTGTGAATAGTTTTGCTTCTTCCTTTACTATCTGGATACCTTTTATTTTATGTTCTTCCTTCATTGCCCTGGCTAGAACCTTCAGTACAATTTTGATTGAAAGTGGCAAGAATGGGAATCTTTGCCTTGTTCCTGATCTTATAGGAAAATAATTCAATCTTCACCATTAAGTTTGATGTTTGCTGACAGTTTTTCTAGATGACTTTTATCAAATTCATATTCTATTCTTCTCCTAATAATATTTGACCATGATATTTGCATAAACACTCCTCAGATTTTTGCATGCCTATATTTAGTTTCCAGAGTTCTTAAAAATTTGACTGTGATAATTTTTTGACACAATCTCATTGCTTTTATGGAGGAGTAGATTTTTGAAGATTATTACTTCACCCTTCTATAAGTGTTTCTGCTAGTCTTGTTTTTCAGTGCTGAAAAATTCTAATATTTATTTACTGTATTTGTCCTTTGCCCACTTTTACTTTTTCCTCTTGGTAGAGGATAACTTGTGGCTATCTGAAAATAAGAGACTTGGGTGGGAAACCTGTCTGATTTTTGCCCTAGGCTAATGCACATTGTCTTCCAGAGAAGACTTTATTAGTGTTACTTAAGAAAATATTGGAGCCAGAGACCTGTCTACTGCTAAGACTGCCTCATTATAACCATAGCCACTTCTTATGCATTCATATTTCCTATAGGACATTGACAAAAGCAGAAAGAGGAAGTCAGCTGACATAAAAAATTGTGTTTTTCCAACCAGTTGTGAAGGGGATTTAATATTGAGTATTAGGAGTCATCAAAATTGGGGCGCCTGGGTGGCTCAGTGGGTTAAGCTCAGGTCATGATCCCAGGGTCCTGGGATCGAGCCCTGCATTGGGCTCTCTGCTTGGCAGGGATCCTGCTTCCCCACCCTCTCTCTGCCTACCTCTCTGCCTACTTGTGATCTCTGTCAAATAAATAAATAAATAAAATCTTTAGAAGTCATCAAAATTCTTGGAAAAGCTAAAGGACTATACTCTACGATGAACTCTAGAAATTAATTTTGTAATCTGTCCCCTGGCTCTGAAACTGACTTCTTAATATCCACCATGTTAGAGTTCAGATACTAACATGTTCACAACATCATTTTGATCAAATGACAACAAAAGCCTAAAACAATATGGCCTTCAACAAACTTCAGCCTTCTGATATTATGCGAATGCTTTTAATAGAAAAAACAATTAATCCAGAGAATCTAGAAGAAGACACACTAGAAAGATGATAGAATGACAGTCAAGAGAGCTCAATGACCTTATCTTCTGCATATATTAAATGAAAAAAGAAGTCCTAGCATCAAAGCCCTTTAGAAGTGACAAATATGTTTAACAGAAATTGTGTTCTGCAGACACTTCTTCAATGAAGACATACAAATAGCTATCAGGTACATTAAAAAATGTTCATCATCACTAGCCCTCAGGGAGATTCAAATTAAAACCACATTGAGATACCACCTTACAACAGAATGGCCAAAATTAGCAAGACAGGAAACAATGTGTGTTGGAGAGGATGTGGAGAAAGGGGAACCCTCTTACACTGTTGGGGGAATGCAAGTTGGTGCAGCCAATTTGGAGAACAGTGTGGAGATTCCTTAAGAAATTAAAAATAGAGGTTCTCTATGACCCTGCAATTGCACTACTGGGTATTTACCCCAAAGATACAGATGTAGTGAAAAGAAGAGCCATCTGTACCCCAGTATTCATAGCAGCAATGGCCACAGTCGCCAAACTGTGGAAAGAACCAAGATGCCCTTCAACGGATGAATGGATAAGGAAGATGTGGTCCATATACACAATGGAGTATTATGCCTCCATCAGAAAGGATGAATACCCAAATTTTGTATCAACATGGATGGGACTGGAAGAGATTATGCTGAGCGAAATAAGTCAAGCAGAGAGAGTCAAGTATCATATGGTTTCACTTATTTGTGGAGCATAAGAAATAACATGGAGGACATGGGGAGATGGAGAGAAGAAGGGAGTTGAGGGAAACTGGAAGGGGAGATGAACCATGAGAGACTACGGACTCTGAAAAACAAACTGAGGGTTTTGAAGGGGCGGGGGTGGGAGGTTGGGGGAGCCTGGTGGTGGGTAATAGGGAGGGCATGTATTGCATGGAGCACTGGGTGTGGTGCCTAAACAATGAATTCTGTTACACTGAAAAGAAATTAAGTTAAAAAAAATTGTGTTCTGAATGGAAACAAATATTTACAAATATAAATCTAACTTTTGTAAAAAACAACCCCTAATGCTAGGCATATTGAACTTACAGGATGAATAGTGTGGAAAATTACATATTTTGTCTCTTTATTAGAGTTGCTGAGAGAATAGGAAGAAATTAGCTTGATTTACATGTAGATTTAAAGAGAATTTTGATGCAAATCAACATATCTCCTCCTAATATTTGTTTGGCATAGGAAAATAAGAAAATTGGTGTTCCCTGGCCCATCCCTTGCACTGGTTATCTCCCCATGTCAATCCCTGTTCCTCAACACAAGGGTTCTCGTGTGCACGCATGTAGATACCATAGACACCTTGGCCCTCCAGGTCTAAAACACATTCACATTCACCACTGCCAACATAAAATTTTGTCCCTAGATGATCCATTGAATCTGCAGTTGCACACTCTTACTTGTAGTTTATCCTCTGGTGGACAAACTTGGAAAAAGGCCCTGAAGACTGGCTTGAGATCATTTGGGCAGGGAATTCCAGGGTTCTAGGTACATGGAATATGCTATAGTGTGGGCTCTGGGTGGGCACCCCTCTTTTACCCCAGGTTTCTCATTCCATGGTGAGAGACAGGGCAAGAATAAAGCCAGGGTAGGCCTTGTTGCCTGAGTCTAAGGGATGCATTGCTTCTCAGAACTCACAGATGTAGAACATATGAAAGTTACAAAATTAGAAAAATGACTTCTCTTTTCTTTTTTTTATGTAATTTTAAAAATTGTGTTATGTTAGTCACCATACAATACAACATTAGTTTTTGATGTAGTGTCCCAAGATTTATTGTTTACATATAACACTCAGTGTTTCATGCAATACATGCCCTCCTTAATACCCACCACCAGGCTCACCCATCCCTCCACCTTCTCCCCTCCAAAACCCTCAGTTTGTTTGTTTCTCAGAATCCACAGTCTCTCATGGTTCGTCTCCCCCTCTGATTTCCCCCAATTCACTTTTCCTTTCCTTCTCTTAATGCCCTCCATGTTATTCCTTATGTTCAACAAGTAAGTGAAAGCATATGATAATTGACTTTTTCTGCTTGACTTATTTCCCTCAGCATCATATCCTCCAGTCCTGTTCATGTTGCTGCAAAAGTTGGGTATTCATCCTTGCTGATGGCTGAATAATATTCCGTTGTATTATATGGACCATATCTTCTTTATCCATTCATCTATTGAAGGGCATCTTGGCTCTTTCTACAGTTTGGTTATTATGGCCATTGCTGCTATGAACATTGGGGTACATATGGGCCTTTTTTCCCCTACATCTGTATCTTTGGGGTAAATACCCAGTAGTACAATTGCAGGGTCATAGGGTAGCTCTATTTTTAATTTTTTGAGGAATCTCCACACTGTTTTCCAAAGTGGCTGCACCAACTTTCATTCCCATCAACAATGTAAGAGGGTTCCCTTTTCTCCACATCCTCTCACAACATTTGTTGTTTCTTGCCTTGTTCATTTTTGTCATATCTCAGTGCGGTTTTTTAAAATATTTTATTTATTTATTTGACAGAGAGAGATCACAAGTAGGCAGAGAGGCAGGTAGAGAGAAAGGGGAAGCAGGCTCCCTGCTGAGCACAGAGCCCGACACGGGGCTTGATCCCAGGACCCTGAGACCATGACCTGAGCCGAAGGCAGAGGCTTAACCCATTGAACCACCCAGGTGCCTCCTCATTGTGGTTTTGATTTGAATTTCCCTGATGGATAATGATGATGAACATTTTTTTCATATATCGTTAGTCATTTGTATGAAAAATAACTTACTTTTCTGTGTTGAGAAGTATTTTTAATGTGAAATGTGGACTGGTTAAAATTGGAAAACATTACTACAAAATGTGCTTCTGAGATAATTCACACTGTTAACAAACTTGTAAGGAATTTTCATTAGCAAGATGTGTTGATTTTTCACTTGCTGCAGTGGTCTCCATTACTGTGTAGTTTCTTTACAGCTTTTTCTACAACCTAGAATTTGCATTAATCTTTTGTGGTGTTCTTTTTTTTTCTTTTGTTGCTGAAGTAGACCACCAAATTCACTAAATTTTTTAGATTCTACCACTTCTCTGTTCATAGAGGAGAGTGGATGGGGGGGTGAGTGGAGAGAATTAATAATCCATTCTCTTGAAAAAGAATTAAATAAAATTTTAAACATTTAAAAAGGAAGAAAGATCCAGTTTTGGTAAGGAGATAGTCAACAGGTGTTTTTATGCATTACAATTAGGAAGGTAAACCAATAAAATATTTCAGGAAGGCAATTATGCAGTAGCATGTATCATGACTCAAAATTATTCTTATTACTTTTTTACTCAAGACTACTTCCATAAAGTAACAGTAATAAATTCCTCATATCCATGTTCACTGAATTCTTACCCAACGTCTCTAAGTGGGCACCCCTCTTTTAGCTCCAGATTCCTCATCCTATGGTAAGGGACAAGGCAAGAGCAAACTCAAGGCCAAAATGACACTGTACTGCCAGGATGAGGCAAGAATATATTTGTTTGCTTAAATCACAGAATGATAAATTACTGTGATATGTTCATATCTAACAATAGACTTGTACTTTTCCAAGTCAACAACAGATCTCTCTAGAATTTTTTCCATTCTTACTTTCTCTTTCTTTTTTTCTGCTTAAGGAAACTCTCTGCTGGGAACGCAACATTTGAGTGACAGAACCAAATCAATTTTGTTTAGCTTTTCTCCTGTGTTGCATAGCAACCTCTTTTGTCAGTTGCCTGTTTCTCTTTGCTGCTTGTCTGTTTGGGGTCTTTGGTAAGACATGGCCAAAGAATAGAACTGAACATTTTTATATCTATGATTTTCAAACTTTATCTTCATTTCAAAACTCTTCAATGAACTTCTATGCTTTGATCCAAATGCTTACCTGATGTTTCCAGTTGAATATCTCACAAGATTCTCAAAAGTTAACATTTTCAAAAAGGATTAGTGTGACAAAGGCTTGTGAATAAGAAAATGACTGTGATGAAAAAACAGTTCAGATTTTCTGGCCAATAAAATCACCACTACCGGCTAAGTGAGCTTGGGCAAGTTACTTCACCTTTTTGAGCCTTGAGGATTAATGGAAATGTTGATGGCTTAGGCTGGATGGGTTTTTTTTTTCCTCCAGGCTTTCTTCTCAAAAAAGGACTAGTGGGAACATCTGGTAGAGTAAAATGAGTGGTGGATGAATATTTGAGGATTAGATATTATCTTTCAGCCTTCTTATCAAACTAAAATTTCCCAGGACCACTCTTCCCCTTCCTACCCACCCTGCCTTTCTTCCTTTACATCTGCCACAACGAACTCAGAGAAATTTGGAAGGACTTTAGATAGAAATTGATTTTTTCAAAGGTGGATTTGATGAAATCTACAAGATGATATATGCCCCCCAAATATTTCCCACAATTTGATTTTCAGACAATGCTGCTGCTGAAGGTGCTGTTCTTTTTCTCTCTGAGAAAAAAAAAGGTATATTTGGTTTTTATTGAATCCGATTAAGTATCTGAGTTCAGAGATCGAAACGTGGGGGAAGGAAGAGGCTCAACTGAGGCTTAAGCATTTTGGCAATCTCCAGAACTGAGCTTGGTGGGGCTCTAGGAGTAGGGCTGATGGCTGAAGAATCATATGGCACACTCTTTTATACCACAGTAATGCCCAATATGGTTTAGTAAATAAGACCAAACACAGAAGATTATTCAAAAGAATAAAAAGGGTCTCTCTTGAAACATAGCAACATGGACAGGACTGGAAGAAATTATGCTGAGCGAAATAAGTCAAGCAGAGAGAGTCAAGTATCATATGGTCTCACTTATTTGTGGAGCATAACAAATAACATGGAGGACATGGGGAGATGGAGAGGAGAGGGAGTTGAGGGAAACTGGAAGGGGAGATGAACCATGAGAGACTATGGACTCTGAAAAACAACCAGAGGGTTATGAAGGGGCGGCGGGAGGGGGTGGGGTGGGGTGGGAGGTTGAGGAACCAGGTGGTGGGTAATAGGGAGGGCATGTACTGCATGGAGCACTGGGTGTGATGCCAAAACAATGAACACTGTTATGCTGTAAATAAGCAAATAAAAATAAATAAATTAATTAAAAAAAAAGAATAAAAAGGGCTATAGAAATTAAAGAACTTTCACAAAAATGAAAATGTTAATACATATTTGGTCATTTAAAATTTTTATTTATTTACCAATTTAATTTTATTTTTGTTTATTTAAATTCAATTAGTTAATATACAGTGTATTATTAGTTTCAGGGGTAAAGGTTAGTGATTCCTTAGTTGCATATCATACCCAGCACTCATTACATCAAGTGCCTTCCTTAATGCCCATCACCCAGTTATGCCATCTTCCCTTCCACCTCCCCTCCAGCAAATCTGTTTGTTTCCTCTAGTTAAGAGTCTTTTATGGTTTGCCTCCCTCTCTGATTTTGTCTTATTTTATTTTTCCTTCCCTTCCCCTATGATTCTGTTTTGTTTCTTAAATTCCACATGTGAGTGAAATAATGAAAATTGTCTTTCTTTGATTGACTTATTTCCTTTAGCATAGTATCCTCTAGGTCCATCCATGTTATGGCAAATGGCAATATCTCATTCTTTTTTATGGCTGAGTAATATCCCATTGTATATATATGTCACGACATTTGGGCTTTTTCCATAGTTTGGCTATTGTGGACATTGCTGCTATAAACATTCCAGTGCAAGTGCCCCTTCAGATCACTATTTGTATCCTTTGAGAAAATACCTAGTAGTGCAACTTCTGGGTCATAGGGTAGCTCTATTTTTAACTTTTTGAGGGACCTCCATACTGTTTTCCAGAGTGGCTTTACCAGGTTGCATTCCCATCAGAAATGTAAGAGGGTTCCTTTTTCTCCTCATCCTTGCTAACATCTGTTGTTTCCTGAGTTATTAATTTTAGCCATTCTGACTGGCATAAGTCATTTTTAAAATGGTACATTTTGTCTCACTTCATTTTTTAAAAAAGACTTTATTTATTTATCTGACAGAGATCACAAGTAGGAAGAGAGGCAGGCAGAGAGGGGGAAGCAGGCTCCCTGCTGAGCAGAGAGCCTGATGCGGGGCTCGATCCCAGGACCCTGGAATCATGACCTGAGCCGAAGGCAGAGGCTTTAACCCACTGAGCCATCCAGGAGCCCCTCACTTCAATTTTTATGGTGACTTGCAATTTATGACAAGCAATGAGGGGTTTTTACTTATTGTAATGATATAAAGTTTAATTTAAAATAAATTTATTGATGTATGATGATTTAATTTAAGAGAAAATGAGATTAATAAATTAAAATTATTAGCAAAGATATAGTACATGCAAGTGAAATATTATGTACATTGGAGGCATCTGGTATTACAATAGCATATTTACCATGATCACACATGGCAAAATGGGTAAAGGTGGTGAAAAGATGTTCAGGAAACTGATGTTCAGGAAACACCGGCATATCATTAAGAATGAGGGTGTTGCAAAGAGATGTGTGTCCCAGTCCTAGGTACCCCATGTTCCAGCCATGAGAATTCCTTTTGCTTTTCAATTCCAGATGTTTTCTTCGTGAAATTTCAGTAATAACCTAACTCACAGTGTGGTCGGGAGAATTAAGTCCATGCAAAGCCCCTACTAAAACACCTGAAATATAGTATGTGGTCAATAAATGTTAGTTATTATTGTCACTACTTGTGTTACTACTTAATATCACTTCTCAGATCCGTGCTCTATTCTTTACCATAGTCACCCAGGTTCCTGGAAGGTCCCTGCAGGGAGGGGATATTGTTTATGTGGGGGAAGGGGAACTGTCACAGGGCAGTGAGGCTGGTTTGGTGATTCTCATGGTTCTCCTGCCATATTTCTCTTTCATGTCTTGTAAGGACAGTTGGAGAGGGTGTTCACCTTACAAATTTTCTTTGAGGGATCAAGGTGTGCATATTACGTTTTTCACAGAGTCCCCTGGAAAGGACATTAATTTGCAGGAGATATTGCACTTAGATATTTTGTAAAAGCTTTTGATTTTTTAAAGCTTCATTAGTATGGCATTGTAGGTACTGCTGAGTCACAGCCTGGTTCCAGAGAAAGCAGAGTTTGCTGGAAATTAAGTTGATGTGTGTCAAGACATACAAGCTGGGTATAGACTCATTTGTCTCAGATTATAATTGACACTGTGTGGCCCCATCTTGTCTCTTCTATATTTGGGGGATGCTTCCACATAGTAAAGACCTGTAAAACTGAGCGTGTAAGTCCACACATGGGGTGATGCATGGACCACAGTGTTAATTCGCACCAGGTCATGCCAGTCATTTGAAGCCAGTATTCATGTCAGAAATCTTCAGAGCGGGTGCCTGGGTGGCTCAGTGGGTTAAGCCGCTGCCTTCGGCTCAGGTCATGATCTCAGGGTCCTGGGATCGAGTCCCGCATCGGCTCTCTGCTCAGCAGGGAGCCTGCTTCCCTCTCTCTCTCTCTGCCTGCCTCTCTGTCTACTTGTGATCTCTCTCTGTCAAATAAATAAAGAAAATCTTAAAAAAAAAAAAAAAAAAAGAAAGAAATCTTCAGAGCGCCCTCACCAGGCAAAAGTCTGAACTCGACATCTTCATTTCAGGCTCACTGGGAAAAAAATAGAGGCAAAGGGACAAACAACACTGTGAAAGAAAAGAGGGTCTCTCTAAGTCACATGTCCATTCTCTCTCTCTTACTCTTTATAGGCTTGCACTAAAAATAAACTTATAAAGTATTTATGTAAAATAAATTTTATTCTGTTATTATTTCATTTAATATCATGTAAAATGAGGAAACTATTTTGAAAACTCCCTTTTTAAAATTTTAAAATTTTCTTATTATTTTTTATATTTATTTTGAAAATTCCTAATTGTGGATGAGGTTCGTGCATTAAAAATTATCATTAATACTAATAATCACTGAAAATAATACTAATAATCAGTAGACCAACCTCACAGTGGAAAAAAATCTCTGGGTTCAAATCCTGGCTCCAATACTGGCTGTGTAACATTGAGCAAGTTATTAAACAAACCTCATAGATTCACACAGATCAGTGGGGATGGTTGTGATCGTGAGTGCAGGAGAGGAGGGGGACTTGGGCATTTTTTTTCATTTTTTTTTGCTAATTCCAACAGCTTAGGAATCTTGAGGTAAGTTTCTATTAATTGATGTTTTTCTTGATTTTTGTGTTCACCCTTTTGTGCTTCTTGGTACATCCAGAATTTTTTGTTTTGTTTTGTGAAGAACATTATGAATAATATATTACTTAAAATTTAGACTTTGTCGGGGTGCCTGAGTGGCTCAGTCGGTTAAGCATCTGCCTTCAGCTTAAGTCATGATCTTAGGGTTCTGGAATGGAGACCCACTTCGGGCTCCCTGCGCAGTGGGGTCTGCTTCTCCCTCTGCCCCTCCCCCCACTCTCTCTCAATATCTCTCTTTCAAATAACAAAATAAAATCTTTAAAGAAATTTAGACTTTTTCATATTTCATAAAGGTTGTTCAGTTTTGTTTTGGCAACTAGTTAAATTACTATTGGATCTTTTGGGCCTGTCTGGCTTGCTTTCATTCTTTCTGAGGGTGGGTAAGTATCAGTTTCGAATTTAGTTCTAAGACAGAGTACTTTATCCCTAACACCTGCCCGATCTGTCATCTGAACTGAATACCTAAAATGTTCAGCAAGGTTTCTGCATTCTTCTCCCTGCACCTGCTCCATCATAGGCTTCATGGAGTCTTGCCCTCAGCCTCAGACAAGAGCTCCCCTCTCTCCAGATAAGACCTGCAAATTTGAAGTGCTTCAGCAGCTGCAAACTCCAGTCTCTTAAACTCATTAAAGCATCTGTGTTCATTTAGGTTCCAACTCCATATACCACTATCTGGATCATGCCCCCAGGCAGCATGCTGTGGGAAACAGTGGTTTCATCTCATAATTTCCTTCTCTCAGGGATTGCAATTCTGCACCTTCTGATGTCCAATGTCCTCAAACAGTCCCCTAATGAATTTTGTACAGTTTTGTAGTTATTTATACTGTTAAGTGCATGTCAGGGGCCAGTTACTAGGTGATAGATGAGCTAGTACGGATAATTTCCCAAATCTCAGTGATCATTCTATTGAGAGGCAAGAATTGAATGTCCAAATGGAATTAAGCCTTTTTTTTTTTTTTTGCTTTTTGCTGTAGACAGATGGATTTAGAAACAATGTAAGATCTAAAAATTTGTGTCATTCTCTCCCAGGAAAAAGTTATTTAATTTCTGATGTAAGGGAAGCGATCTTTGAGTTCGAAGAGTGTGATTGTGCTAAGAAAGAGGCTATACTGAGACTTTACTGGCTCATAGTCAACCTTCTAATGTGAAGGAGGGCAGGAGTACCTATCTTTTCTGCTTCTCTTGAGGCAGTGAATGGTTGACTGACCAACCGATTTTATAGTGCAAAGGTAGAGGAGTACAAGGAAATATGGAAGGAAAAGTCAGTTAACATTGCAAAATGCTGCCCTGCTCAAGTTGTGAAGTTCCCTGTGTGCCTTGCACAGTCCATAAACTGGAACTAAACACATAACCCTCTACCTGACCATGGATGGCTTAGTAAATACTGAACATGAAAAACTGAACATCTCAAAGGACCTACTGGACATAGATATGAATCTGGTTGCACCAAAGGTCACTGACCTTTGCAATGGCAATGGCAATGGCAATTCCAGAATGGGATGGGCTGGAGTTTGAGGAGGATAGTAGAGGTTTCAGCCACAAGTATGTGAGCTGATCAGACACCTGGATTAGATTGTCCACTTTGTACTCCACATGAACATTACAGAATTGTTATATTCTCCCTTGACTTATTGGGAGGAGGGTCAGATTGTTCATGTTGACTTCAGGAACTGAATTAAATATGTCAATCATCTCTACTCTGAAAAGAGCAAAACAAAACAAAACAAGGCAGCGGTATTTATTTTCAGAATGCTGGGAAAAAAATCCTTTTCTAGCTTTCACTTTCTAAACCTAAATTTTTCTTGTTCCTTTTTAGTGTTTTCCTGTCCCTGTACTGGGATTAAAAACCCAAGCATTGAATTCACAGATGGAAGAAATCAGAGAGGGAAACAAACCATGAGAGACTCTTAACTATAGGAAACAAACCGAGAGTTGCTGGAGGGAAGCTGGGTGGGGGATGGAGTAATTGGGTGATGTGTATTAAGGGAGGCACATAAAGTGATGAGCCCTGGGTGTTATATGCAACTAATGAATGACTGAACTCTACATTTGAAACTAATGAGGTACTGTAGGTTGGCTAACTGAATTCAAATTAAAAAATTTCACAGATGCAGAAGAATAGGCCACCAAAAATAAAGGCATCTGATATCTTGAGGCAGCACTGGTATCTCTCCTGTCATTGGATTAGGAGATTAAAAAAAAGTAGCTTAGATTATTCTGGAGGCAATGAGCATTTCGAGGGAAAGGGTTGGGGAAGTGGACTTACTTTTTACTCATTATACACACTGTTCTTTGGAGAACAGTCATCTCCTGCTTGACCATTTAATGCAAACTTTGTACCCCAATACTTTTCACAGAAGTTTGAGGAGCACCAGAGAAGACATGAAAGGTTAGAGTCACAACATCAAACCCACAGTACTTGGGGGAAATTCTCATTAGAATAGAAGGATCAGAATAGAAGATTCTCAACTTGGGAAGTTTTTATAATTTTCTCCGTGATTGGAGTGCATCCAATTTTCCCAAGGTGGAATATTCAGAGACCAAAAATATACAGGCCTACCTTGGGTATATTGTGGGTTTGGTTCCAGACCACCTCAATAAAGCAACTGCAATGAAATGAGCCAAATGAATTTATGGTGTTCCCAGTGCATAGTTCCCATCCAAGTTATGTTTACACCACAGTGTAATAATCTATTAAGCATACAATAGCATTATGTCTAAAAGATGTACATACCTTAATTTAAAAATACTTTATTGCTAACTTTATGCAACTTATAAACTTTTGTTGGTAGAGGGTTTTGCCTCAGTCTTCATGGCTGCTGACTGATCAGACTAGCGGTGGTTGCTGAAAGTTGAGTGGCAATTTCTTCAAATAAGACAACAATGAAGTTTGTGGCATTGATTGGCTCCTTCTTTCACGAATGATTACTTTGTAGTATGCAATGGTGTCTGATAGCATTTTATTTTATTTTAGTATGTATTTATCCAGTTTTTCTTTAAATTTCAGCCAATGGACATACAGTGTAATATTAGTTGTACGCGTATAATTTAGTGATTCAACACTTCCATACAACACCTGGTGCTCATCACAAGTGCACTCCTTAATCCCTATCACTTATTTTGTTGTTGTTGTTCAGGATAATGACATTTTATTCTACTAACCTAGAATTCCTGAAGTTATGTCAAGCCCCACATAGTAATTAGGAAATATCGTTCACAGTATCCTTTGTGGTATTATTTCATCCATAATGCCTTTGACAGTCTGAAGGAAGACATATGTCTAATCAGTCATAGAACTAGGGAGATTTGGGGCGCCTGGGTGGCTCAGTGGGTTAAGCCGCTGCCTTCGGCTCAGGTCATGATCTCAGGGTCCTGGGATTGAGTCCTGCATCGGGTTCTCTGCTCAGCGGAAAGCCTGCTTCCCTTCCTCTCTCTCTGCCTGCCTCTCTTGTGACTTCTCTCTGTCAAATAAATAAAATTAAAAAAAAAAGAACTAGGGAGATTTGTAACTAGCAGCCATGGAACTCTTGGCTAAACAAAACCAAGGGAACTTGTGGTTAAGTGTAGCAGGCTGACCATATTCATGTTCTCCCTTCTTCTCTCTTCTGGCCCCACGAAAACCACAGGGAAGGAGTGAAACTCTTACTGACTCATAGAGACAAAGAGAGAAGGTGATCATCTGTTTAACTCATTCCCCCAGACAGTTCCTGTCTGGTAACCATCAGTTTGTTCTCTATAGTTAGAGTCTGTTTCTTGGTTTGACTCTCACTCCCCCCCACCCCATGATCATTTGTTTTATTTTATAAATTCCACATATGAGTGAAATCATATGGTATTTGTCTTTTTTTAATTCACAAGATTATTTACTAGAATTTATGGGGGAGAATATAATGTAGTCAAATTTTCACTAAGAAAATCTTAAGATTGAACTCCAGACAGATAAAAGAAAATTCAAGTTTTTATTTCAGTTTCAACTGGCCTGGGTACCTAAGCAATATCCCCTGCTCTTGGCATGCTGTCAGTTATGTGTCCACCTTTTCATGACCCTAACTCTCTGCATCATGTCTCAGCATTCCCAGACAAGAATTCTAAAAAAACTTCTTCCATTTCTATGGTTTTCCTCATCCAACTGAGAATGCTGCTATCTACCACAAAACTTCACCAACTATACACTCAGATCCATACAGCTTTCTTTTTAAACTCTGGAGAACTCTCAACGATAGTAGGGTAGTTTTAAAAGATCCCTGGATTTTGCTGAGAGGCCTTCTTTAGGACTTTCCATGGTACTGAAGAGCCAGTCAATGAACTTCTGTGTCTGTTCCTTCCATGGCTCTTTCTGCAGCAGAAAAAACATGCTACTGGGAAGGAGAGTGGAGGCTTCCTGAAGAGTGACCCTGTGTACTGGACTCTTGCCAAGGAAGCTTAAAGCTGATGCAGTTAGGCCTGATGCCCTGGCAACCAACTGGCACTGAGGCTAAGGAGGAGAGGGAGAGCATGGTCTACCCATGTAACAACTGTAGTTGCAAATATCAGGAACGAGATATCCAAAGTCTCATCAAGAGCCACATTCTGAGCAGAAGTTGACTGGTATGCAATATTTCTGATATTTTGATCCAGCAACTGCACTACTAGGTATTTACACAAAGGATATAAAAATGCTATTTCAAAGGGATATATTCACCCCAATGTTATAGCAGCACTATGAACAATAGCCAAATTATGGAAAGAGCCCAAATGTCCATCAACTGATGAATGGATAAAGAAGATGCGACATATATATATATATATATATATATGTCATATATATATATGTCACATATATGACATATATATATATATATATCACATGGATATATAGACAGATCTACGGATATATCTATCTTGATAGATGTCTTGATAGATCTATAGATCTATCTATATGAATAGATATATGGATATGAATATGTATACATATATATATGGAGATATGGATATATAGATATCAATAGCTATCTCTCTATATATCCATATATCTATATATCTATAGATATATCAAAAAATATATCCATCTATCTATCTATCTATCTATCTATCCATATAACTAGATATCTGTATCATCTATCTATCTATCTATCAGCTATCTTTATCCATATATGGATATATATAGAGAGAGACAGCTATCTATATAGATCTATATAGATAGACATCTATCTACATAGGTCTATGGACCTATGGATCTATCTATCTATTCATGGTTGGGTATATGCAGAATTGATGGAATGAAATATTACTCAGTCATAAAAAAGAATGAAATCTTGCCATTTGCAACAACGTGGATGGAGCTAGAGACTGTTATGCTAAGTGAAATAAGTCAGGCAGAGAAAGACAAATGCCATAAGATTTCACTTACATGTGGAATTTAAGAAACAAAACAGATGAACATAGAGGGGGGAAAAAAGAAAAGAGAAAGGAAAACCAGAAAAAGACTTTTTAACTATAGAGAACAAACTGAGGGTTACCAGAGAGGAGGTAGGCAGGGGCATGTATTAAATAGGTGATGTGTATTAAGGAGGAGGGCACTTATTGTGATGAACACTAGGTATTGTATATAAGTGATGAATCACTAAATTCTATACCTGAAACTAAAAATAAAATAAAATAAAAGTTCAAATCAACAGCAATTACATACTAGGTTTTATTGCTTCCTCATTTTCTTTATTTTTAAATTTATCTCTTTTCACTGTAACAGAATTCATTGTTTATGCACCACAATCAGTGCTCCATGCAATACGTGCCCTCCATAATACCCACCACCTGGCTCCCCCAACCTCCCACCCCCTGCCCCTGCAAAACCCTCAGATTGTTTTTCAGAGTCCATAGTCTCTCATGGTTCATCTCCCCTTCCAATTTCCCTCAACTCCCTCTCCTCTCCATCTCCCCATGTCCTCCATGTTCTTTGTTATGCTCCACAAATAAGTGAAACCATATGATAATTGACTCTCTCTGCTTGACTTATTTCACTCAGCATAATCTCTTCCAGTCCCATCCATGTTGATACAAAATTTGGGTATTTATCCTTTCTGATGGAGGCATAATACTCCATAGTGTATATGGACCACATCTTCCTTATCCATTCATCCGTTGAAAGACATCTTGGTTCTTTCCACAGTTTGGCGATCGTGGCCATTGCTGCAATAAACATTGGGGTATAGATGGCCCTTCTTTTCACTACATCTGTATCTGTGGGATAAATACCCAGTAGTGCAATTGCAGGGTCATATGAAAATTCACTTTTGTGAATTCACATTTGTTTTTCTCGTCAGGCCCACATTTTAAGTTTCCAGAACTGATACGTTTGAGGCTGTAACAGCAAAACCAGTTTTTACACATGACTTCTTTGTTCTATGACCAAATTGGTTTATATCCATGGCTCTAGCTCACAGGGAATGGGTCGGGCTTCTCTTTGCACTCCTCAGTCCAGGGAAAGGCCCTGATCCCAAGGGGGAAGACTCCTATGACAGGCCAGGTTCTGGAGCACTGAGCACAGTACCACTGGCCACTGTGAGGTGGCATGCGTGCATGGAGGACATGCCCATGTTCTCTCTTACAATACCAAACTGCAAGCTGAGCCAGTGCCCACCGCTGAAGGCTGGGTGCTGCCACGTCCCTCTCTCTTCCTGTCTTCCCACTGGAGCTTTGGGGCTGAGTCCTCATCCTTGCATATTAGGGGTCAGTGGTGGTAAGATGCAGAATGAATCAAAGGAATTCTGCTTCATTCTTGAGCCCACGCCTGTGGGTAGAACCAGAAGGTTCTAAACGGAGGGGTACAGGGAACTAGCCCAGTGAACAATATTCCAAGCCCTTGTGTCTGTGCCTCATTTAAAGAAAGCTTTGGGAGAGGGCAGAGTGGCAGTGCCGGGTAGGAGGAAGATGTCATCTCATCCTCTGGACAAACACTAGTCCCGTACTGTTGGATTCTTACCGATAACTCCACACTTTCACATGCCTCTCACCCTACTGCAGATAGGGAACACATATACCCAAATGTCATAACCCACATTGAAATATCATATGTACCCATTTGAATAGACGTGGCCTCGGGTGATGCCATAGTCTCATCCAGAGACCGGCACTTGGTGTTTGCAGGCATGGTTGGCGGACTCAGCCCATGAGAAGATAAGGTAAATTGTCTGGTTAAGGACCCCTAAATTTTCAGTCATTCTCTCACACCTGCTTTTCCATCAGGGGCTAATGTGCTAATGTGTGGTACCATGAAATCAGTGTTCTTAACCTTAAACTGGTCCCACATAAGCAGGTTGTTCTCATTTAAGCCTCGTTTTGTCTCTCAGCTCTTTGTCCTTGACATTTAGATTGTACAGATACCACACACATCCCATGGTTGACTCACTGACTTCTGATATTTCTTAGTTTGAATTAGACATCTCAGTTCATCTTCAGTAACTAATCCCATGTCTGTAACTGAGTATTGTCTTTCTTTGCTCACAGTGTTGTTTTATACTTCACATTTTACAATTACCTTGAAATAGACAACACATATCACTACTGCTCTTTTAAGAAATGCCTTTCAGCTGTCACTAAGTTGTATATTAGAAAGGTTTTTAATTCTTAGAGGATTCCCATATGTCCAGCAGTATCACTACCATATATATATATATTTTCATTGCACAAAAATCTCACAATTAAAGGACCATGTCAACTATGAATAGGGCCAATATGAAATGAGATAAATTTCTCCTGGGTGATCAGTTTCTAAATATGCCTTCACATGAACAGGTCTGTTCTATAGTCTCTATAATCCACCTAATCTGCATATTCCACAACAGTTTCTTTAACACTAGAAAATCAATTCTCTGTTCCCATACACTCTGGTCATGCTCACATTCCTCTGCCATCCCAAAATAAATCCACTACTGAGATCATACCCATATCACATGGTGCCATCACTCAAATTGAACCATAGCATAAATCTTCATATATGAAGTACTCTGTAATGCATGGTCAGGAAATAAGAACAAAAGTAGTCATGACAAAGTTAAAATAGATGCATTAAACTGGTTTCTGGTTGAGAGATGCTTTTATTTCAGTTTTTCTAAAAACTGAATATCTTGGCTAAAAGACTCAGTAACAAACAATGTTAACAATACTGGGTCATCATGAATTAGAATACAACATTCAACTTGACAAGATTTGCAACTTATTTTTAAATATTCACCTTGATGCTAGTAGTTGAAAACATTTATTTGTACATGGGGACTAACATTTTCATGGCTCTTAAATATAAGTTCCTATTTAGTAGTTTTATTTTTATCTAACAAATTAAAAATACCAGCCTGAGTAATTTTGCTAAGAGAGAGTATTAGATAACATCCCAGTGTCCCAGAAAGGGACATGGATACTTCATCATGAAATATTTAAAGAATTTCTAAGAGAAAGTTTTTAGCAGTGAGAGATGCAGCAGTTTATACTACTCACTAACTAGGTGAGAGGGAAGGTCTTCATAACCATTGTTCCTTATAATGTTTTCTTTAGTTATCTTCTAAAAACCCCCTTCTGACAAAGTCCTTTAACCATCAACTACATGATGAAGTTAAAACTCCTTGGCATATGGCTTTTAAAAATGGACCTTATATTTCAGAGGAATTTTAGTTTCATAGCAAAACTGAATGAGAAATAAGGAGATTTTCCATGTACCTCCTGCCCCCACACGCGCATAACCCCCCCCCCCATTACCAACATCCCACACCAGAATGATACATTTGTTACACTCCATGTTTGTACATTCACACATTAGGGTTCACTCTTGGTATTGTACATTCTATAGGTTTTGGCAAATGTATAATGACATGTATCCACCATTATAGTACGGAGTAGCTTTACTGCCCTAAAAACCCTCTGTGCTCTACCTGTTCATCTCTCCTCATTCTTAACTCTTGAAAAACACTGATATTTTTAATTTTTAGCATAGTGTTACCCTTGTCAGAATGTCATACAATTAGAATCATACAAGATATAGCCTTTCAGATTGGCTTCTTTCACTTAGTAAGATGCATTTAAGTTTTACTCATGTCTTTTCATGGCTTGATAGCTCATTTCTTTTTAACACTGAGTAACATTCCATTATCTGGGTGTGCCAACTTTATCTATTCACCTACTAAAGGACACTTTCTTCTAAATTTTGGCAAGTATAAATAAAGCGAGTATAAATATCCTTGTGTAGATTTTTGTGGGGATGTAAGTTTTCAATCCCTCAGGTAAATACCAAACAGCGTGATTATTGGATCATATGGTCAGAGTAGGTTTATTTAGTTTTGCAAGAAACTTTCAAACTGCTCCCAACTGTACCATTGTGCATTCCCACCAGCAAAGAATGAGAGTTTTTGTTGCTCCACATGTTTGCCTGCATTTGGTGTTACCAGTGGTATGGATTTTGGCCATTTTAAGAGTTGTGTAGTGGTATCTCATTGATGTTTTCATTTTTTCCCCTGATGACATATGATTGAACATATTTTCATATTTTTACTTGCCAGCTTTGTATTTTCTTGGAGGAGGTATCTGTTAAGCTCTTTGGTCCATTTTTACTTTTTGTCTTAATATCATACATATATCATTTCACAGTTATGGAGGTTGAGAGTCCAAGATCAAGGTATCTGGACGGTTGGTTTCTCCTGAGGCCTGTCTCCTTGGCTTGCAGATGATCACCCTCTTGCTGCGTCATCACAGCACCATCCCACTGTGAATATGTGTCCCTAGACTCTCTCAGACTGTATGTCCTAATCAACTCTTGTTATAAAGACAGTAGTCAGTTTGAATTAGGGCCCACACTAAGAGCCTCGTTTTTTTTTTATTTGTTTATTTACAGCATAACAGTGTTCATTGTTTTGGCATCACACCCAGTGCTCCATGCAGTACGTGCCCTCCCTATTACCCACCACCTTGTTCCTCAACCTCCCACCCCCTGCCCCTGCAAAACCCTCAGATTGTTTTTCAGAGTCCATAGTCTCTCATGGTTCATCTCCCCTTCCAATTTCCCTCAACTCCCTCTCCTCTCCATCTCCCCATGTCCTCCATGTTCTTTGTTATGCTCCACAAATAATCACGTGAGACCATATGATACTTGACTCTCTCTGCTTGACTTATTTTGCTCAGCATAATCTCTTCCAGTCCCGTCCATGTTGCTACAAAAGTTGGGTATTCATCCTTTCTGATGGAGGCATAATACTCCATTGTATATATGGACCACATCTTCCTTATCCATTCATCCGTTGAAGGGCATCTTGGTTCTTTCCACAGTTTGGCGACCGTAGCCATTGCTGCAATAAACATTGGGGTACAGATGGCCCTTCTTTTCACTACATCTGTATCTGTGGGATAAATACCCAGCAGTGCAATTGCAGGGTCATAGGGAAGCTCTATTCTTAATTTCTTCAGGAATCTCCACACTGTTCTCCAAAGGGGCTGCACTAACTTGCATTCCCACCAACAGTGTAAGAGGGTTCCCCTTTCTCCACATCCTCTCCAACACACGTTGTTTCCTGTCTTGCTAATTTTGGCCATTCTAACTGGTGTCAGGTGGTATCTCAATGTGGTTTTAATTTGAATCTCCCTGATGGCTAGTGATGATGAACATTTTTTCATGTGTCTGATAGCCATTTGTATGTCTTCATTGGAGAAGTGTCTGTTCATATCTTCTGCCCATTTTTTGATATGATTATCTGCTTTGTGTGTGTTGAGTTTGAGAAGTTAAGAGCCTCATTTTATCATAATTACCTCTTTAAATGCCCAGCCTACAAATAGAGTCACATTATGAGGGACTTGGGTGTTCATGAACAGTTGCCATTTCAGAATGCAGGAAGCTCAAACATACTTGAGATGGGGGAGAAAACAAGGTAACTACCCTCCCCAAACACAAGCCTTCCAAGCAGCCATGTCTCCATAACAGAAGGTCAAACTTTCCTCCAAGATATAAGAAATTAATTCCTGTCAGCAAGCTCATCAACAAAGGGGGAACTAACAGCAAATTACTGAGCAATATCCAAGTGACTCTCCCATTGCTTGTGACTTCAGCCCATGATCTCTGCATTTCCCCTAGCCCCAGAAGTGAGGCTGGGTCTTTTGCCCAATTTTATTTATTTTTATTTTTTAAATTTAAATTAAAGTAGCGACTGGGATGCCTGGGGGGCTCAGATGGTTAAGCATCTGCCTTCAGCTCAGGTCATGATCTTATGGTCCTGGGATCAAGCCCCACACTGAGCTCCCTGCTCAGCAGGAAGCCGGCTTCTCCCTCTCCTGCTACTGTTCCCCTGCTTTTGCTCTCTCACTCTTTCTGTTAAATAAATAAATAAAATCTTTCTTAAAATTAGTTAAATTAGCCAACATATATTACATCATTAGTTTCAAATATAGTGTTCAATAATTCATCAGTTGCATATAACACCCAGTGTTCACCACATCATGTGCCCTCCTTAATGCCCATCACCCAGTAATGCCATCCCCTCACCCACCTCCCTTCCAGCAACCCTCAGTTTTTTTTCCTATATGTAAGAGTCTTTCATGGTTTTTCTTCCTCTTTGATGACTTCCCATTCAGTTTTCCCTGCCTTCCCCTATGATCCTCTGTTCTGTTTCTTATAGCCCATGTGAGTGAAGTCATATGATAATTGTCTTTCTCTGATTGACTTATTTCACTCAGCATAATACCTTCCAGTTCCACCCATGTTGATGTAAGTGGTAAGTATCTATTTTTTCTGAGGACTGAGTAATATTCCATTATATATACAAACCACATCTTCTTTATCCATTCATCTGTCAATGGACATCTCAGCTCTTTCTACAGGTTGGCTATTGTGGACATTGCTCCTATGAACATTGGGGTGCAGGTGACCCTTCAGAGTAATACATTTGTATCTTTGGGGTAAATACCTAGTAGTGCAATTGCCAGGTCATAGGGTAGCTTTATTTTTAACTTCTTGAGGAATCTCTATACGTTTTCCAGAGTGGCTGTACCAGCTTGTGTTCCCACCAACAGTGTAAGAGGATTTCCCCTTTCTCAGCGTCTTGCCAATATTTGTTGTTTCCTCTTTTTTTCCCCAATTTTAATTTGGGCTGTTTTTTCTTATTGTTGAGCATTAAGTGTTCTTTGTATATTTTATATAACAGTCTTTATCAGATATGTTATTTGCAAATATATTTTCCCAGTCTGTGACTTATTTTTTCATTCTCTTGACAATGTTTTTTACAGAGCAGAAACTTAATTTAATGAAGTCTAGCTTATCAGTTCTTTCTTTCATGGATTGTGCCTTTGGTGTCATATCTAAAAAGTCATAACTAAACCCCAGGTAATCTAGGATTTTCTTCTACCTTATCTTCTAGGAGTTTTATAGTTTTGCACTGGATACTTAGGTCTGTAATTCATTTTGAGTTAATTTTTGTTAAGAATATAAGGTCTGTGTCTAGATTTATTTCCAGTTGTTCCAGCACCATTTGTTGAAAAGACTATCTTTGCTTCATTATATCATCTTTGTTCTTTTGTCAATGATCACTTGACTATATTTATATAGGTCAGTTACTGAACTCTCTACTCTGTTATACTGATCTATTTGTTAATTCTTTCACCAATATCACACTGTCCTGATTACCATAGCTTTATATGAAGTCTTAAAGTCAGCTTTGAAGTCAGTCCTATAGCTTTTTTCTTGTCCTTTAATATTCTGTTGACTGTTCCATATGTCTTGCATTTTCATATAAACTTCAGATCACTTTGTCAATATCCACAAAATACCTTGTTATGATTGTGATTATGATTGTAATGAATCTATAGAGCAAGTGGGGAAGAACTGACATCTCAACAACATCAAGTCTTTCTATTCATGAACATGAAATATTTTCCCAATTATTTAGTTCTTCTTATAGATATAGACATACCTAAGTATTTCATTTTGGGTTGTGCTAATATAAATAGTATTGTGCTTTTAAAAAAGATTTTATTTATTTATTTGACAGACAGAGATCACAAGTAGGCAGAGAGGCAGGCAGAGAGATAGAGGAAGGGAAGCAGGCTAGCCGCTGAGCAGAGAGCCAGATGCAGGGCTTGATCCCATGACGCTGAGATCATGACCTGAGCCGAAGGCAGAGGCTTTAACCCACTGAGCCACCCAGGTGCCCCACAAATAGTATTGTGCTTTTAACTTCAAATTCCACTTTTTCATTTCTGGTATACAGAAAAGTGATTGGCTTTTTATATACTAACCTTGTATCCAAAAATCTTGTTATAATTACTTTTTAGTACAAGGAGGTTTTTTGCTTTCAGATTTTCTGGACTGGTGATCAATCATGTCATCTATAAAAAAAAAAAGATAGTTGGGGCGCCTGGGTGGCTCAGTGGGTTAAGCCTCTGCCTTCGGCTCAGGTCATGGTCTCGGAGTCCTGGGATCAAGCCCCGCATTGGGTTCTCTGCTCAGTGGGGAGCCTGCTTCCCCCTCTCTCTCTGCCTGCCTCTATGCCTACTTGTGATCTCTGTGTGTCAAATAAATAAATAAAACCTTTTAAAAAAATAGAGTTTTATTTTTATCCTCCCAGTCTCTATACCTTTATTTACCTATCTTGTCTTACTGCATTAGCTAAGACATCAAATACTATGTTTTTTGCAAAGTAGTGATAAGAAGGAGCATTGCTCATTCAAAAGCAATAGAATGAATTAGAAAATATTCTCTCTACTCCCTATCTTCTGAAAGAGATTGTGTAGAGTTGTGAAATTTTTCTTTCAATTTTTAGTACAATTCTGGATGTTTGGTACAATAACAGTGAACCAATATGGGCCTATGCTTTCAGTTTTGAAAGCTTATTCATAATAGGCCTACTTCAAGAAGCAAGAAAAGTCTCAGTACACAACCTAACCTTCCACCTTAAGGCACTGGGAAAGGAACAGCAAATATTATCCTAAATTGCATAGAAAAGAGGAAATAATAAAGATTAGAGCAGAAATAAATGATATAGAACAAACAAACAAACAACAACAAAAAACCAGTAGAATGGATCAATGAAACTAAGAGCTGGTTCTTTGAAAGAATTAATAAAATTGATAATCCCCTAACTAGTCTTATCCAAAAGAAAAGAGAAAGGAACCAAATAAATAAAATCTTGAACAAAAGAGGAAAGATCACAACCAACATCACTGACATACAATTATAAGATAATATTATGAAAAATTATATGCCAACAAATAGGACAATCTGGAAGAAATGGACAAATTCCTAGAAACATATAAACTACCAAAACTGAAACAGGAAGAAATAGAAAATTTGAACAGGCCCATAACCACCAAAGAAATTGAGTCAGTAATCAAAAATCTCCCAACAACCAAAGGTCCAGGGTCCGATGGCTTTCCAGGAAAATTCTATCAGACATTTACAGAAGAGTTAAGAATTTTCCTTTCTTCTTTCTTTTAATTTTAATTTTTTATTGTGTTATGTTAGTCACCATAAAATACATTAGTTTTTGATGCAGTTTTCCAAAATTCACTGTTTATGTACAACTCCCAGTGCTCCATGCATTACTCTTTTAAAAATAGCGAGGGCACGTTTTGCATGGAGCACTGGGTGTTGTGCAAAAACAATGAATACTGTTACGCTGAAAAAAACAAATAAATTAAAAAAAAAAGTTTAAAAAAACTATGCCAAAAAATAGGAATGGAAGGAAAATTTCCAAACTCATTCTATGAGACTAGCACTACCTTAATTCCAAAACCAGACAAAGAAAGGGTGGTTCAATATTCACAAATCAATTGATGTGATACACCACATTAATAAAAGAAAGGATAGGAACTATATGATCCTGTCAATAGATGCAGAAAAAGCACTTGACAAAATACAGCATCCATTGTTGATAAAAACCCTCAGCTAAGTTGGTATAGATGAAACATACACCAGAATCATAAAAGCCATATATGAAAGACAAAAAGCTAACATCATCACCAATGGGCAAAAATTGAGTGGTTTTCTTCTATGGTCAGGATCAAGACATCAATGTCTACTCTCACCATTGTTATTTAATATTGTACTCAAAGTCCCAGCCTCAGCAATCGACAACAAAAAGAAATAAAAAGGCATCCAAATTGGCAAGCGAGAAGTCAAACTTTCACTATTTGCAGAAGAACTCACCAAAAAATTGCTAGAACTGGTACATGAATTTAGCAAAATCGCAGGATATAAAATCAATGGTACAGAAATCTGTTGCATTTCTATACAATAATGAAGCAGCAGAAAAAGAAATCAAGGAACCAATCCCATGTATAATTGCACAAGAAATAGTAAGATACCTAGGAATAAACCTAACCAAACAGATAAAAGATCTGTACTCTGAAAAGTATAAAACACCGATGAAATTTAAGAGGACACAAACACATGGGAAGACATTCCATGCTCATAGATTGGAAGAACAAACCTTGTTAGAATGACTATACTATCCAAAGAAATCTGAACATTTAATGCAATCCCTATCAAAATACTATCAGCATTTTTCACAGAGCTAGAACAATCCTAAAATTTGTATGGAACCACAAAAGACTCCAAATAGCCACAGTAATCCTGACAAAGAAAAAGCTGGGGACATCTTGATTCTGGACTTCAAACGATATTACAAAGCTGTAGTCATCAAGACAGTATAGTACTCACACAAAACAGAGAAATAGAGCAACAGAACAAAATAGAAAACCCAGAAATGGATCCACAACTGTACAGTCAACTAATAATCAACAAAGCAGGAAAGAATATCCAATGAAAAAAAAGACTGTCTCTTTAATAAATGGTGTTGGGAAAACTAGAGAGCAACATGGAGATGAAGGAAACCAGGCCAATAAATTCAAAATGAATGAAAGACCTAAATGTGAGACCTAAAACAATAAAAATCCTAGAAGAAGACACAGGCAGTAACCTCTTTGACATCAGCCATAGCAACTTCTTACTAGATATGCCTCCCGAGGCAAGGGAAACAAAAGCAGAAATTAACTATTGGGACTTCATCAAGATAAAAAGCTTTTCCACAGCAAAAGTAACAATCAGCAAAACTAAAAGACAGCCTATGGAATATGAAAAGATATTTGTAAATGATATGTCTGATAAAGAGTTAGTATGCAAAGTCTGTAAAGAACTTATCTGGGTGCCTGTGTGGCTCAGTGGGTTAAGCCTCTGCCTTCGGCTCAGGTCATGATCCTAGGGTCCTGGGATAGATCACCATATCAGACTCCCTGCTCTCCAGGGAGCCTGCTTCTCTCTCTCCCTCTGCCTGCTGCTCCCCCGATTGTGTTCTCTCTCTCTCTATGTCAAATAAATAAATAAAATCTTAAAAAAAAAGAACTTATCAAACAATACCCCCAAAACAAATAATCCAGTTAGGAAATGGGCAGAAGACATGAAGAGATATTTTTCCAAAGTGGACATCCAGATGGCCAACAGACACATGAAACTATGCTGAACATCACTGGTCATCAGGGACATAAAAATCAAAACCACAATGAGATATCATCTCACACTTGTCAGAATGGCTAAAATAAAAAAGACAAAAAAATAGCAAGTATTGTCAAGGATGTGGAGAGAAGGGAACCTTCATGCATTGTTGCGGGGAATGCAATCCAGTGCAGCCACTGTGGAAAATGGTATGGAGTTTCCTCAAAAAGTTAAAAATAGAAGTATATGACCCAATAATTGCACTACTAAGTATTTACTCAAAGAAAATGAAGACACTAATTCAAAAAGACATATGCACCCCTATGTTTATTGCGGAATTATTCACAATAGCCAAAATATGGTAGATGAATGGATGAAGCAGATGTAATGGAATATTTCAGAGCCATAAGAAGAATGAAATGGCGTCACTTGAAACAACATAGATGAATCTAAAGGGTATTATGCTAAAAGAAACAAGACAGAGGAAGCCAAATACCATATGATATGACTCATAAGTGGATCCAGAAAAATTAATAA
Source organism: Meles meles (assembly GCF_922984935.1). Taxonomy (NCBI): domain Eukaryota; kingdom Metazoa; phylum Chordata; class Mammalia; order Carnivora; family Mustelidae; genus Meles; species Meles meles. The sequence goes on along the minus strand of NC_060087.1, from coordinate 45,904,251 downwards.
AGAAACAAAAAGCAGAATCTGACCTGTAAATATAGAGGACAAGATGATGGTTGCCAGAGAGGAGGGAGGTGGGTGTTGGGCAAATGGGTGAAGGAGAATAAGAGATACAGGCTTCTAGTAATGGGATGAATAAGGCATGGGAATAAAAGGCACAACCTAAGGAATATAGGCAATGATATTGTAATAGCAATGTATGACAGGTGGTAGCTACACTTGTGGTGAACATAGCATACTGTATCGACTTGTCAATCATTATTATAATACACCTGAAACTAATGGAACATTATGTGTCAACTCCACAAAAGAAAAAGAAGGAAGGAAAGAAGGAAGGAAGGAAGGAAAGAAGGAAGGAAGGAAGGAAAGAAGAAAGAAAGAAAGAAAGAAAGAAAGAAGAAAGAAAAAAGAAAGAAAGAATTAGAATGTATTAAAAAATTCGATCCTCTACATTATGGACATTTTCCTCTACATTTTCCTCTAAAATCTTTATCATTTTACTTTTCACATTTAGAACAGAAATACTTCTCAATGGATTATTTTGTATATTATGCAGAAGGAGTAAAGATTTGCCTTTTCCCCTAGCTATATGGAATAGACAAAGCACAATGAAATCTTTTAAACATTGCAATCTTTTACCCACTGCAATGTAATACTAGCTTGTCATAAATGAAATGATTGTGTATATGTACATGTGTTTCTGGTTTCTCTAGCCTGTTCATTTGGTCTAGGTTTTATTCTTGTACTAGTTCACAGTCTCTTTTTTTTTTGCAATTTTAAAAAAAATTTATTTATTTTTTTCAGCATAACAGTATTCATTGTTTTTGCACAACACCCAGTGCTCCATGCAATACGTGCCCTCCCTAGTCCTCCAGTTTGTTATTCTTCTTTAAGATTGTCTTAGCTCTTCTTCCTTTGTGTTTCTATGTCCATTTTAGGATCGTCTTGCTAATCTCCATCAAAATAAACATATTATAATGTCTATTGGCATTCCATAAGATTTGTAGAGAATTTGGAGAAATTTTTACCTATTTACAATACCGATTCTTCCAATACAGGAACATGGTATTTATTTGGACTCAAAGAAAATTATTTAAATTCCAGTCAGTTAACAAAGAGTGTAATATTAGTTTCAAGTGTACAATACAGAGATTCAACACTTATATACCAACCTGGTGATCATCATGACAAGTGCACTGCCTTCTCCCATCACCTATTTCACCCATCACCTCACCCATTTCCCATCCAGTAACCATCAGTTTGTTCTCTGTACTTAAGAATCTGTTTCATGGTTTGCCTCTCTCTTTCTCTCTTTTTCCCTTTGCTCATTTGTTTTGTTTCTTAAATTCCATATATGAGTGAAATTGTATGGTATTTGAATTTTTAAATTACTTCGAATAGTATTTTGTGGTTTACATTGTGGAGAACTTGTTCTTTCATTTGGTTGGTTCCTTTGTATTTTGTCTTTTAAATACTGTTGTGTATGGTGTGGTTTTAATTTTTTTTAAACATTTGTTGATTGCTAATCTATACTAAACGATTTGTGTTTAAATGTTGGCCTTATGCACTGTGACCTTGCTAAACTCATTTATATATTCTAAGAGCTTGTAGGTTCTTTTGAATTGTATATGCATATAACTATATCATCTGTGAGTAAAGACATTGTAATTCATTCTTTTTCAGTACGATTGATTGATTGATTTTGCTCTATTTCACTAGCCAGGATTCCTAGTATATTTTTGAACACAAATGGGGATAATGGCCATTTTGCGTCATTCCTAACATGCCAAGTCTCAGGAAGAACACTTTTGTTCATTGATCATTAATTAAGATTTTGGTGTGGATTTGGGGGCATAATCCTTACCAGAAGAAACAATTTTCTTCTATCCCTTGTTTTACAGGAGGTTTTCAAATTAAATCATGTATGGATGTTGAATTTGTGAAATTGTTTTTCTGCATTTATTGTCATTATCATATGATTTTTCTCCTCTTGTGAATGTAGGAATCACATTGATAGGTTTTCCAATGTTAAGCCATACTTGCCTTCTGGAAAGTGACCCTTTCAGTCACGATGTGTTATTCTTTTCACGGCTGGACTTTCTTTTCTTTTCTTTTCTATTTTATTTTATTTTATTTATTTGTCTGGGAGAGAGAGAGAGCAAGAGAGAGAGAGCATGCACAGACAAGGAGGGGAAGTGGCAGGAAGAGGGAGGGGGAGAACCAGGCTCCCACCAAGCAGGGAACCTGATGTGGGGCTTGATCCCAAGACCCAAGGATCATGACCTGAGGTGAAGGCAGACACTTAACTGACTGAGACTCCCAGGCACCCTGGACATTTTCATCCTTGGAATGTTCTCATCACTTAAGCCTTGTTTGGGGAAAATAAATCATGGAGAAGCTGTTTAACATTGGTCATAAAAAGAAGAACGTGCAGCCGAATTTTGCAATATGTCATGGGATGTAACCTGACAGCATAATTTCTGGAAATAAGTCCTAAGGGAAAAAAGTCAGAAATTAATTAAAATATTGTGTACAGCGTGCATATTACAACAGTGTTGGGGTAACAAAATATTACAAATAGTGTGTCCAAGAGATTCCTGGGTGGCTCAGTTGGTTAAGTGGCTGCCTTTGGCTCAGGTTATGATCCCAGGGTCCTGGGATAGGGTCCCACATTTGGCTCCTTGCTCAGTGGGAACCCTGCTTCTCCCTCTTTCTGCTGCTACCTCTGCTTTTGCTCTCTCTCTCTCAAGCTCTCTGACAAATAAATAAATAAAATCTTTAAAAACAACCAAATATACATCGGAGGAGATTTTGATGAGTGAAATAAACCAAGTGGAGAAAGTCATTTATCATATGGTTTCACTTACCTGTGGAACACAGGGAATAGCATGGAGGACATTAGGAGACGGAAGGGAAAAATGAAGGGGAAGGGATCGGTGGGGGAGATGAACCATGAGACACTGTGGACTCCAAGAAACAAACTGAGGGTTTGGGGGGGGTGGAGTGATGTGTTGACCCGGTGATAGGTATTGAGGAGGGCATGTATTGCATGGAGCACAGGGTGTTATTAGCAAACACTGAGTCATGGAACACTACCTAAAAAACTAATAATATACTGTACGGTGACTAACATAACAGAAAAAAAAACACCAAATAGTGTGCCCAGGATTTCCTAAATATTTTCATTCAATAAATTCTGAGCAAGTTGACCATCCTTGGTAGCAACAAGAAGCAAGAAGAACAGACTGCGATAATAACTAATAATTCCCATCAAATCAACTGTGTCATCAAAAAAGGCATGCCATCTTCTCCCAGTCTATGGTCTCTTATAATAATAACAGAAGTATACAATTTGGGCATATAAAGACTTAGTTATTTTACCTCAATCCATTCCAGGCTTACTTTGGCTGAGATTCTAACCGTATTCTCATCTCAGTTAAATTTTCTGGCCATGGGACTTGAGAGTATCTCTTATGTTTTCTTCCTATCTCATCTGTACCTCCTTATAGTTTACAGATCAAGACTTTTCCCCTGAATACACTAATTTAGTCCTTTCAAATTCTTTTAATGTAGAACGTTAACTTTAAGCACAGTTATCTTTAAGCACATGTCTAAATCTTTGAAAACTAACCAATTGTATCTCATGTATTTATTTAAACCTGTAGGTTTTCTATTATCACCTGGAGAAAATCCAAATGACCATCAGTAGGGGGTTGTTTAAGTGAATTATGGTACATCCTCACCATATTGTAGTATACGAGCATTAATAAATATACGGTTGAAGATTGTTTTAAAAATCCAGATATGTCCACGATATATTAAGGATGTGAAATTTACAAAAGGTTTTGTGGAAGAGTACCTCAATTTTATTTTAGAAAAATGAACAATTAGGGCTTCCAGTTAGAAAGGACTTGTGGCAGGTAACCACCAATTCACTTTCTCAAGTATCCCACTTAAATAACTACTAATGAGGTGTGCCACTTCCCTTTCAGAGGTAGAATGTCACGACAGGCCATTGTGACCATTACACCAATTAAGACAAAACCTGATCAGGTTAAAAAAAACCCCAAAACACACACTTTTTTTGAAGACACAAAAGAGCTATATATAAATAAGATTAAAGCAACTAAGTTTCATAGCAGGAAGTGACTTTGGTGAGCAGAGACCAGTAGCCACTAGAGTTACATGCCGATTCTGTCTGGACAAAGGGTCAGACAGAAGGACACTGCTGAAATAAGAAAACGCTGGTAAAACTTTTAAGAACGCATAGGGTGGCTTGTCTTCAGGGGCCCAAACAATGAACAGTGTTAAGTAAGGATGCATATGAAGTCTGATGGGGCTCAAGTATCAAATTCTCTGTCAAATGGATATTCAACTGATCCAGATTCGTCTGTTAAAAAGACTTTCCTGAGTACTTCCCCTTTGACCTCAGAGATGCCCAGAGAGGGCAGAAGCATCATTCCTGCTCAGAAATGAGCACAAGAAGGGATGGGAAAACTGCAAATTAATGACTAATTTTGGAACCCCTCAGAGAACTCAAGTCTAATGGAAAACATAAAATTTAATGAAAGACAAGTGTTTGCAGGCAGAAGGAAGGCCTGAACATTTATTGACCTGGGACAGACACTGCCTGGGTGCCATGTAAGATGTTAAGATTATTTAGAAATCTTTGAGAAATTGGTAAGGGCCAAGTGTGGGCTCCCAAGAGCGTAGGAAGTCCGTTGAGGAGTTTCTCACCATCTTGTGAGCTTTTCCTCCAGGAACCCCTCTAGATGTCTGTGACAAAGATCTGGGAGGATCCTTGGATAAATCACTCGTGCTGCTTGCTGGGAGAGAAAAAGAGTAGTCCCTGCCCAAATATCAGCAGACACATCTTCCCCATTTCCTTTATGGTACAAAAGGCTTAATCCAGGGGAGAAGGAGCATCAATATTCTCTGTATATCTTTGCAACTGTTCTGTAAATTTGAAATGATTCACCCTGAAAGATGATTGATATATAAAAAAGGCTTTCCTTGAGAAAGATAAAAAGGGTAGTGCCTGACATGTAGACGCTGGCCTGGCACTCACAGGTAGGCCATGCTATTCTTTTAACAAACGTAAACATTGTCACTGAATACAAGTCTCAGACAAGGTTATTCTGAGACCATATAAAATGAAACAAAACATGGCTGCTCCATAATTGTGTCCAAGCACAGGCAAAAGCAAGGTCCCTGTGCCAGACATAAAATACCAAATACCCACTCGCTTGGACAAAATGAGTGACTGCTGCTTATAATTTACCAATTATAAATTTATCCTCCGTATAGTCCCTCCTCCCTATAGATAAGGTGTTTTGAGATAGATAACCCATGAAAAAATTGCCCATGCCTTCTGAAAGCATTCAAAGTACTTTGGATCCTCCCTTCTGGTAAAACCTCCCTAAATCATTCGACCAAAGCTCAAATCCTATAGTAGGTTCTCTTTAACAGCCTCTTACTGCCATTCCCTGTGATTCTCCATGGTGTGTGTCCCGCCTCACTGAAACCTGTTTAGTTAATGTTCTTGGAGGTCTCTTGGCTCGAGGACATTGAAACCTTAACCTACCGAATTTGCTTGATGCTTTGGATGAAAATCAGTTGACTGAATATGCGGGTCTATTTTTGTAGTCAGTTACCATCCATTTATCTCTTTGTCTACTCTTAAAATCTCGATTGCTGTATATCATGTTGATTACTGTAACTTCATAGCAGGTCCTGAAGTAGGGTAACGTAACTGGTCTTTTTCAGGAATGTGTTGACGAGTCCAGATATTTTGTTTTTCTACATAATTTTTTAGTCAACCTGTAAGTTACTTTAAAAAGTCTGCAGCAGTTTTCATAGGGGTCAAAATGAACCTATAGATCAGTTTGGGGAGAAATGACATAAAAATTGAGTTGTTGTTGTTTTTTATTTTTTAAAGAGACAAACCAAAACACAGACTCGTAACTATAAAGAAGGAAGAGTTACCAGAGGGAAGGTGGCTGGGAGATGGGTAAAATAGGTGAAGGGGATTAAGAGCACAATTACCTTGATGAGCACTGTACGATATACGGAATTGTTGAATCACTATATTGTGCACCTGAAACTGATAGAACACAGGATGTTAACTACACTGGGATTAGAACGTTTTGGTTTTTAGTCTTTCTGCATTTGTTTATGTCTTTCAAATTTTCTCTTTGTGATATTTTGTCGTTTTGGTGTAGGAATATTGTGCACTTTTGCTAGATTTATTCTTCGATATATGAAATTGTTTGCTGCTATATTAACTGCATTAATTTTTTTGTTGTTAATGGTCAATCATGCCTATGTGATCAAGTCTCCATAAAATCCCCAAAGTGGGGTGTTTGGAGAGCTTCCAGGTTTGTGAACCCATCCACACGGAGAGGGTGAAGCACCCCAACTGCACGGGAACAGAAGCTTCTGTGCTTGGGACCCTCCCAGAACTCCTCCTCCTATGTACCTTTTATCTGACTGTTCATCTGTATCCTTTATCATGTCCTTTAATAAACTGGTAAACATAAAAAACCCTGCATTTTAAAATTTAAACTCAATTAGGCAACATATAGCAAATACATCATTGGTTTTTGATGTACTGTTCAATGATTGATTAGGTGTACATACCATCCAGCGTTATCCCACCATGAGCCCTCCTTAACTGCATTTCCAATTGGTTAATATTAGGGTAAGAGACAGCTGGATTTTTTTTACTCACCCTCTATCCTGCAGCCTTATTTTTAAAATTTAAATCTTGTTACTTAACACACAGTGCAATATTGGTTTCTGGACTACAATTCAGTGATTCATCACTCACATACAGCACCCAGTGCTCATCATAACAGCTGTCCTCCTTAATACCCGCCTGCAACCTTATTAAACAAGCTTGCTATTTGGAGCAAATTTTTTTTTTTGGTAGATTGAACATGCTTTCTGTGGAAAAAATCATGTATTCTGTAGATAAGCACATTTTCACTTCTTCCTTACCAATATTTATAATTTTTATCTCATTTTCTTATCTTATTGCACTGATGAGGACCTCCAGTACAGTATTAAATAAAAGAGGTGTTCCTCATCCTATGGAGTAAACACTTAGCCTTTTATGATTGAGTATAATGTTACACATAGATTTTTCACCGCTATTCTTTACAGGTTGAGGAAGTTTTCTTCTCTTTCCAAGTTTCTGAGAGTTTTTGTCGTGTAGGTGTATTACATTATGTGAAAAGCATCTTCCTCATCTATTGAGAATGCCATATTATTTTTGTTTTTATTCTGTTGAGATCTATTGCATTACTTGATTTGTAAATGTTTAAGCACCTTTTTTAAAAAATTTCTTTTCAGTGTAACAGTATTCATCGTTTTTTCACCACACCCAGTGCTCCATGCAATACGTGCCCTCCCTAATACCCACTACCTGGCTCCCCCAACCTCCCACCCCCGCCCCTTCAAAACCCTCAGGTTGTTTTTCAGAGTCTATAGTCTCTCATGGTTCACCTCCCCTTCCAATTTCCCTCAACTCCCTTTTCCTAATGTTTAAGCACCTTAACATTTTATCCGGCTCACACGGGCCTCATAAAATGACTTGGGACATTCTCACTTCTAATCGATTTTCTGGAAGGATTTGTGTAGAATTGGCACGATTTCTTCCTACAATGTTTAGGAGAATACACTGGTGATACTGACTGGGGTGGATTGTGCTATTTGGAAAGCTTTGATGATGAGTTCTATATGTGACCATTTACATACTCTGTTTTTCCATATATCAGTTTGGCGAGTTTGTATTGTTTTAAGGAGTTTTGCCCTTTCCATCTAACTTTTCCAAATTGTTGTTATCCAGTTTTGTGGTACATTTTGCTTTCTTTTAAATTTCTGTTGGGCCTGGAGTGATGCCGCTTTTGCATTTCTTAGGATTTTGAGGCTTTCTCTCTGTTTCTTGATCTGTACGTCTCAGGTTATACAAAAACTTGATTAATATTTTTAAAGAACGACTTCTTCAATTTGTTGACTTTCTGTAGCCCTTTATTTTTTCATTTAAAAATTCTTTTAAATTTAATTTTATTTTTTCAGGGTTGCAAGATTCATTGTTCATGTGCCACATCCCGTGCTCCATGCAATACGTGCCCTCCTTAATACCCACCACCAGGCTCACCGAACCCCCCACTCCCTCCCCTCCAAAACCCTTAGTTAGTTACTCAGAGTCCACAGTCTCTCACGGTTCATCTCCCTCTCTGATTTCCCCCAATTCACTTTTCCTTTCCTTCTCCTAATGTCCTCCATGTTATTCCTTATGCTCCACAAGTAAGTGAAACCATATGATAATGGACTCTCTCTTCTTGACTTACTTCACTCATTATAATCTCCCCCAGTCCCGATCATGTTGATACAAAAATTGGGTATTCTTTATTTTTGTTTTGATGATCTCCACTGTTATTTTAAGCATTTCATTCTTCTATTTACTTTGCGTTTAATTTTCTGTTCTTTTTTTTAGTTTCTCACGGCAGAAGATGATTGATTTAAGGTGCCCCACAAATTTAACTTTGATTCTGTTCAAAATATTTTACAAATTCCCTTGTGATTTCATATTTTTCCTTTTTTAATTTATTTTTTTAATTTAAATTCGATTAATTAACATGTAGTGCATTATTAATATCAGAGGTAGAGTTCAGCGATTCATCGATCTTATGTAATACCAGTGCTCATAACATCACATGCCCTCCTTAATGCTCGTCACTCAGTTACCCCAATCCTCTACCCCCATCCCCACAAACAGTATTTTCTATTGCTGTTTTGGAATTTTGGATTTCCCTTTTTCCAGGTGGAATTTCATATTGGTTATCCGTTTTATTTTTTTTAAATAAATGTGAATGTACAAAAGCTATTAAGGAGGGCACAAATTGCATGGAGCACTGGGAATGGTGCATAAACAATGAATCTTGGAACACCGGAAAAATAAAATAAAATTTGAAACTTAAAAAAAACTAAAGCAGAATAGTGCAATTTTGGCTATGTACAGTTTTAGAATGATCAGAAACAAACTATCTTACTTTCACTTAAGAATGTCAATCCATATAAATTAGATGAAGTACTGTCCACAGTCGTTGCCAAACTTAAACTCATATCCATCTAGAATAGCTGTCATGTCCAAATTAATGCTGGAGAAGAAATGAATTCAGCATACAAAAACTATAGTACATTGCAATCTTGGATGCACTTATTTATTCTAATTTGTTACTGATTTTGTTTTGTTCATTTTTATTTCTATATTGGTATTCTTTAGGTTACTTTATATATATTTATTAATTTATTTTTACTGTTTTTATTTTATTATTACTTTTTATTATGCTATGTTAGCCAACATACAGTACGTCTTTAGTTTTCGATGTAGTGTTCCAAGATTCATTGTTTACGTATAAAATCCAGTGCTCCATGCAATACGTGTCCTCTTCTCAAGAAGATTTATTTTGGATCAAACAAACCTGTGCATTTTCCTATTGCTGTAATCACATGCTGATTCATACAGCGGTTGACAGCTGCTTTATTTACAGTCATAAAGGGTAAGAATATGTTTTATCTTATTTTTAAGCCACATGAGTGAGATGTGATTGACATAAAAATAGCTATATATATTTAAGGTATTTAAGTTGATTAAAAATTTCTTAGAAAATGTACAAAAGGAAGAAAAGAGAATACAAAGCACCAACCTAGAGCATGTCAACCTGTAAAGATGTTTAGAGGAAAAGAAGCCCATAACTACGTCAAAGGATAGGATCCACGCAGGAAGGAAGAGAACCAAAAGAGAGTGGTTTCATAAGAATCAAAAGATATCAAAGAAGAGGAAGTAGGCAACAAGTTTAATGTTACTAAGAAGTGAGACAGAAGCAGAGGAATGATACTTTGATGTCACATCCTGGTGGTTGTTAAAGAACATGAAAAAACAAGTTTAGAGGAGAAAAGACCATGCAAAATGTGCTGGAGGGAGAAGGGAGTAAGAGGAGGCAGCTCATTTAAACAACTCACGATAAAGTCTTTGCTATAAAGAGCAGCTTATACTTGGAACAATCATGGGTTGGGAAGTGTGATCGAGGAAAGGCATTTGTTTAAATTGGAGTATCGTGGAGCACAATGGTACGCCGATGGGAATAACCACTAGATCAAAAGACTATGAAGATGCAAGAGAAACTGATTAGCTGCAGGGGTGAAGAGTTTTCAAGGGTCAGAATAAAGATTAGATCAACTGGAGATGTTGTCTTTGTTAAAATTATGACCCACCTTCCCCAGGCTTCATACTCTTACTTAAAGACATGCTGACACTTACATCCTTGAGTGCGTGGCCAAATTGAGAATGGAGATATTAGCAAACCAGTTTTGGCCAGAGGATCAGGGAATGAGGTTTGAAGTACACGAGATCCATCCAGACTGAGCACTAGAGGTTAATCTAGACCGACTCATTTAAAAGCTGAGAAATGTATTGATTCGAGATTATTGTGTGCCGCTGCTAGTTCTGGGGGGTGTGTGTGAGAGAGTCTTCGTATGTTTGTATGTTCAGAGTCAGGGGGTTGGAGATGTGGAAAGATCTCATTGTTAGGGAAAAAATAAATCCCTATAGGGAAGGAGAGAATGGAGAGGACTTTCTCTTCCTCAAGGCAAGAAAATGGCAGTCCTGAAGACAGAGAAGAAAAGCTAGGAACAGGGGTCCACCCAGAGTGGAATCTCCCCAGAAGGCATAACTTTTTGTCAGGGAAGCAGGAGATGGGTGATTTTCTGTGGGCTCTAAGAACATTGATATTTAGCCATCATTTCCGAGTAGTTTTGTTCCATATTATCATTGCCTCTTGTTCCTCTAGTTACTTTTCACCTATCCTTCAAATCTGCAGCTCCCATAAAGTCTAGAGTGGTGTTTGGGGAGATTTCAGGAGAAGGGCATCAAGCAGAGCGTTGCTTTCCTTGCATTACTGTTCCACTGTGGTCTTACTCCAAGGGAATCTCCAGCTGGACATCCAGACAGAGGGCAGCATCGAAGCAGGACTGGGATCCCCTGAGAGGTGTTTGAGACTTAGAGGAGTGGCTGGCAGGTGGATACTGGCAGTGGATATGAAGCAAACTCCCTTGACAAACATAAACTGGGTGTCTCAAAAAAAAAATGGGCAAGGGTTTGGATTCTGTCCAGTGTGTGTTATTCGATAGGAGTGGAGATGAGATTCCTCAGACTTTTTTGGACTGAGGGATTTCAGGACATGGGAAATTGGTGGATAGCCGAGACCCAGGAGAAGAGAGTGAGGCTGGACAAATGGGCTTCCAGAGATATCTAAGATACTGGGAGAAAAGGGAGGGGCAGATGGGACATACTTTCAAGATTCATGCTGTCTCTCCTCACAAACTGGTGCCCTGGGAAGTCTCATGTCTTGCCAGAAACCACGCTTGCCCAGACTCTGAAAAGGCGAGAAAACTCAAGGGAAAAAGTTGGCTACTCTGGAGAAGGGGAAAGGGAAGAGGCATTTCGGTACTTTTGCTGTAATCCCAAATCGGGGGATTGGCAGAGACCTCCCTCCTCAGTCTCTCCAAGGCCCTGGTAGAAGAGGGGCAGGGGGAACAGGAAGTAGGAGCCTTATTAACTGGTCTCATGATCTGGGTAGAGGTCTTCCAGGCCAAAGAGGAGAGGAGGAGGAAGTTGTTTGTCCTGAGTGACTCCCCTACTGTGGATCATGGATCTTTTCTGGAAGCAGTGCTTCAGAAACCTGGCTGGAACTGAGGTTCGTGTCAGAAAATGGGGCTACTGGATCTCCCCTCCCCCCATAATGTGATAGAGGCTACAGGGTAGGGCGAGGAGAAGTTGGTTGTGGGGAAGGAATCCTGGACTTCCTGGGTGTGGTTTGGAGGTAAGACAAATTATTGATAGGAAGGTGGCTAAGGGGCAAGGAAGCCTAGGTCTCCCAAACATGTGGGTGCATTATGGAGAGGTAGAATTTCTGAGCTCATATTGGGCCTCTCTGTAATTTCTGTCCTCCTCCACCAGGCATGGGCTCAGGTCAAGATGGAACTAAATAGACTGTGCTTTTAAATCCCTGAAGAGGAACTTCTTTACCTCCGAAGAAGACACATTTCCCAGCCTTTCTCTTTGTCTCATTCTTAGTCCCTAGACATGACAGGAAGCAGATAGCTTGGTTACCATGGGAACTGAAGCTGAGTAATGCATTGGACTGTGGGAGAAAAGCAGAGGTTGTTCTGACATAAAGGCCCTCGGGGGAAGAGATTTGAGCAAAGCACTCATATTCAAAGAACTCGCAATTTCCAGTTGCAGGTCTTAACCCTGCACTTATTATTACCCAGGAAACACACAGGTGTGTAGGTGTGTTTGCGCGCGCGCGCGCGCACACACACACACACACACACACACACACACCATTCTCTGCATCATGCTGCAGGAGGCCCACGGGATTCTTGTGGGTGAGGCTGTGCTATGAGCACTTCAATATACATCATTACTTTCTTATTTTCCCCTTCTCACTCCTCCCTCTCCCCTACCTGCCTTGTCTTGCAGTTTCTCCTCCTTCTGTCATGGCTAGTCCCTGGCCTCTTCTCTCCCTCCTTAGGTTTTCATTTCGGTCTTCCAGTGTTCTGCCCTCGCTTTTCTTCCTCCTTCTCTGTATACTTTGTTCTTCCTTGCGCCCTTCCTCCCCTGCCCCCATCCAGCTACTTATGGAGTGACTAAGAATTGATTCATCCAATTAGGATAGGACTAATATGGCTATGCATATTGAGCTTTCAGCGTGGTAGGTCAGTGCATCATGAAATACTTCACAGACATCATTGTTACATTTGCAAATTATGAGAAGTGATATGGAATTAAATGACAAGGAACTACGGCTATGAACAATAGGGGAACTAATTTCCATGGTGGGTTCAGTGGAGGGAAGTTCATTGGCATTTGGCATTATGCCATCCAGCATTCTCTTATTGCCTCCTTAGGGTAACAGTCTTCCCCTTATCATTGGGGGCAACTATCCTCTTCCATCATTTACAGCATGATGGGACTCTCATAATGGGACCTAGGTATCCTGCTTTCCACCGCCCCAGGTGTGAACATGAAGTCCAACCAGATACCCACTCACTGAGATCTAACACATGCATCAAAACACAGTGAGGAGCTCTTTCATCATGTCGCTGGACGCTTGCTCCTCTTTCCAAGTGCCCCAGAGGCACTTTGCTCATTTCCTTCATCCATTCCCTTTCTCATTCTTTGTTCTTCCATCTATTCCTCCTTCTGCTCTCCTGGCTAGATCCTTTTCATTAGCTGCCTAACCCCACAAGACAACAAAGGATGGGTGAGGAGACAGTAATGATAAAGTATGAGAAGGTGGAAAGCAGACAGATGAGTGATGTCTGAATTAACTGATTTAAGAGCATTCAGTCCTAACCCACCAGTGAGGAAACCTCCAAAGCAATGGTCTTTAAGCCTCCCTCCCTCACCAGACCTTCAAACTGTTGGTGAGATTGGCAGTGGCATGTTCCCCTGCAAGCTGGAGGTGATGGTGGGGGTTATCAATTACATAATTTTTCTAAAGTATAGTTAAGACACATTTGGTAACCCAGAACCCCTCTCAGCAACCTCTGGCTGGTTTGCTTTCCCCAAACCCTAGGGAGTTTGAGCAAATACTTATTCTCTGGAGGGGATAAATGGATGATTAATGGACTTCGGGATCTCAGCCTCAGGTGAAGGCAGGCATCCAAACCCAATATAGGGATTTAAGTAAAAAAAAAAAAAATCTACATAACAGTTTAATTCCTAGCCACATTCCCAACTTGTACAAACCGCTGGCATCTTGCCTTTTCCCATAGAGGCAGGAGATCCTTCCCTGAGAAATCTAAGCATCACAAGAGAAGAGATTTAATAATTACAGCAGGCCAAAAGTCTCTAAAGTTTTCATCTTCATCAGTTCAAAATATTTTCTAATTTCAACGTTATTTCTTCTTAGAGCCCTGGGTATTTGGGAAGATATTTCTTTACAAACATGTGAGGCATTTTTCTAAAGATTTTGGCTATTAATTTACAGTTTAACGGCATGGTAATCAGAAAATATACAAACAGCCAAAGAATCAATTCTTTATGTACGCTCCTGGAACTCTACTTATTGAACATCTTTTTGTAACTTTTCAGTGAAATCGAACACCAAAGGGAATTGCATGAAACATAAATGTACCAGTCAGTAAATTACGACATCACAAATATCTGAGAAACTACAATCCAGGTCAAGAGATCTGGCAATGCCAAAAAACCAAAATCACCCATGTGCCTTTACCTGGTCAGTGTTATGTGCCGCCTCAGCATGTCCAACCAGTATTTTGACTTCTTTTTTTTTTTTAAAGATTTTATTTATTTATTTGACAGAGAGAGATCACAAGTAGGCAGAGAGGCAGGCAGAGAGAGAATGAGAGGGAAGCAGGCTCCCCGTGGAGCAGAGAGCCCGATGCGGGACTCGATCCCAGGACCCTGAGATCATGAGCTGAGCCGAAGGTAGCGGCTTAAACCACTGAGCCACCCAGGCGCCCAGTATTTTGACTTCTAACACTTCACTTGTGCCTGCTTGTGAACTTCATTGCACATGATAAACACAATCATTAGAGTACATATTCTTATAATCTAGCTTTCTTTTGGCAACAATATATTTTTCACTTATGCCTCTTTTTTTGTTGTTTATTGGCTGAGTTCATGGATTTTTACTACTGAATAATATCTCAATTTGTGTAAATATGCCACAATTTTTTTTTTGGTACCTCCTATTTCTGATGGACGTTTCAGTAGTTTCTGGTCCCGGAGTATTAAAAATGTCACTGTGGAGAGCATTCATATACATGTCCTTCGATTCACATGTGTATGCATTTAGGACTATACTGGCCAGACCATCTTTGTTACTTTTTCATCACTTATGGCATTGTTTGTAGGGACCGTAGATAACTGACTTTTTTTTTTTCATGATCTCAGAAGGATGACTTTCAACATATCATGATTAAGTGCAATGGTTTTGGTAGGCTTTTACTTTTTAATTAATTAATTATTTATTTGTTTTTAAAGATTTTATTTATTTATTTGGCAGACAGAGATCAGAAGTAGGCAGAGAGGCAGGCAGAGGGAGAGGAGGAAGCAGGCTCCCTGCCGAGCAGAGAGCCTGATGTGGGGCTCCATCCCAGGACCCCGGGATCATGACCTGAGCCGAAGCTAGAGGCTTTAACCCACTGAGCCCCCCCAGGCACCCCATTACTTTTTAATTTTTTTAAAAAGGATTATTTGTTTAAGAGAGAGAAAGAAAGAGAGAGAGACAGGACTCCCTAGTAGGGGGAGGGCCAGAGGGAGAGAATTTTCAAGTGGATTCCCCTCTGAGCCTGGAGCACAAGGCCAGGCTTGATCTCACATCCCATGAGATCATGACCTGAGCCAAAACCAAGAGTACGTTGCTTAATCGACTGAGCCACACAGGTGCCCCTGTTTTTGTAGGCTTTTCAAAGATATTCTGAGTGGTTTAAGAGAGTTCTCTTTTATTCCTAGTTTGCTTAGAGGTTTTTTATCTTAAATGTGTATTTTTATTTTAAATAAATTTCCAACGTTATTGATATGTAATTGAACTGTAACATTGTGTAAATTTACATAACGTGATGATCTGATACACACACCTATGGGAAATGATTAATACAATAAAGTTAGTTAACAACTCCTTCACGGCACATAATTATAATATTTTGGTGAGAGAATGTAAGATCTTTTCTTTTTTTCTTTAAGCAACTTTCAAAAGTATGTATCAGTATAGTTAACTATAGTCATCGTGCTGAATATTGGAACTCCAGAACTTTTTCATCTTATAACTGAGAGTCTGCCTCCTTTGACCAACATTTCCCCCATCCCCCATCTCCCAGCCCTTGGCAAGCACCATCTACTGTCTGCTTCTGCATTTGGCTTTGTTTTAGATTCCACATATAAGTGAGATCATACAGTATTTGTCTTTGCCTGTCTGACTTACTTCACATAGCACGATGCCCTCAAGGTCGTTCCATGTTGTCACAAACGGCAGGATTTCCCTCGTTTCTATGACTGAATGATATCCCACTATAAAATCTTTTTTATCCATTCATCTGTCCATAGACACTTGGGTTGTTTCCAAGTTGTGGCTATTGTGCATAATACTGAAATGAACATGGGGATGCAGATATCTCTTCGAGGTTGTGATTTTGTTTCCTTCAGATACAAACTCAGAAGCGGAACTGCTGGATCATATGGTAGCTCTATTTTTAACTTTTTGAGGAACCTCCACATTGTTTTCCATAGCTCCCGTACCAGTTTATATTCCCACCGACCGTGCACAAGGGTTCCCTTTTCTCCACATTGTTGGATGCTTAGTTTTTAGAAATCAGATTCATGAAATACGTTCTTCTGCATCTATAGGGAATGTAACAAGGTTTTCTTCTTCATACATTAATTCTGTGAAATACATTTATTTCCAAGTGCTAAACCACTCTATTTCTAGAATAGTCCTGATATTCTTGTGATATATTATCCTTTTGACACATATAACTGGATTTGTTTTCCTAGGGTTTTATTCATGATTTTTTCCTTCTAGGCTTATGTGGAAGATTGGCTTGTACACTTCCTCTCTTGTAGTGTTTAGGCTTCATAGAATGAGATGAGAAGTGACTCCTCTCTTTTCTATTTTCTGGCAAGTAGGTAAAATTGCCATTATTTCTTCCTAAAAATTTTGAAGGATAAATTGGTGGGGTCATCAGAATATGGACATTGTTTTACTGTTGTTGTTTTCTTCAGATTTCACGTATTTAGTATTTTGAGGATAACTTGTTGTTTTTGTGTCATTCGTCTTTTCTTGAAATGTGTACAATATATCTTAACCTTCAGATTTGTTTACATAGAGCTGCTCATGATTTTGACTAATGATCTTTTAATATCTTTATTGTCCATAGCTATGGCTCCTCATTTGTTCCAGACATTGATTTTTAGGCAACTTTTCTCTTTTCCCTTCAGGCCCACAGGAATGATGGCCGCTTGTGTTGCCCTTCTGAAGAACCAACCTTGGCTATTTTGTTTTATCTTTAACTTACTAATGCTGTTATCCTTATTTCATTTCTTCTGCTGTCTTGCAGTTTTATCTGTTGTGTTATTTAATTTGTGAAATAGATGCGCAGGTTACTTTTATTGCCTTTCTTTCTTTGTAGTACACACATTAAAGCATTATTGCACAAATTTTCCTTAATTTTCTTTCAAAATGTATGTATTTTAAATCTCGTTAACATTTCCTTCTTTGAGCTCTGGGTTACATATCCTCTAAGGAAGGATTTTTCTTAATTTAAAAGCTCATGGGGGATTTTCTAGTTATCACTGGTTACTAATTTATAACTTCATGGCATTGTAGTCAGATAACTTACCCTTTTTAAATTCTTTTTTAAAAGATTCTATTTACTTATTTGACAGAGAGACAGCAAGAGAGGGAACACAAGCAGAGGGAGGGAGAGAGGGAGAAGCGGGCTTCTTGCTGAGCAGGGAGCCCAATGCAGGGCTGGATCCCAGGAGCCTGGGGATCGTGACCTGAGCTAAAGGCTATATATCTATATCGATATCGATATCGATATCGAAATCTGTATCTATATAGATAGATAAAGATAGATATATCTCCATGGTTCCTCATTGTATTTTTCTAATCTTTCATACCTTTGTGATTTTTATCAGTATGTTCTCTCAGTTGCTGAGAAAAGTGTTAGAAAACCTCCCACTATGATTATGGATGCACATATATGTCCTAGCAGCTCTGTCAAGGTTTGATTACATTTTTGAAGACCGTGTTTTTGAATGCAAACAAGCTCATAACTTTTATTTCCCTGGTGAGCTGGACCTGTTATGATTACGATGTATCCATCTTTATCTATTGTAATGCTTCCTTGCCTAAAAGGCCAACGTTTCTGATGTAAATAGAGGTCTATCAGCATGTCTTTATTAATATTTTAAGGCATATGGTTTTCTAATTTGTAATGTTGAAATTTTCTGTGTAGTTACAGCGGAAGTATGTCTTTGTAAGCGGCATATGGTTGATTTCTGCCTTCTCCTCCTCCTTACCCCTCCCTCATCCTCCTTTTCCTCCTCTTCGTCCTTCTGGCTCCAGACTGTTAACCTTTGACTTTTAATTGGAGTATTTACCTTTAAAGTGATTATTGATACGTTCAGATTAATATCTACCATCTTACTATTTTCTATTTCTCCTGCTTGTTTGTGCTCATTTATCTCTTAGTTTTTTGCCTTCTTTTGGATTAATTTTAAAAATTTGTCTGTTTTCCACCTCTATCACCTTGATAGATATTCACTTTTTCATCGTTCTTCTAGTGGTTATATGGAGACTACTACATGCCTTTTTAACTTGTCAAAGTCTAATATAAATTGATCCTTCCATGTCATCACAGAAAATGTAACTACTTAGAACACTTAGTGCACATTCACCCTCTCCTTACTTTAATACCATGGCTGCCAATTTAATCACTTGTAGATAGACACACACAAACACATGTGGTTTTACCCTCAAAAGACATTATTGTTTTGAGTATCATTTCGTAAAACCAGTGTCACTTAAATACACCTACAGATTTATCCTATATGTCGCTCTATTTCCCTATCTTTAGGTTTGCTCAGACTTGGTTCTTTTTCTGCTTAGAGAATACACTTAAGTATTTCCTTTGGAGTGGATGTGCTGGTGAAGCATTCCTTTTGTAATTAAGATTAAGGGATTTTACTGTTTAGCTCAGTTTTGTGCTTAGAAGAGAATTGTTTGGAAAGTAGAGTGCTCCTGCATACTCCTTCTCCCCACCACCTGCAGCCTGCTCTTGGTTTCCCTATCATTTACATCTTCTATTACTGTGACCCATCCATTGCAAGTGATGAACAGATCAATATTGACTCGTGATTATTAAAACCCATACTTTACGTCCCAGTTCCCTCTTTGCGTGTACTTTTGACAAATGCATAATGACGGGTCTATCATTACTGTAACATAGAGAATACGTTCACTGTCCTAAGACTCCATTTTGCTCCATTTATCCTTCCTTCCTTCACTGCCCCTAAATCCTGGCAAACATTGATCTTTTTAGGGTTTTCATAGTCTTGCCTTTTCCAGAATATCATATGTGGTAGTTGGCATCATACAGTAGGTAGCCTTTTCTGATTGTTTTCTTCCGTGTTGCAACGTGCTTTTAAGTTCCTGAATGTCTCTTTGCAACTCGGTAGCTCTTTTGTTCTTGTCGCCGAGTATGGACATTATATGGGTGTACCACAGTTAATCCACTTAGCTATTGCAGGTCATCTTCTGTTTCAGCTTTACCGAGCTATGGTGGACAAGTGATGATTGCATATATTTAGATGATATAGTGTAATGATTTGATAAACACAGCAGAATGACTACCATGATCAAACGAATTAATACAGTTACTCTTTTAGGTGGTGAGAACACTTGGTATGTAATCTGTCAGGAAGTTTCAAGTACATAATACACTGTTATCTGCTATAGTCACCATGTTGTAACGATTACATCCAAGTTTTAGCAATTATGAATAAAGCTGCTGTCAATTTTTGTGTGCAGGATTTAGAGTGGACAAATGTGTTTGACTCACTTTGGTAACTACCAAGAAGCATGATGGCTGGATCATATAATAGGAAGATGAAACGTTCATTGTTTTGTCTGAAAATGTCCTTATTTCCCCCTTCATCTTGAAGGGTATTTTTTCCTGGTTACAGAGCCCTTAGTTGGCACTTATATTCTTTCAGCACTTTGAATATATCATCTTACGAACTTCTGGACTCTGGACTTCCTTGTTTATATTGAAAGTCCATTGTCACTCCCATTGTCCTGTTCTGAAGCCCATGCCTTTATTTACCCTGATGTTCTCTGCCCCCCCCCCTTTTTAGTTTGACAATGTAAGTTTTAAAGATGTTTACTTTAGAATTATCTTGTTTGGGATTCTTAGTCTTCCTTGAGTCTTGAACAAGCTGTTAATCATCAGCATTGGAAACACCATGCCCTTATCTTTTCAAATATTGCCTAGGCACTTTTCTCTGTCATCTCATCACTTAACTCCAATTAAAATATGTTACACCCGTGTTAGCCTCTGTATCCAATTATTCTCTTCCTGTCCATTCTGCATTTTCCATCATCTTTTCTCTTTATATTTTATTCTGGATATTTTTATCTGATCCATCATCTAATGCACTAATCATTCCTCACCATGTGTTACTTGTTGAAAATGTATCTAATACAGGTTCTTGCTTTCAGATATTTTATTTTATTTATTTTATTATTTTTATTGTGTTATGTCAGTCACCATAGAATACATCACTAGTTTTTGATGCAGTGTTGCAAGATGCATTGTTCATGCACCACACTCAGTACTCCATGCAACACGTGCCCTCCTTGAGACCCACCACCAGGGTCACCCATCCCCCCACTCCCTTCCCTCTAAAACCCTCAGTTTGTTTCTCAGAGTCCACAGTCTCTTATGGGTCATCTCCCCCTCCGATTTCCCCCAATTCACTTTTCCTTTCCTTCTCCTAATGTCTTCCATGTTTCATATGTATAACATCACTTCTGTTTATTTTTTTGTTCTGTTGAGACACACATTACATTCAATAACCTATGCCTATGTAAGTGTAGAGTTTAATGATTTTTGACAGACTGAAATGTGTATAACTACTACCAATATCAAGATAGAGAACATTTGCAGTGCCCTGCAAAGTGCCCTCCTGTGCCTTCCAAGTCATTCTCTCTGCTCCACCTCCAGCCTTGGGCAACCACCAAGCTCCCTTGACTTCTTTGAGTGTTAACTTCTCAAAAATTATATGCCAAATGAATCAGACAGCTTGCAATATTGAATTTCCAGTTTTCCATGTAATACTTTTGATGTGCCCAAGCATTGTTCTTTTTTGATACTTTGCGTGGATATTCCACATTTCACTATCCATTCACCAACTGATGGACATTTGGGATGTTTTTGGTTTGGGGACATTATAAATAAAGCTGCTACCAACATTCACATATGGGTTTGGTGTGGCCATATGTTTTTCTTTTTCTGAGTTAAATACCTACGTGTGAAATGACTGGACTACATGTACTTGCATGCCTAACTTAGTAAGAAACTGCCAAACTTTTTGAAAAGTGCCTAGCATTTACAACAACAAGGATGAAAACCATAATGGCTCCACCTTACCAGGTCTGGTCATCATTGTCAGGCATGTGGATGTGGCCCTTCTAGTAGTCGTGGTATGCTATATCCTTTCGGATTTAAGTTTTATTTTCTTGACTACTAAATTTAAACAAATGTACATGTGTTTAATTACCTTACATGTATTGTCTTTAGGGAAATGTCTGTGCAAGCATTTTGCCTATGTTTAAAACAAGTTACATGTTCCCTTTACTGACTTGAAAGGGATTTTTATATATACAGATATACAAGAAAATTCTGTGTTATGTAAGTGTTCTCCCTCTCTGGGACCGGATTTTCTTTTCTTTTCTTTCATTCTTTTTCTTAGTTAATTAATTAATTAATTAATTAATTTTTATTGTGTGATGTTAGTCATCATACAGTACATCATGAGTTTTTGATGTAGTGTTCTATGACTCATTGTTTGCTTATAACATCCAGTGCTCCGTGCAATCCGTGCCCTCCTTAATACTGGGCTCATCACCAGGCTCACCCATCCCCCCACGCCCTTCCCTTCTAAAACCCTCCGTTTATTTCCTGGAGCCCATTGTGTCTCTCATGGTTCATCTCCACCCTGATTTCTACGCCTTCATTTCCCCCTTCTCCTAATGTCCTCCATGCTGTTCCTTATGCTCCGCAAGTAAGTGAAACCATACGATAATTAACTTCCTCTGCTTGACTTATTTCACTTAGGATTCTCTCCTCCAGTCCCATCCAAGCTGATGCAAAAATTGGGTATTCATCCTTTCTGATGACTGAATAATATTCCGTTGTATCTATGGACCACAACTTCTTTATCCATTTGTCTGTTGAAGGGCATCTCGGCTCTTTCCACAATTTGGCTATTGTGGACCTTGCTGCTACGAACATTGGGGTGCATATGGCCCTTCTTTTCACTACATCTGTATCGTTGGGGTAAATACCCTACTGGGTATTGCTGGATCATAGGATAACTCTATTTTTAATTTTTTGAGGAACCTCCACACTGTTTTCCAAAGTGGCTGCACCAATTTGCATTCCCACCAACAGTGTAAGAGGGTTCCCCTTTCTCCACAACTTCTCCAACATTTGTTGTTTCTTGCCTTGTCGAGTTTTGCCATTCGAACTGGTGTAAGGTGGTATCTCAATGTGGTTTTGATTTGAATTTCTCTGATAGCTAAAGATGATGACCACTTTTTCATGTGTCTGCTAGCCATTTGTATGTCTTCTTTGGAAAAGTGTCTACCCATGTCTTCTGCCCATTTTTTTGACTTGATTATCTGTTTTTTGGGTGTGGAGTTTGAGATGTTCTTTATAGATCTTGGATATCAGCCCTTTATCTGCAGTGTCATTTGCAAACATCTTCTCCCATTCTGTGGGTTGCCTCTTTGTTTTGTTGGCTGTTTCTTTCACTGTGCAGAAGCTTTTTATCTTGATGAGGTCCCAAAAGTTCATTTTTGCTTTTTTTCCCCTTGCCTTTGGTGACGTGTCTTGAAAGAATTCGCTGCGGCCAGTGCCAAAGAGGTTACTGCCTATGTTTTCCTCTAGGATTTTGATGGATTCCTCTCTCACATTGAAGTCTCTCATCCATTTAGAGTTGATCTTTGCCTATGGTGTAAGCGAATGGTCGAGTTTCACTCTTCTGTATCTAGCTATCTAATTTTCCCAGCACCAGATATCAGTTGCTTTCTTATACATTAAGGATGAAACTGTAGAAAGAGAAATTAGAGAATTGATTCCATTTACAATAGCACTGAAACCCATAAGATACTCTGCAACAAATCTAACCAAAGAGGTAAAGGATCCGTACTCTAGGGACTACAAAACTCTCATGAAAGAAATTGAAAAAGACACAAGAAGGTGAGGATACATTCCATGCTCATGGATCAGAAGAATAAACATTGTTAAAATGACTATGCGGCTCAGAGCAATCTACACTTTCAACGCCACCCCAATCAAAATACCAGCAGCATTTTTAAAAATGCTGGAACAGTACCACGCTGTCTTGGTGATCACAGCTTTGTAGTAAAGCTTGAAATCGGGTAACGTGATGCCGCCAGTTTTGTTTTTGTTTTTCAACATTTCCTTAGCAATTCGGGGTCTCTTCTGATTCCATACAAATTTTAGGATTATTTGCTCCAGCTCTTTGAAAAATACCGGTGGAATTTTGATCGGAATGGCATTAAAAGTATAGATTGCTCTAGGCAGTATAGACATTTTAACAATGTTTATTCTTCCGATCCAAGAGCATGGAACGGTCTTCCATCTTTTTGTGTCTTCTTCAGTTTCTTTCATGAGTGTTCTGTAGTTCCTCGAGTACAGGTCCTTTACCTCTTTGGTTAGGTTTATGCCCAGGTATCTTATGGTTCTTGGTGCTATAGTAAATGGAATCGATTCTCTAATTTCCCTTTCTGTATTTTCATTGTTAGTGTATAAGAAAGCCACTGATTTCTGTACATTGACTTTGTATCCTGCCACGTTACTGAAGTGCTGTATGAGTTCTAGTAGTTTGGGGGTGGAGTCTTTGGGGTTTTCCATATAAAGAATCATGTCATCTGCGAAGAGAGAGAGTTTGATTTCTTCAATGCCAATCTGGATACCTTTTGTTTCTCTTTGTTGTCTGATTGCTGTTGCTAGGACTCCTAATACTATGTTGAACAAGAGTGGTGAGAGTGGGCACCCTTGTCGTGTTCCTGATCTCAACGGGAAGGCAGCAAGCTTTTTCCCACTGAGGATGATATTTGCTGTGGGTGTTTCATAGATAGATTTTATGAAGTTCAGGAATGTTCCCTCTATCCCTATACTTTGAAGCGGGCATAAAAACAGACACATAGACCAGTGGAACAGAGTGGAGAGCCCAGATATGGACCCTCAACTCTATGGTCAAATAATCTTCGACAAAACAGGAAAAAATATACAATGGAAAAAAGACAGTCTCTTCAATAAATGGTGCTGGGAAAACTGGACAGCGATATGTAGAAGAATGAAACTTGACCATTCTCTTACACCGTACACAAAGATAAACTCGAAATGGATAAAAGACCTCAACGTGAGACAGGAATCCATCAGAATCCTAGAGGAGAACATAGGCAGTAACCCCTTCGATATCAGCCACAGCAACTTCTTTCAAGATATGTCTCCAAAGGCAAAGAAACAAAAGCGAAAATGAACTTTTGGGACTTCATCAAGATCAAAAGCTGCTGCACAGCAAAGGAAACAGTCAACCAAACAAAGAGGCAGCCCACGGAATGGGAGAAGATATTTGCAAATGACAGTACAGACAAAGGGCTGATATCCAGGATCTACAAAGAACTCCTCAAACTCAACACACACAAAACAGATAATCATATCAAAAAATGGGCAGAAGATATGAACAGACACTTCTCCAATGAAGACATACAAATGGCTATCAGACACATGAAAAAATGTTCATCATCACTAGCCATCAGGGAGGTTCAAATTAAAACCACATTGAGATACCACCTGACACCAGTTAGAATGTCCAAAATTAGCAAGACAGGAAACAACGTGTGTTGGAGAGGATGTGGAGAAAGGGGAACCCTCTTACACTGTTGGTGGGAATGCAAGTTAGTGCAGCCACTTTGGGGAACAGTGTGGAGATTCCTCAGGAAATTAAGAATAGAGCTTCCCTATGACCCTGCAATTGCTCTGCTGGGTATTTACCCCAAAGACACAGATGTAGTGAAAAGAAGAGCCACCTGTACCCCAATGTTTATTGCAGCAATGGCCACGGTCTCCAAACTGTGGAAAGAACCAAGATGCCCTTCAACGGATGAATGGATAAGGAAGATGTGGTCCATATACACAATGGAGTATTATGCCTCCATCAGAAAGGATGAATACCCAACTTTTGTAGCAACATGGACGGGACTGGAAGAGCTTATGCTGAGCGAAATAAGTCAAGCAGAGAGAGTCAAGTATCATATGGTCTCACTTATTTGTGGAGCATAACAAAGAACACGGAGGACATGGGGAGATGGAGAGGAGAAGGGAGTTGAGGGAAATTGGAAGGGGAGAGGAACCATGAGAGACTATGGACTCTGAAAAACAACCAGAGGGTTTTGAAGGGGCGGGGGCATGGGAGGTTGAGGAACCAGGTGGTGGGGTATAGGGAGGGCACGTACTGCATGGAGCACTGGGTGTTGTGCAAAAACAATGAATACTGTTACGCTGAAAAAAATAAATTAATTAAAATACAGATAAAAAAAATGCTGGAACAAATATTCCTAAAATTTGTATGGAACCAGAAAAGACCCGAAATTGCCTAGGAAATGTTGAAAAAGAAAAGCAGAGCTGGGGGCACTACGTTGCCTAATTTCAAGCTATAGTACAAAGCTGTGATCACCAAGTCAGCATGGTACTGGTACAAAAACAGACCCATAGACCAATGGAACAGAATAGAGAGCCCAGATATGGACTCTCAACCCTATGGCTGTTTTTAAAATTTAAATTCACTTAGCCAAAATATAGTACATCATTGGTGTTTGATAAAATGATTAATGATTCATCCATTAAGTGTGATGCCCATTGCTCCTCACATCACCCAGGTACCCCATTCCCCCCATCTCCATCTCTGCAACCCTCAGTTTGGAGGGTTTGTCTCCCTCTCTGATTTCTTCCCATTAAATTTCCCCCGCCACCCCTATTGTCCTCTGCACTATTCCCTATGTTCCACATATGAGTGAAACCATATGATAATTGTCTTTCTCTGTTTGACTTATTTTGCTTAGCACACTCTCCTCCAGTTCCATCCAGGTCGATGCAAATGGTGGGCATTCATCCTTTCTGATGGCTGAGTAATATTCTATTGTATTTACGAACCACATTTTCTTTACCCATTCATCTGTTGAAGGACATCTTGGCTCCTTCCACCATTTGGCTATTATGGACATTGCTGCTATGAACATTGGGGTGCATGTGATCCTTCTTCTTTTTTTTTTTTTTTTAATTTATTTGACAGAGAGAGATCGCAAGTAGGCAGAGAGGCAGGCAGAGAGAGAGAGGAAGAAGCGGGCTCCCCACCAAGGAGAGAGCCCGATGCGGGGCTCGATCCCAGGACCCTGGGATCATGACCTGAGCTGAAGGCAGAGGCTTTAACCCTCTGAGCCACCCAGGTGCCTCTGATCCTTCTCTTCACTATGTCTGTATCTTTGGGGTAAATACCCAGTAGTGCAACCCCATGATCCAGCAATTGTACTACCCCGAATTTTATTTTCTTAACAAGATCTTCTGAAGTGCAAGTTTTAGTTTGCCTTCTGAATTTTTTTTACAGAGTCAGTTTACCATTGTTTTCTTTTTTTGTTCATGCTTTCTGTGCTGTAGGAAGTCTGACCTAACTCAAGTTAACAGAGTTTTTTCTTTTCTTATCATAACAAGTCTTATATCCTTATTATCCATTTTGGTTTATATTTGCATGTGATTTGAGCTAATGTGAAATTCCGTTGTTTTCCACATACATATTCAACTTTTCTTCAGTATTTGTCGAAAGCAAGTTTTCCCTCTTTGAATCACATGAGCTCCATGGTTGAAAATCAATCGCCCATACATGTGTACATTTATTTCTGGACTTTCTATTTGTTTTCCATTTATTTATATGCCTATATTTATTCTAGTACCACACTATCTTGGTGACTGTAGCTTTATAGTAACTTATGAAGTTAGGCAGTATGAGAAATCCAAATATGTGCTTCTCTATCTCGATTATTTTGGCTCTTTGAATCCTTTGTATGCCAGCAAAAGTTGTATAATCACCTTGCTGCTTTTTAGTCATTTGACTTGCTATGAATCAATAGGTCCACGTGGGGAGAATACACATCTTGGCAATACTGAGTCTTAAAATCTTATACACATCATCTATCCCTTCCTTCACTGAGATTGTTTCAAATTTCTCTCAGCAATGCTGATTGTGTTACATTCTGCAGCTTCACACGTATTTTGTTAGAGTCATCCTAAAGAGTTCATGTTTTGCATGTATTGTAAATGATACTTTTAATTCCAATGGTTTGTTTTTAGAATAGATAACTATAATCGGGTTTTGGTTATTGACCTCATGTCCTGCAACCTTGTTTATCTCACTAGCAGTAGATGTAAACACTTTTTAAAAGAGTTTTCCTTTAGAACTTCCTATGTATATGGTCATATCATCCATGAATAAAGACAATTTTTTCTTCTGTCCCTCCAACTTGCATGCCTTTTTAATTTTTTTTCAAACCCTGCCTTAATGCACTATGTCAGAGTGCCAATTGGTGCTGATTAGGAGGGGTGAGAGATCATAGAGGGGAAGCTTTGTGTTTTTGAACAATGAAGTATGTTTTAGGGACACCTGGGTGGCTCAGGTTGTTAAGCATCTGCTTTTGGCTCAGGTCACGATCTCCAGGTCCTGGGATTGGACTCCTGGTTCAGGCTCAGCAGGGAGTCTGCTTCTCCCTCTGCCTCTCCCCTCTGCTCCCCACCCCTCGTGAATAAATAAAATCTTTAAATCAAACAAACAAACAAACAAACAAAAACCCTGAAGTATGTTTTAGATGACCTTTATCAGGTTGAGGAAGTTTTTCCCATTCCTGGTTTCCAGATAATTTTTAATCTGAATAGGTGTTAAACTTTGTTAAATGTCTTTTCTGAATTATGTCACTGTCACATTGCAGCTATCATAAATGACCATCTACTTTATGGCTTAAAACAACACAAGCGTGTTATCCTACAGCTCTGGAAGGCGGAAGTCTAAAATGGGTCTTACAAGGCCAATGGCCAATATCTATATGTCTACAGAGTTATGTTCATCTGAGACCCCTAGGGGAAAAATTGTCCCTTGCCTTTCCTATGTTCTAAAGGCCACCTCTATTGCTTGGCTCCTGCCCCTTTCTCCATATTCAAGGCCAGCAGCATAGCATCTTTCAATCACACACCTCTCTGACCTCTACTCCTGCTTTCATATCTCCTTCTCTTCACCATAGTGTGCTGCTCCCCTCTTAAAAGGACTTTTGTAATTACATTGGTCCGCCTGGATCATCCAGGATCATCTCCACACCTCACCATCTTCAACTTAGTCACATCTGCAACATACCCTCTGCCATGGAAAGCAACATATTCAGACTTTACAGGGTTTAAAACATGAATATATATGAATGCCATTATTCTGCCTGTCACTTGCATCTGTTTAGATGAATTTATGTTTCTCTTAATCAATTACAAGTCCATTAACATCATTTTATTTTTGAATATATTTTCTTGTAATGCCTTTGTCTGGTTTTGCCACAAGGACACTTCTAGCTTCATGGAATGAATCAAGAAGTATTCCTTCTTCATTTTTCTGACAGAATTGTATAAATTTGGTGCTATTTCTTCCTGAACTACTTGTAGAACACACCGGCAGGGTCAACCGTGCCTGGAGTTTCCTCTGTGAGAAGGATTTTAGCCACAGATTCAATTTCCTTAAGAGATATAAGGGTATTCAAGCATTCTGTATTTTCTTGCAGTCTATCAAAGTTCATAGACTGGCATCTTTGAGAGAATTTGTCCATTTTATCTGCGTTGTCAATTTTTGGTAATGAAGTTGTTCTTTATGATTGCTTTAGTGGTTCTGCACGCTCAAGTCATGTCTCCTCTATTATTCCTGACACTGGTCATTAGCATCTTAACTGCTTTTCTTGATTAGTCTACATAGAGTTGTATCAATTGTATTAATCTTTTCAATAAACCAGCTATTGGTTTCATTCCATTTTTCTCTGTGGTTCGCTTTCTATTTCATTGATACCCTTAAAACTTTTTTTGATTTAAATTCAATAATTTGATTTAAATTCAATAAATTTAAATTGATTCAAATTGAAATTTAATTTAGCTTAAATTAAATTTAAATTCAATAAATTTAAATTGATTTAAATTCAATTAAAAAAATTTAAAAATTTTTAATTAAATTCAATTTAGTTAACCTATAGTATATTATTGGGTTCAAGGGTAGAATTCAGTGATTCGTCAGTTGCATAAAACACCCAGTGCTCATTACATCATGTGCACTCCAAAATGTCTGCCACCCAGACTCCCATCCCTCCCTCCCCCTTCCCATCCAGCAACCCTCCAATACATTCAGCCCTCCAATACATCCAAACAACTAGTTTGTTTCCTGAGATTAAGAGTCTCTTATGGTTTGCCTCCCTTTCTGTTTTTGCTCTTTTAATTTTCCCTTCCCTTCCCCTGTGTTCATCTTTTTATTTCTTAAATTCCGCATATGAGCATCAGCTCTGATGGCCTTTTTGCTTCCTTCTTTCTACTTCCTCTCAGTTTATTTTTTTACATCTCTTTGAAGCGTCTTAGTTTTGTATTTTATTGACGTCAAACCTTTCTTCTTTCCTGACATAAATGCAGAAAGTTACAATTTTCTCTCTCAGTAGTGCATTAGATGAATCACACAAAAGTCGACATGATGTGATTATGTTTCTCTTGAGTTCAAGTGACTTTCCAATTTCCCTAAGTGCCTCATCTTCAGCTGTGTGTTATTTTGAAGTCTATTGGTTACTTTCAAAGTTTTGTGGACTATCTAGAAATCTTCTTGTTATAGATTTCTTGTTTAATTCCACTGTGCCCAGAGAGCATGGATTTCAGTCCTTCTTCCATTTTTTTGACATCTTAATTTAGTTTTGCTTTCTTTTCAGTGTTCCAAAGTTCTTTGTTTATGCACCACACCCAGTGCTCCATGCAATAAGTGCCCTCCTTGATACCCACCACCAGGCTCACCCATCCCCTCACCCCTCTCCCTTCCAAAACCCTCAGTTTGTTTCTCAGAGCCCACAGTCCCTCTCAGTCCTTCTTCTTTGATGGAGTATTATTTTATAACCCATGATAGGATCCTGCCTCATGCATGTTTCATGCGCTTTTAAAGAAAGTGTGTATTCTACTGCTATGGGGGGAATGAACTATAATTAAGTTGAGTTAGCTCATAGTGTTGTTCAAGTTTTCTTTATAATTATTGACCTTCTCTCTATTTGCTATATCAAAATCTGAGAGAATTTTTGAAACTTCTATTAATAGATTTGTCTATATGTCTTTTAAGTTCTATCAGCTCTCACTTTATGAAATTTAAAGTTCTATTTTCCAGGGTGCCTGGTGATTGTTATGCTTTCCTAATTAATTGATGGTTTTATCATCATTAAATATCCCTGTGTATCATTAGTAATACTCCTGGTTCTAAAATTTAACTTAGCCATTATCAGAACATTTTCTCCCCTTACAATTTATGTTCCCATGGCATCTCTTTTTCAACCCTTTTACATTTGGCCTATCTCTGTTCACACCTTAAAGTGAGTCTCACTCTTCCTTTTTGCAGCCATCACGGAAGTGCCAGCAGCCAACAGGAAGTTTAATCCCTTTGTGACTTCTGACCTGAGCAAGAAGCAGAAATGGCATTTCAGTGCACCTTCTCACACTCGCATGAAGATTATGTCTTCCTGTCTTTCTAAGGAGCTGACACAGAAGTACAACTTTCCATCCATGCCCACCTGAAAGGATGATGAGGTACAGGTTGTGCCAGGACACGACAAAGGCCAGCAAATTGGCAAATTGTCTACATTTAGAAGAAATAGATCATCTACATTGAATGAGTACAGCGTGAGAAGGTGAATGGCATGAATGTCCACGTGGGCATTCACCCTAGCAAGGTGGCTACCACTAGACTAAAACTAGACAAAACCCACAAAATGATCCTTGAAGATCAAGCCAGATCTCATCAGGTAGGAAAAGAAAACTGCAAATATAAGGAAGAAACATTGACAAGACAGAGGAATAAAGTAATCTCATATAAGACGGCAAATAAAAACTGTTAAAATGAAAAAAAAAAAGTGAGTTTCTATTCAATGGCGTATTGTGTGTCTTGCAGTTCTCCTGCCTAGCAATCTCCCTTTTGTTAGGAAAGTTTAGAATGTATACAATTAGCTTAAGTGTAAGTACGGTTGGCTTTAACATCATCATCTTATTTTTTTAATTAAATTAAATTAAATTTTTTTCAGAGTTCCAAAATTCATTGTTTATGCACCACGCTCAGTGCTCCATGCAATACATGCCCTCCATAATACCCACCACCAGGTTCACCTAACCCCCCACCATTCTCCCCTCTAAAAACCTCAGTTTGTTTCTCAGAGTCCACAGCGTCTCATAGTTTGTCTCCCCCTCCCATTTCCCCCAAGTCACATCATCTTATTTTGAGTAGCTTTATTTCTCTTTTTCTTTCCTTCGTCCTGGCTTCCTTTATCCTTCCTTCCCTCCTTCCTTCTTATATTTCCTTCTTTCCTTTATCTTTTCATTCTTCCTTTAACCCAATTCCCTCACCACCTTATGTATAACTGAAGTATTTATCTTTCTCTTTTGCTTTTATTGATGTACTTTCCAGTATTCCACTTTTAATCTACATCTTGCTTTAATACTTATTCCTTTTGTTTTATATGTAAGTGGTCCCTGTAAGGATTATGTGATACATAGCTAAAAATCAGGCATTTCATCTTCAATGATAAAATTTTTCCTTACGTGTGAAGTAAAAACTTATCTTGCATGCTTTTATTTCTACACTCCCATCTGATTGGTTTTATTTCCATAAACTTTATTTATAGGTATATTGCACCCCCCCCACAATGCGTTGTTATTGGCTTTATAAACATTCACCTTTTTTTAAAAAAGATTTCTTTATTTATTTCACACACACACACACACACACACACACACACACACACACAGCACGTGTGAGTAGGTGGAGGGGAGAAAGGAGAGGGAGAGAGAGAATCTCAAGCAGACAGCCTGCTGAGCATGACACCTGACACAAGGCTCAATCTCAGGAGCATGAGATCATGACCTGAGTCAAAATCCAGAATCGGACACTTTGCTGACTGAGCCATCCAGGCGTTCCAACATTCACTAAGGTTTATGTCTTTAATATTTTTAAGTAAAAAAATTTCATTATGTTCAATTAGCCAACATATAGTACATCATAAGTTTCTGTTGTAGTGTTCAACAATTCATCAGTTGGGTATAACACCCCGTGCTCATCCCAACACATGTGCTCTTTAATGCCCATCACCCGGTGACCCCATCCCCTCACCCTCCTCCCTTCTGTAACTCTCAGTTGGCTTCCCAGAGTCCAGAATCTCTCATGATTTGTCTCCCTCTCTGATTTCTTCCCATTCTGTTTTCCCTCCCTTCCCCTGTGGTCCTCTTCTCTATTCCTTATGTTCCACATATGAGTGAAACCATATGATAATTGTCTTTCTCTGCTTGACTTATTTCACTTAGCATAATCTCCTCCAGGTCCATCCATGTCGATGCAAATGGTGGGTATTCATCCTTTCTGATGGCTGAGTAATATTCTATTGCATATCTACACCACATCTTCTTTATCCATTTGTCTCTAGAAGGCATCTCACTTCAGAAGGCATCTCACTTCCTTCCACAGTTTGGCTATTGTGGACGTTGTTGCTATGAACATTGGGGCGCATGTGCCCCTTCTTTTCACTACATCTGATTCTTTCAGGTAAATATCCAGTAGTGCAATCACTGGGTCGTGGGGTAGCTCTATTTTTAACGTCTTGAGGAACTTCCATACTCTTTCCAGTGTGGCTGTATCAGCTTGCATTCCCACCACCAGTGCAAGAGGGTTCCCCCTTCTCCACAACCTCATCAACACTTGTTGTTTCCCGTCTTGTTAATTTTGGCCACTCTCGCTGGTGTAAGGTGGTATCTCATTGTGGTTTTGATTTGTATTTCCTTGTATTTGATTGTATTTCCTCGATGGCTAGAGATGCTGAACATTTTTCATGTGTCTGTTAACCATTTGTATGTCTTCTTTGGAGAAGTGTCTGTTCATGTCTTCTGCCGATTTCTTGAAGGATTATTTGGTGTTGAGTTTGGTAAGTTCTATATAGATGTTTGGATATCAGCCCCTTATCTCAATGTCATCTGCAAATATCTTCTCCCATTGCATTGATCGATTGCCTCTTAGTTTTGTTGACTGTTCTCTTTGCTGTGCAAAAGCTTTTTATCTTAAGGCATCCATTCCATTTACAATAGCTCCAAAACCCGTAAGACACCTAAACCAAAGAGGTAAAGGGATCTATACTCTAGGAACTGTAGAACACTTATGAAAGAAACTGAGGAAGACACAAAGAGATGGAACAACATTCCATGCTCATGGATTGGAAAAAATAAACATCGTTAAAATGTCTATGTTGGCCAGAGCAATTTACACTTTCAGTGCCATCGCTATCAAAAGAGCATTGACATTTTTCACAGAGTTGGAACAAACAATCCTGAACTTTTGTGGAACAAGAAAAGACCCCGAATTGCCAGGGGAATGTTGAGTAAGAAGACCAAAGCTGGGGGCATCACAATGCCTGACTTCAAGCTGTATTACAAAGATGTAGACATCAGGACAGCATGGTACTGGCACAAAAACAGACACATAGACCAATGGAACAGAATAGAGAGCCCAGAAATGGACCCTCAACTCTATGGTCAACTAGTCTTCGACCAAGCAGGAAAGAACACCCAATGGGGGAAAAAAAAGTCTCTTCAAAAAATGGTGCTGGGGGCATGCCTGGGTGGCTCAGTTGGTCGACCATCTGTCTTCGGCCCAGGTCATGATCCCAGGGTCCAGGGATCGAGTCCCGCTTCGGGCTCCTTGCTCAGCAGGGAGCCTGCTTCTCCCTCTGCCTGCTCTGCCCGTTCTGCCTACAGCTCTCCATACTTCTGCTCTCTCTCTGATAAATAAGTAAATAAAATCTTTTTTAAAATGGTGCTGGGAAAACTGGACAGACACATGTGGAAGAATGAAACTTAGACCATTCTCTTACACCATGCACAAAGATAAGCTCAAAATGGACGAAAGACCTCAGTGTGAGAGTGGAATCCATCAAAATCCTAGAGGAAGACATAGGCAGTAAGCTGCTTGACATTGGCCACAGAAATTTCTTTCAGACACATCTCTTAAAAAAAAAAAGACACATTTCTAAAGACGAGGGAAACAAAGGCAAAAATGAACTTTTGGGACTTCAGTTAATTTTAAAGAAACTTTTGAAGAGAAAAATAATTTACTTTCCCTGTATTAACCATTTCTATAGCTATTCATTCATTTGTGTTCATCTGGGTTGACATATGGCATGGTTTTCCTTAGTCCTAGAAGAATGTATTTAATTTTTTTTTAGTGAAATACACTACTGTTCAATTCTAATAAAGTTTGGTTGAAAAAAAAAACCATTTTGTCATTATTTCTTCAATTGTATCTTTAAATACAGTGATGTAGACTTCTTCTGGACCTGCAGTTCTAGGGATCTGAACACATGTATAGATTCCTGTAGCCACCATCAGAACACATCTACAGCCCCCAAGAAGTCCCTGGTATTATCCCTTTGTAGTCACACTCTTTTTCTACACCTACCTGGGGCACCACTGATTGCTTTCCTTTATGATGCTTTTAACATCTCCAGAAAGTCATAGAAATGGAACCATTTAAAATGTAACCTTCTGGGGCTCCTGGTCAGCTTAGTCGGTTAAGTGTCTGCCTTCAGCTCAGGTCATGATCCCAGGGTCCTGGGATGGATTCCTGCCTTGGGCTCCCTGCTCAGCCAGGAGTCTGCTTCTCGCTCTCCCTTTGCCCTGCTCGTGCTCAATCTCTCTCTCTCTCTCTCCTTCAGTGTCTCTCTCTCTCTCTAAAATAAATAAATAAAATCTTAAAAAAAAAAACAAAATAAAATAAATTGTAACCCCACTGAGCCTGGCTTCTATCACTAAACATAATGCTTTTGAGTTTCATCCAAGTTGTTGACTGCATTAATACTTCATTCCTTTAGACCACTGAGTAATATTTAATTGTATGGAAGGAATAAACTTTGTCACAGGATATTTGGATTGTTTCAAGTTTGGGGTGATTTTTAAAGATTTTTATTTTTTTTCAGTGTTCCAAGATGCATTGTTTATGCACCACACCCAGTGCTCCATGCAATACGTGCCTTCCTTAATAGGTTTGGGGTGATAAAGAACAGAACTGCTACGAACATTCACTTATAGGTTTTTTTAATGAACTCAAGTTGAAAATTGTCTCGGAGAAATACTTCAGAGTGAGATTGCTAGGTCATGTGACTGAGTATATGTCTAACTTCATAAAAAGCAATAACATTGCTTTCCAGAGTGGTTGTTCTACCTTACATTCCCCTCCAGCACCAGTTGCTGCCCATCCTCAACACCATTTGATATTGTCACATGTTGGTGTTCTATTTGCTTGTTTGCTTTTTGTAATTTCAGCAGTTTTAATACAGAAACACTGGTATCTCACCATAGTTTTAATTTGCATTGTCTGAAAGCCAGTGAGTGTTCTCATCTGTTCATGTGCTCAATTGCCACTTCTATATCCTTTTCATTGATGTATCTCATCAAAAATTTTTTCCATTATTTTCTTAATGTTGAGTTTTTTTTAAAAGATTTTATTTATTTCTTTGACAGACAGAGATCACAAGTATGCAGAGAGGCAGGCAGAGAGAGAGGGAAGTGGACTCTCGGCTGAGCAGGGAGCCCGATGCAGGGCTCGATGCAGGGCTCGATGCAGGGCTCGATCCCAGGACGGTGAGAGCATGGCCTGAGCCGAAAGCAGCGACTTAACCCACTGAGCCACCCAGGCACCCCTTACTGTTGAGTTTTGACAGTTCCTCATCTACTCTGGATCTGAGTCTTCTATTGTTGAGGTCATTGTAAATACATTCTCCCAGCCTGAGATTTTTCTCCTCAAACCCTTTAACAGCATCTTTAACAGAAACAAAAACAAAAACAAAAACCAACCAACCAACCAAAGAAACAAAACAACAAGGCGGGCTGGGGGGTGGTGGGGGAAGTGGTGGCAGGTTGGAGGTATTCTACCTAGAACATGTTTCTCAAACCTACCTCGAAGATTTTGTTGCTTCCTTTTAAACATTTTAGAGCTTCATATTCACTATTTATATATAAGCTTTAGTTTTAGTGAGTTACAGTATAAGATGTGAGATCTTTTTTCTTTTAGGTGGACATCCATTGTTTTCCACACATTTGTTGAAGAGTTGTCAATGTAGGTAATATGATTCCTCCACATTTATTCTTCTTTTTCCCCCATACGCTTTTTGGCTATTCTTTTTGTTTGTGCATTTGCTTTTAGTTTCCATATAAGCTTTAGGATTGGCTTATCTATGTCTACAACACATCCTGCTGCCAGGATTTTTATTGGAATCACAGTAAGTCCAGAGATCAATTTCAGAAGAATTCATATCTTTACTATGTTAAATATTCTAACCTACGACCATGGTATGTTCCTCCATTTATTTAGGTCTTCCTTTGTTTGTTTGGGTTTTTTTTTTTTCCTGCGTTTTCCTGCTTTTAGCACTTAAATACCCTGCATCATTTGTTAGAGTCACATCTAAGAACTGATTTTCTTTTTTGAGTGGTAAATTTCTTTTTCCAACACTCTTTTGCTAGTGTGTATAAATGTGGTGGCTTTTTGTATTTTAATCTTATATCCTGCACTGTAGATCAATTCGTTTACTAGTTCTAAGACATTTGTGTGTAATCTGTATGGTTTTAACAGAGAAAATCAGATTTTCGTGAATAGGAGCCATTTTGATTGATTTATTTTTTTAAAGATCTCATTTATTGACTTGAGATAGTGAGAGCTAGAAAGAGGACGAGCGGTGAGCAGGGGTGAGGGGCAGAAGGAGAGGGAAAAAAGGGACTCCCTGCCGAGCACGGAGCTCTGACCTGGTGTCTGTCCCAGAACCCTGAAATCATGACCTGACCTGAAGACACGTCCTTAACCAGCTGAGCCTCCCAGGTGTCCCACCATTTTGATTTAATCTGCTGATTCGTGCCACCCCATGGATGAATATCCAAAGCACTGAAGCAGAGAAAAAGAAGGCCGACATGGAAGATTACATACGGTATGTTTATGTGTATATCAGACTCTAAGAAAGAGAATTCTCATCCGTAGTGATAGAGAAAGATCAGTGGTGGCCTAAGGCTGGATGTGGATGGTAGGAATTCCCTGGGAAGAGGTGCGAGGGAACACACATAGATGGTGAAACTATTCTTTTTCTTGATTGGGGTGGGAGTGACATGAATGGTAGCATTTGTCAAAGTCCATTGAACTGTCCACTTC
Source organism: Meles meles (assembly GCF_922984935.1). Taxonomy (NCBI): domain Eukaryota; kingdom Metazoa; phylum Chordata; class Mammalia; order Carnivora; family Mustelidae; genus Meles; species Meles meles. Next base: position 45,866,864 of record NC_060087.1, on the reverse strand, counting down.
AGTAGGCATTATTTTGTTTGTAAATCAAACCTCAGTGGATAAAGAGAGCCCTGTTGTTAGGTTGATTTGGAGGACCTCGGGTCGCTAAAAGACAAAAGAGAGACCTGTGATAATGAAAACGTTCAAGGCCTTATCATCATTCAAAGGTTGTACTTGTGGGCAACTAGCACAAGGCTCCAGCCAGCCTCTCCTCCCCACCCACCCCCGCCACCACACAGATGAACAAGGCGTGCTTTAGAACAAGAATTTGAAACTACACTGGTTGGACCCCATCTCCTGGGAAACGTCCTTCTGCACTGATTTTTGCCCTTAACTCTGCCCCCACTGCATTCCAACCTTGTGCCTTGTGCCCTTTTTTTTTCAGGTTTAGGGGGGAAAAAGCAAGAGGAGGAGATTTGAGGGGGTGGTCTGATTGGAGGGGACCTCCACGGTGTCCCTGTTCCAGTTGCTAGGACCCCAAATTTTCTCAGACAGCTTCAGAGACAGGCTAAAGCCTAATTTGCAGCCGCTGGTGTTCCACAAGGCACATGTTTACCCAGCTCCTCAGGTATCTCAGATTCCTGGCTAAAGGCAATGGGCAAGTGGTTGTAGAGCTCCATCTTTTCATTTCTTCCCTCTCTGCTTTCAGAAGGCTCACTTCCACATAGACCTTGTCTCTGATATCCCCTCCCTCGGGGCCACGTGGGGTAGCAACATGCGGTAATTCTCTAATGTTTTTGAAGAGCCATGCACAAATTCAGACTTCCATGGACAGTTGGAGTCATCAACATCAACATCAACAGGGGAGTTGATTTGTTCCACATCCTCCTCAAGTCTAGCCCCAGAGTCTTTGTAATTTTCTTCTTTCTTGTGGTCACTGGGTCTGGAGCTTTGCAACCCATAGATACGTCAACTACCGCAAAATAAATTTGCATGTGTTGGCTGAACCACAGGCTAAGACAGGACGCCTGGCAAGGGACTGTTGTGTCACCTTGAGGTGTGACAGCCCATTTCTGACATGGATGCTGAAGTGTTGGCATCCTGGGGGACTGCGACGCTTCAAAGTCATATTTGAAGTGCACGATGTCCTGCAGGTTTCTATCATTCCTATGACGCTAGTTTCCAAATAAAAGGCACTTGTGATACGGAGTCGTCCCAAACTGAAATCTGGGGAACTTGAGAACTTGACATTGGTCAAGTCATTTCCTCTGCCTGGTCCTCAGTCTCCTCACTGGAAAGGGGGTTGGTGTTTAGGGTGAGGGTTCTTGTGCTACTAGATTTCCGATGACTTCGATCTGTACTGCTCGGTACTGTCTTTGAGACTGCGAGGCAAGCACCGTAGGTAACCCTGACTGTGCAGATGAGAAAATGGAGGTTCTGAGAGGTGAAGGGACTTGCCCGAGGTCACGGGGCTCAGAGGGACAGGGAGGGATGTCAATCTCAAGCGCTTTCCCGAGGACCCCCTTCTCAGACATGCACACATTGGGGGAGGGGCACATGCACCTGTCATTCTCACACTGCTACAGTGCTTTACCCACTTCCTACCTTCTTTCATGCACAGGCCACACCAGCTGCTCCCAGCCGCCCATGGAGCTGGGCCAGGCAGTGCTGGGTTCATGCTTTTACCCCTATTACTCCGTGGGGAAACTTGAGGCCCGGAGAGATGATGCGACTGGGAAAGCAGACCCATAGTACCTCAGAGTACATCTATCCAGCCCAGTCTTGTGCTGTGAGAGGTGGGAACTCTGAGGGCCAGAGAGAGAAAAGGCTGGGCCAAGGTCACTCGTCCAGGTGGTAGCAGAGCCAGGTCAGAGACTTCAGGCAAGTCAGTTCCCTTCTCTGAGTCCGATTTGTCCCATGTGCCACGGGGAACAGTAACCCCCGCAGAGTATCAGCGAGGGTGGAATGAGGTCTTGCACCCAAAGCACCAGGCCCCAGGGCCTGACAACAATGATGACAAAGATGAGGATGAGGAGCAGGATGGACGCCTAGGATACCTCCAAACCTGATGTCTCAGGAGGCTGGGAGGCTGGTGGGAGCCTTAAAAGCCCAGGATGGACCTCAGGGACAGAGAAGCCATGAGGGGTTTGGATATGGCCCAGTGAAGGGAGATGGAAAGTGGTAAGGGCAGCCTGGGAGGGAGACAGTGGCTGTTGTTGGAGAAGGGTGAGAGATGGGGGTGTTGTTCCCACAACACTGTGAGCCCCTCCAAGGCAGTGGTAGCCGGCTACAGTGGATGGAGCATGCATTTCGCCTTGAAGGGTCTTGGGCTGGGGTCCCAGAAAGGACATCTGCCTTGGTGTCACGTTTACCCTGTGAGTGAGCAGGTGGGCAGCCTCCTGGGTGACCTGCTTGACAGTCTGTCAGCATTCCCCTGGGCACTCCTTCCTCCCTGTCCCAGAGGCCACCCCAAGGCTTTCTTCCTCCCCGCCCACCCTGCTCTCAACTACCCTGTGCAGAGTGCAGCTCCTGGGTAGCCCGCCCTGCCCCCAAACCCTGCCTGGAGAGGCCAGGTAGGGGAAAGGAGGATGGAAGAGGGGAGTGTTGTGAGGCCACAGGCCCGGGCAGGTCTCCCTCACCACCAGCACCCTGTCTGTCTCTGAGAGCTGCTTTCTCCTCCTTTCCAGATGAGATGCCATATCTCAGGTGTCCTCTGCACCCAGTGCTCAGATTCCCGCCTGTGGATTTGGGTGAACGCCTGAACCCTCATCCATGAAAAGGCCTGTGCCTGCTACGTGCAGGTCCTCGGAGGTTCCCAGGCTGAGAGAACCAGAAAAGTCTCGGATCGTTCATCACCCCAGGACCACAGGCATCCTTCATCCCTCTCACATCCCAGACCACGTGTCAGTAAAGCCAAAGTGAAGGGAACTCAAGTTGTGTCGGAATCACAGCATCCACGTGGCCAAGCAGGGGCTCAGCAGCCGGACAGGCAGAAACCACAGCAGTGGCCGGCATGGCAGAAGCCCCGCTGAGGCCCGACTTCAGGGGAGGAAAACTTACACAGCTAGCTTCCTGGGGGTGTGACCTAGGAAGCCCCAGAGGACCTTGTGCTCGGAGGGGCTGCACACCCAGTTCACGGCTAAGCCGTCAGTCTCTTGGAATTCTTCCTCTTTTTTGAGCAAGGGGACCCACGTTTTTCATTCTTCATTGGGCCTGTGAAATTATGTGCCTGGATCTGGGTCAGGAGCCAAGTCTGGGGGAGAGAAGGGAATCTCTTCTCGGGGAAAAGAGGCAATGGGATGCAGGGGCCCTTATGCGATTCACTCCTTCTTAACCTGGGGCCTCGCCCTCCCAACTATGGACATCCCTAAGCTCCGGACACTGTCCCAGCCTGCCACTGAGCCCTTCCCAGGCGTCTCTGCTCTCACTGCCGGTCACCGGAGGAACTCCAGTCCCAGCCCCACTCCTACAGGGATTCCCCCCAGCCCTTGAAGACACCAGGACATAGGCCCGGCCTTGGTTTCACTGGGAGGGCCCTGTTTCCAGTGAAGAAGAGCTCCGAGACCAACTGGCCTCGGGTCGGGGTCGCAGGCTGTCGAGGTCTGTTTTCATTGAACCTCCTCTGTGGGCAATAATGCCTCCTCCTTCAACCCGCTGGAGGGGTGGGAACGTCGCCAAGGCCTTTCTCATCGTCCTTCAGCCTCCATCTGAGGGAGGGATGAGGTGCTGAAGTTGTGTGGGGGGTGAGGGAAGGGTTCCAAGATGGCACCTCCAAAGATGGGGAGGAGGAGGTGGGCCCTGTTCCTTGGCGGGAGGGACAGCGGCACCAGCCCACAGCCTCCCACTCCATCCCTTTTCCTGCCGCCTCCCCCACCCATGACGTCTTAACTGGGGTTGTACCACGTAGGAAATCATGTCACTCTGCGGACTGGAGCCTCTCGAAACTCATGGTCTTGACACTCAGCTGGCACCTCTCCACATCTCCCCAGCACCCTCCCCACACCTGCTGCCTTCCAGGCAGAGGCGGGTAGTGTCTAGGTCACAGCCCCCAACCACGTGCCACTCAGAGCACCACGGGCACAGGTACATGAGCAAATAAAGGAGGAAACGTCCCAAATAATTTTGCAACTTTACTGGAACACGGATACCCAAAACATGGAAACACAACAAAAGCGCACGACAAAAGCACACAACAAAAGCAGGAAGGGAAAGAGAGCTTCATCTTGCATGCCACCTTGGATGGGCTGGTAGAAGCTGCCTAGAGTGCTGTGTTAAGGAGGGATCCGAGGAGGCACTCTGGCTCGGTGAGGGACTGCTGCGGCTCATCAGCGCTGTCTGTAACACGAGACAAAAGCTGAAACAGGACTATCAATAGACGTGAGAGGGGAAGGGGCACAAAGAACAAAACGAGTGTCTCTCACAACTCTTTGTTCCCCAACCCTGCACCCAGGCCTGCCCCCCCACCCGCCGACCTGACTTCTCACAGCCCCTTCCCACCCCCTCCTTCGGAGTTTCATGTAGCCACCGAAAAGCTCACTGGATCCAGGAGAAGAAGCTGGCACTCGTTCTGGCGGCATTTCTGGTCCGGATGGTGGAGCTGGTGCTGGGCCCATCTAGAATGCTGGTGCTGGCCGCACCGTTAGTGCCACTGCTGACGCCAGCTCTCCAAGTGGCCCTCCGGTTGGCACGGTTGCTATTCAGGATGTACTGATGGTATCTGGCCCAGAAAGCGAAGGGAATCCTGGCCCAGGCGTCGCCAAAATCTCCGTCCTCATCCCAGGTCAGTAGCTCCACCTGTATGTCATCCCAGCTCCAGCGTCCAATCAGAGCTTCATCCCCGATGTTCATCTGGGCTCTCATCTGGGCCCTGGCATGTTCCTCAGCCATATCCACGTCCATCGTCTTGAAAGCATCATCCACAGCCTCCAGGAAATGAGCCTTCCATTCCCGGGGGTCTCGGTTCTGATTCTGCAGTAGAGTAACAGACGACATCCACACAGCTACCCTCCCCCGCAACACACACAACTACCCCACGTTCACTGAGCGCCTGCTTCTGGCCATCCACCCTCCCGTGGGCGGTGCACGGTCATGACAAAAGTCAAGACCAGGGGCGCCCTGGGTGGCTCAGTGGGTTAAAGCCTCTGCCTTCGGCTCACGTTGTGATCCCAGGGTCTTGGGATCGAGCCCCGCATCAGGCTCTCTGCTCAGCGGGGAGCCTGCTTCCTCTCTCTCTGCCTGCTGCCCTGCCTACTTGTGATCTCTGTCTGTCAAATAAATAAATAAAATCTTTAAAAAAAATAAAAGTCAAGACCGCTGGAATCCGACTCTCCTATGACTCCGTGCCAGCCCCGGGACCTCACCCCATCCCTCACACTTACGACACCTGTGAACTTGCCTAAGTTACCGACTTAGGAACCTGTCCGGACCCTCACTGGACCAACGGCCTGAGGAGGAGGCCAGAGCCAAGAACCAGAGAAGGTATGGCAAGTACCAAAGTCACACCCCACCGCCGGGCCCCAAACAGAGGCTCTCTGTTACCTGGGCGATGAATCTCAGCACCCTCATCTTGCTGGTCTCGTGACGGGCTCGCAGGCCCCAGAGGAATTCGTACTCGGGTGGGCTGCTATTGGGGATCTTCTTGTATTCCAGGTACCTCAGTGCAAGAGGAAGAGAAGCGTTTGCTTCCAGCCAGGCAGACCTGTCGCTGCACCAAGGGCTCCCAGGTAGCCAGCCCCTCCCCAGCCCTGATACTGCAGCTCAGCTCCTGAGGGAGGACCTTCCCGGCCCTCCAGCCCATGCCTCACTCCCACGCTCACTCCTGGGGTTTCTGCCTCCAGGACTGAGGCCTACAAAGAAGCCACGTCGAGGTGCGGGGTGGGACACGTGTCAGGTATCTGTTCATAGGAAGGCCACAAGTTTCACGCCCCTTGTCACAATGAACCCAGATTCCCGTCGGGTGTGTTGTAAGCACAGGAGCCACTTCTTCAGGCCCCCTGCTATGAGCACACTCCATCCCAGGCCCCCACCCACGGCCTAGTGGAACCCTGGGACAGTCCACCATAGAAGAGGATGGTAAAGGGGAGAAAAGCGGCACACTCTGTGCATGCTCTCCACTCTGCGTGTGCGCGCCTGCGCGCGTCTGCGTGCACGTGTGCATGGGCAAGTGTGCCTGTGTGAGTGCACCTGTGTGTTCTCCAAGGACCTAGGACAGTGTGGGCCTCACCAGAACGTTTGGAGCATGGGGCTCCAGGACCCAATGGGCCCCTTACTAGCCAGGGCCATACTCAGACTTCTGCTCTCTGAGGCCCAGGTTCCTGGGATGGAAAGCAGGAGAAATTCTCCTGCAGCCCGCGGGGCAGGTACCAAATGGCAGGGTGGTTCTAACACTCTGTCAACTTCGACTCCTTTTCCCCAAGGCTGCGCTGGAATTCTACTCCCTGCCAACACTCACATACCCCGCCCACCCTCACACCAGAGACACCTATTCCTCTGGTGCCAAGATCTGGCACGGGGAATGGCTTGCGCAGCCAGACCAGCCCACGAGGAATGCATGAGTGTGAGACGAAGTTAACTTGGCCACTACTTACTTCTGCTTCACAAAATCCTCTGTAATGAGCTTCCTCAGATCTCCAAGGAATGGGTGCCTCACCCTGAAGGCCAGGAAAGGAATCCATAACTATAGACAGTGGCAGTGCCCAGATGGGGGCAGGAGCACTCCCTAGCGGGGCGGAGAGCTTCCCAGCCGGTAGTGGGGGAGGGGGCAGGGGCATCCCCGTGGAGGCCTGGGATGGCAGCAGGGGTCAACAGGGCCACACATGTCAGGGATGCCCTAGGCAAGGCTGTGACTGGAACCCCTAATTCTGATGGGTTCTCTTGGATCTCATCCGGGGACAGAGAGGGGACATGGAGCAGAGAGGGGCTGAGAGTTCGGGACCATTTCTCCATGCACCCTGGTGAGACCTTCTGCGCCCTACCCAGGCCAGGACGTCCACTCCCCTACACTAGGCCCCCAAGCTAATCCCATCCCAGGGCCACTGGTGCCCAAGGGCAACGCTGAGGGGCGGAAGCCGAGAGCCCAATCATACCCAGGGCGCAGTCCCATCTTGCGCAGTGCCTCCCAGAGGACAGCTGTGAGGGGAGAAGAGCCACGAGACTTCAGCACACGAAGCTGACTGCGGGCAACCCCCCAGCTGCGGACCCAGCCACTCACCCTCGCTGGCACGGTTGCCATTCATGAAAATGACTCCCAGAATCACCAAGAGGAGGCTCAGCCTGGGAGTGTCCTTGGTCCTAAAGGTGTAGAAAGAGAGATCCTGTCCAGCAGCCGTTTGCCCCCAGGGACTAGGGCTGGCTCACCCAACTAGCTCTTCCCGGATGGCTGGGCGACCAGGTGGCTCTTCCCACTCTACATATGGCTTGCTCTCTCATCCAGACCATTCATTCCTCTGTCTGAGACCGAATCGCTTCAGGCCTCAAACGGGGATGCAAACACGTGGGTTCAGGCGGGGAGCAACCACTTGGCAACAGTGTGTCTAGAGGGGGCATCCAGACCTCCCCTGCCCTTTGAGCATCAGGAGTTACACTGGATGGGAAGCCTCCTTCCCCCAGGATCACTCTGCCAAGCCCAGACCAGGCATGTAGCAGGAAGAGGCGGGCAACAAGGAGCCTGCTTTCCTGGGAAGACGGGGTGGTGTGGTAGTGGGGGTGGGGGGGGTGGGGTGGGGGGAGGGGGGAGCCCTGCGAGCAGCAAGGCTTCACTCCAGGCCACTTCCCCTTTCACCCCCTAATCACTGGGCACCACTAATGGTGGGTGGGAGCTGTGCCAGGCACCAAGGCCCTGTTTTCCCATTTCTCTGAGAAGAAGGGGAGGGGGAGGCACCAGTGAGGAAGGCCCCAACCCTCTTGCCCTTTCTTACTTTCCCAGGAGACGAGCTGAGGAGTCCCGTGTGCACACGAGAATGTACAGGTGTTCTTCCTTGTCAATTTCCTTCAGGTGGATCCCAAACTTCTACATGGGGGAGGAAACAGCATGAGAGCAGAGAGCCACACTGCCTGTCCTGCAGGCAGTCCCTCCGTTCCCCGTTAGAAGTTTCCCTCAGCAGGGACCCCGAAGTCATGGGGAAGACTCAAGAAGAGAGGCTGCAGAGGGACTGCCTTGTGGGAGCTCTGGCACTGGCCAAAGCAACAGGACCCACTTCAGGAGACAAGGGACACTGAAAGAACCCGGGGGAGAGGGACCCTCCGGGGAAGGAAGTATGCAGTGGGTGCTCCCAGGAGGAGAAGCTAGGGAAGCTTTCCCAGAGCAGGTAGTACTGAAAGGGGGCCTCAAGGAGCTGCAGGGCTCAAGGCTCCCCTGCAGCTCTGGCACCACCATGAGCTGCCCAGGCACTCGCCCACCTTTTCCAGGGTGTATGTTGCTCGTTCAATGATCTCGGGGAAATGTTCGTCGTATTCTCGGATGACATCCTTCATCATGTCTGCAGGAGGTGAGAGAGGTGGAGAGAGCACCTGGGCTGAGCAGGGGCCTAAGAGCTGCAGCAGCCCCTCGGTCAGCCCTGCTGAGGGGAGCACCGTTGGGGACCCCACCCCCACCCCCCTTACTGTGCAAATGCGGCGATCAGCTGGGCATGCTGGGTGGAGGCCTCTGATGCCAGATGGGACAATGGAAGGGCAGAGCTCCGGGAGGGGGCCTGGCTTGCCTACCTGAGCGCTTGATGGGGATCTTCTTGTAGTCCTTAATCATCAGATATTTCACCAACTTATTCGCCTGGAGAAGGAGCAGCGCACAGGGAGATCAGGACATGGGTGACCTCCAAGAACTGGCCCACAGAAGAGGAGAGGTGGGAGATGGGGGAAAGGCAGGTTTCTTACCCTCTCCTGCAGAAGGGTCACGTTGCGGGGTGGCAAGCACAGTACGTGTCTTGAGGGTACCTGGGACCTCAGGGCCACTGGGGGCCGGGGAGCCATCTGAGCCCGCACCGTCAATGGGGGCTGCGACGCTCTCCAGGTCGGTGGGACCGCAGGAGGCTCTCTCTCCTCCTCGCTGCTCTCATATTCATCATCCAGGTGCTTGGACTACAGCGCGAGAGGGAGGAGAGACCCAGGGCTACCAGGTTCGCCGTGCAAAAGTGCCCAGCACACATCTTAACCAGAGCAGGTGCTTGGAAATCAAGTAGTACAAACAGCAGATGACGTGTGCTGAGTGCTTACTACGTGACCGGCACTGAGCCAACCTCTCCTCCCTCCAGGCCTGAGGGCAGAGACTTTGTGCAGTCAAAGCACGCTATTGCACTTGGGCTGGACAAACATGCACAAGCTGAGAGAAGGGGAGAGGGGAGGGGAGGGGAGGGGATGGGGGAGGAGGAGGGGGGCAGGGATGAGGACTGAGCAGAGAACGGAGGGGAGCAAGGGGGGGATTGGAGATAGCAGGGAGGTCTCACCTTCTTGGTCCTCTTGCCTCCCATCCTGACCCAGGGCTCAGCACTGGGCTGAGCGGTGGCAGCTGCACCCTCGGGCTCAGGGATGCTCGGGGCCACCTTGGCCTTGGTGGCAGCTGCTGGCACGGCATTCTGAGGCTCCACCCACCGTGTCTTGGCGAGAGCCTTTCCGGACTTGGTCGTCTTGGGCCGGGTGGCTGCCCCCTCCCTGGCAGGTGCTGCCTGGGGCACCCCCGAGGAGGCAGCACTGGGGCCCTCTGGGGCAGCCTCTTGGGCCAGGGCGGGTCTCTTGGGGCGTGGAAAGGCCATGCCACTGACACCTGCTGGCTGGGTGAAATCAAAGACATCGTTCTGACCCAGGAAAGCTGTCTTGGGCCGGGTGGCCTCCATCTCACTAGCACATGGAGCCTGAGCCAAAGCACAGGCGGTACTGGGGCCCTCGGTAGCGGCCTCTTGGGCCTGGGAGACTGGCTGGGGCTGAGTGGACACTGCCGGAGCCCCCGGGGCGGCCATCTCACTGTTGACTAGCAGCTGGGAGGAAGGGGGCAATGGAGCAGCACGGGTTGTCTCGGGGGCAGCTGCCTGAGCCTGGGCCGCATAGGTCATGGGCTGGGTATCTTCTCCTGAAGCCTGGTCGGTGGCCACCGGGCGGTTAGCGACCACCTGATTATAGGTGGCACGGGCAGCAGCTGCGGCGGCCCTAGCAGCACGGTTGGAGGCGGCTGCGCGGGCTACGTTGGCAGCACGGGCAGCAGCCTCATTGGCAAGTGTTTCTGGATCCAGCTGAAATGCCTCCATCAGAGTCCTAGCCAGCATAGGGTTTTCCAGTTCCCAGGGCTCATTCTGTAAAGTCAGAGAGAAGGGTAGGGGAAGGCAGACAGTTCTGTGTGCTCCCATGATGCTTCCCTGTGCTGGCCAGCCTCCTCCCTGCAGCCAGCTCCCACCCCGCCCCCCAAACCTTCCCAAGCCCCCTTTCTCTGAGCAGGAGAGGGAGGGCTGGGGAAGCTGGGCATTCCCCCGCCCCTCAACCCTCCCTTTCATCCACCGCCCCTCCCCTCCCCAGCAGCTTCATGGGGGAGGGGGCAGAAGGCCCAGGGCTAGCAGGTTGCCCCCAAGGGGCCTCACCGATAAGATGCGAAGGCCTGGACCCAAGCTCCCAAAGGCTCTGAGGATACGGATGTCAAAGCTGGTGAGGGTGCCGTAGCCTCCAAAAGCACCGAACTCTTCATAGTCGTTTCCTTCAACCATCTCCTCCTCCCCGACTTCATCACTACCCTCATCCATGTCTTCAACGTTGTAGGCTTCCGACTCCACGCGGTAGCTTCCCTCAGCCATGCTGGGGGTCCCAAGGAAAAGAGAGCTCAGCCTGGGAGGGAGGGTAAGGCCTCTTCAGGGGGAAGGGGAGGGGGCGGGATCCAGTCGGAGGTGAGATCTCTCAGGAGGTGGGCGGGGGGAGGCGTCGGCAATCATCAGGTTACTAGGCAGTACAAGGCGGGGGGTGGGGGGAGGAGGCGGGGGCTCGGTAGGGGGTATCTGTTGGGTTAGAGTCTGTCAGAGACAGAGCTCTAGGAGAGGGAGAGAGGTGGTCAGAGGAGACCCGGCACTTAAAGGGGAGTTTAGGATGGGCAGGCTCTCCATCCCAGCGGCTAGATTTGAATAGGGGGTGGACTGGCGGGCTTGTGTCTGAAGAGTCCCACAGGGGTGTGCATGGAGACAAGGAGAAACAAAGGGCTTTGATTTAACGATGAAAGGGGAGCAGATGACACAAGAGGGCTTAGACAACAGGGGCCCGGAAAAGCTTATGGGAAACTGAATCCAGAGACCCTCTGGCTAGGTCCAGGCGGGGGCATTCAGCTGATTCAGGTCTGGGTTGGGCTCATACAGGAGGAGCTCTAAGGGGTGGGGGCGGGTGGGGGGCGTTAGGGGCTCGGGCCAGGTGAGGCATGGATTGGAGCGCTGGAGGTCTCAAACCCCAGGACTGCAACTCCAGGAAAGGGGCAACGGGGTCAGCTGGTTGGGAGTGATCTAGGAGTGGTTGGGGTGGGGGTAGGGCCGCCTCTCTAAGGAAGCTCAGCAGGCAGCACACGGGTCTGCTGAACGGGTTCGGATCCTAGGCTCCGGTGTAAGTAGCGCTCGGATCAGAGTCCTGCGTCTCCGGCCGGGAGAGGGCGGCGAGGGTCCCACCTAGACCGTGGGTCTAAGAGGGGTCGGGTTCTGAGTGCCTAGGCTTTGTTCAGATCCGGGTGTGGGGGTGGGGAGGGCGCAACGTGCCGGGTTCCACTCGCCCTCTCCCGGTCCGCTCTGAGGCAGCTGGGTCCTTACCTTCCCTGGGGCTCCAATGGCGTCCGTCCTCAGCACCAGGAACCCCGCAGCCGCGCCCTCGCCTGCTGCTGCCAGCACAGCAGCTCCGACCACCCCGCCCCTTTTCTCCTCGCACCCCCCGCGGCCGGGCAGCCTGCGCATGCGCGGACCCCTCCAGCCCGCCCGCTTTCCCAACAAAAGCCCTCTCCACCAGGTCCCCAGTGCGCATGCGATTCCGCGAGTGGGTGGGCGGGTTGGGGGGCTTTTTCTCCTTCCCTTCAGATACCCCTCACCCCTCCTCTGACCGGAGGCGCGCGCACTCACAGCCTGTGGTGCCCTTGGACCACCCAATCCTCTACCCTTCATCCTCGCACTTCTCTTCCCTGCCCTCCCGGTTCCCGCTAAGCTCCTCCAGTGTGGTCTGAGGTACACTATGCCTGGCTTCCCCAGCATGACCCTTAGGTCAGAGACACAGAGGTCTCTAGCTGGGTCTCTAACTGCAACAAAGGGAATGGAAATGGCCAGGGGATGCCACTTGCCTTTGTGTTCCCCAGCACTATCCATCTCTGTGGCCCCCAGACACCCTGGGAACATTTGCTTCCCCAGCTACTCTTTTTTTTTTTTTTTTTTTTTGAGATTTTCTTTACTTATTTGACACAGAGAGACACAGCGAGAAAGGGAATACAAGCAGGAGGAGTGGGAGAGGGAGAAGCAGTCTTCTCGCCGAGCAGGGAGCCCGATATGGGGCTCTGGGGCTCGATCCCAGGACTCTGGGGTCATGACCTGAGCCGAAGGCAGAGGCTTAACCCACTGAGCCACCCAGGCGCCCCTCCCCAGCTGCTCTTAATGCGGCTTGGGCACCACAGCACTCTTGGTGCTGGGGCTGGTCTTCTTCTCACAGCAGCCCTGGGAGGCAGATGTCAGCATCCCCATTTTACAGATCAGAAAGCTGAGGCACAGACACACCGCAGGAACAGCTAAGGCCACAGAGCCAGTCAACAGAAAATGCAAAATGTGGGCCTGAATCTCCCCGACTCCAAACCCCATGTCCCAGTAGTGCTGGCCTGGGGACGGAGGCAGGCTCCCCTCTCCAGTTTGAGCGACAGATCTACTCCTCCCAAACCACCCACCCACCCACCCACACACAAACACCTCTTCTGCCCTGCCAACATCTGTCCCAAACAAGCGATGTTTGTGCTCTCTGAGACCCAAGCTCATGCTCTGCATCCAGGACACAGGTAGAGACACCGCTTGCCTACTCTAGGTGGGTCCATCCAGGTGTGAGAATTGCTCCTCGGGATCCACTCCCTGCCCCAACTGTCAGGCCTCTTCGCTGTGAGTGACACAAACAGGCTGCCCCTGAGGCCTTCCTGGTGCCTGCTGGAGCAGCCAGGACAATCAGGCTCTTGTGTGTCTGAGCCATGGCGAGCCCCGATTCAGAGTCAGTGTTTGCCCTGGGGTTCCTTCCAGGGCAGGGGCTTGGGGCAGCTGTGGTCTTGTGGAAAGAAGCTGGGCTGGTCTTCAGATCTCCAGGGATGGAGTGCCTGGCCGGTCCGTTGCTAGCTGTGTGAACCCGCCCAGGTCGCTGGACATCTCTGAGCCCGGTTTCTCAATATGCAAAAATGGGAAGCACAGGAAGCACTTACTTATCCAACCCAACCCAGGCTGCTATGCTTCCAGAATGACTGGAGGAACTGCTTTGGAGGGAGAAGATGCTATGTTTCCAACTCCGATTGGACCTGTGCTTTTTACAAAAACCATGGTGGGCTTTTATATTTGTTTTTAAAGTCGGCCTCTCCAGGACTCCTGTGCATGAATGGAAGCTATTGCTAGGACCACAGCTTTTACTCTCCAGTGACCAATATCAGTTCTGGCTGGTTGGATGGCTTTCCTCAGCTGTTGCATAGCAACCTCCGCTGTCAGCAGCCTGCGTCTCTTCAGCCCTTCCTGTGTAACACGTTTCCGTGGGAGGTGACCAGACCCTAGAAATGAAAGCCTTGACAGATTGCTCAGTGCTAGTAGAAAATACTATGTTCCCATCTCAAACTGAACCTGTGCTTTTTACAAAAGCCATAGTGGACTCTTATATTCGTTTTGCTATTTGCTTTATTATTTAGTTTTTTCTTGCTTTCTCCTTTTTAAAATTGAGATATAATTGACAACTAACCTTATGTTAGCTTCAGGTGTACAACATAATGATTCAAAATTTTTATCTATTATGAGATGATCACCGCAGTAAGTCCAGTTAACATCCATCACCACATACAGCTACATCTTTTTTCTGATGATGTGGGCTTTCATTACATTTGTTTTTATATAAGCCTGCCTCTCTCTCTCTCTCTCTCTCTCTCTCTGTGTGTGTGTGTTATATAACTATTTATGCTAATATGCTAATAACTCCAAAATCTACAGCCCCAGTTTGAACTTCACCTTTGAGACCCAGAGCCGTCTATTCATTCTCATACCTGACATCTCTGCATGGATGTCTCGAGGACTCTTCATAGTGAGTCTGTCTAGAACCAGTCACTTGGTAAACCTCCTCCTCCTACACACTCACACTCCCTGTCTCTCTTGTTTTTAAAATTCCCATCTTCACCACCTCAGTAAGTGGCACCATTACCCACACAACTGCTCACTGCAGAAAATGGAAGTCCCTACCACCACTCCCCCTTGCTCATGCACTGCACCCTGATGAAACCTCCGCAGCTCTCTGGAACTACCTCTCCGTGTGGCTCTCCCCTCCCTTCCTTCCAGCAAATTCTAGTCATGTTGGCCTCTCAGAATTCTCAACTCTGTCTCCTTCACTCGGGTCCTCCACTGGGCTCTGTTTGTTTCCAATCTCCCCGTGCTGCAGCCTGTAAACTCTACCCAGGCAAGAAGTTGGAGGAGTTGGGCAATCTGAGGGCTCTCCATGTTAGTTTCCCTTCTCTCGGGGATCACTGTCCTGTGTTGCCTGTGGTGCCGTGAGGTAAAACATAATAATTGTTGGGGCGCCTGGGTGGCTCAGTGGGTTAAAGCCTCTGCCTTCAGCTCAGGTCCTGGTCTCAGGGTCCTGGGATCGAGCCCCATATCGGGCTCTCTGCTCAGCAGGGAGCCTGCTTCCCCCCCCCCCCCCCGCCTCTCTGCCAACTTGTGATTTCTGTCTGTAAATAAATAAATAAAATCTTAAAAAACAAAAACAAAAACATAATAATTGTTTTGGTTTACGGATATTTAGGTGGGAGAGTAAATCGGGTTCCTGTAAACCCATCATGGCTAGAGGCACGATGGTATAACATTTTTCTTAAATCTGAATTTTTTTTTCACTGAATGGCTTTAAGAAGTGTTTACTTTGCTGTGCATGCATCGAAGATCTACCAAAGGGACTAGGCACAGATATCGCATAGTGTGTATTCATGACATTCTTCCAGTCTGATCCCCCTCACTCCTAAGGAAGTGGGAGACCAGAAAAAATATAGAATCATTCAGGACCAGAGGTAAGAATTACAGAGAACTTCTCATCAGAAGCAGTGCAAGTTATAAGAAAGTGGCATACCATCTGTATAATAGTGAAATAATTAATTACTTTCAACTCAGAATTTTGTACTCAATGGATATCTTTATAAAGTGAAGTGGAGGGTGCCTGGGTGGCTCAGTCCCCTAAGCTTCTGCCTTCAGCTCAGGTCATGATCCCAGGGTCCTGGGATTGAGCCCAGCCTTGGGCTCCCTGCTCAGCGGGGAGTCTGCTTCTCCCTCTGCCCCTCCCCCTGCTCATCCTCTTGTACTCTTGCACTCCCTCACTCTCAAATAAATAAATAAAAATATTTTTTTAAAAAGTGAAGTTGAATTAAAAGTTTTATTCATACTTACCAGCGTTGAAATAATTCATCATCATTAGGTATGCCCTATGAGAAATATTAAAGGATGCCTTTCAGGTACAAGTAAAATGGCAGTAAATGTAAATATGTTCTATAAAAATGAACAATCAATACTGGAGATGCTAAATATGATGATAGTAATAGAATGTTTATTTTTTAGAAAAATTCCCTATGAATTAATTCAGTGTAAACAGAAATTCCTAACAATGCATTGTGGAGTATAAATTATGTGAAATTATTAATTTCTTGGACAATAATAACACAGGGACTGGGGGAATGTAAGTATACTGTGGTAAGACTCTAATTCTACAGGTGAAGTAGTACAATATTATTTGACGGTAGACTGAGGCAAGTTAACGAAGGGTCAAGTATAAACCCAAATGGACTTATCCAAAAAATTATGGTTAATAAGCCTACATGGGTGATCAATGATATCATGAAATGCTCACTTCACTATTCATTCATTCATTCTGAGAGAGAGAGAGAGAGAGAGAGAGAGAGAGCTTGGGAAGGGGGAGGGGCAGAGAGAGGGGGAGAGAGAGCATCTGAAGCAGGCTCCACAACCAGCATGGAGCCTCACACAGGGCTGGATCTCATGACCCTGAGATCATGACCTGAGCCGAAATCAAGAGTTGGACCCTTAACCGACTGAATCACCCAGGCACCTCCTAACTTAATTTGAAATAAATCCTAAAAGAGGAAAACAATAAGACAATAGATGAGCAAGTAGCATGATAGCTTTAAATCCAACCATATCGATAACGGTATTAAATACAAATGGCCTAATTCACCAATTAAAATGTAGAGATTGACAATTTGGAGTCCTTTTACTTAAAATGGACTTTATTTTTTAGAGCACTTTTATGTTCACAGCAAAATTGAGCAGGAAGTACAGAACCATCCCATAAACCTCTTGCCCAAAACAGACACAGCGTCCCCGACTACCAACATCCTGCACCAGACAGGTATACTTCTTACAATCAATGAATCTACATCCATACATCATTATCACCCAAAGTCCACAATTTACATCAGTGTTTACTGTTGGTTTTGTGCATTCTGTAGGTTTGAACAAATATATAATGATATGTATCCACCATTATAGTATCATACAGAATTCTTTCACTGCCGCCCCCCACCCCCACCCCAAATCCTCTGTGCTCCACATAAAAACTCCTCTCTCTCTCCCCCTTGACCACAAGCAACTACTGATTTTTTTTTTTTTAGCACTGTTTGCATAGTTTTGCCTTTTTCGGAATGTCGTGTAGCTGGAATCATGCAGTATGTAGCCATTTCAGATTGGCTTCTTTCAGCGAGTCATATGCATTTAAGTAAGTTTCCTACATGTCTTTTCATGGCTTGACGGCTTGTTTCTTTTTCGTGCTGAATACTGTTCCATTGTCTGGGTGTGCCACAGTTCATTTACTCATTCACTTACTGAAGGACATCTTGGTTGTTTCCAAGTTTTAGCAATTATGAATGAAGCTGGTATAAACATACATGTGAGATTTTTGTGTGGACATACATTTTCAGCTCATTTGGGTAAATACCAAGAAATGATCCATATAGCTGTACTGTATGGTCCGAGTAGATTTAGTTTTGTAAGAAACTGTCAAACTGTCTTCCAAAGTGTTCTTACTATTTTGCATTCCTACCAGCAATGAAGGAGAGTTCCTGTTGCTCCCCATCCCCGCCGGCATTTGGTATTGCCACCGTTCTGGATTTGGGCCATTTTCATAGGTGTGCAGGGGTATCTCACTGTTCTAGTTTGTATTTCCCTGATGACACAGGACATGGATTTTAAAAACAAGATCCAGCTATACGCTGTGTAAATCCCATTTTAAATATAAAGGTGCACAGAGGTTAAAAGTAAAAGGATGGGAAAAGATAGATCATGCTAGCAGTAATTATAACAAAGCTGTACTGGATATAGTAATAGCAGACAAAGCGGATTTCAGAACAAAATATATCAGCAGGGACAGAGAGGATCATATATAAGAAGATCCTTTATATTGGTAATTGGCTAAAACGGCCAATTCATCAGGTAGACGTAAAAATTCTAAATGTTTATACACCTATAAACAGAGTTTGGAAATGCATGAAAGAGAGAACGATTCACAATTAGTTAGGGTCAGAGATTTTAAGTCTTTCCTCTCAACAACTGAACAAATTGACGAAAAAGTAAGCGTATAGACTGAAAAACACTATCACCCAAATTAATCTAGTTAACATCTTAGGACACTCTCCCCAGCAAAGAACACACACCACTTTCACATGCACATGAAAATTGACCAAGATAGACAGTATACTCCAGGCCACAAATAAGTCTTACTACATTTGACAGGATTAGCATCACCCGAAAGATTTTCCTAGAGGACAGTGGGATTAAATTAGAAGTAGATAACACAAATGTATCTGTAACATTTCAAAAATACTTGGAAAATATGGAATACATTCTTCAATAACAGATGGGTGAAAGAGGAAATAAAAAAGAAATTTAGAAAATAATTTGAACTGAATGAAAATTAAAGTACAACTTACTAAAATTAGTAGGCTGCACTTACAGCAGTCCTTAGAAACAAATTTATAGAACAAAAATGCCTATATATAAAAACAGGAATTCAAACCAATGGCCTTAACTTCAGTACTTAGAAACAAAAATGCAGAAACAATGGAGACCAAAAGAGCGGAAGAAAGGAAACAAGGGAAAGTGCAGAAGTCACTGAACTAGACAATAGAGAAAATAAAAGACTTTAAATCTGATCTCTAAGAATAGCCATACAATCGGGGTGCCTGGGTGGCTCAGTCAGCAAAACATCTGCCTGTGGTTCAGGTCATGATCCTGGGAGTCCCGGGATAGAGCCTCAGCCTGGCATTGGGCTCCCTGCTCAGCAGGGAGTCTGTTTCTCTCTCTCCCTCTGCTCCTGTTTCTCCTTCTCCCTTTGCTCCCCCTGCTCCTTCTCTCTCTCTCTCTCTCTCTCTCTGTGTGGGTGGGTCTCAAAGAAATACATAAAATCTTTTTTAAAAAAGAGTATCAATACAATTGATAAGCCTTTATCTAGAATGATTAAGGGAATACAAGAGGGAGGACATGAGTTACCAATATCAGGAATGAGAAAATTGTCATGAAGGATCTTTCTTTTAAAGTTTATAAGTGCATATTATCAATAACTTTATTGTAATCAATGGAGTTTTATGCAACAAAAATAAGTAATCGAGAAAATGAAATTTAAAATACCATTTGCAAGAGCAAAAATACCGTTTACAATAGCCTAAAACTATGAATTGTTTAGGTACATATCTGACAAAACACGTGCAACATTTTACCTGAAAACATTAAAATATTGCTGAAAACAATTAAAATTATTAAAGAAGACCTAAATAAATGCAGAGATATACTATGTTAATGACACCAAAGACCACATATTGTTAGAGAGTTAAATCTCTGCAAATTCAATAGACTCAGCACAGTCTCGGTAAGAATCCCATCAGGGTTTTGGTAGGAATTGACAAACGGATTCTGAAATTTATAAGGAAATGAAGAACACCTAGAACGGTTAAAACAATTTTGGAAAAGAAAAACCAAATCGAAAGATTTATACTGTCAGATTTCAACATTTTTATTTTTTAGGTGATCTGGATTAAGGAGGGCGCTCCTTGTGATGAGCATCGGGAGTTGTATGGAACTGTTGAATCCCTATGTTGTACACCTGCAACAAATACTGCCCTCTGTGTTACCTAACTGGAATTTAAATAAAAACTTAAAAAAGAAAAAAAAATCAACACTTATTACGAAGCTACAATAATCAAGAGAGTTTGCTGCTGACATAGGGATTGACGACAGGACAATGGAGCATGATAGTGATTCCAGGTACAAATACACACAAGTATATAGTCAATTGCTCCTTCAAAAATGTGCCAAGGATATTCAATGGGGAAAAAATAATATTTTCAAATCGTTGTGGTGGAGAAGATGAAATAGCCATATGCGAGAGAGAGAGAGAGAGAGAGAGAGAGAGAGAGAGAGGGAGAGAGAGAAATCGGAGGTGAGATGAACCATGAGAGACTATGGACTCCAGGAAACAAACTGAGGGTTTTAGAAGGAGGAGGGTGAGGGGATGGGTGAGCCCGGTGATGGGTATTAAGGAAGGCGCAAATTGCCTGGAGCACTGAGTGCTATACACAAACAATGAATCATGGAACACTTCATCAAAAACTAATGATGTACGGTATGGTGACAAATATAACATAATAAAAAATTTTTTAATTTAAAAAAAGAAAGAAAAGAGAAAGAAAGAAAGATGAAAGAAAGAAAGAAGGACAGAAAGAAAGAAAGAAAAGGAAAGGAAGGAGGAAAGAGAGACGTCTATTCTTACTTGACACCATAAGCAAAAACAAACTTGAAATGGATGGAAAACCTAAATGTGAGTTAAAATTCTTAAAATCCTACAGGGAAACATAGGAAATTATGACCTTCATAGTGTGCTTGATTTGGATAAAGTTTTTCAAAATAGGATGTCTAAAGCACAAGCTATACAAGAAAAAAATGGGTAAATTTGACCTCACTGAAATAAAATTTTTTTTTTTTTTGTATTCAAGTGTCACTGTTTTGAAAATGAAAGAGAAAGTCATAGGCTGGGATGAAGTACTTAGAAAAATATATATATCCAACACAGGACAGGTTTCAACTCTATAAAGAACTCTTACAATTCAATCATAAGAAAGTAAATACCCAACTAAAAAACTAAAAACCTGGACGAAATATTTCAACAGACTACCTCAATAAAGAAGTAATACAGGTGGCAAGTGGACACATGAAACATGCTCACCATCATTTATTATTAGGGAAATGCAGATTAAAACCACAATTTAAAACTGAGTGGACACCCTAGCATGACTAAAATAAAATAGCTGACCATAACAAATGGTACAGAGCAACTGGAATACTCATACACTGGTGGTGGAAATGTAAAATAATGCAAACACTTCAGAAAATAGTTTGGTAGTTATCTAGCTAAATATACATGTCCCATACAACCCAGCCATTCCACTCCAAGGTATACACAGAAAAAGGAAAATCTATTTCTACAAAAAGTGTACTTATGAATGTTGCTTGCAATTTTATTTCTAATAAGACAAAACCCCGGAGACAAACCAATGTCCATCAACAGGGACATGATCTAATTGTGGTATATCCATACAATGTCATAAGCCATTGAAAAGGAATGAATTATTGATATATACAGCAACGTGAATAAATCTGAAAATATAATACTAGAAAGAAGGCAGAAGATCCCCCGCCTCCCAAAAAGAACACAGGTGGTATAATTACACTTATTAATACTAGAAAATGAACATTAATCTATAGGGACAGAAATCAGTTCAATGGTCGCCTGGTGATAAGGGCATGAGGAGGGCAGGCTGGCTTTCAAAGGCACACAAGGATATTTTTGGTTGTTGGTATTGAATAGATAATGAATATATACGTATATATACACATACATACATTTAATGAATATATACGTGTACATACATATACATACATACATACATACGTATACATACATATATGTTCATTATCTTGACTATGATGATTGGTTCACAAGTACATATAACAAAATTCATCAGACTGTACACTTTACCTCTAAAAGATTTACATTTGTTGCTTTGAGAGAGAGAGGGAGGGAGTGTGTGCCCCAGAGTAGGGGGATGACGTGCAGAGAGAGAGAATCTTCAAGCAGACTCCCTGCTGAGTGCAGAGCCTAACGCAGGACTCAATCCCCTGATCCATGAGATCACCACCTGAGCCAAAACCAAGAGTCGGGCGCTCAACTGACCGAGCCACCCAGGCGTGCCCAGACTGTGCACTTTAATTAAGTCTGCTGGGTCTCCAGTATGTCAGTTTTAACTCAATGCCGCCATAAAAAAGAAAGAAAAGATAAGGGATGAGGGTATATGTTACACATTTCACAAATTTATAAAATATAAATATCAAATACTGTGTACACCAAGAACACGTGTCTCACTGTATGCATTTTTCAGTTGCAAAAAGAAAATGATACATATTAAACACACTGGATTTCTTGTCTCTGTAAGAGGCACAGAGTTGGAATGGAAAATGCAAACAAAGAGCATCAAATAAATGAATGACAAGTGAGGGGCCTGGCCTGAAAGAATCACGAGAACAGTGATATGAGCTGGAAATAAGATTGTGTCAAACTCTGACCCTAAAGTATCCCCACTGTCCCGTTGCTTGACCTATTCTGACCTCCTCTTAGGCCTGTGAGATCATACTTGTGACTGCCTCAGGAACTTTAGAGTGCTATTCCTGGAGACCCTGACGTGGTAGGCCATTTTCCTCTCCGGTTCATCTGTCTACCTCATGCTTATTTTTGAGGTCTCAACTTAATTATCACTTTTTCATGAAGGCATTTTCTGGCGACCAACCATTTTATCCCCAATTTAAATTACTCTTCCTCTTTTCCTTTCTCTTAGTACCTGAAAACTTCCTCCACTTCGGTATTTGTCACGAAAGTTTATATTCATCAGAGAGAGCCTTTCTGAAACACCTGTCTCCCCGTTCCAGCCCAAGCCCCATGGTGAAAGTTGCCATTGTCTGTTTTATTCTCCACTGTATGTCCTGAGGGCCTATTCCAATGCCTGTTACATAAAGGACTCTCAAATATGTCTGTGGGAGGAATAAACGAATAAATGAATGAACTGAAAAACTGAGTGGGAAGGATGGAAGAATTGGTAGAGGGATTGGTATATGAAAGTATATATTCACGATCTTCCTGCAGATGTGGCTCCATGTGGCCCTGACAGTAGGGAAACAGACAGGGATATGGGAGGGAGAGCAGATGGATGAAAGGTACCCAGATATGGAACATGGGAGAAAGGATGGAAGGGAGAAAGAGAGACTAAGCAGAAAAACCAGTTCGAGGACCAAAAAGACTTAGGAAAGAGGGAGAGAGAAGTAGTAGCAAAGAGAGAGGGAGGAATCAGGGGAGACGAGGGAGAGGTGGGGGGAGAGGGGCAGTAAATAGGACAGCAGGGTGACAAGCAGAAAGGCAAGGGGTAGGAAGAAAAGTTAAGGAGCACCTCTCTCCAGTGACACACCTTACTGGGTGGTGAACAAAATAATGAATTCCAGAAGTTCCCCCCTTTTCTTTCTATCACCATCATCTCTCAACATGGGCCACAAAAAATTTAGAGCTGTTTGTAAAAACCAAGATTGCAGAGGTCCTGCCTCACTCCCTGCTGTTGGTGAAAAGCTGGTAGCTGAGATCTCACTAGTGATAAGGCTACAGGGAAGAAACATGAACAAGAACACACTCCTCGTTCTGAAGCCAGCTGCATTTAGGTGGCTACGTAGGAAGCACATACTGTGAAGGTATGTGCTGCACTGATGTGTGCATTGTATTTGTAGAAAGAAAATAAAAAGGAACTATTTTACCAAGTCTTTCATGTAACATGCCATGGAGAATTCCCCATCGTGGGGGCACTGGGAAGGAATTGAATCCTCTCAGGGACAACACAAGGAATTCCAGATAGAAGTTGCCCTGCTGCTAGTATTGGGAATTCATCATGTCAAACCTCTGGAGTACTCTCTGGAATAGAGAATTTAACGTCCCAAAGCCATGAAAAGGTTTATAAACATGATCATTTGATCCCAAGCACGTTTTTGCAAGTGGTGTTGGACTAAGGACACTCAATGGAAACAAACAGCCACATTTTAGCATTTACATGCTAATATGAAACTACCCTAACATCCTGATGTTAGTTTTGCCATTAGATCTTCCCCTCCCTTCTCCTGAGACATGAGGGAGGTAAAAATTTACAATGACCCCATTTTGGGTACCGTTGAGTAATGGTGTGGGGGTGTGTGTGTGTTTCCCCTCACAGTGGATTTTATTTGGGGAAGACAAGGAAAGCAAACATGAGGAGAACTTATGAGAGTGAAATGTTGGCTTCCCGATGGTAAACGGCAGCCCTGGGGCAGGTAACACAGGCTTAACCGAAAAGCTGATTACTAACATACTTGTGAGGCTTATTCAGAGAGTGGTTATCAAGGAAAAGTTATTCTTGGACCCCTTTTATCATCAGATCCTTCTTGGGGGGAAGTGGGAGGGGGGCAATAGGGGGGCATTGGGGGGCTAGGTACAATAAGAAATGTGCAGAGTTTTATCAATTAGTACTTAATGGTAGCCAAAAGGCATTTCTCAAAAAGGCAGTGGGGTTATGTGTTGTCCAGTTGCAGATAACTGTAAAATGTGAGGTACATGAAGTAACATCATGTCCAGAGTAAATGGATAATTATTTACATATGTGGGAGTAGTTACTAAATATGACCTGAAGTGGCCAATTCTATCTGAAAAATATCAGACGCCAGTAACTCAACCATGGGACGTGTTGCCAGTTTGGACCATCGAAATGTCAAGAACAAAGTGCTGAGAGATAAAACGAGGCTTAAATGAGGACAACCTGCTTACGTGGGACCAGTTTAAGGTTAAGAACACTGATTTCATGGTATCAGACATTAGTGCATGAACCCCTGATGGAAAAGCAGGTGTGAGGGAATGACTGAAAATTCAGGGGTCCTTGACCAGACAATTTACCTTATCTTCTCATGGGCTGAGTCCGCCAACCATGCCTGCAAACACCAAGTGCCGGTCTCTGGATGAGACTATGGCATCACCCGAGGCCATGTCTGTTCAAATGGGTACATGTGATATTTCAGTGTGGGTTATGACATTTGGGTACATGTGTTTCCCATCTGCAGTAGGGTGAGAGGCATGTGAAAGTGTGGAGTTGTCGGTAAGAATCTGACAGTACGGGACTAGTGTTTGTCCAGAGGACGAGACGACATCTTCCTCCTACCCGGCACGGCCACTCTGCCCTCTCCCAGAGCTTTCTCTAAATGAGGCACAGACACAAGGGCTTGGAATATTGTTCACTGGGCTAGTTCCCCGTACCCCTCCATTTAGAGGCTTCTGGTTCTACCCACAGGCGTGGGCTCAAGAATGAAGCAGAATTCCTTTGATTCATTCTGCATTTTACCACGACTGACCCCTAATGCGCAAGGATGAGGACTCAGCCCCAAAGCTCCAGTGAGAAGACAGGAAGAGAGAGGGACGTGGCAGCACCCAGCCTTCAGCGGTGGGCACTGGCTCAGCTTGCAGTTTGGTATTGTAAGAGAGAACATGGGCATGTCCTCCATGCACGCATGCCACCTCACAGTGGCCAGTGGTACTGTGCTCAGTGCTCCAGAACCTGGCCTGTCATAGGAGTCTTCCCCCTTGGGATCAGGGCCTTTCCCTGGACTGAGGAGTGCAAAGAGAAGCCCGACCCCATTCCCTGTGAACTAGAACCACAGATAGAAACTGATTTGGTCATAGAACAAGGAAGTCATGTGTAAAAACTGGTTTTGCTAAAAAACAAAACTGGTTTTGCTGTTACAACCTCAAATGTACCAGTTCTGGAAACTGTTAAAATGTGGGCCTGATGAGAAAAACAAATGTGAATTCACGAAAGTGAACTTTCATTAAAAGATGAAGAAGCAATAAAATCTAGCATGTAATGGCTGACGATTTTGAAACTTTTAATCAGTCACGTGCTTTGGTTGACAACCTACAACTCTACAAAGTACAACAGTGTGGGGTTTATACAAATTAAAAAACAAAGGATATTTATTTTACACATTTATTACAACATGTTAATTATTTAGAAAATCAAGCACTACAAGAAAATATGAACATGGGTATAATAAATTACATCAAATTGCAATGTTCAGAATTACTGGTTCAAAATCATTGCATACAAACATCTATGTTTTCACTTGTGAGATAAACTGATAGGCTAGCAGGTGGATAGCAAGAAAGGTAGATAAATTTACAGAAATGGTTTTTACAAGGATCAGCTTCTAATGCACATGCTATTCAAATAAAAAGTACCAGATTTTATTTTATTAGACTATGATAAAATAAAGGGCAGGAATCAAGAAAGAAGGTAAATCTTTGGTTAGTGATCTCTTGAGCCGAAGAGATATTTGTTTATGGAAGATTACTCCAAGGTTAAGGAAGAAGAATTCTGGAAACCAATAAAATGTGGATCTATTGAGAAAAATAAATGTGAATTCACACACAGAATATTACCCCTGAAACTAATATTACGCTGTATGTTAACTAACTAGAATTTAAATAAAAACTCAAAGAAAGGGAAAAAAGCAACAAAATCTAGCATATAGATGCTGAGGATTTTAAAGTGTTCAGCGGTGGGTATAAATTGAACACGCGGTTTAATTAACAACATGTAGCTACATTTACAAAATGTAAGAGGATTAGGTATTATAAACTTAAAGACATAGGCCTGTGATTTCATAAATTTATTATAGTACATTGATTGTTAATAAAAGAAATCAAGGACAATGTGGAAAAATAAGTGCAAAACGATAAATATACCAATTTTAACATCCAGAATTATCTAGTTCCAACACTGGCTCAAAATCACTTCAGATACTTTATTATTCACCTATGGAACAAAAGGGTAGGTTGGTAGATGGAAAGCAAGAAAGAGGGACAACTTGAGAGAAATGAATATCACAAAAATGGCTTATACCACACATGCCATTCACGATAAAAATATACTAAATTTTGTTTTTTCGGTATGCTAAAATAAAGAGAAAGGGAAAAAGAAAGAGATGAATCTCGGTTTGGGGATATATGTGTCTGGAAGATTCCTCCAAAGTTAAGAAAATAGATCCTCAGTAACATTAGGTATTTGGGAATTTTATTATTTTCATGGTTCATTTAAATTTTGTTGGGCTCAGGAAAATCCCTGCCTCGGAAGATAACATAGGAAGAGGATAGTTCCCTTGCACTTTCCACCACAACAAACCACACCCCTATCTGTTCTCCCATTTTTTTCAAATACACTTACTTATACAAAAATTATACAAATCATGATTGTGTTGCTCCATGTAAGTTCACAAAGTGAAGACACCATACCTATACAATCCCCACTCAGACTGAAATGTAGAATATCACGTACCTCCCGACAAGGCCCTCTTGGGCCCCTTGCTGGTTACCCCCCATTCCTCGTCTGCAAAGTAACCACAGTCCTCACCTCTGGCATCATGGTCTGGTTTTGTCTGATTTTAAATTTATGTAAATGGACTCATATGGTATAGAGTCTTTTGTGTTTAGCTTCTTTTCACTCAACATCATTTTCCTGTGTTTTATCCATGCTCTTGGGTCTGGTAGTTATTCAATCATTTAATTGTTACGTTGTAGTCTATCATATGAATGTGTATAATTTATTCATCAATTTTACTTGTTATAAATATTTGGGTATATTTTTTTGTCTGGAGAAGTACATATTTTGCTATATGAACAATATTGTACAGACTTTAACATTAATGGTACTTATATATGTGAATTTGTATGGTTACCTAGGAGCTGAACAGCTAGGACATAGGACATTGCCTACAGTCAGCTTTATTAGGTAGTACCAGAGAAATCTCCAAAATGATCATACTATTTAAAAAAAATGCATGGTAAAATGTATATATCATAATAGTTATCATCTTAACCATTCATAAGTATAGAATTCATGGTATTAAGTACATTCACAATGTACCCATCACCATCACCACTAACTGTAGCTAAAAAGTTTGTCATCATCCCCAACATAAACTCTGTACCTATTAAAAAATACCTCCCCATTTCTTCCTCCTGCTGGTCTCTAGCAATCTCTATTCTGCTCTTTTTGCCTGTATGAATTTGCCTATTCTAGGTAATTCATGTAAGCAAAATACATGATATGGTATAAACACAAATATAGTATTTGTTTTACTGTGTCTGCCTTATTTTAGTTAGCATAACATTTTCAAGGTCCATCCATGTTGAGGCATATGTCAAAATTTCATTTTTAAAATATCTGATTAAAATTCCATTGCATGCATATACCACAAATCATTTACCGATTCATCAGTTGATGGACACGTGGCTGTTTACACCTTTTGGCTGCTGTCAATAATGCTGCTATGAACGTGGGTATACAAATTTCTGTTCGAGTCCTTGCTCTCAAATTTTCTGGATATATACCTACGAGTGGAATTGCTAGGTCATATGGTAGTTCTGTGTTTAACTTTCTGAGAAGCTGCCAGCTCCTAGGCCATGAAAAGCTGTGATCAACAATCAGAATCCAGAGCCTCAATATTTAGAGAGCAAAGTCCTAATTGCCCACGCTGGCTCCAGCAAGCCACACCAGCTGCCTGCCTGTATTTTCTTCTAAAAGCTTTATTATTTTACATTTCTTACTTAGATGTGGAATACATCTCAAATGGATTGTTTCACATTTTGTGAGAATGGAGGAATATTCTTTTTTTTTTTTTTTTTCCTGTAGGGATATACAACTGATACTGCACAAGTTATTGAAAAGACCATCTTGGGGCGCCTGGGTGGCTCAGTGGGTTAAAGCCTCTGCTTTCGGCTCAGGTCATGATCTCAGGGTCCTGGGATCGAGCCCCACATCTGGCTCTCTGCTCAGCGGGGAGCCTGCTTCCCTCCTCTCTCTCTGCCTGCCTCTCTGCCTACTTGTGGTCTCTTGTCTGTCAAATAAATAAATAAAATCTTAAAAAAAAAAAGACCATCTTTTCCCCACCTCACTGCAATGGCATTTACATCATCAGTGACCATATATGTGCATGTGTGTTTCTGGACTCTTTAGTCTATTCCATCTGTCTGTTTATCCTTGCACCAATAATACAATGTCTTCATTACAACTTTCTGCTAACTCTTCTTATAGAGCCCTTCAGCTATGCTTTTCTTCTTCAAGATTAATTGGCTCTTTCTCTCTACTTCCATTTCCATATACATGTTAAAATGAACTTGTCAATTTCCAAAAATCCTGCTGTGTTTTTTAAATGTAATTAAATTTAATTTAATTTTAATTCCAGGATAGTTAATATATAATGTTATATTAGTTTCAGGTGTACAGCATAGTGATTCAACAATTCCATTCATGACTCAGTGCTCATCACAGCAAGTGCACTCCTTAATCCCCATCACCTATTTCACCCTTCCCACCCCCCGCCACGTCCCATCTGATAGCCATTGGTTTGTTCTCTATAGTTAAGAATCTGTTTCTTGGCTCTTCTCTCTCTCTCTCTCTTTCTTTCGCTCTCTCTCTCATTATTGGTGTTTCTTTAATTCCACATATGAGTGAAATCATATGGTATTTGTCTTTCTCTGAATGACTTATTTCACTTAACATTATACTCTCCAGCTCCATCCATGGCATTGCAAATGGCAACATTACTTCCTTTTTTGTGGCTGAATAATATTCCATTGTGTGTATATACCACATCTTCTTTATCCATTCATCTATCGATGGATACTTGTGCTGCTTCCATAATTTGGCTACTGTAAATAATGCTGCTATAAACATAGGTTTTTTGCTATATGAACAATATTGTACAGACTTTAACATTAATGGTACTTATATATGTGAATTTGTATGGTTACCTAGGAGCTGAACAGCTTTGAATTAGTATCCCTTTGAATTAGTGTTCCTGTATTATTTGAGTTAATACCCAGTAGTGTGATTGCTGGATCATAGGGTAGTTCTATTTTCTAACTTTCTGAGGAACCTCCATACTGTCTTCCACAGTGGCTCCACAAGTTTGCATTCCCACCAACAGTGCAAGACGGTTCCCTCTTCTCCAATCCTCACCAATACCTGTTGTTTTTTGTGTTGTTGGTTTCAGTGATTCTGACAGGTGTGTGTGGGGTGATATCTCACTGTAGGTTTGATTTTCCCGATGATCAGTGATGTTGAGCATCTTTTCATGTGTCTGTTGACCATCTGGGTGTCTTCTTTGGAGAAGTCTGTTCATATCTTCTGTACATTTCTTAACTGCATTATTTGTTTGGGGAGCTGAATTTGGTAAATTCTTTATAAATTTTGGATATTAGCTCTTTATCAGATATATCATTTGGAAATATCTCCTCCCATTCAGTAGGTTGCCTTTTGGGTTTTCTTAAGGACTTATTTATTTATTTATTTATTTATTTATTTATTTGAGAGAGAGGGAGAGTGGGGTGAGGTTCAGAGGGAGAGGGAGAGAGGGAATCTTCAGCAGACTCCCCACTGAGTGTGGAGCCTGACGTGGGGCTCAATCTCAAGATCCTGAGATCATGACCTGAGCCAAAATCAAGAGTCAGATGCTTAACTGACTGAGCCACCCAGGCACCCCAGGTTGCCTTTTAGCTTTGTTGATTGTTTCCTTCAACGTGCAAAAGCTTTTTATTTTGAAGGAGTACCAATAGCTTATTTTAGCTTTTGTTTCGCTTGCCTCAGTAGACATATCTAGTAAGAAGCTGCTATGGCTGATGTCATAGAGATTACTGCCTATGCTCTCCTCTAGGATTTTGATCGTTTCCTGTCTCACATTTAGGTCTTTCAACCATTTTAGAGTTATTTTTGCACATGGAGTAAGAAAGGGGTCCCTTTCATTCTCCTGCATGTTGCTGTCCAGTTTCCCCAACACCGTTTGTGGAAGAGACTGCCTTTGTTTTCACTGGATGCGCTTTCCTGCTTCATTGACTATTAGTTGACCATATAGTTGTGGGTCCATTTCTGGGTGTTCTATTCCATTCCACTGATCTAGGTGTCTACTTTTGTGCCAGTACCATACTGTCTTGATGACTACAGCTTTTTTTTTTTCCTCATTAAACTCATGTTGTAATGGGTCTCAAAATTCTGTGACAGATTTTTGGTCAAGTTGTTTCCATTACAAAGTACTGATTTTAAAAAGTAATAGCTTAGAATTGCTACACACATGAAAAAAAAGAACAAATGGTCCACAAGACATTTTCCTTTCCTTCTGGAGGTTTTACGATGCATTGTTATCATTAACCAGTCTTTTACTATTAAACTTAAATGGTCAACTGACACAAACCATTCTGAGACCATTCTTCCACAGCTGATTAAGACTGGAGTGACAGGTATTGGGAATAATATTCATTTAGGCTTCTGAGCTTTCTGGGCACACTTGGTGACCATGCCAGCTCCAGCTGTCTTTTTGTCCACTGCTTTGATGACACCCACAGCAACCATCGGTCTCATGTCACGAACAGCAAAACGGCCCAGAGGAGGATAGTCAGAGAAACTCTCAACACGCATAGGCTTGCCAGGAACCATCTCAACAATGGCAGCATCACCAGATCTCAAGAACTTGGGACCATCTTCCAGCTTCTTTCCAGAATGATGATCTATCTTCTCCTTCAGCTCATCAAACTTGCAATATGAGCTATGTGACAATGCAGCACAGGTGCATATCCAGCACTGATTTGACCTGGATGGTTCCAGATAATCACCTGAGCTGTGAAGCCAGCTGCTTCCATTGGTGGATCATTTTTCCTGTCACCAGCCACATTGCCATGATGAACACCTTTGACAGACACCTTCTTGACATTGAAGCTCACATTGTTCCCAGCAAGAGCCTCACTCAAAGCTTCATGGTGCATCTCGACAGACTTTGCTTCAGTTGTAACATTGACTGGAGCAAAGGTGATCACCATGCCAGGTTTAAGAACACCAGTCTCCACTCGGCCCACAGGGACAGGACCAGTACCACCAATTCTGTAGATGTCCTGGAGAGGTAGACACGGGCTTGTCAGCTGGACAAGTTGGTGGCAGAATGCAATCCAGAGCTTCAAGCAGTGTGGTTCCACTGGCATTCCCATCTTTTCTGGTGACTTTCCATCCCTTGAACCAAGGCACGCTAACAGTTGGCTCCGGCATGTTGTCACCATTCCAACCAGAAATTGGCACTAATGCTACTGTGTTGGGGTTATAGCCCATTTTCTTAATGTAGGTACTGCCTACCTTAATGATTTCCTCGTATCTCTTCTGGCTGTAGGGTGGCTCAGTGGAATCCATTTTGTTAACACCAACAGTTAGTTGTTTTACACCCAGTGTGTAAGCCAGAACGGCATGCTCACGGCTCTGCTCATTCTTGGAGATGTCTGCTTCAAACTCACCAACGCCAGCAGCAATAATCAGGACAGCACAGTAAGCCTGAGATGTACCTGTAACCATGTTTTTGATAAAGTCTCTGTGTCCTTGAGCATCAGTGATGGTCACGTAATACTTGCTGGTCTCAAATTTCCACAGGGAGGTATCCATGGTGATACCACGTTCACATTCAGCTTTTGGTTTGTTCAAGACCCAGGTATACCTGAAGGAGCTCTTTCCCATCTCAGCAGCCTTCTTCTCAAAATTTTCCATGGTTCTTTTGTTGATACCGCCACATTTGTAGGACAGATGACCAATAGTGTTAGACTTGCCTGAATCTACGTGTCACATGATGAAGATATTGATGTGAGTCTTTTCCTTTCCCATTTTAGGTTAGGTCTAGCGGTGGTTTTCATGACAGCTCTGTTCTGGCATCAAACCCATTGTGGAAAAACTACTGGTTTTCAATATAGCTTGAAGTCAGGCATTGTGTTGTCTCCCACTTCGCTTCTCTTTTTCAGGACTGCTTTGCCCCTTTGGGGTCTTTTGTGGTTACATACAAATTTTAGCATTGTTTGTTCTAGCTCTGTGAAAAATGCTGGTGGTATTTTGATAGGGATTGTATTGAATGTGTAGATTGCTTTGGGTTGCAGAGACATTTTAACAAAGTTTGTTCTGCCAATCCAGGAGCATGGAATATTTTTCCATTTCTTTGTGTTCTTTGGATTTCTTTCATAAGTGTTCTACAGTTTTCAGAGTACAGATCTTTTACCTCTTTACTTAGGTTTATTCCTAGGTATCTTGTGTGTGTGTGTTTTGTTTGTTTGTTTGTTTTTTTTTTGGCTGCAATTGTCACTGGGATCGGTTCCTTGATTTATCTTTCTGCTGCTCCATTATTGGTGTATAGAAATGCAAGACACAGATCAATGGAACAGAATAGAGAGCCCAGAAATAGACCCTCAACTCTATGGTCAACTATTATTCGACAAAGCAGGAAAGAATATCCAGTGGAAACAAGACAGTTTCTTCAACAAATGGTGTTGGGGAAATTGGACATCCACATGCAGAAAAAAGAAACTGGACCACTTCCTTACACCACACATGAAAATAGACTCATAATGAATGAAGGACCTCAATGTGAGAAAGGAATCCCTCCAAATCCTTGAGGAGAACACAGGCAACAACCTCTTTGACCTCAGCTGCAAAAACTTCTTCCTAGGAACATCGCCATAGGGAAGGGAAGCAAGGGCAAAAACAAACTATTGGGACTTCTTCAAGCTCAAAAGCCTTTGCAGCAAAGGAAACAATTAACAAAACCAAAAGTCAACTGACAGAATGGGAGAAGACATTCGCAAATGACATATCAGATAAAGGGCTAGTATCCAAAATCTATAAAGAACTTAGCAAACTCTATACCCAAAGAACAAATAATCCAATCAAGAAATGGGCAGAGGACAGGAACAGACATTTCTGCAAAGAAGACACCCAGATGGCCAACAGACACATGTAAAAGTGCTCCACATCACTCAGCATCAGGGAAATACAAATCAAAACCACAATGAGATACCACCTCACACCAGTCAGAATGGCTAAAATTAGCAAGTCAGGGAATGACAGATGCTGGTGAGGATGCAGAGAAAGGGGAAACCTCCTACACTGTTGGTGAGAATACAAGATGGTGCAACCACTATGGAAAACAGCATGGAGGTTCCTCCAAATGTTGAAAATAGAGCTACCCTATGACCCAGCAATTGCACTACTGAGTATTTACCCTAAAGATACAAACATAGTGATTCGAAGGGGCACGTGTACCTGAATGTTTATAGCAGCAATGTCTACAATAGCCAAACTATGGAAAGAACCTAGATGTCCATCAACAGATGAATGGATAAAGAAGAAGTGGTATATATACACAATGGAATACTATGCAGCCATCAAAAGAAATGAAATCTTGCCATTTGCGACGACGTGGATGGAACTAGAGCGTATCATGCTTAGTGAAATAAGTCAATCGGAGAAAGACAACTATCATATGATCTCCCTGATATGAGGACATGGAGAAGCAACATGGTGGGTTAGGGGGATAGGAGAAGAATAAATGAAAAAAGATGGGATTGGGAGGGAGACAAACCATAAATGACTCTTAATCTCACAAAACAAACTGGGGGTTGCTGGGGGGAGGTGGGATTGGGAGAGGGGGAGGGGGCTATGGACATTGGGGAGGGTGTGTGCTATCATGAGTACTGTGAAGTGTGTAAACCTGGCGATTCACAGAACTGTACCCCTGGGGATAAAAATACATTATATGTTTATTAAAAAAAAATTTTGGAAGGGGAGGTGAACCATAAGAGACTATGGACTCTGAAAAACAACCTGAGGGTTTTGAAGGGTCAGGGGTGGGAGGTTGGGGGAACAGGTGGTGGGTAATGGGGAGGGCATGTTTTGCATGGAGCACTGGGTGTTGTGCAAAAACAATGAATACTGTTACGCTGAAAAAATAAATAAAATGGAAAAAAAGGTAAAACAAAAACAAAAACTGCTGTGTTTTAACATTTTTATTATATTATCTCTATGGAGCCATTTTGGCAGTATTTGCTAAATTAACATATTAATTCTAATAATTTGTCAATTCTTTTGGATTTTCTATGTTTTTGGTAACACCATGTGTTAATAATAACATTTCTATTCCATCTTTTCCAATCTATATCATTTTTCTTGTCTACCTGTACCATTGTGAATTTTAGGTAGAATGTTTTAAATAGTTCACTGCTCTTGATATTGCTACATGTTTTATGGAGAGTATTTATCAGGACTCTATTCACTAATTTTCTAAGAATTTTTCAATAAATAATTAATTTTGTAGAATTATTTTGTTCTATATCCTTGAGACTGTCATAAAATCTATTCCACTTTATTAATGTGTGGAATTACACTGATAAATTTTTCTAATATTAAATCACCCTTGCCTTGTTTAATTATGTGTTAATCACATATACTATCCTGTATATATATATTTATTTATATATATATATGTATATATATATATATATATTGCTGGATTCTATTTGTTAATGTTTTGTAATTATTCTGCCTTTTGTAAGTTCTGTGTCCCATCTTGGGTCAAGATATTTGCCAGATAGTTAAAATAGTTTGAAAGGAGGTACTTCTCTATCAAAGGCTTTATTTATAACTGGTGCCATTTCTTTCTCTCTCTTTCTCTCTCTCTCTCTTTTTTTTTTTTTTTTGAGTATAGTTGACACACGTTGCTGCATTAGTTTTTACCTAATATTAATATACTGTAGAACATGGTGCTCAGCAACACTAATCATCAGGAAATGCAAATCAAAACCAAAAGAAGATAGCACCTCACACCTGTCAGAATGGCTAAAACCAAAACAGCAAGAAATAACAAATGCTGGCAAAGTTGTGGAGAAAACAGAATGCTCATGAACTGTTGGTGGGAGTGTAAATTGTTATAGTCACTGTGGATAGCAATCTCAAGTTTCTTCAAAAAATTTAAAATAGAACTTTTTTCCATTTCTTTGTGACTTCCTCACTTTCTTTCATGAGTACTTTATAGTTTTCTGCGTATAGATTCTTAGCCTCTTTGGTTAGGTTTATTCCTAGATATCTTATAGTTTTGGGTGCAATTGTAAATGGGATTGACTCCTTAATTTCTCTTTCTTCTGTCTTGTTGTTGGTGTACAGAAATGCAACTGATTTCTGTGCATTGATTTTATATCCTGACACTTTACTGAATTCCTGTACAAGAACTACCCTATGACCCAGCAATTGCACTACTGGGTATTTACCCTAAAGATACAAACGCAGTGATCCGAAGGGGCACATGTACCTGAATGTTTATAGCAGCAATGTCTACAATAGCCAAACTATGGAAAGAACCTAGATGTCCATCAACAGATGAATGGATAAAGAGGATGTGGTATATATACACAATGGAATACTATGCAGCCATCAAAAGAAATGAAATCTTGCCATTTGCGATGATGTGGATGGAATTAGAGGGTATCATGCTTAGTGAAATAAGTCAATCAGAGAAAGACAACTATTATATGATCTCCCTGATATGAGGACATGGAGATGCAACATGGGGGGTTAGGGGGATAGGAGAAGAATAAATGAAACAAGATGGGATTGGGAGGGAGACAAACCATAAATGACTCTTAATCTCCCAAAACAAACTGGGGGTTGCTGGGGGGAGGTGGGATTGGGAGAGGGGGAGGGGGCTATGGACATTGGGGAGGGTGTGTGCTATCATGAGTACTGTGAAGTGTGTAAACCTGGCGATTCACAGAACTGTACCCCTGGGGATAAAAATACATTATATGTTTATTAAAAAAAAATTTTGGAAGGGGAGGTGAACCATAAGAGACTATGGACTCTGAAAAACAACCTGAGGGTTTTGAAGGGTCAGGGGTGGGAGGTTGGGGGAACAGGTGGTGGGTAATGGGGAGGGCATGTTTTGCATGGAGCACTGGGTGTTGTGCAAAAACAATGAATACTGTTACGCTGAAAAAATAAATAAAATGGAAAAAAAGGTAAAACAAAAACAAAAACTGCTGTGTTTTAACATTTTTATTATATTATCTCTATGGAGCCATTTTGGCAGTATTTGCTAAATTAACATATTAATTCTAATAATTTGTCAATTCTTTTGGATTTTCTATGTTTTTGGTAACACCATGTGTTAATAATAACATTTCTATTCCATCTTTTCCAATCTATATCATTTTTCTTGTCTACCTGTACCATTGTGAATTTTAGGTAGAATGTTTTAAATAGTTCACTGCTCTTGATATTGCTACATGTTTTATGGAGAGTATTTATCAGGACTCTATTCACTAATTTTCTAAGAATTTTTCAATAAATAATTAATTTTGTAGAATTATTTTGTTCTATATCCTTGAGACTGTCATAAAATCTATTCCACTTTATTAATGTGTGGAATTACACTGATAAATTTTTCTAATATTAAATCACCCTTGCCTTGTTTAATTATGTGTTAATCACATATACTATCCTGTATATATATATTTATTTATATATATATATGTATATATATATATATATATTGCTGGATTCTATTTGTTAATGTTTTGTAATTATTCTGCCTTTTGTAAGTTCTGTGTCCCATCTTGGGTCAAGATATTTGCCAGATAGTTAAAATAGTTTGAAAGGAGGTACTTCTCTATCAAAGGCTTTATTTATAACTGGTGCCATTTCTTTCTCTCTCTTTCTCTCTCTCTCTCTTTTTTTTTTTTTTTTGAGTATAGTTGACACACGTTGCTGCATTAGTTTTTACCTAATATTAATATACTGTAGAACATGGTGCTCAGCAACACTAATCATCAGGAAATGCAAATCAAAACCAAAAGAAGATAGCACCTCACACCTGTCAGAATGGCTAAAACCAAAACAGCAAGAAATAACAAATGCTGGCAAAGTTGTGGAGAAAACAGAATGCTCATGAACTGTTGGTGGGAGTGTAAATTGTTATAGTCACTGTGGATAGCAATCTCAAGTTTCTTCAAAAAATTTAAAATAGAACTTTTTTCCATTTCTTTGTGACTTCCTCACTTTCTTTCATGAGTACTTTATAGTTTTCTGCGTATAGATTCTTAGCCTCTTTGGTTAGGTTTATTCCTAGATATCTTATAGTTTTGGGTGCAATTGTAAATGGGATTGACTCCTTAATTTCTCTTTCTTCTGTCTTGTTGTTGGTGTACAGAAATGCAACTGATTTCTGTGCATTGATTTTATATCCTGACACTTTACTGAATTCCTGTACAAGAACTACCCTATGACCCAGCAATTGCACTACTGGGTATTTACCCTAAAGATACAAACGCAGTGATCCGAAGGGGCACATGTACCTGAATGTTTATAGCAGCAATGTCTACAATAGCCAAACTATGGAAAGAACCTAGATGTCCATCAACAGATGAATGGATAAAGAGGATGTGGTATATATACACAATGGAATACTATGCAGCCATCAAAAGAAATGAAATCTTGCCATTTGCGATGATGTGGATGGAATTAGAGGGTATCATGCTTAGTGAAATAAGTCAATCAGAGAAAGACAACTATTATATGATCTCCCTGATATGAGGACATGGAGATGCAACATGGGGGGTTAGGGGGATAGGAGAAGAATAAATGAAACAAGATGGGATTGGGAGGGAGACAAACCATAAATGACTCTTAATCTCCCAAAACAAACTGGGGGTTGCTGGGGGGAGGTGGGGTTGGGAGAGGGGGAGGCGGTTATGGACACTGGGGAGGGTATGTGCTATGGTAAGTGCTGTGAAGTGTGTAAACCTGGTGATTTACAGACCTGTACCCCTAGGGATAAAAATACATTATATGTTTATAAAAAAAATGGAAGGGGAGGCGAACCATAAGAGACTATGGACTCTGAAAAACAACCTGAAGGTTTTGAAGGGTCGGGGATGGGTAGTTGGAGGAACAGGTGGTGGGTAATAGGGAGGGCACGTATTGCATGGAGCACTGGGTGTTGTGCAAAAACAATGAATACTGTTACACTGAAAAAATAAATAAATTTAAATACTGAAAAAAAACTAAAACTATAACAACAACAACAACAAAAAATTTTAAATAGAAATATCATATGATCCAATAGTTCCACTACTGGATATTATCCAAAAAAACCCCACTAATTTGGAATATATATGCATCCCTATGTTTATTGCAACATTATTTAACACAGTCAACATGCAGAAGCAACCTGTGTCCATCAATAGACAAACTGGACTAGGAAGATGTGACACACACACACACACACACACACACACACACACACACACAGAATGGAGTATTATGCAGCCACAAAACTGGTGCCATTTCTTTTCCAAGTGTTTGAAGGATTCAATGGTTGAGCAATCCATGCCCCCAATTTTCTTTGTGGGAAGGCGTTTAATGATCTATAGTTTTAACAATAATTTTAAGATCAATCATATTTTCTATTTCTTCTGTCAGATTTGGTAAGTTTCTCTCAAGGAATTTTTCTTTTTATGTAAATCCTCAAATTTGTTAGTGTAAAGTTGTCCATAACAATTTTACACCAGCAGCCTTTAAATATGTACGTCTTGAATGTTATCATCTCATTCATTCCTGATACTGTAATTTATGCTTTCTCTATTTTCCTTTTTTTCCCTTCATCAGTCATGCTATTGGTTCAACAGTCATAACATTTGCAAATAAATTTTTAGTTTTATTTCATATATGCTATGTCTGTTTTTCTATTTCATTGATATCCTCATTTCTAAATTTTTAGTTCATTAAGCTTTAATGTAATTGCTGATATATTTCTGTTTAAATCTACCATCGTAGGATTTGCTTCTGTGTCTCCCATGTGTTTGGTGTCATTTTTGTTTGGTTGCTTTGTCACCTTGTGAGTAACCAAGTTTGTCTGTTTTGTCACCTTCTGACATTTCCTCTTCAGTAGCTTGTTAGATGTACAATTCTTTTTCTTTTAGTGACTTTTCTCAAGAATACACTATGGGGGCACCTGGGTGGCTCAGTGGGTTAAACCTCTGCCTTCCGGTTGGGTCATGATCCCAGGGTCCTGGGGTCGAGCCCCACATGAGGCTCTCTGCTCAGTGGGGAGCCTGCTTCCCCCTCTCTCTCTGCCTGCCTCCCTGCCTACTTGTGATCTCTCTCTCTATCTGTTAAATAAATAAATAGAATCTTTAAAAAAAGAATACACTATGAATTTTGCTTATTAGTGCCTAATTTTTGTAGATACTTCCACTATTTCCCAGTAAAGTGCAAGGATAATAAAACACCTTAGTTCCCCTCACGTTCCTCATCTTCTGTGTTATTTTAAAAATGTATTTTAATTTTACATATATTTTCAGGTCCATATGAAACTATTATCATTTTTTCATAACCAATATTCATTTAGAATAACCCATATATTTTCCCCTTCAATTTCAATGTTTCCATTGGTGATCATTTCACTCTACCTGAAGGATGTCCATTCTGCCTCATTCTCTCTCCTTCTTTTCTGCCTGAGACTGACTAAAATTCAATTTATTATTATTATCATTATCATTATTATTAAGTAGGCTCCACACTGGGCTTAAGCCCAACACGTGGCTTGAACTCATAACCCTGAGATCAAGACCTAAGCTGAGATCAAGGGTCGGACACTTAATAGAGTGAGCCACACAGGCACTCCTGAAATTAGATATATGTTATAAATATTCTCTATTTCTCATGTATCTTACACTGACTTTTTGGCCTTCTGTCCTTTTTGCTTTCTACTTCTCATTCTGGATATTTTATTTTTTAATAAATATATTATGTATTATTTTTTCCAGGGGTACAAGTCTGTGAATCATCAGTCTTACACAATTGACAGCAGTCAACATTATTTTTTTAAAGATTTTATTTATTTATTTGACAGAGAGAGAGAGAGATCACAGCAGGCAGAGAAGCAGGTAGAGAGGGAGAGGGGGAAGCAGGCTCCCCGCCAAGTGGAGATCCCAATGCGGGGCTCGATCCCAGGACCCTGAGATCATGACCTGAGCCGAAGGCAGAGGCATTAACCCACTGAGCCACCCAGGCGCCCCAACATTATTTTTCATTTTTAAAAAATTTTTTATTATTTTTCAGAGTCCATAGTCTCTCATGGTTCATCTCCCCTTCCAGTTTCCCTCAACTCCCTCTCCTCTCCATCTCCCCATGTCCTCCATGTTCTTTGTTATGCTCCACAAATAAGTGAGACCATATGATACTTGACTCTCTCTGCTTGACTTATTTCGCTCAGAGGGTTTTGAAGGGGCGGGGGGGTGGGAGGTTTAGGAACCAGGTGGTGGGTAATAGGGAGGGCACGTACTGCATGGAGCACTGGGTGTGGTGCAAAAACAATGAACACTGTTATGCTGAAAATAAATTTAAAAAAATTTGGCTAGGCAAAAAAAAATAAAAATAATAGTAATAAAAATTTTTATTATTATGTTCAATTAGCCAACATATAGTAGTACATCATTAGTTTTTGATGTAGTGTTCAGTGATTCATTAGTTGCATATAATACCCAGTGCTCATCCCAACAGGTGCTTTCCTTAATATCCATCACCCAGTCACCCCATCCTCCCACCCTCCTTCCTTCCATAACCCTCAGTTTGTTTCCCAGGGACCAGCGCCTCTCATGATTTTTCTTCCTCTCCGATTTCTTCCCATTCCTTTTTCCCTCCCTTCCCCTGTGGTCCTGTGCACTATTCCTTATATTCCACATATGAGTGAAACCATAGGATAATTGTCTTTCTCTCCTTGACTTATTTCACTTGGCATAATCCCTTTTAGTTCCATCCATGTTGATGCAAATGGTTCATTCTGGATATTTTAATCTGATATATTTTCCAGTTCCTATTCCTCTCTTCTTGTCTTACCTGGTTCTAAATCAATCTGTTGTATTTTTAATTCATTATTTTATTTTTATTTCTAAAATTTTATGGGGTAATTTTTATATATTTACCTGGTGAGATTCTTTTCATCTATTTTCTTGAATTCTAAAATCTGGATCATTTATGGATCTGTTCTTTTTCTTTTTTCTTCTTCACTGGGGTTCCATTCATTTAGTCCTATTGTTCATGGACTGCTACTTTGTATATAAAACATGTTGAAATCACTTAAGGTTTTGACCTCCACAAAAGAACTACTTTTGCTCTCTGGCATAAAATTAGAATAGGAGAAGGTAATCTTAATTCCTGAAACTAGACTAGCTAATCCCCTTCTCAACTTACTTTTGATACTTGTATTATTTTTCACTTTGACCATTTTCATAATGCTTGCCTTCTGTTCTGTGCTCATAACCTCCTAATTGTTTAGTGTTCATTCTAGTTGTAAATGAGTTTAGTGTTCAGCACCATTCATTATACTCACACTTTTTAAATTCCTGGTTTATGCATTAGTATTCATCTATGAGTTAATGAGACTTCATCATTAAGCACTGTGATTATTCTTTTAATAGGGTCCTTCCATATATTCTTTCATGTTTGAAAATGTACATAAGTTACCTTTATATTCAACAGCTATTTTGGTTGTGTATGATACTTTTGAGTCATAGTTAGTCCGCTCATAGTTTTATGACATTGCTCCATCGACCTTTGCCATAAAATGCTGGTGTGGCAAATTCTGAGCTCAAACTAATTTTTCCACTTTGTAGGCGATTTGCCTTCTCTACTTGGCCATATGAATAATTATGTTTTTATATTTCCATCTAAATAAATTAGTCTGGATTCATCACTGTCATTATTTTTCTACACATTTTCCAATATATGGGGTGCTTTTATGAGCCAGAACTTCAGCATGTCTTCTACTTCAAGAGGAATTTCCTACACTGTTGAAATTTTAATAGATTCATATATCTTAGGGATCCAATTAAGCTAATTTTCTATTAATTTGTTTCCCATTTTTATGATTTTCCTAATTGCTAAATTTTCCTGTTTTCTTTCTTTAAAAAAAATATTTTATTTATTTGTGAGAGAGAGAGAGCACAAGCAAGGGGAGCACCAAAGGGATAGGGAGAAGAAGGCTCCTCGCTAAGCAAGGAGCCTGATTCAGGACCTGATGCCAGGACCCTGGGATCATGACTGGAGCCAAAGGCATCCACTTAAGGACATTGGGAGAAGGAAGGGAAAAATGAAGGGGGGGAATTGGAGGGGGAAATGAACCATGAGAGACTATGGACTCTGAGAAAAAAATGGAGCATTTTAGAGGGGAGGTGGGTGGGGGGATGGGTTAGCCTGGTGGTGGGTATTATTAAGGAGGGCATGTACTACACGGAGCACTGGGTGTTATACACAAACAATGAATCATGGAACACTACATCAAAGACTAATGATGTGCTGTATGGTGACTAACATAACAATTAAAAAAAAAAACACCCTGACTGAGCCACCCAAGCATCCCAATTTTCCTGTGTTTTTTCTTTGCATTCACTGTTATGATCACAGTCCAGTTTCTTCTTAAAATTATTCGTTTTAAAATAAACATTCCATTTTGGAAGAACTTTAGATTCACAGAAAAATTGTGAAGATAGTACAGATTGCATAGTTTCCTTTATTATGAACATCTTACATTAGTGTGGTAAATTTGCCACAATTAGTGGACCAATAGTAATACTTGCTAACTAAAGTCCACACTTCCTTGGTTTTACCTACTCTCTTTCTGTTATAAGATTCCATCCATACTGGTAAAAAAAAAAAAATTCCATCCAGGATACCACGTTATCATGTCTCCTTAGTTTCCTCCTCTCTGTGACAGTTTCTTAGTCTTTCTTTGTTTTTGATGACTTTGACATGTATTGAAGAGTATTGCCAAGATATTTTGCAGAATATCCCCAACTTGGGTTTTGTCTTATGTTTGTTTCATGAATAGACTGGTCTTATGGAATATCACAGATGTTAAGTGTCATTCTCATCACATTATATTAAGGGTACATACTATCAACATGATTTATCACTGTTGAGGTTAACTTTAATTATCTGGCTGAAGTACAGTATGGCGGGTTTCTTCATGAGAAACTTGCTCTTTTTTCCACTTTTCCATAATTTACTCTTTGGAATTAAGTCATTATGAGCAGCTCACACTTAAGGAGTGGAGACTATATTCAACCTCCTTGAGCATGGGGTTTCTATAAAGAATTATTTTGAATTTTTTACCATGGGAAATTTTCTATTCACCTCCATTTATTTTCTTCAATCACTTATTATCATGGGTACATATTTTATATTTTGGATTTTGGATTATAATTCAGTACTGTTTTGTTTATTTTTCCCTGAATTGTTTCAGCCTTCGCCACTAGAATATCTTTCAGTTAGCTCCTGTGTTTCTTTGACTTAACCCCGTTATCAATTTTTTTTCAGTACTTAAGTACTTTCAGTACTTTTTCACTTTCTGGTACTACAAGATGCTCCATACTCATGTTGTATATTTCCTCCTTCAGTCCTAGAATTAATC
This sequence comes from Meles meles, assembly GCF_922984935.1. Taxonomy (NCBI): domain Eukaryota; kingdom Metazoa; phylum Chordata; class Mammalia; order Carnivora; family Mustelidae; genus Meles; species Meles meles. Next base: position 45,823,320 of record NC_060087.1, on the reverse strand, counting down.
ATTTCTTCAAGAAGCTCTGATTCCTTTCATGAGAGAATGATATTAGAAATCAATGCCTGGGGGCACCTGGGTGGCTCAGTGGGTTAAGCCGCTGCCTTCGGCTCAGGTCATGATCTCAGGGTCCTGGGATCGAGTCCCGCATGGGGCTCTCTGCTCAGCAGGGAGCCTGCTTCCCTCTCTCTCTCTCTCTCTCTGCTTGCCTCTCTGCCTACATCTGATCTCTCTGTCAAATAAATAAATAAAATCTTTAAAAAAAAAGAAATCAATGCCTGTAGAGAACAAACAGATGATTTCCAGAGGGAAGGTGGATGGGGGAATGGGTGAAATAGGTGATGGGGATTAAGGAGTACACTTGTGATGGGTGCCTGGTGTTGTATGGAAGTGTTAAATCACTCTATCGTATGCCTGAAACTAACATTACACTGTATGTTAACTACCTGGAATTAGAATAAAGACTTTTAAAAGGTAAAAGAAAGCAGGGTTTGGGTATGAGGTAGCTGATGTTATTCCTACTTTTTCTCTTGGTTGCTTTTCTTCCTATTTCTTTCTTTTTTTTTTAAATTTCTTTCCAGCGTAACAGAATTCATTGTTTTTGCACCACACCCAGTGCTCCATGCAATATGTGCCCTCCCTATTACCCACCACCTGGTTCCTCAACCTCCCCCCCCCCCCCGCCCCTTCAAAACCCTCAGGTTGTTTTTCGGAGTCCATGGTCTCTCATGGTTCATCTCCCCTTCCAATTTCCCTCAACTTCTTTCTCCTCTCCATCTCCCTATGTCCTCCATGTTGTGTTATTTGTTATGCTCCACAAATAAGTGAAACCATATGATAATTGACTCTCTCTGCTTGACTTATTTTCTTCCTATTTCTAATATATTTGTTAGCCTTACGATGGTGTTTTGTGTTTTTTGTTTGCTTTTGTTTTTGTTTTAGTTCTTGGTTCATTTCTTAAGCTCAGAAATTTTTCCTTTCATCACATTCTGTTAGCTTAATTTCCCGTCTTTGAGCTACTGTTTAAGTGAATGTGTATTATGGATAAATTCTTCTGTACTATGAAATACTTACAGAGAATAGTTGATTTATTTCCTTCGGGTAATTCTTCTTTCTTGACTCTTCTATTCCTTACTCCTTCTTCAAGGATCATCAATATACTGATTTCCAAACAAGATAGATTAGTTTTGCCTGTTTTAATAATTTATATAAATGGATTCAGACAGGTTGTAATATTTAATGTCTAAGTTCTTTAAGGTTGTATTTGTGTGATTCATCTTGGTTGATGTGTGTAGCTGTAGATCATTAATTTTCACATAGTATGATATGAATATAACAAAATTTATGTATCTATTTCACTATGGCATTTGATGAGTTTCAAGACAGTTTAGAGAAGGAGCAAGAGACAGATTAGTAGACACATGAAAAAATGCTCATAATCACTAGCCATCAGGGAGATTCAAATTAAAACTACATTGAGATACCACCTGACACCAGTTAGAATGGCCAAAATTAGCAAGACAGGAAACAACGTGTGTTGGAGAGGATGTGGAGAAAGGGGAACCCTCTTACACTGTTGGTGGGAATGCAAGTTAGCGCAGCCACTTTGGAGAACAGTGTGGAGACTCCTGAAGAAATTAAGAATAGAGCTTCCCTATGACCCTGCAATTGCACTGCTGGGTATTTACCCCAAAGATACAGATGTAGGGGCACCTGGGTGGCTCAGCGGGTTAAGGCCTCTGCCTTCAGCTCAGGTCATGATCCCAGGGTCCTGGAATTGAGCCCCGCATTGGGCTCTCTGTTTGGCTGGGAGCCTGCTTCCTCCTCTCTCTCTCTCTCTGACTGCCTCTCTGCCTACTTGTGATCTCTATCTGTCAAATAAATAAATCTTTGAAAAAAAAAAGATACAGATGTAGTGAAAAGAAGGGCCATCTGTACCCCAATGTTTATTGCAGCAATGGCTACGGTCGCCAAACTGTGGAAAGAACGAAGATGCCCTTCAACGGATAAATGGATAAGGAAGATGTGGTCCATATACACAATGGAGTATTATGCCTCCATCAGAAGGGATGAATACCCAACTTTTGTAGCAACATGGACGGGACTGGAAGAGATTATGCTGAGCGAAATAAGTCAAGCAGAGAGAGTCAAGTATCATATGGTCTCACTTATTTGTGGAGCATAACAAAGAACATGGAGGACATGGGGAGATGGAGAGGAGAGGGAGTTGAGGGAAACTGGAAGGGTAGATGAACCATGAGAGACTATGGACTCTGAAAAACAACCAGAGGGTTTTGAAGGGGTGGGGGGGGTGGGAGGTTGAGGAACCAGGTGGTGGGTAATAGGGAGGGCACGTACTGCATGGAGCACTGGGTGTGATGCCCAAACAATGAACACTGTTATGCTGTAAATAAACAAATAAAAAAAAAAACTAAAAAAAAAGAGACAGATTAGTAATAGATGTATCATCCTTTTCTTCTATTTGATCTTTTTTTACACAAGTTTCCCATCTTATCTAAGAATACTAAGCTCTCTAGATGAAAATCTGCCCACATGCAGAAATCCACAAACAGGAAACCCGAGAATCAAAAATCATGAGTGTTGGGAATCAACATGTTCAAAGACATAAAGTCTTTGAAAATTTTTGAACTTTCTATATAGACAATCATATCATCTACAAATAAAATTAAGTTTGTTTATTTCTTTCTAGTTGTATCTCTTTTTTACTCCAACTTATTTTAAAAAAATTTATTGTGTTATATTAATCACCATAAAATATATCAATAGTTTTTGATGTAGCATTCCAAGATTCATTGTTTATGTATGACACCTCGTGCTCCATGCAATATGTGCCCTCCTTAATACCCACCACCAGGCTCACCTAACTCCCACCTCAGTCCCCTCTAAAACCTTCAGTTTGTTTCTCAGAGTTCACAGTCTCTCATGCTTTGTCTTCCCCTCCGATTTCCCCCAGTTCACTTTTCCTTTCCTTCTCCTATTGTCTTCCATGTTATTCCTTATGTTCCATAAGTAAGTGAAATCGTATGATAATTGACCTTCTCTGCTTGGCCTATTTCACTCAGCATAATCTTCTCCACTCCCATCCATATTGATGCAAAAGTTGGGTATTCATCCTTTCTGATGGCTGAGTAATATTCCGTTGTATATATGGACCAAATCTTCTTTATCCATTCATCTGTTGAAGGGCATCTCAGCTTTTTCCAGTTTGGTTAATGTGAACATTGCTACTATGAACATTGGGGGTACATATGGCTCTCGTTTTCACTACATCTGTATCTTTGGTGTAAATACCCAGTAGTACAATTGCCAAGTCATAGGGTAGCTCTATTTGTAATTTTTTGAGGAATCTCCACACTGTTTTCCAAAGTGGCTGCACCAACTTGCATTCCCACCAACAGTGTAAGAGGGTTCCCCTTTCTCCACAACCTCTCCATCATTTGTTGTTTCCTGCCTTGTTAATTTTTCTCATTCTAACTGCTGTAAGGTGGTATCTCAATGTGGTTTTGATTTGACTTTCCCTGACGACTAGTGATGATGAACATTTTTTCATGTGTCTGATAGCCATTTGTATGTCTTCATTGGATAAGTGTCTGTTCATGTCTTTTTTAAAATTTAAAAAAAAATTTTATAAACATATAATGTATTATTATCCCCAGGGGTACAGGTCTGTGAATCGTCAGGTTTACACTCTTCACAGCACTCACCATAGCACATACCCTCCCCAATGTCCATAACCACACCAGCCTCTCCCCACACCCCTCCCCCCAGCAACCCACAGTTTGTTTTGTGAGATTAAGAGTCTCTTATGGTTTGTCTCCCTCCCGATCCCATCTTGTTTCATTTATTCTTTTCCTACCCCCCAAACCCCCCATGTTGCATCTCCACTTCCTCATATCAGGGAGATTATATGAGAGTTGTCTTTCTCTGATTGACTTATTTTGCTAAGCATAATACCCTCCAGTTCCAACCATGTCATCGCAAATGGCAAGATTTCATTTCTTTTGTTGACTGCATAGTATTTCATTATATATATATATATACCACTTCTTATCTTTAGGGTAAATACCCAGTAGTGCAATTGCTGGGTCATAGGGTAGCTCTATTTTCAACATTTGGAGGAACCTCCATGCTGTTTTCCATAGTGGTTGCACCATCTTGCATTCTCACCAACAGTGTAGGAGGTTTCCCCTTTCACTGCATCCTCGCCAGCATCTGTCATTTCCTGACTTGTTAATTTTAGCCATTCTGACGTGTGAGGTGGTATCTCATTGTGGTTTTGATTTGTATTTCCCTGATGCCGAGTGATGTGGAGCACTTTTACATGTGTCTGTTGGCCATCTGGGTGTCTTCTTTGCAGAAATGTCTGTTCATGTCCTCTGCCCATTTCTTGATTGGATTATTTGTTCTTTGGGTGTTGAGTTTGCTAAGCTCTTTATAGATTTTGGATACTAGCCCTTTATCTGATAAGTCATTTGCAAATATCTTCTCCCATTCTGTCAGTTGTCTTTTGGTTTTGTTAACTGTTTCCTTTGTTGTGCAAAAGATTTTGATCTTGATGAAATCCCAATAGTTCATTTTTGCCCTTGCTTCCCTTGCCTATGGCGATGTTCCTAGGAAGAAGTTGCTGTGGCTGAGGTCGAAGAGGTTGCTGCTTTTGTTCTCCTCAAGGATTTGGATGGATTCCTTTCTCACATTGAGGTCCTTCATCCATTTTGAGTCTATTTTCATGTGTGGTGTAAGGAAGTGGTCCAGTTTCTTTTTTCTGCATGTGGCTGTCCAATTTTCCCAACACCATTTGTTGAAGAGACTGTCTTTTTTCCATTGGACATTCTTTCCTGCTTTGTCAAAGATTAGTTGACCATAGAGTTGAGGATCTATTTCTGGACTCTCTATTCTCTTCCATCGGTCTGTGTGTTTTGTGTCAGTACCATACTGTCTTGATGATGACAGCTTTGTAAGAGCTTAAAGTCTGAAATTTTGATGCCACCAACTTTGGCTTTCTTTTTCAACATTCCTTTGGCTATTTGAGGTCTTTTCTGGTTCCATTTAAGTTTTAGGATTATTTGTTCCATTTCTGTTCATGTCTTTTGCCCATTTTTTTGACATGATTATTTTTTGGGGGGGTGTTGAGTTTCAGAAGTTCTTTATAGATCTTGGGTATCAGCCCTGTGTCTGTAGTGTCATTTGTGAATATCTTCTCCCATTCCGTGGGTTGCTTCTTAGTTTTGTTGACTGTTTCCTTTGCTGTACAGAAGCTTTTAATCTTGATGAAGTCCCCCAAATTCCAGCTAGCTAACATATAGTGAAGGATTAGTTTTAGGTGTAGTGTTTAGTGATTCATCACTTACAGATAACACTTGGTGCTCATTGCAACAAGTGCATTCCTTAATACCCATCATCCCATCATCTATTTAAACCATACCCCCATCCACCTCCCCTTCAGTAGCCATAAGTTTGTTTTCTATAGTAAAGAGTCTGTTTCTTGGCTGGCCTCTCTTCCCCCCCACCACTATGTTCATTTATTTTGTTTCTTGAACGAGTGAAACCATATGGCATTTCTTTCTCTGATTATCTTTTTTCACTTAGCATAATACTCTCTAGCTCCATCCATGTTATTGCAAATGGCAAGGTTTCATTCTTTTTGGTGGCCAAGTAATATTCCATTATATATGATATATTACATATTAATAATTATTATAATATAGAATCATTAATTATTATCAACAAAATATATAAAATTATATATATATGTATAGATATATATGTATAGATATAATATAATCTTCTTTAACCATTCCTCAGTCAATGGACATTTGGGCTCTTTCCATAACTTGGCTATTGTTGATAATACTACTGTAAACATCAGGGTGCATGTATCCCTTCAAATCAGTATTTTGGTATCCTTTGGGTAAATACCTAGTAGTGTAATTGCAAGGTCTAACATAGTTCTATTTTTCACATTTAGAGAAACATCCATACTGTTTTTTCAGAATGGCTGCACCAGTTTGCATTCCCTCCAAAAATGCACAAATGTTCTGCTGTCTCTGCATCCTCTTTAATACCTATTGTTTCTTGTGATGTTGATTTTATCCATTCTGACTGGCTTGAGGTGATATCTTATTTATTTTTTTTTAAATTTTATTTATTTATTTGACAGACAGAGATCACAAGTAGGCAGAGAGGCAGGCAGAGAGAGGAAGGGAAGCAGGCTCCCTGCTGAGCAGAGAGCCCGATGCGGGGCTTGATCCCAGGACCCCAGGATCATGACCTGAGCTGAAAGCAGAGACTTTAACCCACTGAGCCACCCAGGCGCCCCGGTGATATCTTATTTCTATTTTGACTTGTATTTCCCTGATAATAGTGATGTTGAGTTTCTTTTTCTGTGTATAACCATCTGGATATGTTCTTCGGAAAAACATCTACTCAATGTCTTCTGCCCAATTCTTTTTTTTTTTTTTTCTTCTGCCCAATTCTTAACTGGATTATTTGTGTTTTGTGTTTTGAGTTTGATAAGTTCTTTGTAGATTTTGGATACTAACTCTCCTTCTCCATGGGGGCACTGTTATGCCTGCTGGGCTCTACATCTGCCATTGTTTGGACTTGCTAAAACTTCAGTCTTTTATAATCAGTCTCTGTTGATTATAAAAACTCAGGGTAATTTGTCCCTCTCATTTCCCCAGTGAATAGTTTTGGGGAAATACTTTTCTTGTGCAATTCCCTGCGCACTGCTCTCTCTCTCCCTTTCTCTCCTCTTTCCATGACCAAGGCTCCCTCCTCTCTGCAGCATCCTTGATTCTTTTATCTCCCTGAATCAGGAGTCTGCATTTCCTACCTTCCACAATGTGGCCTCTTTACTCCCTCTAGTTGTGCAGTTTGTTCTCTCAGTCCTCAGATCAATTTCTTGGGTGTTTACAATGATTTGATATTTATCTAGCTGTGTTTGAGGGACAAGGCAAGCATGGAATTCCCCTACAACTCCTCTATTTCTGTGACTTATTTTTTTTTTACAACAGGAAGTTTCTATCTCTTAATCCCTATTGTGTTTTAATTTGCACTTACCTAATGACTAACGATGTGGAGAATCTTTACATGTGCTTATTTAACAATTTTATTTCTTATTTAGAAAAATATTTAAATCATTTTCCCTTTTTAAAATTGGGTTATTTATTTTTTATTATTGAGTTATTAAAGTTGTTTATATATTATGAATACAAGTCTCTAATCAGACATATGATTTACAAATATTCTTTTCCATTCTGTGGGTAGTTTTTTCATGTTCTTAATGCTATTTGCAGCACACACTTTTAGATTTTGATGTAGTTCACTTTATTGAGATTTTTTTTTTTTAGCAGATTTAGAAATAATGTCTTTATTTTGTTTTATTTTTTTCCCCTTTTTATTAATTTTTTCAGCGTAACAGTATTCATTCTTTTTGCACAACACCCAGTGCTCCATGCAAAACGTGCCCTCCCCATCACCCACCACCTGTTCCCCCAACCTCCCACCCCTGACCCTTCAAAACCCTCAGGTTGTTTTTCAGAGTCCATAGTCTCTTATGGTTCGCCTCCCCTCCCCAATGTCCATAGCCCGCTCCCCCTCTCCCAATCCCACCTCCCCCCAGCAACCCCCAGTTTGTTTTGTGAGATTAAGAGTCATTTATGGTTTGTCTCCCTCCCAATCCCATCTTGTTTCATTTAGGAGAAGAATAAACTTTATTGAGATTTTATTTGCTTTATTTTTACTACATTTAATTACTTTTATTATGCATTTAACCTTGGGAAACAATTTTAGATTTCAAATATCAAGATTTCAGAACCGCTTAAAGATAGAAAAAGCTTTGGATGGATTTACATGGAACTACAAATATGACAGCCATTGGGGATGGAAATAGGCTTAGAGAAAGTGATAAAAGGAAATTTATAATCTTACTTGGTGTGTTAGAAATATAAATTAGCAAAAGGCTAAGCGTATTTTTTGTATTTACCTTCATTGAATTACAAATTATCCAAATTCCGTATTCAATTCAATTCAAGGACATACTTTTTTGTGCACTGCTGTAATTATGTGGTATATATTAGTGAACAGAATAGACAGGGTTCCTGTACCTTAAGGAGTTTACATTCTAATAGAGAGAGACAGATAACAAACTATAAACAGAGAGTAAATTAATTATATGATCCATTAGATGGTAATGAGCTGGAAGGAAAGAAAATGTAGAGTGGAGGAAGGGATCAGGAGCACAGGTCAAGGCCAAGAGGTGAGGAAAGAGAAAAAAATTGCTGTATTAAATGGAGTAGGCCTCCTTGAGAAAGTGAGATTTAACCAGATTGAAAGAAGATTGAGAGAACATGCCAAGTGCATCTGGGGCAGCATCTCAGGCAGTAAAAATAACTGGATGGCAGTCATGAGGCAGGAAGGTGCCTGGTCAGCAAGGTGAGATAATAATAAGGTAAAAGGTTAGAGAGATGAGCAGGAAGGGAGAAAAATTAGATCAGCCTTACAGGCATGATTAGTACATTTGAAGTAAACAAGGGAACTTTACAGGGTTTTGAATAGAGATCTAATATCATTTGATTTATAAAATACTCACTGGTATTAAGCATAATTAACTCTAGGGAATAAGAATAAGTACTAGGGAATTTTCTGTTGATAAAGTGCAGCTTTATTGGACTAGCCCTTCTACAGATAGTGTTATAAATGCTGGGCTATATAGAAAAGCTAATTATTTGATGGCCAAAACCAGATGGCAAAAAAACAACAACAAAAAACAACAAAAAACAAAGCAGCAGGCAGGCAAATATCTAACTTCTTGAATTCCATGCAGGGAACGAATCTGACCTGTAGTCACATCTGGGAGAGTGAACTCAAGACTGGTAAAGTAGGGGAAGTGAAATATAAGCATGTAAATCATAAAACATATCTTTATTTTGCTGTATGTTTTCTTTTTTTTAAAAGATTTTATTATTTATTTGACAGAGAGAGAGATCACAAATAGGCAGAAAGTCAAGCAGAGAGAGAGGGGGAAGCAGGCTCCCTGCTGAGCAGACAGCCCGATGTGCAATGTGCGGTTGGATCCCAGAACCCTGAGACCCTGACCTGAGCCAAAGGCGGAGGCATAACACACTGAGCCACCCAGGAGCCCCTTGCTGTATGTTTTCTTATGTAGACAAGTAGTACTTATTAGATATTAAAAATAAAAAACATTTCTTTATTATTCTTAATACACTTCTATCTGATAAGGAATATATTAGTAGATCAAAAACAAAACAAAACAAAACAACCTCATACGTGGTAGCATTTACCATGATGCTGACTAGCAGCATGTCAGAAATGCTCTTCCCTTTCTTCAGCAACTTTTCTGATTTTGCACCAGACTGTGAAAATAAACAATGAATAGTGGAGTACAGCTAATTTAAAAGTCGGAACCCAAATATTTGGGGGAAAATTAAATAGACATACTCTCTGGTGAAGACACTGATCATCTGGCACATTTCTGGAGTCAGCCAAGCATTAGGGGAAATGTGCATGTAGATTTTGAGGCTCCTCTGTTGTGGTTCCCTTGTTTCCAAGATCTTCCTCTTTTCAGCTGCTGTGAAGATTTCTGTTTGAGTTCTAGACACTCTTATACTCTGCAGATGTGACAAGTTTTTGGGATAAACTATACAAGCATGACTCTTGCCCAGGGAATTTCCCTTCCTTCAGTGGTCCAATTCCACACAATTCCTGCCAGGTTTATGCTCATGTGGCTCACTTTTTAACACTTTTGGTTTGGTAGCATATTTAAAAACCTATTGTGTAACCCTAAGTCATAAAAATTTACTCCAATGTTTTCTTCCCAAAGTTTATAGTTTTAGCTCTTACATTTAGGTTGATGATCCAATTTGAATTGAGATTTGTGTAGAGGTACAACTTCACATTTTGCATGGGGATACCCAGTTGTCTCAGTATAATTTTTTGAAAAGGTTATTCTTTCACCATTTGATTGTCTTGCCATCTGTTTGGAAATTGACAACAAATACAAGGATTAATAGACTCTCAACTCTATTCTATTTATCTGTGTCAATTCTTGTGCTAGTATAACACTGTCCTGATTACCACACCTTTGTAACTAAATTTTTATGTTGGGAAGTATGAGTCTTCCAAATTTGTTCTTCCCTTTTTAGATTAATTTGGCTATTTTGTGTCCCTTTTAGTACAATAAAATTTTTAGGATCACCTTGTCAATTTCTTTTTCATAACTGTCATTGTTTGAATTATTTAAAATTATTATGTTATTTTTGAACCTACTATAAACATAAACAATTTTTGGATTGTTCATTCTTAGGTTATAAGAATACAAATGATAGTCATCATTAGTTTCTGATGTAAGGTGACTATCATAAAACAATAAAAAATAATAAAAATAAAATCCTTTAAAAATGAATACAAATAATATTTGCATTGATTTTGTATCCAAAAACTTTAAAGAATTTATTTTTTCTAGTAGTTTTTAGTGACTCTTTGGAATCACTATATACACCATATACAAGATCATGTCACTGTAATGAAGACAATCTAAATTGGCTTTCTAATCTGGACATTTTATTTCTTTTTCTTTCTTGGTACTGCTTGATACTGTCTGGAATCTCCAGTACAACTTGAAAAAAAAAAGAAGTGGTGAAAGTGGATAACTTTGTTCTAAATAATAAGGGAAAGTATTCAATATTTCACATTGAAATATGATGTTAATTGTGGGGAGCTGTTGTAAATGACCCTTATCTGGTTGAGGAAGTCCTTATCTTTTCCTAGCTTTTCGAGTGATTTTATCATGAAAGGTGTGATATTTTGTTACATACTTTTTTTCTGCTTGTATAAGATGATCATGTGAGGTTTGTCCATTAGCCTGTTAATGTGGTATATTGTATTAATTGTTTTTGAGGTGTTAAACCCACTCTCCATTACTGGGATAAATCTCATTTGGACACACTGTATAAACTTTTTATACATAACTGGATTCAGTTTGCTAGTATTCTGTTCAAGATTTTCTTAAATTAACATACACTGTGTTATTTGTTTCAGAAGTACAGGTTTGTGATTCATCAATCTTACAGAATTCACAGCACTCCCCACACATAACCTCCCAATGTCCATCACCTAGCCATCCCATCCTTCCCACCCCCTTCCCCTCCAGCAACCCTCAGTTTTTTTTCTGAGATTAAAAGTGCCTTATGATTTGTCTCCCTCTATGATTTCCTCTTTTTTCATTTTTCCCTCCCTTATGATCCTGTCTTGCCTCTCAAATTACTCATATCAATGATATCATATGATAATTGTCTTTTTCTGATTGATTTATTTTGCTTAGCATAATAAACTCTAGTTCCATACATGTCATTGCCAGTGACCAGATTTCATTTTTTGATGGATGCATAGTATATCATTGTATATATACCACCTCTTCTTATCCATTCATCTCTTGATGGACATCTAGGTTCTTTCCATTATTTAGCTATTGTGGACATTGCTGCTATAAACACTCAGGTTGCAAGGATTTTTTTAAAAATTAAAACATTAAAAATTTTTAAAAATTAAAAAAATTGCAATTGCAATAGGGTAACTCTATTTTCAACTTTTTGAGGTACCGCCATACTGTTTTCCATAGTGGTTGCACCAGCTTGCATTCCCACCAACAATGTAGGAGGGTTCGCCTTTCTCCACATCCTTGCCAACACCTGTCATTTCCTGACTGGTTAATTTTAGCCATTCTGAAAAGTGTGAGGTGGTATCTCACTGTGGTTTTGATTTGTATTTCCCTGGTGCCAAGTGATGTTGAGCACTTTATCATGTGTCTGTTGGCCATTTGGATGTCCTCTTTGCAGAAATGTCTCTTCATGTCTTCTGCCCATTTCTTGATTGGGTTACATGTTCTTTGGGTGTTGAGTTTGATAAGTTCTTTATAGATTTTGGATACTAGCCCTTTATCTGCTATGTCATTTGCAAGTATCTTCTCCTATTCTGTCGGTTGTCTTTTAATTTTCTTGACTATTTCCTTTGCTGTGCAAAAGCTTTTTATCTTGATGAAGTCCCAATAGTTGATTTTTGCCCTTACTTCCCTTGCCTTTGGCTATGTTCCTAGGAAGAAGTTGCTGTGGCTCAGGTCGAAGAGGTTGCTGACTGTGTTGTCCTCTAGGATTTTGATGGATACCTGTCTCACATTGAAGTCTTTCATCCATTTTGAGTCTATTTTCGTGTGTGGTGTAAGGAAATGGTCCAATTTTACTCTTCTGCATGTGGCTGTCCAATTTTCCCAACACCATTTGTTGAAGAGACTATCTTGTTTCCATTGGTCATTCTTTCCTGCGTTTTCAAAGATTAGTTGACCATAGAGTTGAGGGTCCATTTCTGGGCCCTCTATTCTGTTCCATTGATCTATGTGTCTGGTTTTGTGCCAGTACCATACTGTCTTGATGATAACAGCTTTGTAATAGAGCTTGAAGTCTGGAATTGTGATGCCACCAACTTTGGCTTTCTTTTTCAACATTCCTCTGACTATTCGGGGTCTTTTCTGGTTCCATATAAATTTTACTATTATTTGTTCCATTTCTTTGAAAAATGCTGATGGTAAATTGATAGGGAGTGCATTAAATGTGTAGATTGCTTTAGGTAGCATAGACATTTTCACAATATTTGCTCCTCTAATCCATGAGCATGGAATGTATTTCCATTTCTTTGTGTCTTCCTCAATTTCTTTCATAAATACTCTATGGTTTTCTGAGTACAGATTCTTCGCCTCTTTGGTTAGATTTATTCCTAGGTATCTTATGGTTTTTGGGTGCAGTTGTAAATGGGATTGACTCCTTAATTTCACTTTCTTCTGTCTTGTTGCTGGTGTATAGAAATGCAACTGATTTCTGTGTATTGCTTTTATATCCTGATACTTTACTAAATTCCTATATGAGTTCTAGCAGTTTTGGAGTGGAGTCATTTGGGTTTTCTACATAAAGTATCATACCATCTGCAAAGAGTGAGAGTTTGACTCCTTCTTTGCTGATTCAGATGCATTTTATTTCTTTTTGTTGTCTGATTGCTGAGGCTAGGATTTCTAGTACTATGTTGAATGGCAGTGGTGATAGTGGACAGTGCTGCTGTGTTCCCTAACTTAGGGGAAAAGCTCTCAGTTTTTCCCCATTGAGAATGATGTTCACTGTGGGTTTTTCATTGATGGCTTTGATTATATTGAGTTATGTACCCTCTATCCCTACACTGTGAAGAGTTTTGATCAAGAAAGGATACTGTACTTTATCAAATGCTTTTGCAGCGTCTATTGAGAGTATAGTATGTTTCTTGTTCTTTCTTTATTAATGTATTGTATCACATTGATTGATGTGTGGATATCGATCCAAACTTGCAGCCTAGGAACCATTTGATCATGGTGAACAATCCTTTGAATGTACTGTTGGATCCTATTGTCTAGTATTTTGGTGAGAATTTTTGGGTCCTTTCTCTTTTCTTTTTGATAAGTCTGGCCAGGGGTTTATCAATCTTATTAATTCTTTCAAAGAACCAGCTCCTAATTTCGTTCTTTTATTCTACTGTTCTATTGGTTTCTATTTCATTGATTTCTGCTTTGATCTTTATGATTTTTCTTCTCCTTCTGGGTTTAGGCTTTCTTTGCTTTTCTTCCTCCAGCTCCTTTAGGTATAAGGTTAGGTTGTGTACTTGAGATCTTTACTGTTTCTTGAGAAAAGCTTGTATCGCTATGTACTTTCCTCTCAGAACCACCTTTGCTGTGTCTCACAGATTTTGAACAGTTGTGTTTTCATTTTCATTTGCTTCCATGAATTTTTAAATTCTTCTTTAATTTCCTCATTGGTCCATTCATTCTTTAGTAGGATGCTCTTTAGCCTCCATATATTTGAGTTCTTTCCAACTTACCTCTTGCAATTGAGTTCTAGTTTCAGAGCACTGTGGTCTGAAAATATGCAGGTAAGGATTCCTGTCTTTTGGTATTGGTTGATACCTGATTTGTGACCCATGATGTGATCAATTCTGGAGAATGTTCTACGTGCACTAGAGAAGAATGTGTATTCTGTTGCTTTGGGATGAAATGTTCTAAATATATATGTGATGTCCATCTGATCCAAGGTGCCATTTAAGGCCTTTATTTCCTTGTTCATCTTTTCCTTAGATGATCTGCCCATTTCAGTGAGGGGGTGTTAAAGTTCCCTACTATTATTGTGTTATTGTGATTTGTTTCTTTGATTTTATTGTTAATTGGTTTATATAGTTGGCTGCTCCCATGTTAGGGGCATAGATATTTAAAATTGTTAGGTCTTCTTGCTGGACAGACCCTTTAAGTATGATATAGTGTCCTTCCTCATTTCTTATTATATTCCCTTAGCTTAAAATCCAGTTTATCTGATATAAGGATTGCCAACCCAGCTTTCTTTGGATGTTCATTAGCATGGTAAAGTGTTTTCCACCCCCTCACTTTAAATCTGAAGGTGACTTTGGGTCTAAAGTGAGTTTCTTGTAGACAGTATATAGATGGGTCTTGTTTTTTTTTTCCCAAATCCATTCTGATACCCTGTGTCTTTTGACTGGGGGCATCTAGCCCATTTACATTCAGGGTAACTATTGAAAGATATGAATTCAGTGCCATTTTATTGCCTGTAAGGTGAGTTTTACTGTGTATTGTTTCTGTTCCTTTCTGGTCTATTCCTTTTAGGCTTTCTTTGTGCCTAAGGACCCCTTTCAGTATTTCCTGGTGGGCTCATTTGATGTTTGCAAATTCTTTTAATTTTTGTTTGTCCCAGAAGATTTTTATCTCTCCTTCTATTTTCAATGGGAGCCTAGCTATATATAGTATTCTTGGCTGCATATTTTTCTTGTTTAGTGCTCTGAATATATCATGCCCATCCATTCTGCTCTGATAGGTCTCTGTGGATAGGTCTGCGGTCAATCAAATATTCTTTCATCATAGGTTACAGACATCTTGTCCCAAGGTGCTTTCAGGATTTTCTCTTTGTCTCTGAGACTTGTAAGTTTTACTATTAGATGATGGGGTGTGGGCCTATTTTTATTGATTGTGAGGGGGTTCTCTGTGCCTTCTGGATTTTGATGTTTGTTTCTTTTGCCAAATTAGGGAAATTCTCTCCTATAATTTGTTCCAATATACCTTCTGCCCCCTCCCCTTTCTTCTTCTTCTGGGATCCCAATTATTCTAATATTGTTTCATCTTATGGTATCACTTATCCCTTGAATTGACCGCTTGTGGTCCAGTAGTTGTTTATCTCTCTTTTTCTCAGTTTCTTTATTCTCCGTCATTTGTTCTTCTGTATCACTATTCTCTCTTCTGCCTCATTTATCCTAGCAGTAAGAGCCTCCATCTTTGATTGCACCTCATTAATAGCTTTTTAAAATTTCAACTTGGTTAGACTTTAGTTCTTTCATTTCTTCAGACAAGGTTTTTATTTCTCCAGAAAGGGATTCTCTAGTATATTCTATGCTTTTTTTCAAGCCCAGCTTGTATCTTCATAATCATCATTCTGAACTCTAGTTCTGACATATTACTAATGTCCGTATAGATTAAGTCCATAGCAATTGGTACTGCCTCTTATTCTTTTTTGAGGTGAGATTTTCCACCTTGTCATTTTGTCCCAAGAAGAATAGATGAATGAGAGAACAAAATACTAAAAGGGTAACAGCGACCCCAGAAAAATATTCACTAACCAAATCAGAAGAGACCCAAAAATGGGGGGAAAGAAAGAAAAAAAATATGATTGTGTTGGTGAATAGAACAGAGCCATCCATTTGATTTTGAGTGTATTTTGGCCTCTTAGAATAAACTGCCTCATAAAATTTTAAAGAAAGAAAAACATATGTATGTATATGTATATGGGTAAACATGATGAAGGGATGGAATATGACTGTAAATAATGGAATACTATGCAGCCATCAAAAGAAATGAAATCTTGCCATTTGTGACAACGTGGATGGAACTAGAGGGTATCATGCTTAGTGAAATAAGTCAATAGGAGAAAGACAACTATCATATGATCTCCCTGATACGAGGACATGGAGATGCAACATGAGGGGTTAGGGGGATAGGAGAAGAATAAATGAAACAAGATGGGATTGGGAGGGAGACAAACCATAAATGACTCTTAATCTCACAAAACAAACTGGGGGTTGCTGGGGGGAGGTGGGGTTGGGAGAGGGGGAGGGGGTTATGGACACTGGGGAGGGTATGTGCTATCATGAGTGCTGTGAAGTGTGTAAACCTGGCGATTCACAGACCTGTACCCCTGGGGATAAAAATACATTATATGTTTATTAAAAAAAAATTGGAAGGGGAGGCGAACCATAAGAGACTATGGACTCTGAAAAACAACCTGAGGGTTTTGAAGGGTCAGGGGTGGGAGGTTGGGGGAACAGGTGGTGGGTAATACGGAGGGCACGTTTTGCATGGAGCACTGGGTGTTGTGCAAAAACAATGAATACTGTTACGCTGAAAAAATAAATTAAAAAATTAAATTAAATTAAAAAAAGAAAATTAAAAATGATTTTAAAAAAGAAATTAATAAGATAAGCAGTTGGTTGAAATAAGAAAAAAAAAAGGGAGAGAATGTGATCAGTCTGGAAACTAGAACAAAGCCATATGCTAGATCTAGGGTATATTTTGGTCTGTTAGAAGAAACTGTATCCCAAAATTTGAAAGAAAGAAAAACTTACATGTATACAAAAAATAAGTTTAAATACAATGAAGGGATAGAATATGAGTATAAAAATGAAAATTAAAAAAGGTTTTTAAAAAGGTATTGATAAGATAAAATAGTTAAAATAGGTTAAAATAGGAAAGAGTAAAAATTCAAAAGGAAAGATATAGAAAAAGAAAAAAATAACAATTTTTTTAAATTTTTATTTATTTTTTTAATTTCTTTTCAGTGTTCCGCTGGGTGTGATGCATAAACAATGAATTCTGGAACACCGAAAAATAACAAAAACTTTAAAAATTTAACTTTGAAAGACTAAAGAATCGTGGGGGGGGGGGAAAGCCACGAATTCCATGTGCTATATTCCCCTAGCACTGTTTTTTTGTAGTTCTCATTGATCAATAAACTTGATCTTGGCTGGATGTTCTTGCTGATCTTCTGGGTGAGGGGCCTCTTACAGTGATTCTCAAATGTCTTTGCCTGAGGCAGAATTGCATTGCCCTTGCCAGGGGCCAGGTTAAGCAATTTGCTCAAGTTTGCCCTTGGTAGCTTTTGTTCCCTTAAAGTTTTCTGTACAGCTTTGGAGGACAAGAATGAAGATGGCATCCTCCCAATCTCTGGCTCTGGAGGATCCAAGAGCTTGGGGGCATCCCTCTTCAGTGAGTCCTGAGAGAAAACCAATCAATCACTCCTATCTCCCTGGTCTCTGGCTGCACTCCATGCTCACCTGACCTGTGACTGAGGATTTGTATTTCTGGCATGCGGCCCCATTGGGAGTTTCCAAACCCAGCCGATTCCTGCAACACGCTCCCATGCCACTCTTCCCAGTGGGGGAAGAGGGAGGTCTCCCCTGATCTGCCCCTAGTGGGATCCCTGCTCAAAGAGTAAGCAGTAAGCCTCAGATGGTTTATGGCAACCCCAACTGAGAGCCCCTTCCTTGGCTCCATCTTTGTAACTGGCTTCCCTGTTGTGATACTTGGGAGCTCTGCCAGACTCAGGCACCCCTGGTCTTTCTGTGACCCCTGAGGGTCCTGAGACCACACTGACCCAGTGAGTGTTCCACCCCCTGCTTAGCCACTGCAATGACATCCCTCCACTGAGCAGACTTCTAAAAGTTCTGATTTTTCTGCTCTGCTGCTCTCTCACTTGCCAGGAGCTGGCCCCTGCCCTGTGGTCTATCTTCCTATATATCGCCTCTGATTCACTTTTCTGCCCCTTCCAGAAATTGGTCACTTTTTCGTTGATAGAATTGCTGTTATTCTTTCTTCCATCTCCTATTGAGTTTGTAGGTGTTCAGAATGGTTTAATAACTATCTAGCTGAATTCCTGGGAAATTTAGGTCTCCTATTCCTCTGCCATCTTACTCTTCCCTCCTGTTCAAGATTTTCATTCAGATTTTTGTTGAAGCTTATTGTTCTGAACATTCCTGTTTTTGTGATATCTTTGTCTGGTTTTGGTATAAAAGTACTACTGGCCTCAAAAGTTAAAAAGTATTTCATTCTCTCCCATTTCTTGGAAGATTTAATGAAAAATTGGTAATAATTCCCATTAAATTTTTGGTACAAGCACAAACTGTGCCAGAACTTTTCTTTGTTGGTGGTTTTAAAGTTATTGTTTCAAAGACTTTATTTGCTATAGATCTATGCAGATTCTATATTTCCTCTAGTAGATTTTGGTAGTTTATGTTTTCTAGGAATTTGTCCATTTTATCTAAGTTATCTAACATGAAGGCATGAAATTGTTCATAGTATTCCCTTATAATTATTTTAGTATGTATAAAGTTATTATTGATATCCCCATTTTCATTTTTTGTTTTAGCACTTTGAGTCTTACTTCTTTTTTTATTATTTTTTATTTGTTTATTTTCAGCATAACAGTGTTCATTTTTTTATTTTTTTATTATTTTTTATTTGTTTATTTACAGCATAACAGTGTTCATTGTTTTGGCATCACATCCAGTGCTCCATGCAGTACGTGCCCTCCCTATTACCCACCACCTGGTTCCTCAACCTCCCATGCCCCCGCCCCTTCAAAACCCTCTGGTTGTTTTTCAGAGTCCATAGTCTCTCATGGTTCATCTACCCTTCCAGTTTCCCTCAACTCCCTTCTCCTCTCCATCTCCCCATGTCCTCCGTGTTCTTTGTTATGCTCCACAAATAAGTGAGACCATATGATACTTGACTCTCTCTGCTTGACTTATTTCGCTCAGCATAAGCTCTTCCAGTCCCGTCCATGTTGCTACAAAAGTTGGGTATTCATCCTTTCTGATGGAGGCATAATACTCCATTGTGTATATGGACCACATCTTCCTTATCCATTCATCCGTTGAAGGGCATCTTGGTTCTTTCCACAGTTTGGCGACTGTGGCCATTGCAGCAATAAACAATGGGTACAGATGGCTCTTCTTTTCACTACATCTGTATCTTTGGGGTAAATACCCAGCAGTGCAATTGCAGGGTCATAGGGAAGCTCTATTCTTAATTTCTTCAGGAATCTCCACACTGTTCTCCAAAGTGGCTGCACTAACTTGCATTCCCACCAACAGTGTAAGAGGGTACCCCTTTCTCCACATCCTCTCCAACACACGTTGTTTCCTGTCTTGCTAATTTTGGCCATTCTAACTGGTGTCAGGTGGTATCTCAATGTAGTTTTAATTTGAACCTCCCTGATGGCTAGTGATGATGAACATTTTTTCATGTGTCTGATAGCCATTTGTATGTCTTCATTGGAGAGGTGTCTGTTCATATCTTCTGCCCATTTTTTGATATGATTATCTGTTTTGTGTGTGTTGAGTTTGAGGAGTTGTTTATAGATCCTGGATATCAACCTTTTGTCTTACTTCTAAAAATTTGTCATCATAGCTAGAGGTTTGTCAATATTGTTGATCATTTTTTTTAAAGAATCAGCTTTTGGTTTTGTTGATTTTATTTATGTTTTTCTATTCCTTATTTCATTTCTTTTCCCTCTAATATTATTACTTTCCTCTTTTTGCTTACTTTAGGTTTGATGTGCCCTTCTTTTCCCTGTGCCTCCAAGTTAATAGTTAGGTTATTGATTTGAGATCTTTCTTCTTTCTAATATATTAATTTACAGCTATATATTTTCCACTGAGAATTGCTTTAACTTCATTCTGTTAATTTCATTACTTTTCATTTTCACTTTCATTGAAGTACTTTCTATGTTCCCTTTGGATCTCTGCTTTGAGCCAATGTTATTTAGAATTTGATGATTTGTAGCAGTGCAGTGCCAACACTGGCTGCCTAACTTGCATACATCAAGTACCTGACCCTGGTGCTCTGGTATGACTTTCCTTTTAGTCATGCTAGCCTCTGTTCCAGCATGGTGGGCCCAACCCCAAGAAGACTGGCACAAATCACTGCACACAACATGTCCCCCAACCAGAGAGTTCTTCAGGGCTTTGTTCTGAGGGAGGTGGTGATAGGTCTCATTTCACAAACAGACTAGAACACACCAAGTTAAAACTCACCACATTCAGGGCAGGAACCAAACACTGCCCATGGCAGGCAAGGAGAGCCTCTGAAGATGACTGGCCTAAAGAATAGAGCAGCCACACACAACAACAGAGCACAAGCAGAATACATTTGAGACACTCTTTGAAGCTATAGGCCCTGGGCACTGCATGACCTCTTCTTCATAAGGCCATTACTTTCAGGAGTGTGAGGCATTACTGACTTTCCTAACACAGAAAGAAGGCAGCGACTTAGACAAAATGCAAGAGCAAGTAACTTGCCTGATACAAGATACAAGTAACTTCCCTGATGCTGAATTTAGAGCAACAATCAAAGGTACTCACTGGGCATGAGAAAAGAATACAAGACATCAGTGAGACCCTTACCACGGAGTTAATATTAGAAAAGAATTGATCAGAGATGAAGAGTACAATAAATGAGATTGGAAACAGACTTGATGTAGGGAACAGCTGGCTGGAAGAAGCAGAGGAATGAATTAACAGCCTAGAAGATAGCATAATGGAAAGCAATGAAGCTAAACAAAGGAAAGAAGAATTATGCAACATGAGAATAGACTTGGGAACTCAATGACTCCATCAAATGTAATTAATATTATATTATAGGAGTCCCAGAAGAAGAAAAGACAAAAAGGGGCAAGAAAATTTATTTGAGGAAGTCATAGCTGAAAACTTCCTGGGCTTAGGAAGGAAACAGGGATCCAGATCCAGGAGGCACAGATAATTCCCATCAAAATTAACAGAAGCAGGCAACACCAAGCCTCATTTTAATTAAATTTGCAAGATACAGTGATAAAGAAAAAAATCTTGATGAAATCCTGAAAGTTCATTTTTGCTTTTGTTTCCCTTGCCTTTGCAGACATATCTTGAAAGAAGCTGTGGTGGCCGATGTTGAAGAGGTTACTGCTTATGTTCTCCTCTAGGATTCTGATGGATTCCTGTCTCACACTGAGGTCTTTCATCCACTTAGAGTTGATCTTTGTGTATGGTGTAAGAGAACGGTCCATTTTCATTCTTCTGTCTATAGCTGACCAATTTTCCTGGCTCTATATATTGCAAAGACTGTCTTTTATCCACTGGATATTTTTGCTGCTTTGTCAAAGATTATTTGACCATAGAGTTGAGGGTCCATATCTGGGCTCTCTACTCTGTTCCATTGATATATGTGTCTGTTTTTGTGCTAGTACCATGTCTTGGTGATCACAGCTTTGTAATGTAGCTTGAAATCAGGCAATGCAATGCCCCCAGGTTTCTTTTTCTTTTTCAAATTTTCCATGGTGATTTGGGGTCGTTTCGGTTCCATGCAAATTTGAGAATTGTTTGTTCCAGCACTTTGAAAAATTCTGGTGATATTTTGATCGGGATGACATTGAAAGTATAGATTTCCCTGGGTAGTATAGACATTTCAACAATGTTTATTTTTCTGATCCATGAGAATGGAATGTTTTTCCATCTCTTTTTGTCTTCAGTTGCTTTCATGAGTGTTCTGTAGTTCCTCGAGTACAGATCCTTTACCTTTTTGGTTGGGTTTATTCCAAGGTATCTTATGGTTCTTGGTGCTATAGAAAATGGAATAAATTCTCTAATTTCCCTTTCTATAGTTTCATTGTTAGTTTAAGAAAGCAACTGATTTCTGTGCATTAATTTTATATGCTGCCACATTACTGAATTGCCGTATAAGTTCTAGTAATTGCAGCCCTTTGGAAAACAGTGTGGAGATTCCTCAAAAAATTAAAAATAGAGCTACCCTATGATCCAGCAATACCCAGTAGGGTATTTATCCCAATGATACAGCTGTAGTGAAAAGAAGGGCCATAGGCATCCCAATGTTCATAGCTGTAATGTCCACAATCACCAAACTGTGGATAGAGCCAAGATGCCTTTTCAACAGATAAAGAGGATATGGTATATATATATATATATATGGTCCATATATATATAATGGACTATTACTCAGCCATCAGAAAGGATGAATATTCAGCTTTTGTATCAACATGGATGGGACTGAAGGAGATTATGCTGACTGAAATAAGTCAAGCAGAGAAAGTCAATTATCATATGGTTTCACTTAATTGTGGAACATAAGAATAACATGGAGGACATTAGGAGAAGGAAAGGAAAAGTGAATTGGGGGAAATCTGAGGGGGAGATAAACCATGAGAAACTATGGACTCTGAGTAACAAACTGAGGCTTTTAGAGGGGAGGGGCACGAGGTGTATGGGTGAGACTGGTGGCAAGTATTAAGGAGGGCATGTATTGCATGGCACACTGGGTGTGGTACATAGACAATGAATCTTGGAACAAAGAAATAATAAAATCAAATTTTAAAAAGACAAGCACTTGATGAAGTTCCAAAAGTTCATTTTCACTTTTGTTTCCTTTGCCTTTAGAGACATATCTTGAAAGGAGTTGCTGTGGCTGATATCGAAGGGATTACTTCCTATGTTCTCCTCTAGGATTCTGATGGATTCCTGTCTCACATTGAGGTCTTTTATCCATTTTGAGTTTATCTTTGTGTATGGTGTAAGAGAATGGTCGAGTTTCATTCTTCTACATATAGCTGTCCAGTTTTCCCAGCACCATTTATTGAAGAGACTGCCTTTTTTCCACTGTATATTTTTTCCTGTTTTGACAAAGATTATTTGACCATACAGTTGAGGGTCCATATCTGGGCTCTCCACTCTATTCCACTGGTCTGTGTGTCTGTTTTTAGCCAGTACCATGCTGTCTTGGTGATCACAGCTTTGTAGTAAATCCTGAAATCAGGTAACGTGATGCCGCCAGTTTTGTTTTTGTTTTTCAACATTTCCTTAGCAATTCAGGGTCTCTTCTGATTCCATGCAAATTTTAGGATTATTTGCTCCAGCTCTTTGAAAAATGCCAGTGGAATTTTGATCGGAATGGCATTAGAAGTATAGATTGCTCTAGGCAGTATAGACATTTTAACAATGTTTATTCTTCTGATCCGAGAGCATGGAATGGTCTTCTATCTTTTTGTGTCTTCTTCAATTTCCTTCATGAGTGTTCTGTAGATCCTCAAGTGCAGAACCTTTACCTCTTTGGTTAGGTTTATTCCCAAGTATCCTTTGGTTCTTGGTGCTATAGTAATGGAATTGATTCTCTAATTTCCCTTTCTGTATTTTTATTGTTAGTGTATAAGAAAGCCACTGATTTCTGTACATTGACTTTGTATCCTGCCACGTTACCGAATTGCTGTATGAGTTCTAGTAGTTTGGGGGTGGAGTCTTCGGGTTTTCCATATAGAGAATCATGTCATCGGTGAAGAGAGAGAGTTTGACTTCTTCATTGCCAATTTGGATACCTTTTATTTCTCTTTGTTGTCTGATTGCCGTTGCTAGGACTTCTAATACTATGTTGAACAAGAGTGGTGAGAGTGGGCATCCTTGTCGTGTTCCTGATCTCAACGGAAAGGCTGCAAGCTTTTTCCCATTGAGGATGATATTTGCTGTGGGTCTTTCATAGATAGATTTTATGAAGTTCAGGAATGTTCCCTCTATCCCTATACTTTGAAGCGTTTTCATCAGGAACAGATGCTGGATTTTGTCAAATGCTTTTTCTGCATCAATTGAGAGGACCACGTGGTTCTTCTCTCTTCTCTTATTGATTTGTTCTATCATATTGATTGATTTGCGAATGTTGAACCATCCTTGAAACCCAGGGATGAATCCCACCTGATCATGGTGGATAATCTTTTTAATGTGCTGTTGGATCCTGTTTGCTAGGATCTTGTTGAGAATCTTAGCGTCCATATTCATCAGTGATATTGGTCTGAAATTCTCCTTTTTGGTAGGGTCTTTGCCTGGTTTGGGGATCAAGGTAATGCTGGCTTCATAAAAAGATTCTGGATGTTTTCCTTCTGCTTCAGTTTTTAAAAACAGCTTCAGGAGAATTGGTGTTATTTCTTCTTTGAAAGTTTGATAGAATTCCCCAGGGAATCCGTCAGGTCCTGGGCTCTTGTTTTTTGGGAGGTTTTTGATCACTGCTTCAATCTCGTTACTAGATATCAGTCTATTCAGGTTGTCAATTTCTTCCTGGTTCAATTTGGGAGTTTACAGTTTTCCAGGAATGCATCCATTTCATCTAGGTTGCTTAGCTTATTGTCATGTAACTGTTGATAAAAACTTCTGATGATTGTTTCTACTTCCTTAGTGTTAGTTGTGATTTCTCCCTTTTTATTCAAGATCAAAAGCTTCTGCTCAGCAAATGAAATAGTCAACAAAACAAAAAGGCAACCCACGGAATGGGAGAAGATATTTGCAAATGACAGTAAAGACAAAAGGTTGATATTCAGGATCTATAACGAACTCCTCAAACTCAACACACACAAAACAGATAATCATATCCAAAAAGTTGGTGCAGCCACTTTGGAGAACAGTGTGGAGATTCCTCAAGAAATTAAAAATAGAGCTTCCCTATGACCCTGCAATTGCACTACTGGGTATTTACCCCAAAGATATAGATTTAGGGAAAAGAAGGGCCATCTGTACCCCAATGTTTATAGCAGCAATCGCCATGGCCACCAAACTGTGGAAAGAATCAAGATGCCCTTCAATAGACAAATGGATAAGGAAGATGTGGTCCATATACACGATGGAGTATTATGCCTCCATCAGAAAGGATGAATACCCAACTTTTGTAGCAACATGGACGGGACTGGAAGAGATTATGCTGAGCGAAATAAGTCAAGCAGAGAGAGTCAAGTATCACATGGTCTCACTTATTTGTGGAGCATAACAAAGAACATGGAGGACATGGGGAGATGGAGAGGAGAGGGAGTTGAGGGAAATTGGAAGGGAAGTTGAACCATGAGAGACTATGGACTCTGAAAACAACCTGAGGGTCTTGAAGGGGTGGGGGTTGGGAGGTTGGGGGAAGCAGGTGGTGGGTATTAGGGAGGGCATGTATTGCATGGAGCACTAGGTGTGGTGCAAAAACAATGAATACTGTTACTTGAAAGGAAATAATAAAAAAAGAAATATAGAAGATAAAAAAAGACAAGCTCATAAAAATTAAAATAAATAAATAAAATTGATAAACCTCTAGCCAGATGTATCAAAAAGAACAGACACAAAATAAGTAAAATCACAAATATAGGAGGATAAATAATAACAAATACCACAGAAATGCAATTATAAAAGAATATTATGAACAGCGATGTGCAAACAAATTGGACAACCCTTAAGAAATGGACAAATTCCTAGACACATATAAACCCCCAAAATGGAAATAGGAAGAAATAGGAAACTTGAACAGACAGATAACCAGCATATAAATGGAATCAATAATCCCAACAAACAAAAGTTCAGGGCCAGATGGTTCACAGGAGAATTCTACCAAACAGTTAAAGAAGAGTCAATATCTTTTACTATGTAATGATTCCAAAAAATAGAAGTGGAAGGAAAACTTCCAAATTCATTCTCCCAGGTCAGAGTTACCCTGATATCAAAACCAGACAAAGACTCCATTAAAGAAGAAAAGTATAGGTCAATATCCCTGATGAACATGAATGCAAAAATTCTCAATAAAATACAAAAAAAACTGAATCCAACTATATATTTAAGAATATCAGACACCAATCAAGTGAGATTCATTCCTGGTTTGCAAGAGTGGTGTAATATTTGCAAATCAATCAACACAGTGCATCACATTAATAAAAGAAAGGATAACGATTGTGTAATCATTTCCATAGATCCAGAAAAAAATTGACAAAATACAGCATTCATTCTTTTTTTTAAAAAGATTTTATTTATTTGAAAGAGAGAGCAAGAGCACAAGCAAGGGGGAGGAGTAGAGGAGAGGGATAAGCAGACTCCCTGGTGAGAAGGAAGATGATGTGGGACTTGATTCCAAAACTCTGGGATCATAACCTGAGCCAAAGGAAGACACTTAACTGACTGAGCCACCCAGGTGCCTTACAGCAACCATTCTTGATAAAAAACCCTCAACAAAGTAAGTTCCAAGGGAACAGACCTCAACATAATACAGGCCATTTATTGAAAACCCACAGCTAATTTCATCCTCAATAGGGATAAACCGAGACGTTTTCCTCCACAGTCAGGAAGAAGACAGGGATATCCACTCTCACCACTTTTATTTATCATAGTAGTGGGAAGTCCTAGCCACAACAATTAGACAACAAAAATAAATAAAAATCATCCAATTCAGCAAGGAAGAAAGAAAATTTTCACTATTTGCAGATGACATGATACTCTATATTAAAAACCTGAAACACTCTACCAACAAATTGTTGTAACTGCTAGATGAATTCAGTAAAGCCACAGGATAAAAAATTAATATACAGAAATCTGTTGCACTTCTGTATACTAATAATAAAGTAGCAGAAAGAGGAATTAAGGAGTCAATCTTATTTACAAGTGCACCAACAATGATAAGATACCTAGGAATACCCTATCCAAAGATGTTAGAGACCAGCACTCTGAAACTATAGAACACTTATGAAAGAAATTGAGAAAGACACAAAGAAATGGAAAGAGTTTCCATGCTCATGGATTGGAAGAACTAATATTGTCTAAATGTAAATGCTACCTATAAGTGCCTACTTAGCCAGAGGGAGGCATTTTGTTGTTTATGCAGTAAACTTAGATTGACCCTATGAAGTAAACTTAGATTGACCCTGACCCTCCCAGAACTTACTTGTAAAGCTCAGATACAAGGGCAGGTCAGGCCATGTGGAGACATCCAATCAGTGGAGCGCACATACTTTCTCCCTAGCTACCAGGGAGAGTGGGCCCCGCCTTTTGGGTGCCAATTCTGACCAAGGTGATAGGCTAGTTCAAATATCTACTAAGGTAAATTGTAATCTCATTGGCCACCTGTTTGTAGCCAGGCTCAACCACATGGCCTTTGCTCTATAAAAGTTAGTCTGTGAGGCTGGGGGAGGGGGGGGAGGTCGCCCCTTTGTAAGAGACGACCCTGACCGGTCAGTTTGATTCTCGATGCTTGGTGTGAAATAAATCTTTGCTTAACCTTCGCTTTGTATCAGTCTCGTTCCTTTGATTATGGACCCAACATTGGGGGCTTGTCCGGAATTAAATGATGAGAATTGAGCCAGCATCAGAATTTCTGGAAAAAGCCTCTGGAGGTAAGATCTTGGGATCCTGTCTGTCTGTCTGGTTGTGGAACTCCAGGGTATAGCCCACCAGGGAGAAGCTACACACAGCCATGCTCCCCAGGGCTGGAGTGGATGCAGGGATGCCCCTTCCCCCCACTGGTAGATCACCAGGAAGTTCGAGTCCACCTAGATGGTCAGGGGGTTCAAGTCCCCCTAGGTGGTCAGGGGTTTCGAGTCCCCCTAGAAATTACCCACCAATGGCAGGACTGCTGGATCTGTAGTTGTCTTCGTCTTGTCTTTTTGTTGTCTGTTGTGTTGTTTGCTGTGTTTGAAGAAATGGGGCAAGCAGAGAGTGAGGGGACTCTGACTTTTAATGGCTATAACTGGAGCCTACTGAGGTTAGTCTAACTCAAGACAGAGACTTTAGGGAATATTCCCAAGCAGCTGCCGAAACTCCCTTTGTTTTGGGGAAGTTCCTGTCTTCTCTGGCCCGATGCGGACTGCCTAGCCCCTCCCCCTTGCTGACAGGAAATCATGGCGTCTGAAGTGAGCCCAGGTGGAACGTGAAGTCTGTTAGCAAAGAGATGACTAAAACTGATGGTTAATTGTCTGTCTCAGGGTTTAAATGGGTAATTTTTAAAGTAACTCTCAAAGTCTTTCAAACCTGAAACTGTGAAGGGTTGCTTGAATGACAAATGGAATTAAATTTGTTGGACATCTAGGTCTTAACCAAATGGGATAAAATGCTAGAGTGTTGGTTGCTGGAACTGGGTTTGTGCTTTTGAAATCTGTTGGTGAACATGTTTTGTGCTTAACTGATTCATAAATTTGCCTTCTAAGAATTTCTTGTAAAATGACTTCCGCCTTAAAGGGAATTCATATGGGAAGACTTTCAGGACAAATACAGGTCTTTGATATGTTAAAATCCTGGAACTGAAATGGGTAAGAATTTCCAGAAGTAAAAGCTGCATTTGGACTAAACCAGAATTAGTAACATGGGACTAGATGAACTGAAAGATTGTAATGTTGTATGTCTTGATGTTTTGTCTTATTTTAAACATTACTGGTTCTGTATTGTTTGCTCTTCCAGACTAGGGAAACTTTTTCTTAAGTTATCTGTAACTTACAGAGATGTAGAAGTAAATGTTTGTTTACCTAAGCTTGACAACTTGAGGTAAACTTCAGGGAAGTTGCACGATAGCTCATTTAGATGATCTTGCTTTTGCCAGTCAGTCAGCCCCAGATATAGGGAGGAAACTTCAGAAAATTGAAGGATTTGAAGGGAAGAATCTGACTGAGTTAGTGGGAATAGCAGAAAAGTTGTTTAACAACAGGGATGCAGAGGAGGAACGTTTTGGCATTACATGAGGCAGGTAGGGGATGGTAAATGGAAGGAAAAGCCTAAGCACAGAGAAGGCAGGTGGGAAGACTTAGATTCAGATCAGTGTGCTTACTGTATGGAAAAAGGACACTTGGCCAGTGAGTGCCCCAAAAGGAAGATGGCAATGCTGGCCACCAGAGACTAAAGGGGCCGTGGTTCAGAGCCCCTCCCCGAACCTTGTGTAAAAATTGAAGTGGAGGGGAAATCAATTGATTTTTTGGTGAACACAGGAGCCCAATTTTCATCATTACTTAAACCTATGGGAAAATTATCTGGAGAGGAAGTCGGGGTACAAGGGGCGAATGGCACAGAAAGACATAAATGGACAACAGAAAGGACTTTAAATTTGGCCTTGGGAGTAGTCAAGCATCAATTCTTGGTCCTTCCTAATGGTCCTTGGTCCTTCCTAATCATATAACCTGATGGGAAGAGATCTCCTCCACAAACTATGAGCTGGTATTCAGTTCTCAGAAGGAGATATGACTGTAACCTTGAGACAACCCACTGTGCAGATGTTTGTGGCAGCAGTAGATGAATACCTTCTTTACAAGCCAGTCTCAGAACCAGAGGAGACAAGAGAAGGGAGCCTTCTCCAAACCCTACAGGTTGAGTTTCCTGAAGTCTGGGCAGAAGGGAATCCCCCTGGCTTGGCCAAGGGACAGCCTCCAGTGGTGGTACAATTAAAAGCAATGGCCACAGCTGTTCACGTCTGGCAGTACTCCCTTCCTTGGGAAGCAAAGGAAGGAATCAGAAAACACATTAACTGCCTCCGAGGAGACAGGATCCTAGCTCCTTGCAAGTCTCCATGGAACACACCTTTGCTGCCCATCAAAAAAGCTGAGACTGGGAAGTACCAGCCCATTCAGGACTTGCAGGAAGTTAATAAATGGGTTGAAGATATCCATCCAACGGGGCCTAACCCCTATACTCTCCTCTCCCTCTTGGGCCCCAAAAGAACTGTTTATACCGTCTTAGATCTCAAAGATGCATTTTTCTGCATATCTTTAGCAAGCGAGTCTCAGCCCCTCTTTGCTTTTGAGTGGTCCAACCCACAGGAAGGATTCCAA
Source organism: Meles meles (assembly GCF_922984935.1). Lineage (NCBI taxonomy): Eukaryota > Metazoa > Chordata > Mammalia > Carnivora > Mustelidae > Meles > Meles meles. The sequence goes on along the minus strand of NC_060087.1, from coordinate 45,793,588 downwards.
GGCCAGCTCACCTGGAGAAGACTTCCCCAAGGATTCAAGAATTCACCCACTATCTTTGACGAAGCCCTACATGAGGATTTGCGTGTGTACAGAACCCGGGAGTTGCTCTGTTACAGTATGTTGATGACTTACTAACAGCCGCTGAGGACTGAGTCACATTTGCGGGGGGACGAGAGCACTCTTACAGACTCTGCAGGAAAAAGGGTATCGAGTGTCAGCAAGGAAAGCACAGCTTGTCAGAGCCACACCACTTATCTAGACTTTGATCTCCATGAGGGAGTGCATTCACTGACTGGGTCCAGAAAACAGGTGATCTCCCGATAACCCCACCCCACCACATCCCGACAAGTGAGGGAGTTTCTTGGGACAGTGGGCTACTGTAGGCTGTGGATACCGCGGTTTGCAGAGATTGCCCAACCTCTCTACGAACTGGCAAAAGGGGGGCTTACTATGGTAGGGTGGACAGCTGAGGCAGAAGGAGCATTTCAGGAATTACAAAGAGCCTTACTGAGTGCCCTGGCATTGGCCATCCCAGGTGTTACCAAGCCCTTCCACTTGTATGTGGATGAAAAAGCAGGGGTGGCCAAATGAGTTTTGACTCAGACTCTGGGGCCTTGGCAAAGACCAGTAGCCTATCTTAGCAAGAAACTAGATCCAGTAGCAGCTGGGTTCCCGCCCCCTTGCCTCCGCATAATTGCTGCCATGGCCCTCCTGGTCAAGGATGCAAGTAAATTGACCTTGGGTCAAAATCTCATCTTGACCACCACCCACGCTATCGAGGGCCTTCTCTGGACTCCACCAGACCGATGGATGACGAACGCCTGAGTGATGGGGTATCAGGCCCTCCTCCTCAATGAACCAAGAGTGACCTTCCAGTCCCTGGTGGTGCTAAATGCAGCCACACTGCTGCCAGAGGAGCTGGCTGATGACGCACACAACTGTGGGGAGGTCCTAACCCAAGTCACAGGAATAAGGCCAGACCTCAGAGACATTTCCCTCCCAGATGCGGAGATGACTGTGTTCACAGACGGGAATAGCTACATGGTTGATGGAAAGAGGTATGCGGGGGCTGCTGTGGTTTCCCCTGAGCAGGAACTCTGGACAGCAGCTCTGCAACACAGAACATCAGCACAGAAAGCAGAGCTGATTGCACTCACTAAGGCACTGCAGATGGCCAAAGGTAAAACCGCCAACATCTAAACGGACAGCAGGTATGCCTTTGCTACTCTCCATATACGTGGGGCTATTTATAAAGAAGGGGGCCTATTAACAGCAGAATAAAAAGGAATTAAAAACAGAGAAGAAATATTGGCTCTCCTCCAGGCTATTTGGGACCCGAAAGAGGTGGCTTTATGCACTGCCCGGGACACTTAAAAAGGGGACTGATCTGATTTCAAAAGGAAACCAATTAGCAGATCAAGCCACAAAGCCAGCAGCCCAAGAAACAGTGCAAAAGCTGGTTATGCTCCTGGCTCCAGCCCTACCAGAAAAACCGGACTATTCAGAGGAAGATTTAAAGTATTTACAAAAATGGGCTAAATTAGACTATGAAGGGGATTGGGCTAAGACTAAAACAGGAAAGTTAATTCTTCCTCGAAGACTAGGTAAGAAGTTAGTAGACCAGATACATCAGGGTACTCATTTGGGGACACGCAAACTCAAGGAGCTTATAGGCAAGCAGTTCCAGGTTTCTAAATTAGGGTGTGTGGTTCAGGATGTAGTTGATAGATGTGCTCAATGCCCAGCAGTTAATGCAGGAGGAACTAGGATGGGAAGAGGGAAAAGAGAAAGAGGTAAGGAAACAGGAATTTATTGGGAAATAGATTTTACAGAGATGAAACCCAGAAAATATGGGCACAAGTATATGTTAGATTTTGTAGATACCTTTTCAGGCTGGGTAGAGGCTTTTTCTGCCAAACATGAGATGGCAGGAGTGGTAGCCAAAAAGTTACTAGAGGTTTGGGTTGCCTCTTGCGATCGGGTCAGACAACGACCTTGCATTTGTGAGTTCAGTCTCACAGGCACTGGCCCAGGCTGTGGGCACTAATTGGAAACTACATTGTGCCTATCGGCCTCAGAGTTCTGGGCAAGTAGAGAGAATGAACCAGACTCTTAAAAAGACCTTGACAAAGCCCATAGTTTCTTATGGTTCGCCTCCCCTCCCCAATGTCCATAGCCCCCTCCCCCTCTCCCAATCCCACCTCCCCCCAGAAACCCCCAGTTTGTTTTGTGAGATTAAGAGTCATTTATGGTTCGTCTCCCTCCCAATCCCATCTTGTTTCATTTATTCTTCTCCTATCCCCCTAACCCCCCATGTTGCTTCTCCATGTCCTCATATCAGGGAGATCATATGATAGTTGTCTTTCTCCGATTGACTTATTTCACTAAGCATGATACGCTCTAGTTCCATCCACGTCGTCGCAAATGGCAAGATTTCACCTGAGGGTTTTGAAGGGTCAGGGGTGGGAGGTTGGGGGAACAGGTGGTGGGTAATAGGGAGGGCACGTTTTGCATGGAGCACTGGGTGTTGTGCAAAAACAATGAATACTGTTACGCTGAAAAAAATAAATAAAATGGAAAAAAAATAATTTAAATTGAGAAAAAAAAAAAAAGACCTTGACAAAGCTAATTCTGGAGACTGACAGTGGATGGGTGGATCTCCTTCCTTTCGCCCTCCTCAGGGCATGGTGTACACCCTACTTAAACAAGGTGACCCATTTAAAATAATGTTAGGGAGACACCCCCCCCCCCCGCTCTGCCCTCGGCTACAAGAGGTTGCTATAGCAGAAATGACTGATCAGTCTGTACTCCAGTCACTGCAGGCATTACAGTCGGTCTTAAAAAAAGTCCATGCAGGGATCCAGACTGCCCACACTGGGACGGAGATGGAAGTGGAGCCACATCCTTACCAACCCAGGGAATTGGTTTGGATACTCAGCCACCAAGTGGGAAACTTGGACCCTCGCTGGAAGGGACTGTTTACTGTCATCCTGACTACCCCCACGGCAATAAAAGTAGAAGGCATCAGGGCCTGGATTCACGGGGGTCATATCAAACGAGCTGAGGACAAGGACGCCCCCCAGAGATGGAAGCCACAGCCAATGGACCCCGCTGATGGTGGACTAAAGCTAAGACTCAAAAGACTACGAATTCATTGTTGCTCCTATTGTTACCTGTTGTGTAAGAGCTTCTGAGTCACCTCACATAGGACAAAAAAGTATAAGTGGGAAATTAGGTGAACGGAATTAGGAAAAATGGAAAAGATTATACAAAGTGGTGAATGGCTAACTCATCAGCTGACTGTGCACTAATGTTACTTTTTGGCGCCTGCATTATAAACGCCCCAATGTCATTTGTACAAAAGAAAATTAGAGCGATAAAAATGTTAGTCTTACATGCTCAATATAAACCCTTACAACAGGAGAACATAGAACTGGCTGAAAAGTCAAAGATTTGATTAATCTCCAAAGAACAGGGGGGAATGTAAGGGCATACTTAGCCAGAGGGAGCCATTTTGTTGTTTATGCAGTAAACTTAGATTCACCCTATGCAGTAAACTTACATTGACCTGCACCTCCCAGAGGAACTTACTTGCAAAGCCCAGATATAAGGGCAGGTCAGGCCAGGTGGAGACAGCCAATCAGTGGAGCACACATACCTTCTCCCTAGCTACCAGGGAGAGTGGGCCCTACCTTTTTGGTGCCAATTTTTTTTTAATGCGGTAGGTTTTTGTTGTTGTTGTTGTTTGTTTTGTTTTGTTTTTGTTTTTAAAGATTTTTATTTATTTCTTTTTCTTAAAATTAATTAATTTATTTTTTCAACATAACAGTATTCATTGTTTTTGCACAACACCCAGTGCTCCATGCAATACGTGCCCTCCCTATTAACCACCACCTGGTTCCCTCAACCCCCCACCCCCCGCTTCAAAACCCTCAGGTTGTTTTTCAGAGTCCATAGTCTCTTATGGTTCGCCTCCCCTTCCAATTTCCCTCAACTTCCTTTTTGACCAAGGTGATAGGCTAGTTCAAATATCTACTAGGGTAAATTGTAATCTCATTGGCCACCTGTGTGTAGCCAGGCTCAACCACATGGCCTTTTCTCTATAAAAGTTAGTCTGTGAGGCTGGGAGGGGTCACCTCTTTGTAAGAGACGGCTCTGACCGGTCAGTTTGATTCTCGATGTTTGGCACGAAATAAAACTTTGCTTGACCTTTGCTTTGTATCAGTCTCGCTTCTTTGATTATGAAATCAATCTTATTTACAAGTGCACCAACAATGATAAGATACCTAGGAATACCCTAACCAAAGAGTTTAGAGACCAGCACTCTGAAACTGTAGAACATTTATGAAAGAAATTGAGAAAGACACAACAAAATGGAAAGACTTTCCATGCTCATGGATTGGAAGAACAAATATTGTCTAAATGCCAATGCTACCCAAAGAAATCTACACATTTAGTGCAATCCCATCAAAATACTAACACTATTTTTCACAGAAGTAGAACAATCAATTCTAAAAGATACATGGAACCACAATAGCCAAATACAACCTTGAATAGCCTGAATAGGCAAAACAACCTTGAAAAAGAAGAGCAAAGCTGGAGGCACCACAATTCCAGACTTAAATGATTACAAAGCTGTAGTGGTCAAAAGAGTAGGGGTTTGGCACAAATTACTGGATCAATAGAACAGAAAAGGAAACCCAGAAATGAACACATGACTATATGGGCAATTAATCTTCAACAAAAAAGGAAAAAATACTAAATGGGGAAAAAACAGTCTCTTCAGCAAATGCTGTTGGGAAAGCTAGACAGTTACATGCAAAAGAATGAAACTGGGCCACTTTATTTTTTGCATTTTTAAAATTTAAATTCATTTAGCCAACAAATAACACATCATTAGTTTTTGATATAATTTTCAATGATTCACCAGTTGTATACAACTTCCAGTGCTCATCACATCATGTGCCCTCCTTAATGCCCATCACCCAGTTGCCCCATCCCTACAGTCACCTCCCCTTCTGCAACCCTCAGTTTGTTTCCTGGAGTCAAGAGTCTCTCATGGTTTGGTTCCCTCTCTGATTTCTTCCCTTTCAGTTTTCCTCCCTGTCCCTATGATTCTCTGCACCATTCCTTATATTCCACATATAAGTGAAACCATATGATAATTGTCTTTCTCTGATTGACTTACTTCACTTAGCATATTACCCTCCAGTTCTATCCATGTCAATGTAAGTGATAGGTATTCATCCTTTCTGATGGGTGAGTAATATTCCATTTTATATGTGGACCACATCTTCTTTATCCACTCATTCGTTGAAGGAAATCTTGGCTCCTTCCACAGTTTGGCTATTGTGGACATTGCTGCTATGAACATTGGGGTGCGTGTAGCTCTTCTTTTCACTACCTCTGTATCTTTGAGGTAAATGCTCAGTAGTGCAATTTCTCGGTCATAAGGTAGCTCTATTTTTAACTTCTTAAGGAAACTCCACCCTGTTTTCCAAAGTGACTGTACCAACTTGCATTCCCACCAACAGTGTAAGAGGGTTCCCCTTTCTCCACATCCTCACCAACATTTGTTGTTTCCTGTTTTGTTCATTTAAAAATATTTCAAAGTATAGGGATAGAGAGAACATTCCTGAACTTCATAAAATCTATCTATGAAAGACCCACAGCAAATATCATCCTCAATGGGAAAAAGCTTGCAGCCTTCCCGTTGAGATCAGGAACACGACAAGGATGCCCACTCTCACCACTCTTGTTCAACATAGTATTAGGAGTCCTAGCAACAGCAATCAGACAACAAAGAGAAATAAAAGGTATCCAGATTGGCAATGAAGAAATCAAACTCTCTCTCTTCGCAGATGACATGATTCTTTATATGGAAAACCCCAAAGACTCCACCCCCAAACTACTAGAGCTCATACAGCAATTCAGTAACGTGCAAGGATACTAAGTCAATGTACAGAAATCAGTGGCTTTCTTATATACTAACAATGAAAATACAGAAAGGGAAATTAGAGAATCAATTCCATTTACTATAGCACCAAGAACCAAAAGATACTTGGGAATAAACCTAACCAAAGAGGTAAAGGATCTGTACTCAAGGAACTACAGAACACTCATGAAAGAAATTGAAGAAGACACGAAAAGATGGAAGACCATTCCATGCTCTTGGATCAGAAGAATAAACATTGTTAAAATGTCTATACTGCCTAGAGCAATCTATACTTTTAATGCTGTTCCGATCAAATTTCCACCGGTATTTTTCAAAGAGCTGGAGCAAATAACCCTAAAATTTGTATGAAATCAGAAGAGACCCCGAATTGCTAAGGAAATGTTGAAAAACAAAAACAAAACTGGTGGCATCACGTTACCTGATTTCAAGATTTACTACAAAGCTGTGATCACCAAGACAGCATGGTACTGGCATAAAAACAGACACATAGACCAGTGGAACAGAGTGGAGAGCCCAGATATGGACCCTCAACTCTATGGTCAAATAATCTTCAACAAAACAGGAAAAAATATGCAATGGAAAAAAGACAGTCTCTTCAATAAATGGTGCTGGGAAAACTGGACAGCGATATGTAGAAGAATGAAACTCGACCATTCCCTTACACCGTACACAAAGATAAACTCGAAATGGATAAAAGACCTCAACATGAGACAGGAATCTATCAGAATCCTAGAGGAGAACATAGGCAGTAACCCCTTCGATATCAGCCACAGCAACTCCTTTCAAGATATGTCTCCAAAGGCCAAGGAAACAAAAGCAAAAATGAACTTTTGGGACTTCATCAAGATCAAAAGCTTCTGCACAGCAAAGGAAAGAGTCAACAAAACAAAAAGGCAACCCACGGAAAGGGAGAAGATATTTGCAAATGACAGTACAGACAAAAGGTTGATATCCAGGATCTATAAAGAACTTCTCAAACTCAACACACACAAAACAGATAATCATATCGAAAATGGGCAGAAGATATGAACAGACACTTCTCCAACGAAGACATACAAATGGCTATCAGACACATGAAAAAATGTTCATCATCACTAGCCATCAGGGAGATTCAAATTAAAACCACATTGAGATACCACCTGACACCAGTTAGAATGGCCAAAATTAGCAAGACAGGAAACAACGTGTGTTGGAGAGGATGTGGAGAAAGGGGAACCCTCTTACACTGTTGGTGGGAATGCAAGTTAGTGCAGCCACTTTGGAGAACAGTGTGGAGACTCCTGAAGAAATTAAGAATAGAGCTTCCCTATGACCCTGCAATTGCACTACTGGGTATTTACCCCAAAGATACAGATGTAGTGAAAAGAAGGGCCATCTGTACCCCAATGTTTATAGCAGCAATGGCCACGGTCACCAAACTGTGGAAAGAACCAAGATGCCCTTCAACGGATGAATGGATAAGGAAGATGTGGTCCATATATACAATGGAGTATTATGCCTCCATCAGAAAGGATGAATACCCAACTTTTGTAGCAACATGGACGGGACTGGAAGAGATTATGCTGAGTGAAATAAGTCAAGCAGAGAGAGTCAAGTATCATATGGTCTCACTTATTTGTGGAGCATAACAAAGAACATGGAGGACATGGGGAGATGGAGAGGAGAGGGAGTTGAGGGAAATTGGAAGGGCAGATGAACCATGAGAGACTATGGACTCTGAAAAACAACCAGAGGGTTTTGAAGGGGCGGGGGGGGTGGGAGGTTGAGGAACAAAGTGGTGGATAATAGGGAGGGCACTGGGTGTGATGCCAAAACAGTGAACCCTGTTATGCTGTAAATAAAAAAATAAAAGAAAAGAAAAGAAAAAGAAAGCTGGGGGGAATCATGTTGTCTAATTTCAAGATTTATTACAAAACTCTGATCACCAAGATAGCATCGTACTGGCACAAAAACAGACACATAGACAAGTGGAACAGAATAGAGAGCCCAGATATGGACCCTCAATTCTACGGTCAACTAATCTTCAACAAAACAGGAAAAAATATGCAACTGAAAAAACCAGTCTCTTCAATAAATGGTGTTGGGAAAATTGGAGAGCTATATACAGAAGAATGAAACTGGGCCATTCTCTTACACCATACACAAAGATCAACTCTAAATGGATGAAAGTCCTCAGTGTGAGACAGGAATCCATCAAAATCTTAGAGGAAAACATAGGCAGTAACCTCTTTGACATCAGTCATCACAACTTCTTTCAAGACATGTCTGCAAAGGCAAGGGATATAAAAGCAAAAATCAACTTTGGGGACTTCAAGATGAGAATGTTATTTCTTTTTTTTTAAGATTTTATTTATTTATTCGACAGACAGAGATCACAAGCAGGCAGAGAGAGGAGAAAGCATGCTCCCCGATGAGCAGAGAGGCCACTGCGGGGCTCGATCCCAGGACCCTGGGATCAGGACCCTAGCCAAAGGCAGAAGCCTTAACCCACTGAGCCACCCAGGTGCCCCAAGAATGTTATTTCTTTTTTAATTTTGAAAAATATTTGGTGAGATATAAAATTCTTGGTTGAATTTTTTTTCAGTATTTATAGATGTCACTCCAATGTCTCCTTGCTTGCATGGTGTGTTTGTTAGTTTCCTAGGGCTAGTGCAACAGAAAACCACAAACTGGGTGGCTATAAACAATATAAATTTATTCTCTCACTGTTCTGAAAGTTAGAAGTCCAAAATGAAGATGTCAGTAAAGCAATACTTACTCTGAGACTTTGGGTAGTATCCTTTCTTGGTTCTTCAAGGATTCTGGTGGTAGCTAATAGCCTTTGATGTCCCTTGGCTTGCAGCTGCTTCACTGCAATCCCTGGCTTTCTTGCCACATTTTATTCTCCCAGTGAGTCCTTGTTTATCCTTCTTAGAAAGTTTACCAGTCATGTTGGATTAGGGCTTATTCTAATTGAGTTTGACCTCCTGTTAACTTGATTACATCTGCAAAGACTTTCTGAATAAGGTCACATTCATTCACAGCTACTAGGGTTTAGGACTTCATCATCTTTGGGGGAGGATACAGTTAAACCCACAACAGAGTTCGTGATGAGAATTTAACTCTTATTCTTCTTCCTTTGTAGGAAATGCATGTGTTTTCCCTTGTTACCTTCAAGGTTTTCTCTTTGTCTTTCTTCTTCAGAAGCTTCAATATTATATGCCTAACTTTGTCTGTATGGGTGTGGGGGTGGGGTATACTATTTATCCTATTTGATGTTCTCTAAACTTCTTGGATATATGGTTTTGTGTCTATTACTAATTTTGGAAAAACGTCATCTATTATTTATTTTATTTATTCAGTTATTTGAGAGAGAGAGCACACATGAGCAGGGGGTAGGGACAGAGGGCAGAGGGAGAAGCAGAATCCCCACTGAGCACACAGCCTGACACAGGGCTCCAACCCAGGACCCCAGGATCATGACCTGAGCCAAAGGCAGATGCTTAACTGACTGAGTCACTCAGGCACCCCTATTTTTTCTTTAAATATTTCTTCTGCTCCATTCTTTCCTCTTCTCCAGTTACATGTGTTACACATTTGATGTCCTGTATTTCTTAAATAACCTATTGTCTTTTTATTTTCACTCATTTCTGAGTAAAAATTTGGGCAATTCTTATACCTCTGTTTTTTAGTTTATTGATTCATTCCTTGGCTATGAAAATCTACTGGCAAGCCTTTCAAATGCATTCTTCATATTTGTTACTGTATTTTTTTTTTTACTATTTTTTTTCCCTTTTTATTTATTTTTTCAGCGTAACAGTATTCATTCTTTTTGCACAACACCCAGTGCTCCATGCAAAACGTGCCCTCCCCATCACCCACCACCTGTTCCCCCAACCTCCCACCCCTGACCCTTCAAAACCCTCAGGTTGTTTTTCAGAGTCCATAGTCTCTTATGGTTCGCCTCCCCTCCCCAATGTCCATAGCCCGCTCCCCCTCTCCCAATCCCACCTTCCCCCAGGAACCCCCAGTTTGTTTTGTGAGATTAAGAGTCATTTATGGTTTGTCTCCCTCCCAATCCCATCTTGTTTCATTTATTCTTCTCCTATCCCCCTACCCCCCCATGTTGCTTCTCCATGTCCTCATATCAGGGAGATCATATGATAGTTGTCTTTCTCCGATTGACTTATTTCACTAAGCATGATACGCTCTAGTTCCATCCATGTCATCGCAAATGGCAAGATTTCATTTCTTTTGATGGCTGCATAGTATTCCATTGTGTATATATACCACATCTTCTTGATCCATTCATCTGTTGATGGACATCTAGGTTCTTTCCATAGTCTGGCTATTGTAGACATTGCTGCTATAAACATTCGGGTACACGTGCCCCTTCGGATCACTATGTTTGTATCTTTAGGGTAAATACCCAGTAGTGCAATTGCTGGGTCATAGGGTAGTTCTATTTTCAACATTTTGAGGAACCTCCATGCTGTTTTCCAGAGTGGTTGGACCAGCTTGCATTCCCACCAACAGTGGAGGAGGGTTCCCCTTTCTCCGCATCCTCGCCAGCATCTGTCATTTCCTGACTTGTTAATTTTAGCCATTCTGACTGGTGTGAGGTGATATCTCATTGTGGTTTTGATTTGTATTTCCCTGATGCCGAGTGATGTGGAGCACTTTTTCATGTGTCTGTTGGTCATCTGGATGTCTTCTTTGCAGAAATGTCTGTTCATGTCCTCTGCCCATTTCTTGATTGGATTGTTTGCTCTTTGGGTGTTGAGTTTGCTAAGTTCCTTATAGATTTTGGATACTAGCCCTTTATCTGATATGTCGTTTGCAAATATCTTCTCCCATTCTGTCAGCTGTCTTTTGGTTTTGTTAACTGTTTCCTTTGCTGTGCAAAAGCTTTTGATCTTGATGAAATCCCAATAGTTCATTTTCGCCCTTGCTTCCCTTGCCTTTGCCGTTGTTCCTAGGAAGATGTTGCTACGGCTGAGGTCGAAGAGGTTGCTGCCTGCGTTCTCCTCAAGGATTTTGATGGATTCCTTTCTCACATTGAGGTCCTTCATCCATTTGGAGTCTATTTTCGTGTGTGGTGTAAGGAAGTGGTCCAATTTCATTTTTCTGCATGTGGCTGTCCAATTTTCCCAGCACCATTTATTGAAGAGGCTGTCTTTTTTCCATTGGACATTCTTTCCTGCTTTGTCGAAGATTAGTTGACCATAGAGTTGAGGGTCGATTTCTGGGCTCTCTATTCTGTTCCACTGATCTATGTGTCTGTTTTTGTGCCAGTACCATGCTGTCTTGATGATGACAGCTTTGTAATAGAGCTTGAAGTCCGGAATTGTGATGCCACCAACTTTGGCTTTGTTCTTCAATATTCCTTTGGCTATTCGAGGTCTTTTCTGGTTCCATATAAATTTTAGGATTATTTGTTCCATTTCTTTGAAAAAAATGGATGGTATTTTGATAGGGATTGCATTAAATGTGTAGACTGCTTTAGGTAGCATAGACATTTTCACAATATTTATTCTTCCAATCCAGGAGCATGGAACATTTTTCCATTTTTTTGTGTCTTCCTCAATTTCTTTCATGAGTACTTTATAATTTTCTGTGTATAGATTCTTAGTCTCTTTGGTTAGGTTTATTCCTAGGTATCTTATAGTTTTGGGTACAACTGTAAATGGGATTGACTCCTTAATTTCTCTTTCTTCAGTCTTGTTGTTGGTGTACAGAAATGCAACTGATTTCTGTGCATTGATTTTATATCCTGACACTTTACTGAATTCCTGTACAAGTTCTAGCAGTTTTGGAGTGGAGTCTTTTGGGTTTTCCACATATAGTATCATATCATCTGCGAAGAGTGATAGTTTGACTTCTTCTTTACCAATTTGGATGCCTTTAATTTCTTTTTGTTGTCTGATTGCTGAGGCTAGGACTTCTACTACTATGTTGAATAGCAGTGGTGATAATGGACATCCCTGCCGTGTTCCTGACCTTAATGGAAAAGCTTTCAGTTTTTCTCCATTGAGAATGATATTTGCGGTGGGTTTTTCATAGATGGCTTTGATAATATTGAGGTATGTGCCCTCTATCCCTACACTTTGAAGAGTTTTGATCAGGAAGGGATGCTGTACTTTGTCAAATGCTTTTTCAGCATCTATTGAGAGTATCATATGGTTCTTGTTCTTTCTTTTATTAATGTGTTCTATCACATTGATTGATTTGCGGATGTTGAACCAACCCTGCAGCCCTGGAATAAATCCCACTTGATCGTGGTGAATAATCCTTTTAATGTACTGTTGAATCCTATTGGCTAGTATTTTGGCGAGAATTTTTGCGTCTGTGTTCATCAAGGATATTGGTCTGTAGTTCTCTTTTTTGGTGGGATCCTTGTCTGGTTTTGGGATCAAGGTGATGCTGGCCTCATAGAATGAGTTTGGAAGTTTTCCTTCCATTTCTATTTTTTGGAACAGTTTCAGGAGAATAGGAATGAGTTCTTCTTTAAATGTTTGGTAGAATTCCCCTGGGAAGCCGTCTGGCCCTGGGCTTTTGTTTCTTTGGAGATTTTTGATGACTGTTTCAATCTCCTTACTGGTTATGGGCCTGTTCAGGTTTTCTATTTCTTCCTGGTTCAGTTGTGGTAGTTTATATGTCTCTAGGAATGCATCCATTTCTTCCAGATTGGCCAATTTATTGGCGTAGAGTTGCTCATAGTATATTCTTATAATTGTCTGTATTTCTTTGGTGTTAGTTGTGATCTCTCCTCTTTCATTCATGATTTTATTGATTTGGGTCCTTTCTCTTTTCTTTTTGATGAGTCTGGCCAGGGGTTTATCAATCCTATTGATTCTTTCAAAGAACCAGCTCCTAGTTTCATTGATTTTTTCTATTGTTTTTTTGGTTTCTATTTCATTGATTTCTGCTCTGATCTTTATGATTTCTCTTCTCCTGCTGGGTTTAGGGTTTCTTTCTTGTTCTTTCTCCAGCTCCTTTACGCGTAGGGTTAGGTTGTGTACTTGAGACCTTTCTTGTTTCTTGAGAAAGGCTTGTCCTGCTATATATTTTCCTCTCAGGACTGCCTTTGCTGTGTCCCACAGATTTTGAACTGTTGTGTTTTCATTATCATTTGTTTCCATGAATTTTTTCAATTCTTCTTTAATTTCCTGGTTGACCCATTCATTCTTTAGAAGGATGCTGTTTAGTCTCCATGTATTTGGGTTCTTTCCAGCTTTCGTCTTGTGATTGAGTTCTAGCTTCAGAGCATTGTGGTCTGAAAATATGCAGGGAATAATCCTAATCTTTTGATACCGGTTGAGACCTGATTTGTGACCCAGGATGTGATCTATTCTGGAGAAGGTTCCATGTGCACTAGAGAAGAATGTGTATTCTGTTGCTTTGGGATGAAATGTTCTGAATATATCTGTGATGTCCATCTGGTCCAGTGTGTCATTTAAGGCCTTTATTTCCTTGTTGATCTTTTGCTTGGATGATCTGTCCATTTCAGTGAGGGGAGTGTTAAAGTCCCCTACTATTATTGTATTATTATTGATGTGTTTCTTTGATTTTGTTATTAATTGGTTGATATAGTTGGCTGCTCCCACGTTAGGGGCATAGATATTTAAAATTGTTAGATCTTCTTGTTGGACAGACCCTTTGAGTAGGATATAGTGTCCTTCCTCATCTCTTATTATAGTCTTTGGCTTAAAATCTAATTGATCTGATATAAGGATTGCCACCCCAGCTTTCTTCTGATGCCCATTAGCATGGTAAATTGTTTTCCACCCCCTCACTTTAAATCTGGAGGTGTCTTCGCGTCTAAAATGAGTTTCTTGTAGGCAACATACTGATGGGTTTTGTTTTTTTATCCATTCTGATACCCTGTGTCTTTTGATTGGGGCATTTAGCCCATTAACATTCAGGGTAACTATTGAGAGATATGAATTTAGTGCCATTAGTAGCCTGTAAGGTGACTGTTACTGTATATTGTCTCTGTACCTTTCTGATCTACTACTTTTAGGCTCTCTCTTTGCTTAGAGGACCCCTTTCAATATTTTCTGGAGAGCTGGTTTGGTGTTTGCAAATTCTTTCAGTTTTTGTTTGTCCTGGAAGCTTTTGATCTCTCCTTCTATTTTCAATGATAGCCTAGCTGGATAGAGTATTCTTGGCTGCATGTTTTTCTCGTTGAGTGCTCTGAATATATCATGCCAGCTCTTTCTGGCCTGCCAGGTCTCTGTGGATAAGTCTGCCGCCAATCTAATATTTTTACCATTGTATGTTACTGATTTCTTTTCTCGGGCTGCTTTCAGGATTTTCTCTTTGTCACTAAGACTTGTAAATTTTACTATTAGGTGACGGGGTGTGGACCTATTCTTGTTGACTTTGAGGGGGGTTCTCTGCATCTCCTGGATTTTAATGCTTGTTCCCTTTGCCATATTAGGGAAATTCTCTCCAATGATTCTCTCCAATAGACCCTCTGCTCCCCTCTCTGTTTCTTCTTCTTCTGGAATCCCAATTATTCTAATGTTGTTTAGTCTTATGGTGTCACTTATCTCTCGAATTCTCCCCTCATGGTCCAGTAGCTGTTTGTCCCTCTTTTGCTCGGCTTCCTTATTCTCTGTCATTTGGTCTTCTATATCACTAATTCTTTCTTCTGCCTCATTGATCCTAGCAGTGAGAGCCTCCATTTTTGATTGCACCTCATTAATAGCTTTTTTGATTTCAACTTGGTTAGATTTTAGTTCTTTAATTTCTCCAGAAAGGGCTTTAATATCTCCAGAGAGGGTTTCTCTAATATCTTCCATGCCTTTTTCGAGCCCGGCTAGAATGTTCAGAATCGTCATTCTGAACTCTTGATCTGACATAGTACCAATGTCTGTGTTGATTAGGTCCCTAGCCTTCGGTACTGTCTCTTGTTCTTTTGTTTGTGGTGATTTTTTCCGCCTTGTCATTTTGTCCAGATAAGAGGATATGAAGGAGCAAATAAACTACTAATAGGGTGGCAAAGACCCCGGAAAAATGCGCTGTAACCAAATCAGAAAAGACCCCAAATTGTGGGGGGGGGGGAAGGGGATAAAAAACAGTTTCTGAAAAAAAAAGAAAAAAAAAAAAGAAAAGAAAAAAATTTAAAAAATAAAACAAATAAAAAAATATAAAAAAGAAAGAAAAAATATATATATTTAGATGAACTAGTCAAAAAACGTTAAAAAAGAAAAGGGTAAAAGTTTTTAAAAAAATTTAGCAGAAGAAGAAAAAAGAAAAAAGAAAAAAAATTGAAAAAAGAAAAAAAAATAAAAAATTGAAAAAAGAAAAAAAAATTGAAGTAGCCGCAAGACTAAAGAATCATGGGGAGAAAGCCATGAGTTCCGTGCTTTGCTTTCTCCTCCTCTGGAATTGCTCTGCTGTCTTAGGAATTGAATCTGCTTTCTCCTTGATAGATGAACTTCGTCCTGGCTGGATATTTTGTTGATCTTCTGGGGGAGGGGCCTGTTGTAGTGACTCTCAAGTGTCTTTGCCCGAGGCGGGATTGCACCACCCTTACCGGCGGCCGGACTAAGTAATCGGCTCGGGTTCGCTTTTGGGAGCTTCTGTTCCCTGAACGCTTTCCGTAGAGTTCCGGAGGACGGGAATGAAAATGGCGGCCTCCCAGTCTCCGGCCCGGAGGAGCCGAGAGCCTGGGGCCCCACTCCTCAGTGCGCCCCCAGAGGACAGCACCCAATCACTCCCGTATCCCCAGCCTCTAGCCGCGCTCCGAGCTCACCCAGCCCGCGACCAGTTCAAGGTAACCCCGAGCTGAGAGTTCAGTCCTCGGCTCTGTCTTTGCAGCCGGTTTCTCCGTTCTAATACCTGCGAGTTCTCCGACACTCTGACACCCCCGATCCTTCTGTGACCTTGCGGGGCCTGGGGCCACGCTGGCCCCGCGTGGGCTTCACCCCGGTTTAGCCCCTGGAGCAATGTCCCTCAGTGGAACAGACTTTTAAAAGTCCTGATTTTGTGCTCCGTTCCTCCGCCGCTTGCCGGGAGCCGGCCCCTCCCCCTGCGGTCTATCTTCCCATCGTTTTAGATTCACTTCTCCGCCAGTCTTACCTTTCAGAAAGTGGTTGATTTTCTGTTTCTAGAGTTGCTGTTCTTCTTCTCTTCGCTCTCCCGTTGGATTTGTAGGTGTTTGCTATGTTTAGATAAGCTATCGAGCTGATCTCCTGCTACCTGATGTAGTCTCAGGCTGCTACTTCTCCGCCATCTTGACTCCTCCCCCCGTTACTGTATTTTTTATTTCTATAATTTCCTTGGGTTCTTATAGTTTCCATCTCTTTGCTAAAGTAACCTATCTGCTCTTTCATGTGATCAACTTTTTCTTTTAGAACCTTTATTATATTAATCATAGTTATTTCAAATTCCTAAAAAAGACTTTTGACCACTTTCACCCATTGTTTTATTTTAACTTTTGGCATTCTTTGTAAAATTTTTTGAAAATCTAACATTTAAGGTACTAGATATGGGAGAAATAAACCTCTGGTGTTCAGATTTGTGTTAAGCTAGCCAGGAATTGTACTATATTTGAAGAGGTTTTTTTATTCATTGCTTGGTTGCCAGTGTTGAGATTTACATCTTGCTCTGGATAGTAGAGGCTTGAAATTCCTCTGATGGTATTGTTTTGTCTCCCATATTGGCTTTTGTTGTTCTCTTTATCTGGCGTTCAAGAAACAATCTGTCTCTTGTAGCTCTCCCAGCTGTACAAGTAGTGTACAGCTGAATGTTTTTTACTATGGTGATGGAGTATAGGGAATCAGCGAGGGTGGGGCATTATGTGATGTTCTTATTATGCCTCAGTCTTTGGGGAACACAGTGAGTCTGCTTTTCAATGATGTTACCTTTATAGGATTTTCTGTCACTCATGGAAGTCTAGAGCTTTCATCATCCACATTTCTTCTCCCCAGCTAAAGCAGCTATTTACCAAAATTCTTTGTCTATAAATTGGGAATTTTATTCCTACAGATTAAGGCTTTTCTTTTTTTTTTAATTAATTTATTTATTTTTATTTGCTTATTTACAGCATAACAGTGTTTATTGTTTTGGCATCACACCCAGTGCTCCATGCAGTACGTGCCCTCCCTATTACCCACCACCTGGTTCCTCAACCTCCCACCCCATCCCACCCCCTCCCGCCGCCCCTTCATAACCCTCTGGTTGTTTTTCAGAGTCCATAGTCTCTCATGGTTCATCTCCCCTTCCAGTTTCCCTCAACTTTTATTTTTTTACCTAATGAGATTGTGGACCTGGACCTGGGCAGAGTTCCATTTTACATTAGTATATCACTAGTGTCTCCAGGTGATATAGTGCTCTTTTATTTTTTTATAAAGATTTTATTTATTTATTTGACAGACAGAGATCACAAGTAGGCAGAATAGCAGGCCGAGGAAGAGGAGGAAATAGGCTCCCTGCCGAGCAGAGAGCCCGATGCGGGGCTGGATCGCAGCACCCTGGGATCATGACCTGAGCCAAAGGCAGAGTCTTTAACCCACTGAGCCAACCAGGTGCCCCAATACTGCTCTTTTAATTAAACATTTTATTCCATGGGGTGCCTGGATGGCTCAGTTAGTTATGTGTCTGCCTTTGGCTTAGGTCATGATCCCAGGGTTCTGGGATCGGGCCCTGCATTGGGCTCCCTGCTCACCGGAGAACCTGCTTCTCCCTCTCCCTCTCCTAGTCCCCCTGCTCGTGCTCTCTCTCTCTTATTCACTCTCTCTCTCTCAAATACATAAATAAAATCTTGGGCATCAGGGTGGCTCAGTCAGTTAAGCTTTGCCTTAGGCTCAGGTCATGATCCCAGCGTCCTGGGATGGAGTCCCATGTCAGGCTCCCTGCTCAGCGGGAAATCTGCTTCTCCCTTCCCTTGCTCTTGTTCTCTCTCTACCTGTAAATATACATACATACAAATAAATAAATGAGATTTTTAAATAATTTTGTTCTGCAGAGTGAAAGAGTCTTGGCAGATTTCCTGGTGACTTGCTCTTCCCTTGTCCTAACCAACACCATAAAGGTGAGAGGTAATTTCTTCAGGTTCTTCTTAATCTTCATTTTCAGAGCTTGGTGGAGTTCCTCCAAAAGCTTGCAAAAGGCTGGGAAACTCCCTTTCTCAGGTCACTTTATCTCACTGAAAGTACCTGTCTCTCTCTAAATTCAGCATGACTGTTCTGTAAATTTAGTTCTATGTTGGAAACAGTCATTAATATATTGTTTACCAGCTGTTTTTCTATATCTTTCCATCTTTGAGTTTAAACTGGAAGTCCAGCCTTCATTTTTGAAGGGTAATCATGACTCACAGTGAGTACAGAATATTCATTTTATGATTTGAGTTTTTTCATTTAATGCATTAGAGTTGTCACTCAGTTGTCTTCCTGTTTGAGAATTCTGCCATAAAATTTATCTTATTCTTTTGGGCAATGTGTCTTTTTTATATGGTTGCTTTCAAGATTTTCTTTGGTTTTCAGTAGTTTATTTTTTTTATTTGTTTATTTTCAGCGTAACAGTATTCATTATTTTTTCACCACACCCAGTGCTCCATGCAATATGTGCCCTTTCTATTACCCACTACCTGCTTCCCCAACCTTCCACCCCCCGCCCCTTCAAAACCCTCAGGTTGTTTTTCAGAGTCCATAGACTCTCATGGTTCATCTCCCCTTCCAATTTCTCTCAACTCCCTTCTCTCCATCTCCCCATGTCCTCCATGTTCTTTGTTATGCTCCACAAATATGTGAAACTATATGATACTTGACTCTCTCTGCTTGACTTATTTCACTCAGCATAATTTCTTCCAGTCCCATCCATGTTGCTACAAAAGTTGGGTATTCATCCTTTCTGATGGAGGCATAATACTCCATTGTGTATAAGGACCACATCTTCCTTATCCATTCATCCGTTGAAGGCATCTTGGTTCTTTCCACAGTTTGGCGACGGTGGCCATTGCTGCTATAAACACTGGGTTACAGATGGTTTTCAGTAGTTTAATGCCATATGCCCGTGTGTGTGTGTGTGTGTGTGTGTGTTGATATATAACTTGCTAGGCATTCTCTAAACTTCCTGGTCTATGGCTTGTTGTCTGTCATTAATGTTGGTTGACTCATGACCATTATTTTTTCAATTATTAATTCTGGCTTGCTCTTTCTTTCTTTTCATTATGGAATTTCAATTATACATATGTTACACAATTTGATATTGTCCCACAGCTCTTGGATGTTCTTTTTTTAACTGTATTTTTCTCTTTGTATTTGAATTTGGGTAATTTCTACTGACCTATCTTCAAATTCATATTTTTCATAGCTGTTTTGAGAATATTGATGAGTCTACGGCCATACCACCCTGAACGCGCCCGATCTCGTCTGATCTCGGAAGCTAAGCAGGGTCGGGCCTGGTTAGTACTTGGATGGGAGAATATTGATGAGACTGTTAAAGGCATTATTCATTTCTGTTGGTGTTTCTTTTATTTCTAGCATTTTATTTGATCCTTTCTACTTATAGCTTTTATCTCTCTTCTTAAATTACCTATCTAATCTTGCATGTTCTATACCTTTTTCAGTAGAGACTTTAACACTAGTTATCATTATTTTAAATTCTTTGCCTGATATTTCTAACACCTGTGTCAGATCTGAGTCTAGTTTTAATGACCACTTTGTCTTTTCAGACTGTGTTTTCTTTGCCTCTCTTTATGCCTTGTAGTTGTTTGTAGCAAGCTGGACATGTTGTATAGGATAGCAGATACTGAGATAAATATATTTATGCTTGGATATGAGCCAGTCTTTCCCTTTTCTAGGCCTTTACTGCGGAGGTGTGCTTTAATGTGGTCTGGAACTGCAGCGCAGCTGAAATTTGTTGTTGCTATGGTTACCAGAATTTAAGATTGCTGTTGCTTTGGTTACCAGATTAAAGGGGAATTTTTTTTATTATTGTTGCTATGGGTACCAGAACCTTAATATTCTTCCAGTAATTTATTTCCTTTCTCACTACTTGTGCTTCTCCCCAGAATGAATCTGTCTCTTGTGGTTCTACCAGTTATATTCCACTGTTATATTTACTGTATATTTGCTAGGTTTGTGTGAGGAATAAGCATGATGAATGTATTTCATCTTTTAATTTGGCCTTAATGGAAGACATGCACTGTATATCTGAGTCTTACTGATGTGGATTTCACAAGCTTTCCTGCCCCTCCTTTAGATGCAATGATGGACTTAACAATAATTCCTTTCCCTCCTCCTGGGGAAGAGCATTGTTTTTACCCCATTCCCTTACCCTATGTACAGTGCATTTCCACCAGTGTCCTCAAATTAATATTATGATGCCCCTTCTCTTTTATATTGAGGCTTTTCTTACTTGGGAGAGATAGGGGAGATGGGCCCAGACAGAGTTTTGGTGGTGAGCATTGTGTCCAGTCCCAGTTGCAATGAAATTCCCTCAGTGCCCTCACGATACAAGTTTTGATGAATTTTCCCTTAAAGATTAATTTTTTTCTGTAATATACACAGAGAAGATGGGTCCAGGTAGATTTGGTAGTGATTATTGTTTCTTTCCCCTCAGACAGCATCAAAGAGAAAGTTTTCTCTGATTACTTGCTAATTCTCCCTGTGAAAGCTTGGTGGGGTCTCTTAAGGAAAAACCTGCCAAGAGTGTGGGAAATCTTTATGCCTGTGACCCTTAGTGTTTCACATTCTTAGGCTTGTCCATGCTAAGACTTTAGCAATTTATTTTAAAAATATTTCTAATTTAATCTTCCTACCACCTTATATGTTATCTGGTGGCATATGTCCCAAATAAACAGACACCAAACTAGTGCTTATATATGAGAGTTCCATTCTGTGTCTAAATTTTGATTTGGCTTGTTGCTGTGTATTCTGAAGAGTTTAAGAACATTAATTTGCAGTCCATCCAACTATTTTATTGCCATTATTACAGTAAAAATATTCTTTCCTGCTTTCTACATTTTGTAATTTTTATTGTTATGTTAGTGACTATACAGTGCATCATTAGTTTTTGATGTAGTGTTCCATGATTTGTTGTTTGCATATAACACCCAGTGTTCCATGCAATATGTGCCTTCCTTAATACCTATCACCAGGCTCACCTATCCCTTTACACTCCTCCCTTCCAAAACCCTCAGTTTGATGCTCGGAGTCCATAGTCTGTCATGGTTCATATCCCCCCTGACTCCCCCTTCATTTTTCCCTTCCTTCTCCTAATGTCCTGATTTCTACATTTTGAAATGAAAGCAGAAGTCAATGAATAAGTCAATTTTATATAAAAATTTGGGTTTAACAGATAAATTGTTATTTTGACATTTGAATAAATATTTGAGACATTTGTGTTTGGCTAGTGTCTAAATGAGATTTTGAGACAATAGAATAAGAAAATTTGATATCTGATAATGAACATTTGCTATAGTTTTAGGTGATGCACACCCATTCTAGTGTCACCATTGTCCATCCATTGTCACACATTTACTCACACATCGCTGGTGACTATTCATATAGTTCACACATGCACAAACATACAGACAGTCAGATATAAACCCCCATCAACCAACCCTTCCCTTCTTCTATACATTCATGGTCCAACACAAACATCTCTCTCTCAAAGCTGCTTCTCTCCTATTTTCCAGATTAGTGAAAGGCATCAGAACCTCCCAGTCACCCAAACCACAAAGCAATCTGTAGTCAATGTTGGATTCCCCGCATACTCCATCACCAAGACAATAAAGAACCACTAAACAGTAACTCTGTTTTAGTTGCCTTTGGTTCCTCAAAGGATAGCAACAGTCTTTTGTTTGTTTGTTTGTTTATTTACAGCATAACAGTGTTCATTGTTTTGGCATCACACCCAGTGCTCCATGCAGTACCTGCCCTCCCTATTACCCACCACCTGGTTCCTCAACCTCCCACCCCCACCCCCCCCGCCCCTTCAAAACCCTCTGGTTGTTTTTCAGAGTCCATAGTCTCTCATGGTTCATCTCCCCTTCCAGTTTCCCTCAACTCCCTCAACTCTCCATCTCCCCATGTCCTCCATGTTCTTTGTTATGCTCCACAAATAAGTGAGACCATATGATACTTGACTCTCTCTGCTTGACTTATTTCGCTCAGCATAATCTCTTCCAGTCCTGTCCATGTTGCTACAAAAGTTGGGTATTCATCCTTTCTGATGGAGGCATAATACTCCTTTGTGTATATGGACCACATCTTCCTTATCCATTCATCCGTTGAAGGGCATCTTGGTTCTTTCCACAGTTTGGTGACCGTGGCCATTGCTGCAATAAACATTGGGGTACAGATGGCCCTTCTTTTCAGTACATCTGTATCTTTGGGGTAAATACCCAGCAGTGCAATTGCAGGGTCATAGGGAAGCTCTATTCTTAATTTCTTCAGGAGTCTCCACACTGTTCTCCAAAGTGGCTGCACTAACTTGCATTCCCACCAACAGTGTAAGAGGGTTCCCCTTTCTCCACATCCTCTCCAACACACGTTGTTTCCTGTCTTGCTAATTTTGGCCATTCTAACTGGTGTCAGGTGGTATCTCAATGTGGTTTTAATTTGAATCTCCCTGATGGCTAGTGATGATGAACATTTTTTCATGTGTCTGATAGCCATTTGTATGTCTTCATTGGAGAAGTGTCTGTTCATATCTTCTGCCCATTTTTTGATATGATTATCTGCTTTGTGTGTGCTGAGTTTGAGGAGTTCTTTATAGATCCTGGATATCAACCTTTTGTCTGTACTGTCATTTGCAAATATCTTCTCCCATTCTGTGGGCTGCCTTTTTGTTTGGTTGACTGTTTCCTTTGCTGTGCAGAAGCTTTTGATCTTGATGAAGTCCCAAAATTTCATTTTTGCTTTTGTTTCCTTGGCCTTTGGAGACATATCTTGAAAGAAGTTGCTGTGGCTGATATCGAAGAGGTGACTGCCTATGTTCTCCTCTAGGATTCTGGTAGATTCCTGTCTCACATTGAGGTCTTTTATCCATTTCGAGTTTATCTTTGTGTACGGTGTAAGAGAATGGTCGAGTTTCATTCTTCTACATATCGCTGTCCAGTTTTCCCAGCACCATTTATTGAAGAGACTGTCTTTTTTCCATTGCATATTTTTTCCTGTTTTGTTGAAGATTATTTGACCATAGAGTTGAGGGTCCATATCTGGGCTCTCCACTCTGTTCCACTGGTCTATGTGTCTGTTTTTATGCCAGTACCACGCTGTCTTGGTGATCACACCTTTGTAGTAAAGCTTGAAATCGGGTAACGTGATGCCGCCAGTTTTGTTTTTGTTTTTCAACATTTCCTTAGCAATTCGGGGTCTCTTCTGATTCCATACAAATTTTAGGATTATTTGCTCCAGCTCTTTGAAAAATACTGGTGGAATTTTGATCGGAATGGCATTAAAAGTATAGATTGCTCTAGGCAGTATAGACATTTTAACAATGTTTATTCTTCCAATCCAAGAGCATGGAACGGTCTTCCATCTTTTTGTGTCTTCTTCAATTTCTTTCATGAGTGTTCTGTAGTTCATCGAGTACAGGTCCTTTACCTCTTTGGTTAGGTTTATTCCCAGGTATCTTATGGTTCTTGGTGCTATAGTAAATGGAATCGATTCTCTAATTTCCCTTTCTGTATTTTCATTGTTAGTGTATAAGAAAGCCACTGATTTCTGTACATTGATTTTGTATCCTGCCACGTTACTGAATTGCTGTATGAGTTCTAGTAGTTTGGGGGTGGAGTCTTTGGGGTTTTCCATATAAAGAATCATGTCATCTGCGAAGAAAGAGAGTTTGACTTCTTCCTCGCCAATTTGGATACCTTTTATTTCTCTTTGTTGTCTGATTGCCATTGCTAGAACTTCTAATACTATGTTGAACAAGAGTGGTGAGAGTGGGCATCCTTGTCATGTTCCTGATCTCAACGGGAAGGCTGCAAGCTTTTTTCCATTGAGGATGATATTTGCTGTGTGTCTTTCATAGATAGATTTTATGAATTTCAGGAATGTTCCCTCTATCCCTATACTTTGAAGCGTTTTAATCAGGAACGGATGCTGGATTTTTCAAATGCTTTTTCTGCATCAATTGAGAGGACCACGTGGTTCTACTCTCTTCTCTTATTGATTTGTTCTATCACATTGATTGATTTGCAAATGTTGAACCAACCTTGCAACCCAACAGTCTTGAAATATGGAAGGCCATCAATAGCTTCACTAACACATCATGCATAATATATTTCAGATATTACTATACTGATTTAGTTATAATATGTGCATAAAAATATTTTAAAACTCTCCTCAAACATGACAGAAACATGATCAGATCACTCTATCTCTCAATCAGAAATTAGTGTATCTTGGGATGCAGCAAAGGCAGTCATAAAAAGGAAGTATATAACAATACAGGCCTACCTCAAGAAGTAAGAAAAGACTCAGATACACAATCTAACCACACATATAATGGAGCTAGAAAAGAAGCAACAAATAAATCATAAAGCCAGCAGAGAAAGAGAAATAATAAAGATTAAGGCTGAAAAAAATTATATAGAAACAAACAAATAAACCCAGAACAAGTCAATGAAACTGGGAGTTGGTTCTTTGAAAGAATTAATGAAATTGATAAACACTTACTCAGACATAACAAAAAGAGCAAAAATGACTCAAATAGATAAAATCACAAATGCAAGAGGGGAGAACACAATCTACACCACAGAAATACATAAAACTCTAAGAGAATATTATGAAAAATTATATGCCAAAAAATGGAAAGAATTTGATAAATTTCTAAAAACATACAAACTAACAAAACTGAAAGAAGAAGAAATAGAAAATCTGAACAGATGCATAATCAAAAAAAAATTGAATTAGTAATCAAAAAAAGTTCAGGGTCAAATGACTTCCCAGGAGAATTCACCAAACATTTATAGAAGAGTTAATATCTATTCTTCTGAAACTATTTCAAAAAATAAAAAAAATGGAAGGAAAACTTCAAAACTCATTCCACAAGTCCAGTACTACCCTGATTCCAGAACCAGACAAAAACTCCACTAAAAAGAGAATTTCAGGCCACTATCTGTGATGAACTTGGAAGCAAAAATTCTCAACAACTAACTAGAAAATCAAATCTAACAATACATTAAAAACTTACTCACCATGATAAAGTGGGATTTATTCCTGGGCTTCAGGGGTAGACCAATATTTGTAAGTCAATCAATGTGATACACCACATTAATAAAAGAAAGGATAACACTATATGATCCTCTCAATACATGCAGAAAATGCATTTGACAAAATAGAGCATCTATTTCTGATAAAAACCCTCAACAAAGTAGGATAGATAGAAAATACCTCAAGATAATAAATGCCATATATATAAGACCCACAACTAATATGGCCCTCAAAGGGGAAAATCTGCAACAATTTCCCCTAAAGTCAGGAACATGACAAGGGTGTCCATCTTTACCATTGTTACTTAACATAGTACTTGAAGTCCTAGCAATGAGATCACAAAAAGAGATATAAGGCATCCAAATCAGCAGAAGGAATTTGAACATTCACTATTTGCAGACAGCATGATACCCAATGTAGAAAACCCAAAAGAATCCATCAGAAAATTACTAGAACTGATATATGAATTCACAAAGTCAGGGATATAAAATCAATTTACAGAAATCTCTTGCATTTCTATACACCAATAATGAAGCAGCAGAAAGATAAATCAAGGAATTGATCCCACTATCGGTCATCTGTCCTACAAATGTGGCAGTATCAACAAAAGAACCATGGAAAATTTTGAGAAGAAGGCTGCTGAGATGGGAAAGAGCTCCTTCAGGTATACCTGGGTCTTGAACAAACCAAAAGCTGAATGTGAACGTGGTATCACCATGGATACCTCCCTGTGGAAATTTGAGACCAGCAAGTATTACGTGACCATCACTGATGCTCAAGGACACAGAGACTTTATCAAAAACATGGTTACAGGTACATCTCAGGCTTACTGTGCTGTCCTGATTATTGCTGCTGGCGTTGGTGAGTTTGAAGCAGACATCTCCAAGAATGAGCAGAGCCGTGAGCATGCCGTTCTGGCTTACACACTGGGTGTAAAACAACTAACTGTTGGTGTTAACAAAATGGATTCCACTGAGCCACCCTACAGCCAGAAGAGATACGAGGAAATCATTAAGGTAGGCAGTACCTACATTAAGAAAATGGGCTATAACCCCAACACAGTAGCATTAGTGCCAATTTCTGGTTGGAATGGTGACAACATGCCGGAGCCAACTGTTAGCGTGCCTTGGTTCAAGGGATGGAAAGTCACCAGAAAAGATGGGAATGCCAGTGGAACCACACTGCTTGAAGCTCTGGATTGCATTCTGCCACCAACTTGTCCAGCTGACAAGCCCGTGTCTACCTCTCCAGGACATCTACAGAATTGGTGGTACTGGTCCTGTCCCTGTGGGCCGAGTGGAGACTGGTGTTCTTAAACCTGGCATGGTGATCACCTTTGCTCCAGTCAATGTTACAACTGAAGCAAAGTCTGTCGAGATGCACCATGAAGCTTTGAGTGAGGCTCTTGCTGGGAACAATGTGAGCTTCAATGTCAAGAAGGTGTCTGTCAAAGGTGTTCATCATGGCAATGTGGCTGGTGACAGGAAAAATGATCCACCAATGGAAGCAGCTGGCTTCACAGCTCAGGTGATTATCTGGAACCATCCAGGTCAAATCAGTGCTGGATATGCACCTGTGCTGCATTGTCACATAGCTCATATTGCAAGTTTGATGAGCTGAAGGAGAAGATAGATCATCATTCTGGAAAGAAGCTGGAAGATGGTCCCAAGTTCTTGAGATCTGGTGATGCTGCCATTGTTGAGATGGTTCCTGGCAAGCCTATGCGTGTTGAGAGTTTCTCTGACTATCCTCCTCTGGGCCGTTTTGCTGTTCGTGACATGAGACCGATGGTTGCTGTGGGTGTCATCAAAGCAGTGGACAAAAAGACAGCTGGAGCTGGCATGGTCACCAAGTGTGCCCAGAAAGCTCAGAAGCCTAAATGAATATTATTCCCAATACCTGTCACTCCAGTCTTAATCAGCTGTGGAAGAATGGTCTCAGAATGGTTTGTGTCAGTTGACCATTTAAGTTTAATAGTAAAAGACTGGTTAATGATAACAATGCATCGTAAAACCTCCAGAAGGAAAGGAAAATGTCTTGTGGACCATTTGTTCTTTTTTTTCATGTGTGTAGCAATTCTAAGCTATTACTTTTTAAAATCAGTACTTTGTAATGGAAACAACTTGACCAAAAATCTGTCACAGAATTTTGAGACCCATTACAACATGAGTTTAATGAGGAAAAAAAAAAAGCTGTAGTCATCAAGACAGTATGGTACTGGCACAAAAGTAGACACCTAGATCAGTGGAATGGAATAGAACACCCAGAAATGGACCCACAACTATATGGTCAACTAATAGTCAATGAAGCAGGAAAGCGCATCCAGTGAAAACAAAGGCAGTCTCTTCCACAAACGGTGTTGGGGAAACTGGACAGCAACATGCAGGAGAATGAAAGGGACCCCTTTCTTACTCCATGTGCAAAAATAACTCTAAAATGGTTGAAAGACCTAAATGTGAGACAGGAAACGATCAAAATCCTAGAGGAGAGCATAGGCAGTAATCTCTATGACATCAGCCATAGCAGCTTCTTACTAGATATGTCTACTGAGGCAAGCGAAACAAAAGCTAAAATAAGCTATTGGTACTCCTTCAAAATAAAAAGCTTTTGCACGTTGAAGGAAACAATCAACAAAGCTAAAAGGCAACCTGGGGTGCCTGGGTGGCTCAGTCAGTTAAGCATCTGACTCTTGATTTTGGCTCAGGTCATGATCTCAGGATCTTGAGATTGAGCCCCACGTCAGGCTCCACACTCAGTGGGGAGTCTGCTGAAGATTCCCTCTCTCCCTCTCCCTCTGAACCTCACCCCACTCTCCCTCTCTCTCAAATAAATAAATAAATAAATAAATAAATAAATAAATAAGTCCTTAAGAAAACCCAAAAGGCAACCTACTGAATGGGAGGAGATATTTCCAAATGATATATCTGATAAAGAGCTAATATCCAAAATTTATAAAGAATTTACCAAATTCAGCTCCCCAAACAAATAATGCAGTTAAGAAATGTACAGAAGATATGAACAGACTTCTCCAAAGAAGACACCCAGATGGTCAACAGACACATGAAAAGATGCTCAACATCACTGATCATCGGGAAAATCAAACCTACAGTGAGATATCACCCCACACACACCTGTCAGAATCACTGAAACCAACAACACAAAAAACAACAGGTATTGGTGAGGATTGGAGAAGAGGGAACCGTCTTGCACTGTTGGTGGGAATGCAAACTTGTGGAGCCACTGTGGAAGACAGTATGGAGGTTCCTCAGAAAGTTAGAAAATAGAACTACCCTATGATCCAGCAATCACACTACTGGGTATTAACTCAAATAATACAGGAACACTAATTCAAAGGGATACTAATTCAAAGCTGTTCAGCTCCTAGGTAACCATACAAATTCACATATATAAGTACCATTAATGTTAAAGTCTGTACAATATTGTTCATATAGCAAAAAACCTATGTTTATAGCAGCATTATTTACAGTAGCCAAATTATGGAAGCAGCACAAGTATCCATCGATAGATGAATGGATAAAGAAGATGTGGTATATACACACAATGGAATATTATTCAGCCACAAAAAAGGAAGTAATGTTGCCATTTGCAATGCCATGGATGGAGCTGGAGAGTATAATGTTAAGTGAAATAAGTCATTCAGAGAAAGACAAATACCATATGATTTCACTCATATGTGGAATTAAAGAAACACCAATAATGAGAGAGAGAGCGAAAGAAAGAGAGAGAGAGAGAGAAGAGCCAAGAAACAGATTCTTAACTATAGAGAACAAACCAATGGCTATCAGATGGGACGTGGCGGGGGGTGGGAAGGGTGAAATAGGTGATGGGGATTAAGGAGTGCACTTGCTGTGATGAGCACTGAGTCATGAATGGAATTGTTGAATCACTATGCTGTACACCTGAAACTAATATAACATTATATATTAACTATCCTGGAATTAAAATTAAATTAAATTTAATTACATTTAAAAAACACAGCAGGATTTTTGGAAATTGACAAGTTCATTTTAACATGTATATGGAAATGGAAGTAGAGAGAAAGAGCCAATTAATCTTGAAGAAGAAAAGCATAGCTGAAGGGCTCTATAAGAAGAGTTAGCAGAAAGTTGTAATGAAGACATTGTATTATTGGTGCAAGGATAAACAGACAGATGGAATAGACTAAAGAGTCCAGAAACACACATGCACATATATGGTCACTGATGATGTAAATGCCATTGCAGTGAGGTGGGGAAAAGATGGTCTTTTTTTTTTTAAGATTTTATTTATTTATTTGACAGACAAGAGACCACAAGTAGGCAGAGAGGCAGGCAGAGAGAGAGGAGGGAAGCAGGCTCCCCGCTGAGCAGAGAGCCAGATGTGGGGCTCGATCCCAGGACCCTGAGATCATGACCTGAGCCGAAAGCAGAGGCTTTAACCCACTGAGCCACCCAGGCGCCCCAAGATGGTCTTTTCAATAACTTGTGCAGTATCAGTTGTATATCCCTACAGGAAAAAAAAAAAAAAAAAGAATATTCCTCCATTCTCACAAAATGTGAAACAATCCATTTGAGATGTATTCCACATCTAAGTAAGAAATGTAAAATAATAAAGCTTTTAGAAGAAAATACAGGCAGGCAGCTGGTGTGGCTTGCTGGAGCCAGCGTGGGCAATTAGGACTTTGCTCTCTAAATATTGAGGCTCTGGATTCTGATTGTTGATCACAGCTTTTCATGGCCTAGGAGCTGGCAGCTTCTCAGAAAGTTAAACACAGAACTACCATATGACCTAGCAATTCCACTCGTAGGTATATATCCAGAAAATTTGAGAGCAAGGACTCGAACAGAAATTTGTATACCCACGTTCATAGCAGCATTATTGACAGCAGCCAAAAGGTGTAAACAGCCACGTGTCCATCAACTGATGAATCGGTAAATGATTTGTGGTATATGCATGCAATGGAATTTTAATCAGATATTTTAAAAATGAAATTTTGACATATGCCTCAACATGGATGGACCTTGAAAATGTTATGCTAACTAAAATAAGGCAGACACAGTAAAACAAATACTATATTTGTGTTTATACCATATCATGTATTTTGCTTACATGAATTACCTAGAATAGGCAAATTCATACAGGCAAAAAGAGCAGAATAGAGATTGCTAGAGACCAGCAGGAGGAAGAAATGGGGAGGTATTTTTTAATAGGTACAGAGTTTATGTTGGGGATGATGACAAACTTTTTAGCTACAGTTAGTGGTGATGGTGATGGGTACATTGTGAATGTACTTAATACCATGAATTCTATACTTATGAATGGTTAAGATGATAACTATTATGATATATACATTTTACCATGCATTTTTTTTAAATAGTATGATCATTTTGGAGATTTCTCTGGTACTACCTAATAAAGCTGACTGTAGGCAATGTCCTATGTCCTAGCTGTTCAGCTCCTAGGTAACCATACAAATTCACATATATAAGTACCATTAATGTTAAAGTCTGTACAATATTGTTCATATAGCAAAATATGTACTTCTCCAGACAAAAAAATATACCCAAATATTTATAACAAGTAAAATTGATGAATAAATTATACACATTCATATGATAGACTACAACGTAACAATTAAATGATTGAATAACTACCAGACCCAAGAGCATGGATAAAACACAGGAAAATGATGTTGAGTGAAAAGAAGCTAAACACAAAAGACTCTATACCATATGAGTCCATTTACATAAATTTAAAATCAGACAAAACCAGACCATGATGCCAGAGGTGAGGACTGTGGTTACTTTGCAGACGAGGAATGGGGGGTAACCAGCAAGGGGCCCAAGAGGGCCTTGTCGGGAGGTACGTGATATTCTACATTTCAGTCTGAGTGGGGATTGTATAGGTATGGTGTCTTCACTTTGTGAACTTACATGGAGCAACACAATCATGATTTGTATAATTTTTGTATAAGTAAGTGTATTTGAAAAAAATGGGAGAACAGATAGGGGTGTGGTTTGTTGTGGTGGAAAGTGCAAGGGAACTATCCTCTTCCTATGTTATCTTCCGAGGCAGGGATTTTCCTGAGCCCAACAAAATTTAAATGAACCATGAAAATAATAAAATTCCCAAATACCTAATGTTACTGAGGATCTATTTTCTTAACTTTGGAGGAATCTTCCAGACACATATATCCCCAAACCGAGATTCATCTCTTTCTTTTTCCCTTTCTCTTTATTTTAGCATACCGAAAAAACAAAATTTAGTATATTTTTATCGTGAATGGCATGTGTGGTATAAGCCATTTTTGTGATATTCATTTCTCTCAAGTTGTCCCTCTTTCTTGCTTTCCATCTACCAACCTACCCTTTTGTTCCATAGGTGAATAATAAAGTATCTGAAGTGATTTTGAGCCAGTGTTGGAACTAGATAATTCTGGATGTTAAAATTGGTATATTTATCGTTTTGCACTTATTTTTCCACATTGTCCTTGATTTCTTTTATTAACAATCAATGTACTATAATAAATTTATGAAATCACAGGCCTATGTCTTTAAGTTTATAATACCTAATCCTCTTACATTTTGTAAATGTAGCTACATGTTGTTAATTAAACCGCGTGTTCAATTTATACCCACCGCTGAACACTTTAAAATCCTCAGCATCTATATGCTAGATTTTGTTGCTTTTTTCCCTTTCTTTGAGTTTTTATTTAAATTCTAGTTAGTTAACATACAGCGTAATATTAGTTTCAGGGGTAATATTCTGTGTGTGAATTCACATTTATTTTTCTCAATAGATCCACATTTTATTGGTTTCCAGAATTCTTCTTCCTTAACCTTGGAGTAATCTTCCATAAACAAATATCTCTTCGGCTCAAGAGATCACTAACCAAAGATTTACCTTCTTTCTTGATTCCTGCCCTTTATTTTATCATAGTCTAATAAAATAAAATCTGGTACTTTTTATTTGAATAGCATGTGCATTAGAAGCTGATCCTTGTAAAAACCATTTCTGTAAATTTATCTACCTTTCTTGCTATCCACCTGCTAGCCTATCAGTTTATCTCACAAGTGAAAACATAGATGTTTGTATGCAATGATTTTGAACCAGTAATTCTGAACATTGCAATTTGATGTAATTTATTATACCCATGTTCATATTTTCTTGTAGTGCTTGATTTTCTAAATAATTAACATGTTGTAATAAATGTGTAAAATAAATATCCTTTGTTTTTTAATTTGTATAAACCCCACACTGTTGTACTTTGTAGAGTTGTAGGTTGTCAACCAAAGCACGTGACTGATTAAAAGTTTCAAAATCGTCAGCCATTACATGCTAGATTTTATTGCTTCTTCATCTTTTAATGAAAGTTCACTTTCGTGAATTCACATTTGTTTTTCTCATCAGGCCCACATTTTAACAGTTTCCAGAACTGGTACATTTGAGGTTGTAACAGCAAAACCAGTTTTGTTTTTTAGCAAAACCAGTTTTTACACATGACTTCCTTGTTCTATGACCAAATCAGTTTCTATCTGTGGTTCTAGTTCACAGGGAATGGGGTCGGGCTTCTCTTTGCACTCCTCAGTCCAGGGAAAGGCCCTGATCCCAAGGGGGAAGACTCCTATGACAGGCCAGGTTCTGGAGCACTGAGCACAGTACCACTGGCCACTGTGAGGTGGCATGCGTGCATGGAGGACATGCCCATGTTCTCTCTTACAATACCAAACTGCAAGCTGAGCCAGTGCCCACCGCTGAAGGCTGGGTGCTGCCACGTCCCTCTCTCTTCCTGTCTTCTCACTGGAGCTTTGGGGCTGAGTCCTCATCCTTGCGCATTAGGGGTCAGTCGTGGTAAAATGCAGAATGAATCAAAGGAATTCTGCTTCATTCTTGAGCCCACGCCTGTGGGTAGAACCAGAAGCCTCTAAATGGAGGGGTACGGGGAACTAGCCCAGTGAACAATATTCCAAGCCCTTGTGTCTGTGCCTCATTTAGAGAAAGCTCTGGGAGAGGGCAGAGTGGCCGTGCCGGGTAGGAGGAAGATGTCGTCTCGTCCTCTGGACAAACACTAGTCCCGTACTGTCAGATTCTTACCGACAACTCCACACTTTCACATGCCTCTCACCCTACTGCAGATGGGAAACACATGTACCCAAATGTCATAACCCACACTGAAATATCACATGTACCCATTTGAACAGACATGGCCTCGGGTGATGCCATAGTCTCATCCAGAGACCGGCACTTGGTGTTTGCAGGCATGGTTGGCGGACTCAGCCCATGAGAAGATAAGGTAAATTGTCTGGTCAAGGACCCCTGAATTTTCAGTCATTCCCTCACACCTGCTTTTCCATCAGGGGTTCATGCACTAATGTCTGATACCATGAAATCAGTGTTCTTAACCTTAAACTGGTCCCACGTAAGCAGGTTGTCCTCATTTAAGCCTCGTTTTATCTCTCAGCACTTTGTTCTTGACATTTCGATGGTCCAAACTGGCAACACGTCCCATGGTTGAGTTACTGGCGTCTGATATTTTTCAGATAGAATTGGCCACTTCAGGTCATATTTAGTAACTACTCCCACATATGTAAATAATTATCCATTTACTCTGGACATGATGTTACTTCATGTACCTCACATTTTACAGTTATCTGCAACTGGACAACACATAACCCCACTGCCTTTTTGAGAAATGCCTTTTGGCTACCATTAAGTACTAATTGATAAAACTCTGCACATTTCTTATTGTACCTAGCCCCCCAATGCCCCCCTATTGCCCCCCTCCCACTTCCCCCCAAGAAGGATCTGATGATAAAAGGGGTCCAAGAATAACTTTTCCTTGATAACCACTCTCTGAATAAGCCTCACAAGTATGTTAGTAATCAGCTTTTCGGTTAAGCCTGTGTTACCTGCCCCAGGGCTGCCGTTTACCATCGGGAAGCCAACATTTCACTCTCATAAGTTCTCCTCATGTTTGCTTTCCTTGTCTTCCCCAAATAAAATCCACTGTGAGGGGAAACACACACACACCCCCACACCATTACTCAACGGTACCCAAAATGGGGTCATTGTAAATTTTTACCTCCCTCATGTCTCAGGAGAAGGGAGGGGAAGATCTAATGGCAAAACTAACATCAGGATGTTAGGGTAGTTTCATATTAGCATGTAAATGCTAAAATGTGGCTGTTTGTTTCCATTGAGTGTCCTTAGTCCAACACCACTTGCAAAAACGTGCTTGGGATCAAATGATCATGTTTATAAACCTTTTCATGGCTTTGGGACGTTAAATTCTCTATTCCAGAGAGTACTCCAGAGGTTTGACATGATGAATTCCCAATACTAGCAGCAGGGCAACTTCTATCTGGAATTCCTTGTGTTGTCCCTGAGAGGATTCAATTCCTTCCCAGTGCCCCCACGATGGGGAATTCTCCATGGCATGTTACATGAAAGACTTGGTAAAATAGTTCCTTTTTATTTTCTTTCTACAAATACAATGCACACATCAGTGCAGCACATACCTTCACAGTATGTGCTTCCTACGTAGCCACCTAAATGCAGCTGGCTTCAGAACGAGGAGTGTGTTCTTGTTCATGTTTCTTCCCTGTAGCCTTATCACTAGTGAGATCTCAGCTACCAGCTTTTCACCAACAGCAGGGAGTGAGGCAGGACCTCTGCAATCTTGGTTTTTACAAACAGCTCTAAATTTTTTGTGGCCCATGTTGAGAGATGATGGTGATAGAAAGAAAAGGGGGGAACTTCTGGAATTCATTATTTTGTTCACCACCCAGTAAGGTGTGTCACTGGAGAGAGGTGCTCCTTAACTTTTCTTCCTACCCCTTGCCTTTCTGCTTGTCACCCTGCTGTCCTATTTACTGCCCCTCTCCCCCCACCTCTCCCTCGTCTCCCCTGATTCCTCCCTCTCTCTTTGCTACTACTTCTCTCTCCCTCTTTCCTAAGTCTTTTTGGTCCTCGAACTGGTTTTTCTGCTTAGTCTCTCTTTCTCCCTTCCATCCTTTCTCCCATGTTCCATATCTGGGTACCTTTCATCCATCTGCTCTCCCTCCCATATCCCTGTCTGTTTCCCTACTGTCAGGGCCACATGGAGCCACATCTGCAGGAAGATCGTGAATATATACTTTCATATACCAATCCCTCTACCAATTCTTCCATCCTTCCCACTCAGTTTTTCAGTTCATTCATTTATTCGTTTATTCCTCCCACAGACATATTTGAGAGTCCTTTATGTAACAGGCATTGGAATAGGCCCTCAGGACATACAGTGGAGAATAAAACAGACAATGGCAACTTTCACCATGGGGCTTGGGCTGGAACGGGGAGACAGGTGTTTCAGAAAGGCTCTCTCTGATGAATATAAACTTTCGTGACAAATACCGAAGTGGAGGAAGTTTTCAGGTACTAAGAGAAAGGAAAAGAGGAAGAGTAATTTAAATTGGGGATAAAATGGTTGGTCGCCAGAAAATGCCTTCATGAAAAAGTGATAATTAAGTTGAGACCTCAAAAATAAGCATGAGGTAGACAGATGAACCGGAGAGGAAAATGGCCTACCACGTCAGGGTCTCCAGGAATAGCACTCTAAAGTTCCTGAGGCAGTCACAAGTATGATCTCACAGGCCTAAGAGGAGGTCAGAATAGGTCAAGCAACGGGACAGTGGGGATACTTTAGGGTCAGAGTTTGACACAATCTTATTTCCAGCTCATATCACTGTTCTCGTGATTCTTTCAGGCCAGGCCCCTCACTTGTCATTCATTTATTTGATGCTCTTTGTTTGCATTTTCCATTCCAACTCTGTGCCTCTTACAGAGACAAGAAATCCAGTGTGTTTAATATGTATCATTTTCTTTTTGCAACTGAAAAATGCATACAGTGAGACACGTGTTCTTGGTGTACACAGTATTTGATATTTATATTTTATAAATTTGTGAAATGTGTAACATATACCCTCATCCCTTATCTTTTCTTTCTTTTTTATGGCGGCATTGAGTTAAAACTGACATACTGGAGACCCAGCAGACTTAATTAAAGTGCACAGTCTGGGCACGCCTGGGTGGCTCGGTCAGTTGAGCGCCCGACTCTTGGTTTTGGCTCAGGTGGTGATCTCATGGATCAGGGGATTGAGTCCTGCGTTAGGCTCTGCACTCAGCAGGGAGTCTGCTTGAAGATTCTCTCTCTCTGCACGTCATCCCCCTACTCTGGGGCACACACTCCCTCCCTCTCTCTCTCAAAGCAACAAATGTAAATCTTTTAGAGGTAAAGTGTACAGTCTGATGAATTTTGTTATATGTACTTGTGAACCAATCATCATAGTCAAGATAATGAACATATATGTATGTATACGTATGTATGTATGTATGTATATGTATGTACACGTATATATTCATTAAATGTATGTATGTGTATATATACGTATATATTCATTATCTATTCAATACCAACAACCAAAAATATCCTTGTGTGCCTTTGAAAGCCAGCCTGCCCTCCTCATGCCCTTATCACCAGGCGACCATTGAACTGATTTCTGTCCCTATAGATTAATGTTCATTTTCTAGTATTAATAAGTGTAATTATACCACCTGTGTTCTTTTTGGGAGGCGGGGGATCTTCTGCCTTCTTTCTAGTATTATATTTTCAGATTTATTCACGTTGCTGTATATATCAATAATTCATTCCTTTTCAATGGCTTATGACATTGTATGGATATACCACAATTAGATCATGTCCCTGTTGATGGACATTGGTTTGTCTCCGGGGTTTTGTCTTATTAGAAATAAAATTGCAAGCAACATTCATAAGTACACTTTTTGTAGAAATAGATTTTCCTTTTTCTGTGTATACCTTGGAGTGGAATGGCTGGGTTGTATGGGACATGTATATTTAGCTAGATAACTACCAAACTATTTTCTGAAGTGTTTGCATTATTTTACATTTCCACCACCAGTGTATGAGTATTCCAGTTGCTCTGTACCATTTGTTATGGTCAGCTATTTTATTTTAGTCATGCTAGGGTGTCCACTCAGTTTTAAATTGTGGTTTTAATCTGCATTTCCCTAATAATAAATGATGGTGAGCATGTTTCATGTGTCCACTTGCCACCTGTATTACTTCTTTATTGAGGTAGTCTGTTGAAATATTTCGTCCAGGTTTTTAGTTTTTTAGTTGGGTATTTACTTTCTTATGATTGAATTGTAAGAGTTCTTTATAGAGTTGAAACCTGTCCTGTGTTGGATATATATATTTTTCTAAGTACTTCATCCCAGCCTATGACTTTCTCTTTCATTTTCAAAACAGTGACACTTGAATACAAAAAAAAAAAAAATTTTATTTCAGTGAGGTCAAATTTACCCATTTTTTTCTTGTATAGCTTGTGCTTTAGACATCCTATTTTGAAAAACTTTATCCAAATCAAGCACACTATGAAGGTCATAATTTCCTATGTTTCCCTGTAGGATTTTAAGAATTTTAACTCACATTTAGGTTTTCCATCCATTTCAAGTTTGTTTTTGCTTATGGTGTCAAGTAAGAATAGACGTCTCTCTTTCCTCCTTCCTTTCCTTTTCTTTCTTTCTTTCTGTCCTTCTTTCTTTCTTTCATCTTTCTTTCTTTCTCTTTTCTTTCTTTTTTTAAATTAAAAAATTTTTTATTATGTTATATTTGTCACCATACCGTACATCATTAGTTTTTGATGAAGTGTTCCATGATTCATTGTTTGTGTATAGCACTCAGTGCTCCAGGCAATTTGCGCCTTCCTTAATACCCATCACCGGGCTCACCCATCCCCTCACCCTCCTCCTTCTAAAACCCTCAGTTTGTTTCCTGGAGTCCATAGTCTCTCATGGTTCATCTCACCTCCGATTTCTCTCTCTCCCTCTCTCTCTCTCTCTCTCTCTCTCTCTCTCTCTCTCGCATATGGCTATTTCATCTTCTCCACCACAACGATTTGAAAATATTATTTTTTCCCCATTGAATATCCTTGGCACATTTTTGAAGGAGCAATTGACTATATACTTGTGTGTATTTGTACCTGGAATCACTATCATGCTCCATTGTCCTGTCGTCAATCCCTATGTCAGCAGCAAACTCTCTTGATTATTGTAGCTTCGTAATAAGTGTTGATTTTTTTTTCTTTTTTAAGTTTTTATTTAAATTCCAGTTAGGTAACACAGAGGGCAGTATTTGTTGCAGGTGTACAACATAGGGATTCAACAGTTCCATACAACTCCCGATGCTCATCACAAGGAGCGCCCTCCTTAATCCAGATCACCTAAAAAATAAAAATGTTGAAATCTGACAGTATAAATCTTTCGATTTGGTTTTTCTTTTCCAAAATTGTTTTAACCGTTCTAGGTGTTCTTCATTTCCTTATAAATTTCAGAATCCGTTTGTCAATTCCTACCAAAACCCTGATGGGATTCTTACCGAGACTGTGCTGAGTCTATTGAATTTGCAGAGATTTAACTCTCTAACAATATGTGGTCTTTGGTGTCATTAACATAGTATATCTCTGCATTTATTTAGGTCTTCTTTAATAATTTTAATTGTTTTCAGCAATATTTTAATGTTTTCAGGTAAAATGTTGCACGTGTTTTGTCAGATATGTACCTAAACAATTCATAGTTTTAGGCTATTGTAAACGGTATTTTTGCTCTTGCAAATGGTATTTTAAATTTCATTTTCTCGATTACTTATTTTTGTTGCATAAAACTCCATTGATTACAATAAAGTTATTGATAATATGCACTTATAAACTTTAAAAGAAAGATCCTTCATGACAATTTTCTCATTCCTGATATTGGTAACTCATGTCCTCCCTCTTGTATTCCCTTAATCATTCTAGATAAAGGCTTATCAATTGTATTGATACTCTTTTTTAAAAAAGATTTTATGTATTTCTTTGAGACCCACCCACACAGAGAGAGAGAGAGAGAGAGAGAGAAGGAGCAGGGGGAGCAAAGGGAGAAGGAGAAACAGGAGCAGAGGGAGAGAGAGAAACAGACTCCCTGCTGAGCAGGGAGCCCAATGCCAGGCTGAGGCTCTATCCCGGGACTCCCAGGATCATGACCTGAACCACAGGCAGATGTTTTGCTGACTGAGCCACCCAGGCACCCCGATTGTATGGCTATTCTTAGAGATCAGATTTAAAGTCTTTTATTTTCTCTATTGTCTAGTTCAGTGACTTCTGCACTTTCCCTTGTTTCCTTTCTTCCGCTCTTTTGGTCTCCATTGTTTCTGCATTTTTGTTTCTAAGTACTGAAGTTAAGGCCATTGGTTTGAATTCCTGTTTTTATATATAGGCATTTTTGTTCTATAAATTTGTTTCTAAGGACTGCTGTAAGTGCAGCCTACTAATTTTAGTAAGTTGTACTTTAATTTTCATTCAGTTCAAATTATTTTCTAAATTTCTTTTTTATTTCCTCTTTCACCCATCTGTTATTGAAGAATGTATTCCATATTTTCCAAGTATTTTTGAAATGTTACAGATACATTTGTGTTATCTACTTCTAATTTAATCCCACTGTCCTCTAGGAAAATCTTTCGGGTGATGCTAATCCTGTCAAATGTAGTAAGACTTATTTGTGGCCTGGAGTATACTGTCTATCTTGGTCAATTTTCATGTGCATGTGAAAGTGGTGTGTGTTCTTTGCTGGGGAGAGTGTCCTAAGATGTTAACTAGATTAATTTGGGTGATAGTGTTTTTCAGTCTATACGCTTACTTTTTCGTCAATTTGTTCAGTTGTTGAGAGGAAAGACTTAAAATCTCTGACCCTAACTAATTGTGAATCGTTCTCTCTTTCATGCATTTCCAAACTCTGTTTATAGGTGTATAAACATTTAGAATTTTTACGTCTACCTGATGAATTGGCCGTTTTAGCCAATTACCAATATAAAGGATCTTCTTATATATGATCCTCTCTGTCCCTGCTGATATATTTTGTTCTGAAATCCGCTTTGTCTGCTATTACTATATCCAGTACAGCTTTGTTATAATTACTGCTAGCATGATCTATCTTTTCCCATCCTTTTACTTTTAACCTCTGTGCACCTTTATATTTAAAATGGGATTTACACAGCGTATAGCTGGATCTTGTTTTTAAAATCCATGTCCTGTGTCATCAGGGAAATACAAACTAGAACAGTGAGATACCCCTGCACACCTATGAAAATGGCCCAAATCCAGAACGGTGGCAATACCAAATGCCGGCGGGGATGGGGAGCAACAGGAACTCTCCTTCATTGCTGGTAGGAATGCAAAATAGTAAGAACACTTTGGAAGACAGTTTGACAGTTTCTTACAAAACTAAATCTACTCGGACCATACAGTACAGCTATATGGATCATTTCTTGGTATTTACCCAAATGAGCTGAAAATGTATGTCCACACAAAAATCTCACATGTATGTTTATACCAGCTTCATTCATAATTGCTAAAACTTGGAAACAACCAAGATGTCCTTCAGTAAGTGAATGAGTAAATGAACTGTGGCACACCCAGACAATGGAACAGTATTCAGCACGAAAAAGAAACAAGCCGTCAAGCCATGAAAAGACATGTAGGAAACTTACTTAAATGCATATGACTCGCTGAAAGAAGCCAATCTGAAATGGCTACATACTGCATGATTCCAGCTACACGACATTCCGAAAAAGGCAAAACTATGCAAACAGTGCTAAAAAAAAAAAAATCAGTAGTTGCTTGTGGTCAAGGGGGAGAGAGAGAGGAGTTTTTATGTGGAGCACAGAGGATTTGGGGTGGGGGTGGGGGGCGGCAGTGAAAGAATTCTGTATGATACTATAATGGTGGATACATATCATTATATATTTGTTCAAACCTACAGAATGCACAAAACCAACAGTAAACACTGATGTAAATTGTGGACTTTGGGTGATAATGATGTATGGATGTAGATTCATTGATTGTAAGAAGTATACCTGTCTGGTGCAGGATGTTGGTAGTCGGGGACGCTGTGTCTGTTTTGGGCAAGAGGTTTATGGGATGGTTCTGTACTTCCTGCTCAATTTTGCTGTGAACATAAAAGTGCTCTAAAAAATAAAGTCCATTTTAAGTAAAAGGACTCCAAATTGTCA
Organism: Meles meles; assembly: GCF_922984935.1. Lineage (NCBI taxonomy): Eukaryota > Metazoa > Chordata > Mammalia > Carnivora > Mustelidae > Meles > Meles meles. The sequence goes on along the minus strand of NC_060087.1, from coordinate 45,752,373 downwards.
ATCTCTACATTTTAATTGGTGAATTAGGCCATTTGTATTTAATACCGTTATCGATATGGTTGGATTTAAAGCTATCATGCTACTTGCTCATCTATTGTCTTATTGTTTTCCTCTTTTAGGATTTATTTCAAATTAAGTTAGGAGGTGCCTGGGTGATTCAGTCGGTTAAGGGTCCAACTCTTGATTTCGGCTCAGGTCATGATCTCAGGGTCATGAGATCCAGCCCTGTGTGAGGCTCCATGCTGGTTGTGGAGCCTGCTTCAGATGCTCTCTCTCCCCCTCTCTCTGCCCCTCCCCCTTCCCAAGCTCTCTCTCTCTCTCTCTCTCTCTCTCTCTCTCAGAATGAATGAATGAATAGTGAAGTGAGCATTTCATGATATCATTGATCACCCATGTAGGCTTATTAACCATAATTTTTTGGATAAGTCCATTTGGGTTTATACTTGACCCTTCGTTAACTTGCCTCGGTCTACCGTCAAATAATATTGTACTACTTCACCTGTAGAATTAGAGTCTTACCACAGTATACTTACATTCCCCCAGTCCCTGTGTTATTATTGTCCAAGAAATTAATAATTTCACATAATTTATACTCCACAATGCATTGTTAGGAATTTCTGTTTACACTGAATTAATTCATAGGGAATTTTTCTAAAAAATAAACATTCTATTACTATCATCATATTTAGCATCTCCAGTATTGATTGTTCATTTTTATAGAACATATTTACATTTACTGCCATTTTACTTGTACCTGAAAGGCATCCTTTAATATTTCTCATAGGGCATACCTAATGATGATGAATTATTTCAACGCTGGTAAGTATGAATAAAACTTTTAATTCAACTTCACTTTTTAAAAAAATATTTTTATTTATTTATTTTAGAGTGAGGGAGTGCAAGAGTACAAGAGGATGAGCAGGGGGAGGGGCAGAGGGAGAAGCAGACTCCCCGCTGAGCAGGGAGCCCAAGGCTGGGCTCAATCCCAGGACCCTGGGATCATGACCTGAGCTGAAGGCAGAAGCTTAGGGGACTGAGCCACCCAGGCACCCTCCACTTCACTTTATAAAGATATCCATTGAGTACAAAATTCTGAGTTGAAAGTAATTAATTATTTCACTATTATACAGATGGTATGCCACTTTCTTATAACTTGCACTGCTTCTGATGAGAAGTTCTCTGTAATTCTTACCTCTGGTCCTGAATGATTCTATATTTTTTCTGGTCTCCCACTTCCTTAGGAGTGAGGGGGATCAGACTGGAAGAATGTCATGAATACACACTATGCGATATCTGTGCCTAGTCCCTTTGGTAGATCTTCGATGCATGCACAGCAAAGTAAACACTTCTTAAAGCCATTCAGTGAAAAAAAAATTCAGATTTAAGAAAAATGTTATACCATCGTGCCTCTAGCCATGATGGGTTTACAGGAACCCGATTTACTCTCCCACCTAAATATCCGTAAACCAAAACAATTATTATGTTTTTGTTTTTGTTTTTTAAGATTTTATTTATTTATTTACAGACAGAAATCACAAGTTGGCAGAGAGGCGGGGGGGGGGGGGGAAGCAGGCTCCCTGCTGAGCAGAGAGCCCGATATGGGGCTCGATCCCAGGACCCTGAGACCAGGACCTGAGCTGAAGGCAGAGGCTTTAACCCACTGAGCCACCCAGGCGCCCCAACAATTATTATGTTTTACCTCACGGCACCACAGGCAACACAGGACAGTGATCCCCGAGAGAAGGGAAACTAACATGGAGAGCCCTCAGATTGCCCAACTCCTCCAACTTCTTGCCTGGGTAGAGTTTACAGGCTGCAGCACGGGGAGATTGGAAACAAACAGAGCCCAGTGGAGGACCCGAGTGAAGGAGACAGAGTTGAGAATTCTGAGAGGCCAACATGACTAGAATTTGCTGGAAGGAAGGGAGGGGAGAGCCACACGGAGAGGTAGTTCCAGAGAGCTGCGGAGGTTTCATCAGGGTGCAGTGCATGAGCAAGGGGGAGTGGTGGTAGGGACTTCCATTTTCTGCAGTGAGCAGTTGTGTGGGTAATGGTGCCACTTACTGAGGTGGTGAAGATGGGAATTTTAAAAACAAGAGAGACAGGGAGTGTGAGTGTGTAGGAGGAGGAGGTTTACCAAGTGACTGGTTCTAGACAGACTCACTATGAAGAGTCCTCGAGACATCCATGCAGAGATGTCAGGTATGAGAATGAATAGACGGCTCTGGGTCTCAAAGGTGAAGTTCAAACTGGGGCTGTAGATTTTGGAGTTATTAGCATATTAGCATAAATAGTTATATAACACACACACACAGAGAGAGAGAGAGAGAGAGAGAGAGAGGCAGGCTTATATAAAAACAAATGTAATGAAAGCCCACATCATCAGAAAAAAGATGTAGCTGTATGTGGTGATGGATGTTAACTGGACTTACTGCGGTGATCATCTCATAATAGATAAAAATTTTGAATCATTATGTTGTACACCTGAAGCTAACATAAGGTTAGTTGTCAATTATATCTCAATTTTAAAAAGGAGAAAGCAAGAAAAAACTAAATAATAAAGCAAATAGCAAAACGAATATAAGAGTCCACTATGGCTTTTGTAAAAAGCACAGGTTCAGTTTGAGATGGGAACATAGTATTTTCTACTAGCACTGAGCAATCTGTCAAGGCTTTCATTTCTAGGGTCTGGTCACCTCCCACGGAAACGTGTTACACAGGAAGGGCTGAAGAGACGCAGGCTGCTGACAGCGGAGGTTGCTATGCAACAGCTGAGGAAAGCCATCCAACCAGCCAGAACTGATATTGGTCACTGGAGAGTAAAAGCTGTGGTCCTAGCAATAGCTTCCATTCATGCACAGGAGTCCTGGAGAGGCCGACTTTAAAAACAAATATAAAAGCCCACCATGGTTTTTGTAAAAAGCACAGGTCCAATCGGAGTTGGAAACATAGCATCTTCTCCCTCCAAAGCAGTTCCTCCAGTCATTCTGGAAGCATAGCAGCCTGGGTTGGGTTGGATAAGTAAGTGCTTCCTGTGCTTCCCATTTTTGCATATTGAGAAACCGGGCTCAGAGATGTCCAGCGACCTGGGCGGGTTCACACAGCTAGCAACGGACCGGCCAGGCACTCCATCCCTGGAGATCTGAAGACCAGCCCAGCTTCTTTCCACAAGACCACAGCTGCCCCAAGCCCCTGCCCTGGAAGGAACCCCAGGGCAAACACTGACTCTGAATCGGGGCTCGCCATGGCTCAGACACACAAGAGCCTGATTGTCCTGGCTGCTCCAGCAGGCACCAGGAAGGCCTCAGGGGCAGCCTGTTTGTGTCACTCACAGCGAAGAGGCCTGACAGTTGGGGCAGGGAGTGGATCCCGAGGAGCAATTCTCACACCTGGATGGACCCACCTAGAGTAGGCAAGCGGTGTCTCTACCTGTGTCCTGGATGCAGAGCATGAGCTTGGGTCTCAGAGAGCACAAACATCGCTTGTTTGGGACAGATGTTGGCAGGGCAGAAGAGGTGTTTGTGTGTGGGTGGGTGGGTGGGTGGTTTGGGAGGAGTAGATCTGTCGCTCAAACTGGAGAGGGGAGCCTGCCTCCGTCCCCAGGCCAGCACTACTGGGACATGGGGTTTGGAGTCGGGGAGATTCAGGCCCACATTTTGCATTTTCTGTTGACTGGCTCTGTGGCCTTAGCTGTTCCTGCGGTGTGTCTGTGCCTCAGCTTTCTGATCTGTAAAATGGGGATGCTGACATCTGCCTCCCAGGGCTGCTGTGAGAAGAAGACCAGCCCCAGCACCAAGAGTGCTGTGGTGCCCAAGCCGCATTAAGAGCAGCTGGGGAGGGGCGCCTGGGTGGCTCAGTGGGTTAAGCCTCTGCCTTCGGCTCAGGTCATGACCCCAGAGTCCTGGGATCGAGCCCCAGAGCCCCATATCGGGCTCCCTGCTCGGCGAGAAGACTGCTTCTCCCTCTCCCACTCCTCCTGCTTGTATTCCCTTTCTCGCTGTGTCTCTCTGTGTCAAATAAGTAAAGAAAATCTCAAAAAAAAAAAAAAAAAAAAAGAGTAGCTGGGGAAGCAAATGTTCCCAGGGTGTCTGGGGGCCACAGAGATGGATAGTGCTGGGGAACACAAAGGCAAGTGGCATCCCCTGGCCATTTCCATTCCCTTTGTTGCAGTTAGAGACCCAGCTAGAGACCTCTGTGTCTCTGACCTAAGGGTCATGCTGGGGAAGCCAGGCATAGTGTACCTCAGACCACACTGGAGGAGCTTAGCGGGAACCGGGAGGGCAGGGAAGAGAAGTGCGAGGATGAAGGGTAGAGGATTGGGTGGTCCAAGGGCACCACAGGCTGTGAGTGCGCGCGCCTCCGGTCAGAGGAGGGGTGAGGGGTATCTGAAGGGAAGGAGAAAAAGCCCCCCAACCCGCCCACCCACTCGCGGAATCGCATGCGCACTGGGGACCTGGTGGAGAGGGCTTTTGTTGGGAAAGCGGGCGGGCTGGAGGGGTCCGCGCATGCGCAGGCTGCCCGGCCGCGGGGGGTGCGAGGAGAAAAGGGGCGGGGTGGTCGGAGCTGCTGTGCTGGCAGCAGCAGGCGAGGGCGCGGCTGCGGGGTTCCTGGTGCTGAGGACGGACGCCATTGGAGCCCCAGGGAAGGTAAGGACCCAGCTGCCTCAGAGCGGACCGGGAGAGGGCGAGTGGAACCCGGCACGTTGCGCCCTCCCCACCCCCACACCCGGATCTGAACAAAGCCTAGGCACTCAGAACCCGACCCCTCTTAGACCCACGGTCTAGGTGGGACCCTCGCCGCCCTCTCCCGGCCGGAGACGCAGGACTCTGATCCGAGCGCTACTTACACCGGAGCCTAGGATCCGAACCCGTTCAGCAGACCCGTGTGCTGCCTGCTGAGCTTCCTTAGAGAGGCGGCCCTACCCCCACCCCAACCACTCCTAGATCACTCCCAACCAGCTGACCCCGTTGCCCCTTTCCTGGAGTTGCAGTCCTGGGGTTTGAGACCTCCAGCGCTCCAATCCATGCCTCACCTGGCCCGAGCCCCTAACGCCCCCCACCCGCCCCCACCCCTTAGAGTTCCTCCTGTATGAGCCCAACCCAGACCTGAATCAGCTGAATGCCCCCGCCTGGACCTAGCCAGAGGGTCTCTGGATTCAGTTTCCCATAAGCTTTTCCGGGCCCCTGTTGTCTAAGCCCTCTTGTGTCATCTGCTCCCCTTTCATCGTTAAATCAAAGCCCTTTGTTTCTCCTTGTCTCCATGCACACCCCTGTGGGACTCTTCAGACACAAGCCCGCCAGTCCACCCCCTATTCAAATCTAGCCGCTGGGATGGAGAGCCTGCCCATCCTAAACTCCCCTTTAAGTGCCGGGTCTCCTCTGACCACCTCTCTCCCTCTCCTAGAGCTCTGTCTCTGACAGACTCTAACCCAACAGATACCCCCTACCGAGCCCCCGCCTCCTCCCCCCACCCCCCGCCTTGTACTGCCTAGTAACCTGATGATTGCCGACGCCTCCCCCCGCCCACCTCCTGAGAGATCTCACCTCCGACTGGATCCCGCCCCCTCCCCTTCCCCCTGAAGAGGCCTTACCCTCCCTCCCAGGCTGAGCTCTCTTTTCCTTGGGACCCCCAGCATGGCTGAGGGAAGCTACCGCGTGGAGTCGGAAGCCTACAACGTTGAAGACATGGATGAGGGTAGTGATGAAGTCGGGGAGGAGGAGATGGTTGAAGGAAACGACTATGAAGAGTTCGGTGCTTTTGGAGGCTACGGCACCCTCACCAGCTTTGACATCCGTATCCTCAGAGCCTTTGGGAGCTTGGGTCCAGGCCTTCGCATCTTATCGGTGAGGCCCCTTGGGGGCAACCTGCTAGCCCTGGGCCTTCTGCCCCCTCCCCCATGAAGCTGCTGGGGAGGGGAGGGGCGGTGGATGAAAGGGAGGGTTGAGGGGCGGGGGAATGCCCAGCTTCCCCAGCCCTCCCTCTCCTGCTCAGAGAAAGGGGGCTTGGGAAGGTTTGGGGGGCGGGGTGGGAGCTGGCTGCAGGGAGGAGGCTGGCCAGCACAGGGAAGCATCATGGGAGCACACAGAACTGTCTGCCTTCCCCTACCCTTCTCTCTGACTTTACAGAATGAGCCCTGGGAACTGGAAAACCCTATGCTGGCTAGGACTCTGATGGAGGCATTTCAGCTGGATCCAGAAACACTTGCCAATGAGGCTGCTGCCCGTGCTGCCAACGTAGCCCGCGCAGCCGCCTCCAACCGTGCTGCTAGGGCCGCCGCAGCTGCTGCCCGTGCCACCTATAATCAGGTGGTCGCTAACCGCCCGGTGGCCACCGACCAGGCTTCAGGAGAAGATACCCAGCCCATGACCTATGCGGCCCAGGCTCAGGCAGCTGCCCCCGAGACAACCCGTGCTGCTCCATTGCCCCCTTCCTCCCAGCTGCTAGTCAACAGTGAGATGGCCGCCCCGGGGGCTCCGGCAGTGTCCACTCAGCCCCAGCCAGTCTCCCAGGCCCAAGAGGCCGCTACCGAGGGCCCCAGTACCGCCTGTGCTTTGGCTCAGGCTCCATGTGCTAGTGAGATGGAGGCCACCCGGCCCAAGACAGCTTTCCTGGGTCAGAACGATGTCTTTGATTTCACCCAGCCAGCAGGTGTCAGTGGCATGGCCTTTCCACGCCCCAAGAGACCCGCCCTGGCCCAAGAGGCTGCCCCAGAGGGCCCCAGTGCTGCCTCCTCGGGGGTGCCCCAGGCAGCACCTGCCAGGGAGGGGGCAGCCACCCGGCCCAAGACGACCAAGTCCGGAAAGGCTCTCGCCAAGACACGGTGGGTGGAGCCTCAGAATGCCGTGCCAGCAGCTGCCACCAAGGCCAAGGTGGCCCCGAGCATCCCTGAGCCCGAGGGTGCAGCTGCCACCGCTCAGCCCAGTGCTGAGCCCTGGGTCAGGATGGGAGGCAAGAGGACCAAGAAGGTGAGACCTCCCTGCTATCTCCAATCCCCCCCTTGCTCCCCTCCGTTCTCTGCTCAGTCCTCATCCCTGCCCCCCTCCTCCTCCCCCATCCCCTCCCCTCCCCTCCCCTCTCCCCTTCTCTCAGCTTGTGCATGTTTGTCCAGCCCAAGTGCAATAGCGTGCTTTGACTGCACAAAGTCTCTGCCCTCAGGCCTGGAGGGAGGAGAGGTTGGCTCAGTGCCGGTCACGTAGTAAGCACTCAGCACACGTCATCTGCTGTTTGTACTACTTGATTTCCAAGCACCTGCTCTGGTTAAGATGTGTGCTGGGCACTTTTGCACGGCGAACCTGGTAGCCCTGGGTCTCTCCTCCCTCTCGCGCTGTAGTCCAAGCACCTGGATGATGAATATGAGAGCAGCGAGGAGGAGAGAGAGCCTCCTGCGGTCCCACCGACCTGGAGAGCGTCGCAGCCCCCATTGACGGTGCGGGCTCAGATGGCTCCCCGGCCCCCAGTGGCCCTGAGGTCCCAGGTACCCTCAAGACACGTACTGTGCTTGCCACCCCGCAACGTGACCCTTCTGCAGGAGAGGGTAAGAAACCTGCCTTTCCCCCATCTCCCACCTCTCCTCTTCTGTGGGCCAGTTCTTGGAGGTCACCCATGTCCTGATCTCCCTGTGCGCTGCTCCTTCTCCAGGCGAATAAGTTGGTGAAATATCTGATGATTAAGGACTACAAGAAGATCCCCATCAAGCGCTCAGGTAGGCAAGCCAGGCCCCCTCCCGGAGCTCTGCCCTTCCATTGTCCCATCTGGCATCAGAGGCCTCCACCCAGCATGCCCAGCTGATCGCCGCATTTGCACAGTAAGGGGGGTGGGGGTGGGGTCCCCAACGGTGCTCCCCTCAGCAGGGCTGACCGAGGGGCTGCTGCAGCTCTTAGGCCCCTGCTCAGCCCAGGTGCTCTCTCCACCTCTCTCACCTCCTGCAGACATGATGAAGGATGTCATCCGAGAATACGACGAACATTTCCCCGAGATCATTGAACGAGCAACATACACCCTGGAAAAGGTGGGCGAGTGCCTGGGCAGCTCATGGTGGTGCCAGAGCTGCAGGGGAGCCTTGAGCCCTGCAGCTCCTTGAGGCCCCCTTTCAGTACTACCTGCTCTGGGAAAGCTTCCCTAGCTTCTCCTCCTGGGAGCACCCACTGCATACTTCCTTCCCCGGAGGGTCCCTCTCCCCCGGGTTCTTTCAGTGTCCCTTGTCTCCTGAAGTGGGTCCTGTTGCTTTGGCCAGTGCCAGAGCTCCCACAAGGCAGTCCCTCTGCAGCCTCTCTTCTTGAGTCTTCCCCATGACTTCGGGGTCCCTGCTGAGGGAAACTTCTAACGGGGAACGGAGGGACTGCCTGCAGGACAGGCAGTGTGGCTCTCTGCTCTCATGCTGTTTCCTCCCCCATGTAGAAGTTTGGGATCCACCTGAAGGAAATTGACAAGGAAGAACACCTGTACATTCTCGTGTGCACACGGGACTCCTCAGCTCGTCTCCTGGGAAAGTAAGAAAGGGCAAGAGGGTTGGGGCCTTCCTCACTGGTGCCTCCCCCTCCCCTTCTTCTCAGAGAAATGGGAAAACAGGGCCTTGGTGCCTGGCACAGCTCCCACCCACCATTAGTGGTGCCCAGTGATTAGGGGGTGAAAGGGGAAGTGGCCTGGAGTGAAGCCTTGCTGCTCGCAGGGCTCCCCCCTCCCCCCACCCCACCCCCCCACCCCCACTACCACACCACCCCGTCTTCCCAGGAAAGCAGGCTCCTTGTTGCCCGCCTCTTCCTGCTACATGCCTGGTCTGGGCTTGGCAGAGTGATCCTGGGGGAAGGAGGCTTCCCATCCAGTGTAACTCCTGATGCTCAAAGGGCAGGGGAGGTCTGGATGCCCCCTCTAGACACACTGTTGCCAAGTGGTTGCTCCCCGCCTGAACCCACGTGTTTGCATCCCCGTTTGAGGCCTGAAGCGATTCGGTCTCAGACAGAGGAATGAATGGTCTGGATGAGAGAGCAAGCCATATGTAGAGTGGGAAGAGCCACCTGGTCGCCCAGCCATCCGGGAAGAGCTAGTTGGGTGAGCCAGCCCTAGTCCCTGGGGGCAAACGGCTGCTGGACAGGATCTCTCTTTCTACACCTTTAGGACCAAGGACACTCCCAGGCTGAGCCTCCTCTTGGTGATTCTGGGAGTCATTTTCATGAATGGCAACCGTGCCAGCGAGGGTGAGTGGCTGGGTCCGCAGCTGGGGGGTTGCCCGCAGTCAGCTTCGTGTGCTGAAGTCTCGTGGCTCTTCTCCCCTCACAGCTGTCCTCTGGGAGGCACTGCGCAAGATGGGACTGCGCCCTGGGTATGATTGGGCTCTCGGCTTCCGCCCCTCAGCGTTGCCCTTGGGCACCAGTGGCCCTGGGATGGGATTAGCTTGGGGGCCTAGTGTAGGGGAGTGGACGTCCTGGCCTGGGTAGGGCGCAGAAGGTCTCACCAGGGTGCATGGAGAAATGGTCCCGAACTCTCAGCCCCTCTCTGCTCCATGTCCCCTCTCTGTCCCCGGATGAGATCCAAGAGAACCCATCAGAATTAGGGGTTCCAGTCACAGCCTTGCCTAGGGCATCCCTGACATGTGTGGCCCTGTTGACCCCTGCTGCCATCCCAGGCCTCCACGGGGATGCCCCTGCCCCCTCCCCCACTACCGGCTGGGAAGCTCTCCGCCCCGCTAGGGAGTGCTCCTGCCCCCATCTGGGCACTGCCACTGTCTATAGTTATGGATTCCTTTCCTGGCCTTCAGGGTGAGGCACCCATTCCTTGGAGATCTGAGGAAGCTCATTACAGAGGATTTTGTGAAGCAGAAGTAAGTAGTGGCCAAGTTAACTTCGTCTCACACTCATGCATTCCTCGTGGGCTGGTCTGGCTGCGCAAGCCATTCCCCGTGCCAGATCTTGGCACCAGAGGAATAGGTGTCTCTGGTGTGAGGGTGGGCGGGGTATGTGAGTGTTGGCAGGGAGTAGAATTCCAGCGCAGCCTTGGGGAAAAGGAGTCGAAGTTGACAGAGTGTTAGAACCACCCTGCCATTTGGTACCTGCCCCGCGGGCTGCAGGAGAATTTCTCCTGCTTTCCATCCCAGGAACCTGGGCCTCAGAGAGCAGAAGTCTGAGTATGGCCCTGGCTAGTAAGGGGCCCATTGGGTCCTGGAGCCCCATGCTCCAAACGTTCTGGTGAGGCCCACACTGTCCTAGGTCCTTGGAGAACACACAGGTGCACTCACACAGGCACACTTGCCCATGCACACGTGCACGCAGACGCGCGCAGGCGCGCACACGCAGAGTGGAGAGCATGCACAGAGTGTGCCGCTTTTCTCCCCTTTACCATCCTCTTCTATGGTGGACTGTCCCAGGGTTCCACTAGGCCGTGGGTGGGGGCCTGGGATGGAGTGTGCTCATAGCAGGGGGCCTGAAGAAGTGGCTCCTGTGCTTACAACACACCCGACGGGAATCTGGGTTCATTGTGACAAGGGGCGTGAAACTTGTGGCCTTCCTATGAACAGATACCTGACACGTGTCCCACCCCGCACCTCGACGTGGCTTCTTTGTAGGCCTCAGTCCTGGAGGCAGAAACCCCAGGAGTGAGCGTGGGAGTGAGGCATGGGCTGGAGGGCCGGGAAGGTCCTCCCTCAGGAGCTGAGCTGCAGTATCAGGGCTGGGGAGGGGCTGGCTACCTGGGAGCCCTTGGTGCAGCGACAGGTCTGCCTGGCTGGAAGCAAACGCTTCTCTTCCTCTTGCACTGAGGTACCTGGAATACAAGAAGATCCCCAATAGCAGCCCACCCGAGTACGAATTCCTCTGGGGCCTGCGAGCCCGTCACGAGACCAGCAAGATGAGGGTGCTGAGATTCATCGCCCAGGTAACAGAGAGCCTCTGTTTGGGGCCCGGCGGTGGGGTGTGACTTTGGTACTTGCCATACCTTCTCTGGTTCTTGGCTCTGGCCTCCTCCTCAGGCCGTTGGTCCAGTGAGGGTCCGGACAGGTTCCTAAGTCGGTAACTTAGGCAAGTTCACAGGTGTCGTAAGTGTGAGGGATGGGGTGAGGTCCCGGGGCTGGCACGGAGTCATAGGAGAGTCGGATTCCAGCGGTCTTGACTTTTATTTTTTTTAAAGATTTTATTTATTTATTTGACAGACAGAGATCACAAGTAGGCAGGGCAGCAGGCAGAGAGAGAGGAAGCAGGCTCCCCGCTGAGCAGAGAGCCTGATGCGGGGCTCGATCCCAAGACCCTGGGATCACAACGTGAGCCGAAGGCAGAGGCTTTAACCCACTGAGCCACCCAGGGCGCCCCTGGTCTTGACTTTTGTCATGACCGTGCACCGCCCACGGGAGGGTGGATGGCCAGAAGCAGGCGCTCAGTGAACGTGGGGTAGTTGTGTGTGTTGCGGGGGAGGGTAGCTGTGTGGATGTCGTCTGTTACTCTACTGCAGAATCAGAACCGAGACCCCCGGGAATGGAAGGCTCATTTCCTGGAGGCTGTGGATGATGCTTTCAAGACGATGGACGTGGATATGGCTGAGGAACATGCCAGGGCCCAGATGAGAGCCCAGATGAACATCGGGGATGAAGCTCTGATTGGACGCTGGAGCTGGGATGACATACAGGTGGAGCTACTGACCTGGGATGAGGACGGAGATTTTGGCGACGCCTGGGCCAGGATTCCCTTCGCTTTCTGGGCCAGATACCATCAGTACATCCTGAATAGCAACCGTGCCAACCGGAGGGCCACTTGGAGAGCTGGCGTCAGCAGTGGCACTAACGGTGCGGCCAGCACCAGCATTCTAGATGGGCCCAGCACCAGCTCCACCATCCGGACCAGAAATGCCGCCAGAACGAGTGCCAGCTTCTTCTCCTGGATCCAGTGAGCTTTTCGGTGGCTACATGAAACTCCGAAGGAGGGGGTGGGAAGGGGCTGTGAGAAGTCAGGTCGGCGGGTGGGGGGGCAGGCCTGGGTGCAGGGTTGGGGAACAAAGAGTTGTGAGAGACACTCGTTTTGTTCTTTGCGCCCCTTCCCCTCTCACGTCTATTGATAGTCCTGTTTCAGCTTTTGTCTCGTGTTACAGACAGCGCTGATGAGCCGCAGCAGTCCCTCACCGAGCCAGAGTGCCTCCTCGGATCCCTCCTTAACACAGCACTCTAGGCAGCTTCTACCAGCCCATCCAAGGTGGCATGCAAGATGAAGCTCTCTTTCCCTTCCTGCTTTTGTTGTGTGCTTTTGTCGTGCGCTTTTGTTGTGTTTCCATGTTTTGGGTATCCGTGTTCCAGTAAAGTTGCAAAATTATTTGGGACGTTTCCTCCTTTATTTGCTCATGTACCTGTGCCCGTGGTGCTCTGAGTGGCACGTGGTTGGGGGCTGTGACCTAGACACTACCCGCCTCTGCCTGGAAGGCAGCAGGTGTGGGGAGGGTGCTGGGGAGATGTGGAGAGGTGCCAGCTGAGTGTCAAGACCATGAGTTTCGAGAGGCTCCAGTCCGCAGAGTGACATGATTTCCTACGTGGTACAACCCCAGTTAAGACGTCATGGGTGGGGGAGGCGGCAGGAAAAGGGATGGAGTGGGAGGCTGTGGGCTGGTGCCGCTGTCCCTCCCGCCAAGGAACAGGGCCCACCTCCTCCTCCCCATCTTTGGAGGTGCCATCTTGGAACCCTTCCCTCACCCCCCACACAACTTCAGCACCTCATCCCTCCCTCAGATGGAGGCTGAAGGACGATGAGAAAGGCCTTGGCGACGTTCCCACCCCTCCAGCGGGTTGAAGGAGGAGGCATTATTGCCCACAGAGGAGGTTCAATGAAAACAGACCTCGACAGCCTGCGACCCCGACCCGAGGCCAGTTGGTCTCGGAGCTCTTCTTCACTGGAAACAGGGCCCTCCCAGTGAAACCAAGGCCGGGCCTATGTCCTGGTGTCTTCAAGGGCTGGGGGGAATCCCTGTAGGAGTGGGGCTGGGACTGGAGTTCCTCCGGTGACCGGCAGTGAGAGCAGAGACGCCTGGGAAGGGCTCAGTGGCAGGCTGGGACAGTGTCCGGAGCTTAGGGATGTCCATAGTTGGGAGGGCGAGGCCCCAGGTTAAGAAGGAGTGAATCGCATAAGGGCCCCTGCATCCCATTGCCTCTTTTCCCCGAGAAGAGATTCCCTTCTCTCCCCCAGACTTGGCTCCTGACCCAGATCCAGGCACATAATTTCACAGGCCCAATGAAGAATGAAAAACGTGGGTCCCCTTGCTCAAAAAAGAGGAAGAATTCCAAGAGACTGACGGCTTAGCCGTGAACTGGGTGTGCAGCCCCTCCGAGCACAAGGTCCTCTGGGGCTTCCTAGGTCACACCCCCAGGAAGCTAGCTGTGTAAGTTTTCCTCCCCTGAAGTCGGGCCTCAGCGGGGCTTCTGCCATGCCGGCCACTGCTGTGGTTTCTGCCTGTCCGGCTGCTGAGCCCCTGCTTGGCCACGTGGATGCTGTGATTCCGACACAACTTGAGTTCCCTTCACTTTGGCTTTACTGACACGTGGTCTGGGATGTGAGAGGGATGAAGGATGCCTGTGGTCCTGGGGTGATGAACGATCCGAGACTTTTCTGGTTCTCTCAGCCTGGGAACCTCCGAGGACCTGCACGTAGCAGGCACAGGCCTTTTCATGGATGAGGGTTCAGGCGTTCACCCAAATCCACAGGCGGGAATCTGAGCACTGGGTGCAGAGGACACCTGAGATATGGCATCTCATCTGGAAAGGAGGAGAAAGCAGCTCTCAGAGACAGACAGGGTGCTGGTGGTGAGGGAGACCTGCCCGGGCCTGTGGCCTCACAACACTCCCCTCTTCCATCCTCCTTTCCCCTACCTGGCCTCTCCAGGCAGGGTTTGGGGGCAGGGCGGGCTACCCAGGAGCTGCACTCTGCACAGGGTAGTTGAGAGCAGGGTGGGCGGGGAGGAAGAAAGCCTTGGGGTGGCCTCTGGGACAGGGAGGAAGGAGTGCCCAGGGGAATGCTGACAGACTGTCAAGCAGGTCACCCAGGAGGCTGCCCACCTGCTCACTCACAGGGTAAACGTGACACCAAGGCAGATGTCCTTTCTGGGACCCCAGCCCAAGACCCTTCAAGGCGAAATGCATGCTCCATCCACTGTAGCCGGCTACCACTGCCTTGGAGGGGCTCACAGTGTTGTGGGAACAACACCCCCATCTCTCACCCTTCTCCAACAACAGCCACTGTCTCCCTCCCAGGCTGCCCTTACCACTTTCCATCTCCCTTCACTGGGCCATATCCAAACCCCTCATGGCTTCTCTGTCCCTGAGGTCCATCCTGGGCTTTTAAGGCTCCCACCAGCCTCCCAGCCTCCTGAGACATCAGGTTTGGAGGTATCCTAGGCGTCCATCCTGCTCCTCATCCTCATCTTTGTCATCATTGTTGTCAGGCCCTGGGGCCTGGTGCTTTGGGTGCAAGACCTCATTCCACCCTCGCTGATACTCTGCGGGGGTTACTGTTCCCCGTGGCACATGGGACAAATCGGACTCAGAGAAGGGAACTGACTTGCCTGAAGTCTCTGACCTGGCTCTGCTACCACCTGGACGAGTGACCTTGGCCCAGCCTTTTCTCTCTCTGGCCCTCAGAGTTCCCACCTCTCACAGCACAAGACTGGGCTGGATAGATGTACTCTGAGGTACTATGGGTCTGCTTTCCCAGTCGCATCATCTCTCCGGGCCTCAAGTTTCCCCACGGAGTAATAGGGGTAAAAGCATGAACCCAGCACTGCCTGGCCCAGCTCCATGGGCGGCTGGGAGCAGCTGGTGTGGCCTGTGCATGAAAGAAGGTAGGAAGTGGGTAAAGCACTGTAGCAGTGTGAGAATGACAGGTGCATGTGCCCCTCCCCCAATGTGTGCATGTCTGAGAAGGGGGTCCTCGGGAAAGCGCTTGAGATTGACATCCCTCCCTGTCCCTCTGAGCCCCGTGACCTCGGGCAAGTCCCTTCACCTCTCAGAACCTCCATTTTCTCATCTGCACAGTCAGGGTTACCTACGGTGCTTGCCTCGCAGTCTCAAAGACAGTACCGAGCAGTACAGATCGAAGTCATCGGAAATCTAGTAGCACAAGAACCCTCACCCTAAACACCAACCCCCTTTCCAGTGAGGAGACTGAGGACCAGGCAGAGGAAATGACTTGACCAATGTCAAGTTCTCAAGTTCCCCAGATTTCAGTTTGGGACGACTCCGTATCACAAGTGCCTTTTATTTGGAAACTAGCGTCATAGGAATGATAGAAACCTGCAGGACATCGTGCACTTCAAATATGACTTTGAAGCGTCGCAGTCCCCCAGGATGCCAACACTTCAGCATCCATGTCAGAAATGGGCTGTCACACCTCAAGGTGACACAACAGTCCCTTGCCAGGCGTCCTGTCTTAGCCTGTGGTTCAGCCAACACATGCAAATTTATTTTGCGGTAGTTGACGTATCTATGGGTTGCAAAGCTCCAGACCCAGTGACCACAAGAAAGAAGAAAATTACAAAGACTCTGGGGCTAGACTTGAGGAGGATGTGGAACAAATCAACTCCCCTGTTGATGTTGATGTTGATGACTCCAACTGTCCATGGAAGTCTGAATTTGTGCATGGCTCTTCAAAAACATTAGAGAATTACCGCATGTTGCTACCCCACGTGGCCCCGAGGGAGGGGATATCAGAGACAAGGTCTATGTGGAAGTGAGCCTTCTGAAAGCAGAGAGGGAAGAAATGGAAAGATGGAGCTCTACAACCACTTGCCCATTGCCTTTAGCCAGGAATCTGAGATACCTGAGGAGCTGGGTAAACATGTGCCTTGTGGAACACCAGCGGCTGCAAATTAGGCTTTAGCCTGTCTCTGAAGCTGTCTGAGAAAATTTGGGGTCCTAGCAACTGGAACAGGGACACCGTGGAGGTCCCCTCCAATCAGACCACCCCCTCAAATCTCCTCCTCTTGCTTTTTCCCCCCTAAACCTGAAAAAAAAAGGGCACAAGGCACAAGGTTGGAATGCAGTGGGGGCAGAGTTAAGGGCAAAAATCAGTGCAGAAGGACGTTTCCCAGGAGATGGGGTCCAACCAGTGTAGTTTCAAATTCTTGTTCTGAAGCACGCCTTGTTCATCTGTGTGGTGGCGGGGGTGGGTGGGGAGGAGAGGCTGGCTGGAGCCTTGTGCTAGTTGCCCACAAGTACAACCTTTGAATGATGATAAGGCCTTGAACGTTTTCATTATCACAGGTCTCTCTTTTGTCTTTTAGCGACCCGAGGTCCTCCAAATCAACCTAACAACAGGGCTCTCTTTATCCACTGAGGTTTGATTTACAAACAAAATAATGCCTACTGAAGTGGACAGTTCAATGGACTTTGACAAATGCTACCATCCATGTCACTCCCACCCCAATCAAGAAAAAGAATAGTTTCACCATCTATGTGTGTTCCCTCGCACCTCTTCCCAGGGAATTCCTACCATCCACATCCAGCCTTAGGCCACCACTGATCTTTCTCTATCACTACGGATGAGAATTCTCTTTCTTAGAGTCTGATATACACATAAACATACCGTATGTAATCTTCCATGTCGGCCTTCTTTTTCTCTGCTTCAGTGCTTTGGATATTCATCCATGGGGTGGCACGAATCAGCAGATTAAATCAAAATGGTGGGACACCTGGGAGGCTCAGCTGGTTAAGGACGTGTCTTCAGGTCAGGTCATGATTTCAGGGTTCTGGGACAGACACCAGGTCAGAGCTCCGTGCTCGGCAGGGAGTCCCTTTTTTCCCTCTCCTTCTGCCCCTCACCCCTGCTCACCGCTCGTCCTCTTTCTAGCTCTCACTATCTCAAGTCAATAAATGAGATCTTTAAAAAAATAAATCAATCAAAATGGCTCCTATTCACGAAAATCTGATTTTCTCTGTTAAAACCATACAGATTACACACAAATGTCTTAGAACTAGTAAACGAATTGATCTACAGTGCAGGATATAAGATTAAAATACAAAAAGCCACCACATTTATACACACTAGCAAAAGAGTGTTGGAAAAAGAAATTTACCACTCAAAAAAGAAAATCAGTTCTTAGATGTGACTCTAACAAATGATGCAGGGTATTTAAGTGCTAAAAGCAGGAAAACGCAGGAAAAAAAAAAAACCCAAACAAACAAAGGAAGACCTAAATAAATGGAGGAACATACCATGGTCGTAGGTTAGAATATTTAACATAGTAAAGATATGAATTCTTCTGAAATTGATCTCTGGACTTACTGTGATTCCAATAAAAATCCTGGCAGCAGGATGTGTTGTAGACATAGATAAGCCAATCCTAAAGCTTATATGGAAACTAAAAGCAAATGCACAAACAAAAAGAATAGCCAAAAAGCGTATGGGGGAAAAAGAAGAATAAATGTGGAGGAATCATATTACCTACATTGACAACTCTTCAACAAATGTGTGGAAAACAATGGATGTCCACCTAAAAGAAAAAAGATCTCACATCTTATACTGTAACTCACTAAAACTAAAGCTTATATATAAATAGTGAATATGAAGCTCTAAAATGTTTAAAAGGAAGCAACAAAATCTTCGAGGTAGGTTTGAGAAACATGTTCTAGGTAGAATACCTCCAACCTGCCACCACTTCCCCCACCACCCCCCAGCCCGCCTTGTTGTTTTGTTTCTTTGGTTGGTTGGTTGGTTTTTGTTTTTGTTTTTGTTTCTGTTAAAGATGCTGTTAAAGGGTTTGAGGAGAAAAATCTCAGGCTGGGAGAATGTATTTACAATGACCTCAACAATAGAAGACTCAGATCCAGAGTAGATGAGGAACTGTCAAAACTCAACAGTAAGGGGTGCCTGGGTGGCTCAGTGGGTTAAGTCGCTGCTTTCGGCTCAGGCCATGCTCTCACCGTCCTGGGATCGAGCCCTGCATCGAGCCCTGCATCGAGCCCTGCATCGGGCTCCCTGCTCAGCCGAGAGTCCACTTCCCTCTCTCTCTGCCTGCCTCTCTGCATACTTGTGATCTCTGTCTGTCAAAGAAATAAATAAAATCTTTTAAAAAAAACTCAACATTAAGAAAATAATGGAAAAAATTTTTGATGAGATACATCAATGAAAAGGATATAGAAGTGGCAATTGAGCACATGAACAGATGAGAACACTCACTGGCTTTCAGACAATGCAAATTAAAACTATGGTGAGATACCAGTGTTTCTGTATTAAAACTGCTGAAATTACAAAAAGCAAACAAGCAAATAGAACACCAACATGTGACAATATCAAATGGTGTTGAGGATGGGCAGCAACTGGTGCTGGAGGGGAATGTAAGGTAGAACAACCACTCTGGAAAGCAATGTTATTGCTTTTTATGAAGTTAGACATATACTCAGTCACATGACCTAGCAATCTCACTCTGAAGTATTTCTCCGAGACAATTTTCAACTTGAGTTCATTAAAAAAACCTATAAGTGAATGTTCGTAGCAGTTCTGTTCTTTATCACCCCAAACCTATTAAGGAAGGCACGTATTGCATGGAGCACTGGGTGTGGTGCATAAACAATGCATCTTGGAACACTGAAAAAAAATAAAAATCTTTAAAAATCACCCCAAACTTGAAACAATCCAAATATCCTGTGACAAAGTTTATTCCTTCCATACAATTAAATATTACTCAGTGGTCTAAAGGAATGAAGTATTAATGCAGTCAACAACTTGGATGAAACTCAAAAGCATTATGTTTAGTGATAGAAGCCAGGCTCAGTGGGGTTACAATTTATTTTATTTTGTTTTTTTTTTTAAGATTTTATTTATTTATTTTAGAGAGAGAGAGAGACACTGAAGGAGAGAGAGAGAGAGAGATTGAGCACGAGCAGGGCAAAGGGAGAGCGAGAAGCAGACTCCTGGCTGAGCAGGGAGCCCAAGGCAGGAATCCATCCCAGGACCCTGGGATCATGACCTGAGCTGAAGGCAGACACTTAACCGACTAAGCTGACCAGGAGCCCCAGAAGGTTACATTTTAAATGGTTCCATTTCTATGACTTTCTGGAGATGTTAAAAGCATCATAAAGGAAAGCAATCAGTGGTGCCCCAGGTAGGTGTAGAAAAAGAGTGTGACTACAAAGGGATAATACCAGGGACTTCTTGGGGGCTGTAGATGTGTTCTGATGGTGGCTACAGGAATCTATACATGTGTTCAGATCCCTAGAACTGCAGGTCCAGAAGAAGTCTACATCACTGTATTTAAAGATACAATTGAAGAAATAATGACAAAATGGTTTTTTTTTTCAACCAAACTTTATTAGAATTGAACAGTAGTGTATTTCACTAAAAAAAAATTAAATACATTCTTCTAGGACTAAGGAAAACCATGCCATATGTCAACCCAGATGAACACAAATGAATGAATAGCTATAGAAATGGTTAATACAGGGAAAGTAAATTATTTTTCTCTTCAAAAGTTTCTTTAAAATTAACTGAAGTCCCAAAAGTTCATTTTTGCCTTTGTTTCCCTCGTCTTTAGAAATGTGTCTTTTTTTTTTTAAGAGATGTGTCTGAAAGAAATTTCTGTGGCCAATGTCAAGCAGCTTACTGCCTATGTCTTCCTCTAGGATTTTGATGGATTCCACTCTCACACTGAGGTCTTTCGTCCATTTTGAGCTTATCTTTGTGCATGGTGTAAGAGAATGGTCTAAGTTTCATTCTTCCACATGTGTCTGTCCAGTTTTCCCAGCACCATTTTAAAAAAGATTTTATTTACTTATTTATCAGAGAGAGAGCAGAAGTATGGAGAGCTGTAGGCAGAACGGGCAGAGCAGGCAGAGGGAGAAGCAGGCTCCCTGCTGAGCAAGGAGCCCGAAGCGGGACTCGATCCCTGGACCCTGGGATCATGACCTGGGCCGAAGACAGATGGTCGACCAACTGAGCCACCCAGGCATGCCCCCAGCACCATTTTTTGAAGAGACTTTTTTTTCCCCCATTGGGTGTTCTTTCCTGCTTGGTCGAAGACTAGTTGACCATAGAGTTGAGGGTCCATTTCTGGGCTCTCTATTCTGTTCCATTGGTCTATGTGTCTGTTTTTGTGCCAGTACCATGCTGTCCTGATGTCTACATCTTTGTAATACAGCTTGAAGTCAGGCATTGTGATGCCCCCAGCTTTGGTCTTCTTACTCAACATTCCCCTGGCAATTCGGGGTCTTTTCTTGTTCCACAAAAGTTCAGGATTGTTTGTTCCAACTCTGTGAAAAATGTCAATGCTCTTTTGATAGCGATGGCACTGAAAGTGTAAATTGCTCTGGCCAACATAGACATTTTAACGATGTTTATTTTTTCCAATCCATGAGCATGGAATGTTGTTCCATCTCTTTGTGTCTTCCTCAGTTTCTTTCATAAGTGTTCTACAGTTCCTAGAGTATAGATCCCTTTACCTCTTTGGTTTAGGTGTCTTACGGGTTTTGGAGCTATTGTAAATGGAATGGATGCCTTAAGATAAAAAGCTTTTGCACAGCAAAGAGAACAGTCAACAAAACTAAGAGGCAATCGATCAATGCAATGGGAGAAGATATTTGCAGATGACATTGAGATAAGGGGCTGATATCCAAACATCTATATAGAACTTACCAAACTCAACACCAAATAATCCTTCAAGAAATCGGCAGAAGACATGAACAGACACTTCTCCAAAGAAGACATACAAATGGTTAACAGACACATGAAAAATGTTCAGCATCTCTAGCCATCGAGGAAATACAATCAAATACAAGGAAATACAAATCAAAACCACAATGAGATACCACCTTACACCAGCGAGAGTGGCCAAAATTAACAAGACGGGAAACAACAAGTGTTGATGAGGTTGTGGAGAAGGGGGAACCCTCTTGCACTGGTGGTGGGAATGCAAGCTGATACAGCCACACTGGAAAGAGTATGGAAGTTCCTCAAGACGTTAAAAATAGAGCTACCCCACGACCCAGTGATTGCACTACTGGATATTTACCTGAAAGAATCAGATGTAGTGAAAAGAAGGGGCACATGCGCCCCAATGTTCATAGCAACAACGTCCACAATAGCCAAACTGTGGAAGGAAGTGAGATGCCTTCTGAAGTGAGATGCCTTCTAGAGACAAATGGATAAAGAAGATGTGGTGTAGATATGCAATAGAATATTACTCAGCCATCAGAAAGGATGAATACCCACCATTTGCATCGACATGGATGGACCTGGAGGAGATTATGCTAAGTGAAATAAGTCAAGCAGAGAAAGACAATTATCATATGGTTTCACTCATATGTGGAACATAAGGAATAGAGAAGAGGACCACAGGGGAAGGGAGGGAAAACAGAATGGGAAGAAATCAGAGAGGGAGACAAATCATGAGAGATTCTGGACTCTGGGAAGCCAACTGAGAGTTACAGAAGGGAGGAGGGTGAGGGGATGGGGTCACCGGGTGATGGGCATTAAAGAGCACATGTGTTGGGATGAGCACGGGGTGTTATACCCAACTGATGAATTGTTGAACACTACAACAGAAACTTATGATGTACTATATGTTGGCTAATTGAACATAATGAAATTTTTTTACTTAAAAATATTAAAGACATAAACCTTAGTGAATGTTGGAACGCCTGGATGGCTCAGTCAGCAAAGTGTCCGATTCTGGATTTTGACTCAGGTCATGATCTCATGCTCCTGAGATTGAGCCTTGTGTCAGGTGTCATGCTCAGCAGGCTGTCTGCTTGAGATTCTCTCTCTCCCTCTCCTTTCTCCCCTCCACCTACTCACACGTGCTGTGTGTGTGTGTGTGTGTGTGTGTGTGTGTGTGTGTGAAATAAATAAAGAAATCTTTTTTAAAAAAAGGTGAATGTTTATAAAGCCAATAACAACGCATTGTGGGGGGGGTGCAATATACCTATAAATAAAGTTTATGGAAATAAAACCAATCAGATGGGAGTGTAGAAATAAAAGCATGCAAGATAAGTTTTTACTTCACACGTAAGGAAAAATTTTATCATTGAAGATGAAATGCCTGATTTTTAGCTATGTATCACATAATCCTTACAGGGACCACTTACATATAAAACAAAAGGAATAAGTATTAAAGCAAGATGTAGATTAAAAGTGGAATACTGGAAAGTACATCAATAAAAGCAAAAGAGAAAGATAAATACTTCAGTTATACATAAGGTGGTGAGGGAATTGGGTTAAAGGAAGAATGAAAAGATAAAGGAAAGAAGGAAATATAAGAAGGAAGGAGGGAAGGAAGGATAAAGGAAGCCAGGACGAAGGAAAGAAAAAGAGAAATAAAGCTACTCAAAATAAGATGATGTGACTTGGGGGAAATGGGAGGGGGAGACAAACTATGAGACGCTGTGGACTCTGAGAAACAAACTGAGGTTTTTAGAGGGGAGAATGGTGGGGGGTTAGGTGAACCTGGTGGTGGGTATTATGGAGGGCATGTATTGCATGGAGCACTGAGCGTGGTGCATAAACAATGAATTTTGGAACTCTGAAAAAAATTTAATTTAATTTAATTAAAAAAATAAGATGATGATGTTAAAGCCAACCGTACTTACACTTAAGCTAATTGTATACATTCTAAACTTTCCTAACAAAAGGGAGATTGCTAGGCAGGAGAACTGCAAGACACACAATACGCCATTGAATAGAAACTCACTTTTTTTTTTTCATTTTAACAGTTTTTATTTGCCGTCTTATATGAGATTACTTTATTCCTCTGTCTTGTCAATGTTTCTTCCTTATATTTGCAGTTTTCTTTTCCTACCTGATGAGATCTGGCTTGATCTTCAAGGATCATTTTGTGGGTTTTGTCTAGTTTTAGTCTAGTGGTAGCCACCTTGCTAGGGTGAATGCCCACGTGGACATTCATGCCATTCACCTTCTCACGCTGTACTCATTCAATGTAGATGATCTATTTCTTCTAAATGTAGACAATTTGCCAATTTGCTGGCCTTTGTCGTGTCCTGGCACAACCTGTACCTCATCATCCTTTCAGGTGGGCATGGATGGAAAGTTGTACTTCTGTGTCAGCTCCTTAGAAAGACAGGAAGACATAATCTTCATGCGAGTGTGAGAAGGTGCACTGAAATGCCATTTCTGCTTCTTGCTCAGGTCAGAAGTCACAAAGGGATTAAACTTCCTGTTGGCTGCTGGCACTTCCGTGATGGCTGCAAAAAGGAAGAGTGAGACTCACTTTAAGGTGTGAACAGAGATAGGCCAAATGTAAAAGGGTTGAAAAAGAGATGCCATGGGAACATAAATTGTAAGGGGAGAAAATGTTCTGATAATGGCTAAGTTAAATTTTAGAACCAGGAGTATTACTAATGATACACAGGGATATTTAATGATGATAAAACCATCAATTAATTAGGAAAGCATAACAATCACCAGGCACCCTGGAAAATAGAACTTTAAATTTCATAAAGTGAGAGCTGATAGAACTTAAAAGACATATAGACAAATCTATTAATAGAAGTTTCAAAAATTCTCTCAGATTTTGATATAGCAAATAGAGAGAAGGTCAATAATTATAAAGAAAACTTGAACAACACTATGAGCTAACTCAACTTAATTATAGTTCATTCCCCCCATAGCAGTAGAATACACACTTTCTTTAAAAGCGCATGAAACATGCATGAGGCAGGATCCTATCATGGGTTATAAAATAATACTCCATCAAAGAAGAAGGACTGAGAGGGACTGTGGGCTCTGAGAAACAAACTGAGGGTTTTGGAAGGGAGAGGGGTGAGGGGATGGGTGAGCCTGGTGGTGGGTATCAAGGAGGGCACTTATTGCATGGAGCACTGGGTGTGGTGCATAAACAAAGAACTTTGGAACACTGAAAAGAAAGCAAAACTAAATTAAGATGTCAAAAAAATGGAAGAAGGACTGAAATCCATGCTCTCTGGGCACAGTGGAATTAAACAAGAAATCTATAACAAGAAGATTTCTAGATAGTCCACAAAACTTTGAAAGTAACCAATAGACTTCAAAATAACACACAGCTGAAGATGAGGCACTTAGGGAAATTGGAAAGTCACTTGAACTCAAGAGAAACATAATCACATCATGTCGACTTTTGTGTGATTCATCTAATGCACTACTGAGAGAGAAAATTGTAACTTTCTGCATTTATGTCAGGAAAGAAGAAAGGTTTGACGTCAATAAAATACAAAACTAAGACGCTTCAAAGAGATGTAAAAAAATAAACTGAGAGGAAGTAGAAAGAAGGAAGCAAAAAGGCCATCAGAGCTGATGCTCATATGCGGAATTTAAGAAATAAAAAGATGAACACAGGGGAAGGGAAGGGAAAATTAAAAGAGCAAAAACAGAAAGGGAGGCAAACCATAAGAGACTCTTAATCTCAGGAAACAAACTAGTTGTTTGGATGTATTGGAGGGCTGAATGTATTGGAGGGTTGCTGGATGGGAAGGGGGAGGGAGGGATGGGAGTCTGGGTGGCAGACATTTTGGAGTGCACATGATGTAATGAGCACTGGGTGTTTTATGCAACTGACGAATCACTGAATTCTACCCTTGAACCCAATAATATACTATAGGTTAACTAAATTGAATTTAATTAAAAATTTTTAAATTTTTTTAATTGAATTTAAATCAATTTAAATTTATTGAATTTAAATTTAATTTAAGCTAAATTAAATTTCAATTTGAATCAATTTAAATTTATTGAATTTAAATCAAATTATTGAATTTAAATCAAAAAAAGTTTTAAGGGTATCAATGAAATAGAAAGCGAACCACAGAGAAAAATGGAATGAAACCAATAGCTGGTTTATTGAAAAGATTAATACAATTGATACAACTCTATGTAGACTAATCAAGAAAAGCAGTTAAGATGCTAATGACCAGTGTCAGGAATAATAGAGGAGACATGACTTGAGCGTGCAGAACCACTAAAGCAATCATAAAGAACAACTTCATTACCAAAAATTGACAACGCAGATAAAATGGACAAATTCTCTCAAAGATGCCAGTCTATGAACTTTGATAGACTGCAAGAAAATACAGAATGCTTGAATACCCTTATATCTCTTAAGGAAATTGAATCTGTGGCTAAAATCCTTCTCACAGAGGAAACTCCAGGCACGGTTGACCCTGCCGGTGTGTTCTACAAGTAGTTCAGGAAGAAATAGCACCAAATTTATACAATTCTGTCAGAAAAATGAAGAAGGAATACTTCTTGATTCATTCCATGAAGCTAGAAGTGTCCTTGTGGCAAAACCAGACAAAGGCATTACAAGAAAATATATTCAAAAATAAAATGATGTTAATGGACTTGTAATTGATTAAGAGAAACATAAATTCATCTAAACAGATGCAAGTGACAGGCAGAATAATGGCATTCATATATATTCATGTTTTAAACCCTGTAAAGTCTGAATATGTTGCTTTCCATGGCAGAGGGTATGTTGCAGATGTGACTAAGTTGAAGATGGTGAGGTGTGGAGATGATCCTGGATGATCCAGGCGGACCAATGTAATTACAAAAGTCCTTTTAAGAGGGGAGCAGCACACTATGGTGAAGAGAAGGAGATATGAAAGCAGGAGTAGAGGTCAGAGAGGTGTGTGATTGAAAGATGCTATGCTGCTGGCCTTGAATATGGAGAAAGGGGCAGGAGCCAAGCAATAGAGGTGGCCTTTAGAACATAGGAAAGGCAAGGGACAATTTTTCCCCTAGGGGTCTCAGATGAACATAACTCTGTAGACATATAGATATTGGCCATTGGCCTTGTAAGACCCATTTTAGACTTCCGCCTTCCAGAGCTGTAGGATAACACGCTTGTGTTGTTTTAAGCCATAAAGTAGATGGTCATTTATGATAGCTGCAATGTGACAGTGACATAATTCAGAAAAGACATTTAACAAAGTTTAACACCTATTCAGATTAAAAATTATCTGGAAACCAGGAATGGGAAAAACTTCCTCAACCTGATAAAGGTCATCTAAAACATACTTCAGGGTTTTTGTTTGTTTGTTTGTTTGTTTGATTTAAAGATTTTATTTATTCACGAGGGGTGGGGAGCAGAGGGGAGAGGCAGAGGGAGAAGCAGACTCCCTGCTGAGCCTGAACCAGGAGTCCAATCCCAGGACCTGGAGATCGTGACCTGAGCCAAAAGCAGATGCTTAACAACCTGAGCCACCCAGGTGTCCCTAAAACATACTTCATTGTTCAAAAACACAAAGCTTCCCCTCTATGATCTCTCACCCCTCCTAATCAGCACCAATTGGCACTCTGACATAGTGCATTAAGGCAGGGTTTGAAAAAAAATTAAAAAGGCATGCAAGTTGGAGGGACAGAAGAAAAAATTGTCTTTATTCATGGATGATATGACCATATACATAGGAAGTTCTAAAGGAAAACTCTTTTAAAAAGTGTTTACATCTACTGCTAGTGAGATAAACAAGGTTGCAGGACATGAGGTCAATAACCAAAACCCGATTATAGTTATCTATTCTAAAAACAAACCATTGGAATTAAAAGTATCATTTACAATACATGCAAAACATGAACTCTTTAGGATGACTCTAACAAAATACGTGTGAAGCTGCAGAATGTAACACAATCAGCATTGCTGAGAGAAATTTGAAACAATCTCAGTGAAGGAAGGGATAGATGATGTGTATAAGATTTTAAGACTCAGTATTGCCAAGATGTGTATTCTCCCCACGTGGACCTATTGATTCATAGCAAGTCAAATGACTAAAAAGCAGCAAGGTGATTATACAACTTTTGCTGGCATACAAAGGATTCAAAGAGCCAAAATAATCGAGATAGAGAAGCACATATTTGGATTTCTCATACTGCCTAACTTCATAAGTTACTATAAAGCTACAGTCACCAAGATAGTGTGGTACTAGAATAAATATAGGCATATAAATAAATGGAAAACAAATAGAAAGTCCAGAAATAAATGTACACATGTATGGGCGATTGATTTTCAACCATGGAGCTCATGTGATTCAAAGAGGGAAAACTTGCTTTCGACAAATACTGAAGAAAAGTTGAATATGTATGTGGAAAACAACGGAATTTCACATTAGCTCAAATCACATGCAAATATAAACCAAAATGGATAATAAGGATATAAGACTTGTTATGATAAGAAAAGAAAAAACTCTGTTAACTTGAGTTAGGTCAGACTTCCTACAGCACAGAAAGCATGAACAAAAAAAGAAAACAATGGTAAACTGACTCTGTAAAAAAAATTCAGAAGGCAAACTAAAACTTGCACTTCAGAAGATCTTGTTAAGAAAATAAAATTCGGGGTAGTACAATTGCTGGATCATGGGGTTGCACTACTGGGTATTTACCCCAAAGATACAGACATAGTGAAGAGAAGGATCAGAGGCACCTGGGTGGCTCAGAGGGTTAAAGCCTCTGCCTTCAGCTCAGGTCATGATCCCAGGGTCCTGGGATCGAGCCCCGCATCGGGCTCTCTCCTTGGTGGGGAGCCCGCTTCCTCCTCTCTCTCTCTGCCTGCCTCTCTGCCTACTTGCGATCTCTCTCTGTCAAATAAATTAAAAAAAAAAAAAAGAAGAAGGATCACATGCACCCCAATGTTCATAGCAGCAATGTCCATAATAGCCAAATGGTGGAAGGAGCCAAGATGTCCTTCAACAGATGAATGGGTAAAGAAAATGTGGTTCGTAAATACAATAGAATATTACTCAGCCATCAGAAAGGATGAATGCCCACCATTTGCATCGACCTGGATGGAACTGGAGGAGAGTGTGCTAAGCAAAATAAGTCAAACAGAGAAAGACAATTATCATATGGTTTCACTCATATGTGGAACATAGGGAATAGTGCAGAGGACAATAGGGGTGGCGGGGGAAATTTAATGGGAAGAAATCAGAGAGGGAGACAAACCCTCCAAACTGAGGGTTGCAGAGATGGAGATGGGGGGAATGGGGTACCTGGGTGATGTGAGGAGCAATGGGCATCACACTTAATGGATGAATCATTAATCATTTTATCAAACACCAATGATGTACTATATTTTGGCTAAGTGAATTTAAATTTTAAAAACAGCCATAGGGTTGAGAGTCCATATCTGGGCTCTCTATTCTGTTCCATTGGTCTATGGGTCTGTTTTTGTACCAGTACCATGCTGACTTGGTGATCACAGCTTTGTACTATAGCTTGAAATTAGGCAACGTAGTGCCCCCAGCTCTGCTTTTCTTTTTCAACATTTCCTAGGCAATTTCGGGTCTTTTCTGGTTCCATACAAATTTTAGGAATATTTGTTCCAGCATTTTTTTTATCTGTATTTTAATTAATTTATTTTTTTCAGCGTAACAGTATTCATTGTTTTTGCACAACACCCAGTGCTCCATGCAGTACGTGCCCTCCCTATACCCCACCACCTGGTTCCTCAACCTCCCACGCCCCCGCCCCTTCAAAACCCTCTGGTTGTTTTTCAGAGTCCATAGTCTCTCATGGTTCCTCTCCCCTTCCAATTTCCCTCAACTCCCTTCTCCTCTCCATCTCCCCATGTCCTCCGTGTTCTTTGTTATGCTCCACAAATAAGTGAGACCATATGATACTTGACTCTCTCTGCTTGACTTATTTCGCTCAGCATAAGCTCTTCCAGTCCCGTCCATGTTGCTACAAAAGTTGGGTATTCATCCTTTCTGATGGAGGCATAATACTCCATTGTGTATATGGACCACATCTTCCTTATCCATTCATCCGTTGAAGGGCATCTTGGTTCTTTCCACAGTTTGGAGACCGTGGCCATTGCTGCAATAAACATTGGGGTACAGGTGGCTCTTCTTTTCACTACATCTGTGTCTTTGGGGTAAATACCCAGCAGAGCAATTGCAGGGTCATAGGGAAGCTCTATTCTTAATTTCCTGAGGAATCTCCACACTGTTCCCCAAAGTGGCTGCACTAACTTGCATTCCCACCAACAGTGTAAGAGGGTTCCCCTTTCTCCACATCCTCTCCAACACACGTTGTTTCCTGTCTTGCTAATTTTGGACATTCTAACTGGTGTCAGGTGGTATCTCAATGTGGTTTTAATTTGAACCTCCCTGATGGCTAGTGATGATGAACATTTTTTCATGTGTCTGATAGCCATTTGTATGTCTTCATTGGAGAAGTGTCTGTTCATATCTTCTGCCCATTTTTTGATATGATTATCTGTTTTGTGTGTGTTGAGTTTGAGGAGTTCTTTGTAGATCCTGGATATCAGCCCTTTGTCTGTACTGTCATTTGCAAATATCTTCTCCCATTCCGTGGGCTGCCTCTTTGTTTGGTTGACTGTTTCCTTTGCTGTGCAGCAGCTTTTGATCTTGATGAAGTCCCAAAAGTTCATTTTCGCTTTTGTTTCTTTGCCTTTGGAGACATATCTTGAAAGAAGTTGCTGTGGCTGATATCGAAGGGGTTACTGCCTATGTTCTCCTCTAGGATTCTGATGGATTCCTGTCTCACGTTGAGGTCTTTTATCCATTTCGAGTTTATCTTTGTGTACGGTGTAAGAGAATGGTCAAGTTTCATTCTTCTACATATCGCTGTCCAGTTTTCCCAGCACCATTTATTGAAGAGACTGTCTTTTTTCCATTGTATATTTTTTCCTGTTTTGTCGAAGATTATTTGACCATAGAGTTGAGGGTCCATATCTGGGCTCTCCACTCTGTTCCACTGGTCTATGTGTCTGTTTTTATGCCCGCTTCAAAGTATAGGGATAGAGGGAACATTCCTGAACTTCATAAAATCTATCTATGAAACACCCACAGCAAATATCATCCTCAGTGGGAAAAAGCTTGCTGCCTTCCCGTTGAGATCAGGAACACGACAAGGGTGCCCACTCTCACCACTCTTGTTCAACATAGTATTAGGAGTCCTAGCAACAGCAATCAGACAACAAAGAGAAACAAAAGGTATCCAGATTGGCATTGAAGAAATCAAACTCTCTCTCTTCGCAGATGACATGATTCTTTATATGGAAAACCCCAAAGACTCCACCCCCAAACTACTAGAACTCATACAGCACTTCAGTAACGTGGCAGGATACAAAGTCAATGTACAGAAATCAGTGGCTTTCTTATACACTAACAATGAAAATACAGAAAGGGAAATTAGAGAATCGATTCCATTTACTATAGCACCAAGAACCATAAGATACCTGGGCATAAACCTAACCAAAGAGGTAAAGGACCTGTACTCGAGGAACTACAGAACACTCATGAAAGAAACTGAAGAAGACACAAAAAGATGGAAGACCGTTCCATGCTCTTGGATCGGAAGAATAAACATTGTTAAAATGTCTATACTGCCTAGAGCAATCTATACTTTTAATGCCATTCCGATCAAAATTCCACCGGTATTTTTCAAAGAGCTGGAGCAAATAATCCTAAAATTTGTATGGAATCAGAAGAGACCCCGAATTGCTAAGGAAATGTTGAAAAACAAAAACAAAACTGGCGGCATCACGTTACCCGATTTCAAGCTTTACTACAAAGCTGTGATCACCAAGACAGCGTGGTACTGTTCCAGCATTTTTAAAAATGCTGCTGGTATTTTGATTGGGGTGGCGTTGAAAGTGTAGATTGCTCTGAGCCGCATAGTCATTTTAACAATGTTTATTCTTCTGATCCATGAGCATGGAATGTATCCTCACCTTCTTGTGTCTTTTTCAATTTCTTTCATGAGAGTTTTGTAGTCCCTAGAGTACGGATCCTTTACCTCTTTGGTTAGATTTGTTGCAGAGTATCTTATGGGTTTCAGTGCTATTGTAAATGGAATCAATTCTCTAATTTCTCTTTCTACAGTTTCATCCTTAATGTATAAGAAAGCAACTGATATCTGGTGCTGGGAAAATTAGATAGCTAGATACAGAAGAGTGAAACTCGACCATTCGCTTACACCATAGGCAAAGATCAACTCTAAATGGATGAGAGACTTCAATGTGAGAGAGGAATCCATCAAAATCCTAGAGGAAAACATAGGCAGTAACCTCTTTGGCACTGGCCGCAGCGAATTCTTTCAAGACACGTCACCAAAGGCAAGGGGAAAAAAAGCAAAAATGAACTTTTGGGACCTCATCAAGATAAAAAGCTTCTGCACAGTGAAAGAAACAGCCAACAAAACAAAGAGGCAACCCACAGAATGGGAGAAGATGTTTGCAAATGACACTGCAGATAAAGGGCTGATATCCAAGATCTATAAAGAACATCTCAAACTCCACACCCAAAAAACAGATAATCAAGTCAAAAAAATGGGCAGAAGACATGGGTAGACACTTTTCCAAAGAAGACATACAAATGGCTAGCAGACACATGAAAAAGTGGTCATCATCTTTAGCTATCAGAGAAATTCAAATCAAAACCACATTGAGATACCACCTTACACCAGTTCGAATGGCAAAACTCGACAAGGCAAGAAACAACAAATGTTGGAGAAGTTGTGGAGAAAGGGGAACCCTCTTACACTGTTGGTGGGAATGCAAATTGGTGCAGCCACTTTGGAAA
Source organism: Meles meles (assembly GCF_922984935.1). NCBI lineage: Eukaryota > Metazoa > Chordata > Mammalia > Carnivora > Mustelidae > Meles > Meles meles. Next base: position 45,720,896 of record NC_060087.1, on the reverse strand, counting down.
ACAGTGTGGAGGTTCCTCAAAAAATTAAAAATAGAGTTATCCTATGATCCAGCAATACCCAGTAGGGTATTTACCCCAACGATACAGATGTAGTGAAAAGAAGGGCCATATGCACCCCAATGTTCGTAGCAGCAAGGTCCACAATAGCCAAATTGTGGAAAGAGCCGAGATGCCCTTCAACAGACAAATGGATAAAGAAGTTGTGGTCCATAGATACAACGGAATATTATTCAGTCATCAGAAAGGATGAATACCCAATTTTTGCATCAGCTTGGATGGGACTGGAGGAGAGAATCCTAAGTGAAATAAGTCAAGCAGAGGAAGTTAATTATCGTATGGTTTCACTTACTTGCGGAGCATAAGGAACAGCATGGAGGACATTAGGAGAAGGGGGAAATGAAGGCGTAGAAATCAGGGTGGAGATGAACCATGAGAGACACAATGGGCTCCAGGAAATAAACGGAGGGTTTTAGAAGGGAAGGGCGTGGGGGGATGGGTGAGCCTGGTGATGAGCCCAGTATTAAGGAGGGCACGGATTGCACGGAGCACTGGATGTTATAAGCAAACAATGAGTCATAGAACACTACATCAAAAACTCATGATGTACTGTATGATGACTAACATCACACAATAAAAATTAATTAATTAATTAATTAATTAACTAAGAAAAAGAATGAAAGAAAAGAAAAGAAAATCCGGTCCCAGAGAGGGAGAACACTTACATAACACAGAATTTTCTTGTATATCTGTATATATAAAAATCCCTTTCAAGTCAGTAAAGGGAACATGTAACTTGTTTTAAACATAGGCAAAATGCTTGCACAGACATTTCCCTAAAGACAATACATGTAAGGTAATTAAACACATGTACATTTGTTTAAATTTAGTAGTCAAGAAAATAAAACTTAAATCCGAAAGGATATAGCATACCACGACTACTAGAAGGGCCACATCCACATGCCTGACAATGATGACCAGACCTGGTAAGGTGGAGCCATTATGGTTTTCATCCTTGTTGTTGTAAATGCTAGGCACTTTTCAAAAAGTTTGGCAGTTTCTTACTAAGTTAGGCATGCAAGTACATGTAGTCCAGTCATTTCACACGTAGGTATTTAACTCAGAAAAAGAAAAACATATGGCCACACCAAACCCATATGTGAATGTTGGTAGCAGCTTTATTTATAATGTCCCCAAACCAAAAACATCCCAAATGTCCATCAGTTGGTGAATGGATAGTGAAATGTGGAATATCCACGCAAAGTATCAAAAAAGAACAATGCTTGGGCACATCAAAAGTATTACATGGAAAACTGGAAATTCAATATTGCAAGCTGTCTGATTCATTTGGCATATAATTTTTGAGAAGTTAACACTCAAAGAAGTCAAGGGAGCTTGGTGGTTGCCCAAGGCTGGAGGTGGAGCAGAGAGAATGACTTGGAAGGCACAGGAGGGCACTTTGCAGGGCACTGCAAATGTTCTCTATCTTGATATTGGTAGTAGTTATACACATTTCAGTCTGTCAAAAATCATTAAACTCTACACTTACATAGGCATAGGTTATTGAATGTAATGTGTGTCTCAACAGAACAAAAAAATAAACAGAAGTGATGTTATACATATGAAACATGGAAGACATTAGGAGAAGGAAAGGAAAAGTGAATTGGGGGAAATCGGAGGGGGAGATGACCCATAAGAGACTGTGGACTCTGAGAAACAAACTGAGGGTTTTAGAGGGAAGGGAGTGGGGGGATGGGTGACCCTGGTGGTGGGTCTCAAGGAGGGCACGTGTTGCATGGAGTACTGAGTGTGGTGCATGAACAATGCATCTTGCAACACTGCATCAAAAACTAGTGATGTATTCTATGGTGACTGACATAACACAATAAAAATAATAAAATAAATAAAATAAAATATCTGAAAGCAAGAACCTGTATTAGATACATTTTCAACAAGTAACACATGGTGAGGAATGATTAGTGCATTAGATGATGGATCAGATAAAAATATCCAGAATAAAATATAAAGAGAAAAGATGATGGAAAATGCAGAATGGACAGGAAGAGAATAATTGGATACAGAGGCTAACACGGGTGTAACATATTTTAATTGGAGTTAAGTGATGAGATGACAGAGAAAAGTGCCTAGGCAATATTTGAAAAGATAAGGGCATGGTGTTTCCAATGCTGATGATTAACAGCTTGTTCAAGACTCAAGGAAGACTAAGAATCCCAAACAAGATAATTCTAAAGTAAACATCTTTAAAACTTACATTGTCAAACTAAAAAGGGGGGGGGGCAGAGAACATCAGGGTAAATAAAGGCATGGGCTTCAGAACAGGACAATGGGAGTGACAATGGACTTTCAATATAAACAAGGAAGTCCAGAGTCCAGAAGTTCGTAAGATGATATATTCAAAGTGCTGAAAGAATATAAGTGCCAACTAAGGGCTCTGTAACCAGGAAAAAATACCCTTCAAGATGAAGGGGGAAATAAGGACATTTTCAGACAAAACAATGAACGTTTCATCTTCCTATTATATGATCCAGCCATCATGCTTCTTGGTAGTTACCAAAGTGAGTCAAACACATTTGTCCACTCTAAATCCTGCACACAAAAATTGACAGCAGCTTTATTCATAATTGCTAAAACTTGGATGTAATCGTTACAACATGGTGACTATAGCAGATAACAGTGTATTATGTACTTGAAACTTCCTGACAGATTACATACCAAGTGTTCTCACCACCTAAAAGAGTAACTGTATTAATTCGTTTGATCATGGTAGTCATTCTGCTGTGTTTATCAAATCATTACACTATATCATCTAAATATATGCAATCATCACTTGTCCACCATAGCTCGGTAAAGCTGAAACAGAAGATGACCTGCAATAGCTAAGTGGATTAACTGTGGTACACCCATATAATGTCCATACTCGGCGACAAGAACAAAAGAGCTACCGAGTTGCAAAGAGACATTCAGGAACTTAAAAGCACGTTGCAACACGGAAGAAAACAATCAGAAAAGGCTACCTACTGTATGATGCCAACTACCACATATGATATTCTGGAAAAGGCAAGACTATGAAAACCCTAAAAAGATCAATGTTTGCCAGGATTTAGGGGCAGTGAAGGAAGGAAGGATAAATGGAGCAAAATGGAGTCTTAGGACAGTGAACGTATTCTCTATGTTACAGTAATGATAGACCCGTCATTATGCATTTGTCAAAAGTACACGCAAAGAGGGAACTGGGACGTAAAGTATGGGTTTTAATAATCACGAGTCAATATTGATCTGTTCATCACTTGCAATGGATGGGTCACAGTAATAGAAGATGTAAATGATAGGGAAACCAAGAGCAGGCTGCAGGTGGTGGGGAGAAGGAGTATGCAGGAGCACTCTACTTTCCAAACAATTCTCTTCTAAGCACAAAACTGAGCTAAACAGTAAAATCCCTTAATCTTAATTACAAAAGGAATGCTTCACCAGCACATCCACTCCAAAGGAAATACTTAAGTGTATTCTCTAAGCAGAAAAAGAACCAAGTCTGAGCAAACCTAAAGATAGGGAAATAGAGCGACATATAGGATAAATCTGTAGGTGTATTTAAGTGACACTGGTTTTACGAAATGATACTCAAAACAATAATGTCTTTTGAGGGTAAAACCACATGTGTTTGTGTGTGTCTATCTACAAGTGATTAAATTGGCAGCCATGGTATTAAAGTAAGGAGAGGGTGAATGTGCACTAAGTGTTCTAAGTAGTTACATTTTCTGTGATGACATGGAAGGATCAATTTATATTAGACTTTGACAAGTTAAAAAGGCATGTAGTAGTCTCCATATAACCACTAGAAGAACGATGAAAAAGTGAATATCTATCAAGGTGATAGAGGTGGAAAACAGACAAATTTTTAAAATTAATCCAAAAGAAGGCAAAAAACTAAGAGATAAATGAGCACAAACAAGCAGGAGAAATAGAAAATAGTAAGATGGTAGATATTAATCTGAACGTATCAATAATCACTTTAAAGGTAAATACTCCAATTAAAAGTCAAAGGTTAACAGTCTGGAGCCAGAAGGACGAAGAGGAGGAAAAGGAGGATGAGGGAGGGGTAAGGAGGAGGAGAAGGCAGAAATCAACCATATGCCGCTTACAAAGACATACTTCCGCTGTAACTACACAGAAAATTTCAACATTACAAATTAGAAAACCATATGCCTTAAAATATTAATAAAGACATGCTGATAGACCTCTATTTACATCAGAAACGTTGGCCTTTTAGGCAAGGAAGCATTACAATAGATAAAGATGGATACATCGTAATCATAACAGGTCCAGCTCACCAGGGAAATAAAAGTTATGAGCTTGTTTGCATTCAAAAACACGGTCTTCAAAAATGTAATCAAACCTTGACAGAGCTGCTAGGACATATATGTGCATCCATAATCATAGTGGGAGGTTTTCTAACACTTTTCTCAGCAACTGAGAGAACATACTGATAAAAATCACAAAGGTATGAAAGATTAGAAAAATACAATGAGGAACCATGGAGATATATCTATCTTTATCTATCTATATAGATACAGATTTCGATATCGATATCGATATCGATATAGATATATAGCCTTTAGCTCAGGTCACGATCCCCAGGCTCCTGGGATCCAGCCCTGCATTGGGCTCCCTGCTCAGCAAGAAGCCCGCTTCTCCCTCTCTCCCTCCCTCTGCTTGTGTTCCCTCTCTTGCTGTCTCTCTGTCAAATAAGTAAATAGAATCTTTTAAAAAAGAATTTAAAAAGGGTAAGTTATCTGACTACAATGCCATGAAGTTATAAATTAGTAACCAGTGATAACTAGAAAATCCCCCATGAGCTTTTAAATTAAGAAAAATCCTTCCTTAGAGGATATGTAACCCAGAGCTCAAAGAAGGAAATGTTAACGAGATTTAAAATACATACATTTTGAAAGAAAATTAAGGAAAATTTGTGCAATAATGCTTTAATGTGTGTACTACAAAGAAAGAAAGGCAATAAAAGTAACCTGCGCATCTATTTCACAAATTAAATAACACAACAGATAAAACTGCAAGACAGCAGAAGAAATGAAATAAGGATAACAGCATTAGTAAGTTAAAGATAAAACAAAATAGCCAAGGTTGGTTCTTCAGAAGGGCAACACAAGCGGCCATCATTCCTGTGGGCCTGAAGGGAAAAGAGAAAAGTTGCCTAAAAATCAATGTCTGGAACAAATGAGGAGCCATAGCTATGGACAATAAAGATATTAAAAGATCATTAGTCAAAATCATGAGCAGCTCTATGTAAACAAATCTGAAGGTTAAGATATATTGTACACATTTCAAGAAAAGACGAATGACACAAAAACAACAAGTTATCCTCAAAATACTAAATACGTGAAATCTGAAGAAAACAACAACAGTAAAACAATGTCCATATTCTGATGACCCCACCAATTTATCCTTCAAAATTTTTAGGAAGAAATAATGGCAATTTTACCTACTTGCCAGAAAATAGAAAAGAGAGGAGTCACTTCTCATCTCATTCTATGAAGCCTAAACACTACAAGAGAGGAAGTGTACAAGCCAATCTTCCACATAAGCCTAGAAGGAAAAAATCATGAATAAAACCCTAGGAAAACAAATCCAGTTATATGTGTCAAAAGGATAATATATCACAAGAATATCAGGACTATTCTAGAAATAGAGTGGTTTAGCACTTGGAAATAAATGTATTTCACAGAATTAATGTATGAAGAAGAAAACCTTGTTACATTCCCTATAGATGCAGAAGAACGTATTTCATGAATCTGATTTCTAAAAACTAAGCATCCAACAATGTGGAGAAAAGGGAACCCTTGTGCACGGTCGGTGGGAATATAAACTGGTACGGGAGCTATGGAAAACAATGTGGAGGTTCCTCAAAAAGTTAAAAATAGAGCTACCATATGATCCAGCAGTTCCGCTTCTGAGTTTGTATCTGAAGGAAACAAAATCACAACCTCGAAGAGATATCTGCATCCCCATGTTCATTTCAGTATTATGCACAATAGCCACAACTTGGAAACAACCCAAGTGTCTATGGACAGATGAATGGATAAAAAAGATTTTATAGTGGGATATCATTCAGTCATAGAAACGAGGGAAATCCTGCCGTTTGTGACAACATGGAACGACCTTGAGGGCATCGTGCTATGTGAAGTAAGTCAGACAGGCAAAGACAAATACTGTATGATCTCACTTATATGTGGAATCTAAAACAAAGCCAAATGCAGAAGCAGACAGTAGATGGTGCTTGCCAAGGGCTGGGAGATGGGGGATGGGGGAAATGTTGGTCAAAGGAGGCAGACTCTCAGTTATAAGATGAAAAAGTTCTGGAGTTCCAATATTCAGCACGATGACTATAGTTAACTATACTGATACATACTTTTGAAAGTTGCTTAAAGAAAAAAAGAAAAGATCTTACATTCTCTCACCAAAATATTATAATTATGTGCCGTGAAGGAGTTGTTAACTAACTTTATTGTATTAATCATTTCCCATAGGTGTGTGTATCAGATCATCACGTTATGTAAATTTACACAATGTTACAGTTCAATTACATATCAATAACGTTGGAAATTTATTTAAAATAAAAATACACATTTAAGATAAAAAACCTCTAAGCAAACTAGGAATAAAAGAGAACTCTCTTAAACCACTCAGAATATCTTTGAAAAGCCTACAAAAACAGGGGCACCTGTGTGGCTCAGTCGATTAAGCAACGTACTCTTGGTTTTGGCTCAGGTCATGATCTCATGGGATGTGAGATCAAGCCTGGCCTTGTGCTCCAGGCTCAGAGGGGAATCCACTTGAAAATTCTCTCCCTCTGGCCCTCCCCCTACTAGGGAGTCCTGTCTCTCTCTCTTTCTTTCTCTCTCTTAAACAAATGATCCTTTTTAAAAAAATTAAAAAGTAATGGGGTGCCTGGGGGGGCTCAGTGGGTTAAAGCCTCTAGCTTCGGCTCAGGTCATGATCCCGGGGTCCTGGGATGGAGCCCCACATCAGGCTCTCTGCTCGGCAGGGAGCCTGCTTCCTCCTCTCCCTCTGCCTGCCTCTCTGCCTACTTCTGATCTCTGTCTGCCAAATAAATAAATAAAATCTTTAAAAACAAATAAATAATTAATTAATTAAAAAGTAAAAGCCTACCAAAACCATTGCACTTAATCATGATATGTTGAAAGTCATCCTTCTGAGATCATGAAAAAAAAAAAGTCAGTTATCTACGGTCCCTACAAACAATGCCATAAGTGATGAAAAAGTAACAAAGATGGTCTGGCCAGTATAGTCCTAAATGCATACACATGTGAATCGAAGGACATGTATATGAATGCTCTCCACAGTGACATTTTTAATACTCCGGGACCAGAAACTACTGAAACGTCCATCAGAAATAGGAGGTACCAAAAAAAAAATTGTGGCATATTTACACAAATTGAGATATTATTCAGTAGTAAAAATCCATGAACTCAGCCAATAAACAACAAAAAAAGAGGCATAAGTGAAAAATATATTGTTGCCAAAAGAAAGCTAGATTATAAGAATATGTACTCTAATGATTGTGTTTATCATGTGCAATGAAGTTCACAAGCAGGCACAAGTGAAGTGTTAGAAGTCAAAATACTGGGCGCCTGGGTGGCTCAGTGGTTTAAGCCGCTACCTTCGGCTCAGCTCATGATCTCAGGGTCCTGGGATCGAGTCCCGCATCGGGCTCTCTGCTCCACGGGGAGCCTGCTTCCCTCTCATTCTCTCTCTGCCTGCCTCTCTGCCTACTTGTGATCTCTCTCTGTCAAATAAATAAATAAAATCTTTAAAAAAAAAAAAGAAGTCAAAATACTGGTTGGACATGCTGAGGCGGCACATAACACTGACCAGGTAAAGGCACATGGGTGATTTTGGTTTTTTGGCATTGCCAGATCTCTTGACCTGGATTGTAGTTTCTCAGATATTTGTGATGTCGTAATTTACTGACTGGTACATTTATGTTTCATGCAATTCCCTTTGGTGTTCGATTTCACTGAAAAGTTACAAAAAGATGTTCAATAAGTAGAGTTCCAGGAGCGTACATAAAGAATTGATTCTTTGGCTGTTTGTATATTTTCTGATTACCATGCCGTTAAACTGTAAATTAATAGCCAAAATCTTTAGAAAAATGCCTCACATGTTTGTAAAGAAATATCTTCCCAAATACCCAGGGCTCTAAGAAGAAATAACGTTGAAATTAGAAAATATTTTGAACTGATGAAGATGAAAACTTTAGAGACTTTTGGCCTGCTGTAATTATTAAATCTCTTCTCTTGTGATGCTTAGATTTCTCAGGGAAGGATCTCCTGCCTCTATGGGAAAAGGCAAGATGCCAGCGGTTTGTACAAGTTGGGAATGTGGCTAGGAATTAAACTGTTATGTAGATTTTTTTTTTTTTTACTTAAATCCCTATATTGGGTTTGGATGCCTGCCTTCACCTGAGGCTGAGATCCCGAAGTCCATTAATCATCCATTTATCCCCTCCAGAGAATAAGTATTTGCTCAAACTCCCTAGGGTTTGGGGAAAGCAAACCAGCCAGAGGTTGCTGAGAGGGGTTCTGGGTTACCAAATGTGTCTTAACTATACTTTAGAAAAATTATGTAATTGATAACCCCCACCATCACCTCCAGCTTGCAGGGGAACATGCCACTGCCAATCTCACCAACAGTTTGAAGGTCTGGTGAGGGAGGGAGGCTTAAAGACCATTGCTTTGGAGGTTTCCTCACTGGTGGGTTAGGACTGAATGCTCTTAAATCAGTTAATTCAGACATCACTCATCTGTCTGCTTTCCACCTTCTCATACTTTATCATTACTGTCTCCTCACCCATCCTTTGTTGTCTTGTGGGGTTAGGCAGCTAATGAAAAGGATCTAGCCAGGAGAGCAGAAGGAGGAATAGATGGAAGAACAAAGAATGAGAAAGGGAATGGATGAAGGAAATGAGCAAAGTGCCTCTGGGGCACTTGGAAAGAGGAGCAAGCGTCCAGCGACATGATGAAAGAGCTCCTCACTGTGTTTTGATGCATGTGTTAGATCTCAGTGAGTGGGTATCTGGTTGGACTTCATGTTCACACCTGGGGCGGTGGAAAGCAGGATACCTAGGTCCCATTATGAGAGTCCCATCATGCTGTAAATGATGGAAGAGGATAGTTGCCCCCAATGATAAGGGGAAGACTGTTACCCTAAGGAGGCAATAAGAGAATGCTGGATGGCATAATGCCAAATGCCAATGAACTTCCCTCCACTGAACCCACCATGGAAATTAGTTCCCCTATTGTTCATAGCCGTAGTTCCTTGTCATTTAATTCCATATCACTTCTCATAATTTGCAAATGTAACAATGATGTCTGTGAAGTATTTCATGATGCACTGACCTACCACGCTGAAAGCTCAATATGCATAGCCATATTAGTCCTATCCTAATTGGATGAATCAATTCTTAGTCACTCCATAAGTAGCTGGATGGGGGCAGGGGAGGAAGGGCGCAAGGAAGAACAAAGTATACAGAGAAGGAGGAAGAAAAGCGAGGGCAGAACACTGGAAGACCGAAATGAAAACCTAAGGAGGGAGAGAAGAGGCCAGGGACTGGCCATGACAGGAGGAGAAACTGCAAGACAAGGCAGGTAGGGGAGAGGGAGGAGTGAGAAGGGGAAAATAAGAAAGTAATGATGTATATTGAAGTGCTCATAGCACAGCCTCACCCACAAGAATCCCGTGGGCCTCCTGCAGCATGATGCAGAGAATGGTGTGTGTGTGTGTGTGTGTGTGTGTGTGTGCGCGCGCGCGCGCGCGCAAACACACCTACACACCTGTGTGTTTCCTGGGTAATAATAAGTGCAGGGTTAAGACCTGCAACTGGAAATTGCGAGTTCTTTGAATATGAGTGCTTTGCTCAAATCTCTTCCCCCGAGGGCCTTTATGTCAGAACAACCTCTGCTTTTCTCCCACAGTCCAATGCATTACTCAGCTTCAGTTCCCATGGTAACCAAGCTATCTGCTTCCTGTCATGTCTAGGGACTAAGAATGAGACAAAGAGAAAGGCTGGGAAATGTGTCTTCTTCGGAGGTAAAGAAGTTCCTCTTCAGGGATTTAAAAGCACAGTCTATTTAGTTCCATCTTGACCTGAGCCCATGCCTGGTGGAGGAGGACAGAAATTACAGAGAGGCCCAATATGAGCTCAGAAATTCTACCTCTCCATAATGCACCCACATGTTTGGGAGACCTAGGCTTCCTTGCCCCTTAGCCACCTTCCTATCAATAATTTGTCTTACCTCCAAACCACACCCAGGAAGTCCAGGATTCCTTCCCCACAACCAACTTCTCCTCGCCCTACCCTGTAGCCTCTATCACATTATGGGGGGAGGGGAGATCCAGTAGCCCCATTTTCTGACACGAACCTCAGTTCCAGCCAGGTTTCTGAAGCACTGCTTCCAGAAAAGATCCATGATCCACAGTAGGGGAGTCACTCAGGACAAACAACTTCCTCCTCCTCTCCTCTTTGGCCTGGAAGACCTCTACCCAGATCATGAGACCAGTTAATAAGGCTCCTACTTCCTGTTCCCCCTGCCCCTCTTCTACCAGGGCCTTGGAGAGACTGAGGAGGGAGGTCTCTGCCAATCCCCCGATTTGGGATTACAGCAAAAGTACCGAAATGCCTCTTCCCTTTCCCCTTCTCCAGAGTAGCCAACTTTTTCCCTTGAGTTTTCTCGCCTTTTCAGAGTCTGGGCAAGCGTGGTTTCTGGCAAGACATGAGACTTCCCAGGGCACCAGTTTGTGAGGAGAGACAGCATGAATCTTGAAAGTATGTCCCATCTGCCCCTCCCTTTTCTCCCAGTATCTTAGATATCTCTGGAAGCCCATTTGTCCAGCCTCACTCTCTTCTCCTGGGTCTCGGCTATCCACCAATTTCCCATGTCCTGAAATCCCTCAGTCCAAAAAAGTCTGAGGAATCTCATCTCCACTCCTATCGAATAACACACACTGGACAGAATCCAAACCCTTGCCCATTTTTTTTTTGAGACACCCAGTTTATGTTTGTCAAGGGAGTTTGCTTCATATCCACTGCCAGTATCCACCTGCCAGCCACTCCTCTAAGTCTCAAACACCTCTCAGGGGATCCCAGTCCTGCTTCGATGCTGCCCTCTGTCTGGATGTCCAGCTGGAGATTCCCTTGGAGTAAGACCACAGTGGAACAGTAATGCAAGGAAAGCAACGCTCTGCTTGATGCCCTTCTCCTGAAATCTCCCCAAACACCACTCTAGACTTTATGGGAGCTGCAGATTTGAAGGATAGGTGAAAAGTAACTAGAGGAACAAGAGGCAATGATAATATGGAACAAAACTACTCGGAAATGATGGCTAAATATCAATGTTCTTAGAGCCCACAGAAAATCACCCATCTCCTGCTTCCCTGACAAAAAGTTATGCCTTCTGGGGAGATTCCACTCTGGGTGGACCCCTGTTCCTAGCTTTTCTTCTCTGTCTTCAGGACTGCCATTTTCTTGCCTTGAGGAAGAGAAAGTCCTCTCCATTCTCTCCTTCCCTATAGGGATTTATTTTTTCCCTAACAATGAGATCTTTCCACATCTCCAACCCCCTGACTCTGAACATACAAACATACGAAGACTCTCTCACACACACCCCCCAGAACTAGCAGCGGCACACAATAATCTCGAATCAATACATTTCTCAGCTTTTAAATGAGTCGGTCTAGATTAACCTCTAGTGCTCAGTCTGGATGGATCTCGTGTACTTCAAACCTCATTCCCTGATCCTCTGGCCAAAACTGGTTTGCTAATATCTCCATTCTCAATTTGGCCACGCACTCAAGGATGTAAGTGTCAGCATGTCTTTAAGTAAGAGTATGAAGCCTGGGGAAGGTGGGTCATAATTTTAACAAAGACAACATCTCCAGTTGATCTAATCTTTATTCTGACCCTTGAAAACTCTTCACCCCTGCAGCTAATCAGTTTCTCTTGCATCTTCATAGTCTTTTGATCTAGTGGTTATTCCCATCGGCGTACCATTGTGCTCCACGATACTCCAATTTAAACAAATGCCTTTCCTCGATCACACTTCCCAACCCATGATTGTTCCAAGTATAAGCTGCTCTTTATAGCAAAGACTTTATCGTGAGTTGTTTAAATGAGCTGCCTCCTCTTACTCCCTTCTCCCTCCAGCACATTTTGCATGGTCTTTTCTCCTCTAAACTTGTTTTTTCATGTTCTTTAACAACCACCAGGATGTGACATCAAAGTATCATTCCTCTGCTTCTGTCTCACTTCTTAGTAACATTAAACTTGTTGCCTACTTCCTCTTCTTTGATATCTTTTGATTCTTATGAAACCACTCTCTTTTGGTTCTCTTCCTTCCTGCGTGGATCCTATCCTTTGACGTAGTTATGGGCTTCTTTTCCTCTAAACATCTTTACAGGTTGACATGCTCTAGGTTGGTGCTTTGTATTCTCTTTTCTTCCTTTTGTACATTTTCTAAGAAATTTTTAATCAACTTAAATACCTTAAATATATATAGCTATTTTTATGTCAATCACATCTCACTCATGTGGCTTAAAAATAAGATAAAACATATTCTTACCCTTTATGACTGTAAATAAAGCAGCTGTCAACCGCTGTATGAATCAGCATGTGATTACAGCAATAGGAAAATGCACAGGTTTGTTTGATCCAAAATAAATCTTCTTGAGAAGAGGACACGTATTGCATGGAGCACTGGATTTTATACGTAAACAATGAATCTTGGAACACTACATCGAAAACTAAAGACGTACTGTATGTTGGCTAACATAGCATAATAAAAAGTAATAATAAAATAAAAACAGTAAAAATAAATTAATAAATATATATAAAGTAACCTAAAGAATACCAATATAGAAATAAAAATGAACAAAACAAAATCAGTAACAAATTAGAATAAATAAGTGCATCCAAGATTGCAATGTACTATAGTTTTTGTATGCTGAATTCATTTCTTCTCCAGCATTAATTTGGACATGACAGCTATTCTAGATGGATATGAGTTTAAGTTTGGCAACGACTGTGGACAGTACTTCATCTAATTTATATGGATTGACATTCTTAAGTGAAAGTAAGATAGTTTGTTTCTGATCATTCTAAAACTGTACATAGCCAAAATTGCACTATTCTGCTTTAGTTTTTTTTAAGTTTCAAATTTTATTTTATTTTTCCGGTGTTCCAAGATTCATTGTTTATGCACCATTCCCAGTGCTCCATGCAATTTGTGCCCTCCTTAATAGCTTTTGTACATTCACATTTATTTAAAAAAAATAAAACGGATAACCAATATGAAATTCCACCTGGAAAAAGGGAAATCCAAAATTCCAAAACAGCAATAGAAAATACTGTTTGTGGGGATGGGGGTAGAGGATTGGGGTAACTGAGTGACGAGCATTAAGGAGGGCATGTGATGTTATGAGCACTGGTATTACATAAGATCGATGAATCGCTGAACTCTACCTCTGATATTAATAATGCACTACATGTTAATTAATCGAATTTAAATTAAAAAAATAAATTAAAAAAGGAAAAATATGAAATCACAAGGGAATTTGTAAAATATTTTGAACAGAATCAAAGTTAAATTTGTGGGGCACCTTAAATCAATCATCTTCTGCCGTGAGAAACTAAAAAAAAGAACAGAAAATTAAACGCAAAGTAAATAGAAGAATGAAATGCTTAAAATAACAGTGGAGATCATCAAAACAAAAATAAAGAATACCCAATTTTTGTATCAACATGATCGGGACTGGGGGAGATTATAATGAGTGAAGTAAGTCAAGAAGAGAGAGTCCATTATCATATGGTTTCACTTACTTGTGGAGCATAAGGAATAACATGGAGGACATTAGGAGAAGGAAAGGAAAAGTGAATTGGGGGAAATCAGAGAGGGAGATGAACCGTGAGAGACTGTGGACTCTGAGTAACTAACTAAGGGTTTTGGAGGGGAGGGAGTGGGGGGTTCGGTGAGCCTGGTGGTGGGTATTAAGGAGGGCACGTATTGCATGGAGCACGGGATGTGGCACATGAACAATGAATCTTGCAACCCTGAAAAAATAAAATTAAATTAAAAAGAATTTTTAAATGAAAAAATAAAGGGCTACAGAAAGTCAACAAATTGAAGAAGTCGTTCTTTAAAAATATTAATCAAGTTTTTGTATAACCTGAGACGTACAGATCAAGAAACAGAGAGAAAGCCTCAAAATCCTAAGAAATGCAAAAGCGGCATCACTCCAGGCCCAACAGAAATTTAAAAGAAAGCAAAATGTACCACAAAACTGGATAACAACAATTTGGAAAAGTTAGATGGAAAGGGCAAAACTCCTTAAAACAATACAAACTCGCCAAACTGATATATGGAAAAACAGAGTATGTAAATGGTCACATATAGAACTCATCATCAAAGCTTTCCAAATAGCACAATCCACCCCAGTCAGTATCACCAGTGTATTCTCCTAAACATTGTAGGAAGAAATCGTGCCAATTCTACACAAATCCTTCCAGAAAATCGATTAGAAGTGAGAATGTCCCAAGTCATTTTATGAGGCCCGTGTGAGCCGGATAAAATGTTAAGGTGCTTAAACATTAGGAAAAGGGAGTTGAGGGAAATTGGAAGGGGAGGTGAACCATGAGAGACTATAGACTCTGAAAAACAACCTGAGGGTTTTGAAGGGGCGGGGGTGGGAGGTTGGGGGAGCCAGGTAGTGGGTATTAGGGAGGGCACGTATTGCATGGAGCACTGGGTGTGGTGAAAAAACGATGAATACTGTTACACTGAAAAGAAATTTTTTAAAAAAGGTGCTTAAACATTTACAAATCAAGTAATGCAATAGATCTCAACAGAATAAAAACAAAAATAATATGGCATTCTCAATAGATGAGGAAGATGCTTTTCACATAATGTAATACACCTACACGACAAAAACTCTCAGAAACTTGGAAAGAGAAGAAAACTTCCTCAACCTGTAAAGGATAGCGGTGAAAAATCTATGTGTAACATTATACTCAATCATAAAAGGCTAAGTGTTTACTCCATAGGATGAGGAACACCTCTTTTATTTAATACTGTACTGGAGGTCCTCATCAGTGCAATAAGATAAGAAAATGAGATAAAAATTATAAATATTGGTAAGGAAGAAGTGAAAATGTGCTTATCTACAGAATACATGATTTTTTCCACAGAAAGCATGTTCAATCTACCAAAAAAAAAAATTTGCTCCAAATAGCAAGCTTGTTTAATAAGGTTGCAGGCGGGTATTAAGGAGGACAGCTGTTATGATGAGCACTGGGTGCTGTATGTGAGTGATGAATCACTGAATTGTAGTCCAGAAACCAATATTGCACTGTGTGTTAAGTAACAAGATTTAAATTTTAAAAATAAGGCTGCAGGATAGAGGGTGAGTAAAAAAAATCCAGCTGTCTCTTACCCTAATATTAACCAATTGGAAATGCAGTTAAGGAGGGCTCATGGTGGGATAACGCTGGATGGTATGTACACCTAATCAATCATTGAACAGTACATCAAAAACCAATGATGTATTTGCTATATGTTGCCTAATTGAGTTTAAATTTTAAAATGCAGGGTTTTTTATGTTTACCAGTTTATTAAAGGACATGATAAAGGATACAGATGAACAGTCAGATAAAAGGTACATAGGAGGAGGAGTTCTGGGAGGGTCCCAAGCACAGAAGCTTCTGTTCCCGTGCAGTTGGGGTGCTTCACCCTCTCCGTGTGGATGGGTTCACAAACCTGGAAGCTCTCCAAACACCCCACTTTGGGGATTTTATGGAGACTTGATCACATAGGCATGATTGACCATTAACAACAAAAAAATTAATGCAGTTAATATAGCAGCAAACAATTTCATATATCGAAGAATAAATCTAGCAAAAGTGCACAATATTCCTACACCAAAACGACAAAATATCACAAAGAGAAAATTTGAAAGACATAAACAAATGCAGAAAGACTAAAAACCAAAACGTTCTAATCCCAGTGTAGTTAACATCCTGTGTTCTATCAGTTTCAGGTGCACAATATAGTGATTCAACAATTCCGTATATCGTACAGTGCTCATCAAGGTAATTGTGCTCTTAATCCCCTTCACCTATTTTACCCATCTCCCAGCCACCTTCCCTCTGGTAACTCTTCCTTCTTTATAGTTACGAGTCTGTGTTTTGGTTTGTCTCTTTAAAAAATAAAAAACAACAACAACTCAATTTTTATGTCATTTCTCCCCAAACTGATCTATAGGTTCATTTTGACCCCTATGAAAACTGCTGCAGACTTTTTAAAGTAACTTACAGGTTGACTAAAAAATTATGTAGAAAAACAAAATATCTGGACTCGTCAACACATTCCTGAAAAAGACCAGTTACGTTACCCTACTTCAGGACCTGCTATGAAGTTACAGTAATCAACATGATATACAGCAATCGAGATTTTAAGAGTAGACAAAGAGATAAATGGATGGTAACTGACTACAAAAATAGACCCGCATATTCAGTCAACTGATTTTCATCCAAAGCATCAAGCAAATTCGGTAGGTTAAGGTTTCAATGTCCTCGAGCCAAGAGACCTCCAAGAACATTAACTAAACAGGTTTCAGTGAGGCGGGACACACACCATGGAGAATCACAGGGAATGGCAGTAAGAGGCTGTTAAAGAGAACCTACTATAGGATTTGAGCTTTGGTCGAATGATTTAGGGAGGTTTTACCAGAAGGGAGGATCCAAAGTACTTTGAATGCTTTCAGAAGGCATGGGCAATTTTTTCATGGGTTATCTATCTCAAAACACCTTATCTATAGGGAGGAGGGACTATACGGAGGATAAATTTATAATTGGTAAATTATAAGCAGCAGTCACTCATTTTGTCCAAGCGAGTGGGTATTTGGTATTTTATGTCTGGCACAGGGACCTTGCTTTTGCCTGTGCTTGGACACAATTATGGAGCAGCCATGTTTTGTTTCATTTTATATGGTCTCAGAATAACCTTGTCTGAGACTTGTATTCAGTGACAATGTTTACGTTTGTTAAAAGAATAGCATGGCCTACCTGTGAGTGCCAGGCCAGCGTCTACATGTCAGGCACTACCCTTTTTATCTTTCTCAAGGAAAGCCTTTTTTATATATCAATCATCTTTCAGGGTGAATCATTTCAAATTTACAGAACAGTTGCAAAGATATACAGAGAATATTGATGCTCCTTCTCCCCTGGATTAAGCCTTTTGTACCATAAAGGAAATGGGGAAGATGTGTCTGCTGATATTTGGGCAGGGACTACTCTTTTTCTCTCCCAGCAAGCAGCACGAGTGATTTATCCAAGGATCCTCCCAGATCTTTGTCATAGACATCTAGAGGGGTTCCTGGAGGAAAAGCTCACAAGATGGTGAGAAACTCCTCAACGGACTTCCTACGCTCTTGGGAGCCCACACTTGGCCCTTACCAATTTCTCAAAGATTTCTAAATAATCTTAACATCTTACATGGCACCCAGGCAGTGTCTGTCCCAGGTCAATAAATGTTCAGGCCTTCCTTCTGCCTGCAAACACTTGTCTTTCATTAAATTTTATGTTTTCCATTAGACTTGAGTTCTCTGAGGGGTTCCAAAATTAGTCATTAATTTGCAGTTTTCCCATCCCTTCTTGTGCTCATTTCTGAGCAGGAATGATGCTTCTGCCCTCTCTGGGCATCTCTGAGGTCAAAGGGGAAGTACTCAGGAAAGTCTTTTTAACAGACGAATCTGGATCAGTTGAATATCTATTTGACAGAGAATTTGATACTTGAGCCCCATCAGACTTCATATGCATCCTTACTTAACACTGTTCATTGTTTAGGCCCCTGAAGACAAGCCACCCTATGCGTTCTTAAAAGTTTTACCAGCTTTTTCTTATTTCAGCAGTGTCCTTCTGTCTGACCCTTTGTCCAGACAGAATCGGCATGTAACTCTAGTGGCTACTGGTCTCTGCTCACCAAAGTCACTTCCTGCTATGAAACTTAGGTGCTTTAATCTTATTTATATATAGCTCTTTTGTGTCTTCAAAAAAAGTGTGTGTTTTGGGTTTTTTTTTAACCTGATCAGGTTTTGTCTTAATTGGTGTAATGGTCACAATGGCCTGTCGTGACATTCTACCTCTGAAAGGGAAGTGGCACACCTCATTAGTAGTTATTTAAGTGGGATACTTGAGAAAGTGAATTGGTGGTTACCTGCCACAAGTCCTTTCTAACTGGAAGCCCTAATTGTTCATTTTTCTAAAATAAAATTGAGGTACTCTTCCACAAAACCTTTTGTAAATTTCACATCCTTAATATATCGTGGACATATCTGGATTTTTAAAACAATCTTCAACCGTATATTTATTAATGCTCGTATACTACAATATGGTGAGGATGTACCATAATTCACTTAAACAACCCCCTACTGATGGTCATTTGGATTTTCTCCAGGTGATAATAGAAAACCTACAGGTTTAAATAAATACATGAGATACAATTGGTTAGTTTTCAAAGATTTAGACATGTGCTTAAAGATAACTGTGCTTAAAGTTAACGTTCTACATTAAAAGAATTTGAAAGGACTAAATTAGTGTATTCAGGGGAAAAGTCTTGATCTGTAAACTATAAGGAGGTACAGATGAGATAGGAAGAAAACATAAGAGATACTCTCAAGTCCCATGGCCAGAAAATTTAACTGAGATGAGAATACGGTTAGAATCTCAGCCAAAGTAAGCCTGGAATGGATTGAGGTAAAATAACTAAGTCTTTATATGCCCAAATTGTATACTTCTGTTATTATTATAAGAGACCATAGACTGGGAGAAGATGGCATGCCTTTTTTGATGACACAGTTGATTTGATGGGAATTATTAGTTATTATCGCAGTCTGTTCTTCTTGCTTCTTGTTGCTACCAAGGATGGTCAACTTGCTCAGAATTTATTGAATGAAAATATTTAGGAAATCCTGGGCACACTATTTGGTGTTTTTTTTTCTGTTATGTTAGTCACCGTACAGTATATTATTAGTTTTTTAGATAGTGTTCCATGACTCAGTGTTTGCTAATAACACCCTGTGCTCCATGCAATACATGCCCTCCTCAATACCTATCACCGGGTCAACACATCACTCCACCCCCCCCAAACCCTCAGTTTGTTTCTTGGAGTCCACAGTGTCTCATGGTTCATCTCCCCCACCGATCCCTTCCCCTTCATTTTTCCCTTCCTTCTCCTAATGTCCTCCATGCTATTCCCTGTGTTCCACAGGTAAGTGAAACCATATGATAAATGACTTTCTCCACTTGGTTTATTTCACTCATCAAAATCTCCTCCGATGTGAATCGAAGGAAGACCTGTACCCCTGGGGATAAAAATACATTATATGTTTATTAAAAAAAAAATTGGAAGGGGAGGCAAACCATAAGAGACTATGGACTCTGAAAAACAACCTGAGGGTTTTGAAGGGTCAGGGGTGGGAGGTTGGGGGAACAGGTGGTGGGTAATGGGGAGGGCACGTTTTGCATGGAGCACTGGGTGTTGTGCAAAAAGAATGAATACTGTTACGCTGAAAAAATAAATAAAATGGGGAAAAAAAAAGAATGAATACTGTTACGCTGAAAAAATAAATAAAATGAAAAAAAATCTCCTCCGATGTACATTTGGTTGTTTTTAAAGATTTTATTTATTTATTTGTCAGAGAGCTTGAGAGAGAGAGAGAGCAAAAGCAGAGGTAGCAGCAGAAAGAGGGAGAAGCAGGGTTCCCACTGAGCAAGGAGCCAGATGTGGGACCCTATCCCAGGACACTGGGATCATAACCTGAGCCAAAGGCAGCCACTTAACCAACTGAGCCACCCAGGAATCCCTTGGACACACTATTTGTAATATTTTTTTTACCCCAAACACTGTTGTAATAAGCATGCTGTACACAATATTTTAATTAATTTCCGACTTTTTTCCCTTAGGACTTATTTCCAGAAATTATGCTGTCAGGTTATATCCCATGTCATATTGCCAAATTCGACTGCACGTTCTTCTTTTTATGACCAATGTCAAACAGCTTCTTCATGATTTATTTTCCCCAAACAAGGCTTAAGTGATGAGAACATTCCAAGGATGAAAATGTCCAGGATGCCTGGGAGTCTCAGTCAATAAAGCATCTGCCTTTGCCTCAGCTCATGATCCCTGGGTCTTGGGGTCAAGCCTGACATCAGGTTTCCTGCTTAACGGGGAACCTGCTTCTCCCCCTCCCTCTGCCTGACACTTCCCCTGCTTGTGTGTGCTCGCTCTCTCTCTCTTTCTCTCCCAGACAAATAAAATTAAATTAAAAAGAAAATAAAATAAAATCCAGCAATACATGAAAAGGATAACACATCCTGAGTAAAAGGGTCACTTTCCATAAGGCAAGTGTGGCTTAACATTGGAAAACCTATCAATGTGATTCCTACATTCACAGGAGGAGAAAAATCACATGATAATGACAATTAAGTGCAGAAAAACAATTTCACAAATTCAACACAATATGTGATTTAATTTGAAAAACTCCTGTAAAACAAGGGATAGAAGAAAATTGTTTGTTCTGGTAATGATTATATCCTCAAATCCACACCAAAATCTTAATTAATGATCAATGAACAAAAGTGTTCTTCCTGAGACTTGGAATGTTAGGAATGATGCAAAATGGCCATTATCCCCACTTGTGTTCAAAAATATACTAGGAATCCTGCTAGTGAATTAGAGCAAAATGAATCCATCAGTCATACTGAAAAGGAATGAATTCAAGTGTTTTTACTCACAGATGATATAGTTACATGCATATACAATTCAAAAGAACCTACAAGCTCTTAGAATATATAAATGAGTTTAGCAAGGTCACAGTGTATAAGGCCAACATTTAAACACAAAACATTTTGTATAGATTAGCGATCAACACATGTTTAAAAAAATTAAAACCACACCAGGGGTGTCTGGGTGGCTCAGTGAGTTAAGCCTCTGCCTTGGGCTTTGGCCAAGATCCCAGGGTCCTGAGATCAAGCCCTGCATCTGGCTCTCTGCTCAGCAGGGAGCCTGCTTCCCTCCGCCCCACCGTCTGTCTCTCTGCCTACTTGTGATATCTGTCTGTCAAATAAGTAAATAAACAAGTAAATAAATAAATATAATTAAAACCACACGATACAGAACAGCATTTAAAAGACAAAATACAAAGGAACCAGCCAAATGAAAGAACTACAAGATCTCTGCAATGTAAACCACAAAATACTATTCGAGGAAATTTTAAAATTCAAATACCATACAATTTCACTCATATATGGAATTTAAGAAACAAAACAAATGTGCAATGGGAAAAAGAGAGAGGTAAACCGTGAAACAGATTCTTAACTACAGAGACCAAACTGCTGGTTACTAGATGGGAAATGGGTGAGGCGATGGTGAAATAGGTGATGAGAGGAAGCAGTGCCCTTGTCATGATGATCACCAGGTTGGTATGGAAGTGTTGAATCACTGTATTGTACATTGGAAACTAATATTACACTCTTTGTTAACTGACTGGAATTTAAATAATTTTCTTTAATTCCAAATAAATACCATGTTCCTTTATTGGAAGAATCAGTATTGTAAATAGGTAAAAATTTCTCCAAATTCTCTACAAATCTTATGGAATGCCAACAGACATTTTAATATGTTTATTTTGATGAAGATTAGCAAGACTAATAAAATGGACATAGAAACACAAAGGAAGAAGAGCTAAGACAATCTTAAAGAAGAATAACACACTGGAGGACTCACATTATCAGATAATAAGACTTATTAGAAAACCATAGTAATTAAGAGACTGTGAACTAGTACAAGAACAAAAACTAAACCAAGTAAACAGGCTAGAGAATCCAGAAACACATGTACATATACACAATCACTTCATTTATGACAAGCTAGTATTACATTTCAGTGGGTAAAATATGGCAGTGGTTAAAAGATCTTATTGTGATTTTTCTATTCCATATCACTAGGGGAAAATGCAAATCTTTACTTCTGCATAATATACAAAATAATCCATTTGAGAAGTATTTCTGTTCTAAATGTGAAAAGTAAAATGATAAAGATTTTAGAGGAAAACGTACAAGAAAATGTCCATAACGTAGAGGATCGCATTTTTAAATACATTCTACTTCATTCATTCATTCATTCATTCATTCATTCTTTTGTGGGTTGACACACAGTGTTCCATTAGTTTCAGGTGTATAATAATAATGACTGAGAAGTTGATATAGTATGCTGTGTTCACCACAAATATAGCTACCACCTGTCCCCATACATTGCTATTACAATATCATTGCCTATATTCCTTATCCTGTGCCTTTTATTCCCATGCCTTATTCATTCCATTTCTAGAAGCCTGTATCTCTCATTCTCCTTCACCCATTTGCCTAACCCCCACCTCCCTCCTCTCTGGCAACCATCATTTTGTCCTCTGTATTTACAGGTCAGATTCTGCTTTTTGTTTCTTCATTAATTTTTTTAGATTTCACTTATGGATCAAATCATGGTATTTGGCTTCCTCAGTCTGACTTTTTTCATTTCATATAATACCCTTTAGATCCATTCATGTTGTCTCATATGGCACCATTTCATCCTTTTATGGCTCTGTAATGTTCCATTTCATCTGCTTTACCCATTCATCTACCATATTTTGGCTATTGTCAATAATTCCACAATAAACATAGGCATGCATATATCTTTTTTAATTAGTGTCTTTATTTTCTTTAGGTAAATACTCAGTAGTGCAATTACTGGATCATATACCTCTATTTTTATCTTTTTGTGGAAACTCCATACTGGTTTCCACAGTGACTGCACTGGATTGCATTCCTGCCAACAATGCACGAAGTTTCCCTTTTATCCACATCCTTGTCGATATTTGCTATTTTTTGTCTTTTTTATTTTAACCATTCTGACAAGTGTGAGGTGATATCTCATTGTGGTTTTGATTTGCATTTCCCTGATGATCAGCATCATTTCATGTGTCTGTTAGGCATCTGGATATCTGCTTTGGAAAAATAACTATTCTTGTCTTCTGCCCATTTCTTAACTGGATTATTTGTTTTGGGGGTGTTGTTTGGTAAGTTCTTTATAGATTTTGGATAGTAACTCTTTTTTTAGTTATTATCCTCAGTTAACCAACATATAGTATATCATTTGTTTTTGATGTAGTGTTCAATGATTGATTAGTTGCATATAACACCTAGTGCTCATCGCAAAACATGCCTTCCTTAATACCCATCACCTAGTTACCTCATCTCCTTACCCCCTTCTTTCTGTAACCCTCAGTTTGTTTTCCAGAGTCCAGAGTCTCTCATGGTCTGTCTTCCTCTCTGATTTCTTCTCATTCAGTTCTCCCTAACTCTTTATCAGATATATCATTTGCAAATATCTTGTCTCATTGAGTGGGTTGTCTTTTTGTTTTGTTGATGGTTTCCTTGAGTGCACAAAGGCTTTTGGTTGTGGTGTGGTCCCAATAGTTTAATTTTTCTTTTGTTTCCCTTGCCTGAGGAGACAGAAAAATGTTTCTACACCCAATGTCAAAGAAATCTTGAGAAAGAGGGACAAAGCTGGAGGTATCACAGTCCCAGATTTCAAAATATACCACAAGTCTTTAGTAATTTTTAGTAGTCTTTAGTACAGGTGCAAAAATAGACACTTAGATCAATGGAACCTTTAAAGAATGGGACAATAGAAAACCCAGGAGTAAACCTTTGTTTATATGGTCAATTAAGGATAACAAAAACAGTGAAAATATACAATGGGGGAAGACAGTCTCTTCAACAACTGGTGTTTGGGAAACTGGACAGCTATATGCGAAAAAAAAAAGAGACTGGATCACTTTCTTATATCATACACAAAAATAATCTCCAAGTAGATTAAGGACCTAAATAAGAAACCTGAAACTATAAAACTCCTAGAAGAAAACATGGTGAGTAATTTCCTTAATAGACTTAAAAAATTCCAGGTGGAAGGCCCTGTGTGCTTTCTTATTTTGTTTATAATTTGTGGTTTAATTACATTGTGGTCAGTTTGTATTTGTTTGTAACACTTACACTTTAAAGAATGAGACAAGATTTTATTTGTAACCTAATGACAAAAATTTTTAAGCAAATTCCAGAGAGCTACAGGGACTTTTTCAAAAGTTTATGTAAGTGTATATGTAAGTTGTACAAGATAAAAATTGATAGTAATTTTATTTATTTTTTGAATGACACATTGGACCAGATGGACCTCATAGATATATACAGAACATTTCACCCTAAAACAACAGAATACTCATTCTTCTCATGGAACCTTCTCCAGAATAGACCACATACTGGGTCACAAATCAGGACTCAACTGATACCAAAAGACTAACATTATTCCCTGCATATTCTCAGATCACAATGCTTTGAAACTGGAACTCAATCACAAGGAAAAGTTTGGAAGGAACTCAAACACCTGGAAGCTAAAGACCACCTTGCTTAAGAATGCTTGGATCAACCAGGAGATCAAAGAAGAACAAACAATTCATGGAAACCAACGAGAATGAAGACATTTCAGTCCAAAACCTATGGGATACAGCAAAGGCGGTACTAAGGGGGAAATACATAGCCATCCAAGCCTCCCTCAAAAAAATTGAAAAATCCAGAATACACCAGCTGTCTCTACACCTTAAAGAGCCGGAGAACCAACAACAAATCAAACCAACTCCACACATAAGAAATAATCAAGATTAGAACAGAGATCAATGAAGTAGAAACCAGAGATACAGTAGAACGTATCAATGAAACTAGAAGCTGGTTTTTTGAAAGAATCAATAAACGATAAACCATTTGCCACACTAATCCAAAAGAAAATAGAGAAAGCCCAAATTAATAAAATTATGAATGAAAAGGGAGAGATCACAACTAACACCAAGGAAGACAGTAATTTTAATTTTTACCATTAACACAAACTTCTATTTATCAAAATATACTATTCAGAGAATAAACATGTAAGCCACAGAATAAGATGTATGTTTGCAATACATGCCTGCAAAAACGTTATTACACTTAGGATGTATAAAGAATACTAAAAATAACAAAAACAAGATTGACAAATCAATAGGAAAAAAGGCAAGAATTTGTAATAAGTACTTCACAAAACAAGATTCCAAATGACTAAAAATTATATGAGAAAGTTCTTCATATCATTATGCATCTAGAAATTAAATCTATATTGACATGCCTATGAAACATCCTCTGTGTCAACTTGGGTGGCTTAAATGAAAAAATAAATACCAAATCTTGATGAGAATGTGAGGAAAAATGAACTTTAATACACAACTGATGAGACTGCATGTTGATATGACCTTTTGGGAATCTTCTTGGTAACATATAATAAAGCTGAATGTATGCAATGTCCTATGACCTAGCAGTTTCTCACTAAGCAAATACTTAGATAAATATACATAAATGAGTATAATTATCACGAAAAACATGTACAAGATCATTTACATAGCACAATGTGTAATATGCCAAATGAAAAAGTACCCAAAAGTTCATAATAGGTATAATTAATTAGTAAATATGCTCTATTCATATGATGGAATACAATGTAGCAGAACAGTGATAAGGAACTACCAGACCCAGGAGCATGGATAAAACACAAGAAAATAGTGTTGAGTAAAAAAAGCTAATGAAAAAGGACTCTGTGCCATATGATTCCATTTACATAAATTTAAAATCAGACAAAATTAGACCATGCTGCTGGAGGGTGAGGATTATGGTTACTTTAGCAAAAGAGCAGTAAGGGTGACTGGGGAAGTGGCACAAGGGGGCCTTTTAGGGAGCTATGTAATATACTAACATTTGGCTCAGAGTGGGGATTACGTAAGTATGTTAACTTTGTTAAATTTCATGGAACAGTACACTTAGGACTTCTAAACTTTTCCATGTGTATATAACACTTCAATAAAAATGTGTATGTAAAAAAAATTAGGAGATGGAAGAGGGTATAGCAAAGAATAACAGAGTCATCCTCCTGAAATCTGATCTTCCAGAACAGGGAATTTATGTCTCTGCCAAAATTTAAACATGCCATTTAAAATAATTGTAGAGTCATGGAATATTCTCAGCCATCAAAAAATGAAATCTTGGGTGCCTGGGTGGCTCAGTGGGTTAAGCCTCTGCCTTCAGCTCAGGTCATGATCTCAGGGTCCTGGGAGCGAGTCCTGCATTGGGCTCACAAGGGAGCCTGATTCCCTCTCTCTCTGCCTGCCTCTCTGCCTTCAGTCCAAAACCTATGGGATACAAGCTAAAGAGAGGTATCCTGTGATCTCTCTCTTGTGTCAAATAAATAAATAAAATCCTTTAAAAAATGAAATCTTGCCATTTGCAACAACGTGAATGGAACTAGAGTGTAGAATACTAAGCAAAATAAGTAAATCACAGAAATACAATTATCATATGATTTCACTCCTATGTGGAATTTAAGAAACAAAACACAGGAGCATAGAGTAAGGGAGGGAAAAATAAAACAAAATGAAATCACCGAGGGAGACAAACCAAAAGAGACTCTTAACCATAGGAAACAAACTGAGGGTTGCTGGAGGGTAGGGGGGTGGGAAGATGGGGTAAGTGGGTAATGGGCATTAATGGGCATTAAGGAGGGCACATGATGTAATGAACACTGGGTTTAATATACAACTGATGAATCACTGAACTCTACCTCTGAAAGTAATAATATACTACATGTTAATTAATTGAATGTAAATAAGATAAAAATAATCTTAGATCCAAATCTGTATTGTTTGCATATTCTTTTTCCATAACAAATGAATTTTTGAGGAACTAATACCTCTTCAGTTACAGAAATTGTTAAGCAAAGAATTACCTCTTGTTTCCTTTCTGTTTATTTTATCATAGTCTAAGAAAATGAAATCTAGTGCTTTTGTATATGAATAGATAGGTATGATATAAACATCATTGTTGCAAAATCATTTCCTTAAAATTATCTCTCTTTTTTGCTGTTAGCTTTCCAACCTATGTATTTCATAAGAGAAAAAGAGAGAGAGAGAGACAAACCATAAAACAGATTCTTAACTATAAAGAAAAAAAACTGAGAGATACTGAAGGGGAGTTGGGCAGGGAGATGAGTTAAATGGATGATAGATATTAAGGAGGGCACTTGTGATGAGCACTGGGTGTTGAATGTAAGTGATGAATCACTAAATTCTACTCCTAAAACTAATTATTACACTGTATGTTAGCTAACAGATATTTAAATAAAAACTTGAAACTAAAAAAAGAGAGAGATATTTGTATGCAATGATTTAATTTTCTTCCAGTTTTATTAATAACTAAATGACATACATTATTGTGTAAGTATAAGGCATGCATACTACAAATGTTAAATGAATTCAGTAAAGTTACAGAATGCAAAATCGGTGTACAGATCTGTTGTACTTCTATATGCTAATAAAAAAGTGGTAGAAACAGCAATTAAGAAACACTTCTTGTAGAGCTTTGGAGGACATGAATGAAAATGGCATGTCCCAAAGATTTTGAACAGTTGTGTTTTCATTTTCATTTGTTTCCATGAAATTTTTCTTTCCAACTTACCTCTTGTCTTGTTTTCTTTCTTTTTTAAAAAATATTTTATTCATTCATTTGAGAGAGAGAGAGAGAGAGAGAGATAGTAAGAGAGAGCACAAGCAGGGAGAAGAGGGAGAAGCAGGCTCCCCACTGTGCAGGGAGCATAATGCAGGGCTTGATCCTAGGACTCTGGGATCATAACCTGAGCCAAAGGCAGATGTCAAACCAACTGAGCGACCTAGGCACCCCTGGGATTGTTTTCTTAAATATCTCCAGACACTTTAAATATCTATGCTCCTAACATGACAGCAGCTAATTATATAAACCAATGAATAACAAAATCAAAGAAACACATCACAATAATACAATAATAGGAAGGGAATTTAACATCCACCTCACTGAAATGGCAGATCATCTAAGCAAATGATTAACAAGGAAATAAAGGCTTAAATGACACACTGGACCAGATGGACATCACACATATATTCAGAACATTCCATCCCAAAGCAACAGAATAGACATTCTTCTCTAGTGCATATGGAACATGCTCCAGAATTGATCACATCCTGGGTCACAAAACAGGTATCAACCAATACCGAAAGATGGGAATCATTCCCTGCATATTTTCAGACCACCATGCTCTGAAACTAGAACTCAATCACAAGAGGTAAGTTGGAAAGAATTCAAATACATGGAGGCTAAAGAGCATCCTACTAAACAATGAATGGGTCAACCAGGAAATTAAAGAAGAATTGAAAAAATTCATGGAAACAAATGAAAATGAAAACACAACTGTTCAAAATCTTTGGGACAGAGCAAAGGTGGTCCTGAGAGGAAAATATACAGTGATACAAGCCTTTCTCAAGCAACAAGAAAGATCTGAAATACACAACCTAACCCTACACCTAAAGGAGCTGGCGAAAGAACAGCAAAGAAACACTAAAACCAGCAGAAGAGACATAATACAGATTAGAGCAGAAATCAATGAAATGGAAAACAAAACAACAGTAGAGCAAAACAGTGAAATTAGGAGCTGGATCTTTGAAAGAATTAATAAGATTGATAAACCCCTGGCCAGATTATCAAAAAGAAAAAAGAAAGAACCAAAATGAGTAAAATCATAATGAAAGAGGAGAGATCATAACCAATACCAAAGACATACAAATAAGTATAAGAACATATGAACAACTATATGCCAGCAAATTTGACAATCTGGAAGAAAAGGATACATTCCTAGAGATGTATAAAATACCAAAACGGAACCAGGAAGAAATAGAACACCTGAATAAATCCATAACCAGTACGGAGATGGAAGCAGTCATCAAAAATCTTCCAAGAAACAAGAGCCTAGGGCCAGAAGTCTTCCCAGGGGAATTCTACCAAACATTTAAAGAGGAATTAATACATATTCTCCTGAAACTGTTCCAAAAAACAGAAATAGAAGGAAAACTTCCAAACTCATTTTATGAGGCCAGCATTACCTTGATCCCTAAACCAGACAAAGGCCCCATCAAAAAGGAGAATTACAGACCAATATCCTTAATGAACACAGATGTAAAAATTCTTGCCAAAATACTAGCCAATAGGATCCAACAGTATATTAAAAGGATAATTCACTATGATCTAGTGGGATATATTCCTGGGCTGAAAGTTTGGTTCAACATCTGCAAATCAATTAATGTGATAAAATACACTGATAAAAGAAAGAACAAGAGCCATATGATACTCTCAATAGATGGTGAAATAGCATTTGACAAAGTGCAGCATCCTTTCTTGATCAAAACTCTTCAAAGTGTAGGGATAGAGCGTATATACTTCAATGTCACCAAAGCCATCTATGAAAAACCCACAACAAATATCATTCTCAGTAGGAAAAAACTGAGAGATTTTCTTGTAAGGTCGGGTACACAGCAGAGATGTCCACTCTCACCAATGCTATTCAACGAAGTACTAGAAGTCCTAGCCTTGGCAATCAGACAACAAAAAGAAATAAAATGCATCTGAATCAGCAAAGAAGAAGTCAAATTCTCACTCTTGGCAGATGATATGATACTTTATGTGGAAAACTTAAAAGACTCCACTCCAAAACTGCTAGAAGTCATACAAGAATTCAGTAAAGTGTCAGAATATAAAATCAATGCTCACGAATCAGTTGCATTTCTATAGATCAAGAGCAAGACAGAAGAAAGAGAAATTAAGGAGTTGGTCCCATTTTCAATTGCATTGAAAAGGGCAAGATACCTTGGAATAAACCTAACCAAAGAGGCAAAGAATCTGTACTCAGAAAACTATAAAGTACTCATGAAAGAAATTGAGGAAGACACAAAGAAATGGAAAAACGTTATGCTCATGGATTGGAAGAACAAATATTGTGAAAATGTTTATGCTACCTAAAGTAATCTACACATTTAATGCAATCTGTATCAAAATACCATCAATTTTTTTCAAAGAAATGGAACAAATAATCCTAAAATTTATATGGAACTAGAAAAGACCGAATAGCCAGAAGAATGTTGAAAAAGAAAGCCAAATTTGGTGGCATCACAATTCCAGACTTCAAGCTCTATGACAAAGCTGTCATCATCAAGACAATATGAAGCTGGCAAAAAAACAGACACACAGATCAATGGAACAGAATAGAGAGCCCAGAAATAGACCCTCAACTCTATGGTCAATTAATCTTCAACAAAGCAGGAAAGAATGTCCAATGGAAGAAACAGTCTCTTCAACAAATGGTGTTGGGAAAATTAGCCACATGCAGAAGAACTGCATCATTTCCTTACACCACACACAAAAATAGACTCAAAATGGACGAAAGAGCTCAATGCGAGACAGGAATCCATCCAAATCCTTGAGGAGAACACAGGCAGCAACCTCTTCGACCTCAGCCACAGCAACTTCTTTCTAGAAACATTGCCAAAAGGGAAGAGAAGCAAGGAAAGCACAGGCAAATGAACTATTGGTACTTCATCAAGATCAAAAGCTTTTGCACAGCAAAGGAAACAGTCAACAAAACCAAGACAACTGACAGAATGGGAGAAGATATTCGCAATTGACATATCAGATAAAGGGCTAGTATCCAACATACATAAAGAACTCATCAAACTCAACACCCAGAGAACAAATAATTCAATCAAGAAGTGGGCAGAAGACATGAACAGACATTTCTGCAAAGAAGACATCCAGATGGCCAACAGATACATGAAAAAGTGCTCCACATCACTCGGCATCAGGGAAATACCAATCAAAACTAAAATGAGATACCACCTCACACCAGTCAGAATGGCTATAATTAACAAATCAGGAAACAGCATATGTTGGCAAGGATGTGGAGAAAGGGGATCTCTCCTACACTGTTGGTGGGAATGCAAGCTGGTGCAGGTACTCTGGAAGACAGCATGGAGGCTCCTCAAAAAGTTGTAAATAGAGCTACCCTATGACCCAGCAATCACAGTATTGGGTATTTATGCTAAAGATACAAATGTGGTGATCTGAAAGGGCATGTGCCCCCAAATGTTTATAGCAGCAATGCCCACAACAGCCAAACTATGGAAAGAACCTAGATGTCCATCAACAGATGAATGGATAAAGAAGAAGTGGTATATATCTACAATGGAATACTATGCAGCCATCAAAAGAAATGAAATCTTGCCATTTGCAACAATGTGGATGGACTAGAGGGAATTATGCTGAGCGAAATAAGTCAATCAGAGAGAGACAATTATCATATGATTTCTCTGATATGAGGAATTTGAGAGGCACGGTGGGGGGTTGAGGGAGTAAGGAATGGAAAAATGAAACAAGATAGGATGAGGAGGGAGTCAATCCATAAGAGGCTCTTAATCTCACAAAACAAACTGAGGTTTGCTAGGGGGTGAGGGGATAGGGGGAGGATCGCTTGGTTATGGACATTGGGGAGGTTATGTGCTATGGTGATATTTGTGAAGTGTGTAAGCCTGATGATTCACAGACCTGTACCCTTGGGGTAAATAATACATTATATGTTTATAAAAAAAACTAAATAGTACAATTTTAAAAAGCTGATGATATATGTTGGCTAATTGAATTTTAGATAAATAAGTAAATAAATAAATAAATTTTAAAAATGAAAAGGGTTGTATGCTTAAACAACTGATCCACCCACGTGCCCCTGGCCTATCTCTCATCTTAACTAAATACCCACAAATGTTCAGAAGGTCTCTGGATTCTGCCCCTCAGCTCTTGCTCCATCATAAGTTTCATGAAGTCTTTCCATAAAATGTTTCCTTTGCCTCCAGATAAAACCCACAAATTTGAAATTCTTTACTGGCTGCAAACCACACTCTCCTCAACTCATCAAAGCATCTGTATTTATTTAGGTTACACCTGCTTGTGTTACATTCTGGACCAAGGCAGCATGCTGTGGCATACGGTGTTTCATCCCATAGATTTCCTTCTCTCATGGATCATAATTCTGCACCTTTCACTGCCCAATACCCCCAAAGAATCCCCTAATGAATTTTGTACAGTTGTATATTATTTATACTATAAGTGTATGTCAGGGGCTATTTACTATCTGATAGATGAGTTAGTATTAATAGTTTTTCAAATCTCAATCATCATTCTATTTGGAGGCAAGAATTGAATGTCCGAGTGGACTTGAAACATTTGTTGTTGCTTTTTGCAGAGGACAGATAGATTTAGAAACAGTATGATATCTAAAAATTCTGTGGTATTCTCTCTCAGGGAAAGGTTATTTAATTTCTGATGAAAGGTAAACAATCTTTGAGTCCACAAAGTGTGATTATGCTAAGGAATAAGTTATATAGAGTCTTTATTGGCTCATAGTCAACCTTCTAATGTGAGGAAGGGGAGGAGTACTTATCTTTTCTGCTTCCCTTGAGGCAGTGAATGGTTGACTGACCAACTGATTTTATAGTGCAAATGCAGAGAAGGACAAAATATATGGAAGGAAAAGTCAGCTAATGTTGCAAAATGCTGCCCTGCTCAAGTTGTGAATTTCCCTGTGTATTTTGCATGGTCTATGAACTGGAACTAAGCATGTAACATTCTGTCTGACCATGGATGGCTTAGTAAGTACTGACCACGAAAAATTAAACACTTCAAAGGCCTACTCAATGTCAGTATGAACCTGCATCAAAGTCCAGCAGCCTTGGTAATGGTGAAAACAGTCTTTGCTTCCAGAAGGGATATTTTGGAGTTTAAGAAGGCTGTGTAGACGTTTCAACCATGAGCTGATCACCAACCTTGGTCAGGTTGTCCACCTGCACCTCACATGGACACAGCAGAATTGTTATAGCTTCCCTTGGTTTGTTTGGGGCTGGTGTCAAATTATTCATGATGACCTCAGAAACTAAATAAAATACAAGTAAATCCTCTCTTCTGGAAATAGTACAAAAAGAAAACTAAGGCAGCAATATCACTTGGGAATTCTGTAAAAAAAATCCTGTTCTAAGAGATAAGAAAGTAACTTAGATTATTCAGGAGGCAGTAGGCACGGAACAGGAAAGGAATGGGAAAGTGGACTCATCTCTTTTCCAATACATGCTCCGTCCTACAGGGAACTGCCACTGTATGTCTGACACCTTGACATAATCTTTATATCCAAACACCTTTGACAGAGGATTGAGTAAGCCCAAAGAAAATATGAAATATTTGAAACACAGCATCAACCCCACAGAATCAGGGGAAATTCTCATTAGAACATGGGCAAACTGAAGAAGCATTCTGTTCAGAAAGTTTCTGATAAATTCTCCCATGATGAAGTGCATCCAGTTTTCTCAAGGTATACTATTCAGAAGGCAGAGATAAAATGCCTCTGAAAACAGAGAAGTAAGGAAGCATCTAGTGCTCAACCCCTAACCCTGCTCATAGCCACACCACTGAGTCAAAGGGCTTTCTTTCCTTTCTTACTCAAGGACAGAACCATTTTTCTTTACAAGTTCCAGGATGAAAAATCGGAGAATACTGACAAGTTGGGATAAGGAATCATCAAACTGTAATAGTTGCAAGGAAGACAGAGTGCTGTCACCAAAAAGAAGGCACAGTCCAGTATCTTTTGAGTAGAATGCATTAGTGACTTGGGAAAGGACATGGAATTCCTTGACGCTGGGGGTGCCAGGTAAGGGGCCAGGGTAAATTGCAGGGGAATAGGGTGAAAGATGGGCCTGCTAGAGTAGTTTGATGCAAACATAAAAAGTCATTAAATGTCACATGCCTAAAGGTTTTGACTGTATCCTGTGGTGATGGTTGAAAGAATTTTAACAGAGATGTGTTTTTATAAAATTCTTAGTAACAGTACTGTAGGGAACACATGAGAGTGGTAGATTCCTTCTCTCTCATGTAAAGAATAGCACAAAGTGCAGCATTTGTTATTACTAAAATGTTTCTCTTGGACATATTTTGAATATTACAGGATGAAGTATCCTTGCCCCTTTCTGGGACACTGAGATGTAATCTAATCCTTTCTCTTGGCAAAATACTCATACTGGTATTTATAATTTGTTAGATTAAAAAACCTACTAAATAGGGAATTTATATTCAGGAGTCATGAAAACATTATTCTCCTCATACACATAAATATTATCAACTATGACCATTAAGCATTAATATAAGTTTTTAAGCTAAAATATATTGTTAATGCTTCTCAAGTTATGTTATGCTGTAATTCATTATAAATGAATATATTTAAAATAGGTTGATGTTGAGTCTTTTAGCCAAGATTATTGGAATTCAGATGAAGACAAATGGAAAAGTGTTTCTATCCTGAAAACACTTTACTGCATCTATCTTAGCTTTGCCATGAGGTCCTCTATTTTCTTTTCCTGTGCATGTATGAGGGAGTATTTAGTTTATGATCATTCCACTAGGGCTCAGTTTGAGTGATGGCACCATGTGATATGGGTGTGATCTCAGTAGTGGATTTATTCTTGGACACATAGGAACGCTACTTTACTAGAGCCTACAAGAACAGAGAATTTATTTTCCAGTAGTGGGGAAAAAGCAGTAGAACTAGCACTTTAGGATGAATTATAGAGACAATAGAATAGACTCCAGTTGCTCATGTGAAAGCATATTTGGAAATTGATCACCAAAGAAAAATATCTATTTTGACTCTGCATATATTAACAATTGACATGGTTCTGTGAATGTGAGGTTTTTATGTAAGGAAAATAGTATATATTGGTTAATTGGTAATGATTCTGTAGGATACCTGGGCTACCTGCAAGAAAGGAGAAATTTTAAAGTATATAACTTAGTGATAGCTGAAAGTTATTTCTAAAAGACAGTAGTGATCAATGTGTTGTCTTTTTCAAGGCAGTTGTAAAATGTGAGATAAATAACATTGGGTACAAAGAAAAAAAATAGATATATGGGAATAATTACTGAAGATGACCTGAAATGTCCAAGTTTAAGTGAGAAAAATTGGAAATCTCTGAGTCAACCATGGGATGTGTTCCAAGTTTGGACAGTATAAGTGTCTACATCCAAATAAAAATTTTTTTGCCACAAAGGAAATCATCAACAAAACAAAAAATAACCTACTAAATGGGAAAGGATATCTGAAAATGATATATCCAATCAAAGGTTAATATCCAAAATAGAAAAGGAAAGGAAAAGTGAATTGGGGGAAATTGGAGGGGAAGATAAACCATGAGAGACTGTGGACTCTGAGAAACAATCTGAGGGTTTTGGAGGGGAGGAGGGTGGGGGTTAGGTGAACCTGGTGGTGGGTATTAAGGAGGGGACATATTGCATGGAGCACTGGGTGTGGTGCATAAACAATGAATCTTGGAACACTGAAAAAAATTAAATTTAATTTTAAAAAAAGAAAAAGATATTATACAACTCAACGCCAAAGTAACCCCAAACAATCCAATTAAAAAATGGCAAGTGCTGCTGAGAAAGTGGAGATAAGGGAACACTTGTGCACTGCTAGTAGGAATGTAAATTCGTATAACCATTGTGGAAAACAACATGGAGTTTCCTCAAAAGTTAAAACTAGAACTATCTAGCAATCACCCTACTGGGTATTTACCCAAAGAATACAAGAATACTAATTCAAAGGGATACATACACCCCTATTTTATAACAGCATTATCTACAATAGCCAAATTATAGAGGCAGTCCTAGTGTCCATCAATTGATGAATGGATAAAGAAGGTGTGGTATATCAATATAATGGAATATTATTAAGTCATAAAAAGTATGAAATCTGGTCATTTGCCACTACAAGGATGGAGGTATAGAATAAAGTGCTAAGCAAAATAAGTCAGAGAAGACAAATACCATATGATTTCACTCATATGTGGAATTTAAGAAACAAATAAGAACAGCGAAAAATGAGAGACACAAATCAAGAAATAGACTCAATTATAGAGAACAAACTCATGGTTACCAGAGGGGAGGGGGTTGGGGGGTTGGGTTAAATAGGTGATGGGGATTAAGAAGTGCAGTTATCATGATGAGCATTAGGTGATGTATAGAATTGTTGTATATCATACACCTGAAGCTAATATAACATTTTATGTTAACTAAGTGGAATTAAAATAAAACCTGAAAAAATAGAAATATCATATGATCCAATAATTCCATTACTGGATATTTACCCAACAAAAACAAAAA
This sequence comes from Meles meles, assembly GCF_922984935.1. Taxonomy (NCBI): domain Eukaryota; kingdom Metazoa; phylum Chordata; class Mammalia; order Carnivora; family Mustelidae; genus Meles; species Meles meles. The sequence goes on along the minus strand of NC_060087.1, from coordinate 45,684,577 downwards.
CATAAATTCAAAAAGATATATACACCCTTATGTTTATTACAGCATTATTTATAATAGCCAAGATATGGAAACAACTTAAGTGTCCATAAATAGAAGAATGGATAAAGAAGATGTAATATATATACATATATATACACACACATATATAAATATACATATATGCATACATATGCATACATACATAATGAAATATTACACAGCCATAAAAAGGATAAAAACATGACATTTGTGGGAAGCCTGCGTGGCTCAGTTGGTTAAGCTTGCGCCTTCAGCTAAGGTCATGATCCCAGGGTCCTGGGAGAGAGTCCCACATCAGGCTTCTTGCTCAGTGGGGAGCCTGCTTCTCCTTCTGCCTGCATTCCCCTGGCTTGTGTTAACTGTTTCTGACAAATAAAATATTTTTAAAAAATCATAGCACTTGTGACAACATGGATGAACCTAGAGAGTATTACACTAAGTGAAATACATCAAGCTGAGAAAAATAAATACCAAATGATTTCACTCATATGTGGAATCAAGAATAAAAAAAAAGCCACAAATGAATTTAAGAAAAGCAGAATACTGAGAACAAACTGATTGTTGCCAGGGTGGGGAAGTGCAGAACTGGACAAAATGAATGAAGGGGAGTGGGAGGTAAAGGCTTCCAGTTACAGAATGAATACGTTATGGGAATAAAAGGCACAGCATAGGTAATACAGTCAATGATATTATAATAGTTTTGTATGATAACCAACAGTAGCTATACACTTGTGGTGAGTGTGGCATAATGTTTGAACTTGTCAAATCACTCTGTTGTACACCTGAAACTAATGTAACATTGTGAGTCAACTATTCTCAAAAAATTTTTTAAATAAATATATAAATGTCAAGGTCAAAGTGCTGAGAGAGAAAATGAAGCCTAAATGAAGACAACTAGCTTGCTGTGAGACCAGTTTAAGAGAAAGAACACTGATTCATTGTACCTGATGCTGGTGTATTAGCCTTTGCTGGAAAAGTAGGTGTGCAATAATCACTGATGTTCCATGGACCTTAACCAGTTCTCCTACCAACAGACATTTACCTTATCTTCTCATGGGTTGAGTCTGTCAGTCATGCCTGCAAACACCAAATGCTAGTCTCTGGAGGAGACTATGGCAATACCTGAGAGCATGTCTATTTGAATGGGTACATGTGACATTTCAATGTGGGTCATTACATTTGGGTATGTGTGTTTCCCATTTGCAGTAGGGTGAGAGGCACGTGAAAGTGTGGAGTTATTGGTAAGAATCTGACAGTACGGGACTAGTGTTTGTCCAGAGGACAAAACAACATTTTCCTCCTACCCAACACTGCCACTCTGTCCTCTCCCAGGGCTTTCTCTAAATGAGGCACAGAAACAAGTGTTTGGAATATTGTTCACTGAATTATAGTTCCCTGTACCCCTCAGTTTAGAGCCTTCTGGTTGAGTTGGGTTAAAGCACAGCCTTGGACATATACAGCCAATACAAAACAACATATAATATACTATAAACACTAAGAAAATCTGGTCAAGTACAGCAGAGATGAAATGTATGACTATAATGATGGGCTAATTGTGTCTCCTAAACATCAATGAGGGAGCTAACTAGAAAAGATATGGGTCAAAGAGGGTAGAAGTAATGAAGAAAAGCAGTGAAAGAAGGGATGACTTCCAAGAGAAGGGAACATCACATGCAGATAGGAAACTGAACATGGCCAATTAATGAGACAAAAAACTGTACAGCCTTCTGGCGGAGTTGGGTTGAAGCACAGGTGTGGGCTCAAGAATGAAGCAGAATTCCTTTGACTCATTCTGCATCTTGTCACCACTGATCCCTAATGTGCAAGGATGAGGACTCAGCCCCAAATATCCAGTGGGAAGAAGGGAAGAGAGAGTGACATGGCAGCACCCAGCCTTCACAGATGGGCACTGGCTCAGCTTACCACTTAGTATTGTAAGAGAGAACATGGGGGTGTCCTACATGCATGCATGTCATCTCGCAGTGTGCAGAATCTGGGCCCTCACATGAGTCTTCCCTCTGAAGGAGGGGTGAGGAAGGGGCTTGGGATCAGGGCCTTTCCCTGGACTGAGGAGTGCAAAGAGAAGCCCGACCCCATTCCCTGTGAGTTAGAACCATGGATGGAAACCGATTTGCTCATAGAACAAGGAGGTCATCTATAAAAACCAATTTTGCTGTTAAAGTCTCAAATGTACCAAATTTGGAAACTGTTAAAACATAGACCTGTTTTCAAAACAAATATAAATTCTGTAAAGTGAGTTTTCATTTAAAAAATTTAAAAATATGCTACTATATCAAATAATATATACATATAATTTGATATATATCAAATAATTGATATATTTGATATTCAAATAATATATATATGATATACATTATATCATTTTTAAATCTTTTTTTATCATTTTATTTATTTGTCTGAGAGAGGCAGAGAGTGCACACAAGCAGTGGGAGGAAGAAGCAGGCTTCCTGCTGAGCAAGGAGTCCACTGTGGAACTCAATCCCAGGACCCTGGGATCACGACCCGAGCCAAAGGCGAATGCTTAACTGACTGAGCCACCCAGGTATCCCGAACAATTTTTTTTAATGGCATGTTTCCATTATATGAATGTAGCAGATTTCATTAATCATTTCTATTCATTGTAGACATTTGGGTAGTTCTTCATGTGGCATATTATATATTGTGCTTAAGCACAATCTTGGAGATAATTTTTGGTAATAATTGTATTAAGTATGTGGATTTCTCAAAATGTTTATCCAACAGTGGAAGTGCTTGTTCACAAGGCATTACATATGTTAAGATTTATTATAAGCTACCAAAAAGGTCATACCAATTTACACTCCCATCAGTAATGTGTGACAGTTTTTTTCTCCCCACATTCTCACCAAAAGATAGCATTATTATTTTCTGTTTTTGTTTTTAGTCATCGGAGTTGGTATATAGTGGGATGTCAATTGTAGGTTTGATTTCCTGATGTCTAGCACCTTGTCACCTATTTTTTTAGTCACTTGGAATTTTTCTTGTACAGTGCTTGCTCCACACTTTTGTCAATTTTTCTACTGACTAGCTTGCCTTGTTTGTGTTGATTTATTTTAGTTTTCCTTACACACACTAAGTAAGAAAATTTGAATATATGTATTGCAAATATTGTATCCCATTCATTGGTTTGTCTTTTCACTTTTAAAGTATGTTTTCATGAACAAAAGTTCACAAGTACCATAAAGAGTACAATTATTATCATTTTATTCTTTATTTTTTCTTTTATATGTATATATATAAACTGCATTTGTGGTTTTTAAAAATTGTTTTTGCACTTTGGGCTTGGCTTAAAAATCTTTTCCACTTGGTTGCAAATAACACATATTACATTCCTTAAAGCAGAAGTATTACAAACAATATCCTTACTCATAATGTAATAAAATAGATAATTGTAATCAAAATAAGAAAGCCCATGGCACCTTCCACCTAAATTTTTTAAACTATTAAAAATGAGTTATAGGGGCGCCTGGGTGGCTCAGTGGGTTAAGCCTCTGCCTTCAGCTCAGGTCATGATCTCAGCGTCCTGGGATGGAGCCCCGCATCGGACTCTCTGGGGAGCTTGCTTCTCTTTCTCTCTGCCTGCCTCTTTGCCTACTTGTGATCTCTCTGTCAAATGAATGGATAAAATCTTTAAAAATGAGTTATAAACCAAAATTATAAACTTTCTAAAACAAATAACAAAAATACTGCATATGGAAGTTTGTGACATGCATATAAAATAGCAATTAAAAAGTTTCAGAGTCTTAAACATTTTCATGACTAAAAATAATGTAATGAAAATAAATTCTCACCTCAAAAAGCTAGGAAAAGTGAAATAACAAATAGCATGGAGGACATGTGGAGATGGAGAGGAGAAGGGAGTTGAGGGAAACTGGAAGGGGAGATGAACCATGAGAGACTATGGACTCTGAAAAACAACCTGAGGGTTTTTGAAGGGGTGGGGGGGTGGGAGTTTGGAGAACCAGGTGGTGGGTAATAGGGAGGGCACATATTGCATGGAGCACTGGGTGTGGTGCAAAAACAATGAATACTGTTACGCTGAAAAGAAATTTTAAAAAAGTGAAAAAAAAAGCTAGGAAAAGAACACCAAATAAATGTAAATATGAGAAGAGTTATGAAGTACCAGCATATTTTGTTTTATTGTACTTCATAGATACTACAATTTTTACAAATTGAAAGTTTGTGGCAACCTTGGGTCAAGTAAGTCTAACAGTGCTATTTTCCAATAGTATTTGTTCACGTGTCTCTGTATCACATTTTGCTAATTCTTGTAATATTTTAAACTTTTTCATCATTATTATATTGTTTGGTGATCTGTGATCAGTTGTCCTTGATGTTACTATCATCATTGTTTGGTGCACCATGAACAGCACCCATGTAAGTCAGCAAACTTAATTGGTAAATGTGTGTGTGTTCTGACTTCCTCTCTTTGGAGATTCTATTCCCTGAGACACCATAATACTGAAATTAAGCTAATTAATTGTGTTCAAGTAAAAGGAAGAGCTGCATGTCTCTGACTTTTAATCAAAAGCTATAAATAATTAAGCTTCATTAGGAAAGCTTGACTAAGCTGAGATAGGCTAAAAGCTAGACCACTTGGGCCAAATAGCCAAATTGTCAAATGCAAAAGAAAAGTTCGCAAAGGAAATTAAAAGTGCTCTTTCAGTGAACACACAAATGATAAGAAAGTTGAAACAGCCTTATTGCAGATATGGAGAAAGTTTCAGTTGTCTGGATCAAAGATCAAACCAGCCACAACATACACTTAAGCCAAAGCCTAATCAAGAGCAAGGCCCTAACTCTTCAATTCTGTGAAGTCTGAGAGAAGTGAGGAAGGTAGAAAAGTTTGAAGCCTACAGAGGTTGGTTTGTGAGGTTTGAGGAAAGAAGCAGCAAATGCTGATGTAGAAGCTGTAGCAAAGTATACAGAATATCTGGCTAAGATAATTAATGAAAGTGGCTACTACACTAAACCACTGGTATTCAGTGTAGATGAATAGAAGAAGAGGCTGTCTAGGACTTTTGTAGCTAGAGAGAAGTCAAAGCCTGATTTCATATCTCCGAAGGACAGGCTAACTCTTGCTAGGGGCTAATGCAGCTGGTGATGTTAAATTGAAGCCAATGCTCATTTGCCATTTTGAAAATTTCAGAACCCTTTAGAATGATGCTAAATCTACTCTGTCTGTGCTCTATAAATGGAACAATGAAGCCCGGATGACAACATATCTGTTTATAATATGGTTTAGTGAATATTTTAAGCCCACTGTTGAGACCTACTATTCAGAAAAAAATATTCCTTTCAAAATATTACTGTTCATTGACAATGCACCTGGTCATCCAAGAGCTCTGATGGAGATGTATGTACAATGAGATTAATGTTATTTTCAGGCCTGTTAACATGACATCCACTCTGCAGCCCCTGAATCAAGGAGTAATTTTGACCATCAAGTCTTATTAAGTAATGCATTTCATAAGGCTATAATTGTCGGTAACTCTTCTCATGGATCTGGGCAAAGTAAATTGAAAACCTTCTGGAAATGATTCCCCATTCTAGATACCATTAAGAAAATTTGTGATCCATGGGAATGGATTAAAATATCAACATTAACAGGAGTTTGGAAGAAGTTGATTACAATCCTTATGGATGACTTTGAAGGTTTCAAGACTTCAACAGAGGAAGTAACAGCAAATGTGGTAGTAATAGCAAGAGAACTGGAATTGGAAATGGAGCTTGAAGATGTGAATGAATGACTACAATCTCATGATAAAAATTTAATGGTTGAGAAGTTGCTTCTCATGGATGAGCAAAGAAAGTGGTTTCTTGAGATGGAAACTAATTCTGATGAAAATGCTATGAAAATTGTTGAAATGACAACAAGGAATTTATGTTACATAATTTTTTTTATTTGTTTATTTACAGCATAACAGTGTTCATTGTTTTGGCATCACACCCAGTGTTCCATGCAGTACGTGCCCTCCCTAATACCCACCACCTGGTTCCTCAACCTCCTACCCCCCGCCCCTTCAAAACCCTCTGGTTGTTTTTCAGAGTCCATAGTCTGTCATGGTTCACCTCCCCTTCTAATTTCCCTCAACTCCCTCTCCTCTCCATCTCCCCATGTCCTCCATATTCTTTGTTATGCTCCACAAATAAGTGAGACCATATGATACTTGACTCTCTCTGCTTGACTTATTTCGCTCAGCATAATCTCTTCCAGTCCTGTCCATGTTGCTACAAAAGTTGGGTATTCATCCTTTCTGATGGAGGCATAATACTCCATCGTGTATATGGACCACATCTTCCTTATCCATTCATCCGTTGAAGGGCATCTTGGTTCTTTCCACAGTTTGGCGACCGTAGCCATTGCTGCAATAAACATTGGGATACAGATGGCCCTTCTTTTCACTACATCTGTATCTTTGGGGTAAATACCCAGCAGTGCAATGCAGGGTCATAGGGAAGCTCTATTCTTAATTTCCTGAGGAATCTCCACACTGTTCTCCAAAGTGGCTGCACTAACTTGCATTCCCACCAACAGTGTAAGAGGGTTCCCCTTTCTCCACATCCTCTCCAACACACGTTGTTTCCTGTCTTGCTAATTTTGGCCATTCTAACTGGTGTCAGGTGGTATCTCAATGTGGTTTTAATTTGAATCTCCCTGATGGCTAGTGATGATGAACATTTTTTCATGTGTCTGATAGCCATTTGTATGTCTTCGTTGGAGAAGTGGCTGTTCATATCTTCTGCCCATTTTTCGATATGATTATCTGTTTTGTGTGTGTTGAGTTTGAGAAGTTCTTTATAGATCCTGGATATCAACCTTTTGTCTGTACTGTCATTTGCAAATATCTTCTCCCTTTCCGTGGGTTGCCTTTTTGTTTTGTTGACTGTTTCCTTTGCTGTGCAGAAGCTTTTGATCTTGATGAAGTCCCAAAAGTTCATTTTTGCTTTTGTTTCCTTTGCCCTTGGAGACATATCTTGAAAGAAGTTGCTGTGGCTGATATCGAAGAGGTGACTGCCTATGTTCTCCTCTAGGATTCTGATAGATTCCTGTCTCACGTTGAGGTCTTTTATCCATTTCGAGTTTATCTTTGTGTACGGTGTAAGAGAATGGTCGAGTTTCAATCTTCTACATATCGCTGTCCAGTTTTCCCAGCACCATTTATTGAAGAGACTGTCTTTTTTCCATGGTATATTTTTTCCTGTTTTGTCGAAGATTATTTGACCATAGAGTTGAGGGTCCATATCTGGGCTCTCCACTCTGTTCCACTGGTCTATGTGTCTGTTTTTATGCCTGTACCACACTCTCTTGGTGATCACAGCTTTGTAGTAAAGCTTGAAATCGGGTAACATGATGCTGCCAGTTTTGTTTTTGTTTTTCAACATTTCCTTAGCAATTCGGGGTCTCTTCTGATTCCATAAAAATTTTAGGATTATTTGCTCCAGCTCTTTGAAAAATACCGGTGGAATTTTGATCGGAATGGCATTAAAAGTATAGATTGCTCTAGGCAGTATAGACATTTTTTTTTAATAGGAAACCACAAGCTGCTTTCCAGATTTTTTTTAAAATATTTTATTTATTTAACAGAGAGAAATCACAACTAGGCAGAGAGGCAGGCAGAGAGAGAGGAGGAAGCAGGCTCCCTGCAGAGTAGAGAGCCCGACGTGGGGCTCGATCCCAGGACCCTGAGATCATGACCTGAGCCGAAGGCAGTGGCTTAATCCACTGAGCCACCCAGGCGCCCCAGCAGTATAGACATTTTAACAATGTTTATTCTTCCAATCCAAGAGCATGGAACAGTCTTCCATCTTTTTGTGTCTTCTTCAATTTCTTTCATGAGTGTTCTGTAGTCCTCGAGTACAGGTCCTTTACCTCTTTGGTTAGGTTTATTCCCAGGTATCTTATGGTTCTTGGTGCTATAGTAAATGGAATCGATTCTCTAATTTCCCTTTCTGTATTTTCATTGTTAGTGTATAAGAAAGCCACTGATTTCTGTACATTGACTTTGTATCCTGCCATGTTACTGAATTGCTGTATGAGTTCTAGTAGTTTGGGGGTGGAGTCTTTGGGGTTTTCCATATAAAGAATCATGTAAAATGTAAAATCTATAAATTGTAAAATGTAAATGTAAAATGTAAATCATGTAAAATGATAGAAATTATAAAATTTAAATTATAAATTTAAAATTATAAAATTATAGAAAGGGGAACCCTCTTACACTGTTGGTGGGAATGCAAGTTGGTGCAGCCACTTTGGAGAACAGTGTGGAGATTCCTCAAAGAAATTAAAAATAGAGCTTCCCTATGACCCTGCAATTGCACTACTGGGTATTTAGCAATACAGATGTAGTGAAAAGAAGGGCCATCTGTACCCCAATGTTTCTAGCAGCAATGGCCACGGCTGCCAAACTGTGGAAAGAACGAAGATGCCCTTCAATGGATGAGTGGATAAGGACGATGTGGTCCATATACACGATGGAGTATTATGCCTCCATCAGAAAGGATGAATATCCAACTTTTGTAGCAACACAGACGGGACTGGAAGAGATTATGCTGAGTGAAATAAGTTAAGCAGAGAGAGTCAAGTATCATATGGTTTCACTTATTTATGGAGCATAACAAATAACATGGAGGACATAGGGAGATGGAGAGGAGAAGGGAGTTGAGGGAAATTGGAAGGGGAGGTGAACCATGAGAGACTATGGACTCTGAAAAACAATCTGAGGGTTTTGAAGGGGCGGGGTGTGGGAGGTTGGGGGAGCCAGGTGGTGGGTATTATGGAGGGCACGTATTGCATGGAGCACTGGGTGTGGTGTATAAACAATGAATTCTGTTACGCTGAAAAGAAATTAAATAAAATAATGTAAAGTTGAAATCTTTTCCTCAAAGATCAGGAACAAGACAAGTATGTCCATTCTTGCCACTCTTATTCAACATAATACTGGAAGTTCTAGCTCCAGCAATCAGACAAGAAAAAGAAATAAAATGCATCCACGTTGGTAAGGAGGAAGTAAAATTGTCATTATTTGCAGATGACATGATACTGTACATAGAAAAACCCTTTAAAAAAAAAGAAAACCCTAAAGACTCTGCCAAAAAAAAACCTGTTAGATATAATAAATAAATTCAGTAAAAATGTAAGATACAGAAGCAATATAAAGAAATTGGTGCAGTGGAAGGTTTTAAGATGGTGGAAGAATAGGGCAATCCTAAGCTTGACTGCTCCCTGGAACACAGCTAGAGAAATACCAAATCATTTTGAATACGTAAGAAACTGTTCAGAAGTCTTAGAGAACAAAGCTGCACATCTACAAATAGGAAAACTGACCTGTGGAGAATTGATTCATGGGAGGAGAGAGCCATAGGCACTACAAGGGGAGGGAGCCCTGATTGCAGAGGGTGTATTGAGAGAGAAGGAGAGATGTAAATAGTGGGGGGGGGGGGTAGGGAGTGAAAACATGCACAGAGGACTGCACAAGAATACTGTCTCTCAAAACCACTGATTGGGAAAAAAGAGAGGATTTCAATACCACCAGTTTTTTTATAAACTGTTGAGCACAGAGTCTGAAGTTTTGGAAGTCAGCCAAGTTCATGCCTGCTAGTGCTCTGGGGGCAAAGCAAGGAGGAGCCCATGAGCATTCAGCACTGTCTGAGCATCCCCCAGTTTATAGGGGCAGGGGAAATCTATTCCTCTGCTTGGAGTGCATTTGGTACAGTGATATGGCCTATCCACGAACAAAGGACCCTGAGGGCACCATTGAGTTATGTATTCACCAGTATAGGAATAAAGACCCCTGTCGACGGCAAACCCTGGTGCCAGCTGTGTGTTGTGATTTACCATAAACTCCAAACTGCTACACAGTCACATGACTATTTTCTGAGACAAGCCTACACTGGCCACAGCACAGGGAGACCCTTTCCCAGAGTATCAGTGCAGGTCTGTGCTGTGAGGTCTCTGAATTGTGGAGGTTTGAAACAGAGCTGTGCCTGAGATAAAACACAGGAGTGCTGCACAGCTTGGTCAATGAGAGGATGAAGGCAGGGATCTGACAGAAGCCAGGGTCACAGGAAGAGTGATTATTAGCAGGTGTATGAGGGCTTCCTGAAGAAAGGTGGGTGTGAATTTCCCTCTCAAGAGATGAGAAAGCTGGTGGAAGCCATTTCCACCTCTCTCCCACCACTATGGATAGACCTTAGTGATCTAAACAGCACCACCAAGTGGAAAACTGAGCTGCTACACCAAGCCCCAACCCCTCCACCCACCCCCCCACCCCACCCCTGCAGGCACATCTCTACTAAGGCAAACCCAGGTGAGAATCAGAGCAGCAGCCCCTCCCCAGAAGACCAGCACAAACCTCTTGGCTTCATCAAATCTACTGATCACAAGAGTGCTACAAAGCCTCAGCTCTAGGGAAATCAGGAGCTAGCTTCCTATGGGGTTTTGCTGATTTTTTTTTTAATTTTTAAAAATTTTTAAAATTTAGGGGGCGCCTGGGTGGCTCAGTGGATTAAAGTCTCTGCCTTCGGCTCGGGTCATGATCCCAGGGTCCTGAGATCGAGCCCCGCATCAGGGTCTCTACTCCGCAGGGAGCCTGCTTCCTCCTCTCTCTCTGCCTGCCTCTCTGCCTAGTTGTGATTTCTCTCTGTCAGATAAATAAAATATTTAAAAAAATTTTTTAAATTTAGAATCAATTTAATTAACATATAGTGTATTATTAGTTTCAGAGGTAAAATTTAGTGATTCATTAGTTGTATATAACACCCAGTGCTCATTACATCAAGTGCCCTCTTTAATTCCCATCACCAAGTTACCCCATCCCCTCAACTCATGTCCCCTCCAGCAACCCTCAGTTTGTTTCCTATAGTTAAGAATCTCTTATGGTATGGTTTTGTTTTTGTTTTTGTTTTTGTTTGTTTGGGTACAGAAAGTTCAATCTTTTCTTTTTTTTATTTTCTATATTTTTTAATTTAAAAATTTTAACTTCTTTTGTCTATCAAACTTCTCTTAACAAGTAGACCAAAGTGTATCTAGCTTACTTTATTATTTATTTTTAAAAATGTTTTAAATACTTATTTTATTTTATTTTGCCTTTTTCCCCTCCAAAAACACAAGATGGAAGAATTCACCCCCATCCCAAAAAGTCCAAGACTTGGAATCCATGATACAGATCTTATTTCACTTTATGGAATTACTGAGTTCCCACAGTCTGTCTTCATAATCTAATAGTTTTCTTTCCCTCTTCTTTTTAGCTTTACTTTCCCCATAATTTTATCTTCTATATCACGGAGTCTTTCTTGTGTTTCACCCATCCTTATTTTTATGTCTTACACTTGGGACTGCACCTCAGTTATAACATTTTAAACTTTGAACTGACTAGATGTCAGTTGTTTTATCTCTACAGTAAGGGATTCTCTAGTGTCTTCTATGCTTTTTTCAAGCTCAGCTAGTATCCTTATAATCATTTTTTAAAAATTCTAGTTCAGACATCTTACTTATATCTGTATTGATTTAATTCCTGGTTGTCAGTACTACCTTCTGTTCTTTCTTTTGGAGAGCATTTCTTCATCTTGTCATTTTGTCCAGAAAAGAAAAGAAGAAAGAAAAAGAAAACAGCAACAACAAAAACAACCACAACCACAACAAAATGCCTAGATCCTGGGTGTGTTTTAGTCTGATTGTTAAAAGAAAATTGATCCCAAAATAAGGGAGGAAAGTGTGTGTGTGTGTGTGTGTGTGTGTATTTAAAAATATGCTGAAAGAAATAAAAAAGTATATAAAGTATACATAAAAATAAAAATTAAAAAGGAATTTAAAAAGAATTGAAAAAATAAGAAAATAAATGAAAAACTAATAATAAAAAAGAATAAAAGCGCAAAGGAGGTTAGATACTATTTCCCCTAGAGCTGAAGCTTTGCAGCCCCTCTATGATCAGTAAACTGTCTTGGAGCAGGTTGGTTGTGCTAGACTTCTGGGGGAGGGGCCTGCTGTACTGATTATCAGATGGACTCACCCTAATGGAAATGCGCCTCCAGTGGGCAGGGAGACAGGGCTTGATGTACGGGGCTCTGTCTCCAGTAATTGGCGCTGCTTTGTTCCCTGAAGGTTTTCAGCACTGATGGGCAGGATTAACGTGACATTGTCCTGCTCTCAAACCCTGGAGCTGAATATTTGAGTCACCTACCCCTCAGTGGGCCCTCACAAAAGAACAATAAATCACTCTTGTCTCCCTGGTTTCTGTCAGAACCTTGTGTTCACCCTGCCTGTGTCCAAGCTTTTTCATCTCAGACATGAGACTGAGTTCCAAACCTCCAACTTTTAGGGACTCCTGTCATATGGACCTTTACTGTTCCTCCTGGGGGGAGGGGTGCCATGCTTCTGCCATTTGATGGACCCATCCCAGGAAAGCAGTTGCAGGACCACAGAGAGGATCACAGTTTATGGCCATAAGAACAGAAGGCTGGCACTTAGACTCACTGTTCTCAACTTGCTTCCATGCTCCTACACCTGGAATGGTGCAGGATTTAGGTGCCACCCATTCTTCTTGCAACCCAGGGGATCCTCAGACCTTGGTGTAACACCTGGAATTCTCCCCTGCTTCGCCACCTGAGACCTTTAAGCCCGGAATGTCCCCTACCATAGCAGACTTCTAAAAGTTCTGATTTTGTGCTCTACTGCTTATAATACTTTGCAGTAACCTCCTTAAGCAGGGTCCTTCACCTCTGCTGTATCTACAGCTATATTACTTCGGATTCAAGTGTCTGTACCTCCTATCTTCCAAAAGGTGGTTGCTTTTCTACTTGTAGACTTGCAGTATTTGTTTTCTTAGAACTTCTATTGATTTCTTGGGTGTTCAGAATGATTTGATAACTGTCTAGCTGTATTTGAGGAATGAGACAAACTTAGGGTCCCGGTACTCCTCAGTCATCTTAACTCCTCCCCTTAATTCTTCTTTAAATGATTTGCACAATTCTCCAGTGAAGCCACTTGGTCAAGGAGTTGGGTTTTTGTTGTTGTCTGTTTGTTTTTGTGGAGATGTGAAATGAGGAGATTTTTTTTTTTAATTCCAATGTAGTTAACACACAGTACTATATTAGTTTCAAATATAAAACGTAGTGATCCAACTGTACACTAAATTACTCAGAGCTTATGAAGAAAAGTGCACTCCTTAATCTAAATCACCTATTTAACCCATCCCCCCACACACCGCCCCTCTGGTAACCACCAGTTTGTTCTCTATAGTTAATAGGCTGTTTTTTGGTTTGTCTCTTTTTCCCTTTGTTTGTTTTGTTTCTTAAGTTCCACATATGAGTGAAATTATGTGGTATTTGTCTCTCTCTGACTGACTTATTTCACTTAGCATAATATTCTCTAGCTCCATCCACATTGTTGCAAATGTCAAGACTTCATTCTTCTTTTGTGACTGAGTAATATTCACAATATTTTTGACTGAGTAACATTTTATTTTTAAAAAATATTTTATTTATTTATTTGAGAGTGAGAAAGTGAGCAAGAGCCAGGGGAGAGGCAGAGGGAGGGGGAGAAGCAGACTTCCTACTGAGCGGGGAGCCCAACAATCTGCTTGATCCCAGGACACTGGGATTACCACCTGAGCCAAAGGCAGATGTCTAACTGACTAAGCCACCCAAGTACCCCTATACACTACATCTTCTTTATCCATTCATTTATTGATGAATACTTAAGCTATTTCCATAGTTTGACTATTATAAATGATTTTGGAATAAACATAGGAGTGCATATATCCCTTTGAACTACTATTTTTGTATCCTTAGGTAAATACCCAATAATGTAGTTACTGGGTAAGGTAGTTCTATTTTTAACTTTTTGAGGATCACCTGTACTGTCTTCCAGAGTGGGTGTACCAGTTTGCACTCCTCCCAGCCATGCAAGAGGGTACATTTTTCTCCACATCCTCACTAACACTTGTTTCTTGAGCTCTTGATTTTAGCCCTTCTGACAGGTGTGATGTGATATCATTTTGTGGTTTTGATTTTAATTTCCCTGATGATCAGTGATGTTGAGTATCTATTCATGTATCTGTTGGCCATCCAGATGTCTTTGGAGAAATGTCTGTTCATGTCTTCTATTTTTAATTGAATTATTTGGCTTTTAATTTGATTATTTAATTTGGATTATTGGATGTTGGGTTGCATAAGTTCTTTATATATTTTCAATACTAACTCTTTATTAGATATGCCACTTGCAAGTATCTTCTGCTATTCAGTATGATCTCTTATAGTTTTGTTGGTTGATTCTTTTGCTGTGCAGAAACTTTTAATTTTGTTGTAGTCCCAATAGCTTATTTTTGCTTTTGTTCTCTTGCCTCAGGTGCATATCTAGAAGGATGTTTCCACAAAGAGTGTTGTAGAAATTACTGACTGTGCTGTCTTCCAGGATTTTTATGGTTTCAGGTCTCACATTTAGGTCTTTAATCCATTTTGAGTTTATTTTTGTGTATGGTGTTAAAATGAAGTCCAGTTTCATTCTTTTGCCTTTTGCCACGCAGTTTTCTGGAAAAAGACACTGTCTTTTTCCCATTGGTTATTCTCTCCTGCTTTAATAATTTACCATATAATTGTGGGCTAATTTCTGCAATTTCTACTCTGTTCCATTGATCTACATGTCTATTTTTGTGCCAGTACCATACTGTTTTGATCATTACAGCTTTGTAATATAATTTGAAGTCTGGAATTGTGATCCTTCTAGCTTTGCTTTTCTTTTTCAAGATTGCTTTGGTTTTTCAGAGTCTTTTGTGGTACGATATAAATTATAGTATTTTTTTTTAATTCTAGTTCTGTGAAAGGGTTGTTGGTATCTTGATAGGGATTGCATTAAAGGTGCATTAAATGCTTTGGGTAGTACAGACATTTTAACAATATGTGTCCTTCCAGTCTATGAGCATGGAATGTATTTCCATTTCTTTGTGTCCTCTTCAATTTCTTTCATCAATATTTTATAGTTTTCAACAGAAAGGTCTTTGATCTCTTAGGTTAGGTTTATTCCTAGGTTATCATATAGTCTTGGTGCAAGTGTAAATAGGATTGTTTTCTTAATTTATCTTCCTGCTATGTCATTATTAGCTTATAGAAATAGAAAATGTAAAATGTAAAATCATATAAAATGTAAAATCTGTAAATTGATTTTGTATCTTGTGACTTTACTGAATTTATTTATCAGTTCTGGTAGTTTTGTGGTGGAGTCTCTAGGGTTATATATCATGTCATCTGCCAGTGATGAAAGTTATACTTCTTCCTTACCAGTCTGGTTGCCTTTTATTCCTCTTTCTTGTTTGATTTCTGTGGCTAGGACTTTCAGTACCATGTTGATCAAAAGTGGTGAGAGTGGACATCCTGGTTTTGTTCTTGACTGTAAAGGAAAAGTTCTGTTTTTCCCCACTGAGGAAGATGTTAGCTATGGATTATTCATACAGGAACTCCATTAGGTTGAGGTATGTTCCCTCTAAGCCTGCTTTGTTGAGGGTTTTTATCACAAATGGATGGTGTAGTTTGTCAAATGCTTTTTCTGCATCTATTGAAATTATCATATGGTTTTTTTTTCAGTGTTCCAAAATTCATTGTTTATGCACCACACCCAGTGCTCCATGCAGTATGTACCCTCCTTAATACATCTCTTTTTCTACCCCAGGTCATGCTAGACCAGTCTGTGACTTTAACTGCATATCTAATATTTAGGAGAAGGTGAAGAAGTCAAGAATTGTACATTCTCTCCCCTTATCATCCTTCTTTCAAGGCACTTCCTTCCTCTTCCATGATGTGGTAGGATACAAAAAAGAGAGAAAAATAAAAGTAACTCTTTATTCAACTAGCTGAGTTTTAAAGTCTCACTATGTGATAGACATAACTCTTTTCTTTTTTAAAAATTATTTTTATTAACATATAATGTATTATTTGCCCCAGGGGTACAGGTCGGTGAATTATCAGGCTTACATATTTCATGGTACTCACTATAGCACATACCTTCCCCAAGGTCGATACCCCAATCACCCTCCCCCTACCCTCCACTCCCCAGCAATCCTCAGATTGTTTTGTGATATTGGGTTAAGGCCTCTGCCTTCGGCTCGGGTCATGGTCCCAGGGTTCTGGGATCGAGCCCCGCGTCGGGCTCTCTGTTCTGCGGACAGCCTGCTTCCTCCTCTCTCTCTCTGCCTGCCTCTCTGCCTACTTGTGATCTTTGCTGTCAAATAAATAAATAAAATCTTTAAAAAAAAAAAGAGTCTCTCATGGTTTGTCTCCCTCCCCATCCCATCTTGTTTCATTTTTCCCTTCCCTACCCCCACAACCTCCACCCTGCCTTTCAAATTCTTCGTATTAGAGAGATCATATGATAATTGTCTTTCTCTGATTGACTACTTTCACATGGCATAATAACCTGTAGTTCCATCCACATCATTGCAAATGGCAAGATTTCAGGTTTTTTGATGGCTGCATAGTTTTCCATTGTGTGTGTGTGTGTGTGTGTGTGTGTGTATACCACTTCTTTATCCATTCTTCCATTGATGGACATCTAGGCTCTTTCCATAGTTTGGCTATTGTGGACATTGATGCTATAAACATTTGGGTGCACGTGCCCCTTTGGATCAATTCAATTGTAACCTTGTAATAAATACCCAGTAGTGCAATTACTGTGTCATAGGGTAGCTCTATTTTCAGCTTTTTGAGGAAACTCTATACTGTTTTTCAGAGTGGCTGCACCAGCTTGCATTCCCACCAACAGTGTAGCAGGGTTTCCCTTTCTCCACATCCTCGCCAACATCTCTCATTTCCTAACTTGTTAACTTTAGCCATTCTGACTGGTGTGAGGTGGTATCTCATTGTGGTTTTGATTTGTATTTCCCTGATGCCGAGTGATGTGGAGCACTTTTTCATGTGTCTGTTGGCCATCTGGATGTCTTCTTTGCAGAAATGTCTGATCCTGTCCTCTGTCCATTTCTTGATTGGATTATTTGTTCTTTGGGTGTTGAGTTTGATAAGTTCTTTATACATGTTGGATACCAGCCCTTTATCTGATACCGTCATTTGTGAATATCTTCTCCCATTCTGTCAGTTGTCTTTTGGTGTTGTTGACTGTTTCCTTTGCTTTGCAAAAGCTTTTGATCTTGATGAAGTACCAATAGTTCATTTTCTGCCCTTGCTTCCCTTGCCTTTGGCAATGTTTCTAGGAAGAAGTTGCTGTGGCTGAGGTCGAAGAGGTTGCTGCCTGTGTTCTCCTCAAGGATTTGGAAGGAATACTATCTCACATTGAGCTCTTTCATCCATTTTGAGTCTATTTTTGTGTGTGGTTTAAGGAAATGGTGCCATTTCATTCTTCTGCATGTGATGTCTAATTTTCCCAACACCATTTGTTGAAGAGACTGTTTCTTCTATTGGGCATTCTTTCCTTCTTTGTCAAAGATTAGTTCACCAGAGATTTGAGGGTCTATTTCTGGGCTCTCTATTCTGTTCCATTGATCTGTGTGTCTGGTTTTTTGCCAGCTTCATATTGTCTTGATGATGACAGCTTTGTCATAGAGCTTGAAGTCTGGAATTGTGATGCCACCAACTTTGGCTTTCTTTTTCAACATTCCTCTGGCTATTCAGGGTCTTTTCTAGTTCCATATAAATTTTGGGATTATTTGTTCCATTTATTTGAAAAAAAAATGACGGTATTTCAACAAGGATTGCATTAAATGTGTAGATTGCTTTAGGTAGCATAGACATTTTCTTAATATTTGTTCTTCCAATCCATGAGCATGGAACATTTTTCCATTTCTTTGTGTCTTCCTCAATTTCTTTCATGAGAACTTCATAGTTTTCTGAGTAAATATTCTTTGCCTCTTTGTTTAGACATAACTCTTTTCAAGAGCTTAATGAGAATGAATTGTGACTATACCAATGCCTTATTGGTGATGGGCTCACTCCAGTGCAGCTCCTCTAAATTATCAAAAGTTCCTTAGAAAATTTGATCACCACTCCCATCGACGTCCAACTGATGGTTTTCATGTAGCACCTCTCTATTATATGCGCCTCTTGGCTGCCCACTCACATAGTGTGGCAGCACTAGAAAGGCTATTGTCCTCAGTCTCAGCTTCTCTCAATCCCCAATACTGTGACAGTCCTAAATTCTTTCTACTGGGCAATTCCCATAATGCCATATTTCCCTAATTCTCTTCCATACTACTCAGGTAACATGGGACCAGATCAATAAGTACATAAACTAATCAGACATAAAACTAAGGAAGAAAATATGTCTCCCATTCTTTGAATAAATCCAATTACTACTGATAATGTTGATTTCAAATTTAATTTTGTTTGGCCAGAGTGTATTCTCTTATTAAACTCTTAATATTATAAAATCTGTAATGATGTACACTTTTATCCTTTATATTGGTACTTTGAGTTTTCTGTCTCTTTGTTTCCTGATCAGTCTCACTAGGAATTTGTAAATTTTATTAATCTTTTCAAAAAACAAACTTCTCACTTTATTAAGTTTCTCTATTTTTGTTCTATTTTGTATTCTAATTGTTTCTATATTCTTATTATTTCCTTCCTTCTACTTACTTTGTATTTAATTTGTTCTTCTTTTGCCATCTTTTAAAGATGGAAATTTAGATGACTGATTTTTAAGACTTTGCTTTTCCAATATAAGCATTTAAAATTATAAATTTTCCTTTATGCACTGCTCTAGCTGTATCTCACATATTTTGATGTATTGTGATTTCATAATATTCAATTCAAAACACTTTTCCTTGTGATTCAATCTCTGATTAATAGTTTATTTAGGAGTGTGTCATTTTATTTATAAATATTTGGGTCACATTTCTAGGTATCTTTTAGCTATTTTATAGTTACTGATTTCTAATAATTATGTTTTTGCCAGAAAACATACTCTAAGATTTCAAACTTAGGGTATTTATGGACAAATATGGACATCTATCTATATTTATATCTGTATCTATATATCTACATCTATCTATCTATGAAATATATATATGTATATATATATGGATATTTTATGGCCCAGAAGAAAGCCTACCTTTGAGAGCATTCCATATGTTCTTAAAAATAATATGAAGGGGAGCCTAGGTGGCTCAGTCATTAAGCTTCTGCTCAGGTCATGATCCCAGGGTCCTGGGATCAAGCCCCACATCAGGCTCCCTACTCAGTGGAAAGCCTGCTTCTCCTTCTCCCACTCCCCCTGCTCCTGTCCCCTCTCTCATTGTGTCTCTCTCTGTCAAATAAATAAATAAAATCTTAAAAAATATATGAATTCGCTAGGTATTATATATAGTGTTTTATAAAATGTCAGTTACACTAATTTGGATGACACTATTATTGAAATCCTCTAAATCTTTACTGATTTTATTGTGCGGTTATCCTATCAATTACTGAGAGAAGAGTGATAAAAATAATCAATTATGACTGTGGCTATGTTTCTTTCTTTAGAGCTGTCTGCATTTGTCTCATGAATTTTGAAGCTCTGTCATTAGGTGCATACATAGCTAACATTATTATATATTAACCTGCTATCCTTCATGGAGTATCTCACTTCATTGCATGTGATATTATTTTTCTTAAAGTCCTCTTTGTCTGGTATTTATATATGCACAATAGTGTTCATAGATCCACACTTTGCGTGATATACCACTTTACATCATTTTATTTTAAACCTATTTCAGTATTTTTAAGTGCATCTCTTTTTGTCAGCAAATAGTTGGGTCTTGCTATCTTATCCTGTCTAATAATCTCTGCCTTTTTATTTATTTTGTTTATTTCTATTTAATGTAATTATGTATATGATGGAGTTTATCATTTGTTATTTGTTTTCTTGTACTATTTGTTTATTATTACCCTATTTCACATTCATAGTTCATTAAGGATAATAAAAGCTTTTTGTATGTTGGGACACCTGGGTGGCTCAGATGGTTAAGGGTCTGCCTTTGGCTCAGGTTGTGATCTCCAAGTCCTGGGATTCAGTCCCAGTGGGGCTCTCTGCTCAGCATGGAGTCTGATTCTCCCTCTCCCTTCTCCTCTCCCCTTGTTTGTGCTCTGTCTCTCTCTCATGTGAATAAATAAAATCTTTAGAAAGTGTTTTTGTATTTTATTTTAATATCTGTATTTTATTTTTAACTATAACTTTTAGTAGTTGGTTAAGTGTTACAATATGCATCTTTAACTTATTATAGTCTGTTAGAGTTATATTTGCTACTTCACATAAACATAATACATTTTAAATAGTTTAATTTCATTTACCGCTCTCCATTGTGTGGCTGTGGTCATATATTTTATTTCAACATTTATTATACCCCTTATAATATTTTTTGCCTTAAACAGTTTTTTTAATAATTAAGGGAAAATAAAAAATAGTCCTGCTGGAATTAAAAACTGAAGAATTAGTGGTTTCCAGATGCAGAACAATAGGTCACCAAAAGAAAGGGACTTTAATAATCCTAAAATAGCCCTGGCACCTCTCCTGTCATCCAATTATGAGATTAGAAAGTACCTGGGATTATCCAGGAGCCAAGGGGTGTGAAAGTGGAAAAGGATGAGGAAGTGGACTCAGTCCTCATCTATTACACACATTGTTCTGCAGGGAACTTATGTCAGCTGCCTGGTACCTTAACATATTTTTGTTTACTACTTTACACCTTTTCTCCTAACACCTTTCACAGAGAATTTAGGAACCTCACAGAAACACACAGATTAGAAACAGAGCAAGGCCAGAATAAATTCACATTAGAGTAGAAGGATCTGACTAGGAAACACTTAGCTTGGAAAGTTCCTAATAAAGTCTTTCATGATTAGGGTGTTGCAATGTATCAAGTGTACCCAAAGTGAGAATATTTAAGGCCAAAGATACAATGTTTCTGAAGATAAAGCCCATACAGTAAAGTAAGGGAAGGTTCTATTGATTAGCCCCCAACTCTGCCCAGAGAAGCACTACTTAGTCAGAGGGCTGTCTTTCCTTCCTGACCCAAATATAATATCACTCTTCCTCATGGGTTTTGGGAATTAAAAAAACCAAGGAGTATCAACAATTTGGCACAAGCTAGCACCAAAGTGTAACAGTTGCAAGGGAGACAGAACTATCAAAAAATAAGACATGGCCCAGATCCCTTAGGGGAAAAAAATGCATCAGTTACTTTTGAAATACCAGAGAGTTCTGTGTTGCTTGTAAGTGCCAAGTAAGAGGGGATGGTTATTCAGGAGAATAAGGAGAGTTAGGTCTGCTAGGGCAGTTTGATCAAAACATAAGAAAACTTTAAATGTTACATGCAGAGGGATGCCTGGGTATCTCAGTGGGTTAAGACGCTGCCTTCTGCTCAGGTCATGATCCCAGGTCCTGGGATCTAGTCCCGTATTGGGATCCTTGATCAGCAGGGAGCCTGCCTCTCTCTCCACCTCTGCCTGCCTCTCTGCCTGCTTCTGTGCTTTCTCTCTCGCTCTTTCTGGCAAATAAGTAAATAAAAATCTTTAAAAAAATGTTACATGCAGAGAACAAACTGGTAGTTGCCAGAGGGAAGTGGGTGGGGAAAGGGGTGAAATAGATAAAAGGAATCAAAAGGTAAGGGCTTTCAGTTATAAAATAAATAAGTCACAGAGATGAAAAACACAGCATAGGAAATATAGTCAATGATATTGTAATAACATTGTATGGTGACATATGGTGACTACTTTTATCATGGTAAGCATGAATAATGTATGGAATTGTTGAATCAATATATTGTATACCTGAGACTAATATAACATTGTATGTATGTTAATAATACTTCAATAAAAATAGAAGTAAAAAATAAATAAAAATCACATGCCAAGGAGTTTTATCCTTATTCAGTAAAGAAAGAATAGTTGGAAAAATAGCTGAAATAATTTTAACCAGGGTGTATTTCTATAAAACTCATGCTAGCATCAATTGCAGGGAATGGGCAAGAGTAGTGGATGCTTCCCCTCTCACATAGTGAATAACACGAACTGTCTCATTTATTATTACTAAAATGATACTCAGGAATATTTTTAATATTTCAGTATAAAATATCCTTGATCCTTTTGAGGACATTGAGATATTATCTAATCTTCTCTCTTTGCAAAATACACTGGTATTTTTAATTCATGGGACAAAAAAAAGTCTATTAAATAGGGAACTTACATTCCAGATCCATGAGCTTGGTGGTGGGTATTAAGGGGGATGCATATTGCACGGAGCACTGGGTGTGGTGCATAAACAATGAATCTTGGAATACTGAAAAAATAAAATAAAATAAATAAAATAAATAAATAAAATAAAATAAATAAAATAAAAAAAAAAGATCCATGAACATCTTAGTTCTCTGATACATACAAATATTATTAACTTTGACAATTAAACCTTGGTGCAAAGCTATACGATGATACTATTTATTTCTTAAGTTATATGTTGAGTTATAATTCACTATGGGCCAGAATTGTTAGCACTGATGATAAGGAGACTTTTAGCCAAGATATTCAGTACTCAGATGAACTCAGAATGGAAAATTTCCTTCCATTCTGAAACCACTTTCTTGCATCAAACTTGGCTTTGTCATAAAATCTTTTATTGCCCTTTCTTGAGCATGTATTAGG
Organism: Meles meles; assembly: GCF_922984935.1. Lineage (NCBI taxonomy): Eukaryota > Metazoa > Chordata > Mammalia > Carnivora > Mustelidae > Meles > Meles meles. The sequence continues at coordinate 45,661,906 of NC_060087.1, read as the reverse complement.
GAGTACTTAGGGTATGACCATTCCACTAGGGCTCAATTTGAGTGATGGCACCATGTGATATGGGTGTGATCTCAGTAGTGGGTTTATTTTGGGATGGCAGAGGAATGCAGCTTTACCAGAGCCCATGGGAACAGAGAATCGATTTTCCAGCAGTGGAAAAATTGTTGTGTTAACAGGGAGTTTAGGATGGATTACAGAGGCTATAGAGATGACTCCACTTGCTCATGTGGAAACATATTTGGTAACTGATCACCAAAGAAGAATTTATCTTATCCCATTTTGACTATGTTTATATTAGCAGTTGAGATGAGCCTGTAAGTATGAGATTTTCATACAAGGGAAAAAATATATATCAGAAAGTGATAGTGATGCTTCAAAATATATAACAGTCATTGTTAAAAGGCATTTATCAATATGTATTAACCATTTTAAGGCAATTGTGCATAATATTGTGTATAAGGAAAAACAATAGTTACATCTGAGTGATTAGTTATTAAAGATAAACTGATGTGTCCGATTCAACTATAATTAAGACAACTGAGAAATACAAAAATCAGTAAGTGAGCCTGGGATATGTTTGCCAGTTTGGGCCATCTAAATGTCAATGTCAAACTACTGAGAGACAAAATGATGCTTTATTTTGAGAACAGATTAAGAACCAGAATTTAGGAGTCCTTGACCAGTCCTCCCTTCAACCAGTCCTCCCATTCCTGTTATCAGTAGACATGTTTTTGCACCACAATAAGTCCTAAGAAGGCAGAAAGGCACTGATGATATCCTAATGTGAATCCAGAAAATAAGAGCAGGTGACAAAAAGGCTAAGTAAGATAGACTCCTTTAGGGAATTAACAAGGAAGAAGCAGAAGGAAGAACAGGGAGGGAATGATGACCCTGAAAATGGTTGGAACAACTAAGAAGTGCAGAAACTTACCTTGTCTTTTCATACATATAGTCCACCAACCATGTCTGCAAACACCAGTGTTGACCTTTGAATGGGTACATGTGACATTTCAAAGTAGCTGATGACATTTGGTTGGGTATGTTTGCCATCTAGAGTACAGTGTGAGGTTCCTGGTGAGAATCTAACAATATGGAGCTAGTATTTGTCCAGAGGACACAAGAATGCCTTACTTCTACCCTAAATTGGCACTCTGCTTCCTCCTAGGGCTTTTTCTAAAGGACACATACACTGAGGAATCTATAATATCAGTTCCCAGTACACTTCAATGTAAGGCCTTCATCACATTTTCTAATAGATTATAAAATAGTGTATGGCATTTAAAAATAACAACAAATACAAAATAACTTACAATATACTAAACACTAAGAAAATCTGGTAAAGTACAGCACAGATAAATATATGAATATAATGATGTGCTAATTGTGTCTTTTAGAAAAGAGAGGGGTCAAAGAGAGGGGTCAAAGAGAGTAGAAGTAATCAAGAAAAGCAGTGAAAGAAGGGGAACTTCCAAGAGAAGGGAACATGATGTATAGATAGGAAACTGAACATGGCCAGTTAATGAGGCAAAAAAAAAAAATGTACAGCATTCTGGTCGAGTTGGGTTGAATGAAGCGCAAGCTTGGACTCAAGAATGAAGCAGAATTCCTTTGACTCATTCTGCATCTTACCACCACTGACCCCTAATGTGCAAGGATGAGGACTCAGCCCCAAAGCTCCAGTGGGATGAAAGAAAGAGAGAGTGATGTGTCCAGCCTTCACAGGTGGACACTGGCTCAGCTTACCACTTAGTATTGTAAGAGAGAACATGGGCATGTCCTACATGCATGGGTGTCACCTCCCAGTGTGCAGTGGTACTGTGCTTAGTGCTCCAGAACCTGATCCATCACATGAGTCTTTCCTCTAAGGGAGGGGTGAGGAAAGGGTTTGGGAGAGGGAGCTTTCCCTGAGGTAGGGAGCAGTTGTAGGAGAATCCTCCCCAACCCAGTGACATAGATCATTACTGTTTTGAAAGAAATGATCTGATCATAGACAAATTACACTATGCATAAAAAATGACTTCGCTATTAAAATCTGGATCTTTTGGAGGATTTTTTACAGAACTAAAACAAATAATCCTAAAATTTGTATGGAACAACAAAAGTCCCTGAATAGCCTAAGCAGTCTTGAAAAAGAATAGATGAGGTATCACAATCCCAGATTTCAAGACATACTCCAAAACTGTAATAAGAAAAACAACATGGTACTGGCACAAAAATTGACACATAATTAATGGATCAGAACAGAGATAATCCCAGAAATAAATCCATGCTTATATGTTCAATTAACCTATGACCAAGGAAGCAAGAATACACAATGAGAAAGACAGTCTCTTTAACAAATGGTGTTGGGGAAACTGGACAGCTACATGCCAAGATATATATATATATATATTTCTGGACCGTGTTCTTACACCATGCACAAAAATAAATTCAAAATGAATTAAAGACCAAAATGTGAGACCTAAAACAATAAAATTCTTAGAAGAAAATAGGCAGTAACCTCTTTGATCAGCCTTACAAACATTCTTCTAGATGTTTCTCCTTTGGCAAGGGAAATAAAAGCAAAATTAAACTTTTGGGACTCTACCAAAATCAAAAGTTTTTCCACAGCAAATGAAACCGTCAACAAAGCAAAATGCAACCCACCAAATGAGAGCAGATATTTGCAAATGATATATCTGACAAAGAGTTAATATTCAAAATATAAAGAACTTATACAACTCAACACCAAGAAAACTAATTTAATTAAAAATAGGCAGAGGACATTAACAGACCTTTTTCCAAAGAGGATATACAGATAGCCAACAGACACGTGAAAAATTACTCAACATCACTCATCATCAGGGAAATGCCAATCAAAACCATAATGAGATATCCCCCTCACACCTGTTAGAATGGCTACAATCAAATCACGAGAAACAATAAATGTTGGCAAGGAGGAGGAGAAGAAGGAAGCTAATGCACTGTTGGTGGGAATGCAAACTGGTGCAGCCATTCTGGAAAACAGAATGAAGTTTCCATAAAGTTAAAAATAGAGCTACCATATGACCCACTAATTCCACTACTGGGTATTTACACAAGGAAAATGAAAACACTAATTCAAAAAGATTTATGTACCTGTATGTTTATTGCAACATTGTTTACAATAGCCAAGATATGGGAGCAACCGAAGTGTCCATCAATAGATGAATGGATAAAGAAGATGTGAGATATATATCTATATATATATCTATATAGATATATATATAAATATATATATATACACACACACACACACAAGTATGTGATATATATATATAATATAATATTACCCAGCCATAAAAAAGAATGAAATCTTGCCATTTTCAACAACATGGGTGGAGCTAGATAGTATTCTGCTAAGTGAAATAAGTCAGAGAAAGACAAATACCATATGGTTTCTTTTATCTGTAGAATTTAAGAATCAAAACAAGCAAAGGGAAAAAAGGGAGAAGACAAGCCAAGAAACATATGCTTTTTAAAATTTTTATTTAAATTCAATGTAGTTAACATATAGTGTCTTATTAGTTTCAGGGTTAGAATTAAGTGATTCATCGTTGCATATAATACCCAGGGGTCATTACATCAAGTGACTTCCTTAATACCCATCACACAATTCAAGAAACAGACTCTTAACTATAGAGAACAAACTGATGGTTACCAGTGGGGATGCAGATGATGACGGGTAAAAAGAAGTCCTCTTGTGATGAGCATCGGGTGTTGTATGGAATTGTTGAGTCACTATATTGTATACCTAAACCCAATATTACACTGTGTATTAACTGGAATTTAAATAAAAACTTAAGGGGCACCTGGGTGGATCAGTGGGTTAAAGCCTCTGCCTTCAGCTCAGGTCATGATCTCAGGGTCCTGGGTTCAAGCCATGCACCAGGCTCTCTGCTCAGCAGGGAGCCTGCTTCCCCCTCTCTCTCTGCTTGCCTCTCTGCCTACTTGTGATCTCTCTCTCTCTGTCAAATAAATAAATTAAAAGATCTTTAAAATAAATAAATAAATAATAAAGACTTAAAATTTAAAACACGGAAAGTTTTTAATAAAAAAATAAATAAAAATGTGTTCCCATCCTTAAAAAATAGTTTTGACACTCATTCCTCCATATAAACACTGCATAAACCAAAATGTATTAATCAAAATTGCTTTGTGTAAACTCTAGAACCCAGATGAGAGTAGTATCCAAGCAAACATCTAAACAAGAAAAGCCACAATCATGATGATAGGAAATTTCATGGCATTTTGTTTATTCTTGCCCACCTGCCCCTTGGCAAATGACAGAATGGTCAGGAGGAAACTTCCCAATTCCCAGTTCCTCCCTCAGGACAGAAGGAAAAGAATGGAACTTGCTTGCAATATTCTAGCTTGTATCAGGGATGCCCAAGAGATGGGTGTCTGTCTCCCCTGACTCAGGGCACTAATGGGTATAAAGACATGGTTTGGATACCAGCTTGGAGGCCTCAGAGAGTAGTGGTAGGTGTGATAGAGTCTCAGGGAGTCTGCAGACCCACAGATAACAAGGGGCTGGAGATTATGGGCAGAAGGATACAATAGAAAAACAAAGGCTTGGGGGATCACAGCAAGGTGGAGGAGGAGGAGTAGACTAAAATGACATCAGGTCCCAGGAGTTCAGCTAGATAGTTATCAAACCATTCCAAACACCTACAACCTCAATAGGAGATAGAAGAGAAAAAGGGCAGCAGTTCTAGGAACAGAAAATCAACCACTTTCTGAAAGATTGGATGATGGAGAAGAGAATCCACAACAACAGGAAGAGAGACTGTGAGGAGGGGGGAAGGGCCAGCTCCTGGCAAGCAGTGGAACAGCAGAGCACAAAATCAGAACTTTTAGAAGTCTGCTCCACTGAGTGATCTCCAGAGGCTAAGAGAGGATGGAGTCATTGCAGGGACAGTGTGGTCTCAGGTCCCATGGGGTCACAAAATGACTGGGAGTATTTGAGTGTGTCAGAGCTCCCAGGTATCAGAGCAGGGAAGCCAACTACAGAGATGGAGCCGATGAGTAAGCTCTCAGATGGGGGTAATCTTGAACTGTGATCCAAGGCTCAGTCAGGCCACTGCTCTTCAAACAGGGACCCCGCAAGTGGCAGATCCGGAGAGACCCCCTCCTTCCTCCTTTAGAAGGAGCAGTGGAGGAGCACATAGCAGGAATCTGCTGGATTCCTGGATTAGAGACTCCAAACAGGGCTGTGCACCAGATATAGAAATGCTCAGTCACAGGCCAGGTGAGTTCGGAGTGCAGCTGGAGACCAGGGAGATGGAAGGGACTGACTGCTTTTCTCTGAGGTTGCACTGAGAAGTGGGCCTGAGCTTTCGGCTCCTCCAGGCTGGAGATTGGGAGGATGCCATTTTCATTCCTGTCCTCTGGAGCTCTACAGAAAGTTTTCAGGGAACAAAAGCTACTGAGAACAAACCCAAGCAGATTACTCAGCTTGGCCCCTGGCAAGGGAGGTGCAATTCCTCCTTGGGCAAAGACATTTGAGACTCACTGCAACAGACCCCTCCCAAGAAGATCAGCAAGAATATCCAGCCAAGGCTAAGTTCACTGATAATGAGAACAGTGGAACTCCAGAGCTAGGGGAGAGCAACACATAGAATTCATGGCTTTTCCCCCCATGATCCTTTAGTCTTGCAAACTTAAATTTTTAAAATATTATTTTTTTCTTATTCTACTTTTATTAACTTTTCCTCTTTCCTCTTAATTTTTTAACTAGTTTATCTTAACAATACCTTTAAAAAAAATTTTAAATCATCACTGCCATAGTCGTATTTTATCCCTTCATTTTATTTAACCTTATTTTTTGAACATTTATAGTATTTTTTCTTTAAAACTTTGGGATACAATTTCTTCTAATAGATCAAAATATACCCTAAACTTAGCACATGGTTTTGTTCTAGTCTCCAGCCTGATCACTTTCTTTCCTGTTTTTTTTTTTCTATTTCCAACCACCTATCTTATCAATTCCTTTTTTAGAATTTCTTTTAATTTTCTTCTATACACTCATATTCCATACCGTCATCATGTTACCCTTATTTTGTATATTCACAAGTTTTTCTTTCTTTAAAATTTTAGGAGATAGTTTCTTCTAAGAGACCAGAATACACCAAAAATCAAGTGGGATGCTTTGTTCTATTCACCAGTGTTATATATATATGTATTTTATTTCTTTAATTTTTTCCCCCTTTCTTCTCCGTTTGGTTTGGGTGTCTTCTGATTTGGTTAGTGTACATTTTTCTGGGGTCTTTGCCATCGTTTTAGTATTTTATTTCCTTTTCATACATTCTTACCTGGATAAAAATGACAAGGTGGAAAAACTCACCACGAAAAAAAGAACAAGATGCAGTACTGACGGCTAGGGACCTAATCAATACAGACATTAAAATATGTCAAAACTAGAGTTCAGAATGATTATCAAGGTACTAGCTGGGCTCAAAGAAGGCATGGAAGATATTAGAGACACCCTTTCTGGATAAATAAAATTCTTTTCTGGAGAAATAAAAGAACTAAAATCTAACCAAGTTAAAATTTAAAAAAGCTGTTAATGAGGTGCAATAAAAAATGGAGGCTCTTACTCCTAGGACAAAAGAAGCAGAAGAGAGAATTAGTGATATAGAAGAACAAATGATGGAGAATAAAGAAGCTGAGCAAAAGAGAGACAAACAACTACTGCACCATGAGGGGAGAAATTGAGAGATAAGTGATACCATAAGACAAAACAATATTAGAATAATTGGGATCCCAGAAGAATAAAGAAAGAGGGGGGCAGAAGGCATATTGGAGCAAATTACAGTGGCAAATTTCCCTAATATGGCAAAAGGAACAAGCATCGAAATCCAGAAGTCACATAGAACCCCCCTCAAAATCAATAAAAAATAGGTCCACAGCCCATCATCTAATAGTAAAATGTACAAGTCTTAGTGACAAAGAGAAATTCCTGAAAGGAGCTCGGAACAGAAGTCTGTAACATACAATGCAAAAATATGAGATTGGCAGCAGACTTATCCACAGAGACCTGATAGGCCAGAAAGAACTGGCATAATATATTCAGAGCACTAAATGAGAAAAATATGCAGCCTAAAATACTATATCCAGCTAGGTTGTCATTGAAAATAGAAGAAGAGATAAAAAGCTTCTGGAATAAACAAAAATTAAAAGAATTTGCAAATACCAAATCAGCACAACAGGAAATAATGAAATGGGTACTTTAAGCACAGAGAGAGCCTGAAAGTTGTAGACCAGAAAGAAACAGAGACAATATACAGTAAGAGTCACCTTACAGGCAATACAATAGTACTGTATTCATATCTTTCAATAGTTCCCCTAAATGTAAATGGGCTAATTGCCGCAATTAAAAGATACGGGGTATCAGAATGGATTTAAAAAAAGACATCAATATACTGCCTACAAGAAACTCATTTTAGACCCAAAGACACCTCCAGATTTAAAGTGAGGAGTGGGAAAACAATTTACAATGCTAATGGACATCAAAAGAAAGCTGGGGTGGCAATCCTTATATTGGATAAATTAGGTTTTAAGCCAAAGACTATAATAAGAGATGAGGAAGGACACTGTATCATACGCAAAGGGTCTGTCCAAAAAGATGATCTAACAAATTTAAATATCTATGCCCCTAAAATGGGAGCAGCCAATTATATAAACCAATTAAGAACAAAATCAAAGAAACACGTCTATAATAACACAATAATACTAGGGGGCCTTAACACCCCCCTGACTTATATGGACAGATCATCCAGGCAAAACATAGACAAGGAAATAAAGGCCTTAAATGACACACTGGACCAGTTGGACATCACAGATATATTCAGAACAACCCATCCCTAAGCAACAGAATACACATTCTTCTCTAGTGCACATGGAGCATTCTCCAGAATAGATCACATCCTGGGTCACAAATCAGGTATCAACTGGTACCAAAATATTGGGATCATTCCCTGCATATTTTCAGACCACAATGCTCTGAAGCTAGAACTCAATCACAAGAGCAAAGTTGGAAAGAACTCAAACACATGGAGGTTAAAGAGCATCCTATGAAAGAATGAATGGGTCAACCAGGAAATTAAAGAGGAATTGAAAAAAATTCATGGAAACAAATGATAATGAAAACACAACTGTTCAAAATCCACGCAACACTGCAAAGGCAGTCCTGAGAGGAAAATATATAACGATACAAGCCTTTCTCAAGACACAAGAAAGGTTTCAAATACTCACCTAACCCTACACCTAAAGGAGCTGGAGAAAGAACAGCAAAGAAAGCCTAAACCCGGCAGGAGAAGAGAAACAACAAAGATCAGAGCAGAAATCAATGAAATAGAAATGAAAAAACAATAGAACAAATCAACGAGACTAGGAGCTGGTTCTCTGAAAGAATTAATAAGATTGATAAACCCCTGGTCAGACTTATCAAAAAGGAAAGAAAAAGGACCCAAATGAATAAAATCATGAATGGAAGAGGAGAGATCACAACCAACAGCAAAGAAATACAATTATAAGACCGTATTATGAGCAACTGTACACCAGCAAATTTGTCAATTGGGAAGAAATGGATGCTTTCTTAGAGACCTATAAACTACCAAAACTGAGCCAGGAAGAAATAGAAAACCTGAGCAAACCCATAACCAGTAAGGAGACTGAAGCAGTCATCAAAAATCTCCCAACAAACAACAGCCCAGGGCCAGATGACTTCCCAGGGAAGCAGACCCATAACCAGTAAGGAGACTGAAGCAGTCATCAAAAATCTCCCAACAAACAAGATCCCAGGGCCAGACGGCTTCCCAGGGGAATTCTACCAAACATTTAAAGAAGAATTAATACCTATTCTCCTGAAACTGTTCCAAAAAATAGAAATAGAAGGAAAACTTCCAAACTCATTTTATGAGGCCAGCATTACCTTGATCCCTAACCCAGACAAAGGCCCCATCAAAAAGGAGAATTACAGGCCAATGTCTTTGATGAACACACATGGGAAAATTCTTACCAAAATATTAACCAAGAGGATCCAACAGTACATTAGAAGGATTATTCACCACAACCAAGTGGGATATATTCCTAGCCTGCAAGGTTGGTTCAACACCTGTAAATCAATCAGTGTGATACAATACATTAATAAAAGTAAGAACAAGAACCATATGATATTCTCAACAGAGGCTGTAAGAGCATTTGACAAAGAAGAGCATCCTTTCTTGATCAAAACTCTTCAAAGTGTAGGGATAGAGGGTACATATCTCAATATCATCAAATCCATCTATGAAAAACCCACAGCAAATATCATTCTCAATTGAGAAAAAGTGAGACTTTTCCCCCTAAGGTCAGGAACAAGGCAGGGATGTCCACTATCACCTCTGCTATACAACACAGTACTAGAAATCCTAGCCTCAGCCATCAGACAACAAAAAGAAATAAAGGACACCAGAATCAGCAAAGAAGAAGTAAAACTATACTCTTTGCAGTTGATATGACAATTTATGTGAAAAACCCAAAAGACTCCACTGGAAAAGTGCTTGAACTCATACAAGAATTCAGTAAAGTGTCAGGATATAAAAGCAATGTTCAGAAATCAGTTGCCTTTCTATACACCAACAGCAAGACCGAAGAACGAGAAATTAAGGAGTCGATCCCATTTATAATTGCACCCAAAACCAAAAGATCCTAGGAATAAATCTAACCAAAGAGGCAAAGAAATTGTACACAGAAAACTATGAAGTACTCATGAAAAAGTTGAGGAAGACACAAAGAAATGGTAAAATGTTCCATGCTGGGGCACCTGGGTGGCTCAGTGGGTTAAAGCCTCTGCCTTCGGCTCAGGCCATGATCCCAGGGTCCTGGGATCGAGCCCCACATCGGGCTCTCTGCTCAGCAGGGAGCCTGCTTCTTCCTCTCTCTGCCTGCCTCTCTGCCTGCTTATGATCTCTCCCTCTGTCAAATAAATAAATAAAATCTTAAAAAAAATGTTCCATGCTCATGGTTTGGAAGAACAAATATTGTGAAAATGTCTCTGCTACCTAAAGCAATCTACACACTCAGTGCAATCCCTACCAAAATATCATCCATTATTTCCAAAGAAATGGAACAAATAATCCCAAAATTTATATGGAACTAGAAAAGACCCTGAATAGCCAGAGGAATGTTGAAAAAGAAAGCCAAAGTTGGTGGCATCACAATTCCAGACTTCAAGCTCTATGACAAAGCTGTCATCATCAAGACAATATGAAGCTGGCAAAAAACCAGACACACAGATCAATGGAACAGAATAGAGAGCCCAGAAATAGACCCTCAAATCTCTGGTGAACTAATCTTTGACAAAGAAGGAAAGAATGCCCAATAGAAGAAACAGTCTCTTCAACAAATGGTGTTGGGAAAATTAGACATCACATGCAGAAGAATGAAATGGCACCATTTCCTTAAACCACACACAAAAATAGACTCAAAATGGATGAAAGAGCTCAATGTGAGATAGTATTCCTTCCAAATCCTTGAGGAGAACACAGGCAGCAACCTCTTCGACCTCAGCCACAGCAACTTCTTCCTAGAAACATTGCCAAAGGCAAGGGAAGCAAGGGCAGAAAATGAACTATTGGTACTTCATCAAGATCAAAAGCTTTTGCAAAGCAAAGGAAACAGTCAACAACACCAAAAGACAACTGACAGAATGGGAGAAGATATTCACAAATGACGGTATCAGATAAAGGGCTGGTATCCAACATGTATAAAGAACTTATCAAACTCAACACCCAAAGAACAAATAATCCAATCAAGAAATGGACAGAGGACAGGATCAGACATTTCTGCAAAGAAGACATCCAGATGGCCAACAGACACATGAAAAAGTGCTCCACATCACTCGGCATCAGGGAAATACAAATCAAAACCACAATGAGATACCACCTCACACCTGTCAGAATGGCTAAAATTAACAAGAAAGGAAATGACAGATGTTAGTGAGGATGTGGAGAAAGGGGAACCCTCCTACAGTGTTGGTGGGAATGCATGCTGGTGCAGCCACTCTGGAAAACAGCATGGAGGTTCCTCAAATAGTTGAAAATAGAGCTACCGTATGACCCAGCAATCGCACTACTGGGTATTTACCCTAAAGATGCAAATATAGTGGTCCAATCAAATTAAAACCACATTGAGATACCACCTGACACCAGTTAGAATGGCCAAAATTAGCAAGACAGGAAACAACCTGTGTTGGAGAGGATGTGGAGAAAGGGGAACCCTCTTACACTGTTGGTGGGAATGCAAGTTGGTGCAGCCACTTTGGAGAACAGTGTGGAGATTCCTCAGGAAATTAAGAATAGAGCTTCCCTATGACCCTGCATTGCACTGCTGGGTATTTACCCCAAAGATACAGATGTAGTGAAAAGAAGGGCCATCTGTACCCCAATGTTCATAGCAGCAATGGCTACAGTCGCCAAACTGTGGAAAGAACCAAGATGCCCTTCAACGGATGAATGGATAAGGAAGATGTGGTCCATATACACTATGGAGTATTATGCCTCCATCAGAAAGGATGAATACCGAACTTTTGTAGCAACATAGACCGGACTGGAAGAGATTATGCTGAGTGAAATAAATCAAGCAGAGAGAGTCAATTATCATATGGTTTCACTTATTTGTGGAGCATAACAAATAACATGGAGGACATAAGGAGATGGTGAGGAGAAGGGAGTTGAGGGAAATTGGAAGGGGAGATGGACCGTGAAAGACTATGGACACTGTACAACAACATGAGGGTTTTGAAGGGGCGGGGTGTGGGAGGTTGGGGGAGCCACGTGGTGGGTATTATGGAGGGCACGTATTGCATGGATCACTGGGTGTGATGCAAACACAATAGTTTCTGTTACACTGAAAAGAAATAAATTAAATAAATAAATAAATAAATAAAACAAAAAAAGTTTTTAAAAAATTAAAAAATATATATATTAGACTGGTGAGTAGAACATAGTCACCAACTTGATTTTGGGTGTATTTTGGTCTCTTAGAAGAAACTACCTCCCAAAATTTTAAGGAAAGAATAAATTATATATATATACAAAAAAATAAGGGTAAACACAATGAAAGGATAGAATATGACTGTAAAGTGTGGAGATTCCTGAAGAAATTAAGAATAGAGCTTCCCTATGACCCTGCATTGCACTGCTGGGTATTTACCCCAAAGATACAGATGTAGTTAAAAGAAGGGCCATCTGTACCCCAATGTTTATTGCAGCAATGGCTACGGTCGCCAAACTGTGGAAAGAACCAAGATGCCCTTCAACGGATGAATGGATAAGGAAGATGTGGTCCATATACACAATGGAGTATTATGCCTCCATCAGAAAGGATGAATACCCAAATTTTGTAGCAACATGGACGGGACTGGAAGAGATTATGCTGAGCGAAATAAGTCAAGCAGAGAGAGTCAAGTATCATATGGTCTCACGTGATTATTTGTGGAGCATAACAAAGAACATGGAGGACATGGGGAGATGGAGAGGAGAGGGAGTTGAGGGAAACTGGAAGGGGAGATGAACCATGAGAGACTATGGACTCTGAAAAACAACCAGAGGGTTTTGAAGGGGCGGGGGGGGGGGGTGGGAGGTTGAGGAATCAGGTGGTGGGTAATAGGGAGGGCACGTACTGCATGGAGCACTGGGTGTGATGCCAAAACAATGAACACTGTTATGCTGTAAATAAACAAATAAAAAAAAGAATATGACTGTAAACATTAAAAATTTTTTAAAATTTCTAAAAAAGTTGTTGATAAGTTAGTTGGGAAAAGAAAGTGGAGAGAATTTGCTCAGTCTGGAGACTTAGAACAAAGCCCAGTGCTAGATTTAGGGTGTATTTTTATCTATTAGAAGAAGCTGTATCCCAAAAATTTTTAGAAGAAAAAAAACCCTTTATGTATACAAAAAATAAAGTTAGATACAATGAAGGATAAAATATGACTATAATAATGAAGGTTCAAAAAGGTTTTTTAAAGAAAGGTATTGTTAAGATAAACTAGTTAAAAGCGTTAAAAGAGGGAAGAGCAAAAGTTAAAAAAATTAGAATAAGACAAAATAAAATTAAAAAATTTAATTGACTTTACAAGACTAAAGAGTCCTGGGGAGAAAGCCATGAATTCCATGCTTTGCTTTCCCCTCCTCTGGAATTCCGCTTCTCCTTGATCAGTGAGCTTGATCTTGACTGGATGTTCTTGCTGATCTTCTGAGGGAGGGGTCTGTTGTAGTGATTCTCAAATGTGTTTGCCCGAGGCAGAATTGCACTGCTCTTGCCAGGGGCTGTGCTCAGAAATCTCCTCGGGGTTTGCTCTTGGGAGCTTTTGTTCCCTGAACTTTTCCCTAGAGCTCTGGAGGATGGGAATCAAAATGGTAGCCTCCCAATCTCAGGCCTGGAGGAGCTGAGAACTTGGGACCCCACTCCTCAGTGCGTCCTCGGAGAAAAGTGCTCAATCACTCTTTTCTCCCTGGTCTCTGGCTGAGCTCTGAGCTCACCTGGCTTGTGGTTGAGCGTTTCTGGCTCTGGCACACAGCCCCGTTTGGAGTCTCCAAACCCAGCAGATTCTTGCTGCTCTGCTTTTCCAGGGGGGTCTCCCCAGATCTGCCACTTGTGGGATCTCTGCTTAAAGTGCAGTGGTCTGACTGTGCCGTGGATCACGGTTTAAGGTAACTCTGAGCTGAGACCTCACTCTTTGGCTCTGTCTCTGTAGCTGGGTTCCCTGCTCTAATATCTGTGAACTCTGCTACACTCAGACACCTTAGATCCTTCTGTGACCCCACAGTACCTGAGACCTTGCTGTCCCTGTGAGGGCTCCACCCCCGCTTAGCCTCTGGGGTGATGTCCCTCAGTGGAGTAGACTTCTAAAAGTTCTGATTTTGTGCTCTGTTGCTCCACTGCTTGCTGGGAGCCAGCCCCTCCTCCCATGGTCTATCTTCCCATTGCTTCGGATTCACTTCTCCGCATGTCCTACCTTTCAGAAAGTGGTCAATTTTCTGTTTCTAGAATTGCTACTCTTCTTCTCTTCAATCTCCTGTTGGATTTGTAGGTGTTGAGAATGGTTGTATAACTATCTAACTAAACTCCTGTGACCTGATGTCATCTCAGCCTGCTACTCCACTGTCATCTAGACTCCTCTGAGAGTTTTTTTTTTAATTAGCCAAAAAACCTCCATATATTAGTAGAAGAAGATTGAAATCCAAATGCAAGAAATTATAGAAACTCCAGCTAGTATACATTCAAAAAGACCCAACTAAGACACAATACAAATAAACTGTCAAAATTCAAATAAAAAGGGAATTTTGAAAGCAGTAAGAAAAAAGTAACTCATTGCATATAATGGAGCTTCTCTAAATTTATCAGCGGAAATCTCATCAGAAGACTTGCAGGACAGAATGGAGTGCCATGATATATTCAAAGTGCCGAAAGAGGGGTTTCTGGGTGGCTCAGTTGGTTAAGCAACTTCCTTTGGCTCAGGTCATGATCCTGGAGTCCCAGGACCAAGGCCCACATCTAGCTCCCTGCTCAACAGTGAGTGTACTTCTTTCTGTGATCCTCTCCACTCATGCTCTTTCTTTCTCTCTCATTCTCTCTTTCTCAAAAAAAATAAAATATTTTTTAAAGTGTTGAAAGAAAAACTTGTCAACCAAGAATACTACATCCAGCATATCTTTCAAAAATGAAGGAGAAATTAAGACTTGCCCAGATAAACAAAAGCTAAGGAGTACATTACCACTAGAAATGCCCTATAAGAAATGCCAAAATGAGTTTTCAAGCTGAAAATGAAAGGAGGCTAAGCAGTAACCTGAAGCCATATAAAAATATAAAGTGCTTCAGCAAAGTTGTATATATATGTACAAATATAAAAACCTGCAGTATTATAATTTTGGTTCATAACTCCGGTTTTAACATAGGACTTAAAAGATAAAAGCACAAAAACAATTATAAATCTATATTAATGGGTACACAATGTGTAAAGGTGTAATTTTTAACAAGAATAACATAAAATGGTGGTGGAGCTGTAAAGGAGTAGAGTTTTGAATATCACTGAAGTCCTTATTATCAGTATAAAGAGATAGTTATAACTTTAAAATGTTTATATAATCTCCATGGTATACACAAAAAAAATCTGTAGAATATACATAAAGGTAAATAAGGTAATCCAAGCATGTCACTAAAAACATCAATAAAACACAAAGGAAAGCAGTTAAGAGAGAAAAAGAAGGACAAAAAAACTATAAGACATACAAAACACAATTAACAAATGGCCTAAAAGTACATGAAAAGACACTCAACATCACTAATCATCAGGAAAATATAAAGCAAAACCACAATGAGGTATCACCTCACACCTGTTAAAATGGCTACTACTAAAAAGACAAACGATAAAAAAAACACTGATGAGGATATTAAGAAAAGGGATAATTGTACACTGTTGGTTGGAATGTAAATTGGTATAACCACTATGGGAAGTAGCATGGATATTTGGAGATTCCTCAAAAAATGAAAAATATAACTACCATATGATCCAGCAATCCCAGTTGAGTATATATCCAAAGGAAATAGTCCCTATGACAAAGAAGTGTCTGAACTCCCATGTTCACTGCAGCTTTATTTATAGTATCGAAGACACGGAATCAACCTAAATGTCCATTGATGGATGAACGGGTAGAGAAAATGCATAGCATATTATTCAGCCTTTTAAAAAAGAAGGAAATTCTGTCTTTTGTGACAACATGAATGAACCTGGAGGACATTATGCAAGTGAAATAAACCAGACACAGAAAGACAAATACTGTATGATCTCACTTATGTGTGGAATTTAAGTTAAAACAATAGTAACAGAGAGTAGAATAGTAATTACCAGGGCCTGGGGAATGGGATAAATGGGAAACTGTTCATTAGAGGATATACATGTTTACTTAAAGAACGAATAAGTTCCGGAAATCTAATGTATAGCAGGATGTCTAAGGTTAATAAGACTGTATTGGGGCACCTGGGTGGCTCAGTGGGTTAAAGCCTCTGCCTTTGGCTCCGGTCATGATCCCAGGGTCCTGGGATTGAGCCCCACATCAGGCTCTCTGCTCAGCTGGCAGCCTGCTTCCTCCTCTCTCTCTGCCTGCCTCTCTGCCTACTTGTGATCTCTGTCTGTCAAATAAATAAATTTTTAAAATATTTAAAAAAATTTTTTTAAAAACTGTATAATATAATTTAAATTAACTAAGACACTAGATCTCAAGTGTTCTCACCACAAAAAAGGATAACAATGTGAGATACAAATATGTTATTAGCTTGTCTATGGTAACCATTTCACAATGTATACATATATCAAAACCTCATACTGCACAACCTAAATATATACAGTTTTGTCAGTCATACCTCAATAAAATTAGAGGAAAAATACAATGATCCAAAAATAGCTGAAACAATTTTCAAAAAAAAAAAAGAATAAAGTTGGAGGACTCAGTAATTTTTAAATTTACTAAAAAGCCACAGTAATCAAGGCTACATGGTACTGGCACAGGGTTAGACATATAAGTTCAATATAATACAATTGAATTTATATTGATGTTCAATGGATTTTTGAAACTGCGCCAACACAATTCAAAGGAGATGTATAGTCTTTTCAACAAGTGATGCCAAAATAGGGAAAGCCATAGGGTAGAAACTAGTTGAGTGATTGCCAAAATTTTTTTAAAAAGGAGAAATGGGACATCACTGCCAATGGGTTTCTCATGGGAGTGATAAAAATGTTTTGGAACAGATAGTGGTAATGGATGCACAACTTTATGACTATACTAAAAACTACTGAATTGAAAATGATAAAAGAATGAAATTTATTATATGTGAGTTATAACTCAGTGAAATATATCTAAATCTGCAGTTATCATATGATGTAGGAATTCCACTTGTGAGCATTATCCAAAGGAATTGGAAATTTAGGCTCATGAAAAATCTGTACATGTATGCCCATAGCATCTTTATTTATAATAGCTAAAACTGGGCATGACTCTGATGTCTTTCAGTGGGTGAATGGGCAAACAAATGGTGATACAGCCATACCATGAAATACTACTCAGCAATAAAAAGGAACTAAAAATTGAAAAGCAATAATATATATGAATCTTTTTTAAAAAAGATTTTATTTATTTATTTGACAGAGAGAGATCACAAGTAGACAGAGAGGCAGGCAGAGAGAGAGGGGAAAGCAGGCTCCCTGCCAAGCAGAGAGCCTGATGCGGGACTCAATCCCCGGACCCTGAGATCTTGACCTGAGCCAAAGGCAGTGGCTTAACCCACTGAGCCACCCAGGCGCCCCAATATATATGAATCTTAAAAACATTATGCTGGGGGCGCCTGGGTGGCTCAGTGGATTAAGCCACTGCCTTCGGCTCAGGTCATGATCTCAGGGTCCTGGGATCAAGCCGCACGTCGGGCTCTCTGCTCCGCAGGGAGCCTGCTTCCTCCTCTCTCTCTGCCTGCCTCTCTGCCTAGTTGTGATTTCTCTCTGTTAAATAAATTAAAAAAAATATAAAAAAACAAAACAAAACAAAACAAAACATTATGCTGAGTCTTTAAAAAGCCAATCTCAAAATCTCATATACTTTTTAAGAATCTATAGTTAACTCAAAATTTAAAAGTTTAATTTTAAAAATTCATTGCAACATATTTCTATTCACTCATGAATTAAAAGGATAGATTAATATGTAGATAGCTAGAAAGAGAAACAACTTAACATTAATGAATTAGACAATAGGTTTATACCTTACATTCTCTTCAGAATCAAAAACTAAATTAACTTTGGGTATAATTAGATAAATGAAGGTGAAACAAGAAAGAGGAGAACTTTGTTTTAGCATTTCTTTGATTTGGGAGATAATGGCTCCTGAAAGAGTCCTCTAAGTTTGTGAAACAAATTATTTTCAGAAACAGTATGGGTTTGGAGACACTGGATATGAATTTGTATGATAGTGCTCAATGTTTCTCAACTTATTGTGCATGCAAACATTGGACTCGAGATGCAGAGCATTCTACATACTTTCTGAGCATTTGACACTCTCTGGCTTGCCCCTCTGATTATTGCTATTATATGTTTCGACCAGTATTGAAGAGCTTCCATATGCCTTATTTGGTTCTACAACACAGGTGACATAAAAATTTTAATTTATTTTATTTTTAAAGTCATCATACATTAAAACTGATTTTCCCTTGGTCCTACAAATTTTAATACATGAAGTCATTTACATAACCACTGTCACAGTCAGTTCCATCATTCCTAAACTCCCTTTTGCTATCTATTTAGAGCAGGATTTCTCATCCTTGGCACTATTGACATATTAGGTTGGAAAATTATTTGTTGTAGGAGGCTGTTGTATGCACTGTAGGATGTTTAGAAGCATCCTTGACTTTGCCCAAAAGGTGTCAGTTAGCAGTCTCCCTTAAGTTGTGACAACCAAAGTTGTCTGAAATCATTGCCAAGTATTCCCTTGGGAGGAGACGAAATCTTCCTTAGTTACAAACCACTGCTTTGTAGTCACACCCTCAACCCAGCCCTTATTCTAGCAATGATCACTATGTGTTCTGAATCACTATACTTTTTATCTTTTGACAAACATCATCTAGCTAGAACAATACATTATGTAACTTCTTCAGATTGGCTTCTTTGGTTAAGTATGCTTTTGAGATTCACCCAAGTTATTACATACATCAATAGCTCACTTCTTTTTTTGCTGAAGTATGTTCTTTTCTTCAAGACTTATTTGTTTGTTTGTTTAAGAAGAAGGGGAGGAGCAAAGGGGGAGGGTTAGGGTCATAACCAGAGCGGAAACCAGCAGTCAGCCACTTAACTCACTGAGCCACCCAGGCACCCCAATTACTGAAGTATGTTCTGTTTTTTTACTACACCCACGATTTTTAAAAATCCATTTACTTGTTGAAGGGCATTTGAATGGTTTGCAGATTTTTAAGATTTTGAATGGAATAGGTAGAAACATTCATGTACAGATTTCCATTTAATCATAAATTAATTTGTCAAGAATACATATCCAGAGAAATGGTTGCTGAGTTATGTAGCAAATGTATGTTTAACTTTACAAAAAACTTCCAGGCCATTTTCTAATTTTTTTTTGTTATTTTGTATTCCCATCAACAATGTATGAGATTTCTAGTTGCTCCAGTTTTCTCTAGCATTTGATTTTTTCATTAACTTTTCTAAAACATTAAAGTTTGAAATAGTTATAGATTCATAGGAAGTTACCAAAAAATGGTAGACAGTTACTGGGTACCCCACACCAAGTTTCTCCCAATGGTGACATTTTACACACCTATAGTACAATATCAAAATCAGGAAATTGGTACCGGAACAGTGCATATACAGTAGTTTCTCCCTTATCTCAAGAAGCTATGGATAGTACTGAACACTATATATATTACATTTTCCCTATACATACCTAGGATAAAGCTTAATTTAGGAATTAGACACAGTAAGAAATTAACAATGTAATTAACAATAAAATGGAATATTATAATGATATATTGTAATAAAAGTTATATGAATATGGTCTCTCTCAAACTATCTTATTGTACTGTACTCACTCTTTTTCTTGTGATGATGTGAAATGGTAAAATGCCTATATGATGAGATGAAGTGAGGTGACTGACACAGGCATCCTAGTGTTAGGCTACGATTGACCTTCTGACGATTCCTCCAAAGGATCATCACCTTCCAGACCACAGTTGACTACAGGTATCTGAAACCTACCAGATTATTTCAGACCCACCCAGATTATCTAAAATAATCTCTCTTAAGTGAAGTTAACTAATTATGGACTTCAATCATAACTACAAAATATTCACAGTGACAAGAAAATAGAAACAATCATCAGTAGTTATTATCAACAGTTATATGCCAATAAGTTAAGCAACCTAGATGAAATGGATGCATTCCTGGAAACCTATAAACTCCCAAAATTGAACCAGGAAGAAATTGACAACCTGAATAGACCGATATCTAGAAACGAGATTGAAGCAGTGATCAAAAACTTCCCCAAAAACAAGAGCCCAGGACATGACGGGTTCCCTGGGGAATTCTATCAAACTTTCAAAGAAGAAATAACACCTATTCTTCTGAAGCTGTTTCAAAAAATTGAAGCAGAAGGAAAACTTCCAGACTCTTTTCACAAAGCCAGCATTACCCTGATTCCCAAACCAGGCAAAGACCCCACCAAAAAGGAGAATTTCAGACCAATATCACTGATGAATATGGATGCTAAGATTCTCAACAAGATCCTAGCAAACAGGATCCAACAGCACATTAAAAAGATTATCGACCATGACCAAGTGGGATTCATCCCTGGGTTCCAAGGATGGGTCAACATTTGCAAATCAATCAATGTGATAGAAGAAATCAATAAGAGAAGAGAGAAGAACCACATGGTCCTCTCAATTGATGCAGAAAAAAGCATTTGACAAAATCCAGCATCCGTTCTTTATTAAAACGTTTCAAAGTATAGGGATAGAGGGAACATTCCTGAACTTCATAAAATCTATCTATGAAAGACCCACAGCAAATATCATCCTCAATGGGAAAAAGCTCACAGCCTTCCCGTTGAGATCAAGAACACGACAAGGATGCCCACTCTCACCACTCTTGTTCAACATAGTATTAGAAGTCCTAGCAACGGCAATCAGACAACAAAGAGAAATAAAAGGTATCCAAATTGGCAATGAAGAAGTCAAACTCTCTCTCTTCGCAGATGACATGATACTTTATATGGAAAACCCCAAAGACTCCACCCCCAAACTACTAGAACTCATACAGCAATTCAGTAACGTGGCAGGATACAAAGTCAATGTACAGAAATCAGTGGCTTTCTTATACACTAACAATGAAAATACAGAAAAGGAAACTAGAGAATCGATTCCATTTACGATAGCACCAAGAACCATAAGATACCTGGGAATAAACCTAACCAAAGAGGTAAAGGATCTGTACTGAGGAACTATAGAACACTCCTGAAAGTAATTGAAGAAGACACAAAAAGATGGAAGACCATTCCATGCTCTTGGATCAGAAGAATAAACATTGTTAAAATGTCTATACTGCCTAGAGCAATCTATACTTTTTTTTAAAAGATTTTTATTTATTTATTTGACAGAGATCACAAGTAGGCAGAGAGGCAGGCGGAGAGAGAGAGGGGAAAGCAGGCTCCCTGCTGAACAGAGAGCCCGATGCAGGGCTCGATCCCAGGACCCTGGAATCAAGACCTGAGCCGAAGACAGAGGCTTAACCCACTGAGCCACCCAGGTGCCCCGAGCAATCTATACTTTTAATGCCATTCCGATCAAAATTCCACTGGTATTTTTCAAAGAGCTGGAGCAAATAATCCTAAAATTTGTATGGATTCAGAAGAGACCCCGAATTGCTAAGGAAATATTGAAAAACAAAAATAAAACTGGCAGCATCACGTTCCCTGATTTCAAGCTTTATTACAAAGCTGTGATCACCAAGATGTCATGGTACTGGCATAAAAACAGACACACAGACCAGTGGAACAGAGTAGAGAGCCCAGATATGGACCTTCAACTCTATGGTCAATTAATAATTGACAAAGCAGGAAAAATACAGAGTGGACAACAGTCTCTTCAATAAATGGTGCTGGGAAAATTGGACAGCTATATGTAGAAGAATGAAACTCAACCATTCTCTTCCACCATACACAAAGATAAACTCAAAATGGATAAAAGACCTCAACGTGAGACAGGAATCCATCAGAATCCTAGAGGAGAACATAGGCAGTAACCTCTTCGATATCAGCCACAGCAACTCCCTTCAAGATATGTCTCCAAAGGCAAAGGAAACAAAAGCAAAAACGAACTTTTGGGACTTCATCAAGATCAAAAGCTTCTGCACAGCAAAGGAAACAGTTAACAAAACAAAGAGGCAACCCACGGAATGGGAGAAGATATTTGTCAGTGACAGTACGGACAAAAGGTTGATATCCAGGATCTATAAAGAACTTCTCAAACTCAACACACACAAAACAAATAATCATATCAAAAAATGGGCAGAAGATATGAACAGACACTTCTCCAACGAAGACATACAAATGGCTATCAGACACATGAAAAAATGTTCATCATCACTAGCCATCAGGGAGATTCAAATTAAAACCACATTGAGATACCACCTGACACCAGTTAGAATGGCCAAAATTAACAAGAGAGGAAACAACGTGTGTTGAAGAGGATGTGGAGAAAGGGGAACCCTCTTACACTGTTGGTGGGAATGCAAGTTAGTGCAGCCACTTTGGAGAACAGTGTGGAGATTCCTCAAGAAATTATAAATAGAGCTTCCCTATGGCCCTGCAGCTGCACTACTGGGTATTTACCCCAAAGATACAGATGTAGTGAAAAGAAGGGCCATCTGTACCCCAGTGGTTTCTAGCAGCAATGGCCATGGCTGCCAAACTGTGGAAAGAACCAAGATGCCCTTCAGGGATGAATGGATAAGGAAGATGTGGTCCATATACACGATGGAGTATTATGCCTCTATCAGAAAGGATGAATACCCAACTTTTGTATCAACATGGACAGGACTGGAAGAGATTATGCTGAGTGAAATAAGTCAAGCAGAGAGAGTCAAGTATCATATGGTTTCACTTATTTGTGGAGCATAACTAATAACATGGAGGACATAGGGAGATGGAGAGGAGAAGGGAATTGAGGGAAATTGGAAGGATGGGTGAACCGTGAGAGACTATGGGCACTGAACAACAACCTGAGGGTTTTGAAGGGTCGGGGTGTGGGAGGTTGGGGGAGCCAGGTGGTGGGTATTAGGGAGGGCACGTATTGCATGGAGCACTGGGTGTGGTGCAAAAACAATGAATACTGTAACGCTGAAAAGAAATAAAAAAATATTCACAGTGAAACATAGATTAGTATTTGATTGAATAACAGTACTATAACCTTGCAATCTGACACATAAAATGGACAATCACACTATACTTCTTTTTTGTTTAAGTTAAAACCTACAGTGCTTTTTAATATTTTCCAATTCTACATTGCTAGGATATGAAAATAAGATTGTTTTTTGTGTGCAGACTTTGTAACTTATAACCTTGATGCCCTCATGTATTCATTAAAGGAGTTTAATTATTTTATATTTTTTGAAGAATTAATTGACATTTTCTACACAGAACAGGGACAGTTTTGATTTCTCCTTTACAATCTGCATGCTTTTCATTTCTTTTATTGCCTTAGTGCACTGATTTAGGATTTAAGGTATGTTGAGTGATAATGGACATCTTTGCCTTGTACCAGACCTTAGTGGAAAAGCATTAAGTGTTTCATCTTTAAGTATGATGTTAGCTGCAGATTCTTTGCAGTTATCTTCTACCAAGTTGTAGAAGTTCTATCATTTGGTGAGAGTTCTTTTTAAGTGTTTATTTAAATTCCAGGGGTGCCTGGGTGGCTCAGTCATTACATATCTACCTTTGGCTCAGTTCATGATCCCAGGACCCTGGGATCAAATCCTTCATCAGGCTCCTGATTGGTGGGAGGCCTGCTTCTCTCTCTCCTTTTTCTACTCCCCCTTCTTGTGTTCCCTCTCTTGGTATCTTTTTCTCTGTCGAATAAATAAATAAAATCTTAAAAATAAATAAATAAATTCTAGTTAGTGGGGTGCCTAGGTGACTCAGTTGGTTAAACATCTGACCCTTCATTTTGGCTCAGGTTATGAACTCAGGGTTGTGAAATTAATTTTTAAGATAAAATTAATTTTATTAATATTTTCAAAGAACCAGCTCATGATTTCATTGATCCATTTTTTTTTAGTTTCTTTGTCATTTATTTCTGCTCTGATCTTTGTTATTTCCTTTGTTCTGCTGGATTTATGCTTCATTTTCTGTTCTTTTTCTAGCTCCTTTTGATGTAAGGTTAGGTTGTTTATTTAGGTTTTTCTTACCTTTTTTAAAAAAAGATTTTATTTATTAATTTGACAGACAGAGATCACAAGTAGGCAGAGCAGCAGGCAGAGACAGAGAGGGGGAAGCAGGCTCCCTGCTGAGCAGAGAGCCCAATGCAAAGCTCAATCCCAGGACCCTGAGATCATGACCTGAGCCAAAGGCAGAGGCTTAACCCACTGAGCCATCCAGGCACCCCAAGGTTTTTCTTACTTTTTAAGGTAGGCCTGTATTGCTATATACTTCTCTCTTAGGACTGGTTTGCTACATCCCAAAAGTTTTGGGCCATTGAGTTTTCATTTTCATTTGTTTCCATGTATTTTTTATTTCTTCCATGATTTCCTTGGTTGGCACACTCATTGTTTAGTAGCATGTTGTTTAACCTCCATGTATTTGTGATCTTCCAGGATTTTTACTTTTGGATGACTTCTACTTTCATAGCATTGTGGGTCAGTAAAGGTGCATGGATATTTTCAGACCAAAATGCTCTGAAAGTTGAACTCAATCACTTGTTCTATGAGGCCAGCATTACCTTGGTCTCATAGCCAGACAAAGACTCCACCAAAAAGGAGAATTACATACCAATATCCCTGATGAACATGGATGTGAAAATTCTCACAAAGATACTAGCCAATAGGATCCAACAGTACATTAAAAGAATTATTCACCATGACCAAGTAGGATTTATTCCTGGGCTGCAAGGGTGGTTCAACATTCCCAAGTCAATCAATGTGATATACTACATTAATAAAAGAAAGGACAAGAACCATATGATCCTCTAATTAGATTCACAAAAACTATTTGGAAAAAATACAACATCTTTTCTTGATTAAAACTCTTCACAATGTAGGGATAGAGGGAACATACCTCAGTATCATAAAAGCCACTTATGAAAAACCCACAGCAAATACCACCATCAATGGGTAAAACCTGAGAGCTTTTCCCCTAAGGTCAGGAGCACAGCAGGATGTTCACTATCACCACTGTTGTTCTACATAGTACTAGAAGTCCTAGCCTCAGCAATCAGACAACAAAAAGAATTAAAAGGCATTCAAATTGGCAACAAAGAAGTCAAACTCTCACTCTGTGGATGACACAATACTTTATGTGGAAAACCCAAAAGATACCACCCCAAAATTGTTAAAATTCATACAGGAATTCAGCAACAGGGCAGCATATAAAAATCAATGCACAGAAGTCAGTTGCATTTCTATACACTAAAAATGAGACAGAAGAGAGAGAAATTAAGATGTCAATCCCATTTACAATTGCACCGAAAGCCATAAGATACCTACAAATAAATGGGCAGAAGGCATGAACAGACACTTCTCCAAAGAAGACATACAAATGGCTAACAGACACATGAAAAAATGCTCAACATCACTAGCCATCAGGAAACTACAAATCAAAACCACAATGAGATACCACCTTACACTAGTTAGAATGGCAGAAATTAACAAAAGAGGAAACAACAAAAGTCAGTGAGGATGTGGAGAAAGGAAAACTCTCTTACACTGTTGGTGGGAATGGAAGCTGGTACAGTCACTCTGGAAAACAGTATGGCTGTTCCTCAAGATGTTAAGAATAAAGCTACTCTACAATTCAGCAATTGCACTACTAGGTATTTACCACAAATATACAGATGTAGTGAAAAGAAGGGGCACATGTACCCCAATGTTCAGAGCAGCAATGTCCACAATAGCCAAACTGTGGAAGGAGCCAAGATGTCCTTCAACAGATGAATAGATTGAAAAGATGTGGTTCATATATACAATGGAATATTACTCAGCCATCAGAAAGGATGAATTCCCACCATTGCATCAACATGGATGGAACTGGAGGGTATTATGTTAAGTGAAATAAGTCAAGCAGAGAAAGACAATTATCATATGGTTTCACTCATATATGGAATATAAAGAATAGTGCAAAGGACCATAGGGGAAGGGAGGGAAAGCGGAATGGGAAGGAATCAGAGAGGGAGAGAAACCATGAGAGATTCTGGACCCCAGGAAACAAACTAAGGGTTACAGAAGGGAGGGGGTAGGAGGTGGGGGTAACAGGGTTTTAGGTATTAAGGAGGGAAAGGGCTGTGATGGACACTGGGTATTATATTTAACTAATGAATCATTGAACACTACATCAAAAACTAATGTACTACACAGTGGCTAACTAACATAATATTAAGAAAAGAAAGAAACAGCCTCTTAACTATAGAGAACAAATTGATGGTTACCAGAGGGAGATGCATGGGGGGATGGGTGAAATATGTGATTAACATTAAGAAGTGTACTTATGATGAACAATGGGTGATATAAGGAATTATTGAATCCCTATATTATATATCTGAAGCTAATATAACACTGTATGTTAACTATACTAGAATTAAGATAAAAATACACAGAAATTTGAACTAATAGTTTATTGTTGTTTTTGCTGTTGATTTTTCCCCAAGAATCATGGGTTAAAAATTCTGAAACTAATTTCTGTGTAGACTAGCATTGAGTAAATAAATAAATTATATACATAGTCAGATAAGGGGAACTATGTTTCTTACTGTCAGAGAAGGGGTTTACAATTATTGAAAGGAGAAACTTGAAAAGAATCCTGTATTGGACTGTAATTTGAGTGTATGAACTCATGGTTTGTAATATGGATGTAAAATAGATTAAAATATGGCCACACACACACACACACACACACACATATATATATGTCTCAGAGATGTGTCCTCTGCAAGGGCCTAATAGCAATGATACCTCAAGAGCAGTGAGCACACTTAACACCCAGATTTTGGTTTATAAGCACTACTACCCACCAATAAAAGCGAGGGCTCCATGGTGAAATGTATGATGACTGGGGCAGAAAACATTCAAGATGAATCTGTAATATCTTGCTGTGCTCAACGTGAGAAATGCTTTAAAAAAATTATGGTGGGGGGCTGGGTGGTTCAGTGGGTTAAGGCCTCTGCCTTTGGCTCAGGTCATGATCCCAGAGTCCTGGGATCGAGCCCCGCATCGGGCTCTCTGCTCAACGGGGAGCCTGCTTCCTCCTCTCTGCCTACTTGTGATCTCTGTCTGTCAAATAAATAAATAAAATTTTTTTAAATGATGGGGATATTATAAATGGACTCAGGAATCAACTTGAAGGGTTTCTTACTGATCAAATCTGTAACTATTATCATATCTAAATAATCTTAGTAAAGGATTATAACACATTGAATAGAACAATATCAGTGAGTCAACACTGATACACATACATGCTTATATGCATTCTTACATGGGAAGATAAAGAAATTCTTTATAGCAAAAAATAACCAACATGAAAATCCAACCTTTAGAAAGTAGAGTGATGGAAATAAAAAATCATCCCTGGACAATAAGCATGGTAATAACTGAATGAGGTAAGAATCATCAATGGATACTAAAACTAGTGGATGAAAAAAAATGACATCATGTGCATGGCTCATGCCCTAGAAGAAAGTTGAAATTGCTCAGTCTGATCTTTGAAGCTTTTATTCAACCTGGCCCCAGTCTACACTTGTCCATCTGGTCACCTTTAGACTAGGTCTCCCAGTCTAGTCTGTTTGTCTTTCACTTACCCCCTCCACTCTAAAAGAAATCCTAAAATCAACTCCTGCAAATGAGCCCTTTTGTAGCTGGGTACACTGGCAGATACATAGAATGTAGAAGCCAGACCCAGATTTAGAGGCCATTCCAGTTTTTTCCCTGTTCTCATTCTACTACCACCAGTTTCAACTCCACCAGTACATCTGGCTACCCACCCAGAAACCAACCCCCGCACTCCGCCTTGAATTCTGCTGGGCACACAATAGTTTGAAGATATATGAGCTCTTAGGTGTTGCCCTGGAAGTGTATGTATCATTACTCTTCATTGGCTAGAAATAGTCGTAAGACCCCAACAAAACTGCAATGTGGCTGAGAAATGTAGGAGAATGATGCATAGAAATTTCATAAACACTAAGTGCTGTTTTCCCCCCAAGTACTTTATTTTCCTCATATACTTTCATAGATGAATAAACAAAGGCACAGAGAAGAGAAAATACTTGCCCCAAATCACACATTGGGGGATCCAGAATTAGAAGCCAGGGCTCTCTGATGGCAAAATCCAAATTCTTTCTGCAACACCCTACTGCCTCTGGCTTCCTAGAGCTCACAGTATCCCAGCCTTTTCCACACACTCACATGTTCCATCATTTATCATTTTGATTGTAAGCAATAGTGTGCTGGTAAAATGCTAAACAACTGGTTCTCAAAACAAAACAAAAAAATCCTTGATTGGTAGTCATTGCCACTTTTCATGGAGTGAATAATTCCGCCATGGTCAATTTCAAGTTACCAATTTCACTGAATGTAAAAAGGCGGGACAAAGTCCACACTGGTGCAAGCTAGCCCCAACACATCATTGGTCATTAGCAACAGGAAGTTTTTCTTGCCAATATAAACAAATCAATGTTACTAGAAAGATGTCAGAGACTCACAGAACTGAAGAGTGACCGAAGAAAGTAACCTGAGAACAGGATAGGAAGCACAAAAATAGAAATTATCTGGTCGGGATTCTGTTCTGGGGATAAAATCACATAAACCATTCTTTCTCACTCCTGTGTCAATCACATAAGTTTCAAAGTCCAACAAAAGAGCACGTGATTAAGAGTAGATTGCATGCCTGCCCCCCTGGCAATACCAGAACAGGGAAAGGGCGAATCTGGCTTACTCTGTTTCAGTAGGGGGAGGCAAGCATCTGGACATGTCATCTTACAAAGGCTACATATTAATTTTCTATTAATGCCCAACAAATGACCACAACTTGAGTGGCTGAAACAAAATCCATTTATTATCTCATAGTAATTGTAGGTCAGAAGTCTGGGCATGGTTTGACTGGTTTCTCTGTTCAGGCAAGCCTGAAATCAAGGGATTGGCAAGGTTACATTCCTTTCTGGAGCCTCTGCAGAAGAATCCACTTCCAAGCTATTCAGATTGTTGGCAGAACTCCTGTCTTTGCACCTGTAAGTCTGATGTCGTTTCTTTGCTGGTTATCTGCTAAAGGTCTCACTTAGTTCATACGGGCAAACCATATTCTTTGCCACATATCCTCCACCTTCAAATCCAGGCATAGAGAATTTTCATGCATCTGATCCCTCTCTTCAAATATTTCTTGCCAGGAAGAGCACAGTCCCCTCTAAGTTCTCACCTGATTAGGTCAGGCCCACCTAAAATGATTTCTGTTGTAACTGTCCCTCAGAACAATGTATTCCTTAAAATATAACCCATGAGAAATTATACTAGTTACCAAGCATGTTTAGATATAGCCTTAAGAAAAAAAATACTGGCAACAGGCCTCTGGGGGAGAGGACGATATATGTCCTTGAAGCTGAGCAGTTGGTTACACCCAGCCTGTTCAGGGCAGAAAGCGGCCTGCTTCATTTTTCCATTACCTCCCCTTCCCCCAAGAGCACCTGTGGCTAATTAGATGAGCCCTTTAAATGTGCTTGCTCAACTATAAACTTTATACTGCTTGACCAGATATATTTTGCCTTCCTTCTTGTTTATCTACAAGGCATATGATTAATGTGTAGCCTTCTTCGGCTCCTTTGTTGATTACTGTCTATATCGAATAAAAAGGGGACTGAGGAGTTGTTCAGGGCAATAGTCTTTTCTACTGTTGTCCCCTGCTCCCTTTCTTTTGCAGCTGACTTGTTTTTGCCTCATTCTTCTCCCATGCGCCGTCAGGAAGTGGCGTTCTGTATTTTAAGTTCAACTGATTTGGGACCTTAATTACATGTGGGAAATCCCTTCACAGCAGCATTGAGATTAGCATTTCATTGAATAATGGTTAAAAGGTATATGGGTAAGAGGGATGGGGATCTTGTAGGCCATCCTTGAATTCTGTCTACCACAGTTTCATCTATCACAAAAATGGGGGAACTGTATTGCTTAAAAGGAAATTGAGTGCCACCAGGGAAGAAAAATGGATACCAACAAGAGAGGTAATCACTACAGTATGTTTGTTCAATATCTGTGCATACTTTTGCCATCCCATACTTTGGGAAAAGGACAACATGTAACTATTCTTCATACAAGCAAGATGGAGATAAATATAAAGTCTTATCAAACCTAGCATCTAGGTTCAAGTTTAAGATCTTCAGATGACATCCATTCTCCCTCTAGTTTAAATGAATGCTGCATCGATATATTGTAATAAGGTAGATAAACTAAAAACTCAACTGTCACCAACTCACCATACATAAAATAGTAGGTAAAAGAGAGAATTAAATGGGACACATTAAAATATGTAAATATATATATACTATAAAAATATGAGTAACTACTATAGTCTTCACTTCTAAAACTGGTTACCAGGTCAAAGTTGGTATAAACTCTTCCTTTACTTTCCACATCATGCTTTCTATCATGTCCCCATCTCAGTCAGATGGGCTCTTTACCTAGAAAAATGATTCAAACATTTATTCATGTTTATAGTCTGAGGTATTGGTAGCCTTGCATGTATGGGATTGCTGTAGCCTAATAATTTTAACCACTTTGGGATGTGATAAAGGCACCCTAGAAGATCTTCAAGCCTTCAGACACATTCCTTTCTACCCCCATTATGTAGCAGCAACCCTACTTCCTCATGAAAATTGAAATCAATCATCTTAGCCAGTACAAAACCCCCATTTTTACCTTTTTGTCCATTGGCATGGTGATTCCAAAACTGCCACGTGGATATCTCAACTTCCAAATCAATGAAATCATTGTTTAGTAACCTGATAGAAACATGACTTGCTTGGGTACCAAAAATTCTATCCTGGTAGAGCACACAGTTACAGGGATCATTAACAAAACATTTTGTGAATATGTCTTTAGGAACAACTCTAACTTTCATCATTTAGTTCTTAGACTTAGGAATCCTGGTTATTGACTAGATGGCATTATATATATTGGTGACTAGAATATATACTATATATTGTAGGACAACACCTCTAACACATTAAGTGTTGCCTCTTGACTGGTGCCATAGCTGTCTTCAAGAGTTATTATTTCATTGTATAAGGACAACTTTTTTCTGGGTTGTTCAGTGCATATAAAACCAGTGAATTCCATGGGTATAAGCCAATCAACAAACTTTGGGGTTTAAAGTGAACCCCTTGATCAGAGGCAACACTGTATGAAATTTCACAACTGTGGATGAGGTGTCCTCTGTAAGATCACAGATAGTGGTGCTGAAAGAAGTACTGAAGGCAGAAAAGGTAAATCCATACCGAAGATACTCATTTACTCCAGTGAAATTATAAAGTCCAAGTAACTGCTTCATGACATAATTGGTCCAAATTAATTACCATACTCCCAGGTACCTGACTGGTCCCCTTGAGATTGGTACACATCAGGAACTCAGTATAGTATTGCCAAAGGGCATTCAGCAATTGGTAGGAGGGTGGTCACATCAGCCCTTGTGAGGGGAAACCATGTTGCTGAGGCCATACATACATAGCCTCTGATCTTGCTACTGTGACCACTTTGTACAGGTGCGCATTGAGCAAGCACAGGAGTAGATGAATAAAGAGGCTTACTGACCACTACTCAGTAGGTCATATTGCCCACCCAATTACTGAGAGAGCCTTTTGGTGAGCATTCACATCTAACATAATAGTCTCATGTTCCTGACCAGTCCCAAGAAGTTCATACACCACTTCCCTAAATCTGTTTTGTTTGCATTTCCCCAAATGTGTTCATTCAAAATCTCTGCTAATTGGGATGAACAATTAACCCTGGACTTGGATCTGGATGCAACAACTTATGAAACTTAGGGTTTTTTTTCTATTTAAAGAGGAGCAAAGACACTTTTGTTTGCATGAAGAGTAACTGCATCATGTTACAGTGTCCTTTTACCAAAGGGTTTAATGGCAAGAAGTGTGTATAGGTAGATAAGTAAACTTTAGTGATTATTTGTTAAAATAAGAATAACTTTTATTTCTTGTTACTCTGATGTAACTCAAGACTTACAAAAAGTTGCAAGAGGGATGCCTGGGTGGCTCAGTGGTTAAGCGTTTGCCTTCGGCTCAGGAGATCATGATCCCAGGGTTCTAAGATGGAGTCCCAAATCAGGCTCCTTGCTCAGCAGGGAGCCTGCTTCTCCCACTGCCTGCCACTTCCCCTGCTTGTGCGCGCTATCTCTCTCTCTCTTGCTATTTCTCTGACAAATAAGTAAAATCTTAAAAAAACAAAGTTGAAGTAATAGTAAAAATAGTTCCTGTATACACTTAACCCAGATTCCCCAATGTTAACACTCACTGTATTTACTTTATCCTCTCTCTCCATGCACACACACAGACACACCTTTTAAAATATTTTTAGTGTAAGTTACAAAGGCATTCTCTTAACAGAAAACAGCATAATACTCAAAACCAGATCACTAACATTGATATAATTCTATTATCAAATTTAAAGACTTTATTCAGTAGATTTTGCCAACTGTCCAAATTGCACCAGACTTTCATGAGCAAGGAAGGGACAGAATCAAATCTCTTCTGGGGTATGAAAAGGGCAGACATTGCACTGAAGCCCAGAGTAGAATATAATCCACAGATTGAGTTAAAGGGGCTTCCATGGGTATTGGGCCTTTCTGCCATCCCCAGGCTCCAATGATAACTTTCCCTCTCTTTAGGCTTCCAGAATTCCCTTGTGACCTTCCATACCTCTGATGTTGCCATAACCACATTTTTCTTTAAATAAACTTTACCTGGGATTGATTGCTCCAAGACTCTTCCACCACGTCAGCACCTAACACAGCTAAGAAGATCCACAGGGATCCATCACTATTATATAGATTAGATTACTATCCTACAAGCTCAAGAGTTGGGGGAGTTCCCAGAGATTATCTATTCTCATCTTCCCATTCTCAGTTGAACAACTGAGGCTCAGAGAACTCTGAGACTCCTAGGGGCAGCTGGTAAAACATCCTATTGGCTTCTCCTAGACTTGGTGCCTTCCCCATACATCACACAGCTGGTCTACATTCCCCTCCCTACAGAACAGTCACAATCTGCACACAGGATGGAGCTGGGGGTGTGGGTGGTGATGGGTGTGGGAGTGAATGACACTTCAAGGAAGACCTGTACTTACCTTGGGGAGCTTATAGATGGGCAAGTCGTTCTTTTCTGAGACTGCAAAGTGGAGTCCATCTACCTGAATGTGGGAGCCGTAACATACACCAGGAGAAACCTGAGGTAGGTGAGGGACTCTGTGGCCTAACCCGGCACATGGTGAAAGCACCAACTTGCACAGAAAGGCTGCCCCAATCCCACAGAGCATGGGTGTTTCATACCAACAAGAATAACTAGCACAAAGAAATGCAGGAACCGTGGCCCAGGCCTGAGGTACCACAGAGTTGCAGGGATAGAGCAAGTCGTGTCCCCAGTCCCCAGAGGCATGCCTGAGAAAAGGGGGTCAGGATCCAGGCCTGGCTGAAGGAGGGGAGCCAGGCAATGAGAACAAGAAGCAGGGGAGGGGCTGGGGCTCCACAATGCTGCCTCCTTCCTATTAATCCTGGGCTCTCTCCCCGCCCCCCCAGAATGTGGATATCACTCCAGAACCTGAGGAAGCCCGGACACCATTCCTAGGAGGCTAAATTGCCTTTGCTCGTTTTTTGTTGTTGTTGTTGTTGTTTTTACCCTGGGAGCTCATTTCTGCCCTTGCGACATGCTTAGGTACCACCAAGCCTCTGAGGAAGTTATGGCTTAGGCCTAATTTCATACTCAGTCAGAGTTCCAGTGAAGATCTCAGTAGCTCAAACCAGGTCCTTGTTTAGTCACAAGGTAATCTAGCTTTATACAAAGTCTTGTCTTACTTTCTCAATTCTTATTCTCTGAACAGCAAAGATTACTCTTGTTCCTTGCAGGGGGGGAGAAGAGGCCAATATGAGATTTCCCTCACTATCCATAAAAACTTGTCTGTGATGAGGCCCTGGTCCTATTGTGGTGGGGGATTGTGAGGGCTTTCTAGAGGGACAGGTTCCGGGGCAACATTTCCAGAGATGAAAAGGGAGGGTCTCGTGAGCCCATCTCTTTATGGACAATGTGGCTAAGGAGATGAGATTTTTTCTCACACATGAGACTCTAGTACCAGGATCATAGTGTTCTCTGTTCCTACTCCTGCCCCGATCCTGGAGTTATTTTACTTTCCACGTGGATAATACAACCAACACCTGGAATCCCAGGGACATCATCTCCAGGAACAGTTATTTTCCCTCTCCTTCAACCACCCACTCTTCGGGTCTTGTCATTACCTGGAGTTCTACCTCCTCTGTCTTCTTAAATGCAACTATCTGACCACCTACACCCTCTCTCATTATTTCATCTCTTTTAATGTCTCTCCAGGACACCTAGCAGCATGTCTCTTACATGAGTCACCTAAGCAGAATTTATAAAGTAAACCATACTCGTTCTTGGACCTCATTAACATTTGTGTTCATTACTTCCTCCTTTGTTTCCTAATCCTTAAACAGAATCTACCCATATTTTTACCAGTTGAAAGCTAATCTGCCCCTCAGGCTAGAACTGAGGCCCTCTCTTTCCCACATAAATAAGTTGATTTCTCCCTAACATGGAAAAACCAGAGAGCATATCTAATTCACTTTGCAGTTTCAATGTTTATTTCTGATACCAAAACTTGACAGCACACAAGGGGGAAAAAAAGCAACAGACAAGGAACAGCAAATAAATTTATCTTGCATGCCACTTTCAGTCAACAGGACGTGGCTCTCTAGATAGCTGTGTTTAGAAGGAATCTGAGGCTTCAGCCTCACTCAGGGGAAAGACTATTGCAACTGATTAGCAATATCTGTGGACATAAGAAAGAAAAAATTAATAATCAAGGATATATTTCCAATAGTAAGAAATATAAATACCAAATACTGCTTCCCTATACTTTCCTCATCTCCCCACCATGGGTTTCCTAGGATTCACAGATCTTGCATATAAATACATTCCCACATACCCTCTCTCCCAATGAGCCTAACTGCCCAAACCAAAGTGATATACCTACCCAATATCTCACTCAACCCAGAAGAAACCAATGGCACCAAAGTTGGCAGCGAAGTTGGCACTGGCTGTACCACCAGGGCCAATAATGGGGCCAGCGAAGGTCTGAGGAAATCTGGAGCGGGCATTCTGGTGGTATCTGGCCCAGAAAGTAAATGGGATTCTAGACCAGGGATCGCCAAACTCTCCTTCCTCATCCCAGGTCAGCAGCTCAAATTCAATGTCATCCCAGCTCCAGGGCCCAGATACGGCCTCATCTCCAATCCCCATGCGGGTTCTCGCCTCAGCCCGGGCCTCAGCCTCAGCTGCAGCAGCATCCAGAGCATCCAAGGCCTCATCTGCAGCCTCCATAAACTGTGCAGTCCAGTCACGAGGATCTCTTTTCTGAACCTGAGATGAAGAATAGAAAGTAAAACAAAACCCGTAATAGTAGGAGTTAATATTTACGAAACACCTGCTATATATTTAGTACTCTACTTTGTGTTACTGTTTACATAACAGCAATAATAAATACCACCAATAATTCAGCACCTACCATGTGCAATATCTGAGGTCTTTTTCCTGCTCTGGCCTTTCCCAGACAGTCATACATCATCCCTTCACCTATCGACTCTGGAACAGTTCCCCTATTACCTCTGCAATGAATCTCAGCACTTTCATCTTGCTAGTTTCATGGTAGGAACGGAGGCCCCAGAGGAACTCATACTCAGGAGGGTTGCTGTTGGGCACTCGTCTGTAATCCAGGTACCTTATAGAGCAGAAAGGTGTTTGTTTCTACCCAGGCAAGAATGGCAGTCCAACAATGCATCATACTATATTCGAAACCCTTAATTTCAGGTAGCAACCCCTCCCCCCAGATTCATTCATAACCTAGCTTAATTCTATTTTTTTCAAATTTATTTTTATTTTTATTTTAAATTGGCTCCATGTCCGGTGTGAAGCCCAATGCTGGGCTTGAACTCACGACCCTCAGATCGACAACTGAGCTGAGATCAAGAGTCAGACGCTTAACCAACTGAGCCACCCAGGCACCCCATAAACCTAGCTTAATTATATTCTAAGAGACAGGTCTTCAAACTCCTGTACCAGTGCTTCTACATTAAGCAGCCACCTAGAACTGCAGGGTGGCTTATATAAGGTCATAGAAAGGACAATAATTAATCTCACCCCTTGTGTCCCGGCTCTAACTCCACATTCTTATAATCTTATTGAGACACAGTTGGCCCACTGCAATTACTGTACACCTCAGCCTTGGAAATGTCAGTGTGGGTATAGTGGACAGGTTTTACTTGCAAGATAACTATACTGCAGAAAAATTCAACCACAAGCAGGGATACTTGATAAATACTTCCAAGTATGTATGTGTTTTTCTATGTGAATGCATATGTATAGTGTAAGAAATGAGCATAGGAAAGATTGTCTGAGGCTGACCAGCACAAAGAACTCATGAGGACCAGATAAAATCCCTTAGATAGCACTTACTTTTGCTTTACAAACTCGTAAGTGAGAAGTTTCCTCAGATCTCCAAGAAGAGGATGTCTCACCCTGATAGTATAAAAAAACAAACCCATTATCAGAGACTATGACACTGTCCAAAGAAAAGAAAAGAGCTTCCTAGCACAGAGGTCAGAGATGAGAGAAGAGACAAAGAGTTCAGAACTATTTGCCCATCCACCCAGGGTACATCCTTGGGCTCTATACCTCCCCAAACCAATTCCCCTAGACCACCAGGCTGATGCAATCCTGGGACCATCCTCTGTTGCCAAAGGATGATATAAACAGGCAAGAGATGAAAGAGCCCAGTCATACCCAGGACGCAGTCCCATCTTGCGTAGGGCCTCCCAGAGGACAGCTGCAATGGGAGGCAAGGGGAGACAAGGCACGGAAAATGAGCACAGAAATCAGGCTGTAGCCAACCCCCAGCTGCAGGTCCAGACACTTACCTTCACTGGCACGGTTGCCATTCATGAAGATGACGCCCAGTATCACTAAGAGGAGACCCAGCTTGGGTGTGTCTTTGGTCCTAAAGGGGTACAAAAAATATGTTTTCAGTAGTCATTTGTATTAGACACCCGGGGCAGCTTACCCATCTAGCTTCCCCAGTATTCCTTAGCAAGGGGTTAATTCTACCTCAGTTCTGACCATGAGCTGGTATGTGATCCTGAAACTTGGACCATGACCTACTTGACACTCCCATGAAAAAAGCACCCAGAGAAAGGCAATGTTCCACCTCTTTTCCCATCTTACGTTCCCAATATGCCAGCCAGGGACTCGGGGGTACTGATGAGAATATACAGGTGTTCTTCTTTGTCAATCTCCTTCAGTTGAATCCCAAATTTCTACAGGGACAAGAAAACAGACTGTGAAATTACAGTATCTAGCACTGGCTACCCATATTCAGTTGCTCACTTCCCTGTGAGACTTCGGCTCTAAACTCCCAGTCGGAATCCCATGAATCTTTGTTATCAAAACCTTCCCTCATTTTCCCTGTTCCTCAGGGCTGCCTTCTCACCTTCTCCAGGACGAAGCATGCACGTTCAATGATTTCTGGATAAACATCAGTGTATTCACGGATGATATCCCTCAGCATTTCTGCAGGAGAGAGAACAGGGTACCTGAGCTGAGCAGGGGCCATGGAACTACAACCCCTTTGCCAGTCCTGCTAAAGGGAACAGAATCAGGGCCCTCAAGAATGAAAAATGAAGAATCAGCCACAGAAAGGGCATTAAAGGGGAGGGGACCTATAAGCAAAGGAATGTCCATAGAGCATGGGGTGAGGGGAAGGGCAGAGTGCTGGGGGAGGGCACTGGGTGCTTACCTGAGCGCTTGATGGGCACCTTGGTATAATCTTTAAGCATCAGGTACTTGACCAACTTATTTGCCTATGAGAGGAAAAAAAATCATTAAAGTTATTAAAATAGTTACAGGAAACTTGAATGAATAGAAGATAGAAGGACAACAAAGAAAGGAGGAAGAGAGGGAAAAGTGACTAGGAATAACAGTTCTTACTCTTTCCTGAAGAAGGGCCACATCTCGGGGCTGTGAGGCACCCAGGTTCTGTGAGGCACGCGAATTGGGAGAGGGGCGCAGGTTTGGTGAAGGTCGCAGGTTCTGCCAGTCAGGGGGGACTGGCCAGTCAGTGGGGATCCAGTCAGGTGGGAGCGGCCAGTCAGTGGGAATTGGCCAATCAGGTGGTAGAGGCCAGTCAGGTGGTAGGGGCCAGTCAGGAGGGCCTTGCCAATCTGGAGGACCCTGCCAGCCTGGTGGGTTCTGCCATCCAGGTGGGGTCTGCCATCCAGGTGGATTTTGCCAGGCCAGTGGGTTCGGCCAGACAACGGGACCAGGCCAGACAATGGGGTTCGGCCAGATGACTGGATTCTGCCAGATCACTGGGTTTGGCCAGATCACTGGGTTCTGCCAAGCAACTGGGTTTTGCCAGGCTGGTGGGGTCTGCCTAGCTGGGGGGCTCTGACGTGCTGGTGGGGTCTGCCTGGCTGGCTGGTTTTGCCAGCCTGACGGGTTCTGCCAGGCCAATGGGGTCTGCCAGAGCACATTGGGGGGTGCGCCAGGTGGGTTCTGAGTGGTAACTGGAACCGGTGCAGACCTCCACGTCCCTGTAGCCAGTGGGGCCCGCCTCTGATCCCCACTGCTGCTCTCGTCCACATTCAAGTTATTAATCTGCATCATTAGAGAGAAGGAAGGTCCAAAGTCACCAGATGTTTGTTTCCTCACCCTATCTATTACAGGAAGGTCCCCTAAAACCCTCACCTGTAGTGACAGCCTGACCCACTAGCCAATGGTCACCCTGAGTCCTGGGCTTGTCTTTCACTGTCTTCAAAGCAGGAGTTTCATCTCTGCATCAGGCCAGGAGCAACCCAAGGGTGGGGCCTGAAGCTTCTCCTCTTCCTATGTCCAACACTGGCTCTGCTTGTACCACCCTGGACAAATCACTCAAGTCACTTCACCTCTCTAGAACTTAGTTTCCTTCTCTGTGAAACTGAGACTATAAACCCTAGCTGGTAACATCTTGAAGATTTAATGAGATAACCTGTGTGAACGTGCCTAGCTCAAGACCTAATACACAGCAGCTCTTATGAAAATGTAAACTGAATTACGTACATTATGCATTATGTGCGTATGCAGTATATGTCCATGTCTCATCTCCCCATTAGTCTGTGGATATTCAGAGGGCAGAAATTATCACATTCACCTTATCATCCCCTACAACCCAACTGAATACAGGCCATTATATACGTATTTTTTTGTGTGTGTTATTTAGAACAAATGAACCTCAGAGAAGAAAGGAGAGAGCCCAAAGCAAAGTGGAGCTAGCAGGGATCTCACCTTGCGGGTCCTCTTGCCCCGAATTATAGTCCTGGACTCCAGATTCTGAGCCTGGGAACCATCTGCTGATGTCTGTGCAGCTGCACCATCAGATTCAGGGATACCTGGGTTGGTCTCTACCTCAGGCTGGTTAGTGGCCATCTTGGCTTGGTTAATATTCTGGGTCTGCGTATCAACTGTTGGGGCCTTAGTGGTGTCATTCCAAGCCTTAAAGGCTGTCTTAGGCTGAGTGTTGGCCATCTCACTGGCACTGAGTGACTGAGAGAAATTGTAGGTGGCATTTGGGCCCACCTTAGTAGTGGCATTCTGGGCCTTAAAGGCCGTCTCAGACTTGTTAGCAGTTAACTCACTGGTGGTTGCTGCCTGGGAAAAATCATAGGCAGCATTTGGGCCTTTTGGGGTGGGATTCTGGGACTTAAAGGCTGCCTTAGGTGGCGCATTGGGCATCTCCTTGGCATTCAGAGCCTGAGAGAAATCATAGGCACCATTTGGGCCTTTTGTCGGGGCGTTCTGAGCCTTAATGGCTGTTTTGGGCCTAGCGGAAGCCGCTAAAACCTGAGTATCAGCCATCTCACTGGCTGTTGGGGGCTGTGAACTCTGGGGACTAGCATTCGGCCCAGCTGCTGTAGCCTGGTTGGCAGGTGGAGCCTCCGAGATCTGGATGGCCTCCATCAGGGTCTGCATAAGCAAGGTGCTGTCTTCTACGGAGGCCTCAGCCTGCAAATAACGGGGGAGAAAATGAATTTTCTGGGCCTCCGAAGTGGAAGCAGGAGGGTTGGGGGAGAAGTGCAGGGGAAGGGCACGCAGGCGGATGGTGCAAAAAGGCTGAGGCGCAGATCTAAACCACCAGCAAGGGGCGATGGGAGGCGGAATGGTAACAAAATGTGTGGCAGGGACGGAATGGGGCAGGACTAAATGAGGGGTGGGGAGGAATGAGGAGGGGGACGAAGGAGAATGAAGGGGGCGGTAGGGGTTGATGGAGGAGGTTAGAGCAGAGAATTGCGGTGTGCGGCAGAAGCCATGGATGCGAGGCGAGCCAGAGCAAGGCTGCCGCCTCGAGGAGTTGAGGGGAATAGTGGGGCGGGGGGGGGGGGGGGGGGGCGTTGCAGGCATGGGGAAT
This sequence comes from Meles meles, assembly GCF_922984935.1. Classification (NCBI taxonomy): domain Eukaryota; kingdom Metazoa; phylum Chordata; class Mammalia; order Carnivora; family Mustelidae; genus Meles; species Meles meles. The sequence continues at coordinate 45,621,381 of NC_060087.1, read as the reverse complement.
GCAGGAGGGAGGGTGGCAACGGGAGGTTGGGGGAGGGGGTGGCAGACTGCTCTACAAGCGTCAGGGCTGTGGAAGAAAATGGTTCCTTACCCAACCCGCATTCTCTGGGCAGATTGCCCTGAGTACTAACAGGGTCTCCCCTTTCTCTAAGCAGGGACTGATGGCTGAAAAGGGACGCCCCTCCCCCCCCCCAATAAACCATGGGAATTTGAAAGACGACGGAGCCTAGGCACGAAGAGGGCAAAATCAGATTCAGGCTTTTGGGCGGCCAAAGGGGCCCCAGGGAACCGTCGGCTAGGGAAATGGTGGGGTGGGGAGTGGAGATCTCACCTGTAAGCCGAGGAGGCCCGCACCACAGTCCATTTTCTGAGCCATGGCTCCTGTCCCTCTGGCAAGAGCAGAGCCTAGGGGATGTGGGGGAGGAGCTGGGCGTTATACTACAGAGGGCAAATAGGAAGGACCGAATTTGGGGGGGGGGGTGTCGGGTTTGACTGTGGGGGAGAATGAGGCGCTGAATGTGAAGGGAACGGGCTGGATCAGAGTGGGAGAAGTGAATGGGTGTCAGGATGGAGGCTCTGAATCCCGAGAAGCCACTGAGGGAGAGAAGCTTCAAATCGGGGTTTGGAAAGCCCGTAACAGTTCTGAATCCAGGGGAGTGGGTTGGGACTCGCATATGGTAAATTGAATGGAGGTTTCGAATCAGGAGGAGGAATCGTATGACAGTACAGATTGAGGTCGAGAAATCTGTGGAGATTTTTAACGATGGGAGGGGTTCGGAGAACGAACAGGGGTTCTGAGTAAGGAAGGATCGGGTGAGGGGCGTGAATGGGGGTTCGGGGAGTGGAAGGGGGATCAGAATCCGGGGTAAAGGGATCGAAATGAAAAATGGGAGGCCCGCACCAGGGGGCAGATGCCCTGTCTGGGGGCTAAATCTCACCTTGCCTCAGGCCCCAACCCCAACCCCCTCGTTGCCTCCCTTCTTCACGACTCAGAGGATCGGGATTGCAGTGCTCGGCTCTCAGCAGCCGCACCCTCTCCTTGTCCAGGAGAAAATGCCAGCGCGGCAGCTAGGACGACCCCGCCTCTCCGCCTAATATACCACCCACCGCCTCAGATAGTTGTGCGCATGCGCAAGACCTGACCGACCAAATAAAAGTCCCGCCCGCTTCCCCAACAAAAGCTTCGTCCTGAACACCATGGTGCGCATGTGCAGTGGGAGGCAATCCCGCCCCTTTGCCAACACACCATCCCACCACCAACCAGGTCTACAGTATACCACGGTCCCACCTCCTTCATCAATATCCCCTCCCCCAAACAGATGTGTTGTGCCTTTAGGTCCCACCCCTCGCCCCACACGCAGGCCCCCTATCTTTTCCGCAATGCGTCTCTGTTCTATCCCTCCCCTCTTGTGGCCCCTCCTGTCCAGTCTGCAAGCATCTCCACACACACACCCCCGCGCCTAGCACCACTTAAGTCACTATTAAGGAGGTGTCCGTGCGGGGTCTCTACTGCAACAAGTGCTAGGCTCCTGCTAAGCTCACCTACTTTGGGACCCAGGGAAAGGAATGGCCAGGCAGAATACACTGTTGGAGGTAGAAAGTCTGCACCTGTCACAAGAATTCGTATGATCCCTCTCAACAGATTCCAGACTCATAAACATTAGCTTCTTTCCTGCCCTTTGTGCAGCTCCAGCCATGCGCATATTTCGTGCGCAGGTGAGGAGGGGAGGGAAGAGAACAGCTTGAACATCACAGCGCAATCTGTGCTGGGGGTTGTCTTTCTCTCAGGCCGCCCTGGGAGGTGAATGTCAGCAACCCCATTTTACAGGTCAGAAAGCTAAAGCACAGACACACTCAATGACCTAGACAAGGCCACAGAACCAGTCAAGAGAAAATGCAAAATGTGGGCCTTGGGTCTTATTGACTCCAAAATCCTTGCTCCACTAGCGCTGGCCTGGGAACTGAGGCACCCTACCCTCTTCAGTTTTGAGACAGATCCCACACATACACCTCCTGTGCCCTGTCAACACCTATTCTAAATAAGCAAGGTTTGTATTCCCTGGGACTTAAGCTCATGCTCTGCACGTGGGAGAACACAGAGACCCCTAGTCCCCACCCCCTCTATGTGGGTCCATCCAGGTGTGGGAATTGTTCCTGGGGGGTCCACTCCCTGCTCCCATTGTCAGTTCTCTCCCTGTGAGTGGCACAAACACCGCTGCCCCTAAGGCCTTCCTGGTGCCCCCTTGAGAAGCCAGGACAATCAAGCACTTACGTGCCTGAACCACAGCAAGCCTAGATTTAGTGTAAATGTTTACCCTGGTTCCTTCCAGGGCTTGGGCCTCAACTCCTGGGATGAATTGCTGGAATATTCTACCCCTAGCTGTGTGAGCTGGCTCAGGTCATTTCACTTCCTGAGCCAGATTCTCAACATACAAAATGGGAAGCACAAATAGCACTGACTGGTGTTCGACCCAAGGACACACATGCTGATATGCTTCCAGATGACTGGAGACTCAGAAAATCATATACCGATGTGAAATGACTCAAATTAACTGATACTTTCCAAAAATACAAGGCAGACCTTGGTACATTTCACATTTGTTCTGGCATCACTTCCTGCCAGGAGTCTGCATATGAAAGAAAGCTAATGCTAGGAAGATGGCAGCATTTGGTCCCCAAGGGCCAACATCAATTCTGCCTGGCTGGCTGATTTTCCTCATCTGTTGCATAGCAACCTCCCCTGTCAGCTGCCTGTTTTTCCTCAGCACTTCCTCTGTAAAGTGTCTGCAGTGGGACGTGATCAGACTCAGGAAAGGAGGTCTGAAACATCATTTTATATGCTATCTGCTTCTATATCTGTATCTCCAGTCTTGCTTTGGCCTATGAATTCTAGATCCATAATCCAACTGCCTGCCTCACTTCTGCAACTGGATATTCCTCAATATTTTCAAATAGGTCTCAAACTGATTCCTTTGTACATATCCTCTTCCTCACGGACACTGTGTTTCTCCCTTAGTCATGCCACTCCCTCCCCCTCAGAATAAAAAGCCTTTTAGGGAAATGGATTTTCATTTTGTTTTATTCATTGCTGTATACCCTGTATCTACAATGACACCTGGCATATTTTATATGCTCAAAAATGTTTATTAATGAGTGAATGAATCACACCATCCACCCTGTTGCTCAAGCTAGAAACCTGAGAGGTATTCTTTATTCCTTCCTGTGTTTCCTTATACAAACAGAGCATATTTGTCATTAAAAATTTAAACATTGCGGCACCTGGGTGGCTCAGTCGGTTGAACACCTGACTCTTGATTTCAGCTAAGGTCATGATCTCAGGGTTGTGAGATCGAGCCCTGCATCAGGCTCTATGCTCAGTGTGGAGTCTGTTTGAGATTCTCTTTCTCTTCCTCTGTCCCTACCCCCACTCACACACACACTAAATAAATAAATAAAATCTTTAAAAAGTGAAAATAAAAAGAATTTAAATAATAACGTTAAGTATTTTATTTTTTTTAATTTATTTATTTGACAGAGAGATCACAAGTAGGCAGAGAGGCAGGCAGAGAGAGAGGAGGAAGCAGGCTCCCTGCTTAGCAGAGAGCCCAATGCGGGGCTCAATCCCAGGACCCTGAGATCATGACCTGAGCTGAAGGCAGAGGCTTAACCCACTGAGCCACCCAGGCATCCCGAACGTTAAGTATTTTAGAAATTAAGTAAACATCACTCCAAATGGCACCATACCAACCTGAGATAACTGATAATAAGATTTTGATGCTACCTTTTTCATGTAATACTTTGTGCATACATATGATTACAAAAATGGGATTATATATATGCTGTATTTTAAACTGCATTCTTTCACTTTACTGCCTCCCACTCCTTTCCTCCACCTCAACCCTCATCTGCCAAACATGCATTTTAACAACCATTTTTGTATCTTTCCATGTTTAAAAAGTCATCTTATTTTTTACTATTTCACAAAAATTAAGGTCATATACACTTTAATTCAACAGATTTATTTTAGTTGACACTAATCTACCTCTGACTCATTTTTTACACTGCTGCATAATATTCCACGATAGGTATGTACTGCAATGTAGTCAATCATTTCCCCAATGACGGTCGTCTAGTTTCAATGTTTTGGGAGCAAATACATGCACACAACACTGCAATAAAATACTTGTACATGTATCCTTATATTTAATGCTTAATGTTTTTCATTCCTGTGACACCAGATGCCCAGGAATAAGACTGACATACTCTACAGTGCTTGGTAATATAAAAACTTTTCCAAACTTTGTGTCAATGTGACACGTATTTTATTGGTATCTCTCCTGTGATTTTAATTTACATTTCTGATGCATGTAGTGAAACACACATTCATGTATTAATGGACCTATTAGTTTTTTTGCAAAGTAACTGTGCAAGTCTTTTTATCTCTTTATCTCTTTGTCTTATTTTTAGGACTCTTTCTACAGTCCTATAGATGCTTATTGAAAACCCTTGGGGTTAGATACACTTCAATTATTTGTTTCATGTTTTAGTAAGGGAATTCTGTGTTATATACTGTATACTACATAACAGTTCAAGCTGCAAAAGCCTTTATGAAGGCCAGATATTTACTTTTTCACATTCCCTTAGCAGCCAAGAGAATGTGATCTAGGATTTACCAGTGTGGCAAGGTCCTGAAAACTACCCTGAGATTCAGTGATTCACTAGAAGAACTCACAGAACTCAGAGAAGGTGTTAAAGTCATGGTTATTTTTTATTACAGCAAAAGCATACTGATTTTAAATCAACAAAACCAAAAGGTGCAGAGGAAAGACTCCAGGAGAAACTAAGCATATGCTTCTGGTTGTCTTCTCTCAGTGTAGCTGTATGGCGGTGCTTAAATCTCCCAGCAAGTTAGGTGGCAACCTGGGAAGTTTGCCTGGGCTGGGATTTTACTGAGGGTCAGTCAGGTAGGCACAGGACACTCGTGTGGCTGACCTTAGTTACTCAGCCTCCAACCTGTGCAGAGGTACCACAAGGCCACAGGCCCACTGTATATGTAATATACAATACCAAAAGGGCCAAGGCCTACTATAAATCACACTGTTAACATAAACTATCTAGTATGGCCCAAAGTTCCAAGTAAACAAAAAGACACTCTAATCAGGCTGAATATTCCAAGGGCTTAGAGATTATCCCCCAGGAGCTTGTTAAGAATCAGACCTATCTTTGGAATATACAGACCTTTTTTTTTGGAAATCGTAGGGTTTACAGACCCCACACACCTGTGGAGTCAATTCTACTACAATCCGTTTCTAGGAGCAGCATTGGCAGCAGGACTAATGGCAGCATGTAGTATCCAGTGTTCATTGGTGGCAGTAATGGTAGCCAACCAGCTAACACTTAGCTAACACAACCAGCATGATTTCTGAAAAAACAAATTTTATTAATTCTACTTTAAAAATGTTTAACTTTTTATTCTGAAATAACTATAGATACATAGGCAATTGCAAAGATAGTACAGAGAAATCCTATGTACCTCTTCAGCCACTTCCCCCACTGGGCACAGTTATGGAACTATAATACAATATCAAAACCAAGAAACTGACTCTGGTATATGTGTATAGTTCTACCACATGTGGAGGTTTCTACAGTAATCACCACAGCAACCAATATACAGAACTATAACATCCCCACAGATTTCCCTGTACAAATTCATCATCCTTCCCTCTACTATCCCTAACCCTTAGCAGCCATTAATGTGTTTTCCAACTTTATAACTTCAACACTTCAAAAGGTTATAAAATGGAATCCTATGTCACATTGTGACCTTTTTTCTCACTCAGCATAATACCCATGAAATACACCCAATTTGTTACGTGTGTGTATTAATGGTTTGTTCCTTTTCATTGCTTAGTACTATTCCACCATCTAGTTGTGCCACAGTTGGTTTAACAATTCACCCACTGAAGGACATCTGGGTAGTTTCTGGTTTATGAAAAACACTGCTATAAACATTTGTGCACAATTTTTCTTTTTTTCTGTGACCATAAGTTCTCATTTCTCTGGGATAAATGCCCAGGACTGCGACTGCTGGGTAGTGTAATAAGAACATGTTAATTTTATAAGAAACTGCCAAACTTTCCCAGAGTGGTTGTATCATTTGACATTCCCACCAGCAATGTGTGAGTGATCCATTTTCTCCAAATACTTGCCAGCAACCTGTTGTACTTTTTTAGCCACTCTCATAAATATGAACTAATAACATTTGCATTTCCCTAGTATCTAATGATGTTGAACATTTTTAACATGTACTTATTTGCCATCCATATATCCTCTTTGGTAAAATGTTTCTTCTTATCTTTTGCCCATTTTCTAATTGGTTTCTTTTTCTCTTTTTCATTTCTCTTTCTTGCCTTCCAATGAGCTAAACTTTTTTCTAGAACTCCACTATTCTGTTTGTATCCCTCTAAAATTCTATGTTGAAATCCTAACCTCCCCATAGGTGATAGTATTAGGAGGTGGGCCTCTGGGAGGTATTGAGGTTGTGAGAGTAGAGTTGTCGTGAAAGGGATTAGTGCCTTAGAGGCTCCAGAGATAGTTTTTTAATCCCTCCTACCATGTGAGGACACAGCGAGAAGAAGCCAGGAAAAGAGGGCTATGAATAGAGCCCTCACCAAATGTAACCATGCTGGTGCCCTGATCTTTGGCTTCTCAGTCTTGCATACTGTAATAAATAAATTTCTGTTGTTTATAAGCTACCTAGTCTGTGGTATTTCATTACAGGAGCCCAAATGGACTAAGATAAAGTTTATTTTATCCATAATGTTTTTGAGCATATAACTTTAAACAGACTTTTATAGTGATTGCTATAGGCATCACGTTATATATATTATCATATTATATATTATCAAATCATATATGTATGTATATATGTGTGTGTGTATACACACACACACACATATTTTATTTTTTATTTTATTTTTTTTAAAGATTTTATTTATTTATTTGACACAGAGAGATCACAAGTAGGCAGAGAGGCAGGCAGAGAGAGAGAGGAAGAAGCAGGGTCCCCACGGAGCAGAGAGCCTGATGTGGGGCTCGATCCCAGGACCCTGAGATCATGACCTGAGCCGAAGGCAGCGGCTTAATCCACTGAGCCACCCAGGCGCCCCTTATTTTTGTTTTTTAATGATTTTTATTTATTTGTCAGAGAGAGACTGAGAGAGAGAGAAAGAGCACAAGCAGGGGGAGCAGCAGGCTCCTACCACCCCCCCCCCCCCAGCAAGGAGCCTGATGTGGGACTCAATCCCAGGATCCTGGGATCATGACCTGAGACAAAGGCAGACGCTTAACTGATTGAGCCACCCAGGTAACTGAGCCACCCAGGTATCCCGACATACATGTATTTTAAGGTTTTACTGATCTTGGCCTGATTGGAAGAAATCTGGGTGCCTAACTGCATATTTGTTTATTTATTTATTAAATTTATTTCTTGCAATTCTGGAGGCTGATAAGTCTAAGGCCAACACAGCACTCATGGAACATTTTGTCAGTTTAGTGAAGTATAGAAAGCTTACCTCTGTTTACATGCTTTTACCATTATTTATATTACATTTATCTTAAATATCTCCTCTTCATACATTGAGACCTACAGATACTGTTCTAATTCTGGCTTTAATCATCAAGCATAATTTAAAGAACTCATGAGGAAAAGGAAAGTATATTACGTTTACTCATATTTTATTCTTTTTGTTGCCCTTTCTTCCTTACTGATGGTCCAAAACCCTTTATCATTTCTTTTGTTTCTCAAGAACTTTCTCCAGGCATTCTTTTAGGATAAGAAGGCTGGTAACGAATTCTCTTAGTTTCCCTTGTCTTGAAAATGTCTCAATTTCCTCTATATATTACTAAGGAATATTTTCATTGAGTGTATAATTCTTGGTTGACAGTTTCATTCTCAGAGCCCTTGAAAAATACTGCAGCCTCCATGCTTTCGAATGAGATAACTACTGTCATCAATTTGGTGTTCTCCTACAGGCAAAGTATCATTTCTCTCTCTGCTGGCTTTCAAGATTTTTAATTTCTGTCTTTAGCTTTCACAAGTTTGAAAATGATGTGCCTTGATATGAATTTATTTGGCAGTATCTTTTTTGGAGTTTACTCAGCTTCTTGATTCTATGGGATTATGCTTTTTTCCAAATTTGGGAAATTTTCAGCTACTTTTCTAATCCTTCTTTCTCTCTTCTTCTGTGACTGTGAGGACACCTATGTTATTTTGTAACAGTCCAACAAGGGCCTGAGGCTCTGTTTTTGTTTTACACTCTACTTTTTTCTCTGTTGGTCTGACTGGATAATTTCTAGTGTTCCATCTTAGAGTTCATGGATTTATTCTTCTGTCATTATTCTTCTGTTGAAGTCATCTATTGAGTTTTTTTAAAGTTCGTTTATTAGTTTTCAATTTCCTTTTGATTCTTCTTTATACCTTCTATTTCTTTGAGAGATTTTCTTTCCTTTTTTTTTAAAGATTTTATTTATTTCTCAGAAAAAGAATGAGAGCGAGAGAGACTGATAAAAAGAACACGAGCAGGACAGAGGGAGAGGGAAAAGCAGACTCCTCACTGGGCAGGGAGCCCAATGTGGACTCGATCCCAGTACACTGGGATCATGACCTGAGCTGAAGGCAGACACTTAACCGACTGAGCCACCCAGGTGCCCCTCTTTGGAAGATTTTGTTTCTTTTTTGAGACTTTCTATTTTTTCCATTTGTTCTTTTTTTTTTTTTTAAGATTTTATTTATTTGACAAAGAGAGCGAGAGAGCACAAACAAGAGGAACAGTAGAGGGAAAGGGAGAAGCAGGTTACCTGCCAAGCAGGGAGCCTGATCTGAGGCTCGATCCCAGGATCCTGGGATCATGACCTGAGCCAAAGGCAGATGCTTAACCATTTGAGCCACCCAAGTGCCCCTTTCCATTTGTTCTAGGAATGCTCACAACTGCTCTTTGAAACATGCTTATGATGTCTATTTAAAAATTGTTGTTAGATGATTCTAATATCTGTGTCATCTTCGTGTTGGTGTGTGTTAACTGTCTTTTCTCATTCAAGTTGTAATTATCATAGTTCTTGATATAACTAGTTATTTTCAACTGAATCCTAGATATTTTACATAGTATGTTATGAGGATGTGAATCTTATTTAAATCTTCTGTTTTATCACATGTGGGTGAGTCCACATTCCCACTCAGCCTTCAGTGACACCTGACAGAGAGGGGCTCCTTTTTATTGAGGGCTAAATGAGAGTTCCAGCTCCATATTAAGGTTTTACTGGTATCAGCCTGACTGGGAGGGACCTGGGTACCTAATTACATAGTAAATGTGTTATCATTTTTAGTGCTGGGTGGTGATAAAAATCCCACTTGTCCACTATACCTTCTTTTGACATGACTTCATTGGTTAGAGGGAGATGCATCTCATTATCATCTTTAGGGATGGAGATAAAGGCTCCCCACATGCCTTCTGACATTGTGGGGACTGGGCTATTCCCACTCCCCATTTGTCCTTCCCTGACACTCTGTCAGGAGATTAAAGACCTCATTACAGTCTGTCAAGGGTCTCTAGAAGTACAGGGTCTCTAGTTGGCTTTTTCCAGTAGGTGTAGGACCACAGTCTCCCCTCTGGCATTTAGCTAGACTAGGGCAGTTATTGTCTAAAAAATAAATTTGTCTTGCAATGCTGTCTTTGTCTTTTAGATATGGAAAGAACAGAGTTATGTTGGGGCTTTTTATTTTTTGGTCTATGTCCTTTGGTGTTTCCAGTTTGTAAGCTTCTCCAGCATCTGGTCGGGATATATAAGGCCAAAAGAAAACCCAGGGAACTCACCACCATGTCATTCCTTGGGATCCAAATTCCCTAGAGGGTGTGTCATCTTATCTCTAACTTTCAAGGTCTTCTCACGTTTGGTTTATATACAATGCCCAGGGATCAATAGGGAAGTGTATTACACCATTTACCTCTTCCTGATGGAAGCAGAAATCCTCAATTCTGATGCTTTTTAAAAATGTAAAACTATTGGAATTTCTAATGTATGGCCATACTGTAAGAAAAATAATTTGATCTCTTATAATTATAATATATACAGCACTTATTTTGTGGTTTTAGATGATTTGCTAAAACATCAAGAACAATTTTGGGTAATAATCTCAATAAGTAACGTCCTTTTCTTTTTCCTGAAATGACTTTACCATTTTACCATTTAGAATGTTTGTTGCTTTTTTACAAGTAGTTTTAAAAACCATATTTAGTATTTTCTCTTCTATTTTACTTATTCATAATATTTCCTATGCCTTATTCACAAATCTAATCCACCACCTATTCCTGCTGAGTCTACAATTTTAAGTACATCTTAACTGCATTCTATTCTATCATCTTATTGTTAGAAGGGAGCATGAAGAGAGGGAGAAATGGAGAAAGAAAAATTGAAAAGGTGGAGAAGAGGAATAGGTGTAAGAAGGAAAGAAGAAAGAAGAAAACAGGGATCAGAGAACGAATGAATGAAAATAGTTGCCTCTCTCTGAGGGCATCATATACCACTCATATACATGGGAAATAATCTGCTGCTCCTATCATATGATGGGGCCTGTTCATCTCTGTGAGGTTGTCTTTGCTAATATATTTTTATACTTTTGTGATATACCCTGAGCTGAGAAAAACTATGTAAGGAGGCCTAAAGCTCAAAATCCCTCTAGACACCACAAAACCATTTCTATTTTATAGTCTTCAGCTCTCCTAGCCTTACCCAGGAAGTGAGGCACAAGGTCACATTGCTAGAGGATCTCATAAACCAACCTGGGGCTTCTTCCCATCCCTGAAATACAGGGCCTAGGTTTCTCCAGTTTTCAGGTACCCACAACATCTACTGACTCTTTGCTTCTTGTCTGCTCTTCTTCTCAACACAATCAACGTGAAGCTGGAGGTACAGACTTGAAAAGAAGTGCTAAAAACAAAAGGCTAACCAAACTAAAAATCAGTGACTTTTCTTGGACTCAACAGAGAAATGAGGTTTCAGAACAAACCACCATCCTGAAATCTTGAAGAATAGGCAAATCCAGAATCACAAATGAGATATACTTACCCGAAACCGAAGCCACTAAAGCTATAAACTTGTAGGAACACTTAACTGATAATTTTGACAAGTTGCTGGAGGCTGAGTGTGGACTACAGTGAAAGTGAGAAACTCCCAGGAGTGGTAGTCTTGGGGGGAGGCACACTTTCATGGGCTTTACTTCCAGGAATCTCACCAGGTTCTCAGAGTGCAGATCCAAGAAAGACACCCTTGTAGCCCTGGCAGGAAGAGGGGAAGAGTCCTTGTGAATATCCTAATGAAATATGCCCAGAACCTTCTCCACAACACCTCGTCTTCAGGAGGAAAGACTACCAGAGCCTTGTTCCAGAACCATGGAGGAAGGACATCCTGCTCACTCCAACCCCCTCTAATTTTCTTATCTCACCTAAGGAAGGCAGGGACACAAAGAAGAGGACTACACAAGAAGAAATACCTGTAAAGGTCACAGGCACACTAAAACTCTGACATTTAACTGGAATATTACAAAACACTCCCTTTTCTCCCATACCATACCACCCCAGCAGCAGGGCTCCAGTATATTAACAATGGGTTATAACGGAATGAGCTGCAAGACAAAGGAAGAGAACTTAAGGAAGCCCACAGTCAAAAGAGGAAACAAAATCTAGGATGCTAGAAGAAGATGGAGCCTCTGACATCTAATACTAAAGGAAACTTTAAACAAAGCCTACTCCTGACAAGATCAACACATATCTTCATACTAGAGACCAATCTATCTCACTTTCTATTACCTAATACATCATGTCCAGCTTTCAAAAAAAATTAGAAGGCACACCAAAAAGTAAAAAGAAAAAGTCTGAAGAGACAAAGGAAGCATAAGACTCAAATATGAAAGAGTGTTGGACTTATCAAACAAGGAATTCGACACACTGTAATTAATACATTAAAGGATCTAATGAAAAAAGCAAACACGCAAAGAATAGATGTGGGTAAAGTAAGCAGAATGATGGAAATTCTAAGAAAAAAATCAAAAGGAAATGCTAGAAAAAATCATAACAACTGAAGAATACCTTTGGTGGATTCATCAGTAGACTGGACACATCTGAGGAAAGCTAGAAGGTAGATTAAGAGATACCAAACTGAAAAGTAAATAGGAAAAATAATTTTAAAAAACCAGAACATTGTGATGACTGGGTGGCTTAGTCGGTTAAGCTGCTGCCTTTGACTCAGGTCATGATCCCAGGGTCCTGGGATTGAGTCCTGCATCAGGCTCCTTGCTCAGCAGGGAGCCTGCTTCCTCCCTCTCTCTCTGCCTCTGCCTGCCACTCTGCCACTTGTGCGCTCTCTCTCTCTCTGACAAATAAAAAAATAAATAAATAGAATCTTTTAAAAAAACAGAACATTTAAGAATTGTGGGACAATTTCAAAAGCTGAAATATATGCATTACCGGAACACAGAGAGAGAATGAAGTGAAGAAATATTGCAAATAATAATGGCTAAGAATTTTCCAAAATTAATGAAGACAACAAATCACAGATCCTGAAAGCTCCAAGAACACCGAACGGGGAAATACTAAAATATTTACACTGAGGCACCTACTTTTCAAACTGAAGAAGACCAAAGACAAAGAGAAAATCCTGAAAGAAGCTAGAAAAAAGTATCTTACTTATAATGGAATATGGATAAGAACTACTGAAGGCTTCTCATCAGAAACCACACAAGAAAGTAGAGTGTGGAGGAAAATATTTAAAACATTAAAGAAAAAACCCCACTGACCTATATTTCTGTATCTAGCAAAGTATCCTTTAAAAGTGAAGGAGAGGGGCACCTGGGTGGCTCAGAGGGTTAAGCCTCTGCCTTTGGCTCAGGTCATGATCTCAGGGTCCTAGGATGAAGCCCCCGCATTGGGCTCTCTGCTCAGCGGGGAGCCTATTTCCCTCTCTCTCTCTGCCTGCCTCTCTGCCTACTTGTGATCCCTCTCTGTGTGTCAAATAAATAAAATCTTTAAAAAAATAAAAGTGAAGGAGAAATACTTTCTCAGACAAACAAAAACTGAAGGAATTCATCACCAGTAGATCTATCTTATAAGAACATGTTAAAAGATTTTCTTGGAGAAGGAAAACAATATAGGGCAGAAACTTGGAACTACATAAAGACAGGAGCATTGGAGAAGGAGTAAATGAAGTTTTCCTTTAAAGAGGAAATCAAAGCTGCAATTATAGATATTTTGGGATGCTTTAATCAAAGGAAATTTATGGAAAACATTTCTCCATTATTGTGTGCAATATATAAGAGAAACATTTCAAACATAAACATATATCCAGGATAAAAATTAAAGGATGGAATAAGTTATGGCACATAATAAACAAATGATATATTAATATCAGACATAGTACTTTAAGGTAAAACATTATTTTAGATGAAAAGTTCACTGTATAATATAAATAATATAAAAATTATAATTTAACAGATATGCAAGAAGAAATAAAACCAAAATCATAGTAGAGTGAATGATAGAATAATCATATGAAATAATGGGTCCTTTTTGAAACTTCTACATAGATGCTATACATTGGGACCCAAACATAAAATATTAGGATGCTTCCTACTGGATATGTACCCCCCAAATACAAAAACATTAATTCAAAGAGATATATGCATCCCTATGCTTATTATGACAGTATTTACAGAAGTCAAATTATGGAAGCAGCCCAAGTGCCCCTTGATAGAGGAATGGATAAAGAAGATGTGGTGTATATATACAATGGAATATCATTCACCCATAACAAGAATGAATGGAGCTAAAGAATATAAGGCTAAGCAAAGTCAGTCAGAGGAAGGTAATACCCTATGAATTCACTCCTATGTGTAATTTAAAAAACAAACCCAACAAGTAAAGGGAAAAGAGAGAGAGAGAGAGAGAGAGAGAGAAAGAAAAACAAACCAAGAAACAAACTCAACTACAGAGAGCAAACTGATGGTTACCAGAGAGGAGGTGGGTGGGGGGATGGGTGAAATAGATGATGAGGATTAAAGAACACAAGCATCACGATGAGCACTAAGTAATGTACAGAATTGTTGAATCATTATATTGTATATCTGAAACTATTAACTATACTGGAATTAAAAAAGTAAAAAATAAAAAAAATTATGATGCCTCAAAATGAGCACTACAGAATTCTTAAATCCTTCCATGTTTTTGGATGGAAGCTCACTTGATTTTACCTCCTGTATTTCTATCTGTGTAAGAATTTTTAAAGAAATTTAAGTATGCCTGCTAGATGCTATGCATTGTGGTAAGTGCTGGGGAAACAATAATGAGCAAAAACACATGTATTACCTCTTTTCAAGGACTACTGCATCTCAGTCAAATGTAAACAAAACTGAGTCCAGTTAGACTTGCAGAATTTTGAGATACTTTATGGAGTTTTTGATGCCAATTTTCAGCATGAGAGCAGGCAAAAATGACATTTCAAATGATCTTGGCATAAACTTAAATAGGTTGCATCTTCCTTCACACTGACCAATTCCCTATTCCTTTCCAATTAATTCCTCACTCCCATTTCCACAGAAATTAATATTCCATTAATAAGGAGAAGATTATCAGAAGAGACAAGAGGAACCCTGCAAGGAGAACCGCATGCAGTCTGAGGGTGTCTGTTTGATATCGCATCAGATAATCTTACCATATGGGCTTTTGGTATCTTGCGGCTTAGAGACCCTCTGTCATTTGGACTGGAAAATTCCCAAGTATATCTGAATGTTCTTAGATACCTGGGATAAGATTTGGCTCCAAAGGTGTCCTCAATGTTCACCATCAGTACAAAACTTATAAACCTCCTAATTTGAGAATCATGAAGCATTAACAACTATAAACGGATACAGAGCTGAAGTTAAGTCATCACATACTTCAGCCTATGGCATGTTCTGGTTTCATTTTATGAAACAAGGATCATGTGAAAAACACTGGGAAAATGGTCCATAACAACTCCAACATCACACCGCCCCAGGCACAATGATAATATACTGCATCTGCGACTGTTTTAGAACATAATGTTACATAACAATTATTCTGATATTATAACATTTTCCAAGATGTTAAAAAGCCTTTGTAAACTTCTTTATAATTATATACTAACTCATTATATAAATGCACCTACTCAACTAATTAACAAAGGGTGCTGTTTCCATTTATTTTTGTTCATCAGATTATCATTGCGGTGATTTTTCCACACAAAGCTCTCTGTATATCTCCAATTATTTCCTTAGGGTATATTATTAGAAATGGAATTACTAGGTCAAAGAGGTATGAACTATTTTAAGGCTGTTATTCAATATCCAAATGCTTTCCAGAAAGTTTTATCAAACACTAGCAATGTAGAAGAGTTCTCAGGTGCCCTTGATCATATTCAGCATTTGCTTAAAAAATATCTTTTCTGGTTTGATAGACAAGATATTTAATTGATTTACATTGTATTTATGATTAATGAAGACAACACTTAATTAATTAATTAATTAATACATCATTAACTAAATAATTAAGACAACACACTTTTCAGTGTTTTTTAGTCATTTAATTTAGTCATTTAATTAAATCATTTAATTTTGTTTCTGCTTTCTTGATCTAGGAAAACATGCAAATTATTACTTTCTTTTCTACCATCATTTCCTCCATTAAAAAAAAAAATACTAGGGGTGTCCTTACCCAAAAGCCAAGTAAATACTCATTTTTAATGAGTATTTACTCATTAAAAGTAAATACTCATTTTTAAGGAAAGTAATTCAGAAATGCATACTTAGGCACCTAAAATAATCCATACCTTCTTAGTAATTTATTTATTAAGACTTTCTTCTTAGGGAGAAATTATACAAATCTAAATTATTCTGATGTTTAAACAATGACAGAAGCCTATTTTTATTACAGCATGAAGAAAACACAATACCAATTTAGCAGGCTATTGAATGTGACTTTTAAAGTTGCCTCAGAATTTTAGTTAAAGCCACATAGCTTAAAAAAAAAAAGATACCAAGTATCTCCCTATTCTAAAGGGAGCCACCAAGGAGTTCTGAACACATTTCTGAAGGACTTATGCAGAATAGCAGAGTAGTCACCCTACTGATACTTACTCTGTTCCTTCACTGACCAAATGTACTTAGAGACTAGAAAAAAAATTAGACAAGAATTCAGGGTTTTAAGTCTTTGGTTTGGGAAAGAGTGTTTTCCCTCCTTTGTCAAAGCCATGGGAGCAGCAATCCAAAGAATCACTTATAGAGATTGGGGAGCCTGCATGGGATAAGAACAGAGGGACGTATTTTATCACATTTTAGATATTTAATAGTTTCTCTCTAGATTCAAATTTCTGATGACTGCTCAGGTTTGTCACTCCTAAAGGCTTTTCTACATTGACTGCATGCCTATAGCTTCACTTCACTATGTATTCAACTATACCAAACTAACATCTGAACTCTGGCTGAAAGACCCATGATCACTACATTCATAGGGTTTATCTCTACTGATGAATTTTCTGATGTTAACAAAATCTAAAGCCCGGCTAAGCCTCTTTAATGTGATTTATACATGTTTTCTCACTATCATAACTTTTTTGGTGACCTATAATCTCTGAAATTGAAATTGGATAAAGAAAGCTAAGATCCTATGACCCCACACCATGGGCTGCCTGCCCTATGTATGGGTTCATCCTCATGAACAACAGTGTCTGAGGTTAGAGCACAATTATTCTAACATTTACTGTAGTCTTGTTTCCAATCCTGTATCTATCCCAAGCCTTAAACATCTATCCTTTGAAGGAAAGTAAATCTGCCTCTTTAACGTGACTTTATACTCATAAGTTTCTTAAGTTTGAAGTCATGAAGATATACTCTTGGAATATGTGGTCATATTCCCTGTGATCTAAAGATCTTCTTTAAACCCCTGATTTTGAATATGTTTCTTGTTTTGTTCAGACTCTTCCTTCTCATCTTGATAATAAAAATTTTAGAAGTTCAACTGTCACTTATATCTGATACTTGGCAGTACTGAGGAAACTAACAAGCTCAAAGGAGAAGAGAGGAGGAGAGAAAAGGAAGAAGCAAAGGAAGAGAAAAAGGAAAAGGAAAAGGAAAAGACTGTCTAACAAGTCTCCACCATACATCTTCCTATAAGGCAAGTCAGTGACTGGATTTACCCTCCAACCTGGCAGAAACACGGGGGACAAACGTATGAAATCATTATTTCTAAGACATTAGACATCAGGCAGTGAAAACACAGTGATCCCTGAGAGATGCTCATGGTGGGGGCGATGGGGAATGAGGTGAGCCTCTACAATCTGGAAGAGTTTCTAGTTCATGGTGCAATGAAGGGGAATGCAGTCGGAGCCCAGAGGATTTCCTTCGGTGAGTTAAAGGAGATGAGATCAGAAAGAACAAGGTGGTTAGAGTTCAGAGAACAAGAATACCAAAAAGTAGAGAGCTGCACTTAAGGAGAATTCTGAAGAATTTTGGAAGATTGTCATCAACTATTCAGTAGAATACTGATCAGTTAATGCATGTAAGTAAATTACCCAAAGCTGGGGAAAGAACCACCTGAAAAGATTAGAGGATACAAATGTCAAAATCTCACACAGGTCTGGGGATAATGCCTGTTCCCACCTATTCCTACCACCCAGAGCAGAAAAACTCATAATTCATGAGGCATGGGGTGTTCAGATGGGCCTCGCTTCACTAGTCTGGGATAATTAGCTTACACAAAACACTGCTGTTGTCCTGCCTAAAATCTTAAAAGCAAGACTCAAGAAAGATTTAACTCCTTCGAAATAACTGCATCTCATAAAAACCTCAAGAAGATGTATAATACAAAAATATCTAGCACCAACAGGCAAAAAATTTACCAAAATTTCACAAAAATGTAAAGTTCAAAGGTAAAGTTCATAATGCCTAGCATTCAAAAAACAAACAAAAAACAAAACCAGGCATGCAAGGAAGCAGAAAAATGTGAGGGAAAAAGAAATCAATCAATCCAAACTGACCCACAACTTAAAAAGATGTTATATTTAGCAGACAAGCTCATTTAAAAAGTTACTATAATTGAGGTGTCTGTGTGGCTCAGCTGATTTAAACATCTGACTCTTGATTTTAGTTCAGGTCATGATCTCAGGGTGATGAGAATGAGCCCCACCTCAGGCTCCAGTACCTGCTTAAGATACTCTCTTCTCCCTCTGCCCCTCCCTCCACCCCCATGAGAGTTCTCTCTCTCTCTCTCTCTAAAAAAAGTACTATAACTATGTTCCTTATGTGCAAAAGGCTAGAAAAATAGTCATGTTAAGTAGAGAAATGAGACATTTTTAATAAGGTACAAGTCATGTCTAGCAATAAAAACCATAATATTTTTTTTTAATCTTAACAAAATTTTTCTTTTTTTTTTCCATTTTATTTATTTTTTCAGCGTAACAGTATTCATTCTTTTTGCACAACACCCAGTGCTCCATGCAAAACGTGCCCTCCCCATTACCCACCACCTGTTCCCCCAACCTCCCACCCCTGACCCTTCAAAACCCTCAGGTTGCCCCAACAAAAACCATAATATTTGAAATGAAATATTCACTGGATGGAATTAATCAGTGAATAGATTAGTGAACTTGAAGACACAACAGAAACAAATATTCTAAATGAAATAAAAATAAAATACATTTTTAAAAGAGCATGGGGGGGGCGCCTGGGTGGCTCAGTGGGTTAAGCCGCTGCCTTTGGCTCAGGTCATGATCTCAGGGTCCTGGGATCAAGTCCCGCATCGGGCTCTCTGCTCAGCGGGGAGCCTGCTTCCCTCTTTTTCTCTCTCTCTCTCTCTCTCTGCCTGTCTCTCTGCCTACTTGTGATCTCTCTCTGTCAAATAAATAAATAAAATCTAAAAAAAAAAAAGAGCATAGGGGCGCCTGGGTGGCTCAGTGGGTTAAATCCTCTGCCTTCGGCTCAGGTCATGATCCCAGGATCCTGGGATCAAGCCCCACATTGGGCTCTCTGCTCCTCAGGGAGCCTGCTTCCTCCTCTCTCTCTCTGCCTGCCTCTCTGCCTACTTGAGATCTCTGTCTGTCAGGTA
The DNA here is from genome assembly GCF_922984935.1 of Meles meles. NCBI lineage: Eukaryota > Metazoa > Chordata > Mammalia > Carnivora > Mustelidae > Meles > Meles meles. The sequence goes on along the minus strand of NC_060087.1, from coordinate 45,602,216 downwards.
AATAAATAAAAAATATTAATAAAAAAAATAAAAATAAATAAATAAAAAGAGCATAGAAGTGCCTTTGTTCATGCCATTTCCTCTTCTGGGAACACTCTTCCCCCATCCCAACCATCCATCCATCCTTCAACCAATTAATTCTGAACCTGTCTTCTGGTCTCAATTCAATTTTCACTTCCCCCCTTCACTGGCCTTCCAGAGTAGGTCAAACCCTTTTTAAATCTATTCGCAGAACCATGCACTTAGCTTCCACAACACTTATTACAGTGTCAACCTCACAAATATTTGGGTCTGTGATTAATGTCTGTCTTTAATTGCAAGACAGAAAGCTCCATGAGGGCATGTCTGTTTTTATCTCCAGAATCTCAAACTATGCCAGTCTTATAGTGCACCTTGTACATTGAATCCTACCTGTATCTGTTACCTCTGGGATTTTTTTTTTACATTGCACACCTTATTTATTTTTTTTATTAACATATAATGTATTATTTGATCAGGGGTACAGGTACCCTCTCTCCCATATCCACAACCATTCTCCTTCTCTCTTAGCTATATCCTACCGAACACCCCTTCTTTCTTACTAAATAAACCTTGACTTTTATTATAGGTGACAACATTCTTAGCTGTAAACTTACACTTCCCAGACACCTTTGTAGAGCGTGGTGGCCATGTGTCAGTTCTGTTCTATGGATGTAAGTGGAAATTGTTGGGTAAGATTTTGGGGAAAGTGCTGTATAAAGCAAACTAATTCTACTGACAAGGTATTTTGTCCTCTCCTCTTCCTTATCTTCCTACCTGAAACAGACATGACGAATAAAATTGTATAGGGCATCCTGCAACCATGAGGCACCTGAAAGATGGGAGCCACATGCTAATGGTCATGAAACAAAAAAAATATATGTATGTATGGGGTCAGAGACACTGAAGAAATCATGGGGACTTCAATCCACTGGATTTTAGATAAATAAAGATATCTCCTAATCATTTTAAACAACTCATTTTCAGATTTGTCACACACATACTTTTCCCACTCCTCAATGACACTCGAAACTGCAATTTTCCCATCATATGCTTTATTCAACAACCTCACTCAGACATTCATGATATCCACACTCCAAATTATCATAACATTTTCTACCCCCCCTTATCACACATACTCACCATGTCTCTCTGTTCCTAAAAGTGGATACACTTCTCATTTCCCCCGGCATTACATATACATACAAACACTAACCCTATCACTTCTACTACAAATCTATCTTTTACTATAGCTTAAACTTTCCTCATTCCACCTACTGTCTACTTCCTCCTATGATTACTTGAAATACCCATCCACATTTTTACACATAATAATCCCACTATTTCATTGTGTCCTTTACCATTATCTCTTCCTCCTCACTTTCTCACATAACTACACACACACACACACACACATACACACACACACAATTCTCATCTTCCACAGTATGACATACATCATGTCCATAACTACCATTATCACATATATTCTGATCTTGTCCTATCACTATCATTCACACTGAACCCCCTTCATTTTCAGTGATTTCAGACCATTCTCCCCCATTACTCACTGTCCCCACCGTCATGATTATCATATACCTTGCTTGTTCATATCACTCCCACTATCCTACTGTCACTCAATACTCTCCCCACCTCTGCATCAAACACGTGGCCCAGATCATCCAATTTTACACATGGTGCCCATTCCCTGAAATCCCATTTTCTTTTTCCCTTCCCTTCTCTTCTCCACACCTATACCCACACACTTTCCCAATATGAAGATATTACATGCACCCAGATAATACAGAGAAATTTCTCACCTGAAGCTTCATTTCAAAGCTCTAGTAAGTAGAGGAACATATCATGCTCGGAGGGTATAAAGGTATAATATTTAATGTTCCCACTTGGTAAACAGTTGTGAATGGATTCCTTTTGGTGTATTTGCCTTTAAGAAGCATTTCTTCATGTTTTAGTACAGCATTTAGATGAGGTTTTTAAATACTTCACTGATGTGTCCATTTTTAACTATGATCTATGCAGTTAAGCTCTTTGCACTATACTTAAGACTTCCCAAAACATCTTAATAGCTTTTCTTGTTACAGCAAAACTGTGATATTTTTGGTCCTGCAGAGACAGACAGCTTCAAGCAAGTGGCAGCAATACTGAATATATCACTGAGCTGTGTTAGACGGAACACTTAATCTTTACTTCTCATATTTCCATGTGGAAGGACTTCAAGTAGACTAACACTCTTGCTTTTCTGCCCACGGGAGAATGAATCAGTTATAAGACTAGTATGTTTGAGAGACATGTCTGAGTGTACTTGGCTCATGCCCTTGCTCTCTGCTTTTCTCCCAGGGGTTTGTATGCCTATGGAGAACATGCATTCTGACTAGCTCCTTGCCATGCAATAAGGGGCCTACTTTTGACCTGGAGTCTCTTGGTTTTTCAGCTGGGGTCCAGCATGAGGAAGTTCACACTAAAACTGCCTTCTCCAACCATCTGTATCAGTAATGAAGATGGTATTTTGATCTCCATCTATCTGATTCTTAAATTTATATTTTAATTGGTATGAACCTAGGCAGGGAAGACAAAGTGTTATTTATTAGTCTCTTAAAATTCCCACACCATCATGAAAATTCTTTACTGGCTTTATTGTTTGAACTCAGGTAAGTTTTTAAGTGAGGTTTGTTTTTGATTAGAACTTAAGACAAACACTTGGCAGCAACTAAGACTAGGTCTACTAAACAAGGAAACTGTATGTCACCACTCCTAAACTCCCAATTCCTCTAGATTAGGGAGTCCACAATCTGAAGAAGTAGAGTTACCATTGTACAGTAAGTACTACTTAATCAGGGTAGTGGGGAGCAGACACCAACTGGATCGCTCTTCCTTGGCTATACTGTTAAGTCTTAGAATGGCAAAACCAAAAGAGCTCTGTCATGGAATGGGGTGGCAAACCTTTATATGGAATATTAGAAAGGGGTTCGGCCATTCATCCAAATTTATGGAAGCCTTATTTAAGGAAGATCAATGTGAACCATTCCTTATAGAAACATTTTAATAAAAAACTAGAATTTAGTCTGATAGGATGCTCTTGTTAAAAACAAGTTCTCTAAAAATTTGGATCCAGCAGTCATTTTAGTTCTCATTGTTTTTGCTAGTTAGCTTCATGCCAGCATTGGAGCCCCTGCATACAAACTTAAATACTGTGTTTGTCTGCTCTCACCATTTCAGAGAACAATTTGTGTCCAAGGTGACTAGGCCCAAATATTGAAATTTTCAGTTCTACCCTGGAACAATCGTGTTGTGAAGGAATGCCAACTGTTCTCTGTAACAGTTAAGGATAATCTGTAAGGATTAGAATTCATATGTGACTGCTTTTGCATAGAAACACTTTTCATACTTACACATAGTTGGTGTTCTAGAGGTACTGACTCAAATGTGCCTTTTCCAAACTACATTGAGGCTAATAAAGTGATCACTCATAAAAGCAAAAATACAAACAAAATTACATCTCAGCAGTCAAAGAGAAATAAAACAAAACTGTTGGATAAAATATGTGAAAACCTGACCAAAGAGTAATAAGTACAACTAAGAAAAATCAAGCTCAGCACATACATATCAAAAATTTTCTGGAAGTTCAAAGCTTTAAAACATTCCAATTAAATAATAAAATGAAAAATGATGGGTCACTAATGAGCTCTGAGTTACCGGACTGAAATTTATAGAAATTTACACACAGCACTTAAATAATAATAGTTACTATTATTATAAAGTAATAGAGTCAATGAAGGACAAGACACTTAGGAACATACCATGTGAATATGGATGGGTAGATAGGGGAGTTAAGGGAGAAAAGAGACATGGGCAAGAGAGGCCACATTAAATAAATGACAGAAGAAAAAGGGCCCTCTGAATTCCAGACAAGATTGACTTACCTATCCATTCACCCATCCATTTATTAATTTATGTTTCTACAAGTCATTTAATCAATACATTTAATAAGGATCTATTATGTATCTGGCACTTTTCTAGGGAATTAAGATATATCAGTGAACAAAATAGACAAAAATCCCTGCCTTCATGAAGTTTCCACTCTAAGACACACTTAAGCATACCCTGATCAAAATTTCTGAATTCAAATAATTAAGAAAATATCCTATAAGCTTACAGATAAAGAAAAAATTACCTACAATAGAAAAAATAAATTAGATAGACATAGGACTTTCATCCTAACACCAAACTTCATGATGTCATTTGCTAATTTTCCCAGAAATGGCTTTATTAAATTTTCAGAGATGGTGAAGTCAGTCTTTGACCCAGAACCCGTTTTCTTGGAAGACTAACAAGGGCAAATCACCCATTCCTCATGCAACTAGATTTGTGCTTGCTTTTCATTTTTTTTAAAAAATTAAGCAGAAAGTTGTTTACAGTATCACCTGTAACGTACAGGTGATAAAACTATAAGAAAACCAGGGGGATTATTAATGCAATAGCCAGTGTAGTGCTATCTCTAGGTGGAGACAGACAGGAGTGTGACCAGAAGGGCACATGGGGAGGGCAGGCACTAAGGTACCACTAATGTTCTCTTACTTGCCCTGGCTAGTGGGTTTACTGGTATTACTTTATTTATATTATTTTAAATGTAAATAGCAATTCATTTAACAAATAATAAGTGCCTATCATGTATCAGGCACAATTATTACTCAGGCACTGGGGACACAAAAATTAGATAAAAATCACTGTCCTTATGGAGCTTGCAATTATTAAAAAGAAATAATAAAAATTTCTAGGGCCTAAATACGAACTGAAGGAGTCTACCAAATGTCCAGCACAACAGATGCCATAGCCACACATCATCACAAAATTTTGTAAATCAGTGATAAAGTGGAAATCCTAAAAGCTTCCAGGAATCAGTAGTAGAAATAGTCCAGATTGAAGCAGAAGAAAAGGCCCTAGGAAGGGGATTTCCAGAAAAAAATTTTTTTGGATACTCTGACTTACTTGGGAACATGTAGAAAAAAATCAGACATGAGAGATCTGATGGAAAGGATAGGAATATATTAAAATATGGAGGGAAAAGCAACTATTATCTCTAGAAATGACAAAAAGGTATACAAGAGAAATATAATCACAATTAACTACTTGTCTCTTTAGTAGTTTGCCCAATGTTAATAAACATTATCATTAACCAAAAATATGCTATAACTATATTAAAAGGATGGAGAAGAAAAATGGTAGAGAGTTTAATTTTTATCTACTATAAATGGGCAATCAACAGCTAATATCTGAAATAAAGCAATATACAGGCATATTTTGTTTTACTGCACTTCACTTTAAAAAGCTTCATAGATAGCTACATTTTTTAAAAAGATTTTATTTATTTATTTATTTATTTATTTGGGATAGAGATAGCAAGAGTGAGTGAGCAAGAGAGAGAGAGCAGGGAGAGGGGCAGAGGGGCAGAGGGAGAAGGAGAAGCAGGCTCTCCAGTGAGCAGGGAGCCCAACGTGGGGCTCCATCCCTGGACTCTGAGATCATGACCCGAGCCAAAAACAAACACTTAACCAACTGAGCCATCCAGGCGCCCCAGATTGTTGCACTTTTTTTTTTTTTTTTAACAAATTGAAGATTTGTAGCGGCTCTGCATCGAGCAAATCTATTGGCACCAAATTTTCCAACAGCATTTGCTCACTTTGTGTCTCTGTGCTACATTTTGGTAATTCTCACGGTATTTCAAATTTTTTAAGTATTATTATATTTGTTATAGTGATCTGTGATCAGTGATTACAACTCACTGAAAGCTCAGACGATATGATGGTCATCATTTTTTAGCAATAATGTATTTTTCAATTAAGGGCTATATGTTGCTTTTTTAGACATAATGTTACTATACACTTAAGGGACTACAGTATAGTGTAAACACAAATTTTACATGCAAAACCAAAAAAATTCATTTGACTTACTTTATTGTAATATTCACTTTTGCAGTTGTCTGGAACTGAACCCAGAGTATCTCCAAGCTATGCCAGTATAGCCATATTATTTAGCATTATTGAGATAAAAACCAAAAGAAACAGCCAATGTATTTCAAAGCAGGCTACTTCAGGTATTTGAGCCTGGTGGGTGGGAAAAGTGAAGGTAAACAATACTATTTTGTGTCACTGTTTGGTTTTTAAGCCATATATAGGTCTTACTATAATAAATAATATATATTATGTTATTATAATATATGTATATAATTAAAATACAAAATAGAATATATTTTAGTTATGACCAGAACCATTTAATTATAAAGGAAAGGGATCTGATGAGACCTGGGATTTGCTGAAATTAATATGGCCACAGAATAGATCAAAAGAGGTAGGGTACATGTAAATGTAGAAACTGAGGGGCCCCCCAATGTTTGCTTTTTATTCTTTTGCAACTCTTTCATAAGGGGGTGCTCCAAATTGCTCTTAAATTGTTAAAGAGGAGTTTTACACTTGAGAAGTGACTGCCAGAGGACTTGGTAGCCCGTTTTATAGGTAGAGTGTGACTGGGAATTTGGGGTCCAAATCAGTCAGGAACCGGGGGAACCTAGAGACTAAAAATAGGAAAGGGAATATTTATTCTGGAAAAGAAGCTTGGACCACCACAAGAGGGCACAACTAGAATGTAATAGTTCCTCTGGTTCCCCTCCTACTTTTCCTGCAGCTCTTTCTCAGCTTGCTTTTGCCCTCCCTAAAATGCTTGTTTCCGGGATTCTGCCCTGCTCTCCTGCTCTCGCCTTTTAGTCCCTCACTCCATACACTCCCTTGGAGCAGTCCCATTCATACCTTAAAACCACCACCTCTATGTTTAATGACCTCCAAATCTATCTATAATCTTACTTGCTTAATGGCAGCTTAATCAATTCCTGACTATCTACTGGATAATTCCTCTTGGACACTCTGAAGGTGCTTGAGACTTTGCATGTTCAATACTGAACTCATCACCCCCCGCCACACCTCCCCCCGCCAAATCTGCTCCCCATTCTAAGCTATGAAGCTCATGGAATGGCTTTTTTTTTTTTAAGGATTTATTTGAGAGAGGGAGCGAACACAGTAGTGGGGGAAGGAGGGGCAGAGGGAGAGGGGAAGCAGACTCCCCATGGTCAGGGAGCCCAATGCAGGGCTCAATCCCAGAAACCTGGCATCATGACCTGAACCGAAAGCAGATGATTAACGGAGTGAGCCACCCAGGCACCCCCCATGGAATGACTTTTACATCTCAACCACCTATGGCAGAAAGAAAATGGAGGATCACACTAGATTTCTTCTTCTCCATTGGCCCTCATCCCCCTGCCCCATATTCAGTCAGTGGCTGAGTTCTTAATTTCTCACATGTATGTATTCTCGTTTCCTTCCCATTGCCTTAACTCGGGCTTCAACAGCTCTACTCTTCTGTAATAGCCTCTGAATTGGTCTTCCTGTACCCCATTCTGCTTTTCCAGTCTATCCATTATACTCTCATTGACTGGATAGTTCTAAAGTGCAAATCTGATCCTGTTAAACCTGTGATTAAAATCTCCAAATATCTCCCCACTATTATTTGTATAGCACTCAAGGCTCTCCCTGATCTAACCAGTCTCCTTTTCATCACACCCTCTCTCACTCTCTATGTTCCAACTATACTTAGCTTCTTAAACATACCATAAACATACTGTAAACACAGAGTTATTTCATATGATGTATCTTTGCTCATACCACCACTGCTTGGAATGACTGACTCTCTGCTATTCCTCAGCCCCAGCAGTTAACACTGGTAACATCTACACACCTTTCATTATTTAACTTAAGCATTAATTTCTTTCTGTAACCCTCTCCCACCCACTGAAATTAACTATTTTCTCTTTTGGGTCTCTAATGTACTCTCTCAATATATTTTTTGTCAAACGTGTAGGAGTCTGCTGTATATATTTGTTTACATGTCTCTTCTACTAGTATTAGCTCCTTTGGGAGCAAAAAAGTGTGTCTTATTCACATCTCTACTCAAAGTATCCATCACAGTGCCTGGTATAGAGAAGATGTTTAACAAATGTTTCTGAATGACTAAGAGTCATCATGAGGATGTAATATATGGGCCAGTCTGACACCAAACTCACATCTATGGCAGACATTAGTAATCACCCCCAATATTATTTCCCTGGACCTCAGACTCATTCTCAAGACAGCATACTATGAAAACCTATTTCAATCGGTTGGAATTGGCATGACGTATACTTTATTTCTCCTCCTAGAGCATGGGCTGCCATAATGATGTGCCTCAATAATTATCAGAGTTGATCTAAGAGAATTAATATGGGATTAGGCAGAGTATCTCCTAAACAACATTTGCAACAGTATGACTACAGCAATGGCACATGTAACAAAGGAATGTTGTAGCAAAAATCAGCATTGCGAGGTAAATTCTGTTCATGTGCATCCAGCACTGCCCATTAGAGAGACATCTTGTTATCAGAGAAGACAAAATCCTATATATTTATACTTCAGTTTTGTCAATTAATATTCATCTCTAAGGATCAGAAATCTGGTAACAAGCAAAGTGCTATACCTGAAAGACCAGGTAACAGGCCTATCACACTTGGAGAAACAATGGATCAACTTATCACCTTCATTTCTTAAGTTAAGACTAAAAAAACCGGGGCACCTGGGTGGCTCAGTGGATTAAGCCGCTGCCTTCGGCTCGGGTCATGATCTCAGGGTCCTGGGATCGAGCCCCACATCGGGCTCTCTGCTCCGCAGGGAGCCTGCTTCCTCCTCTCTCTCTGCCTGCCTCTCTGCCTACTTGTGCTCTCTCTCTGTGTCAAATAAATAAATAAAATCTTTAAAAAAAAAAAGACTAAAAAAACCTTTTTCTCAAATGAAAAACAACCTCCTGGAGCATTTTTTCCAAATCCCCAAAATCTCACTCTAATATCACTCACACTGATTTTTGAGTGCTAGAAAATTGAATACTCCTGTGGCAATTTCAAGTAGCAGTTCCTCTGAATACTGGGTAACAAACAAGCAACCTTTATCTATACCTACCCAAGGAGAAAATCATAGCATATACCCTAGTTGCTTTATTCCTTATGGAGTAGATTCTGTTTATTTTGGCTCATCTAGTTATAATTCTTAAAATGACCTGGCTCTGTTTCTAAAGCTCCCAGCACATCTGTCTTCCATTCCTACTCAGTCTTTCTTAGAATTGGACAGCTTTCCCTTACTTCCTGATGATCAGGCTGTCCTAGGTTAATCTCAGAGTCTCTGCTCTCTACACTACACCAAATTGCCTAAACCTTGAGAAGTGGTTACAGGATGGACATTTGAGAACAGAATTTTGTTATGAGTGAAATCTTCTAAGATTAGAGGTAATCCCTATTCAAAGAGAGTTAGAGAAACTCTTACTCCATTTTATGGAGCCCAATGTGGAACTTCTGGGACCATCTACCAGATTTCCAAAACTGACTTAAGGCTTCCAAAACTCACTGCACTAAAGAGTGAATTTCAATTTCTGGAATTAATTCCTTAATGATGAATAAAGGCTAACACATCTCTGAAAATACACACATTGCCATTAGAAACTCCTAACAATTAAATTATGTAGGATTCAAATCCTGGCTCTTCCAGTGATAGCTATATCACCTCAGGAAAATTCTTCCATCTCATTTCCTATATCAAATGCTTGTTGCAAGAGCTAATGATTAAACAAACTACATCAAGTTCTTACACTGCTTGGCACATGGTAGGTGTATAATTATATGGAACAAGTGTACTTTAATCAACTTTTATTATGAATCTTTTTTTTTCATTTCTACCACGATCTGATTTTCTCACAAAGACCTTCCCACACCATTACTCAGTAAGATACCTGTACTGTCTAATGCTGAATACAATTACACTTCATACATTTCAGAATGCCTGGGTGTCTCAAGTCATGATCGCAGCGTCCAGAGATGGAGCTCCGCATCAGACTATCTGCTCAATGGGGATTCTGGTTCTCTCTCTGCCTCTCCCCCTGTTTGTACTCTCATTCTCTCTCTAACAAATAAATAAAATCTTTCAAATAAAACTGAAGGCCTTTCTACATTCACCGTACCTGAAAGATTCTTCTCCACTATGGACCCACCAAAGATTAAATCCTGCTGAAAGCATACTCACATTTTTTATAAACATAGAAGATCCTGCCCTTATGAATTACTTGACGATAGATAAAACAGCCTCTAAATGAAGGTTTATTCATTACAGGTACAACTTCCTCCACTATGAATTTACAGATGATAAACAAGGATCTCCTTCTATCTCCATTTTAAGTTTTCTGATGTTCCATAAGCACTGATTATCACCAAAATCCCTTCCCCGCATTTATTACACACCATAAGGTTTCTTTGCACTGTCAATTCTTTCGTGCTTAGCAAGGTTTGAGCTGGATCTGTAAGTCTTCCTACAGGCATTGCAAACATAAAGTTCTCCTCCCCTATGAACTCTCTTACATTAAAAAAAGAAAAAAAAAGTCTGGGAGTGCCTGGGTGGTTCAGTTGGTTAAATGTCTGCCTTCAACTCAGGTCACAATCCTAGCATCCTGGGATCAAGCCCTGCATCAGGCTCCCTGATCAGCAGAGAGCCTGCTTCTCTCTCTCCTTTTGCTGCTCCCCCTGCTTGTTCTCACCCCCCACTCCACCCCCTGTCAAATAAATAAATAAAATCTTTTAAAAAAAAGTAAAAATTTAGAGAACCATAAGAGACTATGGACTCTGAAAAACAACCTGAGGGTTTTGAAGGGTCAGGGGTGGGAGATTGGGGGAACAGGTGGTGGGTAATAGGGAGGGCACGTTTTGCATGGAGCACTGGGTGTTGTGCAAAAACAATGAATACTGTTACGCTGAAAAAAATAAATAAAATAAAATGAAAAAAAAAGTAAAAATTTAAAAAAATTTTTTAAAAGTCTGAGCTTGTCCTCAAGTCTTTCCCATAGTCAATACATTCATAGGCTTTCTCTCTGCATTTTCATATGATTGAAAAAGCTTGATTACCCACTGTAATTTCTCTCACACTGGGAAAGTTTTCCTACCCTATGAAATCTCTGGTGTTGAAAGAGAATTAAATTTGGCCTGAGACCTCTTCATGTTTTCACAGCCATATGAATTAAATTCTCAGGTTTGAATCCTCAGAGGTCAAATAAGCTCAGCATCATGACAAAAAATTTCTATATTCATTACCTTCACAGGGTTTCTCTCTACTATGAGTACTCTGAGGCATCGACCTTGAACACCAACAAAAGGCTTTTAGACATTAATCATACATGTAGGGCTTCTCCCCATTGGAAATTTTCTAGTGTCTCACAAATTCTAAAACCTTCGCAGAGTTATGGCCCTATAAACTATACCCCTGTACCCAGTTACTCCATCCCTGGGTGATGGACATTAAGGAGGGCACGTGATGTAATGAGCCTGGGTACTATATAAGACTGATGAATCACTGAGCTCTACCTCTGAAACTAATAATACACTATATGTTAATTAATTGAACTTAAATAAAAAAAATAAATTGAAAAAAATAAACCACGATACCTCTCTGCTCTTTCTCCTAAAGGTTTTCCTCATACAAAAACATCTAGCTCAGTCATTCCTCAACGTACTTACAGTCGGTCTCTTTGGTAGGATTATATATTGTAAGTGGCAGTATTGTGTTTACAACAGATTTCTGCAGAGAAGGGAGTATGTTAGCTCCTTCCCTGCCAAGCTTTCTTGCAGCCTAAGTCATCACGTGCCAAGTCTTCTCCACAGCAGAGACTATGAAGAATTGGCCCTGGATTCTGGCTAACATTCTTTAGAACTCTGACTTTTTCTGAAATTTCCCTCTTTGAAGTAGATACTATTCTCAGTCAAAATCTTATCAACTAAATGATAGACCCAAATACAGAAACAGGCAAAGAACATGAGTGAACCATTCACAAAAAAGAAATGCAAACAGATAATAAATACATGAAATAGTCCACCTAGAAAAAAAAAGAAGGAAACACTTTTCTGCCCCTACAGTTGCAACAAGAATGATAACATACTATAATTATTTAGTAAGCCTGTACCAAGCACAAACACTTCACCAAAGGACATTACCTATATTTCACATGAAAACCTTGAGAGATAGGTATTATTATTCAAATAATATAGATGAAGAAACTGAAGCCAGAGAGGAGAAATGATTCACCCAATATTTTAGAGTTAATAAATAAGGGAACTGAGTGTCAATTCAAGTGTGTCTGGATCCAAAGCTCCTGTGTTTTTCACCATGTCAAGGCGCCTTGCAGGCATTCACCAACCAAAATTCCAAAACTTTCTTAACTCTATCTAACAAACTATAAATTTTCAAGCTCCTACCTGTCTCATTCTCCCGTCTTCGCTCTTCCTGGATCCCTTTGTCCTTAGCTCTTTCTAAATTCAGCTGGGAATGCATTTTGGTCTTTCGAGTGGACTATCCTGCAGTTAAAAAGAAAATAAAACTTTGTGGTTAAATCTGGGATACTGACTGTCCCTAAATTCAGTTCTGAAAGGCCAAAGGTAGGTGGTAGAAGAGGATCTCTTATTTACTAGGATGTCTTGGAAACAGGCATCAATCTTCTGAAAGAGCCACAGAAATACATGTGTTCCTCAGAGGGTGCAGACCTTGAGGGATAAAAACTTGGTAAGAGAAACACAATGCAACATTTACCCTCCTCCTAGAAGAAAGCCCATATTCCAGGAACAAAAAACAACAGAATCCAAAGAATGAGGTGCATTGGACTGGTTAAGCACACAGGCTTCAGGACTGGACAAAGCTGGGCTCAAAATCAGTATTACTGGGGTGTCTGGGTAGCTCAGTGGGTTAAGCCTCTGCCTTAGGCCCAGGTCATGATCTGAGAGTCCTGGGGTCGAGCCCTGCATCGGGCTCTCTGTTCAGGGGGGAGCCTGCTTCCCCCTCTCTCTGCCTGCTGCTCTGCATACTTGTGATCTCTTTCCTTCTGTCAAACAAATAAATAAAATCTTTAAAAAAAAAAAACAGTACTACTATTTACTTGCTAGGTGGGCCTGGGCAAGTATCTACTCTTCTGAGCACTGTATGTTTCCTCTATAAAATAAAGAAAAGAAAACCCACAAGGTAATGAGAAGTTCTGAGCCTAAACCTAATCTCAAAGAAAACGTAGGAAAGGGATACAGGAAATTTTCCTACTTTTGGTTATTCCCCATACGGTTGTTTGGACAAACCCTCATGCTGAAAACAAAAAAAAAATTAAATCTTGATGAAAAAGAAATAACATCTTCTTAAAAATAAAAATATGGGGCAATAAAAAAAATGGAATCATCAGGGAAACAGCAGGGGAAAATGGGAATCTAGAGAAACAGATAAGCAGGGAAGCATTTGCTGCCCTGAGGGCATCTGTCCATTCCAAAAAAATTTTTAACTTTCATTTTGGTTGTTTTGAAGGCAAAAGAAACAGAATGAAGTCCAGAACTATACAGAGTAGGAAAACTAAAAGAAGACTCTCCCCACAATAAAAAGTCCCCCAAAAGTCTACTCTCTCAGGGGGCTGATGAATGGAAGCAGGTCATTCTGCAGCTCTGGCTGAATTACATGACTTGCCCTAGAGATTCTTGAGCCTTGAATTAGATAAAGGAGCAAAACAGCAGGATCATCTAATAACAGAAAAGACAACACTGAGGTTAGCAAACACAAACTATAAGATCAATATTTTACTACAGATAAAGAAGTAAATAACAAACTTGAAAGTATTTCCAAGCAATAGGAAACTTTAACACATGGTGTATATCACAATTAAATCTCATCAAACTTTTGGAAGAATAAAATAGTGCCTTAAATGAAAAACCCAAGGTACTGCATTAATCAACAAATTTAGAAAATCATTTGTAAAAATTATTACAGTACAGGACAAGGAGACAAAAAGGTGGAAAGTACAGAAAAGAGTATTAAAGTTGCTTTCATTCACTAACAGGTCAGGGCCTTGTAAAGTGATCACAGCGAATAATTACAACTACTTTACAAGGCACAAAATATAGAATTTCATTGATAATAAAATTCTTTTCAGCCCTTTGTCCATTTCCACAAGCAAAATTGGGCTCCAGACGTGCTTTTTACTTAAAATTAGTGAATGGAATAAACAAATAAATCTTTAAAAAGAAAAAAAAATTAGTGAATGGAATTCCAGAGCCTAACTTTACAAATACAAATCTTCACAATCAACAAAAGGAAACTCAAAGAAAGATGGAGGCTTTATACTCCCTTCCCTCAAGCTGTGGAGGGATAGAATCCATCTTGCTTCACACTTATTTCAAATAGTCTAAATTTAAAAGATGTTAAATTGAGAAATTTTAACAAGAATGTCAATCTAGTTCTCTTTTACAATATGGAGACTTATGAATAATCATAACTGCTACCAAATAACTCTATTCTCTGTTAATACAAATCTTTCCTTGGAAGTACTATTTAAAGAAAGACATTTTGTAGGATTCCCACAACTTCAGAAACTGATACTTTGTTCTATGAAAATAACCTACAAAAGAAATGTGGAATTCTAACTAGGTATCTTGCTTGTTAACTCATTAACCTGATGTAGTAGACAGAATAATAGCCTTCCAAAGATGTCCTGATCCTGTGAATATGTTACTTTATATGGCAAATGGGACTTTGCATAAGTGATCAAGGATCTTAAAAATGAAGAAGTTATTCTGGATTACCCTGGTGGGCTCCATGTAATTACAAGAATCCTTATTAAAAAAACAGAAGGATCAAAGGATGGACATATAACAATGGAAGTAGAATGTCAGAGTCTGAGGTGGTGAAGATGCTATACTGCTGGACCTACAGAGAGGAAAAAGGACCACGAACAAAGGATGGCAGGTGATCTCTAGAAGCTGAAAAAAGGAAGGGAAAATATTCTCCCTTAGAGCCTCTGGAGGGAGCTCAAGCCTGCCAACACTTGATTTTTAGGACTGCTGACCTCCAGAATTCTAAGATAATAAATGTATTTATTATTTACATTTGTCATAATTTATTACAGCAGCAACAGGAAGCTAATACAACCTAGTGATCAAGTTGTAATGCCAATCTCTATATTTGGAAACAGATTAATACTTCTAAGATCAATTTGACATATCAGAAAGAATCATTGGCACTTTCCTCTTCACCTACAGGCATGGATAAACAAATATTAACCCACAATTCTGTAGGACACACTATATAACAAATATTTTGAAAGACTGTATTTCTTTTAAATTAACAGTGTCATGATTCTTTATCACCAGTGAGAAGAATGAAATTCTGACAAGTAACTTGCCGAAGATCAATAAGCAAAGGGCTAGGATTCAAGTCCCTTTGACTGTCAACAAAGTCCAGTATTTTTCCACTACATTTTGCTGACCCTCAAACTGCTTGGAGTGTGATAAAGAGAGGGTAGAGCATTTTGAATACATTTGAGCACTTGAATTCCTCAAATGATCAACAACTGCACAAAAGAGCCCATGTTTGTGAGATTCTCTGCCTTTGCTTTAATTCCATGCCCAAAGTAAGCAACAAGCTGTTTTCTTAGTTTGATTTCCTAAGTATCCCAATATGAACTGACATGCTCTGGAAAGAGAACTTGAGTGTTCTGGTCACTAGAAAGTATGTATTCATGTAGGATGGGTATGTTTTTCTTTCTTTATCTATCTTAGTCTCAGTACATTAATTTGTATATATTTATCACCCAAATTTCGTATCAGCATTTCACAAATGCTGAACACCAAATCCTGGACTGCAGTCAATTAACTGAAATACCACTACCCTACAGGCTCTTTTATTAAGTTGTTGGAACTTCCAAGTAAAGGTAATGTCCTTTCTTTGATAGCTTCAGATGTATTTACATATCAAACACCACTATTTAGAGCATGAAGCCTCAGAAATGCATCAGTGAAAATAGTTAGAAAAGAAATTCTATTTTATTTTACACAGAATGATATCGATATTTGGAGGTACCAGGACTGAAAGGGGAAAAATTAGAATTATTCACAAATTACACTAACAAGCTAAAAACACTTTGTGATAAGTCTATGAACGGTATAGTTTTGATTTATGCACTTTTAAGTATGTTTTATATAAAGTTTATATAAAAACTCAACGAAACCTATAAACCACAATTGGATCTAGAGAAAGAGATAAGCAAAGTGAACAGATCTAAAAACAATGCACCAGAATCAAGCAGTCCCATACACCAGTCACAATCAGTTACAAAATATAATTTAAAAGTATCAGCAAGGACAACAAAAACTTATCAGGTACACAGAAATATGCCTAACAAAATATGCATGAGACACTTTATGGAGAAAAGGAACAAGTTCTAATCAAAATTTCAATGTTTCTTACAGACCATGTTAAGCTTACCTTACAATTCACATGGAAAAGTATGGGCAAAAAAGTATTTTTGAAGAAGAGGAATAAGGAAGCAGTCTTTCCTTACTAAATATTAAGATGCATTACAAAGATATAGTACTTAACAATGCAGGACTAGTAAGAGATACAAATAGACCAATGGAACAGAATAGAAAGCCTAAAAGCAGACATTTACATCTATTACAACTTGGTATACGATAGAGACAGCATTATAAATCTGTGGAGAAAGAACAGACTATTCAGTAAATAGTCCTGGAACAACTGATAAATCATTCAGGAAAAAATGTAAGTTTTTTACCTCATACAATACTCAAAAATAAATTACAAATGGAAACTAATCATGAAAAGAAATTTACAAAAATTTTCCAGGGGAATATAGTAGACTACCTTTATGAAATCAAGGTAAGAAAGAATTCCTTAGGGGCGCCTGGGTGGCTCAGTGGGTTAAAGCCTCTGCCTTCGGCTCAGGTCATGATCTCAGGGTCCTGGGATCGAGCCCCGCATCGCATCGGGCTCTCTGCTCCGCAGGGAGCCTGCTTCCTTCTCTCTCTCTGCCTGCCTCTCTGCCTGCCTCTCTGCCTGCTTGTGATTTCTCTCTGTCAAATAAATAAAATATTAAAAAAAAGAAAGAATTCCTTAAATAAGATTGAAAAACACATGGCATATATAGAAAATGATCATTTCATGACATAGTGAGGAGAAAAGAAGAGGCTGCTCTTTTTTTTTTTTAAGATTTTATTTATTTATTTGACAGAGAGAGACCACAAGTAGGCAGAGAGTCAGGCAGAGAGAGAAGGGGAAGCAGGTTCCCTGCTGAGCAGAAATCCCGATGTGGGGCTCGATCCCAGGACCCTGGGACCATGACCTGAGCCGAAGGCAGAGGCTTTAACCCACTGAGCTACCCAGGCGAGGCTGTTCTTTCATAAGGATTAAGGTTATCAATATTACATTAAATTTAACCATTTATGAAACTACTCACTTCTACTTGACCCCTTTTCCCTAGCTCTACTAAACCAGAGTGGCCTCTCAACTGCCCATTTCTTCAGGTACTTCCCAAGCTCAAAACTAAATGGCATACTGGGCAGCTACGATACATTGTCTAATGATCACTTGCTCTCTGGTCCCCACACTCAGACGATTCTCATCCACTACCAGATTAATGGCTACTTCTTGACAAAATTAAGTTCTCAACCTGGTGCCTTCCAGGAGGCCTTCAGTGAGCCTTTAGGTTGGGTTATAGGACCCTCCTCCTGTTTCTATTGACGGTACCACACCCTGGTCTCCCCTCCATCACAGCATTCCACTATTTCATCCACAGACTCAGCAGAAAACACATCTAATTTAACTGTGTCGTCATTATCCAGCAGAGTCTAGATAACTACATTTTTGCTTACTTACTTGATTGGTAAATTAATGGTACATCTAACTTTTTTTAAGGCTTCCACTCTATCTTTCCCACTGATATCCCAGCACTTCTGACATTCTTAGAACTGTGTATGTTTCCCCCCTCACTTTCTGTGACTTTCCCCTTTGTTCACTCACACTTCTTGTCTGCCACGGCCCTGAGAAAATATTCTCCTGATAACCAAGAAGACAAGCAGAGGGAATGAAAAGTAGCAAGCTGTGCCCATTTCCCCCTGAAACTATCAGTTCACTGTGCTCCTTCCCATCTGGAATCTTTCCTTTCTGACCTCTAAAATCCCCCTCCTTGAAAAATAAGCTTATCTACACCTTTCAGTAGTTTTTAGAAAACCCCTTCACCTAGCCATAGATGAGATAGTTTTCTCCTAAGCCTGCTGATTCTTCCACACCCCTGGTCCTAACATTCCCAACTAGTAAAACACAGCACGCTGGTATGCCAAACCTGTGCATAACATACCATTCAAGCAAAATCTGTGAGATGAACATCTTCAGATGGGTTGCCATGTAACACAGAGTAAAGCACAACATGTAAAAGCTAGCAGGGTTGATGCAGTATCCAACCAATAATAAAGAAAGATGGCATGTTTTCTAGAATATCTTTGCCTTGCAAGTATGTGAGGGGCTATAGTCAAGGCATTAAACAGCTTGACACAAACAACAGCCAATGGATGAAAGGATGTCAAGTGAAGAGCTACAATAAACATGCCACTGTCTTCAGTAACATATCTTGAAAATGCCAATTCTCAACACGTATAGAGAAAGCAAAAATAATAATAGTAGCAGAAAGTAAAAAAACAGTGAACATGAACTAAGCATCTTCTAAGTGTAAATATGCTAATATATTAATTTTTGTGAAATAACTAAAAAATATAGTCAGGTCCAAAAGGTACATTAAATACTGATTGTAATTTAAGTTTGGAATTATTTATTATTCCATTATTTGTTTTAAAGTAAAAAAAATTATATATGTATGATATTTTGTATCTTCATATAGAACATTTTTGTCAATTTTCTGAAAGTTAATAAAGTCCGAATTTTTTAATCACTACAAGTGTACTTCTGTAAAACCTTGAAACTCCAGGAAAGAAACAAACAAGCCAGGGCCCTCCTGGCCCTGTGCAAGTACTACCTAAAGGACAAACTCTGGGAAAGAAAGGAACAAGGAGGGAGCTGGCTAAAGATAGTTGTTCAAGGACCCTCCAAAGACAAAGGATCATCTAAGCCACTATACTAGCCTTTATACTCTGCCATCCACAGAAGCTGATTATTAACTTCCTAGTTCTGATTCTTCACCCTTGAGTCTGAAAAAGACAAAACTGACTCAGAGCCCCCCACTACAGAACTCTTGGCTAACTGCTAAAATCAACTGTTTGCATTGCAGGATAATGATGTAGCCTCTTTCATTCTCAATTGGCCTCAGAGGCTGGGCCAATTCTTGGGCCTTAAGATTCTGGGGAAGATAGGATCAAATGAAGAAGGCTCTCCTGTGGAAGCCTTCTGAAGCAGCTAAATGCAACTGTTTTAGGAGAAATGTGAAATAGTAACCAAGTCCCCCATATCCACAGCAAATCACAGGTCTTGGCTACTCTGGATCATCTCCAAGCCATAGATCTCTGTCCTCTAAACTGTGGAGGAGGGAAAAAATCAAGGTATAAATCCACATATATTTCATAGTCAAAACTGGTACAATCCTTGTGGCAATCAGGTTTCCATTATCTAATAAGGTTGAAAAGATGCACATACTATTACAAAGTAATCCCTCTGCCACTTAGAGAAACTCATGCACATACGCAACAGGTGTACAAGAATGTTCTTAGCAGCATTATTCACAACAGCCAAAACCAGAAGGCAATCCAAATATCCATTAACAGCAAAATGTATAAATAGGTGTATTTGTGCACATGAGTCTATACACACAGGCACAGAAGTAATTACCATAAAAGTCAAGTCAGGATAAATGGTTACCTCTGGAAGAGAGAGAGGATTATGAGTGGAGGCTTCCGAATAACTTCCAATGTTCTATGTTTGGTTCTGGAAGGTTCTTTTATGGGCGTTTATAATTATTCACTTTAGTGTACATTTACATTTTCCGCAACTTTCGGTATTTTTGTTATATTGCACAATTTAAAAATTTTTTTAAAAAAGGAAGAATCCAGGGCCTTCCTATGGAATTCCCTTAAAGCATATGTTCTCAACCTTTCTGAGATGATGAATAATACTACATAAAAAACATCTACCTCTCTCTATAGAAGCTATAGGGGGACTGGCTAACATATCCATGTGCAGTAAGATTTTTGGAAACACACACACATGGGCAAGCCAGGGTCCTACCAGCAGTACTATTTCCCTTGAAGTTTCTAAGGGCAGTTGTTTAAGTCCCTCCAAAGATAGAAATCAATATAGAATGCTATCTTAGCTCCCCGACATTCAAGACTTTACCACAAGTCCTTTCTTGGCCCTAACCCTGGTTATTGCCCCTGCCCCCCCAAAAAGGGCAAAGACAGAGACAAAGACAAAACTGAGACAAACAAAGCCAGGGCCATCCAAGGAAATCTGCTGCTAAACTGGTTAAGGGTAACAACTCATGTTAGCCATTGCTGCTTCCATTCCCTAAATCATCTCCCTGCTGTGAAAAGCTCCGCTCCTTTGAATTTCAGTGCCATCTGTCTCACAGCTATACTCACCCCTTCCACAAAATACAACATCTTCCTCTCCGCTCTTTTTTTTAAAGATTTTATTTATTTATTTGACAGAGAGAGATCACAAGTAGACAGAGAGGCAGGCAGAGAGAGAGAGAGAGGGAAGCAGGCTCCCTGCTGAGCAGAGAGCCCGATGCGAGACTCGATCCCAGGACCCCGTGATCATGACCTGAGCCGAAGGCAGCGGCTTAACCCACTGAGCCACCCAGGTGCCCCTCTCCACTCTTTTTATCACCTTTAATCTTCTGCAGTATCTTTGGTGATCCCATGGCTAACTTGTCCATCACCCCAGTTTCACCGTCCTTTGACCTCCTCTACTCCAACAACTGACTGATCATCCAGAACTACTTATCCTCTGAAATGTTAAACTCCTATAATCTACTCCAACCACAATTTCTTTTCTGCCACATCACCTTGTTACTTCTACTTTTTAACCTTTGAAATTTCTATAAAACTTCTCCCACATCCACACATATATTCACACAGCTTCTCTTTCTCTGGATCCACAGAATCTTCCTGAGAATATACTTCTCCCTGATGATACTAGATCCCTGATGAGACTAGAACCTGAACAAATCTCATCAGTAGTCTCAACAATTTATCAGCCCCTCAAACCTTCCACCCCCCCCCAATCATCATGACCACATTCACAGTCTAAAATCAAATCCAATGTTTGCCTTCTTTACTCCTACTTCTTGGCAGCTGAACACCTAGAAAAAAAGGACAAAACTACAAACACTTCATTCCCAACCTAGATAGGTGTTCATTACTGCCCATCAATCTTCTTGCACTCCCTAGAAGAATGCAGTTTCCTCCTCTTTCTTCTAGCCCCTGGCCATCTCCTCTTACACTCCAGAATGCCCTTACTACCTTATTCATATAGGACATAGGGGCACAAAGAAAGAAACTCTCCCTATTTCTTGTTTTTCCAAAACCATAAAAATTAAAAACATCCCTTTCTGACTATCCTTAACACCAGTGTCAGAAGCGATGCCCCTTCTCTTGTTCATGGCCAGTACTTCATACGTTCTCTACACAGCTTTTCCACATTTTGCTTCACCAGTTATCCCCATTCTCTATTATTTTCAACCTCTGTTTTTATCAGCTCCTCTACTGCAGAACACATAAACATGTTCAAATCACTCATCCTAAAAATATACATGTACCACCCATTATCTATTTCACTCTTCACAGACAAGATCTTTGACATGAAAGTCTACACTCATTCCATGAACACTTTCACCAATTATAGTATTAGTCCTCTGCACTTAAGTCTTCACTAACACTGATCCATACATATTCAGTACTCTGGTTTCCTCTAAATCTCTAATGTAACAGGACCCTCTCAGTCTACATCTTATATAACCATGTATAGGAATTTCACTTTTATATTTTAAAAAGTTGAAAACAAATTAAAAAGTTTAAGACGTGTGCTGCAGAGGATGTGGAGAAAGGGGAACCCTCTTACACTGTTCGTGGGAAGGCAAGTTAGTGCAGCCCCTTTGGAGAACAGTGTGGAGATTCCTGAAGAAATTAAAAATAGAGCTTCCCTATGACCCTGCAATTGCACTGCTGGGTATTTACCCCAAAGATACAGATGTAGTGAAAAGAAGGGCCATTTGTACCCCAATGTTTATTGCAGCAATGGCTACGGTCGCCAAACTGTGGAAAGAACCAAGATGCCCTTCAACGGATGAATGGATAAGGAAGATGTGGTCCATATACACAATGGAGTATTATGCCTCCATCAGAAAGGACGAATACCCAACTTTTGTAGCAACATGGACGGGACTGGAAGAAATTATGCTGAGTGAAATAAGTCAAGCAGAGAGAGTCAAGTATCATATGGTCTCACTTATTTGTGGAGCATAACAAAGAACATGGAGGACATGGGAGATGGAGAGGAGAGGGAGTTGAGGGAAACTGGAAGGGGAGATGAACCATGAGAGACTATGGACTCTGAAAAACAACCAGAGGGTTATGAAGGGGCGGCGGGGGGGGGGGGGGGAGGTTGAGGAACCAGGTGGTGGGTAATAGGGAGGGCACGTACTGCATGGAGCACTGGGTGTGATGCCAAAACAATGAACACGGTTATGCTGTAAATAAACAAATAAAAAAATATATATATAGTATTTAAAAAAAAGTTTAAGACAGTACTCTTAAAAAACAAACACAATACATGTTCATTAGTATACAACAGTGCCTGGCACACGCAAACACATAAAAGAAGATAAGTATCTTCAATTATCATTCCACTCTCCCAGACATAGCTGCTAAGGCTACATTCCAACCTCCGGGAGTAGCTGAGCAATCATCTCACTCCTTATCATATCCTTAAATCCCATGAAGAAGAGGAATTCTCAGATTACTCAAGGATACACAACTGGGCTTCAGTGCCAACTAGTGGAGCTTTGAAGCGCAAGTACACAATAAACAAAAGTTCTCATGGGGTCTGTTAAAGACAAAATTATCCTGACACTTGTTAAAATGGTAAGATTAAAAGGACTATTGTGATAGGTGTCAAGACTATTGCAATAAGGAAAAGAAAATGGATTCCACTCTGAATACAGTAAAGACAGCTGGGAATCTACAGCCAAGGAGTAGATTTGGGTGGGGATGGCAGGGGCGGGGCTTAAAACATCAAGATTCTTGATTAAAACATCAAGAAGAGGGGAATTCTTGTTAAACAGACTTAGAATTCTTGTTGAAGGCAGACCTGGATGATCACATATCAAGGGGGTGGGGAGGGAATCTCATTAAGTTGATTCAGCAAGGATTCTTTCAAAACCTGGACCAAAGAGGCCAAAGACAATGTACAAAGATGGTATCTAGTTGAAAAAGAGGGCTCCAAGGAGAATGACTGACATTTGGTCAAGGTGTGAGTGTTTGTTAGCCCTTTTCCACTTTTCAGCCATCCTTGGGCGATGTTTCTTCACTGAAATATTCTCTATTTTAGACCTGTTGCAATGAGACTGCCCCTGCATATATATGCACATAAAGAATTGTAGACATGCAACACTATGTACCTGTGTATGCACAGATCTATCTTATATACATATAATATATACCACATATATATTATACATATATATAAAATGTCATGTTACACTGCACCATATGTTTGTATATCTATTATGTATTATAATAAATTATAACACATGTAATATACAAACACGACTCTCCCACCCACACAGGCTGCAGTGTAACATGACATTCTCTCTCTCTCCTGGACCGTTACACCTCTCTCATCTGCCTCCTACTGTCCCACTCCCATCAGCCCACCCAGTGTTATCATCAGTACATCACAAAGAGAACTGTGTATCTCATTTACTTAGGATAATTCCATTATTTCTTCCTCACAGGCTTCAGAGTGAAATCCTAGTTCTCTCACCTGACTTTTGGGGTTCTCAACTTCCTAGCCCCTATGTCTCCAGTTTCAGTTCTCCTCCTCTACATAAAACTTATGTTCCAGTTATAACCAACTACATGTATGTCTTTCTTTGAATATATCAAGATCCCTCCTCCACAATTCTTCCAGTTTCCTCTGACTGGAACACACTTCATAGCTCTTAAACCTTCATACTTTCTCTATTCATCCAATATCAAACATTATCTTTCTTTCCAAAGCCATTCCAGATGCCCTTTCTGAGTTTCCCCACAGCCTATCACTTGCCCCACTTGCCTATACTCATCATAGTACTCATCACACTCTTTATAGACACTGCCTATTCATTTACTCATACCCCATTATAAGTATCTTCATTAAGAACAAGATACCAGTTAGTTTTACCTTTACATCCTCTGTACCCAGCCCAAGATCAGATACAAGGTAGTGTGGTATATAAATTTTTACTCAATGAATGACTACATAAATAAATGAAAGCCATGCTTAGCTTAATTTTCAATGGAATGCTGGTGGAGTCATTCACTTGTATTCAAAATAGTGAGGGAAAAGACACAAGAAAAAGGGCAAGTAGGATGACTAGGAAAATAGTAATAATCCCCTGAGCACTCACATCTTGCTTTCTAAGTACCAATCCCTACTGAAGGAATACATGCCTCCTTGCAAAATGGCTGATTCTAGGACTGGGGCAGAGAATGTACGTAATGAGCCTAAAATACCTTGTGTCAGAAAGCAAGGAAGGGCTAAGTGGGTGAAGGGTATTAAAGAGGGCACTTATTGTGATGTGATGAGCACTGAGTGTTGCATGTTAAGTGATGAATCACTGAATTCTACTCCAGAAACCAATATTGCACTGTATGTTAACTAAAATTTATGTTAAAAAAAAGCAAGGAAGTCAAGATCTAATGAGATCATGTAAAAGGATACAGGAGCCAAACAGAAGTCTAATTTCTAAAATGACAGTCTGAGCATCAAAAATCAATCACAATGGATACATACAATAAAACACATAAAAATCCATGAATTCCTAATAATATTAAAGAAAACAATGAAAGTCTCTAGGAAACCAACGCCTTACTCTGATAAGTTAAAAAAAAGAAAAGAAAAAGGAAAAGAAAAAAAAGGCATTCACCTTGACTTTCTTTTTATAAGTTATATTTTGGAACAAAAAAAAAGAGTTGATAAAAAAAAGTCTTTTTATGTAATAATTTCAGCTAATAAATGCAAAAGGATTGATTAAATTAGACCACTTTCTTTCAACTACTACTGAAATTATGAATTTAGACAATTATCTTCAATGGTTGCTAAAATCAACAGGAGAAAGTTTGATAGGAGATACTACAATGGAGAGATCAGGCTGACAAAACCTGAAAACACAAATCAACCCCAGAATCAGTTAAAAAGTTAAACCAGATATGATGAAATACAATAGAAAGTGCGTATCACTACCTGCAATGATTTTTTTTTCCCTTAAAAAATAACTGAAGGGATGCCTGGGTGGCTCAGTAGATTAAGCATCTGCCTTTGGCTCAGGTCATGATCCCAGCATCCTGGGATCCAAGTCCCACGCAGGTTCCTTGCTCAGGTGGGAGCTTGCTTCTTCCACCACCTCTCACTCCCCCTGCTGTGCTCTCTCTCTCTGACAAATAAATAAATAAAATCTTAAAAAAAATAATTGAAACTGAATCTAATCAAGCCTCTAGTTCTAAATGCCAGTGAACAGAAACATGTAGATGGGAAAACAAAATAAATATCTCAAGGAAGCAGTCATCTAAATCCATTTGCTGACAGGATAAATGACTTAGTTTCACTAATAAACCAACGGTCTTTAAAATGTAGGGGGTGACTACAGATAGTTAGGAAAAAATACTTAAAAGAAAAATATCTAATGTCAATAAACAGTAGCCCTTGGTTAGATACAGATTTAACAAAGCCAACTATAAAAATACATCTTTTTATTAATACTTTTTTAAAGATTTATTTATTTCAGAGAGAGAGACAGCACGCACGTACGTGTGAGGGTGGAGGGACTAAGAAAGAGGGAGAGACAGAATGCTGAGCCCCACACAGGGAACCCCGCATGATACCATCCCCTGAGATGATGACCTGAGCCGAAATCAAGAGTCAGATACTTAACTGACTGAGCCATTCAGGTGTTCCTAAAAAGACATCTTTAAGACAGTCATGGAAATTTGAATATGGACTGGGCATTAGATAATATAAGGAATTACTGTTAATCTTATTAAGTATAATGGTCTTGTGGTTACTTAATAGAATGCAGTTAAGAGTTAGAGATGTGGGCGGTTCAGATGGTTAAGTGTCTGCTTTGGGCTCAGGTCATGATCCCAGCAGCTGAGACCACCTCCAGCGTCAAGCATCCTGCTTAGCAGGGGGAGTCTGCTTCTCCCTCCCCCTGCTCTTGCTTGCTCTCTCACTCTCTCCCTTTCAAATAAATAAATAAGATCTTTTTAAAAAAGCTAGATATGGATAGTGAATTATTTACCAATGTAATGATATAACGTCTGGGATTGCTTTAAAATACCCAGTAAAAATAAGCAGGTGAGGAGGAAAAAATCAAAGGCAACTGGCCAAATGTTATTAATTGTTGAAGATGAGAAATGGATACATTCTGGTTTATTTTACTATCCTCTACTTTAAATATATTTGAAAATTTCAGTAATAAATGAAAAAAGAAGCCAATGTCAGGGGTTGCAACTGGCTCCTTCCAAACTGGACAGTTTGAGCAACAGAAGAAATGATGACTGCAATGGACTGAAAAGTACTAAATATATAAATAGCCACAAGTTCAGCAAAATAGAGAAAAGGACAACAAAGACATCTCAAAAAATATAAGTATACTTTAATCTAGGTTGGGTGATGGTTTTAAAAACCAGCTATAAGACCTATATTTCACATTTTATAATTAACAGTTTCCTCACCAGGATTTCTTCCTCTTTGTTATTTGATTTTTACCTTTATTCTTTTTTTTTATTGTGCTGTGGGCTTTATTCTTTTGTGTATGATATCATTCACATCATCTTCAGTGATAAGAGCATGGGATTTCATATTACAGAACTATGCATTTGAATATTAACAGCCTTTGATGGAGATTCCTTAAGGAATTAAAAATGGAGCTACCCTATGACCCTGCAATTGCACTACTGGGTATTTACCCCAAAGGTACAGATGTAGTGAAAAGACAGGCCATATGTGCCCCAATGTTCATAGCAGCAATGACCACAATTGTCAAACTGTGGAGGGAACCAAGATGCCCTTCAACAGACGAATGGATAAAGAAGACACGGTCCATATATACAATGGAATATTATGCTTCCATCAGAAAGACACAACTTTTGTATCAATAGGGATGGGACTGGAGGAGATTATGCTGAGTGAAATAAGTCAAGTAGAGAGAGTCAATTATCATATGGTTTCACTTACTTGTGGAGCATAAGGAATAACATGGAGGATATTAGGAGGAGGAAAGGAGAAGTGAATTGGGGGAAATTGGAGGGGAGATGAACCATGAAAGACTGTGGACTCTGAGAAACAAACTGAGGGTTTTGGAGGGGAGGGGGGTGGGGGGTTGGAAGAGCCTGGAGGTGGGTATTAAGGAGGGCACTGGGTGTGGTACATAAATAATGAATCTTGGAACACTGAAAAAATAAAATAAAATTAAAAACAAAAAACAGGGGCGCCTGGGTGGCTCAGTGGGTTAAAGCCTCTGCCTTCGGCTCGGGTCATGATCTCAGGGTCCTGGGATCGAGCCCCGCATCGGGCTCTCTGTTCAGCGGAGAGCCTGCTTCCTCCTCTCTCTCTGCCTGCCTCTCTGCCTACTTGTGATCTCTGTCTGTCAAATAAATAAATAAAATCTTAAAAAAAAATAAAAACAAAAAACAGCCTTTGAAGCTTTATGATTAAATTTCTTAACCAAGTATTAAAAAAATTTCTTAACCAAGTATAATTCCTTTCCTTTCATACAATATGGAAGAATATGTACATCTTTAGTTTTTTTTATTAGATATGTATATATTTCCTGATGAAAAACAGACTCTTGGTAAATACTACCTGTCTTCTTTTTTAAAAAACAAGAAATACCAGCTACAAAAGGCTAATTGGGGGAAAAAAGGAATTTGAAAATGGTTAGGTATTAGATGGTATTAGGAAATTATTCTTAATTTTTCTTGGTAACATAATGGTAATTAAATTATTTACAAAAAATATTCGGAGATGAACAATGAGATATTTAGGGTTAAAGTGCCATGATCCATGCTCCTCAAACTGATCTATTAAGTGGTATCTCAATCAAAATGTCAAGAAGCATTTTTGTGAAAATTGACAAGCTGATTCTAAAATACATGTGGAAATGCAAAAGACCAAGAATAACTAGGCATTATTGAAGAAAGAGAACAAAACTGTAGGACTAAATGACTATATATAAGATATATTATAAAGTGACATTATGATAGTGGTACTTATACAAGAATAGAGAAATAAACCAAACAGAAAGGAATTCAGAAACAAACCCACGTATCTAATCTAGTCATTTTATTTATGAAAAACATGACTCTATACGAGGGAAACAATGATCTTTTCAGTAAGTGATAATGGGCTGACTGAATGTCCATTTCTTTTTTTTAAAGGTTTATTTATTTATTTAAGAGAGAGAGCAACCATGAGCAGGGGGAGGGGCAGAAGGAGAGGGAGAAGCAAACTTCCCGCTGAGCAGGGAGCCTGATGTGGGGTAGATCCCAGGACCCTGGGATCATGACCTGACCTGGGATCATGACACTTAAAGTGACTGAGCTACCCAGGTGCCCCTAAACGTCCATTTTCACATACAAAAAGGGGGTGGCTTTACTCATACTGAAATCATACACAAAATCAATTCAAATAAATTGTGAATACAAATGAAAGATTAAACAATAGCACAACACAGAAAAATGTCTTCAGGACTTTGAGAAATGCAAAGACTAACAAAACAAGCACTAGCCATAAAGGGGAAAAACTATGAAACTGAACAATATTAAAATTGCAATATTCAATTCATCAAAGGACACCACTAAAAAACTGAGAATGCAAGTAACTGAGATTTGTAATAAACATATCTAACAAAATATCAACATTCTTTTTTTAAAAAGATATTATTTATTTATTTTTGTGAGGGAGAGAGAGAGAGCATGAGCAGGGGGAGGGGCAGAGGGAGAAGCAGACTCCCTGCTGAGCAGGGATTTTTTTCCCCATGCGGGGTTTGATCCCAGGACCCTGAGATCATAACCTGAGCCAAAAGCAGACACTTAACCATCTGAGCCACCCAGGTGTCCCCAAAATATCAACATTCTTAATATAAAAAGATCTCCTACAAACCAAAAAGATAGTCCAGGAGAAAATGTCAAAGATTAAACAGGTATTTCAGAAAAAGATATTGAGGCCTACAAACATATGAACAAATGCACATTTATCATCAGATTTGCAAATTAAAATCATAATAAGATACCATTCATAACCACTAGAATGGCTTTTTTTCCCCTTCAAAAGCAAAGACAATGACAAGTGCTGACAATATTCTAGAGCAACTGGAACTGTTAAAGATTTATACTGAGAGTTTTATAGTACAGGCATACCTCAGAGACACTGTGGATTTGTTTCCAGACCACCACAATAAAATGAATGCCACAATAAAGCAAGTAAAATCAATTTTTTGGTTTCTCAGTGCATATAAAAGTTACGTTTACACTGTACTGTAGTCTATTAAGTATGCAATAACATTGCCTAAGAAGGTATATACTGTAATTTAAAAATATTCTTAAAAATGCCAACCATCACCTGAACTTTTGGCAAGTCATCACTACTGATCACAGATCACTATCAACAAATACAATAATAATGAAAAAGTTTGAAATATTGCAAGAATTACCAAAATGTAACACAGAGACATCAAGTGTGCAAATGTTGTTGGAAAAAATGGTGCCTATGGATTTGTTCGACTCAGGACAGCCACAAACCTTCAATTTGTAAAAAACAGCAACAACAAAACAACAACAACAACAACAAAACGATATCTGCAAAGTGCAACAAAGCAAAGTGCAATAAAACAAGGTGTATCTATACAACCACTGTGGAAAACCAGTTGACATTATCTACTAAAGCTAATCATATACATAATCTATAATTCAGCAATTCTACTCTTAGGTACACGCCCAAAAGAAATGTGTGCATATATTACCAAAAGACATGTACTAGATTGCTCACAGTATTATTTACAGACCAATAATGGAAATAAACAAAATATCCATCTACTATGACATATTCAAACAATGGCATACATAGCAATGAGAATGAAGGAATTACAACTGCACCCAATAATATGGATGAATCTCAAAAACAAAATCTTTTTTATAAAAGGTTTTATTTACTTTTTGAGAGTGAGAGAGAGAGAGAGAAGCAGACTCCTCGCTGAGCAGAGAGCCCAATGCAGGGCTCAATCCCAGGACCCTGAGATCAAGACCTGAGCCAAAGGCAGACGCTTAACCGATTGAGCCAGCCAGGTGCCCCTTAAAAAAATCTTAAGCCAGAGAAGTCAGGCACACACAAAAAATACTATACTATAATATTTTTACAAAGTCCCAAAATAGACAAAATTATTATAATATGACAGAAGCCAGGATTGTGACTAATGGGAGTTTAGATGCGAATGGTAGGGGACACATTCAAGGGCCTTCAGATGCTAATCATATTCTATTTCTTTTTTTTTTTTTATTTCTTAATTTGGATGCTGGTTACACAGGTGTTTACACTGTGAAATGAATGGATGGATGGATGAGTGAGCAAAGGAGTGAACAAGTGAGCTAATATGGCAAAAGTTAACTGTTGAATCTAGGTTCACAGCATAAAACTATTCATTGTACTCTTCTTTCAACTTGTGCTTGTTAAATTAAAAAATGTTCAAGTAAAAAGAGTCACCATGCCTCTCAGCTCTTAATATTTATAACACATACCTGATATAATCTGATATATGAAAGGAAATTTTTAAAATGAAATTTCTATTCCCAGATTGTGTCTTATAGAACAGTAAAATACTCCACATATTTTCTATTTCTCATTAATAAACAGAGAAAGAGAGACAGACATAAAGACAAAGAGAATCTGACCAGGACTGAGTGTTTCACAGACCATACCTCCACGAACTCCACCACCAACAGTAAGTTACTATCTAGCTCTGAGTCTTGGTTTTATCATCAGTAAGATGACAATGATAATACTGACCTTAGAGGATGGTTTCGAACATTAAGTGACCAACTATATTTAAAAGGTTGCCTGTACAGACAGATCAAGTACTAAATTCTTCCAATTTAACATACCAACATTTATGGGCAACGTATCACAAACACACAGTGATAAGAGCAGTGAAAGAGGTAATTAAATATGCTGTGGGATAGCACACAATGCACCACGGATACACAGACTGAAACAGAAGTGAGGATGGATATAAAGATGTCTTCCTAGCAGGGCTGGTAACTGACAATATACCTAAATGATAGCAAGAAGCTAGCCAGGATAAAAAGAATATGGGAAATGTAAGTGCTTGGATTAGGTTATTTCAGTATGCAGAGTGCTGCATTAAAGCTATGCAGAAAAGTGACCACAGACAAAAGGGGTGTGTAGGAAGCCAAGTGAACAAAAAAATATAGAGACATCGACATAAATACATCCTGTTTTTCCCACTAATAGCTGTATAGTTTGTGCCCTCACTTCCTTTAGGTTCTGCTCAAATGTTGCCTTAGAGGGAGGCCTTCCTATCCATCCTATTTAAAATAGTACATCCCCTCTCCATCACAACCTGTTCATATTTATTATATATTCACTCACTGTCTCTCAACTACAATTTAGTAAACTATTTTCCAATGTTGTATCGTTAGTGCTTAACACTGTCTGACATATAAAGTTATTCAATAAAAAATTCTTGGATGAATAAATGATGGTTGCACACTGGATTGAAGCCATGCGATTTTTAAATGCCCTGTAATTATGACTTGAATAAAGAATACACAGACATCAGCAATACCCTTCAAAAAAGTTTCTAAGTGTTTTAGAGTATCATGAAAATCTCTGCCTCATTTTTTCTAAAAGAACTGAAAATTATACCTGGCCCAGAAAAAAAAAAGATTACCTCTTATTTGGCAAGTATAATACAGTAGTTACAAGAGGAGAGAAATAAATTGCTTGTTCAAGGAGATCCTTGATTAGGGGTGCCTGGGTGGCTCAGTGGGTTAAGCCTCTGTCTTCAGCTCAGGTCGTGATCTCCAAGTCCTAGGATGGAGTCCCGCATCGGGCTCTCTGCTCAACGGGAAGCCTGCTCCCCCCCCCCTTCTCTCTCTGCCTGTCTCTCTACTTGTGATCTCTCTCTCTGTCAAATAAATTAAAAATCTTCAAAATAAAAAAGGAGATCCTTGGTTAAATTCCTTTTTAGAGCCTGAAAAACCCTGACCCTCATCATAAGTTTAATGATCATGATGTCCCCTCTCTTGAGTAAAACTGGAATAATAAATTATAATTAACTAATGTTCTCACAAGACAAACTGAACCTGATGAATGGGACAGAAAACTGCGTTTCTGCGCCAAATAGAGAATATGTGCAAAGTTCCCAGGAAAACTTTGAAAAATCTGCCAGCTTCCTGTTCAATGTTGCTACCAGAGAACACAAAAGGATTTGCATAATAAATGTAACTCATATGAAAAAATAAATTTTTGATTGGATGTCGTATCTGTCAACCATTCCTATTCCATGAAAAGTTCTAAAGGAGACGGGAAAACTGCCAGCGTCAAGAGCTGACACCAGGTAACAGGCAAAACCCTTGCTCCTTTAAAAAGTGGGGATTGAGTTCTATGCCAATTTTTAAAAATCTATTTATTTGAGAGAGAGAGAGAGAGAGAGAATGAGAAAGAGCGCATGACAGAGGAAAGGTCAGAGGAAGAAACAGACTCCCCGCTAAGCAGGGAGCCAGATGCAGGACTGGATCCCAGGACTCCAGGATAATGACCTGAGCTCAAGGCAGTCCTTTAACCAAGTGAGCCACCCAGGCGCCCATGTTTTTTTTTTTTTTTTTTTTTTTAATGTCATGAATAGAGGGTTAAAATCAGGGCAGTTTCTGATATATCATTTTGTTTGGGGTAAAAATTAAAAAATAATTAACAATTAAAATAATATTTTTAAGAACAAAAACAGCATTGGCCATGAAATTGAAGACATACCTGGTTTTCAGAAGTATGTAATTCAATGGCCTCTGCAGGAGGGGGACAAGAGGCATCAGAAGGCTTGTGGGGCAGGGAGAGGAGCAAAGTACTGCAGTCGAAGGAAAAGGAAGAGAGGGAGAAAGGGGATCCAAAAATTTTAAGGCTAAAATGGGGTTGGGGAACAAGGTGGGAGGTAAGACGTAGGAAAACAATCTGTGGTAGCGGGGATGACCCAGGCTCAGAAAGATCAGGAAGAGGATCTGGGATAACGAGGAGAGGTAAAGAATGACCAGGGATAAAAGGACTACAAGAGAGAAAGGGGAGAAGATGACGGCCTGTCATCTTCAGAAGAGGGGGAAGATAGGCGACCGGAACCTGAGCGTCAGAAACATCCTTCACAGAACGTACTCTGGGGATGAAAATTTCTTTCCGCCCCACGTTTAAGCAAGGAGGAAAGTTTCTCCGGGGTGTCTGGGGACTCACTTGGGAAAATTATCACCCTCTTTCTTTACACTCACCTTCCCGAAGAAAGCCGCAACGCAACGATGGCGTGACCGGAAGTGCTATTTTCCTTCGTTTAGCAGAAGCCTTGCTTCCGCCGCCACGCCCCCTTTGCCAGGCAACTTCCTGTGCCTCTCTAGCAATCCCTTGCAATACTTTATCGCCCTGGCCCTCTCACCCTATCAGAAGCTGCATGGTGATGTAAACCAGCTAGGAGGGGGAATCCGTAACTTTTTACAAATCCTAGCTCTAGTCTTTCCAAGAACACATTATTTCAGCCAGCCCCAAGTACCCAAATTTGTCACTTCGCCTTGTCGATTTAGCCTTTGAATACCTTCCTAACCCTTAGTCCCTCGACTCTTGGATGTCAACAATTACGTATTTGTCATACTGCTTTACTGTTTTCTGACATAGTATGTTGGGGAAAAAAGTTCATTTTTATTAGTGGCATACTTTGATTTCAAGATTTTTAAAAATCTGAATCAGTTTTTGTCTCGGAACGGTATCCAAAGAACTACATACCGTACTCAGATTTCCAAATAAATAAGGGAAACTCATGTAGAAAGCATTCTTGTATATGTATATACCACCCCCCCCGCCCGATAATGACAACTAACAAATTTTCAATAATAAGAATAATTTTTGCTGTGGTTAAAAGTTCAGTATTGA
Organism: Meles meles; assembly: GCF_922984935.1. Lineage (NCBI taxonomy): Eukaryota > Metazoa > Chordata > Mammalia > Carnivora > Mustelidae > Meles > Meles meles. The sequence continues at coordinate 45,567,846 of NC_060087.1, read as the reverse complement.
GGGGCGCCCCGGTGGCTCAGTCGTTAAGCATCTACCCTCGGCTCAGGACATGGTCTCGGTGAGCTGGGATCTACCCCCACATTGGGCTCCCTGCTCCGGGGGAAGCCTGCTTCTCCCTCTCTCACTCCCCCTGCTATGTTCCCTCTCTCGCTGTGTCTCTTTCAAATAAATAAATAAATAAAATCATTTTTTTAAAAAGTTCAGTAATGAATTACCTATTGCCACTACCTCCAGAAAGCTCTTTTGGGCCCCAAATCTGTACCCCAGTTCTCCCTTTTTTTTGTGGTTATTTTCAGTCAATCTATAAATATATAGTGAGAATCTACCATGTACCAAATACTATTCTACACCCATGAGCTTTGCAATAGGAGCCCACAGCTTAAGGACTAAAGGTGATATATTTAAACACATAAGAGCCTGGCATAAAATAGGCGATTATCAATGTTTGTCGAATGAATAAATAACCAAAATGTGGTCATAGAAACGACAGGGGCCAGCACCAAGTCCTTACTTTTGCTGGTATTTTTATAGTTCATTTCAACGTTTTAACTCTTATTTTGTTATTCAACCAGGAGATTCTGAACAACCACGCAGTGTAAGGCTCTGTTCCTGATATTGCCTATATAAAGAAAAGTAAGATACAGTCCTGGATTTCAAGGCTATCCAAGCAGTGGGGGAAATGAACACATAAACAGCTAATAGCATTATAATGTGACAAAATAATAGGTAGAGGAGACAGTGTAGGAACTATGGCCATCCCATTGATTGGTGAATATTAAAAACCTGACATATACCTTATCTCCTGAAGGTTGCTCAATAAAGACTTGTTTAATGTTGACTAGATTATTGAATGGACTAATAAAAGTGAAGAATGGCAGTGAACTTCAACTATAGTGTGAAAGGAACAGTAATGAGTGATGAAGCTGCATGTAAGAAGAGGCCAGAGAAGGAAGGACCTCGCAAGCCACATCATGGAGTTTGAGATTAATTATAAGGAAAACAGAAATTCAAAGAAGAATTTTAAATAAGAAAGTATATGGTAATGTTTAAAACCACAATATAGAAAATGGACTGTACTGGTGCAATCTGGAGGCAGAGAAGTTGATTTAGAGGATATTACGGTAGTCAATGAATAAATACAGAAAATTAGGGGTTAATGCTATTAATAATTAACTGTATTTGTGAATTGATCTGGAAAAATTAGCCAGTGGATTATCAGAAATCCAGAGGCATTGAAACCTGATCATTTTCCCTTGACTTCCTCTATGTTCAAAATTTTGAAAAATTCATGCAACAAATATTTATCAAGCTGTTAATATGCACCAGGCTCTAAAGATAGAACCATGACCAAAATGGACAAAAATTTCTGCTCTCACAGAAACTTCATTCTTGCGGGGCAGATAATAAAATATTTAAGAAATTACATGCCAGAAAGTGACAAGTACTAAGAAGAAATAAAGCAAGTAAGTAGGATAGCAATGTACACGGGGGAGGGGGTGAAGATTGCCACATGAAAAAGCTGAGAGGGTGATATATGGATATTTATAGACTTCATCCATTTCTCTCAGTCATCAGGATCACTTAGTTCAGACCCCTCATGTTTCTCCCCAAATCCCAACTCCTTAGCATGGTATACGAAAGCCTTGGTCTCTCTCTCTCTCCAGCATCATCTCTCACCACTCAGCTTTTTCCACCCTAAGTCAAAGTCTCACACAAGTGCTTACAATTTGGAAAGTGCACTGAGATCTCAAATAATGTGTGCTTTCATTCTGCTATCTAGTATTTACCTTTCATATATCTGCTGATATTTTAACTCTTTCATTAAGACTTACTGACTCTTAATTTCACTCCTTAACCCAAACCAGATAACTGTTCCTCTTCTTTGCGTCCACCATACATCCTATTCTTATCACTTTGTTTTATTCACTCAACAAACATTTGTTGGTCAACTACTATGTGGTTGTCACTGTTCAAGGCAGTAGAGATACTTGCATAAACAAAGGAGTGGAAAAAAATCCTCACACTTTTAAAACTTACATTTTAGTGAGGAAGACCAAGCAATAAACAAAAATAGCATAATAAATATGGAACTTATAAAGCAGTAGTTTTCAACTCTGTGTGCCCATTAAAACCACATGTATTATTTTGTATATATCATATATTATAATAAATATATAAAGAATAATTTTAAACAGTTACCCAAACTGACAGAAAATCATATACAATAAAAACTTTCCATGTTATATATAGCCCCTAGTCACCTAGTGAATTTCTTAGTTATTCTTTCAAAGATATTTTATACATATGCGAGCATACACATGTATATATATTTTTTACGTTTTTACCAAACAATAGCATATAATACAAACTATTTTACACCAAGAATTTTTTTACTTAACTACATATATGTAGGCATGTGTTTCATCTTGTTACATAAAGAGATTCATCATTTCTTAAAATTACATATAATAAATTACTTTTTTGGTATGAACAATACTATGAGTACTAACACACGCATAGATTCATGTAACCACACCACAGTCAGGATACAGAACAATCCCTTAACCCCCAAAAGTCTCTCTGTTTTAGTCACACAGTCTTCCTTGCCCAAAAACCCTTGCAAAGACTCCTGTTTTCTTTCAATCTAGTTTCTACTTTTCTAAAATGTCCTATATATGGAAACAGAATAAGTAACCTTTTGAGACAGGCTTCTTTTACCTAGGATAACACCTTTGAGATTTATCCAAGTTGTTACATGTATCAATTGCTCATTAGTTTTTATTTCTGAATAGTATTTCATTGTATAGGTATATCACAATTTGTTTATCCACTCACCAATTGAAACACTTGGGCAATTTCCACTTTTGGAGATGATGAGTTAAAAGACTATAACATTTATATATGCAGGTTTTTGTATGAACATAGTCTTAATATCTCAAAAGAAAGGCCTAGGAATAGGATTGCTCATAAATGGTTATGGTATCTGGATGTCTAACTTTATAAGAAACTTCCAAAATGTCTTCCAAAGTGGATGAACCATTTTGCATGTGTGAGTGAATGAGTGAGAGTACGAGAGAGTGAGTGAGAACTACCAGCAATGTGTGAGTTCTAGCTGCTTCACACTCTTGCCAGCACTTGGTATTCTTCATACTTTTTTAAAAAAGTGTTTATTTATGTAATTTCTACACCCAACATGGGGCTTGAACTCACAAGCTCAAGATCAAGAGTCACATTCTCTTCCAGCAGGGCCAGGCAGGCACCCATTCATACTTCTCTTAATGGTAATTATTCAAATAGGTATGTGGTAGATAGAATCTCTGTGGCTTTAATGTGCGCACTATTTGTTAAAAGGATTATTTTTTTCTCCATTGAAACTGCACCTTTGTAAAAAATCAACTCACTGTATTTGTACTGGTGTATTTCTAAATACACTATTCTTTTCCACTAATATATATGTCCTCCTTTTACCAATACCACACTGTCTTGATCACTATAGTTTCAAAGTCAATTTTAATTTCAAGTAGTGTGATTCCTTCAAATTTATTCTTCTTTTTCAAAAGTAGTTATTCTAATTCCTTTGATTTTCCTATATGTTATGGAATCAGCTTTTCTATAACTACAAAAAATCTTGTGATTTTGGTGGAAATTGTGTTAATTCTAGATTAATTTAGGGATATCGGTCATCTTAGTATGTAGATCCTAAAAATCCATGAATACTAGATGTCTTTCCATTTCTTTAGATCTTCCTAGATTTCTTGAATCAGTGCTTTGTCGTTTTCAACATGCAGATCTTGTTTATTTTTTGCTAAATTCACATCTAATTGTTTCCATTCTTTGAGTTATCATAAATTGTATTGTTTTCTTCAATTTTGTTTAATTATTAGACATATTGTAAATTTTTTGTATTTCATTACTGGTTTTTAGATATATGACAGATTTTGTGTATTGACTTATATCCTGAGTTTTTGTTAAACTTACTTGATATTTCTAAGGGTTTTTGTTTTGTAGATTTCTTGGGAATTTTTTCTGGGCACTTGTGTTGTCTGCATATAAGGAAAGATTTTCCCCTTTTCAATTAGTATTAATATTGTTTCTTTTTCATAAGTAATTGCACTGTTTATGACTTCCACTGAAATGTTGAGTAGGAGTGATGAGAAGAGTCTCTTTGTTTTGTTCCAGAAATTAAAGGGAAAGCATTCAAATTTTCAGCATTAAGTAAAGCTGGAGTAGCTATAATATTAGAAAAAATTGACTTTAAAGCAGAAAATTTTATTACAAGTAAAAAAATTTATAATGATAACAGAGTACAGCCATCTATAAGATATTAAAATTACAAACACAGGTGCATATCCACCTAAAACCAGAGCCCCAAAGAAGAGAAACAGAAAGTTATAGAATTTAAGAGTGGTATGGAAAATTCAACAATAGTTGGAAACTTTAATACTCCACTTTCAGGAATGAATAGGACAACAAAGCAGAGGATCGAAGAGGAAATAGAAGATTAACCCAGCAATATAAAAAAAAAAACCTAGGATTAATAGTATACTCCCCTCTGAAAAGGCAGAATACATATTCTTTTCAAGTACACACGACACATTCCCCAGGATAGACAATATACTATGCCAGAAAATAAGCCTCAATACATTGAAAATCAACAAAACAAAAATATTGTTTCTCTGAAAAGACCAACAAAATTCATAAATCTTTAGCTAAACTGACCAAGAAAAAAGAGAAGACTCAAATTACTAAAAGGAGTAATAAGAGAGCAGTTGTTACTACAGACATTAAAGAAAGAGAAAGAAAATAAGAGAAAACTATGAATAACAGTTTGCCAATAAATTAGATAGAGTAGGTGAAATGGACATATTCCTAGAAAGAAACAAACTACTGAAACAAATTCAAGAAGCAGAAAATCAAAGTAGACCTATATAACAAGTATAGAGATTGAATTTGTAATTTAAAAAACTTCCCACAAGAAAAAATCCATGTCCAAATTCACTGATAAATTCTACCAAACTTTTAAATAACTAATTATAATCAACACCAACTCTTTACAATTTGTTACAGAAAATAGAAAAGAAACATTCTCCAAATTCTGTAAGGCTTGTATTTTCCTGCTAACAAAAGGAGAAAAAAGCATGACAAGAAAAGAATACTACAGACCTTTATGCCAAAATTCTCAGCTAAATACTATCAAACCAAACCCACTGGCATATGTAAAGAATTACACTCCATAACCAAGTGGAATATATCCAATAAATGCTAAGTTGGTATAACATCTGAAAATCTATTAAAGTAAAGCACCATATCAATAAAATAAAGGACAAAATCAAACAATCATTTGGGCAGACACAGAAAAAAAAAAACTTGACAAAATCCCATACTCTTTCATGATAAAAAAAACAAGAACAACATCCTACTAGGAATAGAATGAAGCCTCCTGACCCTACCTCATACTATATACTAAAATTACCACAAAGTGAATCATAGGCCTAAATATAAGTGCTGAAACTATACAAATCTTGGGAGAAAAATAGGAGTAACTACAAGTTAGGCAAAGCCCTCTTAGATATGATACAAATGTCCAAATAACAAAATAAAAAACTAGTAGGTAAATTTGGAATTTTCCAAATTAAAATCTTTCATGCGTCAATGGATACCATCAAGAAGATGACCCTGCAATTGCACTGCTAGGTATTTACCCCAAAGATACAGATGTAGTGAAAAGAAGGGCCATCTGTACCCCAATGTTTATTGCAGCAATGGCTACGGTTGCCAAACTGTGGAAAGAACCCAGATGCCCTTCAACGGATGAATGGATAAGGAAGATGTGGTCCATATACACAATGGAGTATTATGCCTCCATCAGAAAGGATGAATACCCAACTTTTGTAGCAACATGGACAGGACTGGAAGAGATTATGCTGAGCGAAATAAGTCAAGCAGAGAGAGTCAAGTATCATATGGTCTCACTTATTTGTGGAGCATAACAAAGAACATGGAGGACATGGGAGATGGAGAGGAGAGGGAGTTGAGGGAAACTGGAAGGGGAGATAAACCATGAGAGACTATGGACTCTGAAAAACAACCAGAGGGTTTTGAAGGGGCGGGGGGGGGGGGGGGGGTGGGAGGTTGAGGAACCAGGTGGTGGGTAATAGGGAGGGCACGTACTGCATGGAGCACTGGGTGTGATGCCAAAACAATGAACACTGTTATGCTGTAAGTAAACAAATTAAAAAAAAAAGATGAAAAGAAAACACTTAAGATGGGAAAACATGTTTGTAAATCATATATCTGATGAAGGACTTGTATATGTAATATATAAAGAATTTGTACAACCCAAAAATGAATAATCCAACTTAAAAAATGGGAAATGGATCCAAATGGACATTCCTCAAATGGCCTGCGAGTACATGAAAAGATGTTCAACATCATTATGCATCAGGAAAATGCATATCAAAGCCACGAAGAGAAAAATGATAAATATAACCTAGTCAGTCATTCAGACTGTACATCAGCCCTGCCTCAGGGACCCAAAGATTGAGTTTTAGGGAAAGATTATGGTAATAAAAGCAGAATACAAAATAAAAGGAACCATAACAGTTCCTTGACGATGGGATCTGAGATAATTCTGAGATAATTTTGATAATGATCAAGGTGAGAAAAACTGGAGGTATAAAAAATTGCCCTAGGTTTATTCAAAGCCATTTAGGTAGAATTTGGCAAGGACTAACATGTCTGAACAGTGAGAGCAGAATTAAAGGAATATTCCTTTTTAATTGTTATTTTACTTCTTGGTTGCTGAGGTCTGGGAAACATGAAATATTGGTAATTGGCAGAAAAAATAATAAACTCAGAAAGAAATCATGTATTTAAAAGTAGTTTTTAATTTATTATGTAGCCAAAAAAAGATGAAAAAGAGGAAGTCATTATTTTTTTCCTGATCAAAGTCATAAATCATCCACAGATAAAAGCCATGTTATATCTGAAGGAACAAAAATAATGATGACATCTTATTTCTCCTTGGAAACAATGCACGCAAGACAGTGAAGAAACATTTTTAACATACCAAAAGAAAAAATCAAGGTAAAAATCTATATCTGACAAGAATCTTTTGAAAGTCAAAGTAAAATAAAGACATTTTTTCAGACTTACAAAAGCTGAAATAATTTATTATTGGCAGACCTGTACTATAAGAAATGTTAAAGAAAGTGCTTCATGCAGAAGGAAAATGATAGCAAATAAAAATATGTATCTATAGAAAGGAATGAAGAGGTCCAAATATGGTGTGATATTGCTATTTATAATAAATACATATTTGGTCTTTTTCTGCTATTCCTGGCACATATTTTCTAAAATCCTTATAAATTCTTAAGAGCCATAGGGACATCCTTTATTATACTATTTGGTCTTTTGTCCTCAGTTTCTGAAATAGCTTCAGAGCATAGAGGTCAAGTGGATGTCTTTTGTTATTCAAAACAAACCCCTTTCAACAACAACTGAAAATATGTTAATGACTTTTGGAAAGCTTCTAAGGATGGAGGCTGGTTGCCAGGGGAACCAAGCCTGAAAACAGGGTTGGAAATTTCAGTTCTATCTATCCTCCCCAACTTGCAGGAAAGGGAGAGGGGCTGGAGATTGAATTCAATCACTTACAGCCAAAGATTTCATCCATCATGCTTATGTAATAAAGCCTTGATGAAAACCCAAATGAATGGGTTCAGAGAACTTTCAGGTTGGTAAATATTGGGAGATGTGAGAATTGTGTGCTGGGAGAGAGCATGGAAACTCTGTCCTATGTATCTCTTCCATTTGTTTCTTCCTGCGTTATATTTTATATTTTTATATATTTATAAATAAATATTTATATGTTTTATAATAAACCTGTAATCTAGTGAGTAAATGTTTTCCTAAGTTATGTGAGCTGGTTTAGAAAATTAATTAAACTCAAGGAGGGGATCATGCGAAACCCTGATTCCTAATCAGTTGGTCAGAAGCATAGGTAACAACTTGGACTTGCTATTGGTGTCTGAAGTTATGGGGGCAGTTTTGTGGGATTGAGCCTTTAACTTGTGGAATTAAATTTTAGGAAACTCAACTGGTAAAAAATTGTTTGGTATGGGGAAATGCCTCCCTACACACACACACACTCACACACACACACACACACACACACACAAACACACATCTGGTGTTAGAAATGAAATTGTATTATAGTAGAGTACTGAGAGTGGAGGAGGCATACAGAAGGGTGTTTTTCCTCTAGAAATGGCAACAAAATGGATAAGAAAGTGTTTTTTCTTATTTAAGACTTTTAAAAAGAAAATTGCTTAAACAAAAATAATAATATGTATTGTAAGTTTTATAACATATATAAAAGTAAAATGTATACAATAATGGAATAAAGGTCAAGAGGCAAGAATGGGTAATCTATTTTAAAGATCTTATATTGTACCCAAACTGGCATAGTATTACTTGAAGGTAGACTACAGTAAGTTAAGGATGCATGCCATAACTACTGTGTATTTACCCCAAAGATACAGACATAGTGAAAAGAAGGGCCATCTGTACACCCAATGTTCAGAGCAGCAATGACCACAGTCGCCAAACTGTGGAAAGAGCCAAGATGCCCTTCAACAGATGAATGGATAAAGAAGATATGGTCCATATATACAATGGAGTATTATGCCTCCATCAGAAAGGATGAATACCCAACTTTTGTATTAACCTGGATGGGACTGGAGGAGATTATGCTGAGTGAAATAAGTTGAGCAGAGACAGTCAATTATCATATGGTTTCACTTACTTGTGGAGCATAAGGAATAACATGGAGGACATTGGGAGATGGAGAGAAGTGAGTTAGGGGAAATCAGAGGGGGAGACAAACCATGAGTGACTGTGGACTCTGAGAAACTGTGAGTGTGGATTCTGAGGGTTTTGGAGGGGAGGGGGGTGAGGGGTTGGAAGAACCTGGTGGTGGGTATTATGGAGGGCAAGTATTGCATGGAACACTGGGTGTGGTGCATAAACAATGAATCTTGGAACACTGAAAAAACAAAATTAAATTAAAAAGAAATAAAGATGTATGCCATAAATCCAAGACTGACCACTAAATAAAAAATTAAAAAGTTATAGGTAGTAAGCTGGCAACAGGGATAAAATGGATTCAGAAAAATACTTGACTAAGGGAAAAGAAGGCAGAAAAAGAGAGAAAAAGAAACAGAGAACAAACAGGACAAATAAAAGATAGAAAAATACTAGATTCAAACCAAATCATATCAATAATGACAAAATATTACTAGTTTGGACATTCCGGTTTAATGTCATAGATTGGCAGATCAGATAAAAATGAAACAACTATCTGCTGCATATAAGAGGTACACTCCACTTTTAAAAACAAATAGAATAAAAATTAAAGTTTTGATAAAAATATACCATGTTAACTCTAGTGTAAAGAAGAGACAAAGTAGATTTTAAGGCAAAGAATACTATCACATTACAATAATGATATTTAATAATGATAAATTAGTCAATTAGATAAAAGAACATAACAATTGTGTTTATCTACCTAATAACAAAGCATTAGAACACAGGAGGAAAACCTGTTAGAACTGTTGTGTTAGGATAAAATCCAGTCCTCCTCCTGTGTTTCTCCTTTATTCTCACAGTACTACCACACCCATAACACTTCTGACACCAGATGTGTGGGGGGTTTTCTCAATTAAGCAATTCTGCTACACCAGCTGGGTGTCCTGTGATTTAACTCCATCCAATTCGGTTCTTACACTACCTGATCCACAGGTTAAGAACTCAGGCCTATAAGACCTCTGCTTCTGACTAATGGATTATAAATCTGAAGCTCAAATCTTTGGATTTGATAAATTTGCTACAGTGACTCAGAAGACTCAGGGAAACACTTAGGTTTACCAGTTTATTTTTTAAAAATTTTTATTTTTTTATTTGAAAGAGAGAGAGAGAGAGAGAGAGAGAGCACGCATGAACAAGGAGGTGGTGAGTGTCAGAGGGACAAGCAGACTCCCCACTGAGCAAGGAGCCTGATGTGGGGCTTGACCCCTGACCCCAAGATCATGACTTAAGCTGAAGGCTGCCATTTAACCAACTGAACCACCCAGACACCTCTATTTACCAGATTATTAAAGAATATGATTGAAGATACAGAGGAACAGTCAGATGAAGAGATACATAGGATTAGGTCTAGGACGGTCCTGAGCACCAGAACTTCTATCCACATGGAGTTAGGGTGCATCATCCTCTTGCTATGTGGATGTGTTCACCAACCTAGAAGCTCTTTGAATCCCATACTTACTGGGATTTTATGGAGACTTCCTCACATAGGCATGGTCAATTATTAACTCCATTTCCAGCCGTTGTCCCCTTTTCTGGAAGATGGGGATGGGGTGGGTAGGGCTGAAAACTCCAAGCTCCTAATCTTAGCTTGGACTTTCTGGTGACCAATCAGCATCCAGGATCCCACCTAGAGCTGCCTCACTGGAACAAAAGATGCGCCTAGTGTTGCAGGATTGCAGGGTTCTTGTTTCAAGGAGTCCAAGAATGAATCTCATGGACACAAAAGGGTGAAGTGAAGTGTAAGTTTATTAAGTAAAAGTGAGATCAGAAATGAAAGAAAAAACTCTATCGAGTGAAAGGGGTCCTGAAGTGACCTTTAGTGGTTTTCTTTTATTGAAAACTGACTGGGAAGCTTGTGGCCTTGAGATTCTTGTGCCATCAACGTTTGTTCCTTTATCTCTTGTTCTGCTCTGTCTCAGCATCTCCACCTGCCAGGAGTAGTTCCAGAGCCTAGTCAGAGGACTCAGGGGCATCCTCTCTCTTCTGCTTATACCTTAACCCCTTCCTTATTCATGGGACAGGACTTGTGGGCAGAAAGGGCTACTCTGGGATTGTGAAGGGTGACTAATTGAATACTTTTTAATCAGTCAGAGATAGGGATAGTGCAAGTCTCCAAGAATCTGGAAGCAAGGCTTCAGGACCTTGAGGGGCTGGCTGCTGCTGCCGAGATCAGGTTCCTTTCAAACATTAAGGAACTAAGGCAGCCGCAAGTTCCTTGAAGGTTACACTCTGCATGCTTCAGGTATCTATCAGTGGGCTGCAAGCTGTAAGGAGATTTTAATTTAAACTACCTCTCTTTTGCCTTTGTTTCCCACATCACTAGTCCTTTTATCACTTGAGAATTTGAGAGGGTTTCAGGAGCCCTGTGTCTGCAACCAGGGTCAAAGAGAAAATATTATAACAAAAGATGTTCCTGGTACTCTTCTCACGTAGGAATTTATAAGGATTTTAGGAGCTCTGTCCAAGAAACTGGGGACTGAGACCAATATATATTTTTTTCTATTATCTCACAACTGCAAAGTGAAATAATCAAATCTAGAATTATAGTCAAGGACATCAATACTCTTCCCATATCTGATACAAAATGTAAGCAGAAAATCATCAAGGATATGAAGCAGACTTGAACAACACAATCAACCAGCTAGACTTGATTGACACTTATAGAACACTCTACTGAGCAAAAGTAGAATATACGTTCTTCTCAAGTACACATGAACACTTAACAACATGAATCATATTCTGTGGAATAAAAACAAGTCCCAATAGAGGTGCCTAGGTGACACAGAGAGAGAATTAACCCCAAAATAAGCAGAAGAAAGAGAATAATAAGGATCAAAGTAGAAACTGATGAGAGAGAAAAAATTAAAACAATGGAAGATCAATGAACCCAAAATCTGGTTCTATGATATCAATAAAAATTGATAAATCTCTAATCAAAGTGAAGAAGAAAAAAAATTCAATGACTATTTCTATCTAAATGGGGTAGCAGCTACTGAGTTTTGACTTTTTCCACCAGGGAGTGCAAACATCATTTTATTGGTGCTTCAAATTGTGAAGAGAAATTGCAATTTCTCATTTTTATGGGAAATCTGATTTTTTAAATGTTGGCCATCAAATCGAAAATTTTCAGCATTATGAGGGCCAAACACAACCCATCCATAGGCTTCCATGCACCATGTAATTATGGGGTAAACATTTTAAGTAGAAGTTGAGAACTGAGATACTTCATTTCTTACACAAAATTACTAGAAATTAATTCTAGCTGTAATGTTTAATTATTGCATAATTAAATAATTTAATACACTGGCATCTTGTTTTATCTCGTCTCAATCTCATAGTTTTCAATCTTGGGGGCATAAATTACCTCGAGAGCTTCTAAAAAATTAATTAATTAAATTTTTAAATTAAAATTAATTTAATTAACATATAGTGTATTAGTCATGATTCATCAGTTGCATATAACACCAAATGCTCATTACATCAAGTTCCCTGACTTGGGGAGCTTTTAAAAATATGAAAGACTAGGGGCACCTGGGTGGCTCAGTGAGTTAAGCCTCTGCATTCGGTTCAGGTCATGATCTCAGGGTCTGGAATCGAGTCCCTCATCAGGGTCTTTGCTCAGCAGGGAGCCTGCCCCGCCCCCGCGCCTGCTTCTCTGTCTGCTTGTGATCTCTTTCTGTCAAATAAATAAATAAAATCTTTAAAAATATGAAAGACTAGGCATGCCTGACTAACTCAGTCAGTAGACTGTGCCACTCTTGATCTCAGGGTTTTAAGTTCAAGCCCTACATTGGGTATAGAGAATACTTAGAAATACAAACCATTAAAAAAGTTTAAGAAATATTAAAGACTAGATCACACCCCCAGAGATTCTAATTTGACTTCTCTGAGGTACAGTGGGGTAATTGGATTTTTGTAAAGTATTTAGGTGTTTCTAACTTGTAGATAAAGTACATGTGACATAGAATGAAATAAGAATGAGGACAAATTCCCTATTGAATATCCGGGAAAAGGAGGATATGATTTGCTCAAGGGAAACTCAATTTTCATTGCTTCTCTTTAGTCACAAACAAATCTCTTTGAGGGTGATTCTACAACTTGTGCTCAAATAAGTGGTCTACACTTACCTACTTGATGACAACCAAACATTGCTTCATTCATTCTGTCCATTCATTCAATGTTTTGTACTCTGCATTTAAATCCTGGAATTCAAAGAAAATAAGATATAATTCCTTGGCTTTTACATGCCATTATCTAGTAAAGGGAGTGAACATGTTAAAAAAAATCTTCCTTTTTATAATCTACTGTGTCCTCACTAGGCCAGATGGACATCATGGATATATTCAGAACATTCCATCCCAAAGCAATGGAATACACATTCTTCTCTAGTGCACATGAAACATTCTCCAGAACAGATCACATCCTAGGTCACAAATCAGGTCTCCACTGGTACCAAAAGATTTGGATCATTCCCTGTGTATTTCCAGACCACAATGCTTTGAAACTAGAACTCAACCACAAGAGGAAAATTGGAAAAAAAACTCAAATAAACGGAGACTAAAGAGCATCCTACTAAAGAATGAATGGGGCGACCAGGAAATTAAAGAGAAATTGAAAAAGTTCATGGAAACAAATGAAAATGAAAACACAACTGTTCAAAATCTGTGGGACACAGCAAAGGCAGTCCTGAGAAGAAAGTTTACAGCAATACAAGCCTTTCTCAAGAAACAAGAAAGGTCTCAAATAAACAACTTAACACTACACCTAAAGGAGCTGGAGAAAGAACAGCAAATAAAGTCTAAACCCAGCAGGAGAAGAGAAATAATAAAGAGCAGAGCAGAAATCAATGAAATACAAACCAAAGAACACAGGGCAAATCAATGAAACAAGGAGCTAGGTCTTTGAAAGAATTAATAAGATTGATAAACTTCTGGCCAGAATCATCAAAAAGAAAAAAGAAAAGACCCAAATTAATAAAATCTTGAGTGAAGGAGAAGAGATCACAACCAGCACTGAAGAAATACAAATAATTGTAAGAACATGTTATAAGCAACTATACACCAACAAATTTGACAATCCAGAGAAATGGATTCACTTCTAGAGACATATATACTACCAAAACTGAACTAGAAGGAAACAGAAAATCTGAACAGACCCATAACCAGTAAGGAGATTGAAGCAGTCATCAAAAATCTTCCAAGAAACAAGAGCCCAGGGCCAGACGGCTTCCCAGGGGAATTCTACCAAACATTTAAAGAAGAATTAATACCTATTCTTCTGAACCTGTTCCAAAAGAAAAACTTCCAAACTCATTTTATGAAGCCAGCATTACCTCGATCCCCAAACCAGACATAGACCCCATCAAAAAGAGTACTGCTGACCAATATCCCTGATAAACATGGATGCAAAAATTCTCACCAAAATACTACCCAATAGGATCCAACAGTACATTAAAAGGATTATTCACCATGACCAGACGAGTTATTTGTATGTGTTTCACTTAGAACTTGTATATTCTACCCCTATGTGTCCCAGTTGTTCTTTAGATCACCTTTTCCTTGGTCTGCCTTCAGGTTGTTTGTCTGCCTTCACTCCAAGAGCCAGCCATGTCTGCTGACCTTTAAGACTCTACACTTTAGGGCCATGGTGTGGGCACGGACTTGTGCTAGTTTTCTGTGGGCAGGGCCTGCCTCACTGGGCTGAGGCAAACTTAAACAAGAAGGGCAGTTGGGTTAGAGTGCAGGGGTATGGACCTTGGTATTAACAACAACCATTGTCAGTGAACCAATTCCTTTTAAGCAATCTCTGGTACTGTTGCTTTGAGAACACTTACTGTTATACTCTTGATATCATTTTTGCACTCCTAATTTCATATCAGCATCTGTTGTCTGAAAATCTCAATCTGTGAGAACGGTTATTATTGCAGGAGATGAGATTTGGACAGCTTCAGGATTCATTTTGAAGGTAGAGCTGACAGAGTTTGCCAATGTGTCTTATATGCCATGTAAGGCAAATACTTATTAATATTTATTTTAATTAAATATGCAGTAAATATTAGTACTCTTTATCAATTTTAAATATGGGAAATTCTGTGCAATGGGAAGTGTCACATTTCCTTGCTCTCTTGAAGTTAAGCATAGCTATGCTTCTCTCTCTTATAAATGAAATATAAAAAGAGGTAAAAACTATCACTTATTTTGGGAACAATTTAGAACTGATGAATGTTTCTTCAAGTTTTCCTCTTCCTGGTGCTCTAACTGGTGAAGATTTAGAAGTTGTAACCTCCATTATCCCATGTCCCTAAGTAAGGATAATATAGAGAAAATACTCCTTCTGATCCATGAAAAGCATGTACAATGAGCAAGAAATAAATGTCAAACCACTCAGATTTTTCTGTATTTTATTACAACAACCTAATCTTGCTTAGCCTGACTAAAATAGCTACTCATACTGGAAGTGGAATGTTACAAAAACAAAACCCATAAAAGCCTAAAATATATGGCATTGACTTAGCAGTCAGATGGTAGATGGTGAGAAAAAGTTCTTTGGAAACTCAGAGGAGTTAAAAAAATTTGTTTCTGTTCACACATTTGATAAATAGCAAAGCTGAATTTGAATGCAATTTTATTTGACTCCAGAATCTATGCCATTTACCATTTTGTATAGCCTTTGATTTGGGGCTGAGGTGGTGGATAGTTAGCTTATCTTTAGTTGATGCATTTACTCTTTCAGTAAATATTATTTGTAGTATTACTGGGTATGTTCTAGTCATTGTGCAGAGTGGGCATAGGAATACATACATTAATAAGTCAATTTTTGGTCATGTTGCGTTTGAACTGACTTTGGGACTGTGGAGTAGAATGGTCCATAAGAATTCATTACAAATTCAAAATCTTTCATGGTTATAGGACTAATCAGATGATCATATTATGTATATTATCTTGGTTGAGTTTTAGCAAGTTATAATTTTTGAGGGTTATTTCTTCTTTTAAGTCATCAAATTTATTAGTATGAAGTTGTTTATAATATTCCCTATTACGTTTTTAATTATGTAGGATCTATAATACATCCTCTTTCATTCCTGGTGATTTGTGTATTTTTTCATTTTATTTTTGCTCTTCTAGTGAAAGGATTATTAATGTTACTGATTTTTTTCAAAAAATTTCCCTTTGTTAATACTTACATTGTGTATTTTTTCTGTTTTCACTATAATCAACCTATGTCATTGAATTTGAACTTTCTTATACATAGCAGCATGCAGTTAGATTTTTTTTTGTTTTTGTTTTTTTTTATTTATTTATTTACAGCATAACAGTGTTCATTGTTTTGGCATCACACCCAGTGCTCCATGCAGTATGTGCCCTCCCTATTACCCACCACCTGGTTCCTCAACCTCCCACCAGACCGCCCCTTCAAAACCCTCTGGTTGTTTTTCAGAGTCCATAGTCTCTCATGGTTCATCTCCCCTTCCAGTTTCCCTCAACTCCCTCTCCTCTCTATCTCCCCATATCCTCCATGTTCTTTGTTATACTTCACAAATAAGTGAGACCATATGATACTTGACTCTCTCTGCTTGACTTATTTCGCTCAGCATAATCTCTTCCAGTCCCGTCCATGTTGCTACAAAAGTTGGGTATTCATCCCTTCTGATGGAGGAGGTGGAGGGATAGATAAAACAGGTGAAGAGGATCAAAGAGTATGGTTTTCCAGTTAATTTTCTTAGAGAATTTACTTATTTATTTGATAGAGAGGGAAAGATGGAGAGTACACAAGCAAGGGGAGCAGTAGGCAGAGGGAGAGAGAAAAGCAGTTTTCCTGCTTGAGCAGGGAGCCTGATGCAGGGCTCAATCCCAGGACACTGGGATCATTACCTCAGCCAAAGGCAGATGCTTAACCAACTGAGCCACCCAGGTACCCCCAGTTTTCCAGTTATAAAATAAATAACACACAGTGATGTAATGTACAGCATAGGGAATATAGTAAAAAAAAAAGGTACAGATGTGAAATTTAGAAAAATAAGTAGTATGATGGCTAGATCTTTGAGCAGAATCTTTGCCAGCAAAGTTTTTGTTAATTTGGTTTTGGAACTCAGAGTTTTTAAAATAGTGAAAAGAACGTGCAGTACTAGGAAAATCTGGAAGATGTTGTCAGTTGACTTTAAAGCAAAAACCTGGAGTTTCTATCAGTCATTGTTTTCAATGAAGTTCTTCAGTTTTGGGGAGGGAGAAAAAAAATCGGTGCAAGTCCAGCTAAGCAACAGTTCAAGATGAAATGCAGAATGAAGACGTTGTGCTTTCCACACTGCTGCCATGGCACTGGAACATACACTGTTGTAATTTGAGTCTGTTTTTGGACAAACAGTATGAAGTCTCTTTCTCTAGGATCTTCTCTGAGGGAATTCTTAGTACTTCTTGAAATTACTGTTGTAAATCTGTGTCAGAACTACCTCACCGGTTTTGATCTTTTAAATAAAGCATAGGGATATTTAGTTCATCATGTGTCTCCTTGGCAGTGTCTCTTGACGTCATACCTGGATGGTTGGTCACAGTGCCTGTCCTCTGGCACCTGCAGCATCTATATAGCTTGCTAGGTAGTATCACCTTCTAGATTATGTGGGAGTTCTCTACTTATATGGAAATGATGTGCTTTGGGAGGCTGTCTAACTAGTATCATGGTGAACTAGGTTAACATCCTTTTAAATTCCAGCTCAGCTATTTAAAAATAGCTGGGTGGACTTGGGCTTAGAAAAGCTTTTTAATTTGTCTGTCTCAGAAACAGGGTAAAATTAATACCTACCTCATAACATTATTGTGAAAATTAAATAAGGCCCATTTAAAATACTTCCATCACTCATAAATACTACATAAGCATGCAGTCAATTTGAACTATTACTTTTGTTTCACTAGACTCTTAGAAAAGTTTGGGACTGTGTGTGTTTTCAATTTTGTACCCCAAGAATCTAGCACAATGTCTAGCCCATTGCTCATAATAATTTCTTTGTTACCTGAACTATGCAACAGAAATAAAGATACTGATGCTTGAATTTTTAAACCAACAGAAAAGGAAGTTTTCATTCAAATTCATTAAAATAAATTTAATTTTTAAAAAATGTATATGTGAATTGTACAATGTAGCCCATGCACACACCATCCAGCCTAATAAATTAAACTATGATTATGCTAAAGTTTTGTGGTCTTTGAGTCATTATTATGGTTCTGTAAATTTTTTTAGTAACTCAGTGTGAGACTTTATTCGCTGAAAAGCAAACAAAACACACACCCAGAGCAGAAGCATGAGCCATGGAGTATACATGTTCAAGTTCCTTCCTGAAGCAATGCATCTTAATTTCATTGTTTTTTGAATTTTTTTTAGTATAGTTGACACACAACATTACATTAGTTTCAAGTGTACAACATAGTGATTCGAAAGTTTACACATCATGTTATGCTTACGACAATGTTATTACAATATCATTGACTGTATTCTTTAGGTTATGCCTCTTATATCCATGAATTATTTATTCCATAACTGGAAATACTCATCTTCCACTCTCCTTCACCCATTTAGCCCTTTCCCTTCACCCCCCTCTGCTTTGGCAACCATTACTTTGTTCTCTAAATTTATAGGTCTGATTCTGCTTTTTGTTTCTTTACTCATTCATTCTTTTTAGATTCCTCATATGAGTGAAATCATACGGAATTTGTCTTTCCTAATCCAAGACAATGCATTTTTAAGAGTGAGTTCAAAGCAATGACATTTAACAATCATTTCCACTAAGAAACCAGTTCAGTCACCAAAGCTGAATTTGGCAGCTTTGCCACCTGAAGATTCGGTCAGCCTAAACTAGAATGCAGTGGTCCAGTTGCAACTAAACTGTGTTTAAAAGAAAACCTACCAGCTTTATCCTTTTATTTCAGTGTATATTCTCAATCAACACTAGGAATTATCCCACATATTTTAGAAGGACAAAAAATGAAAATGTAGAAAATAAAAATAGAAGGTCATGTTTCTTTATATTTATTTAATTAACAGAATGCAATATTTTTCACACCTATTATTTTGTCTGGGAGTCTGACAAGTTTAGTTTTCTTCCCTGAATTTCACTGTAACCAATAACAGCATAGTCTTCTCACCTTCCTTTTAATTGTATTTATTTAGTGTTGAATATATCACACATTCATACAACTTAAGATTTTAAAGTAACAAAGGGTACATATTTAATCCTTTATTAAAAGTACAGTGAAAAAGAAACTGCAGTGAAATAATTACCAGTTGTAAATATTAATTTCAATTTGTTTCCACCTAAATCAAATCTAAATATGTCCATAAATACGGCCATTCCAAAAGTACTGCCATACAGTCCCTAGTATATGGTGTTTATTTATGACACAAGTAACTTTGAAAACAAAGTGATACAAATTAACAAAACACTGTAGATTTCTAATCTATCTAGATATCTAATCTATCTAATCTAATCAGGCTAAATTTCACCTGATATTTAAAATTCCATGCAATTCCATGCAAACTATAGTAATGTAGAGTTTATCCAATGCATATGCATGTATGAGTTTGTATGTACTCTTAGAACAAAGGCGATTTCAAGTGGTGAGGTATAAAAAATTTCAAAATACCTAAAACATAGAAATTGAAACTCTAGAGCCAATTCAGTAAATTAATCTTTAGAAGACAGCTTAATATGATTTTTTCAATTAGTGAAGTTCTTTTTAATCAAAATTTATCATTTAAAAAATACACATTTACAACCTGATGACTGTAGAGAAAATTTGCATTACTTTTGACAAAGTCAGTCACCATAACTGTAAAAAGCAGTTTGGTTAACTCAACAGTCTATGATCAGTTGTAAGTACTAAGTCCTGGGACTTGCTTTTTTTTGAGTAAGTCCCAGAGATTGCTTTAATCCAAGTATGCATCTCTTCAGGGCTATCAGCCTGCACACAGAAAGTTCAAAATAATGTTACACTTTCAAAGAGTTTGTCCCTCATCATTACATTGCTCTGTCTACATTCCTGTACTTCATGATCTTCTTTAAGTGGTATTATCAGAGAGTTTCCTTTACCAGTTTAGCTTTGAAGTAGCCTATTGTGTTTTCATCCAATTGAAAAAAATATCTTCTCTTCCAGTTGCTTCATCACCATTCCTTGCTTAATACAATATCCAGCATTAATAATTGCACTATCTGAAGGAGGTTTAGGAGTAAAGAAGACTGCTTCATGACCACATCAAATTATTTGTCAGTACTTTCACCATACTTATGTACTTCTTAGGGAGTTAGAGTAATGATGGTTATACCACCAATGCCAGTTTTCCAAGATGCTTGCTTCTTCCTACATTCACCTTGTTGACTTAGGTTATCAGAATGATGCTTTGAATCTGACTGCTTTGTTACTGTAATTTTATAGCTTAGTTCAACACATTTACTCATTCCACTAGATTCTGCTTGTAAGGATATACTTCCTCATCCCTGTATTCATGACAAGAAAGATTTCAGCCTTCGGTCTTAGCTTACTTGCATCACTACCTTTGAAATGTAGATAAGATTAATGGCTCCAATGTATCATGATCCAGAAGGTAGGTTCTGTGGATTACCCATGTACCATACAAAACAATCTTCTCTGGACAAAGGAAGATGGTGGTGGAGTAGGAGGTCACTTCATCCCATGAACACAGCTAAATAACTATCAAATCATCCTAAATACCCCGGAAATCAACCTGAGAATTGACAGAAAAAATTCCACACCTACAGATAAAGAAGAGTCTACATCAAAGAAGGTCCAAAGTGTGGAGACCCGTTTTAGGGGAGAAATGTATTGTGGGTGTAGCAGGGGGGAGGGAGCCCTAGTTGAGGAGAGGGCAAGAGAGAGAGAGAGGAGCACATGGGAGAACACACAAAGAGAATATTTCCCCAAAGTCATCATCTTGGAAAATAAGAAGGGCTGAAATTCACGAGTTCTTACAACAAGCAGAACTTAAAGTCTGGAGTTTCATCTTTCTTAAAAGATTTTATTTATTTATTTGCCAGAGAGAGAGAGCACACAAGCAGGGGGGAGCAGCAGGCAAAGGGAGAAGCAGACTCCCCGCAGAGCAGTGAGCCTGATGCAGAGCTTGATCCCAGGACCCCAGGATCATGATCTGAGCCAAAGGCAGCTGTTTAACAAACTGAGCCACTCAGGTGCCCCTAAAGCCTAGAGGTCAGTAAGCTTGGCTGGGATAGAGCCTGAGGTCACGGTGCTGCTCCTGGAGAGAAGGGAGGCAAACAACACAGGGCTAGACATCATGGAAACAGTAATCAAAGAATGCCTGGGGCACACATGGGTGGATTACTCACTTTTCTCATAGTGTGTCCCTGAGAGGTAGCGTTTATGGAGACAAGTCTCCAGGAAGAAAGGAGCTTTCCGGCACCATTTTCCTACCCTGTCCCTCAGCATAAACACAGAGACACTTGTGGGAAACAGTGTAGCACCAACACTGGATGCCCAATTTGCTTACACCAAACACCACCACCCTACACTCTGGCAGTACTACCATTCTTAGTCACACATGCCTCAGTTCTTCCTCCAGAAGATGAGCACAAACCACTGCCCACACCACATCTTCAAACAGAGAATTCTGCCGAGCCTTATTCTGGTGGAGATAGTATCATGTCTCATTTCACAAGCAGTCCAGAGCACACGTAATTAAAAAATCACCACAACTGGCTAAGGACCATACACTGCCCGCAGCAGGAGAAGAGAACCTCTGCAGATGACTGGCCTGAAGGAGAGACAGAACACAACAGCAGAGTGCACATCGCACAAACCAAAGACATTCCCTGAAGTGGCAAGCCCTGGGAAAGTCATAACACTTCTTCAAAGGGCATTAATTTCAGGAACTAGAAACATGATTGCCTTTTCTAAGTCAGAGAAGAAGACAGAGACCTAGACAAAATGAGAGGATGGAGGGATTTATCCCATATGAAAGAGCAAGATAGGGCCATCTTTAGAGACCTAAGTGAAACACATATAAATAACATGTCTGATGGAGAATTTAAAGCAACAATCATAAGGATACTCACTGGGCGTGAGAAAAGAATAGAAGACACGAGGGAGACCCTTATTACAGAGATAAAATGTTAAAAAAGAATTAATCAGAGATGAAGAGTGCAATAAATGAGATTGGAAACAGGCTTGATGCAAGAACAGCAGGCTGGAAGAAGGAGAGGAACAAACAAGTGACATAGAGGACAAAATAATGAAGCTAAACAAAAGAGAGAAAGAGGAATTATGCAACGTGAGAATAGACATAAGGAATTCAGTGACTCCGTCAAAGTTAATAACATTGTATTATAGAAGTCCCAGAAGAAGAAGAGAGAGAAGGGGGGAAGAAAGCTTATTTGAGGAAATGATAGCTGAAAACTTCCCTAATCTGGGGAAGGAAAGAGACATCCAGGTACAGGATGCATAGAGAACCCCCATCAAAATCAACAAAAGCAGGCCAACACCAACACATATTGTAATTAAATTTGCAAAATATAGTGATAAAGAAAGAAAAATCTTAAATGTAGCAGGACAGAAGCAGTCCTTAACTTACAAGGGAAGACCCATAAAGTTAGCTTCAGATCTCTCCACAGAAACTTGGCAAGCCAGAAGAAACTGGCATGATATATTCAAAGTGCTGAATGGGAAAAATCTGCAGGCAAGAACACTCTATCCAGCAGGGCTATCATTCAGAAGGAGAAATAAAGAGTTTCCCAGACAAACAAAAACAAAGGGAGTTTATGACCAGACCACTAAGCCAGCCCTGCAAGAAATATTAAAGGGGGCTCTTTGAGTGGGAAAGACAGGCCAAAAGTGACAAAGACAAGAAAGGATCAGAGAAATCTTGGGAAACAATGACAAAACAATAATAAAATGGCACTAAATACGTATCTATCAATAATAACTTTGAAAGCAAATGGATGAAATGCTCCAATCAAAACATATAGGGCATCAGAATGATTTTAAAAAAAAGACCCATTTGTATGCTCCCTATAAGAGACTCCTTTCAGACCTTTAGGCAAATTGCAGGTTTGTCTTTAGACAAATGCAGATTGAAAGTGAGGGGATGACCAAGGCACATGGGTGGTTCGGCCAGGTATGTGTCTACTTTTGGCTCAGGTCATGACCTCACATCCTGGCCTCTGTTTGGTGGGAAGTCTGCTCCTCCCTCCTAATCTCCTTCACTCTCTGTTTCAAATAAATAAATAAAATCATTTAAAAAAACCTGGGGGCATAGAGAACCATCTATCACATTAACGGACAACAAAAGAAAGCTGGTGTAGCCATGCTTACAACAGACAAACTAGATTTTAAACCAAAGATGGTAACAAGAGATGAAGAAGGTTACTTTATCAAAATAAAGGAGACAAAACAACAAAACAACAAGGAGACCTAACAACTGTAAATATTCATGCACCCAACATGGGAGCACCCAAATATATAAAACAATTAATGACAAACACAAAAGAAATAATTGATAAGATACAATAACAGTAGAGGACTTTAAAACACCACTTAGATCAGTAGACAGCATTGAAACACAGCATCAACAAGGAACCAATGGCTTTGAATGACACTGGACCAGACTGACTTTTTTTGTCTTGATAGAAAAGTACTGGAGCACCTGGGTGTCTCAGTCAGTTAAGTGTCTGCCTTTGGTTAAGGTCATGATATCGGGATCCTGGGGTTGAGTCCTGTGTCAGACTCCCTGCTCAGTGGGGAGTCTGCTTCTCTCTCTCTCTCTTCCCCTCTGCCCTCTGTTCCTGCTCTTTTATGCCTTGCTCTCTCTCTCTCAAGTACATAAATGAAATCTTAAAAAAAATAGGAAAAGAAAAATACTTAAAGGTTTTAATTCTCTGAATACTAAGAGTTAATATTTTATGATTACCCTTTGAAAGCAGGGTACTTGGGAGCAATTTTGAAGTTTTCAAAATCAGTATAAAGCTTATTAAATCCAACATCACTTTCACAGACTGCAAGATGACTTCCTTATAAAAGAGGAGCAGCCAGGTTTGGGGTGGGTCTGTCACTGTACTCAGCTACATTTCTGTTGGGCACAGAGTCCAGGGCCCTTCCCGCTCCATCCATGGGGGCCTTGATTCAGTGACACTTTATTTCATGTGTCCCTCGAAAAGCCCTTTCTGATGTTCCCTATCCATGCAGTCCCGTAAGGGCGATACCGTCCTCTCAGCCTGAATGCATTTATTGGAGTGCACGTGAAATAAAGAGCCATCCCCTCACAAGATGAACTTCTTATTTTCTGTGGCAGTTTCCGGCAGACATGCAGGTTGAGAACACCCGTTCCTGCATGCACAGCTATGCAGGCTGTGGCCTTCATTCTGGGACATGTACTTGAAAAACTGCTTCTGATGCATTCCATGACAGAGGTCCAAAAGGACCCGGTGTCCCACGATTTGGTTTTCACTGGGAGGGTGAGAGTCAAAGCAGTGCCCTTTCAGTCGTTTGTTCCAGAACATCCCAAAGAAGGTAGGCTTGTGGTCAGGTCCGTGCAATTCTGGGTACATGTTCTCCAAGAACACCTGAAACCCTTCCACTGGAGTTTTGCATGGAGCTGCCTCCTCTCTGTACATCCCCAAAGGGCTCCACAGGGGCGGGGGGCTGTGAAGGTCGTAGAGCTCTTTAAATTCATCCATCCACATGTCAGCTGTTCAGATGCTGCTGGCCCACAGCCTTGTTGCAGGAGTAGGGTTGAGTATACTTTTTAGTATATGTGCTGCCGAAGCGAGCACTTGAGTATACTTTTTTTAAAAAACTGACTATCCAGCCAGCCTCGAGATAACTGCAACTCCTGAAACATAGTAGCAATGTGCTTTTTGAAAGTAAAGCTTACATTTTGAAACAGTTTGAGGCTTACGGAATTACCACGAAGAGAGTAAGACAGTTCTCATATACCCCACAATCCCATTTCCTCTATTATTATCATTTTATGGTAAAGTGGCACATTGTAACAAACTGATATTGAGATGTTATCAGTAACCAAAGACTATATTCAGACTCTCTCAGCTTTTCTCTAATGTTGTTTTTGTGTTCCGAGAGCCCATGCAGGGTACGACCTCATTGTTAGTACTCTTAGTATCTTCTTAGGCTTCCCGTGGCTGTGACAGTTCTGTGGATTTCTGTGAGTTTTAGGCCCCTGGCAGTTGGAAATTTGTATCAACACTCCAAAGTTCTTTAGCTTACTCTTAGCACGGTATGTCTTTCTCCATCCCTTTACTTAAGCCTATCAGAATCGCCCTACTGAAAGTGGGAGCTTGCAGACAATATATACTGCTGCAGTTGTAAAATTCACTCTGACTTTTGATTGCTATTTAGAGACCATTTCCATTTAAAGTGGTTTCAGAAATACTTGCACTGATATCAACCATGCCTGTAGCTCTTTTCTATTCATTACAAGAGGCTCACTTTCCTGCTTTCTCTGGTTTTAATTGAACATTTTACACAAAGGCAGTTTTTTTTGTTCACTTCTTAGTGTATCAATTATAGGTACCTAAAAACATTTTAGATCTTTCCTTAGAGGTTGCATTTCGTTTCAAACTAATGTAGGGGCACCTTCAAATGACACTATTGACAGACCGAGCAGGTAACTTACACTATTTCTGCCCATTTTTCCATGACTGCCATTCTTTTCACTTACTCTCCGGCTATGTTATGACTCTCATTATTGAAACGTTTATTTGGCATTTGTCAAGAATAAGATAAATTTTATTATTTAAACAAGTTACTTTTGGGGTGCCTGGGTGGCTCATTTGGTTGAGCATCTGCCTTTGGCTCAGGTCATGATCCCGGAGTCCTGGGGTCCAGTCCCACATTGCATCGCATCTCCTTGCTTCTGACTCCCTGCCCAGTGGGAAGTCTGCTTCTCCCTCTCCTCACTGTTCCTGCTCTCTCTCAGGAACTCTCTCTCTCTCTCCTCTCTCAAATAAATAAATTTTAAAAAACATAAACAAACAAGTTACTTTTTGATCTATTAAGAAAAATTAACTTTGTTTACCTTCATGCGTTTCTTCCCTGAGGCACTTCCTTTCTTATGTAAATCCAAATTTCTGGCCTTTATCATTTCTCTTCTTCCTGAATAAAATCTTTCCATTTTTTGCAGGATAGGTCTAATGGTGACAGTTCCCTTCATTTTTCTTTGTCTGAGAGAAGAAGTCTTTATTTACTCTTCTTTACCAAATGGTTTTAACCAGATATATAAGGATGCTAGGTTGGTGAATTATTTTTCTTTTGGCACACTAAAAATGTCCCCTAATTCTCTTTTGCTTGCATGGTCACTCACACGACTTCACTGTAATTTTCCTCTTGTTCCTCAATGGGAAAGGAGGTTTCGTTCTTGGTGTGCTTGGCGTGTGTGTGTGCATGTGCGTGTGCGTGTGTGTCTTGGTCTGGCTTTCTTCCAGATTTCTTGATTATCTTTTCTTTTATTCACATCTATAGGCCACGAGGGAGCTTGCTGTCCTGTGAGCTTTCTGGGTATCTAATTCAGTGCTTGTCAGTAATTTGGAAACTTCACAGTCATCATTCTTCAACTATCTTTTCTCCTCCTTTTCCCCTTACTTCCACTTCTGGTATTCCAATTATGTCTACGTCATGTATTTTGAAATTGTTCCACAGTTTTTGGATGTTCTACTCTGCATTTTTTCATATTTTTTTTTGTTGTTGTTGTTTGTTTTTTTGTTTGTTTGTTTTTTTTTTTTTTGCGGACGACTTTGGGAAGTCCTTGTTGGCCATTCTTCAAGGTCACTGATTCTTTACCTGGGCAGGTCACAACTCCCGAGGACACTATCAAAGACATTTTTCACAGCTATTGCCGTAGTATGAATTCTGGCATTCCCTGTTCATTCTCTTTCACAGTTTCCACCTATCTACCTCCGTTACCTATCTATTATTGCATGTTGTCTGCTGATCCCATTAGAAATCTGAACATATTTATCATAGTTGTTTATCTTCCCTGTCCGATCCCTCTAGCTGCTGTGTCATATCTGAATTGGATCTATATTGCTTCGACTGTTTGCTCTTTCTGGGACTCAGATGATTCAAATGTTAGCCCATTGGCTTTCATCCCACAGCTCCCAAACTCTGTCCATGTTTGTTTGCTTGTTGCCGTTTTCCTTAACAACATATTCATTCCTGAACAACAGCATAGTCTGATCTGTCCTCAAGTTCACTGATTTCATCCTCTGTCACCTAAAGTCTACAATGGATCCCAGCCAGCAGTTTTTTATTTTCTTTATTATGTTTTTAAATATTTAATTTCCATTGGGCATGTTTCATATTATGTCTGTAACTTGGCAGAATTTGCTATCTTTTTTTAATTTCATAGTAATCCATAATTACTCCTTCAAGAAATTTTATATTGGCTACTTTAAAATTTTTGCAAGCGAGTCCTGACATCTAATTCATCACTGTTGTTGTCGGGGTTTGCCTTTTCTCATTTAAGCTTTGACTTCCCTGGCTCTACGTCTGAAGAACAATTCTTTATCCTGACCTGCACAGTCTGGGTAGTCTATGAAAAGACTCTTGATCCTTTCATAGTAAGTTGCCCTGTTTTAAGGTTCGGCCTGCCTGTTCTGGCCTACATCGGGGGGATGCAGTTCCACTGTCACCTCATCCCATGAGGTTTTGCAAAGCGTTCCTGAACCACGTTGTTCTGAGTCCACTTGATTTTCTGAAGGGTGACTGCCAGACATGCCCGTGGTAGCAGAAAAGGCTTCCATGGGCCATGGGATGTCACTAGGTGGGGGTGTGGGATTCAGGGCCTAAAGGATACAGAACATTCTGGCCTGGCCTGTGTTTCAGTCACCCAGTACCACTGGCCTTCCTGCTCTATATCTGCCAGTATACCCAGGGGAGGGGGTCGTCTACCATGACACTAGCTGCTGCTGGTGGGAGGGCTAGGAGCTGCAGGCTGGGTATTTCTCCACCACTGGGTGGAGTGTGGAGGCACCCCAAAACTAGATCGCCTTCTGGTACGAATGCCAGGCCCGGTTGCTTTCTGCCAATGAGTGGAGGGACTGCAGGCTCCTGGCCTGGATGTTTTGCTGGGCAGAATGACATGAGCCGCCAAATCCAGTTGGAACCTTTCTGTTGGCTGGAGTAGAGAGAGACGCTGGCCTTGGATCCCCTTCTGCCATGGAAGGGACACCTAGGAGACATGAAGCCCACTGGAGTCACCTGTGCAGGTGGTGAGGCAAAACTGTGGTGGTCTTGAGAAGTGCACAGGTGGGCCAGGCCTCTGAGAATCAGCTATAGTTGCTGTTTTGGGAAGGTGGATCCTGCTGTTTCCTTCATTTGGAGGGGCCCAGTGGATGGACCCGCCCCCCAGGCCAGGCCTAGTTCTTGCAAATGCTGCAGGTATTTCTCTTATGTGTCTATCTCTCCTTTATGTCACAGTTAAGCTTCCATTTTTCCTGATGTTCACCCATTGAAAGCAGACCCTGGTTTTTTTTCTTTGTTATTGTTTGTTTTGTTTTTTGTTTTTGTTCGTGTTTTTGCCGTGTCTACGTACTTTATTACTTTCTCCTTTCTTCCTTTGTTTTTCTAAGAGTATTGGCATTTCTTTGATGCCCATCGCTGAAACTCGATTTAATGCTAGATAGTGGTAGGGGCACAGGGGTGACTCACATGGTTAAGCATCTGTTTTTGGCTCAGGTCATGATCTCTGCGTCCTGGGATGGAGCCCTGCCTTGGGCTCCCAGCTCAGCAGGGAATTTGCTTCTCCCTCTCCTTCTACCTCTCTCCTTGTGCATGTTCTCTCTCTCTCTCTCTCTCTCTCTCTCTCTGTATCTCTCTGTCTCAAATGAATAAATAAAATCTTTTTTTTTAATTTTTTTTATTTATTTGACAGAGAGAGAGAGATCACAAGTAGGCAGAGAGGCAGGCAGAGAGAGAGGGAGAAGCAGGCTCCCTGCTGAGCAGAGAGCCCGATGCGGGGCTTGATCCCAGGACCCTGAGATCATGACCTGAGCCGAAGGCAGAGGCTTAACCCACTGAGCCACCCAGGCGCCCCTAAATAAAATCTTTTAAAAAAAGAAGACAAAGGTCAGGGAATTCACCATAGCATAGATATTCAAATCCTTAGGTCCTTAGGTAGAACACGTTTTCCTTTCTACCGGTTACACTCTTTTTGTGATAATTTGTTGAAATATTTCCAAGGAAATCATTTGAATTTAGAGGGTAGAAGCAGAAAGAAGTGAGTCTCCGCTATCATCCCCGCTAACCAATATTCTTGTCCGTATTTTTCTAAGTACAACTCTATGCTATGTTCCTAATCTGTCCTTTGGACATTCTTCACTAATGCCTGGCTATGATTAAAGATCCGGTTAGAACACCCTTCTCCCTCTTTCCATGCCTCTATGTTTGCCTTAAAAATGTTAGCTTTATGTACAGCTCTTTCACTTGATTTGTTATTTTTATGAACATTTTGCTCTCAACAGCGATCTATTTGCCTCAGGTTTTCTATCATTTTTGACTGAGTTCGTACGATACTAAATTCATTAAAGCAGAGTCCTTAGAATAAATGTCCCTGACTTAGCCCATGCTTCCAATCTTTTGCCTATTGCTTTTATACTTGAATGACAGAATTGATTGGAGGAAAAAAATTGTTAGGTCACACATTTTTCCTTGATGATTTGGTAGCTGTTGCTTTGTCAAAATGTGTGTTTCAAACCTCAGCATTCTACTAATACCTGGTAGGACAAGCTCCTGAAATTAATATTCTTTTGGAACATATTTCAGAGCAGGATTTGCATATTTATTTTAGACTAAAAAAAAAAAAGATGTAAAATTGATGTAGGGGTCATTTCCACTTCCACCTATGGTCGTGATGAAAGAGCCTGTTTCAGTCCTATTATCTCACAGAGAAAAACGAAAGTCTGGATAAAGGAGGAAGATAGCCAACATTGCTTAAAGGCATCAGAGAACTTCTTCTCTGCCCAGCACATCCAGGTGGAGGAAATCTGGAGAACAGAGAAGCTCTGCAGGGGAACGCAGCAATCCTGTGCTACTTTTCTCCCCTCAGGGAAGTGCTGAAGGCCAGAGTGCCCTGAGTGACAGGGCATCGTTCTATAGACAAAGCACCCACCAGGTGAGAGAAGACAGCAGCTCCCCAGAAAACTCATGGGGCTAGGGAACAAAACTCAGAGTCTGACTTACAAACAGTCAATATTTGAGAAGTCGAGGCCTTAGGAAGAAGAAAGGCAGGCAGCCCTGAGACCTGCACTGGGTGGTTTTCTCCCTGGAGGCATTCCTCCATACCTAAGCTGCATAGGACCTGAGACTATGAAGCTGAGCAGACAGCTGTTCAAAGTCTCAACAGATTTCTCAGCAGTCCCAGGGTGTAGGGAAGTAGAAAGAGGCGTGCCTGCAGAACTCACCGGAAAGAGGGCCCCCAGAAAACACCCCAGACTGTCAGTGGGGACCCCTGAAGGGCTACCTACCATCCGGCAGGGGGGAAAACCTGAGGTGGTGCAAACCTTATAAAACCCGGAGCACCCTTGAGTCAGCTCAGGCCCTGGCTGTATTGATGTCATGGCCCCTACCCTGGAGGCCTGCCAGGGAGAAGGTAAAACTTCTATGGAGGGAGACGCATCCTCCAGGAGCACTCAGCTTTTCCGTAAACAATGCCTGACACTTAATTAAACCAGCAGACTCATCAAAAACCAGATGAAGAGAAAGGAAGAGATAAACATCCCCCAGAATACCCCAATACCATACTTACTGGACACAGACTGTGAAATAGTTATGATTAATATGTTCAAGAATATGGATGAGAAACTGAGGTTTCATCGGGACACTAGAATTTCTAAATCAAATGGATACACTGAAAAATGGAAAACTAAAAACTACAATCACTGACACCATGCATTCCACATTTGAGTGTAACAGCATACCAGAACCGGCAGAAGGAGGGGGAAGACAGGGCAAACTTCAGGGAGAGGGCAAGCAGAAGGCTGGCAGGCGCACAGGTTTGTCCATGGGATCACAGAGACACAGCTTGTGCGTAGAAGGAGCAGGGCAGACGATGATTTCAGCAGCAGCTAATACCTATGCAGCCCTTGCTCGGTACCGGACACTCTGCGTGGGCTCTGCCATCATTATGCAGAGACAGACTTAGGTACCCCTTCTGGAAGGCTGCCTCTGGCCCTCGGGAGACACTTCTGCCTCCTGATCAAAAGCCCTAAAATGTTTTTATTGTGGCAAAAACGTATGTAGAGTGTGACATGGTCACTGTAATCGTCTGAAGTGTACAATTCAGGGGCATTAATTAGGTTCACAATCTTGTGCAACTATGACCACTCTTGCCAAACCGTTTACTACTGTGAACAGAAACTCTGTGCACATTGAACAATGACTCCCCCTCTACTCTTCCCACCTAGTCCCTGGTATCCTCTACTCTACTTTCAGTCTCTATGATTTGGCCCCCTAAAAATGTCTGAAAAGACATTTGAACCATCCGTCAAATCCTGAGGGATGTGTCGTTTTGTGTCGGGGTTGTTTTGCTTAACGTAAGGTTTGCAAGCTTAACCGTCTTGTAGCATGTAACCTAAAGACACTGTTCAAGTTAGAAATACCAGGTTTCCGTTTTCTTTTCAGTTGGCAAGAAAAATTGGGAACCAACCTTTGGGATCCCACTGTAGGCATGTGCACAATTCACTGCATGGCTTGTCGGCCAGACCTCGGATATTTTAGGCGTGAGTTTAGGCAATGAGCAAGTAAGGTTTCCCCTTCCCCAACAAGTCTCCCAGCAATAGATGTGTTGTTTCAGTAAATGAGTGAGTGAGGTGTTCTCAGTTCTGTGAGACAGAAGAGAATTGAAAGGCTTTTCCATCACAGACCCTTTATTTTCTATTCAAGATTAAATTAAGTGAGATAAGAAATTATCTACACCGGATTCTCAGACCCCTGATAGTGAAGTTTCTTTTCTTAGTAGATGAATTGCTTCAAGATCAGAGCAGAGAAATTATACTCTCTCGTCTAACTCTCATCAGAGAAACCCGGCCATCTCCTGTGGAAAGGAAAACAAACAAAACACATTTTTACCCCCAGGGTCAGTGATGGTGGGACTCAACCTATTCACCGTTTCTCTCACATTAGGGAAATCCTTTCTGATATACATCCAATATAATCGACAGAGACAGCACTCAGCCACCACACTGCTTCTCCTTTCTCGTTTGGGTATCTGAAGGGTTTGCTTCATCTATTTCAAGACAGATTTTATAACTAATAGGCAAGCACGGAACTATCAACGGAATAATTAGTAGCATTAATAATGACAGGGCATCCTCCTGTGTCCTTGCTCTTACTCACCTACAGTATCTACTGTGAGCAGGTATGCTTCTTACCTTCAGTGCCTGGACTTTCTACGAAGAGCTGAGTAGGTCTACAGTAAGTTTTCAGAGGAAAGAGGGAATGTCACATGGCAACAACAGGCGAAACAGGCGAAACAACGACAGGCGAGTCTGCAGGATTATGAAGTCTCAACCAAGTGTCTCATGACATACGAAAACACTGATTGAAATTTAATGGAATACTAAACATTAAATATCTAGTCCAAAGACTAGATCCCGAGTTGTTTTAATAATGGGAATTTCCCTCTTCCTGGTACTCTTCAAAACAGACTCACACACCAACAACTCGTCAGCCTACAAATGGCGTTGAGTCACACGCATCTAACTAACTAGAGAACAGAGCATCCAGTTTGGCAGGATTCTCATGTCAGGAAACACAGTCCTTTAAGGATGGACACTAAGGACGGAGGAGAACCGAGTCAGACCCTTCTGGCTTGGGGTAAAACACGGTAGGGGAGTAAAGTCAGCATAACGAAGAACAACTCTTTGCCTTTGTGAGTGGCAACCGATTACTGGCGTGAAGTGGAGAATGGGGCATCAGAAAGGTCTTCCGGGAACTTCCTCTGATGTTCTGGCAGGACATCATCAGGCCTCTGATGTCACGACAGAGGCACGTGGGACCAACTGCACATCAGAGGCATTCTTTGTAAACTGTGGTCGGACGTACTGGCAACACGGCCAGGGTGGCTGCTACCTCCGAGTATGGTAAGATTGCTGAGTCTCTAAGCCACTTTCCCTACTGGTGTGTTAGGCCTTGAAGTCTTCTTGTGTCAGTGCATGGCTGAGCTCGTGTGATCCCACATGTCACTCTGGATCAGGCTGTGCAGCATGGGCAGCAGGGATAGTGTGGGGCAGTGTATTTGTTTACAAGAGCTGCCATAACCAAATGTCCCCCACTGGGTGGCTTTAAGAACAAAGGTTTATTTTCTTACAGTTCCAGAGTTAGGAAGGCCAAGATCAAGGTCCCTATATGGTTGGTTTCCCCCGGAGCCTCTCTTCTTGGCTTGCACATGGACACCGTCTTGCTGCCTCTTCACATGCCGTCTGTCTGGGTTCACACACCCCTGGTCTCTTTCCGTGTGTCCTAATCTTCTCTTCTCACAAGGACACCGGTCAGATGGGAGTAGGGACCACCCTCACAGCTTCATTTCAACCTGAGCATAACGTATTCAAAAGCCCAATCTTTGAGTACGGCCATATTCTGAGGTACTGGGGGTTAAAGTTTTAATATAGGAACCTTGCAGGCACGCAATTCAGCCCATAACAGGCAGGATCAGGTGTCTACTCTGTCAGTCCCATTTGTGCCACCATCTCCCATCATCAGAGATGTGGCCAGAATTAAAAGTGTGTCCCCTTCCTGACATGCAATATGTCTTGTACTATGCTGAGGAAAGAGCGGGCCCCTTGCACATGTTTATTTGGGTACATTTTATTTTGTATATATGTGTCTATATATATAAAATAACAACCTAGCATTAATATCTCCATGATGTCACATAATTATTATTTGTGTGCCTCCTTGAATGTTACTATAACTGTTTTTGGTTCTGGTTGACAATCATCAATGGTGAAGTTTCAATGTTCTTCATATTCCCCATAATTGTGTGCAAATTTTTCTGAAAATAACGATATTGCCTCCTTAGCTTTGGTTTTATAGTTCTGTTCTCACCTAGTATGTGGACCATTGGATGAATAATTTCCCAGAGTGTGTGGTGTGGACACTGTAGGCTATAGAGACTGCCTTAGAATGGAGTACATTTTCCCCAGTTTAAACTCAAATGAGGCTATTTTCTCCATGCATACTCCGAGGCTTGGTTTTTTTTTTTCCATTTTATTTATTTTTTCAGCGTAACAGTATTGTTTTTGCACAACACCCAGTGCTCCATGCAAAACGTGCCCTCCCCATTACCCACCACCTGTTCCCCCAACCTCCCACCCCTGACCCTTCAAAACCCTCAGGTTGTTTTTCAGAGTCCATAGTCTCTTATGGTTCGCCTCCCCTTCCAAATTTTTTTTTAATAAACATATAATGTATTTTTCAGACATTTCAGTCATGACTGATTTTGCTGTCATGTACTTTACTATAGTCGTGGTATCTGAGCAATAATGAAGCTGCTGAATTATTGTAATTTCAGCCTCTGTGTTTCTTCGTACCTGCCCTGTATCCTTGCACTTCCACCCCAGGATGTACGTTCGAGTATGGATTTATCTCCACTTATCTATGGAAACTGAGACACAGAGTGGTTAAAGAAATTTAACAAAGGAAATATTTTGAAATGCTAGACCCTGAATTTGAACCCCAGCTTTTTTGGTCACTTCTACTAGTCAGTTTTTGGTTGCTGTTAATAGAAAACTCCGTTAATAGCACAGGGATTAATTGGAGAGTTAGAGGCTTTTAAATATTGTCCTTATAGGGCCTGGAGATGTAAGTGTATTCATGGCCTCCCAGAATGATTACATATGTCAGAATTGGCCGCTAAAGGGAACTGTCACTGCTGCCACCATTGAGGAGTGGAAAAATCAGTATATTTTCAGTGCAACTGTTGGCTTAGGCATAGTGTGTATTAGTTGCCTACCTAAAGGCAGGAAAGTCTACCAGAGTTATTATCTCAGTGACGGTACTTCTTCAACTGGATCCATAGCTCCAAATCAAGCCTGCCTTACTCCACATCTCTCTACATTTAAAGTGGCTTTAAAGTAAATCTGATCAGTGTGCATCAGACTGACAACAGTAAAAGTATCAGCAACCTTAGGAGTAAAACTCTAGGAAATGGAGACTTAAGCTTTAAAATAGAGAGACAAGTTTATGATCAGAGCTCAAAGATATCCTGAGAGAACCAATATAAGGCATCCAACACAGTCTTCTGAACTCTGTGTTCACTAGTGCCTTGATATTTTCCTGCTCTTCTTTTAGCCCATCTAATACTACTATTCCTTAATCCTGGATGAAACTTAGAACTTGGCTTGTACTCTAGGCTGCTTGATGATGCTGGTGTATGTTGGGGAAAAAAGGGAATCTCCAAACCCAGAATACTATATTATGGTTTTTTTATGTATTTATGTGTTATGGTTTTGTTTAATTGGAATTCTTAAAATATAATTTTACAACTCCCAAGTCAGCCACTTTCCTATACTCCAAAAGTTTGTTCTATATCTTCCCCCATTCCTCGTTTTTCTTATTGCAATCTTCCCTCAAAATCTCCACACAGTTATCTCTTACTTCAGGAAGAAAACATAATTCCTCATAAAAGAACTCAACTGAATTATTCTTTCTCTCTTAAATTATCTATATTTCCATTCTCTGAAGATAATATAAGACTTTGTCCTCTTCCTCCATTTGTGATTTATACTCACCAAATCTCCCAATTCCTTTCTTGATATATAATTGATGCTACAAGCCAGTATGGCCTTAGAATTTTTTGTCCATGTTTGAACACCAAGTCCACTATTTTCTAGCTATGTAACCTTGGATAATTCACTCAGCCTCTCTAAACATCCATTTCTTATCTGTAAAAGAGAGTGATTTAAGATTACCTTCTTCACAGAATGTTAGGGAAAATAAAATGAGAGAACCCATAGAAAATAATTGAAATATTACCTGCTACTAAAAAACACTCAACAAAGTGAGTTATCATCAAATAGATGCAGTTTAATTGTAATGTACCCGATGAGAACGTGGATACCTTTTGAAAAAAGGTGGATAACTTCTCTAATCATATTGGTGTTGACAGTACTGAGACTACTTATGGAAAAATGCAATAAGTCAAATGAGTATTTTATTTTCTAATTTTATTATCCCTGTTATCATTGTAAACAATGTTAATGTTTCTCTCTCTTGGGTGGACCTGCCCCTGTGTTGAGACCCAAGGACGATGGCTTGTGAGGACATCCTGTCACTATTTCTCATTTTTTTCTTTAAGGTTTTAGAAGTGAAAAATCCTCTGTTCTCTAACAGAGATATTATTAAATAGTAGTCAGGTTAACATGCTCATGATCAATTCAGTTGACCCAGGTGAATCAAACATCCCAAGTCTTTGCTGCTTCCTTGCTAGTGCTAATCTTATGTGAACACAACTGCCTAAACCTTGCTTGATAAATTCTCCCAGAGACATTTTATTAAGTCTATCCAAGGTCTACAGAA
This sequence comes from Meles meles, assembly GCF_922984935.1. NCBI lineage: Eukaryota > Metazoa > Chordata > Mammalia > Carnivora > Mustelidae > Meles > Meles meles. The sequence goes on along the minus strand of NC_060087.1, from coordinate 45,531,436 downwards.
TGCCCAAGAAAGGCTCCAGCACGTGTGTGGAGTATTGTCCAAGGGTCTCTGCACATTCAACCTCTCAGTTCTTCCTATTCATTGTGAATAAACATGAATACTCTCTTTATGTGACAATAAATAATTAAACTATTACCAGAGGGGGAAAAAATAAAGGGGTTTGATATCTAATGGCTTGGAAACAGCACAGAACTAGTAACATAGTGGCAGCCCTAGACCAAAACCATGAAGGGTCCAGGTCTGTTAGATACAGAACATTTTTTCTAATCCTAAACTCTGGAGAACAATATTACTAAGTTATAAATCAGTCACCAATTTGTGAAGTATTTTGATTCATTTGATTTATTTAATATCCAACTTTATGACCTTATCTTGTACTTTGCAAATTGTATTTTCTCAAGATCTTTTTTTTTTTTCTATTTCAGTTTTATCTAAATTAAGATAATTTACAAACCAGCTCTTCCAGGCTTTGGCTCAAATGTTACAAACTCTCACTGAGGGTGAGATTCTACTGATTAGTGTCTATGGACTTTGTACATCTCAGGGGTCTTAATCAATTTAATAAGGCTGACATCCACAGCCCCATGTCATTACCACTAACTGAGGAAGGTTCCAACATGACATTTATTTGTTCTTGGACAAACCAGTACCAGCAATAGCAGCAGTGAGCAGGGTTCCAAGCCTCCAGAATGGGTCAAGAAAGTCTGTGGACCCAGGGTGTAACCGGGGGTGGGGGTGGGGCTCTTGGTGAGTGTGGCAGGATACAGTTGGTTAGAATACAAGTGATCTGAATCCAGTGCTTGCCTGTGTGATTCACCACAGCATTTTAGGGTAGCCATTATTCAAGCACCTGCACAAAAGCTGTAAGTTGGGCAGCTTTACTGGGCCTAAGTTTTCCTTTGGCATTCCTTCCACACATACAGCCACAGTGCTTAACATGAAAACAAGTTAAAACCCCAACTTTACACCACAGAAGCCATCAGCAAGAGTTACAAGGTTATGGGGCAGGTGGGGGGGGGGCTCTGGAAAAAGGAAAAATCAAAAAGCCTCTGGGATTCAAATTAATGAGTGATCTTATGTCGCATTTCCTAGGTTCAGCTACAACTTCATGTATTTCATGAGTGCCTCTCTAGGCACTAATGTGTTCCTTTGGTTGCTGGGTTTCTGGGTAGTTAACCCATCTCCTGCCTCCATTTGTTCAATATCAATTCCCGTTTTTACTTGGATCTTTGAGTAGAATTGTAAATCAGGTGTGCCAGTCTAGGTTTAATCATTACACCGTCAAATTTCTCCCCCAGATCGTGTGAACCAAAATGAATGGAAAATTTCGTTTTACAAATCCTACTTTTGGACTTAGCCCATGGCTGAGAACTAAGGAGGCCGAGCGTACGGATGGCAGCGAGGGGTCAATCCACGCCCCGCGTTGGGTCGGCGGTGGAGGAGTCGGAAGTGGTTGGGGTTTGGGGGAGGAGATCCGCTCACACAGAAGAGGAGAGGGTTGATCCGCCATATCTGCTGCTGCTGCCGCAGTTGCGAATGCAGTGTTGGGGGACTTAGCTGCCACTGCGCTGCCGCTAAGGTTCGCGTCGCTCCCCCTTGGCACTTCGCTCTTGCAGCCTTACCCCGTGGCGGCGTAGCCCGCTCTTTGTGGCGTGTTAACCCCGCTCCCTCCCCGTCACCCATCAGGTCCTCAGACCATGGATCCGGGCAGCAGCAGCAGCGACTCAGCGCCCGACTGCTGGGACCAGGTGGACATGGAAGCTCCGGGTTCGGCCCCGAGCGGAGACCGAGCCTCCTCGGCGGTTGCCGAGGCCCAGCAGGAGCATCTCAGCTCGGCCTTCAGCCGTCAGCTCAACGTCAATGCCAAACCCTTCGTGCCTAACGTACACGCCGCGGAGTTCGTGCCGTCCTTTCTGCGGGGCCCGGCCCAGCTGCAAACCCCCCCGACCGACATCACCAGCATCGATGAAACCTGCACCGGCGCGGGCGACCTTCAAGGTAAAAAGCTGGGACGGGGGGCACCTGTGGAACATTCTAAAGAGGAACAGTTAGTGTTGCATGAAGGTTCCAATTCAGCCGTTACCATGGAACTTTCAGAACCTGTTGTAGAAAATGGAGAGGTGGAGATGATCCTAGAAGAGTCATGGGAGCACAATAAAGAAGTAAGTGAAGCTGAGCCAGGGGGTAGTTCCTTGGGAGATTCAGGGCCCCCAGAAGAAAGTGGCCAGGAAATGATGGAAAAAGAGGAAATGAGAAAATCTAAATCTGTGTTCGTGCCCTCAGGTGCTCCTAAAAAAGAACACGTAAATGTGGTGTTCATTGGGCATGTAGATGCTGGAAAGTCAACCATTGGAGGACAAATAATGTTTTTGACAGGAATGGTTGACAAAAGGACACTTGAGAAATATGAGAGAGAAGCTAAAGAAAAAAACAGAGAAACTTGGTATTTGTCCTGGGCCTTAGATACAAATCAGGAAGAACGAGACAAGGGTAAAACAGTAGAAGTGGGTCGTGCCTATTTTGAAACAGAAAAGAAACATTTCACCATTTTAGATGCTCCTGGCCACAAGAGTTTTGTCCCAAATATGATTGGTGGTGCTTCTCAAGCTGATCTGGCTGTACTAGTAATCTCTGCCAGGAAAGGAGAATTTGAAACTGGATTTGAGAAAGGTGGACAGACAAGAGAACATGCGATGTTGGCAAAAACAGCAGGGGTAAAACATTTAGTAGTGCTTATTAATAAGATGGATGATCCCACAGTTAATTGGAGCAGCGAGAGATATGAAGAATGTAAAGAAAAACTGGTGCCCTTTTTGAAAAAAGTTGGCTTTAGTCCCAAAAAGGACATTCACTTTATGCCCTGCTCTGGGCTGACAGGGGCAAATATTAAAGAGCAATCAGAATTTTGCCCTTGGTACACTGGACTACCATTTATTCCGTATTTGGATAATATGCCAAACTTCAACAGATCAATTGATGGACCAATTAGACTGCCGATTGTGGATAAGTACAAGGATATGGGTACTGTGGTCCTGGGAAAGCTCGAATCAGGATCCATTTTTAAGGGCCAGCAGCTTGTGATGATGCCAAACAAACACAATGTGGAAGTTCTTGGAATTCTTTCTGATGATGCTGAAACTGATTATGTAGCCCCAGGTGAAAATCTTAAAATCAGACTGAAGGGAATTGAAGAAGAAGAGATTCTTCCAGGATTCATACTTTGTGACCCTAATAATCTGTGCCATTCTGGACGTACCTTTGACGTTCAGATAGTGATTATTGAGCACAAGTCCATCATCTGCCCAGGCTATAATGCAGTGCTGCACATTCATACTTGTATTGAGGAAGTTGAGATAACAGCCTTAATCTCCTTGGTAGACAAAAAGTCAGGAGAGAAAAGTAAGACACGGCCCCGCTTCGTGAAACAAGATCAAGTATGCATTGCCCGTTTAAGGACAGCAGGGACTATCTGCCTTGAAACATTCAAAGATTTTCCTCAGATGGGTCGTTTTACTTTAAGAGATGAGGGTAAGACCATTGCGATTGGAAAAGTTCTGAAACTGGTCCCAGAGAAGGACTAAGCCGTTTTCTTGATGCCCCTGCACAATACTGTGAGAATTGACTACAAAAGTTCACCACTCTCTTATTAACTGCCCATTGACAGACTTTTCTTCATCTTTTGCAAAGAGAAAATTCACAGCAAAAATCCGTGTTTTGTCAGCTTTCTCATGTTGAGATCTTAGTTATGTCACTGTTGAATTGACCCACAACTTTCCTCCTCCTATGCCATTTTGCTTCCGTGGACAGAACCCGTGATAGCTTTGTAAGTGATGTGGGTGTAATTGTCTATAACAATGAAAAATTAATATATTTTTTAATTTTTCATTTTCCCTTAGGATATTTAGACAACCCTTGTTCCACGCAGATCAATCAGAGTGTGTCAATGTGTGTGTACATGTTAAAAAGACAACTAACATGTCAATAAAATATTCCATTTAAAACTCTTCTTGGTATCTGAAATGCTTTTGAATATTTTTAAAAATTCGTACATAATGGTCTTCAATTAGCTTTTTTACTTTCTCAGGTCATTGAACACATCTTGTTACTTGGGGTTTTAAAAACTGTCCTCCACTCACTGTTTTAAATGAGGCTTTTACAAACAATGCACAGGTTTGTATTAAAAGATTTTTCATTTGGAAAAAGAATCTATCTGAGGGCTCTTCCCAGCGAACTTTGCTTTCTCTATCCAATTCGAATCAATAAAGGAGCTCTTCTGTTTCCCCACTTGTGATCTGAAGAAGCATTTCCACATTACAAATATACCTGGGGATTCAGACTCTATGTTGACTAAACTCTTATCCACACACCTTTGCTTTGTTTACCATGAGACTTGTGATGTGGGATACCACACAGTAAGGGGCATGACGGTTGAGAAGATACATGCTTTCAATAGGGCTGTAAGTCATTTACTGAAAAATAAGTGTTAGTGTGGGCCCTGAGCTGGGAAATGAGCCCATTCCGCCCTTGTATTCTTCTGTGCTTGGAGTTGGTAGGAACCATGAAAGTTCATTTTTACAATCGGATCACAACCCACACTTGAGTCAGAGATACTAGACTTGTCTCTGTACTGTGTATTAAGGAAAACACTTGGCTCTCCATCTTGAGATGGCTACTTCGATTGCTGGGACAGTGGCTTTATAACCTGCATAACTATCAAAAGCTGCAAGAGCTTTCAGTCTTGGTAAGTTGGTAGTGACCCAATGTAAACAAACACCTGCCCAGTGGTGGGCAGGGCCAGTTCCTCACACTCATGGGCTGGTTGGATGGGGGTGGAGACTGGCTACCAGAACAACCTGGGCCCATGCTTAGGCAAAGACCGTGTCCCCTTCTTCATGGTCCCTTGGTCTGTGTACCCACAGACCTCCAGGATTTCTAACCTGTCAAGAGATAGCCACAGGTCTTATCAGATCATTAATAGCATGGTTCTGTGAATCATCCATCAAAGATCTTCAGGGGCACCCACATAGGAAATAAGGATTTTTCTTTTGTCCTACGTCAGCTAACCTAATCCACAGGGATATAGCTCATACTGCCTTGGACCCAGACCTTTCATAATAGAATATCAGTGGCAAGCGTTTCATCTTTATTTCAGATTCCTTCTCTTGCCTCTATGCTCTGAATTTTGTACAAAATACAGAACAATTCAGTGTCTGCTAGAAGTGTTACCCTGCAGCCCCTTAAAATTATTTCTGGTGCTACATCAACCTCATTTTTCTCACAAATTTAGTAATTGTGAAATAATTAGGATTATTGTAGATATCTTTCACTAATAGACCAAAGTCACAAGGCAGGACAGAACTTTTTTTCCATCCAATTAGGATGATTTCTCCTCAAAAACTGGCTCCTTAATGTCTTTCTCAATAGCCAGTTGCATAGCAAATTCTCCACCAGGAGCTCTGAACTCTCTCTCTGTGTGTGTGTGTGTGTTTGTGTGTGTGTGTGTGTGTGTGTGTGTGTGTGTGTACACACCTTCAGAGACCAGGACATAAACCTCTGGAAATAGATGTCAGAAACTACTTCTTTTCATTTCAGTGAGAAACAGATCATCCAGGTGATTGGAGACACCAGACTGGCTCTTTAGGAAACTGGATATAAAATCATGGTAACATTTCTTTCTAACTTCCTAAATGCCTTCCTTTCTAGTTCTTAATATCTGGTGGTCTCCAATACTGCAAACATGGGGCTGTTCACAAACACACTAATTTTCCCTAGTGCGTACCGAGCTGTGTCCTTTCAGAGGTTCCCTACTGCCTCCATTTCAGGCCAGTTTAATTTAACTGTCTTCAGAGCTTCATCTGGCAACCAAGATAATGTAGAATCTCCCCAAGTCAGGCTGCATGCATTGATACATGGTGAACCTCCTGCTTAAGGCTTTCTCAATAAATGTCAACCCATTGGCTCTTGGCAGCTTTTCTCCCAAGCCTCTTCCTTTATTTCTCTGGTCATTATGGGACAAATCTGAAATTCAGGGAAAGGGGCCAACTTATTCTGTATTTCAGCAGAGACCCAAAAAAGAAAGAAAAGAGAAGGTTTGGATTGGGTAGAAGTTAGCAGACCTCCCACATTACTCACTTTGAGCATCTTTCTCTGGTACCCAGAACAAATTGCCAGTGCTTTTACTACTTACTATGGTTACTGTTCCTGTCTTCAAAAGACAAATCCTTTCTCAAAATAGACACTCCTTTCACAATGTCTTGATTCTGGTGTACTGCAGTGTAAGAGCCTGCTTTTTATAAAGTTTACTTATAAACATTTCACAGTTCAAATATTCAATTCATTTTAGTTAAAATGGGCTGTTTGGTAGCAGGGAGATGGTTAGTTACCATTTCATGACCATTAAAAAAGAAACTCTAACGACCAAAGAAGTTCTGCCAAAACCTGAGCATTTGAACATGTTCACATTAATCCAGATTTTATGTTTGAGAGGGTTCTTTTTATATTTTCTGGTGAGATTATTGGTATATTTTCATTTCTTCTAGTTTTTAGTTACAATATCTGCTTAACTTACCCTTAAAAATATTGTATGGTTTCTTTTATAAGTTAGGGACAAAAGGTTCAGGCTCTAAGAATCAGCCATCAATAAAAAGGAGTTCAGCAAAGCCCCTTATTTTCTGCAGACTCATATTAAGCAACCAGAATTTACATACACAGAAAATTTGGAGACGTTTCTCAGCCATCTAATGAAGTTATTTCTTTGACTGCTGAACTTCTAAAGCATATGCAGAGAATATTGAGGCCTGTCCCCCAGTTTTAGCACGAGAGGGCAAAAGCAAACAAAAAGACTTGCCCATGGTCAGGCTGCTGTACACAATCGAGTCACTGTATCTCTCACTTGATACAATATGAATCCAATATGTATCCACTTAAAGCTCTTTTTTCACATTTGGAACTTCCTAAAAACTTCCTAAAGTCTCTAACAGAGACTTGGATGAATTATCTCCTCCAGAGACTGCTTTTACTAGCTCTACCAGTGACTTTTGCCACACTAATAAATTCACAGAAGACTGCATGGTCACATGGCAAGTGACTAAGACCCCAAATGTCTTCTGACAGTCCCTGGATTAAAGGTCAGTGTTTGATTTCTACCTTTGTATTTCTTTTGGCACCTTGCTTTAACTGGTGTTCGTGTAACCTATATTATTTAGCTTTCTAAACTGCTTTAGCTTCTTTTGCCAGTTTGGTAGGGTATATGTGTATAGGTAAAATTAAATGTATTAATACAATTTTTAAATATCTAAAGACTTAGCTCTGAGTGGTGCTAATGACAAAATGCTCTATCCCCATCCGTGTTCCTCAGTGCATGCTAAGCCAAAAAGAACTGTGATCTTAAATAGTAGATGAGCTGCAACCATGCATTTCACACATTTAAGAAGGGCACACATGGGACACCTGGGTGGCTCAGTTGGTTAAGCCTCTGCCTTTGACTCAGATCATGATCCCAGGGATGGAGCCTCGCATGGGGGTCCCTGCTAAGTGGGGAGTTTGCTTCTCCCTCTGCCCCGCCCCCCGCCCCCACAGCTTACGCTCTCTCTCTCTGACAAATAAATAAATAAAAATCTCATAAAAAGGGGGGGCACACAGAAGGTTTGAAGGGCAGGAGATACCTCTAAGGAGACCCTTAAAGGATGGTGATTCAGGATGGATGAGAGGTGGCTTCATGAGATCCTGGTGGTGAGTAAAACATTGCAGTGTTCAAGAAGAACTGTTTGCCTCTATGGATGGTACAGTATTCAAGGCCTGGAGGGAAGTTGGAAGCCTGAGAAATCTGAGAAATTTCATAGCAGAATCTGAACTGGGCCTGCAGGTAGTTGAGGGGGAGGTGTTGAATGCACATTAGATTCATTCTGTAAGACAAAAAGGTCAAAACTGCTGGAAATACTGGCAGCAAGAAAGCCAACTCTGAGGATGGTGACATTGCCAAGATCCCCAGGTATAAGTGTCAGGCTCCACACTATCTACCAATGCCTGACTGAGTTAGTAGAATCCAAGATAACACATGACCTGGATGTGCAGATTGCTAATAGCTGCAATGAAGGGCAAGATCTGCTCTAGGTCACCCTAATGCCTCCACCTCTGCCAGAAGACTCCATCATTAGAGAAGGAGCCAGCATAAAAATATGTCTGCTTCTGCCTAGGAGATAGTGGACCTCTTTTTCTTTCCCTGCTCGTGTTTCAGAAAGTGATCTTGGTAAGCCAGAGAAAGAACTATGGCCCATGGCAGAAGGGTAAAGTAATGTGCTGTGAAGACACTAATATGACCCCCCAAACAAGCCACCTCACCCTCTCTTCTGAGTCTCCGGTCCCTCATGCATAACATGGAAATAGTGCTGGCTGCCCATGTTGTGGGATTGTTGTGAGACCTGAACAAGGTAGAAGTTACCAAAGTCCTGGAAATAGTATGTGGCTCAATGCTTGTGAGTTTATTCCCCTCAGGGCATAGTCAATCCTTATCCTTGACTATGTTTTCAACCTAACCAACTCTGCTTTTTCTCACTGGATTTGTTGATTGCTAACCCAATAACTTTTCCTAACAATGCCCTGTGGTAAGAAAAACTGATTTTTTTTTTAAAAGAAGCAGTATGTCCGGTCCAGGGGGAAGGCTCAGAATTTCTCCAATCCAGTCATATCTATCCTATTCCCCTTTGCCAGGTGATGGTTCTTTCCAGCCTCCCTTACATCTGAGTGTGGCCATGTGGCCCAGGTCTGCCCAATGAAGTATATGTAGAATGTATAGGGGATTTATATAGAAAAGGCTGTTTCTTAATGAAAAGGGTAGATGTGAGCAAAGGTGGTGGTATTTGGAATGTGATAGAAATACCTGGAGTTGTTGCAGCCATGTTGTGACAAGCACATGGTCATAGAGTCAACCTTCTGAAAGTGGCTGAGTAGGAGGTTAGAAGCTTTGGAATCCTGGCATTTTTGATCAGCTGAACCAATGCAAGTGTACTTCTGTACTTCTTATTCTGAGTCGGGGAGTGGGGATGGTAAGGCCCTGTTTATTTATACCGTTGTCTCTAAACTTTAGCTGCATAGTAAATTAATTGAAAATAGCTTTTAGAAATACCAGTGTCCTGGCAGCATACTCAGAAATTCTGGTTAATTAGTCTACCTTGGGGCACCTGGGTGGCTCAGTCAGTTAAGTGTCTGCCTTTGGCTCAGGTCATGATCCCAGTGTCCTAGGATAGAGCCCAGCATAGGGCTCCCTGCTCAATGAGGAGCCTGATTCTCCCTCTTTCTCTGCCACTCCCTCTGCTTGTGCTCTCTCCCTCTCTGTCAAAAAAATAAAAAAAAATTCTTAAAAAAATAGTCTACATTGTGGCTCTGGACATTAAAAAAACCTTTCTGTTATCAACAGTGTGAGATACATGACAAGATATAATATAAAGAAACCATGTCAGTCTCACACAGCTTCAACAATTAAGAATTCTTGGATCTATACTCCCACATTCTTCTCTACCCACAGGTTATTTTGAAGCCAATCCTAAACATCATATCACTTAATAAACAATAATTTCAGTATGTATCTCTAAAAGATATATACACTTTAAAATTATAAGCACAATGACATTATTGCATTTTAAAAAGTAGTTATAATTGTGGGGCACCTGGGTGGCTCAGTGGGTTAAACCTCTGCCTTCAGCTCAGGTGATGATCTCAGGGTCCTGGGATTGAGGCCCGCATCAGGCTCTCTGACCAGCGGGGAGCTTGCTTCCCCCTCTCTGCCTGCCTCTCTGCCTACTTGTGATCTCTATCTGTCAAACAAATAAATAAAATGTTTTAAAAAATTTAAAAAAAATTTTAAAAAGTAGTTATAATTGTTAAATATCTTCAAATATTCATCCCTAGCTTAACATTTTCCAATTGTTTCATACATAGTTTTTCTCTCTTTCTTGACTTTTTTTTTGTAGTTGGCATACAATGTTGTATTAGTTTCAGGTGTACAGCATAGTGATTCAACAATTCTGTGCATTACTCAGTGCTCGCCACAATAAGTGTAGCCACCATCTGTCACCATACAATGTTATTACAATATTATTCACTCTATTCCCTATGCTGTACTTTTCATCTCCAAGACTCAATTATTTTGTGACTAGAAGTTTGTACCTTTTAGTCCCCTTCACTTATTTCACCTGTCCTTCAAGTCCCTCCCTTCTGGCAACCACCAGTTTGTTCTCTGTACTTATGATTCTGTTTTTGTTTTTTGTTGGTTTGTTTTTTAGATTCCACATAAAAGTTAAGTAATATGGTATTCATCTTTCTCTGTCTAACTTACTTCACTTAGCATTATACTCTCTAGGTCCACCCATATTGTCATGAATGGAAAGATCCCATTTATTTTTTATGGCTGAGTGATGATATTCCTTTGTATATATATGTATACCACATCTTTTTTTTTAAAAGATTTTATTTATTTCTTTGACAGAGAGAGAGATCACAAGCAGGCAGAGAGGCAGGCAGAGAGAGAGGAGGAAGCAGGCTCCCTGCTGAGCAGCGAGCCCGATGCGGGGCTCGATCCCAGGACCCTGAGATCATGACCTGAGCCGAAGGCAGCGGCTTAATCCACTGAGCCACCCAGGCGCCCCTGTATACCACATCTTTATCCATTCATCCACCAATGGACATTTATGTGTCTCCAGATAGAAGCACACAGCACTACCTATGAGATATTATTGTCAAAAAGAAGAAGAAAAATCTAACTTGAACCTAATAGAGGCTCTGTCTCTGATTTTAAATCAGATTTCATAAGTCAGTCAGAGAGCAACAAATACCATATGATTTCACTCACATGTGAAATTTAAGAAACAAAACAAATGAACAAAGGGGGGAAAAGAGAGACACAAACCATTAAACAGATTCTTAACTATAGAGAGCAAACTGTTGGTTATGGGATGGAGGATAGATGAAATGGATGACGGCGATTAAAGAGTACACTTATCTTGGGGAGCACCAGGTGATGTATAGAATTGTTGAATCACTGTGTTGTACACCTGAAAGTAATTTAGCACTGTATGTTAACAATCAGTGGAATTAAAATTTAAAAACTTAATAAAAAAGAAAATAAGATTTCAAATATTTATTTAAAAATAAACAAATATTTATTTTAGCTCAGGATCCAGTTTACTTTCATGCATTATAATTTGTTAATATTGCCTATTAGGTCACTTTCAATCTCTGGCTGTTCCTTTCTCTCTCTCTCTCTCTCTCTCTCTTTTTTTTTTTTTTTAGATTTTTATTTATTTATTTGACAGCAAAGATCACAAGTAGGCAGAGAGGCAGGCAGAGAGTCTCTCTCTCTCTCTTTCAGTTTATTTGCTGATGAATTTAGGTCCTTTACTCTCTAGAGTTTCATAGATTTTCCTGGCATCCTCCCTTTGTCATTGTTTAACATATATCTGTATGTCTCCTGACTTACCTATAAATTGGTTGTTAGAGACAGAGCCTTTATTAGATCCAAGTTGGTTTTTTTTCTTCTTCCTTTTTTTTCTTTTAGCAAGAATACCTCACGAGTAGTGCTGTGTATTTCCATCTGGAGACACATAATGTCTGGTTGTCTCTTTTTTTATGATGTTAGCAGACACCGATGATTATCACCTAGATCTAGTATTTCATTACAGATTATAGAATGAAGTAATTTTATTTATCTTTCTCATTTATTAGCCAGAATACTTCTCTAAAGAGAATCTTCTCCACGTTAATTATTTGGTAACACAGTAGATACACAAATGGAAGGATCGTTATTTGCTTTTTTCCTTCTATTTATCAGCTTCAAATTATGAATTTATTCCCTAGTACTTTGAAAGGTTATCACAGGGCATATTTTCAGAATCACTATGAACGCAATATTTAAATGCACTTAATGTATTTAAATCTACTTAATTACTGTTCTTATAGATGCTCAAGCTGATGCATTTTTAGGCATATAGACTTTTCAGATTTGCTCTTGAATCCTTTTTACATGATCACTGTAGTCCTTCCTCCATTCCGGTACATCAAGTTGTTCTCAGCTCACCTTATACATTTCCTAAAATTAACTAATTCATCACATAATCTTGATGTATTTTTAAATGGAAAATGCTTATTAGAGAGCAAAATTATGGTGCATGGCTGCATGTTACCAGATTCATCACAGTTTCTAGTGCTTTGTAAGGGACAGAGCTAAGAAATATGTATTTTTGAAGTAAAATATAACATGAGTTTATACTGATACTTCTCATTTGAATTCATGGCTTCAAGGTATATACTTTATGTCATTGATCTTTCATCAATATATCCTTTCTCTGAAGACACAGTCCTGACTCCCAGTGACACCAAAAAAATTACTCATTACTGTTATCCCACAATTCACAAACAACAATGTAAAAAAAAAAAAGAACACACCAACAATACCAATAAAAATCCTGATTCTGAAAACAGTTTAAAATTTTCAACTGACTCTTTTGATTCTCAGGTTGTATCTCACAGGAATTTACAGGACAAATGATTGTATTTTACAATCGTTAAAAATAGTTTCTGTATTGTTGTGCCACCAATTTTGTTCATGATGAAGTCTATTAGATTCATTTTGCTTTTCATTGCTTTTATCTTATTCAGTTAGTTGTATGTAATAAGTATGCAAAAAAATTACATCATGCCTGAGTCAAACCTACTAAAGAACATATTTTAGCAAAGTCCAGTTTATCTTCTTGTCCCTTCCAGTCTGTGTCTTCTGTCCCATATGCACATTTTTTTTAGTTTGTTGATTTGAATTCCACATGTACTCATACTCATTGTGTGTTATAAGTGATTACTATACAGCTTTCCCCATCTTGATTTTTTTCATTCATCAAATATATATGGAGAGTTTTCCAAATCAATATGTAGAAATAGTCATCATTCCTTTATATAACGGCATAATATTCAATTATTTTATTTTTCAAGTCCTCTATTCATGGATATTCATCCAGCTTTTGTTATAACATGTGTTGCTATAATCAATAACAATTTCATATTTTCCCAATGTTTCTTTGATTTCAAGAATTGGGACTTATGGAACAACAGATATATGCTAAATATTGCTAAATTCTCCTCCATAAAAATATTACCATTATCCAAGGAGTTTGTCTTTTTAGAAAATGTTCCAGGTGATTCTGAAATTCTGGATAGGTTAAGAACCACTAACTTAATTTGTTATTAGTTGTTTTTTATTCTTGTAGTGGTTTGATTTTTTTGTTGTCATTGTTACTAGAGCTAAATGCATAACAATCTAATGCACAATTCATCATTGAGATATTCATACTGGATTTGATACTTAATTCAGGGACTGTGCTGAATATATCTTTATATCCACAGTGGCTAGCACAGGGGCAAGAACAAAGCAAGTTCTTATTAAATATGTGTTGGATTAAATGAGGTAGTGATATATAGTGACATCATATTTTATTGCTTTTGAAAAAAACATATTATTTTGCCTGCCCCTATATCAGATGTTTCATTTCTGAAGGCTTGGAGTGTGTATTATTCATACAGCGTGCAACAAACTTTTATTTAGAGTGTACCATGTGACCGACAGTATTCTAAATGGTGTAGATATAATAGAAAACAAAACGGGTAAATGTCTGTGCCCTGTGGAGTTTATATTTTAGTGGGGTCGGAGATATTAAACAAAATAAGAATTGAATATGAACAAAGGAGTACTAAGCATTAAGAAGAAAATCAAAGCAGTGTAACAATGAGACTGACAGGAATTTTCACAGGGCTTAAACCTACATTTGTTTTTTAAGCAGAAACCTGAATCATGTGAAAGATGACTTGTCTGTCATAGAGGGCATTTTTTAATATTTACTGATTAAATGAATGCTTTATGACTGCCAAGAGAATTTTATGTCTCTGGCTATGTAGCAGTCCCCAGATCAAAGCAACCTTCCTTATTCCTCTGCGCTAAACTCTTCCCTTTCCATCCCTCTAAGGTGGCTCACAAAGTCAGTCTGAGAGAAACTGAACCTCATTCCCCATAATCAATACAGTAGATCTTTTGGATATATATCAAACTTTACAACTGGACAATAGAAAAACACTGTCTCCAGCACACAGGGAGATTCACAAAATTTTATTATATGCCAAATCACAAAGAAAGTATCAAATAATGTAGAAATAACATAACCAGCATTCTTTTATCATAATACAATGGAGATAATGTTTTTAAAAGCCTTCCAGAGGAAAAGGGAGTTGAGGGAAATTGGAAGGGGAGATAAACCATGAAAGACTATGGACTATAAAAAACAATCTGAGGGTTTTGAAGGGGCTGGTGGTGGGAGGTCGGGGGAGCCAGGTGGTGGGTGTTATGGGGGGCATGTATTGCATGGAGCACTGGGTGTGGTGCATAAACAATGAATTCTGTTACACTGAAAAGAAATAAATTTTTTTAAAAACTCTTTCCATCAGAAAATTTAAAAACTCTATTAAGGACAGCAGAGTTGTACAACAGAAGCATGCTGGGCCCATAAAACTATTAAAAGCCTTGAGTGAGGGTGCCTGGGTGGCTCAGTGGGTTAAGCCTCTGCCTTTGGCTCAGGTCATGGTCTCAGGGTCCTGGGATTGAGCCTCACATCAGGATCTCGGCTCAGTGGGGAGCTGGCTTCCCCCTCTGTCTCTGCCTGCCTCTTTGCCTACTTGTGATCTCTCACTGTCAAATAAATAAATAAAATCTTAAAAAAAAATAAAAGCCTTGAGTGAAAGGGCAAATACAAACCAAAATAGCAGCATTAAAAAAATGGTAATGGAAATCCTACATATTATGATATGTGGGAAATATTTAAACAGTTTTAGAGGAAATTGAATAAATTTAAATTTAATTTGAATTTAATATTTGTATCAATAAATTTTTAAAATAAAATTAAAGAATTCAGTTCTCAACTCCTAAAGTTTGGCAAAAAAAACCAACAAAGTAAACCAGAAGAAAACACAAGAAAGCAATGATAAAGATTACAAAAAACACAAAGATATAAAAAACAGAAAAATAGCGGAACTAAGTAAATCAAAATACTGAATTTTAAAAATAAATTAATAATAAGTAATCAACCACTAGTTAATGTAATAAATAAATAGGTAAAAACCACAAATACACAAAATAAGAAATTAATAGAGGAGAATAACCATTAAGACAGAGAAAAAAATTTAAATAATAACAAAATAATTCTTTGCACAATAAATTGAAAACCTAAATGAAAAGTATGATTTCCTAGGAACAAATAATTTGTCAAAAGAAACTCCAATTGAGAATGAGATCTTAAATAAACCAATTTCCATAGAAGAAATAGGGAGACATATTAAAGACCTGCCTCACAGAAAAGCATCAGGCCTTAAAATTTTCACAGAATTTTACTAAAAACTTAATCACCAACTAATCACAATTCTACATAAGTCATTAGTCTTAATGCTACACAATATATTCTAAACACAGGAAAGTAATAGGAATTCAAATTATTTTTATGAAATGAGAATAGCATTGGTAACAAAACCTCATAAAGATAGTATAGTAAGTTATAGAACAATTTCAATTATGAATATAGATGCAAATATCCTAGATTTAATATCAATAGACAGAATTTAATACCACATTAAGAAAATAATATACTAAAGGGACGCCTGTGTGGCTCAGTGGTTGGGTGTCTGACTCTCGATAATGGCTCAGGTCATGATCTCAGGGTCGTCTGATCCAGGTGGGCTCTGTGCTCAGTGGGGAATCTGCTTTTCTCCCTCTCCTTCTGTCCCTACCCTGCTTTCATGCTTTCTCTCCCAAATAAATAAATAAATAAAATATTTTAATAAAAGATAGTAATATACCATAAACAAGTGGGATTTACTGTTGTCAATCAGGGGTTATTCGATAGTTGGGAAATATGTTAATATACTTAATCTTATGACAGGCTTAAGGAGAAAAATCATAAAAATCTCCAGAAATTCTGAGAAAGAATCCAGTACAATCCAACATTTATTTTTAAAAAATCAAAACAAAATAAAATAAAATTGCAAAAACTCAACAAAATAGGAATTACATGTACTTCCTATATATGAGTATATATTTGTAAGGAAGTGTCTATTTTATATCAATACTAAGTAAATAATAAAATTCATAATGGGAAACACAAGAGACCTTCCTGCTAAGGTCAAGAACAAAGTAAAATTGTCTACACTTTTTCAAATATTTCAGCTTTCACTATTCAAATGTGCAGTGGAGCTACTAGCCACAACTAAAAAACAAACACTAAAAAATTTTTTAAAAAATTTTAGGTATATGAATTACAAAAAGAATTGAAACTCTAGATTATATGACATTGGGACAAGTTAAAAAAATGTAGTGATAAAGCTACACAAATAATAAAAGATTTGGTAAATTTAGATGGATATGAATTGATATACTAAAATCAATGACTTTTAATACACATAAACAATAACCAGAAACAAGATATAATGGAAAACAAAAATCTCATTTATAATACAACAAATAAGATAACATTCTTAGAAATAAACTTGACAAGAAATGTGGAAAGCTATATGAAGAAAAGCTTAGGCTCCGGAAATCCATAAAAGTAGAAAAATTATATTTTGTTTTTGAATGGGAAAGTTCAACACACTAAAATATGATTAGTGTCCAAATTTAATTCATTCTCAATATAAATATACCAGCAAGTTGTTTTTTGGAGAAAAGAGTTTTTTCTAAAGTTTCTCTGGAGAAAAAATAAACATTCAAGAATAGCTACAGTACACAATCAAAAAAACAAACAATGTGGGAGACTAATAAAAAGTCAGACAAAGAGAAATTGAATATCAGGTGAGAGAAAATATTTTTCCCCAAATATATGAAGGATAAAGAGCTAATATTCCAAATAAATGTATTTCTTAAAGTCAAGTAAAAAAGACCATAATCCATTACAAAAGTGACAAAAAAGCAGAACAAATAGTTTAGAAGAAGAAATACAAATGGCCCTTAAATATATTTAAAGATGTCAAATCTACTGATAGCAACAAGAACTTAAATTAACACTACTTTGGAAATCCATTTCTCACCTATTAGGTTGTCTGTTCTCTGTTCCTATCTGTTATGATTCATGCACCACTATCTCGTGTATATATTATTTTGGGTGTATTATGCATTGAATACTAAGCTGGTACTAATCAAGCTACCTTTACAGGATAAGGAATAGAGCTTGGTAGATAGAAAACGCTCAATAGGCACTAGTTAACTTTATTTCAATTCATTAAAATCATGAATAATATATGAGCTGGGTGCTTCTTCAACACTTTGGAAAGCAGTTGGTGTGCTTTATCCAATATTTCACATTGTACAAATGAGCTATATGCGCCCATACTGGCTTACAATACTAAAAATTACAGAAGCAATCCTGTGCAATTATGGTACCAAATTACTTATACAATAGTGAATATCATTGGGAAAATAATTCTGTTGATTCTATTTTTCTCGCTCTGAACTGACAAAGGAGATGGTGCTGGCAGCTGAGGAAAATCTGCCTTTGGTGTGTCAGGTCTGAACAAGTCTGGGTCAAGTGCATGGTTACCATGGCAACAGCACAATCAGGATGCGTCATCTCCCATAGCAACAGCATCATCGAGGGGGTCTAATCTGAGTAAAAGCTTTCTCTCCATGTCAGGCCCTGTTTGAATCCACATCTATAGTTACACCCTGGGGTGTGAGTTGCAAGGATACAGAGAGACCACAAGGAAACACAAAAGCGAGAATTACAAGTCATTTCAACAGCTTCTTTTTTTTTCAGACACCACTGTCCATTATCACATTAAGGTATGGAAGAGCACTTTCAGTGAGAGCTGAAATGTCTGATACCCCAAATATGGAAGTAGAAAAAGGCAAAATCTTAGGTTAAACAGAAAAGAAAATATATCTCCATCCTAAGACAGTCCCCATTACCTACAACTTCCACAACACACTCTCAGAAGTTACTCATCCAATTTTTCCATTGTTAAGTAAGGATAGAGCTACAAAACCAAAGCTGACACTATAATACTCTTGTTGTCAAATTTGCATACATTTACGAAAAGGAATATGAAAAACTCCAAAAATTGGAATCATTTAACATAGCCTTGTTCATTTCCTATCAGCACTCACAACTGTTGCCAAAAAAATAGGTGAAGCATCCTCAGGTAGAAATGAAACACCAAATAGCCAGTTGCTGGAGTAGTCCTTCCAGAAAGTAGTCAAGTCTGGGTTAAAAGGAGAAAAAAGGATCTCTATCTGTTAACACAATAGCCAACCAATTCCTGCATATAATCCGGTGATCCGTGTGTAAATATTACTGCCATCCCTAAGAGTACTGGGGTAAGTTCAAAGTGTTGTCAAATTCTTCCTCATTTGATCCAACATTTCTCATATAGCAGCTTGTCTTCAATTAACTGTGGGTACAAAAAATTTGCACATCCGGACATTGTATGATTTATAATGTTCTAACCATCTTTTGTCGAACACATTTCCTGTAGATACAGGAGAGCTAGCTCTTAGCCTCATGTTAGAAATCAGAAAATTGAAGTTTGAGGAAACGGAGGCTGGTCAACTAAAGGGTCTTCGATGCGACCCAGGTCAAACACTTGGCCTTCAACTTGCACAGGCACAACTGGAAAAAGCACTGAGATGAAGAAGCAGAGTAAAGACACTTGTTGATTTCCTGACAAACTACTCCCATAGGAGTGCTGGGACTGTGATAAGGAGGGGCTCTGTTCGGGGGGGAAAGAGGCAGCTGGGCTCTGCAAGTTTCTGGGAAGTGGAGCAATAACAAATGATGGCACAGATGAGCACAGAGAAAACAGTGTGAGTGAGGCTTAATGGTCATGTGAGGAAATGAATTTTGGAAGCCAAAAGATAATCAAACCCATGAGTTGCGGTCACTCGTCTCCCACCGCACCACCATCAATGTAGAAAGATTCAATGAGGGAGTGAGTGTTAAATTTTCTGATCCCAGTGCAGTACTACTTGAATAGCACCGAAGAGGGCAAAGGGGTAATGTCAGTTTCAAACATTTGTTGGAGGGGAGGCCACAGCAGTATATTCTTATGGCAGAACAATCAAGTATGATATCAATACACCTAACTCAGTTCTTTGACATACTTTCAGCACACATTGACTAAGCACCTGCTGAGAGCTCATGCCTGTGCCGGCAGACTGAGATTGAGTCTGCGTCACTTAGGGACAAACTGAGTGTCAGTAAGAATCATAACTAAGATGGACCTAACTAAGCACACCAACTGCAATTAAATATCGAGTCCACAGCGACTCTAAAGAGACAAAGACCTCACAGTCACCATTACTAAATGCTAGGAAATAAATTCATTGTTTTGAAATTGGGTGAGCAGAGGCAAATAATGAAACAATTGTCCCGTGTTTGGCATATGAACTGTAACGTTGGATCCCAAAGAGTGGATGAGGGAAGTTGCTCATCAGAGAAGTCCATCTCATACATAAAGAAGGGTAAATAGAATTAAAATATCTCCATTTTAAGCCTCAAGGGACACCAGCGCCCCATGCTGGCATTGTAAAAAGAGGGGCAGCCATGCAGTATGTGCCTCTTGAGAGAGTAATGCAATACTGCCTCTGAGACTTTCTTGCCAAAATAGGAAGACTGGATCAGAAGAGGACCCCGGCTCTAATTCCCTGTCACAAATGGCAGAATTTCCTTCTTTCCGACGGCTGGATCAACATTCCCCTGCTCACATGTCCTTCCTGTCAAGAAACAGAATCTTCCACAGAAGACCCCTACATGTGGCCCATCCACTTCCGTGGGCAGAACTGGGTCATGGGGCCACCACCGTCGGATGCAGAGGAGGCTGGAAATACCATCACCTGGCAAAGGAGAATGGGATAGCAATCAATGACTACACTGGAGAAATCCAGAGTCCCACCCTGGGATGGGGCATGATACTTTTTGTTTTTTTTTAAACAAAATCAGTTTTTCTTACAATTGGGCGTTGGTAGGAAAGGCTGTTGGATCAGAGATCAATAAATCCAGTGAGAAGGAGAGGCAGGGCTCCTAGGATCAAAACACAGTCAAGGGTAAGGACTGAATATGCACCGAAAGGGGTAAATTCACAAAAACTGAGCCACATACCATTTCCAGGCACTTTCATAACTGCTACCTTCTTCCGTGCTTCCAACCATTCTATGACACAGGTAGCCAGCATTAATCTCCTTGTTATGCATGAGGGACCACAGACTCCTAGAGAAGGGGCGAGGTGGCTTGTTCAGGGTTCTGATTAGTGCCTCTAAGGCACATTATTTTCCCTCTACCCTGGTCCATTATCCCACCTCTGACTTACTATACGTACTGTGGGAAACAGAAATGGGGAAAGGGAAAGGGGCCTGCTCTTTCCTCAGCACAGTACAAGACATATTGCATGTCAGGAAGGGGACACACTTTTAATTCTGGCCACATCTCTGATGATGGGAGATGGTGGCACAAATGGGACTGACAGAGTAGACACCTGATCCTGCCTGTTATGGGCTGAATTGCGTGCCTGCAAGGTTCCTATATTAAAACTTTAACCCCCAGTACCTCAGAATATGGCCGTACTCAAAGATTGGGCTTTTGAATATGTTATGCTCAGGTTGAAATGAAGCTGTGAGGGTGGTCCCTACTCCCATCTGACCGGTGTCCTTGTGAGAAGAGAAGATTAGGACACACGGAAAGAGACCAGGGGTGTGTGAACCCAGACAGACGGCATGTGAAGAGGCAGCAAGACGGTGTCCATGTGCAAGCCAAGAAGAGAGGCTCCGGGGGAAACCAACCATATAGGGACCTTGATCTTGGCCTTCCTAACTCTGGAACTGTAAGAAAATAAACCTTTGTTCTTAAAGCCACCCAGTGGGGGACATTTGGTTATGGCAGCTCTTGTAAACAAATACACTGCCCCACACTATCCCTGCTGCCCATGCTGCACAGCCTGATCCAGAGTGACATGTGGGATCACACGAGCTCAGCCATGCACTGACACAAGAAGACTTCAAGGCCTAACACACCAGTAGGGAAAGTGGCTTAGAGACTCAGCAATCTTACCATACTCGGAGGTAGCAGCCACCCTGGCCGTGTTGCCAGTACGTCCGACCACAGTTTACAAAGAATGCCTCTGATGTGCAGTTGGTCCCACGTGCCTCTGTCGTGACATCAGAGGCCTGATGATGTCCTGCCAGAACACCAGAGGAAGTTCCCGGAAGACCTTTCTGATGCCCCATTCTCCACTTCACGCCAGTAATCGGTTGCCACTCACAAAGGCAAAGAGTTGTTCTTCGTTATGCTGACTTTACTCCCCTACCGTGTTTTACCCCAAGCCAGAAGGGTCTGACTCGGTTCTCCTCCGTCCTTAGTGTCCATCCTTAAAGGACTGTGTTTCCTGACATGAGAATCCTGCCAAACTGGATGCTCTGTTCTCTAGTTAGTTAGATGCGTGTGACTCAACGCCATTTGTAGGCTGACGAGTTGTTGGTGTGTGAGTCTGTTTTGAAGAGTACCAGGAAGAGGGAAATTCCCATTATTAAAACAACTCGGGATCTAGTCTTTGGACTAGATATTTAATGTTTAGTATTCCATTAAATTTCAATCAGTGTTTTCGTATGTCATGAGACACTTGGTTGAGACTTCATAATCCTGCAGACTCGCCTGTCGTTGTTTCGCCTGTTTCGCCTGTTGTTGCCATGTGACATTCCCTCTTTCCTCTGAAAACTTACTGTAGACCTACTCAGCTCTTCGTAGAAAGTCCAGGCACTGAAGGTAAGAAGCATACCTGCTCACAGTAGATACTGTAGGTGAGTAAGAGCAAGGACACAGGAGGATGCCCTGTCATTATTAATGCTACTAATTATTCCGTTGATAGTTCCGTGCTTGCCTATTAGTTATAAAATCTGTCTTGAAATAGATGAAGCAAACCCTTCAGATACCCAAACGAGAAAGGAGAAGCAGTGTGGTGGCTGAGTGCTGTCTCTGTCGATTATATTGGATGTATATCAGAAAGGATTTCCCTAATGTGAGAGAAACGGTGAATAGGTTGAGTCCCACCATCACTGACCCTGGGGGTAAAAATGTGTTTTGTTTGTTTTCCTTTCCACAGGAGATGGCCGGGTTTCTCTGATGAGAGTTAGACGAGAGAGTATAATTTCTCTGCTCTGATCTTGAAGCAATTCATCTACTAAGAAAAGAAACTTCACTATCAGGGGTCTGAGAATCCGGTGTAGATAATTTCTTATCTCACTTAATTTAATCTTGAATAGAAAATAAAGGGTCTGTGATGGAAAAGCCTTTCAATTCTCTTCTGTCTCACAGAACTGAGAACACCTCACTCACTCATTTACTGAAACAACACATCTATTGCTGGGAGACTTGTTGGGGAAGGGGAAACCTTACTTGCTCATTGCCTAAACTCACGCCTAAAATATCCGAGGTCTGGCCGACAAGCCATGCAGTGAATTGTGCACATGCCTACAGTGGGATCCCAAAGGTTGGTTCCCAATTTTTCTTGCCAACTGAAAAGAAAACGGAAACCTGGTATTTCTAACTTGAACAGTGTCTTTAGGTTACATGCTACAAGACGGTTAAGCTTGCAAACCTTACGTTAAGCAAAACAACCCCGACACAAAACGACACATCCCTCAGGATTTGACGGATGGTTCAAATGTCTTTTCAGACATTTTTAGGGGGCCAAATCATAGAGACTGAAAGTAGAGTAGAGGATACCAGGGACTAGGTGGGAAGAGTAGAGGGGGAGTCATTGTTCAATGTGCACAGAGTTTCTGTTCACAGTAGTAAACGGTTTGGCAAGAGTGGTCATAGTTGCACAAGATTGTGAACCTAATTAATGCCCCTGAATTGTACACTTCAGACGATTACAGTGACCATGTCACACTCTACATACGTTTTTGCCACAATAAAAACATTTTAGGGCTTTTGATCAGGAGGCAGAAGTGTCTCCCGAGGGCCAGAGGCAGCCTTCCAGAAGGGGTACCTAAGTCTGTCTCTGCATAATGATGGCAGAGCCCACGCAGAGTGTCCGGTACCGAGCAAGGGCTGCATAGGTATTAGCTGCTGCTGAAATCATCGTCTGCCCTGCTCCTTCTACGCACAAGCTGTGTCTCTGTGATCCCATGGACAAACCTGTGCGCCTGCCAGCCTTCTGCTTGCCCTCTCCCTGAAGTTTGCCCTGTCTTCCCCCTCCTTCTGCCGGTTCTGGTATGCTGTTACACTCAAATGTGGAATGCATGGTGTCAGTGATTGTAGTTTTTAGTTTTCCATTTTTCAGTGTATCCATTTGATTTAGAAATTCTAGTGTCCCGATGAAACCTCAGTTTCTCATCCATATTCTTGAACATATTAATCATAACTATTTCACAGTCTGTGTCCAGTAAGTATGGTATTGGGGTATTCTGGGGGATGTTTATCTCTTCCTCTTTCTCTTCATCTGGTTTTTGATGAGTCTGCTGGTTTAATTAAGTGTCAGGCATTGTTTACGGAAAAGCTGAGTGCTCCTGGAGGATGCGTCTCCCTCCATAGAAGTTTTACCTTCTCCCTGGCAGGCCTCCAGGGTAGGGGCCATGACATCAATACAGCCAGGGCCTGAGCTGACTCAAGGGTGCTCCGGGTTTTATAAGGTTTGCACCACCTCAGGTTTTCCCCCCTGCCGGATGGTAGGTAGCCCTTCAGGGGTCCCCACTGACAGTCTGGGGTGTTTTCTGGGGGCCCTCTTTCCGGTGAGTTCTGCAGGCACGCCTCTTTCTACTTCCCTACACCCTGGGACTGCTGAGAAATCTGTTGAGACTTTGAACAGCTGTCTGCTCAGCTTCATAGTCTCAGGTCCTATGCAGCTTAGGTATGGAGGAATGCCTCCAGGGAGAAAACCACCCAGTGCAGGTCTCAGGGCTGCCTGCCTTTCTTCTTCCTAAGGCCTCGACTTCTCAAATATTGACTGTTTGTAAGTCAGACTCTGAGTTTTGTTCCCTAGCCCCATGAGTTTTCTGGGGAGCTGCTGTCTTCTCTCACCTGGTGGGTGCTTTGTCTATAGAACGATGCCCTGTCACTCAGGGCACTCTGGCCTTCAGCACTTCCCTGAGGGGAGAAAAGTAGCACAGGATTGCTGCGTTCCCCTGCAGAGCTTCTCTGTTCTCCAGATTTCCTCCACCTGGATGTGCTGGGCAGAGAAGAAGTTCTCTGATGCCTTTAAGCAATGTTGGCTATCTTCCTCCTTTATCCAGACTTTCGTTTTTCTCTGTGAGATAATAGGACTGAAACAGGCTCTTTCATCACGACCATAGGTGGAAGTGGAAATGACCCCTACATCAATTTTACATCTTTTTTTTTTTTTAGTCTAAAATAAATATGCAAATCCTGCTCTGAAATATGTTCCAAAAGAATATTAATTTCAGGAGCTTGTCCTACCAGGTATTAGTAGAATGCTGAGGTTTGAAACACACATTTTGACAAAGCAACAGCTACCAAATCATCAAGGAAAAATGTGTGACCTAACAATTTTTTTCCTCCAATCAATTCTGTCATTCAAGTATAAAAGCAATAGGCAAAAGATTGGAAGCATGGGCTAAGTCAGGGACATTTATTCTAAGGACTCTGCTTTAATGAATTTAGTATCGTACGAACTCAGTCAAAAATGATAGAAAACCTGAGGCAAATAGATCGCTGTTGAGAGCAAAATGTTCATAAAAATAACAAATCAAGTGAAAGAGCTGTACATAAAGCTAACATTTTTAAGGCAAACATAGAGGCATGGAAAGAGGGAGAAGGGTGTTCTAACCGGATCTTTAATCATAGCCAGGCATTAGTGAAGAATGTCCAAAGGACAGATTAGGAACATAGCATAGAGTTGTACTTAGAAAAATACGGACAAGAATATTGGTTAGCGGGGATGATAGCGGAGACTCACTTCTTTCTGCTTCTACCCTCTAAATTCAAATGATTTCCTTGGAAATATTTCAACAAATTATCACAAAAAGAGTGTAACCGGTAGAAAGGAAAACGTGTTCTACCTAAGGACCTAAGGATTTGAATATCTATGCTATGGTGAATTCCCTGACCTTTGTCTTCTTTTTTTAAAAGATTTTATTTAGGGGCGCCTGGGTGGCTCAGTGGGTTAAGCCTCTGCCTTCGGCTCAGGTCATGATCTCAGGGTCCTGGGATCAAGCCCCGCATCGGGCTCTCTGCTCAGCAGGGAGCCTGCTTCTCCCTCTCTCTCTGCCTGCCTCTCTGCCTACTTGTGATCTCTCTCTCTCTGTCAAATAAATAAAAAAAATTTTAAAAAAAGATTTTATTTATTCATTTGAGACAGAGAGATACAGAGAGAGAGAGAGAGAGAGAGAGAGAGAGAGAGAGAGAACATGCACAAGGAGAGAGGTAGAAGGAGAGGGAGAAGCAAATTCCCTGCTGAGCTGGGAGCCCAAAGCAGGGCTCCATCCCAGGACGCAGAGATCATGACCTGAGCCAAAAACAGATGCTTAACCATGTGAGTCACCCCTGTGCCCCTACCACTATCTAGCATTAAATCGAGTTTCAGCGATGGGCATCAAAGAAATGCCAATACTCTTAGAAAAACAAAGGAAGAAAGGAGAAAGTAATAAAGTACGTAGACACGGCAAAAACACGAACAAAAACAAAAAACAAAACAAACAATAACAAAGAAAAAAAACCAGGGTCTGCTTTCAATGGGTGAACATCAGGAAAAATGGAAGCTTAACTGTGACATAAAGGAGAGATAGACACATAAGAGAAATACCTGCAGCATTTGCAAGAACTAGGCCTGGCCTGGGGGGCGGGTCCATCCACTGGGCCCCTCCAAATGAAGGAAACAGCAGGATCCACCTTCCCAAAACAGCAACTATAGCTGATTCTCAGAGGCCTGGCCCACCTGTGCACTTCTCAAGACCACCACAGTTTTGCCTCACCACCTGCACAGGTGACTCCAGTGGGCTTCATGTCTCCTAGGTGTCCCTTCCATGGCAGAAGGGGATCCAAGGCCAGCGTCTCTCTCTACTCCAGCCAACAGAAAGGTTCCAACTGGATTTGGCGGCTCATGTCATTCTGCCCAGCAAAACATCCAGGCCAGGAGCCTGCAGTCCCTCCACTCATTGGCAGAAAGCAACCGGGCCTGGCATTCGTACCAGAAGGCGATCTAGTTTTGGGGTGCCTCCACACTCCACCCAGTGGTGGAGAAATACCCAGCCTGCAGCTCCTAGCCCTCCCACCAGCAGCAGCTAGTGTCATGGTAGACGACCCCCTCCCCTGGGTATACTGGCAGATATAGAGCAGGAAGGCCAGTGGTACTGGGTGACTGAAACACAGGCCAGGCCAGAATGTTCTGTATCCTTTAGGCCCTGAATCCCACACCCCCACCTAGTGACATCCCATGGCCCATGGAAGCCTTTTCTGCTACCACGGGCATGTCTGGCAGTCACCCTTCAGAAAATCAAGTGGACTCAGAACAACGTGGTTCAGGAACGCTTTGCAAAACCTCATGGGATGAGGTGACAGTGGAACTGCATCCCCCCGATGTAGGCCAGAACAGGCAGGCCGAACCTTAAAACAGGGCAACTTACTATGAAAGGATCAAGAGTCTTTTCATAGACTACCCAGACTGTGCAGGTCAGGATAAAGAATTGTTCTTCAGACGTAGAGCCAGGGAAGTCAAAGCTTAAATGAGAAAAGGCAAACCCCGACAACAACAGTGATGAATTAGATGTCAGGACTCGCTTGCAAAAATTTTAAAGTAGCCAATATAAAATTTCTTGAAGGAGTAATTATGGATTACTATGAAATTAAAAAAAAGATAGCAAATTCTGCCAAGTTACAGACATAATATGAAACATGCCCAATGGAAATTAAATATTTAAAAACATAATAAAGAAAATAAAAAACTGCTGGCTGGGATCCATTGTAGACTTTAGGTGACAGAGGATGAAATCAGTGAACTTGAGGACAGATCAGACTATGCTGTTGTTCAGGAATGAATATGTTGTTAAGGAAAACGGCAACAAGCAAACAAACATGGACAGAGTTTGGGAGCTGTGGGATGAAAGCCAATGGGCTAACATTTGAATCATCTGAGTCCCAGAAAGAGCAAACAGTCGAAGCAATATAGATCCAATTCAGATATGACACAGCAGCTAGAGGGATCGGACAGGGAAGATAAACAACTATGATAAATATGTTCAGATTTCTAATGGGATCAGCAGACAACATGCAATAATAGATAGGTAACGGAGGTAGATAGGTGGAAACTGTGAAAGAGAATGAACAGGGAATGCCAGAATTCATACTACGGCAATAGCTGTGAAAAATGTCTTTGATAGTGTCCTCGGGAGTTGTGACCTGCCCAGGTAAAGAATCAGTGACCTTGAAGAATGGCCAACAAGGACTTCCCAAAGTCGTCCGCAAAAAAAAACAAACAAACAAACAAAAAAAACAAACAACAACAACAAAAAAAATATGAAAAAATGCAGAGTAGAACATCCAAAAACTGTGGAACAATTTCAAAATACATGACGTAGACATAATTGGAATACCAGAAGTGGAAGTAAGGGGAAAAGGAGGAGAAAAGATAGTTGAAGAATGATGACTGTGAAGTTTCCAAATTACTGACAAGCACTGAATTAGATACCCAGAAAGCTCACAGGACAGCAAGCTCCCTCGTGGCCTATAGATGTGAATAAAAGAAAAGATAATCAAGAAATCTGGAAGAAAGCCAGACCAAGACACACACGCACACGCACATGCACACACACACGCCAAGCACACCAAGAACGAAACCTCCTTTCCCATTGAGGAACAAGAGGAAAATTACAGTGAAGTCGTGTGAGTGACCATGCAAGCAAAAGAGAATTAGGGGACATTTTTAGTGTGCCAAAAGAAAAATAATTCACCAACCTAGCATCCTTATATATCTGGTTAAAACCATTTGGTAAAGAAGAGTAAATAAAGACTTCTTCTCTCAGACAAAGAAAAATGAAGGGAACTGTCACCATTAGACCTATCCTGCAAAAAATGGAAAGATTTTATTCAGGAAGAAGAGAAATGATAAAGGCCAGAAATTTGGATTTACATAAGAAAGGAAGTGCCTCAGGGAAGAAACGCATGAAGGTAAACAAAGTTAATTTTTCTTAATAGATCAAAAAGTAACTTGTTTGTTTATGTTTTTTAAAATTTATTTATTTGAGAGAGGAGAGAGAGAGAGAGTTCCTGAGAGAGAGCAGGAACAGTGAGGAGAGGGAGAAGCAGACTTCCCACTGGGCAGGGAGTCAGAAGCAAGGAGATGCGATGCAATGTGGGACTGGACCCCAGGACTCCGGGATCATGACCTGAGCCAAAGGCAGATGCTCAACCAAATGAGCCACCCAGGCACCCCAAAAGTAACTTGTTTAAATAATAAAATTTATCTTATTCTTGACAAATGCCAAATAAACGTTTCAATAATGAGAGTCATAACGTAGCCGGAGAGTAAGTGAAAAGAATGGCAGTCATGGAAAAATGGGCAGAAATAGTGTAAGTTACCTGCTCGGTCTGTCAATAGTGTCATTTGAAGGTGCCCCTACATTAGTTTGAAACGAAATGCAACCTCTAAGGAAAGATCTAAAATGTTTTTAGGTACCTATAATTGATACACTAAGAAGTGAACAAAAAAAACTGCCTTTGTGTAAAATGTTCAATTAAAACCAGAGAAAGCAGGAAAGTGAGCCTCTTGTAATGAATAGAAAAGAGCTACAGGCATGGTTGATATCAGTGCAAGTATTTCTGAAACCACTTTAAATGGAAATGGTCTCTAAATAGCAATCAAAAGTCAGAGTGACAACCACAAGGAAAAGTTCAGAAGGAACTCAAACACCTGGAAGCTAAAGACCACCTTGCTTAAGAATGCTTGGATCAAACAGGAGATCAAAGATGAACTTAAACAATTCATGGAAACCAATGAGAATGAAGACACTTCGGTCCAAAACCTATGGGATACAGCAAAGGCGGTTCTAAGGGGGAAATACATAGCCATCCAAGCCTCCCTCAAAAACATGGAAAAATCCAGAATACACCAGCTGTCTCTACACCTTAAAGAACTGGAGAATCAACAACAAATCAAACCAACTCCACATGCAAGAAGGGAAATAATCAAGATTAGAGCAGAGATCAATGAGGTAGAAACGAGAGATACAGTAGAACGTATCAATGAAACTAGAAGCTGGTTTTTTGAAAGAATCAATAAGATCAATAAACCATTGGCCACACTAATCCAAAAGAAAAGAGAGAAAGCCCAAATTAATAAAATTATGAATGAAAAGGGAGAGATCACAACGAACACCAAGGAAATAGAAACAATCATCAGAAATTATTACCAACAGTTATATGCCTATAAGCTAAGCAACCTAGATGAAATGGATGCATTCCTGGAAAGCTACAAACTCCCAAAATTGAACCAGGAAGAAATTGACAACCTGAATAGACCGATATCTAGTAATGAGATTGAAGCAGTGATCAAAAACCTCCCAAGAAACAAGAGCCCAGGACCTGACGAATTCCCTGGGGAATTCTACCAAACTTTCAAAGAAGAAATAACACCAATTCTCCTGAAGCTGTTCCAAAAAATTGAAGCAGAAGGAAAATTTCCAGACACTTTTTATGAAGCCAGCATTACCCTGATCCCCAAACCAGGCAAAGACCCTTCCAAAAAGGAGAATTTCAGACCAATATCACTGATGAATATGGATGCAAAGATTCTCAACAAGATCCTAGCAAACAGGATCCAGCAGCACATTAAAAAGATTATCCACCATGACCAGGTGGGATTCATCCCTGGGTTTCAAGTTTGGTTCAACGTTCGCAAATCAATCAATGTGATAGAACAAATCAAGAAGAGAAGAGAGAAGAACCACATGGTCCTCTCTCAATTGATGCAGAAAAGCATTTGACAAAATCCAGCATCCGTTCCTGATGAAAACGCTTCAAAGTATAGGGATAGAGGGAACATTCCTGAACTTCATAAAATCTATCTATGAAAGACCCACAGCAAATATCATCCTCAATGGGAAAAAGCTTGCAGCCTTCCCGTTGAGATCAGGAACATGACAAGGATGCCCACTCTCACCACTCTTGTTCAACATAGTATTAGAAGTTCTAGCAATGGCAATCAGACAACAAAGAGAAATAAAAGGTATCCAAATTGGCGAGGAAGAAGTCAAACTCTCTCTCTTCGCAGATGACATGATTCTTTATATGGAAAACCCCAAAGACTCCACCCCCAAACTACTAGAACTCATACAGCAATTCAGTAACGTGGCAGGATACAAAGTCAATGTACAGAAATCAGTGGCTTTCTTATACACCAACAATGAAAATACAGAAAGGGAAATTAGAGAATCAATTCCATTTACTATAGCACCAAGAACCATAAGATACCTGGGCATAAACCTAACCAAAGAAGTAAAGGACCTGTACTCGAGGAACTACAGAACACTCATGAAAGAAATTGAAGAAGACACAAAAAGATGGAAGACTGTTCCATGCTCTTGGATTGGAAGAATAAACATTGTTAAAATGTCTATACTGCCTAGAGCAATCTATACTTTTAATGCCATTCCGATCAAAATTCCACCGATATTTTTCAAAGAGCTGGAGCAAATAATCCTAAAATTTGTATGGAGCCAGAAGAGCCCCCGAATTGCTAAGGAATTGTTGAAAAACAAAAACAAAACTGGCGGCATCACGTTACCCAATTTCAAGCTTTACTACAAAGCTGTGATCACCAAGACAGCGTGGTACTGGCATAAAAACAGACACATAGACCAGTGGAACAGAGTGGAGAGCCCAGATATGGACCCTCAACTCTATGGTCAAATAATCTTCGACAAAACAGGAAAAAATATACAATGGGAAAAAGACAGTCTCTTCAATAAATGGTGCTGGGAAAACTGGACAGCGATATGTAGAAGAATGAAACTCGACCATTCTCTTACACCGTACACAAAGATAAACTCGAAATGGATAAAAGACCTCAACGTGAGACAGGAATCTATCAGAATCCTAGAGGAGAACATAGGCAGTAACCTCTTCGATATCAGCCACAGCAACTTCTTTCAAGATATGTCTCCAAAGGTGAAGGAAACAAAAGCAAAAATGAACTTCTGGGACTTCATCAAGATCAAAAGTTTCTGCACAACAAAGGAAACAGTCAACAAAACAAAAAGGCAACCCACGGAATGGGAGAAGATATTTGCAAATGACAGTACAGACAAAAGGTTGATATCCAGGATCTATAAGGAACTTCTCAAACTCAACACACACAAAACAGATAATCATATCAAAAAATGGGCAGAAGATATGAACAGACACTTCTCCAATGAAGACATACAAATGGCTATCAGACACATGAAAAAATGTTCATCATCACTAGCCATCAGGGAGATTCAAATTAAAACCACATTGAGATACCACCTGACACCAGTTAGAATGGCCAAAATTAGCAAGACAGGAAACAACGTGTGTTGGAGAGGATGTGGAGAAAGGGGAACCCTCTTACACTGTTGGTGGGAATGCATGTTAGTGCAGCCACTTTGGAGAACAGTGTGGAGATTCCTGAAGAAATTAAGAATAGAGCTTCCCTATGACCCTGCAATTGCACTGCTGGGTATTTACCCCAAAGATACAGATGTAGTGAAAAGAAGGGCCATCTGTACCCCAATGTTTATTGCAGCAATGGCTACGGTCGCCAAACTGTGGAAAGAACCAAGATGCCCTTCAGCGGATGAATGGATAAGGAAGAATGGTACATATACACAATGGAGTATTATGCCTCCATCAGAAAGGATGAATACCCAACTTTTGTAGCAACATGGATGGGACTGGAAGAAATTATGCTGAGCGAAATAAGTCAAGCAGAGAGAGTCAAATATCATATGGTCTCACTTATTTGTGGAGCATAACAAATAACATGGAGGACATGGGGAGATGGAGAGGAGAGGGAGTTGAGGGAAAGTGGAAAGGGAGATGAACCATGAGAGACTATGGACTCTGAAAAACAACCAGAGGGTTTTGAAGGGGTGGGGGGGGGGTGGGAGGTTGAGGAACCAGGTGGTGGGTAATAGTGAGGGCACGTACTGCATGGAGCACTGGGTGTGATGCCAAAACAATGAACACTGTTATGCTGTAAATAAACAAATAAACGAATAAAAAAAAAGTCAGAGTGAATTTTACAACTGCAGCAGTATATATTGTCTGCAAGCTCCCACTTTCAGTAGGGCGATTCTGATAGGCTTAAGTAAAGGGATGGAGAAAGACATACCGTGCTAAGAGTAAGCTAAAGAACTTTGGAGTGTTGATACAAATTTCCAACTGCCAGGGGCCTAAAACTCACAGAAATCCACAGAACTGTCACAGCCACGGGAAGCCTAAGAAGATACTAAGAGTACTAACGATGAGGTCGTACCCTGCATGGGCTCTCGGAACACAAAAACAACATTAGAGAAAAGCTGAGAGAGTCTGAATATAGTCTTTGGTTACTGATAACATCTCAATATCAGTTTGTTACAATGTGCCACTTTACCATAAAATGATAATAATAGAGGAAATGGGATTGTGGGGTATATGAGAACTGTCTTACTCTCTTCGTGGTAATTCCATAAGCCTCAAACTGTTTCAAAATGTAAGCTTTACTTTCAAAAAGCACATTGCTACTATGTTTCAGGAGTTGCAGTTATCTCGAGGCTGGCTTGATAGTCAGTTTTTTTAAAAAAGTATACTCAAGGGGGAGTCAAGATGGCGGGGAAGTAGGAGGAGGCACCATTTCAACCTGTACCCTAAAGTGAGCTGATTACCTACCAAAGAACTCCGACCACCCATGAAATCAGCCTGAGATCAGAATTATACACGTCTGGATCTCTACAGGAGCAGAAGACGCCAGTGGCAGGTAAAGCAGACTGGGAATGTCCGACTGATATGGGAAGATAAACAAAAGGGGGAGGGAGCCACCAGAGGTGACCGATTGGAAAGTAACACCCTAACAGGAGAGTGCTCTGCGTCTGGGGACCAGCATTAACTTGGAGTCTGGTTGAAAGCACTCAAAAAACAAACAGCAAAGGATAGCGGGGGGTAATAGTGGGAAACTGGGCAGTTAGGGTCAGGGACCTAAGTCCCCGGACCCAGGACAGCCTCCCCTGGCGCGGAGCCAGAGATAGTGAGGCTGAGAAATCAGGTCTCCGTCCCTGAGCTGTCAGTGCACCTGAATGCCAGCGCGCCAGAGAACGAGTGGGGTCTGGCTCCCGTGAGGGGCTGGGAGCCTGGCCAGACGGCAATCCTGAAACGCACGCGTCCTGCACCCTCCCTTGGGATAGGTGCTCATAGGCGCTAGCCTGGAG
Source organism: Meles meles (assembly GCF_922984935.1). Lineage (NCBI taxonomy): Eukaryota > Metazoa > Chordata > Mammalia > Carnivora > Mustelidae > Meles > Meles meles. The sequence continues at coordinate 45,497,994 of NC_060087.1, read as the reverse complement.
CTCTGGCATCCGGAAAAATCAGACATTCCCAGCCCGGGACAGCGGGAAAATCTGTGTGCGATCTCTGCTCGGAACCTCTCTGGCGGTCTGGAGCTGCCTAGACAGCCACCACTGCCCTGGTTTTGGGTACAACGAGGAGCTCCTGCATCCCCAGGGACAGTGACTCAGAACCAACTCTGCCAGCAGCTTTTGAAAAACAGTCTGAGGCTTCTCTCTGAGAGGGAGGTTGGGGTGCTGTTTGCTCTCCTCTAAACCTCCAAAAACCATCAAAAGTTGTCAAGGCGAGAGAAAGCAGATGAAAGAACATAAAAACCCCCAGAGAACAAAAGGCTGAAAAAAACAGTTTCCTGAAAAAAAAAAAAAAAAGAGCTCACCCCCTTGAGGGGAGCGGGAGGACCTAACTCAGGGAACATCATTGTCTGAAAACCCACGTGGCAGGCCCCTCCCCCAGAAAACCAACCAGGAAGGAAGGAAAAAAAAAAAAAGACTACAAGAGAACAATCACCACTACTTCATAAATACAACTTTTATTTTTAACTCTTTACCAATATTCTGGTTCTTTTTTTTTTATACATACAGATAATTTTTTAACCTATTTACCATCACACTGAGATGTCCAGTACATCAAATTCTTTAATAACCTTCTAACCTGAACTTTTTGATACATACACCCGTGTTTTTCTTTTGTTTTTCTATTTTTTTAATTCTTTTTAATTTTAACTTAGTTTAGTCTAGTTTACTCTTTTTTAATTTTTATTTTCTACTATACATATAGAGTTAAACTTCAAGATAACCCCCTTTCCCCAATCAATGCTACCCCTATAGGCAAACCAGTTTCTAATCCCCCTGTAACTTAGGAAAGTTGAGTCCCTTAACAAAAACATCAAGATACCTTCAGGAAGAATCAAAATAACCTTCCTCACCCACACTGAGAATCTATAACCATTCTCCCAATTTTTCCTTCTATCAGTGTTTCTGTGAATTTGTGTTTGTCCTGATAATATATAAATCTTATACTTGGGGTTCTTTCTGATGAGGTTCTTCCCTTTTTTTTTTTTGCTTATATATACATATTTTTTTCTCTTGTCATATACTTTTATCACTCTTTTTGTCTGTCTGTTTTTGTTTGTATACTCCACAAATCTTACCTTGTGGCCCATTTGGGCTGAGCCTTCTCTTTTATCTTCCCTTTTTTCCCTATCTCTCTCTCTCTTTTTTTTTTCCTTTTTTCTTTCCCCCTTTTTTTTCTTTCTTCTTCTCTATTTCTTTTTCTTTTCATTTTTCTCTCATTTGGGTGGGGAATCCTGATTGCACAGAAGCGTTCCAGGGTGCACATTGACTGCACCACAATCGATAAGTACAGCTGCATCTGTTTAGTCATCTCTTACCAAAATGACTAGGAGGAGGAATACCTAACAGAAGAAAAATACAGAGGATGGGCCTTCTGAAACAGAGCTAATGGCTATCGACATAGACAATATGTCAGAAAAGGAATTCAGACTAACAATTATCCAGGCAACAGCTAGGTTGGAGAAAGCCATGGATGACCAAACAGAATTGATTAGGGCAGAAATGAAAGCCACCAGGGATGATGTCCACAATGTTAGGGCAGAACTGAAAGCCACCAGGGATGATGTTCAAAATGCTCTCAATGAGTTCCAATCCAATCTAAATTCTCTAAAAGCTAGGGTAACTGAGACAGAAGATAGAATTAGTGATCTGGAGGACAAACAGATAGAGAGAAAGGAACAGGAGGAAGCCTGGAACAAACAGCTCAGAAGCCACGAAAACAGAATCAGGGAAATAAACGATGCCATGAAACGTTCCAATGTCAAAATTATTGGAATCTCTGAAGGGGAGGAAAAAGAAAGAAGTCTAGAAGATATAGTGGAAGAAGTTGTCTATGAAAATTTTCCCAATCTCACGAATGAAAACAACGTTCATGTACTAGAGGCAGAAAGATTTCCTCCCAAGATTTTAGATTCTTGAAAGTCCTCACAGCACCTTATCGTTAGAATGGGGAATTTTGTTTCAAGAGAGACCCTCTTAAAAGCAGCTAGGACAAAGAAGCTTCTTACATACAGAGGAAAGCCCATTAGAATAACATCAGACCTTTCCACAGAGACCTGGAAAGCCAGGAAGGGCTGGCAAAATATATTCAGAGTACTAAATGAGAAGAACATGCAACCAAGAATACTCTATCCAGCAAGACTGACATTTAAAATGGATGGAGAGATAAAGAGTTTCCAAGACCGGCAAGGCTTAAAAGACTATGCAACCACCAAGCCGACACTGCAGGAAATATTAAGGGGGGTCCTATAAAAGATAAAAAATCCTAAGAATATCATTGAACAGAAATATAGAAACAATCTATAGACAGAAGGACTTCAAAGGCAACACGATGTCAATAAAAACCTATCTCTCAATAATCACTCTCAATGTGAATGGCCTAAATGCGCCCATAAAACACAGGGTTGCAGATTGGATAAAACGACAGGACCCATCCATATGTTGTCTACAAGAGACCCATTTTGAACCTAAGGATACACCCAGACTGAAAGTGAAGGGATGGAGAAGCATCTTTCATGCCAATGGGCCTCAAAAGAAGGCCGGAGTAGCGATTCTCATATCAGATAAATTAGATTTTAAACTAAAGACTGTAGTCAGAGATACAGAAGGACACTACATAATTCTTAAAGGGACTATCCGCCAAGACGATCTAACAATTGCGAATATCTATGCCCCCAATATGGGAGCACCCAATTACATAAGAAAACTATTAATCAAGATAAAGAGTCATATTGATATGAATACAATAATAGTAGGAGATCTTAATACGCCTCTCTCAGAAATAGACAGATCATCGAAGCAGAAAATTAATAAAGAAATAAGAGCATTGAATGAAACATTGGACCAGATGGACCTCATCGACGTATACAGAACATTCCACCCTAAAACAACAGAATATTCACTCTTCTCAAGTGCACATAGAACCTTCTCCAGAATAGACCACATACTGGGTCACAAAGCAGGACTCAACCGATACCAAAAGACTGACATTATTCCCTGCATATTCTCTGATCACAATGCTTTGAAACTGGAGCTCAATCACAAGGAAAAGTTCAGAAGGAACTCAAACACCTGGAAGCTAAAGACCACCTTGCTTAAGAATGCTTGGATCAACCAGGAGATCAAAGACGAACTTAAACAATTCATGGAAACCAATGAGAATGAAGACACCTCGGTCCAAAACCTATGGGATACAGCAAAGGCGGTTCTAAGGGGGAAATACATAGCCATCCAAGCCTCCCTCAAAAACATGGAAAAATCCAGAATACACCAGCTGTCTCTACACCTTAAAGAACTGGAGAATCAACAACAAATCAAACCAACTCCACATGCAAGAAGGGAAATAATCAAGATTAGAGCAGAGATCAATGAGGTAGAAACGAGAGATACAGTAGAATGTATCAATGAAACTAGAAGCTGGTTTTTTGAAAGAATCAATAAGATCGATAAACCATTGGCCACACTAATCCAAAAGAAAAGAGAGAAAGCCCAAATTAATAAAATTATGAATGAAAAGGGAGAGATCACAACGAACACCAAGGAAATAGAAACAATCATCAGAAATTATTACCAACAGTTATATGCCAATAAGCTAAGCAACCTAGATGAAATGGATGCATTCCTGGAAAGCTACAAACTCCCAAAATTGAACCAGGAAGAAATTGACTACCTGAATAGACCGATATCTAGTAATGAGATTGAAGCAGTGATCAAAAACCTCCCAAAAAACAAGAGCCCAGGACCTGACGGATTCCCTGGGGAATTCTACCAAACTTTCAAAGAAGAAATAACATCAATTCTCCTGAAGCTGTTCCAAAAAATTGAAGCAGAAGGAAAACTTCCAGACTCTTTTTATGAAGCCAGCATTACCCTGATCCCCAAACCAGGCAAAGACCCTACCAAAAAGGAGAATTTCAGACCAATATCACTGATGAATATGGATGCAAAGATTCTCAACAAGATCCTAGCAAACAGGATCCAGCAGCACATTAAAAAGATGATCCACCATGACCAGGTGGGATTCATCCCTGGGTTGCAAGGTTGGTTCAACATTCACAAATCAATCAGTGTGATAGAACACATCAATAAGAGAAGAGAGAAGAACCACATGGTCCTCTCAATTGATGCAGAAAAAGCATTTGACAAAATCCAGCATCCGTTCCTGATGAAAACGCTTCAAAGTATAGGGATAGAGGGAACATTCCTGAACTTCATAAAATCTATCTATGAAAGACCCACAGCAAATATCATCTTCAATGGGAAAAAGCTTGCAGCCTTCCCGTTGAGATCAGGAACACGACAAGGATGCCCACTCTCACCACTCTTGTTCAACATAGTATTAGAAGTTCTAGCAATGGCAATCAGACAACAAAGAGAAATAAAAGGTATCCAAATTGGCGAGGAAGAAGTCAAACTCTCTCTCTTCGCAGATGACATGATTCTTTATATGGAAAACCCCAAAGACTCCACCCCCAAACTACTAGAACTCATACAGCAATTCAGTAACGTGGCAGGATACAAAGTCAATGTACAGAAATCAGTGGCTTTCTTATACACCAACAATGAAAATACAGAAAGGGAAATTAGAGAATCAATTCCATTTACTATAGCACCAAGAACCATAAGATACCTGGGCATAAACCTAACCAAAGAAGTAAAGGACCTGTACTCGAGGAACTACAGAACACTCATGAAAGAAATTGAAGAAGACACAAAAAGATGGAAGACTGTTCCATGCTCTTGGATTGGAAGAATAAACATTGTTAAAATGTCTATACTGCCTAGAGCAATCTATACTTTTAATGCCATTCCGATCAAAATTCCACCGATATTTTTCAAAGAGCTGGAGCAAATAATCCTAAAATTTGTATGGAGCCAGAAGAGCCCCCGAATTGCTAAGGAATTGTTGAAAAACAAAAACAAAACTGGCGGCATCACGTTACCCAATTTCAAGCTTTACTACAAAGCTGTGATCACCAAGACAGCGTGGTACTGGCATAAAAACAGACACATAGACCAGTGGAACAGAGTGGAGAGCCCAGATATGGACCCTCAACTCTATGGTCAAATAATCTTCGACAAAACAGGAAAAAATATACAATGGGAAAAAGACAGTCTCTTCAATAAATGGTGCTGGGAAAACTGGACAGCGATATGTAGAAGAATGAAACTCGACCATTCTCTTACACCGTACACAAAGATAAACTCGAAATGGATAAAAGACCTCAACGTGAGACAGGAATCTATCAGAATCCTAGAGGAGAACATAGGCAGTAACCTCTTCGATATCAGCCACAGCAACTTCTTTCAAGATATGTCTCCAAAGGTGAAGGAAACAAAAGCAAAAATGAACTTCTGGGACTTCATCAAGATCAAAAGTTTCTGCACAACAAAGGAAACAGTCAACAAAACAAAAAGGCAACCCACGGAATGGGAGAAGATATTTGCAAATGACAGTACAGACAAAAGGTTGATATCCAGGATCTATAAGGAACTTCTCAAACTCAACACACACAAAACAGATAATCATATCAAAAAATGGGCAGAAGATATGAACAGACACTTCTCCAATGAAGACATACAAATGGCTATCAGACACATGAAAAAATGTTCATCATCACTAGCCATCAGGGAGATTCAAATTAAAACCACATTGAGATACCACCTGACACCAGTTAGAATGGCCAAAATTAGCAAGACAGGAAACAACGTGTGTTGGAGAGGATGTGGAGAAAGGGGAACCCTCTTACACTGTTGGTGGGAATGCAAGTTAGTGCAGCCACTTTGGAGAACAGTGTGGAGATTCCTGAAGAAATTAAGAATAGAGCTTCCCTATGACCCTGCAATTGCACTGCTGGGTATTTACCCCAAAGATACAGATGTAGTGAAAAGAAGGGCCATCTGTACCCCAATGTTTATTGCAGCAATGGCTACGGTCGCCAAACTGTGGAAAGAACCAAGATGCCCTTCAGCGGATGAATGGATAAGGAAGAATGGTACATATACACAATGGAGTATTATGCCTCCATCAGAAAGGATGAATACCCAACTTTTGTAGCAACATGGATGGGACTGGAAGAAATTATGCTGAGCGAAATAAGTCAAGCAGAGAGAGTCAAATATCATATGGTCTCACTTATTTGTGGAGCATAACAAATAACATGGAGGACATGGGGAGATGGAGAGGAGAGGGAGTTGAGGGAAACTGGAAGGGGAGATGAACCATGAGAGACTATGGACTCTGAAAAACAACCAGAGGGTTATGAAGGGGCGGCAGGGGGGTGGGGGGGGGTGGGAGTTTGAGGAACCAGGTGGTGGGTAATAGGGAGGGCACGTACTGCATGGAGCACTGGGTGTGATGCCAAAAACAATGAACACTGTTATGCTGTAAATAAACAAATAAAAATAAAAAATTAAAAAAAAAGTATACTCAAGTGCTTGCTTCGGCAGCACATATATTAAAAAGTATACTCAACCCTACTCCTGCAACAAGGCTGTGGGCCAACAGCATCTGAACAGCTGACATGTGGATGGATGAATTTAAAGAGGTCTACGACCTTCACAGCCCCCCGCCCCTGTGGAGCCCTTTGGGGATGTACAGAGAGGAGGCAGCTCCATGCAAAACTCCAGTGGAAGGGTTTCAGGTGTTCTTGGAGTACATGTACCCAGAATTGCACGGACCTGACCACAAGCCTACCTTCTTTGGGATGTTCTGGAACAAACGACTGAAAGGGTACTGCTTTGAGTCTTACCGTCCCAGTGAAAACCAAATCGTGGGACACCGGGTCCTTTTGGACCTCTGTCATGGAATGCATCAGAAGTAGTTTTTCAAGTACATGTCCCAGAATGAAGGCCACAGCCTGCATAGCTGTGCACACAGGAACGGGTGTTCTCAAATGAAAAATTATTGTCCATTTCCTTCTCCTGAGTATGCCCTTATTCCCCTTGATACATGAAGGATAGTATTTTGAGATATAAAATCTAGAATCATCAGTCCTTTTTTTTTTACGCTAAAAAATATTGCTCAAGGTCACAAATGTTCAGTTATAAGATGAATAAGTTCTGGGAACCTATAGTTAGTAACAGTGTACTCTACACTTGAAATTGGTTAGGATGTGTTAATTAATTTAATAATGATAATCTTATACATCCATGTAAATGGACACCATGCGGCTATTTTTTTTTAAAGTAGAATGTTATTTAGCTGAATAGCTAAGTGTACATTCTGAAACTGTATTGCATGAATCCCGTCCTGGTTCTTCCTACTTTTAGTCATATTAACATAGGGCAAATTACTTAAATTCTATGTGCTTTAGTTTCCTCAACAAGAAATGAGGATATGTATTTCACTTGGTAAGATGACGGTTAAATTAATAAAGCACTCTCTAATTTTTGTCCTTATTAGGATCATACAGAAATATCTCCAAGATACAATAAAAATGAAAAAAGAATGCAGTTCCCAAAGTTGTTTGGTATTGAACCATTTGTATAAAAAGGGGACTTGTTAAAATACATGTAAATGTTTTTATATACATATATGTAACATATACACATATGTAACTCTGCAAGGAAGGATATATAAGAATCTGGTGGAAAAGAGTGTTTGTCTTTGGGGAAGGGAAGTGGATGTTTCCACAGTTGAGGTGAGAGGCATACTGTTAACTGACTGTTTTGAAACTTTTGAATTTTATACTATGAAAGCATGTATCACATAGTCAATTATTTCTTTTTGTTAAAGGCAACAACATAAAATAAAAAGCAATAACACACACTTAGGGACTATGCAATCTGAATTTGTGACCTTCTCTACCACACAGGTCCAGCTGTATAATGTGCGAACTGAAAACGTAGAGTTTCTCATTAAAAACTCAGGGAAAAGTTTTTCTCCCCTTTCTTCCACAATCTCTCATTTGACCTGCCAATGTGTTCTGTAATTGCAGTTTAATGTTTAAAGGTCTTCAGAGGTGTCTGGGGACCCTGCCCCAGACCTGGCCCTGTCAGTCCTGATCCTTAATATGTTCACACCCAGACCCCACAAGAGGGCGGAATGCAGTAGTAGTCACTTGGGCAGGAGAGGGAGTGTAGGTGGGTGGGTGGGTGAGTGGACAGTAGAGAACACTTCCCAATGAATCCAGAAGCTGGTAGGACTGGATCATAGGAGAGCTGAGGCTCCAGGTTCCCAGCACATGCTGTCTTGTCTCATGGGACATCACCAGACATAAATTTAGAGAAAAAAAATGATAGGAATTTTGAGAATCAACATTAACTTACAAGGCCAGGCACCCATTCTCAGCCTGGGCCCTGTGGGACCAACTATACGATTGCAGGTCCTTAAAGCCGGCCCTGCTACCATGTCTTACCTGTGCGCTATTAGTTAACTTCTCCGGGGCTTCAGTTTCTTCACCAGTAGAATGGAGAGTAAAGAAAAAAAAACCCTCATAGATTTCTTTTTAAGGCTTCACAGAGATTTACTGTGTAAAGTATTTAGCATAGTACCTGGCACACTATAATAAATAATTACAAGCTGAATATAATTATTAAATTATTAATGAGATTATAATTCATATTACATTATCAATAAACAATGAGTTAATAATACACTGGAATTTGAAATCGTTAAATGCTTTATTAAAATAGTTAATGAACACAAGCAAACATCACAACAATAGAAATATGAACCACAACAGATTAAACAGGGGTATTCTTCCTACAGTTTCGAATAAAGTAATGTGTCCCAGTCCATTGCAAATACAAGGTGAGGCTTTCTTTAAGTAGTAGGCCTGTAAGTTGGAGGGAAGGTTTTGTACCTCTCTTCTGGGTACTGTCTGCATTATATGAGGCCCTCATTGTACATTAAAAAAAACAACACCTCTTGGAGTGCCATTTTCATGCTTCCATGGAGCACCAGTGCCCATAGGTTCAGGCATCTCCCATGTCACCAGCCCTGAAAACAATCCTCCTTATTTCCACTTGTCCTTCTATCCTCATGGGTTTGGGTGACTCTTCTTTTCACTTCCGAAGTGCCACCATCCCTGTACTTACTCTTTTTGTTGGAGTTATCGCAGGGTGTGTTACATTTCCCCTTCCCATTAATAGGGTGATCAGTTGGGATAGTAGCTGCAGGGGAATGTGGGGATCAACACAGGAGAGATTAGGGCATGTTTGTAGCTGATGGGATGAATTATATATGGTGAAAGTTAATAATTCAGTATTACCTTGTTCCATCTAATGAGCCTGTTCTCCAAATGTTGACCTTTGAGAAAACAGTGTTGGGAGAGGAAATCCAGTATGGGCCCTAAGTGTTCATTTGAGTTTGTGCTGAGTATGCCAAGAATTCAAAGCCCTAACCACTATTTTCCCCTAGAAGATTGCTCAGGGTTCTCTTTGTATTGAACAAATTGAGAGATAAGATAACACCTCCCCAAAGAACAGATTTGCTTCTGCTCACTATAAAAACAGTACATCTCTAAAGCTCCAGGTTCTCCTCTACTATTACAACCCTCTGCATGTGTAGGCATCCAAGTAAGTCTACTTTTGTTGCCCCGGGGGACTCTGGGCACATGTAGAACCAGAGCAAGCACGATGCTTTTGCTATTGTTTTTGCTGTGAGTAATATAGTCTTTTGTCTCTCATCCAGGAGTCTTCCGTCTTCTGTCAGCTTCCATCAGTCTGTGCAAATTAACTTAAACTCTGCAAATATGGTCTTCCAGGTTCTGCATGACCTGGCCCTGCCTACCTTTCCAGGTTCTTGTGCTGCTTTCCCCCAAATCTCTCTGTTCTTGAGTCATAGGGAAGAGAAAAGTAGTGCCTGGCATCTTATACTTACAAGGAAATCTCAGTGTTGCTGATAACTTGGCCTGCCATTTATGGCTGAGCCATGTTGTTCTCTTGTTGAATATAAACAACTAAATCACCCAAGGAAAACTCAAATCCTGTAATAGTTTCTTTCTAGTATGCTCTTCCTGAAACATATACACTATTCCCCATGTGTTGTATTTCTTCACTAAAATGAGTAACCAATGCACTTTTTAAAACTATCTGTGTATTCCTGTTTCTCTTTGGCTGGAGGGTGTTGACATATACAATATCAGCTGTTCTTTCAGTTTATCCAGCATGCCAATTTCTTTCTTGCCACAGGGATTTTGCACATACTCTTCTCTATACCCAGAACACTGTTCTCCTTATCTCCTTAACCTTATTAATATCTCTGCAATTAATTAATTAATTAATTACTTCCACAAATAAGTGTGAAACAGTTACCTTGTGTCAAGCACTGTGTTAGTTACAGGAAATGTAGCAATGATCAAAACCAGACATTGTCTTATATATCCTTTGCTTACCCTGAATCAGATAAGATAAAAGTTAATTCAACATCACATTAATGATATACATATCTTGTTTAATTTACAATGAGATTATGTCCTGATAAAGCCACCATAATTTGAAAATATTGTATGTCAAAATCCATTTAATACACTAATCTACCAAACATCATAGCTTAGCATAGCATACCTTAAACATGCTCAGAATACTTACATTAGCCTACATGTGGGGAAAAGATCTAATACAAAGCTTGTTTTACATAAAATGTTCAATATTTCATGTAATTTATTGAATACTGTACTGAAAGTTAATAACAGAATGGTTGTATGCATACAGATTGGCTTTAAGTGTATTGGTTGTTTACCTTTGTGATTCAATGGTTGACTGGGAGCTGTGTCTCACTGCCAGTCCCCAACATCATGAGAGAGAACATAACCACATATCTCTAGCCCAGGAAAATATCAAAATTCAATATTCAAAGTTTGGTTCCTACTGAAAGAGTATCACATTTGTACCATCATGAAGTTAAAAAATCATAAGTTGACCGTCATAAATCAGGGGCCATCATTACAGAATTATAAAATGACTTACATGGTCTGATGATAAGAAGGTTGTTCCTGTGAGTTCAAAAAAATAGGAATTTAACCTAGACTTGAGGATAGGGACAACTGAGTCGCACTAAAGTCAAATCTGAAGGATGAATAAGACATTAATTAATGGCCTGCCGGTCCTGACAGTAGGTGTAACATGTTGGAAAAGACCTGTGATTAGAGTGGGTTCAAGATTAGAATAGGTTCAAGAAACTGAAAGGGGTTTATGTGACTGGAGTGCAAGGTACAAGTAGGAGGGTATTGTGAGATGGAGAAGCAAAGAAATATAATGGCTGAGTACCATGGTTTGTGTAATCAGACTACCACGGTTTGGCCCTCAGATCTATCACTTTCTAGCTGTGTAACAGGGGGCAAATTCCTGAATCTCTTTGTGCCTTATCTTTATACTGGGGTATGATTAAAAACTGCCTCTTGGGTTTTTTTTTAATGAGAATTCATTAAAGAATGGGACCATAAACACTGATTACGAGTAACATTCACTAAATATTAGCTGTTATTATTAAGACTGTGGTGGTTTGGCAATGATGGCAGGGCTGGGGCTAGAATGAGATAAGAGCTGTGCAAAATTTTAAAAGACACTCACTTCTTGGTGCTGACTTTGTACTTGGACTGCTCTGAGTTTGGGCATTCCCTTACATTTTTGCATTGTTGGTGCTTATCTTTTCCCACCTTAGTCCTGGCTCTTAGTGAGAGATCAGGCCATGCAGACCATGTTAAAGACTTTGATTTTTCTCCTATGAGCAAGAGAAGATTTCTGAGAGTTTTAAGCAGGTGGAGCGAATGGGGTATGCATGTGACATGCTGTAACGATTGTTTCACAAATATCATTTCGGGAAAAATATGGATTAGAAGGAAGGCAGAATCAATGTAGATAGTGGCCAGTTGGGAAGCAGTTTAAATAGTCAAAGTATGACATGATGAGACCTTGGGGCAAAAATTGTGGCAGCGGAGATAGAAAGACACACACAATTTTTTAAAAGATTTTATTTATTTATTTGACAGACAGCGATCACAAGTAGGCAGAGAGGCAGGCAGAGAGAGGAGGAGGCAGGCTCCCTGCTGAGCAGAGAGCCCGATGTGGGGCTCAATCCCAGGACCCTGGGATCATGACCTAAGCTGAAGGCAGAAGCTTTAACCCACTGAGCCAGCCACCCAGGCACCTCAAGACATACACAATTTTGATAAATACCCAGGAATAAAACTTAAAGGACTGACTTGACAGTGAATAGTATGTGAAAGGCAGGTGAAAGAGGTAACAAGGATGTTGCCTAGATTTTTGGTGTGTATAAAAGAACAGACTATGAAACCACTGAAAGAGATGATAACACCAGAAGGAATTTAGGAGGAAATTTGGTTGGGGGGGAAGCCTGCATTTGTCTTTTGTCATGTGGAGTTTAAGGTGCTCTTGAGATAACTCGATTGAATATTTTGAATTAAAAGTTGGTTATTTTAGTCTGGAGTTCTGTTGACAGTGTGGACTATAAGTGGTAGCTTTAGGTGGTGATTAAAAATTAAGGTACGATTGACATTACTTTAAGGAGAGCATGGAATGATAATAACTAACCTTGGAATCAAGCCCCAGGAAACTCAAATATTTAATGCTTAGGTAGAGTAGGATGACTTTACGAAGGAGATAGATAAATAGCCAGAAAGGTAAGAACACCAGGAAATTAGTGACACTGAAGTCAAAAGAAAAGAGTGTTTCTAGGAGAAAAGCATGCTCTGTGGAGTGAGAGGAAGGAGGAAGGTCAAGAGATTGAAGACTGGAAATTTTTTGTTGCCTTTAGCAATCCAGAGTTCATTGGTTATATTAAATAGTGAGAGATATTGCAGGGAATGATGGAGTGAAAGATGTAAACTGAGAGCTAAGAAGTAGGTGAAATAATGGCAACAGAACCATTTGTTTCGAGATACCTGTTTGTGAAGAGAGGGAGAGAGAACAATTTTGGGAGGATTCATGAGTTTAAGGAAGAGTAACTTTAAAAAGAGAGAATATGCCCTTTGGGTGTTGAGTTTGCTAAGTTCCTTATAGATTTTGGATACTAGCCCTTTATCTGATATGTCGTTTGCAAATATCTTCTCCCATTCTGTCAGTTGTCTTTTGGTTTTGTTAACTGTTTCCTTTGCTGTGCAAAAGCTTTTGATCTTGATGAAATCCCAATAGTTCATTTTCGCCCTTGCTTCCCTTGCCTTTGCCGTTGTTCCTAGGAAGATGTTGCTACGGCTGAGGTCGAAGAGGTTGCTGCCTGCATTCTCCTCAAGGATTTGGATGGATTCCTTTCTCACATTGAGGTCCTTCATCCATTTGGAGTCTATTTTCGGGTGTGGTGTAAGAAAGTGGTCCAATTTCATTTTTCTGCATGTGGCTGTCCAATTTTCCCAGCACCATTTGTTGAAGAGGCTGTCTTTTTTCCATTGGACATTCTTTCCTGCTTTGTCGAAGATGAGTTGACCATAGAGTTGAGGGTCGATTTCTGGGCTCTCTATTCTGTTCCACTGATCTATGTGTCTGTTTTTGTGCCAGTACCATGCTGTCTTGATGATGACAGCTTTGTAATAGAGCTTGAAGTCCGGAATTGTGATGCCACCAACTTTGGCTTTGTTCTTCAATATTCCTTTGGCTATTCGAGGTCTTTTCTGGTTCCATATAAATTTGAGGATTATTTGTTCCATTTCTTTGAAAAAAATGGATGGTATTTTGATAGGGATTGCATTAAATGTGTAGATTGCTTTAGGTAGCATAGACATTTTCACAATATTTATTCTTCCAATCCAGGAGCATGGAACATTTTTCCATTTTTTTGTGTCTTCCTCAATTTCTTTCATGAGTACTTTATAATTTTCTGTGTATATCCAATCAAGAAATGGGCAGAGGACATGAACTTTTTTTTCTTACTGGTGCCAGGCACTGTACTAAAGCTTTACATACACTATGACATTTGATCTTTATAGCAATCTAACAGTAGAGGGATTATTGCCTCCAATCTATAAATGAAAAAGCAGAAGCTTGAAGAGATTAAGTGACCTGCTTAAAGCCACACTGTATCTTAGTGGCGAGGTTTAGATGCTCGAGCCAGTGCGACACCGAAGCCTACGCAGTTAACCCCCACCTTAATACACATCATTGCATTTCAGTTCCGCTTCCCCGATCCCTTCAGTTCTGCCTGCCTCTCCTCTACTTTGGCTGTGTAGGAAATCTGAGGTAACCAAAGCAACGCGGAGAGAACCAGACCTCCCAGCGTGCGAAAGGGACTCTGAAAGTTCTTTGAAATGGAGGCGGTGGGAAGGAGGGCAGCACTTCCGCTGGTGTCTCCGCGCTTTTTCTCCGACTCTGTGAGCTTTGGCGGTGGTGACCTGCCACTGTCTGCAGCTTATGAGTTAGTTTCTTTTCTTTCTTTCTTTCTTCCTCCCCTTCCCTCCCCTCCCCTCCCCTTCCCTCCCCTCCCCTCCCCTCCCCTTCCCTTCCCTTCCCTTCCCTTCCCTTCCCTCCCTTCCCTTCCCATCCCTTCCCTTTCCATCCCTTCCCATCCCTTTCCTTCTTTCTCTCTTCTTTCTTGCACACCAAGGACAGAGGATGGGGATTAGCTGGGAGATTCGGAAAGGACGCTTGGAGGTTTTGTTTGGCCGCTATACCTAACTCCTGATGGTCGCCCAGCTCAGGCACATAATCACTCTTCTATGAAACAGGAAGATTGCTTTATAGGACTCACTCACAACAAAAAGGAAGAATGACAGGGAAAGGAGGGGTTCTCACCAAGCCTGGCTTTTTTGAGCTGTGGACAGTGGAATGGACACCTGTACAGATAGGCTTTCTGTTTTGAAACGCAGTTTCTAGAATGAATTTCTCAGCGCCCCTTCTGCCTACCTTTAGCTATGCCTCTCTGATAGTCTCTGAGGACCTGTAAGGAATCAGTGTCTGGTTCTGCATTCACATAATTTCATAGCCAGGAGGAGGACACTCACACCAATATAAAATAGCATTTGTGTCTCTTTTGTTCACTGTTCTATATTTAACATCTAGAACAATTATAGTTTTATTAAATCAATGAAATAATAGTTGGGGAAAAGGTGCAATTATATGTTTATAATAATAGCAAGATTTATTGAGTACTTGTTGTATGTGAAGCAGTGTTCTATGTGTTTTATATGTATTACTTCATTGTGCTATGTAATATGAAGGAAAGGCACCTAGTGCTGTAAGAGGGTGACCAAAGCTAGTTTGAAGGACCAAGGAACACCTCCCACGGTAAGTCGATTGCAGTATGATTTAAAGGAGGAGTAATCTTTCACTAGGTGAAAAAAGGGAACAGAGATGGAGATTATTCTAGGCATAACATTCTGGAAATAACAGCATTTTAAAAAGTGCTGGTGAACGGGAGAGACCTTGACTGAACTGAGACATTGAAAGAAGGTGTGTGTGGTTGGGCCATATAGCACTTATAGGTCACATTATGGATTTTGATGTTTTTGTCTAAGAGTGATCAAGAATTTTAAATTAGAGTATGATATCAGTTTTACAGAAAATTCTGTCTATTCTATAAATAAGAGATGGAAGAGCAGGCCTGATGTGAGTAGATCAATAAGGAGAATATTGTCATAGTTCAAGTATGACATGCTAGTCACTTATATTAGTCACTCTAATATATACAGTGGTAGTAGAGATGGAGTAAAGTGGAGAGATACACGAGATATTTAGAAACTAAAGTCAGCAGAACTAATGTTGGAGAGGATGTCAAAGATGACTCTCAGGGCTGGCCTGTACTACCGGATAGATGGTGATACCATCTGCGAAGACCAAAGGAGGACCAGGTTGGGAGTGGCGCAGTGAAGATCATGTTATGCTGACTTTGAGGTTCTTTGAGGGAAGACAACAATTATAAACATGCAGGCATTTTTTTAGATTTGGTAGTAGGAAGTTGAGATAATTCCTCCGGAGGACTTTTCTTTTTCTCAGTAAAATAAGAGGTAAGGTCAGCTTCTGAGAGTGAGAGGAAAGGAAATCAGGTGTTTGAAGAGTTTTTAATTTGAAGTTGCCATTACTGGTAATTGGAGAGAGAGCTGATTGGAAATACCATAAATTTGTTGGACACTATCTAGGGCTTGGTTGAGGTTGATGTCTGTGATTGTACATGGCATTGATCTTTCTATTCGTTTGATTTTTCACGAGCAGGCTGCTTGCTTCTTTTTTTAAATTGTGTTGTTAGTCACCATACAATACATCATTTGTTGTTTTTTTTTTTTTTTTTAATGATTTACTTTTTTTTTTTTATTTTTTTATTTTTTTTTTTTATTTTTTTTCCTCCCTTTTTATTAATTTTTTCAGCGTAACAGTATTCATTCTTTTTGCACAACACCCAGTGCTCCATGCAAAACGTGCCCTCCCCATCACCCACCACCTGTTCCCCCAACCTCCCACCCCTGACCCTTCAAAACCCTCAGGTTGTTTTTCAGAGTCCATAGTCTCTTATGGTTCGCCTCCCCTCCCCAATGTCCATAGCCCGCTCCCCCTCTCCCAATCCCACCTCCCCCCAGCAACCCCCAGTTTGTTTTGTGAGATTAAGAGTCATTTATGGTTTGTCTCCCTCCCAATCCCATCTTGTTTCATATATTCTTCTCCTATCCCCCTACCCCCACATGTTGCTTCTCCATGTCCTCATATCAGGGAGATCATATGATAGTTGTCTTTCTCCGATTGACTTATTTCACTAAGCATGATACGCTCTAGTTCCATCCACGTCGTCGCAAATGGCAAGATTTCATTTCTTTTGATGGCTGCATAGTATTCCATTGTGTATATATACCACATCTTCTTGATCCATTCATCTGTTGATGGACATCTAGGTTCTTTCCATAGTCTGGCTATTGTAGACATTGCTGCTATAAACATTCGGGTACACGTGCCCCTTCGGATCACTATGTTTGTATCTTTAGGGTAAATACCCAGTAGTGCAATTGCTGGGTCATAGGGTAGTTCTATTTTCAACATTTTGAGGAACCTCCATGCTGTTTTCCAGAGTGGTTGCACCAGCTTGCATTCCCACCAACAGTGGAGGAGGGTTCCCCTTTCTCCACATCCTCTCCAGCATCTGTCATTTCCTGACTTGTTAATTTTAGCCATTCTGACTGGTGTGAGGTGATATCTCATTGTGGTTTTGATTTGTATTTCCCTGATGCCGAGTGACGTGGAGCACTTTTTCATGTGTCTGTTGGCCATCTGGATGTCTTCTTTGCAGAAATGTCTGTTCATGTCCTCTGCCCATTTCTTGATTGGATTGTTTGTTCTTTGGGTGTTGAGTTTGCTAAGTTCCTTATAGATTTTGGATACTAGCCCTTTATCTGATATGTCGTTTGCAAATATCTTCTCCCATTCTGTCAGCTGTCTTTTGGTTTTGTTAACTGTTTCCTTTGCTGTGCAAAAGCTTTTGATCTTGATGAAATCCCAATAGTTCATTTTCGCCCTTGCTTCCCTTGCCTTTGCCGTTGTTCCTAGGAAGATGTTGCTGCGGCTGAGGTCGAAGAGGTTGCTGCCTGCGTTCTCCTCAAGGATTTTGACGGATTCCTTTCTCACATTGAGGTCCTTCATCCATTTGGAGTCTATTTTCGTGTGTGGTGTAAGGAAGTGGTCCAATTTCATTTTTCTGCATGTGGCTGTCCAATTTTCCCAGCACCATTTATTGAAGAGGCTGTCTTTTTTCCATTGGACATTCTTTCCTGCTTTGTCGAAGATGAGTTGACCATAGAGTTGAGGGTCGATTTCTGGGCTCTCTATTCTGTTCCACTGATCTATGTGTCTGTTTTTGTGCCAGTACCATGCTGTCTTGATGATGACAGCTTTGTAATAGAGCTTGAAGTCCGGAATTGTGATGCCACCAACTTTGGCTTTGTTCTTCAATATTCCTTTGGCTATTCGAGGTCTTTTCTGGTTCCATATAAATTTGAGGATTATTTGTTCCATTTCTTTGAAAAAAATGGATGGTATTTTGATAGGGATTGCATTAAATGTGTAGATTGCTTTAGGTAGCATAGACATTTTCACAATATTTATTCTTCCAATCCAAGAGCATGGAACATTTTTCCATTTTTTTGTGTCTTCCTCAATTTCTTTCATGAGTACTTTATAATTTTCTGTGTATAGATTCTTAGTCTCTTTGGTTAGGTTTATTCCTAGGTATCTTATAGTTTTGGGTACAATTGTGAATGGGATTGACTCCTTAATTTCTCTTTCTTCAGTCTTGTTGTTGGTGTACAGAAATGCAACTGATTTCTGTGCATTGATTTTATATCCTGACACTTTACTGAATTCCTGTACAAGTTCTAGCAGTTTTGGAGTGGAGTCTTTTGGGTTTTCCACATATAGTATCATATCATCTGCGAAGAGTGATAGTTTGACTTCTTCTTTACCAATTTGGATGCCTTTAATTTCTTTTTGTTGTCTGATTGCTGAAGCTAGGACTTCTAATACTATGTTGAATAGCAGTGGTGATAATGGACATCCCTGCCGTGTTCCTGACCTTAATGGAAAAGCTTTCAGTTTTTCTCCATTGAGAATGATATTTGCGGTGGGTTTTTCATAGATGGCTTTGATAATATTGAGGTATGTGCCCTCTATCCCTACACTTTGAAGAGTTTTGATCAGGAAGGGATGCTGTACTTTGTCAAATGCTTTTTCAGCATCTATTGAGAGTATCATATGGTTCTTGTTCTTTCTTTAATTAATGTGTTCTATCACATTGATTGATTTGCGGATGTTGAACCAACCCTGCAGCCCTGGAATAAATCCCACTTGATCGTGGTGAATAATCCTTTTAATGTACTGTTGAATCCTATTGGCTAGTATTTTGGCGAGAATTTTTGCATCTGTGTTCATCAAGGATATTGGTCTGTAGTTCTCTTTTTTGGTGGGATCCTTGTCTGGTTTTGGGATCAAGGTGATGCTGGCCTCATAGAATGAGTTTGGAAGTTTTCCTTCCATTTCTATTTTTTGGAACAGTTTCAGGAGAATAGGAATGAGTTCTTCTTTAAATGTTTGGTAGAATTCCCCTGGGAAGCCGTCTGGCCCTGGGCTTTTGTTTGTTTGGAGATTTTTGATGACTGTTTCAATCTCCTTACTGGTTATGGGCCTGTTCAGGTTTTCTATTTCTTCCTGGTTCAGTTGTGGTAGTTTATATGTCTCTAGGAATGCATCCATTTCTTCCAGATTGTCCAATTTGTTGGCGTAGAGTTGCTCATAGTATGTTCTTATAATTCTCTGTATTTCTTTGGTGTTAGTTGTGATCTCTCCTCTTTCATTCATGATTTTATTGATTTGGGTCCTTTCTCTTTTCTTTTTGATGAGTCTGGCCAGGGGTTTATCAATCCTATTGATTCTTTCAAAGAACCAGCTCCTAGTTTCATTGATTTTTTCTATTGTTTTTTTGGTTTCTATTTCATTGATTTCTGCTCTGATCTTTATGATTTCTCTTCTCCTGCTGGGTTTAGGGTTTCTTTCTTGTTCTTTCTCCAGCTCCTTTACGTGTAGGGTTAGGTTGTGTACTTGAGACCTTTCTTGTTTCTTGAGAAAGGCTTGTACCGCTATATATTTTCCTCTCAGGACTGCCTTTGCTGTGTCCCACAGATTTTGAACTGTTGTGTTTTCATTATCATTTGTTTCCATGAATTTTTTCAATTCTTCTTTAATTTCCTGGTTGACCCATTCATTCTTTAGAAGGATGCTGTTTAGTCTCCATGTATTTGGGTTCTTTCCAGCTTTCGTCTTGTGATTGAGTTCTAGCTTCAGAGCATTGTGGTCTGAAAATATGCAGGGAATAATCCTAATCTTTTGATACCGGTTGAGACCTGATTTGTGACCCAGGATGTGATCTATTCTGGAGAAGGTTCCATGTGCACTAGAGAAGAATGTGTATTCTGTTGCTTTGGGATGAAATGTTCTGAATATATCTGTGATGTCCATCTGGTCCAGTGTGTCATTTAAGGCCTTTATTTCCTTGTTGATCTTTTGCTTGGATGATCTGTCCATTTCAGTGAGGGGAGTGTTAAAGTCCCCTACTATTATTGTATTATTATTGATGTGTTTCTTTGATTTTGTTATTAATTGGTTGATATAGTTGGCTGCTCCCACGTTAGGGGCATAGATATTTAAAATTGTTAGATCTTCTTGTTGGACAGACCCTTTGAGTAGGATATAGTGTCCTTCCTCATCTCTTATTATAGTCTTTGGCTTAAAATCTAATTGATCTGATATAAGGATTGCCACCCCAGCTTTCTTCTGATGCCCATTAGCATGGTAAATTGTTTTCCACCCCCTCACTTTAAATCTGGAGTTGTCTTCGCGTCTAAAATGAGTTTCTTGAAGGCAACATACTGATGGGTTTTGTTTTTTTATCCATTCTGATACCCTGTGTCTTTTGATTGGGGCATTTAGCCCATTAACATTCAGGGTAACTATTGAGAGATATGAATTTAGTGCCATTAGTAGCCTGTAAGGTGACTGTTACTGTATATTGTCTCTGTACCTTTCTGATCTACTACTTTTAGGCTCTCTCTTTGCTTAGAGGACCCCTTTCAATATTTCCTGGAGAGCTGGTTTGGTGTTTGCAAATTCTTTCAGTTTTTGTTTGTCCTGGAAGCTTTTGATCTCTCCTTCTATTTTCAATGATAGCCTAGCTGGATAGAGTATTCTTGGCTGCATGTTTTTCTCATTGAGTGCTCTGAATATATCATGCCAGCTCTTTCTGGCCTGCCAGGTCTCTGTGGATAAGTCTGCCGCCAATCTAATATTTTTACCATTGTATGTTACTGATTTCTTTTCTCGGGCTGCTTTCAGGATTTTCTCTTTGTCACTAAGACTTGTAAATTTTACTATTAGGTGACGGGGTGTGGACCTATTCTTGTTGACTTTGAGGGGGGTTCTCTGCATCTCCTGGATTTTAATGCTTGTTCCCTTTGCCATATTAGGGAAATTCTCTCCAATGATTCTCTCCAATAGACCCTCTGCTCCCCTCTCTGTTTCTTCTTCTTCTGGAATCCCAATTATTCTAATGTTGTTTCGTCTTATGGTGTCACTTATCTCTCGAATTCTCCCCTCATGGTCCAGTAGCTGTTTGTCCCTCTTTTGCTCGGCTTCCTTATTCTCTGTCATTTGGTCTTCTATATCACTAATTCTTTCTTCTGCCTCATTGATCCTAGCAGTGAGAGCCTCCATTTTTGATTGCACCTCATTAATAGCTTTTTTGATTTCAACTTGGTTAGACTTTAGTTCTTTAATTTCTCCAGAAAGGGCTTTAATATCTACAGAGAGGGTTTCTCTAATATCTTCCATGCCTTTTTCGAGCCCGGCTAGAATGTTCAGAATCGTCATTCTGAACTCTTGATCTGACATAGTACCAATGTCTGTGTTGATTAGGTCCCTAGCCTTCGGTACTGTCTCTTGTTCTTTTGTTTGTGGTGATTTTTCCGCCTTGTCATTTTGTCCAGATAAGAGGATATGAAGGAGCAAATAAACTACTAATAGGGTGGCAAAGACCCCGGAAAAATGCGCTGTAACCAAATCAGAAGAGACCCCAAATTGTGGGGGGGGGGGGAAGGGGATAAAAAACAGGTTCTGAAAAAAAAAGAAAGAAAAGAAAAAAAAAAGGAAAAAAATTTAAAAAATAAAACAAATAAAAAAATATAAAAAAGAAAGAAAAATATATATATTTAGATGAACTAGTCAAAAAACGTTAAAAAAGAAAAGGGTAAAAGTTTTTAAAAAAATTTAGCAGAAGAAGAAAAAAGAAAAAGAAAAAAAAATTGAAAAAAGAAAAAAAAATAAAAAATTGAAAAAAGAAAAAAAAATTGAAGTAGCCGCAAGACTAAAGAATCATGGGGAGAAAGCCATGAGTTCCGTGCTTTGCTTTCTCCTCCTCTGGAATTGCTCTGCTGTCTTAGGAATTGAATCTGCTTTCTCCTTGATAGATGAACTTCGTCCTGGCTGGATATTTTGTTGATCTTCTGGGGGAGGGGCCTGTTGTAGTGACTCTCAAGTGTCTTTGCCCGAGGCGGGATTGCACCGCCCTTACCGGTGGCCGGACTAAGTAATCGGCTCGGGTTCGCTTTTGGGGGCTTCTGTTCCCTGAACGCTTTCCGTAGAGTTCCGGAGGACGGGAATGAAAATGGCGGCCTCCCAGTCTCCGGCCCGGAGGAGCCGAGAGCCTGGGGCCCCACTCCTCAGTGCGCCCCCAGAGGACAGCACCCAATCACTCCCGTATCCCCAGCCTCTAGCCGTGCTCCGAGCTCACCCAGCCCGCGACCAGTTCAAGGTAACCCCGAGCTGAGAGTTCAGTCCTCGGCTCTGTCTTTGCAGCCGGTTTCTCCGTTCTAATACCTGCGAGCTCTCCGACACTCTGACACCCCCGATCCTTCTGTGACCTTGCGGGGCCTGGGGCCACGCTGGCCCCGCGTGGGCTTCACCCCGGTTTAGCCCCTGGAGCAATGTCCCTCAGTGGAACAGACTTTTAAAAGTCCTGATTTTGTGCTCCGTTCCTCCGCCGCTTGCCGGGAGCCGGCCCCTCCCCCCGCGGTCTATCTTCCCTTCGTTTTAGATTCACTTCTCCGCCAGTCCTACCTTTCAGAAAGTGGTTGATTTTCTGTTTCTAGAGTTGCTGTTCTTCTTCTCTTCGCTCTCCCGTTGGATTTGTAGGTGTTTGCTATGTTTAGATAAGCTATCGAGCTGATCTCCTGTTACCTGATGTAGTCTCAGGCTGCTACTTCTCCGCCATCTTGACTCCTCCCTCACATCATTTGTTTTTGATTTAGTGTTCCAAGATCTATTGTTTACATGTAACACCCAGTGCTTCTTGACAGCAGGCCTGGGTTCATTCAGAATTTTATATGGGAAGGTTTCTGAGTTGAGTGACTGAGTAATGCTAGTGCCCTTAAATGAAGAATTGACTACAGAGGTGTGCATATTATCTGCATGTAAGGGGAGTGGACTGAGATGAGATCTGAGACTGAGAAGCTTGTAAAAACATCCATGATGATCAGGAGGCAATTAGATATTTTAGTTTGGTGGTGAGGAATTATCTCCAGACCAGAAATATATATTTAGGAGTCACTTCAACTATCAATATCTGGTGAAACCATGAGTTTGAATTAATTCATACAAGAATGTAGGAAATAAGAGAGCTGATGGCCAAGGATGGGATCTTGGGAGTACTAGGAGATTGGAAAAGAAATTTCAGAAGCATATGAAAGTAAGTAGGAAAAATAACTAGAATCACAGACACAGAGGAAGGAGGGTGTGATGTATAGAAAGGTAAGATCAGATGAAAGTGAGAAATGAGTCTTTTAATTAGGACACCTTTGTTACCTTATCGAGAACTGTGTCAGTTGTGGCAGCTGGGGGCCCAAAGGGAATAACTCAAGACGGGATTACATTGAGGAGTGAGGGGGAAAGGCTATTTTGTTTGAGAGTCCTTCATTTGAAAGGAAAGGAGGAGGAGAGTTTGGTAATTGGGGGGGGTGTTGCAGGGGAAGGGTATTTAGGATGGTAAACACTTGAATACATTTTTTTAGAATGATGAAAATGCACTAAAAAGGGAGAAAGTGAAAATGTAGGAGAGAATCAGACTATTTTTATTCTTCTAATCTCTAATTTTTGGAACAATCCTCCAGGGAAGGTAGTACTTTGCTTGTTTTGCAGAGATAAGGCAGTGGAATTGAGAATTTCAGTCACTTTTCAGTCACTTTTCTTTGGTCACACTGCCAGTAAGTAGGAGCCAGGGCTTGAATCTGGTTATAACTTATTATGGTTGCACTTAATACAGTATCATGTCGTAAATGCCTTGAACATTGTTTTTTCTTAGGTCAAAAATGTTGACATAGTAGCCTCAGTCATTAAAAAAACATGTTCTTTTAATGAAACCTCCCTCATCCTGACAAATAATATGAGGTTCATCTTTTCTGGAATGACTGTTAGTGACAGATGCTAAGCTGGATGTTTCGTATTCATTTGACTTGATTTTCACAACAATACAGTAAAGTAGTTGGAATTGATTACATGTACTTACATTAAAGTGAAGAAACCAAGATTCAGGGGTCACAGCTCTTGTCATACTGTACTACCATTGATTTCTTTGTTTGATAACATTTTTTGGGAATCCCCAAACAGACCTGTGTTTTTCAAAAGTCTCTCCAAATTAGCAGACAATAAATGCTACTTTTTAAAAAAAATCCAACTTTACTCATGTATAATTCACACATCATAAATTTCACCCATTTAAAATGTACAATTCAACATTTTTAGTATTATTCACAGAGTTGTGTGATTACTACAATGAATTTTAGAATGTTGTAATCACCCTCAAAAGAAACCCCATACCCATCAGCAGTCACTTTCACCCCTTCCTTCCTCTTCCTTCCTTCCACTTCCACCCCTTCCTTAGGCAAACACAAATCAAATTTCTGACTTAATAGATTTGCGTATTCTGAACATCACATGAAAATGGAATCGTATAACATGCTGTGATTGGCTTTTTTCACCCAGCATAATGTTTTCAAAGTTCACCCATATTATGGTATGTATCAGCACTTTATTCCTTTTGATTGCTGAACAGTATTCTGCTGAATGAATGTGTCGTATTCTATCCATCCATTCATCAGCTAATGGACACATGGGCCACTTACAGACTTTATCCACTATAAATAATGATGCTAAGAATATTTGTATACAAGTTTTTGTTTAAAAATATGTTTTCAGGGGCTCCTGGGTGGCTCAGTGGGTTAAAGCCTCTGCCTTCGGCTCAGGTCATGATCTCAGAGTCCTGGGATCGAGCCCCGCATCGGGCTCTCTGCCCTGCAGGGAGCCTGCTTCCTCCTCTCTCTCTGCCTAGTTGTGATTTCTGTCTGTTAAATAAATAAAATACTTTAAAAAAAATATGTTTTCATTTCTCTTTGATAGTACCTAAGAGGGGACTTGTTGGGTCATATGGAAACTCTTATGTTTCAAGTTTTGAGGAGCTACCAAACTGTTTCAAAAGAGGCTGCACTATTTTATATTCCCACTATCACTGCATGAGGGTTCTAATATTTCCACATCTTTGTAAATACCTGTTATGGCCTGTCTTTTTTATTAGAATTCTCCTAGTAGATATGTATCTTTTCATGTGTTTATTGGCTATTTGTATAACTTTTTTTGGCAAAATGTCTATTCAGATTATTTGCCCACTTATAATATTTGGTTATTTGTCTTCTTATTATTCAGTTAAAAGGGTGCATTACATATTCTGGGTACATTTTTTGTTAGATATATGATTTGCGAATATTTTTTGTGAGTTATCTTTTCAGTTTCTTGGTTTTGTCCTTCGAAGTACAAAGGTTTTTAATTTTGATAAAGTCTAATTTATCTAGTTTTTTTTTTTTTTGCTTGTACTTTGGTGTAATGTAAGAAGCTGTTACCTAATCCTAAGAGTTTCATAGTTTAGTCCTTACATTTCAGTCTTTGATCAATTTTGAGTTAATTTTTGTATATGGCATGAGGAATGAGCCTAATTTATTCTTTTGTATGTAGATTTCAAGTTGTCCCTTATCATTCGTTGAAAGACAGTTCTTTCCCTGTTGATTTTTCTTCGTACCCCTTTTAAAAAATCTATTGACCATAAATGTAAGGGTTCATTTCTGAACTCTGAATTCTATTCCATTGATCTATATGTCAATCCTTATGGTCTTGCAACATTGTCTTGATTACTGTAGCCTTTTTTTTTTTAAGATTTTATTTATTTATTTGACGGATAGAGATCACAAGTAGGCAGAGAGGCAGGCAGAGAGAGAGGAGGAAGCAGGCTCCCCGCGGAGCAGACAGCCCTATGCAGGGCTCGATCCCAGGACTCTGGGATCATGACCTGAGCTGAAAGCAGAGCCTTTAACCCACTGAGCCACCCAGGCACCCCTGTATTACTGTAGCTTTGTTGTAAGTTTTTTTTTATGTGTAAAATATAGGCCCTTTATTTTTTTATTATGTTCAGTTAGCCAACATATAATACATCATTAGTTCTTGATGTAGTGTTCAGTGATTCATTAGTTGCATATAACACCCAGTCCTTACCACAACACGTGCCCTAAATAGTGTGAATGAAATTTCCAGCTTTATTCTTTTTTCAAGGTTATTTTATTTTTTGTCTCTTGCATTTTTATATGAATTTTAGGATCAGTTTCTCATGTATGAATTTTAGGACCGATTTCTTATAAAAAAGCCAGATAAAGTATGATAGAACTTGTATTTAATTTGTATATCAATTTGAAGAGTATTGGCATCTTAACAATATTAAGTCTTCTGGTGTCTGAACATGAAATACCTTTTAATTTATTTAAAGTTTTAATTTCATTTGATAATGTTTTGTAGTTTTTGTTATACAAGTATTACATTACTTTTAAAAAAATAGACTTTATTTTTTAGAGCACTTTTAGGTTCACAGTAAAATTTAGCAGAAAGTACAGAGAGTTCCTGTTTACCTTCTGTTCCCACATATGCAGAGCCTCCCCCATTATCAACATCCCCCAAAGAATGGTACATTGATTACAATTGATAACCTACACTGATATGTCATTTTTATTCATGGTCTCTATTTTACATTAGGGTTCAGTTTGGGTGTTGTACAATATATGGGTTTTCACAAATGTATAATGACATATATTCACCATTACAGTATTATACAGCATAGTTTCACTGCCCTAAAAATTCTCTGTGCTCTGGCTATTCATTCCTCTCTTCCCTCAACCCTTTGGAACCACAAAACATTTTACTGTCTCCATAGTTTGACTTTTTCAGAATGCCAGATAGTCAAATTATATAATATGTAGCCTTTTCATGTTGGCTTCTTCCACTTAGCAATATGCACTAAAGGTTTTCCCATGTTTCTTTTTATGCCTTGATAGCTCATTTCTTTTTGGTGCTGAATAATATCCCATTGTCTGTCCTACAGTTTATTGTCTCTTCACCTACTGAAGGACATCCTGGTTGCTTTCAAGTTTTGGCAGTTATGAATAAAGCGGCTATAAACTTTGTGCAGGGTTTTGTGTGGATATAAGTTCTCAATTCCTTTGGTTAAATAAATACCAAGAGGGACAGATTTATGAAACTTAATACACTATTTTAAAAAATTTATATCCAAGTATTTTATATTTTTAAAAATATTTATTTATTTGAGAGAGAAAGAGAGAGAGGGTGAGAGAGCATGAGTGGGGGCAGGGATAGAGGGAGAGAATCTTTAAGCAGACTCCCCACTGAGCATGGATCCTGATGTGGGGCTCGATCCCACCACCCATGAGATGACCTGAGCCAAAACTAAGATTCAGAAGCTTAACCAACTGAGCCACCCGTTTTATATATTTTGATGCTATTCCAAATGGAATTATTTTCTTAATTTCATATTTGGATTCTTTATTGAGAGCTGGTAGAAATACAATTGGGTTTTGTATCCTGAAACTTTGCTGAACTCATTTACTAGTTCTAACAGTGTTTTTGTTGATTCCATAGACTTTTTAATGTATTGCATCATGCTATCTGCAAACAGAGAAAACTTTAGTTCATTCCTTCCAATATGGATTCCAATCTTTCTTTATCTTGCTTGATTTCCATGGCTAGAGCATACATTATTTATTTATTTATTTATTTATTTATTTATTTATTTATATTTATTTATATATCTACCTTAAGCTTAAAAATTTTTTATTTAAATTCAATTTAGTTAACATATAGTGTATTACTAGTTTCAAGGGTAGAATTTAGTGATTCATCTGTTGCATATAACACCCAATGCTCATTATATCAAATGCCCTTCTTAATGCCCATCACCCAATTACTCCATTGCCCCACCCCCCTCCTTTCCAACAACCCTCAGTTTGTTTCCTATAGTTAAGTGTCTCTTATGGTTTGCCTCCTTTTCTGTTTTTGTCTTGTTTTATTTTTCCTTCCCTTCCCCTATGTTAATCTGTTTTGTCTTAAATTCTACCTATGAGTCAGATCATATGGTATTTGTCTTCTCCTTCTGAAATATTTTGTTTAGCATAATACTTTCTAGTTCTATCCATGTCATTGCAAATGGGAAGATCTCATTGTTTTTGATGATTGAGCAATATTCATACACATACACACACATATATATACCACATACTTTTTTTGTATAAGATTTTATTCATTTATTTGAGAAAGAGAGTGAGCGTGAGATATAGAGAGTATGACAGGGGGGAGGGTCAGAGGGAGAAGCAGGTTCCCTGATGAATAGGGAGCCCCATGTGGGAGACCATCTTGGAACTCCAGGATCATGACCTAAACTGAAGGCAGTTGCTTAACTGACCATCCTTTTTCCATTGGATAGTTTTTCCTGCTTCATTGCAGATTAGTTGACAGTAGAGCTGAGGGTCCATTTCTGGGTTCTTTCTTCTGTTCCATTGATCTACATGTCAGTTTTTGTGCCAGTACCATACTGTCTTGGTGATTACGTTTTGTAATAGAGCTTGAAGTCTGGAATTGTGATGCCACCAGCTTTGGTTTCCTTTTTCAACATTCCTTTGGCTATTTGGAGTCTTTTCTGGTTACATACAATTTTAGGATTATTTGTTCCATCTCTGTGAAAAATGTTGATGGTAAGGATGGTAAGGATTGCTTTGAATGTGTAGATTGGGTACATAGATATTTTTAACAATATTTATTCTTCCAATCCATGAGCATAGAATGTTTTTTCCATTTCTTTGTGTCTGCCTCAATTTCTTTCATAAGTGTTCTGTAGTTTTCAGAGTATAGATCTTTTACCTGTTTGGTTAGGTTTATTCCTATGTATCTTAAGGTTTTGGGTACAATTGTAAATGGGATTGATTTCTTAATTTCTCTTTCTTCTGTTTCATTGTTAGTGTATAGAAATGCAACTGATTTCTGTGCATTGATCTTATATCCTGCCACATTGCTGAATTCTTGTAAGAGTTCTAGCAATTTTAGGGTGGAGTCTTTTGCATTTTCCACATAAAGTATCATGTCATGTGCAAAGAGTGAGAGTTTGACTTCTTTTTTTGCCAATTTGAATGCCTTTTATTTCTTTTTGTTGTCTGCTTGTTGAGGCTAAGACTTCTAGTACTATGGTGAGCAGTAGTGGTGATAATGGACATCCCTGCTCTGTTCCTGACCTTAGAGGAAAAGCTCTCAGGTTTCCCAACTGAGAATGATATTTTCTGTGGGCTTTTCATAGATGGCTTTTATGATATTGAAGTATGTTCCCTGTATTCCTACACTGTGAAGTGTTTTGATCTGGAAAGGATGCTGGATTTTGTCAAATGCTTTTTCTGCATCAGTTGAGAGGGTCATATGGTTCTTGCCCTTTTATTAACGTGATGTATCACATTGATTGATTGATTTGGGAATGTTGAACCACACTTGCAGTCCAGGAATCAATTCCACTTGGTCATGGGTGAATAATCCTTTTAATGTACTGTTGCAGCCTATTAGCTAGTATCTTGGTGAGAATTTTGACATCCATCTTCATCAGGGATAGTGGTCTGTAATTCTTCTTTTTGGTGGGATCTTTGTCTGGCTTTGGGATCAAGGCAATGCTGGCCTCATAGAACAAGTTTTGAAATTTTCTTTCCCCTTCTATTTTTTGAAACAGCTTCAGAAGAATAGGCATTAGTTCTTCTTTAAATGTTTCATAGAGGGGCGCCTGGGTGGTTCAATGGGTTAAAGCTTCTGTCTTTAGCTTGGGTCATGATCGCAGGGTCCTGGGATTGAGCCCCGTGTTGGGCTCTCTGCTCAGCGGGGAGCCTGCTTCCTCCTCTCTCTCTCTGACTGCCTCTCTGCCTACTTGTGATCTCTGTCTGTCAAATAAATAAATAAAATCTTTTAAAAAATTAATGTTTGGTAGAATTCCCTTGGGAAGCTATTCAGATTTGGACTTTTGTTTTGGGGGACATTTTGGATTACTGCTTCAATTTCCTTGCTGATTATGGATCTGTTCAAGTTTTTTATTTCTTTCTGTTTCATGTTTAGTAGTTTATAAGTTTTTAGGAATGCATCCATTTCTTCCAGATTGCCTAATTTTTTGGCTTGTAGTGCTCATAACATGTTCTTAAAATTTTATTTCCTTGGTGTGTGTTGGTTGTGATGTCTTCTCTTTCATTCAGGATTTTATTAATTTGGGTCCTTTCTCTTTTCTTTTTGATAAGTCTGGCTAGGGGTTTATCGATCTTATTAATTCTTTCAAAGAACCAGCTTCTAGGATTGTTGTTCTGTTCTATTCTTCTTTTGATTTCTGTTTCTTTGATTTCTGCTCTAATCTGTATTATTTATCTTCTCCTGCTTTGTTTAGGGTTTATTTCCTGTTCTTTCCTCAAGTCCTTTAGGTATAAGTTTAGGTTGTGTATATGAGACTTTTCTAATTTTTTGAGAAAGGTTTGTAATGCTGTGTAATTCTCTCATAGAACCAACTTTACTGCATCCCAAAGGTTTTGAGCAGTTGTGCTTTCATTTTCATTTGTTTCCATGAATTTTAAAAATTCTTCTTAAATTTTCTGGTTGACCCATTCATTCTTTAGGAGTATGCTCTTTTACCTCCAAGTGCTTGAGTTCCTTCCAAATTTCCTCTTGTGATTGAGTTCAAGTTGTACATTGTGGTCTGTACCAAATCTTTTGGTGCTGGTACTGGTACTGGTACTGGTTGAATACTTTGGTACTGGTACTGGTACTAGTTAAGTACTTCAGAACGGGTTGAGACCTGATTAGTGACCCAGTATGTCATCTGTTCTGGAGAATGTTCCATTTGCATTGGAGAAGAACGTGTATTCTGTTAACTTTAGGATACAATGCCTTGTATATATCGGGAAGTTCATCTGCTTCAGTGTGTCATTCAAATCCCTTGTTTCTTTGTTGATCTTCTGGTTAGATGATCTGTCCATTGCTGTGAGTAGGGTATTGACATCCTGTACTATTACTGTATTATTATCAAAGTGTTCCTTTAATTTGGTTATTAATAAATTGGCTTCTCCCAAGTTAGGAGCATAGATATCTGTAATTGTTAGATCTTCTTGTTGCATAGAAACATTAAGAATGATATAGTATCCTTCCTTATCTTTTTTATAGTCTTTGGTTTAAAATCTAATTTTTCTGATATAAGGATTGCTTCCCAGGTAATCTAACATTAAATAAACAAGCCTAATTATTCAAAAAGACTTCACTTAGGATTTGAATTTCTGGAAATTTGGTTTTAAATGTTTAAATATGTTTTTCTTTTATTTTTTAAATTTATTTTCAGTGCAACAGTATTCATTGTTTTTGCATAGCACCCAGTGCTCCATGCAATACATGCCCTCCCTATTACCCACCACCTGGTTCCCCAACCTCTCACCCCCCGCCCCTTCAAAACCTCAGGTTGTTTTTCAGAGTCCATAGTCTCTCATGGTTCATCTCCCCTTCCAATTTCCCTCAACTCCCTTCTCCTCTCCATCTCCCCATGTCCTCCATGTTCTTTGTTATGCTCCACAAATAAGTGAAACCATATGTTAATTGACTCTCTCTGCTTGACTTATTTCACTCAGAATAATCTCTTCCAGTCCCGTCCATGTTGCTACAAAAGTTGGGTATTCATCCTTTCTGATGGAGGCATAATACTCCATCGGGTATATGGACCACATCTTCCTTATCCATTCGTCCGTTGAAGGGCATCTTGGTTCTTTCCACAGTTTGGCGACCATGGCCACTGCTGCTATAAACATTGGGGTACAGATGGCTCTTCTTTTCACTACATCTGTATCTTTGGGGTAAATACCCAGCAGTGCAATTGCAGGGTCATAGGGAAGCTCCATTTTTAATTTCTTGAGGAATCTCCACACTGTTCTCCAAAGGGGCTGCACCAACTTGCATTCCCACCAACAGTGTAAGAGGGTTCCCTTTTTCCCACATCCTCTCCAACACACGTTGTTTCCTGTCTTGCTAATTTTGGCCATTCTAACTGGTGTCAGGTGGTATCTCAATGTAGTTTTAATTTGAATCTCTCTGATGGCTAGTGATGATGAGCATTTTTTCATGTGTCTGATAGCCATTTGTATGTCTTCATTGGAGAAGTGTCTGTTCATATCTTCTGCCCATTTTTTTGATATGATTATCTGTTTTGTGTGTGTTGAGTTTGAGGAGTTCCTTATAGATCCTGGATATCAACCTTTTGTCTGTACTGTCATTTGCAAATATCTTCTCCCATTCCGTGGGTTGCCTTTTTGTTTTGTTGACTGTTTCCTTTGCTGTGCAGAAGCTTTTGATCTTGATGAAGTCCCAAAAGTTCATTTTTGCTTTTGTTTCCTTCGCCTTTGGAGACATATCTTGAAAGAAGTTGCTGTGGCTGATATCGAAGAGGTTACTGCCTATGTTCTCGTCTAGGATTCTGATGGATTCCTGTCTCACGTTGAGGTCGTTTATCTATTTCGAGTTTATCTTTGTGTATGGTGGAAGAGAATGGTCGAGTTTCATTCTTCTACATATCGCTGTCCAGTTTTCCCAGCACCATTTATTGAAGAGACTGTCTTTTTTCCATTGTATATTTTTTCCTGTTTTGTCAAAGATTATTTGACCATAGAGTTGAGGGTCCATATCTGGGCTCTCCACTCTGTTCCACTGGTCTATGTGTCTGTTTTTATGCCAGTACCACGCTGTCTTGGTGACACAGCTTTGAAGTAAAGCTTGAAATCAGGTAACATGATGCCGCCAGTTTTGTTTTTGTTTTTCAACATTTCCTTAGCAATTCGGGGTCTCTTCTGATTCCATACAAATTTTAGGATTGTTTGCTCCAGCAATTTGAGAAATGATGGTGGAATTTTGATTGGAATGGCATTGAAATTATAGATCACTCTAGGCAGTTTAGACATTTTAAAAATGTTTATTCTTCTGATCCACGAGCATGGAATGGTCTTCCTTCTTTTTGTGTCTTCTTCAATTTCTTTCATGAGTGTTCTGTAGTTCCTTGAGTACAGGTCCTTTACCTCTTTGGTTAGGTTTATTCCCAGGTATCTTATGGTTCTTGGTGCTATAGTAAATGGAATCGATTCTCTAATTTCCCTTTCTGTATTTTCATTGTTAGTGTATAAGAAAGCCACTGATTTCTGTACATTGACTTTGTATCCTGCCACGTTACTGAAGTGCTGTATGAGTTCTAGTAGTTTGGGGGTGGAGTCTTTGGGGTTTTCCATATAAAGAATCATGTCATCTGCGAAGAGAGACTTTTTGAATTTTTCATTGCCAATTTGGATACCTTTTATTTCTCTTTGTTGTCTGATAGCCGTTGCTAGGACTTCTAATACTATGTTGAACAAGAGTGGTGAGAGTGGGCATCCTTGTCGTGTTCCTGATCTCAACAGGAAGGCTGCAAGCTTTTTCCCATTGAGGATGATATTTGCTGTGGGTCTTTCATAGATAGATTTTATGAAGTTCAGGAATGTTCAATCTATCCCTATACTTTGAAGCGTATATATACTTTGAATCAGGAATGGATGCTGGATTTTGTCAAATGCTTTTTCTGCATCAATTGAGAGAGGACCATGTGGTTCTTCTCTCTTCTCTTCTTGATTTGTTCTATCACATTGATTGATTTGCGAATGTTGAACCATCCTTGCAACCCAGGGATGAATCCCACCTGGTCATGGTGGATAATCTTTTTAATGTGCTGCTGGATCCTATTTGCTAGGATCTTGTTGAGAATCTTAGCATTCATATTCATCAGTGATATTGGTCTGAAATTCTCCTTTTTGGTAGGTTCGTTGTCTGATTTGGGGATCAGGGTAATGCTGGCTTCATAAAAAGAGTTTGGAAGTTTTCCTTCTGCTTCAATTTTTTGAAACAGCTTCAGGAGAATTGGTATTATTTCTTCTTTGAAAGTTTGGTAGAATTCCCCAGGGAATCTGTCAGGTCCTGGGCTCTTATTTATGGGGAGGTTTTTGATCACTGCTTCAATCATGTTACTAGATATCGGTCTATTCAGGTTGTCAATTTCTTCCTGGTTCAATTTTGGGAGTTTATAGTTAGTTTTCCAGGAATGCATCCATTTCATCTAGGTTGCTTAGCATATTGGCATATAACTGTTGGCAATAATTTCTTTTTTTTTTTTAAGATTCTGTTTATTTATTTGACAGACAAAGATCACAAGTAGGCAGAGAGGTAGGCAGAGAGAGAGAGGAAGGGAAGCAGGCTCCCTGCGGAGCAGTGTGCCCGATGTGGGGCTCGATTCAGGACCCTGAGATCATGACCTGAGTAGAAGGCAGAGGCTTAACCCACTGAGCCACCCAGGTGCCCCTGTTGGTAATAATTTCTGATGATTGTTTCTATTTCCTTGGTGTTAGTTGTGATCTCTCCCTTTTCATTCATAATTTTATTAATTTGGGCTTTCTCTCTTTTCTTTTGGATTAGTGTGGCCAATGGTTTATTGATCTTATTGATTCTTTCAAAAAACCAGCTTCTAGTTTCATTGATACGTTCTACTCTATCTCTGGTTTCTACCTCATTGATCTCTGCTCTAATCTTGATTATTTCCCTTCTTGCCTGTGGAGTTGGTTTGATTTGTTGTTGGTTCTCCAGTTCTTTAAGGTGTAGAGACAGCTGGTGTATTCTGGATTTTTCAATTTTTTTGGGGCGGGGGCTTGGATGGCTATGTATTTTCCCCTTAGAACTGCCTTTGCTGTATCCCATAGGTTTTAGACAGAAGTGTGTTCATTCTCATTGGTTTCCATGAATTGTTTAAGTTCTTCTTTGATGTCCTGGTTGATCCAAGCATTCTTAAGCAAGGTGGTCTTTAGCTTCCAGGTGTTTGAATTCCTTCCAAACTTTTCCTTGTGATTGAGCTCCAGTTTCACAGCATTGTGATCTGAGAATATGCAGGGAATAATGTCAGTCTTTTGGTATCGGATGAGTCCTGCTTTGTGACCCAGTATGTGGTCTATTGTGGAGAAGGTTCCATGTGCACTTGACGAGAATGAGTATTCTGTTGTTTTAGGGTGGAATGTTCTGTATATGTCTATGAGGTCCAACTGGTCCAAGGTTTCATTCAATGCTCTTATTTCTTTATTGATTTTCTGTTTCAATGATCTGTCTATTACTGAGAGAGGCGTATTAAGATCTCCTACTATGAATGTATTCATATCAATATGACTCTTTATCTTGATTAATAGTTTTCTTATGTAATTGGGTGCTCCCATATTGGGGGCATAGATATTCACAATTGTTAGATCATCTTGGTGGATAGTCCCTTTAAGAATTATGTAGTGTCCTTCTCGGACACTATATCCTACTCAAAGGGTCTGTCCAACAAGAAGATCTAACAATTTTAAATATCTATGCCCCTAACATGGGAGCAGCCAACTATATCAACCAATTAATAACAAAATCAAAGAAACACATCAATAATAATACAATAATAGTAGGGGACTTTAACGCTCCCCTCACTGAAATGGACAGATCATCCAAGCAAAAGATCAACAAGGAAATAAAGGCCTTAAATGACACACTGGACCAGATGGACATCACAGATATATTCAGAACATTTCATCCCAAAGCAACAGAATACACATTCTTCTCTAGTGCACATGGAACCTTCTCCAGAATAGATCACATCCTGGGTCACAAATCAGGTCTCAACCGGTATCAAAAGATTAGGATTATTCCCTGCATATTTTCAGACCACAATGCTCTGAAGCTAGAACTCAATCACAAGACGAAAGCTGGAAAGAACCCAAATACATGGAGACTAAACAGCATCCTTCTAAAGAATGAATGGGTTAACCAGGAAACTAAAGAAGAATTGAAAAAATTCATGGAAACAAATGATAATGAAAACACAACAGTTCAAAATCTGTGGGACACAGCAAAGGCAGTCCTGAGAGGAAAATATATAGCAGTACAAGCCTTTCTCAAGAAACAAGAAAGGTCTCAAGTACACAACCTAACCCTACATGTAAAGGAGCTGGAGAAAGAACAAGAAAGAAACCCTAAACCCAGCAGGAGAAGAGAAATCATAAAGATCAGAGCAGAAATCAATGAAATAGAAACCAAAAAAACAATAGAAAAAATCAATGAAACTAGGAGCTGGTTCTTTGAAAGAATCAATAAGATTGATAAACCCCTGGCCAGACTCATCAAAAAGAAAAGAGAAAGGACCCAAATCAATAAAATCATGAATGAAAGAGGAGAGATCACAACTAACACCAAAGAAATACAGACAATTATAAGAACATACTATGAGCAACTCTATGCCAACAAATTGGACAATCTGGAAGAAATGGATGCATTCCTAGAGACATATAAACTACCACAACTGAACCAGGAAGAAGTAGAAAACCTGAACAGGCCCATAACCAGTAAGGAGATTGAAACAGTCATCAAAAACCTCCAAACAAACAAAAGCCCAGGGCCAGACGGCTTCCCAGGGGAATTCTACCAAGCATTTAAAGAAGAACTAATTCCTATTCTCCTGAAACTGTTCCAAAAAATAGAAATGGAAGGAAAACTTCCAAACTCATTTTATGAGGCCAGCATCACCTTGATCCCAAAACCAGACAAGGATCCCACCAAAAAAGAGAACTACAGACCAATATCCTTGATGAACACAGACGCAAAAATTCTCGCCAAAATACTAGCCAATAGGATTCAACAGTACATTAAAAGGATTATTCACCACGATCAAGTGGGATTTATTCCAGGGCTGCAGGGTTGGTTCAACATCCGCAAATCAATCAATGTGATAGAACACATTAATTAAAGAAAGAACAAGAACCATATGATACTCTCAATAGATGCTGAAAAAGCATTTGACAAAGTACAGCATCCCTTCCTGATCAAAACTCTTCAAAGTGTAGGGATAGAGGGCACATACCTCAATATTATCAAAGCCTTCTATGAAAAACCCACCGCAAATATCATTCTCAATGGAGAAAAACTGAAAGCTTTTCCGTTAAGGTCAGGAACACGGCAGGGATGTCCATTATCACCACTGCTATTCAACATAGTATTAGAAGTCCTAGCCTCAGCAATCAGACAACAAAAAGAAATTAAAGGCATCCAAATTGGTAAAGAAGAAGTCAAACTATCACTCTTCGCAGATGATATGATACTATATGTGGAAAACCCAAAAGACTCCACTCCAAAACTGCTAGAACTTGTACAGGAATTCAGTAAAGTGTCAGGATATAAAATCAATGCACAGAAATCAGTTGCATTTCTGTACACCAACAACAAGACTGAAGAAAGAGAAATTAAGGAGTCAATCCCATTTACAATTGTACCCAAAACTATAAGATACCTAGGAATAAACCTAACCAAAGAGACTAAGAATCTATACACAGAAAATTATAAAGTACTCATGAAAGAAATTGAGGAAGACACAAAAAAATGGAAAAATGTTCCATGCTCCTGGATTGGAAGAATAAATATTGTGAAAATGTCTATGCTACCTAAAGCAATCTACACATTTAATGCAATCCCTATCAAAATACCATCCATTTTTTTCAAAGAAATGGAACAAATAATCCTAAAATTTATATGGAACCAGAAAAGACCTCGAATAGCCAAAGGAATATTGAAGAACAAAGCCAAAGTTGGTGGCATCACAATTCCGGACTTCAAGCTCTATTACAAAGCTGTCATCATCAAGACAGCATGGTACTGGCACAAAAACAGACACATAGATCAGTGGAACAGAATAGAGAGCCCAGAAATCGACCCTCAACTCTATGGTCAACTCATCTTTGACAAAGCAGGAAAGAATGTCCAATGGAAAAAAGACAGCCTCTTCAACAAATGGTGCTGGGAAAATTGGACAGCCACATGCAGAAAAATGAAATTGGACCACTTTCTTACACCACACCCGAAAATAGACTCCAAATGGATGAAGGACCTCAATGTGAGAAAGGAATCCATCCAAATCCTTGAGGAGAATGCAGGCAGCAACCTCTTCGACCTCAGCCGTAGCAACATCTTCCTAGGAACAACGGCAAAGGCAAGGGAAGCAAGGGCAAAAATGAACTATTGGGATTTCATCAAGATCAAAAGCTTTTGCACAGCAAAGGAAACAGTTAACAAAACCAAAAGACAACTGACAGAATGGGAGAAGATATTTGCAAACGACATATCAGACAAAGGGCTAGTATCCAAAATCTATAAGGAACTTAGCAAACTCAACACCCAAAGAACAAACAATCCAATCAAGAAATGGGCAGAGGACATGAACAGACATTTCTGCAAAGAAGACATCCAGATGGCCAACAGACACATGAAAAAGTGCTCCACGTCACTCGGCATCAGGGAAATACAAATCAAAACCACAATGAGATATCACCTCACACCAGTCAGAATGGCTAAAATTAACAAGTCAGGAAATGACAGATGCTGGCGAGGATGCGGAGAAAGGGGAACCCTCCTCCACTGTTGGAAAATAGAACTACCCTATGACCCAGCAATTGCACTACTGGGTATTTACCCTAAAGATACAAACATAGTGATCCGAAGGGGCACGTGTACCCGAATGTTTATAGCAGCAATGTCTACAATAGCCAGACTATGGAAAGAACCTAGATGTCCATCAACAGATGAATGGATAAAGAAGAAGTGGTATATATACACAATGGAATACTATGCAGCCATCAAAAGAAATGAAATCTTGCCATTTGCGACGACGTGGATGGAACTAGAGCGTATCATGCTTAGTGAAATAAGTCAATCGGAGAAAGACAACTATCATATGATCTCCCTGATATGAGGACATGGAGAAGCAACATGGGGGGGTAGGGGGATAGGAGAAGAATAAATGATACAAGATGGGACTGGGAGGGAGACAAACCATAAATGACTCTTAATCTCACAAAACAAACTGGGGGTTGCTGGGGGGAGGTGGGATTGGGAGAGGGGGAGCGGGCTATGGACATTGGGGAGGGGAGGCGAACCATAAGAGACTATGGACTCTGAAAAACAACCTGAGGGTTTTGAAGGGTCAGGGGTGGGAGGTTGGGGCAACCTGAGGGTTTTGAAGGGTCAGGGGTGGGAGGTTGGGGCAACCTGAGGGTTTTGAAGGGTCAGGGGTGGGAGGTTGGGGGAACAGGTGGTGGGTAATTGGGAGGGCATGTTTTGCATGGAGCACTGGGTGTTGTGCAAAAAGAATGAATACTGTTATGCTGAAAAAATAAATAAAATGGGAAAAAAAGAATTATGTAGTGTCCTTCTATATCTCTGACTACAGTCTTTAGTTTAAAATCTAATTTATCTGATATGAGAATCGCTGCCCCGGCCTTCTTTTGAGGCCCATTGGCATGAAAGATGCTTCTCCATCCCTTCACTTTCAGTCTGGGTGTATCCTTAGGTTCAAAATGGGTCTCTTGTAGACAACATATGGATGGGTCCTGTCGTTTTATCCAATCTGCAACCCTGTGTCGTTTTATGGGCGCATTTAGGCCATTCACATTGAGAGTGATTATTGATAGATACGTTTTTATTGACATCGTGTTACCTTTGAAGACTTTCTGTCTGTAGATTGTCTCTATATTTCTGTTCAATGATATTCTTAGGATTTTTTTCTCTTTTATAGGATCTCCCTTAATATTTCCTGCAGTGTCGGCTTGGTGGTTTCATAGTCTTTTAAGCCTTGCCGGTCTTGGAAACTCTTTATCTCTCCATCCATTTTGAATGTCAGTCTTGCTGGATAAAGTATTCTTGGCTGCATGTTCTTCTCATTTAGTACTCTGAATATATTTTGCCAGCCTTTCCTGGCTTGCCAGGTCTCTGTGGACAGGTCTGACGTTATTCTAATGGGCTTTCCTCTGTATGTAAGGAGCTTCTTTGTCCTAGTTGCTTTCAAGAGGGTCTGTCTAGATTTGTAATTCTTCATTCTAACTATGAGGTGTCGCGAGGACATTGGAGAATCTAAAATGTTGGGGGGAAACCGTTCTGCCTCTAGTACATGAACGTTGTTTCCATTCGCCAGATTGGGAAAATTTTCTTAGACAACTTGTTCCACTATATCTTTTAGACTTCTTTCTTTTTCCTCCCCTTCAGAGATGCCAATAATTCTGACGTTGGAACATTTCATGGCATCATTTATTTCCCTGATTCTGTTTTCGTGGCTTCTGAGCTGTTTGTTCCAGGCTTCCTCCTGATCCTTTCTCTCTATCTGTTTGTCCTCCAGATCACTAATTCTATCTTCTGTCTCAGTTACCCTAGCTTTTAGAGAATTTAGATTAGATTGGAACTCATTGAGAGCATTTTGAACATCATCCCTGGTGGCTTTCAGTTCTGCCCTAACATTGTGAACATCATCCCTGGTGGCTTTCAGTTCTGCCCTATTCAATTCCATTTGGTCATCCATGGCTCTCTCCAACCTAGCTATTGCCTGGATAATTGTTAGCCTGAATTCCTTTTCCGACATATTGTCTATGTGATAGCCATTAGCTCTGTTGCAGAAGGTCCATCCCCTGTATTTTTCTTCTGTTGGGCATTCCTCCTCCTAGTCATTTTGGTAAGAGATGACTGAACAGATGCAGCTGGACTTATCGACTGTGGTGCAGTCAAGGTGCACCCTGGAACGCTTCTGTGCAATCAGTATTCCCCACCCAAATGAGAGAAGAAGGAAAAGAAAGAGAAATAGAGAAAAAAGAAAAAGAGAGAGAGAGAGAGAGAAAGAGAGAGACAGGAAAAAAAGGGAAGATAAAAGAGAAGTCTCAGCCCAAATTGTCCCCAAGGTAAGATTTATGAAGTATACAAACAAAAACAGACAAACAAAAAGACTGAGAAAAGTATAGACAAGAGAAAAAAATATATATCTATAAAAGCAAAAAAAGGAAGAACCTTGTCAAAACGAACCCCAAGTGTAAGATTTATATATTATCAGGACAAACACAAATACACAGAAACACTGGTGGATGGAAAAGATGGGAGAGTGGTTATAAATTCTCAGTGTGGGCGAGGAAGGTTATTTTGATTCTTCCTGGATGTATCTTGATGTCTTTGTTAAAGGACTCAACTTTCTTAAGATAAAAGGGGATTAAAAATTGGTTTGCCTATAGGGGTAGTATTGATTGGGGAAACGGGATTACCTTGAAGTTTAACTCTATATGTATATTAGAAAATAAAAATTAAAAAAGAATAAACTAGACTAAACTAAATTAAAATTCAAAAAAATTAAAAAATAGAAAAGCAAAAGAAAAACACGGGTGTATGTATCAGAAAGTTCAGGTTAGAAGGTTATTAAGGAATTTGATGTACTGGACATCTCACTGTGATGGTAAATAGGTTAAAAAATTATCTATATGCATAAAAAATGAACCAGAATAGTGGTAAAGAGTTAAAAATAAAATCGTATTTATGAAGTAGTGGCGGTTGTTCTCTTGTTGTCTTCTTCTTTTTTTTTTTTTTTTTCTTCCTTCCTGGTTGGTTTTCTGGGGGAGGGGCCTGCCACGTGGGTTTTCAGTCAATGATGTTCCCTTAGTTAGGTCCTCCCACCCCCTTCATGGGGGTAGGCTCTGAGGAAACTATTTTTTTTCAGGCTTTTGTTCTCTGGAGGTTTTTATGTTTGTTCATCTGTTTTCTCTTGCCTTGACAGCTTTTGATGGTTTTTGGAGGTTTAGAGGAGAGCAAACTGCACCCAGACCTCCCTCTCAGAAGCCTCAGAATGCTCTGCAGAGCTGCTGGCAGAGTCGGTTCTGAGTCATGGTCCCTGGGGATGCAGGATCTCCTCCTTGTACCCAAAACCATGGCAGTGGCGGCTGTCTGGGCAGCTCCAGACCGCCAGAGAGGTTCCAAGCAGCAATCGCACACTGAGATTTTCCCGCTGACCGGTGCTGGGAGTGCCAGTTTTTCCGGGTGCCAGAGCTCCCAGCTAGCGCCTGTGAGCACCTCTCCCAAGGGAGCATGTGGGACACTCGCCCCTCAGGCTCTGATCCCTCTGGGGGGGTCTAAGTGCGCCAGGCTAATGCCTGCCCACACATCTCTCAGGGAGGGTGTGGGGCGCGCGCGTTTCAGGAATGCCATCTAGTGAGGCTCCCAGCCCCTCATGGGAGCCGGACCCCACGCGTTCTACGGTGCGCTGGCGGCTCAAGCACGCTGGCGGCTCAGGGACCAAGATCTGGTTTCTCCACCACACTCGCTCTGGCTCAGCCCCAGGGGAGACTTTCCTGGGGCTGGGGACTTAAGTCCCTGTCCCTAACTTCCCCGATTCTGACAATTTCCCCCCGTGATCCTTTGCTCTTTTTTTTTTTTTTTTTTTTTTTTGAGTGCTTTCAACAAGACTGCAAGCTAATGCTGGTCCCCAGACGCAGGGCACTCTCGTATTGGGGTATTACTTTCCAATCGGTCGCCTCTGGTGGCTCCCTCCCACTTTTGTTTATCTTCTGATATCAGTCTGACATTCCCACTCCGCTTTACCTGCCCACTGGCGTCTTCTACTCCTGTAGAGATCCAGATGAGTATAATTCTGATCTCAGTCTGATTTCCTGGGTGATCAGAGTTCTTTGGTAGGTAATCAGCTCACTTTAGGGTACAGGTTGAAACGGCACCTCCTTCTACTTCCCCGCCATCTTGACTCTAGTATACCTTTCCTTGTCAAAAAGTTATGTTTAAATATAGAATTCTAGGGTACCTGGGTGGCTCAGTTGGTAAGCCTCTGCCTTCAGCTCAGGTCAATATCCCTGTTTTAAATCTTTTACATCAGAATGTTTTAAAACATGTGCCTACATAGGATCATAGATTAATCTAAAACCTAATATTCAGTTATCTGTTTAACCAAGATTTCCACAAGTAATTTTATGGAAGGTTGTATAACTATTAGCAAAACTTAGCTACTTTCATATTGAGAAGATTTAGTTTTCTAAAGTAATCTTTTGTTAAGAGAAGGTATTAGAAATGAGTGTCTGTGCACCGGGTGTCCTCATTGCTGTTTGGATGAAGTGGCTGCTAGGTGCTCGTAGCTGACAAGACAAAGAAATATATGTGTGCATATTAACTCATATATACATACATTTCTATACAAATGTCTATACATAAACATCAGTCCTGGTATTAAACTAAATATGAATACAGGGTGATGTCTCCAACTCTAATTTATTATTAAATGGATCATTTTCACCTCTGCCCCTCAGTATCTGCAACCTCCCACTCTAGTAGGAAGAAATCTGTCCCCCACCATCCACCAACCACTCAATGACGGGTCCAGTTCCGGTACACATGCATAATGGTATCAGTGTTCTTACACTGTACAACCATAGACAACAAATTTCTCCGCTAGAGTACATTGTATGTGTAATTCTTTTTCTTTTTAGCCTTATAGACTTCCTTTATTTGCAAAGGTATTCAGGTCAGCCCTGTTTACTTCCCTGTGTTAGTGTAGCTTTTCTATGTATGATTGTGGTGAGATTCCCTTATTACATTCTCTATTTCATCCTGATATCCCCTGATACCCTTAATAATATGTGTACCTTGTGCATACATGAAGTTTTAGGTTTTGTGCAGCAAATTACTGTGGATAATGACAAATGCACAGTCTCAGGTACTCACCATTACATTATCACAAGGCACTGAAATAGAAACTGTCCTTGATCTATTCAAGGTATTTACCTATTTACCATTGTGCTCTCTCTACTTTTGCCTTTTCCACAATTTTTATAATTGGATCATACAGAGAATACACACACACACACGTATAGATATGTATGTATAGATATGGGTTTGTATGTGTATATATAAGGGTGTATGTATATGTGTATATATATGTACGTATATTTCATACACACACACACACACACACACACACACACACACACACACATTTATATAACCATTCCAGACTGGCTTCTTCAACTTAGCAACAGGAATTTAGGATTCATCCATATCTCTCCGTGGCCTGAAAGATCATTCCTTTGTTTTGCCAAATAGTAGTCCACCGTATGAATGCAGCCAGATCATTTATTCATTCACCTCTGATGCACATCTTGACTGCTCCCTGTTTTGCAATTACGAGTAAAGGTGCTATAGACATCGGTGTGTAGGATTTGGTGCGGACTGACGACGTTGGCCTTTGCTGCTGTCCTGTGATCCTGGAAAGCGGTGAAGGTTAAGAGATCTCCCCAGTTTGTGTTCCAGGAAACCGCTTGCGGCAAGGAGTCTTCCTTCCCCGTATGACTCGGGTGAGATTCACAGCTGCCCTCTTGTTTGCTGTGACAAAACCAGGCATGGTCCCTCCGAA
Organism: Meles meles; assembly: GCF_922984935.1. Classification (NCBI taxonomy): domain Eukaryota; kingdom Metazoa; phylum Chordata; class Mammalia; order Carnivora; family Mustelidae; genus Meles; species Meles meles. The sequence goes on along the minus strand of NC_060087.1, from coordinate 45,453,776 downwards.
CTCCCATTCCTCAACTCATAAATGATTAGCTGAACTACTTGTGTTTACTGAACACCTGGAGCAAAAATACTTGTTAGTCAGACTCTGCTTAAGGTTCTGTCCTTTCCCTGGGTTTCTGAGCTTTGACCCACTGGCAGTAGGTGCCAGCACACAGCCCCTTCTGAGAGTAGGCTGGCTTCAGGGTGATGCACTCCTTGATTCACTGTCTGTTCACACCACCCGTTCATTCCATCCCTCCACCCTAGGTTCTCTGGGTCCTCTCTATAAAGGAAGGAACCTTTGGGCCTAACTCTTGAGCTGCTTGCTGATCTGACGGTCAGAGTACTCTCTGTGTTACTACAGTGCCTCTCCCCACCCCTCTTCGATACCATGATCCCTTGAATAGTGTTCTCCTTACTAATTCTGGACTGGTACTTTATTTGACTGGAGATAAGTTTCCATTTACTTTTTCAAATTCTGAAAATATCTTGCCTTTTTAAAATCACTTATGTCATCTAACACCAATTAAAGGAACAAATATGTGAATACTATGTGAAATAAGACCCTAGGATTAACACTTTGTGGCACGCACAGTTATCTCACAGAATATATGCTTGGAGGGACAGGGACAGGAGTTTACTCTTGGTTTTGCTTTAAAAAAAAAAACCAAACCCACAGCAGTGCAAGTAGGGTCAGGAGGGGAAGGGGGCGGAAAGGATTCGTTAGTATAAAATGTCCAAGGCTCTGTAATCACAATCTAATCAAAGGATATTGGGTTTAGGGGAGGAAAAAGATGAAGGGGATTTTCCCCAAATGCATTGTCACCAATTGCAAAAAGACTTCCTTTGCAAAAGCCCCAAATGGTGACATATGAAGGTCAAGCTTCCTTACACAAGCAATCATAATATGTGTCCCTCAAGCTTTTGACCATGTTTGTCACTTAAATATAAGTACAGGAATTGGGCTCCTCTTCTCATTGATGTCCTTTTAGATCGCCATCATGTGGTCAAACTCTGTGTGGGCTCCCACTGTCTTCTGCCACATGGAGCCTCCATCATTTGAATAGAGTTTTCAGAATGGCATTAAAAGTATAGATTGCTCTAGGCAGTATAGACATTTTAACAATGTTTATTCTTCCAATCCAAGAGCATGGAACGGTCTTCCATCTTTTTGTGTCTTCTTCAATTTCTTTCATGAGTGTTCTGTAGTTCCTCGAGTACAGGTCCTTTACCTCTTTGGTTAGGTTTATTCCCAGGTATCTTATGGTTCTTGGTGCTATCGTAAATGGAATCGATTCTCTAATTTCCCTTTCTGTATTTTCATTGTTAGTGTATAAGAAAGGCACTGATTTCTGTACATTGACTTTGTATCCTGCCACGTTACTGAATTGCTGTATGAGTTCTAGTAGTTTGGGGGTGGAGTCTTTGGAGTTTTCCATATGAAGAATCATGTCATCTGTGAAGAGAGAGTTTGACTTCTTCCTTGCCAATTTGGATACCTTTTATTTGTCTTTGTTGTCTGATTGCTGTTGCTAGGACTTCTAATACTATGTTGAACAAGAGTGGTGAGAGTGGGCATCCTTGTCGTGTTCCTGATCTCAACGGGAAGGCTGCAAGCTTTTTCCCATTGAGGATGATATTTGCTGTGGGTCTTTCATAGATAGATTTTATGAAGTTCAGGAATGTTCCCTCTATCCCTATACTTTGAAGCGTTTTCATCAGGAACGGATGCTGGATTTTGTCAAATGCTTTTTCTGCATCAATTGAGAGAGGACCATGTGGTTCTTCTCTCTTCTCTTATTGATGTGTTCTATCACACTGATTGATTTGTGAATGTTGAACCAACCTTGCAACCCAGGGATGAATCCCACCTGGTCATGGTGGATAATCTTTTTAATGTGCTGCTGGATCCTGTTTGCTAGGATCTTGTTGAGAATCTTTGCATCCATATTTATCAGTGATATTGGTCTGAGATTCTCCTTTTTGGTAGGGTCTTTGCCTGGTTTGGGGATCAGGGTAATGCTGGCTTCATAAAAAGAGTCTGGAAGTTTTCCTTCTGCTTCGATTTTTTGGAACAGCTTCAGGAGAATTGGTGTTATTTCTTCTTTGAAAGTTTGGTAGAATTCCCCAGGGAATCCGTCAGGTCCTGGGCTCTTGTTTTTTGGGAGGTTTTTGATCACTGCTTCAATCTCATTACTAGATATGAATAGAGTTTTCACCACCTACAGGTACTGCTTCTGCTTGCCTGGCTGGCCTTAGCTGTCAGCCTTTGCTTTACACATTTTGGGGCTCTGGTTTTTTTTTTAATTTTTTTAAAAAAGATGCATTTATTTATTTTAGAGAGCAGGAGCAAGCCAGCAGGGGGAGGGACAGAGGGAGAGGAAGCCGGAGGGCAGGGGACTCCGCAATGAGTGGTGCTCCTTTATTTTTTAATTTTTTTTTTAAGATTGTGTTTATTGGAGAGAGAGAGAAAATGCACTAGAAACGGGGAAGGGCAGAGGGAGAAGAGAAGCGGACTCCCCGCTGAACAGGGAGCCTGACACATGGCTGGATCCCAGGACCCACCAAGCCACCCAGGTGCCTTGTGGTGCTCCTTTATTAATCCTCCTACCCCAGGCTCCACCTCAGGGCTGGAGATCATGACTTGAACTGAAAGCAAGAGTCTGACACTTAACCTACTGAGCCACCCCGGTGCCCCTCTCAGGTTCTGTTTTTAGCTGCATGTATGTTTACAATTGTTATAACTTCCCTATGATTGACCTTTTTTAGTTATAAAACAATTCCCTTTATTTATAGTAGTATTTTTTTTCTTTAAAGTCTTTTCTCCTGGGACGCATGGGTGGCTGAGTCTGTTAAGCTTCTGCCTTTGGCTTGGGTCATGATCCCAGAGTTCTGGAATGGAACTGCACATCAGGCTCTCTGCTAAGCAGGGAGCCTGCTTCTCCCTCTACCTCCGCCAGCCGCTCCGTCTGCTTGTGCTCTCTCTGTCTTTCTCTCTCTGTCAAAGAAATAGATAAAATCTTTTTTTTTTTAAATAGAGTCTTTTCCCTCTGATATTAGCATAGCCACCACAGCTTTTTAGGATTACTGCTTGCATGATGCAGGTTTTACCATCCTTTTTCTTTTAACCTATTTGTACCTTCAAATCTGAACTGTGTCTCTTGTAGACAGCATGTGACTGGATCTCTCTCTTTTTTATTCAGTCTCACAATCTCTGATGCTTGATCGGATTGTCCAGTCCACTCACATCTGATGTTATTATTGATACGGATGAATGTCTGCATTTTGCCTTTTGTTTTTTATATGTCTCAAAACTTTTTTATTTCTTCATTCCTGCTTTAATAATGCTGCTTAATTCCTGTTTCTTTATTCTTGCTTGGTTTTTCCTCAAGCAAGCATTTTCTAGTGTTATTTAATTATTTTTAAAGTTATTTATTGATTCTCTCTCTTGGCCATACCATAGTGTTTTATCTTACCAGAACCTACCCCAGGTTTATATTCATTCCTGGGATATATTGGAATGTTACTTTTATGAAGCTCTATTCCTTCTTTCACCTTTTTGTGATATTATTGTTATACATATTTTAGTACATGCTTGTTACAAACATTTCTTGTTATAGTAACTTATATAAGCAATGTATGAATGTATGTCTACTAAGGAAGTTGAGAAAAGTGAGCAAGTATATATTTACAGTTATTAAGCCATGTGTAGTTCTATTCATTTCTTCCTGTGGGTTTGAACTACCATCTTAGGTCATTTGCTTAGTCAAATACAACTCTGCTCCCACTGACCTCCTTTGTGCTGTTATTGTCAAATGTATTACATTTCTGATATTAGATGCCTAGCCAACTGATTATATGCATATTGACTTATAAAACCGCTTTTTACTTATTTTTTAAATTAAAAAAATTTTAAAGATTTTATTTATTTAGTTGAGAGAGAGAGAGAGTTAGAGAGAGCATGAGTGGGAAGAGGGAGAAGCAGGCTACACAGGACTGGATCTCAGGACTCCGGGATCATGACCTGGGCTGAACACAGATGCTTAACCCACTGAGCCACCCCTCAAACTGCTTTTTAAAACAGAGAAGAAAAAATATGCATTTATACTTTGTTCTATAAGTATATAATTACCTTTAACAGTGTTTTTTTTTTTTAAATGGGTATTTAAATTCACATCTAGGCTTGCTTCCTTTTGGCCTGAAGAAATTCCTTACAAAGAGGCTGCCAGCATGTGAATTCTCTCAGATTTGTTTATCTGGGAGTTTTTATTTTGCTTTTGTTTTTGAAAGGTAGTTTTACAGGATAGAAGATTTTTAGTTGACTTTTTGTGTTTTCTGTTCAGCAGTTTGAATATATCATCCCATATGATATATTCTGGACTCCTCGTTGTTTTTTTTTTCCCTAATAAGACATGGGCTATGAATCTTAGTGAGTTTACCTTGTAAGTGATGATTTCTCTTATTGCTCTCAAGATGTTCTCTTTGATGTCAGCCCTCAGCATTTTTACTATGATGTGTCAGGGTACAGATCTCTTCCTATGGATAGTACTTGGAATTCTTTGACCTTCCTGCATGTGTAGATTAACATTTTTCGAAAATTTTAGTCATGATTTCTTTGAATATTTTTTCTACTCCCTTTTTTGGCCTCTCCTTTTGGTCATCTTATTACTTGTAGGTTGGTGCCTTTAAAGGTATCTCATGCTTTTAAGACACTCTGTTCATTTTACTTCATTCTTTTTTCTCTCTGTTCTCAGCATTGCGTAATCTGTTCTCAATGTTGTGTTTCCTTCCGCCAACTCCCATCTATAATTGAGCCCCTGTAGTAAACCTTTGGTTTGGTCAATGTCCTTTTAACTCCAAATTATCCATCGGGTTCTTTTTGTAACTTGTATCTCTTTATGGATGGTCTCTGTTTCATGAGAAATGTCATCATAGCTTCTTTTGCTTCTTTAAGCATGATTTCCTTCATTCTCAGAACATATTAGTATTGGCTGATTTGAAGACTTTTTTTTTTTTTCTGTTAAATCCAATATAGTGGCCCTTTCACAGGCAGTTTCTATTGCTTGTCTTTGTTCCTGTAACTGAGTCACATGTTCCTGCTTCTTTGAATATCCCCGTTGTTTTTTTGTTTTGTTTTGTTTTTAAGATATTGGGCAGTCAGGTAGTATTTTGTAGCACTCTGCATTCAGATCCCCTTTCTACCCCTCCTCCCTGGTGCTTGTCTTTGTTGTTATTTGCTTATTTAATTGTCTAGTGTTGTGGCTATTTTAGTTAAGTCTGTTTACCCCGAAGTATGCAGCCTTCATTGTGACTTCCCAGTCAGTGGAGATTTGGGTGGACTTAGACACACTCACTCTGCAATGACAGGCATTTCCGCAGGGCTCTCTTTGTCTCCTCCTCTGATCTCTCTGCAAAGCTGTCTACCTCATTAGTTGTGACACTCACCTGTTGGGCTCCACTAATTGCCCATTTATTTTTTAATTGTTTTCAACAATGCCCTGGTTGCATAAATTGTGCCACACTCTGATCTGATTCAATTCAGGTGGGAATATTCTTTAGCCGCCTCTTCCCCGAGAGGCCTCTTCTTAGCTGCCTCTGTCCCTGGTTCTCTCTGGTGAAATCGTTGGCCTATGGTTTTGTTCCTTGTTCTTCATTTGGAGGAGCCATTGTTTTTGAAAGCTCTCTTAGACCTGAATTTTCCCACACTCTGTTTCAAATAAACAGAGAGCTTTGGGGGAAAGCTTAGGAGCTCTTTTCCTTCTGGGCTGCTTCTCCTCCTTGGGAAAGGTTTTGGAGCCACTGTTCTGGCCCCTGGGTGGGGCAGTAGCCTCTGGTCTTTTAGGCTTACTGCTTGTATTTGGAACCTCTGTCCTGTGGTCAGACTGGGGCAAGGGCTACCAGGACTGCACTATTCTCAGCGTGCTGTGGCCCGTGTAACACCTCAGTCCTCTGAGTGGGGCCTGTTTGGAGAATAAAAGCTTCTCACCTCTTGGCCTCACGCATTAAGAATTTTAGCCTCGGGGCACCTGGGTGGCTCAGTGGTTTAAAGCCTCTGCCTTCAGCTCAGGTCATGATCTCAGGGTCCTGGGATCAAGCCTCACATTGGGCTCTCTGCTCAGCAGGGAGTCTGATTCCCCTCTCTCTCTGCCTGCCTCTCTGCCTACTTGTGATCTCTCTCTCTCTGTCAAATAAATAAATAAAATTTAAAAAAAAAAGAATTTTAGCCTCTTCAGTTTGGAATTGGAGGATGACAAATACTGGTGGCCTGCCCTTCCTGTTGAGCTATGGGTAACTAATAACTGGGAGCTGAGGGGAGAGCGAGATACCTGCCTGGAAGGGTCTAACATCAAACTGAACTGGAGAGGTAGGAGGGAAGGAGCAGAGCACGGTTCCAATGCCAGACTCTCGCTGTTCTTACTTAGATTATTAGATTTTTTTTTTCACTAAATGTTTCCTTATTTGCCGTGTGTTCTTAGGACACTTTCCAGAGACATTTAATAGTTATTTTAAAAATAGTTTTTACCGATTTTGCTTGTTTCTCTGGGGAGTGGGTCTGTGAAGTTTCTTAAGCTATCATCTTCTAGGGGGGACTCTGTTACCTCTTCCCCCCCTTGATCATGGTTTCTTTTATCATACAGATAGTCCAGCCTGCATATTTTTACATATTCCACATTTTGTATTATTTAAAGAAGGTCTTTCCTACCCAATATTCTAAAAACAAACTGAATGTTTCTTCTAATGCCTTTAAGGTTTTTTTTTTTTTTTCATGGTAAGCACATTTAATCAATTGGGATGTTTTTGTATGTGCGTGAATGCTTTGTTACAAGGATGTTTTTATCTATATCTATTTTCTGTAGAGAGTGAGGATGGGGAGGGGCAGGGAGAGAGCCAGGGAGAGAGAATTTTAAGCAGGCTCCATACCCAGTGTGGAACCAAGTGATAGAAATATAAACAACGTTTGTATTTTTCTAAATGGATAGCCACAAATGTCTCAGGTCTCAATTGCAACCTGTCTCCGTGGACTTGAAATGGCAGCCTTATTGTGAATTCAACTCTCATATATGCATGGAAGATTTGGTTACATTGACCTGTTGGTCTATTTCTGCATCAGTATCCCACTGGTTTGTTTGTTTGTTTTTTTACGATTTATTTATTTAACAGAGAGAGAGGGAGATTACAAGTAGGCAGAGCAGCAGCCAGAGAAGGGAGAAAGCAGGCTCCCTGCCAAGCAGAGAGCCCGATACAGGGCTCGATCCCAGGACCCTGAGATCATGACCTGAGCCGAAGGCAGAGGCTTAACCCACTGAGCCACCCAGGCGCCCCAGTATCCCACTGTTTTAATGACTGTGCTATCCATTTTCTAAATTGAGATTTATTCTTGTCAGGTTTGGGAATCAGGGGTATGCTAAACTAGAAAAATAATTTAGGTGGCCCTCACAATTTTTAGTGCAATGAGACAATTTATAAAATGCGGTAATTATCTGTCTAATAATCAGCTCTACTATAATCAGCTGCGGTATTATCTATTCTAGTTTCTTTTTAGGAGTCTTTTTTCTTTCCTAATAACAGTCTCTTGATGGATTCTTGCTGTATTCAGGTTTATTTTCCTTGGCCAATTGCAATAATTATGTTTTTAGAATTTACTGGTATCAGTTTGTACAAACGTCCTTACATTTTGTTTAAATAACCGCAAAATCTCCCTTCTAATTCCTGATAGTGTTCAATTCTATCTCTGCTCTTGTTTTTTGTCACATTTGCCAGGTATGTTTCTACTTCATTGTCTTTTCAAAGAACCAGATATTGGTTGAATAGATTGCTATTTTATTTTTATTAATTTCCGTTTTATGTTTACTAATGCTCTCCTCTTTGTAGTTATTTTGTTGGTGTCTTCGAGCTTCCTAATTCGAATAACTTTTTCATGTATATTCCTTTGCAGTCAATGTGTTTAAGGCTGTAAAGTTTACTCTGAGTACTCTTGGTATTAATGCACAGGATTTGTTGGTTTTGGTTTACTACGTTTTATGTACTTCTATATTTACCAAAAAATTGAGTATAATTGGCAGACGATATTACATTCGTTTCAGCTGTACGACCTAGTGATTCAGCAAGTTTAAACCTCGTGCTGTGCTCGCCACATGTGTAGCTCCCATCTGTCACCACACAACGCTATTGCAATATCATTGGCAAGATTCCCTATGCGGCATCTTTTATTCCCGTGACTTACGCATTCCATAACTGGAAGCCTGTGTTGTAGTTTTAGTGTGTAATTGCTGCTTTGGATTTCTATTCACCTGAGAATTTTCTTGGAAAGGTGTTTGCATCTGCTCAGGTAGATAGCCCTTCTTCTTCCAATGAAATCTATCTTTTGTTGTTGGTTTTTTATTGTATTGTAATGTACGGAATGCCTGCTGCTTGACATTCATTAAGATTTCTTTTGTGATCTAATACATATCTCATTTGTATTTTTGTCTCTATTTGAATAAGAAGCATATAAATTTTCTTATTCAAATTTTCTGCATTTAAATTTTGTTTCTACCTGATCTGTCACTTTCTGAGATATCTGTTAAAGGTTGCACTATGATGGTAGATGGAATTCATCTCTCAGCTGACTAAATTTTACATGCAGATGCATATCGATTGTTTTCTCTAGCCTCAGTTGGAAGTATTTGTTGGCTTTGGGAAATGGGAGAAAGGTATTCAGTGGTAGTGTGGGAGAGGTAATTTTCTAAATTTAATTCTTTTTATGATTCTACTCCTGGCAGCTTATATTGAATATAATATGATACACACATGCCTATGAAAACATACTAGCAGATTGCTACCCCGATAATAAGGCTGGGGGGTGACCTTTGCTTCCTCTTTTATAAAACCACTCTGTTTGAGTTCTTTTAAAAAATGCGTGTTTATAAGAATAATATAATAATATATGATACTAATGTATTATAATGTGATAATAATACTATTTAAGAAGTAATGGGAAAGAGAAGCAATTCCGGAATGATGTGAGGAGCTCCACAGATGATTTTCCAGAGGGGGTAAAAAAAAATCAAACTGGTGAACATTATAAAACAATCATTTAAAATGCCTAGCAATTGTTCGAAGTGTATATAGCAAATGGAGAAACATTAATTCAGGCAAACGTAGTAAATCTCGGTAAGAACAGTGAGAGACTGTGGCCTTTGAGCCACACGTTTTCTCTTCACCTCCTCCCCTGGCTCAGTATGATGGAAGCTCTGCCCTGGGCAGTTGTAGCTGAGAAGGTGGAACTCCTGCTCCTGCCTGCCCCCCTCCCACACCCCCCACTCCGGAGCTATTTCTCTATGGGAGAGGCAGGCTGCCAGAATTTCTTCTCCTCATTCTCAGCACTACGTTTCAGAAATTCTGTTCCAGGCAAGCGCAGGTGAGAGATCTGCTGCTCCCTTACCCAACCTGGCCCTGATTCATAGGACAAAGAGAGACTCCAGGTGTGACAGGCTGAGACTATGGGGCCCTCATCACCCTTGCCCCACCTCGCTTATGGGATAGAATTTCCACACCGGGAAAGTAAAGCTGACATGCCCGAGAGCTACTAGACGGGCCTAGAGTACTGTTTGTAGAGCACGGGTATCACTCTGAGGGAAGAGAGCCACGGTCCCCACTACTAGTTCTGGGGCAGCAGGAGTGCTGCCCAAGAGGAAAGGCAGGCTATAACTACAGAGACCCCTGTAGCTCTCTCTAAGGGAGACTGCCTTGAAGGGGACTGAGTTTATTTGGAAAAGCACGGGAAAGTACAGGCCTAAGGGTACTGTTGATCAGAATGGAGATCTCGGTAGTGAGCATTTAAGAGGCAGCTGGTAGCTCTGTGAATGTAACAAGCCAAACGATAGGGCGTTTGGAAGTTTGACAGAGAGGAGGAGGGAAAGAGATACCTAAGAAGAGTCTTCCTAGAGTTGGAGCACCCATCAAGGAGTGACCTGAAAGGTTACCCCTGCAAAGAGTTCCAAAGTTAATAGCAACGGACTGGGGCTCCGTTTATTGCCCAGGGAGGGTATTGTCAACAAAAGGAAAGCAACCAGCTGGAAATTAATGGAGGCTAAGAGCTGGAATTGAAACCCATAGAGGCAGTCTATCCATAAGCTTAATGAAACTATCAGGAAAAGAGACGGTGAAAAACCTCCTGGCCCAAACAACAGTCACCCATGAGGGAGAAGGGGAGTCAGGGAGACTGTGGGCGTGCATGCCCAAGGTTGTGCCCTTTCAGTGGTGACATCAGAAGCTGCACATTGCAGGGAAATAGACTTCACTCATCTTGTCCAGCCATATCACTACACAAATAAATGGGCAAACAAGAAGTCCAAGGAGATCAACACCAGAGCTGCTACAATATAGTACCTAAATCCCCCAGTTTTCAACAAAAATCGTTAAGACCTAAAAAGAAATAGGGAAGTGTGACCTATGCACTGGGTAGAAGTAAAATCAGGCAACAAAAACTGCTTGTGGGAGGTCCCAGAATTGGATCCAGCGGAAAGAGACCTCAAAGCACATATAATAAATATGGTCAAATAACTAAGGGAAACTATGCTTAAAGGAATAAAGGAAGGTGTGATGACACTGTCTCCAAATAGAGACTATCCAGAAAGATAAAGTGTAAAATGAAACCAAATGGGGGAACTTCTGGATTTGAAGAGAACTTGAAGTGAACTTGAAGAGAGACTGGTAGAGATCAGGCAATCCTAAAATCAGAAAAAAACAAGTCGAAAGAAAAATTAATAGAGCCTTAGAGAAATGTGCATTCAATATTACGTGTCCACCAAACATATGAACATACATGTAATGGAGTGTACTAAAAGGGAGTACACCAATAAAGGAACATAAAAAATATTCAAAGAATGTGTGGCTGAAAATTTTCTAAATTTGGTGAAAACTAATATGGGCATCTACGAAGCTCAATGTGTTCTAAGTAGGAAAAAAATCCAAAGGGATTCATACCCAGATTATGTACCACATCAGAGTAAAGTTTTTGAAAACCAAACACAAACTCTTGAAAGCGGCAGGACAAAAATGACTCATACAAAGGACCTGCAAAAAGATTAGCCAATTCGCAGAATGGTCTTCATCAGAAATAGTGGCAGACAGAGGCGCTGCGGTAATATATTCAATGTGCCGAAAGGAAAAAAAGAAATCTCGAGCCAAAAACATGGATATATAGATATATACACGTACACACACACATACACACACACACACACACACACACACACACACACACACATTTATTAAGAGCAAGAGCTACCCTGATATGAGGAATTTGAGAGGCAGGACAGGGGTTCGTGGGTGGAAGAGAGGGCAAAATGATACAAGATGGGACCAGGGTGGGGAGAGACAAACCATAAGAGACTCTTAACCTCAGGAAACAAACTGAGGGTTGCTGGAGGGGAGGGAAGGGACGGGGTGGCTGGGTTATGGACATTGGGGAGGGTATGTGCTATGGTGAGTGCTCTGAATTGTGTAAGACTGATGAGTCACAGACCTGTACCCCTGAAACAAATAATACATTATATGTTAATAAAGAGAGAGAGAGATAGAGAGCGCGCGCTACCTTTCACGAATGTAGCTTAAATATATTCCAGATGAATGAAAATTGAGAGAATTTGTTGCTAGCAGGCCCACATTACAAAAAATACTAAAGAAAGTTCTTTGGGTAGAAGGTAAATGACACTAGAGAGTAACTTGAATTTGCTTGAAGAAAAGTGTCAGTAAAGGTAATTATTGTAGGCAATAATAAATGAGTACAAATTAAATATATCTTCCTGCTCTGAAAAGACTTTTAAAAGAATTACATGAAAGAACCTATGTATAATTTTATTTATAGGCCAATAGCATAAAGATCTGTAATGTAATTGACAAGAAAAACATGAAGGATGTGGGTGAGAGCAAAGCTAGATGGCAGTAAGGTTAATAACACCAGATGTTAACTTGAATCCACAGGAGCAAGCCGAGAGAACCAGAAATGGAAAATACAACAAACTCTATAAAATAAAGACTTACACTCCTTCTCTCAGCTTTTAAAGAATCTATTTAAGTTTATTGAAATATATTTGACACATACCATAACGTAAGTTTACGGTGGACAACATGTTGATTTTATGCGTTTATTTATAGCCATGTGATTGCCGTTGTAGTATTAATTAGCTAATACCTCTATCGTGGCACATAATCTCTCAGCTTTTTTTTTAAGTCATATGATTATATGATTTAATATATTTTATATGATTTAATGATTATACACGGGCAGAAAGGCACTCCCAGTGACTGTTCCCTCCAGCTCAGTAGAGTGAGTAGGCGCAAACACCCACCTCTCAAGTTACGGGCTGTATCTAACATCCCAACTTTCCTGGCTGTAGCCTTAAGGTCACGTCTTCCAATTAGCCTGCCTTAGGCATTTGAAGAGACAAAAATCTGTTAGAATGAATAAAATCAGCAAGGTTGTAGGATACAAAATCAATAAACAAAAATCAGTTATGTTCCTATACACCGACAATGAACTATCAGAGCAAAGAAATTCTCACCAAAGGCAGTAAAGTCATTAGGAATAAATGTAACCAAGGAGGTGAAGGAGCCCTATGCAGAAAAGTATAAAACACAGATGAAAAACTTGAAGACACAAATAAATGGAAAGAATGTCTTTGTTTAGCGTGGCCCTGGTGAACTTGGGAATGCTGATAAAGATTCCCAGGCCCCACTCTTAGCCTATGAAATAGGATGTTTGCTGATGGACCCAGGAAACTGTTTTTAGAAGCTCCGCAGGAGTCCTACCTAATGCAGCTAGTCCAAGGGCTTTCATTTGAGAACTACTGGACCTTTTTCTCATTTTTTGCCAGTCTATATCTTCTCTCTGGCTTATATTCTGGCACTTATAACACTTGATTATATTTGTTTACTACTTTGTATTTCCAGTATTATTATGATAAGCTTCTTGCCTGGAGACTAGTAGGAACCTGAATGTTCTCACATGGGCTCTGCCTTTCCTTTGGTCTTTCTATTTGAATATTTTCTCTTCTTCCTATCTTGTTTCTGCTTACACGTTGGGTGGGACTGATCTGGCAGTATTTCATTCCCAGCCTGACCAGCTGTATATTTTCTTTCTCCGTACAGGATTTCCCATTTCTCAACCTCAGCTGATCTGCCTGCAAGAAAGTGGGGAAATGCCATGGGTCCCAGATTTAAGGGAAATTCAGGATGAAGAAGACCAAAGCACTTGACTGAGCGAGTGAAGAAATTATGAAACAGTACATTTTCCAGTTTTGTGTGTGTGTGTGTGTGTGTGTGTGTGTGTGTGTGTGCAGATCCCTTTTTATTAACACCGGTGCTTATCTGGGGGACTCCTTTCGGTTTTGTTGTTGTTTTATGAAACCTGAAGTGTTTCTTCAGTTTTGGAAATATTTCTTATATCGTAAACGTCTCATCTCCATTTTCCCTGTCCTGTTCTTCCGAACCACCTTCAAATTTCTTGCCTTTTATATTTCTCATTTTATTTTCTTCAGTTGTACATTGTGAGACTCTTTGGTTCAACATCATGATCTTCAGCTCCTTCCTGACTGCTATCCATTCCATCTACTGAAGTTTCTTTTTCTGCAGAGGAAAAAAAAAAAAAAAAAGGAGGCTGGATGACGTAATGAGAGGAACAGAGGCTATGTGGAGAACAGCAACTGATGTGACCCAGGCTTGGAATGTCAAGGAAAGGCAGAGGAAGGTGGCAGGTGCTGTGTCAAGAAATGGTTTAAAGCTTTAGGGAATATGGTTATTTCAGCTGAGTCTTAGCAATGAGTTGGATGTCTGCAGACAAAGGTGGGAGAGGAAGAGCATGACACATGGCAGTAGCAGCATAAGCTGTGCTCCTGTGATAAGACAGTGAGGCGTGTGGGCACGAGATGGCACAGCCAATAGGGTATCTACAGTGTGGACTGGATCTGTGACTGGGAGAACTATTCCAGGCCATTCATAGGTCAGGCTGAGTAGGAATATGGAGGCTGATGCTTCAAAGATGCTGCCAAACTGAAGGAATTTCTGGGAACGTATTACCAAAAATCTCCATTCATCTTCCATTCTCTCTCTTTTTCTAGGCCTTTTTGTGTTTGGGCTTACTTCCTTGTGAGGTAGGACAGGCCAGCACACTCTGGGATGGAAGTGAGTGTTATGTCAATATCACAAACAACTCAGTATTTTTTTTTAATTGAGAGACTTACTTTTTAGAATAGTTTTAAGTTGACAGAAATATTGAGTAGATAGCATAGAGGATTCTCATGTTATAGCCCCCCCATCACAGTTTTCCCCATTATTAAGATACTGTGTTAGTGTGATACATTTATTATAATTAATAAACTACTACTAACACATTATTATTAACTAAGCCCATAGTTTACATTGACATTCAGTCTTTGTGTTGTACATTCAATGGGCTTTGAAAACACATAAAGTCATGTATCCACCATCACAGTATCAAACGGAATAGTTTCATTATCCTAAAACTCCTCTGTGCTTCACCTACTCATCCCTTGGCTACCAGCTCCCACTACAGTGGACCACGGCTAGCCACTGATTGTTTCGCCTTTTCCAGAATATCATATGGGTGGAATCAGGCAGTTGTAGCCTTTTCAACTGGCTTCTTTTGCTTACCAAAATGCATTGATGGTCCCTATGTCTTTTCATGTCCTGATAGCTCATGACTTTTTAATCCCTGAATAATAGTCTATTGCATGGAATAGCACACTTCGCTTATCCATTCATCTATAGAATGGCATCTTAATTGCTTACTAGTTTTAACAGTTAGAAAGCTGCACATTTGTGTGTAGATTTTTGTGTTGACATAAGTTTTCTTTTTTATTAACTGCTTTATTGAGGTTATGATTGACATACAAAAAGCTGTAGATATTTAACATATACAACTTGATGTGTTTGGAGGTAAGTACATACCTCTGAAACTATTATTACAAGTCAGCGCCATAAACTTGTCCATCACCTTCAAAAATTTCCTCCTGCCGCTGGAACCCAGGTTTGACTACAAAGGTTGAATTCTTTTTATTTTTTTTTTTAATTTTTAAATTTTTTATTTAAGTTCCAGTTAGTTAACATACAGTGCAATATGGATTCAGGAGTGAAATTCAGTAATTCTTCACTTATATGCAATACCCAGTGCTCATCGTAAGAAGTGCCCTCCTTCATCCCCATCATCTATTTAACCCATTCCCCCCCACCTTCCTTCATCAACCCACAGTTTGTTCTCAATCATTAAAAGTCTCTTATGGTTTGTTTCCCCCCACCTCCTGTTTTCCCCCTTCCCATTTGTTCATCTATTTTGATTCTTAAATTCCACGAGTGAGTGAAGTCACGTGGTATTTTTCTTTCTGTGACTGTCTTATTTTGCTGAGCATAATATACTCTGGCTCCATCCACATCGTTGCAAATGGCAAGATTTCATTCTGATACAAGTTTTCAGTCAGTTTGGCGTATACCTAGGAGTGTGATTTCTGTATGATAAAACTATGTTTACATTTGTAAGGAACTATCAAAATGTTTTCCAAAGTGGCTGTGCCATTTTGCATGTCCTCCAGCAATGATTGAGAGTTCCTGTTTCCTGGCATCCCTAGCAGCATTTTGTCTATCAGGTTTGTTTGTTTGTTTGTTTGTTTGTTTTATAGTACAAGATATTTTTACTGCACATGACCAACAGCACAAATACAGTAACTATAATACTCAAATCTTAGTATATTTTTAAATATATTAGATGTGCACAACGATAAAATAACCTCCTACTTTACAGATGCACTTTTCACTCTATCAAATACAAGGCTCACATGAGACCACAACAAACCTCTGTTCAAGTGCCCAGGGACAAGACTAAGTAGTCAATTAACCTTTTTTTTTTTTTTTTTTTTTTTTTTTTTTTAAAGATTTTATTTATTTATTTGACAGAGAGAAATCACAACAAGGCAGAGAGGCAGGCAGAGAGAGAGAGAGAGAGGGAAGCAGGCTCCCTGCTGAGCAGAGAGCCCGATGCGGGACTCGATCCCAGGACCCTGAGATCATGACCTGAGCCGAAGGCAGCGGCTTAACCCACTGAGCCACCCAGGCGCCCCTCAATTAACCTTTTAAAATATCTATGAACCAGAATAATTTTCTTTGAGTTTCATAAGCCAAAGACTATTAAGGAATATTTTAAGACTGAATCGAATCTGGTGGCAAAGAAATTAAGAAATTTGGGGAAAAAACATAGTTCAATATTAACAATAAAGTATATCTGCCAGGTTCTAGGTTTTCCTTGGCACAACCATGAAGTATGAACATCTGTAAAACATGAATATTGAATTCGGTACAATTTTACAGTGTATCTAATTATAGTAGAATAGTAGATAGCTGATGAGAATGCTTTTTTGAAACAGCTTCTTGAATCCAAACAAATACTGTAATGCAGGGTCTTAGAATATATATTAACTATAGAAATGCCCACAATTAGAAATGATATCTGGCAATATGGTAATTGAAATGGTATGGCAATGTGAAATGTTAAAAGGAATGATAATGTAAAATATGAAAACGATGATGGGATCATTTTTACTTTAAAACCTAAAGTACTTTATGTATGTTATAATTAGGAATTGTTACCTCCAAAATATTTATTCTTTTTTTTTTTTTTTTTTAAAGATTTTATTTATTTATTTGACAGAGAGAGAGCTCACAAGTAGGAAGAGAGGCAGGCAGAGAGAGAGGAGGAAGCAGTCTCCCTGCAGAGCAGAGAGCCCGATGCGGGGCTCGATCCCAGGACCCTGAGATCATGACCTGAGCCGAAGGCAGCGGCTTAATCCACTGAGCCACCCAGGCGCCCCAAAATATTTATTCTTTCAATGCTTATTTTTTAATTGCCCATA
This sequence comes from Meles meles, assembly GCF_922984935.1. NCBI lineage: Eukaryota > Metazoa > Chordata > Mammalia > Carnivora > Mustelidae > Meles > Meles meles. Next base: position 45,436,894 of record NC_060087.1, on the reverse strand, counting down.
TTTGACAGATACTCTGCTAGGTGCTATGTGTACACTGACGAGTAAAACTAGGTTCTCTGCAAAGAAAAATACCTTGGTCTAGGAAGTACCCATTATAGACTTACAAATTTAATTAAATACGGCTTTGGGAACTAAGGAGAAAATCTTTTCCAAAAAGTTACCTCTCTAATTAAGAATGCTATGCACATAGTCAATTTTAGAAGGCTCATACATACTTGGAAACTCTAAATTGCTAACTATTGCAATTGATGTGATTGATACCTTGGCTCATCGACTGCCTGTGTGTTTTTCCCCAAAGCACATTCTTACACACACAATTTTTTAAAACAATGAAATATTTCCTCTGTTCTCTCATACTCAGTCTTAGTAAATAAAATACACAACAAACTGCAATTTTTTTAATCTGGATATCAAAGAATTTAAACCGAACATTTTACACAGGCGAAACAAACATCCTAAGTTTATAACACCGTCAGTGTGTCAGGAAGTATAGGGAGAAGCAGTTGTGACTACGTGGTGCTGCTGCAATTACTCTTCATCGTCTCTTTGAAGTGGTATCACCTGAATTTCTTTGGCTATCCTTTCTGCTAAGGTTTTATCATTCGCAGCAATTATTCTTCGTGACATCAAGTCAAATGGCCCACCTGTCACGTCCAATAGTACTCCACCAGCTTCGGTAACAATAATGCCAGCTCCGGCCATATCCCAGCAGTGAATTCCCATTTCATAATAGGCATCTGCAGCTCCAGCTGCCACAAGGCACATATTAACAGCTGCTGTTCCAACACCTCGGATCCCATGAATAGGAATGCACAAAAGCTTTTCCAGATTAGAAAGAACAATTCTTACAGTCTCTGGTGTTCTGGAAGAGCCAAACTCTGTCTCCAAAAGTGATCTGGTAATATCTTCCTGTTGTGAAACCTGTAATTTTTGACCATTACAAAAGGCTCCCTTTCCTTTCCTGCCAGTATACATCTTATCCTCCAGGCAACTGTATACCACTCCAAATTCCATCTTTTTATTTACAGTGAAGCCAACTGAAACAGCTACAAAAGGAAATCTATGTACAAAATTCGTTGTTCCGTCAATAGGGTCAATGATTCATGTAGGGCCGTCAGTTAAGACACTTTTTTCCCCAGCTGCCACAGATTCCTCACCAATGAAACTGTGAGATGGATACTTTTCTTTTATGGAAGAGATAAGCATTTTTTCAATTTTTTGGTCAGTAGCGGTTACCAAATCAGCTGGAGAACTTTTAATCATGACATTCATTTCACCTTTTATGGCTTCACGAACCACCTCTCCAGCTTGTCTTGCTAGGTTACTGCATAATCCATGCATTCCTGCCAAGGATCAGCCATCTTCTCAACTTGGGGGCCGTCAGACCCACTAAGCTGCCCGCGGGATCTGCCGCGGAGCTCTTCCTGAGAGCGTTTGTTTGTTTGTTTATTTGTTTTTTAATTTTAGCCACTCTAGTAGATGTATAGGGGTATGTCATTGTTGTTTTAACTTTCAGTCCCCTCATGACATATATGATGTTGCATACTCATATATTTTTTTAAATATTTTATTTATTTGACAGACAGAAATCACAACTAGGCAGAGAAGCAGGCAGAGAGAGAGGAGGAAGCAGGCTCCCCGCGGAGCAGAGAGCCCGATGTGGGGCTCGATCCCAGGACCCTGAGATCATGACCTGAGCCGAAGGCAGAGGCTTTAACCCACTGAGCCACCCAGGCGCCCCAGCATACTCATATTTTTGTTCGCCTTTTCTATACTTCCTTTGGTGAGGTATATTTTTGGATCATTTCCCCATTTTTAAACTACATTATTTGTTTTCTTAATGTTTGGATTTCAAAAGCCTTTGTGTATTTGGAAATAAGTCCTTTGTCAGATATGATTTGTAAATATTTTTTTACCACTCTGTATCTTGTCTTTACATTGTCTTAACAGGGTCCTTCACGAAACAGAAGTTTTTAATTTTACTAAAATCCAACTTCTCAAATATTTATTTTGTCATGTTATATGAAGTATCATCACAAAGCCCAGGGTTATCTAGATTTTCTCCTGCACTATCTTTTATAAGTTTTCTAGTTTGGGTTTTACATTTAGGTCTATGATCCGTATTGGTTTAACTTGTGTGAAAGATACAAGATCTGTGTCTAGATCCATTTTTGGAGGGGGGGGGCATATGGACATCCAATTCCTATAGCGCCTTTTGTTGAAGACTATTCTTTTTCCACTGAATTGTCTTTGCTTCTTTCTTGACAGTTACTTGACTTTACATGGGTGGGTCTATTTCTGGGCTCTCTTGTTGGATTCCATTGATCTGTTTGTCTCTTCTTTTGCTGAAACTACAGTCTTTTTTTTTTTTTTCAAAGATTTGATTTATTTATTTGACAGACAGAGATCACAAGTAGGCAGAGAGGCAGGCAGAAAGAGAGGAAGGGAAACAGGCTCCCGGCTGAGCAGAGCGCCCGATGTGGGGCTTGATCCCAGGACCCTGAGTTCATGACCTGAGCTGAAGGCAGAGGCTTTAACCCACTGAGCCACCCAGGCACCCCTGAAACTAGTCTTGTTTAGTGTAGCTTTATGGTAAATCCTGAAGTCAGGTAATATTTTGCATATTATCATAAACTGTTTTACTGTTATGTTGGTTATTCTGGATCTTTTGCCTTTCCTTATAAACTTTATTTTTCTAAAAGATTTATTCATTTGAGACACACAGAGAGAGAGAGAGAGAGAGCGTGCACGCACTGGGGGAGGAGCAGAATGAGAGGGAGAGAAAGAATCTCAAGCTAGCTCTCCACTGAGTGTGGAGTCCAGTGTGGGGCTCACTCTCATGACCCTGAGATCATGACCTGAGCTGAAATCAGGAGTCCGATGCTTAACCGACTGAGCCACCCAGGTATCCCTCCCTATAAACTTTAGAATCAAATTCTCACTATCCTTAAAATAATTTGCTATGATTTTTAAAAAAGATTTTATTTATTTATTTGACAGACAGAGATCACAAGTAGGCAGAGGCAGGCAGAGAGAGGGGAAAGCAGGCTCCCTGCTGAGCAGAGAGCCCCGTGTGGGGCTTGATCCCGGGACCCTGAGATCATGACCCGAGCCAAAGGCAGAGGCTTTAACCCACTGAGCCACCCAGGCACTCCATTTTGCTATGATTTTGATTGGGATTGCATGAAATCTATAGATCAAGCTGGGAAGAATTGATATCATAACAATATTGAGTCTTCCAATCCATGAACATGGAAGATCTCTCAATGATGATTTATTTAGATATTTATTTTTCTTTGTCAGACCTTTGTAGTGTTCCCTATATATCCTGTACATATTGTATTAGATAAGTATGTCTTTGGGGGGTGTACTGCTAATTTAAATGGCATTGTGTTTTTAATTCCAATTCCAATTGTTCATTGCTGGTATATAAGAAAAAAATTGACTTTTATATATTATCCTAATATTCTACAACCCTGCTCTAGTTGCCTTAGTTCCAGGAGTTTGTTTATTTTTCTGTCAATTTTTTGGAATTTTCTTTCTTTACTGAAGAAGGGTCGACACCCAGTGTTGCATTAGAGTCAGGTGTTCAACATAGTGATCGACAACTCTATATGTTATTCTATGCTTACCACAAGTGATAACACTGTATCACTGAACATATTCCTTATGCTGTACCTTTCCTCCCTGTGACTTATTCACTCTATAACTGGATGCCTGTACCTTCCACTGCCCGGTACCCATTTTGTGCATCCTCCCTCTCTCACCACACAGCAGCCATCTGTTTTTAATCTGTATTTATGGGTATGTTTCTGCTTTTTTGTTTCTTTGTTCGTTTGTTTTGTTTTTTAGATTCCCCGTATAAGTGAAATAATATCATATTTGTCTTTCTCTGTCTGACTTATTTCACTTAGCATAATACCCTCTAAGTCTACCCATGTGGTCACAAATGGCAAGATCTGATTCTTTTTATGGCTTAGTAATGTTCCATCCCGTGTATATTTATATCTAACTAGCTATCTACACCACATCTTCTTTATCCATTTATCAACTCGTGGACATTGCTTGATATGGAAGATTGTTTGATATAGAACGTTGCTTCCATATCTTAGCTATTATAAATGATGCTGCACTAAATATACAGATGCTTATATCTTTTTGATTCAGCATTTTCATTTTCGTTGGATAAATACCCAGTAGTAGAATTATTGGATCATATAGTCTCCCTCCATTCCTCCCACCATTCCTCCGTCCCTCCCTCCCTTCCTTTCTTCCTGTATAGTCAACATACAACGTTACATTAGTTTCAGGTGTACAAGATAGTGATTCAACAAGTTTATGTATTATTCTGTGCTCACAACAAGCGTACTTGCCATCTGTTACCATAAAAGGATACTACAGTATCACTTTTGTAGCAACATGGACGGGACTGGAAGAGATTATGCTGAGCGAAATAAGTCAAGCAGAGAGAGTCAAGTATCATATGGTCTCACTTATTTGTGGAGCATAACAAAGAACATGATGGACATGGGGAGATGGAGAGGAGAGGGAGTTGAGGGAAACTGGAAGGGGAGATGAACCATGAGAAACTATGGACTCTGAAAAACAACCAGAGGGTTTTGAAGGGGCGGGGGGGGGGGGGGTGGTGGTGGTGGTGGTAGGAGGTTGGGGGAACCAGGTGGTGGGTAATAGGGAGGGCACGCACTGCATGGAGCACTGGGTGTGGTGCAAAAACAATGAACACTGTTACGCTGAAAATAAACAAATAAAAAAAATTAATGATGTACTATATGTTGGCTAATGGAATGTAAAATAAATGAATAAATAAATAATTTTTAAAAGGCTAAAAAAAAAAAAGGATACTACAGTATCATTGACTACATTCCTTATGCTGCACCTCTTATTCCCAGGACTTACCCATTCTATAACTTGAAGGCTGTCTGCCATAACCCTTTACAAAATTTTGCCCATTTCCACACCCTCTTCTCTCCCCCACCCCAGCTCTATTTTAAATTCTTTGTGGAACCTTCCTACTGTCTTTCAGGGTGGCTACGCCAATTAACGTTCCCACCAGCAGTGCATGGGGGTTCCTTTTTCTCCACATCCTCGCCAGCACTTGTTATCTCTTGTCTTTTTGATTCCAGCCATTCTGATGGGTTTAAGGTGATCTCTCATTGTGGTTTTGATTTGCATTTTCTTAATGATTAGTGATATTGAGCATCTTTTCATGTGTCTGTTGGCCATCTGTATGTCTTCTTTGGAAAAACGTTTATTCAGGTCCACTGCCCATTTTTTAATTGGATTGTTTGTTTTTTTGGTGTTGAGTTGTAGAAATCCTTTATATATTTGGATATTAACCCCTTATTGCATACATCCTTTGCAAGTATCTTCTCCCATTCAGTAGGTTGCCTTTTCCTGTTGTTGATGGCTTTTGTTGTTGTGTAAAAACTCTTAATTTCGATAGAGGGCCAATAGCTTATTCTTGCCTTTTTCCCCCCTGCCCGAGGGGACATCTTAAAAAAATGCTGCTAAAGGGGCGCCTGGGTGGCTCAGTGGGTTAAGCCGCTGCCTTCGGCTCAGGTCATGATCTCAGGATCCTGGGATCGAGTCCCGCATCGGGCTCTCTGCTCAGCGGAGAGCCTGCTTCCCTTCCTCTCTCTCTGCCTGCCTCTCTTGTGATTTCTCTCTGTCAAATAAATAAAATCTAAAAAAAAAAATGCTGCTAAGGCTGATGTCAAAGAGATTACTGCCTATGTTTTCTTCTAGGAGCTTTATGGTTTCACGTCTCACATTTAGCTCATTAATCCATTTTGACTTTATTTTTGTGGACAGTGTAAGACAGTGCTCCAGTTTCATTCTTCTCCATGTATCTGTCTTGTTCTCCCAACACCATTTATTAAAGAAACTATATTTCCCCCCATTGTCTATCCTTGCCTCCTTTGTCATAGATTGGCCATATAAGTGTGGGTTTATTTCTGAGCTCTCTGTTCCGTTCTCTTGATCTGTATGTCTCTTTTTCTGCCAGTACCATGCTGTTTTGACTACTATGGCTTTGTACCATATCTTTGAAATCTAGGGTTGTGATACCTCCAGCAGCTTTGTTCTTCTTTCTCAAGATGGCCTTTGCTATTTGGGGTCCTTCGTGGTTCCATACAAGTCTTGGGATTATTTGTTGTCGTTCTGTGAAAAATGCTGTTGGTATTCTGATAGGGATTGCACTGACCCTGTGCCTGGGTAGTACAGGCATTTTAACAATATTAATTCTTCCAATCCATATGCATGGTATACATTTCCAGTTGTTTGTGTTGTCTTCAATTTCTTTCGTCAGTGTTTTATGGTTCTCAAGGTACTGGTCTTTCACATCCTTGGCTGAGTTTTATGCCTAGGTGTTTTATTTTTGGTTCAGTTGTAAATGGGATGGTTTGCTTAATTTCTCTTCCTGCTACTTCATTATTAGTATATAGAAATGCAACAGATTTTGGTGTATGAATTTTGTATCCTGCGCCTTTGCTGAATTCATCTGTTACTTCTAAGAGGTTTTTTGGTGCTGTCTTTAGAGTTTGCTTAGTATCGTGTTGTCTGTAAACAGTGTCAGTTTTCTTCTTCATTACCAATTTGGTTGCCTTTTATTTCTCTGTGTTGTCTGATTGCTGTGGCTAGGACTTCCAGCATTATGTTGAATGAAAGTGGTGAGAGTGGACATCCTTGTCTTGTTCCTGATCTTAGAGGAAAATCTATCAGTTTTTCATGATTGAGTATGATGTTAAGCTGTGGGTTTGTCATTTATAGCTTTTATCATGGTGAAATGCGTTCATTGTAAGCCTGATTTGTTGAGGGTTTCTATCATAAACAGATTTTGAATTTTATCAAATGCTTTTTTGGCATCTGTGGAGAAGATCATATGATTTCTAGCATTCGTTTTGTTTATGTGGTGTATCCTAATGATTGATTTGTGAATATGGAGCCACCCTCGCATCCCTGGAATAAATCCCACCTGATTATGGTGAGTTATCCTTTTAATGTATTGTTGAGAGCAGTTTGTTAATGTATGCTTGAGGAATTTCCATCTGTGTTCATCAAGGAGATTGGCCTCTAGTTTTGTTGTTGATTTTTTTTTGTAGTGTCTTTGTCCAGTTTAGTATGAGAGTGGTGCTGGCCTTGTAGATATATTTGAAAGTTGTCCTTCCTCTTCTATTTTTTGGAAGAGTACGAGAAAAATAGATATCAACTCTTCTTTAACTGTTTGATAGAATTTACCTGTGAACCTGTCTGATCCTGGAATCTTAGGTGTTGAGAGGTTTTTTCTTTTATGGGGTTTTTTTTTTTTTTTGAGAGTTTTTTTGATTACCAGTTCAACCTCTTTACTAGTAATTGATCTGTACGGATTTTCTATTTCTTCTTCATTCAGTTTGGGAAGATGATATGTTTCTAGGAATTTATCCATTTGTTTTAGGCTGTCCAATTTGTTGGCACGTAAATTTTCATAGTTGTCTGTTAAAAATCCCTTGTACTTCTGTGCTACATCAGTTGTTACCTCTCCTCTTTCATTTTTAAAAAAAATTATTTAAATTCAAGTTAGTTGCCATATAGGGTAGTATTGGTTTCAGGAGTAGAATTAAGTGATTCATCACTTACATATATATCCAGTGTTCATTCCAGCAAGTGTCCTCTTTAATACCCATCACCCATTTAGCCCATCCTCCTACCTACCGCCCCTCCAGCAACCCTTACTTTGTTCTCTGAACTATAGAGTCTCTTATGGTTTGTCTCCATCTCTGCTTTTAGTTCTTTTTACTTTTCCTTTCCTTTGCATATGTTCATCTATTTTGTTTCTTAATTTCCACATAGAAGTCAAATCATATGATATTTGTCTTTCTCTGACAGACTCATTTTGCTTAGCATACTAACCTCTAATTCCATCCACAACTTTGCCAATGGCAAGATTTCATTCTTTTTGATGGCTGAGTGATATTTGATTACACACACGCACGCACACACCACTTCTTCTTTATCCATTCATCAGGCGATGAACACTTGGGCTCTTTCCATAATTTGGCTATTGTTGATAGTGCTGCTATAAACATTGGGGTGCATGGGCCCCTTTGAATCAGCACTTTCATATCCCTTCGGTGTATACCTTATAGTGCAATTACTGGGTCATAAGGTAGTTCTCTTTTTAACTTTCTGAGGGAACTCCATGCTGTTCTCCAGAGTGGTTGTACCAGTTTGCATTCCCACCCACAGTACAAGAGGGTTCCCCTTTCTCCTCATCCTGGCCAACATCTGTTGTTTCCTGAGTTGTTAATTTTAGCCAGTCTGACTGGTGTGAGCTAGTACCTCATTTTGCTTTTGAGTTGTATTTCCCTGATGATGAGTGATGTTCAGCCTCTTTTCATGTGTCTGTTAGCCATTTGTGTGCGTTCTTTGGAGAAATGTCTGTTCATGTCTTCTGCCCATTTCTTAATTGGATTATTTGTTTCTTGGGTGTTGAGGTTAAGTTCTTTGTAAATTCTGGATACTAGCCCTTTATCTGACATATCATTTGAAAATATCTTCTCCCATCCCATCAGCAGACTTTTAGTTTTGTTGATTATTTCCTTTGCTGTGCATAAGCTTTTTGTCCTGATGAGGTCCCAGTAGCTCATTTTTGCTTTTGTTTCCCTTGCCTCCAGAGACGTGTCTGGTAAGAAGTTACTGCAGCTGACGTCCGGGAGGTTGCTACCTGTGCTCTCCTCTAGGATTTTGATCGTTTCCTGTCTTACATTTAGGTCTGTCATCCATTTTGAATTTGTTTTCATGTATGGTGTGAGAACATGGTCCAGTTTCTTTCTTCAACATTTCACTGTCCAGTTTTCCCAACACCATTTGTTGAAGAGACTGTCTTTTTTCTGTTGGATAGTCCTTCCTGCTGTGTGGAAGATTAGTTGACCATAGAGTTGTGAGTCCATTTCTGGGTCTCTATTCTGTTCCATTGATCGGTGTGTCTGTTTACTTACTTGGGTCTTCTCTTTTTTTCTTGATGAGTTTGGCTAAAGGTTTATCAGTTGTGGTTATCTCTTCAAAAACCAGCTCTTGGTTTCTTTGCTCTTTTCATTGTTTTTTGTTTGTTTGTTTTTTGTTTGTTTTGTTTTGTCTTGATTTATCCTCTGGTCTTATTATTTCCTCCCTTCTCTTTACTTTGGGTTTGTTCATTCTTCTTTTCCTAGTTCCTTTATGTATAAGGTTTGATTGTTTATTTGAGATTTTTTTCTTGTTTCTTGAGGTGGGTCTGTATCACTCTAAATTTCCTTCTTGGAAATGTGGTCGCCATGTCCCAATGACTGTGTTTGCATTTCTTTTATTTCCTCTTTGATTTCTTTGTTGACCCATTCGTTGTTTAGTAGCTTGCTGTTTAGCCTCCACATGTTTGTGTTTTTCCCAGTATTTTCTTATAACTGATTTCTAGTTTCACACTGTTGTGGCTGGAAATGATGCATGTGCACTTGAAAAGAATGTGTATTCTATTGTTTGTGGATGGAGTGTTCTGTATATCTCTTTTGAGTCCACCTGGTCCTTTGGGTCATTCAAAGACACCATTTCCTTATGGATTTTATTCCTGGTCGATCTATCCATTGATGTAATTAGGACATCCTAAGTATATAGCAGTCTATATTACATTGATGGTCACATGAGTTTGGGCACATTTGAGTCCCTAATTATTATTGTATTCCTGCCGATTTCTCCCATCATATCTGTTAATGATTTTATATCTGTTAATATCTAGCATGCTCTTTAGGTATTTAGGTGTTCCAGTGTTGGGAGAAAAGACAATTAAAATTGTTAGATCATTTTGTTGGATTGTTCCCTTTATCATTATGTAATGCCCTACTTTATCTCTTGTTACAGACATTGTTTTATAGTCTACTTTGTGTGATATAAGTATTGGTTCCTTGTTTTTGGTTTTTTTTTTTCACTTCCATTTGTATAGAATATCTTTTTCTGTCCCTTCAGTTTTAGTCTGTATGTGTCTTTAGGTCTGAAGTAGGACTCTTGTAGGCAGCGTGTAGTGGGGTCTTGCTTTTTTTTTTAATCCATTCCTCCATCCTGTGTCTTTTGATTGGAGCAATTAGACCATTTGTATTTAAAGTAGTTCTTGATAGGTATGTACTTACCGCCGTTTTGTTAATTGTTTTCTGGTTCTCCTAGCTCTTCTCTACTCCTTTCTTTTTCTCTTGCTCACCTTCATTTGATTGATGATTTTCTTCAGTGCTATGCTTGGCTTTCTTTCCCTTTATATATTTTTAAAATTTTTATTTATTTATTTTTTAAAGACTTTATTTATTTATTTGACAGAGAGAGAGAGATCACAAGTAGGCAGAGAGGCAGGCAGAGAGAAAGGGGGAAGCAGGCTCCCCGCCGAGCAGAGAGCCCAATGTGGGGCTCGATCCCAGGACCCTGAGATCATGACCCGATCCGAAGGCAGAGGCTTAACCCACTGAGGCACCCAGGCGCCCTTATGTTTTGTGTACCTATTATAGGTTTTTGGTGTTTGTTTATCCTGAGGTTCATATAGAGCATCCTAAGTATATAGCAGTCTGTATTGCATTGACGGTCCCATGAGTTTGGGCACATTCTGAAAGAACTTAATTTTTGCTCCCCCTTCCACATTCTATGCATGTGTTGTCACATTTTGTAAGTCCTTTTAACTAATTTTTCAGATATAATGATTTTACTACTTTGTCTTTTAACCTGTATAATAGCTTTCTAAGTGAGTGTTCTACTACCTTTCCTGTATGTTTACTTGTCCTCATGTAATTTATTCATGTCATAATTTTCTTACTTGTAATTATGGCCCTTTCTTTTCCACTTCAAAAACTCTCTTCAATATTTCTTCTAAGGCCAATTTAGTGGCGATGAGTTCCTTTAAGTTTTAATTGCCTAGGAAACTCTTTATCTTTACTTGATGTCTGAATGATAACCTTGCTGGCTAGAATATTGTTGGTTGTAAGTTTTTTGGTTTCAGCACTTTGAACATATTATGTCACTTTTCTTTCACCTGCAAAATTTCTGCTGAAAGATCAGCTGGGAGCCTTATGGGGTTTCCCTTGTCTATACTAGTTTTTTTCTCTCCTGCTGATTTTGGTTTTTGATTTGTTTGTTTGTTTGGTTTTGTTTTAGAGAAGTGGGGGTGGGGAGGAGAAGAAGGAGAGGGAGAGAGAGAATCTTAAGCAGATTCCATGCACAGCACCGAGCCCAACGTGGGGTTCAGTCTCGCAACCCTGAGAGCATGACCTGAGCTGAAATCAAGAGTTGCATGTGTAACTGACTAAGCTACCCAGGCACCCCTCTCTTGCTGTTTTGAAAATTTTCTCTTCATCTTTAATCCTTGGCATTTTAATTATTATGTGTTTTGGTGTGGACCTCCTTGGGTTCATCTTGTTTGGAACTCTCTGTGCTTCTTGAAGCTGGATGTCTGTTTCCTTCCGCAGGGTAGGGAATTTTTCAGCTGTTCTTTCTTCGAATTAGTTTTTTTTTTTTTAATCCCTTTCTATCTCTCTTCTCCTTCTGGGATTGCCAAAATGCAAATATTCATTTGCATTTGATGTTCATTTGATGTTGTCTGAGACATTCCTTACCTATCTTCATTTTTTTAAGATCTTTTTTTTCCCCTTTTGCTGTTGAGCTTGAGTGCTTTCCTTTACACTTCCATATAGCTGATCTATTCTTCTGTATCCTCTAATCTACTGTTGATTCTCTCTAGTGCATTTTTCATTTTGGTCATTGCATTTTTCAACCCTGACTGGTTCTTTTTTTAATTTTCTATCTCTTTTTAAAAATATTTTATTTATTTATTTATTTGACAGGGAGAGTGTGAGAGAGCACAAGCGGGGGAGCGGCAGAGGCAGAGGGAGAGCAAGAAGCAGCCACCCTGCTGAGCAGGGAGGCTGATGTGGGGTCCCAACCCAGGATCCTGGGATCGTGACCTGAGCCAAAGGTAGGCACTTAACCAAATGAGCCACCCAGGCACCCTGATATATTTTCTCTTTGTTGAAATTCTCACTAAGTCCATCCACTCTTCTCTACAGCCCGGAGAACACCTTTATGATGGTGACTTTCAACTTGTTATCAGGTAGATTGGTTATCTCCGTTTCACTTATTCTTTTCCTGAGGTTTTGCTTGTTCTTTCTTTTGGACCATATTCCTTTGTCTCCTCATTTGGCTTGACTTTCTGTGTTTGTTTCTATGAATCACGTAGAACGGTTACTGCTTCTAACCTTCCGAGAATGGTTGTATGCTCATCCCCCGTGTAGACTGTGTGCCCGGTGACTTTGCCTGGATAGCTGGAGCTGTGGCTGATATGGGCTTGGATCCTGGGGGAGTCTGTGCTGGGGCTGTCCTCATGGGATTGTTTGAGGTGAAGTGGGCATGGGCTGGGGTGGTTCTGGGGCTCTCCACACAGAGGGTATCCTGGCAGGACAGTTGAAGCTGAAGTGAGAGCAGTGAAGTGGTGGTCTGCCAGCGCTCAGCACATTGGATGCCCTCTCTGCATGGCAGGAACTGAGGTGGGGCATGAACTGGTGTGTCCTGGTGGTGTCACTAGAGCCAAAGCAGACATGAGCCAGGAGGTTCCAGAGTGCTCTCTGCCAGGAGTGCCCTGGCAAGTCAGCTTGCCACACAAGCTGAAGTGGTGTGGACCTGGAGAGTTCTGCGGTGCTTTGCACCTATGTCAGCTGGAGTTGTAGTGAGCGTTGGCCAGGTGTGTCCCACTGTGCGGTGCACTGTGGCTGCCTTGGTGGGACTTCTTGGGCTGGTGTGGGCTGGGGCTCACTGAGGTGGTAGGCCAGCTATGGCGCCTGGCCCCTGCTCCCATCCAGGCTATCAAGGTGGTGGAGGAATGTAAGCCATGGCACTAGCCAGGCCCCGTGACCCAGAGAGACTTCTAGTAGCTCCCCTGCCATTTGGTGGAAATCTGAGGCAGAGGCCCTCTTGCTCCTTTAAGCCATCTTTTAAGCTTTTTTTTCCTGTGCCCCAGGGCAGATGAATCTGCTCATGGTCCCTCAGTACTCTCTCTCCTCACTGCAGTTGGCAGCATCGGGGGTGGAATTCCCTTACTGTGTTTCCAGCTCAATGTTCTCTATGTGGTCTCTCTATCTTCTGTTGTGCAGAAGCTGTTCAGTCAGCTCTCCGTTCTTCTTCAGGAGGAATTGCTGTATACGTAGGTATAGATTTGCTATGTCCACGAAGGAGGTAAGTTCAGGATCTTCCTACATTGGCATCTTGGGTTAGAACCCTTTGGAATTTTCTACGTAGACAGTCATGACATCTGCAAACAATGACAGTTTTATTTCTTCCTTTCCAATCTGTATAGCTTTCATTATTTCTCTTTATTGAGAATTCCTGGGATGGTGGTTATCACCCCCCAGCCTGGAAGGAGGAACCAATACTGTACGAAAACACTCAGAAATCATACTGTCCCAACACCCCTGGCCAACACCAGGAAGAGAAAGGTCATTCCCTTGAAAACTGGCCAGTCTATGTTCATCTAGGAAGGGCTGGCAGAACTGACACAGAGGGGACTATGGCATGATACTGGGGGCAGGATGGGGGTCTATTGGACCGCACGCTGGCTCCTCAAAAACCAGGGGAGAAGCAGATTCACCTTTTCTCTGGGGCTGCCATCTTTTAAGCTTTTTTTAAGAGACCCATTTCTTACCCTTGATAAGGCTGTCCGTTTTCAAAGCAACAATTTCATCCTGTACGTTGAGCACACGGTTTTCAGCAGTGAGATAGATACAATTCTGTGATGTGGCAGTCATCTTGGAGATGTTCTGGGCTTCCTGGACCTTGCCCAGTCCAATGTAGCCAGGGTTCTTGCTTAGGGCTTCTCCAAGCATCCTGGTGGCCTCAGCCTCACCTTCAGCCTACACAGTCTTTGCTGCTGTTCCTGCTTTGCTTTTTCCACCTGAAATTGGGCTCCCTGGGCCTCCTGCTGAGCTACTTGTTTGGCTTCCATAGCAGCTGTGTACACTCTCAGCTAAAGCTCTGCTCTGTGATGACTGCATCATCCGGGATAAGGCTGAATTCCTCAGCCCTCTCTGTCAGCGTCCATGAGATCAACAAGGATGTCTGGGCTCACTGGATAATTGGCTGCGAGATACTGAACTTGGCCACACCACCCTCGAGCACCTTCTTGACAGCTGATGGCAGTCCTCACTCCTCCTAGTCTAGCCCTAGGCACTGGTACATGCTGGGAAGCTCCATGACGTTGGGTTGAGACAGCACTCACAGGAAGATGCTTACCATCTGCAGGTCTTTCATGCCTGTGGGAGAGGAAATTTTTTAGGGTCTAGCCTGAATGTCCTAGATGATGGGGTACTGGAACCAGGGGGTCCTGAAGTGAAGGCCCTCATCTGATTAGAGAAGATGGCTCTGTGCCCACGTTCTGTGGTGAAACAGACTCATGAATGCTGTAGGCCATGGTGCCGGCCCCCAGCAGCAACTTTAGCACCTTGCCCATGTCCCTCTATGTCTTTCAAGTTCTGGGCCACGGTCTGATCCTGAGTCCGGTGGCCCCAAAGGCAAGAAGGGGGGCCGGCCTGCTTCTACCCCACTTCACTTTAGAGATATCACCCTTCCCATGTGGATCCGGGGCCCAAGGTCCTCACAGGAGAAAGGACGCCAGAAGTGCCCCAATCTGTATATATCTTCTTGTCTCGTGTTATCTTCTTACATTAGCTAGGACGTGGCTGTTGAATAGGATTGGTGAGAAGGGACATCCTGTCCTTATTCCTGATGTTAGCAGAAGAGCATCTAGTTAATCCCTAAGAAGTGTGATGTTATATGTACCTTTTTAGTAGATGTTCTTTATTAAGCTGAGGAATTTCCCCGGTATTCCTACTTTGCTGACAGTTTTTCTCATGAATGGCTTTTGCGTTTTTGTCAAATGTTTTTTATGCATTGAACAATATGACTGTATGATGATCGTATGTTGGTGGGATGGATTACCTTAATTGATTTTTGCATGTTGAACTGGATTTACATACCTGGAATAAATCCCACTTGGCTGTGGTATATAATTCTTTTAATCCATCATTGGATTTGACTTGGTAAAAATTTGTTGAATATTTTTGCACCTGTGTCATGAGATATATTGGTCTGTAATTTTCCATTCTTGTAGTGTCTTTATCTAATTTGGTATTAGGGTAATGTTGGCCTCATAGAGTGAGTAAGGAAGTGTTCCCTCTGTTCCATCCATTGGGTTTTTTTAAAATTAAAATTTATATTTGTGAGAGAGGGAGAGAGAGAGCGAGCGAGCGAGCGCAAATACACACACACTTGTGCACACAATAGCCAGGGGGTGGGGGGGGTGGGGGGCAGAGGGAGACAGAGAGGGAGAGAGAGAATTTTAAGCTGAATCTCCACTGAGCACAGAGCCCAATGTGGGGCCCGATGTCAGGACCCATGAAATCGTGACCTGAGCCAAAACCAAGAAAGAGTCAGATGCTTTACTGACTGGGCCACCCAGGCACCCCATCTATTGAGTTTTTAATGTGCAGAATCACACCTTTAATTTTTAAGATTGCTGAACATTTTAATTTGAAATCACACTATCATACTTCTGCTTTAATTTTTTAAATTATCTTAATTTAACCACCTTTCCACACATGACAACATAAATGTGGTTATACATACATGTCCCCCTTTTTAATGCAGTCTACTATTTTCCTTACTTTGGGCTTGAATTTCCACCTCCTTCTTTTCTAAAAAAGAAGCTCCTCATTAACCCATTTTAATAATCTATTACGTATCCTTCTATTTTTTTTTTTTGCATTCTTATAATCAGTCACGATAGAAATACACATGCGTGGATGTATAAACACATACATAGTTTTATTTTTGTCATTGCTACCATGATGGTATCATAATAATTGTACTTCTCCATATCTTGTATAGTATGTATATAACAATAACCTTGTGTAAATATCTCCAAATCAACTTACATAGTTCTAATTCATTGTTTTAAATGGTTGTATAATATTTGTGGTGTAGGTATCTTATAGCTTATTTACACTTCTTGTTTTGATGAGCCTTTAATTTCGTTTCCAGTATTACTATAAACATCCTCACACATATCACTTTATATACTTGTGCTTATATTTCTATGGAAGAGATATCCAGGAGTTGGATTACTGAGTACAAGATGTGTGTGTGTGTGTGTGTGTGTGTGTGTGTGTGTGTTGTTTTAATACATGGTTTTACAAGTTTTGGCTCTTAAGTTCCCAAAGTCTTAAGACTTGAGAATTTTCCCACCAGTGTATAGGAATAACCTTTCCCTGCATCCTTACCAATAATTAGAATTATAACTCTTAATGTTTAACCATCTCATGTATGCAAACTAATAATCTCATTATTTCTCTAATACACATTTATCTCACTACCATAGATTTTTGGCTCCCTCCACCCATGTTTATTAATATATTAGCAGTTTAGATTTGCTACTCTGTGAATTCCTGACTCTTATCCTTCTCCCATTTTTTTCAAGTTAGGTTGTCTTTTTTCTAGTCAGTTTGTCAGACTACTTTCTATATAGTTTGGATATTAAACCCTTGTCATCTTTATTAAAATATATTTGCTGATTTGTATTTGTATATTAATGATAACTCTTCTCATTCAAAAAATTTGTATTTGTATGTAGTCAAATGTCAGCATTCAATCCTTTTGAACTTCCACCATTTCCAGCGTAGATGATTTCTCTGACTCCTATATTGTGCCTCTAGCTTCCTAATTTTTCTTGCAGCATCCATATTGGTTTTCGTATATTTAACTCTAATTCAGCTGGATTCTGTGATGTACTGTAGGGTACATGCTATGCGATAGCAGTTCAATATTATTAATAGTCAATTATATGTAAATTTAATTGCCACCTTCATTTTACATTTAATTATATATACACCTGTGTAATTATATTGCCATTATAGCATATCCACTAAGGCAGGTCCCCTCACTATTCCTTTTCATAATAATCTTGCCTGCTCTTGGTCATTTATTTTTCCAAATAAACTTTAGATTATTTTGTACAATTCCAAAATAAGAAATCCTGTGCAATCTAGTTAATAGTGAATTAATTGCATTCTAATTTTATGATATCAATGAAATCTTCTCATCCAAGATCATAGGTTATCTTTCTAATTGGTCAGATTTTGTTTTCTGTCTTTCCAAAAGATTTTATGGTTTTCTTCATATAAGCCTGCTTTTCTTGTCAAATTTATTTCTGAGTATTTTATATTGTTTCACTCAAATAAATGGAATGGTTTCCCAGTTCCTACTTCCTTCCTCCTTAACCTCTGGTATTTAAGCTCTACTCTGAGAATCTTGTTTTAAATATTGTCAGAGGTTCACCAAAGTGGATTATTGATTGATTTTGGAGATGGTGAAAAAGGTTAAATCCCTCAATTATATGGTCCAGTTCTTACCTGCAGGAAGCCAGGTCAATATATCCAACCATCTAAACACCCTCTGCTCTATGTCTTTCATTTGTGTCTCCAGATCCATTTTCCAATCTTCTGCACCCTGCTGTTTGCCCCAGGAGTTGACTTTGCTCTCTGGCTTCTGACTGAGCTTGTCCCAGTGGGAAACCCTGTCAGGTCAAAGGGTAGGAGAGTGATGTCGTGACATTTATGCCTCTGAGCTCCCTCTGTGTGGGCTCATCACTGGCTGGCTACCTCCTTCAGATGAAGGTTCCAGCTTCTGTATAGTGTCCCTCTATACTTAGCTCTCTTGGGCTTGGGATATATATATTAAAATTCTTTCCCCTCAGCCCTTTGGGCCTGTGGGTTGCTAAATCACCCTTCAGTTGCTAGCCTGGGGATGCTGATTATCCTTTTTGTTTTTCTTATACCCTTGCCCACACCGCATTAGTTCCTTTATTAAACTCTCCTGAAATTACCCAATTTGAGTGTTATCTGTTTCCTGCTGTGACCCTGAGTGATACATACTTGTAACTCCATTTATTATTTCCTCCTTCCTCCTAATTCTGGAGACTCAGAGTAACTTAGATGCACCCAGATGGATAAAAGCTTTTGGGCTAACTTCAATACATAGTTTGGGATGTCTAAGAGGAAACATGCTGTGCATGATCTGAGATGTTTGTCTAAATCTTCTTTCTAAACCAAGACTGTAAGGCTATAAGCTTACCCCAGAGAACCCTGTGGTCTAGACTGTACAGGACACTCTGCCCAGGCTCCATCATTTCTTTCACCCACAGTGCAAACTCCCTTCCTTCTCTCTAACAGACTAGAATGCACTCTCAAGGCTGAGTAGGATTCAGTTTTGTGTCTTTATTCTTGCTGCATTGCAGAAACACAAATACTCTTGCTTTATTGTCTTCCCTCTCTCTTTTTAAAATTCTCACAGGTTTCAAATCTTTTACATAGTTTTCCAGGTATTATAGCTATAGTAGGAAATTCTGTACGGAATTCAAATACAAATTTGTGTTCATGTTCCAAAAAATAACAGTTCTCAAAATATGATACCTAGTCCAAGATTTGTTATTACTAGCCATGTGAGTGTGACATTTATTCTGCTTTTAGTCTCTGATTCCTGATTTATGAAATGGAATCATTCTTCCTGGCTCACTGTAAAATATATGATAGTATATGGGGGAATTTAAAAACACCATATGTTGTGTGTGTGTGTGCGTGTGCACGCACGCACACACACACACATCCAGTGTGGTGGCAGGGGCAGAATCCCGTTTCTCAACTTGCTCATCCTGTCCTTTAATATGATGGCAAATGGGCATTTGTTTGTATTTGGTAATCCTTTCTTCCATGATTTCAGACTGGCAATTGATTTATTCTCAATATAGAAAACAGTTGATACTTTTAAATTTTATTTTTATCATTTCAGTTGATAAACCCCAGTGAACACAATCTTATTTTTAACCAAAAAGTACCCGGGGCACCTGGGTGGCTCAGTGGGTTAAGCCTCTGCCTTCGGCTCAGGTCATGATCCCAGGGTCCTGGGATCGATCCCTGCATCAGGGTCCCTCCTTGGCTGTGAGTCTGCTTCTCCCTGTCCCTCTGTGATCTCTCTCGCTCTCACTCTCTCTCAAATAAATAAATAAAAATCTTAAAAATAACCAAAAAGTACCTGAAGAGGCTAAACCCAAGTGGATTTTGTTCGCCAGAATTCCATGGGCTCTTCTTTGAAGAAGGACCCTGCCTTTGAAGAAGTGTGTCCGTGTAGCGATATCCCAGGGAAACTCAGCATGGGAAAGACTGGAACCCATTCCTTCCAGAGATTACAGTTTCAGAATAATGGCCGATGGACTAAGCCCCACAAGGGAGATGAACTATGAAGGTTTGAATGTGACAGGAGCTCTGATGTGAGGGAAAACTCTGTGTCATCAGAGGAAAATCCCATTTGTGATAAAGCCCCAATTTGTGATTCATATAATTCTAGTTTTGAGCCCAGTGCAGCATATATAAGACACATAAAAGGTCTGAATATGGAGAAACCTTCTGAATACAGTGAATGTGATAAACTTTCAGCCATAGTTCACATCTTATTAGACATCAGAGCTCTCATATGAGGGGAAAACCTTATAGTGTAATGAATATGAGAAAGCCTTCAGTCAGAGGTCATCTCTTAATGGGAAATTCATAGTGAAGAAAGCCTTACAAGTGTAATGTATGTTGAATAGCATTTATTTGGGGCTCAAATCTTATTCAGCATCAGGAAAGTCATAGTAGAGAAGTACCATATGAGTGTAATGAATATGGAAAAGCTTTTGGCCAGAGTTCACACCTTACTGAACAAACCAGAATTTAGAGTGCTGAAAAACCCTACTTGTGCAGGCCATGTGGGGAAAAAAAAAAAAGTAAGGTGGAGATCTGCTCTTAATGACCATTAGAATATCCATAATGGGGAAAAGTCCTAAGAATGCAACCACATGTGATGAAGCCTTTGTGCGGATATCTCACCTTATTCACCATCATCGAATTCACAGTGAAGAGAATGCCTGTGAATGCAATGAGTGTGAAAAGGCCTTCCATTGGAAATCTCATCTTGTTTGCCATCCGAAAATCCACGATGGAAAAAATTCTGTGATTAGGACATGGAATAGGTTCCAATGAGAACCCAGGTTTTGGGGGTGAAGCAATTTTTCATCTCTAGAAACATGTTGCTCTGGGTGGACTTAGAAAAATACAGTACTCAACTAACTCTGATCATAGAGAAGAAAAGACTATAAAGAGTGATCATTATTTAGTGCTCAAGTGTAGACAAATGGAGACAAAACTTGAGTCTGATTTACAGGCTTATTAGGTTTCAGATAACCTGAAGCTAAGCCAGCCCATAATAGACTGTAAAATTCGAATATGCTGATTTACAGATTTGTTAACAATTCCAGTGCCATTTTGACTGTCCCTTCACTGGAGGCAGTATGGCCTCCATCACATATCTTTCACTTACCGCCTCTGAGAACATGGATAGATCTGCTAACTCTCCGAGCATCAGTTTCCTTATCTGTCAAACAGGAATAGCAACACTTACCAACACTGGGAAGGTTAGCAAAGATTCTGTATATGAAAAACTTCCGGTATAATGTGTGGCACATACTATAGGCACCATAAATTATTACTAATTAACTCACTCCTCTGATTCGTGCTGGCCATTCCAGTTCCACTAGAACCAGCACAGGCCGTTTTCTTTTTTTTTTTCCCCCTTGGGGGAAAAGGGGGGTGTTATTGATTTTTAAACTGCAGAGAGTCGTGACAAAAAGGTTTTTTTATTTTATTTTATTTTTTTTTATTTTAATTTTTTTTATTTATTTTTTTTTATTTTATTTTTTTTTTCAGCGTAACAGTATTCATTCTTTTTGCACAACACCCAGTGCTCCATGCAAAACGTGCCCTCCCCATCACCCACCACCTGTTCCCCCAACCTCCCACCCCTGACCCTTCAAAACCCTCAGGTTGTTTTTCAGAGTCCATAGTCTCTTATGGTTCGCCTCCCCTCCCCAATGTCCATAGCCTGCTCCCCCTCTCCCAATCCCACCTCCCCCCAGCAACCCCCAGTTTGTTTTGTGAGATTAGGAAAAGGGGGGTGTTATTGATTTTTAAACTGCAGAGAGTCGTGACAAAAAGGTTTTTTTATTTTAAATAAATTCACGCAAAGCCTGTTTTCTTTCTCTTTATTGTGGGAGTGCTTACTTCATCGACATCTTTGTATAGTCAGACATACCTGCTGCTTTCTAGATCTGTGACCGTGGCAAGGTACGTAATCTCTCTGAGCTTTACAGTTCTTAACTATACAAATGGTAATAACTGTCTTGCAGAATTGGAGGGCTGATTAGAAATTCTACTTAGAGAGTACTTGGCACACAGTAGGCACGTAATAAACCATACCCATCATCATTCTCTACCACGAGTCTCTCTCCTTTAGAAAACGTTCTTTATAGCTGTGAAACTGATTCTAGCTCTCACTTAAACTAGTGACTTTCTGATGTCTCATTCTCACTCAAGAAAAGAGAATGTATCCACTTAGTAGGCTTTACAGCAGCTTATAAAAAGACTGGGATTCAGGGCTCTGCAATCTGGATTCAACCCTCCTGTGTAGCGTATCTCCTATGTGCCAGGCCATTGACCTAGATTACCTGCAGCTCTCACAACTCTGCCTCTTGAGCAAATTGAGGAATATTATCTCCATTTGACCAAGAAGAATACTAGGACTCTAAGACGTTAAATAATGTTCTCAAGTGTTTGAAGCCAGTGTTTGGATACAATTTTGACTCTCACCAAGGGCTATGGTAATTATACCATACTACACTGGTAATCGTTTATTTTAGTGAATGCCTACTGTGTCCCCAGCACTGTGCTCGTAAGACACACATGAATCACATTGGATTTTCAGAAAATGAGAAAATTGAGGCTCACAGAGGGCTCTTTCCCCATAGTTACACAGTGGGTATTATAATAATACATGCTCTTGTTTATTGAGGGCTCATTGCATGCCAGGCACTGTAGTAGCTTCTTGACATAAATTATTGTATTTGCTTCCCAGAAGTAAGTTTGTGTTTATTTATTTGTACTTTAAAAAAGGGACAACTGAGGTTCAGAGAGGGTGAAGTAACTGCCCTAAGATGACACAGTGACTAAGCAACAGAAATGGGATTTGGAGCCACTATTTTCTTAATTTTGTTCTTTCAAGATTTTATTTATATTCAGGTTAGTTAACATATAGTGTAGTGTGACTTTTGGGGGTAGAATTTAGTGATTCATCACCTGCGTATAACACCCAGTGCTCATGACAACAAGTACCCATCACCTATTTACTCCATCCCCCCACCCCTGTCCTCTCCAGGAACCCTCAGTTTGTTCCCTACAGTTAAGAGTCTCTTATGCTTTGCCTCCCTCTCTGTTTTTATCTTATTTTTCCTTCCCTTCCCCTATATTCCTCTGTTTTGTATCTTAAATTCCACATACAAGTCCAGTCATATGGTATTTGTCTTTCTCTGACTGACGTATTTTGCTTAGCATAATAACCCCTAGTTCCATCCACGTCATGACAAATACCAAGATTTCAGCTTTTTTGATGGCTGGGTAATATTCCTGTGTGTGTGTGTGTGTGTGTGTGTGTGTGTGTGTGTGTGTGTGTGATATCTTCTTCATCCATTCTTCAGTTGATAGACATCTCTGGGCTCTTTCCATATTTTGGCTGTTGTTCATAACAGCACTATCCACATTGGGGTGCATGTGCCCCTATGAATCACTGTTCTTGTACCTTTGGATAAATACCTAGTAGTGAAATTACTGGGTCATAGGGTAGTTCTACTTTCGTCTTTTTGAGGAACCTCCAAACTGTTTTACAGAGTGGCTGTATCAGTTCGCATTCCCACCAACAGTAAAAGGGGATTCCCCTTTCTCTGCATTGTGCCCAACATCTGTCAGACATGCCCAAACATCTGTTTTAGACATTCTGACAGGTGTGAGGTGGTATCTCATTGTAGCTTTCAATTTGCATTGCCCTGATGATGATGAGTGATATTGAGCATTTTTTCACGTGTCTATTAGCCATTTCTCTGTGTTCTTTGGGGGAAATGTGTGTTCATATCTTCTGCCCATTTCTTAACTGGATTTTTTTTTTTTTTTACTTTTTGGGTATTGAGTCTGATAAGTTCTTTGTAGATCTTGGATACCAGTCCTTTATCCAAAATGTCATTTGCTAATATCTTCTCCCGCTCAGCAGGTCGCCTTTTAGTTTTGTTGACTGTTTCCTTCACTGTGCAGAAGATTTTTATCCTGATGAAGCCCCAGTGGTTCATCTTTGCTTTTGTGTCCCTTGCCTCTGGAGACATGTCTCACAAGAAGTTACCATGGCCAAGGTCAAAGAGGTTGCTGCCTGTGTTCTCCTCAAGGATTTTGATGGCTTCCTGTCTCACACTGTGGTCTGTCATCCATTTTGAGTTTGTTTTTGTGTATGGTGTGAGAAAGTGGTCCAGTTTCTTTCTTCTGCATGTCTCTGTCCAGTTTTCCCAATGCCATTTGTTGAGGAGGCTGTCCTTTTTTCCATTAGACATTCCTTCCTGCTTTGTGGAAGATTAGTTGACCATAGAGTTGAGGGTCCATTTCTGGGTTCTCTATTCTGTTCCATTGATCCATGTGTTGTCTGTTTTTGTGCCAATACCATACTATCTTAACGATTACAGCTTTGTAATAGAGCTTAAAGTCTGGAGTTGTGATGCCTCCAACTTTGGTTCTCTTTTTCAACATTCCTCCGGCTATTCGGGGGTCTTTTCTGGTTCCATACAAATTTTAGAACTGATTGTGCTGGCTCCAAAATATGCTGGTGCCATTCTATTAGGGATTGCATTGAATGTGTAGATTGCTTTGGGTAGTATAGACATTTTAACAATATCGGTTCTTACGATCCATGAGCATGGAATGTTTTTCCATTTCGTTGTGTCTTTTTCAATTTCTTTAAGTATTCTATAGTTCTCGGAGTACAGATCTTTTCCCTCGTTGGTTAGGTTTATCCCTAGGTATCTTTTGGTTTTTGTTGCAGTTGTAAAGGGGATCGATTCCTTGATTTCTCTTTCTACTGCTTCATTGTTGGTGTATAGAAATGCAACTGACTTCTGTATATTGATTTTATATCCTGCGGCTTTGCTGAATTCCTGTATCGGTTCCAGTATGTGTTGTCGTAAGCTTTTGGGGGTTTCTTTTCTTTTCTTTCTTTCTCTGAGGAGACTTTTTTAAAATTTAAATTCAATTAGCCAACATCTAGTACATTATTAGTTTCAGATGTAGTGTTCAATAATTCGTCAGTTGCATGTAACACTCAGGACTCATCACATCACATGCCTACATTAGAGTATCATGTCGTCTGCGAAGACTGATAGTTTGAGTTCTTCCTTGCCAATTTGGGTGCCTTTCATTTCTTTTTGTTGTCTGATTGCTGAGGCTAGGGCTTTCAATACTATGGTCAGCAAAGGTGGTGAGAGTAGTCATCCTTGTCGTGTTCCTGACCTTAGGGGAAAAGCTCTCAGTTTGTCCCATTGAGGATGATACTAGCTGTGGGTCTTTTCGTGTATGGTCTTTACGATGTTGAGGTATGTTCGTTCGTTCTTTCTTTCTTTCTTACATTTTATTTATTTGTCAGAGAGAGAAAGAGCAAGAGCGAGCACAAGCAGGGAGAGTGACAGGCAGAGGGAGAAGCCTGCTCTCTGCTGAGCAGGGAGCCAGATGAAGAACCTGATCCTATGACCCTGGGGATCATGGCCTGAGCCAAAGGCAGATGCTTAACTGACTGAGCCACCTGGGCGTCCTGAGGTATGTTCTTTCTATCTGTACTTTGTTAAGGGTTTTTTTTTTTTTTTTAATCAAGAAAGGATACTGTACTTCGTCAAATGCTTTTCTTGCATCCATCATGTGGTTCTTATCCTTTCCTTTATTAATGTGGTGTATCACGCTGATTGATTGGTGGATATTGAAACCACCCCCGCAGCCCAGGATTTGTAGCCACTATTTCCTGAATTGGTGTCAGTGCTGTTATCTTATACCAAAGTATCCCTCAACCTTATTTCCCCTGGCTTCCCACCAAATTGCCTCTCTTGTGAATACAAGAGTTGTGGCGAAGTAGAAGATAAGACAGCAGAGCCAAAGGTTCAAGGAAAGACTGAGCACACCACCTGAAATGACGGTCTCCATCACAGACCTTTCACTTACCGCCTCTAAAACTGTGGATACATCTGCTGACCTCTCGGAACATCAGTTTCCTGATCTGTCAAACAAGAATTACAACACCTTAACAACATCGGCAAGATGAGAAAAATTCCTGTATATGAAAATTTTCTGATATAATGCATGGCAACATAGTAGATGTTCAAGTAGAACAAAATATGATATCCCAAATTCTCTCATTCCACAACCACAAGATTCACATTATGGGAACATCTAAAAATGGAAGAAATGAATATTAAACCATTTTTTATCATCACAGAACTGGACAAAAGCACTCCTTTGCTCCATAATAGTCCGTGACTCCCCTTGCTGTCAGGATAGCCCACGCTTCTTAGCATGAATATGAAGTCCTCTAGGATATACTCCCTTCCTACAATTTCAGCCTTTTCCGTCTTCAACCCCTATCCTTTCCAGTCTTTGTGCTCTATGATCCATGAATCATACAGAATATCCCAGTTGTCTGAAAGCATCATACTTTCTCTCATTTCTGGGCACTTAAAAAAAAGTTCTTCCCTATACTTGAAGTGATCTTCACTGTACTAATTTCTATTTATCTTTCCATACAGTTCAGAAGCCATGTGCTCAAGAAGCCTTCTGTAGCCTCCCGAGGAGCTGGCTGTTTTAAATGCTCCATCCCTGTGCTTCCCCAGTGCTCAAAGTGTTGTATTGCTATCCTAATGCTCTCAATGTTCTCTTGGGGTAATCTGTTTACTCAACTATCACCTCCATCTCTCTGAGCTCCTTGAGGGGACCGGATTTTGAAATCCATAGTGCCTAGAACACAGTAGTGCTGAATAAATGCTTGTTCAGCATTTATTGCCAATGCAAGGAAGACTGTTTAATGAAGTGCAAGCTTTAGACAAAAACTCTAACTGTGATAGGAACACTTAACACGAGATCTAGCCTCTTAGCAAATTTTAACTGTACGTTATTGGTGACTTTAGGTGCAATGTTGTGTGGAAGATCTCTCCAGTTTATGCATTTTATTCAACTGAAACTTTATACCTGTGGATTAATAACTGCCTATTAATAACTGCTTAATAATTAATAACTGCCTATTTTCCCCTCCCCCTGAGTCCCTGTTAATTACCATTCCAGTTTGATTTTATGAATTTAACTATTTTAGACACCTCATATAAGTGGACTCATGCAGTACTTGTCTTTTCTTGGACTGGCTTATTTCACTTAGCATACTATCCTCAGGGATCATGCATATTGTCACATATTGCAGAATTTCCTTCTTTTTTAAGACTGAAAATTATCCCACTGTACACATGTATACACCACATGGCCTCCCGTCATCTCCTACCTTTATTCTTTTGCATGTGGGCTTCCAGGTTTTCCAACACCACCTGTTGAGGAGACTGTCCTTTTCCCACTGAATGACCTTGGCACCCTTGTTCAGAACCAACTGACCACATGCACAAAGGTTTATTTCTGACTATTTTATTCCACTGGCCTCTGTGTCTGCCTTTATGCCAGAGCCACACTGTTTTGATTACTGTACCTTTGTAGTAAGTCTTGAAGTTAGGAAGTGTGAATCCCCTCCCTTTGTTCATTCTTTTCCAGACTGTTCAGGGTCCCTTGAGAGTCCATATGAATTGTAAGGTGGATTGTACTATATCTGCAAAAAATGTCATTGGTATTCTGACAGGTACTGTATTAAATTTATAGAATGTTTTGGGTACTATTGACATCTTAATAGTATTAAGTCTTCCAATAAATGAACATGGTATGTCTTTCCATTAATTTATGTCCTTTTAAAATTTATTTCAGCATTTTTTTGTATTTTCTTTTTTTTTAAGATTGTAGTTCTTTATTTGAGAGAGAGTGAGTGAGAGAGAGAGAGAGAGAGAGAGCGCACAGGCAGGTGGGGGGGAGAGGCAGAGGGAGAAGCAGACTCCTCGCTGAGCAGGGAGCCCAATGCGGGGCTTGACCCCAGAACCCTGGGACCATGACCAGTGCTAAAAGCAGACACTTAACTGCCTGAGCCACCCAGGCGCCCCCAGATTTTTTGTAGTTTGCAGTGTAATAAATTCACCTCGTTGGTTAATTTTATTTGTAAATATTTTATTCTTTCGATGCTATTGTTGTCGAGTTTAGAGGTTTTGTAAATTCCACTACTAATCCTTTTTAAGATGTGTGGTTTGAAAATATTTTCTCTCAGGATGTAAGTTGTCCTTTTGTCATTTTATCATGTTCTTTCGTTTCCAAAGTTGCTTAGGTTAACACTCTTTCCCTTTCAACCTTCAGTGGGCTTTTTTTTTTTTTTTATGCCTTTGAAATATGGTGAGAAGTTTTTGTCACATTCTGCATTCCATTCTGATATTCCTGAGTTTTTTTAAAGATGTTCTAAAATTTTGGATACATTAAACTTCATTCTCTGTGTTGTAAGTCTCTATGGATTGTGACTACTGCATAGTGTCATGTCTTAGTCTGCTCAGGTTACTATAATAAAATACCATACTCTCGGTGGCTCAAACAACAGATGTTTATTTCTCACAGATCTGGAGGCTGAGAAGGCAAAGATCAGGATACCAGAACACCAGAGTGTTCTACCTGAGTACACTCTTTCTGGCTTAAAGATGGCTTCCTTCTAGTTGTGTCCTCACTTGACAGAGTGAGAGAGAACTTTGGGCATTTTCTTTTCTTACAGAGACACTACTACTCTCATCGTGAAGGCCACACTCTCATCTAAACCTAGTTAATGGTCCCCTCCAAATACCATCCCACTGGGGGTTAGAATTCACATATGACTTCTGAAGGCTGGGGACACAAACGTTCAGTCCATAACCCACCTCTACAGTAGTTTCAAAGCTCCTGTACCTATTCCAGTTCCCCTCACACAACTCCCGCCAAGCACTGACCACTTCACTGTCTCTGGTCTTGCCTTTTCACAATTTCTTGTAATTTGATCACACAGAGAACGCATGCACGCACGTGCACACGTGCACACACACACACACACACACACACAAACACACACATAGCCATTTGAGACTGACTTCTTTCAGTTATCAATAGGAATTTAGGATTCATCCATATCTCTCCGTGGCCTGAAAGATCATTCCTTTGTTTTGCCAAATAGTAGTCCACCGTATGAATGCAGCCAGATCATTTATTCATTCACCTCTGATGCACATCTTGACTGCTCCCTGTTTTGCAATTACGAGTAAAGGTGCTATAGACATCGGTGTGTAGGATTTGGTGCGGACTGACGACGTTGGCCTTTGCTGCTGTCCTGTGATCCTGGAAAGCGGTGAAGGTTAAGAGATCTCCCCAGTTTGTGTTCCAGGAAACCGCTTGCGGCAAGGAGTCTTCCTTCCCCGTATGACTCGGGTGAGATTCACAGCTGCCCTCTTGTTTGCTGTGACAAAACCAGGCATGGTCCCTCCGAACTCCCATTCCTCAACTCATAAATGATTAGCTGAACTACTTGTGTTTACTGAACACCTGGAGCAAAAATACTTGTTAGTCAGACTCTGCTTAAGGTTCTGTCCTTTCCCTGGGTTTCTGAGCTTTGACCCACTGGCAGTAGGTGCCAGCACACAGCCCCTTCTGAGAGTAGGCTGGCTTCAGGGTGATGCACTCCTTGATTCACTGTCTGTTCACACCACCCGTTCATTCCATCCCTCCACCCTAGGTTCTCTGGGTCCTCTCTATAAAGGAAGGAACCTTTGGGCCTAACTCTTGAGCTGCTTGCTGATCTGACGGTCAGAGTTGACAGAGAGAGATCACAAGTAGATAGAGAGGCAGGCAGAGAGAGAGAGAGAGGGAAGCAGGCTCCCTGCTGAGCAGAGAGCCCGATGCGGGACTCGATCCCAGGACCCTGAGATCATGACCTGAGCCGAAGGCATTGGCTTAACCCACTGAGCCACCCAGGTGCCCCTGGAAGCTGATTTTTATTTGACAGGAGATAAGTTTCTCAATCAGTTGGGCAAATACATAATAGTATGATTATTTTCTCCTATTACTGTAAGACTCTAACTTTGGTAAGGACCTATCGAACTGTCTTCTAAAGTTGCTGTACAGTTTAGAGCTCCAGCCTTAAGTGAGTGACTGCTCCTGTTGCTCAGCATGCTCACCAGCAGTTGGTTTTGTCAGTTTTCTGGATATTAGCCATCTGAATAATGTGTCGTGTTATCTCATTATTACTTTAATTTGCATTTCCCAAGTGCCAAATGATCTCGATCAGCTTTTCATATGCTCACTTGCCATTTGTATATTTTAATTGGTGAGGTGTCTGTTCGGATCTTTTGCCCATTTATAATTGAGTTATTTGTATATTCGTTGTTGAGTTATATCAGTTCTTTGTATATTTGGATACAAGTCTTTTATCAGACATGAGTTTTAGCAAATATTTTTCTTCCAGTCTCTGGCTTGCCTTTCATTTCTTAACAGCCTCTCTTGTAGAGTGCAAGCTTTTTTAAAATTTTTAATAAAGTCCAATTCTGCTTTCGTTCTTTTTTTTTCTTTTTCATGGACGCCACTTCTGGTGTCCTGTATAAAAGCTCAGCAGCAAACCCAAAGTCATGTGGATTTTCTCCTATGTTTTCTTCCAGATGCTTTATAGCTTGAATTTTAGATATAGGCCCTTGGTCCATTTTGAGTTAATTTGTGTGAAAGTGTCAGGCCTGGGGCTAGGTTAAATTTTTTTGACCTTGGACTCCAAATTGTTCCAGAGCCATTTATTGAGAAGACTATTCTTTCTCCATCAAACTGTGCTTGTACCTTTGTCAAGGACAACTGAGTCATATTTGTGCCGGTCTGTGACAGGTTTGCTGTTCTGATGCACTGAACTCTGTGTCTGTTCTTTGCCAATACCACACTGTCTTAATAACTACAGCTTTATAATAAGTCTTGAAATCAGATGATATGAGTCCTGGACTTTTGTTCTTCTTTTTTTAGAATTGTGTTATCTATTGTGTATTTAGAATTGTGTTTTCTATTCTAGAGTCTATAGGTTTTAGATCAGTATGTCAGTATCTTCAGAGAGTTTGCTGCAATTTACATGGGTATTGTGTTGTTTCTCTATGTAAGTCTGGGAAGAATTGAAATTTTAACAAGTGCGAGTTTTCCAGTCCATGTATATGGAATACATCTCCTTTTAGTTAGATTTTATTTGATTTCTACATCATCGTTTGTGGTTTTCCACAGATTCTGTATATATTTGTTATATGTATGCCTAAGTACTTGATATATACGGCTACTATTGCAAAGGTAGTTGCGGGGGGGGGGGGAATGTTAGTTGGATACCTTAGCCAATTAAAAAATTGACAGAAGACATGAACAGACATTTCTTCAAAGAAGACATGCAGATGACCAACGGACACATGAAAAGATGCACAACATCACTCATCATCAGTAAATCAAAACTGCAATGAGCTATCACATCATCCCTGTCAGAATGGCTAAAGCCCAAAACATAAGAAACGACAAGTGTTGGCGAGGATATAGAGATAAAGAAACCTCTCGTGCACTGTTGGTGGGAATGCAAACCAGTGCAGCCGCTGTGGAAGCCAGAATGGAGGGTCCTCAAAAAATTAAAAATAGAACTATCATATGATCCAGTAATTACACTACTGGGTATTTATCCAAAGAATACAAAACCACTAGGTTGAAGGGATATATGTGCCCTTATTTTTATTGCAGCAGTATTTACCGTAGCCAGATAATGGAAGCAGCCCAAACGTCCATTGATAGATGAACGGATAAAGATGTGTGGGGTGTGTGTGTGATACAGAACACCAGAAGTGGAATCCATGTATACACACACACGCAAATATGTATACACACACAATGCAATATAATTGGGCCCAAATGTTCATCAGTAGATGAATGGATAAAGATGTGGTATACACACACACACACACACACACACACACACACACACACACAGGAATATTATTCAGCCATAAAAAAGAATAAAATCTTGCCACTTGCAATGACATCTATGGATCCAGAGAGTATAATGCTAAGTGAAATAAGCCA
Organism: Meles meles; assembly: GCF_922984935.1. Taxonomy (NCBI): domain Eukaryota; kingdom Metazoa; phylum Chordata; class Mammalia; order Carnivora; family Mustelidae; genus Meles; species Meles meles. The sequence goes on along the minus strand of NC_060087.1, from coordinate 45,405,680 downwards.
CTCAGAGAGAGACAAATACCATATGATTTCACTCACATGTGGAATCTAGGAAACAAAAGTGGGTGAGCGTTGTGGTGTGTATTAAGGAAGGCACGTATTGCATGGAGCACCGAGTGTTATACGTAAACAATGAATCTTGGAACACTGCATCAAAAGCTAATGATGACTGAATGGTGAGTAACATAACATAATAAAAAAAAATAAGAAACAAAAGTGAATGGAAAACAAGAGAGACAAACCAAGAAATGGACTCTTTACTATAGAAAACAAGCAGATGGTTACCAGAAGGGAGGTCAGGTGAAACAGGTGAAGGGGATTAAGAGTTCACTTATTTTGATGAACACTGAGTAATATATGGAATTGTTGAATCACTATCTTGTGCATGTGAAACTAATATAACACTGTTTTTTAAATATAGTGGAACTAAAAAAAAAAAAACAACAAAACTGTAAGTGAGAAAAGACTCAGAAATGGACATGGTTAAAGACCTGATGAGAATTAATAATTTTTTAAAAAAGATAATTTAAAGACAATCAAATTCTGATTGTTCAGTCTTCACATACAGGTAAGCAATTGCCATATGTATATTGTACCTTCTATTGTGGGGACCATACTATACTCCCTTATTAATGCAGTGGTGTTTTGTAGATTCTCTGGCATTTTCTACACAAATAATCGTGTCCTCTGCAAATAAAAATTGTTGTATTTCAACATTTCCAATCTGTACGCCTTTTAACTCCTCTTTCCTTTCTTATGTAGCAAGCTGGGATTCCATTACATGTTGAATAGGCGTGATGACGGCAGACATGTCTGGGGGGTGGGGAGTGTCTGGCTGTCATCCTTCAGCATGACATTACCTGTAGGTTTTTCATGGATTTTTTTCATCAGGTTGGGAATGTTCCCCTCTATTCCTGGTTTACTGAGAGTTTTTAAGATGAAGCCTGTTGAATTATCAATGCTCTCTGCATCGATAGATGTGATCGTATGATTTTTGTTCTTTAGCCAGTCGATGTGAACTATATCCATTGATTTTCAAATGTTGAACTGGTCTTGGGTGCCTGAAAGATATCCCATTTGGTTGTGGTATACAGTTCTTTTTATGTATTGTTGGATTCACTCTGCTGATACGTTGTTGGGAATTTTAGGACAGTGTTCATGAGAGATCATGGTGTGTAGTTCTCCTTTCTTGCAGTGTTTTTCTCTGTCTTGCAATTAGGGGAAATGCAGACCTCAGAAAATGAGTTAGGAAGCATTCCCCTGCCTCTATTTTCTGAAAGAGATGGTGGCAAATTGGAATCATTTTTTTTTCTTTAAATGTTTGTTTGGAATTCACCAAGGAAAAAGTATATATGTATGAAAAGTATATATGTATAAAATGTATAACTGTTCAGGTTATCTGTTTTTCTGTGTGTGAGCTTTGGTAGTTAATGTCTTTCAAGGAATGTGGCCATTTCCTCTAATGGATCAAATCTGCAGACACAGGATTGCCAATGGCATTTATTTATTACCTTCTTAGTGCCCACGAGAGCCCATTCTTTCCACTCAGATATTGGTAAGTTGTGTCTTCTCATTTTTTTCTTGGCCAGAAAGAGGTTTGCCTCTCTTATTGGCCTTTGCAAAGAACCAGCTTTTGGTGTCATTGATCTTTGCTACATTTTTCCTGCTTTCAATTTCATTGTTTTCTGCTCTGACTTTTATGATGTATTTCCTTCTGTTTACTTTAGGCTTAAATTGGTCTCTTTTCCTACTTTCTTAAGGTTACTGATTTTAGATCATTCTCCTTCTCCAGTATGTGGATATATGCTCTAAATTTCATCTCCCTCTAAAGCAATGCTAGTGCTGTATCACAATAATTTTGATGTTTTGTTTTCATTTTAATTTAGTTCAAAATGTCTTTAATTTATTTATTTTTTTTCAGCGTAACAGTATTCATTGTTTTTGCACAACACCCAGTGCTCCATGCAAAACGTGCCCTCCCTATTGCCCACCACCTGTTCCCCCAACCTCCCACCCCCGACCCTTCAAAACCCTCAGGTTGTTTTTCAGAGTCCATAGTCTCTTATGGTTCACCTCCCCTTCCAATTTTTTTTTTATAAACATATAATGTATTTTTATCCCCAGGGGTACAGGTCTGTGAATCGCCAGGTTTACACACTTCACAGCACTCACCATAGCACATACCCTCCCCAATGTCCATAACCCCCTCCCCCTCTCCCAACCCCACCTCCCCCCAGCAACCCCCAGTTTGTTTTGTGAGATTAAGAGTCATTTATGGTTTGTCTCCCTCCCAGTCCCATCTTGTTTCATTTATTCTTCTCCTATCCCCCTAACCCCCATGTTGCATCTCCATGTCCTCATATCAGGGAGATCATATGATAGTTGTCTTTCTCCGATTGACTTATTTCACTAAGCATGATACCCTCTAGTTCCATCCACGTCGTTGCAAATGGCAAGATTTCATTTCTTTTGATGGCTGCATAGTATTCCATTGTGTATATATACCACTTCTTCTTTATCCATTCATCTGTTGATGGACATCTAGGTTCTTTCCATAGTTTGGCTATTGTAGACATTGCTGCTATAAACATTTGGGTGCACGTGCCCCTTCGAATCACTGCGTTTGTATCTTTAGGGTAAATACCCAGTAGTGCAATTGCTGGGTCGTAGGGTAGTTCTATTTTCAATATTTTGAGGAACCTCCATGCTGTTTTCCACAGTGGTTGCACCAGCTTGCATTCCCACCAACAGTGGAGGAGGGTTCCCCTTTCTCCGCATCCTCGCCAGCATCTGTCATTTCCTGACTTGTTAATTTTAGCCATTCTGACTGGTGTGAGGTGATATCTCATTGTGGTTTTGATTTGTATTTCCCTGATGCCGAGTGACGTGGAGCACTTTTTCATGTGTCTGTTGGCCATCTGGATGTCTTCTTTGCAGAAATGTCTGTTCATGTCCTCTGCCCATTTCTTGATTGGATTGTTTGTTCTTTGGGTGTTGAGTTTGCTAAGTTCCTTATAAATTTTGGATACTAGTCCTTTATCTGATATGTTGTTTGCAAATATCTTCTCCCATTCTGTCAGTTGTCTTTTGGTTTTGTTAACTGTTTCCTTTGCTGTGCAAAAGCTTCTGATCTTGATGAAATCCCAATAGTTCATTTTTGCCCTTGCTTCCCTTGCCTTTGCCGATGTTCCTAGGAAGATGTTGCTGCGGCTGAGGTTGAAGAGGTTGCTGCCTCTGTTCTCCTCAAGGATTTGGATGGATTCCTTTCTCACGTTGAGGTCCTTCATCCGTTTTGAGTCTATGTTCGTGTGTGGTGTAAGGAAGTGGTCCAATTTCATTTTTCTGCATGTGGCTGTCCAATTTTCCCAGCACCATTTATTGAAGAGGCTGTCTTTTTTCCATTGGACATTCTTTCCTGCTTTGTCGAAGATTAGTTGACCATAGAGTTGAGGGTCTATTTCGGGGCTCTCTATTCTGTTCCATTGATCTATGTGTCTGTTTTTGTGCCAGTACCATGCTGTCTAGATGATGACAGCTTTGTAATAGAGCTTGATGTCCGGAATTGTGATGCCACCAACTTTGGCTTTCTTTTTCAATATTCCTTTGGCTATTCGAGGTCTTTTCTGGTTCCATATAAATATTAGGATTATTTGTTCCATTTCTGTGAAAAAAATGGATGGTATTTTGATAGGGATTGCATTAAATGTGTAGATTGCTTTAGGTAGCATAGACATTTTCACAATATTTATTCTTCCAATCCAGGAGCATGGAAAATTTTTCCATTTCTTTGTGTCTTCCTCAATTTCTTTCATGAGTACTTTATAGTTTTCTGTGTATAGATTCTTAGTCTCTTTGGTTAGGTTTATTCCTAGGTATCTTATGGTTTTGGGTGCAATTGTAAATGGGATTGACTCCTTAATTTCTCTTTCTTCTGTCTTCTTGTTGGTGTAGAGAAATGCAACTGATTTGTGTGCATTGATTTTATGTCCTGACACTTTACTGAATTCCTGTACAAGTTCTAGCAGTTTTGGAGTGGAGTCTTTTGGGTTTTCCACATATAGTATCATATCATCTGCAAAGAGTGATAGTTTGACTTCTTCTTTGCCGATTTGGATGCCTTTAATTTCTTTTTGTTGTCTGATTGCTGAGGCTAGGACTTCTAGTAGTATGTTGAATAGCAGTGGTGATAATGGACATCCCTGCCGTCTTCCTGACCTTAGCGGAAAAGCTTTCAGTTTTTCTCCATTGAGAATGATATTTGCGGTGCGTTTTTCATAGATGGCTTTGATAATATTGAGGTATGTGCCCTCTATCCCTACACTTTGAAGAGTTTTGATCAGGAAGGGATGCTGTACTTTGTCAAATGCTTTTTCAGCACCTATCGAGAGTATCGTATGGTTCTTGTTCTTTCTTTTATTAATGTGTTCTATCACATTGATTGATTTGCAGATGTTGAACCAACCCTGCAGCCCTGGAATAAATCCCACATGATTGTGGTGAATAATCCTTTTAATGTACTGTTGAATCCTATTGGCTAGTATTTTGGTGAGAATTTTTGCATCTGTGTTCATCAAGGATATTGGTCTGTAAGTTCTCTTTTTTGGTGGGATCCTTTTCTGGTTTTGGGATCAAGGTGATGCTGGCCTCATAAGATGAGTTTGGAAGTTTTCCTTCCATTTTTAGTTTTTGGAACAGTTTCAGGAGAATAGGAATGAGTTCTTCTTTAAATGTTTGGTAGAATTCCCCTGGGAAGCCGTCTGGCCCTGGGCTTTTGTTTCTTTGGAGATTTTTGATGACTGTTTCAATCTCCTTACTGGTTATGGGCCTGTTCAGGTTTTCTATTTCTTCCTGGTTCAGTTGTGGTAGTTTATATGTCTCTAGGAATGCATCCATTTCTTCCAGATTGTCAAATTTGTTGGCGTAGAGTTGCTCATAGTATGTTCTTATAATTGTCTGTATTTCTTTGGTGTTAGTTGTGATCTCTCCTCTTTCATTCATGATTTTATTTATTTGGGTCCTTTCTCTTTTCTTTTTGATGAGTCTGGCCAGGGGTTTATCAATCTTATTGATTCTTTCAAAGAACCAGCTCCTAGTTTCATTGATTTTTTCTTTTTTTCTTTTTTTTTTTTTTTTTTTGGTTTCTATTTCATTGATTTCTGCTCTGATCTTTATGATTTCTCTTCTCCTGCTGGGTTTAGGGTTTCTTTCTTGTTCTTTCTCCAGCTCCTTCAGGTGCAGGGTTAGGTTGTGTACTTGAGACCTTTCTTGTTTCTTGAGAAAGGCTTGTACCGCTATATATTTTCCTCTCAGGACTGCCTTTGCTGTGTCCCACAGATTTTGAACCGTTGTGTTTTCATTATCATTTGTTTCCATGAATTTTTTCAATTCTTCTTTAATTTCCTGGTTGACCCATTCATTCTTTAGAGGGATGCTGTTTAGTCTCCATGTATTTGGGTTCTTTCCAGCTTTCCTCTTGTGATTGAGTTCTAGCTTCAGAGCATTGTGGTCTGAAAATATGCAGGGAATGATCCTAATCTTTTGATACCGGTTGAGACCTGATTTGTGACCCAGGATGTGATCTATTCTGGAGAAGGTTCCATGTGCACTAGAGAAGAATGTGTATTCTGTTGCTTTGGGATGAAATGTTCTGAATGTATCTGTGATGTCCATCTGGTCCAGTGTGTCATTTAAGGCCTTTATCTCCTTGTTGATCTTTTGCTTGGATGATCTGTCCATTTCAGTGAGGGGAGTGTTAAAGTCCCCTACTATTATTGTATTATTATTGATGTGTTTCTTTGATTTTGTTATTAATTGCTTTATGTAGTTGGCTGCTCCCACGTTAGGGGCATAGATATTTAAAATTGTGAGATCTTCTTGTTGGACAGACCCTTTGAGTATGATGTAGTGTCCTTCCTCATCTCTTATTATAGTCTTTGGCTTAAAGTCTAATTGATCTGATATAAGGATTGCCACCCCAGCTTTCTTCTGATGCCCATTAGCATGGTAAATTGTTTTCCACCCCCTCACTTTAAATCTGGAGGTGTCTTCGCGTCTAAAATGAGTTTCTTGTAGGCAACATACTGATGGGTTTTGTTTTTTTATCCATTCTGATACCCTGTGTCTTTTGATTGGGGCATTTAGCCCATTAACATTCAGGGTAACTATTGAGAGATATGAATTTAGTGACATTATTAGCCTGTAAGGTGACTGTTACTGTATATTGTCTCTGTACCTTTCTGATCTACTACTTTTAGGCTCTCTCTTTGCTTAGAGGACCCCTTTCAATATTTCCTGTAGGGCTGGTTTGGTGTTTGCAAATTCTTTCAGTTTTTGTTTGTCCTGGAAGGTTTTTATCTCTCCTTCTATTTTCAATGATAGCCTAGCTGGATAGAGTATTCTTGGCTGCATGTTTTTCTCGTTTAGTGCTCTGAATATATCATGCCAGCTCTTTCTGGCCTGCCAGGTCTCTGTGGATAAGTCTGCTGCCAATCTAATATTTTTACCATTGTATGTTACAGACTTCTTTTCCCTTTCAGGGATTTCAGGATTTTCAGGATTTTCTCATTGCTGCTTTCAGGATTTTCTCATTGTCACTAAGACTTGTAAATTTTACTATTAGGTGACGGGGTGTGGACCTATTCTTGTTGACTTTGAGGGGGGTTCTCTGCATCTCCTGGATTTTGATGCTTGTTCGCTTTGCCATATTAGGGAAATTCTCTCCAATAATTCTCTCCAATAGACCTTCTGCTCCCCTCTCTCTTTCTTCTTCTTCTGGAATCCCAATTATTCTAATGTTGTTTTGTCTTATGGTGTCACTTATCTCTTGAATTCTCCCCTCGTGGTCCAGTAGCTGTTTGTCCCTCTTTTGCTCGGCTTCTTTATTCACTGTCGTTTGGTCTTCTATATCACTAATTCTTTCTTCTGCCTCATTTATCCTAGCAGTGAGAGCCTCCATTTTTGATTGCACCTCATTAATAGCTTTTTTGATTTGTACTTGGTTAGATTTTAGTTCTTTAATTTCTCCAGAAGGGGCTTTTATATCTCCAGAGAGGGTTTCTCTAATATCTTGCATGCCTTTTTCGAGCCCAGCTAGAACGTTCAGAATCGTCATTCTGAACTCTTGATCTGACATATTACCAATGTCTGTGTTGATTAGGTCCCTAGCCTTCGGTACTGCCTCTTGTTCTTTTGTTTGTGGTGACTTTTTCCGCCTTGTCATTTTGTCCAGATAAGAGGATATGAAGGATCAAATAAAATACTAAAAGGGTGGCAAAGACCCCAGAAAAATGCGCTGTAACCAAATCAGAAGAGACCCCAAATTGTGGGGGGGAGAAAGGGGATAAAAAAAGGTTCAGAAAAAAATTCAAAAAATAAAACAAATAAAGAAAAAATATAAAAAAGAAAGAAAAAATATATATTTTAGATAAACTAGTCAAAAAACGTTAAAAAAGAAAAGGGTAAAAGTTTTAAAAAATGTAGCAGAAGAAGAAAAAAGAAAGAAAAAAAATTGAAAAAAGAAAAGAAAAAAAATTGAATTAACCGCAAGACTAAAGAATCATGGGGAGAAAGCCATGAGTTCCGTGCTTTGCTTTCTCCTCCTCTGGAATTCTGCTGCTGTCTTAGGAATTGAACCTGCTTTCCTTGATAGATGAACTTCGTCCTGGCTGGATATTTTGTTGATCTTCTGGGGGAGGGGCCTGTTGTAGTGACTCTCAAGTGTCTTTGCCCGAGGCGGGATTGCACCGCCCTTACTGGGGGCCGGACTAAGTAATCGGCTCGGGTTCGCTTTTGGGAGCTTCTGTTCCCTGAACGCTTTCCGTAGAGTTCCGGAGGACAGGAATGAAAATGGCGGCCTCCTAGTCTCCGGCCCAGAGGAGCCGAGAGCCCGGGGCCCCACTCCTCAGTGCGCCCCCAGAGGACAGCACCCAATCACTCCCGTATCCCCAGCCTCTAGCCGTGCTCCGAGCTCACCCAGCCCGCAACCAGTTCAAGGTAACCCCGAGCTGAGAGTTCAGTCCTCGGCTTTGTCTCTGTAGCCAGCTTCTCTGTTCTAATCCCTGCGAGCTCTGCGACACTCCGACACCCCCGATCCTTCTGTGACCCTGCGGGACCTGGGGCCACGCTGACCCCACGTGGGCTTCACCCCAGTTTAGCCTCTGGAGCAATGTCCCTCAGTGGAACAGACTTTTAAAAGTCCTGATTTTGTGCTCCGTTGCTCCGCCGCTTGCTGGGAGCCGGCCCCTCCCCCCACGGTCTATCTTCCCATCGTTTTAGATTCACTTCTCCGCCAGTCCTACCTTTCAGAAAGTGGTTGATTTTCTGTTTCTAGAATTGCTGTTCTTCTTCTCTTCCATCTCCCGTTGGATTTGTAGGTGTTTGCAATGTTTAGATAAGCTATGGAGCTGATCTCCTGCTACCTGATGTAGTCTCAGCCTGCTACTTCTCCGCCATCTTGACTCCCGTTCAAAATGTCTTTAAGTTTTTCTGGAGCCTCCTTCTTCTGTCTATGTGGTGATTAGAAATGTTTTGTTTCATTTCCAAACATAAGCAGCTTATCCATCTGCTTTTCTTTTCTTTTTCTTTTTCTTTTAAGATTTTATTTGTGTATTTGACAGAGAGATAGAGAGAGAGCACAAGCATCCAGAGTGGCAGTCAGGGGGAGAGGGAGAAGCAGGCTCCCCATGGAGCAGGGAGCCCAATGTGAAGCTCAATCCCAGGACCCTGGGATCATGACCCGAGCTGAAGGCTGACGCTGAACCAACTGAGCCACCCAGACACCCCTCCATCTCCTTTTCTGTTGTTGATTTCTAGCTTGATTCGATTGCAGTGTGAGAAGCTACTTTGTGTGAGTCCTATTCCTTTATATCTGTAAAGGTGTGTTTTCTGTCCCCACATATGGTCTCTCTTTGTGAATGTTCCTTGTGAGCTTGAGAGGCTACTGATTCCACTGTTGTTGAGTGGAGTGTTCTATACAAGTCAAGTAGCTTGAGTTGATGGCTAATGCTGTTCAGGTTATCTATATCCTTTCGATATCTCCTTGTCTGCCTGCTTGATTTATCAATTAGTGACAGAGGGGTGTTGAAATCTCTCACTACCATCAGGGATTTCTGTATTTCTCTTTGACCTTTTATCAGGTTTTGCCTCATATGTTTTCACACTGTTTAACATCATTATCAGGGACCTACACAATTAGGGTTGTTGTGTCCTCTTGGAGAATTGACTCCTTAATTCTTATGTGATGCCCTTCTTTATACTTGGCAGTTTTCCTTGTTCTGGTGTCTGCTTTGTCTGAAATTCATGTAGCTCCTGCATCTTGTTTTGGCTTGGTGTTAACATGGTAAACCTTTTCCTATCCCTTTACTTTTAAGCTATCTGCATCTTTGTGTTGAGTGTGAGGTTCTTGTAGACAACTTGTACTTGGGTCTGTCTTTTGTCCACTCAGAAAATCTCTTTAGTGGGTGTACTTAGGCTATTCTCATTTAAAGTGATTATTGATATAATTGGATTGATATTTGCACCCGTTTCCCCCTCTTTTAGCTTATTGCTTGTACTGCTTCTCAAACTGTTTCCAGTGGTTGCCCTAGAGTTTACAATATACACTTTTACTAAGCTAAGTCCACCTTCAAATAACACTATATGGCTTCACGTGTAGTCCTGCAGGTACCTTATCACAGAGCATTCCTAATTCCTTCCTCCCATTGCTTGGGATACTTCTTTCTTCCCTTTCACCTATCTGTAAGCTATGACGACCCAGGACATTGTGCTATCCTGTTTCTTTTTTTTAAAGATTTTATTTATTTATTTGACAGAGAGAGACACAGTGAGAGAGGAAACACAAGCAGGGGGAGTGGGAGAAGCAGGCTCCCTGCTGAGCAGGGAGCCTGGCATAGAACTCGATCCCAGAATCCTGGGACCATGATCTGAGCCGAAGGCGGACGCTTAAGGACTGAGCCACCCACGTGCCCCTGTGCTATCCTGCTTTAGAGAACAGTCATCTCTCAGATGACACAAGAATAAGAAACATAAAAGGTGTTATCTTACCTCCATTTAATTTCATGAGTCTCTTCCTTTCTTTAGGTTGACCCATGTTTCTGACCCATATTATTTTCCTTCAGGACGTCTCAAGGACGTCTTTCAACATTTCTTGCAAGGCAGATGTCCTAGAGATGAATTTGCTCAACTTTTCTTTGTCTGAGAAAGTCTTTACTTTTTGTTCATATTTTACTGGAAATAGATTTCTAGGTAGATGGTTCTTCTTTTCAACCAACACTGTAAATATTTCATTTCGCTCTACTCCTTCTTTGCATGGGTTGTGACAAGAAGTCACCTGTAATTCTTATTCACATTCCACAGTAGGTAAGATGATTTTCTCTTCTAGTTTGTTCTTTCAACATTTTCTCTTTGTTTTTAGGTTTATATAGTTTGACTGTAATAAGTCTAGGGCTGTGTGTGTGTGTGTGTGTGCGCGCGCGTGTGTGCGTGTGTGTGTGTCTTTACTTAGTATATATGCTGCTTGGTATTCACTGAGATTCCTGAATCAGTGGTTTGGTGTCTGTCACTTACTTTGGCAGTTCTTGGCCCTTATGGCTTCCAATTTTCCTTCTTCTCTGTTACCCCTACTTCTTCCCTTTTTTGGAATTTAAATTAATATGTGAAACTTTTTCGAATTTCACATGACAGGACATTCAGTTAATTTTCTTTTCTTTTTCTGTTTTTCTTTCTTAACATTTCTGCTTGGAAGTTTTTATTGACCTACGACTTTAAGCGCACCAATTCTTTCCTCCATTATGTTGCGTCTACTGACAGACCCTCCTTTCTGTTACTGTGTTTTAATTTTCTAGTATTTCCTTTTAATTCTCGCTCAGCATTTCCATCTCTGTGCTTACATTACCCATCGGCTTTTGCATGTTGCCTATTTTTCCATTAGAGCCCTTAACAAATAATCATATTTATTTTAATTCCCCCATTTGAACAATTCCAATATGTGTGTCATATCAGAGACTGGCTCTGATGCTTGCTTTGTCTCTTTATGTGGTAAGGGAAGAAGATTCTTGCTCTCCCATTAGTCCACACTCAGCTTCAAGCAATTCAACTTATTCATCATTTTAAATGCTCTTGCCAGTTTATGACTGCAGAGGATTCTGATCCAGGAAAGCAGATTTCAGTTTCGGCGGTCTGAATTCAACACTCTCTCGAGATTTTACATCGTGGTTCACCCTGCCACCTCAGTACTCTGATGAGTCAAAAAAAAAAAAAAAATAGGCTGCTTCAGCTTTTGCCGTGTTTTCTTGTTTTAAGGAGGGTTTGCTGATTTCCACCCTGTTTTATTATGTTGGAGCTGAAACCAGAAGTCTCATTTGTGACCATTTTTGAAACCTAGCATAGTCATTATAAACCTACGATTTGCAAATACGGTAAGTACCAAGAGAAGCAGATGCAAGTTAAAAGTATTTATCTGAGGGAGCCAGTAGGAAGAGTTGTGATGTTTGTGGTGGGAAGAGTGATGGGGGCACAGTGTGTGTGTGGGGGGGTTGTGGGGGGCTGGATGTAGAATCAAGTGAGTCCTACTTGCATTCAGTGCTAGTATTATTTAACCTTTAAAATCTCCCTCCCCTCCCCCCGACACAAACACAACTGTGCGTGTTTGTGTTTTGAGAAAATTAAGAAATAGGTGATGCATTTTATGTAGAAATAGTCTATAGAGATTTTACACAGAAGACTACAAAGAAATTCTAAGCATGATTTCAAGGAGATTGAATAAACACCCTCAAATACATACAACTCCTAAAACAGTCTCTCTCGGTTGTGGATGTCAGCCATCACTAGCTGTTAACTATTTGTTTGTGCATGTCAGCTGTCACTAATATGCATGTATTATTTATGATTGCAGTAGGTTTGCACACTCATTGGCTAGGGTAATAATGTAAAAATCGCCCTGTCCTAAGTCTTGGGGAAGCAATGAAAGAGAAGGGACTATAGTCCCATTTCACGAGTGAAGACACTAAGGCTAAAAGAGATTAAGTAACTTGCTGAAAAGTCATACACAAGTAAGGTCTTGGACTGTGTCCCAAGTCTGTCTGATACCAGCATCAATGTCTTGTCTGGAGTACTTCTCTGCCTATGCTGGAATGTAAATTTTTGAAGAGTCGCAGCTTTATCAGGAAATTAGTGTTATTTTTTTCAGCTGGGTTTGGGAACCAAATCTACTGAGACAAGTACAAGGAGAGATGAATACCATCATCCAGTTCTTTTCAGAAATCACAAATTCCTAAGCCTTATTAAATTGATTTAGAAGCTAGAAACAAAGATAGAAATCTTCCAAATTTATTTAATGAAGATTGGCTAAACCCTGATTCCCAAATCTTGAAAAGACGGTACATGCACACAAGCCCACAGGTCCACATATACTCACAAGGCACAAGTGCACGTGCACACTCCCACATATGCCCGCACACACAGAAATGTGGATCTATCACACTTAGGAGCATAGATTTAATCTTTTTATTCATCAATTTGGAGTATGTAGTGTTAATGATAAATAGAAAATCTACCACATCCTGGTAGTTTTTCTTGTCATGAGAGGATAGTGTAATATTGAGAAATACTTTAGTATCTTAATAATCTATTGTATCAATAGGGCCAAGGAGGAGAAAACATATCGTTTGAAATGCTGGGGAAGAAACTCAAGAAATTCAGTCCATCTCTGACAAACAGTCCGTGGCCCTTCTTTCTTTCTTTCTTTCTTTCTTTTTTTTTTTTAATTTATTTATTTTTTCAGCGTAACAGTATTCATTGTTTTTGCACAACACCCAGTGCTCCATGCAAAACGTGCCCTCCCTATTATCCACCACCTGTTCCCCCAACCTCCCACCCCTGACCCTTCAAAACCCTCAGGTTGTTTTTCAGAGTCCATAGTCTCTTATGGTTCGCCTCCCCTTCCAATTTTTTTTTTATAAACATATAATGTATTTTTATCCCCAGGGGTACAGGTCTGTGAATCACCAGGTTTACACACTTCACAGCACTCACGATAGCCCATACCCTCCCCAATGTCTATAACCCCCTCCCCCTCTCCCAACCCCACCTCCCCCCAGCAACCCCCAGTTTGTTTTGGGAGATTAAGAGTCATTTATGGTTTGTCTCCCTCCCAATCCCATCTTGTTTCATTTATTCTTCTCCTATCCCCCTAACCCCCCATGTTGCTTCTCCATGTCCTCATATCAGGGAGATCATATGATAGTTGTCTTTCTCCCATTGACTTATTTCACTAAGCATGATACCCTCTAGTTCCATCCACGTCGTTGCAAATGGCAAGATTTCATTTCTTTTGATGGCTGCATAGTATTCCATTGTGTATATATACCACTTCTTCTTTATCCATTCATCTGTTGATGGACATCTAGGTTCTTTCCATAGTTTGGCTATTGTAGACATTGCTGCTATAAACATTCGGGTACACGTGCCCCTTCGGATCACTATGTTTGTATCTTTAGGGTAAATACCCAGTAGTGCCATTGCTGGGTTGTAGGGTAGTTCTATTTTCAACATTTTGAGGAACCTCCATGCTGTTTTCCACAGTGGTTGCACCAGCTTGCATTCCCACCAACAGTGGAGGAGGGTTCCCCTTTCTCCGCATCCTCGCCAGCATCTGTCATTTCCTGACTTGTTAATTTTAGCCATTCTGACTGTTGTGAGGTGATATCTCATTGTGGTTTTGATTTGTATTTCCCTGATGCTGAGTGACGTGGAGCACTTTTTCATGTGTCTGTTGGCCATCTGGATGTCTTCTTTGCAGAAATGTCTGTTCATGTCCTCTGCCCATTTCTTGATTGGATTGTTTGTTCTTTGGGTGTTGAGTTTGCTAAGTTCCTTATAGATTTTGGATACTAGCCCTTTGTCTGATATGTCGTTTGCAAATATCTTCTCCCATTCTGTCAGTTGTCTTTTGGTTTTGTTAACTGTTTCCTTTGCTGTGCAAAAGCTTTTGATCTTGATGAAATCCCAATAGTTCATTTTTGCCCTTGCTTCGCTTGCCTTTGCCGTTGTTCCTAGGAAGATGTTGCTGCGGCTGAGGTCGAAGAGGTTGCTGCAGTCCGTGGCCCTTCTTAGTGCTTGTCTTCAGCCGAGAAAATTGCATTAAAACCCTTTACTACCACCCACCCACAATCCCTTATCTGAAACCCTTGGGGCCAGATGTTGCACAATTCATATACCACACTTTCCATAAGAACCATAAGCAGGGTCTGGAATAGCACTGCTGAATCTAATAAAACAATATTTCCACAGAGAAACACAAATACTCATGCTGAGAAGGATAAATAAAGACTAAAAACAGCTTCCTGTCAGTTCAGGTCATGTTTTACATGCACATGAGACAGAAAAAAATAACTCTGGGTTTCATAGCCTTTGAGATTTCAGACTTACAGTAAGGGATTTTGATTTTTCTTCTTCTTTTTTTTTTTTGGTAGGTAAATTACTTCCTTTTAATTTTTTAAAAATTATTTTTATTAGCATATAAGGTATTATTTGCCCCAGGGGTACAGGTCTGTGAATCGTCAGGCTTACACATTTCACAGCACTCACCATATCACATACCCTCTCCAATGTCCAAAACCCAACCACCCTCTCCCAAACCCCCTCCCCCCAGCAACCCCCAGTTTGTTTCGTGAGATTAAGAGTCTCTTATGGCTCGTCTCCCTCCCAATTCCATCTCGTTTCATTGTCTTCCTTCCCTACCCCTCAAACCCCACGCCCTGCCTCTCAAATTCCTCATGTCAGAGAGATCATATGATAATTGTCTTTCTCTGATTGACTTACTGCGCTCAGCATAATATCCTCTAGTTCCATCCATGTCGTCGTCGCAAATGGCAAGATTTCATTTCTTTTGATGGCTGCATAGTTATTGTGTATATATACCATTGTGTATATATACCACTTCTTCTTTATCCATTCATCTGTTGATGGACATCTAGGTTCGTTCCATAGTTTGGCTATTGTGGACATTGCTGCTATAAACATTCGGGTACACGTGCCCCTTCAGATCACTACATTTGTATCTTTAGGGTAAATACCCAGTAGTGCGATGCCTGGGTTGTAGGGTAGCTCTATTTTCAACCTTTTGAGGAACCTCCATGCTGTTTTCCAGAGTGGCTACACCAGCTTGCTTTCCCACCAACAGTGAAGGAGGGTTCCCCTTTCTCTGCATCCTCGCCAACATCTGTTGTTTCCTGACTTGTTAATTTTAGCCATTCTGACTGGGGTGAGGTGGCATCTCATTGTGGTTTTGATTTGTGTTTCCCTGATGCCCAGAGATGTGGAGCACTTTTTCATGTGTCTGTTGGCCATCTGGATGTCTTCTTTGCAGAAATGTCTGTTCATGTCCTCTGCCCATTTCTTGATTGGATTATTTGTTCTTTGGGTATTGCGTTTGATAAGTTCTTTATAGGTTTTGGATACTAGCCCTTTATCTGATAAGTCATTTGCAAATATCTTCTCCCATTCTGTCAGTTGTGTTTTGGCTTTGTTGACTGTTTCCTTTGCTGTGCAAAAGCTTTTGATCTTGATGAAGTTCCAACAGTTCATTTTTGCCCTTGCTTCCCTGGACTTTGGCGATGTTTCTAGGAAGAGGTTGCTGCAGCTGAGGTCGAAGAGGTTGTTGCCTGTGTTCTCCTCAAGGGTGTTGATGGATTCCTGTCTCATATTGAGCTCTTTCATCCATTTTTAGTCTATTTTTGTGTGTGGTGTAAGGAAATGGTCCAGTTTCATTCTTCTGCATGTGGCTACCCAATTTTCCCAACACCATTTGTTGAAGAGACTGTCTTTTTTCCATTGGACATTCTTTCCTGCTTTGTCAAAGACTAGTTGACCATAGAGTTCTGTTCCATTGATCTATGTGGGTTTTTTTTTTTTTGTGTGTGTGTGCCAGCATCATACTGTCCTGATGATGACAGCTCTGTAATAGAGCTTGAAGTCTGGAATTGTGACGCCACCAACTTTGGCTTTCTTTTTCAACATTCCTCTGGCTATTCGGGGTCTTTTCTGGTTCCATATAAATTGGGATTATTTTTTCTATTTCATTGAAAATAATGGATGGTATTTTGATAGGGATTGCATTAAATGTGCAGACTGCTTTAGGTAGCATAGACATTTTCACAATACTTGTTCTTCCAATCCATGAGCGTGGAACTTTTTCCATTTCTTTGTATCTTCCTCAATTTCTTTCATGAGTATTTTATAGTTTTCTGAGTGCAGATTCTTTGCCTCTTTGGCTAGGTTTACTCCTAGGTATCTTATGGTTTTGGGTGCAATTGTAAATGGGATCGACTCCTTAATTTCTCTTTCTTCTGTCTTGCTGTTGCTGTATAGAAATGCAACTGATTTCTGTGCTTTGCTTTTATATCCTGACACTTTACTGAATTCCTGTATGAGTTCAAGCAGTTTTAGAGTGGAGTCTTCTTGGGTTTTCCACATAAAGTATCATATCACCTGCAAAGAGTGAGAGTTTGACTTCTTCTTTGCCGATTCGGATGCTTTTTATTCTTTTTGTTGTATGATGGCTGAGGCTAGGACTTCTAGTACTATGCTGAATAGCAGCGGTGATAGTGGACATCCCTGCCATGTTCTTGACCTTAGGGGAAAAGTTCTCACGTTTTCTCCATTGAGAATGATATTTGCTGTGGGTTTTTCATAGATGGCTTTGATGATATTGAGGTATGTACCCTCTGTCCCTACACTTTGAAGAGTTTTGATCAAGAAAGGATTTTGTCCAATGCTTTTGCAGCGTCTACTGAGAGTATCATATGTTTCTTGTTCTTTTTTTTTTTTTTAATGTATTGTATCACCTTGATTGATTTCTGGATGTTGAACCACCCTTTCAGCCCCGGAATAAATCCCACTTGGTTGTGGTGTATAATCTATTTAATGTACTGTTGGATCCTATTGGCTAGTATTTTGGTGAGAATTTTCGCATCCGTGTTCATCAAGGTTATTGGTCTGTACTTCTCCTTTTTGATGGGGTCTTTGTCTGGTTTTGGCATCAAGGTAATGCTGGCCTCATAAAATGAGTTTGGAAGTGTTCCTTCCATTTCTATTTTTTGCAGCAGTTTCAGGAGAATAGGTATTAATTCTTCTTTAAATGTTTGGTAGAATTCCCCCTGGGAAGCTGTCTGGCCCTGGGCTCTTGTTTGTTGGGAGATTTTTGAGGACTACTTCAATCTCCTTACTGGTTATGGGTCTGTTCGGGTTTTCTATTTCTTCCTGGTTCAGTTTTGGTAGTTTATTAGTCTCTAGGGATGCATCCATTTCTTCCAGATTGTCAAAGTTTCTGGTTTATAGTTGTTCATAGAGATTTTTATTCCATAGTGTGTTTCTGTCAGTTCTTTTTGAATTTTTAGAAGATTTTATTCATTTACTTGCGAGAGAGAGAGAGAGATAGCATGCACAAGCAAGGGGAGCAGCAGGCAAAGGGAGAAGCAGGCTCCTTGCTGAGCAGGGAGCCTGATGTGGTACTCGATCCCACAACCCTGGGACCATGACCTGAGCCGAAGGCAGCTGCTTAACTGACTGAGCCACCCAGGCATCCCACCTTTTGCATTTTATATATGTTTTTCCCCACTATTTTTGGTAGCTTTTCTTTTACTGAAGTATAACATACAAAGAGGAGAGAACACAAGTCATAAGTGACAGCAATTTGATGACATTTCATAAAGTGAACGCATGCATGTAACCACCACCAAGATCAAGATATACAACATTACTGGTGCCCCAGAAGCCTGTACTGCATCCTTCTCTAATCATTACACCTGACAGTTAACCACTCTTCTGACCTATGTCACCATAAGGGTGTTTGGGGCTGTTTAAAACTCTTCACAAATAGAATTCTCAATCATGGGTCCTTTTATGCCTGCCTTCTTCTGCTCAATGTTCTGATACTGAGATCTTCCCATGTTGTTGCAGGTAGGGATATTTGCTTGTTTCAGTCTCTACTATGAGTATATCACACTGTATTTATTTGCTCAGCTATTGATAGATGTTTGGATTGTTTCCAGTTCCTGACTATCATCAATAATGATGCCGTGAATGTTTTTTTAAGGTGTTTTGGAGAACATGTTTGCACTTCTGTTTGATATATACGTGGATTGTGTGGTAGCCAGAATTCCATGGTGATACCCAGTGACCCTTGTCTTTGCCCCAGTCTCCTCCCATTGGGTGCAGATGGAACCTGTGGACATGAAGAGATATCACTCCCATGATGATGTGAAATTATATAGCAAAAAGGATTTTGCAGATGTGATTAAGGCCACAGATCAGTTGACCTTAAGATTGGGAGATTGTTCGGGGTGGGACAGACCTAATCAGGGGAACACTTACAAGGGCCTAGCGCAACCCCTCCCCCCAAAGAGAGTTTTGAGGCATGAGAGAGCATGTTCTGGGGGCCACATGGTGAGGAACTGAAGGCAGCCTCTAGGAGACGAGTGCTGTCCCCGGCTGACAGCCAGTGAGAGAAAGGGGCCTCAGTCTTCCAGCAGTCTGGAATGGAATTCGGCTGACGACATGAATGTGTTTGGAAGGGGCTCTTCCCGAAAGCCTCCAGAATGGGGTACAGCAAGTCCACTGCCATCTCACCCTGTGAGACCCAGAGTGGGAAAGCCAGTCACACTGGGCATAGACTTCTGACCTGCACATCTGTGAGCTAATAAATGGGGGTTGTTTTAAGCTGTTAGGAGGGTGTTCATTTATTCCACACCAATAGGAAGCTAATACAGATTTTGGTACCTGAATGTGGGGTGCTGCCACTGCAAACAGCTAAAGATGTAAGCGTGGCTTTGGAACTGGGTAGTGGGTGAAGACTGGAGGAATTTTGAGGTGCACACTAGAGAAAGCCCTGATTGCCTCAGACAGACTGTTAGTAGAAAACCTGAACTTTTTTTTTTTAATTTGAAGATTCATTTAAAAAGTCTTTTTTGGGCGCCTGGGTGGCTCAGTGGCTTAAAGCCGCTGCCTTCGGCTCAGGTCATGATCCCAGGGTCCTGGGATCGAGCCTGCATTGGGCTCTCTGCTCAGGAGGGAGCCTGCTGCTTCCCTTTCTCTCTCTGCCTGCCTCTCTGCCTGTTTGTGATCTCTGTCTGTGAAATAAATGAATAAAATCTTAAAAAGTCTTTTTTTAAAAAATTATGTTATGTTAGTCACCATACAGTATGTCATTAGTTTCTGATGTAGTGTTCTAAGACTCTTTGTTTGTGTATAACACCCAGTGCTCCATGCAATATGTGCCCTCCTTAATACCCATCACCGGGCCAACCCATCCCCCCATCCCCCTCCCCTCTAAAACCCTCAGTTTGTTTCTCGGAGTCCATAGTCTCTCATGGTTCATCTCCCCCTCCTGTTCCCCCACTTCATGGAGGACATTAGGATAAGAAATCTGAACTTAAAGGACATTGCTGGTAAGGGCTCAGAAGGAAGCGAGAGACTCCTTATTGGAAACTGGAAGAAGGGGGAATCCCTACCACGTAGTGGCAGAAAGTTTAACAAGATTGTTGCCTGCGGTTATGTGGAAAGAAGAAAATATAAATGACAAACTTTGGCTATATGGCTAAGGGAGAGGTTGGAGGTAGGAGAATTTGGATAGCATAATAGGAAAAGCCTAGACTGCCTTGAGCAGAGTGTTCAGGCAGATCTGGAATTTAAAAACCAAGGATTATTCTAGGCTTTGAAACTTTATCAAACTTAATCAAAGTTATCAAACTTTATCAAATTCTGGCTGTTGTTCTCCCAGCTGGATTTCTAAACTGCTTTCTGCCTTCCTATCCCCGCCCCCCTTTTCAAACCAGACTGTTCTAGCTGTTATCCTATGCCCATCCCACCATTGTGTGTTGGGGAAGATAGCTTGTCTGTCACTTTAGTGTCACCAGTCCTCAGTAGGAGAGGGAGTGTGCCCCGGGAGTGGTACTGCATGTATTATGCCCAGGAACCTCATCCATGCCTGATCTGGATGACTAGGATGATGAGATTCTGGACTTTGAGCTGTGCAGTTTTGATGAGCTCTTCGACTTCAGCTGTTGCCATAATACCATGAGAAAATTGGAGACCGCAGGATGGAGTGAGTGAATTTTGAATGTGGGACAGACTGGCTCACTGGGGGCCAGAGGGTGATATATTGTGGTAGGCAAAATTCTAAGAGGACTCCAAGTGACCCTCAACCTTGTATAATCCCCTCCTGTTCAGTGTAAGAGGAGCCCATAAATATGATCAGATATCACTCCTCTGATGATTATGTTATGTTACATGGGAAAAGAGATTTTGTAGCTGTATTAAGGTCCCAAATCAGTAGACCTTCAAATAAGGAGGTCATCCTGGGTGGGCCAGCCATAATGAGGTGAGCCCTTAAAACGGGCCCCTTCTGAGAGACTCAAGCATGAAAAGGTATCTGGAGGGGTCCATGTGGCAAGGAACTGTGGGCAGCCTCTAGGAGCTGAGAGTGGGACTGAATTCTGCCAATAACCCAAATGAGCTTGGCAGTGGACTTCTCCTCAGAGCGTCCACAAAGAAGTACGGTCTGCCCAACACTTGATTTCACCCTGTGATACACCAAGCAGAGAACAAAGACATGCCACACATGGACTTCTGACCTACACAACTGTGAGCTAATAAACAGACATTGTTTTTAAGTTGCTGAGTTTATGGTATTTTGTTATGCAGGAATAGACTATTAATACAGATGGCATTGCTGGGTTATAGAGAATGTACATGTTCAGCTTTGAAGGATAGTGCCAGTTTTCCAAAGAGGTGGTACCAATTTACACTTGCACCAGCATTCGAGAGTTCCTCCATATCCTCACCTAATCTTGATATTGTCAGTTGTCTTGGCTATTCTGATAGATGTTTCATCAGGGATTTTATTTTATTTATTTTTTCCAAAGATTATTTATTAATTTATTTAGAGCGTGTGCACGAAGGGGGGGGGGCAGAGGGTGGTGGGGGTTGGGGGAGAGAGAGAGAGCCTTAAGCAGACCCCGCCCTGAGTGCAGAGCCCAGTGCTCGGGGCTCAATCTCACAACTCTGAGATCTCGACCTGAGCCCAAACCGGAGAGTCCAAGGCTTAACAGACTGTGCCACCTCACTGGGATTTTAATGTGCATATCCCTGGTGACTGAGGATGCGTAGCTTTTTATTTGCTCTTCGGTCAGTTAGTTGGCTGTCCTGTTTTGTGAAGGTCCTGTTCAAATACTGTGCCAGTTTTTCATTGCATCGTCCTTTTTCCCCTCTTGATTTTAGGAGGTATCATATCCCGGACACCAGACGTCCATGAAATACACATCACAAACACCTTTCTCCCATTCTGAGGTTTATCTTTTCACTCTCTAAATGTGTCTTTTCATGAACAAAGTCCTTATTTTGATGAAGTCCAAATTTCGTCCTTAGTGTCTTCTGTGTGCTGTTTCCACTATCTTTCCCTATCCCAAGGTCATAAAGATTTGTTCATAATGTTATTTTCAATAAGCTTTAACTTCTGGAATTAATTTTTGTGTGTGGCATATGTTAGGGGTCAAAGTTAATTTTTTTCCCAAGTAGGTAGATATTCAGTTAGTTCAGCTCCACTTAGTTAAAAGACCATCCTTTCCCCAGAGCACTCCATGTGGCACAATTGTTGTAAATGTGGTGACCCTGCTGGTGTGAGTCTGTTCATGGACCCTTCTCTTTGTGTCTTCGGCCTGTTTGTCTATTCTTGTGCTCATACCACACTATCTTAATTGTAACAGTGTCATAGTTGGTCTTACTATCTGGTTGTGAACGTCCTGAAAGGTCTTATTTTTTGTTTTAGATGGCTTTGGCTGTTCTTGGATCTTTGTTAGCCATACATAATTTAGAATCAGCTTGCCAATTTCCGTTTTCAAAAGAAAAAAAAAAAACACGCTGGGAATTTGATTGGGAATGCATTGAACCCAAAGATCATTTTCCCAAGAATTCTCTCTCCCATTCATTTTCATACTGTTGTCCTCCAACACATAAGCACGACCCATGTCTGATTTATGTAGGTTGTCTTTAATTTCTCTCAGAAGTGCTATCTGTGGGCAGAGGTCTTGGGGACTCCTTTGTTAGATTTGTTCCTAGGTGTTTCTTTTCTGATGCTGTAATGGATGGCATTTAACATTTCCTTCTCCTTGTAATTTCAATGCCAGTATATAGAAATCCAATTGTATTTTGTAAAATTGACCATATATCCAGCAACCACGCTAAATCATTTATTAATTACAATAGCAAAAACATATACTTTTTGAGATTTTTAATGTAAACAATCTGTTGTGTCTCTGAGACACGCTGAGAAAACGTATCCCAGACATGCATCTCATTGATATGGGAGAATACCGACGGGGAATGCCCATTCCTAAACCAGTCACTGGAAGGGTAATGAGATTACTATGACCTGGTTAGTCAACCACACTGCCCTGTCGCATCAGATGCATTGCACTGTGGGCCACAGTTTTTCTTTATTTTAACCAAATACGTAAATACTTGGAAATGAAACCTTTCATCAGAAAGATAAAAATCAGGAGATTGATGATGATTGGATTGATACTGGTGGAATGTCCCTCTCCATACATGAGCTAAAATTATGGAGTTCTTAAGGTACATCATTTCTTAGGCAAAGACTAATATGGTTAGTTCTTGAGAAATGTTTAGTGCATTGTGAAAGAAGAACTAACTCTTAAAATGAGGTAGTTTACTTCATATACGCCCTTCTGGTGATTATAAAATATAAAGTTATCACAGAAAATTCAACACATACACATACCAAACTTTTAACAATAGTTACTGATCACAGACAGGATTGACTGTGATTTAAATTTTGTTTTAAACTTTTCCAAATTACCTAAACACCCCACCACAGGGTCTGTCAACCTGGACACTACTGATATTTGGACCAGATAATTGTTGTAAGAGGCTGGCTTGTGCATTCAGGGATTTTAAGCAGCATCCCTAGTCCCCCCACCCCCACCCCCCCCCCCCACTGGATGGCAGTAGCATCTCCCCTTACCCCAGGTTGCAACAAACAAAAATGTCTCCAAACATTGTCAAGTGCCCTCTGGAGGGCACCGTGGCCCTGGATGAGCAGCATTACTCTACAGTAAATGGGGGGCCACTAAGATGGCGGGGAAGTAGGAGGAGGCACCATTTCAACCTGTACCCTAAATTGAGCTGATTACCTACCAAAGAACTCCGACCACCCATGAAATCAGCCTGAGATCAGAATTATACATGTCTGGATCTCTACTGGAGCAGAAGACGCCAGTGGCAGGTAAAGCAGACTGGGAGCGTCGGACTAAATGAGATTTTAATGTACATCGAACTCTAGGTATATATATAATAGAGAGAGAGAGAGAGATAAATATGCAACACTATATTCGGAATATAATTTTTATTTGCATAACATAGCCATTTTCCAATAGCATTAAAAGTTCATCTGAAACATCTCATAAACTCTACATAAGTTTATTCTGTGGACCATCCACCATCCTGCCAGAAATTTAAGTGGTTTCCATTTTTTTAAAACAAATGACACCAAAATAATCACTTCTGATCAAATAATTGTGGTTTTATATATGCATATTTCTTCAGAATCAATGCCCAGAAGAGGAATTGTAGCATCAAATGGATTTCATGTTTCTATATGTCTTGTCAAACTTCCACCTGGCAAGGTGCTCTGGATGCAGAGCCCCATCTGGTAGCATATGAGAGAGCCTGGTTTCTTACAACGGCTTAAATCATAATCAAACACTAAAAATTAGTTGCTTTCCAGAATGCAAATATCTGTATTTTTCTGAATGCAAGAGCAATCTATGCTCGTTGAGAACATTTAGAATATAAAGTATGAGGCAAACAAAACTTACTCTTCCAGGGATGCCTGGTGGTTCAGTCGGTTAAGTGGCTGCCTTCCACTCGGGTCATAATTTCAGGGTCCTGGGATTGAGTCCCGCATGGGGCTCCTAGCTCAGCGGGGAGCCTGCTTCTCCCTCTGCCTGCCACTCCCCCTGCTTGCACTCTTTCTCTCTCCCTCCCTCCCTCTATCTCTCTCTGCCAAATTAAAAACAAACAATCAAAAAAACATCACTCTTCCAGATCTTTCTTTCCCGTTGAGAATCACTAGATTCCCACTGTGTCCCCAATCTGCAAGCCCTCCCAATTCCAGGAAGTGGCCCCACCATCCACCCAGATGCTATGGCCAAAATATAAGGGTCCTTACTGATTGGTGTTTTTTGCTCATGATCTCACAGCCGTTCAAGGTTTCACAGCTGAGGCCTCAGACAACAACATTATAGAGCAGAGATGAGCCATCTGCCCTCCGCCCTGTCTGAATTTTAGCTCTACAGGATGCCTGAGCATGATCAGATGGTCATCGTTCCATGTCCCATGACACTAAGTTATGGAGCAGTAGATGAGCAGAACACACTCTCTTCATTGAAGCACATCCTCTATTTCCTTAGTATTTCATTTTCCATATTCCATTCCATTTTATTTATATTCGTTGTCAATTCCATCCTTTATAATTTGTATTCTATATTTCATTCCCAGTTTCATTCCATTTGTTGCTATTCCATCCTGGGACTTCTAAATCTATCATGCAAATTTCATAGTCCACTGATTTCATGACCTCGCATATTCTATTCCATTGGTTTCCTCCCCATATTTTACTTCACTGTATATTCCACTTCATTTTTCCCCCATATAACGTTACTTACATACTTTCTCATTCCACATGCCATCAGATATTTATTTCCACTTCCCTTTCCATTCCATTTTCCCCATTATATTCCATTCAGTTTCCATCCTGTTCAATTTTCCATTCCATATCCTGTTTAAGTCCCTATCCCATCCCCCATTTCATTCCAGTTTCCACTGCAGTTAGTCTCCACTTCATTCTGTTCTGCATTCCATTTCGAATCCATTTTCCATTCCATACTGTTTAACACTCCAAATACCATTCCATTCTACTTTGCGTTGTGTTTCATTCCAGTTGTTCCTCCGGTCCAGTAAGCATCCCATTCCATTTGGCTGAAGTTGTTTTAACAGTGACTTTCAGGAGAACATCTTGCGAATATTTTGATCAAAGAATTACAAATGTGCATGGCCTGTGCCAAGAATTGCTTCATCTGGGAGTCTATCCATAGCAAGGACACAACTGAAGATACGAACAATTTTTAGTAAGAAGGATGTACCTCACAGTGATGTGTTAGGGTGAAAAGTTGGTTGCTATTGGAATGTTTGAAGATGTAAGCTTCTGGTGTAAATGGGAGTATTCTGTACTTAAAAATGGCCTTGTGGAAATTTACTTATTGACATGGAGAGAGAGTTTTCTGGACCCCAAAAAGCAGGTGACCAAATGGTATCTATGGGTAAGGGATTCCATTTCATAAAATAAACTATGTGTAACTTGCCTCACAGGTGCGTCAGAATTTAGGTGCTAGCTTTCTTACATTTGCATTTCTGTTTTGGGTCGTCCTTCTGTAAATGCAGCCCTTCTGTAATAACGAGTAAAAATCTGATCTAAATATTGGACTTCAAGTCTGGGCATCACGGCGTATTTGTATGAACAGAAACTAGAGAGTAGGTCAAACAAATGAATGTACATTCATCATTGGATTACTATGCAGTGGATTACTACACAAATGTTGATGCATATTTAAGGACAGTATCGTCCTTAATCCCAGGCAACCCCAGTCTGTGTTCAGGAGGTAAGGCAAGGAGAAGCATCCTACTGGAAAATTCTAAATCTGCCTCTGGTGCGCGGCAGCAGTGCTGAACATCCCGAGCCTAGGCAGTGTGGGGCCTATCCCTTTTGCTGCCTTCAGGCCACTCTCCAACCCTACAGCCCCCTAGAGCCCTGTGTGGGGTCATTCAGATGCCCAAAGGAGTTCCGGGACAGTCTCTTCTGGAGTCACACATAGGCCCAGTGTCCTGTCGGGATTCCAGGAGGGATGCCCAGCTCAGAGGTTATCTCCTGTTGGCCAGTGTGGTATTTCTTTCAGGCCACTGCTTGAAAGTTTCACCACCAGAGTGGTGCTGACAAACTAAACTGATTTGGGGGGCGGGGGTGACTCAAAGTGTTTACACAGACAGCATCGCCGCCCCTGCGCAGTCCAAGTATGGATGGGGAATTCACATCGTGGACCCAGCAGCAGCGGTCCCCCGTACCGCACAGCCTACGGTCCGGTTCCGAGCCGGATGGAGCTAGGTTGGCTCGCTCCCTTTAAGATGAGAGTCACGTGGCAACCGGCTGAACAATCAGAAGCGAAAATCAGACCAGGGCACGCCCATCCTCCTCACTCCTTGCCCCAGAGCTCTACTCAGGCGGCGTCTGCAGCCACGCTGTCACGTCTCTGAGAGAGAATCTAGCATTATGGACACCTTGTCATCCGACGAGAAGGCGCAGAAGCAACCGCAGGGTGAGGTGCCCGTAGGGCCGAAGAACAAGGTTTCCCCTGTCCCCAGTGAGGCCCATGGGGGCAGCAGCCCCGATCCCGGTGCCTCCGTCCCCTCGGTCTCGAGCGGTCTTTCTCCATCGGGTGGTGGCGCCCCACATGGCGGCACAGCAGGTTCCTCTGCCTCCGCCCTGGCTGCTGTCGGCGCCATTTTGAACAATGGCGAGGGCCCGGATCTGCCCTCCACGGTCCGTGTGCAAGCGGGGGAGCGTGCTGACCTCCAAGGCAGCCGCAGTCCCCACACCGAGCTGAGATGTGTGGTGCCCGGGGCGGGCCAAGGTCTCCAGGCCTCACACGCAGGCGGCGTGGGCGCCGTGGTGCAAGCCATGAGGGGAGTCGGCCAGGCCAGCGGGCCTCCGACCCGGCCCACGAGCCTGGGGAAAGGCCGTGGGAGGAAGCAGCTCGGCCGCAAGGAGGCTGCCCAGGCTCAGAAGTCTCCAGGGTGTCGCTGTCTGTTTCCTGGGCTTCTGGCGCCTCAGTACCCCGTGCTTTCGCCGCCATCTTCTCCGGGGTCTCAGCCCAGCGGCCATCGCCGTTCTCGGGCTTCTCCGTGGGGTCAGGCAGCCCAGCCAGGCCCTGCCCTTCGAAGTCAGGCCCGAGCACCAGGCCCAGCTCTCCGCAGTCAAGCAGCCAGGCCAGGCCCTGCCCTCAATGGCCGCGCCACCCCGCTAGGCATTGATCATCTCAGCAGTGAATCTGAGCCAGGTCCTGCTCGCCGCCGCTGCCGCCATGCACCCGAACCAGGCCCTGCTCGCCGCCGCTGCCGCCATGCACCTGAACCAGGCCCTGTTCGTCGTCGTCGTCGTCGTTGTCGTCGCCGCCGCCGCCTCCGTGCACCCCAGCCAGGTCCTGATCTCCACCGCTGCCGCCGTCGCCGTGGCCGCCGCCGCCGCCGCCGCCGCCGCCGTGGCCGCCACGCGCCCAAGCCAGGCCCTGCCCCGCGAGACTGCGCCACTCCGCCAGGCCCGGCCCCTTCTACCTACACCACCCCGCCAGGCCCTGCCCCTTGGGGCTGCACCACCCCGCCACGCCCTCCTGTCGGCGGGCAAGCAGCCAGGCCAGGCCTTGGCCATCGAAGCTACACCGCTCCGCCAGGCACTGCTCTCCATAGCCCCGCGTCCGCGTCGGGCCCGGGCCTCCGTAGCCCCGCGCCCGGGCGGGGCCCGACCCTCCGTAGCCCCGCGTCCGCGCCGGGCCCGGGCGTCCGTAGCCCCGCGTCCGCGCCGGGCCCGGGCCTCCGTGGCCCCGCGCCCCGGTCGGGCCCGGGCCTCCGTGGCCCCGCGCCCCGGTCGGGCCCGGGCCTCCGTGGCCCCGCGCCCCGGTCGGGCCCGGGCCTCCGTGGCCCCGCGCCCCGGTCGGGCCCGGGCCTCCGTGGCCCCGCGCCCCGGTCGGGCCCGGGCCTCCGTGGCCCCGCGCCCCGGTCGGGCCCGGCCCTCCGTGGCCCCGCGCCCCGGTCGGGCCCGGCCCTCCGTGGCCCCGCGCCCGGGTCGGGCCCGGCCCTCCGTGGCCCCGCGCCCGGGTCGGGCCCGGCCCTCCGTAGCCCCGCGCCCGGGTCGGGCCCGGCCCTCCGTGGCCCCGCGCCCGGGTCGGGCCCGGCCCTCCGTAGCCCCGCGCCCGGGTCGGGCCCAGCTCCTCACAGCAATGCCTCTGCACAAGGCCTTGCTCGCCGCCGCCTTCGTCGCTGCCGTGCCACCCCACCAGGTCCTGCTCTTCAGAGCCCCACAACTAGGCCTGAGGAGGCCCTCTGCTGCCCCGCAGCCCTGCCAGGTCTGGCTCTCAGCGGTCCTACATCCCACCGGGCTCCTCTTCGCTGCAATGGTGCATCCTGTCGAGGCCCTGTTCTCCACAACAGAGCTACCAGGCCAAGCCTTGCCCTGGAAGTCCACGCCTCCCCTGCAGGCCCTACTCTCTGCAGCAGCCTCACAGCCAGTCCAGGCCCTGTTCTCCGGAGCCACGCCTCCACACTGGGGCCTGTCCTCCGGAGCCATGTTACCCAGCAAAGATCAGCAGTTCGCAGCCTCCCTTCTCCGCCTGGGCTAGCCTCCCAGAGCCTTTTTCCCCCTGGGTTCGCCTTAAGAAGGCTGGTCTTCCGCAGCAGCTCAAATTCACCAGATCCTGAGGTCCTGTGCTTTGCCTCCCAGCCTGGTCCTGCCATCCACCCGAGTTCCTCCTCACCATCCTCTCTTGGTGCGTTCTCTTGTCTCTTCCCTAGACGATACAGTGAGAGCTTCTCCTCCTCCTCCCGAGGGTCTCTGGGCCTGAGCCCCTGTCCCTCCCCCGCTGGGTGTTCTGTCCTGACCTCTTTGTCCTCCTGTGGGTTTTGCGGCCTGGGTTCCATCTCCACCCCTAGCCCTGCTACCATTAGGCGTGCCTTGCTGCCAGCACTTGATGCCCTGAGCCCTGTCTCTCCAGGAGAGCGGGCTGAAATAGGCAGCACACCTTACCCACCAACACCTCCTATGCTGTGACCCTCCATGAGCATCCTAAGACCCAAAAAAGGAACCCGCATCTCCCCACTGTCCTAAATGGGATGCCTGCCCTGCAGTTACCTGTGAGGTTTCCAAGTTTTGTGAGCCAAGAACCAATGTCCTGAGTTTTGAAACTTCCTCTCCCCAAGACTCTGCCACCCAGCACTTACTTGCTGCTGGCCCTTGATTCCGGGGCCCCTTCTCCCTCAAAAGGGCCGGACTGCCTTTGCCCTGAATTGAGGTTCCCCTGTTCTGGGTTGCCACATATACAATGAATTTTCGATGAATAAAATTAAAATGTTGACTTTATTGTGTTTCATTTTTTAATGTACTGTGGGTTTTGATTGAGGTACAAAGGTTTTACAGTTGGAGAATTAGAAAAAGGTTATCAGTATAGTAGCTTTCGTTTTGGAAGAATAAGTGAGGTAAAATATTCTGTGAGTCATTTTGCCAAAATTTGAAGTGGAGGTCTGTCCAAGAAGTTTTCAATAGTTACTATATATGCTTATAGTGTAAGTATTAGTACTGGGTACTGGGGTAAGACTAGGGAGCACCTTGATGGGGATTAAGGAGTGCAGTTTTGTGATGAGCTCTGGGTATTGTATGTAATTGTTGAATCACTAAATTGTCTACCTGCAACTAGTATTACACTATATGTTAACTAACTGGAATTTGAATGAAAACTTAAAAAAACAGAATAGGTGGCACCTTTAACCCAAGTTGGCTAGAGAAATGGACAGGTGGTGGCGATATCTATCCTGTGTCAGGAAAGAGGCAGTGCATGGTCAAGTATATGGGAGGAGGATAGAAGGCATTGCTGGAATCAAGACCCATGATCAGGAAGGGGGAGCAGTTCTTCCCTTCTAGAGGAAGAAATTCTTTGTGTGTTGGAAACGGTGGCTCCTGAAGGTGAGTTGGGGAGGGGAGGGACTTGGTGATTTTGAGTTAATAACTGATACGGGAATGGTCCAGTGTTGGGTGAACATTGTATTAATGAATTATCCCATTATAAGAAATGTTACCTAGTTTGTGAGTAGGCATTTGAAGTTGAGCGTGCACGCACGTGTGTGTATGTGTGTGTGTGTCTGTGTGTGTGTGTGTGTCTGTGTGTGTGTGTGTGTGTGTGTGTGTGTGTGTGTAGACATACTTGGAGAGAACTAGATGGACAAATACCACCCTATGAACTGGATATATAGCTGGTCCTCTGAGTAACTGATGATGTGGTCTTATCTTCTATATTCTGTTTTTCACCTTGACCCTATGACTACTGTCATGGGACTCAACTCAGCTGCTTTCAAAATGTTAAGTTTTGGGAGCATGATAGGAAACCACATAAAGCAAATGGAGTGAAAATTACATATAAACCAAAACAGTAAAAGGAACCCTCTTTCCCTTCTTTCCCATATTTCCCACAAGGTCTGTCGCAGAAGGTAAGTTTTGGGGTCATTTTTTGGTACACATTTCACTTGGTAGGGGATCCTATATAGTCTCATAACTTCAAATAGAACCTTAAGCTTGTGAATCCCAAATATGTCTATCTGTTACCATCCTTGTGCACCAGCCACATATATCCAACTGTCTGTTGACTTCACTTGAGGTGTCTTAACAGGCATCTCAAACTTCAGTCATCAATACTATTCATTAGAAATACAATGCTAGTTACACATGTGATTTACAGTTTATTTAGAAAGTCATGGAAATAAAACGGCTGACATTAATTTTCAACTGTTCAATGACAAAACTAAATTTAATGAGTTTGATGTCCTCTATTCAAATGAAAAGAATGTATAGGTTGGCAGGGGGAATACAGTCCCTCACAGGAAATAGAGCACTCATTCTGAGGGTTTTTGAGCTAGGGCGGGTTTTATAGTGTTAGGCAATATGAAAACAGGGCATGATTGGCTAGGAGGTAAAGGATTTCCTCCTAAGATTAGTACTAGGTCCAGGGCACCTGGGTGGCTTAGTCATTTAAGCATCTGACTTTGTGGGGGTTTTTTGTTTGTTTTTTGTTTTTGTTTGTTTTTTGTTTTGTCTTAAGATTTTATTTGACAGAGAGAGACAGCCCGAGAGGGAACACAAGCAGGGTATTGGGATAGGGAGAAGCAGGCTCCTCACTGAGCAGGGAGCCCGATGTGGGGGCTCCATCCCAGAACCCTGGGTTCATGACCTGAGCTGAAGACAGATGCTTAGTGACTGAGCTACCCAGGCATCTGACTTTTAAAAAAAATTTTTTTTTTTCTATTTGACAGATATAGAGGGAGAGAGAGCGTGCACAAGCAGAGAGAGTGGGAGAGGAAGAAGCAGAGTCCCTGCTGAGAAGGGAGCCCCATGCGGGACTTGATTCTAGGACCCTGGGATCATGTCCTGAGCAGAAGGCAGACTTTTAACCAACTGAGCCATCCAGGTGCCCCAACCATCTGGCTCTTGATCTCCGCTTACCCAGGTCTTCATCTCAGGGTCCTGAGTTCAAACCCTGTGTTGGGCTCCACAGAGTCCACTTCTTAAAAAAAGATGAGCAGGTCCTATTGTCTAGGGTAAGGTAAGCCAGCTACAACTGAGTTGGAGGATTTATGATTGGTGCGTAAACGTTTCCTCGACAGGTGTTTCCCATAAGTGCAGGCTTAGGTTTAAATTTGTGACATCGGGCCACTGAGGCAGCCTCTATTTTGTGGGTCCCAATATACAAATTAACTTTATCAACTGCAAGTTGCCTTTATGCATTGCACGGCACGCAGATAGGATAACATGTAAAAATTATGCTTATGTGTGCTAAGTACTGTTCTATGGTTTAGACTACTCATCTGTAGAACATTAATAACCAGGTGTTCATTTTGTGCCCATTTTACAGATGACGAAATTATATAAAAGATTACACATAAAGGAAAAACACATAGAGTTGTGGACTGTCCCAGGTCTTTGCAGGGTTATAAACTTTTGCAAGTAGAACTGCACGATAGGCCCCTGCAGAGTACTACTGTTCTGCCAAGTGTAAAGGTGTTGGTTTCAACACATTGATCTGCTGTTTGTTATGAGGAAAGTTTGGGTTTTGTTTTGTTTTGTTTTTTGTATTTTGTAAATATAGTCAAACCACTCAAACTTTGTTTGGAAGGTGCAAAACTCTGGCTCAGAAAAATTAACTTAAAAGCACATGTGAAAATGATCATGGGAAGGGGTTACAATTTATTGTGCAGGGAAGGTTAAGCCTCATGGAATCAAGAGCAGGGCATTTAGAAAATAACAGCAACATTACAGGTCTCTTGGAAATTTCTGTGCCCTCTGGTACTTAAAAATGTTGAGTTGAGACTTGCTGTACTAAACTATATACTTTTTCATTTTAGTCTTTGGCAAATGTAGAATTATTCAGTAAATAATATGACAAGGTAATAGCTTTTAAAATATGTGCTCCCAGAAATATTTCCTTTAGCTCCAACATTTTTAACGGTATGTCCAATAGAATATAGGTATTTCTGATGATTTCTTTTCCATTTTACTCTCAGTGGAGATTAAATCCTTTGTATTCGTTTGAGAGCTACTAAGTCCTAAAAAATTAACTATAGACAATATTTATCATAAGAGTGGGGAACAACTAAGTGGAGGTAGATTATTTTTAAAAAGTAAGGATACTATTTGATGGAAATTCTGGGATGGTACAGTGGTGTTTGTCAAAGTTGTTCAATCTAACTAAACTATAACAAAAGAGGATTTTAAATAGCAAAACAAACAAAAAACGAGTGAACAGCATTTACAAAACATAGAGAATACAAGTTACCCCTGATATACCCAAATCCAAGTAGACAACAAACCACAAACCTTTGTACCTCAATCACAGTCTCCTCTCAGAGGAAGTGATTATGAATTAGATAGATTCTATTCTATAGTTTTAGTTCAGCAAGTCTCACAACCTCACGTTGAAGGTCCTACATTTATTCCCATTTTACACGTGGAAAGCAGGCTAGAAAAATATTGTGACTTTTTTTTTATATTAAACAAAATTTTTTAAATTTCTTTTCAGCTTAACAGTATTCATTGTTTTTGCACCACACCCAGTGCTCCATGCAATACGTGCCCTCCCAAATACCCACCACCTAGCTCCCCCAACCTCCCACCCCCCGCCCCTTCAAAACCCTCAGGTTGTTTTTTAGAGTCCATAGTCTCTCATGGTTCACCTCCCCTTCCAATTTCCCTCAGCTCCCTTCTCCTCTCCATCTCCCCATGTCCTCCATGTTATTTTTATGCTCCACAAATAAGTGAAACCATATGATAATTGACTCTCTCAGCTTGACTTATTTCACTCAGCATAATCTCTTCCAGTCCCATCCATGTTGTTACAGAAGTTGGGTATTCATTATTTCTGATGGAGGCATAATACTCCATAGTGTATATAGACCACATCTTCCTTATCCATTTGTCCGTTGAAGGGCATCTTGGTTCTTTCCACAGTTTGGTGACCGTGGCCATTGCTGCTATAAACATTGATATCATTTTATTAAGGCTTAGCTCTGGAATAGAATCCCTGAGTTTCAATTTCAGTTTTTCAGTGATTCTGTTTATGGAAAATTATTGGAATCCTAAGTTTCCTCAGTTGTCAATTAGGCACAGTAAATATGCCTGCCTCCTAGATTTTTGTAAGGTAAAATCTATGGTACATGTTGAGTGTTTCCAGTAGGGTTTGGAACATAGTAATTGCCCAGAAATAGGGTTATTGTTTTGATTAGGCTTATGGTCATGTACAAGATATTTCTGTCCCCAACAGCTAGACTTTTAATATATTACAGACTTTTTCCCCTCAAGAACAATACCTTAAAAATAAAATTGGCCATTTCAAAAATTGTAAGGGAAATTCTACATATTGAAAATGTGAATGAATTTCCATATGTTTGGCCTGAGGTGTTCTCAGGGTTAATTGGGATACATGTCTTAGTGTACAATATATAGCTGGTGTTGTATAAAGAAGATCTAATGACATGAGTCAGTGGCTTTTTTTCCTTTTGTATTTTAAAATTCAATTTCAACATTTTCCTGGTATAGAGTTAATTTTTACAGTTTTCTTTAGGAAGTATTCTTGATTCTGGATTGGTATGTGTCAGCATCACAGTCTAGTAGACACAGAATAGACAAATTGCATGAAAGGTATTAATATCAAGAATTAGCAGTCTTTTGGAAGTATCACGAGCATGCAAAGGAAAGACACGAAGAGGCCACAAATGGATCCACTGGGCATGAGTGGTCAAACAGGACACAGGGCACCCAAGAATGCCTTTTGATTGTGTATGTGAAGGAGCTCATCTGTAACAATTCCATTAATCATAGGGTTCAAATTCCTTTTTTACTTTGTGAGAACAATCATTTTTTATATTATAGCATATAAACATTGTTCTGTGTCTTGCTTTGTCCTATGAGTTCAAATCTCTGTAACACAACATCAGTTTATTTCACTGAGAAAGTGAAATAAACCCCCCCGTATTTACAGTTACAGCGGGCTCTAGAGACAGAAAAAACCATTTAGCCACAACTAGAAATATTAGCAGGATTAGGAAAGTCTCCACTTAGAAGAAGTGATTATGAAGTAGATAATTTTATCTCTGACTTAACAGAGGAGAGGTCATGTAACTTGCTCAAGGTCAACAACATAGGTAGGGATGGGGCCAGTTTTCAACCCCAGGTTTATCTGGCCCTGGTGCCAATGCTGTTTGCAATACTTTGAGCTCATTCTTAGGACAGTGCCATGTTTTATTATATTTATATATGTATATAAATATATATATTTATGTATTTTATTATATTTATTTATTATTTTGTAATTATACGACAGAGGGCACAGAAATTTCCAAGAGACCTGTAATGTTGCTGTTATTTTCTAAATGCCCTGCTCTTGATTCCATGAGGCTTAACCTTCCCTGCACAATAAATTGTAACCCCTTCCCATGATCATTTTCACATGTGCTTTTAAGTTAATTTTTCTGAGCCAGAGTTTTGCACCTTCCAAACAAAGTTTGAGTGGTTTGACTATATTTACAAAATACAAAAAACAAAACAAAACAAAACCCAAACTTTCCTCATAACAAACAGCAGATCAATGTGTTGAAACCAACACCTTTACACTTGGCAGAACAGTAGTACTCTGCAGGGGCCTATCGTGCAGTTCTACTTGCAAAAGTTTATAACCCTGCAAAGACCTGGGACAGTCCACAACTCTATGTGTTTTTCCTTTATGTGTAATCTTTTATATAATTTCGTCATCTGTAAAATGGGCACAAAATGAACACCTGGTTATTAATGTTCTACAGATGAGTAGTCTAAACCATAGAACAGTACTTAGCACACATAAGCATAATTTTTACATGTTATCCTATCTGCGTGCCGTGCAATGCATAAAGGCAACTTGCAGTTGATAAAGTTAATTTGTATATTGGGACCCACAAAATAGAGGCTGCCTCAGTGGCCCGATGTCACAAATTTAAACCTAAGCCTGCACTTATGGGAAACACCTGTCGAGGAAACGTTTACGCACCAATCATAAATCCTCCAACTCAGTTGTAGCTGGCTTACCTTACCCTAGACAATAGGACCTGCTCATCTTTTTTTAAGAAGTGGACTCTGTGGAGCCCAACACAGGGTTTGAACTCAGGACCCTGAGATGAAGACCTGGGTAAGCGGAGATCAAGAGCCAGATGGTTGGGGCACCTGGATGGCTCAGTTGGTTAAAAGTCTGCCTTCTGCTCAGGACATGATCCCAGGGTCCTAGAATCAAGTCCCGCATGGGGCTCCCTTCTCAGCAGGGACTCTGCTTCTTCCTCTCCCACTCTCTCTGCTTGTGCACGCTCTCTCTCCCTCTATATCTGTCAAATAGAAAAAAAAAAATTTTTTTTTAAAAGTCAGATGCCTGGGTAGCTCAGTCACTAAGCATCTGTCTTCAGCTCAGGTCATGAACCCAGGGTTCTGGGATGGAGCCCCCACATCGGGCTCCCTGCTCAGTGAGGAGCCTGCTTCTCCCTATCCCAATACCCTGCTTGTGTTCCCTCTCGGGCTGTCTCTCTCTGTCAAATAAAATCTTAAGACAAAACAAAAAACAAACAAAAACAAAAAACAAACAAAAAACCCCCACAAAGTCAGATGCTTAAATGACTAAGCCACCCAGGTGCCCTGGACCTAGTACTAATCTTAGGAGGAAATCCTTTACCTCCTAGCCAATCATGCCCTGTTTTCATATTGCCTAACACTATAAAACCCGCCCTAGCTCAAAAACCCTCAGAATGAGTGCTCTATTTCCTGTGAGGGACTGTATTCCCCCTGCCAACCTATACATTCTTTTCATTTGAATAGAGGACATCAAACTCATTAAATTTAGTTTTGTCATTGAACAGTTGAAAATTAATGTCAGCCGTTTTATTTCCATGACTTTCTAAATAAACTGTAAATCACATGTGTAACTAGCATTGTATTTCTAATGAATAGTATTGATGACTGAAGTTTGAGATGCCTGTTAAGACACCTCAAGTGAAGTCAACAGACAGTTGGATATATGTGGCTGGTGCACAAGGATGGTAACAGATAGACATATTTGGGATTCACAAGCTTAAGGTTCTATTTGAAGTTATGAGACTATATAGGATCCCCTACCAAGTGAAATGTGTACCAAAAAATGACCCCAAAACTTACCTTCTGCGACAGACCTTGTGGGAAATATGGGAAAGAAGGGAAAGAGGGTTCCTTTTACTGTTTTGGTTTATATGTAATTTTCACTCCATTTGCTTTATGTGGTTTCCTATCATGCTCCCAAAACTTAACATTTTGAAAGCAGCTGAGTTGAGTCCCATGACAGTAGTCATAGGGTCAAGGTGAAAAACAGAATATAGAAGATAAGACCACATCATCAGTTACTCAGAGGACCAGCTATATATCCAGTTCATAGGGTGGTATTTGTCCATCTAGTTCTCTCCAAGTATGTCTACACACACACACACACACACACACACACACACACAGACACACACACACACACAGACACACACACACATACACACACGTGCGTGCACGCTCAACTTCAAATGCCTACTCACAAACTAGGTAACATTTCTTATAATGGGATAATTCATTAATACAATGTTCACCCAACACTGGACCATTCCCGTATCAGTTATTAACTCAAAATCACCAAGTCCCTCCCCTCCCCAACTCACCTTCAGGAGCCACCGTTTCCAACACACAAAGAATTTCTTCCTCTAGAAGGGAAGAACTGCTCCCCCTTCCTGATCATGGGTCTTGATTCCAGCAATGCCTTCTATCCTCCTCCCATATACTTGACCATGCACTGCCTCTTTCCTGACACAGGATAGATATCGCCACCACCTGTCCATTTCTCTAGCCAACTTGGGTTAAAGGTGCCACCTATTCTGTTTTTTTAAGTTTTCATTCAAATTCCAGTTAGTTAACATATAGTGTAATACTAGTTGCAGGTAGACAATTTAGTGATTCAACAATTACATACAATACCCAGAGCTCATCACAAAACTGCACTCCTTAATCCCCATCAAGGTGCTCCCTAGTCTTACCCCAGTACCCAGTACTAATACTTACACTATAAGCATATATAGTAACTATTGAAAACTTCTTGGACAGACCTCCACTTCAAATTTTGGCAAAATGACTCACAGAATATTTTACCTCACTTATTCTTCCAAAACGAAAGCTACTATACTGATAACCTTTTTCTAATTCTCCAACTGTAAAACCTTTGTACCTCAATCAAAACCCACAGTACATTAAAAAATGAAACACAATAAAGTCAACATTTTAATTTTATTCATCGAAAATTCATTGTATATGTGGCAACCCAGAACAGGGGAACCTCAATTCAGGGCAAAGGCAGTCCGGCCCTTTTGAGGGAGAAGGGGCCCCGGAATCAAGGGCCAGCAGCAAGTAAGTGCTGGGTGGCAGAGTCTTGGGGAGAGGAAGTTTCAAAACTCAGGACATTGGTTCTTGGCTCACAAAACTTGGAAACCTCACAGGTAACTGCAGGGCAGGCATCCCATTTAGGACAGTGGGGAGATGCGGGTTCCTTTTTTGGGTCTTAGGATGCTCATGGAGGGTCACAGCATAGGAGGTGTTGGTGGGTAAGGTGTGCTGCCTATTTCAGCCCGCTCTCCTGGAGAGACAGGGCTCAGGGCATCAAGTGCTGGCAGCAAGGCACGCCTAATGGTAGCAGGGCTAGGGGTGGAGATGGAACCCAGGCCGCAAAACCCACAGGAGGACAAAGAGGTCAGGACAGAACACCCAGCGGGGGAGGGACAGGGGCTCAGGCCCAGAGACCCTCGGGAGGAGGAGGAGAAGCTCTCACTGTATCGTCTAGGGAAGAGACAAGAGAACGCACCAAGAGAGGATGGTGAGGAGGAACTCGGGTGGATGGCAGGACCAGGCTGGGAGGCAAAGCACAGGACCTCAGGATCTGGTGAATTTGAGCTGCTGCGGAAGACCAGCCTTCTTAAGGCGAACCCAGGGGGAAAAAGGCTCTGGGAGGCTAGCCCAGGCGGAGAAGGGAGGCTGCGAACTGCTGATCTTTGCTGGGTAACATGGCTCCGGAGGACAGGCCCCAGTGTGGAGGCGTGGCTCCGGAGAACAGGGCCTGGACTGGCTGTGAGGCTGCTGCAGAGAGTAGGGCCTGCAGGGGAGGCGTGGACTTCCAGGGCAAGGCTTGGCCTGGTAGCTCTGTTGTGGAGAACAGGGCCTCGACAGGATGCACCATTGCAGCGAAGAGGAGCCCGGTGGGATGTAGGACCGCTGAGAGCCAGACCTGGCAGGGCTGCGGGGCAGCAGAGGGCCTCCTCAGGCCTAGTTGTGGGGCTCTGAAGAGCAGGACCTGGTGGGGTGGCACGGCAGCGACGAAGGCGGCGGCGAGCAAGGCCTTGTGCAGAGGCATTGCTGTGAGGAGCTGGGCCCGACCCGGGCGCAGGGCTACGGAGGGCCGGGCCCGACCCGGGCGCGGGGCCACGGAGGGCCGGGCCCGACCGGGGCGCGGGGCCACGGAGGGCCGGGCCCGACCGGGGCGCGGGGCCACGGAGGGCCGGGCCCGACCGGGGCGCGGGGCCACGGAGGCCCGGGCCCGACCGGGGCGCGGGGCCACGGAGGGCCGGGCCCGACCGGGGCGCGGGGCCACGGAGGCCCGGGCCCGACCGGGGCGCGGGGCCACGGAGGCCCGGGCCCGGCGCGGACGCGGGGCTACGGACGCCCGGGCCCGGCGCGGACGCGGGGCTACGGAGGGTCGGGCCCCGCCCGGGCGCGGGGCTACGGAGGCCCGGGCCCGACGCGGACGCGGGGCTATGGAGAGCAGTGCCTGGCGGAGCGGTGTAGCTTCGATGGCCAAGGCCTGGCCTGGCTGCTTGCCCGCCGACAGGAGGGCGTGGCGGGGTGGTGCAGCCCCAAGGGGCAGGGCCTGGCGGGGTGGTGTAGGTAGAAGGGGCCGGGCCTGGCGGAGTGGCGCAGTCTCGCGGGGCAGGGCCTGGCTTGGGCGCGTGGCGGCCACGGCGGCGGCGGCGGCGGCGGCGGCGGCGGCCACGGCGACGGCGGCAGCGGTGGAGATCAGGACCTGGCTGGGGTGCACGGAGGCGGCGGCGGCGACGACAACGACGACGACGACGACGAACAGGGCCTGGTTCAGGTGCATGGCGGCAGCGGCGGCGAGCAGGGCCTGGTTCGGGTGCATGGCGGCAGCGGCGGCGAGCAGGACCTGGCTCAGATTCACTGCTGAGATGATCAATGCCTAGCGGGGTGGCGCGGCCATTGAGGGCAGGGCCTGGCCTGGCTGCTTGACTGCGGAGAGCTGGGCCTGGTGCTCGGGCCTGACTTCGAAGGGCAGGGCCTGGCTGGGCTGCCTGACCCCACGGAGAAGCCCGAGAACGGCGATGGCCGCTGGGCTGAGACCCCGGAGAAGATGGCGGCGAAAGCACGGGGTACTGAGGCGCCAGAAGCCCAGGAAACAGACAGCGACACCCTGGAGACTTCTGAGCCTGGGCAGCCTCCTTGCGGCCGAGCTGCTTCCTCCCACGGCCTTTCCCCAGGCTCGTGGGCCGGGTCGGAGGCCCGCTGGCCTGGCCGACTCCCCTCATGGCTTGCACCACGGCGCCCACGCCGCCTGCGTGTGAGGCCTGGAGACCTTGGCCCGCCCCGGGCACCACACATCTCAGCTCGGTGTGGGGACTGCGGCTGCCTTGGAGGTCAGCACGCTCCCCCGCTTGCACACGGACCGTGGAGGGCAGATCCGGGCCCTCGCCATTGTTCAAAATGGCGCCGACAGCAGCCAGGGCGGAGGCAGAGGAACCTGCTGTGCCGCCATGTGGGGCGCCACCACCCGATGGAGAAAGACCGCTCGAGACCGAGGGGACGGAGGCACCGGGATCGGGGCTGCTGCCCCCATGGGCCTCACTGGGGACAGGGGAAACCTTGTTCTTCGGCCCTACGGGCACCTCACCCTGCGGTTGCTTCTGCGCCTTCTCGTCGGATGACAAGGTGTCCATAATGCTAGATTCTCTCTCAGAGACGTGACAGCGTGGCTGCAGACGCCGCCTGAGTAGAGCTCTGGGGCAAGGAGTGAGGAGGATGGGCGTGCCCTGGTCTGATTTTCGCTTCTGATTGTTCAGCCGGTTGCCACGTGACTCTCATCTTAAAGGGAGCGAGCCAACCTAGCTCCATCCGGCTCGGAACCGGACCGTAGGCTGTGCGGTACGGGGGACCGCTGCTGCTGGGTCCACGATGTGAATTCCCCATCCATACTTGGACTGCGCAGGGGCGGCGATGCTGTCTGTGTAAACACTTTGAGTCACCCCCCGCCCCCCAAATCAGTTTAGTTTGTCAGCACCACTCTGGTGGTGAAACTTTCAAGCAGTGGCCTGAAAGAAATACCACACTGGCCAACAGGAGATAACCTCTGAGCTGGGCATCCCTCCTGGAATCCCGACAGGACACTGGGCCTATGTGTGACTCCAGAAGAGACTGTCCCGGAACTCCTTTGGGCATCTGAATGACCCCACACAGGGCTCTAGGGGGCTGTAGGGTTGGAGAGTGGCCTGAAGGCAGCAAAAGGGATAGGCCCCACACTGCCTAGGCTCGGGATGTTCAGCACTGCTGCCGCGCACCAGAGGCAGATTTAGAATTTTCCAGTAGGATGCTTCTCCTTGCCTTACCTCCTGAACACAGACTGGGGTTGCCTGGGATTAAGGACGATACTGTCCTTAAATATGCATCAACATTTGTGTAGTAATCCACTGCATAGTAATCCAATGATGAATGTACATTCATTTGTTTGACCTACTCTCTAGTTTCTGTTCATACAAATACGCCGTGATGCCCAGACTTGAAGTCCAATATTTAGATCAGATTTTTACTCGTTATTACAGAAGGGCTGCATTTACAGAAGGACGACCCAAAACAGAAATGCAAATGTAAGAAAGCTAGCACCTAAATTCTGACGCACCTGTGAGGCAAGTTACACATAGTTTATTTTATGAAATGGAATCCCTTACCCATAGATACCATTTGGTCACCTGCTTTTTGGGGTCCAGAAAACTCTCTCTCCATGTCAATAAGTAAATTTCCACAAGGCCATTTTTAAGTACAGAATACTCCCATTTACACCAGAAGCTTACATCTTCAAACATTCCA
Organism: Meles meles; assembly: GCF_922984935.1. Classification (NCBI taxonomy): domain Eukaryota; kingdom Metazoa; phylum Chordata; class Mammalia; order Carnivora; family Mustelidae; genus Meles; species Meles meles. The sequence continues at coordinate 45,364,084 of NC_060087.1, read as the reverse complement.
ATAGCAACCAACTTTTCACCCTAACACATCACTGTGAGGTACATCCTTCTTACTAAAAATTGTTCGTATCTTCAGTTGTGTCCTTGCTATGGATAGACTCCCAGATGAAGCAATTCTTGGCACAGGCCATGCACATTTGTAATTCTTTGATCAAAATATTCGCAAGATGTTCTCCTGAAAGTCACTGTTAAAACAACTTCAGCCAAATGGAATGGGATGCTTACTGGACCGGAGGAACAACTGGAATGAAACACAACGCAAAGTAGAATGGAATGGTATTTGGAGTGTTAAACAGTATGGAATGGAAAATGGATTCGAAATGGAATGCAGAACAGAATGAAGTGGAGACTAACTGCAGTGGAAACTGGAATGAAATGGGGGATGGGATAGGGACTTAAACAGGATATGGAATGGAAAATTGAACAGGATGGAAACTGAATGGAATATAACGGGGAAAATGGAATGGAAAGGGAAGTGGAAATAAATATCTGATGGCATGTGGAATGAGAAAGTATGTAAGTAACGTTATATGGGGGAAAAATGAAGTGGAATATACAGTGAAGTAAAATATGGGGAGGAAACCAATGGAATAGAATATGCGAGGTCATGAAATCAGTGGACTATGAAATTTGCATGATAGATTTAGAAGTCCCAGGATGGAATAGCAACAAATGGAATGAAACTGGGAATGAAATATAGAATACAAATTATAAAGGATGGAATTGACAACGAATATAAATAAAATGGAATGGAATATGGAAAATGAAATACTAAGGAAATAGAGGATGTGCTTCAATGAAGAGAGTGTGTTCTGCTCATCTACTGCTCCATAACTTAGTGTCATGGGACATGGAACGATGACCATCTGATCATGCTCAGGCATCCTGTAGAGCTAAAATTCAGACAGGGCGGAGGGCAGATGGCTCATCTCTGCTCTATAATGTTGTTGTCTGAGGCCTCAGCTGTGAAACCTTGAACGGCTGTGAGATCATGAGCAAAAAACACCAATCAGTAAGGACCCTTATATTTTGGCCATAGCATCTGGGTGGATGGTGGGGCCACTTCCTGGAATTGGGAGGGCTTGCAGATTGGGGACACAGTGGGAATCTAGTGATTCTCAACGGGAAAGAAAGATCTGGAAGAGTGATGTTTTTTTGATTGTTTGTTTTTAATTTGGCAGAGAGAGATAGAGGGAGGGAGGGAGAGAGAAAGAGTGCAAGCAGGGGGAGTGGCAGGCAGAGGGAGAAGCAGGCTCCCCGCTGAGCTAGGAGCCCCATGCGGGACTCAATCCCAGGACCCTGAAATTATGACCCGAGTGGAAGGCAGCCACTTAACCGACTGAACCACCAGGCATCCCTGGAAGAGTAAGTTTTGTTTGCCTCATACTTTATATTCTAAATGTTCTCAACGAGCATAGATTGCTCTTGCATTCAGAAAAATACAGATATTTGCATTCTGGAAAGCAACTAATTTTTAGTGTTTGATTATGATTTAAGCCGTTGTAAGAAACCAGGCTCTCTCATATGCTACCAGATGGGGCTCTGCATCCAGAGCACCTTGCCAGGTGGAAGTTTGACAAGACATATAGAAACATGAAATCCATTTGATGCTACAATTCCTCTTCTGGGCATTGATTCTGAAGAAATATGCATATATAAAACCACAATTATTTGATCAGAAGTGATTATTTTGGTGTCATTTGTTTTAAAAAAATGGAAACCACTTAAATTTCTGGCAGGATGGTGGATGGTCCACAGAATAAACTTATGTAGAGTTTATGAGATGTTTCAGATGAACTTTTAATGCTATTGGAAAATGGCTATGTTATGCAAATAAAAATTATATTCCGAATATAGTGTTGCATATTTATCTCTCTCTCTCTCTCTCTATTATATATATACCTAGAGTTCGATGTACATTAAAATCTCATTTAGTCCGACGCTCCCAGTCTGCTTTACCTGCCACTGGCGTCTTCTGCTCCAGTAGAGATCCAGACATGTATAATTCTGATCTCAGGCTGATTTCATGGGTGGTCGGAGTTCTTTGGTAGGTAATCAGCTCAATTTAGGGTACAGGTTGAAATGGTGCCTCCTCCTACTTCCCCGCCATCTTAGTGGCCCCCCATTTACTGTAGAGTAATGCTGCTCATCCAGGGCCACGGTGCCCTCCAGAGGGCACTTGACAATGTTTGGAGACATTTTTGTTTGTTGCAACCTGGGGTAAGGGGAGATGCTACTGCCATCCAGTGGGGGGGGGGGGGGGTGGGGGACTAGGGATGCTGCTTAAAATCCCTGAATGCACAAGCCAGCCTCTTACAACAATTATCTGGTCCAAATATCAGTAGTGTCCAGGTTGACAGACCCTGTGGTGGGGTGTTTAGGTAATTTGGAAAAGTTTAAAACAAAATTTAAATCACAGTCAATCCTGTCTGTGATCAGTAACTATTGTTAAAAGTTTGGTATGTGTATGTGTTGAATTTTCTGTGATAACTTTATATTTTATAATCACCAGAAGGGCGTATATGAAGTAAACTACCTCATTTTAAGAGTTAGTTCTTCTTTCACAATGCACTAAACATTTCTCAAGAACTAACCATATTAGTCTTTGCCTAAGAAATGATGTACCTTAAGAACTCCATAATTTCAGCTCATGTATGGAGAGGGACATTCCACCAGTATCAACCCAATCATCATCAATCTCCTGATTTTTATCTTTCTGATGAAAGGTTTCATTTCCAAGTATTTACGTATTTGGTTAAAATAAAGAAAAACTGTGGCCCACAGTGCAATGCATCTGATGCGACAGGGCAGTGTGGTTGACTAACCAGGTCATAGTAATCTCATTACCCTTCCAGTGACTGGTTTAGGAATGGGCATTCCCCGTCGGTATTCTCCCATATCAATGAGATGCATGTCTGGGATACGTTTTCTCAGCGTGTCTCAGAGACACAACAGATTGTTTACATTAAAAATCTCAAAAAGTATATGTTTTTGCTATTGTAATTAATAAATGATTTAGCGTGGTTGCTGGATATATGGTCAATTTTACAAAATACAATTGGATTTCTATATACTGGCATTGAAATTACAAGGAGAAGGAAATGTTAAATGCCATCCATTACAGCATCAGAAAAGAAACACCTAGGAACAAATCTAACAAAGGAGTCCCCAAGACCTCTGCCCACAGATAGCACTTCTGAGAGAAATTAAAGACAACCTACATAAATCAGACATGGGTCGTGCTTATGTGTTGGAGGACAACAGTATGAAAATGAATGGGAGAGAGAATTCTTGGGAAAATGATCTTTGGGTTCAATGCATTCCCAATCAAATTCCCAGCGTGTTTTTTTTTTTTCTTTTGAAAACGGAAATTGGCAAGCTGATTCTAAATTATGTATGGCTAACAAAGATCCAAGAACAGCCAAAGCCATCTAAAACAAAAAATAAGACCTTTCAGGACGTTCACAACCAGATAGTAAGACCAACTATGACACTGTTACAATTAAGATAGTGTGGTATGAGCACAAGAATAGACAAACAGGCCGAAGACACAAAGAGAAGGGTCCATGAACAGACTCACACCAGCAGGGTCACCACATTTACAACAATTGTGCCACATGGAGTGCTCTGGGGAAAGGATGGTCTTTTAACTAAGTGGAGCTGAACTAACTGAATATCTACCTACTTGGGAAAAAAATTAACTTTGACCCCTAACATATGCCACACACAAAAATTAATTCCAGAAGTTAAAGCTTATTGAAAATAACATTATGAACAAATCTTTATGACCTTGGGATAGGGAAAGATAGTGGAAACAGCACACAGAAGACACTAAGGACGAAATTTGGACTTCATCAAAATAAGGACTTTGTTCATGAAAAGACACATTTAGAGAGTGAAAAGATAAACCTCAGAATGGGAGAAAGGTGTTTGTGATGTGTATTTCATGGACGTCTGGTGTCCGGGATATGATACCTCCTAAAATCAAGAGGGGAAAAAGGACGATGCAATGAAAAACTGGCACAGTATTTGAACAGGACCTTCACAAAACAGGACAGCCAACTAACTGACCGAAGAGCAAATAAAAAGCTACGCATCCTCAGTCACCAGGGATATGCACATTAAAATCCCAGTGAGGTGGCACAGTCTGTTAAGCCTTGGACTCTCCGGTTTGGGCTCAGGTCGAGATCTCAGAGTTGTGAGATTGAGCCCCGAGCACTGGGCTCTGCACTCAGGGCGGGGTCTGCTTAAGGCTCTCTCTCTCTCCCCCAACCCCCACCACCCTCTGCCCCCCCCCCCCTTCGTGCACACGCTCTAAATAAATTAATAAATAATCTTTGGAAAAAATAAATAAAATAAAATCCCTGATGAAACATCTATCAGAATAGCCAAGACAACTGACAATATCAAGATTAGGTGAGGATATGGAGGAACTCTCGAATGCTGGTGCAAGTGTAAATTGGTACCACCTCTTTGGAAAACTGGCACTATCCTTCAAAGCTGAACATGTACATTCTCTATAACCCAGCAATGCCATCTGTATTAATAGTCTATTCCTGCATAACAAAATACCATAAACTCAGCAACTTAAAAACAATGTCTGTTTATTAGCTCACAGTTGTGTAGGTCAGAAGTCCATGTGTGGCATGTCTTTGTTCTCTGCTTGGTGTATCACAGGGTGAAATCAAGTGTTGGGCAGACCATACTTCTTTGTGGACGCTCTGAGGAGAAGTCCACTGCCAAGCTCATTTGGGTTATTGGCAGAATTCAGTCCCACTCTCAGCTCCTAGAGGCTGCCCACAGTTCCTTGCCACATGGACCCCTCCAGATACCTTTTCATGCTTGAGTCTCTCAGAAGGGGCCCGTTTTAAGGGCTCACCTCATTATGGCTGGCCCACCCAGGATGACCTCCTTATTTGAAGGTCTACTGATTTGGGACCTTAATACAGCTACAAAATCTCTTTTCCCATGTAACATAACATAATCATCAGAGGAGTGATATCTGATCATATTTATGGGCTCCTCTTACACTGAACAGGAGGGGATTATACAAGGTTGAGGGTCACTTGGAGTCCTCTTAGAATTTTGCCTACCACAATATATCACCCTCTGGCCCCCAGTGAGCCAGTCTGTCCCACATTCAAAATTCACTCACTCCATCCTGCGGTCTCCAATTTTCTCATGGTATTATGGCAACAGCTGAAGTCGAAGAGCTCATCAAAACTGCACAGCTCAAAGTCCAGAATCTCATCATCCTAGTCATCCAGATCAGGCATGGATGAGGTTCCTGGGCATAATACATGCAGTACCACTCCCGGGGCACACTCCCTCTCCTACTGAGGACTGGTGACACTAAAGTGACAGACAAGCTATCTTCCCCAACACACAATGGTGGGATGGGCATAGGATAACAGCTAGAACAGTCTGGTTTGAAAAGGGGGGCGGGGATAGGAAGGCAGAAAGCAGTTTAGAAATCCAGCTGGGAGAACAACAGCCAGAATTTGATAAAGTTTGATAACTTTGATTAAGTTTGATAAAGTTTCAAAGCCTAGAATAATCCTTGGTTTTTAAATTCCAGATCTGCCTGAACACTCTGCTCAAGGCAGTCTAGGCTTTTCCTATTATGCTATCCAAATTCTCCTACCTCCAACCTCTCCCTTAGCCATATAGCCAAAGTTTGTCATTTATATTTTCTTCTTTCCACATAACCGCAGGCAACAATCTTGTTAAACTTTCTGCCACTACGTGGTAGGGATTCCCCCTTCTTCCAGTTTCCAATAAGGAGTCTCTCGCTTCCTTCTGAGCCCTTACCAGCAATGTCCTTTAAGTTCAGATTTCTTATCCTAATGTCCTCCATGAAGTGGGGGAACAGGAGGGGGAGATGAACCATGAGAGACTATGGACTCCGAGAAACAAACTGAGGGTTTTAGAGGGGAGGGGGATGGGGGGATGGGTTGGCCCGGTGATGGGTATTAAGGAGGGCACATATTGCATGGAGCACTGGGTGTTATACACAAACAAAGAGTCTTAGAACACTACATCAGAAACTAATGACATACTGTATGGTGACTAACATAACATAATTTTTTAAAAAAAGACTTTTTAAGATTTTATTCATTTATTTCACAGACAGAGATCACAAACAGGCAGAGAGGCAGGCAGAGAGAGAAAGGGAAGCAGCAGGCTCCCTCCTGAGCAGAGAGCCCAATGCAGGCTCGATCCCAGGACCCTGGGATCATGACCTGAGCCGAAGGCAGCGGCTTTAAGCCACTGAGCCACCCAGGCGCCCAAAAAAGACTTTTTAAATGAATCTTCAAATTAAAAAAAAAAAGTTCAGGTTTTCTACTAACAGTCTGTCTGAGGCAATCAGGGCTTTCTCTAGTGTGCACCTCAAAATTCCTCCAGTCTTCACCCACTACCCAGTTCCAAAGCCACGCTTACATCTTTAGCTGTTTGCAGTGGCAGCACCCCACATTCAGGTACCAAAATCTGTATTAGCTTCCTATTGGTGTGGAATAAATGAACACCCTCCTAACAGCTTAAAACAACCCCCATTTATTAGCTCACAGATGTGCAGGTCAGAAGTCTATGCCCAGTGTGACTGGCTTTCCCACTCTGGGTCTCACAGGGTGAGATGGCAGTGGACTTGCTGTACCCCATTCTGGAGGCTTTCGGGAAGAGCCCCTTCCAAACACATTCATGTCGTCAGCCGAATTCCATTCCAGACTGCTGGAAGACTGAGGCCCCTTTCTCTCACTGGCTGTCAGCCGGGGACAGCACTCGTCTCCTAGAGGCTGCCTTCAGTTCCTCACCATGTGGCCCCCAGAACATGCTCTCTCATGCCTCAAAACTCTCTTTGGGGGGAGGGGTTGCGCTAGGCCCTTGTAAGTGTTCCCCTGATTAGGTCTGTCCCACCCCGAACAATCTCCCAATCTTAAGGTCAACTGATCTGTGGCCTTAATCACATCTGCAAAATCCTTTTTGCTATATAATTTCACATCATCATGGGAGTGATATCTCTTCATGTCCACAGGTTCCATCTGCACCCAATGGGAGGAGACTGGGGCAAAGACAAGGGTCACTGGGTATCACCATGGAATTCTGGCTACCACACAATCCACGTATATATCAAACAGAAGTGCAAACATGTTCTCCAAAACACCTTAAAAAAACATTCACGGCATCATTATTGATGATAGTCAGGAACTGGAAACAATCCAAACATCTATCAATAGCTGAGCAAATAAATACAGTGTGATATACTCATAGTAGAGACTGAAACAAGCAAATATCCCTACCTGCAACAACATGGGAAGATCGCAGTATCAGAACATTGAGCAGAAGAAGGCAGGCATAAAAGGACCCATGATTGAGAATTCTATTTGTGAAGAGTTTTAAACAGCCCCAAACACCCTTATGGTGACATAGGTCAGAAGAGTGGTTAACTGTCAGGTGTAATGATTAGAGAAGGATGCAGTACAGGCTTCTGGGGCACCAGTAATGTTGTATATCTTGATCTTGGTGGTGGTTACATGCATGCGTTCACTTTATGAAATGTCATCAAATTGCTGTCACTTATGACTTGTGTTCTCTCCTCTTTGTATGTTATACTTCAGTAAAAGAAAAGCTACCAAAAATAGTGGGGAAAAACATATATAAAATGCAAAAGGTGGGATGCCTGGGTGGCTCAGTCAGTTAAGCAGCTGCCTTCGGCTCAGGTCATGGTCCCAGGGTTGTGGGATCGAGTACCACATCAGGCTCCCTGCTCAGCAAGGAGCCTGCTTCTCCCTTTGCCTGCTGCTCCCCTTGCTTGTGCATGCTATCTCTCTCTCTCTCTCGCAAGTAAATGAATAAAATCTTCTAAAAATTCAAAAAGAACTGACAGAAACACACTATGGAATAAAAATCTCTATGAACAACTATAAACCAGAAACTTTGACAATCTGGAAGAAATGGATGCATCCCTAGAGACTAATAAACTACCAAAACTGAACCAGGAAGAAATAGAAAACCCGAACAGACCCATAACCAGTAAGGAGATTGAAGTAGTCCTCAAAAATCTCCCAACAAACAAGAGCCCAGGGCCAGACAGCTTCCCAGGGGGAATTCTACCAAACATTTAAAGAAGAATTAATACCTATTCTCCTGAAACTGCTGCAAAAAATAGAAATGGAAGGAACACTTCCAAACTCATTTTATGAGGCCAGCATTACCTTGATGCCAAAACCAGACAAAGACCCCATCAAAAAGGAGAAGTACAGACCAATAACCTTGATGAACACGGATGCGAAAATTCTCACCAAAATACTAGCCAATAGGATCCAACAGTACATTAAATAGATTATACACCACAACCAAGTGGGATTTATTCCGGGGCTGAAAGGGTGGTTCAACATCCAGAAATCAATCAAGGTGATACAATACATTAAAAAAAAAAAAAAGAACAAGAAACATATGATACTCTCAGTAGACGCTGCAAAAGCATTGGACAAAATCCTTTCTTGATCAAAACTCTTCAAAGTGTAGGGACAGAGGGTACATACCTCAATATCATCAAAGCCATCTATGAAAAACCCACAGCAAATATCATTCTCAATGGAGAAAACGTGAGAACTTTTCCCCTAAGGTCAAGAACATGGCAGGGATGTCCACTATCACCGCTGCTATTCAGCATAGTACTAGAAGTCCTAGCCTCAGCCATCATACAACAAAAAGAATAAAAAGCATCCGAATCGGCAAAGAAGAAGTCAAACTCTCACTCTTTGCAGGTGATATGATACTTTATGTGGAAAACCCAAGAAGACTCCACTCTAAAACTGCTTGAACTCATACAGGAATTCAGTAAAGTGTCAGGATATAAAAGCAAAGCACAGAAATCAGTTGCATTTCTATACAGCAACAGCAAGACAGAAGAAAGAGAAATTAAGGAGTCGATCCCATTTACAATTGCACCCAAAACCATAAGATACCTAGGAGTAAACCTAGCCAAAGAGGCAAAGAATCTGCACTCAGAAAACTATAAAATACTCATGAAAGAAATTGAGGAAGATACAAAGAAATGGAAAAAGTTCCACGCTCATGGATTGGAAGAACAAGTATTGTGAAAATGTCTATGCTACCTAAAGCAGTCTGCACATTTAATGCAATCCCTATCAAAATACCATCCATTATTTTCAATGAAATAGAAAAAATAATCCCAATTTATATGGAACCAGAAAAGACCCCGAATAGCCAGAGGAATGTTGAAAAAGAAAGCCAAAGTTGGTGGCGTCACAATTCCAGACTTCAAGCTCTATTACAGAGCTGTCATCATCAGGACAGTATGATGCTGGCACACACACACAAAAAAAAAAAAACCCACATAGATCAATGGAACAGAACTCTATGGTCAACTAGTCTTTGACAAAGCAGGAAAGAATGTCCAATGGAAAAAAGACAGTCTCTTCAACAAATGGTGTTGGGAAAATTGGGTAGCCACATGCAGAAGAATGAAACTGGACCATTTCCTTACACCACACACAAAAATAGACTAAAAATGGATGAAAGAGCTCAATATGAGACAGGAATCCATCAACACCCTTGAGGAGAACACAGGCAACAACCTCTTCGACCTCAGCTGCAGCAACCTCTTCCTAGAAACATCGCCAAAGTCCAGGGAAGCAAGGGCAAAAATGAACTGTTGGAACTTCATCAAGATCAAAAGCTTTTGCACAGCAAAGGAAACAGTCAACAAAGCCAAAACACAACTGACAGAATGGGAGAAGATATTTGCAAATGACTTATCAGATAAAGGGCTAGTATCCAAAACCTATAAAGAACTTATCAAACGCAATACCCAAAGAACAAATAATCCAATCAAGAAATGGGCAGAGGACATGAACAGACATTTCTGCAAAGAAGACATCCAGATGGCCAACAGACACATGAAAAAGTGCTCCACATCTCTGGGCATCAGGGAAACACAAATCAAAACCACAATGAGATGCCACCTCACCCCAGTCAGAATGGCTAAAATTAACAAGTCAGGAAACAACAGATGTTGGCGAGGATGCAGAGAAAGGGGAACCCTCCTTCACTGTTGGTGGGAAAGCAAGCTGGTGTAGCCACTCTGGAAAACAGCATGGAGGTTCCTCAAAAGGTTGAAAATAGAGCTACCCTACAACCCAGGCATCGCACTACTGGGTATTTACCCTAAAGATACAAATGTAGTGATCTGAAGGGGCACGTGTACCCGAATGTTTATAGCAGCAATGTCCACAATAGCCAAACTATGGAACGAACCTAGATGTCCATCAACAGATGAATGGATAAAGAAGAAGTGGTATATATACACAATGGTATATATACACAATAACTATGCAGCCATCAAAAGAAATGAAATCTTGCCATTTGCGACGACGACATGGATGGAACTAGAGGATATTATGCTGAGCGCAGTAAGTCAATCAGAGAAAGACAATTATCATATGATCTCTCTGACATGAGGAATTTGAGAGGCAGGGCGTGGGGTTTGAGGGGTAGGGAAGGAAGACAATGAAACGAGATGGAATTGGGAGGGAGACGAGCCATAAGAGACTCTTAATCTCACGAAACAAACTGGGGGTTGCTGGGGGGAGGGGGTTTGGGAGAGGGTGGTTGGGTTTTGGACATTGGAGAGGGTATGTGATATGGTGAGTGCTGTGAAATGTGTAAGCCTGACGATTCACAGACCTGTACCCCTGGGGCAAATAATACCTTATATGCTAATAAAAATAATTTTTAAAAAATTAAAAGGAAGTAATTTACCTACCAAAAAAAAAAAAGAAGAAGAAAAATCAAAATCCCTTACTGTAAGTCTGAAATCTCAAAGGCTATGAAACCCAGAGTTATTTTTTTCTGTCTCATGTGCATGTAAAACATGACCTGAACTGACAGGAAGCTGTTTTTAGTCTTTATTTATCCTTCTCAGCATGAGTATTTGTGTTTCTCTGTGGAAATATTGTTTTATTAGATCCAGCAGTGCTATTCCAGACCCTGCTTATGGTTCTTATGGAAAGTGTGGTATATGAATTGTGCAACATCTGGCCCCAAGGGTTTCAGATAAGGGATTGTGGGTGGGTGGTAGTAAAGGGTTTTAATGCAATTTTCTCGGCTGAAGACAAGCACTAAGAAGGGCCACGGACTGCAGCAACCTCTTCGACCTCAGCCGCAGCAACATCTTCCTAGGAACAACGGCAAAGGCAAGCGAAGCAAGGGCAAAAATGAACTATTGGGATTTCATCAAGATCAAAAGCTTTTGCACAGCAAAGGAAACAGTTAACAAAACCAAAAGACAACTGACAGAATGGGAGAAGATATTTGCAAACGACATATCAGACAAAGGGCTAGTATCCAAAATCTATAAGGAACTTAGCAAACTCAACACCCAAAGAACAAACAATCCAATCAAGAAATGGGCAGAGGACATGAACAGACATTTCTGCAAAGAAGACATCCAGATGGCCAACAGACACATGAAAAAGTGCTCCACGTCACTCAGCATCAGGGAAATACAAATCAAAACCACAATGAGATATCACCTCACAACAGTCAGAATGGCTAAAATTAACAAGTCAGGAAATGACAGATGCTGGCGAGGATGCAGAGAAAGGGGAACCCTCCTCCACTGTTGGTGGGAATGCAAGCTGGTGCAACCACTGTGGAAAACAGCATGGAGGTTCCTCAAAATGTTGAAAATAGAACTACCCTACAACCCAGCAATGGCACTACTGGGTATTTACCCTAAAGATACAAACATAGTGATCCGAAGGGGCACGTGTACCCGAATGTTTATAGCAGCAATGTCTACAATAGCCAAACTATGGAAAGAACCTAGATGTCCATCAACAGATGAATGGATAAAGAAGAAGTGGTATATATACACAATGGAATACTATGCAGCCATCAAAAGAAATGAAATCTTGCCATTTGCAACGACGTGGATGGAACTAGAGGGTATCATGCTTAGTGAAATAAGTCAATGGGAGAAAGACAACTATCATATGATCTCCCTGATATGAGGACATGGAGAAGCAACATGGGGGGTTAGGGGGATAGGAGAAGAATAAATGAAACAAGATGGGATTGGGAGGGAGACAAACCATAAATGACTCTTAATCTCCCAAAACAAACTGGGGGTTGCTGGGGGGAGGTGGGGTTGGGAGAGGGGGAGGGGGTTATAGACATTGGGGAGGGTATGGGCTATCGTGAGTGCTGTGAAGTGTGTAAACCTGGTGATTCACAGACCTGTACCCCTGGGGATAAAAATACATTATATGTTTATAAAAAAAAAATTGGAAGGGGAGGCGAACCATAAGAGACTATGGACTCTGAAAAACAACCTGAGGGTTTTGAAGGGTCAGGGGTGGGAGGTTGGGGGAACAGGTGGTGGATAATAGGGAGGGCACGTTTTGCATGGAGCACTGGGTGTTGTGCAAAAACAATGAATACTGTTACGCTGAAAAAATAAATAAATTAAAAAAAAAAAAGAAAGAAAGAAAGAAAGAAAGAAGGGCCACGGACTGTTTGTCAGAGATGGACTGAATTTCTTGAGTTTCTTCCCCAGCATTTCAAACGATATGTTTTCTCCTCCTTGGCCCTATTGATACAATAGATTATTAAGATACTAAAGTATTTCTCAATATTACACTATCCTCTCATGACAAGAAAAACTACCAGGATGTGGTAGATTTTCTATTTATCATTAACACTACATACTCCAAATTGATGAATAAAAAGATTAAATCTATGCTCCTAAGTGTGATAGATCCACATTTCTGTGTGTGCGGGCATATGTGGGAGTGTGCACGTGCACTTGTGCCTTGTGAGTATATGTGGACCTGTGGGCTTGTGTGCATGTACCGTCTTTTCAAGATTTGGGAATCAGGGTTTAGCCAATCTTCATTAAATAAATTTGGAAGATTTCTATCTTTGTTTCTAGCTTCTAAATCAATTTAATAAGGCTTAGGAATTTGTGATTTCTGAAAAGAACTGGATGATGGTATTCATCTCTCCTTGTACTTGTCTCAGTAGATTTGGTTCCCAAACCCAGCTGAAAAAAATAACACTAATTTCCTGATAAAGCTGCGACTCTTCAAAAATTTACATTCCAGCATAGGCAGAGAAGTACTCCAGACAAGACATTGATGCTGGTATCAGACAGACTTGGGACACAGTCCAAGACCTTACTTGTGTATGACTTTTCAGCAAGTTACTTAATCTCTTTTAGCCTTAGTGTCTTCACTCGTGAAATGGGACTATAGTCCCTTCTCTTTCATTGCTTCCCCAAGACTTAGGACAGGGCGATTTTTACATTATTACCCTAGCCAATGAGTGTGCAAACCTACTGCAATCATAAATAATACATGCATATTAGTGACAGCTGACATGCACAAACAAATAGTTAACAGCTAGTGATGGCTGACATCCACAACCGAGAGAGACTGTTTTAGGAGTTGTATGTATTTGAGGGTGTTTATTCAATCTCCTTGAAATCATGCTTAGAATTTCTTTGTAGTCTTCTGTGTAAAATCTCTATAGACTATTTCTACATAAAATGCATCACCTATTTCTTAATTTTCTCAAAACACAAACACGCACAGTTGTGTTTGTGTCGGGGGGAGGGGAGGGAGATTTTAAAGGTTAAATAATACTAGCACTGAATGCAAGTAGGACTCACTTGATTCTACATCCAGCCCCCCACAACCCCCCCACACACACACTGTGCCCCCATCACTCTTCCCACCACAAACATCACAACTCTTCCTACTGGCTCCCTCAGATAAATACTTTTAACTTGCATCTGCTTCTCTTGGTACTTACCGTATTTGCAAATCGTAGGTTTATAATGACTATGCTAGGTTTCAAAAATGGTCACAAATGAGACTTCTGGTTTCAGCTCCAACATAATAAAACAGGGTGGAAATCAGCAAACCCTCCTTAAAACAAGAAAACACGGCAAAAGCTGAAGCAGCCTATTTTTTTTTTTTTTTTGACTCATCAGAGTACTGAGGTGGCAGGGTGAACCACGATGTAAAATCTCGAGAGAGTGTTGAATTCAGACCGCCGAAACTGAAATCTGCTTTCCTGGATCAGAATCCTCTGCAGTCATAAACTGGCAAGAGCATTTAAAATGATGAATAAGTTGAATTGCTTGAAGCTGAGTGTGGACTAATGGGAGAGCAAGAATCTTCTTCCCTTACCACATAAAGAGACAAAGCAAGCATCAGAGCCAGTCTCTGATATGACACACATATTGGAATTGTTCAAATGGGGGAATTAAAATAAATATGATTATTTGTTAAGGGCTCTAATGGAAAAATAGGCAACATGCAAAAGCCGATGGGTAATGTAAGCACAGAGATGGAAATGCTGAGCGAGAATTAAAAGGAAATACTAGAAAATTAAAACACAGTAACAGAAAGGAGGGTCTGTCAGTAGACGCAACATAATGGAGGAAAGAATTGGTGCGCTTAAAGTCGTAGGTCAATAAAAACTTCCAAGCAGAAATGTTAAGAAAGAAAAACAGAAAAAGAAAAGAAAATTAACTGAATGTCCTGTCATGTGAAATTCGAAAAAGTTTCACATATTAATTTAAATTCCAAAAAAGGGAAGAAGTAGGGGTAACAGAGAAGAAGGAAAATTGGAAGCCATAAGGGCCAAGAACTGCCAAAGTAAGTGACAGACACCAAACCACTGATTCAGGAATCTCAGTGAATACCAAGCAGCATATATACTAAGTAAAGACACACACACACGCACACACGCGCGCGCACACACACACACACACACAGCCCTAGACTTATTACAGTCAAACTATATAAACCTAAAAACAAAGAGAAAATGTTGAAAGAACAAACTAGAAGAGAAAATCATCTTACCTACTGTGGAATGTGAATAAGAATTACAGGTGACTTCTTGTCACAACCCATGCAAAGAAGGAGTAGAGCGAAATGAAATATTTACAGTGTTGGTTGAAAAGAAGAACCATCTACCTAGAAATCTATTTCCAGTAAAATATGAACAAAAAGTAAAGACTTTCTCAGACAAAGAAAAGTTGAGCAAATTCATCTCTAGGACATCTGCCTTGCAAGAAATGTTGAAAGACGTCCTTGAGACGTCCTGAAGGAAAATAATATGGGTCAGAAACATGGGTCAACCTAAAGAAAGGAAGAGACTCATGAAATTAAATGGAGGTAAGATAACACCTTTTATGTTTCTTATTCTTGTGTCATCTGAGAGATGACTGTTCTCTAAAGCAGGATAGCACAGGGGCACGTGGGTGGCTCAGTCCTTAAGCGTCCGCCTTCGGCTCAGATCATGGTCCCAGGATTCTGGGATCGAGTTCTATGCCAGGCTCCCTGCTCAGCAGGGAGCCTGCTTCTCCCACTCCCCCTGCTTGTGTTTCCTCTCTCACTGTGTCTCTCTCTGTCAAATAAATAAATAAAATCTTTAAAAAAAAGAAACAGGATAGCACAATGTCCTGGGTCGTCATAGCTTACAGATAGGTGAAAGGGAAGAAAGAAGTATCCCAAGCAATGGGAGGAAGGAATTAGGAATGCTCTGTGATAAGGTACCTGCAGGACTACACGTGAAGCCATATAGTGTTATTTGAAGGTGGACTTAGCTTAGTAAAAGTGTATATTGTAAACTCTAGGGCAACCACTGGAAACAGTTTGAGAAGCAGTACAAGCAATAAGCTAAAAGAGGGGGAAACGGGTGCAAATATCAATCCAATTATATCAATAATCACTTTAAATGAGAATAGCCTAAGTACACCCACTAAAGAGATTTTCTGAGTGGACAAAAGACAGACCCAAGTACAAGTTGTCTACAAGAACCTCACACTCAACACAAAGATGCAGATAGCTTAAAAGTAAAGGGATAGGAAAAGGTTTACCATGTTAACACCAAGCCAAAACAAGATGCAGGAGCTACATGAATTTCAGACAAAGCAGACACCAGAACAAGGAAAACTGCCAAGTATAAAGAAGGGCATCACATAAGAATTAAGGAGTCAATTCTCCAAGAGGACACAACAACCCTAATTGTGTAGGTCCCTGATAATGATGTTAAACAGTGTGAAAACATATGAGGCAAAACCTGATAAAAGGTCAAAGAGAAATACAGAAATCCCTGATGGTAGTGAGAGATTTCAACACCCCTCTGTCACTAATTGATAAATCAAGCAGGCAGACAAGGAGATATCGAAAGGATATAGATAACCTGAACAGCATTAGCCATCAACTCAAGCTACTTGACTTGTATAGAACACTCCACTCAACAACAGTGGAATCAGTAGCCTCTCAAGCTCACAAGGAACATTCACAAAGAGAGACCATATGTGGGGACAGAAAACACACCTTTACAGATATAAAGGAATAGGACTCACACAAAGTAGCTTCTCACACTGCAATCGAATCAAGCTAGAAATCAACAACAGAAAAGGAGATGGAGGGGTGTCTGGGTGGCTCAGTTGGTTCAGCGTCAGCCTTCAGCTCGGGTCATGATCCCAGGGTCCTGGGATTGAGCTTCACATTGGGCTCCCTGCTCCATGGGGAGCCTGCTTCTCCCTCTCCCCCTGACTGCCACTCTGGATGCTTGTGCTCTCTCTCTATCTCTCTGTCAAATACACAAATAAAATCTTAAAAGAAAAAGAAAAAGAAAAGAAAAGCAGATGGATAAGCTGCTTATGTTTGGAAATGAAACAAAACATTTCTAATCACCACATAGACAGAAGAAGGAGGCTCCAGAAAAACTTAAAGACATTTTGAACGGGAGTCAAGATGGCGGAGAAGTAGCAGGCTGAGACTACATCAGGTAGCAGGAGATCAGCTCCATAGCTTATCTAAACATTGCAAACACCTACAAATCCAACGGGAGATGGAAGAGAAGAAGAACAGCAATTCTAGAAACAGAAAATCAACCACTTTCTGAAAGGTAGGACTGGCGGAGAAGTGAATCTAAAACGATGGGAAGATAGACCGTGGGGGGAGGGGCCGGCTCCCAGCAAGCGGCGGAGCAACGGAGCACAAAATCAGGACTTTTAAAAGTCTGTTCCACTGAGGGACATTGCTCCAGAGGCTAAACTGGGGTGAAGCCCACGTGGGGTCAGCGTGGCCCCAGGTCCCGCAGGGTCACAGAAGGATCGGGGGTGTCGGAGTGTCGCAGAGCTCGCAGGGATTAGAACAGAGAAGCTGGCTACAGAGACAAAGCCGAGGACTGAACTCTCAGCTCGGGGTTACCTTGAACTGGTTGCGGGCTGGGTGAGCTCGGAGCACGGCTAGAGGCTGGGGATACGGGAGTGATTGGGTGCTGTCCTCTGGGGGCGCACTGAGGAGTGGGGCCCCGGGCTCTCGGCTCCTCTGGGCCGGAGACTAGGAGGCCGCCATTTTCATTCCTGTCCTCCGGAACTCTACGGAAAGCGTTCAGGGAACAGAAGCTCCCAAAAGCGAACCCGAGCCGATTACTTAGTCCGGCCCCCAGTAAGGGCGGTGCAATCCCGCCTCGGGCAAAGACACTTGAGAGTCACTACAACAGGCCCCTCCCCCAGAAGATCAACAAAATATCCAGCCAGGACGAAGTTCATCTATCAAGGAAAGCAGGTTCAATTCCTAAGACAGCAGCAGAATTCCAGAGGAGGAGAAAGCAAAGCACGGAACTCATGGCTTTCTCCCCATGATTCTTTAGTCTTGCGGTTAATTCAATTTTTTTTCTTTTCTTTTTTCAATTTTTTTTCTTTCTTTTTTCTTCTTCTGCTACATTTTTTAAAACTTTTACCCTTTTCTTTTTTAACGTTTTTTGACTAGTTTATCTAAAATATATATTTTTTCTTTCTTTTTTATATTTTTTCTTTATTTGTTTTATTTTTTGAATTTTTTTCTGAACCTTTTTTTATCCCCTTTCTCCCCCCCACAATTTGGGGTCTCTTCTGATTTGGTTACAGCGCATTTTTCTGGGGTCTTTGCCACCCTTTTAGTATTTTATTTGATCCTTCATATCCTCTTATCTGGACAAAATGACAAGGCGGAAAAAGTCACCACAAACAAAAGAACAAGAGGCAGTACCGAAGGCTAGGGACCTAATCAACACAGACATTGGTAATATGTCAGATCAAGAGTTCAGAATGACGATTCTGAACGTTCTAGCTGGGCTCGAAAAAGGCATGCAAGATATTAGAGAAACCCTCTCTGGAGATATAAAAGCCCCTTCTGGAGAAATTAAAGAACTAAAATCTAACCAAGTACAAATCAAAAAAGCTATTAATGAGGTGCAATCAAAAATGGAGGCTCTCACTGCTAGGATAAATGAGGCAGAAGAAAGAATTAGTGATATAGAAGACCAAACGACAGTGAATAAAGAAGCCGAGCAAAAGAGGGACAAACAGCTACTGGACCACGAGGGGAGAATTCAAGAGATAAGTGACACCATAAGACAAAACAACATTAGAATAATTGGGATTCCAGAAGAAGAAGAAAGAGAGAGGGGAGCAGAAGGTCTATTGGAGAGAATTATTGGAGAGAATTTCCCTAATATGGCAAAGCGAACAAGCATCAAAATCCAGGAGATGCAGAGAACCCCCCTCAAAGTCAACAAGAATAGGTCCACACCCCGTCACCTAATAGTAAAATTTACAAGTCTTAGTGACAATGAGAAAATCCTGAAAGCAGCAATGAGAAAATCCTGAAAATCCTGAAATCCCTGAAAGGGAAAAGAAGTCTGTAACATACAATGGTAAAAATATTAGATTGGCAGCAGACTTATCCACAGAGACCTGGCAGGCCAGAAAGAGCTGGCATGATATATTCAGAGCACTAAACGAGAAAAACATGCAGCCAAGAATACTCTATCCAGCTAGGCTATCATTGAAAATAGAAGGAGAGATAAAAACCTTCCAGGACAAACAAAAACTGAAAGAATTTGCAAACACCAAACCAGCCCTACAGGAAATATTGAAAGGGGTCCTCTAAGCAAAGAGAGAGCCTAAAAGTAGTAGATCAGAAAGGTACAGAGACAATATACAGTAACAGTCACCTTACAGGCTAATAATGTCACTAAATTCATATCTCTCAATAGTTACCCTGAATGTTAATGGGCTAAATGCCCCAATCAAAAGACACAGGGTATCAGAATGGATAAAAAAACAAAACCCATCAGTATGTTGCCTACAAGAAACTCATTTTAGACGCGAAGACACCTCCAGATTTAAAGTGAGGGGGTGGAAAACAATTTACCATGCTAATGGGCATCAGAAGAAAGCTGGGGTGGCAATCCTTATATCAGATCAATTAGACTTTAAGCCAAAGACTATAATAAGAGATGAGGAAGGACACTACATCATACTCAAAGGGTCTGTCCAACAAGAAGATCTCACAATTTTAAATATCTATGCCCCTAACGTGGGAGCAGCCAACTACATAAAGCAATTAATAACAAAATCAAAGAAACACATCAATAATAATACAATAATAGTAGGGGACTTTAACACTCCCCTCACTGAAATGGACAGATCATCCAAGCAAAAGATCAACAAGGAGATAAAGGCCTTAAATGACACACTGGACCAGATGGACATCACAGATACATTCAGAACATTTCATCCCAAAGCAACAGAATACACATTCTTCTCTAGTGCACATGGAACCTTCTCCAGAATAGATCACATCCTGGGTCACAAATCAGGTCTCAACCGGTATCAAAAGATTAGGATCATTCCCTGCATATTTTCAGACCACAATGCTCTGAAGCTAGAACTCAATCACAAGAGGAAAGCTGGAAAGAACCCAAATACATGGAGACTAAACAGCATCCCTCTAAAGAATGAATGGGTCAACCAGGAAATTAAAGAAGAATTGAAAAAATTCATGGAAACAAATGATAATGAAAACACAACGGTTCAAAATCTGTGGGACACAGCAAAGGCAGTCCTGAGAGGAAAATATATAGCGGTACAAGCCTTTCTCAAGAAACAAGAAAGGTCTCAAGTACACAACCTAACCCTGCACCTGAAGGAGCTGGAGAAAGAACAAGAAAGAAACCCTAAACCCAGCAGGAGAAGAGAAATCATAAAGATCAGAGCAGAAATCAATGAAATAGAAACCAAAAAAAAAAAAAAAAAAAAGAAAAAAAGAAAAAATCAATGAAACTAGGAGCTGGTTCTTTGAAAGAATCAATAAGATTGATAAACCCCTGGCCAGACTCATCAAAAAGAAAAGAGAAAGGACCCAAATAAATAAAATCATGAATGAAAGAGGAGAGATCACAACTAACACCAAAGAAATACAGACAATTATAAGAACATACTATGAGCAACTCTACGCCAACAAATTTGACAATCTGGAAGAAATGGATGCATTCCTAGAGACATATAAACTACCACAACTGAACCAGGAAGAAATAGAAAACCTGAACAGGCCCATAACCAGTAAGGAGATTGAAACAGTCATCAAAAATCTCCAAAGAAACAAAAGCCCAGGGCCAGACGGCTTCCCAGGGGAATTCTACCAAACATTTAAAGAAGAACTCATTCCTATTCTCCTGAAACTGTTCCAAAAACTAAAAATGGAAGGAAAACTTCCAAACTCATCTTATGAGGCCAGCATCACCTTGATCCCAAAACCAGAAAAGGATCCCACCAAAAAAGAGAACTTACAGACCAATATCCTTGATGAACACAGATGCAAAAATTCTCACCAAAATACTAGCCAATAGGATTCAACAGTACATTAAAAGGATTATTCACCACGATCATGTGGGATTTATTCCAGGGCTGCAGGGTTGGTTCAACATCTGCAAATCAATCAATGTGATAGAACACATTAATAAAAGAAAGAACAAGAACCATACGATACTCTCGATAGGTGCTGAAAAAGCATTTGACAAAGTACAGCATCCCTTCCTGATCAAAACTCTTCAAAGTGTAGGGATAGAGGGCACATACCTCAATATTATCAAAGCCATCTATGAAAAACGCACCGCAAATATCATTCTCAATGGAGAAAAACTGAAAGCTTTTCCGCTAAGGTCAGGAAGACGGCAGGGATGTCCATTATCACCACTGCTATTCAACATACTACTAGAAGTCCTAGCCTCAGCAATCAGACAACAAAAAGAAATTAAAGGCATCCAAATCGGCAAAGAAGAAGTCAAACTATCACTCTTTGCAGATGATATGATACTATATGTGGAAAACCCAAAAGACTCCACTCCAAAACTGCTAGAACTTGTACAGGAATTCAGTAAAGTGTCAGGACATAAAATCAATGCACACAAATCAGTTGCATTTCTCTACACCAACAAGAAGACAGAAGAAAGAGAAATTAAGGAGTCAATCCCATTTACAATTGCACCCAAAACCATAAGATACCTAGGAATAAACCTAACCAAAGAGACTAAGAATCTATACACAGAAAACTATAAAGTACTCATGAAAGAAATTGAGGAAGACACAAAGAAATGGAAAAATTTTCCATGCTCCTGGATTGGAAGAATAAATATTGTGAAAATGTCTATGCTACCTAAAGCAATCTACACATTTAATGCAATCCCTATCAAAATACCATCCATTTTTTTCACAGAAATGGAACAAATAATCCTAATATTTATATGGAACCAGAAAAGACCTCGAATAGCCAAAGGAATATTGAAAAAGAAAGCCAAAGTTGGTGGCATCACAATTCCGGACATCAAGCTCTATTACAAAGCTGTCATCATCTAGACAGCATGGTACTGGCACAAAAACAGACACATAGATCAATGGAACAGAATAGAGAGCCCCGAAATAGACCCTCAACTCTATGGTCAACTAATCTTCGACAAAGCAGGAAAGAATGTCCAATGGAAAAAAGACAGCCTCTTCAATAAATGGTGCTGGGAAAATTGGACAGCCACATGCAGAAAAATGAAATTGGACCACTTCCTTACACCACACACGAACATAGACTCAAAACGGATGAAGGACCTCAACGTGAGAAAGGAATCCATCCAAATCCTTGAGGAGAACAGAGGCAGCAACCTCTTCAACCTCAGCCGCAGCAACATCTTCCTAGGAACATCGGCAAAGGCAAGGGAAGCAAGGGCAAAAATGAACTATTGGGATTTCATCAAGATCAGAAGCTTTTGCACAGCAAAGGAAACAGTTAACAAAACCAAAAGACAACTGACAGAATGGGAGAAGATATTTGCAAACAACATATCAGATAAAGGACTAGTATCCAAAATTTATAAGGAACTTAGCAAACTCAACACCCAAAGAACAAACAATCCAATCAAGAAATGGGCAGAGGACATGAACAGACATTTCTGCAAAGAAGACATCCAGATGGCCAACAGACACATGAAAAAGTGCTCCACGTCACTCGGCATCAGGGAAATACAAATCAAAACCACAATGAGATATCACCTCACACCAGTCAGAATGGCTAAAATTAACAAGTCAGGAAATGACAGATGCTGGCGAGGATGCGGAGAAAGGGGAACCCTCCTCCACTGTTGGTGGGAATGCAAGCTGGTGCAACCACTGTGGAAAACAGCATGGAGGTTCCTCAAAATATTGAAAATAGAACTACCCTACGACCCAGCAATTGCACTACTGGGTATTTACCCTAAAGATACAAACGCAGTGATTCGAAGGGGCACGTGCACCCAAATGTTTATAGCAGCAATGTCTACAATAGCCAAACTATGGAAAGAACCTAGATGTCCATCAACAGATGAATGGATAAAGAAGAAGTGGTATATATACACAATGGAATACTATGCAGCCATCAAAAGAAATGAAATCTTGCCATTTGCAACGACGTGGATGGAACTAGAGGGTATCATGCTTAGTGAAATAAGTCAATCGGAGAAAGACAACTATCATATGATCTCCCTGATATGAGGACATGGAGATGCAACATGGGGGTTAGGGGGATAGGAGAAGAATAAATGAAACAAGATGGGACTGGGAGGGAGACAAACCATAAATGACTCTTAATCTCACAAAACAAACTGGGGGTTGCTGGGGGGAGGTGGGGTTGGGAGAGCGGGAGGGGGTTATGGACATTGGGGAGGGTATGTGCTATGGTGAGTGCTGTGAAGTGTGTAAACCTGGCGATTCACAGACCTGTACCCCTGGGGATAAAAATACATTATATGTTTATAAAAAAAAAATTGGAAGGGGAGGTGAACCATAAGAGACTATGGACTCTGAAAAACAACCTGAGGGTTTTGAAGGGTCGGGGGTGGGAGGTTGGGGGAACAGGTGGTGGGCAATAGGGAGGGCACGTTTTGCATGGAGCACTGGGTGTTGTGCAAAAACAATGAATACTGTTACGCTGAAAAAAAATAAATAAATTAAAGACATTTTGAACTAAATTAAAATGAAAACAAAACATCAAAATTATTGTGATACAGCACTAGCATTGCTTTAGAGGGAGATGAAATTTAGAGCATATATCCACATACTGGAGAAGGAGAATGATCTAAAATCAGTAACCTTAAGAAAGTAGGAAAAGAGACCAATTTAAGCCTAAAGTAAACAGAAGGAAATACATCATAAAAGTCAGAGCAGAAAACAATGAAATTGAAAGCAGGAAAAATGTAGCAAAGATCAATGACACCAAAAGCTGGTTCTTTGCAAAGGCCAATAAGAGAGGCAAACCTCTTTCTGGCCAAGAAAAAAATGAGAAGACACAACTTACCAATATCTGAGTGGAAAGAATGGGCTCTCGTGGGCACTAAGAAGGTAATAAATAAATGCCATTGGCAATCCTGTGTCTGCAGATTTGATCCATTAGAGGAAATGGCCACATTCCTTGAAAGACATTAACTACCAAAGCTCACACACAGAAAAACAGATAACCTGAACAGTTATACATTTTATACATATATACTTTTCATACATATATACTTTTTCCTTGGTGAATTCCAAACAAACATTTAAAGAAAAAAAAATGATTCCAATTTGCCACCATCTCTTTCAGAAAATAGAGGCAGGGGAATGCTTCCTAACTCATTTTCTGAGGTCTGCATTTCCCCTAATTGCAAGACAGAGAAAAACACTGCAAGAAAGGAGAACTACACACCATGATCTCTCATGAACACTGTCCTAAAATTCCCAACAACGTATCAGCAAAGTGAATCCAACAATACATAAAAAGAACTGTATACCACAACCAAATGGGATATCTTTCAGGCACCCAAGACCAGTTCAACATTTGAAAATCAATGGATATAGTTCACATCGACTGGCTAAAGAACAAAAATCATACGATCACATCTATCGATGCAGAGAGCATTGATAATTCAACAGGCTTCATCTTAAAAACTCTCAGTAAACCAGGAATAGAGGGGAACATTCCCAACCTGATGAAAAAAATCCATGAAAAACCTACAGGTAATGTCATGCTGAAGGATGACAGCCAGACACTCCCCACCCCCCAGACATGTCTGCCGTCATCACGCCTATTCAACATGTAATGGAATCCCAGCTTGCTACATAAGAAAGGAAAGAGGAGTTAAAAGGCGTACAGATTGGAAATGTTGAAATACAACAATTTTTATTTGCAGAGGACATGATTATTTGTGTAGAAAATGCCAGAGAATCTACAAAACACCACTGCATTAATAAGGGAGTATAGTATGGTCCCCACAATAGAAGGTACAATATACATATGGCAATTGCTTACCTGTATGTGAAGACTGAACAATCAGAATTTGATTGTCTTTAAATTATCTTTTTTAAAAAATTATTAATTCTCATCAGGTCTTTAACCATGTCCATTTCTGAGTCTTTTCTCACTTACAGTTTTGTTGTTTTTTTTTTTTAGTTCCACTATATTTAAAAAACAGTGTTATATTAGTTTCACATGCACAAGATAGTGATTCAACAATTCCATATATTACTCAGTGTTCATCAAAATAAGTGAACTCTTAATCCCCTTCACCTGTTTCACCTGACCTCCCTTCTGGTAACCATCTGCTTGTTTTCTATAGTAAAGAGTCCATTTCTTGGTTTGTCTCTCTTGTTTTCCATTCACTTTTGTTTCTTATTTTTTTTTATTATGTTATGTTACTCACCATTCAGTCATCATTAGCTTTTGATGCAGTGTTCCAAGATTCATTGTTTACGTATAACACTCGGTGCTCCATGCAATACGTGCCTTCCTTAATACACACCACAACGCTCACCCACTTTTGTTTCCTAGATTCCACATGTGAGTGAAATCATATGGTATTTGTCTCTCTCTGAGTGGCTTATTTCACTTAGCATTATACTCTCTGGATCCATAGATGTCATTGCAAGTGGCAAGATTTTATTCTTTTTTATGGCTGAATAATATTCCTGTGTGTGTGTGTGTGTGTGTGTGTGTGTGTGTGTGTGTATACCACATCTTTATCCATTCATCTACTGATGAACATTTGGGCCCAATTATATTGCATTGTGTGTGTATACATATTTGCGTGTGTGTGTATACATGGATTCCACTTCTGGTGTTCTGTATCACACACACACCCCACACATCTTTATCCGTTCATCTATCAATGGACGTTTGGGCTGCTTCCATTATCTGGCTACGGTAAATACTGCTGCAATAAAAATAAGGGCACATATATCCCTTCAACCTAGTGGTTTTGTATTCTTTGGATAAATACCCAGTAGTGTAATTACTGGATCATATGATAGTTCTATTTTTAATTTTTTGAGGACCCTCCATTCTGGCTTCCACAGCGGCTGCACTGGTTTGCATTCCCACCAACAGTGCACGAGAGGTTTCTTTATCTCTATATCCTCGCCAACACTTGTCGTTTCTTATGTTTTGGGCTTTAGCCATTCTGACAGGGATGATGTGATAGCTCATTGCAGTTTTGATTTACTGATGATGAGTGATGTTGTGCATCTTTTCATGTGTCCGTTGGTCATCTGCATGTCTTCTTTGAAGAAATGTCTGTTCATGTCTTCTGTCAATTTTTTAATTGGCTAAGGTATCCAACTAACATTCCCCCCCCCCGCAACTACCTTTGCAATAGTAGCCGTATATATCAAGTACTTAGGCATACATATAACAAATATATACAGAATCTGTGGAAAACCACAAACGATGATGTAGAAATCAAATAAAATCTAACTAAAAGGAGATGTATTCCATATACATGGACTGGAAAACTCGCACTTGTTAAAATTTCAATTCTTCCCAGACTTACATAGAGAAACAACACAATACCCATGTAAATTGCAGCAAACTCTCTGAAGATACTGACATACTGATCTAAAACCTATAGACTCTAGAATAGAAAACACAATTCTAAATACACAATAGATAACACAATTCTAAAAAAAGAAGAACAAAAGTCCAGGACTCATATCATCTGATTTCAAGACTTATTATAAAGCTGTAGTTATTAAGACAGTGTGGTATTGGCAAAGAACAGACACAGAGTTCAGTGCATCAGAACAGCAAACCTGTCACAGACCGGCACAAATATGACTCAGTTGTCCTTGACAAAGGTACAAGCACAGTTTGATGGAGAAAGAATAGTCTTCTCAATAAATGGCTCTGGAACAATTTGGAGTCCAAGGTCAAAAAAATTTAACCTAGCCCCAGGCCTGACACTTTCACACAAATTAACTCAAAATGGACCAAGGGCCTATATCTAAAATTCAAGCTATAAAGCATCTGGAAGAAAACATAGGAGAAAATCCACATGACTTTGGGTTTGCTGCTGAGCTTTTATACAGGACACCAGAAGTGGCGTCCATGAAAAAGAAAAAAAAAGAACGAAAGCAGAATTGGACTTTATTAAAAATTTTAAAAAAGCTTGCACTCTACAAGAGAGGCTGTTAAGAAATGAAAGGCAAGCCAGAGACTGGAAGAAAAATATTTGCTAAAACTCATGTCTGATAAAAGACTTGTATCCAAATATACAAAGAACTGATATAACTCAACAACGAATATACAAATAACTCAATTATAAATGGGCAAAAGATCCGAACAGACACCTCACCAATTAAAATATACAAATGGCAAGTGAGCATATGAAAAGCTGATCGAGATCATTTGGCACTTGGGAAATGCAAATTAAAGTAATAATGAGATAACACGACACATTATTCAGATGGCTAATATCCAGAAAACTGACAAAACCAACTGCTGGTGAGCATGCTGAGCAACAGGAGCAGTCACTCACTTAAGGCTGGAGCTCTAAACTGTACAGCAACTTTAGAAGACAGTTCGATAGGTCCTTACCAAAGTTAGAGTCTTACAGTAATAGGAGAAAATAATCATACTATTATGTATTTGCCCAACTGATTGAGAAACTTATCTCCTGTCAAATAAAAATCAGCTTCCAGGGGCACCTGGGTGGCTCAGTGGGTTAAGCCAATGCCTTCGGCTCAGGTCATGATCTCAGGGTCCTGGGATCGAGTCCCGCATCGGGCTCTCTGCTCAGCAGGGAGCCTGCTTCCCTCTCTCTCTCTCTCTGCCTGCCTCTCTATCTACTTGTGATCTCTCTCTGTCAACTCTGACCGTCAGATCAGCAAGCAGCTCAAGAGTTAGGCCCAAAGGTTCCTTCCTTTATAGAGAGGACCCAGAGAACCTAGGGTGGAGGGATGGAATGAACGGGTGGTGTGAACAGACAGTGAATCAAGGAGTGCGTCACCCTGAAGCCAGCCTACTCTCAGAAGGGGCTGTGTGCTGGCACCTACTGCCAGTGGGTCAAAGTTCAGAAACCCAGGGAAAGGACAGAACCTTAAGCAGAGTCTGACTAACAAGTATTTTTGCTCCAGGTGTTCAGTAAACACAAGTAGTTCAGCTAATCATTTATGAGTTGAGGAATGGGAGTTCGGAGGGACCATGCCTGGTTTTGTCACAGCAAACAAGAGGGCAGCTGTGAATCTCACCCGAGTCATACGGGGAAGGAAGACTCCTTGCCGCAAGCGGTTTCCTGGAACACAAACTGGGGAGATCTCTTAACCTTCACCGCTTTCCAGGATCACAGGACAGCAGCAAAGGCCAACGTCGTCAGTCCGCACCAAATCCTACACACCGATGTCTATAGCACCTTTACTCGTAATTGCAAAACAGGGAGCAGTCAAGATGTGCATCAGAGGTGAATGAATAAATGATCTGGCTGCATTCATACGGTGGACTACTATTTGGCAAAACAAAGGAATGATCTTTCAGGCCACGGAGAGATATGGATGAATCCTAAATTCCTATTGATAACTGAAAGAAGTCAGTCTCAAATGGCTATGTGTGTGTTTGTGTGTGTGTGTGTGTGTGTGTGTGTGCACGTGTGCACGTGCGTGCATGCGTTCTCTGTGTGATCAAATTACAAGAAATTGTGAAAAGGCAAGACCAGAGACAGTGAAGTGGTCAGTGCTTGGCGGGAGTTGTGTGAGGGGAACTGGAATAGGTACAGGAGCTTTGAAACTACTGTAGAGGTGGGTTATGGACTGAACGTTTGTGTCCCCAGCCTTCAGAAGTCATATGTGAATTCTAACCCCCAGTGGGATGGTATTTGGAGGGGACCATTAACTAGGTTTAGATGAGAGTGTGGCCTTCACGATGAGAGTAGTAGTGTCTCTGTAAGAAAAGAAAATGCCCAAAGTTCTCTCTCACTCTGTCAAGTGAGGACACAACTAGAAGGAAGCCATCTTTAAGCCAGAAAGAGTGTACTCAGGTAGAACACTCTGGTGTTCTGGTATCCTGATCTTTGCCTTCTCAGCCTCCAGATCTGTGAGAAATAAACATCTGTTGTTTGAGCCACCGAGAGTATGGTATTTTATTATAGTAACCTGAGCAGACTAAGACATGACACTATGCAGTAGTCACAATCCATAGAGACTTACAACACAGAGAATGAAGTTTAATGTATCCAAAATTTTAGAACATCTTTAAAAAAACTCAGGAATATCAGAATGGAATGCAGAATGTGACAAAAACTTCTCACCATATTTCAAAGGCATAAAAAAAAAAAAAAAAGCCCACTGAAGGTTGAAAGGGAAAGAGTGTTAACCTAAGCAACTTTGGAAACGAAAGAACATGATAAAATGACAAAAGGACAACTTACATCCTGAGAGAAAATATTTTCAAACCACACATCTTAAAAAGGATTAGTAGTGGAATTTACAAAACCTCTAAACTCGACAACAATAGCATCGAAAGAATAAAATATTTACAAATAAAATTAACCAACGAGGTGAATTTATTACACTGCAAACTACAAAAAATCTGGGGGCGCCTGGGTGGCTCAGGCAGTTAAGTGTCTGCTTTTAGCACTGGTCATGGTCCCAGGGTTCTGGGGTCAAGCCCCGCATTGGGCTCCCTGCTCAGCGAGGAGTCTGCTTCTCCCTCTGCCTCTCCCCCCCACCTGCCTGTGCGCTCTCTCTCTCTCTCTCTCTCTCACTCACTCTCTCTCAAATAAAGAACTACAATCTTAAAAAAAAAGAAAATACAAAAAAATGCTGAAATAAATTTTAAAAGGACATAAATTAATGGAAAGACATACCATGTTCATTTATTGGAAGACTTAATACTATTAAGATGTCAATAGTACCCAAAACATTCTATAAATTTAATACAGTACCTGTCAGAATACCAATGACATTTTTTGCAGATATAGTACAATCCACCTTACAATTCATATGGACTCTCAAGGGACCCTGAACAGTCTGGAAAAGAATGAACAAAGGGAGGGGATTCACACTTCCTAACTTCAAGACTTACTACAAAGGTACAGTAATCAAAACAGTGTGGCTCTGGCATAAAGGCAGACACAGAGGCCAGTGGAATAAAATAGTCAGAAATAAACCTTTGTGCATGTGGTCAGTTGGTTCTGAACAAGGGTGCCAAGGTCATTCAGTGGGAAAAGGACAGTCTCCTCAACAGGTGGTGTTGGAAAACCTGGAAGCCCACATGCAAAAGAATAAAGGTAGGAGATGACGGGAGGCCATGTGGTGTATACATGTGTACAGTGGGATAATTTTCAGTCTTAAAAAAGAAGGAAATTCTGCAATATGTGACAATATGCATGATCCCTGAGGATAGTATGCTAAGTGAAATAAGCCAGTCCAAGAAAAGACAAGTACTGCATGAGTCCACTTATATGAGGTGTCTAAAATAGTTAAATTCATAAAATCAAACTGGAATGGTAATTAACAGGGACTCAGGGGGAGGGGAAAATAGGCAGTTATTAATTATTAAGCAGTTATTAATAGGCAGTTATTAATCCACAGGTATAAAGTTTCAGTTGAATAAAATGCATAAACTGGAGAGATCTTCCACACAACATTGCACCTAAAGTCACCAATAACGTACAGTTAAAATTTGCTAAGAGGCTAGATCTCGTGTTAAGTGTTCCTATCACAGTTAGAGTTTTTGTCTAAAGCTTGCACTTCATTAAACAGTCTTCCTTGCATTGGCAATAAATGCTGAACAAGCATTTATTCAGCACTACTGTGTTCTAGGCACTATGGATTTCAAAATCCGGTCCCCTCAAGGAGCTCAGAGAGATGGAGGTGATAGTTGAGTAAACAGATTACCCCAAGAGAACATTGAGAGCATTAGGATAGCAATACAACACTTTGAGCACTGGGGAAGCACAGGGATGGAGCATTTAAAACAGCCAGCTCCTCGGGAGGCTACAGAAGGCTTCTTGAGCACATGGCTTCTGAACTGTATGGAAAGATAAATAGAAATTAGTACAGTGAAGATCACTTCAAGTATAGGGAAGAACTTTTTTTTAAGTGCCCAGAAATGAGAGAAAGTATGATGCTTTCAGACAACTGGGATATTCTGTATGATTCATGGATCATAGAGCACAAAGACTGGAAAGGATAGGGGTTGAAGACGGAAAAGGCTGAAATTGTAGGAAGGGAGTATATCCTAGAGGACTTCATATTCATGCTAAGAAGCGTGGGCTATCCTGACAGCAAGGGGAGTCACGGACTATTATGGAGCAAAGGAGTGCTTTTGTCCAGTTCTGTGATGATAAAAAATGGTTTAATATTCATTTCTTCCATTTTTAGATGTTCCCATAATGTGAATCTTGTGGTTGTGGAATGAGAGAATTTGGGATATCATATTTTGTTCTACTTGAACATCTACTATGTTGCCATGCATTATATCAGAAAATTTTCATATACAGGAATTTTTCTCATCTTGCCGATGTTGTTAAGGTGTTGTAATTCTTGTTTGACAGATCAGGAAACTGATGTTCCGAGAGGTCAGCAGATGTATCCACAGTTTTAGAGGCGGTAAGTGAAAGGTCTGTGATGGAGACCGTCATTTCAGGTGGTGTGCTCAGTCTTTCCTTGAACCTTTGGCTCTGCTGTCTTATCTTCTACTTCGCCACAACTCTTGTATTCACAAGAGAGGCAATTTGGTGGGAAGCCAGGGGAAATAAGGTTGAGGGATACTTTGGTATAAGATAACAGCACTGACACCAATTCAGGAAATAGTGGCTACAAATCCTGGGCTGCGGGGGTGGTTTCAATATCCACCAATCAATCAGCGTGATACACCACATTAATAAAGGAAAGGATAAGAACCACATGATGGATGCAAGAAAAGCATTTGACGAAGTACAGTATCCTTTCTTGATTAAAAAAAAAAAAAACCCTTAACAAAGTACAGATAGAAAGAACATACCTCAGGACGCCCAGGTGGCTCAGTCAGTTAAGCATCTGCCTTTGGCTCAGGCCATGATCCCCAGGGTCATAGGATCAGGTTCTTCATCTGGCTCCCTGCTCAGCAGAGAGCAGGCTTCTCCCTCTGCCTGTCACTCTCCCTGCTTGTGCTCGCTCTTGCTCTTTCTCTCTCTGACAAATAAATAAAATGTAAGAAAGAAAGAAAGAACGAACGAACATACCTCAACATCGTAAAGACCATACACGAAAAGACCCACAGCTAGTATCATCCTCAATGGGACAAACTGAGAGCTTTTCCCCTAAGGTCAGGAACACGACAAGGATGACTACTCTCACCACCTTTGCTGACCATAGTATTGAAAGCCCTAGCCTCAGCAATCAGACAACAAAAAGAAATGAAAGGCACCCAAATTGGCAAGGAAGAACTCAAACTATCAGTCTTCGCAGACGACATGATACTCTAATGTAGGCATGTGATGTGATGAGTCCTGAGTGTTACATGCAACTGACGAATTATTGAACACTACATCTGAAACTAATAATGTACTAGATGTTGTCTAATTGAATTTAAATTTTAAAAAAGTCTCCTCAGAGAAAGAAAGAAAAGAAAAGAAACCCCCAAAAGCTTACGACAACACATACTGGAACCGATACAGGAATTCAGCAAAGCCGCAGGATATAAAATCAATATACAGAAGTCAGTTGCATTTCTATACACCAACAATGAAGCAGTAGAAAGAGAAATCAAGGAATCGATCCCCTTTACAACTGCAACAAAAACCAAAAGATACCTAGGGATAAACCTAACCAACGAGGGAAAAGATCTGTACTCCGAGAACTATAGAATACTTAAAGAAATTGAAAAAGACACAACGAAATGGAAAAACATTCCATGCTCATGGATCGTAAGAACCGATATTGTTAAAATGTCTATACTACCCAAAGCAATCTACACATTCAATGCAATCCCTAATAGAATGGCACCAGCATATTTTGGAGCCAGCACAATCAGTTCTAAAATTTGTATGGAACCAGAAAAGACCCCCGAATAGCCGGAGGAATGTTGAAAAAGAGAACCAAAGTTGGAGGCATCACAACTCCAGACTTTAAGCTCTATTACAAAGCTGTAATCGTTAAGATAGTATGGTATTGGCACAAAAACAGACAACACATGGATCAATGGAACAGAATAGAGAACCCAGAAATGGACCCTCAACTCTATGGTCAACTAATCTTCCACAAAGCAGGAAGGAATGTCTAATGGAAAAAAGGACAGCCTCCTCAACAAATGGCATTGGGAAAACTGGACAGAGACATGCAGAAGAAAGAAACTGGACCACTTTCTCACACCATACACAAAAACAAACTCAAAATGGATGACAGACCACAGTGTGAGACAGGAAGCCATCAAAATCCTTGAGGAGAACACAGGCAGCAACCTCTTTGACCTTGGCCATGGTAACTTCTTGTGAGACATGTCTCCAGAGGCAAGGGACACAAAAGCAAAGATGAACCACTGGGGCTTCATCAGGATAAAAATCTTCTGCACAGTGAAGGAAACAGTCAACAAAACTAAAAGGCGACCTGCTGAGCGGGAGAAGATATTAGCAAATGACATTTTGGATAAAGGACTGGTATCCAAGATCTACAAAGAACTTATCAGACTCAATACCCAAAAAGTAAAAAAAAAAAAAAATCCAGTTAAGAAATGGGCAGAAGATATGAACACACATTTCCCCCAAAGAACACAGAGAAATGGCTAATAGACACGTGAAAAAATGCTCAATATCACTCATCATCATCAGGGCAATGCAAATTGAAAGCTACAATGAGATACCACCTCACACCTGTCAGAATGTCTAAAACAGATGTTTGGGCATGTCTGACAGATGTTGGGCACAATGCAGAGAAAGGGGAATCCCCTTTTACTGTTGGTGGGAATGCGAACTGATACAGCCACTCTGTAAAACAGTTTGGAGGTTCCTCAAAAAGACGAAAGTAGAACTACCCTATGACCCAGTAATTTCACTACTAGGTATTTATCCAAAGGTACAAGAACAGTGATTCATAGGGGCACATGCACCCCAATGTGGATAGTGCTGTTATGAACAACAGCCAAAATATGGAAAGAGCCCAGAGATGTCTATCAACTGAAGAATGGATGAAGAAGATATCACACACACACACACACACACACACACACACACACACACACACACACAGGAATATTACCCAGCCATCAAAAAGGCTGAAATCTTGGTATTTGTCATGACGTGGATGGAACTAGGGGTTATTATGCTAAGCAAAATACGTCAGTCAGAGAAAGACAAATACCATATGACTGGACTTGTATGTGGAATTTAAGATACAAAACAGAGGAATATAGGGGAAGGGAAGGAAAAATAAGATAAAAACAGAGAGGGAGGCAAAGCATAAGAGACTCTTAACTGTAGGGAACAAACTGAGGGTTCCTGGAGAGGACAGGGGTGGGGGGATGGAGTAAATAGGTGATGGGTACTTGTTGTCATGAGCACTGGGTGTTATACGCAGGTGATGAATCACTAAATTCTACCCCCAAAAGTCACACTACACTATATGTTAACTAACCTGAATATAAATAAAATCTTGAAAGAACAAAATTAAGAAAATAGTGGCTCCAAATCCCATTTCTGTTGCTTAGTCACTGTGTCATCTTAGGGCAGTTACTTCACCCTCTCTGAACCTCAGTTGTCCCTTTTTTAAAGTACAAATAAATAAACACAAACTTACTTCTGGGAAGCAAATACAATAATTTATGTCAAGAAGCTACTACAGTGCCTGGCATGCAATGAGCCCTCAATAAACAAGAGCATGTATTATTATAATACCCACTGTGTAACTATGGGGAAAGAGCCCTCTGTGAGCCTCAATTTTCTCATTTTCTGAAAATCCAATGTGATTCATGTGTGTCTTACGAGCACAGTGCTGGGGACACAGTAGGCATTCACTAAAATAAACGATTACCAGTGTAGTATGGTATAATTACCATAGCCCTTGGTGAGAGTCAAAATTGTATCCAAACACTGGCTTCAAACACTTGAGAACATTATTTAACGTCTTAGAGTCCTAGTATTCTTCTTGGTCAAATGGAGATAATATTCCTCAATTTGCTCAAGAGGCAGAGTTGTGAGAGCTGCAGGTAATCTAGGTCAATGGCCTGGCACATAGGAGATACGCTACACAGGAGGGTTGAATCCAGATTGCAGAGCCCTGAATCCCAGTCTTTTTATAAGCTGCTGTAAAGCCTACTAAGTGGATACATTCTCTTTTCTTGAGTGAGAATGAGACATCAGAAAGTCACTAGTTTAAGTGAGAGCTAGAATCAGTTTCACAGCTATAAAGAACGTTTTCTAAAGGAGAGAGACTCGTGGTAGAGAATGATGATGGGTATGGTTTATTACGTGCCTACTGTGTGCCAAGTACTCTCTAAGTAGAATTTCTAATCAGCCCTCCAATTCTGCAAGACAGTTATTACCATTTGTATAGTTAAGAACTGTAAAGCTCAGAGAGATTACGTACCTTGCCACGGTCACAGATCTAGAAAGCAGCAGGTATGTCTGACTATACAAAGATGTCGATGAAGTAAGCACTCCCACAATAAAGAGAAAGAAAACAGGCTTTGCGTGAATTTATTTAAAATAAAAAAACCTTTTTGTCACGACTCTCTGCAGTTTAAAAATCAATAACACCCCCCTTTTCCTAATCTCACAAAACAAACTGGGGGTTGCTGGGGGGAGGTGGGATTGGGAGAGGGGGAGCAGGCTATGGACATTGGGGAGGGGAGGCGAACCATAAGAGACTATGGACTCTGAAAAACAACCTGAGGGTTTTGAAGGGTCAGGGGTGGGAGGTTGGGGGAACAGGTGGTGGGTGATGGGGAGGGCACGTTTTGCATGGAGCACTGGGTGTTGTGCAAAAAGAATGAATACTGTTACGCTGAAAAAAAAAATAAAATAAAAAAAAAATAAATAAAAAAAATTAAAATAAAAAAAAATAAAATAAAATAAAAAAACCTTTTTGTCACGACTCTCTGCAGTTTAAAAATCAATAACACCCCCCTTTTCCCCCAAGGGGGAAAAAAAAAAAGAAAACGGCCTGTGCTGGTTCTAGTGGAACTGGAATGGCCAGCACGAATCAGAGGAGTGAGTTAATTAGTAATAATTTATGGTGCCTATAGTATGTGCCACACATTATACCGGAAGTTTTTCATATACAGAATCTTTGCTAACCTTCCCAGTGTTGGTAAGTGTTGCTATTCCTGTTTGACAGATAAGGAAACTGATGCTCGGAGAGTTAGCAGATCTATCCATGTTCTCAGAGGCGGTAAGTGAAAGATATGTGATGGAGGCCATACTGCCTCCAGTGAAGGGACAGTCAAAATGGCACTGGAATTGTTAACAAATCTGTAAATCAGCATATTCGAATTTTACAGTCTATTATGGGCTGGCTTAGCTTCAGGTTATCTGAAACCTAATAAGCCTGTAAATCAGACTCAAGTTTTGTCTCCATTTGTCTACACTTGAGCACTAAATAATGATCACTCTTTATAGTCTTTTCTTCTCTATGATCAGAGTTAGTTGAGTACTGTATTTTTCTAAGTCCACCCAGAGCAACATGTTTCTAGAGATGAAAAATTGCTTCACCCCCAAAACCTGGGTTCTCATTGGAACCTATTCCATGTCCTAATCACAGAATTTTTTCCATCGTGGATTTTCGGATGGCAAACAAGATGAGATTTCCAATGGAAGGCCTTTTCACACTCATTGCATTCACAGGCATTCTCTTCACTGTGAATTCGATGATGGTGAATAAGGTGAGATATCCGCACAAAGGCTTCATCACATGTGGTTGCATTCTTAGGACTTTTCCCCATTATGGATATTCTAATGGTCATTAAGAGCAGATCTCCACCTTACTTTTTTTTTTTTCCCCACATGGCCTGCACAAGTAGGGTTTTTCAGCACTCTAAATTCTGGTTTGTTCAGTAAGGTGTGAACTCTGGCCAAAAGCTTTTCCATATTCATTACACTCATATGGTACTTCTCTACTATGACTTTCCTGATGCTGAATAAGATTTGAGCCCCAAATAAATGCTATTCAACATACATTACACTTGTAAGGCTTTCTTCACTATGAATTTCCCATTAAGAGATGACCTCTGACTGAAGGCTTTCTCATATTCATTACACTATAAGGTTTTCCCCTCATATGAGAGCTCTGATGTCTAATAAGATGTGAACTATGGCTGAAAGTTTATCACATTCACTGTATTCAGAAGGTTTCTCCATATTCAGACCTTTTATGTGTCTTATATATGCTGCACTGGGCTCAAAACTAGAATTATATGAATCACAAATTGGGGCTTTATCACAAATGGGATTTTCCTCTGATGACACAGAGTTTTCCCTCACATCAGAGCTCCTGTCACATTCAAACCTTCATAGTTCATCTCCCTTGTGGGGCTTAGTCCATCGGCCATTATTCTGAAACTGTAATCTCTGGAAGGAATGGGTTCCAGTCTTTCCCATGCTGAGTTTCCCTGGGATATCGCTACACGGACACACTTCTTCAAAGGCAGGGTCCTTCTTCAAAGAAGAGCCCATGGAATTCTGGCGAACAAAATCCACTTGGGTTTAGCCTCTTCAGGTACTTTTTGGTTATTTTTAAGATTTTTATTTATTTATTTGAGAGAGAGTGAGAGCGAGAGAGATCACAGAGGGACAGGGAGAAGCAGACTCACAGCCAAGGAGGGACCCTGATGCAGGGATCGATCCCAGGACCCTGGGATCATGACCTGAGCCGAAGGCAGAGGCTTAACCCACTGAGCCACCCAGGTGCCCCGGGTACTTTTTGGTTAAAAATAAGATTGTGTTCACTGGGGTTTATCAACTGAAATGATAAAAATAAAATTTAAAAGTATCAACTGTTTTCTATATTGAGAATAAATCAATTGCCAGTCTGAAATCATGGAAGAAAGGATTACCAAATACAAACAAATGCCCATTTGCCATCATATTAAAGGACAGGATGAGCAAGTTGAGAAACGGGATTCTGCCCCTGCCACCACACTGGATGTGTGTGTGTGTGCGTGCGTGCACACGCACACACACACACAACATATGGTGTTTTTAAATTCCCCCATATACTATCATATATTTTACAGTGAGCCAGGAAGAATGATTCCATTTCATAAATCAGGAATCAGAGACTAAAAGCAGAATAAATGTCACACTCACATGGCTAGTAATAACAAATCTTGGACTAGGTATCATATTTTGAGAACTGTTATTTTTTGGAACATGAACACAAATTTGTATTTGAATTCCGTACAGAATTTCCTACTATAGCTATAATACCTGGAAAACTATGTAAAAGATTTGAAACCTGTGAGAATTTTAAAAAGAGAGAGGGAAGACAATAAAGCAAGAGTATTTGTGTTTCTGCAATGCAGCAAGAATAAAGACACAAAACTGAATCCTACTCAGCCTTGAGAGTGCATTCTAGTCTGTTAGAGAGAAGGAAGGGAGTTTGCACTGTGGGTGAAAGAAATGATGGAGCCTGGGCAGAGTGTCCTGTACAGTCTAGACCACAGGGTTCTCTGGGGTAAGCTTATAGCCTTACAGTCTTGGTTTAGAAAGAAGATTTAGACAAACATCTCAGATCATGCACAGCATGTTTCCTCTTAGACATCCCAAACTATGTATTGAAGTTAGCCCAAAAGCTTTTATCCATCTGGGTGCATCTAAGTTACTCTGAGTCTCCAGAATTAGGAGGAAGGAGGAAATAATAAATGGAGTTACAAGTATGTATCACTCAGGGTCACAGCAGGAAACAGATAACACTCAAATTGGGTAATTTCAGGAGAGTTTAATAAAGGAACTAATGCGGTGTGGGCAAGGGTATAAGAAAAACAAAAAGGATAATCAGCATCCCCAGGCTAGCAACTGAAGGGTGATTTAGCAACCCACAGGCCCAAAGGGCTGAGGGGAAAGAATTTTAATATATATATCCCAAGCCCAAGAGAGCTAAGTATAGAGGGACACTATACAGAAGCTGGAACCTTCATCTGAAGGAGGTAGCCAGCCAGTGATGAGCCCACACAGAGGGAGCTCAGAGGCATAAATGTCACGACATCACTCTCCTACCCTTTGACCTGACAGGGTTTCCCACTGGGACAAGCTCAGTCAGAAGCCAGAGAGCAAAGTCAACTCCTGGGGCAAACAGCAGGGTGCAGAAGATTGGAAAATGGATCTGGAGACACAAATGAAAGACATAGAGCAGAGGGTGTTTAGATGGTTGGATATATTGACCTGGCTTCCTGCAGGTAAGAACTGGACCATATAATTGAGGGATTTAACCTTTTTCACCATCTCCAAAATCAATCAATAATCCACTTTGGTGAACCTCTGACAATATTTAAAACAAGATTCTCAGAGTAGAGCTTAAATACCAGAGGTTAAGGAGGAAGGAAGTAGGAACTGGGAAACCATTCCATTTATTTGAGTGAAACAATATAAAATACTCAGAAATAAATTTGACAAGAAAAGCAGGCTTATATGAAGAAAACCATAAAATCTTTTGGAAAGACAGAAAACAAAATCTGACCAATTAGAAAGATAACCTATGATCTTGGATGAGAAGATTTCATTGATATCATAAAATTAGAATGCAATTAATTCACTATTAACTAGATTGCACAGGATTTCTTATTTTGGAATTGTACAAAATAATCTAAAGTTTATTTGGAAAAATAAATGACCAAGAGCAGGCAAGATTATTATGAAAAGGAATAGTGAGGGGACCTGCCTTAGTGGATATGCTATAATGGCAATATAATTACACAGGTGTATATATAATTAAATGTAAAATGAAGGTGGCAATTAAATTTACATATAATTGACTATTAATAATATTGAACTGCTATCGCATAGCATGTACCCTACAGTACATCACAGAATCCAGCTGAATTAGAGTTAAATATACGAAAACCAATATGGATGCTGCAAGAAAAATTAGGAAGCTAGAGGCACAATATAGGAGTCAGAGAAATCATCTACGCTGGAAATGGTGGAAGTTCAAAAGGATTGAATGCTGACATTTGACTACATACAAATACAAATTTTTTGAATGAGAAGAGTTATCATTAATATACAAATACAAATCAGCAAATATATTTTAATAAAGATGACAAGGGTTTAATATCCAAACTATATAGAAAGTAGTCTGACAAACTGACTAGAAAAAAGACAACCTAACTTGAAAAAAATGGGAGAAGGATAAGAGTCAGGAATTCACAGAGTAGCAAATCTAAACTGCTAATATATTAATAAACATGGGTGGAGGGAGCCAAAAATCTATGGTAGTGAGATAAATGTGTATTAGAGAAATAATGAGATTATTAGTTTGCATACATGAGATGGTTAAACATTAAGAGTTATAATTCTAATTATTGGTAAGGATGCAGGGAAAGGTTATTCCTATACACTGGTGGGAAAATTCTCAAGTCTTAAGACTTTGGGAACTTAAGAGCCAAAACTTGTAAAACCATGTATTAAAACAACACACACACACACACACACACACACACACACACACACACACATCTTGTACTCAGTAATCCAACTCCTGGATATCTCTTCCATAGAAATATAAGCACAAGTATATAAAGTGATATGTGTGAGGATGTTTATAGTAATACTGGAAACGAAATTAAAGGCTCATCAAAACAAGAAGTGTAAATAAGCTATAAGATACCTACACCACAAATATTATACAACCATTTAAAACAATGAATTAGAACTATGTAAGTTGATTTGGAGATATTTACACAAGGTTATTGTTATATACATACTATACAAGATATGGAGAAGTACAATTATTATGATACCATCATGGTAGCAATGACAAAAATAAAACTATGTATGTGTTTATACATCCACGCATGTGTATTTCTATCGTGACTGATTATAAGAATGCAAAAAAAAAAAATAGAAGGATACGTAATAGATTATTAAAATGGGTTAATGAGGAGCTTCTTTTTTAGAAAAGAAGGAGGTGGAAATTCAAGCCCAAAGTAAGGAAAATAGTAGACTGCATTAAAAAGGGGGACATGTATGTATAACCACATTTATGTTGTCATGTGTGGAAAGGTGGTTAAATTAAGATAATTTAAAAAATTAAAGCAGAAGTATGATAGTGTGATTTCAAATTAAAATGTTCAGCAATCTTAAAAATTAAAGGTGTGATTCTGCACATTAAAAACTCAATAGATGGGGTGCCTGGGTGGCCCAGTCAGTAAAGCATCTGACTCTTTCTTGGTTTTGGCTCAGGTCACGATTTCATGGGTCCTGACATCGGGCCCCACATTGGGCTCTGTGCTCAGTGGAGATTCAGCTTAAAATTCTCTCTCTCCCTCTCTGTCTCCCTCTGCCCCCCACCCCCCCCACCCCCTGGCTATTGTGTGCACAAGTGTGTGTGTATTTGCGCTCGCTCGCTCGCTCTCTCTCTCCCTCTCTCACAAATATAAATTTTAATTTTAAAAAAACCCAATGGATGGAACAGAGGGAACACTTCCTTACTCACTCTATGAGGCCAACATTACCCTAATACCAAATTAGATAAAGACACTACAAGAATGGAAAATTACAGACCAATATATCTCATGACACAGGTGCAAAAATATTCAACAAATTTTTACCAAGTCAAATCCAATGATGGATTAAAAGAATTATATACCACAGCCAAGTGGGATTTATTCCAGGTATGTAAATCCAGTTCAACATGCAAAAATCAATTAAGGTAATCCATCCCACCAACATACGATCATCATACAGTCATATTGTTCAATGCATAAAAAACATTTGACAAAAACGCAAAAGCCATTCATGAGAAAAACTGTCAGCAAAGTAGGAATACCGGGGAAATTCCTCAGCTTAATAAAGAACATCTACTAAAAAGGTACATATAACATCACACTTCTTAGGGATTAACTAGATGCTCTTCTGCTAACATCAGGAATAAGGACAGGATGTCCCTTCTCACCAATCCTATTCAACAGCCACGTCCTAGCTAATGTAAGAAGATAACACGAGACAAGAAGATATATACAGATTGGGGCACTTCTGGCGTCCTTTCTCCTGTGAGGACCTTGGGCCCCGGATCCACATGGGAAGGGTGATATCTCTAAAGTGAAGTGGGGTAGAAGCAGGCCGGCCCCCCTTCTTGCCTTTGGGGCCACCGGACTCAGGATCAGACCGTGGCCCAGAACTTGAAAGACATAGAGGGACATGGGCAAGGTGCTAAAGTTGCTGCTGGGGGCCGGCACCATGGCCTACAGCATTCATGAGTCTGTTTCACCACAGAACGTGGGCACAGAGCCATCTTCTCTAATCAGATGAGGGCCTTCACTTCAGGACCCCCTGGTTCCAGTACCCCATCATCTAGGACATTCAGGCTAGACCCTAAAAAATTTCCTCTCCCACAGGCATGAAAGACCTGCAGATGGTAAGCATCTTCCTGTGAGTGCTGTCTCAACCCAACGTCATGGAGCTTCCCAGCATGTACCAGTGCCTAGGGCTAGACTAGGAGGAGTGAGGACTGCCATCAGCTGTCAAGAAGGTGCTCGAGGGTGGTGTGGCCAAGTTCAGTATCTCGCAGCCAATTATCCAGTGAGCCCAGACATCCTTGTTGATCTCATGGACGCTGACAGAGAGGGCTGAGGAATTCAGCCTTATCCCGGATGATGCAGTCATCACAGAGCAGAGCTTTAGCTGAGAGTGTACACAGCTGCTATGGAAGCCAAACAAGTAGCTCAGCAGGAGGCCCAGGGAGCCCAATTTCAGGTGGAAAAAGCAAAGCAGGAACAGCAGCAAAGACTGTGTAGGCTGAAGGTGAGGCTGAGGCCACCAGGATGCTTGGAGAAGCCCTAAGCAAGAACCCTGGCTACATTGGACTGGGCAAGGTCCAGGAAGCCCAGAACATCTCCAAGATGACTGCCACATCACAGAATTGTATCTATCTCACTGCTGAAAACCGTGTGCTCAACGTACAGGATGAAATTGTTGCTTTGAAAACGGACAGCCTTATCAAGGGTAAGAAATGGGTCTCTTAAAAAAAGCTTAAAAGATGGCAGCCCCAGAGAAAAGGTGAATCTGCTTCTCCCCTGGTTTTTGAGGAGCCAGCGTGCGGTCCAATAGACCCCCATCCTGCCCCCAGTATCATGCCATAGTCCCCTCTGTGTCAGTTCTGCCAGCCCTTCCTAGATGAACATAGACTGGCCAGTTTTCAAGGGAATGACCTTTCTCTTCCTGGTGTTGGCCAGGGGTGTTGGGACAGTATGATTTCTGAGTGTTTTCGTACAGTATTGGTTCCTCCTTCCAGGCTGGGGGGTGATAACCACCATCCCAGGAATTCTCAATAAAGAGAAATAATGAAAGCTATACAGATTGGAAAGGAAGAAATAAAACTGTCATTGTTTGCAGATGTCATGACTGTCTACGTAGAAAATTCCAAAGGGTTCTAACCCAAGATGCCAATGTAGGAAGATCCTGAACTTACCTCCTTCGTGGACATAGCAAATCTATACCTACGTATACAGCAATTCCTCCTGAAGAAGAACGGAGAGCTGACTGAACAGCTTCTGCACAACAGAAGATAGAGAGACCACATAGAGAACATTGAGCTGGAAACACAGTAAGGGAATTCCACCCCCGATGCTGCCAACTGCAGTGAGGAGAGAGAGTACTGAGGGACCATGAGCAGATTCATCTGCCCTGGGGCACAGGAAAAAAAAGCTTAAAAGATGGCTTAAAGGAGCAAGAGGGCCTCTGCCTCAGATTTCCACCAAATGGCAGGGGAGCTACTAGAAGTCTCTCTGGGTCACGGGGCCTGGCTAGTGCCATGGCTTACATTCCTCCACCACCTTGATAGCCTGGATGGGAGCAGGGGCCAGGCGCCATAGCTGGCCTACCACCTCAGTGAGCCCCAGCCCACACCAGCCCAAGAAGTCCCACCAAGGCAGCCACAGTGCACCGCACAGTGGGACACACCTGGCCAACGCTCACTACAACTCCAGCTGACATAGGTGCAAAGCAC
Source organism: Meles meles (assembly GCF_922984935.1). Classification (NCBI taxonomy): domain Eukaryota; kingdom Metazoa; phylum Chordata; class Mammalia; order Carnivora; family Mustelidae; genus Meles; species Meles meles. The sequence goes on along the minus strand of NC_060087.1, from coordinate 45,320,305 downwards.
CGCAGAACTCTCCAGGTCCACACCACTTCAGCTTGTGTGGCAAGCTGACTTGCCAGGGCACTCCTGGCAGAGAGCACTCTGGAACCTCCTGGCTCATGTCTGCTTTGGCTCTAGTGACACCACCAGGACACACCAGTTCATGCCCCACCTCAGTTCCTGCCATGCAGAGAGGGCATCCAATGTGCTGAGCGCTGGCAGACCACCACTTCACTGCTCTCACTTCAGCTTCAACTGTCCTGCCAGGATACCCTCTGTGTGGAGAGCCCCAGAACCACCCCAGCCCATGCCCACTTCACCTCAAACAATCCCATGAGGACAGCCCCAGCACAGACTCCCCCAGGATCCAAGCCCATATCAGCCACAGCTCCAGCTATCCAGGCAAAGTCACCGGGCACACAGTCTACACGGGGGATGAGCATACAACCATTCTCGGAAGGTTAGAAGCAGTAACCGTTCTACGTGATTCATAGAAACAAACACAGAAAGTCAAGCCAAATGAGGAGACAAAGGAATATGGTCCAAAAGAAAGAACAAGCAAAACCTCAGGAAAAGAATAAGTGAAACGGAGATAACCAATCTACCTGATAACAAGTTGAAAGTCACCATCATAAAGGTGTTCTCCGGGCTGTAGAGAAGAGTGGATGGACTTAGTGAGAATTTCAACAAAGAGAAAATATATCAGGGTGCCTGGGTGGCTCATTTGGTTAAGTGCCTACCTTTGGCTCAGGTCACGATCCCAGGATCCTGGGTTGGGACCCCACATCAGCCTCCCTGCTCAGCAGGGTGGCTGCTTCTTGCTCTCCCTCTGCCTCTGCCGCTCCCCCGCTTGTGCTCTCTCACACTCTCCCTGTCAAATAAATAAATAAATAAAATATTTTTAAAAAGAGATAGAAAATTAAAAAAAGAACCAGTCAGGGTTGAAAAATGCAATGACCAAAATGAAAAATGCACTAGAGAGAATCAACAGTAGATTAGAGGATACAGAAGAATAGATCAGCTATATGGAAGTGTAAAGGAAAGCACTCAAGCTCAACAGCAAAAGGGGAAAAAAAAGATCTTAAAAAAATGAAGATAGGTAAGGAATGTCTCAGACAACATCAAATGAACATCAAATGCAAATGAATATTTGCATTTTGGCAATCCCAGAAGGAGAAGAGAGATAGAAAGGGATTAAAAAAAAAAAAACTAATTCGAAGAAAGAACAGCTGAAAAATTCCCTACCCTGCGGAAGGAAACAGACATCCAGCTTCAAGAAGCACAGAGAGTTCCAAACAAGATGAACCCAAGGAGGTCCACACCAAAACACATAATAATTAAAATGCCAAGGATTAAAGATGAAGAGAAAATTTTCAAAACAGCAAGAGAGGGGTGCCTGGGTAGCTTAGTCAGTTACACATGCAACTCTTGATTTCAGCTCAGGTCATGCTCTCAGGGTTGCGAGACTGAACCCCACGTTGGGCTCGGTGCTGTGCATGGAATCTGCTTAAGATTCTCTCTCTCCCTCTCCTTCTTCTCCTCCCCACCCCCACTTCTCTAAAACAAAACCAAACAAACAAACAAATCAAAAACCAAAATCAGCAGGAGAGAAAAAAACTAGTATAGACAAGGGAAACCCCATAAGGCTCCCAGCTGATCTTTCAGCAGAAATTTTGCAGGTGAAAGAAAAGTGACATAATATGTTCAAAGTGCTGAAACCAAAAAACTTACAACCAACAATATTCTAGCCAGCAAGGTTATCATTCAGACATCAAGTAAAGATAAAGAGTTTCCTAGGCAATTAAAACTTAAAGGAACTCATCGCCACTAAATTGGCCTTAGAAGAAATATTGAAGAGAGTTTTTGAAGTGGAAAAGAAAGGGCCATAATTACAAGTAAGAAAATTATGACATGAATAAATTACATGAGGACAAGTAAACATACAGGAAAGGTAGTAGAACACTCACTTAGAAAGCTATTATACAGGTTAAAAGACAAAGTAGTAAAATCATTATATCTGAAAAATTAGTTAAAAGGACTTACAAAATGTGACAACACATGCATAGAATGTGGAAGGGGGAGCAAAAATTAAGTTCTTTCAGAATGTGCCCAAACTCATGGGACCGTCAATGCAATACAGACTGCTATATACTTAGGATGCTCTATATGAACCTCAGGATAAACAAACACCAAAAACCTATAATAGGTACACAAAACATAAGGGCGCCTGGGTGCCTCAGTGGGTTAAGCCTCTGCCTTCGGATCGGGTCATGATCTCAGGGTCCTGGGATCGAGCCCCACATTGGGCTCTCTGCTCGGCGGGGAGCCTGCTTCCCCCTTTCTCTCTGCCTGCCTCTCTGCCTACTTGTGATCTCTCTCTCTCTGTCAAATAAATAAATAAAGTCTTTAAAAAATAAATAAATAAAAATTTTAAAAATATATAAAGGGAAAGAAAGCCAAGCATAGCACTGAAGAAAATCATCAATCAAATGAAGGTGAGCAAGAGAAAAAGAAAGGAGTAGAGAAGAGCTAGGAGAACCAGAAAACAATTAACAAAACGGCGGTAAGTACATACCTATCAAGAACTACTTTAAATACAAATGGTCTAATTGCTCCAATCAAAAGACACAGGATGGAGGAATGGATTAAAAAAAAAAGCAAGACCCCACTACACGCTGCCTACAAGAGTCCTACTTCAGACCTAAAGACACATACAGACTAAAACTGAAGGGACAGAAAAAGATATTCTATACAAATGGAAGTGAAAAAAAAAAACCAAAAACAAGGAACCAATACTTATATCACACAAAGTAGACTATAAAACAATGTCTGTAACAAGAGATAAAGTAGGGCATTACATAATGATAAAGGGAACAATCCAACAAAATGATCTAACAATTTTAATTGTCTTTTCTCCCAACACTGGAACACCTAAATACCTAAAGAGCATGCTAGATATTAACAGATATAAAATCATTAACAGATATGATGGGAGAAATCGGCAGGAATACAATAATAATTAGGGACTCAAATGTGCCCAAACTCATGTGACCATCAATGTAATATAGACTGCTATATACTTAGGATGTCCTAATTACATCAATGGATAGATCGACCAGGAATAAAATCCATAAGGAAATGGTGTCTTTGAATGACCCAAAGGACCAGGTGGACTCAAAAGAGATATACAGAACACTCCATCCACAAACAATAGAATACACATTCTTTTCAAGTGCACATGCATCATTTCCAGCCACAACAGTGTGAAACTAGAAATCAGTTATAAGAAAATACTGGGAAAAACACAAACATGTGGAGGCTAAACAGCAAGCTACTAAACAACGAATGGGTCAACAAAGAAATCAAAGAGGAAATAAAAGAAATGCAAACACAGTCATTGGGACATGGCGACCACATTTCCAAGAAGGAAATTTAGAGTGATACAGACCCACCTCAAGAAACAAGAAAAAAATCTCAAATAAACAATCAAACCTTATACATAAAGGAACTAGGAAAAGAAGAATGAACAAACCCAAAGTAAAGAGAAGGGAGGAAATAATAAGACCAGAGGATAAATCAAGACAAAACAAAACAAACAAAAAACAAACAAACAAAAAACAATGAAAAGAGCAAAGAAACCAAGAGCTGGTTTTTGAAGAGATAACCACAACTGATAAACCTTTAGCCAAACTCATCAAGAAAAAAAGAGAAGACCCAAGTAAGTAAACAGACACACCGATCAATGGAACAGAATAGAGACCCAGAAATGGACTCACAACTCTATGGTCAACTAATCTTCCACACAGCAGGAAGGACTATCCAACAGAAAAAAGACAGTCTCTTCAACAAATGGTGTTGGGAAAACTGGACAGTGAAATGTTGAAGAAAGAAACTGGACCATGTTCTCACACCATACATGAAAACAAATTCAAAATGGATGACAGACCTAAATGTAAGACAGGAAACGATCAAAATCCTAGAGGAGAGCACAGGTAGCAACCTCCCGGACGTCAGCTGCAGTAACTTCTTACCAGACACGTCTCTGGAGGCAAGGGAAACAAAAGCAAAAATGAGCTACTGGGACCTCATCAGGACAAAAAGCTTCTGAGCTACTGGGACCTCATCAGGACAAAAAGCTTATGCACAGCAAAGGAAATAATCAACAAAACTAAAAGTCTGCTGATGGGATGGGAGAAGATATTTTCAAATGATATGTCAGATAAAGGGCTAGTATCCAGAATTTACAAAGAACTTAACCTCAACACCCAAGAAACAAATAATCCAATTAAGAAATGGGCAGAAGACATGAACAGACATTTCTCCAAAGAACGCACACAAATGGCTAACAGACACATGAAAAGAGGCTGAACATCACTCATCATCAGGGAAATACAACTCAAAAGCAAAATGAGGTACTAGCTCACACCAGTCAGACTGGCTAAAATTAACAACTCAGGAAACAACAGATGTTGGCCAGGATGAGGAGAAAGGGGAACCCTCTTGTACTGTGGGTGGGAATGCAAACTGGTACAATCACTCTGGAGAACAGCATGGAGTTCCCTCAGAAAGTTAAAAAGAGAACTACCTTATGACCCAGTAATTGCACTATAAGGTATACACCGAAGGGATATGAAAGTGCTGATTCAAAGGGGCCCATGCACCCCAATGTTTATAGCAGCACTATCAACAATAGCCAAATTATGGAAAGAGCCCAAGTGTTCATCGCCTGATGAATGGATAAAGAAGAAGTGGTGTGTGCGTGCGTGTGTGTAATCAAATATCACTCAGCCATCAAAAAGAATGAAATCTTGCCATTGGCAAAGTTGTGGATGGAATTAGAGGTTAGTATGCTAAGCAAAATGAGTCTGTCAGAGAAAGACAAATATCATATGATTTGACTTCTATGTGGAAATTAAGAAACAAAATAGATGAACATATGCAAAGGAAAGGAAAAGTAAAAAGAACTAAAAGCAGAGATGGAGACAAACCATAAGAGACTCTATAGTTCAGAGAACAAAGTAAGGGTTGCTGGAGGGGAGGTAGGTAGGAGGATGGGCTAAATGGGTGATGGGTATTAAAGAGGACACTTGCTGGAATGAACACTGGATATATATGTAAGTGATGAATCACTTAATTCTACTCCTGAAACCAATACTACCCTATATGGCAACTAACTTGAATTTAAATAATTTTTTTTAAAAATGAAAGAGGAGAGGTAACAACTGATGTAGCACAGAAGTACAAGGGATTTTTAACAGACAACTATGAAAATTTACGTGCCAACAAATTGGACAGCCTAAAACAAATGGATAAATTCCTAGAAACATATCATCTTCCCAAACTGAATGAAGAAGAAATAGAAAATCCGTACAGATCAATTACTAGTAAAGAGGTTGAACTGGTAATCAAAAAAACTCTCAAAAAAAAAAAAACCCCATAAAAGAAAAAACCTCTCAATACCTAAGATTCCAGGATCAGACAGGTTCACAGGTAAATTCTATCAAACAGTTAAAGAAGAGTTGATATCTATTTTTCTCGTACTCTTCCAAAAAATAGAAGAGGAAGGACAACTTTCAAATATATCTACAAGGCCAGCACCACTCTCATACTAAACTGGACAAAGACACTACAAAAAAAAATCAACAACAAAACTACAGGCCAATCTCCTTGATGAACACAGATGGAAATTCCTCAAGCATACATTAACAAACTGCTCTCAACAATACATTAAAAGGATAACTCACCATAATCAGGTGGGATTTATTCCAGGGATGCGAGGGTGGCTCCATATTCACAAATCAATCATTAGGATACACCACATAAACAAAACGAATGCTAGAAATCATATGATCTTCTCCACAGATGCCAAAAAAGCATTTGATAAAATTCAAAATCTGTTTATGATAGAAACCCTCAACAAATCAGGCTTACAATGAACGCATTTCACCATGATAAAAGCTATAAATGACAAACCCACAGCTTAACATCATACTCAATCATGAAAAACTGATAGATTTTCCTCTAAGATCAGGAACAAGACAAGGATGTCCACTCTCACCACTTTCATTCAACATAATGCTGGAAGTCCTAGCCACAGCAATCAGACAACACAGAGAAATAAAAGGCAACCAAATTGGTAATGAAGAAGAAAACTGACACTGTTTACAGACAACACGATACTAAGCAAACTCTAAAGACAGCACCAAAAAACCTCTTAGAAGTAACAGATGAATTCAGCAAAGGCGCAGGATACAAAATTCATACACCAAAATCTGTTGCATTTCTATATACTAATAATGAAGTAGCAGGAAGAGAAATTAAGCAAACCATCCCATTTACAACTGAACCAAAAATAAAACACCTAGGCATAAAACTCAGCCAAGGATGTGAAAGACCAGTACCTTGAGAACCATAAAACACTGACGAAAGAAATTGAAGACAACACAAACAACTGGAAATGTATACCATGCATATGGATTGGAAGAATTAATATTGTTAAAATGCCTGTACTACCCAGGCACAGGGTCAGTGCAATCCCTATCAGAATACCAACAGCATTTTTCACAGAACGACAACAAATAATCCCAAGACTTGTATGGAACCACGAAGGACCCCAAATAGCAAAGGCCATCTTGAGAAAGAAGAACAAAGCTGCTGGAGGTATCACAACCCTAGATTTCAAAGATATGGTACAAAGCCATAGTAGTCAAAACAGCATGGTACTGGCAGAAAAAGAGACATACAGATCAAGAGAACGGAACAGAGAGCTCAGAAATAAACCCACACTTATATGGCCAATCTATGACAAAGGAGGCAAGGATAGACAATGGGGGGAAATATAGTTTCTTTAATAAATGGTGTTGGGAGAACAAGACAGATACATGGAGAAGAATGAAACTGGAGCACTGTCTTACACTGTCCACAAAAATAAAGTCAAAATGGATTAATGAGCTAAATGTGAGACGTGAAACCATAAAGCTCCTAGAAGAAAACATAGGCAGTAATCTCTTTGACATCAGCCTTAGCAGCATTTTTTTTTTTAGATTTTATTTATTTGACAGAGAGAAATCACAAGAGAGGCAGGCAGAGAGAGAGGAAGGGAAGCAGGCTCTCCGCTGAGCAGAGAGCCCGATGCGGGACTCGATCCCAGGATCCTGAGATCATGACCTGAGCCGAAGGCAGCGGCTTAACCCACTGAGCCACCCAGGCGCCCCTTTAGCAGCATTTTTTTAAGATGTCCCCTCGGGCAGGGGGGAAAAAGGCAAGAATAAGCTATTGGCCCTCTATCGAAATTAAGAGTTTTTACACAACAACAAAAGCCATCAACAACAGGAAAAGGCAACCTACTGAATGGGAGAAGATACTTGCAAAGGATGTATGCAATAAGGGGTTAATATCCAAATATATAAAGGATTTCTACAACTCAACACCAAAAAAACAAACAATCCAATTAAAAAATGGGCAGTGGACCTGAATAAACGTTTTTCCAAAGAAGACATACAGATGGCCAACAGACACATGAAAAGATGCTCAATATCACTAATCATTAAGAAAATGCAAATCAAAACCACAATGAGAGATCACCTTAAACCCATCAGAATGGCTGGAATCAAAAAGACAAGAGATAACAAGTGCTGGCGAGGATGTGGAGAAAAAGGAACCCCCATGCACTGCTGGTGGGAACGTTAATTGGCGTAGCCACCCTGAAAGACAGTAGGAAGGTTCCACAAAGAATTTAAAATAGAGCTGGGGTGGGGGAGAGAAGAGGGTGTGGAAATGGGCAAAATTTTGTAAAGGGTTATGGCAGACAGCCTTCAAGTTATAGAATGGGTAAGTCCTGGGAATAAGAGGTGCAGCATAAGGAATGTAGTCAATGATACTGTAGTATCCTTTTTTTTTTTAGCCTTTTAAAAATTTTTATTTATTTATTCATTTATTTTACATTCCATTAGCCAACATATAGTACATCATTAATTTTTTTTATTTGTTTATTTTCAGCGTAACAGTGTTCATTGTTTTTGCACCACACCCAGTGCTCCATGCAGTGCGTGCCCTCCCTATTACCCACCACCTGGTTCCCCCAACCTCCTACCACCACCACCACCACCCCCCCCCCCCGCCCCTTCAAAACCCTCTGGTTGTTTTTCAGAGTCCATAGTTTCTCATGGTTCATCTCCCCTTCCAGTTTCCCTCAACTCCCTCTCCTCTCCATCTCCCCATGTCCATCATGTTCTTTGTTATGCTCCACAAATAAGTGAGACCATATGATACTTGACTCTCTCTGCTTGACTTATTTCGCTCAGCATAATCTCTTCCAGTCCCGTCCATGTTGCTACAAAAGTGATACTGTAGTATCCTTTTATGGTAACAGATGGCAAGTACGCTTGTTGTGAGCACAGAATAATACATAAACTTGTTGAATCACTATCTTGTACACCTGAAACTAATGTAACGTTGTATGTTGACTATACAGGAAGAAAGGAAGGGAGGGAGGGACGGAGGAATGGTGGGAGGAATGGAGGGAGACTATATGATCCAATAATTCTACTACTGGGTATTTATCCAACGAAAATGAAAATGCTGAATCAAAAAGATATAAGCATCTGTATATTTAGTGCAGCATCATTTATAATAGCTAAGATATGGAAGCAACGTTCTATATCAAACAATCTTCCATATCAAGCAATGTCCACGAGTTGATAAATGGATAAAGAAGATGTGGTGTAGATAGCTAGTTAGATATAAATATACACGGGATGGAACATTACTAAGCCATAAAAAGAATCAGATCTTGCCATTTGTGACCACATGGGTAGACTTAGAGGGTATTATGCTAAGTGAAATAAGTCAGACAGAGAAAGACAAATATGATATTATTTCACTTATACGGGGAATCTAAAAAACAAAACAAACGAACAAAGAAACAAAAAAGCAGAAACATACCCATAAATACAGATTAAAAACAGATGGCTGCTGTGTGGTGAGAGAGGGAGGATGCACAAAATGGGTACCGGGCAGTGGAAGGTACAGGCATCCAGTTATAGAGTGAATAAGTCACAGGGAGGAAAGGTACAGCATAAGGAATATGTTCAGTGATACAGTGTTATCACTTGTGGTAAGCATAGAATAACATATAGAGTTGTCGATCACTATGTTGAACACCTGACTCTAATGCAACACTGGGTGTCGACCCTTCTTCAGTAAAGAAAGAAAATTCCAAAAAATTGACAGAAAAATAAACAAACTCCTGGAACTAAGGCAACTAGAGCAGGGTTGTAGAATATTAGGATAATATATAAAAGTCAATTTTTTTCTTATATACCAGCAATGAACAATTGGAATTGGAATTAAAAACACAATGCCATTTAAATTAGCAGTACACCCCCCAAAGACATACTTATCTAATACAATATGTACAGGATATATAGGGAACACTACAAAGGTCTGACAAAGAAAAATAAATATCTAAATAAATCATCATTGAGAGATCTTCCATGTTCATGGATTGGAAGACTCAATATTGTTATGATATCAATTCTTCCCAGCTTGATCTATAGATTTCATGCAATCCCAATCAAAATCATAGCAAAATGGAGTGCCTGGGTGGCTCAGTGGGTTAAAGCCTCTGCCTTTGGCTCGGGTCATGATCTCAGGGTCCCGGGATCAAGCCCCACACGGGGCTCTCTGCTCAGCAGGGAGCCTGCTTTCCCCTCTCTCTGCCTGCCTCTGCCTACTTGTGATCTCTGTCTGTCAAATAAATAAATAAAATCTTTTTTAAAAATCATAGCAAATTATTTTAAGGATAGTGAGAATTTGATTCTAAAGTTTATAGGGAGGGATACCTGGGTGGCTCAGTCGGTTAAGCATCGGACTCCTGATTTCAGCTCAGGTCATGATCTCAGGGTCATGAGAGTGAGCCCCACACTGGACTCCACACTCAGTGGAGAGCTAGCTTGAGATTCTTTCTCTCCCTCTCATTCTGCTCCTCCCCCAGTGCGTGCACGCTCTCTCTCTCTCTCTCTCTGTGTGTCTCAAATGAATAAATCTTTTAGAAAAATAAAGTTTATAAGGAAAGGCAAAAGATCCAGAATAACCAACATAACAGTAAAACAGTTTATGATAATATGCAAAATATTACCTGACTTCAGGATTTACCATAAAGCTACACTAAACAAGACTAGTTTCAGGGGTGCCTGGGTGGCTCAGTGGGTTAAAGCCTCTGCCTTCAGCTCAGGTCATGAACTCAGGGTCCTGGGATCAAGCCCCACATCGGGCGCTCTGCTCAGCCGGGAGCCTGTTTCCCTTCCTCTCTTTCTGCCTGCCTCTCTGCCTACTTGTGATCTCTGTCTGTCAAATAAATAAATCAAATCTTTGAAAAAAAAAAAAAGACTGTAGTTTCAGCAAAAGAAGAGACAAACAGATCAATGGAATCCAACAAGAGAGCCCAGAAATAGACCCACCCATGTAAAGTCAAGTAACTGTCAAGAAAGAAGCAAAGACAATTCAGTGGAAAAAGAATAGTCTTCAACAAAAGGCGCTATAGGAATTGGATGTCCATATGCCCCCCCCCTCCAAAAATGGATCTAGACACAGATCTTGTATCTTTCACACAAGTTAAACCAATACGGATCATAGACCTAAATGTAAAACCCAAACTAGAAAACTTATAAAAGATAGTGCAGGAGAAAATCTAGATAACCCTGGGCTTTGTGATGATACTTCATATAACATGACAAAATAAATATTTGAGAAGTTGGATTTTAGTAAAATTAAAAACTTCTGTTTCGTGAAGGACCCTGTTAAGACAATGTAAAGACAAGATACAGAGTGGTAAAAAAATATTTACAAATCATATCTGACAAAGGACTTATTTCCAAATACACAAAGGCTTTTGAAATCCAAACATTAAGAAAACAAATAATGTAGTTTAAAAATGGGGAAATGATCCAAAAATATACCTCACCAAAGGAAGTATAGAAAAGGCGAACAAAAATATGAGTATGCTGGGGCGCCTGGGTGGCTCAGTGGGTTAAAGCCTCTGCCTTCGGCTCAGGTCATGATCTCAGGGTCCTGGGATCGAGCCCCACATCGGGCTCTCTGCTCCGCGGGGAGCCTGCTTCCTCCTCTCTCTCTGCCTGCTTCTCTGCCTAGTTGTGATTTCTGTCTGTCAAATAAATAAAATATTTAAAAAATATATGAGTATGCAACATCATATATGTCATGAGGGGACTGAAAGTTAAAACAACAATGACATACCCCTATACATCTACTAGAGTGGCTAAAATTAAAAAACAAATAAACAAACAAACAAACGCTCTCAGGAAGAGCTCCGCGGCAGATCCCGCGGGCAGCTTAGTGGGTCTGACGGCCCCCAAGTTGAGAAGATGGCTGATCCTTGGCAGGAATGCATGGATTATGCAGTAACCTAGCAAGACAAGCTGGAGAGGTGGTTCGTGAAGCCATAAAAGGTGAAATGAATGTCATGATTAAAAGTTCTCCAGCTGATTTGGTAACCGCTACTGACCAAAAAATTGAAAAAATGCTTATCTCTTCCATAAAAGAAAAGTATCCATCTCACAGTTTCATTGGTGAGGAATCTGTGGCAGCTGGGGAAAAAAGTGTCTTAACTGACGGCCCTACATGAATCATTGACCCTATTGACGGAACAACGAATTTTGTACATAGATTTCCTTTTGTAGCTGTTTCAGTTGGCTTCACTGTAAATAAAAAGATGGAATTTGGAGTGGTATACAGTTGCCTGGAGGATAAGATGTATACTGGCAGGAAAGGAAAGGGAGCCTTTTGTAATGGTCAAAAATTACAGGTTTCACAACAGGAAGATATTACCAGATCACTTTTGGAGACAGAGTTTGGCTCTTCCAGAACACCAGAGACTGTAAGAATTGTTCTTTCTAATCTGGAAAAGCTTTTGTGCATTCCTATTCATGGGATCCGAGGTGTTGGAACAGCAGCTGTTAATATGTGCCTTGTGGCAGCTGGAGCTGCAGATGCCTATTATGAAATGGGAATTCACTGCTGGGATATGGCCGGAGCTGGCATTATTGTTACTGAAGCTGGTGGAGTACTATTGGACGTGACAGGTGGGCCATTTGACTTGATGTCACGAAGAATAATTGCTGCGAATGATAAAACCTTAGCAGAAAGGATAGCCAAAGAAATTCAGGTGATACCACTTCAAAGAGACGATGAAGAGTAATTGCAGCAGCACCACGTAGTCACAACTGCTTCTCCCTATACTTCCTGACACACTGACGGTGTTATAAACTTAGGATGTTTGTTTCGCCTGTGTAAAATGTTCGGTTTAAATTCTTTGATATCCAGATTAAAAAAATTGCAGTTTGTTGTGTATTTTATTTACTAAGACTGAGTATGAGAGAACAGAGGAAATATTTCATTGTTTTAAAAAATTGTGTGTGTAAGAATGTGCTTTGGGGAAAAACACACAGGCAGTCGATGAGCCAAGGTATCAATCACATCAATTGCAATAGTTAGCAATTTAGAGTTTCCAAGTATGTATGAGCCTTCTAAAATTGACTATGTGCATAGCATTCTTAATTAGAGAGGTAACTTTTTGGAAAAGATTTTCTCCTTAGTTCCCAAAGCCGTATTTAATTAAATTTGTAAGTCTATAATGGGTACTTCCTAGACCAAGGTATTTTTCTTTGCAGAGAACCTAGTTTTACTCGTCAGTGTACACATAGCACCTAGCAGAGTATCTGTCAAATATGGGCAATTAAAAAATAAGCATTGAAAGAATAAATATTTTGGGGCGCCTGGGTGGCTCAGTGGATTAAGCCGCTGCCTTCGGCTCAGGTCATGATCTCAGGGTCCTGGGATCGAGCCCCGCATCGGGCTCTCTGCTCTGCAGGGAGACTGCTTCCTCCTCTCTCTCTGCCTGCCTCTCTTCCTACTTGTGAGCTCTCTCTCTGTCAAATAAATAAATAAAATCTTTAAAAAAAAAAAAAAAAAGAATAAATATTTTGGAGGTAACAATTCCTAATTATAACATACATAAAGTACTTTAGGTTTTAAAGTAAAAATGATCCCATCATCGTTTTCATATTTTACATTATCATTCCTTTTAACATTTCACATTGCCATACCATTTCAATTACCATATTGCCAGATATCATTTCTAATTGTGGGCATTTCTATAGTTAATATATATTCTAAGACCCTGCATTACAGTATTTGTTTGGATTCAAGAAGCTGTTTCAAAAAAGCATTCTCATCAGCTATCTACTATTCTACTATAATTAGATACACTGTAAAATTGTACCGAATTCAATATTCATGTTTTACAGATGTTCATACTTCATGGTTGTGCCAAGGAAAACCTAGAACCTGGCAGATATACTTTATTGTTAATATTGAACTATGTTTTTTCCCCAAATTTCTTAATTTCTTTGCCACCAGATTCGATTCAGTCTTAAAATATTCCTTAATAGTCTTTGGCTTATGAAACTCAAAGAAAATTATTCTGGTTCATAGATATTTTAAAAGGTTAATTGACTACTTAGTCTTGTCCCTGGGCACTTGAACAGAGGTTTGTTGTGGTCTCATGTGAGCCTTGTATTTGATAGAGTGAAAAGTGCATCTGTAAAGTAGGAGGTTATTTTATCGTTGTGCACATCTAATATATTTAAAAATATACTAAGATTTGAGTATTATAGTTACTGTATTTGTGCTGTTGGTCATGTGCAGTAAAAATATCTTGTACTATAAAACAAACAAACAAACAAACAAACAAACCTGATAGACAAAATGCTGCTAGGGATGCCAGGAAACAGGAACTCTCAATCATTGCTGGAGGACATGCAAAATGGCACAGCCACTTTGGAAAACATTTTGATAGTTCCTTACAAATGTAAACATAGTTTTATCATACAGAAATCACACTCCTAGGTATACGCCAAACTGACTGAAAACTTGTATCAGAATGAAATCTTGCCATTTGCAACGATGTGGATGGAGCCAGAGTATATTATGCTCAGCAAAATAAGACAGTCACAGAAAGAAAAATACCACGTGACTTCACTCACTCGTGGAATTTAAGAATCAAAATAGATGAACAAATGGGAAGGGGGAAAACAGGAGGTGGGGGGAAACAAACCATAAGAGACTTTTAATGATTGAGAACAAACTGTGGGTTGATGAAGGAAGGTGGGGGGGAATGGGTTAAATAGATGATGGGGATGAAGGAGGGCACTTCTTACGATGAGCACTGGGTATTGCATATAAGTGAAGAATTACTGAATTTCACTCCTGAATCCATATTGCACTGTATGTTAACTAACTGGAACTTAAATAAAAAATTTAAAAATTAAAAAAAAAAATAAAAAGAATTCAACCTTTGTAGTCAAACCTGGGTTCCAGCGGCAGGAGGAAATTTTTGAAGGTGATGGACAAGTTTATGGCGCTGACTTGTAATAATAGTTTCAGAGGTATGTACTTACCTCCAAACACATCAAGTTGTATATGTTAAATATCTACAGCTTTTTGTATGTCAATCATAACCTCAATAAAGCAGTTAATAAAAAAGAAAACTTATGTCAACACAAAAATCTACACACAAATGTGCAGCTTTCTAACTGTTAAAACTAGTAAGCAATTAAGATGCCATTCTATAGATGAATGGATAAGCGAAGTGTGCTATTCCATGCAATAGACTATTATTCAGGGATTAAAAAGTCATGAGCTATCAGGACATGAAAAGACATAGGGACCATCAATGCATTTTGGTAAGCAAAAGAAGCCAGTTGAAAAGGCTACAACTGCCTGATTCCACCCATATGATATTCTGGAAAAGGCGAAACAATCAGTGGCTAGCCGTGGTCCACTGTAGTGGGAGCTGGTAGCCAAGGGATGAGTAGGTGAAGCACAGAGGAGTTTTAGGATAATGAAACTATTCCGTTTGATACTGTGATGGTGGATACATGACTTTATGTGTTTTCAAAGCCCATTGAATGTACAACACAAAGACTGAATGTCAATGTAAACTATGGGCTTAGTTAATAATAATGTGTTAGTAGTAGTTTATTAATTATAATAAATGTATCACACTAACACAGTATCTTAATAATGGGGAAAACTGTGATGGGGGGGCTATAACATGAGAATCCTCTATGCTATCTACTCAATATTTCTGTCAACTTAAAACTATTCTAAAAAGTAAGTCTCTCAATTAAAAAAAAATACTGAGTTGTTTGTGATATTGACCTAACACTCACTTCCATCCCAGAGTGTGCTGGCCTGTCCTACCTCACAAGGAAGTAAGTCCAAACACAAAAAGGCCTAGAAAAAGAGAGAGAATGGAAGATGAATGGAGATTTTTGGTAATACGTTCCCAGAAATTCCTTCAGTTTGGCAGCATCTTTGAAGCATCAGCCTCCATATTCCTACTCAGCCTGACCTATGAATGGCCTGGAATAGTTCTCCCAGTCACAGATCCAGTCCACACTGTAGATACCCTATTGGCTGTGCCATCTCGTGCCCACACGCCTCACTGTCTTATCACAGGAGCACAGCTTATGCTGCTACTGCCATGTGTCATGCTCTTCCTCTCCCACCTTTGTCTGCAGACATCCAACTCATTGCTAAGACTCAGCTGAAATAACCATATTCCCTAAAGCTTTAAACCATTTCTTGACACAGCACCTGCCACCTTCCTCTGCCTTTCCTTGACATTCCAAGCCTGGGTCACATCAGTTGCTGTTCTCCACATAGCCTCTGTTCCTCTCATTACGTCATCCAGCCTCCTTTTTTTTTTTTTTTTTCCTCTGCAGAAAAAGAAACTTCAGTAGATGGAATGGATAGCAGTCAGGAAGGAGCTGAAGATCATGATGTTGAACCAAAGAGTCTCACAATGTACAACTGAAGAAAATAAAATGAGAAATATAAAAGGCAAGAAATTTGAAGGTGGTTCGGAAGAACAGGACAGGGAAAATGGAGATGAGACGTTTACGATATAAGAAATATTTCCAAAACTGAAGAAACACTTCAGGTTTCATAAAACAACAACAAAACCGAAAGGAGTCCCCCAGATAAGCACCGGTGTTAATAAAAAGGGATCTGCACACACACACACACACACACACACACACACACACAAAACTGGAAAATGTACTGTTTCATAATTTCTTCACTCGCTCAGTCAAGTGCTTTGGTCTTCTTCATCCTGAATTTCCCTTAAATCTGGGACCCATGGCATTTCCCCACTTTCTTGCAGGCAGATCAGCTGAGGTTGAGAAATGGGAAATCCTGTACGGAGAAAGAAAATATACAGCTGGTCAGGCTGGGAATGAAATACTGCCAGATCAGTCCCACCCAACGTGTAAGCAGAAACAAGATAGGAAGAAGAGAAAATATTCAAATAGAAAGACCAAAGGAAAGGCAGAGCCCATGTGAGAACATTCAGGTTCCTACTAGTCTCCAGGCAAGAAGCTTATCATAATAATACTGGAAATACAAAGTAGTAAACAAATATAATCAAGTGTTATAAGTGCCAGAATATAAGCCAGAGAGAAGATATAGACTGGCAAAAAAT
Source organism: Meles meles (assembly GCF_922984935.1). Taxonomy (NCBI): domain Eukaryota; kingdom Metazoa; phylum Chordata; class Mammalia; order Carnivora; family Mustelidae; genus Meles; species Meles meles. The sequence goes on along the minus strand of NC_060087.1, from coordinate 45,303,762 downwards.
GAGAAAAAGGTCCAGTAGTTCTCAAATGAAAGCCCTTGGACTAGCTGCATTAGGTAGGACTCCTGCGGAGCTTCTAAAAACAGTTTCCTGGGTCCATCAGCAAACATCCTATTTCATAGGCTAAGAGTGGGGCCTGGGAATCTTTATCAGCATTCCCAAGTTCACCAGGGCCACGCTAAACAAAGACATTCTTTCCATTTATTTGTGTCTTCAAGTTTTTCATCTGTGTTTTATACTTTTCTGCATAGGGCTCCTTCACCTCCTTGGTTACATTTATTCCTAATGACTTTACTGCCTTTGGTGAGAATTTCTTTGCTCTGATAGTTCATTGTCGGTGTATAGGAACATAACTGATTTTTGTTTATTGATTTTGTATCCTACAACCTTGCTGATTTTATTCATTCTAACAGATTTTTGTCTCTTCAAATGCCTAAGGCAGGCTAATTGGAAGACGTGACCTTAAGGCTACAGCCAGGAAAGTTGGGATGTTAGATACAGCCCGTAACTTGAGAGGTGGGTGTTTGCGCCTACTCACTCTACTGAGCTGGAGGGAACAGTCACTGGGAGTGCCTTTCTGCCCGTGTATAATCATTAAATCATATAAAATATATTAAATCATATAATCATATGACTTAAAAAAAAAGCTGAGAGATTATGTGCCACGATAGAGGTATTAGCTAATACTACAACGGCAATCACATGGCTATAAATAAACGCATAAAATCAACATGTTGTCCACCGTAAACTTACGTTATGGTATGTGTCAAATATATTTCAATAAACTTAAATAGATTCTTTAAAAGCTGAGAGAAGGAGTGTAAGTCTTTATTTTATAGAGTTTGTTGTATTTTCCATTTCTGGTTCTCTCGGCTTGCTCCTGTGGATTCAAGTTAACATCTGGTGTTATTAACCTTACTGCCATCTAGCTTTGCTCTCACCCACATCCTTCATGTTTTTCTTGTCAATTACATTACAGATCTTTATGCTATTGGCCTATAAATAAAATTATACATAGGTTCTTTCATGTAATTCTTTTAAAAGTCTTTTCAGAGCAGGAAGATATATTTAATTTGTACTCATTTATTATTGCCTACAATAATTACCTTTACTGACACTTTTCTTCAAGCAAATTCAAGTTACTCTCTAGTGTCATTTACCTTCTACCCAAAGAACTTTCTTTAGTATTTTTTGTAATGTGGGCCTGCTAGCAACAAATTCTCTCAATTTTCATTCATCTGGAATATATTTAAGCTACATTCGTGAAAGGTAGCGCGCGCTCTCTCTCTCTCTCTCTCTTTATTAACATATAATGTATTATTTGTTTCAGGGGTACAGGTCTGTGACTCATCAGTCTTACACAATTCAGAGCACTCACCATAGCACATACCCTCCCCAATGTCCATAACCCAGCCACCCCGTCCCTTCCCTCCCCTCCAGCAACCCTCAGTTTGTTTCCTGAGGTTAAGAGTCTCTTATGGTTTGTCTCTCCCCACCCTGGTCCCATCTTGTATCATTTTGCCCTCTCTTCCACCCACGAACCCCTGTCCTGCCTCTCAAATTCCTCATATCAGGGTAGCTCTTGCTCTTAATAAATGTGTGTGTGTGTGTGTGTGTGTGTGTGTGTATGTGTGTGTGTACGTGTATATATCTATATATCCATGTTTTTGGCTCGAGATTTCTTTTTTTCCTTTCGGCACATTGAATATATTACCGCAGCGCCTCTGTCTGCCACTATTTCTGATGAAGACCATTCTGCGAATTGGCTAATCTTTTTGCAGGTCCTTTGTATGAGTCATTTTTGTCCTGCCGCTTTCAAGAGTTTGTGTTTGGTTTTCAAAAACTTTACTCTGATGTGGTACATAATCTGGGTATGAATCCCTTTGGATTTTTTTCCTACTTAGAACACATTGAGCTTCGTAGATGCCCATATTAGTTTTCACCAAATTTAGAAAATTTTCAGCCACACATTCTTTGAATATTTTTTATGTTCCTTTATTGGTGTACTCCCTTTTAGTACACTCCATTACATGTATGTTCATATGTTTGGTGGACACGTAATATTGAATGCACATTTCTCTAAGGCTCTATTAATTTTTCTTTCGACTTGTTTTTTTCTGATTTTAGGATTGCCTGATCTCTACCAGTCTCTCTTCAAGTTCACTTCAAGTTCTCTTCAAATCCAGAAGTTCCCCCATTTGGTTTCATTTTACACTTTATCTTTCTGGATAGTCTCTATTTGGAGACAGTGTCATCACACCTTCCTTTATTCCTTTAAGCATAGTTTCCCTTAGTTATTTGACCATATTTATTATATGTGCTTTGAGGTCTCTTTCCGCTGGATCCAATTCTGGGACCTCCCACAAGCAGTTTTTGTTGCCTGATTTTACTTCTACCCAGTGCATAGGTCACACTTCCCTATTTCTTTTTAGGTCTTAACGATTTTTGTTGAAAACTGGGGGATTTAGGTACTATATTGTAGCAGCTCTGGTGTTGATCTCCTTGGACTTCTTGTTTGCCCATTTATTTGTGTAGTGATATGGCTGGACAAGATGAGTGAAGTCTATTTCCCTGCAATGTGCAGCTTCTGATGTCACCACTGAAAGGGCACAACCTTGGGCATGCACGCCCACAGTCTCCCTGACTCCCCTTCTCCCTCATGGGTGACTGTTGTTTGGGCCAGGAGGTTTTTCACCGTCTCTTTTCCTGATAGTTTCATTAAGCTTATGGATAGACTGCCTCTATGGGTTTCAATTCCAGCTCTTAGCCTCCATTAATTTCCAGCTGGTTGCTTTCCTTTTGTTGACAATACCCTCCCTGGGCAATAAACGAAGCCCCAGTCCGTTGCTATTAACTTTGGAACTCTTTGCAGGGGTAACCTTTCAGGTCACTCCTTGATGGGTGCTCCAACTCTAGGAAGACTCTTCTTAGGTATCTCTTTCCCTCCTCCTCTCTGTCAAACTTCCAAACGCCCTATCGTTTGGCTTGTTACATTCACAGAGCTACCAGCTGCCTCTTAAATGCTCACTACCGAGATCTCCATTCTGATCAACAGTACCCTTAGGCCTGTACTTTCCCGTGCTTTTCCAAATAAACTCAGTCCCCTTCAAGGCAGTCTCCCTTAGAGAGAGCTACAGGGGTCTCTGTAGTTATAGCCTGCCTTTCCTCTTGGGCAGCACTCCTGCTGCCCCAGAACTAGTAGTGGGGACCGTGGCTCTCTTCCCTCAGAGTGATACCCGTGCTCTACAAACAGTACTCTAGGCCCGTCTAGTAGCTCTCGGGCATGTCAGCTTTACTTTCCCGGTGTGGAAATTCTATCCCATAAGCGAGGTGGGGCAAGGGTGATGAGGGCCCCATAGTCTCAGCCTGTCACACCTGGAGTCTCTCTTTGTCCTATGAATCAGGGCCAGGTTGGGTAAGGGAGCAGCAGATCTCTCACCTGCGCTTGCCTGGAACAGAATTTCTGAAACGTAGTGCTGAGAATGAGGAGAAGAAATTCTGGCAGCCTGCCTCTCCCATAGAGAAATAGCTCCGGAGTGGGGGGTGTGGGAGGGGGGCAGGCAGGAGCAGGAGTTCCACCTTCTCAGCTACAACTGCCCAGGGCAGAGCTTCCATCATACTGAGCCAGGGGAGGAGGTGAAGAGAAAACGTGTGGCTCAAAGGCCACAGTCTCTCACTGTTCTTACCGAGATTTACTACGTTTGCCTGAATTAATGTTTCTCCATTTGCTATATACACTTCGAACAATTGCTAGGCATTTTAAATGATTGTTTTATAATGTTCACCAGTTTGATTTTTTTTTACCCCCTCTGGAAAATCATCTGTGGAGCTCCTCACATCATTCCGGAATTGCTTCTCTTTCCCATTACTTCTTAAATAGTATTATTATCACATTATAATACATTAGTATCATATATTATTATATTATTCTTATAAACACGCATTTTTTAAAAGAACTCAAACAGAGTGGTTTTATAAAAGAGGAAGCAAAGGTCACCCCCCAGCCTTATTATCGGGGTAGCAATCTGCTAGTATGTTTTCATAGGCATGTGTGTATCATATTATATTCAATATAAGCTGCCAGGAGTAGAATCATAAAAAGAATTAAATTTAGAAAATTACCTCTCCCACACTACCACTGAATACCTTTCTCCCATTTCCCAAAGCCAACAAATACTTCCAACTGAGGCTAGAGAAAACAATCGATATGCATCTGCATGTAAAATTTAGTCAGCTGAGAGATGAATTCCATCTACCATCATAGTGCAACCTTTAACAGATATCTCAGAAAGTGACAGATCAGGTAGAAACAAAATTTAAATGCAGAAAATTTGAATAAGAAAATTTATATGCTTCTTATTCAAATAGAGACAAAAATACAAATGAGATATGTATTAGATCACAAAAGAAATCTTAATGAATGTCAAGCAGCAGGCATTCCGTACATTACAATACAATAAAAAACCAACAACAAAAGATAGATTTCATTGGAAGAAGAAGGGCTATCTACCTGAGCAGATGCAAACACCTTTCCAAGAAAATTCTCAGGTGAATAGAAATCCAAAGCAGCAATTACACACTAAAACTACAACACAGGCTTCCAGTTATGGAATGCGTAAGTCACGGGAATAAAAGATGCCGCATAGGGAATCTTGCCAATGATATTGCAATAGCGTTGTGTGGTGACAGATGGGAGCTACACATGTGGCGAGCACAGCACGAGGTTTAAACTTGCTGAATCACTAGGTCGTACAGCTGAAACGAATGTAATATCGTCTGCCAATTATACTCAATTTTTTGGTAAATATAGAAGTACATAAAACGTAGTAAACCAAAACCAACAAATCCTGTGCATTAATACCAAGAGTACTCAGAGTAAACTTTACAGCCTTAAACACATTGACTGCAAAGGAATATACATGAAAAAGTTATTCGAATTAGGAAGCTCGAAGACACCAACAAAATAACTACAAAGAGGAGAGCATTAGTAAACATAAAACGGAAATTAATAAAAATAAAATAGCAATCTATTCAACCAATATCTGGTTCTTTGAAAAGACAATGAAGTAGAAACATACCTGGCAAATGTGACAAAAAACAAGAGCAGAGATAGAATTGAACACTATCAGGAATTAGAAGGGAGATTTTGCGGTTATTTAAACAAAATGTAAGGACGTTTGTACAAACTGATACCAGTAAATTCTAAAAACATAATTATTGCAATTGGCCAAGGAAAATAAACCTGAATACAGCAAGAATCCATCAAGAGACTGTTATTAGGAAAGAAAAAAGACTCCTAAAAAGAAACTAGAATAGATAATACCGCAGCTGATTATAGTAGAGCTGATTATTAGACAGATAATTACCGCATTTTATAAATTGTCTCATTGCACTAAAAATTGTGAGGGCCACCTAAATTATTTTTCTAGTTTAGCATACCCCTGATTCCCAAACCTGACAAGAATAAATCTCAATTTAGAAAATGGATAGCACAGTCATTAAAACAGTGGGATACTGGGGCGCCTGGGTGGCTCAGTGGGTTAAGCCTCTGCCTTCGGCTCAGGTCATGATCTCAGGGTCCTGGGATCGAGCCCTGTATCGGGCTCTCTGCTTGGCAGGGAGCCTGCTTTCTCCCTTCTCTGGCTGCTGCTCTGCCTACTTGTAATCTCCCTCTCTCTCTGTTAAATAAATAAATCGTAAAAAAACAAACAAACAAACCAGTGGGATACTGATGCAGAAATAGACCAACAGGTCAATGTAACCAAATCTTCCATGCATATATGAGAGTTGAATTCACAATAAGGCTGCCATTTCAAGTCCACGGAGACAGGTTGCAATTGAGACCTGAGACATTTGTGGCTATCCATTTAGAAAAATACAAACGTTGTTTATATTTCTATCACTTGGTTCCACACTGGGTATGGAGCCTGCTTAAAATTCTCTCTCCCTGGCTCTCTCCCTGCCCCTCCCCATCCTCACTCTCTACAGAAAATAGATATAGATAAAAACATCCTTGTAACAAAGCATTCACGCACATACAAAAACATCCCAATTGATTAAATGTGCTTACCATGAAAAAAAAAAAAAAAAACCTTAAAGGCATTAGAAGAAACATTCAGTTTGTTTTTAGAATATTGGGTAGGAAAGACCTTCTTTAAATAATACAAAATGTGGAATATGTAAAAATATGCAGGCTGGACTATCTGTATGATAAAAGAAACCATGATCAAGGGGGGGAAGAGGTAACAGAGTCCCCCCTAGAAGATGATAGCTTAAGAAACTTCACAGACCCACTCCCCAGAGAAACAAGCAAAATCGGTAAAAACTATTTTTAAAATAACTATTAAATGTCTCTGGAAAGTGTCCTAAGAACACACGGCAAATAAGGAAACATTTAGTGAAAAAAAAAATCTAATAATCTAAGTAAGAACAGCGAGAGTCTGGCATTGGAACCGTGCTCTGCTCCTTCCCTCCTACCTCTCCAGTTCAGTTTGATGTTAGACCCTTCCAGGCAGGTATCTCACTCTCCCCTCAGCTCCCAGTTATTAGTTACCCATAGCTCAACAGGAAGGGCAGGCCACCAGTATTTGTCATCCTCCAATTCCAAACTGAAGAGGCTAAAATTCTTTTTTTTTTAAATTTTATTTATTTATTTGACAGAGAGAGAGAGATCACAAGTAGGCAGAGAGGCAGGCAGAGAGAGAGGGGAATCAGACTCCCTGCTGAGCAGAGAGCCCAATGTGAGGCTTGATCCCAGGACCCTGAGATCATGACCTGAGCTGAAGGCAGAGGCTTTAAACCACTGAGCCACCCAGGTGCCCCGAGGCTAAAATTCTTAATGCGTGAGGCCAAGAGGTGAGAAGCTTTTATTCTCCAAACAGGCCCCACTCAGAGGACTGAGGTGTTACACGGGCCACAGCACGCTGAGAATAGTGCAGTCCTGGTAGCCCTTGCCCCAGTCTGACCACAGGACAGAGGTTCCAAATACAAGCAGTAAGCCTAAAAGACCAGAGGCTACTGCCCCACCCAGGGGCCAGAACAGTGGCTCCAAAACCTTTCCCAAGGAGGAGAAGCAGCCCAGAAGGAAAAGAGCTCCTAAGCTTTCCCCCAAAGCTCTCTGTTTATTTGAAACAGAGTGTGGGAAAATTCAGGTCTAAGAGAGCTTTCAAAAACAATGGCTCCTCCAAATGAAGAACAAGGAACAAAACCATAGGCCAACGATTTCACCAGAGAGAACCAGGGACAGAGGCAGCTAAGAAGAGGCCTCTCGGGGAAGAGGCGGCTAAAGAATATTCCCACCTGAATTGAATCAGATCAGAGTGTGGCACAATTTATGCAACCAGGGCATTGTTGAAAACAATTAAAAAATAAATGGGCAATTAGTGGAGCCCAACAGGTGAGTGTCACAACTAATGAGGTAGACAGCTTTGCAGAGAGATCAGAGGAGGAGACAAAGAGAGCCCTGCGGAAATGCCTGTCATTGCAGAGTGAGTGTGTCTAAGTCCACCCAAATCTCCACTGACTGGGAAGTCACAATGAAGGCTGCATACTTCGGGGTAAACAGACTTAACTAAAATAGCCACAACACTAGACAATTAAATAAGCAAATAACAACAAAGACAAGCACCAGGGAGGAGGGGTAGAAAGGGGATCTGAATGCAGAGTGCTACAAAATACTACCTGACTGCCCAATATCTTAAAAACAAAACAAAACAAAAAAACAACGGGGATATTCAAAGAAGCAGGAACATGTGACTCAGTTACAGGAACAAAGACAAGCAATAGAAACTGCCTGTGAAAGGGCCACTATATTGGATTTAACAGAAAAAAAAAAAAAAGTCTTCAAATCAGCCAATACTAATATGTTCTGAGAATGAAGGAAATCATGCTTAAAGAAGCAAAAGAAGCTATGATGACATTTCTCATGAAACAGAGACCATCCATAAAGAGATACAAGTTACAAAAAGAACCCGATGGATAATTTGGAGTTAAAAGGACATTGACCAAACCAAAGGTTTACTACAGGGGCTCAATTATAGATGGGAGTTGGCGGAAGGAAACACAACATTGAGAACAGATTACGCAATGCTGAGAACAGAGAGAAAAAAGAATGAAGTAAAATGAACAGAGTGTCTTAAAAGCGTGAGATACCTTTAAAGGCACCAACCTACAAGTAATAAGATGACCAAAAGGAGAGGCCAAAAAAGGGAGTAGAAAAAATATTCAAAGAAATCATGACTAAAATTTTCGAAAAATGTTAATCTACACATGCAGGAAGGTCAAAGAATTCCAAGTACTATCCATAGGAAGAGATCTGTACCCTGACACATCATAGTAAAAATGCTGAGGGCTGACATCAAAGAGAACATCTTGAGAGCAATAAGAGAAATCATCACTTACAAGGTAAACTCACTAAGATTCATAGCCCATGTCTTATTAGGGAAAAAAAAAACAACGAGGAGTCCAGAATATATCATATGGGATGATATATTCAAACTGCTGAACAGAAAACACAAAAAGTCAACTAAAAATCTTCTATCCTGTAAAACTACCTTTCAAAAACAAAAGCAAAATAAAAACTCCCAGATAAACAAATCTGAGAGAATTCACATGCTGGCAGCCTCTTTGTAAGGAATTTCTTCAGGCCAAAAGGAAGCAAGCCTAGATGTGAATTTAAATACCCATTTAAAAAAAAAAAAACACTGTTAAAGGTAATTATATACTTATAGAACAAAGTATAAATGCATATTTTTTCTTCTCTGTTTTAAAAAGCAGTTTGAGGGGTGGCTCAGTGGGTTAAGCATCTGTGTTCAGCCCAGGTCATGATCCCGGAGTCCTGAGATCCAGTCCTGTGTAGCCTGCTTCTCCCTCTTCCCACTCATGCTCTCTCTAACTCTCTCTCTCTCTCAACTAAATAAATAAAATCTTTAAAATTTTTTTAATTTAAAAAATAAGTAAAAAGCGGTTTTATAAGTCAATATGCATATAATCAGTTGGCTAGGCATCTAATATCAGAAATGTAATACATTTGACAATAACAGCACAAAGGAGGTCAGTGGGAGCAGAGTTGTATTTGACTAAGCAAATGACCTAAGATGGTAGTTCAAACCCACAGGAAGAAATGAATAGAACTACACATGGCTTAATAACTGTAAATATATACTTGCTCACTTTTCTCAACTTCCTTAGTAGACATACATTCATACATTGCTTATATAAGTTACTATAACAAGAAATGTTTGTAACAAGCATGTACTAAAATATGTATAACAATAATATCACAAAAAGGTGAAAGAAGGAATAGAGCTTCATAAAAGTAACATTCCAATATATCCCAGGAATGAATATAAACCTGGGGTAGGTTCTGGTAAGATAAAACACTATGGTATGGCCAAGAGAGAGAATCAATAAATAACTTTAAAAATAATTAAATAACACTAGAAAATGCTTGCTTGAGGAAAAACCAAGCAAGAATAAAGAAACAGGAATTAAGCAGCATTATTAAAGCAGGAATGAAGAAATAAAAAAGTTTTGAGACATATAAAAAACAAAAGGCAAAATGCAGACATTCATCCGTATCAATAATAACATCAGATGTGAGTGGACTGGACAATCCGATCAAGCATCAGAGATTGTGAGACTGAATAAAAAAGAGAGAGATCCAGTCACATGCTGTCTACAAGAGACACAGTTCAGATTTGAAGGTACAAATAGGTTAAAAGAAAAAGGATGGTAAAACCTGCATCATGCAAGCAGTAATCCTAAAAAGCTGTGGTGGCTATGCTAATATCAGGGGGAAAAGACTCTATTTAAAAAAAAAAAGATTTTATCTATTTCTTTGACAGAGAGAGAAAGACAGAGAGAGCACAAGCAGACGGAGCGGCTGGCGGAGGTAGAGGGAGAAGCAGGCTCCCTGCTTAGCAGAGAGCCTGATGTGCAGTTCCATTCCAGAACTCTGGGATCATGACCCAAGCCAAAGGCAGAAGCTTAACAGACTCAGCCACCCATGCGTCCCAGGAGAAAAGATTTTAAAGAAAAAAAATACTACTATAAATAAAGGGAATTGTTTTATAACTAAAAAAGGTCAATCATAGGGAAGTTATAACAATTGTAAACATACATGCAGCTAAAAACAGAACCTGAGAGGGGCACCGGGGTGGCTCAGTAGGTTAAGTGTCAGACTCTTGCTTTCAGTTCAAGTCATGATCTCCAGCCCTGAGGTGGAGCCTGGGGTAGGAGGATTAATAAAGGAGCACCACAAGGCACCTGGGTGGCTTGGTGGGTCCTGGGATCCAGCCCAGTGTCAGGCTCCCTGTTCAGCGGGGAGTCCGCTTCTCTTCTCCCTCTGCCCTTCCCCGTTTCTAGTGCATTTTCTCTCTCTCTCCAATAAACACAATCTTAAAAAAAAAAATTAAAAAATAAAGGAGCACCACTCATTGCGGAGTCCCCTGCCCTCCGGCTTCCTCTCCCTCTGTCCCTCCCCCTGCTGGCTTGCTCCTGCTCTCTAAAATAAATAAATGCATCTTTTTTAAAAAAATTAAAAAAAAAAACCAGAGCCCCAAAATGTGTAAAGCAAAGGCTGACAGCTAAGGCCAGCCAGGCAAGCAGAAGCAGTACCTGTAGGTGGTGAAAACTCTATTCATATCTAGTAATGAGATTGAAGCAGTGATCAAAAACCTCCCAAAAAACAAGAGCCCAGGACCTGACGGATTCCCTGGGGAATTCTACCAAACTTTCAAAGAAGAAATAACACCAATTCTCCTGAAGCTGTTCCAAAAAATCGAAGCAGAAGGAAAACTTCCAGACTCTTTTTATGAAGCCAGCATTACCCTGATCCCCAAACCAGGCAAAGACCCTACCAAAAAGGAGAATTTCAGACCAATATCACTGATAAACATGGATGCAAAGATTCTCAACAAGATCCTAGCAAACAGGATCCAGCAGCACATTAAAAAGATTATCCACCATGACCAGGTGGGATTCATCCCTGGGTTGCAAGGTTGGTTCAACATTCGGAAATCAATCAATCTGATAGAACAAATCAAGAAGAGAAGAGAGAAGAACCACATCGTCCTCTCAATTGATGCAGAAAAAGCATTTGACAAAATCCAGCATCCGTTCCTGATGAAAACGCTTCAAAGTATAGGGATAGAGGGAACATTCCTGAACTTCATAAAATCTATCTATGAAAGACCCACAGTAAATATCATCTTCAATGGGAAAAAGCTTGCAGCCTTCCCGTTGAGATCAGGAACACGACAAGGATGCCCACTCTCACCACTCTTGTTCAACATCGTACTAGAAGTCCTAGCAACGCCTATCAGACAACAAAGAGAAAAAAAAGGTATCCAAATTGGCGATGAAGAAGTCAAACTCTCTCTCTTCGCAGATGACATGATTCTTTATATGGAAAACCCCAAAGACTCCACCCCCAAACTACTAGAACTCATACAGCAATTCAGTAACGTGGCAGGATACAAAGTCAATGTACAGAAATCAGTGGCTTTCTTATACACTAACAATGAAAATACAGAAAGGGAAATTAGAGAATCGATTCCATTTACGATAGCACCAAGAACCATAAGATACCTGGGAATAAACCTAACCAAAGAGGTAAAGGATCTGTACTCGAGGAACTACAGAACACTCATGAAAGAAATTGAAGAAGACACAAAAAGATGGAAGACCGTTCCATGCTCTTGGATTGGAAGAATAAACATTGTTAAAATGTCTATACTGCCTAGAGCAATCTATACTTTTAATGCCATTCTGAAAACTCTATTCAAATGATGGAGGCTCCATGTGGCAGAAGACAGTGGGAGCCCACACAGAGTTTGACCACATGATGGCGATCTAAAAGGACATCAATGAGAAGAGGAGCCCAATTCCTGTACTTATATTTAAGTGACAAACATGGTCAAAAGCTTGAGGGACACATATTATGATTGCTTGTGTAAGGAAGCTTGACCTTCATATGTCACCATTTGGGGCTTTTGCAAAGGAAGTCTTTTTGCAATTGGTGACAATGCATTTGGGGAAAATCCCCTTCATCTTTTTCCTCCCCTAAACCCAATATCCTTTGATTAGATTGTGATTACAGAGCCTTGGACATTTTGTACTAACGAATCCTCTCCGCCCCCTTCACCTCCTGACCCTACTTGCACTGCTGTGGGTTTTTTTTTTTTTTAAAGCAAAACCAAGAGTAAACTCCTGTCCCTGTCCCTCCAAGCATATATTCTGTGAGATAACTGTGCGTGCCACAAAGTGTTAATCCTAGGGTCTTATTTCACATAGTATTCACATATTTGTTCCTTTAATTGGTGTTAGATGACATAAGTGATTTTAAAAAGGCAAGATATTTTCAGAATTTGAAAAAGTAAATGGAAACTTATCTCCAGTCAAATAAAGTACCAGTCCAGAATTAGTAAGGAGAACACTATTCAAGGGATCATGGTATCGAAGAGGGGTGGGGAGAGGCACTGTAGTAACACAGAGAGTACTCTGACCGTCAGATCAGCAAGCAGCTCAAGAGTTAGGCCCAAAGGTTCCTTCCTTTATAGAGAGGACCCAGAGAACCTAGGGTGGAGGGATGGAATGAACGGGTGGTGTGAACAGACAGTGAATCAAGGAGTGCATCACCCTGAAGCCAGCCTACTCTCAGAAGGGGCTGTGTGCTGGCACCTACTGCCAGTGGGTCAAAGCTCAGAAACCCAGGGAAAGGACAGAACCTTAAGCAGAGTCTGACTAACAAGTATTTTTGCTCCAGGTGTTCAGTAAACACAAGTAGTTCAGCTAATCATTTATGAGTTGAGGAATGGGAGTTCGGAGGGACCATGCCTGGTTTTGTCACAGCAAACAAGAGGGCAGCTGTGAATCTCACCCGAGTCATACGGGGAAGGAAGACTCCTTGCCGCAAGCGGTTTCCTGGAACACAAACTGGGGAGATCTCTTAACCTTCACCGCTTTCCAGGATCACAGGACAGCAGCAAAGGCCAACGTCGTCAGTCCGCACCAAATCCTACACACCGATGTCTATAGCACCTTTACTCGTAATTGCAAAACAGGGAGCAGTCAAGATGTGCATCAGAGGTGAATGAATAAATGATCTGGCTGCATTCATACGGTGGACTACTATTTGGCAAAACAAAGGAATGATCTTTCAGGCCACGGAGAGATATGGATGAATCCTAAATTCCTGTTGCTAAGTTGAAGAAGCCAGTCTGGAATGGTTATATAAATGTGTGTGTGTGTGTGTGTGTGTGTGTGTGTGTATGAAATATACGTACATATATATACACATATACATACACCCTTATATATACACATACAAACCCATATCTATACATACATATCTATACGTGTGTGTGTGTGTATTCTCTGTATGATCCAATTATAAAAATTGTGGAAAAGGCAAAAGTAGAGAGAGCACAATGGTAAATAGGTAAATACCTTGAATAGATCAAGGACAGTTTCTATTTCAGTGCCTTGTGATAATGTAATGGTGAGTACCTGAGACTGTGCATTTGTCGTTATCCACAGTAATTTGCTGCACAAAACCTAAAACTTCATGTATGCACAAGGTACACATATTATTAAGGGTATCAGGGGATATCAGGATGAAATAGAGAATGTAATAAGGGAATCTCACCACAATCATACATAGAAAAGCTACACTAACACAGGGAAGTAAACAGGGCTGACCTGAATACCTTTGCAAATAAAGGAAGTCTATAAGGCTAAAAAGAAAAAGAATTACACATACAATGTACTCTAGCGGAGAAATTTGTTGTCTATGGTTGTACAGTGTAAGAACACTGATACCATTATGCATGTGTACCGGAACTGGACCCGTCATTGAGTGGTTGGTGGATGGTGGGGGACAGATTTCTTCCTACTAGAGTGGGAGGTTGCAGATACTGAGGGGCAGAGGTGAAAATGATCCATTTAATAATAAATTAGAGTTGGAGACATCACCCTGTATTTATATTTAGTTTAATACCAGGACTGATGTTTATGTATAGACATTTGTATAGAAATGTACGTATATATGAGTTAATATGCACACATGTATTTCTTTGTCTTGTCAGCTGCGAGCACCTAGCAGCCGCTTCATCCAAACAGCAATGAGGACACACAGTGCACAGACATTGGTTTTTAATACCTCCTCCTAACAAAAGGAAATAGTGTTCCTTGGAGAATTGGCTGGTTCTAGGATTATGAAAATAGGAAAGATGAGGCTGGAAAACATGCAACATGGAAATGTGTAAGATGAGTGTGAAAACAAGGGATTGTTGGGGCACCTGGGTGGCTCAGTGGGTTAAAGCCTCTGCCTTCGCTCAGGTCATGATCCCAGGGTCCTGGGATCGAGCCCCGCATCGGGCTCTCTGCTCCGCGGGGAGCCTGCTTCCTCCTCTCTCTCTGCCTGCCTCTCTGCCTAGTTGTGATTTCTCTCTGTCGGATAAATAAAATATTAAAAAAAAAAAAACAAAAAAAAAACCCAAGGGATTGTTAAAAAAGCAAATCCCATATAATGGGAGTATATCAAAGGGAATTGGGAGCCACATGACAGAGCTCACAATGACCAAAACCGGAACAATTTGGGAAAAAGAAGAAATAAGAAAATATTGGCTTTTTATCCAATATTATTTAAAAATCCAAGAGAACATTATGAGATAAATAGATGTTCCATGTTGAAGAATTCCAAACAATTGATACATATACTCTTTCCTTATGTAAAGTATGCATAACTCTCCATCAGTTAAGGTGATCTGTTCTTAATGACTTCCAGAGATTAGAGTGTGGAAAGGGGTAAAAAGAGTAACTTTACACTTGGAGAAACTCAGGAAACACAACTATAACCGAGAGATAAAGGTCTGCTTCACCAATCATAACTTACATTCATATTATATACTCTTATATAGTCATATACATGACTATGAGCTGTCATATGATAGGCTGGATGGGCTCTCATAACACAGAATGAACATGAGACAAAACTTAAGAACAAAACAAAGACTTCAGCCTTTCTGTCTCTGAGGTACCACCAGCAAGGTGGCCCCAGAGGGACAAGATAAACCAAGCAGATAAAGATACCACCACAGAGGCTCCAAAAATTAAATTTTCATAAGAACTAGAACCTCAGAGAGGAGGTAAGGAGCTGATATACCTAAAAAGCCTGGCTCCCTTTTCTAAAAAAAAATATTGAAATAGGCTCCAGAGACTCAGATGGCCAAAGGATCGAAGATACAATAGAAAGTAATCACTACGGTGATAAAGGAAATTTTCAAATTTTAATGTCTGTAAACCCTGCTCCTGAGCCCCCAGGAGAGGTATAATTTAACTTTTACCAAGGTCAGAATGACTACAAAGCATGGACTCTATTTCTGTCCCCAGGGGACATTGTACATCTGCTTCATTAGCAAAGAACCTAACAGAAACATTGCAAATTAAAGAGTGAAAAATCTCCCTAAATTCCATTCCCAAAATCTGAAGCCTGTAACCTGGCACATACTAAAAGCATAAGATGAAGTTTACAACTTTCTGAAACGCCCTTTTTCATGATGATTTGTGGCCTATTTTTTGTAACAAAAATCAAAATAAAAACCTGTATTAAACATTCCTTCTTTGGAGGAATGTCTTCTTTGTGGAGATTGTGTATCCCATGCACCTGTCCTCACTTGGGCTCCAAAACAATTCTCTTCCTCTATTTCTTTTAAAAGAAATTGTACAAGGTTTGTTCATTTTTTCGTTGACAGTTCTTGGTGTACTCAGCAGAGCAACTTGCCTGAGAACACCTGGAGGTCCTTTGGAACTCAGCCCTTAATATCAGCATGGGCACATTGTGCCCCTCTGGCTTCTGGGCACCTGACAGGTGTATCTGGTAAGTTCTCCTGATACCGGGACCTCCTCGGTTTGAGTTGATAGTCCTGACGTGCATTCAAGATGTTAAAGGTTACCAGTGGGAATAACATGGCGGGTGGGGGGTAGTTGGTGAATCGGTTGCTGTAATTTGGCATTATACTAATTGAAGTTATTAATATAGGGGTTGAATGAATTTATTGGCTAGAAATATGAGAGGCTGAGTCACTTAGCTCCAAAGAGAAGGGACACTTGCTCCTTCTGGCCAAATGGCTCTCCCAGGTGAATGAAAGTCTAGCCTAAGTGTCTGATGATATTCTTCAAGCCCTGTAGGGCTCCCACAGGAATTTCCCAGCTCATGAGGTAATGAACAACTGGCTCCTCCAGGGACACACACATAAGCATTGACCATCCCTGTGAGTGCTCCTAGTACCCTCAGTGCTCTGAGACCCCACTGGGAGAAACCAAGACACACATGAGACTGTATCATGGCCATTCGGCAGTGATACTCCCAAGCAGCACCCTCTTGATCCACCAAAATTCATATCCTAGGACCTTATTCAAGCCTTACTCTAAAAATAAAACTGAAACTAAAAGAAACTAAAAGAAACCAGCGCTTCAAAGAACCCCAGGAATACCAACAACCACCCACGGGAAACCCTGGCAGGCTGTGTGTATAGCACATAGAAGCCTAGACTAGCAAGTGCCCACTTAAATGGGAAAATTTCAGGATAGCCTCGAGTCTCAGATGGCCCAAATCAGTTCTTTTTTTTTTATTTCTTTCCAGCATAACAGAATTCATTGTTTTTGCACCACACCCAATGCTCCATGCAATACGTGCCCTCCTTAATACCAAATGGGTTCTGTTGACACGTATGAATTCTTTTCTTGGGCACACAACTAGAGAACGCTAGCTACAAGACTAACAAGACACCAGCAAGCCATTTGGTTCAGTCAATGAAGCCCCTGGCTTTTTGGCAAGGAACCTATGATCACAGAACTACTCTGACTTCATCTTGTTTGTTTGTTGCTGCAGCTTTGGGTATCTTTGCACAAAACCGGCATGTTCTAACTGGAAATGGAAAATTACCAAGTAATGGATCCATAAATTATAATGCTCTCTTACAATTGATTTGTGTCAATAAAAGGGGGATACTTGGAAATTGGGTCTTTAGTGTCCCCTCCACAAATATTAATGAAACATAGACTAAATTCTGTTTGCATCCTGTGTGTATGTGTCCACCTGTGTTATAAACATGAGATATTTTCTCTACCTCCAGATGGTACTGCTAAAATTAATTTGTAAAAGAGCTCTATTTAGTCAGTTTAAAGGCAAGTGCCTGTAAAAATGGGCATTCTAAAACTCAAAAGGATAAAAGCTAATCCAAATGTTTTTCAAGTTCACGTGTTCCGAGATAACATTCCCTACATTCAGACTTTTATGGTACTCCATGCTAAAGATGCATCACAGGAAGGGCCCTGCTCAATGGCCCAAAGAGACGAAGATGAACAGAATTTAAGGCACTTGGTCCCCTTTCCAGTGGTCAGAATGATGAGGAAGAAGAGGAGGAAGGCGGGAAGACTTTAGAAATCCTAAATCCAGCCCCTGCTCTCTGTGCACCAACATCACAAATGGTGCCCAACCCATTGCCTGCTCCTCTGTCTCTTCCAGAGCGCTCAAAGGCAACCAGACAGGAGGTGGAGATTTTTAAAAAGTTGTGAGTCCCTAATTTTAAATCTGCCTCCAGCCTTGGCCTGGGGCACCCTGCGCCCTGTGCCTCTGCCTCCCACTGTTCCTGCACCACACCTGGGCTGCTCCCACAGCCAGCTCATATGTCATTTTTGGTGCCTCTAGGGTCATCAGCTCTTGCTCCCCCAACCATCACTATCAAGGAGCAAAAAGCACCCCCATCTATTGGGCCACCTCCTTATGAGGTTCAAATGGAAGCACCTCCCAAATCAACATGAAGGAGCCCAAGGTCTCCCCTGGACTTAAACCACTCTCTTTAGACCTCTCCACAGGAGCCCCAAATAAAGTTGACCGGTGGGGGGTTAAGGACATTGGGGAGGGTATGTGCTATCGTGAGTGCTGTGAAGTGTGTAAACCTGGAGATTGACAGACCTGTACCCCTGGGGATAAAAATACATTATATGTTTATTAAAAAAAATTGGAAGGGGAGGCGAACCATAAGAGACTATGGACTCTGAAAAACAACCTGAGGGTTTTGAAGGGGCAGGGGTGGGAGGTTGGGGGAACCAGGTGGTGGGTAATAGGGAGGGCACGTACTGCATGGAGCACTGGGTGTTGTGCAAAAACAATGAATACTGTTACGCTGAAAAAAAAAATAAATTAAATATGATACTTCAAAAAAAAATTGACCAGTGGGGAACAGGTTGATTTTTTTCTTTTTAGTGGATACAGGTGCAACATATTTTATGCTAAAGTTAATTGAAGGTTGTTGATTTGATTAAAATAAACTTCTCCTTAGTGTTATCAACTTCAAATATAGTACAGATAGCCAACTTCTGTTCTACCTGAATTTATCAGTTAAGTTCATGGTATCTCTGTTGCAACCTACCAGCAGAGGGGACTTAAAATAATGGTTGAGGGGCACCTGGGCACAGTTGGCTGAGTGCCCGACTTTTGATTCTGGGTCAGGTAATGATTTCAGGGTGAGACTGAATCCCGTGTCAGGCTCCACACGGGGCATGGAGCCTGCTTAAGGTTCTCTCTCTCTCTCTCTCTCTCTACCTCCTCTATCTCCCTCCCTAAAAATTTTTTTTTTAATTTTAAAAAAGAATGGTTCATTTTGTCTGTCTCATGAAATTTTTATGGGTAATTGTTAAGGACAAATAAGTTAAATAATAAAAACATGTATAGATGAACATTTAAATAGCTCCCAAAAGTCACTGGTAACCTAAAACTTGAAGTTAAATCATTGGATATCTCAGTCTTTTCCCAGTTAAAAAAAATACCAAAGTTTTGACTTGAATTCCAGTTAGCATGCAGTTAGTATTAGCCTCAGGTGTACAACATAGTGATTCTACACTTCCTTATAACAGCCGGTGCTCATCACAAGTGCACTCCTTTTTTTTTCGTTAAAGATTTTATTTATTTATTTGACAGAGAGAGATCACAAGTAGGCATAGAAGCAGGCAGAGGGAGAGGGGGAAGCAGGCTCCCTTCTGAGCAGAGATCCCGATGGGGGGCTCTCTCCCAGGACCCTGAGACCATGACCTGAGCCGAAGGCAGAGGCTTAACCCACTGAGCCACCCAGGCACTCCCTATCCCCATCATGTATTTAGCCCTCCTCCCTGAACAACCTCTCCTCTGGTAACCATCAGTTTGTTCTCTATAGTTAGGAGTCTGTTTCTTGGTTTCTCTCTCTCTCTTTTTAACTTTGCTCACTTGTTTTGTTTCTTAAAATTCACAGTATGAGTGAACTCATGTGGTATTTGTCTTTCTCTGACTGACTTATTTTGCTTTTGTCTTCCTATTGCAGAGGAACTAGATATTGGGTCTGTTGGCAAACATGCTTTGTGCCTTATTGGAAGACTCTTCTATGAAAATAAAGACATTTTGAGATATTACAAAATATATTCACAATTTTTCCAATCTAAAGAATTCTAGTGGAGTAATTCTCAATTTGTCATTAGTTATTTTTCACAGGAGACTAAGACTCCTAAGAATTAAAGTTCTGATAAATATGATTGAGACTGCTGGAAAATGATAAAGAAAGCAACTTTGTATGTAGGAAAGAAGGAGATATGCAAGAAAGGGATAAAGAATGAGAATACATTTTGCTGACAGAAATGAAAATAATTTTGTCCTAAAATGAGACTGGTTATTTAGAGAGGGAAAGTTTAGGATGAAATCTAAAAGAAACTACAACAGTTTTGTGAAGGGGAATCTTTGGAAAAGCATTTTTTGTGTGTCCAGGTCTGAAATCAGATTAGAATAAGTGAGTTTTAAAAGCACACTAATATAAAATTGAATTTAGGCTTTTCTCTGTGTTAAAAAAGACAAGTCTTTCTTGGATTGTTGGTCTGCTATTAATAAGAGAGTATAAACAAGGTTTTATTCCCTATTTGCCCAGAAAAATGAGGTTTCCACATTTGGCTTTGTCAGCTCTTTAATTACTTAATACAACTAAATTTTCTCAATATTAAAGGAGCTAATTTTTGCTAACAGCTATTCCGTAAAATCTCATGGAAACCTTGGTTAAACAGATAACTGAATATCAGGTTTTAGAATAATCTATGATCCTATGTAAGCACATGCTTTAAAACATTCTGAGGCTTTTTAAAAATCCGACTCCCCAGGGGCATCTGGGTGTCTCAGATGGTTAAGCATCTGCCTTTGGCTCAGGTCATGGCCTCAGACTCCTGGGATCCAGCCCTGCATTGGGCTCCCGGCTCAGCAGGGTGTCTGCTCTCCCCTCTGCCTCTCTCCCCTGCTCATGCTCTCTCTCTCTCTCTTTCTCTCTCTCAAATGAATAATAAAATGTTTTAAAAAATCCAACGTCCCAGCAATTCAAATCCTAAATGAAGTCTTTTTGAATAAGTAGGCTTGTTTATTTAATATGTTAAGTAATACGGGAAGCAACATCAAACAAATGATGATAAACTTTCTGAGGTTATCGTTGTGGGTAAATGCTATATCTGTTCTAAAACCGTATAAAATTCCTAAGGTTTTAATATGTTCTGGTATAATGTCATCACTTAAACTTCTAATTATTAGAATGTTGTGTGTCACAAAAATAACCACATTTCCTTGTCGACTGCATTGTAATGAACTCTCATCAGTCTCATCAAACCATGTCCATTTTTGAGTCTTTTGTCATCTACAGTTATTGTTCTGATGCTCTGGAAAAATATGTTTCAGCTTCAAGGAGATTCATGAGAAGGACTTTTGACAAATACAAATCCCTGACCCCCTTAAGATCATAAAAGTAAACTGAGTAAGGATTTCCAAAGCTAAAAGGAAATCTGCATCCAAACAGAACAAAAATTAATAACGGGGAACCAAATGAATTAAGGAAGATGAGGTTTTCATGACTCTTGTTTGAAAATATTGCTGGTTCTCTAATGTTTGCTCTTCCAGGTTTCAGGAAACTTTTTCTCTTAAGGGATCTATGACTCACAAATTTTGGTAAAATATTTCTTTATGTGAACAAATTGAAGCCTTTTTCTTTTCTCCCTACCTGAGCCCTCCAGAATTCAGAAACTCTCGGTGAGTGTTCTTTCTTTCATGGCAATTGTAATTATTTACACAAGCTCGAAAAAAATCTGTTCTCCTTATAACAGGACACCATCGGTAACTTTGGTTATATTACCAAGGCTTTGACTGGAATGTCGTATTTGAGAGGCATGCATAGACTCAGATAGGACAAGGCAGTTTTAAGGAACCCAGGTTGACTTTATGGAGCTGGTAGAGTCCCTTGGAAATGTCAGCCTGACGCCTTGCTCACAGAGTCCCCAGCAGCCTTACCAGCCCTACAGACTGAAGCTAGACGACGGCATGTAACCTTCAGAGAAATTGCAACAACCCCTCATATATGGACAATTGCTGTGCCTGCTGCTCAATGAGTCACTCAAAAGAATCACAAGAAACATTTGAACTACAAACCCAAAAAGTCCATCAGATTGCCACTACCTGCTCCCCCTCCATCTGAGGCTGCTTCAAGCCTCACATCTAAAATCTTCTCACTGGCAGCATGAAGAAATTAGGCACTGGGTTTATAATTTGCTCCAACCATTAACCTCTGTTTTCCTTTTGTTTCCATCAAAATGCCTCTTATGGATTACCTGATCGCTTGCTAACTAAGGCGGAGTCTATGTGATGGCTGACATCCCTTGCTGCGCCTCTATTAACTCCTTCTGGGAGGGAAATAGCAATCCACACTGATAAAATCAGGCCACAAGCCACTTGGCTACAAGAAGTCCTTCACCACCACACCTCCTTCCCAGGGTGGACCAGAACTAATTTACTGATCTATTGTCTTGGAGACCCATGGATATCAGATCAGTTTTAGAGGGGATAGTGAGTTTAACTCTACTGTCACTTTTCCTTAAAATATACTTGGGGATAAAATTAATGATGTCATGTAGTACCAAAGAATGTCACAAACTATCCAAGCTTTCAGATAAGGAACTCTCTGATAGTTCGTTCCCCTCAATTAGCACAAGGGACAAAAGGTTGTGTCCTGCACCATGCCAAATCCTTCCATCCCAAAGCCCCTACTGCACCCTAGATCAGTTTGAAGCAGTTACAAATGATGGGCCTCCTTCAATGTTTCATAAAAATAGGATGAATGATTGACAATGGGACATTATAACTGAAGAGAAGTTAGCATGTATTCCACGTTGCTTATGTTTCCCTTGCTGTGACCTATAGAATAATAGTTTCTGCTTGGCCCTACACATAGGCATATCACAATATTATTTGCAAAAACTTTGCACTTCACGCAAAAGCTACCTCACCTGAGGACTTAATGAAGTACCTAGGGTGTTTATTCTCTCAATTCTTCAAGATTGAGGAACAGGGGGGCACCTGGGTGGCTCAGTGGGTTAAGCTGCTGCCTTCGGCTCAGGTCATGGTCTCAGGGTCCTGGGATCGAGCCCCGCGTCAGGCTCTCTGCTCTGCAGGGAGCCTGCTTCCTCCTCTCTCTCTCTGCCTGCCTCTCTGCCTACTTGTGACCTCTCTCTCTGTCAAATAAATAAATAAAATATTTAAAAAAAAAAAGATTGAGGAACGGGGGGCGCCTGGGTGGCTCAGTGGGTTAAGCCGCTGCCTTCGGCTCAGGTCATGATCCCAGGGTCCTGGGATCGAGTCCTGCATCGGGCTCTCTGCTCAACGGGAGCCTGCTTCTACCCTGCTCCCTCTCTCTCTGCCTGCCTCTCTGCCTACTTGTGAGCTCTGTCTGTCAAATAAATAAATAAAATCTTTAAAAAAAAAAGATTGAGGAACGGTCACCAATCAGGGGGGACTTGAAACCATGTCCCACAGGGTTAATGAAGTTAAAACTAACAAAAATTTGGGGCACCTGGGTGGCTCAGTCAGTTAAGCGTCTGCCTTTGTGTTGGGTCATGATCTCAGGGTCCTGGGATTCAGCCCCTTGTAGGGCTCTCTGCTTAGTGGGGAACCTGCTTCTCCTTTTCCCTTTGCCGGCTACTTTGCCTGCTTGTGCGCTCTCTCTCTCTCTCTCTCTCTGTCAAATAAATAAATAAATATTTTTAAAAATTAACAAAAATTAAGAACTTGTTTTTCAGATAACTGTTTCCCCCTAATCAGTTCTCATGTCTTTTCAGATCCCACTAACAAACTCACTGTACTTTAACATTTAGCAAGGTCAGAATGACTTCAAAGGATTCTATTTCTGCCCTAAATACACAGTGTACATCTGTGTTATTAGCAAAAAACCTAAGAAAAACATTTCAAACTAAAGATAAAATTAAAAAAAAACCCTAAGTTCCCATACCTCCAAAGCCAGCAACCTCCCACATACAAAAGGTATTAAGATAAAGTTTGTAATTTTCTGGAATGCCTTTTGTCATGATGATTTGTAACTTTTGATATAACCAAAAACGTATAAATCCTGTATTAAACATTCCTCTTCTGGAGCACTCTCTTCTTTCTGAATATTGTGTATCTTGAGTAGCTAGCTCTGGTCACTTCGGTTCGAATAAAACTCTTTTCCTACTTCTTTTAGAAATGTAAAAGGTTTGTTCATTTTCTGTGGACAATACCAAGAACCATGAAAATCATAATTCGAATGAGAAAAGATAAGCAAGTAGCACTAACATAGAGATGAATCAAATGTTCAATGATCTGACACATATTTTAGAACAACCATTATAAAAATGTTTCAGTAAGCAATTATAATTTACCTTGAGCCAGATGAAAAAAAACAGAAATTTCAGAGACAAATAGAAGTTATTACAAAAAAAAAAAAAAAAAGAAAGAAAAGAAAACTATGGAACTGAAAAAAAAAGAACAACAACAAAAATTTTGAAACACTGCTGGATGGGCTCAAAAGTAGAGTGGAGATTGTAGAAATTAGCATTACTCTAGTTGAGCACTGATCAATCAAATTTACCCCATTTGAGCAAAAGAGAAATAATTGACTGAAAAAAAGAGAGCAGATCCTTCCTCAGAGAATTTTAGGACAATAACAAATTTTCCAAAATTCCATATGGTCAAAGTTCCAGAAAAAGTAAGTGGAACTGAAAACTTATAATAAGAAATGATAAGTTAAAATGTCAAAACCTGGTGAAAAAAATAAACCTAGAGAGTCTCAAAAATAAGTGAACCACATATATGACAAACCCAAAGAAATCTATGCCAAAACACATCAGAGTCAATCTTTTATAACTAAAAACAAAAACATTGTTAGCAGTTAGAACAAAATGATACATAGATTACAGATGAACACCTATATTTGAGATGATAAATTTCTCATCTGGCTAATGAGGGGTATTAAGTATCCTGGTATTTTTTAAGTGTTCAACACAGTGCTGTGAACCATGAGTTTTGTATCCAGCAATACTATATTTAATGAATGAAGGAGAAAACATAACATTCTCAGGCAAGGAAAATGAAGAGAATTTGTTAGTGGCAGATCTATGCTGAGAGAATATTTAAAATATGTGCTTAAAACAGAAATGATAAAGGGAGATTTCTAGGAGCATCAGAAAGAAAGTATAATAGGGAAAAAAAAGAAAACGTAGGAGAAAGAACATGCATATGGGACATCCAATAGACTCATAAGTTGGAGAAATCACATTATGTGATTACAACAAATCATAAAAGCATCTGATAACTATGCAACTTTGTTTAAAAGTAGGAAAAGTAAAGGAACCTAAATAGGATCGAGGTTCCCACACTTCAGGGAAACGATGAAACTTGTTACCAGTAGACTGTGATAAGTCACATACACATATTGTAAATTCCACAGCAGCCAATGAGAAAATTTTAGAAAGCAAAACATTAAAAAACACTAAAAAAAAAAAATCACGACGGAATCCTATAGTGCTTAAAGTAAGGCACAGAAGGCAAGAAATAAGGGATGGTTGAATGAGATATATAGGAAACAAAAGAAAACAAATACTAAATCGGTAGCGATAAACACTAGCATATCAACGATTAACCTAAAATAAACTATGTGAATTAAAAGGCAAATATTGGCAGTAGCAGAAAGACACACAGCTAACCACACAGTGTTTATATTAAAGTCACTTCAGAACAGAAAGAATCAAGGTAGAACTAGAAGCTACTGGAATATTCTATTTGTATATGGCTAAGAGCTTACAAAGATATCACAAACTCAATACTTAAAAAAGCCACGCAGGTTAAGGTTACCTAGGCTAGATGGGGAACATAATGAACTAAGAATACATGTCCTATCTAAAAGGGAAGGGAGAGAGCAGTTCATCAACTCCACGCAATTGTTGACAAGGGGGAGAACTGGTTCAGTATCTTCTGATTATTCTAGAGAAGTTCTAATACTGAGTTTTAATTAAAATTTGATTTTGAAAAGAAACACAAAAAATCAAGTATTAAAAATACTTGGTTAGGAATATATTCTAAAATGTTGCTTCACAAAATTACAGAATTTTACAGAATAAATACAGTTGAGTTTCTCAAAAAACAGGCATGTCCAGGGTAAAAATATTGAATTCTATTGTCCCTCTCCCTTCAGCCTATTTTCAAGCTACTTGTATCACATCAGGGATATGAAACAGAATTCTCCAAAACATCACACAAAATTTCCTGAAATCGACTACAGACTTTGAATGCATCATGTCCATAAAGTGGGAAAGTCCAATAACTCTTCTCAGACTTGGATGGACCATGCAAACTGTCGATTATATAGTTAAGTTTTGAAGATCCTAGTCAATAACAAAGATGTGCCATTTTTCCATTGTGATTTAATGCTTTGTGTTAGGAAAGTCAATCTCCAAACTGCCAATTACATTTAATAAACACATGAAAATCTTAAAAAATAAGAAAATCACTTCAATTTCAATAATACAGATAAATGTGAAAAGAATGGAAAACAGCATATCATGCAAACATTAATTAAAAAGGAGTAGCTCTATAATTACGTAGACTTCATCACAAAGAAAGCACAGATGAAAATAAAACATAAATAATAATAAAAGAATCAATCCTCCAGGAGGACTCTTTTTTCACCCCTCCTAGTCACCCTACCTAATGTGTCTATGGATCTTTCTGTGTGTTCCAGAGGCTTCTGTTCCTATCTCTGTCAGATTAAGCACCACACTATTTTGGTTATTATATTTTTGTATAACGGACCCTAGGAAATTTTAAGTGCTTTGAAAAGCTTAATACATCTCTACATCCTCAGAATCCAGTCCAGTACCTGCAGCCCAGCAGGTGCTCAGACAATAAATGCCTTATGATTGAATTTCAGGCCAGTAAAGGCTGTTTTGATAGGGTCCAAGAAAGGGTCTCTACATCACATTCAACAAGTGGCCAATCAGACTGACGCAATGAGGCTGCTCAGTAACTTACTAGGAAACCAGGGGCGGTGGGCACGCGCTTGGAAGGCTGCAGGCGCCATGGGCAGAGTGAGGAACTGCGCCAGCACCCAGTCGCGGGGGCGAAAGCGCCCCGGGGATCCTGCCACCGCCTGCGCAGCCATCGCGGTCATGGGCGCCCGGCGCCCCCCTTTCCAAGTCCGCGTGGGGAGCCACGCGGCGGGAAGGAAGTCAGCGGCGGCCAGGCGGGATCCCGCAAGGTTGCGGCGGAAGCGCTGGTGGCGGCGGGCCCGGGAGGCAGGCTCCAGAGGCCCGCTGCGATCCCCGAAGCCGCGGGCGCCCGCCGTGTCCTCCGGCGAGATGGACCTGGGCGCGCAGCGGGAGCGCTGGGAGACGTTCAGGAAGCGGCGGGGCCTCAGCTGCGAGGGCGCCGCCAAGTTCCTGCTGGACACCTTCGAGTACCCAGGCCTGGTGTATCACACCGGAGGCTGCCACTGCGGCGCGGTCCGCTTCGCGGTCTGGGCCCCCGCAGACCTGCGCGTGGTGGATTGCAGCTGCAGGCTGTGCAGGAAGAAGCAGCACCGACACTTCCTCGTCCCGGCCTCGCGCTTCACTCTCCTGCTGGGCGCCGAGAGCATCGTCACCTATCGATCCCACGCGCACCCGGCGCTGCACAGCTTCTGCAGCAGGTGCGGGGTGCAGAGTTTCCACGCCTCTGTCTCTGACCCCGGCGTGTATGGCATCGCCCCGCACTGCCTGGACGCCGGCACCGTGCGCAGTGTGGTCATCGAGGAGGTCGATGGTGGCGACTGGGGGGAGGAGGCCATGAAGGAGCCCAAGGCCATCCAGAGCGCGTCCCCCGAGTGAGCCCCTGCCTCTCCTCCCGAAGAGGAGCGGTGACTGCGGCCGCAACACGCCCGAAACATGCCCGCCACCCCCCACCCCCACCCGGAGGGACCCACCTCAGTGCTTGTGAAGGGATTGCTGTATGAAAGAGGTCGGTTTCTGGACTGATGACCCGTGATGTCTCTCCAGCCTTCCACCCCTTCCCTTTCAGTGTTTTGCAACGAACTTGGACTTGCTTATGGTCAAAAAATTGAGCGCACATTTGTCTGTCTACAGCCATAATCTTCCAATCCAATAAGCAAGTAGTGTCTCTACTTTTCCAAGTCGCCTTATGTAACCCTGCCTTGTATTCTTTATTCTTCCTGTAGTTCTCATAGATCATTTTCGGATCATTCGTATGTACTGTACCGTTACAGTGCTATTGTGAACGAGATTGTTTTTAATGGTCGCATCTGGTATGCAGGGCCACTCCCTATATCCAAACACTTTGGTGAACATTTCTTAGGACGTTTCCTGTTGATTAGCTGCGTGCGTGTGTGTAATTTAGGTCAGCACTCGCGTTTTCGATACTTAGAGATAGGCATTGATTTCAGCCATGTTGTTTATTTAATGTGTTTTCATATAATATGTTTAAGGCTCATTAGTGTGACATACCCATTGTGCTTATGTTTTCACATGATGCTGCCACTTACCTTGGTTTTGTTTTAGAAACTGTCTGTGGGTAGGGTGATGGGGAGGCAGAAGAATGAGAACGATGTCTGTGCTGCTGTATATATGCCCTCTTTGATGTTTTGAAATTCCTATCTTGAACATGTGTTACGTATTGAGAAATTAGTAAATACTTTTTAAAGTGAGATTGTGTGGTTTCATTTATATTTGCAACTGGGCTTGCTTCAGGGAAGTGTTGGCTGTTATTATTTGAAAGATGGTGGTATCTCTGGTTTTTATAGTGGCAATAAATTCTTTAGATCCCCTAAATTTTTCAGAAGGAAAATAGTAGAGTGTTTACAGGTTCAACCTCCTGAGCAGACTATGTTTGAATCCTCCTATGTATATAATTTACATGGAGTTGCTTAAAGTCTGCATTCATGAATTTTAATCTTCTGTAAATAATGCTAGCAACTAACAGATATATTGTTTTGAGGATTAGCATAGTACTTTGTGTTTACTAAATTATCAGTGAATACGTGTTTTCTTTTTTCCATTGATTTGAAATCCCAAAATCTCTACCTATCAATTCATCACATAGTATAGGAGCATCTTCAGATAGCTGAGAATTAGCCATCTCATGCTGGCTTAATGTTTAAGATCAGAAGATAGTATGATACTAGGGGAAAGTAATTAGTATAGCAATATGTAAAAATCACAAGTCCAGAAGGAAACCAGCAGCAGGTAATTGTTCCCATAAAGAACATATAGAGGACTATATGTTGTGGTACTCAGAAAAATTGAAAGGAAATACGGGTTTTCTCTAAGAATGAGACAGAAGATCAAAGCAGAGATAGGCAAATTTTCTTTAAGTAGTAGGGCTGATAAATACAGTGTAACTGCATGTTAAAAACAGGTGATGGAAAACTATATTGTTTAGGGGTATATGTATGGTGGGAGAAAAACAATAAAGAAAGGCAGGGAAATAATTTAAGCAAGCATCAGATTAAGCCTTAACTCTACAGAGGAGGGATGGCTTTGTGATTTAATTGGAGAACATGTCCTGTGTTCCTGTTACTTTGGTATATAATACACTGCCCTAGACTTAGTCCATAAAATAACAACCATTTTATTATATGCATGGAATCTCAGAGTAAGTAATTCTGAAAGAGCATAGTGAATATGACTTGTTTCACATGATGTCTGTGGCCTCAGTGGAAAAAAAAACCTGAATGCGTGGGGGCTGGAACCATTTTGAAGTCTCATTTACTTATATGTCTAGCACAGGCACTGAGGAGTCTGGAAGACTACAAACAGAGTGTCTACCTATTACCTCGCTATGTAATTTGGCTTCCTCGCAACATGACAGGCCTCACAGTAGTCAGGCTTCATACTTCATGACTCAGGCTCCAAACAAGAGTGTTTCTGTAAGTAAAGTGGTAGTGGTATCACTTTTTATGACCAAGACTCTGAAGTCTCATCACATGACTTCTGTCATACTCTATTAATTACAACTGAGTCATAAACCCTTCCAGATTCAAGTAGGGGGATTAGACTTCATTTCTTAAGGGGGAAGTTGACAACTTTTATAAGACCAGGAGAGATAGAAGATATTGCTGTGGCTATCATTGGAAAATACAGTCCTTTTTTATGTTTCAAGTTTTTATTGAAATTCTAGTTAGTTAACAGATAGAGTAATATTGGTTTCAGAAGTAGAATTTAGTGATTCATCACTTACATATAATAGCCAGTGCTCATCACAAGTGCCCTCCTTAATACCCATCACCTATTTAACCCATCAACCCTCAGTTTGTTCTCTATAGTTAAGAATCTCTTACGGTTTGCCTCCCTCTCTCTTTATTTTTTCTTTCCCCTATGTTCATCTGTTTTGTTTCTTAAATTCCACATATGAGTGAAATCATATGATGTGTCTTTTTCTGACTGACGTAATGCGCTTAATACACTACCTCCAACCACATTGTTGCAAATGGTAAATTTTTTTCTTTTTGACAGCTGAGTAATATTCCATTGTCTACATGTACCATATCTTCTTTTTCCATTCATCAGTCAGTGGACATTTGGGCTCTTTCTAGAATTTGGCTATTGTTGATAATGTTGCTATAAACATCTGGGTGCATGTGCACCTTCAAATCTGTATTTGTGTATCCTTTGGGGAAAATACAGTCTTACAGAGGGCTTTTATGTAGCTGTTTATGCTTCATTCAGATGTTTACTCTATAATTATTTAATAGTTCACATATACTTTATGTACAATTAGTGTACGATTTAATTCACAATATAAAAAAAGAATGACTGACTCCTATCTTGGAGCAAGCTCAAGACCAGACTAATGCATTCCTGGAAGAATAGAGAGAATATGACAGCCAGGGGGAAGCTGGTTGTTTAAAATTTGGAGATGTCCATCCACGCACAGTCCAAGGCAGAAATCCAGCGGATCATAACCATTTCTGATCCCACTGGAAAAGTTTAAACTATCACTACTTGGACTTATTGGACTGACTTGACAAATGCAACTGAATGCCCTTTCCTCTGGCTTTTCTATTTTTGTTTCTTTTTTTTTTAAACTTATTTATTTATATGCAAGAGAGAGAGGGAGAGAGAACAGAAGCAGGGGGAATGGCAGGCAGAGGGAGAAGCAGGCAGAGAGAGAAGTAGGCTCCCCGCTAAGCAAGGAGCCCAATGCGGGCTTAATCCCAGGACCCTGACATCATGACCGAGCTGAAGGCAGACACTTAATCGACTGAGACACCCAGGCATCCCATACTGTCCTTTCTAAGCATTCATTCTACAGATATTTACTGAATGTTTACCATGTGCTAAACAGAATGTTAGAAGGACTTAAGGCTCTGGGGGAAGAAGTAGAGGTGGATAAAGATGTTCAAGTGCCAGTGCTTAGGGTGGCACTTCTAACTTAGAAGATCCATTTCTCTTTTTACACAAAAAAATATTTATAGCATTATACAAAAGAAAATGAGAAGGGAATCAAAGTATATCACCAAAAAAATCAATTAAATATGATGGCAGTAAGGGTGGAAATCAGAGACCATAAATGCTATAAGACATAAAAACCAATGAACAAAAGGACAATTCTAAGTCCCCATCAGTAATTCTTAAAATGTTAGTGGATTGGGGCACCTGGGTGGCTCAGTGGGTTAGGGCCTCTGCCTTCGGCTCAGGGCATGATGTCAGGGTCCTGGGATCGAGCCCCGCATCCGGCTCTCTGCTCGGCGGGGATCCTGCTTCCTCCTCTCTCTCTCTACCTACTTGTGATCTCTCTGTCTGTTTAATAAATAATTAAAATCTTTTAAAAATATATTAATGGATTAAATGTGTCAATCAAAAGATAAAGACTGGAAAAATGGATTTAAAAAAAACAGATTCAACTATAAGCTACCTACAAGAGATTCACTTTAGATCTAAGGACATGCACAGATAGAAAATGAAGTGATTGGGGTGCCTGAGTGGCTCAGTGGGTTAAGCCTCTGCCTTCAGTTCAGGTCATGATCTCAGGGTCCTGGGATCGAGCCCCACATCGGCCTCTCTGCTCAGCGGGGAGCCTGCTTCCTCCTCTCTCTGCCTGCCTCTCTGCCTACTTGTGATCTCTGTCTGTCAAATAAATAAATAAAATCTAAAAAAAAAAAGAAAATGAAGTGATTGAGGGATAGCTGGGTGGTTTAGTTGGTTAAATGTCTGCCTTTGGCTCAGGTCATGATCTCATGGTCCTGGGATCGAGTCCTGCATCAGGCTCCTTGTTCAGTGGGGAGCCTGCCTCACCTTCTGTCTGCCTCTCTCTTTCTTGTTCACTCTCCCTCTTTCTCTCTGACAAATAAATAAGATCTTTAAAAAAAAGAAAATGAAATGATTGACTAAAGATATACCATGCAAATAGTAAATAAGAAATAGCAGAAGTAGCTATATTAATGTGAGAGAAAATAAACTTTAAATCTTTTTTTTTAAAGATTTTATTTATTTATTTGACAGAGAGAGAGATCACAAGTAGGCAGAGAGGCAGGCAGAGAGAGAGGAGGAAGCAGTCTCCCTGCAGAGCAGAGAGCCCGATGCGGGGCTCGATCCCAGGACCCTGAGATCATGACCTGAGCCGAAGGCAGCGGCTTAATCCACTGAGCCACCCAGGCGCCCCAATAAACTTTATGTCAAAAACTGTCACAAGAAAAAGAAGGACATTGTGTAATGACAAAAGTGTTAATACATGGAGAAAATACAACAATTATAAATATATATGTATCAAAGATCAGAGCTATTAATATATGAGACCAATTTTAATGGAATTGAAGAGAGACATAGGCAGCTTTATAATAATAGTACTTTTCAATACCCCAATTTCAATAATGGACACTCTAACCAAACAAAGTATCAGTAAGGAAACAGAAGGCTTGTATAACACTACAGAACAACTGGACCTAACAACCATATACAGAACACTCCACCACCAATAACAGATTATACATTATTATCAAGTACACATGGAACATTCTCCAGGATAGATTGTGTATTGGGCTACAAACAAGTGTTAATAAATTTTAAAAGATTGAACTCATACAAAATATCTCTTCCAATCACAGTGGAATGAAGCTAGAAATCAATAGCAGAAGGAAAACAAGAATATTCACAGATATGGGGAAGTTAAATAATAAATGTTTAAACAAAAATGTGCTAAATAAGATATCACAGGAAAATTAGAAGATACCTTGAAACAAATGAAAACAAAAACACAACATACAAAACACAGGTCGAAGCAAAACCAATGCTAAGGGGAAAATTCATAGTTATAAAAGCATACATTGAAAAAGAAGAAAGATTTCAAATCAGCAACCTAACTGATAGCTTCCCAGTGCAATTCCATCAAACATTTAAAGAAGAGTTAATACCTATTCTTTTCAAACTACTCCAAAAAATAAAAAAGGAAAATTTCCAAATTCCTTTTATGAGGTCAGCACTTCCTTGACACCAAAACCAGATAAAGACTTTACTAAAAAAGAGAACTACAGGCCAATATCCTTGATGAACATGGATGCAAAAATCCTCAATAAAATACTAGCAAACTGGGGCGCCTGGGTGGCTCAGTGGATTAAGCCGCTGCCTTCAGCTTGGGCCATGATCTCAGGGTCCTGGGATCGAGCCCCGCATCGGGCTCTGCTCCGCTGGGAGCCTGCTTCCTCCTCTCTCTCTGCCTGCCTCTCTGCCTACTTGTGATCTCTCTCTCTGTCAAATAAATAAAATAAAATCTTTAAAAAAATACTAGCAAACTGAATCCAACAATACATTAAAAAAATCAAGTGTGGGGCACCTGGGTGGCTCAGTGGGTTAAAGCCTCTGCCTTCGGCTCAGGTCATGATCTCAGGGTCCTGGGATCAAGCCCTGTATCGGGCTCTCTGCTCAGCAGGGAGCCTGCTTCCCCCCGAACCTCTCTCTGCCTGCCTCTCTGCCTACTTGTGATCTCTGTCTGTAAATAAATAAATAAAATCTTTTTAAAAAAATCAAGTGGGATTTATTCCTAAGTTGCAAGTGTGTTTCAATATTCACAAATCAATCAATATGTTACATCACATTTATAACAGAAAGGATAAGAATCACATGATAATTTCAATAGATGCAGAAAAAACACTTGACAAAGTACAACAGCAGTTCATGATAACAACCCTCAAAAAATAGGTTTAGAGGGAACATACCTCAACATCATAAAGGCCGTATATGAAAAACTCACAGCTAATAGTGAGTAAGGGACAGGCAAGGCTAGGTAGAGAGAGATAGGTAGGGGGCTATGCAACTAGGCTCACATAGAAGCTACATACTCAGGCTCACAGAAATTTCAAACATGGAGAAATGCTGAGGTGTACAAAACCAGAGGTAAGGGAATATAGTGAGACCAATGAGACTATCTTGTTGTCTTAAATGTCAGAGACAAGTTATCTCTATGAGTTACAGTTGGACCACTGAAGTTACTAAACTTCAAAAAAAAAAAAAACCTAAATGTGGTAGAGATGTCAAGAAGATATAAGATCTCTGGTTTTCAAAAAAAGACCGTCAGTAACAGCCAATAGTGACAACCCATTCATGACTCCTCTCACTCTAGAGAGCTTTTTTTCTTTCCTCTCTGTTCACTTAATAAACTTTCACTTCACTTCACCTTTTGTGTTTGAGAGACTCATTCTTCAATTGTGTGGGACAAAAACCCAATAAATCTATAACAATGTCATCCTCTAAGGGGAAAGACTGAGAGCTTTTCCTCTAAGACCAGAAACAAGACAGGGATGTCCACTCTCACCACTTTTATTTAACATGGTACTGGAAATCCTAGCTACAGCAATCAGGTAACAAAAAGAAATAAAAGGCATCCAAATTGGCAAGGACAATGTCAAATTTCACCATTTTCAGATGACATGATACTGTATATAGAAAATCCAAAAGACTGCACTAAAAACTGCTAGAAGTAATAAATGAATTCAGTGAAGTCACAGGATAAAAAAATCAATGTACAGGAATCTGTCGCATTTCTATACATAAACAATGAAACAGCAGAAAGAGAATTTAAGGAATCAATCCCAATTACAACTACACACAAAACATAAGATACCTAGGAATAAACCTAATCAAAGAGGTGGAAGACCTAAAATCTGAAAACTATAAAACATTGATGAAAGACATTGAAAAGGACACAAAGAAAGAGAAACACATTCCATTCTCATGGATTTGAAGAACAAATGTTAAAATGTCTATAATCTACACATTTAATGCAATCTCTACCAAAATACAAACAGCATTTTTCACAGAAATAGAATAATCAATTTTAAAATATATGTGAAACTACAAAAGATCCTAAATAGTGAAAGCAACCTTGCAAAGAAAAGCAAAGCTGGGGGTGCCTGGGTGACTCAGTTGGTTAAGTGTCTGCCTTTGGCTCAGATCATAATCCCAGAGTCCTAAAACTGGGCTCCGCATTGGGCTCCCTGCTCAATGGGAAGTCTGCTTGTCCCCTTCCCTTTGCCCCTCCCCTGGTCATGTTCTCTCTTGCTCTCTCAAGTAAATAAATAAAATAAAAACTTTTTAAAAAGAAAAGCAAAGCTGGAAGCATCACAATTCTGGACTTAAAGTTATATTACAAAGCTGTAGTGATCAAACCAGTATGGTACTGGCACAAAAATAGACACATAGATCAATGGAAGAGAATTAAAAACCCAGAAAGGAACCCACAACTATATGGTCAATTGATTTTGGATAAAGTAGGAAATAATACCCAATGTAAAAAAGAGAGTGTCTTCAACAAATGTTTTTGGTGAAACTGGACAGCACCATGCAAAAGAAAGACACTAGATCGCTTTCTTACACCATATAGAAAAATAAATTCAAAATGGATTAAAGACCTAAATGTGAGACCTGAAGACATAAAAACCCTACAGGAGAACTCAGGCAGTAACCTCTTTGACATCGGCCATAGCAAGTTCTTTTTAGATATATCTCTTGAGGCAAGGGAAACAAAAGCAAAATTAAACTATTGGGACCTCATCAAAATAAATAGCTTCTGCACAGTGAAGGAAATGGTCAACAAAGCTAAGAGGCAACCTATGGAAAGTGGTTGATATCTGTGAATGACATATCTGATAAAAGGTTAGTATCAAAAATATACAACATACTTATAAAACTGAACACTCAAAAACCAAATAATCCAGTTAAAAAATAGGGAGAAGTAGTGAATAGACATTTCTCCAAGGAAGACATACAGATGACCAACAGACACATGAAAAGATGCTCAACATCATTTATCACTGGGGAAATACAAATCAAAACTACAATACGATATCACCTCACATCTGTCAGAATGGCTAAAATTAACAACACAGGAAAAAACAGGTGTTGGCAAGGATGCAGAGAAAAGGGAACCCTCTTGCACTGTTGATGGGAATGCAAATTGGTGAAGCTGCTCTGGAAAACAGTTTGGAGCTTCCTCCAAAAGTTAAAAACAGAACTACCTTACAACCCAGTAATTGTACTACTAGGTATTTACCCAAAGGATATAAAAATATTGATGTGAAGGGTTACAAGTACCCTGATGTTTATAGCAGCATTATCAAGAATAGCCAAATTATGGAAATAGCCCAAATGTCCATCAAATGATGAATTGATAAAGATGTGGTTCATATGTGTATATAATGGAATATTACTCAGCCATCAAAAATGAAATATTGCCATTTACAATGAAGTAGGTGGGACTAGAATGTAGTACCCTAAGCAAAATAAGTCAGTTAGAGAAAGGCAAATACCATATGATTTCACTCATATGTGAAATTTAAGAAACAAAACAGATGAACATAAGAGAAAGAAAAAAAAAGAGAGGGAGGCAAACCATAAATGAAATTCTTAACTATAGAGA
The DNA here is from genome assembly GCF_922984935.1 of Meles meles. Taxonomy (NCBI): domain Eukaryota; kingdom Metazoa; phylum Chordata; class Mammalia; order Carnivora; family Mustelidae; genus Meles; species Meles meles. Next base: position 45,267,500 of record NC_060087.1, on the reverse strand, counting down.
ACAGCCTGAGGGGTGCTGGATGGAAGGTGCTTGAGGGGGGGATAGCTAATTGGGTGATAGGTATTAAAGAGGGCAATTGTTGTGATGAGTGCTGAGTGTTATATGTAGGTGATGAATCACTAAATTCTACTCCTGAAACTATTAATATGCTATATGTTAGCCAACTAGAATTTAATAAAAACTAGAAACATTAAAAAATTAAAAAATAGAAATACCATATGATCCAGTAATCCCACTATAGGGTATTTAACCCAAGTATACAAAAATGTTAATTCAAAAAATATAAGGACCCTTACATTCATTTCAGCATTATTTACAATAGTCAAGATTGGAAGCACCCTAAGTGTCTATCAATAGATAAATGGATAAGGAAGATGTGGCACACACACACACACACACACACACACACCCTTCACAAGATGGAACAATAGATAGCCATAAAAAAGGATGAGACAACATTTTTCACTTCATCTCCTACAACACTTCTTCTCACCCAACATTCTCCAGCTACCCTGAAAGTCTTTTAGATTCAAAAATATACCAACCATATCACTTCAGGGCATTGCACCTGCTGAAACAGATCTCCTAAGATTTTCACATAGTTGGATCTGTATCATTCAAAGTGACTCATTTTGTCCGGTCTTTCAAGAGCATCTTATCTCAAGCAGCTCCTTCCATGCCTCCTCACACTCCATCCTTTATCTGACTTCACTTTTTGCATAACATGTATCAGTCCTAGAAATATTCATTTACTGTGTAACATGATTCTCCCTGTCCCTTAGAATGTATGCTATATAAGCACACAACACGGGTCTTGCTTATTTTCTGCTGTATCTCAAGTGCATAGAACAATACCTTGCACACAGTTGGCACTTGAAAGATAGTGTTAGAAGAAAAGAAAGAATTAATAATATAAATGTGTATGTATTGTGTCAAATCAACATAAAGATTCAGTAAGATATGTGACATTTCTACCCAGTAAACACGTGAGAAAACTAATTTAAAAAGGTTGAGTGAATTTCCTAAGTCAAAGTGAAGAAAAATAAAGCATACAGAATTATACTGCTTATTGCAAAGTAGAATGATGTTGTGTAATCACATCAGGCATATTGGAAAGGGATAATTGCATCAGAGACCCATACATAGGAATGCCTTGCTTAGTGGAAGGACTGGAAAGTACCAGCTCCTCTTTTTGTCCTCACACACTACATAGGGCACAATAATAAAAGAGTTCTCCAGAAACAAAAATTCTCTGGGAAAGGTAGGGGAAGCCTGCTTCAGAGTTTTTACCTCTAAGGGTTCTCCAGCAGCAAAGGCCCATGAATTACCAAAGAGACTTGCAGCTATGTTTTCCTGGAAGTTATCTTCTGATCAACTACTATATTGTATTTAGCATCTTTAATGACTTATGGGCAGGGAGAACAACAGACAGGCCTGGCTTTTATTTGGAAAACAGGAGTTTTGAGGCCTTGTCATAGACAAATTCTGAGCCCTGGTTACAAAATGGTATCCTGTCAGAAAGAAGCCTTATAACCCAACCCTACTCTTCATGCTTTCCCTAAGAAGGAATACATGGGGACCCAAACAGACCACTGCCATTCAAAGGATGAATACCCAGCATTTGCATCAACATGGATGGAACTGGAGTGAATTATGCTAAGTGAAATAAGTCAAGCAGAGAAAGACAATTATCACATGGTTTCTCTCATATGGGGAAAATAAGCAATAGCATGGAGGACAATAGGGGAAGGAAAGGAAAACTGAAGGGGGGGAAACCAGAGTGGGAGATGAGCCATGAGAGACTATGGCCTCCAGGAAACAAACTGAGGGTTTTAGAAGGGAGGGGGTGGGGGATGGGTGACCCTAGTGATGGGTATTAAGAAAGGCATGGATTGCATGGAGCACTAGGTGTTATATGTAAACAATGATTCAGGGTACACTAAATCAAAAACTCATGATGTACTATATGGTGACTAACATAACATAATAAATAAACAAATAAATTTATTTTTGTTCAATTAAAAAAATGTTTTTTGTATACACCATCATCAATATGGAGAAGCAGCAAGCCAAAACCCCTGGGGGATGGGAACAGAGAGTAAGATTGTCATTTAATCATCTCTTTCTTGTCCTCTCTCTAAGGAATAAATATGGTTTCTTCCTTAGGTGGTTTATAAAAATTAGCTGTAAATTATTAGCCCTAACAATTCATTTTGTAGTGGCTGGCAACAGCGATGAGATTGTGCCCTCCAGTGGACTTTGTAGGAACAGGCACAGCTCTGTGTAACTAATGGATCTTTTGTAGACCATAAAATGCACAGAAGATAATTTCTGGGAGTAGCATCAGAAGTCAGAGGAACCTGAGTCGTGTCTTCAGATGGTACAGGAAGAAATTCTTTGGCGTCTGGTTGATTTCTCAGTTATGATACTTTCATCAATAGTAACAGTTTCAAGCATCATATCTAGGCACAGCATAATCTAACAAAAAAGCATTGTTTACCCTTGAACATATTTTTTGGAGATTGAGGTAAAATTTTCCATAAACTTGCTCCCAAATTCAGATTAAAATTATCCTTTCTTAATCCTGAATGTAATCTTGATTCATTCAGGATAATAAATCTTATCCTCCATTATTTCCCATTCCAGGAAAAAGTAAATTCTTTTGCTTTAAATTTTCATCCATGTTTTAACCTGACCTAGATGAGTAGGACAAGAATTTTGATGGATTTCTCCTATGTATTAGTTCTCCTATCCTAACTACCCAATCTGACCATTTTTTTCCTGATCAAAGATCCATTTCAAGATAATGCATGGTAAATTGTCATGTCACTTATAGACGCCTCCACTTTGGACTAGTTTCTTAAGCTTTCCTTATCTTCTATACCTTAACATTTTTCAAAACTCTGGGCTAATTATTTTGTAGAGTGCTACTCATGGTGGGATCGTCTGACAGTTTTCTCATGATTCAATTGAGGTTAGGCATATTTGACAGAAACACTAATGTAAATTTATTATTTTCCATTGCAATTATTAATGATTCTGTGAGGAGATATTTTGAGAATACGTAAATATCTATCCCATTGATCATAAAACTTTCATGGAGTAATTTTAGTGCTCCTTTTCATTTATGTATTTATAGCACAAATTTGACCACTCTTTTACACCATACACAAAGATAAACTCAAAATGGATGAAAGACCTCAACATGAGACAGAAATCCATCAAAATCATAGAGGAGAACATAAGCAGTAACCTCTTCAACATCGGCCACAGCCAACTTCTTTTAAGGCACATCTCCAAAGGCAAAGGAAACAAAAGTGAAAATGAACTTGTGGGACTTTATGAAGATAAAAATCTTCTGCACAGCAAAGGAAACAGTCAACAAAACAAAGAGGCAACCCACAGAATATTCGCAAATGACACTATAGACAAAAGGCTGATATCCAAGATCTATAAAGAACTTCTCAAACCCAATACCCAAAAAACAGATAATCACATCAAGAAATGCAGGAGATGTACATGAACAGACACTTCTCCAGTGAAGACATACAAATGGCTAGCAGACACATGAAAAAATGTTCATTGTCTTTAGCCATCAGGGAAATTCAGTTTCATAGATTCTTATTTTATTCAATTAGTTACAATTCATTGTTATCATTGTTTGCTCTTTTTTGTTTCTGGTTTTATTTTATTTTCCCAGCTTTATTGAGCTATAACTGAAAGATAACATTGTGTAAATTTAAGGTGAACAATGTCATGGTTGGACTCACACATATATTACAAAATGATTACCATGATAAGCTATCATATCCATCTTACCACATAATTACATTTTTATGTGTGGTGAGGACATTTAAGGTCTACTCTCTTAGCAACTTTTTTTTATTGTGTTATGTTAGTCACCATACATCATTAGTTTTTGATGCAGTGTTCCATGATTCATTGTTTACATATAACACCCTGTGCTCCATGCAATTAGCAACTTTTAAGTCTATAATACGATATTGTTAACTATGGTCACCACACTGAATATTACATCCTCAGACTTACTCATCTGATAACTGAAAGTTTGTACCCTTTAAACAACATGTACCCATTTCCCCCACCCCAAGCCCCTGGCAACTACCACTGTGTTCTTTGTTTCTATAAATATGTGTTTGTTTGTTTTTTATATTCCACATATGAATAAGATTGTATAGTATTTCTTTATCTGCCTGACCTATTCACTTAGTATAATGCCCTCAAGGTCTATACATATTGTTGCTAATGGCAGGATTTCTTCTTTTTTATAGTTGAGTAATATTCACACACACACACACACACACACACACACATACACACACACATTTTCACATCTTGGCAATTTGGAGTAATGCTGCAATGAACATGGGGATGCAGATATCTATTTGAGATAGTGATTTCATTTCCTTTAGGTATATACCGAGAAGTGGTATTGCTGGATCATATGTTAGCTGTATTTCTAATTTCTTGAGGAAACACCATACTGTTTTCCATGGTGATTATACCAATTTATATTCCCACCACCAGTGCACAAGGGTTCCCCTGTCTTCACATCCTTGCCAACACTTGTTATCTCTTGTGGGTTTTTTAAAATTTAATTTAATTTTTTCAGTGATCCAAGATTCATTGTTTATGCGCCATACCCCATGCTCAATGCAATATATGCTCTCCTTAATACCCATAACCGACTCATCTAACCCCCACCCCTACCCCTCCAAAACCCTCAGATTGTTTCTCAGAGTCCACAGTCTCTCATGGTTTGTCTCCTGCTCTGATTCCGCCCCCCTTCATTTTTCCCTTCCTTCTTCTAATGCTATTCCTTATTTGCCACATAGAAGGGAAACCATATGATAATTGTCTTTCTCTGATTGACTTACATGCAAACAATGAATCATGGAATACTACATCAAAAACTAATGAAGTACTGTATGGTGACTAACATAATAAAAAAATAAGCATTTCTTGTATTATAAAAAATAAACAAGGGGCGCCTGGGTGGCTCAGTGGTTTAAGCCTCTGCCTTCGGCTCAGGTCATGATCTCAGGGTCCTGGAATCGAGCCCCGCGTCGGGCTCTCTGCTCAGTGGGGAGCCTGTTTCTCCCTCTCTCTCTCTGCCTGCCTCTTTGCTTACTTGTGACCTCTCTCTGTCAAGTAAATAAATAAAATCTTTAAAAAAAATAAATAAACAAAAGCTTTCTTTTCAAGCTAAAAAAAATAAATGTTTGGTTGAATTCACCAGTGAAACCCTCTGGTCCTGGGCTTTTCTTTGTTGGAAAAGTTTAGATTTTTGCTTCAGTCTCTTTAGTCATTGTTGAACTGTTGAGGCTTTTTATTTCTTCATGATTTGTACTTGGTATATTGTAGTTTCATAGGAATTTATCCATAGCTTCGAAATTATTCAATTTTTTGGTGTATAATTGTTCATAGTTGCCCCTTATCATTCTTTGTATTTCTGTGGTTCTAATTTCCATTATAATTTTGTTTGTTTGAATTCTCTTTTTTGAGGGGTTAGTCTAGCTAAGAGTTTGTCAATTTTTTTTTCAAACAGCCAATTCTTGTGTTTTTTTTAATCTCTTGTCTTTTTCTAGTCTCTATTTCATTTATTTCTGTTTGAATCTGTTTCCCTTTCCATCTGCTAACTTTGGGTTTAGTTTGTTCTTTTTCTAATTCTTTGAGGTATAACGTTAGGTTGTATATTTAAGATCTTTCCTTTTTCTTAGGCATTTATTGCTATAAGCTTCCCTCTTAGAAATGCTTTTGTTGAGCATGATTGGGAGGAGTTTGAGAAGATGGCAGAGTAGGAGTACCCTGAGCTTACCCATCTCATGTTTATAACTAGGTATCATCTACACCCAAGTCAATAAATCAGAGAGTGATCAGAACACTTGCAAAAAACTCCACAACTAAATACAGAGAAGAAGCTGCATCTGAAAGATTAGGAAGGTCGGGAAGGTGGAGGGAAGGTGAACGTAGGAGAATTGGAACTGTGCAAGGAGAGAGAGAGAAACAGGCACTCACACCAGGGAGCTCTTATAAGGAAGACTAATCTCCATAACATCTGGCTTTAAAAACCAGAGGGCTGAATTCAGTGAGTTAATAAAACCAGTTATATTTGGAGCCCGGAGCTTTAAAAGCAAGCAGATTCATCACTGGGTGAGCAAGAAGGGCAAGTGATAGCTGGATCACCGCCCTTAGAAAGACAGTAGCCCAAGGAGAGGGCACATAAAAAAAGCAGGTCGCACAATGCTGGTGGGGGGGCAAATGGTAGACAGATCTGTTAATACAGTTTTTGGAACATATTGAGGCACTTCTTTGAAAACGAGGGACCTGGCAGGTGCTGTTTTTCCTCCCGTGGCCCCCAGCACAAACACAGAGCCACCAGCAGGAGGTAGGCTGCACAGACACTTTAAGTCTTAACCCAGGGCGGAAGAGAGATTTAATTAAAGCTGAGCACACATCTCATCCACCTGCCAGGTTGCTAAAGGTTATTTTTCACTTTTAAGCTTTGTGGGCACTGCTCCTGGGCTCCCCAGGAAGCTCTACCATTACCAAGGTCAGAATGACTCCACCAAACTTCTAAGCATGGACTCTATTTCTGCCCCCTGCAGACTTTGTACATCTGCTTCATTAGCAAAGAACCTAACAGAAACATTGCAAATTAAAGAGTGAAAAATCTCCCTAAATTCCATTCCCCAAATCTGAAGCCTGTAACCTGGCACATACTAAAAGCATAAGATGAAGTTTACAACTTTCTGAAACGCCCTTTTTCATGATGATTTGTGGCCTATTTTTTGTAACAAAAATCAAAATAAAAACCTGTATTAAACATTCCTTCTTTGGAGGAATGTCTTCTTTGTGGAGATTGTGTATCCCATGCACCTGTCCTCACTTGGGCTCCAAAACAATTCTCTTCCTCTATTTCTTTTAAAAGAAATTGTACAAGGTTTGTTCATTTTTTCGTTGACAGTTCTTGGTGTACTCAGCAGAGCAACTTGCCTGAGAACACCTGGAGGTCCTTTGGAACTCAGCCCTCAATATCAGCATGGGCACATTGTGCCCCTCTGGCTTCTGGGCACCTGACAGGTGTATCTGGTAAGTTCTCCTGATACCGGGACCTCCTCGGTTTGAGTTGATAGTCCTGACTTGCATTCAAGATGTTAAAGGTTACCAGTGGGAATAACATGGCAGGGAGGGGGTAGTTGATGAATCGGTTGCTGTAATTTGGCATTATACTAATTGAAGTTATTAATATAGGGGTTGAATGAATTTATTGGCTAGAAATATGAGAGGCTGAGTCACTTAGCTCCAAAGAGAAGGGACACTTGCTCCTTCTGGCCAAATGGCTCTCCCAGGTGAATGAAAGTCTAGCCTAAGTGTCTGATGATATTCTTCAAGCCCTGTAGGGCTCCCACAGGAATTTCCCAGCTCATGAGGTAATGAACAACTGGCTCCTCCAGGGACACACACAAAAGAATTGACCATCCCTGTGAGTGCTCCTAGTACCCTCAGTGCTCTGAGACCCCACTGGGAGAAACCAAGACACACATGAGAATGTATCACGGCCATTTGGCAGTGATACTCCCAAGCAGCACCCTCTTGATCCACCAAAATTCATATCCTAGGACCTTATTCAAGCCTTACTCTAAAAATAAAACTGAAACTAAAAGAAACTAAAAGAAACCAGCGCTTCAAAGAACCCCAGGAATACCAACAACCACCCACGGGAAACCCTGGCAGGCTGTGTGTATAGCACATAGAAGCCTAGACTTGCAAGTGCCCACTTAAATGGGAAAATTTCAGGATAGCCTCGAGTCTCAGATGGCCCAAATCAGTTCTTTTTTTTTTTATTTCTTTCCAGCATAACAGAATTCATTGTTTTTGCACCACACCCAATGCTCCATGCAATACGTGCCCTCCTTAATACCAAATGGGTTCTGTTGACACGTATGAATTCTTTTCTTGGGCACACAACTAGAGAACGCTAGCTACAAGACTAACAAGACACCAGCAAGCCATTTGGTTCAGTCAATGAAGCCCCTGGCTTTTTGGCAAGGAACCTATGATCACAGAACTACTCTGACTTCATCTTGTTTGTTTGTTGCTGCAGCTTTGGGTATCTTTGCACAAAACCGGCATGTTCTAACTGGAAATGGAAAATAACCAAGTAATGGATCCATAAATTATAATGCTCTCTTACAATTGATTTGTGTCAATAAAAGGGGGATACTTGGAAATTGGGTCTTTAGTGTCCCCTCCACAAATATTAATGAAACATAGACTAAATTCTGTTTGCATCCTGTGTGTATGTGTCCACCTGTGTTATAAACATGAGATATTTTCTCTACCTCCAGATGGTACTGCTAAAATTAATTTGTAAAAGAGCTCTATTTAGTCAGTTTAAAGGCAAGTGCCTGTAAAAATGGGCATTCTAAAACTCAAAAGGATAAAAGCTAATCCAAATGTTTTTCAAGTTCACGTGTTCCGAGATAACATTCCCTACATTCAGACTTTTATGGTACTCCATGCTAAAGATGCATCACAGGAAGGGCCCTGCTCAATGGCCCAAAGAGACGAAGATGAACAGAATTTAAGGCACTTGGTCCCCTTTCCAGTGGTCAGAATGATGAGGAAGAAGAGGAGGAAGGCGGGAAGACTTTAGAAATCCTAAATCCAGCCCCTGCTCTCTGTGCACCAACATCACAAATGGTGCCCAACCCATTGCCTGCTCCTCTGTCTCTTCCAGAGCGCTCAAAGGCAACCAGACAGGAGGTGGAGATTTTTAAAAAGTTGTGAGTCCCTAATTTTAAATCTGCCTCCAGCCTTGGCCTGGGGCACCCTGCGCCCTTTGCCTCTGCCTCCCACTGTTCCTGCACCACACCTGGGCTGCTCCCACAGCCAGCTCATATGTCATTTTTGGTGCCTCTAGGGTCATCAGCTCTTGCTCCCCCAACCATCACTATCAAGGAGCAAAAAGCACCCCCATCTATTGGGCCACCTCCTTATGAGGTTCAAATGGAAGCACCTCCCAAATCAACATGAAGGAGCCCAAGGTCTCCCCTGGACTTAAACCACTCTCTTTAGACCTCTCCACAGGAGCCCCAAATAAAGTTGACCGGTGGGGGGTTAAGGACATTGGGGAGGGTATGTGCTATCGTGAGTGCTGTGAAGTGTGTAAACCTGGAGATTGACAGACCTGTACCCCTGGGGATAAAAATACATTATATGTTTATTAAAAAAAATTGGAAGGGGAGGCGAACCATAAGAGACTATGGACTCTGAAAAACAACCTGAGGGTTTTGAAGGGGCAGGGGTGGGAGGTTGGGGGAACCAGGTGGTGGGTAATAGGGAGGGCACGTACTGCATGGAGCACTGGGTGTTGTGCAAAAACAATGAATACTGTTACGCTGAAAAAAAAAATAAATTAAATATGATACTTCAAAAAAAAATTGACCAGTGGGGAACAGGTTGATTTTTTTCTTTTTAGTGGATACAGGTGCAACATATTTTATGCTAAAGTTAATTGAAGGTTGTTGATTTGATTAAAATAAACTTCTCCTTAGTGTTATCAACTTCAAATATAGTACAGATAGCCAACTTCTGTTCTACCTGAATTTATCAGTTAAGTTCATGGTATCTCTGTTGCAACCTACCAGCAGAGGGGACTTAAAATAATGGTTGAGGGGCACCTGGGCACAGTTGGCTGAGTGCCCGACTTTTGATTCTGGGTCAGGTAATGATTTCAGGGTGAGACTGAATCCCGTGTCAGGCTCCACACGGGGCATGGAGCCTGCTTAAGGTTCTCTCTCTCTCTCTCTCTCTCTACCTCCTCTATCTCCCTCCCTAAAAATTTTTTTTTTAATTTTAAAAAAGAATGGTTCATTTTGTCTGTCTCATGAAATTTTTATGGGTAATTGTTAAGGACAAATAAGTTAAATAATAAAAACATGTATAGATGAACATTTAAATAGCTCCCAAAAGTCACTGGTAACCTAAAACTTGAAGTTAAATCATTGGATATCTCAGTCTTTTCCCAGTTAAAAAAAATACCAAAGTTTTGACTTGAATTCCAGTTAGCATGCAGTTAGTATTAGCCTCAGGTGTACAACATAGTGATTCTACACTTCCTTATAACAGCCGGTGCTCATCACAAGTGCACTCCTTTTTTTTTCGTTAAAGATTTTATTTATTTATTTGACAGAGAGAGATCACAAGTAGGCATAGAAGCAGGCAGAGGGAGAGGGGGAAGCAGGCTCCCTTCTGAGCAGAGATCCCGATGGGGGGCTCTCTCCCAGGACCCTGAGACCATGACCTGAGCCGAAGGCAGAGGCTTAACCCACTGAGCCACCCAGGCACTCCCTATCCCCATCATGTATTTAGCCCTCCTCCCTGAACAACCTCTCCTCTGGTAACCATCAGTTTGTTCTCTATAGTTAGGAGTCTGTTTCTTGGTTTCTCTCTCTCTCTTTTTAACTTTGCTCACTTGTTTTGTTTCTTAAAATTCACAGTATGAGTGAACTCATGTGGTATTTGTCTTTCTCTGACTGACTTATTTTGCTTTTGTCTTCCTATTGCAGAGGAACTAGATATTGGGTCTGTTGGCAAACATGCTTTGTGCCTTATTGGAAGACTCTTCTATGAAAATAAAGACATTTTGAGATATTACAAAATATATTCACAATTTTTCCAATCTAAAGAATTCTAGTGGAGTAATTCTCAATTTGTCATTAGTTATTTTTCACAGGAGACTAAGACTCCTAAGAATTAAAGTTCTGATAAATATGATTGAGACTGCTGGAAAATGATAAAGAAAGCAACTTTGTATGTAGGAAAGAAGGAGATATGCAAGAAAGGGATAAAGAATGAGAATACATTTTGCTGACAGAAATGAAAATAATTTTGTCCTAAAATGAGACTGGTTATTTAGAGAGGGAAAGTTTAGGATGAAATCTAAAAGAAACTACAACAGTTTTGTGAAGGGGAATCTTTGGAAAAGCATTTTTTGTGTGTCCAGGTCTGAAATCAGATTAGAATAAGTGAGTTTTAAAAGCACACTAATATAAAATTGAATTTAGGCTTTTCTCTGTGTTAAAAAAGACAAGTCTTTCTTGGATTGTTGGTCTGCTATTAATAAGAGAGTATAAACAAGGTTTTATTCCCTATTTGCCCAGAAAAATGAGGTTTCCACATTTGGCTTTGTCAGCTCTTTAATTACTTAATACAACTAAATTTTCTCAATATTAAAGGAGCTAATTTTTGCTAACAGCTATTCCGTAAAATCTCATGGAAACCTTGGTTAAACAGATAACTGAATATCAGGTTTTAGAATAATCTATGATCCTATGTAAGCACATGCTTTAAAACATTCTGAGGCTTTTTAAAAATCCGACTCCCCAGGGGCATCTGGGTGTCTCAGATGGTTAAGCATCTGCCTTTGGCTCAGGTCATGGCCTCAGACTCCTGGGATCCAGCCCTGCATTGGGCTCCCGGCTCAGCAGGGTGTCTGCTCTCCCCTCTGCCTCTCTCCCCTGCTCATGCTCTCTCTCTCTCTCTTTCTCTCTCTCAAATGAATAATAAAATGTTTTAAAAAATCCAACGTCCCAGCAATTCAAATCCTAAATGAAGTCTTTTTGAATAAGTAGGCTTGTTTATTTAATATGTTAAGTAATACGGGAAGCAACATCAAACAAATGATGATAAACTTTCTGAGGTTATCGTTGTGGGTAAATGCTATATCTGTTCTAAAACCGTATAAAATTCCTAAGGTTTTAATATGTTCTGGTATAATGTCATCACTTAAACTTCTAATTATTAGAATGTTGTGTGTCACAAAAATAACCACATTTCCTTGTCGACTGCATTGTAATGAACTCTCATCAGTCTCATCAAACCATGTCCATTTTTGAGTCTTTTGTCATCTACAGTTATTGTTCTGATGCTCTGGAAAAATATGTTTCAGCTTCAAGGAGATTCATGAGAAGGACTTTTGACAAATACAAATCCCTGACCCCCTTAAGATCATAAAAGTAAACTGAGTAAGGATTTCCAAAGCTAAAAGGAAATCTGCATCCAAACAGAACAAAAATTAATAACGGGGAACCAAATGAATTAAGGAAGATGAGGTTTTCATGACTCTTGTTTGAAAATATTGCTGGTTCTCTAATGTTTGCTCTTCCAGGTTTCAGGAAACTTTTTCTCTTAAGGGATCTATGACTCACAAATTTTGGTAAAATATTTCTTTATGTGAACAAATTGAAGCCTTTTTCTTTTCTCCCTACCTGAGCCCTCCAGAATTCAGAAACTCTCGGTGAGTGTTCTTTCTTTCATGGCAATTGTAATTATTTACACAAGCTCGAAAAAAATCTGTTCTCCTTATAACAGGACACCATCGGTAACTTTGGTTATATTACCAAGGCTTTGACTGGAATGTCGTATTTGAGAGGCATGCATAGACTCAGATAGGACAAGGCAGTTTTAAGGAACCCAGGTTGACTTTATGGAGCTGGTAGAGTCCCTTGGAAATGTCAGCCTGACGCCTTGCTCACAGAGTCCCCAGCAGCCTTACCAGCCCTACAGACTGAAGCTAGACGACGGCATGTAACCTTCAGAGAAATTGCAACAACCCCTCATATATGGACAATTGCTGTGCCTGCTGCTCAATGAGTCACTCAAAAGAATCACAAGAAACATTTGAACTACAAACCCAAAAAGTCCATCAGATTGCCACTACCTGCTCCCCCTCCATCTGAGGCTGCTTCAAGCCTCACATCTAAAATCTTCTCACTGGCAGCATGAAGAAATTAGGCACTGGGTTTATAATTTGCTCCAACCATTAACCTCTGTTTTCCTTTTGTTTCCATCAAAATGCCTCTTATGGATTACCTGATCGCTTGCTAACTAAGGCGGAGTCTATGTGATGGCTGACATCCCTTGCTGCGCCTCTATTAACTCCTTCTGGGAGGGAAATAGCAATCCACACTGATAAAATCAGGCCACAAGCCACTTGGCTACAAGAAGTCCTTCACCACCACACCTCCTTCCCAGGGTGGACCAGAACTAATTTACTGATCTATTGTCTTGGAGACCCATGGATATCAGATCAGTTTTAGAGGGGATAGTGAGTTTAACTCTACTGTCACTTTTCCTTAAAATATACTTGGGGATAAAATTAATGATGTCATGTAGTACCAAAGAATGTCACAAACTATCCAAGCTTTCAGATAAGGAACTCTCTGATAGTTCGTTCCCCTCAATTAGCACAAGGGACAAAAGGTTGTGTCTTGCACCATGCCAAATCCTTCCATCCCAAAGCCCCTACTGCACCCTAGATCAGTTTGAAGCAGTTACAAATGATGGGCCTCCTTCAATGTTCCATAGAAGTGGGATGAATCGGAAATTATAACAGGAAAATCTTAACGTGTCTTATTCCGTGTTGCTTCTTTTTCCTTTACTGCTGTGACATATAAATTAAAAGCTTCTGCCTCACCCTGCACATAAGCATGTTACAACAGAAATTTGAAGAAACTGCTCTATATGCAAAATCTACCTCACCTAAAGAGATTAGAAAGTAGCCAGAGTGGTTATCATTTAAACTCATGAAGAATAGGAATGACCATAACTCAGGGGAGAATTGAAATGGTGCCCCACAAGGTTAATGAAATAAAAAGTAAGAAAAAGTTCATTGATTCTTCTCCTATCCCCCTACCCCCCCATGTTGCTTCTCCATGTCCTCATATCAGGGAGATCATATGATAGTTGTCTTTCTCCCATTGACTTATTTCACTAAGCATGATACGCTCTAGTTCCATCCACGTCGTCGCAAATGGCAAGATTTCATTTCTTTTGATGGCTGCATAGTATTCCATTGTGTATATACCACTTCTTCTTTATCCATTCATCTGTTGATGGACATCTAGGTTCTTTCCATAGTCTGGCTATTGTAGACATTGCTGCTACAAACATTCGGGTCCACGTGCCCCTTCGGATCCCTATGTTTGTATCTTTAGGGTAAATACCCAGTAGTGCAATTGCTGGGTCATAGGGTAGTTCTATTTTCAAAATTTTGAGGAACCTCCATGCTGTTTTCCAGAGTGGTTGCACCAGCTTGCATTCCCACCAACAGTGGAGGAGGGTTCCCCTTTCTCCGCATCCTCTCCAGCATCTGTCATTTCCTGACTTGTTAATTTTAGCCATTCTGACTGGTGTGAGGTGATATCTCATTGTGGTTTTGATTTGTATTTCCCTGATGCCGAGTGACGTGGAGCACTTTTTCATGTGTCTGTTGGCCATCTGGATGTCTTCTTTGCAGAAATGTCTGTTCATGTCCTCTGCCCATTTCTTGATTGGATTGTTTGTTCTTTGGGTGTTGAGTTTGCTAAGTTCCTTATAGATTTTGGATACTAGCCCTTTATCTGATATGTCGTTTGCAAATATCTTCTCCCATTCTGTCAGTTGTCTTTTGGTTTTGTTAACTGTTTCCTTTGCTGTGCAAAAGATTTTGATCTTGATGAAATCCCAATAGTTCATTTTTGCCCTTGCTTCCCTTGCCTTTGCCATTGTTCCTAGGAAGATGTTGCTACGGCTGAGGTCGAAGAGGTTGCTGCCTGCATTCTCCTCAAGGATTTGGATGGATTCCTTTCTCACATTGAGGTCCTTCATCCATTTGGAGTCTATTTTCGTGTGTGGTGTAAGGAAGTGGTCCAATTTCATTTTTCTGCATGTGGCTGTCCAATTTTCCCAGCACCATTTATTGAAGAGACAGCATGGTACTGGCACAAAAACAGACACATAGATCAGTGGAACAGAATAGAGAGCCCAGAAATAGACCCTCAACTCTATGGTCAACTCATCTTCGACAAAGCAGGAAAGAATGTCCAATGGAAAAAAGACAGCCTCTTCAATATATCTTTTTATAAATGTTTCTCTCAAATGTAAAATGCTCATCATCATTAGCCATCAGGGAGATTCAAATTAAAATCACATCGAGATATCACCTTACACCAGTTAGAATGGCCAAAATTAGCAAGACAGGAAACCACATGTGTTGGAGAGGATGTGGAGAAAGGGGAACCCTCTTACACTGTTGGTGGGAATGCAAGTTGGTGCAGCCACTTTGGAGAACAGTGTGGAGATTCCTCAGGAAATTAAAAATAGAGCTTCCCTATGATCCTGCAATTGCACTACTGGGTATTTACCTCAAAGATACAGATGTAGTGAAAAGAAGAGCCGTCTGTACCCCAATGTTTATAGCAGCAATGGCCACGGTCGCCAAACTGTGGAAAGAACCAAGATGCCCTTCAACGGACAAATGGATAAGGAAGATGTGGTCCATATACACGATGGAGTATTATGCCTCCATCAGAAAGGATGAATACCGAACTTTTGTAGCAACATGGACAGGACTGGAAGAGATTATGCTGAGTGAAGTAAATCAAGCAGAGAGAGTCAAGAATCATATGGTTTCACTTATTTGTGGAGCATAACAAATAACATGGAAGACATGGGGAGATGGAGAGGAGAAGGGAATTGAGGGAAATTGGAAAGGGAGATGATCCATGAGTGACTATGGACTCTGAAAAACAACCCGAGGGTTTTGAAGGGGCGGAGGGTGGGAAGTTGGGGAACCAGGTGGTGGGTAATAGGGAGGGCACATATTGCATGGAGCACTGGGTGTGGTGCAAAAACAATGAATACTGTTACACTGAAAAGAAATTTTAAAAAGTGGAAAAAATGTAAATGTATGTATATTCACACCTAACAAAAGGGACTTGATGGACCCAGGGCAAACAGCCTAGTCACCTTGGCACCAGGTACATAAAATAAGGTTGATCACCAGTGCTTTCAGAGGAAAGATTATTGACCTAAGGTGGGAAATAATAATGGAAATTTTTAACTTCCTTTTTAAAAAAATTTTTTTAACTTTTAATGTTTGTGGGAACTGCTCCTGGGCTCCCCAAGAAACTCTACTTTTACCAAGGTCAGAATGACTTCACCAAACTTCAAAGCATGGGCTCTATTTCTACTCCCAGACACACTGTGCATCTCTTTCATTAGCAAAGAACCTAAAAGAAACATTTCAAACTGCAGATAGGAGTAAAAACCTCCCTACATCCCATTCCCATAGCTCTGAAGCCTACAACTTTGCATACACCAAAAGCATAAGATAAAATTTGTAATTTTCTGGAATTATTTGTAACACTTGATGTAACAGAAAACATATAACTCCATATTAAACATTCCATATCTTCTTTGTGAAGATTATTCATCCTGGGCAGCTGTCCTCACTTGGGCTCAAATAAAGCTCTCTTTAAAAAAAAAATATTCTAAAAGGTTTGTTCATTTTGCATCAACAGGGTGTATGGCTGCCACTGTGCTTAATATCCAGGCACCACATTGCAGCAACTCATGTGGCCCCAGCCACTAGCATGTGCTGGTCTCAGCTGCAATCAGCCATGGTAGTAGCTCACACCCCCACTTGCCCCAGCACACATCTCCCAGCCACTACAATTCTTCAGGGTATCTGGCATAGGACTAATGTCCCATGAAAATTTAATTAACACCACTGCCCTGCTCCCAAGTTCCCTGGCAGGCATGCCCTCTCAGAGCTGGCCTGCCTGCATCCCACTACACTACAGAAAATAAGCCCAGCTGACAATATGCAGAGAGTCACATGACTGCACTGAAAGGAAAAGTGACTCATATACAACAACAAGACAAAAACAACACACTCTTCTGAGGTATCAGGTTCTGTCGAATAGGGGACACTGCACTGCTGGGCACTCCAGAACCTCCTCTCCATAAAGTCATTACTTTAAAGAGCAGAAGACATAGCTGACTTTTTCAGCACACAGAAACAGACACAGAGAAGCAGAAAACCTGAAGAGACAGAGAAATGTATTCCAAATGAAACAACAGACAGAGATTTAAGTGAAGCAGATATAATTAGTATGTCTGATGAGAATTTAAAGCAATTTAAAGCAATGATCATAAGGATACTCAATGTCCTTGAGAAAAGAGTGGAAGACATGAGTAAGATAGTTAACACAATAGAAGAAGGGAATAACATAGCAGGGATGAAGGGCTCAACAGACAAAATGCAAAACACATTTGATGGAATGAACAACAGGCTGGAAGAAGCAGTGACTTAGAAGACAAAGGAATAGAAAGTAATTAACCTGAACAAAAGAGAGAAAGAATTATGATAAATGAGAACAAACTCAGGGAAATCAGTGACTCCATCAAACATAGTAACATTTGCATTATAGAAGTTCAAGAAGAAGAAGAGAAAGAAGGGAGGCAGAACATTATTTGAAGAAATAATAGCTGAAAATGTCCCTAATCTGGGAAAGGAAACAAATGTCCAGATCCTGGAGGAAGAAGGAACTGCCATGAAAATCAACAAAATCAGGTCAACACCAAGAAATATTGTAATTGAATTTGAAAAATACAGTGACAAAGAAAAAAAATACTAAACTCAACAAGACAAAAGAATTTAGCAAATTAGCAAGGGAAAATCCATAAGACCAGCAGGAGATTTTCAAAGGAAACTTGGCAAGACAGAAGGGGTGGCATAAAGTATTCAAAGTGCTGAATAGGAAAAGTCTGTAGCTAAAGATACTCTGTTCAGCAAGGCTATCATTCAGAATAGCAGGAGAGATAGTTTCTCAGACAAAAACTAAGAGTTAGTGACCACTAAACCAGCTCTGCAAGAAATATTAAAGGGGACTCTCTCTTCTAAAAGATTTTATTTTTTAAAGTAATCTCTACACCCAATGTAAGGTTCAATCTCATGACTCTGAGATCAAGAGTTGCATGCTTTACTGAGTGAACCAGCTAGGTGCCCCTAAACGGGACTCCTTGAGTGGAAAGAAGAGACCAAAAGTGAAGGTATAAAGGTAGAAAACACAAAAGGAGTTAAGAATGAATATTTATGTAAAAACTCAGTGAAGCAACTCAAAAAATAAAAGGATATGAAATATAATAACATATACCTAAAACAAGTGGAGGAGAGGAGAAATGAATGCATTCAGGCTTCAATGACCATCAACTTAATTGACTGCTCTATGCAGAAGAGGTTATATATAACCATAATGGTAGCCACAAATCAAAAACTAATAAACAGGCAAAGAATAAAGAGGAAAAAATCCAAATATATCACTATGAAAATCATCAAAACAAGAAAGAGAGAAACATAGGCAAGGATCAGAGAAAATCTTTAGAAACCACTATAAAACAACTAATAAAATGACAATAAATACATATCTATCAATAATTTCTTTGAATGTAAATAGACTAAATGCTCCAATCAAAAGGCATAGGGTAACAATGGATTAAAAAATAAAAAAACAAGACCCATCTATATGTTGCCTAGAAGAGATTCGGTTGAGATCTAAAGACACTTGCAGTTGGAACGTGAAGGGATGGAGAAACATCTATAACGCAAATGGATGTCAAAGGAAAGCTAGAGTAGCAATACTTATATCGGAAAAAAATAGGCATTAAAACAAAGACTGTAATAAGAGAAAAAGAAAGACAATATATAATAATAAAAGGGCCAAACAGGAATATGTAATTATTTTAAATAGTTATGCACCCAACATCAGAGCACTGAAATACATAAGACAGTTAACAAGCATAAAGGAGCAAATTGATAACACTACAATAATAATAGGGGACTTTAACACCCACTTACAAGAATGAATGGACAGATCATCTAAACAGAAAATCAACAAGGAAACAATGGGTTTGAATGACACACGGGACTAGATGGATTTAACAGATATATTCAGAACATTCCATCCTAAAGCAGCAGAATACATTCTTTTCAAGTGCATGTGGGACATTCTCCAGAACAGATCACATATCAGCCCACAAAACCACCCTCAGCAAATTCAAGAACATCAAAGTCTTACATCTTTTCTGACCACACTACGAACTGTAAGTCAACCACAAGAAAAAATCTGGAAAGACCACAAATACATGGAGGCTATGTAAGATGCTAGTAATCAATGAATGTGTCAACAAGGAAATCAAAGAAGAAATAAAAAATATGTGGAAAAAATTAAAAGGAAAATACAATAGTCCAAAACCTTTGGGATGCAGCAAAAGTAGTTCTAAGAGAGAAATTCATAGCAATACAGACCTACATCAAGAAGCAAAACAAACAAATAAACAAACAAAAACAAACCACAAAAAAATAAAAACAAACCACAAAAAAAAAAGAAAAAAAAAACAACCTCAAATAAACAACCTAACCTTCCACCTAAAGGAGCTAGGAAAAGAAGAACAAACAAAGCCTAAAATCAGCAGAAGGAAGGAAATAATAAAGATTGGAGCAAAAATAAATTATAAAGAAACTAAAAAGCAATAGGACAGATCAATGAAACCACGAGCTGGTTTTTTTTTTAATCATAAAATTGATACAGCTCTACTTAGACTTATCAAGAAAAAAAAGAATGATTCAAATAAATAAGGTCACAAATGAGAGAGGAAAAATCATAGACAATGCCACAGAAATACAAACAATCATAAGAGAATATTATGAAAAATTATATGCCAAGAAATTGGACAATGTGGAAGAAATTGATAAATTCCTAGAAACATATAAACTACCAAAATTGAAACAGGAAGAAACAGAAAATTTGAACAGACAGATATCCAGCAAAGAGATTGAATCAGTAACAAAGAAACAAAAACAAAACAACAACAAAACTCCCAATAAACAAAAGTCCATGGCCAGGTGGCTTCATAGGCAAATTCTACCAAACATTTAAAAAAAAGTTAATACCTACACTTCTCAAAAAATTCCAAAAAAACCAGAAAAGTAATGAAAACTTCCAAATTTATTCTATGAGGCAAGCATTATCCTAATAACAAAACCAAATAAAGACACCACTACAAAAGAAAAATTGAAAAGTATAGGCCAGTATCCCTGATAAACATAAATGCAAAAATCCTCATTAAAATACTAGCAAACCAAATCCAATAATACATTAAAAGAATCATTCACCACAATCCGGTGTGATTTATTCCTGGGTTGCAAGTGTGGTTCAATATTTGTAAATCAATCAATACATTACATTAATAAAAAAGGATAAAAATCATATGATCATTTCAATAGATGCAGAAAAAACATTTGACAAAGCACAACATCCATTCATAATAAAATCCCTCAACAAAGTAGGTTTAGAGGGAATATACCTCAAAGTAATAAAGGCCATATATGAAAAACTCACAGCTAACATCATTCTCAATGGGGAAAAATAGAGAGATTTTCCTCTATGGTTAGTGATGTCCACTTTCACCACTGTTATTTAACATAGTGCTGGAAGTTCTAGCTTCAGCAGTCAGACAACAAAAGAAATAAAAGGCATCCAAATCAGCAAGGAAGAAGTAAAACTTTCACTATTTGCAGATGACATGACACTATATATAGACAACCTGAAAGACCACCAAAACCTGCTAGAACTGATCAATAAATCAGTATACAGAAACATTTTACATTTCTATATACTAATGGAGCAGCAGAAGGAGAAAGTAGGAAAAAATTCCATTTACATTTATACCAAAAGTAATAAGATACCTAGGAATAAACCTAACCAAAGAGGTAAATGACCCGTACTCTGAAAACTATGAAATATTGATGGGAGAAATTGAATATGACATAAAGAAACAGAAGGACATTCTATGCTTATGGATTGGAAGAAGAAATATCATTAAAAGATCTGCACTACCCAAAGCAATCTACACATTTAATGCAATTCCATCAAAATACCAAAACCATTTTTCACGGAAGTAGATCAATTCTAACATATATGGAACCACAAAAGACCCCAAATAGCCAAAGCAATCTTGAAAAAGAAAGGCAAAGCTGGTGGTACCAAGCTGTAGTGATCAAAACAGTATGGTACTGGCACAAAAATAGACACACAGATCATAAAATAGAATAGAAAACCCAGAAGTAAACCCAGAATTATATGGTCAATTAATCTTTGGCAATGCAGGAAAGAATATTGAATGGGAATGGGAAAAGGACAGTCTCTTCAACAAATGGTGTGGGGGAAAACTGGACAGCTACATGCAAAAGAACCAACTTAAAGTGATACAGGCACCTCTATGTTTATAGCAACATTATTTACAATAGCCAAATTATGGAAGCAGCCTAGGTATCCATTGATTGATGAATGGATAAAGAAGTGGTAATATATATACAGTGGATTATTACTCAGCCATAGAAAAAGAATGAAATCTTGCCATTAGCAAGGATGTGGATGGAGCTATAGAGTATTATACTAAGCAAAATAAGTCAGTCAGAGAAAGACAAATACCACGTGATTTCATTAATATGTGGAATTTACAAAACAAAACAAATGAGTCAAGGGAAAAAAGAAGGAGAAACAAGCCAAGAAACAGACTCTAAACTCTAGAGAACAAACTGATGGCTGCCAAAGAGGAGATGAGTGGGGGGATGGGTAAAACAGGTGATGGGGATTAAAGAATGTACCTGTTGTAATGAGCTCAAGGAGATGTATGGAATTGTTGAATCACTATATTGTACACCTGGAATTAATAAAACATTGTTTGTTAATTACACTGGAATTAAAATTGTAAAAAAGAGAATGAAAGTTGAAACCACAAAAATAAATAAAACAAAACAAATTGAGAAAAAGAGCAGCTTTTGCTTCATCTTGTATATTTTAATATGTTCTGTTTCCATTTTCATTTGTCTTAAGATACTTTTTAATTTTCTCTTTTATTTCTAATTTGACACATTCGCTGTTCAGGAGTGTGTTGTTTAATTTTTATGTATTTGTGCATTTTTCAGCTTTCCTCCTGTTATTGTTTTCTAATTTCATATTATTGTGGTCAGAAAAGATATTGGATATGATTTCAATATTCTTAAATTTCTTGTCTTGCTTTGTGACCCAACAAATGATCTATCCTGAAGAATGTTCTATATCATTATTTATTCTAATTTTCAAATTATGCAGGCTTAGACAGTTTGAACCCCATTTAAGATGTTTCTTGTGTTCTTTTGACAAGACCCTATTGTTTTTTGAGTACCTTTCATTTTTTTTTGTTTGTTTGTTTTTGTTACAGAGAGAGAAAGAGAGTGGCAGTGGCGAAAGAACAGAGGAAGAGGAGAGAGAGAATCAGAGAATCCCAAGTAGGATCTATGCTCAGTGAGGAGCCTGATGCAGGGCTCCATCTCACAGCCCTGAGATCATGACCTGAGCTGAAATCAAGGGTTGATGCTTAACTGACTGAGCATTCCAGGGGCCCCAGAACGTCCTCATTTTCTATCCATTCAGATATTCCACACTAATCTTAGATTTTCTTTATTCCACCTCTGGAATCAATGATTTGTCCAAAGAGCCCTGATTCCTTTCTTTAGGAAATGGTATTTAGAAACAATGATCTGGGTGCCAGATGGTCTCATTGCGACTGGGATAGACCATTTTAATTACATTCTGTGCTTCCAACCTTACTGTGTCGTGAAGCTACAAGTGTTTTAATAAAACTGTATTAGCTTTAGGGGCACCTGGGTGGCTCAGTGGTTTAAAGCCTCTGCCTTCAGCTCAGGTCATGATCTCAGGGTCCTGGGATCAAGCTCCACATTGGGCTCTCTGCTCAGCAGGGAGTCTGATTCCCCCCTCTCTCTCTGCCTGCCTCTCTGCCTACTTGTGATCTCTCTCTCTCTCTGTCAAATAAATAAATAAAATTTTAAAAAAGTGTACTAGCTTTAATATAATACTTGGAGAACTAGTTGAATCTTGGTTTTCCATTTTGCTGGAGTAAAACAAACCCTGAATAATGTAATTAAAATATTTTAGATATTTGTTGTATGACTTACCACTGATTTCCATTTGCATTCCAGGAGTAATTGCCCTTTGGAATTAAAAGCTTATTTTGTCTATAAAGCAAGTTTTCATAACCCTTTTTAGCTGGAGCCAGAAATGTAACCAATTAAAAAACAAATATATTTAGATTGTAATATGTCAAATATTAGTCAGTATACTCTGGTTTTTGGACAATGGCATGGGCTCACATTCCCTGAGCCACCTTTATAAATACAACTAAATATCCTGGAAATAATTCAACAGACTACAAGATAGAAAAAAGAAGGTAGACTGAATAAGGATCTGAAGACTTGAAGAATGACACCACGATGAGTTCCCTAGGGTTTCTTTCTATACCCTACATATCCTAGACTGGGTGCCTGAGCAGTCGCCAATCCTGACACTGCCAACAGACATTGACCCCCCCAAAAAAGGAAAAGGAAAATAAAAACCTTCTCTTCCTATACAAGGATCTGGGAAAGGGAAAACTTAGCAGGGAGATCCATACCCAGTGGCAGCAGCTGCCATCTGCCTGCAGTAGCTTCACCAGAAGCGCTGGGGGAGGGGATGAAAACTACTCATCCTCCATGCTCCACAGCAGCCAGAAGTGATCTTCCCTGAGCAGTAACAACAGAACCCAGGGAAGGCCAGCACACTCCCTGCTCCACACTGGGTGGCTGCAGATGAGCTCTTCCATCTGTAATGGTAATGTCAGTTGTTTAAGTGTCTCCTAGTCCCCTAGCAACTGCATAAGACTGTCCAAGGCCAATGTTTCCCTATTTTCTACACTGGCAGACAACCACCTAGTTCTGGTGGGTCATGGCCCTTCACCTAATGGCTGAAGGCACCCATGCTGGTTACATCTGGCTGGCTCTATACCCAGGTGCAGATGGTGAACTAGACCAGAGTTTCCTGACCTTCCACCTAGGCCCATGGCTCCTGGCCCTCCACACAATGGCAGAAAGAAGCCCCTCTCTGACTATGCCAGGAGAAGTCAAGTGGGAAGCCCATTGGCACTACATAGCTGGAGAACAGGTTAGGGGAAATGTTTTCTGTTTCATGAGAGTCCAGATTCCCCACAACTCACTTAACTACAATGGGAGATGAAGGAGGCATCTTCCTTCTCTGCATGCAGTACCAATAAGAGCTCAAGAAAAGCCAGAAGAATAAAACATATCAAAATAGCATTGCAGAGACACCTGAGTGGCTCAGTCGGTTAAGAATCCAACTCTTGATTTCAGCTCAGGCCATGATCTCACTGTTGTGGGATCGAGCCCTGCGTTGGGCTCTGAACTCAGTACAGAATCTGTTTTAGATTCTTTCTCCCTCTCTCCCTCAAATGAATAAATAAAATCTAGAAGAAAATAGCATTGCAAAGTCTCAAGAAGCTAAATTGTCATTGAAACTACAGTTCACAAAAGTAGGCCAGAACTGCTCGTGGTGATTGCCAAAGAAAATAATAGCCATAAATAGGAAAAAGAGTCTCTTAACCTAATGTTCAGAATGTTCAAGATACAATTGAAAATCATTTGTTATACCAAGAATCAGGAAGATTAAAAACTTGAGTAAGAAAAAGCAATCAAATGATACCAAATACTGAGATGAATTAGATGTTGGAATAATCTCATAAAGATTTTAAAGCAGACACTATGAAACTGCTTCAAAAAGTAATTATAGTAAATCTTGAAATCAGGTAACGTGATGCCACCAGTTTTGTTTTTGTTTTTCAACATTTCCTTAGCAATTCAGGGTCTCTTCTGATTCCATACAAATTTTAGGATTATTTGCTCCAGCTCTTTGAAAAATACTGGTGGAATTTTGATCGGAATGGCATTAAAAGTATAGATTGCTCTAGGCAGTATAGACATTTTAACAATGTTTATTCTTCCAATCCAAGAGCATGGAACAGTCTTCCATCTTTTTGTGTCTTCTTCAATTTCTTTCATGAGTGTTCTGTAGTTCCTCGAGTACAGATCCTTTACTTCTTTGGTTAGGTTTATTCCCAGGTATCTTATGGTTCTTGGTGCTATAGTAAATGGAATTGATTCTCTAATTTCCCTTTCTGTATTTTCATTGTTAGTGTATAAGAAAGCCACTGATTTCTGTACATTGACTTTGTATCCTGCCACATTACTGAATTGCTGTATGAGTTCTAGTAGTTTGGGGGTGGAGTCTTTGGGGTTTTCCATATAAAGAATCATGTCATCTGCGAAGAGAGAGAGTGTGACTTCTTCACTACCAATTTGGATACCTTTTATTTGTCTTTGTTGTCTGATTGCTGTTTCTAGGACTTCTAATACTATGTTGAACAAGAGTGGTGAGAGTGGGCATCCTTGTCGTGTTCTTGATCTCAATGGAAAGGCTGCAAGCTTTTTCCCATTGAGGATGATATTTGCTGTGGGTCTTTCATAGATAGATTTTATGAAGTTCAGGAATGTTCCCTCTATCCTGGTGGCATCACGTTACCTGATTTCAAGATTTACTACAAAGCTGTGATCACCAAAACAGCATGGTACTGGCATAAAAACAGACACATAGACCAGTGGAACAGAGTGGAGAGCCCAGATATGGACCCTCAACTCTATGGTCAAATAATCTTCGACAAAACAGGAAAAAATATGCAATGGAAAAAAGACAGTCTCTTCAATAAATGGTGCTGGGAAAACTGGACAGCGATATGTAGAAGAATGAAACTCGATCATTCTCTTACACCGTTCACCAAGATAAACTCGAAATGGATAAAAGACCTCAACGTGAGACAGGAATCTATCAGAATCCTAGAGGAGAACATAGGCAGTAACCTCTTCGATATCAGCCACAGCAACTTCTTTCAAGATATGTCTCCAAAGGCCAAGGAAACAAAAGCAAAAATGAACTTTTGGGACTTCATCAAGATCAAAAGCTTCTGCACAGCAAAGGAAACAGTCAACAAAACAAAAAGGCAACCCACGGAAAGGGAGAAGATATTTGCAAATGACAGTACAGACAAAAGGTTGATATCCAGGATCTATAAAGAACTCCTCAAACTCAACACACACAAAACAGATAATCATATCAAAAAATGGGCAGAAGATATGAACAGACACTTCTCCAACGAAGACATACAAATGGCTATCAGACACATGAAAAAATGTTCATCATCACTAGCCATCAGGGAGATTCAAATTAAAACTACATTGAGATACCACCTGACACCAGTTAGAATGTCCAAAATTAGCAAGACAGGAAACAACGTGTGTTGGAGAGGATGTGGGAAAAAGGGAACCCTCTTACACTGTTGGTGGGAATGCAAGTTGGTGCAGCCACTTTGGAGAACAGTGTGGAGATTCCTGAAGAAATTAAGAATAGAGCTTCCCTATGAGCCTGCAATTGCACTGCTGGGTATTTACCCCAAAGATACAGATGTAGTGAAAAGAAGGGCCATCTGTACCCCAGTGTTTATAGCAGCAATGGCCACGGTCGCCAAACTGTGGAAAGAACCAAGATGCCCTTCAACGGATGAATGGATAAGGAAGATGTGGTCCATATACACGATGGAGTATTGTGCCTCCATCGGAAAGGATGAATACCCAACTTTTGTAGCAACATGGATGGGACTGGAAGAGATTATGCTGAGTGAAATAAGTCAAGCAGAGAGAGTCAAGTATCATATGGTTTCACTTATTTGTGGAGCATAACAAATGACATGGAGGACATTGGGAGATGGAGAGAAGAAGGGAGTTGAGGGAAATTGGAAGGGGAGGTGAACCATGAGAGATTATGGACTCTGAAAAAGAACTTGAGGGTTTTGAAGGGGCAGGGGGTGGGAGGTTGGGGGAACCAGGTGGTGGGTAATAGGGAGGGCACATATTGCATGGAGCACTGGGTGTTGTGCAAAAACAATAAATACTGTTATGCTGAAAAAAATAAGTTAATTGATTAATTTTTAAAAAGTAATTATAAATTTATTTAAAATAAAATAAAAGAAACAAAAACTCAGCAAAGAAATACAAGTTGTATAAAAGAATCAAATAAAAAATTATGCAACTGAATAACATAATAATGGTGCAACAAATTCACTGGATGGGCTCAATAGTAGAGTAGAGTTGACAGAAAATATCATCAGTGAGCTTGTGGAGAGATCAATAAGATTTACTCAATTTTTAAAATTAAATTTACTCAATCTAATGAACAGAAAGAACATTACTGAAACAGAAAAGTGAACAAAGTATTTTAAATACACATGCACAAACATGTTCATAACAAAACAAGGAGGAAACCCACATGACAATTGTACTTCTCCTTTCTGTAACTGGTTATATAGTCAGAGTTGGTATTTGTAATGTCCTTCTTCTACCCATTCCATATTTCATTTGCCTTCAGCAAGCACTTCAGCTGGTCGTGATTTTTTATCTGGTGGGGTGACCCATACTTTCATTCCTGAAGGGTATGGTTCATTAGTAGTCTTACCTGGACTGGGTTGTTATAATTTTCCATTGACCTTAACCGCAGGGCATAGTAATACTAAGATATGTCCTGTATCCCAGACATACCTTTCCTTATCTGTACTGTGGCATAGCAGATCAATTTCCTTTTAGTAGTCAGTATCAATCACCCCAGCCAGCACAGTAACTCCTTTCTTTACCCACTGATTCAGAGAATTGAGAAGTTCACACTGGTCAGGTGGCAGACTTAAATTCCAGTTCAATTGAATTATTGTTGTGTATCTCCTGGTGAAAGCATCCCTCCCCCTTATAACTAAGGTCTGTAGGCAAGTGGACCATATGATTATCAGAACAGGAAGGAAACATTTTGCTAGTGGGTCACTAAGGGTAATAGTGTTGCTACTCCCATTTCTTTCTCTTTATTACTGAATCCATAAATTCTGGCTATGGGAGAACCAGTGTCATATACTGGACACTGATTCAGAGTATATCCAGCCTTCTGGAGAAACTTGTTCCAGCGATGCAGTGTTTTGCCACCTACCTAGAGCTGTAATTGAATCTTTAAAAGGTCATTCCACCATTCAAAGACAGCTTCTTCGGCATGGTAGGAAGCATGATAAGACCAATAAATTCCAAGTGCATGGACCCACTTCATTTTCTATGAAGTGAATAATTACATTGTTATGTGGTATATCATGGGAGTGGATAAGAAATTCTTTAAGTCCACAGATGATAGTTTTGGGAGGAGCATAGCAGGGACCACAAATCAGTATCCAGAGTAAGTATATATTCTCATAAGGACAAAATGCTGCTCCCCCCATGATGGAAGGGGACCAACATAATTGACCTGCCACCAGGTAACTGATTGGTCACTCTGGGGAATGGTCCCATATTGGGGGTGCAGTATTGATCTCTGCTGCGTAAAATTGGGCACTCAGAAGTGGCTCTAGCCAGGTCATCCTTGGTGAGTAGAAGTCCATGTTGCTAAGCCAAGGCATAACCTCTATCCATGACACAATGGCCACTTGGTTCATCAATCCAGTGAAGAATGACAGAGATGACGGGGTGGCTGGTGAAAGAAGCTGACTGGTATCCACAAAATGTGTCATTCTATCCATTTGATTACTAAAGTTATTATTTTCTGAGGTCACCCTCAAGAGGGTGAGACACAAATATTTCTGCATTTTCACCCATTCAGAAATGTTTATTCACATGGGCCTTCCCCAGATTTCCTTGTCAACAATTTTCCATGTTCCTTCTAAACCTCTGACCATCCAGCCAAACTTTTGACTATAGCCCATGAAGTGACCATTTCTACTTCCAAACAAAATGACAAACAGGTGTATTGCTTAAAGTTCTGCTCACTAGAGGTTCTTAATAAAATTAAAAAATAGAGTGGCACCTGGGTGGCTCAGTGGGTTAAGCCTCTGCCTTCGGCTCAGGTTATGATCTCAGGGTCCTGGGATCGAGCCCCATATCAGGCTCTCTGCTCAGCGGGAAGTCTGCTTCCCCCACTCTCTTTGTCTATCTCTCTGCCTACTTGTGATCTCTCTCTCTCTCTGTCCAATAAAAAAAAGACTATTTAAAAAAATTAAAAAATAGAACTACCACATCATTTAGCAATTCCATTTCTGGGTATATCCCCCAAATAAATGAAAAGAGGATATCAAAGAGATATATGCACTCCTATGTTTTCTGTAGTATTATTCACCCACAATAGCCAAGATATTAAAACAACCTAAATGCCCATCAATTGATGAGTGGAATATATATATATATATATATATATATATATATATATATATATATATCAGCCATGAGAAAGAAGGAACTCCTGCCATTTGCTACAGCATGGATGGACCCTGAAGTCATTATGATAAGTGAGATAAATCAGGCACAGAAAGACAAGTGCTGTATGATATCACTTATATGTGAACTCTAAAAGGGCCAAACTTATAAAAACAGAGAGAAAACGGTGATAACCAGGGGCAGGGTCTGGGAGAATAGGAGAGATGTTGTTTAAGGGTACATACAACTAATATATAAATAAGTCCTGGAGATCAAAAACAAAGTATAGTGAATATAGACAACAATATTATATTATAGTTATCAAACTTGCTAAGAGACTAAATCTAAATTATTCTCACCATGAGAAAAGGAATGATAATTATGGGCATGATAAAGGTGCTTACTATTGCTACAATGGCAATCACATTATATTATATAAATGTATCAAGTCAACATTTTGAACACCTAAAATTTACATAATGTCAAGTGTGAAATATATTTTTAAAATGTAAAAACTGAAAACAAACAAACAAAAGAGACTTTCAGCAAGTAATAGGATTCCCTGGAGTTGGTAAAGAGCATCTACCAAAAACCTATTTCCAACATAATACTTAATAATGAAAAACTGAATGCTTTCTCCCTAGGACTGGGGAGAGGGCAAGGATTTATGTCTTTACCACTTTTACTCAACATAATACTGGAATTCTAACCAGTGCAATAAGACAAGATAAAGAAAAAAAATTTAAAAGTACATGGAAAAATAAAACTGCCTCTATTTACAGATGACATGATTATCTATATATAAAATTCCAAGGAGTCTACCAAAAAGTCCTGGTATTTAGTGCAAAAGAAAAATCCTAGTACTTAGTGTGACTTTAGCCATGTCACAGGTTTGAAGATCAACACATTAAAATATATCTCATTTCTTGGGGCCTCTGGGTGGCTCAAGTGGTTAAGCGTCTGCCTTTGGCTCAGGTCATGATTCTGGGGTCCTGGCATTGAGTCCTGCATCAGGTTCCCTGGGGAGCCTGCTTCTTCCTCTGCCTCTCTCTCTCTCTCTGTGTCCCTCATGAATAAATTAAAAAAAAAACTTAAAAAATATATCCCATTTCTATATACTATGAATGGATTTGGAAACCAACTTAAAAATGCAATTCCATTTACAATTACTTTATTTATTTATTTATTTACTTACTTACTTATAATTTTTTTAATGTAGGATCCTCACCCAGCATGGAGCCCAAAGCAGGGCCTGAACTTATGACTCTGAGATCAAAACCTGAGCTGAAACCAAGAGCCTACTGACAGAGCCATCCAGGTGCTCCAATTTTCAATTACTTTAAGGAAAATATGTTACTTAATGCTAATGAATTATGCAAACCACCCCCCTTCCAAAATTCATATGTCGAAGTCCTAACCCCCAATGTGATTTTTTCTGGAGGTAAGGATTGTAGGAAGTAATTAAGGTGAAACAATGTCATAAAGGTAGAATCTTAATTCAACCATTGGTGGCCTTAAAAGAAGAGGAAGATCTCTCTCTTTCTCTCTCCTCATGCATGCACTGAGGAAATGCCATGTGAGCACTTGAAGAGAGCTCTTACTAGAACCCAACCATGCTGTCACCCTGATCTCAGATATCTATGCTTCAGAACTCTGAGAAAATAAATTTCCCCTCTTTAAGCCACACAGTCTATGGTGGCTTGTTATGGCAGCCCCAGCAGACTAAGACACTTAGGTATGCACTTAAAACATATACAGTATTTGTATGCATACATATACATACATAAGTATACTGATGAAATTAATCAAAGAATTAAATAAATGGAGAAGCAAACTATATTCAGAGATACGAAGATTCAACATAGTAAAGATGTCAATTTTCTCCAAATTAATCTATAGATTTAATGCAATTTAATATCCAAATTCCAGCAGGATTTTTGTGGCATAGACAAGCCTATCCTAAAATTTATATGGAAAATCACAGGCCCTGGAATAGCTTAAATAATCTTGAAAGAGAATATGTCAGGAATGACTTTATGTGATACGACATCTTACTATATAGTTACACTACTTAAGACTATGTGGAATTAATGCAGGTATAGACACATAGATCAATGGAGCAGAATAGACAGCCCAGAAATAGAACCACACAAATATGTTCATCTTGTTTTTTACAGTGTTACAAGAATAATTCAGTGGAGGAAGGAAAGCCTTTTCAACAAATGGCACTGGGATCAAGCCGCATGTCAGGCTACCTGCACAGCGGAGAGCTCAGCTCCTCTCCCTCCAACTCTTTCAGATAAATAAATAAAATATTTTAAAAGTCACCACTTTGTAATCAAAAAACAAACAATTGAAATAATTGGTTCAGTAAAAGGTTATCAGTGGATTCTTAAACCATTAGGCAAATGTTGGAGAGGAACAAGATATTCACAAGTGTCAAAATAACACCCCTCAAATTACTTGCTTATTGCAAAAGGAAAACTGTACCTCTACAATGGAGAAATCTGGCAATCATTATCTTAATGAAGATAGAACATTTAGTAGTATCATTACCACTGGAATGACTTGACACCGTGAAACTCTGATGTGATGCAATATGAAGTATACAACATCTGCCAAAACAACATACTTGCTAAAATGTGTAACTTGACTCTAATCAAGACTTTAAATTTGACTTTTAGCTGTAGAGGAAAAATATTGGGTAGAAGATCAATCTAAAGTCTATTGTAAGGAAAGAATCAGGCAAAATCAACAATTGACTGGCCTGTTTGATTATTATTTTTTTAACTTCAAATTTTTATTTAAATCCCAGGCAGTTAAGATACAGTGTAATATTAGTTTCAGGAGTAGAACTTAGTGATTCATCATTCACATAGAATGTCCAGTGCTCATCACAAGCGCCCTTCTTAATACCCATTATCCCTTTAACCCCCTCCACCTTCCCTCCAGTAACCTTCAGTTTGTTTTCTAGGTAGCTAAGAGACTGTTTTCTGGTTTGCCTTTCTTTCTTTCCCCGCTATGTTCAACTGTTTTGTTTCTTAAATTCCACATATGAGTCAAATCATAGGTATTTGTCCTCTCTGACTGACTTATTTTGCTTAGTATAGTACTCTCTAGATCCCTCCACAGAGTTGCAAATGATAAGATTTCACTCTTTTTTATGGTTGAGTAACATTCCATTGTGTATACATACCATATTTTCCTTATACATTCATCAGTTGATGGATATTTGGGCTCTTCCCATAATTTGGCTATTGCTGGTAATGGTACTATAAATATTGGAGGTGCATGTATCCCTTCCAATGAGTATTTTTGTATCCTTTGGATAAATACCTAGTAGTGTAACTGGTGGGTTGTAGGGCAGTTCTATTTTTAACTTTTTGAGGAACCTCCATACTGTTTTCCAGAACGGCTATACCAGCTTACATTCCCACCAACAGTGTAAGAGTGTTCCCCTTTCTCCACATCCTCGCCAATATCTGTTGTTTCCTGCTGTTGTTGATTTTAACCATTCTGACTGATGTGAGGCAATAGCTCAGTATAGTTTTGACTTGTATTTTCCTGATCAAGAGTGATGAGCATTTTTCATGTGTCTGTTAGCCACCTGTACATCTTCTTTGGGAAAATGTCTATTCATATTTTCTACCCATTTTCTTTTTTATAATATTTATTTATTTATTTGAGAGAAAGAAAGAGAGCATGAGCAGAAGGAGGGGCAGAGGGGGAGGAAAACAAGCTGGGTCTCTGCAGGGCTCAATCCCAAGATCCTGAGATCACTACCTCAGCCAAAATCAAGAGCCAGATACTTCATGGACTGAGCCACCCAGGTATCCTATCTTCTGCCCATTTATTAATTGGATTATTTGTTTTTTGGGTGTTGAGTTTGGTATATTCTTTATATATCTTGGATACTAACCCTTAATGAGATATGTCATTTGCAAATATCTTCTCCCATTCTGAAGGTTGTTTTTAATTTTTGTTAATTGTTTCCAGCACTGTGCAGAAGGTTTTAACTAGATGAAGTCCCTATAGTTCATTTTTGCTTTTGTTTCCCTTGCCTCCAGTGATGTGTCTAGTAAAAATTTGCTACGACGTCGATCACAGAGACTAAAAAAGAAATAACCAAAGTTAATGTGTGAATTTTAATTAGATCCTATTTCGGGGGGAAATCTTTTTTATAAAACACATTTAGGAAACAATTTAGGAAACTTAAATATATACTGGGAGTTAGAAGAAATTGGAAAATTATATTGATTTGTAGATGTGATAAGGATACTGTGGCTATACAAGAAATTATGCATTGTTCACCTTAAAAATAAAGCTGCCAGTAATTTTACCAGCAAAACTGGGTTTATGTGGGAATAGCAGAGAGTTCCAATTCAGGACAAGCAAGCTATGGTAAAACACTAGGAAAATCCAACAAACAAAGGAGAGGAACATTATTTTATGGGGAAGAAGGAGGACTTTGGGAGATGTTCTTTTGAACAAGTTCATTGGAGAAAAGAAAGAGTTCGGTGTGATGACCATTTCTCATTGGCTGTGTTGCAGGGGTAGTGGCTTTCTTCTAGGAGATGCAGTGTACATATTTCCCTGTTTAGACAGACCTATAATGATCATTTCCTGTCCAGAGTCTTCTCTCAGGGGTGTGTAATTGACAATTCTCCCTGTAATTTCCTTACTCGCCCCCCCCCTCACATCCCCAATCCACTTTAGTTGAGATTTTCCTTCATTTATTGTCATAGCCTCTATTCCTAGGACATGAGTGCTGAAATATTGAGATATCTATTCCTAGGACATGAGT
Organism: Meles meles; assembly: GCF_922984935.1. Classification (NCBI taxonomy): domain Eukaryota; kingdom Metazoa; phylum Chordata; class Mammalia; order Carnivora; family Mustelidae; genus Meles; species Meles meles. The sequence goes on along the minus strand of NC_060087.1, from coordinate 45,233,628 downwards.
GCTGAAATATTGAGAGATTAAGTGGCATTGATAAGTATCTTACTTAAAAATATTCTTCAAGGACACCTGGGTGGCTCAGTTGGTTAAGCAACTGCCTTCCGCTCAGGTCATGATCCTGGAGTCCCAGGATCAAGTCCCACATCAGGCCCTCTGCTCATCAGGGAGCCAGCTTCTTCCTCTGCCCCTTGCCCCTTTCATGCTCTCTCTCTCTTTCTAATAAACAAAATCTTTAAAAAAATATTCTTCAGGGCGCCTGGGTGGCTCAGTGGGTTAAGCCGCTGCCTTCAGCTCAGGTCATAGTCTCAGGGTCCTGGGATCGAGTCCCACATCTGGCGCTCTGCTCAACGGAGGGCCTGCTTCCCTTCCTCTCTCTCTGCCTGCCTCTCTTGTAATTTCTCTCTGTCAAATAAATAAATAAAATTAAAAAAAATATTCTTCAAAAAGGATATACATTCTCATGCATATATATGACAAAATATTAAGAATTATTAAATATGTGTGTGGATCTCTACTTGCACCCAGTGTGTGTAGATGTCACTACAAAATTCAGGAAGCACTTTTTGGAAGACTCCTCATTGTTTTCCCAGGTACTCATAACACAGCAAAAAGGAGGATCCAAGCTCGTTTTGTGGGGGTCTCTCCTCTGGCCATGCCTAATGATCACATCAATTTCTAAAGTTTCAGCTTTATATTTATGATTCTCATAGCTGTTATGTTTTCTCAGTTTAGATGGACAAATTAGTGCATCGTTTCTTCTTTTACCTCTTATTCTTAACAGACAAATTTACACAAGTAAACTTTTGTCCTGTATTGAAGTTAACATCCGGTTTCTCTCCTTCGGTCCGCTGATGTGTTGTAACATAATATTGTGGGTCGTTGTTTTTATTAGCCCCGACTATAGTACAATTACACCCTACATATTTTGTGAATGTTTCAGTTTGTCTCTTCTACACTAGATGAATAGTGGTTATTTTAAACTGTTCTGTCTGTTGCAGCATCCAAGCTAGATAAAAGGTCTGCAGCATTTTTAGTGTTTTAATATTTTAAGGATAAGCTTCTGATGAATGAACAATAGAAAATAGTATTTAGGGAAGGGGCAGCTGATAGGCTTAGCCAGAATTTCAGGCCAGTAAAGGCTGTTTTGATAGGGTCCAAGAAAGGGTCTCTACATCACATTCAACAAGTGGCCAATCAGACTGACGCAATGAGGCTGCTCAGTAACTTACTAGGAAACCAGGGGCGGTGGGCACGCGCTTGGAAGGCTGCAGGCGCCATGGGCAGAGTGAGGAACTGCGCCAGCACCCAGTCGCGGGGGCGAAAGCGCCCCGGGGATCCTGCCACCGCCTGCGCAGCCATCGCGGTCATGGGCGCCCGGCGCCCCCCTTTCCAAGTCCGCGTGGGGAGCCACGCGGCGGGAAGGAAGTCAGCGGCGGCCAGGCGGGATCCCGCAAGGTTGCGGCGGAAGCGCTGGTGGCGGCGGGCCCGGGAGGCAGGCTCCAGAGGCCCGCTGCGATCCCCGAAGCCGCGGGCGCCCGCCGTGTCCTCCGGCGAGATGGACCTGGGCGCGCAGCGGGAGCGCTGGGAGACGTTCAGGAAGCGGCGGGGCCTCAGCTGCGAGGGCGCCGCCAAGTTCCTGCTGGACACCTTCGAGTACCCAGGCCTGGTGTATCACACCGGAGGCTGCCACTGCGGCGCGGTCCGCTTCGCGGTCTGGGCCCCCGCAGACCTGCGCGTGGTGGATTGCAGCTGCAGGCTGTGCAGGAAGAAGCAGCACCGACACTTCCTCGTCCCGGCCTCGCGCTTCACTCTCCTGCTGGGCGCCGAGAGCATCGTCACCTATCGATCCCACGCGCACCCGGCGCTGCACAGCTTCTGCAGCAGGTGCGGGGTGCAGAGTTTCCACGCCTCTGTCTCTGACCCCGGCGTGTATGGCATCGCCCCGCACTGCCTGGACGCCGGCACCGTGCGCAGTGTGGTCATCGAGGAGGTCGATGGTGGCGACTGGGGGGAGGAGGCCATGAAGGAGCCCAAGGCCATCCAGAGCGCGTCCCCCGAGTGAGCCCCTAGCTCTCCTCCCGAAGAGGAGCGGTGACTGCGGCCGCAACACGCCCGAAACATGCCCGCCACCCCCCACCCCCACCCGGAGGGACCCACCTCAGTGCTTGTGAAGGGATTGCTGTATGAAAGAGGTCGGTTTCTGGACTGATGACCCGTGATGTCTCTCCAGCCTTCCACCCCTTCCCTTTCAGTGTTTTGCAACGAACTTGGACTTGCTTATGGTCAAAAAATTGAGCGCACATTTGTCTGTCTACAGCCATAATCTTCCAATCCAATAAGCAAGTAGTGTCTCTACTTTTCCAAGTCGCCTTGTGTAACCCTGCCTTGTATTCTTTATTCTTCCTGTAGTTCTCATAGATCATTTTCGGATCATTCGTATGTACTGTACCGTTACAGTGCTATTGTGAACGAGATTGTTTTTAATGGTCGCATCTGGTATGCAGGGCCACTCCCTATATCCAAACACTTTGGTGAACATTTCTTAGGACGTTTCCTGTTGATTAGCTGCGTGCGTGTGTGTAATTTAGGTCAGCACTCGCGTTTTCGATACTTAGAGATAGGCATTGATTTCAGCCATGTTGTTTATTTAATGTGTTTTTATATAATATGTTTAAGGCTCATTAGTGTGACATACCCATTGTGCTTATGTTTTCACATGATGCTGCCACTTACCTTGGTTTTGTTTTAGAAACTGTCTGTGGGTAGGGTGATGGGGAGGCAGAAGAATGAGAACGATGTCTGTGCTGCTGTATATATGCCCTCTTTGATGTTTTGAAATTCCTATCTTGAACATGTGTTACGTATTCAGATATAAAGTGTTTCAGAAGTAAATACTTAGTAACTAGAAAATTATGTATTTCTATGTTGTACATTATAGATCAGCATCAATTTATATGTAATTTCTTTATATCTGAGATTTTTATCAAACAGTAGGTGGTGAGAGTGTCCTTTCGTATCAAATGATATGTATAAAAACCATCATTTAATAGCTTCATAGAATTAAAAAATGTGGATCTTCTGTAACTTGTTTAACCAATCTCTTCTCATGAATATTTGCCTTCCCCCCCAGCTTTTGACTATAATAATATTTTGAAGGAGTAAAGTAGAAATAAATATTCTGAGTGTTCTCTCACTTGGATAAAAGGGCCTGGAACTCTTTCCATCTCTTTTTCTTGCTGTTTGTCTCTCTTCTGTACATATATTTCATTAGATGTGCATACCATATATATTGAATTAACTTGACATAATAACTTATAAATGACTTAAATAGGTATGTGTTTCCATGTATTGCAAATAACATGGCAGCCATCACACAGAAGCTATCATCCTTCAATTGTTAGCTCTCATTTTCCATCATCCTCCCCACCCCAGCCTAGAGGAAGGGAATTTATGACTTGATTTCCCTAATACGACCCTCTACTCCTCAAGTTCCTCCTTTGTTATTTGGAATAGCTTGGCCCATCCCTTTACCATTTAGAGGTTGGGTTGAGGTAGAAAAGGGAGAGAGAGAGAGGGAGAGAACTTGAACATGCATATATACCCCTAGGAGATTCAGTCATCTTTGTGGTCGGAAAAAACCAGTTGCAGCTAGAATTACACCTATATGACATTCCATGGTCCATTGCATGGATGGGATCCAGAGAGAAAGAAAAATAAAATGCTCACCTTCATGCTTCTACCATGTCAGTATTTCTGTACCAATAAATGTGTGTATGTATGTTTTCTTTTTCGGAGTGACTTTTCTTTAAAAGTGAATATTGAGGGGCATCTGGGTGGCTCAGTGGGTTAAGCCTCTGCCTTCGGCTCAGGTCATGATCTCAGGGTCCTGGGATCGAGCCCCACATCGGGCTCTCTGCTCAGCGGAGAGTCAGCTTCCTCCTCTCTCTCTGCCTGCCTCTCTGCCTACTTGTGATCTCTCCTCTCTGTCAAATAAACAAATAAAATCTTTAAAAAAAAAAAAAGAATATTGGGGCACCTAGCTGGCTCAGTGGGTTAAGCCGCTGCCTTCGGCTCAGGTCATGATCTCAGGGTCCTGGGATCGAGCCCCACATCGGGCTGTCTGCTCAGCAGGGAGCCTGCTTCCCCCTCTCTCTCTGCCTGCCTCTCTGCCTACTTGTGATCTCTCTCTCTGTCAAATAAATAAATATGGGGTGCCTGGGTGGCTCAGTGGTTTAAGCCTCTGCCTTCGGCTCAGGTCATGATCTCAGGGTCCTGGGATCGAGCCCCACATCGGGCTTTCTGCTCAGTGGGGAGCCTGTTTTTCCCTCTCTCTCTGCCTGCCTCTCTGCCTACTTGTGACCTCTCTCTCTGTCAAATAAATAAATAAAATATTTAAAAATTTTTTAAATAAATAAATAAAATCTTTTTAGAAAAGTGAATATTGATGTTTCTGCTTCTCCGTGCCATGTGCAAATCACTCATGAGTTTATTTGGTTAAAAACTCATATTCAGAGGGTTTCAGAGAGCATTGTTAACCTGCATGCCATTTATGGGTCCTAGGCTGCCTTTCCACTTGTGGGAATGCAGGTAGGGGACAGTTGTGTGGTGAAAAGCTATGGGAGACAATGCTAGAACTCAAGGATGGACAAACTGTTGAGAAAGGGTATTATCTCCCAGATACTGAGGACAGAGATTTGGAGAGAAAGAGAAGCAATAAGCAGCTCAGAACCAATGAGGAATATTGGGAAAAGAACAGAGGTGGAGAGTTTTGACACAGCGTCTTGGGAGTTTTGACACAGGTTGTGTGATGTCAGTGTTTTTCCCCCTCCCTCCAAGGAAAGCCTTAATGTTGCTTTATGCATTAGCTTTCGTTCTGTTGCATAAAAAAATATCATACACTTTAAAGCTACATAGTAAATGTTTGTCCATGCACCATTAAAGTCATCATGGACACTGACAGTGGTCTGTATTTAAAACTGCTTTAGGCATCTCTGATTTCAAAGAAAGTGCAAGGACTTGGCTTGTGGGTCTGGGCTAAAATGCCAACTCTTCTACCTACTGCTGTCTGGTTAATAAAACCTGTAAAAACCCATACTCTCCCTCACTGTAAGGACTAAATGAAGTCATACATAGAGTCTTCTAGCACAGTGACTGATACGCACCAAGAATTTGCTGTGGCTATTGCTCTTATTAGATCAGGACAGAACCAATGGTCATAATTGTATTCAGCTCTAGGATTAAGACACTTCCATGTGCATTCTCTCAGGTGCCATTTTTTAAAAAATATTTTATTTATTTGACAGAGAGAAATCACAACTAGGCAGAGAGAGAGGAGGAAGCAGGCTCCCTGCGTAGCAGAGAGCCCAATGCGGGGCTCGATCCCAGGACCCCGGGATCATGACCTGAGCCGAAGGCAGAGGCTTTAACCCAATGAGCCACCCAGGCGCCCCTTTTTTGAGTCACTTAAAGTGAGAGAGCAGTCCAGTGATAGGGTAAAAAAGGAGTCGTAAGCCACAATTCTGCAGGATGATAAATGCGTTGTCCCCTTTTAATGGAGTCTTCAACAAATATCCACTTTTTCCTCTCTGTCCTCATAGACATGTTCCTGTCTTCGTCCATCCAAGCTGTTAAAAGGAGAATCACCCTAGATGAAACTTCATCTTACCCCACCTTATTTTCTCTCCAGCTTTACCCCCATTTTATCCCTACGGGCTGTCCAGCACTGGTCTTCATGCTAGGATAGAGCAATAAACAAAATGCAGTGCCTAGAACCCTAACATTTTTGTCTGGTGGATGAGAGAGACAGATAACCATGAGCTTACAACAGAGTGTGGCTAGGACAAGAACAGGGTTCTGGGGGAGCGCAGAAAAAAAGCCCCTACTCTTGAACCAGTTAAACCTCTCTGGGCTTCAGTTTCAGGGTCCTCATCTCTAGAATGGTTACAATAATGACACTCCTTTCCTAATCTTGTCCTCTCTCCAGGGTGAGATACAAAGGAGCCTAAGGAGACCAGCTATATCCCAGGAGAATCCACAAACTCCGTGCCCTGTTAGTCACAGATCAGGTTGGAGGCAAAGCATTACAAGACCCCTGGGAATCTGGTCTGTTCTGGGGAAAGGGGGCAGGATTGGTGCCATTTTCATCTTTTCCTTTATGTCTTCACATCTTCAAAAGGGCTTCTTCTATTTATAATGTATTCTTAAAATTATAGATTATAAGTGACTAAATTTAGTCCTCACAGGCCATGCTATAAAAGGGGAGTACCAGCAGTGGCATATCACCCTCCGGTGGACATTGTAAGTAATGTCACATTATTGGATGATTTTACTGTTTAACACCGGAGAAATTCAAAGGGCATGGGTGATGCTTTCTTCCCCAGAGTCTCTGGGAAAGAAGTCCAGTAGTTGGGGTGCTTTTCTCTACAATAAGTGTTCTGGGAATTATAGCCAGGAAGAACAGTGTCAAGCAGAAAAAGAAGACCTGTCTCTTTCTGTGGGGCTCTTTTCATGAAGTAGGAAATCTTTAGTAAAACCATTGCCCCCAGATACTATTTCCAGTTTCCTTTTTCTCACTGAATAAAAACTTGCACTGGTTAGTATATTAAGAAAAGAACCTCTATCAGTAAATTTCAAGTCTTCAGCTATGTCTGTTCATCAGCTTTATTGGTGACATATGAATAGGAAATTGATGTGGATGCATTATTTCAGCTTTTTATCCTTTTTCTATGAACTGAGAATTCCAGCTATCATAGTGCATTCCCTTACATCAGTATGCCAAATCCTGAAGTAGGTCTCAGTCTCATACCTGGTCTCAGTCTTTGTGGAGCTCAGTCTTTGTGGTTTCAGTCTTTGTGGAGCTCACAGCATGTTGGAGAAGACAGACAAGAAAACAAGAAACTTCAGCAAACTGTAGTAGATTCTCATGGTGATGGGGGAATTCAAGATGTTCTGATAATACATATCCAGATGAGTGCGAGCCATAGCCTTTCAGAGGAGGAGAATTTCCATATGAGACATAACAAATAAATAGAAGTTGTTCGGGTGGAAAGAGAACTAGAATTTCCCAGAGAAAGGAAATAATATATACGAGGTCTTGAAAGTCAGAGAGAGAATGATGCACATAAGGAACAAACTTTTATTCTGACCTTTTTATCAAATTATAAATTCTATTTGCTTGTTGTTTTCTGTAAGTATTTTGAGGGTAAGGATCCTATCCAATTCTTATGAGCCCCAAGTGCTTAGTACAGAATCTGATGTATAAATATTCAATACATATCTATGAATGTATAAACTAAGAGTACCCACTATGTGCCAGGCACTGAAAAGAGCTACTACTGTATTTTGATAAAATTCAGACTTATTTAGGAAGTATATAAATTAAAATATAGTTATTTCTTGCCAATGGTAAAAAAAATTTTTTCAGAAAAATGTATGCATCATTTGAGTAAAAAGGAGTGGGGAAACAATTAACTAGTGTTTTGCTTTTGTTTTGTTTTCACACAGAGAAAGTCCATTTATTTCTAATTTCAGAAACAACAAATTTACAATGTACGAAAAAACAAAAAAGTATAAAATTGCAAAGAAAAAATTATTATCCTATTGCCACAAAACAGCCAAGTATAAACATCTTCATATACTTTCTTAAAAAAAAAAAAGCTTTGGGGTGCCTGGGTGGCTCAGTCAGCTAAGCAGCCAACTCTTGGTTTTGACCCAGGTTATGATCTTAGGGTCTTGGGATCGAGCTCTGCCTCCACATGCAGTGGGAAGTCTGCTGGAGGATTCTTTCTCTCTCTGCCCCTCACCTTGCTCACACTCTCTCACTCTCTCTTTCAAATAAATTAAGAAATGAAATAAAATTTCTTCTTTAAAAAAAGCTTTATTAAGGGATAATTGATAGACAAAAACCTGCACATATTTAATGTATACAATTTGGACATATGCACACATCCATAAAACCTTGACCACAATCAAGGTAATAGATATATTCATTATCTCCAAAAGTTTCCTTGTTGCATACTTTCTTTTTTAAAATTTTTTATTTGAGTATAGTTGACACACAATGTCACATTAGTTTCAGATGTACATAATAGTGATTCAATAAGTTTACATATTATGCTATGCTCACCAAAGCTATTACAGTATCATTGACTATATTCCTTATGTTGTGTCTTTTATTTCTGTGACTTATTCTTTCCATAACTGGAAGCCTGTATCTGCCACTCCACTTTACCCATTTTGCCCATCTGCATGCCCTCTCCTCTGGCAACCATCAGTTTGTTCTCTGTATTTATAAGTATTTATAGGTTTGATTCTGCTTTTTGTTTGTTTATTCACCTTTTTTTTAAGATTCCACATATGAATGAAATCATACAGTATTTGTCTTTCTCAGTCTAACTTATTTCACTTAGCACAATACCTTCTAGGTCCATTCATGTTGTTACAAATGTCACAATCTCATCCTTTGCATGGCTGTGTAATAGTCCACTGTATATGTACACTACATCTCCCTTATCCATTTGTCTCTTGATGGACACTTAGGTTGCTTTCATATCTAGTCTATTGTAAATAGTGCTGCAATAAACATAGTGGTGCATATATTGCTTTGAATTGGTGTTTCTTTTTTTTTTTTTTTACTTTTTTTTCCATTTTATTTATTTTTTTCAGCGTAACAGTATTCATTGTTTTTGCACAACACCCAGTGCTCCATGCAAAACATGCCCTCCCTATTACCCACCACCTATTCCCCCAACTTCCCACCCCTGACCCTTCAAAACCCTCAGGTTGTTTTTCAGAGTCCATAGTCTCTTATGGTTCTCCTCCCCTCCCCAATGTCCATAGCCCCCTCCCCCTCTCCCAATCCCAGTTTGTTTTGTGAGATTAAGAGTCAATTATGGTTTGTCTCCCTCCCAATCCCATCTTGTTTCATTTATTCTTCTCCTATCCCCCTAACCCCCCATCTTGCTTCTCCATGTCCTCATATCAGGGAGATCATATGATAGTTGTCTTTCTCCGATTGACTTATTTCACTAAGCATGATACGCTCTAGTTCCATCCACGTCGTCGCAAATGGTTTCTGTTTTATTGTGTTTTCTAATAACCACCAGTGGAATTATTGTATTATATCATGTTTCTATTTTTGATTTTTTTTCCATTTTATTTATTTTTTCAGCGTAACAGTATTATTTTTGATTTTTTGATGACCCTCTATACTGTTTTCCACAGTGGTTTTACCAATTTATATTTCCACCAACAGTGTATGAAAGTTCTTTTTTCTCCACATTCTCACAAACACTTCTTACTTCTTGCCTTTTTGATTTTAGCCATTCTGACAGGTATAAGTTAATATCTCATTGTGGTTTTTATTTGCATTTGCCTGATGAACTAACCAGTGTTTTTGAGAATTCTTGAACATTTACTGTACATGCTATTATGTCCATGCATTAACCTGTTTAAACATGAATAAATAAAATCCATTAAATCTATCATATTTATACATTTGAATATCTATGTGTGTACATGTGTATACATGTATATTCCTGCATTTGCATAAAATATGCATTGAAGTTTATAAACAAATCCAAAGTAAACAATATATATTTTCATACATGTGTACTCAGAAATGGCCTAACCACCTCCACTCATCACGTCTACCTCCCTCCTCCATTTGTCCTCCACTCCTATACCTTGCTTATGACCCATTTTATCTAACCAGCTCTTCAGATTTCACCTGCACTGCTCTGGAACCACTAGTCAACACTAGGAGGACAGGTCATTTGATGTGTGTGTGGGGAGTGGGAAGCTGAAGTATTAACCTGATATATACTAATAAATACTTAATGTTTTCCTAAATTTAATTCTGGTATGAAATTTGGTTTTTAACTTAAGTTAATGAGTAAGACAAAACTGATATAAAGACCTCTATCAGAATTTCACTAATTCATCAGTGACTTCAGGATATTCTGCTGAGTTGGACAATAGCTATCAAATACTAAAAGACTAGATCTTCAGTTATGCATACAACCATTAAACCTTGACCACAATCAAGGTAATGCTGTAATAACACTCCAAAATCTCTTTCTGTAGCTTCATTATTGGTGCATAGAAATGCAACTGATATCTGCACATTGATTTTATATCCTGTGAATTTACTGAATTTGTGTATCAGTTTTAACAATTTTTTGATGCAGTCCTTCAGGTTTTCTACATAGAGTATCAGATCATTTGCAAATAGTGAAAGTTTGACTTCTTCCTTGCTGATCGGGATGCCTTTTGTTTCTTTTTATTATCTGATTGCTGAGGCTAGGACAGTGGTAAGAGTGGATATTCCTGTCTTGCTCTTGACTGTAGAGGAAATGCTCTCTGTTTTTGTCCATTAAAGATGATATTAGCTGTGGGTTCTTTGTATATGGCCTTTTATGATGTTGATGTATGTTTCTTCTATCTCTGCTTTGTTGAGGCTTTTTATCAGAATATATGCTTTACTTTGTCAAACGCATTTTCTCCATCTTTTGAGAGGATCATATGGTTCTTATCTTTTTCTTTATTAATGTGGGGTATCACATTGGTTGATTTACAAATATTAAACCACCCCTGCAACCCAGGAATAAATCCCATTTGATTGTGGTGGATGATTCTTTTAATGTACTATTGGATTTGATTTGTTGGTATTTTGTTGAGAAGTTTTGCATCTGTGTTCATCAGGGATATTGGCTTTTAGTTCTCTTTTTCATTGAGGTCTTTGGTTTTGGAATCAGGGTAATGCTGGCCTTGTGAAATGAGTATGGAATTTCCCTTCCATTTCTATTTTTTGGAACAGTTTGAGAAAATTAGGTCTTAACTCTTCTTTAAATGTTTGATAGCATTCACCTGGGAAGTCAACTGGTCCTGGATTTTGTTTGTTGGAAGATTTTTGATTACTGATTCAATTTCTTTGCTGGGTATTAGTCTGTTTAAGCTTTTTTTTTCCTGTTTTAGTTTTGGTAGCTTATGTGTTTCTAGGAATTTATCTATTTCTTCCAGATTGCCTAATTCATTCACATATGTTTTTTCATAATACTTTCTTAAAATTATTTGTATTTTTATAGTCTTGGATATAATTTCTCCTCTCTCATTCATGATTTTATTTATTTGCATCCTTTCTCTCCTTTTTTTCTTTTTGATTACTCTGGCTAGGAGTTTATAAATTCTATTTTTCTAAAGAACCAGCTCCTGGTCTCATTAATCTATTCTACTGTTTTTTTTTTTAATCCATTTGTTTCTATATCACTTTTCTGCTCTTTATTATTTCCTTTATTTTCTGGCTTTAGACTTCATTTGTTGGTCTTTTTCTAGCTCCTTTAGGTGTAAGATTAGGTTGTTATTTGAGATTTTTCTTGCTTCTCGAGGTAGGCCTATATTGCTATGTATTTTCTTCTTATGACTACTTTTGGTGCATACCAAATACTTTGGACCATTCTGTTTTCATTTTCATTTGCTTGTGTGTATTGTTTTTTAAAGATTTTATTTATTTATTTGACAGAGATCACAAGTAGGCAGAGAAGCAGGCAGAGGGAGAGGGAGAAGCAGACTCCCCGCTGAGCAGAGAGCCTGATGTGGGGCTCCATCCCAGGACCCTGGGATCATGACCTGAGCCAAAGGCAGAGGCTTAACCCACTGAGCCACCCCGGTGCTCCTGCTCACGTGTATTTTTAAAAATTCTTCTTTAATTTCCTAGTTGACCTATTCATTCTTTAATAGGATGTTCTCTCTCATTTTTTAAAGATTTATTTATTTATTTCTTTGAGAGAGAGAAAGCATGCACACACAAGCAGGGGGAGGAGCAGAGGAAACGGAAGAGCGACAAGCAGACTCCCTGCTGAGCAGGGAACACAGCATGGTTCAGTCCTAGGACTCCAGGATCATGACCTATGCCAAAGACAGCACTTAACTGACTGAGCCACCCAGTCACTCCTTTAATAGGATGTTTTTAACTTCCCTGTTTTTGTGGTCTTTCCAAATTTTTTCTTGGAGTTGACTTCAAGTTTTATAGCATTGTGGTCAGATTCATGGTATGATTTCAGTCTTTTTGTACTTGTTGAGGGATGATTTGTGACCTAGTATGTGATCTATTCTGGAGAATGTCCCATATGCACTTGAAAAGAATGTGTATTCTGTTTTAGGATGAAATGTTCTGAATATATCTGTTAAGTCATCTGTTCCAGTGTAAAATTTAAAGCCATTGTTTCCTTGCTGATTTTCTTCTTCGATGATGTGTGCATTGATGTAAGTAGAGCGTTAAAGTCCTCTACTATTATTGTATTATTATCAGTGAGTTCCTTTTATGTTTGTTATTAATTGTTTTATATATTTGGGGCTTCCAGGTTGGGGATATAAATATTTACCATTGTTAGATCTTCTTGTTGGATAGACCCTTTTATTATGATATGGTGTACTTCTTCATTTCTTGTTACATCTTTGGTTTAAAACCTCATTTGTCGGGGCACCTGGGTGGCTCAGTGGGTTAAAGCCTCTGCCTTCGTCTCAGGTCAGCCCCGCTTCGGGCTGTCTGCTCCACAGGGAGCCTGCTTCCTTCTCTCTCTCTGCCTGCCTCTCTGCCTACTTGTGATCTCTGTCTGTCAAGTAAATAAATAAAATCTTTAAAAAATAATAAAAATAAAATCTCATTTGTCTGATATAAGTATTACTACTCTGGCTTTCTTTTGACATCCATTTGCATGACAAATATTTTTCCATTTCCTCACTTTCAAACTGCAGGTGTCTTTAGGTAAAAAATGAGCGTCTTGTAGACAGCATATCAATGGCTCTTGGTTTTTTTATCCTTCTGACACCTATGTGTTTTGATTGGAGCATTAGTCCATTTATATTCAGAGTAATTATTGCTTGATATGAATTAAGTGCCATTTTATTGCTTGTTTTGTTATTGTTTCTGGAGGTTTTCTCTGTTCCCTTCTAGTCTTTCCCAAAGAGTTCCCTTTAATATTTCTTGCAGGACTGGTTAGTGATCATGAACTCCTTTAGTTTTTGTTTGTCTGGGACACTATTTCTCCTTCTACTCTGAATGATAGCCTTGCTGGATAGAGTATTCTTGACTACAGATTTTTCCCATTCAGTACATCAAATATATCATGCCATTCTCTTCTGGCCTGCCAAGTTTCCACGCAGAGATTTGCTGTTAACCTTTTTGTCTTCTTTTGTAAGTTAGGGACTTCTTTTGTCTTGCTGCCTTTAGGATTTTCTTTATACTTTGCAAATTTAACTGGCCTGCTTTTGTTGATTTTGATGGGATTTCTCTGTGCTTTCTAGATTTGGAAGTCTGTTTCCTTTCCCAAATTATGAAAGTTTTCTGCTATAACTTCCTCAGATAAACCTTCTGCCTCCTTATCTCTCTCTTCTGGGACTCCTATGATATGAGTGTTACCGTGTTTCATGGAATCACTAAGTTCCCTAAGTCTACTTTTGTGATCAAGGATTTTTCCTTCTTTCTCTTGCTCAGCTTTATTTCCCATAATTCTCTCTTCTATATCACTTAGTCATTCCTCTGTATCTTCTATCCTTGTGGTTATATATCAATTTTGAATCTCGGTTATTGCATGTTTCATTTTGGGTTGATTGGTTTTAAGCTTTTATTTCTGCAGTAAGGAGCTCTCTGATGTCTTCTATGCTTTTCTCAAGCCCAGCTAGTATCTTTATGCTCGATGCTTTAAATTCTGGATCAGGCATATTACTTATATCTGTTTTAATTAAATCCCTGGCTGTGGCCTTTTCTTGTTCTTTCTTTTGGGATGAATTCCTCCACCTTGGCATTTTGTCTAAGTCTCTATCTTCTCTGTGTTAGGAAAGCCTGTTATGTTTCCTGCTACTGAAAGTAATGGCTTTATTAAGAAGAAGTCATATACTGTCCAGGGCCTGCCACATCAGGAGGTACCTCTGGTGTACGCTACATGTACTCTACTGCTGTGTTATGGGTGCTCTATCCCTCAGATCAGTCCTATGCTGGGTTTCTCCTTGCTTACAGTGGCAAGGGTTTGGACCTTGGCCAGAGTTTGGTGAGTGTTAACTAGGTATACTTTGATCTGCTTGTTAAAAGAGACCTGATGCTATTTCCACTAGAGCTAAAGCTTTGCAGAATTCTATGGTCAGTAGATGTGTGTGCAGGAGTTTGTGCTGGTCTTCACGGGGAGATGCCCACTGTGCTGGTTCTCAGACACATTTGCCTGAGAAGATCAGTACCAGCAGAGTGCAGGGTGGTGGGGCTTGGTGTAATTAAGCAGCCTATCTTGGAGTTGCGCTGTTTATTGAAATTAGTTTATGTTGAGGTGCTGGGGAGGGAAATGGCACCAGCCAGCTCCTTTGCCCCTGGAGAGGGGAGTTGTGCTTGCTGCAATCAGGGAAGCCCTCCCAGAAGAGTGAATAATTTCCCCCCATGCATTGCATGTGTTTTTCAGATTGCTGCTTTCCCACTGTCTGTGTCTGGGTTGCTTGCCTGCCTGAACCAGTGCACTGCACTTTGGGTTCTATCCCATCCAGGTCAGCTGAGGTTTAAAACTCCTAACTTAAGGGACCTTGTATGGCAGGGGCCTGCACTCATCTTCTGTGGAAGGGTCTCTCCATGTTGGAATTGAGGCAGGTTTAACCCAGAAGGGTTGCCCCATCAGCGTGCAGGATCATGGGGTCTGGAGCAAGCCTAGGGTCCTCCTACTACTGTGCCATCTTAGCACCTCTGTATTACATTGATTGACTTGTGAATGTGGGACCACATTAGCAACATAGGAATAAATTCAACTTGATCATAATGATTTTTTAAATGTATTTTTGGATTTGCGTTGCTAATAATTTTTTCAGGATTTTGCATCTATCTTCATCAGAGATATTGGCCTGTAGTTCTCTGCCCCCCCGCCCTTTTGTAGTGTCTGTATCTGGTTTTGACATCAGGGTGATGCTGTCCTCATAGAACGAATTTGGATGTTTTCTTTCCTCTTCTATTTTTGGAGTAGTTCGAGAAAAACTGGTATTAACTCTTCTTTAAATATTTAATAGGCCTCTTATGTGAAGCTGTGTGGACCTGGAATTTTGTTTGTTGGGAGTGTTTTGATGACAGATTCAATTGTATCACTATCATTATTGGTCTGTTAAAATTTTCCATTTCTTCTTGATCCAGTTTTGGGAGGTTATATGTTTCTAGGAATTTATCCATTTCTTCTAGGTTGGCCATTTTGTTGTCATATAATTTTTCATCACATTCTTTTACAAGCTTTTTTATTTCTGTGGTATTGGTTTTTATTTCTCCTCTTTCATTTCTGATTTTATTTATTTAAATCCTCTCTCAATATATTTTTTGATGAGTCTGTCTAAATGTTTGTCAATTTTGTTGATCTTTTCAAGGAACCAGCTCCTATTTTCATTGATCTGTTCTCCTTTTTTTGTTGTTTTTTTATTTTTTTGTTTTTGTTTTTGTTTTTTTTAGTTTCTATGTCATTTATTTCTACTCTAGTCTCTTTCTTCCTTCCTTCTGCTGGCTTTGGGTTTCATTTGTTCTCTTTCTCACTCCTTTAGATGTAAAGTTAGGTTGCTTATTCAAGATTTTTTCTTGCTTCTGGAAGTAGGTCTTTATTCCTATAAACGTCCCTCTTAGAAGCACTTTTGCTGCATCCTAAAAGCTTTGCATTGTTAGTTTTCATTTTCATTTGTCTTTATGTATTTTTGGATTTCCTCTTTTATTTCTTGGTTGACCCATTCATTATTTAGTAGCATTTGATTTAACTTCCATGTACATATGGTCTTCCCAGATTTTTTCTTGTGTTTTGTTTCTACTTTCATAGCATTGTTATCAGAAAAGATGCACATATACACATCTTTCAGAACTCAGTCATTTATTCTACACTTTTAAGATTGTTGACAACTCTGGATACCACTGTGCTGTTTTTGTCTCAAGTTTTCAGTAAAATGGAATGACTTTTAAGATTGCGGCAAAATGCTCAGAACACACAAAGATGTTAAGTATGGCTTTTTTCTTCTTGACATGTACTTGCATTTTTTGCTTTGAGAGGACAAAGCAATTTGTTTGAATGCTTTCTGAGAGGCAAAAATCACTGCCACTTATAATGTCCTGCTGTCACTCCAAAACTGTCCTGAGGAGAGTCCTTTATTGAAAAAAAATTGTTCCTGGTAAAAATAATGTAAGTTGAAAGCTTGGAGTTGGCTTCTGAGAAAACAATGACAGAAGGGAAGGAAAATGGAGAAGGTTTTAGTTTTAAAAAATCAAGAAGTCTGATAAGGGATGGAGTATTTAGAAAGAGGGTTAAAAAAAACTGGGTAATTGCTAGTAAGGAAGGAAATCTGGGGGAAAAGTCAGAGATAGTTAGAGGAAAATTTATGAAAAATTTCCAAAAGATATGTAATATCAGTGCTCTTTCCCATCGTCCCACAAAGGCCTTGATATGGTTGTGATATGCTATATGTTTATTGCCAAATAAAACGTATATATTACTATGTAAGTTTTAATATCCAAGTAGCACTAAAATTTTTGTGGGTGTCATCTGTGTTCCACACTTTTGGAAGCTCTCATTTTCAGGAAAAAGAAAGGGCTTTGACGTTAGGGCCATATTAGAAAGTTACACATGAAGATGATGAAATAGGTGAACAGACAATTAACAGTCTTGTGTATAATTAGCCATTTTGCATTTCACAACCCAAGATAAGTCCTAGATTATGGTATCCTTTACATACAGTTGCTGAATAGCGCATGCTACTCCAGGAAGAACATCTACCCTGTGCCTATGTTAGCCACACATTAGTGTGGTGGGAAATATGCCAAGACACCTGGGATCCTTAGACTATACATGGGGAATATAAGGCTGGGGACAAGATCATTGGTATTTCTATCTTATCTTTTTCCTCCACACACCTAAGTCCTGGAACGATTGTACATTTAGGAGCTTTGTGCTGTGATGGCTTAAATAATTGGCTGTAAATGATTCACATTTACACTCACTGGACCATCGCAGAGGGTATCAGTGGTGGAGTAGCGCCCTCCAGTGGACACTGGAGGAAATTGTACAATCCTGGGTTGTTTAGGAAGCCAGCATTTTGGCTAGCTTCTTTTTAGCATGTATGGAAGGATTCCCTGAAGTCAGCATATAGCTGATATCTGTCTCCAAAGGGTTCAAGAAATGAACCCTCTGACATCAAAAGATACTTCATTTAGCATTATTTCCTCTGCAATAAGAGTTTCAGGCATCAAACTCGGCACAGTGGCATCCAGCAGAAAAAGAAGATAGCCCTCTCCTGTACTTCTTTTATGAGGAGCAAGAATCATTCCCAGAAATCTCCTACCCCCAATTCTATTTCCAACTATATTTTCCTGAGCCTTGTCCATTTGGGATATTAGCGATGAGCTTCCATCATCTTCCACCCACTAAAACTCCAACTTGTTTTTTTTTTTTTTTAAGATTTTATTTATTTATTTGACAGACAGAGATCACAAGTAGGCAGGGAGGCAGGCAGAGAGAGAGGGGGAAGCAGGCTCCCTGCTGAGCAGAGAGCCCAATGCAGGGCTCGATCCCAGGACCCTGAGACCATGACCTGAGATGAAGGCAGAGGCTTTAACCCACTGAGCCACCCAGGCACCCCAAAACTCCAACTTCTTTATTTGTCCTCTTTCAGACAACTTTAATCTGTGTTGGATGATGAGGAGACAATGGGGACAGTTTTTGTATTGGTTCTTGGGGTCCATATAAAATAGACTTTTCCCAAATCTGCCTGTCAGGCACTGTGTTGGATTCTGGGATGCAAAAACTAGTGAGACAGACTTCATGATTTCTGCTAGAAGAGACAGAAAACATAAAAGAAACTATAGCAAACAGGTATAAGAGCTCTCTGAGATACAAGACATTCAGGATACTCTGACACCACACAGGATGGAAATCCCTCCTAGGTTACAATGGCCTCTAAAGGAAGAAATTTATAAGCTGAGACCCAAAAAGACAGTTAGAGACAGACAGACAGACAGACAAGTGTGGAGGAACACGTTTTCTACATAGTGGGAACAACATATCTCAGGCCCTGAAAGTCAGAAAGAGCTTGGTTCACAAAAGGAACAGAATTCTATCCTAGCTCTGATACTAGTGCACTGAGTTTCTTTGCTTACATGTATATTATATCATGAAACCCTGTCATATTTTGATTTTTTGAATCTTGAGTACCCTAATCGAGAATGGAACTAGGGGTCTAGAAACCTGGTGTGGGATGGAGACTTTAATATATACCTTTTGTTACGTGCTGATATTTTCATTCTGTGAAAGTAATATATAACCAGAAATAAATAATCAACCTACTGAACCAGCCAGGTGCCCCTGCATCATCATTTTAAATCTCTTCATGATACTCAATTTCATGGGTAGAGCAAATTCATTTAATTGCTGCCCACGCTGATAAACATGTAGGGGTTTTTTTCTGGTTGCCTATGGTAACAGTGCTAATTTCAAAGAGCAAGGTATAGAACAGTGTGTTCAGTGTGCTACCACTTAAGTAAAAATGGATGGGGGAGACATTTATCAATATACTTAACTCACTTGGAGAGTTACTGAATTCTTTACTAAGTGAATGTTATAAACTATTTTTTAATCCATAAAAATTCAAATTAAGTCATTTATTCCCATATGAGTGTACTATAATAAAAATAACCTACAAAGCCTGTTACAGAGAAGCCAACCTCCTTCAATCCTTTCAGCCTCTTCAACCTCCAGTCCCTGCCTGCTACCCAAAGATGAAGGAAAGAGGTTTTCAAACCTGTTACCACTGTTACCATAGGCAACCAGAAAAAAAAAACTACATGTTTATCAGTGTGGGCAGCAATTAAATGAATTTGCTATACGCATGAAATCGAGTATCATGAAGAGATTTAAAATGATGATGCAGGGGTACCTGGCTGGTTCAGTAGGTTGATTATTTATTTCTGGTTATATATTACTTTCACAGAATGAAAATATCAGCACATAACAATGAGTACCATTTAAACTCATGAATCGTCATCACCAATTAGCACCCTAGGAGCATTCATCCTGTACTGTGCAGCAACTGTCTAGTAACAAGGGCCCTTGTGTTTTGAGGATCCCAAGAAGTAGTGATGTATTTTGTGCAGGGTAGAAATAATTAGGCGATAATGTTCATCACACAGAAAAGCCCACCTTGCCTTTATGCCCTGCTTATGATCTCTTATAGGATTTTGATGGTTTCCTATATCACACTTCCATTCGTTTTGAATTTATTTTTGTGTATGGTGTAAGAAAGTGGTCCAGTTTCATTCTTTTGCATGCTGCTGTCTAATTTTCCCAGCACCATCTGTTGAAGAGACTGTCCTTTTCTCATTGGATATTTTTTCCTGCTTTGCAAAAGATTAGTTGACCATACAATTGTGGGTTTATTTCTAGGTTTTCTATTTGGTTCTATTAATCTATGTGTCTATTTTTGTGCCAGCATCATACTGTTTTGGTAATTATGGCTTTGTAGCATAATTTGAAGTCAGAATTATGATGCCTCCACCTCTGCATTTCTTTTACAAGGTTGCTTTGGCTATTCTGGGTCTTTGGTTGTTCCATACAAATTTTAGGATTGTTTGTTCTAGCTCTGTGAAAAAAACTGCTATTGATATTTTGATAGTGGTAGAATTAAATGTGTAGATAGCTTTGAATACTATAGATCTTTATTATTATTATTATTATTTTTGTTTATTTTCAGTGTAACAGTGTTGTTTTTGCACCACACCCAGTGCTCCATACAGTATGTGCCCTCCCTATTACCCACCACCTGGTTCCTCAGCCTCCCCCCCCCGCCCCCCCCCGCCCCTTCAAAACCCTCTGGTTGTTGTTCAGAGTCCATAGTCTCTCATGGTTCATCTACCCTTCCAGTTTCCCTCAACTCCCTCTCCTCTCCATCTCTCCGTGTCCACCGTGTTCTTTGTTATGCTCCACAAATAAGTGAGACCATATGATACTTGACTCTCTCTGCTTGACTTATTTCGCTCAGCATAATCTCTTCCAGTCCCGTCCATGTTGCTACAAAATTTGGGTATTCATCCTTCCTGATGGAGGCATAATACTCCATCGTGTATATGGACCACATCTTCCTTATCCATTCGTCCATTGAAGGGCATCTTGGTTCTTTCCACACTTTGGCGACTGTGGCCATTGCTGCAATAGACATTGGGGTAAAGATGGCCCTTCTTTTCACTACATCTGTATCTTTGGGGTAAATACCCAGTAGTGCAATTGCAGGGTCATAGGGAAGCTCTATTCTTTTTTTTATTATTATTTGTTTATTTACAGCATAACAGTGTTCATTGTTTTGGCATCACACCCAGTGCTCCATGCAGTACGTGCCCTCCCTATTACCCACCACCTGGTTCCTCAACCTCCCACCCCCCCACCACTTCAAAACCCTCTGGTTGTTTTTCAGAGTCCATAGTCTCTCATGGTTCATCTACCCTTCCAGTTTCCCTCAACTCCCTCTCCTCTCCATCTCCCCATGCCCTCCATGTTATTTGTTATGCTCCACAAATAAGTGAGACCATATGATACTTGACTCTCTCTGCTTGACTTATTTCGCTCAGCATAATTTCTTCCAGTCCCGTCCATGTTGCTACAAAATTTGGGTATTCATCCTTTCTGATGGAGGCATAATACTCCATTGTGTATATGGACCACATCTTCCTTATCCATTCATCCGTTGAAGGGCATCTTTGTTCTTTCCACAGTTTGGCGACCGTAGCCATTGCTGCAATAAACATTGGGGTACAGATGGCCCTTCTTTTCACTACATCTGTATCTTTGGGGTAAATACCCAGCAGTGCAATTGCAGGCTCATAGGGAAGCTCTATTCTTAATTTCTTCAGGAATCTCCACACTGTTCTCCAAAGTGGCTGCACCAACTTGCATTCCCACCAACAGTGTAAGAGGGTTCCCCTTTCTCCACATCCTCTCCAACACACGTTGTTTCCTGTCTTGCTAATTTTGGACATTCTAACTGGTGTCAGGTGGTATCTCAATGTAGTTTTAATTTGAATCTCCCTGATGGCTAGTGATGATGAACATTTTTTCATGTGTCTGATAGCCATTTGTATGTCTTCATTGGAGAAGTGTCTGTTCATATCTTCTGCCCATTTTTTGATGATTATCTGTTTTGTGTGTGTTGAGTTTCAGGAGTTCTTTATAGATCCTGGATATCAACTTTTTGTCTGTACTGTCATTTGCAAATATCTTCTCCCATTCCGTGGGTTGCCTCTGTTTTGTTGACTGTTTCCTTTGCTGTGCAGAAGCTTTTGATCTTGATGAAGTCCCAAAAGTTCAATTTTCGCTTTTGTTTCTTTTGCCTTTGGAGACATATCTTGAAAGAAGTTGCTGTGGCTGATATCGAAGAGGTGACTGCCTATGTTCTCCTCTAGGATTCTGATGGATTCCTATCTCACGTTGAGGTCTTTTATCCATTTCGAGTTTATCTTTGTGTACAGTGTAAGAGAATGGTCGAGTTTCATTCTTCTACATATCGCTGTCCACTTTTCCCAGCACCATTTATTGAAGAGACTGTCTTTTTTCCATTGTATATATTTTCCTGTATTGGCGAAGATTATTTGACCATAGAGTTGAGGGTCCATATCTGGGCTCTCCACTCTGTTCCACTGGTCTATGTGTCTGTTTTTATGCCAGTACCATGCTGTCTTGGTGATCACAGCTTTGTAGTAAAGCTTGAAATCGGGTAACGTGATGCCGCCAGTTTTGTTTTTGTTTTTCAACATTTCCTTAGCAATTTGGGGTCTCTTCTGATTCCATACAAATTTTAGGATTATTTGCTCCAGCTCTTTGAAAAATACCGGTGGAATTTTGATTGGAATGGCATTAAAAAGTATAGATTGCTCTAGGCAGAATACTATAGATCTTTTAACAATATTTGTTCTTACAATCCATGAGCATGGAATGTCTTTCCATTTCTTTGTGTCCTCTTCCATTTCGTTTATCACTGTTTTATAGTTTTCAGGTCTTTCACTTCCTTGGCTAAGTTTATCACTAAGCATTTTATATTTTTTGATGCAGTTGTATATGGGATTGTTTTCTTAATTTCTATTTCTACTGCTTCATTATTGATGTATAGAAATGCAACAGATTTCTGTATATTGATTTTGTATCCTATAACTTTAGTGAATTTCTTGATCAGTTCTAGCAGTTTTTTGGTGGGAGTTTTTTGGGTTTTCTATATAGAGTATCATGTCATCTGCAAGTAGTGAAAGTTTTAGTTCTTCCCTACTGATTTGGATGCATTTCATTTCTTTTTCTTATCTGATTGCTGTGGCTAGTACTTCCAGTATGTGTTGGATAAAAGTGCTGAGACCTGGACATCCTTGCCTTGTTCCTGACCTTAGGGGAAAAGCTCTCAGTTTTTCTTCATTGAGGATTGTTAGATGTGGGCTTTTCATATATGTCTTTTATTATGTCAAGTTATGTTCCCTCTAAACCTACTTTGTTGAGGCTTTTTATCATGAGTGGATGTTACGCTTTTTCCGTGTCTATTGAAATGATCATATGGTGCTTATCTTTTATCGATGTATATATTATGTTGATTGATTTGCAAATATTGAACCACCCTCACAACCCAGGAATAAATGGCACTTGATCATGGTGAATGATTTTCTTATATATATATATTGTTGAACTTGGTTTGCTAGTTTTTTATCAATAATTTTTGCATCTATGTTCATTAGGGATATTGGCTTGTAGTTCTCTTTTTTAGTGGAGTTTTAATCTGCTTTTGGTATCAGGGTAATGTTGGCCTCATAGAATGAATTTGGAAGTTTTCCTTCCTTTTCCATTTTTTGTATAGTTTCAGAATAGATATTAACTCTTCTTTAAATTTTTGGTAGAATTCCCCTGGGAAGCTATCTGGTCCTGGACTTACATTTATTGGGAATTTTTTTTGATTACTGATACAATTTCTTTGCTGGTTATCAGT
The DNA here is from genome assembly GCF_922984935.1 of Meles meles. NCBI lineage: Eukaryota > Metazoa > Chordata > Mammalia > Carnivora > Mustelidae > Meles > Meles meles. Next base: position 45,210,636 of record NC_060087.1, on the reverse strand, counting down.
CTGCTCAAGTGTTCTCTTTCTTCCTGTTTCAGTTTTGGTAGTTCATACATTTCTAGGAATGTATCCATTTCTTCTACATGGTCCAATTTTGAGGCATATAGTATTTCATAATATTCTCCAATTATTGTATTTCTGTGGTGTTGGTTGTTATTTCTCTTCTCCCACTTGTGATTTTATTTATTTGACTCTTTCTCTTTTTTTTCTTGAAAAGTCTGGCTAGAACTTTATTAATTTTATTAAATTTTTCAAAGAACCAGCTCCTGGTTTTATCGATCTGTTCTAATGTGTTTATTTGTTTGTTTGTTTTTTAGTTTCTATTTCATTTATTTCTTCACTAATCTTTCTCATTTACTTCCTTCTGCTGGTTTTAGGTTTTGTTTGTTCTTCTTCTAGCTCCTTTAGGTTTAAGTTACTTAAGTTAATTAAAGTATTTAAGTTTAGGTTTTTTATTCATGATTTTACTTACTTCTTAAAGTAAGCCTGTATTTCTCTAACTTTCCCTCTTAGAACCACTTTTGCTGCATCTCAAAGATTTCGGACCATTATGTTTTCATTTTCATTTCTTTCCATGTACATTTTTTAAAAGATTTTATGTATTTATTTGACAGAGAGAAAGAGACGGAGAGAGAGGAACACAAGCAGGGGGAGTGGGAGAGGGAGTAACAGGCTTCACACTGAGCAGGGAGACTGATGTGGGGCTCAATCCAAGGACCCTGGGACCATGACCTGAGCCGAAGCTTAACGCTTAATGACTGAGCCAAACAGGCACCCCTCCATGTACATTTTAAAATTTTTTTCTATTCTTTCTCGGTTGACCCATTCATTGTTTAATAGCATGCTATATAACCTCCATCTATTTGTGGTCTTTCCAGATTTTTCCTGGTGGAATTATAAATTCATAGCCTGGTGGAATTATAATTTCATAGCCTTGTGGTTATAAAAGATGCATATGACTTTGATCTTAAATTTGTTGAGGTTGTTTTGTGGCCTAATATGTGATATATTCTGGAGAATGTTCCATGTGCATTTGAAAAGAATGTGTATTCTGGCGTTTTAGGATGGAATGTTCTAAATATATTTGTTAAATCCATTTAGTCCAGTGTGTCATTCAAAGCCATTGTTTTGTTGTTGATTTTCTGTTTAGAAGATCTGTCCATTGATGTAAGTGGGGTGTTGAAGTCCCCTACTATAACTGTATTATTGATTAGTTCCTTTATTTTTATTAACTGCTTTATATATTTGGTTGCTCCCATGTTGGGTACATAAATATTAAATCATTGTATTTTCTTCTTGGACCATCCCCTTTATTATTATGTAGTGTCTTTTTTGTCTCTTGTTACAGTCTTTGTTTTAAAGTCTATTTTTTCTTATATAAGTATTGTTACCCTTGTGGGTTTTTTTTTTTTGGACACCCATTTGCATGATAGATATTTCTCCATCTTCTCATTTTCAATTTGCAGATTATTTAGGTCTAAAATGAATCACTTATAGGTAGCATATAGATGGGTCATGCTATTTTTATCCATTCTGTCATCATATGTCTTTTGCTTGGAGCCTTTAATTGATTTACATTCAAAGCAAATATTGATAGATAGTATTTATTGTATTACTTGTTTTGTGGTTGTTTCTGGATATTTTCTCTGATCCTTCCTTGTTTTACTCTCTTTCACATTTTGCTGACTTTCTTTATGATATATTTGGATTTCTTTCTCTTTATTATTTGCTTATTGATTAGGGGTTTTTGATATATGGTTAGCATTAGTTTTTGTATAAACTCTTCTACATATAGTAGTCTATATTAAGTTAATGGTCATTTAAGTTTGAACCCATTCTTTACTCCTCTCCTCTCCATGTTTTAGGTATATGTTATTATATTTTATATCCTTTTATTTTGTGAGTTACTTAACTGATTTTTTTACAGAAATATTCATTCTTACTGCTTTGTGTTGCTTACCTTCATACTGCTTTGGTGTCTTCTTTCCACTCAATGAGCTCCCTCTAATATACCTTGCAGGGCTGATGAAGTGGTCATGAACTCCTTTAGTTTTTATTTCTGACAGTGTTGAATTTATATGAGATTTTATTTATTTATGATATTTATTTATTTATTTATTGCTGGTGTGTGTGTGTGTATTTGTGTGTCCACATCTAGGATGCCTGGAGTGAATGAATAGTTGCTGCTAAATTAAAAATAAAACCCGCAAGGGTAGCAATACTTATATCTGTGCTTTCTGTGTGTATGTATATATGTTTTCTGTATATATGTGCTTTCTGTCTGAGTCTGTCCTGGAAGTACACATTTTGCCAATAAAATTTCCATATCCCAGTACAATATTTAGAAAAAAAAAGTAGTGGAACCTCAGATTCCACATTTGGTGAAGGGGATGGATACTAGAAATTGCAGTGTGTCAAAAAGTAGTAATCATAAACATTATTCTTAATGAGGCTATTGTGAAGAGTGAGAGTGAAAGAGAAGTTACAAAGTTTAATTTTTTTTTTAATTCTAAATCAAGAACTTAGATTTGGGGAAAAAAGTCAAGATGCCCCCAAAGAGAAAAGAACATAAGAATGGGAGAAGTGATGTGCTTTAAACCTGTGCAAGGGGATTCTTTTATCAAATTAGCTTGTAATATTTGGGAATTAAATATGCATTTGTAACTGTTTAAAAATGGGAAATATTTCATTATGCTGATGAATATAATTGTTTTGTCATGCAGTTAAGAATTTGAGCACAATGGTCCATTTTCTATTTCATAGCATGTGGATAAATACTCAGTTTTGGATGATAACAGCAATTCAATTAAGTTAGAATTGCTCACATACAGATGTCTTTATTTCTAAGATAGTCATCCACAACCAAAAAACTTTTTACTGAAAAATATAGTCACTTTACAGGGCATAGCATCCCTGTAAAGTATTCTTAACCAAAATTAAATAGCTTTTCTCTGAAACCAACAAAATTGGATTCTAGCTTTTCAAATTTCCATTGGTGAAGATGGTGCATGCAACCCGAACAAAAGTAAAAAGCACTACAAAAGGGATGGGTATCTTATGGAGTTTAAAGAATTTGGGAAATGGAATTGCTTTTTCTGTTCTGTCGTTCGAGTAAGGTCAATTGTTCAGAGAGTGCAGCTTACCAGAAACAGCTGTTACTACTTGAAAGCTCTGTGTCACTCACAGCTAGAGAGAGTTTTTATCCACAGAGTTCCCCTGTGGTGGCATGGGTGATTAAAAATCCAAGAGAAACTCATATTCCTGAACACAAAATTGGTTAAGGGGGCCCTCAGAAACTAGAGAATATAGGGAGGGGAATCTTGGAGAATATGCAAGCAGAGGATATTCCAAACTTGTGAACAAATATGTATACATTTCAGTCTTATTTTTAATTCTGCATGTACAGTATAGATTCAAAGCAGCATAACAAGATACACTGAACTTAAGTATGCTATAATCCACCACTCAAATCTCTGACTAAATCCTGAAAGGTGCATCATGAGACAGAGCAGCATAGTAATTTCCTGCAAACTGGACTGAAAATGGAATAATTGTTCAAAGAAGGTGAGACAGAACTTTTAGTTTAAGCCTAACCAAGTTGATTTCTAGCTTAACCAACCAAAAAAAAAGTATTCTCCAATGAATATTAATGGGATCCTGAGTTTAATAACACAATTCAAAATATAATACAATTGTATATAATAATACAGTCCAAAATTATACTACATATCAAGAATGAGGAACAGTTGAAAAAAAAGTAAGGGAAATGCAACACATTTCAACCCCATGGTATCTCAGATACTAGAATTGTCAAAGATTTTAAAGAAGCTATTATAGACATGCTCCCTGGGATGAAGGTGGAGTGAAGGTAAATGCCATTGAAATGGAAGGAAAGCTAGAAGCTCTAAACAGAGAAATAAAAATTATTTTTTAAGCCAACAGGAAAATTTTTAGATCAAACAGACAACTGCATAAGTTTTAAAATTCACTAGATGGGTTCAATAGAAGAATGGATAAACTCGAAATGGATAAAAGACCTCAACGTGAGGCAGGAATCTATCAAAATCCTAGAGGATAACATAAGAAGTAACCTCTTCAACATCAATCACAGAAACTTCTTTCAAGACATGTCTCCAAAGGCAAAGGAAACAAAGGCAAAAATGAACTTTTGGGACTTCATCAAGATCAAAAGCTTTTGCACAGCAAAGGAAACAGTCAACAAAACAAAGGGGCAACCTTAGGAATGGGAGAAGATATTCACAAATGCCACTACAGACAAAAGGCTGATATCCAAGATCTATAAAGAACTCCTCAAACTCAACACTCAAAAAGCAGATCATCATGTCAAAAAATGGGCAGAAGACATGAACAGACAGACACTTCTCCAAAGAAGATGTACAAATGGCTAACAGACACATGAAAAAAATGTTCATCATCATTTGCTATCAGGGAGATTCAAATCAAAACCACATTGAGATACCACATTACACCAGTTAGAATGGCCAAAATTAACAAGATAGTAAACAACAAGTGTTGGAGAGGATGTGGAGAAAGGGGAACCCTTTTACACTGTTGGTGGGAATGCAAGTTGGTGAGCCACTTTGGAAAATGGTGTGGAAATTCCTTAAGAAATTAAAAACAGAGCTACCCTATGACCCAGCAATTGCACTACTGGGTATTTACCTCCAAAATACAGATGTAGTGAAAATAAGGGCCATCTGTACCCCCGATGTTCATAGCAGCAATGGTCACAGTCAACAAACTGGAAAGAGCCAAGATGCCTTTCCACAGAGGAATGGATAAAGAAGATGGTCCATATACACAATGGAATATTATGTCTCCATCAGAAAGGATGAATACCCAACTTTTGTATCAACATGGATGGGACTAGAGGAGATTATGCTGAGTGAAATAAGTCAAGCAGAGAGAGTCAATTATCATATGGTCTCACTTATTTTTGGAGCATAAGGAATAACATGGAGGACGTTGGGAGAAGGAGAAGAGAAGTGAGTTGGGGGAAATTGGAAGGGAGACGAACCATGAGAGATGGTGGACTCTGAGAAACAAATTGAGGGCTTTGGGGGTGGGGGGGGGTTGTGTGAGCCTGGTGGTGGATACTAAGGAGTGCATGTATTGAATGGAGCAGTGGGTGTGATGCATAAACAAAGAATCTTGGAACACTGAAAAAATAAAATATAATTAAAAAAATAGAAGTATGGAAATGATGAAGACAACAAATGGTAACTTGAATTAGATAAACAGAAGTTACCCAATAACATGAGCAGAGAGAAAAAAAGATTGAAATAAAATGGGCAGAAACTCCATAATTATAGTATTCATTGGACTTCCCAAAGGAGAGGGGAAAATATTGGTATGGGGGCACCTGGGTGACTCAGTGGGGTTAAGCCTCTGCATTCCGCTCAGGTCATGATCTCAGGGTCCTGGGATCGAGCCCCACATCGGGCTCTCTGCTCTGCAGGGAGCCTGCTTCCTCCTCTCTCTCTGCCTGCCTCTCTGCTTACTCGTGATCTCTCTCTGTCAAATAAATAAATCTTAAAAAAAAAAGAAAATATTGGTATGGAACATATATTTCAAGAAGTAATTTTTGAAACTTCCAAAATAGGTGAAAGAAATAAGTTTACAGATTCATAAGGCTCAGGAAACCCCAAAGATTATAAACTGAAAGAAAATCATATCCAGAAACATAATCAGACTTCCAAATGCTAAAGATAAAAAACCACAAAACTTGAAAATGGCCAATAAAAATAACACAATGTATACAAGAAGATAATGATTTCTTCTAGAAAACTATGGAGGCCAAAAGTGGTGGGGCAACATCTTTAAAGTGCTGAAAATAACTGCCATCCACAAATTCTACATCCAGCAAAAATATCCTTCAGAATGACAATGAAATAATGACATTCTCAGATAAAGGGAACAGTAACAAAGTTTGCTGCTGGAAGAGCTAGTCTAAAATACATGCTAAATAATGTTTTTTAGACTGAAGGATGATGATGAGTGGGAAATTTTGAACTTCAAAATGAAGAAAAACGAAGAGAAAATGGCAAATGCAAGATAAATGTAATAGGCTATTTTTATTCTCTTAAGTTTTTCAAAATATGTTTGGCTATAGAAAGTGAAACTTTTTTTTTCCATAGAAAGTGAAACTTTTAACATTGGTTGGATTATCATAGTATGTAGATGTAAGACATATGGCAACTATAAAAGGAAGATGATTTACTTGAAATGATAAAACATTAACTGAAGTAGAATTTTATGTAAGATATATATTTTTGTTAGAACAACCACTGAAATTATTAATATGGGTAGACAGTTAAAAATCAAAAGATAAGTAGAATGGCATACTAAAAATATTCAAATAATACGAAATAGGGCAGGAATGTTGAACAGAAAAACAAAAACTTGAGGGGAAAAACAAACGAAAAACAAAAAGCATATAATAAAATAGTAGAGCTAAATCCAGGATATCAATACTTATGTTAAAAATAAATTTCCAAAACACATTAATAAAAAATAAAAATAAACAAAAATAGATGTCAGAATAGGTAAAGAGAAAAAGACTCAACTATGTACCATTTACAAGAAACCATCTTTAAAAATAATGACATGGATAGGTTTAAATAAAACATGGAAAATAATACCATACAAAGTCCAATCAAAAGAAAGCTAAAATAGTTACAATAATATCAGACAAAGCAAATTTCAGAACAAGAAAAAGTATTAGACATATGAGGAATATTAATTAATGATAAAACGGTTAATTCACCATGAAAGAATAGCAATCTTTTTTACAATTTTTTATTTTTTATAAACATATAATGTATTATTAGCCCCAGGGCTACAGGTCTGTGAATTGCCAGGTTTACACACTTCACAGCACTCACCATAGCACATACCCTCCCCAATGTCCATAACCCCACCCCCTCTCCCGACCCCCCCTCTCCCCAGCAACCCTCAGTTTGTTTTGTGAGATTAAGAGTCTCTTATGGTTTGTCTCCCTCCTGATCCCATCTTGTTTCATTTAAAGAATAGCAATCTTAAGTGTGTGTATACCTAACAATAAAATTTCAAAATGCATGAGGCAAAATTGGCCAGAACATCAAATAGAAACAGACAAATCTATAATTATATATCCAGAATCAGAATTGTTCTCTCAGTAATCAATGAAAAAGTGGTCAGAAAATCAACCAAGCTAACAAATTAAATCAATAAATAAGAGTTAAAAAATAAAAGATCCTGAGGACAAGATGGCGGGGAAGTAGGAGGAGGCGCTGTTTCAACCTGTACCCTAAAGTGAGCTGATTACCAACCAAAGAACTCCGACCACCCATGAAATCAGCCTGAGATCAGAATTATACACGTCTGGATCTCTACGGGGGCAGAAGACGCCAGTGGGCAGGTAAAGCAGAGTGGGAACGTCAGACTGATATTGGAAGATAAACAAAAGCGGGAGGGAGCCACCAGAGGCGACCGATTGGAAAGTAATACCCCAATACAAGAGTGCCCTGTGACTGGGGACCAGCATTAACTTGGAGTCTGGTTGAAAGCACTCAAAAAGAGCAAAATATCGTGGGGGGAAATTGTGGGAATTGGGGCACTTAGGGACAGGGGCTTAAGTCCCCGGCCCCAGGACAGCCTCCCCTGGCGCTGAGCCAGAGAGAGTGTGGCGGAGAAACCAGGTCTTAGTCCCTCAGCTGCCAGCACTCCTGAGAACGCGTGGGGTCCAGCTCCTGTGAGGGGCTGGGGGCCTCGCCAGACAGCAGAACCTGAGACATGCGCACCCCACACCCTACCCGGGCGAGGTGTGCGCCAGCCCGGTGCTCTTAGACCTGGTGCACGTGACCCCGTGCTCTCAGACCGGAAAGACCAGGCACTCCCAGCCCAGGCCAGCGGGAAAATCTCTGTGTGATCTCTGCTTGGAACCACTCTGGTGGTCTGGATCTGCCCAGACAGCCGCCGCTGCCTTGGTTTTGGGTACAAGGAGGAGATCCTGCATCCCCAGGGACCAAGACTCAGAACCTGCTCTGCCAGCAGCTCTGCAACACTCACGGGGAACAATCTGAGGCTTCTGAGAGGGAGGTCGGGGTGCAGTTTGCTTTCCTCTAAACCTCCCAAAACCATCAAAAACTGTCAAGGCGAGAGAAAAAAAAAACAAAACACAAAACGAACAAACAAAAAAACCTACAGAGAACAAAAGCCTGAAAAACCGGTTTCCTCAGAGCACACCCCCTTGAGGTGGGTGGGAGGACTTAAATCAGGGAACATCATTGACTGAAAAACCACGTGGCAGGCCCTTCTCCCAGAAAACCAACCAGGAAGCTAAAAAAAAAGACGACACGAGAACAACCACCACTAATTCATAGATACAACTTTTATTTTTAACACGTTCCCACTATTCTGGTTCATTTTTTTAATATATAGATAATTTTTAACCTATTTACCATCACAGTGAGATGTCAAGTACATCAAATTCCATAATAACCTTCTAACCTGAACTTTTTGATACATACACCCATGTTTTTCTTTTTCTTTTCTATTTTTTAAATTTTTTTTTTAAATTTTAGTGTAGTTTATTCTTTTTTATATTTTTATTTTCTAATATTCATATTGAGTTAAACTTCAAGGTAACCCCCTTTCCCCAGTGAATGCTACCCCTATAGGTAAACAAATTTTTAATCCCTTTTTATTTTAGGAAAGTTGAGTCCTTTAACAAAGATATCAAAATACATCCAGGAAGAATCAAAATAACCTTCCCCGCCCACACTGAGAATTTATAACCACTCTCCCATCTTTTTCTTTTTTTTAAAAAATATTTTATTTATTCTTTTGATAGAGAGAGACCACAAGTAGTCAGAGCAACAGACAGAGAGAGAGGGGGAAGCAGGCTCCCTGCTGAGCACAGAGCCTGATGTGGGGCTTGATCCCAGGACCCTGGGATCATGACCTGAGCCAAAGGCAGAGGCTTTAACCCACTGAGCCACCCAGGTGCCCCCCATATTTTTCTTTCACCAGTGATTCTGTGTATTTGTGTTTGCACTGATAGTACATAAATCTTATACTTGGGGTTCTTTTTGACGAGGTTCTTCCTTTTTTTGCTTTTATATATATATTTTTTTCTCTTGTCATATACTTTTATCAGTCTTTTTGTTTGTCTGCTTTTGTTTGTATACTTCATTAATCTTACCTTGGAGCCCATTTGGGCTGAGGCTTCTCTTTTACCTTCTCTTTTTTTCCTGTCTCTCTCTATCTCTTTTTTTTTCTTTTTTCTTTTTCTTTTCTTTTTTCTTTCTTTTGGGTGGGGAATCCTGATTGCTCAGAAGCATTCCAGGGTGCACCTTGACTGCACCACTGTTGATACATCCAGCTACATCCGTTCAGTCATCTCTCACCAAAATGACTAGGAGGAGGAATTCCCAACAGAAGAAAAATACAGAGGATGGGCCTTCTGCAACAGAGCTAATGGCTATTGACATAGACAATATGTCGGAAAAGAAATTCAGGCTAACAGTTATCCAGGCAATAGCTAGGATGGAGAAAGCCATGGATGACCAAACAGAATTGATTAGGGCAGAACTGAAAGCCACCAGGGATGACGTTCACAATGTTAGGGCAGAACTGAAAGCCACCAGGGATGATGTTCAAAATGCTCTCAATGAGTTCCAATCTAATCTAAATTCTCTAAAAGCTAGGGTAACTGAGACAGAAGATAGAATTAGTGATCTGGAGGACAAACAGATAGAGAGAAAGGATCAGGAGGAAGCCTAGAACAAACATCTTAGAAGCCACGAAAACAGAATCAGGGAAATAAATGGTGCCATGAAACATTCCAATGTCAGAATTATTGGAATCCCTGAAGGGGAGGAGAAAGAAAGAAGTCTAGAAGATATAGTGGAACAAGTTCTACATGAAAATTTTCCCAATCTCGCGAATGGAACCAGCGTTCATGTATTAGAGGCAGAATGGTTTCCCCCCAAGATTATAGATTCTAAAAAAACATCAAGGCACCTTATAGTAAAATTGAAAAATCATAATTGTAGATACAATCTCTTGAAAGCCGCTAGGACAAAGAGGCTCCTTACCTACAGAGGAAAGCCTATCAGAATAATGTCAGACCTGTCCACAGAGACCTGGCAAGCCAGAAAGGGCTGGCAAGATATATTCAGGGTACTAAATGAGAATAACATGCAGCCAAGAATACTTTATCCAGCAAGACTGACATTCAAAATGGATGGAGAGATAAAGAGTTTCCAAGGCCGCCAAGGATTAAAAGACTATGAAACCACTAAGCCAGCACTGCAAGAAATTTTAAGGGGTGTTCTATAAAAGAGAAAAAATCCTAAAAATATCATTGAACAGAAATATAGAGACAGTCTACAGACAGAAAGTCTTCAAAGGTAACACGATGTCAATAAAAACGTAACTCTCAATAATCACTCTCAATGTGAATGGCCTAAATGTGCCCATAAAATGACACAGGGTTGCAGATTGGATAAAACGACAGGACCCATCCATATGTTGTCTACAAGAGACCCATTTTGAACCTAAAGATACACCCGACTGAAAGTGAAGGGATGGAGAAGCATCTTTCATGCCAATGGGCCTCAAAAGAAGGCCAGGGAAGCGATTCTCACATCAGATAAATTAGATTTTAAACTAAAGACTGTAGTCAGAGATACAGAAGGACACTACATAATTCTTAAAGGGACTATCCACCAAGATGATCTAACAATTGTAAATATCTATGCCCCCAAAATGGGAGCAGCCAATTACATAAGAAAACGATTAATCAAGATAAAGAGTCATATTGATATGAATACACTAATAGTAGGAGATCTTAACACGCCTCTCTCAGAAATAGACAGATCATCCAAACAGAAAATCAATAAAGAAACAAAAAGCATTGAATGACACATTGGACCAGATGGACCTCATAGATATATACAGAACATTCCACCCTAAAATAACAGAATACTCATTCTTCTCAAGTGCACATGGAAGCTTCTTCAGAATAGACCACATATTGGGTCACAAATCAGGACTCAACTGATACCAAAAGACGGACATTATTCCCTGCATATTCTCAGATCACAATGCTTTGAAACTGGAACTCAATCACAAGGAAAAGTTCGGAAGGAACTCAAACACCTGGAGGCTAAAGACCACCTTGCTTAAGAATGCTTGGACCAACCAGGAGATCAAAGGAGAACTTAATGAATTCATGGAAACCAACGAGAATGAAGACACTTCAGTCCAAAACCTATGGGATACAGCAAAGGCAGTACTAAGGGGGAAATACATAGCCATCCAAGCCTCCCTCAAAAAAATTGAAAAATCCAGAATACACCAGCTGTCTCTACACCTTAAAGAACTGGAGAACCAACAACAAATCAAACCAACTCCACACATAAGAAGGGAAATCAAGATTAGAGCGGAGATCAATGAGGTAGAAACCAGAGATACAGTAGAACATATCAATGAAATTAGAAGCTGGTTTTTTGAAAGAATCAATAACATCGATAAACCATTGGACATACTAATCCAAAAGAAAAGAGAGAAAGGCCAAATTAATAAAATTATGAATGAAAAGGAAGATATCACAACTAACACCAAGGAAGTAGAAACAATCATCAGAAGTTATTATCAACAGTTATATGCCAATAAGCTAAGCAACCTAGATGAAATGGATGCATTCCTGGAAAACTAAATATAAACTCCCAAAATTGAACCAGGAAGAAATTGACAACCTGAATAGACTGATATCTAGTAACGAGATTGAAGCAGTGATCAAAAACCTCCCAAAAAACAAGAGCCCAGGACCTGATGGATTCCCTGGGGAATTCTACCTAACTTTCAAAGAAGAAATAACATCTATTCTCCTGAAGCTGTTTCAAAAAATTGAAGCAGAAGGAAAATTTCCAGACTCTTTTTATGAAGCCAGCATTACCCTGATCCCCAAATCAGACAACGAACCTACCAAAAAGGAGAATTTCAGGCCAATATCACTGATGAATATGGATGCTAAGATTCTCAACAAGATCCTAGCAAACAGGATCCAACAGTACATTAAAAAGATTATCCACCATGACCAAGTGGGATTCATCCCTGGGTTACAAGGATGGTTCAACATTCGCAAATCAATCAATGTGATAGAACAAATCAAGAAGAGAAGAGAGAAGAACCACATGGTCCTCTCAATTGATGCAGAAAAAGCATTTGACAAAATCCAGCATATGTTCCTGATTAAAACACTTCAAAGTATAGGGATAGAGGGAACATTCCTCAACTTCATAAAATCTATCTATGAAAGACCAACAACAAATATCTTCCTCAATGGGAAAAACCTTGCAGCCTTCCTTTTGAGATCAGGAACACGACAAGGATGCCCACTCTCACCACTCTTGTTCAACATCGTACTAGAAGTCCTAGCAACGCCTATCAGACAACAAAAAGAAAAAAAAGGTATCCAAATTGGCGATGAAGAAGTCAAACTCTCTCTCTTCGCAGATGACATGATTCTTTATATGGAAAACCCCAAAGACTCCACCCCCAAACTACTAGAACTCATACAGCAATTCAGTAACGTGGCAGGATACAAAGTCAATGTACAGAAATCAGTGGCTTTCTTATACACTAACAATGAAAATACAGAAAGGGAAATTAGAGAATCGATTCCATTTACTATAGCACCAAGAACCATAAGATACCTGGGAATAAACCTAACCAAAGAGGTAAAGGATCTGTACTCGAGGAACTACAGAACACTCATGAAAGAATTCGAAGAAGACACAAAAAGATGGAAGACCATTCCATGCTCTTGGATCGGAAGAATAAACATTGTTAAAATGTCTATACTGCCTAGGGCAATCTATACTTTTCATGCCATTCCGATCAAAATTCCACCGGTATTTTTCAAAGAGCTGGAGCAAATAATCCTAAAATTTGTATGGAATCAGAAGAAACCCCAATTTTCTAAGGAAATGTTGAAAAACAAAAATAAATCTGGTGGCATCACGTTACCTGATTTCAAGCTTTACTACAAAGCTGTGATCACCAAGACAGCATGGTACTGGCATAAAAATAGACACATAGACCAGTGGAACAGAGTAGAGAGCCCAGATATGGACCCCCGATTCTATGGTCAAATAATCTTTGACAAAACAGGAAAAAAATATACAGTGGAGAAAAGACAGTCTCTTCAATAAATGGTGCTGGGAAAACTGGACAGCGATATGTAGAAGAATGAAACTCAACCATTCTCTTCCACCGTACACAAAGATAAACTCGAAATGGATAAAAGACCTCAATGTGAGACAGGAATCCATCAGAATCCTAGAGGAGAACATAGGCAGTAACCTCTTCGACATCGGCCACAGCAACTTCTTTCAAGATATGTCTCCAAAAGCAAAGGAAACAAAAGCGAAAATAAAGTTTTGGGACTTCATCAAAATTAAAACCTTCTGCACAGCAAAGGAAACAGTCAACAAAACAAAGAAGCAATCCACGGAATGGGAGAAGATATTTGCAAATGACAGTACAGACTAAAGGTTGATATCCAGGATCTATAAAGAACTCCTGAAACTCAACACACACAAAACAGATACTCATATCAAAAAAATGGGCAGAAGATATGAACACTTTTCCAATGAAGACATGCAAATGGCTATCAGACACATGAAAAAATGTTCATCATCACTAGCCATCAGGGAGATTCAAATTAAAATCACATTGAGATACCACCTGACACCTGTTAGAATGGCCAAAATTAGCAAGACAGGAAATAACATGTGTTGTAGAGGATGTGGAAAAGGGAACCCTCTTACACTGCTGGTGGGAATGCAAGCTGGTACAGCCGCTTTGGAGAATAGTGTGGAGATTCCTCAAGAAATTAAAATTGGAGCTTCCCTATGACCCTGCAATTGCACTGCTGGGTATTTACCCCAAAGATACAGATGTAGTGAAAGGAAGGGTCATCTGTACCCCAATGTTCATAGCAGCAATTGCCACAGTCGCCAAACTATGGAAAGAACCAAGATGTCCTTCAGTGGACGAATGGATAAGGAAGATGTGGTCCATATACACGATGGAGTTTATGCCTCTATCAGAAAGATGAATACCCAACTTTTGTAGCAACATGGACGGGACTGGAAGAGATTATGCTTAGTGAAGTAAGTCAAGCAGAGATAGTAAATTATCATATGGTTTCACTTATTTGTGGAGCATAACAAATAACATGGAGGACATGGGGAGATAGAGAGGAGAAGGGAGTTGAGGGAAGTTGGAAGGGGAGGTGAACCATGAGAGACTATGGACTCTGAAAAATAACATGAGGGTCTAGAAGGGGCGGGGGTGGGAGGTTGGGGCAGGTGGTCGGTATTAGTGAGGGCACATGTTGCATGGAGCACTGGGTGTGGTGGAAAAACAATGAACACTGTTATGCTGAAAAGAAATTAAAAATAGAGGTTCCTGATGACCCTGCAATTGCGCCACTGGGTATTTACCCCAAAGATACAGATGTAGTGAAAAGAAGGGCCATCTGTACCCCAGTGTTTATAGCAGCAATGGCCACGGTCGCAAAACTGTGGAACGAACCAAGATGCCCTTCAATGGATGAATGGATAAGGAAGATGTGGTCCATATACACGATAGAGTATTATGCCTCCATCAGAAAGGATGAATACCCAACTTTTGTAGCAACATGGATGGGACTGGAAGTCATTATGCTGAGTGAAATAAGTCAAGCAGAGAGAGTCAAGTATCATATGGTCTCACTTATTTGTGGAGCATAACAAAGGACATGGAGGACATGGGGAAATGGAGAGGAGAAGGGAATTGAGGGAAATTGGAAGGAGAGATGAACCATGAGAGACTATGGACTCTGAAAAACAACCAGAGGGTTTTGAAGGGGCGGGGAGGTGGGAGGTTGTGGGAGCCAGGTGGTGGGTATTAAGGAGGGCCCATATTGCATGGAGCACTGGGTGTGGTGCAAAAATAATGAATACTGTTACCCTGAAAAGAAATAAAAAAAAAACTCTTATTAGCTTAAAAAAATAAAATAAAAAATAAAAGATACAAACATCATTAACCAACTTGACCTAATTGATATTTATAGACTGTCCCACCTAATAATAGTAGAATAAATCGTCTTTAGGTGCACACCAAACATTAAGAAAGCAAAGCCTTCATCTGAGCCATAAAAGAAAAAAAACTTTAACAAATTTAGAATAATAGAAAAAAATAGGATATACTCATCATGTATAACATAATTAAACTAGAAATTAATAACAGAAAGGTATCTGAGAAAATCTCTAAATATTTTCAAACAAGACTATACACTTGCAAGTGATCAATGAGTGAATGTGGAAGCTTCAGGACAAATTTAAAAATGTTGTGAATCTGGGCTTACACTAGCACTCAGAGGCAACAGTGAGATCTGGAGCCCTATTACCACCATGAAAAAGTTAGTGGAGTCAGGGTTAGCTGAATTTCCATTCCAACAGTCTACAATAAGGCAGTGTGAATGAGTACCTACTTTTGCCAGGGTACTATAAGAAGTGCCCAGCAGGAGATGAACATACACACCCACCTGGCTCTTGTGGTATGCCTCAAGAGGAGCTATGCTTGGTGAAAAAAAAAAGATTAAATATGATCTAGTATCTCATAATACAATATCAAATATGTAGTGTATATTTAACACTGGGTGTTACATGCAACTAATGAATCATTGAACACTACAGCAAAAACTAATGATGTACTATATGGTGGCTAACTGAACAAAATTAAATGTGTTGTGACCAGAAAGTCACAACACAAATAAGAAAAGACAATGAACAGACAACAATACTGGGATGAATCAGATATTAACATTTTCTGATAAGGAATTTAAATCAGCCATCATAAAAACACTTCAACAAAAAAAACCCCATACATTCTTTTGAAACAAATGAAAAAACAGAAACTCTCAGCAAAAAACAGAATTTACAGAAAGAAAATAAATGGAAATTATAAAAATAAAAAACACAATAAGAAATTAGAAGAAAACTTACATCCCATGACCTATCCCAGGCTCAATAATTGAGTGGAGAAGACAGAATAGAATTAGTGAACTTGAAGGCAGAGCAATAGAATTTACCGAATCTGAACAATAGAGAGAAATTAGGCTTAAAAAATGAAGAGTTCCAGCTAGCATAATACATAACACAATAGCTAGCATTTATGTCATCAGAGACAAAAAGGAGAGGAAAGAGTGAAGACATAATGGCTGAAACTCTCCAACTTTGGCAATAAATATGAACATAGAGATTCAGAAGCTTAGTGAACCCAGAATAGGATACTAGGAAATGAATTGAGGGTTACAGAGGGGAGGGGGGTATGGGGTAACTGGGTAATATGTATTAAGGAGGGCACGTGTTGTGATGAGCATTGGGTGTTATATGCAACAAATGAATCATTAAACACTACATATAAAAATTAATGATGTACTGTATGTTGGTTAATTGAAAATAACAACAATAATAATAATGATAAAGAAACTAGAAACTAATAATAAAATCACAATTCTGGACTTCAACTTATATTACAAAGTTGTAGTGATCAAGGCACTATGACACTGGCACAAAAATAGACAAATAGATCAGTAGAATAGAAGAGAAAACCTGGAAATGAACCCACAACTACATGCTCAACTAATCTTTGACAAAGCAGGAAAGAATATCCAATAGAAAGAAGACAGTTTCTTCAACAAATGGTTTTGGGAAAACTGGACAGCAACATGCAGAAGAATGAAACTATACCACTTTCTTACACCATACAGAAAAATAGATTTAAAATGGATCAAAGACCTAAATGTAAGACAGGAAACTATCAAAATCCTAGATTAGAACACAGGTAGTAACTTCTTTGATATTGGTGTAGCAAATTCTTACTAGATGTTTCCTGAGTCAAGGGAAACAAAAGCAAACAAACAATTAGGATTTCATCAAGATTAAAAGCTTCTGCACAGTGAAGGAAATAATCAACAAAACTAAAAGCCAGCATATGGAATTAAAAGATAGTTGCAAATGACATATCTAACAAATCAGTTATGACAGATTTTGATAACAAATCTGACATCCAAAATATATAAAGAACTTACCAAACTCAACACCCCAAAACCCCAGTTAAAAAATGGACAACAAATATGAATAGACATTTTCCAAAGAAGACATAAAGATGACTAACAGAAACATGAAAAGATGCTCAATATCACTCATCATCAGGAGAATACAAATGAAAACTACAATGAGATATCACCTCACACCTGTCAGAATGGATAAAATGAACAACACAGGAAACAAGTGTTGGCCAGGATGTGGGGAATGTGCAACCCTCTTACACTGTTGGTGGGAATGCAAACTGGTGCAGCCCCTCTGGAAGACATTTTGAGGATCCTCAAAAAGTTAAAAATAGAAATACTCTATGACCCAGCAGTTGCACTATTAGGTATTTACCCAAAAGATACAAAAATACTGATTCAAAAGGATACATGCACCCTGATGTTTTTAGCAGCATTATGTACAATAGCCAAATTATGGAAAGAGCCCAAATATGGAGTATTACTGAAACATAAAAAGAATGAAATCTTGCCATTTTGCAATGATGTGGATGGAGCTGGAAAACATTATACTAAGCAAAATGAGTCAGTCAAAGAAAGACAAATACCATATGACTTGAGTCATATGTGGAATGTAAGAAACAAAACAGATAAGCACAGGGGGAAAAAAAGAGAAGCAACCCCTAAAACAGAGCTTTGACTATAGAGAATAAACTGAGGGCTACTGGAGGTGAAGAAGGTAGGGGGTCGTCTAAATGGGTGATGAGTATTAAGGAGGGCAATTGTGATGAGCTCTGGGTGTTGTATATAAGTGATGAATCACTAGATTTTACACCAGAAACTAATGTTATACTATATGTTAACTAACTGGAATTTAAAGAAAAACTTGAAAAAAATAAAAACAAATACAAAAAGTGTAAGAAGAGGGGTGCCTGGGTGGCTCATTGGGTTAAAGCCTCTGCCTTCAGCTTAGGTCATGATCTCAGGGTCCTGGGATCGAGCCCCGCATCAGGCTCTCTGCTCAGTGGGGAGCCTGTTTCCCCTTCTCTCTCTGCCTGCCTCTCTGCCTACTTGTGATCTCTGTCAAATAAACAAATAAAAAATATTTTTTAAAAAAAGTGTAAGAAGAGAGAAAAAGATATAAGTAATGTAATTGATAGAAAATATTAAAAGCAACCTTCATTGTTATATTCATATTTTATCCCTTCATTGTATTTAACCTTAGTTTTTGTATACATATAGGGTTTTTTCCTAAAAAAATTTGAGATACAATTTCTTCTAATTGATCAAAACATACCCTAAATCTAGCACATGGCTTTGTTCTAGTCTCCAGCCTGAGCACATTCTCTCCTCCTTTTTTTAATTTCTCCAACCAAATTATCAATTCCTTTCTTAGAATTTTTTTAAATTTTCATCTTTACAGTCATATTTCATCCCTTCATTGTGCTTACCCTTAATTTTGTATATATATAAGTTTTTTTTTTCTTTAAAAATTTGGGAGGTAGTCTCTCCTAAGAGACCAAAATCAAGTGTGTAGCTCTGTTCTATTCACCAATCCAAGATAGATATAGATATAGATAGATATAGATATAGATATAGATATAGATATAGATATAGATATAGATATAGATTTTATTATTTCTTTTTTCTCCCTTTCCTCTCCCCCTAGTTTTGGGTCTCTTCTGATTTGGTTAGTGTACATTTTCCTGAGATCAATGTCACCCTTTTAGTATTTTATTCTCTTGTTCATATATTCTTATCTGGATAAAATGACAAGACAGGAAAACTCACCACAAAACACACACACACACACACACACACACACACAAGAGGCAGTGCCAATTGCTAGGGACCTAATCAATGTGGATAATGTAATATGTCAGAACTAGAGTTCAGAATGACAATTCTCAAGGTGCTAGCTGGGCTTGAAAAAGGCATGGGAGATATTAGAGAAACACTTTTTGGAGAAATAAAACACTGTTCTGGAGAAATAAAAGAACTAAAATCTAACCAAGTTGAAATTTAAAAAGGTATTAATGAGGTACAATAAAAAAGGAGGCACTTACTGCTAGGACAAATGAGGCAGAGGAGAGAATTAGTGATATAGAAGACCAAATGGTGGAGAATAAAGAAGCTGAGCAAAAGAGAGACAAACAACTACTGGAACATGAGGGGAGCATTTGAGAGATAAGTGATATCATTAGATGAAACAATATTAGAATAATTGGGATTCCAGAAGAAAAGAAAGAGAGAGGGGGGTATAAGGTATATTGGAGTGAATTATAGTAGAGAATTTCCCTAATATGGCAAAGGGAACAAGCATCAAAATGCAGGAGGCACAGAAAACTCCCCTCAAAATCAATAAAAATAGGTCAACAACCTGTCATCTAATAGTAAAACTTACAAGTCTTAGTGACAAAGAGAAAATCCTGAAACCAGCTCATGACAAGAAGTCTGTAACATACAATGGTAAAAAATATTAGATTGGCAGCAGACTTATTCACAGAGACCTGGCAAGTCGAATGAACTGGCATGATATATTCAGAGCATTAAATGAGAAAAATATGCAGCCAAGAATACTATATCCAGCTAGGCTGTCACTGAAAACAGAAGGAGAGATAAAAAGCTTCCCAGACAAACAAAAATTAAAAGAATTTGCAAACACCAAACCAGCCCTACAAGAAATATTGAAAGGGGTCCTCTAAGCAAAGATAGAGCCTAAAAGTAGACCAGAAAGGAACAGAGACAATATACAGTAACAGTCATCTTACATGCAAATCAATGGCACTAAATTCATATCTTTCAATAGTTGCCCGGAATGTAAATGGGCTAAATGCCCCAATCAAAAGACACAGGGTATCAGAATGGATAAAAAAACAAGAACCATTAATATGATATTTACAAGAAACTCACTTTAGATTCAAAGAAACCTCCAGATTTAAAGTGAGGGGGTGGAAAACAATTTACCATGATAATGGACATCAAAAGAAAGCTGGGGTGATGATCCTTATATCAGATCAATTAGATTTTAAGCCAAAGACTATAATAAGAGATGAAGAAGGACAGTATATCATACTCAAAGGGCCTGTCCGACAAGAAAATCTAACAATTTTAAATATCTATGCCCCTAACATGGGAGCAGCCAATTATATAAACCAATTAAGAACAAAATCAAAGAAACACATTGATAATAATACAATAATACTAGGGTACCTTAACACCCTCCCCTCACTGATATGGACATATCATCCAAGCAAAACATCAACAGGAAATAAAGGCCTCAAATGACATACTGGACCAGGTGGACATCACAGATATGTTCACAGAGCATTCCATCCCAAAGCAACAGAACACACATTCTTCTCTAGTGCACATGAGCATTCTCCAGAAGAGATCACATGCTGGGTCACAAATCAGGTATCAACTGGTACCAAAAGACTGGGATCATTCTCTGTGTATTTTCAGACCACAATGCTCTGAAGCTAGAACTCAATCACAAGAGCAAAGTTGGAAAGAACTCAAACGCATGGAGGCTAAAGAGCATCCTACTAAAGAATGAATGGGTCAACCAGGAAATTAAAGAAGAATTTAAAAATTCATGGAAACAAATGATAATGAAAACACAACTGTTCAAAATCTGTGTGACACAGCAAAGGTGGTCCTGAGAGGAAAGTATATAGTTATACAAGACTTTCTCAAGAAACAAGAAATGTCTCAAGTACACAACCAAATCCTATACCTGAAGGAGTTAGAGGAAGAACAGCAAAGAAAGCCTAAACCCAGCAGGAGAAGAGAAATAGTAAAAATCAGAACAGAAATCAATGAAATAGAAACCAAAAGAATAGTCAAACAAATCAACAAAACTAGAAGCTGGTTCTTTGAAAGAATAAGATGGATAAACCTCTGGCCAGACTTATCAAAAAGAAAAGAGAAATGACCCAAATAAATAAAATCATGAATGAAAGAGGAGAGATCACAACCAACACCAAAGAAATACAAACAATTGTAAGAACATATTATGAGCAACTATATACAAACAAATTTGACAATCTGGAAGAAATGGATGCCTTCCTAGGGACCTATAAACTACCACAACTGAACCAAGAAGAAATAGAAAACCTGCACAAACCCATAACAAGTAAGGAGATAGAAGCCATCATCAAAAATCTCCCAAGAAGCAAGAGCCCAGGGCCAGACAGCTTCCCAGGGGAATTCTACCAAACATTTAAAGAAGAATTAATACCTATTCTCCTGAAACTACTCCAAAAAATAGAAATGGAAGAAAGACTTCCAAACTCTTTTTATGAGACCAGCATTACCTTGATGCCAAAACCAGACAAAGACCCTATCAAAAAGAAGAATTACAGACCAATATCCTTGATGAACACGGATGTGAAAATTCTCACCAAAATACTAGCCAATAGGATCCAACAGTACATTAAAAGGATTATTGACTATGACAAAGTGGGATTTATTCCAAGCTGCAAGGTTGGTTCAACATCCACAAGTCAATCAATGTGAAAGAACAAGAACCATATGACACTCTCAACAGATGCTGAAAAAGCATTTGACAAAAAGAGTTTCTTGATCAAACCTCTTCAAAGTGTAGGGACAGAGGGTACATATCTCCATATCACCAAAGCCACCTATGAAAAACCCACAGCAAATATCATTTTCCATGGGGAAAAACTGAGATCTTTCTCCCTAAGGTCAGGAGACACAGCAGGGGTGTCCACTATTACCACTGGTATTCAACATAGTACTAGAAGTTCTAGCCTCAGCAATCAGACAACAAAAAGAAATAAAAGGCATCTGAATTGGCAAAGAAGTAATCAAACTCTCACTCTTTGCAGATAATATGATACTTTATGTGGAAAACTCAAAAGACTCCACTCCAAAACTGCTCGAACTCATACAGGAATTCAGTAAAGTGTCAGGATATAAAATCAATGCACAGAAATCAGTTGCATTTCTATACAGCAACAGCAAGACAGAAGAAAGAGAAATTAAGGAGTCAATCCCATTTACAATTGCACCCAAAACAATAAGATACCTAGGAATAAAGCTAACCAAAGAGACAAAGAATCTGTACTCAAAAAACTATAAAGTACTCATGAGAGAAATTGAGGAAGACACAAAGAAATGGAAAAACGTTCCATGCTCATGGATTGGAAGAACAAATATTGTGAAAATGTCTATGCTACCTTGCTGGAACACAACCAGGATCCTCACCAATGTGACTGGGGTAGTGTCAGATCCTGTCAGAAAATTCCAGGAGATGGAGGGCAAGAGTCTTCCTGGGCCAATGCTGGGATTAAACATGGGAGGATCCCTGGAGTGTCTTCATGTCCTCCTTTAGATAGATCTGGTAAGTGTGGAGAATCCGTAACTTGCTCTTGTCATTTAAAGCTAAGAGATATTGTCATTTAAAGCTAAGACATAGTTGTTGTTCACTTGTCCTCACTTGATTGCTTGCACCTAAATCACATCTCACACATAGCCCATGCCCTGCACACAAATCTATATTCTGTTTGTAATCAGATCTTGTGGAAGGAATAAAAGAAGTGATTGTAAGAAATAAAGATGTCTAAGGATCATCAGTCATCTCCCCCATCATTTCAGCTCCAATCACCAGGATCCCCACCTCGCGAAGGTGACAAGTGGTGCCTGAATAGGGACCTGAAGTAGAACAACAATCACGCAGTGATCCGGAGACCCTCACAGAAGGAGGTAAGTGAGAACCATTGGGGAGAATCAAAGTCACGCCTAGCCTTTTCTAGCATTAATACAACACCTTTTATCTTGAGGAGGCACTTGAGTATCCAGCCATCAATTACGAACTTGTCTGGATGTTATTTGTGAATATAATCCTTGGTTTCCTGATGAAGGAACCTTGGAAGAGACAATTTGGGAGCACACACACCATAATGTGAAAAAGGCTTATAGACAAGGTGAAAAAATTCCTGTGGAGTTTTGGGTCACATGGGCGTTGGTAAAAATGATAATTTTAATTCTTGGAGGGGAATGTAAGAAAGATGATCTTAAGGCTGAAACAGCCACCTCTCTGCATACATATGAGTTAGATGATGACACAACCTGACAAATTCAAACTGAAAATAAAAAATTATTTTTCAGCAAAAAGGACAATGCCATGTTTCTCCTTTGGCCACTGCACCTCCGATTCCCTCTGGGGATGAGGATGAGAAAATAGCAGCAGACCTCTTTGGGGATGAGGGAAACGGCACTGGGTTGGATAATTTACTCATGTTACAATTAGGGCCAACAAAAACTAAAAAACAAAATTCTATTTCCACACCGTCTCACCCCAATGAGCTGCACTTAGTTTTCCCTGGAACTTTCATGCTAATGGGCCATATACTTATGATGGGATGCTGATGGAGAATTTAAGAGAATTTAAAAAGGCATGTTCTATGTACGGGCCTACTTCTCCTTATTGTCATGAATATTTATCCAGTTGGAGCAATAGTGCCCACTGGATTCCCTATGATTTTCAACTCATAGCTAAAATGGTATTAACCTCTTCTGAATTTCTATAACAGATGTGGCTTTCTGAGGAGGCACATGAAAAGATCAAGAGTTTAGGACAGAGAGGGAATGTAGCAGCTGTTACTTGTGATATGCTCATGGGAACAGGAGCTTGGACGACTTCTAATCATCAGACTCATAACATCCCACCTGCAGCCCTTCCCCACGTATGTGATGTGGCCTTATAAGCCTGGCAAAATATTAGTTTGGGTACCGATTATACTGCCAGTTATACAGAAATACAACAAGGGCCTAAAGAGCCATATGTTGATTTTATCAGCAGGTTAAAAGAGTCATTGGAAAAGCAGATAAGAGGCAAACAAATTTAGAAAATACTCTTAAGACAACTAGCATATGATAATGCTAATGAAGATTGCCAGGCCCTGATTTGACCTCTTAGAGAATCTGGCAACGTCATGGATTATTTAAAAGCTGGTCATAATGTAGGATCCTTTAAACATCAGGCCCAAGTAACAGCATTAGAAACCATGACTGTTCAAAAACAATTGCAGGCACAATGTTTTAATTGTGGACAAATAGGACACATAAAAAGAATGCCATCTCCCTCCCTGTCTGGTGTCCCCTCTCCTGCCAATTGCCTAAATAAATCCAAGATTCAACCCCATAATATTTGTCCCCACTGATGATGAGGCAAACACTGATTCAAGGAATGTAAGCCTAAAACTGATGAAGATGGAAATCCTTTGGGGAACCCTCATCAGGGAACCTCACTAAAGGGCCAACCCCAGGCCCCAATAAATATGGGGTCACAGAACTATCCTATTCAGTTTGTACCCAACAGCGACTCTCAGTAATAGACTTAGTCCTTCCTACTCAGAAGGAGAGCTGCTCTTGATATCCCTCTCCCTAAGCCTTGCTTCATACATCCATCTTAATGCCTTTATAAATTGTCAACAAACCTATATGGACCCCTACACCCAAATATGGTTGGTGCCCTGCTTGGACGGAGTAGTTTAACTATGAAAGGAGTTACAGTACATACTGGAGTTATAGACTCTGATTATTATGGTGAGATTCAAGTTATGGTTTCTGTCACTGTTCCCTGGACCTCTTCAGCAGGTGAATGAGTCACCCAACTTTTGATACTTCCCTATATTATGCCTACTCAATCTTCAAATTTTAGGGAAGGAGGATTCAGCAGTACTAATAAAAAGATTAATTTTTCTAAGAAACTGTTTGAAGGAAGTTGACCCCAAATGAAACTGTCTATTAAGGGATGAATATTTGAAGGGCTTTTAGATTCTGGAGCAGATATCTCTATCATTTCTTGTCAATGTTGGCCATGCCAATGGCCTACAATGCTTGCTGATTATGCCCTTGAAGGTCTTGGCTTATGTAACTACTCAACAATTGAGACAAAGAAGCTGACCTCTGCCCTGTAAGGGCCCAGAGGGATTACAAGTTCATGTTCAACCTTACATTGCCACCATACCTATTAATCTCTGGGGACTAGATTTATTACAACAATGGGATGCTGAAATTCACATACCTACATCCTCACTTGTAAAAAGAAACATGATGAAAGCATGGGGTACATTCCTGGGAAAAGCTTAGGTAAAAACTTATAAGGAGTGTCTAAACCTATAGATCTTAATCCTAATGATACTTGCACTGGGCTATGACAAATAGATGCAACTCATTTCAATCTCTTTCCTCATCAACCTTATTTACATGTTGTTATTGATATATTTTCTAAATTTCTTTGGGCAGTTTCTCAATCCTTTGAGCCTTTTACTGCCATCTGCTCTACTCTATTGCAATGTTTTAGTGTTATGGGGGTGCCTACTACTATAAAAACTGATAATGCACCAGCGTACACAAGCCACAAGTTTACTGCCTTTTATTCTGATTGGCAGATTCATCATATTACAGGTATACCATATAACCCACAAGGACAAGGTATAGTTGAATGAGCTCATCGTACACTAAAACCGCAATTACTAAAAAACAAAAAAGACAGGGGCGCCTGGGTGGCTCAGTGGGTTAAAGCCTCTGCCCCCCACTCGGGTCATGATCCCAGGGTCCTGGGATCGAGCCCCACATCGGGCTCTCTACTCGGCGGGGAGCCTGCTTCCTCCTCTCTCTCTGCTGGCCTCTCTGCCTACTTGTGATCTCTGTCTGTCAAATAAATAGATAAAATCTTTTTTTAAAAAAAGGCAGAATCCCCAAGGATGTTTTAGCACTCTCTTTATTTACCCTTAATTTTTTGAATTTACCCCAAGGTGACATTCAGACAGCAGCAGAAAAACACTTTTCACAATCACAGCAATCCCTTGAAGCATCTATTCCTATTGGTTCAAATCTTTTAATGAATGGCTCCCTGGCCTATTAAGGAAAGGCAGAGGGTCTGCTCTTATTTCCTCAGATTCTGGTGATGGACCCTCTGAAACACTATGACTTCCTCTTCAGCTCATCAGGCCCCAGAAAAATCAATGACCCTGCCAATAACCACTGCACCCCTGATCTCCAAGAAAGATCCAGAAATACAAGAGAACAGGAGGTCACTCACAAGATGCATGTCCTGTCCCTTCGTAAGAAGAGACACCAATCATTTACAAGGCTTACGAGTGAATATATCTCATGACATCCAAGAGTTCCAGCAGGAAATATTTGAAACATTTCTAAACAAATTGCCAGGCGTTCCTTCTGAGAACCTCGCTAGAGGGATTGCTGAGGCACTGTAGGGCCTTGACCCTCGAGCTTGGTTTCAGAGTATTATGGATTCTGTTTCTGGGGCAGGAGTTAGCTTGCTAATATGTTTATGTATATTTCTTATAGGGTACTGTCTCCTCAAATGAGGAGTGAACAAACAACAGGTGTCTAGCTTGGAATTGGCTCTTAAGATGTTGCAATTAAAAAGGGGGGGGGGATTGTTGGAACACAACCTGGATCCTCACCAGCATGACTGGGGTAGTGGTGAATCCTGCGAGAAAACTCCAGGAGATGGAGGGCAAGCCCGAATTAAACATGGGAGGATCCCTGGAGTGTTTTCATGTCCTCCTTTAGATAGATCTGATAAGTGTGGAGAATCCGTAACTTGCTCTTGTCATTTAAAGCTAAGAGATATTGTCATTTAAAGCTAAGACATAGTTGTTGTTCACGTGTCCTCACTTGATTGCTTGCACCTAAATCACATCTCACACATAGCCCATGCCCTGCACATAAATCTATATCCTGTTTGTAATCAGATCTTGTGGAAGGAATAAAAGAAGTGATTGTAGGAAATAAAGATGTCTAATAATCATCAGTAGGTAGTCCACCCATCACTTTGGCTCCAATTACCAGGATCCCCACCTCTCGAAGGTGACACTACCTAAGGCAGTCTACACATTTAATGCAATTCCTATCAAAATACCATCAATTTTTTTCAAGGAAACAGAAAAAATAATCCTAAAATTTATATGGAACCAGAAAAGACTCCGAATAGCCAGAGGAATGTTGAAAAAGAAAGCCAAAGTTGGTGGCATCACAATTCCGGACTTCAAGCTCTATCACAAAGCTGTCATCATCAAGACAGTATAGACTGGCACAAAAACAGACATACAGATCAATGGAACAGAATAGAGAGCCCAGAAATAGACTCTCAACTCTATAGTCAACTAATCTTTGACAAAGCAGGAAAGAATGTCCAATGGAAAAAAGACAGTCTCTTCAACAAATGGTGTTCGGAAAATTGAAAGCCACATGCAGAAGAACGAAACTGCACCGTTTCCTTGCACCACTCACAAAAATAGACTCAAAATGGATGAAAGAGCTCAGTATGAGACAGGAATCCATCAACATCCTTGAGGAGAACAAAAGCAGCAACCTCTTTGACCTCAGCCACAGCAACCTCTTCCTAAAAACATTGCCAAAGGCAAGGGAAGCAAGGGCAAAAATGAACTATTGGGACTTCATCAAGATCAAAAGCTTCTGCACAGCAAAGGAAATAGTTAACAAAACCAGAAGACAACTGACAGAATGGGAGAAGATATTTGCAAAAGACATATCAGAAAAAGGGCTAGTACCCAAAATCTATAAAGAACTTATCAAACTCAACACCCAAAGAACAAATAATCCAGTCAAGAAACGGGCAGAGGACATGAACGGACATTTCTGCAAAGAAGACATCCAGATGGCCAACAGACACATGAAAAAATGCTCCAGATCACTCGGCATCAGGGAAATACAAATCAAAACCACAATGAGAAACCACCTCACACCAGTCAGAATGGCTAACATTAACAAGTCAGGAATTGAGATATGTTGGTGAGGATGTGGAGAAAGGGGAACCCTCCTACTCTGTTGGTGGGAATGCAAGCTGGGGCAATCACTCTGGAAAACAGCATGGAGGTTCCTCAACAAGTTGAAAATAGAGCTACCCTACAACCTAGCAATCGCACTACTGGGTATTTACCCTAAAGATACAAATGTAGTGATCCAAAGGGGCATGTGCACCTGAATGTTTATAGCAGCAATGTCTACAATAGCCAAACTATGGAAAGAACCTAGATGTCCACCAACAGATGAATGGATAAAGAAGATGTGGATATATATGCAATGGAATACTATGCAGCCATCAAAAGAAATGAAATCTTTCCATTTGCAATGACATGGATGAAAATAAAGGGTATTATGCTGAGCGAAATAAGTCAATCAGAGAAAGACAATTATCCTATGATGTCTCTGATATGAGAAATTTGAGAGACAGGGTGTGGGGCTTGAGGGGTAGAGAAGGAAAAAATTAAATGAAATGGAATTGGGATGGAGACAAACCATAAGAGACTCTTAATCTCACAAAACAAACTGGGTTGCTGGGGGAAGGGGGGAAGGGGAGGGTGGCTGGATTATGGACATTGGAGAGGGTATGTGATATGGTGAGTGCTGTACAATGTGTAAGCCTGAAGATTCACAGACCTGTACCCCTGGGGAAAATAATACATAGTATATTAATAAAAATAATTAATAAAAAAAGAAAACCAGAAAAAATGGCCTCTCCCATAGAGCCAATGGATATGGATCTAAGCAAGATGTATGAAATAAACTTCAGGCTAACAGTTATGAAGACAATAGCTAGGCTTGAGAAAATCATTAATGGCAACATAGATTCTCTAAGTACATAAATGAGAGCTAATTAGGCTGAACTTAAAAATGCTGTGAATTTGATGCTATAAAAACCCTACTTTTTTTATTTGACAGAGAGAGATCACAAGTAGGCAGAGAGGCAGGCAGAGAGGGTGGGGGAGGCAGGCTCCCTGCTGAGCAGAGAGCCCGATGTGGGACTCAATCCCATGACCCAGAGATCATGACCTGAGCCGAAGGCAGTGGCTTAATCCACTGAGCCACCCAGGCACCCCAAAACCAGATACTTTAATAGCTAGGGTAAATGAGGCAGAAGAATGAATTAGTAACATAGAAGACAAACTGATAGAAAAGAAGGAACAGGAAGATGCCTGGAACAAACACCTTAAAAATTTACGAAAACAGAATTGGAGAAATAAATGATGCCATGAAACATTCCAAAGTTAGAATTACTGGGATCCCTGACAGGGGTGCAGAGAGAGAGTGAACTAGAAGATATGTTTGAGCAAATTGTAGCTGAGAACTTCCCTAATCTGGGGAATGAAACAAACATTCATGTCCTAGAGGTAGAGAGGACCTCTCCCAAGATTAAGGAGAATATACCAATGCCCTGGCATGTAAGAGTAAATCTCACAAATCTTAGAACAAAAGAAACCATCTTAAGCGTAATTAGGAGGAAGAGATTCCTTACATACAGAGGAACGAACATCAGAATAACATCAACCCTGTCCACAGAGACTTGGCAAGCCATAAAGGGCTGGTAAGACATATTCAGGGTACTAAATGAGAAGAGCATGCACCCAAGAATACTTTATTGGGCAAGGCTATCATTCAGAATGGATGGAGACATAAAGAGTTTTCAGGATAGGCAGACACTGAAAGAGTATGTAACCACTGAGGCAGCACTGCAAGAAATATTAAGGAGGTTCTATAAAAGGAGAAAGACCCCACGAGTGATACAGAACAGAAATTTACAGAGAAAATCTATAGAAATAAAGACTTCACAGGCAATGTGATGACAATAAAATCTTATCTTTCAGTAATCACTCTCAACATGAATGGTCTACATGCTCCCATGAAATGGCACACGGTTGCAGACTGGATAAAAAGACAGGACCCTTATATATGCTGTCTCCAAGAGACTCAATTTGAACCTAAAGATACAACCAGACTGAAAGTGAAGGGATGGAGAACCATTTTTTTTCATGCCAACAGGCCTCAAAAGAAAACTGGGGTAGCAAATCTCATATCAGACAAATTAGATTTAAAGCTAAAGAGTCTAGTTAGAGATACAGAAGGACACCATATCATTCTTAAAGGGTTTATTCAACAAGAGGATCTAACAATTGTAAATATCTATGCACCCAATATGGGAGCAGCCAACTACATAAGCCAACTGTTAACCAAAATAAAGAGATACTGATAATAATATGTTAATAGCAGGAGACCTCAACACTCCACTCTCATTTAAAGATAGATCTTCTAGGCAGAAAATCAACAGAGAAACAAGAGCTTTGAATGACATACTGGACCAGATGGACCTCGTAGATATATACAGAACATTCCACCCTAAAACAACAGAATACACATTCTTCTCGAGTGCACATGGAACTTTCTCCAGAATAGACCACATACTGGGTCACAAATCAGGGCTCAACCAATACCAAAAGACTGAGATTATTCCCTGCATATTCTCAGAACACAATACTTTGAAACTGGAACTCAACTCACAAGAAAAAATTTGGAAGAAATTCAAACACTTGGAAGCTAAAGATGATCCTGCTCAAAAATGTTTGGGTCAACCAGGAAATCAAAGAAGAACTTAAAGAATTCATGGAAACCAATGAAAGTGAAAATACATCAGTCCAAAACCTATGGGATATGGCAAAGGCAGTCCTAAGGGGGAAATACATAGGCATCAGTCCTCACTCAAAAAAGTAGACAAACCCCAAATACACAAACACCTTAAAGAACTGGAGAATCAACAATGAATTAAACATAACCCATGCATGAGAAGGGAAATAATTAAGATTAGAGCAGTGGTCAATGAATTAGAAACCAGAAATACAGTAGAGCAGATCAATGGAACTAGAAGCTGGTTCTTTGAAATAATATCGATAAACCATTGGCCAGACTTACTGAAAAGAAAAGAGCAATGACCCAAATTAACAAAATTATGAATGAAAGGGGAGATATCATGAACAACACCAAGGAAACAGAAACAATGATCAGAAATTATTATCATCAACTATATGCCAATAAATTAAGCAACCTGGAAGAAATCGATGACTTCCTGGAAACATATAAACTACCAATACTGAAACAGGAAGAAATTGACAACCTGAATAGACCAATAACCAGTAAGAGAGGCAGAGGGAAAGAGAAAGGAAGAAGCAGACCCTTCCTGAACAAGAAGCCTGACATGGGGCCTTTAACCCAGGGCTCTGGGATCATGACCTGAGTCAAAGGCAGATGCTTAACTGACTAAGCCACACAGGCACCCAAGTGATCTAAATTTTATTTACTGTGTTACATACTGCAGGTTGTTT
The DNA here is from genome assembly GCF_922984935.1 of Meles meles. Taxonomy (NCBI): domain Eukaryota; kingdom Metazoa; phylum Chordata; class Mammalia; order Carnivora; family Mustelidae; genus Meles; species Meles meles. Next base: position 45,179,355 of record NC_060087.1, on the reverse strand, counting down.
AAAATAGTAAAAAATTGATAATTTTTCTCTTTTTTGAAATTTCTCTTATTTTCTATAAGTCTTATGTATTAATTCTAGGTTTAGAAAATGTTTTATTTTTAATTAATTAATTTATTTTTTTGCTTTTTAAGTTTTTATTTTTTTTATTTATTTTTTTTTAAAATATTTTATTTATTTGACAGAGAGAAATCACAACTAGGCAGAGAGGCAGGCAGAGAGAGAGGAGGAAGCAGGCTCCCTGTGGAGCAGAGAGAGAAATCACAACTAGGCAGAGAGGCAGGCAGAGAGAGAGGAGGAAGCAGGCTCCCTGTGGAGCAGAGAGCCCGATGTGGGGCTCGATCCCAGGACCCTGGGATCATGACCTGAGCCGAAGGCAGAGGCTTTAACCCACTGAGCCACCCAGGTGCCCCTTAAGTTTTTATTTTAATTCCAGTTAGTTAACATACAGTGTTATATTAGTTTCAGGAATGCACTTGTTTGTGATGAGCACGAGGTGATGTATGGAATTGCTGAATCATTATAAATGTTCTTTTTTAAATAAATAGATTCATAAGTATTTAATAAGCATCTCTGATGTATGTAGATATGTTTAAACAGAATAAGTAGGAGATATACACACACTGACATATACAAACCTATACACTGACACAAACTGAATTCTATTAGATGTTTTGTTGCCAAAGGACTTTTATTAAAATCTTTGTAGTGAAGGAACTTATTGCAGCATTCATGATAACTGTAAAAATTGGAAACAAAAAATGCCCAAGGATTGGGAGACCTTTATATTTCTTGATCCGTGTGATTACATTTGTATTTACTTTGCATTAATTCATTGTTTTGTATACTTCTTATGTTGTAGGAAAGACACTAGAGTTCAGAGCCAGCAGCCAAGAAATAATTATTGAGATGTCTTTGGTGCAAAAAAAGTGGTCTTATGAGGACAAGACCCTGGGCAGAAGGAGCTACACTGGGGTCATTACAAGTAGCTGATTACATGCTTTCAAACTGGGAAGGAGTTAGGGATTGCATTAATCTCTAAGCATTTTTGAAAGCCAGGTTTCCAGGACCATCAGGGGGCTAGCTGTTGTCTGGAAAGGTCATTTATTACTGTGTAATAAAACCTTAGTCCTGAGACCCTTCAGATGTGTATCAATGGGTCATATGCTTGGGAAATGATTGCCAACATATATCTTGGTGGGTCGAGATAAAAGAAGTTTCCAAAGGAATTTTTGTATATTAAAAGAGACTTGCAGGATCCTAGGAGGAAGGGATAATATTAAGCAAATATTGCCTTTTGGCCTTAGCAAAGTATTAACATCGAGGCAGCTGAGTTCCTAGAGGAATGTCACTCTGCCTGTTTCAAGGACTTGTCAGTGGGCTGTAAGTAATAAGGAAATTTAATTTTTATTTTTGCCTCTGTTTTCCACATCATTTTTGTGTGTTATCCCCCACCACAAAGAAGAAAGAAAACCAGGAAAAACTAAATTAAATTAACATTGTTCATATTTGGAGGTGGAAAGAGGAAGGAAGAGTTTTTCCTTTTTATATTTATTTTGAAATTTTTCTCTAATTTCATGTATTTATTTCATAAGGTGAACATAATTCTCTCTGTGTGAAGAAAGAATTGATCCCTCATCTAGAGGGAGAAGAGTTCTGTCTTGATATGCCTTCCTGAAAAAACTTTGACCATGGCAAGATCATTACTGATAATATACAAAGCCACAATGAGAAAAGCTGGATGTTTATTTTTGCTTTGTCATCCAATTTTGTCCAGAGTGAGTGGTGCCATTATGAACTATACTTTGCCCACAACAATATGTTCCATGAAAGTTCTGATTACATAATTTTGAAGTATTTTTAAAGTTTTTATTTAAATTCCAGTTAGCTAACATACGATGTAATATTAATTTCAGGTGTACAATACAGTGACTCAGTACTTCCACACAACACCTAGTGTTCATCACAAGTGCACTCCTTAATCCCCATCACCCATTTAACCTACCTTCCCCCCACCTCCCCTCTGGTAGCCATCAGATTTTTCTCTATAGTTAAGAGTCTGTTTCTTGGCTTGAAATATATAAACTACCAAAACTGAAATGGGAAGAATTAGAAAACTCAAACAAGTAGCAAAGAAATTGAATCAGTTAAAAACAAAACAAAACAAAACAAAACAAAACAAAAACAACTCCCCAAAACAAAAGCCCCTTATCACATAGCTTCACAGGGGGAATTCTACCAAATATTTACAGAAGAGTTAATGCCTATTCTTCTCAAACTATTCCAAAAAATAGAAATGGAAGGAAAACTTCCAAAATCATTCTATGAGGCCAGTATGAACCTGATATCAAAACCACAGAAAGACCCTACTAAAAATGAGAAATATAGGCCAATATCTCTGATGAACATGGATGCAAAAATTCTCAATAAAATGCTAACAAACCAAATCCAACAATACATTTAAAAAATCATTCACCACGTTTAAGTGCGATTTATCCCTAGGCTACAAGAGTATTTCAATATTCACAAATCAATTAACATGATACACCACATAATAAAAGAAATGAACCATATGATCTCGCTTATTTTGCTTAGCATAATCTCCTCCAGTTCCATCCATGTCAATGCATATGTGCTGCCGAAGCGAGCACCCATCCATGTCAATGCAAATGGTGGGTATTCATCTTTTCTGATGGCTTAGTAATATTCCATTGTATATATGGACCACATTTCTTTATCCATATGTCTGTTGAAGGGCATCTTGGCACTTTCCACAGTTTGGCTATTGTGAACAGTGCTGTTATGAACATTATCATATGGTTTCACTTATATGTGGAACATAAGGAATAGCATGGGAGATATTAGGAGAAGGAAGGGGAAAATGAAGGGGGCATTCAGAGGGGGAGACGAATCATGAGAGACTACAGACACTGAGAAACAAACTGAGGGTTTCAAGGGGGTTGCAGGGATGGGTTAACCTGGTGATCGGTATTAAGGTGGGCATGTATTGCATGGAGCTCTGCGTGTTATATGTAAACAATGAATCATGGAACACTACATCAAAAACTAATGATGTACTATATGGTGACTAAATAATAAAAAAGTTTCTAATAGATGCAGAAAAAGCATTTGACAAAGTACAACATACATTCATGATAAAAACCCTCAACAAAGTAGGATAAGAGGGAACATACCTCAACATAATAAAGGCCATATATGAAAAACCTACAGCTATTATCAACCTCAATGGGAGGAAAAGCGAAAGCTTTTCCTGTATGGTCAGGAACAAGACAGAAATGACTACTCTCACCACTGTTATTTAATATAGTATTGGAAGTCCCCACCTCAGCAATCAGACAACAACAACAAAATAAAAGCCATCCAAATCAGCAAAGAAATAAAATTTTCACTATTTGCAGATGACATGGTATTCTATACAGAAAACCTGAAAGGAGTCCAATAAAACACTGCTACAACTAATACATAAATTCAGTAAAGTCACTGACCTGGATGGAACTAGAGGGTATCATGCTTAGTGAAATAAGTCAATCAGAGAAAGACAACTACCATATGATCTCCCTGATATGAGGACATGGAGATGCAACATGGGGGGTTAGGGGGATAGGAGAAGAATAAATGAAACAAGATGGGATTGGGAGGGAGACAAACCATAAATGACTCTTAATCTCACAAAACAAACTGGGGGTTTGCTGGGGGGAGGTGGGGTTGGGAGAGGGGGAGGGGGTTATGGACATTGGGGAGGGTATGTGCTATCATGAGTGCTGTGAAGTGTGTAAATCTGGCGATTCACAGACCTGTACCCCTGGGGATAAAAATACATTATATGTTAATAAAAAAAAATTGGAAGGGGAGGCAAACCATAAGAGACTATGGACTCTGAAAAACAACCTGAGGGTTTTGAAGGGTTGGGGGTGGGAGGTTGGGGGAACAGGTGGTGGGTAATAGGGAGGGCACGTATTGCATGGAGCACTGGGTGTTGTGCAAAAACAATGAATACTGTTACGCTGAAAAAATAAATTTAAATACTGAAAAAAATAAAAACAAAATCAATGTACAGAAATCTGTTGCATTTCTATACACCAATAATGAAACAGCAGAAAGAGATAGGAAGTAACCAATCCCATTTACAATTGCACCAAAAACCTTAAGATACCTCGGAATAAACCTACTCTGAAAACTATAATGTAATTTTAAAATTTGATTTTATCATTGTAAGAACACTTAATGACATCTACCCTCTGAACAAAATTTTAAGTGTACAATTCATTATTGTTGATTATAAGTAGAATGTTCTACAACAGATCTTTATTCCTCTCACTTAACTGAAACCTTACGTCTGTTGATTAATAACTCCCTTGTTTTCCCTTCCCCGTAGTCCCAGCAACCATCATTCCAGTCTTTGATTCTATGAATTTCACTACTTTAGATATCTCATGTAAGTGGAGTCTTGCAGTATTTTTCATTCTATGACTGGCTTATTTCACATTGTATAAAATCCTCAAGTTTTCTCCATGGTGTCGCATATTGCAGAATTTTCTTTTGAGATCTCTCTATCTATATCACATTTTCTTTATTCATTTATCTGTGGATGGACATACATGCTATTTTCACACTTGGCCATTGTGAATAGTGCTGCAATGAACATAAGATTGCTAATATGTCCTTGAGATCCTGGTTTCAATTCTATTGGGTGAATAATCAGAATTAGGATTATTGGATCATAATAGTTTGATTTTAATTTTTTTGGAACTTCCATATTATTTTCCACAGTAGCTTTTTCTTCTTTTCTACAAATAATTTTCTGTTCTTTTTCTATGTTTCTAAAATATTGATTTATCTTTTTGATAACTAAGAGTAAGAAAGTACAACAAAAGCAATTAATTTATAAATAAAACAATGTGTGGCTTTCCATTTTCATATATTTTGTAGATCACATATAAGGTTTAGCATTAAAGGGGGGCTTACTCAAGCATAATAGTGAGTATTGTTATAAGTTTAAAGTAGTATAGAAGAATCTTTGATTAAATTGTTGGTGGTAGGCAATGATGATGATGTATTTCTCTCAAATCCTATAGTGGTACCCAAGGAATGTGTTTCCCTGATAAAACCTTCTGACTCTGCACTCTGTGGATATAAAAAATAGAGCATGTTACCAAGATGAAGAACATTCTTTATTTGCATGCATGTGAGCACACTTGTATGTGTGTTAAATGTGTTCTATATATGCAAATATACATAGAGTTATCTATGAAGTATATTAGAATTTTTAAAAAGGCAACAGAAACCAGAGCTGCTAATATTATAAGCTTAATCAGCAGTGGCAAACTCTTGGCTAATATTATAACCATTCTTCACAAGATTCTGGCAGTAGATAAGAGCATCTACATTTTATAGCACTGAGGCTCAGTGATGTAAAGTGACTTGACCTCAATTACATAGCATAAGCTCATTAAATCCAAAGACTGTCCTGACTCATCTGACACATGTTCCTATCTCGAGTCAGCCTTCTCCTAGGATCTCTGACTCCCCCAGAATATTCTAGTACAAAGGTAATTATGGAAAGTGACCATTTACTGGCCTTAACTCTCATTCTGCTCTGAGTTTGACTGAAGAATATTTGCAGGGACACAGCTTTTTCTGTGCTCACACACTCACATAGATTGCTTCAGTTTCATCAGGTTTGGGATCTGTAGACTAGACCATCTAAGGAACTTGGATATGCAATGGGTCAGTTCTGTGGGTGCTCTAAGGTCTGTTCTAGGGAACTACACTTCTGTCTGCCAAGGAGGTAGAGAGACCTTCATCAAATACACATGTCTATTCTAAAATCCATAACCTTTTCCTTTGAGGCATGAATGACCAGAGGTAAATTCCTGTGCCCTGCTATTTGCAATATGTGTGAACCTAAGCAAGACATTTAGCTATTAGGAGGAAATTTTTTCCTTTAATATAGGTTTAAAGGTCAAGGTCTATAAATTATCTGACGATAAATGGATTAACAAGAGAAAATACATGCATAAGTGGGAGTACCCAATAATGAGCAAGTCAATGAATAACCAGAAAAAAAGGTATATATATCAACTAAACAAAAGGGAGAGAGTTTAGGACTTTAATGGGAAAGTTATAGAAGGTTCTATTATGGTTTTTTTTAAAGATTTTATTTATTTATTTGACAGAGAGATATCACAAGTAGGCAGAGAGGCAGGCAGAGAGAGTGAGAGGGAAGCAGGCTCCCTGCCGAGGAGAGAGCCCGATGCGGGACTCGATCCCAGGACCCTGAGATCATGGCCTGAGCCAAAGGCAGTGGCTTAAACCACTGAGCCACCCAGGCGCCCCCTCATTATGGTTTTGATGCTAATGATAATAGGTAGTCTATCTCCTTCTAGGCTCAAAATTTCTCTCTCTCTCTCTCTGTGTGTATGTGTGTGTGTGTGTGTGTGTGTGTGTGTGTGTGTGTTGTGCATTTGGAGAGGGGGTTCTGGAAGCTGAATTCTGGAACTAAGGGTCAGTCTTCTTTCCGTCAGGAAAATTCCTGGGAGGGACACGTCAATGGCAGCTGTATTTTTGGTAGGTTATGCTTTAATTTAAATAATGTTTCTTTATATGGCTGCTGTCTGTTCAGATTTTTTCAATTTAAAACAATCTTTTTACCACTTTGGTGGACTGCTAACTCCTTCATAGATAGAAGAAAAAGAACCCATTTATCACCTGTCATGTGCAGTGTGGCGGGGGGGGGAGCATCTGCTTTGCAGATTGGATCTCAAAATTTCATGGAATAATATACATAAAATACCTGACATGGTGAAGGGAGGGTGCCAATAAATGATTAAATCATAGTTTCTTTCCCTCTTGCTCTTACTGCATATTCTATCCCTTGGCATTGATTACCAGCCCTAGACCCATTATTCTTTGAATCCTGTCTTGCTTTAATCACTGCTGCCTCAAGTTTCCTTGATCTAGCTACTCAGCTTCTGAAAACACAGGGAAGATTTTTGTGAACTCACAGGCAAACTTCCTGCTCACAGCTTTAACTTGGAAAGCAATTTCTTCCTTACACAGGTCACCATAATTTACGATATCTCTTTCTAGTTACAAACCAAGGACATTTAGTGAGTGCCTATCATTAGCTGAGCTCTGTACCCCCTTTATCTCCTACAGTTCCTTCAGCCAATATCTCACTGTCCCTACCTCCCTCCACAGCAGTCTCTAGATCTTCCAGGCTCCATCTCTTCCCCCAGTCCTTTGTACAAGGAGGAAAATATCCTTCTCTCCCTCAGTCCTTTATCCGCATTTTCACACCCAGAAACTAGACCACAAAGAGCTTTTCTTGGATGGTCACCCCTTAATAGTTCTCAGGAAGGTGTAAGTAACAATTGCTTTATGTTCTCAGAAAGACTTAAAAAAATCCATTTTCCTCAGTTCTAGCAGGTCTCAGTGTTGGCAGTGAGCCAGAGGATTGGGGGAGTGGCCTGTGGGATGAGAAACTGTTGAAAGTCTGTAGAAGAGATGGCCTGAAAACCAGAGGGCTGGTTCAGCAAGAAAAAGGGAAAGGAATGAGGAGGAAGGACTTAGGAATAATTTGGAACTGTCTACAGTGCACCTCAACTAGGCTTTGGCAGCCAAAATACTTGAGTCAGAGCTTTTGTTCTCCCCTTTGTGTTTTTTGTGTCTTTGTGTGACCCTGGACTATTTCCTAACTTCTCTGGGTCTTAATCTCATCTGTGGTAATTGGAAGAATATTTTTTAGAAGAGCTATTATGATGACTGAAAGAAAGAAATATATAAAGTAGTTAGTATAATGCATATCTCCAGCTTACTATTAACTTGTACTGACTCTTAATTCCATTAGAATATTTCATATCATTATATTGTGATCTTAGTTTTTAATCTTAGAGCTATGATTCATTTTAAAAGATAATTTTTTCTTTCAAAAAATAAAACATATTAAGTAAGAGTACAGATTGTGCACAGATAAAGAAAAAACCAAAAGAGTGACACTAGTATGATTGAGATCAAGGAAAAGCTGCAGTAAATTCTCACATGTACTATAAATACTAGTTACTGCATGGAATGACAAAGATAATGAGTCACACATTTTTGCCTTCAAAAACTCACAACTTACTAGAAGGGTTTGCTTGGTACCAATACACAAAAACAAAATATATGGTGCCTACATCAATAATATCTTTGGTACTATGTCCACATTAGCCAAATGATTTTCTTATCAATGTTACAAAAGAATAATTAATTCAAAACTTAGTGGTGCTTAACAGGATTTAGACAATGAACTGGACGCTGAATTTACAAAAAACAATGAAATAGGGTCCATGTTCTCAAGGGCCTCACTGTCTAGTCAGGGAACCACTTTCATTCAAAGAATATTGTTTGAATGAATATTATGTGTCAGGAACTGTTCTAAAATTAGTACCACCCAACTAGCTAGTCTTCAATTCTGGGTCTCTTGACTCCGACCTTCAATATGTTTTCATCTCTGGCTACCAAAACCTGTCCCACAGCTTTTTTGGCTCTACTTAAAATCTGTTAAAGTCTCTAAAAAACCTTTTTCTGGTACTTCCTCACAGGGAAACCCTGCAGGTGAAAGCTCCATCTACCTGTGAGTGGTTCAAGGCTCTGAGCCAAACCTTTCATCTTCTCTTTCCCAGATTACAACTGTTTCTGAGGAACTGATCTCTTAAAACTGGACCCCACTGAGATGGCAGAAACATAGGGGTATCTGCAGCTTCATAAGTCTTTATACTCGGTAAAACATCTGCCTTCCACAGAAGGGCCCAATATTGGTGCTCTCACTTTCCAAGTTCTCTAATCCTTAACACACACGAAACTCAGGATATGTACAAATGACCTGTTGGTTTTAACACATTACTTATCTGAGTTTTGACTGAGAGTGACCTGGACCCTTTATGGGGATGCTAAGGCTTGCTGTGTGCCTGGATTTTCAAAATGCGAATCCTTTTGAGGATAACTGTCTCATTAGGAAACATGCCACTATACATGAAATTAGTAAAGTGTTGCCATAATAAGCAGAAAAAGGATCAGGTTAGTGTCAAGCATACTTAAGTGTCAAGTCCCATCTCCAGCACTCTCTGGCTATTTACCCTCTCAGTATCACTGATACCTACATAAAACCCCATTAAAAAGTTATATATATTATACACATATACAGTGACATATAATATACAGTATAATTATATATATATAATAGTATAATGCACATCATTGGCTATTACTTATACTGAAACAATTTCAATTTCATTTAAAATATTTTATAACAGTATTTTGTATTCTTAGTTTTTAACCTTAGATTTACATTTCATTTTAAAAGATAATTTTATTTCAAAGGATGAAAAATATGTGTGTGTGTAAATTTACATGGCACAGAATAATCAAGAAAGGTTATGATTTATTTCTCTGTTTATATTTCTCCCCCACTCTCCTCTGAGCATCTTGAAGGCAGGCTTTCTATACAATTCATCTCTGTGTCCTCCATACTTACCACAGTACCTAGCATATACTTGGTGTCAGTGTATTCTAGTTGGTCAAATACATTCTTGGTCTCTTCCTCTGCAAGGTGATGTGATTCCATTTGGAAGTTCCTTTCAAAGCTTATGCCCAACAGTTTTATGGAAACTACTAACATGCCTACAGAGAATTCAGATTTTCCTATATTATAACTTTCACTTGCTTATTCTTATTTGAGACTTTGATTTGAATGTGGCTAGATGTGGGCCAGATTTTTTCTTCACATTCTGTACTAGGCTGAGTGATAAATACACCTAATGTTGCACAATAAAGACAATACAACAATATTATCATTACCCAAAATGTTATTGAATCCTTTGTGAAAGTGCAAATTTTATCAAAATGTGGAGTGGAGTCATGGCAAAACAAAACATCCTCTTTTCTGGGTCACTTTATGAACTTTTATGCATGCCAAGGGAATTGAGTTTCCAAGTATTTAAACAGTTGGTCCAAGGTTACACCACTATTAACTGGTAGAAATGTGATTAGAATACAGATCTATACTAGGATAAAGTTATAGATTATTCATTATGTCATGCAGAAGAAAAAGAAAACAACACAGTACATAGTTCAGGGAATGTAGTTTTTTTTAAGCAGGGGAGGATCTTATCTAAGCTGTAAACTCTGTATGCCACCAAAAATGCCATAGCAAAAAACCAGCAGTCAATGAAATAATTCTTTAGATAAGTCATGGTGGTAGTGTGAGAGCATAGGCTAGGGAGCCAGAAAGATGAACTCAAATCCCAACTCCACTCTAATTTTTGGTTTCCTTTCATATAATTGGCATTGATAGCAAGATGACATGAGATTTAAAGAAGATGAAATACTTAATCTGGGGCCTGGTGCATATACTTGTTCTCTACCAATGTTGGATGACCCATCCCTTTTTTGGATCCTAGACAATGTTAAACATTAATGCCCTTGACCATAGATAAAATTTCTGTTACAAAAGCAAGTTTGGTGATTGCTCTTGTCTCTCTCCTTGTTGGTGAAGGTAAAAGATGGGAGTTAAAGTTCAAACAATAGAAAATAACACTTAAGCAACATTAATGAAAGATTTAATAATAATTTCAAATCCAAACATTGGAAAGCTGAGCTCTTAAAAATGATTTTACTATTCTTAAACTATACATTCTTTCAATGTTATTCTAATAAAGACATTTTAACATGGTCTTATTGAGTTCAATTGGGGCTGTATTAAATCTATAAGTGAAATATATATATAGCAAGATATGTATAGGATCTATGTGTGGAAAACTACAAAACTCTGATGAAAAATCAAAGAAATAAATATATGGAGAAACATTTCATATACACATATATGAAAACTCAATATTATCAAAACATCTTTGTTTTGATTTATAGATTTGATTTATAGATTCAGTGTAATCCCAATCAAAATAACAGCAAGTTATTTTGTAGATACTGAAAAAATGATTTTATAGTTATGTGCAAAGAAAAAAGACAAGAATTCTCAACACAAATTAGAAGAAAAAAGAAGCTAGAGGACTGACACTCTTTAACCTCAAGGCTTACCATAAACCTACAATAATCAAGACAGTGTAGTATTGGCAAAATAATAAACAAACAGATAAATGGAACAGGTGAGAATCCAGAAATACACCCATACAAATATACAAAAATGATTTTTGATTATGGAACAAAGGCAATTTAATGAAGAGAGTATAGTCTTCTCAACAAATGTTGTTGGAAAAATGGGACATCTACAAGCAAAATAAATAAATGTAGACACAGACTTTACATCTTTCACAAAAATTAACCCAAACTTGACCATAGAAATAAATGTAAAACACAGAACTATAAAACTCCTAGAAGATAACATAGGAAAAAATCTAGGTGACCTTGGGTTTGGCAATCATATTTTAGATACAATACCAAATGTGTAATCCATGAAAGAAAAAACTGATAAATTCAATTAAAAAACATAAACTCAATTAAAATTAAACACTTCTGCTCTGCAAAACACACTTTTTCTGATTCCATACAAATTTTAGGATTATTTGCTCCAGCTCTTTGAAAAATACCGGTGGAATTTTGATCAGAATGGCATGAAAAGTATAGATTGCCCTAGGCAGTATAGACATTTTAACAATGTTTATTCTTCCGATCCAAGAGCATGGAATGGTCTTCCATCTTTTTGTGTCTTCTTCGAATTCTTTCATGAGTGTTCTGTAGTTCCTCGAGTACAGATCCTTTACCTCTTTGGTTAGGTTTATTCCCAGGTATCTTATGGTTCTTGGTGCTATAGTAAATGGAATCGATTCTCTAATTTCCCTTTCTGTATTTTCATTGTTAGTGTATAAGAAAGCCACTGATTTCTGTACATTGACTTTGTATCCTGCCACGTTACTGAATTGCTGTATGAGTTCTAGTAGTTTGGGGGTGGAGTCTTTGGGGTTTTCCATATAAAGAATCATGTCATCTGCGAAGAGAGAGAGTTTGACTTCTTCATCGCCAATTTGGATACCTTTTTTTTCTCTTTGTTGTCTGATAGGCGTTGCTAGGACTTCTAGTACGATGTTGAACAAGAGTGGTGAGAGTGGGCATCCTTGTCGTGTTCCTGATCTCAACGGGAAGGCTGCAAGCTTTTTCCCATTGAGGATGATATTTGCTGTGGGTCTTTCATAGATAGATTTTATGAAGTTGAGGAATGTTCCCTCTATCCCTATACTTTGAAGTGTTTTAATCAGGAATGGATGCTGGATTTTGTCAAATGCTTTTTCTGCATCAACTGAGAGGACCATGTGGTTCTTCTCTCTTCTCTTATTGCTTTGTTCTATCACATTGATTGATTTGCGAATGTTGAACCATCCTTGTAACCCAGGGATGAATCCCACCTGGTCATGGTGGATAATCTTTTTAATGTACTGTTGGATCCTGTGTGCTAGGATCTTGTTGAGAATATTAGCATCCATATTAATCAGTGATATTGGTCTGAAATTCTCCTTTTTGGTAGGGTCTTTGCCTGGTTTGGGGATCAGGGTAATGCTGGCTTCATAAAAAGAGTCTGGACGTTTTCCCTCTGCTTCAATTTTTTGAAACAGCTTCAGGAGAATTGGTGTTATTTCTTCTTTGAAAGTTAGGGAGAATTCCCCAGGGAATCCATCAGGTCCTGGGACCCTGAATTGCTAAGGAAATATTGAAAAACAAAAACAAAACTGGCGGCATCACATTACCTGATTTCAAGCTTTACTACAAAGCTGTGATCACCAAGACAGCATGGTACTGGCATAAAAATAGACACATAGACCAGTGGAACAGAGTAGAGAGCCCAGATATGGACCCCCAACTCTATGGTCAAATAATCTTTGACAAAACAGGAAAAAAATATACAGTGGAGAAAAGACAGTCTCTTCAATAAATGGTGCTGGGAAAACTGGACAGCGATATGTAGAAGAATGAAATTCGACCATTCTCTTCCACCATACACAAAGATAAACTCGCAATGGATAAAAGACCTCAATGTGAGACAGGAATCCATCAGAATCCTAGAGGAGAACACAGGCAGTAAACTCTTCGACATCGGCCACAGCAACTTCTTTCAAGATATGTCTCCAAAAGAAAAGGAAACAAAAGCGAAAATAAAGTTTTGGGACTTCATCAAAATTAAAACCTTCTGCACAGCAAAGGAAACAGTCAACAAAACAAAGAGGCAATCCACGGAATGGGAGAAGATATTTGCAAATGACAGTACAGACTAAAGGTTGATATCCAGGATCTATAAAGAACTCCTGAAACTCAACACACACAAAACAGATACTCATATCAAAAAATGGGCAGAAGATATGAACACTTTTCCAATGAAGACATGCAAATGGCTATCAGACACATGAAAAAATGCTCATCATCACTAGCCATCAGGGAGATTCAAATTAAAACCACATTGAGATACCACCTGACACCAGTTAGAATGGCCAAAATTAGCAAGACAGGAAACAAGTGTGTTGGAGAGGATGTGGAGAAAGGGGAACCCTCTTATACTGTTGGTGGGAATGCAAGTTGGTGCAGCCAATTTGGAGAACAGTGTGGAGATTCCTCAAGAAATTAAAAATAGAGCTTCCCTATGACCCTGCAATTGCACTGCTGGGCATTTAGCCCAAAGATACAGGTGTAGTGAAAGGAAGAGCCATCTGTACCCCAATGTTTATAGCAGCAATGGCCACGGTCCCCAAACTGTGGAAAGAACCAAGATGCCCTTCAACGGATGAATGGATAAGGAAGATGTGGTCCATATACACAATGGAGTATTATGCCTCCATCAGAAAGGATGAATACCCAACTTTTGTAGCAACATGGACGGGACTGGAAGAAATTATGCTGAGCGAAATAAGTCAAGCAGAGAGAGTCAAGTATCATGTGGTTTCACTTATTTGTGGAGCATAACAAATAACATGGAGGACATGGGGAGGTGGAGAGGAGAAGGGAGTTGAGGGAAATTGGAAGGGGAGATGAACTATGAGAGAATACGGACTCTGAGAAACAACTGGAGGGTTTTGAAGGGGTGGGGTGTGGGAGTTTGGGGAACCAGGTGGTGGGTATTAGGGAGGGCATGTATTGCATGGAGCACTGGGTGTGGTGCAAAAACAATGAATACTGTTATGCTGAAAATAAATAAATAGAACAAACAAACAAAAAAACCACTTTTTTTCTTTTTTTAAAGTTTTAATTTAAATTCCAGTTAGTTAACATACAGTGTAATACTAGTTTCAGGTATACAATTCAGTGTTTCAGTACTTACATACAATACCCAGTGCTCATCATAAATGCACTCCTTAAACCCTATCATCTATTTAATCCATTCTCCCATCTAACCCCCAGGCTGGTAACAATCATTTTGTTCTCTGTAATTAGGAGTCTGTTTCTTGGTTTGCCTCTTTCTCTCTCTTTTTTCCCTATAATGGTTTGTTTTCTTAAATTCCACACATGAATGAAATCATATGGTATTTGTCTTTCTCTGACTGACTTATTTTCTTTAGCATAATACTCTTTAGCTTCATCCATTAAAATGGCAAGATTTCATTGTTTTTGATAGCTGAGTAATATTTGAATATACCTATATATATTCCAATGTCCTAATATTAGAATATTCTAATATATATTAGTAATTTTAATTATTAGTATTTTCTAATATTATTATATATAATAATTCCATTATAATAATTATATATAATATTATTTCTATTATCATATTAGTATTTACTAATATAATTAATAATATTCATATATATATCATATCTTCTTTATCTATTCATCTGTTGATGGACATTTGGATTCTTTTTAGTTTGGCTATTGTGGACATTGCTGCTATAAACATTGGGGTATATGTATCCTTTTGAATTAGTATTTTCATATTCCTTGGGTAAATAGTAGTGCAATCGCTGGATTGTAGCATAGTCTTATTTGCAAAACACACTCTTAAGGGAATGAAAGAAAAATCAGATCTGCAAAATGCATATCCAATTAAGGACTGGCATAACTCAACAATAACAAAACAAACAACTTAATTAAATATGGGCAAAAGATGCAAACAGATATCTTACCAAACAAGATATACAGATGGCAAGTAAGCATGTGAAAAGATGTTCAACATCATAATTATTTAGTGAACTGCAAATTCAAATAATAATAGGAAACAACTACAAACCTATTAGAATATCTAAAATCTGAAACACTGCGAAATGTTGGCAGGGATGTGGAATAAAAGGAATTCTCATTCATTACTAGTGGAAATGCAAAATAGTGAAGCCAATTTCGAAGAAAGTTTGGCAATTTCTCACAAAACTATACATAATCATATAATATGATCCATCAATCAAACTCCTTATCATTTGCCCAAATGAGTTGAAAAAATATCTGTACAGGAGAGAGGGTAGGAAGATGGTGGAGAAGGATCTTAAGCTTGCCTCATCCCACAGATACAACTAGGTAACACTCACATCAACATAAATAAGTCAGAAAATGATCTGAAGACTGGAAGAACAAACTCCACAACTAAAAGTATAGAAGAGGTCACATCAGAAAAGGTGGGAAGGGTGAAGACATGGTTTGGGAGAAAAATGGACCTTGGCTGTTCATGGTGGGGAGGAAGCCAGTGGTGCAGAGAAGGGCATGAAACATACTATCACATGGGAATCCTGCATAGGGCTGACAAATCCCCATAACATTTAGCTTTGAAAGTGAGAAGGGGTGAATTTCATGAGTTCTTAAGACCAGTGGAACTTAAAGCCCGGAATTTTAAAAATATGCAGGATCTGCTCTGTGAGAGCCCTGAGGGAAATAGGAAGCTGAGTTCCCAACCTTGAAGAGGCAGGAGAACAGCCAACAGAGACACAGATTGGAAGCAGCAATTTGAAAAACGATGGGGGCATACTGGAGGGAGAAATATTTGCTCATCTTAGAGTGTGGTGCAGAAAGGCAGGGATCATAGGGCGATTCTCCAGGAACAAAGTACCTGGCACATGCCATTTTCCTGCCCAGCACACCCAGCATAAACACAAAGACACCTGTGGGAACCGGCATGGTGTCCAGACTCACTACCTTACACCAAAACCTGCCCCTTGTGCTTGTGTGGATGCACCCTTCCCAGTCACAACTGCCTCAGTTCAAGCACTGTGGACCCCTCCCCCAGAAGACCTTCACAAACCCCACCAACACCTCACCTTCTGACCCACACGTTTTGTCAGAATCCTATTCTGGTGGTGGTGATGGCAGGTCTCACTTGGCAAACAGACTGGTGCACCTTGTTAAAACACATGTCACTCTCGCCAAGAACCAAACACAGCTCACATCAGGCAAAGAGAGCCACTTTATACAACTGGACTGAAGGAAAAAGCAGCCAGAACTCTACAGAAGGACACAAACAACACACATGGAAGATACTCCCTAAAGTGCCAGGTCCTGGGGAGCAGGGGATACTTAACTTCAGGGCATTACAGGACCTTTTCTTCATAAGGGGCCATTACCTTCAAGGGCAAGAGACGTTGATGACTTTTCTAAAATACAGAAACAGAAGAGTTAGATGAAGTAAGTGGACAGAGGAATATATCCCAAATGAAAGAGCAAGACAAAATCACAGCAAGAGACCCAACATAAGTAATATGCCTGATAGAGAATTTAAAGTAATGTTCATAAAGATATTCACTGAGCTTGAGAAAAGAGTAGAAGATCTAGGTGAGAACTTAACAAAGAGATTAAAAAGACCAATCAGAGATGAAAAACACAATAAATGAAATTAAAAGTACACTTTATAGAATAGAGAGGAGGTTAGATGAAACAAAGGAATTAATTAATGACCCAGAAGTGAGAGTAATTAAAAGTAATCAAGCTGAGCAAATAAAAGGAAAAATTATGCAAGTGAAGAATAGTGTTAGGGAACTCAATGACTCAATCAAGCATAATAACATTCACATCATAGGGATCCCAGAAGGAGAAGACAGATAAAATGAGGAAGCAAATTTATTTGAAGAAATAATAGCTGAAAACTTCCCTAATCTAGGGAAGGAAACAGATATCCAGATTCAGGAGACACAGAGATTCCCAAAAAAATTAACACAAAAAGGCCCACACCAAGTCACATAGTAAACAAAGTGGCAAAAGTAGTACTAAAGTAAAAATTTTTTAAAGCAGCCAGAGGAAAAAAGACAGTTACATACAAGGGGAAGCTGATAAAGCCACCAGCAGATCTTTCAGCAAAACTTTGCAGGCCAGAAATGAGTGGATGATATATTCAAAATGACAAAAGGAACAAATCTGCAGCCAAAGATACTCTATCCAGCAAGGTTATCATTCACAATAGAAGGTGAGATAAAGAATTTCTCAGACAAAGAAAAACAAAAAAACAAAAAAACAAAAAAAAAAAACAAAACATGATCACTAAATCAGCTCTACAAGAAATATTAAAGAGAACTCTTTGAGTGGATGAGGTGCCTGTGTGGCTCAGTTGGTTAAGCCTCTGCTTTCAGCTCAGGTCATGATCCTGGGGGCCCTGGGATCAAGCCCCACACCAGGCTTTCTGCTCAGCAGGGAGTCTACTTCTCTCTCTCTCCCTCTACTTCTCTCTCTACACACTCATGTGCTTTCTCCCTCTCTCAAATAAATAAATACTTTTAAAAAAGGAAAGACCATAAGTGAGAGTATGAAAAGTAAAAAAAAAAAAAACACAAAAGAAGTAACATTAACTATTTCTGTAAAAATAAGTCAAGGGATTCATAAAATAAAACAATGTAAAATATGACACCATATACCTAAAATGTGGGGAGGAGTGGAATAAAGAATGGATTCAAACTTAAGTGACCATCAACTTAATATAGACTGCTATACAGAAGATGTTATATACAAACGTAATAGTAACCACAAATCAAAAACCAGTAATATATAAGCAAAGAATAAAGAGAAAGGAATTCAAGTATATCACTAAAGAAGGAAAAAAACATGAAAGAAAGCAAGAAAGGATCAGAAAAAAACCTACAATAACATCAGCAAAACAGGTAACAAAATGGAAATAAATACATATCTAACCATAATTAATTTGAATGTAGATGGACTAGATGTTCCAATCAAAAGACACAGGGAGGCAGAATGGATTTTTTAAAAAGTTTTGGAATTTTATACATTTCCAGGAATGCATCCATTTCTTCCAGGTTGCTTAACTTATTGGCATATAACTGTTGATAATAAATTCTGATGATGATTTCTATTTCCTTGGTGTTAGTCATGATCTCTCCCCTTTCATTCATAATTTTATTTACTTGGGTCTTCTCTCTTTTCTTTTGGATTAATTTGGTCAGTGGCTTATCAATCTTATTGATTCTTTCAAAAAACCAGCTTCCAGTTTCATTGATGCATTCTACTGTATCTCTAGTTTCTATCTCATTGATCTCTGTTCTAATCTTGATTATTTCCCTTCTTGTGCATGAGGTTGGCTTAATTTGTTGTTGATTTTCCTGTTCTTTAATGTGTAAAGAGAGCTGGTGTATTCTGGATTTTTAAATTTTTTTGAGCGAGGCTTGGATGGCTACGTATTTCCCCCTTAGGACTGCCATTGCTGTATCCCGTAGGTTTTAGACGATGTGTCTTCATTCTCATTGGTTTCCAAGAATTGTTTAAGTTCTTCTTTGATTTCCTTGTTGATCCAAACATTCTTAAACAAGGTCGTGTTTAGCTTCCAAGTGTTTGAATACTTCCCAAACTTTTTTTTTGTGGTTGAATTCCAGTTTCAAAGCATTGTGGTCTGAGAATATGCAGGGAATAATCTCAGTCTTTTGGTAATGGTTGAGCCCTGATTTGTGATCCAGTATGTGGTCTATTTTGGAGAAAGTTTCCTGTGCATTCAAGAAGAATGAGTATTCTGTTGTTTTAGGGTGGAATGTTCTGTATATGTTTATGAGGTCCATCTGGTCCAATGTGTCATTCAAAGCTCTTGTTTCTTTATTGATTTTCTGCTTGGATGACTGTCTATTACAGAGAGTGGCATGTTCAGATCCTCTACTATTAATGTATTCATATCAATATGACTATTTTGATTAACAGTTGGCTTAGGTAGTTGGCTGCTGCCAGGTTGGGGGTATAAATATTTACAATTGTTAGATCTTCTTGGTGGGTAAACCCTTTAAGAGTGATATAGTGACCTGATTGGAGTCAAGATGGCGGAGAAGTAGCAGGCTGAGACTACATCAGGTAGCAGGAGATCAGCTCGATAGCTTATCTAAACATTGCAAACTCCTACAAATCCAACAGGAGATCGAAGAGAAGAAGAACAGCAATTCTAGAAACAGAAAATCAACCACTTTCTGAAAGGTAGGACTGGCGGAGAAGTGAATCTAAAACGACGGGAAGATAGACCGCGGGGGGAGGGGCCGGCTCCCAGCAAGCGGCGGAGGAACGGAGCACAAAATCAGGACTTTTTTTTTTTTTTATAAAGATTTTATTTATTTATTTGACAGACAGATTTCAAGTAGGCAGAGAGGCAGGCAGAGAGAGAGAGAGGAGGAAGCAGGCTCCCTGCTGAGCAGAGAACCCACTGCGGGGCTCGATCCCAGGACCCTGGGATCATGACCTGAGCCGAAGGCAGAGGCTCTAACCCACTGAGCCACCCAGGCACCCCAAAATCAGGACTTTTAAAAGTCTGTTCCACTGAGGGACATTGCTCCAGGGCTAAACCAGGGTGAAGCCCACGCGGGGTCAGTGTGGCCCCAGGTCCCGCAGGGTCACAGAAGGATCGGGGGTGTCGGAGTGTCACAGAGCTCGCAGCTATTAGAACAGAGAAGCCGGCTACAGAGACAGAGCCGAGGACTGAACTCTCAGCTCGGGGTTACCTTGAACTGGTCGCGGGCTGGGTGAGCTTGGAGCGTGGCTAGAGGCTGGGGATACTGGAGTGATTGGGTGCTGTCCTCTGGGGGCGCACTGAGGAGTGGGGCCCCGGGCTCTCGGCTAATCCGGGCCGGAGACTAGGAGGCCGCCATTTTCATTCCCGTCCTCCAGAACTCTACGGAAAGCGTTCAGGGAACAGAAGCTCCCAAAAGCGAACCCGAGCCGATTACTTAGTCCGGCCCCTGGTAAGGGCGGTGCAATCCCGCCTCGGGCAAAGACACTTGAGAGTCACTACAACAGGCCCCTCCCCCAGAAGATCAACAAAATATCCAGCCAGAACAAAGTTCATCTATCAAGGAAAGCAGGTTCAATTCCTAAGACAGCAGCGCAATTCCAGAGGAGGAGAAAGCAAAGCACGGAACTCATGGCTTTCTCCCCATGATTCTTTAGTCTTGCGGCTAATTCAATTTCTTTTTCTTTTTCAATTTATTTCTTTTTTTTCCTTCTTCCGCTAAATTTTTAAAAACTTTTACCCTTTTCTTTTTTAATGTTTTTTGACTAGTTTGTCTAAATACATATATTTTTTC
This sequence comes from Meles meles, assembly GCF_922984935.1. Classification (NCBI taxonomy): domain Eukaryota; kingdom Metazoa; phylum Chordata; class Mammalia; order Carnivora; family Mustelidae; genus Meles; species Meles meles. The sequence continues at coordinate 45,158,881 of NC_060087.1, read as the reverse complement.
ATTATTTTTTTAAAAATTTTTTCCTTTTTTTTCTAAACCTCTTTTTATCCCCTTTCTCCCCCCCACAATTTGGGGTCTCTTCTGATTTAGTTACAGTGCATTTTTCTGGGGTCTTTGCCACCCTTTTAGTATTTTATTTGATCCTTCATATCCTCTTATCTGGACAAAATGACAAGGCGGAAAAAATCACCACAAACAAAAGAACAAGAGACAGTACCGAAGGCTAGGGACCTAATCAACACTGACATTGGTAATATCTCAGATCAAGAGTTCAGAATGACGATTCTGAACGTTCTAGCCGGGCTTGAAAAAGGCATGGAAGATATTAGAGAAACCCTCTCTGGAGATATAAAAGCCCGTTCTGGAGAAATTAAAGAACTAAAATCTAACCAAGTACAAATCAAAAAAGCTATTAATGAGGTGCAATCAAAAATGGAGTCTCTCACTGCTAGGATCAATGAGGCAGAAGAAAGAATTAGTGATATAGAAGACCAAATGACAGAGAATAAAGAAGCCGAGCAAAAGAGGGACAAACAGCTATTGGACCACGAGGGGAGAATTCGAGAGATAAGTGACACCATAAGACGAAACAACATTAGAATAATTGGGATTCCAGAAGAAGAAGAAACAGAGAGGGGAGCAGAAGGTCTATTGGAGAGAATCATTGGAGAGAATTTCCCTAATATGGCAAAGGGAACAAGCATCAAAATCCAGGAGATGCAGAGAACCCCCCTCAAAGTCAACAAGAATAGGTCCACACCCCGTCACCTAATAGTAAAATTTACAAGTCTTAGTGACAATGAGAAAATCCTGAAAGCAGCCCGGGAAAAGAAGTCTGTAACATACAATGGTAAAAATATTAGATTGGCAGCAGACTTATCCACAGAGACCTGGCAGGCCAGAAAGAGCTGGCATGATATATTCAAAGAAATAAATGAGAAAAACATGCAGCCAAGAATACTCTATCCAGCGAGGCTATCATTGAAAATAGAAGGAGAGATAAAAAGCTTCCAGGACAAACAAAAACTGAAAGAATTTGCAAACACCAAACCAGCTCTACAGGAAATATTGAAAGGGGTCCTCTAAGCAAAGAGAGAGCCTAAAAGTAGTAGATCAGAAAGGTACAGAGACAATATACAGTAACAGTAACCTTACAGGCTAATAATGTCACTAAATTCATATTTCTGAATAGTTACCCTGAATGTTAATGGGCTAAATGCCCCAATCAAAAGACACAGGGTATCAGAATGGATAAAAAAACAAAACCCATCAGTATGTTGCCTACAAGAAACTCATTTTAGATGCGAAGACACCTCCAGATTTAAAGTGAGGGGGTGGAAAACAATTTACCATGCTAATGGGCATCAGAAGAAAGCTGGGGTGGCAATCCTTACATCAGATCAATTAGATTTTAAGCCAAAGACTATAATAAGTGATGAGGAAGGACACTATATCGTACTCAAAGGGTCTGTCCAACAAGAAGATCTAACAATTTTAAATATCTATGCCCCTAACGTGGGAGCAGCCAACTATATCAACCAATTAATAACAAAATCAAAGAAACACATCAATAATAATACAATAATAGTAGGGGACTTTAACGCTCCCCTCACTGAAATGGACAGATCATCCAAGCAAAAGATCAACAAGGAAATAAAGGCCTTAAATGACACACTGGACCAGATGGACATCACAGATATATTCAGAACATTTCATCCCAAAGCAACAGAATACACATTCTTCTCTAGTGCACATGGAACCTTCTCCAGAATAGATCACATCCTGGGTCACAAATCAGGTCTCAACCGGTATCAAAAGATTAGGATCATTCCCTGCATATTTTCAGACCACAATGCTCTGAAGCTAGAACTCAATCACAAGAGGAAAGCTGGAAAGAACCCAAATACATGGAGACTAAACAGCATCCTTCTAAAGAATGAATGGGCCAACCAGGAAATTAAAGAATTGAAAAAATTCATGGAAACAAATGATAATGAAAACACAATGGTTCAAAATCTGTGGGACACAGCAAAGGCAGTCCTGAGAGGAAAATATATAGCGGTACAAGCCTTTCTCAAGAAACAAGAAAGGTCTCAAGTACACAACCTAACCCTACATGTAAAGGAGCTGGAGAAAGAACAAGAAAGAAACCCTAAACCCAGCAGGAGAAGAGAAATCATAAAGATCAGAGCAGAAATCAATGAAATAGAAACCAAAAAAACAATAGAAAAAATCAATGAAACTAGGAGCTGGTTCTTTGAAAGAATCAATAAGATTGATAAACCCCTGGCCAGACTCATCAAAAAGAAAAGAGAAAGGACCCAAATAAATAAAATCATGAATGAAAGAGGAGAGATCACAACTAACACCAAAGAAATACAGACAATTATAAGAACATACTATGAGCAGCTCTACGCCAACAAATTTCACAATCTGGAAGAAATGGATGCATTCCTAGAGACATAAAAACTAACACAACTGAACCAGGAAGAAATAGAAAACCTGAACAGGCCCATAACCAGTAAGGAGATTGAAACAGTCATCAAAAATCTCCAATCAAACAAAAGCCCAGGGCCAGACGGCTTCCCAGGGGAATTCTACCAAACATTTAAAGAAGAACTAATTCCTATTCTCCTGAAACTGTTCCAAAAAATAGAAATGGAAGGAAAACTTCCAAACTCATTTTATGAGGCCAGCATCACCTTGATCCCAAAACCAGACAAGGATCCCACCAAAAAAGAGAACTACAGACCAATATCCTTGATGAACACAGATGCAAAAATTCTCGCCAAAATACTAGCCAATAGGATTCAACAGTACATTAAAAGGATTGTTCACCATGATCAAGTGGGATTTATTCCAGGGCTGCAGGGTTGGTTCAACATCCGCAAATCAATCAACGTGATAGAACACATTAATAAAAGATAAAGGACCATATGATACTCTCAATAGATGCTGAAAAAGCATTTGACAAAGTACAGCATCCCTTCCTGATCAAAACTCTTCAAAGTGTAGGGATAGAGGGCACATACCTCAATATTATCAAAGCCATCTATGAAAGACCCACCGCAAATATCATTCTCAATGGAGAAAAACTGAAAGCTTTTTCGGTAAGGTCAGGAACACGGCAGGGATGTCCATTATCGCCACTGCTATTCAACATAGTACTAGAAGTCCTAGCCTCAGCAACCAGACAGCAAAAAGAAATTAAAGGCATCCAAATCGGCAAAGAAGAAGTCAAACTATCACTCTTCACAGATGATATGGTACTATATGTGGAAAACCCAAAAGACTCCACTCCAAAACTGCTAGAACTTGTACAGGAATTCAGTAAAGTGTCAGGATATAAAATCAATGCACAGAAATCAGTTGAATTTCTGTACACCAACAACAAGACAGAAGAAAGAGAAATTAAGGAGTCAATCCCATTTACAATTGCACCCAAAACTATAAGATACCTAGGAATAAACCTCACCAAAGAGGCTAAGAATCTATATGCAAAAAATTATAAAGTACTCATGAAAGAAACTGAGGAAGACACAAAGAAATGGAAAAATGTTCCATGCTCCTGGATTGGAAGAATAAATATTGTGAAAATGTCTATGCTACCTAAAGCAATCTACACATTTAATGCAATCCCTATCAAAATACCATTCATTTTTTTCAAAGAAATGGAACAAATAATCCTAAAATTTATATGGAACCAGAAAAGACCTCGAATAGCCAAAGGAATATTGAAAAAGAAAGCCAAAGTTGGTGGCATCACAATTCCGGACTTCAAGCTCTATTACAAAGCTGTCATCATCAAGACAGCGTGGTACTGGCACAAAAACAGACACATAGATCAATGGAACCGAATAGAGAGCCCCGAAATAGACCCTCAACTCTATGGTCAACTAATCTTCGACAAAGCAGGAAAGAATGTCCAATGGAAAAAAGACAGCTTCTTCAATAAATGGTGCTGGGAAAACTGGACAGCCACATGCAGAAAAATGAAATTGGACCACTTCCTTACACCACACACGAAAATAGACTCAAAATGGATGAAGGACCTCAATGTGAGAAAGGAATCCATCAAAATCCTTGAGGAGAACACAGGCAGCAACCTCTTCGACCTCAGCCGCAGCAACATCTTCCTAGGAACATCGGCAAAGGCAAGGGAAGCAAGGGCAAAAATGAACTATTGGGATTTCATCAAGATCAAAAGCTTTTGCACAGCAAAGGAAACAGTTAACAAAACCAAAAGACAACTGACAGAATGGGAGAAGATATTTGCAAACGACACATCAGATAAAGGGCTAGTATCCAAAATCTATAAGGAACTTAGCAAACTCAACACCCAAAGAACAAACAATCCAATCAAGAAATGGGCAGAGGACATGAACAGACATTTCTGCAAAGAAGACATCCAGATGGCCAACAGACACATGAAAAAGTGCTCCACGTCACTCGGCATCAGGAAAATACAAATCAAAACCACAATGAGATATCACCTCACACCAGTCAGAATGGCTAAAATTAACAAGTCAGGAAATGACAGATGCTGGCGAGGATGTGGAGAAAGGGGAACCCTCCTCCACTGTTGGTGGGAATGCAAGCTGGTGCAACCACTCTGGAAAACAGCATGGAGGTTCCTCAAAATGTTGAAAATAGAACTACCCTATGACCCAGTAATTGCACTACTGGGTATTTACCCTAAAGATACAAATGTAGTGATCCGAAGGGGCACGTGTACCCGAATGTTTATAGCAGCAATGTCTACAATAGCCAAACTATGGAAAGAACCTAGATGTCCATCAACAGATGAATGGATAAAGAAGATGTGGTATATATACACAATGGAATACTATGCAGCCATCAAAAGAAATGAAATCTTGCCATTTGCGACGACGTGGATGGAACTAGAGCGTATCATGCTTAGTGAAATAAGTCAATCGGAGAAAGACAACTATCATATGATCTCCCTGATATGAGGACATGGAGATGCAACATGGGGGGTTAGGGGGATAGGAGAAGAATAAATGAAACAAGATGGGACTGGGAGGGAGACAAACCATAAATGACTCTTAATCTCACAAAACAAACTGGGGGTTGCTGGGGGGAGATGGGGTTGGGAGAGGGGGAGGGGGTTATGGACATTGGGGAGGGTGTGTGCTATGGTGAGTGCTGTGAAGTGTGTAAACCTGGCGATTCACAGACCTGTACCACTGGGAATAAAAATACATTATATGTTTATAAAAAAAAATTGGAAGGGGAGGCGAACCATAACAGACTATGGACTCTGAAAAACTACCTGAGGGTTTTGAAGGGTCAGGGGTGGGAGTTTGGGGAAACAGGTGGTGGGTAATAGGGAGGGCACGTATTGCATGGAGCACTGGGTGTTGTGCAAAAACAATGAATACTGTTATGCTGAAAAAATAAATAAATTAAAATGTGAAAAAAAAGAGTGATATAGTGACCTTCTGTATGTCTGACAAAAAGAAATAAAAGGTATTCAAATTGGCAAAGAATAAGTCAAACTCTCTCTCTTTGCAGATGACATGATACTCTATATGGAAAACCCAAAAGACTCCACCCCCAGACTACTAGAACTCATGCAGCCATTCAGTAATGTGGCAGGATACAAAATCAGTGTACAGAAATCAGTTGCTTTCTTATACACTAACAAGGAAAATATAGAAAGGGAAATTAGAGAATCAATTCCATTTATAATAGCACCAAGAAACATAAGATACCTGGGAATAAACCTAATCAAAGAATTAAAGGATCTGTACTAGAGGAACTACAGAGCACTCATGAAAGAAATTGAAGAATACACAAAAAGATGAAAAACCATTCCATGCTCATAATAAACATTGTTCAAATGTCTATACTGCCTAGAATGATCTATACGTTTAATGCCATTGCCTCAACTCTATGGTCAAATAACCTTCGACAAAGCAGGAAAAAATATACAGTGGAAAAAAGACATTCTCTTCAATAAATGGTGCTTGGAAAATTAGACAGCTAGGTATAGAATAAAGAAACTCGACCATTCTTTTACACCATACACAAAAATAAACTCAAAAAGGTTAAAAGACCTTAACATGAGGCAGAAATCTATCAAAATCCTAGAGGATAACATAGGCAGTAACCTCTTCAACATCAGCCACAGAAACTTCTTTCAAGACGTGTATCCAAAGGCAAAGGAAACAAAAGCAAAAATGAACTTTTGGGACTTCATCAAGATCAAAAGCTTCTGCACAGCAAATGAAACAATCAACAAAACAAAGGGGCAACCCTAGGAATGGGAGAAGATATCCGCAAATGACACCACAGACAAAGGGCTGATATCCAAGATCTATAAAGAAGTCCTCAGACTCAACACTCAAAAAGCATATCATCATGTCAAAAAATGGGCAGAAGACATGAACAGACAGACACTTACTTCTCCAAAGAAGATGTACAAATGGCTAACAGACACATGAAAAAATGTTCATCATCATTTGCTATCAGGGAGATTGAAATCAAAACCACATTTAGATACCACTTTACACCAGTTAGAATGGCCAAAATTAACAAGATAGTAAACAACAAGTGTTGGAGAGGATGTGGAGAAAGGGGAACCCTTTTACACTGTCGGTGGGAGTGCAAGTTGGTGAGCCACTTTGGAAAACAGTGTGGAGACTCTTTAAAAAATTAAAAATAGAGCTACCCTATGACTCTGCAATTGCACTCCTGGGTATTTACCCCAAAGATACAGATGTAGTAAAAAGAAAGGCCATGTGTACCCCAATGTTCATAGCAGCAATGGTCACAGTCACCAAACTGTGGAAAGAGCCAAGATGTCCTTCCACGTTGGAATGGATGAAGAAGATGGTCCATATATACAATGGCATATTATGCCTCCATCAGATAGGATGAATACCCAACTTTTGTATCAACATGGAAGGGACTAGAGGAGATTATGCTGCGTGAAATAAGTCAAGCAGAGAGAGTCAATTTTCATATGGTCTCACTTACTTGTGGAGCATAAGGAATAACATGGAGGACATTGGGAAAAGGAGAGAAGTGGGTTAGGGGAAATTGGAGGGGGAGATGAACCATGAGAGGCTGTGGACTCTGAGAAAGAAACTGCGGGATTTGGAGGGGGGAAAGGTAGGGGGTTGGGTGAGCCTGGTGGTGGGTATTAAGGAGGGCACATATTTCATGGAGCACTGGGTGTGGTGCACAAACAATGAATCTTGGAACATTGAAAAAAATTAAATTAAAAAAAATAAGATTAATCTCTATGCTGTGTACAGGAGATTCATGTTAGACCTAAAGACATCTGCAGACTGAAAGTGAGAGGATGGAGAAACATCTATCATGCAAATGGATTTCAAAAGAAAACAGGTGTAGGGATACTTATGTTGGACAAAACAGACTTAAAACAAAGATTGTAACAAGGAACAAAGGGCTCTGTATAATAATAATGCAGACAATCCATCAAGAAGATATAACAATTGTAAATACTTATGCACCCAACATGGAAGCACCCAAATACATAAAACCATTCATAATAAATATAAAGGAAACAATTGATACTAATACAATAAAAATAAAAGGGACTTTAACACCACACGTACATTGAAGGATAGATCATCCAAACAGAAAATCAGATAGGAAAAAATGTGACACATTGGCCCAGACAGTTTTAACCTAAGCATTCAGATCATTCCATCCTAAAACAGCAGAACATTTTTTTCAAGTGAACATGGGACATGTGAACATGGAACATTCTCCAGAACAGATCACATATTAACTCACAAAACAAGTCTAAACAAAGTAAAAAGATCAGAGTCATACCATGCATTTTTTTACACAATGCTTTGAAACTAGAAATCAACAACAAGAAAAAACCCAGAAAGACCACAAATACCTGGAGACTAAATGAGATGCAACTAAACAATGAATGGGTCAAAGAAGAAAACAAGGAAGAAATGAATAATTACATGGAAACAAGTGAAAGTGAAAACAGTCCAAAATCTTTGAGATGCAGTAAAAGCAAGTCTAAGAGGAAGGTTTGTAGCAATACAGGCCTACCTCAAGAAGCAAGAAAGATCTCAAGTAAATAACCTTATTTTACACCTAAAGGAGGCAGGAAAAGAACAAAAAAACTCACCAAAATCCAAAGCAAACAGAAGGAAGGAAGTAATTAAAAAAAAACTTGAGTAGAAATAAATGATATAGAAGATAAAAAAGCAATAGAACAGATAGATGAAGCCTGGAGATAGTTCTTTGAAAAAAATTAGTAAAATTGGTAATTCCCTAGCCAGACTTATCAAAAGAGAAAAGGACCCAAATAAAAAAAAATCACAAATGAGAGAGGAGAAATAACAACCAACATCACAGAAATACAAACAATAGGGGAATAGTATGAAAAACTATACATTAATAAATTGGATAACCTGGAAGAAATGGATAAATTTCTAGAAACATATAAGTCATTAAAACAGAAACAGGAAGAAATAGAACACTTGAGCAGACTGATAACCATCAAAGAAATTACATCAGTAATCAAAAAATATCCAACAATGAAAGTCCAGGACCAGATGGCTTCACAGGCAAGTTCTACCAAACGTTTAAAGAAAAGTTAATACCTATTCTTCTCAAACTATTCCAAAAAAGAGAAAAGGAAGGAAACTTCCGAATTTATTCTATGGGGCGAGCATTACCCTGATACCAAAACCAGATATAGACTTCACTAAATAAGAGAACTACAAGCCAATAACTTGATTAACATGATGCAAAATTTCTCAATAAAAAACTAGCAACCCGAATCCAATAATATATTTATGAAATCATTCACCATAACCAAGTGGAATTTATTCCTGGGGTGCAAGGGTGGCTCAATATCTGCAAATCAATCAAAATGATACAACTTATCAATAAGAAAAGATAGCAACCACACGATCATTTCAATAGATGCCAAAAAAGCATTTGACAAAATACAGCATCCATTCATGAAAAAAATCCCTCAAATAAGGTAGGTTTAGAGGGAACATACCTCAAAATAATCAAAGCCATATATGAAAAACCCATACCTAACATCATCCTTAATGTGGGGAAAACTGAAACCATTTCCCCTAAGGTCAGGAACAAGACAAGGATGCTCACTCTCACCACTTTTATTCAAATAGTACTGGAAATTTCAGCTATTGCAATTAGACCAAAAAAAAGGAAATAAAAGATACTCAAATTTGATAGGAAGTAATAAAATTTTCACTATTTGCAGATGATATGATAGTCTATCTAGAAAACCCAAAAAACTTCTAGAACTGATAAATGAATTCAGTAAGTTTCAGGATACAAAATCAATGTACAGAAATCTGTTGCATATATATACACCAATAATGAAGCAGCAGAAAGAGAAATTAAGAAAACAGTCCCATTTACAATTGCACAGAAATAATAAAGTATCTAGGGATAAATGTAACCAAAGAGGTGAAAGACATGTACTCTGAAAACTATAAAACATTGATGGAAGAAATTCAAGATTACACAAAGAATTGGAAAGACATTCCAAGTTCATGGATTTGAAATACAAATATTATTAAACCCCAATGTTTACAGCAGCAATGGCCACGGTCGCCAAACTGTGGAAAGAACCAAGATGCCCTTCAACTGACGATTGGATAAGGAAGATGTGGTCCATATACACGATGGAGTATTGTGCCTCTATCAGAAAAGATGAATGCCCAACTTTTGTATCAACATGGACGGGACTGGAAGAGATTATGCTGAGTGAAATAAGTCAAGCAGAGAGAGTCAATTATCATATGGTTTCACTTATTTGTGGAGCATAAGAAATAACACGGAGGACAAGGGGAGATGGAGAGGAGAAGGGAGTTGAGGGAAATTGGAAGGGGAGATGAAACATGAGAGACTATGGACTCTGAAAAACAACCTGAGGGTCTTGAAGGGGCGGGGGTTGGAGGTTGGGGGAGTCAGGTGGTGGGTATTAGGGAGGGCATGTGTTGCATGGAGCACTGGGAGTGGTGCAAAAACAATGAATACTGTTACACTGAAAAGAAATTAAAAAAAAAAAATCCATACCAGCCAATGCTATCTACAGATTTAAAGGAATCCATATTAAAGTACCAATAGCATTTTTCATAGAACTAGAACACATAATCCTAAAATTTGTATGGAACTACAAAAGACCCATAATAGCTAAAGCAATCTTGAAAATGAAAAACAAAACTGGAGATATCACAATTGCAGACTTCAAGTTATATTAAAAAGTGGTAGTAATCAAAACCGTATGGTACTGGCATAATAATAGACACATAGATCAATGGAACAGAATAAAAATCCCATAAATAAATCCACAATTGTATGGTCAATTAATCTTCAACAAAGGAGACAAGAATATGCAATAGGAAAAAGACATCTTTTCAACCAATGGTGCTGGGAGAACTGGACAGCTCCATGCAAAAGAATGAAACTGAACCACTTTCTTACACCACACACAAAAATAAACTCAGGATGGATTAGAGCCCTATATGTGAGGTGTGAAACCATAACAATCCTAGAAGAGAGCATGGACAGTGATGGTTCTGACATCAATCATGGCAATATTTTTCTAGATATGTCTCCCAAGGCAAGGGAAATAAAAGCAAAAATGAACTATTATGACTACATCAAAACAAAAAGCTTCTGCAGAGTGAAAGAAACAATAAAACTAAAGGATAATCTACTGAATGGGAGAAGATATTTGCCAATGATACTTATGGTGAAGGGTCTGTTTCCAAGATATATACCCAAAAAACAACTATTCTAACTTAAATATTGGCCAAAGATATGAACAGATACTTCTCCAAGGAAGACATCCAGATGGCAAACAGACACATGAAAAGTTGCTCGATATCACTGTTCATCAGGGACATGCAAATCAAAACTACACTGACATACTACCTCACACCTGTCAGAATTGCTAAAGTAAAAAACAAGAAACAGCTGTTGGTGAGGATGTGGAGAAAAAGGAACACTCTTACACTGTTGGTGGGAATGCAAACTGGTGCAGCCACTGTAGAAAACAGTATGGAGGTTCATACAAAAATATAAAAAATAAAACTGCTTTACAATCCAGTAATTGCACTACTGGGTATTTACCCCCAAAATACAAGAACACTAACTGAGATGAATATATGCATCCCTATATTTATTGTAACATTATTTACAAAAGCCATTTTATGGAAGCAGGGCAAGTGTCCATGGATAGGTGAATGGATAAAGAAGTGGTATGTGCATATACACACAGACACACACACACACACACGTGTGTGTATGTATGTATGTATATAGTGGAATATTAGCCATAAATAAGAACGAAATCTTGTCATTTGTAACGACATGAATGGAACTAGACAGTATTAAGCTAGATGGAATAATCAGTCAGAGAAAGACAAATACCATATGATTTCACTCATTGTGGAAATTAAGAAACAAATGAGCAAAAGAAAAAAGGGAGAGAGGAAGAGACAAATCAAGAAATAGACTCTTATAGAGAACAAACTGTTGGTTATCAGAGGGGAGATGTGTTGGGGAATGGGTAAAATAGGTGATGAGGAAAAGGTGGGTACTCGTCATGATGAGCGCTAGGTGATGTATGGAATTGTTGAATCACAATATTGTACACCCGAAACTAATATAACACTGTATGTTAATTATACTGGAATTTAAAAAACACACAAGGTGATACCACCTCACACCTGTCACAATGGCTAAAATAAAAAATATAAGAAACAAGTGTTGGTGAAGATGTGGAGAAAAAGGAACGCTCATGCACTGTTGGTGGGAATGCAAACTGGCATAGCCACTCTGCAAAACAGTATGGAGTTTCCTCAAAGAGTTGAAAAATATACCTACCCTATGGTTCAGTAACTGTGTTATTCAGTATTTACAAAAAAAATACGAAAACATTAATTCAAAAGGATACATGCACCCCCATGTTTATTGCAGCATTATTTACAATAGCCAAATTATGGAATCAGTCCAAGTGTCTATCAAGCAACTAGTGAATCATTGAACAATCTATCAAAAACTAATGATGCTTTATACATTGGCTAATTGAATTAAAATAATAGATGAATGCATAAAGAAGATGTGGTATATATAAACAAAATGATTAGTTTTTAACATAGCTTCTTAAGTAGTTTTTACTTGTTTTGCTGTAGAATGAGTTGAACAATATGTGTCTGATAATTACGTTATTTTAAACTGTAAAGATGTATTTTATCAGGTTTATACTGATAAAACCAAGAATGTAAATTAAAAGATGAAAGCAATGGTCATGTACCAATGAATACTTCAACCTTGAATTGACAGTTCTCCTCCTATTTTACATTTTGAGATACCCCTGCTCAGTCCATTTTCTCTGGCCCACTTCCCCTGTGCTCCTCCTTAGTATTTCCAATATAGTCTGTACCCATTTATATCTCAGAGTCTACAGTTTGTTTTTATTTGTCTGCTTCCAACATAAGGCTGTGAAATCCACGATTATGACAAAAACTGTTTCATTGGTCTTTGAATATGCAGGGCAAAGAGCACTTATGTAAATATTGTGGGCAGAACTATCTGCCATCATAATAAATAAATATTTTGTAGACAACACAGAAAGGAAAAATGCACACTTGTAATGGGGACTTGAAATAGTGGATGCTATTCTTGTAGTTATAATTTCTATGACCTTTGAGATTAGCTTTCAAGCAAACTTTTTGGGTACTGTGAGGCTTTCTGGGAAAATCTCATTAACAGAAAAAATTTTAGCAGCCCTACCAGCTATCTAGCAAAATTCTCATCCCTAATGCTGAAGATCCATAACTGAAACCTATGATCACCGGCACCAACAATGTGTTTGAAATTGTCTGCTATTCCCAAGCCATGAAAATGGGAGATAATAATGTTATTGAATCAAAAGCATATTTGGACAGAAATGTAATATTTACAAGTGGTTGGGTCACAGCAGTTTCTTGCAACCTGAATACAATTGAGGTCATTCCTGAGAAAACAGTGATCGATGGTTCAGACTGCCTTTGTGGTAGTCTGAGCAACCACAACTCCAGATACTACAGCTGGATTTCCTGATTAAAATCTTGCCAAACTACCACCACCTAAAGAAGACTATGAAAGGGAGCCCAACTCCAGTAATGTGTGAAGACAATGGTGAGAAACCTCTTAAGGACTTGGTAATAAGATACCCCAGAGAATAAAACTAATTAAATCAACAGGCGGTGAGGAAGTAATAGTTTATCAAGACTTGCAGTGGCTTGGGAAGAACATACCTTGAGACTCACCACTTTGGGCACTAATTGCAAGCTTAACTGAACCATCTTTTGATTTGCTAATATGGCCACCACACTATAATTCAGGGAAAGAAGGGACTCTGGATGAGAGCAAGAGAATTCCATTCTACACATAGTAAATTTAGTGAAGATTTCTGATTTATACATTAGTATTGTATGAATTTACTTTCTATAGCTCAGCTCCAAGTCTGTCAATTTAGTCTATGAGTTCTAAATATTTTGATAAAATAGTTTCTGACCCCTTAGGACAAAGAACAAATTAAACACAGAGTGTACTGTGCAAACTTCACTCTGTAGGGCTTCTCCATAGACAGGCTACCAGCCTTCTTTTTTCTTTTATTTTTTTTTAAAGATTTTATTTTTTATTTGTCAGAGAGAGAGAGAGAGAGAGAGAGAGAGAGGGAGAGAGGGATCACAGGCAGATAGAGTGGCAGGCAGAGTCAGAGGGAAAAGCAGGCTCCCAGCTGAGCAAGGAGCCTGATGTGGGACTCGATCCCAGGACTCTGGGATCATGACCTGAGCCCAAGGCAGCTGCTTAACCAACTGAGCCACCCAGGCATCCCAAGGCTACCAGCCTTCTTTACTAACAATCTCTATCTTACTGCGACTGAACTCAAACTTCATCACAGACATTCTAGGCAGTTATGCTAAGTGGTAGGACAAGCCCTGACATGCTTGTGACATAAAAACTGGAAAGTGGCAGGAAGAAGAAAGAAACCATTTTATCATAGCATCTCTCTGCAACAATGTAGTGATAGTTCTTGGGTCAAGATGATAGATTTTCACCAGTTGAATATTATCAAGTTTTAAAAAGCTACTTTACACTGTTCTCTTATCCACCAATGAACACACACTATAGTAATTATCTATGCTATATAGAAAACTACATCCAAAATGTAGCAACTTAATACAGTAAACATTTGTTATGTTACACAGTTTTGGCAGGTCAAATGTAGGAATGGTGTAGTTGGTGGTTTCTGGTGGTTCAGTGTGTCTCATGAAGTTTGTTTCAAGAAGTCGGTCAGACCTGCAGTCATTTGAAAACTTGACTGGGGCTGGATAGTCCACTTATAAGATGACAGATGATGGTCTCACAAGGCTATTGGAAGGAGGCTTTGATTTCATACCATGTGAGCCTCTCCACTGGGCTGTTTATCCTCATGATATGGCAGCTAACTTCTCTCAGCTTCCTTCAGATCTAAGAGAGGAAGGACCTCGTCTCTAAATTTGCACAAGATCACTGCCACTTCATTTTATTTCTTAGAAGCAAGTCACTAAGTTCGTCTCACACTCAAGGGGGAGGAGTTAATCTCCATATTTTAAAGGGAGGAGCATCCAAGCATTCATGTTCATATTCTAAAACCACCAGCATATACATCCATTTATGCCTGGGTTCTCACTAACACACTGTCTGCATCTCTCAAGGGTCTCCATATTGGGGAAGATGGGTTCAGGAAGGACTTCTCTTTATTAATGGTAATGGCACATGACATCACCACAGGTCTTAAGTTTAACTTTAAACCAAGTTAAACTTCTCTAGGTTGAGTAGAAATTATTATAAATAAAAATTCTGAAGGACAAAAAATTTAATTCAATGAAATAAAAACTATAAAAGTTTAAAAATTAGGAATGAAATATAAATAATAAATTTAACTGATTTCCCTTTTAATACATACTCTGGAAATGCTTTGTTATTTAATTTTATAACTGTCATTTAATTTTTTTTCAAAGATTTATCTATCTAGTTTAGAGAGAGAGAGAGTACAGGGTGGGGAGGGGCAAAGGGTGGGGGAGAAAGAAAGCAGACTCTGTGCTGAGTGCAGAGGTGGGGCTCCATTTCACGGCTCTGAGATCACAGCCTGAGCCAAAACCAAGAATCAAATGCTTAACTGACTGTGCCACTCAGCTCCCCCCATTTTAAATGTTGTGTAACATTCAGTTCATCTTGGTTGCCACATCTTCCCTGAATGCCAGCCACTTTTAGAAAAAAGAAAAGAGAATATTTAGGCAAAAGAATAAGCTCTTTGAAATTAGACAGATCTGGGATTAATCCTGATACTTGCCATCTACTGCTACCCAACACTGTGAACTATAAAAATCCCCACTGATCTTCATTATGGAGGGATAAATAAACACGTAAAGCAACTAGTACAGTGCCTAATAAATAGCAAACTCAAAAACAGTAGCTATAATTATTGTCATTACTGTTCAATAACAGAAAAGAACATTAGTGTTTTTAGATTTGAGCTTTAGACATTTGCCACACATTTTCTCAGATGTATAAATTCCTCTTTTCTTGTCAAAAACACTTAGTGCCAGAGAGTTAAGTGACTCATCTTCTTATGGATCCTACTTTCTAATTTCCCACTTGAACCCCAGCCTATATTCCACTCAACCTCCAGCTATTACAAACTACTCCAAGTTCCCTGAACCCAGTAAACTCTCTTTCACCTCGACATTCACTCTTCCTTCTGTACACACACATGCTGGATGATTCTCCGTTTGTTAACCAAGCTTTAATTACTCCACCATTTAAAATTTAATGAGTCCTTTTGTTCATTGTATATCTCCCCACACTAGAACGAAATATTTTTTAAAATTTATTTCTCAGAGAGAATGTATTTATTTGACAGACAGAGATCACAAGTAGGCAGAGAGGCAGGCAGAGAGAGAGAGGAGGAAGCAGGCTCCCTGCATAGCAGAGAGCCTGATGTGGGGCTCGATCCCAGGACCCTCAGACCATGACCCAAGCTGAAGGCAGAGGCTTTAACCCACTGAGCCACCCAGGCGCCCCACTAGAATGAAGTATTAATGGGAGCAGGGAATCTGACTGTTGTGCTCTCAGCTATGTCCCCAAAGCCTGAAAGACCTATAATAAGTGACCCATAAAGATTCATTGAAATAATTAACTGATCCTTGAACAGTCTAGGACACAGAGTCTGGTACAAATGGGGCTTCCACTTGAACTCTGGGAAACATGGAAACTGGGCAGACTTCTCTTTCTGTGAAGGCCCATCATCCAAGGAGGCCATACAACGAAGGCTTCAGGCTTCTAGAGTCAGACTAGGATGGAATTCAACCTCTATCTCTTACAAGTGTATGACTTTGGGGATGCTTCTCTACTTTTGTCAGCCTTAATTTCCTTCTCTTGTTAGTTATGCTAACGAGATATTTGAAACTGCTCAACACTTTTCTTCATTCATTCTTTCATTCATTCAGCACACACTTACTTTTTAAAAATTTCTATTTATTTTTTTCATTTCTTTTCAGTGTTCCAAAATTCATTTTTTTAAATTTTTTTTTATTTATTTCTTTTCAGTGTAACAGAATTCATTGTTTATGTACCACACCCAGTGCTCCATGCAATACATGCCCTCCCTAATACCCACCACCTGGCTCCCCTGACCTCCCACCTCCCGCCCGTTCAAAACGCTCAGATTGTTTTTCATAGTCCATAGTCTCTCATGGTTCATCTCCCCTTCCAATTTCCCTCAACTCCCTTCTCCTCTCCATCTCCCCATGTCCTCCATGTTATTTGTTATGCTCCACAAATAAGTGAGACCATATGATAATTGACTCTCTCTGCTTGATTTATTTCACTCAGCATAATCTCTTCCAGTCTCGTCCATGTTGATAACAAAAGTTGGGCATTCATCCTTTCTGATGGAGGCATAATACTCCATCGTGTATATGGACCACATCTTCCTTATCCATTCTTCCGTTGAAGGGCATCTTGGTTCTTTCCACAGTTTGGCGACCGTGGCCATTGCTGCTATAAATATTGGGGTACAGATGGCCCTTCTTTTCACTACATATGTATCTTTGGGGTAAATACCCAGTAGTGCAATTGCAGGGTCATAGGGAAGCTCTAATTTTCATTGTTTTTAAAAAAATTTATTTAAATCTTTTCAGTGTAACATAATTCATTGTTTATGCACCACACCCAGTGCTCTAGGCAATACGTGCCCTCCACAATACCCACCACCAGGCTCACCCAACCTCCTACCCCCTCCCCACCAAAACCCTCAGTTAGATCGTCAGAGTCCACAGTCTCTCATGGTCTGTCTCCCCCTCCAATTTCCCCCAAATCCCTTCTCCTCTCCATCTCCCCATTTCCTACGTGTTACTCCTTATGCTCCACAAATAAGCGAAATCATATGATAATTGACTCTCTCTGCTTGACTTATTTCACTCAGCATAGTCTCTTCCAGTCCCGTCCATGTTGCTACAAAAGTTGGGTATTCATCCTTTCTGATGGAGCATAATACTCCATAGCATATATGGACCACGACTTCTTTATCCATTCATCTGTTGAAGGGCTTCTTGATTCTTTCCACAGTTTGGTGACTGTGGCCATCAGCACATACTTATTTAATGTCTTCTCTACAGAGTGACACTGCTCTGGGTGTCAAGGGTAAGTAATAAACAAGTTACATCTGTCAGTTCACAGTCTAGTGAGCATACAAATAACTGTTTGTTTACACCACAGTGGTGTTAGGGTCATGATAAGGAAAATACTGGGTTCTGGTAGCAGGGGTTGTAGGAGTGACTGCCATTCTTCACTTCATGTTGTTTGTCTCCAATATTGAAATCTGTCAGTTAACAAGTCCTGAAGCCTGCTTCTACAATCATTCTTCATGTTTCTATTCTTGTAGGCTCTGCAATGCTTGAGCTGGCCTTGACTTGACAAGACAAATGTTATAATCCTGAGGTTTTCCCCAGAGGTGGATCTTATCAACATTCAGAAGTATTTGATAGGAAAAAATATAATGATAAAAATAGCTACCACTTGTTTTCAAGTGTACTTATAGATTCTTCTTCATTGGGTCAGAATCCATTATTATTATTACATACTGTGTTGCTCAAATGGTCTCATTTTAAAACATTACCTGTGTTCCAAGCCTTACACTAAATGCTTTCTTTACTTTGTTTGTACCTTGCCACATACTTATGACAAATATCCTATTTTTATACCTATTCCACATACTAGGTAATGAGTTAAAGGAAATGTAGGGGATTGTCAAGTCAAAGTGCCAATAGAGAATGATGTTTAAAAGCACAGGCTCCATTCAAAGTACCCTTCTATACTATAAGAGACCAGGGCTCCTTGGGAAAAAGGCTGATTCCAGGGCTGGAACAGCCAAAGTACAAAAAGAGTCTGGAACATCTTGCTGCATCAGAAAAGATTTCAAAGAAAAATGTACACATACCAAAGGACATGGGAACAGAAGTCACGGGGCTTCCAGTGACCAAATCTGGGAAAATTCAAGCATCAAAATAAATTGTGATGGTAATGGATAATTACAAAGTGAATAAAATACATATTCATGAACCCATACTGAAACAAATGAAGACATGAATAATTAATAAATGAGGGTGAGAGAAAAGCTTTTCATTGCAGAAGAACCCTTACTAGTAAATGGGGAAAATGATAAAGTTGGATACATAATTTTTCAAATGTCATGTGTTAATGGATTCAGTGATGAATCATCAATGGATAATAGAACAGGATATTTCCATCGCCTTCAAATATCTCCACACAAAGGGAAAATACTAACTTTACGTTGGAATAATCTGATGAATACAACCTTAACCCAGAGATCAAATTTAGTATCTCCAGTGATGGAATAAATGGACATCAGGTGCCAACTGATATAATGCACTGAGAAGGACACAGTAACGTTTTGTGATCTTCCTTGCAGAAATGCATAAGTTGAATCTAATCATGAGAATAGAAAATCAGGTAAACCCAGATTGAGGGACACTGTAGTAAATGGCTCACACGTCTCAAAACTGTCATGGTTGTGTAAGACAGTAAGTTTGAGAAGTTGTTCCAGAGTGAAAAAAAAAGAAATGAAATAACAACTAAATACAATGTATGATACCAGACTGGAGAGAAGAATGGACAAACTATAAAATTTATAAAATTTTCTATAAATGACATTGGGCTTTTTTCAAAGTTTGGGTATTAATGAAGGTACGTATTATATGGAGCACTGGGTGTGGTACATATACAATGAATCTTGGAACACTGACAAAATAAAATTAAATTAAAAATACAAAAAGAAAAAAATAATAAAATAAATTCTAGTTAGCTAACATATAGTGTAATATTGGTATCAGGAGTAGAATTTAGTGATTCATCACTTACATATGACACCTAGTGCTCATCATAACAAGTGCCCTCCTTAATACTCATTACTCATTTAACCTAGCCCACATCCATCTCTCTCCATCAGCCCTCCGTTTTTTCTCTACTGTTAAGAGACCCATGGTTTGCTTCCCTCTCCTTTTTTTCCTCCTATATCCATCTGTTTGTTTCTTAAATTCCCTGATGTTCACAGCAGTATTACCAATGATAGCTAAATCATGGAAAGAGCCCAAATATCTATCAACTGATGAATAGATAAAGAAGATGTGTTTATATATAAATGTATTATTTTCACATTTTATGACTTTTTATTCATGTTATATATGTTCTATGCATATTATGTTTATCCATGTTATATTCATATTTTATAAGAGAGAGAGAACATCAATGTTATCAATGTTATATACATATCATTCCATTATATGTATTATGGAATATTACTCAGTCATCAGAAAGAATGAAATCTTGCCATTTATAATGATGTGGAGGGAGCTACAGTGGATTATATTAAGCGAAGTAAGGCAGAGAAAGACAAATACTATACGATTTCACTCATATAAATGACATTGAGATAATTGGCCACATTTGGTCTGTAAATGAAATATATAATAATATGGTTATAATGTTAATTTATTGATTTTGATAATTGTGTGGTTTTTTAAAGATTTGATGTCTTTATTTGCACACGTGCAAGAGAGCACAAGCAGAGGGGAGGGTCAGAGGGAGAAGCAGACTCCCTGCTCCGCAGGGAGCCTGCTGTGGGACTTGATTCCAGGACCCTGGGATCATGACCTGAGCTGAAGTCAGACACTTAACCGACTGAGCCACTCAGACACCTGATGATTGTAGTGTGTTTATGCAAAAGGATGTCCTTGTTCTCATGAGGGTACTCTAAGGTATTTGGGGGTAGAAGGGCATATCTACAGCTTGCTCTCAAATATTTTGGAAAAAAATTTGTATGTATGTGTATCTGTATGTAGTATGTGTAAGGAAAAGAAAAAGAAAGAGGGAAGGGAAAGAGAGAGTCAAACAGAGAGGGAGAGAGAGAATAAGAGAGACAAAATACGCAAGATATTACAATTGAAGTATTTGGGTCAAGTATAAACAGGAGTTTTCTGTTCTTGGCTATACCCTTGAGGGTGTAGATGGCATGTAACACCACAGAATTGGATGTGATTTCCAAGGGAATGAGTGTAGGCAGAGAAGAGATACGGACCAAGGACTGAGTTCTGAGGAAAGTCAATGTCAAAAGGTCACAAGGAAAGGAGGAGAGCCAGCCAAGGAGATTGAGGACGTCAGAGAACAACCAGGAAGGTACTGTCCTGGAACCCAGGTGTGTATGCATCAACTAGCTTTGTTTCTCTAGACAACTCTGAAAAACACACCAGGAAAGAAAGTACTTCCAGGAAGTGTGAGTGATCAACTCTGTAAGAAGTTATTGGTAAATCAACTGAGGAGAGACCATTTGATCTAAAAATACTGATGACACTGTTATCTTGACCAGAACAGTTTTAGTTTAGTAGAAGGTATATAAGCTTTATCGGTATGTGATTGAGACAGAATGGGAGAAGAATTGGAGATAGTGTGTGTAGAAAACTCTGGGAGGTTTGCTATCAAGAGGAGGATAAATGGTCTTGCAGGTGGTAGAAGGAGTGAGGTAAAAAGAAGGTTTTTCGCTTGTTTTGTTTTGGGTTTTGTTTTTAAGGTGAAAACAATAGGGGCACTTGTGTGGCTCAGTCAGTTAAGCTTCTGCCTTCCCCTCAGGTTGTGATCCCAGGGTCTTGGGATAGAGCCCCTTGTTGGGCTTCCAGCTCAGCAGGGAGCCTGCTTCTCCCTCTCCTCCTCAGTCCTGCTCTCTCTTTCACTCTCTCTGTCTCTCTCAAATACATAAATAAAATCCTTTTTAAGAAGATGAAAACAAATAACACCAGTTTGTAGGCTGACAGGAATAATCTAGCAGAGGAAAGAAAAGTGATAATGATCTTACAAACGCCCTGAGAGCATGGATTTCTTTTTTGGTTTAGCCAATCTAGATGAAAATTCTGATACTTCCAACAAAAAGAATTTTCATTAACAGAGTGAGCAATGCCTAGGCATACCTACAAATTGGCTGTTTTATGCCTATTGAGCAGATATAATGTATAGAAGTACTCTCATTCTGGCTCGGATAATAAATTTTATCCGTTTATCAGTTTGGATGATAGATTATATAGGCACATGAATTAGTTAGGAACATCAGTTCTGAAGCCAAAGATTCCAACCCTGGGCCTGTCACAAACTGTCATGATGGAAAGATTACTTACTTTCTGTGTTCAATTTCTTCACATTAAAACAGAGCGACTAGGGCCACCTGGGTGGCTCAGTGGGTAAAGCCTCTGCCTTCGGCTCAGGTCATGATCTCAGGGTCCTGGGATCGAGATCGAGCCCCACATAGGGCTCTATGCTCAGCAGGGAGCCTGCTTCCTCCTCTCTCTCTGCCTGCCTCTCTGCCTACTTGTGATCTCTGTCTGTCAAATAAATAAATAAAATCTTAAAAAAAAAAAAACCCAGAGCGACTAATGACACATGTGTCATGGTATTGTACTCACCAAATGAGGTAAAGCACCTACAGAGCTTACAAAAGGACTTGCCAAATATGGTAACTATTTCATAAATGTTAGGTATTGTTAAATTTGCATACGACTTGATGCAAACTTCCCCTTTACGATAAAGAATGTAAACTCCTTGTGCATCTGTTATCCCTACACACATGTAACCCTAAAAGTAATTAGTTAACATGCAACTGAAAGTGAAATCATTCACAGATGGATTTTATAGTTAGGAAACATGGAAATAGAGTATTCAACTACGATACAAAGGAAATTTAAAAATCAATGTTAGTCCGTGGACTGTGTGAAGAGGCTTGGTGTTATGTGTAAATTTATGTAAATTTATTATATAAATTATGCAAATTTAGGTGTTAACTTGACTCAGCCAAAGGGTGGCCAGATATTAGGTCAAATGTTATTCTGAGTGTGTCTGTGAAGATGTTTCTGGACGAGACTAACAGTTGCACAGGTAGAAGAAGTAAAAAGATTGCCCTCTCTAATGTGGGTCCCCCATAGCCAATCATTTGAAGGCTACACGGATCAAAAAGGCTGACTTTCACTCAAGCAGGAGGGAACCCTTCTTGCCAGACTGCTTGAGATGGGACACTGCTCTTGTCCTGCCTTTAGACTCGAACTGAAAGATCAGAACTTCCTGAGACCTGATCTCAGCAGCTGTAGGACTGCAAAATAAACCGTCACCTCTCCTGGTTCTCAGGCCTTTTGGCTTGGACTGGAACTACACCAGAGCTCATCTGGCTCTTCACCATGCTGGCATAGGTGTTAGTATTACTAGAACCCATATTCTTGTGAGCCAATTCCTTATAATAAATCTCTCTCTCTCTCTCACTCGGTGTGTGTGTGTGTGTGTGTGTGTATAAAACCTTGATATATATATATATATATATATATATATATATATATATATATATATAACAATGAGGACATTTCTTGGTATATATAACTATATATATATATATATATACACAAAAAAAACCATTATGTATTTTTATATAAACAATATTATATAAATGATATAAATACAAATATTATTACACATATTATTCTGTTACATATACATATTTGTCATATAAATATTATATAAATATTATATAAAATAAATATCTCTTAATATATATTGACATATTAAAACATATACAATTTCACACATATTTATATATATATGTATAAAACAATGGGGACATTTCCTGCTAAGATGACTGCCATACTTATTGTCAAGTAGTTGCAAACTGGAGCTGCCCATTCAGTCCCTGCCCTTTAGATATGGAAGAACATTCAATTCCAAGGATATCTTATGGGGCAACAACAGATATGCACCGCCAGGGAAATTGCAGATAAGTGCTCAGAGATAAGTTGAAATCAATTATTATGAAGAGGGGTTTGGGGGCACCTGGGTGGCTCAGTTGGTTAAGCAGCTGACTCTTGGTTTTGGCCCACATCATCTCAGGGTCCTGAGATCAAGCCCCACGAAGGGCGCCACAATCAGTGGGGAGTCTGCTTTAGGATTCTCTTTCTCCCCCTCTGTCCAACCCTTCTCTTTCTCTCTCTCTCTCCCTCTCTCTCTCTCTCTCTCTCAAATAAATACCTCTTTAAAAAAGAAAAATGGTCTGATGTCATAGACATTCTTTGAAGCTTTAGAGTCAGACAGTCTGGCTCCAACATTCTGTGATCCTAGCTGAGTTCCAGAATTCTAGTTTATTAAGCGTGTGTGTATGTGTGTATTTGTGTGTGCAGAGCACTTCTTTTATAAACAATCTTGACAAATATACACAGACCACTGGGGTTAAGATCTGCCTGTATGATGTTCTGTACTGAGAGTTGAATACATACATACACATACATCTGTATATGTATATACATACATCTGTATATGTATATACATACATCTATACCCTACTGATGCTGTTCATCTGGAAAACTCTGAATAATCCACTTGGGAAGGCACAAGCCCCTTGTTGAAGTACAACTCCATGCTGACATGATATAACTCAGTAAATAGTGGGCATTATGGTCACAGGGTTCAAACAATCAGGGTCACAAAAAAAGGTTTCCATAAAAAATTAAGTGATGGTTATTAAAGGTTGTGGTAGGTAGCATTCTAAAACTGGTCTCCCAGGATTTCCCACCATAATCTCAGATACCATGAATAAGAAGAATTATCTTGGCCATATTTATGTTAAGTTACATGGCTAGAGGGATTTTACAGGTGTAATGAAAGTTACTAAACAATTGACCATAAGTAGAGAGATTATCCAAAAGAGCCTAATTTAATCACAGGAGCTCTTTAAAGGCAGACAGTTTTCTCTGGCTAGCACCAGAAGGGCAAGCAGGAGAGATGTGAAGCACAAGAAGGATTTGACACACCACTGCTTGCTTGAAGATGGAGAGAACCACATGTGGAGAAATACAGGCAGCCCCTAGAATCTGAGAGCAGCCCCGACAACATCCTGCACCATGGAAGCTAAATTCCTCCAACCACCTGGATGAACTGGGAAATAGCTTCCTCTCCAGAGCCACCAGTTAAGATCCCGGCCCAACGGACACATTGATTTCAACCTGGGACACCTTGAGCAGAGAACTCACTAGATCCATGCCACATATCTGACATATAGAAACTGTGAAATGATAAATATGGGTTGACTTAAGATGCTAAATTTGTGGCAACTTGTTGTGCAGCCAAAGAACACTAATATCGGGTATTTATGTTATTAGCATATTGAATCTATCATAGTTAAGGTCATTCTCTGTATTACCCAACTTACCAGAGGGAAGGGGACATGATTTCTGCCCCAGCCATAACCACATGTAGCTCTAAGGTGCAAATGAAAATAAGCACAGCCATAGTCACAGTGCAGAGAATTCTAACTCTCATGTAGTGAAAATTAATTGCAATATAGAGGCGAGAAGGAACAGCTTGAAGTGTGGCGGTAACCATGAGGACATTTCCTGCTAAGATGACTGCCATACTTAGTCTGAAGTAGTTGCAAGCTGGAGCTGCCCATTCGGTCCCTGCCCTATAATAAAGCAGAACATTCAGTTCCAAGGATATCTTACGGGGTAACAAAAGACATGTACAGTCAGGAGAATTGCAGGTAAGGGCTCTGACTTAAATTGAAATAAATTACTATGAAAAGGGGCCTGGGGGCACCTGGTGGCTCGGCTGGTTAACCAGTTGACTCTTGGTTTTGGCTCAGGTCATGATCTCAGGGTCCTGGGATTGAGCCTCACAATAGGTACCACAGTCAGTGTGGAGTCTGCTTTAGGATTCTCTCTCTCCCTCTGCCCCTCCCCCCCTCTCTCTTTCTAAAATAAATAAATCTTTAAAAGAGCAAAAGGGTCGGATATCCGACATTCCTTCAGGCTTTAGAGTGAGACCGACTGGCTCCTACACTCTGTGATCCTAGCTGAGTTCCAGAATTCTAGTTGTGTGTATGTGTGTGTGTGTGTGTGTGTGTGTAAAACCACTTCCTTGATGAGCAATCTAGAAAAATCTTTACACGCCACTGCAGTTAAGATCTGCTTGTATGATTTTCTGTACTAAGACGGTTGGATCACCTTGAATGATCCCATTAGTCCCAGAGCCTACCAACGTGTGTGGTATATATGGATTTTCTGACCTTCATCCCATTGCCTATGTTGGGTAGCTTCTAGTACCGGTGTACTGTTGACCTCCTGGCTTCCTACTCCGTGTTGGCCTTTCTAATAATCTTTCAGTTTCTGAAATGTCCTCCCAGTGGGAGAAGTTCTGAAATGCCCCTAGGCTTTGCAGATACAAAGTGACTGATATACAGAAATCACACCTGTAAAGAAACTGAACTGGAGAAATTAATTAATTAATATAAGCCTGGTAATGTGATTCTTGTTTTGGTAAAAGTTATAATCTTCCAGGAATATGGACTCATGTCTGTGAGTCCCCCAAATCTAGAATTTCCAGGTACAGGCATACATGTTCATAGTCACGAGGACTCAGTTCCCCTGATTAGATTCCTGTTCCTATTGCCTCTGTTCTACCTCAGGCCAATTCTATGTCTCCTCTTCCTCTTTCCGTCTCCTGTGCCGCAAATGCACCCTCTGGAGACTTCTAATTCACAAATGACATTCCATTCTTTGTTTTCCTGTGAGGTACTTCAGTGCTGGGACCATGATCTTTTCTTTGCCATATCCTGCATGAAGCACAGTACATGACACATGGTAGGCATTGCTGAACGTTTGTTGAATTCATCTCTTTCATAAAGAAACATGAAGGTTAAAACATCCACATCCAATCTGCAGGTAGTGCAGTAGATGTTTCCTATATCAGTACCATATGTGTGGGTTTTGAGTATCCGGTGTCAGGCATGCCCTTCTCGAAGCTAGAAGGTGTGGGAACAATAGCAATCTGGTCCATTTGTCAGTGTGCCTCTACGTGCCACATAGCATACTTTTCAGCACGCAATATGGCTTAAAGCAACAATTCCCAGGACTTAGTCCTGTATATGCCTTTCCATATCCACCACCCTCGAATATAACACAATGTTATAAACATAGTATTTCACATGAAGGAAAAGTATTATTTGCAAGAGCAAAACTCTAAAAGTAAATAGAGTGATAACATAGCAATGGTAAAGAATATTTTAATTTACATTGGTGACTTTCAAAAATATGGAAATTTTATAAAACGATATTATTTATTTCTTTGAGAGGGAGAAAGAGAGAGAACACATGGGAAGAGAGAGGGGGAGAAGCAGACCCCACTGAGAAGGGAGCCTGATGTGGGGCTTGATCTCAGGACTCTGGGATAACGACCTGAGCCAACAGCCAACACCTAACCAACTGAGCCACCCAGCTGTCCCCTATTTTCTTTTTAAAGGTCAGTATAGGTTGACCAATGCAGGCAGTGGATTGTGACAGCAGTCTTAAACCTCAGCTCTACCACTTTCTAGCTGTGGGTGTCAGGACCAACATATCTGTCCTTCTGGGCCTGAATGTCATTATTTGTGAAATTGGAACACTGGTACTTATATCATAGGAATTTTATGAAAATGATCAGCAAAATATGCAAAATACCTGAAACATGGGAGGCCCTCAAAGAGTTTTTATGATCTTTTCTGATACAGTAGTTAAGAAACAAACAAAAAACCAAGCGGGATTCCTTTATGAGGATTTTGGGAATTACATACATAAGGAAGGTCATCCAGAGCAGCAAGTCTAGGATACTTCTTTCCAAGATGTAGAATCAAATAGAAAAAGCTATTTGATAGACGGTAAAGTGAAGTTTAGAAACTGAGAGTCTCATTGGTATCCTTAACTAGGAGAGAAAATATTGTAATATTAGAAAACACCTGACAAAACACTAATTTTCAAACTTGCCTTGAAATAGGTAACCCAAAAGAAGATGGAGAACAAGAAAAGGAAAAGCTGTTTTCCTACCAATCTCAAATTCCAGAGAGTAAGGCCTGGCTCAGAACTTTGGTCAGAGCTCCTCTACCATGGTGTTCACTGATGTTGCATCTTTCCAGAACAGGCTGATTTTATTGGGGGTACTCAAAGATTTTACTGTGAAAGAAGGAATGCTGCCATTTTCCTTTTCCCAAATTGATACCAAACATTGGTTGTATGTGCTTTGTTGTCTTTATCGAAGATGCCTGTGAAACTTGTGAAACAGTAGCCTGGTGACCCCGAGAAACCTGTTTTGCCTCCGAGGGAACTGGTCTCATGGTGTCTGGGCCTGTGGGTGAGCAGTGTCATTGAAAATAAGGTATCTTCCCTCCTGGGTGGGTTTGATGTCTCAGCGGAAGGATTTGACAGGATTCTCACACAAGGAAATCAGCTCCGCAACAAAGGACGCTCCTCAGGATCCATCCACAATCATCTAAAGTCACGCAGGACTGGTAAATAATTACTCTATTCCCACATGAGAACTTGAAACAGTCATCTTTCCTCTGCCACAGCCAGAACCAGAGTGGAATAGATCAGCATTGGGCCAAAGGAATAAGGGGAAAGTCTCTGGCATGAAGAACTTCTGAAATCGTGGGAGATAGGAGGACAGAGCAGAGAGCTGTATCAGCAAAAAATGGAAGAGGAACCAGACAGGACTGCTGGGGGCAAGTTAAGTGGGTCTGGCCAATACTGCAGAATTTCTGGGGTGTTATCATCAATAAGTCATGAGTTTCCACCTCATGAACCTACCCAACAGCTCTCAGCTCCTGGGCAATTTCCCCTATGTGCCCGATCTCAATATCCTCCTCCCTTGTGAATTGGGAATGACAGTATTTCCTTGAAGCATTTTTATTAGGACTAAAGGAAAGATGGATGAAGAGCCTAGTGTACGACCCATCATTACGTGCACTGCTACTTAACGTTAGCCTCAACATTCATTTCGACTCTGTCAGTAAATTGCCTTCATTTTATCTGTTTAATTATATAACTATGTTTCATTCCCAAAGATATAGTTTTATTTTCATAGATATTATGTAAATTATAGTCCAAGTCCTGCACAGATAAAGTCATCGGGTGATGAATGGCTATGAGAAATGTCACTTTAAATCCTGTTGTGCAGGAGGAACAGTGCCAGCCCTAGGAGGGATCCACAAAACGTGAGTCAGACTTCTAGCCCTCAGATATCTCCCAGCTGACTAGCGTAGTTCGCATGGAAGCTGATACATACATGGTGCTGACAATGATGCCACCTCCTAGAGTAACTGCAGTTTGGAAACAGAATGTTTTCCCTATTACTGTCACTTTCAAAAGACTAATTAACGAATTGTTTCAACAACATTCAGCAATGCCTTTCCAATTGTATCAGAAACTGTGCTGGATGGTGGATTGACAAAGACCAGCGAAACATGGCCCTTGCCTCAAGGGTGTCCCAATGCAGCAAAGGAAACAGACATGTCCGTTACATCAACAGATACGGTCTAGATGACTACAGTGCGTGCTCAGCGGTGTTCTGGGCTGCTTCACATAAGCCAGTAGGCAAGAGACAAAGATCCCTAAGACCAAGGAGCTTCTATTTGCAGGAGTTACAGTGGGGGGAGTGGGGAGAGAAATAAGCAATAAGCATAGTAAAGAAGTAAATAACAGAGTCTGGTAGGTGATCATTCAGGCTAAGGTAAAACGGATCAGGAATATGGGGTGGGGTGGAAAAGGTGAGTGCACTTGGCCATCTAAAATAGGAGGTGGCAGTGCTTGTAGACCTTCATGAGGATTCAGCATTTGACTCTGACACATGAGCAGAGGAGCGCTAGAAATGAGAATATACAGGGACAATGTCAGTGAAAAGGAGAGACACAGCAGTCAGGGAACTGGAGCTAGGGATCAAAGAAACAGGAGAACTCAAGGAGGGCTGCCTCTTGGAGAGGATGGAGGCACTCACCTGGACTTGACATCCATTGAGCTTTGTGTTCAGACTCTTGGCTGCACAGCTGTGCCATGACTCACAAAATCACCAAAGTAAAAGGCCTGTAGGTCACCCTGTGATTCACTCATTACTCAAAGGGAAAAACTGAAGGCATACTTTTTGCTCCAATCACTTTGTTTTGGGGATGATTCTACTGAATTACCTAGTATAGATGCACTATGAGGCCAATTCTATGATGGAGGGAGTACCCAAGACACACAAAGAAGCAACAAATTGGGGAACACGCGGAGAGTGATTTGAAAGACACAACCTACCCCACCTCCCCACGAGAAAAGATATATGGAGATGCCTCTGTTCACTCATCTTTCTTTTTGTATCACTAATTAACAGGTAAAACAGTAACTGGCCTTTGATCCATGGAGCTTCCGTTACACTCTAATACTCAAACCACATATTTTGAACCCTTCCTGAACACCGAGTTCCAGGCACTGGGCTGAATCAGGGGGAACAAGTATGTTTCAGGTTGGCTCCCGGCCTTTGACTTTCTTACAAACATGCTGGGAAAACATTACAGAGCTCCTTGATCACAGTGATGACAGAACTAAAGTCAAGGGAGTCTGGAAAAGAAAGAAAGAGGGGGGTAACTGAATCCTAGTGTGAGGGGAGGGTGGGCACCCATGGTCAGCCAAGCCTTCCCCGGTGAGTTGAGGTTAATGGGGTATGTAGTTTTAGAGTCCCATTTTACAAATGAGAAATAATATGGCCAGAGATATTCCCTTGCTTCAGGCTGCATAGCTACTTGAGAGCGCCAAACTGAAATTCTAGGTCGTTTGGTTTGTAAAACACCACATTTTCTCTCATTGACTACTACTAAAATCACTTCACCTGACTGTTTCCCTTTACTCTATCCTGAAATCCTCTCAGGTATGCGGTGGTCACTCTCCTGAAAGCTGGTTCCAGCTGTAAATGCTACAAGGCTCTGGGAAGTTCTGTAACAGTCTCCCTCCCAGGTAACAGCTGTTCTGGAAAGGGCCTTTCTCTTAGAATTGTAGACCACCTCTCACTAAGTAAGGTGCTTCCCATGAATGTGGCTGTCACTTTCCAATCTGACCGCTCTTGCCCACTCTAGAAAAAAAAGGCAGAAATATGTATCGGACTTGTTGGTCTCATAGCAGATCCCCTCTGCATTAGTAGATTGCACAGAAGCTATGTTCTCCTGGGTGCCTGGGTCTTCCTGGTAATAGGAAAAAGAAGGAGAAAGAGAAGGAGAGAGAGAGGGAGAGAGAGAGAAAGGAAGGGAGGGAGGGAGGGAGGGAGAACAGAAGACATCTGTACCATCGGAATGGCATGTCCCAGAGAGAGGAAGAGGATTACTTTTGGAGCCACACAGACCAAGGTGTGAATATCAGCTCCTTCCCTTACTGTCTTACTTAAGCACATCTCAGCCTGTTTCTTAATCTGCTGAGGGGCATTTTGATATTCATTGTTCTGGTTTGTTGGCAGTTAAATATTAAGTGTATAAAACCATTCAGACCATCAATAAATCAAAATCAGTGCCTAGGGTGATGACAATACAGAATATCTTCTCTAGTGCATCACTTAATTCCATTTTATGTGTGCAGAAAATATTGAATTTTGAGTTGTCAATTAACATGTCCACGTAACACACTTGATTGGTGGCAGTGAGGTAGGCACTCAGGTGTTCTTTTCACTAGATTGTGCAGGAGAAGAACATCTAGATGGAAAGTATCTTTCTTTGAACCCAGTCACTCTGAGCAAATGAACGCCTTATGTAAGAAGTCAACTCTGAACCTCATCAAAAAATGACACAACAAACTATAGCTCTTGATCAAAATAATCCTTTGACAAGACATGGCGATGCTAGGAGAGCACAGGCTGTAGAGAAACATGAAGACTTGAATTCAAATGTCAACTCCACTCTCAGTCTTCTCTTCTATGAATTGCAAATAGTAACCTCCTCATTAAGATTGAATGGGCTGTTCAGTACGATATAGGGGATCATCACAAGGCTTGCCACACAGACTCTACTTGACAGATATCTCATGTCTTAACCTCATTCCCTTCCTTAAGACTCCAGGGAAAGTTCACTGTCAACCTTTTCAAGTAGAGGTTACATTTCCACTATGAAAAGCACTTTCTCTCTCTCTCTTATTTTGGGTTGGATTTTGTTGGGTGGCAGTTACCAGTTGTGCCAACCAGTTTCTGATGCACAACAAACCATCCAAAATGTAGTGACTTTGAACAACCAGTTGTTTTGTTCACGATTCTACAGGTCAATCATTTCAGCTGGGCTCAGCTGAGAGGTCCTTTTGCTCTTCTTGGAAGGCTTGCTTTTGCATCTGTGGTCAGTGCCCCTGGCTCTGCGGGGGTCTGGATGGTGTATGATGGTCTTACCCGCATTTCTGGTGACTGGTTCACTGTCAGCTGTGGTGGAAGGGAGGCATGGGCCCTGGGTCTCTCATCATCCACTTAACCCACACTTCTTCACATGGTTGTTCTCTTGTGTCAAGACCACGAAGAGAGGGCAAACCCTGGTGTGCAAGCACTTTTCAATTCTCTCCTTGCTTCACTCTTGGTACTGTTCCACTGGACAAAGCAAATCCCATCTCCAAGGCCAAGGGCAATGTGGGAGGAGATACAGGCAGATATGTACAAAATATATTTGTTACTGTAACAGTCTACTGTTACGGTAGCTTGTGAAATAACCCTGTTCATCATTAGAGAAATCTTAACTGTGGGTGAACTAGACAGTGGAATGCTACTCTCTTAAAAAGGATTTTTACATTTCTATACAAAAAGTCATACCTATCTTGCCTCATGATCAGTCTAATAGGTGAATCATAAAATTATTTTACAAAATTCTGCTGAAAAAGATCAGTTTGAGATTTTCCCAGCATTGTACCATACCTGTAAATTGCGGATCCCCTTATCCAGAAATGTGCCATGACTTTGCCAGTAGGAATCCAGCCTGCACCTCGTTCCATATCATAATGTTGCTATTCCTCTCCCTTCCAAAAAAAAATATGCCCCAACTGACACCTATTGCATAGGCATCCTATATGAAGTGATAGACGAGACTAGGAAGCAGCCCCTCTGGTAAGACTAGGAGAAAATACATGCTAACTCTAGTCTTGTGAGGTGGTTGGGGCCTGGATGGGCCACCACTCTCCACAGCCCTTTGCCCCACCTCCCAGCCATGCTAGAGTTCCTCTTGATTCATTCAGCCATGTTTCAAAGCTGAGTCCGAGCTCTATCACTTTCTACTACAATGTCCTAACTTTATTGCTCAGGATCCCTTGGTATTTTATTTATTGTGTGGTGGCTGATATGGCTACCACAAAGGCCATCATTTCCCTACCACATTTTCTATGTGATTACTGCTGGCATACATGAAAGCATTAGGGCTTTAAATAGTAATACTTCATTCTACCATGGAAGGGAATTCATTTTTACTCATTTCGTAGGCTTTTCCCAAGAAGATATTCATATCATTTGGAAATAATGAAAATTTTGTCTTCTTTACTAAAACAATGTTTTTTTCTCTTTACAATCTCCTTACACTGGAAAGATCATCTAAAGCAAAAGTTAATGATATTGGTGATAATAGGTTTATTATTTGCCTAGACCTTGACTGTAACGGAATTTTTTCTAGTTGCTTAACATCATTCCTGTATTTGTACGTTAGGCACACTGAGGACTACAGCCTGCTAAAAGCTACGTTACGTTCCTAGTTTGTTTTTAATCATGGGGTGTCACATTCCTTCAAATGTTCTTTGATCGGCACCTGGGTGGCTCAGTCGGTTGAGCCTCTGCCTTCAGCTCAGGTCATGATCCCAGTGTCCTAGGATCAAGCCCCACATCAGGCTCTCTGCTCAGCAGGGAGCCTGCTTCCTCCTCTCTCTCTGCCTGCCTCTCTGCCTACTTGGGATCTCTCTCTCTCTCTCTCTCTCAAACAATTAAATAAAATCTTTGAAAAAAAATGAACCACTTATAAAAGAAAGGAAACAAATGTTCTTTGATCACCCATATACCATTAAAATATGGTCAGTACCAGTATCTCTAGTGGTTGAAGTCATTCTCTTTATGTCTCCATTTTGTCATTTCTTCATATGCAACCCACATATTTTTGTCCTATTAAGCTCTAGATATTGCAGGACTCTGTTGCCACTGGGAACAGGATCATTTTTATGAGCTATTCTGGGTAAAAATGGAGTGTAGCAGACCTTGGGAAGCTGATCTCACTTGTCATTTAAGAATTGGGCTGTCAGGGCACCTGGGTACCTCTAGTCGGTTAAGCATCCCACTCTTGATTTTGGCTCAGGTCATGATC
The DNA here is from genome assembly GCF_922984935.1 of Meles meles. Taxonomy (NCBI): domain Eukaryota; kingdom Metazoa; phylum Chordata; class Mammalia; order Carnivora; family Mustelidae; genus Meles; species Meles meles. The sequence goes on along the minus strand of NC_060087.1, from coordinate 45,125,106 downwards.
TCAAGGTCCCATGGGGCTCTGCACTGGGCATGGCACCTGCTTAAGATTCTTTCTCTCCGTCTCCCTCAGCCCCTCCCCCTCCCACTCACGTGCCCTCCCTCTTCCTCCCTCCATCCTTCCTTCTCTCTCTAGCTCTCTCTCAAAAAAAAAAAAAGTCCTTTGCACTTACATTTCAGATTCCACTTTCCTTTGATAAGGGATTATTTCACTGGAAAAGGGAGTTTTCGTGATCCTGATTGCTTGATGTCAGCAGAGGGTCTGTGGGTAAGAGAGAGACAAAGATGCCTCAGCTGAAGTATGGCAAAAGTTAGGGGACATCAGACGTCTTCTCCATAAGGCTACAGTTAGAGCAGGGAAACAGTAAGAACAAATGAAAAGGTGAGGGAAGGCTTTTGGTTGTTAACTTTTTGGTTATGACGGTCTACGTCTTGGCCAAGAGGACAGCATGACCCAACAGAGAGGTGGTGAAAGAGCACCAAGGGGCCTTGCTGGAATCCCACACCAAGAGCCTCCGTAAACATCAAACTGAAAAATATGAAGGGATTTCTGTAGGCATGTTTTCCAAAACCCGAAGCGGTACCTATCAGTGAGAAAGAGAGAGAAGGGTGAAAGTGTGTGGAGGGTGAAGATTGTTGGGACTTCCGAGAAGGTGAGTTGGGGTGGTTCTGCATCTGTTAGGTGACTAGGACTCCAAGGGCCAGGGATGAAACAAGTAGGCAAGAAGTTTACTGTCAGGAAACTGAGGAACAGAGGTTAGGTTAAGAGGGCCATAGGACCTGTTCAAGAAAAGTGTTAAGTTATGGGCTGTGCCAACATGCCCGGCAAGGCCAAGAACCTGCCACCCTGAATCAAGGAAACCTCATTTAAAATGGAGTCAGGTGGCTAGCAGGAGGAACCTCTCACGCCCTACCACTGCGGCCAGCTGCAGACCCCCACAAGGACAAACAGTTCCTGGCATTCCCAGCAGGAAGCAGCTTCCTTTCCTACTCCAGCGGGAGGAAGGAGGAATTTCCCCTCGCCCAGCAACAAGCCCAGCCAATGGGAAATACTACAACGGGGCCAATGAGGAAAACGTCAGCACCTGCAACTGTGGCTTTTCTGCAATGGACTTTCCCTTCCCAGCAGTCCCTCCTAACTGCCTCCTTTTCCCTAGAGAAGAGGGGTCCTCGTGTCTGAGCTCCAGACGGGCCTCTGAGGTGCCATAGTTTGCCTGTCCCCAATTGCAGTTCCTCTGCTACACCCAAATAAACCCATTTTGCTGATAAACTATAACCGGCTGTTCTACCTTTCAGGTGGACAGACGTGTTGAAGAACTAAAAGGGTATGATATGACTCAGCAAAGAGTAGGTACTGTTTTGCCAAGAATAGCGAGGATCATTTTGATAACACCAGGCCCTCCTAAATCATAAGGCGGTAGCATTCCTTATGGGCAATGATGATGCCCTTGGCCTTATGGTCTGTTAAACAAGTGTATGCGTTTCATGCAACCTGCCGGGAAGGGTGAGGAAAAAGGTCTGGCCTCGCCACAGCCAACTTCAACTCAAAGGCCCACGTGGAAGCGACCTTGGCCCCGTCACAACGCGGGAACTGAACTCCCAGGGGAAAGAGATTTCCAGCCTGGGAGGTGCGAGGCGCCTGCGCAGTGGGCCCGAGGCGCCGCGCGCGCGGCCAGAACCACAAGACCCCCGCCCCCGCCCCTCTTCCTCCAACATGAACGCGCACGTGAATGGGGACGCGGACGCGCACGCGAATGCGCCTCACCTCGCTCAACCCCTGCCTGGCGGCTGAGGAGGGAGGGTGGCGCGCGCCGGAGACGCGGGTGGGCTGTGTGCGGAGTGTCGGACCCGCTGGCGGCGGCGCGGGGGCGGGGCGGCGGCGCGGGGGCGGGCGCGGGGGCGGCGGCGGCTGGTCCAGTCAGACGGCTGCGTTCGGGACCCTCAGGCCCGCACAAGGAAGGACCAGACTGACGTACTTCGCCGGCCCCCGCCTCATCTCCCCCGGGGCTTCCTGGGCTCCCCCAGCTCACTCCTGCAGCGCCTTCTCTCCCCACCGCTCTTCTCGGCCCTTTCTCTCCCAGGCATCCCAGGCGGCGGCGGCGGCGGCGGCGGCGGCGACCCCAGCAGCAGCAGCTAGCGACGGGAGCTGGCGGCCGAGAGGATGAAGTGTAAGCCGAACCAGACGCGCACCTACGACCCGGAGGGGTTCAAGAAGCGGGCGGCGTGCCTTTGCTTCCGGAGCGAGCTCGAGGACGAGGTGCTGTTAGTGAGTAGCAGTCGGTACCCGGACCGCTGGATCGTGCCGGGCGGGGGCATGGAGCCCGAGGAGGAGCCGGGCGGTGCGGCAGTCCGAGAGGTGTACGAAGAGGCGGGAGTCAAGGGGAAGTTAGGCCGGCTCCTGGGCATTTTCGAACAGAACCAAGACCCTAAGCACAGAACGTACGTGTACGTACTGACTGTCACTGAGATTCTGGAGGATTGGGAAGATTCGGTTAGCATTGGGAGGAAGCGAGAGTGGTTCAAAATCGAAGATGCGATCAAGGTTCTCCAGTGCCACAAGCCCGTGCATGCCGAATATCTGGAAAAACTAAAGCTGGGCGGCTCCCCGACCAATGGAAACTCCGTGGCCGGGTCCCTGCCACAGAGCGATCCCTAGTATGTACCGCTCCTGCACAGACTTCTGCTTTCCGCCTACCTTAGAATAAATAGTGCCCGGAGCACCTCTCATTCCTTGTGCGGTCTCATGGGGAGGCGGGGGGCTTCTTTTGTTTCCTTGGCTGTCCTCCGAATCACGCTTGCAAACCGTCTCCGTTGCCAGGCGCTGTTTTCCGACAATTTGCACGTTTTTCAGATGCTTTGAAAATCGCTGCTTGGTAGCACTGTAACAGATTTCGGTAATCCTAAACCATGTGGGTTTTTTTTTTTTGTTTTGTTTTGTTTTTAGAGTGCCTTAACTGCTTGCCCATCTTTTAGCGTGTGTTTTTGTGTAGGTGGGTACACTTTGTAGTTTCTTTTATTACATTGCACACACACGTGTGTGTGTGTACGTGTGCGTTTTTGGTACTAATTTTGTGGTTTGTTTTATAGTGAACGCCTTTAAAATCTGAACATCTTGCCTGTGTGGCGTCTTTAATTTTTTTCCCCTTGCTTTCTCTTTCATTGCATTAGCCCTTGCTAGCAAGCTCTTCGGTGATGGAAATTGGTTTAAAGATCGATATATATATATATATATATATATTTATTTTAAAAATATTTAAGACATTTTACATCTTGTGGTTTTTCCGCACTGGCAATAATTTTTTGTTCAGTAATCTAATTTGCCGTTTTCAGAAGTTTCTTTACTCGTATGTACACGATTGGATTTTCAAAAAATTTTCACTAGCGGTATTTCGTTGCTCCTTATTTGAAATGGCCATTTCCCATATGTGTGGCGTCTTTAATTTTTTTTCCCTTGCTTTCTCTTTCATTGCATTAGCCCTTGCTAGCAAGCTCTTCGGTGATGGAAATTGGTTTAAAGATCGAGATATATATATATATTTATTTTAAAAATATTTAAGACATTTTACATCTTGTGGTTTTTCCGCACTGGTAATAATTTTTTGTTCAGTAATCTAATTTGCCGTTTTCAGAAGTTTCTTTACTCGTATGTACACGATTGGATTTTCAAAAAATTTTCACTAGCGGTATTTTGTTGCTCCTTATTTGAAATGGCCATTTCCCATATAGCCCGAAGGTAATTAAACAAAGTATTACTTTATACAGTGAATATATTCTTGGGTAAGTATTGTTAGCTGGACACATCCCACTATGTACTACTATCATGAAAACTATTCATAGAGTGTGATTTAGTATGTTCAACTTCCAACTCCATAGCCCCTTCCTTAATACCCTAAAACAACCATGGTTCTCTGAATGTAAAGTAGTTCTTGAAGGAACATTAAATTTTATATATTTGAATGTAGTGACATTTAGTTAATCTACCTACCAGTAACCATAGGAATGGAATTTGTATGGTGATGAGATCCCAATCCAGTGTGGTACCTGTCTTGATATTCAGCTTTTACAGACTTCTTAAACTGGCAGGACGAGTGAACTATCTGTCTTAAATATTTAGGATAACCGTTTTGTGTCATGGGACAGACTTTTTTTTTTTTATTAAAAGCTCTTGCATTTGCATCAACACTTGTTTAAAATCAGGAGTCTTTTCTAAAATGCATCGCTCTGCCTTCTCATGCTACGTTTATTCCCCTAGCCATGTCAGCAGTTAAGCAGAAGAAAAACCTACTTTGTTAAGAGCGTATTAGGGGTGGAAAGTTAATGCCATATGTAACACCTAAATATTTTTAAAACATTGCAGTTGCAATTAATGAGTATAAAGTAGAAAATCATGGTTATTTAAAAACATTTGTTATTCAAAGTAACCTGTTTTTAAACACAGTTACTGCTAAACATTTGTTACCTTTTCTTAAGCTTTATTATTTTACTGTTTTTTAACATACATACAGAGCAGTGCACAAATATTAACTGTACAGCTTAATCAATTTTTACATACAGAATATATGTATGTAACCAGAATCCAGATCAGGAAATTAACATTACCTGTAACTCAAAAGCCATTGCATTTCTCTTCCTAATCAGTACTCTGCCTTTTTATCTTTTAAGACTATTGAATAGTTCTGTTTTTGAACTTTATAGGTTGACTTTTAGAATGTATACATTTTGGGGCTGCCCTGCCCCCTTGTGTTCTTTATTTCACTCTTCAAAATACTCAAATATTTTTCTCCATTTGAGTTCGCATTGTTATTCTACAAATTATTAATACATTTATACGATTGCTGTTAAAAAGTGGGTTTTGTTGAATTTTCTAAAGAAATTTGGTGCCACTATTTTGGAAACAAACTTTGTTACAAACTTAAGCACTGATAAAGTACAGGTTTCAATTCACAAAACATTTTCTGTAATAATGCTATCAAAGTAAACTAAAAAATGAGTGGGTTTTTAAAACCAGTGGCAACTTCATCATCTGAATTATATAGTTTGATCAGATATGGTTATTTAATGTTTTTCTGTTCTCTCTTAAGAAGTGATCTGTATTGAATATCTGTTTAAGCACATTTAATTACAGTCTCACATCGACCCAAAGATATCTTTCCCCAATAACCTAGTTATTTTAGAAGATTCTTAAATTCTGCCTTAACAGAGCAGATATATTAGGTTTTTATTTTAAAGATATTTTTGTTGATAGATATCCCTTCCATCTGAAATGCTGCCACAAATATTTTGGAGACTTAACTTTTGCTTGTTATTCTTGGAGGTGATACTGCATCATTTTATTTGGTTCTTAAGTATCTAACAAAGGCAAAGATGTACAGTATTCATATTAACCTATTATTAAGAATGATTAGCCTATAAATATGTTGTGGGCTTTTCCCCTTCTTTTTTTGACAGAAACATTTAGATTAAGTCATGATATTTTTCAGGACTGACTGTCAGGTTCATTTAAGTAGTTTTTGTGAAATATTCTCTAGAGCTTAGCCTTGTCAGAATAGTTAAAAGTTCCAAGGAGATTCTTTTTTTCTCTTTAAGACCAAGAGTTTCGGGCCAAAACAGGTAACCAGAAATAGTATATAGAAAATTTCTATCACCTCAGCACTCCAAAGATCGATGCACAGTTGCGATTTTTTTCCTTCTAAGATTGTTAAAAAGGCACCTGTACGTTATTTGTTTGGTTTTTCAGCTCTCCCTTCGATAAAAAAAGGACAAGGAGTGCTCTCCACAGATAATTAAGATTTGCAGACATGCATCAGAAATTTACTTTCTGCATGTTTTATAAACAGCTTACATTTTCAGCCGATCAAATAGTTTATTCTTATTAAGATATAAAGAGAAAACATTGGGGGTTAATATAGATACATAGGTAAACTCTAAATAATTGATGCTGTGCCTATAAAGTATATTTTTTTCAAGAAATGATGTGTGTATACACATGCACACATGGTGTATTTGGCTGAGCAAGGGTTTTTATTTCCAGGTGTCCCATGTGGGAGAGCTACCAGGCACTACCAGGGTTTTATCAATATTTTCCTGGTAGTTGTCGCCTGATAAACTATTACACTGTATTTAGCAGATTTTAAATGTTCATGGACAAACAGCACTATGAGAACTGGAAAAGTCACTATGATAACAGAAGTAAAAGATGACATTTTTATGAGACAGAGTTTGGTGTGATAGAAACTATAGTTGGGGTTTTGAAGTCAGACAGATTTAGGTTGAAAACTGGCTCCAGTTTTGCTCACACTAACTTCAGCCAGGTTATGTAACTTCAGATAGTTAGATTTTTTTTAAATATGAAATTTGAGATAATAAAAATAGATACTTTATAACCTCCAATGAGAAGTCTTCTCTGACCACTGGGTTAAGATACTTTGTTCTGCATGTGTCACAGTTCTCACAATTTACTGTACTTATTTGCATGGTTGTGTGGCTAGACCACAGACTCTGTGATGGGTGGGGACTAGCCTGAATTATTTCCATAAGCCTAGACTCCAGAAGGTGTAATTTAGAATTTTTTATGTCTTACATGACCAGCCTATCCTTTTTTTGCAAAACTTGTAGTAACACTGCTTTCCTGACTCTTTCATTTTCTAATATAACCTGTAACTCCCTCAGCTGCTGATCCAGTCTTAAATTGCATCTGCATTAGATAATTCCATGAAGGCTTTCCAAATACAAAGTGAATGATGCAGATAATAGGCCTTTTGTAGATTTGTCAGTTGGAGGAATTGTTAAATTAGTATATAAGCCTGCTAATTATATGTTTGTTTTTCCAGATAAACAGCAAAGATTTTCAAGATTGCTGTAAAAGAGTCTTTGATATGAATCATTGATCAATGGAATTTTCAAGTGGAGGTGAGCAATTCCATGTTTCCAAGGAGACAGCTCACCTGACTTTCCTTCAACATCTTGGGACATTCCTCACCTGTCTATTCCACTGACTCCTCTTGCCCTGGTTGTTACTGTTGTACATGAACAGACTCTTACTTTAACACCTATAGCCTTTTGTTATGCTTTTTTGATGTGTCTGCCTTGGCCGTTAGACTGTGATATCCTTGAGAGCAAGGACCATGTTTCTTTACTCTTTGCATATTCTGTATATGAAACACCACTGGAAATATGAATGACATCCCTGAAGGTTCTTTGATTCGATTTCTATTTTGTAATCACCATGTGGCAAAACATTCCCATTTCAATCTGATGCTAGTAGAATATATGCTGTCTAGGCACCATGTATGTGGCTTTTCTGTATCAGGTGTTTTTGAAGGCAGTTGTAAGATGTTCAAGATGAGAATTATTATTCATATTTCTATGTCATACCACACAGTGGCTAACACCATTTTGAGATTACCCCAATACATAGGGCAATATTTTGTAGAATCAGTCCTTTGTGTAACAACTTCAGTATTTTTGTACTGTTGTTACTTTGCTGAAATTCTATTCAAAAATATCACTTGCTATAAAACTAACTATAAAATAAATACAATGAACACAAGATAGTATTGTGGATTTTTATAAAAATAAATTTTAAGATGATTTACAAATGATGTATTTAATGCCTTTGCAGTGCCCGAAGCACTTCTTTCATGTAATCTTAACTTCCCTTTGAAGAAGATTGTTTTTCTCTAGTACAGTATACTGTATTATTTGATGCCAGAGCCAGCAAAAACTGCAGTACAGGCAGTTTCCAAAGTTAATTACACCACTTACTTTGCCTAGGTTTCTTTTGCGTCTCTTACTGATTCAGTTTCCACTTTTCAACCCCTTTTCCAACACACTCAGCTGACTTCTCATTCCACCTGGTTTCTGCATGTGAGAATGTGAAGGACTGAGAGACAGCTAAATTGTCACTTAGAAAAGGCATTGAAGGAAAAAAACTTCCGTGAGTGGGGAAGAGATGACTTGGGTCAGCTGTCTCCAGGAGAACAACTTCAAGAAAATGACAAAGATGTTTAGAGATAATTTTATGGAGTCTTGCCATGGGGTTTGTAATGTCAGCACTCTTACCCAGCTTCATACAAAGGCCTCAGAGTGGCTTTAATACAGTAGTTTTGTTTCCTTTGCATTTATAAAAGCAATTGCATCAGAAAAAACGTGAGTTCCATTTTAGGTGTTACACCCTTCCTCATGGTACCAGTCAAATATAGTAACTGTTGTATCAATCCTTACAGAATTTGAAATAACACATCTCGCAGTTTATTGGGTTTTTTAAGATGTGATATGGTACTGTGGTTATGTTTTTTGAAATCCTTATCTTCTAGAGAAATGTACTGTTAATTTTACAGATGAAGTGATATGCTACTGGTATTTGCTTCAAAATAATCTGAGGGTGGGGTAGGTGAGCATACAGATGAAATAAGATTGGTGATAAACTGATCATTTCTGAAGCCATGTGACAGATACTTGGGAGTTCATTATACTATTCTCTATACTTTTGTATATATTTGAAATTTTCCATAATAAAAATTGAAAAATAATTCATTGTTTATTTGTAGACCCTTGCTGTTCCCAAAACTTAAGTAGGGAAGGCTGATTAGAAGACAAATCTAGACAGACACACACACCCCTCCTCTCCAAAACCCCAGGTTTTGTTCCTGAGCTAAACATACTAGCAGACTTGCTCTTCCCTTAATGTGAATTATTTCCTTGAAAGTCTGTCAATTTCACATGCGAAAAGACTTTAGCCTCATCAGCATGCCAAATGTGATCAGCAAACTTTGAACCCCAATGGTGGACATAAGCTTAGGTTCCAGATGAGACAGCACTCCCATTCTACAATGTATCTTTAAAAAAATTAAATTTTTTTCTGATTAGAAAATCAATTTTCCTTAATTTCAGAAAATTCGGAAAATTCCCTCCAAGGTAAATGAATAAAAAAAAATCACACATGATCCCCCTACTCAGAATAGCTATATTTGAAAAATATATATGTATATCTATATATATCCCAGCGTTTTTCTTTTCAAATGTAACTATATGTTACCCAAGCAGATGGCACAAGTGAGCCCCCTTCCACCAGAATATTTTCAAAAATCCAGGACCCCTTTTATTACAAGGCATACACCACATAGGTAACTTGTTCTTCAGAATTTTTTAGGCTAATGCTCAGGGCCATTATGGAATTTTTGCCACTTCTGTGCTGCACAAGTACAGCAGACATAGGACAAAGCTTGGGTCTGAAATCTAGGCCATGCCTTGTACTCACTAATTCCTGATGCAGGACAGAATAACCCTGTTTTGTTTTTGGTTTTTTGTTTCCTAATTCCATCACAAATATTCTACTCAAGAAGCTGGTGGGAGGGGTGCCTGGGTGGCTCAGTGGGTTAAAGAAGCTGGTGGGAGTGCGGGGCATCGATTCAGAGGAGGTGCCCCTTTAATAAATCACACAGTTGAAATATATTAGCTAAAAGTAGGCCTGCTAGTATCTTGTTTTTTAGAAAGTTCCTTCTGTCTTCTCTGGATCCTCAGCAAGCTACCGTATCACTATCTCTCTAGTGTCTGATCCTCATTAAGTTGTTGCTCCTCTGGGCACAGTGGTTTTCAACTGGTAAGCAAGGATACCACTACTCTGCACTTGGAATGGAATCCTGTTCTCCTTCTACATTTTTACTCCAGAATGTGCCTTCATGTTTCCCTAATTTCCTACAACACACAAGAGATCAGAATATAACTTTTAATAAGATTTTACTGAAGATTACCAGGTTATATGAGGCAAATATAATACAAAACACAATTCAAAACTATTTCACAGGTCATATATTTTCTAGGTTCCAATGCTAAACTGGTTCCCTAGCACAGGCTGACTCCAAATGACCTAGGAACATCCTTCCATTCCCTATTCCCCACCACTACTCACAGCTGAGAGTACAGTTTCAAATCTTGTACAAAGCAATTCCCATACCCATGGAGAAGAGAAAGCTTTTCCTGCAACTCAATCTCCAAACAGTACTTAAGGTATCTCAAATTCATAGTCCCAGAATCAAAGATGTGAGCCTGAAATTAATGGATCTAAGGTCTAGAATGTGATGTGTTGGGGGTGGAAATTCAGTTTTATATTATTCCAAAGCTCATGCTCTATATTAAGATGAACAGGACTGAAAATATAGTGAATTTCGTGCTCCAACTTTTTCTGGATGGTAAATATGGGGAACGAAAAAGCCCACCCATAGTGCAAGAAGACTTAACACCTTTCCCTGTGTAAGCCTACACAGCAGTATGAAGAAGCAGGCCAGGACCTCTGGAAGTTTAGATTTATTTGGGGCCAGTGCAGAGGGTATAGAGGGCTTAGGACAGGATTCATAACAATTCTCTTTTCCTTTTGTCTACCCACTGAAACTTAAGATCTTGTTGGCTATTAAAAAGACATAAATAGATTGCAGAATCATTCTTAGTACATGTATCCTCCATCTTTTTCAAAAGTTCAGATTAGGTCCCTTCTCTTCATTGGTAGAGTAGTCCTCCCATTACCCATTGTTCTGCTTTCTAAAGTTTTATTTACCCACAGTCAACCATGTTCCAGGAACAGATGACCATTTTGACCTATCATCAGGTCAATAGTAGCCTAATGCTATATCACAATGCCTGCATAAGTCACCTGACTTTATCTCTTCATGTAGGCATTTTATCATTTCACATCATCACAAGAAGTGTGAGTACAGTACAATAAGATATTTTGATGGACCACATTCACATGTTATTATAGTATATTGTTATAATTCTTGTATTTTAATACCAGTTCATCTCTTACTGTGCCTAATTTATAAATTAAACTTAATCATGTACATATATGTATAGGAAAAACAGTATTGTAGGGTTTGGTACTATGCATGGTTTCAGGCATCCACTTGGGGGTCTTGGAACATATCCCCTGTGGGTAAGGAGGGATTACTGTACCTATTTTCGCTAAACGAAGGAAATCTTAGAATTCTTGCTTTTGCCAAAAAAGAAAAAAAAAAACAATAATAGTGTTCAATGTTGTTTTGCAGCAATCCCTTATAGGGCAGTGTGCACCCCAGCAAAGAGAGTGGCCCCCACCAAGTTCTTTCCCCGGGAACTATACTCTGTATTTCTACATCAAGCCATGATATCGTTGAACTGTGTCTGTAAGCATCTGTAATTTATTTCCCTTGCATTTATTAGATTAGCAAGATGTGTCTTAAGGTATCAGAAAAACCTAAGAGAAGTTATTTTTTGGGTCTGGGAACACTCAAAAATTTTCCCATATAAATTAATAGTAATTGTTTTTCTACTCTCTGCCAGCTTATGAAAGGTTTCATAGGAATGCTCTACTTTCAGATAGTGGGGAAAACTTGTATATTGTACCAGCAATGGCATCTGCCTCCCTAATGGACATTTTAGGAATTAGCCCAACCCTGGGTGTATTCTATTTAGATCAAAGAAACCTTTCCCAGGAACACCCTGCTACCCAAGAACACCCCACTGTCCAAGTCTATTTAGAATTACCTTTTTCTAATCCTGAATTAAGTATTAATATGTTCTATATAGGAAGAAAGATTCTCTATCATGTTCCAATCAGTAAAATTTTTAGTTCAAGTTATGTTTTTTTTTTCATCTAATCTGGTAGATAAGTAGGAAATTATTTGCATTTATCTATTACCTCGATCCATACTACTGAGCTTTAGCTGTGATAAACCAAACTATTCAGAACTATTAGAAATTTAGGCCAAGAATTCTGTTACTTCTAGAGGTACATGAATTGGGCAAATCAGACATGGCCCCGGTCTTCATGGAGCTCTCACTCTATTGGGGAGATAGGAAATAAAACAAGAAATCCCAACAAAATTGCCAAGTGTTTTTTATGATAGTGGGAATTCAGTGGGCTCTGCCAGCACATAGTGGGGAACTAACCTAGTTTAGTTGGGTTGGGGGAAGATTCTCAGAGGAAATGCCATGTAACATGACACCAGAAGGATTGATAGGACTTAACTAGGAGAAATAATTGAGGTGGGGGTGTTCCAGAAAGAGGAAAGAGCAGATATGAGGTCCTGGAAGCTAGAAAAAATACGGTGTTTTTAGGAATAGGAACTTGCTCAACATATCTAGAATATAATCTGAAAGTGCAGAGAAGAAGAAAGGATCTTCTAGCGATGAAGCCAGTGGGGCAAGGAAAAGCCAGATTATAGAGGGTCTGATACAACTTGTTCAGGTATTTGGGAGAGGAGTCATGACATCAATTTGTCTGAAAAGTAGAAAATTATTTGAAAGGGAGAGGAGGTTGTGGTGATAGTCCAGTTGAGAAATGACAGTGACCTGAAAGGGTGTTGATAGAAGTGAATATATTTTAGAAATATATAGGGCTTGTAGGGGCATAAGGTGATTAATTGGATGTTGGAAATGAAAGAGAGGTGGGTATCTTTGATATATCTCACTGGAGCAACAGAGTTGATGATACCATTCCCTGGGACTGAGAAGATGATGAGATTAATGTTATAACTTAGTTTCTGGTAACCAAAGGATATTAACTTGGAGATGTCCAAAAGGCCAGAGATACACACTGATGCTGCTTAGAAAAGAAGAATGAGCAGGAGGTGGAGGTTTTGGAGTCATCAGTAGATGGGAAGTAGATGAAGAGGTAGGTATAAAAAAAGTCATCTGGGAGAGACTAGAGAGAGGACAATGAAGATCTCCCTGGAGTATCAACATTTAAGGATGGGTACAGGACTTCCAAAATGGTTGTGTGAGGATCTTGGTAGACCCATCCCCCTATGAAATACCATTTAATTGGTGACAATTATACACACACACATTTAAAGTCCCTGGAAATCATCATATCACACACATCAAGTGAGTAAATGTTTGTTCAAGAAAAAATACTAAATCTCTATAAAAATCGTGAGAATCGGTGGCATTTCAGCAATGCCATCTCCCCCAGCTCCATGTAACAAGCTCTACTCGAGATATGGATGTTCCCAATAAGATAGGGGCTCTCTATCCCTCCAGCTGTTAGTCTAGGGCTATGCCTTCTCCCCAGGAGGATAAGGCCACCAGTGTCTCCATTCCCCTGCAGGCCCATGTTGCAGAAGTGCTATTCCAAGCAAGCCTGGGCTAGAGGACTAACTCCCAATTACAGAGTGAGGTCTCAGTCTTAGGCATGACAGGCCAAGAATAGTGGGATTCCACTCTCCTCTATCTCAGCACCTTTGTAGGGCAAGGTTTCTACATGGAGACAGGCAAACTGAAATAACCAGGGACTACCTTCTTCCAGTGGTACTTACTGCAGGAGAAGTGGCCTCTAATACACACCCTCTGTTCTAGTACAGTTGTCTGGAGTTTCTGCCCAGGTGGAGAGGCAGGCCATGAGAAATAAACAGAGCACCTTTGCTTGCAGGGACTGAATTTATTTGGAAAAGAGCCTAGAAAAATTAATGCCCAAGAGCATCATTGAAAACAATGGGAATCTTAATGGTGAGGAATTAAGAGGGGCCTGGTAGTTCCAGGATACTAGTAGCAACAAGGGAACAATACTATAAAAAAAACTAGCATACATCTAAAGACCACTCTAGCAAAGAACAACAAAATGTTCATTCCTGTCAAGTAGATGGAACCTTCTCCAAAAGAGACCATAATCCTAGGCTATAAACATGCCTAAATGGATTTTAAAAGATTGAAATTAAGAAAATTATGTTCTCTAACCAAAATGGAATTAACTTAGAAATCAACAATAAAAATGTGGGAAACTTATGAATATGTGGCAATTGGGCAATACATTCCTAAATAACTAATGTGTCAAAGAAAAAGTTCACAATGGAAATTAGAAAAAACTCCAAGATAGATATAATCAAAACACCAAAATTTGAGATGCAACTAAAGCAGAACCTAAAGGACAATTCATAATTATAAGTTCCTATAAAAAGAAGGCCAAAGGAAACACAAAGCAAGCAATAAAGAAGGTGATATATGGGGTTCCTGGCTGGCTCAGTTGGTAGAGCAGATTATTATCTCAGGGTTGTGAGTTCAAGCCCAACACTGGGTGTAGGGATTACTTTATTTTTTTTAAAGAAGAATAGAATGAAAATTAAAATGAAAAATTATAAAAACAATAGAAAAAGTTGACTCTTTAAAATGAACAACAATCTGGGGTGCCTGGGTGGCTCAGTTGGTTGAGCATCTAACTCTTTGTTTTGGCTCAGGTCATGATCTGATGGTGAAATCGAGACCCACATCAGGCTCCACACTCAGCGTGGAATCTGCTTGAGAGTCTCTGCCTCTCCCCCTCCTTCTGCCCCTCCCCTTCTCACTATCTCTCTGTCTCTCAAATAAATAAATAAAATCTTCAAAATAAAATAAAATGATCAACAATCTGCTTTGTTTCTTAAATTCCACATGTGAGTGAAATCATGTGGTATTTGTCTTTCTCTGACTTCTTTCACTTAACATAATACTCTCTAGCTCCATCCATACCATTGCAAATGACAAGATTTCATTCTTTTTTATGGCTGAGTAATGTTCTATTGTGTATATATATATATATACCACATCTTTTGTTTTTCTTTTTAAAGATTTTACTTTTATTTTTTGACAGACAGATCACAGTAGGCAGAGAGAGAGGGGGAAGCAGGCTCCCTGCTGAGCAGAGAGCCCAACATGGAGCTCAATCCCAGGACCCTGAGATCATGACCTGAGCCGAAGGCAGAGGCTTTAACCCCCTGAGCCATCCAGGCGCCCCTACCATATCTTTTTTAAAAAATATTTTATTTATTTGACAGGAGAGAAATCACAACTAGCCAGAGAGGCAGGCAGAGAGGAGGAAGCAGGCTCCCCACGGAGCAGAGAGCCCGATGTGGGGCTCGATCCCAGGACCCTGGGATCATGACCTGAGCCGAAGGGAGAGGCTTTAACCCACTGAGCCACCCAGATGCCCCCCTACCATATCTTTTTTATCCATTCATCAGTTGATGGATACTTGGGTTGTTTCCATAATTTGACTGTTGTACGTAATGCTCCTATAAACATCAAGGTACATGTATCCCTTTGAATTAGTATTTTTGTATTCTTTGGGTAAATACCTAGTAATGTAATTGCTGGATAATAGGGTAGTTCCACTTTTTTTTTGGAACCTCCATGCCATTTTTTAGAGTGGCTCACCAGTTTGCATTCCCACCAACTGTACGTGAGGGTTCCCTTTCCTCCACATCCTTGCCAACAGCTGTTGTTTCTTATGTTGTTGATTTTAGCCATTCTGATAGGTGTGAGGTGGTATCTCATTGTAGTTTTGATTTGCATTTTCCTGACGATGAGTGATATTGAGTATCTTTTCATGTGTCTGTTGGCCATCTGGATGTCTGCTCTGGAAACATATCTATTCATCTCCTTTGCCCACTTTTTAATTGGATTATTCATTTTAGGGGTGTTGAGTTTTAGAAGTTATTTATATATTTTGGATACTAATCCTTTATCAAGTATGTCCTTTGCAAATATCTTCTCCCACCCCATAGGTTGCCTTTTAGTTCTGTTGATTGTTTCCTTTGTTCTGCAAAAGCTTTTTATTTTAATGAAATCCCAAATGTTCATTTTTGCTTTTGTATACCTTGCTTCAGGAGACATATGTAGTAAGCAGTTGCTACAGCTGATGTCAAAGAGGTTACTGCCTCTGTTCTTCTCTAGGATTTTGATGGTTTCCTGTCTCACATTTAGGTCTTTACTCCATTTTGAATTAATTTTTGTGTTTGGTATAAGAAAGTGGTTCAGTTTCATTCTTTTACATGTTGCTGTCCAGTTTTCCCAACACCATTTGTTGAAGAGACTGTACTTTTCTCATTGCACAATCTTTCCTACCTTATTGAAGTTAAATTGGCTATACAGTTGTGGGTTCATTTCGGGGTTTTCTGTTCTGTTTCAATGATCTATGTGTCTGGTTTTTGTTGTTGTTTTTGTTTTTGTTTTGTTTTTTGCCAGCACCGTACTATCTTGATCACTACAGCTTTGTAATATAACTTGAAGTCCAGAATTGTGATTCCTCCTGTTTTGCTTTTCTTTTTCAAGGTTGCTTCAGCTGTTTGAGATCTTGTGGTTCCATACAAACTTTAGGATGGTTTGTTCTAGCTCTGTGAGATGCTGTAGGCATATTGATAGGGATTGCATTAAAAGTGTAGATGTCTTTGGGTAGTATAGACATTTTAACAATATTTGTTCTAATCCATGAACATGGAACGTCTTTCCATTTCTTTATGTCATCTTCAGTTTCTTCATAAATGTTTTATGGTTCTCAAGAGTATAGGTCTTTCACCTCTTCAGTTAAGTGTATTCCTAAGTATCTTATTTTTTTGTGTGTGCGGTTGTAAATGGGATTGATTCCTTGATTTCTCTTTCTGCTGCTACATTATTGGTGTATAGAAATGTAACAGATTTCTGTGCATTGATTTTATGTCCTATGACTGAATTCATGTTATGAGTTATAGCAATTTTTGGTGTAGTCTTTGGTGTTTTCTATATATAGTAGTATCATGTCATCTTCAAGGAGTGAAAGTTTTACTTCTTCCTTTCTGCTTTGGATGCCTTTTATTTCTTTTTTTTTAAAGATTTTATTTATTTATTTGAGAAAGAGAGTGAGCAAGCTAGCATAAGCAAGGAGGGCAGAGGGAGAAGCAGACTCCCCACTGAGTGGGGAGCTGGACGTGGGGCTCGATCCCAGGACTCTGAGATTATGACCTGAGCCAAAGGCAGCCGCTTAACTGACTGAGCCACCCAGGTGCCCCTGGATGCCTTTTATTTATTTACTTATTTATTTAGTCTGATTGCTTTGGCTAGGACTTCTAGTACTATGTTAAATAACAGTGGTGAGAGTGGACATCCCCATCTCATTCCTGACCATAGAGGAAAAGCCTTCAGTTTTTCCCCACTGAGGATGATATTACCTGTGGGTTTTTCATAGCTGGCCTTCATTATGTTGAGGTATGTTCCCTCTAAAACTACTTTGTTGAGGGTCTTTGTCATGAGCGGGTGTTGTACTTTGTCAAATGCTTTTTCTGCATCCATTGAAATGATCATATGGGAGAAAAATTAAAAAAGAGAGAAAAATCAATAAACTCTAGACTAAAGAAAACAAACTAATGGTTACCAGTGGGGAAGTGAGTGGGGGAAATGGGTTAAATAGGTGGTGGGGATTAAGGAGTACACTTGTGATGAGCACTGAGTGGGGAAGTATTGAACCACTATATTGTACAGCTGAAACTGATATTACATTGTATGTAAACTGGAGTTTAAATAAAAACTTGAAAAAATTGAATGATCAATAATCTGTATTGTATCCAGAATATTAAAGATTTATAAATCAATAATAAATAAATTAAATAGTTAAATTAAAATTTTAAAAATAGGCAAAGGATTTAAAAAGACATATCTCCAGGGGCACCTGGGTGGCTCAGTGGGTTATAGCCTCTGCCTTTGGCTCAGATCATGATCTCGGGGTCTGGGATCGAGCCCCGCATCTGGCTCTCTGCTCAGCGGGGAGCCTGCTTCCTTCTCTCTCTCTCTGCCTACTTGTGATCTCTCTCTGCGTCGAATAAATAAATAAAACCTTTTAAAAAAAGACATTTCTCCAAAGAAATATACAAGTGGACAATAAGCACATGAAAAGATGCCCTACATTATTAGTTATTAGGGAAATACAAATCAAAATCACAAAGAGAAACCATATCTCACCCACTAGAATGAGTGTAATCAAAAAGACTAAATATAGGGGCACCTGGGTGGCTCAGTGGGTTAAAGCCTCTGCCTTCAGCTCAGGTCATGATCCCAGGGTCCTGGGATCGAGCCCCGCATCTGGCTCTCTGCTCAGCAGGGAGCCTGCTTACATTCCTCTCTCTCTCTGCCTGCCTCTCTGCCTACTTGTGATTTCTGTCTGTCAAATAAATAAAGATATTTTTTTAAAAATACTAAAAACAAGTGCTGGTGAGGATGTGGAGAAATTGGAGCCCTCATGTGTAAAATTTCACTACCATTTTGGAAAATAGTTTGGCAGTTCTTTAAAATGTTGAACATAGTTACCACATGACCCAACAATTTTGCTAGGTATAATTTAGCAAGATAAATGAAAATATATTATACAGAAGGTTTGTTCATGAATAT
This sequence comes from Meles meles, assembly GCF_922984935.1. Classification (NCBI taxonomy): domain Eukaryota; kingdom Metazoa; phylum Chordata; class Mammalia; order Carnivora; family Mustelidae; genus Meles; species Meles meles. Next base: position 45,106,969 of record NC_060087.1, on the reverse strand, counting down.
TTATAGCAATGTTATTCATAATTGCCAAAAATGAAAACAACTGATGAATGTGTAAATAAAACATAGTATATCTACACAATGAGATATTATTCAGCAATAAAAGGGAAGGAAATATTATATCATTACATTGATGAACAAGAAGCCAGACCTAATACATTATATATGGTGTGATTTCTTTATATGTAATGTCTAGTATGGGCAAATCCGTGTAATCAAAAAGTAGATTAATGGTTGCCATGGCTGAAAGAAAGGAGAATGGAGATTGACCCCAAATATGTATAGGATTTCTTTTTGCCATGAAGAAGATATTCTAAAATTAAATTATGATGATAGTTGCACAACTTTGTAAATGCACTAACAACCATTGAATTATACACTTTAAATGGGTGAGGATTATGTTATGTAATTTATATATTAATAAAACTTACAAATTTTTGGAATAGGCAGAGAGGAGTGCATACAAAGGGATCCTCAAAAAAGGAGTGGTCATCAAAATAATAGGGAAACCTGGAGAAAGTAAAGTCACAGAATCAAGGATATACAACATTTTAAGAAGGGAGTTGTAAGGCATATGGAGTGTTACAATGACAGTGACATAGAAAAGATCGTCAACAAGAACTATCTTAACAGAGTGGTAGGTTGGGAAGGGAGATGACAGTGAGTTGAATGAGTGGCAGATAAAGAATTAGATTCAGTGAGTCTCAATAATTTACTTGAGTAGTTTGACTGTGAAGTAGAAGAAAGAAATGGAATGATAGCTCAAAGGTGATGTCATATGGAAGGAGAGTTTTACTGTATTCAAAGTGACACTTAGATACCCTTATTTGTTGAGAGGAGCCAGTAGAGAGGCAAATCCTGAAGACATAGGAAAATCTGGTAGTCAGTGGAACAAGAGCCTGAGAGAGATGTAGGACTTGTGATGTGAAGCACAGAGAAGGAATTTATCTCAGACTGGGGGAAGACTACCTCTTCTATTGCACCTGGAGGGAAGGAGGAAAGGCAGGATTAGGGTATAAGGAAGGTTGTGTGTTTGTGTTATGAAATTGAAGTATGTTATACTCGAGAGATTTGTTTTCCTTGGAAAGGTAAGTGTCAGAGTCATTTGCTGGGTGTGAGGAGAAAATGCATAAGATAAGTGGTTAGGAGAAAGGGGAGCAGAATTGGTGTAGCTCTATCAAGAAGAGGAAAAAGAACTGACAGAAAACAGAACAAGATTTCTAGGCAGTAGTGAGGGCCCCTGGTGAGGTTAGAAAACACTTGGTGGTGACAAGTGGCTACAGACCTATAGAAACTCTATTTAATGTAATCCTGTTTTTATTTTTTTAATTTCAATTTTTATTTTTAAATTATTTTAATTATTTTATTAACATATAATGTATTATTAGCCCCTGTACCTATTAGGTCTGTGAATCATCAGGCTTACACACTTCATAGCACTCACCATGGCACATATCCTCCCCAATGTCCATCACCCAACCACCCTCTCCCTACCCCCACCCCCCCCAGCAACCCTCAGTTTGTATTGTGAGATTAAGAGTCTCTTATTGTTTGTCTCCCTCCCAATCCCATTTTTTTTTCATTTTTTTCCTTCCCTAACCCCCAAAACCCTGCCCTGCCCCTCAAATTCCTCATATCAGAGAGATCATATGATAATTGTCTTTCTCTGATTGACTTATTTCGCTAAGCATGATACCCTCTAGTTCCATCCATGTCATCACAAATGGCAAGATTTCATTTCTTCTGATGGCTGCATAGTATTCCATTATTTATATATACCACATCTTCTCTATCCATTCATCTGTTGATGGACATTTAGGTTCTTTCCATAGTTTGGCTATTGTGGACATTGCTGCTATAAACATTCGGGTACACATGTCCCTGCAGATCACTACATTTGTATCTTTAAGGGTAAATACCCAGTAGTGCAATTGCTAGGCTGGAGGGTATCTCTATTTTCAATTTTTTGAGGAATCTCCATGCTGTTTTCCAGAGTGGCTGCACCAGCTTGCATTCCCACCAACAGTGTAGGAGGGTTCTCCTTTCTCTGCATCCTCACCAACATCTGTTGTTTGCTGGCTTGTTAATTTTAGCCATTCTGACTGATGTGAGGTGATATCTCATTGTGGTTTTGATTTGTATTTCCCTGATACCCAGTGATGTGGAGCACTTTTTCACGTGTCTGTTGGCCATCTGTATGTCTTCTTTGCAGAAATGTCTGTTCATGTCCTCTGCCCATTTCTTGACTGGATTATTTGTTCTTTGGGTGTTGAGTTTGATAAGTACTTTATAGATTTTTGGATACTAGCCCTTTATCTGATATGTCATTTGCGAATATCTTCTCCCTCTGTCAGTTGTCTTTTGGTTTTGTTGACTGTTTCCTTATAATCCTGTTTTGGATAGAAGAATAAATGAAACAAGATGGGATTGGGAGGGAGACAAACCATAAATGACTCTTAATCTCACAAAACAAACTGGGGGTTGCTGGGGAGAGGTGGGATTGGGAGAGGGGGAGCGGGCTATGGACATTGGGGAGGGGAGGCGAACCATAAGAGACTATGGACTCTGAAAAACAACCTGAGGGTTTTGAAGGGTCAGGGGTGGGAGGTTGGGGGAACAGGTGGTGGGTAATGGGGAGGGCACGTTTTGCATGGAGCACTGGGTGTTGTGCAAAAAGAATGAATACTGTTACGCTGAAAAAATAAATAAAATGGGAAAAAAAAGAAAAACCAAACATTTACTCCTTCTACTCTAAAAACATTACCTCTATTTGAATATATTTTATCTGTTATTTAGATTTTGTACTTTACCTGTTTCTGGAAGCTCAAAATCCACATATTCAAAGTCTGTCTCACAACTAGTCCTAATAGCACTCTGCCAGAGGATAGGACACTTATGTGCCTGGTTCCAAAGGGCAGTAGGATGAAGAGAAAGTCAGACAGGGGGAATATTAAGGGGATTTAAGAAGGAAAAGAGAAGAACAAACTTGGAGATCTCAGGTCTTATCATGACCCTTAGTATGGGGGCCACATCCTCAGCAGGGCAACTCATGGTGCCAATGTACCAAAGCTTCTGTGCAGCTTCTCTGGTCATAGGAAACTGACCCTTGTTGAGGACCACATTTGAAAGATCAGATACCTACCAATTAGTAGTCCTGAGTAAGCCATGCTACTGTCTCTATCAGTCACAGTTTATTGGGTGAGTCAGATAAGTTCTTCAGTGAACTATAGGATTCACAGTGGAATTCCATTTTAAAGATAAAGGAATTCTTTTTTTTAAATTTATTTATCTTTTCAGCGTAACAGTATTCATTGTTTTTGCACAACACCCAGTGCTCCATGCAATACGTGCCCTCCCTATTACCCACCACCTGGTTCCCCCAACCTCCCACCCCTGCCCCTTCAAAACCCTCAGGTTGTTTTTCAGAGTCCAGAGTCTCTTATGGTTCACCTCCCCTTCCAATTTCCCTCAACTTCCTTCTCCTCTCCATCTCCCAATGTCCTCCATGTCATTTGTTATGCTCCACAAATAAGTGAAACCATATGATACTTGACTCTCTCTGCTTGACTTATTTCACTCAGCAAAGATAAAGGAATTCTAAACTATGAAGACATGCCATGCCATTTTTTAAAATCAGGATTTTAGATGAGACTATAATGGCATAATAGCAGCTACTATTTGTTATTTTCATATCCTATGAGATTTTCAAAACTTTAAATTATGTATTTTTTATTTTTTTAGCAAACTTACAGTATGTTTGTACAACATATTGTACAAACATATAGTGCTGTATACCAGGTACTATTTTGTACTACTTAACATATTAAGTAGTTGAATTTTCATAAAAACCTGTGAGGTTGGAACTACTATTTAATATACCATTTTATAGATGAACATATTGGAGGGTTAAAATTTTCTTACTCTCATATAGCAAGTATGATGAAGCAGTGAATTTCGAACCCAGGCAATCTGACCCTAGAGTTTCTATTCTCAACCACTGTGCTATACTATATCTTGTAATGCTTTTTTAAATTATATCAATAATGTTGGGCAAACATACATATTGCCCTTTATATTTCACAAAATATCTCCATGCATATTATGGCATCTAATCCTCACATCATCTCTGAGAAGTATTTTTTTACCCAAAATTTTACATAAGGGGAAACCAAGAATCAGAGAGGGAATTTGACTATAGACGAAGGTCATAAATTGTTGAAAATATACACATGCATGAACATGTGTTTATCATAGTTTTCTTACCAAGGCCAGTGTATTGCATAGAGATAAATAAGAAAGATGGAAAAGAGAGAAAGGATTTAGTTTTAGTTTTTTTTCATTCTATTATACTACTACCAGATACCAAATACCCAAAAGGGGAGGGGGAAATAATTCAAGAGTTACTAGAAGCCACCTTTCTGGAGTGTCATGTGAGGCATGTTTTTAATTGGCCCTTTAAAATTTATACTCACTAAAAAAGGATAATGGTTTAATATATGCTTCTGAGCAGGACTTTTATAACATTCCAAGTCCAGTTTTCATTGATGTGAATAATCAATTGGATGTTCTTTCAGGGGAGGAAATTCTAGGATCATTAAAAACATCCATATTTTATTGTTATTTTATTGCATTTTGAGAAGGCATTAAGTAAGTTAAAATTGTTTTTAAGAGTAAGTGAAACAGAAGGAGATTGAATCAGCAATACAAAACCTCCAAACAAAGAAAAGCGCAGGACCCGATGATGGCTTCAATGGTGAATTCTAATAATTTTAAGAAAAATTAATGCCAATCCTCAAATTCTTCCAAAATATTGAAGAGGAAGTAATATTTCCAAACTCATTTTTATGAGGCTATCATACCAAATCCAGATATGGATACAACAAGAAAAGAAAACTGCCAATCAACATCCCTGACAATTATAATTGCAAAATTTCTCAACAAAATACTAGCAACCTAAATTGAATAGCACATTAAAATTTTCATACATTAAAATCTAGTGAGATTTATTCCTGAGATACAAGGATGATTGAACATATGCAAATCAATAAATGTAATACAGCACATTAATGGAATGAAAGATAAAGAAATATAATTATCTCAATAAATACAGAAGGAGGATTTGAAAAAATTTAAGATTCTTTCATGAAAAAATCCCTTAACACAGTGGGTACAGAAGGAATGTATCTCAATGTAACATATGGCTAACATCATATTCAATTGTGAAAGTTTGAAAGCTTTTCCTCTAAGATGAGGAACACAAGGATGCCCACTCTTAAAACTCCTATTCAATATAATTATGTAGGTCCTATCCAAAGCAACAAGGCAAGAGCAAGAAATCAAAAGCATCCAAATTGGAAAGGAAGAAGTAAAATTTTCTTTGTTTGCAGATGACATGATTTTATACATAGGAAACCTCTAAAGAATCCACCAAAAAACTGTTAGAACTAACCAAAAAATTCAGTAAAGTTTAAGGATACAAAATCAACATATAAAATCAGTTGTATTTCAATACACTAACAATGAACTTTCTTAAAAAAATAAAGAAAACAACCCATGTACAATAGCATTAAACAGAATAAAATACTTAGGAATAAATTCAACCAAGGGGGTGAGAGATCTATACACTGATGAAAGAAACTGAACAAAAAACAATTAAATGAAAAGATGTCTTGTGTTCATGGACTGGAAGATTTAATACTGTTAAAATGTCTATACTACCAAAATCCAGTGCAACCTCTTCATCAAAATTCCAATGGTATTTGTCAAAGAAATAGGAAAAACAATCGTAAATTTGTATGGAATGATAAAAGACCCCAGGTAGAAGCCATCTTAAGATCGAACAAAGGTGGAAACACCACACTTCTTGATTTAAAGCTATATTACAAGGCTGTAGTAATCAAAACAGTATGGTACTAGTATAAAAGCAGACATATTGACTAATTGAACTGAATCTAGAGCCTAGGCATAAACCCACACATATACAGTTAACTAATATTTGACAAGCAAGTTAGGATTACTCAGTAGTGAATGTATAGTCCCTTCAACAAATGGTGATAGGAAAACTGTCTAATCATATGCAGAAGAATGAAATTGGATTCCTATCTTATACCACTCACAAAAATAAACGCCAAATTGGATGGGATAAATGTAAGACCTGAAACCATAAAACTCCCAAACAAACAAACAAACAAACTCCTTGACATTCATCTTGGCAATGATTTTTTGGATATGACACCAAAAGCAAAAGCAACAAAAGCAAATACCAACAAGTGGGACTACATAAAATTAAAAATTTTCTGCCCAGCCAAAGAAATTATCAGCAAAATGCAAAGGAAATCTATGAAATGGGAGAATGTGTTTGCAAATCATATATCTGTTAAGGGGTTAATATGCCAAATATGGAAGGAATTCATAGAACTCAATATCAATAATATTAATAATATAATAATAACTCAATTTACAAAATAGGCAAAGGACCTTAGTAGACATTTTCCCAAGGAAGATATACAAATGACCAGCAGGTATATGAAAAGGTGCTCAACATCACTACTTATCAGAGAAATGAAAATCAAAACCACCATGAGATATTACCTCACACATGTCAGAATATCAAGTATCAAAAAGAAAAGAGAGGGGTGCCTGGGTGGCTCAGTGGGTTAAGCCGCTGCCTTCGGCTCAGGTCATGATCTCAGGGTCCTGGGATCGAGTCCCGCATCAGGCTCTCTGCTCAGCGGGGAGCCTGCTTCCCTCTCTCTCTCTCTGCCTGCTTCTCTGTCTACTTGTGATCTCTCTCTGTCAAATAACTAAATAAAATCTTTAAAAAAAAAAAAGAGATAACAGTGGTGGCAAGGATGTTGAAAAAGGGAAATAGTGCACTGTTGGAAGGAATGAAAACTGGAACAGTCATTATGGAAATTATTACTGAGTTCCCTCAAAAAATTAAAAAAGAAATACTATATTATCCATTAATCCCACCTCTGGGTACATATCTGAAGGAAATAAAATCACTGTCTTGAAGAGGCATCAACACTGCCATGTTCACCGCAGCATTATTCACATTAGTCAAGGCAAGGAAACAACCTAAGTATCTACTGATGGATGAGTAGATAAAGAATATATGCATGTGTGCACATGTGCATGCATACACACACACACACATACACACTCACACAAAATGGAATATTATTCATCCATAAAAGAGAAGGAAATTCTGGCATTTGCTACAAGATGGATGGACCTTGAGGGCATTATGCTAAGTGAAATAAGTCAGACAGAGAAAGACAAATAATGAATTATATTACTTATGTGTTATCTAAAAACATAGAACTAATCGAAATGTAGAGAAGAATGGTGGTTGCCAGGGGCTAGGTGTGGGTAAAATAAGCAGATATTGATCAGTGGGCACAAACTTTGAGTTATAACATTAATAAGTTCTCAGTATCTAATCTACAGCATGGTGGCATTAGTTAAAAATACTGTATTAGGGCACCTGGGTGGCTCAGTGAGTTAAGCCGCTGCCTTCGGCTCAGGTCATGATCTCAGGGTCCTGGGATCGAGTCCCGCATCGGGCTCTCTGCTCAGCGGGGAGCCTGCTTCCCTCTCTCTCTCTCCCTGCCTGCCTCTCTGTCTACTTGTGATCTCTCTCTGTCAAATAAATGAATAAAATCTTTAAAAAAAATACTGTATTATATGCTTGGAAGTTGCTAAGAGAGTAAATCTTACATGTTCTCACCACCACAGCAAAAAAGTAATAACTATCTGAGGTGATGGATGTGTTAAGAACACTTACTGTGGTAATCATTTCTCAATATAAATGTATATAAAATCATTATGTTGTATAACTTAAACAATGCTATAATTCAGTTATATCTTAATAGAGCTGGGGGAAAAAAGAATAAAAATTGAGTAAGAACCAATCAAATAGAATGTAGTAAAACAGTACAGGTAGAATGTTTCTTATAGCCAGGGTGCCTGGGTGGCTCAGTTGGTTAAGCATATGACTCTTGATTTCCGCTAAGTTCATGCTCTCAGGTCATGATCTCAGGGTCATGAGATTGAGACCTGTGTTGGGCTATGCACTGGGTGTGGATCCTGCTTAAAATACTCTTTCTCCCTCTCCCTCTGCCCTTCCCCCTCACTCAAAAAATTTTTTTACAGGGGCGCCTGGGTGGCTCAGTGGATTAAGCCGCTGCCTTCGGCCTTGGGCTCAGGTCATGATCTCAGGGTCCTGGGATCAAGCCCCGCATCGGGCTCTCTGCTCCGCAGGGAGCCTGCTTCCTCCTCTCTCTCTGCCTGCCTCTCTGCCGACTTGTGATCTCTCTCTCTGTCAAATGAATAAATAAAATCTTTAAAAAAAATTTTTTTACAGTAAAAACAATTATACAATAAAATAATAAAAATGCTTCTTTAAGAAAATCAGTAAAATTAATAAATCTCTAGTGAGAATTAGAAAAAAGAAAGAAAATACAAATTATTAATATTTGGGATGACAGGCAACATCACCACAGATTCTACAGACATTAAAGTGATGATAAGGGACTAATGAAAGCAACTTAATACCAAAAAACTAGACAACTTATAAAAAATTTACAAATTCCTTGAAAGCTTTAAATTATCAAAGCTCACTCAAAAAGGAGTACATAATCTGAGCATTCCTGTACTATTTTTTAATTTAATTTTATTTTTTCAGTGTTCCAAGATTCATGGTTTATGCACCACACCCAGTGCTCCATGCAATACATGCCCTCCTTAATACCCATCACCAGGCTCACCTAACCACCCCACCTCCCACCCCTCTAAAGCCATCAGTTTGTTTCTCAGAGTCCACAGTCTCTCAAGGTTCGTCTCCCCCTCTGATTTCCTCCAAATCACTTTTCCTTTCCTTCTCCTAATGTCTTCCATGTTATTCCTTATGTTCCACAAGTAAGTGAAACCATATGATAATTGACTCTCTGTGCTTGACTTATTTCATTCAGCATAATCTCTTCCAGTCCTATCCATGTTGATACAAAAGTTGGGTATTCATCCTTTCTGATGGAGACATAATATTCCATTGTATGTATGGACCATATTTTCTTTATCCATTCGTCTGCTGAAGGGCATCTTGGCTCTTTCCACAATTGGGCAATTGTGGCCATTGCTGCAATAAACATTGGGGTACAGATGGCCTTTCTTTTCACTACATCTGTATCTTTGGGGGTAAATACCCAGTATTTCGAATCATTTCAACCTCCATAGAATCTGTAGTGATGACTCCTCTTTTGTCCGATGTTAATGTACGCCTTCTCTTTTTCTTTCATTTTTCTTCAGGCTAGAGCTTTATCCATTTTACCGATATTTACAAGGAATGAGCTGGTGTCTTGGTTCTGTGGATTCAGTCAGAGAATTTTCTGTGTCCATCTCATTGGTATCTGCAATAATATTATTTTTTTTTCTCTTGTTGCTTTATATGACACTACACTCTTGTCTTGTTTTCTTTTTTTTTAAATTTCTTTTCAGTGTTCCAGAATTCATTGTTAATGTACCACACCCAGTGCTCCATGCAATACGCCCAATTCTCCTGTACTATTTTTTTAAAGATTTTATTTATTTATTTGACAGACAGAGATCACAAGTAGGCAGAGAGGCAGGCAGAGAGAGAGGAGGAAGCAGGCTCCCTGCTGAGCAGAGAGCCCGATGTGGGGCTCGATCCCAGGACCCTGGGATCATGACCTGAGCCTAAGGCAGCGGCTTTAACCAACTGAACCACCCAGGTGCCCCATCTCCTGTACTATTTTAAAAACTGATTTTGTAGTTAAAAGTCTTCCCATAAGGAATACTCCAGGACCAACCATATTTTAGTGTTGTGTTGTACCAAATATTTAAGGAAGAAACAGTACCAATTGTACTAATTCTTTGGGAAAATTCAACAGAAGATACTTCCCAACACATTACATGATGCCAGCATTTCTCTTAAACAAGACCAAAAATATTAAAAAAGAAATCTATAGGGGTGCATGGGTAGCTCAGTGGGTTAAGCCTCTGCCTTCAGCTCAGGTCATGATCTTAGGGTCCTGGGATCAACCCCGCATTGGGTTCTCTGCTCAGCGGTGAGTCTGCTTCGCACTCTCTCTGCCTGCCTCTCCACCTACTTGTGATCTCTCTCTGTCAAATAAATAAAAAAATCTTTAAAAAGATATCTATAGATACAAAACCATCATGACATAGATGTAAAAAATTTTATGTACATAACAAATAAAGTAATATATTTTTTAAAGATTTTATTTATTTACTTGACAGAGATCACAAGTTGGCAGAAAGGCAGGCAGAGAGAGGAGGAAGCAGGCTCCCTGCTGAGCAGAGAGCCCTATGTGGGGCTAGATCCCAGGACCCTGGGATCATGACCTGAGCCGAAGGCAGAGGCTTTAACCCACTGAGCCATCCAGGCGCCCCTACAAATAAAATAATATATTTTTAAAATAAAGTAATATTTAACATAAGATTACACATAGAGTTGAGCTTATCCCAGGCTCTCAAGTTAATTTTAAAATTTTAAAGTCGATCAGTATAATTTACCAAATTCACACATCAAGATATAAAACAATATATTCTTCAAAATACAGACAAGCATTTGAGAGAAACCAACATCTTTTCCCAAGAAAAACTCTGTGAAAACTAGGGTTAAAAAGGAACGTCTTCAAACTCATAAAGGGCCTATGCAATAATAATAGCTAATATCATAAGTTATAGTGAAAGTCTGAATGTTTTGCTCCTATAATCAGGAACAGTACAAGGTTGCCTGCTCTCACCACTTCCATTCAACATTGTAATAGAGATTCTAGCCAGTGTCTGTAGATAGGAAAAAGAAATAAAAGTTATCTACATTGAAAAGAAAGAATTAAAACACTCTATTCATAGATAGCATTTTTATCTAGATAGAAAATACTAATGAATTGACAAAGTTATATTACCAGAATAAATTAGTGATATATTAATAAGGTGAAAAATGGGGCACCTGGGTATCTCAGTTGGTTAAGCATCTGCCTTCAGATCAGGTCATGATCTTTGTGTGCTGAGATTTGAGCTGCATCAGGCTTCCTGCTCAATGGGGAGTCTGCTTCTCCCTCTCCCTCTGCCCCTTCTCCTGCTCATGCTTTCTCTTTTCCTCTTTTCTCTCAAATAAATAAATAAAATCTTGAAAAAAATAGGCTGCTATATTCAAGGTCAATATACACAATTCAATTGTATCTCTACATTCCAGTAAAAGAAAAACCAAAAAATGAAATAGAAATTCAATTTACAGTACAATTTTTTAAAATAGGAAATACCTATAAAGTATAATAAACAAGACATGTAAGACATATCTGCAAAGTGAAAACTATAAAAAAAATCATTACTGAAAGTAATTAAAGACCTAAGTAAATGGATAAATACATATGGACTGAAATACTTAATATTGTTAAGATGTCAATTTTCTCCAAATTGATCTATAATCATAATTCCAATAAAATTCTTTTACATTCATATAGAAATGTAAAAGTGTTAGACTAGCCCAAACAATTTTGAAAAGATGAACAAACTTGAGGGAATTATACTATCTGATTTCAAGACTCATTATACAGCTACAGCAATCAAGAAGGCATTGTATTAGCTTCAAGCTAGAACAATAGAGCATGACAGAAAGTCCATAAATACCCTGACACATATATGATCAATTATTTCTCAACAAGGTACAAAGATAATTTAGTGTAGAAAGGACAGGTTTCAATAAATTGCAAGGAAAGAATTGGATATCTGTATGCAAAAGAAAAAAAAAGACTCCTTATCTTACAGCATATACAAAATTGGATCCTAGATCTAAAAGTAAAACCCATAAGGAATAGCATGGAAGACCATAGGGAAAGGAAAGAAAACTGAAGCGGGGGGAATCAGAGACAGACAAACCATGAGAGACTATGGGCTCCAAGAAACAGAGGCTTTCAGAGGGTAGGGGCGGGGGGCTAATGTGGTAGCCTGGTGATGGGTATTAAGGAGGGCATGTGCTGTGAGGAGCACTGGGTGTTACACGCAACAATTGAATCATTAAACACTACATCAAAAACTAATGATGTGTACTATATGGTGGTTAACTAAACATAATAAAAACAATTTTAAAAATAGAGTTAACATTAGAATAAATCCATAAAATAAAAAAATAAAAATAAATAAATGTAAAACCTATAACTATAAAACAACTAGAAGAAATATGTAAGATTTTTGTGGCAAAGATTCATTAAATACAATACCAAAAGCATGACCAAATAAAGTGGATAACCACATCATTAAAATTAAAAATTACTCTTAGAGAGATCACTATAAAGACAATAAAGGGGCATCTGGGTTCAGCTTCGGACTCTTAGTTTCAGCTCAGGCTATGATCTCATGGGTTTTGAGATCAAGCCCTACGTCTGTTTCTGAGCTCAACACCAAGTTTGCTTGAGATTCTCTTCCTCTGCCCCTCCTCCCTTAAAAAAAATATAAATCTTTAGAAAAAGACAATTAAAAAACCCACTACAAACTGGAAGAAGAAATTTGAAAATCATATATTTTAAAATGAGTTTGTTCTGAACATATAGAAAAACTTTCACAACTCAAATCATAATAATCACCTGCAGAAATGAGTAAAGTGTTGCAGGTACGTCACAAATGAAAATATGTTAATGACAAATTAGCAGTGAAAACAATAAACATCATTAGTCATGAGGGAAATGCAAACTAGAATCACAATTATTTTTTATTTGTATTTATTTGTCAAAAAATATAAAATGATTTCATGCAACGATGTCAGGATGTTTTCATTCCTTAACTGTATGTATATAATTTTATGTTCTTTTTTTACATATTTCTACTTTTTTGTTTCAAGTTTTTATTTAAATTCTAGATAGTTAACATATAGTGTAGTATTAGTTTCAGGAGTAGAATTTGGTAATTCATCACTTATATACTACACCCAGTGCTCATCACAAGTGCCCTCTTTCATAACGATTACCCATTTAGGCCACCCCGACCTCCCTTCCCACCTCCCCTCCCACACTTCTCAGTTTATTCTCGAGAGTTAAAACTCTCTTTTATGGTTTGCCCTTTTTTTTCCTTTTCCCTATGTTCATCTGTTTTGTTTCTTAAATTCCATATACGAGTGAAATATTATGGTATTTGTCTTTCTCCTACTGGCTTACTTCATTTAGCATAATGCCCTCTGGTTTCATCCAAGTCTTTGCAAATGGGAAGATTTCATTCTTTTTGATGGTGGAGTAACACTCCAGTATGTATATATAATATCACGTCCTTATCCATTCATCAGTCAATGGACATAGGCTCTTTCCATAATTTGGCTATTGTTAAAAATGCTGCTATAAACTTTGGGGTGCATTTGCCCTCCAAATCCATATTTTTGTATCCTTTGGGTAAATACCTACTAGCACAATTTCTAGTTCTATTTTTAACTTTTTGAGGAAACCCCATACTGTCTTCCACACTGGCTGCACCAGTTTACATTCCCACCAACAGTGCAAGAGACTTCCCCTTTCTCCACATCCTTGCCAACCTCTGTTTTTTTTTGTGTATTGTTAAATTTAGCCATTCTGACACATGAGAAGAGATATCTCATTGTAGTTTTGGTTTGTATTTCTCTGATGATAAATGATGTTGAGCATCTTTTCATGTGTCTGTTAGCCATCTGGATGTCTTCTTTAGAAAAATGTCTGTTCATGTCTTCTGCCCATTAGATTCCCAACTAGATACACAGCTGTCAGAATGTGATAATTTTAAAAAAGATTGACCACACTGAGTGTTGGCAAGAATATAAGGAAACTAGCAACCTCATACACTGGTGGTATGGTGGTAAAAATGCAAAATGATAACACCATTTTGGAAACTATCTGGCAGTTTCTTATAAATAAAATTAAACATATTTCTACCATATGACGCAGCCATTCACTTCCCAGGTATTTGTTTACAAAAAATGAAAGCATCTGTCCATATAAAGATAGACAAAGATAGTTATAGTTTACTATGTAATATATAAAAATGGGAAAGAACTCAAGTGTCTCTCAACAGGTAAAAAAGATAAATCTCGGTATATACATTTGCTACCTCTCACTATACTACAAAAGGCTGTAAAATCTTTTTTTATATATATTTATTTTTATTTGTTTATTTACAGCATAACAGTGTTTATTGTTTTGGCATCACACCCAGTGCTCCATGCAGTACGTGCCCTCCCTATTACCCGCCACCTGGTTCCTCAACCTCCCACCCCCCCCCACCCACCTGCCGCCCCTTCATAACCCTCTGGTTGTTTTTCAGAGTCCATAGTCTCTCATGGTTCATCTCCCCTTCCAGTTTCCCTCAACTCCCTCTCCTCTCCATCTCCCCATGTCCTCCATGTTATTTGTTATGCTCCACAAATAAGTGAGACCATATGATACTTGACTCTCTCTGCTTGACTTATTTCGCTCAGCATGATTTCTTCCAGTCCCGTCCATGTTGCTACAAAAGTTGGGTATTCGTCCTTTCTGATGGAGGCATAATACTCCATTGTGTATATGGACCACATCTTCCTTATCCATTCATCCGTTGAAGGGCATCTTGGTTCTTTCCACAGTTTGGCGACCGTAGCCATTGCTGCAATAAACATTGGGGTACAGATGGCCCTTCTTTTCACTACATCTGTATCCAGCTGATACCCAGCAGTGCAATTGCAGGGTCATAGGGAAGCTCTATTTTTAATTTCTTCAGGAATCTCCACACTGTTCTCCAAAGTGGCTGCACTAACTTGCATTCCCACCAACAGTGTAAGAGGGTTCCCCTTTCTCCACATCCTCTCCAACACATGTTGTTTCCTGTCTTGCTAATTTTGGCCATTCTAACTGGTGTTAGGTGGTATCTCAATGTTGTTTTAATTTGAATCTCCCTGATGGCTAGTGATGATGAACATTTTTTCATGTGTCTGATAGCCATTTGTATGTCTTCATTGGAGAAGTGTCTGTTCATATCTTCTGCCCATTTTTTGATATGATTATCTGTTTTGTGTGTGTTGAGTTTGAGAAGTTCTTTATAGATCCTGGGTATCAACCTTTTGTCTGTACTGTCATTTGCAAATATCCTCTCCCTTTCCGTGGGTTGCCTTTTTGTTTTGTTGACTGTTTCCTTTGCTGTGCAGAAGCTTTTGATCTTGATGAAGTCCCAAAAGTTCATTTTTGCTTTTGTTTCCTTGGCCTTTGGAGACATATCTTGAAAGAAGTTGCTGTGGCTGATATCGAAGAGGTTACTGCCTATGTTCTCCTCTAGGATTCTGATAGATTCCTGTCTCACGTTGAGGTCTTTTATCCATTTCGAGTTTATCTTTGTGTACGGTGTAAGAGAATGGTCGAGTTTCATTCTTCTACATATCGCTGTCCAGTTTTCCCAGCACCATTTATTGAAGAGACTGTCTTTTTTCCATTGAATATTTTTTCCTGTTTTGTCGAAGATTATTTGACCATAGAGTTGAGGGTCCATATCTGGGCTCTCCACTCTGTTCCACTGGTCTATGTGTCTGTTTTTATGCCAGTACCACGCTGTCTTGGTGATCACAGCTTTGTAGTAAAGCTTGAAATCGGGTAACGTGATGCCGCCAGTTTTGTTTTTGTTTTTCAACATTTCCTTAGCAATTCGGGGTCTCTTCTGGCTCCATACAAATTTTAGGATTATTTGCTCCAGCTCTTTGAAAAATATCGGTGGAATTTTGATCGGAATGGCATTAAAAGTATAGATTGCTCTAGGCAGTATAGACATTTTAACAATGTTTATTCTTCCAATCCAAGAGCATGGAACAGTCTTCCATCTTTTTGTGTCTTCTTCAATTTCTTTCATGAGTGTTCTGTAGTTCCTCGAGTACAGGTCCTTTACTTCTTTGGTTAGGTTTATGCCCAGGTATCTTATGGTTCTTGGTGCTATAGTAAATGGAATCGATTCTCTAATTTCCCTTTCTGTATTTTCATTGTTGGTGTATAAGAAAGCCACTGATTTCTGTACATTGACTTTGTATCCTGCCACGTTACTGAATTGCTGTATGAGTTCTAGTAGTTTGGGGGTGGAGTCTTTGGGGTTTTCCATATAAAGAATCATGTCATCTGCGAAGAGAGAGAGTTTGACTTCTTCCTTGCCAATTTGGATACCTTTGATTTCTCTTTGTTGTCTGATTGCCGTTGCTAGAACTTCTAATACTATGTTGAACAAGAGTGGTGAGAGTGGGCATCCTTGTCGTGTTCCTGATCTCAACGGGAAGGCTGCAAGCTTTTTCCCATTGAAGATGATATTTGCTGTGGGTCTTTCATAGATAGATTTTATGAAGTTCAGGAATGTTCCCTCTATCCCTATACTTTGAAGCGTTTTCATCAGGAACGGATGCTGGATTTTGTCAAATGCTTTTTCTGCATCAATTGAGAGGACCATGTGGTTCTTCTCTCTTCTCTTATTGATGTGTTCTATCACACTGATTGATTTGCGAATGTTGAACCAACCTTGCAACCCAGGGATGAATCCCACCTGGTCATGGTGGATAATCTTTTGAATGTGCTGCTGGATCCTGTTTGCTAGGATCTTGTTGAGAATCTTTGCATCCATATTCATCAGTGATATTGGTCTGAAATTCTCCTTTTTGGTAGGGTCTTTGCCTGGTTTGGGGATCAGGGTAATGCTGGCTTCATCAAAAGAGTCTGGAAGTTTTCCTTCTGCTTCAATTTTTTGGAACAGCTTCAGGAGAATTGGTGTTATTTCTTCTTTGAAAGTTTGGTAGAATTCCCCAGGGAATCCGTCAGGTCCTGGGCTCTTGTTTTTTGGGAGGTTTTTGATCACTGCTTCAATCTCATTACTAGATATCGGTCTATTCAGGTTGTCAATTTCTTCCTGGTTCAATTTTGGGAGTTTGTAGCTTACCAGGAATGCATCCATTTCATCTAGGTTGCTTAGCTTATTGGCATATAACTGTTGGTAATAATTTCTGATGATTGTTTCTATTTCCTTGGTGTTAGTTGTGATCTCTCCCTTTTCATTCATCATTTTATTAATTTGGGCTTTCTCTCTTTTCTTTTGGATTAGTGTGGCCAATGGTTTATCGATCTTATTGATTCTTTCAAAAAACCAGCTTCTAGTTTCATTGATACGTTCTACTGTATCTCTCGTTTCTACCTCATTGGTCTCTGCTCTAATCTTGATTATTTCCCTTCTTGCATGTGGAGTTGGTTTGATTTGTTGTTGATTCTCCAGTTCTTTAAGGTGTAGAGACAGCTGGTGTATTCTGGATTTTTCAATGTTTTTGAGGGAGGCTTGGATGGCTATGTATTTCCCCCTTAGAACCGCCTTTGCTGTATCCCATAGGTTTTGGACCGAGGTGTCTTCATTCTCATTGGTTTCCATGAATTGTTTAAGTTCGTCTTTGATCTCCTGAAGGCTGTAAAATCTTAATGTACATAACCACATGGATGAATCTCAAAATAATTATGCTCAGTGAAAGAAGCCAGACCAAAAAAATGTACCTACCATATGATTCCATTTATATAAAATTTTAGAAAATGCAAACTAATCTGTAGTGACAGACTATAGGATAGATTGCCTAGGGACAGGGCATGGGAATGGGAAAGAAAGGAGGGAGGAAATAGAATTAAACAGGAGGGAAATTTGATTGTGGTGATGGTTCATGGGTATACTTCTGTCAAAACATATCAAACTGTGTAGTTTAAATATGTACTGTTTATTGTATCTCAAATTATACCTCAATAAAGCTGGGTATTCTTTTGATAGAAATTGAAAAATTGACTACATAAAATTTATATAAAATTATAAAGCACTAAAATAACCAAAAACCACTTTGAAGAAGAAACTATCCTCAAGACTTATTGTAAAGTAATAGAAATCAAGATAGTATGGTATTAGCTCTTGGATATTCAATGGAATAGAACAGAGAGCCAACAAAAACACAAACATGGTAGCTTGGTTTCCAACAAAACTATAAAGACAATTCAGTCAGAAAAGTTTACTCTTTTCAACAAATGGTCCTGGAACCATTGGTTATCTATATCCCAAAATTCAAAATTAATGTTGATCTATACTTTGAACAATAACTTCAAAATTAGCTCAAAATATAAATTATAAAACCAAATGTAAAAGTTAAAGTTATAAAATTTCTAGGAAGAAAATAGGAAAAAATCTTTGTGATCTTATGTTTGAGAATGATTTAGTTGATATGATGCCAAAAGTATGATCCATTTAAGAAAAAGTTGATAGGGTGCCTGGGTGGCTCAGTTGGTTAAGCATCTGCATTCAGCCTCCTGACCTGGGCTCCCTGTTCAGCAGGGAGACTGCTTCTCCCTCTACCCCTCCCAACCTGCTCATGATCTTCCTCTCTCTCTCAGTTTCTCTCTCTCTCTCTCTCTCAAATAAATAAATAAAATCTTTAAGAAAAGATTTTGAATTGATAAACTGGATTTCACTAAAATTAAGACTCTCTGCTCTTCAAAAGATACTATGAAGTCTTCCGGAGTGGGAGAAGATATTTGCCAATCTCATATCTGACAGAAGACTCATATCCAGAATATAAAAAGAACTCTCAAAACTGAAAGTAAACAAACAGCCCAATAAATAATTGCCAAAAGTTTTAACAAATCAGAGCCTGAAAAGATATTCAGTACCATTAGTCATTAAGAAAATGTATATCAAAACCACAATGAAATACCATTACACACCTATTAAAATGTCTAAAATTTAAAAGTCTTATCTCTACCAGGGCACCTGGGTGGCTCAGTGGGTTAAGCCTCTGCCTTTGGCTCAGGTCATGATCTCAGGGTCCTGAGATCGAGCCCTGCATCGGGCTCTCTGCTCAGCGGGGAGCCTGTTTCCTCCTCTCTCTCTCTGCCTACCTCTCTGCCTACTTGTGATCTCTCTCTCTGTCAAATAAATAAATAAAATCTTTTTTAAAAAAGTCTTATCTCTACCAAATGTTAACAAGGATGAGGAGGAATTAAACTCCTGCTACCAGAGGAAAAGTAAAATTGTATAAACAGTTTGGAAAGCAATTTCATGGTTTCTTAAAAAGTTAAAGATATGACCCAGCCATTTCACCATTTGGTATTTCCCCAAGGGAAAAGAAAGCATATCTATAAAAAGGGTTGTACATAACTGTTCACAGAAGCTTTATTTTCAATACCAAAACATGAAAACAGATTAAATACTCATCAACATGTGTTTGAATAAACAAATTGTGGTATAGGGGCGCCTAGGTGGCTCAGTCAGTTAAGTGTCTGCCTTCTGTTCAGATCATGATCCCCGAGTCGTAGGATGGAGCCCCATATCAGGCTCTCTGCTCAGCCAGAGCGTGCTTCCCCTTCTGTCTGCTGCTCTGCCTACTTGTGCTCTCTCTCTCCCTCTCTGTCAAATAAATAAATAAAATATTTTTTTAAATTGTGGTATATCCACACAATGGAATGCCACTCATCAATAAGAGGAATTAACTATTGATATACACAAAATGAAATCTCAAAATAATTATGCTGAGTGAAAGAGACCACATAGAAATAACATATATTTTGATTTATATAAAACAAAAGAAATGCAAAGCAGTATTTAATAACAGAGAGCAGGCCAGTGATTGCCCATGAATGAAGGGCCTGGTGGGGAAGGACATGAGGGAACTTTTGGGGATAATGTATTTGTTTATTAACTTGATTGTGGTGATGGTTTCATGGAATATAAATATATCCAAACTTATCAAATAATATATTTAAATATGCTCAATTATTTTATCTCAATTGTACCTCAATTAAACTATTGAAAATAAAACCTTAAAAGGGAAGGGAGAAGTTCTGATAAGGTTAAGAACAAAGAGCTCTGAAGACACAGAGGAAGGCCTCTAAATCATAGCCAGAGGGGTAGGTAGATTAGATGTAGATACCATTAATCAATTTACATATGAAGTGACTGAAAGTCAAAGAAGTTGTGCAGTTCGTTCAAAGCCACACAGTAAACCAGGCATGTGGTAATTTTTCAAACCTAGGACTGTGTAATTGCAGTGCCCTCTACAGTTTATATTACCCTTGTTTTAAAATGTAGGTTTTATTATCATTTGGGTATATTGAGGCCAACAGATCAAGAAATGATTGCCATTAGAAAGACAGTCTGTTGCTCATAGTTCCCAAGAGGAGGGGACCCACCACGCCAGGCCAGGCCACAGGGAAGCATGAGCATCAGTCAGGAGCTAAGTCAAAGCCCTGGGCAAGAGCCTCCATTATGGTTTTTGCAGAACGAAATAGGTAAGGCAGGGTAAGCAGATTTCAGTGGGCTGTGGGGGCCTCTGGGTGATTAGGACAGAAGAATGGTGCCCCAAATGTGAGAGAGCCCAGTAAAAGCCCGATAAAGGAGGTGGTTTGGGTACGAGTTTGGATTTAGATTGGCTGGTTTGCGAATAGAGGAAGCATTTTCTCTAGGAATGGGTTAACTCTGGAAGGGGCAGTACCTTTCAGTGTCAACAGGGCCGCATGATTGCAAAGCATCAGAAAAAAAAAAAAAGATACGCTTAAATACAACCCTGTGATCACTGTTATGACATCATCTGTTTTACTTTTTTTAAAGATGTTTTATTTGTTCATTTGAGAGACAGAGAGAGAGAGATTTCACAAGACCATGAGCAGGGGGAGGGGCAGGGAGAGAAAGAGAAGCAGACTCCCTGCTGAGCAAGGAGCCCGAGGATGCAGATGCAGAGAGGATGCAGATGCAGAGCAGGATCCCAGGCCACCGGTATCATGACCTGATCTGAAGGCAGACACTTAACTGACTGAGCTATGCAAGTGCCCTGACTTCATCTGTTTTAACTCACAACCACCAGCAACATTTCCTGGATGCTGCTTGCCCATAAATTCTTTAAAAATCTACTCAGTATAGGGGCACCTGGGTGGCTCAGTGGGTTAAAGCCTGTGCCTTCTGCTCAGGTCATGATCCCAGAGTCCTGGGATCGAGCCCCGCGTCCGGCTCTCTGCTCAACGGGGAGCCTGCTTCCTCCTCTCTCGTTGTCTGCTTCTCTGCCTACTTGTGATCTCTGTCTGTCAAATAAATAAAATCTTTTTTAAAAATCTATTCAAGTATAGTATTAGAACTGGGTATGTATTTTACAGAGCATAGTATAAAATGAAATATGGGGTCCCTTGTTCAAAAAACAAAGAATTTCAAGACAGCGGCAGGACATCATTAAACCAAGCAGGGGTCTATGGAACTGCTCCAGTCACATGCCACAAAGCCAGCCCTATACAGCAAAGTAGTTAATCAGCAAGTAACTTTCAGGGAAAGACTCCAGGGAAAGAAGGTCTTTCTGGTATTTCCCGGGTCCTCACCACAGTGGAAGTCTGAGGTAAAAGTTCAGCCTAGCTATGAGTGATACAGGACCCTGAGATAAGTCTTTCACCTTCCTTTTGCCAGTTCATGATTTCTGGAGATCGGACACCACTTGGATGTGGGAACACAAAGGGAAGCTATATCTTCTCATTATCCTAGAGAGGGCACAGAAATTCTCAATCAGAGGCCAGTGATGTTGCTGTCCTGACTTCCTGCTCTGATTCTAGGTAGATTAATCTTCCCTGAACAATAAATTATAACTTAAATAATAATAATGTTATAATAAATTACAACAAAATAACTTGTTTATTTTAAATGTATCTTTGAGTTAATATGTCTGAGCTGGAATTTTTTACCTCCATTTGAAGTTTGGGTGGATAGAGTAATTTTACACATCATAAAAACAACACTCCTTCTCATAATAAACAACAGCAGATGAATGTGTCCAAACTATCACTTTACACTTGGCAGAATAGTAGTACTCTGTATAGGAGCATATCATGCAGTTTATTTCACGAAGGAAGTTCATAACTTTGGAAAGGACCATGACAGTGTCCACAACTCAACATGTGTTTCTTCCATACTATATCTTATGTAGCCTCTGTTCCTAAATTTCCTTATCTGTAAAAAACAGGCTCGACATAAGCACCTATTTCCTAGGGCTATTCCATGAATTAAAGGTATATGTATAAATATTAAAACAGTACTTAACATATAAATATATGATGATTCTTATCCAGTATATCTGCATGCCACCTAATGTACACAAAGCAACTTACAGTCAATAATGTTAGCCCCAGGTGTATTCTATTCATCCATTAAATAGATTAAGATGCAATGATGTCTGGAGGAAAACTACTCTCCTCATAAGCATTTATATAACTACTTCAAGTTCAAATTTGTGAAATTCCTAGTTTGTACCTTGGAAGCTTAACACTTTGTTTTTTGTATTTGTATGCAGGGACTTCCAGTGTTGGCAAATGTTGCTCAATAGTCTGTGGAAATGTGTTTATATTATTAAGTGAGTACAATAATGATTTGTCCTCCCCATTTTTGAAATGGCTAATTTGATTTTTTTTTCAAGAATGCATTTATTTTTCAGAGAGAGAGAGAGCACAAGCATGGGTAATGACAGGCAGAGGGAGAAGCAGACTCCCCACTGAGCAAGGAGCCCAGTGCGGTACTCGATCCTAGGACTCTGGGATCATGGCCTGAGCCGAAGGCAGACACTTAACCAACTGAACCACTCAGGTATCCTTTTTTTTTAAGATTTGATTTATTTATTTGTCAGGGAGAGAGAGAGAGAGAGAGAGAGAGAATGCACACAAGCAGGGGGAGCAGTAAGCAGAAATGGCTAATTTGATTTTTTTAAAAGATTTTATATATTTATTAGGGGGGGCACGAGTGGGTGGAAGAGCAGAGAGGTCAGAAATATCTGGGTACATGATCATAATCAGAATAAGAACCATCTTGGGCACGTGGGAAGCTCGGTCAGTTAAGCATCTGCCTTTGCCCCAGGTCATGATCCCAGAGTCCTGGAACTGAGTCCCGACTCAGGTTCCCTGCATAGTGGGGAGTCTGCTTCTCCCTCTACCCTTCCCCTCTGCTTGTGATCTCTCTCTCTCTCTCTCTCTCATGCTCTCTCTCTCTCTAATAAATAAATAAAATCTTTTTTTAAGAAAGAATCATCTTTATCAGTCACTCACTGTGTACCATATAGTGTTAGCAGCACTTAACACTCACCACCCATTTTAATCCTTACAGCAATCTAGGAGGCATGTATTTTCATTATTCCTAATTGGCAAATGAGGAAATTTAGGATCCCAGGTTAACTAACTTGTCCAGAAACACACAATGAGTCAATAGGAAAGCCAGAATTCAAATCTAAGAATTCCAACACCAGAGCCAACCCCTACTAGTGAAGAGATCTCAAGAGTCACAAAATTGCTCTGAGCATCAATTTCCATATCAGTGAAATGGGAATAAATGTAGGCTTTCTGACATCAGGAGGTTGTGAGAATTGCTGCAATAAAATTGTCTACTTCTTGTTCCAATCTTTTGTCATCTGCAGAATTCTTCAAGAATAAGTGTGTTGGAGGAGGTAATCAAGAGACCACTGACTGACACATGAAATGGTCCCAGGAAATCAGAGGCTCCTCACCCTCTCCCCTGTCCTTAGATCGTATGTTTTGCCAACTATTCCTACAAATGGAGCCGTTTTCAAGAATGCAGCCTTGGAGAGCAACGTGCTGTTAAGAGCATCCAGTCAATGGATGTGACTGAACCCAGTTCAGGCCTCTATATAAACTTTTAAAATTCCTGTGGGCAGGTAGGGAGATTTACTCATCTTACAGCTGCCCAAGATAAGTCTTATATGTAAGTTCCCTTGCTTATTAAGGCTGCCACTCACCAATCTGGAGTGGTCTTTCTCTTTCTCCTTGCCTTCTGAGTACATGGGCCAGTTTTGTGAATCAACAAAATACTATGACAAAGTAAAATCTTTTGAAATGTGTTCCCAAAAATATTTCCTTTAGTTATCAAGATTTTTAGTGACATGCCCATTAGTTTTTTGTTCTGATTCTTAAATGAAGTTCTTTTTTCCTTTTATTCCAGTTTAGTACAGATCATGATTCCAATTGTGTTCCTTTGAGAGCTACCAAAGGGTTGACTATACACATTGTTATCAGCAGACATTGGGGCAACACCTAAGGAGGAGGTGGCATAATTTTCAAGGAGTAAGAACACTTGGTGGAGGTTATGGGAAGATGGTAGCAGCATTGGCTGTATAGTTTTTCAATCTCTCCAAACCAGAAAAACAGAGCAACTAGAGAGCAAAAGCAAAATGTGTAGATAATATATTCAGCAAATCTAGGTTACTAGGAACACCTATGTGACTCAGTCAGTTAAGTGTCTGCCTTTGGCTCAGGTCATGATCCCAGGGTCCTGGGATTGGTCCTACACGGGGTTCCTTGCTCAGCATGGAGCCTGCTTCTTCCTCTGCCTGCCACTCGCCCTGCTTGTTGTATTTTCTCTCTCTCTCTCTGAGAAATAAATAAAGTCTTTAAAAAAGATCTAGGTTAGGGGCACCTGGGTTGCTCAGTGGGTTAAAGCCTCTGCCTTCGGCTCGGGTCATGATCCCAGGGTCCTGGGATCGAGCCCCACATTGGGCTCTCTGCTCCGCAGGGAGCCTGCTTCCTCCTCTCTCTCTGCCTGCCTCTCTGCCTACTTGTGATTTCTCTCTATCAAATAAATAAAATATTAAAAAAAAGATCTAGGTTACAAGACATCCCTTAAAACCCCAAATTCAAGTAAATGAAATTCGAGTAAATGAAAATAAATCACCAATAGTCATATTACCTTCATGGTACTAGTGTCTGTGCAGGAGGAGAAATAAATGATGGAACAGCATCTGACTAACTTGGTAATAGAACCACAAACTAACTCAGCAAAAAGCAGCAGAGACTCACAGGGTTTTTGCCCTTTTTATATCAGGTGAGTGCAAGGGGCCCAGCTCACAAGGCACTAAAGATGGGGTACCTGGGTGGCTCAGTCGGTTAAGCATCTGCCTTGGCTCACTCAGGCCATGATCCCAGCATCCTGGGATTGAGTCCCATGTTGGGAAATCCTGCCCAGTGGGGAGCCTGCTTCTCCCTTTCCTCCTTACTTGTGCTCTCTCTCACTATCTCTGCCTGTCTCTCCTTCTCAAGTAAATTTTAAAAAAAGAGGCACTAAAGGTGCTAGGAGCATGTAATCTCTCAATATGGACACCTCAGGTCTCTCTTGAAAGGAGCCCACAATAATCAGAAACTGCTGGAGGTGGAATCCAGTTCAATAGGAAATGAACAGGAGAGACTAAGGAAATGAGAAGGTTTAAAACTGTGCTGTACACAGATGTCCACACTTGCAGCTATTTTGAGTACTTGAAATGTGGCTGGTCAGAATGGAGATATACTGAAAGTGTAAATTACATACCAACTTTTGAAGATTTAGTAAGAAAACAAAATCTCAATAATTTTTATACATGTTGAAATAATATTTTGCATAGATGGAATTAAGTAAATTATTAATGTCATGTGTATCTGTACACAGTTTTTTAAATTTTGCTAGTAGAAAATGGTAAATTACATGTGTGGCTAGCATTCTATTTCTACCGGACAAAACTTCCTATTACTGAAGTTTGATATGCCTTTTACACATCTCAAATGGAAAAGTCAGTTATGCAGCTTGATATACATGACTGGAGTACAAGAGAATAGGTGGGAATATACAATATTTTGATTTACCAACTTAAAATAATATTTGAAGACATGAGACTAGATAGGATCTCCTAGGAAGTAAATGTGTATAGGTAAAAAAAAAGTGTGTGTGGGGGGGACTAAGGCCTTGGATATTCTAATAATTAGAGGTGTGGAAAATGAGAAAAGTCTAGGAGAAAGTGGGGTGAACACAAAGAGAATACTCTTTAAAGACTAAAGAAGAACTTGTATCAAAGAAAAGAGTGATCAATAGTGTCAAATGGTGCCAAAAGGTCAAGTAATAGGAAATCTAAGAATTATCATTTACCGGGTGTCTGGTTGTCTCAGTTGGTTAAGCATCTGCCTTTGTCTCAGGTCATGATCTGGGGTCCTGGGATTTATCCCCTTGGCTGATCCCAGGGCGATCTCCCCGGTGATCTCCATTGATTCCCACATGCCAATTCCTGAGCACAAATCTCCCCCCACCCCAGGTGCACCCCTCCCAGGATCCCCCAGGAACACAACAATTTCCATGTGGAGCTCCCTGGTAGGCAGGAAACCTTTTTCCTTGTCCCTCTGCTCTCCCTGACACATTCATGTGCACATGCGTTCTCTCTCTCCCTCAAGGAAGGTCTTTTAAAAAAATTATCCTTTACATTCTGCAGTGTAGAGGTCTACTGTGTGATGGCATTTGATACCTCCATAAAGAGGGAGTATTAGAAGGACCTCTGGACTCAGGGAGACAAACTGAGGTGGGGGATGGTGTAACTAGGTAATGGGTATTAAGGAGGGGATGTGTTGTGAAGAGCCTTGGGTGTTATGTGCAACTAGTGAATCATTGAACATTACATCAAAAACTAATGATGTCATGTATTTTGGCTAACTGAACTTAATTAAAAAAGAGTTCACTTAATTTCATTTAAAATCCAAATAAAAAGTTCATTTAAAATCCAAAGTTCAGGGGCGCCTGGGTGGCTCAGTGGGTTAAAGCCTCAGCCTTTGGCTCGGGTCATGATCTCAGGGTCCTGGGATCGAGCCCCGCATCAGGCTCTCTGCTCAGCGGGGAGCCTGCTTCCTCCTCTCTCTCTGCCTACTTGTGATCTCTGTCTGTCAGATAGATGAATAGAGATTTAAAAAAAAAAATCCAAAGTTCATTTAAAATCCAAAACAAACAAACAAAAAGAACAAAGATTATAAGAAGGAAGAAGAGCCTATGGTCAAGAGGGGCTATACAAATTTTGGTATTGTCGGCTTGGGCTAAGGACATTGGATTAAGGTTCACTCTCAAGCACATCAAATGCCCAGTTATCTACTAAGACACTAGCATGCAGAATGGTAGTGGGATCTCTGATTTAGCCCACTAAATGCTGGCTCAGTGCAGGAAGGAATCAGGCCTAGTACCTGAACTAATGCTTCCCCCAATGTCTGAGATAATTGGGGACGTTTTGTGGTCAGAGCCACCACCAGGGACAAGGTATGGCTTCCTAAATAATGTATCCTTGGGCGTCTCTAGTTCTCTGGGGCTGGTCTAGAGAGGTAATTATATATACAGGTCAGTCACTAACATTTTCAGTGGCCAAAGTAAAAATTAAGGCCTTTGGCCCATGTCCTTGATCTCTTCCCATTGCCAGCTATTTCACGCCAAGAGGTGTCTTATACCCAACCCTGAGAACACCTCAGCCTACACCATCGAGCTTTGTATATCCTTTGTTTTTACAAATAGTGGCCTCCTGGCAACATTTCGGACCTAAGAGGATGTATTCCACAGGCCCAGACCTCCCTTCCTTAGGAGAATACGGCCTTACAGAATCTAGAAGCAGCCTTGGGGAATGAGGGAACTTAAAATATTTTCTACAGGGTCATGTGGGTTTCTCAGTCAGTTAAGCATCTGCCCTCGACTCAGTTCATGATCCCAGGGTCCTATGATCGAGCCGCCTGCATTGGGCTCCCTGCTCATCTGGGAACCTGCTTCTCCCCTTGCCCTTCTACCTGCTTGTTTTCTCTAATAAATAAATAAAACCTTTAAAAAATATAAAATATTTTCTATAAAGATTGCAGGGTGTTAGGACCTGCTGGGTACATACCGTTGTCCCCGTGGATTCCTAGCTCTGTAGTCTGAATATAGACTAGACAGTAACCTCTAAAATGTGGGGCCCAGGAGGAAGGTCCTACCTGGCCAAGTCTATGCCAGAATCAGCCATACATCAGAAAAGCTTAGAGAGGAGGAATATGACAAAGTAGGTAGAGGGAGGTCCTTACTGGTTTGGTTTATTTTTTTCATTCCATTCCTTTACCATGTTCTCCCATTGTGTTTCCACAATTTCCTAAAAAATAGCTGAGTTTCATTATAGAACTAGCAATATATCAGTGTAAAATGTAGCACATAAAAGACCACACCATCAGTTATTCCAAAAAACGTATATATCCTGTTCACAGAATGGTAGTGCGTGTCCATCCGGTTCTCTCCAAATACATCTATACACACACACACACACACACACACACACACACACACACCCCACACACACACCCTTATATACCTGCTTACAAATTTAGTCACAATTATTTTTTAAATGAGATTCTCCATTAACACATTTTTTTCCACTAAAAATCTAACCATTTTTGTATCATTAAACTTGAATCACCCTCCCAGACCTTTCTCTCCCCCACACAGATCTCAGGAGTCCCTTTTCCTAATACATAAATTTTTTTCCTTCTCTAGAAACTGAGACCTTTTCCCTTTGTACTCCTGAATCCTACTGTTTTTCTCCTTCTGGGAAGGAAGTATTCCCCCCAACATATATACACACACACAGAGTCATGCTCTCTTTCCTGACCCTGAATATCTGCTTCACCCCTCCTTGGGCCGAACCCTACTGCCTTTTCTTGACTAAATTTGCAAATCACCTATAGTAAGAGGGTATATACCATATAAATGGGAATTTCCTGGACAAAACTGCATTTTAGACAGTAGAAATAAATGACTGTAGGAATAGCATTTTATTCCCTCTCTCTTCCCAAGAACTCAGGTAGCATGCTAACAATTTTCTTTAATCCTCTAAATCAGATGTAGGATTAATGGTTTTTTAGACAATAAAAAAGAACTACATCTTAAAAATGAAGTTAACATTTTTATTTTATTCATTCAAAAATTTCATCATACAAAGGTAACATGGAAAAGAGAAATCTCAACACAGGGGCAAAGGCAGGCCTTTTTCAGGAAAATGTGGGCCTGGAATCAGGGGTCAATAGCAAGTAAGTGCTAGGTAGTGAAGTTAAGGGAAAAAGAGGCTTTAAAACTGCCTCTCCAAACAACAGCATCAAAATTTCTCATTACGTTGGTTAATAGCTAGAACACTTGTAAACCTCCCAGGTTAACTGCACAGTAGCCACCCCTTTCAGGTCAATGGGTGCACGGTAATTCCTTTTGTGGTTGTCACACCTCTGGAGGTATAGGGGAGGAAGGCATGCTCCCTGTTTCAGCCTCCTCTCCTGGAGAGAGAGGGCTCAGGGCATCAAGCTCTGGCAGCAAAGCACGCCTCAGGCTCGCAGGACTAGGAGTGGAGATGGAGCCCAAACCACTAAACTTAGGGGAAGAGGTGCTCTGGCCAGAAAAATTAGCGGAGGAAGAGTAGGAAGAAGAGGAAGAAGAGGAGGAGGAGGAAGAGGAGGGGCTCTGGCCAGGCGACCCAGAGGAGGAGTCAGA
Organism: Meles meles; assembly: GCF_922984935.1. NCBI lineage: Eukaryota > Metazoa > Chordata > Mammalia > Carnivora > Mustelidae > Meles > Meles meles. Next base: position 45,077,653 of record NC_060087.1, on the reverse strand, counting down.
AGAGGAAGAGGAGGAGCTTTCACCACACAGCTGTTCAGAGAAAGGAAAGAGCCTACCAGGAGGTGAGGGAGATGAGGCACGCATACGGACTGCATGCCAACGGGGCTGGGCATCAACGCTTGGGACCTCAGGATTAGGAGAGCGTGAGCTGCTCTGGCAGACCAGCCTTCGTAAGGCTACCCCAGGGGAAGAAGGACTCAGGCTAGTAGGCACAGGTAGAGAGGCGCGGCTTCTAGGGGATGACCTTTCGATGGTGCGGCTCCGGAGGACAAAGCCCGAAATCGGGCAGCCATTGCGGAGGGCAGGGCCTATCGGGTTGGCTCCGCTTCGGAGGGCAGGGCCTGACCCTGATGCACGGCTGCGGAGAGCAGGGCCTGGTGGGCTGGCGTGGTGATTGAGAGCAGGGCACCGCCCAGATGCACGGCGACTGGAAGCACGGTTGCGGTAAGCAGGACCCGGAGCAGCTGCACGGTTGCGGTAAGCAGGACGCGGCGCAGATGCGTGGCTGCGAAGAGCTGGGCCCGGCGCGGAAGCACGGCGACGGCTGCGGAGAGCTGGGCCTGGCGCGGAAGCACGGCCGCGGCTGCGGAGAGCTGGGCCCGGCGCGGAAGCACGGCCGCTGCTGCGGAGAGCTGGACCCGGCGCGGAAGCACAGCGGCGCCTGCGGAGAGCAGGGCCCGACACAGGCACATGGCGGCGAGGGACAGCAGGGCCTGGCGCGGATGCACGGCGACGCTGGAGAGCAGGGCCTGACGCAGAAGCACCGAGGCGATGAGCAGGGCCTGGCGCGGGTACACCACGGCGACGAGAAGGGCCTGGTGCCGATGTACGGCTGCGAAGAGCAGAGACCGACCCGGAAGCATGACCACCGAAGGCAGCGACTAGCGGGGTGGCGCGGCTACTGAGGGCGCGGCCTGGCCTGGCTGCTTGACTGCGGAGAGCTGGGCGTGGTGCTCGGGCCTGACTTCGAAGGGCAGGGCCTGGCTGGGCTGCCTGACCCCACGGAGAAGCCCGAGAACGGCGATGGCCGCTGGGCTGAGACCCCGGAGAAGATGGCGGCGAAGGCACCGGGCACTGCGGTGCAAGAAGCCCAGGAAACAGACAGCGACGCCCTGGAGGCTTCTGAGCCTGGGCAGCCTCCTTGCGGCCGAGCTGCTTCCTCCCACGGCCTTTCCCCAGGCTCGCGGGCCGGGTCGGAGGCCCGCTGGCCTGGCCAACTCCCCTCATGGCTTGCACCACGGCGCCCACGCCGCCTGCGTGTGAGGCCTGGAGACCTTGGCCCGCCCCGGGCACCACACATCTCAGCTCGGCGTGGGGACTGCAGCTGCCCTGGAGGTCGGCACGCTCCCTTGCCTGCACACCTGCTGTAGAGGGCAGCCCTGGGCCCTTGCCATTGATTGAAATGGCGCCGACAGCAGCCAGGGCGGAGGCAGAGGAACCTGCTGTGCCGCTGTGTGGGGCGCCACCACCCGATGGAGAAAGACCGCTCGAGACCGACGGGACGGAGGCACCGGGATCCAGGTTGCTAACCCCATGGGCGTCGCCAGGGTCAGAGGAGACCTCGTTCTTCGACCCTACGGGCACCTCACCCTGCGGTTGCTTCTGCGCCTTCTTGTCGGACGATGGAGTGGCCATAATGCTAGATTCTCTCTCAGAGACGTGAGAGCGTGGCTGCAGACGCCGCCTGAGTAGAGCTCCGGGGCAAGGAGTGAGGAGGATGGGCGTGCCCTGCTTGGATTTTTGCTTCTGATTGGTCGGCCAGTTGTCACATGACTCTCGTCTTAAAGGGAGAGAGCCAACCTAGCTCCATTCGGCGCCAAACCAGACCATGTGCTCTGCGGTTCTGGGGGCCACTGCTGCTGGGTCCACAATGTGAATTCCCCATCCATATCTGGGCCAGGCAGGGGCAGCGATGCTGTCTGTGTAAATACTTTGAGTCACCCCAAATCAGTTTAGCTTGTCAGCACCACTCTCGTGGTGAAACTTTCAAGCAATGGCCTGAAAGAAATACCACACTGGCCAACAGTAGTCAACCACTGAGCTGGGCATCCCTCCTGGATTCCCGAGAGGACACAGCCTGTGTCTGACTCTGGAAGAGACCGTCCCAGAACTTCCTCCCTGTTAGTTATCTGGATGACTCTGCACTGGAGTCTTGAAAGCTGCCTGAAATCAAGAAAATGGATGGGGCCCTTGCTGTCTTGGTTCGGGATGTTCAGCACTGCTTTGTATCAGAGGGGGATTTTGAAGTAACATGCCTCCCCCTACCTCATCTCCTGAGGCATGGGCTGGCATTGCCCTGAATTAAGGATAACACTGCCTTAAATATACATAATCATTTGTATGGGCTGCATAGTAATCCTCTGATGAATGTACATTAATTTGTTTGATCCAGTCTCCATTCTTGGCTACAGTTCTCTATTATGCTGTGATGCAGACTTAAAGTTTAATATTTGGACACTGTAATCATAATTATAAAAGTTATTATTACTGCATGCTCAGAACCCAAAACAGAAAAGCACATAGAACCTAGCTTAGGAAAACTAGAATCTCAATTCCCACATACCCATGGAGAAAATATTAGAAATGTTCCATTTTTGGTAGAATGGCCATTCTTAAATAATTCATAGTCCTGTTTCATAAAATAGAATTATTTATGCATACGTACTATTTTGTAACCTGTGTTTTGGGTCTAGAAAACACACTTCCCATATCAATATGTTTCCACAAGGTCAGTGTAACTACAAAATACTTCTTTTATGGAGGAAGCTTACATTTTTAAACACTGTTGTATTCATCAACATATTTCCAACTTTTTATAAACACATCAGTGTGAGGCATATCCTTTTTGCTAAAAATTATTCATAGTTTCAAATATAACCTCACTGTAGATAAATTCCTAGAAAATTCTTAATACCCACCATGCACATCTGTAATCCTTTGATAAAAATATTGATAACTGATTTTCCTGAAAGTTGCTGTTACAGTAATTTTGGCAGAATAGAATGGGATACTTCATGGGATAGATGAGTAACTGGACTGAAACACAACTCAAAATAGGATGGAATATGGTATTTGGAATGTTAAATAATGTGGAATGGAAAATGGATTTGAAAGGGAATGCAGAATGGGATGAAGTGGAGACTTATTGCAGTGGAGGTGAAATGGGAAATTGAATGGGATGGAGATTGAATGAAATATAATGGGGAAAAGGAATGGAATGCACAACAGAAATAAATACAGCATATGAAATGAAAGAAAAATATATTGTTATATGAAAAATGGAATGGAGGGCACCTGGGTGGCTCAGTCATTAAGTGGCTGCCTTCGGCTCAGGTCATGATCCCAGTATCCTGGGATCCAGGCCCACATTGGGCTCCCTGTTCAGCGGGAAGCCTGCTTCTCGCTCTTCTGCTCCCCCTGCTTATGTTCCCTCTCTCTGTGTGTCTCTCTCTGTCAAATAAGCAAAATCTTAAAAAACAAAAAGAAAGAAAAATGGAGTGGAGTATCGTGTGAAATAAAATAGCAAATAGAAGGCAATTCAAGTTGAAATGGGAAAAACTACAAAGCAGAATAAAATATGCAGTGGCTTGAAATCAATTGACTATGAAATACACATAAATTTTAAAATAACATTAAAAGATGGAATGAAATACAAAACACAAGATTATAAAAGGTGGAATGGGAATTGAACAAAAACAATGTGGAAAATGAAATAGTGATGAAGGGTGGATTTAAATGAAGAATAAATGAATAGAATTTGTTCTGGTCATCTACCATTCTATATACTATATATAGTATAGTGTTGTGGAACAGCATCCATTAAATTATGTTCATGGCTTTTATAAAGCTGGAATTCAGGGAGGGTAGAGCAGTTCTGTTCAATGATGTCATTGTCTGAGGCCTCAGTTGAGAAAACGTAAATGTCTGAGATAATGAGGGAAGGACAGCAATCAGTGATGACTCCCAGATTTTGGTCACAGTATCTGGGCAGACATTGGTGCTACTTCCTGAAAAGGGAAGGCTTGTAGATTGGGGACACAGTGGGAATTGGTGATCCTGTTCTGATTATGTTGGTCACTATATCCTCTGTACTTGTCCTAGTCATTTAGGGTTATGAACCCCATCTTATATTGAAGCCATTCTCTTAATTCTAGGTCACCTTTCACCAGTTTCATGGATCCAGTTTCCTCTTGGGAGTCATTTCAATTTACTCTCTGAGATATTTCCTTTCCTCCTTTATGGAATCTCAGGGCCTTGGTCATGATCCTTAACTTTTTTTGGTAAAGATTATTTATTTATTTGAAAGAGAGGTAAAAAGAGCAGCAGAGGGAGAGCGAGAAGCAGACTCCCCACTGAGCAGGGAACCTGGTTCAGGACTCAAACCCAGGACCCCGGGATTATGACCTGAGCTGAAGGCAGGTACTTAACCTACCGAGCCACTCAGTCATGATCCTTAACTTACCCTTGTTCTCTTTGAAGGATGTGTCTGTATATATACATACATATATATATATACACACACAGTAAAAAATAAATACATATAAAGGAGTCATATATAACAGACATATAATGGATATATAATACATACAGCATTTAGATATATAATATATATACTATACATAACTATCTTATATATGGTATGTATGAGATATATTTTATATATTTATATATATATTATATATATACAAATTATATAATGGAGACATATATAATCTTCTCTAAAGATCTCAAACTTTATGCTAAGGAAGTCCTTAAGTTCCCTTTTAACCCCACTCGAGTGTCTTCAGTGCCTTCTCCTTTTTCCTTCCTTGAGCTCCTGTTTAGAGAGAGTGTATGTGTATGTATGTGCACATAGAAAAAAATAACTACAAGGATGAGTTTTAGTCTCATACTATATCTTCTGAATGTTTTCAATGAGGATACATAACTCTTATACTCAGAAAAAAGTACAGCTATTTGCGCTTTTTTTTTTTTTTTTTTTTTTTTTTTTTTGCTATTTGCGCTTTTAAAACAGTTTTAGGGCGCCTGTGTGGCTCAGTGGGTTAAGCCTCTGCCTTCTGCTCAGGTCATGATCTCAGGGTCCTGAGATTGAGCCCTGCATCAGGCTCTCTGCTCAGCAGGGAGCCTGCTTCCCCCTCTCTCTCTGACTGCCTCTCTGCCTACGTGTGATCTCTCTCTCTGTCAAATAAATAAAATCTTTTAAAAAATAGTTTTAATGTTTAATTAGGTTTTGAGCTGTTTGTAAAAACAATCCATCTTTTATACTACTGGATGGTGTTATAAATTCATAACATTTTTGCCTGATGGAAAGGTTAATGATACATATGAAAAGTCTTAGGGGTGCCTGGATGGCTCAGTTGATTAAGGGACTGATTCTTGGTTTCAGTTCAGTTCATGATCTCAGGGTCATGGGATCAAGCCCCACCTTGGGCTCTGCACTCAGCAGAGTTTGCTTGAGGTTCTCATTCCCTCTGCCCCCTCCCCTGCACGCTCGCTCTCTCTCTAAAAACAAACAAAAAACATCCCCCAAAAAACAAAAACAAAACAAAACAAAAAAACCTTAAAAAAAGAATTTAAATTGATGCCGCAATTTCTCTTCTGGGGACTAATTCTGAAGAAATATTCATATACCCACAATGTTATATGCCCAAAGGTGATTATTATAGTGCCATTTCTTTTAAGTAATCTGAAACAATCTCACTTTCCAATAGGATATGAGATGTCCATAGAATAAACATGCACCTTTTACAGGATATTTTTGAAAAAAAAATTTAGTACCATGGGACAATATCTATGATATACAAAAAGGACATGATGTACTTACTCTGTCTGCTGATCTATATTTACATCTGTGTATTTTTATATCTACCTAAGCGCTCTACATATATTAGAATTTTATTTACTGTTGTGCAGTTCTCAACCTGCCCATTTTGCCCCTTAGTTGGTGGGGGGAATTTTGAAAATGTTGAAGAGGGAGAGGTGCTACTGGCATCTAGTATGCAGGGGCCAGGGATACTCCCAATTACTTCAGTGCACAGGAGAGCCTCTGACAACATGCAGTTGTCTGACGCAAAATGCCAAAGCTGTCAAGTTTCACAAAATCTATCATAGAGCATTTAGATAACTCAGAAAAGGTTGAGACAAAATTTAAATCACAATCCTTCCAGTGATAACTATTCTTAAAAGTTTGATATATGTAGGTGTTAAATTTTCTATGATGATCTTGTGCTTTTTAAATAGCAGAAGGGCTGCTAAAAAATTCAACAAGGGGTGCCTGGGTGGCTCAGTTGTTATGCATCTGCCTTTGGCTCAGGTCATGATCCGAAGGTCCTGGGATTGAGCCCCAAATCAGGCACTCTGCTCAGGGGGGCAAGCCTGCTTCTCCTTCTCTCTCTCTGCTTGTGTTCCCTCTCTCGCTGTGTCTCTCTCTGTCAAATAAACAAAATCTCAAAAAAATTCAACAAGCTACAGATTTTTTTCACAAGAAATAGTCTAGTCATTGCTTAAGAACTTATATAACTTAAGAATTTTAATTTCAACCCATTTACATGGAGGAATATTCTGCAAATAACAATTCATCATCATCTCTCACCTGATTCTCAACCCTCTAATCAAAGAATTAATTTCAAAGTATTTATATATTTGGTTAAAAAAGAAAAATTGTGATCATCATAATCATAATGTAATATATCTAATATATAAAGGGCAGTATGTTTGACTAACCAGGTCATGGTAATCTCATTACCATTCCAGTGACTGGTTTGTAAATGGACATTTCCCAGTTGTAGTTTATAAAATATAAATGTAAAATGTCTTGGGGTCTTTGGGGGAAAGTCTTCTCAGCTCTTAAAAAAAGAGATATAAATTGTTTACACAAAATTACTTAAAGCAAATAAATATATATATCATGTTAGAATAAGTGAATTTAGTTTGATATAAGATCAGTATTACAAAATTGAGTTATATTTCTACATATTAGTATCAAAAATTATGAAGAAAAAATATTGCCCAAACTCAGTCATCAAGGATATGCAAACTGAAATTATGAAATATCTGTAAATATCTCCCAGAATACCCCAAATCTCTACCAATATCAAGAGTTGGAGAAAACAAAGAGAAGCTGAAATTCTAACTGCTAGTGGGAGTGTCAATTGGTACTACCATGGGGAAGACTGCTTGGCAGTTTGAAAGCTGAATTTTTGCATTTTCTGGAACCCAGCAACTCCATCTGTATTAGTTTTCTATTTCTGCATACTAAATTACCACAAATGTAGTGGCTTAAAATAATGTCCATTTTTAGCTCACAATGCTGTAATTTCAGAAGTTCATGCATGGTGTGGGTGGGTTCTCTGCTCAGGGCCTCACAGGGTAAAATCAGCCTGAGAAATTAGTTGTCCAATGCTACAGACTAAATGTTTGTGTCCCCCTAAAATCTGCAAGTTGAAACCCTATTCCCCATTGTGATGGTATTTGGAGGTGAAGCCTTCGGAAGGGAAATGGGTTTGAATGAGATAATGAAGGAGTGGCTCCATGATGGGACTGGTGCCCTTATAAGGAGATGAAAAGAACAGAGCCTGTGAGGGTACAGCAAGAAGGTGGCCATCTGCAAACCAAGAAGTGGACCTTCATCAGACATAAAATTGCCAACACCTTAATTTTGGACTCGCCAGCCTCTAGAACCATGAGAAATAAATGCTTCTTATTTAAGCCATCCAGTGTATGGTATTTTGTTATAGCAGCCCAAGCTGATTTAAGACAGCCAGCTTGTGTTTCTTTCTGAAGGCTCTTTGGAGGAATACATTTCCCAGCTCATTCAAGGCATTGGCAGAATTTAGTTCCACTTTTATCTCCCAGAGATTTCTCACAGTTCCTTGCCACATTGATCCCTCTGAACATCCACACACAGATGAGTCTCTCTGGAACTGCACACTCACACTTAACAGGGGAATATTACACAAGGCGGAAGGTCATTAGCAATCATACTAGAATTCTGCCTACCACAGTCTACCCTCTGGCCCCCAGGAATCCAGTCTTTCCCATATATAAAATTCATTCACTCCATTCCACTGTCTCCAAATTTCTCCTAGTAGTATGGCATCAGCTCAATTCCAAATGCTCACTGAAAGCTCATCAACATCAGTCCAGAATCTCATCTCAGTCCTCTGAAAGTAGGCATGGATGAGGTTTCTGGGTAAAATCCATGCAGTACAACTCCCAGGGCACAATCCCTTTCCAACTGGCACCAGTGACACTAAAGTGACAAATATCTTACCCCAATACACAGTGTTGGGAGAGGCATAAGATAACACCTATAACATTCTGATTTAATTTGGGGGTGGGGGGGCGGGAATGGAAAGTAACAAGGAGTTAAGAGTCCCAGCGCTGTTTGGAAATTCAGCAGATTTGTACTAAAGGTCTGTCGGAGGCAATCGGGGCTTTTTCTTTTCTTAAGATTTTATTTATTTATTTGTGTTGGGAGGGGACAGGGAGAGAGAGAGAGAGAACATACACATGAGTCGGGGGAGGGGCAGAGGGAGAAGCAGACTCCCCACTGAGCAGGGAGCCAGCTACCAGACTCCATGGGAGGACCCCAAGATCATGACCTGAGCAAACGCAGACCCTTAATGGACTGAGCCACCCAGGTGCCCAACAGGGCTTTCTCTAAGGCCACTTGGGCTTTCTCTAGTGTGCAAAATTCCTCCAGCCCTCCCCCACTACCTCACCCTCACCCACTACCCCAAAGCCGCACTTACATCTTTAGCTGTTTGCAGTGGCGGCACCCCACATTCAGGTACCAAAATCTGTATTACCTTCCTGTTGGTGTGGAATAAATGACCACGCTCCTAACAGCTTAAAACAACCCCATTTATTGGCTCACAGCTATGCAGGTCAAAAACCTGCGCCCAGTGTGACTGGCTTTTCCGCTCGGGTCTCACAGGGTGAGATGGCAGTGGACTTTCTGTGTCCCTTTCTGGAGGTTTTTGGGAAGAGTCCCTTTCAAACACATCCATGTTGTCAGCCAGATTCCATTCCAGGCTGTTGGAGGACTGAGGACTCTTTCTCTCGTTGACTGTCAGCTGGGGACAGCACTCGTCTCCTAGAGGCTGCCTTCAGTGTCTCACCATGTAGTCCCCCGAAAATACTCTCTCGTGCCTCAAATCTCTCTTTTGGGAGGGGCCCAGGCCCTTGTAAGTGGTCCCCTGATTAGGTCTGGCCCACCCCAAACAATCTCCCGATCTTAAGGTCAACTGATCTGTGCCCTTAATTACATCTGCAAAATCCCTTTTGGTATATAATTTCACATCACCATGAGAGTAATATCTTATTATATCCACAAGTTCCATCCACATCCAATGGGAGGAGACTGGGAAAAGAAAAGGGTCACCAGTCATCACCACAGATTCTGGCTATTACACAATCCATGTATATATCAAACAGAAGGGCAAACTTGTTTTCCAAAACACATGAATAAAAATGTTCACGGCATCATTATTGATGGTAGTCAGGAACTGAAAACAATCCAAATACCTATTGACAGCTGAGTGAATAAATATAGTGTGGTATACTCATAATAGGGAATACCACACAGACATGAAACAAGCAAATAACCCCATATATAGCAAATAAATATAAACAGATCCCCAAATCAGAGTATTAAGTGAAGCAAACCAATCATAAAAAAGGTACACGATAATTTGTATAAAGTTTAAAAAACAGGCAAAATGAATATTTAGTGACATAGGTCAGAATAGTGGTTAAGTCAAATGTAATGACTAGATGGGGGGATAATATAGGTTTCTGGGGCTTAATATAGGTTTCTTACTCTTGATTCATGTCTTCACATTTTTTTTATAATAATAGGTAGTTAACATAAAATGCAATATTGGTTTCTGGGGTAGAATTCAGTGATTTGTCATTTACGTACAACAGCTAATGCTCATTTGAACAAGTGCCCTCCTTAATACCCATCACCCAACTAGCCCATCTCCACCCACTTCCCTTCATCAACCCTCAAATTTGTTCTCTATCATTAAGAGTCTCTTACACTTTGTTTCCCTCTCTCCCTTTTTTCCATTTCCCTCTTCTCATATGTACGACTGTATTCTTTCTTAAATTCCACATATGAGTGAGATCATATAGTATTTGTCTTTCTCTGACTGACTCACTTCACCTAACATAATACATTCTAGCTCCATCCATGTCATTGCAAATGCAAGATTTCATCTTTTTTGATGGCTGAGTAATATTCTATTGTATATATTTGCCACATCTTCTTTATCCATTCATCAGTCGATGGACATTTGGGCTCTCTCCATAGTTTGGTTATTGTTCATAATGCTACTATAAATATCAGGGTGCATGTATCCCCATGTTTTCACTTTGTAAAATGTCATCAAGTTGTTGCCTCTTTTAATTTATGCACTCTTCTTTTTATATGTTCTACTTCAGTGACAAATAAAAGCTAACATAAAAGAAAAAAAAACCTTATAAAAGGCAAGAAGAACTGACATATGTTTTAGACTCATAATCCCATATAGGCAATTTTAATTTTTTTTAAATTTTTTAAAGATTTTATTTATTTATTTATTTGTGTGACAGAGAGATCACAAGTAGGCAGAGAGGCAGGCAGAGAGAGAGGAAGGGAAGCAGGCTCTCTGCTGAGCAAAGAGCCCGATGTGGGACTCGATCCCAGGACCCTGGGATCATGACCTGAGCTGAAGGCAGAGGCTTTAACCCACCGAGCCACCCAGGCACCCCCTATATAGGCAATTTTAAAGTTGAAATGCTTTGAAAACTGAACTTAATTTTCCTGATTCATTTGCCCATAAAATTTGACCTAAACTGACATAAGGCTAGTTGCAATCTTTATATATCTTGGAGTGATTATTTATATGTTTCACTGCAGAAATATTGTTGTATTAGATTTAGTAGTATTGCTCCAGACCCTGCTGTGGATTTATGTAATGTATGGTATATGAATTCTGAAATATTTAGTCCCGGGACTCTTAGATAGGGAATTATACATGTGTAGTAGTGGAGAAATTTTACATAATTCTGTCATCTGATGACAGATTAAGAACTAAACAAGAACTAAGAAAAGCTGCAGTTTGAATTTATTGAACTCTTTGTTCGGCACTTAAAATGATCATATGATTTTTCTCCTTTGACTAATGGATATAGTGGATTATTAAAATGTTGAAATATTCCTAATATTATACCATATTCTCATGACTAGGAAAATACCAAAGCATGGTAGATTTTTAAATACTGTTGAATTTTATTCGAACTTTATTGATAAAAAATTAAACTATAAATAAATAAATTATAAATAAGTAAAATAGATCCATATTTCTCTATGAGTGTAGAATACTATTTCTTCCAGGTTTTAGAATCAGGGGCTAGATTCCATTAAATAAATTTGGAAGATTTCTATCTTTTCTTCTAGCTTCTAAATACCATTTTTATTGTTTTAGGAATTTCTGATGCCTTAAAAGAATGATATGATTTTATTCAACTTTCCCTGTGCATTCAATAGTAATTTTGGTTCCCAAACCCAGTAAAAGAATCACATCATTTTCTGATAAAGTGTTGGGTATTAAAAGATGTGCATTCTAGAAAAGGGAGAGAGAGATACTACAGATAACATAGATGGAAACCTCAGGTGGACTTGGGCAACTGTCCCAGGCCCACCACTTACTTAGTGTATGACTTTAAACAAGTTACTTCATCTTTTTTTTTTGTTTTTTAATTTAATTAATTTATTTTTTTCAGCGTAACAGTATTCATTGTTTTTGCACAACATCCAGTGCTCCATGCAATACATGCCCTCCCTATTACCCACCACCTGTTCCCCCAACCTCCCACCTCCGACCCTTCAAAACCCTCAGGTTGTTTTTCAGAGTCCATAGTCTCTTATGGTTCGCCTCCCCTTCCAATTTTTTTTATAAACATATAATGTATTTTTATCCCCAGGGGTACAGGTCTGTGAATCGCCAGGTTTACACACTTCACAGCACTCACGATAGCACATACCCTCCCCAATGTCCATAACCCCCTCCCCCTCTCCCAACCCCACCTCCCCCCAGCAACCCCCAGTTTGTTTTGTGAGGTTAAGAGTCATTTATGGTTTGTGTCCCTCCCAATCCTATCTTGTTTCATTTATTCTTCTCCTATCCCCCTAACCCCCCATGTTACATCTCCATGTCCTCATATCAGGGAGATCATATGATAGTTGTCTTTCTCCGATTGACTTATTTCACTAAGCATGATACCCTCTACTTCCATCCATGTCATCGCAAATGGCAAGATTTCATTTCTTTTGATGGCTGCATAGTATTCCATTGTATATATATACCACATCTTCTTTATCCATTCATCTGTTGATGGACATCTAGGTTCTTTCCATAGTTTGGCTATTGTAGACATTGCTGCTATAAACATTCGGGTACACATGCCCCTTCGGATCACTGTGTTTGTATCTTTATGGTAAATACCCAGTAGTGCAATTGCACAGCATGGAGGTTCCTCAAAATGTTGAAAATAGAAGTTACTTCATCTTTTGAGCAGTGATTTTCTCCATTTCGGAAATAGGGATATAATCTCCCCTCTTGTGTCATTTATTCCAAATTTAGCCAAGTGTAATTTTCTAATTATACTGAAGTTAAGGAATGTGCAAACCTGCTGGGATCAAATTACCAGTAAAACACGTGGTAATTTACAAATAGTTACAATTAACATCAACAAGGGGGAGGCAACCTCACACCTGTCAGAATGGCTAAAATCAACAACACAAAAAACAGCCAGTGTTGGTAAGGATGTAGAGAAGAAGGAATATTCTTGCACTGTTGGCGGGAATGCAAAGTGGTGCAGCCACTGTGGAAAACAGTATGGAGTTTCCTCAGAAAGTTAAAAACAGAACTACCTTATGATTCAGCAATTGCACTACTGGTATTCAACCAAAGAATACAAAAACACTAATTCAAAGGAACACATACACCCCTATGTTTACAGAAGTGTTACTTTCCCATAGCTAAGATAGGGAAGCAACCCATGTGTCCATGGATAAAGGAGTTGTGGTATATATTTACAATGGAATATTCTTCAGCTACAAAAAGAATGAAATCTTGCCATTTGCAATGCTATGGATGAAGCTAGAGAGTATAAAGCTTAGCGAAATAAGTCAGAGAAGGACAATTGCCATATAATTTCACTCATATGTGGAATGTAAGAAATAAAAAAAATAAGCAAAGGGAAAAAATAAAAGAGAAACAGAGAGAGAGGGAGAGAAATCAAGAAACAGACTCTTAATTATACAGAACTGATGGTTACCAGAGAGGAGGAGTTGGGGGTGGGGGTTAAATAGGTGATTTGGATTAAGGAGTACACTTTCTTCATAAGCACTGAGTAATGTAGGAACTGTTGGATCACTATATTTTACATTTGAAATTAATATAGTACTGTGTGTTAACTACATTGGAATTTTAAAAATTAAAAATTTAATTAAAAATTTTTTTAAAAAACCTCCTTCATTTCCCATCCACAAAAACAAGCAAACAATTCTGGCAACCTTTCAAATTGAACCCTCGATTTGAGGAGAATGCAGGCAGCAACCTCTTCGACCTCAGCCGCAGCAACATCTTCCTAGGAACAACGGCAAAGGCAAGGGAAGCAAGGGCAAAAATGAACTATTGGGATTTCATCAAGATCAAAAGCTTTTGCACAGCAAAGGAAACAGTTAACAAAACCAAAAGACAGCTGACAGAATGGGAGAAGATATTTGCAAACGACATATCAGATAAAGGGCTAGTATCCAAAATCTATAAGGAACTTAGCAAACTCAACACCCAAAGAACAAACAATCCAATCAAGAAATGGGCAGAGGACATGAACAGACATTTCTGCAAAGAAGACATCCAGATGGCCAACAGACACATGAAAAAGTGCTCCACGTCACTCGGCATCAGGGAAATACAAATCAAAACCACAATGAGATATCACCTCACACTAGTCAGAATGGCTAAAATTAACAAGTCAGGAAATGACAGATGCTGGAGAGGATGTGGAGAAAGGGGAACCCTCCTCCACTGTTGGTGGGAATGCAAGCTGGTCCAACCACTCTGGAAAACAGCATGGAGGTTCCTCAAAATGTTGAAAATAGAACTACCCTATGACCCAGCAATTGCACTACTGGGTATTTACCCTAAAGATACAAACATAGTGATCCGAAGGGGCACGTGTACCTGAATGTTTATAGCAGCAATGTCTACAATAGCCAGACTATGGAAAGAACCTAGATGTCCATCAACAGATGAATGGATAAAGAAGATGTGGTATATATACACAATGGAATACTATGCAGCCATCAAAAGAAATGAAATCTTGCCATTTGCGACGACGTGGATGGAACTAGAGCGTATCATGCTTAGTGAAATAAGTCAATCGGAGAAAGACAACTATCATATGATCTCCCTGATATGAGGACATGGAGAAGCAACATGGGGGGGTAGGGAGATAGGAGAAGAATAAATGAAACAAGATGGGATTGGGAGGGAGACAAACCATAAATGACTCTTAATCTCACAAAACAAACTGGGGGTTGCTGGGGGGAGGTGGGATTGGGAGAGGGGGAGCGGGCTATGGACATTGGGGAGGGGAGGCGAACCATAAGAGACTATGGACTCTGAAAAACAACCTGAGGGTTTTGAAGGATCAGGGGTGGGAGGTTGGGGGAACAGGTGGTGGGTAATGGGGAGGGCACGTTTTGCATGGAGCACTGGGTGTTGTGCAAAAAGAATGAATATTGTTACGCTGAAAAAATAAATAAAATGGAAAAAAAAAAAAAGACTGACCTTTGGTTCTATTTTCTTAATGCTTTAATGTTCTTTCTTCACCCTGTGACTCAAAACAAAACAAACAAGCCAAGGGGAAAGAAGCTGGTGGAGGGGAGCAAACCAAGAAGCGGATTCTTAACTATAGAGAACAAACTGATGATTACCAGAGGGGAGGTGGGTAGGGGGATGAGTTAACTAGGTGATGGGGATTAAGGAATACACTTGTGATGAGCACAGAGTGATGTTTGAAATTGTTGAATCATTATAATGTACACCTGAAACTCCTATAACACTGTATGTTAGTTAACTGAAAATAAAACAAACACTTAAAAAAAAGGAGGCAATAACTTTAAGGAATTGTATGTATGTTTAAGCATTTATTTAATCTTCTTGAAATTAAATTTACCATTTCTATGTATTTCTTTACATATAATTTCTACAGGCTATTTTATATAAAATAGTCTTTAGTTTTCTCAAAATAACATACACACAAGATCTTTAAAGTTCAGTAGTAACACTAGCCTTTCATGAAATCACCACTTAACCAATCCCCCAACCCCCACTCTGCACACCCTACTTAATCCTGCTCTGGCTCTGAGACTTTCATCTTTTCTGTTTCTCTGAAATTTACCATGATATTTATTTTTTTTTTAAGATTTTATTTATTTGAGAGAGAGAGAGCCTGCGCAGGAGCAGGGGCGGGGCAGAAGCAGGCTCCCAGCTAAGCAGGGAGCCTGATTCAGGGATGGATTGCAGGACTCAAGGATCACGACCTGAGCCAAAGGCAGATGCTTAACCACTGAACCACCCAGGCGCCCCTGCCATGATATTTCTAATTCAGAGCCTTGTACTCATTTTAGCGTACTTCAAAAATGGCCACAAAGAGGACTTCGGGTTTTCAGTGCCATTGTGTGAAGAGGCTGGAAATCATCACCCCTTTCATATAACAAGAAGACCCTGTACAAACAGAATCAGTTTTTTTTTTTTTTTAAACCCACTGGATAATTGAGGTTGCAGAGCAAGCCACCACCCTGAAAAACAGATTCAACAACCACGATTTGCTTACTTGGAGCACATGCCTCTAGAGCCATAAACATAGAACACTTAAATGGTCAACTTGCTTGATTACTTAAAGCTGAGCGTGTACTGCTCAGACAGTAAGGGGGCCTTCACGAGTTTGTGGGCATTACCTCTAGGAAAATATTCCCTTGTCCAGGCAGCGCGGAGCGACGCCATACACGCCGGGGTCAGAGACAGAGGCGTGGAAACTCTGCACCCCGCACCTGCTGCAGAAGCTGTGCAGCGCCGGGTGCGCGTGGGATCGATAGGTGACGATGCTCTCGGCGCCCAGCAGGAGAGTGAAGCGCGAGGCCGGGACGAGGAAGTGTCGGTGCTGCTTCTTCCTGCACAGCCTGCAGCTGCAATCCACCACGCGCAGGTCTGCGGGGGCCGAGACGGCGAAGCGGACCGCGCCGCAGTGGCAGCCTCCAGTGTGATACATCCAGGCCTGGGTACCCGAAGGTGTCCAGCAGGAACTTGGCGGCGCCCTCGCAGCTGAGGCCCCGCCGCTTCCTGAACTGCTCCCGCCGAGCGCCCAGGTCCATCTCATTGAGGGACTGCGAGGACGCTAGAGCCATGTACACGACAGTGTTCTTTGTAGCCAGCTTCACTAGGCTCCTGGCTTTCTTTCTGCAGTGTTGTTTGCCGCCACCAGGCTCCTGACCCTGGCTTGGACTAACACGCAGAGGGGCGCGCCCAGCGCCAGGACCCGCGGCTGAGCTGGTGAGGGGTAGTAAGGGTGAGGGTGGAGGTGGATGGTGGGGAGAACGGGGAGCAGGGATCCCTGGGCCACTGCCGTTTGGGCGGCAGTCCTTTTCCTTATCCTGACCGTGGCTTCCTCAGCGATATGTGTTAATCTGGCTAACTTGTCACCCTACGGTGCTGGGTGGTGAGTGGGGATGTAATACAGGGGAGTGCTTGGGTTCTAAGAATTTGGGGGGCTGCCCCTTTGTCTGCACTACCACGGTTGACCACTTGTTGAAAATGAGGCCAAAAGACCCTTCCCGGATCCTAAAATAACTACTGGGGTAACGTCTTGGCAAGGTGTATCTGTAACACCTTCACCTAAGATTTTTTTTTTTTTTTACAACGTCCATAGACACTTGGAGATTGCCTATATCCTTGCTCATTTTGTTACACATACCTGCCTTGGGACCATGGACATGATTCTGCAGTTCTCTGGGTCCCAGTAATCTTCTGTGAGAAAAGGGTAAGAATACACTCTCGAGTGTAGGGGGGAGTGAATTCAAGAACATATTTGAAGTTTTTAACACAGCAGAAAAGAATTGGATTTGTTATATCTATATTATTTCTAAATTTATTTTCCAGTAATTTCCTAAGTTTTAAAATTTTTCATTAGATTTATTTTTAGTTTTCTTCTATGCTAAGTTTCAGGAAGCATTCTGGATGCTGGAGGGGAAAAAGCCAGCATAACTTGATCCTTCTCCTTAAGCATCTCAAGTTCTAATGTGGTAGGCAAACAGACAAATTACATGAAAGGGTTTACCATGAAGAATTAGCCGTCTTTTAGGGATATCATGAGAATGCAGAGGAAAGACACAAAGGAAGAAGCTTCATACTAGGATGGACTGGGGATGAGTGGCCAAAGAAGAGACAGGATACCCAAGAAAGCCATCTCCTAGTAAGTGTGAAGGAGCTCATCTATATTTGACAATTTCACTTATCCTTGGGTTCATGTTCTTGATTCTTTCAGTGTAATCCTGAACAACATCGATGCCTTTCACTTAGAAAATAAATAGCAAGTGCAGGGGGCTCTAGGAAAACAGATGAGGACCAATTAGAAGTATTACTGAGTTTATTTTTCAAATGAGGGAACTGAGACACAAAGATGGTCAGAATTTCCCGTGGCCCCACCAGAAGTTAATAATAGAGCTGATATGAACTAGGTAGCCTTATCCCAGTATGGAAGTTCCTTGAAAAATTAAAGATAGGAGTACTATATGATCGGCAACCCCCCTTCTGGATTTCACATATAAATAAGAAAATGGAATATCTGTCTTTCTGTGTCTGACCTATTTCACTTAGCATAATGTCCTCCAGGTTCATCTATGTTATCCCAAGTGCAGGATTTCCTTCTTTTTAAAGACTGAATAATATTCTTTTTTAGAAAGACTGAATCATATTCTGTTTTATGCATGTATCCACATATTTTTTTGTCCATTCATCTCTTGATGGATACTTAGGTTGTTTACATACCCTGGCTACTGTGAATAATGCTACAATAATGATGGGAGTGCAGATAGTTCTTTGAGATAGTGATTTTATTTCTTTCAGATTTATACCCAGAAGGGGGATTGATGGACCATATAGTAGTCCTATTTTTAATTTTTCAAGGAACCACCATACTGTGTTCCTTAATGGCTGAATCAATTTACATTCCCACCAGTCATGCACAAGGTTTTTTCCATCTCCTCACCAATACTTATCTTTTTTGAGTTTTTGATAATAACCCTTCTGACAGGTGTGAAGTGATAATCTCATTGTGGTTTTCATCTGCATTTCCCTGAAGATTACTGATATTAGTATCTTTTCATTTATCTATGTATATTTGTATGTCTTCTTTGAAAAAAATGTATATTCAGGTCCTTTGCTCATTTTTAAATGGTTATACTTTTTGGCTATTGAGTTATATGAATCATTATATATTTTGGATATTAACCCCTTATCAGATATGGTTAGCAACTATTTTCTCTCGTTCCATAATTTGCCTTTTTATTTTTTAATTTTTTCCTTTGCTATTCAGAAACATTTTACTTTGATACAGTCTAACCTGTTTGTTTTTGCTTTTGTTCCTTATGCTTTTGTTGTCAAACCAAAAAAAAAAAAGTCATTGTCAAGACCAATGTTAAGGAGTTTACCCTCTATGTTTTCTGCTAGGAGTTTTATAATTTCAGGTTTTATATTTAAATTTTAAATTATATTTAAATTTAAATATTACATTTGACTTTACTTTTGTATATGATGTAAGGGTCTAATTTCATTCTTTTGTATGTGGATATCGAGTTTTTTCAGCACCGTTTATTGAAAATACTCTCTTTTCCCTATTGAGTATTCTTGGCTCTCTTGTCAAATATTAGTTGACCATATATGTATGTATTTACTTTGGGACTTTTTATTCTGTTTCATTAGTCTACGTATCCATTTTTATGCCAGTACCATATAGTTTTGATAACTGTAGGTTTGTAATACATTTTAAGTCAATAAGTGTGAGGCATCCAGCTTTGTTATTCTTGTTCAACATTGCTTTAGCTACTTGGGAACTTTTGTGGTTCTATAAAAACTTGGGGATATTTTTTTCTATTTCTGTGAAACATGCCATTGGAATTTTATTTTATTTTTTAAGATTTTATTTATTTGACAGAGAGAGACACAGAGAGAGGGGGGACACAAGCAGGGAGACTAGGAGAGGAAAAGCTGCTTCCCTAAGAGCAGGGAGCAGCCTGATGCTGGCTGGATCCCAGGATGCTGGGATCATGACCTGAGCCTAAGGCAGACACTTAATACTTAATGACTGAGCCACCCAGGTGCCCCACCATTGGAATTTTGAAAGGGAATATACTAAATCTGTGGATTGCACTAAATCTGTGAATTGCTTTGGGTAAAATGGACATTATAGCGACATTAATTCTTCTAATCCATGAATACCAAATATATTTCCATTTATTTGTGTCTTCCTCAATTTGTTTCATCAGTGTTTTATAGTTTTCAGAGTACAGATCTTTAACTTCCTGGTTAAATTTACTCCTAAGTATTTTATTCTTTTTGATACTATTGTAAATGGGGTTGTGTTCTTAAGGTATTTTTAGATCGTTTATTTTTAGTATATAGAAACAAGGGGAATTTTGTATGTTGATTTTGTACCCTGCAACTTTTCTGTCATTTATTTAGTTTTGACAGTTTTTTTGTAGAATCTTTCGGAATTTCCTTCTATAAGATGTCATCTGCAAATAGCTACAATTTTGCTGCTTCTTTTAGGATTTGGTTGTTTTTTCCCCTCTGTCTTGCCTAACTGCTCTGGCTGGAATTTCTAGAACTATATTGAATAGAAGTGGTGAAAGTAGGCACCCTTGTCTTATTTCTGATGTTAGAGGAAAAGATTTCAGCTTTTCCCTGTGTATGATGTTCTGTGTCACATATGCTTTTATTTTGTTGAAGTACATTCCTTCTATACCTAATTTGTTGAGAGCTTTTATCATGAAAGAATGTTGAATTTTGTCAAATGCTTTTACTGCATCTGTTGAGAAGATTATGTGATTTTTATCCTTCATCTTGGTAATGTGGCGTATCACATTTATTGATTTGAATAGGTAGAAGCATCCTTGTATCCTAGGAATAAGAGTAAATTGATCTTGTTGTACATTCCTTTTAATGTGCTATTGAATTTTGTTTTCTAGTATTTTATTGAAGAGTTTTGCATTTATATTAGTCAGTGATACTGTCCTTTAATTTTCTTCTCTTGTAGTGTCCTTGTCTTTGTTATTAGGATAACAAATCCTTTACAAATGAGTTTGGGAATCTTCTTAACTCTTCAATTTCTGGAAGAGTTTAAGAAGGATTGGTATTCTTTCTTTTTTCCCAAGATTTATTTATTTATTTAACAGAGAGTGAGAGCACAATCTGGCAGAGCAGCAGGCAGAAGGAAAGGGAGTAGCAGAATCCCACAGGAGCCAAATGTGGGACTAGACCCCAGGATCATGACCTGAGCTGAAGGCAGATGCTTAGCCAGCTGAGCCACGCAGGTGCCCAGGATTGGTATTCTTTCTTAAATGTTTGGTAGAATTTACTAATAAAGCCAAAATTGTAAATTAAAACTACAGTGAGATACTGCTGCACACCTATTAGAAAATCCCAAACACTGACAATACCCAATGCAGAAAAGGATGTGGAGAGCCAGGAATTGTCATTCATTGCTGTTGAGTATAAGAAATTTTAGGACCACTTTGAAAGACAGTCTTGCAGTTCTTTCAAAGCTATTGATTTTTTTTAATCTGCATCCTTGTTTCTGTTGACATTAAACTAAAACTTACTTGAGGTATCTTATGGAGATTAAAAGAGATATGGTATACAGAATGCCTGGTAGACATTTAGAATAACCATCAATGGGACATATAATTATTTACTGGATACTGTTAGAAAAGAGTAGACTGGGAGCACCTGGGTGGTTCAGGCAGTTAAGCGTCCAACTCTTGATCCTGGCTCAGGTCTTGGTCTTGAGGTTGTGAGTTTGGGCCTGGCATTGGGCTCCATGCTGGGTGCAGAGCCTACTTAAAACAACAACAACAACTAATACATCTTTAATTAGTCTATAACATTGTTCAGATAGGTTTTTTAAGGCCTTAAAACATTCAATTTCACAGAACCGTAAATATTCTATAGTACTAGGAATAATTTTTTTTTTTCTGCCTAGATTTTAGCTCAGAGTCAGATCACAGAATCCCTGATTTCAGAAGTTGATGTGATTATCAGCAATTCATTATTAAATAACCTTCTCTGAGATTATTAAGTTCTCTGGGCCTCAGTTATAACTTATGTAAACCAGTTAAGAATAATGTCTACTTTGTAGAATTGTTGTCATAATTAAAAAATAACAGTGCATTTAAAGTGTTCAGCCTTGTGTGTGGCATATGATGAGTTCGCAGTATGGAAACAGTCCTTATTAAATGTTATTAGTAACATGAAGCAGGATTATGATTTTTCTCGTTTGTACCTTTCAATCTAAGATATATAGTAAGACACAAGCTACTGTAACAAAGGCATATAGAAGAATAGAAGAAGCATCTGCTTTTAAAAATTTATAATCTGGGGCGCCTGGGTGGCTCAGTGGGCTAAATCCTCTGCCTTCAGCTCAGGTCATGGTCCCAGGGTCCTGGGATCGAGCCCCGCATCGGGCTCTCTGCTTGGCAGGGAGCCGGCTTCCTCCTCTCTCTCTGCCTGCCTCTCTGCCTAGTTGTGATTTCTCTCTGTCAAAGAAATAAAAAATTTAAAAAAAAATTATAATCTACTTAGTGCAAAAATATTTTTAAACTATTTTTTAAGGATTTTATTTATTTATTTGTCAGAGCACACATAAGCAGGGGGAGTGGCAGACGGAGGGAGAAGCAGGCTCCCCTGCTGAGCAAGGAGCCTGATCTGGCACTCGATCCCAGGACCCTGGGATTATGACCTGAGCTGAAGGCAGACACTTAACTGACCGAGTCACCCAGACATCCCTAGTACAAAATATTTTTTAAAAGAGTGAAGAATGAAAGATAAAATTTGGGGAATTAATTCTTCTTAAAGTAAGAATACTAATTAATAAATGCAGCATACAATGTCACCATTGATTAAGGCCAGGATAATCAATGAATGATGAAATCATCAAGTTAAATATTATTAGAGAATAAGGTATTGAAGTTAACCCACAGATGACTTAATAATCACTAAGGGAAAAGATGCATTTAACTGGAAAGACAGTTGGTCACCAGTTTAAACAAGATTGAGGTAAACTGACATTATATGCCTTTTGATGTACAGTATTAAATATATAATTCCACTTCTGTAGTATTTTTGCCAAAAATGTTTAACGAGAATCTCATCATGAAGAAACTGAAAAATACAGATTGTGGGACATTCAAAAGGAAAACTGGCTGCAGCGTTCAAAAGTTCAATGTCATGAAAAACAAACAAAAAAATGTTGAGGGATTTGTTCTAGAAATCATGGGATCATGACCTGAGCTGAAAGTAGACACTTAACCCACTGAGCCACCCAGGGATCCCTAAAGATTTGATTTTTTAAGTAATCTCTATATCCAACACGGGTCTTGAATTCACAATTCCAAGATTAAGAGCTACATGTGCCACAGCCAGCCAGCCAGGTGCCCCTTTGGGTACTCATTTTAGTCTTCTTTCAGTTCTTTCAAATTTTCTGTAAGTTTGAAATTTTTCAAAATTAAGAGTAGGAGGTAGATATTTAGTTCACTTGCCTAGCATCAACTATAATCCATAAAAATAGAAGCCAGTTATCTACTAGTTTCCTAAATATTATATTGAAACTTGTGAATTGTTATTAACAACCTTAAAGATGCAGCACATGCCAAGGCAGAAAACAAAGAACACATGAAAAAACTCTCATGTATGCAACTTGGACAGATGCAAGTATTAAAGCTCACTCTAAAAGAAGAATCATATATAATTTAATAGTAGAAATAAATGTTTCGAAATAAACAAGTACATCATTTTCCCTTGGGAGGAGACATCATCTCAAGAAAACAATTAAATGTAAAACTTTAAAATATAGTTCTTACACAGTTGTCCCCTAACTGATTTACATATGTCTCTTGAAATCTCAGAATCATAACTAGAGTATTTTTGTATATTCATTGTCCATCTAGTGTTTGGCCAACCCATACATTAGAAAATTATTCACTTTGGGGCGCCTGGGTGGCTCAGTGGTTTAAGCCTCTGCCTTCGGCTCAGGTCATGATCTCAGGGTCCTGGGATCGAGCCCCGCATCGGGCTCTCTGCTCAGTGGCGAGCCTGTTTCTCCCTCTCTCTCTGCCTGCCTCTCTGCCTGCTTGTGACCTCTCTCTCTGTCAAATAAATAAATAAAATATTAAAAAAAAAAAAAGAAAGAAAATTATTCACTTCTCTGTCTGTGTACAATGACATTCAGAACACACATATTACTTTTGGCATTTTGTGGAGGTAAACAAGACTACCAGTCCTCCACTACTTCGTTGATCAAAGAACGTTACTCATTCTTTTTTCTCACATTCCCTCACCCTGCTTTATTTCTTTTTTTTAGTTGTCCTAGTTTGAGGAATATTTATGATTCCTTAGACAAAATACCTCAATTACCACAGAATCAAGTTTGCTTCATCAATTCATGCAGCTTCTGAAGACAGGGTAAAGCTTTAGTGGAGGTCAATGAACCCAAAAGTCAGGTTATAAGTTAAAGCTTCAGTTTGCCAGATGGATTTCCCTGAATTTATGGTTCCCCACAATTTGCAATATTTCTCTCTAGGTCAAAGGTTCATAAGTCCATTTCATGGGGTTAGAGAGGTCAAAATTATTTTTATAATAATATTAAAAGTTAGTTGCCTTTTTTACTCTCATTCACTCTCTAACAGCAGATTTTTCCAGATATGACGGGAACTGTAATGACATCCTCACTCTGACATTTAATGGAAAGTATTTGTATATTCTTGTATTTGAAAAATTTGTCAGTTTTAATTTCTAATATAGTAAGCATTAATTGACATGATTCACATAAGCTAAAGCACTTCTACATCTTCAAAAGTTTTTAAAAGTTTAAAGGGCTTTTGAGGCCAAAATATTTGAGATTCATTGCTCTAGTTCATTCATTAAAAAAATATTGAAAGGGAATCATTGACCATGTAACAGGTTTCTGTGATGTATTCCCATCATATGATTGATGCTTAGCAAAATAATGATGATGATGATGATCCCATCATTTCTGTGATGTATTCCCATCATATGATGGGAATACAAAGACACCTCTAACCATTTATAAAAACCTACTATGTAGTAATAACTGTATGTTGGGAGGTTTTTGTACCTTACTCAATTTAAACCTCCCAACATAGCTTCAAAATAGTTATGGTCACCTTCGTTTTACAAATGAGGAAAGTGAGTACTTAAGACCAAGTCTAAAATCCAGTAGTGTCCTATCAGCGTTAAGACCAGTATAAATTCCAGGTGCCTGGGTGGCTCGGTGGTTTGAGCCGCTGCCTTTGGCTCAGGTCATGATCTCAGGGTCGTGGGATCGAGTCCCGCATCGGGCTCTCTGCTCGGCAGGGAGCCTGCTTCGCTCTCACTCTCTCTGCCTGCCTCTCTGCCTACTTGTGATCTCTCTATGTCAAAATAATAATAATAAAAAAAAGACCAGTATAAATTCCACTTCATATATGATTCAGGATATTCAGTCCTCCTTCATGTTTCTTTTCAGTGAAGCCAAAAAGTCAGCAAAACGGTAGTCAGTCTACCTGAGATAAAATTTTAAGATGAAAAACAGTTTTAGGATGAAAATTAGATTGACATTTTAGTAACACTATCTGTAAACACATACAGCTTTTTTTCTATTTGACCAATATTTTCACTCAGGAGCCATTTGGTTAGGATTCCTAGCCCTTGCAACTATAGGAGGCAGATATTATTACCTACATTGCATAATGTTAGAAGAACTAAGTGAAATAATGTTAGTATCAATTACCATAAACATATTAATTACCAACACTTACTAAGTTTATGTAATTGGTTGTTCTGAGGTATGTACATTTTCAGAGCTAAACTTCACTGACTGCTTATACTGAGTCAGGTACAGTTTTTTTTGTTTTATTTTTTTTCTTAATTTTTTAAAATTTCAGTGTTCCAGAGTTCATTGGTTTGGTTTTTTTTTTTTTTAAGATTTTATTTATTTATTTGACAGTCAGAGATCGCAAGTAGGCAGAGAGGCAGGCAGAGAGAGAGGAAGGGAAGCAGGCTCCCTACTGAGCAGAGAACCCGATGCGGGGCTCGATCCCAGGATCCTGGGATCATAGCCTGAGCCGAAGGCAGAGGCTTTAACCCACTGAGCCACCCAGGCACCCCCAGAGTTCATTGTTTATGCACCGCACCCAATGCTCCATGCAATACGTGCCCTCCATAATACCCACTACCAGGTTCCCCCAATCCACCTCCCCTCCAAATGCCTCAGTTTGTTTCTCAGAGTCCACAGTCTCTCATGGTTCGTCTCCCCCCCTAATTTCCCCCAACTCACTACTCCTCTCCATCTCCCCATGCCCTCCATGTGATTCCTTATGCTCCACAAAAAAAGTGGAACCATATGATAACTGATCCTCAAGGCAGCTGCAAGATATGGCAAACATTATTATCTAATTTATGGATGAAGAGAATGAGTTACAGAGATGTTCAAAGAATATCCCACAGTCAAACTGAAATTCAGCAATGAAAATTATATGAACCAGGCAGCCTCAACCCAGGGCATGCTCTGTGAGTCAGTTTATTGCAAGGAGGACAGAGAACTTGGCCGGGCTCCTCAGGTATAAAGTTGGGGGTGGAGATTCAAGTCCAGGTCTGTAGGACCTCAAATCTCTCTACTCTTAAGCTATGCCTACCCTGTCATTCTTGCTGCATTAGGTGTTCAGTAAACAGTAACCACTTCTCCTAAGTCCACCTCATTGGCACTGTCCAGTGAGCAATTCCTTATTTTGTACCTACTGCATATTAGTCTGTGTGCGCTGGGGTGAGAGAGAAGAATTAGGCATATTTCTTTTAAATTTTTTAATTTTCTTATAAACATATAATGTATTATTAGCCCCAGGGGCACAGGTCTGTGAATTGCCAGGTTTACACACATCACAGCACTCACCATAGCACATACCCTCCCCAATGTCCATAACCCAACCACCCTCTCCCAACCCCCCTTCCCCCAGCAACCATCAGTTTGTTTTGATACATTGAGTCTCTTATGGCTTGTCTCCCTCCCGATCCCATCTTGTTTCATTTATTCTTTTCCTACCCCCCAACCCCCCTACATTGCCTCTCTACTTCCTCATATCAGGGAGATCATATGATAGTTGTCTTTCTCTGATTGACTTATTTTGCTAAGCATAATACCCTCCAGTTCCATCCACGTCATCACAAATGGCAAGATTTCTTTTCTTTTGATGGCTGCATAGTATTCCATTGTATATATATATACCACTTCTTCTTTATCCGTTCATCTGTTGATGGACATCTAGGTTCTTTCCATAGTTTGGCTATTGTAGACATTGCTGCTATAAACATTGGGGTGCACGTGCCACTTTGGATCACTACATTTGTATCTTTAAGGGTAAATACCCAGTAGTGTAATTGCTAGGTCATAGGGTAGCTCTATTTTAAACTTTTTGAGGAATCTCCATGCTGTTTTCCAGAGTGATTGCACCAGCTTGCATTCCCACCAACAGTGTAGGAGGGTTCCTCTTTCTCCTCATCTTCACCAGCATCTGTCATTTCCTATCTTGTTAATTTCAGCCATTCTGACTGCTGTAAGATGGTATCTCATTGTGGTTTAGATTTGTATTTCCCTGATGCCCAGTGATGTGGAGCATTTTTTCATCTGTCTGTTGGCCATCTCGATGTCTTCTTTGCAGAAATGTCTATTCATAACCTCTGCCCATTTTTTGATTGGATTATTTGTTCTTTGGGTGTTGAGTTTGTTAAGCTCTTTATGGATTTTGGACACTAGCCCTTTATCTGATATGGCGTTTGCAAATATCTTCTCCCATTCTGTCATTTGTCTTTTGGTTTTTTTAACTGTTTCCTTTGCTCTTCAGAAGCTTTTGATCTTGATGAAATCCCAATAGTTCATTTTTTCCCTTGCTTCCCTTGTCTTTGGTGATGTTCATAGGAAGAGGTTGCTGCCTGCGTTCTCCTCAAGGATTTTGATGGATTCCTTTCTCACATTGAGGTCCTTCATCCATTTTGAGTCTATTTTCACGTGTGGTGTAAGGAAATGGTCCAGTTTCATTTTTCTGTATGTGGCTGTCCAATTTTCCCAGCACCATTTATTGAAGAGGCTGTCTTTTTTCCATTGGACATTCTTTCCTGCTTTGTCGAAGATTAGTTGACCATAGAGTTGAGGGTCGATTTCTGGGCTCTCTATTCTGTTCCATTGATCTATGTGTCTGTTTTTGTGCTAGTACCATACTGTGTTGATGATGACAGCTTTGTAATAGAACTTGAAGTTCGGAAT
Organism: Meles meles; assembly: GCF_922984935.1. Taxonomy (NCBI): domain Eukaryota; kingdom Metazoa; phylum Chordata; class Mammalia; order Carnivora; family Mustelidae; genus Meles; species Meles meles. The sequence continues at coordinate 45,050,005 of NC_060087.1, read as the reverse complement.
TGTGATGTCACCAACTTTGGCTTTCTTTTTCAATATTCCTTTGGCTATTCGAGGTCTTTTCTGGTTCCATATAAATTTGAGGATTATTTGTTCCATTGCTTTGAAAAAAAAGGATGGGATTTTGATAGGGATTGCATTAAATGCATAGATTGCTTTAGGTAGCATAGACATTTTCACAATATTTGTTCTTCCAATCCAGGAGCATGGAACATTTTTCCATTTCTTTGTGTCTTCCTCAATTTCTTTCATGAGTACTTTATAGTTTTCTGAGTTTAGAGTCTTTGCCTCTTTGGTTAGGTTTATTCCTAGGTATCTTATGGTTTTGGGTGCAATTGTAAATGGGATTGACTCTTTAATTTCTTTCTTCTGTCTTGTTGTTGGTGTAAAAAATGCAACTGCTTCTGTGCATTGATTTTATATCCTGACACTTTACTGAATTCCTGTACAAGTTCTAGCAGTTTTGGAGTGGAGCCTATTGGGTTTTCCACATAGAGTATCATATCATCTACAAAGAGTGATAGTTTGACTTCTTCTTTGCCGATTTGGATGCCTTTAATTTCTTTTTGTTGTCTGATTGCTGAGGCTAGGACTTCTAGTACTATGTTGAATAGCAGCGGTGATAATGAACATCCCTGCCATGTTCCTGACCTTAGTGGAAAAGCTTTCAGTTTTTCTCCATTGAGAATGATATTTGCGGAGGGTTTTTCATAGATGGCTTTGATAATATTGAGGTATGTGCCCTCTATCCCTACACTTTGAAGAGTTTTGAACAAGAAGGGATGCTGTACTTTGTCAAATGCTTGTTCAGCACCTATTGAGAGTATCATATGGTTCTTGTTCTTTCTTTTATTAATGTATTGTATCACATTGATTGATTTGTGGATGTTGACCCAACCTTGCAGCCATGGAACAAATCCAATTGGTCGTGGTGAATAATCCTTTTATTGTACTGTTGGATCCTATTGGCTAGCATTTTGGTGAGAATTTTCGCATCTGTGTTCATCAAGGATATTGGTCTGTAATTCTCTTTTTTGATGGGATCTTTGTCTGGTTTGGGGATCAAGGTGATGCTGGCCTCATAAAATGAGTTTGGAAGTTCTCCTTCCATTTCTATTTTTTGGAGCGCTTTCAGGAGAATAGGAATTAATTCTTCTTTAAATGTTTGGTAGAATTCCCCTGGGAAGCCGTCTGGCCCTGGGCTTTTGTTTGGAGATTTTTGAGAACTGCTTCAATCTCTGTACTGGTTATGGGTCTTTTCAGGTTTTCTATTTCTTCCTGGTTCAGTTATGGTAGTTTATATGTCTCTAGGAATGCATCCATGTCTCCCAGATTGTCAAATTTGTTGCTGTAGAGTTGCTTATAGTATGTTCTTATAGTTGCTTATATTTCTTTGGTGTTGGTTGTGATCTCTCCTCTTTCATTCATGATTTCATTTATTTGGGTCCTTTCTCTTTTCTTTTGATAAGTCTGGCCAGGGATTTATCAATCTTATTATTTCTTTCAAAGAACCAGCTCCTGTTTAGTTGATTTGTTGTATTGGTTTTTTTGGTTTCTATTTCTTTGATTTCTGCTCTGATATTTATGATTTCTCTTCTCCTCCTGGGTTTAGGCTTTCTTTGTTGTTCTATCTCCAACTCCTTTAGGTGTAGGGTTAGGTTGTGTATTTGAGACCTTTTTTGTTTCTTAAGAAAGGCTTCTATCATTATATATTTTCCTCTCAGGACTGCCTTTGTTGTGTCCCACAGATTTTGAACTGTTGTGTATTCACTATCATTTGTTTCCATGAATTTTTTCAATTCTTATTTAATTTCCTGGTTGACCCATTTATTCCTTAGAAGGATGCTGTTTAGTCTCCATGTATTTGGGTTCTTTCCAAATTTCCTGTTGTGATTGAGTTCTAGTTTCAGAGCATTGTTGTCTGAAAATATGCAGGGAATGATCCTAATCTTTTGATACCGGTTGAGACCTGATTTGTGACCCAGGATGTGATCTATTCTGGAGAAGGTTCCATGTGCACTAGAGAAGAATGTGTATTCTGTTGCTTTGGGATGAAATGTTCTGTATATATCTGTGATGTCCATCTGGTCCAGTGTGTCATTTAAGGCCTTGATTTCCTTGTTGATCTTTTGCTTGGATGATCTGTCCATTTCAGTGAGGGGAGTGTTAAAGTCCCCTACTATTATTGTATTATTATTGATGTGTTTCTTTGATTTTGTTATTAATTGGTTGATATAGTTGGCTGCTCCCACGTTAGGGGCATAGATATTTAAAATTGTTAGATCTTCTTGTTGGACAGACCCTTTGAGTACGATATAGTGTCCTTCCTCATCTCTTATTATAGTCTTTGGCTTAAAATCTAATTGATCTGATATAAGGATTGCCACCCCAGCTTTCTTCTGGTGCCCATTAGCATGGTAAATTGTTTTCCACCCCCTCACTTTAAATCTGGAGGTGTCTTCGCGTCTAAAATGAGTTTCTTGTAGGCAACATACTGATGGGTTTTGTTTTTTTATCCATTCTGATACCTTGTGTCTTTTGATTGGGGCATTTAGCCCATTAACATTCAGGGTAACTATTGAGAAATGTGAATTTAGTGCCATTGTATTGCCTATAAGGTGACTGTTACTGTGTATTGTTTCTATTCCTTTCTGGTCTACTAATTTTAGGCTCTCTTTGCTTAGAAGACCCCTTTCAATATTTTCTGTAGCGATGGTTTGGTGTTTGCAAATTCTTTCAGTTTTTGTTTGTCCTGGAAGCTTTTTATCTCTCCTATTTTCAGTGATAGCCTAGCTGGATAGAGTATTCTTGGCTGCATGTTTTTCTTGCTTAGTGCTCTGAATATATCATGCCAGTTCTTTCTGGCCTGTCAGGTCTCTGTGGATAAGCCTGCTTCCAGTCTAATATTTTTACCATTGTATGTTACAGACTTATTTTACTGGGCTGCTTTCAGGATTTTCTCTTTGTCACTAAGACTTGTAAATTTTACTATTAGATGACCTATTCTTATTGATTTTGACAGGGGTCCTCTGTACCTCCTGTATTTTGATGTTTGTTCCCTTTGCCGTATTAGGGAAATTCTCTACAATAATTCTCTCCAATATACCTTCTGCTCCCCTCTCTGTTTTTTCTTCTTCTGGAATCCCAATTATTCTAATGTTGTTTTGTCTTATGGTGTCACTTATCTCTTGAATTCCCCCCTCGTGGTCCAGTATTTGTTTGTCTCACTTTTGCTAAGCTTCTTTATTCTCTGTCATTTGGTCTTCTATATCACTAATTCTCTCTTCTGCCTCATTTATCCTAGCAGTAATTGTCTCCATTTTTGATTGCACCTCATTAATAGCTTTTTTTATTTCAACTTGGTTAGATTTTGTTCTTTTCTTTCTCCAGAAAAGGCTTTTATCTCTCCGGAGAGGGTTTCTCTAATCTCTTCCATGCCTTTTTCAAGCCCAGATAGAACCTTGAGAATCGTCATTCTGAACTCTAGATCTGACATATTACCAATGTCCGTATTGATTATATCCCTAGCCTTCAGTACTGCCTCTTGTTCTTTTTTTTTGTGGTGAGTTTTTCTGCCTTGTCATTTTGTCCACATAAGAATATAAGAAGGAGCAAATAAAATACTAAAAGGGTGGCAAAGACCCCAGGAAAATATTCTTTAACCAAATCAGAAGAGACCCCAAATTGTGGGGGGAGAAAGGGGATAAAAAGAAGTTCTGAAAAAAGAAAAAAAATTAAGAAAACAAATAAAGAAAAAATATAAAAAAGAATATATATATATGTATACATATACATATATACATATATATATATACATATATACATATATATATATATATTAGACTGGTGACTAGAACAGGGTCACCCACTTAATTTTGGGAGTATTTTGGTCTCTTAGAAGAAACTACTCCCAAACTTTTAAAGAATGGAAAACATATATAAGGGTAAACACAATGAAGGGATGGAATATGCCTATAAAGATGAAAATTTTTTTTAATTTCTGAAAAAGGAGTTAATAAAGTAAGTTGGTTGGGAGAATAAAGAAAAAGAAAGTGGAGAGAATTTGCTCAGACTGGAGACTAGAACAAGCCCGGAGCTAGATTTAGGGTATATTTTGACTTATTAGAAGAAGTTGTACCCCAAATTTTTTAGAAGAAAAAACCCTATGTGTATACACAAAAACCCTATGTGTATACACAAAAACCCTATGTGTATACAAAAAATAAAGTTAGATACAATGAAGGATAAAATATGACTATAATAATGAAGATTCAAAAAAGATTATTATTATTAAGAATCATGGGGAGAGAGCCATGAATTCCATGCTTTGCTTTCTCCTCTTCTGGAATTCTGCTGTTCTCCTTGGTTAAGTGAACTTGGTCTTGGCTGGATTTCTTGTTGATCTTTTTGGGGAGGGGCCTGTTGTAGTGATTCTCATGTGTCTTTGCCCGAGGCAGAATTGCACTGCCCTTACCAGGGGCTAAGTAATCCGATTGGGTTCGCTTTCAGGAGCTTTCAGGAGCTTTTGTTCCCTGAGCGCTTCTGTAGAGTTCCGGAGGACGGGAATGAAAATGGTGGCCTCCCAATCTTCAGCTCGGAGGAGCCAAGAGCTCAGAGCCCCACTCCTCAGTGCGCCCTCAGAGAAAAGTGCTCAATCACTCCCGTCTCCCTGGCCTCTGGCTGCAGTCTGAGCTCATCCAGCCTGTGACCAAGCGTCTCTGTCTCTGGCACACAGCTCCGCCTGGAGTCTCCAATCCCAGCAGATCCCTGAGCTCTTCCAGGGGGTGTCTCCCTGGATCTTGTGGGGACCCCACTCACAGAGCAGTGGCCTGTGCCACGGATTATGGTTCAAGGTAATTCCAAGTTGAGAGCTCACTCCTTGGCTCTGTCTCCATAGCCAGCTTCCCCACTCTAATACCTGCGAGCTCTGCGACACTCAGATACCCCTGAGCCTTCTGTGACCCCGTGTTATACCCGAGTTTTCACGTCTGAGAAACCACCAAGGAGCCAACACCAATGCAATCACACAAAGGTTTATTTAACAAGCTTAAGCCTGGGCCCACATATACCCAACACAGCGGAGTAGGGACTTGGACCCGGAGCTTAGTTAAGGCAGGGGTATTTATGGGTTCTTGTTACTAAAACAGGGTGGAGGTTTCTGGAACCAAAGCAGGGTGGGGCTTCCTGTTACTAAAGCAGGGTGGGGCTTCCTGTTACTACAGCAGGGTGGGGGTCCTTAGAACTAGATTAAAGTAGGGGAAAGTTCAGCCCTTGGGCACAGGGGTCTCAGATGGCTGCCCGAGCTAAGATGGCTGTACTTATGCTAAGGCTAAACCAGAGGTGGGATGGCCTTCATTTTTCTCAGCCTCCACATTTCCCCCTCTCAGAGGAACCTAAGGAAGGACCCAATCATGGGTCCAGGCTGGTCTCAGCAACAAGGTCTGGTGGTTGGTATTGCTGTCTGAGTACCATGAGCTGAACTGTACTGACTCTGTCTTTGACAAAAGTAAGCAACATTAGTGGGGTAAGTGAGAATGGTGCAGTCTTAACTTTAGGGGATTGTCCTTGTCGGGCTGACTTTTCCATTCTGAGACAAAGTCCTTGAGAACGGCGTGTGGGTCAGTTTGCTGGACGTGGGTATAGTGGACCCGGGGAGTAAGTGTGAGAGCAGTGTGAGTGGTCAGGATCACAATGTAGGGTCCCTTCCAGTGTGGTTGAAGTGTCTGGTGTTGGTATCTCCGGACGTACACCCAGTCACCCGGCTGATATCGATGGGGGTCTGGGGGTGGCCCAGTCTTATAGAGGGCCCTCAGCTTAGGCCACACCTGTTCATGGGTTTGTTGTAACGTTTGGAGGGAGAAAAGGAGTTGGTGATCATCAAACTCAGCTAGCACCTCAGGTTTTAAATTGGGGAGAATAGGTGGAGGAATACTGAACATGATTTCATAAGGGTTAAGTCCCATCTTATATGGGGAGTTTCACATCCTATATAGGGCAAAGGGGAGGAAAGTCACCCAATCCATGCCAGTTTCCAAGGTTAATTTGGTCAAGGCCTCTTTTAATGTTCTGTTCATCCTCTCTACCTGTCCTGAACTTTGGGGCCTATATGCGCAATGTAATTTCCAATCTGCCCCAAGTACTAGTGCCACTCCCAGTGTTACCTTAGAGACGAATCCTGGTCCATTGTCCCATCCAATCTTAACAGGAAAACCATACTTTGCTAAGATGTCTTCCAGCAGTTTCTTGGTCACGGTCTGTGTGGTTTCATGTTTGGTGGGAAATGCCTCTGTCCATCCTGAAGAAGTATCTACAAATACCAGTAAATACCTGTATCCGTATTTTCCAGGTTTTATCTTGGTGAAGTCCACTTCCCAGTAGGCTCCTGGGCGGTCTTCCCAGAGCCGGGTGCCCGGGTTAGAGCCATGGGCGGTGGCATTAGTTAATTGGCATGCGTGGCAGCTTGCCACAATCTGTTCAATCTTTGATCGGGAGTCTTTGATGGTGATCTTTGCAGGTCACACCAAGTCTTCCATTTTTTTTTTTTTTTTGTTCCCATGTGTGTACTCCTGTGCATTTCGGATAGGAGTCACCATCCCAGTTCCTCTGGTAGGATTATGCTGCTATCTGCAGCTCTCCACCAGCCATGCAGGCATTGTGTCCTGGGAAGACGCCTAATCCATTGTAAGTCTGTGTCAGAGTAGTTGAGGTTGTCTGGCAAGCTAGGTGCTCCCGGTTCAGGCAGTGTGGTCACTAATACATGGTCGACTGAAAGAGCTGCCCCTTTTGCCTTTAAGTCGGCCAGCCTGTTTCCCCTGGCCACTGGCATGTCTGCTTTTTGATGTCCTAGACAATGGATAATGGCCAGTGCCTTAGGCAGCCAGAGGGCCCTTAGGAGCTCAAGGATTTCTGCCTTTTAATAGTCTTTCCTTCTGCTGTTAAGAGCCCTCTTTCTCTATAAATGTCTCTGTGGATGTGAGTTGTGGAAAAGGTGTACCTCCTGTCAGTATAGATGTTTATTCGCTTGCCTGCTCCCATTGTTAGCGCCTTGGTTAGCACAATCATTTCTGCACGTTGGGCAGAAGTTCCAGCCACCAATGGTTCCACCCAGACAGTCTCTGTCTCTGTGGTCACAGCTGCCCCTGCATACCTGATTCCTTCCCAGACAAAGCTACTGCCATCTGTATACCAGGTGTCATCTGCATTTGGCAGTGGTTGGTCCTGGAGATCAGCTCTGACTCTGTGCACCTGAGCCAGGATTTCTTGGCAGTCATATGGGTGGGGGTGTGTGTGTCCCCATCAGGGTTAGGGAGCAGTGTCGCTGGGTGTAGGGTTATTAGCGCCTGGAACAAAATTCTGGTAGGGTTCAAAAGCAAGCTCTGGTAATGGGTCAAGCAGACATTGCTGATCCATCTGTCCAGGGGTTGTTTGAGTACCCCTTCAATGGCATGTGGGGTAGCGATGTATAGTTCCTGCCCCATAGTCAGCTTATCTGCATCTTTAACCATGGTGGCCACTGCAGCAATAATTTTTAAACATGGAGGCAGGCCATCCAGTGGCCACGGCATCTAATTTCTTTGAGAGGTATGCCACTGGTCTCTTCCAGGGGCCCATGTATTGAATTAGGACTCCCTTTGCCACCCCTTCCTTTTCATCCATGTAAAGATGGAAGGGCTTAGATCAGGGAGCCTGAGTGCCGGGGTTGAAAGCAAGTCTTGTTTAAGGTCATTGAAGGCTTTGTCTATGGCCTCAGTCCATACAAAGTCCTGTTTTTGTTTCATGGCCTCGTAGAGGGGGGCTTAGCTATGTCAGCGAAACCTGGGATCCACAATTGGCAGAACCCAGCCGACCCTAGGAATTCACATACCTGGCGGACGTTTTGAGGCTGTGGGATTCTCATGACAGTCTCCTTCCGTGCATCCATTAACCATCTTTGTCTATCTTTTAATTTGTAACCCAGATAGCTCACCTCCATTTTGCAGATCTGGGCCTTCTTAGCTGAAGCCTGGTATCCCAGAGTAGCTATCGTTTGGAGCAAGTCCTTGGTGCCTTGTAGGCATGTTTCCTGGTCCTCTGCTGCCAACAGGATATCATCTACATATTGTAATAGAGTCAGATTAGGGTGTTGGGCACGGAACTCACCTAAGTCTTCGTGCAGTGCCTCATCGAAGATGGTGGGCAAATTCTTGAATCCTTGCGGTAGTCGAGTCCAGGTGAATTGGCCATTGATGCCATTCTCCGGGTCCGCCCATTCAAAAGCAAAGAGGTCTTGGCTCTTTGGGGCCAAGAGCAAGCTGAAAAAGGCATCATTTAGGTCTAGCACTGTATACCAACTCTTGTCTGGGGGCAACGTGGAGAGGAGGGTGTAGAGGTTTGGGACCGTAGGGTGCATGTCCATCACCCATCGGTTAACTTCCCTCAAGTCCTGGACTGGTCTATAATCATTAGAGTGTGGCTTTCATACCGGCAGCAGGGGAGTGTTCCATGCTGACTGACAAGGCCACAGTATGCCTGAGTCTAGCAGTCGCTGGAAGTGTGGGGTGATTCCCATCCATGCTGTGAGAGGCATGGGGTATTGGTGGACTCTGACTGGTTCTGCTCCTGGCTTTAGTTCAATGTATATCGCTGGCCGATGTTGGGCCAATCCCATTCCCTCGGTTTCTGCCCACGCTTGGGGAAACTCCTGCAACCAGTGGTCAGTGTCGGTCATTGGTTCTGGGGGAGTTTGGTTAAGACAATATTTGTCCTCCAGGTTCATGACAAGCACCTGGATCAGGTGTCCCTCTTTATCCAGAAACTTTGCCCCTTCAGGGTGGAAACTAATTTGGGCTCCCATCTTGGTGAGTAGGTCCTGGCCTAACAGGGGGTAGGGGCACTCAGGAATGGCCATGAAGGAGTGGGTTATCTGGCCTACACCAAGATCCACTGTTCTTCAGGTAGTCCATAATATTGTTTAGTGCCTGTGGCCCCCTGTACCCATGAGGTCTTATTTGTCAACTTCCCTTGAGGTTGTAGCAAGACAGAGTTCTATGCCCCAGTGTCTACTAGGAATTTAATTGGTTGCCCCTCCACTTTAAGGGTTACCCTGGGCTCGGGGAGGTGTGCCAAACCCCGACTCCCCCAGTTATCCAACTCTTCAACCTCCAAGATAGTAGTGGAGGCCTTTGGTCTTTTATCGGGGGATTCCTTTAACTAGGGGCAGACCCTTGCCCAGTGGCCTTCTTTCCTGCAATAAGCACACTTGTTTCTATTCAGTTTGGGGCATTCTTGGTGGGGGCCGTCCCCCTTACCTTTTCCTGAAGCCAGCTTCTTGAGACATCTCTGTTTTTCATGTGGGTCATCCATGGTCATGGCCAGTAGGATCTTAGCCAGGTTACAAGTCTGATGGTCACTTATCCTAGCCTGTTGCTCCTCCAGGGTCTCTCTGTTATTGTAGATTCTGCCACCACTATCAGATCCTGTAGGCTCTTCTCTCCTAGTCTTTCTACCCTCTGTAATTTCCTTTTAATGTCTGGAGCAACTTGGTTAACAAAAGCCATAACTATGGCAACTTTGGTCTTTGGGGCCTCTGGATTCATAGGGGTGTACTGTCTGAACACCTCTATGATCCTTTTTGGGAATGCTGCCGGACTCTCATCTTTACCCTGTTTTACATCATATACCTTGGCCGGATTGGTAGGCTTGCATGCTTCAGCCTTGAGACCTGCCATTAGAGTCTGGCGGTAGACCCAGAGCCTCTCCTTACCCTCTGCTGAGTTGTATAGTCCCAAGCGGAGCGAGACAAGGGGAAAGCTGCATTTATGAGATCAGAGTTCTAACCTGGCTGTCTGTCGTCACCCAGGATGGACTTCCGGGCTTCCATCTGGATTCGCTCTCTTTCCTCAGTGGTAAAGAGGACCTGCAAGAGCTGCTGACTGTCATCCCAGGTGGGCTGATGGGTGAAAAGAACAGTATCCAAAAGACCAGTCAGATATTTTGGGTTATCGGAGAACTTTGCATGTTGAATTCTTCAATTATATAAATCACTAGTAGAGAATGGCCAATATAACATTGGTTGTCCTGTTTCATCAGGGGGTCCCATGGCATGGAGGAGGACAGTGGAATTGGCCGGTCCCAGGTTTGAGGCTGGGGCCGCTCGATGGGTCCGTCCACATGTCCCTGCCGCCGGCCCATGCATGGTGGCCCCTCCATCTGGGAGGGGGGTGGCACTCCCTCAACAGCCCCTGATGCCTCTGCTGGAGGGGAAGACGCAGGAGGGTGGGGAGACCTGGTAGGGTGGCGGAAAAATCAGGTCCTCCGTGGGAGTATCCTGGAAGACCAGGTAAAGCGGAGTCTTTGGTTTCGACTCCGCTTTCTTGTTAGACTTAGGAGTTGGTTTCTGCAGGGTGGAAGGTCCTGCTTCGGGAGGGAGAAAAGGTTTAAGCCAGGAGGGAGGATTCTCTATCATGTCTTGCCAGACCAGTATATAAGGTATTTGGTCAGGGTGGCCATGTGGTTTTTCTCTGAAGATGACAGCCTTAACCTGTAGGATAATAGGCAGGTTGAAATGTTCCCTCCCGGAGCCATTTTATATTAAAAGCTGGCCGCTCAGACATGCAGAAAGTCCGAAACTTTCCCTTTCGTACAACTGTGCTCAGATTATGAACTCTCTCCCTGACATCCGAGAAGTGGTTAATCATCAGGGACAGAGGGGTAGTCTGTGTCTGTCCCATCACGCCTTCAGTCCACAACAAGGCACATACACTTACAACAATTAACGAGAATACACACACACAAACGATCCAGCATGACTGCGAAGACAAAACTGAAAGGAAGGTAAGGGAGAATCCAACCGCAGTGGCAGCCAGCTCTCCTCACAGATGAGGATTTTGTCCTCCAGGCGGGGGTAAGGGACACCTCTTCCAAAAATTCCCATAAACTTAATAACCAGCACAACAGACAAAATTCCCATACATTTAATAAACAGCACAACTGACAACAAAAACAAGATGCCTGACTGCCTTGGGGGACCACGACCCCCTGGTGACTGTCTAAGGGGACTCTAACCCCCTGAAACGGTGGGGGACTTGAACCCCCTGGTGACCGCCTAGGGGGACTCTAACACCTGAAATGGCAGGGGACTCAAACCCCTGCAGAGGCAAAGGACGTCTCCCAAGACCCCCAGTTGACAGCCCGCCACGTGTGTCCGCTTGAGCCAATGTCGACCCAGATACAAGTTGGAATTCCTACAGGTAAAAATGCAGACTGGAGCTCCCAAAGTATGCACGCAAATAGATAAAAATGAGTGCACTCACCAGCCGGCGCAAGACCCTCTGGGTTGGTGTCCTGGGAGTCTCCCAGATCTCGGTGGAACCTCCAAATATTATACCCGAGTTTTCGCATCTGAGAGACCACCAAGGAGCCAACACTGATGCAATCACACGAGAGTTTATTCAACAAGCTTAAGCTTGGGCCCAAGTATACCCGACACAGCGGAGTAGGGACTTGGACCTGGAGCTTAGTTAAGGCAGGGGTATTTATGGGTTCCTGTTACTAAAGCAGGGTGGAGGTTTCTGGAACCAAAGCAGGGTGGGGTTTCCTGTTACTAAAGCAGGGTGGGGGTCTCTGGAACCAAAGCAGGGTGGGGGTTCTTGTTACTAAAGCAGGGTGGGGGTCCTTAGAACTAAAGTAAAGTAGGGGAAAGTTCAGCCCTTGGGCACAGGGGTCTGAGATGGCTGCTGGAGCTAAGATGGCTATACTTATGCTAAGGCTAAACCTGAGGTGGGATGGCCTTCATTTTTCTCGGCCTCCACACCCGCGGGACCTGAGACCATGCTGACCCCGCGTGGGCTTCACCCCGGTTTAGCCTCTGGAGCAATGGCCCTCAGTGGAGCAGACTTTTAAAAGTCCTGATTTTGTGCTCCATTGTTTTGCTGCTTGCTGGGAGCCAGCCCCTCCCCCCCACAGTCTATCTTCCCGTCGCTTTGGATTCACTTCTCCACAGGTCATACATTTCAGAAAGTGGTCGATTTTCTGTTTCTAGAATTGTTGCTCTTCTTCTCTTCGACCTCCTGTTGGACTTGTAGGTGTTGGAATGGTTTGATAAGCTACCTAGCTGATCTCCTGCTACCTGATGTCGTCTCAACCTGCTACTTCTCCGCCATCTTGACTTCTCCCCCCCAACCCCGTGTATTCTGATATTCCTGAATCTAGGCATACTTGACTTTAGTCTAGAAAAAGATAAAAACACTTTGTATTATATTTGTCTGCTTGGGTTGCCATAACAAAATATCACAGCCTGGGTAGTTTAGACAACAGAAATTTTTTCCCCCCACAGTTCTGGAAGTTAGAAGTCCAAGACCACTATGTTGGCAAGTTTGTTTTTTTCTGAGGCCTCTCTTCTGGGATTGCACCTGGGTGCCTGCTCACTGTTCTCACACGTCTTTTCCTCTGTGTGTGTGTACATCCCTGGTGTCTTCTTGTGTGTCCAAATTCTCTTTTATATGGACACCAATCAAACTGGATTAGGACCCACCCTGAGGGCTGTATTTTAAATTAGTCACTTCTTTCAAGGCTCTTACCTGAATACAGTTGCATTCTGAGGTACCGAGGCTTCAACATATGAATTTGGGTGTGACAAATGTAGCCCATAGCTAATGTAACATAGAGTTTTTACAAATAATCTCTTTCCCTTAAGGTCGGGTTGACTTCCTCAAAAAGGATGAAATATGGAAACAGAAATTTTGAAGACACATCTCAGGAATTCTGAAGATGCTGCTACAATTTTGGGTGATTTCAAAACAGTTTTGTTACACAATAACATGTGGCCCAGAAATACCTTATTTAATGAGTACTCACTATGTGCCAATCACTGTGTATATTTTTATACATACATATAAATATATGTGTGTGTAAATGTAAAAAAGTGTGTGTGTATGTATGTATACATATACATATAATTTATTTTTTTATTTAATTGTCAGAGAGAGAGAGAGTGAACAAGCAGGGGGAGTGGCAGGCAGAGGGAGAAGCAGGCTCACCTCTGAGCAAGGAGCCTGATACAGGACTCGATCCCAGGACCCCAGGATCATGACCTGAACTGAAGGCAGACACTTAATCAACTGAGCCACCCAGGCATCCCTACATGTATGTATAATTTAATACTCAAAAAAAGGCATCCAAGACCAGTAAGTACTGGTCCTATTCACATTTTAGAGATGAGGAATAATAGCTATAGGGAAGTTTAATCAAATTACCCAAGGCTATTTAACAAAAAATAATAGAACCTAGAATCGAACCTATATGCTATTCTGAATCCACAGTCAAATCTTTTACTAGGTTAATTTCCTTATGATGGAAAAAATAAATTTCTTTCTCTGTCCCTGTCCGCCTCTGTCTCTCTCTGTCCTCTCTCAGGAACAAGGAATGCCATTATTATTATCGAGTCACACAGTTATTCTCCTATTGCTTCATTTAAGTAAAAAAAAAAAAAAGTGTTACAGAGATTGTGTAACCAATTGTCATTATAAGCAATTCAACCCTCCAACAATTATTTCATGAGTATTTGTTTGCACTGAGCTAGGTATTAGCAGTGTTAGAGTATGTTAAATCTTGCTGTCTATATTTGAAGATCTTATAGTCAAGTTGGAATGGCGGTGCATCTTGTACACTAGTAAAACTGAAGGCAGTTTGGTGTAGGCTGTCATGAGCATCAGAGTATTTCTGGCACGTAGAGTATATGCAGGAAAACTTCTCTGTGCCAGCACACTGACAAACTTGTATATGGGCCAGGTAAAATTTCAGAAGTTTGATCTGGGGCTAGATAGAATGCCCTGTTGTCCTCCATGAACATGGAAAGATAGGATGGTGTCTGAGATACTGGTACAAGACCATTTCTCACCAACACCCTTATCACCTCTCTGGTTCCAATACTTTTCAACTTGATTCCTCCCTTCTCCCTGACCTGAGGGTACAGGCAAAAGCTATAGCATATTCCAATGCCTAACTGCAATATGGAAATGACTCCATTTCCACACCACTGAGTTCCACAACACTAATGATGCCTATCATCTGGCAAATTTTGCTTTGATGTCCTGTGGAACAAGGAAAGTGGAAGGTGACATCATGTTTAAATTACTTTTCCTGTCTATATAAGAAATAAACTGACTCTATCTGGGCTGCCTGTTACTGACCAAAACTGTCAGCTTGTTTGACAGGAAGCTTTCTGTAAATGTTAGCTACTACTTCTCTCGTACATCATTTGAGCATTAGGGATTAGTGTGGTCCACGTATACAAAATCTGTCAACAAACGGAAAGAGTTATCATTTATGCTCATTTAACTGTTCATAAGGAAAAATGTGGAATAATAAATGCTATAATTGCAGACTAGATATATAGAAGTCCAGTGTTCTTGATACAGATTTGATCTTTATCTGAGGATATGATAATCTAGCCCTAAGGAATATACAGATTCTGGCATCATGTGGAACGTTGAGTCTAGCTATTGTGATCAGAAATATCTGGGTACATGATAATAACACTAAAATCCCTCTTTACTGTGCCAGATACTGTTTTGAGCTTTTAACATGTACCATCTATTTTTATCCTTACAAAAATCTAGAAGGCATGTGTTATTACTGTGCCCAATTGACAGATGAGAAAACAGGATCCCAGGCTCACTAATTTGTCTGGAACCACGCAACAAGTCAGTGCTAAAATTGGAACTGAAACCCAGGATGTCTGACTCTGAAGCTAAGCTCAACATGTTAGGAGATCATGAAAATCATGAAGTTGCTTAGAGCCTCAATTTCAATGTCCATAAAATGGGAAGAAACATAGGAGTTTCCACATAGGAAAGTTGTTTTTATTATGTATTTTTTTTAATGTTTATTCGACAGAGAGAGATCACAAGTAGGCAGAGAGGCAGGCAGAGACAGAGGAAAGCAGGCTGCTCACTGAGCAGAGAGCCCAATGTGGGGCTCGATCCCAGGACCCTGGGATCATGACCTGAGCCGAAGACAGAGGCTTTAACCCACTGAGCCACCCAGGCGCCCCTATTATGTATTTTTTAAAGATTGTATTTATTTATTTGTCAGAGAGAGAGAAACAGCACAAGCGGGGGGCGGGGGGAGGGCAACAGGCAGAGTGAGAAGCAGGCTCACCGCCAAACAAGTAGTCCAACGTGGGACTCAATCCCAGGACCCTGGGATCCTGACCTGAGCCAAAGGCAGGAGCTTAACCGACTGAACCACTCAGGTGCACCAGAAAGTTGTTTTCAAAACCTGTTATTAAAGAACAGAGCTTAATGGCTGACATACAACAGGTACTCAATAGTTGCTTATTTTTTTTACTGTGGTAAAATACATATAAAATTTATTATGTAAAAAATTTAATTTAAACAATTTAATTATCTTAAAAAATTTTAAATTTAAAAAATTTTAATTTTATTATCTTAAAATTTAAAGTCAGTAGTATTAAATATATTCATACTGTTTACAACAAAGCCATAGAACTTTTTCATCTTGCGAAATGGAAACAATATCCCATTTTCCCTTACCCCAGCCCTTGACAAATGTTATACTTTTTTCATGAGTTTGACTGCCCTAGACATATAAGTGGAATCATATAGTATTTGTCTTTTTGTGACTGGCTCGTGTCACTTAGAATAATGTCTTCAGGGTTCATCCATGTACCATGAGTCAAGATTTCTGTCCTTTTTAAGGCTGAATAATGTTCCATTGTATGTACATACCACATTTTCTTTTCATACTTATCCATTAATGGACTCTTGGATTGCTTCCACCTGTTGGCTAATGTGAATAGTGTTGTTAATGCTATGTGTGCAAATATCTCTTCAAAACCTTTCTTTAAATATTTTTGGATATATACCCAGAAATGGAATTGTAAGATCATATAGTAACTTTAATTTTAATTTTTTAATGAACAAACTTACTGTTTGCCAGTGATTCCCACTAACAGTGCACAGAATTTGCAATTTCTTCACATCCTTGACAACACTTTTTATTTTGCATTCATTTTTTTAAAGAGCAGCCGTCCTATGGATGTGCAGTCATATTGTAATTTTGATTTGCATTTCCCTAATGATTAGCAATATTGAGGATCTATTCATACGTTTGTTGCCAATATGTATATAATTTTGTAGAAGTGTGTATTCAAGTCCTTTGCCCATTTTTTTTTTTAGATTTTATTTATTTATTTGATAGACAGAAATCTCAGGTAGGTGGAGAGGCAGGCAGAGAGAGAGAGAGAGAGGAGGAAGCAGGCTCCCCATTGAGCAGGGAGCCCGATGTGGGGCTCGATCCCAGGACTCTGGGATCACGACCTGAGCCGAAGGCAGAGGCTTTAACCCACTGAGCCACCCAGGCGCCCCTCCTTTGCCCATTTTTAAAGTAAGATTAAAATTGTTGTTGTTACTGAATTGTTGCTACTGAATTGTAGCAGTTCTTTATATATTCATGATATTAACCTCTTATCAGATACAGGATTTGCAAATGTTTTCTCCCATTCTGTAAGCTGATTTTTTCACTCTGTGGATTCTGTCCTCCGATACACAGTTTTTAATTTTAATGTTCAATTTATCTATTTTTGCTGCCTATGCTGTAGGTGTCATATCCAAGAAATGATTGCTGAATTTAATGTTATGAAGGTTTTCCCCTGTTTTCTCTCTAAGAGTTTTATAGTTCTTGCTCTTATGTTTAGGTCTTTGATTCATTTTGACTTAATTTTTGTATATGGTATAACAGCCCACCTTCACTCTTTTGCATGTGGATTTCCAGTTATCTCAACACCATTTGTTCTCCATTAATAGTTATTAGCACCCTTGTCCAAACTCATTTAGCCATATATGCAAGGGTTTATTTCTGAGCTTTCTATTGTGTTCCATTGGTCTATATGTTTGTCTTCATGCCAGTACCACACTCTTTTGATTAATGTAGCTTTGTAATGTGTTTTGAAACCAGGATGTGTGAATTCTCCAATTTTGTTCTTTTTCAAGATTTTGGGGGGCTATTTGGAGTCTCTTGATTTGCATTTCCCTGATGACTATTGATGCTGAGCATCTTTTCATGTACCTGTTGTCTATTTGGATGTCTTTCAGAAAAAGATCTATTTGATTCTTCTGCCCATTTGTGAATTGGATTTTTGTTTTTGTTGTTATTGAGTTGTGTGAGTTCTTTATATTTTAAATATTAACCCCTCATCCAGTGTATGATTTGCAAAACTTTTCTCCCATTCTTTAGGTTGCTTTTTCATTTTGTTGGAGTTTTTTGTTGTTGTTGTTGTTGTTGTTCTTTACAGAATCTTTTTAGTTTGTTGTAGTCCCATTTATTGATATTTGCTTTTGCTGTTTGTGCTTTTGGTGCCATATCCAAGAAATGATTACCAAGACAATGTTGAGAAACTTCTTCCCTACATTTTCTTCAAGGAATTTTATAGTGTAAGGTCTGTTTAAGTTTTTGATCCATTTCAAATTAATTTTTGTGAGTGGTATAAGATAGAGGTCCAGTTTCATTTTTCTGCATAAAAAATTTCCTTTTTTATTGATCCAGGTGTTTTTTTTTCTATATTCTTATTACGTTAGTCACCATATAGTACATCATTAGTTTTTTTTTTAAAGATTTTATACATTTATTTGACAGAGAGATCACAAGTAGGTGGAGAGGCAGGCACTAAGAGAGGAGGAAGCAGGCTCCCTGCTGAGCAGAGCCTGATTCGGGCTTGATCCCAGGACCCTGAGACCATGACCTGAGCCGAGGGCAGAGGTTTTAACCAATTGAGCCATCCAGACACCCCCATCATTAGTTTTTGATGTAACATTCCATAATTCATTGTTGGATGTAATACCCAGTATGCCATGCAATCTGTGCCCTCCTTAATACCCATCATCAGGCTAACCCATCCCCCCACCCCATCCCCTCTAAAATCCTCCATTTGTTTCTCAGAGTCCATAGTTTATCATGGGTCCTCTCCACCTCTGATTCCCCCCGTTCTGCTTCATTTTTCCCTTTCTTCTCCTAAGTCCTCCATGCTATTCCTTATGTTCCACAAATATGTGAAACCATATGATAATTGACTTTCTTTGCTTGACTTATTTCACTTAAGATTTTATTTACTTATTTGTCAGAGAGAGAGGGAGACAGAGAGAGAGCATGTAAGCAGAAGCAGAGGAAGTAGTGGGCAGAAGGAGAAGCAGGCTCCTTGCAAAGCAAGGATCCCAGTGTGGGACTGGATCCCAGAACCTGGGATCATGACCTGAGCTGAAGGCAGACACTTAACTGACTGAGCCACACAGGCATCCCTCCCAACACCATTTGTGGAAGACACTATCCTTTCTTCATTAGGTGTCCTTGGCTCCCTTGTTGAATATTATTTGACATAATATGTGGGGGTTTAATTGCATTGTTGCATTGGTCTCTGTGTTTATTTTTATGCCAGTACCTTACTGTTTTCATTACTATAGCTTTGGAGTATGGTATGAAATCAGAAGTCTGATATCTCCAGGTTTGTTCTTCTTTCTCAGGGCTGCTTTCAATATTCAGGGCCTTTTGTGGTTGCATACACATTATAGAATTGTTTTTCCTAGGGTGCCTAGGTGGCTCAGTCTTTTAAGCAGCTGTCTTCAGCTCAGGTCATGATCCCAGGTTCCTGGGATTGAGTCCCACATTGGGCTCCTTCCTCAGTGAGGAGTCTGCTTATCTCTCCCTCTGCCCATCCCCTCCTGCTCATGCTCTCTCTCTCTTTCAAATAAATAAATAAATAAATAAATAAATACATAAATAGAATTTTTTTCTATTTCTGTGAAGAATGTCATTGGAATTTTAATAGGAATTGCACTGAATCTATAAATGGCTTTGGGTGGTATGGACGTTTTAACAAAATTCATTCTTCTGACTCATGAACATGGGATGTCTTTCCATTTGTTTGTATCTTCTTTGATTTCTTTCAAAAAAGTCTAGTAGTTTTCTTTATACAGATCTTATACTTCCTTGGTTAAATTTATTCCTAAGTATTTTATTGTTTTTGATGCTATTGTTAATAGGATAGTTTTCTTTACTTCTTTTTCAGGTGTTTCATTTTTAGTGTATAGGAATGTAATGGATTTATGTGTGTTGATTTTACATCCGGTAACTTACTGAATTTATTGATTAATTCCAACAGTTTTTGATCATGTCTTTGGGATTCTGTTTTTTACATACAAAATCATATCATTTGCAAATAATGAAAAATTTACTTCTCCTTTCTGATTCAGATGCCTTTTATTTCTTTGTCTTCCTAATTGCTTTAGCTAGGACTTTCAGTACTATATTGAATAAGAGTGATGAGAGTGGGCATCCTTGTCTTGTTTACCATTGAATATAATGTTAGCTGTGGGTTTGTCATATAAGGTCTTTATTATGTTGAGGTATGCTCTTTCTATACCAAGTCTGTTGAGAATTTTTATCATGAAGAGATATTTGTATTTTGTCAGATGCTTTTTCTGTATTTATTGAGATAACCATGTGATTTTTATCTTTTATTCTTTTGATTTAGTGTATTACATTTATTGATTCATGTATGTTGAACCATCCTTCCATCCCAGGGATAAGTCTTACTTGGTCATGATGTATAATCCTTTTAATATGTTCTTGAATTTGGTTCGCTAATATTTTGTTGAGAGTTTTTGCATCTGTATTCATTAGGGATGTTGACCTCTAGGGGATTTTCATTATAGTGCTCTTATCTGGCTTTGGCATTAGGGTAATGCTAGCCTCATAGAATGAATTTGAGTGCTCCCTCCTCTTCAAATTTTTAGAAGAGTTTGAGAAGGATTGGCATTAATTTTTCTTTTAATATTTGGTAGAATTCACCAGTGAAGTCATCTCATCCTGGGGTTTTCTGTGTTGGGAGGTTTTAATTACTAATTCAGTCTTTTTACTCACTATAGGCCTGTTCTGATTTTCTGTTTCTTACTGATTCAGTTTTGGTAGGTTGTGTGTTTGTAGAAATGTATCCATTTCTTCTAGGTTATCTGATTTATTGGCATGTAACTGTAGACAGTAGTTTCTTATTATCCTGTGTAATTCTGTATTATCAGTATAATGTCTCTTCTTTTATTTCTAATTTGAGTTTTCTCATTTTCTTATTCTAGCTAAAGATCTGTCAGTTCTCTCTTTTTAAAAGCAGCTTACTTTTGTTAATCCTTTCTGTTGTTTTTCTGATCTCTAATTTATTTTCACTATGACCTTTATTCTTTCCTTTCTTCCGCTAACTTTGGGCTTAATTTGATCTTCCTTTTCAAGTTCCTTGATGTGGAGAGTTAGGTTGTTTATTTGAAAACTTTCTGATTTCTCAATATATACATTTATCTCTATGAACTTCCCTCACAGAATTGCTTTTGCAGCATCCCATAGGTTTTGATATGTTGGGTTTCAATTTTCATTTGTTTTGAGATATATTTTATTTCCCTTTTGATTTCTTCTTTCATTCATTGATTTTTCAGAGTGTGTTATTTAGGAGAGCCTGGGTGGCTCAGTCAGTTAAGTGTCGGACTCTTGGTTTCAGTTCAGGTCATGATCTCAACATCATGAGATTGAGCCCCACCTTGGGCTCCTCACTCAGTACAGAGTCTGCTAAGAGATTCTCTCTCCTTCTACTCTTCTCCCTGCTTGTGTGGGTGCACACTCTCTCTTTCCCTCTCTCTGTCTCTCTCTCAAATGAATGAATGAATGAATTAATTAATTAATTAAATCTTCTAAGGAAAAAGAAGTGTGTTATTTAGATTCCACATATTTGAAGTTTTTTCGGCTTTCCTTTTCTTGATTTCTAGTTTCATACCACTGTGATCAGAAAATATAGTTGATAAGATTTCAGTTTTCTTAAATTTGCTAAGATTTGCTTTGTGTCCTATGGTCTGTCCTGGAGAATATTCCAGTACACTTGAGTAGAATGTGTATCCTGTTACTGTTAGATAGAATATTCTATATATGTGTGTTATATCTGTTTGGTTTACAGCATGTTTTAAGTCCAGTGTTTTCTTTTTTCTTTGTTTTTTTAAAGCTTTTATTTATCTGTTTGACAGAGACCACAAGTAGGCAGAGAGGCTGGCAGACCGGCGGGAGTGGGGTTGGGGGGTGAGGAAGGTTTCCCTCTGAGCAGACATGGGGCTAGATCCCAGGACCCTGGGATCATGACCTGAGCCAAATGCAGAGGCTTTAACCCACTGAGCCACCTAGGTGCCCCAGTCCAGTGTTTTCTTGATTTTCTGTCTGGATGAACCATCCATTGCTGAAAGTGAGGTATTGAATTCTCCTCCTATTATTATACCATTGTATATATCTCCCAGATCTATTAGTATTTGCTTTGATATATTTGGGTGCTCCAATGCATGTATTTATGATCCTTATATTTTCTTATTGTTTCGACTACTTAATCATTATATAATGACCTTCTTTGTCTCTTGTTACCATTTCTGGCTTACAGTCTATTTTGTCAGATATAAGTGCGGCTATCTCCATGTTCTTTTGGTTTTCACTTTATTAATCCCTTCACTTTGAGCCTGTTTGTCTTTAAAGCTGAAATGAGCCTCCTGTAGGCAGCATATAATTTGGTCTTTTTTTTTTTATTCCATCTAACCACTTCATGCCTTTTTATCAGTGAATTCAATTCATTTACACTTAAAGTGATTACTGATCTGTAAGGACTTACTATTGTCCTCCTATTGATTGTTTCCTGGTTGTTTTATATTTCCAATTTTTAAATTTTTCCCTTTCTTTTGGCCTACCTTTATAAATTTGTGGTTCTTTACAGTTATTTACTCTGTTTCCTTTTTTTATGTTCTGTAAATTTGCTTTAGATTTTTTCCTTTGTGGTTTCATGAGGCTTATGTAGAACATCTTAGAGATAAAACCATCCATTTTTTTCTGACAGCAATTTATCATGTTCATTTTTTAAAGCTTTGCCTTTTTACTCTTCCTCCCTTTTCTGATGTCAGAATTTACCTCTTTTTATGTGGTGTATTTGTTAACAAATCCAAGTAGTTATAGTTATGTTCAATACTCTTTTCTTTTAATTTCATACTGTAGTTAAGTAATTAATATACCATCCTGTTGTAGAATTGGAGTCTTCTAAATCTGGCTATATATTTTTCATTTTATCAGTATGCCATATACTTTTATATGTTTTCATGTCTTTGATTATTGTCTTTTTATTTCAGCATGAAGAACTCCTTCCAGCATTTCTTCCAAGACAAATCTAGTGGTGATATACCTTCTCAGCTTTTATTTGTCCATGAAAGTCTTTATTTCTTCTTCATCTGAAGGATAACTTTTCTGGATAGGATAATCTTAGCTGGCAGTTTTTATCTTTCATCACTTTGAATATGTCATTTTATTCTCTCTTGGCCTATATGGTTTCTGCTGTGAAATTTTCTGATAGCTCAATGAGTGTTCCTTTGTAGGTTGTACTCTTTTTTTCCTCCCTAGTGGTCTTTAGTATTCTTTTTTAACCTTTGATTTTTGATGGTTTCATTATAATGTGTCATGGAGAAGGCCTTTTGGCATTGGGATAATAGGATCATCTGTTAGCTTCTTTTCCCCAGCTTGCGAAGTTTTTAGCTACTGTTTCCTTAACTAAAATTTCTTCCACCCTTCTCCCTCTCTATTCTTTCCAGAATCCTGATTATTTAAATGTTTGCCCTTTTATTTATTTTTTTAAAGATTTTATTTATTTATATGACAGAGATCACAAGTAGGCAGAGAGAGAAAGAGGAAGCAGGCTCTCTGCTGAGCAGAGAGCCCAATGCGGGGCTCGATCCCAGGACCCTGAGATCATGACCTGAGCTGAAGGCAGAGGCTTTAACCTACTGAGCCACCCAGGCACCCCAATATTTGCCCTTTTAATTGAATCCCATAGATCATGTAGGCTTTCTTTGCTCTGTATTTTTCCCCTTTTTTCTGTTGTAAATGTGTTGTTTCAAAATTCCTGCCAGTCATTTATTCTGTCTTCCATCTGCTTTTCTCTACTACAGATGCTTTCTGTTGCATTCTTCGTCTCATTCATCGAATTCTTCCACTCCTGAATTTCTGTTTGGTTCTTTTTTATAGTTTCAATCTGTTTTATAAGAGATTTTGTAAAAATATTTTATTTATTTATTTGAGAGAGAGAATGAATGAGCAGGCCAGAGAGCATGAGTGGGGGAAAAGGCAGAAGGAGAATCTCCACTAAGCAGTGAGCCTGATGCAGACTCAACCCCAGGACCCCAGGATTATGACCTGAGCCAAAGGCAGGTACTTAACGGACTGAGCCACCCAGGTGCCCCTCATTGATCTGCCTTTCTGAGTTATAGCTTGTTGAGTTTCTTCAGTACAGCTATTTTGAATTCTTTATCAGTTGATTGCATTATTCTGTGGTTTTGGGTTCTGTTGCTGGAGAATTATTGATACCTTTTCACAATGACATATTTCCTTGATTTTTTGAGCTCCTTGTACTTCTGAGTTGCTACTTTCTCATTTTAAGTATCTTATTATCTTCAGATGGTATACTGTTAATTGGTATTGTTTCTCTGGGGAATACCAGACTTATAAGGGATAGACCTGTTTTACACTTCTTCCCTCTTGTGGCAGAATTTTTAGCCTTCCTGTTTTCTCTTGTTATTGCAATTTGCCAAGCTGCCTGCAGAAAGCCTCTCTTTTGTTTTGCAAAACTTGGCACCCCACGCAGCTCCAGTTTGTGTTTCCTCCCTTGTCCACAGATTTTGGACCATTTTTCTGAAAGCACTTAGATTATCTTACCTGCTCTCACTGCTACATTAGGGAGTACACATAAGGAACTGCCCACAGGGTGGCTAGATGGTAGGATTTAGCACTCAGTGCTTTGGGGATACCCATGCCCTGGTGGGGCAGTGCTTCACTGGGGGTACTCCTGAGGGCTTGTGGGAAGATCCTGCTGAAGTCCTAAAGAAGACACCTGGGAACTACATTCCTTTAATGCCTTTTGATATTCCTACCTCCTTTCTTCCTTTTCTTCTCCCTCCCTCCCTCCAATGATAGAGGTCCTTCCTCAGAAATCATTGTGCTACTGGAGAGAAATAGGCTTCTCTAGCTACAACAGCACTGAGATAGCCAGTCACTCACTGCTTTTGCTCTCCACTCCTCCGTGGAAGAGGTTGCCACTTTCCACCTCTATAGGAAGCTCACCACCGCTGCTGCCAAATAACTCAGATCCTTGCAGTGTTATCCTGGTGAAGAAGGTGTCTCTGGTGATACCTCCCTCTACTGTGTGTCCAAACTCATCTCTGTTTCACTCCAAAGGTATGCTGGAATCTCCTTCAGGCAGGCTGGACTCTTAATAGTTTTCTCATGTGTGGGTATCTGCCCAGGTGTGCCACTCTCTGGGTTTTCTTTCTGACCACAGCAATTGGGGGTAGGGTGGGTTCACAACTTCCTTGGGTCCACAGCCCTTACAGAAGTCTTGTTTGTTTATTTTATTTTTAAAATATTTTATTTATTTATTTGACGGAGAGAGAGAGAACAAGCACAAACTGGGGGAGTGGCAGGCAGAGGGAGAAGCAGGATCCCCACTGAGCAAGGAGCCTGATGTGAGACTCCATCCCAGGAATCTAGAATCATGACCTGAGCCAAAGGCAGACACTGAACCAACTGAGCCACCCAGGCATCCCATTGTTTGTTTATTTTTGGATGCACAGGTGGGAGCAAATCTTCCTGGGTCCCTGGATGTAAGGTGCACTTTTTTTCAGTTATAGATGTCTATTTATTTAAGAAGTGGGGAGATAAAAGAACAAATTATGTTGCCATGATGCTGCTGCAACTCTAGTTGGGGACTTTAAAATAACTTTCTCAACAATGGATAGATCATCCACTCATAAAATCTGTAAGGAAATATTGATTTAAATTACACAATAGATTAAATGTACCTAATAGATATTTACAGAACATTCCATCCAAAAGCAATAGAATATGTATTCTCCCCAAGTGCATATGGGATATTCCCAGGATACATTATATGTGAGCCATGAAGCAAGTCTTAATAAACTTAAGAACATTTTAATCATATCAAGCATCTTTTCTGATCACAATGGTATGAAACTAGAAATCAATTACAAGAAGAAAACTAAATTCACAAATATGTGGAAACTAAAAATATCCTACTGAACAACTAATAGGTCAAAGAAGGAATAAAAAGAAAAATCAGAAAATATATTCAGAGAAGGAAAGGAAGCACTAAAACTTATGGGACATAGCAAAAGTTGTTCTAAGAGGGAAGTTTATAGTGATAAATGCCTACATTAGGAAAAAGATCACAAACAAACAACATAACTTTATGCCTCAGGTAACTTGAAAAAGGACAAACTAAGCCCAAAGTTAGTAGAAGGAAGAATATAACAAAGATCAAAGCGGGCACCTGGGTGGCTCAGTGGGTTAAAGCCTCTACCTTCAGCTCAGGTCATGATCCCAGGGTCCTGGGATCAAGGTCGCATTGGGCTCTCTGCTTGGCAGGGAGCCTGCTTCCTCCTCTCTCTCTGCCTACTCGTAATATCTGTCTGTCAAATAAATTTTAAAAAATGTTCAAAGATCAAAGCAAAAATAAGTGAAATAGCAACTAAAAAAAAGAAAAAATTAAGAGCTGTTTATTTGAAAAGATAAACAAAATTGACAAAACTTTACATAAAAGAAAAAAGAGGATTCAAATAAATTATAAATGAAAGAAAAGACATTATAATTCATACCATACAAAGGATCACAAGAGACTACTATGAATAATTATATGCCAACAAATTGGACAACATAGAAGAAATGGATAAATACTAGAAACAATCTACCAATACTGAATCATGAAGAAATAGATAATCTGAGTTGGGGGAAATCAGAGTGGAAGACAAACCATGAGGGTCTGTGGACTCTGAGAAACAAACTGAGGGTTTGGCAGGGGTGGGTTGGGTGAGCCTGGTGGTGGGTATTATGGAGGGCACATATTTCAGGGAGCACTGGGTGTGGTGCCTAAACAATGAATTTTGGAACACTGAAAAAAAGATTTTAAAAATCTTTAAAAATAAAAATAAAAAAAATAGATAATTTGAGCAGACCAATTATTAGTAAGGAGATAAAATCAGTAATCAAAAATGTCCCAAGAAAGAAATGTCCAGGACCATATGCCATCAATTCTTCTCAAACTCTTCCAAAAATTTGATGAGGAAGGAACCCTTGCAAACTCATTTTATGAAGTCAGCACTACCCTGATACCTAAGCCATACAAGGATACTACAAGAAAATAAAATTAGAGGTTGGTATCCCTGTTGAACACAAATGCAAAAATCTTCAACAAATATTATCAAATTGAATCCAGTAGCATATTAAAAAGATGATACACAATGATCAAGTGGAATTTATCCATGGGATGCAGGGGCACTTGGGTGGCTCTGTGGGTTAAAACCTCTGCCTTCGGCTCAAGTCATGATCCCAGAGTCCTGGGATCGAGCCCCACATTGGGCTCTCTGCTCAGCAGGGAGCCTGCTTCACCATCTCTCTCTCTGCCTACTTGTGATCTCTGTCTGTCTAAAAAATAAAAATAAAATAAAATTATCCATGGGATGCAAAGATGTTTCAACATCTACAAATCGGTAAGTGCAATACACCACATTCACAAAATAAAGGATGAAAATATAATTCCAATAGATACAGAAAGATCATTTAATAAAATCCAACATTCTTTTGTAATGAGAATTCTCAACAAATTAGGTAGAGTAGAAATGTACCTCAACATAATGGCCATACATGAAAACACCATGTGTGACATCATAATAATTGGTGGAAAGCTAAAAACTTTCCCTCTAATATCAGGAACAAGAGTGGGTGCCCATTCTCACCAATATTTTCAACATAGTTTTTTTTTTTTTTTTTTTTTTTCACGTGCAAATTCTTTATTTATTTATTTTTTTTCAGCGTAACAGTATTCATTCTTTTTGCACAACACCCAGTGCTCCATGCAAAACGTGCCCTCCCCATCACCCACCACCTGTTCCCCCAACCTCCCACCCCTGACCCTTCAAAACCCTCAGGTTGTTTTTCAGAGTCCATAGTCTCTTATGGTTCGCCTCCCCTCCCCAATGTCCATAGCCCCCTCCCCCTCTCCCAATCCCACCTCCCCCCAGCAACCCCCAGTTTGTTTTGTGAGATTAAGAGTCATTTATGGTTTGTCTCCCTCCCAATCCCATCTTGTTTCATTTATTCTTCTCCTATCCCCCTACCCCCCCATGTTGCTTCTCCATGTCCTCATATCAGGGAGATCATATGATAGTTGTCTTTCTCCGATTGACTTATTTCACTAAGCATGATACGCTCTAGTTCCATCCACGTCGTCGCAAATGGCAAGATTTCATTTCTTTTTTCAACATAGTTTTAAAAGTCCTAGCCAGAATAGTTAGACAAAATAAATAGATTAAAGAAAGTAAATAAGGTATCCAAATCAGAAAGGAAGAAGTAAAATTGTCTCTTTTTGCAAATGACATGATAATATATATAGAAAACCCTGAAGACTCTACCAAAATTTTGTTAGAACTAATCAATGAATTAAGTAAAGTTGTAGGATACAAGCTCAATATGCAAAAATCAGTTGCATATCTATTCAGTAACAACAAACAATAGGAAAGAGTAAATACAATAATCTATTTACAATTGTATCAAAAAGAATAAAATACTTAGGAATTAATTCAACCAAGCAATCTCCAGATTCAGTGTAATCCCTATCAAAATTCCAATGGCATTATTCACAGAAATTGAAGAAAAAAGGTCCTAAAATTTGTATGGAACCACAAAAGACCCTGAACAGCCAAAGCAATCTTGAGAATGAATAACAAAGCTGCAGGCATCACAATTTTTGATTTCAAATTATTTTACAGAACTATAGTACTCAAAACAACGTGGTATTGGCATAAAACAGACACACAGATTAGTGGAGTGGAGGAGACAGTCCAGAAATAAACCCACATACCTGTGGTCAATTAATTTATGACAGGATGCAAGAATATACAATAGGGAATCAATAGTCTCTTTAATAAATGGTATTAGTAAACTATATAGTCACATGCAAAAAAATGAAACTGGACCCCTATTTTATACCATAAAAATAATCTCAAATGAATTAAAGATTTAAATGTAAGACCTGAAATTGTATAACACTTAGAAGAAAATATGGGATTGGTTCTTTGACATTGGCCTTGGCAATGATTTTTTTGACACCAAAAGCAAAGGCCACAAATGCAAAATTAAGTGGGAGTACATCAAACTAAAAAGCTTCTGCTCAACAAAGGAAACTGTCAATAAATGAACATTACATACAACCTATGTAATGGAAAATAGTATTTGCAAACTACCTAATAAGGGGTTAATATCTAAAATATACAAGGAACTCATACAACTCAATAGAAATCAAGCAAATAACCCAAATAAAAATTGGGTAAAGGACTGGAATAGGCATTTTTTCCAAAAAAGACATAAAAATGGCCGCATATACATGGAAAGGTGCCCAACATCACTAATCATCAGGGAAATACAAGCCAAAACCATGATAAGTTATCACCTCAGACCAGTTAGGATAACTATTATCAAAAAGACAAGAGATAAGAAACTCTAGTGAGAATGTAGATAATAGGGAAATCTTGCACATGTTCTTGGGAATTTAAACTGGTACAGTTGCTGTGGAAAACAGCATGGAGATTTCTCAAGAAATTACATAGAACTACCCTATGATCCAGCAGTCCTACTTTTGGGTACATCTCCATAGGGAAAAAAAAAACCCAAAGATCTTAAAGAGGTATCTCTACTCCCATATTCATTGCAGCCATAGCCAAGATATAGATACGAGCTAAGTGTCTGTCAATGGATGAATGAAAAAGCAATGTGGGATTATATATATATATATACAATGGAGTATTATTTAGCCTTAAAAAGAAGGAAATATTTTTAAAAAGATTTTACTTATTTATTTGACAGGAGAGAGAGATCACAAGTAGGCAGAGAGGCAGGGAGAGAGAGGGGGAAGCAGGCTCCCTGCTGAGGAGAGAGCCCAATGTGGGGCTTGATCCCAGGTCCCTGAGACCATGACCTCAGCCGAAGGCAGAGGCTTAACCCATTGAGCCACCCAGGTGCCCCCAAAGAAGGAAATCTTGCCATTTATGACAACATGGTTGGCTCTGGGGGGCATTATGGTAAGTGAAACAGTCCAGACAGAGAAAAACAAATACTGCATGGTATTACTTACATGTGGACTTTTTTAGAAAAGAAAAACAAAAACAAAATAGAACTCATAGAAACAGAATAGAAAAATGGGCTTTAGATGGAAGAAATAGGGAGAGTTTGGTAAGAGTACACACTTTCTTGGGTGCCTGGGTGGCTCAGGCAGTTGAGTGACCGACTCTTGGTTTCAGCTCAGGTCTTGATCTCAGAGTCATGAGTTCAAGCCCCATGCTGGGTTCCACACTGAGGGTGGAGCCAACTTTAAAAAAAAGTAAACACTTTCGGTTATAAGATTAATAAAGTCTAAAGATCTAATGCATAGCTTGATGACTAGAGTTGATAACACTGTATTTTATATTGAAATTTCTAAGAAGATAGAACTTAAATTTCTCTCCAAAATAAGGGAGTAAATGTGCGAGCTGATGGAGTTATGTGAGGTGTTCATTAACTGGGTGGGA
Source organism: Meles meles (assembly GCF_922984935.1). Classification (NCBI taxonomy): domain Eukaryota; kingdom Metazoa; phylum Chordata; class Mammalia; order Carnivora; family Mustelidae; genus Meles; species Meles meles. The sequence continues at coordinate 45,020,327 of NC_060087.1, read as the reverse complement.
AGAATCCTTTTGCAAAGTATCAAATTATCATGTTGTACACTTCAAATATCTTACAGTTTTTAATGCCAGTTATACCTTAGTAAAACTGAAAGAAAAAGAGTAAAGGGAAGGAGAGTAATGAGGTGTGGGTACAGGAATGCAGAAGTGAAAACATATGGTTTCAAAGAATATAGAAATGGGGCGCCTGGGTGGCTCAGTGGGTTAAGCCGGTGCCTTCGGCTCAGGTCATGATCTCAGGGTCCTGGGATCGAGTCCCACATCGGGCTCTCTGCTCAGCAGGGAGCCTGCTTCTCTCTCTCTCTGCCTGCCTCTCTGCCTACTTGTGATCTCTCTCTCTCGCTGTCAAATAAATAAATAAATAAATAAAATCTTTAAAAAAAAAAAACAAAGAATATAGAAATGTTTAGTATGACCAGATGAAGGGTGTATTATGCAGGCATGGGGGACTGTTAAGAAGTAAAGAAGTATGATCCATTCAAGCAATTGGATTAGAAATTATACTGAAGAAGTAACAGAAAAAGTTCTAACACTTTAGCTGACAGCCCAGTTTTTTTTAGTCTTAGCTACAGTATTTGTTAACAAAGGCCCCTCTTCTATACCTATTTCAGTTAAAATATATCATGACATTTAAAAAAACCTTTGTTTTCTGTTAAAATATTTTAAAATATTATTTTTCTGATACTCACTAGTATATTTGCAGAGAACTTAGGGTAGATCTGGGAAGAACTGGCTGAAAAGCATAAGGAGATAGGATGAAAAAGATTTACTGCTGCATCAGTTTAAAGGAAAGAAAGAAACCAGGGAGAATTAGTAGACCATAATTAAATGAAAAATTATATTCTTGTGACTCTTCAATACCTCTGTATTGGACTGGGGCAAGTCATTAAAGAGTTATTGGTCTCAGTTTCTCACATAAAATGGGACAACAATATATAAAGCTTTTTGTGAGGAATAAAAGAGAGAATATACATTAAGTGCTTAGTATATTGGAAATCATTAAATGAATTTGCTATGTATTTATTTTAGCCAAAGAGAAAAATGTGTTCCTTTCTCTTTATTTTTTTATTTTTTTTAATTTTTTCAGCATAACAGTATTCATTGTTTTTGCACAACACCCAGTGCTCCATGCAAAACGTGCCCTCCCTAATACCCACCACCTGTTCCCCCAACCTCCCACCCCTGACCCTTCAAAACCCTCAGGTTGTTTTTCAGAGTCCCTAGTCTCTTATGGTTTGCCTCCCCTTCCAATTTTTTTTTTATAAACATATAATGTATTTTTATCCCCAGGGGTACAGGTCTGTGAATCGCCAGGTTTACACACTTCACAGCACTCACGATAGCACATACCCTCCCCAATGTCCATAACCCCCTCCCCCTCTCCCAACCCCACCTCCCCCCATCAACCCCCAGTTTGTTTTGGGAGATTAAGAGTCATTTATGGTTTGTCTCCCTCCCAATCCCATCTTGTTTCATTTATTCTTCTCCTATCCCCCTAAGCCCCCATGTTGCTTCTCCATGTCCTCATATCAGGGAGATCATATGATAGTTGTCTTTCTCCGATTGACTTATTTCACTAAGCATGATACGCTCTAGTTCCATCCACGTCGTCGCAAATGGCAAGATTTCATTTCTTTTGATGGCTGCATAGTATTCCATTGTATATATATATCACATCTTCTTTATCCATTCATCTGTTGATGGACATCTAGGTTCTTTTCATAGTTTGGCTATTGAAGACATTGCTGCTATAAACATTCGGGTACACGTGCCCCTTCGGATCACTATGTTTGTATCTTTAGGGTAAATACCCAGTAGTGCAATTGCTGGGTCATAGGGTAGTTCTATTTTCAACATTTTCAGGAACCTCCATGCTGTTTTCCAGAGTGGTTGCACCAGCTTGCATTCCCACCAACAGTGGAGGAGGGATCCCCTTTCTCCACATCCTCGCCAGCATCTGTCATTTCCTGACTTGTTAATTTTAGCCATTCTGACTGGAGTGAGGTGATATCTCATTGTGGTTTTGATTTGTATTTCCCTGATGCCGAGTGACGTGGAGCACTTTTTCATGTGTCTGTTGGCCATCTGGATGTCTTCTTTGCAGAAATGTCTGTTCATGTCCTCTGCCCATTTCTTGATTGGATTGTTTGTTCTTTGGGTGTTGAGTTTGCTAAGTTCCTTATAGATTTTGGATACTAGCTCTTTATCTGATGTGTCGTTTGCAAATATCTTCTCCCATTCTGTCAGTTGTCTTTTGGTTTTGTTAACTGCTTCCTTTGCTGTGCAAAGCCTTTTGATCTTGATGAAATCCCAATAGTTCATTTTTGCCCTTGCTTCCCTTGCCTTTGCCGATGTTCCTAAGAAGATGTTGCTGCTGCTGAGGTCGAAGAGGTTGCTGCCTCTGTTCTCCTCAAGGATTTGGATGGATTCCTTTCTCACATTGAGGTCCTTCATCCACTGTGAGTCTATTTTCGTGTGTGGTGTAAGGAAGTGGTCCAATTTCATTTTTCTGCATGTGGCTGTCCAGTTTTCCCAGCACCATTTATTGAAGAGGTTGTCTTTTTTCCATTGGACATTCTTTCCTGCTTTGTCGAAGATTAGTTGACCATAGAGTTGAGGGTCTATTTCTGGGCTCTCTATTCTGTTCCACTGATCTATGTGTCTGTTTTTGTGCCAGTACCATGCTGTCTTGATGATGACAGCTTTGTAATAGAGCTTGAAGTCCGGAATTGTGATGCCACCAACTTTGGCTTTCTTTTTCAATATTCCTTTGGCTATTCGAGGTCTTTTCTGGTTCCATATAAATTTGAGGATTATTTGTTCCATTTCCTTGAAAAAAATGGATGGTATTTTGATAGGGATTGCATTAAATGTGTAGATTGCTTTAGGTAGCATAGACATTTTCACAATATTTATTCTTCCAATCCAGGAGCATGGAACATTTTTCCATTGCTTTGTGTCTTCCTCAGTTTCTTTCATGAGTACTTTATAATTTTCTGTGTATAGATTCTTAGTCTCTTTGGTTAGGTTTATTCCTAGGTATCTTATAGTTTTGGGTGCAATTGTAAATGGGATTGACTCCTTAATTTCTCTTTCTTCTGTCTTGTTGTTGGTGTACAGAAATTCAACTGATTTCTGTGCATTGATTTTATATCCTGACACTTTACTGAATTCCTGTACAAGTTCTAGCAGTTTGGGAGTGGAGTCTTTTGGGTTTTCCACATATAGTATCATATCATCTGCGAAGAGTGATAGTTTGACTTCTTCTTTGCCGATTTGGATGCCTTTAATTTCTTTTTGTTGTCTGATTGCTGAGGCTAGGACTTCTAGGACTATGTTGAATAGCAGTGGCGATAATGGACATCCCTGCCGTGTTCCTGACCTTAGCGGAAAAGCTTTCAGTTTTTCTCCATTGAGAATGATATTTGCAGTGGGTTTTTCATAGATGGCTTTGATAATATTGAGGTATGTGCCTTCTATCCCTACACTTTGAAGAGTTTTGATCAGGAAAGGATGCTGTACTTTGTCAAATGCTTTTTCAGCATCTATTGAGAGTATCATATGGTTCTTGTTCTTTCTTTTATTAATGTGTTCTATCACATTGATTGATTTGCGGATGTTGAACCAACCCTGCAGCCCTGGAATAAATCCTACTTGATCGTGGTGAATAATCCTTTTAATGTACTGTTGAATCCTATTGGCTAGTATTTTGGTGAGAATTTTTGCATCTGTGTTCATCAAGGATATTGGTCTGTAGTTCTCTTTTTTGGTGGGATCCTTGTCTGGTTTTGGGATCAAGGTGATGCTGGCCTCATAAAATGAGTTTGGAAGTTTTCCTTCCATTTCTATTTTTTGGAACAGTTTCAGGAGAATAGGAATTAGTTCTTCTTTAAATGTTTGGTAGAATTCCCCTGGGAAGCCGTCTGGCCCTGGGCTTTTGTTTGGAGATTTTTGATGACTGTTTCAATCTCCTTACTGGTTATGGGCCTGTTCAGGTTTTCTATTTCTTCCTGGTTCAGTTGTGTTAGTTTATATGTCTCTAGGAATGCATCCATTTCTTCCAGATTGTCCAATTTGTTGGCGTAGAGTTGCTCATAGTATGTTCTTATAATTGTCTGTATTTCTTTGTTGTTAGTTGTGATCTCTCCTCTTTCATTCATGATTTTATTTATTTGGGTCCTTTCTCTTTTCTTTTTGATGAGTCTGGCCAGGGGTTTATCAATCTTATTGATTCTTTCAAAGAACCAGCTCCTAGTTTCATTGATTTTTTCTATTGTTTTTTTGGTTTCTATTTCATTGATTTCTGCTCTGATCTTTATGATTTCTCTTCTCCTGCTGGGTTTAGGGTTTCTTTCTTGTTCTTTCTCCAGCTCCTTTACGTGTAGGGTTAGGTTGTGTATTTGAGACCTTTCTTGTTTCTTGAGAAATGCTTGTACCGCTATATATTTTCCTCTCAGGACTGCCTTTGCTGTGTCCCACAGATTTTGAACCGTTGTGTTTTCATTATCATTTGTTTCCATGAATTTTTTCAGTTCTTCTTTAATTTCCTGGTTGACCCATTCATTCTTTAGAAGGATACTGTTTAGTCTCCATGTATTTGGGTTCTTTCCAGCTTTCCTCTTGTGATTGAGTTCTAGCTTCAGAGCATTGTGGTCTGAAAATATGCAGGGAATAATCCTAATCTTTTGATACCGGTTGAGACCTGATTTGTGACCCAGGATGTGATCTATTCTGGAGAAGGTTCCATGTGCACTAGAGAAGAATGTGTATTCTGTTGCTTTGGGATGAAATGTTCTGTATATATCTGTGATGTCCATCTGGTCCAGTGTGTCATTTAAGGCCTTGATTTCCTTGTTGATCTTTTGCTTGGATGATCTGTCCATTTCAGTGAGGGGAGTGTTAAAGTCCCCTGCTATTATTGTATTATTATTGATGTGTTTCTTTGATTTTGTTATTAATTGGTTGATATAGTTGGCTGCTCCCACGTTAGGGGCATAGATATTTAAGATGGTTAGATCTTCTTGTTGGACAGACCCTTTGAGTAGGATATAGTGTCCTTCCTCCTCTCTTATTATAGTCTTTGGCTTAAAATCTAATTGATCTGATAGAAGGATTGCCACCCCAGCTTTCTTCTGATGCCCATTAGCATGGTAAATTGTTTTCCACCCCCTCACTTTAAATCTGGAGGTGTCTTCACGTCTAAAATGAGTTTCTTGTAGGCAACATACTGATGGGTTTTGTTTTTTTATCCATTCTGATACCCTGTGTCTTTTGATTGGGGCATTTAGCCCATTAACATTCAGGGTACCATTGAGAGATATGAATTTAGTGCCATTATTAGCCTGTAAGGTGACTGTTACTGTATATTGTCTCTGTACCTTTCTGATCTACTACTTTTAGGCTCTCTCTTTGCTTAGAGGACCCCTTTCAATATTTCCTGTAGAGATGGTTTGGTGTTTGCAAATTCTTTCAGTTTTTGTTTGTCCTGGAAGCTTTTTATCTCTCCTTCTATTTTCTTTTTTTTTATATATATATTTTATTTATTTATTTAACAGAGAGAAATCACAACTAGGCAGAGAGGCAGGCAGAGAGAGAGGAGGAAGCAGGCTCCCTGCGGAGCAGAGAGCCTGACGTGGGACTCGATCCCAGGACACTGAGATCATGACCTGAGCCGAAGGCAGTGGCTTAACCCACTGAGCCACCCAGGCGCCCCTCTCCTTCCATTTTCAATGATAGCCTAGCTGGATAGAGTATTCTTGGCTGCATGTTTTTCTCGTTTAGTGCTCTGAATATATCATGCCAGCACTTTCTGGCCTGCCAGGTCTCTGTGGATAAGTCTGCTGCCAATCTAATATTTTTTTTACCATTGTATGTTTTAGATTTCTTTTCCCGGGCTGCTTTCAGGATTTTCTCTTTGTCACTAAGACTTGTAAATTTTACTATTAAGTGACGGGATGTGAACCTATTCTTGTTGACTTTGAGGGGGGTTCTCTGCATCTCCTGGATTTTGATGCTTGTTCCCTTTGCCATATTAGGGAAATTCTCTCCAATAATTCTCTCCAATAGACCTTCTGCTCCCCTCTCTGTTTCTTCTTCTTCTGGAATCCCAATTATTCTAATGTTGTTTCGTCTTATGGTGTCACTTATCTCTCGAATTCTCCCCTCATGGTCCAATAGCTGTTTGTCCCTCTTTTGCTTGGCTTCTTTATTCTCTGTCATTTGGTCTTCTATATCACTAATTCTTTCTTCTGCCTCATTGATCCTAGCAGTGAGAGTCTCCATTTTTTATTGCACCTCATTAATAGCTTTTTTGATTTCTATTTGGTTAGATTTTAGTTCTTTAATTTCTCCAGAAAGGGCTTTTATATCTCTAGAGAGGGTTTCTCTAATATCTTCCATGCCTTTTTCGAGCCCGGCTTGAACATTCAGAATCGTCATTCTGAACTCTTGATCTGGCATATTACCAATGTCAGTGTTGATTAGGTCCCTAGCCTTCGGTACTGTCTCTTGTTCTTTTGTTTGTGGTGATTTTTTCCGCCTTGTCATTTTGTCCAGATAAGAGGATATGAAGGATCAAATAAAATACTAAAAGTGTGGCAAAGACCCCAGAAAAATGTGCTGTAACCAAATCAGAAGAGACCCCAAAAGGTGGGGGGGAGAAAGGGGATAAAAAGAGGTTCAGAAAAAAAAAGAAAAAAATTTAAAAAATAAAACACAAATAAAGAAAAATATAAAAAAGAAAGAAAATATATATATATTTAGATAAACTAATCAAAAAACGTTTAAAAAGAAAAGGGTAAAAGTGTTTTTAAAATTTAGCAGAAGAAGAAAAAAGAAAAAAAGAAAAAAAATTGAAAAAAGAAAAAGAAAATTGAATTAGCCGCAAGACTAAAAAATCATGGGAAGAAAGCCATGAGTTCCGTGCTTTGCTTTCTCCTCCTCTGGAATTGCGCTGCTGTCTTAGGAATTGAACCTGCTTTCCTTGATAGATGAACTTTGTTCTGGCTGGATATTTTGTTGATCTTCTGGGGGAGGGGCCTGTTGTAGTGACTCTCAAGTGTCTTTGCCGAAGGTGGGATTGCACCACCCTTCCCGGGGGCCGGACTAAGTAATTGGCTCGGGTTTGCTTTTGGGAGCTTCTGTTCCCTGAATGCTTTCCGTAGAGTTCCAGAGGACAGGAATGAAAATGGCGGCCTCCTAGTCTCTGGCCCGGAGGAGCCGAGAGCCTGGGGCCCCACTCCTCAGTGCGCCCCCAGAGGACAGCACCCAATCACTCCATATCCCCAGTCTCTAGCCGTGCTCCGAGCTCACCCAGCCCGCGACCAGTTCAAGGTAACCCCAAGCTGAGAGCTCAGTCCTCGGCTCTGTCTCTGTAGCCTGCTTCCCTGTTCTAATACCTGCGAGCTCTGTGACACTCCGGCACCCCCGATCCTTCTGTGACCCTGCGGGAGCTGGGGCCACGCTCACCCCGTGTGGACTTCACCACGGTGTAGCCTCTGGAGCAATGTCCCTCAGTGGAACAGACTTTTAAAAGTCCTGATTTTGTGCTCCGTTGCTCCGCCGCTTGCTGGGAGCCGGCCCCTCCCCCCGCCGTCTATCTTCCCGTCGTTTTAGATTCACTTCTCCGCCAGTCCTACCTTTCAGAAAGTGGTTGATTTTCTATTTCTATAATTGCTGTTCTTCTTCTCTTCGATCTCCCGTTGGATTTGTAGGTGTTTGCAATGTTTAGATAAGCTATCGAGCTGATCTCCTGCTACCTGATGTAGTCTCAGCCTGCTACTTCTCCGCCATCTTGACTCCTCTCTGTTCCTTTCTCTTTAAATATCACAAAATTGATGGCATGTTAATACAGATTTTCTGTATATTCTTTGGATGTGGGAAGTGGTGTGTGTATATGTATGCAAGTGTCTATGCAATGTGTCTATAGATGTTTCTGTTTTTTGAAGTCATTAAAGCCACAGTTTTGTATTTTAAAAAGACAAAGTCTTATTGACTAAATCATTTTCTACCTTCAAGCTTTCTTCTTTCTCATAAGTCTTATGTTCTTCTTTCTGTTTATATTAGGTTTTTAGAGACTATCCTGTCTTAGAGTCTAGAAAGGAGTCTTGGATCTTCTTTCTGCCATGTATAGCCTCTTGGTATCACCACTCTGTCCTTCAGGGTCTGGTTGGATAATTTCTCTGGGGAAGGTGTGTAGAGGGGAGCGTGGAATTTGGCAGTTTGTCTTCAGAGTTGTGACTTTTGACTTGTAAATGCCTTAAAAAAAAGAAGCTATGAGGCTGATCTTTCCTAGAACCTTAGAGGCATAAAGTTGAATATCTTCATCCTCAAGGGGAGTAAGCCAAGATGAGCATCTTATTCCCTTCCTTGTCCTCGATCTGCTCTACTTCACCAGACTCAGAAAAATTTTGAGATCAAGATAGGGGAATTGTGGTGCACCTGGGTGGCTCAGTGGGTTGAAACCTCTGCCTTCAGCTCAGGTCATGATCCCAGGGTCCTGGGATGGAGCCACACATCGGGCTTTCTGCTCAGCAGGGAGCCTGCTTCCTCATCTCTCTCTGCCTGCCTCTCTGCCTACTTGTGATCTCTGTCTGTCAAATAAATAAATAAAATCTTAAAAAAAAAGATAGGGGAATTGCTGAGTTCTTAGCTTCAGGAACAGGTCTTTCTGATTTCTCTGGTGGCCCTATCAAGAACACCCTCTAGGACTGGGAGTACCAATCCCTAAGAGAGCCTGGGATTGGTGGGTGAACACTTGAACAATCCATAGGGTTGGAGAGTATATTCTTTGAGAGGATTCTGGGGCCTGTGTAGGTGTAGATGTATTAACTTTTTAATTTTTATGTCATAATAGTATTTATTTCCCAGACTATTCGTTTTTAGAGTTACCTTGATTTAATTAAAAATATTAAGTACAGGTCATATGTAGATGAGACAAAAACCATGAAAAACCATGAAGATGGCATGGGTTATTAAAATGGTAGGAATGCTGCTTAATGTCATATTATGTGTTGAGCTGAGCTGGTCACTGTGTGGATAAGCACGGAAAAACGAGTACAGTTTCTAGTCCTCAAACACCTCAGAGCTGCCCAAGAGAATTTTTTTTTAAGATTTTATTTATTTATTTGACAGACAGAAATCACAAGCAGGCAGAGAGACAGGCAGAGAGAGAGGAAGGGAAGCAGACTCCCTGCTGAGCAGAGAGCCCGATGGGGGCTCGATCCCAGGACCCTGGGATCATAACCCAAGCTGAAGGCAGAGCCTTTAACCCACTGAGCCACCCAGGCGCCCCCTAAGAGAATTTTTATAGCACCTGATATGCTAAAGCGCCTGATACACAAGCAAGACATCTACAGAGAAAAAAAATCTATACTAATTTCAGACTGGAAGGGATGTTTTAAGTTTAAAGTGTTTATGTTTATGTAAATTGTTTATGTTTAGGGCTTAAAGTGTTAATGCCAAAGTTAATTTTAATTCAAGAAATATGTCTACCATATTTCATGCAGTGTGGTGTCTATTAGATATGAAAAGGCCAATGAAATGGGGGTCTTTCCTCTCGAAGGTATCACAAACTAGTGAGGGGGTAAACACTAACAGAATAGCATGACAAATGACTATAGCTACTGGATTTGGAGTCTGTATAGAGTGGTGAGAAGGAAAGAAAAAGAGAAGAGGAGACAGTTAAATAAGTTGAATGAATGGGCAAAGGAGAAGGAAAATGAGGAAATATGTCTCATTATGAATGTGAAAGCTCTAAACATACTTAGTAATTTTATCAATCACTGGGTTCATATCTTTGATTCTTATCTATAGGAAAATGGCTCTATCATGGTGTCCTGCTGCCCTTTCATGTACCCATATAGGCAAAGGCCTAAGCCACAGCTAATCTGAGTCCTATAAGAACACGTTGTGATTTGTGGGGCACCTGGGTGGCTCAGTGGGTTAAAGCCTCTGCCTTCAACTCAGGTCATGATCCCAGGGTCCTGGGATCAAGCCCCGCATCGGGCTCTCTGCTCAGCAGGGAGCCTGCTTCCCTTCCTCTCTCTGCCTGCCTCTCTGTCCACTTGTAATTTCTGTCTGTCCAATAAATAAATAAAAATCTTAAAAAAAAAAGAACACCTTGTGATTTTCTCAGAACACAGGAAGCCAGGAGGCCATGGGAACTGCTACAAGGCCACTTACTTACATTACTATCTCCTCTGGAGGCTGTCAGGAGACAATTTCTCATCTCCTCCCTGATTCTGAGGAGATAGGAAGCTTTCTTTTGTGTTCCTCAATATAGAGCTGGGGAATATAAAGTCACTTAGCTGTTGTCTAGATTTGGCTCCTAGCAACAAAGCATCTCACAATTTGTGTTGTAATCTTCTGGCCCCCTTTTTTCTGTTATCCTTTTTGATATGTGAGACAAAAATCACAGGTACCGGGGCACCTGGGTGGCTCAGTGGGTTAAAGCCTCTGCCTTCATCTCAGGTCTGATCCCAAGGTCCTGGGATCCAGCCCCACGTTGGGCTCTCTGCTCAGCAGGAAGCCTGCTTCTCCCTCTCTCTCTCTGCCTGCTTCTCTGCCTACTTGTGATCTCTGTCAGGTAAATAAATAAAATCTTTTAAAAAAATCACAGGTACCTTTGGCTAATCTTCCTTTACTATCTACGTAAGTAATAAACTGTCTAAATCTAAAAGTGTTTTATTACATCTTTTTAGGTCAAAGTAGTCAGGCCTTGACTTTGGCCTTGCCTTGTTTTTATTACTGAGCTTGACAAATTTTATATCCAATGTGGGGCTATAAATTTAAATTTAAAATATCCTTTTAGAAAACATGGGGCTTCATAGGCCAAGTTAGTAGATAAGATAGATTTCCTGGCATCTGGTAGCACATGCTCTCACTTGTGTGGTACACAAAAGAGAAAGTAGGGTTCTCCTAGTAAGGAATTATAATAAGACTTGTTAGGAAGGGTAAGACTCCTCATGATCAGGTAGTACAACCCTTGGCCTAGGAAGTGGGCAAGGTGAGAGGAATCAGGGTATTCTCACAGGAGCTCTGTGAGCCAGGTTAGGGGATAGGATTCCCATGGTTCAGCTAGTGTTACCTGGTAATAAATGTTTGGAGGTCAAGTGGCTAGAAGTAAGATCAAAATGAGCTGCTCAGCTGATGTTTTGTTTTTATTAAAAGTGCATTGTTGAAACCTGTAAATAACCATTTAAAACCAAAAGTAAATGTGAAGATAATGTTTATCATACAGATTGCTTTCTCTGTGCCATGCTTTCCCCCCACCCCTTGAGCTTTCAGCTACAATGGGATCCAGAGGTGCCTAAGTTAAAGCTCTTTGTTCTGTGTTTCTGTTAAAAGAAAAAAAAAGAGAGAGAAAAGCACATAATAAAGTGTAGGGAAACTTGCCATGGAGAATTTTTTTTAAAAAGTTAATGTAACTTCTCAATGAGGTTCAGGATGATTCATTGCATGTACAGTTGTAAAAATGTGTAATTGGTTTGAAATGTGATACATGTTTTAAATTTGAATGTTTATAAAGTATTAGAAAATTCTTTGGATATCCCAGGTTTTCACTCTATAATGATATTTTGTTGGTTGGCAAATTAAAGATCTCATCCTCAGTGACCTTGGCGGCCCACTAGCAAGAGTGCCTGATAAGGTCCAACAAAATTCAAGGCCTGCTTGCCAAGAAAAGTTTCTTCAAATAATAGCAACTTCACAACACTGAGTCCCTCTGGAAGTCAAAGAAAAACTGCTGTCTTTTGCAAACTAAAAAAACGGTTTGTTCCTGATAGAAAATGTGTAACTCCTACAAAAGTTGGCCATTTATCTTACAGTAACAGAGGTGATACTACAGGGGACTTTGGCCCCACCTGTTACTGGCAGATGGACTCCATTCAGATTTTTAACCCCCTCCTCTTAGAGGCCTATAAGGTTAAATGCCCCTTTAGAAAAAAAGGAAGGTGAGACCCTTCAGGTTGAGTAGCCAGGTATGGAATTGGACCTTGGTGAGTAGTAGTAGCAGACCTAGTTACTGAAGTGTTCAGTGCAAGGTAGAAAACTAGTGCTTAACCATCATAATGATGAGAACCCTAATGAGTTGCATCCGTAGTTACAGTTAGAGATAAGAGCTGGGGACCTTTTAAAGTTAAACAAAGTATTCCATGGTTGTTATTCACTCTCCTGGCTATTGGGAAAGCAAAACTATTTCCCCCTGATCATTAGCTATAGTCACATATAAGGTACTCTCTGGTAATCAAGAGTTGTGAGATACTCAGAGATGTGTTAAGGTCTACTCTTACAATGACTAGGAAATGTGGGAAATTAGAGATAAGTTTGAGCAAAAGCCTAATGAAACTACAGAGGGTTGGCCCCTTTGACTAGCAGGTGAGGGAGCCATACTAGTTTTGATGGATGAGAGGGGATGGTAATCTCTGGGTCACCTAAAGATGGACCCATGCTCAAAGCCAGCATGGCCATATGCACCTTGGCTATTGGATGACATGAGCATGGAAAAACACGTAAAGACCAATCAGGACTTGTTGCAGTGGATCTTTACATTTATAATAAAATGGTAGTCTACCTGAGATGAGTTTCTGTCATCTGATAAACACACATGGATGAGAACAGGGAAGCTATAAATTCCCTTATGGTCACTATAACATGAGTCTGGATTTATAATGGAGGACGTGAGTGCTCAGATGAGGTGTTTATCCAGGGACAGACTGACTGGTTTGTTTAGTTGGTAGTACCAGGCTGTCAGGGACAATTACATATTCTCTTGCACCCCAGAGATCACTTCCAGATTCTGTCCAACAAACTGTCAGAATGGAAGCCTGGACAAAAGACCAGGAAAATGTCTTTTAGGATAATGAAGAGAAAACAAACAAACAAACAACTGACCTTCTAGACCATAGAGTCATGTTAACCAAGTTATTATGCTAGGGGAGCTCCAAAGAGGAGAGTGATAATTTGCCCATTGTCTTAGTCTATTCATGCTGCTTAACAAAATACTATAGACTGAGTAGCTTAAACAACAGACATTTATTTCTCATAGAGCCCCAGGAAGTCCAAGATCAAGGGGCAAGCATATTAGTGTGTGGGTGTGAGAGCCTGTTTCTTGGTTTATAGACAGCCATCTTCTTTCTAGGGCCTCACATGGCAGAAGGGTCAAGAGAGCTCTCTGGGTTCTCCCTTATAAACACACTAGACCCATTCATGATGGCTTCATTTTCTTGAGCTAATCACGTTCTTAAGTCTGCACTTCCAAATACATTGGGGATTAGGATTTTAACATATGAATTTTAGGGGGACATAAACACTCAGTTCATTGCACCCATGAGGGAAACTCACTATCGGACCATAAGAGAACTACAAAACTTAAAGATCCTGGCTGTAGTTGGGACTGATACCTGGCCAGCTTTAGAATTTACCATGGGCAAATAGGAGGACCAAGACGACCTTGCTGAAGTTTGTGTTGTTTGAGGTACCTCAAACACCTTCAATATCACTTCTTTAGTCAGACTTTGCCAACCTTCAAGACGAACAAGATTAAGACAAAGGCTAGGGTTCTTCCTTCCCTAAGAGGGTCTGGAGGCCTTGTGCCCTGGTCAGGGTGTGTTGGGGACATGATGGAAATGAAGGTTGCCAAACCTTTTCAACTCTTTGGGCATAAGGACACAAGCACTATGGTGCTGAGTATCACCCATGAGCATGGCCAGTATGGTATGCTAAATGATGCCTGCCCCCAAAATGTTCACATACTAATCCCCAGAACTTGTGAATATGTTACATGACAAAGTGAACTAAGCAGGTGTGATTTAGTTAAGAATCTTGAGATGGGGAGCTTATGCTGGATTATCCAGGTAGACCCAATGTGATCATAAGAATCATTACCGTACCTATAAGAGGGAAGTAGAAAGTCAGAAGAGAGAATATTCTATGCTGCTGGTATTGAAGATAGAGGAAAGGGCCATGAGCAAATGAATTCAGGTAGCCTCTAGAATATGGAAAATGCAAGGAAACGGATTCTTCCCTGAAGTCTCCAAAAGGAATGCAGGCCTGCTAATGCTTTAATTTTAGAATTCTGACTTTCAGAACTGTAACAGAATAAAACTGTGTTGCTTTGAGCCAGAAGTTTGTGACAATTGTTATAGCAGCTATAGGAAAATTGTACAGTCTCACATTAACTAGATTTGGAAATAAATCTCAGATTGAGCAATTGACTTATGAAACTTTACATGTGAGCCTTTTGGGGCCAGTACCCACTAACATGGTTGTAACATACTTTTCTTGACTTTAAGGGATATTCCCTATTGGGAAATAGCACAGTGAGAACAGCGGTATTGATGTGAATGCAAAACCAGGAGTCTGTCTGACTTCCAGAGTCTAGTCAAGTAGTTACTGTAAGGCAATAAAGATATCAGGATGGTAATCAAGGACTAGTGGAGGCAGAGATGCTTAAAGAAACCATATAATCTTATATTATTTCTTTGTGTCTGGTGAAAAAGGCCAATGGTATTTGACACTTCACTTTGAACTACTATAAACTCAATTCAGTAGCCTCCCTCATCCCTGCAATTCCAGATAGCATAAAGATGACTGGGCACTTTTTGCAGACTGAAGGATTCTGATGTCGCAGTGTTGAGCACTGCTGATTTCTTCTTCAACATCACCCCGGATATACATGATCAAAGCTAATTTTCCTTCATGTGGATCAGATTAAAATATATGTTTACTTTGCTGCCTCAAGGCAATCTGAACTCTCCCATGATTTCTTATCATTGAATAGGCTGAGACATAGAAAAGACTGAAACCTCACCACAGGTTTTCTAGTAACATTACATGGATGACATTATTCTTGGCTGGAAAGGCTAGATAGCATACAGACTGCCTTAGTTAAATGGTACAATATGTGAGTAACCAGGGCTGAAGGATTAACTTTGACAAGAATCAGTGGCCAGCAATGCAAGTAATACTCTTAGTAACCATATGGGCTGATGCCCAGAGAACAATCCCTAGACTTATTATAGAAAAACTGATTACCTTAAAACTCTAGCAAACAAAATGGGGCACAACATCTGATAGACTTGTTCAATACTTGAAGTTCATCATACCTCACATGAGGAGAAATTAATCATCTTTGCATGTGGCCCTGACCAGCAACAGGCCCTAGAAGCTATCTAGGAAGCTGTATAGACTTCCACTTGGAACACTCAACTCTAAGGAGCTCTTTCAGATACAAGTGTCAGTAATTGACAATTATGCAGACTGGAGTTTGTGACAGAAAGATCTGATCACTAGGTGTTGTGCTCCCTGGGGTTTTGGACAGCCCTCCACCAGGCAGCAGGTGACCACATGGTATACCTCATTTGAGAGACTATTAGTGGCTTGTCATTGGGTGTTGGTGGACTCTGAAAGACTGACAAAGCAACAGCAATGTTGTTACACCCTGATATCTCTACCCTAGGATGGTTCAGAGATCAGAACACCAACAAAACTGATATTGTACAAAAGCATCCATTATTAACTGGAAGTGGTATATTCAGGGGAAAAAGTAAGATAGGCATTATGGCATCTCACAGTACATGAAAAACAGTCTGGTCACCCTCCAGATGAGTTTGTCTCAAATATGGGGTCTGCGCTGGCACCTTGGGCTTCTTGGGGGGCTTTAGTACACTTGAGGTTCCTGAGGATACCTGGGCCTGATTCACAGATATATCAGATGAATTCAAGGCCAGTGAGGTGTACTGGGTCCCTGCTTCTGTGCAGCCCCAAAGAAAAGTGTACTATACAACAGTGGATGAAAAAAGGAACTTTGTTCAAAAGGATATTTCCACAGTGTTTGTCCTGGAAAATACCTCCCAGAATGTACCTGTTACATAGCCACTGACTTATGAGCAAAAGCCAACAGGCTGGCAGTTTGGTGCCTGGCAGGAGGATAACTAGATAATTCTCAGCCTCTGTAGAGACATTAAATGGCAGCAAATCACATAAGACTCACAACCCTTTCTGGTGACGTGTGTACACATATGTATATCAACTTGACTATTTGGCCTATGTGGAAGACAGATGGATCTTGGAGAATGACAGTGGATCATCATAAGCTTGACCAGGTGGTGCCTCCAATTGTAGTTCAGTTCTTTTGGAATGTAACATATCTCTTCATGGGTCGTGCTTTGTATCTCACCTTTAGGGGTCTGCTAAGACTTGAATCTAATTACAGGCATAGAAGCAAATGGGTGGTGGGAGTGAGTCTTGAGGAGAATCAGCATTGTCTTGCATGGCAACTGCCTGAGTGAAGACATTACAGTTTCCTAAAGTAAAGCAGGACTGATCTTCTCAGATTGGGGTGGAAGGGCTGCTAACTCTGGGAGTGGGAAAGCTGCTACCACAGGGGTTGGGGAGGGCATATTCACTGGCAAAGAAGACTCAGAATTTAGAGGCTTCATTCCTGAACTTCATCAAGATCATCCCATATATTTCCATCCCAACTTATGTAATACCCCATTCTTTCCTAATCAATGCCCTTACTTTAACAGTAGACACCATGTGAGACTGGGAGTTCAACTTGTGTTGTAATTCAGCTAATTGTTGGATGAAATTCTGTGTTCGATTTTCAGCAATCTCAGCCCTGCAGCTGCAGGAGATAAGGGTCTCCTTCAGGGCACACATAGAAGCTTTCAGATAATTTATGTGGTGCTTGAGCTGGGAATTCAAATCCCTGAGCCTATCTTCTTTTTTTCCCACTACTTTGTCCAGTGACCTTAGGAGAAGCCTCCTAATGAGCCAAATTCATTATATTCACCAATTTTCCAAAAATATTCAAAACTATCATATATGCAGTCATGCAGCTCCTTGCTTCTTATAAATGGCTGATTAGGAATATACGATATCTTGCATATCTGTATTGCCAGATCCTGCCATGTTCTATCACTGACCTCTTTACTACTAGAAATAATCATTAAAGATAATAGCCATTATCTTTAAATCTAATAAATGTAGAGAGCCAATTCCAGAAACTCTGAAACAGTTCAGAAAACTCATTCTTAATATCTATTATCTATCCTCTAGAGGAATAGATATTAAGAATGAGTTTTCTGAACTGTCAGTATCAAAATCTGTATTAATCAGGGTTCTCCAGGAAAAAAAAACAATTGGATATTAATGAACTTATTCATTTATTTACCATGAAGAATTGGCTCCAGGGATTGTAGAGGCTACGAAGTCCCAGGATCTCACTGTAAGCAGTAGACCCAGGAAAGCTCTGAAGGCCTGAGAACCAGGGGGAGCTGATGGTATAAAGTCTCAGTCTCAGGGCAGAAAACTAGCATCCCAGATTAAACAGTAAGGCAGAGAGGGGACAAATTCTTTCCCCATCTGCTTTTTTGTTCTGTTCAGGCCTTCAACAGATTGGATGATGCCTGCCCACACTGGGAATGGCAACCTGCTTTACTCAGTCTATCAATTCAATTGTTAATCTTATTCAGAAATATCAACACAAACATACCCAGAAATAGAGGCTCCTGGGTGGCTCAATCTGTTAAGCATCTGCCTTTGGCTCAGGTCATTCCCAGGGTCCTGGGATTGAGACCTGCATTAGGCTCTCTGCTCAGCTGGGAACCTGCTTCTTCCTCTCCCTTTGTCTGCCTCTCTACCTACTTTGTGCTCTCTCTCTCTCTCTCTCTGTCAAATAAATAAAATCTTTTTAAAAAATACGCAGAAATAGTATTTAGTCAAATATCTGAACACCTTGTGATCCAGTCAAGTTAACACATAAAAGCAACCATTATATGATCAAATCTGCAATATCTGTAAAAGGACACCTGGATACAACATCCATCTGAATATAGCATTGCATGGGGTATGGTAATTCATCTACAGTTCAAGGATGAACCCCAAAAGCAAGACTTAGTACACGAGGCTAAGAAGCCTGGCAAATATGCCTATACTGCTAGCTACACAGTCAAGTGGCAAAGGGAGCTTTGGGGCACATATCCTGAGGCATTAGATCTGGCTGATCCTGGTAAACAGTCTATAATAGTCCCCCTATTTTCCTCTTGAGCGTACCACTGGGTATTGTTTTCATAGATACCTTTTCAGGGTATGGTATTACCATCCCACTCCACTTAGCAAATGGAGACCATACTATTCAATGCCTCTTAGGGGCACTATGTAGCATATTTTGATTCTCTAAACATGTGATTAGAATTTGATACTGTCTTTATAACAAAAAATAACAAATAGTGAGAAGTTTTATAGACATTCTATGGACATTTTATGTTACATATCATCCCCAGGCAGTAGATGGATTGAAAGGTAAAGTAAACTCTTAGAGGAGAAAATTTAAAAAATAACTGGGTAATGAAGGCTCCCAGTGGAACATACACTTATGATAGGCAGTTTGGAAGATGGGACCAGGGAGGGAGACAAACCATAAGAGACTCTTAATCTTGGGAAACAAACTGAAGGTTGCTGGAGGTGGGGGAGGGACAGAGAGGGTGGCTGGGTGATGGACATTGGGAAGGGTATGTGTTATGTGAATTGTGTAAGACTGATGACTCAGACCTGCACCCCTGAAACAAATGATACATTATATGTTAATAAAAAAATGATAGGCAGTTTGGGCTCTAAATATGGTAATTCCACAGACAGTTACCTTCCATTCAAATAAATGCCTGATTATGAGGTCGGGGGTGGGGTGGGGGAGGAAGTGCAGACAGGCTGCAAGAAAACCCAAACCATATGATTCACTCTTCTCATTCTTACCATTTGTTACATCCATACCTGCTCCTGGGAAATCAGACTATTAGAACTTGCAAGGAAAAAGATTGTGGGGATGGGAAACTTTAACCTGATGCTTCTTTAGTAGTCTGGCTATGCTTGATGGATTTGGACAATTGTAGATATTGATAATAATAATCCTTAATATGAGGTAATAAACCCTAATATGGCATGGGCATGGCCCACATGTCAGGGGGTGCGAGATCATCTCAAATGGTACAAGAAATACAACGAAGAAATTTCTGAACCACACAGGTACAAAATCAGAGATATGGTTTGGGTAACACATTGGGAGTATTAGAAAAAATAGTGAAGTGATTACTGCAGGAATTAATCATACCAAGCATGTGGCTATGGAAAGAGAATAATAATCCTGGCTTGTGGGTGGAGAGAGAAAATCTTTGACCTTGGGTGATCAGAGGTGGAGAAAGAGACTATTAATTTCTGTCTCCTTCTCCAGGTCTTACCTGTAGTACATCTGGTCAGTTTAACACTGAGTGACACCATCACCCATAACTTAATTGCTAACCAAAAATAAACCTTAGTTTAAAAATGCTCAGAAACCTCCCAGTATCTGCTGACTCTAGAAAGAACAGCCTTAAAACAGAGAACAAGATTAACGTTCTGGACACTGATATGATTCTCTTTAGCCTTATGTTGTTATTGCTGGACTCTTTTCTGTGCTTTTACATATTGAACTGTCTTGACTGCAACTGGCTAAGGTCTCTTCTCCAGATGATTCCAGTCATCCTACTGGGAGTTATAGTTGTCAATCTTATCCAGTGTTGCTTAAATCAAATAGAACAGATTCGGTACAATCCCCTATCAGTAAAATTAATTGACTAATCTGGATGGTGCAATAAAGAGTCTGACTCCATTTTTGTATTATTGTGGACTACTGACAGATTTTAAGACATGCCTCTCCCTCTTGTTCATCTATCCACATTTGGGCAAACTGATAAAGTGCACCCTCCATTGGTGCTAATGGGAGTTTTAAATAATGCAAGACCCTACTTTTGCCTAGGGACACTCACCATGTTCCCAGCCCTAACTACAATAGAAACTCTAAGCCGATTTCCTTTTCTTGCTCTTTCAGATATTTTCAGACTTGTTTGGGAAGCCCATCCTGTTCTACCTCAAAATCCTCATAATTTGAGTTAAAACTTTGAATATATTCTTGGGTGTATAGGTGACATTATCTAAAACTAATTTGGGGATGAGGGGTCCATCCTGTGCCTTCCAAGTGGGCACAACTATTGGCAATGTGAGCAGTATAGCCTAGGTGATGATCACAACCACTGGGGGTCTTTTTTCTCTTGCCTTGGCTTGATAACTGGCTCTGCAGCCAGATAGAATGTATGTGATTTGAGCTTCTAACTACTTGCTGGCTTGCCTTTTGAGTAGCCTCCTTTGTGTTGCATTTGTTAAGTTCTGCCAAGTTTCTGTTTGACGAACCCAAGTTGGAAGATTTGATAAATAATTAGCATTTGTGGACTGGAGTATAGGATTGATGTTCTCTTTAAAGTAGCCCTGGGACATTTGTCATGGCCCAGACCCATCTATGTATGTTAGAATAAATTTTGTTTCAAACTTAGAATAAACTGTTACTGACACTAGGTTCAGGGGAGTAACATTTAGCCTGTGACCAATTAATTGTCACAAATTAATCTCAACCAGGCATGGGTCTGTTCTATAGAGCACTCATGGGAAAGGCTATACCCTGTGAAATACATGCAATATGTGAACTGGTCAGGTGGTCACTCTTTTTTTTTATATTTTATTTATTTGACAGAGAGAAATCACAACTAGGCAGAGAGGCAGGCAGAGAGAGAGGAGGAAGCAGGCTCCCTGCCGAGCAGAGAGCCCAATGCGGGGCTCGATCCCAGGACCCTGGGATCATGACCTGAGCCAAAGGCAGAGGCTTTAACCCACTGAGCCACCCAGGCGCCCCGGTCAGGTGGTCACTCTTGTGGAGGAAGAATAATCATTACTTGGAGAGTAGTTGCTATTTGAAGATTTGAATTTTTGAGATCCACAACCCTAAAGGCAGATGGCTCACTAGGACTCCACAAAATACTTTAGTTCCTGGTGCTGCCTATGTCTGTCACCCAAAAGGATCCCAATCATGAGGATAGTCATTGAAAAATGCCAATGATATTCCCATAGCATATCAAGAAATTAATTCAAAACTGACTTAAGCCCAGGGTCCTTAAATCCTAAAAAACAAATATTGCGGGGCACCTGGGTGGCTCAGTGGGTTAAAGCCTCTGCCTTCGGCTCAGGTCATGATCCCAGGGTCCTGGGATCGAGCCCCACATCGGACTCTCTGCTCAGCGGGGAGCCTGCTTCCTCCTCCTCCTCTCTCTCTCTCTCTGCCTCCTCTCTGCCTGCTTGTGATCTCTGTCAAATAAATAAATAAAATCTTTAAAAAAAAAACAAATATTGCAATGTGGGAGGTCCCTAATCCTCATGACACCAATTTGAGGCTTCTAGAAAAAGAAATGTATAAATAAATAGGGTAGGGATAATGCCTCCAAGTATATGGAAAGAGAGAAAAAGAGAGGGAGGGAGGGAGGGAGAAAGAAAGAGAGATAGATGAGGATTAATTAAGGAGCACACTTGTGAGGACCACTGGGTGGTGTATGGAAGTGTTGAATCACTCTATTGTCCACCTGAAACTAATAATACACCTGTATGTTAACTATACTGGAATTACAATGAAACAAGTCCTTGTACAAGCTGTTAATAACTGCCTTTGAACACTTGACACATTTTGTTCCAGGCACTTAAAATACAAATGTAAGCAAGCAAGTGGTTCTTTATGTATGTTGTAGGGAGAAACTCACTTTCTTTTCTTTTTATTTTTAAAAATTCAATGTTGATCTTTCAAAATGGACCAAGGCTTTTTTTAAAGATTTTTTATTTATTTACTTGACAGACAGAGATCACAAGTAAGCAGAGAGGCAGGCAGAGAAAGAGGAGGAAGCAGGCTCCCCACTGAGCAGAGAGCCCGATGCGGGGCTTGATCCCAGGACACTGGGATCATGACCCGAGCTGAAGGCAGAGGCTTTAACCCACTGAGCCACCCAGGCACCCCGAAAATGGACCAAGGCTTTTAAAAATGATTATAACAAGCATTTAATTCTTTATTAAACTTTCTATAATGCCTTATTAGAATATGAATATTATATGCTTTCTAAAAATGTTGCGAACCACTAAATTTATGAATTATCAGTGGATTACCAGGCACACATTGGTATTAATGTACTAGAGTAAAATTAAATTTTGTTTAAAAAATTGTATCAGTAAACTTTGAACAAGAAAACTGCTTTTCATAATGTGAGTGGGCCTCATCTAATCAGTTGAAGGCCTAATGGAACAAATAAACCATCTTCTGTGAGCAAGAGGGAATTCTCCAGCAGACTGATATTGGACTTTTTCAGCAACATTTGTTCTCCTGAGTTTCCAGGCTGCTGGCTCACACTGCAGATTTTGGATTTACCAGCTTCTCTAATCTCATAAGTCAATTCCTTTTAGTAAATCTTCTCGTGTTTACATATATCCTACTGATTTTGTTTCTCTGGAGAACCTTATTACTACAGATTATGGTACCAAATATTTCCAGAAGAACAGAATCTTTTTTTTTTTTTAAGATTTTCATTTATTTATCAGAGATAGAGAGCACAAGCAGGGGGAGACACAGGCAGAGGGAGAAGCAGGCTCCCTGATGAGCAGGGAGATTGATGTGGGACTCTATCCCAGGACCCTGGGATCATGACCTGAGCCAAAAGCAGGCACTTAACCTCCTGAGCTGTCCAGGCATCCCCAGAACAACAGAATAGTAAGCAAAAATCTTTTTGATTAGTACTGGATCTTCTGGTATTGTCTCTCTAATCTGGTTAGATTTAATGGCACTAATGATACTTTCCAGGAGTAAAGAGAGCCTTGATAGCCATGGCATAATCTGGCAATA
Organism: Meles meles; assembly: GCF_922984935.1. NCBI lineage: Eukaryota > Metazoa > Chordata > Mammalia > Carnivora > Mustelidae > Meles > Meles meles. The sequence goes on along the minus strand of NC_060087.1, from coordinate 44,997,586 downwards.
GAAATAAGCAAAATATCAATATTAGATACTCCTAATAAGATACTTATAAGAAGCAAGGTACTAGGTGATGATGCACATGATGCTTTCAAATACGTTTATCAAATTTACAGGTTTAATGATACTGACTAGCTGTTCCTAGAGTAGCTGGACAAAGTAGGGAAAGAAAAGGAAGAACTCGCGAGTTCAAATTCCCAGCTCAAACACCACATAAATAATCTGAAACATTCTGTGTCTGCTCTCAAAGAGACTTTATTTCCTAGAGTCACAGGACTCAGATTGCTGAAAACCCACAATCTCATCTTGTGAGTGGCTGAATTACAACACCAGCTGAACTCCCAGCCTTGCAGGGTATCTACTACAAAAGTGAAGGCATTGATTAGAAAGCAATGGGATCCTGAAAGTCGGAATGGGAACATGTCAGAAGACCCTGACAAACCTGGATACATTGAGCTTCTAAATTCTGAAGAGTCTTCTTTGCCAACTGAAGTAGCTGCTCCACTTTTGTCTGAGGGATTAACACTACATTACATAAGGAAACCACAATAGCCTCCCTGGAGGCAGTTGCCATACAAAACAATGCTGATTGTCTTCAAGACTAACTCCCACTACTCTTCTTTCTCACCTCCTTCTCTGCTCTCCTTTGCACAGCTAGTGCAAGATTCTTGGTATTCTAGGTGGTGCTCCACAACCTCTTAGGTATTGCTAATGGTATGCCCTTTTGTAAGCAAAGTAGAAGCCATTTTTATTTCTCTCAGAAGTGATCACAGATGTATGGCTTTGGCAGGTGTGAAAAAGTGTGAATGTTTGCAGTGGCCTGAGGATTCCTTTGCTAATCATTTGCCTCAGGACTTCGGTGGGTGGGGACTTTAGGTAGTTGTTTCCTCCAGATGGCTGACTGCCTGCATTTCATTGCATTCTATATCCAGTATGATTTCCAGTGTCTCTTACAGATTCATAAAACTTGATTATCCTTGATTATTTTTTTAAAGATTTTATTTATTTTATTTGACAGAGATCACGAGTAGGCAGAGAGGCAGGCAGAGAGAGAGAGAGAGAGGAGGAAGCAGGCTCCCTGCTGAGCAGAGAGCCCGATGCGGGGCTTGATCCCAGGACCCTGGGATCATGACCTGAGCTGAAGGCAGAGGCTTTAACCCACTGAGCCACCCAGGCGCCCCTATCCTTGATTATTATTTTCTTTGGTGATGCTGAATATTTCTAGTTTAGTGATCACAAATGAAGTAGTGATAACAAATAGGTTGACTTTCTATTTCAGCTATGCCCCACTCAAAAAACACACAAGTTATATCAGTTTGACGGCCATTCCTAAGGTTTGGCAAGAGCTATAATACCTAAGCTTCAGTGACTATTTCCTACCTTGCAAGGTCATTACTAGAACTAAACTAATTGTATTAGTAATAGGACTGTTATGAGTTGAGTTGTGTTTCCTCAAATTTCCTGTGTTGGAGTCCTAACAACTGGAAACTCAGAATGTGACTGTATTTGGAAATAGGATCTTTCTAAAGAGATCAGTAAATTAAACTAGGGTGGGCTTCACCCAATATGACTGGAATCCTTATAAAAAGTGGGATTTAGGACACAGACCTATATAGAGGGAAGACCATATAAAGGCACAAGGAGAAGACAGCCATCTCCAAGCCAAGAGATATTGCTTGTGGAATTGCAAAGTGATAACAACCTACTTTGAAAAACAGTTTGGCAGCTTGGCAATATAGGTGTAAAAAAGAACTTCAGATGAATTTTTAAAAAGAAATTTATGAGACAAGCAGAGCAAGGAAAAGTATTTCTGGTGAATTTGAACTAAAACAGATGGTTCTAAGCAAAACTGATGGCTCTAATGAAAAGTGCCCATGGGGTTCTAAAAATCCTAGGTCCAAAACCGACTGCACCAAGGACTAGTATTTTTGTTTTGGGAGGTTTGTTTGTTTTCTTTTTGATTCTCAGGGTATCTGATTTTATCTTATTTATATTTTGTTTTATTTTATTATTTTATGACCAACTGTGCTGCATGAACAGACAAGCTTCTCTAATATCACCTGTTGCTGGTGGATAGATTTTCTTTGTCTTTTTGTTTTTAGCTTTATTGAGGTATAATTGATACTTTCAAATTGCATATATTTATTGTATACCTCTTGAAGAAATTGGACATATGCATACATCTGTTATACCATCACTATGACCAAGATATTAAACATATCCATTAAACAAATCCAAAACTTTCCTTGTATCTTCTGTTTTTGTTTGTATGTTTGTTCTTTTGTTAAGACTATTTACATGAGCTCTATAATCAAACATATTTTAAAGTACAAAATACCCCATTGTTAACTATAGGTGCTTGATTTCTAGAATATATTCATTTAGCATAACCGAAGCTTTATACCCATTGAAAAACAATTCTCCATTTTGCCCTTCCCTAGCCCCTTCCAACTACCATTCAATTCTTCACATCTATGAGTGACTATTTTTTGATGGTCATATAAGTGGAATCATGCAGTATTTGTCCTTCTGCAGTTGGATTATTTCACTTAGCATTATGTCCTCCAGGTTCATTCATGTTGTCACAAAATGCCAGAATTCCCTTCTTTTTTAAGGCTGAATAATATTCCATTGCAGGTATATACCACATATTCTTTATCCATTTACCTGTCAATGGACATTTGGGTTATTTCCATACCTTGGCTATTGTGAGAAATGTTGCAATTAACACAGGGGTTTGGATATCTCTTTGGGATCTTATTTCAATTCTTTTGGATATATACTCAGAAGTGGTGATAGCTCATACGGTAGTTGTGTTTTTAGTTTTTATGTGGGAACTTTACACTGTTTTCCATACTGGCTACACCATTATATGTTCCAACCAAAAGTGTGTAAGTGTTCCAGTTTCTCCACACCCTCACTGTTGTTATCATCTCTTCTATTTTCAGAAATAACATCCTAACAGGTGTTATCTCACTGTGGTTTTGATATAAATTTCCCTGAAGGTTAGTGATGTTTTTATCTACATGGTGGCCATTTTTATGTCTTCTTTGGGAAAATGTCTATTCATATCCTTTGCATATTTTTAAACTGAGTTATTTGGTTTTATTTCTATTGAGTTGTAAGATATTATTATATATTTTGGTTATTAACCCCTCAGCAGATAAATAGCTTACAGATATTTTCTCCTATTATGAAGTTTGCCTTTCACTCTGTTGATTGCTTCCTTTCCTGTGCAGAAGCTTCTTAGTTTGGTGTAGTCCCATTTGTCTATTTTTGCTTTTTGCCTATCACAGCCAAGAAATCGTTGCCCAGACCAATATCAAGAAGCTTTCTCCCTATATTTTTTTCAAAGAGTTTTACAATTTTAGGCTTATATTTGAGTCTCCAATCCATCTTGAGTTTATTCTGGTGTATGGTGTAAGATAGAGGACCAATTTTATCTTTTTACAAGTGGATATCCAGTTTTCACAGCCCCATTTGTCAAAGAGACTATCCTTTGCCCATCTGAGCTATTGGCACCCTTATTAAAGATCAGTTGACTACATATACACGGATTTATTTCTGGATTGTCTATTCTATTCCATTTGTCTATGTCTGTTTTAATGTCAGTGCCATACTGTTTTAATTACTGTAGGCTTATAATATATTTTGATGCCTCCAGCTTTGTTCTTTTTTTTCAGCTTTGTTCTTCTTTAGCAAGATCACTTTGGCTTTTCTTTTGTGGTTCCATATGAATTTAGGACTTTTCTCTATTTATTAAAAAAATGCCATTGGAATTTTGATAAAGATTGCACTGAATGTATGGACAACTTTGGATAGCATGAACATTTTAACATATTAACTTCCAATACATGAACACAGGATATAGAAAAAAGATCTCAAACAAACAACTTAATTTTACATCATCTCAAGGAAGCAAAAAAAAAAAAAAAAAGCATAAACTAAGCCCAAAGATAGCAGGAGGAAGGAAATAATAAGAACAGAGCATAAATGTAAAACAATAGAGTAGAAAAACAATAGAAAAGATCAATGAAAGTAAGTGCTAGCTTTTTGAAAAGATAACATTGATAAATCTTTAGCTAGAATAATTCAGAAAAGAAGATTGAAATAAAATTAGAGACAAAAGAGGATATATAATGGATACCACAGAACTATAAAGAATTAAAGGGAAATACTATGAATATTGATACTCCAACAAACTGGATAACTTAGAATAAATGAATAAATTCCTCAAAACATACAATCTACCAGGACTGAATCACAAAGAAATAGAAATTATAAACACACCAATAAATAAGTTAGGAGGTTGAATAAAAATGAAAAACATCCCCAAAAGAAAAGCCCATGACCAAATGGTTTCACTGGTGAATTCTACCAAATATTTGACGAGGAATTAATGCCAATCCTCACACTCAGTGAACATTTTGAAGAGGAGGGAACACTTCCAAGCTCATTGAATATGGCCAGCTCTATCCCAATCCCAAAGCTGGATAAAGACACTATAAGAAAAGTATAGACCCAATATCTCTGATGATTATAAATGCAAAAATTCTCAACAAAATACTATCAAACCAAAATTCAAGAACACATTAGAAGGATTATACACCATGACAAAGTAAGATTTATTCCTGAGATGCAAGGATGGTTCAAACATATGCAAATCAATAAATGTAATACATCACAATAATAGAGTAAAAGATAAAAATCACATGATCAACTCAATGGAACAGAATAGAAAGTCCAGAAATAAACCCACAGTTATATGGTCAATTAATCTTTGAAAAAGTAGGAAAGAATACGCAATGGGAAATGGAGAGTCTCTTCAACAAATGGTGTTGGGAAAACTGGGTAGCTACATGCAAAAGAATGAAACTGACCACTTACACCATACACAAAATAAACTCAAAATGGATTAAGGACCTAAATGTGAGATATGAAACCATAAAAATCTTAGAAAAGAGCACAAGCAGTAATTTCTCTGACATCAACCATAACGACTTTTTTCTAGATATGTCTCTTTTTCTTTTAAAGATTTTATTTATTTATTTATTTATTTATTTATTTATTTATTTATTTGACAGAGACACAGTGATAGAGGGAACACACAAAGGGGGAGTGGAAGAGGGAGAAGCAGGTTCCCCACTGAGAAGAGAGCCCGATGTAGGGCTTGATCCCACAACCCTGAGTTCATGACCAAGCCGAAGGCAGACGCTTAATGACTGAGACCCCCAGGTGCCCCTAGATATGTCTCTTGAGGCAAGGGAAACAAAAAGCAAAAATAAACTATTTGAATTACATCAAAATAAAAAGCTTCTGTACAACAAAGGAAGAAGCCAACGATACTAAAAGATATCAAAGGAAACAGTCAACAAAACAAAAAGGCAACCCACGGAATGGGAGAAGATATTTGCAAATGACAGTACAGACAAAAGGTTGAAAATGAAACAAGATGGGATTGGGAGGGAGACAAACCATAAATGACTCTTAATCTCACAAAACAAACTGGGGGTTGCTGGGGGGAGGTGGGATTGGGAGAGGGGGAGCGGGCTATGGACATTGGGGAGGGGAGGCGAACCATAAGAGACTATGGACTCTGAAAAACAACCTGAGGGTTTTGAAGGGTCAGGGGTGGGAGGTTGGGGGAACAGGTGGTGGGTGATGGGGAGGGCACGTTTTGCATGGAGCACTGGGTGTTGTGCAAAAAGAATGAATACTGTTACGCTGAAAAAAAAAATAAATAAAAAGGGAAAAAAAAAAAAAAAGTTGATATCCAGGATCTATAAAGAACTCCTCAAACTCAACACACACAAAACAGATAATCATATCAAAAAATGGGCAGAAGATATGAACAGACACTTCTCCAACGAAGACATCAGACACATGATGAACATGAAAAAATGTTCATCATCACTAGCCATCAGGGAGATTCAAATTAAAACCACATTGAGATACCACCTGAAACCAGTTAGAATGTCCAAAATTAGCAAGACAGGAAACAACGTGTGTTGGAGAGGATGTGGAGAAAGGGGAACCCTCTTACACTGTTGGTGGGAATGCAAGTTAGTGCAGCCACTTTGGAGAACAGTGTGGAGATTCCTGAAGAAATTAAGAATAGAGCTTCCCTATGACCCTGCAATTGCACTGCTGGGTATTTACCCCAAAGATACAGATGTAGTGAAAAGAAGGGCCATCTGTACCCCAATGTTTATTGCAGCAATGGCTACGGTCACCAAACTGTGGAAAGAACCAAGATGCCCTTCAACGGATGAATGGATAAGGAAGATGTGGTCCATATACACAATGGAGTATTATGCCTCCATCAGAAAGGATGAATACCCAACTTTTGTAGCAACATGGACGGGACTGGAGGAGATTATGCTGAGCGAAATAAGTCAAGCAGAGAGAGTCAAGTATCATGGTCTCACTTATTTGTGGAGCATAACAAAGAACATGGAGGACATGGGGAGATGGAGAGGAGAGGGAGTTGAGGGAAACTGGAAGGGGAGATGAACCATGAGAGACTATGGACTCTGAAAAACAACCAGAGGGTTTTGAAGGGGCGGGGGGGGTGGGAGGTTGAGGAACCAGGTGGTGGGTAATAGGGAGGGCACGTACTGCATGGAGCACTGGGTGTGATGCCAAAACAATGAACACTGTTATGCTGTAAATAAACAAATAAAAAAAAAAAACAAAAAACTAAAAGATAACCTAGTGGGGGCACCTGGGTGGCTCAGTTGGTTAAGCATCTGATTCTTGGTTTCAGCTCAAGTCATGATCTCTTGGATTGTGGGGTAGAACCCCCAAATATCTAAAGAATGTATACAACTCAACAACCAAAAAGCAAATAATCCAATTAAAAATGGGCAGAAGACATGAACAGATAGTTCTCCAAAGAAGACCTACATAGCAGACACATGAAAAGATGCTCAGGATTACTTATCATCAGGGAAATGCAAATCAAAACCACAGTGAGATGGCACCTCACACCTATCAGAATGGCTAAAATAAAAAACACAAGAAACAAAAAGTGTTGATGAGGATGTGGAGAAAAAAGAAAACCTCATGTACTGTTGGTGGGAATGCAAACTGGTGCAGCCCCTATAGAATATAGTATACAAGTTTCTCAAAAATTTAAAAATAGAATTATCATATGATCCAGTAATCACACTACTGGATTTTAACCCACAGAATATAAAAATACTAATTTGAAGCTATATATGCACCCATATGTTTATTGCAGTATTATATAATAGCCAAATTATGGAAGCAGCCCAAGTATCCTTTGACAGATGAATAAAGAAGATGTGGTGTATATATATAAGCAATGGAATATTATTCGGCCATATGAAGAATGAAATCTTGTGATTTGCAACAACATAAATGGAGCTAGAGAATATAATGCTAAGTGAAATAATCCAGTCAGTGAAAGACAAATACCATATGATTTCATTCATATGTGGAATTTCCAAAATAAAACAAAGGGGGAAAAAAGAGACAAAATAAACAATCCCTTACCTCTAGAGAACAAACTGGTGATTACCAGAAGGGAAGGTGGGGGAATGAGTAAATAGGTGAAGGGGATTAAGAGTACATTTATCTTGGTGAACATTGAGTAATACATGGAATTAGTGAATCACTATATACCTGAAATTTATATAACACTATACATTAACTACGCTGGAATTAAAATTCTAAAAAATCAAATGATCATCACAATAGATGCAGAAAAAGCATTTGGCAGTATTCAATGTCTTTTCACAATAAAATTCTTCAACATGCTGTCAATAGAAGAAACATACCACAACATAATAAAGACCATATACAAACAATCTGCAGCTAACATTATACTCAAAGGAGAAAAATTGAAACTTTTCCTGTAAGACTAGGAACAAGAAAAGGATGCCCCCTCTTTACCAGTGTTATTTAATATAGCACTTTAAGTCCTAACTGAAGTAATGAGGAGATGGAAACAAACAATATTAGGATCAGAGAGGAAGAAGTAAAACTCTTGCTATTTGGAGAAGATATGATTTTGCATATAGAAAACTCCAAGGACTCAACCAAAAATATATTGTAACTAATCAACAATTTCAGTAAAATTGCAGGATATAAACTAAACTTACAGAAACCAGTTTTATTTTATACACCAATAATGTAACATTGATCAGGGAATTTTAAAAATTCTATTCACAATAGCATCAAAAAGAATAAAATTCTTAGGACTCATTTAACCAAAGTGGCAAAAGACTTTACAGTAAACACCATAAAATACTGATCAAAGAAATTAAACAGATTGATGTGGTGACCTTGAATAAGGTATTTATCTTTTTTATCCTTAGTTATTTACTTAATAAAATGGAGATAACTGAGCAGATATATATATATTTTTTTTATTTGACAGATAGAGATCAGAAGTATGCAGAGAGGCAGACAGAGACAGAGAGGAGGAAGCAGGCTCCCTGCTGAGCCGAGAGCTCCATGTGAGTGAGGATCCATCCCAGGACCCTAAGATCAGGACCGACTGGAGCCGAAGGCAGAGAGGCTTAACCCACTGAGTCTCCCAGTTGCCCCTGAGCAGATATATTTTTTAATGAAAACTGGCCACTCTGATTACAGTTAACCCTTGAACAATGCAGGTTTGAACTGTGCAGGTCCACTTATATGTAGATTTTTTTCAATTAATACAGTAAAATACCGTAAATGTATTTTCTCTTATGATTTTCTTAACATCTTTTCTGTAGCTTATTGTAAGAATACAGTATATAATATGTACAACAAACAAAAATATGTGTTAATTTATACCAGTGAAAAGTAGGCTATTAGTTATTTTTGGAGCCAAAATTATATACGGATTTTTGGCTGTGTAAGGGGGTCAGCTCACCCATGTTGTTCAAGGGTCAACCGAATTTAGTTTTTAAGTGTGAGGTTGATCAGTTATTTTAGATTTAAATGTGGAGCATAAATGTCACCCAGCCTCACATCAGCAACATCACATATACAAACTCAGTGACCAGTGGATGTGGGAATTCAGGTGGCCTCTTTCACTCTGAGTACTCTTTACTCCTGATTTTCCTCTTGCTTCGTGGCCACCCCACTCACTGTGTTTTATTTTGTTTTGTTTTCTGGGTCCCTTCCTGCATTTCCACTCTGCATTTCAACAGCTTTTCTGTTTATCTATCTGCCTCACCAGAGTGATAACTCTTTTAGCAAGCACCACATGTCCTTAGTCTTTTCATTTCTGGCATCCCAGATATTTCCTGAAAGAAGCTAAAAATCAGTGGCTGTGTACTGAATTGATCTTTTGTAATTACTCCCAATAGGAAAAGCACCTCCTCCATTTAGAAGTGAGAATTACAGATTTTATATTGTAGGTATCATACGTATGACATTTTGTTTGGTGCCAAACACTGCAGGGAACTGGCTCTGCTTTGTTACCGTGGTGAATTTGCATGTTCCTACTTAGGCCATGTAGGCAAACCTAGACTGCAGGCACCTGACTCTTGGCAGAATACCTTGTGATTCCTCTTGGAGAGGGTGCGGGGCAAGGGGGGGTGGTGGTTGTGGAGATAAGTAGCCTGATGAGAAGCTGCTACAAAGTACTTTCTCACCAGCCTCCTTATCTAGCTGGAGGCTGACACAAGGTCAATTTGCATCCATCTCTGATTTCAGTTGGCTGCAGGACATTCCTCCTTGCTCCAACTGAGAGTACAGCTGTGGACTACAGGGTCCACTTAATACCATTTGGGGTACAGCTGTGAACATCACACTGGCAGAGAGACCCACCGACCTGTGTTGTCTGTCACTGAACAAACTCCCATTCAGTATCAGTCCCTGTATGACTACTGGTGCAGGGAGCTGACACCAAGCTGATACTGCTTTTTCTGTGTCTGTAAGTAATAAACTATTTGAATCCATTTGGGCTTACTCTTTCCTGACTGGTCAAATCTACAGAAGTGTAATAAGCCAAAATAACAGCTGCTGTGATTAAGCATGTGGTCCTGTTGGCTTCTGCAGTGTTACTTAAGGAGCACTTGACAGACTCTGATGTTGACTTGTGTGGGTTACATGGCCAGAATATTGACTTTTTTCCTTTGGCACACATAGCAAGGAACACAGTTTTCAGCATATATCGTGACTTAGAGCAGCCTTGTCAGACCTCAGATATTTACAAACCCGCTTTAGAATGGATGCCATATCTAACACCAGCTACACTGTTATTTAATCAATAAATATATTGAAATCATGTTTCTAAACTCAGATAATTTAAAAGGTTAGTTTTATATCTCTACTTGAAATCAGAATCAGTACTATTTGCTAGAGATGTAATTGTGATGGTAAATGAAACAAAAACATTTGAAAGGTTAAATGAAAAAAAAGGGAAGAAGCCAAATCCATTTGCAATATAATGCCTACTTCATGTTATTTCATTTATTCTTTGTAGCAATTATTTAGTGTAAAAACTATAATTTCTATTTTAGAAACGAAACAGACCCAGTGGATCTAAATACCTTTCCTGTCATCATATAGTCAGTGTTTGTCAGAACCAGGACTGAAACTCATAGCTATTTCATGCCATAGTCTATAAGAAGGCAGAATAGGTAGGAACCAAGTTAATTTGCTTCAGCCATTCTCCCTTTCCCTTTTGTTTTATGTAGGCCCTCATTTTTTAAAAAATCTAAATCCACAACCTAGGGACCTCTCATACATTTTATACCAAAGACACCCTACCTGTAGTCTCACTTTTAATTTGAATCTTCGATTTTCAGTACTTTTTGACTAGGGAGTATTTTTCATCCTCTGTAGAGTGGGGAAACAATTGCTGCTTATTAATCCCTTCCCAGTCCCTAAATGGGGTGAATTTTGAGTAGTGCCCTTAGTTACAGAAGCATTTTTTTTGGAGTGTGAAGATGCAAATGGGGTGGCTCAGTGATGTAATTCTTGTATTGTGCAGACTAATAGGGGTGTAAGGCTAAAACTAGCCTCTTGGAGAGGCTTCTGAGATATGGTGATTGTTAGGCGATGGAGATGTATATAGAGGGAGAGATTTGCGGCTTTTCCCTCTCTGCCTTTATTTATTTTACTATGTTCAGTTAGCCACTGTATAGTACATTATTAGTTTTTGATGTAGTGTTCAATGATTCATTAGTTATGTATAACATTTTCCCTGCCTTTAAGTAACTTTTGAAGAGAAGTCAGAAATTCTGCAGATTTTGTGACCTTTTGCCATGGGTGCTTGTGTCATCATCTCATTTTTCTTCATACAAACTATTCCAAATGGCTTTAATATTCTCTATTTTTCTATAGCACAGTAATTTATGTTATCAAAATATTTTGTTTCTGTTATCAATGATTTCATTTAGGACACTATATGATGCATGGGATACATTTTGGGAAAACTTTCCTTCAAGAGAAGAACAAAATCTTTTATGTCAAGTAGTGAAAAAGTTACTATAAATTTTTATAAAAGTATCAGATTACCATGATAGCCATAATGTACACTGTGAGTTTTCCTAGATTCAACATTTTCAGAAATATTTACTTTGAGAAAGAGCAAGGCTTCTTAAAACTTAAATCTCCAAATCTGCAGCTTACTGGAGTCAGATACAAGTTTTGGGTACACTCTGACCTTTTTTGTGAGGTCATCAAATGTATAAAATGAGGTCATAAATGCATGACACATAGGAAAAAGAAGTGGTTTAGTACACACCTTACATGAGTTTTTGTAACTCCCATTATTACTAAAGAACACAATAAATGGAGTTACTGTCATAACTGTACACAGCTCTGGTTGGTCAGCCATTCACAACCATTATCTGTGCAAGTTAATGGAGCCATGATGTTTAACTTTCTGGATATAGAATATCAGCATAGAAACAGGAACAGGTAGCTTGCATGGTGACAGCATCATTAGGGGTATCTTGTAGGAAAGATGGGCAACTAACAAGGCTTGAAAGGATAGTCACTGTATTTTAAGTAGGGTCCAATGCTAAAAAGGAGATACAATTCAGAAACAGCTAAACATGGGAAAGTCTAGCCCTGCATTACTCACAGCCTGTCAGAGTCTTCAGTTCCAAGGAGTAGAAAAGGGTTTTACATGCCAATTCATTTTAAGAAGCTAGTGTTACCTTGACACCAAAGTCCAAAAAAGAGAATGCATGAAATAAAAATACAGGTTAATGTCACTCATGAGACATTTACAAAAATTCTAAACAAATTAAGACTTAGATTATTCAGAAGAATAATATATCATTCTTCTGAAAGAACAATAGCTTTTGAATATTCAGAATATTCTTCTGAAAGAATATATCCATTTCCTCTCCTAATAATGTATGGTTGGTTAAAACATAGGAACTTACCTATGTAATTCACCACATTAACAGATTAAAGGAGAAAAAAATCCCATGATCATCTCAATAAATACAAGTGTTTGATGAAAGTCAGCACATATCCAAGATAAATATTTTTAGCAAGCTAGGATTAGAATAAAACTTCCTTTACTACACAATAAACATGGTGAAATTTATAAATTTCCATTTTTTTATCAGGAATAAGACAACAATGTCCAATATTACCAGTTCTATTCAACATTGTATGGGGTGGTCTGTCCAATGTTATAAAATGAGAAAAGGAAAAGTTATAATGTTTAAAACGGAGAAGCAAACTGTTAATATTCAAAGACTGTATGATTATATATGTTGAAACCCAAAAAGAAGCTAGACATGGACTTTCAAAATTGAAAAGCATATTTAGCACAGTTGCTAGAGAGAACATCAATTTACAAATACATCTGTATATACCAGATAAATCACAATAATGAACAAAATGAACAAAGAAAAAAGGAGACAAACAAAAAACAGACCCTTAAATACAAAGAACAGACTGATGGTTGCCAGAGGAGAGGTGGGTGGGGGGATGGGTAAAATAGGTAAAGGGGGTTAACAGTGTATTTATCTTGATGACCATCAGGTGATGTGTGGAATTGTTGAATTATTATATTGTAAACCTGAAACTAATATAACACTGAATATTAATTATACTTGAATAAAAAAATGACATGAAAATTACAAAGTAGATATTCAATAAATGTTCTCTCTCAGGGAAATAATACATGAAGTGATATGATTTTCAATAGCATCAATGCTTAGAAATAAGTTTAACAAAATATTTGCATGATTCTTTGGAGAAAATTGTAAAACTTTATTGAGAAAGTTTTAACAGTGAAATATCCAACATAAGAACAGTTTGCATGGTTTCAGCTTCTTTTAAGCTTCTTTTCAGCTTCAGTCTTCTTTTAAACCTGTGACTGCCCTTCACCTGTAAGGTAAACAAAACAGTTGGAAACATTACTTAGCAGAATTTTATTTATAGTACATTAAAGGTATACAACAAACCCTATAGTTTTGGTTTTATAAGATAGATTTCTAAGCATATATTTAATCAATATTTTTAAACATCACTCTTTCTGTGGGTACAAGGAAACAAAAATGCTGTTCAAGTTCAGAATATAATAAATGAATGGAACTCAGGTCATGATGTCAGGGTCATGAGATCAAGACCATGTAGGGCTCAGCCTGGAGTCTATTGGATATTCTCTTTCTCGCCCTCTGCCCCTCCCCCACTTGTGTGTTTGTGCTAAGTAAATAAAAAAATCTTTAAAAATAAAAGCTTCCACTTGAAATAACATTCTGGATATAAGATAGCTAAGACAATGTCATATTTTTGCTGCTTAAGTGAATAGAAAGGCCAGTACTACATTTGTTTTGGCTCTATTGTGCTGAAGTGCAAAAATGTTTTTTTGAACTAGTTTAGCTCTTATATGATTGGTAACCATTTGTCCCCATTTCCACCTATAATCCTACTATGATTATGAATAATGCCTTTTTTTCACACTTGACCTTTGTATCATAAATTACATGGTCATACTGATTTTAAGTCATCACCATTGTTTCTGACATCAAAATGTGAAGCACATATATACCATGTCTTTATAGCATGATACAAAAATGGAGGGAATGAATTGAGGAGGGGAAAAAGGAAATGAATGGAGAAAGGGAGAGGAAGATACCTAGAAAAGTCAAACATAAAATTTGTTTCTAAGTGTAAGTGCTTTTTAAAAAACTTTTATTGAGGAATAATTGTCAAATATACTTGTATATACTTCAAGTGTACACAATGATTCTCTCCTACTTGTACACTGTGGAGTGATTACCAAATAAACATAAGTAATTAACATATCCATCACTGCATATAGTTAACTTGTGTGTGAGAATGTTTAAGAATGTGTACTCTCTCCACCTTTCAGTTATACAATCAGTATCATATTATTCACTAAAAGTAAGTGCTTCTGAAGGACAACTCTGACAAACTTCAGAAGTTTTCTCATAGTATCTGCAATGTTCAGATATTCACATACTATAGGGATATTTAAGTTTTCCTAATATATCAATCATTTCATCCATACTTTAAAAATACTAAGAGTTCAAGAACATATTCACTTTCAATTATATAAAATACCCTTTATTAGTTATCTTGTTCATATTCCTTATTATGTACACTTCATTTTTTAAATTTTCTTCAAGATTATGTACACTAGTGGATACTCTTCATAAATATTTTTAGAGCAATCTTCCTGATTTATTAGTTGCATTACTTTCCCTTTTACTAATATTTCATACCTTTTATTAAGTACCTTTTTCCTTTTTGTTAGGTTTATTCCGTTGTTTTTCTTGTCTTTTATATTGGATAGTGATGTATTATCCATGTAATAACATGCATTTTAAAGGCTATGATCTTCCTATGAGTACATTTTAGCCATGTTCAGTAGGCTCCTGGAAATAGTCTAAAAACCATTTTTTATATAAATAGTCTAATGGAATTGCTCAGCAATGTAGACTAAAAAAGTTTAGGCCAGGGCGCCTGGGTGGCTCAGTGGGTTAAGCCTCTGCCTTCGGCTCGGGTCATGATCTCAGGGTCCTGGGATCGAGCCCCACATCAGGTTCTCCACTCAGTGGGGAGCCTGCTTCCCTGCCTCTCTCTCTGCTTGCCTCTCTGCCTGCTTGTGATTTCTCTCTGTCAAATAAATAAATAAAATCTTTAAAAAAAAAAAAAAAAGTTTAGGCCAATGAAAGGTAATTTCCTCTCTAAATACCAAGTGTGTCTTTTAAATTCAGAAGCTCTTATAATGGTCAATGATTAGAAAAACAAATGTATAAAATATAAGTTGATTACTTAGGAATTACTAAAGTTAAAGGCTTTAAACTTTAAATCTTATCAATGTATGTCTCAAGGCAGAAACTTACATCATTTTTCCTATGATTATAGTTGATGTTATCATAGTGTTCACATTTTTATTAGGGACAGTAGCTCATGAAGACTGACGGGACAGTGAGTGTGCTTAGCACAGAGATCTTAAACCCATCTTGAGCTTCAGTGATTACATGGATTTTCTCTACTTGATCTGCCACAGATACTAGAAACTTGACTCCCTCTTGCCATTTTCTTATGTAGTCATTTGAGGCTTCATTGGGAAAAAGGACTTAAAACGCAATTTTTTTTTAACTGCCAAAAGAAATCAGAATTTGACAGAATCTACTTATACCTATTTGGGCTTCCATATAGAAAAACAAACATCAAGCAGTATTTACTCATTATCTTAGTAGCAATGAAATCTCAATTCAAATGTTAAAATTTGATGCCAGATGATATTTTACAATGGAGTCATGAAAAACAGCCTATCTTTGTATTCTATACATGCTGTCCAACAGAACCAGAGAATGTAAAAATCAGCAATAAAGTATAATATACTTTTAATTAAAATTTTAATTTAATTTAATTAAAAATTAAAAATTAAATTAAATTTTAATTTAATTAATTAAAAAACTTTAATATATCTGATTTGACTTCACTAATTATACAGGAGTAAAGGTGAATTTAGAAGTTAAGGGATTCTCCTGGAATCATACAAATTATGTTAGAGCTGGTAGTAGAACCTACTTCAGTGCCTCAGTATATTTTATATAAGCTGATATTTTTTATAAATGCATTATGTATTTGTAAAAGTAGAAATTAGGAAAGAATCTGAAAATTATCAGCTCTTGGTTAAAGTACTTACACTCAAAAGTAAGAAAATGTTTTTATATTTCATAGTTCAATATGGCTTTGACCAAATTTGTTTCTAGATCTGATAGTCTATAAGTAAGGCAGTCAGGCACTTAGGGTCCAAATTACCTGCCAAATAATCTTTATTATATGAAGAATAATAAACTTGAATATCTTGTCACTTTCTTTTTTAGTCATTTGAGGCTTCTTTGGGGAAAGGATTTAAAATGCAACTGATTTTATTAAAGTAACAATAATGTTATGTCTATATTATTGGTTATAAAATATTCTGAAAACTAAAACTACATACTTTGCATTCTTAATGGGTAACATACCTGCTTCTGGCATTATAATGGGCTCTACATTTGGTAAATTTGCCCCTTGTCATTCAGACCATCTTTACCCTTACCCCAAGTCTTTGGCTCAGCCAGCTCCCAGAGATCAGCTTCCACATCAGGCTCTTAAAAAAAAGTTAACAGTTTAAGCAATGAATATGAAATATAAATAAGGAAAGAATACTTATTCCTTCAGTTATATGAAATGAAATCCTGTAGGTTACTATAATGATAACTATGATGGAAAGATAGACTTACATCTTTGTTTTCCTGTATTATGAAAAACTATTTTGAATGACAATCTAAAGATAAACCACATACACAAAAAGATAAACACACTACATTTACATTTCCATTATATCACAAGGTTATTATATATGATATATATATTATTATATATATATTATTATATTATATTACATATATATATGATATATATAATTATATCACCACCAAGAGTAGAGAGCATCAGCTATCTACAAAATCTGAAATCCACACTATGGACAGGATTTTAACTACAATAAAAAAGTAATTTTCTGAAGGATTAACTAAGTGCATATTTGGGCTTATGACAAATCTTGTAGTAGTGACGCACAACCCCTTTTGGGGTAACCTGAAACTTACTTTATTAAAATTAACTAGCTATATTAAGGTACAAAGGTCCTATAAGTAATTTTTCATAAACAAGTCCTATTTAGAACAAAGTATCAAAAATACCATCAAAGTATTAGCAAAATTTCTGTCCTAAAATGAGAATAAAGGAAGTAGGTTAGAAGGAAATTAATGGGCTTTGCTCTCAGTCATATAGTGGAAACCTTTTAACAATGAATTGCTAAAATAATCCATGCCCTGAATTATGTAAATAATTGAGTATAAATGGTAAAAATACTATATTTAGAAGAAAGTTTTTGGTTGTATGGTAATTTTAAGGTACTTTTGATTTTCCTAATCATAGAAGTATTTAAACATCTCTTAAAAGCCAATTTAAAAATCATACTAATATATTTAATTATATGCCAGTATTCTAAATTTCCCAGCTATTACCAAGTTTACCAGATCAAACTAACCATAAAAGGAAATAGTGGCTATCATTTATTGAGCTCTTTTCTGGAGTCTCTCTCCTGATCCACTGAACTGCATTTATTCCTGGGCCAGGACTGAGCTACTTTATAGTAAAGACATATTTGAATATTAAGCATTAAGTGAATACAAAGCCATTCACTTTTGTTTTTATTTTTTTCTTGAAGTTTGTATTTAAATTCCAGTTAATTAACAAATGGTGTAGTATTAGTTTCAGATGTAGAATTTAATGATTCATCACTTACATACAACATCCAGTGCTCATAACAAAAAAATACCCTCCTTAAGACCAATCACCTGTTTAACCCATTCCACCCACCACCCTCCCAGCCCGGCCCAGCTCCCCTCCAGTAACCCACAGTTTTTTCTCTATAGTTAAGAGTCTGTTTCTTGGCTTGCCTCTTTTTTCTGTGTTCATCTATTTTGTTGAAATCGTATATTTGTCTTTCTCTGATTTAATTTGCTTAGCATAATACATTCTAGCTCCATCCACATCGTTGCAAATGGCAAGATTTCATACACTTCTCATACAACAACATACGTGGTAAGAACAACATAAATCTTGGAATGAAATATGAATTATGCCTTCATGAGTGAAGTGCCCTTTGGCAAACCATGATCCCTGAGCCTGTTTTCTCATAAAATGAGACTATCATCCTTATGCAAATAGGCTCTTATTCCAGGTGTTATATGTTGACTTGGCATGTGCTGTTAAAAGTTGCTTACACTTTTTTTTAATCATTTATGCTTTTGATGCAATGACTAAAAAGTTCATATAACAACGTTCTGAGGAAAACAAATTACTGAAATGATGTGCAATTTTTGTAGTTATAATTGAATAGTTTCCTCTCTTTTGGCAAGGTCTATAGTTTCAAGCAAAAAAAAATCTTGTACAAAAAGTGCAAATTCATTATAGTGAAGACTATAAAGCTGCGAATATTGTCTCCTCATATTTTCAGCCTACTTTCAGGAAAGGTTTGAGATAATCTGTTTTCCTTCCTCCTGTTAGGATATGTCATAATGCATGATGCCCACAAATGCCCCCAGCCCCCTTAAACATTCTTCTTCCCTTTCCCTTCACCTTGAGCCACAGGTCCTCCTTCAGCTTCCTTCCCTTGATCAGGTATCATATTCTGACTTGCAGGTTGTGCGTCCTTCTGTTTCCGTTGCTCATCACTGAGCTGCTGGGCCTAGGGGTGTGTGTGCATGCACACACGTGGGCAAATAAAAAGTTTTGTTGTTCATACATGCCAACAATACGAATCATAAAATACATAGATATATCTAGTCATAAATAAGTATAAAGGCATTTTTAAAACCAGATTCTATAAACTTATTTTTAATGAAGTTACTCTTCCCATAGACTCAAGAAGAAATACCAACAAGGACTATGGAGGCTACTTTAAATTATACTGGGATAGATGTGTGAAGTTTGTTAAAAAACATGGGAAAGAAATCCCAGGGTATATTTCCACAGGCAACACCCCAATGGAATTCTCCTGGATCAGTGTTTTCCTCCCATTATCACCAGAGAAAACTTATCATTGTATCCATAGTAGTTTAGCAAAATTTTCAAAAAAATAAATTTCTGGTAATAGAAAACATCAAATGTTAAAGTACTCACAACCACAGTTTCAATTCCCTGGGAACACTTTTGATCATTTCTTCTTTGTTTAGGGTTGGATCTTGGTTTTACATGCCCACTCATATTTCACCCTGAAAGTATAATATTGGTATTTGGAAAATGTATCTAAGAGAATAGCTATACCACTACCGTGGCTAAAAATTTTCTTTTTTTTTTTTTAACTTTGAAGATATTTTTATTTTAAAAAAAGATTTTATTTATATATCTGAGAGAGAGAGCGCGCGCGCGCAGGAGCGCACTCGCCAAGCACAAGCCCTGGGAGCAACAGAGGGAGAGGGAGAAGCAGAATCCCCACCCAGCAGGGAGTCCGATGTGGGGCTCCATCCCAAGACCCTGGGTTCATGACTTAAGCCCAAGGCAGACGTTTAACTGACTGAGCCACCCAGGCGCCCCCAAAATACTTTCAAAGTCCCAGGATATATGGCTGTTTTCACACTACAAGGGCAGAGATGTTTAGTTTCAATACCGATTAAAGGGTCCTCTCCTCCCTTGCACTTCGCACGGTACACCACAAGTCTCAATGCAGTTACAAGCCCACAGCATTCCCCGTTTCTAGACCCTTTTTTTCTGCCCACATGGCTGGCTCCCTGCCCAGGGCCCCAGTGAGGAATCCAGCTTCCGCGCTCTGCCAGCAGTTATAGGTACTTTCGGGACTCAAACACCTCAAATAATAACCGCAAGGCGCACCCCCATCTTTATCTGACCCGTTCTCTCTGTCTCACGTTCCTCCCTTGCCCGCCCTCCCACCCCCACACCGACTAACAACCGCCATGATGGTCACAACGACTGTGAGAAGAATGACGACGACCAGAACCTTCCTTCCTGGAGGCCACCGATTGTGCCACCAGGACTTGCCCGAAGCCCAACAGCACCCCTTTTACAGTAAATCACACTTAAGATTCCTGGAAAAACTGATTTGTGGACCTACCAGGAGTGTCTTGGACAGAAAGAATCAAGACGTAAGGAACACGACTGCCTCCGCCTCAGCTCTGCTCGCAGAACACAGACTGAAAAGCGCATGCGCAGCAACTGACATGCACAGCAACGGGCATGCGCACTGATTGAGGCACGTGAAATGTACGTTGAGGTTTGCTAGAGGTTGCCACTGAGACTCAGAACCACGCGGCCTCCTGAGAACAAGAAACAGGGCTTTTTCTTCCCGTCTAGTCTTTTCTGTGCAACCAGAAACTTTGGAGACAGATAACCCCAGGTTACCCTTTGTGAAGAATGTTTCTCAGAACAACGTGACAGAAATGGATGTTTTTATTATTTTTATACATGCTTTGATTAATCATTTCTTTCTGTGTTTCTGGGACCTCTGTCATGCTCAGTCCACTGTCACATGGTGTACGGGGTGGTGACTATGCTCCTCATATACTGTACTTAAAAATATCAGCCAATTTGCTAAGTGAAGGTGACTTTATTGCATAATAGTGTAAGGAAGAGCACTACCTGGACTGAACCTTAGTGGAGTCTTGCAGGTGACAGGGCAGGAGAGATATTTATTCAGATTTCGAAGTTGATGTAGAGCAGGTTTACAAACGTCAGGATAAAGTGTAGTTAATGTATGTTAATCATAATAGAATGGTTTGGATTTAGAGAATGTGGTGAGGCAAGAATTTTAAGACAATGGTTCAAAGAGTCATGAGGTAGAAAAATGTCACTTGGCACTTTTTATTGAAGAATTGATGGGTCTTGTAAAATTCCTGGAATGAATAAGAGTTATTTCCCATTTTTATCTTCTTGGCCAAGAGATTTCTGGATTAGTGAAGTTATGTTGAGGAACCCAGTGGAGTATGAACTCTTAACATAAACAAGGAGCTATGTGCAGATTTCCTTTCTTATTACTTTTATATAACTTACCAGTTTTCTGTGAGTAGTATATGGAATGAAAAGTCAGGAAGGGGGCCCTAATCAGAAAGTAGCATTTTGAAAATAAATTAGGATGTTTTGGTGAACTCTTATGCTTTCTATCCAGTTAGGCTTCTTTTATTTTAATTTTTTATTTTTTTAAAGATTTTATTTATTTATTTGACAGAGAGAGAGAGAGAGAGAGAGTGAGTGTACAAGCAAAGGGAACAGCAGTGGGAGAGGGAGGAGCAGGCTCCCTGCCAAGTAGGGAGCCAAATGCTGGGCTTGATCCCAGGAGTCTGGGATCATGAGGTGAGTGGAAGGCAGACACTTGACTGACTGAGCACTCAGGTGCCCGGCGGCTTCCTTTAAAGAAATACCATGAGTGGGGGTAAAGTAAGTCTCAGTCTTTCTCCCCATAAAAAGCCAGATTGAATAGGAATTGTGTTTCTTCAAAAAAATAGTTTTAGGACTGAGACTAATCATAATCCTTGACCTTTCATTTAGTTTATCTTTTATCTTTTTTGATAATCTCAGCAAGGACACCATCATTACCAAATTTAACTTGCTTTTTTTTCTGTTAATACCTGTTGTTAATGAGTGCAATCAAGTGCTCAAAGAATGGGAGATTGTGATTTCTGGACTCAGACTTTCTGTGAGCACATAGCCAGCAAATGGTCAAATTCATGCCATCAAATGACTAGACAGCAGTAGTTCATGATGATCTGGGCTTTGATTATTCCTGAATTGTTCAGTCCACTTCAAAGGGCAGAGGTTTGCCAATCTTCAGGTTTCTCTCACCATTCCTGCGGGAGATAACTGCTGCCCAACTTGTTATAAGGCAGTGACTGGACTTGGATGAACGCTAGTTTGTGAAGCAGCTCTGGTGACACACAGGAAACAGCAGAAAATATGAAAGACATTGTAAAGACAAGAATTGCCTGATGCCTGACTCTAGGAACTCTCTCTGGGCTGCTCAGCAAGGGTTAGGATTTGGGACTGTCAGCAGCTGCTCTACCTGTGGGAGTGCTGCAATTTCCCACATGACAAGAGCGTCCTTTCTTTCAAGCAGGAGAATCTAGGGAAAAAATTAAGTTCTAACAGGCCCAAGGGTGAGATTGGGGGGTGGAGCAAATTCTACAGATTCAGGGCAGCTGTCATTTTCCAGGGTAACATAAAGAGCTGGAATCTAAGCTCAGACTCCTTGATGGTTGAGGTCAAATTATGTATTACTTATCACGTGAAATGCATCTCTCATACTTACTTCATAAGATACACAGAGAGGCACAGTAGGATATGGAGTTCTTTTGAAACAGCCAAGCAATGCATACAGTCTTCACAAGACACCAAGAGAACAAGAGGCTATAGGCACCTGCTGACACTTAAGAAGAAGAAACAGGTAACATGAATACCTTTTATGTATTAAGGGAACTTTCTAAAAAACAAAGAAATAAAACAACAAATCAAAAGGCTTTTCTTCAAGTAAAACCCAAGGCTCTTATGGCTTCACTGGTGTGCTGGTTCATTTTATGTGTCAGCTTGATTAGGCTAAGGGATGCCCAGGTAGCTTGTAAAGTATTATTTTTTGGTGTGTCTTTGACAATGTTCCCAGAGGAGATTAACATTTAAATCAGGAGACTGAGTAAAGAAGACTGCTCTCTTCAATGTTAATGGGCATAATTTAATTTGTTGTGGTCCTAAATAGAACAAAAAGGTAAAGTAAGAATTTGCTATCTGCTTCAGCTGAGACATCCATCTTTTGCCCTCAGAAATCAGTGTTCCTGGTTCTTAGGCTTTTGGACTCAGACAGTGACTTAGGCCATTGGTCAATCGCATGATTCTCAAACCTTCAGACTCATACTAAATCACAGCACTGACTTTCCTTTTTCTCCAGCCTGCAGATAGAAAATTGTGAGATTTCTCAGCCTCACAATCACAAGAGTCAATTCCTATAATATTTTCGTATTTACCTATATCTATATCTTATTGGTTGTTTCTCTGGAGAACACCGACTAATGCACATTTTGGTACTGAGAGTGGCTTTAGAAGAATTGAATGTTAAAGATGAGTTTTCTGAATGGATTCTTGAGTTTCTGGAATTGACTGTTTAGTATTACTAGATTTAAAGAAGTTAATGACTCTATTTTCATCAGTAAAGAGAGATAGTCCACGAACTGTTTATAGAGATATGCAAAATATCTGCAGTGGATACTCCTAAGAAAGAAGGAGCTAAGTGACTCTGTATATGATATTTACAATATTTTTTGAAAGCTAAGAAATATAAGGACATCGGTTGGTTTCTCCAAATGTCCCTGGACAAAGTAGTAAAAGAAAAAGATGAGCTGAAGGATTTGAATTCTGAGTAATAAATGTCTTGTTTTTCTATTTGTGCCCTGAAGGAGAACCTTATCTCCTGTAGAAACAGGGTTGAAATTGCTGAAAATCAAATGCTGAATCTTATCCTTTAATTGGCTGAATTACAATGGAAGACCTAGCCTTGCAGGGTGTCTACTGTTGAAGTGAGGGCAATTGATTGGGAAAGAAGGTGATCCTGTAAATTGGAATAGGAACCTGTAGGAAGGCCTTAATAAAGCTGTTACATTGAGCCCCTAAATTCTGACAAGTCTTATTTGCCACTAGATGATTTCTCCCCATGGCCAGTGGAATTGGTCTCCCCATTCCCAGTGGTAGCCTCCCCACAGTAGTATAGCTTTTTCACCTGTGTCTGAGGGTATTAAACTTGCATTGCCTAAACAAATGGTAAGAGCCTCCCATGAGGCAGTTTTCATGCATAACAATGCTGATTATCCTCAGGACCCACTTGCCATCACTCTTCTTTACTTTTAGACCTGTAACTAAACTCACATCCCAGTAGGCCCCTAAAGGTGAGGTACTGTGTAACCCATGAGGAGGTGAGCTGCATGGCAAAAGAACTACTTGAGTTTATGATTTATATAGACAGTAATCTGGAGAACATGTGTGGGAATGGATACTAAGAATATCCATGGAATATGGAATAATGGTGAAATGAACATAAAGTTGGCTCAGGCTGAATTTATTGATAGGGGCCACTAAGCAAAGATTTCACATTCAGTATTACAGCTCAAGGAGTTAGAAAGGACTTTAGCAATTTGTTTGGTCTGTTGGCTGAAGCATGGAATTTAAGCGGCCCACAGTTATTAAAATAGAAATTCCTGCACTGCTTGGGTATAATGTAAATTCCAGGTCGTTAACATACAGTGCAATTTAGTTTCAGGTGTAGACTTTAGTGACTCATCACCTATATACAATACCTGATGCTCATCACAATACCCATCACCCATTTAATCTATTCCACCTATTTAACTACCTCCCCTCCAGTAATCATCAGTTTGTTCTCTACAGTTAAGTCTGTTTCTTGGTTTGCCTCTTGCCCCCTCCCTCATGTTCATTTGTTTCTTAAATTCCACGAGTGAAATCATATATTTGTCTTTCTCTGACCTATGTCTCTTAGCAATATACTCTCTAGCTCCATCTGTGTCATTGCAAATGGTAAGATTTCATTCTATTTTTGGCCAATATCCTATTGTGTATATTTATACTACATCATCCTTATCTATTCCTCAGTTGATGGACACTTGGGCTCTTTCCATAATTTGGCTATTGTAGATATTGCTGGTATAAACATTGGGGTGCATGTATCTCTTTGAATTTGTGTTTTTGTATTCTTTGGGTAAATACCTAGTATGCAATTGCTGGATCATAGTGTAGTTCTATTTTTAACTTTTTAAGGAAACTCCATACCGTTTTCCAGAGTGGCTGCACCAGTTTGCAGTCTCACCAGCAGTGTAAGAGGGTTCCTCCTTCTCTGCATCTTTGCCAAGACCTGTTGTTTCCTATGTTAATTTTAGCCATTCTGAGAGGTATGAGGTGGTATCACATCATGGTTTTGATTAGTATCTCCCTGATCATGAGTGATGTTGAGCATCTTTCCATGTGGCTGTTAGCCATCTTTGGAAAAATGTCTGTTCATATACAGCCCCTTTTGTTTCTTTGTTAATTAGGGTATGTGGGACAAGGACCTGGGGAGCTGGCACCATTAGCTCATTCTTCTTTGCACTGTGTATATAAACTGTCTAAATTTAAAAGTAGCTCTTTGTATCTTTACTAGTTGAATCAGTCAGGTCTTGGCCTTGCCTTGTCTTGTATGTATGAATTTGTTACCATCTAATCCTGATTGCTATCCTTTTTTTTTAAAGATTTTCATTTGAGAGGGAGAGAGAGACAGAGTGAACGAGTGAATGAGAATGCAAGCAGGGGGAGGGAGAAGCAGACTTTCCACTGAGCAAGGAGCCTGACATGGGGGTCAATCCCAGAACCCTGGGATCATGACCTGAGCTGAAGGCAAATGCCTGACTGTGCCATCCAGACACCCCCCCCATTGCTATCTTTTTTCTGTAAAAGAAAATTATATAATTGGCATACTTGTATTCATTCAACAGTTCTTAAACTGAATAAATAGCAAGGGCCTACCATATGTTTCCATCACTTGTATTTGGGAAAGTTCAGTGAGTTATCACATGCAGAGGTGGGGCCAGTTCAGCCTCTTAGGGAATATCCCATGGTATTAAGATTATTAATAGTTGTTACTAGAAGATTCTGGAAAATGGAAGCATGATTAATAGACAAAATTTTTTTTCTCAATAAAAAGAAATTTGAGTATATACCAGTCTTATGGTATATCAATTTTCACATTTTCCAGCAAATAATTGGTAAAATAACAGCAATATATTTTTGAAAAGTTGGAGGTATGACAATCACTTATAAACTAAACATGTTATTAGCACTTGTAGTGTACCATGTTCCAGGCCCCATGCCAGACTCTGGGGACACAGAGGCAATCTAGTCTCAGTCCCAGAGTCAGGGGACTACAGAGTTCAGAAGAGAGAAACATTCAGGCTAATAAATATAATAAATAAAAATACAATTTTGATAAGAACTATGAAATAACAACACAGTGGGGTACTTGGGAACATGAGAATACTCTACCCCAAGAGATCAAAAGGGCTTCTCAGAAGCAGTGCTATTTATAAAGGCAGGGACTATGATTATCCCTGTTTTACAGAAGAGAAAACCTAAGATTAGAGAGGTAAAATAACTTAGCAGAGGCTACAACCAGTTTTGATCCATGGCCTGTTGGGACTCCAAACCACTATTTGTTTTAATTTGCAACCACCACCTACAGTTCCATTCCCCTCTTTCTACCTCGAAATTTTATTTTTTTTTAAAGATTTTATTTATTTGGCAGAGAGAAAGAGCACAAGCAGGGCAAAAGGCAGGCAGAGAGGAAGAAGCAGCCTCTACATCAAGCAGGGAACCCGATAGGAGCCTCCATCCCAAAATCCTGGATCGTGACCCGAGCTGAAGGCAGACACTTAACCAGCTGAGCCACCTAGGCGCCCCCTGCCTAAAAATTTAAAAAACCTGCTGAAATTAGGACAAACTTAAGTTAGGAAATGACTTCCAAGAAAAGACTAATGAGGAATTTTGTGGGATATTTCTGTTCCTTCTAACAGGGGGACTTTGGAAGAGAAAGCTCTGCCCAGCTGTGGCTAATAAGGGGCACTCCTAGGTAAAGCTTTCAACCAGACTTTTCCGAGAAACCGCTATTTCTCTAGAACTACCTGCTCTTGTGATTGAAACACACTTAGAGAGCAGGTGTAGAATGGGCAGCATCAGCTTCACAGTCTCCTGAAAGGGCCTTCCAATGTTGTTTTTTCTGCCTGCTCCTTTACTCACAAAAGCTGGGACAGACCCCATGTCTCTTGATTTCTGCACAGCTTCACTAACTCTGCCTTAGAAGGTTTTAGCCTTTACAGAATTCTAAACACAGTCCAAAACAGAAGAAATATCTATAGTCAGGAATGTTAACTACTTACTTTCCTGTTTCACCTACCTTCGAATGAAACTTTACAAGTTAAAGAATATGCAACTAATAAGTCTATAGACACTATTTTTCTAAAGAAGCTATTCAAAAATGTCATTTTACTGATTTTTATAAAATTCCAGAAATTTGTTCCCTGGAGACTATTTTTGCTCTTTCACGTTGATATGAACTAGACTGTGTCAAATATCCTGTTCAACAGAACATGAGAATGCATTTCCATTTTCCAATCAATAAGAATTTAAGTCTTTCTGTTTCAATAGCCAAATTAAAAGGAAAAAAAAATGCTAACACTGGCCATAGCAAGAGAAACACTAGCCACTCCGAAGTTTGTCAGCCCTCTCTTTTTGGGCATTTGCCCTCCTGGGCTAGAAGAGGGAACTTGGAGTCAACATATTCTAAACAATCTAAAATTTTTCTTCCTCCTGTCTCTGTGCCTTATATGTATTAGCTTTATTAAGAACTGTGATAAATATCTTTATTAACTTTTTCTTGTGGAAAATGTCAAACATACAAAAGCAGAGAGGAGTAGAGATAATGAACCATCACCTAACCATCATCCAGCTTTAACAATCATCAGCTCAAGGCCAACCTTCTTTTATTATCTCTAATGCACTGAATATCCATTTATGAAGCAAATTCCAGATGTCATTTCAACCACAAATATTTAAGAACACAGCTCTAAAAGTTAAGGACTCTTGTTTTCAACATAACTACAATAACATTATTCCAATGAATATTAAATATCAAGTCGATTTTATAATTATTTGGATTCTCATATATGTATTTAGTTTAGTCAAATCAGGATCCCAAAAAGATCCATATATTACAATTGGCTGATGTGTCTCTTACATCTCTTTCAATTTATAGGTTCATCCTCCATTTCTTTCTTTCATCCTGGCAATTCATTGACTGAAGAAACTGGATCATTTGTCTTACAGTTTCCTATAGTCTGGATTCTGCTGACATCAACTCTGTGGTGTAATGTTTTTCTATTTGCTTTTCTTTTTTAAAAAAAGATTTTACTTATCTATTTGACAGAGAGAGAGACACAGCAAGAGAGGGAACACAAGTAGGGGAGAGGGAGAGGGAGAATCAGGCTCCCCGTTGAGCAGAGAGCCTGGAGCGGGGCTCCATCCCAGGACCCAGGGACCATGACCTGAGCCAAAGGCAGAAGCTTAACGACTGAGGCACCCAGGTGGCCTATGTTCCCTTTTCTATAGATTAGCAATGTCTAGAGACATAGACTGATTTAGGCTCAACATTGTGGCAAATATATTTAATGGGTGGTGTAGGATACTGCCATCAGGAGGCACATGTCTGGGATGATAGGGATGATGATAGATGAGTAAGAACTTTTGCTAGTATCTCACAGTTGCCTTGAAACAGTGTGTGACACCTGATATACAAAAACACATATATGGTAGACAGCAATTTAGGGGGTAAATGCTTCCCGACTCAGTGTCATTACAAAATATTAATTATTTAGACAAGTCTTCAGTAATGTCTACTATATTTCAAGTGATGTTTTGTAGCTACATAAAAAGACTCAAGGAAACTAGGTCCTTGCACTCAAGGACCCACTTGAGTGGGAAATACAGACACAAAATCATAAAAACACAAAAAAGGCCATACATGCCAAATCAGAAGTGTACATATACAGTGGTAGTGTAACAACCTGGAGAATAGTCATTGTGATAAACAGATAAGTGTCCAAAACTATAGGATGAGCTCGTTCTTGGGAGTGTGACAGAGCTCACCTATTCTTCACAATTCCAATCACCATTGGGCTCACATACTTGATTCTTTCAAAGTAAACCCGAATAAATCTATGCCATTTACCTAAAAAATCCTATTATTTTGTTGGTTCATTAGTTCCTCTAGGCAATAAATATTGAGAGTCTACTAATAGTCACCAACCACTCTGTATTGGAACAGCCTTCAGTGAATTATCCAGTACAGTTCCACTCTGGGGCCACATGAAAATAAGAGATTGTTTCAGGTAAAATATGAAACTAAGAAATCAAGAATATAGTAGTAGTAGACATTTCTAATCTGTGGATCAACAACAAATGTCTCCTAATTTTAGCCATTCTTCTAGGCTCTGAGAATAGGGGCAAGATTCAGGTTGGGTCCTACTGCTCAAAAGAGTTCATAGTCTAACAGGCCAACAATCATTCATAAGGATGATTAAAATACTAGAATGATGCTGAAAATATTTCCTGTTTTTCTTGGTGCTTCTACCAAAGGGACACTGAAAAAGAAAACTCTAGCCACCTATTAGCAGTTAGGCTCTAACACAGATTTTTCACCTCCCTTCTCCTTAACAACTTTTGATAAAGGGATTGTCTTTCTTCTAACTGGACTCCATTTAAAGGGGAAGTGAGAGGAGCAGTTCCAGCTTCAGAGCCCTTTAAACCATCTGTCCCAGAAAGGCCCTTGTATGTTGCTGCAACTTTACAAACTGCCTGTTCCTGTTCTTACACACACACACACACACAATTTATTTGATGTTTCTTAATATAAAAATGTTGAAATCTTTGTAATTCTTTCAAATGAAACCATACAAAAGAATTCAAAATATTTATAGCCACCCTCCATCTTGTTCAGTTAATTCTTTCAATAGTGATTTGATAAAACAAAACATAGGTTTCTTAGAAAATATAATACATTAGACATTCAGGGAAATTATGTATCAAGCATATCAATATCACCTTTATTCTAATGTGTCTTTTAAAAACATTTTAAAGATAAGAATAGGCACTTATCCAGTTGGGAAAAGAAAAAAAAAACAGCCTTTACAAAAACTTGCTGAAAACAAATTTTTACCTTATATTTGAAAGTCTTATTGATCAATGCCTTGTTTTTTTTTTGGGGGGAGGGGTATGAGCTGAAAGATTCATCTGTTCATTTTTTGTGCAATCATCACACAAATAATTCAGGGGTGCTATATACTGCCTTTGCAGGAAGAAAATTCCAACTGTGCATCAAACTCTTAGAGGATGTAAGTTATAGATATGGTTAGGTTTGTTAGCTCTGTGTCAACTGCTTTAGCCTGAATTTTTTGGACTTCTCTTTTAAAATGAAAGGCTCTTTTTTGGTGGGGGGTTCTTTCTTAATTTTTTTTTAGACTGAACTCCAAAAGCATATATAATAAAAACTGCCCATGTAAATTTAAAAGCTTAAGTGTGATAACTATAAAATGTTTTGTTGCAACTTAAAAATTTAAGCCTTGCAAGTTTTACAAATTACATAAAGATATCTGGCACCAAAGAAAATTCTAGCAAGTGACAGAACTCAGTTCAAACGTTTCTGAATAAAATACAGAAAATACAGGCTAACAGTTCTTAAGAGTTAATTAGTATCAACACTGTACTGTTCATATTTGTCAAATACATAGTTCAAAAGTCAAAACACAAGATTGTGCATTATTATCTCTAAAAATTCCATGTATAAGTTAAACCTCCCAGGTATTTGTGGCAGCATTTTAGGTGAGGGCAGTTTTATATATGAAATAGTTGTAAAGCAAAAAACCAGGCCCTTTGCTGTTAGTTTATATTTTGAAAAATCTCAGGTTACGGAGAGTATCTATTAGTCAATTTGAATTACTGTAACAGGAAAGGTTAATGTATAGATTTTAGAAGGTTTAAAAAATAAGACGTGCTTTTCTGTACAAAGAAACATCATTTTTGAAAAACATTAAATGATTCTGCATAATTTACAATTTGAAATTATATAACTGGTTTTTTAAAGCTGACTTTCTACTCATTTCTTTGACAATATTTTTGTTAACTAAAATATGTACTTTATTCAGACATATTTATATATGGCAAAAAATCTTTTTAAAAAAATGGTTGCACCAAAATTAGAGAAAAAGTAACAAGTCAGTTCTACCAGGGGTTATGTTCTTTTTAAAATATTAACATGCAGAGTAACAAAGTATTTAGATATTATCCACTTATATTTATATTAGTTTGTAGACTATTTTCTAGATCTTAGATGTTATAGGTAAGATGATATTACCCACCTATACTCTCTTCACAAAACAGACTTTTCCTCAGCCCTCCTGAGGGAAGATAAGGAGTTCCAAGAGTAATCTAGACTTTCAAAATTTCTTAATAGAGTGCAAAAAAGTGACCCTCAAAGTTAGCTGAGTGACCAAAAAACCCATCAGTAATGATTAAAGATATGACATAGTCTCCATTGCCCTAAAAATTAGGAATGATCTTTCCACCCCCCCCAAATATCCAATTCATGAAGTCAGCTTTACTTTAACCTACTTTTTAACATGGCTGGGGTGGAACAGAGGAAGTTGAAAGCAGACTTAAGTATTTTATGGTATTCCCAGTCTCAAGGAAGTTAGCAAGGCAAATGTAAGAATTTTTAGTTTGCTCCCCCAAAAGTTTGTTTTCTGACCCAAAATATTTATCCTGAATTTTAAGAAAAAGTGTTCAGGGGTCCTGACAGTTTAAGAAGTCTGTAAAAGCTAAGTATCAAGAAAGGTACCTCACTGGGTTGGGATCTTATCACCACATAAAGTCCATTCTTATGCTTACCGGTAGTCAGGAATGTTAACTGGAATGTCACTACATTCAACTATGTGAAATAACTTTTTTTCAAAAAACTAGTTTATATTGAGAGAACCATGGTTGTTCTGGGGTATTAAGAAAAGGGCAATGGAGTTGGAAGCTGAACATACTAAATTGCACTCTATGAATAATAGTATGTACATATTGGGATGTGTCTGGCTAACAATACTTTCCCAAGAAGATATTCACTGTGTAAAGTAATATTTTGTTAAATTACCTTCGGGCTATATGGGAAATGGCCATTTCAAATAAGCAGCAACAAAATACCACTGGTGAAAATTCTTTTGATAATCAAATCATGTACATATGACTAAAGAAAGGTCTGAAAGGGGTAAATGAGATCACATTACCGAACACAAAATTATTACCCAGTGCAGAAATACCACAAGAGGTAAAATATCTTAAATACTTAAAATATATATATATGTATATATATATATATATATATATATATGATCTTTAAACCAATTCCCATCAGAGAAGGGCATGCTAGCACGTTTAAGAAAATTAAAGATGCCACAACCAAGGTGTTCAGATTTTAAAGGGGTTCACTACAAAACAAAAACAAAAACCAAGAGTGGTACCAAAAAGCACACGTGTGTGCAATGTTATAAAACAAACTACAACGTGTATACACAAACACACACGCTAAAGGTTGGGCAAGCAGTTAAGGCACTCTAAAAACAAAACAAAACAAAAAACCCACGTGGTTTAGGATTACCGAAATCTGTTACAGTGCTACCAAGCAGCGATTTTCAAAGCATCTGAAAAACGTGCAAATTGTCGGAAAACAGCGCCTGGCAACGGAGACGGTTTGCAAGCGTGATTCGGAGGACAGCCAAGGAAACAAAAGAAGCCCCCCGCCTCCCCGTGAGACCGCACAAGGAATGAGAGGTGCTCCGGGCACTATTTATTCTAAGGTAGGCGGAAAGCAGAAGTCTGTGCAGGAGCGGTACATATTAGGGATCGCTCTGTGGCAGGGACCCGGCCACGGAGTTTCCATTGGTCGGGGAGCCGCCCAGCTTTAGTTTTTCCAGATATTCGGCATGCACGGGCTTGTGGCACTGGAGAACCTTGATCGCATCTTCGATTTTGAACCACTCTCGCTTCCTCCCAATGCTAACCGAATCTTCCCAATCCTCCAGAATCTCAGTGACAGTCAGTACGTACACGTACGTTCTGTGCTTGCGGTCTTGGTTCTGTTCGAAAATGCCCAGGAGCCGGCCTAACTTCCCCTTGACTCCCGCCTCTTCGTACACCTCTCGGACTGCCGCACCGCCCGGCTCCTCCTCGGGCTCCATGCCCCCGCCCGGCACGATCCAGCGGTCCGGGTACCGACTGCTACTCACTAACAGCACCTCGTCCTCGAGCTCGCTCCGGAAGCAAAGGCACGCCGCCCGCTTCTTGAACCCCTCCGGGTCGTAGGTGCGCGTCTGGTTCGGCTTACACTTCATCCTCTCGGCCGCCAGCTCCCGTCGCTAGCTGCTGCTGCTGGGGTCGCCGCCGCCGCCGCCGCCTGGGATGCCTGGGAGAGAAAGGGCCGAGAAGAGCGGTGGGGAGAGAAGGCGCTGCAGGAGTGAGCTGGGGGAGCCCAGGAAGCCCTGGGGGAGATGAGGCGGGGGCGGGCGAAGTACGTCAGCCTGGTCGTTCCTCGTGAGGGACTGAGGGTCCCGAACGCAGCCGCGTGACTGGACCAGCCGCCACCGCCCCCGGGCCCGCCCCCGGGCCGCCGCCCCGCCCCCGCGCCGCACCCAGCGGGTCCGACACTCCGCACACCGCCCACCCGCGGCTCTGGCGCGCGCCTACCTCCCTCCTCAGCCGCCAGGCAGGGATGAGCTAGGTGAGGCGCATTCGCGAGCGCGTCCGCGTCCCCATTAACGTGCGCGTTCATGTTGGAGGAAGAGGGGCGGGGGCGGGGGTCTTTTGGTTCTGGCCGCGCGCGCGCGCGCGCGGCGCCTCGGGCCCACTGCGCAGGCGCCTCGCACCTCCCAGGCTGGAAATCTCTTTCCCCTGGGAGTTCAGTTCCCGCGTTGTGACGGGGCCAAGGTCGCTTCCACGTGGGCCTTTGAGTTGAAGTTGACTGTGGCGAGGCCAGACCTTTTTCCTCACCCTTCCCGGCAGGTTGCATGAAACGCATACACTTGTTTAACAGACCATAAGGCCAAGCGCATCATCATTGCCCATAAGGAATGCTACCGCCTTATGATTTAGGAGGGCCTGGTGTTATCAAAATGATCCTCGCTATTCTTTTTTTTTTTTTTTAAAGATTTATTTATTTGACAGATAGAGATCACAAGTAGGCAGAGGGGCAGGCAGAGAGAGAGAGAGAGGAGGAAGCAGGCTCCCCGCTAAGCAGAGAGCCCGATGCAGGGCTCGATCCCAGGACCCTGGGACCATGACCTGAGCCGAAGGCAGAGGCTTTAAACCGCTGAGCCACCCAGGTGCCCTGATCCTCGCTATTCTTGGCAAAACAGTACCTACTCTTTGCTGAGTCATATCATACCCTTTTAGTTCTTCAACACGTCTGTCCACCTGAAAGGTAGAACAGCCGGTTATAGTTTATCAGCAAAATGGGTTTATTTGGGTGTAGCAGAGGAACTGCAATTGGGGACAGGCAAACTATGGCACCTCAGAGGCCCGTCTGGAGCTCAGACACGAGGACCCCTCTTCTCTAGGGAAAAGGAGGCAGTTAGGAGGGACTGCTGGGAAGGGAAAGTCCATTGCAGAAAAGCCACAGTTGCAGGTGCTGACGTTTTCCTCATTGGCCCCGTTGTAGTATTTCCCATTGGCTGGGCTTGTTGCTGGGCGAGGGGAAATTCCTCCTTCCTCCCGCTGGAGTAGGAAAGGAAGCTGCTTCCTGCTGGGAATGCCAGGAACTGTTTGTCCTTGTGGGGGTCTGCAGCTGGCCGCAGTGGTAGGGCGTGAGAGGTTCCTCCTGCTAGCCACCTGACTCCATTTTAAATGAGGTTTCCTTGATTCAGGGTGGCAGGTTCTTGGCCTTGCCGGGCATGTTGGCACAGCCCATAACTTAACACTTTTCTTGAACAGGTCCTATGGCCCTCTTAACCTAACCTCTGTTCCTCAGTTTCCTGACAGTAAACTTCTTGCCTACTTGTTTCATCCCTGGCCCTTGGAGTCCTAGTCACCTAACAGATGCAGAACCACCCCAACTCACCTTCTCGGAAGTCCCAACAATCTTCACCCTCCACACACTTTCACCCTTCTCTCTCTTTCTCACTGATAGGTACCGCTTCGGGTTTTGGAAAACATGCCTACAGAAATCCCTTCATATTTTTCAGTTTGATGTTTACGGAGGCTCTTGGTGTGGGATTCCAGCAAGGCCCCTTGGTGCTCTTTCACCACCTCTCTGTTGGGTCATGCTGTCCTCTTGGCCAAGACGTAGACCGTCATAACCAAAAAGTTAACAACAAAAAGCCTTCCCTCACCTTTTCATTTGTTCTTACTGTTTCCCTGCTCTAACTGTAGCCTTATGGAGAAGACGTCTGATGTCCCCTAACTTTTGCCATACTTCAGCTGAGGCATCTTTGTCTCTCTCTTACCCATAGACCCTCTGCTGACATCAAGCAATCAGGATCACGAAAACTCCCTTTTCCAGTGAAATAATCCCTTATCAAAGGAAAGTGGAATCTGAAATGTAAGTGCAAAGGACTTTTTTTTTTTTTGAGAGAGAGCTAGAGAGAGAAGGAAGGATGGAGGGAGGAAGAGGGAGGGCACGTGAGTGGGAGGGGGAGGGGCTGAGGGAGACGGAGAGAAAGAATCTTAAGCAGGTGCCATGCCCAGTGCAGAGCCCCATGGGACCTTGAGATCATGACCTGAGCCAAAATCAAGAGTGGGATGCTTAACCGACTAGAGGTACCCAGGTGCCCTGACAGCCCAATTCTTAAATGACAAGTGAGATCAGCTTCCCAAGGTCTGCTACACTCCATTTTTACCCAGAATAGCTCATAAAAATGATCCTGTTCCCAGTGGCAACAGAGTCCTGCAATATCTAGAGCTTAATAGGACAAAAATATGTGGGTTGCATATGAAGAAATGACAAAATGGAGACATAAAGAGAATGACTTCAACCACTAGAGATACTGGTACTGACCATATTTTAATGGTATATGGGTGATCAAAGAACATTTGTTTCCTTTCTTTTATAAGTGGTTCATTTTTTTTCAAAGATTTTATTTAATTGTTTGAGAGAGAGAGAGAGAGAGAGATCCCAAGTAGGCAGAGAGGCAGGCAGAGAGAGAGGAGGAAGCAGGCTCCCTGCTGAGCAGAGAGCCTGATGTGGGGCTTGATCCTAGGACACTGGGATCATGACCTGAGCTGAAGGCAGAGGCTCAACCGACTGAGCCACCCAGGTGCCGATCAAAGAACATTTGAAGGAATGTGACACCCCGTGATTAAAAACAAACTAGGAACGTAACGTAGCTTTTAGCAGGCTGTAGTCCTCAGTGTGCCTAACGTACAAATACAGGAATGATGTTAAGCAACTAGAAAAAATTCCGTTACAGTCAAGGTCTAGGCAAATAATAAACCTATTATCACCAATATCATTAACTTTTGCTTTAGATGATCTTTCCAGTGTAAGGAGATTGTAAAGAGAAAAAAACATTGTTTTAGTAAAGAAGACAAAATTTTCATTATTTCCAAATGATATGAATATCTTCTTGGGAAAAGCCTACGAAATGAGTAAAAATGAATTCCCTTCCATGGTAGAATGAAGTATTACTATTTAAAGCCCTAATGCTTTCATGTATGCCAGCAGTAATCACATAGAAAATGTGGTAGGGAAATGATGGCCTTTGTGGTAGCCATATCAGCCACCACACAATAAATAAAATACCAAGGGATCCTGAGCAATAAAGTTAGGACATTGTAGTAGAAAGTGATAGAGCTCGGACTCAGCTTTGAAACATGGCTGAATGAATCAAGAGGAACTCTAGCATGGCTGGGAGGTGGGGCAAAGGGCTGTGGAGAGTGGTGGCCCATCCAGGCCCCAACCACCTCACAAGACTAGAGTTAGCATGTATTTTCTCCTAGTCTTACCAGAGGGGCTGCTTCCTAGTCTCGTCTATCACTTCATATAGGATGCCTATGCAATAGGTGTCAGTTGGGGCATATTTTTTTTTGGAAGGGAGAGGAATAGCAACATTATGATATGGAACGAGGTGCAGGCTGGATTCCTACTGGCAAAGTCATGGCACATTTCTGGATAAGGGGATCCGCAATTTACAGGTATGGTACAATGCTGGGAAAATCTCAAACTGATCTTTTTCAGCAGAATTTTGTAAAATAATTTTATGATTCACCTATTAGACTGATCATGAGGCAAGATAGGTATGACTTTTTGTATAGAAATGTAAAAATCCTTTTTAAGAGAGTAGCATTCCACTGTCTAGTTCACCCACAGTTAAGATTTCTCTAATGATGAACAGGGTTATTTCACAAGCTACCGTAACAGTAGACTGTTACAGTAACAAATATATTTTGTACATATCTGCCTGTATCTCCTCCCACATTGCCCTTGGCCTTGGAGATGGGATTTGCTTTGTCCAGTGGAACAGTACCAAGAGTGAAGCAAGGAGAGAATTGAAAAGTGCTTGCACACCAGGGTTTGCCCTCTCTTCGTGGTCTTGACGCAAGAGAACAACCATGTGAAGAAGTGTGGGTTAAGTGGATGATGAGAGACCCAGGGCCCATGCCTCCCTTCCACCACAGCTGACAGTGAACCAGTCACCAGAAATGCGGGTAAGACCATCATACACCATCCAGACCCCCGCAGAGCCAGGGGCACTGACCACAGATGCAAAAGCAAGCCTTCCAAGAAGAGCAAAAGGACCTCTCAGCTGAGCCCAGCTGAAATGATTGACCTGTAGAATCGTGAACAAAACAACTGGTTGTTCAAAGTCACTACATTTTGGATGGTTTGTTGTGCATCAGAAACTGGTTGGCACAACTGGTAACTGCCACCCAACAAAATCCAACCCAAAATAAGAGAGAGAGAGAAAGTGCTTTTCATAGTGGAAATGTAACCTCTACTTGAAAAGGTTGACAGTGAACTTTCCCTGGAGTCTTAAGGAAGGGAATGAGGTTAAGACATGAGATATCTGTCAAGTAGAGTCTGTGTGGCAAGCCTTGTGATGATCCCCTATATCGTACTGAACAGCCCATTCAATCTTAATGAGGAGGTTACTATTTGCAATTCATAGAAGAGAAGACTGAGAGTGGAGTTGACATTTGAATTCAAGTCTTCATGTTTCTCTACAGCCTGTGCTCTCCTAGCATCGCCATGTCTTGTCAAAGGATTATTTTGATCAAGAGCTATAGTTTGTTGTGTCATTTTTTGATGAGGTTCAGAGTTGACTTCTTACATAAGGCGTTCATTTGCTCAGAGTGACTGGGTTCAAAGAAAGATACTTTCCATCTAGATGTTCTTCTCCTGCACAATCTAGTGAAAAGAACACCTGAGTGCCTACCTCACTGCCACCAATCAAGTGTGTTACGTGGACATGTTAATTGACAACTCAAAATTCAATATTTTCTGCACACATAAAATGGAATTAAGTGATGCACTAGAGAAGATATTCTGTATTGTCATCACCCTAGGCACTGATTTTGATTTATTGATGGTCTGAATGGTTTTATACACTTAATATTTAACTGCCAACAAACCAGAACAATGAATATCAAAATGCCCCTCAGCAGATTAAGAAACAGGCTGAGATGTGCTTAAGTAAGACAGTAAGGGAAGGAGCTGATATTCACACCTTGGTCTGTGTGGCTCCAAAAGTAATCCTCTTCCTCTCTCTGGGACATGCCATTCCGATGGTACAGATGTCTTCTGTTCTCCCTCCCTCCCTCCCTCCCTTCCTTTCTCTCTCTCTCCCTCTCTCTCTCCTTCTCTTTCTCCTTCTTTTTCCTATTACCAGGAAGACCCAGGCACCCAGGAGAACATAGCTTCTGTGCAATCTACTAATGCAGAGGGGATCTGCTATGAGACCAACAAGTCCGATACATATTTCTGCCTTTTTTTTCTAGAGTGGGCAAGAGCGGTCAGATTGGAAAGTGACAGCCACATTCATGGGAAGCACCTTACTTAGTGAGAGGTGGTCTACAATTCTAAGAGAAAGGCCCTTTCCAGAACAGCTGTTACCTGGGAGGGAGACTGTTACAGAACTTCCCAGAGCCTTGTAGCATTTACAGCTGGAACCAGCTTTCAGGAGAGTGACCACCGCATACCTGAGAGGATTTCAGGATAGAGTAAAGGGAAACAGTCAGGTGAAGTGATTTTAGTAGTAGTCAATGAGAGAAAATGTGGTGTTTTACAAACCAAACGACCTAGAATTTCAGTTTGGCGCTCTCAAGTAGCTATGCAGCCTGAAGCAAGGGAATATCTCTGGCCATATTATTTCTCATTTGTAAAATGGGACTCTAAAACTACATACCCCATTAACCTCAACTCACCGGGGAAGGCTTGGCTGACCATGGGTGCCCACCCTCCCCTCACACTAGGATTCAGTTACCCCCCTCTTTCTTTCTTTTCCAGACTCCCTTGACTTTAGTTCTGTCATCACTGTGATCAAGGAGCTCTGTAATGTTTTCCCAGCATGTTTGTAAGAAAGTCAAAGGCCGGGAGCCAACCTGAAACATACTTGTTCCCCCTGATTCAGCCCAGTGCCTGGAACTCGGTGTTCAGGAAGGGTTCAAAATATGTGGTTTGAGTATTAGAGTGTAACGGAAGCTCCATGGATCAAAGGCCAGTTACTGTTTTACCTGTTAATTAGTGATACAAAAAGAAAGATGAGTGAACAGAGGCATCTCCATATATCTTTTCTCGTGGGGAGGTGGGGTAGGTTGTGTCTTTCAAATCACTCTCCGCGTGTTCCCCAATTTGTTGCTTCTTTGTGTGTCTTGGGTACTCCCTCCATCATAGAATTGGCCTCATAGTGCATCTATACTAGGTAATTCAGTAGAATCATCCCCAAAACAAAGTGATTGGAGCAAAAAGTATGCCTTCAGTTTTTCCCTTTGAGTAATGAGTGAATCACAGGGTGACCTACAGGCCTTTTACTTTGGTGATTTTGTGAGTCATGGCACAGCTGTGCAGCCAAGAGTCTGAACACAAAGCTCAATGGATGTCAAGTCCAGGTGAGTGCCTCCATCCTCTCCAAGAGGCAGCCCTCCTTGAGTTCTCCTGTTTCTTTGATCCCTAGCTCCAGTTCCCTGACTGCTGTGTCTCTCCTTTTCACTGACATTGTCCCTGTATATTCTCATTTCTAGCGCTCCTCTGCTCATGTGTCAGAGTCAAATGCTGAATCCTCATGAAGGTCTACAAGCACTGCCACCTCCTATTTTAGATGGCCAAGTGCACTCACCTTTTCCACCCCACCCCATATTCCTGATCCGTTTTACCTTAGCCTGAATGATCACCTACCAGACTCTGTTATTTACTTCTTTACTATGCTTATTGCTTATTTCTCTCCCCACTCCCCCCACTGTAACTCCTGCAAATAGAAGCTCCTTGGTCTTAGGGATCTTTGTCTCTTGCCTACTGGCTTATGTGAAGCAGCCCAGAACACCGCTGAGCACGCACTGTAGTCATCTAGACCGTATCTGTTGATGTAACGGACATGTCTGTTTCCTTTGCTGCATTGGGACACCCTTGAGGCAAGGGCCATGTTTCGCTGGTCTTTGTCAATCCACCATCCAGCACAGTTTCTGATACAATTGGAAAGGCATTGCTGAATGTTGTTGAAACAATTCGTTAATTAGTCTTTTGAAAGTGACAGTAATAGGGAAAACATTCTGTTTCCAAACTGCAGTTACTCTAGGAGGTGGCATCATTGTCAGCACCATGTATGTATCAGCTTCCATGCGAACTACGCTAGTCAGCTGGGAGATATCTGAGGGCTAGAAGTCTGACTCACGTTTTGTGGATCCCTCCTAGGGCTGGCACTGTTCCTCCTGCACAACAGGATTTAAAGTGACATTTCTCATAGCCATTCATCACCCGATGACTTTATCTGTGCAGGACTTGGACTATAATTTACATAATATCTATGAAAATAAAACTATATCTTTGGGAATGAAACATAGTTATATAATTAAACAGATAAAATGAAGGCAATTTACTGACAGAGTCGAAATGAATGTTGAGGCTAACGTTAAGTAGCAGTGCACGTAATGATGGGTCGTACACTAGGCTCTTCATCCATCTTTCCTTTAGTCCTAATAAAAATGCTTCAAGGAAATACTGTCATTCCCAATTCACAAGGGAGGAGGATATTGAGATCGGGCACATAGGGGAAATTGCCCAGGAGCTGAGAGCTGTTGGGTAGGTTCATGAGGTGGAAACTCATGACTTATTGATGATAACACCCCAGAAATTCTGCAGTATTGGCCAGACCCACTTAACTTGCCCCCAGCAGTCCTGTCTGGTTCCTCTTCCATTTTTTGCTGATACAGCTCTCTGCTCTGTCCTCCTATCTCCCACGATTTCAGAAGTTCTTCATGCCAGAGACTTTCCCCTTATTCCTTTGGCCCAATGCTGATCTATTCCACTCTGGTTCTGGCTGTGGCAGAGGAAAGATGACTGTTTCAAGTTCTCATGTGGGAATAGAGTAATTATTTACCAGTCCTGCGTGACTTTAGATGATTGTGGATGGATCCTGAGGAGCGTCCTTTGTTGCGGAGCTGATTTCCTTGTGTGAGAATCCTGTCAAATCCTTCCGCTGAGACATCAAACCCACCCAGGAGGGAAGATACCTTATTTTCAATGACACTGCTCACCCACAGGCCCAGACACCATGAGACCAGTTCCCTCGGAGGCAAAACAGGTTTCTCGGGGTCACCAGGCTACTGTTTCACAAGTTTCACAGGCATCTTCGATAAAGACAACAAAGCACATACAACCAATGTTTGGTATCAATTTGGGAAAAGGAAAATGGCAGCATTCCTTCTTTCACAGTAAAATCTTTGAGTACCCCCAATAAAATCAGCCTGTTCTGGAAAGATGCAACATCAGTGAACACCATGGTAGAGGAGCTCTGACCAAAGTTCTGAGCCAGGCCTTACTCTCTGGAATTTGAGATTGGTAGGAAAACAGCTTTTCCTTTTCTTGTTCTCCATCTTCTTTTGGGTTACCTATTTCAAGGCAAGTTTGAAAATTAGTGTTTTGTCAGGTGTTTTCTAATATTACAATATTTTCTCTCCTAGTTAAGGATACCAATGAGACTCTCAGTTTCTAAACTTCACTTTACCGTCTATCAAATAGCTTTTTCTATTTGATTCTACATCTTGGAAAGAAGTATCCTAGACTTGCTGCTCTGGATGACCTTCCTTATGTATGTAATTCCCAAAATCCTCATAAAGGAATCCCGCTTGGTTTTTTGTTTGTTTCTTAACTACTGTATCAGAAAAGATCATAAAAACTCTTTGAGGGCCTCCCATGTTTCAGGTATTTTGCATATTTTGCTGATCATTTTCATAAAATTCCTATGATATAAGTACCAGTGTTCCAATTTCACAAATAATGACATTCAGGCCCAGAAGGACAGATATGTTGGTCCTGACACCCACAGCTAGAAAGTGGTAGAGCTGAGGTTTAAGACTGCTGTCACAATCCACTGCCTGCATTGGTCAACCTATACTGACCTTTAAAAAGAAAATAGGGGACAGCTGGGTGGCTCAGTTGGTTAGGTGTTGGCTGTTGGCTCAGGTCGTTATCCCAGAGTCCTGAGATCAAGCCCCACATCAGGCTCCCTTCTCAGTGGGGTCTGCTTTTCCCCCTCTCTCTTCCCATGTGTTCTCTCTCTTTCTCCCTCTCAAAGAAATAAATAATATCGTTTTATAAAATTTCCATATTTTTGAAAGTCACCAATGTAAATTAAAATATTCTTTACCATTGCTATGTTATCACTCTATTTACTTTTAGAGTTTTGCTCTTGCAAATAATACTTTTCCTTCATGTGAAATACTATGTTTATAACATTGTGTTATATTCGAGGGTGGTGGATATGGAAAGGCATATACAGGACTAAGTCCTGGGAATTGTTGCTTTAAGCCATATTGCGTGCTGAAAAGTATGCTATGTGGCACGTAGAGGCACACTGACAAATGGACCAGATTGCTATTGTTCCCACACCTTCTAGCTTCGAGAAGGGCATGCCTGACACCGGATACTCAAAACCCACACATATGGTACTGATATAGGAAACATCTACTGCACTACCTGCAGATTGGATGTGGATGTTTTAACCTTCATGTTTCTTTATGAAAGAGATGAATTCAACAAACGTTCAGCAATGCCTACCATGTGTCATGTACTGTGCTTCATGCAGGATATGGCAAAGAAAAGATCATGGTCCCAGCACTGAAGTACCTCACAGGAAAACAAAGAATGGAATGTCATTTGTGAATTAGAAGTCTCCAGAGGGTGCATTTGCGGCACAGGAGACGGAAAGAGGAAGAGGAGACATAGAATTGGCCTGAGGTAGAACAGAGGCAATAGGAACAGGAATCTAATCAGGGGAACTGAGTCCTCGTGACTATGAACATGTATGCCTGTACCTGGAAATTCTAGATTTGGGGGACTCACAGACATGAGTCCATATTCCTGGAAGATTATAACTTTTACCAAAACAAGAATCACATTACCAGGCTTATATTAATTAATTAATTTCTCCAGTTCAGTTTCTTTACAGGTGTGATTTCTGTATATCAGTCACTTTGTATCTGCAAAGCCTAGGGGCATTTCAGAACTTCTCCCACTGGGAGGACATTTCAGAAACTGAAAGATTATTAGAAAGGCCAACACGGAGTAGGAAGCCAGGAGGTCAACAGTACACCGGTACTAGAAGCTACCCAACATAGGCAATGGGATGAAGGTCAGAAAATCCATATATACCACACACGTTGGTAGGCTCTGGGACTAATGGGATCATTCAAGGTGATCCAACCGTCTTAGTACAGAAAATCATACAAGCAGATCTTAACTGCAGTGGCGTGTAAAGATTTTTCTAGATTGCTCATCAAGGAAGTGGTTTTACACACACACACACACACACACACACATACACACAACTAGAATTCTGGAACTCAGCTAGGATCACAGAGTGTAGGAGCCAGTCGGTCTCACTCTAAAGCCTGAAGGAATGTCGGATATCCGACCCTTTTGCTCTTTTAAAGATTTATTTATTTTAGAAAGAGAGAGGGGGGGAGGGGCAGAGGGAGAGAGAGAATCCTAAAGCAGACTCCACACTGATTGTGGTACCTATTGTGAGGCTCAATCCCAGGACCCTGAGATCATGACCTGAGCCAAAACCAAGAGTCAACTGGTTAACCAGCCGAGCCACCAGGTGCCCCCAGGCCCCT
Organism: Meles meles; assembly: GCF_922984935.1. NCBI lineage: Eukaryota > Metazoa > Chordata > Mammalia > Carnivora > Mustelidae > Meles > Meles meles. The sequence goes on along the minus strand of NC_060087.1, from coordinate 44,953,684 downwards.
TTTCATAGTAATTTATTTCAATTTAAGTCAGAGCCCTTACCTGCAATTCTCCTGACTGTACATGTCTTTTGTTACCCCGTAAGATATCCTTGGAACTGAATGTTCTGCTTTATTATAGGGCAGGGACCGAATGGGCAGCTCCAGCTTGCAACTACTTCAGACTAAGTATGGCAGTCATCTTAGCAGGAAATGTCCTCATGGTTACCGCCACACTTCAAGCTGTTCCTTCTCGCCTCTATATTGCAATTAATTTTCACTACATGAGAGTTAGAATTCTCTGCACTGTGACTATGGCTGTGCTTATTTTCATTTGCACCTTAGAGCTACATGTGGTTATGGCTGGGGCAGAAATCATGTCCCCTTCCCTCTGGTAAGTTGGGTAATACAGAGAATGACCTTAACTATGATAGATTCAATATGCTAATAACATAAATACCCGATATTAGTGTTCTTTGGCTGCACAACAAGTTGCCACAAATTTAGCATCTTAAGTCAACCCATATTTATCATTTCACAGTTTCTATATGTCAGATATGTGGCATGGATCTAGTGAGTTCTCTGCTCAAGGTGTCCCAGGTTGAAATCAATGTGTCCGTTGGGCCGGGATCTTAACTGGTGGCTCTGGAGAGGAAGCTATTTCCCAGTTCATCCAGGTGGTTGGAGGAATTTAGCTTCCATGGTGCAGGATGTTGTCGGGGCTGCTCTCAGATTCTAGGGGCTGCCTGTATTTCTCCACATGTGGTTCTCTCCATCTTCAAGCAAGCAGTGGTGTGTCAAATCCTTCTTGTGCTTCACATCTCTCCTGCTTGCCCTTCTGGTGCTAGCCAGAGAAAACTGTCTGCCTTTAAAGAGCTCCTGTGATTAAATTAGGCTCTTTTGGATAATCTCTCTACTTATGGTCAATTGTTTAGTAACTTTCATTACACCTGTAAAATCCCTCTAGCCATGTAACTTAACATAAATATGGCCAAGATAATTCTTCTTATTCATGGTATCTGAGATTATGGTGGGAAATCCTGGGAGACCAGTTTTAGAATGCTACCTACCACAACCTTTAATAACCATCACTTAATTTTTTATGGAAACCTTTTTTTGTGACCCTGATTGTTTGAACCCTGTGACCATAATGCCCACTATTTACTGAGTTATATCATGTCAGCATGGAGTTGTACTTCAACAAGGGGCTTGTGCCTTCCCAAGTGGATTATTCAGAGTTTTCCAGATGAACAGCATCAGTAGGGTATAGATGTATGTATATACATATACAGATGTATGTATATACATATACAGATGTATGTGTATGTATGTATTCAACTCTCAGTACAGAACATCATACAGGCAGATCTTAACCCCAGTGGTCTGTGTATATTTGTCAAGATTGTTTATAAAAGAAGTGCTCTGCACACACAAATACACACATACACACACGCTTAATAAACTAGAATTCTGGAACTCAGCTAGGATCACAGAATGTTGGAGCCAGACTGTCTGACTCTAAAGCTTCAAAGAATGTCTATGACATCAGACCATTTTTCTTTTTTAAAGAGGTATTTATTTGAGAGAGAGAGAGAGAGAGAGAGGGAGAGAGAGAGAGAAAGAGAAGGGTTGGACAGAGGGGGAGAAAGAGAATCCTAAAGCAGACTCCCCACTGATTGTGGCGCCCTTCGTGGGGCTTGATCTCAGGACCCTGAGATGATGTGGGCCAAAACCAAGAGTCAGCTGCTTAACCAACTGAGCCACCCAGGTGCCCCCAAACCCCTCTTCATAATAATTGATTTCAACTTATCTCTGAGCACTTATCTGCAATTTCCCTGGCGGTGCATATCTGTTGTTGCCCCATAAGATATCCTTGGAATTGAATGTTCTTCCATATCTAAAGGGCAGGGACTGAATGGGCAGCTCCAGTTTGCAACTACTTGACAATAAGTATGGCAGTCATCTTAGCAGGAAATGTCCCCATTGTTTTATACATATATATATAAATATGTGTGAAATTGTATATGTTTTAATATGTCAATATATATTAAGAGATATTTATTTTATATAATATTTATATAATATTTATATGACAAATATGTATATGTAACAGAATAATATGTGTAATAATATTTGTATTTATATCATTTATATAATATTGTTTATATAAAAATACATAATGGTTTTTTTTGTGTATATATATATATATATAGTTATATATACCAAGAAATGTCCTCATTGTTATATATATATATATATATATATATATATATATATATATATATATCAAGGTTTTATACACACACACACACACACACACACCGAGTGAGAGAGAGAGAGAGATTTATTATAAGGAATTGGCTCACAAGAATATGGGTTCTAGTAATACTAACACCTATGCCAGCATGGTGAAGAGCCAGATGAGCTCTGGTGTAGTTCCAGTCCAAGCCAAAAGGCCTGAGAACCAGGAGAGGTGACGGTTTATTTTGCAGTCCTACAGCTGCTGAGATCAGGTCTCAGGAAGTTCTGATCTTTCAGTTCGAGTCTAAAGGCAGGACAAGAGCAGTGTCCCATCTCAAGCAGTCTGGCAAGAAGGGTTCCCTCCTGCTTGAGTGAAAGTCAGCCTTTTTGATCCGTGTAGCCTTCAAATGATTGGCTATGGGGGACCCACATTAGAGAGGGCAATCTTTTTACTTCTTCTACCTGTGCAACTGTTAGTCTCGTCCAGAAACATCTTCACAGACACACTCAGAATAACATTTGACCTAATATCTGGCCACCCTTTGGCTGAGTCAAGTTAACACCTAAATTTGCATAATTTATATAATAAATTTACATAAATTTACACATAACACCAAGCCTCTTCACACAGTCCACGGACTAACATTGATTTTTAAATTTCCTTTGTATCGTAGTTGAATACTCTATTTCCATGTTTCCTAACTATAAAATCCATCTGTGAATGATTTCACTTTCAGTTGCATGTTAACTAATTACTTTTAGGGTTACATGTGTGTAGGGATAACAGATGCACAAGGAGTTTACATTCTTTATCGTAAAGGGGAAGTTTGCATCAAGTCGTATGCAAATTTAACAATACCTAACATTTATGAAATAGTTACCATATTTGGCAAGTCCTTTTGTAAGCTCTGTAGGTGCTTTACCTCATTTGGTGAGTACAATACCATGACACATGTGTCATTAGTCGCTCTGGGTTTTTTTTTTTTTAAGATTTTATTTATTTATTTGACAGACAGAGATCACAAGTAGGCAGAGAGGCAGGCAGAGAGAGAGGAGGAAGCAGGCTCCCTGCTGAGCATAGAGCCCTATGTGGGGCTCGATCTCGATCCCAGGACCCTGAGATCATGACCTGAGCCGAAGGCAGAGGCTTTACCCACTGAGCCACCCAGGTGGCCCTAGTCGCTCTGTTTTAATGTGAAGAAATTGAACACAGAAAGTAAGTAATCTTTCCATCATGACAGTTTGTGACAGGCCCAGGGTTGGAATCTTTGGCTTCAGAACTGATGTTCCTAACTAATTCATGTGCCTATATAATCTATCATCCAAACTGATAAACGGATAAAATTTATTATCCGAGCCAGAATGAGAGTACTTCTATACATTATATCTGCTCAATAGGCATAAAACAGCCAATTTGTAGGTATGCCTAGGCATTGCTCACTCTGTTAATGAAAATTCTTTTTGTTGGAAGTATCAGAATTTTCATCTAGATTGGCTAAACCAAAAAAGAAATCCATGCTCTCAGGGCGTTTGTAAGATCATTATCACTTTTCTTTCCTCTGCTAGATTATTCCTGTCAGCCTACAAACTGGTGTTATTTGTTTTCATCTTCTTAAAAAGGATTTTATTTATGTATTTGAGAGAGACAGAGAGAGTGAAAGAGAGAGCAGGACTGAGGAGGAGAGGGAGAAGCAGGCTCCCTGCTGAGCTGGAAGCCCAACAAGGGGCTCTATCCCAAGACCCTGGGATCACAACCTGAGGGGAAGGCAGAAGCTTAACTGACTGAGCCACACAAGTGCCCCTATTGTTTTCACCTTAAAAACAAAACCCAAAACAAAACAAGCGAAAAACCTTCTTTTTACCTCACTCCTTCTACCACCTGCAAGACCATTTATCCTCCTCTTGATAGCAAACCTCCCAGAGTTTTCTACACACACTATCTCCAATTCTTCTCCCATTCTGTCTCAATCACATACCGATAAAGCTTATATACCTTCTACTAAACTAAAACTGTTCTGGTCAAGATAACAGTGTCATCAGTATTTTTAGATCAAATGGTCTCTCCTCAGTTGATTTACCAATAACTTCTTACAGAGTTGATCACTCACACTTCCTGGAAGTACTTTCTTTCCTGGTGTGTTTTTCAGAGTTGTCTAGAGAAACAAAGCTAGTTGATGCATACACACCTGGGTTCCAGGACAGTACCTTCCTGGTTGTTCTCTGACGTCCTCAATCTCCTTGGCTGGCTCTCCTCCTTTCCTTGTGACCTTTTGACATTGACTTTCCTCAGAACTCAGTCCTTGGTCCGTATCTCTTCTCTGCCTACACTCATTCCCTTGGAAATCACATCCAATTCTGTGGTGTTACATGCCATCTACACCCTCAAGGGTATAGCCAAGAACAGAAAACTCCTGTTTATACTTGACCCAAATACTTCAATTGTAATATCTTGCGTATTTTGTCTCTCTTATTCTCTCTCTCCCTCTCTGTTTGACTCTCTCTTTCCCTTCCCTCTTTCTTTTTCTTTTCCTTACACATACTACATACAGATACACATACATACAAATTTTTTTCCAAAATATTTGAGAGCAAGCTGTAGATATGCCCTTCTACCCCCAAATACCTTAGAGTACCCTCATGAGAACAAGGACATCCTTTTGCATAAACACACTACAATCATCAGGTGTCTGAGTGGCTCAGTCGGTTAAGTGTCTGACTTCAGCTCAGGTCATGATCCCAGGGTCCTGGAATCAAGTCCCACAGCAGGCTCCCTGCGGAGCAGGGAGTCTGCTTCTCCCTCTGACCCTCCCCTCTGCTTGTGCTCTCTTGCACGTGTGCAAATAAAGACATCAAATCTTTAAAAAACCACACAATTATCAAAATCAATAAATTAACATTATAACCATATTATTATATATTTCATTTACAGACCAAATGTGGCCAATTATCTCAATGTCATTTATATGAGTGAAATCGTATAGTATTTGTCTTTCTCTGCCTTACTTCGCTTAATATAATCCACTGTAGCTCCCTCCACATCATTATAAATGGCAAGATTTCATTCTTTCTGATGACTGAGTAATATTCCATAATACATATAATGGAATGATATGTATATAACATTGATAACATTGATGTTCTCTCTCTCTTATAAAATATGAATATAACATGGATAAACATAATATGCATAGAACATATATAACATGAATAAAAAGTCATAAAATGTGAAAATAATACATTTATATATAAACACATCTTCTTTATCTATTCATCAGTTGATAGATATTTGGGCTCTTTCCATGATTTAGCTATCATTGGTAATACTGCTGTGAACATCAGGGAATTTAAGAAACAAACAGATGGATATAGGAGGAAAAAAAGGAGAGGGAAGCAAACCATGGGTCTCTTAACAGTAGAGAAAAAACGGAGGGCTGATGGAGAGAGATGGATGTGGGCTAGGTTAAATGAGTAATGAGTATTAAGGAGGGCACTTGTTATGATGAGCACTAGGTGTCATATGTAAGTGATGAATCACTAAATTCTACTCCTGATACCAATATTACACTATATGTTAGCTAACTAGAATTTATTTTATTATTTTTTTCTTTTTGTATTTTTAATTTAATTTTATTTTGTCAGTGTTCCAAGATTCATTGTATATGTACCACACCCAGTGCTCCATATAATACGTACCTTCATTAATACCCAAACTTTGAAAAAAGCCCAATGTCATTTATAGAAAATTTTATAAATTTTATAGTTTGTCCATTCTTCTCTCCAGTCTGGTATCATACATTGTATTTAGTTGTTATTTCATTTCTTTTTTTTTCACTCTGGAACAACTTCTCAAACTTACTGTCTTACACAACCATGACAGTTTTGAGACGTGTGAGCCATTTACTACAGTGTCCCTCAATCTGGGTTTACCTGATTTTCTATTCTCATGATTAGATTCAACTTATGCATTTCTGCAAGGAAGATCACAAAACGTTACTGTGTCCTTCTCAGTGCATTATATCAGTTGGCACCTGATGTCCATTTATTCCATCACTGGAGATACTAAATTTGATCTCTGGGTTAAGGTTGTATTCATCAGATTATTCCAACGTAAAGTTAGTATTTTCCCTTTGTGTGGAGATATTTGAAGGCGATGGAAATATCCTGTTCTATTATCCATTGATGATTCATCACTGAATCCATTAACACATGACATTTGAAAAATTATGTATCCAACTTTATCATTTTCCCCATTTACTAGTAAGGGTTCTTCTGCAATGAAAAGCTTTTCTCTCACCCTCATTTATTAATTATTCATGTCTTCATTTGTTTCAGTATGGGTTCATGAATATGTATTTTATTCACTTTGTAATTATCCATTACCATCACAATTTATTTTGATGCTTGAATTTTCCCAGATTTGGTCACTGGAAGCCCCGTGACTTCTGTTCCCATGTCCTTTGGTATGTGTACATTTTTCTTTGAAATCTTTTCTGATGCAGCAAGATGTTCCAGACTCTTTTTGTACTTTGGCTGTTCCAGCCCTGGAATCAGCCTTTTTCCCAAGGAGCCCTGGTCTCTTATAGTATAGAAGGGTACTTTGAATGGAGCCTGTGCTTTTAAACATCATTCTCTATTGGCACTTTGACTTGACAATCCCCTACATTTCCTTTAACTCATTACCTAGTATGTGGAATAGGTATAAAAATAGGATATTTGTCATAAGTATGTGGCAAGGTACAAACAAAGTAAAGAAAGCATTTAGTGTAAGGCTTGGAACACAGGTAATGTTTTAAAATGAGACCATTTGAGCAACACAGTATGTAATAATAATAATGGATTCTGACCCAATGAAGAAGAATCTATAAGTACACTTGAAAACAAGTGGTAGCTATTTTTATCATTATATTTTTTCCTATCAAATACTTCTGAATGTTGATAAGATCCGCCTCTGGGGAAAACCTCAGGATTATAACATTTGTCTCGTCAAGTCAAGGCCAGCTCAAGCATTGCAGAGCCTACAAGAATAGAAACATGAGGAACGATTGTAGAAGCAGGCTTCTGTTAACTAACAGACTTCAATATTGGAGACAAACAACATGAAGTGAAGAATGGCAGTAGCTCCTACAACTCCTGCTAACAGAATCCAGTACTTTCCTTATCATGACACTAACACCACTGTGGTGTTATAATGTATATTTATTATTTGTCTGCTCATTCACTAGACTGTGAACTGACAGATGTAACTTGTTTATGACCTACCCTTGACAGCCAGAGAAGTATTGCTCAATATAAGAGACATTTAATAAGTGTGTCCTGATGGCCACAGTCACCAAACTGTGGAAAGAACCAAGAAGCCCTTCCACGGACGAGTGGATAAAGAAGATGTGGTCCATATATACTATGCAGTTTTATGCCTCCATCAGAAAGGATGAATACCCAACTTTTGCATCAACATGGATAGGACTGGAAGAGATTATACAGCGTGAAATAAGTCAGTCAGAGAGAATCAATTATCATATGGTTTCGCTTATTTGTGGAGCATAAGGAATAACACGGAGGACATGGGGAGATGGAGAGGAGAAGGGAGTTGGGGGAAATTGGAGGGGGAGACAGACCATGAAAGACTGTGGACTCTGAGGATCTAACTGAGGGTTTTAGAGGAGATGGGGGTAAGAAGTTGGGTGAGCCTGGTGGTGGGTATTGTGGAGGCCACATATTGCATGGAGCACTGGATATGGTGCATAAACAATGAATTTTGGAACACTGAAAAGAAATGAAAAAAATAAATAGAAGTTTTAAAAAAGTATGTGTGTGCTGAATGAATGCATGAATGAATGAAAGTGTTGAGCTGTTTCAAATATCTCATTAGTATAACTAACAAGAGAAAGAAATTAAGGCTGACAAAAGTAGAGAAGCATCCCCAAAGTCATACACTTGTAAGAGATAGAGGTTGAATTCCATCCTAGTCCGACTCTAGAAGCCTAAAGCCTTAGTTGTATGGCCTCCTTGGATGATGGGCCTTCACAGAAAGAGCAGTCTGGGGGCGCCTGGGTGGCTCAGCGGGTTAAAGCCTCTGCCTTCAGCTCAGGTCATGATCCCAGCCTGGGATCGAGCCCCGCATCGGGCTCTCTGCTTGGCTGGGAGCCTGCTTCCTCCTCTCTCTCTCTCTGCCTGCCTCTCTGCCTACTTGTAATCTCTATTTGTCAAATAAATAAATCTTAAAAAAAAAAAAAGAACAGTCTGCCCAGTTTCCATGTTTCCCAGAGTTCAAGTGGAAGCCCCATTTGGACAAGACTCTGTGTCCTAGACTGTTCAAGGATCAGTCAATTATTTCAATGAATCTTTATGGGTCGCTTATTATAGGTCTTTCAGACTTTCGGGATATAGCTGAGAGCACAATAGTCAAATTCCCTGCTCCCATTAATATTTCGTTCTAGTGTGGAGAGGTGTACAATGAACAAAAGGACTCATTAAATTTTAAATGGTGGAGTAATTAAAGCTTGGTTAACAAACGGAGAATCATCCAGCATGTGTGTGTACAGAAGGAAGAGTGAATGTCGAGGTGAAAGAGAGTTTACTGGGTTCAGGGAACTTGGAGTAGTTTGTAATAGCTGGAGGTTGAATGGAATACAGGCTGGGGTTCAAGTGGGAAATTAGAAAGTAGGATCCATAAGAAGATGAGTCACTTAACTCTCTGGCACTAAGTGTTTTTGACAAAAAAAGAGGGATTTACGCATTTGAGAAAATGTGTGGCAAATCTCTAAGGCTCAAATCTAAAAACACTAATATTCTTTTCTGTTATTGAACAGTAATGACAATAATTATAGCTGCTGTTTTTGAGTTTGCTATTTATTAGGCACTGTACTAGTTGCTTTATGTGTTTATTTATCCCTCTATAATGAAGAGTAGTGGGGATTTTTATAGTTTATAATGTTGGGTAGCAGTAGATGGCAAGTATTAGGATTAAATTCCAAATCTTATTAATTTCAATGAGCTTGTTTTTTGTCTAAGTTTCTGCTTTCCAGACTTACACTCAAGCAAATGGTGACAACTAAGATGAATTGAATAGCACAAAAAGTTTAAAAAGGCAGTTACAAAGATTAAATGACATAAAGTTTACAAAGTATTTAGTAAAAGGGAAATCAATTAAGTTTATTTTATTTCATTCTTAGTTTTTAACTTTTATATTTTCTTGAATTAATTTTTAGAAATGCCATAGTAGCATGCTGTATTTTTTTAGTAATTTTTTATGATTTCATTTGAAATGACCATATTTGAGGAAAAGGTGATTAAATTTAATTGTTATGATACTAGCATGAATTTTGCATGTGTCATGTCAACCCTATTGTTATATCAGATGAATGACTGAGTTGCTGTGGAAAATGCTGTGCAAAGTCAGGCTCTATAAAGAGAACTTTATGTTAAGTACAAGGTAGAGCTGCTACACAATTTTCTGTTAATGAGATTCTCCCAGAAAGTCTCACAGTTGCCTTGGAGTTTTCTTGGAATCTGATCTCTAAAACCATACAAATGGTGTCTAGAAAAGTGGGTACTTTTACTCTGTGTGGTCTCTATAAACTATTACTTTTTTATGATAGCAAAATTCAGTTATTGCCACCATATCTCCAGAAGTATTTCTCTGGATACACAAGACCAATGAGACACAGTCTGTCACAATCATGGATCTCACATTCTTGTGTTGGGGACAGATACATAAATGAAAAAATAAAAAAAGGAACTCTACACTCTGAACTAAAAATCTGTATAGGTTACCATGGGTAGGGACATAAATCAATAAACCATAGAAAAGAAAAGAGCAGTATCACAAGTTGTAGGATAAATGATACCATACAGTGTTTTTCTTTCTCTGTCTGGCTTATTTCACTTAGTATAATGTCCTCCAGGTTAGACCATGTTGTCATAAATGGCGCAACTTCTTTCTTTTTTATGGCTGAATATAAATATATATAATATTTTCTTTGTCTATTCATCTATTGATGGCCATTTAAGTTGTTCCCATATCTTGGCATTTGTGAATAATGCTACAATGAACATGGGAGTGCAGATGTCTCTTTAAGATGGTAATTTTTTTCCTTCGGATATATATCCAGAAGTGGGATTATTGAATCATGTGGTAGTTCTATTTTTAATTTTTTGAGGACTCTTCACATTGTTTTCCATAATGGCAGTACAAATTTACATTCCCACCACCAGTATTCAATGACTCCTTTTCTCCACATCCTTGTTTGTATTTGTTATCACTTGTATTCTTGGTAATAGCTACACTTATAGGTGTGAAATAATATTTCATTGTGGTTTTGATTTGCATTTCCCTGATGATTAGTGATATTGAGCACCTTCTCATGTACTTCTCATGTACTTGTTGGCCATTTGTGTATCTTCCCTGGAAAAATGTCTGCTCAGGTCCTTTACCCATTTTTAATCAGATTATTTGATTTTTTTTTGCTATTGAGTAGTGTGAGTTTCTTATATTTTTTGGATATTAAATCCTTATCAGATATATGGTTTATAAATATTTTCTCCAATTCCATAGGTTGGTTGTGGATGGTTTCCTTTTCTGAGCAGAAACTTTTTAGTTTGATGTAGTCACATGTGTTTATTTTTGTTTTGTGCTTGTTGGTTTTCTCAGATTTTTAAAAAATGCTATCAAGACAAATGTCAAAGAGCCTCCACTTTATGTTTCTTCTAGGAGTTTTATAATTTCTTGTCTTAGATTTAAGTCTTTAATCAATTTTGATTTAATTTTTGTGAGTGGTTTAAGATTTGGGTCCAGTCTCATTCTTTTACATGTCTATATCTTGTTTTCCTATTGGTATTTATTGAAGAGACTGTCCTTTCCCCATTGGTTGTTCTTGGCACCTTTGTCAAAGATCAGTTAGTCATATGTGTAGGGGCTTATTTCTGGGCTCTCTATTCTGTTCCATTGATCTATATGTCCATTTTTATGCCAGTAACATAGAAGTCTGATAACTGTAGCTTTCTGATACAGTTTCAAATTAAGAAATATGATGTCTCTAGCTTTGTTCTTTCTCAAGACTGTTTGGACTATTCAAGGTCTTTTGTGGTTCCCATGAATTTTAGGATTGGTTTTTCTGTTTCTGTGAAAAATGCCTTAAAATTTTGATAGAGACTGCATTAAATCTATAGACCACTTCCCAGAAACTGTTAGAACTGATCAACAAATTCAGTAAAACTTTAGGATGAAAGTTCCACATGCAAAAATCATTTGCATTTCTATATACTAATAATAAAATAACTGCAAGAGAAATAAAGAAAATAATGCCTTTTACAGTAGCATCAAAAACAATAAAATTCTTGGGAATGAATTTAAGCAAGCAAGAGAAAGACCTGTACAATAAAAACTATAACACATTGATGGAAGAAACTGAAGAAGTTCCAAATAAATGGAAAGATAGACTATTTTTTGTGACTGGAGGAATTTATGCCATTGAAATATCTAGGGATTGGGATATTCGCTCCCTGCTTGGGTCTGTTACAACAGTTGAGTGGGGAATTGGGATACTGCCATTTACTTCTGTGGGCTGAAATTGGGATGGAGTAGATCACCTCCTTTCTTGGCCCCAGGGAAACCACATGGGAGGTGGTGAGTTGGTGAGGTATAGTTTTTTCCCTTTGGTATTTGTCTACAGTAGGGTGGGAACTGCCAGAAAAATTTTAGGCTAGTAGGCCCCTTTCCTGGCCTTTTGCCTTGGGGAAACAACTTTCCTTGGAGCTTTGTCTGTAGCTGTTTGTAGTTTATGTTGGAGACTTATAGAGCATTCTGTTCTGGATATGTGTAAGGCAATAGGAAAACCCAGAGAACTCATTTCTCTGTTGTTCTTCAAGTTTCGAAGTCCCTATGTTGTCTTTTTTCTTTCCACTTTTCTGAATCTTTCAATATCTGCTTATTGTTACATCCAGGGTTTTTAGCTATAAGAAGGAGGATCTAGGAAGAGAAGAGATACTCTGTCTTGGCCAGATTCAACTTACGTAACTTTTAAAAACAGGGAAGTCTAATATGCTAGAAGTCAGGATAGTGCCTACCATTGAGGGAGTAATGACTGGAAGGGTGGCGATAAAAGTACTGTTTCTTGATCTGGCCAATAATTATGCATATCTGTTCAGCTTGTGGGAATTTGTTGAAATATATTATGATTTGCATGCCTTTTCTTATAGATGCCATTTTCGATGACACACATTTTTTAAAAATTGTATTTTATTTATTTGAGAGATAGCCAGCACAAGAGCAGGGGGAAGGGGCAGAAGGAGAAGCAGACTCCCCTCTGAGTAGGGAGACTGATGTGGGGCTCTGTTCAGGACCCTGAGAGCATAACTTGATAGGAAGGCAGATGCTTAACTGACTGAGCCACCCAGGCACCCCTCAATGAAATGTTTTGATGATGATATAGGCATATTATTTGCAATGAAATTATATGTACTACCTAATGTCAAACATAAAGAACAATTAGAGTATATGGTATTTCTACACATTTTTGTGAAGGTATTTGTGAGTGTGCATTTGTGTGTATGGTAAACACAAAGTATGGAAGGCTACATTATAAAATATTGATAGTGGTCACCTCTGAGCAGAGGCACTTTAGTTTTTTTTTCCTCTTTCTAATATATATTGTTATATTATGAATTTCTTACCATGGGCAGGAGATTCTTATTTTTTAAATTTATCTTATTTCCAATTAAATATATAATCGTATTTATAAAAGCTAACATTGTTTTTAGCACACTGGCTGGAGCATAGGGTGTATTCAATAAAGATTTGTTGAATGAATTAGTTATGCATTACTCACACATTCAAAGGCATATATCAAATGCTCACTATCTGTCATACATTCTGATTTCATAAATAAATAAGTATACCCACTCTTAGGAACATTGCTGCCTAGAAAAATTCCAACTCCTCTAGCCATGTTTTTCTTTTTTTTACAGTTAAAGTAGTTAAGAGGGCATTTTTTTATTATGTTATGTTAGTCACCATACAGTACTTCATTAGTTTTTGATGTAGTGTTCCATGATTCATTGTTTGCATATAACATCCAGTGGTCATTGCAATCCATGCCCTCCTTAATACCCATCACTGGGCTAACCCAACCCCTAACCCTCTACCCTCTGAAGCCCTCCGTTTGTTTCCTGGAGTCTATAGTCTCTCATGGTTGCTTTCCTGCTCTGATTCCCCCCTTCATTTTTCCCTTCCTTCTCCTAAGGTCCTCCATGTTATTCCTTATGTTCCACATATAAGTGAAACCATATAATTGTCTTTCTTTGCTTGATATATTTCACTTAGCATAATCCCCTCCAGTTCCATCCATGTCAATGCATATGGTGGGTATTCATCCTTTCTGATAGCTGAGTAATATTCCATTGTATATGTGGATACAGATGTAGTGAAAGAAAGGGGCACATACACCCCAATGTTCATAGCAGCAGTGTCCACAATTGCCGAACCATGGAAGGAGCCAAGATGCCCTTCAACAGATGAATGGGTCTAGCAGTGTTTTTATGCAAATTTAACCTATTACCTGAATAAGAACCTAATGTATTAAAAAAATTCACAGTAATTTATAAAATTGAGGCAAGATATACATATCAGAAAATTTACATTTTTTTTTTTTTTTACCATCAGTGAACCTGCATTGACACACCATCATTACCCAAAGTCCATAGTTTACATTAGGCTTCACTCTTGATATTGTACATGTTATTGGTTTTGACATTGACCAATTTGACATTGGTTCTGACAAATGCATAATGACAGGTATCCATCATTGTAGTATCATACAGAATAGTTTCATTGCCCTAAAAATGATCTGTTCTGCCTGTTTATCCCTCCTTCCTTCCCCTAACAACCACTGATCCTTGTATGGTCTCCATAGTTCTGCCTTTCTCAGAATGTCGTGTAGCTGGAATCATACAGTATATAACCATTTCAGTTTGGCTTATTTCATGAAGTAATATGCATTTAAAGTTATTCCATGTCTTCCCATGAGTTGATTGTTTATTTCCTTTTAGTGTTGAGTAACATTTCATTGTCTGGATGTACCACAATTTATTTACCCATTCACCTACTGAAGGACACCTTGATTGCTTCCAAATTTTGGCAATTGTGAATTAAGCTGCTACAAACATTTGTGTGCAGGTTTTTGTGTGGATATGTTTTCAATTTATTTGGGCAAATACCAAGGGGCGTGATTACTAGATCATATGGTAAAAAGTTTTGTAAGTAACTGCCAAACTGTCTTTCAAACTGGGCCATTTTTTATTCCCACTAGTAATGAATGTGAATTTCTGTTGTTCCACATTCTTGCTAGCATTTGGTGTTGCCAGTGTTTTGGATTTGGCCATTCTAATAAGTATGGAATTCTATCTCATTGTTGTTTAATATCTTCATATGCTTATTTGACATCTGTATATCTTCTTTGCTGAGGTGTCTATTCAGACCTTTTCCTCTTTATAATTTGGGCTTTGTTTTTTTCAGCTTTATTGAGGCATAATTTATATACAAAAAACTGCATACTTAATTTATACATTTTGATGAGTTTAGGCACATGTGTATACCCACAATATCATTACCACCATCCAGGTACTAAATATATCCATCATAACTAAAACTATCCTTGCACTCTTTAGTAGGTTTTTCTGTGTGTATGCGTTGGAGGGGTGTAAAGAACATTTAACATGAGATGTTATATATCTGTATACAGTACTGTATTGTTAACTGTAGGTTATACATTCTACAGTGGATCTCACTGTTGAGTTTTAAAGATTCTTTGTGTATTTTGGATAACTTTATCAGATGTGTTTTTTGGAAATATTTTCTTCCAGTCTGTGGCTTGTCTTCTCATTCTCTTGACATTGTCTTTTGAAGAGCAGAAGTTTTTCATTTTTAAAAATCAGGTCAAAATATTTATTTTATAGATTATGCCTTTGGTGTTGTATCTAAAAAGTTATCATTATACTCCAGGTCACCTAGATTTTTTCCTATATCATCGGAGAAAGACAACTATCATATCATCTTCTAAGAGTTTTATAGTTTTGCATTTTACAGGTACGTCAAGGTCTATTTCTTAGTTTTTATTCAAATTCTAGTTAGTTAACATACAGTGTGATATTAGTTTCAGGTGCACAATATAGTGATTCAGCACTTCCATACAACACCTGGTATTCATCACAAGTGCATTCCTTAATGCCCTCACCCATCTAACCCATTCCACTACCCACTCCCCTCTGGTAACCATCCATTTGTTCTCTGTAGTTAAGAGTCTGATTCTTGGGACGCCTGGGGGGCTTGTTTGGTTAAGCGGCTGCGTTCGGCTCAGGTCATGATCCCAGCATCCTGGAATCGAGTCCCACATCAGGCTCCTTGCTTGGCGGGGAGCCTGCTTCTCCCTCTGCCTCTGCCTGCCACTCTGTCTGCCCGTGCTCACTCGTGCTCTCTCTCCCTCTTTCTCTCTGATGAATAAATAAGTAAAATCTTAAAAAAAAAAAGAGTCTGATTCTTGGTTTGACTCTCTCTTTCTTTTTTCTTTATGCTAATTTGTTACTTTTTAAATTAATTTATTTTTATTTTTTAAATTAATTTAAATTCAATTTAGTTAACATATAGTGTATTATTAGTTTCAGGGGTAGAATTTAGTGATTCATCAGTTGCATATAACACCCGGTGCTCATTAAATCAAGTGCTCTCCTTAATACTCATCACTCAAATATCCCTTCCCCTACCCACCTCCCCTCCAGCAATCCTGTTTATTTCTTAGAGTTCAGCATCTCTTATGTTTTGCCTCCCTATTTTCATCTTATTTTATTTTTTCTTCCCTTCCTGTATATTCATCTGTTTTGTTTCTTCCACAAATGAGCAAAATCATGATATTTGTCTTTCTGGGACTGACTTATTTCACTTAGCATAATACTCTCTATTTCCATCCACATCATTGCAAATGGCAAGATTTTATTCTTTTTAATGTCTGAGTAATATTCCATTATATATGTGTGTGTGTTTGTGTGTACATATATATGTGTGTGTGTGTATAAATATATATATACATATATGCATGTCACATAATCTTTATCCATTTTCTGTCAATGGACATCTGAGCTCTTTCCGTAGTTTGGTTGTTGTGGACATTGCTGCTATAAACATTGGGGAGCAGATGCCCCTTCAATAGATATTTTTGTATCCTTTGGATAAATACCTACTAGTACAATTGCTGGTTTGTATTTTCTAACTTTCTGGGGAACCTCCATGCTGTTTTGTGGTGTGGCTGCACCAGCTTGCATTCCCACCAACAGTGTAGGAGGGTTCCCCTTTCTGTGCATCCTCACCAGCATCTGTTGTTTCTTATGTTGTTAAATTTAGCCATTCTGACTCCTGTGAGGTAGTATCTCATTGTGGTTTTCATTTGTATTTCCCTGATGCCAAGTAATGTTGAATATTTTTTCATGTGTCTGTTGGCCATTTTGATGTCTTCTTTAGAGAAATGTCTGTTCATGTCTTCTGCACATTTCTTGACTGGGTTATTTGTTTCTTGGGTGTTGATTTTGATACATTCTTTATAGATTTTGGATACTAGCCCTTTATCTGATATGTCATTGTGAATATCTTCTCCCATTCCGTAGTATTTTGCTTAGCATTATACTCTCTAGCTCCATCCATGTTGTTGCCAATGGCAAGATTTCATTCTTTTCTATGGCTAAGTAATATCACATCTTCTTCATTCATCTATGAATGGACATTTGAGCTCTTTCTGTATTTTGGCTATTGGTGATAATGCTGCTATAAATATCAGGATGCATGTATCCTTTGAATTAGTGTTTTTATATTCTCTGGGTAAATGTCTAGTATTGCAATTGCTGGATCATAAGGTAACTCTCCTTTTAACTTTTTGGGGAACCTCCATACTGTTTTCCAGAGTGACTGTATTAGTTAACATTCTCATGAACCATGCAAGACTGTTCCCCTTTCTCCACATCCTCACCACACCTGTTGTTTCTTGTGTTGTTGATTTTAGTCATTCTGACTAGTGTGAGGTTATATCTCATCGTAGTTTTAATCTGTATTTTTCATATTATTATTTTTATGTTATTGCTTGATTTAGTTTAAGAACTGTATTAGCATTTTTTGTGTCCATGTTTATGAGAGATATTGATCTTGTTTTTTTTTTTTCAATTGTCTTTGACTGATTTTGGTTTCAAAGTCATTTGGGCCTTATAAAATGAGTGAGGAAGTTTACCTCTGGTTCTATTTTTTGTGAGGTACTGTGTGAAACTGATATTATTTTCTTCTTAAATATTTGGTAGTATTCACCAGTGAAATGATCTGGGCCTGGAAATTAATTTTTTTCAGTAGTTGTAAGCTATGAATTTAATGTCTTTTAATTAATTGATTTTTATTATGTTCGATTAGCCAACATATAGTACATCATTAGTTGTCTTTTAGAAATATAGGAATATTTGTTTTATCCTCGTGAGTTTTTAATAATTTGTGTTTTTCATTAAACTTGTCCATTTTATCTACATTGATTAATTTATGTATTTAGAATTATTCATAGCATTCCCTTATTTTATTTTTAATGGCTGAAGGGTCTGTAATGAGATCCTCTCTTTCATTTCCTAATTTTGGTAAATCATGTCTTATTTTCTCTTTGTCACTTTTGCTAGAAGTTTATCAATTATATTCATATTTCCAAGAATTTTTAAAAATCAATCCTATTTCTTTTCTGTTATTACTTTCTTTATTTTTGGTCTTATATATATTGTTTTCTTCCTTCTGGTTAATTTTGTTTTGTTTTACTTTTCATTCTTTCACTTCCCAAACTAGAAACATGGAATATTGATATGACACTTTTCTTCTTTTATTTATTTTTTTTTAAATATTTTTTATTTATTTGACAGAGAGAAATCACAACTAGGCAGAGAGGCAGGCAGAGAGAGAGGAGGAAGCAGGCTCCCTGCAGAGCAGAGAGCCTGATGCGGGGCTCGATCCCAGGACTCTGGGATCATGACCTGAGCCGAAGGCAGAGGCTTTAACCCACTGAGCCACCCAGGCGCCCCACTTTTCTTCTTTTAAAGTAGTTATATACTGCTATGAATTCCTCTTTTAAGTACTGCTTCAACTGTGTCCCACGTAATTTGATGTTTTGTATCTTTCATTGAGTAACAGAATTTACTCATGTCCCTTGAGATTTCTTTTTTAACTAATAAATTAATTGGAAATATATTGTTTAATTTCCCACTGTATGAGATTTTTACTATTATCCTTCTGTTTTTGTTTTCTAGTTTAACTCTGTAATGGTCTAAGAAAATTCTGCATATGATTTCAATTATTTTTAAGTAGTTAAGACTTATTTTATGACCTGGAATATGGTCTATCTTATTTCACATTCCATATGCACTTTAAAGGAATGTGTATTCTGTTATTATTAGGTGTAGTGTTCAAAGTTGTTAATTAAATCTAGTTGGGTAATGATATTGTTGCTTTCTTCTTATTCTTATTGATTTTCTCTGTCAATTCTGTCTGTTACTAATGGATAAGTGCTGGAATCTCCAACTGTATTAGTGTACTTGTCTATTTCTCTTCTCAATTCTGCCAGTTTTTTTTTTCATGTATTGTAAAGCTCTGTTGTTCAGTGAATATATAGTTAAGATTGTTATGTTCTCTTGGTGAATTGATCATTTTATCATTATCATAATAGTAATGTACCTCATTATGGCCAGTAATTTGCTTGGAAGTATGCTTTGTCTGATATTGATGTAGTTGCCACAGGTTTCTTCTGGTAATATTTTTTTTTTGCCTGGGATATATTTTTCTATCATATTGCTTCTATCCTACCTATATCATTATATGTAAAATAAGTATTTTGGAGACAGTATATGTTTGGATCGTACTTTCATTTTTCCTGATGATCTTTGGCTTTTAATTCATATATTTGGGCCATTTGTATTTAAAGAAATTATTGACATGGTTGGATTTAAGTCTAAATTTCATTGTTTTCTCTTTGTTCCCCTTATCTGTATTCCGGTTTTTCCTTCCTGCCTTCTTTTACATTATTTGAACATTTATTAATATTTCATTTTAATTTGCCTACTATGTATTATACTTTGTTTCTTTGTATTTTAGTGATTATTCTAGTGATTTTCATATGAATACCTAACTTTTCATATTCTACACATTCTACTTAGAATTAATATTTTACTGAGTGAAGTATGGAATGGAATATAGAATTTTTAACACCATATAGATACAGTTACCCTATCCCCATTTTATGTTATATTTATTGCATATATTACATGTGTCTACACTGAAAATCCCTTAAAACAATGTTATAATTTTGTACTTTCAGCCATCAAACATATTTTAAAGAATTAGTAAATGAGAAGATTAGTTTTACTCACCAAGCTATTTACCATTTATCTTGTTCTTCCCTCATTGTTGATGTTCCAAGTTTCCTTCTGGTTTTATTTCTCTTCAGTCTAAGTAAAAAAATTCCTTCAATATTTCTTTTAAAGAATGTCTGTTGGCAATTAAACCTCTTAATTTTCCTTCTTTATGGAATGTCTTTATCATTCATTTATTGAAGGGTTTTTTTGATTATGGAATTCTGAGTTGACAATTCCTAAACACCTGAAAAAATTTTTGTTTCTTTTCAGCCACTATAGTTTATGATAGGAAATCCACAGTAATTCAAATTGTTGTTCTGTCATAGGTAATATGTCATTTTTGTTCTGTCTGCTTTAATATTTTTATGTGTTATTTTTCAGCAGTATAATTACTGTGGGAATGGGCATGTATTCCTTTGAGGTTATCTTGTCTGGTGTTCCCAGGTCTCCTTAAATTAGTTCATTTTTTATTGTTACCAATTTGGAAAAGCTTTCAGCCACTATTAATCTAATAATATTTCAACAATGTACTCTTTCCTTTATTTCTGGGGCTCAGATGACATGAATATTAGGACTTTGGTACTTTTTAAAAAAGATTTACTTATTTTTTTTAGGGAGAGGGAGGGGCAGTGAGAGAGGGAGAGAGAATCTCAAACAGACTCCCCACTGAGCATGGAGTCTGATGCAGATCTCCATCTCACTACCCATGAGATCATGACCTGAGCCGAAAATCACATGTGGAATGCTTAATCAACTGAGCTATCCAGGGACCCCTCCAAATCTCTGTTTACTTTTAAATGACATTCCTCCCTGAGAATCAATTGACTACCTATTAAACAACACTTGGGTGAAAGGAGAACTACAATGATAATTACGGATTTTGAAAAAAAGACAATGAAATTAATATATATCACTATCTTTGTCATACATGAAAAGCATGGTCAGAGGAAAATTCAAAACTTACTCCTTTATTGTTAACAACTGAAGAATAATTAAAAATGAATTAACTTTAGAGCTCAAAAAGTAAAAATAAAACCAGTAAAGTAAAATTAAAACTATAAGGAAGAACATAATAAATATAAAATAAGGAAGTAGAATGTAGTAATGATGTATAAAAGAAAAAAACATTGTTTTTCTTGGTTTCTTGAAAAATACTAATAGGTGCACCATAGCTAACACAATCAAGAAAAAAGGAGAAAGCAAAGACATACAAAATAAGAAATTACAAGGGAGGTAAATAACTATTGAATTAGAATGTCAAAAAAATCATTCAATCTACTTTGCAGACTTCTATGAAAGTACATTTAAAATGTAATGAGATGAATAATTTCCTAGGGAAATAGTTGTTATGAATATAGACACTACTAGTGATATAAAGCCTAAACAGACCAATTTTCCTAGAAGATACAAAGTTATCAATTCTTCCACCAAAAAGAGCTCAAGGCTTAGATGGCTCCACAGGGAAATTCTACCAAACTTTCAAAGACCAGATTGTTCTATTGATCTATAAATTGTTTTATGATATTTTATGATATTTTATATATTTTATGATATTTTTATGATATTAGATAACATAAGATAAAGCAAATATCACTTTTATATTTAACCCTTATAAAAACTGAGTGGTTCAACATCCATTATTTTTTTCTTTAAATTTTTAAAGAAGATTTTATTTATTTATTTGACACAGAGAGAGAGAGAGAGCATGAGTAGAGGGAGCAGTAGAGGGAAAGGAAGAACCAGGCTCTCTGCTGAGCAGGGAGCCCAACACAGGTCTTGATCCCATGACCCCAGGATTATGACCTGAGCTGAAAGTAGACACTTAACCACCTGAGTCACCCAGGTGCCCCTACACCCATTCTTGATACAATAGAAATTCATAAATAGTTTTCTAATGGAATAAAATCTAGAAGGACATCCACTAATATTAGTAACCAGTTAAGGTTGTTCACTGTCTCCTCTATTATTCATTGTTTTATCAAAAGTATTAGCCAATGCAATGAAAAAGAAATTTATTAATGGCATAGGGATTAGAAAAGATGATGTAATATTATTTCTATTTGCAGATAATATGAAAGTGTACCTGAAAAAAATACCTAGAATACTCTAGAGAATCAATGGTAAAAATAACTCAAATAAAACCTATTTCATTAGAGAAGCAGACTATAAAATTGCCATATTAAAGTCAATAGGCTTAATTTACACAAATAATCGATTAGAAGATATACCATGATAGGGAAAACCTCATTAACAATAGTAAGAAAGAAGGTAAAATACTTAAGAATACATTTAACAAAGAAATGTGCAAAACTTATATGAGATAAGCGTTCAAACCCTCATAAAAGGCACACATGAAGACTCTAACAAGCGGAAAGACAGCCCTTGTTTTTGATAAGAATACTCATCATAAAGATGTCGGTTCTCTCTAAATTAATTTTTCAATGTAATGCCATCTCAATAAATATATCAACATACTTTATGGAATTAGACAAATTGGTCCTAAAGTTCATATGGAAAAACAAACATTCAAGAGTCTCCAAGAAAACAGTAAAAAAGGAAAGCTATGGTGGGGGGTGGGGCAGCCCTAACATAAATTAAAACACACTATAGAGTCTCTATAATTAAAACAATGTGGAACTGGCTTATGAATAGGCATATCAGTGGAATAGAATAGAAAATCCAGAGATAGCCTAGATAAAAATGGAATAGAATTTGGAATATGATATAAATGGGATCTCAATACACTGGGACAAAAGTGGACTTTTAAAATAAATGGTGTTTGGACAACTGGAGAGCCATGTGGGTAAAAAAAGATAAAATTAGATACTTCATGCCATATAGAAGAATAAACTTCAAATAGATTAGCAACCTAAATGTAAAAAATACCATGCAGTACTAGAGGCAAATGTGGGTGAACTTCTCTTTAGTGTGGATATAGGAAAAATTTTTAAGCTATGGCTCAAAATCTGGATGCAGTGGGAGAAAAGATTGAGAAATTTGACTACATAAAAAATTTTAAAACATAATTTTTGCATGGCTAAAAATACCTCATCATAAAATTTAACTGGTAATTGGGAGAACGTAATTTGCAACATAAATAATAGACAAAAGGTCAAAATCCCATATGGGCAGAAGATGAGTTTTTTTCCTTCAGAAATTACACTTAACGATTCTGCAGTTTGATTTTGTTTTCTCAACAATAAAGTTTGGGGCTTTATCACTCTCAAATACAAATAGAATTATCTCATTCTGTTTACTTCTGTCATAGTAGAGCATTCCACAGTGTGCCACAGTTAATGAACCACTTTGCTTTTAGGGTATTAGTTGATGCAGCATATATCTATTAAGCACCACGTGATACCTTAGAAAATAATAAGGAAAAAGTAACTTCTTTACTCATGGAACTGATTTTTGAAAATTTTTTGAAGATTTATTTTAATTCTAGATAGTTAACATATAGTGTTATATTAGTTTGTGGTGTACAATGTAGTGATTCAAAACCCAGTACTCATCATGACAGGTGCAATCCTTAATCCCCATCACCTATTTAACCCACCCACCCCTACTTCCCCTCTAGTAACCACCAGTTCATTCTCTATAGTTAAGAGTCTGTTTCTTGGTTCAAATCTCTCTCATTTCCCCCCCTTTGCTTATTTATTCTGTTTCTCAAATTCCACAAGTGAAATCCTATGGTATTTGTCTTTCTCTGTCAGACTTATTTTGCTTAGTATTATACTCTCTAGCTCCATCCACGTCGTTGCAAATGGCAAGATTTCATTCTTTTTTATGGGTGACAGTTCATGAAGATTCCTTTTTCTCCACATCTTCACCAACATCTGTTGTTTCCCATGTTTTTTATTTTAGCCATACTGACTCATTATGTGAGGTGATATCTCATTGCAGTTTTATTTCCCTGGTGATGTGATGATGAACATCTTTTCATGAGTCTGTTGGCCATCTGAATGTCTTCTTTGGAGAAATGTCTGCTCATGTCTTCTTCCCATTTTTTAATTGGGTTATTTGTATGTTAGGTGTTGAGTTTTGTAAGTTCTTTATATATTTTGGGTACTAGCCTTTTATTGGATGTCATTTGCAAATATATTCTCCCATTCCATAGGTTATCTTTTAGTTTTGTTGATTGTTTCCTTTGCTGTGCAGAAGATTTTTATTTTGATGCAGTCTCAATAGTTTATTTTTGCTTGCCTCAGGAGACATACCTAGAAAAATGTTGCTCTGTCCAATGTCAGTCAAATTACTGCCTGTGTTCCCTTCTAGGATTTTTATGGTATTGAGGTATCATATTCAGATCTTTGATCCATTTTGAATTTTTGTGTATGGTGAAAGAAAGTGGTCCAGGTTCATTCTTTTGCATGTTGCTGTTCAGTTTTCATAATAGCATTTGTTGACAAGACAGTCTTTTACCCATTGGATATTCTTTTTGCTTTGTTGAAGATTAATTGATCTATAGTTTTGGGGTCATTTCTGGGTTTTCTATTTTGCTCCATTGATCTGTGTGTCTGTTTTTCTGCGACTACCATACTGTTTTGTTCTCCACAGCTTTGAAATATAACTTGAAGTCCAGAATTGTGATGCCTCCAGTTTTGCTTTTCATTTTCAAGATTGCTTTGGCTACTCAGGGTTTTTTGTGGTTCCATACAAATTTAAGGATTTTTGCTCTAGTTTCATGAAAAATGCTGGTGTATTTTGATAGGGATTGCATTAAATGTGTACATTGCTTTGGGTAGTATAGACCTTTGAACAATATTTGTTCTTCCAATCCATGAGCATGAAATATCTTTCCATTTCTTTATGTCATCTTCAATTTCTTTCATCATTTTAAAACAATTTTTAAAGTGTACTCTGAAAAGACTTGTAGGTCTTTCACCTCTTTGCTTAGGTTTATTCCTCAGTATCTTATTATTTTGGGTGCAATTATAAATGGGATTATTGTTTGTTTGTTTGCTTTTTTTTTTAAGATTTTATTTATTTATTTGACAGACAGAGATCACAAGTAGGCAGAGAGGCAGGCGGGGGTTGGGGGGAAGTAGGCTCCCTGCCGAGCAGAGAACCCAATGTGGGGCTCCATCCCAGGACCCTGCGATCATGACCTGAGCCAAAAGCAGAGGCTTTAACCCACTGAGCCACCCAAGTGCCCCATAAATGGGATTGGTTCATTAATTTCTCTTTCTGCTGCTTCATTGTTAGTGTATAGAAATACAGCAGATTTTTGTGCATTGATTTTGTGTCCGGTAATTCTAACAGTTTTTTGGTGGTCTTTCAGGTTTTCTATATACAATATTATGTCACTTGCAAATAGTGAAAGTTTAACTTCTTCCTTACTGATTCGGATTCCTTTTATTTCTTTTTGTTGTTTGCTTACTGTGGCTAGGACTTTCAGTACTATGTTCAATAAAAGTGGTGAGAGTGGACATACCTGTGTTGTTCCTGACTTTCTGTCTAGCAATTGCACTACTGGATATTTACTCAAAGAATACAGAAACACTAATTCAAAAGGATACTTGTCCCCCACTGTTTATAGCAGCATTATCTACAATAACCAAATTATGGAAACAACCCAAGTGTCCATTGACTAATGAATGAGTAAAGAAGATGTAGGTTTCTTGTTCAACATAGTATTAGAAGTCCTAGCAACAGCACACAGACAACAAAGAGAAATAAAAGGTATCCAAATTGGCAAGGAAGAAGTCAAACTCTCTCTCTTTGCAGATGACATGATTCTTTATATGGAAAACCCCAAAGACTCCACCCCCAAACTACTAGAACTCATACAGCAATTCAGTAACGTGGAAGGATACAAAGTCAATGTACAGAAATCAGTGGCTTTCTTATACACTAACAATGAAAATACAGAAAGGGAAATTAGAGAATCGATTCCATTTACTATAGCACCAAGAACCTTAAGATACCTGGGAATAAACCTAACCAAAGAGGTAAAGGACCTGTACTTGAGGAACTACAGAACACTCATGAAAGAAATTGAAGAAGACACAAAAAGATGGAAGACTATTCCATGCTCTTGGATTGGAAGAATAAACATTGTTAAAATGTCTATACTGCCTAGAGCAATCTATACTTTTAATGCCATTCCGATCAAAATTCCACCAGTATTTTTCAAAGAGCTGGAGCAAATAATCCTAAAATTTGTATGGAATCAGAAGAGACCCCGAATTGCTAAGGAAATGTTGAAAAACAAAAACCAAACTGGCAGCATCACGTTACCCGATTTCAAGCTTTACTACAAAGCTGTGATCACCAAGACAGCGTGGTACTGGCATAAAAACAGACACATAGACCAGTGGAACAGAGTGGAGAGCCCAGATATGGACCCTCAACTCTATGGTCAAATAATCTTCGACAAAACAGGAAAAAATATACAATGGAAAAAAGACAGTCTCTTCAATAAATGGTGCTGGGAAAACTGGACAGCGATATGTAGAAGAATGAAACTCGACCATTCTCTTACACCATACACAAAGATAAACTCGAAATGGATAAAAGACCTCAACGTGAGACAGGAATCTATCAGAATCCTAGAGGAGAACATAGGCAGTAACCTCTTCGATATCAGCCACAGCAACTTCTTTCAAGATATGTCTCCAAAGGCCAAGGAAACAAAAGCAAAAATGAACTTTTGGGACTTCATCAAGATCAAAAGCTTCTGCACAGCATAGGAAACAGTCAACAAAACAAAAAGGCAACCCACGGAAAGGGAGAAGATATTTGCAAATGACAGTACAGACAAAAGGTTTATATCCAGGATCTATAAAGAACTTCTCAAACTCAACACACACAAAACAGATAATCATATCAAAAAATGGGCAGAAGATATGAACAGACACTTCTCCAACGAAGACATACAAATGGCTATCAGACACATGAAAAAATGTTCATCATCACTAGCCATCAGGGAGATTCAAATTAAAACCACATTGAGATACCACCTGACACCAGTTAGAATGGCCAAAATTAGCAGGACAAGAAACAACGTGTGTTGGAGAGGATGTGGAGAAAGGGGAACCCTCTTACACTGTTGGTGGGAATGCAAGTTGGTGCAGCCACTTTGGAGAACAGTGTGGAGATTCCTGAAGAAATTAAGAATAGAGCTTCCCTGTGACCCTGCAATTGCACTGCTGGGTATTTACCCCACAGATACAGATGTAGTGAAAAGAAGGGCCATCTGTACCCCAATGTTTATTGCAGCAATGGCTACGGTCGCCAAACTGTGGAAAGAACCAAGATGCCCTTCAACGGATGAATGGATAAGGAAGATGTGGTCCATATACACAATGGAGTATTATGCCTCCATCAGAAAGGACGAATACCCAACTTTTGTAGCAACATGGACGGGACTGGAAGAAATCATGCTGAGCAAAATAAGTCAAGCAGAGAGAGTCAAGTATCATATGGTCTCACTTATTTGTGGAGCATAACAAATAACATGGAGGACATGGGGAGATGGAGAGGAGAGGGAGTTGAGGGAAACTGGAAGGGGAGATGAACCATGAGAGACTATGGACTCTGAAAAACAACCAGAGGGTTTTGAAGGGGTGGGGGTGGGTGGGAGGTTGAGGAACCAGGTGGTGGGTAATAGGGAGGGCACGTTTTGCATGGAGCACTGGGTGTTGTGCAAAAACAATGAATACTGTTACGCTGAAAAAAATAAATAAAATGAAAAAAAATTGAAAAATTAAAAAAAAATAAAACATGGAAATATAAGGCAAAACGTTCTATTCATCTCTTTTAAAAATACTTTAGGTCTTAAAAAAATTTTTTTAAATAAGTTTTTCCTAAGCAGCAGGCCTGATGTGCCATCTTAGGAACGAAAGCCAAAGATCCTACTTATCTGGTTTTGACTGAACATAGCTTTTTTAAGTGAGAATGGACTCAGCAGAACCTCTTTGCCCCAGTTCTGCTGTGGGCTCTGGGTTCGTGTCATCTCTATGATACAGCACAACAAAAAAAAAAAAGGTGCAAAGCCATCTACATTGTTTTTGGCCACTTGTGTATTAAAAAATTTAAAAATGGGGAAAGATACACACACACACACACACACACACATGTAGAATATCTCCAAGAGGACACATAAATTTTCTAATAATAGTTGTTACCTGCCCGTGGGGAATGCAAATGAAAGACAAGAGTTTATAGAAGTTTGCTATCTATCCTATCTATCTATCTATCTATCTATCTATCCATTTGCTATCTATCCTCTCTAACTTCTTAATTCTGAATGATGATGTGGTTATTGTTGGTTCAGATAAATTTTAAAATAAAAAGCAAAATGGGATAATTTCCTGAAGTTTTCATTGTGAGGGCTCTGAACCATGTCCTCAAAACCCAGACTCAGACACAGCAGATACATGACATTGCTGTAGCTTTCCCACCATCTCCAGAAACTCTTCTATCTTCTTTGAGTTGAGATGCCCTGTTGAGACAAAAACTAGAATTACAGTATTTTCTGAGAGTGAGAAGGAACTAAAGAAAGGACCAAATTGATCTGGAGGTAGAGGGATGGGACCCTAATGGACTTTTAAAAACAAGCCTAGGCTTCCTGATATTTCACATCCAAATACTTTAGAATACATATCTAAAAATTAAAGAAGGGGTACCTGGGTGGCTCAGTCTGTTAAGCGTCCAACTCTTGGTTTCATATCAGGGTCCCGAGGAGGCCCATGTGGGGTTCAGCACAGAGTCTGCATGGGATTTTCTTCCTCTCATTTTGCCCTTCCCACCGCTCATGGGGGTGCTCTCTCTCTCTAATAAATAAATATAAAAAATTTTTAAACTATTTTAGGAAAAAGAAATAAAAATATTTTCTTAGAAATCCACAACTCTATTATAATGACCAACAAAATACCTTACTATCATCCCGAACCTAAACCTATACCAATGTTTGTGATTGTCCTCAAAATGTCTTTTTACAGTTGGTAGGTACAACCATTTCTCAGTTTAGTGTTGACAACAGATATAACCTTCTTCTCTTCTTTTTACCCTCCACTGTATTTTTAGGCCTTGTCACAAGTCACGGCCTGGTGTATTCTCATGTGTTTCTCTAGGATGGTGTCATCATTATTATGTGCCATCTGCCTAGGGCAGTAGAAAAGATGTAATCCCCCAAATTTTTATTTATAGTAGTTTAAAGGGAGTGCAGAGGAGTTGAACACAAGAAGGGCTGGAAGTCAATGATTGTTGAGGTACAAGGGCTTTTTAATGAAGTCTTTTTTTTGTGGAAATAATGCAAAACATTTATTTTCTATATCAGACAAGAACACAGCTAAGTAATCCAAGTCTACTGCAGCATTATAAAAATCATCCCTTCACCACAGTGTAAGATTTAATTGCACCTGCACAAGGTTGCACACTATATAAAAGGAATAAAGTTGCTGCTGCCCTGCCAAGCACTTCTGGTTGCTACCCAGGTCCGACTGCAATACTGGTGGTCCCAATGGTTCTATCAAAATAAATTGTGTTTAAAAAATAAAGCATTTAAAAAGACAAGTCAAGGGGTGCCTGGGTGGCTCAGTGGGTTAAAGCCTCTGCCTTCGGCTCGGGTCGTGGTCGCGGGGTCCTGGGATTGATCCCCACATCGGGCTCTCTGCTCAGCGGGATGCCTGCTTCTCCCTCTCTCTCTCTCTCTCTCTCTCTGCCTGCCTTTCTGTCTGCTTGTGATGTCAGTCTGTCAAATAAATAAATAAAACCTTAAAAATATTAAAAAAATAAAAAATAAAAAGACAAGTCAAAATGCCTCAGAAACTGTATCTCCAACTCAAACTTCATCTATTTTAATGTATTATTTGCCTCCCACCAATAAACCTTTATTTCACTCATAATAACTGAGCAATAAATCTTCCACACTGAAATATCTTCCTTGTCCAATTAATTCAAAGGAAAAAAAGGGAAATGATTAGTAAAGAAAAATGTACGGACTAACACACCCTTTTAATATGTTTTAAAATATTTTTAAGGTTTAAAAAGTGTTTAAAGTTTGTAGTTCCTAGTAGGAAAACATTATCTGAATGAATACCCTAATGGCAAACCACTGTAGAATGTTTCAGTTGCATGGAGAGCAGAGGGGTAGGGATTCTCTTCACAGCACCCCAGCCTTCTTCATGAGAAGGTCAGAGGTACACTGGTTTGTATTATTGCAACATCCATTAGGTGACCGAAATTGCTTTTACTTCAGCAAGGGCTTTATTTGTCAGAAGGGCATTATGCTTGACCTCCAAATTTGGCTGACAATTTCCTGATGAGATTCATAACCTTTGGGTTGCTCTGATATTTTGACATATTCTCTGGGTTCTGGGCCACATCCTGGAAGGCCACCATAACTTCTGGATCCTGCATGGCTGCAAGAACTTCCGGATCACTAAGAATTTCATTGAGCCCAGGCATTCCTGCCATTTCAGGCACCCCCCACCCCCTGCCATTCCAGGCATTCCTCTAGGAAAATTACCAGGCATTCCCCCAGGAAAGCCACTTGGGAAAGAGCCATACTGAGCTCCTGATTGTCCTCTGGCTTCTTCCTCCCTCTGGGCTCTCTCATGTTCTTCCCAAGCCTTCTTAACCCTTTCTATTCTTTTTTTAAAAATGATTTTATTTATTTATTTGGCAGACATCACAAGTAGGCAGAGAGGCAGGCAGAGAGAGAGAATGGAGGAAGCAGGCTCCCCTGTGAGCAGAGAGCCCGATGCGGGGCTTGATCCCAGGACTCTGGGATCATGACCTGAGCTGAAGGCAGAGGCTTTAACCCACTGAGCCACCCAGGTACCCCAACCCTTTCTATTCTTTCTTTGATCTCTCGCTCTTCACGTTTTCGCTCATACTTTCTCCGATGTTCAGCAATTTTCTGGGCCCTCGGTTGAACTTCTTTCAGCATTGCACTAGCATCTTCATCATAATCCAGTTTACAAGCAAGGGCAAGATCATGTGCTGCTTCTTCCCAATGGCCCAGAAGTCTATGTGCTTTCCCGCGCCACTTATAAGGCTGGGCTGAATCAGGATTTATTTCAATAGCTCTGTCACGGTCTCGAATGGCAGCATTTGGCTTCTGTAATTTGATGAAGACACTGGCTCTCTTGGCATACAGAATGGCCAAGCGAGGATTTAGTTTGATGGACTCTGTGAACAAGTCAATGGCTTTCTGTAGTTCACCATCATTTAGGGCATCAATGGCAGCCACTTTTTTATCATTTGCCTGATCCATCATTTCCTCAGTTATCTCTACATTTTCATCTCCCATTTCTTGAGTAGCACCAGTATCTGTTTCAATCACACCTTCATTGTCAATTTCTAGATCACTTTCCTCACTTGATGGTTCATCTGTCTTTATGTTTTCCTCCACCTTCTTACGATCTGGTTTTCTTCCTTGATACTGTCTTCTGATTTAGTTTTATGAGTGGCAGGTGGTATTTTACCCCCTATGTTTTCCACCCACCCCCACAGGAAATGCCTTTCCTCGGTGTGCAGAATGCTTGGATCCTGCTTACACATTTTCACGAAGACCTGAAGCTTGCTTACTTTGTGGGGGTCCATGGTCCAGAGGCAGTGGCAGGTGGCAGACGCAGCTGATGTTGCGACCAGATTCCAGGCGCAGGTACTAGCTCAGCATGACCATATGAAGTATTTTTTTAAGATTCATTAATTTATTTGAGAGAGAGAGAAAGAGTGCCAAGTAGGGACCATTAGGAACAGAGGGAGAGGGAGAGGGAGAATCTCAAGCAGACTCTGAGCTGAGCGCAAAGCCCAACTCAGGTCTCCATCCCATGACCTTAAGATCATGACCTGAGCAGAAACCAAGAGTAGGTAGCTTAACCGACTGAGCCACCCAGATACCCCAAGGTACAAGGGCTTTTATTATACATTATTCTCTCTACTTCTCTCTGAGTGTTTTAATAAAAAATTAAAATGGTGTATCCTATGAGTTACAGAGTACAGTTTTGGGAGACAGTTACAGGATAATTTTTCAATGTTCTTATCTTTTTTGGTTAGTGATTTTCAGAAGTTCTCTAACATAAAATGAACTGGCTTTAATTCTATAGGGGAAATATATTCTAAAAGTAAAGGGGAAAATATGGTAGAGGACATTACTGATTAAGAGATTCTTAAAAAAATGCAATATGTGTACACTGGTTTGAAAAAAATACCACTTTTAAAAGTGATTGTGAATACTGTTATGCTGAAAAAAATAAAATGGAAAAAAAAGTGATTGTGAGGGTAAAAAAGGAAGTTATATAAGGGCTGACTGAGTGTGAGATGATATTAGGGAATTGTTCATTTTTTCAGTTGTAGTAGTATGATGATTTTTGCAAACAAAAATATTCTTTTCTTCTTCTTCTTCTTCTTCTTCTTATTATTATTATTATTAAAGAGAAACATACTAAAATATTTCAGAGGAAATTGAAAAGTTATTTAGAATTATTTACTTCTAAATACTAAAAAATAGTTGTTGCAAATATGGTAAAATTAATGATGGAAAGGTAGGTAACAGTCAGAAAATGGTGATAGTAGTAACATAGCTTAGCAGTCTGTCTTCATCACATGAAAACAGAACAACTACATAGCAAAACCAAATATGACCATCAACAACATTTATAATAAAATGTGATGACAAACTCTTCTCATAGACTTTAAAAGACATGTGGGTCTTTTAACCAAAACCCACAGGACCTGTTGGCATCTGTATGATAGTAAAAGGAGAGAGTAATGGCACAGCATGTGATAGATCTGACAGCAGAACAACAAAAATAGCATAAATTCAGCAGAAAACACAGAAGGACAATTTGAGAACAGCAACTGAAAGTGGTAGTGGTTTTGTCCTCTGTAATACTGGGTGAGTGTAAGGGCCCATGGAAAGTTTAAACCCTTTGTCTGTGGTGTCCTTAGCTATCCAAAAAAAAAAAAATTGACTATAGTATTTGCCAATTTCTCCAGCCATGGCTAATTTCAAGTTGCCAATGTGATGTCACTGGAATCAGACTTGAGAAAAAAATGAAATAGAACACTCTAATAAGATATCTCTATCATACAGACATGATAGGCATGAATAATCTCAAGAATATAATATAAACGTTAATGAAATACAAATCTAAACTTTTATATGCCTTGGTAATGTAGTTTCTGTTAGGGTCCGTGATCAAAGGAATAAGACTGACCCAAAGTGAAAGTCAAGCAAAGCTTTATTTCGCGCCAAGTATTGAAAATCAAACCAACCAGTCAGGACCGTCTCTTACAAAGAGGTGACGACGACCAGGACACCAACCCCAATTACTTCCCTTACCTGACGATTCCCCCTACCTGATGATTCCCCCTACCCGACGATTCCCACTATCTAACAATGGCTGCTACCCCATGGCCCCCCAGGTTAGCCTGCATAAGCTTAACTCTCCTCAGTGCCTCCTCCATGGTCTGCTGAGTGTATTTCACACTATTCGGAAAGAATGCCTCATAGGAACTTCCGAATCCATAGATATTGAAGTAACAGCCCATAGGCAAACTCTTCAGCAGCAAAATCAGTGTTTCTTTGGCTGCCTCTATACATAGCTGAGAGTTATCCTGTTTACTTATGGGGGACTGCATACTTCCTGAGCGGTCCATGAGGAAGATGAATTCTCCAGAGATAACAGGTGACTGAGATTCTGGGATATTTGGGTAGAAATACACCATCGCAGATGGATCTTTCATGAAACCATCTGAGTTGTCTCCAGGTTGCCCCATCTCCACAGCTACAGTGGGGGTATGCACCTTACTATAGTAAATCAGGAGTTCCACATCTCGATCGAATTTGTGTCCATCAGCCAAGGAAACCTGGGCAGAAGTCTTATCTTCTCCAAGGTACTTGGTAGGACTGAAGGGGCAGTTGGACTGGATCCTCTCAATGCCATGCTGGGAACTGACGGTGGCAACCATGCTGAGTATATAGGGCAGGTCCTCCAAAGGAATGACAGGAGTCTTCATATCAAGGCAACTGTCCTCAAATGATCCAGAGCCACGGTATCGAGGATTCAAGACAGCTGGGAGCACATAGTGCAGGGCTCTATCTGCTTCCAAGGGGAGCTCCTGCCCATACTTCAGGGTGATTGCTACATTTGACCCTGGGTTCAGGTTCCCCACACTGCAACAGAAGACGTCCTTGGAGTACTTGTCCTCCTCCAGTAGGAAAGCTTGGCGGCAGTTGCTGATGGCACTCTCACAGATGCTGTGGGCCTTTGTCTTCTCCTTTAATTCTGCTTTAATTTTATCCCCATCCAACTCAGCCTCAAAGCTGTAGACAGCTGAGTCATCATCCATGGGGAACACAAAGAAGGTCTCCAAAGGAACTTCCTCCTCATTCTTATAGTTTAAGGTAGCAGACACACCAGCTACAAACTCACGAATGGACAAGGTCACAGAGATGCTCTTTAGTGGTACTGGTTCCTCTCTGTGGGTTAGTAGGCCACCCTGGAGCACCATGGTGATGCAGGACTACAAGGGTGGCTTCCAGGTGAAGAGAGAGTGGAGAGCAGTCTCCTACTGTTAGGGTCCGTGACCAAAGGAACGAGACCGACAATGGCACTCCTGGTGCCGCTCCCCCACAAGACTGCTTTCCGATGATGATGCTCTGGCAGCGCTGCTCCCCAGTGAGGCCGCTCCCTGGCTGGCGAGGCCGCTCCCCAGCGAACTGACAAATGCTCCTCCTGACGAACCCAACGAATGGAAAAAAAAAAAAAAAAACCACACTACCTCACAGATTGACCTTTATAGGGATGGTCGAGCCCAGCCCACACACAGGTGGCCAATAGGACTGCAGCACACAGGGAAAGCTGCACAGTCACGCTCAGTCAGCAATACGGGCGGCCAATAGAATTCCAATTTACCATAGTAAATATGTGTGCGCCCCACTGACTGGACATCTCCATCCGGCTGGCCCACCCCTACATCCGGGGTCTGCAAGCAAGTTCCTCCGGGAGCAGCAGGGTCAATCCAAGCCCACAACAAAAGGGCTCCCTCCACCCAACCAGGCCCCTACAGTTTCAAAATACATGATGCAAGAACTGATAAAACTAAAAAGAATAATAGAAAAATCTAACTTATACTTAGAGATTTCAGCAACCATCTGACAATAAAACAACTGGGCAGAAAATTCTTGAACATGCTAAGCCAACTGAAACTTAAAGAACTATTAACCAACATAAGCTAATTGAAATTATAGAACATTCTATCCACAACAGAATACATACTCTTTGTTTTTTTTTTTTTAGATTTCACATTTATTTATAATAAAAATAAACAGACTTCTGGGGGCCTAGTGTCTTTTTTTGTTTGTTTTTTATTTATTTATTTATTTTTTCAGCATAACATTATTCATTGTTTTTGCACAACACCCAGTGCTCCATGCAATACGTGCCCTCCCTATTACCCACCACCTGGTTCCCCCAACCTCCCACCCCCGCCCCTTCAAAACCCTCAGGTTGTTTTTCAGAGTCCATAGTCTCTTACAGAATACATACTCTTTTTAAGTGCTCAAAGAACACTAACCATATTTGGCCCCAAACAAGTCCAAATAAATTAAAACATATTCAATAGTACAAAGTATGTTCTAGGGTCACAACAGAAATAAAGTAGAAATTAACAAGGGAAAATATCAGGAAAGCATGCAAATATTTGATAACTAAATAATATAGTTCTATATAACCCATTTGTCAAAGGGAAAAAAAGACACTGAAAAGTGTTGTAAACTAAATTAAAATAAAAATACAATCTATCAGCAATTGTGGGATACTTCTAAGACAGTGCTTAAAAGGAAGTTATGGCTCTAAATACTTACATTAGAAAATAAGAAAGGTTTCAAGATAAAGACATAGTTTCCACTTTAAAAAATATGAGGAAGAGCAAATTAAACCCAAATCAGAATGTAAGCAGAAAGAAGAAAGGAAAACAAAAAACTAATGAAGAAAATTAATGAAGCCAAAAACATTATTTGAAAAGGAGAAATCAAAGTTCAAACTCATCAAATTGTACACAATAAGCATGTGCCACTCTTTGTATATCAATTATACCTCACTAAAGCTGTTTTTTTTAAAGAAGGGGAGACAAAACTCTAGCCAAAATGATCAAGATAAAAAGAAAAAAAACACTAATTACTACTATTAGGAATGTAAAGAGGACATAGTGATAAATTACAGATATTAAAGTTATAAGAAGGGAATATTATAACAATTTCATTGCAATAAATCTTACAGCTCAGAGGAATGAATAAATGACTTGAAAGAAACTACCAAAGCTTACTCAAGAAAAAAATACGTAATTTGGATGGCTTCGTATTTATTGTATTTATAATTGTATATTTATATTTATTTTTGTATTTATAATTGTAAACCTTTCTGCATAAAAAACACCAAGCTCAGGTAGCTTCATCTGAATTCTAAACATTTAAGGATAAAACAATATCAATTCCATGAAAAATTTCCAGAATATTGAAGAGATAGGAAAAACTTCCTAGTTCATTCAATAAGGAAAGCCTTACTCTGAAACCAAAGACAGAGAGATAATACAAGAGAAGAAAACTAAGAGTAGTATCTCTCACAAACATAAATGCAAAAATTCTACAAAAACATTTGGCAAGTCAAATCCAAAAGAAAAATATATCATGATCAAGCATAGTTTATCCCAGTAATACAGGTTAGTGTAACATTTAAATATAAATTAATATAATGCATCATTAACAAATTACAAAAATAAAGCAAATTTTAAAAGAAAAGAAAGGTGTACTGTGAAAAATATAAAATATTAATGAGAGAAGTTTTAAAAAACTAAAATAAATAGTGGCATATACTGTATTCATTAGACTATGCAATATTGTTGCGATAACAAGACTCCACAAACTGACCTATGGACTTAGTGTTATCACAATAAAAATTCAGTAGATGATATTCTAGACATTGATAAATTGGTTTTGAAATGCATATGGGAATTAAGGAGACCTAGAATAACCAAAAAACCTTGAAAAAGAAAGTTGAAGTCTTACAGTGCCTTAGACAGTGAGGTATTAACATGAATATGGACAAATAGATCAATGGAAGAGAATAGATCCAAAAATAGACATAGGCATATGTATGGACAACTTATTTTTAGCAAATGTGTAAAGACAGTCTTTTCAACAAATGGTGCTGGAGCATTTGGATACCCTATGCTGAAAAAAAAAATTAAAACCTCAAGCATTTAGAGGGGAGGGAGGAAGGGGGGTGAGTTAACCCAGTGATTGGTATTAAGGAAGACACAGTATTGCATGGAACACTGGGTATTTTATGCAAACAATGAATATTTTGATGGAACACTACATCAAAAACTAATAAGGTACTGTATGGTGACTAACAGAACATAATAAAAATACATACATACATACATACATACATACATACATACCTCAAACAAAACCAAACCCAAAACTTGAAATCACAACTTACAACATAGAGAAAAAGTAACTCAAAGGGAATCATATACCTAAAATTAGAATGTAAACTATAAGTCTCTACAACACCCAACAAAACAGGAGAAAACCTTTGTGAACTTGGGTTAGGTAAAGATTTCTTTTTTTTTTTAAGATTTTATTTATTTATTTGACAGAGCCAGAGAGAGAGGGAGATCACAAGTAGGCAGAGAGGCAGGCAGAGAGAGAGGGGAAAGCAGGCTCCCTGCAAGCAGAAAGCCGGAAGCAGGCCTTGATCCCAGGACCCTGGGATCATGACCTGAGCCGAAGGCAGAGGCTTTAACCTGCTGAGCCATCCAGGAGCCCCTAGGTAAAGATTTCTTAAATAAAAAAAGCAAAGTAGTATCTGTAAAAGAACAATTTGAAAAACAGTACTTCAAATTTTTAAAACTTCCGCTCTGAAAAAGATACTTTACAGAATGAGAAAACAAACTGCATACTGGGAGAAAAGCTTTGCAAAACATTTATCTGATAAAAGACTTGTACTCACAATACATAACAATTTTTCAAAACTCAGTAACAAGCAAACAAACAACCCAATATAAAATAGACAAAGGTTTTGAGCAAGCACTTTGCCATAAAAGATATGCTGACGGCAAATCAACACATGAAAAGATGTTCAATATCACTAATTACTAGCAAAATGCAAATTAATAACAGAATATACCATTACACACACCTATTAAAACTGCTAAAATTAATAATACCTGTTATACTAAGTGTAGGAGAGGTTGTGGAAAAATTTGAACATACACACTACTGGTGGAAATGTAAAATGCAAAAATGTGGAATAGTACAACCTGACAGTTGTCTTTTCAACAAATGGTGCTGGAACATTTGGATACCCAAACTGACAGATTCTTAAGAAGTTAAGAAAACTGACAGATTCTTAAGAAGTTAATCATACATTCATCCTGTGACCTAGCCACTCCCATCCTAGGAAATTAACCACAAGTAAAACTATTTGTCTATAAAAACTTTTAGCCAAATATTCTCAGAAGCACTACTGGAATAGAAAAATCTGAAAATAATGCAAGTAAAAACACCCAAACAAAATGTGGTATATTACACAATGGCTTACTACTTAGCAGTAAAAAAGGAATGTGCTATTGAAATAAGACTGTAGATGCATCTCAAAAATCATCATATTGGTGAAAAACCCAGACCAAAAACACATTCCACTTGTTAACAAATAGTAAAAACTGCAAACTGATCTATAGCGATAGAAAGCTGATAAGTAGTTGCAGATGGAGAAGACGATTACAAAGACGAACAATGCAAGTGTATTCCTTGCTTTGATTGTGCTGGTTTTTCAGATGCATACATGTGTCAAAACTTAGCAAATCGCAGGCTTTAACTAAACGAAGCTTATTGTATGTCAACTATCCTTCAATAAAGCGGCTTAAAATAACCTAAATAGTGGTTATTTTAGTTTTGATTAGTTTATTCTCTCCAATTTTCATAATAAAAAGCTTAACATGTCATTATTCTAAAATTCACTATTTACAGCATTACAGTAGTGTTTTATATGGAGAAAGCTTCCTGCTCTAATTACATCCATCACGCCCAAGCCTCTATCTGCTCAGCATGAGGTCCAGACCGATTTCCTTCTCTCCCTTCCCAAACTTGGTACCACCAGAGGGAGGCGCTCCATGCCCATTTAACCTCTTTACCTTCAACCTTCTCAGTCAAGTCCATTATTCCCGGAGTACCCAATTTGGACAGTCCTGACATTCCCGCCATTATCCAAGGGTCTTTCAGAAGCTGTTCTTGTGCCTTTTTTTTTTTTTTTTCCATTCAGCTAGTGATTGGACCAAAACCATGCAAGGGGCGGAGTGCTCTTCAGCCTGAGCCTGTGCAGTGTACTTCCGGGCCATTTTCTAATACCAGAAGCCCCAGAGCAAGAAGAATGAGTTGGTGGTCTAGACAAAAGCAATATATCTGGCTTGAGGAGGAAAGTGCCAGGAGTAGATGTCCATGGTTTAGAACAGCTTAAGCATAAGGTTCCTCTTTAAAAAGTGCCTCAGGCAAGCTATGTGCAATGGTCTTTTTCACCTCTGAGTATCAGAGTCCTCTATGCAGGTACTGTCCTAAAAAGAATACCCCTTTCATTCAGACCTGCCAGTGGACTGCCCGCGGGACCATAAACAGTCCAGTAATCTATTCAGGAGGCAGATCTCCGTTGCAGGGTCTGAAAGTACCAAGAAAAAAGGTACAGCCCCTCCCAGAGGCTGGAATGTCAGTTGAGGTGGGGCGGTGGTGGTAAAATGGAAGCAAACGAGGGATTTCCTCAGGAGGCATCTGGCACTTCAAGTGGTTTACAGTCAGGCTGAGTCCTTTCCCAACATTTTGTGTGGACCCTCAGAAGCTGCATCCCTGAGCGTCGAGGGTCCACCCACAGGCATCTCCAGCAGTCTTCCTCTTCTTCCTTCCAACAGTGTCCGGAGATAAATGGTGAAAACCTAGTCCTTCTTCAGCTTGCTACACATAGTTTCAGTTTTTATGTTTAACTCTCCAGTTTTGGGATGCTTGGGTGGCTCAGTCGTTAAGCGGCTACCTTCGCCTCAGGTCATGATCTCAGGGTCCTGGGATCCAGTCCCACACCCGGCTCCTTGCTCAGTGGAGAGCCTGCTGCCACTCTCCCTGCTTGTGCGATCTCTCTCTGAGAAATTAAAAAAAAAATTTTTTTTTAAAGTTTTCAGTTTTAAGTCATTATGGTGAGTCTCTTCTGCAGAAGCCAGGTGGGGAGGCAAAGAACCACTACTTCTATGTCTTCACCCACTGCATTTGTATAGCAATTACTGTATGTAAACACGCTGGGTCTAACAGACTTACATACCCAGTTTTCCTCGTCCAAAATATGTGTATAATACCAAATAAGTAAATATGTATAAGATAATGATTCTTAAAGAGAAATAGCCAGGCAATACTAACCTCAAAATAAATTATTTTAATAAAAGGGAAGAGATTATGCTGAGTGAAATAAGTCAAGCAGAGCCAATTATCATATGCTTTCACTTATTTGTGTAGCATTAGAAATGACGTGGAAGACATGGGGAGATGGAGAGGAGAAGTGAGTTGGGGGAAATTGGAGAGGGAGACAAACCATGAGAGACTGTGGACTCTGAGGAACTAACTGAGGGTTTTGGAGGGGAGGGGGGATGGGAGGTTGCGTGAGCATGGTGGTGGGTATTATGGAGGGCACCTACTGAATGGAGCACTGGGTGTGGTGCATAAACAATGAATTCCAGAACACTGAAAAGAAATTTTAAAAAATAAATAATGTTTTTTAAAGGGGAAAAGAAGACTTCCCTCCTGTTCTATTTTCTGGAAGGTTTTGTGTAAAATTGGTGCTATTTTCTGGCCTAGAGATACCTTTTTTGTGGGTTTTAAATTACAAATTCAATTTATTTAATGGTTTAGACCTATTGAGTTCATCTCTCTCACTTTAGCTGAATTTTGGTAGTTTTTGATTTTTGAAGAAGTGGTCAATTTCTTCTAACTTGTTGAATTTATGAGTTTAAATTGTCAGTCTTCCCTTTTTTATCTTTTTAAAAATTTTTTTTATTAACAGGTAATGTATTATTAGCCCCAGGGGTATAGGTCTGTGAATCACCAGGTTTACACACTTCACAGCACTCACCATAGCACATACCTTCCCCAATGTCCATAACCCAACCACGCTCTCCCTTCCCCCTACCTGCCCTCCCCCACCCCGGCAACCCTCAGTTTGTTTTGTGAGATTAAGAGTCTCTTATGGTTTGTCTCCCTACCAATCCCATCTTGTTTCATTCATACCTTTCCTTCCCCCCATACCCCCCATGTTGCGTCCAAACTTCCTCATATCAGGGAAATCATATGATAATTGTCTTTCTCTGATTGACTTATTTCGCTAAGCATAATACCCTCTAGTTCCATCCACATCATCGCAAATGGCAAGATTTCATTTCTTTTGATGGCTGCATAGTATTCCATTGTATATTTATATACCACATCTTCTTTATCCATTCATCTGTTGATGGACATCTAGGTTCTGTCCATAGTTTGGCTATTGTGGACATTGCTGCTATAAACCTTCAGGTGCACGTGCCCCTTTGGATCACTACATTTGTATCTTTAGGGTAAATACCCAGTAGTGTGATTGCTGGGTCGTAGGGTAGCTCTATTTTCAACTTTCTGAGGAACCTCCATGCTGTTTTCCAGAGTGGCTACACCAGCTTTCATTCCCACCAAAAGTGTAGGAGGGTTCCATTTTCTCTGCATCCTCGCCAGCATCCATCATTTCCTGACTTGTTAATTTTAGCCATTCTGACTGGTGTGAGGTGGTATCTCGTTGTGGTTTTGATTTGTATTTCCCTGATGCCGAGTGATGTGGAGCACTTTTTCATGTGTCTGTTGGCCATCTGGATGTATTTTTTGCAGAAATGTCTGTTCATGTCCTCTGCTCATTCTTTGATTGGATTATTTGTTCATTGGGGGTTGAGTTTGATAAGTTCTTTATAGATTTTAGATACTAGCCCTTTATCTGATATGTCAGTCGTCTTTTGGTTTTGTTAACTGTTTCCTTTCTCTGCAGAAGCTTTTGATCTTGATGAAATCCCAATAGTTCATTTTTGCCCTTGCTTCCCTTGCCTTTGGCGATGTTCCTAGGAAGAAGTTGCTGCGACTGAGGTCAAAGAGGTTGCTGCCTGTGTTTTCCTCAAGGATTTTGATGGATTACTTTCTCACATTGAGGTCCTTCGTCCATTTTGAGTCTGTTTTCGTATGTGGTGTAAGGAAATGGTCCAGTTTCATTTTTCTGCATGTGGCTGTCCAATTTTCCCAGCACCATTTGTTGAACAGACTGTCTTTTTTCCTTTGGGCATTCTTTCCTGCTTTGTGGAAGATTAGTTGACCATAGAGTTGAGGGTCTATTTCTGGGCTCTCTATTCTGTTCCACTGATCTATGTGTCTGTTTTTGTGCCAGTACCATGCTATCTTGATGATGACAGCTTTGTAATAGAGCTTGAAGTCCGGAATTGTGATGCCACCCACTTTGGCCTTCTTTTTCAATATTCCTTTGGCTATTTGAGGTCTTTTCTGGTTCCATATAAATTTGCGGATTATTTGTTCCATTTCTTTGAAAAAAATGGATGGGATTTTGATAGGGATTGCATTAAATGTGTAGATTGCTTTAGGTAGCATGGATATTTTCACAATATTTATTCTTAAAATCCAGGAGCATGGAACATTTTTCCATTTCTTTGTGTCTTCCTCAATTTCTTTCATGAGTACTTTATAGTTTTCTGCATATAGATTCTTAGCCTCTTTGGTGAGGTTTATTCCTAGGTATCTTATAGTTTTGGGTGCAATTGTAAATGGGATTGACTCCTTAATTTCTCTTTCTTCTGTCTTATTGTAGGTGTATAGAAATGCAACTGATTTCTGTGCCTTGATTTTATATCCTGATACTTTACTGAATTCCTGTACAAGTTCTAGCTGTTTTGGAGTGGAGTATTTTGGGTTTTCCACATAAAGTATCATATCATCTACAAAGAGTGAGAGTTTGACTTCTTCTTTGCCGATTCAGATGCCTTTTATTTGTTTTTGTTGTCTGATTGCTGAGGCTAGGACTTCTAGTACTATGTTGAATAGCAGTGGTGATAATGGACATCCCTGCCATGTTCCTGACTTTAGCAGAAAAGCTCTCAGTTTTTCCCCATGGAGAATGATATTTGCTGTGAGTTTTTCACAGATGGCTTTGATGATATTGATGTATGTACCCTCTGTCCCTACACTTCGAAGAGTTTTGATCAAGAAAGGACTTTGTCAAATGCTTTTGCAGTGTCTATTGAGAGT
The DNA here is from genome assembly GCF_922984935.1 of Meles meles. NCBI lineage: Eukaryota > Metazoa > Chordata > Mammalia > Carnivora > Mustelidae > Meles > Meles meles. Next base: position 44,910,735 of record NC_060087.1, on the reverse strand, counting down.
ATCATATGGTTCTTGTTCTTTCTTTTATTAATGTATTGTATCACATTGATTGATTTGCGGATGTTGAACCAACCTTGCAGACCTGGGATAAATCCCACTTGGTCGTGGTGAATAATTTTTTTAATGTACTGTTGGATCCTATTGGCGAGAATTTTGGTGAGAATTTTTTGCATCTGTGTTCATCAAAGATATTGGTCTGTAATTCTCTTTTTTGATGGAATCTTTGTCTGGTTTTGGGACCAAGGTAATGCTGGCCTCATAAAATGAGTTTGGAAGTTTTCCTTCCATTTCTATTTTTTGGTACAGTTTCAGAAGAATAGGAATTAATTCTTCTTTAAATGTTTGGTAGAATTCCCCTGGGAAGCTGTCTGGCCCTGGGCTCTTGTTTGTTGGGAGATTTTTGAGGACTACTTCAATCTCCTTACTGGTTATGGGTCCGTTCAAGTTTTCTACTTCTTCCTTGTTCGGTTGTGGTAGTTTATATGTCTCTAGGAATGCATCCATTTCTTCCAGATTGTCAAATTTGCTGGCGTATAGTTGCTCATAATATATTCTTATAATTGTTTGTATTTCTTGGGTTTGGTTGTGCTCTCTCCTTTTTCATTCATGATTTTATTTATTTGGGTCCTTTCTCTTTTCTTTTTGATGAGTCTGACCAGGGGTTTGTCCATCTTATTAATTCTTTCAAAAAACCACCTCCTGGTTTCATTGATTTGTTCTATTTCTTTTTTGGTTTCTATTTCATTGATTTCTACTCTGATCTTTATTATTTCTTGTCTCCTGCTGGATTTAGGCTTTCTTTGTTGTTCTTTCTCCAGCTCCTTTAGGTGTAGGGTTAAGTTGTTTATTTGAGACCTTTCTTGTTTCTTGAGAAAGGCTTGCATTGCTATACATTTTCCTTTCAGGACTGCCTTTGCTGTGTCCCACAGATTTTGAACCATTGTGTTTTCATTATCATTTATTTCCATGAACTTTTTAAATTCTTCTTTAATTTCCTGGTTGACCCATTCATTCTTTAGAAGGATGCTGTTTAGTCTCCATGTATTTGGTTTCTTTCCAAATTTCCTCTTGTGACTGAGTTCTAGTATCAAAGCACTGTGGTCTCAAAATATGCAGGGAATGATCCCAATCTTTTGATAGCAGTTGAGACCTGATTTGTGACCAAAGATGTGATCTATTCTGGAGAATGTTTCATGTTCCCTAAAGAAGAATGTGTATTCTGTTGCTTTGGGATGGAATGTGCAGAATATATCTGTGATTTCCATCTGGTCCACTGTGTCATTTAAGGCCTTTATTTCCTTGTTGAACTTTTGCTGGGATGATCTGTCCATTTCAGTGAGGGGAGTGTTAAAGTCCCCTACTATTATTGCATTATTGTCAATGTGTTTCTTTGATTTTGTTATTAAGTGGTTCATATAGTTGGCTGCTCCCATGTTAGGGGCATAGATATTTAAAATAGTTACATCCTCTTGTTGGACAGACCCCTTGAGTATATAGTGTCCTTCCTCACCTCTTATTATAGTCTTTGGCTAAGATCTAATTGATCTGATATAAGGATTGCCACCCCACTTTCTTTTGATGTCCATTAGCATGGTAAATTGTTTTTCACCCCTTCACTTTAAATCTGGAGGTGTCTTTGGATCTAAAATGGGTTTCTTGTAGGCAGCATATTGATGGGTTTTGTTTTTTTATCCATTCTGATACCCTGTGTCTTTTGTTTGGGGCATTTAGCCCATTTACATTCAGGGTAACTATTGAGAGATATGAATTTAGTGCCATTGTATTGCCTGTTAGGTGACTGTTACTGTATATTGTCTCTGTTCCTTTCTGATCTACTACTCTTAGGGTCTTTCTTTGCTTAGAGGACCCCTTTCAATATCTCCTGTAGAGCTCGTTTGGTGTTTGCAAATTCTTTCAGTTTTTGTTTGTCCTGGATGCTTTTTATCTCTCCTTCTATTTTCAATGATAACCTAGCTGGATATAGTATTCATGGCTGCGTGTTTCTCTCGTTTAGTGCTCTGAATATATCATTCCAGTCCTTTCTGGCCTGCCAGGTCTCTGTGGATAAGTCTGCTGCCAATCTAATATTTTTACCATTATATGTTATAAACTTCTTTTCCCAGGCTGCTTTCAGGATTTTCTCTTTGTCACTAAGACTTGTTAATTTTACTATTAGATGACAGCGTGTGGACCTATTCTTATTGATTTTGAGGGGGTTCTCTGCACCTCCGGTATTTTGATGCTTGTTCCCTTTGCCATATTAGGGAAATTCTCTACAATAATTTGCTCCAATATACCTTCTGCCACCCCCCTTTCTTCTTCTTCTGGAATCCCAATTATTCTAATGTTGTTTCATCTTATGGTATCACTTATCTCTCAAATTCTCCCTTCGTGGTCCAGTATTTGTTTGTCTCTCTTTTGCTCAGTTTCTTTATTCTCTGTCATTTGGTCTTCTATATCACTAATTCTCTCTTCTGCCTCATTTATCGTAGCAGTAAGAGCCTCCATTTTTTATTGCACCTCATTAATAGCTTTTTTTATTTCAGCTTGGTTAGATTTTTGTTCTTTTATTTCTCTGGAAAGGGCTTTTATTTCTCCAGACAGGATTTCTCTAGCATCTTCCATGCCTTTTTTGAGCCCAGCTAGCATCTTGAGAATCATCATTCTGAACTCTAGATCTGACATATTACCAATGTCCGTATTGATTAGGTCCCTAGCCTTCAGTACTGCCTCTTGTTCTTTGTGTGTGTGTGTGTGTGGTGAGTTTTTCTGCCTTGTCATTTTGTCCAGATAAGAATATATGAAGGAGAGAATAAAGTAGTAAAAGGGTGGCAAAGACCCCAGTAAAATGTTCTTTAACCAAATCAGAAGAAACCCCAAATTGTGGGGGGAAGAAAGGTGGTAAAATGAAGTTCAGAAAAAAAGAAAATTCAAAAAAGAAAAAGAAAAAATAGAAGGAAAAAAAAGAAAAAGAAAAGAAAATATATATATTAGACTGGTGAATAGAACACAGCTACCAGTGGGTTAAAGCCTCTGCCTTCGGCTCAGGTCAGGATCCCACAGTCCTGGGATCGAGCCCTGCATTGGGCTCTCTGCTCAGTGGGGAGCCTGCTTCCTCCTCTCTCTGCCTGCCACTCTGCCTACTTGTGATCTCTGTCTGTCAAATAAATAAATAAAATCTAAAAAAAAAAAAAAACAGAGCTACCCACTTTATTTTGGGAGTATTTTGGTCTCCTAGAATAAACTACCTCTAGGGCGCCTGGGTGGCTCAGTGGGTTAACCCTCTGCCTTTGGCTCAGGTCATGATCTCAGGATCCTGGGATCGAGGCCTGCATCAGACTCTCTGCTCAGTGGGAAGACTGCTTCCCCCTCTCCCTGCCTGCCTTTCTGCCTACTTGTGACCTCTCTCTCTGTCAAATAAATAAATAAAATCTTAAGGAAAAAAAGAAGAAACTACCTCCCAAAATTTTAAATAAAACACACACACACACACACACACATATATATATACATACACACAGAAAATAAGGGTAAACACAATGAAGGGGTGGAATATGACTATAAAGAGGCAAATTTTTAAAAAATTCTAAAAAGGGAATTGAAAAGTTAGTTGGGAAAAGAAAGAAAAAGAAAGTGGAGAGAATTTGCTCAGGCTGGAGACTAGAACAAAGCCATGTGCTAGATTTAGGGCATATTTTGACCTGTTAGAAGTTGTATCCCAAATTTTCTTTGAAGAAAAAACCCATGTGTATACAAAAATAAAGTTAGATACAATGAAGGATAAAATATGACTATAATAATGAAGTTTCAAAAAGATTTTTTATGAAAGGTATTGTTAAGATAAACTAGTTAAAAATGTTGAAAGAGGAAAGAGTAAAAGTTTATAAAATTAGAATAAGAAAAAAAATAAAATTAAAAAAAACTAATTAACTTTGCAAGACTAAAGAATCTTGGGGAGAAAGCCATGAATTCCATGCTTTGCTTTCTCCTCCTCTGTAATTCCGCTGTTCTCCTTGATAAGTGAACTTAGTCTTGGCTGGATTTCTTGCTGATCTTCTGGGGGAGAGGCCTGTTGTAGTGATTCTCAAGTGTCTTTGCCTGAGGTGGAATGGCACCACGCTTGCCAGGGGCCTGGCTAAGTAATCTGCTCGGGTTTGCTTTCGGGAGCTTTTTTTCCCCTGAACGCTTTCTGTAGTGTTCCAGAGGACGGGAATGAAAATGGTGGCCTCCCAATCTCCAGCGGAGAATGGGAAGAGCTCAGAGCCCCACTCCTCAGTGCACCCTCAGAGAAAAGTGCTCAATCACTCCCATCTCCCTGGCCTCCAGCCACACTCCAAGTTCACCCAGCCTGTGACCAAGCATCTCTGTCTCTGGCACATAGCCCCACCTAGAGTCTCCAAATCCAGCAGATCCCTGCCACTCTTCCAGGGGGCTGTCCCTGGATCTGTCACTTGTGGGGTCCCTGCTCAAAGAGCAGTGTCCTGACTGTTCCATGGATCACAGTTTAAGGTAACCCCGAGTTGAGAGCTCACTCCTCAGCTCCGTCTCTGTAGCTGGCTGCCCCACTCTGATACCTGTGAGCTCTGCCACACTCAGACACCTCCAATCCTTCTGTGACCTCGTGGGACCTGAGACCACGCTGTCCCCTCATGGGATCCACCCTGGCTTAGCCTCTGGAGTGATGTCCCTCAGTGGAGCAGACTTTTAAAAGTTCTGATTTTGCTCCATTTCTCCACTGCTTGCTGGGAGCCAGCCCCTCCCCCAGCAGTCTATCTTCCCATCGCTTTGGATTCACTTTTCCACAGGTCCTACCTTTCAGAAACTGGTTGATTTTCTGTTTCTAGAATTGTTGCTCTTCTTCTCTTCGACCTCCTGTTGGACTTGTAGGTGTTCAGAATGGTTTGATAAACTATCTAGCTGATCTCCAGCTACCTGATGTCATCTCAGCATGCTACTCCTCCACCACCTTGACTCCTCCCCACTCAGTCTTACCTTTTTATCATTTTTTTGATAGTTTCAGGATCTGTTGTGAGTGCCCTATTTCTTTCAGATATTGGTAGGTTTTGTCTTCTTTCTATACTTGTCAGTCTTGCTATTAATTTTATTGTTTTCTGAAGAAACATCTTTTTTCTATGTTTTTCTTATTTTCATTGCATTTATTTCTGCTCATTTATTTGTTATTCCCTGCCTTCTGCTTACTTTCAGGTTATTTTGTACCTTTTTTTTTTTGAGGTACAAACAAATTACTGTCTTGAAATCTTTCATTTTCTCTTCCTAATGCAAGCATGTAGAGCGTTAAATTTTATTCTCAGCATTGTTTTAATTGCATTCCACAAATTTAGGTTTGTCCTTTTTCTTCATGTTCATTTAGTTATGTATATTGTTTTTATTTTCTGTGAGATTTCTTCCTTGATTCATGGGCTATTTTGAGATGTGTTGTTCAATTTCCAAGTGCTTGGAGATTTTTCTATTGTATTTCAGTTATTGACTTCTACTTTGATTCCATTATAGTCACAGAATAGACTCACTATTATTCAATTTTTAAAGAAATGTGTTGAGATTTGTTTGATGACTTGAGATATGTTCTATCTTTGTGGAAGTTCCACTGAGAAACCTACTTTGTCTGATATTAGTATAATCATATTGCTATTTTGGTTAATACTTTTATTATATATGTATTTTTCTTTTTTTTAACTTTCAGTTTACCTAATTTGTTTTATTTGATATCAATGTCCTATGGATTGTGTCTTTTTATTTTTTTTTAAATTTTTAAAAGATGGTATTTATTTATTTGACAGAGAGAGAGAACACAAGTAGGCAGAGAGGCAGGCAGAGAGAGAGGAGGAAGCAGGCTCCCTGCTGAGCAGAGAGCCCGATGCAGGGCTCAATCCCAGGACCCTGAGACCATAACCTGAGTGGAAGGCAGAGGCTTAACCCACTGAGCCACCCAGGCATCCCAAGGGGTTGTGTCTTTTTAGCTACTCTGCCAATCTTTGTCTTATATTGGCTGTATTTGACCATTTACATTTATGTTAAATGCTAGGGCTTAAATATTCCATGCTATTACTTGTTTTTTGTTAGGGCTTAAACATTGCATGTTATTACTTGTTTTTTTTGTTTATTCCCTTTGTTTCTATTTTTTCAGTTCTTTTATCTTGTCTTCTTATGCATGACATTTTATTATGTTGCTTCTCATAATATTCTTACTATTTACACTTATTGCCATATGCACACATAACTTATCATGGCCTACTAGTATTGATATTTTATTACTTCAAGTGAAGTGTCATAACTTAAATCATTATGTTGTTTTAACCCTCCCCACTTTTTAAATATAATTGTGCTAAGTATTTGTTCACATACATTAAGCATCACATTAGATGGTGTTATCACTTTTGCTTCAACCACAAAATATGATTAAAGACATTCATGAAATAAAGTATGGTATATTATGCTTATTTCTACTTTTACACATTCTATATGTCCTGGTTTGTTGTTAATTATTTTCTTTCTGTTTGGAGAGGTTCCTTTAGCTAGTGTTCAAAGGTAGGTCTGGTAAGGAAAGAAAGTTTCTTAATTTTCCTTTGAGAATTTCTTCATTATTCCTGAAGGGTAGTTTCAATGGATCAACTATTCTTTTCTCTCAGTATTTGAAAATGTTATGCCCCTTTCTTCTGGTCTCCGTGGTTTCCTATAGGAAATCCACCATCATTTGAATTGTTGTTACTTTATAGAAAATGTGTTACCTATGGTTATTTTTAATATTTTTGTCTTTTTTCAGAAGATTACTTATGGTGTTTCTTGATGTGAATTTTTTTTAGTTTATCTTATTTGGGGTTCACTCAACTTCTTGGATCTGTAGGTTTATGTATTTCACTAAATTTAGAATGTCTTCAGCCATTATTTCTTCAAATACTTCTTCAGGCCTATTGTTTCTCTTCTATAATTCCAATGATAAAAATGTTAGATCTTTCTTTATTGTCACACAGATCCCTGAAACTGTTGATTTTCAGTATACATTCTCATCAAAAAGAATGGTGATGGCTCAAGAATCCTACAGATTGGGGCACCTGAGTGGCTCAGTCAGTTAAGCATCTGCCTTTGGCTCAGGTCACAATCCTAGGGTTCTGGTATCAAGCCCCATATTGGGCTCTCTGCTCAGCAGGAAGCCTGCTTCTCCCCTTTGTCTGCCTCCAGCTCTGCCTACTTGTGCTCTATCAAATAAATGAATAAAATCTTAAAAAAAGAATCCTACAAATTATTTCATTTATTGATAATAATTTTTGTTATTTTAACAATTTGGAAGATATATGATGTAAAATTCAAGCAATACAGAAAAGTAAAAGGAACACAACAATTACTCCAAAACCTCCCGGTGAGAAGTAGCCAGTAATAACATTTTGTAATTTGCATTTCCTTTTCCATATCTATCTGTGCATACTGACCTACAGAAGAATGAAGAAAGAACATTTTTTAAATTAACAGCAAAGTATAAATGCTGTCTTAAAAATAATTATTCATTTTAAGTGTGTGCAACACAAACATGACTACAATTTCAAATTCAAATTTTGAATTACAAATTCAAACAGTGAAAAGAATGAAAAGAATATAAGACCTTGTTTTCTACCTTGTCCCTTATTAAAACCTATCTCTTGGTATCTTTGTTTAATCCATTTTTGTACTTCCTTCTCCTTATATTTCAAGCATTTGCAAGGATCTGCAAACACAAATTCCTTTAAAACATTCTTTTTTAAAAAATATTTTATTCATTCATTTGAGAGAAAGGGAGATGAGAGAGCACAAGCAGGGGAAGAGGCAGAAGCAGGTTCCTTGGGGTGCTGGGAGCCCAACATGGAGCTAGTTCCAGGGACCTGGAGATTCTGACCTGAGCTGAAGGCAGATGCCCAACCATCTGAGCCACCCAGGTGCCCCTAAAACATTCTTATTTGACAGAGATAATAACATACTTAAACACAATTTTTTTTTCTTAATGATCTATCTTTCTGATCCTCTCCTATTAATAAAACCCTGTGAGCTCTTAAGTCGTTTCTGAACTTGCTCTTCCCTTCCCATTCTTCTTGGAGAAATAGACTACCATTCAAAACATGCTTTTCTATTAATATCATAGTTTTTACATTTAACTATAAAGATACTTGTGGATGTAGTCCATTCTATTTAATTGCTGTATAGTTTTCATTTTGTAAAACATACATAGAACAGTTTATTTAACCACATTTCTTCTGAAGGCTTATTTTGACCTAGGTTACCATTAAAAGCAGAGCCTGAAACAAGAGAGTCTGTGTATGTGTGTGTATGTAGTAGTAGTAGTAGTAGTAGTAGTAGTAGTAGTAGTAGTAGCAGCAGCAGCAGCAGCAGCAGTTTATTTCAGAAGTAATTATGAGGAAAAAGAATGGGGGACAAATGAGAACACATATCCAGAATGGAATTCAAGCACCAGATGGGCATTTGAATTTTTATTATGTTATTCCACTTTCATTTTTTTTTACTTCAATCAGTACTACCAATCTCCAGTATATCTGTTCTATTTCTCATTCTCACCAACTGAAAGTATTCTTATTGCTCATCATGCTCACCATCAAATGAATTATCAGACTTTCAATATTTTTCCTGTCATGTGCATATAAAATGTGGAATCCAAGGGTGGTTTCATTTAGCAATCCCATGATTTGTAACTAAGGGGATTGAACAATTTATCATATGTTCTTTTTTTATTATGTTCAATTAGCCAACATATATTACATTAGTTTTTGATGTAGTGATCAATGATTCATTAGTTGCATATAACACCCAGTGCTCATCATCACACATGCCCTCCTTAATATCCATCAGCCAGGAGTGCCTGGGTGGCTAAGTTGTTAAGCATTTGCCTTTGGCTTAGGTCATGTTCCCGGGGTCCTGGGATCGAGTCCCACATCAGGCTCCCTGCTCAATGGGAAGCCAGCTTCTCCCTTTCCCATTCCCCTGCTTGTGTTTCTTCTCTCGTTCTGTCTCTCTCTGTCAAATAAATAAATAAAATCTTCAGAAAAATACCCATCACCCAGTTACCCCATCCCCCCAAACCCCTTCCTTTCTATAACCCTAAGTTTGTTTCCATAGTCTCTCCTGGTTTTTCTCCCTTCCCAGTTTCTTCTCTCATGTTTTGTCGCCCTCTCTAATTTCTTCCCATTCAGTTTTCCTTCCCTTCCACTGTGGTCCTCCTCACCATTCCATATATTCCACATATAAGCGAAACCATATGTAATTGTATTTCTCTGCTTGACTTATTTCACTTAGCATAATTCCTTCCAGTTCCATCCATGTTGATACAAATGGTGGGTGTTCATCCTTTCTAATGGCTGAGTAATATTCAATTGTATATACGAACCACATCTTCCTTATCCATTCATCTGTTGAAGGGCATCTCAGCTCCTTCCATGGTTAGGCTATTATAGACATTGCTGCTATGAACATTGGGATGTATAAGCCCCTTCTTTTCACTACATCTGTATCTTTGAGGTAAATACCTAGTAGTGCAATTGCTGGATCATAGGGTAGCTCTATTTTTAACTTCTTGAGGAACCTCCATACTGTTTTCCAGAATGGCTATACCAGCTTGCATTCCCACTAACAGTGTAAGAGGGTTCCCTTTTCTCCACATCCTTGCCAAAACTTGTTTCCTTTCTTGTTAATTTTTGCCATTCTAACTGGTATAAGGAGGTATCTCATTGTGGTTTTGATTTGTATTTCCCTGATGGCTAGTGATGTGGAGCATTTTTTCATGTGTCTGTTTTTCATTTATATATTTTCTTTGGAGAAGTGTCTGTTCATGTCTTCTGCCCATTTATTTACTGGATTATTTGTTTTTTTGGGTGTTCTTTGACTATTTAGATTTTCTTTTCTCTGAGTTTCTTGTTCCTATCATTTGCCCATTGTGAACTTAGAATATTATCTTTTGCCTAATTTATGTATGGTAGTTTATTATATATACAGAATACCTAATGTCATTTGGTTATATGCAAATATCTTCTTCTGGGATTTGGTTTAAATTACACCTGGCATTACAGGGGCAGTGGCAACTAGTACTTGGGAAATATACCCTCTGACCTCAGGTTACTGGAGATTATATATTTACTCAAATTTTTATCAGCTTCATGTTCTTGGGAAGTCATGTGTCTTCTCCATAGCTAACTCTACACGTATAAAAAGTGATATTAAAACAATACATAGAGTCTGGCTTTTCCTAAGAAATTCAAAAGCACTATCCCTGTAAAGCGCATAGAAGATTAGTTGATCATAGAGTTGAGAGTCCATATCTGGGCTCTCTATTCTGTTCCATTGGTTTATGTGTCTGCTTTTGTTCTAGTGCCATGCTATCTTGGTGATCACAGCTTTGTAATATAGCTTGAAATCAGGCAATGGGATGCCCATAGCTTTGTTTTTCATTTTCAACATTTCTTTGGGGATTACGAGACTTTTCTGGTTCCATACAAATTTTAGGATTGTTTGCTCCAGCACTTTGAAAAAATGCCAATGGTATTTTGATTAGGATGAAAGTATAGATTGCTCTGGGCAGCATAGACATTTTTAAAATTTTTTATTTATTTTTAAAATTTCTTTTCAGTGTTCCAGAATTCATTGTTTATGCACCACACCCAGTACTCCATGCTGTAGGTGCCCTCCATAAATACCCACCACCAGGCTCACCCAACCTCCCACCCCCCTCCCTTTCAAAACCCTCAGTTAGTTCCTCAGAGTCCATAGTCTCTTATGGTTCATCTCCCCCTCCAATGTCCCCCAACTCACTTCTCTCCATCTCCCTATGTCCTCCATGTTATTTCCTATGCTCCACAAATAAGCGAAACCATATGATAATTGACTCTCGCTGCTTGACTTATTTCACTCAACATGATCTCTTCCAGTCCCATCCATGTTGATACAAAAGTTGGGTATTCATCCTTTCTGATGGAAGCATAGTACTCCATAGTATATATGGACCACATCTTCTTTATCCATTCATCCGTTGAATGGCATCTTGGTTCTTTCCACAGTTTGGCGACTGTGGCCATTGCTGCTATGAACATTGGGGTACAGATGGCCCTTCTTTTCATTGCATCTGTATCTTTGGGGTAAATACCCAGCAGTGCAATTGCAGGATCATAGGGAAGCTCTATTTTTAATTTCTTAAGGAATCTCCACACTGTTTTCCAAAGTGGCTGCACCAACTTGCATTCCCACCAACAGTGTAAGAGGGTTCCCCTTCAGCATAGACATTTTAACAATGTTTATTCTTCCAATCCATGAGCATGGAATGTTTTTCCATCTTTTTGTGTCTTCTTCAATTTCTTTGCTGAGTGTTTTGTAGTTCCTACAGTATAGATCCTTTACCTCTTTGGTTAGATTTATTCCAAGGTATCTTATGGTTTTTGGTGCTATTGTAGGTGGAATTGATTCTCTAATTGATTCACTTTCTACAGTTATATTGTTAGTGTATAAGAAAGCAACTGATTTCTGTGCATTGATTTTGTATCCTGCCACATTACTGAATTGCTGTATGAGTTCTAGTAATTTGGGGTTGGAGACATTTGGGTTTTCCACATAGAGTATCAATCATCTGTGAAGAGAGAGAGTTTGATTTCTTCTTTGCCAGTTTGAATACCTTTTATTTCTTTTTGTTGTCTGACAATGATGTACTGTATAGTGACTAACATAACACAATAAAAAAATAAAGCTCATAGAAATTGCCCTATACAGAAAAAATTTGATAGGTATTAGCTCTCATATTTTGATTACCTTTGGTAAAGCATAGGTTAATAATTTTAATGTAGTCATTTCCTTTAATGTAGTCATGTCTTTTACTGCATTGTAGGAATGTAGTCATTTCCTTTAATGTAGTCATGTCTTTTCCTGCATTGATTGGCCTTTATCTATGTTACTTAATTCTTCTGTATTCAAAAATATAAAATGATTGTCCTTCCAATATTTGGTGTTTACTTTCCATGAGAATTTAATTTTGTTAATGGTATGGAAAATGGGATTCTGCCCTTTTGCAATTTTTCCTGCTCATTTACATTTTTTGAAATGGGATAAACATATTATTTTCAGTGTTAATCACCAACTGTTAGGAATTAACTTTTCTTTCACACTTGCCACTTTGACAGTACTACCATTAGTATTATTTGCTATAACTCAGTACCATACATAGAATGTATGTACTTAGTTTGTGTGTATTTGGGTGATTAGTTAATGACCAAGTAAGAACTGAATTGAAAAAGGCTGAATTGACTTTGTGATCAATCTCATGTATCCAGGGGTGCCTAGGTGGCTCAGTCCGTTAAGTGTCTACCTTCAGCTCAGGTCAAGATCCCAGGTCCTGGGATCCAGCCCCACATTGGGTTCCCTGCTCAGCAGGGAGTCTGCTTCTCCCTCTGCCTCTTCCCCTGCCCCTCCCCTGTCTCTCATAAATAAATAAATAAAACCTTTTAAAAATATCTCATGTACCCAAATTCTAGTCAGCCTCACGAGCCCTATGAACTTTCAGCCTCACAAAAGTTCATGTTGCATTAATTCCCTTGTAGTGGTCTTATGTTGTATGATTCTTGCTTGTATATAGCTATTAATTGCATAAATGTACATTTGTCAAGGCCTTGTTGACTGAATACTATATATGAAATGACTCCAAACAATACTTCTCTTAAAAGTACATGCTTATTTGTATTAAAGTCATAGGTGAGATTTTATCTGCCTATAATAATTCCCACTACTTTGTAAGGAAAGCAGAACCAGGAATTGAGGTTCTTTTGTTTTCTGATCACAAAGCCAGATCTCTAAGCCTAATGGCTTATCACTCATATGAATCCAGTGTCAAAAATTGATTGGGAAGGTCAAGATGGCTGGGAAATAGGAGGAGGCACCATTTCAACCTGTACCCTAAAGTGAGCTGATTACCTACCAAAGAACTCCGACCACCCATGAAATCAGCCTGAGATCAGAATTATACACGTCTGGATCTCTACAGGAGCAGAAGATGCCAGTGGCAGGTAAAGCAGACTGGGAGCGTCGGACTGATAGCGGAAGATAAACAAAAGGGGGAGGGAGCCACCAGAGGTGACCCATTGGAAAGTAATACCCCAACACGAGAGTGCTCTGCATCTGGGGACCAGCATTAACTTGGAGTCTGGTTGAAAGCACTCAAAAAACAAAGAGCAAAGGATCGCGGGTAATAGTGGGAACCTGGGCGGTTAGGGTCAGGGACCTAAGTCCCCGGACCCAGGACAGCCTCCCCTGGCGCTGAGCCAGAGAGAGTGCGGCAGAGAAATCAGGTCTACATCCCTGAGCCGCCAGTGCGCCCGAGAACTAGTGGGGTCTGGCTCCCGTGAGGGGCTGGGAGCCTGGCCAGATGGCAATCCTGAAACGCGCGCGTCCCACACCCTCCCTTGGGATACGTGCTCATAGGCGCTAGCTTGGAGCTCTGGCGTCCGGAAAAACCAGACATTCCCAGCCCGGGACAGCGGGAAAATCTCAGTGTGCGATCTCTGCTCGGAACCTCTCTGGCAGTCTGGAGCTGCCTAGACAGCCACCGCTGCCCTGGTTTTGGGTACAACTAGGAGCTCCTGCATCCCCAGGGACAGTGACTCAGAACCAACTCTGCCAGCAGCTTTTGCAAAACATTCTGAGGCTTCTCTCTGAGAGGGAGGTCGGGGTGCAGTTTGCTCTCCTCTAAACCTCCAAAAACCATCAAAAGCTGTCAAGGCGAGAGAAAGCAGATGAAAGAACATAAAAACCCCCAGAGAACAAAAGGCTGAAAAAAACAGTTTCGGGAAGACCTAACTCAAGGAACATCATTGTCTGAAAACCCACGTGGCAGGCCCCTGCCCCAGAAAACCAACCAGGAAGGAAGAAAAAAAAAAAAAAGACTACAAGAGAACAACTACCACTACTTCATAAATACAACTTTTATTTTTAACTCTTTACCAATATTCTGGGTTTTTTTTATACATACAGATAATTTTTTAACCTATTTACCACCACACTGAGATGTCCAGTACATCAAATTCTTTAATAACCTTCTAACCTGAACTTTTTGATACATACACCTGTGTTTTTCTTTTGCTTCTCTATTTTTTAAATTCTTTTTTAATTTTAACTTAGTTTAGTCTAGTTTATTCTTTTTTAATTTTTATTTTCTACTATACATATAGAGTTAAACTTCAAGGTAATCCCCTTTCCCCAATCAATGCTACCCCTATAGGCAAACCAGTTTCTAATCCCCCTGTAACTTAGGAAAGTTGAGTCCCTTAACAAAAACATCAATATACCTTCAGGAAGAATCAAAATAAACTTCCTCACCCACACTGAGAATTTATAACCATTCTCCCAATTTTTCCTTCTGTCAGTGTTTCTGTGAATTTGTGTTTGTCCTGATAATATATAAATCTTATACTTGGGGTTCTTTCTGATGAGGTTCTTCCCTTTTTTTTGCTTATATATATATATTTTTTTCTCTTGTCATATACTTTTATCAGTCTTTTTGTTTGTCTGTTTTTGTTTGTATACTTCATAAATCTTACCTTGTGGCCCATTTGGGCTGAGCCTTCTCTTTTATCTTCCTTTTTTTCCCTATCTCTCTCTCTCTCTCTCTTTTTTTCCTTTTTTCTTTCCCCCTTTTTTCTTTCTTCTTCTCTATTTCTTTTTCTTTTCTTTTTTCTCTCATTTGGGTGGGGAATCCTGATTGCACAGAAGTGTTCCAGGGTGCACATTGACTGCACCACAATCCATAAGTCCAGCTGCATCTGTTCAGTCATCTCTTTCCAAAATGACTAGGAGGAGGAATACCCAACAGAAGAAAAATACAGAGGATGGGCCTTCTGCAACATAGCTACTGGCTATCAACATAGACAATATGTCAGAAAAGGAATTCAGACTAACAATTATCCAGGCAATAGCTAGGTTGGAGAAAGCCATGGATGACCAAACAGAATTGATTAGGGCAGAACTGAAAGCCACCAGGGATGATGTTCACAATGTTAGGGCAGAACTGAAAGCCACCAGGGATGATGTTCAAAATGCTCTCAATGAGTTCCAATCCAATCTAAATTCTCTAAAAGCTAGGGTAACTGAGACAGAAGATAGAATTAGTGATCTGGAGGACAAACAGATAGAGAGAAAGGATCAGGAGGAAGCCTGGAACAAACAGCTCAGAAGCCACGAAAACAGAATCAGGGAAATAAGCGATGGCATGAAACGTTCCAACATCAGAATTATTGGAATCCCTGAAGGGGAGGAAAAAGAAAGAAGTCTAGAAGATATAGTGGAAGAAGTTGTCTATGAAAATTTTCCCAATCTCACGAATGGAAACAACGTTCATGTACTAGAGGCAGAGAGATTTCCTCCCAAGATTTTAGATTCTCAAAAGTCCTCACAACACCTTATAGTTAGAATGAGGAATTATGTTTCAAGAGAGACCCTCTTAAAAGCAGCTAGGACAAAAAAGCTCCTTACGTACAGAGGAAAGCCCATTAGAATAACGTCAGACCTTTCCACAGAGACCTGGCAAGCCAGGAAGGGCTGGGAAAATATATTCAGAGTACTAAGTGAGAAGAACATGCAACCAAGAATACTCTATCCAGCAAGACTGACATTTAAAATGGATGGAGAGATAAAGAGTTTCCAAGACCGGCAAGGCTTAAAAGACTATGCAACCACCAAGCCGACACTGCAGGAAATATTAAGGGGGGTCCTATAAAAGAGAAAAAATCCTAAGAATATCATTGAACAGAAATATAGAAACAATCTACAGACAGAAAGACTTCAAAGGCAACACGATGTCAATAAAAACCTATCTCTCAATAATCACTCTCAATGTGAATGGCCTAAATGCGCCCATAAAATGACACAGGGTTGCAGATTGGATAAAACGACAGGACTCATCCATATGTTGTCTACAAGAGACCCATTTTGAACCTAAGGATACACCCAGACTGAAAGTGAAGGGATGGAGAAGCATCTTTCATGCCAATGGGCCTCAAAAGAAGGCCGGGGTAGCGATTCTCATATCAGATAAATTAGATTTTAAACTAAAGACTGTAGTCAGAGGTACAGAAGGACACTACATAATTCTTAAAGGGACTATCCGCCGAGAAGATCTAACAATTGTGAATATCTATGCCCCCAATATGGGAGCACCCAATTACATAAGAAAACTATTAATCAAGATAAAGAGTCATATTGATATGAATACAATAATAGTAGGAGATCTTAATATGCCTCTCTCAGAAATAGACAGATCATCAAAGCAGAAAATTAAAAAAGAAGTAAGAGCATTGAATGAAACATTGGACCAGAGGGACCTCATAGACATATACAGAACATTCCACCCTAAAACAACAGAATACTCATTCTTCTCAAGTGCACATGGAACCTTCTCCAGAATAGACCACATACTGGGTCACAAAGCAGGACTCAACCGATACCAAAAGACTGACATTATTCCCTGCATATTCTCAGATCACAATGCTTGGAAACTGGAACTCAATCACAAGGAAAAGTACAGAAGGAACTCAAACACCTGGAAGCTAAAGACCACCTTGCTTAAGAATGCTTGGATCAACCAGGAGATCAAAGATGAACTTAAACAATTCATGGAAACCAATGAGAATGAAGACACTTCGGTCCAAAACCTATGGGATACAGCAAAGGCGGTTCTAAGGGGGAAATACATAGCCATCCAAGCCTCCCTCAAAAAAAGTGAAAAATCCAGAATACACCAGCTGTCTCTACACCTTAAAGAACTGGAGAATCAACAACAAATCAAACCAACTCCACATGCAAGAAGGGAAATAATCAAGATTAGAGCAGAGATCAATGAGGTAGAAACGAGAGATACAGTAGAACGTATC
This sequence comes from Meles meles, assembly GCF_922984935.1. Lineage (NCBI taxonomy): Eukaryota > Metazoa > Chordata > Mammalia > Carnivora > Mustelidae > Meles > Meles meles. The sequence goes on along the minus strand of NC_060087.1, from coordinate 44,893,840 downwards.
AATGAAACTAGAAGCTGGTTTTTTGAAAGAATCAATAAGATCGACAAACCATTGGCCACACTAATCCAAAAGAAAAGAGAGAAAGCCCAAATTAATAAAATTATGAAAGAAAAGGGAGAGATCACAACGAACATCAAGGAAATAGAAACAATCATCAGAAATTATTACCAACAGTTATATGCCAATAAGCTAAGCAACCTAGATGAAATGGATGCATTCCTGGAAAACTACAAACTCCCAAAATTGAACCAGGAAGAAATTGACAACCTGAATAGACCGATATCTAGTAACGAGATTGAAGCAGTGATCAAAAACCTCCCAAAAAACAAGAGCCCAGGATCTGACGGATTCCCTGGGGAATTCTACCAAACTTTCAAAGAAGAAATAACACCAATTCTCCTGAAGCTGTTCCAAAAAATTGAAGCAGAAGGAAAACGTCCAGACCCTTTTTATGAAGCCAGCATTACCCTGATCCCCAAACCAGGCAAAGACCCTTCCAAAAAGGAGAATTTCAGACCAATATCACTGATGAATATGGATGCAAAGATTCTCAACAAGATCCTAGCAAACAGGATCCAGCAGCACATTAAAAAGATTATCCACCATGACCAGGTGGGATTCATCCCTGGGTTGCAAGGTTGGTTCAACATTCGCAAATCAATCAATGTGATAGAACAAATCAATAAGAGAAGACAGAAGAACCACATGGTCCTCTCAATTGGTGCAGAAAAAGCATTTGACAAAATCCAGCATCCGTTCCTGATGAAAACGCTTCAAAGTATGGGGATAGAGGGAACATTCCTGAACTTCATAAAATCTATCTATGAAAGACCCACAGCAAATATCATCCTCAATGGGAAAAAGCTTGCAACCTTCCCGTTGAGATCAGGAACACGACAAGGATGCCCACTCTCACCACTCTTGTTCAACATAGTATTAGAAGTTCTAGCAACGGCAATCAGACAACAAAGAGAAATAAAATGTATCCAAATTGGCAAGGAAGAAGTCAAACTCTCTCTCTTCGCAGAATTTTTTAAAATGTATTGTCAAATTTGGTTTGGTAGTATTTTAATGAGAAATTTTGCGTCTGTGTTCAGAAAGGATATTGGTCTATTCTCTCTTTTTAGTGGTGTGGCCTCATAGAATGATTTGGAAATTTTCTTTCATCTTCTATTTTTTTAATAATTTGAGAAGACTAGGTATTAACTCTTATTTATATTTTGTTTGTTTTGAGTTTTTTGATTACTGGTTTAGTCTGCTTGCTGGTAATCAGTCTAAACAAATTTTTCTATTTTTTTCTTGTTTTAGTCTTGGTAGTTTACATTTTCTAGGAATTAATCCATTTCTTCTAGGTTGTACAATTTGTTGGCATATAGTTTTTCATAATATTCTCTTATAATTGTATTTTGGTGGTGTTGATTTTTATGTTGGTTGTTATTTCTCCTCTCTTATTTGCTATCTTATTTATTTGTGTCCTTTCTCTTTTCTTTTTGTTAAGTCTGATAGAAGTTTATTAATTTTGTTGATGTTTTTAAAGAACCAGCTCCTGGTTTCACTGATCTGTTCTACTGGTATTTTTTAGTTTCTATGTCAGTTATTTCTGCTCTAGTCTTTGTTATTTCCCATATTCTGCTGGCTTTAGGCTCCTTTTAATGTTCCTTTTCTAGCTCCTTTATGTGAAAGGTTAGGTTGTTTATTTAAAAATTTTCTTGCTTCTTGAGGTAGGCCTGTATTGCTGTATACTTCCCTCTGAGGACCGCTTTTGCTGCACCTTAAGGCTTTGGACTGTTTTGTTTTCATTTTCATGTGTTACCATGTACTTTTTGATTTCTTCTTTGATTTCCTGATTGACACATTCATTTTTTAGTAGCATGTTATTTAACCTCCATGTATTTATGGTCTTTCCAAATTTTTTCTTGTGGTTGGCTTCTAGTTTCATAGTGTTGTGGTTAGAAAAGTTACATGGTATATTTTTCTTTGTTGAGGCCTGATTTGTGACTGAATATGTGATCTATTCTGGAGAATGTTCCATGTGCACTTGAAAAGAACATGTATTCTGTCTTAGGATGGAATGTTCTGAACATATCTGTTAAGTTAATCTGGTCCAATGTTTCATTTGAAGCCATTATTTGCTTGTTGATTTTCTCTATAGATGAGCTGTCTCTTGATGTAAGTGGGGTGTTAAAGTCTGCAACTGTTATTGTATTTTTATCAATTAGCTCCTTTATGTTTGCTATTAGTTGTTTCATATGTTTGGGTGCTCCCATGTTGGGGGCATAAATATTTACAATTGTTATATATTCTTGGTGGATTGTCACCTTTATGGTTATAAAGTGTCCTTTTTTGCCTCTTATTATAGTCTTTGTTTTATCTATTTCTTTTTAGTTTTTGATATAATGTTTAATGATTCATTAGTTGCATATAATACCCAGTGCTCATCACATCACGTGCTCTCCTTACTTCCCATCACCAAGTTACCCCATCCCTCCACCCACCTCTCTTTCTGCAACCCTCAGTTTGGCTTTTTTAATTGTCATTTTTAATTTTTTAATTATTTTATGTTGGTCATCATACAATGCATCATTAGTTTTTGATGTAGTGTTCCTTGATTCATTGTTTTTGTGTAACACCCAGTGCTCTGTGTCCTCCTTAATACCCATCACCAGGTTCACCCATTCTCCAAACCCTTCCCTTCTAAAACCCTCGGTTGGTTTCCCGGAGAGTCTCTCATGGTTCATCTCCCACTCCGATTCCCCTTCCCTTTATTTTCCCCATCTTTCTCTTAATGTCCTCCATGCTATTCCTTATGTTCCACAAATAAGTGAAACTATATAATTGACTTTCTCTGATTGACTTATTTCACTCAGCATAATCTCCTCCAGTCCCATCCACGGCAATGCAGAAGTTGGTATTCATCCTTTCTGATGGCTTAGTAATATTCTTTTGTGTATGTGGAACACATATTCTTTATCCATGCATCTGTTGACAGGCATCTCAGTTCTTCTACAGTTTGGCTATTATGGACATTCCTGGGGTGGATATGGCCCTTTTTTATCTATATCTGTATCTTAGGGATAAATACCCAGTAGTGCAATTTCTGGTCATAGGGAAGCTCTATTGTTAATTTTTTGAGGAATCTCCACACTGTTTTATAAAGTGGCTATACCAACTGGCATTTCCACCAACAGTGTTAAAGGGTGCCCTTTTCTCCACAACCTCTCCAACATTTGTCATTTCTTGCCTTGTCAATTTTTGCCATTCTAACTGGTGTAAGGTGGTATTTCAATGTGGTTTGATTTGAATTTACCTGATCACTGATGATGATGAACATTTTTTCATGTATCTGTTAGCCATCTGTATGTCTTCTTTGGAGAAGTATTTGTTCATGTCTTCTGCCCATTTTTTAACTTGTTTTTTTTTGGGGGGGCTTAAATTTGAGAAGTTCTTTATAGATCTTAGATACCAGCCCTTTGCCTATAGTGTCTTTTGCAAATATCTTCTCCCATTCTGTGGGTTGCCTCTTTGTTTTCTTGACTGTTTCTTTTACTGTGCAGAAGCTTTCTTGATGAAGTTCCAAAAGTTCATTTTTTATTTTGTTTCCCTTGCCTTTGGAGATGTGTCTTGAAAGAAGTTGCTCTGATGTTGAAGAGGTTATGTCCTATGTTCTCCTCTAGAATTTTGATGGGTTCATGTCTCACATTGAGGTCTTTCATCCATTTTGAGTTTAACTTTGTGCATGGTATAAGAGAATGGTCAAGTTTCATTCTTCTGTATATAATTGCTCAATTTTCCCAGTACCATTTATTGAAGAGACTGTTTTTTTCTTCCAAAGGATATTTTTTTCCTGCTTTGTCGAAGATTATTTGACCATAGAGTTGAGAATCCATATGTGGGCTCTCTGTTCTGTTCTGTTGATCTATGTGTCTGATTTTTGCTAGTACCACACTGTCTTAGTGATCACAGCTTTGTAATATAGCTTGAAATCGGGCAATGTGATGCCCCCAGCTTTGTTTCTCTTTTTCAACATTTCGTTGGTGATTGGGGTCTTTTCAGGTTCCATACAAATTTTAGGATTTTTTGTTCCAGCACTTTGAAAAATGCCAATGGTATTTTGGTTGGGATGAAAGTATAGATTGCTCTGGGCAGCATAGACATTTTAAGAATGTTTATTCTTCCAATCCATGAGCATGGAATGTTTTTTCCAACTTTTTGTGTGTTCTTAAATTTCTTTCCTGAGTGTTTTGTAGTTCCTAGAGTATAGATCCTTTACCTCTTTGGTTGGATTTATTCCAAGGTATCTTATGGTGCTTGGTGCTATTGTAAGTGGAATCAGTTCTCTAATTTCTCTTTCACAGTTTCATTGCTAGTGTATAAGAAAGCAACTGATTTCTGTGCATTGATTTTGTATCCTGCCATATTACTGAATTGCTCTATGAGATCTAGCAGTTTGGGAATGGAGTCTCCCGTGTTTTCCACATAAAATATCATGTCATCTGTGAAGAGAGACAGTTTGACTTCTTCCTTGCCAATTTGAATAGTTCTATATCTTTTTGTTTTCTGATTGCTTAGGCTAAGACTTCTAATACTATGTTAAACAATAGTGGTGAGAGTGGGCATTTTTGTCACGTTCCTGATCTCAAAGGAAAGGCTCTCAGCTTTTCCCCATTGAAAATGATATTTGCTGTGGGTTTTTCATAGATAGATTTTATGAAGTTGAGGAATGTTCCCTCTATTCCTAAACTCTGAAGAGTTTTAATCAGGAAAGTGCTATATTTTTTCAAATGCTTTCTCTGTATCAATTGAAAAGACCATTTGGTTCTTCTCTCTCCTCTTTTTTTTTTATTTTCATTTTATTTATTTTTTTTCAGTGTAACAGTATTCATTCTTTTTGCACAACACCCAGTGCTCCATGCAAAACGTGCCCTCCCCATTACCCACCACCTGTTCCCCCAACCTCCCACCCCTGACCCTTCTCTTATTAATGTGTTCTTTCACAATGATTGATTAGTGACTGCTGAACTGCCTTTGCATGCCAGGGTAAATCCTGCCTGGTTGTGGTAGATATTCCTTTCAGTGTACTGTTGGGTCCTATTAGCTAGAATCTTGTTGAGAATTTGGCATCCATATTCATCAGGGATATTGGTCTGAAATTGTCCTGTTTGATGGAGTCTTTGCCTGGTTTGGGGATCAAGGTAATGCTGACATCATAAAAAGAATGTGGAAGTTTTCTTTCTGTTTCAATTTTCTGAAACAGCTTCAGGAAAATAGGCATTATTTCCTCTTTGAATGTTTGGTAGAATTCACCAGGGAATCCATAGCCTTGGACTCTTGTTTTTTGGGAGGTTTTGTCACTGCTTCAATCTTGTTACTGTTTATTGGTCTATTCAGATTTTTAATTTCTTCCTGTTTCAGTCTTGGTAGTTTATAGGTTTCCAGAAATGCATCCATTTCTTCCATTTGCTTAGCTGATTGTCATATAGCTGTTGATAATAATTTCTTTTTTTATTGTGTTATGTTGGTCACCATAAAATACATCATTGTTTTTTTTTTGGCACTTTTTTTTTTGAGAATTTATTTATTTATTTGACACACAGAGAGAGAGATCACAAGTAGGCAGAGAGGCAGGCAGAGAGAGAGGGGGAAGCAGGCTCCCTGCCGAACAGAGAGTCCGATGTGGGGCTCGATCCCAGGACCCTGAGACCATGACCCGAGCCGAAGGCAGAGGCTTAACCACTGAGCCACCCAGGTGCCCCACATCATTAGTTTTTGATACAGTATTTCAAGATACTTTTTAATGTACAACACCCAGTGCTCCATGCAATAAGTGCCCTCCTTAATACCCACCACCAGGCTCACCCACCCCCCACACTCCCCTCCAAAACCCTCAGTTTGTTTCTCAGAGTCCACAGTCTCTCATGGTTCATCTCCCCCTTTGATTTCCCCCGATTCACTTTTCCTTTTCTTTTCCTGATGTCCTCCATGTTATTCCTTATGTTCCACAAGTAAGCGAAACCATATTATAATTGACTTTCTCTGCTTCACTTATTTCACTCAGCATAGTCTCCTCCAGTCCCATCCTTGTTGTTGGAAAAGTTGAGCATTTATCCTTTCTGATGGCTGAGTAATATTCCATTGTATATATAAACCTAATAATTTCTGATAATTGTATTTATTTCCTTGGTGTTAGTCATGATTTCTCCCCTTCCATTCATAATTTTATTAATTTGGGTCATTTCTCTTTTCTTTTGGATAAAGAAAGAAAATTTCCTCTAATAAATTTAATAAAATATCTTTTAAATAAAGAAAATTTCTTTTGGCCAGTGGTTTATTAATCTTATTAATTCTTTTAAAGAACCAGCTTGTAGTTTTGCTCATCCGCTCTACTGTATTTCTGGTTTCTAATTCATTGATCTCTTCTCTAATCTTAATTATTTCCCTTCTTGTGTGGCTTATGTTTAATTTGTTGTTGCTTTTCCAGTTCTATAAAGTGTAAAGATTATTTATGTTTTCGGGATTTTTCTACTTTTTTGAGTGAGGATTTGATGCCTGTGTTTCCACCTTAGGACTGCCTTTGCTGTATCCCATAGATTTTGGACAGATGTTTTTTCATTCTCGTTGGTTTCCATGAATTCTTTAAGTTTTTCTTTGATTTCCTCATTGACCCAAACATTCTTGAGCAGGATGGTCTTTATCTTCCAAGTGTTTGAATTTCTTCCAAACTTTCTCTTGTGATTGAATTCCAATTTCAAAGCATTGTGATCTGAGAATATGTGGGGAATAATATCAATCTTTTGGTATTGGTTGAGACTTTATTTGTTACCAAGTATGTGGTCTATTCTGGACAACGTTCCCTGTGCACTTGAGAAGAATGAGTATTCTATTGTTTTAGGGTCGAATGTTCTGTACATATCTATGAGGTCCATCGGGTCCAGTGTGTCATTCATGTTTAGATGATCTGTCTATTGCTGAGAGTGGAGTGTTGAGGTCTCTTACTATTAATGTATTATTATCAATATTTCCCTTTACTTGGGTTAACAGTTGGCTTATGTGGTTGGCTGCTCCCGTGTTGGGGGCATAGATATTTACAGTTGTTAGATTGTCTTGTTGGATAGATCCTTTACGAATGACACTGTGTCCTTCTGTATCTCTAACTATAGTCTTTAGCTTAAAATCTAATTTGTCTGATATGAGAATTGCTACCCCAGCTTTCTTTTGTGGTTATTGGCATGAAAGATTGTTTTCCATCCCTTCACTTTCAGTCTGGATGTATCTTTACATTCAAAATGAGTCTCTTGTAGACAACATATGGGTGGGTCCTGTCTTTTTATTCAGTCTGAACCCTGTGCCATTTTATGGAAACATTTAGGCCATTCATGTTGAGAGTGATTATTGAAAGATAAGATTTTATTGTCTTCATGTTGCCTGTGAAATCCTTGTTTCTACAGATTGTATATTTCTGTTCTGTATCACTCTTAGGGTCTTTCTCCTTTTATAGAGCCCCCCCCTTTAATGTTTCTTCCAGGGCTGGCTTAGTGGTCACCTGTTCTTGCAATCTTTGCCAGTCCTGGAAGCTCCTTATCTCTCCTCCTATTCTGAATGACAACCTTGCCAGATAAAGTGTTCTTGGCTGCATGTTTTTCTCATTTAGTACCCTGAATATGACTTGCCAACCCTTTCTGGCTTGCTAGGTCTCTGTGGTCAGGTCTGATGTTATTCTGATGTGCCTCCCTCTGTATGTAAGGAATCTCTTCCCCCTAACTGCCCTTAAAATGGTTTCCTTCGTTCTAAGATTTGTATTTTACTGTTAAATGCATGGTCGTTGATCTGGTCTCCTTGATCTTGGGAGGGTTCTCTCTCCCTCTAGGAGACGAATGCTTATTTTATTCTCCAGATTAGAGAAGTTCTCAGCTATGATTTGGTCAAATATGTCTTCTAGTCCTCTCTCTATCTCTCTATCCCCTCAGGGATCCCAATAATTCTGACATTGGAACATTTCATGGCATCATTTATTTCTCTAATTCTGTTTACATGGATTTTAAGCTGTTTGTTCCAGCCCCTCTCCAGCTCCTCCTTTTCTATTAGTTTGTCTTCAAGATCACTAATTCATTCTTCTTCCTCATTTACTATAAGTGTTAGAGTATCTAGATTAGATTGCATCTCATTGATAGCATTTTTAAGTTCTGCCAGATGTGCTCTCATTTCTGCCCTTAGAAAATCTATGTTACCATTAATAGTTTTTGCCAGCCTGGCTATTGTCTTCATAAGTGCTACTCTGAAGTCTATTTCTGAGATATTGCTTAGTTCCATATCCATTAGAATTGTGGGAGAGGCCACTGTCCCTGGGTCTTTTCTTTGTTAGGACTTCCTCCTCCTAATCATTCTGTTGAGTCATGGATGACATGACTGTTGAGGTGATAGACAGCTGAAAATATCAACCACAGTCCAGGCAAAGTGCACCCTCTCAACTGATGATCTTCTGCACTGTAGAGGTCCAGATGTGTATAATTTTATATCTCAGGCTGATTTCCTGGGTGTTCAGAAAGGCTTGGTAGGTTTCTAGCTAAATTCAGGGGGCCGGTTGAAAAGGAGTCCCCCACTCATCTGACATCTTGGTAGTCATAGTCCTTGTTTTAAAGTCTAGTTTGTTACTATAAGTGTTGCTACTCTGGCTTTCTTTTGACATCCATTTGTGTGATAAGTGTTTCTCCATCCTCTCACTTTCAATCTGCAGGTGTCATTAGGTCTAAAATGTTGCCTGTAGGCAGCATATAGATGGGGCTATTTTTTTTTTATTTGTTTATATACAGCATAACAGTGTTCATTGTTTTGGCATCACACCCAGTGCTCCATGCAGTACGTGCCCTCCCTATTACCCACCACCTGGTTCCTCAACCTCCCACCCCACTGCCCCTTCAAAACCCTCTGGTTGTTTTTCAGAGTCCATAGTCTCTCATGGTTCATCACCCCTTCCATTTTCCCTCAACTCCCTCTCCTCTCCATCTCCCCATGTCCTCCATGTTCTTTGTTATGCTCCACAAATAAGTGAGACCATATGATACTTGACTCTCTCTGCTTGACTTATTTCGCTCAGCATAATTTCTTCCAGTCCCGTCCATGTTGCTACAAAAGTTGGGTATTCATCCTTTCTGATGGAGGCATAATACGTCATTGTGTATATGGACCACATCTTCCTTATCCATTCATCCGTTGAAGGGCATCTTGGTTCTTTCCACAGTTTGGCGACCGTAGCCATTGCTGCAATAAACATTGGGGTACAGATGGCCTTTCTTTTCACTACATCTGTATCTTTGGGGTAAATACCCAGCAGTGCAATTGCAGGGTCATAGGGAAGCTCTATTCTTAATTTCTTCAGGAATCTCCACACTGTTCTCCAAAGGGGCTGCACTAACTTGCATTCCCACCAACAGTGTAAGAGGGTTCCCCTTTCTCCACATCCTCTCCAACACACGTTGTTTCCTGTCTTGCTAATTTTGGCCATTCTAACTGGTGTCAGGTGGTATCTCAATGTGGTTTTAATTTGAATCTCCCTGATGGCTAGTGATGATGAACATTTTTTCATGTGTCTGATAGCCATTTGTATGTCTTCGTTGGAGAAGTGTCTGTTCATATCTTCTGCCCATTTTTTGATACGATTATCTGTTTTGTGTGTGTTGAGTTTGAGAAGTTCTTTATAGATCCTGGATATCAACCTTTTGTCTGTACTGTCATTTGCAAATATCTTCTCCCATTCCGTGGGTTGCCTTTTTGTTTTGTTGACTGTTTCCTTTGCTGTGCAGAAGCTTTTGATCTTGATGAAGTCCCAAAACTTCATTTTTGCTTTTGTTTCCTTGGCCTTTGGAGACATATCTTGAAAGAAGTTGCTGTGGCTGATATCAAAGAGGTGACTGCCTATGTTCTCCTCTAGGATTCTGATGGATTCCTGTCTCACGTTAAGGTCTTTTATCCATTTCGAGTTTATCTTTGTGTACGGTGTAAGAGAATGGTCGAGTTTCATTCTTCTACATATCGCTGTCCAGTTTTCCCAGCACCATTTATTGAAGAGACTGTCTTTTTTCCATTGAATATTTTTTCCTGTTTTGTCGACGATTATTTCACCATAGATGGGCCTATTTTTTTATCCACTCTGACTCTGTATGTCATTTGATCAGGCATTTTAGTCCATATATATTCAGAGTAATTATTGATAGGTATGTATTTCATGCCATTTTCTTACTTGTTTTGTCATTGTCAGATCTCTGATCCTTCCTTGTCTTTGTGACTTTTGTTCTCTCCTTTCCCCTCAAGGAGTCCTCTTTAATATTTCTTGCAGGGTTGGTTTAGTTGTCATAAACTCCTTTAGTTTTTGTTTGTCTGAGAAATTCTTTATCTCTCCCCTTCTATTCTGGGTGATAACCTTGCTGGATAGAGTATTCTTGGCTGCAGATGTTTCCCATTTTGCACTTTGAAGATATCATGCCATTCTCTTCTGGCTCATCACATTTCTGCTGAGGAATCTGCAGCGAACCTTATGGGTCTTCCTTTGTAAGTTAAGGACTTCTTTGTTTTGCTGATTTTAAGATTTTTTCTTTATTGCTATATTTTGCAAATTTATTTACAATGTGCCTTGGTTTTGGCATGCTTTTTTTTTACCCCTTTGATGAGAGTTCTTTTGTGCCTACTGGAATTGGATATCTCTTTCCTTCCCTAGATTAGGGAATTTTTCAACTATTATTTCCTCAAATAAATTTTCTGCCCCCTTTTCTCTCTCTTCTTCTAGGACTTCTATAATATGAATGTTATTATGTTTGATGGCATCACTGAGTTGCCTATGCAACTAATGTTGCATAATAATCTTTTCCTCTTTTGCTCTTCCACTTCATTATTTCCCATTATTTTGTCTTCTAGTCACTAATTTGTTCCTCTACTTTTTCCATCCTTCTGTTCACTGTATCAAGTGTGTTTCTAATCTCATTCATCACATTCTTCAGTTCTGAGTGTTTTTTTTAACTCTTTCATTTCTGTGGTAAGGGTCTCACTAATGTTTTGTATTCTTTTCTGAAGTCCAATGAGTATTCTTATGATTGTTGTTTTAAATTCTCCATCAAGCATGTTACTTATATCTGTTTTGCTCAGAACTCTGGCTGTGGTCTTATCTTGTTCTTTTATTTGGGATAAATTCATCCATCTTGGCCTTTTGTTTTAAGGCTCTACTTTCTTCAGTGTGTCAAAAAAGCCTGTTATACCACCTGCTCTCTCTTCCATGTGGCCTCTTCTCTCCCTTTAGTTGTAGTTTGTTCTGTCCATCTTCAGGTTGGTTTCTGGGATATTTAGAATGATTTGATAGTTATTTGGTTGTGTTAGTGGAATATGATCTTAGGATCCTACTCTGCCACCATCTTCCTCTCTCTCCCTATATTTTCAGTCTTATCCTAAGATGATTACTGAAGAAGTAGAACAACATTTTAAATGCCAAAAAATTTCCAAATTACTGTTCTGTTTCCTCCCAGAGTGTAATCAACACTAGATACCATTCCCATACTGATTATATAAAACAATCCAAGGACTATAAATGGCATCTCATTGTTCTCCAATTTTCCCACTTCAAATGAAGTTGCTCATAAAGGTTTTGAGAAAATAATGCTATAAGGTTCTTTAGCCCAGTAGTGGTTACAGTAAGAACTTAAATAATGGGATCTATTTACAGCTTTTTTTTTTTCTATCATTGGCTGAGGGCTTAAACTCTATGCCAGGTCCTGCTCTTAATGAGCTCTCTGTGAATTATTATTGCATTTATTTAAAAATTTTACTGAACATCCACTATGTGGCAAACACATTATTTTAGTGATAGGAAAGCAGTAGCAAGCAAGATTCTTTTTTATGATGATAAAACTGCAGGTTAGATGATAAAAAGTTAAGTAAATAATTATCATCAGTATCTTATATCTACCTAGATTAGTCTGGAAGGAAGCAACCTGTCATATTCAAATTATAGCAGCTTAAAACATGTGCAGTAGATAAAGAGAAGAATGACAGAAAGTCAATGATTGTTGAAGCTTATTGAAAGATCCACTGACTATTATATAGAGTTCTTTTTACTTTCTGTGTGTTTGAAACTTTCCATAATAAAAATTTTTAAATAAAATCATGGCAGCATATCCTCCAAGGGGTGCGGGACAGCTTTTAAAAAGATTTTCTTTTTTTTTTTTCTGGAATGCAATTTTCTAGCTTCTCTGTGATGAAAATATGCTACCAAATTATGCCTGTGGGACATAATGAGATCCTCCATTAAGAGAGATTTAAAAGACCTTCATTCAATATGTAACTACTGGTGGAAAAAAAAAACCTGATATAACCCATTTTGGGAACAGTCCAGCAATTCTGGGTATGGGATAGATGAGAGATAATGTTTTTAGGATATTTGTTGTTAATTTTCTCCATCTGGTTGTTGATTTTTTTGAGGATAATTTCCTGTTATTAAAGACACGAATACAAAATTCTTAAGGGCAAAGTAGAAGAATGTCCATAATTTACTTTAAAATACTTACGTAATAAAAATAGATGAAGCAAATATAATTAAATTAATAAGACTAAAATCCAAGTTTTGATGATTCTGGGAATATGGTAGTGGTAACTACTTAAATTTTTCATATTTCCGTATCCCTACAAAAACACATTGATAATATTTAGAACAAAACTAGATGACAAAGTTTTCCCATGGATCCTAAAATATAAGTGCATGGACCGCAACAATCACAAGACCAGCATACAGGTCTTGTCTATGCAGGAGAATAAACCTTTGAGCTACTTTCCCTCCTCAGCCTGTCTGACTCAATACCTCATGCTCTTTCCATTACATTGAGCTCTCTCACTCTGGGTAAGGCATTCATCTAGCCTCAAAGAGGTTTCTGATGTTCCTATCATTTCCTAAACTTCTTACTGGGGCTTTTAATTGATATTCATCTCCTGTAACCAGAATGTAAAAGCCGGATGCACTCTGAATTTATGCTAATAATTTTTCATTTGAAATTCAAAGAGAAATTTGGTTAGGATAGGCCAGAATTTTTTTCTCACTCTCTCCATTGGGTGGCATAATACATTCCAAAAATCATTTTACATACAACAGAGTAAACATAATTAGATCTTCATTACCCACAATTAACAGCACTGAATAATTTATGTAGGTCCTTATTGGTCCAAATTGTTATTGGTATTTTTAACAAAATCATCATCTGCTCTTCGCTGAATCATATCATAAAGTTTTATTTTACCCAGTACTTGTAATCTTGCCTCCCTTCTTTTTTATATATGAATTATTCTTAAATAATTTAAGGCATAAGAAATTGCAAAATTAGTACAGAGAATTTACCTTCACTCTTCACCCAGATTCACCAAAATATACCACAACCAAGGTTCAATATCAAAGCCAGAAAATCCACAATGGATTATTATATTATCAACTCAGTTACAGACCTTATTCTGGTTTCAGGAGTTTCTTTTCATACTTTTTATGGTGTATATATGTATGAAATATTATTACATCCAGATTTATATAATTATCATCACAATCAGGATATAAAACTTTTCTCACCACAAGAAACTTCCTGTTGCTACCCCCTTTATGGTCAGACTCTTCTTGCAAACCTAATCTTAGGAAAAACCAATTATTTTTCAATCTTTATAATGTTGTAATGTAAGAATGTTATATAAATGGAGTAACATGGTATCCAACCTTTTGAGATGAGTTTCTTGCACTTAGCATACGTTTTTGAGATTGATCCAAGTATTGCATGTACCAATAGCAATAAAATTACTGTTGTATAGTAGTATTCAGTTGTGTGGAGGCACCACAGTTTGTTTATTTATTCATCCTTTGAAAAGCATTTAGTTTGTTTCCAGTTTGGGACTATTACAAATAAAACTGCTATGAACATCTGTGAATAGGTGTTTGTGTCAGCACAAGTTTTCATTTACCTAGGATAAATACCCAGGAATGGAATAGAAAGATCACATAATTTGCATATATTTAACATAAAAAGAACCTGCCAAACTTTCCCAGAGCAGTTGTACAATTTGACATTCCAAACAGCAATGGATGATAGATTCAGTTTCTTTGCATCTTTGTCAGCATTTGGTATTTTCCACCCCCTCCCCCTCCTCCCTCTTCTTCTCTTCCTCCTCCTCCTCCTCCTCCTCCTTCTCCTTCTCCTTCTTCTTCTTCATCCTATTCATCCTCCTTCTTCTTCTTTTTTAAGAATCCACATATAAGTGATACAAGGCAGTATTTGCCTTTCTCTATCTGGCTTATTTCACTTAGCGTAATGCTTCCAATTTCATCTATGTTACAACAAATGAGAGCTCCTTTCTTTTTTGTGGTTGAATATTATTCCATTGTGTGTTGTGTGTGTGTGTGTGTGTAACATATTCTTTTTTTTTAAGATTTTATTTATTTGACAGAGAGAGAGAGATCACAAGTAGGCAGAGGCAGGCAGAGAGAGGAAGAAGCAGGCTCCCGGCTGAGCAGAGAGCCCGATGCGGGGCTCGATCCCAGGACCCTGAGATCATGACCTGAGCCGAAGGCAGAGGCTTTAACCCACTGAGCCACCCAGGTGCCCCATATTCTTTTTTTTTTAAGATTTTATTTATTTGGCAGAGAGAGAGATCACAAGTAGGCAGAGAGACAGGCAGAGAGAGAGAGGGGGAAGCAGGCTCCCTGCTGAGCAGAGAGCCCAATGTGGGGCTCGATCCCAGGACCCTGGGATCATGACCTGAGCTGAAGGCAGAGGCTTTAACCCACTGAGCTACCCAGGTGCCCCATGTATAACATATTCTTTAGCCATTTATCTGTTGATGAACACTTAGGTTGTTTTCATACATTCGGTATTGTAAATAATGCTGCAGTAAGCAGAGGAGTGCAAGTATCTCTTCAATATAATGGTATCATTTCCTTTCCTAGAAGTGCTTACACTCTTATGCACTAACAAACAGACTTTTGAAATACTCCAACAAACCCCAACATTAAATAGCGTTGACATCAGCACAGATCTCACTGAGGGAATGGTGATGGACTCCTGTTACTCAAAGACAAATGAGTGTCCAAGATTGTGGAAATGACATCATAAAGAATTCATACATTGCAGAAATTCAGGTTAAAACTCCCACCTACAGGTCTTAGATGGAGGTGGGAGGTGGATGCAGGCTTGAGAAGGAGTGATTGAAGGCTGTTGTCTTCTCTATATCTGGGATACATACCTAAAAGTATAAGTTCCAGCATGTATGTTAAGTCCTTTACAGGTTTGAAAAGGAATTGTCAAATGGATAACAGACACATGAAAAAATGCTAAAGACTATTTATTAACTAAATTGAATTTAAATAAAAATAAATAAATCCTTGCCATAATTCTATTAATAATAATAATAATAATAATAATAATAATAATAATAAAATTCCTATGGATAAGGAAAAGCCCTAGACTGACCTGAAGTTTCAGAGATGTGGAATAAAATTGGAGCTGGGACACCTGGGTGGCTCAGTCAATTGAGCATCTGCCTTCAGCTCAGGTCATGATCCCAGGGTCCTGGAGTTGAGTTCCACATAAAGCTTCCTGCTCAGTGGGGAGTCTACTTCTCTCTCTGCCTGCTGCTCCCCCTGCTTCTGCTCTCTCTCTCTTTCTCCCTGATACATGAACAAATAAGATCTTTTTAAAAAAAGAATAATGTTGGAGGAATCACACTCATCTTGATGTTAAGACTTAGTATAATAGCTACAGCAATAAAGATGTTTTGATACTGGCCAAAAGATAGACCCATATATGAATAGAACAGAATAGTGAAAACATAAATAGTTCCATATGGGTATGCCAAATTAATTCTTGACAAAGGAACAAAATCCACTGGAGGAGGGATTGCCTTTTTAATAAGTGATGTTGGAGCAATTGTGCATCCATAGTAAAAAGAAAAAAATCCTCACACTAAACTTTACACCTATACAAAAGGTAACTCTAAATACATCATGGACTTAAGTGTAAAATAGGAAACCATAACAATTCTTTTTAAAAAATGGGAGACGGGGTATCTGGGTGGATCAGTCGATTAAGCATCTGCCTTTGGCTTGGGTCATGATCCCAGGGTCCTGGGATTAAGCCCTGGGTCAGGCTCCATGCTCAGTAGGGAGTCTGCTTCTCCCACTCTCTCTCTTTTTCTGCCCCTCCCCTTGCTCATGCTATCTCGCTCATTTGCTCTCTATCTCAAAATAGAATAAATAAAATCTTAAAAAAAATGGTAGAAAATCATCAGGACCTACAACTCGGTGACATATTCTTAGACTTGATACTAAAAACATGATATGTAAAGAAAAAGCAGATACACTGAATTTCATCAAATTTTAAGCTTATTCCTTGTAAAAGACTCCTTTAAGAGGATAAAAAAACAAATTACCAACTGAGAGAAAAAATTTGCAAACAACATATCTGACAAAGGATTTGTGTCTTAAATATTTAAATAACTCAAAATTCAACACTAAAAACAAACGATCCAAATAGAAAATGTGAAAATGACATGCACAAACATTTCACCAAAGACCATAAACAATGGCAAATAAGGATGTGAAAAATGTTCAATATCATTAAATGAAGGAGGTATGGAAATTAAGCCACAATGTCATATCATTATACTCACCAGAATTAGTAAAATTAAAGAAAAAAGTGATATCATGAAATGCTGGCAAGGATTTGGAAAAACTAGATCATTCATACATTGCTGAAGGCAGTAAAGTAGTCTGACAATTTCTTTTATTTTTTTATTTAAAAATTTTTAATTTAAATTTGATTTAGTTAACATATACTGTGTTATTAGTTTCAAGGGTAGAACTTAGTGATTCATCAGTTGTATATAACACTCAGTGCTTATTATGTCAAGTGCCCTCCTTAATGTCCATCAACCAATTACTCCAGTCCCCCACCTACCTCTCCTCCAGCAACCCTCAGTTTGTGTCCTAGAGTTAAGAGTCTCTTATGGTTTTTCTCCCTCTCCGCTTTTATCTTATCTTATTTTTTCCTTCCCTTCCCCTATGATGATGTTTTGTTTCTTAAATTCCACATATGAGTGAAATCATACGATATTTGTCTTCTCTGACTGATTTATTTCACTTAGCATAATACCCTCTAGTTCCATCCATGTCATCGCAAATGGCAAGATTTCATTGTTTTTGATGTTTGTATAATATTCATATATATATATATATATATTCACATCTTTATACATTCATCTTTCAATGGACATCTGCACTCTTCCCATAATTTGGCTATTGTGGACCTTTCTACTATAAATATTGAGGTGCATGTGCCCCTTCAAGTAGTTATTTTTGTATCCTTTAAGTAAATACCTAGTAGTGCAATTGCTGGGTCATAGGGCAGTTCTATTTTTAACTTTTTGAGGAACCTCCATACTGTTTGCAGAGTGTCTGCACCAGTTTTCATTCCCACCAACAGCGTAAGAGGGTTCCCCTTTCTCTGCATCCTGGCCAACATCTGTTGTTTCCTGAGTTGTTAATTTTAGCCATTCGGACTGGTATGAGGTGGTATCTCATTGTGGTTTTGATTTGTAGTTCCCTGATAGTGAGTAATGTTCAGCATTTTTTCATGTGTCTGTTGGCCATTTTGATGTCTTCTTTAGAGAAATGTCTGTTCAAGTCTTCTGGACACTTCTTGACTGGATTTTTTTGTTATTGTATTTTGGGTGTTGAATTTGATACATTCTTTTTTTTTTTTAGAATGATTTTTTAAATTTCTTTTCAGCATAACAGAATTCATTGTTTATGTACCACACCCGGTGCTTCATGCCATATGTGCCCTCCATAATACACACCACCTAGCTCCCCCAACCTCCCACCCCCCGCCCTTTATAGATTTTGGATACTAAACTTTTATATGATATGTCATTTGTGAATATCTTCTCCCATTCCATAAGTTGCCTTTTAGTTTTGTTAATTGTTTCTTTTGCTATTCAAAGTCTTTTTATCCTGATGAAGTTCCAGTAGTTCATTTAGCTTTTGTTTTCCTTGCCTCCTAAGATATATCTAGCAAGAAGTTGTTGCCACCAAGGTCAAAGTTGCTGCCTATGTTCTCCTCTAGGATTTTGATGGACTCCTATCTCACAATTAGGCCCCTCATCCATTCAGAATTTATTTTTATGTATGATATAAGAAAGTGGTCTAGTTTCATTCTTCTACATGTGGCTGTCTAATTTTCCCAACACATTTGTTGAAGAGATTGTATTTTTCCACTTAATATTTTTTCCTGCTTTGCTAAAGATTAATGGACTTTAGAGTTGAGTCTTTATTTGTTCCATTGATCTTTGTTTCTATTTAGTGCCAGAACCATACTGTCTTGATGATTACCACTTTGTAATACAGCTTGAAGCCCAGGATTGTGATGCCACCAGCTTTGGTTTTCTCTCTTTCTTTCTTTCTCTTTCTGTCTTTCTTTCTTTCTTTCTTTTTCTTTACTCTTTTTTGCTTTAATGATCTTTTATTAATTAAATTTAAATTTTTAAATTTTGCTTTAGTTAACAGATAATTCTTTAATTATCAGGTGATTTTCCATTCATCCCTGTATTTTTACTTAAAACTCATTATAACCAACTTTTGAACCCACATATTTGTCTATATTGATTTTTTGCCATTTTATTTTATTTCTTTTCAGTGTTCCAAAATTCATTGTTTATGCACCATTCTCAGTGCTCCATGCAATACGTGCCCTCCATAATGCCTACCACCACTCCCCACCCCCCTCCCCTCCAAAACCATCAGTTGGTTTCTCAGAGTCTACAGTCTCTCATGATTTGTCTTCCCCCCCAATATCCCCCACCTCCCTTCTTCTCTCCATCTCCCAATGTCCTCCGTGTTATTCCTTATGCTCCACAAGTAAGTGAAACCATATGATACTTGACTCTCTCTGCTTGACTTATTTCATTCAGCATAATCTCTTCCAGTCCCATTTTTGTTGATATAAAAGTTGGGTATTCACCCTTTCTGATGGAGGCATAATACTCCATTGTATATATGGACCATATCTTCTTTATCCATTTGTCCGTTGAAGGGCATCTTGGTTCTTTCCACAGTTTGCGACTGTGGCCATTGCTGCTATGAACACCGGGGTACAGAGATGGCCCTTCTTTTCACTGTATCTGTATCTTTGGGGGTAAATACTCAGTAATGCAATTGCAGGGTCATAGGGTGGCTCTATTTTTAATTTCTTAAGGAATCTCCACACTGTTCTCCAAAGTGAACAGTACCAACTTGCATTCCCACCAACAGTGCTAAATGGTGCCCCTTTCTCCACATCCTCTCCAACACGGTTTTCTCTTTCAACATTCCTTAGGCTATTTGAGGTCTTTTCTGGTTTCATACAAATTTTAGAATGTTTATTCCATCTCTGTGAAAAATGCTGGTGGTATTTTGATAGGCATTGCATTGAATGTATAGTTTGCTTTGGGTAGTATAGACATTTTAATAATAGTTGTTCTTATAATCCATGAGCATGGAATGTTTTTCCATTTCACTGTGTCTTTTTCAATTTCTTTCATAAGTGTTCTATACTTTTCTGAGTACACATCTTTTACCTCTTTGGTTTGATTTATTCCTAGGTATCTTATGTCTTTTGGTGTAATTGTAAATGGGTCAATTCCTTGATTTATCTTTCTGCTGCATCATTGTTGGTGAATAAAAATGCAAGATATTTCTGTGCATTGATTTTATATCCTGCCACTTTGCTGGATTTGTGTATCAGTTCTAGCAATTTTTTGAAGGAGTCTTTCAGGTTTTCTACATAGAGTATCATGTCATCTGTGAAGGGTGAACATTTGACTTCTTCTTTGCTGATTTGGATGCCTTTTATTTCTTTTTGTTGTCTGATTGCTGAGGCTAGGACTTTTAATACTATGTTGAACAACAATGGTGATAGTGGGCATCCCTGTTATGTTCCTGACCTTAGGGGAAAAGCTCACGATTTTTTCCCTATTTAGGATGGTATTAGCTGTGGGTCTTTGATATAGGGTCTTTTGAGTTGAGGTATGTTCCTCTATTCCCACTTTGTTGAGAGTTTTTATCAGGAAAGGATGCTGTATTTTGTCAAATTTTATTTATTTTATTTATTTATTTTGCCTTTTATACATCTATTGAGAGGATCATGTGGCTCTTATCCTTTCTTTTATTAATGTGGTGTATCATGTTGATTGATTTGCAGATATTGGGCCACCCCTGCAGCCCAGGAATAAATCCCATTTAGCTGTGGCGAATAATCCTTTAAATGTACTGTTGGATTCAATTAGCCAGTGTCTTGTTGAGAATTTGTGCATCCATGTTCATCAGGGATATTAGTCTATAATTCTTTTTAGCCAGGTCTGTCTGGTTTTGGGATCAAGGTTCATTGATTTCCTTTCTCATGCTGGATTTAGTCTTCATTTCTGTTCTTTCTCCAGCTCCTTTAGGTGTAAGGGTGGGTTGTATATTTGAGACTCTTCTTGCTTCTTGAGAAGCACCTGTATTGCTATATACGTCCCTCTTAGGACCGCCTTTGCTGCATCCCAAAGGTTCTGGACTGTCCTGCTTTCATTTTCATTTGTTTCCATGTATTTTTAAAAATTCTTCTTTAATTTCCTGGTTGACCCATTCATTCTCTAGTAGGATGTTCTTTAATCTTCATATATTTGTGGTCTTTCCCAATTTTTTCTTGTGCTTGATTTCAAGTTTCATAGCATTGTGTTTGAAAATATGCATGGTATGGTCTATTATTGTATTATCAATGAGTTTCTTTAAGTTTCTTATTAATTGATTAATGTATTTTCCTAATCCCAAGAGTATAAGTATTTATAATTGTTATATCTTGTTGGATTCACTCCTTTATTATGATATGGTGCCCTGCTTCATCTCTTATTAGAGTCTTTGGTTTAACATCTCGTTTGTCTAATATAAGGTTGGCTACTCCAGCTTTCTTTTGATGTCCAATAGCATGATAAGTAGTTCTTCACCCCCTTACTTTCAATCTGGAGATGTCTTTGGATCTAAAATGAGTGTCTTGTAAGCAGTATATCAATAGGCCTGTTTTTTTAATCCATCCCATTACACTATATCTTTTTTTTAAGATTTTATTTATTTATTTGACAGACAGAGATCACAAGTAGGCAGAGAGGCAGGCAGAGAGAGATGAAGGGAAGCAGACCCCCTGCTGAGCAGACAGCCCGATGTGGGGCTCGATCCCGGGACCCTGGGATCATGACCTGAGCTGAAGGCAGAGGCTTCCCACTAAGCCACCCAGGTGCCACACACTATGTCTTTTTATTGGAGTATTTAGTTCATTTCCATTCAGGGTAACTATTGAAAGATATGAATTTAGTAACTATTATAAGATATGAATTCATTATAAGATATGAATTTAGTGCAATTGTATTACCTGTAAAGTCACTGTTCCTCTAGACTGTTTCTATTCCTTTCTAGTCTTTGTTACTTTTCATTTCTCTTTTTGATCAATCGGTTCCCTTAAATATTTCTTGCTGACTGGTTTAATGTGCACAAATTCCTATAGTTTTTGTTTGTCTTGGAAACTCTTATCTCTCCTTCTATTCTGAATGACAGTCTTGCTAGATAAAGTAATCTTGGCTGCATATTTTTCTCATCTAGCATTTTGAATATATCATGCCAGTCATTTCTGGCCTGCCAGGGCTGTGTGGACAGGTCTGCAGCCAGCCTTATTTGTCTACTCTTGAACGTTAAGTACATTTTCTACTGAGCTGCTTTCAGAATTCTCTCTTTATTTTTGTATTTTTCAAGTTTCACTATGATATGTCATGGTGTCAATCTGTTTTTGTTGGATTTGTGGGGAGTCCTCTGTGCCTCTTGGACATGAATGCTTGTTTCCTTCCCCAAATTAGGGAAGTTCTCAGCTATACTTTGTTCAAATAAACCTTCCGCCTCTTTTTTTTTTTTTTTTTTTTTTTGCTCTTCTTCTTCTGGGACTCCTATAATATAGATATTATTTCCCTTTATAGAATCATAGCACTCCCTCAGTCTACCTTCATGATCTAATAGTTTTCTTTTTCTCTTCTTCTTAGTTTCTTATTTTCCACAATTTTATCTTCTATATTACCTATCCTCTCCTCTGCTTATTCAACCCCTGTAGTGATTATATCCAGTCTGTTTTTCATCTCAGTTATAGCATTTTATTATTTCATCCTGAATAGTATTTGTGTTTTTTATCTGTGCAGCCAGGGTTTCTCTGATGTCTTCTATGCTTTTTTCAAGTCCAGCTGGTAGTCTTTTGACTGTTGAACTAAGTCATTTTTCAGATATATTGCCTATATCTGTTTTGAGCATGTCCCTGACTGTGATATCTTCCTGAACTTTCTCTTGAGGGGAATTCTTCCATTTTGTCATTTTGGCTAAGTTTCTGTCTTTTAAATGTAATGAAAACTTGCTCTGTTTCCTGCACTTCAGGATAATGCTATAATGCAAAGAGGTCATACACTGGCCAGGACCTGGCACTTCAGGAAACGTTTCTGGTATATACTGTGTGCCCGCTGCTGTTGTGTTTTGGCTGCTCTTTGCCCCTGGTCTGCCCTCTGCAGCATTCCAGGGAAGAGTGTTTGGACCTTTATCTAGGTGTGCTTTGATTTGTTTGTTGAAGAAAGCCTGAAAAAAAAAAGAAAGAGAGAGAAAAAGAAAACAAAAACACTTGATCAGAAAAAAAAGGAAAAGTGAGAGAGAAAAAGAAATGAAAGAGAAAGAAACAACCAACAATAACAGCAAACTATAAGCCTGATAACAAAAAGGGAAAAAAAGAATCTAAGAAAAAAAAATACAATCTTGTCCTATTTCCACCAGAACTGAAGGGGACAGTGTGATGCACTGTATGATTAGTAGACTTGGTGCATGTGGCATGTTGACTGTGTTACCCTCTGGGGGAGAGGCCCACTGTGCTGGCTCAGAGTCAATCCTGCCCCAGTTAAAAAAGCACTTGCCAAACACAGTGGGGTGGGGTTTGATGTAAATGGTTCCTGCCTCCACTGGAAGCTGCTGTATTGCTCTTTGAAGTCTGACCTAGTTAGTAGAGATGGTAAAACAGAGCTACCCAATACTCTCGTGCCCAGACAGGGGATCTCACACCCGCACTGTTCAGGAAGCCCACACAGAAAGGCAAGGACCATCAGGATGCCCAGCAAAACAGCTCTCATGGATTTTATCTTTTTCATGTGTCTGCTATTCAAAACTCTAAATCTTAAAGGAACCAGCACCTCTCAGATATGTTCCCTCCTCCAGATTAGAACCTCTCTGTGCTCTGACCAGTGCTCTTTGCCCCACAAAAACAGTCACATGCCTGTGCAGTGCACAGAATCTATGGTTTAGACAACAAAAAGCAGCAGCAGGTTATACACCCAAAGCACTGCCTCTGTGTGCTGTTTGCTGTCACCTGCAGGGTCTTTTGTCCTTGGAAAAGCAAATACCCTCTTCCAAATGCACTCCAGGAAGGGGAACAATCTCTCCCAATGCAACGGGGGGGGGGGGGATCCCTACACACTTTTGTGTGCACCCCGGGGCCAGAGTCATCTTTCTCTTTAGGAGCTCACATTACAGCTCCAGTCTAGTGAAATTCTTGCACTTCCAAAAGCTGAGAGTTTGAGCTACACTCACTGTTTGCAGAAAACTTAAGCCATTCAGTTCCCCTAGCTGCCCAGGCCGTGATCTGAGAGCTTTTCTTATGCAAATACACTGTACTCTCTCAAACCCTCTCTCCCTTTTCTTTCCCTATGGAAAGGGTTCTCTCCCCTCTGCAGCATGGCAGCTTTTCTCTTCCCCAATTCACTTCCATATACTACACACCTGCCATGCTGTCTCCCTCCAACCATGAAAATCCTTCTCCCAATCCTGAGATTGACTTAATGGGTGTTCCAAGTGATCTGATATCAGTACACCTGTGTTTCAGGGACAAGGAATGCCTGGGGTCTCCCTACTTCTCTGTCATCTTAACTCCTTCCCCCTAATTTTTTTTTAAACTCAACACAAAAATTAAAATGGTACTCCAAAAGTTACATTTCTTTTTTTTTTCCATTTTATTTATTTTTTCAGTGTAACAGTATTCATTCTTTTTGCACAACACCCATTGCTCCATGCAAAACGTGCCCTCCCCATTACCCACCACCTGTTCCCCCAACCTCCCACCCCTGACCCTTCAAAACCCTCAGGTTGTTTTTCAGAGTCCATAGTCTCTTATGGTACATTTCTAATACAAATTAATATTGCGGAGGAACAAAAATCAAACAAAAAAAAATAAATGAGACAGAAAGAAACAAATATCTAAATGAAAAAATTAAATCCACCCATATAAGCACTTTAAATTCCAATGGATTAATCACTCAAATAAAATAAGAGAGTATTAGAATGGATTAGAATGGACCTGTGTACCTCTCTACATCTCCTCTATCACCACCTTTGCCCAAGTCACCATCATTTGTCTCCTGAATAATTACAATAATCCTCTTAACTCATCTTCCTAAATCCAGTGTTGCATTCCACCAATCCATTCTTAACACAGAAACCAGAGAGATTTTCCAACAATATAAAACTAGCAATGGTATTTCTGTGCCTACCTGTTGGTTTCAGGATGAAGCCTCAAACCATTAACATGTCTAATATAGTTTCTGAATGAACATGCCTAGCCTATGTCTCTCATGTCATCTGTCTCAATTCTCTCTACTGTTCTCTATGCTCTAAACATACTGGAAGTATTGCTTTTTGTTTCAGCTCCAATAGGCCCAGCTCTTTCTTGACCCACAGACTTTTAAAGATACATGATTTCAGCCTGAGGGCCACCTGCCAACTTCTGTTCCCATTGCCACTGACTCAAACAAGTTCTCCCTGATCCTCCTATACTAGATCAAGACCTTGTGATATTCTTTCATAGCTCCCTGTACTTCTACCATGTATGCTAATCTCAATTTTAACCAGTCATTATGACTAGTCTAAGGTCTACTTTCCTAGATAGATTAAAAGCTCAATGAAAGCAGAGATTCTGTCTGCCTTGTTATTTCTGTGTTTGCAAGCTTCCTCTTACTGTATTTGCCTCACTTCTTGACATAGCGATTCTTAGCATTTTCCTTTGAACCTTTAATCTTGGTTTTTGTCCTCATGTAGTTTAATTCAGGCCTTCTTCTATGCTGCTCTGTGGTTCCCAAATAAAAATCAAAATTACCATTATCATTTTTATTATAAAAGAGATCACTAATAGTGATTTAATATCCAAACTGAAAATTCCATATCCTTATCAGAACAATGACCAAAAAAAAATTTACAAAACTCAAAACAGCCCACTCTCACCTTGCTCTGACTCTATGCAAATTAATTCTGAACATCTTCTTCAATTAAGCAAAAACAGGAAACATAGAAAATTACCCACAGCCATTCTGTTATTATTTCTCAAATTTAGTACTACTGCAATTTATATCCAAATACCTAAATGTAGAAAACATAATTTTTCCAACTGCCTAATTTTATATGGTGTGATGCCTGTACCCACAACTCACCAGGAAATGCATAAAATTTCACTGTGATACTAATATTCAGTGACAAACTAACAAGAGTGCCTAAATGCAGGTTTCTTCTCACTTTAGTTGAGCAACTTCTTCACTGTGGCAATTTCGCAGCTCTCCATAGTTGCTCATGAATTTTCTTTCTTCTGGAAAATACTCTATGGAAACTAAGGAATTCCCATGAGCAATCAGCTCCCAAGTTTTTTTAAATACCAAGAGATAAGATACTCTTGTTGGTCTTCAGCCACATCTGGGTCCAGCAAACCTCCAGCCTACATCTATCTGTTCCTGTGAAGGAGGAAGGATTGATGATGAGTGACATATCATCCCATTCCCTCATCCACAAGTGTTACAGGGACAGAACTTTAACTGCTTGTGAAAAAGAAAGGAAAGAATTGCCTAATAAAGCACGAAATCTCTTTAAAATGGTATAAAACAAAATTTTAGGTTTTCCATCATCTTGAATTACCACATCAAAGTGAAAGTGACCATCATTTCTGCAAAGCATATACATGCACAAATTTAAAATAATATATCTGGCGGGAAGCCTGGGTGGCTCAGTCCATTAAATGTCAGCCTTTGGCTCAGGTCATGATCCCACCCAGGGTCCTGGGATGATGTCATACATCAGGCTCCTTGCTCAGGTGCCTGCTTCTCCCTCTGCCTGCCCCTTCCCTGCTTGTGCTCTCTTTCTCTTTCTGAAAAATAAATAAATAAAATCTTTAAAAAAATAAATAAAAGACTATCTCTGACATTTAGATATCTATCCTTCATCTTAATGAAGACCCAGTTTCTAACATTTTGTATTGAAACAGCATGTTTCTTTATAATGCCAATAGAAATATGGGAGTCATAAAAAATTGCTGACATGCTCCCATGTTTTTGAATTGCTTAGATTCCCATGATGAAGCCAGTGAAAAAGGAAGATAAAAGCATATTTCAAACAGTTTTTCACCTTGTATTCATGCTCAAATATTCATCTCTTCCCACCATAAACACAGCCACATATTTAAAATTTCCTGACATTTACTCAATAGGTATCCACTAATCCAGTTAAGCATTACTTCTTTTTGTCTTGTTTTTATTTGCTGAAGTAAGAAGCCAGCTCTTCTACCACCCACAAACCTCCGCTGAGCTCCCAGGTTAACACGTAAAAATCACCCAAAGTGCACTTCCTAGAATGCATTATAATCATCTGCTTGTGGACCTGTCTTCCTGATAGATTCTGGAGTAAAGAGATCATGATTACATGTTCCTGTACTCTCAGCACTTCCAGTAGGGTCTAAACAAATGTATTTCCTCTGCCTTTCTTTAAAGCAGAGGTTCTTGAATTGTGGTCCTCTAACCAGTAGCACTGGAATTACCTCACAACCTGTTAGAAATGCAGATTCTCTGGCTCTGTCTTGACCTACTACATCAAAAACTCCAGGGTATGGGCCTAGACATCTGTATTTTAATAAGCCCTAAATATAGTGCCTACATCCTGATGCATACTAAGTGTCAGAACTACTGCTTTAAGGAATAAATACCAAATCCCAAAATAATGAAAAAATGCATAAAGACTCTAATTTATCTAAATGTCAGTGGTACTACTATAGCTTTTGCATTGTAAGAATATTCTGTACCAATGAAGATGAGCTTAGTTACCAGCAGTTACCAAGTATTCCAAAGTTACATACTATACTCATGGATTACAAGTGTCATTATTGCAAAAATATAAATTCTCCCTATATTAACCTAGAGATTGAACACAATCTTATTTACAATCTAAGACTTTTGGTGGAATTTGACATCTGTTTCTAAAATCGATATGGAAATTGAAAACATAAAGAGTAAGCAAAGCAATATTGAAGAAGATGAATAAACCTAGAGAACTCACACTACCAAATGTCATGTCAGAACTTTTACAGGGCTAGCATAATTGAGACAATGTGTTATTAGTACAAAGAGGTACTCAACTTCATTAATCTTCAAATGAAAATTAAAACCACTACTCACACTACCAGAATGGTGGAACACACACAATATATGTTAGGGAGAATATGAGGCAACCTGAAGATAGAAGTGTAGAAGGGTAAATTTGTTAAAAACCACTTTGAAAACTTGTTGGGCAGGACTTACTAAAGTTGAATATGTGTGTAATTCATTACTCAGCAATTCCAATCTAGGAGGGAGATGGAGAAATGGAGGAGTCTGTCATCTCAGAACTCACAAAAACAGATTGTGTAGTAGTAGGAGGTAGGACTTGCAAATTGCCTCAGTGAGATAGGATTACCCTCAAACACTTAAAATTTAGCCTTCTTATCTGGGGTCATGGAATTATCAGTATATAGTGTGTGGACACCTGGTCTCAAAGACTATAGTCTGGTAACTAGCTTGTGAAAGGAAAAGCCTGTCAAGAGAAAGGGCCTTATGGGGCTCTGCACAAGATCTCTGGAGTTATGTCAACAGGAAAGCGCCCCCTGCTCCAAAATGCACCTTCCTTCAGATTCCCATACCATCAGAAAGCTTTTCTGCAAGGTCTGCACCTCAGCTGCTCAAATATTCCAAGCCTTCCCTGTCCAGAGGTATGGGTGCCCACTCTCTCTTGAGTACTGACTCAGAGCCAAATAGAAAGTATCATACACAGCCTCCTCCATGAAATGCCATTCTAAACTCAGCATCCCTGTGGTGCAGATACCACTGCCTTAATTCTCATCACAGACTTCAGAAACTCCAGACCAGTTTAGAACATAGGGGGCTTAACGGTATTTCTGAACACTGAACCTGACCTCTGCATAACATCGCAGGCTGTGTCCTCATTTATGAAAACTACAGAAAAATCTATGTCCTGTCTCTGTCATGCATGACTTTCTATCTCACTGTTGCCACCTTGTAACCTACTTTAGCTGCTAATACTCACTGGCCCTTATCTCACTGGGACAAAAACAATTGTGTGTGTGTGTGTGTGTGTGTGTGTGTGTGTGTCTATTTCAGTTGCCTAGGAAGGGACATGAGTTTTCTTTGTACCTGGGGTCCTTACACAGTGCCTGGGACACTGTGTAAGTAATTGGGGGGGGGGGAGTGGTGACTGGAAGGAGCCAGCATCTACCAGTATTTACGAAAGCACCCAGAACTTACAGAGTCACTGTGAAAACAGAGGGAGTACTGTGAACAGTGGTGTGAGTAGTCATCACTCATCATTCTTCTCTGGCCGTTTAAGCAGAAGCACTAATTGTTTCCACTTCAGTGTACATACTGAAGGATAATTATGCTGTATCTTTAGAAGGCCCTATCACCAGGTTTCACCCTGATTTATGAAAAAAAATTCCCCAGTCCTACTGCTTTGTCTTCCTCTGGGTTCAATCCAAAGTAGAAAATAGTAAAAACAACTCCTGGAGATTGTATATTAGGTCAAGACAGCAAAAATATAAAGGATACAGCAAGTCCCTATCTAAGTGGTAGTCTGATTGCTGAGGGAGTAAGTCCACCCATCAGGAAGACCCTAAACCAAGAACATTTCAAAAAAAGAAAGAAAGAAAGAAAGAAAAGGAAGGGAGAAAGAAAGGAAGAGAGAAAGAAAGAAAGAGAGAGAGAGAAAGAAAGAAATCACACATGAGACAGAGAACTCACAGTTTCTGAGGTGCTGAGAAGCTTTCAGGTACAAGTAGTATTAGAGGTCTCTTTCCCAGAGGAGAGTTTGAAGCTGGGCCAGGAAGGGGATTAGAAACATAGAATAGGGGAGAGTAAGAAGCCAGGGACTGTGAAAAATTCTGAGAGTAATGGGAAATTAAAGGAGGTGGCATGAGGTACAAAGCCCACAAATGACAATAGTAGCAGAAATGAGCAGGCCTAGAGCAGAGTATATACCTGCATATGGGAAGTGAGAGTTAGAGATAGGTAAGTTACTGAAACAAGAAAAGTATTGTGAAATGTACCAGGGAGGCAGGAGGGCACATGTTGTTGGCAGTGTTTAAAGGCCAAATACAAGAC
Organism: Meles meles; assembly: GCF_922984935.1. Taxonomy (NCBI): domain Eukaryota; kingdom Metazoa; phylum Chordata; class Mammalia; order Carnivora; family Mustelidae; genus Meles; species Meles meles. Next base: position 44,864,293 of record NC_060087.1, on the reverse strand, counting down.
TAGAGTCCTAATGAAGAAGATGTCTGTGCAAAAGTGTGACGGGGAGGCCTATATCTGAGGATGACTCTTCCGGCACAGAGCCTTCCAAAGAGTTCATAAGGGAACCCTAGGATTCTTTGGGTGAGAGGCAGGATGCATTACACTGAGAAGGAAGAAGAGGGACTGAGTGAGCAAGAGCATAGGCTCATGACCCCTACTTCAGTTCAGTTGTTCTGCCATCCTTGTTTTCATGGACTGCGGTGATGCACAGCAAAATTATTCCTACCCTATCTAGGGGAAATTATTCAGGTAGATACAAGCATTATATTAATAAAAACTTTGGAAAAAAACATTTACCATTTTTATATAAGAGTACTGGGAAGAGGAAGATGTCTGCAGAGTGGGAGGATCCTAGGTTCATCTCACCCTATGAACACAACTACATAACTATCACATCAGCTTAAGAAACTCACAAATTGACCTGAAGAATGAAAGAACAAACTTGACAACTAAAGGGACAGGAGAAGAAGCCTCATTGAAGAAGGTAGAGAGTACAGAGACATGGCTTAGGGGAGAAATGGTTTGTGGATGGTGTGGAGGAAAGGGAGCTATGGTCTCAAAGAAGGGCAAGAGAGATATCAGTACATAGGGGATTGCACAAGGAAAGCATTTCCCAAATCCATTAGCTTAGAAAATGTGAGGGGCTGAATTTCATGAGTTCTTACAACCAGCAGCACTTAAAGCCTGGAGTTTTATTTTTTATTTTTTTTAAATTATATTATGTTAGTCACCATACAGTACTTCATTAGTTTTTGATGTAGTGTTCTGTCATTCATTATTTGCGTATAACACCCAGTGCATGGAACTTTAAAAGTCAGCAGGCTTGGCTGGCATAGACTCCAGAGGGCACTGTGTTGATCCTGAAGAGAAAGCCAGCAAACCACCCAAGGGACAGACAGTGTGGAAACAGCAATCTGAAGAGCACCTGGGGGCACAGTTGGGGAGATTATTTACTGTTCTTGGATGAGTCCCATAGAGGCAGGATGCATGGAAACACCTCTCCAGGATCAAAGGAGCTGGTAGTGCCATTTCCATCCCCCAACCCTCAGCATAATCATAGAGCTATCCGTGGGGAAATAGCACAGTCCTGACACTGGCTGCCTCACTTGCTTACACCAAGCTCCACACCCTATGATCTGGTGGGACTGACCTTCTCAGTCAAGCTTGTTTTGACCCAGCAGAGCAGGCCCCTCCCCCAGAAGACCAGCAGAAACCCTTGTTCACACCATGTCTACAGGCCAGAGAGTTCTACAGGGACTCAGTTCTGGTGGAGGTGGTGACAGGTCTTATTTCATAAGCGGACTAGAGCACATCTAGCTAAAACCTACTGCATTCAGGCCAGGGACCAAACACTGCCCAAAGCAGACAAGGAGAGCCCCTGAAGATAATAGCCTAAAGGGTAGAACAGCCAAAACACAACAACAGAACACACACGGCACATACCTGAGGTATTCCCTGAAACACCAGGAACTGGCACTCCATGACCTTTTCTTTCTAAGGCTATTACTTTCAGGAGCAGGAGACATAACTGGGTTTTTCTTACAAGCAGAAGAAGGCAGAGACTTAGAAAAAATGTCAAGTCAGAGGAATTTATCTCAAATGAAGGAACAAGATAAGGCCACAGCCAGAGATCTAAAAGCAGCCTACTGAATGGGAGAAGATATTTGCAAATAGCAGATCTGATAAAGGGTTAGTATCCAAAATACATAAAGAATTTATACAACTCAACACCAAAAAAATAAATAATCCAGTTAAATATGGGCAGAAGATATGAACAGACATTTCACCAAAGGATATATCCAGATGGCAAACAGACACATGAAAAGATGTGAAAAGGTGTTCAGCATCACTCATCATCAGGGAAATGCATATCAAAACCACAGTGAGATATCCCTTTACATCTGTCAAGATGGATAAAACAAACAAACAAACAAACAAAAAAAAACACAAGAAACAGGGGCGCCTAGATGGCTCAGTGGGTTAAAGCCTCTGCCTTCGGCTCAGGTCATGATCCCAGAGTCCTGGGATCGAGCCCCACATCGGGCTCTCTGCTCTGCAAGAGAGCCTGCTTCTCTCTCTCTCTCTCCGCCTGCCTCTCTGCCTACCTGTGATCTCTCTCTGTCAAATAAATAAATAAAATCTTAAAAAAAAATAAGAAACAGGTGTTGACAAGGATGTGGAGAAAAAGCAACCCTTTTGCACTGTGGGTTGGAAGGCGAACTGGTGCAGCCACTATGGAAAACAGTTTGGAAGTTCCTCAAAAAGGTAAGAAGAGAATTACCCTGTTTCCAGTAATTGCACTACTGAGTGTCCCCAAAATACAAAAATACTAATTCAAAGGGATACATACTCCCTTATGTTTATATAGAAGCATTATTTATAATAGCCAAATTATGGAAACAGCCTAAGTGTCCATCAACTAATGAATGGATAAAGAAGAAGTGGTACACACACACAGGAATATTACTGGGCCATGAAAAAGAATGAAATCCTGCCATTTGTAGCAACATGGAAGGAGACAGAGAGTATTTTGCTAAGTGAAATAAGTCAGTCAGAAAAAGAGTACCATATGATTTCACTCATGTGGAATTTAAGAAACAAAACAAATAATCAAAGGAAAAAGAGAAAGAGACTATCCAAGAAACAGACTCTTAACTATAGAGAACAAACTGATGGTTACCAGAAGGGAGATGGGTGTGGGGATGAGTGAAATTGGTGATGGGGATTAAGGAGGGCACTCGTCATGATGAACACTGGGGGATATGTAGAATGACTGAATCACTATATTGTATACCTGAAACTAACATAACACTGTATGTTGACCATATTGGAATTGAAATTTTAAAAAATCAAAATAAAAAACCCCAAAATCCATTTATTGTCTCAGTTTTCATGGTCAGAATTCTAGGAACAGCATGGCTTAACTAGGTCCTCTGTGTAGGGTCTCACAAGGCATTCAAAGTGCAGGCAGAACTACATTCTTTTCTGGAGGCTTCGAGGAAGAATTGGCTTCCAAGCTCATTCACATTGCTGGCAGAATCTAATTTCTTGTGGTTGCAGGATGGTGGTTTCCATTTCTTACTGGCTGTCATCCAGTGTCCTTTCTCCCAGGAAATTCAGAGTGCCTGCATTTCTTCATACATGGCACCTCCATCTTCAAAACAGCACTGAACTGCCAAGTCCTCATGCTTCAAATGTTTTATTTCCTTTTCTGTTCTTTCTGTTATTAAGGACTCATGTGATTATATTAGGTCCACCAGCAAAATCCAGAAACTCAGTTCTTCTGCTGATTAGTAACATTAATTACATCTGCAAAGCCTTTTGTGTCATATAATTGACATGTTCATGGGAGTAAGGAAAAACTCTATTTATCTCATAAAGAAATAAAGTATAGCAGTATAAGAGGCTTGGCTCTTCATTATGGATTAGTGTTTGGTGGTGGGGCTGGGAATTCTGCAAGGACACAGTAGCCTTGCACCTGTAATATATGTTATCCCATTTTGTGTCACTCCTTTTTTCCCCATTTTTAAAATTTAAATTCAATTAGCCAACATATAGTACATCATTAGTTTCAGATGTAGTGTTCCATAATTTATCAGTTGCATATAACATCCAGTGCTCATCACATCACGTGCCTTCCCCAATGTCCATCACCTTTGTCACTCCCTTGCTTAAGACTATTCAATTGTTCCCCTTACTTTCACAATCTGGGAAATGGTAAAATCCATGTTTGTGAATTGAAGCTTAGCAGGGATCTGAATGTCACTTCATCCCAGGTGCCCAAGATGGTGTACCGAGACTGCAGCAGGTTGTAGGGCTTGAATTTTTCAGGCTATTTCCAAGAAAGGTAATTTCTAGCAGAGTCCTATGGAGACAAGCAGCCTCAGAAAGGTCCCAGTTGTTCACAGGCCCTTGAAGGAGAACAGGAGAGCTAGCTCCCAGGTATCAGATGCCTGGAGAACAGGGCAATAAATTTCCTCCCTCGGCCACTATCAGACCCATCCAGAGGGAGAGAAGGGCAAACCCATCTGTCTGCTGATCTTTTCAAGGTCAGGGGTTAGCATTTCCAGGAACCTAGTCCTCCAGATCAAAATGATTCCTGCTTTCCCATAAGAGAGCAATATAAATCAGGTCTGTAGATAATGAAGCAAGTCTTTCACATCTTTTTCAATGACTGGTGAAGAGACTGACCTGAATATCCTCTGTAGAAGAAGGGGAGAGTCTATGTCCTATCAGGAGCTTTGTGGAGTTGACAGAGTGGAGGTTACCTTCAAGTTCCAGGTTCAGTACTGTGCAGGAATGAACTGAGATTTGCAATGTAGCCAAAACCATTCCTGGCCACAACTGAGCAGAGGTTACACAGAAAGCTCTGTTTTGGTAGGTAGGGTCTGATTGGAGAAGACTTTGTAGAGACAATGTAGAATGTTCCTAATATGGTAGGGATCTAATCCAGACCTTCTTTTAGGCATAGGATAGGATATAACTCTATATAAGGAAAATGAAAAAAGCATGTATATATGTGTCTGTACTTACACATCTAAATATTTAGCTTTGCAGGGGCATAGGCTGGAGTGTTCATAGTAGTCACCATTGCAGTGGTATTGGGGGGTCAGGAGACAATGAGGGAGATATTCCTCATTCTATATTTTGCCATCTAAATTTTTTTAACAGGTGCTTATATTATGGAAGAGAGTGATCATGGAATTAATGTCAGAGCCTAGCAGCCTGTCTCTCAGTTTTGTGTCTTTCCTGATCTGTAGCCGTGACCAGAGCCTTGGCAGTGTCTCCCAGCCTTTGGTGGGCCTCTCAGTCCCAGGATCAGCAGCCTCTGCTATTTTAAACATATTGTTTGCTCCCTCAAATGGTAAATTCTCCAGGGAACCCGCCACACTAACTGAAAATTTAGGGTAATTAGGTGAGATTTCTTCATCCAACAGAAAAGAAAAAGCAGACTCCTTCCACTGATCTCTCATTGTGAGAGTCTAGTAAATCAAAATTACCATATGGGAAGGCAAGAGTAATATCACCAGGGAGCTGTGTATCATGCTTCAGGAAGATGTGATGAACAAGTACTAGAATCCCTGGCATTCACACATTGAGTTTCTCACTATGCAGAATACAAAGCAGTCCATGCCTTTCTATATTCTGCTTTTGCCTCCCCACCCCAGCTGCATAGAGGACATTGATCAAAAGCTGATATAATCCCGGTGTGTGGCAATACCCACCTGTGTTTCTGCTTTTCAAATCTTATCCTCATCTTTCCTTCTCTAGTTTTTCTTTTTGCTGTGTCTCCTAACCTTGTCCGAAAGTTCCAGACTCAAAACCATGTTTCAGTTTGTTGAGCAGAACAGCAAGAACAATAAAGCCCCAAACTGAAGAAATGATATTGGGAATTTTTCCAATACCTTTAATTGGACTAAATCCTACATTGTTTTTCAAACATTTAGCAGCCTATTATGGTTTGTAGAAGAAAATATACGAGAAAAATCCAGATGGCTATAAGATGATTTTTATTGTGAAAAATATTATACTATATATATGGGCACATGTGTATATGTCAAGAAATAGAACATTACAGCCTCCTAGAAACTTTCTGTGTTCCTTTCCCAATCACTGTCTGTCTTCATTTCTAATTTAAGCATAATATTAAATATGTATCCATAAATTGCAATATATGATATAAAACATATGTGTGCACTTAAAATAGTAATTATAAAACATACACTGTTATGTTTTACATGTTTATATGTTTAATATGTTATAAAACATAAACTTGCATAAACAAACCTAACTTAAAGAATAGAACAGTTCATGTAATTTATAAATCTTTAGGATGCCCCTTCTCAAATACATCCCCCACTCTATCAAATCTAAAGTAACTCCTTTCTTGACTTTTAGAATAATCTTTACCTTTCTTTTATTGATACTTTTACCATCTTCTCTCTCACCCCTAAACACTATAGTTTTGTCTGTTCTTAAACTTTTTAATATGCAATTATACTGCATATTCACTTCTTTTGACTTGCTAATTTTGCTCACTCTAATGAAACTCATTTATCTCAATCCCAGTAGCTGTAAATTTCTTCATTTTTCATTGCTGTACAAATTCCATTCTATGAATATTCCAGCATATATTAACCAGTTCTAATAATGAGGAGCATTTGTGTTATTTCCAGTTTGGGAGTATTATAAACAATGATGTCTTGAACATCAAAAACAAAAACAAGGCAAAACAAAAGAACAAAACAAACTAAAAAACTCCGTCATATTAGAGGAACTGAGAGATATTCTCAATATTTCCAATGTTTGAAATCACAGTTTTACTATTTTCTAAATTTTCCTACACGTGCATAACCAAAAGTAAGAGAGTTCTTAACTTTTGGCAAAAATGTTGAATGCTCACAGAACAATGATTTTTCCTACTGATTACTAAGATTGCTTTGTATGATTCCAGCTTGCATGGCCCTCAACTACCATACAAACTAAGGACTGCCTATACTAGTAAAAATCTTTCTACCTTTTCTTTTTTTTGGAATTCTTGACTTATTGCACTACTGTATAATATTTAGAATCATGTTGTCAAATATCATGCAAAATGACTGTTGGAATTTTATTTGTGATTATATTTCATCTTTAATTCAGAGAGAAGTGACATTTTTACAATATTAAGTTTCTCAATGAGCATAGTATATTTCTCTATTTATGGAAGTTAGCATTAGTTTCTGTATTAGTTTCCTATGGCTGCAGGGACAAAGTACAACAAACTGTGTTGTTTAAAGAACAGGAATGTATTGTCTCACAATTCTGAAGGCTAGAAGTCCAAGATCTTGGTGTCAGCAAAGTTGTCTTCTTCTGAGGGCTGTGCGGGAGAATCTTTTCCTTGCTTCTCTTCTGCCTTCTATTATTTCTTTGGCTGGTAGAAGCACAACTCCAGTATTCACATGGCATCCCCCCTGTGTACACACCTGCCTATATACAAATGTCCCCTTTTTTATAAAGACACCAGTTATATTGCATTAGGGGCCCAGCCTACTTTCGTACTATCCAGTTCCAAAGCCACTTCCATATCTTTAGGTATTAGTTTCAGTAGCACCCTACTTCTTGGTATCATAATCAATATGAGTTTGCTAGGGTTTCTGTAAATAAGTACCACAAACTAAAATCTTTAAAAAGGGGGTTTGGGGGAAACGCCTGGGTAGCTCAGTAGGTTAAGGATCTGCCTTCAGCTCAGGTCATGATCCCCAGGTCCTGGGATAGAGCTCCCTCATGTCTGGATCCCTGCTTATCTCTCTCCCTGTGGCCCTCCCCTCTGCTCATGCTCATGCTCTGTCTCTCTCAAACAAACAATCAAACAAACAAATAAATAAACCTTAAAAAAATAAGTACCACAAACTTAGTAGCTTCAACTATAGAAATTTATTGTCTCACAATTCTGGAAGCCGGATGTCTGAAAGAAGATGTTGGCTGGGTAGGTTCCTTCTGAGGGCTGCAAGAGAATAATTTGTTCTAGGCCTCTCTCCTTGGCTTATCTTCTTCCTGTGTGACTTCATGTGATCTTTCCTCCATGTATGTCTGTCTCTTTTATTCAAATTTCCCCCTTTTTAAAAGGACACAAAACATACTGAATAAGGGCCCACCCTAAAGACCTCATCTTAGCTAATTACAACTGAAATGACCCTATTTCCGAATAAGTTCACATTCTGATGTACTGGGGGTTAAGATTTCAACATATGAATTGGGGAACAGGGGCACAATTCAACTTGCAATAGTATCTCTGAAAAAAATTTTATAAATTTTCCATGTAAGTCTTCATTTTCTTAGATTTATTCCGTGGTATTTGTGTCAGTTATCAATTTATTGCCTCTTAGCCTGAAATGTATCTTTTAATATATGCTCTGCAATTTAAAAATGTAATTCAGTTATTTCTCAAGTAAGCACGATGTTAAGCTTTCTCAGTAGATGGCAGTAGAGAGACACTAAACGAGGAAGAGGCTTTTCTTCAATTTTTAGCTGTGGCCACTTGAATACTTAGTGCTCCTCTGAGGCCACTTGGTGGACCTCTGCCCCAGTCACAGGCCTAGAACTCAGGATCCCTCTGATCTTGCAGCCTCCCTCTGGCAATAATCTGTCTGTGGTCTTCTCAACATGGAAACCCAAACCCCTAAAGCTTTTTACTGGCACCTCTGTGAAATTGCCTGTCACTAGCACACATGCCCCAAAGGCTTTCTTGTGTGTGTAACTGTAGGTCTCCCGCCTGACACCAGCATTGTTTCACTCTGCAGGCCTCTGCACAAGCTGGTCTGCTGCCTGGAGGGTCCACACTGACCTGCTGCTCTCTCTGCAAGCCCTCTTCACTTTCTGCCAGCCTACTGAACGCTGCCTGGAGGGTTCCCATCCTCACTGTTCACTCACCGCACATTCAAGTCACCAGTTGCTAATTACCTTATCCTTTCCTGTCCTCCTTAAGGTTGGGTTACCTTGTCCAGAGACTGTAGACCAGAGACAACCTAACTAAATCAGTCAATTTCTCTGCTATCCACAGGGCAGAATTGCACCTTATTCCATGAGGAGGACTGAGCTCTTCCAAGTGTTTCCTTTCTTGGATACTCTCTATAAGCTATAGGGTATCATAGTTTCCTTAAGTCTTTTTTATTTTATTTTATTTATTTATTTGACAGAGAGAGAGAGAGAGAGATCACAAGTAGGCAGAGAGAGAGAGGGGGAAGCAGGCTCTCTGCTGAGCAGAGAACCCGATGTGGGGCTCAATCCCGGGACCCTGAGATCATGACCTGAGGGGAAGGCAGAGGCTTAACCCACTGAGCCACCCAGGCACCCCTAGTTTCTTTAAGTCATATAGTTACTCTTTCATCATAGTTTAATAATTATTTGTATTAAATTTATAATAATTTATTAATTTATAATTTATAATAATAATTCATATTAAATTTACCATCTATAACCTGCTATGTGGTGTCTAGGTCCTAATTAGACCCATGCTGATACTATACATAACATTTCTGAGGAAATTGTTAGTACATTTAAATTTTATTCATTCTCTAATACTTGTTTGAAGAGGTACAGGACTATGTATTATATATATTCCAGTAGTCATAATTTAATATAATGATTTATATATATAGGTTAATTTGAGTTTTCTAGTCCATAATCACGACACCTATGAGTAATAACTGTTTTGTTTCTCAACTTATAATTCTTGTACTTTTGTTATTCTTGTCTTACTGAGTGAATTAAGATCTCCAACAGAATTGTGGAGAGGAACTATTTTTTTTTATTTTTAAGTCTTAATTTTAATTCCAGTTAGTTAACATGCAGTGTTATATTAGCTTCAGGTGTCATTATTCAACAATTCCGTACATTATTCAGTGCTTGTCAATTAAGTGTACTTTAATCCCTTTCACCTATTTAACACCTCTCCCACCACCATCCCCTCTGGTAGCCATCAGATTATTTATAAATAATAGTGTACTTCTTGATTTGCCACTTTCTCCTTTTTCCCTTTGCTCACTTCTTAAATTCCACATATGAGCAAAACCATATAGTATTTGTCTTTCTCTGACTGACTTATATCACTTAGTATTATACTCTCTAGCTCCATCCATCTCATAGCTTGCATCCTTGCAAATGGCAAGATTTCATACATTTTTATGGGTGAATAATATTCCACTGTGTATATACCACATCTTCCTTATCCATTCATAAAGCAATGGACACTTGGGCTGCTTCCATATCTTCGCTATCATCAGTAATGCTGCTATAAACATAGGGGTGCCTGTATCCTTTTGAAGTAATGTTTCTCTACTCTTTGGATTGTTGGATCATAAGGTAGTTCTATTTTTAACTTTTTTAGAAACCTCTGTACTGTTTTCCAGAGTGGCTGCACCAGTTTGCATTTCTACCAATAGCGCTCAAGTGTTCCTTTTTCTCCACATCCTTGCCAACACCTGTTGTTTCTTATGTTATTGATTTTAGTCATTATGACAGGTATGAGGTCACATCTCATGAAGGTTTTGATTTGCATTTTCATGATGATGAGTGATGTTGAGCATCTTTTCATGTTTCTGTTGGCCATCTGGATTTGGAGAAATGCCTGTTCATGTCTTCTGCCCATTTTGTTATTTTATTTTTTAATTTTTAAAAAGACTTTATTTATTTATTTCAGAGAGAGAAAGAGTGTGTGTTTGTTTGTGTGCAGGAGCGGAGGGGAGGAGCAGAAGAAGAAGGAAAAGCAGATGCCCCACTGAGCAGACAGCTCCAGGTGGGGCTTGATCCCAGAACCCTGGGATCATGACCTGAGCTGAAGGCAGATGTTTAACTGACTGAGCCAAGGCACCCCTTCTGCCCATTTTTTAATTAGGTTATTTGATTTTTGGTTGTTGAGTTGTATCAGTTCTTTATATATTTTGGATACTAACCCTTTACCAGATATGTCATTTGCAAATATTTTCTCTCATTCTGTAGGTTGCATTTTAGTTTTGTTTCCTTTGCTGTGAAGAAACTTTTTATTTTGATATAGTCCCAATTATTAATTTTTGCTTTTGTTTCCCTTGCATCAGGAAACATATCTAGAGAAAATTTGTGTAACCAATGTCAGAGAGGTCACTGGCAGAGTACTTTTCTAGGATTTTTTCTTTTCAGGTCTCACATTTAGGTCTTTAATCCATTTTAAATTTATTTTTTATATGGTGTAGAAAGTGGTGCAGTTTCATTCTTCTGCATGTAGTTGTTCAACTCCCATTTATTAAAAAGACTATGTTTTTCCCATTGGATAATATTTCCTGCTTCATCAAAGATTAATTTACCATAAACTTGTGGGTTTATTTCTGGGTTTTCTATTCTATTCCATTGATTTATGTGTCTGTTTTTGTCCCAATACAATACTGTTTGATTACTACAGCTTTTTAATATAACTTGCAGCACAGAATTGTGATGCCATTAGCTTTTCTTTTCTTTTACAAGATTGCTTTGGCTATTTGGGATCTTTTCTGGTTCCATACAAATTTAAAGATTTTTTCTTCTAGTTCTGTGAAAAATGCTTTTGGTATTTTGATAAGGATTACATTAAATAAATAGGTTATTTGGGGGTAGTATAAACATCTTAACATCATTTGTTCTTCCAGTCCATGAGAATGGAATGTCTTTCCCTCTATGTTTTCTTCAGTTTCTTTCATCAGAGTTTTATAGTTCCCAGAGTATAGGTCTTTCACCTTTTTGTGTAGGTTTATTCCTAGGTAACTTACCATTTTTTAGTGCAACTATAAATGGGATTGTTGTCTTAATTTCTCTTGTTCCTACTTCATTATTGGTGTATAGAAATGTAACAGATTTCTCTTCATTGACTTTGTATCCTCCAACTTCACTGAATTCATTTATCAGTTCTAGCAATTTTGGGGGGTTTTCTATTTAAAGTATCATATCTGCAAATAATGAAAGTTTTACTTCTTCCTTATTGATTTGGATTCCTTTTATTTCTTTTTGTGGTCTTCTTGTTATGGCTAGGAATTCCAGTACTGTCTTGAATAAAATTGGTGAGAGTGGACATCCTTGTCTTATTTTTGACTTTAGGGAAAACACACTCAGTTTTTCCCCCATTAAGGATGATGTTAGCTGTGGGTTGTTCATTTGTGAATTTTATTATTATTTTTTAATTTAATTTTTTTACTTTTTAAATAAACATATAATGTATTTTTATCTCCAGGGGTACAGGTCTGTGAATTGCCAGGTTTACACACTTCACAGCACTCACCATAGCACATACCCTTACCAATGTCCATAACCCCCTCCCCCCTTTCCCAATACCCCTCCCCCCAGCAACCCTCAGTTTGTTTTGTGAGATTAAGAGTCTCTTATGGTTTGTCTCCCTCCCAATCCCATCTTGTTTCATTTATTCTTTTCCTACCCCCAACCCCCCATGTTGCATCTCCACTTCCTCATATCAGGGAGATCATATGATAGTTGTCTTTCTCCGATTGAGTTATTTCGCTAAGCACAATACCCTCTAGTTCCATCCACATCATCGCAAATGGCAAGATTTCATTTCTTTTGATGGCTGCATAGTATTCCACTGTGTATATATACCACTTCTTCTTTATCCATTCATCTGTTGATGGACATCTAGGTTCTTTCCATAGTTTGGCTATTGTGGACATTGCTGCTATAAACATTTCGGTGCATGTGCCCTTCAGATTACTACATTTGTATCTTTAGGGTAAACCCAGTAGTGCAATTGCTGGATCATAGGGTAGCTCTATTTTCTACTTTTTGAGAAACCTCCATGCTGTTTTCCAGAGTGGTTGCACCAGCTTTCATTCCCACCAACAGTGTAGGAGGGTTCTATTTTCTCTGCATCCTCGCCAGCATCTGTCATTTCCTGACTTGTTAATTTTAGCCATTCTGACTGGTGTGAGGTGGTATCTCATTGTGGTTTTGATTTGTATTTCCCTGATGCTGAGTGATGTGGAGCACTTTTTCATGTGTCTGTTGGCTGCCTGGATGTCTTCTTTGCAGACATGTCTGTTCATGTCCTCTGCCCATTTCTTGATTGGATTATTTGTTCTTTGGGTGTTGAATTTGCTCAGCTCTTTATAGATTTTGGATACTAGCCCTTTATCTGATGTGTCGTTTGCAAATATCTTCTCCCATTCTGTCAGTTGTCTTTTGGTTTTGTTAACTGTTTCCTTTGCTGTGCAAAAGCTTTTGATCTTGATGAAATCCCAATAGTTCATTTTTGCCCTTGCTTCCCTTGCCTTTGGCGATATTCCTAGGAAGAAGTTGCTGCGGCTGAGGTCGAATAGGTTGCTGCCTGTGTTCTCCTCAAGGATTTTGATGGATTTCTTTCTCACATTGAGGTCCTTCATCCACTTTGAGTCTATTTTTGTGTGTGGTGTAAGGAAATGGTCCAGTCTCATTTATCTGCATGTGGCTGTCCAATTTTCCCAGCACAGTCTGTTTGTTGAACAGACTGTGCTTTTTCCATTGGGCATTCTTTCCTTCTTTGTCAAAGATTAGTTGACCACAGATTTGAGGGTCTATTTCTGGGCTCTCTATTCTGTTCCACTGATCTATGTGTCTGTTTTTGTGCCAGTACCATACTGTCTTGATGATGACAGCTTTGTAATAGAGCTTGAAGTCCGGAATTGTGATGCCACCAACTTTGGCTTTCTTTTTCAATATTCCTTTGGTTATTCAAGGTCTTTTCTGGTTCCATATAAATTTGAGGATTATTTGTTCCATTTCTTTGAAAAAAAATGGATGGTATTTTGATAGGGATTGCATTAAATGTGTAGATTGCTTTAGGTAGCATAGGTATTTTCACAATATTTCTTCTTCCAATCCAGGAGCATGGAACATTTTTCCATTTTTTTGTGTCTTCCTCAATTTCCTTCATGAGTACTTTATAGTTTTCTGAGTATAGATTCTTTGCCTCTTTGGTTAGGTTTATTCCTAGGTATCTTATGGTTTGGGGTGTAAATGTAAATGGGATTGACTCCTTAATTTCTCTTTCTTCTGTCTTGTTGTTGGTGTACAGAAATGCAACTGATTTTTGTGACTTAATTTTATATCCTGACACTTTACTGAATTCCTGTAAAAGTTCTAGCAGTTTTGGAGTGGAGCCTTTTGGGTTTTCCACATACAGTATCATATCATCTGCAGAGTGATTGTTTGACTTCTTCTTTGTCGATTTGGATGCCTTTAATTTCTTTTTGTTGTCTGATTGCTGAGGCAAGGACTTCTAATACTATGTTGAATAGCAGTGGTGATAATGGACATCCCTGCTGTGTTCCTGACCTTAGCGGAAAAGCTTTCAGTTTTTCTCCATTGAGAATGATATTTGCGGTGGGTTTTTCATAGATGGCTTTGATAATATTGGCTATGCTTTGAAGAGTTTTGATCAGGAAGGGATGCTGTACTTTGTCAAATGCTTTTTCAGCATCTATTGAGAGTATCATATGGTTCTTGTTCTTTCTTTTATTAATGTATTGTATCACATTGATTGATTTGCGGATGTTGAACCAAACTTGCAGACCTGGAATAAATCCCACTTGATCGTGGTGAATAATCCTTTTAATGTACTGTTGGATCCTATTGGCTAGTATTTTGGTGAGAATTTTTGCATCTGTGTTCATCAAGGATATTGGTCTGTAATTCTCTTTTTTGATGGGGTCCTTGTCTGGTTTTGGGATCAAGGTGAGGCTGGCCTCATAAAATGAATTTGGAAGTTTTCCTTCCATTTCTATTGTTTGGAAGAGTTTGAGGAGAATAGGAATTAATTCTTCTTTAAATGTTTGGTAGAATTCCCCTGGGAAGCCATCTGGCCCTGGGCTTTTGTTTGTTTGGAGATTTTTGATGACTGTTTCAATCTCCTTGCTGGTTATGGGCCTGTTCAGGTTTTCTATTTCTTCCTGGTTCAGTTGTGGTAGTTTATATGTCTCTAAGAATGCATCCATTTCTTCCAGATTGTCACATTTGTTGGCATAGAGTTGCTCATAGTATGTTCTTATAATTGTCTGTATTTCTTTGGTGTTAGCTGTGATCTCTCCTCTTTCATTCATGATTTTATTTATTTGGGTCCTTTCTCTTTTCTTTTTCATAAGTCTGGCCATGGGTTTATCAATCTTATTAATTCTTTCAAAGAACCAGCTCCTAGTTTCGTTGATTTGTTCTATTGTTTTTTTGGTTTCTACTTCATTGATTTCTGCTCTGATCTTTATGATTTCTCTTTTCCTGCTGGGTTTATGCTTTCATTGTTGTTCTTTCTCCAGCTCCTTTAGGTGTAAGGTTAGGCTGTGTATTTGAGACCTTTCTTGTTTCTTGAGAAAGGCTTGTACCACTATATATTTTCCTTTCAGGACTGCTTTTGTTGTGTCCCACAGATTTTGAACCATTGTGTTTTCATTATCATTTGTTTCCATGAACTTTTTCAATTCTACTTTAATTTCCTGGTTGACCCATTCATACTTTAGAAGGATGCTGTTTAGTCTCCATGTATTTGGGTTCTTTCCAAATTTCCTCTTGTGATTGAGTTCTAGCTTCAGAGCATTATGGTCTGAAAATATGCAGGGAATGATCCCAATCTTTTGATACTGGTTGAGACCTGATTTAGGACCCAGGATGTGATCTATTCTGGAGAATGTTCCATGTGCACTAGAGAAGAATATGTATTCTGTTGCTTTGGGATGAAATGTTCTGAATATATCTATGATGTCCATCTGCTCCAGTGTATCATTTAAGGCCTTTATTTCCTTGTTGATCTTTTGCTTGGATGATGTCCATTTCAGTGAGGGGAGTGTTAAAATCCCCTACTATTATTGTATTGTTGTCAATGTGTTTCTTTGATTTTGTTATTAATTGGTTGATATAGTTGGCTGCTCCCATGGTAGGGGCATAGATATTTAAAATTGTTAGGTCTTCTTGTTGGACAGACCCTTTGAGTATGATATAGTGTCCATCCTCATCTCTTGTTATACTATTTGGCTTAAAGTTTAATTGATCTGATATAAGGACTGCCACCCCAGCCTTCTTCTGATGTCCATTAGCATGGTAAATTGTTTTCTACCCTCTCACTTTAAATCTGGAGGTGTCTTTGGGTCTAAAATGAGTTTCTTGTCGGCAGCATATTGATGGGTTTTGGTTTTTTTATCGATTCTGATACCCTATGTCTTTTGATTGGGGCATTTAGCCCATTAACATTCAGGGTAACTATTGAGAGATATGAGTTTAGTGCCATTGTATTGCCTGGAAGGTGACTGTTCCTGTACATTGTCTCTGTTCCTTTCTGATCTACTACTTTTAGGCTCTCTCTTTGCTTAGAGGACCCCTTTCAATATTTCCTGTAGAGCTGGTTTGGTGTTTGCAAATTCTTTCAGTTTTTGTTTGTCCTGGAACATTTTTATCTCTCCTTCTATTTTCAATGATAGCCTAGCTGGATATAGCATTCTTGGCTGCGTGTTTTTCTCACTTAGTGCTCTGAATATATCATGCCAGTTCTTTCTGGTCTGCTAGGTCTCTGTGGATAAGTCTGCTGCCAATCTAATATTTTTACCATTGTATGAAACAGACTTCTTTTCCCAGGCTGCTTTCAGGATTTTCTCTTTGTCGGTAAGACTTGTAAATTTTACTATTAGGTGATGAGGTGTGGACCTATTCTTATTGATTTTGAGGGGGGTTCTCTGCACCTCCTGGATTTTGATGCTTGTTCCCTTTGCCATATTAGGGAAATTCTTTCCAATCATTCCCTGCAATATACCTTCTGCTCCCCTCTCTGTTTCTTCTTCTTCTGGAATCCCAATTATTCTAGTGTTGTTTCATCTCATGGTGTCACTTATCTCTCGAATTCTCCCCTCATGGTCCAGTATTTGTTTGTCTCTCTTTTGCTTAGCTTCTTTATTCTCTGTCATTTGGTCTTCTATATCACTAATTCTCTCTTCTGCCTCATTTATCCTAGCAGTAAGAGCCTCCATTTTTTATTGCACCTCATTAATAGCTTTTTTGATTTCAACTTGGTTAGATTTTAGTTCTTTAATTTCTCCAGAAAGGGCTTTTATCTCTCTGAGAGGGTTTCTCTAATATCTTCCGTGCCTTTTTTGAGCCCGGCTAGAACCTTGAGAATCGTCATTCTGAACTCTAGATCTGACATATTACCAATGTCTGTATTGATTAGGTACCTAGCCTTTGGTATTGCCTCTTGTTCTTTTTTTTTTTTGTGGTGATTTTTTCTGCCTTGTCATTTTGTCCAGATAAGAATATATGAAGGAGCAAATAAAATACTAAAAGGGTTGCAACGACCCCAGGAAAATGTGCTTTTATGAAATCAGAAGAGACCCCAAATCATGTGGGGGAGAAAGGGGATAAAAAGAAGTTCAGAAAAAAAGAATTTAAAAAAAGAAAACAAATAAAGAAAAATATAAAAAAGGAAAAAAAAATATATATATATATATATTAGACTGGTGACTAGAACAGGGTCACCCACGTAATTTTGGGAGTATTTTGGTCTCTTAGAAGAAACTACCTCCCAAAATTTTAAAGAATGAAAAACATATATAAGGGTAAACACAATGAAGGGATGGAATATGCCTATAAAGATGAAAAAATTTTTTTTTAATTTCTAAAAAAGTAGTTGATAAAGTAAGTTGGTTGGGGGAATAAAGAAAAAGAAAGTGGAGAGATTTTGCTCAGGCTGGAGACTAGACCAAGCCCAGAGCTAGATTTAGGGTATATTTTGATCTATTAGAAGAAGTTGTGCCCCAGTTTTTTTCAGAAGAAAAAACCCAATGTGTATACAAAAAATAAAGTTATGTACAATGAAGGATAAAATATGACTATAATAATGAGGGTTCAAAAAAGATTATTACTAGTTTTATTTAACTATTACTAGTTTAAAAATATTAAAAGAGGAAAGGGTAGGGGCGCCTGGGTGGCTCAAGGGGTTAAGCTTCTGCCTCGGCTCAGGTCATGATCTCAGGGTCCTGGGATCGAGCCCTGCATTGGGCTTTCTGCTCAGCAGGGAGTCTGCTTCCCCCTCTCTCTCTGTCTACCTCTCTGCCTACTTGTGATCTCTGTCTGTCAAATAAATAAATAAAATCTTTAAAAAAAAAGAGGAAAGAGTAGGGGGCGCCTGGGTGGTTCAGTGGGTTAAAGCCTCTGCCCTCGGCTCAGGTCATGATCTCAGGGTCCTGGGATCGAGCCCCACATCAGGCTCTCTGCTCCGTGGGGAGCCTGCTTCCTCCTCTCTCTCTGCCTGCCTCTCTGCCTAGTTGTGATTTCTCTCTGTCAAATAAATTAAGAAAAAAAGAGGAAAGAGTAAAAGTTTAAAAATTTTTTAAAAAATTAAATTAACTGCAAGACTAAAGAATCATGGGGAGAAAGCCATGAATGCCATGTTTTGCTTTCTCCTCCTCTGGAATTCTGCTGTTCTCCTTGGTAAGTGAAATTGGTCTTGGCTGGATTTCTTGTTGATCTTCTGGGGGAGGGGCCTGTTGTAGTGATTCTCAAGTTTCTTTGCCCCAGGAAGAATTGCACGGCCCTTACCAGGGGCCAGAATAAGTCATCCGCCTGGGTTCGCTTTCAGGAGCTTTTGTTCCCTGAACACTTTCCATAGAGTTCCAGAGGACGGGAATGAAAATTGTGGCCTCCCAGTCTCCGGCCCAGAGGAGGCCAGCATTCAGGGCCCCACTCTTCAGCGTGCCCTCAGAGAAAAGTGCTCAATCACTCCTGTCTCCCTGGCCTCTGGCTGCACTCTGAGCTCACCCAGCATGTGACTGGTTCAAGGTAATCCCGAGCTGAGTTCTCACTCCTTGGGTCTGTCTCTATAGCCGGCTTCCCCGCTCTAATACCTGCGAGCTCAGCCACACTCAGACACCCCCGATCCTTCTGTGGTCCTGCGGGACCTGGGGCCACGCTGACCCTGCGTGGGCTTCACCCTGGTTTAGCCTCTGGAGCAATGTCTCTCAGTGGAGCAGACTTTTAAAAGTCCTGATTTTGTGCTCCGTTGCTCCGCTGCTTGCCAGGAGCTGGCCCCTCCCCCCACAGTCTATCTTCCCATCACTTTAGATTCACTTCTCCACTGTCCTACCATTCAGAAAGTGATGGATTTTCTGTTTCTAGAATTGTTGCTCTTCTTCTCTTCAGTCTCCCGTCAGATTTGTAGGTGTTTGCAATGGACTGATAAGCTATCTAGCTGATCTCTTGCTACCTGATGTAGTCTCAGCCGCTACTTCTCTGCCATTTTGACTCCTCCCCACAGTTGTATATAACATCCGCCTATTTCACTGAGTTGATTGTCATTTATGCTTGAACCCATTTTTACTCCTCTCCTCCCCACCTTTCAGGTCTGTGTTGTTATATTTTACATCCTTTTCTATTGTAAGTTCCTTGACTAATTTTTTATAGAAATATTTATTTTTATTGCTTTTGTCTTTCCTACCTTTATACTGTTATGTTTGGTCTCTCCTTTCAACTCAAAGAGTCCCTTTAATATTTCCTGTAGGGCTGGCTTAGTGGTCAAAAACTCCTTTAGTTTTTGTTTGTCTGGGAAACTTTCTCTCTCTCCTTCTGTTCTGATGATAGCCTTGTTGGACAGAGCATTCTTGGCTGCAGATTGTTCCCACTCACCACCTAAAATATATCATGTGACTGCTTTCTGGCTTGCCAAGTTTCTGTTGAAAATCTCCTACTAGCCTTATGGGCTTTCCCTTGTAAGGTACTGACTTCTTTTGCCATGTACTTTTTTTTTAAGATTTTGTTTATTTATTTGACAGACAGAGAATCACAAGCAGGCAGAGAGGCAGGCAGAGAGAGAGGAAGGGAAGCAGGCTCCCTGCCGAGCAGAGACCCCGATGTGGGGCTCGATCCCAGGACCCTGGGATCATGACCCGAGCCGAAGGCAGAGGCTTTAACCCACTGAGCCACCCAGGCGCCCCTTGCCTTGTACTTTTAAGACTTTTTCTTTATCACTGTATTTTGCAAATTTAATTATAATGTGTTTTAGTGTCAGTTTGCTTTTGTTGATACTTTTGGGGATTCTCTGTGACTCCTGGATCTAGGTATCTATTTCCTTCCCTAGATTATGGAAGTTTTCAGCTATTATTTATTCAAATAAATTTTCTGCCCCCTTTTCTCTCTTCTTCTGGGATTCCTATAATATGAATATTACTACCTTTGATGGAGTCACTGAATTCCCTAAGTCTATTCTTGTTTTGTGTAATTCTTTTCTCTCTTTTATATCAGCTTGGTTACTTTCTATTACTCTGTCTTCTAGGTCACTAATTCATTCCTCTGCTTCTTCCATCCTGTTGTTCATTCCATCAAGCATGTTTCTCATTTCATTTATTGTACCCTTTATCTCTACTATGTTATTCCCAATCTCTGTGTTATGGATCTCACTCATGTATTCCACTATTCTCAAGTCCAGCAAGTATTCTTATGATCATTACTCTAAATTCTCTATCAGGCCTGTTACTTATATCTGTTTCATCTAGATCTCTGGCTATGGGCTTGTCCTATTCTTTCATTTGGGATAGACTTCTCTGTCTTCCTATTTTGTCTAAGTGTGCCTATTTCAGTGTGTTAGGAAAATCAATTATGTCTTCTGTTCTTGAGGGTAAGGTCCCTTATTAAGAAAATGTCCTCCAGCCACATGCAGAAGAATGAAACTGGACAATTCCCTTACACCATATACAAAGATAAACTCAAAATGGATGAAAGACCTCAGTGTGAGACAGGAATCCATCAAAACCCTATAGGAGAACATAGGTAATAACCTCTTCAACATTAGCACAACAACTTCTTTCAAGCAATGTCTCTAAAGGCAAGGGAAACAAAAGGAAAAATGAACTTTTGGGATTTCACCAAGATAAAAAGCTTCTGCACAGCAAAAGAAACCCTCATCAAAAACTAGGAGACACCACATGGAATGGGAGAAGATATTTGCAAATGACATTTCAGATAAAGGGCTGGTATCCAGGATCTATAAAGAACATATCAAACTCAACACCCAAAACACAAATATTCCAGTCAAGAAATGGGCAGAAGACATGAACATACACTTCTCCAAAGAAGACATACAAATGACTATCAGACACATGAGAAAAATGTTCCACATTCTTGGTATCAGGGAAATACAAATCAAAACCATGATGAGATACCACCTTACACCAGTTAGTGTAGCAAAAATTAACAAGACAGGAAACAATAAATGTTGGCAAGGATGTGGAAGAAGGGAACCCTCTTACACTGCTGGTGGGAATACAAGTTGGTGCAGCCATTCTGTAAAACAGTATGGAAGTTCCTCAAGACATTAAAAATAGAGCTACCCTATGACCCAGCAATTGCACTACTATATATTTACCACAAAATATAGATGTAGTGAAAAGAAGGGGTATGTGCATCCCAATGTTCATAGCAGCAATATCCATAATAGCTAAACTGAAAGGAGATGAGATGCCCTTTAACAGATGAGTGGATAAATAAGATATGGTTCATATATACAATGGAATATTACTCAGCCATCAGAAAGGATGAATAACCACCATTTGCATCAACATGGATGGAACTGGAGGGGATTATGCTAAGTGAAATAAGTCAAGCAGGGAAAGACAATTATCACATGGTTTCACTCATATGTAGACCATAAGGAATAGTGAGGAGGACCACAGGGAAAGGGAGGGGAAACTGAATGGGAAGAAATCAGAGAGGGAGAGAAACTGTGAGAGACCTTGGGAAACAGACTGAAGGTTACAGAAGGGATGGGGTGGGGGATGGGGTAACTGGGTGATAGATATTAAGGAGGGCCCATATAGTGATGAACACTGGATGTTATACATAACTAATGAATCATTGAACACTACCTCAAAAACTAATGATGTACTATATGTTGGCTAACTGAACATAAAAAAAAGAAAGAAAGAAAAAGACGAGGTCTTGTGTTGCCCTGAAATGTGATGTCCACTGTTTCCCAATGCTTGGCGCTTTAGGAAGTATCTCCAATATATGCTTCATATGCTCTGCTCTTTTGTCATTGCCACTTTCTCCTTCAGGCCAGTCACTTGCACAGGCCCTTTTTTGTTGCAGGCAATGTTTAGTCCCTGGCCAACGTGGTGCATTTTTACTAAGCGTGCTCTGGTCTGTTTGTGAAATGAGACCTGCCACCACTATAGGAACCAAGGCTTTGCAAAACTCCTAAATTAGGAGATATGGTGTGAACACAGATTGGGCTGGACTTCTGGAGGTGGGGGCTGTCTGAATTGGGACTGTAGCAATTGTGACTAGGAAAGGTGCTTCTGGGGTGCCTGGCTGGCTCAGTTGTTAAGCATCTGCCTTTGGCTCAGGTCGTGACCCCAGGGTCTGGGATTGAGCCCCACAATGGTAGGGAAACCTGCTTCTCCCTCCAATTCCCTCTGCTTGTACTCCCTCTCTCACTGTGTCTCTTTGCCAAATACATAAATATAATCTTAAAAAAAAAAAGGAAATGTGGGTTTACTGGAGCATGGTGGAGGTGGTTTGGAGCTTGGTGTAAGCAAGTTAGGTAGTGAGTGTCAGTGCTAGGTTGGTTTCTGCAGGTGGCCCTGTGCTTACACTAAAGAGTAAGGGAGGAAAATGGTGCAAGCTAGTTCCTTTCTTCCTAGAGGGATTGCTCCATGAATGCTGTCTCTCTGGTATGAGCTCTCTGGTATAAGATGAGTGAATAACCTCCCCATTGTGTGCCTAAGGTACTCTTCAGACAGCTGTTCACATTATATGTCCTTGGGTTGTTTGCTTGCCTTCTCTCCAAGAGCATCACAATGGTCTCATGCTCTATCCCAGCCAAGCTTGCTTTAAAACTTCAGGCTTTAAACCCTGATGGTTCCAAGAACTCATAAAATTCAGCACCTCTTGCTTTCCAAGCCAATTGCTATGGGGATTCATTTTCCCCATGAGCTTCCTTTTGTGCTATCTTTCTCTCACCCTTCTCTCTGACAATGACTCCCTCTCCATTGTGGTGACTATGATCCCATTCTCTCCCAAACCAAGTCTCTGCACTTTCTACCTTCTTTGATGTGGTCTCTTCTCCACCTTTAGTTGTGGAGTTTGTTCTGACAGTCTTTAGAACAGTTTCTGAGGTATTTAGAATGATTTAATAGTTATCTAGTTGTATTCATAGGACAAGGTGAGGCTAGGGACTTCCTGGTCCACCACCATCTTCCCTCTATCCAGAGGAACTATTTTTTTCAATATCAAAAGAAAAGCTTTTGATATTTCACCATTTAGTATGATGTTTATTGTAGGGAATTTTTAGATATCCTTTATTGGGTTAAGAAAGCTCCTTTTCATTGTTAAATATCTGAATAATTTTATTATGAATGCAGCTTGACTTTTTATCAAACACTTTTTAACTACATGTATTGAAATCATCTTATGATTTCCATGTTTAGTTCTATTAATACACTATTAATTATGCTGTTAATTGCTCTGTTAATTACACTAATTTATTTCCTAATTATAGACCAACCTTGGTCTTAATGTATTACTTTGTTTATACATTGCTCAATTTAGTTTGCTAATATTTTATTGATTTTCCATCTATTTTCATGAATGTGATTAATCTCTTATTCTCCTTTACTTATTTATAATACATCTATTTTCACATTTACTAGCAAAGTTATTCTTACCACATGACATGAATTAGGACACATTACTTCTTTTATATGTTTTATGGAAGACTTTGTACAAGATTGGGATTATTTTCTCCTTTAATATTTGGTGAGTCTAGAGTATATTATTTTGCTTTTAATTCTTTGGGGAAGACTTTTTAAAAATTACTCATGTATTTTAATGGCTGTAGGTCAATTCACAATTTCTATATCTCCTTGAATCATGTTTATTAAGTTATATTCTTCAAATATGCACTCACTGAAACTTTCAAATATGTTGTTATCAAAATTTGTGTTTTCTCCTCATTTTTAAAAGCTTATTTATTTGGGAGAGAGAGAGGAGAGAGAGCGCAGGAACAGGGAAGAGAGGGAGAAGCAGACTCCCTGCTGGGCAGGGAGACTGATGCTGGGCTCCATCCCAGGATCTGAGCCTGAGGCAGACAATTAATCAGCTGAGCCATTCAGGAGCCCCTCTCCTTATTTTTCTTTAAGCTATTGTTATGCTATATCACACATATACAAATGTGAATGAAATATAAATATACATTAAAAATGTACATCTGGAAGATGGCGGAGAAGTAGCAGCCTGAGACTACATCAGGTAGCAGGAGATCAGCTCAATAGCTTATCTAAACATTGCAAACACCTACAAATCCAACGGGAGAGTGAAGAGAAGAAGAACAGCAACTCTAGAAACAGAAAATCAACCACTTTCTGAAAGGTAGGACTGGCGGAGAAGTGAATCTAAAACGACGGGAAGATAGACCGCAGGGGGAGGGGCCGGCTCCCGGCAAGCGGCGGAGCAACGGAGCACAAAATCAGGACTTTTAAAAGTCTGTTCCACTGAGGGACATTGCTCCAGAGGCTAAACGAGGGTGAAGCCCACGCGGGGTCAGCGTGGCCCCAGGCCCCGCAGGGTCACAGAAGGATCAGGGGTGTCAGAGTGTCGGAGAGCTCGCAGGTATTAGAACGGAGAAGCTGGCTGCAGAGACAGAGCCGAGGACTGAACTCTCAGCTCGGGGATACCTTGAACAGGTCGCGGGCTGGGTGGGCTCGGAGCGCGGCTAGAGGCTGGGGATACGGGAGTGATTGGGTGCTGTCCTCTGGGGGCGCACTGAGGAGTGGGGCCCCAGGCTCTCGGCTCCTCCGGGCCGGAGACTGGGAGGCCGCCATTTTCATTCCCGTCCTCCGGAACTCTATGGAAAGCGTTCAGGGAACAGAAGCTCCCAAAAGCGAACCCAAGCCGATTACTTAGTCCGGCCGCCGGTAAGGGCGGTGCAATCCCGCCTCGGGCAAAGACACTTGAGAGTCACTACAACAGGCCCCTCCCCCAGAAGATCAACAAAATATCCAGCCAGGACGAAGTTCATCTATCAAGGAGAAAGCAGGTTCAATTCCTAAGACAGCAGAGCAATTCCAGAGGAGGAGAAAGCAAAGCACGGAACTCATGGCTTTCTCCCCATGATTCTTTAGTCTTCCAGCTACTTCATTTTTTTTTTCTTTTTTCAATTTTTTTTCTTTTTTCTTTTTTCTTCTTCTGCTAAATTTTTTAAAACTTTTACCCTTTTCTTTTTTAACGTTTCTTGACTAGTTCATCTAAATATATATATTTTTTTTCTTTCATTTTATATTTTTTTATTTGTTTTATTTTTTAAATTTTTTCTTTTTTTTCCTTTTTTTTCTTTTTTTTTTCAGAACCTGTTTTTATCCCCTTTCTCCCCCTCACAATTAGGGGTCTCTTCTGATTTGGTTACAGCGCATTTTTCTGGGGTCTTTGCCACCCTTTTAGTAGTTTATTTGCTCCTTCATATCCTCTTATCTGGACAAAATGACAAGGCAGAAAAAATCACCACAAACAAAAGAACAAGAGACAGTACCAAAGGCTAGGGACCTAATCAACACAGACATTGGTAATATGTCAGATCAAGAATTCAGAATGACGATTCTGAACATCCTAGCCGGGCTCGAAAAAGGGATGGAAGATATTAGAGAAACCCTCTCTGGAGATATTAAAGCCCTTTCTGGAGAAATTAAAGAACTAAAATCTAACCAAGTTGAAATCAAAAAAGCTATTAATGAGGTGCAATCAAAAATGGAGGCTCTCACTGCTAGGATAAATGAGGCAGAAGAAAGAATTAGTGATATAGAAGACCAAATGACAGAGAATAAGGAAGCCGAGCAAAAGAGGGACAAACAGCTACTGGACCATGAGGGGAGAATTCGAGAGATAAGTGACACCATAAGACGAAACAACATTAGAATAATTGGGATTCCAGAAGAAGAAGAAACAGAGAGGGGAGCAGAAGGTCTATTGGAGAGAATCATTGGAGAGAATTTCCCTAATATGGCAAAGGGAACAAGCATCAAAATCCAGGAGCTGCAGAGAACCCCCCTCAAAGTCAACAAGAATAGGTCCACACCCCGTCACCTAATAGTAAAATTTACAAGTCTTAGTGACAAAGAGAAAATCCTGAAAGCAGCCCGAGAAAAGAAGTCTGTAACATACAATGGTAAAAATATTAGATTGGCGGCAGACTTATCCACAGAGACCTGGCAGGCCAGAAAGAGCTGGCATGATATATTCAGAGCACTAAACGAGAAAAACATGCAGCCAAGAATACTCTATCCAGCTAGGCTATCATTGAAAATAGAAGGAGAGATAAAAAGCTTCCAGCACAAACAAAAACTGAAAGAATTTGCAAACACCAAACCAGCTCTACAGGAAATATTGAAAGGGGTCCTCTAAGCAAAGAGAGAGCCTAAAAGTAGTAGATCAGAAAGGTACAGAGACAATATACAGTAACAGTCACCTTACAGGCTAATAATGGCACTAAATTCATATCTCTCAATAGTTACCCTGAATGTTAATGGGCTAAATGCCCCAATCAAAAGACACAGGGTATCAGAATGGATAAAAAAAAAAAAACCCATCTATATGTTGCCTACAAGAAACTCATTTTAGACGCGAAGACACCTCCAGATTTAAAGTGAGGGGGTGGAAAACAATTTACCATGCTAATGGGCATCAGAAGAAAGCTGGGGTGGCAATCCTTATATCAGATCAATTAGATTTCAAGCCAAAGACTATAATAAGAGATGAGGAAGGACACTATATCCTACTCAAAGGGTCTGTCCAACAAGAAGATCTAACCATTTTAAATATCTATGCCCCTAACGTGGGAGCAGCCAACTATAGCAACCAATTAATAACAAAATCAAAGAAACACATCAATAATAATACAATAATAGTAGGGGACTTTAACACTCCCCTCACTGAAATGGACAGATCATCCAAGCAAAAGATCAACAAGGAAATCAAGGCCTTAAATGACACACTGGACCAGATGCACATCACAGATATATTCAGAACATTTCATCCCAAAGCAACAGAATACACATTCTTCTCTAGTGCACATGGAACCTTCTCCAGAATAGATCACATCCTGGGTCACAAATCAGGTCTCAACCAGTATCAAAAGATTAGGATTATTCCCTGCATATTTTCAGACCACAATGCTCTGAAGCTAGAACTCAATCACAAGAGGAAAGCTGGAAAGAACCCAAATACATGGAGACTAAACAGCATCCTTCTAAAGAATGAATGGGTTAACCAGGAAATTAAAGAAGAATTGAAAAAATTCATGGAAACAAATGATAATGAAAACACAACAGTTCAAAATCTGTGGGACACAGCAAAGGCAGTCCTGAGAGGAAAATATATAGCGGTACAAGCCTTTCTCAAGAAACAAGAAAGGTCTCAAGTACACAACCTAACCCTACACGTAAAGGAGCTGGAGAAAGAACAAGAAAGAAACCCTAAACCCAGAAGGAGAAGAGAAATCATAAAGATCAGAGCAGAAATCAATGAAATAGAAACCAAAAAAACAATAGAAAAAATCAATGAAACTAGGAGCTGGTTCTTTGAAAGAATCAATAAGATTGATAAACCACTGGCCAGACTCATCATAAAGAAAAGAGAAAGGACCCAAATAAATAAAATCATGAATGAAAGAGGAGAGGTCACAACTAACACCAAAGAAATACAGACAATTATAAGAACATACTATGAGCAACTCTATGCCAACTAATTTGACAATCTGGAAGAAATGGATGCATTCCTAGAGACATAAAAACTAACACAACTGAACCAGGAAGAAATAGAAAACCTGAACAGGCCCATAACCAGTAAGGAGATTGAAACAGTCATCAAAAATCTCCAAACAAACAAAAGCCCAGGGCCAGACGGCTTCCCAGGGGAATTCTACCAAACATTTAAAGAAGAACTAATTCCTATTCTCCTGAAACTGTTCCAAAAAATAGAAATGGAAGGAAAACTTCCAAACTCATTTTATGAGGCCAGCATCACCTTGATCCCAAAACCAGACAAGGATCCCACCAAAAAAGAGAACTACAGACCAATATCTTTGATGAACACAGACACAAAAATTCTCGCCAAAATACTAGCCAATAGGATCCAACAGTACATTAAAAGGATTATTCACCACGATCAAGTGGGATTTATTCCAGGTCTGCAGGGTTGGTTCAACATCCGCAAATCAATCAATGTGATAGAACACATTAATAAAAGAAAGAACAAGAACCATATGATACTCTCAATAGATGCTGAAAAAGCATTTGACAAAGTACAGCATCCCTTCCTGATCAAAACTCTTCAAAGTGTGGGGATAGAGGGTACATACCTCAATATTATCAAAGCCATCTATGAAAAACCCACCGCAAATATCATTCTCAATGGAGAAAAACTGAAAGCTTTTCCGTTAAGGTCAGGAACACAGCAGGGATGTCCATTATCACCACTGCTATTCAACATAGTACTAGAAGTCCTAGCCTCAGCAATCAGACAACAAAAAGAAATTAAAGGCATCCAAATTGGTAAAGAAGAAGTCAAACTATCACTCTTCGCAGATGATATGATACTATATGTGGAAAACCCAAAAGACTCCACTCCCAAACTGCTAGAACTTGTACAGGAATTCAGTAAAGTGTCAGGATATAAAATCAATGCACAGAAATCAGTTGCATTTCTGTACACCAACAACAATACTGAAGAAAGAGAAATTAAGGAGTCAATCCCATTTACAATTGTACCCAAAACTATAAGATACCTACGAATAAACCTAACCAAAGAGACTAAGAATCTATACACAGAAAATTATAAAGTACTCATGAAAGAAATTGAGGAAGACACAAAAAAATG
The DNA here is from genome assembly GCF_922984935.1 of Meles meles. NCBI lineage: Eukaryota > Metazoa > Chordata > Mammalia > Carnivora > Mustelidae > Meles > Meles meles. The sequence goes on along the minus strand of NC_060087.1, from coordinate 44,835,892 downwards.
GAAAAATGTTCCATGCTCCTGGATTGGAAGAATAAATATTGTGAAAATGTCTATGCTACCTAAAGCAATCTACACATTTAATGCAATCCCTATCAAAATACCATCCATTTTTTTAAAGAAATGGAACAAATAATCCAGAATTTATATGGAACCAGAAAAGACCTCGAATAGCCAAAGGAATATTGAAAAAGAAAGCCAAAGTTGGTGGCATCACAATTCCGGACTTCAAGCTCTATTACAAAGCTGTCATCATCAAGACAGCATGGTACTGACACAAAAACAGACACATACATCAGTGGAACAGAATAGAGAGCCCAGAAATCGACCCTCAACTCTATGGTCAACTAATCTTCGACAAAGCAGGAAAGAATGTCCAATGGAAAAAAGACAGCCTCTTCAATAAATGGTGCTGGGAAAATTGGACAGCCACATGCAGAAAAATGAAATTGGACCACTTCCTTACACCACACACGAAAATAGACTCCAAATGGATGAAGGACCTCAATGTGAGAAAGGAATCCATCAAAATCCTTGAGGAGAATGCAGGCAGCAACCTCTTCGACCTCAGCCATAGCAACATCTTCCTAGGAACAACGGGAAAGGCAAGGGAAGCAAGGGCAAAAATGAACTATTGGGATTTCATCAAGGTCAAAAGCTTTTGCACAGCAAAGGAAACAGTTAACAAAACCAAAAGACAACTGACAGAATGGGAGAAGATATTTGCAAACGACATATCAGATAAAGGGCTAGTATCCAAAATCTATAAGGAACTTAGCAAACTCAACACCCAAAGAACAAACAATCCAATCAAGAAATGGGCAGAGGACATGAACAGACATTTCTGCAAAGAAGACATCCAGATGGCCAACAGACACATGAAAAAGTGCTCCACGTCACTCGGCATCAGGGAAATACAAATCAAAACCACAATGAGATATCACCTCACACCAGTCAGAATGGCTAAAATTAACAAGTCAGGAAATGACAGATGCTGGAGAGGATGTGAAGAAAGGGGAACCCTCCTCCACTGTTGGTGGGAATGCAAGCTGGTGCAACCACTCTGGAAAACAGCATGGAGGTTCCTCAAAATGTTGAAAATAGAACTACCCTATGACCCAGCAATTGCACTACTGGGTATTTACCCTAAAGATACAAACATAGTGATCCGAAGGGGCACGTGTACCCGAATGTTTATAGCAGCAATGTCTACAATAGCCAAACTATGGAAAGAACCTAGATGTCCATCAACAGATGAATGGATAAAGAAGAAGTGGTATATATACACAATGGAATACTACGCAGCCATCAAAAGAAATGAAATCATGCCATTTGCGACGACATGGATGGAACTAGAGCGTATCATGCTTAGTGAAATAAGTCAATCAGAGAAAGACAACTATCATATGATCTCCCTGATATGAGGACATGGAGAAGCAACATGGGGGGGGTAGGGGGATAGGAGAAGAATAAATGAAACAAGATGGGATTGGGAGGGAGACAAACCATAAATGACTCTTAATCTCACAAAACAAACTGGGGGTTGCTGGGGGGAGGTGGGATTGGGAGAGGGGGAGGGGGCTATGGACATTGGGGAGGGTAAGTGCTATGGTGAGTGCTGTGAAGTGTGTAAACCTGGCGATTCACAGACCTGTACCCCTGGGGATAAAAATACATTATATGTTTATAAAAAAAAAATTGGAAGGGGAGGCGAACCATAAGAGACTATGGACTCTGAAAAACAACCTGAGGGTTTTGAAGGGTCAGGGGTGGGAGGTTGGGGGAACAGGTGGTGGGTAATGGGGAGGGCACGTTTTGCATGGAGCACTGGGTGTTGTGCAAAAAGAATGAATACTGTTACGCTGAAAAAATAAATAAAATGGAAAAAAAAAAAACAAAAAAATGTACATCTGTAGATTACCACCAAAGTCAAGAGATAAAACTCTGCCAGCATTCTTGAAGTCCCCATAAACCTTTTCCTTGCTACACCCATTACCCTCATTCCTTGAGTAATCCACTGTTTAATAATTACTTCTTTGATTCACTTTCTAATTTTTCTACATACACATCTATGAAACAATGCAGTTTTCTTTTCCCTGTTTCTTAGATTTATATAAAAGAAATTAAAAAAAAAAACAACAGAGAACAAATTGGTGGTTGCCAGAGGGAAGATGGGTGAGAGGAATGGCTGAAATAGGTGAAGGAGATTAAGAGTACATTTGTCTTAGTGAGCACTAAGAAATGTGTAGAATTGTTGAATCACTATATGGTATACCTGGAACAATATAATACTACATGTTAACTACACTTTGATTAAAATTTGGGTTGTTTGCAATTTTTTGGCTACTATGAAAAATTCATATATGAATTTTCACATCTAGGTATGCTACTGCACACACACATGCATACATTTCTGTTGGGTACAAACCTAGAAGTGAAATTAATGAGTCATAGGATATACATAACCTCAACTTTACTAGAGAATGCCAAAATGTTTTTCAAAGTGACTGTATGCTTTCACACTCCTGTCAGAAATATATAAGAGTTCTTATCTTGATGAGCACTGAGAAATGTGTAGAATTGTTGTTTCATTATATTGTACACCTGAAACAAATATAACACTCTATGTTCTTTATACCTCATTTTTTGAAAAAGGAAAAAAAAAAAGAGTTCCTCGTTCTCCACATTGGTGACAACACTAAGAATTGTCAGATATTTTTCATTTTGAACAGATAGACAGTTTTCTCCTTTTGGCTTAAATTTGCATTTACCTGATTCAAATGAGGTTGAAAACTCTCCAATATTACATTCATTAGAATTGTGCCATTTGATAGCTTCTTTTGTGAAAAGTCTGCTCAAGTCTTTGTCCCATTTTGTATTGGATCTCCTCGCCTTTTTAATTGTCATGTAGATGTACTTCATACATCCTGGGTAAGAATTCTTTGTTAGCTCTGTGTATTTTAAGTATCTTTTCTCATATTTCTCTTAATTCTATATATCCTGTCTCTTGCCAAAAATAAGTGCTTTGTTCGAATGCAGTGCAACTTACCAATTTTTATTCTCTGGATATTGTTTTTGTGCCTTTTTGGAGAAATTTTCATTAAACCTGAGTTCATGAATATGCACAGTACTATATTATATTTCAAAAGATGTATGATTTTCTTTTCAACTTTAAATTCACCTGGAGTGAATTTTATTTAAGATGTGAGGTAGAGGGGCACCTGGGTGGCTCAGTGGGTTAAGCCGCTGCCTTCGGCTCAGGTCATGATCTCAGGGTCCTGGGATCGAGCCCCACATCAGGCTCTCTGCTCAGAAGAGAGCCTGCTTCCTCCTCTCTCTCTCTCTGCCTGCCTCTCTGCCTACTTGTGATCTCTGTCAAATAAATAAACAAAATCTTTAAAAAAAAAAGAAGATGTGAGGTAGAGTCCTAGTTTTTCCAAGAATAACTGTGGAAAAGATTGTCAATTTCCCATTGTCTGCAGTGCTGCAATTATCATTAATCAAGGATTTCATATACAGATGAACAACAGAGTCTTTGTTGTCACCATACTGACTTCACATCTTTTTCTTTCTCAAATGAATCTTTGTTTTCTTAGACATTTTGATTTTATATAAATTTTACAACTGGATTGTCAATTTCCACAAGAAGAAAATATATAGAATATTTAATTGGATTGCATTGAATATATAGATCAATTTTGGGAGGATAGGCTTCTTTAAAATATTGGATCTTCCAGTCCACTAGCATGTAATATTTCTTCATTTATTTGTCCCATTTTTTACTCTCAGTAACATTTATTATTTTTCACTCAAAAGTGGCATATATTTTATTGGTTTTATAAATAAGTGCATTGTTAATTTGAGAATATATCATCTGTATTGGTTATATTTGTTGAGATATAATTTTAAATCAGTAAAATTCACCTTTTGTGTACAACTCATTCTAGGAGTTGAAATATACAATAGTATAACTACCTCCACAATAAAAGAACAGAACAGTTCCATTTTCCCCAAATTTCCTCATGCCTCTCTGTAGACAAATTCTTCCCGTTATCTCCAGTTCCTAGTAAACTGGCTGCTTAGAAGAGGTCCTTGGCCAAGAGGTTGTCCTGCTGAAACCAAAATTCATAAGGAAGGAAGTGATCTTATTTGTTGCTGTAGAAGCGGGTAAGGACACTTGATTACCTGTGGATTTGGAGCTGACAGTGTCTTTCTCCTCATTTTGCTTTCCCAACATTTCCTTATAATGTTCTCCTCCCACCTCTCTGGCCACTCCTGAGTTTCGTTCACTGGCACCATTTATTCCTCCTGCAAAAGATTCTTTCCCTGCCTTTTTCTTTCTCAACATCTCCTTATCCTTCAATTTGCAACCTAGATGCCACTTTCTCAGGGAAGGCTTTTGTACTTCTCCCTCTAGATTTGGCAAGCCCCTATTGTTACATACTCCCACAACACCCTGTAGTTTCCTTGATAATACTTTCTCCACTTACAATTGCTGGCAAATATTTTGTAACAATTTGTTTAATTGTAAAAATTTGTTTTCTGAAGCACTAAATTCTATGTTGCTGTTTTGTGCACCACAATTGTCAGTATCTACTATATGGTCTGGCACATAATTCATAGTACATGGATTATATCTGGCACATAAAGCACAGTGAGTGATACATTTTAATTGGCTTGTTCTAATATGCCCATGATGATGATACCCAAGGTGCCATTCTCAGCACCCCCTCTTTTTTCCCCTGCTATACTCCCTCTGTATTTCTCCACTAGTCTCTCCATCCATCTTCCCTTTTCCTTAGTCTCATACTTTTTCACTGTGAGCTCAACCATGCCCCGTGACTTTAGTCTACCACGATAGATTATCCCTCTACCTGGTCTTTGCCCAGAACACCCCTGCATCTCTGGGTCTAGGTATTTTACTGCCTCCCTAGAAATTTTCACTTGGAAGACCAATAGAATTTCTCAAACTACTGAACTTGAACTCCTCTCCTACACCACATGTTACTCTGAATTTCCTTCTCCACTTTTGCCTAAAATCTCAGCTCATAATATTATCATCCAGTCAGTCTCCCAAGTCAGAAAATATGGGGATCATTTTATGCTAATCCTTCTCCCTTCCATCTGGTCTTCAATTCTGATTCATTCCTAAATCTAAAATCCTTTTACCTCTAACACCCCTCGTCCAACCATCTCTACTACAGCTTGAGTCCAGGTCCATGGAAGTTCACCCTGGTTCTTTTATTTGAGTTGTTTCTCATTATCCTTTGCTTGGATTGTTGCACTGGCCCCCTGAAAAGTCTCCTCACCTCCAGAAATTCCCTTCTTTGTCTCACCCTCTAAGCCATCACTGCCAAGTCCTGTCCAGGATGAAGGATATTTCTCCCTCTGCGGTGACCCACTCACTGACTTCTCACTTGCTGCCTATGGAATGAATGGCAAACATTCACTACAGCCTTACCTGGAATGTCTTTGAGCTGACTCTAGTGTCAGAGATGTAATTTTCCCTACCCACATTGGCTCCCCCAGAACGTAGGCTCTGATTGGTGACCTCTGTTCTTATCTTAGGTCTGTATGACACCATTCCCAGTCTGCCATGTCCATATTCCACTGACCTCTGCACATTAATAATTGACCTACAGACTGTTAGGAAGTGGCATCCAGATCACAGAAGCAAATATTGACTTCCAAACTTCCTATATCAATCATGATGTCCCAAATTAGGTGACTTCTACAGAATTCCCTGGTCACAAGCAATGTATTGCTCTTTTCCACTAGACCAGACAATTACATGACAGCTATGGTGGCCACCCTGTACCAGCTTGCTCTCTGGCAACCACTCTGTATCAACAAGATCTGCAGGACACCCCAAATGATCTCCTGAATACCCTGTACTATAACCAAGATCAGCATGAAGCCCACTTCAACAGGAACATGAGAACCATGGAAGCCAGAATAGGCTTGAGACATGATCTATATCATATCTTAAAAAAACATGCACATTTACCAACATTTTATATGCAGTTACTGAGGTTAAGTCACATTGTATTCCCCTTCTAATTACCCTCTACATGCAGCTGTGCCCTTTCTTTCACTGCTCCTTGCCATTCCTGGCCCTTTTCAACTGTCTATCCTTATTCACCACCCTCCTCACCCACATAGTCCCAACCCTCGAGGAGGGAAACACAATGTAGTCAAGGGAAAGAATGGTAAGCTCCTACCAGCAGTGAAATAGCTCCCAGCCCTTGTACACTGGAAAGGGCATACTGGACCACCAGAAGAAACAAAAGATGCAGTTTTTCCAGAATCCAAGAATGGCGGTCACTAGGTGATCTTGGGTTCCAGGTTGAGGGGGTTTAAAGAAAGCATGAGATATCTAGAGTTCTCTGTTATTACTGTTTTTTAAATTTATCCAGCGGATCTCTCAATGCCTTGCAGCAGCCAGGTATGAGTTAGAGAGGCCCCATAGACTCTCATTGCAGATTCTTCACCTTCTCTCTATCTGGTCCCATTTCTACCTGTTGGTAACTTCTGGATTCAGAATCATGACCTTAATGAAATACTTGCTAACATAGTAACATAAACACAAAATGTCAAGTTTAAAAAGTAATTTGTTGGGGCGCCTAGGTGGTTCAGTTGGTTAAGCGTCTGCCTTCAGCTCAGGCCATGATCCCAGCATCCTGGGATCAAGCCCCACTTTGGCCTCCCTGCTCAGCAGGGAGTCTGTTTCTCCCTCCCACTGCTCTAGTGTGCCCGCTCTCTCTCTCTCTCCTCTTACATAAATAAAATCTTTTTTAAAAAACTAATTTGTTTAAAGTTAAGACAAAATTTATTATTTTTTTAATTTTTAAATTTAGATTAAATTAGCCAACATATTATTTTTTCTTGTTTTTTGTTTTTTGGGTTTTTGTTTTTTGTTTTTGTTTTTGTTGTTATTGCTGTTGTTTTGTTTTGTTTTGTGGCATGACACCTGCGGTTAAGAACACAGGTTCTAACTGGGACACATGGAGGACTGGGACAGGGCTGTTCTCTCAATGCCACCTGGCCCTCTGTTCCCATTCACCCTGCTTGCCCCAGGGGACTCCCTGCGGTACTCTGTGTTACTGCTGTAGGGCACCCTCCCATAGCTGGACTGGGAGGGCCCTGGGGCCCAGTACCACCCTGGAGCTTGTTCACGTCACCCATAACATCATTAGTTTCAGAGGCAGTGTTCAGTAATTCATCAGTTGCATATAACACGCAGGGCTCATCACATAACATCACATGCCCATCATCCAACTACCCCATCCCCTCATCAACTTCCCCTCCAGCAACCCTCAGTTTGTGATATTCAAGAGTCTCTCATGGTTTTTGCCCCTCTCTGATGACTTCCCATTCAGTTTTCCCTCCCTTCCCCTATGATACTCTTTGCTGTTTCTTATATGCCACATATGAATGAAACTATATGATAATTATCTTTTTCTGATTGATGTATTTCGTGCTCGCTTCGGCAGCACATATACTGATTGATGTATTTCACTCAGCATAATACCCTCCAGTTCCATTCATGTCAATTTAATGGTAAGTATTCATCCTTTCTGATGGCTGAGTAAGATGTGTATATATGTGTATATGTATATATATACACATGTATATATATATGTATATATACACATATATGTATATGTATATATATGTATATGTGTATATATATGTATATATACATATATATGTACATATATGTATGTATACATATATATGTACATATATGTATGTATATATGTATACATATATGTATGTACATATATGTATATATTTGTATATGTATGTGGAGATATAGATTGACATAGATATATAAATACAGATATAGATATAGATATAGACATAGATAGATGTCTCACATCTTTTTTTTTTATTTCATTTCAGTGTACCAGAATTCATTGTTTATGTACCACACCTCATGTTTCATACAATATGTGCCTTCCATAATACCCACCACCAGGCTCACCCAACCTCCCAGCCCTGCCCTTCAAAATGCTCAGGTTGTTTTTCAGAGTCCATAGTCTCTCATCGTTCATCTCCCCCTCCAATTTCCCCCAACTCCCTTCTCCTCTCCATCTCCCCTTGTCCTCTGTGTTATTTCTTAGGTTCCACAAATAAGTGAAACCATATGATATTTGACTCTCTCTGCTTGACTTATTTCACTCAACATAATCTCTTCCAGTCCCATCCATGCAGATACAAAAGTTGGGTATTCATCCTTTCTGATGGAGGCATAATACTCTATAGTGTATATGGACCACATCTTCCTTTTTTTTAAGGTTTTATTTATTTATTTGAGAGACAGAAATCACAAGTAGGCAGAGAGGCAGGCAGAGAGAGAGGGGGAAGCAGGATCCCTGCCAAGCAGAGAGCCTGATGCAAGGCTCAATACCAGGACCCTGGGATCATGACCTGAGCCGAAGGCAGAGGCTTTAACCCACTGAGCCACCCAGGTGCCCTGGACCACATTTTCTTTATCCATTTGTCCGTTGAAGAGCATCCTGGTTCTTTCCACAGTTTGGTGACCATGGCCATTGCTGCTATGAACATTGGGGTACAGATGGCCTTTCTTTTCACTATATCTATATCCTTGGGGTAAATACCCAGTAGTGCAATTGCAGGGTCATAGGGAAGCTCTATTTTTAATTTCTTAAGGAATCTCCACACTGTTTTCCAAAGTGGCTGTACCAACTTGCATTCCTACCAACAGTGTAAGAGGGTGCCCCTTTCTCCACATCCTCTCCAACACACGTTATTTATTGTCTTGTTAATTTTGGCCATTCTAACTGGTGTAAGGTGGCATATCAATGTGGTTTTGATTTGAATCTCCCTGATGGCTAGTGATGATGAACATTTTTTTCTTGTGTCTGTTAGCCATTTGTATGTCTTCATTGGAGAAGTGTCTGTTCACATCTTCTGCCCATATTTTTGACGTGATTATCTGTTTTGTGTGTGTTGAGTTTGAGGAGTTCTTTATAGTTCCTAGATATCAGCCTTTTGTCAGTACTATCATTTGCAAATATCTGCTCCCATTCCATGGGTTGCCTTTGTTTTGTTGACTGTTCCTTTTGCTGTGCAGAAGCTATTGATCTTGATGAAGTCCCAAAAATTCATTTTTGCTTTTGTTTCCTTTACCTTTGGAGACATAACTTGAAAGAAGTTGCTGTGGCTGATATCGAAGAGGTTACTGCCTATGTTCTCCTCTATATTTCTGATGGATTCCTGCCTCACGTTGAGGTCTTTTATCCATTTAGAGTTTATCATTACGTATGGTGTAAGAGAATGGTTGAGCTTCATTCTTCTACATATAGCTGTCCAATTTTCCCAGCACCATTTATTGAAGAGACTGTCTTTTATCCAATGTATATTTTTCCTGCTTTGTCGAAGATTATTTGACCATAGAGTTGAGGGTCCATATCTGGGCTCTCTACTCTGTTCCACTGGTCTATGTGTCTGTTTTTGTGCCAGTACCATGCTGTCTTGGTGATCACAGCTTTGTAGTAAAGCTTGAAATCAGGTAAGATGATGCCCCCCGGATTGTTTTTCTTTTTCAACATTTCCTTAACAATTCAGGGTCTCTTCTGATTCCATACAAATTTTAGGATGGTTTGCTCCAGCTCCTTGAAAAATGCCAGTGGAATTTTGATCGGAATGGCATTGAAAGTATAGATTACTCTGGGCAGCATAGACATTTTAACAATGTTTATTCTTCCAATCCATGAGCCCATGGAATGGTCTTCCACCTTTTTGTGTCTTCTTCAATTTCTTTCATGAGTGTTCTGTAGTTCCTTGAGTACACATCCTTTACCTCTTTGGTTAGGTTTATTCTCAGGTATCTTATGGTTCTTGGTGCTATAGCAAATGGAATCAATTCTCTAATTTCCCTTTCTGTATTTTCATTGTTAGTGTATAAGAGAGCAACTGATCTCTGTACATTGACTTTGTATCCTGCCATATTACAGAATTGCTGTATGAGTTCTAGTAGTTTGGGGGTGGAGTCTTTTGGGTTTTCTATATAAAGAATCATGTCATCTGTGAAGAGAGAGAGTTTGACTTCTCCATTGCCAATTTGGATACCTTTTATTTCTCTTTGTTGTCTGACTGCTGTTGCTAGGACTTCTAATACTATATTGAACAAGAGTGGTGAGAAGGGGTATCCTTGTCGTGTTTCTGATCTCAGAGGGAAGGCTGTCAGCTTTTTCCTATTGATAATGATATTTGCTGTGGGTTTTTCATAGATAGATTTTATGAACTTGAGGAATGTTCCCTCTATCCCTATACTTTGAAGCATTTTAATCAGGAAAGGATGCTGGATTTTGTCAAATGCTTTTTCTGCATCAATTGAGAGGACCACGTGGTTCTTCTATCTTTTCTTATTGATTTGTTCTATCACATTGATTGATTGGTAAATGCTGAACCACCCTTGCAAACCAGGGATGAATCCCACCTGGTCATGGTGGATAATCTTTTTAATGTGCTGTTGGGTCCTATTAGCTAGGATCTTGTTGAGAATCTTAGTATCCATATTCATCAGGGATATTGGTCTGAAATTCTCCTTTTTGGTGGGGTCTTTGCCTAGTTTGGGGATCAGGGTAATGCTGGCTTCATAAAAAGAGTCTGGAAGTTTCCCTTCTGCTTCAATTTTTTGAAACAGCTTCAGGGGAATAGGTATTACTTCTTCTTTGAAAGTTTGGAAGAATTCCCTAGGTAATCCATCAGGTCCTGGGCTCTTGTTTTTTGGGAGGTTTTTGATCACTGCTTCAATTTCATTACTAGATATTGGTCTATTCAGGTTTTCGATTTCTTCTTGGTTCAGCTTTGGAAGTTTATCGTTTTCCAGGAATGCATCCATTTCATCTAGGTTGCTTAACTTATTGGCATATAACTGTTGATAATAATTTCTGATTATTGTTTCTATTTCCTTGGTGTTAGTTGTAACTCTCCCTTTTCATTCATAATTTTGTTAATTTGGTCTTTCTCTCTTTTCTTTTGGATTAGTTTGGCCAATGATTTATCGATCTTATTGATTCTTTCAAAAAACTTCTAGTTTCATTGATGTGTTCTACTGTATCTCTAGTTTCTATCTCATTGATCTCTGCTCTAATCTTGATTATTTCCCTTCTTGTGTGTGGAGTTGGCTTAATTTGTTGTTGATTCTCCAGTTCTTTAAGGTGCAAAGACAGTTGGTGTATTCGGATTTTTCAGTTTTTTTGAGGGAGGCTTGGATGGCTATGTCTTTCCCCCTCACAACTGCCTTTGCTGTATCCCATAGGTTTTGAACTGAAGTATCTTCATTCTCATTGGTTTCCATGAATTGTTTTTCTTCCTTGATTTCCTGGTTGATCCAAGCATTCTTAAGCAAGATGGTCTTTAGTTTCCATGTGTTTGAATTCCTTCCAAACTTTTCCTCGTGGTTGAGCTCCAGTTTCAAAGCATTGTGATCTTAGAATATGCAGGGGAAAATCTCCATCTTTTGGTATCGGTTGAGCCCTGATTTGTGACCCAGTATGTGGTCTATTCTGGAGAAGGTTCCATGTGCACTTGAGCCACCCTTCTGTTTTTAGGGTGGAATGTTTTGTATATATCTATGAGGTCCATCTGATCCAATGTGTCATTCAATGCTCTTTTTCTTTATTGATTTTCTGCTTGGATGATCTATTACTGAGAATGGCGTGTTAAGGTCTCCTACTATTAATGTATTCATATCAATATGACTCTTTATCTTGATTAACAGTTTTCTTATGTAATTGGCTGCTCCCATATTGGGGGCATAAATATCTACAATTGTTAGATCTTCTTGGTGGATAGTCCCTTTAAGAATTATGTGGTGTCCGGGGCGCCTGGGTGGCTCGGGTGGGTTAGAGCCTCTGCCTTCGGCTCAGGTCATGGTCCCAGTGTCCTGGGATCGAGCCCCACATCGGGCTCTCTGCTCCGCAGGGAGCCTGCTTCCTCCTCTCTCTCTGCCTGCTTCTCTGCCTAGTTGTGATTTCTCTGTCAAATAAATAATAAAAAAAATAAGAAAAATTAAAAAAAGAATTATGTGGTGTCCTTCTGTATCTCTGAATATAGTCTTTAGTTTAAAATCTAATTTATCTGATATGAGAATCGCTACCCTGGTCCTCTTTTGAGGCCCATTGGCATGAAAGATGCTTCTCCATGCCTTCATTTTCAGTCCGGATGTATCTTTAGGTTCAGAATGGGTCTTTTGTAGACAACATATGAATGGGTCCTGTCATTTTATGCAGTCTGTAACCCTGTGCTGTTTCATGGGCGCATTTAGGCCATTCACGTTGAGAGTGATTATTGAGAGATACGTTTTTATTGACATTGTGTTACCTGTGAAGTCTTTGTTTCTATATATTGTCTCCATATATTTCTGTTCAATGATATTCTTGGGTTTTTTCCTCTTTCATAGAACCCCCATTAATATTTCTTGCAGTGCCGACTTGGTGGTCACATACTCTTTTAAATCTTGCTGGTCTTGGAAGCTCTTTATCTCTCCATCCATTTTGAATGTCTGCCTTGCTGGCTAAAGTATTCTTAGCTGTGTGTTCTTCTCATTTAGTGCCCTGAAAACATCTTGCCAGCCCTTTCTGGCTTGCCCGATTTCTGTGGACAGGTGTGATGTTATTCTGATGGGCTTTCCTCTGTATGTAAGGAATCTCTTCCCCCTAGCTGCTTTCAAGAGCTCCTGTCTAAAATTATGATTCATCTTTTTCACAATGAGGTGTCTCGAGGTCTTTCTAGATTCTATGATCTTGGGGGAAATCTTCCTGCCTCTAGTACACAAACGCTGGTTCCATTCACCAGATTCAGAAAATTTTCATGGAGAATTTGTTCAACTATATCCTCTAGTCTTCTTTCTTTCTCCTTCCCCTCAGGGGAATCCCCTCAGGGATTCCAATAAATTCTAACGTTGGAACATTTCATGGCATCATTTATTTCCCTAATTCTGTTTTCATGGCCTGTAAGCTGTTTGTTCCAGGCTTCCTCCTGATTACATTTCTCTATCAGTTTGTCCTCCAGATCACTAATTCTATCTTCTACCTCAGTTACCCTAGGTTTTAGAGAATTTAGATTAGATTGGAATTCATTAAGAGCATTGTTAACATCATCCCTGGTGGCTTTCACTTCTGCCCTAATCAATTCCATTTTGTCATCAAAGGCTTTCTCCAACCTAGCTATTGCCTGGATAATTGTTAGCCTGAATTCCTTTTCCAACATACTGTTTATGTCCATATCCAATAGGATATTGGAGAGGAGAAGAAGAGGGCCCAGTCTCTGGGCTGGGAGTGTTCAGAATCTCCCAGGTAGCATGGACCTCTCTCATTGGAGGGTGTGGAGTGAGACTCAGAACCTGGCTGTGCAGCGTGCCTGCAGAGTACAAAAGGCTGTGGTTCTAGAGAGTGCTGGCGCCCACACCAGAATCTCTCACGGGCACCGCCACAGGCACACCAGCAGCGCAGGGACTAAGACCTGGTTTCTTCACTGTGTTCTCTGGTTCTGCACCAGTGGTGGCTGTCCTGGGTCCGTGGGCTTAAGTCCCTGTCCCTAACTGTGCAATTCCACCAATTTCCCCTTAACATCTTTTGCTCTTTTTGAGTGTTTTCAAGCAGACTCCAAGTTAATTCTGGTCCCCAATCACTGTGCACTCTTGTATTGGGGTATTACTTTCCAATGGGTCGCTTCTCATGGCTCCCTCCCCCCTTTTATCTTCCAATATCAGTCTGATGTTCCCACTCCACTTTACCTGTCCCCTGGCATCTTCTGCCCCTGTAGAGATCCAAAAGTGTATAAATCTAATCTCAGGCTGATTTCATGGGTGATCAGAGTTCTTTGGTAGGTAATCAGCTCACTTTAGGGGACCAGTTGAAACAGCGCCTCCTACTTCTCTGCCATCTTGTCTCCTCCCCACAGGAGGATCTTTTTTCTATCTCACATCTTCTTTACCCATTCATCTGCCAATGAACATCTTGGCTCTTTCCAGTTTGCTTATTGTGAACATTGAACATTGCTGCTATGAACATTGGGGTGAAGGTGCCCCTTCATTTCACTGCATCTGTATCTTTGGGGTTAATACCCAGTAGTGCAATTGTTGGGTCATATGGTAGCTCTATTTTCAGCTTCTTGAGGAACCTTCATACTGTTTTCTATAGTGACTGCATCAGCTTGCATTCCCACCAAAAGTGTAAGAGGGTTCCCCCTTTCTCTTCATCCTCGCCAACATCTATTGTTTCCTGACTTGTTAATTTTAGCCATTTTGACTGGTGTGTTTAGTATCTCATTGTGGTTTTGATTTGTATTTCCCTGATGCCAAGCAATGCGAGACATTTTTAATGTGTCTGTTGGCCATTTGTATGTCTTTTTTGGAGAAATGTCTGTTGTCTTCTGCCTGTTTCTTATATGGATTGTTTTGGTTTTTGGGTGTTGAGTTTGATAAGTTCTTTATGGATCTTGGATACTAACCCTTTATCTAATATGTCATTTGCAAATATCTTCTCCCATTCCATGGGTTGTCTTTTAATTTTATTAACTGTTTCCTTTGATGTGCAGGAGATTTTTATCTTGATGAAGTCCCAATAGTTCATTTTTGCCTTTGTTTCCCTTGCCTCCAGAGATGTGTCTAGTAAGAAGTTGCTGTAGCCAAGCTCAAAGAGGTTGCTGCCTATGTTCTCCTCTAGGATTTTGATGGACTCCTGTCTCACAATTATGTCCTTTATCCAGTTTGAGTTTATCTTTGTGTATGGTGTAAGAAAATGGTCCAGTTTCATTCTTCTATGTGTGGCTGTCCCATTTTACAAGCACCATTTTTTGAAGAGATTGTCCTTTTTCCATTGGATAGTCTTTCCTGCTTTTTTGAAGATTAGTTGACCATAGAGGTCAGGGTTCATTTTTGGGTTTTCTATTCTGTTCCACTGATCTAAGTGTTTGTTTTTGTGCCAGAACCATACTGTCTTGATGACTATAGCTTTTTAATAGAACTTGAAGTTCAACATTGTGATGCTTCCAGCTTTGGTTTTTGTTTTCAACATTCCTTTGTCTGTTTGGGGTCTTTTCTGATTCCATGCAAATTTTAGGATTATTGGTTCCAGCTCAATGAAAAATGTTGATGGTATTTTGATAGGATTTGCATTGAATGTATAGATTGCTCTGGATAACATAAACATTTTAAACAATATTTATTCTTCCAATCCATGAGAATGGAATGTTTTTCCATTTCTTTGTGTCTTTCTCAATTTCTTTAGTAAGTGTCCTGTAGTTTTTAGAGCACAGATCCTTTACCTTTTTGGTTAAGGTATTCCTAGGTATTCCTAGGAATCTTATGGGTTTTGGTGCAATTGTAAATGGGATCAATTCCTTAATTTCTCTTTCTTCCATCTCTTTGTGAGTGTATAGAAATACAACTGATTTCTGTGCATTGATTTTATACCCTGCCACATTGCTAAATTGCTGTATGCATTCTAGGAATTTTGGAGTGGAGTCTTTTGAGTTTTCCACATAGAGTATCATTCATCTGCAAAGGGTGAGAGTTTGACTTCTTCTTTGCCAAATTGAATGCCTTTGATTTCTTTTTGTTGTCTGATTGCTGGGGCTAGTACTTCTAGTACTAGGTTGAACAAGAGCAGTGAGAGTGGTCATACCTGTTGTGTTCCTGTCCTTGGGGGAAAAGCTCTCAGTTTTTCCCCAGTGAGGATGATATTCACTGTGGGCTTTTCATAGATGAGTTTTATGGTATTGGTATATGTTTCCTCTATCCCTACACTGTAGAGTGTTTTTTCAAGAAATGGTGCTGTATTTTATAAAATACTTTTTGTGCATCTGTTGAGAGGATCAAATGGTTCTTGTGCTTTCTTTTATTAATGGAGTGTATCACATCGATTGATCTGAGGTTGTTGAACCAACCTTGCAGCCCAAAAATAAATCCCATTTGGTCATGGTGAATAATCCTTTTAATGTACTATTGAATACTATTGGCTAGTATCTTGGTGAGAACTTTGGCATCCATGTTTCTCAGGGATATTGGTGTGTAATTCTCCTTTTTGGTGGGCTCTTTGTCTGGTTTTGGGATCAAGGTAATGCTGGCCTCAGAGAACAAGTTTGGAAGTTTTCCTTCCTTTTCTGTGTTTTGAAACAGCTTTGAAAGAATAGGTACTAGTTCTTCTTTAAATGTTTGGTAGAATTCCCCTGGGAAGCCATCTGGCCCTGGACTCTTGTTTTTAGGGAGACATTTGATTACTGATTCAATTTCCTTGCTGGTTATGGGTCTTTTCAGGTTTCTATTTCTTCTTGGTTCAGTTTTGGTAGTTTATACATCTCTAGGAATGCATCCATTTCTTCCAGATTGCCTAATTTGTTGGCATATAGTTGCTCATAATATGCTCTTAAAATCGTTTGTATTTCCTTAATGTTGGCCATGATCTCTCCTCTTTAATTCATGATTTTATTAGTTTGGGTCCTTTAGGTGTTTATCAATCTTATTAATTATTTCAAATAACTGGCTTCTAGTTTCATTGATTTGTTCTACTGTTCTTTGGTTTCTATTGCATTGATTTCTACTCTAATCTTTATTATTTCTCTTCTCCTTCTTGGTTTAGGCTTTATTTTCTGTTCTTTCTCTAGCCCCTTTAGGTGTAAGTTTAACTTGTGTATTTGAGACTTTTCTAATTTCTTTGAGAAGGCTTATATTACTATGTACTTCCCTCTTATGACTGACTTTGCTGAATTGCAAAGGTATTGAACAGTTGTGTTTTCATTTCCATGTTTCCATGAATTTTTAAAATTCTTCTTTGATTTCCTGGTTGAGCCATTCATTCTTTAGTAGGATGCTCTTTAACCTCCAAATGTTTCAGTTCCTTCTTAATTTCCTCTTGTGATTGAGTTCAAGTTTCAAACCATCATGATCTGAAAATATGTGGAGACTAATCCCAGTCTTTTGTTACTGATTGAGACCTGATTTGTGACCTAGTATGTGATCTATTCTGGAGAATGTTCCGTATGCACTCAAGAGGAATGCGTATTCTGTTACTTTAGGAGGGAATGTTCTGAAAATATCTGTGAAGTCCATCTGGTCCATTGTGTCATTCAACTGGTTTCCTTCTTGATCTTTTGCTTAGATGATCTGTCCATTGCTGTGAGTGGGGTGTTAATATACCCTACTATTATTGTACTATTATCAATGTATTTCTTAAATTTTATTATTAATTGGCTTGTATAATTGGCTTCTCCCAAGTTAGGAGCATAAACATTTATAACTGCTAAATCTTCTTGTTGAGTAGACACTGTAAGTATGATATAGTGTCATTCTTCATCCCTTACTAGGGTCTTTCCTTTAAAATCTAATTTGTCTGGTATGAGGATTGCTATTCTAGCTTTCTTTTTATGTCCACTAACATGATAAATCATTCTCCACCACTTCAGTTTAAATCTGGAGGTGTCTTTAGGTCTAAAATGAGTCTCTTTTGACACCATATGGATGGGTCTTAGTTTTTTTATCCAATTTGATACCCTGTGCCTTTTGTTTGGAGCATTTAGCCTATTTAAATTCAGAATAACTCTTGAAACATGAATTTAGTGCCATTGTGTTGCCTATAAAGGCGCTATTTCTGTAGACTGTCTCTGTTTCTTTCTGGTGTATGTTACCCTTGGCTTTCTCTTTGCTTACAGGATCCCCTTTAATATTTCTTGGAGGGATGCTTTAATGCTCATAAATTCTTTATTTTTTGTTTGTTCTAGAAGTTCTTTATCTCTCTGTCCACTCTGAATTGCAGCCTTGCTGGATAAAGTATTCTTGGCTGCATATTTTTCTCATTTAGTGCTCTGACTATATTATGCCAGCCCTTTCTAGCCTGTCAGGTCTCTGTGGATAGGTCTGTTGGCAGTTTAGTATTTCTACCATTGTAGTAACCTACAAAGCTCTTGTCTTGAGCTGCTTTCAGGAATTTCTCTTTATCTCTGAAATTTGCAAGCTTCAGTACTATATGTCAGGTTTTTTAATCTATTTTTGTTGATTTAGAGGGGAATTCTCTTTACCTCTTGGATTTGAATACCTGTTTCCTTTCCCAGATTAGAGAAGTTCTCAATTATGATTTGCTCAAGTATACCTTCTCTCCCTTTCTCTTTCTTCTTCTTCTGGGACCCCCAATATTTCTAATATTGTTTTGTTTTCTGGCATCCCTGATGTCTTGAAGCCTCTCCTCATGGTCCATCGGTTGTTTTTCTTTGTCTTCTTTGTCACTTACTGTATTTTCTGTCTCATTTACCCTAGCTGTTTTGTCACTTACTTTCTCGTAAGTTAGAGCTATTAGAGCATCTACTTTAGACTGCATCTCAGTTAAAACACTTTTAATTTCTGCCTGATTAGATTTATTTCTGCACTAAGAGATTCTCTAGTGTCATTTATGCTTTTGTCAAGCCCAGCTAGTAATTTTATAATTGTTATCCTGAATTCCATCTCTGACATTTTACTTATATCCATATCGATTAGATCTATGACAGGGAGTACACCTCTGGTCCTTTCCTTTGTTGTGAATTCCTCCTCCGAGTCATTTTTCCCAGAGAAAAGTGCATGAACAAGAAAACAGAATAAAAAAATATCAACCATGCAAAACACACAAGCAAATCTGAAGAGGTCAGAAACCAAAAAAGAAAAGAAAAAGAAAGAAGTGAAAAAAAGTGAAAAAGGAGAGAAAGCAGGGTGATCCACTTGGTCCTTGGGTGTATTTGGTCTGTTTCTTAGAAGACCCTAAATCCAAAAATGTTAAAGAAAGCAAAACATATATATATAAGAACAAAATTGAATACAGTGAAAGGAAGCCAAAAATGAAGAACATATCTATATAACATAAATGTGAAAAATGAAAGTTAAAATAAGACCTAAAAACAGAGTTGATAAAATAAGAAACTAGTTGAAAAGGAAAACAAGAAAAATGAAAAGGAAATTTTTAAACTGAAAGATAAAGGAATCATGAGGAAAAACGTCTCATTCTATTTTCCCCTAGCGCTGGAGTTTTGCAGTTCTATGTGCTTCATAAATCTGTCATTCCCCTGGTGTTTCAGGTAGTCTTCTGGGGTTTGGACCTGCTTTGTTGATTCCCAGGTGTCTTTGCCTAAGTGGAGTTGCACCACCTTTTGCCAGGGGGCTGGGCTCAGTGTAAGTTGCTTTGGGGTGTTCTATGTGACTTCTGAAGGCTTTCTTGAGCCTTTAAAGGATGAAGGCAAAAATGATCTTGCCCACTCTCCAGCCCGTGAGCTGAAAGATGGGGCCCCTTCTCTTCAGTAAACCCTCAGGGAAAAGCAATCTTCACTTTTGTGTACACCAAACTCTATAGATTCCCGTGGTGCACACCAGTTTGAATCCTCTTAGGGGAGGGAGGTGGCTTGCTATGTTTCTGCCCTTTGCAGGGTCCCTGCATGGAGAGAAGTCAACAGATCATACCACAGTTTGTGGTTTATGGCAAACTGAGCTGAGAGCCCACTCCTGGGCTCACTGACCATAGCCATTTTCCCTGCTCCAATGCTTGGGAATGCTGCCAGCTCAGGCACCCCCATTCTTTCTCTGACCAGAGGGATCCAACGTCCACATTGTCCCACCTAGAATCCTACCCCACTTTTCCACTTGAGCACCTTTCAAGCAGGAACGTCTCTCATGGGAGCAGGCTCATAAAAGTTCCTATTTTGCAGTCTGGGTTTATATCACTTTCCAGTAGCTGGCTTAAAGAGGTTCCCTCCCCTATCATTTATTTTCTGATATATCCCCTCTGCTTCACTTCTCTGCATCTTTTACCTTGCAAAAAGTGGTTGCTTTTCTATTTGTCGAATTTCAGCAATTCTTTTCTTCTTTCTCAGGTTGAATTCATAGGTATTCAGAATGATTTGATGGTTATCTAGCTTAAATCCAAGGGAGCAGATGAAATGAGGTCCCCCACTCTTCTGCCATATATTCTGTTATGACTATTTTAAACCACATATGCAACATCAAAAAATTGAAAGTACAAATTTATGTAAGAAATTACAGACTGTGTAATTCTTAATTTTTGTATTTTTTATACTTTATTGCAATATGCATAAACTACATTTATACTCATAAAAACATTAAAAATGCAAAGAGACTACTTTGTTTTCATTCATATTAAGCATAGCCCTAGGTCTCTAGAATTAAATCTAGAATTCAAATTCCTAAAGTAATAGGGCCTATTGCTCTTGGCTCCAATGTGATTTGCAGTTGTCTAGAGTTGTCTTAGCCTGTGGCATTTGGAACTTCACAAGGCAGCACGCCAGGCAACAAAGATGGCTCATTTGATGGGAGGCTAGTGTTCTTTTCCAGGCAGCTGACATTAGCTAAAGTCTGCTTTATTTAAAAAAGAGGTGTTGGGGTGCCTGGGTGGCTCTGTGGGTTAAGCCGCTGCCTTCGGCTCAGGTCATGATCTCAGGATCCTGGGATCGAGCCCCACTTCGGGCTCTCTTCTAAGCAGGGAGCCTGCTTCCCTTTCTCTCTCTCTGCCTGCCTCTCTGCCTACCTGTGATCTCTCTCTGTGTTAAATATATAAATAAAATCTTTAAAAAAAAAAGGTGCCACAGGAGCCTCTGTTGAAAATAAAGATCCAATCCCAGTATTGGAGACATTGGACTCTATAATACAGGGATAGGTGGGGCAGGAGATCAGGCCACAGAGAAGGGTCTTCGTGGGCCCCTAAAAGCTGCCTGATAAACCTAGAGCCCAGCCCTTCTTGAGAAGGTTGGTTACTGGGGTGTTGAGTTTGAAGATGTAGATGTGAACCTCATAATCTAACTCTCCTCCAGTAGATCTGTCATTTACTGTCTGGGCTTGC
Source organism: Meles meles (assembly GCF_922984935.1). NCBI lineage: Eukaryota > Metazoa > Chordata > Mammalia > Carnivora > Mustelidae > Meles > Meles meles. The sequence continues at coordinate 44,815,046 of NC_060087.1, read as the reverse complement.
CACTTGAAAGTTATAATTACCTTTTCTGTCACTGTCTCCACCCACCAGGATATGAAGTGCACCAGAAGCTTAGGATTGGGTAAGAAGAATGCATCAAATATATAAGGAGGGCAATAATATCCTAATTAAGAAAACTGTGAGAGAATACCTCTCTTCTTATACACCTCTCTGGAACATTACATGCCTTAAAGACATGGGAAAATACTTTCTTTCAGGAATTTAACTGGTTTTCCAAATTTTTTAAAGGTGTATAATTGTCACCAGAAAATATTCTTTGCCTTTTGCTCCCCAAGAATGATCAAAATCCAAACCCAAATTAAACCAAACAAGCTCCTCCCACTATTATGATCTGAAGTCAACTGTAATTTCACCAACTGAGTCCTCCCAGTTTAAACTGTAGAATTAAACTTTACTTGGAACGATGTCTGTCTTCTTGAAAATTTACATAAATCACAATTGTTCCTTTGGTTATGTATTCATTCAACACTTCTTTAGCCCCAACTATGTACCAGGCAATATTCTAAGCGCATGTAATTGTGTAAAGAAAATTGACTGAAAACGATTCTTGTCTTGGGAAGGAAGGTGGACCAAGATCCTTTTAAGTTAAATATTTTGGGATTCTATTTAAGTAACCTCAGATCAATCTCTTTTATAAACCACAGTCTCTCACACTTTATTTGAAAAATCTATGTCTTTATATATTTTGCTTAACCATGGTCTACCTGCATTTGTTCTTTTAGTAAAATTGAAAATATGTGTGTATGTGTTTGTGTGCTATTAGACTACAATCTTAAGAGGTAGAAAGGACCTTAAAGGTTCTCCATGCAATCCTACCCAATGAATAATTCCCTTCCACAACTCCCTGAGGTACACATTTAATTTCTGTTTGAATACCTCTGGTGACTCACTACTCGCTACAGAAGCTCACTACTGTAAAAACATTTTGTTTTAGGACTGCTCTTCTCCTTAAAATGATCCTTGAATCTTACAACTAGAATGAAATTGGGAGTGTGTTGGGTTTTGATCTAGAAAATGAGAAGACTAGTAACTTGTGGCCTAGAGATGAACAGTATGTAGAAGAGCTTCAAGAAAAGAAAGAGGGTACTGGGGAAGAAGACACTGAAGATCAAAGAAACGTGTAAGTACATGGAGAGGTTACTAGAGATTGGTGGAGGTTCCCTGAGTTTCAAGAATTTAGTTGACTGACAGGGATTCCTGTGTGGCTGGAGCAGAATGAGAAGAGGAGCAGGTAAGAAACCAGGTCAGAAAGGGAGACAGGGTCTGGATTATAAACCTCGGTAAGGGATTTGGATTTTATTTTAAGTTTGTGGGAAGTACTTGGGAGTTTTTAAGTAAAAGTGTATTTTTTTTCTTTTTCTTTTTTACAGTATATCCCCATGACTTACTTATTTTATAACTGGATTATGAAAGTTTGTACCTTTTGACCTTTATTTTGCTTTTAAAATATCACAATTCTATCTAGTAATTCTCTTAGCATTCTTCCTACCCTGTCACTTTATACTTCATTCCAGAAAACCTGAACTACTCATAGTCCCCTGACTATACCAGATGAAAGAAGCATATCATGTTTTTTTACAATTATATGCACATCCACTCCCCTATTTTTACAATTCCCTCTTCCCTGCCCTTGTCAATCTAACAAAATGCTTGCTTTGCCACCAGACTTGGCTCAACCATTACCTCTTCTAGGAAGTCCTGTACTTTCTCAAGCCAGTCTGGGTGCTTTGTGTTTCCATTATTTCAGCTAGTTACAAATGGTAATTATATGATGCCCCTGAGGGCCAGGGCAGTATCAGCTTATCTCTGAAGCCCAAGAATCTAACACTCTGTCTGGATTAATTAATCCACTGATAACTTGTTGGACTCTTCTAAAATGAAAAAAAACACCACAACATTTTGGGAACAGATATCCTCCCAAGTATAACTAGTTTATATGCAAATTATATCATACAGTACATTTTTTTAAAGTTTTTCCTGGCTATATTTTGTAACTATTTCATCCTGGTAGTATCATATAGAAATAGCAGAGTTCAAATAAATTGTTCTCTGAAAGCATTATGAAGTCTTTTCTAGAGCTTTGAGAAATGACCACTCCCACCTACCTTAAAAAGTGCCAGGTCAAAATCATCTGTGCCATTATTTAAGGTATAGAATTTTGGGGCCCTTGGGGTGCCTGGGTGGCTCAGCAGTTGAACATCTGCCTTTGGCTCAGGTCATGATCTCAGGGTCCCAGGATCGAGCTCTGTGTCAGGCTCCCTGCTCAGTGGGAAGCCTTCTTCTCCCTCTCCCATTCCCCTTGCTTGTGTTCCCTTGCTGTCTCTCTCTCTGTGTCAAATAAATAAATAAAATCTAAAAAAAAAAAGAACTTGGACCCTCACTAATTGTTTATGTAGCTATAAAATGTAGACTTGACAAAAGTAACTGAAGAAAGTAACCAGGGTAAGGAGCTGGAGACCAGTAGCAATGGTCTTGGTGAGGAGTGGTAGGAAACCTAGTGAGGTCATGACTTCTGGAACCTCACTACCAAGGTTTGAATCCTAGTCCTTCACAAGCAATTACCTCATTCTGCTATGTATCAGTTTCTTTGACTCTAAAAGAGGAATGATAATAATAATACCTAGCTCACAGGATTTTTATAAGGCTTATTAAGTAATTAGCCTAAGCACAATCCAGGCTATGGCTGGAGGGACATATACACTGTTCCAGAGCACCTCAGAGAAGGGTGGGGCTGAATGCTGGGTTGGTCAGCTAGGCTTCTTAGAAAAACTTAGAAAACATCTGAGCAGGAGCTTGAAAGACTGAAAGAGGACTTTCCAAGGAAGGAATAATTCATTTCAAGATAACCTAAGCCAAAACTTTGAATTTTTTTTCCAAAGGGAAAAATAAAGCCTGCATTAAAGATGACTTTTTCCAGGTGTTCTATTAATCAAATCCCTGGGTTCTAGTTTGTACATCAGCAAGATGGCCACCAGGTGGCAGGACAATCTCTTTGCTTACAATGCTCTCATAAATCAGGATGCTCTTAATTAATAGTGATCATTAATCAATATTAATGAGGATAGGATCAGCTCCCTAGAATATTTGCAAAGTCCTGCTTACCAAGATGAGGCGAGGTGTAGCTTTACCCAGATTAGGTCTGCAGAGGTCTATGATGGAACTTGAGGCACTGAAACCTATTCCAAAAGTTCCTGGGTTGGGAGATCCCGTAGAGCCTACTGGGTACAAGCAGGCAGAATGAGAGATTAGTTGGACCTGTCAGTCAAGGCTTTTCAGGTATTGGAAGCAGCAGGTACCCATGTCGAAAATGGCATCCCAGGGCAGTGGCACTAAAGGGGACACTGAGGATGTCTGGTTGTTAGAGCGGGCAGCAATGACTTTACCAGTTCCCTGAAGTCATAGGCCCATAGGATGGGAGAGCTGGACAGGGCATCATCTATCAGAGTCCAGTCCTTCTATAGCAGATGCTGTAATACACCATCCAAATACTCCTTCAGGGCTAAAGGAATTAGTTCCCAGCTGCTGAAAGTGCTACATGAAGATAGCTTGTTGGGAATTGCCATTCATTGGAGAGAGCTCACTTGCCCAAAGCTGCATTCCCAAGACTGCCTGTATTTAATGACTGCTTTATGTGACGGGGCAAAAAAACAACCCTAACACCTGGTACCAATTCAGGAGGGTCATTCTAATTCTGGAGTTCCCTTACGGGGTTACCCAGGCCTTTGTTGAGGCTGTATCGGAGCGCAGCTTCTCTCTTTGCCCAATCCTGCTTCTTTCCTTCATCCCACAGTTGTCAATTCTGGGAGCATCTCCAATAAACTTCCTGCACACTAAGCTCTGGTTCAGAGGCAGCTTTCCTTGGAAACCCAATCCCACCTTTGTTTTACTTGGGGGGAAACTGAGGCAATTTTGAAAGAGATACATTGAGGAAGAAGTGATCATTTTCAATGATCAACAACCTCAAATAAAAGCAGAGTAGTACTCAAAGACATGCTGAACATTAAGTAAGCAAGTCCCCAAGAGCAGAGGTTTGTCTTTTTCCCCACTATATCCTTAATGCCTCCACACAGTAGAGTGGTTAATCACTCCAGTGATTAAATGAATGAGCATTGGCCTTTAGATGGCAGATATAAGCAGAATTCCCTTAGGGCTCTCCAATAAGAGACTATTGAGAAACTATTGAAACTATTGAGACTACATTATACTTCTCACTGTCTCTGGCCAGGAGCTGGCCTCAAAGGAAATGTTCCTCTCAGTCCCCATTGAGAATGGTAGGAAGCTGTAAGGCAGCATGACTAACCCTATGCTGGTCTTTGGATACTCAGACAATATTGACTTCGTAAGAATAGATCCCCAAACCATCTTCATGAACCCTAAGCTGTAAAACTGCAAATATTAAGACAAGCCACGTCTGTATTATTGAGGCCCGGAATGAAAACCAAGAGAAATTAATTTTATTATATCTTAGTCATTACAGAGAGCATTCTTCTGACATTGAGACTGACCTTGCTAGTCTACTCTTAACACTCTCATTTTTTTTAAGCCATGTACATCTGGGAAACAGAATGACCTAAGAAAAACAAAATGTTATAGAGCAGAGCAGATTGATTATGAGCATTGTTTTGGCAATCAGATATGTCTTTGTTCAAATTTCATTATTGCCACTTTAGTGGCAGTATGACCCTGAGCACATCACTTAATCTCCCTTTACCTCAGTTTCCTCATCCATAAAATAGGGTGAAAAGCAATAATATCCCCAAGAATTTTTCTGTGAGGGTTACATGTGTTAATATATATACCATGCTTACAGCAATGCCCAAAATACTAAGCATTTTATAAGGTTTAGCTATAATTTACATGTAGAACCCCATCCTACCACATTTCTAAAGAGAATCCAGATACTGAATTGTGTATTTCAGGGAGCCTGTGGAGTCCTGGATGCCCTTTGCTTTAGGATTATCTGTCTCTGTGGCTACAGTCTGTGTAGCTGCATAATTTATTAGAAGCTGAGGTTTCTAAACTAAAGCATCTGCTTTATTTTAGCCACACTCAAATTACTGGTAAGCCGTGGTTTTTATTGTAGCTCTGGAAAGCACAGGGTGTTTCTGCATACAGTTACCTCCGTTCTACAAATGCTTGCTGGAGATACTTCCAACCCTGGTCCCAGTCCACTTCTTCTTAGTTCTTGTGGCAAAAGGGTGAGGGTGGAAGCTGTAGAAATTCCACACAAACTGGAGCACCTTGGTGGCTCAGTGGGTTAAAGCCTCTGCCTTCGGCTCAGGTCATGGTCCCAGTGTCCTAGGATCGAGCCCCACATCGGGCTCTCTGCTCCACAGGGAGCCTGCTTCCTCCTCTCTCTCTGCCTGCCTCTCTGCCTAGTTGTGATTTCTCTCTGTCAAATAAATAAAATATTTTAAAAAAAGAAATTCCACACAAACTGAATCCCCTCCTCAAGCACTTCTGGATGTAAGAAGATGTCCCCTTAAGTACTTCTGAATGTAAGGACATGTAGGACATTGGAAAAAACAAACTTGTGTAATTGTGTAATTATTGGTCCTCTGCAAGGTGCACTTCCATGGAATCTTCTGATTGTTCAAGACCACTTGCCTGCTAGTTAAGATGAAATTCAGTTTTATATACTTCCCAAGTTTTCTTCAATGATCATCTGAGAATTAAGAAAAGTGGAAGGAGCACCTGGGTGGCTCAGTCTGTTAAGCACCTGACTCTTGATTTTGGCTGAGGTAACGATCTCAGGGTCATGAGATCGAGCACCTCATTGTGATCTGTACTCAGTGGGGAGTCTGCTTGAGATTCTCTCTCTGCCCCTCCCCACTCTCTCTCTCTTAAATAAATAAATCTTTAAAAAGAAAAAAAGTGGGGTTTTCCATTGAACATCTCTCCTTGGATAGAAATACCCATCCAATTCCTTCTTTTATTATCTTGGGATAGGAATACCTTAGGGAAAACAAAATTAAAACCACAAGAAGGTATCTTCTTACACTTGTTAGAATGGCCATCATCAAAAAGACAAGAGATAACAAATTCTGACAAAGATGTGGAGAAAAGAGAATGTTTATCTACTGTAGGTGGGAATGTGAATTTGTGCAGACACCATGGAAAACAATATGGAGGATCCTCAAAAAAAATTAAAAATAGAACTACCATATGATCCAACAATTCCACTTCTGGGAATATATCCAAAGGAAATGAAAACACTAACTTGAAAAGATATCTGTACTCCCATGTTCATAGGAGCATTATTTATAATAGCCAAAACTTAGAAACAACCATTAATAGGTGAATGAATTAAAATGTTGTGGTATGGGGTGCCTGGGTGGCTCAGTGGATTAAGCCTCTGCCTTTGGCTCAGGTCATGATCTCAAGGTCCTGGGATCGAGCCCCACATCGGGCTATCTGCTCAGCCGGGAGCCTGCTTCCCCCTCTCTCTCTGCCTGCCTCTCAGCCTACTTGTGATCTCTCTCTCTCTCTCTGTCAAATAAATAAATAAAATCTTTTTTTAAAAAGTTGTGATATGTATGTATATATGTACGTGTATAATGAAATACTATTTTCAACCATAAAAAAATGAGAATGTCCTACCATTTGAGACAATGTGGGTGAATCTTGAAGGCATTATGCTAAGAAAAATAAATCAGAGAAAAACAAATATTGTATGAGCTCACTTATACATGGAATCTAAAAAAAAATGAAAGAAAAGAAAAGGTAAAAAAAAACTCACAGAAAAAGAGATCAAATTTCTGGTTATCAGAGGTAGGAGTAGATAAGGAGGAATGGGAAGAAGGGGTCAAAAGGCTCAAACTCCCAGTTATAAGATAAATAAGTACTAGGGATGTAAGGTACAACATTATGACTATAGTTAACACTGCTGTGTGAGATATAGGAAAGTTGTTAGGAGAGTAAATCCTAAGAGTTCTCTTCACAAGATTTTTTTTTCCTTTTTCCTTTTCTTTTTATTTTATATATATATATGAAGATGGGTGTTAGCTGAACCTATCATGGCTATCATGGTAGTCATTTCACAATATATAAAAATCAAACTGTCATGTTGTATGCCTTAAACGTATATAGTGATATATGTCAATTATTTCTCAATAAAACTAGAAAGAAAAAGGATTGGGGTGGAGGATGTTTCATATGGGAAAGCCTAGGAAATTTACCTCAACCAATGAATTTCTGAAAAGAAGAAACACGTTTTCTCAAAATGGAGAGAAAAATGTCAGATATTAACATGTATATTGGGTCATAAACAACCTCCCCATTTCTAAGCAGATAATCATAGTTAGCATACCAAAAGAAGGAGAAAAGAAAAGGGAAGGAATGACTGTTTACTGTCTATGAGCTCCTACTGTTTACTGGAAACGATGCTAGGCTCCTTAACATATGTTTTCATCTACCAAGTGCTGTGAGTATTATTTTTTTCTCATTATACAGATGAGGAATCTGAGGCTCAGAAATGTTAAGTTACTTGTCCTTGGTTACACAGCTAGTAAGACCCAACTAGAATTTAAAGCAACGTCTGATTTCTACACCTATGTATTTTCCATTACACCAAAGAAGTCTCATTATCTTTATTAGTTGAAGAGTACAAGTGTATTGCAATCATTGCTTAGGCTCTTCATAAGGTGGTAAAATGGTTATTTGGACTGGTTTTGGCATCATTGCCTGACTTGAATCACTGCTTTGCTCCTTACTGGCTATATGACCATGGGAAAATTACCTTCCTTACCTCACTGAAACTTAATTTCCTCATCTGCCAAATGCCTCCTAAGACTGACGTGACTGATGATAGATACGTTATGTATATGCATATGTGTGTGTTTGTGTGTGTAACTATATTTGCTATTTGTTGTTATCTTCCTACAAGACCAATGAAATCAGGGAAACCATGGTAACCTGGTTCTACAGTTTACTAGTTCTGTGATTCTGAGTATGCCTCATAACCTTTTGTTCCTCAGTTTATTCTTCTATAAAATGGGGAAAATAACAGTACTTCATAGTGGCATTTTTAAGGATCAAATGAGTTAGTACATATAGAAATCTTACAGTGGTGCATGGCACATAGTAAGCACTGAATATTATAAGAATTATTGTTATTTAAATGGAAGATTCATTGCTTAAACTAACAAGGACTTTGGAAATAATCCAGGTAACTGAATCATTAGAAATTTTAACTAGGAAATAACCATTGCAAGCCTCTCCAACTAATCACTTGGGAGAAGGGACACTTCCTCCCACTGTGTAGGTGACTTGTTTTTTCTCAGACCAATTAAGAGTGCCATTGAGAAAGTCTCTTGGTATGTCAGATATGTAAAATCTGGTGCTCCATCTTTCCTTAGATAAGTAAAGTAAGACACTCAGTATTTCCCTCAGGATTATATCATAATCGTTCGGTGACTTCAGGGCAGATGATCTAGAAATATTAAACTAAGCAAGAGCAATAAAATAGATTTAATAAAAGTAAATCACAATCAGAGAGATTTTAATCTAAAACAAATAGACAGTAATTAAGGACAAATCATAGCCAAGTCTCTGTTCAAATGGAGTTGGCGGGGAGGATTTCAGCTTTGAAAAACATTGTGAATTTGGTTTTCCCTTTCATTATCCTATTGAGGGACCTTGAAGAGAAGATGGTCGGCAAAAATAAGAAAAGAGTTGCACATTATCCTTTCAAGTTTGAATGGTTGAGAAAGGTTTTTGCAAGGAGTGAAGGGGGCAGTGTTGTCTGTGCTATGCAACAATTTTGTTCCAGAGATCAAGTTATGTAGGAGTAAAGGGGAGAAAATAACAGAATACACAAAAAGAGAATGCCAAAAAAGAATGCACAAAAAATGAAGAGATAAGGCCCCTGAGGCCATAAACTTAGGTACTCAGAAAGGCCTGTTTCCACACTTGTAAAAGGAGATAGTTAGAATAGGAACCTTTTGACTTCAATACTGCCCACTTTTGTCAGCATTTTCCCGACCATCCTACCACCTGCCAAGCCCAGAGTATTAAACAATAAATGTGAATGTCCTCTATAGCAGTATGGCATAGTAGTTAGGTGTGCAGTTTCAAAAATGAAACTGTCGGGGTGCCTGAGTGGTTAAAGCCGGTTAAAGCCTCTGCCTTGGGCTCGCATCATGATCTCAGGGTCCTGGGATCAAGCCCCACATCGGGCTCGCTGCTCAGCCGGGATCCTGCTTCCCCCTCTCTCTCTGCCTGCCTTTCTGCCTACTTGTGATCTCTGTCTGTCAAATAAATAAATAAAATCTTTAAAAAAAATGAAACTGTCTGCTACTTACTAGGTGTAGGCTATGGGGCAAGTTGTTTAATCTCTCTGTGTCCGGGTTTCCTCATCTGTAAAATGAGGATAAATAGTACCTAGTTAATAAGGTTGTAAGGAATAAATGACAATACAAAAAAAAATATGCTTAGTGCCCTTTTCTTCTGAGTCCACTTGATTATCACAACATCTTATGAGGAAAATTGAACACATATTATCTCCACTTTCTGAACAAACAAATGGGAGTTCAGAGAGATTTAGGGTCTTGTATACAGTCGCATACTTAGTTTTTGGAAGAGTCAGACAGAACTCATGTTTCTGAACTTCTAGATTGAAGCATTAGAAGTCACTGGCCAAGATTATGTTACCTTCTATTTCTTCTCCTCGTTATGGGAAAATTCCCTATTCCCACAAACCAGGGTTAACATTAATAAAATAGTATGCTTTGATCAAGGAAATACAAATCAAAACCATAGTGAGATACCACCTCACACCAGGCAGAATGACCAAATGTCAGAAAACGACAGGTGTTGGTGAGGATGTGGAGAAATGGGAACCCTCCTTCACTGTTGGTGGGAATGCAAGCTGGTGCAGCCACTCTGGAAAACAGCATGGAGGTCCCTCAAAAAGTTGAGAATAGAGCTACCCTATGACCCAGCAATTGCACTACTGAGTATTTACCCTAAAGATACAAATGTAGAGATCTGAAGGGGCATGTGCACCTGAATGTTTATAGCAGCAATGGTCACAATAGCCAAACTATGGAAAGAACCTAGATGTCCATCAACAGATGAATGGATAAAGAAGATGTAGTGTATATATATACAATGGAATACTATGCAGCCATCAAACCCCCCCCCATATCTTGCCATTTGCAACAACATGGATAGAGCTAGAGGGTATTATGCTAAGCAAAATAAGTTAATCAGAGAAAGACAATTATCATATGATCTCACTGATATGAGGAATTTGAGAAAGAAGACAGAGGATCATAGGGAAAGGGAGGGAAAAATGAAATAAGAAGAAACCAGAGAGGAAGACAAAACATAAGGGACTTAATCTCAGGAAACAAACTTAGGGTTGTTGGAGGGGAGAGGGTAAGAGGGATGGGGTGGCTGGGGGATCTACACTAGGGAGGGTACGTGCTATGATGAGTGCTAAGAATTGTGTAAGAATGATGAATCACAGACCTCTACCCCTGAAACAAATAATACATTATATGTTAATTTTAAAAAAAGAAAGAAAAGGGGCACCTGGGTGGCTCAGTGGTTTAGGTCTCTGCCTTCGGCTCAGGTCATGATCTCAGGGTCCTGGCATCAAGCCCCGCATTGGGCTCTCTGCTCTGTGGGGAGCCTGTTTCTCCCTCTCTCTCTGCCTGCCTCTCTGCCTACTTGTGACCTCTCTCTCTCTGTCAAATAAATAAATAAAATATTTTTAAAAAAAGAAAGAAAAAGAAAAATCCCATATTGAGCAGAAAAAAAAATAGTATGCTTTGAAATCCTCACTTACTTTTTCTGAAACTGAATGTGTTATCAGTTAGAGGTTTGTTCTTATTGTCCTAGAGATGCAAAAACCCATCAACTCACACTTTTTTCCAAAGGATTTTGATGGAAAGAACTGAAGGTTAAAATGTATCAAGAATCTACCATGATACTAGATCCTGGACATCATTTCTGCATTTCCCAAACTTGCCTGATAATCATAATCCCCGGAGAACTTGTTAAAAACACAGATTCCTACAATCTACTGAGAACTACGGACTTGAAATAAGAATATGAATTTTAAATAAGTGTTCACAGACAGTGGATCTTAACCATGAGTTAGGGCTGATTTTTAATTAGCATGGACGACTAGTTGGTTTTTGACCAGTATATACTCTGATTGGTTAGAGCCCATGCCATACCAGTTGTTAAATATTCTGAATATCAGTCTTCAATATAGGGATCAACATGTCCATTTGACAGAAGGGGAACTAAGATTCCAGGAGGGTCCATAGCTTTCACAGATATTAATCAGGCAGTGATAAGAGGGGGAGCATGTTCATTTTCCTATAACTACAATAAGCAGTCACTCTCAAAGAAAGCATACCATAGTCTGGAGTGTGTATCAGTCAGGATTCTCCAGAAAAACAGAAGCAGTAAAAAACATATAAACACATAACTTTATTTTAAGCAATTGGCTCATGTGATTGCGGGAGCTGGTGAATCTGAAATCTATAGGCTGACAGATTGGAAACTCAGGCAGGATTACTATACTGCAGTCTTGAGACAGAATTTCTTTTTCCCCAGAAATCTCAGTTTTTGCTCTTAAGGTTTGGATTAGGTCCACACATATTATCAAGGATAATTTGTTTTGCTTAAAGTCAACTGATTGTAAATATTAACCACATCTGCAAAATACCTTTACAGCAACATTTAGACTAGAGTTTGACAGACAATTGGGCACCATAATATAGCCAAGTTAACACATAAAATTAACAATTGTGGGTTGTATGGAGGAGTAGACAGTTTTAGGTCAAAATAAGTTTGATCCCCAAAGATAAAGTCTGCTACCTCTCTCACCAAACTGCTTGTTAGACCTTGAACCCCCAGACTCAGTGACTCAGATTTAAAATACAGTAACTATTATATTGGACCATGTTCTCTCTGTCCCTGGAAGGGCAACTATTGAGCTGGAAGCAAAAAGAGAGATCAGAGTTCTGCCTCTAAATGACCTAAAAATAAGAGATTTCCTACATTTGTAATATCTCTGACATTTAACAATTTCTTCATCTATAAAATGGAGATAGCAATTGTATCTACATATTAGGGGTTTTGTAAAGATAAAATTGAATATACATAAAGTGCTTAGAACAGTATCTTGCACATAATAAGCACTATAAAAATGTTATCTGGGGCTCCTGGGTGGCTCAGTGGGTTAAGCCTCTGCCTTCGGCTCAGGTCATGGTCCCAAGGTCCTGGGATTGAGCCCCACATCAGGCTCTCTGCTCAGCAGGAAGCCTGCTTCTCCCTCTCCCACTCCCCCTGCTTATGTTCCCTCTCTTGCTGTCTCCCTCTGTCAAATAAATAAATAAAAATCTTTAAAAAATGTTACCTGTTTTACTATTGTTTTTGTTGTTGTTAGCAGCACTAGCTCCAGCAGCATCATAGGCAGAGCCCTCTACAATAGATTGAAGTCGTAAGTTTGCATTCAAGGACCTCTTTTGATATTGGCCTGTTCTTGATTCTTATTGGCAGTACCTACAGAAAGCTTGGAGAAGGTTAGCCCCTCTCCTCCATATTGGCATCAGCTATTCCCAATAAATAGATCACATGAGTAAAAACAGTATGATGGCCACTTTAAAACAAGACAAGCAGGTCTCCTTGCTTATGCCTACCCTCTTCTGTTCCTTTTACCCCATGACCAGCCTCATGTAGAAAAATCCTGGATTCCCCAAAGCTGCCCACCCAATAGTTCTATATTACCCACATAAATTGACCTCTGTCTCTTCTCTTTCTCTCTCCTCACCAAAACCCTATGAATTAAGTAACACTATGCTCAGCAAACTAAAGTCCACAGAGTTAAAGGGACTTGCCCAAAGCCACCAGTTAATAAATAGTAGAGCAGAGATTTGAACCCAGATATGTGGGACTCCAAGCCCATGCTCTGTTCACTGTACCACATGAATACATCCCAATACATCCATGGCTTCAAATGGCTTACCTCCCCCACTTACATAGAATTTGCATTTCAAAAAAAGAGTCATGTAGATACAAAAGGCATGAATCAAATGGGAGGAATTTTTTTTTAATTTATTTATTTTTTCAGCGTAACAGTATTCATTCTTTTTGCACAACACCCAGTGCTCCATGCAAAACGTGCCCTCCCCATTACCCACCACCTGTTCCCCCAACCTCCCACCCCTGACCCTTCAAAACCCTCAGGTTGCCCCAACCTCCCACCCCTGACTCTTCAAAACCCTCAGGTTGTTTTTCAGAGTCCATAGTCTCTTATGGTTCGCCTCCCCTCCCCAATGTCCATAGCCCGCTCCCCCTCTCCCAATCCCATATATTCTTGATAATATCATACAGGAATTAATTTATAAAATTGTAATATTTAGGCAGTGTGGCAAGAGAATGAGGGAGAGATTCAGAGGCAGGAGGTCTTTCAGGGATGCCTCCAAAGCACATCATTGTATAAAGTCTAGACCTTAGACAGTCTAGATGGTCATCTTACTGACAAACCAGCTCAGGTGGAGGCAGAAGATAAAGGAAGACTCTTTATAGCCCTTATCTTGGGAGAAGAATGACAGGAGAGACTTTTGGACAAGCTAGTGTTAAGGTCCGGTCCCTGTAATGTTCTCTCTTTCTAGGCACGCACTCTGCCAGGCTGAAGAGAACTTGAAAGTACTTTGAATTACTTTGGGACTTGCCACATCATAGCTAAGCTGTCAATGTGGAAAATCAGAGTAATTATGAGTGCTTTCACTGTCCTTCTAAATTAGGCAATAATAGGATGAATCACTGAATGAGACATCAGTACTTTCAAGCTCTCTGCAGCATACTGAGAAAGGTAATTATTGAGTGAAAACCAAAGAGCTATCTAAGCAGAAGGAATATGTGCAAAGGGGAGGGAATTTAGAACAAATAGTACTTTTAAATTGTTGTCATTTTGTAGATCAAGAAACATAGCCAAATATCCTAAATCTGCAAGCAAACATAGCTACAAAAATGTCTATCATAGCTACTCTCATCCATCCCCTTCAAACACTGCTTCAGGGAAGCTTTTGTCAATATTGAAGGCACCAGAAAGAATTTACCTACTTTTCCTATTTACCACACAAAAAGCACCCCCAAAAACAACAATATGGAACAATTGGAATATCCCTTTGCCATGAAAAATATACTCATATGCAAACACCACTTTTATAACACTGTCCCTCTGCTCAGAAATTTAAAATTATTCCCTTTGCCCACTACATCAAGTCTAAGTTCTGCAATTCTTCAACTTTAGAAATGAGGTGTTTCATAATCTATTTCACTTCTATTTCCCATCAAATAAAATTCCTTTAAGGAATTCCTTGTGTTCCTATGGAGTTGAAACTTGACACTTTTGAATTTAACATTTGCAGTTTTAACTATATAAGTGCAATGCCAAAGTTCAAGTTCAGGTTAGAGTTTGCAAATTTTGCTGAAGCACAGAATTGAAATAGCATTGCTGTGGAAGCTGATATACAACACCCAGTCTTTAAGCTAGTGATGACATTTTATATGCCCTCCTGCATATACATAATAATACAGCTCTACTATTCTCCCAAATATTCAGTGGCATAGGTATCATCATCCTTGTTTTCCAAATGAGACAATTGAAGAAATTAAATATGATGTATACCTTCAACAAATATTTACAGGGTGGCTGTTCTGTAAAATAGAGATACCACAGTGAACAAACCAGCACTTCTGAAGCTAATAGTGTTGAAGGGTAGGAATGAAAATAATCAAGTAATCTAATAAATAAGATGATTGTGGGGGAAGGAATGTTTAATGAAAAGACATCTAAAATCTTAAAAGAAACAAAAGGATGAGAACATGACAAGATGGGTGAAGACAAAATTATAATTCTAGGACAGAACAAATCAGATACCAGAGAAACAGCTGAATGAAAACTGTTGCACTACTTCACACCAAAGCACCCAGTGTAGTGAAGGACCTCTTGAGGTGATGTTGTTGAAATATAATTAATGAAACAGAATATTAAGGCCTACTAAATATAACTTTTATTTTAAAAAGTTTATGAATTTGGGGCGTCTGGGTGACTTACGGGATTAAGCCTCTGCCTTCAGCTCAGGTCATGATCTCAGAGTCCTGGGATCAAGCCCCCCCCCACCCCCCCCCACCCCCCCCCCCCCCGCCCCTGCATAGGACTCTGCTCAGCAGGGAGTCTGCTTCCCCCTCTCTCTCTGCCTGCCTCTCTGCCTACTTGTGATCTCTCTGTCAAATAAATAAATAAAATATTCCCAAAAAAGTTTATGAATTTAAAATGTGTGCAAAGAAGTAAGATTAGAAAGATATTCATTTACTGAATGAATATGTTTTTAGAATCTACTCTGTGTAAAATGCTATTCTAGGCAGACTGAGAATACAACAATTAACAAGAAAGACTCAGAGAACTTTCTACCCTCCAAGAACTGCAATTTCAGTGTGAAAAGGAAAATAAGTGAACAAATACATAGATTAGAAGCTTCTAAGAAGCTGTAGCATTCTGAAAGTAATATAAGTGATGCAAAGGGTTAGGCTACTTTTGATTAGGAGGTCTAAAATGAGTATCTGAGGAGATAGAATTTGAGTTGAGACGCAAATAAGATGAAAGTGGTCAGTCATGCAAAGTTCTTGAAAAAGCATCCCAGAATGACAGAACAAATGCAAATCTCTGGAGGAACCAAATTTTCCATGCACTAAGAACTAAAAAAAAATGCATAGGACTGGGATAGTGTAAGTGAGGGGTATGATATTAGTTGGGAGAAACTATGAGAAACAATGCAGGGTCAGATTAGGTAGGATTTTGTAGGTCATCATAAGGATCTGGTTTTAAGTAAAATGGGAAACCACCTCAGGGGTTTTGAGCAAGGGAATGATATAAATTTACGGAGGATTTTAAGGGCCATTCTAGTTGATACATAAAGAATGGTTTGTAAGAATGGCTAAAGTAGATGTAGAGAGAGCAGTAAATTATCTATTGTAGGAGTTCTGGTCCTGGGTGACATGGGATGAGCCCACTTTACCCTGTCTGTCTCACTGAATACAACTATAGAACTAGAATGAATATAGGGGCAGGTATTTGAGGTCTCTGAAAAGTAAACAGCAGAAGTAAAGAACACTAGAAGTAGAATAACTACCTTATCAGCAGTGAGTTTAAAACTTTTCTTTTTCCTTTGGTATTTCCTAGTTTGAACACAACATAGCCCAAAACACAATAGTACTGTCTCAGGGATCAGAAAACATAACTCCTAGTTCTCAGAGGGAGAACAAAGCTCCCTCCCTCTTTTTATCTGCTATCTTCTTTTTGTTGTTGTTGTTGTTCTCATGCCCCAAAGCCCAGGAAATCCTGTGATAGAAATGGCAAAACCTTAAGAGCCAAAACTCAGAGGGAAGGGAACATATCTTCTGCTTTTGAGAGAGCTGTAATTCCAAGAAGGTAGGGTAAATCTGAGTTAACTTTTTCTCTCTCTAGCTTCCATTTCCCGAGCCAGGAGATGGACCCAGTTACAAAAGTTTAGGACAGAGAAGGATAAGCAAAGGTAACTACCAAGTTTCTGGCTGAGGGACCAAAAAGGGGAGACATAGGAAAACAGAAAGTCTTGGGAAGGTTGCAGAGAAGAGGGAGCTTGGGGAAGCACCCTATAAATTAGTTTATGAATTCAGGGCTCACACTTGAGATGTACATGCACAGATCTTATTTTAATTAGCCTACCAAAGATTTTGAGACCTGAAGTAACTGATAGACCACTACCTAGGACCCAAACTGGCCACTGATTTATACATTCACAGGAAGGATTCAAATAACACTACAAAGCCTATGAAAGCTTAACTGGTATTGGAAACACAACCAACGGTAGGCAAATTGGAACTTGGGACCAGAAATTAATTAACTCAATTGCTTGCTAAAAAAATGTCAACATTCTTCATAGAATTTAGAAGAAGGCTGTAGTCTCATAACAAAATATTTAAAATGACAAGATGCAATCCAAAATTGTTAGGGATATGAAAAACCATTAAAACTTCAAGTTGCATGGGAAACAGACATGAAAACAAAGATGACAAAAATTATGAATCATCATACAAATACAGCTATTATAAAAATGCTCAAATAAGAAATCTTGAACATTCTTGTAATAAATATTAAAACACAAATTCTCAATGAGGTAGACAGACTTTAAGGTGGTCACTCCTTGTCATTATGCTATATTATAAACAACTCCATCTTATTAGCCAATTTTCTCTTTTTCTTCCTTCTTGGCTTTGAAGAATCAAGTTTCCATATTGTAAGAGAACCATGTATTAAGGGACTTCAGGCAGCCTCTAGGAGCTGAGCATATTTTCCAACTGACAACTAGTAAGAATCAAAGGCTCTCACTCTTACAGACAAAAGGAAGCACATTCTACAACCTGAATGAACTTAGCAAACCGACTATCAGTCAAGCTCCAAGTGAGAACAGGTGCCTGGCCAATACCTTGATTAAAGCCCAGGCAAGGATCTAGCTAAGCTGTGACAACTTCTGATTGACAGAATATTTAAGACAGTAAGTTCTTTGTAAGTTTGTGTTCTTTTAAGTCACTAAGTTTGTGGTAATTTGTTACATAGCAATAACTCATACACTTCACAAAGGTATAGAAGCTATTTTAAAAACCCACTCACTGAACACTATGTCAAAAACTAATATGTACTATATGTTGGTTAATTGAAATTAATAAAACAACCCCACTCAAATGGAAATTTTAGAACTGAAAATCATAATAACTGAAATTTTAAGAAAATATAGCTGAATAGATGCTGTAACAGAATAGAGATGACAGAGGAAAGAGTGAACTTTAATATCAATCAACAGAAATTATCCACTCTGAAAAACAAAGGGAAAAAATGAAAAATATCTAACATAGCTTTAGGGACTTGTAGATCAATAACAAATGGTCAAATATTTGCATCATCAGAGGTAAGAAAGAGGACTATGCTGCTGAAAAAAAGGAAATGTGCTGCTAAAAAAATATTTGAAGAAATAGTGGCACAGAATTTCCCAAGTTTGGCAGAGATATAAACCTACCAATTTAAGAAGCTAAGTGAGTCCAGACTAAGATAAACCAAAAGAAAGTCATGACAAGAAACATCCTAATAAAAATGCCAAGAACAAAAGACAAAGAAAACATCTTGAAAATAGCCATAGAAAATATACCCATTATATATAATAGGTAAGATGATTTAAATGATACTAGATTTCTCACTAGAAACCATGGTGGACAGAAAGAGGTAGCAACATTTTTTAGGTACAGAAAGAAAATATCTGTCAATTCCAAATTCTATATCTAGTGAAAATACTGTTCAGGGGAAAAGAGTAAAATAAATACATTCCCAGATAAAGTAAATCTAAGAGTGTTTATAGCCAGCATATATGCCTTAAAAGAATAATAAAAAGAGGCTTTTTAGACAGGAAGAAAATTTAACCAAAGGAAATGTGGAACAGCAGAAATGAAGGAAGAACAAAAGCAACAATAAACATGTGGATAAATATAATAGACTATTTTTGTTCTCTTGAGTTTTTAAAAATTATATTTGATAGCAAAAATTATAAAAATGTTTGATGGATTTTCAATATGTGTAGATGTAATATATAAAACAATTACAGCATAAAGAAGGCAAGGTAAATGTACCTATTAAGTAATAGTTTCAATGTCCCAAATAGAGTGATAAAATACTACTTTTAGATAGCTTATGAAAGTTAAATATATTTTTTTAATTCCCTAGAACAAGGGTCATCAAGTTTGGGACTACAGTTCAAAACAATACAGTTTTTTTTCAGTACTTGTTGTGGCAAAATACAAATAACATAGAATTTACCATTTTAACTATTATAAAGTACACAAGTCAGTGGCGTTTACTACATTCACAAGGTTGTACATCAACTCTATCTTGTTCCAGAACATTTGCATCACCCCAAAGGAAACCCCATACTAACTAAACAGTCATTCCACATTGTCTTTTCTCCCTAGCCCCTGGCAACCACCAACATATTTTCTGTCTCTATAGATATGCCTTTTCTTAATATTTCATACAAATGGAATTATGTATTATATGGCCTTCTGTGTCTGACTTCTTTCAATTAGCATAATATTTTCAAGGTTTATCCATGTTTTATAAAGTATCCATACTTCATTTTTATGGTTGAATAATATCCTGTTATATGGATATATCACATTTTGTTTATCCATTCATCAGTTGATTTCCTATTGTGCATAGGGCTGGAATGAACATTTGTGTACAGATTTTCCCTCGAAGACCTATTTTCAATTATTTTGGATATAAAACCAGGAGTGAAATTGCTGGGTTATATGATAATTCTATATTGAACTTATTGAGGAAACGCCAAACTGTTTTCTAAAACAGCTGAACCATTTTATATTCCCACCAGCAACATATAAGTTGTTCCAATATCCCCATATTCTTTCCTAACTTAATATTTTCCATTTTTTATATGATAGCCCATCCCAGTAGGTATGAAATGATATCTCACTGCAGTCTGATTTGTATTTCCCTAATGATTAATGATTGTCTTAGTATATTTAAGTTGCTAAAACAGAATTCCATAGACTGAGTGGTTTATAAAAAAACCAAACTTATTTCTGACAGCTCTGGAGGCTAGAAAGTCTAAGATCAAGGCGCTGGCAGATCCAGTGTCTGGTGAGAGATTGCTTCCTCCTTCATAAATAGTCAACTTCTTAATGTAACCTTACATGGTGGAAGAGATGAGGGAGCTTTCTGTGGTCTCTATTATAAGGGCAAGAATTCTATTCATGAAGGTCTACCCTTGTAACCTAATCACCTCTTAAAGGTCCTGTCTCCAAGCATAGTTACATTGGGGATTAGGTTTCAACATATGAATTTTGGGGGGCATATAAACATTCAGTTTATAGCAGTGATGGTAACATATTTTCATGGACTTATTAGCCATTTGTATGTCTACCTCAGGGAAATGTCCATTGTGTTCTTTGCTTGCTCTTTAATTGGATTATCTTTTGCTATACAGTTGTAAGACTTTTTAAGTATTCTGGATACTAGACCCATATCGAAAATATAATTTGCAAATATTTTTTCCCATTCCAGGAACCGTCTTTTTGTGCTCTTGATAGAGTCTCTTAATGCACAAAAGTTTTTAATTTTGATGAAGCTCAATGTATGTATATTTTTCTTTTGTTCCTTATATTCTTGGTGAAATATCTAAAAAACCATTGCCAAATCCAAAGTCATGAAGATTTACCTCTAAATATTCTTCTAATGCTTTTATAGTTTGAGGTCTTGTATTTAGGAATTCGATCCGTTTTAATTAATTTTGTATACAGAGGGAAGGACCCAGCTACATTCCTTTTCAAACGGATATGCAGTTTTTTTAGCACTTTTTTAAAAAAGACAATTCTTTCACAATTGCATGCTTTTGAACCCCTTGTCAGAAATAAATTGACCATAGATATATGGGTTTATTTCTGAACCCTCTGTTCAACTCCATTAATCTATATATCTATCCTTATGCCAGTTAACATTGTTTTGATTCCTGAAGTTTTGTACTAAGTTTTGAAATTGGGAATTGTGGATCCCTCTACTTGATTCTTCTTTTTCAAGATTGTTTTGATTACTTAAGGTCCCTTGCAATTATATACAAATTTTAGGTTGAGGTTTTCCATTTCTGCAAAAGGGTAATAGAGATTACCTTATATTTGTCAATCATTTTCAGGAATACTGCCATTTTGACAACACAAAGTCTTCCAATCTATTAATACAATATTGTTCTCTATTTTTATGTCTTCTCTAATTTCTTTTATCAGTGTTTGTAATTTTCTGTTACCAATACTGTAAGTCTTTTTTGTTAATTTATCCCTAATTATCCTACTGTTTATAATGTCATTGCAAATGGAATTATTTTCTTCTTTTTTCCCCTTCATTTCTTATTTGGTTTTTCATTGCTAGAGTAGAAAACTACAACTGATGATTATGTGTTGATTTTGTATCTTAGAGTTTCACTACATATTTTTATTAACTCGAATAGTGTGGGTGTGTGTATGTGTGTGGCTTCATACAGGTTTTTCTATATATAAGATTATGATGTATATGACAAGAGATAGTCGAAATTTTTTCTTTCCAATTTGGATGTCATTTTTTTACTTGCCTAGTTCCTCAGGCTATAACTTTCAGTTCAATGTTGAATAGAAGTGACAAGTGCAGGAACCCTGTCTTATCCCTGATATTAAAGGGAAAACTTTTGTACGTTCACCCATGAGCTTATTGAGTCTGATGTTAGGTATAGTTTTTTCCTAAATGCTCCATATCATGTTAAGGAGTTCCCTCCTATTATGTATTTTTTCAGAGTTTTTTTATCATAAAAGGATGCTAGATTTTGTCAAATGTGTCTTCTGCATCAATTGGGATGATTACATATTTTCCCCTTTGGTTATATTAAGGTGGTTATACTGATTATCATATATGAAATCACTCTCCCACTCCTGAGATACATTCTTCTTGATCATAGTAGTGCATAATACTTTAAATATGCTGCTGGATTTGGTTTGCTAGTATTTTGTTGAAGAGTTTTGCATTTATATTAATTTGGGGTGCTAGTATATAGTTTTCTTATAGTATCCTGGTCTAGTTTTATTTTCTGGGTAATGCTGACTTCACAGAATAAGTTAACAAGTATTTTCTATACTTTGGAAGCATCTGAGAAAGATCTGTGCTATTCATTTTTAATTTTTAAAATATTTTGGGGAGAGAGATTTTAATTTTTTATTATATTTTTTATGTTTTTAATTCCAGTTAGCTACCATACAGTGTTATATTAGTTTCAGGTGTACAATATACTAATTCAACAGTTCCATAGATCCCCGGTTCTCATCCTAAGTACACTCATTAATTTCCACACCTATTTCACCCATCCCTCCCTTCTGATAAGCATCAGACTGTTCTCTATAATTGAAAGTCTGTCTCTTTCTTTGATTTTCTCTCTTTTTTTTTCCTTTGCTTGTTTTGTTTCTTAAATTTCACATATGAGGAAGGAGTCAAGATGGCGGAGAAGTAGCAGGCTGAGACTACATCAGGTAGCAGGAGATCAACTCGATAGCTTATCTAAACATTGCAAACACCTACAAATCCAATGAGAGATCGAAGAGGAGAAGAACAGCAATTCTAGAAACAGAAAATCAACCACTTTCTGAAAGGTAGGACTGGCGGAGAAGTGAATCTAAAACGACGGGAAGATAGACCGCAGGGGGAGGGGCTGGCTCCGGGCAAGCAGCGGAGCAACGGAGCACAAAATCAGGACTTTTAAAAGTCTGTTCCACTGAGGGACATTGCTCCAGAGACTAAACAGGGGTGAAGCCCACGCAGGGTCAGCGTGGCCCCAGGTCTCGCAGGGTCACAGAAGGATCGGGGGTGTCGGAGTGTTGCAGAGCTCGCAGGTGTTAGAACAGAGAAGCCGGCTACAGAGACAGAGCCGAGGACTGAGCTCTCAGCTCAGGGTTACCTTGAACTGGTCGTGGGCTGGGTGAGCTTGGAGCGCGGCTAGAGGCTGGGGATATGGGAGTGATTGGGTGCTGTCCTCTGGGGGCGCACTGAGGAGTGGGGCCCCAGGCTCTCGGCTCCTCCAGGCTGGAGACTAGGAGGCCGCCATTTTCATTCCCATCCTCTAGAACTCTATGGAAAGCATTCAGGGAACAGAAGCTCCCAAAAGCGAACCCGAGCGGATTACTTAGTCCAGCCCCAGGTAAGGGCGGTGCAATTCCGCCTCGGGCAAAGACACTTGAGAGTCACTACAACAGGCCGATCCCCCAGAAGATCAACAAAATATCCAGCCAGAACGAAGTTCATCTATCAAGGAAAGCAGGTTCAATACCTAAGACAGCAGCAGAAGTCCAGAGGAGGAGAAAGCAAAGCACGGAACTCATGTCTTTCTCCCCATGATTCTTTAGTCTTGCGGTTAATACAATTTTTTTTTCAATTATTTTCTTTCTTTTTTCTTCATCTGCTAAATGTTTTAAAACTTTTACCCTTTTCTTTTTTAACGTTTTTTGACTAGATTATGTAAAATATATATTTTTCTTTCTTTTTTATATTTTTTCTTTATTTGTTTTATTTTTAAATTCTTTTCTTTTTCCTTTTCTGAACCTCTTTTTTTTGCATTTTTTATATTTATTTTTATTTGTTTATTTACAGCATAACAGTGTTCATTGTTTTGGCATCACACCCAGTGCTCCATGCAGTACGTGCCCTCCCTATTACCCACCACCTGGTTCCTCAACCTCCCACCCCCCCACCCCCCTGCCGCCCCTTCATAACCCTCTGGTTCTTTTTCAGAGTCCATAGTCTCTCATGGTTCATCTCCCCTTCCAGTTTCCCTCAACTCCCTCTCCTCTCCATCTCCCCATGTCCTCCATGTTATTTGTTATGCTCCACAAATAAGTGAGACCATATGATACTTGACTCTCTCTGCTTGACTTATTTCGCTCAGCATAATTTCTTCCAGTCCCGTCCATGTTGCTACAAAAGTTGGGTATTCGTCCTTCTGAACCTCTTTTTATCCCCTTTCGCCCCCCCACAATTTGGGGTCTCTTCTGATTTGGTTACAGCGCATTTTTCTGGGGGTCTTTGCCACCCTTTTAGTATTTTATTTGATCCTTCATATCCTCTTATCTAGACAAAATGACAAGGCAGAAAAAATCACCACAAACAAAAGAACAAGAGGCAGTACCAAAGGCTAGGGACCTAATCAACACAGACATTGGTAATATGTCAGATCAAAAGTTCAGAATGATGATTCTGAATGTTCTAGCTGGGCTCGAAAAAGGTATGGAAGATATTAGAGAAACCCTCTCTGGAGATATTAAAGCCCTTTCTGGAGAAATTAAAGAACTAAAATCTAACCAAGTTTAAATCAAAAAAGCTATTAATGAGGTGCAATCAAAAATGGAGGCTCTCACTGCTAGGATAAATGAGGCAGAAGAAAGAATTCATGATATAGAAGACCAAATGACAGAGAATAAAGAAGCTGAGCAAAAGAGGGACAAATAGCTACTGGACCACGAGGGGAGAAGTCGAGAGATAAGTGACACCATAAGATGAAACAACATTAGAATAACTGGGATTCCAGAAGAAGAAGAAACAGAGAGGGGAGCAGAAGGTCCATTGGAGAGAATTTCCTTAATATGGCAAAGGGAACAAGCATCAAAATCCAGGAGGTGCAGAGAACCCCCCTCAAAGTCAACAAGAATAGGTCCACACCCCGTCACCTAATAGTAAAATTTACCAGTCTTAGTGACAAAGAGAAAATCCTGAAAGAAGCCCGGAAAAAGAAGTCTGTAACATACAATGGTAAAAATATTAGATTGGCAACAGACTTATCCACAGAGACCTGGCAGGCCAGAAAGAGCTGGCATGATATATTCAGAGCACTAAGCAAGAAAAACATGCAGCCAAGAATACTCTATCCAGCTAGGCTATCATTGAAAATAGAAGGAGAGATAAAAAGCTTCCAGGAAAAACAAAAACTGAAAGAATTTGCAAACACCAAACCATCTCTACAGGAAATATTGAAAGGGGTCCTCTAAGCAAAGAGAGAGCCTAAAAGTAGTAGATCAGAAAGGTACAGAGACAATATACAGTAACAGTCACCTTACAGGCTAATAATGGCACTGAATTCATATCTCTCAATAGGTACCCTGAATGTTAATGGGCTAAGTGCCCCAATCAAAAGACACAGGGTATCAGAATGGATAAAAAAACAAAACCCATCTATATGTTGCCTACAAGAAACTCATTTTAAACCCGAAGACACCTCCAGATTTAAAGTGTGGGGGTGGAAAAGAATTTAACATGCTAATGGGCATCAGAAGAAAGCTGGGGTGGCAATCCTTCTATAAGATAAATTAGATTTTAAGCCAAAGACTATAATAAGGGATGAGGAAGGACACTACATCATCCTCAAAGGGTCTGTCCAACAAGAAGATCTAACAATTTTAAATATCTATGCCCCTAACGTGGGAGCAGCCAACTATATCAACCAAGTAATAACAAAATCAAAGAAACACATCAATAATAATACAATAATAGTAGGGGACTTTAACACTCCCCTCACTGAAATGGACAGATCATCCAAGCAAAAGATCAACAAGGAAATAAAGGCCTTAAATGACACACTGGACCAGATGCACATCACAGATATATTCAGAACATTTCATCCCAAAGCAACAGAATACACATTCTTCTCTAGTGCACATGGAACATTCTCCAGAATAGATCACATCCTGGGTCACAAATCAGGTCTCAACCGGTATCAAAAGATTGGGATCATTCCCTGCATATTTTCAGACCACAATGCACTGAAGCTAGAACTCAATCACAAGCGGAAAGCTGGAAAGAACCCAAATATATGGAGACTAAATGGCATCCTTCTAAAGAATGAATGGGTCAACCAGGAAATTAAAGAAGAATTGAAAAAATTCATGGAAACAAATGATAATGAAAACACAATGGTTCAAAATCTGTGGGACACAGCAAAGGCAGTCCTGAGAGGAAAATATATAGCGGTACAAGCCTTTCTCAAGAAACAAGAAAGGTCTCAAGTACACAACCTAACCTTACACCTAAAGGAGCTGGAGAAAGAACAAAAAAGAAACCCTAAACCCAGCAGGAGAAGAGAAATCATAAAGATCAGAGCAGAAATCAGTGAAATAGAAACCAAAAAAATAATAGAAAAAATCAATGAAACTAGGAGCTGGTTCTTTGAAAGAATCAATAAGATTGATAAAACCCTGGCCAGAGTTATCAAAAAGAAAAGAGAAAGGACCAAAATAAATAAAATCATGAATGAAAGAGGAGAGATCACAACTAACACCAAAGAAATACAGACAATTATAAGAACATACTACGAGCAACTCTACGCCAACAAATTTGACAATCTGGAAGAAATGGATGCATTCCTAGAGACATATAAACTACCACAACTGAACCAGGAAGAAATAGAAAACCTGAACAGGCCCATAACCAGTAAGGAGATTGAAACAGTCATCAAAAATCTCCAAACAAACAAAAGCCCAGGGCCAGATGGCTTCCCAGGGGAATTCTACCAAACATTTAAAGAAGAATTAATTCCTATTCTCCTCAAACTCTTCCAAACAATAGAAATGGAAGGAAAACTTCAAAACTCATTCTATGAGGCCAGCATCACCTTGATCCCAAAACCAGACAAGGATCCCACCAAAAAAGAGAGCTACAGACCAATATCCTTGATGAACACAGATGCAAAAATTCTCACTAAAATATTAGCCAATAAGATTCAATAGTACATTAAAAGGATTATTCACCACGATCAAGTGGGATTTATTCCAGGGCTGCAGGGTTGGTTCAACATCTAAATCAATCAATGTGATACAATGCATTAATAAAAGAAAGAACAAGAACCATATGATACTCTCAATAGATGCTGAAAAAAGCATTTGACAAAGTACAGCATCCCTTCCTGATCAAAACTCTTCAAAGTGTAGGGGTAGAGGGCACATACCTCAATATTATCAAAGCCATCTATGAAAAACCCACCGCAAATATCATTCTCAATGGAGAAAAACTGAAAGCTTTACCGTTAAGGTCAGGAACACGGCAGGGATGTCCATTATCACCACTGCTATTCAACATAGTACTAGAAGTCCTAGCCTCAGCAATCAGACAACAAAAAGAAATTAAAGGCATCCAAATTGGTAAAGAAGAAGTCAAACTATCACTCTTCGCAGATGATATGATACTATATGTGGAAAACCCAAAAGACTCCACTCCAAAACTGCTAGAACTTGTACAGGAATTCAGTAAAGTGTCAGGATATAAAATCAATGCACAGAAATCAGTTGCATTTCTCTACACCAACAACAAGACAGAAGAAAGAGATTAAGGAGTAATCCCATTTACAATTGCACCCAAAACTATAAGATACCTAGGAATAAACCTCACCAAAGAGGCTAAGAATCTATATGCAGAAAACTATAAAGTACTCATGAAAGAAATTGAGGAAGACACAAAGAAATGGAAAAATGTTCCATGCTCCTGGATTGGAAGAATAAATATTGTGAAAATGTCCATGCTACCTAAAGCAATCTACACATTTAATGCAATCCCTATCAAAATCCCATCCATTTTTTTCAAAGAAATGGAACAAATAATCCGCAAATTTATATGGAACCAGAAAAGACCTCGAATAGCCAAAGGAATATTGAAAAAGAAAGCCAAAGTGGGTGGCATCACAATTCCGGACTTCAAGCTCTATTACAAAGCTGTCATCATCAAGACAGCATGGTACTGGCACAAAAAAACAGACACGTAGATCAATGGAACAGAATAGAGAGCCCAGAAATAGACCCTCAACTCTATGGTCAACTAATCTTCGACAAAGTAGGAAAGAATGTCCAATGGAAAAAAGATCTCTGCCCACTTCTTGATTGGATTGTTTGTTCTTTGGGTGTTGAGTTTGCTAAGTTCCTTATAGATTTTGAATACTAGTCCTTTATCTGATATGTCATTTGCAAATATCTTCTCCCATTCTGTCAGTTGTCTTTTGGTTTCCTGAACTGTTTCCTTTGCTGTGTAAAAGCTTTTGATCTTGATGAAATCCCAATAGTTCATTTTTGCCCTTGCTTCCCTTGCCTTTGTCGATGTTCCTAGGAAGATGTTGCTGCAGCTGAGATCGAAGAAGTTGCTGCCTGGATGTCTTCTTTGCAGAAATGTCTGTTCATTGTATTTCCCTGATGCCGAGTGATGTGGAGCACTTTTTCATGTGTCTGTTGGCCATCTGGATGTCTTCTTTGCAGAAATGTCTGTTCATGTCCTCTGCCCACTTCTTTTTTTTTAACTTTTAATTTATTTATTTTTTCAGCGTAACAGTATTCATTGTTTTTGCACAACACCCAGTGCTCCATGCAAAATGTGCCCTCCCTATTACCCACTACCTGTTCCCCCAGGCTCCCACCCCTGACCCTTCAAAAGCCTCAGGTTGTTTTTCAGAGTCCATAGTCTCTTATGGTTAGCCTCCTCTTCCAATTTTTTTTTTTATAAACATATAATGTATTTTTATCCCCAGGGGTACAGGTCTGTGAATCGCCAGGTTTACACACTTCACAGCACTCACCATAGCACATACCCTCCCCAATGTCCATAACCCCCTCCCCCTCTCCCAACCCCACCTCCCCCCAGGAACCCCCAGTTTTTTTTTTTTTGAGATTAAGGGTCATTTATGTTTTGTCTCCCTCCCAATCCCGTCTTGTTTCATTTATTCTCCTCCTATCCCCCTAACCCCCCATGTTGCTTCTCCATGTCCTCAAAGACAGCCTCTTCACTATATGCTGCTGGGAAAATTGGACAGCCACGTGCAGAAAAATGAAATTGGACCACTTCCTTACACCACACACGAAAATAGACTCAAAATGGATGAAGGACCTCAATGTGAGAAAGGAATCCATCAAAATCCTTGAGGAGAATGCAGGCAACAACCTCTTCGACCTCAGCCGCTGCAACATCTTCCTAGGAACAACGGCAAAGGCAAGGGAAGCAAGGGCAAAAATGAACTATTGGGATTTCATCAAGATCAAAAGCTTTTGCACAGCAAAGGAAACAGTTAACAAAACCAAAAGACAACTGACAGAATGGGAGAAGATATTTGCAAACGACACATCAGATAAAGGGCTAGTATCCAAAATCTATAAGGAACTTAGCAAACTCAACACCCAAAGAACAAACAATCCAATCAAGAAATGGGCAGAGGACATGAACAGACATTTCTGCAAAGAAGACATCCAGATGGCCAACAGACACATGAAAAAGTGCTCCACGTCACTCGGCATCAGGGAAATACAAATCAAAACCACAATGAGATATCACCTCACACCAGTCAGAATGGCTAAAATTAACAAGTCAGGAAATGACAGATGCTGGCGAGGATGCGGAGAAAGGGGAACCCTCCTACACTGTTGCTGGGAATGCAAGCTGGTGCATCCACTCTGGAAAACAGCATGGAGGTTCCTCAAAGTGTTGAAAATAGAACTACCCTATGACCCAGCAATTGCACTACTGGGTATTTACCCTAACGATACAAACATAGTGATCCGAAGGTGCACGTGAACCCGAATGTTTATAGCAGCAATGTCTACAATAGCCAAACTATGGAAAGAACCTAGATGTCCATCAACAGATGAATGGATAAAGAAGAAGTGGTATATATACACAATGGAATACTATGCAGCCATCAAAAGAAATGAAATCTTGCCATTTGGGACGACGTGGATGGAACTAGAGGGTATCATGTTTAGTGAAATAAGTCAATCGGAGAAAGACAACTATCATATGATCTCCCTGATATGAGGACGTGAAGATGCCATATGGGGGGTTAGGAGGGTCGGAGAAGAATAAATGAAACAAGATGGGATTGGGAGGGAGACAAACCATAAATGACTCTTAATCTCACAAAACAAACTGGGGGTTCCTGGGGGGAGGTGGGGTTGGGAGAGGGGGAGGGGGTTATGGACATTGGGGAGGGTATGTGCTATTGTGAGTGCTGTGAAGTGTGTAAACCTAGTGATTCACAGACCTGTACTCCTGGGGATAAAAATACATTATATGTTTATTAAAAAAACTAGAAAGAAAGGATGAATACCCAACTTTTGTTGCAACATGGACAGGACTGGAAGTGATTATGCTGAGTGAAATAAGCCAAGCAGAGAGAGTCAAGTATCATATGGTTTCACTTATTTATGGAGCATAACAAATGACATGGAGGACATTGGGAGATGGAGAGGAGAAGGAAGTTGAGGGAAATTGGAAGGGGAGGCGAACCATAAGAGACTATGGACTCTGAAAAACAAGCTGAGGGTTTTGAAGGGGCAGGGGTGGGAGGTTGGGGGAGTCAGGTGGTGGGTAGTAGGGAGGGCACGTATTGCATGGAGCACTGGGTGTTGTGCAAAAACAATGAATACTGTTTTGCTGAAAAAATAAATAAATTAATTAATCAGAAAAAAGTTCACATATGAGTGAAATCATGTGGTATTTTTTTTCTCTGACTTATTTCACTTAGCATGTCGCTGGACATTTAGGCAGCTTCTATATCTTGGCTATTGTAAGTACTGCTGCTATAAACATAGGAGTGCATGTATCCCTTTAAATTAGTGTTTTCTATCCTTCAGATAGCTAGATCATAGGGTAGTTCTGTTTTTAACTTTTTTAGGAACCTCCAGACTGTTTTCCACGGTGGCTGCACCAGTTTGCTTTCCCACCAGCAGTACAAAAGGGATCCTTGTTCTCCACATCCTTGCCACTACCTGTCCTTTCCTGTGTTCTTGATTGTAGCCATTCTAACACGTGTGAGGTGTTATCTCATTGTAGTTTTGATTTGCATTTCCTTGATGATAACTCACATTGAACATCTTTTCATGTGTCTGTTGGTCATCTGGATGTCATCTTTGGCAAAATGTCTGTTCATGTTGTCTGCCCATTTTTAATTGGATTATTTATTTTTGACTGTTGAGTTTTTAAGTTCTTTATATATTTTGAGTACTAATCTTTTATTGAATATATCATTTGCAAATATCTTCTCCCATTCTGTAGGTTGCCTTTTAGTTTTGTTGATTGTTTCCTTTGCTGTGTGGAAGCTTTTTATTTTGATGTACTCTGAATTATTTCTTTTTGCTTTTGTTTCCCTTGTCTCAGGACATACAAATGTTGCTGCAGTCAGGGTCCTTACTGCCTGTGCAGTCTTCAAGGATTTTTATGGTTTCAGGTCTCATATTTAGGTCTTTCGTCCACTTAGAATTTATTTTTGTGTATGGTATGAGAAACTGATCCAGTTTCATCCTTTTGTATGTTGTTGTCCAGTTTTCGTAGCACCATTTGTTGAAGAGACTGTCTTTTTCCCTTTGGACTTCTTTCCTGCTTTGTCAAAGATTGACTATAAATTTGTCAGTTCATTTCTGAGTTTTCTGTTCCATTCCATTGGTCTATGTGTCTATTTTTGTGCCAGTACCATACTGCTTGATTACTACAGCTTTCTAGTATAACTTGAAGTCCAGAACTGTGATGCCTCCAGCTTTAATTTTTTTTTTCTCAAGATTGCTTTGGTTATTCAGAGTCTTCTATGGCTCTATACAAATTTTAGGATTTTTTGCTCTAGTTCCATGAAAAATGCTAGTGGTATTTTGATAGAGATTGCATTAAATGTGTACATTGCTTTGGGTAGCAGAGACCTTTTAACAATATTTGTTCTTCTAATCCATGAGCATGGAATATCTTTTTCTTTCTTTGTGTCATCTTCAATTTAACAGTGTTTTATAGTTTTCAGAGTACAGGTCTCTCACCCCTTTGGTTAGGTTTATTCCTAGGTATCTTATTATTTTGGGTGTAATTGTAAAAGGGATTGTTTTCTTAATTTTCTTTCTACTGCTTCATTATTGATATATAGAAATGCAACAGATTTCTTTATATCAATTTTGTATCCTGAAATTTTACTGAATTTGTTTGTAAGTTCTAGCAGTTTTTTGGTTGAGTCTTTCAAGTTTTTCTACATAGAGTATCATGTCATCTTCAAAGAATGAAAGTTGCACTTCTTCCTTACTGATCTGAATTCCTTTAATTGCTTTTTGTTGTCTGATTGCTGTGGTTAGGACTTCCAGAAATATGTTGAATAAAAGTGGTGAGAGTGGACATCCTTGCCTTGTTCCTGATCTTAGGGGAAAATCTCTCAGTTTCCCCCCAGTTAAGGATGATGTTAGCTGTGGGGTTTTCATAGATGGCCTTTATTATGTTGAGGTATGTTCCTTCTAGACTGATATGGTTGAAGGCTTTTATCATAAACAGATGTTGTACTTCATCAAATGCTTTTTCTGTGTCTATTGCAATGATCATATGATTCTTTTCCTTTCTCCTATTGATGTGATATATCACATTTATTGATTTGTGAATATTAAACCACCCTTGCAACCCAGCATTAAAGCCCATTTGATTGTGGTGAATGGTGTTTTAAATATATTATTGGATTTGGTCTGCTAGTATTTTATTGAGAATTTTTTCACTTCTGTTCATCAGGGCTATTGGTTTATAGTTCTCTTTTTTAGTGCTGTCTTTATCTGGTTTTGTTATCAGCGTAATATTAGCCTCCTAGAATGAAATTGGGAGTTTTCTTTTTCTATTTTTTGGAATAGTTTGAGAAGAATAAATATTAACTCTAAATGTTTGGTAGCTTTGCCTGTGAAGCCATCTGGTCAGAGACTTGTGTTTGTTGGGAGTTTTTGGATTACTGACTCAATTTCTTTGCTGGTTATTTGTCTGTTCAAATTTTTTATTTCCTCCTGTTTCTTCAGTTTGGGGAGTTTACATGTTTCTAGGAATTTATCCTTTTCTTCTAGGTTGTCCAATTTGTTGGCGTATAGTTTTTCATAATATTCTCTTGCGATTGTTTCTATTCCTGCTGCATTGGTTGTTACTCCTCCTCTCTCATTTGTGATTTCATTTATTTGAGTCCTTTCTCTTTTTTTTCTTGATAAGTCTGGCTAGAAGTTTATTTATTTTATTGATTTTTCAGAGTACCAGCTCCTGGTTTCCCTGATCTCTTCTGGTTTTGTTTTGTTTTGTAGTTTCTATATCATTTATTTCTGCTCTAATCTTCACTATTTCTTTCCTTCTGCTGTTTTTAGATTTTGTTTGTTCTTTTTCTAGCTCATTTAGGTGCAATGTTAGGTTGTTTATTTGAGATTATTCTTGCTTCTTGAGGTAGACTTGTATTACTATTAAATTCTCTCTTAGAACTGCTTTTGTTGCATCCCAGAGGTTTTGGACCACATGTTTTCATTTGCATTTGTTTCCATGCACATTTCTTCTATGATTTCCTGGTTGACCCATTCATTATTTAGTAGCATGCTGTTTAACCTCCATGTATTTGTGAGTTTTCCCATTTTTTCTTGATGATGACCTCTATTTTCATAGAGCTGTGGTCAGAAAATGTACATGGTATGATTTTAATCTTCTTAAATTTGTTGAGGTTTGTTTTGTGGGCTAATATGTGATCTACTCTGGAGGATGTTCCATGTGCATTTAAGAAATGTATTATGTACCCCCCGTCCACACAATCATGCTGAGCTAGTACCCGTGCCTGGAATCGGGTCGCAACCTCAGCCTCACCTGCCACCTGCCACTGCCTCTGGACCATGGACCCCCGCAAAGTGAGTGAGCTTCGGGCTTTTGTGAAAATGTGTAAGCAGGATCCGAGCGTTCTGCACACCGAGGAAATGCATTTCCTGCGGGAGTGGGTGGAGAGCATGGGGGATAAAATACCACCTGCCACTCATAAAACTAAATCAGAAGACAGTATCAAGGAAGAAAAACCAGATAGTAAGAAGGTGGAGGAAAACATAAAGGCAGATGAACCATCAAGTGAGGAAAGTGATCTAGAAATTGACAATGAAGATGTGATTGAACCAGATACTGATGCCCCTCAAGAAATGGGAGATGAAAATGTAGAGATAACTGAGGAAATGATGGATCAGGCAAATGATAAAAAAGTGGCTGCCATTGATGCCCTAAATGATGGTGAACTACAGAAAGCCATTGACTTGTTCACAGAGTCCATCAAACTAAATCCTCGCTTGGCCATTCTGTATGCCAAGAGAGCCAGTGTCTTCATCAAATTACAGAAGCCAAATGCTGCCATTCGAGACCGTGACAGAGCTATTGAAATAAATCCTGATTCAGCCCAGCCTTATAAGTGGCGCGGGAAAGCACATAGACTTCTCGGCCATTGGGAAGAAGCAGCACATGATCTTGCCCTTGCTTGTAAACTGGATTATGATGAAGATGCTAGGGCAATGCTGAAAGAGGTTCAACCGAGGGCCCAGAAAATTGCTGAACATCGGAGAAAGTATGAGCGAAAACGTGAAGAGCGAGAGATCAAAGAAAGAATAGAAAGGGTTGGGGTACCTGGGTGGCTCAGTGGGTTAAAGCCTCTGCCTTCAGCTCAGGTCATGATCCCAGAGTCCTGGGATCAAGCCCTGCATCGGGCTCTCTGCTCACAGGGGAGCCTGCTTCCTCCCTTCTCTCTCTCTGCCTGCCTCTCTGCCTACTTGTGATGTCTGTCAAATAAATAAATAAAATCTTAAAAAAAAAAAGAATAGAAAGGGTTAAGAAGGCTTGGGAAGAACATGAGAGAGCCCAGAGGGAGGAAGAAGCCAGAGGACAATCAGGAGCTCAGTATGGCTCTTTCCCAAGTGGCTTTCCTGGGGGAATGCCTGGTAATTTTCCTGGAGGGATGCCTGGAATGGCAGGGGGGATGCCTGGAATGGCAGGAATGCCTGGGCTCAATGAAATTCTTAGTGATCCGGAAGTTCTTGCAGCCATGCAGGATCCAGAAGTTATGGTGGCCTTCCAAGATGTGGCCCAGAACCCAGCGAATATGTCAAAATATCAGAGCAACCCAAAGGTTATGAATCTCATCAGTAAATTGTCAGCCAAATTTGGAGGTCAAGCATAATGCCCTTCTGACAAATAAAGCCCTTGCTGAAGGAAAAGCAACTTCGATCACCTAATGGATGTCGCAATAATACACACCAGTGTACCTCCGACCTTCTCATGAAGAAAGCTGGGGTGCTGTGAAGAGAATCCTTACCCCTCCGCTCCCCCATGCAACTGAAACATTCTACAATGGTTTGCCATTAGGGTATTCATTCAGATAATGTTTCCTACTAGGAACTTCAAACTTTAAACACTTTTTAAACCTTAAAAATATTTAAAAACATATTAAAAGGGTGTGTTAGTCCCTAAAAAAAAGAAAAAAAGAAATGTAATATGTTGTTTAAGGATGGAATATTCTGAATATATCTGTTAAATCCATCTGTCCCAGTTTATCACTCAAAGCCATTGTTTCCTTATCGATTTTCTGTTTAGATTATCTGTCCGTTGATGTAAGAGGGGGTGTGAAAGTCTCCTACAATTATTATATTATCAATTAGTTATTTTATGTTTGTTATTAACTGTTTTATGTATTCAGGTGCTCCTATGCTGGGTGCATAAATATTTACAGTTGTTATATTTTCTTGTTGGATTTCCCCTTTATTATTTTTGTCTCTTTGTTATAGTCTTTGTTTTAAGTCTAGTTGGATATAAATATTGCCATTTTGGCTTTCTTTGGACATCCATTTGCATGATACATGTTCCTCCATCCTCTCACTTTCCATCTGCAGGTGTCTTTAGATTTAAAGGGTCTCTTATATGCAGCATATAGATAGGTCTTGTTTTTTTTTTTTTTAATCCAAATTCTGTCACCCTGTATCTTCTCATTGGAACATTTAATCCATTGACATTCAGAGTAATTATTGATAGATATGTATTTATTGCTATTTCATTACTTGTTCTGTGGTTGTTTCTGAAGATTTCCTCTGATCCTTCCCTGTCTTTCTCTTTCATGTTGTGTTGATTTTTTTCAATAATATACTTGGATTTATTTCTCTTTGTTCCTTTTACATTTACTAATGGTTTTAGATAAATGGTTACCATTAGATTTGGATATAACCTCTTCTGCATATAGCAGTCTATACTTAGTTGATGGTCATTTTAAGTTTGAACCCATTCTTTTTCCCTCTCCTCCCCACATTTAGGTATATAGTATCATATCTTATAACATTTTCTTGTGAGTTACTTGACTGATTTTTTATTAGTATTTTTTTATTTGTTTATTTACAGCATAACAGTGTTCATTGTTTTGGCATCACACCCAGTGCTCCATGCAGTACGTGCCCTCCCTATCACCCACCACCTGGTTCCTCAACCTCCCACCCCACCCCACCCCTTCAAAACCCTCTTGTTGTTTTTCAGAGTCCATAGTCTCTCATGGTTCATCTCCCCTTCCAGTTTCCCTCAACTCCCTCTCCTCTCTATCTCTCCATGTCCTCCATGTTATTTGTTATGCTCCACAAATAAGTGAGACCATATGATACTTGACTCTCTCTGCTTGACTTATTTTGCTCAGCATAATCTCTTCCAGTCCCGTCCATGTTGCTACAAAAGTTGGGTATTCATCCTTTCTGATGGAGGCATAGTACTCCATTGTGTATATGGACCACATCTTCCTTTATTCATCCGTTGAAGGGCATCTTGGTTCTTTCCACAGTTTGGCGACCATAGCCATTGCTGCAATAAACATTGGGGTACAGATGGCCCTTCTTTTCACTACATCTGTATCTTTGGGGTAAATACCCAGCAGTGCAATTGCAGGGTCATAGGGAATCTCTATTCTTAATTTCTTGAGGAATCTCCACACTGCTCTCCAAAGGGGCTGCACTAACTTGCATTCCCACCAGCAGTGTAAGAGGGTTCCCCTTTCTCCACATCCTCTCCAACACATGTTGTTTCCTGTCTTGCTAATTTTGGCCATTCTAACTGGTGTCAGGTGGTATCTCAATGTGGTTTTAATTTGA
Organism: Meles meles; assembly: GCF_922984935.1. NCBI lineage: Eukaryota > Metazoa > Chordata > Mammalia > Carnivora > Mustelidae > Meles > Meles meles. The sequence goes on along the minus strand of NC_060087.1, from coordinate 44,778,524 downwards.
ATCTCCCTGATGGCTAGTGATGATGAACATTTTTTCATGTATCTGATAGCCAGTTGTATGTCTTCGTTGGAGAAGTGTCTGTTCACAGACAGAAAGACTTCAAAGGCAACATGATGTCAATAAAAACCTATCTCTCAATAATCACTCTCAATGTGAATGGCCTAAATGCGCCCATAAAATGACACAGGTTTGCAGACTGGATAAAACGACAGGACCTGTCCATATGTTGTCTACAGGAGACCCATTTTGAACCTAAGGATACACCCAGACTGAAAGTGAAGGGATGGAGAAGCATCTTTCATGCCAATGGGCCTCAAAAGAAGGCCGGGGTAGCGATTCTCATATCAGATAAATTAGATTTTAAACTAAAGACTGTAGTCAGAGATACAGAAGGACACTACATAATTCTTAAAGGGACTATCCACCAAGATGATCTAATAATTGTGAATATCTATGCCCCCAATATGGGAGCACCCAATTACATAAGAAAACTATTAATCAAGATAAAGAGTCATATTGATATGAATACAATAATAGTAGGAGATCTTAATATGCCTCTCTCAGAAATAGACAGATCATCGAAGCAGAAAATTAATAAAGAAATAAGAGCATTGAATGAAACATTGGGCCAGATGGACCTCATAGACATATACAGAACATTCCACCCTAAAACAACAGAATACTCATTCTTCTCAAGTGCACATGGAACCTTCTCCAGAATAGACCACATACTGGGTCACAAAGCAGGACTCAACCGATACCAAAAGACTAACATTATTCCCTGCATATTCTCAGATCACAATGCTTTGAAACTGGAACTCAATCACAAGGAAAAGTTCAGAAGGAACTCAAACACCTGGAAGCTAAAGACCACCTTGCTTAAGAATGCTTGGATCAACCAGGAGATCAAAGATGAACTTAAACAATTCATGGAAACCAATGAGAATGAAGACACTTCGGTCCAAAACCTATGGGATACAGCAAAGGCGGTTCTAAGGGGGAAATACATAGCCATCCAAGCCTCCCTCAAAAAAATTGAAATTCCAGAATACACCAGCTGTCTCTACACCTTAAAGAACTGGAGAATCAACAACAAATCAAACCAACTCCACATGCAAGAAGGGAAATAATCAAGATTAGAGCAGATATCAATGAGGTAGAAACGAGAGATACAGTAGAACGTATCAATGAAACTAGAAGCTGGTTTTTTGAAAGAATCAATAAGATCGACAAACCATTGGCCACACTAATCCAAAAGAAAAGAGAGAAAGCCCAAATTAATAAAATTATGAATGAAAAGGGAGAGATCACAACTAACACCAAGGAAATAGAAACAATCATCAGAAATTATTACCAACAGTTATATGCCAATAAGCTAAGCAACCTAGATGAAATGGTTGCATTCCTGGAAAACTACAAACTCCCAAAATTGAACCAGGAAGAAATTGACAACCTGAATAGACCGATATCTAGTAACGAGATTGAAGCAGTGATCAAAAACCTCCCAAAAAACAAGAGCCCAGGACTTGACTGATTTTTATAGAAATATTCATTTTTACCACTTTTATGTTTTTCCTACATTTATAGTGTCACTTTTGGTCTCTATCATTCAAAGAGTTCCCTTTAATATTTCCTGCTGGGCTGGTTTAGTTGTCACAAGCTCCTTTTGTTTTTGTCTGGGAAACTCTTTTTTTTAAAGATTTTATTTATTTGACAGACAGAGATCACAAATAGGCAGAGAGGCAGGCAGAGAGAAGGGGGGGAAGCAGGCTCCCCACTGAGCAGAGAGCCAATGTGGGGCTCGATCCCAGAACCCTGGGATCACGATGAGAGCTGAAGGCAGCGGCTTTAACCCACTGAGCCACCCAGGTGCCCCTGTCTGGGAAACTCTTTATCTCTCCTTCTATTCTTTTTTTTCTAACATTTTATTTATTTATTTGACAGAGAGAAACACAGCGAGAGAGGGAACACAAGCAGGGGGAGTGGGAGAGAGAGAAGCAGGCTTCCCACCAAGCAGGGACCCCTATGCGGGGCTCAATCCCAAGACCCTGGGATCATGATCTGAGCCAAAGGCAGACTCTTAACGACTGAGCCACCAAGGTGTCCCTCTCCTTCTATTCTTAATGATAGTCTTGCTGGGTAGAGTATTATTGGCTGGAGATTTTTCCCATTCAACACTTTGAATCTATCATGCTACTTTCTTCTGACTTGCCAAGTTTCTGTTGAAAAATCTCCTGCTAACCTTATGGGCTTTCCCTTGTGAGCTGCAGACTTGTTTTGTTGCTTTTAAGATTTTTTCTTTTCTTTTTTTTTTAAAGATTTTATGTATTTATTTGACAGAGAGAGAGAAAAAGCGCACAAGCAGAGGGAGCAGCAGACAGAGAGAAGGGGAGAAGCAGGCTCCCCACTGAGCAGGGAGCCTGATGTAGAACTCAGTCCTAGGACCCTGGGATCATGACCTGAGCTGAAGGCAGCTGCTTAACCAACTGAGCCACTCAGGTGTCCCTAAGATTTTTTCTTTATTACTGTACTTGCAAATTTAACTATCATATGTCTTGATGTCTGTTTGCTTTTGTTGACTCTATTGGGGCTTTCTGTGCCTCCTGGATCTGGGTATCTTTTTCCTTCCCAAGATTACAGAATTTTTTAGATATTATTTCTTCAAATAAATAATCTGCCCCATTTTCTCTCTCTTTTTCTTCTGGAACTCCTATAATACAAATATTTTTACCTTTGATGGAGTCACTGAATTCTCTGTATATTTTCATATATTTTTACCTTTGATGGAGTCACCGAATTCTCTGTATATTTTCATTTTGCATTATTCTTTTCTCTCTCTTTTATTTCAGCTTGATTACTTTCCATTACTGTCTACTAGGTCACTGATTCCTTCCTCTGCTTCTTCCAATCTACTGTTCATTCCATCAAGTGTGTTTGTTATTTCATTTATTGATCTCTTTACCTCTCCCATATTATTCCTTTGCTCTGTTGCGGGTCTCTCTCATGCTTTCCACTGTTGTCTTAAGTACAGCAAGTATCCTTATGATCATTGCTTTAAATCCTTTATGAGGCATTTTACTTATATTTAGTTCACTGAGATCTCTGGCTGTGGCCTTGTCTGTTCTTTAATTTGGGATAAATTTCTCTATTTTCTTGTTTTGTTGGCCTCATTGTATCTATTTCAGTGTATTAAAGTCACTTGTGTCTTCTGCTCTTGAAAGTTGCAACTTTTTGAAGAAGTAGTTCCAGAGTACCCTCTGTTCACCAGAATCTGGCACTTCAGGAAAGTATCCTATGTGAGTTGCTTATGTCCTATTTTTGTGTCTGCATCGCTTTTCCTTTTAGTGCAGTTGTTGGCACTGATTTTGTGTCTGTTGTGGACTGTGCTTGCTCTCTGTAGTATTCATGGGATCCAGGTAGGCCACCTTTGGAGGGGGGAGGGTAAGCCCACCAAGGAACTTGGAAGTAAGATGGCAGTGTTAGCAAAATGTGTGCTGGGCCATTAGTCCTATGCCAGATCCTTTGAGGTACTACAGTGCCTGGGGATTCATGCTGGGGTGGCCAGTTGTGTATGGCTGGGAGCAGTGCACAGCAGTAGCTGGGGCATGCAGCTGGGCATGGTGTGGTGTTTTGGCTCAGTGTGGTGGCTGGGCAAATAGCACAAGTGTGGCTGGGGGTAGGTGACTTGGTGCATTTTGCAAGGGCATCTGTGGGTGCCTGGCTGGGCATAGTGCATGATGGCAGCCAGGGGAGTGTAGCTTGGCAAGACACAAGGATGTCTGGGGGCATACAGCTAAGCAAGGTGTGGTGGATGTGTGTGGTGCTCAGTGGCAGCTGTGCACCCAGCAGCTGTGCAGGGCACTTTAACCAAATTTGCCCTGAGCCTAGGGCCAAGGTCAATAGATTTGGTGTGAATGAGTCCTCAGGAGAACTCTTAGGTGGCACACTGTCAAGGGGTTAGGTAGCAAGTTTCTGTGCAGTCCTGCCTTCTGCAGATGTCTCTGTGCTTATGCTGAAGGATGGGGGAAGATAATGACACCTACCAGCTACTTGCTTTTTGGAGAGGTCCACCAACATGCTCCAAAATCAGTATGAACAGATTTGTCTCCCATTTATCCTGGGAAGGTTATATTAACTGCCATTTTTATTTGCCTGTCTCTTTAAGGGTGGCAACCCAGGTATCACGTGTTTTCTGAGTGCACCCATTGCTGAGTCAGGTGACCTCCAAAGCTCCAGGTTCCAAGGCCCACTGGTTTTTACAGACTCATGGAATTCAGGCTCTCTGCTACAGCCAAAGGCTACAGGGATCAGTCTTCCTAGTGTGAGCTCCCTGATGAAAGTGCCCATTTCTCTGTTCTTTCCTTGCACACAGCTCCCTTCCTCCTATAGGCACTCTTACTCCATCTTTCTGACCTTCCTAACCCTTCAGATGCAGCTGATTCTCTGTATTTAGCTGTGGAGTTTGTTCTGCCAGTCTGGATGATGTTACCTAGTTGCAAATGTGGGACAGGGTGAGCTTGTAGTCCTCCTACTCCACTATCTTCTCAAGCCCCTCTTTGTGTTAATATTTTAAAGGTTTGGTAGAATTCACTACTGAAGTTATCTGGTCCTAGGCTTTTCCTTTGGGGATGTTTTTGATTAGCACTTAAATCTTTTTTGCTTGTTATAGGTCTGTTCAGATTTTCTATTTCTCAAGTCAGTTTTGGTAGTTTCTAGGAATATGTATATTTCACCTAGGTTGTCTGGCTTGCATACAGTTTTTCATACTGTTTTCTTTTTTAAAAGATTGTATTTATTTATATGACGGGGGGCGGGAACACAAGCAGGGGGAGTGGAAGAAGCAGGCTCCCCAGTGAGCAGGGAGCCTGATGTGGGACTGGATCCCAGGACCCTGGGATCCTGACCTGACCCAAAGGCAGATACTCAACGACTGAGCCACCCAGGAGCCCCTCATAGTGTTTTCTTATAATCCTTTTTATTTCTGTAAGGTCAGTAGTGTGATGCTTTGCTTTCATTTCTGATTTTAGTTATTTGCATCTTTTCTCTCTTTTTAAAATTGCTCATTTTAGCTAAAGTTTTGTCAATTTTATTGAGCATTTCAAAGAACCAAGTTTTTATTCCATTGATCTCCTCTACCATTTTTCTATTATTTTATCTATTTCTAGTCTAATCTTTATTATTTCCTTCCTACTACTAGCTATGGCTTCAGTTTGCCTTTTTTAGTTCCTCAAGGTACAAAATTAGGTTATTGATTGGAGATATTTCTTCTTTTTTAATGTGGTTGTTTACAGCTATAAATTTCCTGCTGAGAACTGCCTTTGCAGTCTCTGCTAGGTGTTCATATGTTGTCTTTTCCTTTCCATTTATCTCTAAGTATTATCCAGCTTCTCTTGTGGTTTCTTCTCTCATCCATTAGTTGTTTAGGTGTGTGTTAATTAATTGCAGCATATTTGTCAACTTTCCATTTTCTTTTTGTTAGTTATTTCTACTTTCATTCTATTGTAGCTGGAGAAGATGCTTTGTGCAATTTCAGTCTTTTATAATTTACTGACACTTGTTTTGTGGACTAAAATATGGTCGATTGTGGAGAATGTTCCATATGTATTTGAAAAGAATAAGTATTTGGCTGCTGTTGGGTAGAATGCTCTGTATACATGTATACAGAACATATAATGGTCTGTATATAAGTGGGTCCACTTATACACGGTTTTTTTTAAATAAATGAACTATAGTCTGAAAATATATTCTCCTTATGATTTTGTTAGTAACATTTTCTTTTCTCTGTTTACTTTATTGTAAGAATACAGTGTACTATACATATTACATACAAAATATGTGTTAATCAACAGTCTATGTTATCGGTAAGGCTTCCAGTCAATAGTAGGCTATTAATAAATAAGTTTGGGGAAAATCAAAAGTTTTGTCTGGGTTTTCAACTGTGTGGGTGATCAGCACCCCAACCCCTGCATCCTTCAAAGGTCAACTGTATCTCTGTTAGGTCTAGTTGATTCATAATGTTGTTCAAATTCTCTATTTCCTTCTTCACCTACTCTCAAGGTTTTCCACCCATAATTAAAAGTGTGGTATTGAAGTATCCAACTACATATTATTCTAGAACTATTTTTATTTGTTTATTTTATTTTATTTTAGAATGTATTATTTGCTTCAGAGGTACAAGTCTGTCAATCATCAGTCTTACACAATTCACAGCCCTCACCAAAGCATATACCCTCGCCAGTGTCCATAATCCAGCCACCCTATCTCTAAACTATTTTTAAGTGAGCATATAATTTTAGTATCTTTTTGGTGGATTAACCCTTTATTCAATATATAATGTCTTCATCTCTTGTAGCAATTTTTGACGTAATCTATTTTATCTGATATTATTATAGCCAGCTCTCTAAACCTTCTCACTTTTTTTTTCATTTTATTTATTTTTTCAGCGTAACAGTATTCACTGTTTTTGCACAACACCCAGTGCTCCATGCGAAACGTGCCCTCCCCATTACCCACCACCTGATCCCCCATCCTAAACCTTCTCACTTTTAATTTATTTTTTTCCTTTGAATTTAAAGTGTATCTTTTGTAGACAATACATAATAGGATCATGTTTCTTGTATCTATTCTGCCCATCTCTGCCTTTAATTCAAGAGTGTAATGCATTTTACTTTTAAAGTAATTACTGGCAAGGAAGTGCTTACTTCTACCATTTTGCTATTTGTTTTCTGTATATCCTATACTTTTTGTTCATCATTTCCTCAATTACTGCCTTCTTTTGTGTTTAATTTATTTTTAATATACAGTTTTATCCTCTTCTCACTTATTTTCCTGCATATTTTAAGGTTTTTTTTAAGTTAGCCTACAGATTGCAATTAACATCTTAAATTTATAACAATCTAATTTAAATTAATATCAACTTAGCTTCATTATTACACAAGAGCCCTGTTCCTATATAACTCTGTTCTTACCCCATTATGTTGTTATTGTTACATATTACATCTTTACATATTGTATCCCTATCAACAGACTTATAGTTATCATTTTATACATTTATCTTTTGAGTAAATAGAAAAACTAGGAGTGACAAACCAAAAATACTAATATATTTATCTACTGTACTAGCTTTTATATTTATCTACTGTATTAGATTCCTAGGGCTTCCATAAACAAATTACCAGAAACTTAAATTTGTGTGACTTAAAAAAACAGAAATTTATTCTCTCACAGTTCTGGTGGCTGGAAGTTTGAAACCTGGGGCAAAGAGCTATAGTGGTTAATAAGGGCTCTTTCTTCATCTGACAATCTCTCTCAGCTGGATTCCACAGACAATTTTAGACTACTAGACTGAAAGGACACAGTAAGGGCTAGAGAAGTCACAAACAGGTTTTCTTCCCAATCATTTACCCATTCCTGGCTTACAAGGGGATATGGAGAATAAGACAGCAGTGTGTGTATACTCTAGGAGGGGAAAATACACTCATCTCATTGGGAGATATAAAATCTGAAAAGCAGAGAGATATGGAGTATGATGGAGAGGTCTGCATTCTTGTGGAATGAGGAAATTTGTGAGCTAATGTTAAATGCATGGATCCAGAGAATTTCCATAGAACCACAGACCTTCTTCCTCTCTGTGCTACCCAGCTATTGACGGATATAACAGACACGTGTATGCATTGGGTGGAGAGGTGGGGTAGACAAAAATATCTCTTCCACCTGGTTACACTAAAGTATTCAAATTCAGAGCCATCTTCTGTTCATTGCAATGTTGTTTTGATAGGATCCTACTGCAACTAAGACATAATCAGGGTGGTCCTGGGGTACAATGGACACAGACTGATAGAGACTAGTGGTTTGCTCTTTTACTTATTTCCTTATAATTCCTAGGCATACCTAACCTGATACAAAACATATAACGTTCCAGTAAAGTGTAATAAAATATGCTGTAGTCAAAAAAATCAATAATGCCAGGAATTATTTAGGTCCATTGGTGCAGAAATAAAAGACACCAAAGGAATTGCTCTGCAAAAGTGGCTGTATCCCTTTTCATGCTTTTATGTCTACTTTCTCCCTGGTCTCAATACCAAAGTTTTTGACTACACAGTATCCATTCCTAAAAAGACAAAACTGGGAGTCATCTGAACCCTGGGAATCCTGGAGTTAGTCACATTAGCTATGAATAGGCAGAGACTGAAACAAAACTCTCACCTGCAGTATTTGGTTACACATTCCAAGTGCAGGTAATCCCAACAGGTTTGCAATGAAAGATTCTCTAAGAATCATCCTAATCACCTGGAGATGACTGGCAGACCCATGCTATCTAATGATTTTGACACAACCTCACTGACAGTTTCAGAAACAACAATATCTTCAGCTGGGTAGGTAAGGGTCTAAAAAAGGGGGGGGAGAAATTAGACTCATTTTAATGTTCATTTCCCATCTCACTTACCCCCCAGGAGTTAGCACTGTGAAGTTCTATCTGATTTAACAACTAAGGTGCCAGTAGCAGTAACATCAGCAAAACATAGCATAATTCCACTAAGGTACAATGTGTAGGTAGTGCCAGAAAAGAATCCTGACAGATATCAGCTGAACTGGCATTTTGGTGAAAAGTAGTAGAGGTAATAAGCCTCCTTATACTCTGTAGCCATTTTTGAGATTACTCCTTTTAACAGACATTAAGGATTTGATACATTTCTGGTGTGTGGGAATCCATTTCCCTCTACCTCTCTGACCAAAACCCCCTGTCATCTCGCTTTCTCTAGTATCTTTCCGTAGGCACTCCCAGGGTGAGATAAAAGCACTAGGTGCAGGGTCAGTTCTCTGCTTACTGAACATAAAAGCACTCAAATCCACAAAGATGAGAAAGTGATAAAAAGCATTTTATGAGGCAACAACCCATTGTGTAGGGACATCATCTTTTTCCTCCATATTAACTCTAGTTGCCAAAAAACTCTACTTACAAATGAAATTGCATGTGGAATAGATGGAGGATAGATTGAGATGCATATACATTGAGGGTGGGGTGCATGTGTAAATACACACACATACATACATACACACTCTGTTTCTAGGTCTGTTTAAAACTTTATAGGGTAGTGAGAAATAGTCTATAATCTCTGGAACTCCATTTATATCTGTTGAACAAAAGAATGAGCAGAGAAGGCATGGAGTTATGAATCTCTGGGACAAATCACAGTAAAATGAAGCTTAATAGAGGAGCATTTCAGGAATGGTGGAGCAAGGACCACCAAAAATCAACTCCTCAATAAAATCAGTGAGGACAGTGAGGACAGCAAAAAAGATCAATTTTTTTCAGAACTTGGGAATTAATCAAAAGCTTGCACCAATTCAAGGAGGATTTAGTCAAGAAAAATGCTGAACATCTATGACAAGAGTGAGCTTTGGGACATTTTAGCTTGCCTTATTCCAATCTCCTCAGATCCACAGTAGCCTTGAAAAATAAGAGCCTGACAACCCTGGTAGTTGTGAAAATCAATAGTCTAACAGCCCCTGGAGGGCAAAGATCAGGTTTGACAGTTTGAGGTTCCCCAAAAGTTCCATTTCTAAAGAATTGTCACTGACTTGTCTGGCAATTCTTGGAAACACCCACACCTATGACTCATCTTTATTTGACCTGCCTCAAAGTCACCCCGTGCAAAAAGCCCTTTTTGTTTTGACAGACCTTTTTAGAGCAGTTTTGGGTTTAGAGAAATACTGAAGAGTTAAGTACAGACAGTTCCCATATACTACCATTCTTTCCTCTGCCCACTCCACAGTTTTCCTCTATTATTACATATTGCATTAGTATTGTGCATTTATTGCAATCAAGGAACAATACTGATATGTTATTATTAAAATCCATAGCTTATATAAGGGTTCTTTCAATTGAACATTCTGTGGGTTTTGAAAATACATAATGTCATGTATCTACCCCTTCAGTATCATACAGAAGAATTTCACTGCTCTAAAAATCCCATGTGCTCTATATATTCATCCACCCCCTTCTCTTCTTCTGATATGGTGACAATGATGGCTCTTTTTACTATCTGTGTAGTTTTGCCTTTTCCTGAACATCATATGAATGGAATCCTACAGTATGTAGGTAGCTTTTTTAGATCAGCTTCTCTTAGCGTTTGTTTCCTCCATGTCTTTCATGATTTGATAGATTCTTTTATTGTGAATAATATTCCATTGTATATATCTAGCAAAGTTTACCCATTTAAATATTTTTTTTTAGATTTTATTTATTTTTTTTTAAATTAATTTATTTATTTTTATTTGCTTATTTACAGCATAACAGTGTTCATTGTTTTGGCATCACACCCAGTGCTCCATGCAGTACATGCCCTCCCTATTACCCACCACCTGGTTCCTCAACCTCCCACCCCACCCCACCCCCTCCCGCCGCCCCTTCATAACCCTCTGGTTGTTTTTCAGAGTCCATAGTCTCTCATGGTTCATCTCCCCTTCCAGTTTCCCTCAACTCCCTCTCCTCTCCATCTCCCCATGTCCTCCATGTTATTTGTTATGCTCCACAAATAAGTGAGACCATATGATACTTGACTCTCTCTGCTTGACTTATTTCGCTCAGCATAATTTCTTCCAGTCCTGTCCATGTTGCTACAAAAGTTGGGTATTCGTCCTTTCTGATGGAGGCATAATACTCCATTGTGTATATGGACCACATCTTCCTTATCCATTCAAATATTGAAGGACATCTTGGTTGTTTTCAAATTTGGGCAATTATGAATAAAGCCACTATAAACATTAACATGCAGGGTTTTGTGCAGACATAACTTTCCAACTCATTTAAACAAATAACAAGAAGTGTGATTGCTGGATTGTAAGGTGAGACTATATTTAGCTTTGTAAGAAATTGTTAGATGGTCTTCCAAAGTGGCTGTACTGTTTTGCATTCCCTTTCTGAACCAAGAAACTGTCTATCCCCAAGCCCATCTAAGCAGACACATACCCTCTTCCACTACCAACTTACCTCCTTCCTTCCAGAAGAATGTGTGAAGTGTGTTTGTGTGTGTGTGTGTGTGTGTGTGTGTGTGTAATCCTTCTTCAGACTTGAGAAAAAATGCTGAGATGAACACAGTATTTCAAAAGAAAAGAGAACCCATAACATACCATCAGCCACAAATGACTCCATCCTGCCAGTGTTTTCCTTGGGTATTCTGACAAATCAAGGCTTAGTTGTCAGGGGAGCGGGGATAGAATACTTGGATGCCTATAGCCATAAGTCAGGATTCTACCAGTGTGAGCTAGGAAGAGGAAGACTGTAGTGGAGAAAATTCAGAATCAAGGGTCACATGACTACGGGGACCAGCTCAGATGCACGCATGTGTACCTCTAGTCATATATCTTGCTTATTTTTAAATTGGGTTGTTTTCTTACTGTTGAATCTTAATAGTTCTTTGTGTGCTTTGGATAAAAGTACTTTATCTAAAAAAAAAAAAAAAAAAAAAAAAAAAAGTACTTTATCTAATATGTATTTGGCAAATATTTCCTTCTACTCTGTGGCTTGTCTTTACATTCTCTTAACAGTGTCTTTTGCAGAGCAGAAGTTTTAATTTTAATGAAATCCAATTTAGCAATTTTTTCTTTCTTAGACCATGCTTGTGGTGTTATATCAAAGAAATCATCACCACAGCATCAGACAGATTTTGGTTAGGATCTGAATATCCACTCACTTGCTATGTTTTGTGACCCTAGGTAAGTCCAGAAACCTTTGTTGCCACAAATGTAAAATGATACTTGTTCAAGCCAAGATGAAATCTTATATGAAAATCCCTAAAATGTAAAACAAAATATATGGGGGGGGGTTCATCACTAAGCCAAGTTACCTAGATTTTCTATATTATATTCTAAAAATTTTATAGTTTGACATTTATATGATCCATTTTCAGTTAATTTTTGAGATGGGTATAAAGTCTTTGTCTAGATTTCTTTGCATGTGGTTGTACAGTTATTCCAGCATAATTTGTTGAAAGATTATCCTTTATCAATTGAATTAGCCTTGCATCTTGGTCAAAGATCAGTTGACTATATTTGTGTGGGTCTATTTTGGGGCTATTCTATTCCAATGATCTGTTCTTTTTTTTTTAACAATACCACACTGTGTTGATTACTGTAGCTTTAGGGTAAGTATTGAAGTTGGGCATCTATGAAAAATCATAGCTACCATCAAACTTACTGCTAAAGAACTGAATATTTTCCTCCTAAGATTGGGAACAAGAATGTCTGTTCTCACTACTTCTATTACCTTTGAATTGGATGTTCTAACCAAAGTAAAAGCAAGAAAAAAAAAGGCATCCAGAAGGAAAGAAAGAAGTAAAACTATATTCAACAGATGACATAATCTTGTAGACAGACAATTCTAAGAAATCCACCCAAACTGTTGAAGCTAATAAAGGAGTTCAACAAGGCTACAAGGTACAAGTTCAATGTACAAAAATCTCTTGTAATTCTATATACTAACAATTAATGGTCTGATAATGAAATTTAGAAAAATTCCTTTTGTAATACCATCAAAAAGAATTAAAAACTTAGAAATAAATTTAAAGTATAAGACATATACTAAAAAATGACAAAACATTATTGGAAAAAATTAAAGAAGGTCTAAATAAATGAAAAGACATCCTGTGTTTACAGAGCAGAAGACTTAATAATACTACCCAAATACTACCCCAAATTATCTACAGATTCAATGCAATCCCTAATTTTAAAAATGGTGGTATTTTTTCAGAAATTGAAAAGCTGATCTTAAAAATCACATGGAAATACAAGTGACCCAGAATAGCCTAAACAATCTTGGTCAAGAAGAAAACATTTGGAAGAATTACATTTTCCAGTTTCAAAACTTACACAAAGCTACAGTTATCAAGACAGTGTTATATTCTGTTGTAAGAATAGACATGTGGATCAATGAAGCAAAATTGAGAGTCTAGAAATAAACCCTTATATTTATGGTCCATTTTCAACCAGAGTCCCAAGACAATTCAATGGGGGAAGATTAGTCTTTTCAACAAATGATGCTGCAGCAACTGGATATTCCGGAGCAAATGAATGAAGTTGACTTTCCCCCTCACACTATATGTATAATTAACTAAAATGGATTAAATGCTACAGCTCAAATTATCACACACTTAGAAAAAGACACTGGTGTTCATCTTCAGGACCTTGATTATTCAATATTTTTAGATGACACCAAAAGCACAAGCAACAAAAGATGAAGACAGTTGATTTGTTTTCCAAATTAAAAACTGTTGTGCTTCGGGGCACCTGGGTGGCTCAGTGTGTTAAAGCCTCTGCCTTCAGCTCAGGTCATGATTCCCAGGGTCCTCAGATCGAGCCCCACATTGGGCTCTCTGCTCTGCAGGGAGCCTGCTTCCCCACCCTCTCTGCCTGCCTCTCTGCCTACTTGTGATCTCTGTCTGTCAAATGAATAAATAAAATCTTAAAAAAAAAACTTTTGTGTTTCAAAGGACACCATTAAGAAAGTCAAAAGAAAATCTGCAGAATTAGAGAAAATGTTTGCAAGTCATACATCTAATAAGGGACTAACATCCAGTATATTTTAAAAAAAGCCTTTTACAATTCAACAATAAGAGATAACTCAATTAAAAACTGGACAAATGACTTGATATTCATTGAAAGAAGATATGCAAGTTGCAAATAATAAGCACATGAAAAGATTCTCAACATCATTAGTTATCAATGCAATGAAAACCACAATGAAATATCACTTCACTTCCACTAGCATGGCTAAAATTAAAAAAAATATCAATAAGAAGTATTGGTGAAGATGTAGAGAAATTGAGACCTTCATACATTGCTGGATTATAAAATGGTATAGTCAATTTGGAAGACAGTTTAGCCATTACTCAAAATGTTGAAAAGAGTTACCATAGGATTCAGCATTATTACTATATATACAATATATATATACAAGAGGATTGAAAATATAGGTCCACACAAAAACTTGCACAAGAACATTCATGACAGCATTATTCCTTTTTTTGTTTTCTTCCAAGTTGTTTTTTTTTAAAGATTTTATTTATTTGACAGAGAGAAATCACAAGAGAGGCAGGCAGAGAGAGAGGAAGGGAAGCAGGCTCTCCGCTGAGCAGAGAGCCCGATGCGGGACTCGATCCCAGGACCCTGAGATCATGACCTGAGCCGAAGGCAGCGGCTTAACACACTGAGCCACCCAGGCGCCCCTTCTTCCAAGTTTTTAATTCCAGTTAGTTAACATACAGTGTAATATTAGTTTCAGGTATAGAATCTAGTGATTCAACACTACATACAACACCTGGTGCTCATCACAACAATATAGCATCATTATTGATAATAGCCAAAAAGTAGAAACAATGCCTATCAACTGATGAATGGATAAAGAAGATGTGGTATATTCTACAGTAGAATTTTATTTATCAATTACAAGAAGTGAACAACACAAATGAACCTCGAAAGCATTATGTTAAACTGAAGTCAGTCACCAAAAGCCAAATATTGTATAATTTGACTTATATAAATATCTACAATCCATAGACAAAGAAAGTGGATTAGTGCTTACTAGGGCCTAGGGTTGGGGTAGAGGGATGGAGATTAATGGCTACTGGGCAAGGGCTTCTTTATGTGGTAAAGTTGATTGTAGTGAATTTTACACAACTTTGAATATACTAAAACCCACTGAATTAAACACCTAAAATGGTGGCTTTAATGGTATGCAAATTATATCTCAATAAAACCTTTCTATTGTTTTTTTAAAAATGGGGCGAATACCTCCTGTTTCACAGTGCTGGGAGCACTAACTGAAGATATAAAACCTTCTTTTACAAAATGAAGTACCCAAGTATTTGGTGGAACTGAAGATAAATTTCATGTGCTTCTAGCTTGGCCCATTGGATACAATATACTACCAAGGTAAATGCAACAGACCTCCAGGATCAGAATTAAGCTTAAATGCCTGCTCCTTTTACAACCATACATTGAATGAAGTTCTGATCTATTCACAGGGAAAGCTGGGACAAGGTGGGCTTTACTCCCTGCTTTCCCTCTCTGACCCAAGTAACCATTTCTCCCTACCCACCCGGGCTGACATACTCCTACATACCCTCCTCCACTAGTAAGTTATTTCCTTCCTTCCAAGAGAATGTTTGAGGTATATATATCTTACTTCAGACTTGAGAAAAAATGCTGAGTTGAAAGCAGTATTTCAAAGGAAAAGAGAATCCCCAACACCAGCCACAAACGACTCCATCCTGCCAGTATTTTCCTTGGGTATCCTGACAACTCAAAGACTTAATGGATAATGTGGCCAGTTAACCCTGAGCCTTCCATAAAAAGACTAAGTTTCAGATGTATTCAGGACTCATAAAGCTAGGGGACCATGATTTCCTGGAAATTCTGAGCACTGAAATGCTGAATTCAGAATCTGGTCCTGAGAACAAGGTCTGTCTTCAGGCCTGTTAGGTATTTGTGTCTACCCCAAGCAGGCTAGGGAAATATCTAGACTGGAAGTGCACATTTATTCTCTGTCAACTTGCCACATATTACAATGATTCTGAAACTGCCTCATTCAGGAACATAACTGTCACATTCTATTGCAACTTGGATGATGGTGTTGAAATAATGGGGTACAAAAATAATCTTTATGTACAAGGGATATCATATTACATTTATTCCAATGGAAAATGAATGAAATGTGAGCATTAAAATGTTTGTTAGGAAGAATGCATCACAGAAAGAGTCACTGTCTTATGTTTGTATTCATTGAAGACCTACTATGTGCTAGGATCCAGTAATATGGAAATGGGTAAAACAGCTGAAAATCCCAAAAGCACTTCACCTTTGGCAACAAATACAGTTACACTAGAATGTGTTAAAAGAAAGCAAATAGTGCTTATGTGAGCACAGAGGTAGGGCACCTACCCAAGTCTGGAGTGTCATGAGGGACATTCAGGAAATAAAAAACATCTGTACTGATTCCTAAAGATATGATAGATGGATGAAAGGATCTTTAAAAAACAGCTCTTCCAGAAGAATAAAACTTGTATATTTATAGATGTGTAAGATATTTTATCTAGCTGGAACCAATTTTTGAGAAGGGAATGGTAAGGTGAGTTAATTTGATAGATACACGAGAAAAATGGTGACGGTGGGGAAGGGGTTTACATTTGGCAAATATATGCACTTACCCTAAATCAGTCCCATCCTGCTGTGAATGGTCATAAGACTAGTCAAGGAAAAGTTGGACAGGGGAGATGCCTTACTGGACTTCCTCAAACACACCCCTTGCAGAGGGCTGATCACTAGCAGTTTTGCCTTTAAGGAGAATCTCATAGGAGTCTTCAGCCCCACCCTTGGAGATTAGGATTGAGCTCCAGACCATAGTTAAAGGGAACAAAGGAAATAAATTCCTTCCACCCACTCCCAATCCTTCAAACATTCAAGATTTTCTTTAACAACAAAAAAATGATTTATTTGTAACACAGCCCAGTCTCCATCGCTGCAGCACAGTACAGGAGTAGAAAAGAGTCACATTGCAAGCATCATTTAGTCTAAAGCAGGACTTCATGCCTCCCGAAACAGCAAGCCCATATCCCCACAGAGATCCAGCCCAGAGCCAAATTGAACTCACAAACAGGCAAGCCTAGAATGAAGTTGGTCCCAGGCTTCAGAACATCTTACCCTTCCCCCACAGCCCTTCAAGCTTCCGGGATGAAGCCTTCTACTCCTCCACCCCTGACCGGGCCAACTCCTATTCTCTGAGCCACCAGGGAGATTTTTTTTAATGAAAATTAACAGGGATTTAAGTATTATGCACTGTGAAATCCATTGTTCCCTAGAAAGCTTAAAATGACTCCCCCATACATAATCCTAAATGACAACTCTTCCTCTCACCATAGATGCAGGTGGTTTTGAAGTGATTATCCTCAAGTCCATATTCAAGTTTTCCTATCAGCCTTATCAAAGGCTGTTCTCCTTACCCCAGAAAAGGGATCCCATATACTTTCCCCAGGTTCAGAGGCTGAGAGAAAAATCCCTGATATTTTAGAAAGACTATTTCCTGCCAAAGATTTCAATGGAGATTATTACCTAAACATTTTTTAATCCATCTGAGAAAAGTTAGTTTTAGATTCAGAGGGCAATGCAAACACAGACGCAGGCAGTCTTTCTGATGACGTACTAGTTTTGAGGATACAGGAGACAACATAAAGGAGTAAAATCTCAAGTGGCTTTCTTAACTCATGGTCTTGTAGAAAGTCTCAAAAAGATGGCTGCTAGGAAGATTTCACCTTTGTAGGCCTTGGTAGGACAATTCCAGAAGTTCTACTATCATGGATTAGTGACTTTTGACAAAGCCACAACAAAGCAAAAAAAGACAAGAAAGCTGGGTATCTCCAAAAGAACATCTTTAAGGGCTCTGACTAGTGGTCAAACTGTACTAATGTTTGGTATCAGAACAGTTTGTATAAAGTGAGGACCTCATACATGGGGAGAAGAGACTTAAGTAACACTTAGGGCAAGGAATGGAACCCAAAGAACTGGTAGAAGACCAGAGGTAGAACACTTGCAGCTTTAACAATGATATTTGTTTTGTTATGTTAAACACTCTTCCAATTTCTCAGAACACCTGAGCTAGATTTACTTTTGCTATCACCTGCATGTACAGGACTGGGCAATCATATCCTCATACTCCTTGTACAAGATACTCCCATTTGCCTCAACCAAAAGGATGCTAATGGGAACATACTTATTAGGAATACAGGAGGGCTGAGGGACACTCTGGTCCACCAGCTCATTGACCAGGTTCTGGATGATGGCATGATTGGGGGAATTGAGACCATAGTGTAGTACTCGAGGGCAGGATCCTTTACAGTAGTTTGGGGTATATAGGTAGGGAGCAATAATCCAGTGATCCCAGCCCAGCTGGTGGAAGCTGACCTGGAAAGGTTGGAGGGAACACTTTTTACTTTGAGGCCTATCATGTTCCCCAGAGAGGCCAGGGACCCCAGATATGATACTGTCTGCTTGCCGGGCCCTCCGCAAGAGAAGAGAAGAGTCACTTTCCATGAATTTCTCCAGGCCTCTGGGGTGAAGTTTGGCCTTCTGAACACTTTTACGAGTGTCATTGAAATAGAGTAACAAAAAGGCAGTGTCCAAGGATGAAGTGCCATGCCACTGAAGTTCAAGAATCTCACTACCTTTTTGATGCTGACACATGAAGCGGAGTCGTAGAACCCTGCGTCCTTTGGGATTCCAGAGCCTTTGGCGAACATGTTGTGTGATATCCACTTCAGTCCAAGCTTTGGACAGAAATGAAGGCTTTGAGAAACCTCTTCCTGAAGAAAAGTGATTGGTTTGGTTTTTCTGGAGCCAGGGTTGCATGTGGCAGAAGAGATGGAAATGAGCTCGGTGGAGTTCATGGCGGTAAACCACAATGGCTCTGACTAGTTGGTATGCTACTCGGTTTGGTCTCAAAGGAAAATCCAGGGTCTTTATATGCCAGGGGCCTGCACAGGAGGGGACAAGAGCAGAGGATTAGCTTCTTACCTGGAGCCTGAATCTCCCTCACAACTCTGCTCAATACAAACTAACAGCTATAAGCAGCCCTTAAAATAAAGCAAGACCATAATAATCACTATCATTTGTCAAGCATTTACTATTAGATGTTTTAAAGCATTAGCCCTTTAATCTGAAGTAGCCTTATGAGAGAGTAATTATCACCATTTTGCAGACAAAGAAATTGAGGCTCAGAGAAGTTATGCCAGAGTACACACAAAGCCAGTATATGGTAGAATCAAGATTTGAGCCCAAGTAGGTTTCCCTTAAAAAGGTATTGTGTTCCATTTTTAGATCACTCACAACAGAGGATGAGGGGGAAAAAGCCCAAATACGGAATTATTTTGTGTGTATGGAAGAAGATAAGTATTAGTTGACTATTAAAAGTGATCAATTAAGAGAATTGTTGAGACATGCATGAATTAAGAATGAGTTCTCCTGTCATACCATTATATAGATGAAACTTTGAGATTAACAGCCTCAATATTGGTAACAGTCCCAAATATTGGGGACTATCTATGGCCTGCCATCACTTCAAATCTGGGACCACGATGCCACAAAATAATTTGTCTATTTTCCCCTAGTGGAGGCAGCTGTTTTGCCATTTCCACCTTCTACATTAAAAATTGCTTCTTAATCAGCTGTTCCTTCTTAAACTATTTTCCCCTTAACTCCCAGTCTCTCTTTGTTCATTTCTTACTGGAAATGATTATTCATGTACATTCATTGTACCACCAGGCCCCTAAATACCATTTTCAACAAAGCCTTGTTCAGATAAATATTTTGTTTGCTAAGAATTCTACCAGAAGCTGAAAGCCTCTTGGTGATTAAGCGTTTTAATCCAGACTGTAATGGTGACACCCAGTGGCCAAAGGTTTGGAAAGCTGGGCCCACAGTGCTCTGAATTTCTGCACCCTCTCCTGGAAAAAAGGTCCACAGCAAAGATAACAAAAAACAGGCATTGCAAGAAAATGGCTGCTTTTATCTTCAAACATCTTACTGCTAAACATTTGCATGTTAATTTACATATTATTTACCTAACCTTCCTCCTTCACTGAATACACAAGCTTGGATTTTTCAGTAGGCCTGGACTGGTCAATGTAGAAGTGCTTTAATATCTTGAAGCATCGGGATATTTTTTCATAGCTCAGATTCAACTTATGCTAAATACACCCTCAAGTTTGGGTCCCTGGACATTATTCACACAGAGCCCAAGCCAAACTTATATTTGCTTTCTCAAGTTACTCTACGCACTCATCCTATAATCTTCTTTCCAAGAGGCCCACCCATACACCTGCCCCACCCTGCCTGAGAAAGAGCCCAACCCAACCTCTAGCAGACTGTCTGGTGAGGAACTGCCCTTTCCTTTCAGACCTTGACATCACAATTTCCTGAAGCAGGGTGGAGTGGCTAAGGATCAGAGCCAGGAAGGGTCTGCTCAAGAATAAATGAAACAAGATGGGATTGGGAGGGAGACAAACCATAAATGACTCTTAATCTCACAAAACAAACTGGGGGTTGCTGGGGGGAGGTGGGATTGG
This sequence comes from Meles meles, assembly GCF_922984935.1. Taxonomy (NCBI): domain Eukaryota; kingdom Metazoa; phylum Chordata; class Mammalia; order Carnivora; family Mustelidae; genus Meles; species Meles meles. The sequence goes on along the minus strand of NC_060087.1, from coordinate 44,758,410 downwards.
GAGAGGGGGAGCGGGCTATGGACATTGGGGAGGGGAGGCGAACCATAAGAGACTATGGACTCTGAAAAACAACCTGAGGGTTTTGAAGGATCAGGGGTGGGAGGTTGGGGGAACAGGTGGTGGGTAATGGGGAGGGCACGTTTTGCATGGAGCACTGGGTGTTGTGCAAAAAGAATGAATACTGTTACGCTGAAAAAATAAATAAAATGGAAAAAAAAAAAAGAAAAATTTTTCAGGGAAATGGCTGACTCACACATCCTGTGTGATTGAACCTGGCATAGCTCTTCAGGCAAGTTCAATTCAGCTGGGTCATCTCCTAATGGAGAGATATGTCCCTGTACTCTTGTCATCCATTTCTGGATCCTTTCCAGAGTCCTAGATGCCAGTATGTCCAACAGTCAGACCAAGACAGTGACCTAATTCTAGGCACCCTCCTTTCTAGCCCCATATCATCTCTACAAACTGTGCAAATAATGCACAGCTTTCTACTGCACTCAGAATGAAATCCAGATTCCTTACAATAGCCTGTAAGTCCCTGCCTCTCATCAGCCTCGTTTCCTGCCACTCTCCACAATGCTCAATACACTTCAGCCATACTGATCTTCCTTCTAATCTTCAAGTCAGACAAGCTTGTTTCCACCCTCTAGGCCATAGTATACATGTTTCTCTCTACTCTTCTCATGCCTAGTTACTTATCTTACAGGTCTCAACTCAAATGTCACCTCTTCAAATATGCATTCTCTGACAATCCCATGTAAAGGAAGGATCTGTTATTCTCTATCAAAATCAATTTCATTCTTTGATAGCACTTACCACAATTTGCAATTATCTGCTTTTACTTATGTCTCATCCATGAAAACCATGCCTGTCTTGATCATATCTGTATGCCAGCAGCTAAAACAGTGCCTAGCTTTCAGTAGGTGTTAAATATTTGTTGAATGAATCTCCACCAACCCCAAGCTATTTTCCCTTTCCTCAGTCAGAATTCCTGTCTCTGCCTCTGCACATAGTCTCCTTACTCCTTCCTCATGGTCCAGCTCAAATATTAGCTCTTCAATGAAGTCTTTCATTGTCTCCCTGCTTCCCTTCGCTGGTTTTAAACAGTGACCTATTTCTTCTTTCATGTCCTGGGAGCCCTACTGCTTATCCTTGTCAAATGTCAAAGCATTGATCATGCTCTAACACCATTATGATTACCTATCTATCCATTCTACCTTAAAGGGAGCTTCTAGAGGTCAGGGGAACCGTTATTTGCCATTTCAGACCTAACCCAAACACGGTGCCTGGTGCGCAATTAAAATCTGTTGAGTCAGCACAGTAGGATGATTAAGAGCACTGGCTCTGGAGCCTGAAAACCTGGGTTTGACACCCAGCTCTACCAATTACTAGCTGTGTTAGATTGAGTAAGTTACTCTGAGCCTCAATTTCTTCACCTACAAAATGATTATATTAAAAGTACCTACCTTCTATGCTAGTGGTGAGGATTAAAGAAGATGCTTGTGAAGTATTTTGCCCAATGCCTGGCATAAAGGTTAGCTAGGGGAATATTGGTTGTTTCATTTAAAAAGAAGGAATATAAACTAGCAAAGACCCAAAGACCCAAATTAATCTCACCGGGTTCCCAAGATTTCCTTGAAGTTGAAGACTTTCTGCATCCCCTAGAAAGCCCTGTACTTCAGAAGCCTACTGGTTTTCTGAATCAGTATCTAATGAAGACATTTTTAAAATCAAGCATGATGGGAACAAATTCTAAAATACCTTTAGTACAAAAACCCAAACTAGCAATATGGACTTAATAGAAAAACTGCTTGGTGTACAAGGATATCAACATACTATATCTAAACACTTGAGAAGTTATGGAAACTTCAGAATCAGGCAGACTTAATCTCTAATCCTATCTCTGCCACCCACTGTCTACGTGAATGTTGCAAGTTATTTGACTTCTGTGCTTTAGTTTTATCTTTAAAAGTTAGGCTAATTGCTCCATGACAGCTAATGATAGTCATATATAATCCTTAAGGATTATATACAGTAGCAGAACTTCACCTAACCAGGTGTACAGAACTTCTGATATTAATTTGTTTCTGTCTATTCTCGTAAATTTCCCCAATTGGGTATACTCTGCTCTTTGCCTTATAAGAATACAACCACACATAAAGAGTCCCCCCCCCACGATAATGCATAGGAGTGTTTCTCAATTATAGTTTTCAGTGACATAACAAGCAATAAGACTTTCTTAGAAAGACAGGAGCTGACACATCATTTAGTTTTCCTGAGGCCTAGGAGAGATTCCTCAGGTAGGTCCCAAGGCAATCTGTTCTCAAATCAGGACGCTAAAGGGAAATAGGCTTGGAGCCATCTTCTTCCAACTTTTCCATCATTTGAAACCCAAGTCTGAGAAAACAACTCACCCACTAGGTAATGAAGCCTGACAATAAACTCTCACAGATTCCCTTTCTCTACACTCTTTTTCCCCACTTCTCTTCCCGACAGGACAGTATGATATGACAACTCACCTCTGAGAGGCCTTGCTACCTTGGCCAAGGGTCTCACCAGCCTCACCATGGTGGCCCCAATGGTGCGGTTCTCTCTAGGGTGCCCACGTGCATCAGCTGAACGTTGGTACAACTCCAGCATGTACCGCAAAGGGTGCCCTAGGACCTGGGGCTTCCTCTGCTGCTGGCCAGGAGCTTCTTCTAGCAGCTCCCAAATCAGGGGCAAGGAAGGGGCATCAGCCATGAAAGCAATAGAGGGCTGCCCTACCTTTGCCATTTGGACCCTGGGTTCCATAAAAAGCAACAGTCCCCAAAGAAGAATTCTAAGGATCCTGAGGAGGACCATCTTGAAAGGTGTGGTGTTCAGCAAGATGCTCCAGCCCAAACCCAAAGGGTGTCACTCTGAGCCTTTCCTTTCACAAAGGTAATGGCATATGGCTCCACAACGACAAAAGACAGGGCAAGAAAAAATGAAAGGCAAGCAGGCAAGCCCTATATCAATTACTCTGGGAGAATCTTCTGGACCAAAGGAGGTCTCTTAACTTGGCCTCTTCACATCAAAACAAACGGAAACAACAGGTGGAGCAACACAGCATATCCTTCTTGCTCTTCAGGGTTAGGAACAAGATAACACTTACTTGGATGCTGAGGTAACCTTAAAGGAGAGGTCCATTCCAGGACCTGCTCCCTTACCTTATCCACTAGGATGAGAAAAAGCAGCCCTTGCTTGCTGTGTTCCATAGCTTTAAAGGTAGTTTCTTAATTAGTCCTTAAAGGGCCAGAGACCTTTTACTTCCATCCCACTTCCATGTAGTCCTTCCCTTAATGCAGCATTTCCCAAAATGTGATCTGCTATTGACTTGCACTGAAACTATCTGGGGTGATTGTTAAGAATGCAGACTCTTGGGTCTAAACCAAAACATGGACTTTCTAGAGGTGAGGTCCACAAATCTGAATCGTAACAAATACTCCAAGAAATTTCCATGAACACTAAAATGTGGAAACCACTGTGAGTATGGCTACTGGAACTTGAAGAAGATGCTTTAACAGTGGTTCTTAATCTGGGCTATACATTATAATCACCTGGAGCGCTTTAACTATTATGGATGCCTGGGAATTGTCCTCAGAGATTCTGATGTAACAGGTCTGGGTTTTACTAGGGCATCAAGGCTTTTTTTTAACTTCTGCAGGTGGTTTTAATGTGCAGTCAAGTTTGACAGTTCTGATTAAGAATTTCTGTTTTACCACGGAAGGTGCTGAGATCCTGAGTGGGCTTTCTCAGAGAAGTCTGGAGGCAGTAGAAGATGAATCCGTGGAAGTTGACTGGGAACTCATCTCATTTGACTGGTCAATGGGAGGCAGTGGGCTGCGCCAGTTAGTTAAGTCTGCCCCAGACCAGGATTCTACAAAAAAAAGAGAAAAAAAGGGAAGTGTGGTCCTGGCCATCTCCAAAAAGCAGTTTGTTGGGGATCTAAGAAGAAGGTGAAGCAGGAGGTCAAAACATGGCTCTAGGAAATGAAGAAGACATGATTTGTGGGAGGCCTTTACCTCATACCAAGAATATCTATGGACAGGCACCACTATTGTGTAACTGGCATGGACTTTGTAATCACACAGACCTGTGTTTGAATTGTGATTCTGCCTCTTCTTAGCTATAATTTAACCTCTCCAATGCAAATCTTTCTTTTCCCTGAGCCTCAGTCTCCTTACCTGTAAAATGAAGATAACATGTTTTATCTCACAAGTTTTTGTGAGGACACAAAGAAATAAGCTACGTTAATCACATAAAACCTAATTAGACACACGGCATATTGTTATATGCTTGATCTTATTTGTTCCCTTCTTCTGTTTTTACAAACATGGCTTGGTCCCTGGCATGTGTTATAATACAAAAGCCATAGGCTAACGGGTCCCCTGGGTCTGGACTCAAATGCCAACTCAACAACCCATTAGCTGAGTGACCTTAAGCAAGGTTTCTGCCAGCCTGAGTTTCTTCATCTGTACTGCTGGCTCCTTCAAAGAGTTGCTGTTGTTGTATGTTGTATTGTATACATTTGTATTGCATGCAATAATATATAAGTAAAATATATAAACAGATGGTTCTTGGAAGGCAAAATCTGAATACTCAAAATATATGAAGATATGTAATAGAAATCAGAAAGATACAATTTAAAACCACATAAGATATGATTTCACACTGTTTGGATTGGCAGCATATTAAAAGCCTGACACTATTAAGTTCAGGTGAGGATATAGAACACAGGTTACTCTCACACTGCTGGTGGGAATCTGATTTGGTAAAATTGTCTTAGAGAGTAATTTAGCGTTATCCTAGTGAGGCTGAAGATGTATAATTCAGCAATACTATTGCTAGAGCAGTAGGTTTTAGACATTTTTGTCTGTGACTCACAGAAATAAACATATTTTACATTGCAACCCAACACAAATATTAGCACACACACTCACACACTCATATATACCCAAAGTAAACATTTCCTAAAATAATGTTTATCCTTACAACATATTGAGAGGGGTAATATATAATGATGGGTAAGAACATGTATCCTCAGTTTAAATGCCACCACTTATTAACTTGACCTTGGGCAAGGTATTCAACTCTGTGTCTCAGTTTCGTCATGAGATCATAGCCACTTCTTTAGCTCAATTTTCAAATATGTAAAATGCAATTAATGATAAGATTTGCCTCATAAGTTTTTTTTTGAGGAATAAATGAGTTAATACATGTAAGGCACTTAAAACAGTGCCTGGCACAAAGTATTAGACAGAGGTCAATTATTGTACATTTGATGCAAGTTTTTCTCTCCGGAAAGATGGCTTCACCCTGATGGGCTAGTTTTGGCTTTATGAGCAATAGAGAGGCAGTCAAAAAGCCTCTCTGTTCTCCATGTCCATACTACTCCTCCTTTCTCTCTTACCCCTTTCTCTGCCTCCCAAACATTCCCTTTGGCTCTTGACCTCTGTCTGGTATTGCATTGGGATTAAATCTGTCAAGAACATTTTTCTGACATCTCTTAGTAGTGAAATATAGATACAGGGCCAAAAGAAATAAAAAGAGACAACATATTACACTGAAAAGAACATGATTTGTGTTTGAATTTCTGGTTCTGCCATTTTTTGTCCATTGCTTAACCTTTCTAAATTTCAGCTTTCTTAACTGTAAATTGGAGATACTCTTTACCTTCTAGGATTGTAGTGAGATTTAAATAAGACAATGTATAGAAAGTATCTAGCACATAGATAATCTTAAATAAATGGTAAACTTTGTCATAATAGCCTATGATTTTGAAGTACATGTAAAGTGTTCCTGACCAAAGGAAATGTCTGTTCAGCATCCTTCTAAAGTTCAGCTGAATTTTTATTCCATTTCTCTATCCACCAGAGCTTTAGGAGACTTGCCTGATTGAATAAGTCAGCTTTCCTATTTTCAGAAAAAGATTCAATTTCTTATTTCAGAAAAAGATCCAAAAATCAACTCTACTCTTACCAGCAGAATTGAAAGAACTTGACATGATTATTTCTTGGAAATGGCCCCCTGGTGTGCCCAATGTATGCTACTGCCCCAAATGCCCAGAAGAGGGCACCAACAGTCTTTCTAGCCTTATGGTTGGAGCTGTGGAGTGAGGTGAAGGGCGGGGGGGGGGGGGGGGGGGGGTTGTAGGTGATTGGAATAGGATCTTCTAAAGGATATTTACCAGCCCTTCCTGCTTTAGCAGGAAGCCAGTATGTGAAAACACTACTTCTTATAAATAGGACCATTTGTGAAGTGATTACTGACATGACAAAAGATGTTCTTGACATAGCAAAATGGGTCCCCACAAGTTGCTTTGAGCAGCAGGAACCCCTAATGCACAGTGAGGGTAACTTCTCAAATAGTAATGTGCTGGCATACTGGTAAAATGCATGAAATTTTAAAAAGAATCAATTTTTTATCCAATTTGGGGAAGCATGTCTATTGTTACAAGGTATACATGTATAATGGACTCTTTTTACATGATTATTAATTCACATTTTCTTGCAATTGTATTTATTCAACAAATATCTAACATGTGATTGTGTTAGGTGTCAAGGGTACAGGACTATAGCCAGACTGCCTGGGTTCAAATTCGAGCTCTAGCATTTAATTAGCTTGGTAATTTTGGGCAACTGAATTAATCTCTCTGTGCCTCAGCTTCCTCATTTACTAATAAGGATAATAGCACTGCTTTAGAGAACTGTTGTGAGGATTAAGAGATTTAATACTTGTGCTAAGCATACTATGTTCTAGACACCATACAAGACCTTGAGAATACAGAAATGAATAAAATAAGTCCTCTATCCTTAGCAGTCCCAGGCACTATGCGAGGCACTGAGATTGGTTGGGGGTAGCCATATAAAACAGATACTTTTTATCTCAAGAAGATAACAACCCTGATGGGGACATAAAAGATAAGAAACATTTCCTTTGATTACTATTCTGAGTCCTTGAAAACTGGACCCTTTTTCTAGATCTGTTTTATTTAAAAAATCATTTTCTGTGAAACAGAGAATATTATGTATTTTATACAAATATTCATGAATTTGGCACTAGACTATAACCTTTTACATATTATGTCTGATTTTATCTTCATATTAGCTCTATGAGTTAAGTATTATCATTCCGATTTACAGGTAAAGAAATTGAAGATCAGAGAAAGAAACTTGCCTAAGGTTAAACAACTCTCAGATCCTGGAATCTACTCTGACTTGGACCCAATTCAGGCTGACCTCAAAGCCCCTCTCTGTATCTTGTAAGTTTTCTTTTGAAGCTGCCAATGAGTAGCTAGCTCCTTAAGAAGATTCAGTTCCCCTATAAGGTAATCCTACAGATATTCCTGAATATGATGCCAAAATATAAGCTCTGTGAAGTCAAGGATCATGTCTTTTTTATTCATTATTATAGGTGCTCAATCAGTATTTATAGAACAAATCATTCTAATAGGTATTTATCATTCTTGTAGAAATCTAGGCTGATGGGCAGGCTCTGGTTGGGTATTGTAATGTGTCCTAAGAGAAGGCTAACCTGAGTTTGGTGGTAGAAGAAAGTCTTAAACAACTTGTTCCTGTGCTTTCAACTCTTTTTGAAAAAAAAATCACGATTACCTATGTTAAGAAGTCCTTGTTACTCTCTCCACCCCTAAAGATGCCAGAAGCCCCAGAAAAAGGAAGGATCTGCTTTCCCATGCATGGGTACCAAGAGTCACTGCTCACACCACTTGCAAATGGAATTGCACTACCCTCCCTAGCCTGAAGACCAGGGAAGTTCAAACTCAATTGTAATTCATTCAGACCCAAACTCAAAGGTAGCCAAATCAGCCTTGGATCATGGACCATACACTAAAACAAACTCATCAAACCTCAACAGTGTACCAAGCATTGTGTATGAGTATATGATAGTGGAACCCAGTATATCAAGGAAAACACGCACAAAGGTCCTGAGGGTGCAGAAGAACCGTTAAGCCAGAACACTGAGAGAGAATGAGGGAAAGAATTCCAGGTAAGGATGGTATGATAGGTAGGAGTCAGAACATTCATGGTCTTGTAGCGACTGCTGCTACCTTTTCTGCATCTTTCTGACATTTAAAACAAGAATTCACTAATCAGAAAAATAAAGTTTCCGGATGGACACAGCTCTATGGCTTAGCAAGCAGAGCATGGGCTGGATTTCAGCTCAGTTAACAGGGCACTTTGTGTAGAACACTAACTGCACAGCTATTTGAGACTGCCCTATTTGTAAGAGTTTTGGCCTTCTCTGTGCTTTAGCCACACTGGCTTTCTGGTTACCTTTCAGTGTTTCCAACAGACCACGCTATCTTTGCTTCAAGGCCTTTATATATACTGTCTCCTTTGCTCAGAATGCTTTCTCCCCCTCATTCCCTGGGATACTCCCACTCAACCTTCATATTGCAACCCAAATATCACTTCCTTGAGGAAGTTCCTTAAGTCCCTAGATTGTATCTAGAGAGAATTTAATGATTTGCAATGAGAATGATTTCAATTAGGTCCTGAGTTATGAGTAGGATTTTTGTAGGTGGAGAAAAGAAGATATGACATTTCAGGATCAGTTCAGAATTTTTCAAATATTTCCCTGAAAATTTTTAGAAAGATAGATTGAAGGCAACTTGAAAGATTCCTTAAAGCAGGACCCAAGGAACAGTGTCCTCCCTACCATGGTATATGTTGGAAGAGTTAGGAAGTAGTTACAAGGAACACATTCAGATACAAGTCTTTTTTTTAATATTTTATTTATTTGACAGAGAGAAATCACAAGTAGGCAGAGAGGCAGGCAGAGAGAGAGGAGGAAGCAGGCTCCCCGCAGTGCAGAGAGCCCGATGTGGGGCTCGATCCCAGGACCCTGGGATCATGACCTGAGCCGAAGGCAGAGGCTTTAACCCACTGAGCCACCCAGGCGCCCCAGATACAAGTCTTACATAGTGAGTCTCTACTGGATCCTTTATGCATGTGTTATTTCATTAATTACAACTTTCTGTTTTACAGAAAGAGAAACTGAAGTTCAGAGCAGTTAAATGATTCAACCTGGATCTCATAGCTATAATGAAAGGCAAATTTGCATTCAAACCTCCTGACTCCAAGTCCAGGGATTTTATCTACCTTTGAGGAGTCTACTTACCATCTACCCTACCTTAAGGCTTGGCTTCCTACTCTGGGTCTCCAGAACTTGGTTTTTGGTGCAGGGATAGAGAAGCTTCTGTCTAAATGATCTCTACAAGAGCTCCCAGTGGTGGTCCTATGATCTTAGGCCTGCAGGGAATGACTAAGAGAGAATCACTGTGGACAGTAATCTGAAGTAGAACCTTGTAAACCTTAGCACAAGGTATACAGAACTTTAATTCTTATCATTGGTTATAAACCATATCACCTCTAGGCAACAAGATTATTATGTTACCTTTTAACCAGGTTCACAAACAATAACTAAACAACAGCTGAGCACAATATACTCTGAAAATCTTTTGGCCTCAAAGATAGCATTAGCTGGTGTAGCCATTGGGAGTTTTCAGTCATTTATGGACACAGCACTATGTCACCAGTAAATCACTGACCATTCTCTGACCGACCTCCCTCTGGTCCTAGTAATCACTTGTACTATCAAAATGTGATGCTAAAGCAATTATTGAAAATGCTGCTATAAACAATGAGGTGCATGTATACTTTTGAATTAGTATTTTTGTGTTCTTTGGGTAAATACCAAGTAGTACAATTGTTGGATCATAGGGTAGTTCTATTTTTAACTTTTTGAGGAAACCCCATACTGTTTTCCAGATGACTACACCAGTTTGCATTCCAACCAACAGTGTAAGAGGGTTCCCCTTTCTCCACATCCTTGCCTATACTTGTTTCCTGTGTTGTTAATTTTAGCCGTTCTAACTAGTGTGAGGTGATATTTCATTGTAGTTTTGATTTGCATTTCTCTTATGATGAGTGATGTTGAGCATCTTTTCATGTGTCTATTGACCATCTATATGACTTCTTTGGAAAAATGTTTATTCATGTCAGTCCATTTTTTAAAAAAAAGATTTTTATTGTGCTATGTTAGTCACCTTAAAATACATCATTAGTTTTTGATGCAGTGTTCCAAGATTCATTGTTTATGTATAACACCCAGTGTTCCATACATGCCTTCCTTAATACCCACCACCAGGCTCACCTATCCTCCCACCCCTCACCCCACTAAAACTCTCAGTTTGTTTCTCAGAGTTCATAGTCTCTCATGGTTCATCTCCCCCTCTGATTTCCCCTAATTCAGTTTCCTTTTCCTTCTCCTAAAGTCCTCCATGTTATTCTTCATTTTCCACAAGTAAGTGAAACCACGATAATTGACTTTCTCTGCTTGCTCAGCATAATCTCCTCCAGTCCAATCCATGTTGATGCAAAAGTTGGGTATTCATCATTTCTGATGGCTGAGTAATATCCCATTGTATATAGGGACCACATCTTCTTTATCCATTCATCCGTTGAAGGATATCTCAGCTCTTCCCACAGTTTAGCTATTATGGACATTCCTGTTATGAACATCGGGGTGCAGATGGCCTTTCTTTTCATCACATCTGTATCTTTGGGGCAAATACCCAGTAGTGCAATTGCTAAGTCATAGGGTAGCTCTATTTTTAATTTTTTGAGGAATCTCCATACTGTTTCCAAAGTGGTTACAACAATTTGCATTCCCAATAACAGTGTAAGAGGGTTCCCCTTTCTCCACCTCCTCTCTAACATTTGTTGTTTCCTGCCTTATTAATCTTTACCATTCTAACAGGTGTAAGGTGGTATCTCAATGTGGTTTTCATTTGAATTTCCCTGATGGCTGATGATGATGAACATTTTTTCATGTGTTGCTAGCCAATTGTATGCCTTCATTGGAGAAGCATCTGTTCATGTCTTCTGCCCATTATTTGACATGATTATCTATTTTTTGGGTATTGAGTTTGAGAAGTTCTTTATAGATCTTAGATATCAGCCCTTTGTCTGTAGCATCATTTGCAAATATCTTCTCCTATTCCATGTGTTGCCTCTTTGTTTTGTTGACTGTTTCCTTTCCTGTGCAGAAGCTTTTTATCTTGATGAAGACCAAAAAGTTCATTTTCACTTTTGTCTCCTTTGCCTTTGGAGACATGTCTTGAAAGAAGTTGCTGTGGCTGATGTCAAAGAGGTTTCTGCCTATGTTCTCCTCTAGGATTTTGATGGATTCCTGTTTCATGTTGAGATCTTTCATCCATTTTGAGTTTATCTTTGTGTATGATGTAAGAGAATGGTCAAATTTTATTCTTCTATACATTCTATACATTCTTCTATACATGGATATATACATGTCCAATTTTCCCAGTACTGGAAGAGACTGTTTTGTTTCCTCTGGATATTTGTCCCACTTTGTTGAAGATTACTTGACCATAGAGTTGAGAGTCCATATCTGGGCTCTCTACTCTGTTCCACTGGTCTATGTTCTGTTTTTGTGACATGATACCTTATGTGGAAAACCCAAAAGACTCTACCCCCAAATTACTAGAATTCATACAGCAATTCAGTAATGTGGCAGGATACAAAATCAATGCACAGAAATCAGTTGCTTTCTTATACACTAACAATGAAACTGTAAAAAGGGCAATTTGAGAATAGATTCCATTTACAATAGTACCAGAAACCATAAGATACTTTGGAATAAACCTAACCAAACTGGTAAAGGATATATACTGAAAGAATTACAGAACACTCATGAAAGAAATTGAAGAAGACACAAAAAAAAGGAAAAATATTCCATGCTCATGGATCAGAAGAATAAACATTGTTAAATTGTCTATGCTGCCCAGAACAATCTATATTTTCAATGCCATCCTAGTCAAGATACTAGCAGCATTTTTCAAAGTGCTGGAACAAACAACCTAAAATTTGTATGGAACCAAAAAGACCCCAAATCATCCAGGAAATGTTGAAAAATAAAAACAAAGCTGAGGCATCACGTTGCCCAATTTCAAGCTTTGTTACAAAGCTGTGATTACCAAGACAGCATGGTACTGGCACAAAACAGACACATGTCTGCCCATTTTTAATTGAATTATTTGGTTTTGGGGTGTTGAGTTTGATAAGTTCTTTAGAGATTTTGAATACTAACCCTTTATCGGATATGTTATTTGCAAGTATCTCCTCCCATTCTGTAGGTTGCCTTTTAGTTTTTTTGATTGTTTCCTTTGCTTTGCAGAGGCTTTTTATTTTCATGTACTCCTAATAGTTTCTTTTTGATTTGTTTCCTTTGCCTCAGGAGACATATCTAGAAAAACATTGCCATGACCAATGTCAAAGAAGTTACTGCCTGTGTTCCCGTCTAGGATTTTTATATTTTCCTGTCCCACATTAAGGTTTTCACCCACTTTTAATTTACTTTTGTGTATGGTGTAAGAAAATGACCCAATTTCATTCCATTACATCTTGCTGTCCAGTTTCTCCAAAACCATTTGTTGAAGAGACTACCTTTTTTCCATGAGATATTCTTTCCTGCTTTGCCTACAATAACTAAATTATGGAAACAGCCTGGTGTCCATCAATAATGAATGCATAAAGAAGATGTTGTGTGTGTGTGTGTGTGTATGTGTGTGTGTAATAGAATATTACTCAGCCATAAAAAAGAATGAAATTTTGCCACTTGCTACAACATGGTTAGAGCTAGAGAGTATAATGCTAAGTGAAATAAGTCAGAGAAAGACAGGTACCATATGATTTCACTTAAGTGCAGTTCAAGAAACAAAACATATGAACAAAGGGGAAAAAAGAGAGAGAGGAAAAGCAAGATAAGGACTCTAAAATATAGAGAACAAAATGATAGTTACCAGAGTTGGGGGGGTGAGTTTGGTAGGTGATGGGGTTAAGGAGTGTACTTGTGATGAATACCAGGTGTTGTATGGAAGTGTTATACAGCTGAAACTAATATTACATTGTATGTTAACTAACTGAAATTGAAATTAAAAACTTTAAATAAATTGATACTAAAGCAAATAAGTAGGTAACTGCCTTCTCACATTAGAGATAGGAAGACTGTTTTCCCCTAAAAATCCTACCATTTTCTATTGAACTTCAGCTTCCCAGGGGTTGGACATAGGTGAGTATCAGTGGATCCTGGGCCAGAACAACTTAGTACAAGGAAGACATTCTGATATTTGGGACAGAAAAGTAGGAGTTTAACAGTAGCCTCTTCAAAGACTCAGAAGCTATTCTCCCACTCTGCAGATCTATGAGCCCTGTCCTTGTCGCAAAAACCAGTGTAGAATTTAGTGTTTAAAGGAAAAAAATTTAATTGGCAAAGAAGAAGTCAAACTTTCACTCTTCACAGATGACGTGATACTCTATGGAGAAAACCCAAAAGAGTCCACCAAAAAATTGCTAGAATTTAGCATGAATTTAGAATTCATTGCATGAATTTAGCAAAGTGGCAGGACATAAAATGAATGAACAGAAGTCAGTTGCATTTCTGTACACTAACAGTGAGGCAGAAGAAGAGAAATCAAGAAATAGATGCTATTTTCAATTACACCAAAAACTGTAAGATACCTGAGATTAAACATAACCAAAGACATAAAGGATCTGTACTCTGAACTATAGAACACTTATGAAAGAAATTGAGGAAGACACAAAGAAGACACAAAGAAGTGAAAAAACATTCCATGCTCATGGATTGGAAGAAAAAATATTATTAAAATGTCTATGCTATCCAGAACAATCTACACATCCAATGCAATCCCTATCAAAATACCATCAACATTTTTCTCAGAGCTGGAACAAACAATCCTAAAATTTGTATGGAACCAGAAAAGACTCTAAATAGAAGAATGTCGGAGAAAGACAACTATCATATGATCTCCCTGATATGAGGACATGGAGAAGCAACATGGGGGGGGAGGGGGATAGGAGAAGAATAAATGAAACAAGATGGGATTGGGAGGGAGACAAACCATAAATGACTCTTAATCTCACAAAACAAACTGGGGGTTGCTGGGGGGAGGTGGGATTGGGAGAGGGGGAGCGGGCTATGGACATTGGGGAGGGGAGGCGAACCATAAGAGACTATGGACTCTGAAAAACAACCTGAGGGTTTTGAAGGGTCAGGGGTGGGAGGTTGGGGGAACAGGTGGTGGGTGATGGGGAGGGCACGTTTTGCATGGAGCACTGGGTGTTGTGCAAAAAGAATGAATACTGTTACGCTGAAAAAATTAATAAAAGGGGGAAAAAAAAAAAAAAATAATAATAAAAAAAAAAAAAAAAAAGAAAACTAAAGCTGGTGGCATCAGAATTCCAGATTTCAAGATATTTTGCAAAGCAGTAATCATCAAGACAGTATGAGACTGGCACAAAAACAGACACATAGATCAATAGAACAGAACAGAGAACCCAGAAATAGACCCTCAACTCTATGGCCAACTAATCTTCAACAAAGCAGGAAAGAATATCCAGTGAAAAAAAGACAGTCTCTTCAACAAATTGTGTTGGGAAAATTGGACAGCCACATGCAGAAGAATTAAACTAGACCACTTTCTTACACCATACACAAAAATATACTGAAAATGGATGAAAAATCTTAATATGAGACTGGAGTCCATCAAAATAATAGGAGAGAATGCAGGGAGCAACCTCTTTGACCTCAGCTGCAGCAATTTTTTGCTAGACATGTATCCAAAAGCAAAAATGAACAATTGGGGCTTCATCAAGATAAAAAGTTTTGCACAGCAAAGGAAACAATCAACAAAACTAAAAGGCAACCTACAGAATGGGGAGGAGATATTTGCAAATGTCTTATCAGATAAAGGGCTGGAATCCAAAATCAACGAGAACTTCTCAAATTCAACACCCAAAACCCAAAAAAATCCAGTCAAGAAATGGGCAGAAGACATGAACAGACATTTCTCCAAAGAAGACATACAAATGCATTCATCTATTGATGGACATCTAGGTTCTGTCCATAGTTTGGCTATTGTGGACATTGCTGCTATAAACATTCGGGTGCACATGCCCCTTTGGAGCACCACATTTGTATCTTTAGGGTATATACCCAGTAGTGCAATTGCTGGGCCATAGGGTAGCTCTATTTTCAGTTTTTTGAGGAACCTCCACATTGTTTTCCAGAGTGGATGCACTAGCTTGCATTCCCACCAACAGTGTAGGAGGGTTCCCCTTTCTCCGCATCCTCATCAGCATCTGTCATTTTCTGACTTGTTAATTTTAGTCATTCTGACTGGTGTGAGGTGGTATCTCATTGTGGTTTTGATTTGTATTTCCCTGATGCCAAGTGATGTGGAGCATTTTTTCATGTGTCTGTTGGCCATCTGGATGTCTTCTTTGCAGAAATGTCTGTTCATGTCCTCTTCCCATTTCTTGATTGGATTATTTGTTCTTTGGGTGTTGAGTTTGATATGTTCTTTATAGATTTTGGATACTAGCCCTTTATCTGATATGTCATTTGCAAATATCTTCTCCCATTCTGTCAGTTGTCTTTTGTTTTTTTTTTTTTAACTGTTTCCTTTGCTGTGCAAAAGCTTTTGATCTTGATGAAATCCCAATAGTTCATTTTTGCCCTTGCTTCTGTTGCCTTTGGCAATGTTCCTAGGAAGAAGTTTCTGTGGCTGAGGTCAAAGAGGTTGCTGCCTGTGTTCTCCTCAAGGATTTTGATGGATTCCTTTCTCACATTAATGTCCTTCATCCATTTTGCGTCTGTTTTCGTGTGTGGTGTAAGGAAATGGTCCAATTTCATTTTTCTGCATGTGGCTGTCCAATTTTCCCAGCACCATTTGTTGAAGAGGCTGTCTTTTTTCCATTGGACATTGCTTCCTGCTTTGTCAAAGATTAGTTGACCATAGAGTTGAGGGTCTATTTCTGGGCTCTCTGTTCTGTTCCATTGATCTCTGTGTCTATTTTTGTGCCAGTACCATACTGTCTGGATAAAGAAGAAGTGGTATATATACAATGGAATACTATGCAGCCATCAAAAGAAATGAAATCTTGCCATGCGATGACGTGGATGGAACTAGGGGGTATTATGCTTAGTGAAAGAAGTCAATCGGAGGAAGACAACTATCATATGATCTCCCTGATATGAGGAAGTAGAGATGCCACATGTGGGGTTTGGGGGGTAGGAAAAAAAATGAAAGAAGATGGGATTGGGAGGGAGACAAACCATAAAAGACCCAATCTCGGAGAACAGGCTGAGGGTTGCTGGGAGGAGGGGCGTCGGGAGAGGGTGGTGTGGATATGGACATTGGGGAGTGTATGTGCTATGGTGAGTGCTGTGAAATGTGTAAACCTGGTGATTCACAGACCTGTACTCCTGGGGATAAAAATACATTGTATGTTTATAAAAAAATTTTTAAATTAATTTAAAAAAAGACATACAAATGGACAACAGATGCATGAAAAATGCTCAACATTACTCAGCATCAGATGAATGGATGAAGAAGATGTTGTGCATATATACATATACAATGAAATATTACTCAGCCATCAAAAAGAATGAAATTGTGTCATTTTCAATAGAATGGGTGGAACTAGAGGGTATTATGCTAAACAAAATAAGTCAGTCATAGAAGGACAAATATGATTGCACTCATGTGTGGAATTTAAGAAACAAAACAGGGCTCCTGGGTGGCTTAGTCAGTTAGGCATCAGCCTTCAGCTCAGGTCATGATCCTGGAATACCAGAATTGAGCCCTGCAACAGGCTCCCCACTCAGTGGCGAGTCTTCTTCTCCCTCTGACCCTCCCCACTATAGTGTGCTCTCTCTCTCTCTCTCATAAATAAATAAAATCTTTTTAAGAAAATAAACAAAACACAATCATAGGGGAAGAGAAAGAAAAATAAAATAATAAAAGCAGAGAAGGAGACAAACTGTAAGAGACTCTTAACTATGAGAAACAAACTGAGGATTGCTGGAGGGGAGGTCGGTGGGGGAAAGGAATAGTTGAGTGATGAACATTAAGGAAGGCACTTGATGTAATGAGCACTGGGTGTTATATGCAACTGATGAATCACTAAATTCCTCCTCTAAAACTAATGAAAAAATTAAAATCTCTATTTTATGAAAAAAGACAATAAAAAACAATAGATTTTGTACTTTGACCTAAGCCAAGCCCTTGAGACCAACATGGTGATGTATGAGGTATTATTTTTTAAATGGTCACTTTCTGTCTCAAATCACTGACACTGTTCTGCTGTGTAAGGGCTAGAAATGCTTTGGTTTACTTTTCACTTCTGACATCAGGAGGAAAATGCACAGGTTGATGTTTCTCCTCATTGTCCATAACAAGCATTTGCTAACCCTACTACTGTGGCAAGACTTCTAAGAAAGACCAGTACATAAGCCCCCATGGACCTGGGAGCCCAAATCAGGGACACAACCACTGTAGGTCAGAAAGCTTGGAAGTATGGATTTCTTGTCTCAGTTTTTCCACCTTAGGCCCTGAGTTTTACTGCTTCATTTGGACCATGAGGAGAATCCAGTTCCATCTCACACCGAAACTAAAAATTGAAAAAGTAAGTAGCCTTGTGAAAGACTGAATTAGCCCCAGATTAACTGGTTGCATAATCTTGATGACAATCTAAAACTTTGGCCAAATCTCTAAGCAGACTGCAAATCTTCTGGATTCTCAGGAAAATCTAGTGAACATTTTTATGGTGTTTTTCTTTTTGTCTTTTCTCAGGTTTAAGAAAAGCTTAAGGAAATCTCAAGGAGAGGACTTGGGGCAAAAAGAGAGTAAGAGTATAATACCTCCAACTTGGGAAATAATTATAAAATTGTTTGGGAAGTTTGTTGAGAACTTCACTGAGTTTTCAAAGATAGTTCTCAATCTTTTTTTTAAAGATTTTATTTGTTTATTTGACAGAGGGAGAGAGATCACAAGTAGGCAGAGAGGCAGGCAGAGAGAGAGGGGGAAGCAGGATCCCTGCCAAGCAGAGAGCCCGATGCGGGGCTTGATCCCAAGACCCTGGGATCATGACCTGAGCTGAAGGAAGAGGCTTAACCCACTGAGTCATCCATATGCCCCCAGTTCTCAATCTTTTTGAGTATCCACTCATCAGACCCTGAAGAAGGCCCCCCAAATCAGAAGGTTCTTCCTCTTTAATAGAGAAATGTATGATCTACAATAAAGACCTGTACTCATTTACTCATTCATGTATTTACCAAATGAATATACATTAACTACCTTCCATGTGTCAGTCTTCAATATAGAGCACACCAAAGAGAAGAGTGATGTAAGTGCTCTTGTCTTTGTGGAATTTACAGTCAAACAGGGGAGACAGTCATTATGTAGAACCTCAAAAATGAATAAATATTTAAATTGTACTGTAATACTATGAAGGAAAATTATGGCCCACACTGTGAGCACAATCCAACAGGAGATAAAGGTAGGTTGGAAGACTAATTTAATCAGATGTGTCCAGGAAGAGACATCTAAGAAAGTGACATTTACGTTGAGACAAAAAATTAAGTAGGGGTTTACCAGGTAAAGATTTGGGAAAAGAACATCCCAGGAAATAATATACTAATATAAAGACAGAGGGAAAGAATCTGGGTATCCCCAAAGTTGAAAGAAAACAAGTTTGGCATAAATAGAGAACATAAGATGAGGCTGGAGAATTCAGCACGGGTCAAACCATGCAATGGCCATTTAGATTATATCAATGATTTTGCATTTGGGAGAAGAAGGTTTCAAGAATAATTGAATTCTGGTATGTTCCACTGGTGATCCTTGTTACTGAGTTGTAGAGTGCTGGAAGAAGACTGTTTGGAGAGGAGGGGAGATAGTGAGTTTGATTTTGGATAATATAACTTTAAATGCATGTCAAGTAGGTGATGGATATATTATTCTGAAGTTCAGAAGAGAAATCTAGAAATATAGAGCTATAGTTGTTGGCATACACATGGTTATTAAAGATATGGGGGATGGTTGAGTTCATCTGGAGGAGAAAGTACAGAGTGAGAAAATGAGAGGATTTAGGGTAAAAGATAGGTCCAATATTTTAATACTGAGTAGAGGTAAGAGGGCCAAAGAGGCAGGAGGAGAACCAGGAGAATGCTGTTCCAGGAACTAAAGAAAGATCAGGTTTTCAAGAACATAATAAAAACTGTATAGTATTATGCATGGAAATAAAGAATATGAGAACCATCGAGTGACCCTTGCATTTAGCATCAAGGTCATTGATAACCTTGGTGACAGTTTAGTGACAAAATTGTAGCACTAATCTGTTTGTTTGTTTTTTTCCATTTTATTTATTTTTTCAGCGTAACAGTATTCATTCTTTTTGCACAACACCCAGTGCTCCATGCAAAACGTGCCCTCCCCATTACCCACCACCTGTTCCCCCAACCTCCCACCCCTGACCCTTCAAAACCCTCAGGTTGCCCCAACCTCCCACCCCTGACCCTTCAAAACCCTCAGGTTGTTTTTCAGAGTCCATAGTCTCTTATGGTTCGCCTCCCCTCCCAAGTGTCCATAGCCCGCTCCCCCTCTCCCAATCCCACCTCCCCCTAGCAACCTCCAGTTTGTTTTGTGAGATTAAGAGTCATTTATGGTTTGTCTCCCTCCCAATCCCATCTTGTTTCATTTATTCTTCTCCTATCCCCCTACCCCCCCATGTTGCTTCTCCATGTCCTCATATCAGGGAGATCATATGATAGTTGTCTTTCTCCCATTGACTTATTTCACTAAGCATGATACCCTCTAGTTCCATCCACGTCGTCGCAAATGGCAAGATTTCATTTCTTTTGATGGCTGCATAGTATTCCATTGTGTATATATACCACTTCTTCTTTATCCATTCATCTGTTGATGGACATCTAGGTTCTTTCCATAGTTTGGCTATTGTAGACATTGCTGCTATAAACATTCGGGTACACGTGCCCCTTCGGATCACTATGTTTGTATCTTTAGGGTAAATACCCAGTAGTGCAATTGCTGGGTCATAGGGTAGTTCTATTTTCAACATTTTGAGGAACCTCCATGCTGTTTTCCAGAGTGGTTGCACCAGCTTGCATTCCCACCAACAGTGGAGGAGGGTTCCCCTTTCTCCACATCCTCTCCAGCATCTGTCATTTCCTGACTTGTTAATTTTAGCCATTCTGACTGGTGTGAGGTGATATTTCATTGTGGTTTTGATTTGTATTTCCCTGATGCTGAGTGACGTGGAGCACTTTTTCATGTGTCTGTTGGCCATCTGGATGTCTTCTTTGCAGAAATGTCTGTTCATGTCCTCTGCCCAGCACTAATCTGTTTGTATTGAGTTGAGAGTGAATAGGAAGTGGGACAATGGAAAAAGTGAGACTAGAGAATCCTTTCAGAAGTGTGGTTGTAAAGGAGAGAAATGTGTGGTAGCCAGAGGAATGTGTGGGATCTGGGAAAATTTTAAATGGAAGAAACTTATGACTTCTGATGGAAAAGTATCATGTATCAATTCCATTTTTCAGGATCTAGGACCAGCAATAGTCAAGGTCAGGTCATAGATAGTTTGGGCTCACTGCCAACAAAAGCTGATTCCCTTGGGCTGTCCTGATCAGACCCAAGTACACTGCTCTCTTTAGTTTCTCTGATGTCCCCTTTAAAAAGAGGGTTTTTTTTTTTTTTAATAAACATATAATGTATTTTTATCCCCAGGGGTACAGGTCTGTGAATCGCCAGGTTTACACACTTCACAGCACTCACGATAGCACTTACCCTCCCCAATGTCCATAGCCCCCTTCCCCTCTCCCAATCCCACCTCCCCCCAGCAACCCCCAGTTTGTTTTGTGAGATTAAGAGTCATTTATGGTTTGTCTCCCTCCCGATCCCATCTTGTTTCATTTATTCTTCTCCTATCCCCCTAACCCCCCATGTTGCTTCTCCATGTCCTCATATCAGGGAGATCATATGATAGTTGTCTTTCTCCGATTGACTTATTTCACTAAGCATGTTTATTAAAAAAAAAATTTGGAAGGGGAGGCGAACCATAAGAGACTATGGACTCTGAAAAACAACCTGAGGGTTTTGAAGGGTCAGGGGTGGGAGGTTGGGGGAACAGGTGGTGGGTAATGGGGAGGGCACGTTTTGCATGGAGCACTGGGTGTTGTGCAAAAAGAAGGAATACTGTTACGCTGAAAAAATAAATAAAATGGGGAAAAAAAAGAGGGTTTTTTTTCTATAACATTTACAGGCTAAGGCTCTGATTTTCACTTGGATGTTATCTTGAAGCTGTGTTTAGTTTTGCTCAACATTGTTCATACCCTACCTGAGTAACTTTTCTATTTTTTTAAAAAGACTTTTTAATTTAATTTAATTTTATTTATTTGACACAGAGAGAATGAGCGAGAGTGAAAGACAGATCAAGCACAAGCAGGGGGAATGGCAGGCAGGGGAGAAACAGGCTCCCTGCTGAGCAAGGAGACCAATGTGGAGTTCTATGGGTTTGATCCCAGGACCCTGGGATCATGACCTGAGCTGAAGACAGATGCTTAACTGACTGAGCCATCAAGGCAACCCTGAGTAACTTTTCTAAAACACACATCTAATCATGTTGCTGTCCTGCTTAACATATTTCAACTATTCCCCATGAACTTTAAGATAAAGTTCCAGACCCCTCAGAATGACAAGCAAGGCCTTTTTTTTTTCATTTGAGTAAAATTGACACAGGATGTTACATTAGTTTCAGGTGTATAGCATAGTAATTCAACAAGTTTATACATTATTTTATGCTCACCAAAATATAACTACCATCTGTCATCCTACAATGCTATTACAATATCCTTGACTAGATTCCCTCTGCTGTGCCTTTCATTCTTATGACTCATTCATTCCATAACTGGAAGAAGCAAGGCCTTTTCTGATTTGACCCTGTATAACTATTTTTCAAGTCTCATCTATATTCACATGCACATTTGTATCCTACACTCCATTTAAACCCAACTACTAACAGTTCTTTGAACTAGCTTTGAACCCCCTCTGCCTTTTCTCATATTGTTTACCTTACCTAGCTAGAATGCTTTCAGATGAGGAGCTCAACAAAAAGTTATTAAATAAATGTAAGTGTATGGATGAATGAATGCATGTATGCATTTACTTCAGTTTCATTGGCCATTTTTGGGCTATATGGCTGTACATGGTAATGAGTGAGGTATTTATGTGGAGTAGTTGGAGGATACTTATGTGATAAGATTTTGGGAAATCATTGAGATCCTCATTGCATTAAACCATCACTCCTTTTAGCATATCCCTGGACCTTATACCATCAGAGTTTTATTTCCCTGAAGAAGGTCTGGATGTTACTGGAAGTCCCTGAAGGAGTGAGGAGTGCTAAAAAGGGAAAAGGGGGCCAGACAGAGAAATTGGAAGTGGGAGGTAGCTGTTGGGAAATAGCTAACAGTACCACTTTGCCCAGAAGTGATGTTGTGATGGCACTGAAGCAAAAACAAGCCAATCTGAGATATAACCAAGTGCAAGGAAAAATTGATTTAGAGCCTAAAACATACTTGAAGCAATTTTATTCATCGTGTTGTTGAACTAAAAAGCATATCAAATTCACTTATACTACCCATTCCAGATGCCCAAGGTAGAGAACTCAGTGGAATGCAGTGGGAATTCAGGTCATTTCCAGAGATAGATCATTTCCAATAAAGCCTTTGAGTTAGAGAAAGATGGGGTAGGTAAGCTAAGATCCCCTAGCAGAGCCAAATCAATGAGAAAAATTGCCTTCCAAATTCCAGGATTTTCACAGTCCCTGTGGAGGGATAGGAAAGGCCTTGGTTATGGATATCACAAACATGCTAAATAGGTCAAGATATCTCATCTGGCAACTTCAAACTTACCCATAAGAAGATCAAGCCCACCCAATCTTCTGGGCTTTTCTGGGATGGCTAGGATTGGTGTTTCTGGGAGTTCAATATCTCAGTACAAAAGATTTCTACTCTTCATGAGGTCCTGGACTACAACAGGAAGTAGGAAGTAAGAAAATCACACTCCATTGTATTTTCCCTTTATATTAGGCTTTCGGTCAACTATCAAGCAAAACTTTCTTCCATAGGTCAATTTTATTAACACTTTGAAGAAACAGGAAATTGGAGAATTGGATAGGAGACAAAGCTAGGGAAAACATAGGATCAATGAGCAATATGGGCTTGCTTAAAAGTGCCATAGAAGTTATCAAAGCATAGTAGAAGGAACACAAGACTTAGACTCACTGTTCAAATTCCACTTTGCCAGTTTATTAGGTGTGTGACTTTGGAAAAGTCCCTCATTGAGCCTCAATTTCCCCACCTATAAAATGAAGTTAGTTGTGCCAACATCATCTATATGTGGATTGAATGCCTAGAACCTAAGAAGTAGTCAATCAATGCTAATTAATTTCCCCTATTTGTGGGAAACACCTGAATGGTAGATGGATCTTGTTTTAAGAGACAAGGATTTTGAAATCCCAGGGTCTGAGTTGAGCAGAAAGAGCCTAGCTAAGTGCTCAGATCCTATAGATGGGGTATGTAGAGGGGAGGGTCATTGGATGGAGGAGATTCAACTATAGCTGGGGATTATCTGAGTACTTTCTATATAAGTAAGCTGAGTTTGAGGGTAATTGAAGAGGGATGGTGACACCATAAAATCTGGACATTTTACCCTGTCTGGCTCAGCTTTACTTGTGTTGTCTTACATAAGCCACTCTGTTTCCCCAATTCTAATCACTTTCTCTTCTCTCCTACCCTGATTCCTACCATCAAATAAAGATGTAATACAGGGTAATTACTATTTAAAAACTATGAAGCTGTGGATGCTTTGTGGAAAAAATTAAAGGAGGATAAAAATTGAGATAGAGTGGGAGAGAGGGCAGGGGTAGGCAGGTGTCATCATCAGCAAAAGGAGGATGTCTAGAAAGATGTTCTTAAGATGTTTTGCACCAG
This sequence comes from Meles meles, assembly GCF_922984935.1. NCBI lineage: Eukaryota > Metazoa > Chordata > Mammalia > Carnivora > Mustelidae > Meles > Meles meles. The sequence continues at coordinate 44,734,476 of NC_060087.1, read as the reverse complement.
AAGGGGTAACTTGTGGAATTTAAGACCAAGATTTATAATTATCTCTTTGTCAAGAGTAGAACTGGGTTTGGAGAGCCTTGCTTGCATCACCTAATACAAAGGTTGAGAACATGAAATTATATTGTATAACATGGACATTTTTACAGGATTGATCATGGTTTTGTGGTATGAATAGAGCTGGGGAGGACTAGAAAATAATATTTGCCATATTATCATTTGGGTGATTTTTTATATTAATCACTTGTGTAAGGAATTCTACAAGTAGCCATATTAAACATGCTAGTCTCTCAACCTTTCTATTCCCTGAAGATATAGTTCTATTTATTTCCCTCCTTTCACCATTAAATGGCTTCATAATTCATAACTGTACACTGACTTCTACTCCTGCTATTCAACCTATACTATTATCTAAGATGTTTCAACAGCCTCTGTGTCGTCTAAATATCTGTTCTCCTCTTTTGTGATTTTCTAACATTGTTGATTTCTTCCTCTTTGAAACTTTCCTCCCCTTGGCTTTCATGTGCCAGCACATGTCAGGTTCTCTTATTACCTTTCTGACAGCACTTTCTTTGCCTTTTAAGGCTCCATTTTTCCTCTGGCCCACTCAGAGCAGGTTTTCATCATGATTCTTTTTTCTCTTTCTGCAGACTCTTTCACCACATTTCTACAACATTAACTATACTCTCTGAGTGATTTTGTTCTCCTCATCTCAATCTCAGGCTCTAGTTAGTATTTCTAATTACTATCTGGACATCTCTACCTGGATTTCCTACTGTCACCTGTTAATCTTATCCTAACAACACATATCTGCTTTCCCGAGCCAGTTCTCCATCATGTACTTCTATTATTGCCACTACCACTTTCTCTGCCAAAAAAACAAGTCATTTTTGACTTGTCTTTCTCCTTCAGCCTTCATATTTGGTCCCCATATCCTATTAATTCTACCTTTCAGAAGCGCCTTAAATGTGTTCTGTCTTTGCCATTCCCACTGACATCACACTAAGTCTGGTCCTCATTACCTCTCTGCTGAACAATTACAATAACCTCTTTATACATTTCATTATTGCTACAACAGTTTGTTTCTTCAACAAACATATATGGAGTCAATTAACAGCATGCCGGGCACTGGGTATTCAACAATGTATCTGATTTCAAGGAACATGCAGTCCAGTAGGAAAAACAGACAACTAAAAAGGAAATAACCTTAACAGAGATAAGTGTCAAAATAGATTTAAATACAGGAAACTGTGGGACACAGAAGGGTAACCTCTAACTGAGAATGTAGGGTTAAAGAAAGCCTCACAGAGAAAATGGACTAATAAGCATAGGAGTTTATCTAGCACGAGAATTAATACAATATCCCAAGCAGAGGGATAAGCATGTGCAAACGCATGGGAAAAAGAGAGTACACTTTTGGGAAATGCAAGTTATTAAAAATGAGTAAGTAAAGTGCAGCAAGATAGGTGGGGTAGGAGGCTACATTAATCGACAGGGGTTAGATTATGAGAAGTCTGATATCCCAGGTCAGGAGTTTAAAGAGCTTGGCAAACTATGAAAAATATTTTAACCAAGAGAGGAAATGTAACTGATTTGTACTTGAAGAAGTTTGCCTTGGCAGTAGCGTGGAGACAGAATTAGAAAAGGCAATTCCAATGAAAATCCTAATAATAAATTTGAGAGTCCAAAATATACACTTGGAAAAGTAAATGGCAAAATAATTAAGACAACTATACAAAAGGCCAATTAATGGGTGTCAAGGAAGGCAGGCACTGGTAAAATAACTCCATGGTTAAACCCTTTGTGACGGTTAACTTTGTGTCAATTTGGCAGGCCCGTGAGGTGCTTAGAAATTCGGTCAAATATTTTTCTGGGTATGTTTGTGGGGATAATCCTAGATAAGATTAAGATTTGAATTGGTAGGCTGAGTAAAGCAAATTGCCATCTCTAATGTGGGTGGGCCCTATCAAATTCACCAATTGACTGAAGGCCTGACCCTCCTGTGAAAAAGAAGCTCCTCCTGCCTGACATGGGTCTTTCCCTGCTTTTGGATTTGCACTGAAAAATCAACTCCTTTGGGGTCTTGAACCTGCTGGCTCTCAGACTGGAATTTATACCATTAGTTACCCTGTTTCTCAAGCCTTCAGGCTAGGATTGGAACTACATTGTCAGCTCTCCTGGGTCTCAGCTTGCCTACTACAGATCTTGGGACTTCTTAAGTGAGCTAATTCCTTATAATGGGATATATATATCTTCTGTTGGTTCTGCTTCTCTGGAGAACCCCCTCATTAATATTGATTTTGGTACTTAGAAGGAAGGTACTGATGCAACAAATACCTGAAAATATGGAGGTGGCTTTGGAATTAAGTAATGGATAAAAACTGGAAGAGTTTTGAGTTACATATAGAAATTTTCACATTGAAGGCAAGTCTGGTGAGATCTCAGACAGAAATGAAGAACAGGTTATTATTGGAAACAGGAGGGAAGGTGATCCTTGTTAGAAAGTGGCAGTGAACTTGGCTGAATTGTGTTCTACAGTTTTGTGGAAGGTAGAACTTGAGAGTGATAAAATTGGTTATTAGCAGAGAAGATTTCTAAGCAAAGTATTGGAGATGCAGATTTGGTCATCCTTACTTTTTAATAGTAATATGTGAGAGGAGAGAGATGAATTAAGAAGGAATTATTAGCAAAAAGGAACCAGAACTTGGAGAAATCTCCAAGTGGAGGGTTCTTAAGCTATCTCATTCTCAGTATTCTATATTCTCAGTATATTCTATTTATTCTATTTTTAAAAATCAGGAAGCTTGTCCTGAAGAGAACACTAAGGGTGTGGCTGAACTATCATCTGATAAGGAGTTCATGGGTGTGACTCATAAACTGATTAGCCAGCTCAGTTGAAGCTAGAAATAGAGATGGCATTACACCAACAGAAATACTGACAGCTGTGACTAAAAAGGACAGAAAAAAAAAACAAGACAAAATGAAGGAAGGCTATCATACTTGTTAAATTCCATAGGACTGGGCTTTAGAGCTCTTTGATTATGAACATGCACTATTCTTCAAGAAAAGGGAAGAATGACCCCTTGGGGCTTCCAGGTCACTCAGTCGCTTAAGCACCCAACTCTTGATTTAGGCTCAAGTCCTGATCTCAGGGTTGTGAGATTGAGTTCTGGTAGGGCTCCGTGCTCAGTGCAGAGTCTGCTTGGGATTCTCTGTCTCCCTCTCCTTCTGTACTCCCCCCCCAATACATAAATTAATTAAATCTTTTTAAAAAGAACGTGTAATTCAGAGATGATCAGGTCTGTTTCCTTGTTTTCAAAGACTGGGACTGTCCTTCAGTTATTTGACAAGCCAGATGGCCTTTGACTACAACTGTGAGGGACAGAGCTGCCTAGGGTCTTGGGTGGTGGACTACCATCCCTGTGTATCTGGAGGATGGATCATTCAACCAAAGAGAATTATAAACAGAATCAGACCTATAAATACAGAGAATAAACTGATGATTACTTATTTCACTAAGCATGATACGCTCTAGTTCCATCCACGTCGTCGCAAATGGCAAGATTTCATTTCTTTTGATGGCTGCATAGTATTCCATTGTGTATCTATACCACATCTTCTTTATCCATTCATCTGTTGATGGACATCTAGGTTCTTTCCATAGTCTGGCTATTGTAGACATTGCTGCTATAAACATTCGGGTACACGTGCCCCTTCGGATCACTATGTTTGTATCTTTAGGGTAAATACCCAGTAGTGCAATTGCTGGGTCATAGGGTAGTTCTATTTTCAACATTTTGAGGAACCTTCATGCTGTTTTCCAGAGTGGTTGCACCAGCTTGCATTCCCACCAACAGTGGAGGAGGGTTCCCCTTTCTCCACATCCTCTCCAGCATCTGTCAATCGGAGAAAGACAACTATCATATGATCTCCCTGATATGAGGACATGGAGAAGCAACATGGGGGGGTAGGGGGATAGGAGAAGAATAAATGAAACAAGATGGGATTGGGAGGGAGACAAACCATAAATGACTCTTAATCTCACAAAACAAACTGGGGGTTGCTGGGGGGAGGTGGGATTGGGAGAGGGGGAGCGGGCTATGGACATTGGGGAGGGGAGGCGAACCATAAGAGACTATGGACTCTGAAAAAGAACCTGAGGGTTTTGAAGGGTCAGGGGTGGGAGGTTGGGGGAACAGGTGGTGGGTAATGGGGAGGGCACGTTTTGCATGGAGCACTGGGTGTTGTGCAAAAAGAATGAATACTGTTACGCTGAAAAAATAAATAAAATGGAAAAAATAAATAAATAAATAAATAAACTAACTAAGAAGGAAAAAAAAAAAAAAAACTGATGATTACCAGAAGGGGGTGGGGGAATGGGTAAAATGGATAAAGAGGAGTGGAAGGTACAGGCTTCCAGTTATAGAATGAATAAGTCATGCGGATATAAGGTACAGAATAGAAAATGTGGTCAATGATATTGTAATGGTGTTGTATGGTGACAGATGGTAACTGCGCTTATGGGGAGCATAGCATGAGATATAGAGGTATTGAATCACTGTTACATATCTGAAACTAATGTAACATCGTGTATCAACCATATTCACATAAAAAAGAAAAAAATCACATTTTAACATATAATGGAATTTACCTTGCTAGGTCTTGGGCTTGTTTGAGACCCTTTGCTTCTTCCTTCATTCCTATTTTTTTTTTCTTTTCAATTGGGAATGCCTATTTTATGCCTATCCTACATTTCAGAAGCACACAACCTGGTCTGATTTCACAGGTTCTCAACTGGGGAGGAATTTTGCCTCAGGATGAATCATACCTTGGGATTTATCGACACCTGATTTAGATAATATTTAGATAAGACTTGGGACTTAGACTTTAGAATAATGCTGAAATGAGGGCTGTTATGATGGAATTAATGTATTTTGCATGCAATAAGGACATGAATTTTGGGGGAGAGGAATAAAATGTTATGGGCTGAATTTTGTCCCCCTAAAATTCATATTGTGAAAGCCCTAGTTCATCATGTGATTGAAATGGAGATAGGATTTTTAAAGAAATGATTAAGGCTAAACGAGGGCATAAATGTGGAGCCCTGATCTGACAGAACTGGTGTTCTTAAAAAAGAGGAAGAATCACCAGAGATTTCTCTCTTTGTCTACTACATGAGAGCACAGCAAGAAAGCAGCTCTCTGCAAGTTAGGAGAGCTCTCACCAGAAGCTAAATTCTGCCAGAACCTTGACCTTTACACTTCCAGGGTCCAGAACTGTGAGAAAATAAATTTATTTTGCTTAAGTCACCCTGTCTGTGGTATTTTGTCATTGCAGAATGAGAAGACTAAGACACCCCAGACTCTGATTGCTGCATTGCTTGAGTTCAATTTCCAGCTTTACCACTTATTGACAGGGTGAACTTGAATAACTGACTTCTCATTCCTGTGCCTCAGTTTCCTCACCTTTAACATATAGTGTCATGTTTCTGTACAGTTTTCATAATTATCACTTTAAATTTGCAAAACCTTTACCATGTTGTTATGTTTTAGGTGTTTCTGTGGTCTTACTATTATAAAAATATTTTATATGTAGCTTTTCTTTCTCTTGAATTATCCTCTTAGGTTTGACTCTCAGGAATGGAATTACTAGGTCAAAGAATATAACTATTTTAGGAATCTAAATTGGCAGGGAAGAAGTAAAACTGTCACTATGTATGATATTATATATAGAAAACCCTAAAGATTTCATTAAAAAATTATTAGAACTGATAAACGAATTCAGCAAAATTATAGAATGCAAAATTAATATACAGAAATCTGTTGTATTTCTATAGACCAATAATAAAGTAGCAAAAAAAGAAATTAGAAAAACAATTTCATTTATAATTGCACCACAAATTATAAAATATCTAGGAATAAACTTAACCAAGGCAATATTCTTGGTTAAGAATATATTCCAACCTATATTCCAAAAACAATGAAGCACTAATGAAAGAAATTGAAGATGACACAAATGGAAATATATTCCATGCTCATGTACTGAAAGAACAAATATTGTTAAAATTCCCAGGTAGCCTAAAGCAACCTACATATTTAATGTAATCCCTGTCAAAATACCAATAGCATTTTTATAGAACTAGAACAAATAATACTAAAATTTGTATGTAACCAAAATAAGCCCCAAATAGCCAAAGCAATCTTGATAAAGAGGAACAAAGCTGGAAGTATCACAATTCCAGATTTCAAAATATACTACCAAGCTGTATTAATCAAAACAAAAAGGTACCCAAACAAAAACAAAGACATAGATCAATAGGACAGAATAAAGATCTCAGAAATAAACCCACGCTTATATGGTCAATTAATCTACAAAAAAGGAGGCAAGAATTTACAATGGGGAAAAACAGTTTCTTCAACAAATGGTGCTGAGAAAACTGGACAGTTACATGCAAAAGAATGATACTGGCCCACTTTCTTACACCATACACAAAAATAAACTCAAAATGGATTAAAACCTAAATGTGAGACCTGAAATTATAAAATTAGAAGAGCAATTGCTAGGTTGTAGGTTAGTTATATTTTTAACTTCTTGAGGAAACTCCATACTATTTTCCAGAGTGGCTGCACCAGTTTGCATTCACACTAACAGTGTAAGAGGGTTCCCCTCTCTGCATATCCTCACCTACATCTGCTGTTTACTGAGTTGTTAATTTTAGCCAGTCTGACTGTGTGATGTGGTATCTCACTGTAGTTTTCATTTGCATTTCCCTGATGCTGAGGGATGCTGAGCCTCTTTCCCTGTCTGTTAGCCATCTGGATGTCTTCTTTGGAAAAATGTCTTCTGTCTTTTTCTTAATTGTACTATTTGGTTCTTAGGTGTTGAGTTTGATAAGTTCTTTATAGATTTTGGATACTAACCCTTTATTAGATATGTCATTTGCAAATATCTTCTCCCATTCTGTAGGTTGCCTTTTAGTTTTGTTGATTGTTTTCTTTGATGTGCAGAAGCTTTTTATCTTGATAAAGTTCCGATAGTTCATTTTTGCTTTCGTTTCCCTTGCCTCTAGACATGCGTCTAGTGAGAAGTTGCTATGGCTGAGGTCAAAGAAGTTGCTGCCTGTGTTCTTCTCTAGGATTTTAATAGTTTCCTGTCTCACATTTAGGTCTTTAATTCATTTTGAATTTATTTTTGTGTACAGTGTAAGAAAGTGGTCCAGTTTCATTCTTTTGCATGTTGCTCTCCAGTATTCCCAACACCATTTTTTGAAGAGACTTTTCCCCCATTGATATTCTCTTCTGTTTTGTCCAAGATTAGTTGACCATATAGTTGTGGGTCCATTTCAGGGCTTTCTATTCTGTTCCATCGATCTATGTGTCTGTTTTAGTGCCAGTCCCATACTATCTTGATGGCTATAGTTTGTAATATAGCTTGAAGTCCAGAATTCTTATGCCTCCAGCTTTGCTTTTATTTTTCAGGATTGCTTTGGCTGTTCATGCATGATCTTTTGTGGTTCCATACAGATTTTAGGATTGTTTATTCTAGCTCTTGAAAAATGCTGGTGATAGGGATTGCATTAAATGTGTAGATTGCTTTGGGTAGTATAGACATTTGAACAATGTTTGTTCTAACCCATGAACATGGGATGTTTTTCCATTTCTTTGTATCCCCTTCAATTTCTTTCACAAGTGTGCTAAATATTTTAGCATACAGATCTTCTACCTCTTTGGTTAGGTTTATTTCTAGGTATCTTATGGTTTTTGGTGCAATTGCAAATGGGACTGATTCCTTGATTTCTCTTACTGCTGCTTCATTATTGGTGTGTATAAATGCAAGAACTTTCTGTACATTGAATTTGTATCCTGCAACTTTACTGAATTCATGTATTAGTGCTGGCAATTATTTGGTAGACTTTCAGGTTTTCTACATAGAGTATCATGTCTTCTGGGAAGACCAAAAGTTAGGCCTCTTCTTTGCTAATTTGGATGCCTTTTATTTCTTTTGTTGTGTGATTGCTGAGGCTAGGACATCCAGCACTATGAGAAATAATAGTGGTGAGAGTGGAAATCCCTGTCCTTTTCCTGAAAAACTCTCAGTTTTTCCCCATCAAGGATGGTATTTGCTGTGGGTCTTTCATATATGCCCTCTATGATGTTGAGGTATATTCCTTCTATCCCTATGCTACTGAAGGTTTTTTTTTTATTTTCAGCATAACAGTACTCATTGTTTTTGCACCACACCCAGTGCTCCATGCAATACGTGCCCTCTCTATTACCCTCCACCTGGTTCCCTAACCTCCCACGCCCGCCCCTTCAAAACCCTCAGGTTGTTTTTCAGAGTCCATAGTCTCTCATGGTTCATCTCCCCTTCCAATTTCCCACAACTCCCTTCTCCTCTCTGTCTCCCCATGTCCTCCATGTTCTTTGTTATGCTCCACAAATAAGTGAGACCATATGATACTTGACTCTCTCTGCTTGACTTATTTTGCTCAGCATAATCTCTTTCAGTCCCGTCCATGTTGCTACAAAAGTTGGGTATCCAAGAAAAGATGCTGCTTTGTCAAATCCTTTTCTTGCATCTGTTGAGAATATCATATCCTTTCATTAATGTGGTGTGTCACATTGATTGATTTGTAGATATTGAAACACCCCAGCAGCCCAGGAATAAATCCCCCTTGATTGTGGTGACTAATTCTTTTAATGTACTGTTGGATTCACCTTGCTAGTATCTTGTTGAGAAGTTTTGCATTCATGTTCATCAGGGATATTAGCCTATAATTCTCCTTTTTATTGTGGTCTTTGTCTGGTTTTGAAATCAGAGTAATTGGTCTCATAGAATGAAGACTTCATTGAATGGAAGGCCTTGTAGAATGGAAATTTCTTTCCAGTTCTATTTTTTGGAACACTTTGAGAAGGTTAGGTATTAACTTTTCTTTAAATGTCTCGTAGAATTCCCCTATGAAGCTATATGGACCTGAACTTTACTTTGTTGGGAGATTTTTGATTACTGCTTCAATTTCCTTGGTGGTTATGGGTCTCTTCAGGTTTTTTTTTATATTAATTAATTTTTTTTTCAGCAAAACAGTATTCATTGTTTTTGCACAACACCCAGTGCTCCAAGCAATACGTGCCCTCCCTACTACCCACCACCTGGTTCCCCCAACCTCCCACCACCACCCCTTCAAAACCCTCAGGTTGTTTTTCAGAGTCCATAGTCTTTTATGGTTTGCCCCCCCTTCCAATTTCCCTCAGCTTCCTTCTCCTCTCCATCTCCCAATGTCCTCCATGTCATTTGTTATGCTCCACAAATAAGTGAAACCATATGATACTCGATTCTCTCTGCTTGACTTATTTCACTCAGCATAATTACTTCCAGTCCCGTTCATGTTGCTACAAAAGTTGGGTATTCATCCTTTCTTTCTTTCTTTTTTATAAACATATAATGTATTTTTATCCACAGGGGTACAGGTTTGTGAATCACTAGGTTTACACACTTCACAGCACTCACAATAGCACATACCCTCCCCAATGTCCATAACCCCCTCCCCCTCTCCCAACCCCACCTCCCCCCAGCAACCCCCAGTTTATTTTGTGAGATTAAGAGTCATTTATGGTTTGTCTCCCTCCCAATCCCATCTTGTTTCATTAATTCTTCTCCTATCCCCCTAACCCCCATGTTGCATCTCCACGTCCTCATCTCAGGGAGATCATATGATAGTTGTCTTTCTCTGATTGACTTATTTCACTAAGCATGATACCCTCTAGTTCCATCCACGTCGTCACAAATGGCAAGATATCATTTCTGTTGATGGCTGCATAGTATTCCATTGTGTATATATACCACTTCTTCTTTATCCATTCATCTGTTGATGGACATCTAGGTTCTTTCCATAGTTTGGCTATTGTAGACATTGCTGCTATAAACATTCGGGTACACGTGCCCCTTCGGATCACTACGTTTGTATTGTTAGGGTAAATACCCAGTAGTGCAATTGCTGGGTCATTGGGTAGTTCTATTTTCAACATTTTGAGGAACCTCCATGTTGTTTTCCAGAGTGGTTGCACCAGCTTGCATTCCCACCAACAGTGGAGGAGGGTTCCCCTTTCTCCGCATCCTCGCCAGCATCTCTCATTTCCTGACTTGTTAATTTTAGCCATTCTGACTGGTGTGAGGTGATATCTCCTTGTGGTTTTGATTTGTATTTCCCTGATGCCAAGTGACGTGGAGCACTTTTTCATGTGTCTGTTGGCTATCTGGATGTCTTCTTTGCAGAAATGTCTGTTCATGTCTTCTTCCCATTTCTTGATTGGATTGTTTGTTCTTTGGGTGTTGACTTTGCTAAGTTCCTTATAGATTTTGGATACTAGCCCTTTATCTGATATGTCATTTGCAAATATCTTCTCCCATTCTGTCAGTTGTCTTTTGGTTTTCTGAACTGTTTCCTTTGCTGTGCAAAAGCGTTTGATCTTGATGAAATCCCAATAGTTCATTTTTACCCTTGCTTCCCTTGCCTTTGCCAATGTTTCTAGGAAGATGTTGCTGCGGCTGAGGTCGAAGAGGTTGCTGCCTGTGTTCTCCTCAAGGATTTTGATGGATTCCTTTCTCACATTGAGGTTCTTCATCCATTTTGAGTCTATTTTCGTGTGTGGTGTAAAGAAATGGTCCAATTTCATTTTTCTGCATGTGGCTGTCCAATTTTCCCAGCACCATTTATTGAAGAGGCTGTCTTTTTTCCATTGGACATTCTTTCCTGCTTTGTCAGGTTAGTTGACCATAGAGTTGAGGGTCTATTTCTGGGCTCTCTATTCTGTTCCATTGATCTATGTGTCTGTTTTTGTGCCAGTACCATGCTGTCTTGATGATGACAGCTTTGTAATAGAGCTTGAAGTCCGGAATTGTGATGCCACCAACTTTGGCTTTCTTTTTCAATATTCCTTTGGCTATTCGAGGTCTTTTCTGGTTCCATATAAATTTGAGGATTATTTGTTCCATTTCTTTGAAAAAATGGATGGGATTTTGATAGGGATTGCATTAAATGTGTAGATTGCTTTAGGTAGCATGGACATTTTCACAATATTTATTCTTAAAATCCAGGAGCATGGAACATTTTTCCATTTCTTTGTGTCTTCCTCAATTTCTTTCATGAGTACTTTATAGTTTTCTGCATATAGATTCTTAGTCTCTTTGGTTAGGTTTATTCCTAGGTATCTTATAGTTATGGGTGCACTTGTAAATGGGATTGACTCCTTAATTTTCTTTCTTCTGTCTTGTTGTTGGTGTAGAGAAATTCAACTGATTTCTGTGCATTGATTTTATATCCTGACACTTTACTGAATTCCTGTACAAGTTCTAGCAGTTTTGGAGTGGAGTCTTTTGGGTTTTCCACATATAGTATCATATCATCTGCGAAGGGTGATAGTTTGACTTCTTCTTTGCCGATTTGGATGCCTTTAATTTCTTTTTGTTGTCTGATTGCTGAGGCTAGGACTTCTAGTAAAATGTTGAATAGCAGTGGTGATAATGGACATCCCTGCCGTGTTCCTGACCTTAGCAGAAAAGCTTTCAGTTTTTCTCCATTGAGAATGATATTTGCGGTGGGTTTTTCATAGATGGCTTTGATAATATTGAGGTATGTGCCCTCTACCCCTACGCTTTGAAGAGTTTTGATCAGGAAGGGATGCTGTACTTTGTCAAATGCTTTTTCAGCATCTATTGAGAGTATCATATGGTTCTTGTTCTTTCTTTTATTAATGTATTGTATCACATTGATTGATTTGTGGATGTTGAACCAACCCTGCAGCCCTGGAATAAATCCCACTTGATCGTGGTGAGTAATCCTTTTAATGTACTGTTGAATCCTATTGGCTAGTATTTTGGTGAGAAATTTTGCATCTGTGTTCATCAAGGATATTGGTCTGTAGTTCTCTTTTTTGGTGGGATCATTGTCTGGTTTGGGGATCAAGGTGATGCTGGCCTCATAGAATGAGTTTGGAAGTTTTCCTTCCATTTCTATTTTTTGGAAGAGTTTCAGGAGAATAGGAATTAATTCTTCTTTAAATGTTTGGTAGAATTCCCCTGGGAAGCCATCTGGCCCTGGGCTTTTGTTTCTTTGGAGATTTTTGATTACTGTCTCAATCTCCTTACTGGTTATGGGCCTGTTCAGGTTTTCTATTTCTTCCTGGTTCAGTTGTGGTAGTTTATATGTCTCTAGGAATGCATCCATTTCTTCCAGATTGTCCCATTTGTTGGCGTAGAGTTGCTCATAGTATGTTCTTATATTTGTCTGTATTTCTTTGGTGTTGGTTGTGATCTCTCCTCTTTCATTCATGATTTTATTTATTTGGGTCCTTTCTCTTTTCTTTTTGATAACTCTGGCCAGGGTTTTATCAATCTTATTGATTCTTTCAAAGAACCAGCTCCTAGTTTCATTGATTTTTTCTATTGTTTTTCTTTTTTGGTTTCTATTTCATTGATTTCTGCTCTGATCTTTATGATTTCTCTTCTCCTGCTGGGTTTAGGGTTTCTTTTTTGTTCTTTCTCCAGCTCCTTTAGGTGTAAGGTTAGGTTGTGTACTTGAGACCTTTCTTGTTTCTTGAGAAAGGCTTGTACCGCTATATACTTTCCTCTCAGGACTGCCTTTGCTGTGTCCCACAGATTTTGAACCATTGTGTTTTCATTATCATTTGTTTCCATGAATTTTTTCAATTCTTCTTTAATTTCCTGGTTGACCCATTCATTCTTTAGAAGGATGCTGTTTAGTCTCCATGTGTTTGGGTTCTTTCCATCTTTCCTCTTGTGATTGAGTTCTAGCTTCAGTGCATTGTGGTCTGAAAATATGCAGGGAATGATCCCAATCTTTTGATACCGGTTGAGACCTGATTTGTGACCCAGGATGTGATCTATTCTGGAGAATGTTCCATGTGCACTAGAGAAGAATGTGTATTCTGTTGCTTTGGGATGAAATGTTTTGAATATATCTGTGATGTCCATCTGGTCTAGTGTGTCATTTAAGGCCTTTATTTCCTTGTTATCTTTTGCTTGGATGATCTGTCCATTTCAGTGAGGGGAGTGTTAAAGTCCCTTAATTTTATTGTATTATTGTCAATGTGTTTCTTTGATTTTGTTATTATTTGGTTTATATAGATGTCTGCTCCCACATTAGGGGCATAGATATTTAAAATTATGAGATCTTCTTCTTGGACAGACCCTTTGAGTATGATATAGTGTCCTTCCTCATCTCTTATTATAGTCTTTGGCTTAAAATCTAATTGATCTGATATAAGGATTGCCACCCCAGCTTTCTTCTGATGCCCATTAGCATGGTAAATTGTTTTCCACCCCCTCACTTTAAATCTGGAGGTGTCTTCACGTCTAAAATGAGTTTCTTGTAGGCAACATACTGATGGGTTTTGTTTTTTTATAGATTCTGATACCCTGTGTCTTCTGATTGGGGCATTTAGCCCATTAACATTAAGGGTAACTATTGAGAGATATGAATTTAGTGTCATTATTAGCCTGTAAGGTGACTGTTACTGTATATTGTCTCTGTATCTTTCTGATCTACTACTTTTAGGCTCTCTCTTTGCTTAGAGGACCCCTTTCAATATTTCCTATAGAGATGGTTTGGTGTTTGCAAATTCTTTCAGTTTTTGTTTGTCCTGGAAGCTTTTTATCTCTCCTTCTATTTTCAATGATATCCTAGCTGGATAGAGTATTCTTGGCTGCATGTTTTTCTTGCTTAGTGCTCTGAATATATCATGCCAGCTCTTTCTGGCCTGCCAGGTCTCTGTGGATAATTCTGCTGCCAATCTAATATTTTTACCATTGTATGTTACAGACTTCTTTTCCCGGGCTGCTTTCAGGATTTTCTCTTTGTCACTAAGACTGGTAAATTTTACTATTAGGTGACGGGGTGTGGACCTATTCTTGTTGACTTTGAGGGGGGTTCTCTGCACCTCCTGGATTTTGATGCTTGTTCCTTTTGCCATATTAGGGAAATTCTCTCCAATAATTCTCTCCAATAGACCTTCTGCTCCCCTCTCTCTTTCTTCTTCTTCTGGAATTCCAATTATTCTAATGTTGTTCGTCTTATGGTGTCACTTATCTCTCGAATTCTCCCCTCGTGATCCAGTAGCTGTTTGTCCCTCTTTTGCTCAGCTTCCTTATTCTCTGTCATTTGGTCTTCTATATCACGAATTCTTTCTTCTGCCTCATTGATCCTAGCAGTGAGAGCCTCCATTTTTTATTGCACCTCATTAATAGCTTTTTTGATTTCAACTTGGTTAGATTTTAGTTCTTTAATTTCTACAGAAAGGGCTTTTATATCTCCAGAGAGGGTTTCTCTAATATCTTTCATGCCCTTTTCGAGCCCAGCTAGAACGTTCAGAATCATCATTCTGAACTCTTGATCTGACATATTACCAATGTCCGTGTTGATTAGGTCCCTAGCCTTCGGTACTGCCTCTTGTTCTTTTGTTTGTGGTGATTTTTTCTGCCTTGTCATTTTGTCCAGATAAGAGGATATGAAGGATCAAATAAAATACTAAAAGGGTGGCAAAGACCCCCAGAAAAATGCACTGTAACCAAATCAGAAGAGACCCCAAATTGTGGGGGGGAGAAAGGGGATAAAAAGAGGTTCAGAAAAAAAAGAAAAAAAATTAAAAATAAAACAAATAAAGAAAAAATATAAAAAAGAAAGAAAAATATATATTTTAGATAAACTAGTCAAAAAACGTTAAAAAAGAAAAGGGTAAAAGTTTTAAAACATTTAGCAGAAGAAGAAAAAAGAAAGAAAAAAAATTGAAAAAAAAATTGCATTAACCGCAAAACTAAAGAATCATGGGGAGAAAGACATGAGTTCCGTGCTTTGCTTTTTCCTCCTCTGGATTTCCGCTGCTATCCTAGGTATTGATCCTGCTTTCCTTGATAGATGAACTTCGTCCTGGCTGGATATTTTGTTGATCTTCTTGCGGAGGGGCCTGTTGTATTGACTCTCAAGTGTCTTTGCCCCAGGCGGAATTGTACTGCCCTTAGCGGGGCCGGACTAAGTAATCCGCTCAAGTTGCTTTTGGGAACTTCTGTTCCCTGAACGCTTTCCATAGAGTTCCTGAGGACGGGAATGAAAATGGTGGCCTCCCAGTCTCCGGCCCAGAGGAGCCGAGAGCCTGAGGCCCCACTCCTCGGTGCGCCCCCAGAGGACAGCACCCAATCACTCCCGTATCCCCAGCCTCTAGCCGCGCTCCGAGCTCACCCAGCCCACGACCAGTTCAAGGTAACCCCGAACTGAGAGTTCAGTCCTCGGCTGTCTCTGTAGCCGGCTTCTCCATTCTAACACCTGCGAGCTCTGCAACACTCCGACACCCCCGATCCTTCTGTGACCCTGCAGGACCTGGGGCCACGCTGACCCCGCATGGGCTTCACCCCGATTTAGTCTCTGGAGCAATTTCCCTCAGTGGAACAGACTTTCAAAAGTCCTGATTTTGTGCTCTGTTGCTCCGCCGCTTGCTGGGAGCTGGCCCCTCCCCCCGCAGTCTATCTTCCCGTCATTTTATATTCACTTCTCCGCCAGTCGTACCTTTCAGAAAGTGGTTGATTTTCTGTTTCTAGAATTGCTGTTCTTCTCCTCTTCGATCTCCATTGGATTTGTAGGTGTTTGCAATGTTTAGATAAGCTATCGAGCTGATCTCCTGCTACCTGCTTTGGTCTCAGCCTGCTACTTCTCCGCCATCTTGACTCCTCCCCTGGGTCTCTTCAAGTTTTCTATTTCTTTCTGTTTCAGTTTTGGTAGTCTGTATGTTTTTAGGGATTTATTCATTTCTTCCAGATTGTCCAATTTTTGGACAAATAATTTTTCAAAGCATTTTCTATATGGTATATCTTTTTTAAGATTTTATTTTATTTATTTCAGAGAGAGAGCAAGCAAGAGAGAGAGCGTGAGCGTGTAGAGTGGTGAAGGGAGAGAGAGAAGTAGATGCCTGACCAAGGATAAAGCCCAATGCAGGGCTCAATCCCAGGACCCCAAGATCATGATCTGAGCTGAAGGCAGACACTTAACCGACTTTGTCACCCAGGCACTCCTTATTGTTTGTATTTCTGTGGTGCTGTTTGTGATTCTATTTATTTGGGTCCTTTCTCTTTTCTTCTTGATAAGTCTGTTTACTGGTTTATCACTTTTATTAATTCTTCCAAGGAACCACTCCTGGTATCATTGATCTGTTCTACTGTTCTGTTTATTTGTTTCAATACCATTTATTTCTGTTTTAATCTTTATTGTATTCCTTCTTTTGCTGGATTTAGGCTTTATTTGGTCTTTTTCTGTCTCCTGTAGGTGTAAAGTTAGGTTGTATATTTGAGACTTTCCTTGCTTTAGGAGGTAGGCCTATATTACTATATACTTCCCTCTTAGGACTGCCTTTGATGTATCCCAAAGCTTCTGGACTATCCTATTTTCATTTTCATTTGCTTCCATGTATTTTTTTAATTTCTTCTTTAATTTTCTGGTTAACCCATTCATTCTTAAGTAAGATATTCTTTAACCTCCATTTATTTGTGGCATTTTCAATATTTTTCTTGGGCTGGACTTCAAAGTTTTATAGCATTGTGGTAGAAAATATTCATGGTATGATCTCCATATTTTTGTACTTGTTAAGGGCTGATTTGTGACCCTGTATGTGATCTATTGTGGAGAATGTCCCATGTGCATTCAAAAAGAACATATCTGCTGCTTTAGGATAAAATGTTCTGAATATACCTGTTAAGTCCATCTGGTCCAGCGTATCATTCAAAGCCACTGTTTTCTTTTTGATTTTCTGCTTAGATGATCTTTCCATTGCGGTAAGTAGGGTCTTAAAGTCCCCTACTATTATTTTATTATTATCAATGAGTTTCTTTAAGATTCTTATTAATTTATTTATACAATTTGGGTGCTCCTAAGTTGGGGGTATATTTATAATTATTAGATCTTCTTGATGGATAGACTCCTTCATTATGACATAGTGCCCTTCTTCATCTCTTGTTATAGTCTTTGATTTATAAATCTCATTTGTTTGTTTTAAGTATGGCTACTCTGGATTTCTTTGACATCCATTAACATGACAGATGGTTCTCCATCCCCTATCTTTCAATCTGCAGGTTTCCTTAGGTCTGCAGTGAGTCTTCTGTAGGCATCATATAGATGGGCCTTGATTTCTTATCCGTTCTGAAACCCCATGTCTTTTTAAAAAAATTCTTTATTTGAATTCAATTTAGTTAACATATCCTATATTATTAGCTATAGGGATAGAATTTAGTGATTCCTTCATGAGTGTTCTGTAGTTCCTCAGGTACAGATTCTTTACCTCTTTGGTTAGGTTTATTCCCAGGTATCTTATGGTTCTTGGTGCTATAGTAAATGGAATTGATTCTCTAATTTCCCTTTCTGTATTTTCATTGTCAGTGTATAAGAAAGCAACTGATGGGGCGCCTGGGTGGTTCAGTGGATTAAGCCGCTGCCTTCGGCTGAGGTCATGATCTCAGGGTCCTGGGATCAAGCCCCATGTCGGACTATCTGCTCCGCGGGGAGCCTGCTTCCTCCTCTCTCTCTGCCTGTCTCTCTGACTACTTGTGATCTCTCTCTCTGTCAAATAAATAAATAAAATCTTTAAAAAAAATAAAGAAAGAAAGCAACTGATTTCTGTACATTGACTTGAATTGCTGTATGCGTTCTAGTAGTTTGGGGGTGGAGTCTTTTCGGTTTTCCATATAAAGTATCATGTTGTCTGTGAAGAGAGTTTGACTTCTTCATTGCCAATTTGAATACTTTTATTTCTCTTTGTTGTCTGATTGTTGTTGCTAGGACTTCTAATACTATGCTGAACAAGAGTGGTTATGTTGAATAAGGGTGGAAGACACAAAAATGTGGAAGACCATTCCATGGTCATGGATTGGAAGAATAAATTGTTAAAATGTCTATACTGCCTAGAGCAATCTATACTTTCAATGCCATTCCAATCAAAATTCCACCGGCATTTTTCAAAGAGCTGGAGCAAACAATCCTAAAATTTGTATGGAATCAGAAGAGATCCCAAGTTGCTAAGGTAATGTTGAAAAAGAAAAACAAAACTGGTGGCATCACATTACCTGATTTCAAGCTTTACTACAAGGCGGTGATCACCAAAACAGCTCGGTACTGGCATAAAAACAGACACATAGACCAGTGGAACAGAGTAGAGAGCCCAGATATGGACCCTCAACTCTATGGTCAAATAATCTTCGACAAAACAGGAAAAAATATACAGTAGAAAAGCTACATTTATTGGAGAGATCAATAAATCATGCTGGGAAAATTGGGCAGCTATATGTAGAAGAATGAAACTCAGCCATTCTCTTACACCATACACAATGATAAACTCGAAATGGATAAAAGACCTGAACGTGAGGCAGGAATCCATCAGAATCACAGAGGAAAACATAGACAGTAACCTCTTCGATGTCGGCCACAGCAACTTCTTTCAAGATATGTCTCCAAAGGCAAAGGAAACAAAAGTGAAAATGAACTTTTGGGACTTCATCAAGATCAAAAGCTTCTACCCAGCAAAGGAACCAGTCAAGAAAACAAAGAGGCAACCCACGGAATATGAGAAGATATTCACAAATAATACATAGAAAAAGGGCTGATATCCAAGATCTTTAAAAGAACTCCTCAAACTCAACACTCAAAAAACAGATAATCACTTTAAAATTGGGCAGAAAACATGAACAGACACTTCTCCAATGAAGACCTACAAATGACTAACAGACACGTGAAAAATGTTCATCATCACTAGCCATCAGGGAGATTCAAATTAAAACCACATTGAGATACCACCTTACACCAGTTAGAATGGCTAAAATTAACACGACCGTGAACAACGTGTGTTGGAGAGGATGTGGAGAAAGAGAAACCCTCTTCTGCTGTTGGTGGGAATGCAAGTTGGTGCAGCCACTTTGGAGAACAGTGTGGAGATTCCTCAAGAAATTAAAAATAGAGCTTCCCTATGACCCTGCAATTGCACTGCTGGGTATTTACCCCAAAGATACAGATGTAGTGAAAAGAAGAGCCATCTGTACCCCAATGTTTATAGCAGCAATGGCCATGGTCACCAAACTGTGGAAAGAACAAAGATGCCCTTCAATGGATGAATGGATAAGGAAGATGTGGTCCATATACAATATGAAGTATTATGTCTCCATCAGAAAGGATGAATACCCAACTTTTGTAGCAACATGGACGGGACTGGAAGAGCTTATGCTGAGTGAAATAAGTCAAGCAGAGAGAGTCAATTATATGGTTTTGCTTATTTGTGGAGCATAAAAAATAACACGGAGGACATGGGAAGATGGAGAGAAGGGAGTTGAGGGAAATTGGAGAGGGAGATGAACCATGAGAGACTATGGACTCTGAAAAACAATCTGAAGGTTTTGAAGGGGTTGGGGGTGGGAAGTTGGGTGAGTCTGGTGGTGGGTATTATGGAGGGCACATATTGCATGGAGCACTGGGTGTGGTGCATTAACAATGAATTCTGGTACACTGAAAAGAAATTTAAAAATTAAAAAAAATTTAAAAAAGAATTTAGTGATTCACCAGTTGCATATAAGATCCAGTGATCATTGCATCCACCTTAATGCCCATCACCTAGTTACCCCTTCCCCCCACCTACCTAGCCTCCAGCAACTCTCAGGTTTTTTCCTAGAGTTAAGAGTCTCTTATGGTTTGCCTTCCTCTCTTCTTTCATCTTATTTTGTTTTTCTTTCTCTTCCCCCATGTTCATCTGTTTTGTTTCTTAAATTCTATATATGAGTGAAATCATATAGTATTTGTCTTCTCTGACCCTATGTCTTTTGATTGGAGAATTTAGTCCATTTACAATCAGAGTGATTTTTGATAGATAAGAATTTAATGCCATTGTGTTACATGTAAAGTTAGTGTTTCTGGTGTTGTTCTCTATTCCTTTCAAATCTTTGTTGCTTTTGGTCTTCCCCACTCAAGAAGTCCCCTTTAATATTTCTTGCAGGGCTGGTTTAGCGGTCACAAACTCCTTTAGCTTTTGTTTGTCTGGGAAACTCTTTACCTTTCCTATTCTGAATGACAGCCTTGCTGGATAAAGTATTTTTGTCTGCATAGTTTTCATATTCAGCACATTGAAGATGTCCTGCCGGTATCTTCTGTCCTGCCAAATTTCTGTGGACAGATCTGCTGTGAATCTGCTTTACCTTTTCTTGTAGGTTAAGGACTTTTTTCCCTTGCTGCTCTCAGGATTCTTTCCTTGTCTGTGTATTTTGTAAATTTGACTATAATATGTCTTGGTATTGGCCAGGTTTTGTTGAATTTGATAGGAGTTCTCTGTGACTCTTGGACTTCAATGTATGTTCTCTTCC
This sequence comes from Meles meles, assembly GCF_922984935.1. Taxonomy (NCBI): domain Eukaryota; kingdom Metazoa; phylum Chordata; class Mammalia; order Carnivora; family Mustelidae; genus Meles; species Meles meles. The sequence goes on along the minus strand of NC_060087.1, from coordinate 44,714,085 downwards.
TCAGATTAGGGAAGTTCTCAGCTATAACTTGTTCAAATAAACCTTCTCCCTTTTTCCTCTCTTCCTCTTCTGAGACTCCTATGATACTAATATTTTTATTTTTGTTTTTAAAGATTTTATTTATTTATTTGGCAGAGAGAGAGAGAGTAGGAGAGGGAACACAAGTTGGGGGAGTGAGAGAAGGAGAAGCAGGCTCCCAAGTGAGCAGGGAGCCTGATGTGAGGTTTGATCCCAGGACCCTGGGATCATGACCTGAGCCAAAGGCAGATGCTTAATGACTGAGTCACCCAGGCACCCCTATGATACTAATGTTATTACACTTTAAGGAGTTGCTGAATTCTTTAAATCCGCATTCATGATCCAATACTTTTCTTTCCCTCTTCCTTTCAGCTTCATTATTTTCCATAATTTCATCTTCTAGATCACTGTTTCACTCTTTTGCTTCATCCATCTTTATTGTCATTGTATCCAGTCAGTTTTGTATCCCGGTTATAGCATTTCTTATTTTGGCCTGACTGGTTTTTAGTCTTTTATCTCTGTAGTAAGGGATTCTCCAGGGTCTCCTATGCTGTTCTAAAACTGAGCTAGTATCCTTATGATTGCTGTTTTAAATTCTGGTTCAGGCATCTTACTTATATCTGTTTTGATTAAATCCCTGGCTGTAATTTTTTTTTCATTTGGGGTTAATTCCTCCATCTTGTCATTTTGTCTAGATCACTGTTTCTTAGTGTATGTATTGGGAAAGACTGTTATATCCCTGCTCCTGAGATTGATGGTTATATTAAAAAGGGGTCCTATTCTGTCTTGAGCATGTCCTTCAGGGAATGTTTCAGAATGTGCACTCTTCTGTTGTGTTTTGGCTGTTCCTTTCCTCAGGTCAAGCCTGTGAAGACTTTCTCCTTGCCTGCAGTGAGGAGTGTTTGAATCTTCTCCACCCTGTGGGAACTTTTAACTATGTGTGTTTTGGTCTGCTTGTTAAAAGAAGCTGGGTCCTATTTTACCTAGAGCTGAAGCTTTGCAGTATTCTATGATCAATAGACTTGGTGTATTCAAGGGGTTTGTGCTCATCTTCTGGGGGATGGCCCTGTTGTGCTGGTTCTCAATCAGGCTTGCCCTTACAAAGGTGCCACCTGCAGGGTGCAGTGGGGTGGGATTTTGTATAAGTGTCTCTGGCCTCCACTGGGTGGGGAGAGGGGGAATGCTGTGCTGCTCACTGAAGTCTATTGGTGCTGATTGGAAGGGGGAAAATGGCCTTTGCCTACTCTCTCATCCCATGAGTGGGAAGTTCATGCCCACCACTCCTTGGGAAGCCCTCAAAGAAGAGCAAACAATCTCCCCTCTTGTGTCTCTGACTTCCATCAAATCCCTGCCTTCACCCTGTGTTTAAACTGTCTGCCTCCCAGGAGGCACAATACTCCTGTATTTCATCTCAGGTGTATGGCTAGGTTTCAAAACTCCAAATTTTAGGGACCTGGTGCAGTGCAGACCTACACTTATCCTCTGGGGGAGGGTCTTACCACTGTATCTGGTGCAAGTTTCTCTGAGAAAAGCAGTTGCAAGACTGAACAGTGGTTCAGAATTTAAGGTAAAGTGCAGCAAAAAGCCAGCACTAAGGTTTGCTCTCTTCAGCAAGTGTCTCTGTTCCTATGCTAATGAACAAGGCAGCACACTGTTACCCAGCTCTTTTGTCCCCAGAGAGGCTGTGTCACCTCTCCCAAATGCACTTCGAGAAGGGGAACTGTTTCTCTCCCTTTAACCCAGGGAATCCTCAGACTACACTGCCCACTCCCTGACTTCCACCTCCTTCCCCACCAGAGAACCACTAAGCCTGCCAGGTATGATTCTGGAAATAGTAGGGACTTCAAGAACTTCAGACTTTGAGCCACTCTCCTTTTAGCAGTCAATGGTTTGGGGGAAGAGTTTTTCTTATGTAATCCCTTGCATGCTGCTTTCACTCTTTCTCTAACTTTCTCTCTCATTCCTCTCTCCATGATCAGGGCTCCCCTCCGCAGCACCTGCAGTTCTTTTCTCCCCCAAATCAACTCTGCAGCTCCTTCCTTCCACAGTGTTGTCATTTTTCTCTCTCTAGGTGTACACGTTGTTCTCTCAGTCCTCAGATCAATTTCTTGGGTGTTCAGAATGACTTGATATTTTTCTGTGCTGTATTCAAGGGATGAGGCAAACACAGAGTCCCCCTACTACTCTGCCATCTTAACTCCTCCTTCCCATTGTATTTTTATTACTGTTACTTTGTAAAGGTTATTCTTATTGAAATATAATTAATGTACAATGTTGTTATTAGTTTCAGGTATATAATATAAGGATGTGATAATTCTATACACTATTCAGTGCTCATCAGTTTAAGTGTACACTTAATCCCGTTCACCTATTTTACATATCCCCCCCACCTCCTCCCAGACAACCACCAGTTTGTTCTCTGTGTTAAGAGTCCTTTTTGGTCTCTTTTTTGTTTGTTTGTTTGTTTTGTTTCTTAAATTCCACATATGAGTGAAATCTATGGTATTTTTCTTCTCTGACTGACTTATTTCGCTTAGCATTATATTGTTGTAGCAAATGGCAAGCTTTCATTCTTTTTATGGCTGAGTAATATTCCATTTATCCATTGATGGTGTTCTTTATAAAATCTTTAGTATCTTGTAGGGAGTCTACCTCTCCCTGTTATTACCCAGCCTTTTCAGAACTTTCTTTGATGTTATTGTCTGTTTATTTTCTCAGTAATACTTTAGAATTCGTTCATAAGAATAAAGACTGGAACATGGGCCCAGGGCTTTTTTCTATATTCTTCTTCCCTTAGGTGCTCAATAAGCATTTGTTAGTTGAATAAAAGATAAAAGAAAGTCACAGCATTGTGTTTGATTGCTGAAAGTTGTCAAAGTATAAACAAGTATATATCTGCTTTCATACACCACTGACACTTCCAAAAGAGACTTGGAATTTAAGGTATGTATTTGAGAAATGCTGCTCTGCTGTTGGAGGAATATTGTTTGCTCCTGAACTCAAGAAATATTTTTTGAGCTCCTACTATGTCCCAAACATTGTTCTAGACACTGAGGGTAAAGCAAATGAACAAAAGAGACAAAATAAAAAATGAATATATTATATTCACCAAATAAATAAATACATATATAGAAATAAATAACAAAGTTGGGGCACCTGGGTGGCTCAGTCTCTTAAGCACCTGACTCTTGATTTCAACTCAGGTCATGACCTCAGGGTCATAAGATTAAGTGAGTCCCAAATTGGGCTCCATGCTGATCATGAAGCCTGCTTAGGATTCCCTCTCTCCCTCTCCCTCTGTCCTTCCTCCTGCTTGTACTCTCTCTCTCAAAAAAATAATAACAAAGCATAAAATAAATAGTATAAAGAAGTAAACAAGTCACTATATAAAATAAATAATACAAAATCAGATTGATAATACATGCTCTAAAGTAAAATTAATTAGAGTAAGGACATAGGGAACAAGTGGGGTAGGGATAACACTAAAAGGAACAAAGAAGTCTTCTTTGAGGCATTACCTTTGAACTGAAATCTGAATGGTGAGGGGAGGCAGACATGAGAAGACCTGTGGGAAGAGCATTTTAATCAGAGGGAAGAGGAAGCATAGGTTCTTAGTCAATTCAAAGAAGAAAAACAGCTATTTTTATTAGAGTCTCATGGACAAGGGAGAGACTAGTAGCAGATATTGTTTAGGTCTGGGTTCCACTTTGGCCCACAAACTCCCTTAGTGCTCAGCTTCTCCACAGTAACCTTGTTGGGCTCAAGCGAAGAAAGTCCTGGGGGAAGGGCTGACTTTTTCTCATGTTCATAAATGATCCAAGCCATGCTATATGACAAGTGTCATGACTAACCCTTTCAGGCTACTTTTGCAAGTCATCATTCAGTGGAGTTACTGACTTGGAATTATCAGGCCTACAATCCAAGAGCCTTTCCTCTGCTCTAGTAGAGGTAGAATCCAGAGTTGCTCTTTGGAAGGAGTGGGGTTTCTCCCCCAACCCCAGTTGTTTCTTTGAGCCTAGATAAAAAGAAAATGGAACTAGTAGTAACTGTTGTGCTCAGAGTGACTGGTTATCAGCTACTCATAGTCTTTTTTTTTTTTTTTACTTTCTTTTCAGTGTAACAGTATTCATTGTTTTTGCACAACACCCAGTGCTCTATGCAATGTGTGCCCTCCATAATACCCACCACCATGTTCCCCCAACCTCCCACCCCCCGCCCCTTCAAGACCCTCAGGTTGTTTTTCAGAGTCCATAGTCCCTCATGGTTCACCTCCCCTTCCAATTTCCCTCAACTCCCTTCTCCTCTCCATCTCCCCATGTCCTCCATGTTCTTTGTTATGCTCCACAAATAAGTGAAACCATATGATACTTGACTCTCTCTGCTTGACTTATTTCACTCAGCATAAGCTCTTCCAGTCCCGTCCATGTTGCTACAAATGTTAGGTATTCATCCTTTCTGATAGAGGCATAATACTCCATAGTGCATATGGACCACATCTTCCTTATCCATTCATCCATTGAAGGGCATCTTGGTTCTTTCCACAGTTTGGCGACCATGGCCATTGCTGCTATAAACACTAGGGTACAGATGGCCCTTCTTTTCACTACATCTGTATCTGTGGGGTAAATACCCAGTAGTGCAATTGCAGGGTCATAGGGAAGCTCTATTTTTAATTTCTTGAGGAATCTCCACACTGTTCTCCAAAGTGGCTGCACCAACTTGCATTCCCACCAACAGTGTAAGAGGGTTCCCCTTTCTCCACATCCTCCCAACACATGTTGTTTCCTGTCTTGCTAATTTTGGCCATTCTAACTGGTGTCAGGTGGTATCTCAATGTGGTTTTAATTTGAATCTCCCTGATGGCTAGTGATGATGAACATTTTTTCATGTGTCTGATAGCCATTTGTATGTCTTCATTGGAGAAGTGTCTGTTCATATCTTCTGCCCATTTTTTTGATATGATTATCTGTTTTGTGTGTGTTGAGTTTGAGGAGTTCTTTATAGATCCTGGATATCAACCTTTTGTCTGTACTGTCATTTGCAAATATCTTCTCCCATTCCGTGGGTTACCTCTTTGTTTTGTTGACTTTCCTTTGCTGTGCAGAAGCTTTTGATCTTGAGAAGACTTCAGATTTCAGAGTTGTTTCCCTCCCTATCAAAAGAGAAACTTCCCACATGAAAACATTATACAAACAAGCAAATATCTTACCACAATGTAAAATAAATGAAATGTAAATATCTACAAAAATCTATTTGTGAAAATCTATTAGAACACAATAGGACCTGCATTCAGATATACCACTTGGTACGTAATAATACATGGTATGAGCACACAGCTTCAGAGTTTATAAAACACTTCCACTGCCATTATTTCATTGATCTTCACAATAAATCCATCAGATAGAGAGCATTTTCTTCTGTATTGCTCAGAATATAATAGGTTGTGCTGAAGTAACAAACAATCCCAGAATTTCAGTGGCTTCAAACCAATGACAGTATATACTTTTACTCATTTTATGTATTTATTTGCTGGTCATTAGAAGACTCTGGTCCATGTCATCTTCACACAGAAACCCAAGACAATGGAAGCACTACTGTTTGAAATGTTGTCTAGTATCAGGGGCAGGAGAGGACAGAGAATCACATGATCTCTTAAATGCTTCTACTCTAAAGAGACACACATCACTTCTACTCATATTGCATTGGTGAAAGGAAATCAGTGAGCCACATTTAATTTTAAGATGACAAGAAGTATAATATTCCTGTATTACTGAAAGCAGAAAGGAACTGAATAGTAATAAATGGTAGTAGTTTCTATCACAGCCTCATTTTATAACTAAGAAAGCCAAGACTCAGAGGAATGATGTGTTGAAGGAAGCAGTTTGAAATTGTGGACCAATAAATGGTTTTTAGCTATTGTTACTAAGAGACAGAATTGCTTTTGGTTAAAAGAAGATTCTCAGAGGTTGAGAATATGGGAACATAGACTTTGAAGCTAGATAGTCTCGGTTTCAAACCCCAAATTGTGCCACTTACTAGCAGAGTACTTTGAACAGGTGGCATCACTTCTCTAAACCTCCATTTCCTCATCTATAAAATGGTGATGAAGGGTTAAAAAGAAAAGCTTGCAAGGTTGATTGATGATTTGAGTTTATTGGAGTTAATGTGAGTAAAGTGCCTGAGCCCAATCTCAGTTATTCTAACCTCAGATTTATTCCCCTCACCTCTCCTAAGTATGTCAAAATGTGGAAATCCAGGGCGCCTGGGTGGCTCAGTGGATTAAGCCGCTGCCTTCGGCCTTCAGCTCAGGTCGTGATCTCAGGGTCCTGGGATCGAGCCCCGCATCGGGCTCTCTGCTCCGCAGGGAGCCTGCTTCCTCCTCCTCTCTCTGCCTGCCTCTCTGCCTACTTGTGATCTCTCTCTCTGTCAAATGAATAAATAAAAAATCTTAAAAAAAATGTGGAAATCCTATGGAGCAACTCCTCCTTCAATTTTTGTCTGGCTTTTTTATTTCCCACTGTGACATGTGAATAGGTGAGAGGATAGAAAGGAAGAAGAAAACTTCAGATAAGAAGAAAGGTCATTTTTACCATGAGTTCAGAAATGCTTTTTTATACCCTGTTCTGTCATCTTTACAATGCCCTCTCCTCTCTCTTTTGTCCAGTCGACTCCTACTTATCTATCAAGATTTAGGTCAATCTAACCATTTTTCTGAGAAGTGCTCTCAGATTTCCTCATGCTGAAATTAATGCCCCTTCTCTCAACCCATCATCCCCAAATACTTCATGTTTAGGTCTATCTTCGTATTTAGCACAATGCCTTACGTTTGGAAAACAAGTGCTTAATAAATGTGTATCCAAGGAATGAATATGATCATTGCACAACATACAAGTACTTTGTTATTTTTTTCCTGTCTAGCCGAATTTCTCTCTATCCATCTCGTTATCCTGCTCTACCTATCCTGAAACCACCATCCCAAAACATACATTTGCTGTTCTAGAAATACTACACTGCTTATAGACTCTGGAATCCCTCAAACTCTCTAGGCCTCCATCTTTGCACATATGGTTTCCTCTGCATGACATGTTTTCTTAAGACCTTGTAAACCTTACAATCCCTTAGTCATCTTTTAGCAAAAGATGAAGATAGATAGATAGATAGATAGATAGATAGATAGATAGATGTGTGTATGTATATATATGTATATAGATATAGATATAGATAAAGATATAGATAGTTTGGAACATGGGCTCTGAAGCCACGCTGCCTGATTTTAAATTCTAGCTCTGGTTATTAGCTATGTGACCTTAGGCAAATTATCTAACTTTTCTGGGTTTCTACTTCCCCATATATAAAATAAGGCTATTAAAAGCACCTACCTAATAGGATATTATAGAAATTAAATGAATTAATACATTTAAATTGTTTATAAGTATAGCTGGTACACAGTAACCTCTTTATAAGTGTTTGCTCTTATCATTTAAATCATAGCACAAACACTACCTCCTTTGTCTAAACTGGGGTCACAAATGGGCAGCTTGTAGGCTATGTTTTATTAGGACCACATGGCATTTACATTTTTTTTATTACAGTTTAGTATAAACTCCACTACTGCCTATATCCACTTGTTTGATTCATTTGCTTTGTCCTGAAAGCTTTGGGCTTGCAGTCTTAAGTAAGCACTTCTCTTTTCTCACTCCCCCAGACAGAGTTCTACTGGCTCAGTGCATACCTCCATTAAGGCAGTTCTACTGCTTTCTGATTGTTTTCTTTTTAAAAAAATTTCATTTATTTATTTGACAGAAAGCAAGAGCGCACAAGCAGGGGAGAAGAAGAGGGAGAAGCAGGCTCCCCACCAAACAGGGAGCCTAACTCGGGGCTTGATCCCAGGACCCTGGGGTCATGACCTGAGCCGAAGACAGATGCTGAACTGACTGAGTCACCCAGGTGCCACTGTTTTCTTATTTGAGTCTTTACTGTGGGCTTTTTGAATATAAGGACTGTGATCTCAGTATTGCTAGTACCTAGAATGGGACCTTACACAAAGAAGTGCTCAATAAATAATTTTTGAATGACTGAATGAAATGAAATGAAATGAAATGAAATGAAATAATGAATAGTTGAGATACCCCTACTGTCAATTAGGAACAGGCCTCTGGAGAGAGCTACAGAGCATTTTTGCAGGCAAGGTTAAACATTAAAAGCCATCCACAGAGAGCTTTCTGGTCCTGGCTGGGAGATTTAAAGAGCTCGCTTTAACCCCTTTCCTCCAAGACCACATCTTCTCTGACAGTCATTAATGGGATCAGACTAATGGAGCTGAGGTACAAGGCAAAAGAAGGAAAATACTGCATGATTCCCTTTGCCTTTATATGTAATTTGGAAGTTGTCGGGATAAGAGCTGAAGTCTCCTAAAATAAAAAGGCATGCCTCCTTTTTTTTGAAGATAACAAGCTCAGGGTTTGCACAAAACTGTCCCAAAACAATATTTTATCTTTAGAAGTGACAAATTGTTTTTTCTAAGAAAATGGGAGTGTGTTCATATATCAATTGGTTAGTGGCAGAGCAGGCTTCTTAGATCTCCTCTACTCTGTACCTGGCAAATGTACATTTGAATAGGTGAACACACATCTGGAATTAGTAGGAATGAATATCATGCATCCCTGGCAGCAACAATGTGACCCAGGACCACCAGATTTGGAGTTAGACAAAGCTGGGGTGGAGTCTATGACAAACAGACTTTAAGATGGCAGCAGTAATAGCTACTTTGTGGTATCCATGTCCCTGTGTAATCCCTTCCCCTTGAGTAGGGATATAACCTATGATTTGCTCCTAACCAATAGAATATGGCAAATGTAATGGGATGTCACTGTCATGATTATATGATGTTATATATGACACAATCTTGCTAACAGACTCATTCCCTGTCCCCTTGCTGGCTTTGAAGAAAAAGCTGCCATGAATCCTACAACTGCAAGGAACTGAATGCTACCAACAACCACATGAATGTGGAAGCAGATTGTTCCTTAGTTGAGCCTCCAGATGAGAATCCAATCCTGACCAATACCTTAGTTGCAGTCTTGCAAGACCTGAAGCAGAGGACTCATTTAAGCAAGACCCAGACTTCTGACAAAAGAAATGGGGGAAATAAGAAATATGTGGTGTTTTGAGTAGCTAAACTTATGGTAATTTGTTGTGCAGCAGAGAAAACAAATACATGGTCCTAGCTCCTCCACTCACTGGCTGTGTGACTCTGGGCATGAGTCTTTTCCTCTCTTTGCCTCAATTTGCTCATTTACAAAATAGGAAATGATGTCCATGCAAATGCTTACCCTGCCTCCCTTCCAGGGTTACTTTAGTACCCGATGAGTATGGAAGCTCTTTGCAAATCATGAAGCATTGTGCAAATGTGAAAAATTACTGTTATTTTTCTTTCCATACTCCCCAGAACCTAGCATCTCAAGCAGGTGACCTTGGAAAAAGAGAAGATGGGAAACAACCGAAAAACTTCAATGGCGTTAAAACTGACACTGGCTTGTTGGGCCCATGTTGGAATGTATGGTTTTAGGAAGAACAATCCCTGTAAGCAGATTGAAACACCTCAAGCTGTTTGGAAGACATTCTGACAGATTCTTTTTTTTTTTCTTCCCTTTTTATTTATTTTTTCAGCGTAACAGTATTCATTCTTTTTGCACAACACCCAGTGCTCCATGCAAAACGTGCCCTCCTAGATTCTTTTTTTTTTTTTTTTTTTTTTTTTTTTTTTTTGCCCTCCTAGATTCTTAAGGTGTCTGACTCCTTTGGCTTCAAACTACCCAGCAGCCCAGTGCAATGTCACATCCCTTTTCTTTCTACCCACCCTGCTTCCAAATCCTCACTTTACTGAAGTCAGCCCCAAAAGTCATTCTCCAATCCTCATTACTCCTAGGCTACTCACTGCCCGAGGCCATGGGCAATATATGATGACCTACAGCTCTTACCAGGTGGAGAAGAAGGTTGCTGACAACTGAAGAAGGGTTGAGTTTCTTCAAAACAGACCAGCAGTTAATATGACCACTCCCAACTATTCACTCTATGGCCTTGAGCTATGGGGGAAAAGTTTGCTGCATGCTAAGGGCACTAGGCCACATGTATAGGTTGATCACCCAGCCTGTCTTCCTTGAAATAGCAGAAATATAGATATTGGTCAGCCACCTCTTTGGAGACTCTTCTCCAATCCCATTCTGCTACATAGCTTAGCATCGTGCATGGCATTCAAAGCTTTATATGATCTGACTCCTACCTACCTCTTCTCAGTCCTCCTTCCAGACATCCTTAAACACTGGTTTAGGGCCTTCCCTTAGTCATTGGCACTAAGACATAGAACATGATGGTGATGATGATGATGATGATAACAACAACATCTAATACTTATATGCTGAGCAACTTTCTAAGTTTATTGCATATATTAAGACATTCAGTCATCATCATGACAGTCCTATTAGGAGTACTGATATTATCATTTCCATTTTATGGATGAAGATATCAAGGTTCAGATCCTACTACTAATATGAGTGGTATTATGATTTGAAGCCATATATATTGAGTATGAAAACTAAGATTTTAATCATCAAGCTATGCTTTGTTTTTGGCAACAGTTTTATGTCCAGGACCTAGTACAGTGCTTGGCTCATAACAGTGCTTAGTAAATGCTCATTGGGTGAGTTAATACTTGGGGAAAAAGCACAGAATTTGGAATCAGAAAGCCTAGTGTCCAGCCTAGTATCTACCATCTGACAATTTTTGTGGCTTTTAGTGAGTGAGCAACATTTCAAACTTTCTAAGGCCAAATAGCATACATAGTATTTATATGTGTGGGCTCTGGAGCCAGGCTGCCTATGTTCCAAATAAAGCACAACTACTATTTTTACAAGGGTAAGTAAATAGCACATTTAATGATTTTCCCTTTAAAATCTATACTTAAAGTGTATATCATTCAACTCCTTGGGTAATCATGAAGTTTTCCTCAAATATAACAACAAAAGAATTATAACATTTCTTCAATATCATCATATAGGCACAGTATGGAAGACCACCTTCTTCAACACAGACATCCTCAGGAGCTTGGGGTTCATTTCAGCAGGTGCAGGGCATCACCATACTTGGGCTCACAGGTCAGTCAGTCTGTCAGTCCTCAGGTCAAGTTTCAGTAGACTCCTGCACATTGGGCACCTGGTTTGGCCTGGAGCACTGGGGGACTGCTGGTGGGAAGGGTTGACCATGCCATGTGGCTGGGCACATTGGTACAGAGAAGGACACGAGGCATTAAAGCATGTCTGGTGGGTCTGAGGACCTACCACTTCCCATGGGAGCCAATGCCGGAACACTGCAAAGTCAGTGGGATCTGCATGACCTTGAGCAAATCCTTTATCCTTTCTGGGCCTCAGTTTCCTAATCTAAAATTAGGATAATTGTAATAAAGTTACAGGGTTGTTATGACAGAAATATGAGTTAATACAGGCATACCCCGTTTTACTGAACTTTGCAAATACTGTGTTTTTTACAAATTGAAGGTTTGTTGGCAATTCTGCATCAAGCAAGCCTACTGGCATCATATTTCCAACAACATTTGCTCACTTTATGTCTCTGCATAATATTTTGGTAATTCTCACAATATTTCAAACTTCTGCATCATTATTATATTTCTGTGGTGATCTGTAATCAGTTATCTTTGATGTTACTATTGTAAGCATTTTGGGGTGCCATGAACCACACCCATATAAAACGGCAAATTTAATCCATAAATGTGTGTTTTCTGACTGCTCTGCCAACTAGCTGCCCACTCCCCAAATCTCAGCCCCATCTCTCTCCCTTTACTCAGGCCTCCCTACTCCCTGAGACAAAACAATACCGAAATTGGGCCAAGTAATAACCCTACCATGGTCTCCAATTGTTCAAGAGAGAGGAAGAGTCACATGTCTCACTTTATATCAAAACCTACAGTTATTAAGCTTAGTGAGGAAGACATGTTGAAATCCAAGATAGGCTGAAAACTAGACTGCTTGTGCCAAACAGCCAAGTTATGAATGCAAAGGAAAATTTCTTAAAGGGAATTAAAAGTGCTCCTCCAGTGAATACACAAATGATAAGAAAGTGAAACAGCTTGACTGCTAATATGGAGAAAGTTTTAGGAGTCTGGATAGATCAAATAAGCCACAACCATCCCTAAAAGCCAAAGCCTCACCCAGAGCAAGGCCATAACTCTCTTCAGTTCTGTGAAGCCCCAAAGAGGTGAGGAAGCTGCAGAAGAAAAGTTTGAAGCTAGCAGAGGCTGGTTCGTGAGGTTTAGGGGAAGAAGCCATCTCATAACATAAAAGAGTAAGGTGAAGCAGCAAGTACTGGTATAGAAGCAGCAAGGTGTCCAGAAGATCTGGATAAGATAATTAATGAAGGTGGATAAACTAAAAAACAGATTTTCAGTGTAGATGAAACAACCTTCTATTGAAAGAAGAAGCCATCTAGGATTTTCATAGTTGGATGGGAGAAGTCAATGTCTGGCATCAAAGGACAGGCTAACTCTCTTACTAGAGGTTAATGCAACTGGTGACTTTAAGTTGAAGCCAATGCTCATTTACCATTCTGAAAATCCTAGGACCCTTAATAATGATGCTAAATCTGCTCTGCTTCTGCTCTGTAAATGGAACAATAAAACTTGGATGACAGCACATCTTTTTATAACATGGTTTACTGAATATTTTAAGCCCATTGTTGAGAACTACTGTTCAGAAGAAAAAAGAGTTCATCAAAATATGACCGCTCATTGACAATGCACCTCATCACCAAAGAGCTCTGATGAAGATGTACAATTAGGTTAATGTTGTTTTCATGCCTGCTAACAAAATACCCATTCTGTGGCCCATAGATCAAGGAGCAATTTTGACTTTCAAGTCTTATTATTTAAGAAATACAGTTTGTAAGGTTGTATTTGCCATAGGTGTTGACTCTTCTTTTGGATCTGGCAAACTAAATTGAAAAACCTTCTGGAAAGGATTCATGATTCTGGGTGCCATTAAAAACATTTATGATTCATGGAAAGAGTTAAAAATATCCACATTAACAGGAGTTTGGATGAAGTTGATTCCAACCAGCATAGATGACTTTGAGTGTTCAAGATTTCAATTAAGGGTCAAAATAACAGGAGAACTAGAAATCAGGAGTGGAGCCTGAAGATGTATCTGCATTACTATAATCTCAATAAAACTTACTGCTTCTTATGGATAAGCAAAGAAAGTGGTTTACTGAAATTAAATCCACTCCTGGTGAATTGCTGAAATGACACAGAATGATTTAGAATATTATAAAAACTTAGTTGATAAAGCAGTAGCAGGGTTTGAGAAAAGTTCCACTGTGAGTAAAATGCTGTCAAAGAGCATCAGATGCTACCGAGAAATAGTCTTTGAAAAGACTGATGTAGCAAATTTCATTGTTGTCTTTTTTTTAAAGAATTTGCTACAACCAACCCAGCCTTCAACAACCATCCCTTCTTAGTCAGCAGCCATCAACATCAAAGCAAGACACTCCACCAGCAAAAAGATTATGATCCTTTGAAGTTCAGATGATGATTAGAATTTTTAGCAATAAAGTACTTATGAATTAAGGTAGGAATATATTTAGACATAATGTTACTGCATATTTAATAGACCACAGTATCATGTAAAATAATTTTATATGTATTGGGAAACAAAAACATCCATTTGACTTATTGAAATATTCATTTTATTGCACTGTTCTGGAACCAAACCCGCAGTATCTCTGTGGTATGCTTATAAATATATAGTGCTTAGAATACTATCTGGGACATAACAAGTGTTTAACGAGTGTTAGTCATAAATGTTACTATTATGTTTTAATGTTTTTATAAAAAAATGGAGATAAGAATATTTATCTCACCAGGTTGTCATGAGGATCAAATGAGGCAAAAGATGTAATGCCTTGTCATCTTAATAGCACACTGTAGATGCTAAACCTAAATTTATAAATTATCCCAAATCACTTTGTGCAGGCCTTGAAGCTCAGGTTCCACATAACTTAGCTTCACATTCACAGGTGAGCAGCAACTCCCTGGAAGGCTGGATAAAGCTTTTAGCATGGTGCTGCCAGTGTCAAGAGGCCCACAATTGCTAGATCATGTGTGAGCACAGTGCTCTATAAATAGACCTCTTCCCTCATGCAGACCGTGGGCCACAAAGTCTGCTGGGTGTCTCCTATTTACACTTGTAATAGGCCCAGGAGGTGGTCTGTGTTTGGCAGGAAGACTACCAGGGTACAGAAAGAAAATAGACTATATCAATTGATGTGACAAGGAGGAATAAAACCTGTGAAATATTACGAAAAGTTCCTGCCCTATGCACTGCAGTTCTCCTCTGATAAAGGGGATGACCAAGGTACAGAACAAATGAAAGACTTGGACTAGATCAGTGTGTCCCAGTCCAAGCTACACATCATCTACCTTGACACCATGAGTGAGAAAAGTAGGGAGGAGGACAAGGAGGTGATCAATCGTGTAGCAACCTTGGTTCTCAAGCAGAAAGGGAGTAGGGGGCAAAATAACCATATGTTGCTCTAAAATGTCCTAGGTTGGTGTGTATGAAGGGCCTGAGAAGACGATTACAGTTTATACATGCTAGGACTTTTGAGACAAGACTGGCTAAATTCTGCTCAGGCTGTGACCTTCTTTGGTCTGCCTAGGAAGAGTGCATCATCTACCCAGCCTCACTGAGGGGAGGAGGAATTCAATCACTTCAAGTGAGCTAAACACATTTTTTTTACAGTGAGGAAAAGATAAAATGTCTCGAAAACCCCCCATTGAATTTTCAGATCCTCTCACTGCTGGCAGATGCTGACTGAGGTTTGAGTGGGAGGGTATGAAGGAAAGAGAAGGGAGGGAGAGATTTATGGACAGACTGGACTGAGGGACTGATCTAAAGGAGGCTGGATTGAGTAGAAGTACGGTGACTGGCCTGGGACCAGAGAGACAATGGTAAGTGGAGGTTGCAGACATTTTTATCATGTAGAAGCTAGAAAAGAACTTCTAGTATTTTTCATTGTTTTGTAATACACACAGTGACCTTATAGAGATGGCTACACAAATAACTCCACTGACCATTTAATAGCAGAGGGGCTGCCGGGAGAGGTCTTAGTGAGGTTTGGAAACCATAGGATACCTCAGACTGAATGTGAAAGCTATGCTATACATCTTACATAATATTAATGTATTTCAACAAAAATATACAGCTACACCTATGTGGCTATTTACTTGACTGGCTTGTACTATAACCACTGCTCATCAATTGGATTTTAGTTTGGATTATTTTAGCACTTAATTGGTGCCTAGCCTCAGAAGGGGACTTAGTAGATACAAACAGGCTAAGAGCTAGGCTTTGCTAAAGCTAAAACAAACACTTGGTTTCCATTACAAAATGTACTAAAGGGCCAAATGAGTGGGCTGAGAGACCCCAGGAAGGCAAAAGTGAACTGAGCTGCTGGACCTTAACGAATGGTTATATTTGTGAAGGTGGGAAAGGAAAAAGGCAAGGAGGGAAGGGAAGCGGATACTCCAGGCAAAGAAACAACTTGAATAAAGGTTTGGAAATTAAAATGAGCATAGTCTGGTCCAGGGATATGTTCTCAAGTGATATAACATGTAAACCTTATTCAAGACACTTCCTTTACACTTTGATCAAACATAGGTTTGGCTATTTAGAAAGATGGATAAATGATAAATGACAGACAAAGGATAAATACACAGATGGGTAGATGGATGAATGGATAGATAGATAGATGATAGATAGATGACAGATAGAGTAAGATAGAATAAATAGTCCTAAGTTGAGAAACAGAACCATGATTAATTATTTGGGGTTTGTCATTAACTTAATATATGCTAATTCAATAAAGCACTGTGACCTTGGACAGGTCACTTACTATCCGTGGCTTCTTCTTTTCCATCTGCAACAAAATGTGGGCAGGCACCCAAACTTTCAGCCTAAAGGAGATTCACCCTCTTATAGACCTCTTCCTCGCACACACGCTACAATGCTACACACTCCAAGGAATCCAGAGAATAATTGTAAACAGTGTTAGCCCAATCTAATCAGAAGCAATGACACCAACATCTAAAGCCCATGACAGCCTGAACCCATTTGGTTCTCTTACTTTCAGAATTACACTTTACTTATTTATTTTTAATATTTATTTATTTTTAAGTTCCAGTATATACTTATTTTATACTGTTTTATTTGTTTCAGATTTACAGTGTAGTGGTTCAACAATTTTATACATTACACATTGCTCATCATGATAAGTATACTCTTAATCCCCTTTACCTACGACACCCATCTTCCAACCTGCCTCCCCTCTGGTAGCCACCAGTTTGTTCTCTATATACAAAGGGTTTGTTTTGCCTTTGGTCGTCTTTCTTTCTTTGTTCATGTGTTTTATTCCTTAAATTCCACATATGAGTGAAACATATGGTATTTTTCTTTTTCTGACTGACTTTTTTCACTTAGCGTTATACACTCTAGGACCATCTGTTGCTGTTGTTGCAAATGGCAAGATTTCATTCTTTTTATGGCTGAGTAATATTCCATTACATATGTATATTCCATATATGTATATATAAAACACACACACACACACACACACACACACACACACACACACTACATCTTCCTTCTCTATTCATTTATGCATTGACACTTGGGTTGCTTCCATATCTTGGCTATTGAAATAATGCTACAATAAACATAGAGGTGCATGTATGTTTTCAAATTAGTGTTCATTTTCATTGGGTAAGTAGCCATTAGTGGATTTACTGGATCATGTAGTAATTGTATTTTTAATTTTAGATTCAGGGTACTGGGCAGGGGAAGGGGACCCAGTGTGAACTTGGGATCTTGACTACTGCAGGAGAAACAGCCCATGTGTCCTTGGGAATCAGAGGTTCCAGTCTCCCATCCTGAACTTCTAAGGTTCCCCTTTGCCACCCAGGAAACAGGTAGGGCTAAAGTTCAGCTGCCCAGGGTGCCTGGAGTCCACCTGTCCTGCTTCGCTAGCCATTCTCCATCCAGGCTCTCACAAGACTCAGGCTAGAAAAGCTTTCAGATCATCTGCTCCCACCTTCTCTACCTGGTGCAAGATTCCCCTCCTCAGCCTTCCTGCCAAGGGCTCCTCACCCAACCTCCCAGTGAACTGGGAGAGACGTGGAAGCTCTCTGCCTCAGCAGGCTCAAGATTCCGCTTGGCAATGTGTTCTTCCGGCTGGTGAGCCAGACCTGCTCCTCTGTAACTTCCTCCTGCACACCCACGTTCTGCCCTCAGGACAACCAGCCAGACAAAACTCCTCCTTATTCTTGGGAATGTCCTGCACATATTTGAACACAGCTATCTCTGCCATTCTGGCTCCCTAACCAGCCACTTCCCACCCCTCAGTGTTATTGCTATATAATTCACATACCATAAAATTATTCACCCATTTAAAGTGTACAATTCAATATGTTTGTTTATTCATAGATTTGGGCCATCACCACAATCAAGAAAATTATTATCACCTCAGAAAGAAATCTTATACCTGCTATCAACTAACTCCTCCCCAGCACCTTAGGCCTTAGGTAGCCACTTATGTACTACATATTTCTATTGATTTGTCTATTCTGGAAATTTCAAATAAATGAGATTAGCAACATGGGCTTAATTCACACTCTGTGGAACTTTGGTTAAGTCACTTGACCTCTCTATGACAAGGTGTCCCAGCATTAAAAATAAAAGCAATACTGGTTTTTACTTCATAAAGTAAAATGATGCTTACATGAGCTAATACATTATAAAACATTTAGTAGAGGATTTTCTTTTATTGTTGCTTTTTACAGAGTGAATTTCCAGATTACTGTGCTCATCTTCCACTGATGTGTTCTCATTGGAATGGAACAGAGAAGGATCTGGGGTGATAATGTATTAGGTGAGAGTCAACAAATTTAGCAGCCTGTTAGAGCATAGACATGACCCATCAGAATGGCCTCAGCAAAGAAGCAAGTCCTATAGGCTCTCTGTTGGACTGGACACTAACTCATGAATTTCTAAAGTGGAGAGGACAAGGTTTCAGGGTTTCTTTGGTGTACTAGTAGAGGCACTTGCTGGCTCCTGGCCTGCTGATATTTATTAATCAGTATGCAAAATTTCTAGTTATGTACAAACCTAATGATAGCCATATATGAAAAACCTCTAATAAATATGTAAAGAATGAAGAGAAACAAACCCAAATATATCAATAAAGAAAATCAGTAAACCATGAAAGAGAAAGAGAAGATAACATCACAGAATATCTTCAGAAACAACCATAAAACAATAATAAAATGACAATAAGTACATATCTATCAGTAATTACTTTGAATGTAAATGGACTAAACACTCAAATCAAAAGACATTGGGTGACAGAATGGATATAAAAACAAGAACCATCTATACATTGCCTACAAGAGACTCATTTTAGACCTAAAGACACCTACAGATTGAAAGTGAGGGGATAAAGAAGAAATGTCTCATGAAAATGGATGTCAAAGAAAAGCTGGAGTAGCAATATTTATATCAAACAAAATAGACTTTATTTTTTAAAGATTTTTATTTATCTGACACACACAGAGAGAAATCACCAGTAGGCAGAGAGGCAGGCAGAGAGAGAGGGAGAAGCAGGCTCCCCGCTGAGCAGAGAGCCCGACTTGGGACTCGATCCCAGGACTCTGAGATCATGACCTGAGCTGAAGGCAGAGGCTTAACCCACTGAGCCACACAGGCGCCCTCAGACAAAATAGACTTTAAAACAAAGACTGGAACAAGAGGCAATGAAGGGAACTATATAATAATAATAACTATATAATAAAACTATATAACTATATAATAATAACTAAATAATAATAATAATAAAAAGGAGGTATGACAATTTGAAATTTAAATGCACCCAACATAGGAGCACCCAAATACATAAAACAGTTAATAACAAACATAAAGGAACTAACTGATAATAATACAATAATACTAGGGGACTTTATCACCCCACTTACATCAATAGAGAGATCATCCAAGCAGAAAATCAACAAGGAAACAATGGCTTTGAATAACACACTGGACCAGAAGGACTTAACATATATTCAGAACATTCCATCCTGAAACAGCAGAATACATATTCTATTCAAGTACACATAAAACATTCTCCAGAAGAGATCACATATTAGGTCACAAATCAGGCCTAAACATTTAAAAAAAAAAGAGAGATCATACCATACATCTTTTCTGACCACAACACTATGAAACTAGAAGTCAACTACAAGAAAAAAATCTGGAAAGACCTCAAATACATGGAGGTTAAATAACATGCAACTAAACAATAAATGGGTCTACCAGAAAATGAAAGAAGAAATAAAAACAGTACATGGAAACAAACGAAAATGAAAATACAATAGTCCAAAACCTTTGGGATACAGTAAAAGCCACTCTAAGAGGGAAGTCTGTAGCAAAACAGGCCTACCTCAATAAGCAAAAAAAAAAAAAAAAAAAAAAAAAAAATCAAATAAAAAACTTAGCCTTACACCTAAAGGGTCTAAAAAAAGAACAAAAAACAAAACTTAAAACCAGCAAGAGATAGGAAATAACAAAGAGTAGAGCAGAAATAAATGACATAGAAACTTAAAACACAATAGAACTGGGTGCCTGGGTGGCTCAGTGGCTTAAAGCCTCTGCCTTCGGCTCGGGTCATGATTCCAGGGTCCTGGGATCGAGCCCCATGTCAGGCTCTCTGCTCAGTGGGGAGCCTGCTTCCCCTCCTCTCTCTCTCTCTGCCTGCCTCTCTGCCTACTTGTGATCTCTGTCAAATAAATAAAATCTTTAAAAAAAATAAAACAGAACTGATCAATGAAACCAGGAGATGGTCTTTCAAAAAATTAAATTTGATAAACCTCTAACCAGACTAATCAAGAAAGAAAGAGAAAGGACTCCAATAAATAAAATCACAAACAAGAGAGGGGAAATAACAATCAATGACACAGAAATACAATTATAAGAGAATATTATAAAAACCTATATGCCAAAAACTTAGACAACCTAAAAGAAATATATAAATTCCTAGAAACATATAAGCTACCAAAACTAAATTAAGAAGAAATAGAACATTTGAACAGACTGATAACCTGCAAAGAAATTGAATTGGTAATCAAAAAACTCCCAAGAAACAAAAGTCTAGGACCAGGTGGCTTCACAGGTGAATTCTACCAAACATTTATTTTTTTATTATTTTTTAAAGATTTTATTTATTTATTTGATAGAGAGAGAGATCACAAGTAGGCAGAGAGGCAGGCAGAGAGAGAGGAGGAAGCAGGCTCGCTGCGGAGCAGAGAACCCGATGCGGGGCTCGATCCCAGGACCCTGAGATCATGACCCGAGCTGAAGGCAGCGGCTTAATCCACTGAGCCACCCAGGCAACCCTCTACCAAACATTTAAAGAAGAGTTAGTACCTATTCTTCTCAAACTATTTGGAGAAAGAGGAAAGGAAGGAAAACTTCCAAATTCAGTCTAGGAGCCCAGCATTATCCTGATACCAAAACCGGATGAAGACCCCACTAAAGGGACACCTGGGTGACTCATTCAGTTCAGTGTCTGACTTTGGTTCAGGTCATAATCCCAGGGGCCTGGGATCGAGTCCCACATCAGGCTCCTTGCTCAGCAGGGAGCCTGCTTCTCCCTCTGCCTGCTGCTCCCCCTGCTTGTGTGCATGCTCTCTCTCCCCCCACAACAAATAAATAAATAAAATCTTTTAAAAAAGACCCCACTAACAAGATAACTACAGGCCAATATACCTAATGAACATAGATGCAAATATCCGTAATAAAATAATAGCAAATTGAATTCAACAATACATTTAAAAAATCATTCACTGTGATCAAGTAGGATTTATTCCCAGGTTGCAAGGGTAGTTTGATAATAGCAAATCAGTCAGTGTGATAAATGACCTCAATAAGAGAAAAGATAAGGACAATATGATCATTTCAATAGATGCAGAAAAAGCATTTGACAAAGTTCAACAACAATTCACGATTAAAAAAAAAAAAACCCTCAAACAAAGTTAAGAGGGAGCATACCTCAACATAAAAAGCCCTATATGAAAACCCATAGGTAACATCATCCTTAATGGGGGGAAAACTAAGAGCTTTTCCCCTAAGGTCAGGAACAAAACAGGTATGTCCACTCTCACGACTTTTATTCAACATAGTACTAGAAGTCCTACCCATAACAATCAGACAACAAAAAGAAATTAAAAGAATCCAAATCCATAAGGAAGAAGTAAAATTTTCACTATTTGCAGATGACATGATGCTATATATAGAAAACCTAAAAAACTCCACCAAAAACTGCTAGAACTGATAACCAAATTCAGTAAAGTCTCAGGATACAAAATCAATGTAGAGAAATGTGTTGCATTTCTATACACCAATAATAATGCAGAAGAAAGAGAAATTAAGAAAAATAATTCTATTTACAATTTAACTAAAAGTAATAATATATCTAGTTATAAACCTAATCTGGGAGGTGAAAGACCTGTACTCTGTAAACTATAAAACACTGAAGAAAGAAATTGATGATGACACAAAGAAATGGAAAGACATTCCATGCTTATGGATTGGAAGAAAAAATAATGTTGAAATGTCTATACTACCCAAAGCAATGTACATATTTAATGCAATCCTTAACAAAATACCAACAACACTTTTCATGGAACTAGAACAAACCATTTCAAAATGTGTGTGGAACCACAAAAGACCCTGAATATCCAAAGCAATCTTGAAAAAGAAAAGCAAAGCTGGAGCCATTACAATTCCAGACTTCAAGTTATATTACAAAGGTGTAGAGATCAAAACAGTATGGTACTGGCACAAAAATAGACACATAGATAAACAGAACAGAATAAAAAATACAGAAACAAACCCACAAATTTATGGCCAATTAATCTTCAACAATGCAAGAAAGTATATCCAACTGGAAAAGGACAGTGTCTTCAACAAATGTTGTGAAAATTAAACAGCATTATGTAAAAGAAAGAAACTGGACCACTTTCTTAGGCCATACACAAAAATAAATTCAAAATGGACAAAAGACCTAAATGTGAGACTGAAAAGATAAAAATCCTAGAAGAGAACACAGACAGTAACCTCTCTGACACTGTCTATAGCAACTTTTGTTTCTAAATATGTCTCCTGAGGCAAGGGAAACAATAGCAAAAAGAAATTATTGGGACTATATCAAAATAAAAGTCTTCCACACAGCAAAGGAAACAATCAACAAAACTAAAAGGCAATTTTTTTGTGTCTTCCTCAATTTCTTTCATGAGTACTTTATAATTTTCTGTGTATAGATTCTTAGTCTCTTTGGTTAGGTTTATTCCTAGGTATCTTATAGTTTTGGGTACAATTGTAAATGGGATTGACTCCTTAATTTCTCTTTCTTCAGTCTTGTTGTTGGTGTACAGAAATGCAACTGATTTCTGTGCATTGATTTTATATCCTGACACTTTACTGAATTCCTGTACAAGTTCTAGCAGTTTTGGAGTGGAGTCTTTTGGGTTTTCCACATATAGTATCATATCATCTGTGAAGAGTGATAGTTTGACTTCTTCTTTACCAATTTGGATGCCTTTAATTTCTTTTTGTTGTCTGATTGCCGAGGCTAGGACTTCTAGTACTGTGTTGAATAGCAGTGGTGATAATGGACATCCCTGCCGTGTTCCTGACCTTAACGGAAAAGCTTTCAGTTTTTCTCCATTGAGAATGATATTTGCGGTGGGTTTTTCATAGATGGCTTTGATAATATTGAGGTATGTGCCCTCTATCCCTACACTTTGAAGAGTTTTGATCAGGAAGGGATGCTGTACTTTGTCAAATGCTTTTTCAGCATCTATTGAGAGTATCATATGGTTCTTGTTCTTTCTTTTATTAATGTGTTCTATCACATTGATTGATTTGCGGATGTTGAACCAACCCTGCAGCCCTGGAATAAATCCCACTTGATCATGGTGAATAATCCTTTTAATGTACTGTTGAATCCTATTGGCTAGTATTTTGGCAAGAATTTTTGCGTCTGTGTTCATCAAGGATATTGGTCTGTAGTTCTCTTTTTTGGTGGGATCCTTGTCTGGTTTTGGGATCAAGGTGATGCTGGCCTCATAAAATGAGTTTGGAAGTTTTCCTTCCATTTCTATTTTTTGGAAGAGTTTCAGGAGAATAGGAATTAGTTCTTCTTTAAATGTTTGGTAGAATTCCCCTGGGAAGCCGTCTGGCCCTGGGCTTTTGTTTGTTTGGAGATTTTTGATGACTTTCAATCTCCTTACTGGTTATGGGCCTGTTCAGGTTTTCTATTTCTTCCTGGTTCAGGTGTGGTAGTTTATATGTCTCTAGGAATGCATCCATTTCTTCCAGATTGTCCAATTTGTTGGCGTAGAGTTGCTCATAGTATGTTCTTATAATTGTCTGTATTTCTTTGGTGTTAGTTGTGATCTCTCCTCTTTCATTCATGATTTTATTTATTTGGGTCCTTTCTCTTTTCTTTTTGATGAGTCTGGCCAGGGGTTTATCAATCTTATTGATTCTTTCAAAGAACCAGCTCCTAGTTTCATTGATTTTTTCTATTGTTTTTTTGGTTTCTATTTCATTGTTTTCTGCTCTGATCTTTATGATTTCTCTTCTCCTGCTGGGTTTAAGGTTTCCTTCTTGTTCTTTCTCCAGCTCCTTTACGCGTAGGGTTAGGTTGTGTACTTGAGACCTTTCTTGTTTCTTGAGAAAGGCTTGTACCGCTATATATTTTCCTCTCAGGACTGCCTTTGCTGTGTCCCACAGATTTTGAACTGTTGTGTTTTCATTATCATTTGTTTCCATGAATTTTTTCAATTCTTCTTTAATTTCCTGGTTAACCCATTCATTCTTTAGAAGGATGCTGTTTAGTCTCCATGTATTTAGGTTCTTTCCAGCTTTCCTCTTGTGATTGAGTTCTAGCTTCAGAGCATTGTGGAAGACACAAAAAAATGGAAAAATGTTCCATGCTCCTGGATTTTAAGAATAAATATTGTGAAAATGTCCATGCTACCTAAAGCAATCTACACATTTAATGCAATCCCTATCAAAATACCATCCATTTTTTTCAAAGAAATGGAACAAATAATCCTCAAATTTATATGGAACCAGAAAAGACCTCGAATAGCCAAAGGAATATTGAAGAACAAAGCCAAAGTTGGTGGCATCACAATTCCGGACTTCAAGCTCTATTACAAAGCTGTCATCATCAAGACAGCATGGTACTGGCACAAAAACAGACACATAGATCAGTGGAACAGAATAGAGAGCCCAGAAATCGACCCTCAACTCTATGGTCAACTAATCTTCGACAAAGCAGGAAAGAATGTCCAATGGAAAAAAGACAGCCTCTTCAATAAATGGTGCTGGGAAAATTGGACAGCCACATGCAGAAAAATGAAATTGGACCACTTTCTTACACCACACACGAAAATAGACTCCAAATGGATGAAGGACCTCAATGTGAGAAAGGAATCCATCCAAATCCTTGAGGAGAATGCAGGCAGCAACCTCTTCGACCTCAGCCGTAGCAACATCTTCCTAGGAACAACGGCAAAGGCAAGGGAAGCAAGGGCAAAAATGAACTATTGGGATTTCATCAAGATCAAAAGCTTTTGCACAGCAAAGGAAACTGTTAACAAAACCAAAAGACAACTGACAGAATGGGAGAAGATATTTGCAAACGACATATCAGATAAAGGGCTAGTATCCAAAATCTATAAGGAACTTAGCAAAGTCAACACCCAAAGAACAAACAATCCAATCAAGAAATGGGCAGAGGACATGAACAGACATTTCTGCAAAGAAGACATCCAGATGGCCAACAGACACATGAAAAAGTGCTCCACGTCACTCGGCATCAGGGAAATACAAATCAAAACCACAATGAGATATCACCTCACACCAGTCAGAATGGCTAAAATTAACAAGTCAGGGAATGACAGATGCTGGAGAGGATGCGGAGAAAGGGGAACCCTCCTCCACTGTTGGTGGGAATGCAAGCTGGTGCAACCACTCTGGAAAACAGCATGGAGGTTCCTAAAAATGTTGAAAATAGAACTACCCTATGACCCAGCAATTGCACTACTGGGTATTTACCCTAAAGATACAAACATAGTGATCCGAAGGGGCACGTGTACCCGAATGTTTATAGCAGCAATGTCTACAATAGCCAGACTATGGAAAGAACCTAGATGTCCATCAACAGATGAATGGATAAAGAAGAAGTGGTATATATACACAATGGAATACTATGCAGCCATCAAAAGAAATGAAATCTTGCCATTTGCGACGACGTGGATGGAACTAGAGCGTATCATGCTTAGTGAAATAAGTCAATCGGAGAAAGACAACTATCATATGATCTCCCTGATATGAGGACATGGAGAAGCAACATGTGGGGGTAGGGGGATAGGAGAAGAATAAATGAAACAAGATGGGATTGGGAGGGAGACAAACCATAAATGACTCTTAATCTCACAAAACAAACTGGGGGTTGCTGGGGGGAGGTGGGATTGGGAGAGGGGGAGTGGGCTATGGACATTGGGGAGGCGAGGCGAACCATAAGAGACTATGGAATCTGAAAAACAACCTGAGGGTTTTGAAGGGTCAGGGGTGGGAGGTTGGGGCAACCTGAGGGTTTTGAAGGGTCAGGGGTGGGAGGTTGGGGGAACAGGTGGTGGGTAATGGGGAGGGCACGTTTTGCATGGAGCACTGGGTGTTGTGCAAAAAGAATGAATACTGTTACGCTGAAAAAATAAATAAAATGAAAAAAAAAAACCTAAAAGGCAATTTCCTGAATGGGAGAAGATATTTGCAAATGACATATCCAATATGGGGTTAGTATCCAAAATATATAACCTACTTATAAAACCCAACACCCAAAGTAATCCACTTGAAAATGGCAGAAGACATGACAGACATTTCTCCAAAGAAGACATCTAAATGGCCAACAGATGCATGAAAAGATGCTCATCATCACTCATCATTAGGGAAATGCAAATCAAAAGTAAATGAGTTATCACCTCACACCTGTCAGAATGGTTAAAAGCAACACAAGAAACAAAAGGTGTTGGCAAGGATGTGGAGATAAAGGAACTCCCGTGCACTGTTGGTGGGAATGCAAACTGATGCAGCCACTGGGGAAAACAGTATGGAGTTTCCTTAAAAAGTTAAAAGTAGAAGTATCCTTGCTAGGAACCAGCAATCACACTCCTAGGTATTTACCCAAAGAATGCAAAAACACTAAGTCAAAGAAATATATGCGCCTTTATTTTTATAGCAGCATTATTTATAATAGTCTATGTATGGAAGCAGCCCAAGTGTCCATTGACTGATGAATGGATATAGAAGATATAGTGTATATATATACAATGGAATGTCATTCAGCTATAAGAAAGAATGAAATCAACAGACACATGAAAAAGTGCTCCACATCACTCAGTATCAGGGAAATACAAATCAAAACCACAATGAGATACTACCTCATACCAGTCAGAATGGCTAAAATTAACAAGTCAGGAAACAACAGATGTTGGCAAGGAGAAAGGGGAACCCTCTTACACTGTTGGTGGGAATGCAAGCTGGTGCAACCACTCTGGAAAACAGCATGGAGGTTCCTCAAAAAGTTGAAAATAAAGCTACCCTATGACCCAGCAATGGCAATGCGGGATATTTACCCTAAAGATACAAATGTAGTGATCTGTAGGGGCACGTGCACCTGAATGCTTATAGCATCAATGTCCACAATAGCCAAACTATGGACAGAACCTAGATGTCCATCAACAGATGAATGGATAAAGAAGATGTGGTATAGATACACAATGGAATACTACGCAGCCATCAAAAGAAATGCAATCTTGCCTTTTCCAATGACGTGGATGGAACTAGAGGGTATTATGCTGAGTGAAATAAGTCAATCAGAGAAAGACAATTATCA
The DNA here is from genome assembly GCF_922984935.1 of Meles meles. Taxonomy (NCBI): domain Eukaryota; kingdom Metazoa; phylum Chordata; class Mammalia; order Carnivora; family Mustelidae; genus Meles; species Meles meles. The sequence continues at coordinate 44,686,983 of NC_060087.1, read as the reverse complement.
TATGATCTCTCTGATATGAATAATTTGAGAGGCAACGTGGGGAGTTTGGGGGAAGGGAAGGAAAAAATGAAACAAGATGGGATCAGGAGGGAGACAAACCATAAGAGACTCTTAATCTCACAAAACAAACTGAGGATTGCTGGGGGAAGGAGGGTAGGGAGAGGGTGGCTAGGTTATGGACACTGGGGAGGGTATGTGCTATGGTGAGTGCTGTGAAGTGTGTAAACCTGGTGATTCACAGACCTGTACCCCTGGGGCTAATAATACATTATATGTTAAAAAAAAATTAAAAATTTAAAAAGAATGAAAGAAATCTTGCCATTGCAATGACATGGATGGAGCTAGGGAGTATAATGTAAGCAAAATAAGACAGAGAAATAGAAATACCATATGATTTCATTCATATGTGGAATTTAAGAAACAAAACAAATGGGGAAAGGGGAAAAAGAAGAAAGAGACAAACCAGGAAACAGACTCTTAACTATAAAGAACAAAATGATGGTTACCAGAAGGGGGCAAGGGCAGGGATGGGTTAAATAAGTGATGGGGATTAAGCAAGGCACTTCTTTATGATGAGAACCAGCGATGTATGGAATTGTTGAATTACTATATTATACACATGAAGCTAATATATCATTGCATGTTAACTAACTGGAATTAAAATAAAAACTTTAAAACCATAGGCAAAAATAAACAGTCTCTTAACTATAGAGAACAAACTGATAGTTACCAGAAGGGAGAGGGGTGAGGGGATGGGTGAAATATGTGATGGGGATTAAGGAGGGCACTTGTGATGAGCACTGGGTTGTGTATGAAATTCTTGAAACACTATATTGCACACCTGAAACCATATAATATTGTCTATTAATTGACTGGAATTAAAATAAAACCTTAAACATAAAAGAATTTCAATATTTTAATAACCACTCTAACTATATAATTTTGTACTGGCTAGTACAAAATTAATGGGCCCGAGAAGGAATATGACCTTCCTTGATATAGATAACACATTTCTGGTTATGGAAACTATATTTTCAGTGATTTTGGTAACCACACAACACTGCACTGAGAACTGAGAATGAACACTTAAGCCTTTTCTATTTACTGTTGTTAAGCTCCATCCTCTCTTAATAAGCTGCACTAGGTCATGTTAGGAACCTAGACCTATGTTCACAATCCTACATTTACAAAGGTGATTCATGTTGATTGTTAAGTTCTTTGAACTAGGATGTGTGCTTCATTCCAGACTTTCTAAAAGGGCTTTGAGGCTACCTAGCAGGCAGGTTTGGCAATGGCAACAATGACACCTAGACCCCATATTTGTTCTTTGGCTCCTCAGAATTGGAAGGGGCTCTATTCAGCCTTCCCCTCAATCACGAAATTAGAATAGACTACACATTGAGAGAAAATGAGATGGCCTCAAGAAAAAGAAGGAGATAGACTTTAAAAGGGGACAAGCCTCCAATCTGAACAGAGATGTAGCAAAGACAGACCACTTCTAGTTCCAGGCAGTTCTCCAGGTGAAGGCTGATCTGGGAAGAGCAGCCAGGAAGGAGACTTCAGAAGTGCAGGGAGAAAAAAATCTCAGGCCAAGTTAGAGACAGTCCAGGAAATCTGAGAAGGGGAAGGTGAATAGAAACATTACCCTGGAATGAGGACAGCAAGTGAGTTTCTGGTCCTCATTGTACGAGGTAGTGGGGGACAGGACGGGTAAATGGGATGAGGGTGGTATCTAGAACATTCCCCAAGACTCAGACTAGCAAGACTTGTTATTTGGAAAGTTGGGCTTTTTGCTATTTGTCTGACTGGCTTCTCATTCATGCTGAAAGGGGTGGGGGTGGGGAGGAGGGCAGCCAGTGCAAGCAGCTGACACAAGGCTCTATCTGGGATAGAACAGGTAATCTGAGGAGCCCATATGGTGATGAGAGCAACCTACCTAATGAGGAAGGCATAGGCTTTTTCAAGGTAGGCAACTGATATGCTGAGGAAGACAGCTGGCATCTGGGGACTTGGAGGAAAAAGAAAAATAAAAAGAAAAACATATCGGGGCACCTGGGTGGCTCAGTGGGTTAAAGCCTCTGCTTTCGGCTCAGGTCATGATCCCAGGGTCCTGGGATCAAGTCCCACATCAGGCTCTCTGCTCAGCAGGGATCCTGCTTCCTCCTCTCTCTCTGCCTGCTTCTCTGCCTACTTGTGATCTCTGTCTGTCAAATGAATAAATAAAATCTTTTTAAAAAAAAGAAAAGAAAAACATATCTCCTCAGAAGACAGTAAAGGCAGCTTAGAAGGGGGAAGGAGAAGGTAGAATTCCAGCTTCACTGCTTGCTCAGCCTTGGTGGCTGAGTATTGTGGGGTGGAGAACAGTTATTCAAGAGACCATAAGGTGCCCTGTACAAACCTTAGAGTCAATGCTACTGATTCCTACTTACCAAATCTCTCTTGAATATTATGTTATGATTATTTACTAATGAAAACCCCAAACTGTCTAGCAAGGCAAGTGTGTCTTTTGGAATGAAACCCCAAATGTAGATTGGAACTTTTTCTCCAGAAGGCAAGGCCAGCTGTCTCTTCCATTTCATCTGGATTCATAATATAATTGCTTAAGAGCCTGATCTCAAATTCTAACCCTACCACTTACTGTTAACTTCACCCCTCTCTGATTCAGGTTCCTCATCTGTAGAATGATTATAATAAGAGAATCTGCATCATAGAGTTATTGTGAGGAATCACATTGTAGGTCACTTGCTTATTGCTGAGCACTAGCACGGAGCTTAGCAGGTACTAATAACTCAATAAATGTTAGGATTTGGATTCTGATACATTATCCAATCAGGCATTGTCTTTCCTGCTTTGTGTCTTATGTAAATGTCCCTAATTAAGTCACTGAAAAAATGATGATGGCACAAAAAAGAATCTCCTCTTCCCTTCCTACCAGCCTCCCATTTGGTTCTCTGATCTATGTGGACACTTCTGGTATGTACATGTATACATACTATAATTACTGTGGTCCCTCACCCCACCTCGCCACACCATTCTGGACCACACCCCACATCTTCTATTCCCCATTACCACAAGCTTCCATCTCGAGGATGTTGCTCCTTCTATCTTTCCTTCCTTTCTCTCTGCCTTCTTGTCCCTCTACCTGCACTGACCATCCATCCATCTAGTCACACAAGCAGATACCTAAAACTCATCATACTAGATCATGAATCAGCAAACTTTTTCCATAAAGAAAAAGATAATGAATATTTTAGGATTTGAGTGCCTAATATAGATCTGTAACAGCTATTCAACTCTGTCGTTGAATATAAAAACAGTCATAAACAATACATAAGCCATGGCTGTGTTCCAATAAAATTTTATTTACAAACACAGGCAGTGGGCCGGATTTGGCCTGAAAGCTGTATTTCAATAAAAATTATTGTAGAGCATGCCTTTTTCCTCAAAACCCATGAACTCTTATCCAGTTCATAAAAATATCTAAAATCTCTTTGCTTCTTGCCAACACTGCTACCTTCACCCTGGGCCAAACCACTATCATTTCTTGCCCGAACCACTCATTATAGGAAATACGTGTTTGGTTTCCTGATTCTACTCTTGTCCTCCTACAGTTCATTTCTCACATAATAACCAGAGCGTTCCTTTCAAAATTCACATTTGACCATGTTATCCTTCTATTTGAAATCATTCAATGGTTTTACACTTTTCTTAAGATAAAGATCCAAATCCTTAATATGGCTTATAACATGCTACATGATTTGACTCTATCTTTTCAGGTTTTTCCCTTAACACTCTCTCCCTAGTCACTATGCCTTAGGCATACTGACCTTCTTTTATTTCTTCAAACATGCCAAGCTCCTTTATACCTCAGGGCCTTTGCACAAGCTTTTCCCTATACTAAAAATCTGCCTCCTTCACATCCTTCTATCTCCATTAAAACATGCATAAATAATGCTTCTTCATCCATAACCCTCGACTCTAAGGTTATTTGCTTTGGAATTCTTTACCTAATCATTCCCTGACTAGAATAGACCCCACATTTAAATGCTATGCTTATAGCAGCATTATTTACAATAGACAAATTATGGAAGTAGCCCAAGTGTTCGCTGATAGATGAATGGATTTTTTAAAAATGCCACACACACACACACACACACACACACACACACACACACACACACAATGGAATATCATTCAGCCATAAAAAAGGATGAAATCTTGCCATTTGCAGTGATGTGGATGGAGCTAGAGAGTGTTATGCTAAGTGAATTAAGCTAGTTAGAGAAAGACAAATACCATATAATTTTGTTCATCTGTGGAATTTAAGAAACAAATGAATGGGGCAGGAGGAGCGAGGAAAACCAAGAAACAATTCAGCTATGGAGAACCAACTGATGGTTACCAGAGGAGAAGTGGGTGGGAGGATGGGTTAAACAGGTGATGGGGGTTAAGGAATGTACTTTTTGTGATGAGGACTGGGTGTTGTATGGAAGTGTTGAATCACTTTATTTTACATCTGAAACCAGTATAGCACTGCACATTAACTATACTGGAATTAAAATAAAATAAAATGAAAAAAAATGCTTTCAGGACTCCCCATAATATTCCTTCCTAGAACATATACCTGTTTTGAACTAAGCAATGGTTTTGAAAGCCTATTCCCCTAACTAGGGTGTAAACTCCATGGAGCAGGGGCTGGACATGTCTTGTCGATAATGCAGACACTGTCTTTAACACAATTGCTTACTTAACAAGTGTTCATTTTTTTAAAAACTGCTTTGTTGAGGTATGCACGGCATATGATAACCTGAACATATTAAAAATGTACAATTGATGAATCCTGATGTATGTATATATCATGAAGCCATCACTGCAATTAATATAATACCTATATTTACCACCTCTAAAAATTCCTCCTGTTCCTTTGTAATCTCTTTTCTCCCCTGAGAATGACCTGATTTCTGACACAGAGATTGGTTTGCATTTCCAATTTTTTAAATTTTTTGCAACTGCAAAGTTATGTTTACAGTTGTCATCTTTTCTCATCTCTTCTCCCCTCTTTATTATTGTAGTAAAATATACATATAACATAAAATTGCCATTTTTATCATTGTTAAGTGTAAAATTCAGTGGCATTAATCACATTCATTATGTTATACAACCATCATTACCATCTATTTCCAAAATTTTTCATCAGTCCAAACAGAGATCCTGTAAACATTAAGCAATAACCCACACTTCCTCTTCTCCCCAGATTCTGATAACTGCCAATCTATTTTCTGTCCCTATTAATTTGCCTGTTCTAGATATTTCGTATAAGTGGAATCATGAAATATTTGTCCTTTGTGTCTGTTTTTTTTCATTTAGCATAATGTTTTCAATGTGTATCCATGTTGTAGCATGCATCAGAACTTCATCCCTTTCCACAGCCAAATAATATTCTGTTGGATGGATACACCAATTTAGTTTATACCTTAGCCTATTGATGGACGTTAGGGTTGCTTCCACCTTTTAATCATTGTGAATAATACTGCAATAAACATTGGCATACAAGTATCTGTTTGAAACATGTTTCGAAATTTCTAGTTATATATCTAGGAATAGAATTACTGAATCATATAATAATTTAATGCTTAACTTTTTAAGGAACCGCCAAACTGTTTTTCACAGCATCTAAACTGTTTTTACATTCCCACCAGCAAAGTATGTGGGCTCCAATTTCACCATATCTTTGTTAACACTTGATGTTTTTAACTTTTAAAAGTTATAACTATCATAGTTAGTATGAAGAGGTATCTCGTTGTTTGCTTTTATATTTCCCAAACAACTAATGATGTTGAGTGTCAGTTCATGTGTTGATTGCCATTTTTATATCTTCTTTGAAGAAATGTCTACACAAATCCTTTTCAAATTTTTCAGTTGGGTCTTTTTGTCTTTATATGTTGTTCAGTTGTAAAAGTTTTTAATATATTCTAGATATTAAACCCTTATTGTGTATAAGATTTTTAGATATTTTCTCCCATTCTGTAGATTCTTTTAATTTTAAGTGATATCCTTTAATGCACAAAAATTAAATTTTTGTAAAGTCCAATTTAGCTATTTTTCCACTATTACTTATACTTTTGGTGTCACATCTAAGAGTCTATTCCCAAATTCAAGGTCATGAAGATGTACCCCTATGTACATATATATAACTTTTATATTGATGATTTTTTTTTTTTTTTGAGAGAGAGAGGGAGTGAGTGAGAACAGGGCCTGGGTAGAAGGAGAGAGAGAATTTTAAGCAGGCTCTGCACCCAGCACAGAGCCTGATGTGGGGCTTGATCTTATGACTCTGAGATCATGACCTGAGCCATTCAAGAGTCAGATGTTTAACTGACTGAGACACCCAGGCACCCCAGTCATTGATGAATTTTGAGTTAATGTTTGCATATGGTATGAGGTAGGGGTTCAAGTTCATTATTTTACATGTAGAAATCCAGTTGTCTTAGCATTATTTATTGAAGAGATTATTTTTTCACGACTGAATGGGCTTGGCACTGCTGTCAAAAATTAATTAGGCATTGATTATGGGTTTATTTGTGAACTTTCAGTTCTATTCCATTGGTCTGTATGTCTACCCCATGCCACTACCACACTGTTTTGATTACCGTAGCCTCTAGTACGATTGAAATCTGTAAGTGCAAGTCCTCTAACTATATTCTCTTCTTTTTAAAGATGGTTTTAGCTATTTGGGTCCCTGGCAATTCCATGCAAATTTAATGATCTGCTTTTCCGTTTCTGAAAGAAAAAAAAGGCTTTTGGAATTTTGATAGGCATTGTGTTAAATTTATAGATCATTTTGGGTAATAGTCACACCTTAACAATGTTGTCTTCCAGCCCATGAATATAGGATGACTTTCTATTTATTTAGGTCTTCTTTAATTTCCTTCAGCTATGTTTTGTAGTTTTCAGAGTACAAGTCTTTCATTTCCTTGTTAAATGCACTCCTAAGTATTTTATTCTTTTAGATGTTATTGTAAATGGGATTGCTTTCTTAATTTCTTTTTCAAATGTTTACTGCAGTTATATAGAAACACAACTTATTTTTGTGTTGCACTTGTGTTGCACCCAGAAAACTTACTGAATTCTTTTATTCTAGTAGCTTTTTTGTGGGTTCTTTGGCATGCTGTATGTGTAGGATCATGTCATCTGTAAGTTGAGATAGTTTGACTTTTAAATTTGATGACTTTTAGTTTTTTTCTTATCTAATTTCTCTGATGAGAACTTTCAGTACAATGTTGGATAGCAGTGGTAAGAGTGGACATCCTTGTCTTGTCCCTGATCTGAAGGGGAAAGCTTTCAGTTTTTCACCATTGAGTATGGTATTTGTTGTGAGTTTTTCATAAATGCTCTGAATCATGTTGAGGAAGTTTTCTTCTATCACTGGTTTTCTGAGTCATTTTATCATGAAATGGTGTTGGATTTTTGGAAAATGCCTTTTCTGCATCAATGGAGATAGTCTTTTGGATTTTTCCTTCCATCTATTTATGTAGCATATTACATTGATTGATTTTCTTATGTTGAACCACTGTTGTATTCTGACCTAGTCATAGTGTATAATCCTTTCACTATACTGTTGGAGTTAGTTTGTTAAAATTTGCTGAGAATTTTGTTTCTATATTCATAAGGGGTATTTATCTTTTATTTTCTTGTGATGTCTTCTCTGACTTTGGTATCAGGGTAATACTGGCCTCATAGAATGAGTTAGAAAGTATTTCCTCCTCTTCTATTTATGAAAATTTTGAGAAAGATTGATGTTTATTCTCCTTTAAATATTTGCTAGAATTCACAATTGAAGCCATCTGTTCCTGGACTTTTCTTTCTTGGGAGGTTTTCGATTACTGATTCAATCTCTTTACCTTTTATAGGTCTGTTGAGATTTTCCACTTCTTAAGTCAATTTACATAGTTTGTGTATTTTGAGGAATTTCTCATTTCATTTAGAGTATCAAATATTCTGGCATATAATTATATATAGTATTCTTTTATGATTCTTTTAAATTTCTGTAATTTGGGTAGTAATATCCCCACTTTCAGTTTTTATTTTAGTGATTTCTCTTTTTTCATTGACATGATTTGTTATTAAAACCAAAGATTTGTTACTTTTGTTGATCTTTTTAAAGAACCAACTTTTGGTTTTGTAGATTCTATTGTTTTTCTGTTATTTGTTTTATTTTTCTCTACTCCCGTCTTTATTAGTTCCTCCATTCTGTTAGTTTTGTGCTTTGTTTGCTCTTCTGTTTCTAGTTCCTCAAGGTGTAAGGCTGGGGTATTCATTTAAAATAGTTCTTTTTAAAATTTATTTTATTATTTTTAAAGGTATTGTTTTTAAATAATCTCTACATCCAATGTAGGGCTCGAACTCACCACCCCAAAATCAAGAACCACATGCTCTACTGACTAAGCTAGCCAGGTGTCCCTCTTCTTTTTTAAATATAGGCATTTATACCTATACATTTCCCACTGAGCACTGCCTTTGCTGCATTCCAAAAGTTTTGGTATATTGTGTGTTCACTGAAGTACCTGTTCCTTAGCTTGTGTTCAGCTAGTATTTTTGCACATTTTCTCAAATGCCCAAAGCTTAAAACAAACAAACACCTCTTTCAATCTGTGCATATTTTCTCTTAGCCAAGCTTGCACAGAGCCTAGAGATCAGCCTGAGGTGAAAACTTAGGGTTCTTTCAAGTATTTTCTTAGCATGTCTTGTCCTAGGCATGCATGTGGTCTTCTAAATTCTCCTGTATGCGTGGTGCTTTTGAATGTCCTAATTTCCCAAAGAAACTCTTCCCAGCTTAAGTTCCCAGGCTTTAGACCAGACTATTGTATATTTTGAAAGTAATGTTTTGCCCCAGGCATCTGTGGGTTGTTAGTTCAGCTTGCAGTGTTTTCGAGCAAAGCCTGATGCTTTTCCAGCCTGAGTTCCAAGTTAGGTGAAACAGAAATGAGAATCTTGTGTCAGTCCTTCAGGTTGCCCCAGACAGGTTAGAATAGACATAGCAAATAATGTATAAATAAGGTCTCCTCTTCCTCTGGAACAAGGGACCAGCATCCCACACTGGGAATATGGGCTAAAACTGTTTATTTCTGCTCTGGGAAGGAGATATGAGAAAAGCAAGTTAAAGTGCCACAGGATTTCCTGCCATTTTGAAGTTGCATTTTTCTTGATGAAGCATTCAGTTGGTTGCTATAAATCATTGACTATTTTCCACAGTTCTGGCAAAGTTGTTTCTGACTTTCCCCCCTGCTTTTTGATGCTTTTGTGGTAGCACAGAGCTCCTACAAGCCTTGTAGGTGATTCTGATGCACACTCAAATTTGACAATTTATTGACAATTTATTGTCAAATTGTGATTTAATTTCCTGGGGGCAAAACTGGAGGCTCTGTGACACTCTCTGGCATCTCTATGTCAGAATTCTTTGAGAAATCCAGAATGGGAGTCCAGTGGTGAGTTGTACTCAAGTCTCCCTTTCCTACTGCTCCTAAACAAGGCAGACAGTCATGGCCATTCAACATTAGCTCTACAGCCCTTATACTAATGAGTTTTATCTAGGTGAATCAAGGTCTGAGTAAAACCAGACCAGCTATGACTGGACACATGAGATCGAGGACTTGATCTTGGCTTAATTCCACTCTACAGAAGCAGGGTTACTATTGTTCCTAATAGCCATACAAAAAATCATACAACCCAAATTCAGAGACTGGAGGAAATTCAAGTAAATCTCAAATAATTGATGCTGTGGGGGCAGTGTAGGCTTCCTAAATTTCAGTGAAGGAGAAGCTTGAATTATTGTTCTGTTTGTAAATGATCATAGTGAGGGCAACCTAGGGAATTTGTTTTGAAACTACATTTGCATACTATTTTGAATTAGACTGTATATTTTTCTGGGGATGGGAGTGACTAGTGGAGGTTATAAGGAGTCTAAAGTTCTAGCTTTGTCTTGTTGCCAACCCATGTGTCTCTCCCCTGGATGGCCCTAAGTTCTCCTGACAAGTAATGACTAATCATCTGCAGAAATGGACTTGAAAGAGTAGAGGAAAAGACCAGTCAGGTGATATAGCAGAAATCTCCAACTTGACTGTCCAGGGTCAGGGTCCTTCTATGTAAGATTAGAGATAAAAATGCTAAACTGGTCACCAGACTTAAAGGCATGCACACCGGGTCCCCTGCACTCACGTGTTCCCCTAAGAGTCCACATACCACACCCCACACACATGCTATGATCCGAGACACAGCATGATTCCACTCTAAAACAACAACAGCAAAGCATTTATTTCCACAAAAGGGACAAGGTCACAAGAAAAAGCCTATAATAATTAACTAAGTCAATGGAAAACTCATTTTTTAAATACCCCCCATGGAGGTTTAGGACAAAACAACAGCTTAGTGAATGTTTGGTTACAGTTTATAGCTACTTCTTTGCCCTTGATACACTGCTGTGGTTTTTCAGCTTCCTTTGCCAATCTTGCTCAGCACTAGTGATTCAAAGATTAAAGTCCAGGTATGTGAGTAAAATAGCTCTATTTGCAGCTTTGATATGTGGGTTCTTCTGAGCCCAGTAGCTCCCTGTGTTGATTTTTGTTTTACCCTAGCAAAAGGAGTAGGGAATCCATCAGTTAGAATCTAGTCAGGAAAGCAGAGCTTGCATTAAGTGTCTAATAGATGATATGTGATAGGGGTAGCAAATTAGGAGAGCTGAGAGACCAAACAGAAGAAAGTGAGGCAACCTAAAGATTAGAAATAGTAGAAACCTGCCTACAATCCCTAGGACTTCAAGAATACAGGAAAGAAGTAGTATTCCTATGGCCCAGGTGCCTTGTTTATTGTAGAGGCTTCCAGAAGAAGCTTTAACAATTTGAGGGAAGGCCCCTTAGCAGAAACCAGAATGTAGAAGAACCAGCTGCAGCCAGAGAAAAAATAAAACAAGATGAAATCAGAGAGGGAGACAAACCATTAGAGATTCTTAACCTTAGGAAACAAACTGAGGGTTGCTGGAGGGGAGGTGGATGGGGTAATTGGGTGACGGGAATTAAGGAGGGCACTTGATGTAACTCGCACTGGGTGTTCTATGTAAGTGATGAATCACTAAATTCTTCCACTGAAACTAATAATACACTATATGTTAACTAAATTGAATTTAAATTAAATTTTTTAAAAAAAGAATGTCTACTCATCCTTTAATATCCAATCCAAATGCTACTTCTGTGAAAACTTCTCCAGTCCCTACTCCTTCTAGAAAACTTTATTTGCTTACTCCCCCAGCTTCCCTTAAACAGTTCATACATACCTCTGTTTCAACAGTTACCATACTGTCTGGTTCTTTTATGTTTACTTGTCTGTCTCCCTTCTAGAGTGTGAGGCTTTTGAGGGCAGAGCCACATCTTATTTTATCTCGGGATCCTCAGCACCTCGCCTGGCACAGTGTACATGTTTGATAAAAACTTCCTGAGTGTATGAATAAGAGAATGCATAAAAGTACCAGCATAGATCTCCTTGGTTAGAGTGGAAACAAGAGTCTTTTCCTTTTTTCATTTAGAAGGGTTTATAGCTCATGCCTTTAAGGACTTAAAAGGGAGAGATTTATCCAGTATTTGCTTCCAATAAGGAGAGAGAGACAAAAGGTGGGGAGAGGGGAGAAAATGAATGAATGAATGAATGTGAATAAGAAGAGGGTGGTGAGGAGTAACAGGCAATTACAAGTTTGTACAAAGAAATACTCTTTAGGCCTCAGAGATACTGAGAGAGGTCTTGGCATTCCACTTGAGACGATGACCATTGGTAAGTATTGAATAACTTGCTCTCTTGGTGGGGGGAGATCTTAATTTGTGACATTTGCCAATTTCCTTCTTGTAAATACTCCTATCATGGCCAATTTCAAGCTATCAGTGTGGTATCATTGAATGCAGAGTTGAGAAAAAAAATGCTCTATAGCACACCATTATATAGTATTTTCATTACATAGATACAACAGATATAATTAACATCAAAATCACAGGTAATAGCGAAATATAATAAAATAATAAGTGATGAGTATCTATTATCTTTATTTAAATGTGGGTTTATATATTTAATTTTTAATGATGGTTGTGTTTAACAAATTCCTTGAAAACTTCTTGAAAATTTAACTATCAGCTCTCATGGGCAGCTACCAGTCGGTAGCACACCACTGTAGGTAACCCTGAGCTGCTTATACTAGGACTCAGAGAAACCTGAATAGCCAGAGACAGGCCAAAGTGAGATGAGGATTGTTGGCCAACTGTGAACAAGAGGATCTAGTCTTTTAGGTCTAAAAGGATGAGTGCTGGACACTAGGACAGTAAATAAACACTGTGGTTTCCTGGGGTACCCAGAGAAGAAACTATACTTGGTAACTTTATTTTATTTAAGATTTTATTTATTTATCAGAGAGGGAAAGCAAGAGTTAGCACACACAAGCAGGGGTAGTGGCAGGCAGAGGCAGAGGGAGAAGCAAGGTCTCCAATGAGCAAGGAGCCTGATGTGAGACTGGATCCCAGGCCCCTGGGATCATGACCTTACTGAAAGCAGATGTTTGACTGACTGAGCCACCCAGGTGCCCCTACACTTTGTAGTTTTAAATACTGGATAGCTCAAAACAGAAAATCTCCAATTAATTGCATAAATCTGCTTCTTGCTGAAGATTATTTTATTTTTTATTTAAATTCTAGTTAGTTGACATATGGTGTTATATTAGTTTCAGGTATACACTATAGTGATTCAACACTTCCATACAACACCTGGTGCTTATCATAAGTGCACTGCTTAATCTCTATCACCCATTTCACTCTTCACTCCTACCCACAACCCTTCTGGTAACTATTAGATTATTCTCTATAATTAAAAGGCTTTCTTGCTTTGTCTCTCTCTGTCTCATTTTTTTCCTTTGCTTGTTTGTTTTATTTCTTAAATTCCACATGAGTGAAATCATATGGTATTTGTCTTTCTTGGACTGACTTATTTCACTTAGCCTTATACTCTATAGCTCCATCCACATTGCAAATGGCAAGGTTTGACTCATTTTTAGGCTGAATAATAAAGAAGATGTGAGCAGATGTGATCTATCTATCTATCTATATCTATCAATCAATCTATCTATCTATCTATATGAGTATTATTCAGCCACAAAAATTGTCTTTATAATTGACATTGAGCCTATGAGCAAAACACTTCATTCTGTTGAGACCATCCACTGAATATCTCTAGACTGAGGTAATACTTATAGAACCATGCTGAGAAATTTGGGCTCTCAGAAATTTGGTCTATCAACAATTTGGTCTTCTTTGTAAAGTTTTCAGTCTATAAAGACTCTCCTTTTACTCAAATATGGAAAATGTATTTGGAGTGCCTAGACACTGATTCAGATTTTATGCATGCAAGAAAAGAGTGGTATCAATTATAGACTGCCAAGAAAGTTTCACCTTTACAAACTCAAGTTGTCTCTGCAGTGAATTGGACATATTTGTGGTTTCCCATTTTAACATAATATTTTTGGTCTTCCTTAATCTTGGGTTCCACCTTCACAGGTCATTTTCAGTACTGAGAACAAAGAGGCAATACAGGGACACCTGGGTGGCTCAGTCGGTTGGGTGTCTACCTTCAGCTCAGGTCATAATCTCAGGGTCCTGGGATTGAGTTCCACATTGGACTCCTTGCTCAGCAGGGAGACTGTTTCTCCCTCTACCTGCTCTGTCTCCTCTCTCTGCTCTGCCTGCCGCTCTCCTTGATTGTGCTTTCTCTCTTTGACATAAATAAATACAATCTTTTTAAAAAAAGAGGCAATACAGCTCAACCTGGTATTGTAATTATTTGTGCATCTACTACATGCATAACATACTACATAAATCATTTCATGTACTCCTCCAAAAAAACCTGACAAATGGAAACAGTTATTTTCCCATTTTACAAATGAGGAAATTGTGAGTCAATAAAAAGCAAAGTTCCTTGTCCAAGATCACAATAGTAGACCTGGAGTTTGAAGCCAGGCATGTGTGATGCCCATGTCTCATAGGCTTTCTGCTATACCATGCTGCTTTAAAAACTGTCTCTCCACCTGGAGAGGGTAGTCTGGGAGAGAGGGTGGTCTATATACACTATCAAAGGATAAGTAGAAAGGCATGTGTCTTCCATAGGATTTTGAACTCAGGTTCTTAAGATTTCAAAGCACAATTAACTACCCCACTCCCACCACCTTATATCAAACATATGACCAATCTTAAAAGAACTTCAAATAAATATTTCCTTTTAAAAGCTCATGATTTAGGGCTGTTTTTAAACAAAATTATTAGATAAAATTAGACATATGTGCTCCCTTTCTCTTGTTGTTTTTTTTGAGAGATTTTATTTATTTATTTGAGGGAGAGAAAGAAAGAGGGAGAGAGAGTGCACAAGCAGGGGGAGCAGGAGAGGGAGAAGCAGGCTCCCCGCCAAGGTAGGGAGCTCAATGCAGGGCTCGATCCCAAGACCCTGGATCCCAGGACCGTGGGATCATGACCTGAGCCAAAGACAGCCTTTTAACCAACTGAGCCACCCTGATGCTCCCCTTTCTCTTGTTCTTAATTCCTTTTCCTTATGATACTTTGGAATGGAAAACTTTTCCAGGCAATTTGGCCTGTACCTCTTATTCAACATAAAAGTCTTTTCAGCCTTCATTTCACCAGTCAGGTCAACTTGTCTTCCTATTTTGTCTGTCCCTCTCTCAGCCTGAAAAAACATGTTAAGTGGAGGCAAGGGGCAGGAGAAAGACTAGTGGTGATCTCTGTCCCCTAGCATTTCTTCTTTCTTCCTTTCCTTGAGCAAGATCAAATGCTCCACTTGCTAGGCTTAGCACAGATATACAGTTTTACAGCTATTTTGCCTGAGCAGTTTTTTCTGGTATGTCATTTTCCCCTTCTTCCTTATTAGAATTCATTCTACATTCCACCCTTCCACAGGAGTGCTTCTAGAAGAGTTGCTTACATACATTGCTAAGGTTAGTACCAAGACTCTTAGCTAGTTCCTCCTAGAAACCCCTTAACAATGGCCCTGCTTACAAAGTGCTCCAGAAAATGGAAAGAGACCATATGTGTTCCATCTTAACTAATTTGAATAAAATGTGAACTGATAATTAAACTACTTATATTACAAGGCCTTTCCTATTCTTTTTTTTAAAATTTTTAAATTAAGATATAAAGTATTATTAGCCCCAGGGGTACAGGTCTGTGAATCACCAGGTTTACACATTTCACAGCACTCACCATAGCACATACCCTCCCCAATGTCCATAACCCAACCATCCTCTCCCTACCCCCTCCCCCCGGAAACCGTCAGTTTGTTTTGTGAGATTAAGAGTATCGTGGTTTGTCTCCCTCCCAATCCCATCTTGTTTCATTTATTCTTTTCCTACCCCCCCAACCCCTCACATTGTTTCCTGACTTCCTCATATCAGGGAGATCATATGATAGTTGTCTTTCTCTGATTGACTTATTTCGCTAAGCATAATACCCTCTAGTACCATCCAAGTTGACGCAAATGGCAGGATTTCATTTCTTTTGATGGCTGCATAGTATTCCAATGTGTATATATATCACTTCTTCTTTTTTTTTTTTTTTTACAAAAAGATTTGTTTATTTTATTTTATTTTTTATTTATTTTTTCAGTGTATACCACTTCTTCTTTATCCATTCATCTGTTGACGGACATCTAGGTTCTGTCCATAGTTTGGCTATTGTGGACATTGCTCCTATAAACATTCTGGTGCACATGCCCCTTCCGATCACTTCATTTGTATCTTTTGTTTTTAATTTTTTATTTACTTTTTATTATTTATGAACATATAATGTATTTTTATCCCCAGGGGTACAGGTCTGTGAATCGCCAGGTTTACAAAATTCACAGCGCTCACCATAGCACATACCCTCCCCAATGTCCATAACCCCACTGCCCTCTCCCAACCCCTCCTCCCCCCCGCAACACTCAGTTTGTTTTGTGAGATTAAGAGTCAATTATGGTATGTCTCCCTCCCAATCCCATCTTGTTTCATTTATTCTTCTCCTATCCCCCTACCCCCCCATGTTGCTTCTCCATGTCCTCATATCAGGGAGATCATATGATAGTTGTCTTTCTCCAATTGACTTATTTCACTAAGCATGATACCCTCTAGTTCCATCCACGTCGTCACAAATGGCAAGATTTCATTTCTTTTGATGGCTGCGTAGTATTCCATTGTGTATATATACCACTTCTTCTTTATCCATTCATCTGTTGAAGAACATCTAGGTTCTTTCCATAGTTTGGCTATTGTAGGCATTGCTGCTATAAACATTCGGGTGCACGTGCCCCTTCAGATCACTACATTTGTATCTTTAGGGTAAATACCCAGTAGTGCAATTGCTGGGTCATAGGGTAGTTCTATTTTCAACATTTTGAGGAACCTCCATGCTGTTTTCCAGAGTGGTTGCACCAGCTTGCATTTTCACCAACAGTGTAGGAGGGTTCCCCTTTCTCCGCATCCTCGCCAGCATCTCTCATTTCCTGACTTGTTAATTTTAGCCATTCTGACTGGTGTGAGGTGATATCTCATTGTGGTTTTGATTTGTATTTCCCTGATGCTGAGTGATGTGGAGCACTTTTTCATGTGTCTGTTGGCCATCTGGATGTCTTCTTAGCAGGAATATCTGTTCATATCTTCTGCCCATTTCTTGATTGGATTATTTGTTTTTTGGGTGTTGACTTTGCTAAGTTCCTTATAGATTTTGGACACTAGCCCTTTATCTGATAACTTGTTTGCAAATATCTTCTCCCATTCTGTCAGTTGTCTTTTGGTTTTCTGAACTGTTTCCTTTGCTGTGCAAAAACTTTTGATCTCGATGAAATCCCAATAGTTCATTTTTGCCCTTGTATCCCTTGCCTTTGGCAATGTTCCTAAGAAGATGTTGCTGTGGCTGAGGTTGAAGAAGTTGCTGCCTGTGTTCTCCTCAAGGATTTTGAAGGATTCCTTTCTCACATTGAGGTCCTTCATCCATTTTGAGTCTATTTTCGTGTGTGGTGTAAGGAAATGGTCCAATTTCATTTTTCTGCATGTGGCTGTCCAATTTTCCCAGCACCATGTGTTGAAGAGGCTGTCTTTTTTCCATTGGACATTCTTTCCTACTTTGTCAAAGATTAGTTGACCATAGAGTTGAGGGTCTATTTCTGGGCTCTCTGTTCTCTTCCATTGATCTATGTGTATGTTTTTGTGCCAGTACTATGCTGTCTTGATGATGACAGCTTTGTAATAGAGCTTGAAGTCTGGAATTGTGATGCCACCAACTTTGGCTTTCTTTTTCAATATTCCTTTGGCTATTCGAGGTCTTTTCTGGTTCCATATAAATTTTAGGATTATTTGTCCCATTTCTTTGAAAAAATGGATGGGATTTTGGTAGGGATTGCATTAAATGTGTTGATTGCTTTAGGTAGCATAGACATTTTCACAATATTTATTCTTCCAATCCATGAGCATGGAACATTTTTCCATTTCTTTGTGTCTTCCTCAATTTCTTTCATGAGTACTTTATAGTTTTCTGCATATAGATCTTAGGGTCTTTGGTTAGGTTTATCCCTAGGTATCTTATAGTTTTGGGTACAATTGTAAATGGGATTGACTCCTTAATTTCTCTTTCTTCTGTCTTATTGTTGTTGTACAGAAATGCAACTGATTTCTGTGCCTTGATTTTATATCCTGACACTTTACTGAATTCCTGTACAAGTTCTAGCAGTTTGGGAGTGGAGTCTTTTGGGTTTTCCACATATAGTATCATATCGTCTGCGAAGAGTGATAGTTTGACTTCTTCTTTGCCGATTTGGATGCTTTTAATTTCCGTTGGTTGTCTAATTTCTGAAGCTAGGACTTCTAATACTATGTTGGATAGCAGTGGTGATAATGGACATCCCTGCCATGTTCCTGACCTTAGTGGAAAAGCTTTCAGTTTTTCTCCATTGAGAATGATATTTGCGGTGGGTTTTCATAGATGGCTTTGATAATATTGAGGTATGTGCCCTCTACCCCTACGCTTTGAAGAGTTTTGATCAGGAAGGGATGCTGTACTTTGTCAAATGCTTTTTCAGCATCTATTGAGAGTATCATATGGTTCTTGTTCTTTCTTTTATTAATGTGTTGTATCACATTGATTGATTTGCAGATGTTGAACCAACCTTGCAGCCCTGGAATAAATCCCACTTGGTCATGGTGAATAATCCTTTTAATGTACCGTTGAATCCTATTGGCTAGTATTTTGGTGAGAAATTTTGCATCTGTGTTCATCAAGGATATTGGTCTGTACTTCTCTTTTTTGGTGGGATCCTTGTCTGGTTTTGGGATCAAGGTGATGCTGGCCTCATAAAATGAGTTTGGAAGCATTCTTCCGTTTTTATTTTTTGGAAGAGTTTCAGGAGAATAGGAATTAGTTCTTCTTTAAATGTTTGATAGAATTCCCTTGGGAAGCCATCTGGCCCTGGGCTTTTGTTTGTTTGGAGATTTTTGATGACTGTTTCAATCTCCTTACTGGTTATGGGCCTGTTCATGTTTTCTATTTCTTCCTGGTTCAGTTGTGGTAGTTAATATGTCTCTAAGCATGCATCCATTTCTTCCAGATTGTCACATTTGTTGGCATAGAGTTGGTCATAGTATGTTCTTATAATTGTCTGTATTTCTTTGGTGTTAGTTGTGATCTCTCCTCTTTCATTCATGATTTTATTTATTTGGGTCCTTTCTCTTTTCTTTTTGATAACTCTGGCCAGCGATTTATCAATCTTATTAATTCTTTCAAAGAACCAACTCCTAGTTTCATTGATTTGCTCTATTTTTTTTTTGTTTCTATTTCATTGATTTCTGCTCTGATCTTTATGATTTCTCTTCTCCTGCTGGGTTTAGGGTTTCTTTCTTGTTCTCTCTCCAGCTCCTTTAGGTGTAAGGTTAGGTTGTGTACTTGAGACCTTTCTTGTTTCTTGAGAAAGGCTTGTACCACTATATATTTTCCTTTCAGGACTGACTTAGCTGTGTCCCACAGATTTTGAACCATTGTGTTTTCATTATCATTTGTTTCCATGAACTTTTTCAATTCTTCTTTAATTTCCTGGTTGATCCATTCATTCTTTAGAAGGATGCTGTTTAGTCTCCATGTATTTGGATTCTTTCCAAATTTCCTCTTGTGATTGACTTCTAGCTTCAGTGCATTGTGGTCTGAAAATATGCAGGGTAATGATCCCAATCTTTTCATACCAGTTGAGACCTGATTTAGGACCCAGGATGTGATCTATTCTTGAGAATGTTCAATGTGCACTAGAGAAGAATGTGTATTCTCTTGATTTGGGATGAAATGTTCAGAATATATCCGTGATGTCCATCTGTTCCAGTGTGTCATTTAAGGCCTTTATTTCCTTGTTGATCTTTTGCTTGGATGATCTGTCCATTTCAGTGAGGGGAGTGTTAAAGTCCCTTACTTTTATTGTATTCTTGTCAATGTGTTTCTTTGATTTTGTTATTAATTGGTTTATATAGTTGGCTGCTCCCACATTAGGGGCATAGATATTTAAAATTGTGAGATCTTCTTGTTGGACAGACCCTTTGAGGATGATATAGTGTCCTTCCTCATCTCTTATTATATTCTTTGGCTTAAAGTCTAATTGATGTGATATAAAGATTGCCACCCCAGCTTTCTTCTGATGCCCACGGTAAATTGTTTTCCACCCCCTCACTTTAAATCTGGAGGTGTCTTCACGTCTAAAATGAGTTTCTTGTAGGCAACATACTGATGGGTTTTGTTTTTTTATCGATTCTGATACCCTGTGCCTTTGATTGGGGCATTTAGCCCATTAACATTCAGGGTAACTATTAAGAGATATGAATTTATTACCATTGTATTGCCTGTAAGGTGACTGTTACTGTATATTGTCTCTGTTCCTTTCTGATCTACTACTCTTAGGGTCTCTCTTTGCTTAGAGGACCCCTTTCAATATTTCCTGTAGAGTTGGTTTGGTGTTTGCAAATTCTTTCAGTTTTTGTTTGTGCTGGAAGCTTTTTATCTCTCCTTCTATTTTCAATGATAGCCTAGCTGGATATAGCATTCTTGGCTGCGTGTTTTTCTTGCTTAGTGCTCTGAATATATCATGCCAGCTCTTTCTGGCCTGCCAGGTCTCTGTGGATAAGTCTGCTGCCAATCTAATATTTTTACCATTGTATGTTACAGACTTCTTTTCTTGGGCTGCTTTCAGGATTTTCTCTTTGTCACTAATAGTTGTAAATTTTACTATTAGGTGACAGGGTATGGACCTATTCTTATTGATTTTGAGGGGGGTTCTCTGCACCTTCTGGATTTTGATGCTTGTTCCCTTTGCCATATTAGGGAAATTCTCTCCAATAATTCTCTCCAATAGACCTTCTGCTCCCCTCTCTCTTTCTTCTTCTTCTGGAATCCCAATTATTCTAATGTTGTTTCGTCTTATGGTGTCACTTATCTCTCGAATTCTCCCCTTGTGGTCCAGTATTTGTTTGTTTCTCTTTTGCTCAGCTTCTTTATTCTCTGTCATTTGGTCTTCTATATCACTAATTCTTTCTTCTGCCTCATTGATCCTAGCAGTGAGAGCCTCCATTTTTTATTGCACCTCATTAATAGCTTTTTTGATTTCAACTTGGTTAGATTTTAGTTCTTTTATTTCTCCAGAAAGGGCTTTTATATTTCCAGAGAGGGTTTCTCTAATATTTCCATGCCTTTTTTTGAGCCCAACTAGAACCTTGAGAATCGTCATTCTGAACTCTAGATCTGACATATTACCAATGTCTGTATTGATTAGGTCCCTAGGCTTCGGTACTACCTCTTTTTCTTTTATTTTTGTGGTGAATTTTTCCACCTTGTCATTTTGTCCAAATAAGAGTATATGAAGGAGCAATTAAAATAATAAAAGGGTGGCAAAGACCCCAGGAAAATGTGCTTTTATGAAATCAGAAGAGATCCCAAATCATGCAGGGGAGAAAGGGGATAAAAGGATGTTCAGGGAAAAAAAGGGAAAATTAAAAAAAGAAAACAAATAAAGAAAAAATATAAAAAAGAAAAATATATATTTTATATATATTAGATAAACTAGTTAAAAACGTTAAAAAAGAAGAGGGTAAAAGTTAAAAAAAATTAGCAGAAGAAGAAAAAAATTAAAAAAAAATTAAATTAACTGCAAGACTAAAGAATCATGGACAGAAAGCCATGATTTCCGTGCTTTGCTTTCTCTTCCTCTGGAATTCCGCTGCTGTCCTTGGTATTAAACCTGCTCTCCTTGGTAGGTGAGCTTGGTCCTGGCTGGATTTCTTGTTGATCTTCTGGGGAGGGGCCTGTTGTAGTGATTCTCAGGTGTCTTTCCCCGAGGCGGAATTGCACCACTCTTACCGGAATAAGTAATCTGCTTGGGTTCGCTTTCAGGAGATTTTGTTCCCTGAACACTTTCCGGAGAGTTCCGGAGGACAGGAATTAAAATGGCGGCCTCCCAGTCTCTGGCCCGGAAGAGCTGAGAGTCCGGGACCCCACTCCTCAGTGTGCCCCCAGAGAACAGCACCCAATCATTCCCATATCCCCAGTCTCCAGCTGTACTCCGAGCTCATCCAGACTGCGACCGGTTCAAGGTAACCCCAAGCTGAAAGCTCACTCCTCGGCTCTGTCTCTGTAGCCGGCTTCCCTGTTCTAATACTGGCAAGCTCTGAGACACTCCAACACCCCCGATCCTTCTGTGACCCTGCGGGACCTGGAGCCACGCTGACCCCACGTGGGCTTCACCCCGGTTTAGCCTCTGGAGAAATGTCCCTCAGTGGAACAGACTTTTAAAAGTCCAGATTTTGTGCTCCATTGCTCTGCCGCTTGCCGGGAGCTGGCCCCTCCCCCCATGGTCTATCTTTCTGTCGCTTTGGATTCACTTCTCTGCCAGTTCTACCTTTCAGAAAGTGGTTGATTTTCTGTTTCTAGAATTGCTGCTCTTCTTCTCTTTGATCTCCCATTGGATTTGTAGGTGTTTGCAATGTTTAGATAAGCGATCTAGCTGATCTCTTGCTACCTGATGTAGTCTCAGCCTGCTACTTCGCCATCTTGACTCCTCCCCTACATTTGTATCTTTAGGGGAAATATCCAGCATTGCGATTGCTGGTTCATAGGGTAGCTCTATTTTCAACTTTTGAGGAACCTCCATGCTATTTTCCAGAGTGGCTACACCAGCTTGCATTCCCACCAAAAGTGTAGGAGGGTTCCCCTTTCTCCACATACTCGCCAGCATCTCTCATTTCCTGACATGCTAATTTTAGCCATTCTGACTGGTGTGAGCTGGGATATCACTGTGGTTTTGATTTGTATTCCCTGATGCTGAGTGATGTGGAGCACTTTTTCATGTGTCTGTTGGCCATCTGGATGTCTTCTTAGTGGAAATGTCTGTTCATGTCCTCTGCCCATTTCTTGATTGGATTATTTGTTCTTTGGGTGTTGAGTTTGCTAAGTTCTTTACAGATTTTGGACACTAGCCTTTTATCTGATAAGTCGTTTGCAAATATCTTCTCCCATTCTATCCGTTATCTTTGGTTTTGTTGACTGTTTCCTTTGCTGTGCAAAAGCTTTTGATCTTGATGAAGTCCCAGTAGTTCATTTTTGCCCTTGCTTCCCTTGCCTTTGGTGATGTTCCTAGTAAGAAGTTGCTGCAGCTGAGGTCGAAGAGGTTGCTGCCTGTGTTCTCCTCAAGGATTTGGATGGATTCCCTTCTCACATTGAGGTCCTTCATCCATTTTGAGTCTATTTTCGTGTGTGGTGTAAGGAAATGGTCCAATTTCATTTTTCTGCATGTGGCTGTCCAATTTTCCCAGCACCATTTATTGAAGAGGCTGTCTTTTTTCCATTGGACATTCTTTCCTACTTTGTCAAAGATTAGTTGACCATAGAGTTGAGGGTCTATTTCTGGGCTCTCTATTCTCTTCCTTTGATCTATGTGTATGTTTTTGTGCCAGTACCATGCTGTCTTGATGATGACAGCTTTGTAATAGAGCTTGAAGTCCGGAATTGTGATGCCACCAACTTTGGCTTTCTTTTTCAGTATTCCTCTGGCTATTCGAGGTCTTTTCCGATTCCATACAAATTTTAGGATTATTTGTTCCATTTCTTTGAAAAAAATATATGGGATTTTGATAGGGATTTCCTTAAATGTGTAGATTGCTTTAGGTAGCCTCAACATTTTCACAATATTTGTTCTTCCAATCCATGAGCATGGGACATTTTTCCATTTCTTTGTGTCTTCCTCAATTTCTTTCCTGAGTCCTTTATAGTTTTCTGAGTACAGATTCTTTGCCTCTTTGGTTACGTTTATTCCTAGGTATCTTAATGGTTTTGGGTTCAATTGTAAATGGTTTTGACTCCTTAATTTTCTTTCTTCTGTCTTGTTGTTGGTGTACAGAAATGCAACTGATTTCTGTGCATTGATTTTATATCCTGACACCTTACTGAATTCCTGTACAAGTTCTAGCAGATTTGGAGTGGAGTCTTTTCCTATTCTCTTTTATTAGTGCCATCTTCTTTTTCCAGCATCCTCCCTTCTCTG
The DNA here is from genome assembly GCF_922984935.1 of Meles meles. NCBI lineage: Eukaryota > Metazoa > Chordata > Mammalia > Carnivora > Mustelidae > Meles > Meles meles. The sequence goes on along the minus strand of NC_060087.1, from coordinate 44,663,358 downwards.
TTGCCCAGTGCCCCTCCCCTTTACAGCCTTCTCAGGAGCCCAGGATCAGCTCCCTCCTCCACAACAACCAATTTTAAAAAATTGGCCAGAGGTCTATAAACCAGGGGTTCTTAACCCTCATTGAATGATGGAATTATGTGGGGAGGCTTTTTTCCCCCAATCGATTGTCTAAGTATCAGTATTTTTTAACAGCTTCTTAGATGATGGTTCTAATTCTATTCTCAGGGTCTGTCTTCCCCACCCCACATTTTTATCTATCAAAATTTGTTCTCATCTATCAATTACATGGAAAAGATCTAGTATATTCATCTACCATAGGCATTGATAACTGATAGACACTTAATGGGATTTTTCACTTGATGAAAACTCTGATGATAGAAATTCATGCATAGGAGAGATGTTTAGGTTGGAAAATTTTTCCCAGCTTCCAATTCATATAGGTTAGTGTTTTATACACACACACACACACACACACACACATATCCATTACAAACTTTAACTAAAACAGGGAAACCAGATTTTAAAAATCAATAATAATCATTTCATTATAGTGAGACCAACAATAATTTATTTGCAATATTTCACCAAGACACTTATATCTAGCTAAATAATGCTGGATTTGTAGGTCAGGTCTGATATCCCTTTGGTTTCTTTTCACACTTCTATTTTTACTAAAAGAAAAAAATCTGATTCACAAATTAAATTTGTTGGGAATGACAGCAAGTATTTGGTGGTTCTGGCAGATAGTTTTGAATTTCATATTAGATAAAATATTAACCTAAAATCATGAAATTATTTCTCACTAAAAACTACATTAAACTTCATCCATCAGACATGATGGATGAAGATGATAAGCATTTCACACTTGCAAGCTGAAAGTGTGACTATTTCAACTTGGAAGATACTAGCAAATGGATCAAATCCTTTCTTTGGTTGCTTTCAGTTCTGAAAGGTATTTTTTCACATTTCATTACAGCATTTGGATGTAGTTTTAAAATATGCCAGATGTTTTTCTCTGATGAGTGAAGAAAATCACTACATCAAACTCAGTGACTGAACCATTTGTATCACATTTAAATCATATAAAGAAATCCTGATATCATAAAATGGTAATATTTACGCCCTGAATTGATATGTTCAGCCTTTTCAAAATATGAAATACACTGCTGAGATATACCACTTGAACAATTCAGTTGAAATAATTCAAACAGTCTTTGCTGTTACCACAGTCATGAAGAGATGCTTTATACTTCATCCCTCAAAAGACTTGGGAAAATATATTTCCTGTTGAGAGGCTTCATAAACCAGTATGAAAAAATAGGCTTGTACTTACTGCCCATTTCTTTAACATCATGAAAAGATGAACACTTGATGGAAGATATGTTATCATACTCCCAATCTTAACTCTTCAACACTGAATCAAAATAAAGAGGCAGATTTTTGACCATTAATGTTCCTTTTAATACATCTTGACATTCAGGTACAGCTTCTTTCATTCATGTGGTTGCAGCATCCTTTCTTGATGCATGCATAGCTTCTGCTTTATTAACACTAATTTTAGCCTTATTTTTTTCAGTATTTATCACACATCAGAAACTGATCTTTAAGTAAATGAATTATCATCTCTTGAAGTCTTGTTTCTCAGTGATAAATGAAACAGAATGTCACTAGCAGTTTTCTTGAATATATTTATCAGTAATGCCAATGAAAATATCCCACAGCATGTTCACATATTAGAATTTGTTCTTTCACTGTGCAATCCAATGATACAATGAACATATGATAGGGATAAAGGAATAGTGCCCAATATTCATTATAAAGTTTTTTGAATATAACAGTCACCATAAACTTTGTGGTTAGCATTATAAGTTTTTAGAAATAGTGTCAGAAGTGGTGCATATGTTAGAATACATGCAATTTTGTTAATGCCATTGTGCTTTGGGTTTCCTATCTGTTATTAGTAATAATACTCATCGATTTAGTATTGGAAAACATTATTTTCTGCTTTTTCTGAACACACCTGACTGGTTTCTGGGGAGGGGGGCGGAGCTGTGTTTTCCATTAAAATGACATGAAAGCTATGGTAGCATCATTGGATAAAGTTTCGTATAACAGGCTATGATATCCACACAATAAAAGTCAGTGTTCAAGTATTCATCATTTTAATTACTCTTTACTAATTCCTGCTGCTACATTAGCAGAAAATATTTTTGGTCATAAAAAAGCCACATATTGGGCCACCTAAGTGGCTCAGTCATTAAGTGGCTGCCTTCAGCTCAGGTCATGATCCCAGGGTCCTGGGATCGAGCCCCACATCAGGCTCCCTGCTCAGCGGGAAGCCTGCTTCTCCCTCTCCCACTCCCCCTGCTTGTGTTACCTCTCTCACTGCATCATTCTCTGTCAAATAAATAAATAAATTTTTTAAAAGCCACATATGGGGGGCTCCTGGGTGACTAAGTGGGTTAAAGCCTCTGCCTTCAGCTCAGTTCATGATCCCAGGATCCTGGGATCAAGCCTCGCATTGGGCTCTCTGCTCAGCAGGGAGCCTGCTTCCTCCTCTCTCTCTGCAGGCCTCTCTGCCTACTTGTGATCTCCGTCAAATAAATAAATAAATAAAATCTTTTAAAAACAAAAGCCACATATGAGCACCTGGTTGGCTTAGTGGGTTAAGGGTCTGCCTTCGGCTCAGGTCATGATCCCAGGGTGCTGGGATCGAGTCCCACATCAGGCTCTCTGCTCAGCAGGGAGCCTGCTTCCTCCTCTCTCTCTGCCTGCCTCTCTGCCTAGTTGTGATCTCTCTCTGTCAAATAAATAAATTCTAATATTTATATATATTTAAAAAAATTTTTAAACCACATAATAATCCTTCTAATCATGAGACAGTAGCATTGTAAATTAAAAGACATTTTATCTGCTGCATTAAATCATCATATTTTCCAGATTTACTTGTCCTAATGCATATATCTTCACTTCTATATTTATTCTAAAGTCAAGTTCACTACGTTTTTAATGTTACCTTGATTTGCTATGATTTTTCACCATTTCTTTTGTACTTGAACAAACCAATTTGAGCCATTAATACTTTTTTGGGAATTAGAGTTAAAATGCAAAAAAGGATAACCATGAAAAGTGCAAAATTAAGAATAAATATAATGACAACAAATGACATAACATGACACAAACAACATCTTGTTAGCTAAGTGTTAGCAAGGATGAACCAATTACTGCATTCCTTGTGGTATATGCACAGCCTTACCTATTAATATCACATTGAGATTTCTAGAAAAAAATCATGATTAGCAAGGTTTAATTCTGTCATTATGTTCTACAAGCTCTGGCATAGAATGTAAAATATTCCAGTACCAGAAAGAAAACCATTATACATATGGGGAAACTGAGACTTAGAGAGGCACAGTGATTTGGCCAAAATTTCACAAGTGTAAATCACATCCAAGTTGCCCAAGCTGGTTAATTAGCTGCCTCACTCAGGCACTAAGATAAGCATTAAAAAGCAAACAAACAAACAAACAAACAAAAACCTTTACAGTTTGAATTGCCACTTCTAGCTTTTAGAGTGGCAGACTCAGGGAAAGGACTTGATCTTAACTGGGCTCTGGGTGAGAGAGAGAGAATTGAAATAAAAAACAAGTAGATAAAGAGTTTCCAAGACCGGCAAGGCTTAAAAGACTATGCAACCACCAAGCCGACACTGCAGGAAATATTAAGGGGGGTCCTATAAGAGAGGAAAAATCCTAAGAATATCATTGAACAGAAATACAGAAACAATTTATAGACAGAAAGACTTCAAAGGCAACACGATGTCAATAAAAACCTATCTCTCAATAATCACTCTCAATGTGAATGGCCTAAATGCACCCATAAAATGACACAGGGTTGCAGATTGGATAAAACGACAGGACCCATCCATATGTTGTCTACAAGAGACCCATTTTGAACCTAAGGATACATCCAGACTGAAAGTGAAGGGATGGAGAAGCATCTTTCATGCCAATGGGCCTCAAAAGAAGGCCAGAGTAGCGATTCTCATATCAGATAAATTAGATTTTAAACTAAAGACTGTAGTCAGAGATACAGAAGGACACTACATAATTCTTAAAGGGACTATCTGCCAAGACGATCTAACAATTGTAAATATCTATGCCCCCAATATGGGAGCACCCAATTACATAAGAAAACTATTAATCAAGATAAAGAGTCATATTGATACGAATACAATAATAGTAGGAGATCTTAATACGCCTCTCTCAGAAATAGACAGATCATCGAAGCAGAAAATTAATAAAGAAATAAAAGCATTGAATGAAACATTGGACCAGATGGACCTCATCGACGTATACAGAACATTCCACCCTAAAACAACAGAATATTCATTCTTCTCAAGTGCACATGGAACCTTCTCCAGAATAGACCACATACTGGGTCACAAAGCAGGACTCAACTGATACCAAAAGACTGACATTATTCCCTGCATATTCTCGGATCACAATGCTTTGAAACTGGAGCTCAATCACAAGGAAAAGTTCAGAAGGAACTCAAACACCTGGAAGCTAAAGACCACCTTGCTTAAGAATGCTTGGATCAACCAGGAGATCAAAGATGAACTTAAACAATTCATGGAAACCAATGAGAATGAAGACACCTCGATCCAAAACCTATGGGATACAGCAAAGGCAGTTCTAAGGGGGAAATACATAGCCATCCAAGCCTCCCTCAAAAACATTGAAAAATCCAGAATACACCAGCTGTCTCTACACCTTAAAGAACTGGAGAATCAACAACAAATCAAACCAACTCCACATGCAAGAAGGGAAATAATCAAGATTAGAGCAGAGATCAATGAGGTAGAAACAAGAGATACAGTAGAACGTATCAATGAAACTAGAAGCTGGTTTTTTGAAAGAATCAATAAGATCGATAAACCATTGGCCACACTAATCCAAAAGAAAAGAGAGAAAGCCCAAATTAATAAAATGATGAATGAAAAGGGAGAGATCACAACGAACACCAAGGAAATAGAAACAATCATCAGAAATTCTTACCAACAGTTATATGCCAATAAGCTAAGCAACCTAGATGAAATGGATGCATTCCTGGAAAGCTACAAACTCCCAAAATTGAACCAGGAAGAAATTGACAACCTGAATAGACCGATATCTAGTAATGAGATTGAAGCAGTGATCAAAAACCTCCCAAAAAACAAGAGCCCAGGACCTGACGGATTCCCTGGGGAATTCTACCAAACTTTCAAAGAAGAAATAACACCAATTCTCCTGAAGCTGTTCCAAAAAATTGAAGCAGAAGGAAAACTTCCAGACTCTTTTTATGAAGCCAGCATTACCCTGATCCCCAAACCAGGCAAAGACCCTACCAAAAAGGAGAATTTCAGACCAATATCACTGATGAATATGGATGCAAACATTCTCAACAAGATCCTAGCAAACAGGATCCAGCAGCACATTAAAAAGATTATCCACCATGACCAGGTGGGATTCATCCCTGGGTTGCAAGGTTGGTTCAACATTCACAAATCAATCAGTGTGATAGAACACATCAATAAGAGAAGACAGAAGAACCACATGGTCCTCTCAATTGATGCAGAAAAAGCATTTGACAAAATCCAGCATCCGTTCCTGATGAAAACGCTTCAAAGTATAGGGATAGAGGGAACATTCCTGAACTTCATAAAATCTATCTATGAAAGACCCACAGCAAATATCATCTTCAATGGGAAAAAGCTTGCAGCCTTCCTGTTGAGATCAGGAACACGACAAGGATGCCCACTCTCACCACTCTTGTTCAACATAGTATTAGAAGTTCTAGCAACGGCAATCAGACAACAAAGAGAAATAAAAGGTATCCAAATTGGCAAGGAAGAAGTCAAACTCTCTCTCTTCGCAGATGACATGATTCTTTATATGGAAAACCCCAAAGACTCCACCCCCAAACTACTAGAACTCATACAGCAATTCAGTAACGTGGCAGGATACAAAGTCAATGTACAGAAATCAGTGGCTTTCTTATACACCAACAATGAAAAAACAGAAAGGGAAATTAGAGAATCGATTCCATTTACTATAGCACCAAGAACCATAAGGTACCTGGGCATAAACCTAACCAAAGAAGTAAAGGACCTGTACTCGAGGAACTACAGAACACTCATGAAAGAAATTGAAGAAGACACAAAAAGATGGAAGACTGTTCCATGCTCTTGGATTGGAAGAATAAACATTGTTAAAATGTCTATACTGCCTAGAGCAATCTATACTTTTAATGCCATTCCGATCAAAATTCCACCGATATTTTTCAAGGAGCTGGAGCAAATAATCCTAAAATTTGTATGGAGCCAGAAGAGACCCCGAATTGCTAAGGAAATGTTGAAAAACAAAAACCAAACTGGCGGCATCACGTTACCCGATTTCAAGCTTTACTATAAAGCTGTGATCACCAAGACAGCGTGGTACTGGCATAAAAACAGACACATAGACCAGTGGAACAGAGTGGAGAGCCCAGATATGGACCCTCAACTCTATGGTCAAATAATCTTCGACAAAACAGGAAAAAATATACAATGGAAAAAAGACAGCCTCTTCAATAAATGGTGCTGGGAAAACTGGACAGCGATATGTAGAAGAATGAAACTCGACCATTCTCTTACACCGTACACAAAGATAAACTCGAAATGGATAAAAGACCTCAACGTGAGACAGGAATCTATCAGAATCCTAGAGGAGAACATAGGCAGTAACCTCTTCGATATCAGCCACAGCAACTTCTTTCAAGATATGTCTCCAAAGGCCAAGGAAACAAAAGCAAAAATGAACTTTTGGGACTTCATCAAGATCAAAAGCTTCTGCACAGCAAAGGAAACAGTCAACAAAACAAAGAGGCAACCCACGGAATGGGAGAAGATATTTGCAAATGACAGTACAGACAAAAGGTTGATATCCAGGATCGATAAAGAACTTCTCAAACTCAACACACACAAAACAGATAATCATATCAAAAAATGGGCAGAAGATATGAACAGACACTTCTCCAATGAAGACATACAAATGGCTATCAGACACATGAAAAAATGTTCATTATCACTAGCCATCAGGGAGATTCAAATTAAAACAACATTGAGATACCACCTAACACCAGTTAGAATGGCCAAAATTAGCAAGACAGGAAACAACGTGTGTTGGAGAGGATGTGGAGAAAGGGGAACCCTCTTACACTGTTGGTGGGAATGCAAGTCAGTGCAGCCACTTTGGAGAACAGTGTGGAGATTCCTGAAGAAATTAAAAATAGAGCTTCCCTATGACCCTGCAATTGCACTGCTCGGTATTTACCCCAAAGATACAGATGTAGTGAAAAGAAGGGCCATTTGTACCCCAATGTTTATTGCAGCAATGGCTACGGTCGCCAAACTGTGGAAAGAACCAAGATGCCCTTCAACGGATGAATGGATAAGGAAGATGTGGTCCATATACACAATGGAGTATTATGCCTCCATCAGAAAGGACGAATACCCAACTTTTGTAGCAACATGGACGGGACTGGAAGAAATTATGCTGAGCGAAATAAGTCAAGCAGAGAGAGTCAAGTATCATATGGTCTCACTTATTTGTGGAGCATAACAAATAACATGGAGGACATGGGGAGATGGAGAGGAGAGGGAGTTGAGGGAAACTGGAAGGGGAGATGAACCATGAGAGACTATGGACTCTGAAAAACAACCAGAGGGTTATGAAGGGGCGGCAGGGGGGTGGGGGGGGGAGGTGGGAGGTTGAGGAACCAGGTGGTGGGTAATAGGGAGGGCACGTACTGCATGGAGCACTGGGTGTGATGCCAAAACAATGAACACTGTTATGCTGTAAATAAACAAATAAAAATAAATATAAAAAAAAACAAGTAGAAACTATATACATACATACACACGCACACATGTGTGTGTGGGTGCGGGTGTGTGTGTGTGTGTATGGTCTCCTTTGGCATTGGTGAAGAGTGACTGAAATAAATGAGGGTATCTTAGGAAAGAGAAGCCTGCCTAGGCTTCTAGCCAGAATTGCAGAGATAGCTGTGTTCAAATATGTGCAGGACATTCCCAAGAATAAGGAGGAGTTTTGTCTGGCTGGTTGTCCTGAGGGCAGAACGTGGGTGTGCAGGAGGAAGTTACAGAGGAGCAGGTCTGGCTCACCAGCAGGAAGAACACATTGCCAAGCGGAATCTTGAGCCTGCTGAGGCAGAAGAGCTTCCACGTCTCTCCCAGTTCACTGGGAGGTTGGGTGAGGAGCCCTTGGCAGGAAGGCTGAGGAGGGGAATCTTGCACCAGCTAGAGAAGGTGGGAGCAGATGATCTGAAAGCTTTTCTAGCCTGAGTCTGGTGAGAGCCTGGATGGAGAACGGCTAGTGAAGCAGGACAGGTGGACTCCAGGCACCCTGGGCAGCTGAACTTTAGCCCCACCTGTTTCCTGGGTGACAAAGGGGAACCTTCAGGATGGGAGACTGGAACCTCTGATTCCCAAGGACACATGGGCTGTTTCTCCTGCAGTAGTCAAGATCCCAAGTTCACACTGGGTTCCCTGCCAAGCTCCTTGAATCTAAAGTGTAACCTTTAAAGTGGAAGAACAGGGGGGACTCGGCACTGTCTGCCCTTGGCAGCCAACACTTGAGAAATGTGAGCAGCTGAGAGGATTCACCTTACTCCTTGGCCATTCTCAAACTACAGGGTACATACCACTTGAAAAATATAGTTGAAGAGCCTCTAGCTTAATGCCACCATGCTAGTAAGTTGTATTCCTTTTTCCACTAAGCCCGATCTTGGTTTTAAGTATAAATACAGTAGCAACGGAAGAACGTGACTCAGGACAAAACCAACAAGACAGGTATCACCTGATTGGCAATTTGGTCAAGACTCCAATATTGCTGGTGTTATCAGTACACATTTTCAAGGTTGATGGTGGAAGATTTTAGAGCCTTATTTAAATCACCTCTTTGCAATGCTATAGTATTGGCTCTAGGCCTAATTACAGCTGACAGGAAGATCTCAAGGAATTTAAGAATTCTCTATGGCAGTCTGGAACTCTGAGGTCCAACACGAGAGACATACGGTCTTTCTCTTCATACATTTATGTTCTTTGTTAAAATTGGATCATTGAGGGGTGCCTGGGTGGCTCAGTGGGTTAGGCCTCTGCCTTCGGCTCAGGTCATGATCTCAGGGTCCTGGGATCGAGCCCCGCATCGGGCTCTCTGCTCAGCAGGGAGCCTGCTTCCCCTCCTCTCTCTGCCTCCTTCTCTGCCTACTTGTGATCTCTGTCTGTCAAATAAATAAATAAAATCTTAAAAAAAAAAAAAAAAAAAAAAGAATTCTCTATGGCAGTGTAGGGGTAAACACCAAGTAGCTGGCTAAGACCTCTTCTAAGCCCAGGACTGATATACAGCTGGTATGCACTGTGATTACAATTCTGCAGTTAAAATATTAACATACCTTTGTACTGGTTTGTAAATAGCCACTTCCCCAAAGCCTCTCAAGTACAGCTTTGGTCCTGGCCACTCCAAACTCCCTCTCCGCAAGACTCCTGCCACACCTCCTTATGATCCAGCAACTACGGGTAAATGTCCGGCATTCAAGGAATATTCCAGACCCACTTCCTGCTGAGACAAAAGATGGTTACATATTTTTTAATATTATCCTTAATTAAATCTCAAGTTTTTTTGTTTGAGAGAGGGGAAATGAGACCTGTGGTAAAGCACTTAAATGGTGAGAAGCCGGATTTGGAAGAATTTTAGTGCTCTGTATGTAAAGAAGAAAAACAGAGAATTTTAGATCAGGAAGAAGAATCAGTGAAGGGCTGGTTCTAATTCTCAACATCATAACCTCAGGTAGACACTCAAAACTTTTTGTAACAAAGTGGATTTAGTGTCATAAAGATTAATAATATATTCTAAGAGTTCCTGATGAAGGACAGAAAAGATTTTTTAAAAATACATAAGTTGGGATTTGTTAATTACTGTTATTGTTCCTCTGACAGTTCTTAGTACAGTAGATTACACCTTTTTTCATAAAGCAGTAATCCTCCTTGAAATATCTGTCACATTTAATAATACCAGTTAACATTTTCTGAGCACTTACTCAACCTGACACTATTCGAAGCACTTTACATGTAGTCTAATTTATCTTACTTAATTTCTTTCTTTTTTAATTTTAATTTCAATTAGTTAACATACAGTGTTATATTAGTTTTAGGTGTACAATATATTGATTCAACACTTCCATACAACACCCAGTGCTCATCACAAGTGCCCTCCTTAATCCCCATCACCTATATCACCCCCACCCACCTTCCCTCTGGTAACCGTCAGTTTGTTCTCTATTATTAAGAGTCTATTTCTTTTTTTCTAATCTTTTTTATTTTTTTAATTTTTTTTCTTTTTTATAGATTTTACTTATTTATTTGAGAGACAGAGATCACAAATACGCAGAGAGGAAGACAGAGAGAGGGGGGGTGGGGGGCAAAGAAGGCTCCCTGCCAAGCAGAGAGCCCGATGCGGGGTTCGATCCCAGGACCCTGGGATCATGACCTGAGCCGAAGGCAGAGGCTTTAACTCACTGAGACACCCAGGCGCCCCTCTAATCTTTTTTTTTTAAAAAAGATTTTATTTATTTATTTGACAGAGAGAGAGAGAGAGAGAGAGAGACAACAAAAGAGGGAACACAGGCAGGGGAAGTGGGAGAGGAAGAAGCAGGCTTCTCGATGCCAGGACTCTGGGATCCTGACCTGAGCCTCAGGCAGACACTTAATGACTGAGCCACCCAGGTGCCCCAAGAGTCTATTTCTTGATCTCTCTCTCTCATTCCTTTGCTCATTTAGTTTTTTTCTTAAATTCCACATATGAGTGAAATCATATGGTGTTTCTCTTTCTCTGACTGACTTATTTCACTTAGCATTATACTCTGGCTCTATCCATGTCAATGCAAATGGGAAGATTTCATTCTTTTTATGGTTGAATAATATTCCATTGTGTATATGCCACTTTTCTTTTTATTTTTTATTAGTATATAATGTATTATTTGCTTCAGGGGTATAGCTCTGTGAATCATCAGTCTTACACAATTCACAGCACTCACCATAGCACATACCCTTCCCAATGTCTAATAACCCTGCTAACCTTATCACTCCCTCCCACCCCATCATCCCTCAGCTTTTTTCCTGAGATTAAGAGTCTCTTATGGTTTTTCTCCCTCCCCAGTCCCATCTTATTTCATTTTTCCCTCCCTTCCCCCCACAACCCCCCACCCTGCCTCTCAAATTCCTCATATCAGAGAGATCATATGATAATTGTCTTTCTCTGACTGACTTATTTTGCTTAACATCCACGTCATTGCAGATGGCAAGATTTCATTTTTGATGGGTGCATAGTATTCCATTTATATACCACTTTTCTTTATCTATTAATCAATGGATGGCTGCTTGAGCTGCTTCCATATTTTAGCTATCATAAACAATGCTACTATAAACATAGGAGCAAATGTGCTCCTTTGAATTAGTGTTCCTGTATTCTCTGGGTAAACACTCAAAGGGTGATTACTGGATCTTAGGGTATTTCTATTTTTAACTTCTGAGGAAATTCTATATTGTTTTCCAGAGTGGAGTTTGCACCAGTTTGCATTCCCACCCACAGTGCGAGAAGGTTCCTCCTTCTTCTCATCCTTGCCAACACACGTCGTTTCTTGTGATGTTGATTTTAGCCATTCTGACAGGTGTGAGGTGATATCCCATTATACTTTTGGTTTGCATTTCCCTGATGATAAGTGATGATGAGCATCTTTTCATGTGTCTGTTGGCCATCTGGATGTCTTCTTTGGAGAAATGTCTGCTCATATCTTCTGCCCATTTTTAATTGGATTATTTGTTTTCTGGGTGTTGAGTTTTATTAATTTCTTTGCTTATTGTGAACACTAACTCTTTATTGGATATGTCACTTGCAAACCGAGAGCTTTTCCCCTAAGGTCAGGAACAAGACAAGGGTGTCCAGTCATTTTTATTCAACATAGTACTGGAAGTATTTATTTATTTTAAAATTAAAAGAAATATATTTTATCCAAGTATTACAAAAATACAGTGTTATATTAGTTTCAGGTATACAATTCAACAATTCTATACACTTCTCAGTACTTATCAAGATAAGTGCAGTCTTAATCCCCTTTATCTGTTTCACTTATTGCTCCACTGACCCACCTTCTGGCAACCACCATTTTGTTCTCTGTATTTAATGGTCTGGTTTTTTTGTTTGTTTGTCTTCCCCCTCCCACTGTTTGTTTGTTTCTTAAATTCCACATATATTTGAAATCATGTGGTATTTTTACTTTTCTGACTGACTTATTTCTCTTAGCACTATACCTTCTAGGTCCATCCATGTTGTTGCAAATGGCAAGATCTCATTCTTTTTATGACTGAATAATATCTCATTGTATATATATTTCACATCTTCATTATTTATTCATCTGTGGATGGACACTTAGGTTGCTTCCCCATCTTGGTTATTGCAAATAACATAAGGATGTTTATTTATTTTCAAATTAATGGTTTTTTGGATAAATGTTCAGTAGTGGGATTACTGGATTATATGGTAATTCTATTTTTAATTTTTTTGAGGAATCGCCATACTATTTTCCATAGTAGCTGCACCAGCTTGCATTCCCACCAACAATGCATAAGTGTTCCTTTTTCTCCACATCGTCACCAGCACATGTTATGCCTTGTGTTTCTGAGTTCATCTGCTTTTCAGGTATAAAGTGATATCTCATTGTGGTTTTAATTTGCATTTCCCTGATGATTAGTGATGTTGAGTGTCTTTTCATGTGTCTGTTGGCCATCTGCATGTCCTCTTTGGAAAAATGTCTATTCAGGTTTTCTGTTCATTTTATAATTGGGCTATTTGTTGTTTTGTTCTTGTTTTTGTTTTTGTTTTGGTGTTGAGTTACATAAGTTCTTTATATATTTGGGATATTAATCTCTTGTTGGATCTATCATTTGTGTATATCTTCTTCCAGACAGTAGGCTGCCTTTTTCTTTTGTTGATGGTTTCCTTTGGTGTGTAAAATCTTTTTATCTTGGTGTAGACCCAATAGTTTAATTTTGGTTTAGTTTCCCTTTCCTGAGGAGACATCTAGAAAAATGTTTCTATAGCTGATGTCAAAGAAATTACTATCCACGTTTTCTATTTCTGTTTTATGGTTTCAGGTCTCACATTTAGGTGTAGAATCTAAGTTAATGTAACTACTAAGGCAGACATCGCTATGATCACTATTTAATGTTGAAGAAACTGAAACCCAGGGATTCTTTAACTTGTCCAAGCCACCCGGCTGGGAAGTGGCTGAACACAGTTTTGAACTGAGGCAGACCAACTTCAAAGCCCACATGTATATCCACTATGCTATACTGATATGGTTTACCAAGCCCTAATACTTATTAAAAACGTGATATATGCCAGGAAACTTTCATATAAATTACTGTATTTAATCCTCCAACATTTACCTTCAGGCAGGCTTCATCACCCACATTTTATATACAAGCGGACTGAAGCTCAGAGGTGAAGCCACTCATCAAAGTCCCCCCAGTCAACAGCCATTAGAACTAGAGCTGCAGGGGCACCTGGGTGGCTCAGTGGGTTAAGCCGCTGCCTTCGGCTCGGGTCATGATCTCAGGGTCCTGGGATTGGGTCCCGCATCAGGCTCTCTGCTCAGCAGGGGCCTGCTTCCCTCTCTCTCTCTCTGCCTGCCTCTCTATCTACTTGTGATCTCTCTCTGTCAAATAAATAAATAAATAAATATTTAAAAAAAAAAAAAGAACTAGAGCTGCAACCCAGGACTTTTATGCCAAAGGCTGTTCTTTCTTGCTTAATGTGATTTCCCCGCCTCCCAAATAATTTTCCTTCTTCTAGTACCATTATTCTTCCCAATTTTATGTTCTTATGGTCATCTTCAACTTTTCAGATTGGTAAGTCCCATCCTGGTAACATTCAGTCTTTAACATTGACCTTCTAACCAATTTATAACATTTTCCTCATTAAAATGTCCCCCAGATTTGTGTCCATTAATCTTTGTCTGAATAAATCTTAACCATGATGGTTGCAAAATGATGATTTTTTTACAACTCTAGTACTGCCATCTTCCAAATCTTGCACACCTGAAATCACAAAACTTGCCCTTTATCTTCTTTCTGAGCCAGTCAAGCAAACTTACTTAATGACCACTGTATCGGTTACAGTGCTTTAGGCTGTGACTACAGATGTCTCATTAATTGTCACTTAGACAATAAAGAGATTTCACGATCTCAAATAATAAGAAGTATGGAAGCAAGTCAGCTCCAAAGTTGCTTAATTCAACAGTTCAATGATGTCATCAAAGACCAAGCTCTCTACATCTTTACACTCTATCATCCTAGGTGTCTAGTAGTGTCTCTCTTTTCTTCAACAGCACATATTCCTTAAAACTGAAACAAAATAGAGAAAATTACCATTGCTCTTGTATAAAAATAATTGAATTCATGAAGCATGCCATTTTTCTCAAATAGCTCTTTTTAAATTGGACTGTCCCTGATAACCTCACTAAAAATTACAAACTCACCTCTGGCATTCCCTCTCTTCTTTCTCTACTTCATTTTTTTCCTATCATTTATCACCATCTGGCATATGATATACTTTGTTTCCTCTCTCCCACATTAGAATGTAAATTCCATGAAGGCAGAGACTTGAATCTGTTTTGTTTACTCTTGTATCCCCAATACCTAGAACATTGCCTGGAACATAGAATGCACTCCATAAATATTTATTGAACTAATGACTGCTACTGCACTAAACATCACATCCTCAAACAATGACATTCTAGGCAGCAAAAAAGAGGAATGGGACAAAGAGGCTGTTTTCCTCCCCAGGCCTGCAGCTTTTTATCAGAATGTGTGATCTTTTTCAGAAATACCATAACAGATTTTCCCTAAAGTCTCATTAACCAGAATTGGTCACATACTCACCAATTGGCCTCACTAGGCAAATGAGAATGGTACTGCCATGATTACCTGAAACCAATAAAGATTCATCTCCCAGGGTCAGGCAAAGAACAACTCTAATTTTATCTTTAACATAAAGGGTGAGCATATGGGGCTGTCATGTGAGCAACCTACAATGTTTGTCATGGTAGCCTAACATACCCTTGAGAACATTTTCTAACCCCTGTTATCCTCTTTTCCTCATGGTTATGAAAGCCCTTGTCCATCTGGCCAGCTTCCATGGTTCTTTCATTCAACTCAATCTAGTGCCCCAAACTTCATCTCTAATATCATTTCCCACTAAAAGAAGTCAGAGCTCTTTGGGGGAAATGGACGATTATACAGATAGAAGAATATAAGTACAAGATGAGCCTGAAACATCTTATTATTCTAGAATGTAAGGAAATGCTAAAAAAAATGATAGAATGTATCACAGGAACTCAGGAACTAGATCAAGGGGGTTCCCATTGTCCAAATATAGAACAATTTAAGCACCTATATAATTAAGGACAGTAATGAATTATGAACCATTGATGAAAAATAGGAATCCATGAGGGCTTCGAAGTCCAAGATGGAGGAATAGGAGACTATAATTTCATCTGATTCCAGGAATTTAGCTAGATAACTATCAAATCATTCTGAACACCTGTGAACTCAACCAGAGATCTAAGAAAAGAATAGCTGCAACACTATAAATAGAAGCAGTCACTAGGGTGTTTGGCTGACTCAGTTGGTTAATCTTCTGCCTTCAGTTCAGGTCATGATCCCAGGATCCTGGGATTGAACCCCATGTCGGGCTCCCAGCTCAGCAGGGTGTCTTTTCTCCCTCTCCCTCTGCCTGTCACTCTCCCTGTTTGTGCGTGCTTTCTCTCTTTCTCTAGCTCTGTATCAAATAAATAAAAATAAAATCTTATAGAACAAAAAAAAAGAAGAAGAAAAGCAACCACTTTCTGCAAGGTATGAGGTGTGGAGAAGTGAATATGATATAGGTGACATATGGGAATGGTGAATGAATATGACAAGGTGATATGTGGGAAGATAAAACTCGGGGAGAGGGAGTCTCCATAAGCCGGCTACCAGCAAGTGATATAGCAGTGAAGCACAAAATCAGAACTTTTAAAAGTCTGCTCTGGTAAGGGACATCACACAGATGGCTAAGCAGGAGCAGAACCCTAGCTGGGACAGTGTGATCTCAGGATCCTTGGGGTCACAGGAAGACTGGGGGTGCTTCAGTATGACAGAGGTCCCAGGCATTGGAGCAGGGAAGCTGGCTGCAAAGAGTGAACCCAGGAGTGGGTTCTCATCTCAGGGTTGCAATACACTACAGGCAGGCAACTGCTCTCCTAGCAGGGGCCCAAAAGCAAGAAACATGAGACACTTGCCCCTTCCTCCCCTGGGAGGAGTGGTGTGGGAAAGCATCTCAGGAGTCTGCAAGGTTTGGGGACTCAAAAGGGGTCATGTGCCTGAACTAGAAATGCTAGGTCACAGGCTTGGTGAGCATGGAGTGCAGCTGAGACCAGGGAGACAGGGGTGATTGACTGCTTCTGAGGGCTCACTGAGGAATGGGGCCCTGAGCTTTTGGCTCAGGCCAGAGACCCGAGATTTTTTTTAATTTTTCTTTCTTTCTTCAGCCAATTTCTTATCTTTTTAAAATATTTTATTTATTTGACAGAGAGAGAGATATCATAAGCAGGCAGAGAGGCAGGCAGAGAGGGGAAATCAGGCTGCCTGCTGAGCAGAGATCCTGATGTGGGGCTCGATCCCAGGACCCTGAGATCATGACCTGCTCTGAAGGCAGAAGCTTAACCCACTGAGCCACCCGGGGGTCCTGTCAATTTCTTATTTTATCAACACTCATTTTCAATCTTTTTTCATTTTCATTTTCACAGTTACATTTTATCCCTTCATTGTATTTAATCTTATCTTTGTGTATATATATATATGTTTTCTTTCCTTACAATTTTGAGATGCAGTTTCTTCTAACAGACCAAAATACACCCATAATCCAGTGTATGGCTATGTCCTATTCACCTGTCTGATCATATTCTCTTTTTTGTTGGTTTGGGTTTTTTTCTTCTTCTTCCTTTTTTTGTTTTGTTTGTTTTGTTAAAAGCTTTAGAGTGTCCAAAATTTAATTCATGATCTTTTTCCAGGGAATCCATTCTTTGTTCTATACTTCTCATTATAGCACTACCATTAACCCAAGACAGAAACTTGGAGGCCACTCTTGAGTTTTCATTCTTTACTGAATTAGCCATTAAGGCCTTCCAGTTTTACTTCTTAAATACTTTGTTTTGTTTTGTGTGTTTGTTTTTACTTCCTAAATACTTTTAAATCCATATTTTCCTCTCTGCTTCCTACAATCTATGCTTTCATCTCCTCTCCTACATGGACTTTTCTAGTATTGTCCTATCTGGATTCCTGCATCTAGGTTTGACTTCGTTATAATCAGTCCTACAAACTGCAGCCAGCATGATCTCTTTTCTTTTACTTTCTCTTTTGTACAAAGTAATCCTTCAAAAAATGCAAATCTGACCATGTAATTTCCCTACCCCAAACTTCCAGTTGTTCCATTGTCTTCCTCAGTTGTCCTCTGAGTGATATTTATGACCTGACTCTCTATGTCCTCCTTAATCATGCCTACTTCCCTGGCTTCCTCTCCTGCCACTCTATACCCACTGAACTTCATATAGTTCCTTCTTAATTCACCCCACTAGTCCATGGCCTCATGACTTTTCCTTCTGCCCACTTCACCCTTTTCAACTCCTTTCCTCTGAGACTTTGAGTCTCAGGTTAGGCATCAGTACCTCCAGAAAGGCTTTTCTGACCATGAACTGTACTAAGTCTTGTCTACCCTCTGCCCTGCTCACCTTATGTCTGACCACTTACTATAAATATTGAAATGATCCTTGTGGCTATGGATTATGCCCTATTCACCATTATACCCCCAAAACCTAGTGCATCCCTAATCCATAATTTGGTTTTCATATATGCCTTTGAACTGTTGCAAGCATTTGAATTCTGTAACAAAGTAATATGCTTGAAGTATAGAAACCAGAGACACCTAACAGAAATAACTACCATTTATGAAGCATTTATTGTGTTGTGATCTCCAACCCTGGTACTTTCTAGTGCCCATCCTGTCTTATTTTTCTCCATAGCTCTTATCACCACCTGTCATATTATATATTTTATTTCTTTTGTTGTTTCTCTTTTTTTAGTTTTTAAATTGTTTTATTGTTCCCTCACTGTAGTATCAACTCCATACAGGTAGAAATATTTGTCTTTTTCATTGTTGTATCCTCAACGCATATAGCAGTGTCTGGCACATAGAAGATTCTTAGTAAATATATTTTTAATGAATGAGGAGGGTAGGCAGTTTCAATGTATAATCTCATTTAGTTCTCACAACAACCCTGTAAGATTAGTATTAATGTTTCTGTTTACAGGTGAGGAAATTGAGACTCCTTATCACCCACATAGAGAATGGCAGTGATTTTGAGGAAATCATGAATTTGTTGAGCCCATAGATTCAAAGATGATTGATTCAGAGATCAGGGTCCCAAAGTCTAAGGATGCAACAAAAATATAAGCCCAATAAAATACCAGTTAATAAGTGAATCTCTGACAATTTAAACTAAATAGAAAGACAATATACTCTCTCCCCAGGAAAGACTATATACTCCCACTTTCTACAAATAAAGTCAGTTTTGCAACTTGAATAGCTAATTTTATATCTGCTGTTCTAAAAGAATCTGGGGGCTTGTGAGGATTTCCAGAGGAAAGTTATGAGTCAAGGCCATTAAAACAATGGCACAATTTTTGCAGACAAGCCCCTAAGGATTTGCAGAGAAAAGTTTGTGATACAGATAATTAGGGTGCCTGCTATATGACCTGGGTTCTGACACCCTGTGATCTTTAGTTCCCCTGTGCCACACTTTTCTCACCTACGAGATATAGGACACTAATGGTCTCTATTTCATAGGCTGGTTGTGAAGATCAAGTCCATCAACACACAAAAGTGCTTAGAACAATGCTTGGCACATAGGAAGTAGGCAAAAAAATATATAACAAGACAGGAAACTACATGTGTTGGAGAGGATGTGGAGAAAGGGGAACCCTCTTCCACTGTTGGTGGGAATGCAAGTTGGTGCAGCCACTTTGGAAAACAGTGTGGAGATTCCTTAAGAAATTAAAAATAGAAAAAAAAAAGAAATTAAAAATAGAGCCACACTATGACCCTGCAATTGCACTACTGGGTATTTACCCCAAAGATACAGATGTAGTGAAAAGAAGGTCCATCTCTATCCCAATGTTCAGCAGCAATGGCCACAGTCGCCAAACTGTGGAAAGAGCCAAGATGCCCTTCAACAGATGAATGGATAAAGAAGATATGGTCCATATACACAATGGAGTATTATGCCTCCCTCAGAAAGGATGAATACCCAACTTTTGTATCAACATGGACGAGACTGGAAGAGATTATGCTGAGTGAAATAAGCAGAGAGAGTCAATTATCATACAGTTTCACTTACTTGTGGAGCATAAGGAATAACACAGAGGACATTGGGAGATGGAGAGGAGAAGTGAACTGGAGGAATCGGAGGGGAAGAAAAACCATGAGAGACTGTGGACTATGAGAAACAAACTGAGGGTTTTGGAGGGGAGAGGGTTAGGAGGATGGGTGAGCCTGGTGGTGGGTATTAAGGAGGGGCACATGTTGCATGGAGCACTGGGTGAGGTGCATAAGCAGTGAATTTTGGAACACTTGAAACAATTAAATTAAAGGGGCACCTGTGTGGCCCAGTGGGTTAAATCCTCTGCCTTCGGCTCAGGTCATGATCCCAGGGTCCTGGGGTCAAGTCCCCGCATCGGGCTCTCTGCTCAGCGGGGAGCCTGCTTCCTCCTCTCTCTCTGCCTGCCTCTCTGCCTACTTGAGATCTCTGTCTGTCAAATAAATAAATAAAATCTTAAAAAAACAATTAAATTAAAAAAGGAGGGGGAGATGAGAACCAAGCACTTTGCAAAAGGTCTTGCAAGGCTACCTCTAGTCAGGTCTGAAATTTAACCATTGTGTCAGAAATTGCCCAGATCTCAATACAGATGACATACCTCTAGAATTTTTAAATCCTACCTCAAATTTTGGTTTCTCTAGTCCAAGCTTAAGCTTCAGCTCCCTCCAGCCCGTTGAAGACTTACTTTCGAGTTTCTTACCTATTTTTAGTCTAGATAAATTAGGAAGAGAGAATTTAGGACAGGCAGTGTTGTTCCTATGTATTCTTGAAACTCTTTTTATTGCCTCAGAGGGGAAGAGTTTCCTGAAGTTTATCAAGAGATGATCTAAAAGTAAGATTTTTGTGTCAGCCCTCCCCAGAAGAAAAATACCTGGCATTAGTAACATACTTTATACCTTACTGAGTGATATTCATTTATACTAGGGCATTTTAACTATTACAATCATCTTATACGAGGAAATGTTGGCTCAGCAAAGACATACAGACAGTTGAAGGTCACACAGGTATAAAATGGTAGAATTTGCTTTGTGAGTCTTAAGTAATAGCAAATCCCAACCTTGTACATCCTATGTTTTTTTAAAAATCTTTTTAAATTATTTTAAATCTCTTTAAATTATTTTAAAGATTTCTGTCTATTTCTTTGGGGCAGGACAGAGGGAAAGTGGAAACAGACTCCCTGATGAATGCAGAGCCCCATGTGGTGCTCAATCTCACAACCCTGAAATCATGACCTGAACAAAAACCAAGAGTCAGAAGCTTAACTAACCTAGTCACCCAGGCATCCTTACATCCTATCTTTTATTAGACATCTCCACTTGAATGTCCTACAGGCTCTTCAAACTCACCATGGTGAAAACTCAACTCATCATTTCCATCCCCTACCACCTAAATCTTGCTCTTTCTCCATTCCTTATCTCAGAGGCTGGAGCCTTTATCCATTCTTGTGTTCAATTCAGGCATCTGGGAGTTAACCTCAACTTCTACTCCCATGATGACTCTTGAATATGTTCCCTCCTCAATAACACTCTGCCTCACTACCCTATCCCAGATTCTAATCTCCTCTCATCTGAACTGATGCAATGAACTCTTCATTGGTTTTCTCACCTCTATTCTTACCCTGCTTTGTTCTCCAAGCCAGAAAGACCTTTCTAAAACAAACGAAATCAAGTCATTAAAACTTCTCAATAACTTCCCATTACATTTAGGTTAAAGTATGAATTCCTTAGTTTGGCATCACATCCTCTCTCCTTTCTCCCTACATCCCTTGACATAAACCCTGTATTCTATTGACAGAAACTTTTAATTTCCTGAAAGGTATATGAACTGAGCTCATATTTATTTGACACCAATTATGTGTCAGGTCATAGCTAGCCTAAACGTACGATCTCTTACAATTTAATCATCAGTAACTAACCTATGTGGTAGATAATGTCATCATTCCCATGTAACAGATGAGGAAACTGATACAGGGAGAGGGTAATGAACTTACACAAGGTCATGCAATTAATAAGTGGCTGATTTGAGATTTGAGATTATGAAGTCTGGTTCCAGAGTCTGTGTTCTTACTATTATCTTATCTCTTTTATTTCTTTCTGTCTGCCAAGAATATCCTCCCCCACCACTTCTTATTGTCCATCAGGCTAACTGCTTTAAGGCTTAATTCAAGAATCTTCCCTGGGAAATGTTCCCTGACCTCTCTACATTCCTTTGCTACCTCTTATCCCCACTCCTGGCTGAATAAGATATGTCTCTTCTGGGTTCTCCTAGAACCTGTGCGTTTCCATAATTATAGCATTTGGCACATACTTTACATGTCTACTCATGAACTTTTTGAGGGCAAGAAGCTTGCTTTAGTCACCTTTTATCACCTTTTATACATCCCAGCATGTATGTAACACAGTGTTTGGCACACAGTAAATATTTGTTGAGAAATTATTCTCCTCTTGGAAGATCTCCCACAAAGAATTTGGATGAGTTCACATTTGCCAAAACATGCAAATCCACAGGTGACATCCTTCACTATTCTGAAGCTCTGAGAACCTCCACAAAATTAAGCAAGGAAGGCTTCTAAGGATGGGATGGATCATAAGTTATATTTTAATTTTATTTAATTTTATTTTTTTTCAGTGCTCCAAAATTCATTGTTTATGCACTACACCCAGTGCTCCATGCAATACATGCTCTCCTTAACATTCACTACCAGGCTCACCCAACCCCCCATCCTCCTCCCCTCCAAAACCCTCAAGTTTGTTTCTCAGAGTCCACAGTCTCTCATGGTTTGTCTCCACCTCCAATTTCCCCCAACTCACTTCTCCTCTCCATCTCCCAATGTCTTCTGTGTTATTCCTTATGTTATATTAAAAAAAAAATGTTTTATTTGGATATATTTTTGAAATTATAGAAAAGTTGTAAGAATAAGAACAGTACAAAGAATACTCATTTACCCTTTACTCAGATTCATCTATTGCTGTTTTTACCATTTGCTCTATCATTTGCTTACTCGTTCATTCTATCTATATGTATGTATGTATGTATATGTCTGTCTATCTACCATCTGTTTAATTATCTATACAGTTGACCTTTGAACAACCTGGGTTTGAACTACATGGGTCCACTTACACATGGATTTTTTTTTAAGGTAAATACAGTACAGTACTATAAATGTATTTTCTCTTCCTTACTATTAATAGCATTTTCTTCTCACTAGCTTACTTTATTGTAATAAAGGAATTCATTATGTAATATGTATAACATATAAAATAGGGGTTAATTGACTATGTTATTGGTGAGACTTCCAGTCAACTGTAGACTCTTAGTAATTAAGCTTTGGAGGAGTCAAAAGTTGTACTTGGACTTTTGACTGTGCAGGGGGTTGGAGGTTGATGCTCCTAGCCCTGTGTTGTTCAAATCTCAACTGTACATATATCATAACTGACTTTCCTGAACCATTTGAGAATATGCATATATCATGGTCCCTTTCCTCATAAATACTTCAGTATTCTCTTACATATCCACAGTACAGTTATCAACATAATTAAATTTGACATTGATATGATACTTCAATATCCTCTACTTTCCATATTTTATATATGGAACATTCCATATCCCAATTATGGCAATTGACAATCCTTTTTAGCATGGTTGTTTGTTTCTGCCAGTAGAGAATCCAGTCCAGGATCAGGTATTGAATTTAGCTGATATGTATTTTTATTCTCTTTTGATCTAGAACATTTCCACGGCATTTTTTGGGTATTTTATGACTTTGGCATTTTTGAAGAATACAGTCTTCTCTTCTCCATTTTATGCTTTAAAAAAAGTATAATGTCTCTCCCTGTATTTGTCTGATTTTTCCCTCATGGACATTCAGGATATATATATTCCAGGCTAGAACACCACAGAGATGATACTATGTCCTTCTTAGGGAATCACATATGAAGGCAGATAATATTCATCTGCCCCTTCATTGGTCATATCAATTTTAATCACCCAGTTAAGATGTTTCCCAATACTTTCACTGTACAGTTACTATTTTATCTCTTGAAATCTGTGGAAAGACACACTAAAAGCCTGTAAATAACCTGCTTCTCATTAAAAATGTCCGTAGATTTAGTATCCATAGATCCCTGCCTGAACCAATCTTTACCATGATAATTGCAAAATGATGATTTTTCCAACTCTAGTACATTCTCCACATATACCAGTCAGTCCTCAGTATTCTACAATAAACACAAGCTCTCCCTTCTCCTCCTTTATTTATATATCTGTTATTACTATTAGCTCATGGATTCCTATTTTTTAATATATTTTACTTAAATTAATTAACATGTAACATATTATTGGTTTCAGAGGTACAGGTCAGTGATTCATCAGCCTTATATAATACCCAGTGTTCATTACATCCCATGCTCTCCTAAATGTCAATCACCCAGTTACCCTACCCTGCTAACTCTCTTCCCCTCCAGCAACCTTCAATTTGTTTCCTATGATTGCAGTCTCTTATGGTTTGTCTTCCTCTCTGGTTTCATCTTGTTTTATTTTTCCCTCTCTTGTCCTATAATCCTGTTTTGTTTCTTAAAACCCCCTTATCAGTGAGATCATATGATAATATTCTTTCTCTGAGTTATTTTGCTTAGCATAATACCCTCTATTTCCATTCATGTTTTTATGAATAGCAAGATTTCATTTTTTGTGGCTGTGTAATATTTCTCTCTCTCTCTCTCTCTCTCTCTCTCTCTGTGTGTGTGTGTGTGTGTATCTATTTCTTTATCTTCTTTATCAATTCTTCTGTCGATGGACATCTGGGCTCTTTCCATAGTTTGGCTGTTGTGGACGTTGATACTATAAACAGTGGGATGCAGGTGCCCCTTCAGATCACTACATTTGTATATTTGGGGTAAATTCCTAGTAGTATAATTGCTGGGTCATAGCATAGGTCTATTTTCAACTTTTTGAGGAATCTCCATAACTGTCTTCCAGAGTGGCTGCATTGCATTGCCACCAACAGTGTAGGAAGGGTCCCCTTTCTCCACACCCTCACAAACATCTGTAATTTTCTGACTTGTTAATTTTAGCCATTCTGACTGGTGTGAGGTAGTATCTCACTGTGGTTTTGATTTGTATTTCCCTGATGCCGAGTTATGCTGTGTCTATTGGTCATTTGGGTGTCTTCTTTGGAGAAATGTCTGTTCATGTTTTCTGCCCATTTCTTGATTGGATTATTTGTTCTTTGAGTGTTGAGTTTAATACATTTTTTATAGATTTTGGATACTAGTCCTTTGTTATGTAATTTGCAAGTATCCTCTCCCATTCTGTCAGTTGTCTTTTGGTTTTGTTGACTATTTCCTTTGCTGTGCAAAAGGTTTTTATCTTGATGAAGTCCCAATATTTCATTTTTGCCTTTGTTTCCCTTGCCTTTAGAGATGTTTCTAGGGAGAAGTTGTTATGGTCGAGGTTGAAGAGGCTGCTGCCTGTGCTCTTCTCTAGGATTTTGGTGGATTCCTGTACAACATTTAGGTCTTTCATCCATGCTAAGTTTATCTTTCTGTATGGTGTAAGGAAATGGTCCAATTTCATTGTTCTACATGTGGCTGTCCGATTTTCTCAACACTATTTGTTGAAAAGACTGTCCTTTTTCCATTGGATATTCTTTCCTGCTTTGTCGAAGATTAGTTGACCATAGAGTTGAGGTCCATTTCTGGGTTGTCTATTTTGTTCCATTGACCTATGTGTCTGTTTTTGTGCCAGTTACATACTGTCTTGATGACTGCAGCTTTGTTTTTCTGTTTTTTTTTTTTTTAAATTTCTGTGTTCCAAAATTCATTGTTTGCAATGACTATAGTTTTGTAATAGAGCTTGAGGTCTGGAATTGTGATGCCCCCAGTTTTGGTTTTCTTTTTCAACATTCCTTTGGCTATTTGGGGTCTTTCTTGGTTCCATAAAAATTTTAGGATTATTTGTTCTAGCTCTGTGAAAAAAAAAGTTGATGGTATTTTGATAGGTATTACATTAAATATGTAGATTGCTCTAGGTAGCATAGACATTTTAACAATACTTTTTCTTCCAATCTGTAAACATGGAATGTTTTTACATTTCTTTGTGTCTTCCTCAGTTTCTCTCATAAGTGTTTTATATTTTTTTGAGTACAGATCTTTTGCCTCTTTGGTTAGATTTACTCCTAGTTATCTTATGGCTTGGGGTGCAATTGTAAATGGGATCGACCCCTTAATGTCTCTTTCTACTGTCTCATTGTTAATGTATAGAAATGCAACTGATTTTTTTGTGCATTGCTTTTATATCCTGTCACTCTGTTGAATTCTTGTGTATGAGTTCTAGCAATTGTGGGGTGGAGTCTTTTGGATTTTTCACATTGAGTATCATGTCATCTGCAAAGAGTGAGAGTTTGACTTCTTTGCTGATTTGGAGGCCTTTTGTTTTCTGGCAATGTTACAGACCTTAGGGGAAAAGTTCTCAGATTTTCCCCATTGAGAATGATATTCACTGTTCACTTTTCATATATGACTTTTATGATATTGAGGTATGTTCCCTCTATCCCTACACTGTGAAGAGTTTTAATCAAGAAAGGATGCTGTACTTTGTCAAATGCTTTTTCTGCATCTAATTAGAGGATCATATGGTTCTTGTCATTCTTTTATTTATGAGTATGTAGTGTACCACATTGGTTGATTTGTGGATGTTGAACCACCCTTGCAGTCCAGGAATATATCCCACTTGGTCGTGGTGAATAATCCTTTTAATGTACCGTTGGATCCTGCTGGCTAGTATTTTGGTGAGAATTTGTGCATCTGTGTTCCTCAGGGATATTGGCCTGTAATTCTCTGTTTTGGTGGGGTCTTTGGTTTTGCAATCAAGGTAATGCTGGCCTCATAGAAAGAGTTTGGAAGTTTTCCTTTCATTTCGATTTTTTGAAACAGCTTTAGAAGAATAGATATTAGTTCTTCTTTAAATGTTTGGTAGAATCCCCCTGGGAAGCCATCTGGTCATGGGCTCTTGTATGTTGGGAGATTTTTGATGACTGTTTCAATTTCCTTGCTGGTTATGGGTCTGTTCAGTTTTTCTATTTCTTCCTGGTTCAGTTTGGTAGTTTATAAGTCTCTAGGAATGCATCTATTTCTTCCAGATTGCCTAATTTGTTGGCACATTGCTGCTTATAATATGTTTTTATTTTTTCAATGTTGGTTGTGATCTCTCCTCTTTTATTCAGGATTTTATTTATTTAGGTCCTTTCTCTTTTCTTTTTGGTAAGTATGGCCATGGTTTTATCAACCTTATTAATTATTTCAAAGAACTAACTCCTAGTTTTGTTGCTCCTTTCTACTGTTCTTTTGGTTTCCATGTCATTGATTTCTGCTCTAATCTTTATTATTTCTCTTCTCCTCATGGGTTTAGGCTTTATTTTTTGTTCTTTCTCCAGCCTCTTTAGGTGTAGGGTTAAGTTGTTTATTTGAGAACTTTTTTGTTTCTCAAGAAAGGCTTGTATTGCTATATACTTCCCTCTTAGGACCACCTTTGCTGCATCCTATAGATTTTGAACAGTTGTATTTTCATTCATTTCCATGAATTTTTTAAACTCTTCTTTAATTTCCTTGTTGACTTTAATGAATGTAAATGGGATAAATGCTCCAATCAAAAGACACACGGTATCAGATTGGATAAAAAGCAAGACACACTGATATGCTGTCTGCAAGAGATTCATTTTAGACTCAAAGACACCTCTAGACTTAAAGTGAGGGGTAGAGACCCATTTACCATGTTAATGGACATCAAAAGAAAGCTGGGGTGGCAATTATTGTAACAGGCAAATTGGATTTTAAACCAAAGGCTGTAAAAAGTGATGAGGAGGGACACTTTAAGTCTGGAGGTGTCTTTGGGTCTAAAATGAATCTCTTGCAGACAGTGTATCAATGTGTCTTGCTTTTTATCCAATCTGATACTGTCTGTCTTTTGAATGGAGCATTTAGCCCATTTACATTCACTTCTTCTGGGATCCCAATTATTCTAATATTGTTCGACTTTATGGTATCACTTATTTCTCAAAATCTCCCCTCATGATCCAGTAGTTGTTTATCTCTCTTTTTCTCAGGTTTTTTATTCTCTATCATTTGGTCCTCTATATCACTAATTCTCTCGTCTGCCTCATTTATCTTAGCAGATAGGGCCTCCATTTTTTTATTTCATCTCATTAGTCACCTTTTTGAGTTTGACTTGGTTAGATTTTAGTTCTTTTATTTCTCCAGAAAAGGATTCTCTAGCATCTTCTATGCTTTTTTCAAGTGCAGTTAGTACCTTTACAATCGTTATACTGAACTCTGGTTCTGACATCTTACTTATGTCCATACTGATTAGGTCCATGGCAATCAGTACTGCCTCTTATTCTTTTTTGAGGTGAGTTCTGTCTTTTCTGTCCAGAAAAGAATATATGAATATGAGAACAAAATACTAAATGGCAACAATGACACCAGAGAAATATACCTTAAGCAAATCAGAAGAGACCTGAAACCAGGAAAAACAAAGAAGAGAATATAATCAAACAGGTGAGCAGAATAGAGCAATACACTGGATTCTGTGTATATTTTGGTCTGTATTTTAGAGAACTAGATCCCAAAATGGTAAAGAAAGAAAAACTTATATATGTATAAAAATAAAATTAAATGCAATGAAAGGGCAGAATATAACTCTAAAAATGGAAATTAAAAGACAAGAAAAAAACAAAAAAGAAAAGAAAAAAACAACATCAACAATAAAAAAAGGAAGCGATAGAAACAGACAGGTGAACAGAACAGAGCAATACACTCTCTCCTGAGTGTATTTTGGTCTGTTTGTTAGAAGAAACTACATCTGAAAATTGCAATGAAAGAAAGACTTATATGTACAAAAATAAAAGCAAATACAATGAAAGGATAGAATGGAACTGTAGAGATGAAAATTTAAAAATGGCTTACTTGCAGAGGATACTTTTTTGAGGTTTGGTATACTTAAGTTTTTATTCAGGCATAACTGGGTCCAGACTATAACAGGGAGGTAATAATAAAAATTTATCGCATAAGATGATAAAGAAGATAAAAATAATCTAATGCACATGAATTGCTTAGCACAGTCCCTAACACTGTAAATTCTAAGTATAGATTAGCTATTATTATTATCCTTTTATCTCAGCTCATATCACACCCCCCACTTCTACTCAACTCCCCTAAGTTTGCTTTTAAGGTTTTCTATCTGACTTGTTTCTGACCTCTTAGCATACTCCTTTGAGAACTGCCCCATGAATTTGTACAATCTGCACTAATCATTCTGTTTACTTTCTGGTTTCTTCATGGTTTTGAAAAAAACTTCATCTTTATTCTGCTCATGTTTTCCTGCTGAGTCACCATCTCAGGCTCCCCTTGACCGTCAGATCACCAAGATACATACTGCTTGCTTAGAAGGAATTTTAACAGGTATTTCTCTCCAGGTAAAAGTCTACTTGGGATCAGGGCACCTGGATGGCTCAGTGGGTTAAAGCCTCTGCCTTCGGCTCAGGTCATGATCCCAGGGTCCTGGAATCGAGCCCTGCATCGGGTTCTCTGCCTGGCAGGGAGCCTGTTTCCTCCTCTCTCTCTCTCTCTGTCTGCCTCTCTTCCTACTTGTGATCTCTGCCTGTCAAATAAATAAATAAAATCTTTAAAAAAAAAAAAGTCTACTTGGGGGGTGCCTGGGTGGCTCAGTGGTTTAAAGCCTCTGCCTTCAGCTCAGGTCATGATCCCAAGATCCTGTATCAGACCTATTTGCATTGCAGTTGTAAGAGTGCAAGCTTATCACTAGCAGACAAATTTATTTTTTTTATTTCTTTTCAGCATAACAGTATTCATTGTTTTTGCACCACACCCAGTGCAGACAAATTTTTTTAGTTGCTATTTTTCTTTCCATGTTTTAAATTTAGTCTTAATCTTTATTGTTTCTATGATTAGATACATACTCAAGATTGTGTGAAGATGGCAGTAAAATAAAAGTTACAAATAAGGAACAAAATTACCGGCCACAGTTTAAAATCCCTTTCAGGACTTAATATACAAAATATATAAAGATCTCATGTAACTCAATAACAATAGAAAAAATTAAAAACTATTTGATTAAAAAGTGAGCAGAGGACCTGAATAGACATTTTTCCAAAGAAGAGGAACAGATGGCCAACAAGTCCATGAAAAGATGCTCAGCATCACTCATCATCAGAGAAATGTAGGTTAAAACCACAATGAGGTATCACTTTACACCTGCAGAATAGCTAAAATAAAAACACAAGAAATAACAAATGTTGGGTGAGGATGTGGAGAAAAAGGAATCCTCATGCACACTGTTTGTGGGAATGTAAATTGGTGAATATATTTATATTTATAAATAAAATAGATAAAAGTGTGGAAGTTCTTCAAAAAATTAAAAATAATTTATAGGAGTGCCTGGGTGGCTCAGTCAGTTAAACATCTTTCTTCAGCTCAGGTCATAATTCCAGGGTCCTGAGATTGAGCCCCACACTGGGGAATCCCTGCTCAGTGGGGAGTCTGATTCTCCCTCTCCCTCTCCCCTTCCCCCCAACTTGTGTGTGCACTCTCTCTCAAATAAACAAAATCTTTAAAAATAGTGTATAGAATTGTCAAATCAAATGCTATACACCTGAAACTAATATAACATTGTATGTCAATTATACTTCAATCTAAAAAATGAAAAAAATAGAACGACCATATGATCCATTGACTCTACTACTTAATATTTATCTGAAGAAAAGGAAAACACTAATTTGAAAGATATATGCTCCCCTGTGCTCATTGTGCCATTATTTATAATAGCCAAGATATGGAAGCAACCTCAGTGTCCATCAGTGGATAAATGATTAAAGAAATTATATATATATATACACACACACACACAATAAAGATATATTTTATACACACACACACACACACACACACACACACACACACAATGGAATACTACACCTCCAAAAAAAAGAATAGTTGTTGTCATTTGCAACAACATGGATGCACCTTGACAGCATTATGCTAAGTGAAATGTCAGACAAAGAAAGACAAATACCATGTGATTTCACTTATACATGAAATCCAGAAAATGAAACAAACAAAACAAAACAAAATCCAGACTCACAAATACAGAGAACAGGTTGGTGGTTGCCAGAGAGGAGGGGGATTGAATGAAAGGAATCAAGAAATACAAACTTCCAGGGCGCCTGGGTGGCTCAGTGGGTTAAAGCCTCTGCCTTCAGCTCAGGTCACGGTCTCAGGGTCCTGGGATCGAGCCCCACATTGGGCTCTCTGCTCAGCAGGGAGCCTGCTTCCCCCTCTGTCTCTGCCTGTCTCTCTGCCTACTTGTGATCTCTGTCTGTCACATAAATAAAATCTTAAAAAAAAAAAAAGAAATACAAACTTCCAGTTACAAAATAAATATCATCGGGATGTAATGTACAACATGGGGAATACACTCAATAATATTGTCTTAACTTTTTATGTTGACAGATAATAACTAGATTTATTGCAATGATCATTTCACAATGTATATGAATGTCAAATCACAATGTTGTACATCTGAAACTAATATAATATTGTATGTCAATTGAACCTCAATAAAAATAGTGCTTACAATAACAAAAAATAAAATAAAATCTCTTTAGGAGTATTCGTGTACATGAAGGTCTCCCAACAGGCTGGCTTTTCAGTTCATTTCAGATCCATTTATCCATAATGAGATGATAAGTGGAAATATGGCCAGCCTGGCAGGTCCAGTTGGGAAGATAAAACGGAGAGTGGGGAAAAACATCAGCAGCGTTGGGAGACCTGGTACGTGGCACATGTAATCAGGACATAGAAGACAGAATCACAGTTTGAGGATGAACTGAAAAGACCATTGGCACCAGAGTTTCCTTTATTCTGTAATTAACCCGGTGGTACCTCCCTCATAAAGAAACTAATTTGTAGTCAGATTAATTAAAATCAAGAAGTAGTACTGGTTACCAGAGGGCAGATCGGTAGGGGGAACAGGTAAAATATATAAAGGGGATTAATAGTATCCTTATCATGATGAACTATGAGTAATGTAAAGAATTGTTGAATCATTAAAAATAAATATAAAATAACCTTAAAAATTCAAAACTTTGCTTCTCCATTCATTCCTTTGAAAGCTTAATCAAGGTGATATTAATGTTACTTTATTAATAATTAAGGTCCACTGGAAAACTAGGTAGCTATCCTGAACAACATAGGAAAGTTGTCATATTTAAATAGCTCTTCAGCAATTCACTATATTTTAACTAAATGTTACTCTAAAACATAAAAAGAATGATGGACTTTTGGAAAGCAATTTGATGACCTTGATCAAAATATTAAGTGTGTATATTTGTGACCCAGCATTATTATATCTTTATAAATTTATCCTATCTTAAAGCAATATGCATAAAATTATCCTAAAATGTAAGTTTAAAAGTGTTCCAGCATAGTTTGCAGTATAAATAATTTGAAACCTAAATGTCCATCAATATTGGCATAGTTATTAAATTATTGTACAGCCCAATAATGGAATACTCCATACCCATTAAAAAGTATAAGATAGATCCAAATGTACTGACATGAGAAGATGTCCATGATATATCACAAAATCAAAAAAGCAAATTATAGAAGAGTATTTATGGACTGTTTCTTTTTTTCTCAAGATAGATATCTATATATGTTTGTGTATTCATAGAAACAGGTCTGGAAATGATATAGAACAAAAAGTTTTCACATTTACTTTGGGGTGGGGTTGGGTGAGGATATAAAGATTTCTGTATAGTTTATATTTCTTTTACAAGGATTTTCTATTATTCTTTATATTTTTTATTTTTATTTATTTATTTGACAGAGAGAGAGATCACAAGTAGGCAGAGAGGCCGGCAGAGAGAGAGAGGAGAAAGCAGGCTCCCTGCTGAGCAGAGAGCCCGATGTGGGGCTCGATCCCAGGACCCTGAGATCATGACCTGAGCTGAAGGCAGAGGCTTTAACCCACTGAGCCACCCAGGCGCCCCTTCTATTATTCTTTTAATTAAAAATAAGTATTTCCAAAATAGTCAAAAAGAAGAAGATAGTAATAGAAGAATCTACCCTATAAGGTTGTTTGCAAGGATTGAAGGAAACAATATATACAAGGTGCTTTGCATAGTTACTGACACATAGTGAGCACTCAAAGATCTGAGATGTGATCATTATTATTTCCCAACATGCCATAGTCAATAAAGAGGAGAACTTGGATTTTTAACCCAGGTTTGCTGGCCACAAAACATTCTCTCTTCATTAAATCAAAGAGCCCACTTAGAACTTGTATATGTTGCTAGCAAACCCTGTTGAGCCACCCCAACTGTTTGCTTATACTCTGATTTCTCCTAGTGAGCCACATACAATGGCAATGTTGGGATTTAAGACTTATCTCCTAGCCCTTGTGGAAACAGGAACCACCTGGTGGAACACCACCTTTTCCCCAACAGAAAAGACCACTTCTTCCTTCTCTATATCCATTAAGCTTGGACTAGTGCCTCACTGGGAAATGGTAATTTCACACTAAGAAAGCCAATGTCCTCTTTTCTATGTCCAAATATAATTCTGCCAGGGCTGAGAGAAGCTTCCTATTTAGCTTTCTTGAAGTCCAGAAGTTGTATTTAGGCTCAATTTTAAATCCCTAACCTAGAGTCTTACCTCAGATCAAGCATAATGAGTAAAGCAATATTTAGGTGGAGAGAAGATTCTCTTAATACCTAATTATGAACTAACACTTATTAAGCACTTAAAAATGTTCTAGGTACTCTTATCAACTCTTTACATTCATTTCTACATTTAATCTTCACAATAACCCTCTATGGTAGGTTCTATTCCTATTTGATAGAAGAAGAAACTAGGCACAATAGTTAACTAACTAGCTAAGGGCACTTAACTAGTAAATGCAAGCAGTAGGGTTTTATTTAATCCAGGGCCCTAGAGCCCACACATACAATCACTACACACTACTGACTCTCATTAATGTTAAAGGGCTAATTAATAGGGAGAGGCTAATCTTAGCCTCTAGCACAGTGCCTTAGAAAAGCATTTATTATATAATTTTGGAATGGTGAATGAACTGTTCACTATGCCTCTTTACCACAACCCAGTAATAATTGTACATTTAATCAAATAAATTAGACTTATGCTATTAATTTGTCTAATTATCAAATTAAACTATTTGCCTGGATTAGCCTTCAGTATAGCTCCATGTAATTTAATCATCTTTTCAAAATGCACAGCAAGGCCATTCATTTATCCTTCATTGATTGAGAATACTTCCTAGAAACCAAGCCCCCATGCAATCTTTAGCAATACAGAGATAGACATGAGAACTCATAGTCTAGAGGAAGAGATATATATTAACAAATACAAATGATACTATCTGACCAGAAGCATTGAAAGGGAGAGAAACATGGAAGAACACATGAGGAAAACGAAGTGTGAACATATAGTGCTTTTGCTGCCCCAAGTGTCTTCTTCTGGTAACAGATCTTATCCCACCTAGATGGGTACATCACACATTTTACATGTCAACTTGATGTCCAAATATCTGGTAAAACATTGTATCTGGGTGTGTCTCTGAGGGTGTCTCTGGAAGAGATTAGCATTTTTATCAATAGACTGAATTAAAAAATCACCCTCACCAGTGCCTGTGGTTTTCAACCAACCTGTTGAGGGTTTGAATAAAACAAAAAGGCAGAGGAAGGGCAAATTTGCTTTTGACTTGAGCTGGGCTATCACTATTTACTCCTGTCTTTTGACATCAGTGTTCCTGGTTCTCAGACCTTCTGGCTTAGACTGAATTATACCACCAGTTTCCTGATTCTCCAGCTTGCAGGCAGCGGATAGAGCATAGGACTTCTCACCTCTCTGTTTCTCTGGGGAACACTAATACACCTGGCTAACTGGAAAATTCTCCTTCTCTGTTCATTGTTACTCATTCATGAATGGATTTAACTCTCTAGGTTTTGCTGGGACTATTGAGAAGGTGGGTCTGTGTTTCCACTAGAGTTGCTAAGTGGCAAAATGCAAATCTGTAGCTCTTTACGGCTATCTTGGCCACTGTGTAGGGAAAGCCTACTGGAGAACCGAGTCAACATAAAGAAGATCAGAACTAAGAGACAGAAACAGATTGCTGATGACATTATTTGAGCACCTGATCTAGCTATTCCTAAAATGACTGCTGTGCTTTTCAATTAGTATCAATAACCTTGTTTTGGCTTAAGTTTATTTGTGTTGTATTTTTGTTACTTGCAAGCAAGAGTCCTGATTTATACAGACATATATCTAGATGTGTGTGTGTGTGTTTGTGTGTGTGTGTGTGTGTGTGTGTTGTGTAAGTGCATGTTGATTAGTTGAGAAAGGCTTCCTGGAAGAAGTAAGTCCTCAGCTAAGTCTTAAGGTGTTGGTAGAAGTTGCCTAAAGCAAAGGCAAATGTAAGCTAGGTAGAGAGATGGTATGAGTAAAATTATGGAGGAGGTGGGATATACCATAAAATGAGGGTCGTGGAGATAGGGTTTGGTATGGCCAGAGGGTAGAGTAAGAGAGGGGGAGAAGCAAAGTTGGAGAGCAGGACAGGGGTCAGTTTTGGCACATCTGAAATGCTATGTTAAGAAGATGGCAATTGTGGGGCGCCTGGGTGGCTCAGTGGGTTAAGCCTCTGTCTTCAGCTCAGGTCATGATCCCAGGGTCCTGAGATCAAGCCCCGCATCAGGATCTCTGCTCCGCGGGGAGCCTGCTTCGCCCTCTTTCTCTCTGCCTGCCTTTCTGCCTACTTGTGATCTCTCTGTCAAATAAATAAATTAAATCTTTTTTAAAAAAGAAGATGGAAATTGGTATTCCATATATTCCTTTTCTATAGTGCAGCCACATTTTACATTTTTTCCTCTTCTTGTTATTAGTTCTTCAGTAACATGTACTAATAAACAGCATCAATGTAAAGCTTTCTGGGCTTGGAATTTGGTCAATCTCAGTGTTCCTTTTGGTTATAAATCACTCAAGGAGCCTCTTCGTGGTGTCCTATTTGCTGGCTACTCTAGGGAAGGCAATCCTTATCATCCATTCCATGACTGAAATATATATCCAGGTGTTTTCCAGAGAAGAGATGAGGTGGGTTGAATGAAATGGGTCGAAGAAATCAAAGGTACAGGGGCGCCTGGGTGGCTCAGTGGATTAAGCCGCTGCCTTCGGCTCAGGTCATGATCTCAAGGTCCTGGGATCGAGTCCCGCATCGGGCTCTCTGCTCAGCAGCGAGCCTGCTTCCCTCTCTCTCTCTCTGCCTGCCTCTCTGTCTACTTGTGATCTCTCTCTGTCAAATAAATAAATAAAATTTTTAAAAAAAAAAGAAATCAAAGGTACAAATCTCTAGTTATAAAATAAATAAGTCATGAGGATGTAAAGTACAGCATGGTGACTATAGCCGATAATACTGTATTACATATATACTAAGAATAAAATCCTTAAAGTTCTTATTATAAGAAAAAAAATTCTGTAACTATGTATGGTGGTGGATGGTAACTAGATTTATTGTGGTAATCATTTCTCACTGATATAAAGAGTCAATCATTATATTGTACACCTGAAACTAATACAATGTTACAAGTCAGTTATGCCTCAATTAAAAAGGAGAGATATCAAGGGACCAACCAGAAAATTCATTCTCCTAGGACCAAAAATGCCTTTGGTCCTTCAGGCCCAGGGTCACATGTCAGTGATGACTGAATATCAACTTTGTCCATGCCCCATGCTAAACACTGGGGAGAAAATTGAAGAATCAGACATGGTTTATGCCCTCAAGGAACATCTAGCCCAGGAGAGGAGATAATTATGATCACATATGATCAGGGCCACAATGGTGTGATGTAAAGGGGTCTGTGGGAACATCAAGAAATAATAGCTTGGGGTATCAAGGAACATTTCTTCTATAAGTAAAACTTTTGAACTGACTTGAATAAAGAGCAGGGATTTGCCAAATGGACAAGGATGAAATGGAGGGTCTCCCAGGTAGGAAGAAAAGTTTGTGGAAACGCGTAGAAGTACAAGAGAATAGGTTTCACTTGGAATAACTGTCCACGATTTGGTATCTCTAGAGATGCAAGTGTGTGTTGGCAGGGAGGTTGGGACAGGGTTGGGGTGGCATTGGAGAAGAGAGCCAGCTATGTAGGCCGGAGCCATATAAGGATCTTAGTCAAGGGACTTAGATTTTATTCAGTAAACTATTGACAAAAATTAAATTAGAGGAGTGACATTGAGTTTGGGCTTTAGAAAGAGTGCCCTGGCTGCAAAGTGCTGCAAAGCAGAGAATGAATTGGAAGCATCTGGGCAGAACTGCAGGCACCAGAGAGCACAGCTAGGAAGCTGCTCTAGTGGTCTAGGTGTGAGATGATGGTGGAGTGGCAGTAAACATGGAGAGAGTGGATGGATTTGAGAGCTATTTTAGGACTAGAAATGACAGGTCTTTGTGACTGAGTGGATGTCAGTGATGTGAGAAGAAAGAGGGAGTTAAGTTTGATGCCTAGGTTTCCGGAGTTTAATCTAAACCAGTGAAAGACAAAACACTCTAAGTGCCCTATGCATTAGAACATCAAGTAACTGTCAGGTTCCTAAGAGTTGTTCCAGAATACTCTTTCTTCAGCAATCTGAGCTGCCAGACCCTCAGAGAAAGGAGCTGGGCATTCCCAAATTTGAACATTGGTTCTTTTGTGTGGCTTTGTTCATGTATCTATATGAGTGGAGGGTTGTGTGTGTACACATCTAGGCACATGTACGCCTACCTGAAACTATCTCCCCCAAACAAAATAGCTGGAGAAATGAATCCTTTTAATTAGCAATAATCGCGCCTCGGATAAACCTCATTGGCTACGATACTGCCACTGCGCAAAGCTGAAATGAATCCTTTTAAAAGCCCATCTGATACTCCTGGACAAATGTGGTTCTTTCCTCTTTGGGCTAGGTCATTTTAGATTCAAGCCAAAGCAAGATGGTTTCTTCTTTAGCTAATATTACATAGATGGGGCTCGTTGCTACTTAGTCTGAAGTAAAAATAAAGTATTAAAGAAAGAAAATAAACATATCTAAATCTGTATTTTCAGTGTCTGCTGTGTACTTCTCCAGAGCTTAATCAAAAGTGTAGTGAGACCTTTGTTTTGCTCAAATGCACACTGAATTGATGTACTGCCTCTGCCTCTACAGGAGAGCAAAATGTTGGAAACTTTCTGAAAGCAAAAAGGCTGGCATATGATTTTTTTCCTTCCACAGA
Source organism: Meles meles (assembly GCF_922984935.1). Taxonomy (NCBI): domain Eukaryota; kingdom Metazoa; phylum Chordata; class Mammalia; order Carnivora; family Mustelidae; genus Meles; species Meles meles. The sequence continues at coordinate 44,625,465 of NC_060087.1, read as the reverse complement.
TGGAGGAGTGAGGTAAGAGCTTAATATGTACGAAAAATATTATTTTATTAATGACCAAGGAGCAATGTGGCTCACAAGAAAACAGCATTTGAGAAGTAGGACAGATTGGCTAACCCACAACTCAAAGCAAGGAGTGGCCCCTGTCCAAGTTGGGTCCCAAGAAAGGGCCACATTCAAGCCCACCTATTAGGTCTCAGTAGTTCACCCAATTTTCACATTTTTTAAAAGATTTTATTTATTTATTTGACAGAGAGATCATAAGTAGACAGAGAGGAAGGCAGAGAGAGAGGAGGAAGCAGGCTCCCTGCTGAGCAGAGAGCCTGATGCGGGGCTCGATCCCAGGACCCTGAGACCCTGAGATCACCACCTGAGCCGAAGGCAGAGGCTTAACCCACTGAGCCACCCAGGCGCCCCTGATTTTCACATTTTTGATATGAAAGAATCAGTCCCTAGCTGAAACTCCTCTAGAGCAATGGCAAACATTCATTACAGCCCAGCTGAACCTGTACCACATGAGTGATTTTGCCAATGGCAAATTGAGGTTTTCCAATTAGGCTGACATTAATGTGAACTTAGAACACAAACAAACCAACTCCTGCTCCAACAAGTCTTCCCAGAGAGCACCAACTACCACAGATGGCAGCCTGTTTTACACACACACACACACACACACACACAAGCTGTCCAGATTTGTCAGCTTGAGGATGAAGAGGTTCTACTCTATATTCTCAAACAAAAGACCAAGTCAGGATTCTGAGATTCCATGAGACAACCGATATTTTTTTTCTTAGTGGATAAAAGCATAGCATGATCCAAGTGGGATACCTTGGCAATAAGGAGGAATCTTTATAAAGTTATCCAAGGAGAAACTAAAATCCCATATTTCTTTAGTATCATGTACTTAGAAGGATTTATTTAACTAAAATAGTTTCCAGCTATAACATTTTGTATATGAATGTTATAGTGGCTTTAACACAAAAGAAGCAGGCCTTAGCCATAAAGTCTTTCCCTAGCCCTAGGCAAAATTCTGCAGGAATCAGACTCTTTAGTAAGATAGTCTACTTAAAATTGTCCTTTGTTGTACTCCCACAACATACCCTTAGATATATAGCTAAACTGGAGGGAGGAGCTTGCTGTTGTTTTCATGTAATCTGTATATGAATAATACCTGAAACATTAGACTTTGTTTCCCTCTCCACTGAAAATTATCATTGCCCCAGATCTCTCCTCTGTGAGAAACATTCAGAAAAGCCAGGGTAATTGTTGCACAGGGTGGGGATAGATGGAGAAAGAAAGGGAGAGGAGCCATAGAAATCCAAGAATAGTCTAGCAGATGTAATTGATGAGATGAAAAATGGACAACTCTTGATATTATTTATGACAAAATCTGTTTCATTAAAAAAATGCTCTGGGTCCCCTTTTGCCTGTGGGTCACCTGGTCCAGGAATATTCTGGGCCCACCAACATTTGATTTTCCAGGGAAACATGGATGAATGATTAGATTAGTAAAGCAAAGAATCTATTTTGTCTTTGGTTTCACCTATAAAATGATGACTTTTATTCTCTTACCTTATTCTTCCCAAAGCTGTGGTGAAATAAAGAAGATGACTTGATAAAAACTGATTGAGTACATGCCATGAAACATTAGGTAACAATTACAAAACACAGGTTAGATTTCGCTAATGTGATAATTTGCCTATGACAAATGAGAACTTCCCTAGTCAGTAAATAATCTGTAAACAATCGTGAGCCAGAACAGAAATGGTTTCTTAAATGGTGACTTCCAGTATACATACAGGAAGAGGGAAGTCTGTGGCTCCAGATGGAAGAAAAGGTAAAGAAATGGGATTATAGCAGCTTTTCCAGGTAGAACCTGCTTCAGGGGAGAAGGGCAACAATCATTGTGATAACTATGGAAAGATGGCCTCAAAGCCAAATTCAAGCAGCGTTCTTCATTCTCTCTCCCTCTCTTTCCTGAAGACCCTCGGGTCAAACTCCCTTCAGGATCATACAAAGCTTGGGCCTAATACCCACACATACTTCCTTTAAAAAAATTTTTTTCCCATCTTGTTTTATTTTATTTTATTTTTCTTATTTTAATTCCATTTAGTTAACATACAATGTTATGTTAGTTTCAGATGTACAAGATAGTGCTTCGACCAGTGCACTCCTTAATGCCCATCACCTATTTTACCCATCCCCCTCACCCACCTCCCCTCTGGTAACCATCTGTTTGTTCTCTAGAGTTAACAGTCTGTTTCTTGGTTTCTCTCTCTCTTTTTTTTTCTTTTGTTCATTTTTCCCCCTTAAATTCCACATATGAGTGAAATCATGTGGTAGTTATCTTTCTCTGACTTATTTCATTTAACATTATACTCTTTAGCTCCATCCATGTTGTTACAAATGGCAAGATTTCATTCTTTTTATGGCTGAGTAATGTAATATTCCAGTCTGTGTGTGTCTATGCATCACATCTTCTTTATCCACTCATCTATCAGTGGACATCACTAGGACTGCTTCCGTAATTTGGCTGTTGTAAGTAATGCTGCAATAAACATAGGAGTGCATATATTTTTTTAGTTAAAACCCAGTAGTAGAATTACTGGAACATATGGTAGTTCTATTTTTAACTTCTTGAGAAAACTCCGTACTGTTTTCCACAGTGGCTGCACCAGTTTGCATTCCCACCAACTATGAGGAGAGTTCCTTTGTCTCAACAACCTTGCCAACACTTGTTTCTTGAGTTTTATTTTTGCCAATCTGACATGTGTGAGGTGTTATTTCACTGTGGTTTTGATTTGCATTTCTCTGATGATGAGTGATGTTGAATGACTTTTTATCTGTCTGTTGACCAGTTGGATGTCTTCTTTGGAGACAGATGTGCACACAGAGAGATTCCTATTCAATCAGTGCTGTGTTAATAGGTCCATATAGGGGTGCGTGTGTGGCTTAATTGGTTAAGCATCTGATTTCACCTCAGGTCATGATCTTAGGTTCCTGGGATTGAGCCTCATGTCAGCAGGGAACCTCACTCAGTGGGGAGCCTACTTGTCCCTCTACTTCTGCCCTTCCCCCTGCTTGTGCTCCATCTAAATAAATAAATAAATAAATAAATTCTTTAAAAAGACAGAAATAGGCCCATATAGATATTCAAGAGACAATATGGAATATATACGTGGACAGAGGACACACAAACTACGTAGAAGTAACACCTATTTCATCTACTCAGAACAAGTTCAGAACAAACAGAAACACAGGAAACAGAGAGGCAGAGATGAAAAATATCTGTTTTTTACTGTTAAAAGCTGGAATGGTGGACAGGGAATATAAAGGCAATAATAATAAACTTCCTCATACTCTTCTCACTTGGCTAGACAGAATTTCTAACTCCCCCAGGGGTGAAGAAACAGACCAAATGAGTTATTCCAGCTGAAGTACTCCCAAGTAGAAACATGAAGAGAGCAGAATAGAGAACTTCAATCACTTGCCTCCCTTGCAAAAGAGGAAAATACAACAGAGACATGATTAATCAGCTTATCACAGGATGCTTCTCTGGCCTCCTTGCCTTGTAGTCCTGGTTTTATCACTTACTGGCTTAGCTGGAAACTCACTCGATTTGGAAAACAGTTAAAAATACCTACTTTGCAGGGTCTTTGTAATCATTGCCAATACTGTATGGAAAGTGCCTTGTAGAATGCCTAGCGTTTAGCAGTTGTTCTCCCAATTTAGGGCAAATTAAACTCACTGACTGAATATTGTTACATTTTCTGTTGAAACATTATTTCAATAATATATGTGAGCTCTTTCAATAAATACATGTTATGTCTATATAACCCAATCTATAGATTCAATGCAATCTCTATCAAAATTCCAATGATGTTTTTCACAGAAAGAGAAAAAAAACAGCCCTAAAATTTGTATGGAACTACAAAATACCTTGAATAGCTCATACAATCTTGAGAAAGAAGGGCAAAGCTGGAGGCATTACATTTTGTAATTTCAAACTGTATTACAAAGCTATAGTAATCAAAACAGTATTATACTGGCATAAAAACAGACACATAAATCAACGGAATAGAATAGAAACCCCAGAAAATAAATCCAAGCATATGTGGTCAACTAATCTTTAACAAGGGCACCAAGAATACACAATGGGGAAAAGATAGTCTCTTTAATAAATGCTATTGAGAAAATTGGATATCCACATGCAAAAGAATGAAACTTGGACCCCTATCTTATACCACCCACAAAAATGACCTCAAAATGGATGAAAGACTTAAATGTATGACTTGAAACCAAAACATTCCTAGAAGAAAACATGGGGAAAATCTTCATGACATTGGTCTTGGTAATGATTTCTTGGATATGACACCAAAAACATAGACAAGGAAAGCGAAAGTAAACAATTGAGACTACATCAAATAAAAAGCTTCTGCACTGCAAAATAAATAAAAAGAACAAAATGATAAGCATCCTACAGAATGAAAGAAAATATTTGCAATGCATATATCTTATAAGGGCTTGATATCACAAATATATAAAGAACTTCTGTAACTCAAGAGAAAATAAAAAAATTAAAAAAAATAACGACTAAAAAATGGGCAAAGGATTTGAATAGTTATCCAAAGAACACATACAAATATCTAACAAGTATATGAAAAGAAGTTCAATATCACTAATCATCAGGGAAATGAAATGCATATCACATCACACCTGTTACAATGGACACTATTAAAAAAAGAAGTCTGTATCAACAAGTGTTTGTAAAGAAGTGACGAAGTTGTAATCTTTGTGTACTGCTGGTGAGAATGTAAAAATGGGTAGTCACTATGGAAAACAGTAATGAAGTTTCTTGAAAAATTAATAACAGAACTACCAAATGAGCCAGCAATCCCACATGTGGGTAGTTATTCAAAAGCATTTAAGAGAGGATGTTGAGATATTTGCACTACTGTGTTCACTGAATCATTAGTCACAATAGCCAAAAGGTGGAAACAACTTAAATGCCCACTGACTGATAAATGCCTAAAGAAAATGTGGTATGTACATACAACAGAATAGTATTCAGCCTTTTAAAGGAAAGGAGATATTGTCATAAGCTACAATATGGAGGAACCTTGAGAACATTAGGCTAAGTGAAATAAGCTAGCTACAAAAGGACAAATACTACAAGATTCCATTTATATGAGGTATTTAAAGTAGTCAGTTCATAGAAGTAGAAAGTAGAATGCGCTTTCCGTGCTACCTAGGGAAGGTTCCATACAGCGTTGTTTTGTGTTCCCATCATAACTTAACGGGAAACTTTCACAATGTCTGGAGCACTTGATGTCCTGCAAATTTCCCGTGAACACCGGTGGGAGGTCATGCCTGATCTCTACTTCTACAGAGATCCTGAAGAGATTGAAAAGGAAGAGCGGGCCCCTGCTGAAAAGGCTGTGACCAAGGAAGAACTCCAGGGTGAATGGACGGCTTCAGCCCCTGAGTTCACGGCTACTCAGCCTGAAGTTGCAGACTGGTCCGAAGGCGTGCAGGTGCCCTCTGTGCCTATTCAGCAGTTCCCTCTGAAGACTGGAGTGCCCAGCCGGCCACTGAAGACTGGTTTGCAGCCCCCACTGCTCGGGCCACTGAATGGGTGGGAACAACCACTGAGTGGTCTTAAGCTGCTCTTCCACAAAGGCAAACAAAATGGAAATAAGGTTGACGGAAAATAAACAGTTTGTCAAAGTCAAAAAAAAAAAAAAAAAAGAAAAGAAAAGAAAAGAAAAAGAAAGCAGAACGGTGGTTGCCAGGGGCTGGGGAGAGGTGGAAATGGGTGTTGCTGATCAGTGGGTATAAAGTTTCAGTCATGCAAGATGAAAATGTTCTAGCGATTCACTGTACAACATTGTGCAGTTTACTTAGCAACACTTAACAAATTTGTTAAGAGAAAATAAATAAATAAATAAAATTTGTTAAGAGGGTAGATTTCATGTTATGTGTTTTTTTTTTTTTACCACAATAAAAAAATTGTATTTTATTAGAGCAAGGATTCTGAAGCTATGGTCTATAAGTCTCAGCCCAAACTGAATATAACATTGCATGATGATGTGTAGCTCTCTAAGGGAGGGAATGCATAGATTTCACTAGAAGCTCAAAAGAATCCTTAGTTCAGTAAGGATTTAGAGGCACTTCTTATGAGGGAAATTGTATTCAAATTTGAGTTTACAAAAGACGGAGAGCTAAGGAAGTTAAAAAAAAAAAAAGTTCAGGGAAGGGCTGCTATTTTAGTCTTCTTCCTTCCAAAAAGATAAACTGGTCAATAGATTTCTAATGAAGAAAAAACTTGTGAGGACTTTTTTTAGTAAGGGGGAAGTAAATAACTTGTTTTTAATTTCTCTCCCTGTTTCTGCTGATTGGCCTTTTGCCCACCTCTTCTGTCTGCTCCTTTTTAGATCCTTTGTGATCCTTCTTGACTTTTAAATATTAGCATAATCCAAGATTCCATCTAAATCCCCCTTTTCTTATCACTGTGCTACCCCTGATTATCCACTCCAAATGGCTTCAACTATAATCCAAATGTGTATTATCAATCACCACCCTTCTCTTATAACGCAGTTTCCTATTTTTGCCTGCCTACTGGACTTTTCACCTTTTTTAACACAGGCAATTTAACATACGTTAGAGTGCCTTCATTATCTGTTGGTTGGACACACCATGTGCGCACACACGCCCACACACAGAAAAACATCCCTGGATTCTTCTCCATAGACTTATTTTCACTTGGTTCATCTCCACCATCAAGTCTTTGTTTGCACATATGCTCTTTTTAACCCTTTGCTGGGACGTAGTCACAGAATTTGCCAACTGTAGAGAAACTTAAGAAATCAAGTAGCTCAATCCCTTCAATTTACAGAGATGGGGTGTGATCTTTTTAATATCACACAGCAATTTAACAGCAGAACCAGCTTAGAAACTATGCATCTCAAATTCTACCCAGTACCCTTTCTACCACATAATCATGCTCCCACTAACTGGAAGGAAGAATAAGATCCCTACTACTAGCAGAGATTTTATCAGTAAAGAAGCCAACATTATCTAGCCATTTGATGTTCAAAATGTCTATTTATGTGCTCTATGCACCAGGGGCTAGGTAATTTATGTTCTTCTGCAGTAATAATAAAAAAGGATAAAATGAAGAGTGCAAGAAAACATAGTGTTTTCATATGTATTATTTCATTTTAGCCTTCAACAGACCCGGGAGGTGGATAGGTCAGGGTTTACTAGCTGAAGTTTACAAATGAAGAAAATGAGACTAAAAATAGTTCAGTGATTTGCCCAAGGTCACCCTTCTAGTTAGTGACAAGGCCAGGACTCATATATGTGTCTCCTGCTTCCAAACTTCTTCCTCTAGTCTAGACACATAATTCTAGTAGACCTTGAGTGATGACTACCTATTCTGTGAACTGAGCTTTGCAGATTTCAATATGTTAAGACTGAAACATGCTGAGTTCCACCAAGCAATAATCATGAAGATTAGAGTCTTATCACAAAAAGAGAAAAAAATCAGTTTCAATTCAGTTTCAAGATGGGATCGAGTAAATGAATGTCATAGTTTGACACAAAACTAAGAGTAAAGAAATTGAGATGCCATTATCTCAAGTTTTCTGCTTTCTAGGAAGGGAAATGCAAAAGAGTGACCATGATCGAAATGGTTTTTGTAGGCTAGAAGCCTAAAAGATTGAAGGCAGTTTCCTCTGTGAATCATCTCTAAGGACTTTAAAAAGGGAGCCTATAAACACCCAAATTGCAGTTTTATTGAAGAAAAGTCAGGTCAGCAAACATATCATGCAGACAGTTTAGAAGGCTGAGAAGAAAAGATTGGGGGGGGGGCCTATGCAAGAAGTTTCATTGGCTTGCCAGGGTACACAGCAGGCAAGGGGAAGAGTCTGACAGGTGAGGGAAGACTAGTAAAGAGTGGAAACCTTGTTCACAGAAAGCTGACTGTAGAAGGCAGGGAGCCACAGTGTGTCCTTTGGTGATGAGGAACAAACTCTACAGGAAGAGGGCAAGAGACCGAACAGGCAAGAGGCAGTGGAAGAGCCCCTTGAGTCACAACTGAGTTGTCAAAACTTTCCCTGCTAGAGTGAGGCCCTTTGAAAAACGTAATGCCTGCACGTGGCTCTAGAGACAATACCTCAGGGAGAGTAGGGAACTTGTCTGGGTCAAGACTGAGAAATCAGCATAAGATTTAATAACAGATTCACTTTTTGAGACTATTACTGTCGGGGTGTGTGTGTGTGTGTGTGTGTGTGTGTGTGCATGTGTGTGTGTGTGCATGTGTGCGTGTGTGCGTGTTTGGTCTGTTCTAACGCCCAGCTCAAAAACTACAGCCTGGAGCATGAACAGATGAGCAGAAATGTTCTGGATCCTGTCTAAAAGCTGATTCTTCCAAAAGGCAAAACACTGTTAATTGGCCAGCTTATCAATGGATGCTCTTTCCTGTAGGTTTGTTTAGGAGTGGAAACAATACTACTAGTCTGCTAGCAGTTTGCTGATTCCTGGCTTGGTCATCTCAGTGGGGCAAGTGCAAGGCCGTGCCAGGAACTCCAGATTGGGACATACACAAGCACAGTGCTACCCACAGACGCCAGCTCTGAGCCAGGGTGCGGCTAAGCCCAGGCAGGGGGCATCCTCAAAGTGCTTCTTTATTTAAACTATGCTCCGGGGCAATGTTTCATAATGACCCCACACACCTAGTGCATACACACTGAGCAGTCTACACACACAGCCCCACTGTGTTCGCTGGCCTGCTTACTCCACTTTCCATCCCTCTAGGCAAAGTCCACAAATTAGCAGCCTTATAACCCTCCCAGGACCCGGTTTGGGGACCTTCAGAAGAAAAAGGCAGTCAGAGAAACATGAACGCGCTAATAGGGAAGCCAGCGTTTCAGCCCACTCGGCCACGCGGGCTATCCACACTAACGACTTTCACCTCCCTCCTCGGCTGGCTGGAGGGGCGGAGAACCCGGCCCTAAGGAGGAGGACCAAAGTGGGGGGAGCAGCTTGAATGAAACAATGTAACAATTGATGTGAGGCCTTGCCTCGCGCCCGCTCCCCAGCGATCCTATAGGCGAGGTCCCACTGACTGCCCCTCCCCATTGCTCCGTTTTCTTGTCCATTACGCGCTATCCCTCCGCCTCTCCTTCTTTCTTTTCTTTTCTTTTTTTTCCTTCTCCTTTCACCCCTCCCTCTCTCCCCCTTTCTCCAGCTCCGTGTCATTTCCTCCTCGCGCTCGCCCGCTGCCCGAGCGTCTCCAGCCGGCAGAGTAGGCGGAGCAGGGCGGTGCGGGGTGGCGTAGCGCTGGAGGGCGATGGTGGTGGAGCTGCTGGGGGCGGAGGCAGCGTAGCCCCCGCGGAAAAGGAGCCCCGCGGCGCCTGAGTCAAGCCGAGGATGGAGAACCGGCCTGGGTCCTTCCAGTACGTCCCTGTGCAGCTGCAAGGGGGGGCGCCCTGGGGCTTCACCCTTAAGGGGGGTCTGGAACACTGCGAACCGCTCACGGTGTCTAAGGTAAGAACTGGCGCCTCTGTCCCAGCGGTGCCCAACTTTGAATGGACTAGCGGGTGCGCAGGCTGCCGCGGACGCGGCCCTCAAATCAATTTCGAAACTTGGTGGGGCTGGGAGTGAAAGCCCTCCTGTGGAGCATTAGCGGAACAGAGGGGTCTTGCCGCCAGCCCGGGCGCAGACACCCCTGACGGGTGGCGGGAGCACGAGATGGGAGCATTGCTGGCCCGGGGCTAAGAGCCCTGCGCGCACACACTCGGGAGGCTCTGGGGGCAGTTTTTTGCTCCCCCTCGTCGGGGCGGTTGCTCCCCTCAGTTTGAGCTGGAGGAAGTGGTGGCTGGTGGGGGTTTCTCCTTGGAAGTTCCCGCGCCCCTGGGGGACGGGCAGCGCCACTAGGCAGCTCTCTTAGCAGCGTTGGCCCCTCCGCCAACCAGCGGGTCGTCCCGCCGGGGCAGGTTGCAGGGCGAGGGTCTGGTGTGGGAACGGAGATGAGGCACTGGTGGCTTTCGTCAGCCTCACTTCCCACGGCCGGACGCGCGCACATCCATTCAGCAGCCGGACGTTGCTCCTGCCGGTTCGGCTCGGCCTTTCCCTCCCTCCGGAGTCCTGCCTCAGTGCCGGCGAGATTTCCTGCACGTTGAGAAGTGTGGAGGAAACTTTTGCGCCATGGAGCGCAGCTGTGCTGGAGCCGCCGCCGCCGCCGCCAGGGTTTGTTTGTTTTAGGAGGTTGTGATCTGCTGGAAGCCAAGTTGCAGCGGAGGACAGGGGAGAGGAGCTCTCCTGAGTGCTCCAGAACCCCCCCCCCCCACACACACACCTCCCCGCGAAGGAGCCATCCCCGGTAGGGGTGAGGGGCTGTGGGGGCCGCGGGGGCTGTTACCGGGAAGAGAGATTTGTAGGGCCATTCACCTTGAGACGCCAGATTGCCAAGGGAAGGAACTTGACGAACTTCATCCCGTTTTTTGTGTGTGTGTTTTGTTTTTGTTTCTCTTAAATGCTCAAATCTGAAAAACTCTTCCCCTTCCAACCCACTCAGATTGCAGTTGAGGTTGTAGATGTGGGTTTGGGCTGGAGATAGAAATATGTGGCTTCTCAGCAGGGAACAAATGTCACTATTTTTTGGGCTTTGTAAGGGAGGTCACATCTCAGCAGGGGGTGGCCAGTGCCCTACCACACGCCTCAGTAACCTGTGCTGCCATCTCCCCTTGTACTGGACTTAGTAGTTAACTTGTAGTGGAGAGGTCCTTCAGGCCTTGGGGCCCACACTCTTAGGAACTCTGGGGTACTGCCACGGGGTGTACCAGTCAGCTTGAGCAATCTCACGTACCTGAGGGAAAAGTTTAAGGAGCTGTCGGGGAAACCTGGGGTCTTTGGCCTCCCGAAACACCAATAACCAGCCCCTATCTTCATCCGGCTCTCCCTTCCCCACAGTGGTCATGTACTTGGAAGCACCCCGAGATGCCTTTGTCACCCATTGTCACGTCCCCTCTTAAGGCACTCTCCCTCCAATATTCTCTGGAGGGAGTTAATAAGCTTTTTTTTTTTTTTTTTTGAAAAACCAAAGAAAACAGCAACACTCTCAAACAACCGTTTTGGGGAGGCGAGAATCCTGACCTTCAGGAATTTCTTCTAATCAGTCTCCTCTCTTCCCTCTTTCCACCAAGGTCAGAATGGGCTATGCACTCGTCCATAGTCTGGCAGTTCCTCCCTTTCTTTTTCTTACACCACCCACAGAATTTCCAGTCTGCCTGAACAGCCTATCTTGGAGAGGTCATTTTTCACCTCTGCCCAGGGCTGAACCATCCTGAGAAGCACCCCAGAGAGTGCTTACTGCTAGGCCCTGGATTGTTTTGTGAGCCCGAGCTGAGCATAGCAGGGGGTGTTACTAAGTATGGGGCAGCCAGCAATTTGTGGTCTGGCTGGGGGATTATTTGAGGGTAGATGAGGGTTTCCTTGGCCAAGCTGTTGAGGAAGTGAGTCGTGTGTTGAGAGGCAGGGTGCCTTTTAATGATTCCTTTTCTGCTGAACATACAGTTGACCCCTATTATATGAAAACTCATTATTACACACATTTAGGTATGCAGGGGGTAAAATCATTTATCCTATTCCTCCCAAACAGCCTGGCACCTTGCAGTAAAAGCCAGTTGTATATAACCTAGTTAACCCCAACATTGTGTAAAGGAGCCATAGTATTTTTTTTTAAGTGCAGTGATTGCTTGTATTTTTTTCTTGCCAAGACACTGTGTGGCATAGTTCATTAGTCCCTTTTTTGTTTTTCTGACTTAGTTTTGTTTCCTCTTGCTTCAGAACAATACAGTTTTCTTCTCGAAAATAACATCAGTCTGCACACACATGCAGATGGGATGGAAGGCCATAGAAAGAGAATTGTATTGGCAGATTGGAACCTTGGGTTCTAGCCCCTGCTCCGCCACTCATTAGCTTTGGGATCCTGAGTGCATCACTTGCCCTCCGTGGGCTTAGGTGTCCTCATGTCTATTACGAGGTTCAAGTGGGTGGTCTTTAAATAAGACTATGACAGCCCAGCTGGCAATCTTTGATGCTAGCTCTGGCCCTTTTCTTCTCAGAAGGGTTGTGGAATGAAGATGAGGCTTTGTTCCATTTGCATACAGTGTTACTATTTATACAGTGTTTCCATATCCCTTATTTCATTAGCGTCTTCCAGTCACCCTGGGAGACAGTCAGGAAAGGTTGTGGAGAAATGGATGGAAAAACTGAGGCCGTGATGCACTGAGTGGCTTGTCTAGGTCTGCCATACAGTGAATCGGGGTAGGCTCCAAGTCTATCATATTTTCTACCACTTGGAGAGTTTCTTGATTCTTCTGGTAGTACTGCAGTTTGTGAAGGACCATGGGGCAGTACCGTTCAGGGGTGTATCTAGTCTTGACAGCTCTCACGGTGACTCTTTCCACACCAGCCTGTGGTTCCACAGTAGGTGAGGAACTGGATTGCAGACATTCCTTGCTGAAGTCAGGGAGGAGGAGAGGACTATTTTAGTGCTTCCAAATCACTGTGAGGATCTCAGGTCAGGCAGAGAAGGAGGTAAGGTGCAAGAATCATGGTGGGAAGTGCTGGAGGACCTCCTTTGGTGTCATGGAAAAAAACAGTTGGAGTCTGGTGTGGAGTACATGCTTAGAGATAGCTTGTGGAGACATCTCAGGAGTGGATGGATTTGAGAAAGGGTGATTAGTGGGGAAAGATCACAGAGAATGTAAAAGGATACCTCGTATTTGTCATGGGAGAATCTTTGGACCAGGAAATGATCAGGTTAGGAAATGGTTGAGTCCTACTGGCTCCTGTGAGTTCCTTGAATGTAGGAAAAAATCCAAGTTTTAGGAGACTGGTGTAGTCTTCTGACAATTGAGTGAGAAAGAAAGAGTAAATGTTTTTAAAAAATAAACCTGCTATTGATTATCCCAAGTGTTAAGGGATGGCTTATGATTTCCCTGTACATTGTGATGTTTCCAAAGAAACATAACCCTCAAGGGACTTGGGCCCATGAACTTGGTATTATTAATTCCTTAGATTAGCATCTTATACTACCTCATTGGCCCAGGAATCCTGTTTGGATAAAGTGGAGATTCTCTTCTAATCATATTTATCTGGTTTGTTACCTAGGGGTCCCCCTCTACAGTGTAGACAGTCATCCATGAAGTTGGCTCCCTGTACTGGAAAAGATATTCTATAGGGATGGGTGACTTTTCCAAGGTTCTGGCAGCAATGATTCTGCATCAAATAGAGCTTCTCAGAGGATTCAGAGATTCAAATTGTATCCTCCTGTGATGTGTGTGTGTGTGTGTGTGTGTGTGTGTGTGTGTGAGAGAGAGAGAGAGAGAGAGAGAGACAGACAGACAGATGGACAGACGGACAGAGACAGAGAGAGTTACCGACCATAGCATGAAGTTTCTATACTCATTGTGAGTCCTTGGAAATGTGTCTGAGGTTGGCTGAGGGTGGGGGAAAAATGGGGGTGGAGATCAGTGGGGATCCAGGAGAAGGAGAAAAACTGGGGAGGAGAAGACAGGCTTATCCTACATATTTGCCTTATTCCTGGCCCATTTTTGGGCGGCATTCTCCCTCAGGCACAGTGAAGCAAGTGGGGGCTTTGTTCCGGACTGCCCCAGAACAAAGTAGAGTGGGATGGGAGAGTAGCTTGGAGGAGAAGGAAACTTCACCTCCTCCACTTGCTGTGCATTGCTGTTGCTATATCATTTTACCCTCTCTAGACCCAAATGCCTATTTGCTAAATCGGTGTGGGCATACCTGTCCCATCTTTATTATTAAAGATGGCGTGAGAATGAATTGGGAAAACTCTCATACTGTTTGCCATCTTTAGCCTAGGAAGATGGCAGGACACGCTCTTTACATTGTTTTCAGTTCCCTCCCACCCCCCTCCCCATCTCCACTATGACCTTATTTCTAGAAGAAGCACACAAAGAGGCAGTTGAGATTTCAAGAGGACGTGGGTTAAGTCAGATTGAGGCTGTCTTGTGGCTGGCAGTAAATTTGCGAGTTAGAGTTCTTGCTGGCTGCAGAGGTAATGGTATATGAGAACCAGTAGTTCCTATGAAGCCTTCATAGTTGTGTTACAGGCTAGGCCCACCCCAGACCAGAGCTTGACGTTCACAAAGGGAACTTCATGGGGTGTGCTTCTTGGGAGCTTAGTCCAACATGATAGGTACTTATATTAGTGCACCCCTCATCTGCCTCTAGAATCAGCAAAGGTGTCTAGGGTCTCATTACCCCAACTGTCCCAGAGAGTAGAAGGCATTTGGAGACCTGGAGGAGGAATCCCTCCAGGAAGATAAAAAGAAGTTTGGAGGGAGGTAGAGCAAGAAGGACAGGTGGTATGTCTGGTAACCCTTGGCTGAGCTTTGGGTACACACTATTTTGGGGCCTGCCGGGCTATCATAATACACCTGGTACCCTATTGAGATCCACACATGTGTTCCCTAAAGTGAAAAAGGCCAAGGCTGTTAGAGGATTTTCCCATTCCAAAACCTCAGACAAAGAAAATAATTCAACTCCAGCTGGAAGACACTTGAGCGTTGTCCCTTGAAAATTTTTTAAAAAATGATTTCCCCTTTTGCTCTCCCCAACCCCCTCCCAGGAATTTATTTTTTAAGAAAAAGAGAGACTCGGGCTTGAGGCTGGAGTCTGTGGAGTGGTTTATCTAGAGGGACCATCACAGTTTTTATAGTTAGGCTTCTTCATAACCAGGGTGGAAAAGATGCTAACCCATCTGAGGAAAGTGAATCATTTTCCCACCCCCATCAAGCACCGAAGGACAGATTTGACTCAGGGCTGCTAATCCAATGCTATTCTTGAAGGAGGCCTAGAATCACAGATTCTCAGAGTCAAGAGGGCCTTTTGGGGGTCCTCAGGTCTTAATCTTAACCAGACCATTAGCCTCCAGTCTAATAGCTCTGAGTTTGTTGTCTTGTGCTCATGTGGGGAGTTCACCCTCTTCTTAGCCAGTTGACTGTAGACAATTTTTCATATGTTGAGTGGCAATCATCATCTCTCTAACTTCTATCCAGGGGTCCTAGCCCTACCTTCTGGGACCACACAAAACAAGAATGCTTTCTCTTTGTCTCGGGTCCAAAGACACAGACTATGTCCGCTTGTCTCACTTTTTTAGGCTGAAGAGCCCTAGAAATTTCAGCTATTTCTTACTGGCATCTGAGATCCAGCCTTCTCTCCCGTTTCCTCCTCCCACTCTGGATGCACTCCAGCCTGTCCCTGTTCCTCTTGAGTTATGGAGCCCGCAGCTGAATACAGTAAGTTAGAAGAGTCTGACCAAGGTCGAGTGGGATCCTTAAAAAAAAAGAAAAGAAAATACAGCTGAAGATCACTTTGGCTCTTTCTGGTATATCCATGCCATACAAAGACCCTGTGTCAAGCAGAACGTTTTAGTGGAAGTACTTTGTTGCTGCTAAACCTTACCTGCCAAAGACCTCTACCTAGACATCTGAGACAGCCATGTAATAGATTTGGGAGGGACATATTTCATCTCTTATTGTTTCTTTTGAGTTGCCCCAGCCCCATGCCTAGCCCAGACTAGTGTTGAGAGAAGTGTTCTAAGCAAGATGAGAGAAGATACAAGCTCTGACCTCAAGGAACATACATGTTTATATAAAAAGTTACAGAGAAGGAAGTTGTATCATAGAAGAAGTAGAGTTTAATGAAGTGTGTCAAAATCAGAACTTTAGAAGATCAGATTTATTTTATTTTTTTCAGCTTTTGGCTTGGGATGTGTAGGAGTAACCTCTCTGCCCTGAATTTTCTCCTTCTGAGAAAAATTGGTGTCTCCAAGATTGAAGATGCTGACTGTGTGACATAGTCTCCCACTTACAGAGCCCTTATGGAGGAATCTAGATACAGCGGTCTGTGTCCGAACCCCTTGACAGATATTCATCTCCCTGTATGTCACCACTGGCATGGAGTGCAAAACTCGTGCTGTTGCTGGCATCCCTGGGTTCCGAGGTCTTCTGTCTATACCTGGAATACCCATAAGAGTCACTTCAGCTGGAAGCCTTGCACCCACAGCCTTGTCTCTGCAGGCCCCTCACATCTACCATTTTGTCACCTAAGTTGGGCAAATATTTTTTTCTTGCTCCTAAAGCCCTAATCTGGGACTGTATTATCAATGTAATTTCATCAGTCATACCCCATGGATTAAATAAGCCTCTCCAGGGGCACCTGGGTGGCTCAGTCGGTTAAGCATCTGCCTTCAGCTCAGGTCATGATCCCAGGGTCCTTGCTCAGTGGGGAGCCTGCTTCTCCCTCTGCCTGCCACTCCCCTTGCTTCTCTCTCTCTCTCTCTGTCCTCTGACAAATAAATAAATAAAATCTTTAAATTGGCCTCTCCAGAACTGCTGTGAATTTAGCCACTATCACAAACACTGTGTCAGAAAGACATGTTTCCTAGCCTTCCACTGTCTCTTCTATGGAAGGCCTATCATCCTTCCATAATAATGAGGTTTAAACTCTATTCCAATATTCTGCCTATAGGAAACTATCCAAAGCTCCAAGCTGTTTATTCACAAAAAGGGTTCTTGGAGAACAACTTATTCATAAGTTAGGGACAAGTGCTCCACAATCTCTGTTACACAGACCTGGGTGGGTTTAGGGTTTCTACTCCTATCAGTGTGTTCCTATTCCTGATGCTGAGATGCGGTGTGTGTGCACAGTGTATATATGGTTCAATTTTTCTCCAAAATTGAGCCCCAGGCTTATCGGTTACCTTGCAAACAGCAATTGCTTATGTTGATACCTAGATCACTTTCACTCAATTTCCATGCAGCCAGTATTTTTGTCTCCTGGTGCTCTCCTGAAAAATTCTCAGACAGACTTCAATTAAGTCACTAATGAATAAGTTAAGATCTTTCCTTTTCCTGACTAAAGATTGTGTTCCAGTGACTGGGATGGGGTAGAGTTTTGTCTCTTTACACCCCTTTGCCACATCCAGTGTAAACAGGCCAAGTGGAAAGATTGTCTTAGGCATTAGTTTTGCAAGGGATGATCCGTTCTTCCTCACATCACACTGGCATGTTTACTTGGGCGCATAGCCATCCTGGTTGGGCACCAAACTTGCAAAGATCAAGATGACTTGGTTTCTCAAAGTGACCAGCCCCTCCCCTTTGACTTCACCTCCACTCCCTCCTCATTCAGCACAAGTCTATGACTGTACTGGGTCACAGAATGAGCACTGCCTAGTAGCAGCAGACACATTTTCTGGGCATCCAGGCTGCCCTTCTTTCCTGTCCAGTCTTTGCTTCCCAGCCCCCACCCATCAGCACCAGTTGCTTGAGGCCTACATTTTGGACTGGCCCATTCAAGTGCCATTGGCTCTTTGTTCATTCATTGGCTGCTCTGCCCTCTCTCCAAAACCCAACCTTTTTTCTTCTTTGGTCACAGAGGGCCCTTCTAGTCTGCTGCACCAACTTTTTCCCTCTTGGCGCAGCCATGCTTCCAGTGGGGGGAGAATGGGGGTAAGAGAAGCTCATAGAGTTAAGGTTGATAAAGTTCGAAGACTCTTAGCAAATTGATAGCTGGATCAGAGGGATAGATTCTCACCCTGTGTCTCTATCCTGTTGCAAAAGAGGACGGGCCCTTTGCTGCCTTCCTGATAGTTTTTCATCCACTTGCAGAGTAATTGTGCTATGCTCTTTCACCTCTCTGTACCCTCCTGTTTCTTCTCAGACTCTCTGTGAGGCAAGCCTCTGCTTTGTTGAAGGGTTGTGAAGGGCTCCAGGATCCTTGCCTGTTCTGGGCTATGGAAGTGTGCCTGGCAACCGACAGCAGGCAATCTTTACAGTGCACGGCGTTTCTCCATACTACTACTTCCTATCTTCCCAGAAGTGGCTGTTTCCTGGTGTGTTCTTAGGGATGGCATGAGGCATGGTCTGTTAACTTTCACTCAAGTCTTTTAATGTTACATCTGTGAGGAATGTGAGAAGTGGGACTCATTTGACAAGATCAAGGGTTAAGCCCAGTGATGGACAGACCCTTTGTGGCGTCTTCTGGCCCCCACCCTCATGCCACTCAGCAGAATCCCAGCCGTATGCTCAGCTCTCTTCCTGAGCCTCTGGCAGGGAAGTTTTGAATGGTTCTCCTATACTGCCTTTCACGGTCCATCAGAAATGGATTTTTTTTTTCTTTTGGGTTTGGGGGTTGGGGTGATACAAGGTAGACCTGGGAGTAAAGCTGGTTCAACTAGTTATTCTGGAAAGGGGTTAGAATCTCATGGCTGCAGCCCCATCTTTGCTTATGAGAAGATGACAAGCTAAAGCCTTGTCTTTGTTGAGCTGCCTTGCTGTTTTCCATTTCTTTTTGCTTGTGTTTGATGTTAAGTAAAAGCTCCCGTGAAAACTACTGCAGGTAGGCAGCATTTGATGGCATCTTCTCTGACTGAGAGGGTGAGTGATGACATGTTGGAGCCTCAGGGGTGAGTAACAAGGTCTTGATTCTCACGTTCTTTGGAGGGCTTGACTGAGAGTTTGGAGCTCTGCGTGAGTTTGAGTTTGCAATCACGGAGTATCAAGACAACAGCCTGCAAAGTGGACCAGGCGAGGCCCTGGCATGCATGTGCCTCACTGGGTGAAGGCCCTGTAGTTTGGTAGGATCTCCGCAACCTCTTGAACCCAAAGGGGAGTCGAGGCCTGGACATGATGTACTGGGAGAGGTTACAGATGCGCTGTGTCACAAATCCTGCTGCTTCTAGGTGTTTTACATGTTTTCCCATTTAATTTCTGCAGTAACTCTTTGAGGTAGATACTGATGTCTCCACTGTGCAGATGAGGGGACTGGGGCTCGGAGAAGTGGAATAATAGAGTCTAAGACATACCAGAAGTGGAAAAGCTGGCATTGAAATTTATATCTGTCTGACTCCAAATCCCGGATTCTTTCCATAATATCATGTTTACATAGATGAATGAATGAAAGAGAAAGAAAAAAAAGAACTGGATAAGAATATGAGGCTGGGTGTTGGGGAAAGAAATGAAATAGAGAAATTAAATAGAAAAGAAAGAGAAAAAGGAGCGGGAGTGGAGGAGAGAGGTAGAGAGAAAGGGGGTAGAAAGAAATGAGAGAAATATAATTTTGTGCCAAAACCAACATTACCAGTACATGCCCCTCGGGGATCAGTCTGAAAGGAAGGATTCTGTTTTGTTTTGTTTTAAATCTCAAATTAGGGTAAGGGTATGGTCTTGTATTCAGAAGGCCTGGAGTTCAGCATTCGCTTCGTCTTTCAGTTGCTGTGTTCTTGGGTGAGTCATTTCCCCCTGTGTCTCAATTTCCTCTTTTGCAAAATGAAAATGATAGTACACACACTTTTTCTTTCCAAGAGGGAGGGAGATGGATTTTATCCTTTATCTCATATAAACAATAGACGTGTATGTGATTTAAGAAAGAAAAAGCATTCCACAGGTGTCTCTTATTAAACAAAAACTCTCTTAAGAGAATTTTGAACTTGAAAAAAGAATTGTATGCAGCTGTGGAATCTTTGGGAAGATGCAAAGTGGCAGGACACCTTTAATGGGATGTCTTCTGCTGCCAGAAGTTGGAATACCAGACCTGATTTCTGGCTAATGTCTAAACAGCCAACAATTTGAAAGTCTATGCTAAACCTTGTTTGGCTCCTACCTAAGAGCTCTCAGCTAAGCCTCCAATCAATCAATCAATCAATCAGCCAACCAATCAACACATATTTGTTGAGTACTTTGTAAAGCGCCTAACTCTAAACTAGATAATACAAGAGATAGCCACCACAGAAGACCTGTTCCTGGAAGTGACAGTTTTGTTGAGGAGAACCACTATTGCAAGCTCAGGAAACAAAAACCTTTAAGTGGTGAATGGGATAGGATCTAAGAACAACATTTATTCAGTGGAAAGAGATTTCACTGGGAGCTAATGTGGTCAGGGAGCTTTATGGAAGAAGGAAGAAGAATTGGGGCTAGGCGTTGAGAGATAGAGTTTAGGTAGGTTAGAAAGAAAGAAAGTCATTCATCCCAGTTAGTGTGCTAAAGACACTGCTGCATGTCCTAAAGACAAAGGAGACTGAGGTCAGTTTTCTCACCCCACGGTGAACTAACGGCGTGAGCTACGCAAGAACAGGGTGTGTGTTTGGTCATTTATTCGCCTGTTCACTCATTCATTAAATTTATTGAGTGTTTGTTCTAGGAACTAGACTAGTCTTCCTGTAGCCTATGAAACCAGCACAGAGCTCCATAAAGGTCATTTTTATTTGTTTTCTAACAAATACTTTCGTGGTGCATACCCCGGGCCAGACAGTGGCTTTCCAATTTAACACTTAGGAACTCTTATCAGTACATTCTAGAGATGAAAAAAATGAGGCATAGTCAGGTTAGTTAACTTGCCCAGTGTCATACTATTTGTGTGGTGAGATAAATGAGTCAATGGGGATCTGCTTGACTGTTGCAGATTGGTGGAATGTAAAGATGAATGGACTTCAGCCAACTCTTCTGAAGAACCCAGAAAACTGGGTTATAGAATAGATTTTTTGTTTTTGTTTTTGGAGGATCAGTGTTAATGTCATAAAGGTAAAGCACCTGGCAGAGGACCAGCCACCCAAGCACTCACTTGAAGAAACCAAAACTGAAAGATAGGGAGGGGCATTTCAAGGCCATCAGCCTTCTTAATAATATGCTGTTGTTATACACTAGCAAGTTGCCAGAAGTTTGTGGTAATACACACCACTTGGATCTGAAGAAATGAAAGAGAGGTGGGGGTCAGAGATGAATCCAGTATAACTAAGCTAGAAGTTTCAAAGTGGTGATGGGGATTAGGAAGGCCAATCAGTTTTCATTCCGTTTTGGGTCTTCTGAGACTCAGGCATCTGTAGGCCTGGCCAGTTAAGAAGTTCCATGGACTGTTTGGAGAAAAAAAAAAAGGATTTGTTTATTTAAGGACCCTGATCATTTGAAACAGCAAATCATTATTTTAGGAACGTGATGGTTAACATAGACAATTTGCCAAACTGCTGATTGTTCTGGAAATTAGTTAATTGCCAGACAAGCCCATGCTCCAACAGACATTGGAACAGGCCTGCATTGTTCTTTAATGGGCTTTTCTGGTCATGGCTTTGTCTTATCTCCTCCAATCTGCGGGATGCCTGGTCACCTGAGGTGTTACTGGCCGAAGTTCCTTCTGTCTAACTTTGGACTTTCAAGTGATGGGAATGTCCACAAATCAAACAGACAAAAAATAGATGAAACTGTCAAAACGCCAAACTTCAGACATGAAGCTTGAAATATTAAAAGGTTTGAGGCAGTTAAAAAACATCAGTTGAGGGGCACCTGGGTGGCTCAGTGGGTTAAAGCCTCTGCCTTCGGCTCAGGTCATGATCCCAGAGTCCTGGGATCGAGCCCCGCATCGGGCTCTCTGCTCAATGGAGAGCCTGCTTCCCTTCCTCTATCTCTCTGCCTGTCTCTCTGCCTACTTGTGATCTCTGTCTGTCAAATAAATAAATAAAATCTTAAAAAAAAAAAGATTAAAAAAAAAAAAGAAATGGTTTCAAACAATCCTGTGAACAGATTCCTGCTGCATTTTCAAAAAAAAAAAAAAAAAAACATCAGTTGACTTTCGCCAAGATGTTTAAGGATTGTTTTCTCTATATGAAAAACAGAGTATGGAGGCAGAGTAAAGCAAACCTCAAACCGCTGGAGTTTCAAGTCTGGATTGCATTTTTGTTGTTAGCAGTTTTATATTCTGCATAGAGTAGTATTATTAACCTATGAATATTATCATTCTTAATATCTCTGCAGTGTATTGATCTTTAAATGTGACCTTTGAAAAAGCATTGTTAAGCTTGCAAGTATGATTAGACTGCCTTCAGTGGCATCCTTACCATATTTCATCCTGATTCTTATGTTAAAATAAGGAAGACAGGGATACCTGAGTGGCTCAGTTGGTTAAGGGTCTGCCTTTGCCTCAGGTCATGATCCCAGGGTCCTCAGATTGAGTCCCTCATCAGAATCCCTGCTCTGCAGGGAGTCTGCTTCTCCCTCTGCTTTGTGTTTGCTGGCTCTCTCTCTCTGTCTCTCTCTGACAAATAAATAAATAAAATCTTTTTAAAAATAAGGAGGAAATGGAGTGTTGGCTTCAAAAACTCATTTACTGTAAATCTGGCTGGAAAATGCCACTTTATTATTAAGAGACTTCTGCAAATTTGCAGTGACTATCTGACCCAAACCTTAGCCCTGATGCCATGTTATACTTTAATGAAGTTATCAGGAAAGGTTAATTTTGTGTGCAGATGGGACTACCCATCTGTCTTCTGCCCCCATCCTTCAGAGATGTTCTTTCTAGATCCACTACTTTTGTGTAGTGTTACCCACTTTTCTGCATGGTGAAGAACTAAAAGCCTGAATGTTGTAAAGATGCCTGTGCTGCAGAACCTGGTCTGTTCAATCCCTCCCTCCTTGTAGAAGGAACTCACTTCCTGCTAAGGGCCAATGGGCACCTGGGTTCCTTTACCTAACTCTTCTGTCTAGGTGAAATAGCTTATAATTTATATTTGAAGTTGACTTGAGTATCTAGCTGCTGGGGGTATTTTTCTGAAAAAGGCTATCTGAGTCCTCTGGCTTTTACAAGAGCCAGCTTGCTAACTTCTTTCTGCGGTGTGAGTTCTAGTAGGAAGATGATACTCTTCCCTTCTGGATGTAAAGGGTTAAATATGTAATTTTCATATTTTCCTGTGCCTTTGGCTGGAGAAATGTGCAGTGTTCTGAAACCTGCCCAGGCCCTGCACATATTGTATCTGCTTAAGAAGGGTTTTTTTGGCTCTTAGCCCTTCTCAGCTGCATTAGGGTTCAGGTTACATCCCTCTCCCCTTCCAGCCAGTAATAAAAGCCAAAAGAATTAAGGATCAGGGAGAGTTAATTCCCACTGCTAAGACCCAGGTGGGGCCCTTCCACCTCCCATCCCGGCTTCTAGGCTGGAGTCCTAATTTAGGGCTGAGCTCTAGTCTAAGCCTATAAGTGACAGTGATCTGGAACAGGCCCCAGAAAAGCACTTGACAATCAGGTTTTGCCCTATGTTGGCAGTTCTCTCCTGCCTCTTTCTGTGTCTCCCTCTCCCTCTCTCCCTGCCCCCACTTTGCTCTTGGGATCTTACAAGAGACCAATGACCCCAGGGGCCAAGCCACCCAATGCTATTACAGGAATGGAAATGATGTATCATAGTCCCTTTCTTCTGAACTGGAAGATCTGGATGAATGAAGCTTCGACTTTTTACTTCTACTCCAATCCCTGACCCAACTTCAGTACAATATTAAGAATCTCATTCAGAATAAGAAATGTTATTCATATCTCACCCAGCTTGAAAGAGATGCATAGTAATGAGCTCTGAAATAGTGTGCTCAGACAGAGGGCAGCTTTGAAGGAGGATCTTGCAAGAGCTGGGATGGGCAGGAAGAAGCCTCCTTCTGGAACAACTGTACTACTGTAGTGGCATCCCTAGTGGTTTCCCTCCCTTTGATCATTCCCCTCCCCCACTTAAAGTTATTTAATGGTTCCCTGCTACCTGTAAAATATAGCCCGAACTGCTTTAGCTTTGTGTATGGACCATTCTCCATCTGGCTCTAGTCTTACTTGTAGCATTCCTTCTGGGACCCAGGTTTTCAGGCAGGATAGTTTCCTCTCTGTCCCCTCAGACACACTGGGGAAACTCTGGCTTCCAAATTCCCCATCCTGATGTTTCTTGAGTGCCTTGGCTTTTCTCTCCTCATTTCTGCCCCTTCCAGTTGGGCTTAACCTTCAAGCCCTAGCTCTCAGCTGCAAGGGCATCATCTCAGTCTGCTCCTGGTGGAAGTCATCTCTCCCTCTTTGGAATCCTGGAGTTCTGATTTTCCAGTAGAAATCTATGGGTACTCTGGCTGCCCTGTGTCTGGCTTGCTGGACCAAAATCTTCTAGAGGACAGAGGTTATATCTTCTGTATCTTCATCATCATCCTCAGCACAGAGCACAAAATAGTCTTTCCATAATGGTTTCACTGAAAGAGTCAAGCAAGAATTTTGTATTCAATAACTGGTAATTTTCACCTTTCCCCTTCCAATTCCAAATTCAAAAGAGGAGATGACTTCGGTGACAACTAGTAAACAGGGTGAGCCTTGAATGACACACACATATTGTATGTGAGTTAGGGATAAAAGGAATGCACAGAAAGAAATGGTAGTGCAGGTGGGAGTTGAGAGAGATCCCTGATGCAGCACTGGATGTGAGGGATGCTGATGGCAGTGGTGGTTGGGGGTGGTTACCAGCTGGTCTCTGAGCTGCTTAGAGTTTGGTTTGCAACAGTTGGATTTCTTGCTGCTGCAGGTCTTGTGTGTGAGCTATGTTCCTGAGGCTTGCATGTGAGAGAGGCCTGCTGACTGATGATCACAGCATTCCCCTTGCTGTTGGGAAGTGTTGTTTTGAAACTCTGAGAACAGCAGCCACCCCTCCTGTTGCTATGTGTTTGGGGAAAGCAGAGTGTGAGTCTTCTGTCTGTCTCAAATGTTTCACTGCTTCATCCCAAAGGACGTAGCTTTATGTAAACATACTCTGTGTGTGTGTGTGTGTGTGTGTGTGTGTGTGTGTGTGTGTGTGTGTGTGTTTCCACTTTCGCTTAAGCAAGCCCTAACGTGTTCTGTCTGACTGGCCTTGGATGTGAGTCATCGTCTGGTATTCATACCCAGTGCCTTAAGTGTCCTCATTATTTGACCATGACATTCCTTTTCTCACTATTTTATTCAAAGCTGAGAATGCTGAAAAGGGCCCAGAAGAACCATCTCTGTTCTCCTTCCTAATGGGGTCTAATCTAATTGGTGGCTAACTGTCTCTGTGGAAGTCAATTAGGTCATGTCAGGGCACTAAAGGGAACAGACTGAAACTCATAGTGGCCATACTGTGACAGTTTAAAATACACACTATGGGGCCTTCTCTTAGTTCATTCTGGCCCAGACTACTGCTGCAGAGTTTGAATCACTGGAACCAACTTGAGGAACAGTGCTCAAGGGGACCCCAGGAAGTGTTTATCCTTATCAGGAACGTAATAAGCCTGAAGGGAATGCACACAGTCTGAGAAAGTCTTAGAGGCAATGATTCAGCCTTTACAGGCATTGGTGGAAGAAGCAGAGAATGTTAGCTCGCTCCTTACTGCTCTTTCCGTTAAGATCCCTCCAAAGCTGAAAGTTTTGTTTTGGAAGCATGCTCCTAGAGTGTGGGAATAGTAAACCCCATCAGGGGCACTGTTGTTATCAAGGGGACAGAACTTCAGAGAGGAAGGACATGACTGCTAGTATGGTCATTTGGAGGCCAGGCAGCCAGTAAATCATTTGAGAATGAATTAAAAGTTCAAAGGGCAGGAGGGAATTCTTTGGAGGACCTCATAGGTGCTTGAAAAATCAAAGGGATAACTGAAGTGTTTTATTTTTTTTGAGTGCTGGTTCGAAGGGACAAGGGAATGGAAGTGCACAGGAGGAAATTGGCATTGCTGTTTTTGTGTGCTTGGGAGACTCAACTCTGGACTGGGGACTATCAAAGTCACCATAACTAAGTGCCAATTATGTTCTGGGAGTTTTAGATGCATAATCTCCAATCTTTTCATCACTAATGTGATAGTATTCCTATTTTACAGGAGACCAAAAAAAAAAAAAAAAAAAAAAGAGTCTCTGAAGGGCCAAAAAACATTCTCAAAGTAACAGAGCTAGTAAATGGTAGAGCTGTGATTTGAAGCCAGTTCTACATGACCCCAGATCCCAAGCTTGTCTCATTATACTTTGGAATTTTGTTTCAAAATCCTCTTTTTGTGCCCCATGTTTCTTTCTTTTTTCTTTTAAAGAATTACTTATTACTTTTGAGAGAGAGAGAGAGAGAGCAGAGAGAGCAGAGAGCACAGGGAGGGAGGGGCAGAAGGAGAGGGAGAGAGAGAACCTCAAGCAGACTCGGTGCTGAGCACAGAGCCCAACACGGGGTTTGATCTCACCACCCTGAGATGATGACCTAAGCTAAAATCAAGAGTCAGACATTCAACTGACTGAACCACCCAGGCAACTCTCATGTTCTCTTTTTTATACCAGTATTGGCTGTTCCAGTGACCATGTTCTTTCTTTGTGCCAGAGCGTTAGAGAAAATCCCACTCATTCCCAAGCTTTCCTAGGAAGCTTGTTAAATACAGCTGACCCTTGAACAAAATGGGCTTGAACTGTGTGGGACCACTTATATGAGGATTTTTTTCCAATAAATATATATACAGTATTGTAAATGTATTTTTCTCTTACTTATGATTTTCTTAATGGCATATTCTTTTCTCTAGCTTACTTTATTGTAAGGATGCAATATATAATATACATAATATACAAAATATATGTTCATTTTCTGTTTATGTTATTGGAAGGCTTCCAGTCAACAGTAGGCTGTTAGTAGTTTTGAGGGTATCAAAAGTTATACATAGATTTTTGATTGTACAGGGGTTCAGTGCCCCTAACCCTCACGTTGGATTAGACTCAGGATTACATAATTTAATGTATGAGCTGTACTTAATAGCGTCCCTATTCTAAGATGCAGAAATCGAGGCTGAGGGTTCAATAACTTTCTAAAATTCATGGGACCAATAGGTGGTAGAGCTGGTATTCAAAATTCAGTTTATCCATTTTATTATTTTTTGAAGATTTTATTTATTTGACAGAGAGAGCACAAGCAGGGAGAGCAGCAGAAGAGGGTGAAGCAGGCTCTCTGCTGAGCAAGGACCCCTGTGGGGCTCAATCCCAGGACCCTGGGATCATGACCTGAGCTGAAGGCAGATGCTAAACCGACTGAGCCACCCAGGCAACCCTGGTTTATCACATTTTAGAGTGCTTGTTCTTCCCAATGTCCCTGTTGACTCTTACACTGGGATGGGGGAAAGTGATAAACAAAAAACCCAACTTGATCCTCTTGGCCCCTACAAAACCTATCTGTCTTAACCTGCCCTCATTGTCACTAAATTTTGTGAAGTGAGGAGTGGCAGGCCTTTCTTCTTTCTTTCCTTCCTTCTTTCCTCCCTCCCTTCCTCCCTCCCTCCCTTTCCTTCCTTCCCTCTTCCTAACACAGTTTATTTGTTTAAATTGTTATTTTGGGGGATAGGTGATAAATGTTCATGGAACAAAAATTAAAACTACGTAGGTGGGCAAGTGTTTCTTAATCCCTAATTTCTCTCCCCTGGGGGCAACCACTGTTACCAACTCCTTATTTACCTTCCCAAGGTTAACTCGTGCATTATATATAGAAGTGTGTGGCATATGCTTGTATACACGTACACTCAGTGTTTCTGTTTCCTCACAGGCTGTGTATTCCTTGATCCTCTCCAATCTGGCTTCCACTGAGGTCTTCACGAGGGCCACATTTACTGGCCTTTTCATTGTTGTCATCCTCCTTGTCTTCTTTACACAGTCGTTCTATATTTCACATTGTATGTTAAATAGATAGCCTAGTCCTATGATTCAAAAGCCAGTTAGTGTGAAAAGGTGGAGAAATAGTGTCCTGCTCTTCATTGTCCTTCATAGGCCCAGGATTCACCACCCTCTACTGCGCTTAGATTATTTTTTAAATGCATCTTTACAGAGTATCTCTAATACACACAAAAAAACTGGTATGGATTCTTTATCTTGATTTTGGCACATATTAAAACAATCTTCTGGGGCGCCTGGGTGGCTCAGTGGGTTAAGCTGCTGCCTTCAGCTCAGGTCATGATCTCGGGGTCCTGGGATCGAGTCCCACATCGGGCTCTCTGCTCAGCGGAGAGCCTGCTTCCCTTCCTCTCTCTCTGCCTGCCTCTCTTGTGATTTCTCTCTGTCAAATAAATAAATCTTTAAAAAAAAAACAAAAAAAAAACCAATCTTCTGCTCGTCACTTTTTTTTTTGCTTACATGTACTGGAGATCTTTCTCTGTCAATATGTACAAGGCTGCTGCATTTTTTAACAGTGATATTGTTGATTTATTTAACCAATCTTTCGTATTGCTAGTCATTGGCATTTTTTCCAAGGTACCATTCTGGTGTTCTCCAAGCCCTGTGACCAGCATGTCTTCTGTGGCGCTGAACTCTCTTGTTTCTCTACCCTCTCTCACTGTTTCTCTGTTTTTCTTTGTGACTCAACTGCCTCTCCCATCCCCATCTTGTGGGTATCACTCAAGGCTCAGAGGACAGCCCCCTGCTTGCTCTCTTTGCCTTTCTCCAGTCTCCCTCTCCCTCTCTCTGCCTCTCTCTTCTGTTTCCCTCAAAAAAGAGCACTGATGAGATATCATCACTACTGAATCTATTGCCTTAAACCTTTCCATCAGAGCTCTAAGCTCTTCAACTGTCTGAGGGACAGTGTCTACTTGAATTATTGTTCCTTACGTTTAAATCTCAAACCCCAATATATCTAAAATGGAACTTGTTATCTTCCCTCTGCCAAACAGGCTCTGTTCTTAGCCTTCTGCCTCCCACTAAACTAGCATTGAAATCTTGGAGTCACTGCTTATTCATCCCCTATATCCAATCAATTACCACCCCTGTAGTGTTTCTTCAGAATAGCTCTCGTATCCACCCTCTTCCTTTCAATTCCTGCTACTTCCACCCTTCTCGAATCTCATATTACTTTATTTCTGTAATTTTGGATTCCTGGCTAGCTTCCCTGCCTCCAGGCTAACCCTTTTTAAATTTACCCTATAAGTCATTTCCCCACTCTGAGAATTTCAGTTTCCCTGTCTGTACAATGAAGAAGCTGGACCAACTAGTTGATTTCTGCAGTCCTTTCCAGCTCTGACATTCTAGACCAGCAATCTTCCTAAACAGTGTTTTCCCACCTCCTGCCATTGCCACCTCTGCACTGCCCTCCCTTATTTGAATAGTTGCTATGGCTCCATGCTCCTAGTAGTGCCTTGCACAAGTCTTTCCTAGTTCCTTTCTCCTAAATCAACTTATAGTGGGAAAGGAATCTCAGAGGCCGTTAAGTTTGGTCAACATTGACCTACTGCCTGATTGCCATTTATGACACCCTTGAATTTGGTTGACCAAGCTGTGCTTGGACCCTTCCTTCGATGGTAGTAACTCTCTCACAAGCCAGCCCTTTGCCTTGCCAGGTAGCTAGAGTTGTTATAAATCTGCCAGAAACTAACACCAATTTGTCTGCCTTTGTCACACTCTGTTATTCAAAACGTCCTTCATGTCGATTTAAGTACCAGACCCTCAAGTTCCTAATATGGCTCCTGCCTTCTCTTCCAGCCTTAAATCCTGGATATTTCCTTTGTATGTTGTCCAAATGAAAAATGTCTAACATTTATTGAGCACTTACTGGCTGTCAGACACTGTTCTAAGGCATTTTATATGGTATTCCCTTATTTTTAAAATTTATTTATTTTTTATTAACATATAATATATTACTTGTTTCAGGGGTACAGGTCTGTGAATCATCAGTCTTACACAATTCACAGCACTCATCATAGCACATACCCTCCCCAACGTCCATTAGCTAGCCTCTCTATCCCTCCCACCCACCCCCCAGCAACCCTTAGTTTGTTTTCTGAGATTAAGAGTCTCTTATGGTTTGTCACCCTCTCTAGCTTCATCTTGTTTCATTTTTCCCTCCCTTTCACCCATGAACCCCCTCCCTGCCTCTCAAATTCTTCATATCGGAGAGATCATATGATAATTGTCTTTCCCTGATAGACTTACTTCGCTTAGTATAATACCCTCTAGTTCCATCCATGTTGTTGCCAATAGCACTATTTCATCTTTTTGATGGCTGCATAGTATTCGTGTGTGTGTGTGTGTGTGTGTGTGTGTGTATTACATCTTCTTTATCCATTAATCTATTGATGGACATCTAGGCTCTTTCCATAGTTTGGCTATTGTGGGCATTGGTATTCCCTTATTTAGTCCACACAGGAACCATATAAGTTTCTATTGTTCTTCCCCATTTTACAAAGGAAGAAAATGAGGCATATGGAAATCCAAATGATTTACCCGGAGTCTTATAGCTAGTACAGGGTAGTGCTAGGATTTTAATCCAGAAAAGATGTCTCAAGAGCCTATGTCCATGATCCCTGCCATATACTATCAGCCCCAAATGTGACAACTTATTTCCTAGCTTTATCATCTTCCCTTAACACCTTGTAGTCCTATCTACCTGACTAAATCCTGCCTATTCATTGAGGCCCATCACAGATTGTACTTCTTTCTGCTTCCTTGCTACCCTGTCTTCTGTCCTTCCATTTTTTCCCCTTACTTTACAGAATCCTGACAGCTTTCTCCACCTCTCCTCTAGAGCTTGTCATGTTCTTTCTAATGACTACTGTGAACTTGTTTTTAGACCTCTCACAAAGTAGATTTCTTTTCATATTTTGAGTTTGCATGAATCTTTTCTTTCTGAATCTATCTTCTCTCCTAGGCTCTAAAATTCATTTCTACCATTGCCCTGTGGTTTGCCCTTGTGTGTTTGGGTACCATCAGTTGACAGGGACAAAAACCAAACAGTTCAACCATTGCTATCCATTCAATATAATTTATATAGTGTGTATATTATATAAGCATTGTATACTTTTTATATTATATATTATAATTATGAATAGTTATATATTAAGTGTAATTATATTTATAATAAATAATATTTATGCATGTATAAATATATTTTTTTAAAGATTTTATTTATTTATTTGACAGAGAGAGATCACAAGTAGATAGAGAGGCAGGCAGAGAGAGAGAGAGGGAAACAGGCTCCCCGCTGAGCAGAGAGCCCGATGCGGGACTCGATCCCAGGACCCTAAGATCATGACCTGAGCCGAAGGCAGCGGCTTAACCCACTGAGCCACCCAGGAGCTGAATGAGAAACAACACAAAAATGAAGGAGAAGTTTTATTAGAGCCTCTATTCCCAGTCTGACTGCCTTAGTATTTATTACTTCTCATCTTCCCTTTCTCTTGCCCTTAGCATGTATTGCTATGCTCTCTAAAAACTGGTATAAATTTTGTTTTCTTATATCAATGGATGGATGGATGTATAGATATTTCACCATTTAATTTAAAGATTGTGAATTTGTGTGTGTGTCTGAGGGTGTGTGTGAGGGTGGGGGAAGTTGGTGGTAGTGGTTGGGGGGGTGATTGGATGTTTGGATCTAGGTGGTTCTTTGCGAATGGAAAGATTCCTCATCTTCTATGCTAAGATGCTTTCCCCCAGCTTTATTGAGATATGATTGACAAGTAATATTGTACATATTTACCTTGTACAGTATGTTGATTTGACATATGTATACTTTTCTGGTGAGAAACCTTAAGATCTACTTGGCAAATTTCAAATGTATAATATAGTATTATTAACTATAGTCACTATGCTCTATATTAGCTCCTCAGAATTTAGTCATCGTGTGACTGAAAATTTTGAACCTTTGACCACCATCTCCCCATTTTCCCTGCTCCATCAATGACCATCATTCTATTCTTTGTTTTTATGAATTCAACTTTCTTTCCTTTTTTTTATTTTTTTAGATTCCACATATAATTAATACCACGCAATATTTGTCTTTCTGTGTCTGGTTTATTTCATTTAACATAATGTCCTCCAGGGTCATCCATGTTGTCACAAATGGCAAGATTTCCTTCTTTTTATGGCTTAATAATATTCTTCTGTGTGTGTGTGTGTGTGTGTGTGTGTGTGTATAAAATCTGTGTGGTATATATATCACATATTATATCTGTGATAGCTCTCTCTCCACATATACATATGATTTCATATATGACCATATATGGTCGTGTATATATGATCATATATATATATGATATATATCATATATACATATATATGATATATATATCATATATGATATATATATATCATATATGATATATATATCATATATATATGATATATATATATGATATATCATATATATATATATGATCATATATATATATATGATCATGTCATCTGCAAGAGACAATTTTACTTCATTTCCAATTTGGATGCCTTATATTTCTTTTTCTTGTCCACTAACTCTGGCTAGGTGTTCCAGTGGTATGTTGAATAAAATTCTCAAGAGTAGGCTTCCTCATCATGTTCCTGATCTTAGAGGAAAAGCTTTTAGCTTAATGCTTATTACTTCTCATTTTCCCTCTCCCTTGCCCTTTATATTTATAGCTTTTATGAATATGAATTTTGCTTACTTACATAGACAGATGGATAAATACCTCACCACTTGACCTAGAGATTGTGAATGTGTGTGTGTGTGTGTGTTTGTGTGTGTGTGAGAGAGAGAAAGAGAGAAAGAGAGAGAGAGAGAGAGACAGAAAGACAAGTGGTGGTGGTGGTGCTTGGGTGGTTGGGGGTGGTTCTTTTGGAGTAGAAGTGTTCCTAGTCTTCTGTGCTAAGAAAGACCTTTTAAAATGCTACATCCTACAGAAATTTTCCCCCTTCCTTTTTCTCTCCTTTCTCTCCTCTATTTCCTCCTTCTTTTGGTAGTGACTGTGGTTTCCCATTTGTATTTTGTAAATGATTTCCATCTGAAGTTTCCAAGCTCTCTGGTTGAGTGAGATATGCTTATCTTAGCATGTTAGACAAGAACATGATTTACTACCCAGACAGACTAATTCAATGGGTAACACATTGTTCTCCAAAGGATCATGATACTGTTGCTAATTCCCTGTGTGTACCAATTTAATTACATTTCAGAAGTCAGAAAAATTTAAGTAGTTCCAGTTGCAGTGTTCCAGTTCACTAAGCATTAACTATAAATCACTAGTGGGTACTTTAAAAAAATCTATTGAGGGATTGGCTGGTATTTTACATGAGTATAAGCCACCTACCTAAGGGTCTCTAAGTTGGTTTTGTGGAGTAAAAATGTGCTCTTGATCTCTCTCTGGCCCCATAATATCTTTGTCAACCCCCCCTCCATCCCATACACCTTTCACTGGGCCCCCTTTTTTCTCCCTTCATATATTTCATCAGACTCTAAGGGAGTTATAGACTGTTTGTGATTATTACTGAACCATATGGGAACCACACGTCCTATTTTTTTCTTCTTCTATGTTCTTGAATAAGGGTTATGTCTTCTTAAATGAATTTTAAAAAACCAAGCCTAGTAGGCTAGTTTTTAACTATTGAAAATCTTATTGCCAGGTAGCCCTGCCTTAATTTCATCATCTCATAAAGGCAGAGTTAATAGCCCCTCTTTTTTCTTTCAGCTAACACCTGAAATCTGTTCTACAGGAGGGGGATACCAGTTACTGCAATATACATTAGTGTGTAGCCTTCATGACCCCTTATTGTTTTTACTAACAATCTTTTGGATTAGAAGGGTCTGGGAGTCATTATTTAGTCTCTTTTTTGAGAATGAACTGTGCATATGGTGTAAAGTTTGACTACAAAATAGGAATACTGATTTTTTTTTTTCAGCGTAACAGTATTCATTCTTTTTGCACAACACCCAGTGCTCCATGCAAAACGTGCCCTCCCCATCACCCACCACCTGTTCCCCCAACCTCCCACCCCTGACCCTTCAAAACCCTCAGGTTGTTTTTCAGAGTCCATAGTCTCTTATGGTTCGCCTCCCCTCCCCAATGTCCATAGCCCGCTCCCCCTCTCCCAATCCCACCTCCCCCCAGCAACCCCCAGTTTGTTTTGTGAGATTAAGAGTCATTTATGGTTTGTCTCCCTCCCAATCCCATCTTGTTTCATTTATTCTTCTCCTATCCCCCTACCCCCCCATGTTGCTTCTCCATGTCCTCATATCAGGGAGATCATATGATAGTTGTCTTTCTCCGATTGACTTATTTCACTAAGCATGATACGCTCTAGTTCCATCCACGTCGTCGCAAATGGCAAGATTTCATTTCTTTTGATGGCTGCATAGTATTCTACAATAGCCAGACTATGGAAAGAACCTAGATGTCCATCAACAGATGAATGGATCAAGAAGATGTGGTATATATACACAATGGAATACTGATTTTTATTTGCTTGGGAAATCAGCCCTGTTTTACAGGCATATTCACTATGGTGTTGAGGCAAAGTTGAATTAATTTGATATTTTATAGCTTTACTAAAGTATAATTGATGTATATAATAAATTATATACAAATTATACACATATAGCTGCAAATGCAATTGATGATTTTTGATGATGCCTGTGAAACCATCATCACAATAAAGATAATAAACATATCCATCACTCCCAAAAGCTTCTTTGTACCTTTTTATAATTCACCCCTACAATCCCCAGGTAAACCACTGATATATCTGCTTTTCTATTGCTATAGATTAGCTTGCATTTTCTAGAATTTTGTATCAACAGAATAACATGATATTATATATAAAACAATATAGTATCATTGTATCTTTCATTCAACATATATATTTTTACATTTGTTCATGTTCTTCATGTACCAACAGTTTTTCCTTTTTATTGCTGAGTGATATTCCATTGCATGGATGTACCAAGTTTGCTTATCTATTCAGTTATTGTTTAACATTTGGATTGTTTCTGGTTATTATGAACGGTTTTGGCTATTATGAATAAAACTGCTATAAACATTCACAATAAGTCTGTGTGTGAACATACACTTTCATTTTTCTTGGTTAAATCTATAAGTAAAATGACTGGGTCCTATGGTAGGTATATCTTGATCATTTTTAAAAGCTGCCAAATTATTTTCTAAGTGGTTGTAAATATCTTACACCAGCAGTATAACAGATTTCTTTCCTCCCCATCCTCACCAATACTTAGTATGGTCAGTTCTTTAAAAATTTCAGCCATTCTAGTAGGTCTGTATTGGTAATTTTTGTGCTATTCAGTTTATATTTTTCTGATGACTAGTGATGTAGAGTACCTTTTCATGTGCTTATTTGCCATACATATTATCTACTTTAGAGAAGTGTATACTTAAATATTTTGTCCATTTTTGTTTGTTTTTATCTTTTAATATTATATATATGTATATGTCATATATATGTATATGTCATATATATGTATATGTCATATATATGTATATATATATATATATATATATATATGAGGTATAAGAGTTCTTTGTATATTCTAGATACAAGTCCCTTGTTGGATATGTGATTTGCAAATATTTTCTCCCAGTCTAGGCTTGTCTTTCCATTTCTTAGCAATCTCTTTTGAAAAGTAAAGGCTTTTAATTTTTATGAAACCCAATGTAATGATTTCTTTGATTTTATAGTTTCATCTTTTGGGGTCCTTTTAAAGAAATCTTTGCCTATGATTTTTCTCCTATTTATTCTTCTGGAAGTTATATAGTTTTAACCCTTGCATTTGGGTCTAGGATCCATTTTGGGTCAATTTTTGTATGTTGTGTGAGGTAAGGGCCAAGGGTTTTTTTGTTTATTTGTTTACCTTTATTTTTTTTTTCTTATTTGTCTGTTTTACATATGAACATTCAATTGTCACAGCACTATTTGTTGAAAAGACTATCCTGTTTCATTTAATTGCTTTGACACCTTTGTCAAAATTCAATTGACCCTATACACATGGGTCTATTTTTGAACACTCTGTTATGTATCATTGACCTATATGTTTATCATTATGCCAAAAGTTCATTGTTGTGATTACTGTATCTTTATAATGTCTTGAGATCAAGTAGGGTAAGGCCTCCAACTTTGTTCTTTTTCTAAAGCATTTTGGCTATTCTTAGTTGTCTGAATTTTCATATAAAGTCTAGAATCAACTTGTCAATTTCTATTTAAAAAGCCTGCTGGGATTTTGATTGAGGTTATGCTGTGTCTGTAGATCAATTTGGGGAGCGTTAACACCTTAACAGTACTGACTCTTCTTATCTAGGAAGAAGGTATATATCTCTATTTATTTAGATCTTCTTTAGTTTATCTCAGCCATGTTTTGTACTTCACTCTACAGCTTCTTAGTCATCTCTGGTCAACTTTATCCCTAAGCATTTCATATTTTTGATGCTTTCATAAGTGGTTTATATTTTAAAATTTCACTTTCTGATTGTTGATCGCAGCATATAAAATATGATTGATTCATGTCTATTGGTTTTTGGGTCTTGCAACCATACTAATCTCACTTAGCAGTTCTAGTAGCTTCTATGTAGATTCCTTAGAATTTTTCACCTAGCTGATCATACAGTCTATGAATAAAGATGACTTCACTTCCTTTCCAATTCGTATCCAAACCTGGTTTTAACCAGCAGTGTGTAGGTTCAGATGTGTTATGTAACTTCTCTTAAACCTGCATTTCCTCATCACTAATAGATTAGGGGATCACAAGAGTACCTGCTCATAGGGTTATTGTGAGGACTCAGTAAGGTAATGTAAATAACGTTACTAGCATAGGACTTGATAGTTTGTATGGCCCCTAAGTGCTCATCTTCTGGGTCCTCCTCCTATTTCACAAAGTCAATATCCATAGTAAGGGACACCCTCCAAATATTAATTTCCTTTTTAATATCTGTCATCAATGAATTTATCCAAACCTAAAAAAAAACCCACATTTATATTGTCAGCTGTTCTAAACTTTGAGGAGTGATGTGTTTTATCGGTATATTAATTGTATGAAGTTTGAATTGTATGATGTATGAATAAGACCTCATTTTATTTGTTGTAAATTTACCATTGTTAAGCCTTTTTCTGGACCTACTCTAGCTTGATGTTATTGTCCCTGAGATGTAGTGACCAGACCTGCACACAGTATTCCATGTGAAGGCAAACAAAGAAAAATGAATTGGGGACAGGGTGAGGTGAGGGAGTGAGGGAAGGGAGCATCTTCTTTTTTATTCTGCTCCTGACAGACCTGTATCAATCATTATTTTCACTAAAACTGCAAACTACTGGGTGTGATGCCAAAACAATGAACACTGTTATGCTGTAAATAAACAACAACAAAAAAACCTGCAAACTAAACTGGTGTCTTTAGGAGACAGTCTACAGTGATTTCCAGTTCCCTTTCCTTGTTCAGAGATGATAGCTTGGCATGCACATTCTTGAGGCTGAACCCGATACTAAAGAAAAAAAATTATCTTGTCCTTGTTGAGTCTGTATCTGGAGTAGCTGGGAGGTCTCTTGGTCTCCTGGGATGCAAGTCTGTGTAGCCAGTGCCAGACAAAAGCCTTCCTGAGAGTGTCCAAACTCCCCACCCCCCATTGCACTCCCATCTCTGCTCTTCTAACCAAGAGCACTCACTGGAAATATATGTGTATTTATAGAGGTGCCTGCCAGTATTCCCTCCTTACCCCCAACCTGCAGGGGGCTTCAGCTCTATTTAAACGGCCAGGGGTGGAGCAAGATAAGGATTTTGGTTTGGAAAAATGAAGATAAGACGCCTATACCAAACTGTCCTTTCAAGTTTGCCTTCTCTTATAATCTTGGTCTGATTTAGAATCTAAAGATGTAAAATGAAGGACATTTTTGCAGCTTAACTTGGTATAGTTTGATAACTCTTATGCCAGAGTAGAGAATGTACCCAGGTCATTTCAAATTAACTAGATAGCTGGAGGGGGTAGGGTGGGCATGGAAATGAGGGAAAGAGGAGTGTGTCCAGGCATAAGTTTGATTTGATTTGTGACTTTACTGTGTGGAGACAAGGGGAATCCAAGTAGCCTGGCTATTTAAATTGCCCCCAGTGCTTTTCACCTACACAGGTAAGCCCCTGTCTGTCTCCTCACTTTCCCCCAAACTACATATGCATTCACTAAACATGGTTTGCCAGCTGTTATGTGTAAGGCTTCCATTTTTGAAATCTAGGTTATTTCCTTCTCGGCCCATTTGTTTGTTTATTTGTTTGAGGGCTGCTTGGTTTGGCAAAGTGACTATTTGAGAGGTTTATTCAATTAATCTCAAGTAGAGAACTGGAACCGGAGAACATGCATGGTCCAGGACTTCAGGAAACTTTATCCCGTCCCACCCCACCCTCAGCAGATTTTTAGGTCATGTAAAACAAGATTCCCTACAGTGTACAGTTGAGATTATTCCTTCCAGGCTCTGTTAATTTAGATAATTTGCTATCATTCTCTGGGTCTCATTTCCACCATCTGTAAAGTGAAGACACTAAGAACATTAAGGACCACTTTCAGTCTTCAAAATTCTGATCCCAACCTTTCTTTTCCTTCTTAGAGTACAATAGGGGGCATGACAAAATATTTTTAAGTTGTGATGGTGGTGGTTTCCTTTTAGATTAAAAAATAATTTTAACTACCTATGTGAATCTTAACCGTGTTAGGACTTTTGCTTTTCAGGCAATTAAGTAAAACTCTTATCCAGCTTTATGATTTTGTTGATTTTTATTTTTTAAAGTTTTACCTAAATTTCACTTACTTAACACAGTGTGATATTAATTTCGGGTGCACAATATAGTGATTCAACACCTCCATACACACCCCGTGCTCATCATGACAAGTGCACTCCTAATCCCCATCACCTGTTTTGCCCATTCCTCCCCACCCCCACTCCACCTCCACCCCCTTCCCTCTGGTAACCAGCAATTTGTTCTCTGTGGTTAGGAGTCTGTTTCTTGGTTTGCCTCTCTCTTTTTCCCCCTCTATGCTCATTTGTTGGCTTTATGTTTTTAAAGACATCAGAGAGTTGGAGTGAAATTGCTGGATCTATTTGGAGTTAACATATTAATATGTCTGTATAATCATGATATTTATCAATAAGAAAGCCCCCACGGACACAGACTTCTGAGCTTCCGCTAGCCCAGATGGTGCTTTATGCCATTTACAAAGAGACTCTCCTTTCTTCAGGTGCATCCAGCCCTGCAGAGAGGCACAAGGCTTGGTAAGTAGAGCCCAGGTTCCCATTTGTTCCCTCAGCGTGGGGATCTTATGCAGTGCTTAGATGTTATGTGATTTCATTAATAGCTCTTTCATAATGTCCTGTACAGAGAGAACTCAATTTTGTTTGTTTTTCTGACTCTTTACCTTTAAGTTTTCCAATTGGATCTTATCACTGCCGTCACCGACTCATTTTCAACTGCAGCAATTCAATCGTTGTTTCTTCTTCCTGTCTTACCCTTTGTTTGGTATACCATATGATTGATTCTGGGTCTCTGCCTACTTTCTGGTTGGCTTTTTAAAATTGTCTTATTCATTTAGATGGCCAAATAGTCTCTCATCTCCGTGTACAGAGAATTCAGTGTCTTTTCCTGCCCTTGCTATACATGGGGCTGCCTCAGGACTCTTTTGTATACTTTCTTATCCAAGGGATTTATTATTTAACAGCCATGCGAAGAGGTCCTCCCCCATGTGCCGGACACCATACTGGGAGCCCCAGAGTTATGCCTCTGGCTCCAGGGCCTTTTCTCTTCACAGGGTATTGCTACTACTGCTTGCTATGAGTTTGGAAGATTCCCAAAGACCACACTCACCTCATCTCCTTTTCAGTCTTCTCAGCAGCGAGGGAACATTATATTCCTTTCCTAGCTCTGCCCCCAATCCCAGACATTATCTCCCTGGGGCATCTCTCTCTTTTTATTTAAAGATTTTATTTCTTTATTTGAATGAGAGACAAAAAGCAGGAGCTGGTGGGGGGCACAGGAGAGGGAGAAGCAGATTCCCTGCTGAGCAGGGAGCCCAATGATGTGAGGCTCTGTCCCAGGACCCTGGGATCCTGACCTGAGCCTAAGGCAGGTGTTTAACTGACTAAGTCCCCCAGGCGCCCCTCCCTGTGACATCTCTTAAGAGCAGTGTGTGGTTTGCTTTAATGGGTGGTGTTGTCAGTGGTGATGATGATGGTGACTGGGGGAATCCCTAGAGCAAGAAAGAAGAACCAGGGGTAGCAATGTCCAGGAGAGTAGTGCTGGAAGTATATTGTGGAGTATATATACTCGCTTCTTCCTGTGTGTTCCAGACTCCCTGATTCCAGCATAGAAATGTCTGTACCAGAGGTAGCTGGGTGTGCAGAGAAGTTGCCATTACCCATTTCTTGGCCTGGAATACCGAAGGAAACATCCCAGAGGTCCAGATTATTACCTTTGGTTTATCCTCCACAAAACTCTGCTTTATGTTTAGGTCATTGAATACAATATCTACAACACTAATTGTTTGGATCAGTGAGCTTATGAACTCTTACAAAGCTAGATCCTCCTTTTCCAAAATCAGGGTAACCAAAAGAGTCAATCCACCAACTTTAACCTCATTCTGTATTGTTTTTTTTAAACCATCAACTGTTTCTTTTCTCTATTGCCTATAAAGCCTCCTGCTTATAAACACTGGAGAACATGGGCTGTGAAATCCTTTGGACCTGAGTTCAAATGTAGCTGTGCAAGCTTTGCCTTCTCTAAAGTAAGACTACCATCAATCTCACTGAAGTCTTGTGAGAAGTCAGTAAGACTATGGCTGTTAAATTCCCAGCACGCAGTCCCTCAGGGAAATAATTCACTAGTCATGATTATTAAAGGCCTAAATTTTGAAATAGTTACCATGATGATCTTCTAAGAAAAAATATATAATACCTAAAATTTATATAGGGGTAATTGTGCCAGATGCTGCTGTTTAAAGCTTCTTATCACGTTGCTCATTTAATTCTTGTGAAAACCTTTTACTTTATTTAATTTTTCAGAGAGGAGAGAGGTGGGGGAGGCAGAGAATTTTTTATTTTACTAACATATAATGTATTATTTGCTTCAGGGGTACAGGTCTGTGATTCATCAGTCTTACACAATTCACAGCTCTCCTTTTCTTGGGGTTGCACTACTGTCCAATGAGTGCAGAGAGAGAATCTTAAGTAGGCTCCATGCTCAGCATGGAGCCCAAGGCGGGGCTCAATCTCAAAACCCTGAGATCATGACTTGAGCTGAAATCAAGTCAGATGCTCAACCTACTGAGCCACCCAGGTGCTCTGCAAAAACCTTTTAAATATCTATTGGTATCTCCGTTTCACAGATGAGGAATTTGAGGTACATAGAGGTTAAGAAAAGTGGCCAAGGTTACTCAGCTGGGAAGTAGCAAATCCTGGTTTGTAATTACAGGCTGTCCATATTCTTAACCCCTCTGTTACATGAAATAAATTTGATCATGGTGACTTTAAAATATGGCTTTTAAAACTATTTTTAGTTGATGAACACTTACTGGGGGACTTCTGG
Organism: Meles meles; assembly: GCF_922984935.1. Lineage (NCBI taxonomy): Eukaryota > Metazoa > Chordata > Mammalia > Carnivora > Mustelidae > Meles > Meles meles. The sequence goes on along the minus strand of NC_060087.1, from coordinate 44,584,335 downwards.
ATGGTAGAAGTTGAGGCAAAGGAAGAGAAAAATGTAAGTTACTACTTTTTAATGATCTTGTCATCTAGGGGTGGAGATGGACAAAGAAATTAGAGAGGCATCAGAACAGCTTAGAAAAAGCAAATAAATCTGTCAGTTACAGTTGTCAGCAATTTGATTTACCTTGATAGATTTAACGCCATCGAGACCAGTGTTTCTCAAACATTACTGTGGATACAAATCACCTGGGAATACTCTTGATATCTTTAGTCAATACAGACTTTAATTAAATAGGTCTGGCTGGAGCCAGAGGTTCTCCCTGTCTAACAAAATCCCAGAGAAGGCTGATGATTCTGGTCGAGAGACCACTCTTTGAGTAGAAGAGTATGGCCCTTTGAAGGTCTACCAAGTAATACAGTGCTTGCTAGTTAACCAAAGACATATTGAAGACTTTAAAACTGACTGGCTGTATGGGGATTGGGATGATAGTTGGAGAATGGCCTAGAAGAATTGGTTTAAAGACAACTGTAGTAGGTGAAGAGTACTTGGGAATCTCTGTGGGAGCCTGAGGAAAGGATTAATATGTTCAGAAAGGTGATTCCTATTGCCTTGTGGAGAGTGGGCAGAGCAGGGCAGAGACTGGAGGAGGTCCAGCTCTGAGACTGGTGTGGAAATTCAGGCAATGATGTGGTAAATGCCTGGAGTGTGATTATGCCAGTGCAAATGGACAGGAAGGCCTTGCTCCGAAAGAGATTGGTTTCTGCATATCACCAAAAATTCAGCACACTTAGGATCTCCTCAATAATAGCTCAGAAGTTAATAGTAGTCTAATGTTTGAAAAAAAATCACTTCCACATCCATTAACTCATTTTATCAACACAGAAATGTTGGGAGATTAGTAGTTACTTTCACCCCCACTTTACAAATGAAACTGAGATAATGTGGCAGCAGCTTAAACCATGTCTGAGAAAAGGCAAAGCTAATTGCAAGAGAAAAGACACTGTGAAAAGGGTTGCAATTATCTTGTTTTTAGAAATTGATTTTTTTCTCATTAACAGAGTAATATATTTTGATTATGCAAGTAATACATATTTGCAATCCTACTACATGGCCATATTGTCTGTATCCTTCCCTCAGATTCTTTCACTTATTATGTTTCTTTGTCTTTGTCATTAGAAATGTTTTGAAAAGTTCATTTTAAATTACTGTGTAATAATAGCCCCCATATGGATGCATGACAATTTAATTTACTACTTTCATGTAACTGGCCATTTAGGTTTTCAGGTTTTTGCTATTGTAAATAACATTGTAGAAAGCATATTTGTACATACATCTTTGTCCGGGCATCTGATAATTTACCTAAAGATGTATCAGCTCTTTTAGAAATCTGCTTACAAATTTATAACTTGTTGATTGAATGCTTGATAAAAGATGAGGTTGGTCTGGGGTTTGAGGATGTTACCCAAGTATCTCTAATTGTCTTAGATTACATACTGAACTCTTGCCGGGCCCCCAGGTTCAGGAAGTCATGTTTTGGAAAATTCTGCAGCATTCTGTTATCATCCTTGATCTTGGGTCTCCTCATGCTGGTTCATCAGCAACAGGTATAACTATCCATTGAGCTCTGGATGGAAGTTGGGGTAAGACGGTGGGGAGACAAAAGAGAAGGCCAACTTCCTGCCTGCAAGGGCCTTATCAGCTCTTTGCGAAGAGAGGCCAGACACACGTGGGATAATTAATGAACCGAGTGAATCAAAATGGCAGCTTATGTAGCTTAAAAGTCTGTAGAGAAGGAGGATATGTTACACCCTCCTCTTTTTGCCGATCTATATTTTCTGTGGTATCTATGGAAAAGAAGTAGAAAGGCAATGCAGTATGAATTCAGAGGCAGAGATGAACTGAAATTCTGTCCTTCATTTCTTGTGTGACTTCAGGCAAGTTACTGTATCTCTTTGAGCCCAATTTTTCACCTGTGAATCAATGACAATACTTACATGTAGATTTTCTGATGCAAAGAAATGATCTAAGCCACTAAGTGCTTAATCCTGTGCCTGGCACACAGTAATGCTTATTACTAGGTAATAAGTACTACCTATTATTATTATTATTAATATTATTGAACATTATTTAAATAAAATGTGAAAATATACATATGTAATTAAATACATATGTATGTGTCTATATATATATATCTTTCTATACCCCTACCCTATTCTGTTTCTAAAGATAACCATGTGTTACACACATGGTTACATACACAGACACACATATGTTATTTATAGTTCTGTTTAGAAACAACAGAATAGGTAGGACTTTAAAGAAGCCTAGGAATTCAATTTTTATTGGCCCTACTTCAGAAAAGAAGCTTTTTTCCCCTGATACTAGGCTTCCAAGGGAAAGTTGCTGCTGCCTCTCCCTCCTCCCATCACTGATCTTGCGGGCTTGGTCCTTTAGCTGTATGGGGCTGGCCCTGGTCAGCAGCAGTCTGAGTTGAGACTACAAGTTGTGGAGCTGTGGACATCTGGGTTCAAAGCCTGGAAGTTTTCTCTCCTAGCCAGGTTCCCCCAAGCAATTTCTGTGAAAAAATTCCCTGTGTCTCCATTCCCTCCTTTGTTAAATGACCATCATATTTAGGTCTCAGGGCTATTGTAAGAAGCTTTAAATAATAAAGCCAATATGATTGTATTGGGTCCGTGGTTAAGTGCGAATTGCTTTATTGTGCCTTTATTCTCTGACTGGAATTTCTGCCTGGCTCTTGCAATACCACATCCTCCATTGCCTCTCCTAGCCTGGACTAGGGCATTCTCCTCATTTCTTGCACCTTGAAGAGACTTTGGCTGCTACCAGTATATCTCCTTTTACTTCTCCCCAAGTCAGATGTTAGTTTCTTAACATGAGTAAGTAAAAATGTCAACAGTCCTGTGAGCTTGGAAGCAGCTCCTTCTCCAGTTGAGTGTGAGATGAGACTCCAGCCCTGACTAAAACCTTGATTACAGCCTTGTAAAGATTCCAGCTAAGCCATGTCTGGATTCTTGACCCACAGAAACTGAGAGATAATAAATGTGTGTTGTGTCCAGCCAAAATTAAAAATAAGAAAGCAATAAATGGGAAGTGTTTTGTTCAGTTTTCTGGATATTCAAACCACTCTAAGACGACCAACACATTTCTAGTGATGAATAAAAGATCTGTGGAGAATTCTAGAAGCTTTGTTTGTTGGATTCATTACATTTTGTTTTCATATAAACTTCTGCCTTAATCCAAGTTAATAGAATCATGGCTGTGAAAGTTTATATTATAAATAAAGCACTTAGCCCAGTTCCTGCCACTTACCAGTAGGGACTTAATAAAATGTTAGCTGCTATTTTTCTAGTAGTAATAATAGAACTGCTAATAAGAAATTTGACAACACCTAACAGAGGACCTGGTACGTAATCATTGCTCAATAACACTTGCTGGTTTTGGGTAATTGAATCCATATACATACTATTCTTTTAAAGTGTAGTAAAGAAGGATTTGGCCACCTGCTTCCTGTCTTTCCAAGTTTCCTGCTGTGGCCCCTTGGTCACTGGTCGCATTTCAACCTGGAATTTGTCCTCAAGTAATTCTGAAGTCTCGGAGTCTGCCTTACTCATCATTGTATCCTAACAGTTCCTGGCAAATGATAGGTACTCTGTGAAGGAATACATGGATGGAGGCAGCAAGGGCTGTCATCGAACAAGGACTCTTCTCCTTTGTGAAATTTTAGGGACCAAGCTCCAGTTTGGGCTGTTGCTGTTTGCCCTGGGCTTTTGGTATTAGGTTTTGACGGTTCTGCATATCCTTTGAAATTTTGCTCTGAGTTGGAAACGGTTGTACTCTCAATGGAGTCTCTCTGGCATAAGTACTCAGAAGTATAACAGCTGGCTTTGGTACATTGAGCACTTCGAGGGAGAATGGCCCTTGAGAAGGAAGGTGATAGGGCAGCAAATAAGAGCATGAGATTTAGTCAAGAAAAACCTTAGTTCAAACCCTAGTTTTGTCACTCCTGGCTATGTGTCTTTGGGAAGTCCCTTAAACTCTCTGAGCCTCAGTCTCCTCTCATCTGTAAGATGGGGGACAATATTGAATACCTCTCGGTGTTGTTATGAGGGCTAAAATATGATAAGTGTGCTTAAAGCCATGGTATATAATAATTGCTCAATAAATGTTAGTTACTGTTGTTGTTACATACCATATCTCCTTTTCTTTTCAAAATGAACATAGTTTTATTGCTTTTCATGTCCTCAAAAGCAATACTGTTTGCTGTTTTAATATCAACTTAGACAATACCTAAAAGTTTAGAGAAGGAAATGATAACTTCCTGCATGCCTACTACCTAGAGATAACCAGCATTAATAATTAGATGCATGCATATCTCACACTTTATTTTCCCATGTTTATACACACATATTAAAAATGAGGTCGTATGAGGGTGCCTGGGTGGCTCAGTTGGTTAAGCGTCTGCCTTTGGCTCAGGTCATGAGCCCAGTGTCCTGGGTTCGAGTCCTGCATCGGACTCCCTGCTCAGTGGGGATCTGCTGTGCCTTCTGCCCCCTCCCCCCATTCGTACTCACTCACGCTCATAAAAATAAATTAAAAAAAATGCGGTCCTGTGATATGTATTGTTTCATAGTCCACTATTTTATACCTAGCAATACAAGGTAAAAATCTTCTCAGATCTATATAACCATTTTAATGTCCTCATAGCATCACACTTTATGACTATATGAATACTATAAATATTTTAACTAGTACCATATTAATTTAACTTGCTTCTAAAGATTTGCTATTATAAACAGTGCTACAGTAGCCATTTATATACATACATCTTCACACACTTGTCTAATTTTATTAAGAACTATTTATAAAAGAATTACTAGGTCAAAGGGAATTATACTTTATTTTTTAACTTTTTTAAAGATTTGTTTTTTAGAGAGAGAGCAGGAGGAAGAGACAGATTGAGAAGGAGAGAGAGTCCCTCTGTGCTAAGCACAGAGTCTGATGCAGGGCTTGATCTCATGACCCTGAGATCAGAGCCTGAGCTGAAACCAAGAGTCAGTCGCTTCACTGAGCCTCCCAGGCACCTTGAGGGAATACACTTCAAAACCATGCCATTCATTAATTACAGCACACACTGAATTAACCTTTATTGAATGGGAAGAAGATTTGCCACTGTCAAGTGCTGTGTAAGTATGAGTTATTGCACTATGGTTGTTAATTGTTAGAGGCATGGCCGACTTAAGGACTAGGAGAAGGGAGAAGGCTTGATTTCTCCCCATGAAATATACCTATATGAACATGAAATATACCTGTATCAACATGCACCCATAAGTGGGTAGTTGCTGTCTATTCTAAAGGAGCCATGTCTTCACTCCCTCCCCAAACTGGCAAAATGAAGAAGGGCTCTTGTCATCTTGAAGTGAAACCATTGCTTTTAAAAATGTCTGCTTCCAGCCATATGTTAAGACCTATTCTTAGCCAGCCTCAAATTCTAGGAAAACACTTGATTAGAGAAGCGTAAGTTCTCCGACGCTGCTTCTGCCCTGAGTTGTTCTGCTATACTCTTGAGAACCAAGCCTGAGGGCCTAGCTACTTTGTGTATATGTGTGAGTGTTTGGGGGGCAGGTGTTGAGAAGAAATACTTTTCTATGGCAAAACTGGTATGTCAGTACCCAGCCTAAGGGTACGTTGGTCACACCTTCAACTGTTCAGAGAGCCTGACATTCCACAGAGCTCAGACCAGCCTAGAGAGCCCAACTTACCCACCCACTCCTGTGGCATCCTGTTTTTCTAAGCAGCCAGAGTACCTCTTGAGTGTAACTTTATTATAAGCATTGTTGAGTAGGGGGAAGTGTGTGTTGAGAAGTCTTGAATCTGGATCTCCTCATCCAACAGCCTGAATTCTCTCTGACTTCAAAGGCTAGGCACTCGTCCAGGAATGATGCTCTTGGCCCCTGTTAGAAGGTGGGGCCAGGTGTGGGAATGCATACAGACTGTGGGGGCCTGTACCGGGGTGAAAGTCAGCAGGAGAATATGTGACCATGGAGAGGAGCAGATACCTATTTGCTTGGCCAGGCTCCATCTTATAAAGGGTGCTCCTGGTAGGAATGTTTTCCATGATACCTTTCAGAGAGCTTGGGTTCTTTGTATGTCTAAGTCTGATTTGGGTTGATGTTTTCCATGAGCAGTAATGAGCATGGAAATGATTTATTCTGGGGCCTTGACTATAGTGCTATTAAATCACTGGCATACTGATGGGGCCTATTGATTCTCAAACTGTTTCCTGAGTTCTTTTTGGAAATCCATGCTCTCTGATCCCAGCTAATCGCTTGTCCCTGCTGGCTCTGTGGATGCTGCTCTTTTGAAAAAGCTGATCCTGTGGGCACTTTGGACTCCATCCTCTTCCTTTCTCCCCAGGTCTCCAGCTCACTGAGCTGTGAACTTTCACCACCTCTCCCTAATCTGTTTACTTTCTCTTCGGACTCAGTAAGTGGACCTGTATAATACCCTTTCATGTGTTCACATGCATTTATGGGTATGCAAGAGAGGTATTTTGCTGGACGGGAGTTACTGGCCTTCTTTAGGTGAGCAGACCTTGGTGAGCCCTTGACTGAATTGCAGGGCTAGAGAACAGAGAAGCTTATTCCCCATTGTTGGGGAAATGTTGGAAGATTACACTGATTCTGGAAGAAACTATCTTATTTTTCCCCTAGAGTATATGGAGTGGACCCAAATGACAAGTGGAGGGTCTAGTTTCCAAAGACCTCTTCTGTTCAGGAAAATGTGGGGTTTGAGATGGGCAGGTAGGCTTAAGACAATGAAGGTTTTGAATGCTTCTGATGTTCCCCACACTCTCTAGACTCTAAGCTCTTTGAAGGTACATTCTTTCATATTTTTGCATTTCCTCTTGGGGTCTCATACAACACAGATGCCTAACAAACAGTGAATGGACTATTAAGGCAGAAGGATAGACTACTAGGCTCAGTGAGACTGTCTATTGATGGCCCTGCAGAGTCCCACAGAACTCCCTAGGAAGGAAGGCTTAAGCCCAGGAGGTCTTGTTTCCAGAGCTGGCCTTAGACAAGGGTCCCGCCCTCTGCACTCATGAAGTAATTGGCAGAATGGCTAGAACAAGTGAATAATTGTGCCATAATTAGTTTATGATCTGAGGGCATGCCAGTTTGCAGCCCTGCCAGTCTGCTAGCTGCCACCAGCACAGATATGCCTCATAAAAGTGCAAGCGACAAAGCTATGGTGCTATTCCCTGGGCCGGCTTCAGCCTAATGACTCAGGCCTATGAACTGAGAGTAACTGAGCTAGTGTGTTAACATTTCCTGAACACTGACCTTTTATATTTTTATGTTATGCAAAAGTAACCTTTATTTCTTACAATTGTTAATCCTCGTTTTGACTTCATTATAATGTTCCTCCCTGTGCCTCCCTTCTTTCCCTCTCTCTCTCTCTCTCGTCTTTCCTTCCTTCCTCTTTGTCTGGGAAGGGGGGAGCATAGTGAGGCCTGGGTAAGACAGATCATTTGGCTCATTGTATGGTGATAATTGAAATCATTCCCTTCTGATACACTTAGGAAATGGCTCAGCCAATATCTCCTGCAGGTCTCACCTTCCTGGCCTGCTATCATTATGATTGCTGTCCACATACTCTCTTCCAGTGTCCTAAGAGTTCAAGAAATCAAACTTTGGTAATGAAATCTATCAACCTGCCAACGTAAGTCACCTAAATGTGCATCAGAGTGTCGGTGATAGACATCAGTAGATTTGGATTCTGAAAGTGGGCTTTGAGATTGCAGTTCTTTGAGCTCTTCCTTCTTTTCCTGTCCATCAACCTGAATTACAGTTTTTATTTCAGATGCTCAACATATGGGACTCTTTGGACACCATTAAAGCTGAATTAAGAGTGTACACAGTATTTGCAGCTGACCAAAGTACTAAGCAGTTCATGTTCCTAGGTAGAGAAAAAGATTTATAGATTCACTAACCCTGTTTTCACAGAAATAAAGCAATCTGCAGAATGACTGAGATCAAAGAATGGCTCCCATTCAGGGATTCCTCTCAGAACTATTAGGATTATTGTTTCCAACATTATACAAACAGAATTAACATCCCTAGTCCCACCCAGGGAACAGACCCACGGTGGGAAATACTTCACTTTTTTAAATCTTCATATCATCATGGCCAGGTTTTCATACCTTGAATTTCTTCTAAGCGTCTTGTTTTATTGGTTGTGCTGCTCAAAATGAAGAAGTCATTCTCTTTTAACATTGCCAGCATTCCCTTTTCCCACTCAAAAGTATTCTTATTTCTGTTTATGTAGGATTGCTTTTAATGTGTCTACTGACTTCTTTGATAAAGCTGGCATCCATGTCTTTCACAAAAAGGCTCTAATATGTTCATGTTAGGGTCTGTATTTGGGCCATGCCTTGATTTCAGATTTGAAGGCTAATCATGTAGCCTTTTAGCCAATTAAGTAAAACCTGTAGCTTACAGAGTAGTGACATTTAAAAGAAATAAGTTTGAGATTGGGTCCTTGATGAGAAATATTTGAGATTAGGTGCTTGACAAGCACCCCTATGTTTTACATATTTGTGAAATTCACTTCTGTTATTTCAAGGTAGTAGTAAGCTGTAATAAACCAAAGAAACCTAAGCTTAAATAAATGTATTTTAGTTGATATTGGGCATATACGCATGACTCTAATGATCGAATTTGCTATTACTAGTCCCCAAGTTTCTCTTTAGTCATAACATGACCATATATATTCTTAAGACTTACTTTTTATTGTCATTCCAGTATAGTTAACATAGCATTATGTTAGTTTCAGGTATACAATATAGTGATTCAGCACTTCCATACATCACCTATTAATCATCATGACAAGTGTACTCCTTAATCCCTATCACCTGTTTCACCCATCTCCCTTGTCCCCTTCCCCTCTGATAACCAGCAGTTTGTTCTTTATAGTTAAGAGCCAGTTTCTTGGTTTGTCTTTTTCTCTCTATTTTCTCCTTTCCTCATTTGTTTTGTTTCTTAAATTCCACATATGTATGAAATCATATGGTATTTTTCTTTCTCTAACTTATTTTGCTTAGCATTATACTATCTAGCTCCAACCATGTCGATGCAAATGACAACACTTCTTCTTTTTATAGATGAATAATAGTCCATTGCACATATATATATATATACATATATATGAACAATGGAAAATATAAATATATATATAAACATCCTCTTTATCCATTCATCTATCAGTGGACATGGGGTCTGCTTTAATACATTGGCTATAGTAAATAATGCTGCAGTAAACACAGGGGTGCATGTATCCCTTTGAATTAGTGTTTTTGTATCCTATGTGTAAATACCCAGTAGTGCAATTACTGGCTCACAGGGTGGTTCTGTTTTTAACCTTTTGAGGAACCTCCATACTGTCTTCCACAGTGGCTGCACCAGTTTGCATTCCCACCCACAGTGCATGACGGTTCTTTTTTCTGCACATTCTCTCCAACACTTCTTGTTTCTTGTGTTTTTGATGTTAGCCATTCTGACAGGTGAAGACTTTTAATCTACAAAGTTTAAGGCTATCTTTGCAGATGAGAGGTGTTTTCATATGAAAATACTTCTAGTTTGATCTAGAAGAGCTTTGTTCAAAAAAAAAGTGTTCATGGATTGTAGTTTTACTAAGGGCCTGTAATTAAGGCAAAATCATTTTCAGTAATGCTTCACTTATTCAGAAACTCAGAACACATCCTGGATCCCAGGAATAAGTTTAAAAACTAGGGCTTTAAGATTTTGAAACCACTGCCACAAAGCCCATGGTATGGAGAAGAGGCCCTCCTTGCTTGACTTTAAAGAGATCCACTGGTCCTTAATATAATGGGAGCCTGTTGTAAGCATTCCCTCACTTTTCAAAAGCTCACACTATGCCACCATGGTTTTATGAAAGATCTATGTTAATACCCATTTTCACTAGTCAAAAGAAATCTGAAGAGGATTTTTGCTTTTACCAAAAAGGTGAAAAGTGAAAATAGTGTTCACTGTTTGTTTTGCAGCAAGTTATTACAGAGGCAGCAACAGTGGCCCAACTAAGCTCCTCTCCCAGGAACTACATACACTCAGCATTTCAGCATCAGCTTCATAGTGTTGAACTGTGTCTCTGAGCATCTGTGCTTTATCTCGACTTGCTTTGTGCATCCATTCGCAAAACATGTCCTAAGGTATCAGAAAAGCCTAAGAGAGGTTACATTTTGGGTCTAGGAACACTAAAAAAGTTTTCCAAATACATCTGCCCCTTGAACAATGTGGGGGTTGGGGCGCCAATCCCCATGCAGTTAAAAATATGTGTATAACTTGGACTGCCTGAAAACTTCTTAACAGCCCACTGTTGAGTGGAAGCCTAACTGGTAACAAAAATAATCAACACGTATTTTTCATGTTACATGTATTCTGTATTGTATTCTTACAATAAAGTAAGCTAGAGGAAAGGAAATGTTAAAATCATAAGGAAGAGAAAATATATTTACAGTATTATGCTATATTTATTGAAAAAAAATCTGCCTATAAGGGGACCCATGCAGTTCAAGCCCATGTTATTCAAGACTCAACTATAAATTAATAGTAAGTGGTTCTTTCCTTTACACCATTTTGGCTTATGGAAGGTTTCAAAGGAATAGCCTACTTTGAGATAACAGGAAACCTATATTCCTTCAGTTATAGCAGAATACAAGCAGTAAATTAGAATTGGGAGTGGCAAGTTGCATGGATTTCAAAGAGGTAGTTTACCCTAGAAATAGGCACAGTGACAGTTGTATACTATACACCTGAGATGGAGAAACCACAAAAAGAAAGACCTGGCAGGATGGAATACGTAGATAGCCTTCCACACAAAAATAAAAGATTGTGGTTTTCTGTAGTATTGTTATGCCAGATTTTGCTTAGCCATCCTGTTACTAGTGGAGATTTAAGTTATTTAAAAATTTTCACTCTTATAAAAAGTGATGTGGTGAATGGTTTCTGTACAAATTGCCTTTATTCTGTTTAGGGTTATTGCTTTCTTGTATTTTACCAAAAGTATGATAACCAGGTCAAAATGTATGAGCTGATTTATAGCTGTTGTTATATGTTGCCAGATTGTACTCCCAGAAGATTAAACTGTGTAAGTACATCTATTTTTCTCACAGTCCTGCAGCACTAAATGTTGTCATTTCTAATATTTTGCTAGTTTAATGGGTATGTAAGTATACTAGTCATTTGTTTTAGTTTTTATTTGACGAGGCTTTACATTTCTTAATGTCCTAATTTGTTCTCCATTTCCTTCTTCACTTATTTTGAGCACTTATCAAGTAAAATCCATTGAACTTTTATATTTTTATCCATTCCTTATCCTTTGGATAGTCCAACTTTGTCCTCTGTATTTGTCACATATTTTTCTGATTTTATTGCTTTCATTTTTATGTGTGCTTTATTACATTTCACTATGCAAAATTGTTCTTTTTCACATTTATGTATTCAGATCCATCTATCCTGTCTGTGATGTTTCTTTCATTTTTCAATATTCAGAAATTTACCACTCCTCCACAGCTGGGACAAATATGTGATTCTGTCCTGTCCACTCCCCCAGGGTGTTTTTTCTTTTTTTGTGTTTAATTCTTGGACCCATCTGGAATTTATTGGAGTGTATGGTATGAGGTATGAATCTAAAGTACAGTCTCCACACTGATATCCAAATGTTTTAGCAATTCAATTTGGCAAAATATTTCTTGAACTCCTTCTATGTGCTAAACATTGTGCTAAGTACCACAAGAAAGTTGTTTTTTTTTTTAATGAGGCAAAGCCCATGCTCTCCAAGTGTATGATCCTGTGTCTGTTTCTTGCTTTCCCTCTTTCCCTGAGGATGGGAAGGGTGGCAGTGGTAGTAATAAAGAAGATATTTAAATAATTATAACAAAGTACAGGGATGCCTGGGTGGCTTAATTGGTTAAGCAGCTGCCTTCGGCTCAGGTCATGATCGCAGCATCCTGGGATCGAGTCCCACATCTGGCTCCTTGCTCAGCGGGGAGCCTGCTTCTCCCTCTGCCTCTGCCTGCCACTCTGTCTGCCTGTGCTCACTTGCTCTCTCTCTCTCTGACAAATAAATAAATAAAAGCTTAAAAAAACAAAACAAAGTACAAGGAAGACTATGATAGGTATTGTTACCGAGTTTAAAAGCAAGAAGGGTGGCTCACTTGGTTAAGCGCCTGACCCTTGATTTTGGCTCAGGTCATGACCTCAGGGTCATGGGATTAAGTCCTCTATCAGGCTCTGCACTCAACGTGGAGTCTGCTTAAGATTCTCTTTCTCCTTCTCTTTCCTGCTGCTTCTCCTCACCGCTTGCACACACATACTTCCTCGCTCTCTCTCAAATATATATAAAATCTTTTAAAAAAGGGGAAGAAGCTGTAAGAATTCAAAAGTGTGAGAGATTCTACCTGAGATAAGGAAAGGCCCTCAAGATAGTTAACATTTAAGAAAGGCTCAGATAGTAGGATTTCATGCATTCAAAAAGAAGAAGAAGAAGAAGAAAGAAAGAAAGAAAAAAGAAAAGAAAAGAAGAAACACCTACTGAATATCTACTCTGCCTTGCCCTGTGTGCTGAGGATAAAGAATAACAAGACCGAATCCTGACCTCAGGAAGCTCTCAGACTAGCAAGAGCAGGGGCTGCTAAAGGAAATACACCAGAAGGAGGTAATACAAAGGGAAATGGATTTCTTTGGAGAAAGTTAAAAGTTAGAGACAGGAAAGGAAAGGTGGGGACAGTTTTGGGTGGATATTAAATGTCAAGAGGAGGTATTGATTCTTCCTCTGTTTGGTATGGAGAAGGTTTAGGAATATGAGAGTGCCATAATCAGAGTGTTTTTCTAGGTTAGTCCATTTCATCTGGAAGGTTGCTATCTGTTTGCCAGACTATTTTCTGAAATGTGAGTGAGGTCACTGTGTGTACCATTTTTTATATTTGGGCTCCTAGGCAGTATCAAGTTTACCCTTTATAATGTCTACCAGTATGTTTGATTCCTCTCTATAATTGACAGGGTTTGTGATATCTTTCATATATTACAGCTAGTTCTTTTTCTGCAATTTTTCATTCTGTTTCAGTAGTAGTTTCTGGTAGTGTCTGCCTTTTGCCCAAGTTATTTAGGAGGCATTTTCATGTGAATACGTCACAATAGCTAAAATGATTCTAGTTGTTGAAGAATTAAAATCCAGCTATCAAGAAGATTCAGATATGGGAAAACAGCTCATCCCCACCTTCTGTAAAAATGAAGGGCCAGGAGGCATGAGACACAAAATTAATTTTAATGTGGCTTGTTCACATGAACATATACTTAGTGAATTTGTGAAATGTTTTCTTCTTGTTGTGGGCATGAAGACTACAGTGTAGAAATTAAAACATTGGTAAGTGGACACATGCCATCTGCAAATTTTAAAATGGATTGTCTCCCAGAGGCCAAGAAAATCTTAATCAGAGGTTTTTAAAAATTAATAGTTTGAGAGCAGGACTTCCAGAGATGCTGTGTGAGGAGCTTGACAGACCCTCTTCCCAGTGAAATAACTACTTAGCTGGTGATAATTACCAAAAATAACCAGTTAAAGCCTCTGGAAATTGACCTAGGGGAATTCAGTATATTGTAAAGCATTTATTCAAAGAAATCTACTAAGTCTCAGTAAGAACAGTGGGAGTCTGGTTGTTACTTCTGCCTGGCCCCATTCTATGGATGCTTTACTCTGGGCAGGTATAGCTAGGAACACGGAGCTCTCTTTACCTCTAGCTCCCAGTTACAGTGCTGTGGTTTTACCCCAGGGGGTGTGGAGAGGGAACAGTCTATCAGCATCTCTCTTTCCCAGTTACAGTGCTGTGGTTTTACCCCAGGGGGTGTGGAGAGGGAACAGTCTATCAGCATCTCTCTTTCCACACTCTCAGTTTCAGGTTGTACTTTATTTTGGGCTAGGCTGACATGGACAAGAATACTGGGGTTCCCTTCCAGTTCCCATGTGTTGGGTGAGAGGTTCTACTCCAGAAGAAACAAGTTGGAAGACACCAGGCTACCAGTCTCCCCCAGGTCCTGTTTGTAGAATAGAAGTTACATACCAAGAGAGACCTACCAAGAAGATGGGGGCTACCATTCTCACCTTCTAGTTCTTGCTTATAGAGTGAAGGTATCATGCAGGGAAATTCAGGCCACCGCCACACCCTCATTGCAGTGAAGTAGTAAAGAGATTCTGCTTAGGAGGTTAGGCAAGATGGGAGGATTGGCAGCTCAGCATCTTTGATGAGGGAGCTGACCTTATTTGGAACAGAGCACAGAGGAACTCATTCCTGAAGGCGTTGTCAAAAACAGTAGAGATCTTGATGTTGAGCAACTCGTAGAAGATGTATAGTTCCATGAAACTAGGAGCAACAAATGAAATGGTAGACCAGTCAGAAGCTTAACAGAATCAGAGAGAGAGAGAGAGATAAAAAGAGCCCTGTTAAGATCATACTTATACCTGGAGATCAGGAAGGCTGTGAATGTATACTACACAGCATTCACTCAAAAGAAACCAGAGTGGGCATTTCAGAGCTACTAGTCACTGCTTGAACATAGAGCTCACTTCAAAGCATTCCCCAAGCCACACAGAGATTCAGCATCAAGTTTCGAGGCTTTCCCAACTGAAGCGGCATAAGCAGAATCTCTGACCAATCACTAGCTGAGTATTATTGTTATACTAACCTAGGAGCCACTCTGACATAGTTGACAGAAAAACTGAGTAGTAACATCATAGGTAAAAGGCAGAGGAATTGGTCTTCGGAAACTTAATTCAGGCAGGCCACCAGACAACAAGGTCCATGGTGGTAGTAGAACAAATCAGAGTCTAGAGCCACTACAAAATATTATCTAAAATTTCCAGTTTTCAACAAAAAATTACAACAGATGCAAAGAAATAATGTGACCATTGTATAGGAAAAAAGCAGGCAATAGAGACTACTTTTGGGGGGGCACATGATACACTTAGCAGACAAACACTTCAAAATAGCTATTATAAATATTTTTAAAGAACTAAAAGAGCCAATTTTAAAAAATGATGAAAGGAAGATGTAACAGTGAGTCATCAAAGAGAGACGATCCGGGAATGGATAGAAATTATATTTAAGGAGAAATGAAATGAAAATTCTGGAGTTTAAAAGTATAATAACTTATGAAAAATTCTCTAGAAGGGCTCAGCACCAGAATTAGGCTGGAAAAAGAAGGAGTCAGTGAATTTGATGATAAGTAATTAGAGATTATACACTTTGAAGAACAGAAGAAAAAAATGAAGAAAATGAACGGAACCCCCCCAAACCTTTGGGATGGACATCATTAAGTACACCAACATATACATGATGAAAGTGCCAGAAGAAGTCAGTGGAGCAGGAAAAAAGATATAATGGGTGAGAACTTCCAAAACATGATGAAAAACATTAATCTATACCTACAAAAACCTTCAAGAGCTACGTGTAGGCATATCAGTTAAAATGTTGAAAGCCAGAGGGAAAATAATAGGAGCAGCAAGAGAAAAAATGACTCACTGGTGAATCCTAATAAGATTAATAGCTGACTTCTCATCAGAAAAAAAAAATGGAGACCAGAGGTAGAGGGATGACATTCAAAATGCTTAAGGGGCAAAAAAATGAAATAAGAATCCTATATCCAACAAAACTTTCTTCAAACAATGAATTTTGGAACACTGAAAAGAAATAAAATGGAAAAAAATGTAGGTAAAATTTTATTTGACATTCTCTGATAAACAAAGATGAAGATAATTCATTGATAACAGACTTGCCTTACAAAAAATATTAAAGGACGTTCTTCAGGCAGAAAGGAAATGTCACCACACAGCAATTCAAATTTAGATGAAAAAAACAGTGCTGATATAGGTAATTATGTAGTAACTATAAAATAATGTAATTTCTGGGATGCATGGGTGGTTCAGTCAGTTGAGCATCCAACTCTTGATTTTGGCCCTGGTCATGATCACAGGGTCCTGAGATGTGAATGAACTAAATCCAATGAAAAGGCAGAAGTTCACAGACTGGATTTAAAAAAACAAAACTTAAATCTAACTGTATGCTGCCCATATTAAAAATCCAGATAGGTTATGAGTAAAATGATGAAAAAATATAAACCATGTAAGCTGCAATCAGATGATAGGAGAAAAAAAAGAAGACAGCAGGAGTTGCTATACTAAATATCAGACAAAGTACATATTAAACAAAAAAGTGATGAAAGATAAAAAGGGATATTTTATAATGATTAAAGGGTCAATTCATCAGGAAGATATAACAATTATAAAAGACAAAGGCACTTAATGACAGGGCCCAAAAATACATGAAGCAAAAACAGAATTGAAGACAGAAATAGAAAAATAGCCCCCAGTCAATAATAGTTGGGGACTTCCAAATCTTACTTTCAATAATGCATGAAATACTTAGAAATCAATAAATATAGGACTTGAATAACTATGCAAACCAACTAGACCTAACAGACATTTGCAGGCCACTCCACACAAGAGCAGAATGTACATTCTTCTCAAGTGCATATGGAACATTTCCAGAAGGTAGATCATATGCTAGGCCATAAAACACTTAAAAGTCTCAAAACACTTAATAGGAATAATACAAAGTACATTCACAGACCACAATTTAAAAACCAACAACAGATGAAATTCTGGGAAATTAAAAAATATGGGTAAATTAAACAGCACACTTTTATATAACCAACAGGTCATAGAATAAATCAGAGGAAATTAGATAAGACAATGAAATGAATAAAAATGAAAATAGCATATCAAAACTTATGGGATGTGACTAAAATCATACTTAGATGGAAATTTACAGTTATAAATACCTATATTAAAAAGAAGAAAAAGCTAAAAATCAATAACCTAACCTTCCACCTTTAGAAGTTAGGAAATTAAGAGCAAAGTAAATACAAAGAAAGCAGAAGGAAAGAAACAATAAAGATTAGGGTGGAAATAAAGTGAAATAGAAAACAGGAAAATGACATGGAGAATCAACAAGACCAATAGTTGGTTCTTTGAAAATATTTTTAAAAATGGTATTTTAGTTTGCTAGGGCTGTCATAATGAAATACCATACACTAGGTGGCATAAACAACAGAAATTTATTATGTCACATTTCTGAAGGCTAGGAATCAAAGATCAAGGTGTTGACAGGTTTGGTTTTCGCTGAGACTTCTCTCTGGCTTTCAGATGGCCTTCTTCTTACTATGTCCTCACATGGTCTTTCCTTGGTGCACATGTATGTATCGTATGTATCTCGTGTCTCTTTTTGTGTTCAAATTTCCTACTCTTATAAGGACACCAGTCAGATTGGATTAGCTCACTCACCAGTTCACTCTAATGGCATTATTTTAACTTAATCACCTCTTTAAAGACCTTACCTATAAATTCAGTCACATTGTGAAGTACTGGGAATTAAAGCTCCAATGAATGAATTGTGGGTGGACACAATTCAGCCCAAAGTAACAATTGACAAAACCTTAAATATACTGATTGAGAAAAAGAAGACCTACATTACTTATATCAAAACTGTCGAGGGAATATCACTACAGGCAATATCACTATTGAACTTACAGAAAAGAACTGACTAAAACTAAAAATCAGAAGGGAAAACTATGAACAGCTGCATGCCAACAAATTAGATAACTTAGAAGAAATAGAAAATTTGAAAGGATTCTTAACAAATAAAGAGATCAGATTAGTATTTAAAAATCTTTTCAAAAAGAAAAGCCTCAATCTAGAGAGCTTCACTGGTGAATTCTACCAGTCAATTTTACCAGCTCTACTTAAAAAAGAGTACCAATCCTTCGTGAACTCTTCTGGAAAATAGAGGAGGGAACAAATTTCAGTGTATTCTACAAGTTTTGCATTGATACCAAAGCCAAAGTTACCACAAGAAAAGAAAATAGAGACCAATATTCTTTATGAACGTAGATGTAAAAATCTACGGGACAAGATATTTGCAAACTGAATCTAACTGCATTAAAAGGATTACACATCATGATCAAGTGGGAATCACCCTAGAAATACAAGGCTGAATTAGCATAAAAAATCAGGGGTGCCTGGGTGGCTCAGTGGGTTAAGCCGCTGCCTTCGGCTCGGGTCATGATCTCAGGGTCCTGGGATCGAGTCCCACATCGGGCTCTCTGCTCGGCGGGGAGCCTGCTTCCCTCTCTCTCTGCCTGCCTCTCTGCCTACCTGTGATCTCTCTCTCTCGCTGTCAAATAAATAAATAAATAAATAAATAAAAAAAAATCAATGTGAACATTGTGTTAGTAGAATAAAGTACAAAAAGAGCACGATCAACTCAATAGATGCAGGAAAAGCATTTGACAAAATCCAACACCCATTTGTAATTTAAAAAAAAAAACCTTAACAAATTTGGAAAAGAAAGTAACTCTTCAAGCTAATAAAGGGAATCTGTTAATAACTACAGGTAACATCATATTTAACAGGGAAATACTGATTTTTTTTCTTTAAGATGGGAACAAGACAAGGATAGACCAGTTTTTTTTTTCAACATTGTACTGGCATAATGGTAAACATATAGATAAGTGGAGACCAGCCGAGATGCCAGAAATAAGCCTTTACATTTATGATCAATTGATTTTTGACCAAACTACCAAGAAAGTTCAAAGGGAAAGAAATTGGGTTTCAATAATAGGGGTTAGTCAATAGGATTAACTAAGATTGGTGTTTAGCCAAATAGTGTTTAGCTAATAGGATATCACATGCAAAAATAATAAATTTGGTCCTTGACATACCATACACAAGAAATTAATTCAAAATGTGTAATAGGCCTAAGTATAAGAGCTTAAACTATAAAACTCTTTGAAGAAAACATAGGAGTAAAATTTCATGATCTTAGGTTACACAAAGGTTTTTAGACATGATACCAAAAGCCCAAGTGATAAAGAAATGATAAACTGGATTTAATCAGAATTAAATTTTTTACTTTAAAAGATACTACCCTGAAAGTGAAATGTCACCCCAACTCTGGGAGAATATACCTATAAATCATTTATCTTATAAAGTATTTGGATTCAGAATATATAAAGATCTCTCCCAACCAATACTAAAAAGAAGAATTGCCCATTAAAAAATAGGATAAGAATTTGAACAAATATTTTTCTAAAGAATATATACAAATAGCTTAATAAGCATGTGGATATTCAACATCATCAGTCATTAGGACAATGAAAATCAAAACCAAAATGAGATAACATTTTTCACTCACTAGAATGGCTATATTAATTTTTTAAAAAGACAGTAACAAGTATTGGTGAGGATGTGGAGAAATTGGAATACGTTCGTATACTGGGGGTACAAATGATGCAATTTTTGGAAAATAGTTTGGCAGTTCCACAAGATGTTAAATCTGGAATTACCATGTGACTTAACAGTTCCACTTCTACGTATCTATCCACCCAAGAGAAATGAAAATATATCCTTGTACATGAATGATCATAATATCATTATTCATACTAGCTCCCAAATGATCATAAACTTGTACACGAATGATCATAGCATCTTTACTTGTACACGAATGACCATACATCATTATTCGTACTAGTCCCCAAACAGAAACATCCCAAATGCCCATCTGATGATGAATAGATAAATAAAATGTGGTGTATCTACACAATGGAATGTTGTTCAGCGATGGAAAGAAATGAAGCACCATTATATGTTACTATGAGAATAAACATCCAACACATTATGCTGAATGAAAGAAACCAGACAAAAGGCCACACGCTGGATGATTCTGTTTTTATGAAATGTATTTTTTTTTAAGCACGTCTATAGAGACAAAGTGAATGGCGGTTGCCTGGGGCTAGGTATGGGAATGGAGACCGACTGTAAATGCCATAAGGACTTTTTAGGGTGATAGACATGTTCTAAAATTAGATTGGAGTGGTGCACAACTCTGTGAATATGCTAACATTCATTAAATTGTACATTTTAAATGGGTAAATTTGTAATATGTAAATTACATACCAACAAAGCTGTTAAAATGCAGTGGGTTGAGATAATAATTTGGAAGGTTTTACAAAGAATAAGATCGGTGCGCCTGGGTGGCTCAGTTGTTAAGCATCTGCCTTCTGGTCAGATCATGATCCCAGGATTCTGGGATCGAGTCCCTCATCGGGCTCCCTGCTCGGTGGGAAGCCTGCTTCTCCCTCCCCACTACTCCTGCTGTGGTCCCTCTCTCACTGTGTCTCTCTCTGTCAAATAAATAAATAAAATCTTCTTAAAAATTAAAAAAATAAAGAATAAGATCACGAAAACAAATTAAATTATAATGTCTATTCCCAGATAAAGTATAACTCTCAAACTCCTGTTACCTTTTCAGGACCTTGTTCTATTTGTTAATTTCCCCCATGTATTCTTTCTGTATCCTACCATAGACCTCTTCCTTTGGATTTTGTGCTCCATCTTTTCACTTGCCTTGAACCTATTTACCCTTCAAAAACTTTTTTGTCCCCTAGCATTCTGGTTTGTGCTCTCACTTCTTTCCTAAAGCCTTTTTCTCCGAGATGTATTTCATTTCCAAATCCTGAGTGTTTTTCTCAGACTACTGGTTCTATCTCTTTGGTAAATGTGGCAAATATTTTCTCTTGGGTTTGTGCATTTGACAGACATTTACTGAGCACCTGCTGTGTACTTGACCCCATAGTGGTACTTTTGGTAGCTTATGTTGCTGATCCTTACACTTGGGGAGCAATAAGAATTTTTACTGTGTCACATAAAATATTCTGTATAGAAGTCAGTACAATAGCTATATTTCATGGTAATTTTTGCTCAACTAATAGGTCTCTATTTAAAAGTGACAAAAGAGGTTCCTGGTTGGCTCAGTCAGTGAAGCGTCTGATTCTTGATTTTGGCTCAAGTCATGACCTCAGGGTCTTGGGATCAAGCCCCACATTGGTCTGTGCACTCATTGGGAATCTGCTTGAGATTCTCTCTCTCTCCCTCTCCCCCACCCCTCCCTGTGCACTCTCTCCCTCTCAAATAATAAGTCTAAAAAAAGTGACAAATGGTTTTGAAGGGTCAGGGGTGGGAGGTTGGGGGAACAGGTGGTGGGTAATGGGGAGGGCACGTTTTGCATGGAGCACTGGGTGTTGTGCAAAAAGAATGAATACTGTTACGCTGAAAAAATAAATAAAATGAAAAAAAAAAGTGACAAATGTATAATTGCCTTCTCTTTGTCCCTGAGTTGTCTTTGTGTCTTTGGGTTTAAGGCACGGGCATGCAGGCCCTTGCTCTTCATGGAAGATTATATAAATAAAACCTGATTTTTAGTATGTGTGATTTCCATAGTGGCTATACTCCCACCATAGCCAGTTTCAAGTTACTAATGTGATATTTCTGAATGCAGAGTTGGGAAGCTAGCCAGTTTGAACCCTTTACTAAGAGGCAATTGTTTAGTCCTAATCCCCCTCAGAATAGCTTTCATACTATCCCTGAGATACAACTTGGTTGGAAGGACTTTGGGAAGAAGACAACAAATGCTTTTATAGTAAGAACTCTGTGCTAGGCACCATGCTCTTTAAATAGTCTTTTTCATAAACCCCTATGGAAGATAGCTAGGATTTCAGTCCTGATTGTTGGGATGTCAAATCTGATGCTACTTTCATTGAACCATGATATTTCCTAGGGCAGTGCTCTGGATATTGTTCACCTTCTGAGTATTTGTTATTAAGTACATCACTGATAGTACACTGGGCTTGCTAGAGGATGTTGAGGTAATCTCTCTGTGAGCAATAGGCAAGGAAAGCAGTGAAGACCAATGCATGATGTTGGGCAGAGAACTTCTAGACTCTTTAGTTGATTTGAGTCTAAGGAGGACTGAATTGAATGGCTAGGAATTCCGGACATTCCTGGGGATGTGGAAGAGCTGTTGAAGCAGCACATTCCTTTTGGGCCTCAAGCAAAACCTAGAACTGTCCGTTTGAGAGGTCAGTGCTGTCCTGGTGATTTGGAGCTACCAAGGGTCATTAAATAACCATCCTTCTTCTTCTCTAATGCTCCAGCAAGTTCTCTGGGGTGAGAGTGTCTTATTTAGTCCCAGAAGATGAATGAAATCTCAAGCAATGGTTTTATAAACTTTATTATACCCAATTACCAAAAAAAAAGTTTTCTTTTTGCTTTCAGTACTTGAAATGCTACCCCCCCCCCCCAAATGCTTCCCTTCTGTCAGGTGAGTCAAGGCCACAGGAATACAGCCTTTCCTTTCAAGAATGTTCTTTCAAACATGCCAAATATACTTAATGCTAGTAAAAGGGGCTTTCAAGTGTCATATAAGGAGTCTAAAAGCACAGATTCCCCATCTTTGGCTTGGAGACCCAGAAAGAGGTGGAAAGGGATCAGGTTAAACCCAGGGCTGAACCAGTCATTCTTGATACCTCTGTTAAGGTTCTTATCCTTTAATTATTGTTGTTATTCTTTTGTACCTTCAACAAACATTTGTAGAATGTCAACTATGTGGCAGGAAAGGTGCTAGGCTAGTGCTATCCAAAAGAAATATGATGAGAGCTACATATATGCCATTGTAAATGTTCAAGTAATCGTATTAAAAAGGTAAAAAACAGGTGAGATAAATTTTAATAATTTATTTAACTCATTATATCAAAAATGTTAACATTTTTTCAACATGTAATCATTTAAACAATTATAAATGTGATACTTTACCTCTTTTCTTTCATATTAAGTCTTTGAAATCTGGTGTATATAGGGAACTTACAAACACATCTCAATTTGGACTAGCAACTTAAGTGCTCAATAGTCACACATGGCTAGTGGGTAGCTACTGTACGGGACAGCTTAGTGCTAGGCCTTGCTCTCATGGATATGAAATGTATTAAGACCTTTCTGTGAAGTGATGAGGAAAGGCACATCAACTGAAATGTGTTTGATAATTTGTTTAGCAGAAATCTGTTCTTTCAATTATTACCTACATGGGCTGCAAATCAGGAGGTTAAAACCCCATATAACCTTAACTATCTTTTAAGTGCCTTAAAACTTTTAAGTGCCTTCAAGGTCTCTTCCACTGCTTCTGGGAAAGTAATTCTCTTAAATCAGAACATCATTTTGATTCTGCAAACATTTTCCAAGGCAGGGAAGTCACAGACATTTGCAAGGTGGCCATGAACTGAGAGGCAGGAAGCGATTTAAGGTAGGGACTTCAGGGTCATCAAAGGAAAGGTACCTGTCCCTCAAGTCTTTCGAGTGATCAAGGGAAAAGACCAACAAAGAACTAACTACTGGCCTGAGAATTCTCTCTTTTTTCTCTCTACCCTTCCATTGCTGAATCTCTTCTCCTAGGACATTCCATCCCCCAGAGGCTCCCTGGCTTTCTTCTATTCTCTGTAGGGGTGTATAACTGTATGTGTGAGGGTAAGAAGTCACACAGTGACTCTTTGAGGGTGTATGACTGTGTGTGGGGCTATGTGTGTGCTATCATGGCTCAACTTTCTAAGTAATGGATAGATAGATGTGTTCACAGCCCCAAAAGTAATATCTAGAAATAAGCAAGGGAAGAAAAATTCTTCCTAGTTTGTGTCCTCTAAGGAGAAAGAAGTTAATGGAGCCTGAATTGGGACCCTGAGCTTACCCGACAATTTCCAGTGACAGACTCTCCCTGTAGCTGCAGGAGCTGTCTATCACAAAGGAGGATTCAAAACTGAAATTGGGTTCTTCTTTGAAAGACAGTGTTTTAAGTCTATTTTCTCATATAACAGACTGTTAGAGTTGTCTTAAGCCTTCCTTGATTAGAGATTTAGAAATGGGTTTTTAAAGAGGACCCTTGGAGAAGGCAAATTTCTTTTTTTTTCTTTTTTTTTTTTTTTCTCCTTTAAGTAAGCTCCCTGCCCAGCATAGAGGCCAGTACAGGACTGGAACTCACAACCATGAGATCAAGACCTGATCCAGAATAGAGTCAGATGCTCAGGCCATTGAGGCACCCAGGTCCCCAGCAGGTTTCTTTTTTTTTTTTAACCTTTGGTGTAGAAAGGGAAGGAGTGATGGGAAAGCAGTACCTTTTAGGAGGGATTCTTTGCAGCAGCCCTTAAGCTACATTAGGCATTTTCTCAGACTGCTTGTAAAGGCACTCTGGCTAATGGGGTTAATCACCTGAAAAGTAAGACAGGTGGCCATCTTGCTGCCCTAAAACAGACACAATCACAGATTGTTGTCTGCTTTCCCCAGGGAGAAGATGTGGCTCTAAGCCAGCACATCAAAATAGAAGAAAAAAGGCACATTCCTTAGGATTTAGGTGTAAGACTTACCCTGTCTGCTCTATCAGAATAGGAAGTGCTTATAAACCACATTTCCCAAAGGGTTTAGTTTGCTTCTTGAAGAACCATGTGCGGCCAACAGTAACTAAACCTGGGTTTAAAGCTGGAGGGAGATCAGGACAAGGAATCCTTGTAATATTGGGCACAAGAAGCATGAAATAAAATGTTTATCCTCTGTGTTTAGTCAAGATTAACTGAGCATTCTGTATTACCTTACCAGATGTAGGGATAGTAGAGAGGGAAGAAGAAGGTAACTTTCATTTACAGAGATATGCCAAGCACTTTAAATATTCTTTTTTTTTAAAGATTTATTTATTTGACAGATAGAGATTACAAGTAGGCAGAGAGGCAAGATCTTTCCCATTTTTTGTCTTTGCGTATGTTGTGCCCTTTGTTAGAATGTCCATTCCTCAAGATCCATTCTTTAACCTTCTTCAAGGTCCTGCTCAAATGATATATCAGTTATATATCTTTCCCTCATTCCCACCTTACCCTTTCTGTGGTCCCACAGCCTTTTGTATAGATTCTATAAATTGTATAAATTCTAGCATTGCTCATGCGAGGGAGTAAATTACCTATGAGGACACATTTCTGTTAGGCTGTGACCCTTTCAGAGGTGGAAATTATATCTTATCCCTATTACCTCCATTAGCCAGAACAGAGACTGGCATAGAGCAGGCTGAACCAGGTAAATTCTAAATAAGTAATTGGATTATTTATTTAGACTCAGCTGGGGTTACAGGTTTCTAGATTCCATCATCATTAGGCTTGATTTGGTATCATATCCTTGTATATGTATTTTGGGGCCCTCTTGTTTATTGAAATGATTAAAATTTTAACCTTTTTTTGTTTCTATGAGAAAAATACACATTTGTAAGCTAAAGTGAATTGGTCCGATGCCCAGATTCCAAGGGAACATCACTGGTTCCCTCTTGTGAGGCAGTCTTGGAATTTCTCCTGTAATTAATTTTTAAGGAGATCCATGGACAAGTTCTCTTAGTAGAGTTCTTCTAAGAGTCTGAATGCTTTGACTCCTAAGGGTTGTGAACCAACTAGTTCCTTCTGGGGAAACGTTAAGGCCTTGACTTGACAAGGGTCAAAGAGCCATTCTAGGAATCCTGACCAGCTCAAAATCTGAACATCCTAGAGCTGAAAGGGTTCCTGGAGGTTATCTTCATAACCTAATTTCACAAAGACTTATGCCAGCTTTGAGTTGCTGCCTTCTAGAGAACTTTTTCTGTATTTTAGAAGATTATTGCTTTTAAGGAACTAAAATCTGCCTCCAACTGGTCCAAAGCCTAGCCTTTGGAGCCATCCATACAAAATAGCCTGTACCTTCTTAGTAGCCAACTGCCCTTTGGATTCTTAATGGCATTTTTTATATTCAGGGTAGCTCTTCTGTTTTTTTGTTTTTGTTTTTGTTTAAACTTATGAGCACCTTCCTAGTGCCAGGCACCTTGGTCTAATCTTCTTCAGGTCCCTTAACAGTTTCCCATATGTCAGTTTTCCAGTCCTTTGAACCACTTCTTCTAGAGAATTTCCATCTTGTCACTGGCATCAAAGTTTATAATGTGTTACATGTTATCCTTGTTAAATGCTTCCCATTGTTTCAGCCAGTCCATATATTTAGTATCCCATCATATGTGGGACCTACTATGTCTTGGGTGAACTTGTTCTTTTAGTTCATCAGTATATGTTCTCAGTTTTGTGACTCTGGAAAAAGTACTTCTCATGAAACAGCATGGTGTGGTTGAATTAGAGGGTACCAGATCTGTGTTCAATTCATTTAACCTCTTTGAGACTAAAATAGTGATACATATCCTTTCTTCATAGGATCATTGTCAGGATTCATTAGATACTGTCTATAAGGCATTAAACCCTGGGCCTGAGCACTTAGTAGGTGTGTAACAGAATTTAATGTCCCTTTCTTCACTTTCTTCCATCCTTGCCTTGCCCACCACTCCCCTCTACTGGAAGAATCAGTAACTGCTTTGAACTCGAATTTCTGGATTTAG
The DNA here is from genome assembly GCF_922984935.1 of Meles meles. Lineage (NCBI taxonomy): Eukaryota > Metazoa > Chordata > Mammalia > Carnivora > Mustelidae > Meles > Meles meles. The sequence continues at coordinate 44,557,937 of NC_060087.1, read as the reverse complement.
TCAAGCAGCTCTGTTCCAATTAATCTCTTTTTAGCCCTTTAGAGAATGGCAATCTTTCGTGAGATATTACACAAACTGGCAGACTGGCTCCAATTTTGTAAAGTAGACCTTGTAAATATATTGCGGTAAGTATCTTTGCCAATTTCTGACAGCACAGCTGAGTTAGTGTTCATATCCCATGGATAGTTATTGTTAAGAACTTTTTAGTATCATAAGATCTCAGGGTGCTAATCATGGATGCTTGGGATATAATCCAGTATGTGTTGTTCACTGTCATGAAAAAACAGTCAAAATCACAGCCTGAATCTGAATTTGTTCACAGGTTTTCTAGATAGGATTCCTGTGGTCTGGTGTGGTCTTTTTCTTTTCTTTTCTTTTTCTGAGGAGGAAAATTTATTAGAATTGATGTTTTTAATCCTCTGAAAGGATGATGAAGGTTTGCATAAAATCAATAAAAATACAGAGACCAAATGGAACTCAGTGCCTCACTGATAAAAGGCCATGTTACTGGAATTCTCTTCTATGAGAGGATTTTGGGATGTGGAGGGAAGTCCTGAAGCTTGGCAATCAGACATTACAGTAGAATTAACAGAGGATAATCTTGGTGTTAGATCTAAGTTTGGATGTCATTTCTGCCGTTCCCTAGTTGTATGATCTAAGACAAGTCCCCTGACCTCACGTTACCTCAGCTTTCTTTTATGTAAAATGGGAAACAATCCCTATAAATGAGGTTAACAATCCTGTACTACTTAACACAGTGCTTGGCACATGGTAGGCAAGCAATAAATCATGGTCTTATAGTTAATTTCAGTTAATATCAGCTAAGCACTTGGAGCTACAGTATCATTTACCCACTGGGGAGTGAAAGAAGTAATATCATGTCCATGATTTGCGGATTTAATTCCTGGGTTTATGTAGAAACAGAATCACTATGGGTCCTTCAGATTCTGATAGAAGTTTACAATCATTTTCCTGAAGGGCAAAGGATATACTCTAGATTGCTTAATAACTCTTGGTGGTATATGGACAAAGAGAGTGAGATTAGAACCCTGGGGAGTTCAGGTACCTCTTATGCTCTGGCCCACAATTTTTTATGGGCAAAAGCTTGGACTTACCAATGCAAACAAGAGTGAAATGCTGCTGCTTTTTTAAGATATCAATAAATATATATTCATGAATCTGGTGAGCTAGTCACCAAGGCTCTCTTTTGAGGGGAAGGAGGTGGCTGGAATATTTGTTTCCTGTTGAGGAATCTTGACCTAGAAACAAAAAGAAAATCCCTAAAATACTCTGTTCACAAGAAAAGAGCAATCTGACTGATGGTTTCCTTAGTGAAGGATAAACTTTATCACCAACTATCTTTGTAAATGAAAAATAGGCACAAAAGCTAACCTGTCGTGATAGACAGATGATCAATGGTTGCCTGAGGAAGTGAGAGAGGGAAAGATAGGTGGCAGTACAAAAGGCAGAAATAAGCTTTGGCGGTTAATGTATATGTACACTACCTTGATTATGGTATTGGTACATACATGTGTCAAAGCTCATCAAATTGTACACTTTAAATATATGCAGTTTACTGCATGCCAACAGTACTTTAATAAAGGTATTACTTAAACCCAGTGCACACAACACCTGATACACAGTAGGTGCTTGTTAAATATGTGTTGAATTAAGATAGATAATTGTGACCAATTTCTGGAATGGTTGTGAGAGGAGCTTACCAGACCCTCTCATCAATTAAATAACCATAAGAAAGTTATCAAAAACCACCATTTAAAATATCTGGAAATTGGCTTAAGAGCATGCAACAAATTGAAACTCACTCATTCAAGAAAATTTATGGAATCTTGCTAAGAACAATTGGCATCAGTGTCATTTAAGCCATGACTTGCTTCTACTCCTCACCTAGCTTTATACTGCAGATTTATTTCAGGTGGGTGCAACCCCCCCCATAAAACCCCAAAACAACAAAGGTTCTCCTTTTTACTAGCTCCAGGTTGTAGGGCTATAGTTACACTTCAAGATGGGACGACTGCTGGTGACTCTTATTCCACCCTCTAGTTTATGTTGTAGATTTATTCTGGGTAGGTGTGGCCAAGCAGATTGAAGGCTCCCATCCTTTGTGAAGCTCCTACTCCTAAGATGAAGTCTATATCCTAGAAAGGTGAGTGGTATTTAGAGAAGACTGGGGGCTCCCAATTTCTCTCTCCCAGGGCCAGGGCCCAGATGTAATTGTCAGATAAGGATTTCAAGGGTTCAGAGGACAGTGGTGCCACTCCAGAAGAAGCAAGCTGCCATATCACCCTCTCCCCATCTAGCTCCAGGATAGTGGCACAGCCTATACATTTTTTTAATAGAGTAGAGTATGAAGGAACTCATGCCTAAAGTTGTTGTTGAAAACCATAGAGATCATTGTAGTGAAAATCATAAAAGTAATTAGTTATTAATAGCAGACAGAAAAGAGCAGATCAGCAAGATATTTCTGAGAGACCTAGGGAAAGAAACCATCAAGAGGAGCCCTGCTAAGATCAAATTCATCCCTAGTAGATTGGGGAGACTATACACATGCATTAAAAATGTTATTTGTGAACTGCTAAACTGTTTAAATGCAGGGTAGAATCAAAAACTCCTGGAGCTGTGAAGGCATTCCCCAAGCCATACAAAGATATACTGGGAAAGGGTAGAAACCTTACTAGATCTAGGAGCTTAAGAAAAACCCCTGTTTAATCACAGGATAAACACTAACTATACTGAACCAGAGGTGATTCATAGAAAGTCAAACTTAAAAATAAAACTAGGGGGAAAATGAGCATGATGTCAGAGACTGCACTGCAGAGAAACTAGACTTCAGAAAGAATTAGTCCAGGAAAGTCCTTAAAGAAATGAAGCAGAACAAACAGCAACAGGACATCTGGGTGGGTAAACAGAATCCAGAGATTCTACAGTATATTTAAAATATCTAGTTTGCAACAATGATGAGCCTTGTCAAACAAATAATTTAAAAAAAAACTTAAAAAGACAAAGAACAGGAAAGTGTGACCATGGAAAAGAAATAAATCAAGCAATAGAAATTATTTTTGAGGGAGCCCAGGTGTTGTACTTGTCAGATAAGGATTTATAAGCAGTTATTATAAAGATATTCAAAGAACTAAAGAAAATAATGTTTTATGATTTAAAGAAAATTATGACAATGATAAAGAATATCAAATTAAAAGATAGAACATATTTAAAAAAACACATGGAAATTCTAGATTTGAAAAGTATAATAACCTAAATGAAAAATTAAGAAGAGAGGGTCAACGATATACTTGATATGGTAGAAGATAGAATTACTGAACTGGAAGACAAATCAATAGGAAGTATACATTCTAAAGAAGAGAAAGTAAAAAAAGTGAAGAAAAATAAACAGACACACATGGAACACAATTAAGCTGACCAACATATGTGTAACGGAAATATCAGAAGAAGAGCAGAGAAAGAGACAGAAACATTATTCATAGAAATGATGGCTTAAACGGCCCCAATTATTATAAAATATATTTATCTAAACATCCAAGAAGTTCAGTGAGCTCCAAGTAGGATAAACTAAACAGATCTACACCTAGAGATATAGTCAAAATGTTGAATGTAAAGCCAAAGGGAAATTCTTATAAGCAGCAAGAAAAAAATGACCCATCATAAAAAGCAACCCCAGTAAGTTTGAAAATTGTTTTTACAATAAATAAGCCTTATCTTTAAAAAAGAAAGAAAAAGGAAAACTGACATGTCATCAGAAACCATGGATATCCTGAGACTGGGAGATGACATATTCAAATTGATAAAAATTAACCAATAATGCTATCTCTGGAAAAAATAACTTTTGGAAATGTAGGAGAAATAAAGATGTTACTCGTTAACCAAGACAGGGAGAATTTGTATATTGCAGACTTGCTTTTTAAGAAAAACTAAAAGAAATCCTTCAGGCTAAAAGCAACCAACATTGGGCAGTAATTTGAATCCATAAAAAAAAAAGCCCTGCTAAAGTAATAATAACTATAAAAGGCAGTATAATTACATATTCCTTTTCCCTCTTAGCTGATTTTTAAAAACAATAGCATACTGAAACAGTGATGTACACACCTATCACCCAGATCTTATACTATTCTCCAATAAAAGGAACTGGAGAATCCTTGGAGAAATGGCCGATCCTAGAACCTGGCAAAAAAAAATGTAAGATGAGCCTGGAAAATCTTGTAGTTCCAGAAAGTAAGGAAGCGCTGGCTAAAAACAAAAACAAAAACCAAACAAACAAAAAACCCCACTCACAATGAAGGAGATATGTCAAAGGGATACTGCAGTCAACTGAAAGAGGTCCCAGTGGCCAAAGCTAGAATAACTTAAGCATAAAACAGTAATAATTAAGTAGTAATGAACTGTATCCCTAGGTATAAAATGAATATCCATGAGTTTATACTGGTCGAAATAAATGATTGAGATAAACATATAAACAGGGAGCATAGACAATTCTTTCATGCTGAAGAATTCCAAATAATTTATGTTGCTACTCTTCCTTCAGGTACATGGAATAAAATTTCCCACTCTTTAAGTAAGATCTGTGCATAGTGGCTTCTTTGAGAAAATACAGTTTGGAAAGGGGAAAAAATTAATAATTTATAGTGAGGAAAGCTGACACACACTACCTTAGCCAGGTGATGAAGGTTAACATCAACAGTGATAAGTCATGTTGACAGTATGTCCCCTGATATGATGTGATGAAAGGGAATTTCACTTCTTGATTTTTCCCTCAAAAACCTATAACCCTTGTCTAATCATGAGAAAAACATTAGACAAATACCCACAAAGGGACATTCTACAAAATGACTAAAAAGTACTCCTCAGAACTGTCAAGGTCATCAAAAACAGGGAAAGGAGTCAAAGGAAAGAAGAGCTTAAAGAGGTGTACCAGTTAAATGTAATGTCATATCCTGGATGGCATCTTGGGGCAGAAAAAGGACATTCAGTAAAAACTAGAGAAATCTGGGGGCGCCTGGGTGGCTCAGTGGATTGAGCCACTGCCTTCGGCTCAGGTCATGATCTCAGGGTCCTGGGATCGAGCCCCACATCGGGCTCTCTGCTCCGCGGGGAGCCTGCTTCTTCCTCCTCTCTCTCTGCCTGCCTCTCTGCTTACTTGTGATCTCTCTCTCTGTCAAATAAATAAATAAAATCTTTAAAAAAAAACAAAAACAAAAACAAAAACTAGAGAAATCTGAATAATATGGACTTTACTTAAAAATAATGCATCAATATTGGTTAATTGTGTCATATTAATGTAATATGTTAATAATAGGAGACATTGTGTGGGAGTATATGGGAAATCTCTGTACTCTGATTTCAATTTGTCTATAAATCTAAAACTGTTTCTAAAATAAAAGTTTATTTAAAAAGCAATAGTACTAACAACATATTTAATGGTGAAAACTTTTCCACTGAGATCAGGAACAATGCAAGGATGTTCCCTCTCACCACTTCTTTTCAAAATTTCACTGGAAGTCCTCGGTGATGCCTTAAGACAATGAAAGTATACATTTTGGGGTGGGAGAAAGAAAAAACATCTTTGTCAGCAAAGGATATGATCTATGTAGAAAATTTGAAAGAATTGACAAAACTATAACTAATAAATGATTATAGCAAAGTTGTAGGATACAATGTGAATATAGAAAAGTCAATTACTTTACTGAATACCAGCAATTAACAAATGGGACTTGAAATTAAAAACACAATATCACTTATGTTAGCACCTCCTAAAATGAAATACTTAGGTATAAATCAAAACAAAATATGTATAAGAGCCATATGAGGAAAACTGCAAAACCTCCAATGAAAGAAATCAAAGAAGAGTTAAATAAATGGATAGATATTCCATGTTCATAGAAAAATTCAATATTGTGAAGATGTCAATTTGTTCCTATCTAATTTATAGATTTAGAGCAATCCTAATCAAAATCCCAGGAAGTTATTCTGTGGATATTGACAAACTAATTTGAAAGATTATGTGAAGAGGCCAAAGACCCTGAAATAGCCAACACAATGTTGAGGAAGAACAAAGTTGGGAGGTCTGACACAATCTAACTTTAAGCTTACTATAAAGCTACTAATCAAAACAGTGTAGTAAGGGCAAAAGAGTGGACAATTAGATCAATGAAACAGGGAGCCTGGTTGCACCAGTGGATTAAGCAACAGCCTTTGACTGAGGTCATGATCCTGGAGTTCTGGGATCAAGTCCTGCATGGGGGTCCCTGCTTGGTAGGGAGTCTGCTTCTCCCTCTGACCCTCCTCTCTGTGTCTCTCTATCTCATTCTCTATCAAATAGATCAATGAAACAGAAATGGAGAGCCTAGAAATAGATCTTTGAAACTAGAGTAAAGACAATACAATGGAAAAAAGATAATCTTTTCAACAAATGGTGTTGGAACAACTGGATGGCCACATGCAAAATAATAATAATAATAATAATAATAAAATGAATCTAGACCTTAAACAGAATTTAAATTCTGCAAAAATTGACTCAAAATACATCATAAACCTAAACGTAAGATGTAAAGCTATAAAACTTCCGAGAAATAACATAGGAGAAAACCTAGATGACTTTGGGTAAGGCAGTGAATTTTTAGATATACCACCAAAGGTATGATTCCTGAAAGAAATAGTTGATAAGCTGGACTCCTTTAAAGTTAAAAACTTCTGCTCTGTGAGATATATCAAGACAATGAGAAGACAAGCCACAGACTAGGAGAAAATACTTGTAAGGATATATCTGATAATGGAGTGTTATCCAAAATACACAAAGAATCTTAAAACTCAACAATAAGAAAACAACTCAGCTTAAAAATGGGCCAGGGATCTTGACATCTCACCAAAGAAGATATACAGATGACAAACTTATGACAAGATGCTCTACATCATATGTCATCAGAGAAATGCAAAGTAAAACAACAATGAGATACCACAGCACACCTATTAGAATGATCCAAATCCAGAACACTAACAACACCAAATGTTGTCAAGGATGTGGAGCAACAGGAACTCTTATTTATTGTTTGTGGGAATGCAAAATGGTACAGATATTTTGCAACATAGTTTGGCATTTCCTTACAAAAGTAAATATACTCTTAACCATATGATCCAGCAGTTGCACTCATTGGTATCTACCCAAGGGTGCTGAAAACTTATGTCCACATAAAGACATGAATATAGATCTTTATAGTAGCCTTGCTCATAATCACCAAAACTTGGAAGCAACCAAGATGTCCTTCAGTAGGTCAATGGATAAATAAACTGTGGTATATCCAGATAATGGATTATCATTCAGCACTAAAAAGAAAGGAGCTATCCATCCATGAAAAGACATGGAGGAAACTTAAACACGTATTAATAAGTGAAAGTAGCCAATCTGAAAAGGCTACATGCTATATGAGTCCAACTATATGAAAGGCAAAACTACGGACATAGTAAAAAGATCTGTGGTTGCCAGGGGCTTGGGGTGAGTGAGGTTGGGATGAGTAATCAGAGCATAGAGGATTTGGGGACAGTGAAAATATTCTTTGTGATATAATGATGGATAAATGCCATTATACATTTGTCCAACTCATAGAACTCAACACTAAGATTGAACCCTAATGTATACTATGGACTTTGGGTGATTGTGATATATCAGTGTGGTTTCATCAGTTGTAACAAATGTACCACTCTGGGGGGATGCAAATAATGGGGAGGCTATGAATGTGCAGGCAAGGAATATATGAGAAGTTATAATTTTCTATCAATTTTGCTGTGATCCTAAAGTTTCTCTAAAAATTAAAATATTTTTAAAAAGCAATAACATATCTATAGTATGACAACAATAGCACAAGGCAGAAAAAGGGAAAGAAGTTAGATTAGAGCAAGGAAATGAGACTAACTTCATGCACAGGAAGAAATGAAAAATAATGGAAATGGTAATAAGAATCTTAATACAGAAATCATTGCATATATTTTCTCCTTCTTTGTCTTAGATTCTTCAAAAGACAATGGGTTACAAAGCAATCGTTATGATACTAAACTCTTGGGTTTGCAACATATAAAAATTATGTTTTAATATATAAATAAACAGGAATGCAAGGCTGATTTAGCATTCAAATATCAACGAATGTGGGCACCTGGCTGGCTTGGTCAGTAGAGCATGTGACTCTTGATCTCAAGGTTGTGAGTTCAAGCCCCACACTGGGTGTATAACTTACTTTAAATAGATGATTGATAGATGATGGATAGATAGATATGAAAAAATTCATTTCATTCATTCATATGCCTTTAATGTTAATTCTGAAATCCATACTAAATGACATGTACTTTTTTTAACCAAAACAATCTTGAAAAAGAACAAAGTTGAAAGACTCACTCCTCTTAAATTCAAATTTAATACAAAGCCACAATAATCAAGACAATGTAGTATTGGCACAAGGAAAGGCACCTATAGATAAATGCAGTAGAATTGAGAGTCCAGCAATAAACCCCTACATCTATGGTTTATTACCATATGATCCAGCAATTCTACTGTTAGATATATACCCAAAAAGAAATGAAAGCACCGTCCACACAAAACTTGTACATGAATGTTCATAGCAGTATGATTCCTAATAGCCCAAATGCAGAAATGTCCCAAATATCCATCAGCTAGTGAATGGATAAACACAAGATGATATATCCATAAAATGGTGAACTATTTGCCCATAAAGCAAATTTAAGTGCTGATACATGCCACAACATGGATAAGCCTTGAAAACATTATGCCAAGGGAAAGAAACCAGACATAAAGGACCATATGTTTTATGATTCCATTTATAAGAAAGGCAAATCTATACCAACAGAAAGTGATTAGTGGTTGCATAGGGCTGGGAGTGGGAACACAGACGGTATATGAGCTCAAAGTTTTAGGAGAGTGATGGATGTTCTAAAATTAGATGTGATGGCTGCACAATTCTATAAATGCACCAAAAACCATGGAATTGTACTTAACGTTGATGAATTTTATGGTATAATTGTATGGTGTGTAAATTATATTTCAATAAAGCTGCTAATTAAAAGATTATAAATGTTCCCCTAAATGGTACACATTGGCACAAGACTTTTATGTATGTACCTATATGTATATATACATAGGAAATGATGGAAAGGGAGCAAGATAGGAAATAGACCTGCTCCCCTAGTCTTTTTTCTATAATTGGAATTTCAAAACTGAAACTGTGAATAGGAATCTCCTGTTCTCAGACTGGGATAGACATACACATGACCAGGTTTCTCATTTGGGCTCTATTCCAGAATTGTACAGATATATAATGAGGGAACCCTGGGGGGGGGTGGTTGTAAGACCTTCCTGTTCATTGGGAGTCTGGGCTTCCCAGGAATGCATTGTTGGCTGCCTTTACCTGTGAAGTGCTTTTGGTATATTTCAGGCCTTTAATTTCCTCAATCACTGGGGAAAGCCCATACCTTAGGGTTGTGCTGACACTATGGCCCCTGCTGATGACCAGAGAAAGTCAATCTGAGTGCTGATTGCAGTAGAGCCAAGGGCTGGAGCTGGCCAGGGTGTCAGGGGCCACTTCATTTAAGTAGGCTTTTGCCTGACTTCTATACACTTGCCCTAGCTGTAGCCCTGCCCACCCAACAGCCACATTTCCTGGCCTTCCTGGAACACTGCTGTGGGCCCCCACCCTGGATTTCCCATCCTTCTCTGGCCTGTTATAGAAACATCTTTTCTGCATTGCTGCAAACCTTCATTTTCTCTCCCCCTCTGCTATTACTTAACTCAAGGACAGAGGAAATAGCTGCAGTCCAGAAAGACACTTAATAAGGGGGGAAAAAAGAAGAGGAAGAAGAAAAAGAAAGAGAAGAAGCCCCAAACCCATCCCAATCTTTAAGAAAACAATCCTATAGGATTTGGCTTTGAATTGCCATGCAATGTGGGGAATGTGAAGCATGTGGTAATCAGGGTCCTTTCTGCTTGGGGCCTACCTGACTTCTCTCCCCCCTCCCCAGCCAGCTGGACTAGGCTAGGCCCAGGGGAGCTGCAAAGCCGCTAGCTTAGAAGATGGAGACAAATGGGGGGACCCCAAAGGACAAAGCAAGACTTGTTACTAGCCTTGAGGCCAGAGCAACACAGGCAGTGTTTAAGGGCTGTGGGGGTAGATGTGGTGAGGCCTGGAATCTCAGCTTTGAAGTTAAACTGAGGGTGACTAGCCATGACTGCTCTGGAGGCAACATTTCCTGAGCTGGGCCTCCATTTGCTTCACCACCCTGACCCTGGCCTCCACTATTGCCATACTTGTCCAACTCGGTCTCCCTGCAGCCAGGAGTGCCTTTCCCGAACTGTCTGCCCATGTGCCTGCCACAGTGCTCTTTCCAAACCAGAGATCCGATCTCTGCTCCCATCTAGTCTCTCATCTTCTTCAGGCAAAACCCACAATTCTTAATATGATATATGAGACCCCATATAAACTGGCCTCATGTTCCATCACCTGTCTTCATCCTAAGGTAACCTCCCCAAATTATTTACCATAACACTGAACTGCTTTTTTCTTGTCTGCATCAGCCCCTTTGGATCTGCTATTCCTCCAGCCAGTAATGAATAATGTTTCCTCTTTTTCTCTGTTAAGATATGTCCCACATATCATTTAAGAGCAAGTGCTTCTTTGAAACCTTAGGCTTGCTGGGGAGGGTTTTCATGACTTAGGCTGCTGACTTCTTATTGCCAGAGCTCTATGAACATACCTCCAAAAGGCAGAGTGGTACAATGGAAAGAGCCCAGATTAGGGAGTCAGCCATACTATGTAATAATGGGTAAATGATTTAATATTTCTCTGAGCTTCAGTTTCCTCATTTGTAAAATGGCAATATGATTTGCAACAGGGCAAAAGAGGTCACGTTGATAAGTGCCAAGCACAGTGCCTGGTACATGTTAGGTACTTAGGTCATGTTGCATATTGTAAAAGAAATAGAAAAATGATTCCTTTATCCCTAGTTGGGACTCTAAGGAGGCTTTTCTCACCTAGCAATCCAGCGGGTGGTGGTCTCTGGGACCTGCTTTATCTATTTGTGTTCTTGGTCTTCCCCTGCCTTTGGCCACTTCTATGTCTAAAGGGTCTTCTGCAAGTATCCTGCCTTACTGGGACCAGCTATCAGCTGCCTTCCCATTCATATTCCTTAGAAATCTGTATGGGCAGGTAGGAGGGAGGTGGGATGAAATTTTAGCACCTCTTTCTTCTCTTCCTCATGCCCTAGTCTTTCCCCCAAGCCTCAGAGAGATTGTCTAGTAAGTCACTCTCATGTTGGCCTCGATCTTTCCTACAACAGGCTCCCTAGTCCTTTTTTTCCTGCAGTTGGGATTTCAGAAATGAAAATATCCGTGAGTAGGAATCTACCATTCTCAGATTGGGATGGACATGCACATGAGCTGGTTTCTCATCTGGACTCTATTTCAGAAATGTATACAAGATGTCAAAAATACACTATTTGGAACCAGAGCAGTATTTATTTCTTAAAAATTAAGGGGAAAAGTTTCCTTGCTTCAGTTCCTACTGGAATGTAAAATAACTATGTGCTGATGCTGCACTTTGACAGCATTGATTCAGTTACCCTCAGGGTCACTGGATGAGTTGTACATGGACACACACACACAAACACACACACGCATTGAGAGTGCTTTCTTGTGAGCTGGGAATTTCAGGCATTCTGATGCCAGAGTAAGGCTTTATTGGATCAAGTCGCCCATTAACAACACTTTGCTGACTGTTCCCTTGTGTGCCAAGTGTTGTGCTAGGCAGAAAGAAGAAAAGAAGCCAGGGAAGCAGAAGTCACAGATGGAGTAATCAGAACACAATAGGAGAGAATAAAGAAAGCACTAAGGCAATAATACAGACTAAATATAAAAGGGGAAGTGGTTGAGGTAACTGAACTGGAGTCCCAAGGCAAATTTCCTGGAGGGGATGCTGAGACCAGAGCAAGGCTTTGAAGGATAGGATTGGAGTCATCTGCAGTATTTTCTTAGAAATGTCCATTAGAATGGATTGAATGAGGGGTGCTTGGCTGGCTCAGTTGGTGGATATGCAACTCTTGATCTCAGGGTTGTGAGTTCGAGTCCCACATCAGGTGTAGAGATCATTTAAAACTAAAACCTTCTTTTAAAAGAATGGATTGAATGAGTATTCATGTGCAGGAGGTGGAAATAAGAATGATCTGGAATTATTCTGAAGGAGAACATATGTTAGTTTGAGAGGAACATGAGACTAAGAGGCAGAAAGCATCTTAGTTCTAGTGCTGCCACTGACTAATTGAGAATGACGTTGGGCAAGTCCTTCTCTCTGAACCTCAGTTTCCCCAGCTATACATTGTAACTAAATAATACCAATCTTACCCACCTCCTAGGACCATTGTTAAGAAAGCAAATGAGATAATTGTGTGACTGCTTGGAAAAGTAAGGAGGACTATCCACAACATAGGTTGTTATTCTGAAGGCAGGTGTTTATACTGTAGCCACTCTCCTGCAGCTGGAAATAGGATGACCTCAGTATTTGAATGAATTTTTCTTGGCAGGACTCTTGCCTGCCATAATTATAGCCTGCCAGCCACTAGTTCAGCGTGCATACTTAAAATAGGATCAGTCACACAAAGTACACACCTGTGTGTGTGTGTGTGTGTGTAAGGTTGCATGGGGCTAGGATAGTGACAACGAGAAGACTAGAGGAGTATTAGAACAAAGGTGATAAGTAGAGATGGGGATTTGTGTAAGCATCTTTGGGCCTCTTATAGAAATGACATGCCCTGTTGCCACTGCATTAAGCCCTATTATCTATCTTCCTTGGTGTACTGCAAAGCCTTTCTACTTATTTCCCTGACTTCATGCTATTTCCATCCAGTCCATCTACCACACTGCTGCTAATGTGTTCCTTCCAACACACATGGGATTCCTGAGCTCCTGGACGCCAAGGGTAATATTCATGCTCATTCACATGACATTGAAGCAGCCATGCATCTTGTTAAAATTGCAGAATACTTTGATACCAGCTGCTCCTCTGAGTCCCTTCAAGACCCCTTCTGCTGCCCCTGTTCCCCACTTCTAGACCTTTTTTGATCTCCTCAGGACCCAGAAACTAAAGCAATAGTGCCCAGCACAGCAGGGAACCTGGAGGACACTATTCCATGGGTTGACCTGCATCCATTCTGCTTGGTCAGTGCTCCTGCAGTTTGGGTTTTATAGATATTTTGAGGATTAGCTCTGCATTCATTGTTCATCTCATCCCAGATCACCACTCTGGTCTCATCTTTAACAAGTTCTCCCTACAGATGTCAAGAACACTGAAATTCTCATATTTCATGTCTGAATTTATACACCTGTCTCTCTCACTATACTGGAAACTCCTTGAGAGCAGGTACTGTGGCTCCCTTATCAATGTAGTCCCAAAGCCCAGCTCAGGACCATATAAGTTCACATATAAGTGAACAAAAATCTCAATGTTTGTTTCTTAACACAGAGAATACTAGTAGATGGGACCATTCTGTTTGTAATCTAATAAACTATTCTAGGGTCCAGACCTGAAGCTGGTTCAAGACACTTTTCTGGTCTTCATACATACCCCATGAATGCCAGTCACATTTCTAGTATCCTTAATAAAGAGAGAAAGTACTATTTCCATTATATTACTGGGGAGATAGAAATATTTCAAGAGTGTGTCTCAACCACACAATGAATGCTTAATAGAACAGAGACATAAAGTCATGTCTCTGGAACTTTTCCTTACCCACAGTGCTATAAAACCCTTTGGGATTTGGGAGTGAAAACTGTTGCCCTAATGTGAGTAATTGTAGACAGCTGACTTCTGGGGAGATGTTGGCTTAGTGTCTCTCTAAGGGGACATGAGAACTATCTATCTGTTGGAAGTAATGTAGATGTTCTTGCCCCTTCTTCTCCAGCACTGCCGGGAGAGACACTGGCTTGTGGAGCTGGGGTGGGGAATATATGTTACATCTCTCTAGATTCGGTTGCCAGCTTCTGCCTCATAACTGGTGGTCCCTTGAGCAACAAGCTAACTTTTGTTTCAGGAACCTCTCTGACAACCTTTCCATCTTTCCTATCCCCATGAGAAGAGTCAACGATAGCCAGCCAAGTTGTGAGTTCTGTCAAGAAGGCCAGACTGGAAGAATGGCTAAGCTCTGGCTTCAAAGAACTCAGTCTTCCTTGGGAAGCAGGCCTCATACATCAGGCATGACTTAGGCTGCAAGTAAATGAAAGTCTGACTCTAAATGGAAATTGTCTCACATGAAAGGCAGTCCAGGCAGAGGTTGGTAGATTCAGCTGCTCATAACTGTCAGCAGATACCAGGACAAATAGTTACCTTGTTCTCATCTAGCAGGAGGGAGAAGAATCTAATAACTAGTAAGTCCAGGAAACCACATTGGTGTCAAATATGCCCAGTTCTGTCTCTATAGATAATAGAGAAACATGAGCACTGAAGAACAATAGGGTAGATTCATAGAACCCACTGAGTTCTTAATAACAGTGTGGCCTTATACAACTCAATTAACTGCTTTGAGCCAGTTCCCTCATGTGTCAAATGACAATCGTTATAGTATCTGACTTGTTTCCTAACAGGCTTGCAGTGGGGATCATATGACTCGATGAGAAAGCATTTGGTAAGCCGTATAAAGTACCATATACCCTTGAGACCTTTTAAAATTACTATCATCCTGATGATGATAGTAGATGTACATGGAACACCTACTGTATGCAAGGCACTTAGATTACAAGGTTAAAATCAAACCTAGTTAATGACCTCAAGTTCCTCCGCTTACATATGGGTGGGAATACAAACTGGGGCAGGCACTCTGGAAAACAGTATGAAGGTTCCTCAAAAAGTTAAAAACAGAACTACCCTATGATCCAGCAAGCGTACTATTGACATTTACACCCAAAATACAAAAACACCAAACCAAAGGGATGCATAC
This sequence comes from Meles meles, assembly GCF_922984935.1. NCBI lineage: Eukaryota > Metazoa > Chordata > Mammalia > Carnivora > Mustelidae > Meles > Meles meles. Next base: position 44,542,925 of record NC_060087.1, on the reverse strand, counting down.
ATACCCCTGTGTTTATAGTAGCGTTATTTACAACAGCCAACATATGGAAGCAGCTCAAGTATCCATTGATGGATGAATGGATAAGGAAGATTGATATTATATATCTATATATAATATTGATAGAATATATATCTAGATATATTCTAGATATTCTAGATAGAATATATCTATTCTATCTATCTAGAATATATCTAGATATATTCTATCGATATGATATATATATTCTATCTATCTAGAATATATCTAGATATATTCTATCAATATTATATATAGATATATAATATCAATATAATATCAATCTTCCTTATTAATATATATCTATATATCTATCCTATCTATATCTATATCTATTCCTTCCTTCCTAATATATATCTATCTATATCTATATCTATCTCTCTCTATATATATATATAAGAATATTACTCAGTCATTAAAAAGAATGAAATCTTTCCATTTGGAATGATGTAGATGGAGCCGGAGAGTAAAATGCTAAGTGAAATAAGTCAGTCAAAGAAATACAAATACCATATGATTTCACTCATACATAGAATTTAAGAAACAAAACAAATGAACAAAGGGAGGGGGGAAAGAGAGGGACAAACCAAGAAATGGACTCTTAACTATAGAGAACACATTCATGGTTACCAGAGGGGAGGTGGGTGAGGGGGATGGGTGAGCTAGGTGATGGGGATTGAGGAAGGCACTTGTGATAAGCACTCAGTGATGTATGGAATTGTTGGATCACTGTCTTGTACACCTAAAACTAATATAACACTGTAAACTAACTGGAATTAAAATTTAAAAATAACCTCAAGTTCCACTAAACAGTTCAACAAACATCTAGTATGCACCCATAAGTGCTAGAGATACAGATATGAGAAAAGACCTAGTCTCTGCCCTCAGGGAGCCACCAGGAGAGCAGGAGACAGGCCTGTGAACACACAGCTTCAATACAATGTGGTAAGTGCATGGAACAGTAGAGGTGTGTACAGAGTACTTTGGGAGTACACAGGAGTTACTGACCTATCCAGGCTATATTAGGAAGGGACGGGGTAGTATCAGGAACTTATAAAGCAATAAGAAGATAAGAAGTGTACCATATGCCATAGATACATGGATAGCAGGACCTCCAAACAACCTTCTCACCTTGTACTTTAGAAAAAAATGATGGAGTAGAGTCTGTAAAAAACAATGAGTAAACAATGGGGTGATGAATTCTTTTCTCCTTCCTCTCCATATGTTGTGGTTAACCCACACACACTCCCCAGAGCTTCCAGTCCACATCTACAGTCTGAAATCTGAGCATCTCCATGCATAATTAGGTCTCAAATGGTCCCTGAACATTGACCCTCACTAGCAGAACAGTATCTTCTAGGGCCTTCATGATCTTCCTTAGCACATCCTCTGGCAACTGCAGAAGACTAAGCTCCTGATAACTGGTTGGGCATGTTTATCACTTTTGCAGAAAAGATTACTTAGGACCATGGGGCACCTGGCTGGCTCAGTGGGTTAAGCCTCTGCCTTCAGGTCAGGTCATGATTTCAGGGTCCTGAGATTGAGCCCCCACATCAGGCCCCTTGCTCAGTGGGGAGCCTGCTTCCCCCTCTCTCTCTGCCTGCCTCTCTGCCTACTTGTGATCTCTTGTCTGTCAAATAAATAAATAAAATCTTTTTTTAAAAAAAGATTACTTAGGACCATGGAGTTTCACATATCCTACAATTAAAAATTACAGCCCCCCCATCATACCCTGCCATCTGAACATACTTTAAAACTATATTTATAAAGGGTTTGTGTGCATTTTTAAAACAACAAAATATACTTCAAATATAAAGCAACCTTGTAGTTTCTTCAAGTGCTGTTTTCATTGACCTCATCAGTTCCCTGAACCATGTAATCCCTGCTGGTGGCGCTGTGATGATGGGGTACATCATGTCTGTAGGATCTGACCCTTGAACCAAACCTCAGGGTTAGATGTTGAGTCCCAGTGACAGTGCTTTGCCCAAAGTCATACTGTTACTACGTGGTATAACTAGAATTTGAACTAGTGCCTAGCACACAGTAGAGTCACAGCTCATGTATATTGTGAACTGCTGCACTTTTGGTGCATAGTTTTCTGGGCTGTGAAGAGCACTGCTGTTCAGCAGACTCATAAAGCACCCTCCTGGACAGCTTCTCAGGCCCAAATTTCTGCTCTTTGGCAGACTCTGGGCTTTATTACCTCCAGAGGTATCCAACCACCTGCCTGTTCTCAGGTTGCATCCCCGGGTCCAAAGTTTGACAGTGTTTTCCTGGGGGACGCAGCCATCCTCCCTGTTGCCCCAAACCAGCTAGGGGACTTAAAAAGGCCAGAGGCAACCACTTGCATGGCCCTGGCCTTGAAAAATGGAATGTTTCCCCTCTTGCATACCAATTAGTGAATGATGTGATCTGCATTAATTGGAAGAGTGCTGAGAGAATCCTCCCAGAGAATAAATGGAAACCAACAAGGGGTGTGCATATTCTCCAAAATGGTAGGGCTCCTTTTCTTTTGGGACTCATCCAGGAACTGCAAAAGATGCCAGAGCTGTGGGAGATGATGAGCAAGTGAGCTAACTATCAGGCATTTTGACCACAGGTTCAAATGGGTGTGGCAGAACTACCTTAGACCACATTCCAACTTCACTATTTTTTTCTTAAATTTTGCTTTATACTCCCTTCAAAAGAAAAAGTTGCTTTCCAGCTTTTTTGTTTATTTGTTTGCAAAAGGGAGTTTACAAACCAAAACATGGTTGAATGTCAGGCAAATCAGTTAAAAATATTTGAGTCCTAAACAAACACCATAATCTAAGGTCTTGGTCCAAGCTGCAAATAATTTCCAAGAAAAAAAGTGCTCAGCAATTAAGCTGAAGTTACCATGAAAGGATTTCCAAGGGAGTGAGGAATAAGACACACTTCATTGAGAGCTCCCTCCTCAATATAGCTCTCATTAAGAGCTCAGCAATTTAAAGGTAATTCCAACAATTCAGCACTCTGAAGAAGGTATTATTATTCTCCCCATTTAACAGATAAGGAAGCAAGTTTCAGAGTGGTGGAGTGACATGTCCAAGGTTAATACCACTAAATGGCAGAGTCAGGATTTGAACTAGTACCTAGCACATAAGAGTCTCAGTTCGTGTATATTGTCTATGGAATGAATAAATTAATGAGAGATATTTCAGACAGTTAAATCTAGTAGCATTTTTCTTTTCTGTTTGTCTTTCTGATATTTTGTAACAAAAGTTTTCAAACATACAGGAACATTTAAAGAATTTTACATTAAACACTCATATACCCAGCGTTTAGATGCTACTATTAACATTTTACTATATTTGCTTTATCACATTATCTATTCCTTTACTGATTCCCTCTCTCTATCCATAAATCCCTATTGTTTTCTGTTATATTTCAAAGCAAACTGACATCAATACAGGTCCCTATAAATATCCCAGCATGCATACCACTACTGTGTTTTATGATTCTTTCCTTTTGAGGTAAAATGTACATACAACGAATTTTACAGATCTTCAGTGTATTTCTTAGGGTGAATTCTGACACACCCCACACCAGCATATCCAAAACCCTTATCAATATATAGAACATGACCATCAACCCAGAAATTTCTCTCATGTATGTTGTTCTTAAACGTTGTGCCACTTCCCTAATTTAACCAGCAGCTCTTTTGGCAGCTAGATGTCAATGATTCTAACTGGGAAGCTGTGTTGAGATAGCTTTTCCTTCATAGACTGATGCTCTGGGGAGGGTGGGGGGAGAACCAGGTAGCACTTAACAAGATCTGGTCCTTAGGGCTCTTCACTTTGATAAATTTCACCTGGAAGCATTTCTTCTCCTTTCAAGCAAACATTTGTGAAGGGTTGACTGTTGATTACAACAATTAACTTTATCAGTTTAAACTGAGGTGAAACCATGAATTTGTTTTATTTTATTGTAATTTAATATCAGTAAATGAATAGATGCTAGCATTAATGGCTACTCTTTTCAGCAGGGACTCTTTCATCTATGTTTGCCTAAAAATAAAAATATTGCTGCTAAACATAAAATGTTTCCAGCTTGGTCCTCAAAGTGAGCTCCAGTCAGTTCATTGAAACCCAGATTGGGGCTAAGAGCTAAAATATACATAGAACATTCAAAGGAGTGTGTGTGTGTGCTTGAGTAGGATATGGATAACCCAAAGGGCCTGTGGCCTATTTGAAAAAGCCATATTGGGGGGCGCCTGGGTGGCTCAGTGGGTTAAGCCTCTGCCTTCGGCTCAGGTCATGATCTCAGGGTCCTGGGATCGAGCCCCACATCGGGTTCTCTGCTCAGCGGGGAGCCTGCTTCCCTTCCTCTCTCTCTGCTTGCCTCTCTGCCTGCTTGTGATTTCTCTCTGTCAAATAAATAAATAAAATCTTAAAAAAAAAAGCCATATTGGACCAGATAAGCTATGTTACCCTCTGGAAACCCAGGTTTCGAGTAATTTGATATGTAGTAAGAATTTGGCTATTCCATGATTTGGGTAATGTGAGAGGCATTATAGGTTGAATTGGCAGAGATACTGATGGGCCTACCAAAAATGCCTGAGGCCTTGGTCCTTTGGTTAATGGTACCGCTGCTGGTTCGCAGTGTTAGCATTGCCACTTGGACTTCTTATCTAGGGATTTTCACAATTTAAAGTTTATCACAGGGCGCCTGGGTGACTCAGTCATTTAAATGTCTGTCTTCGGCTCAGGTCATGATCCCAGGGTCCTGAGATGGAGCCCCACATCGGTCTCCCTGCTCAGCATGGAGTCAGTCTGCTTCTTCCTCTCCTCCCCATTTATGCTCTCTCTTACTATCTCTGTCTTTCTCTCTCTCTCTCTCTCTCTCAAATAAATAAATAAGTAAATATTTTTTAAAAATAAGATTTATCACAACCACCCCAGTGGATTAAAATACAGATCGCTGGGGCACACCCCCAGAGTTTGTGACTCATTAGACCTAGAGTGGGTCCTGGAAATTTGCATTTCTAACAAGCTCCCTGGAGATGTTGCTGGTTTAGGGACCACACTTTTGAGAACCACTGCTTGAACAAATGAACAAATGAATGAATGAATAGGATCCCTTGCCCAAGACCACATTGCTTCCCCTCTATAACCTTATGGCATTATTTATAGTTGAGTGAGTGAGAATAGTTACCCCCTGTGTAACATGTGCCTGTTGCTGCTAAGTGTTAGAGTTGGGGAATACTAGGGAGGGTAAATACACTACCTTTTTCTCCAGCCTGCACAGCAAGAATTTGTGCTGGGTTTGTTATGACCCTGGTTTTCTCATAGTTCTAACTGATCTTGCCACAGACAAGGAAAGAACCCAGGCCCCAAACCACATGACACAGTTTTAATTAACTCCCTCCTGTGTCAGGACCCTTAGAAAGAGATAATATGTAGCTATGGAGACCATACGTCCCATATTTCCTGGGACAGCTCTAATTTCACATATTCTGTCCTCTTGTCCCCATAAATAGAATTGTCAGACCATGTCCTGCATTTGGATTCAGAAAATATTGTTCCCATATGCATGGCCCTAGGGAGCCAAACACAAGTCTTCACTTTCTTTCTTGAGATTATGGGGACCAGGGCAAAAGCTTGGCTCTTGGAGAGCACTAGAGAGTTGGGGTAAATCTAAACATTTGAGATGAGCAACAAGCTGCCTGTTCCTTTTCTCCTTTTTTTTTTCTAAAGCCTTAGTGATGCCAGCTATAGCTCCTTGAACATTACAAATACGAGAGTCTGAGTGATGGGAAGGACTGAATTGGACCTCTGGCTGCCTTTCTTTCTTCCTCCCCCTCCCTACCCCCACTCTCATGCTCTGGAAGGACCACACAGAAATAGTCCAGACAGAAGAGCCACTCCAAAGAAGGAAATTCCACAACCATTACTGACCAGCCACTCAGTCTTGTATTTACCTACCTTCTCTGGCAGGAAGTTCTTCCTTCTTGCTAACATCAGTCTCTCACATTGCAATTTCAGTTTCTTTCCCTCTTGCTCTGCTTTCAATCAAAATTAAGAACAGCTGGTCCTTACCCTCTATGTTCTTTATGTGCATAAAAGTCCTATTAAACCATCCTTCCTGGGCCCAGGTTTAACCATCCTTGGAGCTCCTTTTTCCTTCCTGCGTGTATCTGACTTGCCAACCATTTAATGATCTTTGCCATAGGGAAGCAACTTAGGCAGTTTGGGCCAACAGTGCAGCAAAGCCTAAAGCTTTATGACTTGTGCTAATGGACGTGCTAGATGTTTAGTAGAGACTATTTTTGAGCACACAATTGTGAACAATTTAAAGTGGACTGTACATGGAACCCATTTCCTCTCCTGGCTCCCCCAACAGGGCCTCCCCTTAGCAGCTGAAATGAGTTAGTGGCAATCAGTGCAGAGCAGGAATCCTGTGGTTTCTGCCCTTCCCTCCTGCTGGTTCTATGGCAGCTAGTCTCTTTAAAATGAGCTTTCTTCTTAGTAAGGCTGGTAAATATGACTTTAGAATCAGCTGGACACAGAGGCTAGGAATCACCTTAGCTGAAAAGCAGGAGGTGCCAGGGCTGAAGCTCCTGGTGAAATTTAGAGGGCGGGGTACAGGGGTGACCAGGGATCCATGAGAGGAACTGGACCCAGAATGTTTGCCATCTACAGGATGATTGCACCTTGGAGTTGTACATGCCAGTTTTGCAAGTTTGCCGAGGACTTGTCTGACTTTTGTTTGTGCACTTGGCCTTTGTCCACTGTACCAACTCTGTGAAAGGGATGCCAGCTATCTGTGGCAGAATCCCAGGCTTGGCGCCATTTGGGTTCCTAAAGACAGGAGGTCACTTGCCATGCGATGGGATTCTCTTCGTTAGGTGGGTTACCTGCCTTTGGTGGGATGTATTCCTGAACCGTTTGCATGGCGTGGGAGAGCTGCTATCTTACGTCATGCAGCTGGGTGGGTCTAAGAGCCAGTCCAATCGGGGTGAAATAGATCTAGCTAATGGCACTGCAGAGGAAAGGGATAGGGCCAACTCCTATTTGTCTTGTCCTCATCTTCTTACTGTTGGCTCCTCCTTTTTAATCAAACCGTAAAAGCTCTTCACAAAGTCTAGCCAGGCAGCTTGTCTCAGCAAAGCTACAGGAGCAGTTAATGTACCCAGCCATAAAGAAGGAAGAGAAAGTGACAGAGAAGAAGAAAAAAAAAAGTTGGCATTTGTGTGAGGATGTCATTGAAGGCTTCATCACAGATACACTCAAGACATGGACAGGAACAGAAATTGGGGTGGGGGCTGGGAAAGCAGTTTGATTGAAGCATTAGCTGCCTTGGTACTGAGCCAAGGCAAATTGCCAGAGAACCATTAAACTCTGTGTAATTCCATACAATTCACAGCAGCCACACGTAATCTGAATCAAACCTGACAAAACTTCCCTATCACTTATTGTCCATTAGTGCCAAATGCATACTCTACATTTACGTACACTTTTTTCATCATATCATGGTGGCCGTATTTTCCAAGCCCCAAATCTGAAAACATGCCTTGACAAAGAGTTTTTTCTTTCCTGACTTGTGAATTTGTTTATATGAAAAGCCTTGCAAAGGGATAAACACTGAACTACGCTGAACAAATGGCCTTTAAGGAATATAGTCACATGAAGTAGGGTTAGGGCAAACTCTCATTCAGATGCTGTTGAGCGCCCCCACACCCCCTGCTGCCATACACCTTTTTAGGGGTCTGAGGGAATTGGTTAAGCACTAAATCAAATTAGAATCTGGTTTAAACCCATCGTCTGGATTTGCTCTTAAAATTTTTGGGAATGATGGACTGAAAGGGCCTGTTGTAATGTCTGTACACAGGAAGGTGGAGTAGATGTTACTTTGAATTCCCAGATGCTGGGAGCAGTTAAATCTCCCAGTGTTCATGGTCTGTTTGTGAGGGCTTGTGTGTGTGTTTTAAATTAACGTGTCCTGCTGAGAATGTTAAAAGGAAGGAGAATCATATATGGATGGATACAACGTATTGTTACCATGCACTTAAGTTTACTTAAAAGCTTCATTCCTCCCACTGCATTAAGAGTCTAACAATCACCTCTGGGCATTCACCACAAACAGGAGATAGTTAGCACAAAGCAGAATTAATTTGGAATATTCTGAGCCAACAATAATAATGCTTTTTAAAAAGCTTGGAGACTTGGGGTGCCTGAGTGGCTCAGTTGATTAAGCGTCAGACTTTCGATTTCGGCTCAGGTCGTGATCTCATGGTCGTGAGATCAAGCCCTGTGTCAGGCTCTGTGCTAGGTGTGGATTTTGCTTAAGATTCTCTCGGGGTGCCTCGGTGGCTCAGTGGGTTAAGCCTCTGCCTTCAGCTCAGGTCATGATCTCAGGGTCCTGGGATCGAGCCCCGCATCGGTGTCTCTGCTTAGTGGGGAGCCTGCTTCCCCCTCTCTCTCTGCCTGCCTCTCTGCCTACTTGTTACCTCTCTCTGTCAAATAAATAAATAAAATCTTTAAAAAAAAAAATTCTCTCTCTCCCTCTCCCTCTCCTCCCACCCAGCTCGCTTGTACTCTCATGCACGCGCTCTCTATCTCTCTCTCTCAATCTCTCTCTTAAAAAAAAAGTGCCTCTTTAACCAGAACTCTGCATTGCTACTTAAGGTTCATAAGTAGCAGTATACCCATGGAAAACAAAAATGTTTTGTCACATCCACACAGAAGAAAGTATCTTAAACCTAATACATTTTTTATCTTGGGCGAGTCACATACCATCCATGAACCAAAGCTGTATGATCAGTGAAGTGAAAATGTTCCTTGTCCAGCATCCAGCAAATGAGTAGGATGATAGCCTAAAAGTCTTTTAATTCTCCTTTTAACAAATATTTCTTGAACAACTACTATGTGTTCAATACAGACATTTGTTTTCTAAGGTATCAGCAACAGAGCTATAAAAAGATATGGTGAGTGCTGTGAAGTGTGTAAGCCTGTTGATTCACAGACCTGTACCCCTGGGGCAAATAATACATTATATGTTAATAAAAATAATTTTAAAAGAAGAGTATTTTAAAAAGATAGTGTGATTGTCTTTACTACTATAATGTAAGCATCCTGACACAAAGTAAATATATACAGAAACAAATGTGATAATACAAAATGATAACTTTGATGAAGAAAATAAAATAATGTGGTGGAGAATGATGGGGATCAGGGTTGGGGAAAGAGAGGAGTCTACTTTATCTCAGGGAAAGTGTCTCTGAGAAGGTAGCATTTGAGCGGACACTTGCATGATGAAAGGAGCTACATAAGGACCTAGACAAAAAATGTTCTCAGCAGAGAGAACAGCAAGGGCAAAAGTCCTAGATGAGGATGGGTTTGACCTCTCTGAAGAACAGAAAGTTCAGTATGACTGCAGTGTGTAGGAAATGAGGCCAAAAAGACAGACATGGCCAAATTGTGTAGTGCTTCTAATCTTCTGCTATTTACGTTGTAAGAATCATTCCTTGGTCTCCTTGCCTGATTTAATTAGTGAACATAAGTGCCAGATGTTAATGATAGGGGTGCTTGAGGTTTGCCCATAAGAAACCCAGGAAGAGGCACTGATGGGGGGTGGAGGAGAGGCTAAGACAGACAAAACAAGCTCAGATGCCTGGGGGAGAAAGAAGTGTAGATGGAAGAGAGTGTGTACACAGGAGAGGCAGTTAGGGAGAGAGGCAGGAAGTCTGGAGGGAGGAGGGAAGGCACCAGAATGACCTTGGCTATGAGGAAAGTTCTCAGTGCCAAGGTTTGTGGAGTCTGCTGTCAGAAGGTGTCAACCATTACAGGAGAAGGTGCAGGGCTCTATCCTTGTGTTTAAGATTAGGAAGTGGGAATGAGCAGGGACAGGAGCCAAAGATCTGCCAGAGAGGAGGGGGTGGGGGGTTGGGCAAAAAGGGTGAAGGGGAATGGGAGGTATAGTCTTTTAGCTATGGAATGAATAAGTGACAGGAATAAAAGGCACAGCATAGGGAACATAGTGCTATTTTAATAGCATTGTATGGTGACAGATGGTAGCTACATTGTGAGCACAGCACACCATACAGAGTTGTCAAATACACCATGTTGTACACCCAAAACTAATGTAACAGTGGATGTCAGATGTACTCAAATAATAATTTAAAACTCAGGTTCTTTCTTTTCATCCAGACTCAACCTGAAAAGCAAGCCTGCTACCAGAAGAAAGGCTTCTATACCGCTCTACCCTTATTGATTTCCCAGATCTTGAACCCAAATACCCACCATTTCCTGCTTCATTTGCTTCTCCAACTAATCCTGCCGTGGCAAAGGGAAACACACTCTGATGGGAAAGTCTCTACCCAACACGAACACACAAGCAATTGAATGTATTTTCTCTCCCTTTTTTTTTTTTTTCCAACAGTGGAAACATGATTTCGCTCTGTGTTATTTGACACATCTTGCTGAGCGGCAAAGAGATAGGTATGTGTCACTTCTCAGTCACCATGTGAACAGGACAGTAGCTTGGAACAGAACAGTGTGATGACTTATTTGTTCCCAGATTTGCAGCACTATGTGAAAGCAGCAGCAAGTGTGCCAGTTTAATTTAAAATTGGAACTGTCCTAGGGTCAGTAAAGCATATTATTGCTATTGCCTTTGCAACATACATATATACCTTGGTAGATTCTTTCTGTGGGAATAGGTTGCTTTAATAGCAGTTATGCAGAAGCATGGGAGGAAATTAAATGCCCCCTTTCCCCCTTCTTCATCTAACACTGTTCAGAGGGCTAAGCAAAGACCAAAGATTAAAATCACTGCTGGAGAAAGGAGGCCTGGGCAGAGGCAAACAATGTCTGGGAGCAGAATGCAGGGGCAGTGAAAAATAGAAAGCAAGTTCCTTTTCCCTTTATCCACATCTGGTAGAGGGCACGCGGGTAAGCTGGACAAGGGGTTTCCAGACAGTAGAGCAGGCTGAGTATTTTCCAGAGGCAGCCTTTTGTCCCATTCCTGAAGGGTGTTAGTCCTTTGGTCTTTTTCCAGTCAGAAATGACTAATGTTGGATATGTGCACTCTTTAGAAACTGTCTTTGGCTTTTTGCATAATGGGTTATAAATAAATGGCTTCAGGGAACCAGCAATGAGTTATTGAGTGAACCTGGCTTTGGGATGGTTCAGATTCGGAATAGTTAATCATATCCTCTTGGGCTGAAAGGCTGTATCTAACTTATTCATTTCCAGCTGTAAAGTGAAAAAGATGCTTTGGATCAGCTTGAATAGTTTTAACATCAACAGTGGTTGATGCTGGAGAAATAAAGATTATGTTAATCCAAGTAGAATTATTTCCATCTCTCTCTAGTAATCTGGTGGAGTTAAATGCCCATTTTTCTCTTAATTGGGGCATTTCTTACATGCATTCATGCACAGTTCATAAATGCCAATAAGGTCATATATCCTATTTCCAGCAGTTTTATATTAGGTGGTATGAAAAAGACTCTTGGTCTTTCCAGCCATGTAAGCTCACACACTAGATTTGCATGCCATGCTGTCTTAATGCTGGGGGGCATCCTATGAGCTTTCTGGTTTGTCTTAGACTGTTTTAACCCTATACAAGGAAGCTTATATCATGGTTGTATACAGCAAATCCCATCACTGGCAACTGCTTCCAGAAGTCAGGAACAAAATCTTTAAGGTACTACCATACCCTTTCCTCTACTTTCTTGCACCCAGTCCTCCCTAAACTCTCAACTACACCAGCTTTGCAAGGTTCTTTGCTCACTTGTGCCACTGGAATTCATAGTTTAGTAGACAGCCAAGAAGCATAGGCAATCCAATAGGAGGCAGTAATGATTGATGCCAGAAGAAGAAATACCTGGTGTGGCCGTGGCCTGATCAGAAGTTCTGCTTCTCAGAGTGGGTATTAGGAACTCTGAGGAGCACAAGCAAGAGGCATATCAGAGATACACAGGCAGAGCAGAAGTAAATGGCTCAAAGATTAGATAAGATATGGATTCCTTTTTTATGATATGTCAAGATAGAAATTAGTTGGTGATTTAAAAAAAAAAACTCTTCACCTCAACCAGTTGGCAGATAAAAAGAGTGAAATCTTTGTCTTCATTTTCATTTCCTACCAAAATCATTCACTTGATGAACAGTGTCTCAAAGCAGAGAGGAACGATGGGGACATTCATAAATTATAGCCCTACTGTGAAGGATTACCCTTTGAAGTGAAATGCTCTGCTTTGATTAAAGCTATGAGTATGTGAAAACAGTGCCTGGTTGTTTGTCTGTACCTCAGAAATATAATCTGTAATCTAGTGGTTCTTATCTTTGAAAGTCTTATGTTAAGGACTAACATACACACGTGCACACACACACATACACACACACACATGCAGTAAAATGCACAAATCTCAATGAATTTTTAGATACGTGTAGTTTCAGGTAATCAGCACTGAGATCAATATGTAAAACATTTCCAGCACCGCTGACAATAACACTCATGTGCCTTCACATTTAGTACACCCACTCCAGAGAGCACCAATATGTTGAGTTTTATTGACATAGATTAGCTTTATCTGTTCTCGACCTACATGTAAAATGGAATCACACAGTATGTACTATAGTCTTCTCTCTTTCACCCAGCATAATAGTTTTAAGATTCATCCAATCTCCTGCATATATGAATACTTCGTTCTTCTTAATTGCTGTGTAGTGTGCCATTCTGTATATGTGTGGGTTTTTTTAAGTTTTTATTTTCATTCCAGTTAATTAACATACAGTGTTATATTAGTTTCAGGTGTACAATATAGTGATTCAACAGTCCCATACATCACCTTGGGTTCATCAATACAGGTGTGTCCTTAATCCCCACCACCTACTTCACCCATCACCTCACCCTACTCTCCTCAGGTAACATCAGTTTATTTTCTATAATTAAGAGTCTGTTTCTTGACTTGTCTCTCTATCACTTCTGTTTTTCCCTTTTCTCATTTGTTTTGTTTCTTAAATTCCACGTATGAGTGAAATCACATGGCATTTGTCTTTGACTGATTTACTTCATGTAGCATTATACTCTCTAGCTCCAACCATGTCATTGCAAGTGGCAAGATTTCATTCTTGTTCATGGCTGAGTAATATATATATATATATATCTCACATCTTCTTTATCCATTCATCCATCAATGGACACAGGAGCTACCTCCATTTCTTGGCTATTATTAATAATATGGCTGTAAATGTAGGAGTGCACATATCCCTCTGAATTAGAGTTCTTGTAGTCTTTGGGTAAATGCCCAGTAGTGCAATTGCTGAAGCATAAGGTAGTTCTAATTTTAATGTTTTCAGGAAACTACACACTGCTTTCCAGAGTGGCTGCACCAGTTTGCATTCCAACCAACAATGCATGAATATTCTTTTCTCGCCACATCCTTGCCAACACCCGTTGTTTCTTGCATTATTGATTTTAGCTATTATGACATGTGTAAAGTGATATCTCATTGTAGTTTTGATTTCTATTTCCCTTATGATAAGTGACAAAGAACAACTTTACATGTTTCTGTTAGTCATATGTATGTCTTCTTTGGAAAAATGTCTGTTCATTTCTTCTGCCTATTTTACAATTGGATTATTTGTTTTTTGGGTGTCGAGTTTCATAAGTACTTTGTATATGTTGGATACTAACCCTTTATCATATATGTCATTTGCAAATATCTGCTCCCATTCTCTAGGTTGTCTTTTAGTTTTGTTGATTGTTTCCTTCACTGTGAAGAAGCTTTTTATATTGATGAGTCCCAATAATTTATTTTTGCTTTTGTTTCCCTTGCCTCAGGAGACCTATCTAAAAAGAAGTTGCTGGGGCCGATGTGAAAGAAGTTACTGCCTCTGTTCTCCTTTAGGATTTTTATGTTTTCAGGTCTCACATGAAGGTCTTTAATTAATTTTGAATTTATTTTTGTGGATGGTGTAAGAAAAGGGTTCAGTTTCATTCTTTTGCATGTTGCTGTCCAGTTTTCCTAAGACCATTTGTGGAAAAGACTGTTTTTCCTACTGGATATTATTTCCTGCTTTGTTGGAGATTAATTGGCCATGTAGTTGTGGGTTCTTTTCTGGGCTCTCTATTTTGTTCCATTGATCTATGTGTCTGTTTTTGTGCCAATACCACACTGTTTTGATTAATACAGCTTTGTAATGTAACTTGGAGTCTGGAATTGTGATGCCTCCAAGTTTGCTTTTCTTTTTCAAGGTTTTTTGACTTTTCAGGTTCTTTGTGGTTCCACACAAATTTTAAGATTGTTTGTTCTAGTTCCATGAAAAATGCTGATAGTATTTTGATTGGGATTACATTTAATGTGTAGATTGCTTTCAGTAGTATAGACATCTGAACAATATTTGTTTTTCCAGTTCGTGAACATGGAATGTCTTTCCATTTCTTTGTGTCTTCTTCAATTTCTTTCATTAGTGTTTTATAGTTTTCAGAGTTTCACTTCTTTGGTTAGGTTTATTCCTAGGTGTCTTATTATTTTTAGCACAGTTGTCAATGGGATTGCTTTCTTAATTTGTCTATCTACTTATTTACTAGTAGTGTTTAGAAATACAACAGATTTCTATATATTCATTTTATATCCTGTTACTTTACTGAATTAATTTATCAGTTCTAGCAGTTTTTTGGTGGAATCTTTTGGGGTTTCTATAATTTTACCAATTTGGATTCCTTTTATTTCTTTTTGTGGTCTGATTGCTGTGGCTAGGACTTCCAGAACTATGTTGAATAAAAGTAGTTAGAGTGGACATCCTTGCCTTATTCCTGACATTAAGGGAAAAGCTCTCAGTATTTCCCCATTGAGGATAATGTTAGCTGTGGGGTTTTCATATATGACCTTTATTATATTGAGATATGTTCCCTCTAAACCTACTTTTTTGAGGGTTTTTATCATGAATGGATGTTGTACTTCATCAAATGCTTTTTCTATATCTATTGAAATAATTATATGGAGTCTTCATCCTTTCTCTTTTTAGTGTGATTTATCATGTTGAGCGATTTGTGAATATTGAACCACACTTGCAACCGAGAAACAAAACCCACTTGATTTTGATGAGTGATTTTTGTAGTATATTATTTAATTTGGTTTGCTATTATTTTATTGGGATTTTTTGCATCTGTATTTATCAGGGATATTGACCTGTAGTTTTCTTTGGTAGTGGTGTCTTTATCTAGTGTTGGTAGCAGGGTACTGCTTGATCTCATAGAATGAATTTGGAAGTTTACCTTTCCTTTTCTATTTTTCGGAATAGTTTGAGAAGAATAGGTATTAAGTCTTCTTTAAATGTTTGGTAATATTTACCATCTGGTCCAGGATTTCTGTTTTTTGGGAGATTTTTGATTACTGATTTAATTTCTTTGCTGGTTATCAGTCTGTTCAAATTTTCTATTTCTTCCTGATTCATTTTGGTAGTTTATATGTTTCTTGGTACTTATAAATTTTCTCTAGGTTGTCCAATTTGTTGGCATACGTTTATCATAACATTCTCTTATGATTAACTATATTTCCATGGTGTTGGTTGTTATTTCTCCTTTCTCATTTGTGATTTTATCTATCTGAGTCTTTCTCTTTATTTCTTGGTAAGTCTGGACAAGGGTTTATCAATTTTTTTCAAAGAATCAGCCCCTGGCTTCATTGATCTGCTCTATTGAGGTTCTTTTAGATTCTGTACCATTTATTGCTGCTCTAATCTTTGCTATTTCCTACATTCTGCTGGTTTTAGGTTTTGTTTGTTGTTCTTTTTCTAGATCTTTAAGTGTAAGTTTAGGTTATTGTATGAGATTTTTCTTGCTTCTTGAGATAATCCTGTATTGCTGTAAACTTCCATTTTAGAACTGCTTTTGCTTTATCCCAGAGGTTTTAGACTGTGTGTTTTCATTTTCATTATTTTCTATGTACTTTTTTATTTTTCTAATTTCCTGGTTGACCCAGTCATTGTTTTGTAGCATGTTATTCAACCTCCATGTATTTGTGGTCTTTCCAGATTTTTTTCTTGTGGTTGACTTCTAGTTTTATAGCATTGTGGTCAGAAAAGGTACATGGTATGACTTCAGTCTTCTTGAATTTGTTGAGGCTGAATTATGGGCTAATATGTGATCTTTTCTGGAGAATATTGCATGTACACTTAAAAAGAATGTGTATTCTGCTGCTTTAGGATGAACTGTTCTGAATATATCTGTTAAGTTCATCTGTTCCCATGTATCATTCAAAGCCTTGTTTTCTTGTTGATCCTCTGCTTAGATGATTTTGAAGGGAGTTTTCTGTGCCTCCTGGATCTGGATATCAGTTTCCTTCCCCACATTACAGAAGTTTTCAGCTATTATTTCTTCAAATAAATTTTCTGCTGCCTTCTCTTCTTCCCTTTCTTCTTTTTCTTCTTCTTCTTCTTCTTCTTCTTCTTCTTCTTCTTCTTCTTCTTCATCTTCTTCTCTTCTTCTCTTCTTCTTCTTCTTCTTTCTTCTTTCTTCTTTCTTCTTCTTCTTCTTTCTTCTTTCTTCTTCTTCTTCTTTTTCTTCTTTCTTCTTTCGTCGTCGTCCTCCTCCTCCTCCTCCTCCTCCTCCTCCTCCTCCTCCTCCTCCTCCTCCTCCTCCCCCCTCCTCCTCCTCCCCCTCCTCCTCCCTCTTCCTATAATATGGATGCTATTATGTTTGATAGAGTCATTGAGTTCCCTGAGTCTATTCTTATTTTGTATAGTTCTTTTTTTCTTACTTTTATTCAACTTGATTTCTTTCCCATTACTATATTCTAGGTCACTAATTCCTTCCTCTGCTTCTTCCATCTTGCTATTCATTCTATCAAGTCTGTTTCTCATTTTGTTTTTTGAGCCCTTTATCTCTGCTATATTATTCCTTATTTCTGTGTTAAGGGTTTCTCTCACATCTTCCACTCCCTTCTCAAGTGCACTGAGTATCCTTATGATTGTTGTTTTAAGGTCTCTATCAGACAGACATGTTAATTATATTTGTTTTGCGCAGATCTCTGGCTGTTGCCATTTTCTCTTCTTTCATTTGGGATAAATTTTTCTGTCTTCTCATTTTGTCTGCCTCTCTATGTCTCTTTCTCTGTGTTAAGAACATCAGCCCACTCTCCTGCTTTTGAAAGTGGTGACTTTATGAAGAAGAGTCCTGGAGTGCCATGCATTGCAGTGTCCCTTGTCCACCAGAACCTGGCACTTCAGGAGAATATCTTATGTATGTTGTTTACACCCTGCTCTTGTGTCTGAGTCACTTTTCATTTCAGTGCAATCTTTTGCACTAACTCTCTGCCTATTGTGGGCTTTGCTTGCTCTCCTTGGTGTTAGTGGGATCCAGGCAGGCCAGCTCTTGGTGGGGGGAGCATGCGGTCCAGGGCACTCGGGAGTGGGGCAGACTTGTTAGTAAAATTTGTGTTGGTCCTCTAGTCCTATGCCAGATCACCTGAAGTACTGTTGTGCCTGGAGGCTGAAGGTGGGTGCGATATGTGATGGTGACTGCGGGCACGTGACTGGGCATGGTGCAAGGGCTTGGCAGGGCATGCTGTGGCCACTGTATACCCAGCAGCTGGGTGTGGCATGTGCACAGCTTTTTAAAAAATTGCCACGAGCCCAGGCTACAAGTGTCTGTGCAGCCCTCCCTCCTACATCTGGCTCTGTGTTTAGGCTGGAGAGTGAAGGAAGAAAATCCCACCTGCCAACTTACCCATTTTCAACAAGTTCCCCAACATGCCCTAAAATCAAAAGAAAGAGATCTGTCTCCCATTTGCCCCCAACACTTTTGTAAACTGCTGTTTTTCTGTTGCATTTCCACATAGGCTGCTGTGTCTTTAGGTTGCCAACCCAGGTATCATTGGCCTCCTGGCTAGCCCAGTGCTGAGTCAGTTGACCATTAAAGCGCCAGGCTCCAAGTTCCCCTGGTTTTGCAAAATCACAGAATTCAGCCCCTCTGGTTTTTAAAGCCAAATGTTATGGGGATTAGTCTTCCCCATGTGAGCTCCCTGGTGCAGGTGCCCATTTCTCTCCTTCTTTCACACAGCTCCTTCCTTCCTGCAGACAGCCTCCTCTGCCTTTCTGACCTTCCTAATTTTTCAGACGCTGTGGAGTTTGTTCTGCTAGTCTTTAGCTCACTCTCCTGATTATTGACTTGGTTGCATATGATATCTTGTTGTAAATGTGAGATGAGATCAGCCTGGGGTCTTCCTACTCCACCATCTTCCCAGACTCTTGTAATCTGTTGTTTTGATGGACATTGGGGTTGTTCCTATTTTTTTTTTTTTTGCCTATAATGAAGAAAGCTAAAAATAAAAAAATAAGAATATAAATATAGAAACAATGTAAAAAATAAATCCAGAAAATATCCTATCACATCTTCTTGTGGACAACTACACTTCTTTCTCCTAAATATGGAATTTCTGGGTTTGACAGAGGCTATGCAGAGTTCTGCAGTAGCTGTACAATTTCATGCTCCCACCAGCAATGTAGAGTTCAAATGTTATCCTGCCAGTAACATGGTATTTTCAGTCTTTTTAGGTATTCTAGTGGATGTGTACTGATATTTTATTGTGATTTTAAATTCCATTTTTCTGATGAAAAATTATATTGCGCACCTTTTCATGTGTCTACTGGGCATTTGGCTATCTGTAGTGAAGTGCCTGTTCAAGTCTTTTGCTAATTGTTAACTGGTTGTGTTTTTCTTATTGATTTATAGTTCTTTTCATATTCTCGATACAATCCTTTGTCAGATATATGTATAATGAATATTTTTTTCCTAGTCTGTGACTTGCCTTTTCACTTCCAGTGACATTTGATGAATATAATATATTCTTTATTTCGATGAACTCCAATATAGCACTCTTTCCTTTATGGTTATTGCTTTTTTGCATTCTGTCCGAGAAATCTTTGACCACACAATGAGATACCACCTCACACTGGTCAGAATGGCTAAAATTAACAAGTTAGGAAATGACAGAAGTTGGCAAGGATACACAGAAAGGGGACACCTCTTACACCATTGGAGGGAATGCAAGCTGATATAGCCACTCTGGAAAACAGCGTGGAGGTTCCTCAAGAAGTTGAAAATAGAGCTACCCTATAACTCAACAATTGCACTACTAGGTATTTACCCCAAAGATAAAATGTAGTGATCTGAAGGGGCAACTTCACCCCAGTGTTTATAGCAGCAATGTCCACAATAGCCAAATAGCCAAACTATGGAAAGAGCCCAGATGTCCATTGACAGATGAATGGATAAAGAAGATGTGGCATATATATATATATGCCTTGTTCTATGTGGTAATATAGTGTGTGTGTGTGTGTGTGTGTGTATGTGTGTGTGTGTATAGACACATATATATAAAACGTGTGTGTCTATACACACACACACACATGCATGCACGCACAATGGAATACTACTCAGCCATCAAAAACTGAAATCTTGCCATTTGCAGCAATGTGGTTGGAACTGGAGGGTATTATGCTATGTGAAATAAGTCACTCACAAAAAGACAATTATCATACGATCTCACTTGTGTGTGGAATTTAAGAAACAAAACAGAGGATCATAGGGGAAGAGAAGAAAAAATAAAACAAGACAAAATTAGGGAGACAAATTGTAAGAGACTCTTAATCATAGGAAACAAACTGAGGGTTGCTGGAGGGGAGGGGGTCGGAGGATGGGGTAACTGAACATTAAGGAGGGCACATAATGTAATGGGTACTGGTTAACACCAGTTATAAGACTGATGAATCACTGACCTCTACTTCTGAAACTAATAATACATTATATATTAATTAATTGAATTTAAATAAAAAATTAAAAAATTTTTAAAAAGAAATCTGTGCCCACATCAAGGTCACAAAGATATTCTCATGTTTTCCTCAAAGGTTTTTTTTTTTTTTATTATTTTAGCCCTCCCATTTAAGTCTATGATTTGGATAAATGTTTTAGTAAAAATTTACACCAGCATGGAGGTTCCTCAAAATGTTGAAAATAGAACTACCCTATGACCCAGCAATTGCACTACTGGGTATTTACCCTAAAGATACAGACGTAGTGATCCGAAGGGGCACGTGTACCCGAATGTTTATAGCAGCAATGTCTACAATAGCCAAACTATGGAAAGAACCTAGATGTCCATCAACAGATGAATGGATTAAGAAGAGGTGGTATATATACACAATAGAATACTATGCAGCCATCAAAAGAAATGAAATCTTGCCATTTGCGGCGACGTGGATGGAACTAGAGCGTATCATGTTTAGTGAAATAAGTCAATCAGAGAAAGACAACTATCATATGATCTCCCTGATATGAGGACATGGAGAAGCAACATGGGGGGTTAGGAGGATAGGAGAAGAATAAATGAAACAAGATGGGATTGGGAGGGAGACAAACCATAAATGACTATTAATCTCACAAAACAAACTGGGGGTTGCTGGGGGGAGGTGGGATTGGGAGAGGGGGAGGGGGCTATGGACACTGGGGAGGGGAGGCAAACCATAAGAGACTATGGACTCTGAAAAACAACCTGAGGGTTTTGAAGGGTCAGGGGTGGGAGGTTGGGGGAACAGGTGGTGGGTAATAGGGAGGGCACGTTTTGCATGGAGCACTGGGTGTTGTGCAAAAACAATGAATACTGTTATGCTGAAAAAAATAAATAAAATGGGAAAAAAAAATTTACACCAGCAAAACTGTTTTGAGTATGTGTCCCCAGTACACATAATTTTATTTCTGAATGTTATAATTTACTACTACCAATATTAAATATTAATAATGCTTGACTTTTAAATTATTTTAGATAAATGTAAATATAAACAGAAGTTCAAATATCTCCCCTTCCAGTGGATCATCTTGTGCATAGCCAAGTGTCTGTGCAGCCCTTGCTGGACAGGGCTGGAGACCATTGTTCTAAACCACCAAAAGCTGACATTTTTGATGAACACTGATAATATTAATATCAGCAAAAGACTTCAGTGTAAATAAATGGCTAGAGTTGAGAAAGTGTGAATAAGACCACAGTAAGCCTGAGCTTACTCTTGCATAGTGATGTTTTTTCCTGTTACCTGATTTAAGAAGACAACAGGATTATCTGACTTGGTAGGAGTCACTGATGCTAACTTGCTTTCGGTTGCTGATGTAAGATACAGTGCTTTTGACTCTACTCCTTTCCTCATCACTAGATTCCTAGAACTGAGCTTGACTCTGGACTGAGTTTTTGGCAAAGATGCTTAGCATTTGACTTGGGCTAATCCATAGGGAAATTTAATGATTTGGTGCTTAGAGGACCTTTGTTGTGAGGATTAGTTAATTACATGGTGATTAAGCAGCTTTCTATAGGGATAGGTGATTAAGGAGGAAGGCGCTGCCTGTAGGGATAGGTGATGCTTTGGAGCATAATATAGTTCCACTGGTCCAAGATCAGGGGAAACCATGGGCCTGATCCACAGAACTTGACACTCTAGGGCAGCCCTATGTAGGATCAGGGCATCTGTTTCTTAGCTGGTAGAGGAAAGAGTATCTCTTCCCTTGGTGTCCACCTCCTCAAACTATCTACATACAGGGATTACCACATAGAACCAGGCCCACTTACATCTTTTTAACTGGCAGTTGTTTTTGGAGTCTTGTTTAAGAGTCAGGTTTTGTTTTCTGATTTGCTTTGGGTAATGTAAGGAAGATGAGGAATAGCAGAGTTTCTTATTTTTCTAATCTAGATGACTTAGGAAACTTGAGAGGGATTTTGAAGGGAGAGAGTTGCTCAGACAGAGAAGTTAGGGCAGGCAGTGTGTCTGCAGCCTGGCATCAGGCTGTTCAGGGCCATGGTGAAGAGACTGTAGAAATTTCAAAGCCTCGGTCTTCCCTGTCCAGGGCACTCTGATTAATCTCTTCTAGCATCAGATTCTAAGGCATACTAGTATGGGAGAGAGGGCAGGTCAGAAACTGACAGTCCCCAACCTGTGGTCTGCTGAAGACTTCAAACTAAGTTTCAGAATAAGCAGAGACTTTATCTACTATTTGGTGATCCTCCTTCCTCATAGTTAGACTTTTTTTTTAATTTTATTTTTTTTTATTTCTTTTCAGCGTAACAGTATTCATTGTTTTTGCACAACACCCAGTGCTCCATGCAACACGTGTCCTCCCTAATACCCACCACCTTGTTCCCCCAACCTCCCACCCCCCACCCCTTCAAGACTTCTTAAATCCAGTTTATCTCCCTCTCTGCATGTTCTCTCATTTAATTCCCCAGAAAGACTGAATTGCTGAAGAGGTATCTAGAATGTTACTAAAAACTTGAAAATATTTTTTTTTAGATTTTATTTATTTATTTGACAGAGAGAAAGTGAAAGATCACAAGCAGGCAGAGAGAGGGGGGAAGCAGGCTCCCCGCTGAGCAGAGAGCCCGATGCAGGGCTGGATCCCAGGACGCTGAGATCATGACCTGAGCCGAAGGCAAGGCTTAACCCACTGAGCCACCCAGGTGCCCCAAAACTTGAAAATCTTTTAAAGGGTGTTAAGAAGGCATTCAGAGGATGTTCTGTTTTCTAAGCAATACAACTACTATTCCAGGTGGGCCTTGTCTATCTATTTGCAAAAAAAAAAATAAATCAATTTAAACAATTAACGCTGTTGTTTGCCTTCTTAGTCTATAGACAAGCTGGTCAAGGTAGGCGTTTGGGCTGGTAATTTGGCCAGAGGCTCTTAGAACTGGCCAGGAACGTTTCAGTCAATGCCTGTTTTTCCAATAAATGTCTTGTAGCAAGCTGAGGTATTCACAATCATGCCATTGATTTTTAATGCGGCTCTTACACTATTATAATAAGCTTTCGATACCTGTTGGTTATTGCTGCAGATGCTGTTTCTCCTGCTGACTACATTTTTTTCAGGCTAAACCTTATTTAACTTTTCTTTCCCTCACTCTCTCATATCTTCCAAGTTTATTCAAAAGCCCCAAGCAAGTATCTGCTAATATTGGACTAAATAAAAGCTACTACTAAAAAGCCAGTAAGTGTTGTTAAGTCCATTTTTCTTTGCCTTTACTCTCAAGGGGCCCGCTTGTCACTTTGTTGACAGCTATCAGAGTACTTCATGCTTCACTGGATATCCATCAAAAATTTCCAAATTGCTAGCTCATTAGCACAAAATGGGGCTTCAGGAATCTCTTTCTCTCCGTGTCCCAACTGTGCTTTTTTAAGTGTTCCAGGCTTGACAGACCACTCCAAAACAGTGGATAAAGACCACAGGGAAATGAGAGATGGATGTTAATTAGTCAGTTTTCAATGAGTGAAAAATGGGTGAAGACAAAGTATAATGGGGCAAAAAGCCAGGATTACCTGTGTCAGCAGAAGGATAATGCATGATTTTGTTAACTGTTCACAGGTCACTGAATGTCAGAGCTCCAAGGACCTCAGAGATCATCTAGTCTGACCCCCTGCCTTTAACCAGTAAGGGTAAAAGAAGCCACAAGAAGGGAAAGGGACTTACCCAAGGTCAATCAGCTCTTCCCAATTTTCCAGACACCACCTGGCTTTTGATTATATGACCTTTATGCAATCCGTTTTCAATTACTTGGGCCACTCACTGCTTAGCTCAGCAATCACTTGGATAAAATAAAATGACACATAAGTTAACCATTGTTTACATTGGGCTTTGGGATGTGTGTTTATACTGACATTCCAGTGTGTCTGGGTACAATCTGAGAATTCACAACACTTGAAATGAAACAAGAAAGCCACCCTAAAGGTCTGATTCAGGAAGAGCTGGGAAGTTGATCAGCCTTTCTGAATGGACAGCATCAAATGACGATACACAGCCCGTCAAGCGGGGCATGTTATTCTCAACAAGTTTGTTGACTGAAACCTTTCCTGGGCCTCAGCCAGACTTGTACATGGGGCAGTGGAAAGGGGAAAGAAAACATTTTATAAAAGAATACATACATCTTCTTCCCTCCCTCCCTCCCTCTCTCCTTCCCTTCCTTTCTTCCTTCCTTTCCTTTCCATTCCTTTGCCTTGATAGGAAAGTGAGCAGCTGCTTTATCTTCTATATAAACAAATGTGTGGTTGAGCCACTGACCTGGAGAACTGGCAATCAGGAAACGAAACAATAAATGAAGACATGCTGGAATCTAGAGGTGGAGTGCTGGAAAGACTAGTGAACGATAATTTTTAAAAACATTAAAAAGTCAGGAGAAGGAAGAAGGAATCAGTTGCATAGCTCAGTAAATGCCCTGGGTCTGGGAAAGGACTAGTTTGGAGTATAGTCCAAGGGACCTTCAATCAAATGGAGTTTCATTTCCTGATCTGGACCCATCTGGACTCTGGGACTGTGCCAGGTGCCCATAATTTACTTCTTTGTTGTCTGCAAATTCTTGTACTTGTGCTAAAATGGTTTTATTACACTCAACACATCTGTCCTGAAGAGGAGGCTGCTAATGACTGAGAGGGGGCAGGAAACAGAAAAGGGGCACGTGGGGTACCTGGGTGGCTCAGTCAGTTAAGCGTCTGACTCTTGGTTTTGGCTCATGTCATGATCTCATGGTTGTGGGATCAGACTCCCAGTATCCAACTCCATATCGGCCTGGAGTCTGTTGGAGAGTCTCCCTCCACCTCTGCCCTTCCCCGTGCACATGTGCGCGCTCACTCTCTCTCTCTCTCTCAGTAAATAAATAAAATCTTTTTAAAAAAGGAAGAAAGAAAGAAAAGTGGCATTCATAGTCAGCCTGAGGCTGTAGTCCAGGAAAGAGTCCCTGCAAGGACTCCATGACAGCCCAGATGGCAGTTCGGAATGCAAAATGCTTAAGCTTTTGCGGCAGCAATAATCATTTTTTTTAAAAACGTTCCCCTCTTTCATTTTCTGGCCTAGAATAAACAGAGATCAAGTCGATGTAACAAAGTGCTTAATTAACTTGAGATGGTACCTAATATCAACACATATTCAAAGGGAGACTTGCTGTTGGTAACAGTAATATGGATAATTGAGTTGTATGAATAAAAAATGGGTAGAGTGAATTAAGACTAATGTACATCAACAGGAAAAATCTATTAGCATTCATTAGTTGGGATCCTATTTGTGGCTCTTTGTTAGTCTAAGGAAGCCCTTTTAGATGGCTGATCCCTGTTGAAAGTCCTGCCTGATGCTGAGGGCCCTTTGTGGATGCCAAAGCAATGAGTCATTCAAATAGAACTTCTGAAATTCAAGTACAGCACTTTGCCTTTTTTTTTTTTTTGGCAGCAGGCAGCAGTGACTGTGAAGTAATAATGATAATGACAATGGAAATTAGAATGTGATCTTAATTTATTTGCTGAGAGTTTTTCTCAATTTACCAATATTGGCTTGTTTTATCTTGAGTGGTGGCCCAGGTACTGGAACAAAGGTATATATATTCAATGTCACTTGGCTAACCTATGATTTGTCAGACAAAGGTTAATTAAAAAAAACTGTTGGGTTAGCAGCAATAAATTTAATAATAGTCTGTGATTTAACTTAGAATTTCAATTTATTTGATGGGATTTTTAAAATCCTGAATTAACATTTTTCTCTGCACTCAGGAGGTCTTAACTGCCAAATTGCATACAAACTAGCCAACCTAAAGCTCAGCAATATTCTAACTTTCATGGTGAGGGATAGATTGGAGGGATTCTATGATAGACTGAGAAAAAGATTAGAAGAAGAGTAGAAATATTAAAACACGCACAGCAAAGACCAGCCTTTGGTTGCCTCACTTAGAATCTATCTTTCCCTAAAGACTCTATGGTTTAATAATCCTCACTTTCCTTGCCCCTAGGTGAAAAACAAACATCTCTTCCTGATTCCATCAGTGGGGTGGACCTTTTTTTAAATATAACCATCTCTGTGGACATATGAACTTCAGACAGTAACCTAACCTTGAGGCTGAGAGCTATGCATGCTTTGTTCATTTCTTTATCTCTAGCTTTTAGCATGCTGTCCTGTGCATACTAGAAATTCACTAAAAATTTGAGGAATGATTAATGGAGATGAGATGAGATGAGATGAAATGAGATGAGATTAATAAGATGACTCCTGCCACCACGGATGGAGTTGATGTCCTATTAGGTAGAACTCACCTTTGTGGTAAAATGAATGTTATATATAAAAGTAGCTATAATTGGGGCACCTGGGTGGCTCAGTGGGTTAAGCCTCTGCCTTCGGCTCAGGTCATGATCACAGGGTCCTGGGATCGAGTCCCGCATCAGGCTCTCTGCTTGGCAGGGAGCCTGCTTCCTCCTCTCTCTCTGCCTGCCTCTCTGCCTGCTTGTGATCTCTCTGTCAAATAAATAAAATCTTAAAAAAAAAGTAGCCATAATCAAGGACCCATGGGGGACATTCTGCTTTGCTTTTATTTCTGCTATTATTTCTGCCTTTGCTTTCTATGCCCTCCAGCTTGACTACCTTCTTGCCAAGATTTCCCTCGTCAGTGGAAATTCTGTAGGCTGTGATGGTACTGTGAACACCTATGTTTCCAGATTTTAGTGAATGCCCTCTGTGTTCCATATCCTAGAAGCACTGTACTAGGCACTTGTTGAAGAGACATAGATATGTGATCAGTTACATTGTTGTACATCCTTTGTATCTTTTGAATTTGCAGTTCCACTTACAGAATATTGAGCTGGATGCTCAAGGTCTTCAGAGTCCCCTCCCTTGCTATAATCATCAGAGCTTACATTAATTGAGGACTTAAATGTTCTTAGATATTCCCTATGCTGACAACCCTGTGAGGTACGTACTCTTCCCCATCAGGTAACTGAGACACAAAAATGTTAGGTAACTTGCTCCAGGTCACTCAGCTAGGAAGTACTAGAACCAAGATTCAAACTCAACTTTACCAGGCTTCGAAGGCTGCCCAAAGATGGGAAAGGACTTGCTAAAGGTCATTTTGCTGGAGCTTAGCTCTTCTGGTTCTAATTTGTGTTCACAGTTTGCTATGCCACACTGCTACTTCAGCTGACACTGTCATGTTCCTTCCAAACATCATTCTCATTTAGAAGTTCTTGTCTCCCCAGATGGATGTGGATTCCTCCAGAGCAGAGATTCCATTATTTGGGTATTGCTTCCTTCCTTAAGAGTTTGCCCAAGGTAAATACTGTGCCTTAAGAGTTTGCCAAGGTAAAAGCCTGTGATCAGCTTCTTAGCTGTTTCCTGGAGCCTCCTGGAGCCGTCCCCCAGTACTACTTACGTCTCTGACGTTGGGAGGAACCAGGAAGTAGAATTTGGGGTAAGGAGTCATCTCACCACCTGCTTTCTGTTTTGTTCTCTGCAACACAGATTGAAGATGGGGGCAAGGCAGCCTTGTCCCAGAAGATGAGGACTGGTGATGAGCTGGTGAATATCAATGGCACTCCACTGTATGGTTCCCGCCAGGAAGCCCTCATCCTCATCAAAGGCTCCTTTCGGATCCTCAAGCTGATTGTCAGGAGGTAAGGTACAGGGAGATTTGCTGCTATAAGGAATAGTGGCCACTGAAAGTGCTTGGTTGGTACTAAAACCTCAATAGAGGTGTGTCTCTATCTAAACATCATCAAAGAAAGAGGTATCTCACATGAACAGAATTTTGCAGACAACTGAAGCAGAATGGCATAAGAGAAAATGTTCTTGGTTCAAATCCTGACACTGCTACATAGTACCTCTGCACCCTGGTTAAATTTCTTTTATGTCTGCAAGACTCAGTCTCCTTATTTGCTACCGAGAGAAGTAAATGATTCCATATATACCAAGGGCATACCTAACCTGGTGTTTTTCTGTCTCCTTCATAACAGGCTGCCTCTGTTCCACCACAGATTTATTTTTTTCAAGTTTTTATTTAAATCAACCACAAGATAGTAGGCATTCTGGAAACTGGCAAACTCTAAGATAGAAACCCTGCCCTCGAGGAGAATACAGCCAAATGGGGGAGAAAAGACACATGTGTGACAAATTAGCAATACCTTTTTGAAAAAAAAAATATATAGGGGATTTCACAGGCTGAAGGCTTGTTCAATGGATTGTTTGGACAGAAATTGCTATTAGAATTCAAGAGAAAGAGAGAGTACATCAGAAGAGATTGGTATGGTAAGAGTTCATAGAGGAAGTGGAATTTGAGCTAAAGGGTGGGTGGAATTGGACAAATAAGCCATCAGGAGGAGAAAGGCATTCCAGATAAGTGGAGTGGCCAAAGCAGAAGGAAGGTAAGGACATATTTGGGCACAGTTGCTCTGTTGCCATTACACATTTGCTTATTGGTGAGCTTTCCATATGGCTTCTTCCATTTTGCTGCTGTATCTTTGCTCTGTGTTACTGGAGCTCATACGTCTCCCTTCTATTTGTTTCCTTTATCCTATACTTCACCATCTTAATTAATTTTTACTAGAAAAAATATTTTTAAAGCATCTTCCCATAATCCTACTTCCCTCCCCCCTGGCTACTGCCCCATCTTTCTCCTTTTGTTCATACTCAGTCTCTCAAAAGCAGAGTCTATAATCACTGTCTTCATCCTCAATTTAGCTTTCCACCCACTACAGTGAATTTGACCTTCAGAACCCCACTGAAACTATTCTGTCAAAAGCTACTATAACTTCTTTTTTTTAATGTTTTCCATTTCTTTTTTTAAAATTTTTTATTTATTTCTTATTTTTTTATAAACATATAATGTATTTTTATCCCCAGGGGTACAGGTCTGTGAATCGCCAGGTTTACACACTTCACAGCACTCACCATAGCACATACCCTCCCCAATGTCCATAACCCCACTCCTCCTCTCCCAACCCCCCCTCCCCCTAGCAACCCTCAGTTTGTTTTGTGAGATTAAGAGTCACTTATGGTTTGTCTCCCTCTCCCTTCCAATCCCATCTTCTTTCATTTATTCTTCTCCTATCTCACTAACCCCCCATGTTGCATCTCCATGTCCTCATATCAGGGAGATCATATGATAGTTGTCTTTCTCCGATTGACTTATTTCACTAAGCATGATACCCTCTAGTTCCATCCACGTCGTCGCAAATGGCAAGATTTCATTTCTTTTGATGGCTGCATAGTATTCCATTGTGTATATATACCACATCTTCTTTATCCATTCATCTGTTGATGGACATCTAGGTTCTTTCCATAGTTTGGCTATTGTAGACATTGATACTATAAACATTCGGGTGCATGTGTCCCTTCGGATCACTACGTTTGTATCTTTAGGGTAAATACCCAGTAGTGCAATTGCTGGGTCGTAGGGTAGCTCTATTTTCAACATTTTGAGGAACCTCCATGCTGTTTTCCAGAGTGGTTGCACCAGCTTGCATTCCCACCAACAGTGGAGGAGGGTTCCCTTTCTCCGCATCCTTGCCAGCATCTGTCATTTCCTGACTTGTTAATTTTAGCCATTCTGACTGGTGTGAGGTGATATCTCATTGTGGTTTTGATTTGTATTTCCCTGATGCTGAGTGAAGTGGAGCACTTTTTCATGTGTCTGTGGGCAATCTGGATGTCTTCTTTGAAGAAATGTCTGTTCATGTCCTCTGCCCATTTCTTGATTGGATTGTTTGTTCTTTGGATGTTGAGTTTGCTAAGTTCCTTATAGATTTTGGACACTAGCCCTTTATCTGTTATATCGTTTGCAAAAAAGCTACTATTACTTCTTAATTGTTGAAGTCAATGGATTGTTTTCAGTCTTTATCATGTGTAACTAGTATATGTCATTTGACATTGTTGCTCTGGATTATGTTCTCCTTTGTGAAACTCTACTTTCTTGCTTCCAAGATACCCCATTTTCTTGTTACTTTCCTACCTCTCTGTTCATTTTTTAAAACCATGTTCCTTTACTACCTGCTCTTTCTCTGATATTCCCCTATTTGTTGGTGTTTTCCCTAGTTCCACTCTTTCTAATTTCATTAATATACCATGGAAAACCTCATTCAGTTCCAGAATTTCAATTATCATTTACATGTATCTATGACTATATCTCTTGAGCCCCAGTCTCCTATAGTCAACTTCCCACTGGACATTTATACTTAGATTCAGAACCATTTCAAGCACAATATGCTCAAAACCTAACATGTCAGCTTTTTCTCCCAAGCTCCTCATTTCAGTGCCTGGGACCATCATGCATTCAGTCAACCAAACCAAAAACACAGAAGCCATCTTTAATTCTTCTGCCATTCTCATGCTCTATATCCAAATGATTTATCTTGAGAGCATATAAGGGGGAAAGAGTTTTAAGTTAGTAAGGGTGAGGTTACATAGGACCCCATTAATTTATTGGATTACCTGCTGGCACCCAAGATTAAGCCATCACTGCTCATGAACCTGAATAGGAAGTAACATGTTAAGTAATTCCTTATACAATAGATACATTGCCACTGACTCAATCTTGAATCAGTCGTAATTTTGGTTTTAAATAAGGCTTCTTGGAGAGGTAGCTTGGTAGTTTTTGCTTTAGATTCAGATAGATCCATTTATGGCACTGCCTAGTTCTATTCCTATACAATGGCATTGTTAGGACGATTAAATGAGGCAATGTATCTAAAATGCCTTTCACTTATGAGGTCTCAAGGAATTTCATTCCTATTCCTTTCCCTGGGGTATAAGAGAAGCACAATTGGAATAACCAAACATTATTAAACAAGGAGAACATTAGAACTGTAGTGTACTTTGCAGCCTAATCATCACAGCACCAGATTTGCAGAGAAACCATTAGGGGTGACAAAGCTCTCAACATGAAATAAAGGTCCCTGGGAGATACCGGTTATACAGAGAAAGCAGCACTTGGAGGGAATGTAGACACCATCTCTGGTGGCTTCTGAGCCAGTCATAAGAATGAGTATCATCAGGCTGTCACCTACTCATCCTCCCTTGGTGAGCACCATGTTCTCTCCTTGTTCCTGCTGTAGCAACAAATGCCCTTACCAGTCACTTAGGAGTAGCTGTAATTATGGCTTTGGAGATAGTAGGGCCCTTTGGTTTTCATGGTGTGGCAGGTCCTATGGCTCCCTGTCTACCCTTTCAACCCCCCCCCCCCCCCCCCCGCCCCCACGCCTATTGGCGGAGGCCCTCAATGACATAATTTATTAGGTGATGCTGCCCTCTTGTGGAAAAGTTAGCCTTCGTGTATGGATTACCCCAGGAATGGTATTATCAGGCATTTATTGCCTCTTTCTTAGTCCAAATGGTTCCTCAAATTTATGAAGGAGCTCTTGGCACATAAATGAAATGCGATCCCCTGAAATTTAATATTCGGCCTAGTGTTTTTGTTTGTTTGTTTGTTTATTTACAGCATAACAGTGTTCATTGTTTTGGCATGACACCCAGTGCTCCATGCAGTACGTGCCCTCCCTATTACCCACCACCTGGTCTAATGTTTTATACTAAGGTAGACTTTGGTTTCAGCACTGAGGTTTAGGTCTGGACTCCAGTCCTTTGGGATGAATATAATGAGAAAGAAGAACTTTAGAAAATGGCCTAGTCTGAAAAGCCACGCCAGCTCTTTCTCCTATATTGCCTTTTAGATCATGGTCAACCAAGTCAGAAATCTAGGTGTTAACTCTCAACTCTTCTCACTTGCCCCAACCCTCTTCAATCTAAATAATTCCAAGTCTTAGTCATTCTACTTGGTATACACCTCTCTGCAGCCTTTGTCTTCATCCAATCGCTCATTATTTCTTACCTGGACTATTGTAAGAGTCTTTTCGCTGGATTTTCATCTTCTCGTCTCACCTCCTTCTGATCAATCCATTCTCTAGATAAGGCATCTGGTCATGTTACTTATCTATTTGGAAACAAAATGAAATACGAACGATAACCATACCGTCTTGTTGATCCACAAGATTTATTTTATATTGATAGAACATACAAATTATTTTAAGGATATTATATTTATGAAACATTTTTTACATGCAAATATTTGAAGAAAAGACTGTAATACAAAGAAGAACAACTATAGAAATGTCTGTATGGAAGGCTTATACAATTTAAATATGACAGATAAAGTAGACCAAGAAAATAAGTACTTAAAACACTTAAAAAACACAATTCATCAGATTTAATTAATAACAAAAATTATATTTGATTGACAGTGAATACACCCTCTTTCAAATATTCAGAGAACATTTTTTAAATGATCCTATGGTATGCCACAAAGAAAATCTTTGCATACTGTTAGAAGTAGAAATCAGGCTTGCCCTGTTCTCTGATGATAATGTAAAACTTCTACAAATTCAAAACAAATTTGAACAAAAGTCTTCCACTGCTTTAATATTTCAAAACACATTTATATGCAAGTATTAACCAAAAGAAACACTGGCAGACTAATAAAAAATAAGAAAAATGAGATCACAATTTCTCAAAACTTTGAGAGCAATATTCAGAAGTAAATTCATAAGCTTAAATATTTCATTATTAAAAATGAAGAATGAAATTACATGATTAAGAATCCAATATAATATGAAGCCAAGGGGTATGTTGTTTTTATAGGGAGATAAATTAAGTAGATAAGCCTCTAGCAAATTTAATTAAGAAAACAAAGATAAATTAAAAGTAAAATTTAAATGATAAATGGAATAGAACAACAAATATAAAGAACTTTTTTAAATTATGGGAAACTACTATAATTGTACCTTAATAAATTTGAAAACCTCAGCAGATTTGAAATATCTAATAAAATGTTAAACACCGTGCATTAGTAAGAAGTTTAAAACAAAATGGGCCTGTAACCATAGAAACATTGAAAACAATTATCAAAGAGAACTTCCAAAAATACTTTAGGGCCAGATGTTTTTCTTATCAGTGAGTTCCTTCAAATTTTCTAGGAATATCCACATTGTTATAGAATTGAAAATCCTGCAGAATTATTCACACTGATTTTGAAACTAGCATCATTCTGATACCAATATCCGACAGACTGCTCCTCGAGGCATTACAGATTAATTTTCAGGAATCCATTGTGAATGACTAAATTCACCTCTCTTACGGCAATCTCTTCTTCTTTTAACTTTCTCATACTCCATTCTGTTTACAGCTACTGTTTAATATCATCAAGGCCTTAAATATTTTCTCCTATTCTTTCAGTCTCCTTTAATCACCATGGCCTCTGACTCTCCTTACTCTGTGTACTGTACACTCATTCATAGTTTTAATTACCACATCTGTGCTAACTTTATCTCTAGTTCTAATCTGTCCCCAAAAGTCATATGTACAGTGGCCTGGTAAAAACCTCCACAGGAAAACTCCACAGTAAATGCAAGCAATGTATATAAATCTGAATTCATTATCTAGCTTATAAAACTCTCTCACTTTCCAGTAGCTCTGGGTGGTACTTTCATCCAT
Source organism: Meles meles (assembly GCF_922984935.1). Classification (NCBI taxonomy): domain Eukaryota; kingdom Metazoa; phylum Chordata; class Mammalia; order Carnivora; family Mustelidae; genus Meles; species Meles meles. The sequence continues at coordinate 44,509,625 of NC_060087.1, read as the reverse complement.
CTAGCCATTCAAGTGAGAAACCTGAGTCATTTTTTACTTCTTGCTCTCCTTGTTAAGCCATGTTAATTTTACCTTTTAGACACTTCTAGAATTTATCCTCTTCTCTCCATTTCCACTGCTTTTGCCTGGTTCAGGCCCTCATCATCTCGCCCCTGGGCTATTTCAGTAGCCTTTCCGCTCTCTCAGATCTATCTGCCAAAGTGTTGCCACAGAGATAAATCTAAGATACAAATTCAATTATATCACTCCCCTGCTAAAAACTTGTCAGTGGCCTTCATTGCCCAGAGGCATGGTAAATAAGACATATTATAGTTTCATCCCTACCCTTACCTATAACTTCATCTGGCATTCCTTATATTTTGTGCTAGAATAATAGCATTGCCCAAGAATTTCATGCTGTTTATCAGTTCTGTGACTGTTCATTCTATGCTCTCTACTTGGAGCATAGTTTTCCCTTTCTTTGCTTAGTTAATGCCTTCATATTAACATTCTTTAAGACTCAGCTCTGGGATTGATGTTTATAAAGATACTTTCTTTGATGCCTTGGGTTAAGTTAGATGGCCTTCCTCTGGTTCCCACAGAACCACAGAACTCTAGCTTTTATCACACTGTATAGAAATAATTTGTTTCTGTATTTATCTTCTGCATTAGACTAGACAGGGGCAGGAAAACTTTAGCTCATGGGCTAAATCTAGCCCACCACTGGTTTTTGAATGGGCTGCAAGCTATGTATGTTTTTAAAAATATATATTTTGAGTGGTTGGGAAGGGAAAAAGCAAAAGAAAAATAGTATTTCATGACATGTGAAAATTATATGAAAGTCAAATTTCAGTGTCCATAAAGTTCTATTGGAAAAACATTATGCCTATTTATGTACTGTCTGTGGCTGCTTTCACACAACAGTATAATTTTTTTAATTTTTAATTTTTTTATAAACATATAATATATTTTTTATCCCCAGGGGTACAGGTCTGTGAATCGCCAGGTTTACACACTTCACAGCACTCACCATAGCACATACCCTCCCCAATGTCCATAACCCCACTCCCCGTCTCCCAACCCCACCTCCCCCCAGCAACCCTCAGCTTGTTTTGTAAGATTAAGAGTCACTTATGGTTTGTCTCCCTCCCAATCCCATCTTGTTTCATTTATTCTTCTCCTACCCCCCCTAGTCCCCCATGATGCATCTCCACGTCCTCGTATCAGGGAGATCATATGATAGTTGTCTTTCTCCGATTGACTTATTTCACTAAGCATGATACCCTCTAGTTCCATCCACGTTGTCGCAAATGGCAAGATTTCATTTCTTTTGATGGCTGCATAGTATTCCATTGTGTATATATACCACATCTTCTTTATCCATTCATCTGTTGATGGACATCTAGGTTCTTTCCATAGTTTGGCTATTGTAGACATTGATGCTATAAACATTCGGGTGCATGTGCCCCTTCGGATCACTACGTTTGTATCTTTAGGGTAAATACCCAGTAGTGCAATTGCTGGGTCGTAGGGTAGCTCTATTTTCAACATTTTGAGGAACCTCCATGCTGTTTTCCAGAGTGGTTGCACCAGCTTGCATTCCCACCAACAGTGGAGGAGGGTTCCCCTTTCTCCGCATCCTTGCCAGCATCTGTCATTTCCTGACTTGTTAATTTTAGCCATTCTGACTGGTGTGAGGTGATATCTCATTGTAGTTTTGATCTGTATTTCCCTGATGCCGAGTGATGTGGAGCACTTTTTCATGTGTCTGTTGGCCATCTGGATGTCTCCTTTGCAGAAATGTCTGTTCATGTCTTCTGCCCATTTCTTGATTGGATTGTTTGTTCTTTGGGTGTTGAATTTGCTAAATTCCTTATAGATTTTAGACACTAGCCCTTTATCTGATATGTCGTTTGCAAATATCTTATCCCATCCTGTCAGTTGTCTTTTGGTTTTGTTAACTGTTTCCTTTGCTGTGCAAAAGCTTTTGATCTTGATGAAATCCCAATAGTTCATTTTTGCCCTTGCATCCCTTGCCTTTGGCGATGTTCCTAAGAAGATGTTGCTGCGGCTGAGGTCGAAGAGGTTGCTGCCTGTGTTCTCCTCAAGAATTTTTTTTTAAGATTTTATTTATTTGACAGACAGCAATCACAAGTAGGCAGAGAGGCAGGCAGAGAGAGAGGGGGAAGCAGGCTCCCTGCTGAGCAAAGAGCCCAATGTGGGGCTCGATTCCAGGACCCTGGGATCATGACCTGAGCCGAAGGCAGAGGCTTTAACCCACTGAGCCACCAGGCGCCCCCTCCTCAAGGATTTTGTTGGATTCCTTTCTCAAATTGAGGTCCTTCATCCATTTTGAGTCTATTTTTGTGTGTGGTGTAAGGAAATGGTCCAATTTCATTTTTCTGCATGTGGCTGTCCCATTTTCCCAGCACCATTTATTGAAGAGGCTGTCTTTTCCATTGGACATTCTTTCTTGCTTTGTCGAAGATTAGTTGACCATAGAGTTGAGGGTCTATTTCTGGGCTCTCTATTCTGTTCCACTGATCTATGTGTCTGTTTTTGTGCCAGTACCATGCTGTCTTGATGATGACAGCTTTGTAATAGAGCTTGAAGTCCGGAATTGTGATGCCACCAACTTTGGCTTTCTTTTTCAATATTCCTTTGGCTATTCGAGGTCTTTTCTGGTTCCATATAAATTTTAGGATTATTTGTTCCATTTCAAAAAAAAAAAGGATGGGATTTTGATAGGGATTGCATTAAATGTGTAGATTGCTTTAGGTAGCATAGACATTTTCACAATATTTATTCTTCCAATCCAGGAGCATGGAACATTTTTCCATTTCTTTGTGTCTTCCTCAATTTCTTTCATGAGTACTTTATAGTTTTCTGTGTATAGATTCTTAGCCTCTTTGGTTAGGTTTATTCCTAGGTATCTTATAGTTTACACAACAGTATAATTTAATAGTTCTGACAGAAACTGTATGCCCTGAAAATCCCAAGAGTTATTTTTCCAGCTCTTAGACCAGAAACATTAGGGAAGGGGCTGCTTTGTGTTCATCATGATATCCCTAGCACCTACTAGGTGTTTGGCCTATTGGAAAGAGTCAGAATTTTTTATTTATACATCTGATACAGGAAAGTAGAGAATATGAGTAACTGGTCCACTTGGTAGTTACATTACTCCAGGTTACCTAGATTAGCAGATGAGATTACATTCAGTCTTTTATCAGTATGCTCATTTGTGACAATGTTTTTCAGTAATGGATCAACTCTAAGCACACTGATCAGAAAAAAAAATTAATTTTTATCCTGTAAACCTGATGTACAGATCTTAGACCAACATGAATATGAAAAGGAACTACCATATTTTGGCTATCTGCCAGCTTCCCTAGTTGACTTCACTATGTTGCCATTATACACAGGCCATCTACAATTAAATTGTATTTCAAAAGTGAAGAGACTTTGCATGAGAGTGGACAAAGAAGGGGTTAAAACTGTTAAAACTCAATAAAACTGTAAGTATTCTGTCATGTATTAATATACCAGGGATATGCTGCCTCACAAAAGCCAGTGGGCATGATCCAGCTCTGTGATTTCCCACTGTTCCACTAAAGCCAGTGAGCATGGACTGGCCCTGCAATCTTGCTCTGCCTTGCTAAACTGTGGGCACTTGTAGTCCACACAGGAGATACTACTTGATCTCCTGGATCTTATGCAGGAGCTTTGCCCGACAGGATTGAAGCAATCAGAGACATAGTTCTTGTCAGGCTAAGCTTGGCAGTACCAGTTTGCTGGTACCCTCCAGAAAGGCACTTATACCTTGTTCAGAGCCTTGATTTTTGCATCTGTTACCTAGGGAAGACCTCCACAGTGCTGGGACAGGAGGCCAGCAGGGATTATGACCACAGTCCCACGTGACTGTATATATTTGCATAGTTTAAAACCTGCTGCCTGAGGGGCTAGCCTCCAATCAGCCCAAAACTAGGTGATGATTGAGATAACAGGTCTTGGTATACTCAACATCTGGGAACTATAACAAATAAATCAGGCTACTTAGATAATCACAAATATTCCAGAGACAACCAAAACCAAGGGCAAAGTTAAATGATAAGGTTCATCATCTATACTGGCCGCTCTTCTAAGGCTGAGAGATGTAGCTTTCTTACCTAATACATAGAAATAAACAGAGAGTTGAACAAATTAAGAAATAGGAAATATGTTCCCAATAAAAGAATAAGATAAAACCTCAAAAAGAAACCTTAATAAAACAGAGATAAGTAATTTACTTGATAAAGAACTTAAAGTAATGGTCATAAAAATGTTCACCAAACTTGGGAGGAGAATGGATGCATACAAGGAGAACTTCAACAAAGAGATAGAAAATATATGAAAAGAGCTGAAGAATACAATAACTGAATTGAAAAGTATGCTAGAGGAGTTAAATGGCAGACTAGATGGAGCAGAAGAATGTATCAGTGATCTGGAAAACAGGGCAGTGGAACTCTCCCAGACAGAACAGTGAAAGGAAAAAGAATTTTAGAAACTGAAGACTGTTTAAAGGACTTACAGGGCAACATCAAGCAGAATAACATTTGCATTATAGGAGTTCTGGAAGGAGAAGAGAGAAAAGGGCAGAAAACTTATTTGAACAAATAATGGCTGAAGACCCCAACTCAGAGAAGGAAGTAAACATCCAGATACAGAGAGCCCAGAGAGTTTCAAATAAAATGACCTCAAAAATATCCACACCAAGACACATTATAAGGAAAATTTCAAAAGTTAGAGAATCTTAAAAGCAGCAAGAAAAAAAAACAAAACTTTAACACACAACGGAACCCCCATAAGACCATCAACAGATATTTCAGCAGAAAATTTGCAGACCAGAAGACAGTGGCATGATATATTCAAAGTGCTGAAAGGAAAAAAATAAATAAATAAACAACAAAACTTCCAGTCGTCAATATTCTATCCAGTAAGTTTATCATAGAGAATTGAAGGAGAGGTAAAGAGTTTTCCAGACAAGTAAAAGCTAAGGGAGTTCATTAAACTCTACTGGCCTACATTAAACTCTACATTAAACTAAACTGGCCTTATAAGAAAGGTTAAAGGGACTTCTTTAAGCTGAAAAAGAGGATACTAATAATTATTAACAAGAAAATGGATGCAAGTAAAAATCTCATTGATAAAGATAAATATACTTGCTCGAGATTCTCTCTCTACCTCTCCCCTTCCCACCTCCCCCCTAGCTTGCACACTTGTACTCTCTCTCTCTCAAAATAAATAAATAACTAAAATCATTAAACAAGACAAGTCTGGGGTGCCTGGGTGGCTCAGTCAGTTAAGTGTCCAATTCTTGATTTTGGCTCAGGTCATGATCTTCGGGTTGTAAGTTTAAAACCCACGTCAGGCTCTGGGCTGGGGCGGGGGGAGGCTGCTTTAGATTCTCTCTTTCCCTCTGCCCCTCCCCCATTTGTGTGTTCTCTCTCTAAAATAAATAAACAAACCTTTTTAAAAAAAGTCTCAATAAATTTAAGATCGAAATCCTATCAAGCATCTCTTCTAATAACAATGGTATGAAACCAGAAATCAACTACAAGAAGAAAACTGGAAAAATCATAAGCATATGTGTATTAATGTGTTATTGAACAACCAATGGGTCAATGAGAGAATCAAAGGAGAAATTAAAAAAAAAAACCTTGAGACAAATGAAATGGAAATGCAACATAGAAAAATCTATGGGATAAAACAAAAACAGTTGTAAGGGAAATTCATAGAGATATAGGCCTACCTCAAGAAACAAGAAAAATCTCAGATAATCTAACATTACACCTAAAGCAACTAGAAAAAAGAAGAACAAATAAAAGCTAAATTTAGGAGAAGGAAGGGAATAATAAAGATCAGAGGGGAAATAAAGACTAAAAATACACTAAGGAAGATAAATGAAACAGAGTTCATTCTTTGAAAAGACAAAATTGACAAACCTTTAGCTAGACTAAGAAAAATAAGAGGACTCACATAAATAAAATCAGAAATAAAAAGGGTTAAGTTACAATTTATACCACAGAAATACAGAGGTTCATAAGAGACTACAATGAACAATTAGACATCAACAAATTGAACAAACTAGAAGAAACGGGTAAGTCCCCAGAAACACAATCTACCAAGATTGAATCATGAAGAAATACAAAATCTGAAGAGACTGGTTAAGGAGATTGAAACAGTTATTAAAAACCTCTCAACAAACAAACTCCAGGACCAGATGGCTTCAGTGGTGAATCATACCAAACATTTAAAGAACATTTAATACCTATCTTACTCAGACTCTTCCAAAAATTTTAAAAGGAGGGAATGCATTCAAACTCATTTTATGAGGCAACATTACCCTGATACCCAAACCAGACAAGGATAGCACACACACACATAAAAATTACAGGCTAATATTCCTGATAAAGATCAGTGCCTCAATTCACAACAAAATATTAGCAAACCAAATTCAACAATGCATTAAAATGATCATACACCATGATCAAGTGGGATTTATTCTAGGGATGCAAGGATAGTTCAGCAAATCTGAAAATCAATCAATGTAATAAACCACGTTAACAAAGTGAAGGGTAAAAATTATATGATCATCTTAGTAGATGCAGAAAAAGCATTTGATAAGATCTGACATCCATTTATAATAAAAACTCTCAACAAAGTGGGTTTAAAGGGAACATACCTCAACATAATGAAAGCTATATACTAGAAGCCCACAGCTAACATCATGCTTAATGGTGAAGAGCTGAAAGGATCAAGACAAGGATGGCCACTCTTGACAATTTTATTCAACATAATACAGGTATCCCTCAGAAATATTGTGGTTTTGAGGACACTACAACAATGCAAATAAGTCAAGTCAAATGAATTTTGGGGGGTTTTCCAGTGCATATAAAAATTATGTTTATACTACACTATAGTCTATTTGGAGTGTACAACAGCATTATATTTAAAATGATGTACATACCTTAATTAAAAATACATTATTGCTAAAAATGCTAATTATCATCTGAGCTTTCAATGATTTGAAATATTTTTGCTGGTAGAGTCTTGCCTCAATGTTGATGCCTGCTGACTGATTAGGGTGATGGTTGCTGAAGGCTGGGGTGGCTGTGACAGTTTTTTAAAATAAAATAACGGTGAAGTATACCATATCTATTGACTCTTCTTCTCAGAAATGATCTATTTGTAGCACAAGATGGGTTTGATAACATTTTATGCACAAAATTTCTTTCAAAATTGGAACCAGTCCTCTCAAACTGCTGCTGCTATATCAATTAGATTTATGTAATATTCTAAACATTTTTTGTCTTTTCAACAGTCTTCATAGTATCTTCACCAGGAGTAGATTTTATCTCAAGAAACCACTTTATTTGTTCATCCATAAAAAGCAAATCCTTATCCATTCAAGTTTTATCATGAGATTATACTAATTCACTCAACATCTCCAAGCTCCACTTCAAATTCTAGCTCTTTTGTTATTTGTACCACGTCTGCTGTTACTTCCTCCACGTGAGGGTTGGAATCAACTTCTTCCAAACTTCTGTTCATGTTGACATTCTGTCCTCTTCCCAACAATCATGAATGTCCTTAATAATATCTAAAATGGTAAATATTTTCCAGAGAGCTTTCAATTTATTTGCCCAGGTCCATTAGAGGAATCACTATCTATGACAGCTACAGTCTTACAAAATGTATCTCTTAAATAATAAAACTTGAAAGTTGAAATCACTCCTTAATTCATGGGCTATAAAATGGATATTGTGTGAGCAAGCATGAAGATAACAATCTTATCATACATATTTATCAGAGCTCTTCGGTGACCAGGTGCATTGTCAATAAGCAGTAATATTTTTAAAAGGAATCTTTTCTTCTTTTTTCTCATCTCATCTTAACAGTGGGCTTAAAATAGTCATTAAGTCCTATTGTAAACAGATGTACTGTCATCTAGGCTTTATTTTTCCATTTACAGATCACAGGCAGCCTAGATATAACATAATTCTTCGGGGCCCTATGATTTTCAGAAAGGTAAATGAACATTGACTTTAACATAAAGTCACCAGCAATGCCTAACAAGAGAGTTAGCCTGTCCTTTGAACCTGTGAAGCCAGACAGTGACATCTATCTAGCCATGAAAGTCCTAGATGTCATCTTTCTTTTTGTTGTTGTTTAAATTCAAGCTAGTTAACATACAGTGAAGTATTGGTTTCAGGAATAAAATTTAGTAGTTCATCACTTACATATAACACTCAGTGTTCATCCCAACAAGTGCCCTCCTTAATGGCCACCACTCATTTAGCATATCCTTCCACCCTTCTCTCCTCCAGCAGCCCCTACTTTGTTCTCTATAACTAAGAGTCTCTTATGGTTTGCTTCCCTTTCTGTTTTTATCTTATTTTATTTTTCTATTCCTTCACCTATGTTCATATGTTTTGTTTCTTAATTTCCACATATGAGTGAAATCATATGGTGTTTGTCTTTCTCTGACTGACATTTCATTTAACCTAATATACTAGTTCCATCTACGTCACTGCAAATGGCAAAATTTCATTTTTGATGGCTGAGTAATATTCCCTTTTATATATACACCACATCTTCTTATCCATTCATCCATTGATGGACATTTGGTTTCTTTCCATAATTTGGTTATTGTTGTTACTACTGCTATAAACATCGGGGTGCATATGCCCCTTCAAATCAGCAGTTATGTATACTTTGGATAAATACTAGTAGTGCAATTGCTGGGTCATAGGGTAATTCAATTTTTAACTTTTGGAGTAAACTCCATACTGTTTTCCAGAGTAGCTGCACAAGTTTGCATTCCCACCAGCCATGCAAGAGTTCTCCCCTTTCTATGCATCCTCACCAGCATCTGTTGTTTTCTGAGTTGTTAATTTTAGTTATTCTGAGCTATGAGGTGCTATCTCATTATGGTTTTAATTGGTATTTTAATTGGTATTTCCCCGATGGTGAGTGACGTTGAGCATCTTTTCATGTGTCTGTTAACCATTTGGACGTCTTCTTTGCAAAAGTGTCTATTCATGTTTTCTGCTCAGTTCTTAACTGGATTATTTATTTTCCAGAGATGTGTCTAGTAAGAAGTTGCTGCAGCCACGGACAAAGAGTTTGTTGCCTGTTTTCTCCTCTAGGATTTTGATGGTTTCCTGTCTCACATTTAGTTCTTTCACCCAATTTGAATTTACTTTTGTGTATGGTGTAAGAAAGCAGTCCAGTTTCATTTTTGTGCACATTACTGTCCAGTTTTCCCAACATTATTTGTTGAAAAAAATGTTTTCCATTGGATATTCTTTCCTGTTTTGTTTAAGATTAGTTGATCGTACAGTTGTAGGTCTATTTCTGGGTTCTCTATTCTGTTCCATTGATCTATGTGTCTATTTTTGTGCCAATACCATACTATCTTGATTACTACAGCTTTGTTAATAAAAGTTGGAATCTGGAATTGTGATGTCTCCCACTTTGCTTTTCTTTTTCAACATTACTTTGGCTATTTGAAGTCTTTTCTAGTTCCATACAAATTTTAAGATTGTTTTTTCTAGCTCTGTGAAAAATGTTGGTGGTATTTTGATAGGGATTGCTTTGAATGTGCTTTGGTTAGTATAGACATTTGAACAATGTTTGTTCTTCTAATCTATGAGCATGGAATGTTGTTCCAATTTTTTGTGTCTTCTATTTCTTTCATAAGTGTTCTATATTTTTCAGCATACAGATCTTTTACCTCTTTTGTTAGGTTTATTCCTATGCATCTTTTTTGGGAGGAAATGGGATTGATACCTTGATTTCTCTTTCTGGTGCTTCATTATTAGTGTATGGAAATGCAACAGATTTCTATACATTGATTTTATATCCTGTGACTTTGCTGAATTCATGTATCAGTTCCAGCAATTTTTTGGTGGACTTTTTCAGGTTTTCTACATAGAAATGTTGTCTACAAAGAGTGAAAGTTTGACTTCTTCCTTGCCGATTTGGATGCCTTTTATTTCTTTTTGTTGTCTGATTGCTGAGGCTAGGACTTCCAGTACTATGGTGAACAATAGTGGTGAAAGTGGACATTACTGTTGTGTTCCTAAATTAGGGGAAATGCTTTCAGTTTTCCCCATTGAGGATGATAATTTGCTATATGTCTTTTATATGTGGCCTTTATGATGTTGAGGTATGTTCCTTCTATCCCTTTCTTCTTGAGGGTCTTTATAAAGAAAGGATGCTGTATTTTGTCATATGCTTTTTCTACAGCCATTCAGAGGATTATATGGTTCTTATCCTTTTTCTATTAATGTGGTGTATCACATTGGTTGATTTGTGGATATTGAACCACACTTGCAGCCCAGGAATAAATCCCACTTGATCGTGATGAAAAATCTTTTTAAAGTACTGTTGGGTACAATTAGCTAGTATCTTGTTGAGAATTTTTGCAACCATGTTATCTGGAATATTGGTCTGTAATTCTCCTGAATTCTTGTTTCTTGGGGGACTTTTGATTATTGCTGCAATATCCTTGTTGCTTATGGGTCTGTTCACACTCTCTCTTTCTTCCTATTTCAGTTTTGGTAGTTTACATGTTTCTAGGAATTTACCAGTTTCTTCCAGATTGATGAATTTGTGGGCGCAAGATTGCTCATAATATTCTCTTATAAATGTATTTCCTTGGTATTGGTTGTGAACTCTTCTCCTTCATTCATGATTTATATTTATTTGGGTCCTTTTTCTTTTTGATAAGTCGGGCGAGGCATTTATCAATTTTGTTAATTCTTTTGAAGAACGAGCTCCTAATTTCATTGATATGTTCTACTGGGTTTTTAAAATTTTTCTGTCATTTATTTCTGCTCTAATCTTTATTATTTCCCTTCTTTTCTGGCTTTATGCCTTATTTAATGTTTTTTTTTCCACTCCTTTAGGTGTATGGTTAGTTTGTATTTTTGAGACTTTTCTTGTTTCTTGAGAAAAGCCTGTATTGCTATATACTTCCCTCTTATAACCACCTTTGCTGCATCCCAAAAGTTTTAGACTGTTGTGCTTTCATTTTCATTTCCTTCCATGTATTTTTTAAATTTCTTCTTTAATCTCCTGGTTAACCCATTCATTCTTTAGTAGGATGTTCTTTTACCTTCTTATATTTGTGGTCTTTCCAAATTTTACCTTGTGGTTGACTTCAGGTTTCATAGCCTTGTGGTCTGAAAATATGCATGGTATGATCTCAATCTTTTTGTACTTTGAGGGCTGATTTGTGACCCAGTATGTGATCTATTCTGGTGAGTTTTCCATATGTACTCAAAAAAATGTATATTCTGCTGCTTTAGAATAAAATACTCTGAATAGATCTGTTAAGTCTTTCTGGTCCAGTATGTCATTCAAAGCTCTTCTTTCTTTGTTGAGCTTCTGCTTTGAAGATCTATCCATTGCTATGAGCAGGGTATTATAGTCCCCTACTATTATTAGATGAATATCAATGAGTTTCTTTAAGAGTGTTTTTAATTGGTTTATATATTTGGCTGCTCCCAAGCTGGGAACATAAATATTTACAATCACTAGATCTTCTTGTTGGATAGACCCCTTTATTATGATATAGTGTCTATCTTCAACTCTTATTACAGTTTTTGGTTTAAAATCAGTTTGCCTGATATAAGTATGGCTACTCCAGCTATCTTTTGATGTCAGTTAATATGTTAGATGTTTCTTCATCCCCTCACTTTCAATCTGGATGTATGTTTGGGTCTAAAATGATTCTCTTGTAAGTAGCATATCAATGGTTCTTGTTTGTTTTTTAATTCATTCTGATACCCTATGTCTTCTGACTGGAACATTGAGTCCATTTACATTCAGAGTAATTATTTGTAGATATGAATTTAGTGCCATTGTATTACCTGTAAAGTTGCTGTTCCTATGGATTGCTTCTGTTTCTTTCTAGTCTGTTGCTTTGGGGGGCTCTTCCTGCTCTAGTGTCCTCCTTAATATTTCTTACAGATATGGTTCAGTTTTCACGAGCTCCTTTAGTTTTTGCTTGTCTTGGAAACTTTATCTCCTCTTCTACTCTGAATGACAGAGTAGATGGATAAAGTATTCTTGGATGCATATTTTTCCTGTTTAGCATGTTGAATATGTCATGCCACAGCTTTTTGGCCTGATAAGGTTGTATGGACAGGTCTGCTGCTAATCATAAGTGTCTACCCTTGTAGGTTAAGGATATTTTGTCTGTAGCTGCTTTCAGAATTCTCTCCTGACTTTGTATTTTGCAAGTTTCACTGTGATGTGTCTTGGTGTTGACCTGTTTCTGTTGATTTTGAGGGGAGTTCCCTGTGTCTCTTAGACTTGAATGCCTGTTTCCTTCCCCAGATTAGAGAAGTTCTCAGCTATAATTTGTTCAAATAAACCTTCTACCCCTTTTTCCATCTCTTCTTCTGGGACTCCTGTGATATGGATATTATTGCACTTTGTGAAACTGCTGAGTTCCCTAAGTCTATATTCATGATCTAATCATTTTCTTTCCCTCTTCTTTTCAGCTTCATTATTTTCCATAATTTTATCTTCTGTATCATTTATTTGATCCTCTGCTTCTTCCTTCCTCATTGTGATTATGTCCAACAGGTTTTACATCTGAGTTACAACATTTTTTATTTTGGTCTGATTAGTTTTGGGGTCTTTTATCTCTGTAGCCTGGGTTTCTCTGGTGTTCTTTATGGTTCTTTCAAGCCCAGCTTATATTCTTATGAATGTTGTTCTAAACTGTTGTTCAGATATATTGTTTATCTGTTTTGAGCAAATCCCTGGCTGCAATTTCTTCTTGAGCTTTTTTTTGGGGAGAATTCCTCCAGCTTGTCATTATGTCTACATTTCTGTCTTTTGTGTATTATAAAAGCTTATTATGTTTCCTGCTCCTGAGAGTAGTACTATATTAAGAAAGGGCCGTAAACTGTCCAGGGCCTGGCACATCAGGTAGTGTTTCTGGTATATGCTGTGTGCACTCTGCTGTTGTGTTCTGGCTGTTTTTTCCCACAGGTCAGTCCTCTGCAGAGCTCTTCCTTGCTTGCAGTGGGGTGCTTGGACCTTTAACTAGATGTGATTTAATTCATTTTTTTAAGATAAGCCAGATTAAAAAAATGTCTGATCCAAGAAATGAAAAAAGGAAAAAGAGCAAAAAAAGCAAATAAACTGACAAACAAAAAAGTAAAAGCCTGATTCCAAAGAAAAAGAAAGAGAAAAGAAGGAAAGAAATCTAATCCAAAAAATGAGAAAAGGAAACAAATAAACCAACAAACCAACAAAAAACTATATGCCTGATTCAGATATCTATATCTATATCTATATATAGATATATATACACACATATATAAAACAAAAGGGGTACCTGGATGGTTCAGTCAATTAAGCATCTGACTCTTGATTTTGGCTTAGGTTATGATCTCAGGGTTGTGAGAACAAGCCCCATGTCAGGCTCCATGCTATGTATGGAGACTGCTTAAGATTAATATTATCTCTCTTCCTCTCCCTTCACAACAATAAAATAAAATAAAATAAAAAATAATTTTAAAAATATAAAAATAAAAAAAAAATTAAAAGAGCCTGGTTCTATTTCCACCAGAACTGAAGCTGATGCTTTGGAACACTCTATGATCAATAGAGTTAATACATGCTGGGGACCTGTGTTGGCCTTCTGAGGGAGAGGCCCATTGCACTGGCTCACAGTCAGTCCTGTCATGGTAAAGATGCCCCTGACTGGTGCAGGGGGCCTGGATTTGGTGAAAGTGACTCCAACTTCCACTAGAGGTGCTCAGTTTCTCTCTGTTGGTATGTGGATGGGAGTGTGGGGTGGTGGTGGTAGTGGTGGTAGAAAATGGCATTACCCCACTCTCTCATCCCCAAGGAGGGGAATTCTCAGCTGCTGCTGTTCTGGAGGATCTCTCAGAAAATTGAACTTTCTCTCTTCCTATGTCCTGGGCTTTCATCACATCACTGCCCTTAACCTCTCTATGCACAGGCTGTTGGCACACCTGGCACCACAGTTCTCCTGTGTTTTATCTCTGGCTGGTAGTTTGGAATCAAAACTCCAAATTTTAAAGGACCCAGCAAGGCATTTACCCATTCCCCTTTCCTGGAGGAGAGCCTTACAGCACTACTCGCTGTACTATTATGTCCCAGAAAAGCAGTTGCATGCCTTTGTAGGTGCCTGGAGTCTATGATGAAGCACAGCAAAAAGCTGCAACCAGGTTATCTGCACTCTGTCCCCTGCTGTTGATTCTCCACTCAATTGCGCCCAGCAGACCTTGTGTCCTTGGAAAGGCAAAATACCCTCTTCCAAATGTACCCCAGGAAGAGGAGTATTCTCTCCCAGTGTGACCCAGGGGATCCCACACTACAGTGTCTTCTGAAAACCATATGCACTGCTCTCTCTCCCATTCTCTCTTTCTCTCCCTAACTTCTCTGTGGAAAGGGCTCCCTTCCCCTGGTGGCACCATGGCTTTTCTCTCTACTAATTTGCATCTCCAAACCTCATATCCACCATGTTCTCTTCCTCTAATTGTGCAGATAGTTTTCTCAGTCCTCAGATCAATTTCCCAGTTGTTCAAGGTGATTAGATGTTGATCTAGCTATGTTTGAGAAATGAGACAAGCTCAGGGCTCCTCTGCTACTCTGCCATCTTAACTCCTCTTCAAGCTTAGATGGCATCTTCTTCCCAAATAAGACCTTTACATCTACATCGAAAATATGTTTTTTATTGTGGCCACTTTCATTAATTCGCTAGATCTGGATAGTTTGGTGTAGCTTCTACACCAGCACTTGCTTCTTGACCTTGAACTTTAATGTTCAAGGCTTCTTTACTTAAACCTCATGAACCAACCTCTGTTAGCTTCAAACTTTTCTTCTTCAGCTTCCTCAACTTTATCAGCCTTTATAGAACTGAAGAGAGTCAGGGTCTTGTTCTAGATTAGACTTTGTCTTGAGAGCATGTTGTGGCTGGTTTGGTCTTCTATCTAGACCACTAAAACTTTCTCCATATTAACAATAAGACTTTTGCTTTCTTATCATTTGTGTGTTCACTGGAATAACATTTTTAACTTCCTATAAGAACTTCCTTGGCATTCAAAACTTGGTCTAAATTTTGACCTATCTCAGCTTTTGATATGGCTTTCTCATTAAGCTTAACTATTTCTAGCTTTTGATTTAAAGTGAGAGACATATGATTCTTCCTTTCATTTGAACACTTAGAAGTCATTGTATGGTTATTAATTGACCTAATTTCAATATAGTTGTGTGTCAAGGAATAGGGAGTTCCAACGAGAAGAAGAGTGGGGAATAGCTGGTTGATGAAGCAATCAGAACACACATTTACTGATTAAGTTTGCCTCTTATATGGGCACAGTTCATGGTATCTCAAAACAATTATAATAGTAACATTAAAGATCATTGATCACAATTACTATAATAAATATAATAATAATGAAAATGTTTGAAATATTGTAAGAATTACAAAATTGTGACCCAGAAACATGAAGTGAGCAAGTATTATTGGAAAAATGACACCAATAATCCAGCTTAACACAGAGTTACCATAAACCTTCAATTTGTAAAAAAAAAAAAACAAAAAAAAAAACAATATCCATGGAGCATAATAAAGCAAAGGATGACAAAATGAGACATGCCTGTTTTGGAAGTCTTAACTAGAACAATATGGCAAGAAAAGGAAATAAAAGGCATCTAAATTGGGAAGGAAAAAGTGAAACTGCCACTATTTATGGAAAACATAAAATAATGTATAGAAAGCCCTAAAGACATCACCAAAAAACTGTTGTAACTAATAAATGAATTCAGTAAAGTTATAGGGTACAAAACCAACATATAAAAAATTGGTTGCTGGGTGACTCAGTGAGTTAAAGCCTCTGCCTTCAGCTCAGGTCATGATCCCAGGGTCCTGGGATCAAGCCCCACATTGGGCTCTTTGCTCAGCAGGGAGCCTGCTTCCCCCTTTCTGTCTGCCTGCTTCTCTGTCTACTTGTGATCTCTGTCTGTCAAATAAATAAATAAAAATCTTTTTAAAAAAGTGGTTGCATTTCTATACACTGACATTGAACTATCAGAAGAAGAAAGAAAACATCTCATTTACAATTGCACCAGGAAGAAAAAAATACCTAGGAATAAAGTTTACCTAGGAGGTGAAAGAACTATACACTAAAAATGATAATACATTGATGAACGAAATCTAAGAAGACCCAAATGAATGGAAAGAAATTCCATGCTTGTAGATTGGAATAATTAACATTGTTAAGATGTCCATTTACCCAAGGAAATATATAAATGCAGTATAATCCTATCAAAATCCCAATGATTTTTCCCATAAATAGAAAAAAAAAACAATTCTAAAAGTTCATGGAAAAACAAAAGACCCTGAATAGCCAAAACAATAGTGAGAAACAAGAACATAGCTGAAGGCATCACAGGCCTCAATTTAAAAATATATTACAGAAAAACAACCAGAGGGTTTTGAAGGGGCGGGGGGGTGGGAGGTTGAGGAACCAGGTGGTGGGTAATAGGGAGGGCACGTACTGCATGGAGCACTGAGTGTGGTGCAAAAACAATGAACACTGTTATGCTGAAAATAAACAAATAAAAAAAATTAAAAATATATATATTACAAAGCTATAGTAATCAAAACAGTATGGTCCTACCATAGAAACAGAGACATGGATCAATAGAACAGAACAGAGAGCCCAGAAATAAACCCACATAAAAATGGTAAATCAACTTTTGACGAAGGAGCCAAGAATATACAATGGGGAAAAGACAGTCTCTTTAATAAATGATGCTGGGAAAATTGGACATCCACACGCAAAAGAATGAAACTAGACTACTATCTTGCACCATATGCAAAAATTAACTCAAAATGGATTAAAGACTCAAATGTAAACCATAAAAGTCCTAGAAGAAAATATAGGGGGTAATCTCTTTGACATCAGTCTTTGCCTTGATCTTTTATGTCTAAATCCAAAAGCAAAGGCAACAAAAGCAAATATAAATAAGTGGGATAACATCAAACTAAAAATATTTTGCACAGCAAAGGAAACCACCAACAAAATGAAAAGGTAACTTACCGAGTGGGAGAAAATGTTTGCCAGTTATATATCTGATAAGGGATTTATATCTAACACATACAAATAACTCATATAACTAAATAGCAAAAAAAGATTCTGATTTTTAAAAAATGGACTGAGGATCTGAATAGACATTATTCCAAAGAAGACATACAGATGGCTGAAAGGCACATGAAAATTTGCTCAACGTCACTAATCATTAGGAAAATACAAATGGGGGCGCCTGGGTGGCTCAGTGGATTAAGCCGCTGCCTTCGGCTCAGGTCATGATCTCAGGGTCCTGGGATCGAGCCCCGCATCGGGCTCTCTGCTCTGCAGGGAGACTGCTTCCTCCTCTCTCTCTGCCTGCCTCTCTGCCTACTTGTGATCTCTCTCTCTGTCAAAGGAAAATACAAATGAAAGTCACAAACAGATATCACCTCACACCTGTTAGAATGACTATTATCAAGAGGCAAGAAATAACAAGTGTTGGTGAGGATGTGGAGAAAAGGAACTCTAGTTCACTTTTTTTTTTTCCCTTTTTATTAATTTTTTCAGCGTAACAGTATTCATTCTTTTTGCACAACACCCAGTGCTCCATGCAAATGTAAATTGGTATAGCCACTATGGAAAACAGCATAGAGGTTTCTCCAAAAATTTAAAATATAAATTTTAATACCGTATGTTTCAGGAACTCCACTTCTGGGTACTTACCTAAGGAAAACAAAACCACTAATTTGAAAATATACATTCACCCCTTTGCTTATTGCAGCATTATTTATAATAGTCAACATACAGAAACAACTTAAGTGTCCATCAATGAATGAATGGAAAAGAAGATGTTTTATATATATAGCATGCTTATATACATATATAACATGTATATATAATAGAATACTACTCATCCATAAAAAATAATGAAATCTTGCCATCTGCAACAACATGGAGAGACCCTGAGGGTATTTTGCAAGTTAAATACGTTAGACAGAGAAAGACAAATACCCTATGATTTTACTTATATGTGGAATCTAAAAAACAAAATAAATGAATAAACAACAACTCATAGGCACAGAGTACAAAATTGTGGTGCCTGGGGGTTGGGCAAAATAAGGAAAGAGGGTCAAGAGGTACAATATTCTAGTTATAAAATCACTAAGTCATGAGGATATAATGCTTTGCATGGTGACCACAGTCAATAATATTGTGTTGCACATTTGAAAGTTGCTAAGATAATAAATCTTAAATGTTCTCATCACAAGAAGAAAAAACTTTTGTAAATTTGTATGGTGATAAATGGTAACTAGAGTTATTGTGATGATCACTTCTCAGTGTGTACAAATAAAAATGTGTGGTACAAGGGAAATTATTATAAATTCAAAATCATATTAAAATTAAAAATAATACTGAAATAAAAAATTGAATTAAAAATTTAAAAATATATGTATATTTCAGGGATAGGAGGAGTTTCATAGTTGACATAGTTTTATGTTCTATAAAAATTAATTTCTGTGTTCATCGTGAGAGAGACATAGTCCTTAGTGTGTGTGTGTGTGTGTGTGTGTGTGTGTGTGATTTAGTTGAAGTTTTAGAGAAGTCCTGGAAAAGCAAGAGATGGAGGAATCAAAGTAATATTCTAAAGCAAGATCCAGCCTTCTATCTGTTTTTGTAAATAAAGTTTTATGGAAACACAGGCATGCTCATCCTTCTACATGTTGTCTGTTTCTGCTTTTATACCACTGTAACAAGGTTGAGTTGTTGCAACACAGACAATATGGCCCTCAAACATTAAAATATTTACTATCTGGCCCTTTACAGAAAAAGTTTGCGGCTCCTGGTATAAACATCCTCCAAAAAGAAGACCTTGAGACTGTATATAAAGGCTAAAAAGACTGAAAGAAAACCATCACAATCTATAAGTGAGAAAGAATAAAAAATCACAGAATGTTTAAACCAACAAACACACAAGGAAGACTGGTGAATTTTTGAGATTGTAGTATTGTTTTCTTTATTGAAATGTAGTTGACATACAGTGGTAGTTTGGTGTGTACAACACAGTGAATTAACACTTCTGTACATTATCACGTATAGAATGTGCTTATCATTACAATAAATGTAGTTACCACCTGCCACCATACAATGTTATTACAATATTATTGACTATATTCCCTATGCTGTACTTTTCTTTTGAACTCAGGTGACAGTGTGGTTTGTATAGGCAAAATGAGTGATAGTTGTGTTCACATCAGTATGTGCTTGCTTGCTTGCTTACTTGCTTCTTCCCATTAAAAGATATTTGTTGAGTGCTACTGTAAAGTATATAACTGAATTAACTGGCTGCTGGGAATACCATGGAGAATAAGACTGACCTATTCCCTGCCCATATAAAGCTTATAGTGTATTTTATTTGACCTAGTACTACCCTACTAGCTATGAGACTTTGAGTTTATAGAACCTCCTTTAGACATTCTTTTCCATCTAGGCAGAATTTCCCAACTTTATAATGAGAATACTAATGCCTCTTTTGTAAGTTTGTTGTAAGAATTAAGTAAGATTTTATATATTTTTTTAAGTCATAAAAAGAATATTTGAGTTCCAACTATGTGTTAAGCATTATTCCAGGTATTGGTGATACAGCAGTTAATACAATAGATTTAAAAAAAGAAGATCTTGCCCTCATGGAAATTGCTTTTTAGTCCAATATATAAAAGTACCCAAAATTAAAAGTAGGCATTTGGTAACTTTTCTTTTCATTTTCCTGAATAAATAAAAGGTAATACTTACTCTTCAGTACTCATTTTAGCAGGGAGTACAATTCTGGCTAAAACTTAATTACACAAATTTCCTTTTAATGGCTAGCACTTTCAACAACATAGATTAGGTATTATTATCAATCATCTAGCACCTTAGTAATTGCAGTCAGAATAATTGTTAGGTCGAATATCTCAAGGTGTGAAAAACAACTAGTTCCAAATTAGTTTACTTCTCATTTCTTAAATGTGCCTCTTTGCCTTTTCTATGTTTTCCTTGATTTGGAAAGTTTTCCATCACTCTCTGCCAAACCAAAGACTGGCCATACATTGAAGTCAAGTTGCAAAAGAAAATTTAATGTCAGAACTAAGGGGTCTCTATAATCGTTGTACTCAGAGACCCCACTTTATAGGTGGAAGGGCCAGGACAAAAATGGACTTTTCTAAGCCCACACAGCTTGGAAGTGATAGAGGTAGGACTAGACCAGCAGCTTCTGTTTACCAGTCAAGGATTCTTTCCTCTGTTTCTGGGGTGTCTCACATTTGCTACCTCCTCTAGGAAGCCTTCCTGCATTTGAGGGAAATTTCTTCTTCTTATACCCCAAAGTACATTCATGATTCTATCCTTTACCTTATTTTTTTTCTTCTGCCAACTCTTCCTTTATGACTTGATCTACTTCCAAGGGTTTCACCTCTCCTCTATACAGGAGAATGCGAGATCGCTCTGTCTAGCTTTATCTTCCTAAGCAGCAAACTTTCATTCCAAACTGTGCATTACCCCTCAACCAAACTCCCTCCCTGATATCTCTGTTTCTTCCCATGGTATATTTCCCATCCCTATAAGTCAAGCTCACAAATGTAGAATCCTCTTCAATTTCCTCTTTTGTCCCAGTCTTCAAAACAATTCTGAGCTCCTTCTGCAGTGTTTCTATTATCCATCTCATCTGTCTCCTTTGCCTTCTTCCTGCTACTGCCAGGGACTCATTACCTCTTGTCTGGATGACCTCCACTCCATTCTCTGCAATTCTGCGAAATGAATCTCCTTAAAGCACATCTCTGTATTCATTTCAATCAGCAGTAATTGTGCTCTGGGTAAACTTCACGAGATCTTGATTATACTTAGTCTGGGTCATATTATTCCCTTTATTTAAAAAAAAAGTCCCCAATTGCTTCTAGAATTAAGTCCAAAAACTTCATTCCAACATTGAAGACCCTGTATAGATGGGTCTAAATGACTTATTTTTATCCTTATCTTTTTGAAACCCGAGGTGTTATCTATTAAAAGAGTTTATCTCTTGATTAGATGTACCCAAAGTTCAGCAGAATGTTCTCTACTCTTTTCACACTACACAGTCTGAGTAATTTTATTATCATGATTTTATTTAGCAAGTAAGATTTCTAAATCTCATGTCATCCCACACTATTTCCCCATATATCCCACTTCTGTCTGAACTTCCCCCATTTAAATGCCCCTATAGTTATCTCACGATCTCCACACATACATATTAAATTCATTAACCTCTACCTCCAACACCTTATTCTTCTCCTGGGTACCTCTGTATAATTAAATAGTTCACAATGAACTCAGATTTTTAAACTACTCACTTCTATTTCTATTCATCAAGTCTTAGCAAATTTTACCTACTGAGCATTTCTCAAATTTCTTCTCTCTTGTTTGTTCACTAGAGTAGCCTCCCAACTAGTTTATCTACCTCCAATCTTACCATGTTCCCTGCTTCTTGAATTTTTTCTCCACTCTGCAAACAGAATCCTTTTTAAATTTTTTTTATTTTTTTAAAAGATTTTGTTTATTTATTTGACAGGCAGAGATCACAAGCAGGCAGAGAGGCAGGTAGAGATAGAGGGGGAAGCAGTCTCCCTGCTGAGCAGAGAGCCTGATGCGGGGCTCGATCCTAGGACCCTGGGATCATGACCTGAGCTAAAGGCAGAGGCTTTTAAGAATTTTTTTAAAGATTTATTTATTTGACAGACAGAGATCACAAGTAGGCATAGAGGCAGGCAGAGAGAGAAAGAGGGGAAAGCAGGCTCCCCACTGAGCAGAGAGCCTGATGCGGGGCTCAATCCCAGTACCCTGAGACCATGACCTAAGCCGAAGGCAGAGGCTTAACCCACTGAGCCACCCAAGCACCCCTGGAATCCTTTTTTTAAATGTAAATCTGGTCATGAAACCCTTACTCACCAAAACCTTCAAGTTTCCCTATTGTGTTCAGGGTAAAAATCCAAACTCTTTAATTTGGTTGAACAAAAGGCCCTTTAGAATATAATTCTTATTTATCACCACACAAGCTCCCACTGTACACTATAGCCATATTCAACTCCATGTACTTTCCTAACTATAACATCATGTTTGTTTGTTTTTTTTAATTTTTTTAAAATTTAAATTCAATTTAGGTAACAAACACTGTATTATCAGAGGTAGAATTTAGTGATTCATCAGTTGCCTCACCCAATTTCCCCATTCTCCCATCCACCTCCAGCAACCCTCAGTTTCTTCTCTTTTTTTTAATTGATCTATTTTTTTTAAATTTTTTTATTATTTTTTTATTTCTTTTCAGCATAACAGTATTCATTGTTTTTGTACCACACCCACTGCTCCATGCAATACGTGCCCTCCCCAATACCCACCACCTGGTTGCCCCAACCTCCCACCCCCCCACCCCTTCAAAACCCTCAGGTTGTTTTTCAGAGTCTATAGTCTCTCATGGTTCATTTCCCCCTCCAATTTCCCTCAACTCCCTTCTCCTCTCCATCTCCCCATGTCTTCCATGTTCTTTGTTATGCTCCACAAATAAGTGAAACCATATGACTATAGAGTCTCTTATGGTTTGCCGCCCTCTGTTTTTATCTTATTTTGTTTTTCCTGCCCTTCCCTTATGTTCATCTATTTGTTTCTTAAATTCCAAATATGAGTGAAATCATATGCTATTTGTTTTCCTCTGACTTATTTCGTTTAGCCTAATATCCTCTAGGTCCATCCACATTCAAATGGCAAGATTTCATTCTTTTTGATGGCTGAATAATATTCTTATGTATACATAGGAATATTATATATAATTATATGTATGTATGTGTATGTATATATATATGTATATACATACACATATACATATCACATCTTCTTTATCCATTCATGGAAATCTGGGCTCTTTCCTTATTTTGGCTATTGTGAACCTTGCTGTATTGAACATTGGGATGTGTATGCCCCTTCAAATAGTTATTTTTGTATCTTTTGGATAAATACCTAGTAGCACAATTGCTGGGCCATAGGGTAGTTCTATTTTTAACTTTTTGAGAAACCTCCATACTGTTTTCTAGAACGGCTACACCAGCTTGCTTTCCCACTAACAGTAACATCATCTTTCATATATCTGTGTATTTTCACATTCCACTCCTTATTCCTGGAATGACCATTGCTCCCTCTTCTTTATTTAGCTCTTACTCAACACTCAAGAGTTGACCAAGAATTTACCACTTCAAAGACTTTTCTTTAGCTCTTTCATACTTGGACTGCATTAAATTTTCCTCTCTTAAACAACATCATCCAATTTCTTCTATCTAGACCTGACTATGCTATTGTAACAGCCTGTTATCCGTCTGTTTCCCCCTGCAAATTTTGGTCAGTGTCCATGTGTTATTTATCCTTATATCTCTTGCATAGCCATCATTGTGCCTAACAGGGTTACAAGCTCAAAACTCATTGAATAGCTAATTGAATTGAATGAATGTGTGCCAGGCAAGGGCAATCAGTGTTACTGTAGTGAGGATTAAAAGCTGAGAATACCGGGGGTATTGGGTTCAATAAAGGAAATAAGTATGAGTCAAAGATGAGTCTAAAATTTTTTGCTTAATAGACTAGATGGACTAGCACTTACTGAGTGCCTACTAGGTACTGAGCATTTGACTCAGTATTTTATATATATTATATCAGAAGGAAGGAAAATAATGAGTTTCATTTTAGACATGTAGAGTTTTAAGTGTCTGTAAGACCTCTGAATAGAAATGTCCACAGGCAATTATAACTGTAATTCTTGGGTACAGGGAAGAAACAAGAACTAAATAATTAGACTGGGAGTTATTTGGATAGATGGTAATTGCAACCATGGAGCAGAGTTTGGGGAGGATCTTCCAAAAAGGTTAGTATAGAAGGAAGGAAAGAGGACAGAAACAAGATCCTGGGGAGCATATATTTAAGAGCTAATAAAAAAAAATTAAAAAAAAAAGCTAAGCACAGGGAGAAGAAACCTTCCTTCCTTCCTTCCTTCCTCCCTCCCTTCCTTCCTTCTACAAATATTTACTAGGGCCATAGTCAGTGCTAGCTACTTTTGTAGGAACTGAGGATATAGCAGTGAACAAAACAGTCCTTTGCCTCATGGAGCTGATATTCTAATGGAGATAGAGGAAGTTGAACATAATCACAAACAAGGAAACATATAATATTAGTTAGTGATAGGTGCTATGAAGAAAAACAAAGCAGTATAAGAGTATATAAAATGGCTGAATATGGGTATGGTGGGGACCTTCAGAGGGGCCTTCCCTGAACTGGCTAAAGGTCCCTCTGAGGATATTTGAAGTAAGAATTAAATGATGAGAGAAAGGTAGCCATATAAATATCTGAGAGGAAGAGCATTTCAGACAGAAGACAATAAAGTATAAAGGCCATTAAATGGGAAAATACCTGATATATTCAAGGATCAGAAAGAAAGCTACTGGGTGCCTGGGTGGCTCAGTGGGTTAAAGCCTCTGCCTTCAGCTCAGGTCATGATCCCAAGGTCTGGGATCGAGCCCCACATCACGCTCTCTGCTCAGCAGGGAGCCTACTTCCCTCTCTCTCTCTGCCTGCCTCTCTGCCTAATTGTGATCTCCGTCTGTCAAATAAATAAATAAAATCTTAAAAAAAAAGAAAGCTCCTGAAACTAGACTGTAGTAAGCAAAAAGAAACATAAAAGCATATGAAGAGGTAGTCAAGAACACAGTCATATAGGACCTTATAAGCTCTGGTAAGAAGTTCAAATTTATTCTAATTGCAGAGGGAAGGTATTCTAAGCAGCACAATGGTATGATTCGTTTTGGATTTTGAGATGAACATCCTGGTTGCTGTATGGGAAATAGACTATAGGGGGCATAGATAAAAGTAGGGAAATTTGTTAGACAGCTAATTGCAATTATTCAAGCAAGAGGTGGTTATAGGTTAGGTCTTCGGTTTTAGTAGTGGAGGTAGTGAAAAGTACTTGGATATGGGATTTGTTTTGAAGGACTTGTTAATGGATTTGGTGTGAGTTGGGAAGAGTTATGGTATGGAGTGGGTAGGCAAGGAATAAAAAGTTCCTTGATTTCAGCCTGAATAACTGGATGGGGCCAGTTACTGAGGTGAGAAAGACTGGAGGAGGAACAAGTTTAATGAGTGTTGGGAAGAAGTAAGAAATACATAGCTTGCTTTTGTACATGTAAAGTTTGAGACATTCATTGGGCAGCTACACACTAATGTTTAGTAAGAAATTACAGCTGAGGGGAGGCTGAGTGGCTCAGTCAGTTAAGCATTTGACTCGATTTTGACTCTGATCATGATCTCAGATCTCAGGGCTGTGACATCAAGCCCCATGTCAGACTCTGTGCTCAGCAAGGAGCCTGCTTAAGATTCTCCTTCTCCCTCTCCCTCCGCCCCCCCCCACCTCTCTCTCTCTCTCTGCCTCTCTCTCTTACAAAAAAAATAGTAATAAAAAATAAAAAAACAAATTATATCTAAGTCTAAAGTTCAGAAAATAATTCAATATTAAGTATATAAATTTTGGAGTCACCCTCTGTGAATTAAAACTTTGAGACTAGATGAAATGTCTAATGAGTTTAATGTAGATGGCTAAGAGGAGAAATTCTTGGACTGAGCTCAGGATTTAGAGATGGTGCAAATAAAGAGCAGCCAGAAAAATAAACTGAGAAGTAACCAGTGTGGCAGGAGGAAAATGAAAAGAGAGTGGTGTCCCACAGCCCAAGTGATTCAAGAAAAAGGTATTCAACAGTGTCAAATGTTGATGAGACAGTAATTCTGAGAATTGACTATTGATTTTAGCAACATAGAGGTCATTGGTAACCTTGACAATAAAATGTTGGAGACAAAAGCCTGAATGGATTGTTTCATGAAAGGATGGGAAGTGAAGAAGTGAAGATAGTAAGTCTTTTTAGGCATTTAGCTGTGAATGGATAAAGAAAAGTGGAGTATTAGCTGGAAGGTAATTGGGATCAAGAAAGGGATATTTTCTTTTAAATAATGTATATTAATTATATGACTTCTAATAGGATAACCCAGTAGTGAAGGAGAAATTGACGGTTTAGAAAAGAAGGGATAATTTTACCAGCACTTTCCTTGGGGAGGTTAAAGCAAATGTGGGAGATTGAACTTTGATTTTTTTTAAAAAAGGATATTTTATATATATTAAGAAGAGGTAAGACAAAGTATGTTTATGATGTACAATGGAAAGATGAGGGTGTTCTCAGTGCTTATCTTTTTTAACCAAATGTAAGGGAAGCCATCAGCTGAGAGTGAGAGGAAAAAGAGGGTATAAAAGAGGGGAAAAAAGGCAGTAAGAGATGTAGGAGGGGCCATATGAGAGAGTGGTGTCATGAAAACCAAGGGCAGGGGCAAGATGTCAAGAAGGAGCAGGACATTGATCAATACTGTTAAATGTTCCTGCATTCAAGTTGTATGAATATTGAAAAGAGGCTATTCAGTTTGCTAATTAGGTTGTTGGTTGATGTTGGCAGAGAGGCTTCATTAAAACACTTTCAGTGAAAGTTAAATCGGAGGTAAGGAACTGCATATGAACACAATAATCTTTAGTAAAGGAGGTGGGGTATAAGTTGAAGAGAAGGATTTATTTGTCTCCTTTATTAGACGCAAATTCCTTGAGAAAGAATATGTCAGATTCACATGGTTTACCTAGTGACTTGTCCAGGATATGACACTGCTAGTTTTCAATAAAAGTTGGGTATATGAGTAAATAAATGAATTCTGCACTCAGAGTCAACAAGATGTTCTTTTGAGAAATTGGATCTGTTCTATACTCAAAACATATAGTTGGAGAAAAAAATAGCTGAAGAGGTTCTTCTGTACCCTAGAGGAATAAAAGAATGAAAATGACAGAGAAGGGAGTTCAAATGTAATCTATGGTCTCTGGACACTCACACCACTGCCCAGTGCATAGGTAGAAACCTGGATGATCTGACCCCAGAACTGTAAGAAATTACTGACCTTCCTCAGCTTATGATGGAGCTATGTCTTGATAAACCCATCATCAGTTGAAAATATTCTAAGTTGAAAATGCATTTAATAAACCTAACCTACCAGACATCATAAGTTTAGCCCAGCCTACCTTAAACATGCTCAGAACACTTGCATTAGCCTACAGGTGGGCAAAATTTTCTAACACAAAGCCCATTTTACAATAAAGTATTGAATAGCTTACAATTTATTGAATACTGTACTAAAAGTGGAAAAAACAAAATAGTTGTATGGGTACAGAATGGTTGCAAGTGTATTGGTTTAATACCATCATAATTTCATGGCTGACTGGGAACTGCTGTTCACTGTCACTGCCCAGCATCATGAAGAGTATTGTACTGTATACTGCTAAACCAGGAAAAGATGAAAACTCAAAATTCAAAGTATACAGAGTATGTATTGTGTTCACACCATCATAAATTCAAAAAAATCATAAGTTGAACTATTGTAAGTTGGGAACAATCTGTAGATGGCATTCTCTGCATAGAGAAGGAAATACTGAGGTGACTTCATGTTGTAGTGGGGCGGCAGAGTTTCCTCTGCCAAATTTATCTTGAGTCACCCAAACTGACTCTTAGAGATGGGAGGGAATTGGGTATGATACCCATGTAGCTATATTTGAAGGGTATAAATACAACAACAAATGAAGATTTCATACACTGGGAATTAGGGTAGATGAGAACATAATTAGATGAAATCAAGAAAAGGGCTTTTTAGGCTGACTATCAGAGAAACCATCCTGACACTGAAAATTACTGAAGTGTGGGCTAAACTTTGAGAGGAAATAGTGGAAACCCTGACACTGAGTCATTTATAATTATTTACAATTAGGCAGGACAATGTAGTTTGAGAAATAATGTGGCATTACACAAGGGGCAGTTTTGCTCAGTTCCCAAAGGGTTGGACTGGATATGACCTAATAGCTTTTTCCTACACTAATTTGGTTGATTGTCTCAGAGAAAAGTCTGGTTGAGCATTTTGTTTTCCTCCTGTTGGGTGAATCATACTTACATTGACCACAAGGATATAAATTTCAGAATGCCCATTGATTAGGCAGATGGCAGAATGTGGACTGGGAATCCAACAGATTGGAGAAGACTCAAACTAACCTGAAAGTTGAAGGATTGTTCAGAAACAGGTAAAGCTCCCTAAAGATAGGACCTTGGGTGGTTCACCACTGATTTCAGGACATGACTCAAGAGCCTGGAATATAGTACTTGATGAACAAACAGCTGATTAATGAATGAATGACACCTTGGGAAGAAAACTTAGAATACCAATAAAATCCAAGCAGTGGACTGACAGATTAAACATGTTCCTTAATACCTCTGAGTCAGTTTTCTCACCTTTTCCATAGGTTCTTCGGGGATAAAATGAGAGAATATAGATAGGATACTTGAAATTTAACAACTTACCTGTCTTTCCCTTTTATTTTTCTAGACTTAATCTCTACAGACGAGTCAGACTTTCTGTTTATGTTTAACAACATTGGGAGAAGAGAAAAATTATGCCTTTTCTCTTAAAATAACAATACCTATTAATGTTAAAAACAGCTGAGGTTAACAGTAACTAACACCGCAGGCCAATTTTAGAGCAATTTTTAAAAAACAACGAACAGCTAAGACGTTACCAGGTATGATACACTTTCACTTGGCTTTTTATCAACTCACCCCAAATCTTAATGCAAACAAAATAAAAAAGCTCTTTGGCAACATGTTCTCATCCTGGGGATTCACTCAGTTTCCAAAACACCCAGTCTGCCTCTCTCAGAGATTAACTGTAATTCACACTATGTTGGCTACAGATAAGCTGTTTCCCCAGCCTCAGCCATTGGAGCTAACCAGTGAGAAACTCCAAATTTACTTTTTCAACATCCTTGCTTCCAGATGTCCTTCTATCATTTTTTTTGTCCTTCCACACCAGACAGGATTTACAGGGAAAAGATTAGATTCATTAAAGAAGTAAAAATCTCATTTCTCTCTTTCTTTAAGCAGGAGATAGTTTCTATTTTTCTCTTTTTGTATTTCTTTTTTTCCTTTCGCTTTGCTGCTTTTTAAACTCTAGTTAGGAGACACCAGTTTAATTTGAACACAATAACTGGACTTAATTAATATCCCAAGGTAATTTACCTCCTTTAGCAACACTGTCTGACACATTTTTCTCTGAAATGTTTTCTTCAAGGGCTTTTTTGAACAATATTTAAACACAGTTTTTGATCAGAGAGTTGAAGTGATCTTATCATAACGGCTAAAGATGGGTGCAGAGAGTTTGCTGAGCAATCCAGGAAGTGTTATAAAATGATTAATGGATAGAAAATTCATCCAAGTGAAGGTTTTGCCAAAGAATCAAGATTATTCAATCAGAGAAGAAAGTTTTCAGCCCCTTAGAAATAGCCACTTGCCTTGGATAGTTTAAAAAATAAAAACAAAAATGCCAACTTAATTTATTTCACAACAAATATAATGTTCATGGAGGATTTTTGTCTTGCAAAGTAAATAAGCTGTGTGTTGAATTCTTTATATATTTGTTTTATAAGACAGGAAATAATGACTTAATAACTGCTTTTAAGTACTGAAATAATTCTCTATAAAAAAAGATTTGCTGGGGCGCTTGGGTGGCTCAGTGGGTTAAAGCCTCTGCCTTCGGCTCAGGTCATGATCTCAGGGTCCTGGGATCAAGCCCCGCATCGGGCTCTCTGCTCTGCAGGGAGCCTGCTTCCTCCTCTCTCTCTGCCTAGTTGTGATTTCTCTCTGTCAAATAAATAAAATACTAAAAAAAAAAAAAAAAAGATTTGCTTTTCTACAGTATCATAATTGAGTCCCATGGTCATCCCTATCCATCCCTTTTTCACTGTCAACCCTAAGACTTCCCTATCAACCACTTCATTTTTAATTTTTTTGAAAAATCTACTTTCCCATGTTGTCCATACCAAAAAACACATTCTGTGGTATTAAACACATTCAGGATGTCTGTTGTTTCTCCGCCCCCCCCCCATTAAGAACAGCACAAAAAGAAATGCCATCATTTGTAGCAGGGGGTATTTTAGCGAGGTCTTCTAGAGACCTCCAAATCACTTTTTGTAGTCAGTGATAATTTACCAAAGAAAGCTATGAAATTTTCTTTACTGACCTCAGCAGATCCTTACCTCCTCAGAGGTGCCATGCTGAGACTGAAGAGGAGAAGTGTGTTGGCAGCAATCGTTGAGAAATGGATGAACCTACAAACTTTTCATCCCTTTATTTTATTCAAGCCAGAGTTCTCTAAATGTTAATGCATTGAGGGGAATCTAAACTACTTTTCTGAAGGCTGAATGGCAAGCAGTCAAAAAAAGAACATTGGACTTTGCTCCATCAATTTCTTTTTGTCCTTTACATGTACTCACACACCCAGCTTCTCCGTCTGTCCTTTCAATATGCAATATAATTTATTGCCATGGCTTCAACTACCTGAATACTGATGCCTCTCACAATTAATCTCTAGCCCAGAACTATTTTCTGAATACCAACCTCATATTTCCAGTTGTTCGAAGGACATCTTTGTCTAGAAACACAACTTCTCAACCTCAGCATGTCTTGATATGTACCCCCATTCCAAAAATAAGAATCCCCTTTCTTTCTTGTTCCCAATCTCATTGAGTAGTCCTAGTTCCCTAAAGTAGAAGCACCTGATCCCTCCTTTATCTTAGCTACCCATTTCATTTTTATCTAAGCAGTTAGCAAATCCTTTTGAATCTACTTCACTATATGTCTTCTTTTAGCCTCCTTGAACTTTTAGCCTCCTTGAACATCTTAACCATTTCCTGAACACAGAGTATCCTTTCACAATTCTTTGCCTTACACCCACTGATCTCTATGCTTGTTCGTTTGAATTGTTTCCCTCTCCTCCTTTACCTGGTAAGCCCCTACTCAATGATAGAGTCTTACTATATATTACAAGCAACTCTTCATTCCCCTATGATAGCTCATGGGTCTCTCCTCTGTGAACTTACCATATCTCTTCATAACTATCAGTTTAGGTATCTTTTTTTTTTCCTGCTAAACTTTGAACTTTTTGAAGGGTGGGAGAGCATTGTAATCATCTTAAAAGTTACAGCACCTAGTATGTAATAGTCTGTGGTAACAGTTAATAAAGAATGAATGATACACCCTAAATCCAATTTATCAATCTTTCTTTTTTTTTTTTTAAAAGATTTTTTATTTACTTATTTGACAGAGAGAGATCACAAGTAGGCAGAGAGGCAGGCAGAGAGAGAGGGAAGCAGGCTTGCTGCTGAGCAGAGAGCCCGATGCGGGACTCGATCCCAGGACCCTGAGATCATGACCTGAGCCGAAGGCAGCGGCTTTAACCACTGAGCCACCCAGGCACCCCTCAATCTTTCTTTTAATGGATCATGTTCTGGAGTCAAGCTTAAGAGTTCATTGCCTAATCTTAGAATCTAAAGATTTTCTCCTATTTTTTTTTCTAAGACATGTGTAGTTTTATGTTTACATAGATCTATGATCCATTTTGAGTTTTTTTGTGTATGAAACCTTCATTGAGGTTCAATTTTAGGCCAGTAGTTATCCAATTGTTACAGCACCATTTGTTGAAAAGGATATCTTTCCTCCATTGAATTGGTTTTGCAACTTTATCAGAAGTAAATTGGGCATATCTGTTTGGGTCAGATATTTATGGACTTTCTATTTTGTTCCTAGCTCCTCCTCCACCTTTCTAGAATAATTGTGTCAATACATGCAAAAAAATCTTGATGAGATTTTAATAGGAATTGCATTAAATCTGAATATGAATTTGGGGAGAAATAACATCTTTATTGTGTTGAGTTTTCCAATCCGTGAACACTGTGTGTCTCTCTATTTAGATCTTTGATTTATTTCATCAGTTTTGTAGTTTTCCGCATACACATCCAATACATGTTCTGTAAGTTTTACACCTAAGTACTTAATCTACTTTGTAACAGTTGTAAATGTTATTTTTAAAAATGTGTTTCCATATGTTCATTGTTAGTGTATAGAAATGTGATTGCTTTTTGTGTCTTGATCTTGTATGCTTCAAGTTTGCTGAATTTATGAGCTCCTGGAGTTTCTTTTGTTTATTTTTGTTTTTAGATTCCTTGGGATTTTCTACATATGTCATCTGCAAATAGGGACAATTTTATATCTTCCTTTCCAATCTGAATGGTTTTTATTGCTTTTACTTATTTATAATGCTGGCTATAAATTCCAGTGCTGTGTTGAATAAGAGCATGAGAGGAGATACCATTTACTTGTTTCTGATCTTAGGGGAAAAACATTCAGTTTTTCATTAAGTATGATGTTAGTAGTAGGATTTTTGTAGATGCTCTTTATCAAGTTGATGGAATTCCCCTTTATTCCATGTATGCTGAGAGTTGTTATCATGACAGATATTGGATTTTACTAAATTCTTTTTCTGTATCACTGTATGATTGTATGAGTTTTCTTCTTTAGCCTATTGATATGATATTACATTGACTAATTTTTTAAAGAACCAGCTTTACATCACAGGAGTAAACCCCACTTGGCCACATTATATAACCCTTTTTATATATTGCCAAATTCTATTTTCTGATATTTTGTTAAGGATTTTTAAACTAAAAGTATCATTATTCATGAGGTCTGTAGTTTATACTCTCTTTGTCTGGTTTCTACATCAAAGTAACACTAACTTCATACAATTAGTTGAGAAGTGTTCCTTCCTTTTTTTATTTTCTGGAGGATATTGTGTAGAATGGGTGCTAATTCTTTAAGTATTTGGTAGATTTCTCCAGCAAAACCACCTGGCCTTGGGGGTTCTTTTGTGATAATTTTCAATTTATGAATTAAATTTCCCTAATAATTTCAGGAGTATTCAAATGATCTATTTTATATTGAGTAAGCTGTGGTAGTTTGTAGTTTTCAAGGAGTAGGTCCAAATCATCTAAATTGTCAAATTTATGTATATAAAATTATTCAGAAGATTCCTTTATTGTCTTTTTAATATCCAAAAATTCTATAGTGATAGCCCCTGTTTCATTCCTGGTATTGGTAATTTATACCTTCTCTCTTTTTTCCTTTGTCTGTCTTGCTAGAGGTTTTTCAATTTTATTAGCTTTTTCTAAGAATCAGCTTTTTTCCCATTGTTTTTTTTTTCTATTTTTTTTTTTCAATTTTATGATTTTTGCTTTTATTTTTACCATATCCTGCTACCTTCTTGCTTTGGGTTTCTTTCTTTTTTTTTTTTTTTAAAGATTTTATTTATTCATTTGACAGAGAGAGAGATCACAAGTAGGCAGAGAGGCAGGCAGAGAGAGAGGAAGGGAAGCAGGCTCCCTGCGGAGCAGAGAGCCCGACGCGGGGCTCGATCCCAGGACCCTGAGATCATGACCTGAGCTGAAGGCAGCGGCTTAATCCACTGAGCCACCCAGGCGCCCCTTGCTTTGGGTTTCTTTCATACTTTTTTTTTCTTGCTTTTTGCCATAGGAAATTAGATTATTGATTTGAGCCTTTTCGTCTTTTCAAATAGAAGCCCTTAGTGCTATAAATTTTCCTCAGCACCATTTTAGCTCTGTCTCACAGATTTTGATATGTTGTGTTTTCATTTTCATTTAATTAATGTATTTTGTAATTTCTCTAGAGTGCCTCTTTGATCCATAGATTAATTAGAACTATGTTGTTTAGTTTCCATTTGTTTTCTATTATTCTGGTTTGATTTCATTTTGTTCA
Source organism: Meles meles (assembly GCF_922984935.1). Lineage (NCBI taxonomy): Eukaryota > Metazoa > Chordata > Mammalia > Carnivora > Mustelidae > Meles > Meles meles. The sequence goes on along the minus strand of NC_060087.1, from coordinate 44,475,769 downwards.
GAGAATATACTTTGCATGATTTCACTTCTTTTAAAATCTGTTCAGGTTTGTTTTATGGACCAGGATACAGTCTATCGTGGTATATGTTCCATGAGAACTTGAAAATAATATGTATCTTACTGTAGTTGGGAAGATATTCTGTAATTGTAGATTAGATCTTGTGGTTGATGGTAATGTTGAATTCTTCTATATCTGTGTTTGTTTTCTGTCTAGTTATTCTATTAACTGTTAAGAGAGGAGTGCTGAAGTCTCCAAGTATAATTGTGGACTTGTGTATTTCTTCTTCCAGTTCTATCAGTTTTTGTTCATGTATTTTGCAATTCTGTTGCTTGATACTTAAAAATTTAGGATTGTTATGTCATCTTGGTGGATTGACCCTTTTGTCATTTTTGCAGTGTTGCTCTCTTTCTCCAGTAATTTTCCTCATTCTGGAACCAGCATTATCTGATATTAAATATCAATTCCTTCCTTGTTTTGATTAGTATTTACATAGTATGTTTTCCCATCCTTTTACTTTCAACTTGCCTTTATTGTTTTATTTGAGGTGAATTTCTTTCCACAGTATATAGTTGGGTCATATGTTTTTATATGCATTTTGCCAGTCTCTTTCAATTGATGTATCTAGACCATTTATATTTAATGTAATTATAGATATGGTAGGACTTAAATCTAACATTTTATTTTGTTTTCTCTGTGTACTTTTTTGTTTCATTTCTCTGTTTTCTTTTTTGTGTGCCTTACTGTGAGTTAAATATTGATTAGAGTTCAATTTTTATTTATCTATAGTTTTTAGGTATATCTCTTCATATTGATGTTTTAGTGGTAACTATAGGTATTTTTATTGTTCTACCTTTAAGTTCACTGATTCTTATGTCCCTTCCATTTTTCTGTTTAGATTATTCATTTAAGTTTTTTATATTGCATTTTTAAGCTCTGAAATTCCATTTTATTCTTCTTTATATTTTCTATTTCTTTGTCAAGTCTTGCTATTTCTTTTCTTAGAATTTGTATTTTTTCATTTTCATATATGTCTGCTGTTACTCATTGAAACGTTTTTTTATGATGACTCATTTGTCATCTAACATTTCTATCATCTTGATATTGGTCTCCATTGATTATCTATTTTTCTTATAGTTTGAGATCTTCCTTGTTCTTAATATGACAAATCATTTTCAATTGAAATATAGAAATTTTGAGTATTATGTTATGAAACTTGGAATCATATTTAAAATTTCTATTTTCCACCTTCCTCCAACACCACTCTGTCAGGAGAAAGGGGTTACTGCCTCAGTACCACCACATGGAGGTAGAAGTCCAGGTTCCCTATTTGGCATGTATCTGAGGAGGTAGACTCCTTTGTCCTGTCAGTCACCACCTATACTTCCCTTGCTGGGAGAGGTAGGATGCCTCCTTGCTGTATGCTCTGTGCCTCTATTTCTGGGCAGTGGTGAAAGTTCTGACTCTCCATAGGCTTCCTCTGACAACACCTCAGTATGGAGAGGGAGTGGTTCTTTGTAACACAAGGTGGGGGTACTTGACCATGCTCCCCACATGGCCTCTATAGACATTGTTAATAGGGGAGGTCTTGTTACCTCCCATCATGGATGAAAGTCTTGTCTCCATATTCAGCCATTTTGCCATCATCTTGGCCATGGTGATGTCAGAAAAGACCTCACTATAGCCTGGCCAGGGTAGAAGTCTAGGCTCTCCCCTCAGCCTTTGTTGACATGAATGGAGATGGGTTCATAGTTCTTCTATGGTGTTTGGCTGGAGTGAAGCAGTTATTGCCTAAAATTTTTCTGTCTTGCTAGGTCACCCCTTTCCTGGTTCTCAGGATAGAGAGAGCAAGCTTCCGTTGGGACTTATTTTGTCTGTGTACGTTAGCGTTTGAAGGTTGTTGCTTCTCAACTCCAAACCTGTGCTATGTAAGCAAAAAAAAAAAAAAAAAAAAAATAGGGGAGGACCTTATCACTGTATCCTTAGCAATTCTACCTTCTTAATGTAATAGAAATCTTCCTTACTACATTAAGACTCTTCTAATTGGATTGTTCATTTTTCACTCTTGAGTTTTAAATCTTCTTTATATTCTAGATATTAGTCCTTTGTCATACATGTGTTTTGCAGATATTTTCTCCTAATGAGTGGTATTAAAGGCAACCATATGAGAGTCTTCTTATGTTTGTTTTACATGTAATATCCAAGGTTTTTAGTTGTACTTAGTGAGAGGAATAAGGAAAAGTTTTATCTACTTCATTTCCACAGAAGCATAAGTCTCAATTATGTTATAATCCCTCATCTTGAGTTTCATAAGCCTTACCTCTTTATATATTTAATAAATTCAAAATTAAATGCTTAACTTAAACAAATATCTTTTTTTTCCATTTTATTTATTTTTTTCAGCGTAACAGTATTCATTGTTTTTGCACAACACCCAGGGCTCCATGCAAAACGTGCCCTCCCCATTACCCACCACCTGTTCCCCCAACCTCCCACCCCTGACCCTTCAAAACCCTCAGGTTGTTTTTCAGAGTCCATAGTCTCTTATGGTTCGCCTCCCCTTCCAAATTTTTTTTTTTAATAAACATATAATGTATTTTTATCCCCAGGGGTACAGGTCTGTGAATTGCCAGGTTTACACACTTCACAGCACTCATGATAGCACATACCCTCCCCAATGTCCATAGCCCCCTCCCCCTCTCCCAATATCTTTACTAAAAATCAAATGTCTTGCAAAAAATGAATCTAAACACAAAACTTACACTTTTATAAAAATTAACTCAGAATGGATTGCAGACCTAAATGTAAAATGTAAAACTATATAACTCCTAAAAGATAACATAGGAGTAAACATAGATGACCTTGGGTATGGTGGTAACTTTTTAGATACAGGACTAAAGTCATGATCCACGAAAGAAATTATTGATAAACTAGACTTAATTTAAATGAAAAATTTCTGCTCTGTAAAAGACATTGTCAAAACAATGAAAAGACAAGACATAGACTAGAAGAAAATATTTCTGAAAGATATGTCTGATAAAGGACTGTGATTCAAAATATACTGGGTGTTATATGTAACCAATTCTGCCCCTGAAACTAATAATATAGTATATGTTAACTAAATTGAATTTAAATAAAGAATTTAAAACTGTATAAACAAAGAATTCTTAAAGCACAACAATAAAAAAATGGATTACAAAAATGAGCCAAAGACCTGAACAGACAACTCACCAAAGAAAATATACAGTTGACAAATAAGCATATGAAAAGATACTTCAGGGGCGCCTGGGTGGCTCAGTGGGTTAAGCCTCTGCCTTTGGCTCAGGTCATGATCTCACGGTCCTGGGATCGAGCCCCGCATCAGGCTCTCTGCTCAGCAGGGAGTCTGCTTCCCCCTCTCTCTCTGCCTGCCTTTCTGCCCACTTGTGATCTCTGTCTGTTGAATCAATAAATAAAATCTTTAAAAGAAAAGATCTAGAAACTAAAAATAAAAAAGATACTTCATGTCATCAGGGAAATGCAAATTAAAACAATGAGATATAACTACACACTTATTAAAACAGCCAAAATCTGGAACACTGACAATACCAAATGCTGGCAAAGATGTGGAGCAACAGGAACTCATACATTGCTGGTGGGAATTCAAAACGGTACAGCCATTTTGCAAGACAGTTTGGTGGTTTCTTATATAACTAAATATACTCTTGCTATGTGATCCAGCAATTGCACTCCTTGGTATTTACCTAAAGGAGGTGAAAACTTGTTTCCATACAAAAACATGCACAGAGATGTTTATAGCAGCTTTATTTGTATTTTCCCAAACTTGGAAGCAACCAAGATGTTCTTCAGTAAGTAAATGAGTAAATAAACCATAGTGCATCCTGATAATGGAATATTATTCAGCATTAAATAGAAATGAGCTATCAAGCCATGAACCGTAAATGCATATTACTAAATGAAAGAAGCTGATCTTAAAAGTCTACATACTCAATGATTTCAACTATATGACTTTCTGGAAAAGGCAAAACTATAGAGATAATGAAAAGAGCAATGGTTGCCAGGCATTAGGGGGTAGGGAGGGAGGGATGAAAAGGAAGAGCACGGAGGATTTTTAGGGAAGAGAAGCTATTCTGTATGATATTCTGATGGTGGATACATGGCATTACACATTTGTCCAAACCCATAGGAAGTACAAGACCAAGAGCAAACTCTAATGTAAACTGTGGGCTTTAGTTGATTATGGTATATGTATGTAAGTTCATCAATTGTAAATAATGTACTACTCTGGTGGGGGATGTAGATAATGGGGGGGTTATGTATGTGTGGGGTCAGGGGATATATGTGAAAATCTCTGTAATTTCCTCCTAATTTTACTGTAAACCTAAAACTGTGCCTTGCCAGAATATTCTTCTTAAAAATCTATTGTCTTTATTAAAAACAGCTAAACTAAGTAAACCTTAAGCACTAAAGGTGTTTCTTTTAGCTGATGAAAGAAACATATGAATCCTAAAGATGGTCAGTATGTTTTACCAGTTCTTATTTCTTAACAGCTTCTTCAAGATCTAGTCTTAAACTTAGGTCCTGATGAGTATGCCAAACCTGGATCTTAGTGCAAGTGTCAGGATCCCTTCTGGGGATTTGTCTCTGAACTGCCAGCTTTCTGGACTTCAGGCCAGTTTCTATTTTGAGTGAAAGTTCCAATCTAGCAAGAGTGCATTGATTGCTTTCCAACTAATCAAAGGGAAAGCATTGGTTGGCCATTCTAGCATCCTTGTTCAGCTAAAAATGATTATGTCTTTGGCTCATGCAAAGATATATTCTTCCTTTTTTTTCCCCTGTAATGAGGGTGCAGAATATCCTTCAATTTTGTTAAGTATAAAGTTAATGTATGCCTTTGAATAGTCTTTGAGAAGTTATACGGTGCTGGTTTTCTCTCTAAGGGAAAGAGAAGAACATCACCTGTCATTCTCCTTTTCCCAGTCATAAAGTTTGTTTGACTTAAATTTACTCACAGTTGACGTTACTTACCTGAAGTTGTCCCTCTTTGCACTTCAGGAATTGATTTCTTAAAGTGGCCCTTCCAACAGAATGGAACATTTTGAATAAAAATTAAAAACTAGTTTTGGTGCATGAGTTTTACATGAGATTAGGAAACGTTTCTCTTATGGTATCCTTCCTCCTCTCTCTCTCCCTCTGTGTGTGTGTGTGTGTGTGTGTGTGTGTGTGTGTGTGATTCTTTCCTACTCTGTACTTCTTCAGAGAAGCAAGGTGTTTAATAAAGGAAAGTTTAAAGATGAGTGGAGAGTATGGCTGATCTCTTATATGTGATTCAGGGTCACTATTATGATAAACACCCCAAAAGAGGAAGAATTGCTAGAAAGTCCTTTTCAGGACATAGTGAAAAGAATTTCTTCTCCCCTCCCAATTTCTTATCAAGGTAATCACTTGCAGTGGCCATTGGTTTGCCACAGCTGGACAGGGAAATTTGCTCTGTGTTGCTTGTGTATTATATCCCAGGATCTGAATAGCTTCCTTGGCCTGAGACCTTGTGTGATCATGAGAATATAATAGGGAAAACATCTTACATTCTCACCACATTTCTACAAAGTACGTATCATGTGAAGAAACCAAGGCTTAGAATGAACGTGCCAGTTGTCTAAAGCCAAATAGCTAATAAACATCAGAGCTGAAACTCAAATCCTGTCTCTGTGTGTGACTCCAGAACCCACCTATTATCCCGGTATCATCATTGCTGAGTTTTGGTGAATTCCACTCACTGGGACTTCCATGGTTCAATAGTTTACTGAGATAGTGCTATATCAGTCCTCTACACAATAGTTGGTTTGAAAATATTAATACTAGTAAGGAATGAACTGAGTTCTCCTTAGGAATTTGGAGTCGGGTGAAAAGGCTCCACCAAAGTACCTTTGCACCTAAATTTGAAGAGGTTCAGTCAGAACTGTGATTCCTTTCAGATGTAATAGACAATCTGTAATTGTCAGTTCTGCCCCTCTATCTCAGCACTTACAATGGGTCAGATGCAGTGCTAGCAGCTCTCAAGTACATCATTTTATCTAATCATGACAGCTCTCTTATAAGGTATTGGCATGAATATATCCCCATATTCCAGATGAAGAGATTGAAATACAAAGAAATGAGGTAAACTGGCACATCTACCATCTTATAACGAGTTCTGTCTGACTGCATATTGTTTGCTCTCTAAACACCTCAGTTGGTTCCTGCCTACCTACTTTCTTTGCTTCTGTCTCAGTAATATCTTCAGAGGCTTTAAATTGAGTATTTCAAATGAGATCTTCAAGATATCCTTGTATTACTTGAAAAACCTTTAGGCCATGCATGCTTTCTCCCTTTTCTCATCCTGTAGTATCCTCAGTTGTAACCTTGCATTCCAGTAGAGCCCAGAGAAAAATCAAGTGTAAATTGGTCTAAGAGGATAATTGAGTCTTAGTCACCTGGGCTTTTAGCTTTGCCTTGACCTGGGATGCTTGCTAGTCTCAATGGAAGAATAAAGTGAGTTAATCAGCTCTTAGGGTGAGAGTTAAGTTTCTAGGTGTGGGTCTGTGCAACTGAACTGATGATTGTTGGCTTCTTACATTAAGTCATCCAATAGCTATCTGGTGAGTGAAGGTATCTTCTTTTCTGACCTGAAGCTGGGTCAGTCTCAGTCACTGGGAAAATATTGTCATTTGTGTTCTGCATTCCTCCTGTTTCTTTGGGATGTGCTATGTTTAATAAAGCATGCATTAGGAGATACTGAGAAAAGAGTTTTTAATCTAGTGTTTTTCTCCCAGTAGGTTTAAGTTGCCCCCAAAATGTGTGTTTGTATGTGTATATGTGTGTTTTAGACTAAATATCACTGAAGAAGTCAACACCTCATTATGTGTAGGTTATTGCGTTTGTGGAACAAAATCTCCCTTAAGTGATATAGCTACTGTGTGTCATAAAAAATTAATTCACTTTATGTGTGCATGTTTTCATTTTCAGGCATCTTAAATAGAGAAATATATTCTGGTAGATTAGTTTGCAGTGTTTCTAAATAATAAATCATAAACACCAATAAAAGAAAACATCTAAAATGTGCATATTTGTGAGTCAATTATGTGTTGATTAACCTTATGTGTTTTTGTCATAATTCTTATGATTGTCATTTTCCCTTGCTGTCAAACAACAATTCATTTTTGGTACATAAGATGCATAATTATGAATGTTAATAGAGCACCCTGCTGCTTCTCATCCCCCTTTGCATTATGGCACAGATTTACTTTAGAGACACAATGGTACTTTCTCTTATTATTCATAGTAACTGTAATTAGACACTGAACTTGAGATATAAATATAAGATATAAATATACTCATTATTTACCTATTTTCTTAATTAGAATTTTTCTTACACCAAGACTCTAGAAGAATAATGTTTATAATTAAGAACCATGGGTTCATTTTGAGTCTATTTTCGTGTGTGGTGTAAGGAAGTGGTCCAATTTCATTTTTCTGCATGTGGCTGTCCAATTTTCCCAACACCATTTGTTGAAGAGGCTGTCTTTTTTCCATTGGACATTCTTTCCTGCTTTGTCAAAGATTAGCTGACCATATAGTTGAGGATCCATTTCTGGGTTTTCTATTCTGTTCCATTAATCTATGTGTCTGTTTTTGTGCCAGTACCATACTGTCTTGATGATGACAACTTTATAATAGAGCTTGAAGTCCAGGATGTTGATGCCACCAACTTTAGCTTTCTTTTTCAATATTCCTTTGGAATTCGAGGTCTTTTCTGGTTCCATATAAATTTGAGGATTATTTGTTCCATTTCTTTGAAAAAAATGGATGGTATTTTGATAGGGATTGCATTAAATGTGTAGATTGCTTTAGGTAGCATAGACATTTTCACAATATTTATTCTTCCAATCCAGGAGCATGGAACATTTTTCCATTTCTTTGTGTCTTCCTCAATTTCTTTCTTGAGTACTTTATAATTTTCTGCGTATAGATTCTTAGCCTCTTTGGTTAGGTTTATTCCTAGGTATCTTATAGTTTTGGGTGCAATTGTAAATGGGATTGACTCCTTAATTTCTCTTTCTTCTGTCTTGTTGTTGGTGTACAGAAATGCAACTGATTTCTGTGCATTGATTTTATATCCTGACACTTTACTGAATTCCTGTACAAGTTCTGGAGCAGTTTTGGAGTGGAGTCTTTTGGGTTTTCCACATATAGTATCATATCATCTGCGAAGAGTGATAGTTTGACTTCTTCTTTGCCGATTTGGATGCCTTTAATTTCCTTTTGTTGTCTGATTGCTGAGGCTAGGACTTCTAGTACTATGTTGAATAGCAGTGGCGATAATGGACATCCCTGCCGTGTTCCTGACCTTAACGGAAAAGCTTTCAGTTTTTCTCCATTGAGAATGATATTTGCGGTGGGTTTTTCATAGATGGCTTTGATAATATTGAGGTATGTGCCTTCTATCCTTACACTTTGAAGAGTTTTGATCAGGAAGGGATGCTGTACTTTGTCAAATGCTTTTTCAGCATCTATTGAGAGTATCATATGGTTCTTGTTCTTTCTTTTATTAATGTGTTCTATCACATTGATTGATTTGCGGATGTTGAACCAACCCTGCAGCCCTGGAATAAATCCCACTTGATCGTGGTGAATAATCCTTTTAATGTACTGTTGAATCCTATTGGCTAGTATTTTGGCGAGAATTTTTGCATCTGTGTTCATCAAGGATATTGGTCTGTAGTTCTCTTTTTTGGTGGGATCCTTGTCTGGTTTTGGGATCAAGGTGATGCTGGCCTCATAAAATGAGTTTGGAAGTTTTCCTTCCATTTCTATTTTTTGGAACAGTTTCAGGAGAATAGGAATTAGTTATATACACAATGGAATACTATGCAGCCATCAAAAGAAATGAAATCTTGCCATTTGCGATGACGTGGATGGAACTAGAGGCTATCATGCTTAGTGAAATAAGTCAATCGGAGAAAGACAACTATCATATGATCTCCCTGATATGAGGACATGGAGAAGCAACGTGGGGGCTTAGGGGGATAGGAGAAGAATAAATGAAACAAGATGGGATTGGGAGGGGTGCCTGGGTGGCTCAGAGGGTTAAAGCCTCTGCCTTCGGCTTGGGTCATGGTGTCAGGGTTCTGGGATCGAGCCCCACATCGGGCTCTCTGCTCCGTGGGGAGCCTGCTTCCTCCTCTCTCTCTGCCTGCCTCTCTGCCTAGTTGTGATTTCTCTCTGTCAAATAAATAAAATATTAAAAAAAAAAGATAGGATTGGGAGGGAGACAAACCATAAATGACTCTTAATCTCACAAAACAAACTGGGGGTTGCTGGGGGGAGGTGGGGTTGGGAGGGGGGGAGGGGGTTATGGACATTGGGGAGGGTATGTGCTATCGTGAGTGCTGTGAAGTGTGTAAACCTGGCGATTCACAGACCTGTACCCCTGGGGATAAAAATACATTATATGTTTATAAAAAAAAAATTGGAAGGGGAGGCTAACCGTAAGAGACTATGGACTCTGAAAAACAACCTGAGGGTTTTGAAGGGTCAGGGGTGGGAGGTTGGGGGAACAGGTGGTGGGTAATAGGGAGGGCACGTTTTGCATGGAGCGCTGGGTGTTGTGCAAAAACAATGAATACTGTTTCGCTGAAAAAAATAAATAAATTATAATAGTGATATAAAAATAATTAATTAATTAAAAGTAAAAAAAAAGTGGGACCCTGTTTTAAAAATAAAAATGGAAAGAAAGGAATCTGTTATGAAGAATAGAGCAATGGTTTTGGGGGTTTTAAGTATAAACTCAGTAGTCAGTGGAAATCGTAGAAATACTAGGTAAGCCTCTAACCATCTCATAGTCTTGTTCTTTCGGGTGATTCAGGGCTGTACTTTGCACCTGACAGGGATCTGGTAAAGATTAAATAGGTACCTCATGAGAACATGCCTAGAACAATACGAGATACTAGGTATATCACCAGTTGAATGTACAGTTTTTAATATGGCATTTGAAAATTAAAAAGTAATTGGCATTTTCTAAACATTAATTCACCAAATATCTCTAAATAGCAAGTTCCTGTAATACAATGTCATTGATTTAATAAATATTTTTGAGTGTGAGTGCTTAGTATGTACATAGCAATATGTTAAACAATGTGGGGGCAGTCATAGCAGAAGTATGCTCTAGATCTGAACTCTAGTGAAGGGAGATGAGACATACATAGGTAAAATGGTTGAGCAAGGAAATATATGATTGTCAAAATGAGTGACACCAGCAGCAAGTGATTCTGAAAATTGGAAGAATAACACAAAATCTTGCAAAAAAATTTAAAAATAAAGGGAGGGTATTCATCCTTTCTGATGGAGGCATAATACTCCATTGTATATATAGACCATATCTTCTTTATCCATTCATCCATTGAAAGGCATCTTGGTTCTTTCCACATTTTGGCAACTGTGGCCACTACTTCTATGAACATTGGGGTACAGATGGCCCTTCTTTTGTATCAAGATGGAGGGGACTGGAGGAGATTATGCTGAGTGAAATAAGTCAAGCAGAGTCAATTATCATACGGTTTCACTTATTTGTAGAGCATAAGGAATAACATGGAAGACATTGGGAGATGGAGAGGAGAAGTGAGTAGGGGGAAATCAGAGGAGGAGACAAACCAGGAGTGACTGTGGACTCTGAGAAACAAACTGAGGGTTTTGGAGGGGAGGGGGTGGGGGTTAGATGAGCCTGGTGGTGGGTGTTAAGGAGGGCACGTATTGCACGGAGCACTGGGTGTGGTGCATAAACAATGAATTTTGGAACACTGCAAAAAAAAATAAAACAAAATTTAATAAAATAAGAAATAAAAAGAGGAGGGGGTTGGCTGAATTCCTGAATGATATGCGGGAAGGCATAAAAAGTAGATGGAGAGAAACATAGGTTTGGAGACTATTAAGGAAGCCCATCCAACTTAATCAGTAAGAGGAAAATTTGAATAATCTATGGAAAGTCCTGAAAAAGCAAACTTTATCCAGTAGGCAGTGGGGAGCTGCTGCAGGATTGTGAGTAGGTGAATAAGAATAAAATTGGTGTTCGTGGGAAATTGGTGTGGGTTGGACTGAATGTAAGGTAGCCATGTGGTGTGATTGTTTATGTAGAGTAGACTGGAAGAGTTAATGGAAGAGATATATCAAAGCCAGAACTTTGTGACTGATTCAGTACAGAGGCTAAAGGAAAGGAGAAGTAAATGGTAGTTACAAAGTTTGAGCCAGTCAAACTTTTAAAGATGTAAAGCAAACAAATAAGGTTTTTTAAAAGCTAAAGTAGGAAGAGTTAGGCTTGATATTAATGTTTGTTTGACTTTTCTTTGGTTTTCTCTTCAGTTTGAGTTGACTGATAAGATACGTAGAGATTCAACTGCAGTTGGAGGGCATAGGTAGAACTGGTGTGGTGCTTAGGGGGGATGAGTACCAAAGATTGCTCTAGACCCATAGAATGCTATTCCTAATCTAAACTAGTCTCAAGGGATGCCTGGGTGGCTCAGTCAGTTAAGTGTCTTGTCTTTGGTTTAGGTCATGATCCTGGGGTCCTGGGATGGAGTCCCACCTTGGACTCCTTGCTTAGTGGGGAGTCTGCTTCTCCCTTTGCCTGCCACTTCCCTCGCTTGTGCTCTCTTTCTCTCTGTGTCAAATAAATAAATAAAATCTTTTAAAAAATAAACTAGTCTCAATTACACATAAGTATCTTTAGGTAGTCACTTTCTCCTAAAAACATCATCTGCCCTTGACCTTCATCCCCCTCTAACAATGATTCTCTTTCCCTTCACAGCCCAGCTCCTTAGGCTCTTGAAAAGTATTCTTATGTTCCTTGTCTCCCTCTCTTCCTTCCCATTTCCCGGGCAGTCTGGCTTCTTCCATTGTCACAATACTCTTCTCTGTATAGTTCCAAGGTTCATTAGTGTCCTCCAGGTTGAAAAAACAGGGAAGGAGCATCTTCCTTCTCCTTTTCCAATGAGCAATTTTCATAGAGTTTTTCAGCAGTATACTACAAAGGAAGGAAGGTAGCCACTGACATATAATAACACTGGTGTCAAACCATTTACCAACTGGCCAACCTTTAGCAAGTTACTTAATCACAATTTCCTGATCTGTACAAATATTTCTATAACCTTATGGAGTCACATGAGTAAGTGAGATGATATGTATAAAGCCCTTTAGAAGTAGTTGTTGCTTAATAAATACTAGCCCTGTTGAATACTTCTTTCTGGAAATTTCTTCTCTTTGATTATTAAACATCTCTTTCTCCTAGTTTTCTTCCTACTGTTTATTCTCAGTTCTTTTTCCTTAATTTGTCTCCTAACTACTGGTATACTCTAAAACAGTGGTCCTCAAACTTGAGTGTGCACTAGAATTCTCTGGAGGATTTGTTACGGAACATATTGGCTCCCTCCTCCCCACAGTTTCTGATCTAATCAGTGGCCAAGGAGTTCTCAGGTAGTGCTGGTGCTGCTGGTCTAAGTATTGAACTTTGAGAACTACTAATCTAAAGTTTGGTCTCAGACCCTCTTTCTCATTCTATGAACTTTTCTTGAGAGGCTTCAGGTACTGCTGATAACTCCCAGATGCCTTGTATCCAGGGAAGACCACACTCCAAGATTCTGGATTCAACCATACATTACATTAGCATGCCCAAGGTGATTCTAAAGTACATATAGAAATATAAATCTGTAATATTAGTCAGGAAATGTCTGAAAAAGAAGAGTAATAAGGGATAAAGGGACCAGTCCCTTTCTAACACATTATAAAACTACAATAAATAAAACAGCTTAATTGAAACTGGCACATATTCATGTGCCAGATCAATGGACCATAATTAGGTCTAGAAATTGATCCAAAGACATAGTTTAGTATATGATCTTTAATATATGATTTTATCATGAAATATTAAAGGTCTTTCTAAACAAGACACAAAGGAAGCCATCAAGGAGAAAACTGTTAAGTTCAACTACACCAAAGTTAAAATGTACAGCAGAATATAAGTGTATAAACAAAATCTAAAGACAGAAGCCTGGGAAGGAGATTTTGCATCTGATATGGTAGTTTGTTCCCTTTATATATAAAGAGCTCTTGAGACTGAGAATTACTAAGGAAAATACCAACAAATCACTGTAAAAGAGAAAAAAGGACCTACCTAAACAGGCAACTAAGGAAAAAAAAAGTTGGTCTATAAAAACAAATGAAAAGATGCTCACCAAAACTCATAATTAAAGAAATACAGATTTATTTAAGCAACAACTCATACCTTAAGATACAACTTATGAATAAACCTAGGAGAATGGCAAAAATCAGAGCATTCAGTATTCGTTATTTTTTGTCAAGCATGCAGAGAAACACACTCTTACACCTTGCTATATACCTTGCACTCAAAATGTGATACTTGGGCCAGCAGTATCTGTATCAACCCAGAGATTGTCAGAAATGCAGTTCCAACCCAGAACTACTAAATCAGAACCTGCATTTTAATGAGATCCCCAGGTGATTTGTTTACACATTGAAGTTTGAAAAGCATTGCTGTAATACATTGTTGGTGGAAGTGCAAATTACCATAACCACTTTGGATTTCAGGAGACTTTATTACAAACATTCACATATTCTGTGAACGACAATTCCATTTTATCTAATAGATATAATCATCTGTGTGTAAAGATTACAGAGATATTCACTGCAGCATTATTTGTAATAACAAAAAAAATAGACACAACCTCAGTATTCATTAACTGGATAAAGGTTATTAAATAAACTGAAAAAATTTGCATGGTGTAATACTATCCAATTCTTTAAAAATTGTGAAAAAGTACACACAGATATGAAATTATCTGTTTAAGTACAAACATCAAGTTTTTGAACAGTATTCTTGTATGCTTTTTTGGTGTTCTATTTTTATATTTCCATTTTACAGATGATGTAAGTGAGGCAGAGATGTTAAATAACTAGCTCGAGGCCATACAGCTAGTAGTGATGAATTCAGATCCAGTCTGGTTCTAGAGCTTATGCTTTTAATGCTATACCATACTGCTACTGGGGGATAAATAAGAAAATGTTAACAGTGGTTTCCCTAGGAGTGTGGGGGACTCATTTTTTGGTATTGTTTGTACTCTTTGAATGGTTTGCCTTCTGCAAGTGTTGCTTTTAAAAAATGAACCATGAGAGACTATGGACTCTGAAAAACAACCTGAGGGTTTTGAAGGGGCGGGGGGTGGGAGGTTGGGGGAACAGGTGGTGGGTAATAGAAAGGGCACGTATTGCATGGAGCACTGGGTGTGGTGCAAAAACAATGAATACTGTTACGCTGAAAAGAAATTAAAAATACTTAAAAATCAACTTGTCCCAAATTGGATTGATTTCCTCCCTATTCTTCTGCTTGTATTGGTGACAGGCTGAATCATTTGCTGAAGTGAGAAATCTGGCAGATATTCTGGACTCCCTCCTCTTCTTTACTCCTCACATCTGTCCAATCAGACACCAAGATTTATTGGTCCTACCTCCCAGACAAGATAATTTTCAAATATACCTCTCCACTCTGTCCCTGAATCAGAGATCACTTGGAATGTAACTTTTATTTCCAAGTGGTCCACCTGCCTCTTTTCTCCCTACAAAATGTCAACTGAAACATCTTTCCAAAATGCAAATCTGGTTCTGCCACTGTCATACTTAAAATATTGCACTTACTACCCAGTGCCTGTGGGAACGTCCAAACTCATTAACATGGTGACTTAGTTCTTCCATGTTCTGGCCCAGCCTGCTTCTCTAGCCTTACCTCTCACCACCCCTCTTCTCACATCCTACTCTCAGGACACCATTTTTAACTCCCATTTCCATGATTTTCACAGGCTATTCCTTCTATAGGAGTACATTTCATCTCAGTCAATCCCTACCCTTCTTTCAAGGTTAGACCTCAAGCATGACCTCTTTTATGTAGATTTTTTGCCTGCAGGTTAGTAGACATTATGTATTCTGTACTAGGCAGGTCAAGATGCCCTAAAGTTCTGTTGTCTCTCAGTGTTCCACAGGATCTATCTCCAGTGTCAAAGCCCTCTTGCCTGAATGCTCTGCACTCATAATCCTTGTGGACTCCCAACATTTTTCAATGTTAGTGCCTAGGTAGGAAGGGAAATGTATTTTTTTTGTATTTTCATATTTCCTGTTTACATTGGTACTAGCATCGAATTTATTCATTCATTCATTCACTCATTCAATTATTGAGAGCCAAGCAAGCACTATTCAAGATGCTGGGGACAAAGAACAAATTCTGTTCACTGCTAGAATTTTGAATACTTTAAAATTTTCATCCTGTGATTCTGTCTTTAGCTTTAGTATTTTTGAATTAAATCTATATTTATGTATGAGTTTTGTCTCAATTTTACAAACATTACCTTGACAAAATTCAAAATCCAATTTAAATCAAGTCCAATTTAAAAAAAAATAACTGATTTGTTTATTCTCCATCCCAAGAGGAAGGAATGTGTATGATTGAGTGCAGGAGTGCATGCATGCATGAGAGAGAGAGAGCAAGCCATTACCTGCAGTGAGGAAACTGGGTAGGGAGTAAGTTGAGAGGCATGAGTAGGGGAATTCATATTCCCCAGAAGGAAAATAATTTTATTTCAGTTCTTGCATTTTTTCTAAATTGCTGTTTGGAAAAGCCTCTATTAAAAAAATGAAAACCAAAGAAATGAAAATCTTGAGCAACTAGAGGTTTATAAATGTAAATACATCAGATCAGGAAATTTCCCAGGGGCTCATGCAGGACATTGTGGAACTATATGAAAGCCTTCACGGAGAGAAATTTCAGAAAGGGAGGTAGATATATAGCAGTGGCTCACCAGCTCATATCTCCAAACAGAGAAGATGTGAGCAGGGAATTGCCCTCTTGGTTCTGAGAACTTCCTCACCATGAAGTAATGTGTTCCCACCTGCCCCTGGAGCCCAAATTCTATTCAGGCAGCCCCCTCGACTATATACACAGCCACTGACAGTTGAAGAAAGGTTCCCAGGCTGCCTTGGAAGACAAGACCCCACATAAGTCAAAGCACCAGCAGCCAGTATTTTATTTATTTATTTATTTATTTTTAAAGATTTTATTTATTTATTTGAGTGAGAGAAAGAGAGATCACAAGGAGTGGGGAAGGATAGAGGGAGAAGCAGACTCCCTGCTGAGCTGGGAGCCCAATATGGAACTCAGTCCCCAGACCCTGGAATCATGACCTGAGCTGACGGCAGATGCTTAAATGACTGAGCCACCCAGGTTCCCAGCAGCCAGTATATAAAAAGAAGCTGCTTGAAATCTGTTTTTTTTTTTTTAAATTGTGTTAGTCACCATACAATACATCATTAGTTTTTATCATTTACCCTGACAGTTGTCAGATATAACTGTCTGATACATTTAAGTTAGGAATCTGCAATTATACCTGTCATTTCACTTAACGACTTCAAACATCTAGATTTCGCCCTCAGGTAGTGTTCTAAGATTCGTTGTTTACGTATAACATCCAGTGCTCCATGCAATACATGCCCTCCTTAGAAAATCTGTTTTAAAATGCATAGTAGCATTCTTTGGAGTGATGGCTCTCAAATGTGGGTGTGCAGTAGAATCACTTGGAGTGGTTGTTAAAATTCAGATTTCTGGGCCCTATTCCCAGAGTTTCTGATCCAGAAGTTCTGGAGTCGGACCCCAGAATTTCATTTCTAAATAAGTTCTCAGTGATGCTGATGCTGATCTATAGAAGAACTTTGAGAACCACTGTTTAGGGAAAAGGCAAAGGAATTTGAAAGTGAAGAACTCGGGTTCAAGCCTTGTGTGATTTATTTCACCTCTGAGCCTGAGTTTCATCTTTCCTGCAGTAGAGTTTATAAGGTGGTTGTAAGGATTAAATGGAATGGTGTGTATGAAAGGTCCTTGTGAACTGTATACAAATATTAGAAATTAGATGTCTTCACAAATGGTACTTGCTGTCTTCACAAATGGTACTTGCTGCCACACCCCACACCAGATTTTCCTGTGCCTTGTTCCCTCTCCATGAAATTTTGTCCCACCAAGTTCATCAGGCACCTGGGAAGAAACTATAGCCAAGGAGGCCTTGAGTGGCCTCCTGGGTGGCTCAGTCAGTTAAGCATCTGCCTTTAGTTCAGGTCATGATCCCAGGGTTCTGGGATCAAGTCCACATTGGGCTCCCTGCTTCACAGGGAGCCTGCTTCTCCCTCTGCCTCTGCCTCCCTCGCTCTTTCTCTCCATCGCTCGTGAAAAAATAAATAAAATCTTTTTTTTTTAAAAAAAAAGAAGACCTTGAGTAATAATATTTTTCAACCCACTGGGCACAGCCATGATGCTGACCTTGACTTGACCCCTTTCCTTTGCCTGGTCTCCCTTCAACTTGTTCCTTATTCTTCCAGCCCTGGCCACCTCTCACAGCAAAGAACAGTTCCCAGTGTTAATATCGGGGTAAAAACCTGTCAAATGCAGGGGTTTGGGGATTTTTTTAGTTTGGGGGGGTTTGGTTTTGGGGGAGGGTTGGGTTTTGTTTTTGTTTTTGTTTTAGTAGTAGAATAAACAGAGGAATACACTACCAAGCAGCAAAGCATTTGTTGGGGAAGCATTTTGCTAGCTGGTGGGCTCTAGGCTGATTTACCTGAGGGCGAAATCTAGATGTTTGAAATCGTTAAGTGAAATGACAGGTATAATTGCAGATTCCTAACTTAAATGTATCAGACAGTTATATCTGACAACTGTCAGGGTAAATGATATCTCCATGTAGAATGGTGTCTTTTTTCTTTGAAAACCTTTTCTCATTCAGCTATAATGCATGTGTGGAGACAACTTTGCAATTTTGTGAAGGTGTAAGAAATATTAAGAATGACCCTTAATTCCACCACATAGAGATAAATGTCTACTGGGAATATATTAGTGTATTTGTTTTCAGTCTTTTAATATGTGTATGATTGTACATGAATATATAGGTACATGCATATATATTTTTTGAATTGGGCTGGTACTACATACAGGTTTATATACTTTTTCTTTGGCTTACCATTATATTGTGAGCCTTTTCCAGGATCATTAAGTAGTCTGGAGAAACATGTTTTTTAATGGCAGATTATTTTTCCTTCATGTAGATGTATGATACTTCACTTAACTCTTCCTAAATGTCAGACACTTAGAATATTCCTGTTTTTAGCATCATAAATATCCCTGCAGTAGATGACACTTCATGTACATAAATCAATGTGTGCGTCTCTAATTGTTCTCTTAGGATAGAATCCCAGGAGTGGAAAGACTGGATCAAAGGGTAGGAACATTTTTTAAAACAGATGTAATTCACATACCATAAAATTCATTAGTTTCAAGTGTGTCATTCAGTGATTGTCAGTGTATTCACAAAGTTATGCAACCAGCAATGTTCTCTAATTCCAGGGGAGAAAAATGGAGTACTTCATAAATTTGCATGTCATCCTTTGCAGAGGCCATGCTAATCTCTATATCATTCCAATTTTTGTGTATGTTGGCTGAAGCAAGCACAGTGGGAACATTTTGATGTCTCTTGCTACACTACATTTCCCTCCAGCAAGTGTGTACCCATATCCCTTCCTACCTAGCAATGCGTAAGAATGCCTGTGTCCTGCCACTTGACAGACACTTAGTTTAAAACTACATATTGCCAGTATCATTGAAAATGACATTTTATTGTTGGGTCTCTTTGATCAGCTTTTCCTCTTCTCTCACCTGAACTCTAGCTGTTCTGTAGAGACCTGTCACCTACCCTCTTTGCACACATTTACCATGGGCAGTTACATCCAATGCAGCAGCATCAGCTGCCTCCTCTCGGGGTAATGACCGCATGTCCATAGCCTGCCCTAATCTCTTTCTAGCACTGCAGCCCAGACATTAAGCTGCTTGCTGGGCATGCCTATCTACATAATTTGACAGCCTATGAAACAAACTCCTGTCAAAAATCAAACATTTCAGGGCAGCTGGGTGGCTCAGTGGTTTAAAGCCTCTGCCTTTGGCTCAGGTAATGATCTCAGGGTCCTGGGATCGAGCCCTGCATCGGGCTCTCTGCTCAGCAGGGAGCCTGCTTCCCTTCTTCTCTCTCTGCCTGCCTCTCTGCCTACTAGTGATCTCTGTCTGTCGAATAAATAAAAATCTTTAAGAAAAAAAAAATCAAACATTTCTCCCAAAGCCAGCTCCTGCTCCAACTTCCGTATTTAGATGAGTGATACCACTGCTCTCCCACGTGTTTCGTGGTCACATTAACCCCGTTCTCTCCTTCATATTTAATTAGTAGTCCAACCTTATTGATTCTGATTCTCATGTCCTCCCTCCCAGCCTTCCCTTCCGCTGCCCCACCTTAACCACTGTCCTGCTCTAGTTCTACCTTTTATCGTATGTGTGGTGCCAGCTTGCTTACTTCTCTATGCTTTCACTATTTATCCCCATAATTTGTCCTACACGTGGCTACCAGAATAACCCTCCCCACACACTGATTTTTACCATGTTGCTGTCCTATCCTGGAGCCTCCAAAGCCTCTCTCTTGCCTCTTGGGTTATATAAAGTAAATGCTTTACCCTAACACTTATGGGCTGCCATATTCTCACCATCATTTTAATTTTACTTCCCATGTGCCTTATAGAAACTGTAAGTTCTTCATTCAGCATATTCCTGCTCTCTCCCTTCTTCTTTATGCAAAACTTGGCACGACTTCTCCAGTCTCCTCCAGTTTAAACTGAGTCTTCATTTTGGCATGTCCCACAGTACCCTTCCATGCACCTTAAATGTAGATGGAAGCTCCATCAATGTTTGAATAAAGAATGATGAAGACTGCCAACTTTTTTTTTTTTTTTTAGCACTACTAATGACTTAGTTTCGGGAATGAATTCTGTGCTAAGAAGGTACAGATGCCAGATGACCTGAATGCCATGGCTTCCTTTTCCCTCACTCTCCACAATCCATCAACAAATCCTGCCAGCTCTACCTCTTTGAGACATCTCTAATCAAGCTTCTTTTCTCTACCCTACTGCTTCCTCCCTAGAAAAAACCACCATGATCTCTTACCTACAACAGCCTTTTTAACTGGTTCCCTGTCTTCTACTCTTGTCCTACCTAAGTGCATCAGCCAGGTGAGATCTTTATAAAACTTTGATCATTTGGACATTAACAATGTCCACTCAGTTCCCACTTCGCTGAGATTTAAATGTATGCTTCTTAACTTGGCCTTTGAAAATGACCTGGCCTTGGCACTTTTGCAACCTCATCTTCCACTACTGTCCACCTAGCTCACTGTGGTCCAGGTCCACTGCACATTGACCCTTCCTCATTGTCATGTTTTCTCAAAGCAGAGTAAGTGGATGTTCTTTGTTCTACTGGGGTATGCACTATTGTTGGCTATCGTCCTAAGACTTCATGTCCTTACTAGTGGGGGTGAGTTGAAGAGTGGCCAGAAGTAATTCTGAGGGCTTTGAGACTTGACTTTGGGGGAAACCTCTGTGGGTTCCATCATCTCCCTGAAAAGTGGTATCTCTAATACTGAGTTTGAGTGGAAGAAGATATTTGGCTTAAAGGGAGAATAAGGGAACTATTGTATTATTCCCATAACCTCCTTCCCACGGGATACTATAAATACTACTAATAGAAACCAGAGCTGAAGGACAAACACCCTCTACCTGCTTTATCACTATGGGTGTCGGTTTAGGAAATTGGGCATCACAGCAGAAGCTGACTCAGAAGATGGTGCTCTATGAACCTGTTGTCATTTTCTTTGTGTGCTCTCCAGAAGTCTCCTTCAGGCCTCTGGTGGGGCACTCTTAGCTTTTGTAACAGGAAAGTGAGAAAAACTCACTTTCATTATTCAGATTCTTGACTTGCTTCCCTTGCTTTTAGAAGCTGTGTAATATGCACTGTTAACCTCCTTGCCTTTAGGATCACTGACAATAAGCAGTCTATGATGGGTATGTCTTATTAGACTATACATAGAAAAACTAAAATATGCTCTCCAGCCCACTCTGAAAGAGAATTTTAAGTACTATGTTTCTAAAGTACTAAGCATTCTTTCGCCCCTCATTATTTGGAAGGCTGTCCTGTATCATTCACAGTTTGCCCCTTTCCAGCCTTTAGAAAAAGAGGTGTCCCCATGTTTTAAAGATTTCAATGTGAAAAATGGATACATGAAAACAGAAGGTCAAATCGGATGAAGTATCACTGTCTACATGAAGAGCCAAAAGGCACCCCCTGACACACACCACAGCATTTGAGGGAGTCTCTCCACCACAGCATCCCCTTTCTTATTCACTACCCTGGGTTTCCTTTTACCTATGGATGGATCCCAGCATGGAGGGTGGAGAGGGGGATCCAGTGGATTTATATGAAAGAACTTGACCTGAATATTCAGAGAAGTGAGGGGAAGTTGGAGGAGGTGGGGGAAGGTGGGGAGGCAGAACAAAACCAAAGCCCCTTCTACATAAAATACACACATTTCAGGTGATCCAAATTATAACTTCCCCAGACTGACAAGCCACTGTTGTCAAAATTGTCATTAAAATTATACACACACACGTATACATGTTTCCTGTTGGTTTGGTCTGTAATAAGAAAGGGTCTCTGGATCACCAGGCTGCAAGCCCCCACCCCCCACCACTAACAGTGGGGTGTGAGTGGGCCTTCATAGCTCTGTATCCCTCCATGACGATCAAGCAGCTTTTCCCCTATTTTGTCAGATAAACAAGCTGTGCATTGTTCTGTCCGCCGGTCCATGTGCAGGCTTCCCTTCCTGCTGAGCTGGCCAGAATGGGTTTGGCCTCCTTCGTGTGGGGCAGGTGGAATGTGATATTCAGGGGGAAGCTGGAAGAACCACAGAAAGTAAACAGAGCTAATCAAGGACTCTCTTCTGTACTTCTCCTTATCTAAATACTTTCAAAAGAGGAAAGAGCCTGCAACAGGTTATGGCCCAGACCTTGGATTAAGCACAATCCCTAGCAACACAGACCATATTTTCCTTCTTGCCCTGGGTTGGGCAGAGCCATTGTTCTCTTTCTTTGTTTGCCTCTACATATTGCTTGACAGGTCTGCTGGGAGCCAGGCTCCGAGACAGGTAGTGTTGTCAGAAGATACTGGGGTGACAGTCCACTAGGGCACTCATTCCAGAATTTTTCTGCCTCCATCTCCTCATCTCTCAGAAGTTTTTATCAGAGGGCTCTTCTGGGAGCTAGCTTCTGGCTTATCTGCCACTTTCACCTGAATGTGCCCATCCTCCTCTTGCAGCCATGCCAAGTTCTTATTTTCTGAGTGCATGGAAAAGAAGCAGTCATCTTGGGATGCCTGGGTGGCTCAATTGGTTAAGCATCTGCCTTCAGCTCAGGTCATGATCCCAGAGTCCTGGGATCAAGTCCCACATCAGGTTCCTTGCTCATCAGGGAGTCTGCTTCTTCCTCTGCCTCTCTCTGTTTCTCCCTCTCTCTCCCTCTCTCTCTGACACAGAAATAAATGAAGTCTTAAAAAAAAAAAAAAGGAAGCAGTCATCTTTACCTTCCCCCAAACGTAGGAGGTTATACTTGGTCATGTAATCTGGAACTCAGCCCTGCTAAAGGAGAGGATCCCCCTTTCACCCCCAATCCCTCCCCCAACTTCTTTCTCAAATCCCAAATTGGCCAAATGGCTTGTGTTCCTCTTTTATCTTCCTTTGCCTATGGATTCCTCAAGTATAAGCTATCTGTGCCTACCTGCCCATCCTCTCACCTCATCTGGTCACTCCTAGCTCATCCACCCACCCCACCTCCCCTACCTCAGGAAGTCCCACAAACATGATTGCACCTCTCGTTATAATTTCCTCAACCTCACCTGGGTACTGAAAAGGCCAGACTGCCATCAAGCTCCTTCTTCTTTATTTCATTAGGAAGTGAGGATCAGCAGGCCTCATCAGGGAATCACTGTTTTGTACTGGGTTGCTGAGTGGAAGGAGGAAGGCACTTGATGACCAGAAGATTGGGGAGGCCTGGCACTGAGGCCTGAGTAATGACAGGAGAAGAGACTGTTTATCCTGCTGCTTTTTCAGACCAGGGGTTATCCTGTAGTGTACCGTTAATGGTACCGTATTGTGCATGGTCGAAGAATGGTGATCACACCACTGGCAGCAGCATTACCGTAGAGCTTGTGAGAAAATCAAATCTGGAGCCTACTCTAGACCTACTGACTCAGAATCTGCATTTTAACAAGATGGCCAGGCTATTCGTATGCCCACTAAAGTTTGAGAAATTCTGAGTACCCAAGTACTAGGTTTGGCTTTTGAACCTTCTTTTTTCAAAATTTTTTATTAAGTTTTGAATTCAATTCCAGTGTAGATACAGTGTTAAATCAGTTGCAGGTGTACTACATAGCCATTCAATGCTTCCATATAACTCCTGGTGCTCATCCCAACAAGTGCACTCCTGAATCCCGACCTCCTATTTCACCCATCTCCACTCTGGTAACCATTATTTTTGGACCTTCTTTTAACTAGTCCTTTCTCTTTCATCTTCGTTTGGATTGAAAAAGTTATTTTTCTTGCTATTGACAGTACTTTAGCCCATTATCATTTGGGGTAGAAGATAACTTTAACAGCAGGTGCCAATTATTGAATGCCAGTGGGTAAGAAAATGGAAGCCCTGTGACATGCCCAAGGCCAAGCCAGGAGTGAGTGGTGAAGCTGAGACTCCAAGCCAGATTGATATGCCCATAAAATCCCCAGCCTTTCCCTATACAGTGCAAACTACCAAAGGGTGGCCTATGGGCTTCCTTGGATGGCACCAGCCTTTTGGGGAGTAGACAAAAGTCAACCCAGACTTCCCCAGGTGGTACAGACGGAAGAGAGGGGAAGAGGCCTCCAGGAATGATTTCCCCAGAGAGGAATAGCCTGGGCATGCTTCTTGTCCTGAGGGGACCCATATAAGCCCTCTTGGGCCAGAAATTGCTGGACTTCGGACCAGAGGCCAAGGGTAACTGGAATGGGGATCAGGAATATTACAAAGGGAAACCCACAACTCTAAATCCCTGAGAGAAATTAAACTCTGATGCCTGATTTGGGGCTTGAGATATACAAGAAACTCACGTGGAGCTGCTCTGGTTTCTGGCTATCACATGTGTCAGTGAGGACGTCATCTGAAGCCCCAGCCTGGGGCCCAGGACTATTACATCAGAGCTTGTTTAGCTGGAAGGGTCGTTTGCTTCAATGGAGTCAACATTTTATTTTGCAGAGAGGAAACAGAAGCTCAGAGAGGAGGAGTAAGTTGTCCAGAAGTCAGAGCAAATTCACAGCAGAGCCAGAGATGCTGACTCCAAGCACAACTATTCTGGAGTTGGAGTCTCTGCCGAAAAATGAGGTTTTCCCTGGATTGGCTCAGGTGCCCATAGGAAGTGCAGACCCTGTAAAATATGACCCAGACTGGTTTGTACGTCTTTCTATCTCAACAGGACCTTCCCCTTAGAAAATCTCTAGGTCACTTGCTCCCAGCTGTGTAAAATAAGCGGTAGTCCTTCCTACTTGCTCTTCTGGACCTGGAGGCTGCTAGCCCTGGCTGATCTGGGCTTCCCTTTTCTGGGGCCCAGCGGACCTACGGAGATGGCTGGGTGGGGTCAGCTTGGTTCAGGAAGCACAGGAATTCTTTTAAGTGTATGTGTCTGGGGTATTTTTCTCTCTCACTTACGTGTATTTTTAAAAATTCTTTTTAGACACTCGCTTTATCTTTCCCAAACATCATTTCCTTGCTCCTTTCCTGAGTTCTAGCAGTGGCTGGGGGCCCAGCTTCCTTATTGGCCCCCTGAGCTGTGGAAGGGGGTGGGCCAGGGCCCAGAGGAGGCTGGAGTAGGGAACAGGGGGGCTGTTTCTGCTGCTGGAACTGCCTTTCATCCTTCCCTTTGCCACCAGGGTGCTGGCTGGTTTCTGGAGCAGCGTCTTCACTCCTTCAGTCCCGCTTTCTGACACTGGCTTTCGGTCCCTACAGCTGTGGCCACATCTAGGTCCAACGGTTGGTGACCATACCTTGCCTTCAGTGCTACTCCTCTCTGTTCTTGGAACTGAGACCTGACTGTGCCTAAGGCCCTTGGATCACACTCAGGAGCTGGGGCTGATGGCCCATCATCTCAGGAGGTCTTAAAAGGAAGGCAGATGGGTCCCAGCTAAGGGAAGATCCAGCCTGCAGGAAGGAGCCCTGGGGTCCGGCTGGAGGGGTCCTTGGGCACCTGAGCTGATTGGATACCCAGCTTTGTCCTAATCCATCTCCCCACAAGGGGCAACTTCCATGGTAGGTACTGTGGGTAGTCATGGCTGCTGCCCCTCTTCCCTCTTCAGCTTTCTTTCTTCAATATCCCTTTCTTTGTTTCCTAAGAAAGGAACTTTGGGACAATGAATGGTCTGGTATGTACTAATGACAGTGTCTGAGCCAGGCTTGGGAGAAAGGGCAGGCCACTGGTGTCATTCCTTCCATGCCTAGGCCTGGAGCTGCATGGTTGGGGGTTGGCATTTGCTTGCCTCTCTGCTTATTTCTCTTCATCCGTCTTCCCCACTGCCTAAAGGGGGTATGGTTTAAACTCTGGGACCACTGGGACTTTCCTTTTCTGACTGCTTCTTGTGGAAAGAGCCAAGAGGAGCCTCAGATATACCAGCTCATTGAGACAGGACCTCTTTGGGGAGAAGGTGTCATGCGGTATCCTAGAAAGGACTGGAGGTTCTAAGCCTCATCCTCCTGGCAAAGCAATTTCAGTTTTCTGAAGCTGGCAAAGCAGTTCAGCTTTCTGTGTCTCTGTTTCTTCATCTGCAAAGTGGGGATAATTGTAGCTCTTACTGATAAGGTTGGAGTGAGGACAGAATCAACTAATGGATATAAAGTGCTTAGTGCCTGACATAGCTTAAGTATTCAATAAATGGTACCTGTTCTTTTTTTTTTTTTTTTTTAAGTTCATGGTATGTCAAGCACTCTGCCAAGTGATTTCACACATGTGATCACATTTAATCCAGGCTACAACTCGTGAGTAAAGAATAGTTATCTTCCTCATTTTACAGATAAAGAATCTACAACTCAGGGAAGTGACTTGCCCAAGGTCACACAGCTAGGAGTGGAGTGTAAGAATGGACTGTCTCTAAGTATAGGGATGTTAGGAATAATACTACACCAAGTATCAGACCCTGTAGATAGTTTCCTCTCCTTTCCCAAACTAGCGCTAAAAGGCCCCAGCTCTAGCTGTAGTTCCTCTGCTAGGATTTTTCTTCCCTCTGTTTGGGGTTTTCTTCCCATGGTCCCAAAGTCCCTATTGCCTTGCTTCTGTCTCCTTTTGGATTGTTTCCTACTCTTGGAGAAACTCTAGAGAGTAGGGACCTTTGCAAGCTATGTTTCAAAGTGTGGCAAGGGAGTGGTGTAGCAGAACCTTGACACTGGGTAGACAAACCCAGTGGGAGTACTCTTAAACCATCGAGAAGGACAAGTCTGAGCTGATAACCCTTGTTAGAGACTATGTATTATTTGTTGACTGCTTGTTATGCATCAGGCTGTGTCTCAGAGGCTTTGAGAATATTATCCTTAATCCTCACAATAACCTAGCCAGGTAAGGACTATTTTTCCCTTTCTCTCAGATAAGAAAATCGAAGCTCAAATGGCTTAAGTGACTTGTGTAGAATCATGCATCCGAAGTGATAGAGTTAGGATATGAACAAAGATCTTTCTACTTGTGTCTGTCTTCTTGCTTACTGACCTAATACAGTTGGTGGGATGAAATGATGATAAGCAATATAAAAGCATCATATTATTATTGGCTAAATTGTGAGGCCTCAATTACTAAGGACAAGCACCCAGGAGGACACAGTACTTGAGCAGCACCTTGAAGAACAGGTGGGACTCAGATTGACAAAATGAGAGGGGGATCCTAGGAAAAGGAGACAGAGTAACATCTACAATTGGTTGAGGGCTTAACAGACTGTGTTCTAAGCAACTGGCATGCATTGTCTCATTTATTCTATACAACTGCACAAATTAGGTATTTTATCCCCATTTAACTGCAGTAGAAACTAGAGCTCTTGAGAAGTGAAGTCACCTATGTAACCAACAGAGCTCCTAAGTGGCGGAGCTGGAATTCAAACCAAGGTGCTCCATCTCCAGAGCCTGTGCTAGATTCTGTTGGGAAACCAACAGCAAAGACACAAAATTGGTTGCAGGCCTTGATTGGAGCACAGCCATGGGAGAGTGGGCTGGATGGGTAAAGCTATCTTATAGACGACCTTGAAAGTCAGATCCGGTTTCTATTTGTTGTAGAACAGGGTAAGAAATAGGGAGCCAGTAAAGATTCTTGAATAGGTGAATGCCACAGTTCAATTGGTGTTTGACACAGTTTAATCTTAAAAGCAATGACTGGAGGGACACTTGGGTGGCTCAGTTGGTTAAGTGTCTGCCTTCAGCTCAGGTCATGATCCCGGGGTCCTGAGATTGAGATCCACATTGGGCTCCCTGCTCAGCTGGGAGTCTGCCGCCCTTCCCTCTGCCCCCCACCCTCACTCATGCTTTCTCTCTTTCTCCCTCTCAAATAAATAAATAAAATCTTAAAAAAGTAAAAGCAATGACTGGAGGTAGAAAAAGGGGAGACTGGCTGGCAGACTGACACACTATTATGGATATAAAGTGTTAAGGGCCCGGACTAGACCAGAAGTTGTTGGTGGCAGGTTCTGTGGAGGAGAAGTGTGATTATATGAAATAGTCTCAGTGAAAATGAGAGAGAGAGAGAGAGAGAGAAGCCAGAAAGATATAAAAGAAAACTCAATAGAACTCAGGGAGGGATTAGATGGTTGGGGAGAAGGTGGTATCAAGTCTAACCACCCAAATGTTAAACCCTGGACTCAGAAAAACTTCAGAAATCCTGGTTGTAGAAGAAGGGCCCCAAATAAGAAAGATACCCTGTTCTCTACTGTATCCTCCCTCGATGCCTAGAAGCATAGTACATAGTACCCACACACACATGGCTCATAGTACTTCCATGATCTGCTTTATACACAGTTGTTAATAAGTGACTACCAGGTAATAGTAGCTAGAAAGATTTCTAGTGTCATGGCTTTGTGCATGAGACTCTGGAACAGGCACCCCACCTCCTCCGCCGCCAAGGTCGTCTTGTGCTTCTAGCCTCCATGCTGAGTACTCTGAAACCCATAATAGAACACTATAGTTAATAGTGGGGACCTCGCTTGGCTTTCCTGCCCATAAATCTTAGCCAGTGCTGCTGACCTGTGGCTCTGGTTCCTGACCTTTGACAAGCAGCTTCCCTTGCCCTTCCTCTCACACCTCCTTGTCTGTGTCTGGCCTGTTACCACTCAACCCATGTTTTCCCCAGCAAGGCCATTCTCCTCTGGACTACTTTTTTAGGCCTTGGGCCTCTAGAGCCTTGCACTGCTGGGATTTTCTGTGTTTCCACTGGGGTGAGGGGCATTCCCAGCTAGGATGGAATCTAGTTTATGTCTATCCACTATTACTCCTGGGAGGTAGAAAGCTGATTTATCTCACTAGATAACAAGATTGTTCAAAGCAGGACCCCTTATCCTAGTCAACTCTGTACCCTCGGTGTCTAGTATGGAGCCACAGTAAATGGCTGCATAAATTAGTAAAGAAGCTATCCGCTCTCTCTCCTCCTCTCTCATCTCCTTATTTGTCATTCTTTTCTCTTACTCTGTCATTCATCTCTCTCTCTATCACCCATTTCCCTTTACTATGTATTTCTCTATAATCTCAGATTTCTCTATAATCTCAGTTTTCTTCCTTTCTGTCATCTGTTTTTCTTGGTATCCTCGCTCAGTCTTTTTTTTTTTTTTTGAGATTTTTATTTATTTATTCGAGAGAGAGAGCCCAAGCAGGCAGAAGGGCAGATGAAGAGGGAGAGACAGATTCACTGCTGAGCAGGGAGCCCAATGTGGCACTCGATCTCAGGACCCTAGAATCTTGACCTGAGCCAAAGGCAGACTCTTAACCAAGTGAGACACCCAGGCGCCCCAATCCTCTCTCACTCTTATCTCTATCATCCACCTGGTCCTTCTGACATCTCTCTTTCTTGCTTGCTTCCTTGCTTTCTGTCCCTCCCTCCTCCACCTCATCAGTCTTCTCCTAATCTTCTGGCATGACCCATGTCCCTCATGTGCTCTGCTCTTCCCCCATGTCATTCTGCCCCCACTTGCAGAGGTGACATCTCTTCATGGGGAATATACCAGAGGAGAGGAATGGGTCTTGTCTAAGCTGGTCAGTGCAAGAGTATGGCAGCAGCCTCCAGCACCAGACAGACCCTGTGATTACATCCAGGGCCTTGGCCTCAAACCTGTTTCCCTTTAGGTACCCTTGCCAGGCTGAGCGGCCAGTCTCCTCTGTCACCCTCACCCTCCACCTTCACCATTCTGTGCTATATTCTCTGGCAGGAGTTGGGGCTCCTTGCCCCCCCTTTGCCTACAAATGCAGGCATTTCACCTCTGTCCCCATCTTATCCTTCTCTTTCAGGGCCTTCGTCAGGTTTTATTTGTATTAGCTCTCTCACTCTCACTCATCTGTAAGCTCTCAAGGGCAGAGACCATGTTTCATTCATCTTGGTATCCCCAGAGCTGTGCACAGTTGGTACATACAACAGATGCTTATCAAATGAACAAGTGAAAACTGGGGGGATTTGCAGCCTCTTGTTGACTTGTTTGAACTTCCTAATCACTTGCCTCTTCTTTTCTTAGAGAAAAATGGGAAGACTGAACAGACTGATTTTGTCCCCAAGAAGACTTGGGGTAGCTCAGTGTTTACTGGGCAGCAATACTCATTTCTTCCACAGACACTTACTGAGCATCTACTGTGGTGTCTGGCACCCGTTGTTTGTGCTTGGGATACACCCACAAGCAAAACAGCCCAGGGAAGCCAACATTCTGTATAGCTACACCTCGCCCTGAGGATGAAGGGAATTTGAATGCTGGGAGCTGAGGAGGGCCACTAAGATTCCTATATCAGTTCCTTGCAAGATGTTCTACTTCATTTAAGGGAAAGAGGGGGTGGAGGCGGAAGCTGCATGGGAAGTGATTTCAGCTCTGGTTCCCTAAGCTGACTTCCTGTCCCTTTCTTGCTGTAGGAGAAACGCCCCTGTCAGTAGGCCGCACTCATGGCATGTGGCCAAGCTGCTGGAGGGATGCCCTGAAGCGGCCACCACCATGCATTTCCCTTCTGAAGCCTTCAGCTTGTCCTGGCATTCCGGCTGCAACACGAGGTGAGTTTAGAACCCTCCCCCTCAAGATGGGGTGGAGGGTAGACAACCTGGCCATGCCCCCTTTTCTGCTCTAGTGCCTGTTGGATGTTGCAGAATCCAGAGCGCTATAATGGAAAATGGAGTGGGATTCTGTAGTCCTTGGGTTCTAGGCCTTGGCTCATTATTGCTAAATCTCTTTGACTTTGGGACGGTCCCTTTCCTTCTAGAAAATATTTCCTTGAAATACTTACTTCATGTGGCTTGGAAAACACCACACTCTCCTGCTTCTCATCCTACTTCAGTGGCTGCTCCTTTGTTGTATTTTCCCTTGATTCTTCCACACCCCCCCACACCCCCACCCCAGTCTCTTAATGCAGGAGGGAACCGGCACTCAGTTCTGGTCCTCTTCTCTAGCTACAGTGACTCACTGGTGATCTCATCCAGAGTTCATCAGCTCTGTCACAGAGCCAAAGCCTTCAGACTGGGCACCTCCCTGAATGACAGGGTCTACTTGCCATGAGGATCTCTCAATTTAGTGGCCTGGTATTGCCTGTTGTGAAAACAACGGCCCAGAAGAGACAGAGAACTCTCTGCAAAAACTCAGAGTGAGCAAAGCTGACCTTTCCCTTCCACAGCAAGATCTTCCCTCTCAGGAGGAATTTCTGGTGTTGAGGCTCAGAGAAGCCATGCACTGAGTTTGCCCCCAGTCAATGACTTTATTTGGCATCAGAAGACAAGGGCTCCACGCAGAGGTGGAGGCAGTTTTGTTCTGGAAGAATACACTGAAGCATATTCTGAGCTTGACTCCTGTTCGAGTAGGGGTGTGGTTATTTGTAGCAGGAAAGGCGGTAGGGTGGGTGGCAGGTTCCCTTGCCAACAAGGAATCGATGGATTCTTAGCCCAGAGGTCAAGTGAGCAGAGTGGCTAGGGGTGAGCAGGGAGCAAGGATTAAGGAAGGCTGATCTGAGGGTCTTGTGGGCCCCTGCCACTGCTCAGTTCTGGCTTTCTGAACTGTGGCCTTTCTGAGAACAGTCTGTGACCTCTGGGGTTCTAGTCATGGGGAGTTACTGGCATGACTTGGCTCACTTTGGCTTTGTTTATGGGAAATGGTACTTAAAATTCAAGATTGTGTCTGCTCCCAGTCCCTTCCTTGGTCTCCCTGGTTTGGCTTTGCTGTGGGGATGAGGAAGGGATGGGTAGGTGGGAAATCTCATGTCAACACCAGTGGCACAGAGGGCACTGATAACAGTAGCAGTTAAAACAAAAGGCAAAAGAACAGCAGCTACCATGTACTGAACCTTTTCTAGGTGCCCGGGCTGTGACAAGAGCTTTACATTTATTAACTGATTTCACCCACAAAGCAATCTTCTGATACAGACATTATTATTAGTCCCATTTTTTAATACTTTATTTATTTGAGAGAGAGAGAAAGAGAGAGATCACGAGCAGGGAAAAGGGCAGAGGGAGAAGCAGACTCCCCACTGAGCAGGGAACCCAACACAGGGCTTGATCTAAGGACCCTGCGATCATGACCTGGGCCAAAGGCACACGCTAAACTGACTGAGCCACCCAGGCGCCCCTTATCCGTCCCATTTAACAAATGGTATAGCAGAAGAGCTAAGACACTGGACTCACAGAGGCTTGGGTTCAAATTCCAGCTCTGCCTCTTTAGCACTTTTATGAGCCAGTCAGTTTACCTCGCTAAGCTTATTTTCTTGACTGTAAGGTGGGGATAATAATGTCTCCCCTTCATTTTGATATGAGACATTGTAAAGTGCCTGACACAATGTAGGCCCTTGGTAAATGGTCAGACTTATTAGTATCGAGCAGAGAACAGGCGGTTGCCGAAATTCTGGCCCTGTCTGGGTCATGAGCCACAGCTAGGTGGTCATGAGAAAACTCACCTCCTCGGAATCACTTCCTTTTGCAAGGGCTTGCTTCACTCCAGCGGTTCTCAGTAGTATGGTCTCTGGACCAGCAAAGAGTACCAGCCTCACCTGGGAACTTGTTAGAAGGACAAATTCACAGGATGCACCCAGTTGTAGCACTGTGGGGGATGGGGCCTAGGAACCTGTGTTTGGACAAGCCCTCCCTGTGCTTCCTGACATGCACACAAACTCAGCAGCCACTGATTTACAAAATGGGCTGGCTGAAATTGAATCAACCCTTTAGAGCCCACCCTCTGATACTAATATTCTATGATTGTCTGTCCTGGCAGAGAGCCACATGCTGACTCCCTAAGGAGAGTGACAGGCCAAAAGCAATTCTAGACTCACTGGCGGCAGGGAAACGGAACATAAGCCCCAGTGGAGTTCTTACACTTTCAGTCTTCGGGATCTTGCCCTCTCTTGCTCCCTTATGTTGTCTTGTCTCCCATTTTTACCACATCTCTGTGGTGCTCCCGTGTCCATATCTTTCGCTGTTTCCCTTCCTTCCTTTGTGGCCTGATCTTCTTATTTGTGGCCTGGTGCCTCTGGGTTGTTCTGCCTTTTCCCCTGGCAGGGCTGGCCAAGGTGGGAAGGGGATCTGGTCATTTGCCTGACTAACTAGTGTGCCCTGTGTCTTGCAGTGACGTGTGTGTGCAGTGGTGCCCACTCTCCCGCCACTGCAGCACTGAGAAAAGTAGCTCCATCGGCAGCATGGAGAGCCTGGAGCAACCAGGCCAAGCTACCTACGAGGGCCACCTCTTGCCCATAGATCAGAACATGTACCCCAACCAGCGCGACTCAGCTTATAGCTCCTTCTCGGCCAGCTCGAATGCCTCTGACTGCGCCCTTTCCCTCAGGCCAGAGGAGCCGGGCTCTGCAGATTGCCTCACGCAAGGCCCGGGGCCAACAAAAGCCCCTAATGGCCGGCCCAGCATGGCCGAGACCTCAGGAGGTAGCCGGCGTACCACCGGGGGCCCCCTGACTCCCAGCTCCCAGCTGTCATCCTACCCGCAGGAGACCCACCACTCAGGGCCTGCCAAGGCTTCCAGAGGCCCGCCACAGCCTCCAGTGAGGCAAGATAGTCTACAGGCCTCCAGAGCCCAGCTCCTTAATGGAGAGCAGCGCAGGGCATCTGAGCCTGGGGACTCCTCGCAGCAGAAGGAGAAAGTGAGCTTAGACACCGTGCTATCCCTAAGGAACCCGAGTAGGTTCTGCTGCCTCAGTGGACAAGACCAAGTGGCAAATGAGGGCCAGCAGAACTGTGAGCTCAGCCAAGTT
This sequence comes from Meles meles, assembly GCF_922984935.1. Classification (NCBI taxonomy): domain Eukaryota; kingdom Metazoa; phylum Chordata; class Mammalia; order Carnivora; family Mustelidae; genus Meles; species Meles meles. The sequence goes on along the minus strand of NC_060087.1, from coordinate 44,442,298 downwards.
CCTGAATCCAGCCAGCAGGACTCTGAGCATCTACTGACGGAGGCCTCAGCCAAAGCTGTCGGATTCCCAAAAGTGTATGATAAAGCTTCCAGCATAGATTCCAGTCCGCTCAACAAAGCTTCGGCAGAGCTAGCTAAGACTTCTTTTGGCAGCCTTCCACACCTCACAGGACTCACCGGGCATCGCCACAGTGCCCCAGAACAGCTGCTGGCATCCCACTTACAGCATGTGCACCTTGATGCCAGGGGCAGCAAGGGCACAGAGCTCCCAGCTGGGCAAGATGGCCATGAGTGGACTCTGTCACCTTTGCATAGCAGCCACACAGGGAAGATAAGTCCATGTCCCCCTCCAGGAGGAGCCCAGGACCAGCCCAGCAAAGAAAGAAAGGCTAGGCAACTGGATGATAGGCCCTTGGGTTCAGGGCAACAGAGCCCAAGCAGTTCGCCACACAGAGAGGCTGATGGACACCCTCCAGAGAAAGGTTTCCAGGACCCAAACAGAGCGTGCCGAACAGGCATTGACCTAGCCAGCCAGCAGCCCTCTGCCTCTGGCTCCCTTGTTCAACAAGCCAGGGACTGTTCTTCAACCACTAAAGGAGCTGGTAGCACAGAGGCCACTGAAGAAGGGGACAGTGTACCCAGGGAGTGTGGCCGGGTGGGTGGTAGACGGAATGGAGGACCCCGGGGCCGCTCGATCCAAAACCGGCGGAAGAGTGAGCGTTTTGCTACCAATCTGCGTAATGAAATCCAGAGGAGGAAGGCCCAGCTCCAGAAAAGCAAGAACCCCCTGTCGCAGTTGTGTGACACTAAGGAGCCTGTAGAGGAGACCGAAGAGCCGCTAGAAAGTATTCCACTTCCTGCCTCTAACTCATCTCTTCTGTCCTCATGTAAAAAACCACCTAGCCCCAGAGATAAGCTCTTCAACAAGAGCATGATCCTCAGGGCTCAATCTTCAGAGTGCCTCAGCCAAGCCCCGGAGAGCCATGAATCAACAGGCTTGGAGGGACAAATAAGTCCTGCCCAGAGGCCTGGCCAGCCCTCTGTGGGCCTGAACACCTGGTGGAAAGCATCTGAGCCCTCCTTGTCAGACTCTGAGAAAACAAGTGTTCACCGCAGAGTCCGTGGAGGTCACTGGCGGTGGTCCCCCGAGCACAACCTGCAGCCACATGTGGCAGTAGCCATGGAAGGCCCTCCTAACCCAGGTGACAGCAAGGAATTGAAGGCTTCTGCTACCCAAGCTGGGGAGGAAGCCATCCTCTTGCCCTTTGCAGACAGAAGAAAGTTCTTTGAAGAGAGCAGCAAATCCTTCTCTGCATCTCATTTGCCAGGTTTAACCACTCACAGCAGTAAGACTTTCACCCAGAGACCAAAACCCATAGACCAAAACTTCCAGCCAACGAGCTCCAGCTACAGGGAACTGAGGCGCCATCCGATGGACCAGTCCTACCATTCCGCAGACCAACCATATCGTGCTCCAGACCAATCGTATCATTCCCTGTCACCCCTTCAGTCAGAAACTCCCACCTACTCCGAATGTTTTGCAAGCAAAGGTCTAGAACAATCCATGTGCTGCAAGCCACTGCACTGCAGTGATTTTGAGTACCGCAGGACCTGCTCTTACTCCTGCGGCATCCAGGGAGCCGTAGTCCATGACCCTTGCATTTATTGTCCTGGAGAGCTCTGTCCCGCTCTGAGGAAGAGAAACATGATGCCCAACTGCTACAGCTGTCGATGCCACCACCACCAGTGCATCCGGTGCGCAGCGTGCTATCATAACCCCCAGCACGGTGGCCCTGAGGACAGCAGCCTGGTGCCTGGCACCACCTGGAAACCCAGGAAGCCCACAGTGCAGGTGAGGCCTTGGTTCTTGGATGGGTTTACTTCCTTACTCTCTTGGTGAGGAGAAAGCGAGGGAGAGCTTTGGAAAATACCACACTTACCATCCCTGGAAACCGTACAGACCCTGGCTTTGCCAGAGGGTGGCTTCATAACCCTGGGTGAGCCACTCAGCCACCACAGCTGCAGTGAACCCATCTTGAGAGTTAGGTGAAAATAATTTTTTTTTCTTTACAAAATGGACAGAACCGGGATTTATATCCAGACTGTAAAAATGGGTATCTGAATGACCTTGAGCAAGTTGTGCAACCACCCAAACTTGCAATCGCATGATTTTGAAAGGGCATAAAGGGGAATTTTTGCCTCACAAAATGGCCAATCCTGAGAAAAGTCTTATTACCTCTTCTCTAAAGAGGGGAGACATAATGGCTGCCTCATAGATCAGTTGTAAGGATCAAAACAGGCCCAGTGCCTGATAGAAAATAGCACTTAGTCCCTTCCATTTCCTGCTTACAAACTCCTTGGAGCTGCAAACTTTGCACATGTCCCCCGGGTTCTGCTTTTAGAGATTTGATCGGTCTGGTTTCCTAAAGAATAAATCTTATACCCTTCTCCAGCCTATCTTTGTCAGAGACCCAGGGCTAGACTAGTTGTTGCTATACCCTGGTTACAGCCTACCACCCCAACACAGGCCACCACCATCCCCCAGGGTATTTCTGAGAGGATCCCCTACGTCCTTGCTGACTCCCTACCATATTCCTGCCCTGTGGCTTCCCTGTGTCGAACTGCTATTGCATAGGCAGACACTTACGAATGACTCAGTGTATGAAATTTCTATAGACAAGTTCTTTGAAAAAAGGAACCTTAGGGGTGAAAGAAGCCTTACCAAAAGAGCATATACTATTCCTTTTATGTAACATTCTAGAACAACTCTTCGGTGGGAAACAAGTTCAAAACAGTGGCTGCCTACGGAAGGTGCCACAGAGACTGAGTGGGAAAAGGCCTGAGGGAACTTTGTCACATGGTGATTACGTTCTGTATTTTGGTAAGCATTTGAGTTACACAGGTGTATGCATTCTTGTGCATTTCACTGTAGGTAAATTTTGCCTAAAAACATTATAAACAAATAGCAAACTTTACTTAATGACACGTATGCTGACATTTTTGAGCTATATTGATGTACACAACTTACAGTGTTCAGCATACAAATGTTGCACATATTTTGTTATTTATCCTTAGGATTTCATATTTTTGATGCTATTGTAAATAGTATTGTTTTCTTAAAAGCAAGTTCAAATTCACTGTTAATACTATATGGAAATACAATTTAATTCTGTATGTTGGCCTTGTACCCTGCAACCTTGCAAACTCACTTATTAGTTCTGGTAGCTTTGTGGTAGGTTTTAAAAGATTTTCTACATAGACAATCATGTCACCTGCAAATGAAACTGGTTTTTACCTTCATTTCCATTGTGTATGCCTTTTCTAGGGGAGGGGGGCCTTACTGCAACATCTAGGACATCCAATACACTGTTTCATAGAAGTGGTAAGTGTGGCTAGTGTTGCTTTGTTCCTAATCTTGCTCTATTAAGTTTGATGTGAGCTATACATTTTTCGTAGATGCCCTTTGGCAGGTTGAGGAAGTTCCTTTTCATATCTAGTTTGCTGAGAACCTTTATCAGGAGTAGATCCTGCATTTTTTTTTAAAACACTTCGTCTAGGGTGCCTGGGTGGCTCAGTGGGTTAAAGCCTCTGCCTTCGGCTCAGGTCCTGGGATTGAGCCCTGCATCGGGCTCTCTGCTCAGCAGGGAGCCTGCTTCCCTCTCTCTCTCTGCCTGCCTCTCTGCCTACTTGTGATCTCTCTCTCTCTCTGTCAAATAAATAAATAAAATCTTTAAAAAAAAACTTTGTCTATATCTACTAAAATGGTCCTATAGTTTTCTGTTTTACTCAACTGATATGGTGACTGATAATTGATTGATTTTTGAAATAAGAACCAGATAGCCTTGCCAGATTAAATCCTACTTGGTCATGACATAGTATCCTTTTTATATGTTACTAGATTTGATTTGCAAATATTTTGTTAAGGATTTTTGTGTTTATGTTAATCAGAGATTTTAGTCTGGAGTTTTCTTATATTGTCCTAGTCTGGTTTTCATGTCAATATGCCAGCCTTACCAAATACGTTGGGAGGTGGCCCCTCCTCTTCCATCTTCAAGAAGAGTTTGCATACAATTGGTATTATTTCTCCCTTAAGTGTTTAATAGGATGTATCATCAAAGCCATCAGGACCTGGAGTTTTCTTTGTGGAAAGATTTTAAACTACAAATTCCATTTCTTTACTAGATAGAGTTCATTTCGGTCACCTGTCTCTTCTTGAGTGAGCATTGCTAATTCGTCAAGAAATCTTTCTATTCCTTCATGTTTTCATATTTTCAGAGATAAAGTTGTCAGTTTCTTTAAAATACATCAAGAAGGTAAGATGGATTGGTGGATGCATAGAGGAGTGAATAGGGGTGGGATGAGGCAGTTTTAGTTTAGTTTAGTATTAATTTAGTTTAGTTTAAGTTTAAGTTAAGTTTAATTTAGTTTAGTTTAGTTTAGTATTAATTGTTAAATCTAAGTGGTAGATTTATGGGTAATTGTATAAATTTGTTCAACTTTTTTGTATGCCTAAAAACATTTATAATGAAATGTTGAAGCAAAGAGGAGAGGAAATATAAAATAATGGCTAAAGGGCACTGATGCGGGAATCAGACTGCCTGTGTTCAAATCCCCCAGCTTGCCATCTGGAAAAAAAAAAAAACCACACACACACGCACAGAGCTAACAATACCTACTTCATAAGTTGGTTATGAGGATTAAATGATGAAACGTGTAAAACCCTTAGAACAGTGACTACTGGATAGTAGTCACACATCTTTGAAGTGTGAGCTATTTTCTCCTAAAACCAAGGGAGCTTTTCGCTTAGTTTGAAATGCTTGCTGAAATAAGGTCCTGCAGGTAGACAGTGGAGAAAGGGGGCTGAAGCTGGAAGAGAGGAGATGATGGCTTGCGGGAGTGGCAGCCCAGAGCTAGTAACTCCATAAGGGAAGGAGGTGAAATCTGCAGGTTACAGTGGTTGGCAGCAGCAGGTGTGCCCATACCATGCCTCTCATTTTGTACTCTGAAGGAGGGGGGACACGTTGGGCTCCCAGTGCCTGTTGGACCAGCTCAGCAGGTCTGCTTAGACACTAGGCTTTCAGATGCATGGAGCCACTTCCTGCCCATTTCTACCCCTGCCACCTGACCACACATACATACAAACACCAGAGAGAGGGAAAACTGACAGTATGGGATAGGACACCCCAGTTCAAATGACCAGTTGTATGAGATAAGGTATAATAGAATCCCCACTTTATAGCCAGGGAAGCTGAGGCTCAGAAAGGTCACCCATCTAGCAAGTGGCAAAGCCCAAACTTGGACAGCATCAGAGTAACTAACATTTGAGTAGCCACAGTGCACCAGGTACTAAGTTAGTCCTCAAAGCAGTCAGGAAATAGGTCCTGTTATTATGATGATCTGTCTGTGAAATAGCTGGGGGAAGTCTGCTAAAGAGCAGCTGGGTACTTGGCCTAACGCCACCCAGCTAGTGAAGGGCAGGTGTGGGATTTGAATCCATGTCCTCTAGCTTCAGAAACCAAGCTCCTCGTTGGGCTATACTGCCTCTCCATAAGCTGATGGAAAAAGCCCAGGCCTTCTCCAGCATGGCGGGATGCCTTCAGGCCATACGGCTTCCTAAGGGGGTGGCAGGCCATCCCCATCTGCAACAAGCCATGGGGATAACTCACTTGTTGGTTCAAAGAGGGCAGGCAATTTATGGCAACCTAAGTGGCTCAAGGGAAAAAAAGGAAGGTGATATGTTGAGGAGCTGAGAAGGAGGCTGTGAATTGGGACAGGACTTTGTTTGGTTTGGCCACTGCTATTTACTGAGCATTTTCCACAGGGCATGGACAGGAAATCCTGGCTCCCACTGTGACTGAATGAGTAATAGTATCTTTGAGGGCAGGGACATCTCAGAAGGGCATCGAGGCAGAGCCTGAAGTCTAACAAGTTGTCAGAGCTGCTCTAACATGACAGGTACAGGCAGGGACCACTCTGGTCTTGGGAAAGCTGTAAACCTCATCTTTTCCATGGCTTCTAACATCTACAGCCTCCTACATGCTGAGTGCTGTTAGGCATCCTCTGTGCACATCCCACTTTGTTCTCACTCCTGGGAAGCTGGCAAAGCTTGATAGCATAGTCTTTGCCAGATAGGAAGCTGAGGTTCAGAGAAGTGACATAACTTCCCTCATATAACACAGCTAATAAGCGTCTCAGCCAGTACGACTGACACCAAATATCTTACCCCAAAAAGGGAGTAAATTTTCATTTTTGTTATTGTTTTACTGGGGCAAAGGTAATACAACCTCGAACTGGACCAGTAATAGCATTGGAAAAAGAGGGAATTTGGAAGATCAGTGAGGTTTAGGAAGAATTGTGCATTCCTGATGAGCTAAGCTCTGAGTTGCTAGATAGAGGGATGCTGAATGCAAAATTGGGGAGAATGTCAGAGGCAAATTTGCATCAGGTTTGGAGCTAGAGTAGGAAGGAAAGGACTTTTTTTTTTTTTTTTTTTTTTTTACAAATGGCACCTGTAGCTTGGCTACAGGGTAAAGGATTGCTTTGGCAAAGCCCTTAAGGATAGAATGCCCAGGGTAGAGCGTGTACCCCCATAATGTGGAGAATGTGGCACATGACGATTATGCTCCCTAGAGATGAACCCGCCTAGGCCCCTGCCAGCGGTGCTGGCAGGAGGAGGAGGGGGAGGAAGGGCCCATGCAATACAGGGGTACGCGTGTCCTCTCCATCTGCCTCACCCTGGGAGAAGGTTGCAGCAGGAGCCTTGGGCCTCAAAGCCTCCCTCAAGGGCCAGGGCTTCCAAGAAAATGCTTTCTATGTTAGAAGACGCAAGAGGAGTGAGCAGGTTCACCCGGCAGAACAAACAAAAAGACCTCCTTCACAAGGGCCAGAACAAACAGAAAACGTGCTAAACTGGTTTATAAGGTGGTTTGGGAGGGGAGTGGAGAAAGAGAGGGAAACGCAGAGTTTCTAGAGCACACGGTCCAGGTCCCCGAGTGCTCTCTTTAGTCTCTGCATGCCCCCAGCACTTCACCAGGCCTCCTTACAAGAAAGGCAGCCCCCCAGGTACATGTTTCTCTAGCCCCTGTGCCAGAGTAGAAGAAACCAGTGGGGGGTGGGGCATGGCCAGGGACGGGCTCCTGCCCTCTTCATATTTTGAGGCCATCTGGATACCTGTCTGCCCAGAGCTCCCTCACTTATCAGAATTTTGCCTTGCAGGAATTTCCTGGGGACAAATGGAAACCAATAACAGGAAACAGGAAGATCAGCCAGTTAGGGAGGTAAGTGATCACTCAGGGAGTTGGGGCGAATTGGTGTCTCCGAGGCGTCTATAGAAATTGCTAAGATCTTGTGTTTGCTTATTTTCCTTTGAGGAACCTAGCCTGGTGTCCATACCAAGAACTTGGTACCATAGATGTAATCTAGCCTGCTCCCCAGGCAGCTGGGCTACAGACCAGTAGGACACTTTGGAACATGGAGGAGTCAGGCATTATTGTAGGACACTGGGCCCACCAGCTCAGAGGCCTGCGGCAGGCCTGCCCAGACACAAGGATGTGTGGGAGTAGATCATGCTGAAATATAGATAAGAAGGTGTAAATGATGCCCACCTTCCCAGCAGCCATTAAGCAATTGGAGAGAACAGAGAGGAGGTAAGACTATCCTGCTACCACTGTGCCTTTGCCTCAGTTGTGGAAGGCAATTGTTTCTTGGGCTCAGCTATCATCTTTTTCTAGTACTTTCTGGGAACTTAATTAAAATCTGCTCCTGAAAGTCCAGGGTCAGATAGTGCTAACAATAGATTAAAATTCCTGGAAGAAGGTAGGGACATTTTTGCAAATGGCACATATGGCTTAGACTAGAAGGAAAAGGGTTTCTTGGGCAAGGCCTTTAAGAGAAAAAAAAATGCCCAGAGTAGAGTCTGCTCCTGTAATGTGGGGAACCTGGCACCTGAAACTCATGTTCCCCAGAGATGAGCCTGCCTGCCATAGATGGCTATAAGGAGTGGACAGTTACTTTCTCTGGGCTGCTCTCCATCAGCCTGGCAGGACCCTCTTTTTTGTGAAACTCCTTAATATATTCTTTTAGCCAGTTCTTCTCCAGGCCAAATTATTCAAGACACCCCTAAATAATATTGATTCTTTAAGTGAAACTCTAGAAATGAAGGGGGAATAGGGAAGAAGGCCCTTAGCCATGCCTATGTGGGGGCACTAAGGGAGAGGACTAGTATGTGGGTCTCTTGACCCCTGAAGAGCCCAGGGTTCTTTCTGAGGGGGTCTACATTATCCCCTGTGATTTGGTGGGATATTCAGGAATAATTTGGGCTCTCTGTTGACTCCAAAGACTGAGAAACCTATCAGTTTTCTGGTTGGCAATAAAAAAAGGGGAAGAACCCAACTTTTACAAATAATGTGTCAGTCACTGGGCTGGACCCTTTTTAACTCACAGTCTCATTAATTCTCCACAACAGTTCATTTTATTACCTATTTCATAGATGAGGTCCAGAGAGATTATGTAACTTAGCTGAGGTCCCACATCTAGTTAGCAATGGAGCCAGGATTGGGACCCAGGTTTGTCTGGCCCCAAAGTTTATGCTTTTCCCCTTAAAACTACATCAAGTAGGATCCCTAAGGAAACTTTTCAAAGGGATCCCTCAGCATCATGTCTCAGAAGTCTGAGGCCTGTGCGGGGATATTATGAGACTCTATGACTGATCAGATCCCCTGATCTGATCGGACTTGTAACATGTCCTTGGAGAGATCATTTCAGTCTGGTACGTCTGCTGAGTTTCCCATATTAGACTGAAAAACCTTCGAGAGAGGAGACCTGGTCTTGGCTGTAGACTTCTCCCCAGACTTCTCCTCTGTGCCTAACATAGTGCCTGACCCAGAGACTTTGCTCAAGAGGTATTTGTCATTGGCTTACCAACTGAAGAAAGAGCTTCCTCCACCATTGAATGGGTGAAATGACACAAAAATAATAATGCTAACTAGCATTTCTTGAGCACAGTACTGTATTCTAGGCACCACTCAAAGCAATTCACAAATATTTATAGCTGACCCTTGAATGACACAGGTTTGAATCGCATGAAGCCCTTTATCGTGGGTTTTTTTTTTTCAACAAATACAATACAGTACTATGAATATATTTTTGTTATGATTTTCTTAATAACATCTTCTTTTCCCTAGCTTACGTTATCATAAGAATATAGCATATAATACCTAGAGCATACAAAATATGGGCTAATTAACCATGTTATCAGTAAGGCTTCCAATCCAAAGTAGGCTATTAAAGGTTAAGTTTTTGCCAAGTCAAAATTTACACAAGGATTTTCAACTGCATGGGAGAGGAGGGGTGGTGTCCCTGCCCCGCCCCCCGTTGTTCAAAAGTCAACTGTATTTATCATCATAACCCTAAGGAATAGTTATTATTAGACTCTCTGTTTGACGGAGAGAAGAGACTGAAGCATACACAGTTAAACTCATTTGCTTGAAGTTCCACAGGTCTGGTGAGTTGACTAGACCCAGGTAGTCCACTTATAGAGACACTAGACTAACCTACAGTGTCTCTCCAGACTGGTTCTCTTACCAATCAGCCAGTGAAGGAAGAGGACTTTATTCCAAATCTAGTGTATGTACTGCCTTTTTCTAGGCAAGCAGGGAGAATGTTAGAGAAAGAGCATCAGGAAGCACAATGCCTGTCCACCCACAGCTTGAGCAAAGGAAGACTAACCCACACAAAGTTAAGTAGCAGTAATAATAAATTACCACTTACAAAACGACTTATGTGTTGCCAGCTAAGTTATACATATTATGTTATGTTTTATATGCCCCCCAAACTCTGTCAGGTTGGTATTATTCTAACTACAGCAGTGGTTTTCAAACTTGAATGTGCTTTGCAAACACCTGGAGGGCTTGTTAAAACACAGACAGGTAGATTCCACCCCTAACCCCCCCCCCAACCCCTGCCAGTAGGTATGGAGTGAAGCTCAAAATTTGCTTTTTTTTTTTCATTTTTCATTTTCATTTTCATTTTTTAATTTTACTATGTTATCTTAGTCACCATACAGTACATCATTAGTTTTGGAGGTACTGCTCCATGATTCATTGTTTGCATATAACACCCAGTGCTCCATGCAGTACATGCCCTCCTTAATACTCACCACCAGGCTCACCCATCCCCCCAACCCCCTCCCCTCTAAAACCCTCAGTTTGATTCCTGGAGTCCATAGTCTCTCATGGTTCCTCTCCCCTTCTGATATCGCCCCTTTCATTTTTCACTTCCATCTCCTAATGTCCTCCATGCTATTCCTTATGTTCCACATATGAATGAAACCATATGATAACTGCCTTTCTCTGCTTGACTTATTTCACTTAGCATAGTCCCTCCAGTTCCATCCATGTTGATGTAAATGGTGGGTATTCATCCTTTCTGATGGCTGAGTAATACTGTTGTTGTAGTGAAAAAAAGGGGGCACATGCACCCCAATGTTCATAGCAGCAGTGTCCACATGGCCAAACTGTGAAAGGAGCCAAAAAAAAATTACATTTCTAACAAGCTCACCAGGTGATGCTGACGCTGCTGGTCCTGGGGTCACACCCTGAGAACCACTGACTCAGATAAAGGACATGAGGTTCAGAGAAGTTATAGTAATTTAGTGAAGGTCTCACAGCTACTAAAGGGACAAACCAGGATTGAAACCCAGCTCTTGCTTAACTCAGATGAGTTGCCATAAGACGAAAAATGTCAAATACATGGTTCAAACAAGAAGCATCCAGCACGTGGTATGGGGCCAATATATGATAAATGGTTCTCTAAGTTTTTTGGAGGGTAAGAAAACTGAAGACTGGGACCTACAGGAGGAAAGACCCAGAGGGGCTAAGCAGAGTATGTTGAAGAAATAAACTTAAGAGTTCTCGCCTTGGAATTAGTCTGCCTGGGTTCAAATCCAGATTCTTATATTTTCTCTAGCTGTACGAACCTGGCAAGTGGCTTTCCTCTCCCTGTCTCTCACACATATGTGCTCTGTCTCTGCCCCATCAGCTTCCTTATTTTTTTTTAATTTTTATTTATTTATTTGATATAGAGAGATAACAAGAGAGAGAGCACAAGCAGGGGAGTGGCAGGCAGAGGGAGAGGGAGAAGAAGGCTCTCCACCGAGCAAGGGGCCTGATACGGGACTCAATCCCAGGACCCCGGGATCATGACCTGAGCTGAAGACAGATGCTTAACTGACTGAGCAACCTAGGCACCCCAGTTTCCTTATTTGTAAAATGGGGTTAAAGTACCTACCTCCTCTGATTGTGCTAGAATTAAATGACAAATATGCATAAAGCATTTGGAATAAAACCCAGTGCAGTAAACCTTCAGTAAATTGTAGTTGTGACAATACAGATGAAGAAGGGGGAGCAGCAGCAGGAGCAACAGCAGAGAAAAGGAGTGAATAGTGATGTTTGGACAAGGATACATAGGCCTCAAAAGCTATATAGTATCACAAATACAGAAGCTATTGAAGGTTATTATCAGGTAAGTGATGTGATAAATGTGGCACTTGAGGCAGCTGGGCTACCTTTGCAGCCTAGGTAGGTTGAAGAAGAACAGCTAGGGTCAGTGATCCAGGCATGAATGAGTATGGCTCTGGCTTGGGAAGGTAGAGGTACAACAGGAACAAAGCAGAAGAGCTAGATAAATACGTGTGATATTTTGGGGAGAAAATGTTTATTATGAGAACTATATTACAGGAAATTAAAGACAGAAGAAAAAGTAGCCTTAGTCCTACCATCCTAATACCCTGATTGTTTTCATTTCCCTAACCAGCTTTTATCTATAGGTATAGAGACTTTTTCTGGCAGCGTTATAATAACTATGTAGATGTGATTGTGTGTCCTGCTTCTTTTTTTTCCAACCACTAAGCATCACTTGGTAAACAATTTTTCATGTTGATATACAGTCTTGTTCAATAGTTATAAGTTTTAATGGCTGCATATTTCACCAGCTTAATGTGCTGTAATTTACTTAATCATTCTCAAATTGTTGGATAATTAGGTTGTTTCCAATTTCTTGCTATTATAAAGTAATGCCGCAGAAAAATTTTGAGAAGTTATAATCTTTTTCTCATTTTGAATTATCTCATTAAAAACAATTATCCAGAGTTAGGATTACTAGTTGAAACAATATGAGCATTCTTCTTGTTCGTGATAGATTTCACCACACTGTTTTCCCAGGAGCCATTTTACACTGACGTTAACAATATATAAGGATACTAGTTTCCCCAAAATCTTTCCATCTGTGGAAAATATTTCTAATGCAATAGGTATAAATGGCACCTAGGATAATTTTCACTGGCTTCCTTTGATTATTCTAGTTTGAAATGTTTTCATGTGTTTATTTAATATTTGCATTGCTTCTCACGTGAATTCTCTGTTCAAATGATTTGCTTACAAGTAAGTGACACCTTCTGAGGGAAAGGTACAGAGAACTGGTGACTGGAATTTGGGACAGAAAGGAAATAAGTCAAAAATAATTCTGAGCTCCAGATGACACAGAGAAAGTTATTGATAGAGCTTGGGCAGGTGAGAAAGAGGAGCTAGCTTGGTTCAGATGATAAATTTGAGTTGGGACATGCTGAATTTGAAGTTAGTGAGGAAGACAAGTGGATTCTTTGGAGGAGATTTGTCAATCATCCAGTCAGGGGGTAGGATGAGGAAGAAAACCTAGCAAAGGAAAATGAAGGGGCAAGCAGCCAATGTGGCCAGTACACCACGACAGAGGATAAGGAGAAGACCGCCGCTATTGGCTTTGACAATTTAGAATTGCAAGTGACCCTCAGGAAAACAAGTGTAGTAAAGTGGTGGGCCTGGAAAGTAGATAGCATGATGGTCCGTAAGGGGGATTCCTAGAAAAGAAATATACAGAGCTTTACACATCATGAATCCACCTGTTTTAAGTGTGGAATTCAATGAGTTTTGGTAAATTTACAGCGCTGTGCAATCATCACCATAATCCAATTTTAAGACCTATCCATCTCCCTAAAAAGATCCCTTGTGCCCGTTTGCAGTCACTCCCCATTCCCACCCACAACCTCAAGCAACCCAACCATATTTTGGTTCCTGTGGATTTGCCTATTCGGTACATTTCCTACAAGTGGAATGAGACAATATGAAGGCTTCTGTGTCTGGCCTCTTTCACTTCTCATGCTTTAGTGGTCCATTGTGTTGTAGCGTGTATCAGTACTTCATGTCTTTTCTTTGCCAAATAATATTCTACTGTATGGATATACCACTTTCTATTTATCCATCCATCTATTGGCAGACATTTGGGTTGTGTTCACTTTTTAACTATTGTGAATAATGTTTTTTTGACCATTTGTGTACAGTTTCTGTGTGGACATGTTTTCAGTTCTCTCGGGTATATACTTAAAAGGTGGAATTTGGGGGACATACGGAAATTCCATTAGCTTTCTGAGGAACAGCCTGTTTCTCCAAGTGGCTGTACAATTTCACATTTCCACAAGCAACATAGGAAGGTTTCAGTTTCCTTTCTTTAATTTTATTTTTTAAGATTTATTTATTTATTTGAGAGAGAGAGAGTTGGGGGAGGGAGAGAGCACAAGCAGGGGAAGCAGCAGAAGGAGAGGGAGAAGCAGGCTCCCCACTGAGCGGGGAACCCAATGTGGGGCTTGGATTGAGGATCCTGGGTTCATGACCTGAGCCGAAGGCAGACACTTAACCAACTGAGCCACCCAGGGATTCCTCCTTTCATTAATTTTAATACAATGATTATGTGTTAGTGTTACTGTGTCATTAGAAAAATATTTTAAAAGAAGAAGTTTAAAAACATAGTTGAACATTTAAAAATATCTTAAAAGAAGAAATTGGCTGGCGAGAGGGAGAGAAATGGAGTGGTATTTAGAGGGAGCAGTAATGTTTAAGTTGATGGTTCTCCAAATGTGGTCCCAGGACCTGCAACCTCAGTATCACCTCTGAACTTGCTAGGGATGCAAATCCTCAGGCCCCACTCAGACCTACTGAATCAGAAACCTGGGATGGGGCTTGCAATCTGTGTTTTCAACAAGCCCTCCAAGTGGTTCTGACGCAAGCTAATTTTGAGAACCACGGGTTTAAGTGCAGGTTTGGTCAGGATTCGGGAAACCAGTTTAAACTTAAAAACAAAAAAGAGAGGTCAATGGAAAGAAAGAGCATTGATGCTTAAGATGGATGACAGTTTTTTGACCTCAGGGAAGATGAAAAGGTCAAGGGCAGAGATTACACTTAAGAGGAGAAATCTTTTTTTTAAGGTTTTATTTATTTGATGGAGAGAGAGAGAGAGATCAGAAGTGAACAGAGAGGCAGAGAGGGGGAAGCAGGCCACCCACTGAGTACAGCGCCCGATGTGGGACTCAATCCCAGGACACTGAGATCATGACCTGAGCTGAAGGCTGAGGCTTAACCCCCCCGAGCCACCCAGGTGTCCCTAAGAGGAGAAATCTTGACGAGTTTCTGCTCACCTTCCCCTCCAATCCTCCCCCACATTTTTAACATTTCTTATGTCATTTCTGTCACAGTTGGAATGATGGGTGTAGGTGGGAGAATCAAATGTATATTCTTGAGCCACCCTTTTTGCCTGGAAGCCTGCAATGAATGTTAATTCCAGGTAGTTACACTCTTGGTTGTCTCCTCCACTGTTATTTGGTTTGTGTGCAGAGAATGCAAATGCATTATAATATTAGCAGGAGGGGAAAAAAGTGGTGAGTAGATCTGCCAGGAGGAAAATCTATATGCATAAGTGATGTATTTAAAAGCCGAAAGGAAGTATTTTCTAGATTATCTCTTTTGGTTTTCTGTACCTCTGATTGCTTCCTGTGATCCCATCCATTTCTCTACTTGGCACAGAGCTTTAGAATGCATAGAGCACTTTTATATACATGGCTACAGTTAATCCTCACAACAACCCTATGCAATTGAGCTTTATTTTTCCCATTTCACTGATAAGGAAGATGAGACTCAGGAGAGGCAGTGCTGTACTATTATTAACAACAACAACGAAAGGTATAATACCTAACATTTATGAAGTGTTTATTATGTGTCAGGCACTGCTATAAGCATTTCAGATGAATTATTTATGATTTATCATGACCTCACAAAACAGTTAACCATTTATTGACCCAATTTTATAAAAGAGGGAACTTACAGATAGATGAAAGTCATTTGCCCAAGGTCCAAGAGGCGCTGGATTCCAGAGCCCTTTGCTTCTGGGATTATAAAGCAAGTATGTGACAAAACTAGACTACTACCCAGGTTTTTCAGTTCTCTGCCTGGGGCTTTCTTGTTTCCTTTTATCAAACACACCATGAGCAGAGTGTGGAATATCCACTACACATTTCTTATTTGCTGATTGAGTGAAAGAAAATGGATAATTCAGAATTGAATTTCATTGTATTAGGAAGAGTACACTTTTCAGGAAGGCTTTGCCACCCAAGAAGAATGCAGTCTTCTGAGGCATGGAAGGATTTTTCAAAAGTGTGACAAAGTGAATTTAAATACTTAGGTATTAATGTAATCCTGGGCTCACAAAACTTATTCCAGGAAAATTATAAAACTCTAATGGGAGAAATAAAGACCTGAATAAATGCATAGCTCTACTCTGCTTCAATTTGGAGAGACTAAATATAGCAATGATTACAGTACTCCCTAAGTTAATGTATAGATGTGATGTACTACCGATTAGAGCCATGGTGGGATGCTTTATAGAACTTGTAAAAATCCTAGTGAAATTTATCTGGAAGAATAAGTGGGCAAGAATACCAAATAATACATTTGTTTAAAAAGGCAATGGTGGTAGACTTACCCTATCAGATTTAAATCCTGTCATAAGTGACAATTATCAAAACCATATGATAGGGGGTTGAAAAAAGGCAAACAGTGATTTTAAAAAAAAGAGAGAGATTCTAGGAATAGATTTAAGCTATTCTAAGAATATGGAGTACCCTGGAAACATCCCTGAACTGGGGAAAACAATCATTCTTTCTTTAATAAATGTTGGAATCTTAGGTATCAATATGGAGAATAATTAACTTAAATGCATAGCACATTGAATACTCTGTAGTAAATTCCAGAAAGCAGACAGTGGAATAGCAGATTTGTTCCAGCTACAAATAGAAGATAAATTTGTGTCTGTTAAATGGAATATATCATCAGAGACAAGATGGATGGTTTTAAATATATAAAAGTTGGGAGGAAAACCTTTGCACAACAAAATATAATAAAAAGCTGAACAACAGAATGAGGCAAATGTCTGGGGTCAGCATCACTGATAACAGTAGACTGTCCAAAAAATATAAAGAATGGATATAGATATAGAAGGTCAGCTTTCAGATTTGGCTTCAAAAAAGGCAAGGAAACTGAGCAGGCAATTTACAGGTGAGAAACTCAAGGTGGTAAAATCACTGCATGGAAAAGTACAGTCTCACTGGCAATTAAAGAAATGTAAGCAGAAACAACTCCCACGTATCATGACCTGCTTTTTAAACTATCGACAATTAATGGAAATGATCAACAAATTATAAAACCCTATCTTGACAAGGCTGTGAGGAAACCATTCCTGGGTGCAGCATAAAATTGGCTCAGTTTTCTTGGAGGACAACCTAGAAATATGTGACAGGAGTTATAAAACTGTTCACACCCTTTGACCCAGAAGACCCCGAAGGAAATAACCTAAAAAAGGAAAAAAAGTGATTTGTTTAAAGATGTTCTTAGTAGTGCTATTTATGAGCATGGAAAAGATTTACCCATCAAATAGATAGATCATCATGATGGAAACGAATACAGCTATTAACAATGACAGGTATTAAAATATTGGGTCTTGCACAGAAACGAGTATTTGTAATAATATTAACCCCAGAAAGGCTAAATCCTAAATCACATGTTGAATGTTGAAGCTGATAGTAGCCATATACAAAGAAAACTCAGAAAGGCAGCTAGTAAGCTGTAAATAGCTGGAGTTGAATACACAAGGTGTTTGGAGGCACATGTCAAGTTGCTGGAATTGATAATAAAAAAAAGGAAAATCTAGGGAAGAGGATTGATTGGTTTTATTTAGGCCCAGGAAGTTAGAGATCAAGGGCTTTGGAAAAATTTACATACTGGTAAGGCAGTGTTACTTACCAGGCATGCTTAATTTCACTGTTAACTAGAATTTATTTGCTAGAACTCTCAATCAACCAGCACATCTACATATTTAAGTCTGTGAGAACTTTGACATTCCTAGGGGTGTACAGCACTAGACCTTTTCAGATTTCCAAATCTGTCGCTACCACTGCAACATAGCACCTCCCCACCCCCACCAATAAACACTGTATTATCTAGTTCAGAATCATCACTTTCTTTTTTTTTTTAAGATTTTATTTATTTATTTGACAGAGAGAGAGACAAATCACAGGTAGGCAGGGAGGCAGACAGAGAGAGGAGGAAGCAGGCTCTCCGAGGAGCAGAGAGCCAGATGTGGGGCTCGATCCCAGGACCCTGGGATCATGACCTGAGCCGAAGGCAGAGGCTTTAACCCACTGAGCCACCCAGGCGCCCCGAATCATCACTTTCTTAAGACGGTTCCATCACTTCGATCACCAACACTAGCTTGTGGATAGTTGGTGCTTTGGTGCCATTATTCATAAAGAAGCATATTTTCTCTCTGCCATGGTGACTGCATCTGTGTACCTTGTCAGCAACTAGAGACCCGTCAAACCATGTTGAGAGATGGCAGGCAGTGCCAAGCAGTTGACGAGGCTTCCTCCTTTGCTGGGCGCCTTGTCCTATCAACCAGTATTGTGATGCTTTGGAAGTCAAATACATACCCCTTGCAAAACGACCAGTTACTACACTTCGTGGATCTTTAGGGTTACTCTCAAAGGTTTAAAAGCTTAAATGTTAAATACATGCGGCCAGGAGAACTACTCTACAACGATAATTGAGCAACAAGAATGTCATTTAAACCATCTGAGACAGAATCATGTTCTTTATAACTTTGGTATTAAGTCTTTCCCATTGTATGCTAGGTCTTTGAAAGTCAGTACATTAATATCTGGTATACATGAAGACTCAAAAAGACAACACGTTCTCTCTTTCTCTGACCCGCCCATTGCTTAACCATGGTGGGGCACCAAAATTCCTTGAATAACCTCAGGATTCCCAGAACTTTTTGGAACTCCAGTATTCCCATAATTTTATTTTGTAAATCTTCATCCCAGTTGTCACATGGATGGTATGTATATAGTTAATTAAATGACTTTTGTTTTGAGAATTTTTTCAATGGCTTTATACCTCTTAAGATACCCCGATGAGTTGGGAACCTGGTAGGTAACGACTGATTAGAGCAGTAGAGCCCAAAGTGTGATCCTGGACGAGCAGTACCATCATCATCTGGGAAATTGTTAGAAATAAAAATTCTCAACCCTGTCCCAGACCTACTAAATCAGAAATTCTGAGGACAGGACTCAGCAACCTATGTTTTAATAAGCCCTCCATATGGTTCTGATGCATGCCCAGGTTTCATTACCTCTGAATAGCAGCAAGTAGAGCCTTAATAAGCTTGGCCAGCCCAATCCTCAGCTGAATTATTCCTGTGTCAGACCCTCCAGGTCCCCCGACAGTGTGTTATTTACTCCTAAAATGTCTTGTATTAAGTCTCTTGAGAAGGGTATTCAAACACTGAAGAGGCAGCATGTTATGCGGGCAAAAGTGTGGGCGTTGGAGTCAGATGGACCTTAGCTGGACTTCTGCCACTATTCCCTTTGTGTTCTCCAGTTGTTTAACCTCCCTGAGCCTCATTTCTAATATGGCTGAGAGAATACCCACTCCAGAAGATTGTCTCAAGAGTCAAATCAAAGCAGGTCTGTCAAATGTCCAGCCCTGTGCCTGATGGACTCTCAGTAAACATAAGACTGATTGATACCATCCCTTACTGCCATGTCCATGACACTATGTAAAATCCAGAGGAGTAATGGGAAGAGCTTCTTGGAAATTCCAAGTTGGGGCCATTGGAGAGGGGAAGCAAGGCTTTACCCAGGACAGCCCCAATAAAGCAAGGATTTCTCTGATCTCTTCAAAGGATACTTGGCACCAGCCTGCTGGGGAAAATCTTGCCACTTGAATTTTTCATTGCCAGACTAATTGTTCCTTACTTGAAGTTCTATAGACCCAGAGGCAGGGAAGGGTGGCAACAACAATCCTTCTGGGCCCTTGTCCCCTCCCAGTGTAAGCCTCCTTGTGTCTCACTTCCTGGATCTTGCAAATATTTCCTTCAGCAATAACCTGGGAGTGGCTGTTTCTCTTGGAGCAGTCTTATCTTTTGGCTGCCGAGAAAAGGGAAAGGGGAGAGGGGCTGGGCATGTGCACCCTTGCTGCTGAGATCCTGGAATACTAAGCTATTGTGGTGAGTTTAAAAGTAAAATTTCTAAACAAGAAAACTTCAGAAGAGTGGAGGAAGAGGCAGGAGAAGATTTTTTTTTTCATTCTCTGCAAATATTAGTTTTCATTTTCAATCACTATTAGGCCAAAAATATATATATATTTTAACAAAAGGGGAAAATCTATTCATCAGAAGAAAATGTAACCTGTGCCAAGAGGAAAAGAGAAGAACAGCCCAGAACTTGGCAGGCAATTTGCTTTTGTTTTTGAGATGTAGTCTTCTTACTGGTGTCAACAAAGCCCTTTCTTACACTTAGCTTTCATGCTTCCATGCAAAGAGTTAATGTCTCCATGGACACCTGGGGACGACTGCAGTGTGAGTACCTTTTGCCCCACCCTAGGAGCCTTGCTCTAGTGGGATTGCCCATTGGGGTCAGATAAGGCAAGTTCCAGCCTAGATACAAGGGCTTCTTACTAGCTGGGAAAATGATTTACCACACCCGCCTTTCTAAAAGATGTTATTTATTTATTTGAGAGAGAGAGAGAGAGTGCAAGCGGTGGGGAGGAGCAGAGGGAGAGAGAAGCAGACTTCCCGCTCAGCAGGGAGCCCAATGACATGGGGCTGGATTCCCAGGACTCCAGAGTCATGACCTGAACTGAAAGCAGACACTTTAGCGACTGAGCCACCCAGGCACCCCTGAATTACCCCTTTTAAGTTTCAGGATTCTTACATGTCCACTGGCAATGATGGCACCAACTTTGATTGGTTGATGTGAAGATTAATAGAAATACATACATGAAAGTGCATAAAGCAGTGCCTAATACACACTAGGGAGTAAGAAACCATAGCTCATTTCCCTTCATGAAACTCCTTATCCTTTACTCCACCCACTCCACTTGGTCCCAAAGTAGAGTTGTAGATTTCTGTGCATATAGACAGCTTGAGCCCTTGGAAAATAGGACTGTTAGGAAGCCAGTAACCTTCGTTTGAGCCTGACACACTTCAGTGGAAGCCTTCCATTCCTCAGGTTCCTTCAGCTGTAGTACTTCAAGGAAGGGACTATGTCAGTTTTGCTCCCCCTTTGATCTGACCACCTTACACAGTAGAATATTTAATTGCTGCGTGGAAGGACTTGTACACACACTGACCCAGCTAATCCCATTGAAGGTTCTCCTTTCTCTTTGCGGATTCATGCCCACTTCTCCCCTGATACAAGTGATTCTGCAAGGCTCAGGCTGGCCCTACACAGGCCATGTAAGTGGGGAGGGGTAGTACTTTAAAATTGGGATTGATAGGGGGCTCAGTCTGCCTTGGGCTCAGGTCATGATCCCAGGGTCCTGGGATCGAACTCCACATCAAACTCCTTGCTCAGCAGGGAGCCAGCTTCTTCTCCCTCTGACTGCCTCTCCCCCTGCTCATGCTCTTTCTCTCTGTCAAATAAATAAAATCTAAAAAAAAAAAAAAGAATGTCTCTTAAAAAAATCATAAAAACTGGGCGCCTGGGTGGCTCAGTGGGTTAAAGCCTCTGCCTTCGGCTCGGGTCGTGATCCCAGGGTCCTGGGATCGAGCCTCGCATGGGGCTCTCTGCTCAGTGGGGAGCCTGCTTCTTTCTCTCTCTCTTCCTGCCTCTCTGCCTACTTGTGTTCTATCTGTCAGATAAATAAATAAAAAATATTTTTTTAAAAATCATAAAAACTAAAATAAAATTAGGAGTGTTGCAGAGAATAGCAATTTCCAGGTTGCCTTGTCAGAGCCCAATGCCCCCAGGTAAGATTACAGTGCCATGAATTAGGACATCAAATATCTAGAAGGGCATGTTTGTTTCTTCCAACTGATTCTGGAGTTGTCCACCTATATAGATAAATCCTGTAAGGCTGACATAAGTGGTTAATACCTGAACAAGACAACTTAGAATATCGAATCCTTTTGATTTTCACACTGCTCTGAAACTTCAACATGGTTTTTGTTTTTGTTTTTAATTATCTGTCCCTTTTTAAGAGATGAGCAGAGTGAGTAAATGAGCCCAGAGTTAAAATCCTTGGTGAGCTTGGGCCTCCTAGTTAGGTACCCATGTGGCTGAGCTGAGACCCGAGATCTCCTGGTTTCTTGGGTGTTGAGCAGAGCTGAATATTAACTAGGGTACAGTACAGTCCAACTCCTTTGGTGAGAACAAGGAGCAAGGCCGAAGCATACAGCAGTGAATGTTGTACACTGCACAGCTGGCACAACCATATACAGTGGCTCTGAGTAAGGGACTCTGTTCTAACAAGAAACATAGTTCTGTCATCTGACATTTTTTTTTTAAGATTTTTATTTATTTATTTGACAGACAGAGATCACGAGCAGGCAGAGAGGCAGGCAGAGACAGAAAGGAGGAAGCAGGCTCCCCGCTGAGCAGAGAGCCCGATGCGGGGCTCCATCCCAGAACCCTGGGATCATGACCTGAGCTGAAGGCAGAGGCTTTAATCCACTGAGCCACCCAGGTGCCCCTGTCATCTGACATTATTAATCATCTTTCCATGTACCTAGCATTGCTGCTAGGTCCTTTTTATACAGGTAATACTCACAACGGTGTTGTAAGATAAATATTTTCCTGAAACTGAGATAAATTAAATGCTGCCTGCAAGGTCATGCAGCTTTTGGGTTATGGAGCCCAATTTTACATTTTTACTTGAATGCAGACCCAAGTCTTTCTGACCCTGGGTTCTTTCCACTCTACTATCTTGCCTTGCCTTTCCTGTGCTCTGGCGAGGGAAGAGGATCGGGTGGTAAATTTGAGTACTCTTGTCACCCCAGTTGCAGGACATCAGCCTAGTGGGGGCCTTTTGGAGACCTTGCTGTCACCACCTGCATTTCATAATGCAGCTAGACTGGAGATGAAGGCAGAGAAGGGGGAGAGAGGCAGGGAAAGAAGGTGGGAAGCTGTGTGGTGATGGGTGGAAAACAGGCTATATAGATGGGAAGCAAACCTAACTGGAACAAAGAACTCTGTCCCCCAAACTCCATCCCAAACCATAGTCCTCCCATCATTTTCACCCTGGACCCTTGTTTCCATAGTATGGTCCCAGAACCACTTGTATTAGAATCCCTTGGGGGCAGTTGTTAAAAATGCAGATTCCCAGACATCACCACAGAGGTACTAAATCCCAATTTCTGGGGGGGGGGTGTGCTCACCAATTTGCATTTTCAACAACCACTCTGGGTAATTTCACTCAAGAGCCATTTTGATTAGAAACAACTGTCCCAGACCAGTGTTTTCCAACTTTTTTGGATCATGTACCATCTTCAGAAAGAATTTAGAGCATGCACTTTCAGTATATGTTGGTAGTTTATTAATAAATCCCTTATATGTACTAATTTCCTAATATTTATAGTTTTAAATACAAAAAATGGTGACATTTTTGCAATAGTATTCTTAGATGAGACTGGTTTCTCGTTTGTCTTTATGTATATTCTAGTTGTTGGGTTTTGGTATCGACATTATGCAGGATTCTTTTCTTTTCCCTCAATAGATTCCAGAGCCTAGGAAGTGTAAATAGCATTGAGGTTGTCTGTTCCTTGATGGTTGGTAGAATTAACACAAGATCATGTGAGTGTGCTATCTTTTTTTGTCAAATTTATCAACATTGTTTCCTATGATAACAGGTGCATTTAAATATTTCCATTCCTCTGTAATCGGTTTTGGTAACTTTTATTTTCCTAGAAAAATATCCTAAGCTTTCTAACTTGTTTTCATAGAATAGAGTAGAGCAAAGTATTCTTTTACTCTTTTCATTTACTCTGCAACTGTGGTTATTTCTCTATTTCTAATCTTGTGCATTTGGGTTTTTAATTAGATTAGCAAGTGGTTTATCTTTTTTATTGTTTATATTTTCTTTTGAAGTAGTAGCTTTTGGCTTTAATTATTAATTCTATCATTTGTTTTCCAGTGTATTAATTTCTGCCATTAGTTTTCTTTCTGCTTTGCTTAGGTCTATTTTTGTGGCTCTTTACTTGACATCTTTTGTTCAATGCTTAATTCATTGATCTTAATTTGTTCTTATGTATTAATGTAAGCATTGAAGGCTATAGATTTTCCTGTGACCACTCCTTTTATTCAGTCAAATTTTCTAGCTTCTGATATCTCATTGTTATTTTTTTTTTAATTTCTTTTCAGCATAACAGAATTCATTGTTTATGCACCACACCCAGTGTCATTTTTTAGGTATTCTTCAGTTTCAGACCAGATCCCTTCTTTGACGATATTGGGGGCTATTTTCTTCCCTTTTTTTTTCTATGTGCTAGAAGCTTTTGTCTTTCATTTTTGTTATGAATTTCTTGTGTTGTTATGTCGTTATTAGGTACCATTATTTGTATTTCTTTCATTTTTGGCTTAATACAGAGTCAGTTTAAGAACAAACAGTTCAATGGACCCTTGAGAATAGAGAAATTTAAGTGTTCCCATTATCTTAGGTTTTTTTTTAAAGATTTTATTTATTTATTTGACAGTCAGAGATCACAGGCAGGCAGAGAGAGGGGGGAAGCAGGCTTTCCGCAGAGCAGAAAGCCCATGCGGGGCTCAATCCCAGGACCCTGGGATCATGACCTGAGCTGAAGGCAGAGGCTTTAACCCACTGAGCCACCCAGGTGCCCTCCATTATCTTAGTTTTGACTGTCAGATCTGTCATCAGCTGAAACAGCCTCATAGTTCATTGCTCCCTTTTTCTACCTTTGCATTTCCTATGGCTTTGCTTTATGAATTTTGATGCTGTTGTTTGACACATAAAGATTTAGGGTAGCTAGGTCTTTTTTTAAATCTTTTTTTTTTTTTTTAAGATTTTATTTATTTATTTGACAGAGAGAGAGATCACAAGTAGGCAGAGAGGCAGGCAGAGAGAGAGGAGGAAGCAGGCTCCCTGCGGAGCAGAGAGCCCGATGTGGGGCTCGATCCCAGGACCCTGAGATCATGACCTGAGCCAAAGGCAGCGGCTTAATCCACTGAGCCACCCAGGCGCCCCGGGTAGCTAGGTCTTAATCATGTGTTCTAACCACTAATTTATAGTGCCCCTCTTTATCTTATTATTTGATTTTTGCCTTTAATTCTACTTTGTAGGTGGCTCAGTGGGTTAAGTGTCTGCCTTCAGCTCAGGTCACAATCTTGGGGTCCTGGGATCAAATCCCACATCCAGCTTCTTGCTCAGTGGGGATCCTCTCCCTCCACCCCACCTGTGCTCTCTCTCTTCGACAAATAAAATCTTAAAAAAAATAATTCTACTCTGTTATGATATGAATATCATGGTTGTTGGGGTTTTTTTCATTTTTGGGATGAATCCATTTATTTTATGGAAGTACACTTGATACACAAAGTTACATCAGCTTCAGGTATACAGCATAGTGATTTGAGAAGTCTATACATTATGCTGTGCTCACAAGTGTAACTGGAGCCCTGTATCTCCCACTCCCCTTCACCCATTTCACCCATCCCCTCTCCCCCAACGTGTACCTGTCTGGCTACCATCAGACTGTTTTCTGCAGTTATGAGTCCGTTCCTGCTTTTTATTTATTTGTTCATTTTGTTTTTTAGATTCCACATATGAGTGAGATTATATGGTATTTATCTTTCTCTATCTGACTTATTTCACTTAGCATAATACCCTCTAGGTCCATCTGTATTGTTGCAAATGACAAGATCTCATCCTCTTTTATCGATGAGTAATATCCGTGTGTGTGTGTGTGTGTGTGTGTGTGTGTGTGTATACCTTTTTTTTATCCATTCATCTTCTTTATCCATTCATCTGTTGACAACACTTGGGTTGCTTCCATATCTTGGCTATTTTAAATAAAGCTGCAGTGAACATGGAGGTGCAGATATGTTTTCAAAGTAGTGTCTTTGTTTTCTTTGGGTAAGTACCCAATGGAATTTATGGATCATATGATATTTCTATTCATTAATTCATTTATTAAACAAAATTTATTAAATGCCTACTGTGTGCCAGGCACTAGGTACTAAATAAATGAGACACATAAGATCCCTGCCTTCATGGGGCTTACCTTTTAGTTAGAGAGTGGAGCACAAAATAAACAGGTAAAAGTAGGTATGCGATATAATGTTAAGTGGGGATGTGTGTTCTGAGAAAGAACACAAAGGAAAAAGGATAGAACACAAAAGAAAGAAGGATAAGCCATCTCTATTTTAGAGAAGGAGGTCAGAAAAGTCCTCTGCCTGATAGCATTTGTCAACCTTTTACTCTCTACTCACCATCTTGTTTGTTTGTTTCCTGCCGGAGAAAATGCCAGGTGGAACACTTTGCACACAAGGAGGAACTTAAACTCTTAAGGAACTATAGGTGGGCAAAATCCCAAATAAGAAGGGATAGTGGATGGACGTGTGAAGGTGAATTTCTGATCCATGTGAGTGATGAGCTAGCCACAATGGGGACTGGAGATGAGTTCACTGAAGGAGATTTGGTTCTTCATTCTCTCTGAGCTTGGCTACCATTATGTTATGATTATTTTTTAAGGGAATATTCTCAGTCTTCAATATGACTATTGAATGGGTATTCTGTCTGATGATTTGATTGAACTTCTGGAATTTCCTGTCACTACGCAGTACTTAGCATGATGCTGATTGCTCACAGACTACAGCAGGAAACCAGATCTTCTGGTTTAGAGGCTTAACTCTTTATACTCTGAGACTAAAGAGCTGTCCTTTGACTTTGGTCACTCTTTATTATACAGAAGCTTGACTTTTTATGCATATTTTATACTTATTTAAATCAGCCTGGACTTCTTTCTTTGGACATTTTTTTCAATTGCTTATAAGATGAGAATCTTATTTTGCCTCACAAGTGACAGTCTTTTTAATCTGTTTATACTTTCTTATATACATAGAATATATGTACATATATACACATATAACACATACATTAAAATACACACACACACACACACACACACCCTTAACTCCTGAATCTGGAATTTATTTTGGTACATAATAGAGGGTGCAGCTCCAAATATTGCTGTTCCGCAGTTACCTCAAAAAAAAATTTTTAAGACAGTATTTCTTTTAGAGATTTTATTTATTTATTTAAGATAGAGCAAGAGTGAGAGAGAGAGCACAAGCAGGGGGAACAGCAGGCAGAGGGAGAAGCAGGCTCTCCACTGAGCAGGGAGTTCGACACAGGGTTCGATCCTCAGACTCTGAGATCATGACCTGACTAGAAGGTAGATGCTCAACCGACTGAGCCACACAAGCACCCCTCCAAAAAAATTTTCTTAAAGAATCATTCTTTATCTCCTTCTTATAGAAGGTGAATTAAATACGATGTTTTTATAGATCGATGTGTTTCTGGAGTTTTCGTTCTGTTCTATTAATCAGTAACACACTGTTTTAATTATAATTGCTTTATAATATGCCTAATCCCTTACTCCCATTTCTTCTGTAGCAAAATACTTCTCAATATTATATCTTACTTTAAGTTTCAAGTTAATAAAAAAAAAAGCTATAGTTAAAAATTCCTGTTGAGAATTCTGACTAGAATTGCATTAGAAGGAGCTATTTTAAACCCCAAATTGTAGATATTTGTGAATTGCCTACTTGATATTTTTTGGTACAAGTATAAAAACATGGACAGAAAGCATGTAAAATTCACGATACAGCGTGCATCTGGAGAGGCAGCAGGTGAATAGAAGTGGGGAGTGAAAACAAAGGGTATTATGTATTTGTTTTTAAAAAAATCATTAAGTATAGATGGCAGAGTATTAAAATGTGCTAATCCTGGGCAGTAGGTGGGAACATGAATATTTATTATAGCAATCTCTGTATGTTTCTAAATATTTAACATTTTTTCATGATTAAAACCAAAGCAAACAAAAACAATATAACAGGATAACCAGACTTGTAAGTTCCAGTACACAGCACATTCAATTGGAGTGCTACAGCATGGGGTACTGTGTGTATCCAGTCTTTAGAGCTAGACTGTCCAGGTTCAAATCCTAGCTCTACCACTTACCAGTTTTATGACCCGGAGCAAGTTACTTAACCTGTCCATGCCTCAGTTTTCCTGGCTATAAAATTGAGATGCTAATAATAGCTAGCTCCTGGGGTCATTTGTGAATATTAACTAGGACACAGAAAGCACTTAAAATAGTGCCTGGCATTTAGTACATACTTGATTAAGTGTTAGCTATTAATACTGAGTGCTAGTATTACTACTCTTATGATTGCATTTACTATGTATATTTGCATTGTTTTATGGCCATCTTGAAGTTTGCAGAAATGATGTTATACACAGCATGGGGCCGTCTGCACCTTGCTTGTTTTACACACCTTCCATCTTACTGTTTTGCAGGGAAATGGCTCATTCCAAGGCTAGCTTGTCTTGGGCAACACCGTTCCATCCTTGCCTTGGGAACCCAGCACTGGACTTGTCAAGCTACAGAGCGATCTCCTCCCTTGACCTTCTCGGAGACTTCAAGCACTCCTCGAAAGAAACAGAGGAAACTTCTGCTTATGAGGAGGGGAGCTCCATGGCCTCCATGCCCCGCCCGCTGCGGAGTCGTGCCTTCTCAGAGAGTCACATCAGCTTGGAGCAGCAGAGCTCTGCGGCCTGGGGGCAGCATAGGAGGGAGCTCTTTACCAAAGTTGATGAGACCAAGCGGGATCCTCTGGGAGCCCGAAAGAAGGCCTTTCCTCCTCCTCGCCCTCCTCCTCCCAACTGGGAGAAATACAGGCTTTTCCGGGCAACCCAGCAGCAGCAGCAGCAGCAGCAGCAGAAGCAGCAACAAGAGGAGGAGGAAGAGGAGGAAGAAGAGGGAGAAGAGGAGGAAGAGGAGGAAGGGGGAGAGGAGGAAGGGGAGGAGGAGGAGCTGCCCCCCCAGTATTTCAGTTCAGAAACCACTGGTAGCGGTGCCCTCCATCCTGAAGAGGTCCTGGAGCAGCCCCAACCCCTGGGCTTTGGCCACTCGGAGGCTTCGAGGCAGAGCTCAGAGAGCCACCCAGCAGAGCAAGAGTCCTCTGGTCTCCACCCCAGCGATCTCCTGCCTCCAGTGAAGGGCCACTTGGGATCTCAACCTGAGAAGGCTCAGCCCCCTTGCTGTTACAGTACGGGTGGGGTTTGGAGGACATCAGAGAAGGAAATCGCCAACTCCCTCAAGTAAGTGCTTATGAAAGACAGGTCCCCAACACGGCTGCAGCGTGAGTTTGAACTTCACCTGCACCGTTTACCACCTGTGTGACATTGGCTTAACCGAGTAATTAAACTGTTCCCAGCCTCACATTTTTCTCACCAGGAAAACAGGCATGATGATACCCATTCCACATGGCTGTTATTAAGATGAAGACAAGCTCTGTAAAGTAGAGAACCCTGTGTGTAGCTCATAGTAGGTGCTTGGTAAATGGTAGTTGTTGAGGTTCTTAAGTATCACTGTCCAAATACTATCTTATTTCTCAGTTTGCCTTTAAGATATGCATCAGTGTCAGGCCCCTGAGCCAGAACACATTAAACCGTTGTTGCCTCCTGGCATTTCCCCAAAGCCTGGGTCAGGCTCTTTCCTACCTTTTCTTTTGCTCACTCTTTAGAAGGAGAGGCCTGCTCACAGCCTGACCAGCCTCTGCTCCAGGACCTGTCTGGGCTTTGAAACTCCTCCCCCAGTTGTTCCTGGGGCTGGGTGCTTTATGCCCTGTCCATTCCTTACAATAGTTAAGGTCACTCTTTGCTGCCTCTTCCACTTTCTCCAATGCCCCCAGCCCTGTTACCCTGCCTCTTTGCATTTGCTTCGATGGGCCATAGGCAGCAGTTGATGGGGTGGGCAGGGAGGCCAAAGCAGGAGGGTAGTCTGGCCACGGGGATGCTGGTGTCTCTTTGCTTCCCCGTGCCTGTGCTCATCAGCATGGCATACAGTGCCTGGTGGTTGTCCTCTTAGCTCCAAAGCAGAAGAGCTCTGGCTTCAGCATTGCCGGGTGTCCTGCGGAGAGCTCAGCCCACACTCTGCTGGGGGAGTGGCTGGGGGCAGGCATCTATACTATAAGTGCTTTCTTTAAATCCCCTTACAGATGGAAGCAGCCTGAGACACTGTTGCTATTTGAAGTACCTTGTTTTCATGTCTTTTACCCACCCACAGCTCCTTTACTGGGCAATCTGGACCTAGTTGAGTTTTCCAGCACCAGGTCAATAAGCACAGCGCAACAGGGCCCAGCTAGCTCCTAGACACCATGAGAATCTCTCATTGGAGCCCTCATGGCTGCTTCTCGAGTTGTTCGTCTAGCTGGAGAATGTTCTTACTGTGATGAGAACATGCTTTGTGGAAAGTGACTGTGGTCACTTTCTGTCCCGGCAGGGAGAAGGGAAGGTGACCTAGCAGAGAGTAGACACTTAACATTTAAGAAGACAGAACAGATAAACAAATAGCTGAATGGGTATTAAGCATTTGCTGTGGGCCACACACCGCTAGTCGTTTTATACCCATGATTTCCTTTAACCCCCAATAGCCTTGTGGGCCGTTTGACAGATGATTCCCATTTGACAGATGAAGAAATTACAGCTGAGGAAAATAAGGGACTTAAAGACTCCGATCCCAAAGCTAGACCTGCGCGCTCTAAAACCTATGCTTCGTTTGCCCTCCTAGACAGCCTCTCTCAGAAAGATCCTGTTCTTCCAACCAGCCAGGCCTTTACAAGGCCCTTTGGGCCCCTGTAGGGCAGAGGGTCCCAGCGGTCATAGTTACAGGCCCCAGACTTGCCCCTTTCAGCCTCCTACTCCTTCCTCCTTTTATGTACCTCCATTCACCTTGGTGCCTTGGCCAGAGAGAAGGAAACTGCTATTACTAGAGATCTTGTAATCCGTTCCAGAGATTTATTTTGTTTAATGACTGTAGGATGCAAGGGGAAACATCTGTTTGCACACAGCCCTAGCTAGCTGTGGTTGCAGAGAGTCAATTATAGATGCCTCTTTGAATGGTGTGGATTTAAGGAACAGCATTATTCCCAACAAAGCTAATATTTTTTTAAATTTTTTATTTTTTAAATTACTTTTCAGTGTACTAGAATTCATTGTTTATGCACCACACCCAGTGCTCCATGCAATACGTGCCCTCCATAATACCCACCACCAGGCTGGCCCAACTTCCCACTCCCCCACCCCTTCAGAACTCTCAGGTTGTTTTTCAGAGTCCATAGTCTGTCATGGTTCATCTCCCCCTCCAATTTCCCTCAACTCCCTTCTCCTCTCCATCTCCCCATGTCCTCCATGTTATTTCTTATGCTCCACGAATAAGCAAAACCATATGATAATTGACTCTCTCTGCTTGACTTATTTCGCTCAGCATAATCTCTTCCAGTCCCGTCCATGTTGCTACAAAAGTTGGGTATTCATCCTTTCTGATGGAGGCATAATACTCCATCGTGTATATGGACCACATCTTCCTTATCCATTCGTCCGGTGAAGGGCATCTTTGTTCTTTCCACAGTTTGGCGACTGTGGCCATTGCTGCTATAAACATTGGGGTACAGATGGCTCTTCTTTTCACTACATCTGTATCTTTGGGGTAAATACCCAGCAGTGCAATTGCAGGGTCATAGGGAAGCTCTATTTTTAATTTCTTGAGGAATCCCCACACTGTTCTCCAAAGTGGCTGCACCAACTTGCATTCCCACCAACAGTGGGAAGAGGGTTCCCCTTTCTCCACATCCTCTCCAACACACGTTGTTTCCTGTCTTGTTATAATATTTTTTTTTTGCCTACTTCCTATGTGCCAAGCATTGTTCTAAGCACTTTTGTGTGTTGATGGACTTAATCTTCACAACCAGCCTATGAAATAGATACCATTAGTGTCCTACATCTTGTAGGTGAGAAAAGTGTGGCACAGGGGAACTAAAGATCACAGGGTGTCAGAACCCAGGTCGTGTGGCTCACTGTGCCCATTACATCCTTCCAGGATCTCTGGGCTCCTCCAGATCATATTCCAGACCCTGGGAGAGCATAGGGTTCTAACCAGAAGGAAGTTGCCTTAAGATTTTTTAAGGGGTAAGTCTTAGGGATAGGTAGATGTATCAAATTTTTAATCTAAAATGCAAAAAAAAAAAAAAAGACATGCTAATTTCAGCCAAGTCAAACCAGAGCATCTCCATAACCCACATACTATTCAGTTACAAAATGCTGGGATACATATGAAAGCAGGTTAGTGGAATTTTCAAGTGTTAAGTCTCCTAACTCTGGTTTGAGTACAGGTGTAGTTTACTTTCTAAGCTCTATGCATTTCCTCTCAGTGCTCTGCAGAAGGAATCTGATTTTTGCTTCAGTGTTCCTTATCAAATGCAGATTATGTTTCTTAGATTTCCTGTAACTCCTGCCTTATCCGTGGAGATTATGAGGACAGGAGCACTAAGACATAATGCCTAATATGATACACTGTGACATGGTACAGGGCTGTGTCTGCTGAGATCTGAGTCTATAATTAGCATATCCCTTAAAAAATATTTCCAGTTTTATTGAAATATAAGTGACATGCAGCCACATCCCTTTTCTCCCGTTAATTCTGTACTTTCTCTCAGCATTTTCTGACTCTGAACTCTCTCACACATGCCCTAAATATTTTTTCTTATAGATAAGAATTCCCTAAGTTCATATATTCATATTTCTTCCAAAATGTTCTCTCTTGTCTGCTAACAAAGATCTAATCCAGCCAGAAAATTCCTTACATGCAAGGTGTTATATGATGTCAAGTTGTCACTTTGGCAGGATAGCATAGTGACATAGTGGAGTTAGGTCGCCTCGGTCTAAATCTTGGGTCTGTCATTTACTATTTGGTGACTTGAGGAAGTCACTTTTCCTCTTCCACTTTCTCAGTGCCTCATGTTCCTTATCTGTAAAATGGTTGTCATGAGCATTACATTTTTAATCTCTATGTACACACACACACACCTCACATACAGAAAAACACATCATAGGACAGCTTCTAAGACATAGTAAGCCATGTCTGAATATTAGCTAGTGTTGTTCGCTTATTAGTGTTATTATCTTAAAAACCCACAGGTAAAATGAATACCTTGGATGAGGAATATTGGCATGCCCAAGTTTCTTTTGTGTGATGAATTAGGAGGCAGCATAGCATGAATCAGTAAATAGCTGTGGAGCCTTTTAACCA
Source organism: Meles meles (assembly GCF_922984935.1). NCBI lineage: Eukaryota > Metazoa > Chordata > Mammalia > Carnivora > Mustelidae > Meles > Meles meles. The sequence continues at coordinate 44,409,782 of NC_060087.1, read as the reverse complement.
TTATTTTTGACCTTTATCTAAGAGCTGCAAGTAGCTGCAAAAATGACTAATGAGTGTCTCCTATTTTTCCTTTCAAATAGCTAGAGGTTAGCAAAGGGTCAGTGAGACAGACAGGTGGAGGGTTGGGGTGGCTGGTAGGCTCCAAGAATATAGTGGGGGTGGGCCTCCCTGTTGCATAAGCCATGGGTAGAATTATTTGCCCTTCTGTCACTAAAACCTGACATTAAAGCATTTCTCTTTATTTCCTTCCTCACACCAGACCAGGAGCCTCGATGGCAGAAGAGTCCAAACCCAAGCCAGCGTGGAGCCAGAGCTACTTCTTCCCTGAGGAGCAGTTCTCTTTCACGGGCTGGGGCTCTGAGAAGCAGCACCTCAGCCCCACAGGCTTCAGTGAACCCAAGACGACAGGGTCTGCCGCTACACTTGTCAAGCCCCTGGGTGCCACGGGTTACAATTTTTCCCCATTTCATTCTGCAACCATGGAGGAGGCTGGGGCCATTGGGGATATGCCCGAAGTGGAGAGATGCTATCCCTTCCCAGGCTGAAGGCCTGCCTCACAGGCAGTCTCAGAAGAGTTCATGAGACATGTGGTAGGCTGTGACCAGTCCCTGGCAGGGGTGTTAACCCCGGCCTCCAGCATGGTGACCACTGCTGAAGTCACGGGTGACCTCTTTGCTGTGGGTGATCTGCAGCGGAGGGGCCACGTCAATCAGGGGTGGCACCACCAGGAAAGAATAAATTATGAGAGTGTCCAGGAAAGCCATGGGGTGCCTTTGTAAGCAAGTAGACTATATAGAGCTGGAGTGAGCAGCAATGCAGGCTGGGCAGGAGGGAAGCCAACAGTCTTGGAGGATGAATAGCTAAGGTCTCAGATATATCCCTGCCACCTCCTCCCTCCCTGGGGGATTTATATGCTGGGACCATGAACTGAAGGGAATCATGGAAAATCAGAAGCTCAGAACTTTGGAGCCTCCTGGTCTTTCTGGATCTTAGTGGGGCGCTGACCAAACCAAATCATCCCTAAAGAATTTCCCCTACCTGTTGAAGTCAGGGGCATAGAAATAGCCTTCTAAGTTCTCAAAGTTGGCCTTGCCTTGGCTTTTGGGTAATCTTCATGTGGCCCACTGACCTTTCAACAGTGATTCCTGGTCCATCATTTCCTTATTCCATAGCTCCTTGGTGAAGCAGGGTCCTGTTTTCACAAATGGGGAAATTAAGAAGCAGAAAGTTTAGGAGACTCTCAACAGAGGTGTTCATATGGTCATTCTTTGTTTCCACAGGCAAGAATTTCAGCAATTCTCACCACCTCTGGGGGCCCCAGGGATGCCTACCTCTTACTCAGCCTATTACAATATTTCTGTGGCCAAGGCAGAACTGTTGAACAAGTTGAAAGACCAACCCGAAATGGCAGAGATTGGCCTGGGAGAGGAAGAAGTTGACCATGAACTGGCTCAAAAAAAGGTGAAGTTTTCTAATATGTCTTAGATTTTTAGCATTTAATTTGTGTGATTGGAGGTTGACCTGCCCTCTACACTCTCCAGAACAACTTGGTACATCCCCGTACCAAGTTGTCCCCATTTAGTATGGACATCAAATTAGCCTCTTTGGGTTCCTCACAAATGCACCTCCAGTCTCTTTTTGATCCAGCCAATAAGAGTAATGATAACAATAGAAGTCATCATCATCATCATCATCGTCCACTGTGTCTCTCAAATCCCTAAAACAACTAGACAGTGATCCTCTTTTTTTCCAGTTAAGAAGATTAGGTTGCCCAGGGTTATAGACTGGTAGATCCAGGACTTGAAGTCAAGACTGTCACACTTTCTACTTTACCGCGCAGTCCCTCTGAGATTAGCCAGCCTTGTAAGTAACTTGCTGCCCATGGCACATCAGTTTTTGCCAGCAAGCTCAAACCAATAGCAGGCATTGATTGTATTCTCTGTATCACTTTCTGGGAGAGGGAATAGACTGACTAAGCCAAAAAAAAAAAAAAGAAAGAAAGAAAGAAAAGAAAATAGAGGCTGGAAAATGTTAGTATTTATTTGCAAGAATGATCCATAATCTCTCAAAAATAGTAGAACAAGTGATAGAAATGATGTTTTTGCTCCAAAGCCTCCCTGTTCTTCCTGTAAGCATCACTAGGCTAGTTTTCTAATCAAATTCCTGGAATCACTTTGTCCTCCCTGCACTTACCCATTCTATTTCGTAAGCAAATAGGGTTTCCATGGTAACCCCAAAGGCCTAATTTACCAGTTTGTGAACATCTGAACTCAGTGTAAATTGCTCCTCTGCCCATGCTTCTCATTCAGGACATGACCTGTAGGAAAGCTCAAGGCCATTTGCAGGAGACCCCCCACCACTTTCAAATCTGAAGCAAAATGTCAGGGAAAGAATTGGAAGCATGGTGGTATCAGAGTTGTATTGATCCAGATGCCTGCCTCCTTGGCTTCTATGTTCCCTGAGCGTGGCAAGGCTGCTCCCAGCTTACTCGGGACCTTTTTATTAGGAGCAAAGCTAATAAGAGTCTGACCAGGAAAAGAGAAAAATGACCAGAAATGGCAAAGCACGGAATAGCAGGTAGTGATTTGAAGTGATTGTGGGGAAGCTAGGACAGCTTTTGTCTGAGGAAGACAGGTGAAGAAGAAAAGCAACTCCTGCTCTAGTTAGATCTGTGATGACTCCTCAGCTCTATCCAGTACACTTTCCCCAGGAGTGAAGTTCAGGTTGCAAAGGTAGGTGCCAAGAACAAAGGGTTGTCTTCGTTTGCATCCTTCCAGATCTATGGAACGATGGAACCCAAGAGCTACGGTGGGTAGGTGATTTTCCAAGTTAATCGTTTGGCCCCCACCCCTCCCTTGTCCCTGGCATTGAGTTTTGTTTGGGAAAGCAAAGGGGAGATATATAACTGGGACCCTCTTGGCATCTAATTAATGGTGCCGTGTCATTTGTAGCATTGATTCCTAATTCCCAGTGGGTTTTAGAATTTTCCTTACATGTAAACCTATGACGCTTCAGTCTTAAGATTATGGTGATCTCCTGACTTCTGGCCGGTTCTGAAATAGATACCAGGCCCTGGACCCAGAGCAGACTGTCTTGGGACATTTCCTGGACATTTCTCCTTGGACATTTCTAAATAAACTACTAGAAAGGAACACATGCTAGAAAACAACAAGCCTGTGGTCCCACAGTGCCTGGGTGTGAGTAATAATAAAATAAACCCTGAAGCAGGGTGTGTGGGTGGCTCAGTCAGTCAAGCATTTAGCTGTTGATTTCAGCTCAAGTCATGAGCTCAAGATACAAAATACTGTTCTAAGTGTGTAACCTGTATTAACTCGTTTCATTCTCAGAACAGTACTATGAGGGAAGTACTATTGTTATCCTATTTTTTAGATGGGGAAATTGAAGCACAGAAAGGTTGAGTGATTTGCTCAAGTTTACACTGGTGCTTTGTGGCACAACTGGGGTTCAAACCCAAGTAGTTTGGCTCTAGCATCCATGCCCTTAACCATAGTGCAATGCTGAGCAGAGACTTTGAGCAACCTCGGGCAGCTCAGTTCTTGTTAGGACTGTGCACTAGACAAGCATCTACTAGCTCAGAGTGCGTGATTAATAATAATAATAATAATAACAACAACAGCAGCAGCAGCAGCAGCAATACTAAACAGGTATTGAGCACTTACGGTGCCAGGCAAAATACGAAGCATCTATGATCTCACTTAACCCTCAATGGTGGTGGGGAGGGGGAGGAGAGGAGAAGCTTCTCCAGTTTACAGCTGAGGAAACAGAGGACTCCAGAAGATTGGGTATCTGGCCCAAGGTCACACACTTTTGAGGGGGTGGAATTGGAATCCAGGCGTCTCTGACTCCAAATGGCTGCTCTACTACACTACCTTCCTGTGAGTGGAGTTCCAGAACTGGTTACATCCAGAGGCAAGACAGATCAGAAGACACAGGAAGTGCTTCTCTTAAGAAACTTATCATCAGGGCGCCTGGGTGGCTCAGTCGGTTTAAGGGTCTGCCTTCGGCTCGGGTCATGATCCCAGGGTCATGGGATCAAGCCCAGCTTCTCTCTCTCCCTCTGCCTGCTGCTACCCGTGCTTGTGCTGTCGTGCACGCATGCATGCTCTTCCTCTCTCTCAAATGAATAAATAAAATCTTTTAAAAAAAAAGAAACTTATCATCAGTAGGAGAGGGATCAGATGCACCCACGTGAAACAGGGAATGAACAACTTCAAATTATACTCTAATGTTCTATTTCTAAAAGACAGAAGAGTTCAGAAAAAGAGATCATTGAAAGGAAGGGCTATGGAAGCAAAAGCTTCCTGCAGGGAGGGTGGGAGCAAAGCTGGGCTCTGAAGAAAGATGGGGATTAGCTAAAGTGAAGGAAGAGATGGAGAGCAGGTAGAACTGCATAAAGCAAATCAGGAATGCGTGGATGAGTGTTATAAATGCAGATGGAATGAGGGGTAAATCCTGAAAGCTTGAATCTTGAGATTGGAATGGTAGGGTGGGGCCAGGCTGAATGATAGCAATAGCAGCGAGCCTGTATTAAACCCTTAGTCCCTGCTAAGCCTGTTGTACTATTATCTCATTCAATGAGGTGGGTACTGCAATTTTGCCCATTCTGCCAATCAAGAGTGCAAAAGTCCATGAAGAAATTTGCCAAAGGTCCCACAGCCAGGAAGGGGGCAGAACTAGAAGTCAGACCTACTTATGGGGACTTCAGAACCCACAATCTTATCCAAAAGGCCTCAAAAGCCAAACGGAGAGGGGATGAAGAGCCAGCACAGTGCCATGCACAGAAGAGGTACTTGAGTGGATTGAGGGAGAATCAATGAAGCCAAAGGAAAAACCCTTGATGACAAATGCTTTTCCAACCGGTGCTCTCACAAGCATTCCAAATCCTATTTATTAAGTGGTCTCAGCAAGTATTTTTTAAGTTGCATCTGGCAAATGAGAATTAGCCCATGGGTACCACTTATCTGATGCCAAGAAATTTGGTGGTGACTGATGCCTATGAGATCTGAAGAAATAGGTGGGATAGAGGACGCCTGTCCAGAAAAATGGAATTGCTCATGACTTGCTTGGGTTTCCTTTGTTTCTGAGGACGCGTAGAGTCTACCATCTCTTTCAGGGATCCCAAAACAGAGGTTACAGGCACAGATCAGTTTCTGTGAGTCCCCATTCTCATCCTTTGCCTTCTCCTATTGATTTCTCCTAGATACAGCTTATTGAGAGCATCAGCAGAAAGCTTTCTGTCCTGCGGGAGGCCCAGCGAGGACTGCTAGAGGACATCGGTGCCAATTCTGCCCTTGGGGAGGAGGTGGAAGCCAACCTAAAAGTGGTCTGTAAATCCAATGAGTTTGAAAAATACCGTTTGTTTATCGGGGACCTGGACAAAGTGGTCAACCTGTTACTGTCCCTCTCTGGACGACTGGCCCGGGTGGAGAATGCTCTCAACAGCATCGATTCAGAGGCCAACCAGGAGAAGGTAGAGTTGGGGTCTCTGGGGGGTTAGATGGGGGAAATGCTATCTGTTCCTTCTCGGGGGTCCATCTTTCAAGTTTGGTTTATCTGGGAGACAATAAAGCATAGTATGGGTACTGGCTTTTAAGTGCCTGGAAATTCTGGCTCTACCAACAATTAACTGTGTGACTGTGGGCAACTTAACTGTATTTTGTCTCAGTCTCTTCAAAAACACACTACCTATACCTCATGGGGTTCTAAAAATTAAATTAGATAATCCAGAGTATGTGGGTGGCTCAATCATTTAAGAGTCTGCCTTCGACTCAGGTCATGATCCCAGGGTCCTGGGATTGAGTCCTGCATTGGGCTCCCTGCTCTGTGGGGAGTCTGCTTCTCCCTCTCACTCTCCCTCAGTGATCTCCCTCTCTCAAATAAATAAAATCTTAAATAAATAAATAACATAATCCATATTATTACTTAAAACAGGACCTGGAACAGGGTAAAAGCTGAATGAGTGCTACCTGCCAGTAATAGTAGTAGTAGTAATAGTAGTAGTAGTAGTGGTATCGATATTGATAGTGGTAGTAATAGTGGTGGTGGTAGTGGTGGTGGTATTGGCGTTAGTGGTAATAACAGTAGTAATAGTAGTATTGGTACTGATGGTAGTAGTAAGAGTAGTAGTAGGAATAGTTGTGGTGGTATTGGTGGTGGTAATAGTAGTAGTAGCAGCAGCAGCAGCAAGTTCACCTCATTTTCTCTCTGAGTTGGAGGACAAGGTCTCACCAAGTAGCTGAGATTGGGAGTCTATCAGTTTCACACGTTGGGCCACTCTGCATATATCCCTGACCCAAAAATGCATTACCTTTCCACACAGAAGTGGTTTGGGATACAAATTGGAATCCACAGTAAGAGGCACATATACACATGCGTACACACACAGATATGTACACTCACACCTGTACACCAGCACAGAGACACACACCATTTTGAAAGCACCATCACAGTGATCTTTGTTCTCCAGATGGAAGGGACGTGAGCTGGCTTTGTCAGAGCCTTCCCCCACCCAAACCCCGGTGGTGGTCCATGGATGAAAGACCGTTTAGGGATGGAAAGGGGTGAATGCACATCGCCCTGTCCAGAATCACTGTTGTGTTCATCCTCCCCCCTGCTCTAGGAAAGAAGGGCTTTTGCATGAAGGTGGACTTCATGGCAGGAAGTCTAGGGATGAACAGTTAGCACAGAGTGGGGAGCTGTTGGCAGCAGCGTTCCTGGTGGAGCCATGGGTTAGGCAGCCGGCTGGGAACTGGGATGGCTCTTAACTGGTCTATCTGATTCCTCAGTTGGTGCTGATAGAGAAGAAGCAGCAGCTGACAGGGCAGTTGGCAGATGCCAAGGAGCTGAAGGAGCATGTGGACCGCCGGGAGAAGCTGGTGTTTGGCATGGTCTCCCGCTACCTGCCTCAGGACCAGCTCCAAGACTACCAGCACTTTGTGAAGATGAAATCTGCTCTCATCATTGAACAGCGAGAGCTGGAGGAGAAGATCAAGCTTGGGGAAGAGCAGCTCAAATGTCTCAGGGAGAGCCTACTCCTGGGGCCCAACAATTTCTAATCCACCAGCAGACTGACATGCCGTCCCTGCCCAGGCACAATGGGAAGTGCTTTCAACCTTTGTTAGCAGTTTGTTAGCAAGTAGATAGCAGTTAGCAGTTTGTTCTCTAGCCACTACCTTGGACATCTGTCACTGCCCCTCACCTAGCAATGCCCCCAACCAGCTAGGAGTCCCTGAGGAGGCCCCAAACGTCTGCCCTAGGGAGAAGCAAGAAGCAGGAGGTGCCTGCAGCAAGGTGTGATTATACAACCACACTCTCCTTCCCACGGTTTGCATAGACAAGCACTCACTGTACACAGAACCAAAAAATGTCTTCATTCTTCTTGGTACCAGGGCTCCAAAGACATCATGCGCTCACCACCCATCCACACCACAATCGGCCTCTCGAGGCTCAGAGAGAATCTTCCTGTGTAGCTCCATCCTGCCCAAGGTTCGTTGCCCAGCCATTTCCCACAAAGATATGAATGTCTTGAAGGTATCACTCACTAGCAATTTAAGGGCCTCATGTAAGCTTTACAGTGGGAAGCACAGAAGAAGAAATTACACGAAACAGAATGTAAGCAAAGACTGGGAATCCCTAGGTGCCCCTGCAGAAGCTAGGCTTACACGAATTAGCTCCATCCCCACCTTTCCCAGCAGCTGATTGAGGGGGAAGGAGGCCTACTCTCAGCCCTGGCTAGTGTGGCCTTCCTCCTGTCCTGAGATTTTTGGCCTACCACATGCTGTCCCTTCCTGCCTTTCATTGCTGGGGGTTATAGGTGCCTACCCTAGGTCTTCACACTATGGACCATTAAGAGTTCCACTAAAGCTGACTTCTGGATACACATTTCATTATTGGGGTAAGGGGTTCTTTGTTGTATTTTAAATGACCTTTCGATTTTATTTATTTTTATGTTTTGATTTTTTCTTTTTTTGTTTTTAACTAAGAAGGTGAGAAGAGGGGAATTGGAGAGGGAAAAGTAGTCCCAGAAAGAAGGTGTTTTCTGTAGATCAGCCTGAATTTCACCAAGGTTAGATGAGCAAAAGCCAAAGCCTCAAATTCTTCGCCCCTGCCAACCCCGTGAGAGCCAAAGTCTTGAATTCTTCCCCTGAAGTTTACAAGGGTCTATGAAAGGAGTTTTCACCTTGAACTCAGCTTACTCTGGCCTGGCCCTATACTTTCCTTGACATCAGGATAATCATAAGCTTAGCATTCCCCAACAGGTTTAAGTTTTAAAGGTTTACCCATTTCTCTACCACCTCCCATCTAAGAAATTGGGTAGCAGAGAGCTCAGGAAGAGATCTTCCATCTCACATTTGCTTTTTCCAGCCTATGGCCTGACCCAGGGAACTGAAATTCATGGTAGCTAGAAGCTCCTGTCAGGGCCACCCCTTCACCAACACCCCCCAACCCACAACCCCACCCCTCCGCCGCTACCCAGAGCACTTACAACCCAGCCAGGATCTTAGGCACACAAACAATGAACGCTGCTATTGTTGCCAAGGCCCTGTCCTAGAAAATTGGAAAATCCCTCAGGTGGGCGACAGCAGGAAAGGAGCTCTGACCAAACTCTAGCCTATGATCCAGCTCCATTCTCTGTTCCTCGCTCACTGGAGCCCCTGGTTCATATTGCACAGCCCTGCCCAGTAAGCCCTGACATCTCTTCTAGTTACTGCTGAGTTCCCTGGGGTCCTTGGAAGTGAACTGTAGCAGCAGGGATGCCTCATTCAGCCAAAGAATTTGCCAAAGAACTTTGCTGCTGCTACAAATACTGCTCTCTAGCTTCCGTTTCCTCTTCATTGTATTTGGAAACAATGGAAGAATCTTGGCCAGCTGTGTGTCCTGAGGGGGTCCTTGGGTTTGCTTTTAGTGAACTGCTGCTATCAGAACCACTGTTAAAATGTCAACCTGCCATTCTCCCCTCAAGTGGAGGAGGCTACTCTATTCAGGAAGGCTGATGGCTTGTAAAGGGCTAGGCTTACCCAAGCCAAGGCTGAGGAAGGTGGGGGAGTGCTATGAATAGAGGCTGCTGTTGTCATCTTCTTTTTCCCTTAAATAGGCTCTAGGATAAATAAGGAGTAAATTGAGATGTCCTGTATGGGGGTGGGGGGTGAGGCCAACATAATCCATCATTCTAAGATTTTGGGGGGGCCTAAAACAACTTCTTGGGAACACAGGCCTAGGGAAAAGAGTACCTGGACACAAAGACCACATTCTGGGTTTTCCTAGTCAGCATTAGATTGCTTGTATATTAAATTTATCACTCTGGAAGTACTATTGACTATTATTTTTGTCCCTCCTCCCACCTGAGATTAGAGTTGGAATCAGAACAAAAGGATGCTCATTTTCACCAGAAGGACAGTTTCTAAAGCACTTAATAAAATAACCCCAAAACTATACTGAGCAGTGAAGCTTGGCAGACAAAAGTCAGCTACAAAACAGGAACTAATGCCCCAAGCTACAGATGTGAATGATGGTGCTTCAGAGCTGCCAGTATTATTTGAGATGCAGTGTCTCTCCCCCGTTCTCATTTCCTGGGCTCAGCCCTCTGGCAAGGTCTGAGGCGGATAGCAGTGTGGAAGGTGGGCGAGAAGATTTCCCCAAAGAGAGTTATTGGTCCTGACTTCTGTCCTCTCTCTTCAAATACTCATACAGGCCCCAGTGGGTAATAGGGTGATAGAGAGGAATCCGTGCAAAGGTTACTATCACTTGTCCCTTCTTACTCCCCTACCCCAACCCCGGGCTCTGGGTAGTGGAGTCTTCTTGAGTCCCACCAGCTACAGGCTCAGCCAGGGCTTAGTGGTAAATGCTCAAGGGGAACCCAAGAGAGACAGACACACTAAAAACAAAACCCCAGAAAGGAAGAGACTGGATGCAGAGGAGCTAAGAGAATGAAAGATGAAAAAGTCTTTTTCAAGTCCAGGTTCAGGCTCTGTTTTCCATTTAACCTCCTGTGTCATAAAGCTTCCCTGGGGGCACTAGAACCACAACCTGAACCCCAGTCTCCCTGAAGGTGCTGCTCTGCCCACAGCAGCAAGTCCCAGATGGAGGAAGCTGAGCACATTTATGGCCACTTCCTCATGTCTGGAGCTTGGTGACTCCCACTGTCTTTGCCAAAGGAGTTGTCTATGCCAATAACAGTTCTGTAACTGTGTATTATAGTCTTTGGAGATTAGTAGATCTTTAGAGGGGGGTGGGTCAGGGGGTAATTTCTATAGATAAAGAACCAGTGTTTGTTGTACAGCTGTTGGGGGTCATCTATGCCATGTGAAGCTATTATTTTTCTGAATCTAATTGTTTCTGCGATTGTGTCCTCCACCACTTCTTTCTTGGCTGACATTGATATGCCTGCCAGATTGTCATCAAGGGTTATACTTCAATAAAGGGTGCTAAGGACAAAAAAAAAAAATAAGATTATCTCAAGTGTTTTGACTGAAGTCATGGTAATTCTCTAATATTCTACTGAAAAATATTGGAAAGGAATTTGGTTACCTATCTATAATCCTTCATATGTAACCATCTGACCAGAGCCTTACCCACATCCCTACTGTTACCCTGGTCCCTGAGGGATAGCACTGATGCTATAGTATTCATTAACCCCAGTAAAATAATTTAGAATTCAGGAAGAGTCAACAATAGGTATAATCTTAAGGTAGACCTCAGCAGTACAGAGTCCAGTTCTAGAGTCTAGCCTCAACAGAGAAGTGGGGCACTTGCTAGAACACAGCTATGTGTTCTATTAGCATCATCCTCTACCTTATAGTCCAGTCTCACACTTTGCCTCTCAGCAACCCAAAGAGCACGGTTCTCACTTGATCCACTCTCCAAGATAACCTCAAGGTTTAGACCCAGATGCACTCCAGGCAGCACCTCTGACCCTGAACTCTTTCCCTCAGTATATACATCATTTTTATCCCAAATGATCTCTTCCTATTCCAGATAGCCAGTGTGATAGAGGAGAAAGTGTCCAGCTTTGGCATTAACATGAAGACTTTGCAAGTCCTGGTTTTGCCACTTACTCTGTGAACCTAGATTATATGCTCAATTTTAGAGTTTATTTTCTTGTGTATAAAATGGGAATAGTAATATATATCTTGCACAGTTGTGGCTTAATAAATGAAAGCTACCAGCTATCTACTGAGAAGTTGTTAGAAAGGCAGGATCCTGGCTCTACCCCAAACCCACTAACAACAGTCTGCATTTTAACTAGATTCCCAGAAAATTTATATGCATATTAAAGTTTGAGAAGCATTAACCTATCATAAACATGCTCAGTACATAGTAACCTATTATTCTAGTCCTGATTTATCTAATTCTTTCTTTTGTAATCCCAGGCATATTACTGATCTTCTCATATTGCTCACAACTACCTGCCTGAATGAGTTCAACAAGACTGCCTGATATAAGGTTGATACATAAAATCATTTGTATCTCTACATACTAATAATCAACTATCTGGAAACAAAATTAAGAAAACAATTCCATTTACAATAGCATCAATAAGAACAGAACACTTAGGAATACATTTAACAAAAGAAATTTAAGAATTTTATACTGAAACTACAAAAAGTTGAAGGAAATTAAATAAAATCTAAAAGATTATTTAGACTAAAATCTAAATCTAGTAGTTAGATGACAGTATTCCCCAAATTGATCTACACATTCAACCCAATCTTTATAAGAATACTGGCTGTCTTTTCTGCAGAAATTGAAAAGTTAAACTTAAAATTCATATGATATTGCAAGGAACTCAAAATAGTCATAACAGTCTTTAAAAAGAAAAAAGATGGACAGTTCACACTTCTCAATTTTGAAACTTATTACAAAGCTACAGTAATCAAGACAGTGTGGTACACATACAGACAGACATGTAAATAAACAGATTACTATTTAAAGTACAGAAATAAGACCTCAGGGGCACCTGGGTGTCTCAGGTGTTTAAGTGTCTGTCTTTAGCTCAGGTCGTGATCCCAGGGTCCCAGGACTGAGTCCCATATCAGGCTCCTTGCTTGGCAGGGAGCCTGCATCACCCTCTACCTGCTGTTCCCCCTGCTTGTGCTCTTTCTCTCTCTGTCAAATAAATAAATAAAATATTGGGAAGAAAAAAAGAAAGAGGCCCTCATATTTAGGATCTGTTCATTTTCAGGAAAGGTGCTAAGACAATAAAAAATAAAGAAAGAATAGTTTTTCAACTAATAATGTGGGGACAAATGGGTATCTACACAGAAAAAAATGAAGTTGAACTCCTTCCCTACACCACACACAAAAATTAGCTAAAAAAGGACTATAAACCTAAATGTAAGAATTACATTTACAAAAAAGCTTACAAAATGCTTAAAAGAAAGCATAGGAGTAAATCATCTTGAAATTGTGTTAAGCAAGATTATTCAGAACTCCAAAAGCACAAGTGCCAAAAGAAAATATGAATAAATTAGAGTCTATCAAAGTTAAAAATTTCTGTGCTGCAAACAATATCACCAAGAAAGTGAAAAAATAATCTTCATAATCAGAAGACTATTCACATATCACATATTTAATATTAGTCTTTTATCCATAATATATAAAGAACTGGTACAACTCAAAAATAAAAATAAGTAAAAAATAGGCAAAGGATCAGAATAGACATTTCTCCAAAGAATATATGCAATGGACAATAAGCACAGGCGAAGATGCTCAACATTAAAGAAATAAAAAACAACAGTGAGATACCACTTCATACATTATGATGGGTAATGATCAAAAAGATAATAAAAAGTGTTGGTGAGAATACAGAGAAATTGAAACACTCATACATTGCTAGTGAAATGTAAAATGGTGTGGTCACGTTGAAAAACAGGCATTCAACACAGGCAGTAACCTCTTTGATACCAGCCATAGCAACTTTTTTTTAGATATATCTCCTCAAACAAGGGAAACAAAAGCAAAAGTAAACTATTGGGACTACGTCAAAATGAAAAGCTTCTGCACAGCAAAGGAAACAATAAAAAAACTAAAAGGCAACCTACGGAATGAGAGAAGATATTTGCACATGACATATCTGATAAAGGGTTAATATCCAAAATGTATAAGGACTTGATAGAACTCAACACCCAAAAAACAAATAATCCAATTAAAAAATGGACAGAAGGCATGAATAGACATTTCTCCAAAGAAGACATACTGATGGCCAACAGACACATGAAAAGATGTTCTATGTCACTGATCATCAGGGAAATACAAATCAAAGCTACAATGAGACATCACCTCACCCCTGTCAGAATGGCTAAAATCAACAACGCAAGAAACAACAGGTGCTGGCAAGGATGTGGAGAAAGGGGAACCCTCTTGCACTGTTGGTGGGAAGAAAAACTGGTGCAGCCACTGTGGAAAATCATATGGCGGTTCCTCAAAAAGTTAAAAATAGAACTACCCTACCATCTGGCAATTACACTACTAGGTATTTACCCAAAGAATACAAAAACATTAATTCAAAGGTATACATGCCCCCTGATGTTTATAGCAGTATTATTTACAATAGTCAAGATATGGAAATGTCCCAGGTGTCCCTTGATTGATGAATGGGTAAAGTGGTGCTTACTATATACAATGGAATATTACTCTTCCATAAAAAGAATGAAATTTTGCCATTTGCAATGACATAGCTAGAACCAGAGAGTATAATGCTAAGTGAATATGTCAGAGAAAGACAAATGCCATGTGATTTCATTCATATGTGGAATTTCAGAAACAAAACAAATGAGCAAATGGTGGGAGAAGAGAGAGGGAGGGGAAACCAAAAAACAGACTCTTAACTATAGAGAACAAACAAGGATTACGAGAGGGGAAGTGGGTGGGTGTTGGGTAAAATAGGTGATGGGAATTAAGGAATGTGCTTGCTGGGATGAGCACTGGATATTGTACTGAAGTGTTGAATCACTGTATTGTACACCGGAGACTAATATAACACTGTATGTTAACTAACTGGAATTATAATAAAAACTTAAAAAAGATAAAGCATAGCATGAAAAAAAACCCACATGTACACAAATGTTCAAAGAGTCATTACTTATAATAGCCGAAAAGTGAAAACAACCTAAATGTCCATCAATGAAGAATGGATAAACTTAGCCATACAACAGATTATTATTAAGTCATAAAAAGGGATGAAGTACTGATACATGCTGCAACATGGATGAATCCTGAAAACATTATGCTGAGTGAAATAAATCACAAAAGACCACATATTGTTGATTCCATTGATAGGTAAAGCTTAGAATAAGCAAATCTATAAAAACAGAAAGCAGATTAATGCTTGCCAAGGGCTTGAGAGTTGGGGAGAATGAGCAGTGGTTGCTAATGGACATGGGGTTTCATTTTGGAGTGATAAACATATTCTAAAATTAGATTGTAATCATGGTTGCCCAACTCTGTAATTGCACCATAAACCACTGAACTGTATACTTTAAATGGGTGAGCTGTATGATATATGATTTCTCAATAAAGGTGTTAAAAATAACTTTTGCTTATTTTTCAGTCTCATTCTTCTTGACAAAGTCTGAATTGATGGTAAGCATGTAGTTCATGCCTGAGCCCAAAGGGTACAATATTCACACCATTTGAATTTTGGGAGGGAATTTTTCATCATATCCTTCCCTTTCAGGCCTGGCAGACCAAGCAAGACAAAGAGCAAGAGTAGTCTTAGCTCTGTCTCATGACTTTAGCAAGAATAAGATGGATAGGCCCTATTGGAAGAGAGAAACAATCTTTCTATGCAGGCAGAGTGGTTAAAAACTTCATCTCTTCAGGCAAATAAACCAGGTTTTAAATCCTGATTCCATCAACTTACTATGTCACCTTTATAAATTACTTGACCCTCTCAACTTTTGCTGTAAAAGGGGGCTAATAAAAGCACCATCTAAAGTGTTATTATGAAGATTCAATGAGATAGTCCATGTGAAACACTGAAGATAGTGCCTGCCATACAGTAAGTATTCAATAAATGTGAGATGCTAGACTTATTATTTTTACTGAGGTGAGATTGAAGCAAAAACAATACAAGGAAAAGTAAAGTGCCCTCAGCTTTGGAGTCAGACAGCTCTGTTAATATGACCTTGGGAACTCACTTCATTTATAAAGCTGTAGCTCCTCTGTAATAATAAAGGTAATAATTTTCCTCTAGGGAGGCAGTTTTTAAAAATGGACACTGGATTCCACACCACCTGGATTTGAATACTGGCTCCACCACTTACAAATTGTGTGACTAAGCGTATATAACTTCTCTGTGCCTGAATGTCCTCTACTGTCAACTGGAGGTGACAAAATACTTACCTCCTTGAGTTGGTGTAAGGAATTACTGAGTTAATCCAAGTAAAGTACCTAACACAGAGTAAGTACTCAATGAATATAAACTATTATTATAAAGCTAAGATAGGAAACAAATGAGACCCTTAGTAAAGCTGAACATGTGGTTGGTCCTCAATAAATGGTGATTCCCTTCCTCAGCCATCCTTTCTGTGCCCCAGGTGAAGATTTTTTGGACTTGCAGGGAAAATGTTTCAGATTAGAAGACAGTTTTGGCAATCTCAACACTACCATCTGATGGGAACAGCATCATCTATTAGCTGCTGGCAAGATGACCACCTCCATTCCTAAGAAAATACCCCATTCATAAGAGTAGGGAAAGAACAATTTCACCTGTAAAATACTTGGGCTTGAATTTGAGAATGGTTTAAGGAAATCCTCTTCTCAAACCCCTCTTTAGATTTGGGGTCAACTAAAGTATTATTGAGTTGCTTACCTTTCACATATCTTCACTTTTACTCTTTTTGAAGTCTGAATATACAATTTTTTAGCAAAAATCCTTATTTAATTTTTATAATACCCCTGTGGCTTGATGTAGCAACATTTTTGTTTGTCAGCTAAAAAAAGGGATATAAGTGCATAATGCCATCCATTCATTTATTCACCCAGTATTTCAGGTACAGTTTTATACTCAGAAGATTCAGAAGTAAACAAAATAGGCAAAGTGCCCAGCTTTATGGAGTTTCTCTTCTAATAAAAGAGACTTACACAAATATATAATATTTTATATATAAAAATATACACACATATATAATCATTGTTTACTCTAGTGCATCAAGGCAAAACAGATTTTCCCTTGATTCCATAGCTATTAGCAATAGGGTAATTTTTGGTACCACAATAACTAAAATATTTTTACATTAGTTTTCAGCAGACATATTCTTATTTTCTCACTAAATGGAATTTGTAATGGGATTTTTTTAATTAGCAAAAAGATGGCAAAACCCTGTCACTGAAGGAAGTTGGATTTAAGGATAGTTTAAACAGAAAGTTTGAATTCCATCTTGATAATGACAACAACTCATATAACACGGAAATACTACCCGTTTTGTGCATGGCTCAAACATAACCACAGGCTAAAGAGCTCTGGCAAAACTTCTCTCTAACTGGGCAGTTTATACCTTAACAGATCATGCTCTATTTGTCAACTGTTTAAGTTTCTTAAATGTGGTCTTTCACCCAGGATTTGCTCACTGTTGTTAACTGAGTAAAACTACATGGTTTTGAATTCCCATTTTATTCCCAGCTACTGATTTTCTATCAAAAGAGAGTAATTAATGGAACTCATTTTCTCAGGTGCTGAATTGGTTGTATTTTGTGCCATGGAAATAATCTGGGAAAAGACCATGAGTGAAAAATCTTTCCATTTGAAAGTGCATTAGGTTAAATGTGAATAAGTTAAAGTGCTGAAAAAAAATAACAATTTGTATCCTGATTTGTCCACATTTTTGATAAGTGTAAAGCATGGAAGGAGCAAGATGGCAGAGGAGTGGGAGACCTAAATTTCATCTGGTCCCAGGAATTTAGCTAGATATCAAACCATTCTGACCACCTACATACTCAACAGGAAACAGAAGAAAAGAATAGCAGCAATTCTATGAAGAGAAAAGCAACCACTTTCTGGAAGGTAGTATGTGTGGAGAAGTGAATCCAAGGCAATATACAGGAAGAAAGACCGAGAGGGGAGGGAGCCTCTGTCAGCCATATATTGGCAAGTGATAGAGCAGCGGAACACAAAATCAGAACTTTTAGAAGTCTTCTCCATTGAGGGACATCACTCCAGTGGCTAAAGTGAAGGGTAGAATCCTTGCTGGGTCTCCAAGTGTGGTCCCAAGCTCTCGGGGTCACAGAAAGACCAGGGGTGCTTGAGTGCAGCAGAGCTCCCAGGTAGCAGAGCAGGGAAGCCGGCTGCAAAGACGGAGCTAAGGAGTGGACTCTCAGTTCATGGTTGTCATAAACCACAATCCCAGGCACAGTCGGGCCACTACTCTTCAAACAGGGTCCCCACAAGTGGCAGACCCAGGGAGACCACCAGGAAGAGCAGTATAGGAGCACAGTGCAGGAATCTGCTGGGTTTGGAGACCCCAAGCAGAGCCATGTGCCAGAGATAAAAATGCTCAGTCATAGACTGGGTGAGCACAGAGTATGGCTGGAGACCAGGGAGACAGGAGTAATTGACTGCTTTTCTCTGAGGGCTGCTTTTCACTGAAGAGGGGAGCCACCAAGATCTTGGCTCCTCTGGGGTTGGAGATTGGGAGACTGCCATTTTCATTCTCATCCTCCAAAGATGTATGGAAAGCTCTCAGGGAATAAAAGCTAACAAGAGCAAACCCAAACAGATTACACAGCCTGACCCCTGGCAGGGCAGTGCAATTCTGCCTCAGGCGAAGACATTTGAGAATCACTGCAACAGGCCCCTCCCCCAGATCAGCAAGAACAGCCACCCAAGACCAAGTTTACCCATCAGTGAGAACTGCAAAAACTCCAGCGCTAGGGGAATACAGCACATAGACTTCATGGCTTTTTCCCCATGATTCCTTAGTCTTCCAAAGTTATATTTTTTAAATTTTCTTTACTTTTTTATTTTTCTATTTTTTTTGAATTTTTCCTCTTTCTTATTTTAACCAACATCTTATTAATAACCTTTTTAAAAATCTGTTTTAATTTTCATTTTTACAGTCATATTCTATCCCTTCATTGTATTTAACCTTATTTTTTGTATATATGTTTTACTTTCTTTAAAATTTTGGGATAATATTTCTTCTAACAGACCAAAATATACCCTAAATTTAGTGTATGGATTTGTTCTAGTCTCCTGCCTGATCACATTCTCTCCTCATTTTTGTAAATTTTTTCTTTCTTTTTTCAACCAACATCTTATCAATTCTTTTTTTGAAATATTTTTTAATTTTCATCTTTACAGTCATATTTCATCCCATCATAGTTACCCTTATGTGTGTGTGTGTGTGTGTGTGTGTGTGTGTGTATTTATTTTCTTTCTTTAAAATTTTGGGAGACAGTTTCTTCTATCAGACCCAAATACATTCAAAATATAGTGTGTGGCTCTGTTCTATTCACCAGCCTGCTCATATTTTTTTTTCCTTTCTTTTCCCCCTAGTTTCAATCTCTTCTGATTTGTTTAGTGCATATTTTTCTAGGGTTATTGTTACCCTTTTAGAATTTTCTTCTCTTATTCATCTATTCTTCTCTAGACAAAATCACAAAGGAGAAAAGTTCACCTTAAAAAAAAAAAAAAAGCACAAGAGGCAGTACTACCTGCTAGGGACCTAATCAATATGGACCTTAGTAAGATGTCAGAACTAGAGTTCAGAATGACAATTATAAAGATACTAGCTGCACTTGAAAAAACCAGAGAAGATACTAGAGAATCTGGAGAAGTAAAAGAACTAAAATCTAACCAAGTTGAAATTTTAAAAAACTATTAGTGAAGTGCAATTAAAAATGGAAGCTTTTACTGTTAGCATAAATGAGGGAGAAGAAAGAATTAGTGATATAGAAGACCAAATGATGGAGAATAAAGAAGCTGAGAAAAAGAGAGATAAACAACTACTGGAATATGAGGGGAGAATTTGAGAGATAAATGATACCATAAACTGCAATAATATTAGAATAATTGGGATTCCCAAAAGAAGAGAGGGGGACAGAAGGTATATCTGAGCAAATTGCAACAGAAGACTTCCCTAATTTGGGGAATGATACAGGCATCAAAATCCAGGAGGCACAGAGAACCCCTATCCTCAAAATCAATAAAAAATAGGTCCACAACCTGTCATCTAATAGTAAAACTTACAGGTCTCAGAGACAAAGAGAAAATCCTGAAAGCAGCTCAGGACAAAAGGTGTGTAACCTACAATGGTAGGAGTATTATATTGACAACAGACCTATCAACAGAGATCTGGTAGGCCAGAAAGGACTGGCATGGTATATTCAGAGCACTAAATGAGAAAATATGCAACCAAGAATACTATGTCCAACCAGACTGTCATTGGAAATAGAAGGAGAAATAAAAAGGCACCAGGACAAACAAAAACTAAAAGAATTTGCAAACATCAAAGCAGCCCTACAGGAAATATTGAAAGGGAGTCCCCTAAGCAAAGAGAGAGCCTAAAAGTAACATAGACCAGAAAGGAATAGAGACAATATACAGTGCCAGTCACCTAACACTGACATTTTTCACAGAGCTGGACGAAACAATCCTAAAGTTTGTATGGAACCAGAAAAGAGCCTGAATTGCCAGGGGAGTGTTGAAAAAGAAAACCAGGAGTGCCTGGGTGACTCAGTGGGTTAAAGCCTCTGCCTTCAGCTTCAGGTCATGATCCCAGGGTCCTGGGATCAATCCCCACTTTGGGCTCTCTGCTCGGCAGGGAGCCCGCTTCCCTTCTTCTCTCTCTACCTAACTCTCTGCCTACTTGTGATCTCTGTCTGTCAAATAAATAAGTAAAATATTTTTTAAAAATTGATTAATTAATTAAATTTAAAAAGCAATTCTTGGTTTTGTCTATCTTTTCTATTGTTTTTCTGTTCTTAATTTCATTCATTTTTGCTCCAGTCTTTGTCATCTCCTTACTTCTGCTAACTTTGGATTTAGTTTGTTTCTGTTTTTCTAGTTCCTTGAGGTTCTTTATTTGAGATCTTTCTGTTTTTTCATTGTAGGCATTTATCACTAAAAACTTTCCTCTTAGCACTGCTTTTGCTGCATCCCATAAGTTTTGATATATTATGTTTCTATTGTTGGTCATTTCAAGATTTTTTAAAGTTTAACTTTTCATCTTTGACCCATTGATTGTTTGGGAATGTGTTTTTTAATTTCCACATATTTCTGAAATTTCCTTTTCTCTTTTTATGGATTTCTATTTTTATATCATTGTGGTTGGGAAAGATACTTTGTATGATTTCCATCGTTTTAAATTTTCTAAGATTTGTTTTGTGACCTAACATATGATCTATCCTGGAGAATGTTCCATGCATGCTTGGAAAGAATTTATATTATACTATTGTTGGAAAGAATGTTTTGTGTGTCTGTTATTTGGTCTAAAATATAGTTTAAGTCCAATTTTTTATTGCTTTTCTCTCTGGTTGATCTATTAGCAATTGAAATTGGAGTATTGAAGTCCCTACTATTATTGTATTTTTGTTTATTATTCCCTTCAGATCTGCTAGTACTTGCTTAATATAGTTAGGTCTTCCAATATTGGGTGCATATATATTTACCTTAGTTATATACTCTTGATGAATTGACCTCCTTACCCTTATCTATCTTTATTACTATTTAACTATTATGACATTTTTTTTCTCTTGTTACAATTTTTTACTTAAAATCTGTTTTGTCTAAGTATAGCTATCTCTGCTTTCTTTTGGTTTCCACTTGTGTGGAATATCTTTTTCCATCCCTTCACTATGAGTCTACATTTGTTCTTGTAGATGAAGTGAGTCTCTTGTAGGCAATATACAGTTCGGTCTTGTTTGTTTATTTTTTTATCTATTCAGTAACTCTATGATTTTTGATTGGAAAATTTAGTCCATTTATATTAAAATAATTATTGATAGGTAAGGACTTACTATTTACTATATTACTATGTAGTATAGTATTACTATACTATTGTTTGCCAGCTGTTTTGAAGCTCTTTTGTTCTTTTTTTCTATTTTACTATCATTCTTTGTGAATTGATGGTTTTCCGTATTCCTATGCCTTGAATCCTTTCCCTTAATCTTAAAATCAGCTTAAAATCTTATAGGATTTTGTTTTGTTATTACTCTGAGGCTTACTGGAAATATTTTATTGGTCTAATAGTCTATTTAAGCTGATAAAAATGTAACACTGATTGCATATAAAAACTCTACCTTTTTACTACCCTACATTTTGTGTTTTTAATGTTACAATTAGTGTCTTTTAATATTATGTAGCTGTTAACAAATTATTATAGCTATTTTAAACACTTTTATCCTTTAACATTTATAATAGAGTTAATTGGTCAATATACCGCCATATTACAGTATTAGAGTATTGTAAACCTGACTATATACTTACTGTTATGAGTGTGTTGTATATTTTTCTTGTTTTCATATTACTAATTAGCATACTTTTATTTCAGCTTGAGCTCCTTTTATCATTTCCTGTCAGGCATGTCCAGTGGTGATAAACTCCCTCAGCATTTTTGGGGGGGAAACAAAAACTTGCCTTCATTTCTGAAGGACAACATTGCTGGGTAAAGTAATCTTGGTTGACAGTTTTTCTTTAAGCACTTTAAATATATCATCTCACTTTCTCCTGACTTGCAAGGTTTCTGATGAGAAATCTACTGATAATCTTATGAGGGTTCCCTTGTATGAGATTTGTTTCTCTTGCTTCTTTTAAAATCTCTCTGTATTTAATTTTAAATAATTTTTTTAAAAGGATGAAGGAAATTTATTTTGGCATTAACAACTGCTTTCTGATATCTGTGTACCTAGCTGTTTCCCATTTGGGCTCTGTGTATGTTATTACATACATATCCTGTATTTACAGGATAGGCTTTTGAGACTTGCATTTTTCACCTGAATTTTTATAAAACGCAGTTATTGCTCATTGAGTGAAAACATAAATATCAAGGCAAGTTGCCTAAACAAACATTCCAGATTCTGACTATGTCCACATCAACGGAGATGCTCTGAAAATCATAAGTAAAACTATGACATTTTAGAATCACTTGGATATCTTTTTAGAAAGATATTTATTTGAGAGAGGGCAAGAGAGAGCATGAGCTTGGGGAGGGATAGAGGGAGAAGCAGACTCCCTGCCATCCGGGGAGCAGCAGTGAGATAGAGCTAGATCCTAGCACCCTGAGATCCTGACCTGACCAGCTCAGCCACCCAGTCACCCCAGTCATCTAGATATCTGGAGATTAGGAGGAAAGTCTAACTTGTGTTGAATGTTTTTAAATAATTTTATTAGAATGTGTCTTAAAGAAGATTGTTTTGGATTGAAATTATGGGGTAACCTATTAATTTCATGAACTTGGATATCCAAATCTTTCTTCAGTTTTGGGAAACTCTCAGCAATACTTTTCAAGTAAATTTTTTTTCTTCTCTTCTTCTGGGATTCCACTGAACCATAGATTGTTTCTTTTAACTGTGTCCCATAAGTCCTAGAGGCTTTTTCATTCCTTTTGATCCTTTTTTTTTCTTTTTCCCCCTCTGACTGGATGATTTTAGATGATCTTGTCTTCAAGCTCATTGATTCTTTCTTCTGATTGATCCAGTCTGATAATGAAGCTCTCTATTGAATTTGAAGCTCTCTATTGAATTTTTCAGTGTAGTCATTATATCCTCAGTTCCAAAATCTCTGTTTGATCTTCCTTATGTTTTCTTTTTGTTGGACTTCACATTTTGTTCCTGTGTTTTTCCTGATTTCATTACATTGTTTATCTGTGTTCTCTTGTAGCTTCTTGAGAATCTTTAGAAAAATTATTTTGAATTCTTTGTCAGGCAATTCATATATCTCCATTAAGCTGTTTTATCTTCCCTTTTGGTATGGTTATTCTCAACTTTTTAGTCCTACAGTATTGCTGAAGTTTTAAGTGGACTTCTGTGGCCTTTGAGAGCTGTTTTTATTCATGGACTGCTAGGTAATCTGTTGATATTCGTGAAAGGACATAGGCCGGGGTCTCCTACTTGGTGACATCACTCCTCAGCTTTAGCTTTGATATTCAAAGGCTGAATAACCAAATATCTTCTTCAACTTTGAATTACTTAGCTTTTCTTGCAGTGATAAACAACTATTAAATTGCAGTGGGTTACAGCAACAAACAGTTCCTGTTCATCTTACATGAGGGCTAATGGTTACCTATAACTTTCTTGAATTTGGCTAAGTTCAGGTGGCTTCATGAATCTTTTCATTTAAGGATGCTTGCTAAAGAAACTGCTCCTCTCCTGGGCATACTCTTTTCTTGTTGGAAGTCTAAAGCTCAAGGGATACAGAACCAAAACATAAAAGGATATTTAAAACTTCTGCTTTGATATTGGGGTATATTATGTCTACTATATTAGTTATCTATTGTTATCTAACAAATTACCAAAAACATAGTTGCTTACAACAACACATATTATCTCATATTTTCTGTGGGTCAGGATTCTGGACATGGCTTAACTGGGTTCTCTGCTTAATTGTTTCACTGGCCACTTGCTGGCTGATAGCTGAAGGGTACCCTCATTGCTTATAGGTTTCCCTCAGCTTCTAGGAGCTTCCCATAGTTCTAGATGCTGCTTGTAGTTTCTAGAGGTCTTCCTGCAGTTCACTGCAATGTAGCTACTTTTTTGATTACTTCATGAAGTTACAATAAAGTGTCTAAAGTAAATCTGCTAAGCAAGACTAGAGATTATATAATGCAATTTAATCACAAACACCTTTGCCATATTCTAACAGTTAGAAGCATGTCACAATTCCCAGCCACATTCGAGGGGAAGGAATTGCACAAGGGTATGAACACCAGCAGATGAGGATTGTCAAGGCCATTCTGGAGACTGTACATCACATCTACTTACATTCTGTTGACAGAAGTAAGTCACGTGGCTAGCCAATCCCAAGGACATGGGGAAGTATACTCTGTCTACAGTATCAGGAAGGAATAATTTTGAACACATAATAAAATCTAGCAAAAACTTAAATTGTGCCATTCTTAAGCTTGTGATAATCAATGATCATGTGATCACCTTGTCTGCTTTTCATTAGCATAACAATGACAATAATATGGACAAGGGAAGTCATTTAGACTTATTGTTCTCCTTTTTTAAAGAGAATTTTTTTTTTTTAGATTTTATTCATTTGACAGACAGATCACAAGTAGGCAGAGAGAGAGGAGGAAGCAGGCTCCCTGCAGAGCAGGGAGCCCAATGCGGGGCTTGATCCCAGGACCCTGAGATCATGACCTGAGCCAAAGGCAGAGGCCTAAACCACCAAGCCACCCAGATGCCCCTCGTTCTCCTTTTTTAATAAAAGATTTTATTTTTGTTTTCATTTTAGAGAGATAGAGAGAGTATGTATGCATGAGCAGGGAAAGGGGCAGAGGACCCTGAGATAATTTCCTGAACTGAAATCAAGAGTCAGATGATTAACTAACCCAAGTCACTCAGGCTCCCCATGTTCTCTTTCTTTTTTTTTTTTTTTTTTGTTTTTATTTAAATTCCAGTTAGTTAGCATACAGTGTTATATTAGTTTCAGGTGTACAATATAGTGATTCAAGACTTCCATACAACACCCAGTACTCATCACAGCAAGGGCACTCCTTAATTACAATCACCTATTT
Organism: Meles meles; assembly: GCF_922984935.1. Classification (NCBI taxonomy): domain Eukaryota; kingdom Metazoa; phylum Chordata; class Mammalia; order Carnivora; family Mustelidae; genus Meles; species Meles meles. Next base: position 44,385,084 of record NC_060087.1, on the reverse strand, counting down.
TACCCAACCCTGCACCCACTTCCTCTCTGGTAACAATCTGTTTGTTCTCTATGGTTAAGAGTCTGTTTCTTGGTTTCCCCTCCCTCTCTTTTTTCCCCCTTTGCTCCTTTGTTTTGTTTCTTAAATTCCACATATGAGTGAAATCACATGGCATTTGACTGACTTATTTCACTTATCACTATACTCTCTAGCTCCATCCATGTCATTGCAAATGGCAAGATTTCATTCTTTTTATGGTTGAGTTTATATATATATATATATATATATATATATATATATATATATATATAAAATACATACATTCATCAGTCAATGGACACTTGGGCTATTTCCACAATTTGGTTATTGTAAATTATGCTGTTACAAACATTGGGGGTTATGTATACCTTTGAACTAATGTTTTTGTATTCTGTCAGTAAATGTCTAGTAGTGCAATTGCCAGATAGTAGGGTAGTTCTATTTTTAACTTTTGAGGAAACTCTATATGATTTTCCACAGTGGCTGCACCAGTTTTCCTTCCCACCAACAGTGCAAGAGGGTTCTCCTTTCTCCACATCCTTGCCAGCCCGTTATTTCTTGTGTTGTTGATTTTAGCCACTCTGACAGGGGTGAGGTGATGTCTCATTGTAGCTTTGATTTGTATTTCCCTGATGATCAGTGATGTTGAGCATCTTTTCATATGTCTGTTGGCCATCTGTATGTCTTCTTTGGAGAAATGTCTATTCATGTCTTCTGCCCATTTTTAAATTGGTTATTGGGTTTGATAAGTTCTTTACAGATTTTGAATACTAACTCCTTATCAGATATGTCATGTACAAATATCTTCTCTCATTCTGTAAGGTGCTTTTCAGTTTTCTTGATTGTTTCCTACACTGGGCAGAAGCTTTTTATTTTCATATAGTCCCAATATTCTATTTTTGCTCTTGTTTTCCTTGTGTCAGGAGACATATCTAGAAGGAAGTTGCTACAACCAATGTCAAAGAAGTTACTGTCTCTGTTCTCATCTAGGATTTTTATTGTTTCAGGTCTCACATTTAGATCTTCAATTCTTTTTGAATTTATTTTTGTGTTTGATATAAGAAAGTGGTCTGGTTTCATTCTTAGCATAACAATGACAATAACATGAACAAAGGAAGTCATTGGATTTATTGTTGCTATCTTAATACTCACTTTAAACATAGATAAGCATTCTAGATGTAACATGGAGAAAAATATTGTATGTTCTGTGTGTTTTAATTCTATCAATTGAAGGATAAATGTTTATCTATTATTGAAAAATCAAAATATAACAAAAATTAATTATAGAGCTATTAATTTTATCTCCATAAAACTTAAAAGCTTTAAAATAGTTAAATAAGGAATTAGATTGGTAGCTATTATAAATTTAGAGAGAGAACACTCTCTATATAACCTTAGAAAGAATATTATATAAATTCTGAGCCCATAAGTCTTCAAAATTTTCAAAAAGTATAGATCTAAGTATACTATAATTCCAAACTGTAGACTTGCTTGAGATATTAACACATAACACTAAACAAAATAAATATATATTTAAAATTTAGTTGTTAATTTCGTTATTCTTTCAAGAAACAAATCTTAGGGTGCCTGGGTTGCTCAGTTGGTTAAACAACTGCCTTTGGCTCAGGTCATGATCCCGGAGTCCCAGGATCAAGCCCCACGTCAGGCTCCCAGCTCCATCGAAGTCTGCTTCTCCCTCTGACCTTCTCCCCTCTCATGCTCTCTCTCACTCTCTTTCTCAAATAAAAAAAGAAAATCTTTAAAAAAAAAGCAAATCTTACATGGGAATTTTTCACCTCTTATGAAGATAGCTTAAAACCAGTGTCAACTTTGCCACCTCAAATTTTTCAGGGAAGAAATATCCAAAATGGAGATTAATAAACAATTTCCAAGGGGAGTAACAATTCAGCTAAGGTGCAAAAGAATTAGCCAGGCAGAAGTGGAGTGAGAAGGTGGGGAAGATTCCAGGTTGCAAAGTGTCATATAAAAGAATGGGAAGGGGGAATACATATCAGAGGGGTTGAAGTGCTACAGGGAAAGTATATTAGCTTACAATGTTACCACAACTTAATGAATTAAAACAACACTCATATATTATTTTGCAGTTTCTATGCGGCAAGAGTCAAGGCAAAATTTAGCTGAATTCTCTGTAAGACTGCAATTAAGGTAATAATCAGAACTGGACTCTAATATAGAGGCTTAACTAGGGAAGGATCCATTTCTAAGCTCACACCAGTTGTCAGAGTTCCTTTTCTTGTGATGTTAGGAATCATGGCAGTTTGTTTCTTCTGGGCCAGCAATGAAAAGAGAGAGACTCAGCAAGCTGGTTAGCAAGGTGGAGTCTCACATAACATAATGTAGTCACAGGTGCTATCCCATCACCTTTGCCAAATTCTATTAGCTAGAAGCAAGCCATAGTTCCTATTCACATTCAAAGGGAGGGGATTACACAGAGGCGTGAATACCAGGCGATGGGGATATAATGGGCCACTTCAAAATCTGTCCATCATAGAGGGACATGGTGATGCCAGGTAGGTGGTAGAGGTTCACCTAATCCACAGCTTGGCCAAATGCTGCTTGGACAGGTATCAAAATCAATATTCAGCCAAAGCTAAGACCAAATCCAAAAACCCTCATTATAAATTCAAATTCTGATATACAAGAATAAGCAGGAAATTATATCAAAATACTACTCACAATAAAATTATTAAAATGCTAACAGTAATTTTTTAAAGTTTATCATTATAATCTGGGAACAAAATTTCCAAGCACTGTCACACTGTCAACCATACTGTTGATCTCTTCTTTATAGCATTTTTATAGCTGCAACTTTACATGTATTTGTGTGACTAGTTGATTGATGTTTGACTCTTATGCTAGACTGTGATCTCCAGAAGAGCAAGAGCCTATGTTCAGTTTTGTTCATAGTAGTACATTTGGTGGAATAGGATTTTTAGTTCCCACATCCTCCTTGCCCCCACCTATCCTCATCCCTCATGAAAAAGGAGACTGTTATCATCATGAAAATGTATCAAAGTTATTCTATCAGAGGTGATCAGTAAATAGCAAGAGAAGGGTTTATGAACAAAGAAATTCACTGTAAAATTCTTCATAATTGTGCAAATTTGGAAGCAACCTAAGTGTCCAACAGTAGGGGAAGAGTTAATTATACCGTGAAAAACCTAATCCATGAAGGAAGAAGATATACTGTTCTTTCCTCTGGTAGGTAGTTACCCTTTCCCAGAGACACAGAATACAAACCAGACTGCTACCCAAGCAGTATTACCTGCGTTTCCTAATAATAGTGTAGCAATAAACTAATGTATTTTGGAGTTATCTAGATCTAGGTTCAAACTTTAATTCTACCAGTCTTGGATGGCCAAAATGGAAGTCTGCCTATCCTGAATGAAGTTTGTCAACTGTGGTCCTTGAAGCAACAACAGCAGCATCACCTGGGAACATGTTAGAAATGAAAGTTTTTGAGTCTCAACCTAGACTTACCGAATCAGAGTCAATGGGGATGGGATCCAACACTCTGTTCTAACAAGGCCTCACACTCAAGTATGAGACCCCAAATTCAAGTGACATCTGTTTTACCCAAGTCCCATCTTGGTTATTTTGGTCTCCAACCACAAGGTGGCAACCTTTGTCTAAAGTCCTACGAGTTGGCCAATGGTACAATAAGTGTATCTGGTCTAAGTACCTAACTGTCCAAAAAGTAGTAGGTGGTAATGTGATATAGGGATGTGAAAGAAAAGTGGGAAATGGGAGAGTAAGAAAAGAGATGGAGTGAGAAACAGGGATGGGGGGGGGCTTTATCACTGCTTTGAACTTAGCAAGTTAGCTAGGGTGAGGGAGTAGGAATGATGGCGCTGGATGTACTGGTATCAGGTAGTTTAACACCTAATAATTCAGCTCATTCTGGGTACAAAACAAAGTGCACCCATGTTGGAGAGTTTTGGGGCAACCAATTTCATCTATACTTTTCATTGTTATAATCCCCAGACACCACCCAAAGGCAAAGACCTCCCTGCACCACCACCTGACTTCTTCCTACCCTCCAACTCCAATCATAAACTCCTTAACCAATTCTCTTCCTATTACTGATTTCCTACTTTTAAAACCTTTCCAAAGCTCTCCCTAAAACCCTGTTGCACAGTAAAGCAAGCTCAGTCCATGGAAATACACAGAAATATTTTCGTTACCCCTCTTCATTGATCATTCCTTAACTGAGACCTGATACTCCCCCTGAAGATTCTACTTCCCATAAAACCTCCTCTAGTGAAATCTGCTTATTGTCTTAATACTCATAAATTATAGATATTGGCAAAGAAGGTAGAGGATGGGAAAACCAAAAATAGAAGTTTTGATAGAAGATATAATTTCTCATCTCTGGCAACGGGATCCACACAAACATGTCACCCAACACCTTAGCTTCTCAGTTCTGTTGAATATCTCCAATATATTTCATTTCAGCCACTGTTACCCATAACCACATAGTGGGTGTTTTCAACACCTAGAGGAAATCCACATTGGAAAACATTTTTGACTCATTTTTCTTCTTTCCTGTTTTCTATAGGATAGATGGAATTTTCTTCTTCTGGGTTAAAAGTTACACATGATATTTTTGTTCTTACTCTGGTTTTCTCTATCAACCATGTTTATTTAACTCTGTCAATTTATCAATATTTATCTTTTTCCTTAACAATATAACTATTTAAAATGTTCTTATGTCCCTTGGGTCTCATTGCACCTTCCCCAATAATATTTAAAAATTTAGTTCTGGTGTAGTGAAAAGAAAGACCATCTGTACCCTCAATGTTTATAGGAGCAACGGCCATGGTCGCCAAACTGTGGAAAGAACCAAGATGCCCTTCAACAGACGAATGGATAAGGAAGATGTGGTCCATATACACGATGGAGTATTATGCCTCCATCAGAAAGGATGAATACCTAACTTTTGTATCAACATGGATGGGACTGGAAAGATTATGCTGAGTGAAGTAAGTCAAGCAGAGAGAGTCAAGTATCATATGGTTTCACGTATTTGTGGAGCATAACAAATAACATGGAGGACATAGGGAGATGGAGAGGAGAAGGGAGTTGAGGGAAATTGGAGGGGGAGATGAACCATGAGAGACTATGGACTCTGAAAAACAATCTGAGGGTTTTGAAGGGGTTGGGGGGGTGGGAGGTTGGGGGAGTCAGGTGGTGGGTATTATGGAGGGCACATATTGCATGGAGCACTGGGTGTGGTGCAAAAACAATGAATTCTGTTATGCTGAAAAGAAATAAATTAAAAAAAATTAGTTCTGGGTTATTCCATAGTAATCCTTTTCTTTTTTTCTGCCCAGTATTTTTAAATTTTTCACATCAGCAATAAATTATACCATGATATTTAATCATTTTTACTTCCATATATCTTGTAGCACCTTTTTTCTCTTCTCACCTCTTCCAAAATTGTCTTCAACAAGGATCTTTGTGGACAGTAGGTGTGCCAAACTTTCTGAGACAATATATGTCCTAGAATATTTTTATTATTTTATCACATTAAATGAAAAATGGATGAATATAAAATTATAATTTCAAAGCTCTTTTAAACATTATAGGTCCAATCTTTAAAATATTACTCATTTGTCTTCCTGTATTCAAATTTGCTAATAAGAAATCTTATCAATTTAACTCTTTCCTTTGTAGAGAATTTTATTTTTCTACCTGGGAGCTTTGAAAAGTTTTCCATAGTCTTAAATTTTATTATCATGTGTGTGCATGTGTGATTGTAGATACATATACATATATAGGTCTTATCTCTCCTAGTCTGTGTCAGCCACAATGTGTTTGAGGAATGGGGAGAAAAAAGCACTAGGTACCCAGAACCTATTGATCATTCTCATTTGCTGCCACTCCATAGACAACTACTATGATTGAGTTTTTATCCTGAAACTCTTTGAAAGAAGCAGCACTGTGAGGAGAAACTGGCCCAGGTTGTAATCTACCAGCCTTAGAGATCTGAAAGGGATGAAAGAGTGAATCTCCAATGAGGTAGTAGCCATCTATTTAAAACAACCTCCCACTCAACCAAGCAGAGTTTTTGCTGCTCTGATATACTTTAATATATCCACAGACACTGGTAACGGTGGTTTAGGATGCTTCCACTGATTTCTGTAGTGAAGGGGTTGATAATGCAGGTAGTGTGACAGTTAGAGGAAACACAAGAGCAAACTTCAAAAGCTTTCCTTAAATGTATCCTCTCACTGCTGCCTCTAATTACTCCCTATTCCAGGCTGTTTAAAAAAAAACATAGCCTGTTGAAGCTACCACAAATGGATGGCTTCTTTTCTCACCTGGGCCCTTAGGATTACTCAGCTCTCTCTTTACTTGTCAGCTTTTTCTTGTTCAGTACCTATTCAAATCTCCACCATACTCATCAAGCCCCTCCAGACCCTCTTCTTTTTAGCAATGGACTGAGAAATACCATCCTGCACATGTCCAGAGGTAATTTCTCATATGAGAATGGCTATTCTCATACAACACATAGAACTTGTGTTCTCATGGAACACAGTGAAATTATATCTCTAGTTGTGCTAGACTGTAGCCCTGTGAGGACATTGAGTCCTACTTCAAAAGAAAATGAAGGGCGCCTGGGTGGCTCAGTGGGTTAAGCCGCTGCCTTCGGCTCAGGTCATGGTCTCAGGGTCCTGGGATCGAGTCCCGCATTGGGCTCTCTGCTCCACAGGGAGCCTGCTTCCCCCTCTCTCTCTGTCTGCTGCTCTACTTGTGATCTCTCTCTCTCTGTGTCAAATAAATAAAAAAAATATAAAAAAAAAAAAAAGAAAATGAAGACAATGAAATGACAATAAGGGAAAATCACAGGCCTAGCTTTATATCCAGTAAACATAGCCTTTAGGAATGAAGCAGAAATCAAGAGATTTTTGGATGAAAGAAAACTAAGAGAATTTTCCACAAGTAGACCTATGCTCTGTCTAAAGGAAACATAAAATAAATGATAAAAAAGGAAACCTGAAACATCAAGAAGAAAGAACAATGGAAGAATAAGATGATAGGGAAATGCAATAGCCTTTCCTTCCCTTGAGTTTTCTAAATTATGTTTTATTAGAATATTTTCTGGTGTGATTCTCAAAGTATATAGAGGAAATATTTGATAAAGTTATATTATAAGTGAGGAAGGTGTAGGAATTTAAAAGGAAATAGTTTTCTTTTCTTTTCTTATGTTATGTTAGTCACCATATGGTACATCATTAGTTTTTGATGCAGTGTTCCATGATTCATTGTTTGTGTATAACATTCAGTGCTCCATGCAATCCATGCTCTCCTTAATACCCATCATTGGGCTAACACAATCCCCTACACCCTCCCCTCTGAAACCCTCAGTTTGTTTTCCATAGTCCATAATCTCTCATGGCTCATTTTCCCTTATGACTCCAGCCTCCTTCACTTTTCCCTTCCTTCTCCTAATATCCTCTATGCTATTCCTTATGTTCCACATATAAGTGAAACCATATGATAATTGTCTTTCTCTGCTTGACTTATTTCACTTAGCATAATTTCCTCCATTTCCATCCATGTTGATGCAAATGGTGGGTATTCATCCTTTCTGATGGCTGAGTAATATTCCATTGTATATATGGACCATGTCTTCTTTATCCATTTGTCTGTTGAAGGGCATCTCATCTCTTTCCACAGTGTGGCTATTGTGGACATTCTTGCTGTGAACACTGGGGTACATGTGGCCCTTCTTTTCACTGTATGTTTGGGGTAAATATCCAGTAGTGCAATTACTGGGTCATAGGGTAACTCTATTCTTTTTTTTTTTTAAGATTTTATTTATTTATTTGACAGAGAGAGAGATCACAAGTAGGCAGAGAGGCAGGCAGAGAGAGAGGAGGAAGCAGGCTCCCCACGGAGCAGAGAGCCCAATGCGGGGCTCGATCCCAGGACCCTGAGACCATGACCCGAGCCGAAGGCAGCGGCTTAATCCACTGAGCCACCCAGGCGCCCTGGGTAACTCTATTCTTAACATCTAGAGGAAGCCCCATTCTGTTTTCCAAAATGGCTGTACCAATTTGCATTCCCACCAACAGTGTAAGATGGTTCCCCTTTCTCCACAGCCTCTCCAATATTTGTTGTTTCTTGCCTTGTCAATTTTTGCCATTCTAACTGGTGTAAGGTGAATCTCAATGTAGTTTTGATATGAATTTCCCTCATGGCTAATGATGTTGAACATTTTTTTCATGTGTCTGTTAGCCATTTGTATGTCTTTTTTGGCGAAGTATCTGTTCATGTCTTCTGCCCATTTTTTGACTTATTTGTTTTTTGGGTGTTGAGTTTGAGAGGTTCTTAATAGATCTTGGATACCAGCCCTTTATCTGTAGTGTCATTCAACTAGTAAAATGTCCAGACAATATACAGACTTTGATAAGTTATGTATGTATAATGTAATATCTACATAAACCACTAAAAATTCTATATAAAGAGATGTACTTAAAAAATATAGATAAATCAAAATGAGACTCTAAAAAGTCTTGACATAACCCACAGGAAATCAGGGAAAAGAAAGCAGAAACAAAGAGAAGAGGGAACAAACAGAACTCACACACATACACAAAATGAAGGACTTAAGACTTAACATATAAATAGTTATATTAAGTGTAAGTATTCTAGTGACTTTGATCCACAAGATGACGTAGACTCATCTCCCAATAAAGTGCATCTATAGCTAAAATCATACTTATAAAAGATTGAATACTTTTAAGACCACAAAAAAAACCAAGCATCCTTATGTTTACCACTCCTATTTAACATCTTATTGAAAGTCCTAACTAGTGTGATAACACAAGAAAAAGAAATAAATACTGAATGTAAAGGAAGAAATAAAACTAAATTCCTATGTAATAATTAGAAAAACATCAGAAAATCCCAGTTGAGGAACACTCTATAAAATATTTGACTAGTACTCCTCAAAATGGACAAGATCAACAAAAACAAGAAAAATCTAAGAAACTCCACAACCAGGAGATACAGATGGAGACATGATTACTGAATAGAATGTATCTTAGGTGGTATTCTGGGACCAAAGGAGACACTGGGCAAAAATTAAGGAAATCTAAATAAAGTAAGGATTTCACTTAATAGTAGTGTGTCACTATTAGGTCATTAATTGTGACAAATGTACTTTATTAATGTAAGATATTAATCATAGAGGAAACTGGGTGTGGGAGATATGAGAACTCCCTGTACTACCTTGGCAACTTTTCTATAAAGGTCCTTGGCAAAGTGAAAAAAAAATCTCTAATACCAATAGTCATTAGGAAAATGAAGATAAAAACCACATTAAAATACCACCCTATGCCTATTAGAGTGGCTAATTTAAAAAACTTGTAATACCAAGTAGTTCAAGGCTTCAGATAAACTGGAACTCTTATACACTCTTTGTGAGAATAGAAAGGGATAAAGTTATTTTGAAAAATATTTTGGGGGGCACCTGGGTGGCTCAGTGGGTTAAAGCCTTCGGCTCAGGTCATGATCCCAGGGTCCTGGGATCGAGCCCCACATTGGGCTCTCTGCTCTGCAGGGAGCCTGCTTCCTCCTCTCTCTCTGCCTGCCTCTCTGCCTACTTGTGATCTCTGTCTGTCAAATAAATAAATAAAATCTTTTTAAAAAAAAGAAAAATATTTTGGCAATTTCTTTTAAAGTTAAGCATTCAGTTACCACCTGACCCAGCAATTCCACTTTTGGATAATTGCCTAAGTGAAATGAAAACTTATCTTCACATAAAAATCTGTATACAAATATTTATTGCAGCTTTATTTTTAATGGCCAAAAACTGAAAATGACCCAACTATCTCTCAAATGTTTAATGGATAATCAAACAGTGGTACATCCATATAATGAACTATAACTCATCAATTAAAAAAGAAGAAATTATTGATACATAAAAGGAACCAGATTTAAAAGGTTACATACTATATAATTACACATATAATGTTCTGGAAATGTCATGACTGTAGGAATGGAGAATGGATTACTTAATGACTGAGGTTAAATGTTGGGGAAGAAGGTTTGACTACAAAGAAGAGGCTCAAGGATATTTTGGAGGGTGATGGAATTGTTTTGTATCTTCATTGTGGTGGTGGTTAGACACTATATATTTGTCAAAACTCATAGAAATGTACACCAAAAATAGTAAATTTTACTGTATCTACATTAAAAAAGAAAACCCCAAATTCAATTACATTTCTATATTCCATCAACAAAGAGTTAGAAAACAAAATTCTTAGGAGAAACTTTATGACAGCATCAAAAAATACTGAAGACACAATAGCCAACAGAACAAATAATGTGTGATAACACTTTAGGGAAAACTACGAAAATTAATTGGGAGGTATTGTTACAGAACTGAATGTTTCCCCCAAAATTTATATGTTGGAATCTAATCCTTAAAGTGATGGAATTAGGAGGTGGGCCCTTGTGAAATGGTAAGATCATGAAGGTGGAGACTTCATGAATGGGATTAGTATCCTTATAAAAGAAGCCCCAGAGAGCTTTCTTGCCCCTTATGCCATATGAGAACAGAGAGAGAGGAAAGCCATCTATGAACAAGGAAGTGATATCTCACAAACACTGAATCTGTTAGAGCCTTGATCTTGGTCTTCCTAGACATCAGAACTATGAGAAATAAATTTATGTTGTTTATAAGCCACACAGCCTATGGTATTCTATTATGGCAGCCCCAATAGACCAAGACAGTCATAATGAAAATCTTTATGGAGAGATACACCATATTCATTAACTGCATCACCTGTAACGATGTCATCTGTAAGTGCACTGAAATCCCAATAAGAATCCCAACAGGATTTTTGGTGGGTATATTTGAGATAATGACACCTGATTCTAAACTATATGTAGAAATGTAAAGGGCCAAAAATATACAAAGCACAATTAACATAGAAGAATGAAGTGGGAGGACTTGCTTAACTAGATACCAAGACTTAGTATAGAGCTATTGTCATTAAGGTAGTGAGGTACTTTGAAAAATACCGGTGGAATTTTGATCAGAATGGCATTAAAAGTATAGATTGCTCTAGGCAGTATAGACATTTTAACAATGTTTATTCTTCCAATCCAAGAGCATGGAACAGTCTTCCATCTTTTTGTGTCTTCTTCAATTTCTTTCATGAGTGTTCTGTAGTTCCTCGAGTACAGGTCCTTTACCTCTTTGGTTAGGTTTATTCCCAGGTATCTTATGGTTCTTGGTGCTATAGTAAATGGAATCGATTCTCTAATTTCCCTTTCTGTATTTTCATTGTTAGTGTATAAGAAAGCCACTGATTTCTGTACATTGACTTTGTATCCTGCCATGTTACTGAATTGCTGTATGAGTTCTAGTAGTTTGGGGGTGGAGTCTTTGGGGTTTTCCATATAAAGAATCATGTCATCTGCGAAGAGAGAGAGTTTGACTTCTTCCTTGCCAATTTGGATGCCTTTTATTTCTCTTTGTTGTCTGATTGCCGTTGCTAGAACTTCTAATACTATGTTGAACAAGATGGTGAGAGAGGGCATCCTTGTCGTGTTCCTGATCTCAACGGGAAGGCTGCAAGCTTTTTCCCATTGAGGATGATATTTGCTGTGGGTCTTTCATAGATAGATTTTATGAAGTTCAGGAATGTTCCTGAAGAAATTAAGAATAGAGCTTCCCTATGACCCTGCAATTGCACTGCTGGGTATTTACCCCAAAGATACAGATGTAGTGAAAAGAAGGGCCATCTGTACCCCAATGTTTATTGCAGCAATGGCTACGGTCGCCAAACTGTGGAAAGAACCAAGATGCCCTTCAACGGATGAATGGATAAGGAAGATGTGGTCCATATACACAATGGAGTATTATGCCTCCATCAGAAAGGACGAATACCCAACTTTTGTAGCAACATGGATGGGACTGGAAGAGATTATGCTGTGCGAAATAAGTCAAGCAGAGAGAGTCAAGTATCATATGGTCTCACTTATTTGTGGAGCATAACAAATAACATGGAGGACATGGGGAGATGGAGAGGAGAGGGAGTTGAGGGAAACTGGAAGGGGAGATGAACCATGAGAGACTATGGACTCTGAAAAACAACCAGAGGGTTTTGAAGGGGTGGGGGGGGTGGGAGGTTGAGGAACCAGGTGGTGGGTAATAGGGAGGGCACGTACTGCATGGAGCACTGGGTGTGATGCCAAAACAATGAACACTGTTATGCTGTAAATAAACAAATTAAAAAAAATACAGATTAGTAACAGAAAAAAAAAAAGGTAGTGAGGTACTGGCACAAATATAGGCAAGTAAACCATTTAAACCAGTGAGCCACACTAGAACACACAAAGCACTCTTAGATATGTGGACCTTTGTTTTATGACAAAATGACACTACAAAGTGCTGGATGAAGAAAGGTTTTTTTTTTTTTAAATAAATGGTGCTGGAGCAATGAGGTATTCATATGGGACACAAAATCAGATGGAAACCTATTTCACACCAGCACTAAGTTGTTTAAAAACCTAAAAGAAAGTGACAAAACTAGAAAGCTTTTGAAAATTTTACTGGAGAATATTCATATACTTGGAATGGGGAAAAAATATTTGTAAAACATATAATCCATAAAGGACTTGTATTTAGAAAATAGATGATAGATAGACAGATAGATGATAGATAGATAGAAAGAAAGAAATTTCCTACAAATCAATAGAAGACAGACCGCCCAACAGAAAATTGAAAGACTTGAAAAGTCACTTCACAAAGGAGGAAATCCAAAAGATCAATAAGCATAAAAGGATATGCATCTATATTAAAATTTAAAAGAATGACAAATGCCAAATACAGGAAAAAATGTGGATCAAAATAATTTTCATATACTATTGGTGGGAATGTAAACTGGCACAAGCACTCTATATAACAGTTCGGCAGTACCAATTAAAACAGAAGATATACTTACAGTATAACCAAAAAGGTTTATCCTGGGTAATAAATGGAACAGAAATGTGTGAAAATACACAAAAATGATATATAGCTTTATTCACAACAGCCAAAAACTAGATACAATCTAAATTTCTTTCAATGTGGCAGGATAAAATTTTCTATATTCATATAATAAACTACTCTTTAGCTAAGAAAATAAAAATATTACAGTACACAAAACAACATGGATAAATTTCACATATGTAATCTTATACAAGAGAAGTCAGATACAAATGAAAATAGTGTATACTATTCCAATCATATAAATTTCATAACAAAATTTAACTGTAGTGCTTAGGGATACACACATAGGTGCTAAAGCTGTAAAGAAGTGCTAGGAAGCGACTACCACAAAAGTCACATCATATTTTTCTTTTAGCAGGGTGGGAGATGTGCAATACAAAGGGATACATGTAGGAGACCCTTCCTGGGTGCTGACTTTGTTTTATTTCTTATTCTGAGTGATGATTACACATGTGTATTCACTTTGTAATCATCCAATGAGCTATATGATTTATGTACTCTATACTTACACTTCATTATTTTAAAATTTTGGAAAGGAAAAATGGAGGCTATCTGATATAAACTCTCACAGCTTATCACTCCCGTACTGGTAAATGCATCCACATCTACACTCATCCTTGCCTTTTCCCCTCTAGCCTCAAGGATACAACATCTCTTCTGTATCCTCTGTGTCTTTTCCCCACTAATCACTCCTCTTTCTCCAGCATCTTTGACCACCTTCATTCCACTGCTTCATTCTGTAAATACGCTAAAACAATCTAGTATGCTCTACCTCTACCTCTTTTTTCCTTCTTTTTTTTTTGCTCTTCCACCTCTCTCCTCCTTCACAAACTTTAAAAGGTTAATTTACACACACACATACAGACATACACATTTTCATTTCTCACTCAGTTAAAATCTGGTTTCCACACTTCATCTCACTGCCCCAATATAAGTTCAACAATGATCTCCTTCCTAATTGTCAAGTCCAATAGTTAAGTTTCAGGTGTCATCTTTTTGGCTCTTTATATTGTATTTGATTAAGTTTTCAAGTTTCTTTAAATCTTCTCCTTTGGCTTAGAAAACACACTCTTTCCTATTTCCTTTTGCTTCTATTATTACTACTACTAAGAAGAAATATATTCTTTAGCTAACAATTATATATACATATATACATATATCTTCTCACATATACATATATACATATATCATATATATCTATATATACATAGCTACATATATATGTATACCTCATATATATCATATATACATAATATACATAAAACACACTCTTTCTTGTTTCCTTTTGCTTCTATTATTACTACTAAGTAATATAAGAAGAAATATATTTTATAGCTAACAATTATATATATATGTGTGTGTGTGTGTATACACACACATACACTACATCCTAGGTAACATTCTAAGCATTTATGTATATTAAATTGCTTAATCCTCATACAATGTTATACAATAGATACTATTGCCAGCATATTTAGAAATAATGAAAGTACCTAAGATCACTAAACTAAGTGAAAGAGGTAGAATTCAAACCTAGGCAGTCTGGACCTAAAATCTGTTCCTTTAACTTCTTTTGCTCTTGCCTACACAGTCACCATCAAGGGTTTTCTTTCTTATGTGTTTTAACTGTTGGCATTCCCTGGAATTTACCCTTAACCCTTTGCTCTTTAGATTATCTCATCCACTCTCATTATTTTAAAAGACTATCTGTATACCAATGATTCCCAAATCCATACTTACCCCTCTGACTTCTCTGCTAAGTTCAGGACTGGTCTCATGGGCATGAACTCTGTGCTGGTTCACAGGGCCCCATGTTTTGAAAGGGTCCTTTGCTTGATTTAATGTTCTGTCATCACTGCCTTGAAATTTTTTTAAAGATTTATTTATCTATTTGACAAAGAGAGAGAGAGACAGCAAGAGAAGGAATACAAGCAGGGGGAGTTTGAGAGGGAGAAGCAGGCTTCCCGCTGAGCAGGAGGCCCAATGTGGGGCTCCATCCCAGGACCCTGGGATCATGACATGAACTGAAAGCAGACACTTAATGACTGAGCCACCCAGGCACGCCTGCCTGGAAATTTTTAATAATTTTTGAACAAGTGGCTTCATATTTTATTTTATTTTAAAGATTTATTTATTTGAGACAGACAGAGAGAGAGAGAAAGAGAGAGAGAGAGAGAGAGAATGGGAAGCAAAGGGAGAGGGAGAGGGAGACTTAAGCAGACTCCATGCTGAGCGCAGAGCTCGATGCAGGGCTAGATCTCATGACCCTGAGATGACGACCTTAGTCAAAACCAAGAGTCAGATGCTTAACCAACTGTGCCACCCAGGTGCCCCAAATGGCTTCACATTTTAATTCTGCACTAGAACTTACAAATTATGTAGCTAGTCCTGCCTAACATTCTAACATATATCCAGCTGCCCACTGGACACCTCCACATCTCTCTGTCCAAATCTGAACTCATATTCTTCTATTTCAATCTTCCTAATATTCTATCTGATATTTTATCTTTAGTCAATGGTAACATTTACCACTCAGCCCAGAATACTGAGAACCATCCTTCATTTCACTTCCTCTCTACATCCAGTCCTGCCAAGTCCTGCCACCTAAATTTTCTATCTTTTCCTTGAAATGGTTTACTTGAAGTATTTTTTTATCTCCATTACTGCTATTAGTTCAGATCCTCATTATCTTTTGTTTAGAATGTTGCAATAGTTCTTTTTAAAAGTTTGTCCTGCTTCTAGTCTTACCCCTTTCAAATCCATCCTTCATAATGTTGCAAAGCAGGGCCACCACGTTGCATAACTCCAAGAAACATACTCACAGTGTGCAGTGTAGTGGCCCTAATAACAAAAATGATTTTTCTTAAATGCAAATATGGTTATGTTAATACCCTACTTAAAACTCAACAATGGCACCCCATCAACTACAGGATAAATTCCAAGCTCTTCACATTCCATTCAAGCACTCCATGAACTAGGCCTTAACAACTCTTTTCCTTCATCTCATGTTCTATTAAAAAGACCTATGCTCAGAATTCCCTGTTCACATCATGCTTTTTTCACTGCTGCAGAGTCCCTTCTCAGCCTCCTATTCCTTGATCCTTTTCATCTGTGTAATTTCTTTTTTTTTCCGTTTTATTTATTTTTTCAGCGTAACAGTATTCCTTCTTTTTGCACAACACCCAGTGCTCCATGCAAAACGTGCCCTCCCCATTACCCACCACCTGTTCCCCCAACCTCCCACCCCTGACCCTTCAAAACCCTCAGGTTGTTTTTCAGAGTCCATAGTCTCTTATGGTTCGCCTCCCCTTCCAATTTTTTTTTTTTAATAAACATGCTTAGTGAAATAAGTCAATCGGAGAAAGACAACTATCATATGATCTCCCTGATATGAGGACATGGAGAAGCAACATGGGGGGTTAGGGGGATAGGAGAAGAATAAATGAAACAAGATGGGATCGGGAGGGAGACAAACCATAAATGACTCTTAATCTCACAAAACAAACTGGGGGTTGCTGGGGGGAGGTGGGATTGGGAGAGGGGGAGGGGGCTATGGACATTGGGGAGGGTAAGTGCTATCGTGAGTGCTGTGAAGTGTGTAAACCTGGCGATTCACAGACCTGTACCCCTGGGGATAAAAATACATCTGTGTAATTTCTATTTATGCTTTGGAACTCAGTTTAGGCAATCTGCTTCAGAAACTTACTCTGAACCTTGACCCCCAACACCAGGCTGGTCTAAGAATCCCTTCCTCTATTATAGCACTTATAATATTCTATGATCATTGTCTATTTATACATCAGTCTCCCCCACTGAGTCCCCCACAAGCTCCTTAAAGGCAGACATTTAGTGTCCTCAGCACCTAGCAAAGTTCCTGTCTGGCTGAATTGATCCTAGGAAAAGACAAATTCTACCCTAATTTCAGGAGAGGAAATGGTTTTTCAGAAATCTTAGGACTCCTCATAGTGGCAAACACCGTTTAACAAGTAGCACCAACAGAGAGGAAGAAATGATGAATATATCCAGGGCTTATATGAAGCCAGCATGCACATATTGATTGCCATATTGATTGTAAAAATATTGAAACATTTTCATACCACTCAGTAAATAGCTATTTAATACTCAAGCTCTCCAACTGCTTCCATCATTATCCTAGGGTCTCCCTATGTATTTCCTAGGCTCCACCATGATCCAGCTCAACAGGGGCTTCTGGAACCTTGCTCTAGGACTAATGTCTCCTCTGATTGATTAGTACTCAGGTTAAACCAATTGTTAAATATTTTGACAATTATTTCTGAATTACTCCTCCCCAAGTGTGTAGAATTTCCTCTAACAACTTATCTTTGTTTCAGGAGACCCAGGTTGTTCAACTTAGAACCTAAGTTGAACAACCAAACATCCACTCGGAAGAGTAAACTACAGTCAAAACAGATATTTAGCGTCATCAGAATTTATATTTTTTAAGCTTTCTGTGGCATTGGATACCCTCACTTTAATTTTTTAAAGATTTTATTTATTTATTTGACAGAGAGAGAGAGAGACCAAGTAGGCAGAGAAGCAGACGGGGGGGGGGGGGCGTGGGAAAGCCTGGGGCTTGATCCCAGGACCCTGAGATCATGACCTGAGCTGAAGGCAGAGGCTTAACCCACTGAGCCACACAGGCAACCCTGGATACCCTCATTTTTCAATGAAATTTTTATGTGCACAGCAGGGCAATACACTACTCAATTATATCCTAATACTTTGTTCTTTATCTTTGCAGTAACTCTCCTGAACTAAAACCCTAAGCCCTGACAATCACTAAACTGTTCTAAATTTCTATGATACTGCCATTTCAAAAACTTTAAATAAATGGAATCATGCAGTACGTAACTTTTGCAGATTGGCTTTTTTTCATTCAACATAATTACCCAGTGTTTTTTTTTTTCTGTTAATATACTTTTCAGTTTGCATTTGGCACTTTTTTATAACTTCGGATTCTTTGCTGAGATTCTCTATTTTTTCATTTGTTTCTAGCATGTTCATAATTGCTCACTGAAGCATTTTTATAATGGCTTCTTTAAAATCTTTGTCAGATAATCCCAACATGATTCATCTCAGTGTTGGTGTCATTTGATTGTCTTTTTCTCATTTGAGTTATTTTCCTGGTTCTTGGTATGACAGGTGATTTTTTAATGTATCCTGAATATTTTGGCTATTGTGTTAGGAAACTTTAGTTCTATATAAATCCTCTGTTTTAGCAGGTAGTCTCCTTGTTTAGGTTTAGCACATAGATCCTGTCCTACTTTTGTGTGCTGTGGTTTCAGTAACAGTTTAATTTTCAGAGCCTTTGCTGTGCTTTGATCTGTTTGGGCTATCTGGTGCCTCTGGGGCTCCCACTGGTCTGTGCTGGTGGGCCTGTGCAGATAGAAGGTGCTTCCTCAGCTAGGTTGTGTGGTGCCTCTAGATGGGGAAAGGGAGTCTCCATGAAGAACACTTTATGCATTTGGCCACTGGTGACAGGATCCCTCCTCCCAGGGCAGCCTGGTCCCTCTGTCTGAAGGAAGGAATTCTCAGACCATTGGACACAAAGAAGCTTCTAGGATAGGTCACTTGTTCTGGAAGGCCCCTGCTTTCAGGAGACTCCCTGGCTACCTAGTGCCTCTCAATGGAGAAGGGAGTCTCAAGGACCACCAGAACAAAGAGTTTCATTTCCAAGATTTATATTTTTACCTAGAAAGTAGGAGTAGGGAGAATGAGTCTATTCCATCTCATCTGGACCAGAAGAGTTCTGTATTCTTTTTAAAGCTAGTTAGGTTGTCTTTGCATGGAACTAATCTCTTCCCTCTTCTAAACTGTATAGGACATTTAAAAAATTGTTCTTGCTTTACGTTTAAGAAACTTAACATCATCTCCCATTTGAATAGCCAGCTGGATTATTTACCAATAAATTAACCGAGAGACACTGAAGTTTTGTTCAATATTATCACTTAAAAAAAAGAGAAAAAATTTCTTGTGGTGTAACACACAGAAAAGTAAATGAATCTTAAGTTTACACATCAGTAAATTATCACAAAATGAACATACTCATATAGTATTTTATTTGATTAAAAAATAACTTGGGGACACCTGGGTGGCTCAGTCAGTTGGGCCACTGCCTTCGGCTCAGGCCATGGTCCTGGGGTCCTGGGATCGAGTCCCGCATCAGACTCCTTGCTCAGTGGGGAGCCTGCTTCTCTCTCTAATTCTGCCTGCCACTCTGTCTGCTTGTGCACGCTCACTCTCTCTCTCTCTCTGGCAAATAAATAAAATCTTTAAAACAATAATAATGTGGAGATTTAAAGGAGTGTGAATATACGTGACTACTGAACTGTATACTTAAAAATGGTTAAGAAGACAAATTTTATGTTATTTGTTTTTTACCAAATTAAAAAAATATATATGGGGAGACAAAACAACAAAATTCTTAAGAATACCAATGCCTCCAGACTCACAGGCTAGTAGAAATCATTGGAGCAAATTCTTAGCACACAGACCCTAAGTCTTTACCTCGTTTTCCTCCTACATGTTTGGGAAAATAGTTCTTCACGGTTTTTAGCTACAAAAAAAAAAAAAAAAGAAAGAAAGAAAGAAACGTGGCCCCCATCGCACCTTAAGTTTTATGGGAAAAGCAAAGCATAGGTGCTCTAGTCAGGGTAGTGTAGCAGTCCTGCCCTTTTCCCTTGACTTTCATCGCACAGTCATCCTGTCAACAGGGCTGTTGCGCAAATTAAGTGAAATAAAATAGGTAAAAGGTCTGCTACATGGCAGATGTTCTTTAATTTGTTGAATATGGAGATGAAGTGAGAGAGTAATACAGACAGGCTCATATTATAAACACATGCTGTTCTCTAAAGAGAAAAAACAGGGAAGAACAGTCAGAGTAGGACTTACTTTTTATGCCAAGCACCTTGAAAAGTGATTTATAAATGATATATCATTTAACCCTCCACAATTAATGCTAAGAAAGTAGTACTATTAATTTTCCCACTTGGCAGATGAAAAAACAGAAGCTCAGAGAGATTGTGGTAACTTGTCCACTGACACACAGTTAAAAAAAAAAAAAGTAGCTGAACTAGGATTTGAGTACCTATCTTCTCTCCCAGGAGCAAAGCCAAGCCTGTCCAAAGAATAAGACTCAAACCCCTTTTCATGGAGTGCAATAATCAAGTCTCAGCAGACTTTCCCAGTGTTCTCTCTCCACTTCCCCATTTTGTATCTTTTGCTCTAATGACTGAGTATTCCCTCCATCATCCTCCCCCTCTCAGCCAACTATTACACATTTATACCCTGCTGTATCTCACTTCTGTGTTTTTTTCCTACTGTCCTCAGTTTGGCCTCCTCTCCCTCTCCCATTTACATGGCTAAGTCACCTCTTTTTGGAAGTCCCTGTCCGTATCTCCATAACCTGCCCACCCTTATAACTCCTACTATGCCCTATGCTTATTTATATTGAATTGCCAATGTATATTTACTTTTACGTGAGACTTTGAAAGCAAGAACCAGTTCTTATTCATCTATATTGCGTCTAAAATGATTCTTGGCACATACTTGTTATTCAGAAAATGCCCATTGAATGAATAAATGATTGAGTGAACAAATGAATGCCCTAAACAAGAAATGATCATTCATCTCTCCCGTTCTGAATTTTGGAGACCTATTTTTGTGCTAATCACCTTCATTGATTATTTGCTTAATATTTTACTTAAACTCAAGTAATTTTCAATATTTTAAATTAATTTAGTCTTGTTCTAAGCAATATTTGTGAAATTATGGGTTATATGTATTGGATATAAATAAATACATATTCTTAATGAATATATAAAATATATTCCTGATATATATTAAGATGAATACATAACTATTGAAATTTTTAAAATGTTCATCCTTTTACTCCCTAAATCATCTTGTGAACCTCAAGTGGTATACACACCATGCTTAAGGGAATAATCTTTTAATGATACTGATGTTGTTTCTTGAAGCCTGGATCAGATGGGCAGGGGAAGCAGAGGAGGGTGAATGGGAGCTGGATATCTTTGTGATATTTACCACTAAGATATTTACCACTTGACTGAGGCAGGAAGTCCCCAAACAGCAGCAGTTGCTTATGGTATTGCTTGATCAGTCTCTAGAATATGACATCACATACTTGACCTCAGGATGCCTATAAGGTACAAGAGGTTCATCCCAAGCCACACCTGGCCCCATCACAATGTATCTGTTCTGTTAAAATGGAGTTCTGGCCCTAAGTCCTGAGTGCAAGCTTTCTCCTTGTGGCACAGAGTGTGTAGTACTGAATTCAAAGCAGTGTATCCTAGTCCTGGTTCTTAACTGGGTGACCTGGTGCAAATTTTATGAATTTAATTTTTCTCACCTGTAAAATATTTTATATATATACCGCTCATGCAGTGGTTTTCAACCATGGGTATACATTATAATTACCTGGGAAAATTTTTTTAAATGCCAAAAATTCTGATTTAATTGGTACAGTGAAGGCTGGGAACAGATCTTGTTTTCAAAGTTCTCTAATGTGTAGCTAGGGTTGAGAATTACTGAGTTCACTGCAGAATTAAATGAAGGCCTGTATAAAGCACCTGGTACACAATAAATACATAAGAAATGTCAGCTGTTATTAATATTACCATTATTATTATTATTGGGCTTATTCATTGGTTACCTTTTCTAGTTTCCATTCTGGTAACCTATCCACAACCTCTTTCTCTGGCAAGCCATGTGTCTCTGGCCCCAAAGACCAGGCTAGGTCTCTGAATCATGTTTGCTGATGATGGCTTTGAACATCATCCTCTGCCCTCTTAGCAGAAACTCTGGAATGAGCCTCTGACAGTGGGACCACACATATTCCACACAGCCTGAGTTGAAACCACTCATGGTCAGGTGTGTGGGTGATTGTGAATAGGCCCCCATGCCCTGCTTCTGTCTGTGGAATCTGAGATGCGGCGGGTGGCCATGGCAATCACACATTGCCTCTCTCCCCCTCCTTCTTATCCAGAGACATCAGGTTACAAGGGAACAAGCTGTTCTTCTGTCTTAGTAATGGGGTGGGGGAAGGGAAATAGACCAGCTGTATGCATATGAGTCGCATATGAGCTGCATATAAACCTCAGGTGAGTTTGTTATTATGGATGTTGTTTTGTTTTGTTTTGTTTTATACCATCAGCCACCAAAGCTGGTTTTGAGCCTAAGGAAGGCTTAATGTGGCTACTTGCTAATCATCACCCTAAAAGCAATAGTTAATATTTGACTGCCATGTTCTGTGTTAAAGCACTTATATGGATGATCTTATTTAATTTCCAGAGCAACCTTTAGAGATACTGTATATTTTTATCATCTTCATTTTCAGGTAAGAAAACCAAGAGACCCATAAAGGTGAAATAACTTGTCACAAAGTAGTAGGTAAGAATCTTAAGAAATCTGCCTCCAGAGACTGTGCTTTTACCCAGATCTCTAGACTTAGTCACAGAGATGCAAAAGACCTGAGAAACCTCCTATTCCAACTCCCTTATGTTATCAATGGGGGAAACTGAAACCCAACTCAGGAAAGGAATATTTTTCTGAACCATGAGCATTTTAATTTTTTAAAAATTTAAATCCAATTAATCAATATCTAGTACATCATTAGTTTCAGACATAGAGTTCAATAATTCATAGGTTGCATATAACACCCAGTACTCATCAAATCACATGCCCTCCTTAATGCCCATCACCCAATTACCTGGTCCCTCCCCCACTCCCCTCCAGCAACCCTCAGTCTGGTTCCTATAGTAAGAGTCTCTCAGGGTTTGTCTCCCTCTCTGATGACTTCCCATTCAGTTTTCCTTCCCTTCCCCTATGATCCTCTATGCTGTCCCTTATATTCCACATATGAGTGAAACCATATAATTATCTTTCTCTGACTGATTTATTTTGCTCACTCCATTTCCATCTACATCTATGTAAATGGTAAGTATTCATCATTTCTGATGGCTGAGTAATATTCCACTGTGTGTGTGTGTGTGTGTGTGTGTGTGTGTGTGTGTGTACCACATCTTCTTTCATTCATCTGTCAATGGATATCTAGGCTCTTTCCATAGTTTGGCTATTATAGACATTGGTTATAAACCTTGGAGTGCATGTGCCCCTTTGGATCATTACTTTTGTATCTTTGGGGTAAATACTTAGTAGTGCAATTGCTAGGTCATAGGGTAGGTCAATTTTTAACTTCTTGAGGAAACTCCATACTGTTTTCCAGAGTTGCTGTATCAGCTTACATTTCCACCAACAGTGTAAGAGGTGAAACATGGTCATCCTTTAAGAAAATTCACTTAACATATATTTGAGCACCTACTAATGCCAGGCCCTTTGTTAGGTGCTGGAAATATACGGTTAAAAAAAATACTTGCCCTGAGACACCTGGGTGGCTCAGTCAGTTAAGCATCTCTCTTCAGCTCAGGTCATGATCCCAGGGTGCGGGGATCAAGTCCTGCATTGGGCTCCTTGCTTGGTGGGGATCCTGCTTCTCCCTCTGCCTGCCACTCCTCTTGCTAGTGCTCTTTATCACTCTCCCTCTTTCAGACAAATAAATTAATAAAATCTTAAAAAACCACTTGTTCTAATACAGTTTATATTGTAGAGAAGAGATGGATTATGAACAAATTAATGAAATAAATGTATTAAAGGTTGCTAAGTACTTAAAAAAACACAGAAGAGGCAAAAGGAGTATAGTTGTAGCTGCTACTTTAAATAGAGCAATCAGAGAAGATCCCACTGAAAAGGTATCATTTTTATTAATATCTAAAGAAAGTGGAGGGATTAATTATTTAAATATTTGGGGAAAGATTTTTTCCAGGCAGAGAAAACAGCTGGTACAAAGCCTCTGTGGCAGGGGCACATTCAGTATGTCCAAGGACAAGTAAGGAAGCCAAATATGGCTAGAAGAAAGTGAGCATGAGGCAATGTAATAAGGCCTGATGCTATAGAGCAAAAGATCATGCAGGGATCTGTATGCCATTGTAAGATCTTTGTTTTTACTCTGAATGAGATTATAAGTCATTGGAGGATTTGGAGCATAGGAGCAATATGATCTGAATTGAGAAATAAAAGCACTCCTCTGACTGCTATAAGGAAAACATGATAGAAGGGTAATGGTAGAAAGAGGGGGTGAATACAGAGGCTACAGTGAGTGAATGGTAGCTTAGAACAAAGTGGTAATGGTGAAAAGGGTGAAAAGGTGATCAATTTATGGGAAAATTTAAAGGTAAACCCAGTTGTAATGGAAGAATTATGAAGTGTGAAAGAAAGAGAGGAGTCAAAAATGTCTGGTTCAGACTCCTCTTGCACAATCTCTTGGGCCCAAGAATTGTTTTAACCAAGCAGTTGTCCTAATAGGGAAGTATATAACAATACAAGCCTTTCTCAAAAAATAAGAAAAATCTCAAATACACAAGTTAACCTTGCACCTAAAGGAGCTAGAGAAAGAACAGAAATTAAGCCTATACTAAGCAGGAGAAGAGAAATAATAATGATTATAGCAGAACTCAATGAAACATAAACTGAAAGAGCAGTAGAACAGATTAATGAAATTAGAAGCTGGTTTTCTGAAAGAATGAATAAATTCAAAAAACCTCTGTCCAGACTTATGCAAAAGAAAAGGGAAAGGAACCAAATTACTTAAATTATGAATGAATGAGGAGAGGTCATGACCAACACCAAGGAAATACAGATAACTTTAAGGACATATTATGAGCAACTATATGCCAACAAATTAGGCAAACTGGAAGAAATGGATGCCTTCCTGGAAACTTATGAACTACCAAAACTGAAAGCCTGAACAGATCCATAATCAGCAAGGAAACTGAAGCAGTAATCAAAAATCTCCCAATAAACAAGAGTCCAGGCCTGGGTGGTTTCCTAGGGGAATTCTACCAATTATTTAAAGAAGAACTAATACCTATTCTCCTGAAACTGCTTCAAAAAATAGAAATGGAAGGAAAACTTCCAAACTCTTTTTATGAGGCCAGCATTACCTTGATCCCAAAACCAGACAAAGACCCCACCAAAAAGGAGAATTACAGACCAATAATCCTGATGAACATGGAAGCCAAAATTCTCACAAGATACTAGCCAATAGGATCCAACAGTACATTAAAGGGATTATTCACCATGACCAAGTAAGATTTATTCCTAGCTTGCAAGGTTGGTTCAACTTTCACAAATCAATGTGATGCATCCCATTAATAAAAGAAACTGTCTCAATAGATGCAGAAACAGCATTTGATGAAATACAGCATTGTTTCTTGATTAAAACTCCCACAGCATAGGGATTGAGGGAATATACCTCAATATCATAAAAGCCATCTATGAAAAACCCACAGCAAATATAATTTTCAATGGGGAAAAAACAGAGCTTTCCCCCCAAGGACAGGAACACAAGGATGCCCACCCTCACCGCTATTGTTTGATATAATATTAGAAGTCCTAGCCTCAACAATCAGACAACAAAAAGAAATAAAATGCATTCATATTGGTAAAGAAGAAGTCAAACTCATTCTTTGAGGATAACATGATATTCTATGTGGAAAACCCAAAAGACTCCACCCCCGAATTGATAGAACTCATATAGAAATTTAGTAATGTGGCAGGATACAAAATCAATGCATAGAAATCAGTTGCATTTCTACACACATACAATGAGACAAAAGAAAGAGAAATTAAGGAATCAATCCCATTTATAATTGCACCAAAACCCAGAAGATACTTAGGAGTAAACCTAACTAAAGAGGTGAAAGACCTTTACTTTAAAAATTACAAAACACTTGGGGTGCCTGGGTGGCTCAGTGGATTGGGCCGCTGCCTTCGGCTCGGGTCGTGATCTCAGGGTCCTGGGATTGAGCCCCACATCGGGCTCTCTGCTCCGCAGGGTGCCTACTTCCTCCTCTCTCTCTGCCTGCCTCTCTGCCTACTTGTGATCTCTCTCTCTGTCAAATAAATAAATAAAATCTTAAAAAAAATTACAAAACACTTATGAAAGAAATTGAGGAAGACACAAAGAAATGGAAAAACATTCCATACTCATGGATTGGAAGAATAAATATTGTTATAAAGTCTATGGTACCGAGAGCAATATATACACTCAGTGCAATCAATCTCTATCAAGAGACCACTGACATTTTTCCCAGAGCTGGAACAAATAATCCTAAAATTTGTATGGAACCAGAAAAGACCCTTAATAGCCAAGGAAATGCTGAGAAAGAAAACTGAACATGGTGGGATCACAATGCCAGACTTGAAGCTCTATTACAAACCTGTAATCATCAAGACAGTACAGTACTGGCACAAAAGCAGACACATAGATCAATGGGACACAATAAAGAACTGAGAAATGGACCTTCAACTCTATGGTCAACTAATCTTCGACAAAGCAGGAAAGAATATCCAATGGAAAAAAAATACAGTCTCTTCAATAAATGGTGTTGGGGAAATTGTACAGATGTATGTAGAAGAATGAAACTGGATCACTTTCTTGCACCATACACAAAGATAATTTCTAAATGAATGAAAAACCTACATGTGAGACAGAAATCCATCAAAATCATAGAGGAGAATACAAGCAGCAACGTCCTAGACCCTGGCTGCTGCCACTTCTTGCTTGTCTCCAAAGGCAACAGAAAAAAAAATAAAAATGAACTATCTAGGCTTCATCAAGACAAAAATCTTCTGCAGAGCAAAGGAAACAGTCAACAAAACTAAAAGGCAACCTATAGAATGAGAGAAGATATTTGCAAATGACATATCAGATAAAGGGTTAGTATCCAAGGTGTATAAAGAACTTATCAAACTCAAAACCCAAAAACAAAATAATCCAGCCAATAAATGGTCAGAAGACCTGAACAGCTATTTCTCCAAAGAAGACATACAAATGGGCAACAGAAACATGGAAAATTGTTCCACATCCCTTGGCATCAGGGATATGCAAATCAAAACTACAATGAGATACCATCTCACATCAGTCAGAATGGCTTAAATTAACAAGACAGGAAACAACAAATGTTGGTTAAGATGCGGAGAAAGGGGAGCCATCTTAAACTGTTGGTGGGAATGCAAACTGGTACAGCCACTCTGGAAAACAGTATGGAGGTTCCTCAAGATGTGAAAAATAGAGCTACCCTATGACCCAGCAATTGTACTACAAGATATTTAACACAAAGATACAAATGTAGTGATCTGAAGGGGCACCTGTACCCCCCAGTGTTCATAGCAACAATATCAACAATAGCCAAACTGTGGAAAGAGCCAATATGTCCTTCAACTGATGAATGGATAAAGAAGATGTGGTATACGCACATATATGTATAATGAAATATAACTCAGCCATCAGAAAGGATGAGTATTTACCATTTACATTGATGTAGATGGAACTGGAGGGTATTATACTGAGTAAAATAAGTCAATCAGAGAAAGACAATTATCATATGGTTTCACTCATATGTGGTATATAAGAAACAGTGCAGAGGATCATAGGGGAATGGAGGGAGAACTAAATGGGAAATCATCAGAGTGGGAGAGAAACCATGAGAGACTCTTACCTATAGGAAACAAACTGAGGGTTGCTGGAGGGAAGGATCGTGGAGGGATGAGGTAATTGGGTGATGGGAATTAAGGAGGGCACATGATGGGATGAGCACTGGGTCTTATATGTAACTGATGAATTATTAAACACTATATCTAAAACCAATGAGGTACTATATGTTGGTGAATGGAATATAAATTTTTAAAAAAACTACAGTGAGAAATAACCACACACCTGTCAAAATAGCTAAAAGCAACAACACAAGAAACACTAGGTATTGGTGAGGATGTGGAGGAAAAAGAACCCTTTTGCACTATTGGTGGGAATGTAAACTGGTGTAGCCTCTGGAAACAGTATGGGGTTTCCTCAGAAAGTTAAATATAGAAGTCCCCTTCAATCCAGCAATTGTACTATTAGGTATTTACCCAAAGAACACAAAAATACTAATTCAAAAGAATACATGTTCCCTGATGTTTATAGCAGCATTGTTTACAATAGCCTCATTATGGAAATCGCTCAAGTGTCCACTGACTGTTGAATGGATGAAGAAGTGACACACACACACACACACACACACACACACACAGTGGAATATTACTCAGCCATAAGAGGAATAAAACCTTGCCATTTGCAATGACATGGATGGAGCTAGAGTGTATTATGCTAAGGGAAATAAGTCAGAGAAAGACACATGATTTCACTTATCTGTGGAATTTAAGAAACAGAACAAATGAGCAAAGGGGGGAAAAGAGAGAGAGAAGCAAACCAAGAAACAGACCCTTAACTACAGAGAACATACTGATAGTTATCAGAGGGGAGGTGGATGGGGGACGGGTTAAATAGGTGATGGAGATTAAGGAGTACACTTGTGATGACTACCAGGTGTTGCATGGAAGTGTTGAATAACTATATTGTACACCTGAAATTGCTATTACAGTGTTAACTATGGAGAATTTAAATAAAAACTTAAAAAATGTTTTGTCATCTCACCCCCTAAAAAAATCCAAAAAATCTGCACCTAGACATATCGTATTCAAACTGCAGAAAATCAAAGTCAGAGAAAATTTTTTTGGTATTTTGTTCTTCAAAATTTTATGTAAATTCTAGTTAACAAGAAGTGCAATGTTGGTTTCAGGAATAGAATTCAGTGATTCATCATTTACATATAATATCCAGTGCTCATCATAACAAGTGTTCCCCTTAATACCCATCACCCATCTAGCCCACTCCTCACCCACCTCCCTCCATCAGCCTCCATCAGTTTGTTCTCTATCTTTAAGAGTCTCTTATGGTTTCTTTCTCTCCACCCCCCCCCCGCCATGTTCATCTCTTTTGTTGCTTAAATCCCACATATGAGTGAAATCATATGGGATATATCTTTCCCTGACTGACATATTTTGCTTAGCATAACAGACTCTAGCTCCATCCATGTCATTGCAAATGGCAGGATTTCATTCTTTCTGAGGGCCAAGTAATATTTCTCTCTCTCTCTCTCTCTCTCTCTCTCTCTGTGTGTGTGTGTGTGTGTGTGTACCACATCTTCTTTATCCATTCATTAGTTGATGGACATTTGGGCCTTCTCCATAGTTTGCCTATTGTTGATAGTGCTGCTATAAGCCTTGGGGTGTCTGTACCCTTTCAAATCTGTATTTTTATATCCTTTGGGTAAATACTTAGTAGTTCAATTGCTGGGTTTAGGGTAGTTCTATTTTTGACTTTATGAGGAACCTCCATACTGTTTTCCAAAGTGGCTGCACCAGTTTGCATTTCCACCAACAGTGTAAGAGGGTTTCCCTTTCTCCACATCTTTGCCAACAGCTCTTGCTTCTTGTGTTGTTGATTTTAGCCATTCTGACAGGTGTGAGGTGGTTATCTCATTTTGACTGGATTTGTATTTCCCTGATGATGAGTGATGTTGAGCATCTTTTCATGTATCTGATAGCCAGCTAGATGTCTTCTTTGGAAAGGTATCTATTCATTTGTTCTGCCCCCTTCTTGACTGAATTATTTATTTTGGTGGTGTTGAGTTTGATAAATTCTTTCTAGATTTTGGATACTAAGCATTTATCAGATGTGTCATTTGCAAATATCTTCTCACATTCCACAGATTGCCTTTTAGTTTTGCTGATTTTTGCCTTTGCTGTGCAGAAGCTTTTGATCTTGATGAAGTCCCCATAGTTCATTTTTGCTTTGTTTTCCTTGCCTCTGGTGATGTGTCTAGTGAGGAGCTGCTCCAGCTGAAGTCAAAGAGGTTGCTGCCTGTGTTCTCCTCTAGGATTTTGATGGTTTCCTGTCTCAGATTCAGGTCTTTCATGCAATTTGAGTTTATTTTTGTATATGGTGTAAGAAAGTGATCCAGTTTCATTCTTCTGCATGTGGCTTTCCATTTTTCCCAATACCATTTATTGAAGAGACTGTCTTTATTCCATTTGATATTCTTTCCTGCTTTGTTGAAGATCAGTTGGCTATTTAGCTGTGGGTTCTTTTCTGGGTTTTTTATTCTGTTCCATTGATTAACACATCTATTTTTGTGCCAGTACCATACTGTCTTTATGGCTACAGCTTTGTAATATAGCCCGAAGTCTGGAATTTTTCTGATTCCATACACATTTTGGGATTGTTTCTTTTACCTTTGTGAAAAAAAAATGCTGGTGGTATTTTGATAGGGATTGCATTGAATGTGTAGATTGCTCTGGGTAGCATACACATTTTGCCTCTTTGATTAGGTTTATTCCTAGGCACCTTATTGTTTTTGGTACAGTTGTAAATGGGATTGATTCCTTGATTTCTGTTTCTGATGCTTCACCATTGGTGTGTAGAAAGACAAGATTTCTGTACACTGATTTTATATCCTGTGACTTTCCTGGGTCATGTTTTAGTTTTTTTAATTTTCTGGTGGAATTCTTCAGGTTTTCTAGAAAGTGAAAGTTTGACTTCTTTCTTGTCAATTTGGATGCCTGTTATTTCTTTTTGTTGTCTGATTGCTAAGGCTGAAACTTCTATTACTATGTAAAATATTAATGATGTGAGTGGACATCCTGTCTTGTTCCTGACTGCAGAGGTAAAGCTCTCAGGTTTTCCTAATGAGGATGATATTAGCTATGAGTCTGTCATATATGGACTTTATAATGTTGAGGCATATTCCATCTATACCTATTTTGTTGAGATTTTTTTTAACCAAGAATGGTTGCTCTATTTTGACAAATGCTTTTTCTGTATCTATTAAGAGGATCATATCATTCTTATCCTTTCTTTTATTGATGTGGTGTATAATGTTTATTGATTTGTGAATATTGAACCAACTCTACAGCACAGGAATAAATCCCACTTTATTGTGGTGAATAATTCTATAATGTACTGTTGGATTTGATTTCCTAGCACCTTGTTTAGAATTTTTGCATCCATGTTCATCAGGGATATTGGCCTATAATTCTCCTTTTTAGTGGGGTCTTTCTCTGATTTTAGAAACAAGGTAATGCTAGTCTTGTAGAAGGAATTTGAAAGCTTTCCTTCCATTTCTTTTTTTTTTTTTTTTGGAGGGAGGAGGGAACAATTTGAGAAGGATATGTATTAACTCTTCTTTAAATATCTGGTAGAATTCCCCCGGGAAGCCATCTGGCCCTGGACTTCTGTTTTCTGGGAGATTTTTGACTACTGATTCAATTTCTTTGCTGCTTATGAGTCTGTTAAATCTTTGATTTCATCCTATTTCAGTTTTAGCAGTTTGTATGATTGTAAGAATTTGTCCATTTCTTCCAGTTTTCCCAGTTTGTTGTCATATAATTTTTTATCATATTCTATTATGATTATTTGTATTTTTGTGGTGTTGGTTGTGAGCTCTCCTTTTTCATTCATGAGTTAATTTCTGTAGGTCATTTCTCTTTTCTTTTTTAAAACTATTTTTATTTATTTATTTGACAGAGAGAGAGAGAGAGCAAGCACAAACGGGGAATGGCAGGCAGGGGAGAAGCAATCTCCTGGATCAGCAAGGAGCCTGATGTAGGGCTCAATCCCAGGACCCTGGGATCATGAACTGAGCCAAAGACAGTTGCTTAACCAAATGAGCCACCCAGGTGCCCCTTCTCTTTTCTTTTTGATAAGTCTGGCTTGATTGATTTTATTCTTTCAGGGAACCAGCTCTTAGTTTCTTTGTTCTGTTCTGGGTTTGTTTGTTTGTTTGTTTCTATTTCATTTATATCTGCTCTAGTCTTTATTATTTCCCTTATTCTGCTGGCTTTAAACTTTAATACCTGTTCCTTTTATAGCTCCTTTAGGTGTAAGGTTAGGTTATGAATTTGAGACTTTTCTTGCTTCTTGAGGTAAGCCAGAATTACAAAATACTTCCCTCTTAAGACTGCCTTT
Organism: Meles meles; assembly: GCF_922984935.1. Taxonomy (NCBI): domain Eukaryota; kingdom Metazoa; phylum Chordata; class Mammalia; order Carnivora; family Mustelidae; genus Meles; species Meles meles. Next base: position 44,353,087 of record NC_060087.1, on the reverse strand, counting down.
GCTGCATCCCAAAGGTTTTGGACTATTGTGTTTTAATTTTCATTTGCTCTCATTTTTTTAAATTTTATTTCTTCTTTAATTTCCTGGTTAGCCCATTCATTCCTTAGTAGGATGTTCTTTAATCTCCATGTATTTGTGGTCTTTCCAAATTTTTTCTTGTGGTTGACTTTAAGTTTCATAACATTGTGGTCAGAAAATATGCATTGTAAGATCTCCATCTTTTTGTACTTGTTGAGGGTTGATTTGTGACCCAGTATGTAATCTATTGTGGAGAATGTTATATGTGCACTAAAAAAATGTGTATTCTGCTGCTTTATGATGAAATGTTCTGAATATACCTGTTAAATTCATCTGGTCCAGTGTGTCATTCGAAGCCATTGTTTCCTTATTGATTTTCTGTTTAGATGATCTATCCATTGTTGTGCATGGGGTGTTAAGGTTCCCCATTATTATTTTATTATTATCCATAAGTTTCTTTATGTTTGTTATCCATTATATTGTATTACTTTGTATTACTTAATACATTGTAGTGTATTACATTGTATTACTTAATGTAAATACATTATTTATGTATTTGTGTGCTCCCAAGTTGAGGTCATGCATATTTACAATTGTTCAATCTTCTTGATAGATAGACCTCTTAATTATGATATAATGCTCTTTTTCATATCTTGATACATTCTTTGGTTTAAAATCGTCATTTAGGTATGGCTATCCTGGCTTTCTTTTAATGTCCATTAGCATGATAGTTTTTCTCCATCCCATCACTTTCAATCTGCAGATGTCTTTAGGTCTAAAATGAGTCTCTTGTAGGCAACATTAGATGGTTCCCGTTTTGTTTTGTTTTATCTGTTCTGATACCTCATATCTTTTGATTGGAATGTGTAGTCCATTTACATTGAGAGTGACTCTTGATAGATATGAATTTAGTGCCATTGTGTTACCTGTAAAGCTGGTGTTTCTGGTGATGTTTTCTGCTCCTTTCTAGTCTTTGTTGCTTTTGGTATTTTTTCCACCATTCAAAGAGTCCCCTTTACTATTTCTTGCAGGGCTGTCTTAGTCACAAACTACTTTAGGTTTTGTTTGTCTGGGAAATTCATCATCTCTCTTTCTATTCTGAATGACAGCCTTATTGGATAAAGTGTTCTTGGCTGCATATTTTTCTCATTCTGCATGTTGAATATATCTGGCCACTGCTTTCTGGCCTACCAAGTTTAAGTGAACATATCTGCTGAACTTGATTTATCTTCCCTTGTAGGTTAAGGACCCTTTTCCTTGATGGTTTCAGGATTCTTTCCTTGTCCGTGTATTTTGTGAATTAAACTATGATATGTCTTGGTGATGGCCAGGTTTTGTTGAAGTTAATGGGAGGTCTCTGTGCTTCTTGCATTTGAATTTCAATGCCTGTGTCCTCTCCCAGATTAGGGAGGTTTTTAGCTATAATTTGCCCCATAAATCTTCTGTCCATTTTTCTCTCCCTTGATTTTCTGAGACCCCATTGTTACAAATGTTATTACATTTTAGGAAATCACTGAACTCCCTAATTCTACCTTCATCATCCAATACTTTTCTTTCCCTCTTCTTTTCAGCTTCATTATTTTCCATAATTTTATCTTCTATATGCCCCATTCATTACTCTGTTTCTTCCATCTTCATTGTTATGGTATCAATTTTGGTTTGCATCTTGGTTAAAACATCTTTAATTTCAGCCTGATTAGATTTTAGGTCTTTTATCTCTGCAGTAAGGGATTCTTTGGTGTTTTTATGCTTTTTTCAAACCCAGATAATATCCTTGTAATTGCTGTCTTAAATTCCAGTTCCAATATCATTTATATCTGTATTGATAAATCCCTGGCTGTTAGTTCTACTTCCTGTTCTTTCTTTTGGGTTGAATTCCTTTGTCTTGTCATTTTGTCCAGAAAAAAGAGGTGGGTCCTAGGCATGTTTTGATCTGCTTGTTAAAAGAAGTGAGACTCCCCACTCCTCAAAAAAGGAAGATAGATTCTATTTCCCTAGACCCGAAGCTCTGTCACACTCTGTGATCCATAGACTTGGTGAGTGCAATGGGTTTGCACCAGCCATCTTGGGGAAAGTCTTTTTGCACTGATTTTCAGTCCAACTTGCCCTTATGGAAATGCATCCGCAAGACACAAGAGGGTATGGCTTGTTGTAAGTAGCTCTGGTCTCCACTTTTTGGCACTGTTTAGCTTATTGAATTCAGTCAGTGCTGATGAGTGGGGTACAAAACGGTATCACCCCACTCTCTCATTCCATGAGCAGAGAGCTTGCACACATCACTCTTCTGGAAGCCTTCACAGAACAACAAACAATCACCCATAACCCCTCTTGTGTTCTTAGCTTCCATCAGATCCCTGTCTTCACTGTGTGTGTGTCTGAGCTCTTTTCATGCCAGGCATCACAGCATCCCTTTGTTTTATCTCAGGAACACAGCTGGGATTCTAAAGTCTAAATTTTAGATACTCACCTGGCAAGTCCCCATGCTGAACCTTTGGGAAGGAACTCACTACAATTTTGCCATTTGCCAGCTCATTTCAGGAAAGTGGTCACAGGACCATGCAGTGATTTGGAGTTTATGCCAAAGAGAGGAGAAAGCCGGCTCTAAGGTTTGCTGCCCTCAGCCAAGTTCCCTGCTCCTGTGCCTGGGAACAGTGCAGCACATTGGCACAACCCATTCTTCTGTCACTGGAGAGGCCTTGCTGTCGATGCCAAATGCATTCCAAGCAGAGTTACAGTTTCTCCCTGTGTGACCCAGGAGATCCTCAGACCACACTGTTTGCTCCTGGGTCTCCACCCTCCTTCCCCACAGGAGCACTTCTTAGCCAGGAACAAGCCTGGTAGTGGCAAACATCTAAAATGTCAGGTTTTGTGGTCCACTATTTAAAATACTTCGTCGTAGTCTTTGTAAGCATGGCTCCCTCCCCTCCGTAGCACCTACAGTTCTTATTTCCCCCCATGTCAACTCTTGACAGCTTCTACCATCCATGATGCTACTTGTGGACTTGTGGTTTTGTTCTTTCAGTCCTCAGATTGATTTTGGGGGTGTTCAGAATGATTTGATATTTATCTACCTGTGTTTGAGTGACAAGGTAAACTTAGGGTTCCCTTACTTCATTGTCATCTTTACTCCAACTCCAAGACACATTACAATTGAAATGTCAAAAGTAAAAGATAAAGAGAATCTGAAAAGTAGCAAGAGAAAAAAGTATAGAAGGGAACCCCTTATGGCTGTCAGCAGATTTATCATGAGAATGGTGTGACATATTCAAAGTGCTGAAAGGAAAAAAACTCTAACCCAGAATATTCAATCCAACAAGTTTATCATTTACAATTGAAGAAATGGATAATAAGTTTTATAGGCAAGCAAAAGCTAAAGGGTTCATCACTACTAAACTGGTTTACAAGAAATGTTAAAGAGACTTTACTAAGCTTAAAAATGATGGCACTAATTAACAAGATAATATGAGAAAGTAAAAATCTCAGTGGAAAAGGTAAATACATAGAAAGAGTAGTGGGTTAATCACTTATTAATTGACTATGAATGTTAAAAGACAAATGTAGTTAAATGAAATAAAAGTACAATACTTACTTAAGACATATGTAAAATAAAAATATATAAAATGTGGCATCAGAAACATAAAATATGAGAGGAAGTAAAAATGTAGAGTTTTAGAATGTGTTCAAATATAAGTTGCTATCAAATGAAAATAGAATGATTTAGGTGAACCTCATGGTAACCACAAAGCAAAAATATACTAAACATACAAAAGAAAATGAGAAAGACATCTAAACGAAACACTAAAGAAAGTTGTCAAACCACACATGAAGAGAGAAAGAGAAGAAAGGAACAGAGTAAGTAGATATCTACCAATAATTACTTTAATTGTAAATGGACTAAAAAACATAGTGTTTGAATGGATTTAAAAAAAAAAAACAAAGATGAAACCAACCCAAAAAAAAACCCCAAGATGAATCTATATATTGCTTACAAGGGATTTACATTAGAAGTCAGGACACAAAGACAGTAAAGGTATGTGAAAAGATATTCCATGCAAATGAAAACCCAAAGAAAGCTGGTATAGCTATATTCATATCAGAAAGAATAGAATTTAATACAAAGTTTGTAATAAAAGACAAAGAGGTACACTACGTAGTGAAAAAGTGGTCATGCCAGCAAGAAGATATAACATTTATAAATATATATGCATCCAGCATAGAAGAACCAAAATACACAGAGCAAATTTTAACAAACCTAAAGGGAGAAATTGTAAAAACATGTATGGACCTTAAGGGTATTATGCTAAGTGAAGTAGATCAAACAGAGAACAACAAATACTGCGAGATTTCACTTATATGTGGAAGTTTTTTTTTTTTTTAAGATTTTATTTATTTATTTGACAGAGAGAGAGATCACAAGTAGGCAGAGAGGCAGGCAGAGAGAGAGGAGGAAGCAGGCTCCCTGCGGAGCAGAGAGCCCGATGTGGGGCTCGATCCCAGGACCCTGAGATCATGACCTGAGCCGAAGGCAGTGGCTTAATCCACTGAGCCACCCAGGCGCCCCTATATGTGGAAGTTTAAAATAAAACAAGAACAAGTTAGTAATGTAAAAATATTTTAACTTACTATGTTTTGCACTGGAAACTAATGTAATATTGCATATCATTTCTACTTCTATAAAAGGTAGATTTTTGTAGTTTTCCAAATATGTCTTTATTTCTTTTGTTAAACTTATTCCTAAGTATTTTATTCCTTTTTGGTGCTATTATAAATGAAATCTTTTTTAAATTTTATCTTTGGAGTGTTCATTGTAGGCGCAGTAGAAATACAATTGATTGTTGTATATTGATCTTGTGTCTTTGTTGAACACATTTATTCTCATAGTATTTGTAGTGGATTCCTTAGGATTTCCTATGTAAAATCCTAGGATTTTCCATTGTCTTCTGGCAATAGAGATAGTTTTGCTTCTTCTTTTTCAATTTCGTTGCCTTTTACCTATTATCCTTCTCTAATTTCCTTGGATAGTAACTTTTGATAAAGGTAGTGAGAGCAAACATCTTTGTCTTGTTCTTATCTTAGAGAAAATGGATCTAGACCTATACCATTAAGTCATGTTAGCTGTGGATTATTCATAGATGTTCTTTATTGTGTTGGGAAAATTCCTATTTTTAAATTCCTGCTTGTCGAGAATGTTGGATTTTGACAGAAGTTTTTCCATATATATTGAAGGATAGTGTGACTTCTTTTTAAATTTAAATTTAATTTTCATTTGTTTTATTAACATATAATGTATTATTTGCTTCAGGGATACAGGTCTGTAAATCATCAGTCTTAGACAATTCACAGCACTCACCATAGCACATATCCTCCCCAGTGTCCATCATCCAGCCACCCCATCCTTCCTCCCCACCCCCAACAACCCTCAGTTTGCTTTGTGAGATTAAAAGTCTCTTATGGTTTGTCTCCCTCCCCAATCCCATTTTTTTCATTTTATCCCTCCCTATTCCCCACAACACCCCGCTCTACCTCTCAAATTCCTCATATCAGAGAGATCATATGATAATTGTCTTTCTCTGATTGACTTATTTCACTTAGCATAATACCCTCTAGTTCCATCCACACCGCTGCAAATGGCAGGATTTAGGTTTTTTTGATGGCTACATAGTATTCCATCATGTATATATACCACTTCTTCTTTATCCATTTATCTGTTGATAGACATCTCGGTTCTTTCCATAGTTTGGTTATTGTGGACATTGCTGCTATAAACATTCAGGTGCACATGCCCCTTCAGATCACTACATTTGTATCTTTAGGGTTAAATACTCAGTAGCGCAATTGCTGGTCATAGAGTAGCTCTATTTTCAACTTTTTGAGGAACCTCCATGAGTTTTCCAGAGTGGCCAAACCAGCTTACATTACCAACAACAGTGTACGAGGGTTCTCTGTTCTCTACATCCTCGTCAACAACTGTCATTTCCTGACTTGTTAATTTTAGCCATACTGATGGCCGTGAGGTGGTATCTCACTGTGGATTTGATTCGTACTTCCCTGATGTTGATTGAGTGACATCGAGCACTTTTTCATGTCTGTTGGCCATTTGGATGTCTTCTTTTTTTTTTTTTTTAAGATTTTATTTATTTATTTGACAGAGAGAGAGATCACAAGTAGGCAGAGAGAAAGGCAGAGAGAGAGGAAGGCAGAGAGAGAGGAGGAAGCAGGCTCCCCACGGAGCAGAGAGTCCGACACGGGGCTCGATCCCAGGACCCTGAGATCATGACCTGAGCCGAAGGCAGCGGCTTAATCCACTGAGCCACCCAGGCGCCCCTGGATGTCTTCTTTGCAGAAATGTCTGTTCCTGTCTTCTGGCCATTTCTTGATTGGATTATTTGTTCTTTGGGTGTTGAGTTTGATAAGTTCTTTATAGATTTTGGATACTAGCCCTTTGTATGATATGTTATTTGCAAATATCTTCTCCCATTCTGTCTGTTGTCTTTTGGTTTTGTTGACTGTTTTCTTTGCTGTGCAAAAGCTTTTGCTCTTGATGAAGTCCCAATAGTTCATTTTTGCCCTTGCTTCCTTTGCCTTTGGTGCTGTGTCTACGAAGAAGTTGCTGTGGCTGAGGTCAAAGAGGTTGCTTCCTGTGTTCTCCCCAAAGATGTTGATGGATTCCTGTCTCACATTGCAGTCTTTCATCCATTTTGAGTCTATTTCTCTGTGTGGTATAAGGTACAGTTTCATTCTTCTACATGTTGCTCTCCGATTTTCCCAACACCATTTGTTGAAGAGACTGTCTTTTTTCCCCGGACATTCTTCCCTGCTTTGTCTAAGATCAGTTGACCATAGAGTTGAGGGTCCATTTCTGGGATCTCTATTCTGTTCCATTAATCTATGTGTCTGTTTTCATGCCAGCACCATACTGTCTTGATGATGACTGCTTTGTAATAGAGCTAGAAGTCTGGAATTGTGATGCTGCCAACTTTGGTTTTCTTTTTCAACATTCCTCTGGCTATGCAGCATCTTTTCCAGTTCCATTTAAATTTTAAGATTATTTGTTTCACTTCTTGGAAAACAATTGATGGCATTTTGATAGGGATTGCATGAGATGTGTAGATTCCTTTAGGTACCATAGACATTTTCACAATATTTGTCCTTCCAATCCATGAACATGGAACATTTTTCCTTTTCCTTGTGTCTCCTTCAATTTCTTTCATGAGTACTTTATCGTTTGCTGAGTACAGATTCTTTGCCTCTTTGGTTAGGTTTATTTCTAGGTATTTTATAATTTTGGGTGCAGTTGTAAATTGGATCGACTCCTTAATTTCTCTTTCTTCTGTCTTGCTGTTGGTGTATAGAATGCAACTGATTTCTGCACATTGGTTTTATATACTGACAATATACTGAATTCCTATATGAATTCTAGCTGTTTTGGAATGAAGTCTTTTGGGTTTTCCACATAAAGTATCGTGTCATCTGTAAAGAATGAGAGTATGACTTCTTGTTTGCTCATTCAGATGCCTTTTATTTCTTTTTGTTGTCTGATTGCTGAGGCTAGGACTTCTAGTTCTATGTTGAATAGCTATGGTGATAGTGGACAGCCCTGCCATATTCCTGACCTTAGGGGAAAAGCTATTTTTCCCCATTAAGAATGATATTCACTGTGGGTTTTTCACAGATGACTTCTAAGGTATTGAGGTATGTACCTGTATCCCTACACTGTGAAGAATTTTGATCAAGAGAGGGTGCTGTACTGTGTCAAATGCTTTTTCAGCATCTATTGAGAATATCATCTGGTTCATGTTCGTTCCTTTATCAATGTATTGTATCACACTGATTGATTTGTGGATGTTGAACCAACCTTGCAGCCCAGGAATAAATCCCAATTGGTCCTGGTGAATAATCCTTTTTATGTACTGTGAGGTCCTATTGGCTAGTATTTGGTGAGAATTGTTGCATCCATGTTCATCAAGGATGTTGGTCTATAATTCTCCTTTTTGATGGGGTCTTTTTCTGGTTTGGGGATCAAGGTAATGCTGGCCTCATAAAATGAGTTTGGAAGGTTCCTTCCATTTCTTTTATTTTTTGGAACACTTTCAGGAGAATAGGTATTACTTCTTCTTTAAATGTTTGGTAGAATTCCACTGAAAAGCCTTCTGGCCCTGGGCTCTTGTTCGTTGGGAGATTTTTGATGACTGCTTCAATCTCCTTACTGGTTATGAGTCTGTTCAGGTCTTCTGTTTCTTCCTGGTTCAGTTTTGGTAGTTTATATGTCTCTAGGAATGCATCTATTTCTTCCAGATTGTTAAATTTGCTAGCGTATAGCTACTCATAATATGTTCTTATAATTGCTTGTATTTCCTTGGTGCTGGTTGTGATCTCTCTTTTTCATTCATAATTTATTTATTTGGGTCCTTTCTCTTTTCTTTTTGATAAGTCTGGCCAGGGGTTTGTTACTCTTATTAATTCTTTCAAAGAACCAGCTCCTAGTTTCATTGATTTGTTCAACTGTTCTTTTGGTTTCTATATCATTGACTTCTGCTCCGATCTTTATTATTTCTCTTCTTCTGCTGGGTGTAGGCTTTCTTTGCTGTTCCTTCTCCAGTTCCTTTAGGTATGGGGTTAGGTTGTGTATTTGAGACCTTTTTTGTTTCTTGAGATAGGCTCCTATTGTTATGTACTTTCTTCTCAGGATCCCCTGAGATGTCCCAAAGATTTTCAACACTTGTGTTTTCATTTTCATTTGTTTCCAAGAATGTTTTTAATTCTTCTTTAATTTCCTGGTTGACCCATTCATTCTTTTTACTAGGATGCTCTTTGGCCTCCATGTATTTGAGTTCTTTCCAACTTTCCTCTTGTGGTTGAGTTTTTTTTTAAGATTTTATTTATTTATTTGACAGACAAAGATCACAGGTAGGCAGAGAGGCAGCCAGAGAGAGAGGAAGGGAAGCAGGTTTCCTGCTGAGCAGAGAGCCCGATGCGGGGCTTGATCCCAGGACCCTGGGATCATGACCTGAGCCGAAGTCAGAGGCTTTAAGCCACTGAGCCACCCAGGAGCCCCAAGTTTTAATTTCAAAGCACTGTGGTCTGAAAATATGCAGGGAATAATCCTAATCTTTTGGTACCAGTTGAGACCTGATTTGTGACCCAGGATGTGATCTATTCTGGAGAATGTTCCATGTGCACTAGAGAAGAATGGGTATTCTGTTGCTTTGGGATGGAATGTTCTGAATATACCTGTGCTGTCCATCTGTTCCACTGTGTCCTTTAAAACCTTTATTTCCCTTTTGATTAGATGATCTGTCTGGTTCAGTGAGGGGAGTGTTAAAGTCCCCTACTATTATTGTGTTATTGTTTATGTGTTTCTTTGATTTTGTTATTAATTAGTTTATATAATTGCCTGCTCCCATGTGAGGGGCATAGATATTGAAAGTTGTTGAAACTTCTTGTTGGACAGACCCTTTAAGTATGATATAGTGTCCTTCCTCATCTCTTATTATAGTCTTTGGCTTAAAATCTAACTGATCTGATATAAGGATTGTCACACCATCTTTCTTTTGTTGTGCATTAGCATGGTAAATTTTTTTCCACCCCCTCATTTTAAATCTGGAGGTGTCTTTGGGTCTAAAATGAGTTTCTTGCAGAGAGTGTATCGATGGGTCTTTTTTTTTAATCCATTCTGATACCCTGTGTCTTTTGATTCTGGCATTTAGCCCATTTACATTCAGGGTAACTATTGAAAGATATGAATTTAGTGCTATTATATTGCCTGTAAGGTGACTGTTACTGTATATTGTGTCTGTTCCTTTCTGGTCTGTTACTTTTAGGCTCTCGCTTTACTTAGAGAACCCCCTTTTAATATTTCCTGTAGGGCTGGTTTGGGGTTTGCAAATTCTTTTAGTTTTTGTTTGTCCTGGAAGCTTTTTATTGCTCTTTCTGTTTTCAATGACAGCCTAAGTATTCTTGGCTATGTATTTTTCTCATTTAGTGCTCTGAATATATCATGCCAGTCCTTTCTGGCATTCCAGGTCTCTGTGGATAGATCTGCTGTCACTCTAATATTTCTACCATTTTATGTTACATATCTCTTGTCTGGAGCTGCTTTCAGGATTTTCTCTTTGTCACTGAGACTTGTAAGTTGTACTATTAGATGATGGGGTGTGGATGTATTTTTATTGATTTTGAGGGGAGTTCTCTGTGCCTCTTGGACTTTGATGCTTGTTCCCTTCATCAAATTAGGGAAATTCTCTACTATAATTTGATCCAATATACCTTCTGTCCCCCCTCTCTTTTTTCTTCTTCTAGGATCCCAATTATTCTAATATTGTTTTGTCTTATGGTATTACTTATCTCTTGAATTCTCCCCTCGTGGTCTAGTAGTTGTTTGCCCCTGTTTTTCTCAGCTTCCTTATTCTCCGTCATTTGGTCTTCTATATCACTAATTCTCTCTTCTGCCTCATTTATCCTAGCAATAAGAGCCTCCGTTTTTTATTGTACCTCATTAATAGCCTTTTTTATTTCAACTTGGTTAGATTTTAGTTCTTTTGTTTCTCCAGAAAGGGATTTTCTAGTATCTTACAATCTTTTTTTGAGCCCAGCTAACACCTTGATAACCATCATTCTGAACTCTAGTCCTGATGTATTATTAATGTTTGTATTGATTAAGTCCCTAGCCATTGGCACTGCCTCTTGTTCTTTTTTTTTTTTTAGGTGAGGTTTTGTACCTTGTCATTTTATCCAGATAAGAAGAGATGAATGAGAGAAGAAAAAACTAAAAGCATAGGAATGACTACAGAAAGATATACACTAACCAAATCAGAAGAGACCCAAAACTGGGGGGAGAAGAAAGCAGGAATAAAGAAAAAAAATAGAGAGAGATGAAAGAAAAATCTGTACATATACAAAAAATGGTGTTAAATACAATGAAGGGAAAGAATATGACTATAACAATGAAAATTTTAAAAGATTTTTTAAAAGGTATTGATTAGATAAAATAGTTTAAAAAAAACCTTAAAATAAGAAAGAGGAAAACATTTAAAAATGGAATAAGAAAAAAATAAAATTTAAAAAATTTAACTTTGGACGACTAAAGAATCATGGGGGGAGAACCATGAGTTCTATGTACTGTATTCCTGCAGCTCTGAAGTTTTGCAGTTCTCATTGATCAGTGAAGTTGATCATGGCTGGATGTTCTTGTTGATCTTCTGGGGGAGGGGCCTACTGCACTGATTCTCAAATGTCTTTGCCTGAGGCAGAATTGCCCCACCCTTGCCAGGGTCAGGCTAAGTAAACTGCTCAATTTTGTTCTCAGTAGCTTTTGTTCCCTGAATGCTTTCTGTACAGCTTTGGAGGAGGAGAATGAAGATGGCAGCTTCCCAATCTCCAGCTTAGAGGAGCCGAGACCTCAGGAACCCACTCCTCAGTGCACACTCAGAGAAAAGCAGTCCATCATGCCTGTCTCCCTGGTCTCTGGCCACTCTCTATGCTCACCTGGCCTGTGACCAAGCATTTCTATCTCTGGTGCACAGCCCTGTTTGGAGTCTCCAAACCCAGCAGATTCCTGTAGCACATTCCCATGCCACTCCTCCCAGAGGAGGAAGGAGGGGTTCTCCCCAGATCTGCCACTTATGGGGTCCATGCTCAAAGAGCACCTTGGATCGTGGTTTAAGGTAACCCCGAGCTGAGAGCCCACTCCTTGGCTGTCTCTGCAGCCATCTTCCCCACTCTAATATCTGGGAGCTCTGCCCCACTCAGGCACCCCAGTTTCTTTCTGTGACCCTGAGGGCTCTGAGACCACACTGTCCCTGCGAGTACTTCACCCTCTAGCTTAGCCTCTGGAACAAGGTCCCTCAGTGAAGCAAACTTCTAAAAGTTCCAGTTCTGTGTGCCACTGCTCTACCACTTGCCAGGAGCTGGCCCCTGCCCCCATGGTCTCTCTTCCCATATATCATCTTGGATTCACTACTCTACATGTCCTACCTTCCAGAAAATGGTTGATTTTTTAAAGATTTTATTTATTTATTTGACACACAGAAAGAGAGATCACAAGTAGGCAGAGAGGCAGGCAGAAAGAGAGAGGGGGAAGCAGGCTCCCTCCCAAGCAGAAAGCCCCATGCAGGACTGGATACCAGGACCCTGAGATCATGACCTGAGCCAAAGATAGATGCTTAAGCCACTGAGCCACCCAGGTGCCCCTGCCCCTTCATTTTTTTTCCCCTTCATTTTTAAAAGACATTTTTACTGAGTATAATATTCTTGCTTGACAGGGGTTTTTTTTTCCCTCTACTTTGAAGATGCCATGCCACTGCTCCCAAGCTTCAATTGTTTCTGATGAGATGTCATCTAATTATCTGTACATAATGTCATTTTTCTCTTGCTAATTTCAAGATTTTCATTTTGTCTTAGTCTTTCAACATTTTGACTATGATAGGTCTGTTTGTGGCTCTCCTTGAATTTATTCTTGGATTTCAATGAGCACCTTGCATGTGTAGATTAACATTTTTCATCAATTTGGAAAATTTTCAGTATTTCTTTAAATACTTTTCTGCTCATTTCTCTCTCTCCTCTCTTTCTAATATTCCTGCTATGTATGTGTTGTTATACATAATGATGTCCCATATTTATCTGAATCCCTGTCCCCATTTTTCATTTTCTTCCCTTCTGTTCAGATTGCCTAATCTTTATTAACCTATTTTCAAGTTGATTAATTTCTTTTTACCATGTCAAATCTATTTATGAGCCCTTGTAGTCACTTTTTTTTTCATTTTGTTTATCGTACTTTTCAACTCCAGAAATTCTATTTGGTTCTTCATTAAAATTTCTTTCATTTTATTAATTATTTAATGAGATATTGCTATTACACCTTATTTTCTTTAAGCAAGTTTCCATTACTTATTTGAACATATTTATGATAGCTACTTTGAAGTTTTTGTCTGCTAAGTTAGTATCTGGGTCACCATAAAGTCAGTTTCTATTGTATTTTTTCTCTATATGGGTCATACTTTCTTGTTTCTTTTTGTATGTCTCATTTTTTGTTGCTGAAATGGACATTTTAGATAATACACTGAAACAATTCTGGATACAGTTTCTCTCTCTCCTTTTTAGGATTTTATTGGTTGATTGCTTGCTTATTTATTTTGTGACTTAGCTGGACTATCTAGGTGAAGTCCATTTCCCCATTGATGTAGAGCTTCTGTTTCTCCCCAGAGGATACAACCTTAGGCATGCATGCATTATTCCTGACCACCATGAATGACTATGGTTTTAGCTTCTCTCTTCTTGTCTCTTTCCTGAAGTACTTGTTAAACTTCTGACTGGTATGCTTCTATTAGTATTATACCTAGCTCTTAGTCTCTATTAATTGCTACCTGATTGCTCTATTGCTTTTAACAATGCTCTGCAGCATAAATTGCTCCATAATATGGTCCAATCCAGTTGGGTTCTTTGACAGAGACACTGTATTACCAGTCTTTTATGTTTACTCAGATCTAACCTTAAGAAGAACCTCTGAATTATAAATCAGGAGCTGGAGCATAGGGTGGGAATGGGGGGTGGAAAACCCACTATTCACTAGATGTCCCACCTAGGTCCTCTCTTTGGAACAGGTGATATGTGTGAATGCACACATACATGTACAGGAGGCACTGGTGCTGCTCCCAGCTGCTAACACTAATTAGTATGGATCTTCTGCATCTCAGATGTGTGAAGGATAGAATACACAAGTTTATTGGTTCCTGATTCTACCTTAAGTAGGCCTTCTATCCCCAGAAATCTTGGCAAGATAAGAGCTACCACTAGACTGCCAAATGTTTTGGAGTCCCTCTCTTATAACACAACACAGTACATAGTTAGGGGACTATTTTCTTGACCATCTGCCCTGTCTGGTTCTCCTTAAATAGTGGGAGTTGGGGTGGGAAGCAGGCACCTCCTGGTTACTGCCACCTACTCTATATAGACCTTCTACATAACAGAGCTGTCAAAATGGGACCGATGATGTCTGAAAAGCATACAAAATAGTTTTCCCATCCCAGGGGTCTTAGGAAATGAGATTTGCCACTTGATAGTTGAGCCTGATGAAATAGTTCTTCTGCGTGGCAGAGCTATCAGGGATGGCTGCAGTCTCTGGTTCAAACAACATGGCCTTCTTCATGGTTTTTACTGAGTTTCTATACATTTTAAAAATAAATGTATCTCAACTTTTTGTAAGCCTGTTAACCAACTTCCAGAGGTTTTGCTAATTTTGATCAGCTTTCTACATGTATTCCCAGGGGAGAGGTTTCCTTGAACTCTTTACTTGCCATTCTGGGAATTGGAACATCCTTTCTCTTTTTATAGCCACTGTTGTAGAATGAGTTGTTTACACTTAGTCTCTTTACTTCCTCAATTTATTCCTTTCTCAACCAATTGAAGATTGGCTCCTGTTCCCACTATTCTCATGTGGTAAACCTCCTAATGACCTCTAACCTGTCAAATCGATGGACACTTTTCAGTTCTAATTTTGCCAGAAACTCTTCACAGAATTTGACACTGTGAACCAATCCCCTGTTGTGGTTCTCATTCATCTTGTTTTCGGTGATACCATTCTCTCCTGAGTGTTCTCCCACTTCTCTTTCTCTTTTTAAAAGATTTTATTTATTTATTTATTTGAGAGAGAGAAAGAGAGCAGAAGCAGAGGGTGGGGGTGGAGAGGGAGAAGTAGTCTCCCCACCAAGCAGGGAGTCTAATACGGGACTCCACCTCAGGACCCTGGGATCATGACTTGAACTGAAGCAGATGCTTAACCAACTGAGCCACCCAGGCATCCCTCCCACTTCTTAAACTATGCTTTGATATTCTGTCTTTTAGACTCTTCTTTGACTATCTGCCTCCGAAATGTTGGATTTTCCCGGACTTCCCTCCTTGTCACTTCTTCCTATATGAACTCTCCCTACGTAACCAAATTCACCCTCTTTGTTTAAGTACTACCAATATTCAAGTGTCTCCCCAAATCACATCTCTATAACCTTGCCTGGAACTTGATACTTGTGTATCCAAAAGCCTGCTGAATATCTTCACTGCTATTTCTTGGCCTTTTCAAATTCAACAACTACAAATCAGGCCTTATCATCTACCTCTGCTCAAACCTGTTCCTTCTTCTGTATTCTCATTGTCAATGGATTGTGACAATTTCTACCTAGTACCCCAAAAGAGAAGACTGTAAATCATCCTTAATTGTTCTTCTTTATTCCCCTTCCAAATCTATCAGGTCATGAAGACCTGTTGATTTTATTCCCCAAATGTCTCTCAAATTCATCCTTTTGTCTCTAGTCTTACTGCTCATGCCTTAAGGCACCAACCATCATGTCTGGCATTGACCCAATTGTCTTTGTGTTCTAGTCTGGCCCCATCACCTCCCTAACTTTATACAGCAGCCAGAATGATGTATTTATAACACAAAAATGATGTTATCATTACCCTAGTAAAAGTCTTGTGACAGTTCCTTATCATGAACAGGATAATATTCAAATTCTTTATGTCTTATAAAGCCCTTCCTGACGTGGTTCCTGATCACTTTTCTGGTTGCATCTAACCAATTTCTGCCCTCCTCTATCCCTTCCCTCAGGTATCCAAGGCTACCCAACATTCTTTTAATAAACATATTGCCTGTTTTAGATTAAGTTTCTGTTGCTTGCAATAACAATCCCAACCAATTCATGAGCTGTTTGTGTTACTCAGCAAATGAACCAACTTTTGATGTTTCATCATCTTTTCAGAAACTCTTCAAGAAGTTAGAGTATCCCACTTACATATCTTGACTACCTGACAATATCTACAAATTCTTCAAGATTCATTTCCAATACCAGCTCCGATCTGAGGCCATTTTTGGCACTCCTATACTAAATTAAGCATTTGTTCCTTCACTAGATTTGTGGGTTTCCAAGTGTATTTTTCATGTCTGTATCCATGAAGGTTAGCACAGTGCCTGATATATAACAGATGTTCTGTAAATGTTCTATACATGAATGTTAGCTACCATTTACTGAGTTTCTATTATGTTCAGGGTGCTCTACTATTGCTTTTTTTGCATCTGTTACTGCAACCCTGTCCACAATCCTACACAACTTGCATTAAAATTATCCCTATTTTGTACAAGGAAACTGATGTGCATAATAGCAACGTCTCTTCCCTAGGGACATATGGTTAGTCAGTGGTAGAATCTGAATTAAAACTCAGTTCCTCAGGACTCTGAATCCTGTACTTTATAAACTTCTGGAATGAACCTGAGGTTAGGGGTATAATGAACAGCATAAACAAAAGTACAGAACTAAGAAGACAATACATACAGGGAAACAGTAAAGAGTTTAGCTGGTTTTTGGATTTGCAAAACTGGCATAGAAGGAAGACATCTGAATGCAGATGGCCTGAAATGCATAGACTTTATTCAACAGACATATATAGGATTGACATGAAGAATTATCTTTTTGAGAATATTAATCAAGTGTCATTGTTCAAGATGGATTTGAGGGCAAGAGACTGAAGGACAGGAATCAAATCAGAGCCCTTGACGCTGTTCAGCAAACTTATTCCTCAGCAATTCCCTCTTCCCTTCCTCTCAGCAGGTCCCAAACTTTTAAACAATTTTCTTCAGACCTTTACCCACCTGCATTTCTTGCTTCCAGCAACTGGCCTTTATTGAAAGAAAGGTAAAGGACTTATGTAAGAATGCCTTCCATTCTTTTTTTTTAAGATTTTATTTATTTATTTGGTAGAGATCACAAGTAGGCAGAGAGGCAGGCAGAGAGAGAGGAGGAAGCAGGCTCCCTGCTGAGCAGAGAGCCCGATGCAGGGCTCGATCCCAAGACCCTGGGATCATGACCTGAGCCGAAGGCAGAGGCTTACCCCACTGAGCCACCCAGGCGCCCCAGAATGCCTTCCATTCTTATTCCCTACTGCTAAATTTATATCTAGCTGGCCCCCAACATATCCTTCTTAGTATTAATAGCTACCATTTTGAGCACTTACTGTCTTATGTAGTCCTTACAACTACAGTGTGAGAAAAATTTGGTTATTCTCAATTTGTAACAGAAAATTGAGGCTTGCAGTGGTTAAGTCCCTGTCAAGTTCACTCAGATAACAAGTGGCAGATTTGGGATTTGAACCTAGGGTTATTTGGTTCCAAAATCACCTTATAACTACTACAGTCTGAGAGTGAGTGGTATCTGCACCACTACCCTGAAAGGGTTCCATTTCAACTCTCTCCTCCCACCTCTTTTGGGCCCTTCTCCAGCAACTATTCCAGCCTTTCTTTTACAAAGTCTACCTCTCTACTTTCATGGACTTTTCCCTCTCAGTGAATATATACCCTAAAGTATGATCTACTAAAAAATAACATTGAACCAACAGAAGGTCAATTTCACCCAAAGTTTTTTTTCCCTGTAAACATCATCCCAGTTCATACCTTTTATTCTGCATGTCTGTAAATATTTTTCTATCCTGTCTCTACTTTCTCAGTTCCCACACTGAAATATGATTTTGTCTCTACCACAGCATGATATCACTTTTGCTAAAGCCATCAAATTGAAATATCTTATCTCAAAATTTGTATTACCTACTCTCTTTGTTTCCAGTCTTCTCCTTGTTGCTCATCCACTGTGTTTTCTTATCCTCAGCTTCCATACCACTACTTTACTTCAAACTGCCATCATTCCTTGTCTGGATTAATCTTTTTTCCCCACTCTTACTATCTCAAGCCTATTCTCCACACTGGCTGTAAGAATGACCTTTCTAAAATGTAAATTTAACCGTGTTGTTGTTCTGCTTAGAATCCTTTAATTCAAATACAGAACTACAGGGCACCTAGGTGGCTCAGTCATTAAGCATCTGCCTTTACCTCAGGTCATAATCCCAAGGACCTGGGATTGAGCCCTGCATGGAGATCTGCATTGAGCCCCATATCAAGCCCCACAGTGAGCCCCGCATTGGGGTCCCTGTTCCACAGGAAGCCTGTTCTCCCTGCATATGTTCCCTCTTTCACTGTGTCTCTGTCAAAAAATAAGTAAAATCTTACAAATAAAAAAATACAGAACTACATAGTATGTTATACATGCTTTTTAGAATTATGGCCCTTATTTAGACTCTCAGCCTCATCTTCACTCTCTCGTGTTCCATCCATATTGAATGCCTTGCTTTCTCATACCTTCATGCCTTTATATGTGTTTTCCCACTTTTTCATACATTTCTTCTCTTTGGTCACTGGTTGAACTTCTCTTCCTTCAAGATTCAGTTCAGATATAATTTCCTTTGTTCTACCATTCCTGACTTACTGCCCTGCAATCTCTTCACTCTTGTCTCTTCCATATTTCCCAATTCCCCAGTTTGTTGTTCTACCCTCTATTTCAACACAGTACCTCTATTAGCACTAATAGATTCCAATAACAATCATAATATATCCCAACAAGATAATGAATTCCTCAAAGACAGAAACCGGGTCATAAATATTTTTGTATCTTCAGTGCCTGACACATAGTGTGTGCTCAATGAATATTTGTTGAATTTAAAGGATGAATTAATGAGGCTGTCAACCTTGCCCCTATGTAAAATAAGAGATCCAACCTATGGTAACAAACATAGGAATATAAATAGAAGAGACAATAGGCCTTGGCTGGGTAAGATGAACACAGCAGAAAAGATAATTGGGGATGTTCTTATCAATGACAGAAAATGGAAAGTTAATTGAATTGAAACAAAAATGCTGAACTAAGACTGGTTATTTTTATGTAAACATGAGACATCCAGGTAGCAATTTACAACCATTGGAAACTGAGGTGCAAAGTTTAGGGATAAAGCTGAAATTTCTAAGGTAGAATGGGGAAGTGGCCTTTTCTTATAGAAAACAGATACCACAACAGGATTTAGTTTGACTGAAATTTATCTACATCACTTTCTTATCTCCCACGGTTTTGGGAATGACATTTATTAACAAATTCTTATTTATAAGCCAGGACTAGATTACTGTGGTTGCATGTGTGTGAGTGAATGAGTGATGAGGACAGACATTCAGGCTCTCTTTCAGTCACCCATTTATTCAACAAAAATTCAGCAAGCATCTACTCCCTGTCAGACCTTGTGCTAGGTGCTGGTCTGAACAAGAAAGATTAAGTCCCTACCTTTGTGTGATACATGAGATTGTTAACAACAACAACAACAACAACAACAACAAATCAAACATAAAACAAATAACCACTTGAATGTATATAAAAGAAATATAAATCAAAAATTACTGAAACCACGATGACATAAAGGAGAGAATAATTGGGGAAATTCCTCAAGAATTCTTTGAGGATGGGATGCCTGGGAGGCTCAGTCAGTTAAACTTTTATCTTTGGCTCAGGTCATGATGCTGGGATCCTATAATCAAGTTCCACATTGGGCTCCTTGCTCACTGGGGAGCCTGCTTCTCCCTCTGCCTGCCACTCTCCCTGCTTGTGCACAATTCTCTCTCTTTTTCTCTCTCTGACAAATAAAATCTTTTTCTAAAGGATTCTTTGAGTAAGTGATGTTAAACTAAAATCATGATTTTCATCAATCTTCTTAATGATCAGTTACTTAGAAATGGGCCAAAAACCTAAAATTAGGAGTCATTCAATATTGGGAAACTCAGCTGCATTTCCAATCAATCCCCTTAACCTGACTCCCATATAT
Organism: Meles meles; assembly: GCF_922984935.1. NCBI lineage: Eukaryota > Metazoa > Chordata > Mammalia > Carnivora > Mustelidae > Meles > Meles meles. The sequence goes on along the minus strand of NC_060087.1, from coordinate 44,333,395 downwards.
ATACACATAACCACCACCACCACCACCACCCCCATTCTCCCAAATCCACCCAGTTATGGCTGCAAAGGGACAAAGAATACTGGGATCAGAAGATGGGAAGGGCTCTGTGGCAGTTAATCTCCAAATGAACCATACTTGCCAGTGTTCATACCATTGTATGGTCCCCTCCTGACTTTGGGCTGGCCCTGTGAATCATTTTCACTAATAGCAAGTAGCAGAAATGATGCTTTGTGACTTTGAATCTTAAGGATCTAAAATTTCTGTTTTCACCACTTAGCACACTCCTTGCTGAACCCAGCTGCCTTGCTGTGAGGAAACCCAAGTAGCCATGTGAAGAGGTTTGCGTGAAGGAAAACCAAGCCTTAGGCCAAAAGTCTGAAAACTATTAGCCAGAAGCCAGCACCAATCAACCACCATGTGGATGAGATGAAAATTTTGGACCTTCCAGCCATCCCAGCACCTCATCTAATAGTACATGAAGAAGAACTGCCAAGTCAGCACACAGAATCATGAAAAACATTGTTGTTCTGAACAACTAAGTTTTGCAGCAATAACTGAAATAAGTCCTTACACCCATGAAAGACCAAAAGTAGGAAAATGTGTTAAGCCAAAACTTCATAGAATCTTCTTTGTGCTTTTTGGGTTGTGTTTATTTGTATTTACCAAACTTTTTTCTTTCACAATGATCAGTAATTGCCTTTATAATGAGAAAAAATAAATATTTAAGGAATTTTTTTTATATTTTATTTATTTGACAGAGAGAAATCACAACTAGGCAGAGAGGCAGGCAGAGAGAGAGGAGGAAGCAGGCTCCCTGCAGAGCAGAGAGCCCAATGTTGTGCTCGATCCCAGGACCCTGGGATCATGACCTGAACGAAGGCAGAGGCTTTAACCCACTGAGCCACCCAGGCGCCCCTTAAGGAATTTTAAAGTAGGATCATTCCTGGGGGATTTGGGTATAGTGTTGGACAGAGTCTGCACCAATGAGGACTGCATTTTTTTTTTACCTAATCAATGTCATACTGGTAAAATATCTTGCTGGCTCATATGAGTCCTGGCAATTGTTTGAAGTTGAGTAAAATTTACCCTCCAATTATCTGGAGATTTGGAATGGAATAGAATAAAGAAGGAAAATAAATTCAGTGATCTAGAAAAAAATGACATGTGGCTTAAAAGGCTGGAAGGTTTGGGGTCATGAGCAGAGAGCTATACATTTCTAGCAACAGTTAAAACCTTCCCATTAGGAGAAAAATCTAACACAGACCTAAAAGTATCTTAACAGGACTTTTGTCCCCCTGAATTTTTCTTCTTTTTACTTTCTTTGGTGAGAAATACATGGGTACTGCAGGTAATTTCCAATTTCCCAAATAAGCAGAACAAAATGATAGCTGCCAAACTGATATTCTCTATCAGACAAGAACCTCTTCTCCTGGTAAGAAGGCATTCTAGTTGGCACACAGCTTTATGGCAGCAAAAGGATGAAGAGTAACTGGACACAAAACTGCATTTTCATGTCACTTGCCATGTGAAATTGCTATTTCAGCCTTATTAAAAAAAAAAGCTTTCTTAAGGTTTATCCTTTTGTCAAAAGAGAGGTGAATTTAAAAATTTTCCTCTCTGTTATTCCATTCAATTAGCAAGTGACAGTCCATTTCCATCCAATCTGTTGATTAAATGTGCACCAACTTATTCAGATTCAGTCAACCAGCAACTTTGGTGACAGACTTCTCTTAAGTGTATAGAAATATAACATAAGCAGATATTCACAACTTGATTATAAATAGTCTGCTTAAATAATATGCAAATGCTATTTATTGCTCATTTCCAAATTAGAAGTAAACTAAATCAAATCCAAGTTCAACATTCAAAGTAAGACCACGGTTATTATGAAATAGCAGAATAAGAGAAAAAAATGCTTTAACAATTTTAAGAAAAATCATCCCAAATTTGTGTTTTTGAGAATAGCTTTGCTAAATGCTTCCTGTTAAAAGAAACAGCCAAAGAAATGTACAAAATGTACATTACATTGGTAAGTTCACATTTCATACCTTGATGGTGTGGGTGTTGGACTATGTGAAAGTTGATGGTGCAAGAAAATGGACCCTGACAACAAAAATTGCAGTACTTATTATTCAATCCACTATGGTTTGAAAATAGTCTTCCTTTTATATTGTACTAGAATTACAAAAATGAAATTAAAATTTTCTGGTTCAGGCAAACACCTGCATGTGAAGACTGAGGTCTGTGGGAAAAAGGAACCTTGCAAATGTTGAAAAAGAAAAACAAAACGGGGGCATCACTTTGCCTGATTTCAAGCTTTACTACAAAGCTGTGATCACCAAGACAGCATGGTACTGGCATAGAAACAGATACATAGACCAGTAGAGCAGAGTAGAGAGCCCAGATATGGACCCTCAACTCTCTGGTCAAATAATCTTTGACAAAGCAGGAAAAAATATACAGTGGAAAAAGACAGTCTCTTCAATAAATGGTTCTGGGAAAATTGGACAGCTATGTGTAGAAGAATGAAATGTGACCATTCTCTTATACCATACACAAAGATAAACTCGAAATGAATAAAAGACCTCAATGTGAGGCAGGAATCCATCAGAATCCTAGAGGAGAACATAGGTAGTAACCTCTTTGACATCGGCCACAGCAACTTCTTTCAAGATATGTCTCCAAAGGCAAAGGAAACAAAAGCGGAAAATGAATTTTTCAGACTTCATCAAGATCAAAAGCTTTTGCACAACAAAGGAAACAGTTAACAAAACAAAGAGGCAACCCACGGAATGGGAGAAGATATTTGCAAATAACACTACAGACAAAGGGCTGGTATCCAGGATCTATAATGAACTCCTCAAACTCAACAAACACAAAACAGATAATCATGTCAAAAAATGGGCAGAAGAAATGAACAGACACTTCTCCAATGATGACATACAAATGGCTAACAGACACATGAAAAAATGTTCATCATCACTAGTCATCAGGGAGATTCAAATCAAAACCACGTTGAGATACCTATTAGAAAGGCCAACATTAACAAGAGAGTAAACAACGTGTGTTGAAGAGAATGTGGAGAAAGGGGAACCCTCTTACACTGTTGGTGGGAATGCAAGTTGGTGCAGCCACTTTGGAAAACAGTGGAGATTCCTTAAGAAATTAAAAATAGAGCTTCTCTATGACCCTAAAGTTGCACTACAGGATATTTACCCCAAAGATACAGATGCAGTGAAAAGAAGGGCCATCTGTACCCCAATGTTCATAGCAGCAATGGCCACAGTCGCCAAACTGTGGAAAGAACCAAGATGCCCTTCAACGGATGAATGGATAAGGAAGATGTGGTCCATATATACAATGGAGTATTATGCCTCCCTCAAAAAGGATGAATACCCAACTTTTATATCAACATGGATGGGACTGGAAGATATTATGCTGAGTGAAATAAATCAAGCAGAGAGAGTCAATTATCATATGGTTTCGCTTATTTGTGAAGCATAAGTAATAACACGGAGGATATGGGGAGATGGAGAGGAGAAGGGAGTGGGAGGAAATTGGAGAGGAAGATGAACCATGAGATACTGTGGACTCTGAAAATCAATCTGAGGGTTTTGGAGGGGCGGGGGGGGGAGGTTGGGTGATCCTGGTGGTGGGTGTTATGGAGGGCACGTACTGCATGAAGCACTGGTTGTGGTGCATAAACGATGAATTCTGGAATACTGAAAAGAGATTAAGAAAAGAAATTTTTTAAAAGGAAAAGAAAAAAAAACAAAAAAATGATGTGAATAAATATCCAAAGTCATTGGGGAGGGGACGCGAACCATAAGAGACTATGGACTCTGAAAAACAACCTGAGGGTTTTGAAGGGTCAGGGGTGGGAGGTTGGGGGAACAGGTGGTGGGTAATAGGGAGGGCACGTTTTGCATGGAGCACTGGGTGTTGTGCAAAAACAATGAATACTGTTATGCTGAAAAAAAATAAAATGGGAAAAAAATATCCAAAGTCATAGTAATGATGAAAATAATTGACTTTATATAACTATTTTTAAAAAAATAATAAATGGATATAGTACAAAAAAAAGGAACCTTACCTCAGTCACACCTAGAAGGACTAGTAAGGAGGTGACTGAGAGATGAGGACTGTTGGAAAAAATGTGAGTTCTGAAATTAATGATGAAAGCTTTAAAACATGACCAGTTCAGGTATTGTTACTTCAGGGGTTGAGTGTATAGAGAAGGGTCTTTGTTCTAGGTGACTCTGTAGACAGCATCTGAGGAACTTATAATTGTACAGAAATGGCCATATTTATTGAGTACCAGAAGAGCTGTAAGGAAAAGGTCTGGTTTAAAATGAAAAGTAACATTCATTCATTGATTTATTCAAAGAATAAATGAGGCAAGGTGGGATTGGGAGGGAAACAAACCATAAGTGACTCTTAATCACCCAAAACAAACTGGGGGTTGGTGGGGGGAGGTGGGGTTGGGAGAGGGGGAGGGGGTTTATGGACATTGGGGAGGGTATGTGCTATGGTGAGCGCTGTGAAGTGTGTAAACCTGGCGATTCACAGTCCTGTACTCCTGGGGATAAAAATACATTATATGTTTATAAAAAATAAGAAATAAAAAAATAATTACTCAGAAAAAAAAAGAAAAACACATTTATAGGGTTCCTATTCCATCCCATGTCCTGTTATAGATTTTGGGGATATAGCAGTGAACAGAACAAAGTCTCTGCTCTCACAGAACCTACAGTTTAGTAGCTAAATTGAAAATATCAATAAACAAAAATTTTAAATGGTTCTAAAAGCAGGATCCATATGTGAGTAATGTCTGTAATTTCACTTGGACAAGTTGTGTCTGATTCCTGAACAGCTTATTTATTTTCCCTTATGGGCATTTCTATATCAACATCAGGAGTCACTCCCAATATTCTTCCCTCTCTGCTTTAGCTCCTAATTTCCCATCCTTCATCTTTCTAATGCTGATTTTGGGGGATCAGTATGCATTAAGAAAGGAATGCTGACTCCACCTTTAAGTTCTTTAAGTTCTAGCCTCAAAGGAATGGTCCTGAATGTCCCAATCTATTAGCAGAAGATCATACCACATAAGAGAAGCCAGTGAGTATGAAGACAGGCCAGAAAGTGGGGACTTGAATTCTGACTCTCGTTGGTTACTTACTCCTAAAAGGCACTTTGCTATAGGACTATAAATCTAAGAGTACCTGATACTGTGCAATAGTAGTCAGAAGAAGATAAACATAGAGAAGGACCATGAATATATAGAATGAATTGGAAATAAAATGTAAATAATTATACTTTCTAGGTTAAAAAATTATAACCTTCTGAATTAAACTGCATACATTTGCTACCCTTTTGAGCCAAGAAAAAATTCACACTGAAAGATAAAGCAACCCTAAACATAGCTGATACACAAAAGTGTAATGTTAAAACACATCTGCACCAAGATAACTTTTAAACAAGTTTTGAAGTGAAATTAAACATAATAAAGAAGTAGCATCATCAGGCTCTAATGTCCTTAAAAGTTTTCAGGAGCTTGCTTAAAATTTCCACAAAACTCTCAATCTACCTCTTCATCCTTCCCTAATTAAATCTGATTTTCTTCAAGCACTAACATTCTAAATCCAAAAAAATAATTTCTTACTCAATTTTATTGTTTTCTCCTTTACTCATTTAAAAATATAATTTATTTTCTTTTTTATTAGAAATCTCTCCAACTTCAGCTACATTGTAAACTGAATTAGTTTGATGGACTATCTTTGGAACCTAACAACCATTTATAAAATATTTCCTTCCTCTCTTTTTGCACAGATATATTTATTACAATGTAATTCATGAAATATTTTAGCTTATTCGTCCTCATAATGGGTTTTGAATTTCAGGACTTTTAGTCTTGTGCACCCAGCTTTATTGAAGTATAATTGAAAAATTTTAAGATATTTAATGTATATAACATGATGATTTCACACCCATTTACGTTGTAAAAGGAGTCCCCCATCTATCATCTACATATTTACTTATTTTTAATGAGAACACTTAAGTTTTACTCTCTTAGTGAATTTCAATTATATAATACAGTGTTGTCAACTATAGTCACCATGTTGCATTTTAGATCCTTATATTTTATTCACCTTATAAATGAAGTTTGTACCCATTTACCAACCTCTACCTATATCCTACAAGCTACCTACCCACTATCCCTGGCAACCACCATTCTGTTTTTATGAGTTCAATCATTTTTTTAGATTCCACATATAGGCAATACCATATATTGTTTGTCTTTCTCTATCTGGCTTATGCAAAATGTCTCAAAGATCTATATATATTGTAACAAATGGGAGGATTTTCTTCTTCTTTGAGGCTGAACAATATTCTTATAGTTATCACATTATCTTCATATGTTCATCCTTTGACAAACATTATTTTGTTTTCATACATTGGCTATTGTAAATAATGCTGCTGTGAACATGGGAGTACAAATAATCTCTTCAAGATACTGATTTTGGGGGCACCTGGGTGGCTCAGTGGGTTAAAGCCTCTGCCTTCGGCTCAGGTCATGATCCCAGGGTCCTGGGTTCAAGCCCCACATCAGGCTCTCTGCTTGGCAGGGAGCCTGCTTCCTCCTCTCTCTCTACCTGCCTCTCTGCCTACTTGTGATATCTGTCTGTCAAATAAATAAATAAATAAAATCTTATTTTAAAAAAGATACTGATTTTGTTTATAAAATTTTTTCTATGGAAAATTAATTCTGTAATCCAGACAACTGACATACAAATGAACATTGCAATGGCCTGTTTGTGATTGATAAGTGTCAGTAAAGTGTTGCAGACAATAAATGTTATTAAAATTCAGATGGAAAGAGCCCTCTGTGTTAAAAATTCTGGGATTGGTTTTACAAGTGAGTCAAGAAAGCATCCTAAACAGGTGAAACAGTAGGATCTGGGGCATTGAAGCAGGAATTGTCTAGGGCATATTTGACAGTTATTGCTGGAGTGAATAGCTTGAACAGAAAACTGTTGAATTGATCCAGATTATAGGGATGGGTGAGGGTTTTTTACAGGGAATAATAAAAGTATACAGAATTCATATGAGCTCCTATGTTAGTACTATTTGCCAACTTGAACACAGAACAATGCAGAGCTCTGCATATGTGTGTATGGAAATTGTCACCATCCCCTCCAAGTTATGGTCTATCCCTTTACTGTATTCTTACTCTCAGTGAATGACACCACATGCACCCATCCACATGAAGTAAAACCCTGGGAAAATTTCCTTGACACACACTACCTCTTCATTCCCACATGTAAGTCATCATCAAATCCTGTAAGCACTACCCCACAAACAAACAAACACTACCCCACAGACATATCCAGAATTCACCCACTTCTCTCCTGCCATACTAGCTTCCTCTACTACCTCCATAGTCCAAGCCATCAACACCTCTCACCTGAACTACCTCAATATCCTCCTGCATCTATATTTGCCACCCTCAATCAATCTACTCCACACTGTAGTCAGTGACCTTTATAGAAAACCAATCTGACTGTGTTACACATTTTAAACTCTTTGGTGGTTTCTCATTGCTTTTAGAAAACAGAACTTCTTCACAAGGTCTTTTACAGTTTGTTCCCCACTATATCTCCAATCATACCTCAAAGCATGAACCCCCACTTTCTACAGTCAGCCATACTAGCCTTCTTTCAGCCTTTTTTCTTTCCCAAGTCTCTACTGCCTTGGGGATTTTGAACACAATGTTCCCTCAGTCTGAAGTGTTTTTTTCATTTTCTTCATTCTTCAACTACTTGACTACTATTCATTCTTCAGATCTCTACTACATAGCAATTCCCCTGAGAAGCTTTACTTGATCTGCCAGTCTAAATTAGACCTTCATATTATTCTCTCACAGCATGTGAAAATTTTCCTTCCCAGAACTTTTCAAAGTTGGACCTTCAGATTTGCCTCTGTGGTTATTTAACTAATGTCTATTTCCTTTATTAGACTGTAAGCTCTAGGGGGCAGGAACTATATTTGTTTTGCTTTCCATTGTATCCCTGATGCTTAGCAAAGTGAAAGACACGCAGTGGGTGCTCAAAAGAAATTTCAATCCAAACTCCTTGCTCCCTTGCACTTCAACCATACTAGCCTCCTTACTATTCCCCTAATCTTCTCCTTGAATACTCCTGTGCAAGAGCTTTGGTACTTGCTGTTACTCTGCCTGGAAAAGTCTTCCTCCAAATTACTCTCTCACATAATTCAGGTCTCCGCTCAAATGTCTTCTCTGAGCAAATACCTGTGGTGTGCATTCTTGCACAAAATGCTGCTATACAGTGATGGTGAGGATAATTAATACAGACCCAGTGAAATATAATTCTTACAAAAGCAAAGATTGATCTGTTTTTTTTTTCATTGCTATATCCCCAATGCCTAGAGCAGCTCCTGAAATAGTTGGTACTCAACAAATATTTGTTGAAAAAAATAGATTATTCCAAGCACCTAACCAAGGCAGTCTATATCATGTAAAAGAAATTTGAAAGACCATTGAGAAAGGAAGATCGCTGGAGCATTAGTGGGAAGCTACCTGAAACAACTTGTGTGAGAAGTTGACAGGTTTACCAGTTTGGGGAAATTTTCTTCAACTTATATTTTCGTTGTTGTTGTTGTTCTTTTTTTAAAATTTCTTTTCTGTGTTCCAGATTTCATTGTTTATGCACCACAACCAGTGCTCCGTGCAATACTTGCCCTCCATAACACCCATCACCAGGCACACCCAACGTCCCACCCCTCGCCACTCCAAAACCCTCAGATTGTTTTTCAGAGTCCACAGTCTCCCATGGTTCATCTCCCCCTCCGATTTCCCCCAACTCCCTTCTCCTCTCTATCTCCCCATGTCCTCCATGTTATTTCTTATGCTCCACAAATAAGCAAAACCATATGATAATTGACTCTCTCTGCTTTACTTATTTCACTCAGCATAATCTCTCTTTTTTTTAAAGATTTTATTTATTTATTTGACAGAGAGAGAGGTCACAAGTAGGCAGAGAGGCAGGCAGAGAGAGAGGAGGAAGCAGGCTCCCTGCAGAGCAGAGAGCCCGATGCGGGGCTCGATCCCAGGACCCTGAGATCATGACCTGAGCCGAAGGCAGTGGCTTAATCCACTGAGCCACCCAGGCGCCCCATAATCTCTTATATTCTATTAAAGGGGAGTACATATTGAGATCTCTCATAGAATCTCTCAAGTTTGAGTATGAAGGAATTCTCAGTTTATATTCTCTTTCTCCCACAATTATCTAACATTAACTTGAAAGTTCTCAAGGGAATTACCCTGTTCTTCCCAACTCCTATAGATTGTAAACTCCTTGAGGCAAGGGACTATATTTCCTCTTGTCTCCAGGAGAGACTCAGTGGTTGCTAAAATACATTGAGTAGGTCCTATTTGGGGAAATGCTTTTAAAGATTCCTTTTTGTTTCTGCTTAGACCAGTGCTCCCCCGTCCTTTTTCTCCCCTTTTCTCAGAAATACTGGAAGTCCTGGGAAGAGAGGAATGAAGCCATGATGATTGTTACAGATATAATCTCTCAGTGTTCTCAAATGAGTAAGAATGCTGCTTTTTTCCTATATGAGCAAATTAGTATATTAGCAAAACAGAACAGAAATGTATTTCTTAACATAGCTAAAAGAACTATACCTTCTACTCAAGGGATCCAAATGATGATGGACTTTATAAATAAAACATTTGCTGGAAACAAATGATATAACCAATTCACAACTTTGTAGCAAGTCTTTTAACTCTCATCACTGAGAAAGGGGTCCGTATGACTTACCTAATCAGGGTCAAAGAGCCCTGAGTATGGCTCAAACATCAGAGACCAAATACAAAGTGGCCAAAAGAAACTTATCAGCTTTCCTGAGGTTACTAGTTAACAAACACAAGATTTTATTTATTTGCTCTTCCATGGGTTGTGTGTCTTTTCAAGTTTCTTAAAGAGATTATAACAGAATAATAACTATGGAATGCAAATAGCCAGACTTTGAGGTTCTTGGATGAATATAAACTTCAAACCATCCCAAACTATTCTTCTTCCCCATTATTCTAACAATAAGAGGAAAGGCAATGGATATCTTTTCCTTTATTCTTATAAAGATAAGACATATCTGAGCATTGGCAGGCTGTCTTTATAGAGCTGACATGACAAGCGGTTACACTAGAGCAAGAACCAAATACTGCAATATATACCTTCCAAAGCCTTCAACCTACCACTCCAATTTACAATGGCCCTAATATGTGGGTATGAAAGAGGTGCCAGACAGGGGTCTGGACTGGCACTATCAATTGATTCTTTGTAGCTTCCAATCTCAGGTAGAGATGACCCCCTCCTACATGCTAGTCTCCAATAAGCCTATTTTGACATGGAAGACACACATTAAAAGGTTTCCCAGGTATACGGACATGGGAATGTCACATATGTAATCTGGGAAGTAAAATTAATTATGAAACCAGAACAGGGGCACCTGGGTGGCTCAGTCAGTTAAGCATCTGCTTTCGGCTCAGGTTGTGATTCCAGGGTCCTGGGATCTAACCCCACAGGATGCCTGCTTCTCCCTCTCACACTCCCCCAATTGTGTTCCCTCTCTCTCTCTCTCTGTCAAATAAATAAATAAAATCTTTATTTAAAAAAAGAAAGAAACCAGAACAATCATACTGAACAAGAAACCAGCTTTGTCATCATTCATATTGGTTTTGTTTTGTTTTGTTTCTTTCAAAGGTACCCCTAAAGCCCAATCCCTCTGTTTTTAACTATCTTGTCTCCTGACTAAGTGAGCAGTATCTGGAACCAGGCTGCTTCAATTTGAATCTCAGTTCTTGCACCTTAGTCTTGCATAAATGAACTAACTCTTTGTCTCTATTTCCCCTTCTGTAAAATGGGAAGAATAACAGTACCTACCTTATAGGGTTTCTGTGACAAGAAAATATGTGTATAGAGGAGTAAATGCAGCACCTAGTTCATAGGACTTTGCTGCTAAATAAAGGGTATTATTGTTATTCATTTAGCTAAACCACAGGTAATTAGGGTTTTGTTTTAAAGAATTTATTTATTTATTTGGCAGACAGAGATCACAAATAAGCAGAGAGGCAGGCAGAGAGAGAGGAGGAAGCAGGCTCCCTGCTGAGCAGAGAGCCTGATGAGGAATTCAATCCTAGGACCCTGAGATCATGACCTGAGCGGAAGGCAGAGGCTTTAACCCACTGAGCCACCCAGGAACCCCGGTAATTAGTCAGTTTTATCAACCAAAACAAACTAGGCCTAAACTTAAGGTCAGACAGCCATGATTTGTAAGCTTTTTTCTTTCAATACATTGATATTTTGCTTGCTTTCCCTTGGCTTCCAAATCAAAAAACAATGACAAAACAACTGCTTATGTTCAAATTATGTCTCTACCACTTACTGTGTGACATTCATTAAGTTATATAACCTCTCTGTTTCAGTTTCTTCACTTACAAAAAGAGAATAATAATAGCATGATAAGGTCATTGTGAGTATTAAGTGGGTTATTTCACATAAAATCCTTCAAACAATGCTTTCTAGAAAGACTGAATAGGGACTGGAGCAAGACTGGAAAAAGCTGGGGAAAGTTAATTTTAAAGATGAGGAAACTGGAATACAAAGAGTAACTTGGCTAAAATCTTACTGCTAGAAGTAGTGGATCCAGAAGTTGAGCTTGTTCTGAATATACTTTTTTCCCTAGAGTTTTCTTCCCCTTCCTTTCTTGTCCCATTCTCTCTTACATAAACTGCCTCCTTCAGACTAGTATGTTCACTGGTCCTCAAATGTACCTTGCCCCTGCACACCTTTGCACATACTATGTCCCTTGCTTGGAATGCCTTTTCCCATTTCTTTACCCCCTCTCTTAATCAAGACCTAAGTGAAAATCTGCCACTGGCTTGCTCTCCAGCTCATGCCATTCTCTTTGCCTCTCAGCTCTGGAATTCTCAGTGTCTACATCAAACCCTTGACAACACCACTAGTAACTAACAATGAATGCCTAATGTGTACCTAGGTATCAACTAATACATTTTATTTAATCCTCCCAAGAAACCCAGAGTTAAGTACTTTTATTAACAGCTTCATTGTACAGATGAGAAAATTGAGCCTCAATAAAGCTAAGTAGTTTGCTCATGGGTAGTAAGTGAGGGAGACAGGGTTCTAATCCAAGCCATGTAATCCCCAAGACCATACTCTTACCATAACATTCCACTGACTGGTGTCCTTGGGCTTCTCTTCACATGTTTCTCCCAGTTCCCCAACTTGATTCTGAGTTAATTGAAGGGAACAACCATGTCTTATTTATCTTTATAGTTCCAGTGTGCCCAGTAGCATAATGCCTGGCAAAGAATAGGCATCATAAATATCTATTTAATAAGAATTGGCTTCCAACTTACTCCACAATTTCACCTTGAAAATCAAACAAACAGACATGAATCATGTTTATGGATGAAATTAGGCAAGGTGGCTTGATCACCAATTCCATTAGTCATTAGTGACAGGATGATGTCTGCATATTCTGGAACCTGAGATAAGCTTCTTTTTGTCTTTCCGTCTTTCTTTCATCACTCACTCATTCAACAAACTATAATAGAGGTAAAAGCTTGCATAGAGCTCTGAGAGAGCACAGAGAAAAGAATTAACTTGGGGGGGGTGTGCAGGGGGAGGGTGCTGGGGAAGGTTTCTCAGAGAAGGTGGCATAGCCCCATTCAGCAACCACTACAGTACCATTTCAATAAGTGGATGCATAATAAATGGAAGTAATAATACCATTACCTAAATAAATAATGGAAATGGAATAGAGTTGGCAGAGATCACTTGATTTTAGAATTATTAGTGAAAACAAGTTAGGAAAAGGATCTTGAGACTTAAGGGCATGGGATTTGCCAGGGCTTAAAGCATAGGTTCTTTGTAAGTAAAAGATGGGGAAATAAAAAAATTCCCCAGGTATTGAATGCTTTTTAGGTACCTGATGTTTGACGTATGTTATTTCATTTAGTCTCCAAAGTAATAATGTGAAATGAGGCTTTTCTCCCACTTTATGGTAATAATGCTGAGGACAGGAAGGTAAAGGGACTTATAAATGGTAAAGATCAGTTGACCTTGCTTTAGTGCTCTTTCCATGAATGTTGGTAACAAACTCTCATACAGAGCTTATTAATTACAAAGCATGTTACTTAGTGTGTTACATTTGTTAAGTTATTTAATTCTTTCAGGACCCTCAATGAGGCAGGCATTAGCATTACCATATTATTTTACTGATAATGACAATGAGACACAAGGAAGCTAAGCAATTTTCCCTAGATCACATAATAAAATGATGGAGCTAGAATTCAAACACAAGTCATCAGTCTCTTAAACTAAGTACATTAGACTGCTTGCATTATGTTAGGCTTAGTTGGCTAGAAGGAGGCATGTACCTTCCTAGTTCTACAAGGTCATTAGCACAAATTCTTCCTTTGAAGGTGATTGATTGGGGGTGGGGGGTGATAGCAAGTTGGAAGAGAGATTTGGTGTCAGCAGAGGAAATCAGCATTTCTTAGTATTTCTTTTTCTTTCCCAGCTTTAACCCAAAGTCAGAGGAGTAGGTATGTGGCAGCCTAGGGATATAGAGGTCACAATCTACTTCCTCACCCCGTCCTTGAATCTAACAAGGGCAGAGTCCATCTTTTCAGAGATTCCCCATAAGTAAACCCTTTAACCTCATCTTGGAAATACACAATGATTGATGTTAGAACATTAAATTTCTCCTCAGTTTGCCCTATGTACCACCCAGGATGAATACCAGGCCAAAGGGAAATGCCAGAGTTAACTCATGATGGGGGTGTCCCTTTTAAGGAAGTTTTAACTTATTTAGTTTCCTATGCCTTCTTTGTTAAGGGGTAGAGCACAGTCTAGGGGAGGGGAGGCATGACATTTTCTAGTTTTGAACTGCAGGGACCCAGGGTAAGGAATATAAGATATACTAGACCTAAGCAATTCCCATGAGAACTTTGAGAATTTGCTGTCCTTCCATCAACAAACTTGTTGATTTGTCCCAATAAGGGTTGTCAAAATAATTGTCTCCACTTACTCCTTACTATCCAGCTTACTTTTCACTTCACTTACCTTTTGTTGCCTTGTTTTTTGAGAAACATTTGTCATGTCACTTTGATGACTGAGTTTTAGCAATGTTTTGTTAGTTGGTTTTAGTGGATGATGGCCAAATAGAGCAAACAAGATCTCGGTCCAAATTGTATCACCCAAAGACACCTCTATCTGACATGCCAATACCTCATTCTGCATGCCACTCAAAGACATTCCACTCAGCTTCCCTCACGTATTCAGAATCAAGTTTATCATGCCAGAGCCCCCACTGAGTTGGCTGAGATATCTCTGCTTATAGAATGGCATACGCTAATTGAAGTAGGCACCTCCCAGTTCTATCATGAATAAGAAATGAAGCATATACTTGATCCCCCAACACCAAGTTTCCAATCTACAAGGCAGTAGAAAGAGTGGTTTGTAACAAGCCAAAGAATTACATTCTAAGTGTTTTCTGCAGCTTGATTTTATTATACCTTTAATTAAATCAATGCTGTGGCACCCACCCCCAGTAGAGATGATGAAGGGTAGTTAGCTCAGAGGATTTCTGAGGGAATAAATGGCTTCTCCAACCTGTAGACAGAGAAAAGAATTGGCTGAAACCAACCTTGCAGCAACTATTGTGGCAAAGAAAAGAGGAAACAGGAAGAGATAGAGGAAGGGATATCAGAGACATATATGAAACAGTGAGAGTGAAGGGAAGCCAAGACCAGAGAGAAGGTGAAGGATGCAACAGCTGCTGATCAAGCCCCATAGCACAGAGCTGAGATATCTGGAAGGGTGTTTTCTCTGGGAAATCACCAGATCAGTGAGCATATTAAAAACCTCACTGAAAGGTGCCTGGGTAGCTCAGTTGGTTAAGCATCCAACTCTTGATTTGGGTTCAGGTCATTATCTCAGGGTCCTGGGATGGACCCTGAGATGGAGCCCGGCATCAGGCTCCATACTCAGCACAGAGTCTGCTTGTCCCTCTCCCTCGGCTCCTCCTCTGGCTCTCTCTCTCTCTCCCTCTCACCCTTGCTTTCTTGCTCTCTCTCTCTCAAATAAATAAATAAAATCTTTAAAAAAAAAGAACCTCATTGAGCAGAACTGTGGCTTCAGCTGCTGGAGGTATGGAGTGGGGAGGGCAAAAGATAAGCTCCTGGAGGTGGGAATGACCTCAAGTTGGGGGTGGAGGGGGACAGAGAATGGAAGAAAAAATGCAACAATCCGTAAGGGAGTAAGAAAAACACATTAAAGGTGGGACTCAGATGTTGACATTCTCTGTGCTGTTTAGTGTCAGGGCCTCACGGGAGAAGAAAGAATTGCACAATTCTCAGGGTGAAAGGAAGACACGTGCAGAATCACTGAGGGGAAGAGAAAACATCAGTAAACCATTCAAATGATGATTTGTTGTCAGGATTAGATACCCAGTGATATTAGTAAATATTCACACAGAGACTGTGTGGTGGGAACATTAATAATTCATACATTGTGATGCTTCCCAGGGATCTATTTGCTACGATTCAAATCTGAGGCATGACAGAATTTGATGTAAGTTGGAGGCCCCAGGGACAGCTGCATATTGTGGGGTTTGAAATAAAGCTTACAATGGAGAGAATTAGATAAATTTTAGAACTAAGGAATCAGCTAATTGAATTCTCCCCCTTGACAAATAAAGACACTGTGGCTCAGAAAGCAAAGGCATTTGCCCAGTGGATTACTGTGGGATCTGGGCTTTTAGACCAGGAACTTGAGCTCGTCTCCATACAATTGGTCACTGGTGCCATCTGTGTGGGTCCAGAACTGAGGAGAATTGGGACAAAGAGTCACTGGAACCCAATGCAATCTTTCACCCCACCCCATCTCCAGGATTCAGAAAGTAAATAGATCCTAAAATGGATAATAAAAGAGAAAAATGCCTATAAGAAAGGCTGGGCCATCATAGCAAGAGAGAAATGGGCTCTTCATCTCATTATCTGAATTAATTAAATGGAAACAGCATCAAATAACATGCAGCTACAATGATGTTCTAGCATCATCTATAAATTGAAAAGTACATTTTGAGATTCTTCTATGTATTCCATACTATGTGAGGTTGTGAGAAATAAGTGAGGAATGATTCTTAAGTTGATTTCTCAAAGGAGAATTCCACGTGGGTAGGGAAAACAGATCTGGCAAATGAATTTAGCTACCAAAAGCCCTAGATTTTCCAGGTCAGTTCTCATTTAAAATATTCAGCACCATATTCATAGTTGCAAATCAACATCTTAAACCACTTGATTTAAAAATTTTGGTTCACTCATTCATTTAACATATATTTATTAGGTGTCCACAGTGTGGCAAGCACTATATATACAAGGTACTAGAGATCCACTTATGAACAAAACACAGTTCCTGGCTTCATGGAGTTTACAGACTGTTAACAGATACAGATAATTGAACACAATTAAAGTCATAAAGTAGAGTTATTTTGGGGTGAAACACACAGTACTATTGGAACATAGAGGAGGGGACAACATTATGCCTCCTGGAGGCTAAAAAGACTTCTGAGAGGAGGTAATGGCTAGGGTAAGGACTGAAGAGCAAGTAGGAATTAAAAGTAGGAATTAACAAGGCAAAAAGAGAGAGTGAGGAAGGAGACAGAAATATATTCTTGTTAAAGGATATAGCATGTGCAAAATCCCCAAGGCAAGAAAACAAAATATGGAAGTTTTTTGTTATCAACTTAGTGTTAAATTGTGGGTTGCAAACATTAAGTGTATCATGAGGTAAGAAATGGGGGGAACTACAGGTTTTTTTTTTGTTGGTGATGGTTAAGAGAGAACAAAGTCTGGAAGAAATTCCAAATACTGAAAATTGGGAAATATAATTTTGACTTTCAAAACAATAGAGAAAAAGGAATTCTGCAACTATTAGCCACTGTGTTTGATGTTAACCCAGGTCCGTATCCCTAAATGTATAGTTAAGGGACTGGTATAAAAACACATCATTTTAAAAAGGAAAGAAAAAGCATAGCAGAACTCACCAAGTGTTAGCCATGGAAAGCTAACTTTATTTTCCCTATTTATGGGATTACTAACTCAGGGAAATGCTATAATCAGGGCATGTCTGAGTGCCAGGCAATCTCTCCTGATAATTTTTTTAACAACTGAAGAAATGAGGCTGGATGATAGTAGAATTTGATGGATTCCCAATAGGATGAATGAACATTCCCAAGTATGCAAATGACAAGATATCAAATATGATGGAAAACAGAACAAGAAGCTACAAAAATATTTCTTCTCAACCGGGTCATAAATGCTCTCTAACTATAATGACCACATAATTTATCACCCGGATTGGAGCATTTTGAAAGAGACAGGGATCATTTTATAATTATGTCAGCAAAATACTCATAAGCCAGGACTGTCACCAGGCAGACTAGGGTATATGGTCCCTTATCTATATTTATTGAATGAATACATAAACAAGTGCACAAATGGAACACATCTAAGAACACCACATCTCCTTAAGTCTTTTTGAAGTGTGCCATAATCGGGCAACAGAATCAACTCTCTCTCTAATTCTCCACATTGCTTCCAAAGAATTACTCCTGATGTAAAAATCTTTTCCTGAGGTTCATATCTTCAGCAGGTGGTCAATACCATGTAAAAACCTCTTGGTCATTCTTCCACATTCATTGAAGACTTTGAAACCCATCCCTAACCTCTCCTCTCACATAGGCTTCGCTGTCATGCTTTGGGGACTTCAGTGGTCACTGACCTGTTCAAGCCCATGCTCTCACAGTTTCTTTCTGGTGAATTTCTCTTTTCTGCTTCAACTACAACCACACCTTGGACTTTTTTGCTGCTTGGAACTGCTCCATTTATGAAATTTTGAACTCTACTATCCTACTATCTAATTACACCTTCCTATCCTTCTAAGCTTCTCACTCCCTTACTCCTATGACATCAATTTTTTAATCTCATTGAGACCTTAGGTTACTTTCTTTAAACAACGTAGACCCCCTAAGCAATAACTTCTTCTCTTCACTATCCTATCTCTGCTACTCCCTTTCCATCTTATCCCTCTACTGCACCCTAAAAAACAAAATATTTTGTGGGTTACCTGCCCTTTCTTTACCTATCTTAAGCTAAGTATGACTAGAGTAAAATATCGCACAAGCATGTGGATAACCACCAGTATAAAATCTTGATATCCAACCTTAGCTTGATCTTCAAGCAGTCAGATAATCCTACTATCTGACCCTAACCAAGTTTCTTTCCCAATACTCTCAGTGGCTATGAGATACTGTCAGCAGGCCCCTCAAGTTCCCTATCCACCCACCATATTTCTTAACATGTACAGTAGATGAGCTTGCCTCCTATTTCACTAGGAAAGCAGAGTCACTAGGTCATCAGGACAGGAACCCTCCCAACTTTATTCCTGTACCTAGAAACTTACCTGCACTTGCAACTACCCTAACCTGACCTCTCATGCCTCAGAGGAAGAGGTGTCTTCTTCTAATTAAGGTTTATTCCTCCATCTGTGCTATTTTTTAGGAAGATTTTATTTATTTATTTGAAAGAGAGAGCAGGAGCCGGGCAGGGGATGGGCAGAGGGAGAAGGACAAGCAGACTCCCAGCTGAATGGGGAGCCCAACACAGGGCTTTATCCCAGGACTCTGATACCATGACCTGGGCCAAAGTTAGATACTTAACCAACTGAGCCACCCAGGCACCCCTCCATATGTGCTCTTCTTCCTCAAGAAACTTGCTCCATTATCTTCTCTCTCTTCTGTGCGTTTCACATTTCCCTCTCTACTAACATGGTCCTTTTGTAGGTCTCCAATGATTACTTGGACACAGTCATTTTTTTTTCAAAACTTGTTTGACTTATTTTGAAATAATTTAATTCACAGGAAATGGCAAAGCTAGTTCAGGAGTGGCCCCATGTATCCTTCACAGTTTCTCCCAGTGATTACACTTTATTTAATTAGTATCAAATCAGAAAATTGACACTAGTTTTATCATATGTGTGGATTCCTGGAACAATCACTGGAATCAAGATATTAATCATACCATCACCATAAGAATCCTCCTTGTGCTGCCCCTTTATAGTCCAATTGCCTCCCCTTTGCCCTCATTATCCCTAACTCCTGGTAACCATTGAACTGTTTTCCATCTCTATAATTTTGTGATTTTGAGAATGTTATATAAATAAAATCATACATTATGTGACCTTTTGAAATTGACCTTTTTTTTTACTCAACATAATTCTTTTGAGATTCATCCAAACTGTTTCACGTATCAATAGTTCATTCATTTTTATTGCTGAACTGTATTTCATCATAGGAATATACCACAGTTTATCCATTCACCTGTGTTGGACATTTTGATTGTTTCCAGTTTGGGGCCGTTAAAAACAAAGATTTTTAAAAACTATTCTAGAGCCTGTGCATTTCCATACACATTTTATAATAAATTTTTCTAATATCTATAAACAATCTAGCTGGGATTTTGATAGGGCTACATTAAATCTACATAACTCTTTGGGGATAACTGTCATTTTTACTATGTTGAGTCTTCCAATCCATGGACACTGTATGTATTTTCATTATTTAAGTCTTCTTTAAATTCTTTCATTAGCATTCTGTAATTTCAACATACAAATTTCATATTTGTTATGTTAGATATTCACCTAAGTGTTCAATTTTCATTTTTTGAGTGATTTTATAAATAGCATTGTATTTTAAATTTTGGTTTCCATATGGTCCCTTGCTAGTATATAGAAATACAATTGACTTTTGTATTTGATATCATATCTCATGACTTCACTGAACTCACTCATTAGTTCCATGAATTTTTTGCAGCTTTCTTGGGATTTTATATATAGACAATCATATTCTCTGCAAATAGAAATAGTTTTATTTCTTGTTTACCTGTGTGCCTTCTATTTCCTCATTGAACTGGCTAGAACTTTCAGTACTCTGTTGAATAGTCATTGTGAGAATGGATATCTTTGCTTGTTTTAGATCTTAGAAGAACATTCAGTCTTTATCTGTTAAGTATGATGTTAGCTGTAGGTTTTTTGTATATGTTATTGACTTGAGAATGTCTCCTTCTATCCTTAGTTTGCTGAGAGTTGTCACCATTAATGAATGTTGAATTTCATCAAATGCATTTCAGCATCAATTGATGCAATCATGTTTTCTTGTTTTTGTTGTTCTGTAAGCCACTTAATGTGATGGATGACATTGATTGATTTTTAAATATTAAAGCAACCTTACATCCCTTGTCTCTCCATTAGAGATTTCTAGTTTGATTCTATTGTAATCATAGAACACATTTTGTGTAATTTCACTTTTTTAAAATCTGTTGTGGCTTGCTGTATAGCCCAGGTTATGGTTTCTCTTGGTATACGACCTTTGAGCCCTTGAAGAGAATGTGTATGCTGATGTTTTGGGGTGAAGTGTTCTATAAACATCAATTAGATCCGGTTGGTTGACGGTATTGTTCAGTTCTCCTATATCCTTGCTAATGTTCTGACAAGTTGTTCTTTTGATTGTTAAGATAGGAGCATTGAAGTCTCCAACTTTAATTCTAGATTTGTCTATTTCTCCTTTCAGTTTTATCAGGTTTTGATTCACATTCTCCTTTTAGTTCTTTCGATTTTTGCCTTACATATTTTGTAACTCTATTGGTTTGTTAATGCACATTTAGGATTCTCACGACTTCTTGGTAGATTGACCCTTTTATCATTATGTAATATTCCTTTGTCTCTGGTGATTTTCTTTGCTCTGAAATTTACTTTATCTAAAATTAACTTAGTCACTCCTGCTTTCTTTTTATTAATGTTTGTATGGTATATCTTTTTCCATACTTTTATTTTCATCTTATATATATCATTATATTTTAAATAAGTTTCTTATAGAAATATAGCATTAAGTTTGGTCATATTTTTAAAAAATTTACTCTGCCAATCTGTCTTTGAATTGATGCATTTAGACAATTTGCATTTAATGTAATTACTGATATGTTAGGATTTAAGCCTATGATTTTATTTTTAACAAAACTGTTTTTCTGAGGATGAATACCCAACTTTTGTAGCAACATGGACGGGACTGGAAGAGATTATGCTGAGCGAAATAAGTCAAGCAGAGAGAGTCAAGTATCATATGGTCTCACTTATTTGTGGAGCATAACAAAGAACATGGAGGACATGGGGAGATGGAGAGGAGAAGGAGTTGAGGGAAACTGGAGGGGGAGATGAACCATGAGAGACTGTGGACTCTGAAAAACAACCAGAGGGTTTTGAAGGGCGGGGGGGAGAGGGGGGAGGAGGTTGAGGAACCCAGGTGGTGGGTAATAAGGAGGGCACCTACTGCATGGAGCACTGGGTGTGGTGCAAAAACAATGAACACTGTTATGCTGAAAATAAACAAACAAACAAACAAAAAACTGTTTTTCTGTTGTTCTGAGGGTTTTTTTTTGTTTGCTTGTTTGGTTGGTTTTCCATTTTTCCCCTAGCCTCCCTGTAGGTTACTTGAATACTTTTTTAGTTTAGTTTTGATTTTTTTCTCCCCCCACCCAATCCCCTACTTTAGTCTTTAATTAATCTTTTTGTATAGCATTTTAGTGATTGATCTTAGTACTCCACTATACATGCATAACATCACATTTTACTGGTGTTATCATTTTTTCAGTTAGAGTATAGAAACTTTATGCTTATGTTCTTTTGTTCTCCTCTATTTCCAGTATAATTGTCCTAAATTGTTGTCCTCTATTTACAGTATAATTGTCCTAAATAGCTCTATATACATTGAGAACAACATCAGTGCTCTCAATTTTCCTTAGCCACCAAACATAATTGATAAACTCATGAGAAGGAAAGCGTGTTACTAGGGCTGCAATAACAAAACACCACAGATTGCATATTTTAAACAGAAATTTATACTCTCACAGTTCTGTAGGCTAAAAGTCTAAAATCACAACATTTTCACGTTTGAGTTCTTCTGAGGCATCTTTCCTTGGCTTACAGATGATGATCTCTCTGTGTCTTCACATGGTCTTTCCTTTTGTGTGGCTGCGTATCTACGTCCTAATCTCCTCTTCTTGTAAGGACACCAATCATATTTGATCAGTGTCCACCCATATGACCTAATTTTACCTTAATCACCTCTTTAAAGGCTCTATCTTTAAATACAGTCACATTCTGAGGATCTGGGGCTTGAGACCTCAACACATGAATTTGGGAGGATATAATTCAGTCCATAACCAAAAGCATATTGTATTTACTCCTATTTTTGCTCTTTCTTGTGTTCTTTCTTCTTGATGTTCCAAGATCCCTTATTTTATAATTTCCTTTCTGTTTTGAGAAATTCTTTTGCTATTCTTTTAAATTGGTCTGTTAGCCACAAATTCTCTTAGTTTCATTCTTTTAAGAATGTCTTGATTTCTCCATCATATCTAAAGGATATTTTCACTAGCTATAGAATTCTGATACAACAGTTGTTTTCTTTCAGCTCTTAAAAAAAAATCTCATGCCTTTTCCTTCCAGCCTCCATAGGTTTTTATTTGTTTGTTTGTTTGTTTTTGAGAAATTCACTATCATTCTAATTGGTTTTTTCTCCCTTTAGGAAATACATTCTTTTCCTAGCTGCTTTAAAGGTTGCTTTTCATTGTCTTTAGTTTTCAGAAGTTTGACTATAATGTGTCTTGGCATGCATTTCTTTCATTATGTTTTGAGTTCACTTAGCATCTCAAATCTACAGGTTTATGTTTTTTGCCAAATTAGGGGAAATTTCGGGCAGAAGATATGAACAGACACTTCTCCAATGAAGACACACAAATGGCTATCAGACACATGAAAAAATGTTCATCATCACTAGCCATCAGGGAGATTCAAATTAAAATCACATTGAGATACCACCTGACACCAGTTAGAATGGCCAAAATTAGCAAGACAGGAAACAACGTGTGTTGGAGAGGATGTGGAGAAAGGGGAACCCTCTTACACTGTTGGTGGGAATGCAAGTTAGTGCAGCCACTTTGGAGAACAGTGTGGAGATTCCTGAAGAAATTAAAAATAGAGCTTCCCTATGACCCTGCAATTGCACTGCTGGGTATTTACCCCAAAGATACAGATGTAGTGAAAAGAAGGGCCATCTGTACCCCAATGTTTATTGCAGCAATGGCTACAGTCGCCAAACTGTGGGAAGAACCAAGATGCCCTTCAACGGATGAATGGATAAGGAAGATGTGGTCCATATACACAATGGAGTATTATGCCTCCATCAGAAAGGATGAATACCCAACTTTTGTAGCAACATGGACGGGACTGGAAGAGATTATGCTGAGCAAAATAAGTCAAGCAGAGAGAGTCAAGTATCATATGGTCTCACTTATTTGTGGAGCATAACAAATAACATGGAGGACATGGGGAGATGGAGAGGAGAGGGAGTTGAGGGAAACTGGAAGGGGAGATGAACCATGAGAGACTATGGACTCTGAAAAACAACCAGAGGGTTTTGAAGGGGCGGGGTGGGGGGTGGGGTGGGAGGTTGAGGAACCAGGTGGTGGGTAATAGGGAGGGCACATACTGCATGGAGCACTGGGTGTGATGCAAAAACAATGAACACTGTTATGCTGAAAATAAACAAATAAACGAATAAAAAAAAAGGAAAAAAAATTAGGGGAAATTTCAGCCATTTTTCCTTCTCCAGTCCCACCCTTTTTTCCCCCTCTCCTTCTGGAAATCCAATGACATGGAAATTAGTGAGGCTTTTAAAATTTTTTTCAGTCTATTACTCATACTGGGTATTTTCTATTGCTCTACTTTCAAGTCCACAAATTCTTTCCTTTCTGTCCTCTATTCTGATACAGAGACCATCCACTGAGTTTTTGTATTTGGTTATTATATTTTTCAGTTCTAAAATCTTCATTTGGTTCTTTTTTATATCTTGCATTTCTTTGCTAAGAATTTCTATTTTTCATTTGTTTCAAGCACGTTTGTAACTATTCATTGAAACAGTTTTATGATAGCTACTTAAAATTTTTTGATAGTTCTAATGTCTGTGTCATCTTACTAGAGTTTGCTGATAGTCTTTATGCAAGTTGAGATCATCCTGGTTCTTCGTATGATGAGTAATTTTTTATTGAAAACTGGACATTTGAGGTATTGTATTGTGAGACTGGATCTTATTTAAATATTTTGTTTTCCAGCTCTCCTCTGATACCACTCTGGTATGGAAAAGTGAGTGCTACCTCATTATTGCCATGCTAGAATTGAAATCCAGGTTCTCTATAGACCTCTGGTGATATTCAGGGAGAGCATTGTGGAAAGTCTCAACTTTCCACAAGGCTTTCCCTGACATCACTCCAGTAAGTAGAGTGTGGGGTTCCTCATTACCACCAAATAGGGTTCCTCATTTTCATTGGAAATGAACATTCAAGCTCTCCATGTGATTTTTCACTCACCCCATGAAAGAGGGATCTTATTACCTCTTGGTGAAGGTAAAAATCCTAGCTCTCTACTCAGCATTCTCTGACATCTTCTTGGCAGGAGATAGTGAAAGACTGGGAGCCTTGTTACAGGGTACAAGTCTAGCTTCCTTATTTGGTCTTTGCTGACAGTGATGGGGTAAGGCCACAGATTTTTCTGTGGTGTTTAATTGGAGTTTTCTGCCTTGCTACTTTCCCCTTTTCCCAGCCTGCTGGAGACAGCAGGCTTTACTAGGCTTTTTTTTTGGGGGGGAGGGTGGGAGGTAGGGCCTCTGTGCCTATTTTTTCTATCTTCTCCTGCAACCAATCTGAGATATATGAAGCACAGGGTAACCCTGGAGGCCTCACCTCTTTCATTGGGGTCCAAAGTCTCTAATGGTCTGTCTTCTCTCCCACCTTGTAGAGTCTTATTTTTGTTCTATAAATAATTACCAGAGAGGTTGCTATATTTGGTGGGAGAAATAAGGAAAAGTATGTTTACCCCATACTACTGGAAGCAGAAGTCCCATAATCCCAAATAATCATTTTATATCTTTGATTTATTTGAACTCTCTGCAACATTTGACACCGTTCTTCTCAAAATTCTCTTTGATTGTTATCCCACTCTTTAAATTTCTCCCTAATTATCTTGCTGTTCACTCTTAGTCAACACTGTGAGTTCCTTTTCCCCTGTCCACCTGATAGATTTTGGGGTTTCCCGGGTTTCACTATCAGATTTCTAATTTTTCACTCTATGACCTATCATGATTGATTTTCAGATTTAAATATCAAGCTCAGTTCTTGTTTTTTTTCACACTCCCCGTCCATATATCCAATTGCCTATAGGATATGAACATTGAATACCTCACGAATATCACAAACTGAAAAGATCAAAACTTAAGCTCATCATTTTTCACCTTGAAACCTGACTTTTGCCTGTATTCTCATAGAGGTGATATGATATAGTGGTAAAACATGCACACTCTGGGAACTAGATTCAAATTCAAGCACAGTTTATTACTAGCTACATAGCTATGGGTAAATTAATTTTTCATTGCACTAGTTTCATGATCTGTAAAGTGGATTCAACCACCTCATAGGTTGAAGGGTAAATTATTAGGACTTAAAATTCCTCAAAGTCTTTCCCTCTCTTTCAGGATCCAATCCAAACACATTACCATGGCAAACAAGGCTTAGTCCCATGTTTTGACATCTTCCCTGTTACTTCCTCCCCTATCGTTGCTAATACACAATCTATACTCTCCTTAGAAAGGTTGTAGTCTTCAAAATATACCACATTCTTCTTATTCATACTGTCTAAAAGATTTTGTTCTGCCTTAAAAAAATTTTCTCACCTTTTAAGAAGCTGCTCAAATGTTCAAGCTTAAGTTGATGAAGACTGTTCCTTGATTTCTTTAACACTAACACAACCGTTATCACACCCAAGGAAGTGTTCTATAAGTTCCATATGTATTAACTCTTTTTTCCCCTACAATTCCATTGGTAGATAATATTATTATTTTCATTTCATTGATGAAGAGAATGAGGCGCAAAGAAATCAAACAACTAATAAGAGACTAAGCGAATCTATCACTCTAGGGTCATTTCTCCCAAACCCAAGCTTAGACTGGGTACCCCTTTTATGTGTTTCTACATAACCCTAAAAACACTTTTAACTTGGCATTTATCTATCAGTGATTTTATTCTCTATTCCTTTCATAATATATGGAAGTCAGGCACTGTCTGTGTTTCATAGCATCCAGCACAAGACCTGTACCACTAAATGTTTTCTGGGTGAATGAACAAAATGATGAGTTGAATGAACCAAAATGAAATTTACCAGGAATGAATGTAAGGGACTACCTTTGAGTTCCAAGAACAAGCTGTACAATGCAGTACAGGCATCTTTGTCTTCACGCCAGCCTGTGTAAGAACCATATAGATGAATGGTTTGACAATAACTCCTATTCCACCCAACAATGAGATGTGGCTGCCAAAAATACAAAGGGATAGAAATCCTCATTACCTCAACCTCTCACAGCCAGAGTCACTGCAGCTCAGCCCTTTCCTCATCATGAGCCATCGTGACTTAGGCAACACATGTAGTGCAATTCAAGTCTAAAATGGCATTAAATGGAAGTAAAATCTAAATTTCAAAAACATCAAAATGAAAAATGGCTGAGAGCCATCGTAAAATGCCATTGACTGTAAGCCCCATCCTGTGTTCAAAGAAAAGAATAGCATGCATCTTAAAGTTGATTAAACATGAGTATCTTCAATTTCAGCTCACCACTTGGTGGGATCTAAATTAGCCTCACTAGCAGCCCATTGGCAATGTCAGGGCTAAACATAAAGCTTTTGTATAACCTCTGAGCTACAGCACTTCCTTAAAATGTATTCCTCCTTTCCTGTTTCCTCTTTTTTTTTTTTTAAGATTTTATTCATTTGCTACAGAGAGAGAGAGAGATCATAAGTAGGCAGAGAGACAGGGGGAAGCAGGCTCCCTGCTAAGCAGAGAGCCTGATGCGGGGCTCGATCCCAGGACCCTGAGATCATGACCTGAGCCGAAGGCAGAGGCTTAACCCACTGAGCCACCCAGGTGCCCCTCCTGTTTCCTCTTAATTTTCTGTGTTAGTGCAAGCAGTACAACAGGGTATCTGTCTGTCTGTCTCCATTTCCTTCTTAAATTCTATCCTACAGCTTGGTCCTAAGGTGCTACTCCAAATCCTAGTCCATGTGGATGAAGCTAACCCAGATCTCTGAACCTTCCAGTCCCCAAATTAAATCTACAGTTAATAAGTTAATTGTCCAGAAGCCCTGGCTTTGAGGACCCCTTTACCTGTTTGGCTTCTGACTCTCAATCCACTTTTTCTCATGGCTTGGGGCTTGCCCCACATTTAAACACCATACATTAGACCCACTGGGGGCTCACCAAAGTTTGGCCTGTGCAGCCCAGTTAGTGTCCACAGTACTGCTTTGCTCTATTATGAAAAGCAGCCTCACAGCTGCGACAAGAGCAGCTCCAAAAAACACTTCATCATGGCTTGAAGCCTGCTGCAGTGTTTAAAGCACATTCGCCGCTTTATTATCAGCCTGTGGATCATTTATTTTGTGAATTATCTGTGGTCATTTAGAGCCCTAGTTTGCCCCTCCTCCCAATCGTAGAGGCTGAATCCAGGCACTTCCACTCCCAACCATCAGGCTCCCCCCTCCCTTTGCCAACAGTTCATGTGTGCTCTGGAAATGCAAACTCATTCTAATATCAGCCCAAGAAAAACCGAATTAGGAACAGAGGTATCTATAAAAACAAATTCTTAAATACATCTCTAAGACAAAAGGAGAGAATTCAGAGCTTATCAGTAGCAATGATAACCTCAAGTAGTGCATATAATTAAGAGCAGGCTTGATTCTCTGAAAAAACTCTGAGGTACATACAAACCTGTAATCTGATGAAATCCATGCAGTGAAAATAGACACATATATATTTTAGCTGTCCAAAGGTAGATCATGTTTGATATCTGGCTGAGAATAGACTAGAAATCAAAGAATTAGATAAAACCCCAGAGAAAAAGAATAGAATGGCCTGGAAGCTCATTGCCACTGAAAAATAAAAAATTTATAGATGCTAAAGAGATGGGAGTGTGGAGAGATGAGGAACTAACAAACAGGGGAGAGGGAAAAGAAGAAAAAGAGATGGGAGAGGGATTTGTAGATACTTTGGGGATGTTTGATGGTAACGATGATGAAATGGAGAAGAAAATCAGCTGTGCTGACTTTCTGCCTGCTGCAGGACTAGAACCATGAAAGGAATTCCAGAGCAGAACACAGTTTGGGATGACTGTAGCAGGCAAGGGGGAGCTCAAAAACAGCTATAGGGATGAGCTATAGATATTTGCATTCATTTTTCAACAAGCTCAAAGTAAAAAGCACAAGTAAGAGATGGAGGAAAATGGTAAAAAGAAGTGATGAGGAAAAGAAAAACCAAGAAAAGGAGCCTAAAGAGGCTGGGACCAGGAAAAAGAGAAGCATATGGTAAAGATGCAAACTAAAAAGTACTTGAGATCCAGCTATTTTAAAAGGTGCCTGATGTCAATTCACAGACTTGTACCCCTGGGGCTAATAATACATTGTATGTTAATAAAACATAAAAATAAATTTTTAATTAAAAAAAATTTTTTTAAAGGTACCTGATGTGAACCAAATGAGACACAGCTTTAGTCATCTTATGCTCTGAAGTGTCTGGCACATTTTGAGTGTTCGCAAGTGTTTTATACGATTCAAGATATGTATATGTGAACATGTGCACATGCATACACACGAATACTCCTATAGAAAGTTGAGGATGGACTAAAACACAAAATTCTCTTCAGAGATATGATAAGACTAGCAGAATTTATTTTTACCTTTATCTCCACTAATGCTTGGTCCTCCAGATGACATCAAGCCCTAATAATGCTCTGCTTCTCAGGACCCCAACTACTCTGTTTATGGCATCTATCTTGCTCTGGGTGTATGATTATAGAGACTGTGGCCTTTTCTGTGCACTCATCAAGGGTAGAGAGCAGTTGTCCACAGCACTGCCTCAAATAGAGCTAGACACATAGTAAGTACTCAAAAAACAAAACAAAACAAAACAAAACAAACCAACCAACAAACCCAGAGTGAGTGAATTAAGTAAGTGGAAAATTCCAGTATTCTTCAGATAAATACCAAATTGGTCTTATCCTCCAAGGAACTGTCTTCAGGTAGAAAGGAGAATTGGCAACCTCCCAGAAATGGTGGCTGGGAGAACATGGCAGATGGGTCTCCTTTTTTACTCCCCCAACCTTTTCCTTCCAGAAAACATCCTGAACCCAAAGGTAATACTGTGAATCACAATACTCTGTATTCTGCAACCAATCTACCCTGCTGGAAAAACCCCTTAATATACTCCTACTTCATGAAGACAGTTCTGCTGCATTCAAAGTGTGACCTCACATTTTAGGACAAGGTCAATTTTAAGCATTCTTTTTTTTTATTTTTTAAAAAAAATAAATATCTGCATATTACATTGAAGAGTTTATATGCATTTTGCAGTACTGAATCTCATCTTGAACATAATAAAAAGGGTCATTCCAAATTCGTATTTCCAAAGGTTTACTGGGTGGGAGTTAGCCAGGTGTTTATTTTTTTTTTTATTTTTTAAGATTTATTTATTTATTTCAGAGATAGCAAGAGAGAGCACTTATTTATTTTTTTGAGAGAGAGGGAGAGAGAGCACAGTTGGGGGGGCAGAGGGAGAGGAAGAGAGAATCTCAAGCAGACTCCCCACTGAGCATGGAGCTTGATCTCACCACCCTGAGATCATGACCTGAACCGAAATCAAGAGTCAGATGTTTAACCAACTGAGCCACCCAGGCACTCTACCAGTTGTTTATGTTAAAATAATTTGTTAAGCTGCACATTTATCTTTCATGCATTTTTCTGTATGTGTGTTATATTTCACAAAAAAAAGGTCTTAAAAAGTTCTGTTGTTTCCAACTGAGAAAGTGAAATACATATTTGTGGAAATTATTTGAAGTATTAAAATGTAACAAATGATTATAAGAGAGTGCTTTTGAAATATGTAAAAGTAATGGTTGTCTTTTTTTTCTGAAACATGTCATAATGATAAGACCTCCATTAACTCTGAAATCCCCATTAAAGGGCTTACTTTGCTCCTATCAAATGAAAGTAATCACCTGTAGTAGATCTACAAGGATTGCTTTGGGGTACAAACCTCTGAAAAAAAATTTTTGTGTGTTGTTGTCTTCTAGGATCCTGTTGAAATTATTGGAAAATAAATGACTATATATAATGCTGCTGTGGGAAAAACAAGCACCAAAGAATGGTCACCTCACCCTTCTTTCCCAACCTATCCAGGACTAGTTGGAAATACAAGAATGATGGTAAAGTTACTGCATTATTTGTTATTGGATATTTCTTTGGCTTCACCAAAGATGATTCACTAAGAGTGACTAAAGTGGAAAAGAAGCTGATTGCTAAGAATACAAAATCTTCTGGTGCAGATTAAAATGTTGGCTTATCCAATAAAATATCAGGAAATTATTATTTTCATCCAGGCTATTCTCTCTGTCTCACTCTTTCTCTCCTTTTGCATACTTCCAAGCCTTATCACAAGCTGCTTCTTCTGCCTAGAACACGGTCTCCCATTACCACCCCAGCTCTGACTCAGTTAACCTGTACTCTTTTCTCTTAGCTTAGATGGTACCTCCAAGAAGTCCATCCAAGGGTACCCAAGGCTAGACTCAGTGCCATTCCTCTGTACTCCTCCTCTCATAGCCCTGATCACATTTGATCCTAATGGCTTATTTATGGTCTTGTTCATCATGGTAGTCCCAAGCATCTATCACAGTTTCTGGCACAAAGTGGATGCTCAATGAAGGCTGTTGAATGAATAATTGAAATCCATTTACATGAAGACTTCCCCGCATCTCCCAGTCAAAGCAAATTGCTCTTTCCATGTGTCATAGCACTTTTTACAGATCTCTATTTTAGGCTGTCTTATGTTATAACTAGCTGTGTACTGGGTGTCTTCCTTCACAATGTTTCATGCTTCCAGGGGACAGGGAATTAACCTGATTTATCTTTGTATTTTCCTTAGGACCTACCTTCTTCCTTATTTGTACAACGTAGACCTCAAAAAATGTTTGTTGAATTGAATTTCTCTGCCCTCTAGCCCCACTGTCACACAATTAATGATCAGTAAGGATTGGTTCATGATCCGTAAACAAAAACTTAACTGCACTAGAGAAATTGCTATTTAAAAGAACAGGTTAGTGAATGCTTAGGGAAAGAAAAAAAAGAATGTGTAATGTGAATAATTATCTCCTAATTACCTGGTTAGCAAATCTAAGATTTCATAAACAGGGTTTGGGGGTGTTTTTCCCTACAAACATAAACGTGCTCCTGTGATTACTTTAAATTTTGCAATTTTACTGTTTTTCCTCCTTGGAATATATATTTATAAATTAGGTAGGGCCAGAATTAATTTTAGGGAACTAGATAAGACAGTGAGATCTCTCTCTCTCTCTCTCTCTCTCTCTCTCTCTGTCTCTCACGTGCACGCACGCACACACACACACACACACACACACACACACATTCACACAAGAAAAAAAGAGTTATAAATTAGAGGGATCTTTTTGGTCTCAGCTCTAACCGGAGATGGTCCCAGTTAACTGAGATAAGATGCAGCATAATGAACATAGCCTGACACTTTTGCAAGGCACGAATTTAAACTCAAGGCATGCATATTAAGTCTTTTTAATTTGTTGCTTATACCACATACTTGTCTGGTTACAACTTAAAAAAATTAAATGGAACATTCTCATCTCTATTCCACTGGTCTCCCAGATTCTACTCTCTCCCTTGCATGGTCCATTTTGCATACAGCTTTCCAGAGTGTTCTCATGAAAACATAAATTATATCATGTATGCACACTGCTTACAGCTTACCATTGACTTCACACCACATGAGAACAAAAATCCATACTTCCCACCTATCAGGCCCTAAATAGCTCAGTCCCTACCTACCTCTCTACCTTGGTCTGATTTTCTTCTAGTTTCTTGAACAAGCCAAACTATTCCCAGCTTAGAGACTGCAAATACTGTTCCCTTTGCCTGGACTGTTTTTCCCATAGATCTTTTCAGGATCAGTGCCTTCTCATCTTTCTTGTCTCAAGTCAAAAATCATTCCCTGACCATTCTATTTAAAGTAACCCTCACTCCCACCATTGATCACTTCTTAAAGCATTACCTTATGGCACTTATCACCGTCTAATATCATTATCTTGTTTATATATTTGTTTATTGTGTGTCTTCTTCTTTAAGAAAATAAGTTCTATTAAAGCAAAGGCATTATACACTGCTGTGTCCTTAGCAGCTAGAATAGTGCCTCATACAGAGGAAGTTGGTTTAATAAATATTCATGAAATAAATTATGGTGAAAATCATTTGGGATCCTTTTCAGTACTGAGTTAGTTCTGCGTCTTGCCCAGGGCTGAGCAATTCAATCTGATTCAATTTAATTTAGTTCAACAAGCATTTATTTGTTTTATTCACCTATGATTCTCCAGAACCTAGGAAGCACTTGGCATATTGTAGATACTCAACTAACAATGGTTAAATGAAGGAATGGGCTGTGCACCTACTGTGTGCAACATGGAGATGGGGAGAGCCACTGGGAAAGAGGGGCACAATAATTAGGAAAGCAGCCCGGAGCCATTTGTTGACTGTCAACAGACCAAAGGCAGAGGCTGGGGCTGGTCTCCATGGCAACCTTACAATAGAAAGCATAGGAAGGAATCCATCTTACACTTTTCCACCAGTCCAAATAGAAGCTAGAAGGAAAATGAAAAAAGAGGAGAGGTGTTTTTTTCTGAGGCCCACATCACCTCTCTTTTCCACTATCAGGGTATGGGTCTCCAAACTGCTTGCAGGGTATGTTTGGGGGAGAGGCTCCTTCATCAGTCTTGTTCCCACTGGAGCTCACTGATGGGAGGAGTGCAGCACAGTGCCAGTTTCCCAGTAAGATGATCCCTTGGGGCCTACCTGAATCACCGCGGGGGAGGAGTTTCCATGGAGAGGGCTGCTTCCTTTAGCTCCATTAGGCCTAGGTGAAAGGTAGGGATGGCGCAGGGGGAAGGGGACTAGCCTGGATTAAAGCTGCAATTTGTGAAGCAGAAGATAGGCTCTGTGCCACCTCTGGGCCTCTTCCTATAGCTGCAGCTCTCTCCTGCTGCTCTAGTTACACTATCAATGACATCTTTATAAAAAAGCACCATCTATATTGTAGATTCTACAGAAAGTTCTTTCTAAAAGCATCAGTTCAGGAGGACTGAGTTGGGCTTTGTATTAAGAATTAGCCCAAGATATATTACCTCTATCTCTCCAAACTCTCCAAAGTAAGATAATAATACTACCCCCATTTTGCAAATAGAATACTGAGACTCAAGTTAAGTAGAAGTTTAAAATCTCAGACTCTGGAGCTGAACTCCAACACTATGAGATCTTGGACAGCTCAATCTTTCAGAGCCTCAGCTTCTCTAAAACGAGGGTAAAAATAATATATAACTCTATAGGGATTTACACACACACACACACACACACACACACACACACCTTGAAAGTGCTTAGCGCATTATCTGGTAAATAGCACATCATTGCTCCATAAATATTAGCTGTTGTCATTATCCAAGGTTACTGAAGTAGTATAGAGATCAGATTCAAACCCAGGTCTCTCAGGTCTCAAGGCCCAAATTTCCTTCATTATAGCAGGAGTTTTCAGACCATAGCATGTTTCAGAATGACCTGGAACACTTGCTAAAGCAGGTTACTAGGTTTTACCCCTAGAGTTTTAGGTCTGAGCGGAGCCTGAGAATTTATGTTTCTAACAAGTTCCCAGGTGATGCTGATGTTGCTGGTCTGGAGACCACGCTAAAGATGACTGCACAGAAGTCCTAAACTAGAGCTTCACTTTCAAAGAACATCTAAAAGCAGCTCAAGATATTTTAGAAGATAATCAGGTAGGAACAATTCCAGAGCAACTGCATTCTAAATAGGGGATTATGGAAGCTGAGAGACTGCAGCTCTGTCTATAGAAAAGCACAAAGTAGGGTTGCCTTTTTAAAGCAAGGAACTTGCTCCTCCAATCACAAAAAGCTTAAGCCAGTTCTTCATTCAGAGACTATACAGCTACTGTGAGCAACATGAGAAGGCCCTAGGGGAGAATCTCCTTTTCACTGCTCACCAGAGCCACAGTGGCAAACAGCCAACCCTGGTGTTTGGGTTTTTTTTTTTTTTAACCATGTCCAAGCCACACTGTTGGCTCTCGTTCAGGCCTAAGCTCACACCTTGGGTATTTCGGAGCTAATGAGAGACACAGAACCTGTAAATCTGTTTTAACAGTGAGTCCACGTGGCTAGGATGGACTTTTCCTTCCATTGGAATGACTACAAAATACTTCCTCACCAATAATTCATTCCAAAAGAGGATGGAACTTGAATACATGGGCTTCTCAGTTCTCCCACTAAGTAAAGTCCATGCTTAGAATTCTGTACCCTGAAACATCCATACTGACATTCCTAAACTCCCATTTCTAGTAGCTACCATCAGAGGTAACAACGCACAACACAGGGCTTATGCTAAGCTCCTCTCCCCACAGTTTCTTAAGGCCCTCTGCTCTATGCTTAATACCCATTGATCTATTTCCATGACATACTCTCAATTATTTAGTTCCCCCCCCCACACACACACCATCACAGGCATCCAAAAACTAGATTTCAATCTCTGGCTAGGCAAGCTTTCCCTAAATTTTCCCATAAACATTGGTTTGAAATACAGTTCTTTGGTATAGGCTCCTCAAAATGCAAATATCCTTGGCAGAGTAACACCTTAAAGCACAGTAAGTCTTAATACTCAAGTGTCAGTGATTCTGGGAGTCCTTTCCCAGCGATTTAGGAAAACGTGGGGTATAAACCTCAAGCTCCTTCAGGGTTAGGTATATGATTGACACATGTATATATTCAGTCCCCAAGAAGACCCCACTTCTATTTATTTGGGAAAGGCAGTTAAGTGTCTATATGCATTATCTGCTAAGTCTTTCAAAACACACCTATACACTGAAAATGTAGAAATTTTAGATTTCTGTCCCAGGCCCCTAATTTTGAATTTTGTGAACAATAGATAGCTTCGTTTGAGAAGAGTGAAAGATATTCTCTTTCTCTTTCTCTCTCTCTCATCTCCTCATCTAACGTTACAACTGGGAAGCCCTTAACAAATATCTGTTGCCAGCATTTCTCTATCGGAGGTATATATTGGAATCTGCTAGGTCACTTTTTATTTTTATTTTTTAATTTTTTATTTAAATTCAATTTAGCTAATATATACTATATTATTAGTTTCAAGGGTAGACATAAGTGATTCAACAGTTACATATAACACCCAGTGCTCATTACAAGTGCCCTCCTTAATGTCCATCACCCAGTTACCCCATGACTCCACCTACCTCCCCTCTAGTATCCCTCAGTTTGTTTCCAAGAGTTAAGAGTCTCTTATGGTTTGCGTCCCTCTCTGATTTCATCTTATTTTATTTTTCCTTCCTTTCCCCTATGTTCATCTGTTTTGTTTCTTAAATTCCACACAGGAGTGAAATTATATAGTATTTCTCTTTCTCTGATTGACTTATTTAACTTAGCATAATACCCTCTACTTCCATCTATGTTGTTGTAAATAAAAAGATTTCATTGTTTTTGATGGTTGAGTAATATTCATATATATATATACATACATCTTCTTTATCCATCCACCTGCCAGTGGACATCTGGGCTCTTTCCATATGTTGGCTCTTGTGGACATTACTGCTATAAACATTGGGCACAGGTGCCCCTTTGAATCACTATTTTTCTGTCCTTTGGATAAATACCTAGTACAGCAATTGCTAAGTCATAGGGTAGTTCTCTTTTTAACTTGTTGAGGAATGTCCATACTGTTTTCCAGAGTGGCTGCATCAGTTTACATTCCCACCAACAGTGTAAGAATGTTACCCTTTCTCCACATCCTGGCCAATATCTGTTGTTTCTTTAGTTGTTAATTTTAGCCATTCTGACCAGTGTGAGATGGTATCTCATTGTGGTTTTGATTTGTATTTCCTTGAGAGGACATGAACAGACATTTCTGCAAAGAAGACATCCAGATGGCCAACAGACACATGAAAAAGTGCTCCACGTCACTCGGCATCAGGGAAATACAAATCAAAACCACAATGAGATATCACCTCACACCAGTCAGAATGGCTAAAATTAACAAGTCAGGAAATGACAGATGCTGGCGAGGATGTGGAGAAAGGGGAACCCTCCTCCACTGTTGGTGGGAATGCA
This sequence comes from Meles meles, assembly GCF_922984935.1. Taxonomy (NCBI): domain Eukaryota; kingdom Metazoa; phylum Chordata; class Mammalia; order Carnivora; family Mustelidae; genus Meles; species Meles meles. Next base: position 44,296,891 of record NC_060087.1, on the reverse strand, counting down.
AGCTGGTGCAACCACTCTGGAAAACAGCATGGAGGTTCCTCAAAATGTTGAAAATAGAACTACCCTATGACCCAGCAATTGCACTACTGGGTATTTACCCTAAAGATACAAACATAGTGATCCGAAGGGGCACGTGTACCCGAATGTTTATAGCAGCAATGTCTACAATAGCCAGACTATGGAAAGAACCTAGATGTCCATCAACAGATGAATGGATAAAGAAGATGTGGTATATATACACAATGGAATACTATGCAGCCATCAAAAGAAATGAAATCATGCCATTTGCGACGACGTGGATGGAACTAGAGCATATCATGCTTAGTGAAATAAGTCAATCGGAGAAAGATGCCAAGTGATGTTGAATTAAGTCACCTTTCAAAACTATATATACCTGGGCCCTACTCCATATATACTGAGGCTGGGTCTCAATGCAAGGGGACCCTAGGCATCCAGATTTTCAAAAAACATAACTCTTACTGCTTCCAGTTTATATACCTAGCTGATCTCATTCAAACTCATCATTTTAAAGATGTAGAAACTGATGTCCAGGGAGGAAAGTCACGCATCCAAGGTTACACAGCCTGTTAGTAACAGAACTGACTCCCCAGTCCAATCTTTTTTTTTTTAAAGATTTTATTTATTTATTTGACAGAGAGAGATCACAAGTAGATAGAGAAGCAGGCAGAGAGAGAGAGAGAGAGAGAGGGAAGCAGGCTCCCTGCTGAGCAGAGAGCGATCCCAGGACCCCGAGATCATGACCTGAGCCGAAGGCAGCTGCTCAACCCACTGAGCCACCCAGGTGCCCCTCCCCAGTCCAATCTTGAAAGAGTCAATTAATTGCCTTTACTCACAACTTTGTCCAGAACTGCTTTCTCTGTGTGCCTTATGAACTTAAATGTATACAACAAAAGCTCTAAAAGAAAGGACACAAAGAGAAGGATAAAGAAAAAACAGGGAGAGGGAAACAGAAAGCATGGTGGATTTCAAACTATTCAAGGAGTTAGATGGGGATAAGAACCTGTGAAGGTCTGGAATTTCCAATACTTACTAGCTAGACAGGATCTGCACAGAAATTATTTGAGAGTCACACTGCAAACACTATTGGGAATTTTATGATCCCTGAGCTCAGTGACTGTCATTTTGGTATTGCTATTAATCAGCCAGGCTTGGTCTTCCATTCCCCAGTGTAATCTCCTCAATTGTCCTTAGCCCTAGGCTATGCTATGTGATACTTTCACCCCATATTGAGCCTTACCCAGTCTTCTGTCTCTTTGCAGGTCAGACAGGCTCCCTTCCATCCTTTCTGTGTTAAAGCCACTTACAGAGTGGCAGAGGCAAAGTCTCCATGGACCTAAGTTACATGAGTTTGTTTTCTTTTCAGATTTATTTGTGGATGGTGGAAGCTGGAAGCCTCCAAAGCTTTTTCTACCAATGCATCAATGACATCCAGTCTAGAGGAGGGATTTTCAGCTATCACAATTGTCTATTTGAAATAGGATCCTGAAAAAAAAATAAGCAATTGTAAATTCAAGGTTAAGAAAGTGGTTAGGGGGGTTGGTAACACCAATTTTTCCAACTACCTTAACCTTCTGCCAATGCAGAAGTAATCCTTGCCTTCTGCATTTGTGATTTTTGTTCTTCTGAATCTTGATAAAGGATGTCATGAAATGATGCTGAAGTCATTTTAGGTATAGCTTTCAGCTTCCCCATCTCATTTCCCAAAGTATCTGTCACATACATTCTCTTGTCATACAAGCTCCCTCTACTCAGTCTTACCTCCCACCTTACTGAAACCAAAGTCACACTAAGTGAGCTCCCTAGAACTCCCTTCTCCCTACATTTCTACCCAACATTCATTTTCTTCTTTGTATCACCTATCTTCTCTGCAACGACTGTCTATATCCATCTACTTGCCCTTCTTTTAACCTCCAGCATTCTGGCTTCTATCTCCATCACTCTTCTATACTCCTCTACTTTCATCAGTAAACCCATGAAATGAAATAATAGTGGTAGAGCGTATTGGCACAGTAGAGCATTGGCACAGTTCCTGACACAGAACAAGTACTCAATAACATGGTACATCTTCCCAAACATAAGCAACCGTATGTGTGCACCCGTGCATATGCATGTACACAGACACACAGACACACACACACACACACACAGTCAATTCCAAAGGCTTTCATTCTTTCATTCTTTATCTCTTTGTGGCATTTGACACCATTGACCACTCTCCTTCCATTCTTTTTTTTTTTAATATTTTATTTATTTGACAGAGAGAAATCACAACTAGGCAGAGAGGCAGGCAGAGAGAGAGGAGGAAACAGGCTCCCCGCGGAGCAGAGAGCCTGATGTGGGGCTCGATCCCAGGACCCTAAGATCATGACCTGAGCCAAAGGCAGAGGCTTTAACCCACTGAGCCACCCAGGCGCCCCTCTCCTTCCATTCTTGAATGTTTCTGTCACTATGCATTAGTGTAGTGTCTTCTTACTCCTTTCTTTTTTCTTCCTATCTCTTCCAAATGTGGTCACATCCTAAGATTCACAACTGAAATCCCTTATATCTCTAGATTCTCTTTCATAGATCACTGCTACTCTAACTATAGTCCATGTATCAGTGTCCATCAGCACTAGTTACAGGTCCACAATGAGATAAGAAGCTTATCCAGAATGTAAATCACTCACATTGCTAAGCACATAGCCGAACTGGCATTTTTTTGGTAACAAAGCTTTCTTGATGAAGGAAGCAGTGCATTGATTTGCATTGATTTACATTCTGCCCCAAGTGTCTCCTCTTACCACGGCCCAATGCCCCAAGATTTTTTACACTGTTACAGCTTCAGTATTCATCTCTATTCAAATAAAGTTTATTCAAATCAGCATCTCTAACCCCAGCTTCTTCCCAGAGCTCCAAACCTATATCTTAGGTGCCTGCTAGACTCCAACCACCATCAGCAACCTGGATATTCTTTAAACTCAACAAGTTAAAAACTAAACTCATACCTGAAATCCTTTTTGGTGACAAAAAAACAAACCTACATGTTTCCAAATATGTCTTTTATACATATTTTTTAATCATACACATAATACATAAATTCATTTTCTTTGTAAAAATTTTTAAAGTTACAAATAAAGTCCATTTTGTATACCATCAGCAATCAAGGTCCAATCCTCTCCTCCTCAGAAATAATGTTGATAGTTAGGGTTTGGGTATCATTCTAGATCTTTTCCTACACATTTGCATACATACAGAATATGTCACTATAGAAAACATAGGGCACTGTTTTGTTCTTTTTTTAAAATCTCAGTGTTATATTATAATGTATTATTCTCAAATTGTTCTTTGCATTCAACAAAATATTTGGTAGATCTTTCCACATAGATATATTTCATTCTTTTTAAGTGCTGAATAGTATTCCACAGAAAAGACATCCATAGTTTATTTAGCCATTTCCTATTAATAATGAACCTTGTGTCACAGACACTGCTGTGTTCAGGAAACCACTCTATTACCCTCCTGGGCACACAAAATGTCACAGGTGGGAAACATGACTAGACCTGGCCAATGGAATGTGAATGGAAATATACATTCTATTTTTAGGCCTGGCACTAAAATCTACAACAAACTCCTCTGCTCTCTCTCCCTTCTATTGTGACCATGTGGGCCATATGTGGAAGATGGTGGTATTACAAGATGGGAGAAATAGGATCTCTGAATAACTGTGAGGATGATCTAAGTGAGGAAAGAGATGTCATGTTAGCAGGCAATATATCATTATGGTGTTAAGTCACTAAGACTTTAGGATTGTTTATTACATCTATCATTGCTTAGCCTGACTATTACAGACCTTAAGGTTGTTTCTAGATTTTTACTATTTCAAACAATGCTGCAGTGAATGACTTTTGTATATGTGGAGTTGTTTTCCTATAATAAATTCCTTCCTTACAATTTATCATTTGCTCTAACTCAGACCTCATGGTCATTGTTCACTACTCCCGTTTTTTGGCCCTCCTTCTCACCCAATTAATTATAAAGTTACTTTTTAGTTGGTAATGTCTCTTGCACTTCTCCCTTTCCCACCCCATGTTAATATCAACCTAGTCCAGGGCCCCAACCTCTTATCTGGTCTCACTGCATCAATCCTCTACACACTCTAATCTAGCCTCACAACCAGCTGATCTAAGTTTCATAAACTTCCACTTTAATCATGTCACTATTATTGCTTAAGAAATGATCACTAGCTCCTTGTTCCACATCAGATAAAATATAAACTCCTTGACCTCACACTTAAGGTCACAATTGAATCCCATTCTACCTTTCTAACCTTACTATTAGTTACTTCCCCAAAACTGCATTTCAGTTGGAAGTACCTTCTCTTAAATCTGAATTTACTTCATATATTCACAATGCTGCTTTTGCTTAGTCCCTTTCTTTATTTATTTGAGTCCTACTCATCCCTTAAGACCAAGATTATACCCTTTCTCATCTGTGAAACTATCTGTGATCATTTGATCTCACTGCAATCGCCAAGTCCACAAATTTCTTTAGCACTTTTACTTCCTCATGTGGTTCATGGATACTGTCTCTTTAACCTTTAAAACAATTTTGCCTGCCATATCAAGACCTCCCTGTAGAATTATGCCGTCTCCCTGCCTCAGGACATCATCTCTCTGATATCTATCATACAGCTTTTTCTTTCCCACTTAGGAGTACTGTGCTCCCCTACTTTTTGTCTCTCTTCCACCACTCATATTTCTTCTTCTGGGATTTTAAAAATAAATATTCTCATAACTCAAGCCCAATAGCTCTTTCTCTTCTGGCTTTCTTCCACTGACTCAGATAGACTCCCTCAATTCTGTTGCTTAAATTTGGGTCAAAATGGGTACAGATGGGAAGTTACAACTGTTGCTACTTCAAGAAAAGTGGGAGGGGTCCCCGGTGACTCAGTTGGTTAAGCATCTAACTCTTGATCTCAGCTCAGGTCTTGATCTCAGGGTCATGAGTTCAAGTCCAGCATTGGGCTCCATGCTGGGCTTGGGGTCTCCTTAAAAAAAAAGGAGAAATGTGGGAGCAGCAAAGATCTTGGGGTGATGTTGGGCAGCTCTTGGGAATTTCACAAAAGGTATCAGAGGCTAGGTATCAAAATGGGTAGAAGCACCCCAGAAGTGATGAAAGGAGATGAATGGAGAAATGAAAGGAGAGAATGAGGCAGTCTGGAGAAGGGGGGGAAATGAAAGCAGAAATTGGGGCAGATATGAAAGTAGATCCTTGGATTGAGAAAATTCGGTGGATGGAAAATAAGGGCCAAATTTTAAAAGGTGAAAAGATTACCATTCCTAGGCAGCCAAGAATCTCTGGTGGCCCTGAACATTTTCTTCTTTGTTCCATTTGTGTTTCAACCAAAAGCTCTAATTACAGTTGATGAGTGTTAAGAGCAGTGCTGATGCAACCAAATTAAAGAATGAAGAGCCATATGCTTTACAGTGAAATTAGACATGATAAAAAAAAAAAAACCTGTGCAGCATCCTTTAAAGTCCTTGAAAGTGCCAAAAGTCCTATTCAGAATCTCTGCAAAAGCCCTCATCTTACTTTATCCCACTCATAATTAAACCAGCTTTTCAAAGTACCAGCACTAAAACTTATCTTATTCAACTTTATAGTTAATTTAATTTGATTATTAGTACAACAACAGTATTGCTCACGTGAATTTTTGTAACAATTATACAATTTCAGCTATGCCATGGAACAAATTGGATTTATGGCTGCATCTGTAAAAATATCCATCTTTAGCAAGTTCCTGATATAACATTCACTCCAAGGTCCAAACAACTGTCTTACAGCCCAACATTAAAACATCACTTACTATTTACTTTTCTATGTGTTTGTTTCTTGCCTCATCAAACAACCCATAAGCAACTCAGAGTTAGGGAACCTACCATTTTCATTTCTTACCCAGTGTTTCCCCAACCCTGGGCCAGGCACACAGCCTGTATCTTCTTCAGAACTGGGTTCAGATAAGAATTCAGTTGAATGGCAAATTAAACCTGCCTTCTCCATACTTGTTCCTTTCACTTTCTCTCTTCCTTCACTACTACACCTCTTAAAAGAGTAATCCGTCAGGGCAAGTCACTCAACTTCTTTGACATAGTTTCTACACCTGTATCTTGTGTATGTAATAATTTACTTTACTGATGTAAAATGTTGAGGACAGTGGCTATTTAATAAAAGTGGTCCATCATTATTATCTTACTCCTTGGCTCACTATCAATAAGTTACTGTTACTAATAGTGAAAGCCAGAAACCACCCCCTCCCAGGTGTGCTACAGTGATAAAAGGATTGAGTACCACTCTCTGAAGTGGTAACTCCATAATTTAGTCTTTATAACTGCCTTGGGGATCTCTGATGGACTCAGGAGGGCTCCCCAGGCTTGATTTGCAGGGATGCCTTTATGTTCACTAATGGTACACAGAAAGCGGAGGGTTTCCAGCATATGTAAATTCAGATGTTTCTAAGAGTGCTTCATGCACTACACAATAACGTTCCCTCTGGGCTGAGGATGGGGCTGCTTTTAGGTAGATAGGAGCTTTTCAAGAACCAAAAGGTCAGTAAGGTCTGTGGGCCTTACTCTCCAGAAAGGACCTCCAAAACCATAATCGGCTGCTCACCCTATCAAAAACAACATACCCTCGTATATGTATATATTATATAAAATAGTAAATATGAAAAAATACTAAATATTAGATATGGATTTTTTTTTAAAAAAGCACCTGTCCCTAATATTTCTGGCTATGTACCTTGGTGTACAAGAGACCCTCAAGGCAAGGTTCATTGTTATTGGGAAATTTATGAATTTGCACTTAGTCTCCACTTCCTTCCCTGTAATTTGTGTCTCAGCCCATTTGGCCCAAGATTCTTCTGGCACCATTCTACTGAGTATGTTCTTTTTAAGGTCATCAATATCCCAAGTATGGAATAAGTAGGCCTTGCTCCTGTCGTCATCTTTCTTGACCTCTGTGTAGTATTTGACACTGTGGACCACACCATCCATCTCTTCGGGTTTTCCTCCTAGCTCTCTGATTACTCATTCTCGTCTTTCAACAACTTTTCTTCCTGTGCTTATCTTTCAAATGTTGCTGTTTCTAGAACTCTCATTCATAATGCCCTTTCCATATTTTGCGAACTCTCCCAGAGAAATCTTCTTCACTCCCTTAGCTTCAACTACCTCATTGATGATACATATTTTTATCTCCAACCTACACATTTCTCCTCCACCCTAGACCCATATATTCAACTATCTACTGAATCTCTTCAACCACTCTCCATTAATGACACCATCATTTATAAAGTCTTCTAAACTAGAAATCCGGGAGCCACAAAAAATTTTCCTTCTCTCTGGTATCCACATTCAATTGTCCATGAAATACTATTATAACATTCATTGGAATTGCCTCTTGATCATATTCCCTCCTCATTATTTCCACTGTCACTGGCTTTGTTCTTACCCTTATCACCTCTCACTTGGACTTTTTGCAACAGTTTTTCTAATTGGTCTCCCAGCATCCATTCTCGCCTCCTTCCAAACTGCCTTCCATGTAGCTGTTGGAGTGAACTTTGTAAATTGCCAGTGCTATCTCATGCTTCTGCCCCACAAATATTCAGTGCTAAATCCAAATGCTTTACTATGGCATAGGGAGGTCCTTCACAGTCACTCTAATTTCCTTTTCTAGCAAGATCATCTGACATTGTTTCAGTCAAACTGAACTTCTTGCAGCTCCCTGAACACTCTAAGCCCTTTATATTTCTGTGACTTTGCAAATGCTCTTCCTTATGCCTGAAATGACTCTTCCCTTCTTCTCCATTTTTGAAACATAACTCAAATGTCACCTCCTTTATGAACACTTCCTTTGTTCCCCTGGAGCGAGGGGAGACTATGCCTCTTCTGAGTTTGCATTTTGTCCAGGCATCTAATCATCTCATTTATTATTCTGTATTTCAATAATTTGTGTGCACCTTTGTCTTGAAGATAGATCTGTGTGTAGAGCTATCAATGAAATAAAAGCAGAAAATTGTATCTTATGTGTCTTTATACCTTCATACCTACTACAGTGCCTGGCACATAGTAGATAATCAATAGCAATTTGGTGAAATGATAAATATGGTTGGCTGCCTAGAAAGGCACTAAACCAATAAAATCATAAAACAAAAAAATCTTCACAGAGTTACATGCATGCATTGAGACCCATGAATTACTTGGATTCTAAGCATCTGGGTTCACAGTTAATGACTACATGAATTCTATTCTAAAGGTGCCTAAGGCAATAATGAAAGATTCTATAGCAGCAACCAGAGCTACAATAACCAAGAAACTAATTTACTTAGTTATGGAACTGTAATATCCTTTTCTATTCTTAAGTACATTCCTTCTTGGCACTGAAGAAGAAAAACACTAACCCTTAGGCTAGTGGTGGAAGTGGGAGTGGAGGGAGGGAGTGAGGATTAGCTGACTTCTTCAGTCTCATTCACACATTTTGGTTTCCATGGAAGAGAGAGAGTACACGTGTGATGTCGTCAAGACTACAAAATCTTTCCTCGTTACTCTTTTCTCCAAAGAAGTCAAACCTCTTTTAAGAACTCTATCCTCTGACTTACGCTCACCCACCTTCGCTTGTCACACAAAAGAGAACCTTTATCAAGGGAGGAAAGTCTATGATATTTCAGTATGTAGTCAATCTAGTCACCTCTTTTATCATCATACCAGAGTGTGTCTTGATGAAGCTTAATATAGCACAGAAGAAAGAGATTTACAGAGCAGGAGTGAAAATCCAACCCGAACTCAGTAGAAAGAAAGTAGTTAAAGGCAAAAAGTGAGTCAGCTTTATAGGCACTGTCATAGCTGATGGTACCAAGGAAAACATGGACACTCAAAAATTTTTCGCCGAGGCTTGCTGACCAACTTTGTTGTCAATGCCCTATGTTCTCACCAGATTAATTAGTACTAGGGAAAATGTTCAATAAGCACCTGGCAATGCAGTTTGATTCTCTGCTGTGGACTGAATTGTGTGTCAACAAAATTCATATGTTGAAACCCTAAACCCCAATGTGATGGTATTTAGAAGTGGGCCTCTCAGAGATCATTAGGTTTAGATGAAGTCATGAGGGCCCCGCCCTCATGATGGGACTGATGGCCATAAAAGAAGAGACACCAGAAATCTTGCTCTTTAACTCTCTTCATTGTATGAGGACACAGTAGGAAGGCAGACATCTGCAAGTCAGGAGGAGCACTGTTACACAACCCAACCATCCTGATCTCAGATTTTTAGCCTCCAGAACTATATGAGTAATAAATTTATATTGTTTAAGCCACCTAGTCTGTGGCACTTTGTTATGGCAACCCAAGGCAACTAAGACATCCTCCTAGGATTCTCCTTAAAGGTAGCAACTCCAAGTTATTAGTGGTGAGTTAATTTAGTGTATACTATCTGTATCTGTTCCCAGTTCCCCTAACTCTTCCATTCTTCAAGCTCAAGAGAAGCTTCAAATTGCATTGGAGCACTTCTTCCTGCTCCTCTTGTTTGTTTTCCTCGAGGCTATGTTCATGTGAACAATTCAAGACATTTCCAGCTTTATGCCTTTTATTCCTGAAACTTCAAAGAAGTTTGCAGCTTGGAAGAAGTTCTCCTCATTTCCAGTCCAAGTTTCCATTTCCCCTATGAAGAAGAAGTAGAATAAGACTGCAGTTCCATGCTGCAGTTACATGCTGCAGTTGGAAGAAAAGTCAGTATTCTTGGGAAAGAATGCAAGCACAAGGGAAGATTTTGAAAGGAAGCAATATTCTCAGGTAAGGATGGGAAGAAATGGCTAATGGGAGGGGGAGGTAGTATTGATTAAAAGCAGATGCCTCCTACTGCAGGTTTGGAGTGGACAGCAAATGAGGGGGAATAGCAATGGCTGATGTAATGTGCCTTTCTATCATTTCTAGAGACCCTGACACAATTTGTAGGGAAACTATCCTCTCCAGAACTTGATTGATTTGGAAAGTATTCACTTGGAGGATTCAATGTTAATGAACTACAAATGAGTACCTACCTCACAAGGCTGTTGGGAAAATTAAATGAAATAATCTGTGGAAAGTGTTTAGCATGGACCCTGGCTTATCGTACTCAATCCATAAATGAAAGCAGTCATTATAATTGCTGTTGTTGCTGTTGGTGGTGGTTAAATTAGGGTTTCCTTATTATGGTAACTGTTCCTGTTAATGGTATGTTTTCCCTGAGTTGATTTTGTCACAACAGCAATTGTAATGAAGGGAGACGAGTGAGTTGATAGCAGTCCTGCACAATAACCTGAAAAACAGTGAATCAAGAGATCAATGAAATGCACCATCCATCCCACAACACGAACTTAGGAGTCGTCAGTGACATCTCCCTCTCTGTCTCTGCAATTCATTCTCAATCCACCACCAAGCTCTATTTATTTCTTCTCTTAAATATCCATTGACTGGCTATCTAACTGTTCTCCCGACTTCTCTTATCCCTCCCCAATTGTCTATTCTTCACAAAAGGTCAGCATAATCTTCTTAACATGTAAATTATGACATCCTATTGACCATGACAGGTTACACACATGCATTTATCTCCACTCCTTTGGCAGACCTCACTAAAATGATCATTCTAGGAGAGATGATGATAACAATACAATTTTTGAAGCTAGAAAGTAGAAATACAAGGGTAACTGACTTAGCAGACCTGAGGAAATTGAATCCAAAACAGGCAGTGGGAAAAATTGATAAGCAAAACAATGCACAACAAAGAACTTCCAAAAATTCAGCAATTGGTGGTACCAGTACTTCTGGAATTGGGGGTGAAACTGAGGCTGAAAAAGAGAATATGCTCAAATTAACCAGTTAGATCTCGATATCCCATCTGTAATTTCACACTGTTGGGTGATTGTTTCTGCCATCCTCCCACCAGAATATGTGAGTTTTATTCTTTGAAGAAAGTAAAAAGAAAGGTTTCTGGATTGGGGAAACATTGAACACAGTTGAAGCAGAGGTACTATATGAAAAACAGAAGAATTGAGAAGTTTACATATTGATTGTTGAGACTCCTAGCTTCTTGGTTCTCAGAATTCTGGCAATCAGACTTACAGCCTCCAAGCAGGGTATTAGAATATTCTTCTTTGGGAATATAAGAAAAAAAGAAAGACTTAAAGATACTTGTATAAAGGGTTGTTCAAAGAAAAAAGCCAACCAGATCATCTTATAGTAAAGCCCCTTTGAAGCAGATAAACTCTAAAGTGATCCTCAACAGGTTACACTTCCTGGTGTTCATTCCTTCGTGTAATTCTCTCCCCTGGAATGTTGTTGGGACCTGTGACTCGCTTTTAACCAACAGAATATGGCAAAGATAATGGGATATACTCCCATGATTAAGTTATATTATATAAGGTTCTGCCCTAGCAGACTGGAGCCAGGGTCTCTTCTTGTGGGCTTGATGAAACAAGAAGCCATGCTGAAGAATCCCACATGCAAGGAACTGCCAGTACCTTTAAGGAACAGTGGGTGGCCTCTAGCCAATAGCTAACAAAAAGCCAGGGCCCTCAGTCATATGGCTACAAAAGAATAAATCCTGCCAAAAAACTGAATGGGCTTGGAAGAAAATTATTCCCCAGTCAAATTTCCAGATAAGAATGCATCCTAAACAACACTTTGATTCATCCTGTGCAGAAGGCCCAGCTATGCCAAGCTTGAATTCCGGATGCATAGAAACTATGAGATAATCGATGTGTGTTGTTTTAAGTCACAAACTTGGTGGTAATTTGTTACACAGCAATAGAAAACTCGTGCACTCATAGTCTACAGGTCTTACTAAGCATTCTGATTTTCTAGTCAGCTTTTAAGGAACCTACTTGTAAACATGAGCAGATAGCCAAGGATGATGACATATCTGAGGAAAGCCTCTGATATCAAAGATAGAAATCTAAACAAACAAACCAAAAACTTAAAAAAAGAGAGAGATGAAAAATAACCATTAATACCAAAGAGATTAGAAAAGATACTGCATCCACTAAACAAGGTGATATTTTTTATTTTTTATTTTATTTTTTTATACTGAGAGAAGACAAAATTACTATTTAAAATTCTTTGAAATTCTTATCAGAAGGAGTTGTATAATAAGGAATTTGTATGGTCTTTATCCCAGGTTCCTGGGATGGAGCTTCTATACCCTTGGAATTTCTTGAGTGATAGGATTGTCTTTGTTATTCATGATAGGCTCCTTGAACCATGTTTGAACTTATACTAATTAGGTGATTTATGGTGGGCTCCTAGGTAGTTTCAGGATGGAGGCTGCCATTCTGGAAAGACTAAAAATACTAACCATGAGTGTTAGGGCTTTGAACCAGTTGGTATCAGCTCGACTTGATCTCTGAGGAGAAGGAGGGAGTTGGAGATTGAGTTCAATCACATGGTCAATGATTCGATCATGTCTAATAATAAAGCCACACATATACAAAAAGAAATCTCTGGACACCAAGGCTCAGGTGAGCTTCCTGGCTGGTGAGTACATTGATGTGCCAAGAAAGAGCATCCTTACTCCACTGGTGGGGTGGGGGCATGTAGACTTGGAAGCTCCATATTTGATAACCTCCTAGAACTCACTCTACAGATCACTTCTTTTGACTAGGCTAGACTTCATTTGCATCCTTTGTAATCAAAATGTAATAAGAAATATCACACCTTCCTGAGTTCTGTCTATTGTTCTAGAGACTAATCAAACCTGAGGGAGTCATGGGAACCTCCGAATTTGTAGTCAGTAGGAAAGAAATGTGAGTGTCTTGGAGACCTCTGAATTTGTGACTGGCATTTGAAATGAGGGCAGTCTTTTTGGGAACTATGGGAACTATGACCTTAACCAGTTAGCATAAACCTGGGGCAGGGGGAAGGTAAAAAAAAAAAAAAAAAAAAACCAAACCCGAAGAGAATAAGATGAAATAAATAATTCAAGAAAACTTCCTAGGATTAAAAGACAATTCAAAATTTAAAGAGCCCACAGAATGCCCAGTACAATGGAAGAAAATAGACATGCACCAAGATATATCAATGTGACATTGCACTCATAAGGGCAAAACAAAGAACCTAACAACTTCTAAAGAACAAAAATTAAAAAGGTAACTTACAAGAGATCATGAATCAAAATAGTTTCTGTCTTCTCCAAAGTTAGGAGCAAAAAGACAATGAAGTAATGTCTTCAAAATTATTAGAGATATGGTCAGGATAAGAGCAGTGCCACAGATCTGAAGAACAATTAGGCCATGCCAAAGCAGTTCAGAAGGATGTCTCCCAGAAGACGAATTTGATAGAAGGAGCAAATGCTCTCAATGATATCAATCTTCACACACTGAGAGAAGAGTTGGTTGGGGAACAGGTTATATATGAAGTAATGTTAAGTATGTAGAAAAATAAGAAATTGAATAAATAAGACAATTATCAGTTCCATTAAAAACCCAGATGTGCAAGAAAGGAAAAGTAATCATAGTATGCTATAACTCAACTGTGGACAGGATTTCACATAATATAATAACAATATAAAAATAATGATATAAGCACTGAATATTGATGTAATCAAAATTACAACATAATTGTACTGGCAGAGTGGTAAATGGGAAGTTTATGTTTGTGTGTACATGGGGGCTAATGGTGATAATGTGCTAAACTCCTCTCCCATAGAACACTTACTCTGAAAATTATAAATTAGCTTTATAAGCATGCTATTTAGCTAAAAGAGTTCAGAGTAGTTGCCTCTGGTGAATTGATAATGGGTTGGGTGACAGCTGTTATAAATAACTCTTTGGTTCTTTAAACTGCATAAAAAGTAAAAAAATTAGAAATAAAAACTGCTTTAAAAAGAAAATTAAAATCAGATCATGTCACCAAATAGCTTAAAACTCCTAGTGGATTACCACTGTAATTAGAATCAAATCCTAACTCTCCCATGACTTATATGGCTCATCATGATCTGAATCCTGCCTATTTATACTTCATCTCATACTTATCCCCCACCTCTGCCCCCTACAACTCTAAGTTCCAGCCACTCTGGTCTACTTTCTCTTCCTCAAACATAACAAGCTTTTCCCCATCTCACAGCCTTTGTGTTTGCTGTCCTCTCTGCCTGGAATCACTCTCCCCAGATCTTAACATGGTTGAATCCTTCTCTTCATTCAGGACTCAGCTGAAAGCTGCCTCTTTGGAGATGTCTTCCACAATCAGACAAACCCAGACTGGGGGACAGTTCTGAAAGTAACTCACCCATAAACTTTAAAATTGTCAATGTCAAGAAAAATAAATAGAAGCTGGGGACTATTCTAGATTAAAGGAGAATAAAGAGAAAAGAACAACTAAATGCAATCTATGATTTTACCCTCTAAATTTTTAAAAAGTTATATGGAGCATAATTGGGACAATCGGAGAAATTTTAATATGTATTATATACTAGATAATATTAATGTATCATTGTTAAACCTTCTGAGTGTGATAATTATATTGTGTATATACAAGAATGTTTTTGTTCTTATGAGAGTGATGCTAAAGTGTTTATGGGTGGAGTGTCATGCTGTCTACAACTAACTTTCAAATGGTTCAACCAGAGAGAGATAGAAAGAAAGAGAGAAGAGTTATAGATATCTAGCAAATGTGGCAAAATGTTAACAATTAGTTAATATTAATGAAGAATATATGCATTCACTGTATTATTCTTGCAACTTTTCTGTAAGATTGAAAACTTTCCAAAACAAAAGTTGGTGGGGAAAAAAATATTGAACTTCAGTAGGTTTGTTGATAGTAGTGGTGCTGAAGTAATTGCAAACTATTTTGGATATGTTATAGGATTAAACAGATGAGTAAACATATTGACCAAAGTAGTCCTCTAGGTAGTTTCTAGCACAACATCCCGTTTTGTTTTCTTCATCACATTTATCATTATCTAAAACATTATTTTGTTTATGCATTCATTTGTCTGTTTAATGTTTGTATTTATCCCAGCTCCTACCCATAAATGCTATTTGAGTAGAGATGGTGTCTGTCCTATTTCCTGGTGAATTCCCAGCATTCAAACTAAGGCCTAGCACATTGTAGATGTTCAATAATTACTTGGTGAATGAATGAATGAAACAATCCCAAGAAATCTTAGGTAGAAACAATGGTCAGACAGCTGCAATTTTGTTCCTAGGGTCATGTTAAGGCTCTGAAGCCCAGTTGGGAAAGGGCTTTTTTATTGCAGAGACCTGTGAAGCTGAGAGAGAAAAAGGATAGGGAAGTCAGCCTCATTCGGGCATATGGAGTGTGGTTAAAGGCAATAAGACCTATCAGAAATGGCGGTGACCCCAAAGATTACAACTAGAGGATAGGGACCTAAAACTAAAAGGTAAATGATAACAAGGAGCTCCTGGAAATGCTTTAATCTCCATACAAGTGAGTTATATGACACGTGTCCTTGCAAGTCACTTGAATTGTGTAAAGACTCTTCTTTGAAATTCCCTCTTATCACAGAGCCAATGAATTGTAGATTTAGAGCTAAATCTCAGTAAAGGAGGAGAAACGGGGGAAGAAAAAGGGGGTATCTGAGAACATAGTAGGTGCTTCTTTGGGGGAAAGGAAAGTTACCTTCCACCTCAACTCTTGTCATCACAGCAGTTCTCCCTGTCAAGCTTTTTTTTTTTTTTTTTTAAATTTCCTTTCACTACCTGTTTCTCCCTCAAGCATCATTCCCCTGCTCCCTACCCTACCTGGGGTTAGTGCCAGAAAGAAGTGTTTGTGGAGACTGGAGAAGTGGTAAAGTAATTTTGTGTGGGGACAATTCTTACTAAAATAATCATTTTGTGCTGCTGAAAAGGACACACACACACACACACACACATTCAAATATTGAGAAAGAGTATTACAGTTGTCTGCTTGCTTCCATTATTGACATCACACCATGAGGATGCTAATACAGAAGTTTTTTCAGTCTTTCTAAACACCATCATCTCAGGAATCCTATCAGCTCTACATGCTCTCCTACCCCACCCTACCCCCTCGCACACACCTGTGTCCTGTCATACCACATTCTATCACTTCTTTCTCTGTGGCCTTATAGCAATCTGTTTTCTCTTATTAATCTGAGTTCAGTTTAGATCCTTGGCAGTTCAGAACTGGATGGCTGCTTCTCAACAACTTTCCCACATATCTAAGCCATAGTAAATCAAAGATTCTGCAAAGATCCATTTTCTTATCCCCCCCACCAAATTGTCCTCCATCTCTTAATCTGCTTTCAGGTCTACAACCATCCCACTCCAGCCTGCCTAAGAACTTTCTCTCATCTCCTCCATTCCACTGTTCATTCATCATCAGTTAGAATTTCAAATTAGGAATTCCATTAGCATGTTGAGTCCATGGAAGCCAAATGACCCATTATGGACTGAATCCAAATGTATAGGCAGGTGGTTAAGCAGGTTGGGCCAGCAGTCCTGGCGATGCAAATTCAAAACTAGAGGTTGCAGCAAAAATCAAGAAAGAATCATGATTTCACAAATGACCCTGGATTAGCTGGATACTAGCTCAAGGGAGACAATGTAGATTTGTAGATGATTCTAGAACCAAGTATACCATTACGGATAATTTTCTCACTGGTTGGATCTACTATGTTATCCCCATACTCAAACAGTCTTCATTGGCTCCCAATTACCATTAAAATCAAATCTTCAAATCCTTCAGTCTGGCATTCAAAGCCTTTTACATTTCCCCTTCTTACCATTTACTCTGCTCTTACCTTACTTCTCATCAATCCTTGGTATGATCTGTTTACCTCAATCAACCTGGCATATTCTCACTACCAGTTTGCAATTCTTGCTCTTTTCCTTGACTGTAACATCTTTCACTTCCTCTTTGCAGATCCTCATTAACTGCATTCTTTAAGACCCACTTCAAGATATACTCCCTTCTAATAAGCTTTCCCTGATTCTCTCACTGCATTACTGATATTTTGTGCTAAAACAGACTTTAAAACTCACTGATCAGGGGCGCCTGGGTGGCTCAGAGGGTTAAGCCTCTGCTTCGGCTCAGGTCATGATCTCAGGGTCTTGGGATCGAGCCCCACATCTGGCTCCCCTGCTGAGCAGAGAGCCTGCTTCCTCCTCTCTCTCTGCCTACTTGTGATCTCTGTCTGTCAAATAAATAAATAAAATCTTTTTTAAAAAACTCACTGATCAAGTTCAACTTTACCCCCAACACACACATTTTTCAGATGAGAAAACTTAAGGCCCAAAAATATTAAGTGATTTGTATAAGGTCTTTGAGTTTAGTGGTAGCAACTTAATCTCAAGCCAGATTTCCTGACTCCCTTTGCAATTTCCTTTCTACACTGTTACACTTTGTCCCCATAATCCCATCCCCCACACACAAGTTCAATGTGGTGTAATCATCATAAACTAACATCTGTGTTTGGATTGTTTTTCACCTCTATTTGGTTTATCTCAACCACCAAGTTCTAATAATTCTTGAGGGAAGGGACTATGTCTAATATTTCTGCCCCCTCTTCTCCTTCCCCATGGCACCTAAAAAGACTGTATATACCTCAGAGAGGCAAGAAATACATCTTCACTGTGGAGTGCTTCTCTTCAAGAAAATAAAAAAAAACAAAACTAATAAAATGAGTACACCCAGGGTAGATTATTATATCACATCCATATTCAAAAACTTCCTTTAAACAGGACCTCCTATAGTGAACTTGGTTACAGATCATTAACTACCATCCAGAGAGAGAGGGAGAATGAGAGCTGAGAAACCTCGAAGTGAAAATGTAAGAATCACTGCTCCTCTTACAGGCTTGAGAAATAGAAGGGCGTTAAGGAAGACTTCCCACTTTGCAATAGAGAGGATTTACACAGCCCCTGTCTCGCAACCCCCAACTCAGCACTAGCTCTGGTCTCTCTCAGCTGGAAGTTGAGTGACATAAGTTCTAAATGTCCATTCCAACATTAATTATCTTTGTGACCTAAGACATATCACTTAATCTCACTGGACTTGTGTTTTCTTGTCTGTAAAAGGTTAGGGGGTGGGAGTGTGGGATGGAAGTCCAGACTTGCTTTGCCTCACACATTTTTTGTGAGGCTGAAGTGAGATAATATATGTGAAAGTGCTTCAAAATTCAAAAGGCATTATATGAATGCAAGGTATTAACTTTTTAACTCCCATTCCTGTATCAATTAAATCGTAGGAGACTAGAGCAAGCAAAAGATAACAGGTTTGCGTGTTAATCCCATCTAAATTAATTGTCGGAATCCTCTACCTTCTCTGTAAATGCTGTTCTTCATCTCGTCTCTATTTTATTTGGTAGAATATTATAAAGGTTGCTATTTTGGCTTCGCATATTGCCGAGGTGGCAGGAATGGGGGAGGTTGGCAGCTGCTGAGCCTCAAGAGAGGCACCTATTTCTTTCCCAAATTGCTCTAGAGGGGGAAGGGGAGGGAAATTGAAGCTATTGGTCAAGAAAAAAAGGGCTTGCACTCTAGCTCTACAGTGTCACTCTCTCATTCAATAATGAAAAGAAAAATGAAAATAAAAGGAGAAATAAAAGCTTTAATTTTGCCACATTTCTCAAGTTTTCTCTCCTTTACCTCTCCAGAATTCCTAGCATGCCTGAAATCAAAGGACCTATGTACAGGCTTGGAAGAGCTTTATTTTGGGTGGTATCAGGATAAATGTGAGGCAGGGGAATGAAGTAGCACATTACGTGTTCAAAAATTTGAACCCATTCTTCTGGTATATCCTTCCTCTAGCCCAATGAGGTAACTTATATAATATACCCTAATGTCCCACGTTAAGGACCATGTCTGCCCTGGGACAACCAGAGCCAACTCCACTCAAACCTCTGTGGAAATGGTCATCGTTCTTATTCTTATGCAGCTCTTGGCCTTTATATCAGTATTGTTCAATTAGAAAAGAGCCTCTTAAGAGATCATCAATCATTTGAAATATCAAATACTGCTAAAAAGCAAAGCAGAGGAAGAAAAGACACCCTAACTGATAACCTGCAATGAATCATCCACTTAACAGACATCTTCTGAATCCCTACTATAATTCCAGCCCAGATTATGTTTTGAGGAAAACACACAAGCATCTCAGTAAAGCTTTCTCTGTTAAAACACTAGCAGACTATGGGGGAGAGGAAGGTATAGATAAGATATAGCAATGGTGTCTAGGAAGGTATAGATAAGATATAGCAACGGTGTCTCCCTATGACAGACACCAATGAATTCTAACCTCAACCCCCCCCCCCCCCACACACACACGGTGTTCCCATGTAAAGCATTGTATTCAACGTTGGGCTGAGGAGAGACTAAAAAGCAAAGCCAAGCCTTACTATAACATAAAGCAATAAGGCAGCTTGTGATGTACTAAGAAATGCCTTAAAAATTAAATTAACCATAATTAAATCCAGGCAATATATAACCCACCCTAATGGAGGAAAAATCATGCGCAAACAACTATTTTAGCATTCACCCTCAAACTGACCTTGCAGCAAGAGTTTACATCATTAATTTTTGACTCCTTGTGATTAAGTATAGTATTATAGTCAAGAGTATCAATGAACATACATGAAGCAATAGCTCCAACTTGTCCCCTGGTGGTGTCCTGTTTGATGACACCTGATCTATGCCAAACCCCACCCTATTGCTCTCTAACCCAAGAGGCCGTCCTGAACAGTAACTCCTCCACCTTGAACCCTTCTAATTATATGCGAGGGTTTGGTGAAAATAAGATTTAAATGTAAGATATTAACCCCTGCTAAGGACAGAGATTTCACCAAAGTCTGAAAGCCTGAGAAGTGAGTTCCAAGCATAGGCATACTGGTTAGTCAGCTTTGACATCTGCGTGTTTCAGTCCTGAACTCAGGGTTAAAAGCAGCTTGGCTGCTTACATGTGGGATGTAAGAGAGGAGAAAAAGCCCAAGGCGGGTAAAAAAGATGAACCCTTTGTGTGGATTTACTGGAAAGCAGCCTGCCATCAATGAGAGATGTGGTAGACAGGGCTCACCTCCCCTGGGTTTTCCTAGCCCCAGACATTAGGGATGGTCCTGACGCGAGCTTAGTAACTGCCAAAGAGTGTAGCCCTTCTCCAGAAGGGTGGACTTAGGCTGTGATGCAGCAGTGAGGATCTGGGAAATGCAGATCTCATCAGAGATTCTGGTCTTTGGAGTGAGGGGCTAGGTGAGACTGTCTTCTGCTGTATTATTTACTGCTGCGACGTGGTGTAGGGAACACAAAAATGCGGCAGGTTTTAGAAAATTCTGGGTAGGTCAGTATCATTTGTCAAAAGAAGAGGGATTAGTGGAGGATATGGTCTGGGAGGAGAGGGTGAGAGGAGGGGCTGCAGAAGGAGGGCTGCCATCCACAACTGCAGTGTTATGTGTATCAGAGATAAATTCTTTTGTCATATTTCAAATTAGGTTTATAGGTACTTCCCCATCCCCCACACAGCAGTGGCTTAACTGGTGGTCTTCTCAATTTTTAATTGCAATTTTGCAGTATATTGGTGTCTGAAGTCTAGATCTGACTGAGGTGATGGTCTGTATGTATGTGTACGTGACTAACAGTCGAGAGAAAAGTCTCTCGATGAGGTGGGAAGGGTGCTGCGGCAGGGACCGGCTGTACTCCTCTCAAGAGAATCTTCCATCCCTAACGTCAGAGTGCTATTGAGGTATCAGGAGGTGAAAAAGGTGTGGGTGGTGCAGTGAATTTCCCCCAACACAAGATACACACACACACACACACACACATTAACAAGTTCTGTAAAAAGTCCTGCTGATGCCTGGGAAGTCCAGCTAAAGCAGTAGGTAGTCTCCCATGGCCAGGGCGAGCGAGGCGGACTCCGGAATCGCCACGGAGACCAGGGCAGCGGTCTCTCCGGAGCGCGCAGCCTAGCCGCCGCTTCCCCGGGAACTCTTCTTGCCTTGCTCTAGGGGCTACATCTGCAGGCTGCGGAAAGCCAGGGCTCTAGCCCTTTCTTATTACACACCTTTCCCGAAGCACCCCAAGCCCTGTACCCTACGGCAAACCCGTCAGATCTGGCAAAGCTCAAAAATGCAAAAACTGAGGTGGGGGGCAAATTGTACTTCAATCTTAAGGACTGAACACGCGCGCGCGCGCGAACCGCATATACCCCAACCCCGTGCCGCTTAATTTCTCTCCCCGGGTTAGAAAAGAGGATTACTTGCCCACAGAGGCTTGGAGATGGGGGCAGGAGGTTCGTCCGAGGCTAGGCTCACCTGCTGCTGAGGTGAGAGAGCAGACACAGGATGCAAGCTGTTAGGAGCCGCAGCTCACAGCTGAGTGGTTGGGGGGTTGCAAAGACCCTCAAGTTCTCCTCTGGGTTTTTTTTTTTTTTTTTTTTCCATTCACGTCACCAAAGGGTTAAACGGCTGGGCTCCAACAGCCGCCCCCCGCCCGCCGCTCTACTCCCCCTCCCCTTTTTTGTCCCCCACCCCCACCCCCCCGCACGTCGCTAGGAGGTCATCAAGCCCTCTGTCCAGTCCGCGTTCGCAAGCCCCTCTGCTTCCCGCCCATCGGGCCCGTGGCTGCTTACGAAGAGGTGTGCGCTCACCGAGGGGCGTGTTCCAGCACTGGGAGACGCCGAGCGCCCCTGGGTTAGACCTCAGAGCGAAGCCAGCCATGGAGCGGGGCTGGGGAAAGTTTGGCACCCTGCAAGGGGTAGTCAAACAGGAGTGGGCGGGGCACCCGAGGGTACTTTAGCCTTCCAAGCTCAGGGGCGCTAGCTGCCCAGACCTGAGGCGGTGTGCGGCCATGGACCGCGGAGCTGCCGCGGCCCAGGGCACTGCCCCGCCTCAGGATGGAGAGCAGCCCGCGGAGTCTCCAGAGCCACCGCCGCCGTGGCCGCCGCCGCAGCCGCCGCCGCCACTGCCGCGGGCTCCTGCGCTGCTCCATGCGCCTTCACCAGAACGGGCACCACAGTTCGGTCCAGAGCCTGCTCCAGAACCCTGTCCGAAGGCGACCCCAGAACCAGCCACAGAATTCGACACAGAAACGGTCTCAGAACCCGATACAGAACCGGCCTCAGGGCTGGCTCCAGAACCAGCCACAGAACTCGACAAAGAACCGATCTCAGAACCAGCTACGGAGCCGGTCCCCGAGCGGGCTCCGGAACCAGCCACAGAACCAGCCACAGAACCAGCCACAGAACCGGCCTCTGAGCCGACCCCAGTACCAGCCACAGAACCTGCCCCCAAGCCGGTCCCAGAACCAGCCCCAGAACCAGCCATAGAGTCCTGCCCTGAGCCGGCTCCAAAGTCCCTTTCGGAGCCGAGCCCAGCACCACGTCTATTGCAGTGTCCGGTGGTCGCTCCAGAGAGGGGTCTAAAGACTTCATCATCGCCCCGAACACCAGTGCTGTTCTCCAGTATAAAGGTAGGAAAAAGACCCCCTGGGGCGTGCAGGGGGGAAGAAGCAAAACGAGGACGGATGGCTATTGAGCTCCTGGGACTCTGGGTACCCAGAGCATCCCATTTGGCTGCCACTGACTGGCAAAGATGCGCAGAGAGATGCGGGGATGGAGAAGACCGGGGGAGTGGGAAATGGTTGGGAGGCGGGAAGCAACATGTGGAAGCAAGAGTGGGCAGTTGGGGCTAGAAACAGGGTGACTGCATGCGATGGGAGTCGGAGCAGTTTCCACCATGGGGAGAAGTGGCAGTGCAGTGAGCGCCTAAATCTGGAAAAAGAGGAGGAAGACGTCCCCGGAGCGCAAGAGACCTAGAGAAGTATTTGGGGCTGGCCCTGGGCACACGGGGATGGGACTGAGTGGTGGGGTTCGGGGCGTGGGACACACCTCTCAGCCATGGTCACTGCCGCAGAGGCCCAAGCTGCGGAGCCGCAGCGGTCAGCTTAGCCCCATCCCTGACACTGGGGAGGGGGTCACCAGCTGGGACGCAACTGGCGGCGCTCCGAGGAGGTTCCTGGCGCCTCTGTCTGCTGACCTACTGCTGGGAGCCGGTACTCCGGGTGGGGATGAGGGGATGGGCGGCGCCCACGCGCACTGCAGGGGAAGGGCAGGGTTCCTTGGGGAGGAGGGGGAGAGCATGCGTGTGTCGAGGCCACCATTCCATCTGTCTGCAGGATTTCCCGGCAGGTAGGTGCAAACACTGTGATATGATGATGGACCGCGTTAAGAGCGGGAGACTGGCATCCCGCGCCGGGGCCAGTTGGAATGGTACAGGAGTCCTGGTTTAGAGACACCAAAATAGGAGTTGGTATTTGAGAGCGTGTGAATGGAAATCTTCATCTCTTCCAGTCTTCAGAGATGCCTTCCTAAACGTTGCGGTTTGCCTGGAGAAGACAAGTGGAGGATCCTCAAGCACCCGCCTAGGGGCGGGGGGGGGGGGGGGGGCGGGGGGAGGAGGGAGGAAGGAGGTTTTCTGTATTTGCCTTGGACCCCCTGAAATCCCGCTGGCTCTTCAGCAGGAGTCTGTTTGCCTTTCTTGCTTTCTCTGTACTCCCCCTACTCTTCCCTTCCCCCTATAAACTTCGTTCCAGCTCACTGTGAATACAATGATAATGCATAGATACACCTTGATTTAGCTTCCCCTGCAGGGGAAAAAAAACCACGAAACAAAACACAGAAACAAACAAACAGCACACCACACCAATACCTGTCCATCCTGCTGCCTAGTGGGACATAGGGACAGGGCTCTGGAATCCTTTTGCTGCAGACCGCACACTTGTAGAATGTAGGGGAAGGGGGCAGAACTTGGCACCGCGAAATGGAAATGGAAGCGCTGGTTGCTTCCTGAGTTATGAGTAGGGAGGCTTGAATTTGCAAAATAACTGCAATGATAAATGACTGAACAAGAGGAAGCCTAAAGCAAAAAGTTTCACAGGGAAAAAGAGGTGTAGAGGTTTAAAAATATAAATAAAATAGGACCATAGGAGACTAAGACAGGTTGTGGTGGCTGTTTTAAATCCAACAACTGAGTTCTCACCAGGGGGTGGATCTCCCCTTCCCTGCAATGATCTCAGGAAAGGAAAGGACCCTGCTGCTAGACACTGGAGATCACCCTAACCTGGGATGTGCTCTGGTCTTTTTGGAAGAGTTTGCAATGAAGCAGGTGGGAGGGAGACCAGCAGGGATGACCTAAGCTATGGCCTTCTTAAGTGAGATTTTGGGAACATGGCTCAGAAACTGACGCCTGGGGACTTAATTACCAGGATATCCGGCAAATACAGGGACTCTTTGACCCCTGAAAGACTGACGAGAGGCCAGGAACTCCAGGGATGAACCCTGTGGCAGTGGGAAAGCATGTCCCACAAGCTTGACAGGAAAATGCCTGTTGCCAGACAGCTAAGGAGGATCAAAGTAAGGGGAATCAGGTTAGTTTCCTCTACAGAGTGCCCTCTCAGACCGGCTGGCCAGCTGACCCATGGGCATTTGTCAGCCCTGGCAGCTGACAGGTTTGACTTTGCCCTTGGTAGAGTTAGTCATTTGTTCAGCCATTTGTCTTCTAAAGTGGGGTTAAGAATCCTGACCATCCACTAAAAGGGCCAAGAAAATGAACCCATCAGTGGCTCTAGATGATTTCAAAGGATGCAAAGGATCTGGGTAAATGCTCAGATTGCTAGGCGCCAAACCCGTCTTCAACACCCTAGGTGTTGCTATGCAGTTGCTCTGTGGTGCCCATGGGAACATCTGATCTTAAGTGATAGGACCGTTCTCTGCTGCATCCCCCTCAGGCAAACAGCACGCACAGCCAGCTGACTTGCATCTTAACATTCAAGGCAAATAGGAGGTTGCCATCTTAGCAGGGAAAGCCTTGTTCTCAGACACTGCCTCCTTGAGGCAAGCTTGGGGAAACACACACACACACACACACAAACACACACAGTCTCAGAGATTGTAACAAAATACAGCTTTTATCATACAATGAAATCCTACATGGCAAGGCACAGTCAGTGCCAGTAGCATGAAACTAGCCTGAAACTACTCATTTCATCAAAGGACGAAATGAATAAAACGAAGAGTTTGAATGTGACTGCAGGTTTCTCCCAGATAATTTTTGCTGATTGGTATTGCAGTTAAAAAAAAAAAAAAATTCAACATCTTCCAGTATGTAGTCTGCTCTCTATTCAGGTTTCAGAAACTGTTGGTTGCAAATCGATGCCAGTCATGAAGATGGAGACTGGGAAAAGGGGACTCATATTGTCTTTCCAAATAGATACCAGGATAACACAATCTTGTGAACCAAACCTGTCTATTCCCCTCCTTTCTAAAATGTTTTGATTTCCAGGAAATGAGCCATGGTCATTTCGCAGCAAGTGTAAGTGAGGATGTGTGAACTGGTTCTTTAACTATGCTATGACTTGCTTGGGGGGCGTGGGGCTTACATGAAATATACTGTATTTTGTTTCCCTTGCCTCACCTATAGTTGAAGAAAGATAGTTCATGTTTTTATCAATTGGGTTTGACTAGCTATGAAATTATGATCACACTGTACAGGTGATTGATGAAAAATCTGAAAAGAAATAACACTTTTGTGGCCTTTATTTCTGGGATGGGGGTGTGTGTGATAAGAGATCCATTGCCATTTACTATTACACCCCAAACCATAACAAAGCAGTTTTCTGGTATTTTTTGCACACACTTTCTTGCAAGGTAGCAAGCATTTGTTTATATGTTATCTGGTAATTCTTGCCCAAATACTTTATCGTTTTACTTATTTCTGAGCTTCTCAAAGGTAGATACTGTCTCTCCCTCTCAGTGCCCAATACAATTCAGCCCTCCCTGTTTTTGCTCAGTAAACATTCGCTGAAGCTTTAAACCTAGCAATTCCACTTCCAGCAATGATAAGGACAGCAATGTAGAGACTGCTACTGTGAATGAATAAAAATGCATTCTCAATGATTTCAGAGTGAGAAGTAAATGCTTACTTAAATAGCCTGAAATATATAGCCCTTAATGAAATGCAGTCAATCTTTCCCTTTCAAAATGGGTGTTAGAACCATAATTAAGAAGCAAATTACCAACAATTAAAAAAATGGTTTGGAAAGTATCCTTATCCCCTGCAGTCCCCAGCAGCAGTAGACTAATGATGATGCAGGGGTAATAAATTTTTTTCTTAAGTGAACAAAATATCTGCAGTGACTATAAACAACTTTGGGATTGTAGAATTGAATGTTTAACCTGTTGAAGGTCAGGATGAAATTAATTTCTCTCCTCTTAGGTTCTCTCCCCCCACTCTTTGCCAGGTTTTGATGAAACCATCTGATTTGTTTGGTATATATTGAGAGCTCCTGAACATTTGCGGCAATGTGTTCTAGAAAAGATAATGAGATATTTGGTCAGTTGTCTTTCTTTTCTGAGAATATAATTCTTAGGTGTTTATTAAAATCTCTGACTGAGGCTTCTGCACAATCACAGCCCAAAACCAAAGGCTGATCCATTGTCCAAAGTGCTTCCAAGGAAAGGGGGAAAATCCATAGAGACCAGGAAACCATTCAGGGATATTATAATAAGGATTATATAATCCTTTCTGCTAGTATGGAGCTCTACAGTTTGCAGAATGCTTTCCTCTGCATTATTAACTCTTATTCTCCTGACAAAGGCAAGCAGGGTAGGAGAAGTCAAAAAAAAACTTGACGCCTAATAGGATATAACTATTAATTTATCTAGTGTGGATTTAAGAAAATATCCAACATAGGGCTTTCTGTGATACACAGGATCCTCATTTGTCTAAGAACAATCTTTTAAAATTAACATATAATGTATTATTAGCTTCAGGGGTACTGGTCTGTGAATCATAAGTCTTACAATTTCACAGCACTCACCATAGCACATATCCTCCTCAATGTCCAAAACCCAGCCACCCTATCCCTTCCCCCCACCCCCCAGCAACCTTCAGTTTGTTTTGTGAGATTAAGAGTCTTCTAAGAACAATCTTTAAGCTGACATTCCCTGGCCTGGATTTTTTTTTTTAAAGCAGCCATTGCTGTTCCCAGTCTGATGCTCCCGCTGGGGGCCATCCTAGAACAGGAGTCTGAGAAGGAAGGATAAGAGGCAGAGGCACAAGACCCTGAAACCTATTACTCCCAAAGAAGACATTTTTGGAATGAAAATAAATAGAAATTCTGCCACGTATAGGATGCCAACCTTTCCAAAGACTGCTGACTGTAATTCCCTCAGTGGAAAAAAATAATTTTAAGGGTTAAAAAAAGAAATCGTCCATTCCTAAAGGGAGATGCCCCACCCTCCCCAAAGCAAATAAACCTTATTCTCAAAATAGAAAAACAAATTTACAAGTTAAAAAAAAAAAAGAAAGGAACAGTGACCCCAGATAATGAAACTTATCCCTCCCCTTAAAATTATTTTAGGAAAAAAAGAAATTCTAAAGGGAGATGTTCTTCACCCTCATTAAAACCCATAAAACTTATGTCCTCAAGAGAAAAATTAAAGAGGAAAAGAGAGAAATCACCTCAAGGTAAACAGTATTTCTAATCATAAAAAATTCACAAAATTTATAAACTTTATTTACACTCACTGCTCATGCCCAATCTCTTACAAAAAAATATGGTGGCAAAAAGAAATCTCCCAAAGGGGAATCTCACCACATCTCCCTAAGGTTATTTCTTCTAATTACATGAAATGTCCAAAATAGGCAAATCCTTAGAGACTGAAAGTAGATTAGTGGTACCCTGGGGCTTGGGGGAAAGGAAAAGGGGAAGTGTGGGTGATGGCTAAAGGGTACAGGGTTTCTTTGGAAGATAACAAAAATGTTCTGAAATTAGATAGTGGTAATGGTTGCACAATCCTGTGAATATACTAAAAAACACTGACTTTGTACACTTGAAAACAGTGAGTTCTGTGATATGTAAATTATATCCAAATTTTTAAAAATAAGTAAAAGAAAGAGATCACTCCTCTAACTGCAAGATAATGAACCTACTGTTTTCCCTCAAATAAACAAAGGAATAAATGAATACATAAGGAAAAAATAAATTTTTAAAAAAGAACCAAAAGACAGAGAGATCCTTTTAAGGGCACGGCCACCAACCTCACCAAGGAAAATAACCTTTATTCACAGCCCCCCCACCCCAATTTTTTCTCTTTGGGAAAAATAAACAAAAAGGACATCTTTGTATGGGCAGATATTTTCAAAATCATCAAAGCCCATGAAACTTACTAATCCTTCCATCCCAGAAAAACACAAATGATTTTACCAAAAAGAAAGAAATATTAAAGGACAGGATCCCTGATCTTACCAAGCATCCTGAATTTTAATTCCCAGAAAAAGAGAAACAAAAGAAATAAATCCCTCCACTGCCAAGGGGAGATACCCCATCCTTACCAAAGCACATGAACCTTATTTTCAAAATGCATTTTTTTAAGATTTAAAAGAAAATCGATAATGGAAAGGCATGTATACTGGTGGAGGAGATAATATCAATGAAATTAAAATAAAATCCTCCAGCCTCACAGACACATGAAATTTTCTGTCAAGATACAGCAAAACCAAATGCAGATTCTGTAAAGGAGAAAAAATAAAAGGAAATCCTTCTAGTGGGAGATGATCTGAATTTATTCAAACTCCAAAGCTTGATCCCTAATGTAGGAAATTTAAAAATTGGAAGCATAAATAGAAAGAGAGAGAAACAGAAACAAAACCAAGATGTCCCCAGCCTCAACAGAGCCCCTTTTTACTCAAACAAGAATATATATTTAGGATTAGGGAGAAAAGAAGGGGAAAAAATGAAAAAGATATTTTCAAAGAGAAACCTCCTTTTTATGGAATGAAGATGCCCCAAACTCACCAAAGTCCCTGAATGTTTTTCACCAAACAACAAAAAGGAAGGGAGAGAGCAAAGAGGTGAGGGAAAGAAGTTGGAAGGGGAGGGAGAGGGGGTGAGGAAATGAAGAGGGTAGAGAGGAAGGGAAGGAAGGAAGGAGAGGCAGATGAAAATAAATTAAGGGACAATTTTTAAAAGAAAGACATTCTTCTCAGGGAAGGTATGCCAATACTTTATTGATGATAATGCATATTATTCCTGCTGATCAAGCCACTCTACCTCCCACAAAAAGGAGAAAAAAAATCCCCCACAAAATCTCTTCCTAAAACTTCTTTAAGAGATGTCCCCAATCTCACCCAAACACAGGGGCCTTACTTATCCTCCAGCCTTCAAGTATTTTTTAATGAAATAAAGGAAAAAGAAATTCTTTTATAGAAAGATGCTCTCAATCTTATTACTTCCAAGTTAATTATTTATTTTAAAAAACATGAAAGAAAAGAAATCCCCCCACCCCACCAGGACGGCCCCCAACCTCACTAAAACCTGTGGCCCTTATAGTTTTGCCATACAAAACCCAATCTTTTTCTGAATGGAAATCCTCCAAACTTAAGGAGTTATGACAACCCCACCAAAAGCAAGGGATCTTTTTCCCCATCTTTTTTTCAGAGAAAAGTCCTTCCATCATAAGAGATGCCTTCAATTTCACAGAAATCAATCTACCTTATTCCTCTTTACATCCTCTAGGAAAACAAAACCAGAAAAGAATGGTAAAAGGAAAAGAAATTCTCCTAACCTAAAGCAAGTTGGCCACAATCTCACCAACATCTTTAAACTTTATTCCCCTAAAGAGATTAAAAAAAAAAAGAGGGGAGAGAAAAGCCTGTCTTTTAAGAACAAGTGCTCTCTACACCTACCCCATACTAAAGACTTCCTAGGAAGTGTAATGCAAAGAAAAGGCAATATCTTTCTAGAACTGTGCCAATGAACCTTAAATTCAGAACCTGAGGCTGAAGGGTAGTAAATGTTTAATCCCAGGCTGGTTTCCCTTTGCTCCAACTCCAGCCCATTTCTGGTTACCTTCCCCATCAGTCAGTCAGGCTGTGCACTCCAGTAAGGCAAACCTTGCCCATGGGAAACAAAATTAGGAAAACAAACCTTCTGGGAAAAAATGATATACTGCATTTCCAAACCAAACAGAAATGATTTGGGGGATTAGCTGCCTAGTTGTTCCCTTCTAGCACTATAGAAACTCAAGAGTTGATGATAAACTCTAAAGCAATGACGCTCTATTAACTTCCAAATTAGACACACACCTACCTAGCAGAGAAGGACCCTTAGCCAATTCAGTAATGGGTTTCTCAAGGTGGTTGTCTAATCATGTGCTCACTTAAATGTCTGTTCTCTAGAGTTATAAAGGGCTTGATTTTCACAAATACATAAAATTTGCAAGTCAGATTTATAAGCAGAGACTAAGACTCAATTAATGTTTTCCAAAGTTTTTAATTCATTTACTTATTTAAAAATTAATTTGAGTACCTGTTTATATCCTATGTGCTCAGCAATGAAGATTCCATGGTGAGCAAAATCACAGAGATGAGACTTTCTTTAAACAAACTGGCAAATGAGACACCCAATTACCAAAACAGATATACAGGGGGCAAGGATTTGTTTTACTAGATGTTTTGCTGATGCATTCATTTAAATAATTCTCTCAACATACCTCCTCTTAAATAAAAATTTAATGTAATAAAATAAAGGTTATGTGTCTTAATTTTAGAGAAAGTAGGAAATCAAAACTGCTTCCAAAAAGTAAGTAAAAATTATGTAGCACCCTCCACTCAAGATTGCGTATCAAGAGATAATGAATATTTTGTTGTTTTTTCCATTTATTTTCTCAGAAAAGATGCTTATATACACTTACAATCTACAGTTAAGGCTTTAAAGGAATGTACAATTGTGTCTCAGCCTCCTCTTACCCGTTACCTCCCCCACTTAATTATTAAATCATGTGTGTTGTTCTACATTGTATTTAGGAAACAATTGTTAATTTTAGCTTAAAGTTTATCTAATCAAATGTCTGCCTGTGTGATCTGATTGATGAACATATGCTGGAAACCTAACAGTTCAGAGATGTATTTGAAATGTAAAGCAATGAGAATATACATTGTCACATACACAATTGGCAGTTTGATCTCACATTTACCATGTGCACTTTCTTAGACATCCAGATTTCATTTGTTCAACTAACTTTCGCGATTTGGACTTGAAGCAGGAGACCTGAGTAAAATCCATCCTTTTCCCACTGTTAAATTCCCAAAAGGAAAATCTACATTTAAATTTCTAAGACTCTGCTGGGTCACTTTTAACTATATGCAAAAATGTACTAATGGTTTTGTCTCTTTAACACACGGTTACCAACCATGCTCATTAGGGTTCCTCCTACCCAGAAGGGAAATACTTTTGTTTGAGGACGTTATCAGCAATTATAAGGAGACAGAATATTCATTCACTTTTCATTAACCAAATGTGGTAGAAAATTGAGAGAGTTAATAAACTGTATACAATCCAACTGAGGTTGAAGTAGCAATTTAAAAGGCAAGTGTGATGTGGTATTGAGAAGATCAGAGTCTTCTTCCTTGTCTGTAGCACTTGGAGATTTTCATCTTCCAAAACATTACAGGCATTTGCTGTTTAAAGGCTGTTTAAGCCTTTTTCTTTAAAGAGATTGTAAAAGAGATTTCAGACCCTAAGGACGGCAATTCCCACCCCCTTGTTTTCCTCCCAGCACAGGGCAAGGCACATGATACTGGGAGATTCTTAGAGATAAGTGTGATGCTCCAACCCAGAGCTTTGCAGAATTCTTCTAAAACAAGAGGCAGTGGGTTTGGGGAATGAGCTTGCCTCTGCCTCCAGGAGTGGGACGAGGATAGAAAAGCTGCTTACAGGGCTCAACTAAGAACTTCCAGAATCCTGGATGTTCGTTCATTTGCCTTCTCCTGCAGCTAACGTCTCTACCTGTTCTCTTCCGGGATTTTGCAGTTTGAGGCAGGAAATGAAAGGTACCTGCTGAGCAAAACCGAAATTGTTGATCTTCTTGGCTGTAAGAGGAGACACTTGAAACCAGGCAAGTTTTTGTTTAACCTGGGCTCTGTCAACTGAGCCCCCCACTCTCACTTCACTCTTCACTCTGTGAAGTTGCTCCAGCATTACAGCAGGATCCTCTGAACCCCACCTCTAACAGTAGTCCCTGCTTACCTTGATTGTTAATATTCCCTCAATAAGTGCATTTATTATGTTCCTTGAACATATTATTTCATGGTTTATTCACATCACCACGCATGGCCCTTGCAATATAAATGATAAAGGTGATGTAGCGTTACTAAAACAGCTATGCATAAACAGCAAAGAGGAAAGTAAATTAGGCTACAGAACAAAATTATTGATTTCAGAAAATTAATAAGTTTGTGCCCTTCTCACTAACCTCAATTAATGCCTACTACGACAGTTTCCCTCCTGCCAGGCTTGAGTAGAACATAACTTTTCTCTTACTCAGAATTTGGGTATTGCTGTCCCTTTCTCACACCCTCACCTTACTCTGCTTGACTGTTAAGACTAACTAAATTAAAATGATAAGTTTGGCATTGTCCTGGTCTCTTTTTCTTTAATTTATTCAACTTGGTGACTAGATCTCCAGGGCTTGCTTTTTTTTTTTTCATGTGAAATCAAAGCACCCATTTGTGGCTCACTTCATAGCTTTCTTAGTATATTGCTTTTCCCTAATGAGTTGTCTTTCTAGAAATGCCTGGAAAAACCTTAATTTGCCTTTTCATCATCCCTCATTGCACTAAATTTTTTAAGAGTTGCTCCATTTCATCTTCTAATGGTGGAGAAACAAATATTCCCAGGCAGCTTGAAAGCCTACTTTATTTGTTTGTTTGTTGGGTTTTTTATTTGTTTGTTTGCTTGTTTTGCATCCAGTATAGTAAGGCATCATTGTGAGTGACTCGTAAGCATATCTGTTAGTTAGGTCATAAAGTGTTCAATAATTATGTAATTTATATAAAATGCTCTCAATATGATACATATTTGGAGGATTGCTACATGGGTATTTTAGAGTATTTTACTGATATTTGAGGAAATTGGTTGGGGTTTTTAAGATGAAATGGGAATACATTATTACTTATCCGATGTAGAATAATGGAAAAAATTTTCTCACTATACAACAAATTTTTAGAGGTGGATTAGATTCAGATATGAAGGACTGCCTGATAGCAAATACACTTTGGTATAAGAAATTCAGGGGAAAAATATAAAGTTGTTTGAGGTAAGTGGGATATATTATTCCCAATATATTCTCCTCAAACCCAGAGAAAATCAGAATTAAATTAAACAGTAACATTATCAGGTAGAAACGAGGTTATTCCTGAATTGGGCAGGTGAGGCCAAGGCCTACAGACAGAAGAGTGAGGCCTTGGTATAGTATATGGAGTTAGAAAAAAAATGGCCACTCCAATAGAATGATAGAATAGAGATTGAAATAATGGGGAAAATTAAGTGAACAGGCAAAGTCCTATTAAAACTTTGAAGGCAACCAACAAAATTGTATATATCATCCAACTGATGACATACAACCATTGGAGGGCTGTTGACTAGTAAAATTAACATGGCTAAAGCAGAGGATTGGTTGATGGGGCATATAATTAAAAACTTTCAATTTCTTTGCATGCCAAATTCCAAATTAAACTACTAAAGCTAAAAGTGGAAGAAAAGAATTTTATTATCTAGTGTCCTTTTTCTATTGCTTTGGTCTTCTTTGCTCTTTTGTAAGTGGCTGTCTGCTTTCTCTATATTTTTTTTTCTATTTCATATCACAGACTTTTTCTATAGCAAAAGTAAGAAGTTGATGGGAATCCAGTGAAACCTTTTGTCCTCGGTGTTGTACACCCATGAAATGTCCTGAAAAGGGCCTTTGGGGATCAGCTAACCTAATATGTTTAAAACCTTTTTTAAAGATTTTTATTTATTCATTTGACAGACAGAGATCACAAGTAGGCAGAGAGGCAGGCAGAGAGAAAGAGAGGGAAGCAGGCTCCCTGCTGAGCAGAGAGCCCGATGCGGGGCTCTATCCCAGGACCCTGAGATCATGACCTGAGCCAAAGGCAGAGGCTTTAACTTATTGAGCCACCCAGGCGCCCCTAAAACCTTTTTAACAGTAGAAACTTTTTAATATTTTCTCAATAAAATCTTAAATGAGAGCCCAATATTTAATATAAATACAAGAAATATTTCATTAGGTCTTTTCTTTAGTAAAATGGGTTTATAACTGATGTACATTTCTAATTGTTTATTTGAATCTAAGAGGAAAGCAAGTTTGCACTCCCTGTTTATTACTGGCTGCTTAGCAAGGGTACTGGTGATATAAGAACATATTGAATAGGAAAAAGAAACAAGTCAGAATTTAAAATTTGGCCTAAAATATTCCAAAAATTCATAATAGTCTCCTGGAAATATAGCCATTCTGAAGAGTTCCTCCTCCCACACACCCCAGGAATGTGTTACAACAGGCCTCATAAAATGGATTGTCATAATGTGCATTGCCTTTGCTTATAAGAATATATATATTATGGGGGATTGTGTTCTTGACCAAGGACACTATATCAAGTAAATGGTAGGTATAACTAAAAACATGTAGTGAAAGCTAATGTATAACTGTAAGCTTCTGTAATAATGTAAACTAGCAAAATTTTTCCAAGCCCTATAAAATGGGCATAAATGTACCATACACATTGATTTTGTAAGGGGTCCTATTGTACTACAAAGTGTATATGCAGCACATTAAAGAGCCAATTCTACATAAATTTAATCTATTGTTATTATTCATTTAAAATTTGTGCTCTGCCTGCATCCAGGAAGGAAATGAAGTATCCTACAAAATTAAACATATAGAACAGGACAATTAAGCTCAAACAAATACAAGACAATACCAGTTCAATGCAGTGGTGAATGAGACTTTAAACTAATACATTCTAGTTATAATAAACCCCAATTACACATTTAACTAGCAGTACTTTTGTTTGCTGCCTTCGGTGCTTGAAGGACTTTGGGGAATGATCTGAATGACTCAGGCCTCTTAAAGTTGGTATCCAAGGAAGTTGAGCTGATGCCTCATTTTTGTGCAATACATCTTCCTGTAGCAAGCTGCAGCAACCACAAAATGAGAAACTAAAGGTTG
The DNA here is from genome assembly GCF_922984935.1 of Meles meles. Lineage (NCBI taxonomy): Eukaryota > Metazoa > Chordata > Mammalia > Carnivora > Mustelidae > Meles > Meles meles. The sequence goes on along the minus strand of NC_060087.1, from coordinate 44,261,837 downwards.
CCAGGATTGTGGTATAGGTGTTAATTAACTGTCCTAGAAGGCTGAGGCTTCGGTTATTTTGGTGTGCCTGCATTTTCTAATATCACAATGCATGTGTCTGAGAGGCATATAAGTATGGGATTTCTCAAATAAAATAGTATTTCCAATAAAATTTCTCAAAAAAATCCAAACAGTAACTGGTTTGATAGTTTGGACTCTTTCTCAGATTGGGAATTGCTTCACGTTGGTTCTAGTCATAATTACACCCTACATAGCTGTACAATATGGGGTAAATTGCTTAATCTTTCTGTGGCTTAGCTTCTGTGTCTCTTAAATGAAGCCAATAATGTGCTGTTGACTCAGCGCAGCTTAGCAGTCTCCTCCAGCAAGTCTTCACTGCTATCACATCCCTGCTAGGCACCCTTCCTGTAGGCTTCCATAGCATCCTACACAAACTTCTGCTTCTCAGTTGCCAAATATACTGAGATTATCAGCTTCTGTATCCCATTAGGGCTGTAAGGATAAGGTCCTTAGGACCTAACATGCTGTCTGACATTCAATAAATTGTGGCTAAACTACTTTATAAAATTTTGACATTCCAAATTTTATCCAAAATACCTTTCTACTAATTACAGGAAAAGCTTTAACTTGTTTTGCCAATGTCTCTGATCAGATTAGCACACTGATCTTGAAAATGGTTTGATCAGGAAAGAGAATATGGAATCTCTACTTAGACACAGGAAACTCTTAAAAGCTGTCTTGTTTCCAATTAGAAGGAACAACTTTTCCCTAAAATAAGATAAACAACTTCTGTCTTTTCAGCTGGGAAAGATCACCACATAAAGTTTTACAGTTTGTATACTATATAAGCCTGCCATGTCTAAGGGGACACTTTTCATAAAGTAAGCCATTATATGTGTGTGTGTGTGTGTGTGTGTGTGTGTGTGTGTGTGTGTGTGTATTTCTTCTAACAATTTTCCTGCAGATGGCAGTCAAGTGCCTTGTGCTAACAAAATTGGTGTATTATGACAATTTTCTGACAAATGGAAGGAAAATACCTTTAGCAAATGGTGCCTTTTCCTGATGTGCCCAATGGTGTGTTGTGGGCTGATCCTGCTACTAATTCTTTGCATTGAAATACAATGTCCCCCTTAGCAACTCCTTCAAAGCTTATAAACCATATGCTCAGAACTGATTTCCAAAAGCACCTATTTTATTCCATAACACGATTAACCTGAGCATCATTTTAAAACAGAAACCTACAACTGCTTGAAAAAGGAATTTTCAGGGGCACAGGCATAGTCAGGCATACACCCACAGATGCATACTGGCACATTTACTCCAGGAACTAAGTATATATACTTCAATAGCTGAACAGCCTGGTAAGTAGGTATACACACACACAGCTTAGCTGTACATTAAAACATATAAAGAAGGAGGTTCTTGTTGCTTGCTTTGGTACTAACCTCTTGCTCAGTTTTCCTATTTCATATATTTTCATTATGTCTCACTCCTACAGGCCATGAGTTCCCCAAAGTTTGCACGCTCTTTTGTGAGTTCAATTCAACATTCCTTTGTAAGGGCTTACTAGTGACAAAGAACTGCACTAAGTAGATAAAGGAACCCATTTCATCTTGGAAGATTGTTTGAAGGTGGTTAGATCTGAACTGTGTCTGAAAACTAAGTAGGACTTTGATAGGCAAACATGAAAAAGGAGAGAAAAGGCAGAGGGAGTATCCTAAGCATAAACATAGAAGAGGTGGAAAGGACAATGCTCTCTGATAATCCCACAAAGACTAGATATGGTAGGAAGTTTTAGTGCATCAGGAGGAAAGGCTGGAGAAGCCAGGTGGGACCTAAAACGCAGAGGACCTTGAATACCAGGTGAAGGAATATGTGATTGATTCCTTAAACAGTGGAGAATTGTGAAAATTTTTGATTGAGAGTAACATGACTAGGTTTGGATTTAAGAAAACTCTATCAATATATAGATTGGGTTAAATAGGACGACTCTAAGGGATGGGACATCAGTCTAGGCAAGAGTAAAGGCAATCAGTATGGGAAGAAATGGAAGAGAGGCTAACAGGATTTTGTTTGTAACTGATTGGGTGTGGACGATGGGCAAGATGAGTAGAAGACAACTTCGAACGTATGAGTCCAGCATGGTTAGAATTATAGAGATCAGGACAAGAGCAGACTTAGGTAGTAGCTAGAGGAAGATTATGAGTTTAGTTTTGGAAAATTTGAGTTTGAGGTGTTGGTGAGGCCTGTGCTCAAGACAGTGATTATAGAAAGGCAAGAACTTAAGGGTTAGAGGACTGGAGGACTGTTGCCCTGCCCTTGGATTGAAAACAATGAAATGAAATTAATAGAATCAGATAATGGAAGAGAAACAATAAGAACAAATTCTGTTTGAGAAAATACACAGAAGAAAAAAAATACTGATGTAGAAATTAAAGTTTTGGAAGAGAAGGGAGAGATAAGAGAATGTATACTTTTTAAAAAGGAACACTTTCTTTTTAAAGTGTTGATCCTGAATAACTTTTTAAAATAACTTCTCTATCCTCTCCTTTGGCTATTTTGTTGATGAAAACCCTCTGAATGGTATTGAAAGGACAGAAAATATTATTAATGTGTTGTTCTCAGACTGAATACAAGTAGCTCTTCTCCCATTACACAAGTCTTTATTTGTAAGCCTCAGAATATACTGTGTTCGGGGAAACCATTAAGAAAGGTTAATAGTTACCTAATTATTAAGGGAAAAGCATGAGAACATTTTTCTTATGTTAACATAATAAGAAGAAAATATTGTCCTCTACATCAAAGATTCTATTTTAAAGCTCTTTGCACATAGTACGCACTTAATAACTTGAAATAACAAGAACCGCAAAACAGTCTTATATGTATAATGATATTAAAAGATCTCCAAAGACGGTAAACTAAGACAAGTTAAGGTATTATAAGATTTTCTCTGAATATGTTGAGAGGAGATAGGGACTTTCTTAAAGAAAACTATTCTTACCAGGTGACCCTTGTCTTTTGGCAGCGAGGTAAATAATAAGCCACTTAAAATGGCTCCAGACAGTGGAGGAAACACATGAAATTCCAGGCAGAATAATCAAAGAAGAAACTGATAAATGTTTGAAGGTGTGAGCTGAAGTTTTAGTAGGTCCCTAGCTCTTTGCCAGTTGGTGTAGAAAAAGCAAAGGTAGATAAATAAATAAATAAATAAATAAAGTCTACGATTTTATTTGGGAAACAAAACATGTATACAGAAGACGGGTACATAACAATACAAGGAAAGATATCATTATATTTCAGCATGCGTAGTACAGAAAATAATGCTATAGAAATATAAAAGAGGAGAAATAAAGGATGAGTTAGTTTGGGAAGGCTTCCTGATGGAGGTGAGATCAATTGAGTTTAGATCTGGGAGCAATATACAGAGACTTGGAAGCAGCCAGGACTCTATTCAACTGATATCAAAGAGCTTTTAGAGAAAATCAGAGGGATTTGGACTCTATTCTGTATAGCAGGACATTATTTAAGGTTCTTGAATAGGAGAGTAACATAATGAAAGAAATTTTTCTAAGATATATATTGTGACAGTAAGAACGATAGATTGGAAGAGAACAAGATAGGAGGCAGGGAGATTAGGCTGTTATAAAAATCCAGGTGAGAGATGCTGGTGGCCTGATTATTGAAGTGGTGATGATCACTCATTCATCTAAAATCATTTATTGAATACCTATTCTGTGTCAGGCACTGTGCTGATAACTGTAATTTACCTGAAGGAAATTATAGCCAAGCAAAGGAAATAAAACCAAGTATACAAATAACTGCAATTCCAAGGAGAAAAATGATACTCATTTTAATACAAAAGAAACTCTGGGTTCAAAGGAGATAAGAAGTGATTGGACCCTGGCAGAACGGGGTAGACTTGGGTTCAGAGATGAATTAAAGTATATTCCAGAGTTTTTCTTACTTGGGGGGGAGTACCAGAAGGAGTGATAAGAAGGACAAACAAAAGAGTGTGAGCAAAGGAACAAAGGTGAGAAAACACTGTGTTTTTGGAAGCCAGAGGATGTAGATCTTCAGGGATACAGATAGAAATGTAGAACTGGGAGAAAATGGGGATAGAACAACTGATTTGGGGGGTGGTGAGTAAGGAGGAAGGGAAATCATTAAGTGAGAAGCATGAGAGATTAATAATTTCTAATTTTCTTTCTACTTTGCAACTCACCTTTTTTCAAACTCTGTCTGGATTCTTTCTTGGTGACATCTAAGGGTCCAAGATGCTTTTGTTTCATTTCTGGACTACCCACTTCTACATACCATCTTTCTCTAACATGAGAGTATAGACTCCTGCCTGATGTTCAGAGATACCCTAATCTGAGAAGAGAAATGATTCACCTATGGATTTCATACAGGGTCTGTTCCTGTAGTAAGCAATATCTACATTCAATCTTTGGATTTAAGAGCATCTTCTAGTCTCAGTTTTGCTACTGTATATTCACGTTTGGTGTGCCTTTAGAAGGCATTGTTGTGCATGTGAGGAACACTATTCCTAATCAACTTTCTCTGCATGCTTATAATACTAAAATTTCAGACTGAGCTTTCAGAGACCTTGCCCAATCACTCATGTTATAGCCATAAAAAGCAGTGGTCTTTCTAGACTACCATTTGATTTTTGTATTATACTCCACAATTTTCTAAAATATTTCCACATTTCCCATATCCTATGTCTTTAGATCCTCACCCCAACCCTGTGTGTGATATTGACTTTATCCCCATTGTGCAGATGAGAAAACTGAAGCTAAAGGACACTTGAATTAAGAATCGGAGTCAAGATTCAAGCCCAAGTCTCCTGACTCCAAAACCGGCCCCTAACAGGCCAGTTAGTACAAGGTTTTCAAAGCAGCCCTTTTGAGCCCACAAATGATCTAGATTCCTCTAAACAAAGTGGCAAAATGGGGGCCTGTCTTCATTTCAGGACTAATTACCTTCATTAAAGCCAACCAAGTCCACAAGCTTAAGATAAGACAAGGTTTTTGGGTGGTCATAATGTTGTTTTGTTTTGGTTTTTTTTTTTGATGCTGAAAAATGCTTTAGATGCTTATAATAATGATTCATTATGTAAATAATTGGGGACTTCCTGAGGTCAGAATTCTCAAAAGGTTCTCTAATTCTTAAGAGATTAAAAACACACCAGTCTAGTCATTCGGCCCCAGAATTGAGATTTAAGCGGTTGATTCTATTCTTCGCATGCCTTTGTGATTTGAGGTAAATCCTTTAACCTCTCACTTTTTATTTATCCATTTGTAAATAAGCATATTGCCCATCATGGAATACCCGGGAAATACTTTAAAATTCTAGGCTTAAAAGTATTTCAAAGCCTTATAATTCCTTAAACCTCTTTATACAGCTTCAAAATGACTGTGACATCAATACAAGGTAGAATTATTTTGTTAAAAACAAGTATATGTGAGATTAAGAGTCATTTATGGTTTGTCTCCCTCCCAATCCCATCTTGTTTCATTTATTCTTCTCCTATCTCCTACCCCCCCATGTTGCTTCTCCATGTCCTCATATCAGGGAGATCATATGATAGTTGTCTTTCTCCGATTGACTTATTTCACTAAGCATGATACGCTCTAGTTCCATCCACATCGTCGCAAATGGCAAGATTTCATTTCTTTTGATGGCTGCATAGTATTCCATTGTGTATATATACCACATCTTCTTGATCCAAATGACTCTTAATCTCACAAAACAAACTGGGGGTTGCTGCGGGGAGGTGGGATTGGGGGAGGGGGAGCGGGCTATGGACATTGGGGAGGGGAAGCGAACCATAAGAGACTATGGACTCTGAAAAACAACCTGAGGGTTTTGAAGGGTCAGGGGTGGGAGGTTGGGGCAACCTGAGGGTTTTGAAGGGTCAGGGGTGGGAGGTTGGGGGAACAGGTGGTGGGTAATGGAGAGGGCACGTTTTGCATGGAGCACTGGGTGTTGTGCAAAAAGAATGAATACTGTTACGCTGAAAAAATAAATAAAATGAGAAAAAAAAAAAAAAAAACAAGTATATGGAGATCATATGATAGTTGTCTTTCTCCGATTGACTTATTTCACTAAGCATGATATGCTCTAGTTCCATCCACGTCGTGGAGAAGCAACATGGGGGGGTAGGGGGATAGGAGAAGAATAAATGAAACAAGATGGGATTGGGAGGGAGACAAACCATAAATGACTCTTAATCTCACAAAACAAACTGGGGGTTGCTGGGGGGAGGTGGGATTGGGAGAGGGGGAGCGGGCTATGGACATTGGGGAGGGGAGGCGAACCATAAGAGACTATGGACTCTGAAAAACAACCTGAGGGTTTTGAAGGGTCAGGGGTGGGAGGATGGGGCAACCTGAGGGTTTTGAAGGGTCAGGGGTGGGAGGTTGGGGGAACAGGTGGTGGGTAATGGGGAGGGCACGTTTTGCATGGAGCACTGGGTGTTGTGCAAAAAGAATGAATACTGTTACGCTGAAAAAATAAATTAAAAAAAAAAAAACAAGTATATGGAGACAGGGTTAAAGCACAGATTTCTGCCTGCCTACTACTGTTTCTAATAGGCACAGCTCAGGTCTGTGTTCCACTTTCACCTCCACCACAATGTGGTCTTGCCACTGCTAGTGGGATCATCTTGCATCCCACCTCCTGCAGGGTCATAAGTCACAAAGACTGTTATCCATGGGTGGAGATTTTTCTATAGTAGAAGACCAGTGAAGCACAGCAATTCTCTAATTTCATTTCCTCCCTTTGAAGGCTGGATTATGTGGAAGGAAAAATATTTTAGACTCTAATACAATATTTCTCTGTCCCATGCCTTAATGTCCCTGTGTATAAAATGGAGTTATTAAGATCTGCTTCTACCTGCAGAGAGGATGGTGTGAGATTAACACCAGGAGTTGCACTATAATATAGAGGGCTTCAAAGTCAGACACATTTGAGTTGAACTCCCAGCTCTGTCATTTCTTATCTCTGTGACCTTGGGCAAAGACCCTCACTCACCTCTCTGAGTCTTATTTTTCTCATTTTACACAGGAAACTAATAATTCCTACCTTGTAGTGTTGTTCTAAGGATCAATGGCATATCAAGAGTTTAGTTCAGTACCTGGCACCTAGTTGGTTCTTTAAAAAATGGTAACTGGGGGCGCCTGGGTGGCTCAGTGGATTAAGCCGCTGCCTTCGGCTCAGGTCATGATCTCAGGGTCTTGGGATCGAGCCCCACATCGGGCTCTCTGCTCCGCAGGGAGCCTGCTTCCTCCTCTCTCTCTGCCTGCCTCTCTGCCTACTTATGATCTCTCTCTCTCACTGTCAAATAAATTTAAAAAAAAATCTTAAAAAAAATGGTAACTGTAGGGGCGTCTGGGTGGCTCAGTCATTGAGCCTCTGCCTTTGGCTCAGATTGTGATCCCAGGGTCCTGGGATGGAGCCCCACATCGGGGTCCCTGCTTCTCCCTCTCCCACTCCCCCTGCTTGTATTCCCTCTCTCATGGTCTCTCCCTATCTGTGTCAAATAAATAAATAAAATATTTTTTTAGGGTATATTTTTTTTTATTTGTTTATTTTCAGCGTAACAGTGTTCATTGTTTTTGCATCACACCCAGTGCTCCATGCAGTACGTGCCCTCCCTAATACCCACCACCTGGTTCCTCAACCTCCCACCCCCCACCCCCCCCGCCCCTTCAAAACCCTCTGGTTGTTTTTCAGAGTCCATAGTCTCTCATGGTTCATCTCCCCTTCCAGTTTCCCTCAACTCCCTCTCCTATCCATCTCCCCATGTCCACCGTGTTCTTTGTTATGCTCCCCAAATAAGTGAGACCATATGATACTTGACTCTCTCTGCTTGACTTATTTCGCTCAGCATAATCTTTTTAAAAAATGGTAACTGTAGTTTTCCTTGCCCCTGCTAGCAGAGGTGGCAGCCATCTCCTACTTGGTATCATAGCCACCCTCAGAACACTTGTGAAGTTCAAGATTGTTTAAAAAAGAACCAAGAAGTTCATCCAGCACCAGTCAGACCAATATGTCAAAATTAACCATAATTGGTGGAAACCCAGAAGCACTGACAGTAGGGTGCACAGAAGATTCAAGGGCCAAACCTTGATGCCCAACATCGGTTACAGAAGCAACAAGAAAGCAGAGCACACACTGTCCAGTGGCTTGCGGAAGTTCCTAGTCTATCTCAGGTGCTGCTGATGTGCAGCAAATCTTACTGCGCCCAGGCTGCTCACAATGTCTCCTCCAAGAACCGCCAAGCCGCTGTAGAAAGAGCAGCCCACTTGTCCGTCAGCGTCACCAATCCCAATGCCAGGCTGCGCAGTGAAGAAAATGAATTGACAGCTTATGTGCATGTTGTGTTTGTGTTAATAAAACCACAAATATATTTTTTTAAAAGGTAGCTGCTACCATGTGAAAGACACTGATTTTGTTTCAAGCAAGTGCTGTGTGTGTGTGTATAATGTATATATGCGATCACTGCCTCTGCTTCCCTTCTCTTTTTAAAAGGATGAGTGCTCCATGCAAAGCAAACTGAGAAGAACAAGGGTGGCTACCATTGCTTCTTAATAATATATCTTAACATCAGAGTCATATACCCCCTTTACTTACTGATGTTTTCTTCTTCTGGTTAGAGGGGTATGTCAAGATAGAGTCTTGCAGTTCAAGTCAACAAGTATTTTTCTTTTGCTTTAAAAAATTTTATTGTGATATAACTGATGTATAACATTACATTAGTCTCAGGTGTACAACGTAATGATTCCATATTTGTATATATTGCAAAATGATCACCACAATAAGTCTAGTTAACATCTGTCACCATATACTATTACAACATTTTTTTCCTCCAGTCAACAAGTATTTTTGAGCGTGTTGTATGTGCCCCTCTGACTTCTTAAGTTCTCCCCTCTTACCATGATTTCATTAATATTAATTACTTATAGAATTTCCCAAGTTTTTATTTAATAATGATTTCAATCCCTCCTGACACCTGACTACCTTCCCCAGAAAAGTAGCAATTTTAATTCAAAAGCAATGTTATGTGTGAGCAAAGGAAGAGAAAAGAACCCCCAAAAAGCTGCAGGGCAAAAGCGATACAGCTGCAGCAGTCTGTCTCTGCAGGCAGCCTGCATATATATATATATTCATAGTCATATATATATATATATATATTCATTCTCCAGCGTGCATAGAATTGGCACCAATTTAATTTATGCTTGCCTCTAGCAAGAATGTTGATAACACTTGAGTGATCTTCCTTCAGTCATCAAGGATGATGGACTTTCATGATCAAAGAATGAGAACTTGCAATCTAGTGTTAACTTTATTCCAACTTTTGAAGAAGTTGCTGCAGAAACTTAAGCCCTGAAAGAGGCTCTTTTCATTTGTAGGCTCTCCCAGGGAGATATTTTAAGCAGATAGTAGAAGTACTAATTCAATATTTACATAGGATTTTTCCCTTTAGGTAGAGGACTAGAGAAATGCAATTAGATCTCAAAGTTCCCTTTATCATTTTTTTCATCTGGACAGAAAAGAAAATTTTTTAAAAAGAAAGAAGAAAATGATTTTTTGTGTTGCCCTTCCCTCACCCCTTTCGATAAAAATTGTTTTGAAGCTGCTATCAAAGAATACTGACAACTGTATTTTCCTGGTATTGCCTTGTAATTTGATGTTTTAGCATAGCAAACATGGCAGACACAATCTCTGCCTCAGGCACATGTCTGATACATGGATTTCTATCCATGAGACGATGTGGAGGGAATAAGTCTGTTCTGTTTATGAGCTAATGTTACAACATTTGTTACTATTAAGAGACTTGAGCTCTGACATTGAGTTTGGCTGCTTTGAGAAGGTCTCTAAGATCCTAGGGCTCCTCATAATGGGTGACATCATGTATAACCAACTCTCCATCATTAGGTGAAATGAAGACAGATTTGGGTATTCAATTTATAGTGTCAAGTCGTCTTGAGATTTCATGAAGGAGGTTCATGGTGGAGCATGTCTCTTGTCCTCTGGGAAATTCTTAAACTCGGTAGTTTAAAAATAACCTTTGAATTTCAGGGAAATTCATTTAGATACCACTGCGGTTAAGTGGTTGTGTTTGCTAAGCACACACCTCAGAGGACAGGCAAATTATTATAAATGGCAGTACAGAGGCAGCATTGCACTTCTGGGAAGCGTAAAGCTAATCCAGTTTATGTGTCATCCTGCAACTGGATCAAGTTCTGTGCATAGATGACAGTCAGTGGAAATCTGCCACTTAAAGCTCACCAGTAGAACAAGGTGGGCAGTATCAAAAAGTCAGGGCAGCAACATCTGAGTTTCCATCATACCTCCACTTAACCTGTGTTGGCACTATGTAGATTATAAATTAAAGCCGGAAACTCAACAGCCAGTATACAATGAGGTGAGGTCATCAGAAGCCTAGAGAATAGATAAAGAGAAACTTCCAAAACACACTGAAACAGAGCATGACTTGGCCTTGGATTTCTAGAACATGAGAGTATGCTCCTAGTCAGAAGCTCTCAGAAGCAGAGTATCTTTTTACATATTGAGCCAAATCTTATCTTTTTTTTTCCCATTTTATTTATTTTTTCAGCGTAACAGTATTCATTCTTTTTGCACAACACCCAGTGCTCCATGCAAAACGTGCCCTCCCCATTACCCACCACCTGTTCCCCCAACCTCCCACCCCTGACCCTTCAAAACCCTCAGGTTGCCCCATCCTCCCACCCCTGACCCTTCAAAACCCTCAGGTTGTTTTTCAGAGTCCATAGTCTCTTATGGTTCGCCTTCCCTCCCCAATGTCCATAGCCCGCTCCCCCTCTCCCAATCCCACCTCCCCCCAGCAACCCCCAGTTTGTTTTGTGAGATTAAGAGTCATTTATGGTTTGTCTCCCTCCCAATCCCATCTTGTTTCATTTATTCCAAATCTTATCTTAGTTGCAAATGTATACAAAACACCTGGCATGAGGTAGATACTCAGTGGATAAGGCTGGCCTCAAGCATAGGGTTTGTGTTTAGTTTTCTCACACTAATTATTGACAACCATGTATATACACGACTCATCATCACTTGAACCTGTACTACATTCCAGCATGAAGGACAATATGCTCCATGTTTTTCAAGTCCCAAAATCAGAAGTCCATATACACATTTTCTATGATTTAGGGAGTGGAGGAAGAAAAAGAGAAAAAAACACATAAACCTAGTCATTCTTTCTAGGCTAAAGTCAACCCTAGAAACTAACTCCTGATTGCCAGAGGGAGTTTTATGGGAAAAGTATAATATAGCTGAAGAAGTCAGGCATGAAAGCTTTAACTCACTGTAGGATCTGTTGAATCATTCTATGCTCTACATGTGTCTGAGCAAGGGCAGGCATCATACCAATAGCATAAATGGTAGCACTGGGGTGGTTTTGAGTCAGGTCAGATCTTAAGACCAGAGTATTTATTGGTTTTTCTTTATAGGGAGCCTGGTAACCAGAATATGTGCATGACCAATTGCATTCTTTGCTCAGAGGCAGAGGATATCTGTTCTCTGCATGTGGCTTCTTTTTAACTCTGAGGTAGAGGGAGGAAAGCAAACTAAGTAGTAGTCAGCCTTGTCTCTCCTCAGTGTCTTCTAGTCCAACTGCTATTGAACTCTGTCTTTAACTGTTTTAATTGAGGTTTCCACCACAGCAGACACTTCCTTTGTGGGATGACTATTGGTGGGTCATGCGGGGGGGGGCGGTTCATCACCTTTGGGCAGGCCTTTCTTTGCTTCTGCTTAAGGAAAGAGAAAGTGGGAAGAGAGGAAGCTCTAAGTGGGTAAATCTGAGATGCTGTTATTTCCTGTCTTCCTTCTGATGACTATCTGGACTGCCATCCTGAGGGATACTTGGGTTTTGGTGTCATCATGTGTTTTAGCATGCTAGTCACACTCCAGAGATTGGACTTCCTACCCAGCAATAGCAGTGTAGTGGTGACTTTAAGAAGGAAGTTGATTTTTGAACGATTTTATTTATTTATTTGACAGAGAAAGACAGTGAGAGAGGGAATGCAAGCAGGGGGAGTGGGAGAGGGAGAAGCAGGCTTCCCGCAGAGCAGGGAGCCTGATGCATGGCTTGATCCCAGGACCCTGGGATCATGACCTGAGCCGAAGGCAGCCACTTAATGACTGAGCCACCCAGGTGCCCTGGAAGTTGATATTTTTATTGAGAAACCAAGCTACTGTTAGCAGCTTGTTGAGGCTATAGGCTGACAGCAATGAACTTCACCTTACCCTGCCCCTGCTCTAGAAGAAAAAGACCTAAGACTCACTATTGTTAAAGATAACCACTCAGTTAATTCTAATATCCTGACAATTATTTTGCCAGGGTGTGAATACAGAGGCACCTCCCCCTTCCTCCCAACTTCACAGTTCCCTGCAGTCCCACTGGGGCAATGAAGACCATTATTCCTAGGGAATCCTACGAGGGGAATTCCAGGTCAGGGAGCAGGATGGGGTCCTTAGCTTTTGTTGGAATATAGTTTTGTTCACTGTTGGGACACCTTTCACAGTGACTCATAGTAGGTACCTGATCTTTGAGTCATCACTATTAAGAGATGCTGGTCATCCAGTGTTAATTATGAGCCCTTGATAGTTATACAGACTTTACAGACCATAAGAAGAACAAGAGAATCTATGTGGAAGCTCACCATCCCTTACTTCATCCCCTCTGTGTATTGTGTCCATTTGTGGCTCACTGTATACTTACGCACATTCATATGGATTTGCCCTTGCTGATATATGTTTCTCTTCCTACCAGTGGGAGTTAGTGTTCTGTGTAGGAGTCTGGCATTGTCCTTTTTAGTCAAGTCCTATGAGGAGAATTCTCAGGAGAATTAATAGGACAATTTCTTTAGAAAACACTTCCCACCCCCAGATGTTCCTAAGCAGAACAAAATGATTACAAAAAGGACTAATCAAATCAGAACTCATTGGGAAGTTCTCAGAAGATCAAACAGTCCCATTTCAGATTAGACATTTGGGATCTAGAGAAAGGTATTTGAGCTAGAGCCTGCAAGATGGAGGTACTGGGGATGTGATGATAAAAGAGAAGAAGAGAAAGGAGGTTTGGTAAAAGGTTAAAAAGAACAACAAATAAGGACATAGCCCCTGCCAGAAGCCTAATTTCTCTCTCAATGTTTTCAAATGCCACACAAATAGCTCTTGCATTTGAGTTGTTCAGGTGGCTAGAGATCTATTTGTTTTGCATTTAACCAAGGGTCAAAGGATCTTTGCTGATGTTTTTGCTTAAGTGTTCCAAATAAACTTTCTACCACGTTTACCTGAGTGTAGACTGGAGTTGAGGCGGTTTGTTCAGTACTTAAGTTATTTTTTTTTATCACCTTTAAGTGACTCCTTTGGAAAAAAAAAAGCAGCATTTATGTCCTGAAGGATTTCCAAAAAGAATAGAAAAAAGTTGGGTTACTGCCCCCTCATTCCTGACTCTGAGAGAATTTGCCATGGGGAGCCAGGCAAGTCACTTGGACTCTGTTTTCCCTCGTCTCAAAGTGTTATTGGGCAAATAACCAGAACTGGTCAAATAGTGGTACAAACTAAGGCAAAGTATTAGAGATCTAGCTATATCTCAAGCCAGGTTAAGTTTTAAGGGCAGATAATGACAAGTCAGTGGTTGGCAATATAAACTCATGGACTCTGGTTGTCCTCATATGGAACATCTAAAACCGTGTTGTGCTGTGAGTTCCATTTTACTGAATTTTATTCATGTTATCTTACTAAAGTAGGTATGTCAAGCATTTGTTGTACATTGGTCTCAAATCTCAGTTCCTGTAAAACTATATACTGTTTCCCCTAGGTGCCAAAGAATTTCAGATTTTAGAATTTTCCCCTGTGTATGACCACATAATTTTCAAGGTATAAATTTCACAGATTTATATAACATTATATGTATATATATACAAGTCATGGTTCTCTATTTAGTTTTTCTAAATAGAGATAGTATAATTTAAAGAGGAATTGTAACTTTATGAGCTATTTTCTCCCTGTTCACATCAGAGATAATAAATAAACTCTTCTAGATAATATATTTTGTAGCATTATACTCAGCATTAGGAGCTGTATTTCTATAGATTCCACAGTAGTACATATACTTTAGTAATTATGCACAAGCAAGTTAAAATTCTTCTAGTTAGGCCAGTTAGTGCATGTGCATGTGCACACATATAAAAGCTTCCAAAGGCATGGAAGATAGCAGAAAGGACTTCATGGACAATGTTTCTCCAAAGGTGTTATATAAATATGCATATAATAAAATGGTACCAAAAACATGATTCATAAAAATGAAAGTTGATAAACCAGACCTCATTAAAAGGTAAAACTTTTGCTCTGTGACTTTATTAGGAGGATAAAAAGGGAAATTATAGACTGGGAGAAAATATTTTCATATCACATTTCCAACAAAGTGCTTATTTCTATAACATATAAAGACTCTAAAATCTAAGTATTTAAAAACCAAAAAATCTAATTAGAAAATGGGTAAAAAACAGATATTTCATCCAAGAGAATATACAGACAGCGAATAAGTACATGAAAAAATGTTCAATATCATTAGCCATTAGGAAAATGTAAATTAAAACCACAATTAGATGTTACTACATGTCTATTAGAATGGTTAAAATTAAAAAATAGTGACACCACCAAATGCTAGAGAGGATATAAAGACACTGGATCACTCATATATTATTGATGGGAATGTAAAATGGTACAGGCACTCTGAAAAATAGTTTGAATGTAAAACGGTACAGACAATCTGAAAAATAGTTTGGAAGTTTCCTTTCAAACTAAAAACAGATTTGCCATACGTCCCAGCAATTGAACTCTTGGACACAGATTCCAGAGAAGAAAAAATTTATTTTCAGGTAGAAATGTGTGCACATATAGTCATGGAAGTTTTTTTTTAATTGTGTTATGTTAGTCACCATACAGTACATCATTAGGTTTTGAGGTAGTGTTCCATGATTCATTGTTTGAGTATAACACTCAGTGCTCCATGTAAACCATGCCCTCCTTAATACCCCTCACCAGGCTCACCCATCCCCTCCTTTTAAACCCTCAGTTTTTGTTTCCCAGAGTCCATAGTCTCTCATGGTTTTTCTCCCCATCCGATTTCTCCCTTCTCCTAATGTTCTCCATGCTATTCCTTATGTTCCACAAATAAGTGGAACCATATGATAATTGACTTTCTCTGTTTGATTTATTTCACGTAGCATAATCTCCTCCAGTCTCATCTTTGTTGGTGCAAAAGTTGGGTATTCATCCTTTCTGATGGCTGAGTAATATTCCATTGTGTATATGGGCCACACCTTCTTTATCCATTCATCTGTTGAAGGGCATCTTGGTTCTTTCCACATTTTGACTATTGTGGATATTGCTGCTATGTTCATAGATGTTTTATTCATAATATCCAAACACTGTAAACTACCCAGATGTCCTTCAATTGTTGAATGGTTAAACAAATCATGGTACATGCATACCATGGAAAACTACTCAACAGTATAACTTTGATGAACCTCAAGGAACTTATTCTGAATGTATAAAGCTAATCTCAATGCTGTGAAGTGTGTAAACCTGGCGATTCACAGACCTGTACCCCTGGGGATAAAAATACATTATATGTTTATAAAAAAAATAAGAAATAAATAAAAAAATTTTAAAAAGCTAATCTCAAAAGGATACATCCTGAATAATTCCCTTCATAATAACAATTGTGAAATAATAAATTACAGAAACAGAACAGATTGGTGGATGCCAGTGGTTAGGGATGGGAGGGGCAGAGGCAGTAGTTTGGCTATAAAGGAGTAGCATGAGAAAAATCTTGTAGTGATGGTATAGTCCAGTATCTTGATTGTCATGAAGTTTACTCAAAGCTACACCTGTGATAAAATTGCACAGACACACACACACAGACACACACACATAGAGTTTATGTGTAAATGGTGAAATCTGCGTAAGTTCTATGGATTGTACCAATGTCAGTTTCCTGCTTTTCATATTGTACAATAGTTATGCAAGCTGGTAACATGGGGAAGGGTGGGTGAAGGGTGCACAGGACCTCCTTGTACATTTCTTGGAACCTTCCTTTGAATTTATAATTATTTCAAAACACTTTTTAAATGTCTAAAAAAACCAAGAGTAACATTTTTTGGTTGCCATATATTTTGTTTTCTATGTAGGACATACTTAATTTTTAAAATTTTATGTATTAAAATAATTATTGTATATTAAAAAATAATTTCCCGTCTTTTTGTGCCTAAACATAGCATGATGTATTTTAAAAAGTGCAGCTTATAATATAAAAAGATATTAATTCTCTGGCATAAGAATGTGATGGTGAAAATGGGAAGTACCAGAACACAGCTGAAACCAGAGTTTTACAGCCCACTGTTAAACTGTAATTAACAAATTTCATAGTGTTGTTTGTTTAGGATTTTGTAATAATCAGTCCTCAGTTGTGGCATGATTGATCAAAATATGTTTATGTTTGGCTTTTAGAATGTGTTTTATACTTTCACTTAAATATGGTTATATAAGCCCAGTGACTCCATATTCCAATCAGAAGGCAGATAGCATCTCGTCTTAGACTCAAAGTACTCAACTAAGGCAGAATGGCTGTCTTGAGACTTGAAAAATATGTATTTCACGTGTTTTTAGTTCTTAGTTGCTTTAGATTGTTTATTATGTGGTGAGTTGGTCTTGTGACATTTACCTTAAGGAAATTAATTAAGTATTTTGATTCAAGAGGACTTTTTTAGGGCTATAGGTTACATTAGACTTTAAAACTCAAGAATAAAGAATGTTATCAATGGACTTTCTCAAGATCCTTTGTTAAATTGTCTTAGTGAGACCCCGAAAACATTTTAATCCAGGAAAATGGTATAACTTTTATTTATTTATATCAGCTTACCAAAAGGTTTATATCTAAGCTAATATATACCTACAAACATATTCTGGAAAAAAACATGCAAGTGGCAATAATATAAACTGAACAGAATCTGTAACACACTTTGACGTTCTTAAATGCTATTGAGAAAATATGACATTTTACCACAGCTAAACTTGGAGAAGGAAAATCACTCTAAGTGTACTTATTGAAGCAATGAATTATAAAGATGATACCCTATGTTCTCATTGCCTTTGTAGGATGCTGAAAGGATAAATCAGGCAGAGTATAGAAAATATTATAAGCCTTATAGAAAATGTAACCTTGATTTTTTTTTTCTCATAGAGTAAAAGCTTTTACACACGGAATTCTGCCTTCCTGGTATCCTTCACTGCCATCTTTTCCTCTACCATTTTTCTCTTTTATTCTCCTATCCAATCATTCCAGAACCACCTTCTTTCATCCAAATACCCATATACCTCATTTCAAGCTGTCAATCAACACGTCCTCTTGACCTCTGAATATGCGTTTTGAAACACTTGTATATGTGGGATTCAATTAGAAAATTAAGATAGACTAAAGGGCATCCCAATCCACCTCCAAGTCCTTGAATGAGGAGATGGTATGTGCATATACTCTACATATTTGGGGGTCAATAAGATTGTCCTCTTTCATACTTACTCAAGGTTTATGAGGTTTTCAGGTTATATTTCCCTTGTTATTTTTCATTATGTAAGGAGCTACTCCTGGCTAAAAATCATGTGAATTTAAAAAATCAGTAAATAACGAGCCTGGAAAAGTCTTACCTTGCCTCCAGTTCTGGAGAAATTAAAAAGCCCATCAGCTAGGAATATCACAGTGGAAGTTCGACCCATCAGGAAAAGCATAGAGATTATACGTAGGTGGAGTATTTTCTTATAGCTGATTTCTCTGCAATAACCAGAGAGCGTTCATTGGCATGGGCAATCTCTGCCTATTCTGCGCTCACTTCTCTTCATTAAAAGTGCTCTTAGTTTTCTACTGGTCTCATGTTGGTAGAGCAAATATTTAGTTGCTCCTGTCGAATTGAGAGCTAAGTAGAACAAGCATTTACTTTCTCTGCATCAAGTCTAAAAGGAGGAGAGGAATCTTTTAAGAAAAATAAGAGCAGCCATTTGGAGGGGGTATCTTAAGTATATAGTTATAAGTATATAGCCATGAACAAGGAGATGGGTTTGTTGACTATGATGTCCACTCTAAATATCTTAAGGTTTTGAAAGGTACACAGATAAAATGAGAAGATGCATTTGCCAGTTTTCACTGTGTAACTGTACATTTAGACTTCCCTTGAAAGCTCAAGGCACATAAATGGCAAAGTAGAAAAGAAGGGTTAGAATTTGCTTTATGTTGGCAGAAGTTGTTATGTAGTTAGCTGTAGACTTCTGGGTTCTGTCCCATAAAGCCATAGGTCATACTAGTTGGTGTGTTGACACTCTGCTTTTAATTGTTAGTTCTGTGGGAATGATCTTGTGATACTTACCTTTATTTCATATAACTATATTTCATATAACTAGTTTTGAGTTTGCAAGGTCAGATCTCTACAAACTAGTCATTTCTTCCTACATAATTGGCCTAGAATTAGAATATGCTATCAGAATAGATTGCCACCAGGTAAATGGTGGTGCCTTAGTTATGGCAGATTATAGCAGCTCTTGAAACTATTTCCCATAGTTGTGATTAATGGAATATAACAGAAGAGGATGTTTTCACGTCAGTCATTCTTTTGGTTCTTCAAAAATTGCCTTGCTGTTTTAATATAAACATTAGAGAAGATTAGACTCAAAATGTCTATGTGCTAAATTTAAAAAGATTAAAAAAACACACACACTTGGGTTTACTAATCTGAGCTGTTCTAATCACTACTTATTTCAACACTGGTTTCTCTTCCAGACTTGAGTAGCACATTTCTCTTAGCTTACCTTAAATCTTCATATCTCCAATCAGAAGCCCTTCTGATACTCTAGGTTCTCTTTTTGGGGGGTGTGGAGAGAAGTTCAAAAGTCCCAGCACTATGAGTATGGGGACAGCCGGCACAAATTCCTCTATAGACTTAAAATTGATTTTCTATTTATAGGCTTTGTTTCCTTCCCCAGTGATCCCTGCTCTGTTATTCATGGGAGGGAGAGATCCTGTGCTCACATGAACTGATCCTTAAAAATCAAAATTACCCTAACCTCTGGTAGTAAAGACCCACTGGGTTTGGACAATTAGTATGTAAATGATGCTGTCAAATTTGGGAAAAAACACTGATTTCAAATTGAACCCCTCAGTATCCTGTTGCAACCACATATATACTCACACTCAACAAATCTTGCATTCCAATTTAAGGATCAAAAAATATTACCACCATATCCACAGAGGGAAAAAAGAAATTAGTATTGGATTTGTATGTAGCACTAAGCACTTTCATGTATTCTCTTGATCTTTATTAAGAGTTGAATGTCATTATATGTGTTTTTTAAATAAAAATGCAGAGGTTTATAAGTTAAATTACTTGCCCAAGGACACACACATAATAAGTGATGGAGCTGAGTTTCAAATCCAGGTTTATCTGACTCCAAACTAATACACTCTCTTTTTATTATACTTAATTGGCTTCTGCCTAAATATATATGTTTGAAAATATAAGAAACCTCATGTGTTTTCTACAATAGCAAGTGGCTTATAGGAGCCAATTAATTAGAACATTCAAGAATACCCTTTCTCATTGTTCTCCCCAGGTGTGTTTTTCCTGCACTCAATTTCATGTTATATACATTCATCAACTACCTGCTATGGGTAAGCACTCTGGGCGCTGTGCTGGTCAGATATAACTCAGCCTTGTGATTTACCAAGAGTCCTGAGCTGAAGTTTGCCTTTCTGACCTGCTCAGTTTTGAAATAATTTCTATTCCTGAATCCAGGAGTTATCCTTGCAGTCTTTAATTTGGTAGGAGGCTACTTTATGGCAATAGACCTGAGCAGTATTAATAGGTTTGTTGCTTATGTCTTAGTCTTCCCTTGAAGAAACAATGCCTAATGTTAGCATCTTTATCTGTAGTTCACAGCAAAGAGATGGCAGCTTGGGGAAGTAACATGACTCGCTCATATAGCAGATTACTGATGGAGTCCACACTCCATGGAATTCAGAGTTTATTATTCCCACTGTCTCTCCCAGGTGCCATATTGCTCCCACGTACAAATGCTTCTCTGAAAACTCCCAAACTGGATCATTCAGATCTCTTGTGGTTTTAGAAACTACCTTCTCTCTCACCTCAAATCCACCCTTACTTTCCAGGAAAGAGGGGCAATGTGTACAGTATACTGGGTAGAAGTGTGTCTAGGCTTTGTAATCAGACAGATTTGGGTTGGCAGTCATCCCTTTTTGTAAATATGTATGATCTTGGAGAAAGTGGTTGACCATTCCGAGTTTCAGTGCCTTATCTGTAATATGAAGGCAGTAATACTTACTTGGAAATACTGTTGTGAGTATTAGAACTAATGTACACAATGTGACTAGCAGGATGCCAAACCATAATGGACACTTCAGAAAAGGTGTGGATATCAGACTTGTGTCTGTAATAAGATAATTAGGAATAAACTTAACCAAGAAGGTAAAAGACCTGTACACTGAAACTATAAAACACTGATGAATATGACTGAAGATAACACAACCAAATGGAAATGATATTATATGTTCATGGATTGGGAAAGCAAATATTGTTAAAATGTCCTTGGCACACAAAGAAACCTACGGAATTAACAAGTACATCACTTTTTATCATATGTATGAAGAGAAGAAAGGAGCAAGAGGGATTAGCTGTGTCTCCATATTTCTCTGTGTATCAATTTTGGTGTTTGTTTATTGCTTTTTGTCTGTTTCACACTGGATTCCCCCCTGCCACTTCCCCTGCCCCTCCCCTTTCCTAAGCAAGTTGGATTGTTAGGACCTGTTTCCAATTAAATGTCAGTCCCCTCACCCTCCCAGAGGACAGTTTTGCCTACTGTTTATTTTTTGTGTGATGAAGCTCTAGCTGTCCCCAGATCTTAGCTAATAACCCTTCTTCCCATTTTAGTCAGTGCTGCATTCTCCCCAGCAACTCTGAGCAGGGATCTGCCCACATTGATTAGGGCACAATCTCAGAGCTAATGAAATAGTGGCTGAGAGATGGTTCCAAGACCAGTGGAAATCCTATGTATGCATCCTTGGTGGGAAAACAAGCATCTTTTGTCATCTACAAGTCTGTGAATGATCACTGCCATTCCCAGTCACTCTTCCAATGTAGCACACTCATTTTATTCTTTTTTTTGAATTTTTTTAAATTTTTTTTATTTGTTTATTTAGAGCATAACAGTGTTCATTGTTTTGGCATCACACCCAGTGCTCCATGCAGTACGTGCCCTCCCTATTACCCACCACCTGGTTCCTCAACCTCCCACCTCCCCCCCCACCCCCCTGCCGCCCCTTCATAACCCTCTGGTTGTTTTTCAGAGTCCATAGTCTCTCATGGTTCATCTCCCCTTCCAGTTTCCCTCAACTCCCTCTCCTCTCCATCTCCCCATGTCCTCCATGTTATTTGTTATGCTCCACAAATAAGTGAGACCATATGATACTTGACTCTCTCTGCTTGACTTATTTCGCTCAGCATAATCTCTTCCAGTCCCGTCCATGTTGTTATAAAAGTTGGGTATTCATCCTTTCTGATGGAGGCATAATACTCCATTGTGTATATGGACCACATCTTCCTTATCCATTCATCCGTTGAAGGGCATCTTGGTTCTTTCCACAGTTTGGAAAGACCGTAGCCATTGCTGCAATAAACATTGGGGTACAGATGGCCCTTCTTTTCACTACATCTGTATCTTTGGGGTAAATACCCAGCAGTGCAATTGCAGGCTCATAGGGAAGCTCTATTCTTAATTTCTTCAGGAATCTCCACACTGTTCTCCAAAGTGGCTGCACCAACTTGCATTCCCACCAACAGTGTAAGAGGGTTCCCCTTTCTCCACATCTTCTCCAACACAAGTTGTTTCCTGTCTTGCTAATTTTGGCCATTCTAACTGGTGTCAGGTGGTATCTCAATGTGGTTTTAATTTGAATCTCCCTGATGGCTAGTGATAATGAACATTTTTTCATGTGTCTGATAGCCATTTGTATGTCTTCGTTGGAGAAGTGTCTGTTCATATCTTCTGCCCATTTTTTGATATGATTATCTGTTTTGTGTGTGTTGAGTTTGAGAAGTTCTTTATAGATCCTGGATATCAACCTTTTGTCTGTACTGGCATTTGCAAATATATTCTTATCTCTTTTCTATCCCTCTCTTCCTCCACATTTCCAGGCCTGTCAGGTTGAGTATACCACTGATCTCTCCCTTTCTCCCTCTCTTTCCCTCTCCCTTAATGCATTTGTACTTTTCTGGATAAGCTATCAAGAGTTGAGCAGCACAAAATCCAGATGGTAACAGTCAGCTTTGCTTTAAGCCCTGGCCAGTGGGTGTTAGAATTTGATTACTGTAGTTAGTAGCCATTTAGAAGTTGAGCAGTCTTAATCTCTTAAATATAGCCTGGCTAGAGACAGGGGTTGTAGTTTTACCAGATGTTTGCATTCAGGGAAAAGTTGGAAAGGGATGCATATCTTGTTGGTGTTTCAACAGGGAAATAAATGAAGGTCCAAAACTATGAGAAGGATAGCAGTAGGTCTTAGAGTAAAGCATCTGAAAGGGCTTTAGCAAGTGGTTCCTGAGGGGGAGGCAGCAGTAACAATGGCACTCTCAGTCTTTTCTAGTAAGATCCTTACACAATGCTTTTGTGTAATAGTTGTATGGCCAAGTTATTTTTTAATAATTGCTACCAGGAGCTGTTCAGGTCAGAGAAGAATTTCCCTTTGGGCCCAGCATGGTATTACCCTCATTAACCATGAAGATATCTGCTAATAGTGCACTTGAGTATGCCATATTTCTTTACCAGAGGTGACAGTAGAGAGTTGTACTGCAGGATGGAAGAAAAGGGATGAGAAGGGGAAATTAGACTTTGAAAATACAGATGACTAATTAAAAAGATAGAAAATAACACCAAAAACAGAAAATGTAGAGATACAGTGAAAAGAGCCTTGTAATGGGAGTTAGGAGGCCAGGGTTAGTTTGCCACATAGTGGCCTGGGCAAGTTACCTACTTCACTTGGATCACAGTGCTTTCTCTGGAAAAAAAGCCAATAGTATTACTTACCTTGCCTACTCCTCAGGGTTATCTTCAAAGCCAAATAAGAATCTTCAAGATCTTTATAGCTGATAAAGTGCCGTGTAAATTAAACAATTAGTATCACCTTAATTACTTTAGCATTTCATATTAAAAACAAAACCAAAACTGAACCAAATACCTGTGATTCACACCATGAATCTCCCCCCATATCCTGCCTCCTTTTGTCAAATGACCTGGAATAGGATGTAACTTGCAAAAGAGACCTGTGATTTAAACCTTTCTTTTTCTTTCACTGAGGAAATAGCTGGTTTTCCATGTCCTATAAAACTCCAAGAGAGATTTTAGCTCTGCCATTTATTAACCTACGTGGGAAGCTACTAAAGTTGTCCAAGCCTCAGTTTCTCCATCTATAAAATAAGGATTGTTACAGCACATACCTTTTAGGGTTGTTGCTGATATCAAATGAGATAATACATGTGATATGGTTTTACAGTGCTTCTCACATAGTAAAGATCCACCAACTGTTAGCAATTCACATTATTTTTATCATTACTACTACTAGACTACTACTACTGCTACCACTACTATCACCACCACTGCTAAGGAATCTTGTCCCTGGTGGCCTTCTTTGTCACAGCTTTTTAGCTTTGTTACTTGGCCAGTAATTCGTCTGGAACCAAAGCCCACAAATATAATCTCTTCCTTGACAAATTAGTGTTTCCTGCAATCACAGCTCTCCCCTCCCATTTTCCTCCATATTTGGTGGGCTGCCATATTACCATTGCCTCCAGGTGAGGCAATTTTACTCAGCCAGAGAGTCCTCTGCTCAGAGGCAGCTAAGGTATCCACAGGTTTAGGGGTTGCGTGAAGTCTCCCATGGATCTGCCTCTTACTCTACCCTGAAGTCAATCCCACCTTTGAAGTCCTTTTACCTGAGAACTTGCTCCTGCTCTCACCTATCACTGGTGGAGCAAAGGGGACAAGGCACACACACACATACATACACACACCTCCAACATGGACACATGCCTCCCATCACCGCCCCCTACAGAGGTACTAATGAATTAATGAATTTCATCTTCCCTAGACCACTACTGCTGCAAGAAACAAGCAGAACCAACTGGTTCTAGTATCTATTTCTGTCTACCAACCTCATGATTTTTGTCAACACAACTTTATAAAACTGAGAAAAAATAAAAATGAAAACTCACACAACCCCTCTTTATTATCTAACCACTTCATCACAAGAGGACCTCTTAGTAAGTGTATTCTTAGGTCCTGTTCATGCCTTCAGATAGCTGTCTCCATGGGGCCAGTTTGGCAATGAGGCAATCTCCCCAAATCCCCATGTACATGGGTTAGGTGATATGGGCTTGTCACACCCACATTATGAGGTACATTTGAAGACATGATTAGAAAGAGACAGGTATTTTTAATAAAGACCAAATCACAGAAAGCATCAATTGAGTCTTCAGTGTTTTGTTCTTTGAGTGAGTTGTATGTTTACAAGGTTCCTTTGGTACTAGATTGCAAGCATTTTAAAACACCTCTAAAGGCTAAAGTCCCCAGCTTTAAGAGCTTCTAGGTATGGTATATACCATGTTGTTACAAAGTATAAAAATATGCAAAATTTGAAATTATGGCATTTCAGGCACCTCTCCAAAGGATTGTGATATTTTTCCTCCCCATTTATGAATCATTTGCAGTATATGGTCTACTCCAGCTAAACTAGTGGGAAATCTATAGACATTGCCAGCCCATAGTTTTTCTTTTGGGTGAAATGGTGGCCTCTATAGGGTGAAGAAGTGGATTACAGTGATTCCCAGGTTAGACCTCACACCCGAGCCAGAACATAGTGACCACCTTGTAGCTCCTTGGTATTTGGACGGGACAGGCAGTAAAGTCAAACAGACCTGGGTTACTATGACTTGAACTAATCACTTAACCTCTCTAAGCCTCAACTTCTCCACCTCTCTTACAGGACTGTTACTGTGGGCGTTAAATGAGATAATGCATGTAAACCAAGAGCTAATCACAGGTATTTGTTAGCCAAAAACAACTCTCTTCCTTTGGAGGGGGATAGTTGAAGAGAAAATTGAAGAGGAAATCACTGCCATGGCTGCTTCAGTGAGGACATCACCAGAGTCAGAACAGGAACCACTGATCTCATAGGAGGTGGTTAGGATATCATGTGGCTTGGTGGTGGGATCCCAGAGCTGGAAGCAGCAGGTGGGGTGTCCCCAAGAAGAAACATCCACAGAAGAACTTATCCATTGTTGGTAGCTGGTAGGTGAAAGGGTGGGGAATAAGGCAGTTGGAAGAAATCATTCCTTTTTTTTTATTGAAAACAGTCATTCCTTTTAAGTTGGTGGCACTAGATAATTGATGCCCTGGTGTCTGTGATCTTGGATAACTTGAAGACCAGGGTCCAAAATTATCTGATATCTTTCATTTAGGGACCTTGTGTGACAACTTAACTTCCTTTTCTAACCATTAGCAACTGTGCTATAGCAACAGGAGTCTTCCACTAAGCTCCC
This sequence comes from Meles meles, assembly GCF_922984935.1. Taxonomy (NCBI): domain Eukaryota; kingdom Metazoa; phylum Chordata; class Mammalia; order Carnivora; family Mustelidae; genus Meles; species Meles meles. Next base: position 44,236,131 of record NC_060087.1, on the reverse strand, counting down.
ACTTACACTATTCATTTCACTGGGTTTCCTGTTTCTGAGCTTTTAGTTCTCCCAAGGCTCAAAAACAATCCTCTTTTCCCTAGTTGACACCTTTAGTCGTCCCTGCATTTGCAGAGGAAGGCCACCCTTCTGCCTTACCATGAGCTACTTTTCTCCCCAAACTTCCAAAGCTCTGACCCAACCCTTCCTCATGATCCAGCTCTTAGACCCAACCTATCTCCCTGCTGGTCTCCTTGCATCCCTTTCCCCGATATCCTGCTAGAGCCCCCAAAACTATGCATATGTTCCAGAAGGCACTTCCAATACAAAACAAACTCAGTGGCTGTGATTATAGGGCACCTTCACTCCCACTAAAGAGTTAATGAAGATTCTCCACACCACTAAAATAGAGCGGCCTGAAGCCCCAGTCCTGGTCCTGCCACTAATTTTCTGTTTGAATTGGGTAAGCACAGTCCCTCTTAGGGCCTTATTTTCATCATCTCTAATGGGGTGAGGAGGAAGATGATTAGTCATTGCTAAGGTCTAGCTCTGAAAATTAAAAGGCAGTTTTGCAGCAAGAGCACAGATTTTGAACTACATAAACCCCATCTTCATATTCCTATCTTCAGCTATCTTGCTAGTCCCTTATAGCAGTGAAATAGCATGTTGAAGTCTGCACAGTTCAATGCAGCAAACCAGCATGCAAATCTTTGTATAGGTCTGGGAGGACTCAGCTGAGCTCTTCCCCCTTCCTGGATGCTGCTGGTCCCAGAGCAATTATCAAGAGCCAGGTTACTGTTTTCTGCACTTTGTCAGCCTCAGTCCAAATTACTCACCTCCTCCCCAACCCACAAGCAATTAGTGGTCCTTACCCTTCCTAGGAAACTCCAACAATAGAAAAAGGAAAGGGAGAGACATAAGAGAGATTTGAGAAGACATATGTGTTTGGGTTTTATGGTCCCAGTCGATTAGTTTAAAGTTACCAACCCTTGATATTTATCTTATCAATGTACTCACACCAGTGCAAAATGACATGTATATACAGAAAGTCACTGCAATGTTGTTTGAAATAGAATAAGATTTTAAACCACTTCCACCAATAGGGAACTGTTGAAGTAAATCCTATTACATCCATACAGTGGAATGCTATGCAGCTATAAAAAGAAATGAGGCATGAGTGCTGTGAAGTGTGTAAACCTGGCGATTCGCAGACCTGTACCCCTGGGGATAAAAATACATTATATGTTTATTTAAAAAAAATTTGGAAGGGGAGGAGAACCATAAGAGACTATGAACTCTGGAAAAAACCTGAGGGTTTTGAAGGGTCAGGGGTGGGAGGTTGGGGGAATAGGTGGTGGGTAATGGGGAGGGCACTTTTTTTTTAAAGATTTTATTTTATTTATTTGACAGTGAGAGAGAGAGATAACAAGTAGGCAGAGAGGCAGGCAGAGAGAGAGGAGGAAGCAGGCTCCCTGCGGAGCAGAGAGCCCGATGCGGGGCTCGATCCCAGGACCCTGAGATCATGACCCGAGCCAAAGGGAGGGCACGTTTTGCATGGAGCACTGGGTGTTGTGCAAAAACAATGAATACTGTTACACTGAAAAAATAAATAAAATGGGGGAAAAAAAAGATGCATGAAAGTATGATCAACAAAAAAAAAAAAAAAAAAGAAATGAGGCAGCTCAGTATGTACCAATATTGAAAGGACTCCATGATGAGTTAGGTGTAGAAAGTGAGAAACAAAACACTCTGCATACGTGAAGGCAAAATAATATGTGCACGTATGTTTGTACATGTGCATAAAATATCTTTTGAATGGTGTATGAGGAACTGGTTAAAGTTTATTCCTATTCGGAAAAAAATGTAGCGTCATTCTCATCTTTATTTTATTTCACTCATAGAGAATAGGGACATGGATGAGTGTCTATATACTTCTTCCTTAGCACAAGAAATAATGAGAGGAATTTGCAGCTATAGTCCTTATAGACCTGAGCAGTAGAAAGATCTGACTCTTCAATGTTAAGGTGACCAACAGATCTTGGTTTTCCCATGACTCTCCTGGTTTTAGCACTTATAGTCCTGGGAAAACTGGAACAACTGGTCACCTTCACGTTCTTCTGCTGCAACCCTTAGCCATCCAGAGTTGCTAGTGCCAAGGGGAAAGCTCCCATTAGTGGGATGAACGAAACTGTGGCACAAGCCTCTGCCTCCACAATCCAGGAGGGGCTCACACTTACAGAGTGGCTGGCACTTGTTCTGTGAGATATCCTCATCTAACAAGACAAGGAAATTGGGGCTCAGAGAGGTTAAGTGATTTGCCCAAGGTCACACAGCTAGTAAACGCTGGAGCCAGTCTGTCTGACTCCTGCCATGTCAACAGGACCCTGGGGAGTGTTAAGCTTTCAGTGCAACACCAGTTTTGGCCTTGTTTAAAGCCTAAAGCACCCAAAGTTACATTTTAACCAAATCAAACATTGTTGCTCTGAATCAGCTTTGACAGGCCATTTTGGGACATGGCTTTTTTCCCATCACCTCAGCCCTCAAGGCAAAGAGAAGAGATGTTCCAGGTTTTCAGACTGAAGGAGCCATAAGCAGGAAGCTGGCTTCCCCAGCTGTGCTCACGGTGGGAGTCCAGTTCTCAGCTGAAGAGTGGCAACCTACTCCTCTCCCAACCTGATCTACCTCCCTCCCAAGATCAGCATGAGAAAATAAAACAGAACACCAAGCTAGTAACAGGTAGTGGTACATGTCATGATGCTTGCCTACTCTTTGATTGGCTGGGGTTAGAATTCAATTTAGCTATGTAATAAGAGCTCCTTTTGCTAGGAAACATTAAAGAAAAAAAAAAACCCTAAAGCCTCACCCATCAGAAGCTCACTGAGCCACAATAAAAACAGACATAGCAGATAGTCACAGCTTTGGGGATTTGGGAAGAATATAGGAAAAGGTCACAGCAGCAGCTGTACTTGCCCTTTCTCAATTAAGCAGCAGGCAGGTGTTAATTATATATAGGAAATTTGGCTGTTTTGTAGACCCTGTTGAGATATTTTATAGAAGATATTTAATAAATATGGGTCAAGGGAAATCTTACCCGCACTGCTGGCAATTAATTTGTACATACTGAGTTGCAGAGCATCAGGGAGAGAGGTCATCTGTGCCAGGATGCAAGAGTTTCTGGGAATAATGGAGATCGACTTCTCAAAGAAGACTTGAAAGGAAACTGAAGCAGAGCTTTCCAAAGCTCTAGCTTCCTCTACAATTGTTGCTACACTTTAGGCAAAGACATTTTGTGTGAACGTGAATTACCTATACTTCGATAAATTCTGTAATCTCGGATCTGAATGAAGCTGATCCATCTCTGTGGTAGCTGAACTCAACACCACACTCACTCCCTACAAAGCAACCAACCTTGAGAGTTTAAGAGTAGACACTACAGTGTTTCGGTTTTAATGTCGGATAAAACTGGCAGGAAGGAGTAGGAGACTTGCCTGCAGTATGTTCTGGTTTAAGAAGCATCAGGTGGGTCACATGGCATTTCAGTATGTACAAGGATCCTATGACCCTTCCTAACTTCTTCCTATCTGCAGTGTCAAAACATTGGCACGGAAATGTGGCATCTTGGACCAAAAAGATTACTGGTGTGCTCCATTTTTTGTGAAATTGTTGTATGTCTGTAAACGTGACCACCAAGAAAAATTTTACATATAGAACCTATTCCTCAGTACCTTTCATAATAACATTACAGATGGATTCTTCTGACAAATTTTTTGCCCCAAGATGCTGCAAAATCTCAGAAACGCAAAACAAACATTAACAATTTTATTTGAGAGGAAAAATTTCAAGCGCCTTGATATGTCTTAGAAATAAAAATATATGGTCGAGCCACTTAAACTGCAGCTCAGGTTATCTTTCATAGGGCAATATTGAGTTAGATGCCTTCACTATCAACTTCAAAGAGCTGCTGAGAGGATTCAATAACAAAAGTAAAAGTGCTTTATCAATTGAAAGTGCAGTATACATGTGAATTCTCATTACTCTTCTAGTCAATCCTGGACAGTCACTTTATTTATTTTCTTAATTATTTTTATTAACATGTAATGTATTATTTGCCCCAGAGGTACAGGTCTGTGAATCATCAGGCTTACACATTTTACAGCACTCACCATAGCACATACCCTCCCCAATATCCATAACGTAACCACCCTCTCCCTACCTCCTCACCCCCCAGCAACCCTCAGTTTGTTTGTTGAGATGAAGAGTCTCTTATGGGGGTGCCTGGGTGGCTCAGTGGGTTAAGCCTCTGCCTTCAGCTCAGGTCATGATCTCAGGGTCCTAGGATTGAGCCCTGCATCAGGCTCTCTGCTCAGTGGGGAGCCTGCTTCTCCCTCTTTCTCTGCCTACTTGTGATCTGTCAAATAAAAATCTTTAAAAAAGGGGCGCCTGGGTGGCTCAGCGGGTTAAAGCCTCTGCCTTCGGCTCAGGTCATGATCCCAGGGTCCTGGGATCGAGCCCCGCATCGGGCTCTCTGCTTGGCTGGGAGCCTGCTTCCTCCTCTCTCTCTCTCTGCCTGCCTCTCTGCCTACTTGCCTACTTGTAATCTCTATCTGTCAAATAAATAAATCTTTAAAAAAAAATCTTTAAAAAAAAAAAGAGTCTCCTATGATTTGTCTCCCTCCCAGTCCCATCTTGTTTCATTTTTTTTCTTCCCTACCCCACACAACCCCCTGTCCTGCCTCTCATATTCTTCATATCACAGATATCATATGATAATTGTCTTTCTCTGATTGACTTATTTCACTCAGCATAATACCCTCTAGTTCCATCCACATCATTGATATGTATATATCACATTTTCTTTATCCATTCTTCTGTTGATGGACATCTAGGTACTTCCCACAGTTTGGCTATTGTGGACATTGCTGCTATAAACATATGGGTGCACATACCCCTTCAGATCACTACGTTTGTATCTTTTGTATAAATACCCAGTAGTGCAATTGCTGGGTTGTAGGGTAGCTCTATTTCCAACTTTTTGAGGAACCTCCATACTATTTTCCAAAGGGGCTGAACCAACTTGCATTCCCACCAACAGTGTAGGAAGGTTCCCCTGTCTCTGCATCCTCGCCAACATCTGTCATTTCCTGACTTGTTAATTTTAGCCATTCTGACTGGTGTGAGGTGGTATCTCACTGTGGTTTTGATTTGTATTTCCCTAATGCCTAGTGGTGTGGAGCACTTTTTCATGTGTCTGTGGGCCTTCTGGATGTCTTTTTTGCAGAAATGTCTGTTCATGTCTTCTGGCCATTTCTTGATTGGATTATTTGTTCTTTGGGTGTTGAGTTTGATAAATTCTTTCTATATTTTGGATATTAGCCATTTATCTCATATGTCATTTGCAAAATCTTCTCCATTCTGTCAGTTTTCTTTTGGTTTTGTTGACTATTTTCTTTGCTGTGCAAAAGCTTTTGATCTTGATTAAGTTCCCATAGTTCATTTATGCCCTTGCTTCCCTTGCCTTTGACAATGTTTCTAGGAAGAAGTTGCTGTGGCTGAGGTCAAAGAGGTAGTTGCCTGTGTTCTTTTCAAGGATTTTGATGGATTCTTATCTTACATTGAGGTCTTTCATCCATTTTGAGTCTATTTTTCTGTGTGCTATAAGGAAATGGTCCAGTTTCATTTTTCTGCATGTAGCTGTCCAATTTTCCCAGCGCCATTTGTGGATGAGATTGTCTTTTTTCCACTGAACATTCTTTGCTGCTTTGTGATGATTTTTTGATCATAGAGTTGAGGGTCTATTTATGGACTCTCTATTCTGTTCCACTAGTCTATGTGTCTGCTTTTGTACCAATACCATACTGTCTTAATGATTACAGCTTTGTAATAGAGCTTGAAGCCTGGAATTTTGATGCCACCAACTTTGGTTTTATTTTTCAACGTTCCTCTGGTTATTTGGGGGTCTTTTCTGGTTCCATATAAATTTTAGGATTATTTGTTCCATTTCTTTGAAAAAGCATTGATGGCATTTTGATAGGGATTGCATGAAATGCATAGATTCCTTTTGGTGGCGCAGGCATTTTCACAATATTTGTTCTTCCCATCTATGAGAATGGAATATTTTTCCATTTCTTTATGTATTCCTCCATTGCTTTCATGAGTCCTTTATAATTTTCTGAGTACAGATTCTTTGCCTCTTTGGTTAGGTTTATTCCTAGGTATCTTATGGTTTTGGGTGCAATTGTAAATGGGATTGAATCCTTAATTTCTCTTTCTTCTGTCTTGCTGTTGGTGTATAAAAATGCAACTTATTTTTTGTGCATTGATTTTATACCCTGCCACTCTGCTGAATTCTTGTGTGTGAGTTCTAGCAATTGTGGGGTGGAGTCTTTTGGGTTTTTCACATGAAGTATCATGTCATCTGCAAAGAGTGAGAGTTTGACTTCTTCTTTGCTGATTCAGATGCCTTTAATTTCTTTTTGTTGTCTGAATCCTGAGGCTAGGACTTCTAGTTCTATGTTTAACAGCAGTGGTGATAGTGGACAGTCCTGCCATGTTCCTGACCTTAGGGGGAAAGCTCTCAGTGTTTTCCCATTAAGAATGATATTCACTGTGGGTTTTTCATAGATGGCTTCTATGATATTGAGGTATGTACCCTCCATTCCTACACTGTGAAGAATTTTGATCAAGAAAGGATGCTGTACTGTGTCAAATGCATTTTCAGCATCTATTGAGAGTATCATCTGCTTCAAGTTCTTTCTTTTATTAATGTATTGTATCACACTGATTGATTTGTGGATGTTGAACCAAACTTGCAGCTGAGGAAGAAATCCCACTTGGTCCTGTGAATAATCCTTTTAATGTATTGTTGGATCCTATTGGCTAGTATTTTGGTGAGAATTGTTGCATCCATGTTCATCAAGGTTATTGGTCTGTAATTCTCCTTTTTGATGGGGTCTTTGTCTGGTTTTGGGATCAAGGTAATGCTGGCCTCATAAAATGAGTTTGGAAGTTTTCCTTCCATTTCTATTTTTTTGGAACAGTTTCAGGAGAATAGGTATTAATTCTTCTTTAAATGTTTGGTAGAATTCAGCTGGGAAGCCTTCTGGCCCTGGGCTCTTGTTCGTTGAGAGATTTTTGATGGCTGCTTCAATCTCCTTACTGGTTATGGGTCTGTTCAGGTTTCCTATTTCTTCCTGATTCAGTTTTGGTAGTTTATATGTCTCTAGGAGTGCATCCATTTCATCCAGATTGTCAAATTTGTTGAGGTATAGCTGCTCATAATATGTTCTTATAATTGTTTGTATTTGTTTGGTGTTGGTTGTGGTCTCTCCTCTTTCATTCATGATTTTATTTATTTGGGTCCTTTCTCTTTTCTTTTTGATAAGTCTGGTTAGGGATTTATCAATCTTATTAATTCTTTCAAAGAACCAACTCCTAGTTTCGTTGATTTGTTCTACTGTTCTTTTGGTTTCTATCTCATTGATTTCTGCTCTGATCGTTATTATTTTTCTTCTCCTGCTAGGTTTGGGCTTTCTTTGCTGTTCTTTCTCCAGCTCCTTTAGGTGTAGGGTTATGTTGTATATTTGAGAACTTTCATTTTTCTTGAGAAAGTCTTGTATTGTTATATACTTTCCTCTCAGGACTGCCTTTGCTGTGTCCCACAGGTTTTGAACCATTGTGTTTTCATTTTCATTTGTTTCCATGAATTTTTCAATTCTTCTTTAATTTCCTGGTTGACCCATTCACTCTTTACTAGGATGCTCTTTAGCTTCCATATATGAGTTCTTTCCAACTTTCCTCTTGTGATTGAGTTCTAGCTTCAGAGCATTGTAGTCTGAAAATATACAGGGAATGATCCCAATCTTTTGGTACCAGCTGAGACCTGATTTGTGACCCAGGATGTGATCCATTCTGGAGAATGTTCCAGGTGCCCTAGAGAAGAATGTGTATTCTATTGCTTTGGGATGGAATATTTTGAATAGAGCTGTGATGTCCATCTGGTCCAGTGTGTCATTTAAGGCTCTTATTTCCTTGTTGATCTTTTGCTTAAATGATCTATCCATTTCAGTGAGGGGGGGTATTAAAGTCCCCTACTATTATTGTATTATTATTGATGTGTTTCATTGATTTTGTTATTAATTGTTTTATATAATTGTCTGCTCTCATGTGAGGAGCATAGATATTGAAAGTTGTTGGATCTTTTTGTAGGACAGACACTTTAAGTATGATATAGTGTCCTTCCTCCTCTCTTATTATAGGCTTTGGTTTAAAATCTAATTGATCTGATATAAGGATTGCCACCCCAGCTTTATTTTGATGTCCATTAACATGGTAAATTGTTTTCCACCCCCTCACTTTAAATCTGGAGGTCTCTTTGGGTCTAAATTGAGTTTCCTGCAGACAGCATATCAATGGGTCTTTTTTTTTTATTATCCATTCTGATACCCTGTGTCTTTTGATTGGGGCATTTAGCCCATTTACATTCAGGGTAACTATTGAAAGATATGAATTTAGTGCTATTGTATTGCCTGTAAGGTGACTATTGCTGTATATTGTGTCTGTTCCTTTCTGGTCTATTACTCTTAGGCTCTCTCTTGGCTTAGAGGACCCTTTCAATATTTCCTGTAGTACTGATTTGGTGTTTACAAATTCTTTTAATTTTTGTTTGTCCTGGAAGCTTTTGTTCTCTCCTTCTTTTTTCAATGACAGCCTAGCTGGATATAGTATTCTTGGCTATGTATTTTTCTCGTTTAGTGTGCTAAACATATCATGCCAGTTCTTTCTGGCCTGCCAGGTCTCTGTGGATAAATCTGCTGCCAGTCTAATATTTCTGCCATTGTATGTTACAGACCTCTTCCTGAGTTTCTTTCAGGATTTTCTCTTTGTCACTGAGACTTGTTAGTTGTACTATTAGATGATGCAGTGTGGACCTATTTTTATTGATTTTGAGGGGAGTTCTCTGTGCCTCTTGGATTTTGATGCTTGTTCCCTTTGCCATATTAGGGAAATTCTATGCTATAATTTGCTCCAATATACCTTCTTCCCCCTCTCTTTCTTCTTATTCTGCAATCCCAATTATTCTAATATTGTTTCATCTTATGGTATCAATTATCTCTCAAATTCTCCCCTCATAGTCCAGTCATTGTTTGTCTCTGTTTTTCTCAGCTTCTTTATTTTCTATAATTTGATCTTCTATAGCACTAATTCTCTCTTCTGCCTCATTTATCCTAGCAGTAAGCCCCTCCATTTTTTATTGCACCTTATTAATAGCTTTTTTCATTTCAATTTGGTTAGTTTAGTTCTTTTAATTCTCCAGAAAAGGATTTTATTTCTCCAGAAAGGAATTCTCTAATATCTTCCATGCCTTTTTCGAGCCCAGCTAGCACCTTGATAATCATCCTTCTGAACTCTTGTTCTAACATATTACCAATTCCGTATTGATTAGGTCCATAGTCATTAGTACTGCCTCTTTTTCTTTTTTTGTGGTGTGTTTTTCCACCTTGTCATTTTATCCAGATAAGAATATATGAATGAGAGAGTAAAATACTAAAAGGATGGCAAAGATCCCAGAGAAATATATGCTAACCAAATCAGAAGAGACCCGAAACCAGGAGGGAGAAGAAAGGGGAAAAAAGAATTACATACACATATGTGTGTGTGTGTGTGTGTGTGTGTGTGTATCTAACTGGTGAATAGAACAGATCCACACACTTCACTTTGGGTGTATTCTGGTCTCTTGAAAGAAATTACCTCCCAAAATTTTAAAGAAGGAAAACATTTTATTTATTTATTTATTTACATATTTATATGCATATTTTTATTTATAAATTTATTTATTTTATATTTTGATATATTTATATATACTTATATATTCATATATATAAATTTTTATATAATTTTAAATTTATTTATATATATATACACACACCATATATATGGGTAAACATGATAAAGGAATGGGATATGATTATAAAAATGAAAATTTTAAAATATTCTAAAAAATAAATTGATACATTGGTTGGAAAAAGAAAAAAAGAAGAGAGAATGTGATCAGGCTGGAGCTAGATTTAGGGTATATTTTTATCTATTAGAAGAAATTGTATCTTAAAATTTTAATTTTTTTTAAAGATTTTATTTATTTGACAGAGAGAGATCACAAGCAGATAGAGAGGCAGGCAGAGAGAGAGAGGGAAGCAGGCTCCCTGCTGAGCAGAGAGCTCGATGCAGGACTCAATCCCAGGACCCCAAGATCATGACCCGAGCCGAAGGCAGCGGCTTAACCCACTGAGCCACCCAGACGCCCTCTTAAAATTTTAAAGAAAAAAAACCTATATGTATACAAAAATAAGGTTAAATACAATGAAGGGAGAAAAATGACTATAACAATGAAAATTTAAAATCTTTTTTAAAAAAAGGTATTGATAAAATAGTTTAAAAACGTTAAAAAGGAATGAGGAAAAGTTAAAAACTGGAATAAGAAAAAAAAATTTAGGGGCGCCTAGGTGGCTCAGTGAGTTAGGGCCTCTGCCTTCGGCCCAGGTCATGATCCCAGGGTCCTGGGATCAAGCCCTGCATCAGGCTCTCTGCTCAGCAGGGACCCTGCTTCCCCCTCTCTCTCTGCCTGCCTCTCTGCCTACTTGTGATCTCTGTCTGTTAAATAAATAAACAAAATCTTTAAAAAAATTTGACTTCACAAGACTAAAGGATCATGGGGGGGGAAAGCCGTGAATTCTATGTGTTACTTTCCCCTAGCTCTGGAGTTCCACAGTTTTCTTTGATCGGTGAACTTGGTCTTGGCTGGATGTTCTTACTGATTTTCTGGGGGTGGCACCTGTTGCAGTGATTCTCAAATGTCCTTGCCCAAGGCAGAATTGCACAGCCCTTGCCAGGGGCCAGGCTAAGTAATCTGCTTGGGTTTGCTCTCAGTGGCTTTTGTTCCCTGAATGCTTTCTGTAGAGCTTTGGAGGACAGGAATGAAAATGGTGCCCTCCCTATCTCCAGCCTGGAGGAGCCGAGAGCTCGGGACCCCACTTCTCAGGTGCCTTCAGAGAAAAGCAGTCATTCTCTCCCATCTCCTTGGTCTCTGGCCACACTCGAGCTCACCCACCCTGTGACTGTTTCTATCTCTGGCTCATGGCCCCATTTGGAGTCTCCAAACCCAGGAGATTCCTGAAGTGTGCTCCCATGCCTCTCCTTCCAGAGGAGGAAGGAGGGGTTCTCTCAGGATCTGCCACTTCTGGGGTCCACACTTGAAGAGCAGTGGCCCAACTGTGACTTGGATTGTGGCTTAAGGTAACCCTGAGCTGACAGCGCACTCCTCAGCTCTGTCTCTGTAGCCGGCTTCCCCACTCCAATACCTGGCAGCTCTGCCACACTCAGACACCCATGGTCTTTCTGTGACCCTGCAACACCTGAGACCACACTGTCCCCACCCCCTGCTTAGCCTCTGGAGTGATGTCCCTCAGTGTAGCAGACTTCTAAAAGTTCCGATTTTGTGTCCACTGCTCCACCACTTGCCAGGAGCCGACTCTTCCTCCCACGGTCTCTCTTCCTATCACTTCGATTCACTTCTCCGCACTTCCTACCTTCCCAAAATTGGTCACTTTTCTGTTCCTAGAATTGCTGCTCTTCTTCTCTTCTATCTCCTCTTTCATTTGTAGGTGTTCAGAATGGTTTGATAACTATCTAGTTGAACTCCTAGGACCTAATGCTATTTCAGTCTCCTACTCCTCTGCCATCTTGCCTCCTCCCCACCCTAGACAGTCACTTAAAAAAAAAAAACCATAGGAGAACTACCCTCTTACTCACTATGGATTGCCATTTACCTCTTAGAGGGAAGCTCATTAACAGTTTTAGTATTGAGTATTCAGAACTGTTCATAGAACAGCTTTTAATTGTTTGATATCTATGGTCTTGTCTTTCAGGACAAAGTTTGATTAGTGTGCTTACTCTGTGGTGTGCATACTAATTATTCAGTCACTCCACATTTTCTTGTCATGGGCAGAGTAGTGGAAAGAGCATAGAGCCCACCAGTCTTTTATAATTGTGGTTCCTCAAGCAAAGCAACAGAGGATTGCTTTGAGAGAGCAAAACACCCAATCCTCAGATTTACCTTCTGGAAATTGGAGGTACCACTGCATGGTTGTGGTGGAGGGTAATGAGATGATGTTATCTGCAAACAGCCAGGAACTGGGAAACACTATGCAAATACTCTCATGGGACACAAGCGTTCTTCTTCCAAAGCTACCCTTCGCAGGGTGTGTGTGTGTGTGTGTGTGTGTGTGTGTGTGTGTGTGTGTGTTTCTTCCAATTTTTGTCTCACATGGTTGTTAGGTTTAGTAGCCTTGAGAAGGTAAAAGTTTGTTTGCATGCACATATTTTATTGACTTGAGGCAAGCCATTGATTGATTTTTAGCTTCTGCTTGTTCAAATTGGAGCTGCTTTTCAAGTTTTAAATAAAAAGTGGTTTATCTAAAAATGGGGATTGGGTTAGTAGGTAAGTTTCTCCCAAAGGTGGACAGAGTTAAAAAGGAAAGGAACTATAGTAATTTTACCTTTTTCCAACCCAGATTTTTATATTTGTGGAAGTTCAGAGTTAATGATATAGAGTCTGTGTTTAGAACTTAAGAAACTCTTGTGTGACCTTCTGACCTTCTTACCTACTATACATGGACCACATCAACATTTATCTGCTCCCAACATGGCAATATACATCTCATACACAGGATCCTAACACACAAACTCTAAATTCATGCACTGCAATCTCCTCTGACACTAGAAATAACTACCATTTAATTCACTTTGTCCTCTAGGGAAAGTGACAATTGTTATAGTTCAGAAATTGCAGACTGGTTGCTTAGGTGGGCTTTGTCCTGCATACATGTTTTGTTTGGCACTCAAAAATTTTTAAAAAGTTAGTTAGTTCCTAGTATTTAAATATTAAAATACTTCACACAGATTTTAGTTTGTATTGCCAGCTTGTCTTAAAAAATGGAATGAGCTGGTAATATTTGTCAGCATTCAATCATTATAATCACCTAGAATTTAGTAGCAACTGATCTTTGTCTCTCCAATTCCCTGCTAAGTCTTGATGAGCCTTTTGTTACCAACCAGCCCTCTATGGATATTGACTAGATAGACCTACACTTAAAGCTGTGCATTCAAAGTGATCAGTTTAATATTATGGGACAGAGAAGAGATAATTGTGATTTGGCTGGTATACCCAATGATAGGATATATGAGTAGATAGCCACTGTCTTGGTGGAACCCCTCATTTGAATCAGAAGGTAAACATTTACAGCAATAAGCATGAAGCCTCCAAGGCTTTTTCAAATAATTCTCTGAGCTCATATAACTTTGTGTCTCTCTACATGAATTATCAGTCCCTCCTCCTCTACTCCCACTATCTTCATCTTTGAGGCAGAGAATGTGCCTGCAATTTCTTCAGCTACCCCAAAGGGCCCTGCCAAAGGTGGAGTCCATATTAGAAGCTCAGAAAATATGAATGAAGCACTCTATCCAATGATACATGTATCACAAAGTCTCTTTTTCCTTTTTCTTCACTGACAAATACTAGGCTCATGGAATGAGAAATGAAGATTTTGATGACTTGCTATATCCTGAGATTAATAGATTAATTAATTAATTGGTTGGATCACTGTGTCCTTGGGTGGATAATAAAATGTCATTAATTAGCAAGGCACAGGTAAGAGAAGAAAAGAGAACCATTTCTTTAGTACCAGGAAGGGGAATTAAAGAGTGGTCATTACTAAGATTTCATGGAAGGAAGCAGCTGGGGAGAAGAGGCTGAATTCTATTATTTCAATGTTTCAAATCACCAGGGTCTGGGAATTTTCTGAAGGCCAGAAAGCCCAGAGTTCTGGGAATCTTCTAGAGCAACAAATCCCTCTCCTCATTTCTCATTACTACCTCATCCTATCATGCCACCCTTGAAAGGAACAGAAAGAGAAGAGAGCTAGGTATGGCAGCAGCAGTAAGAAGAATGTTGAAGTTAAGGGAGACTTTAAAGAAGTGAAGGGAAGCTTTAAACTAAAAATGGAAGGAAGATAAAAATATCCACCCAATGACTGTAAAATGAATCATTTTACAGGGGACACCATATATGACAAAAGTAAGAACAGTATGAGAAACATTTAATAATTGACTGAATAGAATAACTTGAGAAAGGGGCAGAAATAATGGCCGTGGCTTCAATGGTTGGAGCAGTTAAAATTTTGAACTTTAGTCTTTAGCAGAAAGGGATAATATGACTGCTTAGGTATCATTAAGACTTAGTGTGGAAGAATATATGGCATAGAGGTGAGGAAGTTGGGATAGAGAAAATTAAATACCATCATTGAGAGTATATACCATAGGCCACCAGACCAGAGAAAGACTGATGTAATTACAATGTTTAGAAGAGTTGTTTTCTCTTTGATGACTCAGTTTTAACAATTTAAATATAATTTCTCACTCTCCCTGCCAGATTTCCCCTTCCCACAGATATTAATGTTCATTTTGTCTTGACTCTTTCACACCATTCTTTTGTAAACATTTCAAGGGTATTGTAATAACCTTGAAACTCCCATAAACTATCAAGAGAACTCAAGTAAACTTTCCTCATGATCTGACTTTACAGTTGACATACTGAGGTTCTGTCTATTAGTGGTATCTTATGGGTTGGAGATAAGATAACAGAGAGTGTAATATATGTGTGTATATTTGGGAGAACAGGAGTAGCGAAGGATTGCTTAGATCAGGGTCCCAAGCTCAAATGCCTACTGGAGTCAAATACCCCAAACTGAAAGAAGCAATTGCTACTCTGATCCAGCAAACTGTAACCATGTGAGACTATAGGTTCACATTGTTACCAGATTTTCTGTTTTTTCTTAATGTTATGTTAGTCACTATACAGTACATCATTAGTTTTTGATGTAGTGTTCCATGATTCATTGTTTGTGAATAATACCCAGTGCTCCATGCAATATGTGCCCTCCTTAATACCCATCACCAGGCTCACCCATCTCCCTACCCCCATCTCCTCTAAACCCAAAGGAAACCATCAACAAAACAAAGAAGTAATCCACAGAATGGGAGAAGATATTTGCAAATGACACTATAGACAAAGGGCTGATATCCAAGATCTATAAAGAACTTCTCAAACTCAACACCCAAAAAACAAGTAATCAAGTCAAAAAATGGGCAGAAGACATGAACAGACACTTCTCCAAAAAAGACATACAGATGGCTAACATACACATGAAAAAATGTTCATTATCATTAGCCATCAGGGAAATTCAAATCAAAATCACACTGAGATAACACCTTACACCAGTTAGAATGGCCAAAATTGACAAGGCAAGAAACAACAGATGTTGGAGAGGCTGTGGAGAAAGGGAACCTCTTACACTGTTGGTGGGAATGCAAGTTGGTTCAGCCACTTTGGAAAATAGTGTGGGTGTTCCTCAAAAAATTAAAAATAGAGCTACCCTATGACCCAGCAATTACATTACTAGGTATTTGCCCTCAAAATACAGATGCAGTGAAAAGAAGGGCCAAATGTACCCCAATGTTCATAGCAGTAATGTCCACAATAACCAAAATGTGGAAAGAGCAGAGATGCCCTTCAAAAGACGAATGGATAAAGAAGATGTGGTCCATATATACAATTGAATATTTTTAAAAATATTTTATTCATTTATTTGACAGAGAGAGAGGGAGACCACAAGAAGACAAAGAGGCAGGCAGAGAAAGAGGGGGAAGCAGACTCCCCGCTGAGCAGAGAGCCCCATACGGGGCTCGATCCCAGGACCCTGGGATCATGACCTGAGCCGAAGGCAGAGGCTTAACCCACTGAGCCACCCAGGCGCCCCTATACAATGGAATATTAATCAGCTATCAGAAAGGATGAATACGCAGCTTTTGCATCAACATGGATGGGAGTGGAGGAGATTACGCTAAGTGAAATAAGTCAAGCATAAAAAGCCAATTATCATTTGGTTTCACTAATTTGTGGAACATAAGGAATAGCATGGAGGACATTAGGAGAAGGAAGGGGAAAATGAAGGGGTGGGGCATCAGAGTGGGAGATGCACCATGAGAGATTATGGACTCTGAGAAACAATGTGTTGGGTTGTTTTTTTTTGTTGTTGCTGTTTTTGTTTTAAGAAACAAGAGACTTGACTTTTTCTGTGAAATATTCTGTCCCTTAAATATTATCAGCTAATTAAAAACTGAAAAACACAAGGTAGGCCAAACAAAACACTTCCACAACCACTAAGCAGTGAATTCTAATTTAGATTATGATTGGAATTCATGGTAGTGCCCTGATTTGGTGACTTAACTAAGTCTGACTCTTTGTCCATTCAGTATGGGTTTGGTTCCAGCTTTGTGGTTGTGAATATTTCTCCCAAATGGCACTCTCGTATGTTGGTTTATATCCTATAAATGTAACTGAGAACTTCCTGAAGATAAAAATGGTAAACAGATTCTATGCTTGCTTAAAATCAGTCTGTTCAAAAAGTGAAAAAGTGACCAGACTGTGAGATACATAAAGAAAATAATCTGAAGGTAGTTCCTTTTGGTGACTCTTTTTCTTTCTTACCAGATCATAAATCCCTTGAAGGTCATGGTAAAGACTTAGAATTTGGTTCTGAAAATGTTAGGAAGCTATTGGCCTTCCTTCATGAGCAGGGGAAAGGATGTGATCCAACTTAATATTCTAAAAGGAACACTCTAACACTGATAGGAATGGTCTAGAGATACAACCTGGAGCCTTCCAGAATATCTGCCATTGCTGAACACAGATTTTTCCCCTATTAATTATCTTCTCCTAAGAATGTTGTTCTTTTTTTTTCCCATTTTATTTATTTTTTCAGCGTAACAGTATTCATTCTTTTTGCACAACACCCAGTGCTCCATGCAAAACGTGCCCTCCCCATTACCCACCACCTGTTCCCCCAACCTCCCACCCCTGACCCTTCAAAACCCTCAGGTTGTTTTTCAGAGTCCATAGTCTCTTAAGGTTCGCCTCCCCTTCCAAATTTTTTTTTTAATAAACATATAATGTATTTTTATCGCCAGGGGTACAGGTCTGTGAATCGCCAGGTTTACACACTTCACAGCACTCAGAATGTTGTTCTTATATTTTTATGTTCATGTCCCTCCTCCCCATCCCTTATCACGAGTGGAGATGTTCTCCATGTTTCTTGGGCTAAATATCCTGAGGAACTTAGAGCCTATATCATTCTAAATGTGTTTTCCAAGAGTAACCAATTCCTTTTCTAACTGAATTAACTTTCTTGTATTTTTATCTGGCTCTTGGGCCATTTCTCGGATATGTGACAGAGATAGAGCCATCCAGATACCTGATATTCTTAACTGAGAGAGAAAGTGATATGGTCTTCCAAATTCACCTAATTACTCAACATTATGCTTTTATCTTTCAGAAAATACTGAAGGAAGGACCTTTGCTGAAGAACTGTAATTCCTTCAAGAGATGGAAGCTTAGGTATTTTCTGGTTCGAGGACAAAGGCTCTGTTTTGCCCATCATCCCGCGGTAAGAAAATATATAGTATATATAGAATATTTATTCCAGAGAATATCTATATAATCTTGCCATTTGGGTGAGTGGGCGGGAATGCCAGGAAATGTTTGTGAGGGGAAATAGGACAATAGGTAAATACATGTTGGCAAATATCAAGGTAGAATTTAAGATCTTCTACTTTTCCTTTAACTTGTCCTTTTGGGCCAAATCGGGGGACACTTTTCTCTCCCTTCCCTTTCCTCTTTCCCTTACCTCTATAGATTTCCTCAATTAGCTTCTACATCAGAACCAACTACACAATTTGTGGTGCCCAGTACAAAATGAAAATGCAGGGGCCCTTATTTAAAGCAAGGAAAAACGTCATTAAAGATATTAAAATATAAATCAATGATTAGTCATGTCATCTTTTATTTGTTGTTTAATGTCATTCTAAGAAAAGATAAAATTTTAAATTATTAGTATTTTTGCCATTCATCTGTATATTATGCAATGCCAGTTTTAAAAGCAAATATAAAAGCATTTAGCTCATATGAAAAATGACCAAAATTATATAATTTGTATTTAGTAGCTCATACACACATACATACATATTTTGTTCTCACCAGTATGCAAAGCCATCTCAACTGTTTTTATTTCACATCTTGATATTTATACATTCTACCAGCACCCTGGCTGAAAGAAAAAGGAACTATGGGCTGCCCCTATCTTTCCCTTTCCTTCAATGTTATCATTTTCAGCATAAATTATTGGCTAATATAGGGAACTAACATAAGTAAGAAAGAACACAATAAGGTGCCTTGGTTGTTCATATTTCTCAGAACACCATTGCCTTTTTCTCTGTTTGAGGCAAGTTCTAGTTCCTACCAAAAGTGTGGACTCTCAGGGCTGTAAGCTCCCTTACTTACTCAGTCAAAGATGTAACATGCTTACCTTGTACTTGCTTTGAGTCTCCTTGAATTCCCATGCACCATAGGTCCACTGGAATTCTATGCTTATGGGCATCATGAATGCAAATGGAGTGATAAGACATGGGTGACGTGCATGTTGTGCATATCTCCTCTGCTTATTATGTTCATGAGTGATTGTCCCATTGGACTTCATTTCCAAAACCTGTCCAAAGATGAAATTATTAAAAATTTCAAGATTGGGGGTGCCTGGGTGGCTCAATGGGTTAAAGCCTCTGCCTTCAGCTCAGGTCATGATCCCAGGGTCCTGGAACCAAGCCCCGCATATGCTCGGCAGGGAGCCTGTTTCCTCCTCTCTCTCTCTGCCTGCCTCTCTGCCTACTTATAATCTCTGTCTGTCAAATAAATAAATAAAATCTTTAAAAAACTTATAAAAAATTTTTCAAGATTGTAACAGCAGAGCATTAAATCAAGTGCAGGGCCCTTCTGAACATGGGGCCTTGTATGAATGCACAGGCTCTATGCCAGGGAAGCCAGCCCTATCTCTATTCATAGTACTGCTTTTCTTGCTGCTGGCTGGATGTTAGCTATTATAGCCAATGTATAAGGAGACATAGGCCTCAAACTGGATAGGACTAGCAAACTTTAACAAAGTTAAAGGCTGCCAGCTAATAAATAGGAGCTAATAACTCTTATCTGCTCCCTTTGGCCCTTAGCTAGACCACATACCATTATCTTCTCCAGCATAAACCCTTATTTTTGAATATTTCTGAACCACCTAAGCCTTCTGGTAAATCCACATAACAGTTTTAGGAAGAGTTGTGTTTTGCTTTAGTTTGGTTTGGTTTTTGTAGGTCACATGATATATCAACAAATATCATGATGCTAAATAAATCTCAGCACTCGAGTCAAAGAAATGATGGACTCGTGACTGCCAAAAATGCCTCTGTGTGTGTTTATTTTTTAGTGTCTCTTGACATTACTAACCATATTTTTTTTCTTCTCTTTCTTATCTCTTTCCAGTTTGCACGCTTTGAAACAATTGATCTGTCTCAAGTTGCCTTGGCAGAAAGTAGCTGTAGAAATCTTTGTCATAGTTTTTGTGTAAGTAATATTGGAAATGATTAAATTGGTAGGGGTGTGAGCTAGCTGGGTAGAGGGGTTGCCATACCCATGTGTTTCCTCTTTGGAGTGCATGTTTCCCAAGTCTCCTTTGATCCCAAAGTGTGTGTGGAAATCCACTTAAAGTAGTATTGCAAATGAGTGCTAAAGATTATTTCATGTAAACAATTTCTACCATCCCATTGACAGAGAGGAAAAAGTGATGTCTTATTCTCTATTACCAGCCTGATATAAAGCTGAGCTGATTTCTGGGTGGTGGGGAGAATGAGTATTACAAAAAATCAATCCTCCTAGTGAAGGTGATTTAGAAGAGTATCACTGTGAGGTTTTCAAGAGACTGCTAATATGCTGTAGAACATATCAAGATAATCAAGTTACATGACACTCTCTCCATTGATGAGGTATATAAGAACCTAATCCAAAGTGAGAGCTAACTTATGCTGAGATTACTGATGGGAGCACCTCAAAGAAAGCAGAGGATTTTCAAGGGATGCATTCAAGGGTTTGGCACTGATGAAATGTCATAAATCTTTGCTTATTCAAGTGGATCCAGACAGAAAGCTCACTGAAAAATAGCAAATCCATTGGCTTGGGAATTCTACACACTTCCTTCTAGAATTGTCTTCTCCCAGCCTCAATGGTGGGTTATGGAGACTGGGGTTCCACTTCAGAAGGGTGATAATTAGCAGTCTAAAAACCTACAGGCCCAATACTCCACTTTTGTGGCTGCTCCACATATCATTCTCTCTTGAAAGCAAAACAGTAGGATATAAGAGGGAGACTCTACTATCATTTCTCTCTCTCATATCACAGTGACCTAGGGTAAAGTTCAGAGTCCTCTTGACCCAGTTCCAGAAATCTCAACTTTGGGTGATGAGCATATATGTTAATGTTTTTCATATTTATTATACAAAGAAATTCCAAGGACTAGGAAGTCCTTTAGCCTAATTAAAACACAGAGGTATCATTGATCAACCTCATACAAGAAAGGGTTTGGACCAAATATGTGACTGTTATCATAATTCCCACGAGATTCTATTCCTATCTATCATAGACTCATGTTGTGCTACATGGAAAAGGCAATGGAAATTTCTTTTTTTTCCATTTTATTTATTTTTTCAGCGTAACAGTATTCATTCTTTTTGCACAACACCCAGTGCTCCATGCAAAACGTGCCCTCCCCATTACCCACCACCTGTTCCCCCAACCTCCCACCCCTGACCCTTCAAAACCCTCAGGTTGTTTTTCAGAGTCCATAGTCTCTTATGGTTCGCCTCCCCTCCCCAATGTCCATAGCCCGCTCCCCTTCTCCCAATCCCACCTCCCTCCAGCAACCCCCAGTTTGCTTTGTGAGATTAAGAGTCATTTATGGTTTGTCTCCCTCCCAATCCCATCTTGTTTCAAGCAATGGAAATTTCTTGTTGGTGTAGTGAGCTCTAGTTCTAAGATTTGGGGACTGGCAGTAAAGGCAAGTAGGACCACTGAAGCAATCACTGATGTTGTAGCCATCTGTGTCCCTCCTGCCTTCTGGGAAAAGACCAAGTCCTGGACGTGGTCTACCTCGGCTAGACCCTCAACATGGCTTTCTCATTATTCCTGCCAGGATCCATACACCAACCAGGATTAAGAGACCAATGGTAAAGTTGTCTTCAAGTTGTCCTTGACTATAATCAAGAAAGAAACTAGACTTTTCACTATTTTTCACTCTCCCCTCATAGAGAAAGAGACAGACCCTGCTGAAGCATATACCCTTTTACCATTTTTAAGTAGACAAGGCAGCAGTAAGTGAATAAGATTTTCAAGCAGCCTCAGTGAAGTAATAGATGGTGCATGGCTTAATGTTTAAAAACATGTATTCTGGAGCCAAAGAAGCTGTATTTTGATTCTGGCTCAGCTTTCTACCTGCTAGGTGACCTGGGCAAGTCATTAAACTTTGCCTTGGGTTTCCTGACTATGAAATGAGAAAAATAATAATGGCCATTTCATGGGATCATAATAAAGATTGAAATAAATAATATATATAAAATGTAATAGAGCAGTGCCTGGTCCATAATAAATACTATTAAATTGTTACTCATTACTATTATTATTATTATTATTTTGGGTAGATATCTGAAAATTTCTATCTTACATTTAAGCGGCTCTGGGAATTTCTGTCTTACATTTAAGAAGTGGCTTGGTAGACCTGTCTAGTCCTTGGAGAGTTCACAGGCTCTGTTTGGGGGTAAAGTTGTAGAATGCGAACCAGCTAATAATGTAACTTTTTGTTTAGGTGATCACACCACAACGAAAAGTTACCCTGGCTGCACCCAACCGGAAAGACATGGAAGAATGGATTAATGTCATAAAAACTGTCCAACAGGGAGAAATTCGTAAGGTAAGGGAAATAGTAGAGAATTCACACAGCTTTCAGAAGTAAACAGTTAATTTATTGCATTAGTTAAGCCACCTTTTAAATAATAAGGTGGAACTAGAGACCATGGGGTCAGAAATTATAGATGGATATCATTAGGAAACCTACTTAGAACTATTTATAAAAAAGGAGTAATTCACCTAGACTTGACTTCGGTAAGTGTGTGATTTAGAAAATTCCATATACATCCAACTGATACATAGATGTCACTGTACGCCCAATGGATGAGGCACTCAAGATGTATGTGAGCAGCTAACTTAGAAGTTCTTTTGTTAGCAAATCAGCAGTTTTGACCTGGGTCTCCTGAGTGACTATAGTAACAGCTGATGAAACTGAGGCTCACAAAGGAGAAAGAAACAAAGATGAAATAGCTACTCAGTAGCAATGAAATAACTACTCAATAGAAAGAGCAAGATTTGGACCCAGGCTGTGTGACTCTAAAGCCTGTGTCTTTAAACATTATGTCATTTTTCCTTTCTGTTCACTGTCTACCAAAAAAGAAATGTAGGAGGAAGAGCAAGGAACAGTCCCCTCCAAAGCTTAGCAGAGTTCTTCTCCTTAGTAATACCAAACCCCAAGCCTCTGGTCCCTGAAACAAATTGTACACCATTCAAACTCTGGGCTATGTGCTCAATCCACTCTCCTGAAGACCTACTATAGTTAGAAGTTATGTAAGCCTCAAGAAGGAAGGAATTTTTGTAATTTTTTTCTTATATCAGTGTGTGGCACATAGTAGAGGCATAATAAATATTTGTTGAATGAATAAATGAATCTGAGGGTAATCATGGAACCAGGGTTTAGAAAAAGAATGATACATGGTTCATATTAAAGCAAAGCTCTCCTGTGCAGGTCTTGGAGATAACGGAGAAGATGAATCCATCCTTAAGAAGAAGCTGATATTTTAAATAACTAGCAAAGGGTAGAGAATTATTATAGGCACTTGGGATGAAGGAGAGGTAATGATAGGTTTTATAAGCAAAAACAATGCCATGGGGGGGAAAACATG
This sequence comes from Meles meles, assembly GCF_922984935.1. Taxonomy (NCBI): domain Eukaryota; kingdom Metazoa; phylum Chordata; class Mammalia; order Carnivora; family Mustelidae; genus Meles; species Meles meles. The sequence goes on along the minus strand of NC_060087.1, from coordinate 44,213,163 downwards.
TGTTCTCATTTCTCTAGAATGTCTCAGGCTTTTGACCACTTATTTTCATACCTATATACTCTGCTACTCATGGGCTATGGGTACATGACAAGTTGACTTAACTCGGGCCTAGGTGTCTTTCCACATATCAGTAAGCTTCTCCCAGGCCTAGGTTGTCTATGCATAAATGAGAGATTTTTGCTTAGAACCTGATGATGGTCTTTACATGAAATGCTCTCATCATTTTACTCCATTGTCGTTTCCTTCTTCCTTTCCTAATAGAGAAAATCATCCCAATCCTCCCCTCCACTCCCATTAAGCCCACTATGGCACAGCATTAGTGGTAGCCACAAAAAGTTTTTATTTCCATGCTCCTCTTCCATTATCATCCCTATGGGCCAATACCTTTCCTTCCCTTGGTTTATTTCTATCCAAACTGGAGCACTTCTCATGAAACACACACTTTCAATTTGGCATAAAAGCTTACATAGGATATTTTAAAATTTCAATTATTAGTCTAGAAATGCAAAAGCTTCTAAAGAAAACCATCAGACCATTACTGTGCCATTCCTGATTCAACTGAATTAAATATCTAAGTATTTAATCCAGCTCTAGCATAAACTAGAAAGGAAAAATAAATGGTCTGCCTGTTTACTCTCTTAGAAGAATAGTGTTTCAGGTTGCAATCACAACCTCCGTGAAGCTGTTCCAGGGATCTAAATATATTAAGAAACACTTTTAGCTGACAGTGAAATGTTTCAGCATGAACATGTTAGCAATTCATCTTGCATGAGTCTTAAAGAGTCAAATGTGCTTTCTCTCACATGTACTTTATCTCTAATGGTCTCTTCTATTCTCTGTCACGACCAGTGCCTGATACAGATGAAGGAAGATTAGTTATGGACTTAGTGGTCTATTAAAGTCACTATAAACTAATTGGATAACCTACTATAAAATAGGCAGTGCACATTAAGGAATAAAACCTTACTAGGCCCCAGCTCTGTTCCATAGAGAGTTGAAAAGAAGGTGTGGCTTTGGCTTCTGGCCCCAATGAGCTTTTTAGGTAGTTGGGAAGACAAGATATAAACAAAAGAAACAGTAAAATGACAGCATTTGAGATAAAAAATAGTTTCCAGATATGTTACAAGACAGTGCATGATTGATTGCCAGATGAATGAAACAGACAATAAAGTGGTATAGGAGTTCAGGAGAGAAAAGTATGGGATAGAGTTCTCTGGGAAGAGTTAATAGAAGATAAATTTGAGACTGACCTTGAAAGGTGAACAGGATTTTATTGGTGACAGGGAACTAGGGGTAAGGGGAAGTCCTAAACAGGGGAATTAGTTTAAGCAAAAGCTGAGTAACATAAAAAGAGAAACTTATAATAGAGCAAAAGGGAAACTCCATTTCAGCAGAAGAGTTTGGGAAAGTTAGTTTAAGAAATGTCTAGAGAGGTTGCCTGGGCTCGATTGTACAGGATTATCAATGCCAGGATAAAGAGTGGTAAAGAATAGTAATATATTCAGTTCAGTTTAAAGATGGATTGGAAAAGAAAGAGAGTTTATCAAAGGGATATAGGAAGCTAGAAATTAATTCAGACAAGACAAAGTTAAACTCCAGAATTCAGATAGAAAGGGAGGACAAATAGTGGATACCGAGAAGGAGGTGGGGAAAATCTAAATATATGAAAGAAGTAAAGGAGAGAGAAGAGTCATAAGCAGAAAAAAGGTTTGAGCCTCACAGACTTAAAGAAAGAATAGGAAGAAAATCAGAAATATAGAGCTACTTAGAAAACTAGATTAAAAGGTTAGCTCTTTCTGATGAATTGTCATGCATCCATTGACTATGGGAATAGGAATAGACCTTAAAAGTTATCTAGACTCCAGATTCTTGATTCTAAAACATCTTTAGATCAAGTCTTGGAGCCTTTATTTAAATTCTTCCAAAGATGTGTAACTAAGTTTCTTACAAAATAGTCCTTTCTGTAAACCTAACGATTCACAGACCTGTACCCCTGGGGATAAAAATACATTATATGTTTATAAAAAATAAGAAATAAATAAAAAATGTTTAAAAAAGAATTTTAAAAAAAAAGAGTCCTTTCTGAGGCACCTGGATGGCTCAGTCAGTTAAGTGTCCAACTCTTGACCTCAGCTCCAGGTCACGAGTTAAAGCCCCATATTGGGTATAGAGATGACTTAAGTAAATAAGAGAAAAATATTTTAAAGAGTCCATTCAGTGTTCTTAAAGGTGTAAATTTTAGAAAGTTTTTGTAGTTTTTGGCCTAGTAGAATAACTTTCTACAAGAATGGCATCTGCTGCCTCTTGAAGTAGAAAGCTACCTGTTATTGGTAGCATTAAAAGCAAATTATTTAAGCAACTGCTTCTGAGAATGTTATATATAAAATTAATTTTTCATAGTGACATCAGCAAGATGGTTGAGGTCCCAATGCTCATTCACTTTTACAAAAACAACAAATAAACAGTTACATGCCAACTAGAAAAGCTCTGAGAAAGCTTCAGAATATAATGAAGAAGCTTCAGAAACTCTATGAAGCACAGAGATGGAATGGCCATGTAGAAGAACATTGTAAGCAGTTTATTTGCATTGGCCCATCCTCCAATCTGGCAGAGCTTGGGGCCAAAAATCATCCCCTCAGCCTGACCTCCCTCCATAAGGGAAAAGGAGAGCTGGCGGATTCCAACAGTCTTCATCAATGTTGTGGACACATGCAGCTTTCACCATGGAGATGCTCTACAGACTTCATTGATGCTGAATCAAATAAATCACAGCTGCCTGGCCCCCATGTTGCTGTGGACACCCCCCCCCCAAATAGCTGCTATAGCAACCTCCCTAAAAAATCTGCCACCACTGTGCCCCCACTGGGAAAGTGCCACCATATTTACCCCACCAAATCTGCCACCCACCACTACATTCTGCCCCCAAACCAGAGTCACAATCTCCATTCCTGTAGCCATGCACACATCCTGGACCCCAGATCCATGGCTCCTCAGCACACACTCATGCCTCACACACCAGAGCACTGTGATAAAAGTACCTTTGCCCCAGTCCCAGATACTACAGTTTTTCTGGTTGACCCTGAACTCCAATCCCAGTGCCATAGTGACTGTGTAGGTCCCCACACCCAAGACATTAACATCATTGTCACTGAAAACGTGTTTGTGCCCTGATCCTAGTACCACTACAGCCACATATGTGCCTACCCACTGGACCTAGCAATAAGAAGAATCCTCTTGGCAATGACTTCCCTTGTGGAGGAAAAGGAGAACAGCAGTACCAAGCAGCCCTCACCACCGAGGAGCCCAACAGCCCTTACCACCCATATGGAAGCCCACACCAATGAGGTGTCCTGCAGTCTTTGCCAACCCTGGCCTCAGCTGATGGAGCTCCACAGAAGCTTTGCTGCTGTGCCCTCCCTGAAGCAGAAATTGCTGCTGTACACCATAGAGCCAGAGCTGATACATCCAACCCAAATTATACCCTCACACCCAATTATAAGTAAAAGTCTTTATACCAAAATGAGTCTGTGGAGTCTGAAAGAGGTGACTACTCGATCACATGTGAAAACATCAACACAAGCGTACCAAAAACATTTTAAAAAATCAAGAAAACAGAACAGCATCAAATAATTAACAATAATTTTCCAGTAATTGACATCAAAGAAATAAAGATCTATGGACTTCCTGAAAGATGTTTTAAGGAAGTTCAGTGAGCTACAAGAGAGCACAGATGAACCATTCAGAAAAACCAGGAAAACAATACATGAACAAAATTGGAAATTCAACAGAAAGATAGAAATAATTTTAAAAAGAGCCAAACAAATTTCTAGTGCTGAAGAATACAATGAATGGAATGAAAAATGCAACAGGAAACTTCAATTGAAGACTTGATCATGCAGAAGAAAGATTCTACAAATAGCTCATTTTAAATCAGTCAGAGAAGAAAAAAGAATGAAAAAGCATGGAGAAAAGCAAACAAATATATGCATTATGGGAGTCCAAGAAGAAGAGAAAGGGGCAGAAAGCTATTTAAAGAAATAATGTTTGAAAACTCCCCAAATCTTGGGGGGAGGATGGAAATCCAGATTCATGAAGCTCAAAAATCTTCATGAAGATCAGCCCAAAGACGACTACACCAAGACATAATCGAACTGTTAAAAGTCAAGAACAACAACAACAAAAAATTCGAAAGCAGCAAGAGAAAAGTAACCCATCAAATAAAAGGGAACCCTAAGAGGATAAGCAGTTTTCTCAACAGATATCTTGGCCACAAAGAAAGTAAGATGATGTAATCAAAGTACTGAAAGAAAAAAAAAAAACCTGCAGGAATGTTATGCCTGGTAAAATTATCCTTTAAAAGGAAGGAGAGGGGTGCCTAGGTGGAGCAGTCATTAAGCATCTGACTCTTGGTTTTGGCTCAGGTCGTGATCTCAGGGTCCTGGGATTAAGCCCTTTGTTAGGCCCCATGCTTCACATGGAGTCTGCTTGGGATTTTCTCTACCTTTCCCTCTGTCCCTTCCCCCATGCTTGCTTGCCCACTGTCTTGCTCTCTCAAATAAATAAATAAATCTTTTTAAAAATAAAATAAAATGAAGGAGAGATAAAATCTTTCCCAAACAAACAAAAACTGAAGGAATTTGTCACCACTAAACCTGCCTTACAAGAAATGTTTGGAAGAGTTCTTCAAATTTAACTAAAAACACACTAAACATTATGAAAGCATAAATCTCACAAGTAAGGCCTTTATTTCCTTGTTGGTCTTTTGCTTGGATGATCTGTCCATTTCAGTGAGGGGAGTGTATGGAACTAGAGGGTATCATGCTTAGTGAAATAAGTCAATCAGAGAAAGACAACTATCATATGAGCTCCCTGATATGAGGACATGGAGATGCAACATGGGGGGTTAGGGGGATAGGAGAAGAATAAATGAAACAAGATGAGATTGGGAGGGAGACAAACCTTAAATGACTCTTAATCTCACAAAACAAACTGGGGGGTTGCTGGGGGGAGGTGGGGTTGGGAGAGGGGGAGGGGGTTACGGACATTGGGGAGGGTATGGGCTATCGTGAGTGCTGTGAAGTGTGTAAACCTGGCGATTCACAGACCTGATCCCTGGGGATAAAAATACATTATATGTTAATAAAAAAAAATTGGAAGGGGAGGCAAACCATAAGAGACTATGGACTCTGAAAAACAACCTGAGGGTTTTGAAGGGTCGGGGGTGGGAGGTTGGGGGAACAGGTGGTGGGTAATAGGGAGGGCACGTATTGCATGGAGCACTGGGTGTTGTGCAAAAACAATGAATACTGTTACGCTGAAAAAATAAATAAATTTAAATACTGAAAAAAAAATCTCACAAGTAAATGTAAGTATATAGATGTATAAGGATTAATATAACACTGATAATTTATGCATTAATTTATGTAGTGGATAAATTACTTATAACCCTAAATGCTTTGTTAATGGATACACAATACAAAAATAAGGAAACTCTGCCTACAAGAACACAAAGTGTATGTGTTAGGGGGGAGTAACAGTGTAATGTTTTTATACGTTACTGAAATTAAATTGTTAACAACTCAAAATAGAAGGTTATAATGCTAAGTATTTTATACAAGCCTTGAGCGACCCCCCAAAAAACAGCTATAATAGATATACAAAAGATTAAAGAAAACCAAAACAAATCACTATGAAAAATAATCATTAATAATAAAGAAAGACAACAAGAGAATAAGACAGGGTAAAAACAATTGAAAGACATACAGAAAGCAAATACTAAAATAGTAATAGTGTATCTTCACTTATCAATAATTACTTTAAATATAAATGGATTAACTTCAACAATCAAAAAACATGGAGTGTAATACTCTACCTCCATCCATGCTGTTGCAAATGGCAAGATTTCATTCTTTTTTATGGCTGAGATATAGATAGATATAGATATAGATATATACCATTTCTTCTTTATTTATTCATCAGTCCATGGACATGAGCTGTTTCCATATCTTGGCTATTGTAGGTAATGCACTGGGGTGCATGTACCCCTTTGAATTAGTATTTTTGTATTCTTTGGGTAAATACCTAGTAGGGCAATTACTATATCATAGGATAGTTCTACTTTAACTTTTTGAGTAATCTCTATGCTCTTTTGCAGAGTGACTGCACAAGTTTGTATTTCTACCAACAGTGCAGGAGAATTCCCCATAAGTCAATCAGAGAGACAAACAGTGTTTTTCACTCATGTGGAATTTAAGAAACAAAATAAATGAGCACTGGGGAAAAAAGAGAGAGAGGCAAACTAAGAAACAGACTTTAACTATAGAGAACAAACTATGGTTACCAGTGGAGAAATGAGTGAGGGGATGGGTTAAATAGGTAGTAGGTATTAAGGAGTACACCCGTGATGAACCCCGAGTGTTGTATGGAAGTGCTGAATCACTATATTGTACACCTGAAATTAATATTACATTGTATGTTAACTAACTGGAATTTAAATAAAAGTCTTAAAAAAAAGACATGTACTGGCTGAATGTGTAAGAAATAAGAACCAGAAATATGCTGTCTACAAGAGACTCACTTTAGATGGGCATTAAGGGGACACATGATGTGATGAGCGCTGAGTATTATATATAACTAATGAATCATTGACCACTACATTAAGAACTGATGATGTACTACATGTTGGCTAATTGAATTTAAATAAATACTGTATATTGTACAGTATTGTAGTTCCCTACAATTATTGTATTGATGTCAATTTCTGCTTCCAGATCTGTCATTATTTGCTTTGTATATTTAGGTACTCTGATGTTGGGTACATATATTTTTATAATTGTTATATTTTCCTCTTGAATTGATGCTTTTATCATTATATGCCCTTCTTTGTCTCTAAAAACAGTTTTAGTCTTAAAATCTATTTTATCTGATATAAGTATAGCCACCCCTGCTTTCTTTTGATTACTAATTTCATGAAATATCTGTTTTCATCTTTTCACTTTTGGCCCATGATTTTTTTATTTTAAAAAAATACCCATACAGTATGGGTAAATGCCTAGGAACATATAAACTACTAAAACTAAGAAAAAAAGAGAGAGGATTCAAATAAATAAAGTCAGAAATGAAAGAATAGACATTACAACAGATACCTCATAAATAAAAAGGATCACAAGAAACTATTATAAACAAACTAGATAACCTTAAATAGGTAAATGCCTAGAAACACATAAACTACTAAAACTGAATCAGGAAGAAATAGAAAACCTGAATAAACCAATAACAAATAAGGAGCTTGAATCAGTAATCACCAATCTCCCAATGAAGAAAAGCCCAGGAACAAAAAAAAAAAAAAAAAGAAAAGCCCAGGACCTGATGGCTTCATGGGTGAATTCTACCATTCAAAGAAAAATTAATGCCAATCCTTTCTAAATTCTTCCAAGGTTTAGATAGTAAACCAGATACTGACACCAAAACCAGGTAAAGACACTACAGAAAAAAAAACCACAGGCCAGTATCCCTGATGAACATGAATGCAAAAATTCCTAGGAAAATACTAGCAAAATACTGAATTCAGTAGTACACTAAAAAGATCATACATTATAAATAAGAGGGATTTATCCCAGAAATACATGAGTGATTCGACATAAATTGATCATTCTGATGATACATTAACAAAAGGAAAGGGAAAAAAACACAATATCATCTCAAAAGATGCAGAAAAAGCATTTGACAAAGTTCAACACCCATTCACCAAAACTTTTTTTTTTACCATTTTATTTATTTTTTCAGCATAACAGTATTCATTGTTTTTGCACAACACCCAGTGCTCCATGCAAAACGTGCCCTCCCTATTACCCACCACCTGTTCCCCCAACCTCCCACCCCTGACCCTTCAAAACCCTCAGGTTGTTTTTCAGAGTCCATAGTCTCTTATGGTTTGCCTCCCCTTCCAAATTTTTTTTTATAAACATATAATGTATTTTTATTCCCAGGGGTACAGGTCTGTGAATCGCCAGGTTTACATACTTCACAGCACTCACGATAGCACATACCCTCCCCAATGTCCATAATCCCCTCCCCCTCTCCCAATCCCACCTCCCCCCAGAAACCCCCAGTTTGTTTTGTGAGATTAAGAGTCATTTATGGTTTGTCTCCCTCCCAATCCCATCTTGTTTCATTTATTCTTCTCCTATTCCCCCTAACCCCCCATGTTGCTTCTCCATGTCCTCATATCAGGGAGATCATAAGATAGTTGTCTTTCTCCGATTGAGTTATTTCACTAAGCATGATACCCTCTAGTTCCATCCACGTTGTCGCAAATGGCAAGATTTCATTTCTTTTGATGGCTGCATAGTATTCCATTGTATATATATACCACATCTTCTTTATCCATTCATCTGTTGATGGACATCTAGGTTCTTTCCATAGTTTGGCTATTGTAGACATTGCTGCTATAAACATTCAGGTACACGTGCCCTTCGGATCACTATGTTTGTATCTTTAGGGTAAATACCCAGTAGTGCAATTGCTGGGTCATAGGGTAACTCTATTTTTAAGTATTCCAAAGTGGCTGCACCAACTTGCATTCCCACCAACAGTGTAAGAGGGTTCCCCTTTCTCCACATCTTCTCCAACATTTTTTGTCCCCTATCCTGTTAGGTTTGGCCATTCTTAATGGTAAGGTTGTATCTCAAAGTGGTTTTGATTTGAATTTCCCTGATGGCTAATGATGATGAAGTCCTAGCAACAGCAGACAACAAAAAGAAATAAAAGGTATTCAAATTGACAAAGAAGAAGTCAAACTCTCTCTCTTCGCAGATGACATGATACTTTATATGGAAAACCCAAAAGACTCCACCCCCCAAACTACTAGAACTAATACAATTCAGTAATGTGGCAGGATACAAAATCGATGCACAGAAATCAGTTGCTTTCTTATACACTAACAATGAAACTATAGAAAGGGAAATTAGAGAATCGATTCCATTTACTATAGCACCAAGAACCATAAGATACCTTGGAATAAACCTGTATTCGAGGAACTACAGAACATTCATGAAATAAATTGAAAAAGACACAAAAAGATAGAAAAGCATTCCATGCTCATGGATCAGAAGAATAAACATTGTTAAAATGTCTGTGCTGTCCAAAGCAGTCTATACTTTCAATGCCATCCCAATCAAAATTCCACTGGCATTTTTCAAATTGCTGGAACAAACAATCCTAAAATTTGGTTAGAACCAGAAAAGACCCCAAATCACAAAGAAAATGTTGAAAAAGAAAAGCAAAGCTGGGAGCATCACGTTGCCTGATTTCAAGCTTTACTACAAAGCTGTGATCACCAAGACAGCATGGTACTGGCACAAAAACAGACACAGAGACCAATGGAACAGAGTAGAGAGCCCAGATTGGACCCTTAACTCTATTGTCAAATAATCTTTGACAAAGCAGGAAATAATATCTACTGGAAAAAAGACAGTCTCTTCAATAAATGGTGCTGGGGAAATTAGACAGCTGTGTACAGAAGAATGAAACTCAACCATTCTCTTACACCACACACAAAGGTAAACACAAAATGGATGGAAGACCTCAACATGAGGCAGGAATCTATCAGAATCCTAGAGAAGGGGCCCCTGGGTGGCTCAGTGGGTTAAAGCCTCTGCCTTTGGCTCAGGTCATGATCCCAGAGTCCTGGGATCGAGCCCCGCATCGGGCTCTCTGCTTGGCAGGGAGCCTGCTTCCTCCTCTCTCTCTCTGCCTGCCTCTCTCCCTACTTGTGATCTCTATCTGTCAAATAAATAAATAAAATCTTTAAAAAAAAAAAGAATCCTAGAGAAGAACATAGGCAATAACATCTTTGACATGGGCCACAGCAACTTCTTTCAAGACATGTCTCCAAAGGCAAAGGAAACAAAAGCAAAAATGAGCTTTGGGACTTCATCAAGATCAAAAGCTTCTGCACAGCAAGGGAAACAATCAACAAACAAAAAGGCAACCCACAGAATGGGAGAAGAGATTCCCAAATGACACTACAGACAAAGGGCTGATATCCAAGATCTATAAAGAAGTCCTCAAACTCAGCAGTCAAAAAACAGATTATCACATCAAGAAAAGGGCAGAAGACATGAACAGACACTTCTCCAAAGAAGACATACAAATGGCTAACAGACACAAGAAAAAATGTTCATCATCCTTAGCAATCAGGGAGATTCAAATCAGAACCACTTTGAGATACCACCTCACACCAGTTAGAATGGCCAAAATCAACAAGGCAGTAAACAAGTGTTGGAGAGGATGTGGAGAAAGGGGATCCCTCTTACACTGTTGGTGGGAATGCAAGTTGGTGCAGCCACTTTGGAAAACAGTGTGGAGATTCCTTAAGAAATTAAAAATAGAGCTACCCTATGACCCTGAAATTGCACTACTGGGTATTTACCCCAAAGATACAGATGTAGTGAAAAGAAGGACCATCTGTACCCCAATGTTCATAGCAGTATCAACATGGACGGGACTGGAGGAGATTATGCTGAGTGAAATAAGTCAAGCCGAGAAAGCCAATTATCATATGGTTTCACTTACTTGTGGAGCATAAGGAATAACATGGAGGACATTAGAAGGAAAGGAAAAGTGGGTTGGGGTAAATCAGAGTGGGAGATGAAGTATGAGAGACTATGGACTCTGAGAAACAAGCGGAAGGATTTAGAGGGGAGGGGTGGGGGAATGGGTGAGTCTGGTGATGAGTATTAAAGAGGGCACGTATTGCATGGAGCAGTGGGTGTGGTGCATAAACAGTGAATCTTAGAACACTAAAAAATTTAAATTAAATTAAGATATTAAAAAATAAAATAAATAATGAGTCTTTAAAAAAAAGAAAGGGGGAAATTCTGCTAGTTAAAACAATATGGATGAACCTGGAAGACATTATGTTAAATTAAATAAGCTAAACACAGAAAGACAAATACTGCATGAACTCACTTATATGTAGAATCTTAAATAGTCAAATGCTAGGGTGGCTCAGTTGGTTAAGTGTCTGCCTTTGGCTCAGGTCATGATCCTGGGGTCCTGATATGGAGACCTGCATTAGTCTCCTTGCTCCCTGGGGATTCTGCTTCTCCCTGTCTTTCTGTCCTTCCCTGCTCATGCTCTCTCAATCCCTTTCTCTCTCAAAGAAATAAAATCTTAAAATAATGAAATAGTCAAACTTATAGAAGCAGAGAGTATGTGGTGGTTACCAAGTGCTAGGAGAGGAGGAAATGAGGGTATGTTGGTTAAGGGATACAGAGTTTCAGTTACACTGAATGATGAAAGAATTGAATAAGTTCTGGAGATCTAATATACAACAATGGGTTTATAAGTAATAATCATTCATTGTATATTAAAATTTGCTAAGAGGGACTATCTTGAGTGTTCTTAATACACACACACAGAGGGAAAGAAAGAGGTAACTATCTGAGGTGATGAATATATTGATTAATTTGATTTGGGGTAATTATTTCACTGTGTGTATAGTGTACATATATATGTATATTGGATCATCAAATCAAATTAAATATATAAATTTTAATTGTCAAATGCACCTCAATTTTTACAGTTCATTTAAAAAAGAAAATTAGTTTCTTTTTGGTGGATAGACTAGATGAAATCTAACATTCTTTTCAATTTGAGAAGTTTATGATTCTAAGATTTAACTAAGCAGATGAGAAAACTGAAAATCAGAAGTGTTCAGTTGCTTTGCCTGAAATCACAGTTTATTATTGCAGAATTGAGGTTTCAGATCTCCTAACTCTTAATCCATGCTCCTGGAAGAACGTCTTAAATTCTGACTAATTAATTATTTTCGTTCTCTCTTCTAGTCCCCACCACTTGTGATTATGTAGTAGTCTAACACACAACTAGTGACATTAAGCCAGACAACTAGATTGTGTAGGGCACCATATAGATTCACGTTGGCCAAATGATTCTCTAGCTCATGCATAGTATTTTCATGGCTAATGATTTGCTCAGAATGAACATATTTTACACTTGTTGTCCTAGCATAATTACTAATAACTTCCCCTTTCACTGTTAAAGTGTCACGATTTGGATGCTATGGTTACCTTACCAATGGCCAACCCAGCAGGCTCTAACATTTTGTAGTTACTAAACCTTGATGTAACAAAGCAGTTGAGTTTAAGTTGCAGCAAAACCAGTGATTTTGTTATGTTCAAACATAGCCTTTCATCACATAAGCCATTCCAAACAAGATTCCTTTAAGGAAATAGATCTTTAGAAGATTTTGTGCCTTATGGGATGTTTCATCTGAGACTCATGCACTTTGAAGATTATTAAGTTCTCACATTTGGATAGTGCTGTAGAATTTACAAAATGCCTAGACTAACAAGACCTTCTTTAACTAATAGAAAAATAATTACTGTACCTATCTGGGTTTTGGATAGTGCTGAGAGGGATTCAGGAGATTGAAGAAATAGCCTTAACTGCCCTAACTGTGAATTAAAACAACAGAAACTTATTCTCTCACAGTTCTGGAGTCGAGAATTCCAAAACCAAGGTGTCAACAGAACCATGCTCTTTCTGAAGCCTCTAGGGGAGGATCCTTCTTTGCCTCTTCTTAGCTTCTGGTATTTGTGTACATTCCTTGGCTTGTTGAACATATTATTCCAATCCCCGGCTCCATAATCACACAGTTGTCGCCTCTGTGTCTACATGCTCTGTATCTTCACATGGTGTTCTTCTCTGTGTGTGTAGCTGTGTCCAAAATTTCCTCTTATTATACGGACACCAGTCATTGGATCAGGGCTATGTGTGGTCTAATTCAGTATGACGTCTTTTTAAATTGACTCTATCTGCAAAGACCTTATTTTCAAATAAGATCACATTCACAGGTACTGGAGAATAGGACTTGAACATATTTGGGGGGAAAAACAGTCTATCCTCTGCCCACACCCACAAAACTCACAGCTTTCCTATATGCAAAACACATTAATTCTTAGCTCAAAATATTACCTTCTAAATAATCTAAATCAAGAGTGGATGAGATTTTTTGTATGACCCATCTTGGGTAAAAGCGTCTCTCTATTAGTGGACTTGTAAAACCTAGAAAACAAGTTTTCTGCCTGCAAAATACAATGCTGTGACAGGCATAGGATAGACATTCCCCTTCTGAAAGAGAAGAAATGGGAGGAATACAAGGGTATTCCTAGGGTTGCTGAACTAAAGCAAACTGACAACCCCATAGAGCAAATTCCATTAGGTTTCCAGGCCTCAGAATAATTCTCTGGTGGCTTGATATTCTTTCCTTGGGCCCTATTCTCTCAAGTTCACAGGGTTGGGAGCCCCCCACTCTACCCAAGGAAGTGGATCCAGGAATACAGTGGCCTCACCTCCAGGCCACCACTCTCTGGCTTCTGAACCACCCTCAGCATCCGTGCTGACCTCTGAGCCCCCTTAGAGTCATTCTTCCATTTTGTTGAAGAATTCTTCCATTTTGTTGAAGAATAACACATGTTCACAGCCAAGTAACTTTATCAGCCTGTTTTCTGCCTGTAGAATCCTCAAAGTCTAACAGTCTTCATTTGGTCCCATGTCTGACCCTTTAGTCCAAGCTGGCAATGTTTCTGCTGAGATAGTTTATTGGATCTGTGTGTCACACATCTAATCCCTCCAGCAAAATTTATCCAGCCACACTCTTAGGCTCTCTCCAGAGCACATTTTCTTTTTTTTTTTTAATTAATTAATTTATTTTTATTTGCTTATTTACAGCATAACAGTGTTCATTGTTTTGGCATCACACCCAGTGCTCCATGCAGTACGTGCCCTCCCTATTACCCACCACCTGGTTCCTCAACCTCCCACCCCACCCCACCCCCTCCCACCGCCCCTTCATAACCCTCTGGTTGTTTTTCAGAGTCCATAGTCTCTCATGGTTCATCTCCCCTTCCAGTTTCCCTCAACTCCCTCTCCTCTCCATCTCCCCATGTCCTCCATGTTATTTGTTATGCTCCACAAATAAGTGAGACCATATGATACTTGACTCTCTCTGCTTGACTTATTTTGCTCAGCATAATTTCTTCCAGTCCTGTCCATGTTGCTACAAAAGTTGGGTATTCGTCCTTTCTGATGGAGGCATAATACTCCATTGTGTATATGGACCACATCTTCCTTATCCATTCATCCGTTGAAGGGCATCTTGGTTCTTTCCACAGTTTGGCGACCGTAGCCATTGCTGCAATAAACATTGGGGTACAGATGGCCCTCCTTTTCACTACATCTGTATCTTTGGGGTAAATACCCAGCAGTGCAATTGCAGGGTCATAGGGAAGCTCTATTCTTAATTTCTTCAGGAATCTCCACACTGTTCTCCAAAGGGGCTGCACTAACTTGCATTCCCACCAACAGTGTAAGAGGGTTCCCCTTTCTCCACATCCTCTCCAGCACACGTTGTTTCCTGTCTTGCTAATTTTGGCCATTCTAACTGGTGTTAGGTGGTATCTCAATGTTGTTTTAATTTGAATCTCCCTGATGGCTAGTGATGATGAACATTTTTTCATGTGTCTGATAGCCATTTGTATGTCTTCGTTGGAGAAGTGTCTGTTCATATCTTCTGCCCATTTTTTGATATGATTATCTGTTTTGTGTGTGTTGAGTTTGAGAAGTTCTTTGTAGATCCTGGATATCAACCTTTTTTCTGTACTGTCATTTACAAATATCTTCTCCCATTCCGTGGGTTGCCTCTTTGTTTTGTTGACTGTTTCCTTTGCTGTGCAGAAGCTTTTGATCTTGATGAAGTCCCAAAAGTTCATTTTTGCTTTTGTTTCCTTGGCCTTTGGAGACTTATCTTGAAAGAAGTTGCTGTGGCTGATATCGAAGAGGTTACTGCCTATGTTCTCCTCTAGGATTCTGATAGATTCCTGTCTCACGTTGAGGTCTTTTATCCATTTCGAGTTTATCTTTGTGAACGGTGTAAGAGAATGGTCGAGTTTCATTCTTCTACATATTGCTGTCCAGTTTTCCCAGCCCCATTTATTGAAGAGACTGTCTTTTTTCCATTGAATATTTTTTCCTGTTTTGTCGAAGATTATTTGACCATAGAGTTGAGGGTCCATATCTGGGCTCTCCACTCTGTTCCACTGGTCTATGTGTCTGTTTTTATGCCAGTACCACGCTGTCTTGGTGATCACAGCTTTGTAGTAAAGCTTGAAATCGGGTAACGTGATGCCGCCAGTTTGGTTTTTGTTTTTCAACATTTCCTTAGCAATTCGGGGTCTCTTCTGACTCCATACAAATTTTAGGATTATTTGCTCCAGCTCTTTGAAAAATATCGGTGGAATTTTGATCGGAATGGCATTAAAAGTATAGATTGCTCTAGGCAGTATAGACATTTTAACAATGTTTATTCTTCCAATCCAAGAGCATGGAACAGTCTTCCTTCTTTTTGTGTCTTCTTCAATTTCTTTCATGAGTGTTCTGTAGTTCCTCAAGTACAGGTCCTTTACTTCTTTGGTTAGGTTTATGCCCAGGTATCTTATGGTTTTTGGTGCTATAGTAAATGGAATCGATTCTCTAATTTCCCTTTCTGTATTTTCATTGTTAGTGTATAAGAAAGCCACTGATTTCTGTACATTGACTTTGTATCCTGCCACGTTACTGAATTGCTGTATGAGTTCTAGTAGTTTGGGGGTGGAGTCTTTGGGGTTTTCCATATAAAGAATCATGTCATCTGCGAAGAGAGAGAGTTTGACTTCTTCCTTGCCAATTGGGATACCTTTTATTTCTCTTTGTTGTCTGATTGCCGTTGCTAGAACTTCTAATACTATGTTGAACAAGAGTGGTGAGAGTGGGCATCCTTGTCGTGTTCCTGATCTCAACGGGAAGGCTGCAAGCTTTTTCCCATTGAGGATGATATTTGCTGTGGGTCTTTCATAGATAGATTTTATGAAGTTCAGGAATGTTCCCTCTATCCCTATACTTTGAAGCGTTTTCATCAGGAACGGATGCTGGATTTTGTCAAATGCTTTTTCTGCATCAATTGAGAGGACCATGTGGTTCTTCTCTCTTCTCTTATTGATGCAGAGCACATTTTCTAATGTTTTGCAATATATGTAGGCTAATAATTTTTCCAAATCTTCAAATTCTGGTGACTTTTTGCTTAATAGTTCTGGAATGGACTGAAACTTGCACATTCTAGGAGAGAACACTTGTCACTTGTCACTCTGTAATGAAATGATCTGTTTAAGAAGTTTTCTCCTCCACTAGACTATGAGCTCCCTAGAGGCAAGAACTTTGGACCATTTATCTTTACATATCTAGTATCTAGCTTCATCAGTGACACAAAGTTGGCTCTTAGTAACTATTGGAAGAGGGAAGGAGGTTGGAAGGAAAGAAGGAATATATTTGTAGAGTTATAATTTAGTGATTTAGGGAGTAGAAAGGTGCTGGGAGCTCAGACTGCCAAAGCCAAGACTATGTCAACTTCCTCAGGACTCTTCACCATCTACTCTGATTTTCTTGGGGCTTTGCATGAAAGAAACATTGCAATCAGAAAGTGATCCCAGATCAGGTGAGCTTTTAGCTCATCAAAGTAGCTTTTCTTTCTGGAAGCTTCCTGGTCAATCCAGCTGCAGTTTAGCACATAGCTAGCATGCCAGAAGGGGTAAGGATGGAAAAGAGAGTGCCATGTGTAGGCTAAAGTTGAGATGGCTAATTCCTGTAAATTGATCAAGGCCGAATACTTAATGTGCTAGAACCCTCAACAGCTCTCTCTCTCTCTCTAATGGACCACTATTGGCTGGCATCAGGGAGAATATATAGTTCTTTCTAAAGTCTTGTTGTGCCTTTATGCACCCTACCCATTATATTTTATAAATATAACCCATTACTTATTGTCAAGAATAAAAAGCTAAATGTGTACACCTATGTCTACACTTGGGAGGAAAGCAGAAAGGAAAAAAATCAGACATTCACAGGAATTAGAGAAAAATTGAAAGAGTCCCATGGAATGCACACACAGAACAAACCTGGGTGCTTTTGGTGCCCACCACTTCCTTTCTCCTTTCAACCCCCAAACTGCTTTCCCCACAGTCATGAAGAGTTAGTCTGTGATAAACAAATGCAATATTTACAGGCAGGTTAACAGTAAATGCCAAATTCATGAATTCATGAAATAGGGCACCAGACAGGATATCATTTCATGAAGGCAAGGACTTTGTCTTTTTCATATAGCTCCAATCCCTTGAAAGGTGCTACGCACATAGTAAATATTTGCTTTATTTTACTAAAGTAAATATTCAGTATATTGAAATATTTGTTTCAAATATTTCAATATTTGTAAATATTGAAATATTTCAATATTTACTCAGTAAATATTTGTTTAATGAATTTTGAATGAATTAAATTTATTAACCAGGAAACTGATATAGGTAGTCATAGTATAGCATTCAGGAAAAAAGAAATGTTGCAACAAGAAGCCCCTGAGATGAAACTGTTGTGCAAGGGGACACCTGGGTGGCTCAGTTGGTTAAGCGGCTGCCTTCGGCTCGGGTCATGATCCTAGTGTCCTGGGATCGAGTCCCATATCAGGCTCCTTGCTGGGCAGGGAGCCTGCTTCTCCCTCTGCCTCTGCCTACCTCTCTGCCTACTTGTGATCTTTCTCTCTCTCTCTCTGACAAATAAATAAATAAAATCTTTTAAAAAAAAAAAAAAAAAAGAAACTGTTGTGCAGGTAATGCACTACTCTGCTTACCTGGCAGCAGTAAGTCAGGAAAGGGAATGTGTATCTCCAGGAGATAGTTAAAGCATTCCTTAGCACAAAGTCAGAGATTCCTGCCTCCTCCCTTTCTTTCCTGGCCAGATGACTTGGATTATCACTATATTTCCAACTGACCACTTCCTTTAGCTGACTACTAAAAGAGAACCAAGGCCAAGTCTAGCTGAACTAATTTTGCTTAGACTAAATCAAACAGTGGTTTGGCCAAACAGTACAGAGATCATTGCTCCTGTCTTCAGCTCCAGTGGCAAGATCTACCTTCCTGTTCTTTTCTCCTTTCCAAAACCACTGGGAAAAAAACTGGAGTTGGGAGATTTATTAGATATTGACTCCAATATTTACTCTTCCTCTTCACATGCTCTGATACCTAACTGGCCATTTTAGACTTAGAAGCAAAATGTCTGTCCTTCCCTAATATGTCTCTATAATTAACTCTCCATTCTCTCTTCTCTTTGATTTATTTTAGATACCTGCAGCAGAAAACAACCCTTTCCTTACTGGAATGCACTATTGGTACTCCAGTCACAGCTCCCGGACCCAGCACTGCAATGTCTGTCGGGAGAGCATTCCTGCCTTATCTAGAAATGTTATCATCTGTGAAGGTACCTTTCTGATTACTTCAGGAAATGGAGCCCAGTGGGTGGAGATAGGGGTGAAGGAGCTCATATGGCTTTAGTGTCATTGATTCGTACTAGGTCATTGACTCTAATGTAAGGTTAATTCTGATACTTAACAGACTGAAGAAGAGAGATGGGAAGAAGCTGGCATGAGAGGAAGTTCTCATGAATTAATGGAGGGTTGGGTCTGAGAGAATTGGACAACATGGTTACAACAGTTGGAATAACAGAAATCACCTCATTCTTGCCATCAGTTTCCATTCAAGTCATATAGTAGGTAATTTAGCCAGTAAGAATAAAAAGGAACTAGATAATAGGAGAAATAGGCCTTTGGAGGTGGGTCAGAACTATTTAGATGCATCTTAGTTCTAACTTTCAGAGAAGCTTAGGGAAGGACCTTAGAATCTTGATTGTCACCAGATTCACATCCACCTTCTTTCTTCCTTTTTTCATAGTGTGCAAAGTGAAGTCTCACAAATTATGTGCTTTGAGAGCAAGCAAAGACTGCAAATGGAATACTTTGTCTATCACTGATGATCTCTTCATGCCTGCTGATGAAGTAGTGAGTACCAGCCTACAGCCAATCTTTCCCATCTCACCTTTAGCCAGGATACACAGGGGAAGGTAGACTTCTTCCTGTCTCCATGCATCCCAAGTAGACTTCCTCCCTAGGCTTACAATCCAACCAATCTAGAAGAATGAAAGCCCCCTACTTCCAGCTGCCATCACTTGCTAGCATTGGAGTGAAGAGGGCAGGACCATGAAAAACATTGTTGAGGTTACTTAATGTCCTCCATAGGGTAGTATAGTTACTCCAGTTGGCCCTTTCTCTCCTTATATCTCTAACTTTTACCTCTTATATATTTTTTAACTTTCAGAAAACTATGCCTCATCAGTGGGTAGAAGGAAACATATCTGTCAGTTCTCAGTGTGCAGTATGTCATGAGAACTGTGGCAGTTACCAAAGACTTCAAGATTTCCGATGTCTCTGGTGTAATTCTACGGTAAGTCTTCTCATCTCCTTGGTAATTAGAGAACTTGACTTCTAGAGAAGGGGTGGAGTTAAGCTATGTGCCTACACATAGATAGAAATCTCAGAGACCCTTACCCCAAAATAGATTATGCAGCTTACATAGTATAGAGCTCACTATCTTGCCTTTCCAGATATGGTTATGGACTCTTGGAGAGAAGCACTTAACTCTCATCTTTAATGGTTCTTAATTGGTGAGGTCTACTACCAAATGGGAAAAGCTGAACTATGTTATGACAGTACAGGCAATTTAAAAAATATGTTGAGCCTATCCTTAAGAAAACTTCTCCCTTCCTTATTCACTATTTCCTAGGAACTTATAATCTTCATTAATTAATAATGGTTGATAATATTAACATATTACTATTGCCACAATGTATTGAGTGTTTTGTGTACATGGTCTCATTTAATCCTTACAACAACCCTAAACTAGGCCTCATTGTCCCCATTTACAGCTGAGAAAAGTGAGGTTCAGAAAAATGAAGTCATTTGCTCAAGGTCATGCAGCCAGGAAGCAAAAAGAGTCTTGATTCAAACATAATTCTACAAAAATCATATTCTTAACTACAATACTACCATGCTTCTAAACCAGTAGTTCTTAACGGGGGGTGATTTTGCCCAACCCACAGGAAACATCTGACAATATCTGGAGACAGGAAACATCTGACAATATCTGGAGAATCCCAGACCTCTACCTAGCACACCTCCTCTCTCCTCTGGGGAGAGAGGGTGTGCTAGGTAGAGGTCTGGGATTCTACTAAACCTCCTATAAAGCACAAGAGAGTGCAAAACAACTACCTGGTCCAAAATATCCATAGTATCAATGTCAAGAAACTCTGATTTAGACTTTAGCTTTTAGATGCTCCCATCAAAATAGTGCTCAAACTATTCTGGACAAGAAAAAAACAAAGTATGAGCTTCTTTTTAGAAGACTCTGGGTCCCTCTACCTTGTTCCAGTTCATTAGTTTCTCCAGAAAAGGAGCTTGTGCCCTCATCAGGCATTCAAATTTTTTCAGCTGTCCCCAAGGAACACCTCTAGATCACGTGGATCTAGTGGTCAGTGAGTGTAGGTCCCAAGAACTGTAACCAGTGGAGAAAGAGTTCTTACCTAGCGACCAAGCCCAGGGTTCAGAAAGGGGTAACAATCTGAGGAATCCAGTGTTACTGTAGAAGAGGACTTTTAGCATATCTTCATAATTATGACCTGAAGGACAAGCTTCTAATTAAAAACACATCTAAATGTCCACTGTCATACTTTTTAGAGACCTACGATAGACACCACCTTTGTGCTCTCCCTCGTCCAAAATGCCAGTATCTCCAAGAGGGGAAATTTTACATGCATCTGGTATGCCTGGGTTTTTTTTTGGTTTTTTGTTTGTTTGTTTGCAGCTGCTGCCCAGGTGATCCCCCTTTATTGTCTGGCTCTTCTGGCCAGCAGGGCTTTCATTCCTGGGTCTTATGGGACTGTAACAAATGGAGAGAGGGTTCCTGGCCAACTACCATAAACAAGGCACACAAAACAGCTGGCTGGAAAGAGGCCTATTTGTTTGTCCAGGAGTTTCAGCCTGAAGGGCAGGCTTCTGGTTCAACACACATCTAGGAGCCTACTAAGATGCTCTCTGAGGATAAAAGCCAGTGGGTGTCATTTGCACTCTCCCTCTGACTTGCTCCATGTTGCCAGTACCACCCAAAAAGGAGCTTGCACACTTCACTAGCACACCAATATTTGCAGCTGGCATACAGGGAACACGTCTAAGTCTCCCAGCTCTGGTAGCCAGTAGGACATATATCTGTAGTCCCACAGGACTATATGTATTTACATAATTTAAAAGCTGTTTAAGGATCTGGCTCCTAATCACCTGAATTAGGTGCTGATTGAAATCCTCCCCTTTGGGACACTGACATGTTTTGGCACACCTTCAATTACCGGGAGTCACTAGAAATAAAATAGGCTCTTCAGACAATCACAAAAATTTGAGAGACAACCAAGAGCTAAGGCAGGAGTGAATAATAAGGTCCAGCCCCTACACGAGGCCACACCCTCTAGGCTGAGAGAGGTAGCTATTTAATTGGTAGAAATCAATGCAAGGAAAATGAAGAAACAGAAGAATATATTCTAAATAAAAGAACAAGATAACACCTCAGGGGTGCTTGGGTGTCTCAGTCAGCTGGTTAAGCATCTGCCTTTGGCTCAGGTCATGATCCCAGAGTTCTGGGATCAAGTTCCTCATCAGACTCCCTGCTCATTGGGGAGTCTGTTTTGCCTTCTGCCCCTCACCCCACTCATGCTCTCTCTCACACACTTTCTCTCAAATAAATAAATAAAATCTTTAAAAAAAACATAACGCCTCAGAAAAAAGTACTTATTGAATATAGAAGGGTTATTTACCTGATAGAGTTCAAAAGAGGGGTACTTGGGTGATTAAGTCAGTTAAGCACCTGCCGTCAGCTCAGGTCTTGATCCCAGGGTCCTGGAATTGAGGCCCATGTCGGGCTCCCTGCTCAGTGGGGAGTCTGCTTCTTCCTCTGCCCTCCCTCTGCTCGTGTTGTGCTCTCTCTCTCTTTCAAATAAATAAATAAAATCTTTTTTTAAAAGTTCAATATAATGGCCATAATGATACTCACCAAGCTCAGGAGAAGAATGATGAACACAGTGAGAACTTCAACAAAGAGATAGAAAATATAAAAATAAGAAGAAACAAATAAATGGAAAAATATTCTGTGCTCATGAAATGGAAAAATTAATATTGTTAAAATGTCCATACTGCCCAATCCATAAATCTATAAATTTATAGATTTAATGCAATCTCCATCAAAATTTCAATGGCATTTTTCACAGAACAAGAACAAGTAATCCCAAAATTTGTATGGAAACATAAAAGACCCCCAAATAGCCAAAGCATCTTCAGAAAGGTAAAGGAAGTAGGAGACATCATGCTCCCTGATTTCAAACTATATTACAAATCTATAGTAATCAAAATAGTATGCTACTGGCAGAAAAACAGACTCATAGGTCAATGGAATAGAATATAGAACCCAAAAATAAACCCATTCATATATGGTCAATTAATTTATGAAAAATCCAAGAATATACAATGGGGAAAAGACAGTCTCTTCAATAAATGGTTTTGGGAAAACTGGACGACCACATGCAAAATAATGAAATCAGACCACTATTTTACACCACTCACAAAAAATTAACTCAAAATAGATTAATGACTTGAACATAAGACCTGAAACCATAAAACTCCTAGAAGATAACATGAGCAGTAAGATATTTGGTATTTGTCTTGGCTATGATATTTTTGTATTTGATACCATAAACAAAGAAACAAAAACAAAAATAAATATGTGACTACACTTCTGGGTACTTAGCCAAAGAAAATGAAAACATTAATTTGAAAAAATCTATGCACCAACTTATATGTGCATATCTAATAATAAAATTTTACCTAGTTAAAAAAAATCTATGCACCATATTGCACCACCATGTTATTTACAATAGTCAAGATATGGAAACAACTGAAGTATTCATGGACAGATGAATGGATAAGAAAATGTGATGTATATAATAATGGAATATTATTCAGCAATAAAAAATAAAATCTTGCCATTTGCAACAACATGAGTGGACCTGGAGGGCATTTTGCTAAGTGAAATAAGTCAGAAAGAAAAATACCGTATGATCTCACTTAAATGTGGAAACTTTAAAAAAAAAATACCAAACTCATAGATACAGAGAATAGATTGGTACTTGCCAAAGTGAGGATTGGATGAAATGCATAAGAGGGGGGTTATTTTTTTAGCCACTGTATAGTACAGCATTACTTTTTGATGTAGTGTTCAATGATTCATTAGTTGCATAATAATGCCCAGTGCTCATCACAACACATTCCTTCCTTAATACTCATCATACCCCATCCCCTACACCCCTTCCCCTCAGAAACCCTCGGTTTGTTTCCCAGAGTCCATAGTCTCTCATGGTTTGTCTCCCTCTCTGATTTATCTCCTTTCAGATTTCCCTCCCTTCCCCTATGGTCCTTCCTGCTATTCCTTATGTTCCACATATGGATGAAACCATATGATAATTATCTTTCTCTGCTTGACTTATTTCACTTAGCATAATCCCCCCAGTTCCATCCATGTCGATGCAAATGGTGAGTATTCATCCTTTCTGATGACTGAATAATATTCTATTGTATATAACCATGTCTTTTTATCTATTCATCTGTTGAACGGCATCCCGGCTCCTTCCGCAGTTTGGCTATTGTGGACATTACTTCTGTGAACATTGGGGTGCAGTGCCCTTTGTTTTCACTACATCTGTATCTTTGGGGTAAATACCTAGTAGTGCAATTGCTGGGTTGTAGGGTAGCTCTATTCTTAACATCTAGAGGAAGCTCCATTCTGTTTTCCAGAGTGGCTGCACCAGCTTGCATTCCCACCAACAGTGTAAGAAGATTCCCCTTTCTCCACATCCTGGCCAACACTTGCTGTTTCCTGTTTTGTTAATTTTTGCCATTCTAACTGGAGGAAGGTGGTATCTCATTGTGGTTTTGATTTGTGTTTCCCTGATGGCTAGTGAAGTTGAGTGTTTTTCATGTGTCTGTTAGCCATTTGTATGTCTTCTTTGGAGAAGTGTCTATTCATGTCTTCTGCCCATTTTTTGACATGATTATCTGTTTTGTGTGTGTTGAGTTTGAGAAGTTCTTTGCAGATCTTGGATATCAGCCCTTTATCTGTAGTGCATTTGCAAATATCTTGTCTCATTCTGTGGATTATCTCTTAGTTTTGTTGACTATTTCCTTTGCTGTTCAGACGTTTATTGTCTTGATGAAGTCCCGAAAGTTCATTTTTGCTTTTGTTTCCTTTGGCTTTGGAGACATATCTGGAAAGAAGTTGCCATGGTTGATGTTGAAGAGGTTACTGCCTATGTTCTCCTCTAGGATTTTGATGAATTCCTGTCTTGTGTTGAGGTCTTTCATGCATTTTGAGTTTAACTTTGTGTATGGTGTAAGAGAATGGTTGAGTTTCATTCTTGTGTATGTAGCTGTCCAATTTTCCCAGCCCCACTTATTGAAGAAACTGTCTTTTTTCCATTGGGTATTTTTTCCTGCTTTGTCAAATATTAGTTGACCATAGAGTTGAGGGTCCATTTCTGGAATCTCTATTCTGTTCCATTGTTCTATGTGCCTGTTCTTGTGCCAGTACCATGCTGTCTTGGTGATCACAGCTTTGTAACATAGCTTAATGTGAAACAATGTGATGCCCCCAGCTTTGTTTTCCTTTTTCAACATTCCTTTGGTGACTCAGAGTCTTTTCTGGTTCCATACAAATTTTGTAATTGTTTGTTCCAGCTCCTTGAAAAATGCCAATGTATTTTAATGGGGATGGCATTAAAAGTGTAGATTTCTCTGGGCAAGATAGACATTTTAACAATGTTTGTTCTTCCAATGCATGAGCCTGGAATGTTTTTCCATCTTTTTGTATCTTCAATTTCTTTCATAAGTGTTCTGTAGTTTCTAGAGTATAGATTCTTTACCTCTTTGGTTGGATTCATCTCAAAGTATCTTATGGTTTTTGGTGCTATTGTAAATGGAATCGATTCCCTAATTTCTCTTTCTATGGTTACACTGTTAGTGTATAGGAGAGAAACTGATGGATCGATTTTATGTCCTGCCACATTGCTGAATTGCTGTATGAGTTCTAATAATTTGGAGGTGGAGTCTGTTGGGTTTTCCACATAAAGTATGTCATCTTCAAAGAGAGAGTTTGATTTCTTTTCCAGTTTGGATGATTTTATTTCTTTTTGTTATCTGATTGCTGCTGCTAAGACTTCTAGCACTATATTGAACAATAGTGGTGAGAGTGGGCATCTCTGTCACATTCCTGACCTTAAGGAAAAGCTCTTAGCTTTTCCCCATTGAAAATGATATTCACTGTGGGCTTTTCATAGATGTTTTTTATGATATTGAGGAGTGTTTGCTCTATCCCTATACCCTGAAAAGTTTTAATCAGGAGCAGATGTTGGACTTTGTCAACTACTTTTTCTGCATCAGATGAGAGGATCATATCATTCTTGTATTTTCTTTTATTAATGTGCTCTATCACATTGACTGATTTGCAAATGTTGAACCACCCTTGCATACATAAATACATAGGAATAAATCCCACTTGGTTGTGATGAATAATCCTTTTAATGTACTGTTGGATCTTATTGGATCTAATGTACATTGGCTCTTGTTGAGAATTTTGGCATCCAT
The DNA here is from genome assembly GCF_922984935.1 of Meles meles. Lineage (NCBI taxonomy): Eukaryota > Metazoa > Chordata > Mammalia > Carnivora > Mustelidae > Meles > Meles meles. Next base: position 44,187,494 of record NC_060087.1, on the reverse strand, counting down.
GTTCTTCAGGGTTACTGGTCTGCAATTCTCCTTTTTGATGGGATCTTTGCCTGATTTGTGGATCAAGGTAATGTCTGCCTCATAGAATGACTTTGGGAATTTTTCTTCTGTTTCTATTTTTTGAAACAGCTTCTGCAGAATAGGTATTATTTCTTCTTTAAATATTTGGTAGAATTCTGATGGGAAGCAGGGAATCTGGCCCTGAACTTGTGTTTTTTGGAAGGTTTTTGATTACTATTTCAATTTCATTACTGGCTATTGGTCTATTCAGATTACCTGTTTCTTCCTGTTCCAGTTTTGGTAGTTTATAAGTTTCTAGGAAGGCATGCATTTCTTTCAGGCTGCTTAATTTGTTGGCATATAGTTGCTGGTAATAATTTCTAAGAATTGTTTTTATTTCCTTGGGGTTAGTCATGATCTCTCGCCTTTTATTCATGATTTTGTTAATTGGGATCATTTCTCTTTTGTTTTGGACAAGTCTGGTCAGTGGTTTATCAATCTTATTAATTCTTTCAGAGAATGAGCCTCTAGTTTTGTTAATCTGTTCTACTGTTTTTCTGGTTTCTATTTCATTGATCTCTGCTCTAATTATTATTTCTCTTCTCCTGCTTGGTTTAGGTTTTACTTACTGCTCTTTCTCCAGCTCCTTTATGTACTTTATACTTTAGCTTGTGCATTTGGGATTTTTCTAATTTTCTGAGAGAGACTTGGATGGCTAAGTATTTCCCACGTGGGACCTGTTTTGCAGTATCCCATAGATTTTGGACTGAAGTGTTTTCATTCTCATTAGTTTCCATGAATTTTTAAAGTTCTCCTTGAATTTCCTGGTTGGCCCAGTCATTCTTTAGCAGGATGCTCTTTAACTTCCAAATGTTTGAATTCCTTTCCATTTTTTTTCTTGTGATTGAGTTTCAGTTTAAGGCAGTGTGCTCTGATAACATGCAGGAAATAATCTCAATCTTTTGGTATTGGCTGAGACCAATACCAAATACTGTGACCACATACTGTGACCTAGTATGTGATCTATTTTGGAGAAAGTTCCATGTGCATTCAAGAAGAATTAGTATTCTGTTGTTTCAGTTGGAATGTTCTGTATATATCTATGAAGTCCATCTGGTCCAACATATCATTCACAGCTCTTGTTTCTTTGTTGATCTCCTGCTTAGATGATCTGCCCAGTGCTGAGAGTGGAGTATTAAAATCTCTTACTATACATGTATTACTGTTGATATGATTCTTTATCTTTGTTAACTGCTGGTTTATGTAGTTTGCTGCTCCCAGGTTAAGGGTATAGATATTTACAATTGTTAGATTTTCTTGTTGGATAGGCCTTTTAAGTAAGATATAGTGTCGCTCTTCATCTCTTAATACAGTCTTTACTTTAAATTCTAATTTGTCTGATATGAGAATTGCTACCCCAGCTTTCTTTTGAGGTTTGCTGGCATGAAAAATGGTTCTCCATCTCCTCACTTTCGGTCTGGAGGTATCTTTAGGTTCAAAACTTGTCTCTTATAGACAGCTCATGGCTGGGTCCTGTCTTTGTATCCAATCTGCAACTCTGTGCCATTTCATGGGAACATTTAGGCCATTCACATTGAGAGTAACTACTGAAATATATGTATTTATTGCCATCCTATTGTCTGTACAAGCCCTGTTTCTATGGATTGTCTCTGTAAATTTCTGGTCTATATTACTCTTGGGGTATTTCTTCTTTTATAGAATCCCCCTTAATATTTTTTGCAGGGCTGGTTTGGTGTTCACATATTCTTTTAATTTCTGCCAGTCCTGGACGCTATTTTTCTCTCTGTCTGTTCTGAATGACAGCCTTGCTGGATAAAATATTCTTGGCTGCATGTTGTCATTTAGTACCCTGATTATGTCATGCTAGCACTTTCTGTCTTGCCAGGTCTCTGTGGACAGGTCTGATGTTATTCTGATGTTCCTCCCTCTGTATGTAAGAAATCTTTTCCCCCAGTAGCTCTCAGGATAGCTTCATTGGTTCTAAGATTTGCAAGTTTTACTAATGTATGTCGGGATGTTGGTCTGTTCTCATTGATCTAGGGAGGGTTCTTCTCTGCCTCTTGGACACAAATACTTATTTCCTTCCCTGGATTAGGGAAGTTCTCAGCTGTGGTTTGCTCAAATATACCTTCTAGTCCTCTCTCTCCACTCCCTCAAGGATCCCAATACTTCTGACATTGGAACATTTCATGGCATCATTAATCTCTCTAAATCTGTTCTCAAACAGCTTTTAGCTGTTTATCCCATACCTTCTTGGCTGCCTTCCTTTTTATCAATTTATCGTCTAAATGACTAATTCATTCTTCTGATTCCTTTACTCTAGCTGTTAGAGTATCCAATTTAAACTTCATCTCATTCATAGCATTTTTTAAAAAGATTTTATCCATCTATTTGACTGACAGAGATCACAAGTAGGCAGAGAGGCCGGCAGAGAGAGAGAGAGGGGGAAGCAAGCTTCCTGCTGAGCAGAGAGCCTGATGTGGGGCTCCATCCCAGGACCCCAGGATCATTACCTGAGCCGAAGGCAAAGGTTTTAACCCACTGAGCCACCCAGGCACCCCTCATTCATAGTATTTTTAAGTTTGGCCTGATTAGCTCTCATTTATGCCTATATTGTCTCTCATAGTTTCTCAAATCTGGCTATTGACTTCATAATTGCTACCTTGAAATCTCTCTGACATCTTACTTATATCCAGATCCATTAGGTCTGCAGGAGAGACCACTGTCTCTGGTTCTTTTATTTGTTGGGCATTCCTCCTTCTATTCATTCTGTTGAGGGGTGTTGAGGGGATGTACAGAGTTCAAAATATCGACCACAACCCAGGAAAGAAGCACCTTAGGAAGATCTGGAGCAGTCAGAAACCACCACAGAAAAAGCAAAGCCGAAATGAAACTCAAGAATAAAATTTATAAAATTAAAGAAGAATTTAAAATTAAAAATTGAAATAAAGGGAAGAAAAAACAAGGGGGTGAAGTGTGGTGGGGGCTATAATCTCCCCATGTGGGCAAGTTCTTCTTAGGTGTATTTTGCTCTGCTTGTTAGAGGACACAAATTCCCACAGTTACAGGGAAAATAAAACTGGTAGAAAAAAGGTCTACATTGAAGAATTTATCTATATAAAAAATATACCTGTGAAAAAATACAAGTTAAAAACCTACTATGAAATATGTTATATTAAACATCTAGTTGAAATGAGAAAAAGGTAAAAAGAAAAAATATAAAAGAAAGAATAAAAAGAAAAAAAGTTGTATCTGAAAAATTCCCAAGCCGTGAGGCAATGCCTGGAGCTCAATATATTATTTTGCTCTGGCATTAGAGTTTTATAGTTTTATGGGGGCCATAGGGTTGTCGTCCTCTTGTTCTTCCAGCCTGTCTTCTGGGGGAGGTGCCTGCCATGCTGTTTCTCAGGCGACACTGTCTGGGCTCTGTGGAAACTGGTTTTTTTTTTTTTTTTTTTAGCTTTTGCTCTCTGGAGACTTTCTGTGCCTTTTCTGAGGGTCAGAGCAAAATGACTGCACCCAGAACTCTGTCCCAAATCACAGTCTGCTCTTTCTGAACCCTCCAGAACACAGTCTCCATTTCTGTAAGTGCCACTGAAAATTGCAGCCTCCTGCATGCAGTGTGTGCCCACAGCAACCTTCTTAGCAGTCTAAGCAGGGGCCCTGCTTTTCTCTGCCTTTTGTGCTTCTGAAACCTCGAGCGGTCCGAGGTTCCTGCACATTCCCCTGAAGCTCCTGGATCCTGGATCCTGTTTGAGCACTGTTAAAAAGCCCTTCCTTGTTGCTACCAGTCTGCAAGTTATCACCCAGTCCCCCAGCACAGGGCACTATTGTGCTCCAGTGTTTCATCACTTCACAGGGGCCAGATTATGGTGGCTCCTTCCCGCTTCTACTTCTCTTCTGATAACTGTTCACAGATTCATGAGTTCTCCCTTCCTACCTTGGGACAGATGGTGTTTTTCTGCTTGTAGAGACCCAGATACATATTCGTATATCTCAGCTTGATTTTGTGGATATTCAGAATGGTTTGGTTGATATCCAGCTAAATTCAGGGGACCTGTTAAAAGAGTCCCCTATTCATCCACCATCTTGCCTAAAGGGGGGTTTATTCTGAAATAAATCCGTCATGGGATGTAATGTATAATATCATCACTATAGTTAATAGTACTACATTACATATCGGGAAGTTGATAAGAAAGTAGATCTTAAAAGTTCTCATCACAAGAAAAAGATTCTGTAATTATATACAGTGAGAGATGTTAGCTAGACTTATTGTGATGATCATATCACCATTGTATTTAAATATCAAATTATTATGCCATACTCCTGGAACAAATATAAAGTTGTATGTTGACTATACCTCAATAACAAAAGAAAGAAAATAGCAAATAGAAGTCAGAAAACTGAAGAATATGATAACTGAACTACAAAATACACTAGAGGGATTCAACCTAGACTAGGTGAAACTGAAGGAAAGATCAGTGAATTCAAAGACAGGGCAGTGGAACTCAATCAGAAAAGCAGAAAAAAAATGAGAATGAAAAAATGTGAAGATAGCTGAAGGGACTATGAGACAACATCAAGTGAACCAACATTCTCATTATAGGGTCCCAGAAAGAGAAAATAGAGAGAGAGAAGGGACAGAAAACTTATTCAAATAAATAATGGCTGAAAACTTTTTTTAATATTTTATTTTATTTATTTGTCAGAGAGAAGGAGAGAGAGAGAGAGCACACAGGCAGGCAGAGAGGCAGGCAGAGGTGGAGAGAAAAGCAGGCTCCCTGCCAAGCAAGGAGGCCATGTGGGACTCGATCCCAGGACCCTGGGATCATGACCCGAGCTGAAGGCAGTGGTTTAACCCACTGAGCCACCCAGGCGTCCCATGGCTGAAAACTTTTTTAACCTGGAGAAGGAAACAGACATACAGATACAGGAAGCACAGAGAGTTGCAAATAAGATGAACCAAAGAGACCCACATAAAGACACATTATAATTAAAATATTAAAAGTTAAAGACAAGAAGAGAATGTTCAAAGCAAGAAGAGAGAAACAACTTGTTATGTACTAGGGAACTCCCATAAGACTATAGCAGATTTTTCAGCAGACAATTGGCAGGCCATAAATGAGTGGAACAATATATTCAAAATGCTGAAAGAAAAAAACTTCCAAACAATACTCTACACAGCAATATCAATCATAATTGAAGGAGAGATAAAGAGTTTTTCAAACAAAAGCTAAACAAGCTCATTACCACTATACTGGCCTTATAAAAATGTTAAAGAGGGGACACCTGGGTGGCTCAGTCGGTTAAGTGACTGACTCCTTTATTATTATTATTATTAATTTCAGAGGTAGAATTTAGTGATTCATCTGCTGCATATAACAGCCAGTGCTCATTACATCAAGTGCCCTCCTTAATGTCCATTATCCAATTACCTGTTCCCCCCACCCACCTCCCCTCTGGCAACTCTCAGTTTGTTTCCTAGAGTTAAGGGTCTCTTATGGTTTGCCTCCCTCTCTGTTTTCATCTTTTTTAAAATTTTTTCCTTCCCTTCCCCTATGTTCATCTGTTTTGTTTCTTAAATTCCGTATATGAGTAAAATCCTATGGTATTTATCTTTCTCTGACTAATTTTGTTAGCATAATACCCTCTAGTTCCATCCATGTCATTTCAAATGACAAGATTTCATTATTTTTGATGGCTAAGTAATATTCCATTGCATGTGTCCATACATACACACACACACACACACACACACACACACACACACACACATCTTTATCTGGAACATCTTTCAATATATTGGCTATTGTGGAGTATCTGACTCTTGATTTCAGCTCAGGTCATGAGATCAAGCCCCATGTTGGACTCTGTGCTGCTTGTGGAGCCTGCTTGAGATTTTCTCTCTCTCTCTCCCTCTGCCCCTCCCCACTGAAGAAAAAAAGAGAAGAAGTGCAAAAGGGACTTCCTTAAGCCGAAATTAAAGGGCATTAATTAATAAAATGAAAGCCTATGAAAAATATAAGTCTCACTGGTAAGGGTAAATTCAGAATAATCTAAGAGTGTAAAAGTGGTGAATTAATCACGCATAAAGCTATTATGAAGGTTAAAAGACAGAAGTAGTAAAAGCAACTATAACTATAATTTGATAAGTGATACATGGCATAAAAATGTAAATATGATATCAAAAACATAAAACATGTGGGGGAGTAAAATATAGAACTTTATAATGCATTCAAGCTTCAATTGTTATCAACTAAAAACAGACTGTTACAAAAGTTGTGATATGTAAGTCTCATGGTAACCACAAAACAATAACCTTAGTAGATACACAAAAGATAAAGAGAAAGAAATCTTCGTATACCACTACAGAAAATCTTCAAATCACAAAGGAAGAGAGCAAGGAACAAAGGAACAGGGGAACTACAAAAGAGCAGAAAGAAATTCAAAACAGCAATTACATACCTAGCAATAATTACCTTAAATATAAGTGAACTAAATTCTCAACTCAAAAGACATAGAGGGACTGGATGGATTAAAAAACAAAAAAGACCCAGTTATATCCTGCCTAGAAGAGACTCACTTCAGATATAATGACACACTCAGACTGAAAGTAAAGGGATGGAAAAAGATATTCCATCCAAATGGAAATTTTAAAAAAGAGGGGTAGTTATACTTATATCAGACAAAATAGACTTTAAATATATACAGAATATTCTATCCAAAAGCAATAGAATATACTTTTTTTCAAATACACATAGAACAGTCTCCAGGATAGATCATATGTTAGACAACAAAACTAGTCTTAATAAATTTTAAATGATTGACGTAATATAAAGCATCTTTTCTGACAACAATGGTATGAAATTAGTAATCAATTATAGGAAGAAAACTGGAAAAACCACAAATATGTGGATATTAAACAACTTGCTACTGAACAACTAATGGGTCAAAGAAGAAATCAAAAGAAAAATTTAAAAAAATTCTTTGAGAATAATGAAAATGGAAATACTGCATACCAAAACTTATGGGATACAGAATTCTGAGAAAATGGTGCTATAGAAGGATCCTGAGCTCACCTCATTCCACAGACACACTGAACTAACCACCACATCAGTACAGCTAATTCAGAAAATGACCCAAAGACTGGCAGAAGAGACCTTCCACAGTTAATTGTGGAAAGGAGGCCATGAGGAAAAGAATAAGAGGGGCAGAGCCACAGGTGGGAACCAAACCCCTGGTTAGGCTAACCACAATTGGAAGAGACACCTCAAGTACAGAGAAATAAGAGGATCAGACCCCACCACCAGGCACCTCAGTCATGGGAGACCTGAAACTGGGAAGACAAGTTCCCATAATATTTGGCTTTGAAAACCAGAGGGGCTTAACTTCATGAGTTTTTACAGTCAGCAGGGCTTAATTCTGAGTACTTTAGAAATCAGTGGGTTTAGCTCCAAGAGAATCAGATGGTGATTGGAAACTAGATCCCTGCTGTTAAAGAGACAGTATAACAAATAACCCAGCTGAGATACAGCACAGAAGCAGAGTTTGAGAAGCACCTGGGCTGTATAAGTGGAGGAGACTTATTAACTAATCACAGAACATAAACTGGAAGGGCAGGATCATTAGGAGACTTATCAAAGAACAAAAGAGCTGATAGATGTCTTTTCTCTCCCATTCTCCAGCCTAGATAGTTGGACACCTGCAGGAACCAGCAAGAACACTCTCTACATAGCTTCCTAAGACTGTGCACCCTACCTCTATTCTCCTGTAGGTCTGCCCCCATTCAACCAGCCAATAGTCCCTTCAAAGCAGCTCCTGCTAAATCTCATCCTGCAAGCAGCTCCAGCAGGGATAAACACCATTCCAAGGTGACTCCTACCTTTGGGAGAGTAGAAGATAACCACACTCACCAGTACACCCACAGTCCCAGCAGTCAAATCTTATAGCTGGCAGTGCAAAGAGGGTATCCTGCTGATCAGTGTAACTGCAATCCTGGCATATGGGCTGGGAGCAGGCATCTGGTCTGACTGCAGGCCTTACCCACCAAAAAAAAGCCTCTCAAGAGATAATGCAAGGAGAGCATCCTGCAGGTCAGTGTGACTGCAGCCTTGGTAGATGAGCTGAAGGAAGGCATCTGGTCTGATTGTCAACACTGCCCAACTACAAGCCTGTGGCAGCCCCACAATGGCTTCTTAACGGCACAGGGACAAACCCCTGCCTAGTATGCCCACAACAGGCAAAGTGAACTATTGCACTAACTAGACTAAAGGCAAACAAGGCTCAGCCACAAAAGAGGGGCAAACACAACCCACATAGGAGACACCACTGAAGTGCCTGGTTCTGGCGAATCAGAGATACTATGCTACAGGGCACCACAAGATTTCTTCATAGAGACACTACTTTGAAGATCAGGAGATGTAACTGACTTATCTAATACACAGAAACAAGCACAAAGAGTTAGACAAAATGAGAAGACAGAGGAATATATCCTGAATGAAAGAACAGGGGGAAAAAAGCAAAAGAGTTAAATGGAAAAAAAATATACATATAAGCAATATATCTGATAAAGAATACAAAGTAATTGTCATAAAAATATTTACTGGACATGAGAAAAGACTGGATGATTTCAGTGAGACCTTCAGCAAAAAAAAAAAAAAAAATCATAGATGAAGAACTCAGTAACTGAAATTAAAAATAAGCTAGAGGAAATCAATATTAGATTAGAGGAGACAGAATCAATAATAGATAAGAGGAGACAGAAGAACAGATCAGTGATGTGGAAGACAGGATAATTGAAAGCAACCAAGATAAAGAACAAAAACAAAGAAGAAGAAGAAGAAATGAGAGTAAGTTAAGGGAACTCAGTGACATCATCAAATATATTAACATTCACATTTAGGGATCCCATAAGGAAAAGAGAGAGAAGAGGCAGAAAATGTATTTGAAGAAATAATAGCTGAAAACTTCTTTAATCTTGGGAAGGAAATAAAGATCCAAATCCAGGCAGCACAGACAGTCCCCAATAATATCAGTCCAAAGAGGTCCACACCAAAATACGTGGTAATTAAAATGGCAAAAACTAGTGATAAAGAAAGGATTTTAAAAGCAACAAGAAAAAATAGTTATATTCAAGGGAAATTCCATAAGGTTCTCAGCTGACTTTTCAGAATAAACTTTGCAGGCCAGAAGAGACTGGCATGATATATTCAAACTACTAAAAGGATAAACCTGCAACCATAAGTACGCTACCCAGCAGAGATGTCATTCAGAACAGGAGAGATCAAGGGTTTCTCAGACCAAAACAAAACAAAACAAAAAAACAAAAAACAAAAAACAACAACAACAAGAAAAGAAAAACAAATAACAACAACAACAACAAAAAAAAAAACAGAAAAAAAAACCCTGAAAGAGTTCATCACCATTAACCCAGCCTTACAATAAATGTTAAAGAAAAGGCCATAATCATGAGTAACAAAATTATAAAAAGAAAAAATTTCACAGGTAACTGCAACCTTATAATAAGAGTAGTAACTAAGTTTAACCATATATATAGATAGATAGATAGATATAGATATATATATGAACTTAGAGAACCAGTATGAAGGTTAAAGCACAAAAACAGTAAAATCAATTATATCTATAAAAATCAGTCAAGGGATTCACAAAATAAAAAGGGTATAAAGTATGACATCCATAAAACATGTGAAGGGAAAATTAAAAACTTAGTGCTTTTAATGAGTTTAAGCTTAGGAAACCATCAACTTAATATAGACTGCTATGTACATAAGATGTTACATACAAACCTAATAGTAACCACAAATAAAAAATATGTAACAGATACACAAGAAAGAAAGACAAAGGAATGCAAGCGTATCACTAAGCAAAGCCATCAAAACACAAGGCACAAGAGCAAGAAAAGAAAGGAACAGAGAAGAACTATAAAAACAACTATAAAATAAGTGGAAAATGGCTATAAGTACAACCTATCAATAATTACTTTTAATACAAATGAACTAAATGCTTTATTTAAGGCATAGAGGGACTGCATGGATAAGAAAGTAAGACCAATCTGTATGTTGCCTACAAGAGTCTCACTTAAGACCTAATGACATGCAGATTGGAAGTGAAAGGATAGGAAAACATTTATCATGCAAATGGAAGACAAGAAAAGCTGGGGTAATAATACATAATAATAAGTAATAATAATAAGACAAAATAGACATTAAAACAAAGACTAACAAGAGACAGAGGACACTACGTAATGAGAAAGGAAAAAAACTATAAGAGGATATAAATTATAAATATTTGTACGCCCAGCATGGGAACACCTAAATACATAGTGTCACCATTAACAGTCATAAAGGAAAAAACTGACAGTGATAAAATAGTGGGGGACTTGGGGCGCCTGGGTGGCTCAGTGGGTTAAAGCCTCTGCCTTCAGCTCAGGTCATGATCCCAGGATCCTGGGATCAAGCCCCGCATCGGGCTCTCTGCTCTGCAGGAAGCCTGCTTCCTCCTCTCTCTCTGCCTGCCTCTCTGCCTAGTTGTGATTTCTCTCTGTTAAATTAATAAAATATTTAAAAAAAATAGTGGGGGACTTTAACACCCCACTTATATCAATGGATACATCATCCAGACAAAAAATAAACAAAGAAATAGCGGCTTTGATGACACATTGGACTAGATGGATGTAATAGATATATTTAGAACATTCCATCCCAAACATCAGAATATACATTCTTTTCAAGTGCATATGGAACATTCTCCAGAATAGATCACATGTGAAGCCACAAAACAAGTTTCAATAAACTCAAAAAGATTGAAACCATATTATGCATGATTTCCAACCATGATGGTATGAAACTAGAAATCAACCACAAGAAGAAATGTGGAAAGAATACAAAAACATGGAGGTTAAATAACCTGCTACTGAACAATGAAGGGTCAATAAAGAAATCAAAGAGGAAATCACAAACTACACAGAGGCAAATAAAAATGAAAGCAAAATGGCCCCAAATCTTTGATGCAGCAAAAGCTGTTCCAAGAGGGAAGATTATAGCAATACAGGCTTTCCTAAATTAAATACATAAATAAATCCTCAAATAAACAACCTAACTTTACATCTAAAGGAGCTATAAAAAGAACAACCAAAGCTGTGAGCCAGTAGAAGGAAGGAAGTAATAAAGATTAGAGCAGAAATAAATGAAATGGAGACTTAAAAAAACAATGGAATAAGAGATCAATGAAACCAGGAGCTTTTTAAAAAATAATAAACAAAAATGATAACTCTTTAGCCAGACCCATCATGAAAAAGAGAGGACTCAAATAAATAAAATTGAAAATGAAGGAGAAATAATAAACAACACCATAGCAATACAAAGGATTATAAGAGAATATTATTAATAATTATAAGCCAATAAGTTCAACAACCTAGAAGAAATGGATAAATTCCTAGAAACATATAACTGTCCAAAACCAAATCAAGATGAAATGGAAAATTTAGAAAAATTACTAGCAATAAAATTTAATCAGTAATCAAAAAACTCCCAACACACAAAACTTTAGTATCAGCTGGCTTCACAGATGAATTCTACCAAACATTTACAGAAGAGTTAAAACATATTCTTCTCGGGCGCCTGGGTGGCTCAGTGGGTTAAGCCGCTGCCTTCGGCTCAGGTCATGATCTCGGGGTCCTGGGATCAAGTCCCACATAGGGCTCTCTGCTCAGAAGGGAGCCTGCTTCCCTCTCTCTCTCTCTCTGCCTGCCTCTCTATCTACTTGTGATCTGTCTCTGTCAAATAAATGAAAAAAAAAAAAAAAACATATTCTTCTCAAACTATTCCAAAAAACAGAATAGGATATATACCTTCCAAATTCATTCTATAATGCTACTATTACCCTCATTACAAACACTAGATAAAGACCTTAAAAAAAAAACTGTAGGCCTATGTCCCTGAAGAATACAGATAAAAGATTCACCACAAAATATTATCAAACTGAATCTAAGAATACTATAAAAAATCATTCACTATAATCAAGTGTCACTTATTCAAAGGAAGCAAATATAGATAGATGATAGATAGATAGAGGTAGATATCATAAAAATAATGAAATCTTGCTATTTGCAACAACATGGATAGATCTAGAGGGTATAACTCTAAATAAAATAGATCAGACAGGGGTGATTGGGTGAGTCTATCAGTGAAGTGTCCAACTCTTGATCTCTACTCAGGTCTTGATCTCAGAGTTGGGAGTTTAAGCCCCATGTTGGGCTGCATGCTGGGTATGGAGCCTACTTTAAAAAATGTTAGGGGGTATCTGGGTGGCTCAGTGGGTTAAGCCTCTGCCTTTGGCTTAGGTCATGATCTCAGGGTCCTGGGATTGAGCCCCACATCGGGCTCTCTGCTCAGCAGGGAGTCTGCTTCCTCCCCCCACCGCCTGCCTCTCTGCTTGCTTGTGATCTCTGTCTGTCAAATAAATAAACAAATAAAATCTTTTTAAAAGATAAGTTAGAGAAAGAAAAATACCATGTGATTTTACAATATGTGAAATTTAAGAAACAAAGCAAATGAACAAACAAAAAAAAGTGACAGACAGACTCTTAAATACAGAGCACAAAAATGGTTGCGAGAGCAGAGGTGGATGGGATATGGGTGGAAAAGGTGGAGGTTAAGAGTATACTTTTCCTAATGAGTACCAAGTAATGTATAGAATTGTTGAATCATTATATTGTACACCCAAAATCAATATAACATTGTATGTTAATTAAACTTTAACTTAAAAAAAAGAAAAAAAAAACTTAAGGGACACAACAAAAGTAGTTCTAAGAGGAAATTTCATAGTGATAAAAACCTGAAGGACGACACATGTTGTGATGATCATTGTGTGTAATACCCAACTAAGGAACTGTTGAACACTACATCAAAACTAATGATGTACTGCATGTTGGCTAATTGAATATAATTTTTAAAAAACTGAAGAAATAAGAAAATCTCAAATGAACAACCTAACTTTATACTTCAAAGAAATAGAATAAGACCAAGTGAAACCCAAAGTTAGTAAAAGGAAATTACTAAGATTAGAACAGCAATAAATGCAATTGAAACTAAAAAGACAATAGATCAATGAAGCAAAGAGGTGATTCCTTTAAAAGATAAACAAAACTGAAAAATCTTTAGCTACACTCACCCTGAAAACAAAGAGAAATGTCAAATAAATAATATCAGAAATGATTGAAGAAATATCACAACTGATATCACAGAAATACAAAGGATCATAAAGGAGTACCATGAATGATTTATACACCAACAAACTGGAAACATAGAAGAAATGAATAAATTACTCGAAACATAAAACCACAAAGACTGAATCATAAAGATATAGAAAATCTGAGCAGACAGATTACTAGTAGGGAGACTGACTCAATAATCAAAAACCTTCCAACAGGGGTGCCTGAGTGGCTCAGTCAGTTGGGTATCTGCCTTCAACTCGGGTCATGATCCCGGGGTCCTAAGCTTGAGCCCTGCATCATGCTCCCTGCTCAGCAGGGAGTCTGCTTCTCCATCTCCCTCTGCCATTTCCACTGCTTGTGCTCCCCTCTCTATCTATCTATCTCCCTCCCTCTCTCTTTCTCCCTCTCTTTCTCTCAAATAAATAAAATCTAAAAACAAATACCTCCCAACAAAAAAATGTCCAGGGCCAGACATATTCACTAGTAAATTCTATCAAACATTAAAAAATAATACCAATCCTTCTTAAATTCTTTCAAAAAATAGAAGAAGGAACACTTCCAAACTCCTTCTATGAAACCAACATTACCCTGGCACCAAGACCAGACAAGAATGTCACAAGAAAAAAAGTTACAGGCCAGGGACACCTGTGTGGCTCAGTCAGTTAAGCCACTGCCTTTGGCTCAGGTCATGATCCCAGGGTCCTGGGACTGAGTCCCACATCAGGCTCCTAGCTCAGTGGGGAACATGCTTCTCTCTCTGCCTCTGCCTGCCACTCTGCCTGCTTGTTGTGTGCTCTCTCTCTCTCTCTTCTTTCTCTGACAAATAAATAAATAAAATCTTTTTTAAAAAATTACAGGCTAAATACCTCTGATGAACATAGATGAAAAAATCCTCAACAAAATATTAACAAGCCAAATTCAACAGTACATAAAAGGATCATACACTGTAATCAAGTGGGATTTATTCAAGGGATGCAGTCCTGGTTCAACATGCACAAACCAATTGATATGATACCCCACATTAAAAAAATGAAAACTAAAAATTATATGATTATTTTATGGGGCACCTTGGTGGCTCAGTCAGTTAAGCATCTCCCTTTGGCTTGGGTCATGGTCCCAGGGTCCTGGAATTAAGTCCCACGTCAGGCTCCCTGCTCAGTAGAGAGCCTGCTTCTCCCTCTCCCCCCTGATCATGCTCTCTCTCTCTACCTCTTTCTCTCTTTCTCTCTCTCTCAAATAAATAAAAATCTTTAAAGAAAAAAATGATCATTTCAATAGATGGAGAAAATCACTTTACAGGATTTGGTATTTATGATAAGATCTCTCAACAAAGTGGATATAGAGAAAATATACTTCAACATGATAAAGGCCATATATGACAAGCTCACAGCTAATATCATACTCAATGGTGAAAAGCTTTCAGCTTTTTCTCTAAAATCAGGAGCATGACAAGGATATCTACTCGCCTTGCTATTATTCTACATCATATTAGAAGTCTTAGGGGGAAAAAAGAAAAGATGAAAGAAAAATCATCCAGTTATAAAATGAATAAGTCACAGAGTTAAAAAAGAAGTACAGCATAGGGAATAGAGTCAACAATATTGTAGTAACATTGTATGGTGACTACATTAATCATGGTGATAATTGAATGATATATAGAGTTATTGGATCAATATGTTGTACACCTGAAGCTAATATAACATTGTATGTCAATAGCACTTCAATAATAAATTCTTTAAAGCATCCAAATCATAAAAGAAGTAAAGCTGTCATTATTTGCAGATGACATATTATGTATAGAAAACCCTAAAGAGTTTACAAAAATCTGTTAGAATTAATAAATTCAGCAAAACTGCAAGATTCAAAATTAACATACAAAAATCTGTTGCATTTTTATATACTAATTAACTATCAGAAAGAAATTAAGAAAATAATCTCATTGATAATTACATCAAAAAGAATAAAATACCTAGGAATAAGTTTAACCAAGGAAATGAAAGAACTGTACTCTGAAAACTACAAGATATTGATGAAAGAAATTGAGTAAGGCAAAAATAAATGGAAAAATATTTTGTGCTCATGGATTGGAAGAATTAATATTGTTAAAATGTCTATACTGCCCAATGAAAGGACAGATTCAAAGCAGTCCCTATCAAAATTCCAATGGGGATTGCCAGGGTGGATCAGTCTGTTAAGCATCTGACTCTTGATTTCAGCTCAGGTCAAAATCTCAGAGTCATGAGATTGAGCTCCGTATCAGGCTCTGCGCTCAGTGTGGTGTATGCTTGGAATTTTCTTTCTCTCCCTCTCCCTCTGCTCCTCCACCAAACTCATACACAAGCATGCTCACGTGCTCTAAATATATACATACATATATGCATGCACATATACATACATACATACATAAAATCTGTTTTAAAAATTCCAATGGGATTTTTCACAGAAATAGAACAATCCCAAAATTTGTATGGAACCACAGTAGACCCCAAATAACAAACACAATCCTGAGAAAGAAGAACAAAGTAGGAGACATCATACTCCATGATTTAAAACTATATTATAAAGTCATAGTAATAAAAATAGTATGGTATTAGCATAACTACAGGCACATAGATCAATGGAACAAAAGAGAGAGCACAGAGATAAACCCACACATATCTGGTCAACTGATTGGCAAAGGAGCCAAGAATATACAATGAAGAAAGGAGTCTTTTCAATAAATGGTGCGAGAAAAAGTAGACAGTCACATGAAAAAAGAATGAAACAAGATCACTATCTCATACCACTCACAAATAATAGCTCAATGAATTCAAGTCTTGAATGTAAGACCTAAAACCATAAAACTCCTAAAAGAAAACATAAGTGGTGAGTTCCTTGATATCAGACATGCCATGGTTTCTTTGGATTTAACATCAAAAGTAAAGACAACAATGGAAAAGATAAGTGAAATTACTAAAAAACTTTCTGTAGAGGAGGAGTTATGATGACAGAGGAGTAGGGGTACCCTAAGCTTGCCTTGTCCCTCAAACACAGCTAGATAAATATCAAATCATTTTGAACAACCAAGAAATCAATCTGAGGACTGAGAGAGCTAAACTGTGCAAGTAGAGGTAGCAAAATGACCTCATCATCAAAGATAGAAGCTGTGGAGAGTTGATTTGGGGGAGAAAGGAACTGTGGGTGCTGTATAGGGGAGGGAGCTCTGATCACAGAGAGAGGAGCAAGAGAGAAAGAGAGACAGAAAACGTGAAAGTGTGTGCAAGGGGTTGCACAAGAAAAACTCTTCCTCAAAATCATTGACTAAGAAAAGAAGAGGGGCTGAACACCACAAGTTTTTTTTTTTAATTTTTTATTTTTTTAATGTATTTATTTTTTAAGCATAACAGTATTCATTGTTTTTGCACAACACCCAGTGCTCCATGCAATACGTGCCCTCCCTATTACC
The DNA here is from genome assembly GCF_922984935.1 of Meles meles. Taxonomy (NCBI): domain Eukaryota; kingdom Metazoa; phylum Chordata; class Mammalia; order Carnivora; family Mustelidae; genus Meles; species Meles meles. The sequence goes on along the minus strand of NC_060087.1, from coordinate 44,170,794 downwards.
TACCACCTGTTCCCCCAACCTCCCACCCCTGACCCTTCAAAACCCTCAGGTTGTTTTTCAGAGTCCATAGTCTCTTATGGTTCGCCTCCCCTTCCAATTTTTTTTTTATAAACATATAATGTATTTTTATCGCCAGGGGTACAGGTCTGTGAATCGCCAGGTTTACACACTTCACAGCACTCACCATAGCACATACCCTCCCCAATGTCCATAACCCCCTCCCCCTCTCCCAACCCCACCTCCCCCCAGCAACCCCCAGTTTGTTTTGTGAGATTAAGAGTCATTTATGGTTTGTCTCCCTCCCAATCCTATCTTGTTTTTTTTAAGTGACAAAGCTCTAAAGCTTCAGAGTCCACACAATCACCAGTGTCATGTCTGGTGGGCTTGGTGGTACTCCAGTGGGGCAGGGATCAAGGAGCTGGCAGTGTGGTCTGAGGATCCCCTGGGTCACCTAGGGACAAACAGTTCCCCTGCTTGGAGTGCATTTAGGAGAGGTGGCATGGCCTCTCCAGGGATAAAAGATCCAGTGGGCACCATTTGAGCTGCCCCATTCACTAGCATAGGAACAGAGACACCAGCTGAGGACAGCAATACTTGTGCTTGGTTTTGGCCGTGCTTTCCCATAAACTCCAAACCACTGTGCAGTTTCACAATTAACTTCCTAGACAAAATGGCACAGGCCATAGCACAGTAAGAACCTTCCCCTAGAGGATCAAACACAGGAGTGTGTTTGCCACACAAACACCTGGCAGGCAGACAGCCTAAGCAAAGATAGGGTGAAGGCAGGGATCTGGCAGAAGAGGGAGAAGAACAGGGGTAATTTTTTGCTCTTCTGTGAGGGCTTCCTGAAGAGTGGTGGGTGCGAACTCCCCATTCCAGTTAGGAGACGGCAGGGGAAGGCTGCTTTCTCTCCTGCCCATTAGCACTAACCACCCTCAGTGAGCAAAACAGCACCAACTCATGGAGGCTGGAATCACTTTCAATAAGCTCTGCCTCCCCTGCACCCTGCAAGTGCATCTCTGCTAGGGCAAGTCTGCCTGAGAATCAGCTGCAGTGGGCCCCACCCTCAGAAGACCAGCACAAACTCCTCCATGCACCAAGTCTACTGGTCATAGAATGCTGCACAGTTTCAGCTCTAGGGGAAATAGGATATAGCTTCCTTTTTTTATTATTTTTTATTTTTTGGATATAGCTTCTTTTAACAAGCAGACCAAAGCACACCTAGGCTTTAGCTTCCTTTTGTTTTTGTTTTTGTTTTTTTCTTGAACCTCTTCTTAATATAACCATTACTCTCAGGAGCAGGAATATAACATGCTTTCCTAATAAAAAACAGTGACCTGGACAAAATGACAAGATAGAGAAACTCATCCCAAAAGAAAGAATAGGAAGAAGTCACAGCCAGGGATTTAATCAATACTGATACAACTAAGATATCTGAACTAGGATTTACAAAAATAATCATAAGAATACCAGTTGGGCTTGAGAAAAGTCTGGAAGAAACTAGAGTATCCCTTACTGCAGAGATAAAAGTATTAAAAACTAGTCAGGCCAAAATAAATAATGCTATAACTAAGATGCAAAACTGACTGGATACAATGACAATGAGGATGGATGAAGCAGAGGAACAAATCAGTGATATAGAAGATAAAATTATAGAAAATAACGAATCACAAATGTAGACTTAGGGAACTCAGTTTCTCCTTAAAATGTAATAATGTTCATGTCATAGAAGTCCAGAAAGAAGAAAAAGAAAATAGAGCAGAACGTTTATTTGAGCAAATTATAGCTGAAAACTTCCTTAATCTTGGATAGGAAATAGACATTTCAATCCAAGAAGCACAGAGAATTCCCATTAAATACAACAAAACCTGGCCATCAACAAGACATATCATAGTAAAATTCACAAAATACACAGACAAGGAAAGAATCCTGAAAGCACCAAGGGGAAAAAAAAGTCCTTAACATACAAGGTAATACAGATCAGGTCATAGCAGGTCTGTCCACAAAAACATGGCAGGTCAGAAGACAGTGGTAGGATATATTCTACATGCTGAATGAGAAAAACATGCAGTCAGAATACTTTATCTAGCAAGGCTGTCATTCATAATTGAGGGAGAGGGAAAGAGTTTCCCAAACAAACAAACAAATAAACAAAAAGGAGTTTGTGACCACTAAACCAGCCCTGGAAGAGATAGTAAAGGGGGACTCTTTGAGTAGGGGGGGAAGACAAAAGCAACAAAGTCTAGAAGGGACAGAAAACATCACCAGAAACACCAAATTTAGAGGTAACACAATGGCTCTAAATCCATATCTATCAATAATCACACTCAATGTAAATGGACTAGATGTTCCAATCAAGATGTAAGGTATCAGAATGGATAAAAAAGCAAGACCCATCCATATGCCATCTACAAGAGACTCATTTTAGACCAAGACACCTACAGATTGAAAGTGAAGAGTTGGAGAACCATCTATTATCATAATGGATATCCAAAAGAAAGCCAAAGTAGCCATACTTATATCAGAAAAATGAGATTTTAAACCAAACTGTAACAAGAGATAAAGAAGAGCATTATATCCTAATCAAGGGACCTATTCATTAAGAAGGTCTAACAATTCTAAGAATCTATGTCCCCAACTTGGGAGCACCCAAATATATAAATCAATTAATAATGAACATAAAGAAACTCATGAATAATAATACAATAACAGTAGGGGACATTAATACCCCGCTTATAGCAATAGACAGATCATCTAAACAGAAAATCAATAAGGAAACAATGGCTTTGAATGACACACTGGACCAAATGAATTTAACAGGTATATTCAGAACATTTCATGCTAAAGCAGCAGAATACACATTCTTTTTGAGTGCACGTGGAACATTCTCCACAATAGATCACATACTGACTGGGTCACAAATCAGTCTTCAACAAGGAAAAAATGGAGATCATACAATGCATATTTTCTGACCACAATGTTTTGAAACTTGAAGTCAACCACAAGAAAAAAATTTGGAAAGACCAAAAATACATGGAGATTAAAGAATATCTTACTAAAGAATGAATGGGTTAACCAGCAAATTAAAGAAGAAATTGGGGAAAAAAAACACACAGAAGCAAATAAAAATGAAAACATATCAGTCCAAAACCTTTGGGATGCAGCAAAGGCAATCCTAAGAGGGAAGTATATTGCAATATAGGCCTACCTCAAGAAGCAAGAAAAGTCTCAAAAACACAACCTAACTTCACACCTAAAGAAAGTAGAAAGAGAACAGCAAATAAAGCCTAAAGCCAGCAGAAGAAGGGAAATAATTAAAATTAAAGCAGAAATAAACAACATAGGGAAAAAAAATTAAACAAATCAGTGAAACTAAGAGCTAGTTCTGTGAAAGAATTAATAAAATTGATAAGCCCCCAGCCAGACTTATCCCAAAGAGAAAGGACACAGATAAATAAAATCATGAATGAAAGAGGAGAGATCAAAACCAACACCACAGAAATCCAATCAATCATAAAAGAATATTATGAAAAAATATGTGCCCACAAACCGAGCAATCTGGAAGGAATGGAGGAATTCCTACAAACATACAAACTACCAAAACTGAAACAGGATGAAATAGAAAATTTGAGTAGATCCACAACCACCAAAGAAATGGAATCAGGAATCAAAAATCTCCAAACAAACAAATGTCCAGGGCCAGATGGCTTCCCAGGAGAATTCTACCAGACATTTGAAAAAGAGCGTATACCTAGTCTTCTCAACTGTTCCAAAAATTGCAAAAGGAAGGGAAACTTCCAAACTCATTCCACAGGGCCAACATTACTTTGATTCCAAAACCAAACACCTCACTGAGAAAGAGAACTACAGGTCAATATCCCTGATGAACATGGATGCAAAAATTCTCAATAAGATACTGGTAAATTGAATCTAAATGTACATTAAAAGAATTATTCACCACAATCAGGAGATATTTATTCCTGGGCTGCAGGGGTGTTTTAACATCTGAAAGTCAATCAATGTTGATGCACCACATTAATAAAAGAAAGGATAAGAATCAGATGATCCTCTTAATAGATGCAGAAAAGTATTTGACAAAACACAGCATCCATTCTTGATAAAAGCCCTCAGTAAAGGAGGGATAGATGGAACATATTTTAACATCTTAAGTGCCTTATAGGAAACACCTACAGTGAATATCATCCTCAAGGGTGAAAAACTGAAAGCTTTTCCTCTACAGCTGGAACAGGACAAGGATGTTCACTCTCACTATTACTATTCAACATTGTACTGGAAGTCTTACCCTCAGTGATCAGACAACAAAAAGAAATAAAAGGCATCTGAATCAGCAGGGAAGAAGTCAAACTTTCACTATTTGTAGACATCCTACTCTATATAGAAAACCTGGACAAATTCACCAAAAATTTACTAGAACTAACACATGAATTCAGCAAAGTTGCAAGAAATAAAGTCAATGTACAGAAATCTGTTGCATATCCATACACCAATAATGAAGTAGCAGAAAAAGAAACCAAGGATTTGATCCCATTTATAATTGCACCAAAAACAATAAGATACCTAGGAATAAACCTAATTAAAGAGGTAAAGATCTGTACTCTGAAAACTATAGAACACTTATGGAAGTAATTGAAGAGGACAAAAAGAAATGGAAAAAAAATTTCATGCTCATGAATTAGAAGAACAAAAATGGTTCAAATGTCCATACTACTGAAAGCAATCTACACATTTAATGCAATCCCTATCAAATAGCATTTTTCACAGAGCTAGAACAAATCCTAAAATTTGTACAGAACCACAAAAGACCCCAAAGAGCCAAAGCAGTCTTGAAAAAGAAACACAAATCTGGAGGCATCATGATTCTGAACTTCAAGCTATATTACAAAGTTATAGTCATGAAGACAGTATGGTACTGGCCCAAAAACAGACACATGGATCAAGAGAACAGAATATAGTACTCAGAAATGAACCCACAACTATATGATCAACTAACCTTTGACAAGTCAGGAAGGAATATCCAATGGAAAGCAGACAGTCTCTTCAATAAATAGTGTTGGGAAAACTGGACAGCAACATGCAAAAGAATGAAACTGGATCACTTACACCATACACAAAAATAAAATCAAAATGGATGAAAGACCTAAAAGTGAGATAGGAAACTATCAAAATCCTAGAGGAAAACAGAGGCAGCAACCTCTTTGACATTGGCCATAGCAACATCTTGCTAGACATATTGCTGGAGGCATGGGAAACAAAAGCAAAAATGAACTATTAGGACTTCATCAAGATAAAAAGCTTCTGCACAGTGAAGAAAACAATCAACATAACTAAAAGGCAGCCTACAGAATGGGAGAAGATATTCGCAAATGGCATAGTATCAAAAATGTATAAATAATGTATTAAACTCAACCCCCAGAAAACAAATAATCCTGTTAAGAAATGGGCGGAAGACATGAACAGACATTTTTCCAAAGAAGACATGTAGATGGCTAACAGACATGCGAAGAGATGCTTAATATCACTAATCATCATGGAAATACAAATCCATACCACGATGACCTCACACATCAGAATGGCTAAAATTAACAACATGAGAAACAACAGGTGTTTGTGAGGAGTCCAAGAAAGGGGAGCCCTTTTGCCCTGTTGGTGGGAATGCAAACTGAGGCAACCACTCTGGAAAACAGTATGGAGGTTCCTCAAAAAGTTAAAAATAGAACTACACTATAACCCAGCAATTGCACTATTAGGTATTTACCCAAAAGATACAAAAGTACAGATTTGAAGGGGTACATGCACCCCCATGTTTATAGCGGCATTGTCAACAAAGGCCAAACTATAGAAAGAGCCCGAGTGTCCACTGACTGATGTATGGATAAAGAAAAAGTATTATATCTATTCAACGGACTGTTACTCAGCCATCAAAAAGAATGAAATCTTGCCATTTGCCATGATGTAGATGGATCTATACTGTGCTGTGCTAAGCGAAATAAGTCAGTCAGAGAAAGACAAATACTATGTGATTTTGCTCATATGTGGAATTTAGGAAACAATGCAGATGAACATGTGGGAAGGAAAAAGAAACAAGAGAAGGAGGCAAACTCTAAGAGTCTCTTAAAGTTAGAGGACAAACTGAGGGTTGATGGAAGGAGGTGGATGGAGGATGGGTTAAAATTAAAAATTAAAAATAGAACTACTATTTGACCTAGCAATTCAACTTCTGTGTATTTATGTGAAAAAAATGAAAACACGAGTTCAAAATCATATAGGCACCCTCATGTTCCCTGCGACACCATTTACAATAGTCAAGATATGAAAACAACATTAAGTGTCAAGATATGGACACAACATAAGTGCTGTATGAATGAAGAAAATGTGGTAGATGTATGTGCAATGGAATATTATTCAGCCCTAAAAATGAAGGAAATCTTGCCATTTGCAATAACATGGATGGACCTTAGGGCATTATGCTACATAAAATGAGTCAGACAGAGAATGAGAAATACTATATGATCTCACATATATATGAAATTTTTAAAAAAATGAGCTCATGCATATGGGGAGAGGGGAAATGGGCAAAATAGGTGAAGGTGGTCAAAAGATACAAAATTCCAGTTATAAAATAAATAAGTCATCAGGATATCATGAACAGCATAGTGACTATAGTTAATAATGCTGTTTTGCCTCTTTCTAAGTTGCTAAGAGTATAGACCTTAAAATTTCCCATCACAAGAAAAAACTGTAATTATGTATGGTGACAGATATTAACTATATTTACTGTGGTGATCATTTTGTAATATATACAAATATCAAATCATTATGTTGTACACCTGGAACTGATAAAATGTTATATGTCAATTATGTCTCAGTTTTAAAAAAAAAGAGAGAGAGAGAGAGGCGACTCTGGTTGTTCTCTGGCTCTCTTTTAATTGCTTTTGTGTAATCAAGCCAGGTTCATGTCCTCTACGAACTGTAAAATTGTCTAGGAAAGGTACCTAAAAATATCGAAATTTGGGAAATATAACCACTTGTGGGAAAGGCAGCAGAATCTCAGTTCTGCCACTTCCCAGCTGTTTGACCTTGAGCAAGATTCTTCACCTCTCCAACCTTTCGTATCCTCGTTTCTAAAATGAACCTAATAATGTGTTCCCTACCATACAGAGTTGTTGTAAGGATTGAAGCGTAATAGCATATTAACAGGATTAGTACTCTTAAAATGCAAGTAAGTTCCCCATTCTGTAGGCCACTAAGATTGTGCCCTATGGTTAACGTCTTCTTAATGCCTTTGAAAGCTACCTTTGAAAGGAACAGAGTTCAAAGCCCCCCTTCAGGATAGTGCATGCTGAAGTTGGGAAGGTGTGTCTAGTTTGAGACAGGGGAATGTGTATGGCACCAAATCTCAGAAAGGGAGATTTTAATACTGGGGACCCAAATCTTGGAACTGGAACTCAAGACTAATCAATTGTACCATTTTCTCTCCCCTCCCTTTTTTTCTCTGTTCTTCTTTTGTCGTTTCAGGTGCATGATGACTGCCGGGGACGGTTTTCCAAGGAATGCTGGTTTGGAAGTCATCGAACATCAGTCATTCCTCCCACTGCCCTCAGCGACCCTAAAGGAGATGGTGAGTACCCAAATTTTAACCTCAGAATGTATTTCACTGGGGAGGGAGGAAAGGTGATAAGACTGGGGAAATTTTTAAATTAATTTTAATTAAATTATTATTTTCAACCAGTAAATGGGGAAGTAGGAATGTGTATATATGTAGAGACAGCTCATGTTTCTTTTTAGACCTTTGGGATAAGGACTGTTGATGTTTATGGCATATATGTATGTGGGCATGTTCTCTGTAGGCTTTGTCCCAATTGTTCCTGAATTATCAGAATTGATTCCAGCTTTTTCATGATTTTCAGATGCTAGAAAATCCACAAAATAAGTTTGCTTGCATCCAGGTGGGCAAGGAAGAACTACATAAAGGCCCAGGTCATATTATTTTTAGAATGGAAACTAATACCAAGGTTGACTCCAAATCTGAAACTAGCATGATTATTGCCCCAACATGCTCTGTTGATGCTTTGTCAATTCCTAAACTCAAGTGATTTATTGAGAATTCTATTCATAAGGTGCTGAAAGGCTACAAAGAGATCCAAGATAAGAACATTTTCAGAGCTTTTGGTTATTGTTGACCCAGGATATTGATATAGTATGACAATATATAGATTAAGGTAGCATTATGGTAAGCACCAAAGGATTTACACTTGGAGACCCTTGGAGATCAGAAAATATTAGGACTGTCAACTAATTGCAAGATGTTGTATAGAAAGGAGGCAGAAATGAAATAAATGCAGCAAGAGTAAGCTTTCTATAGAGTCTTCTTTCAGAAGGTCTAGAGATGTTAGAACAGATAAAACAGGGGCAAAGCAGAGGGATGTTTCATCCAGTTTGCTTGTCTTTATTATTAAATAATGATGAGACTTAGAAACAACATGGTGTAAAGGAAAAAAACAAAGGCCAGACAACCATGAGTTTTAGTCACTTACTAGCTAGGTGACCTTGAGTAAGTCACACATTCTCTGAGCTTCACTTTCCACATCTAAGTGGGAATGATAACTGTGTATTGGGAGGATAAGTGATAATATGTAAAGGGTTTGAATATCAAGAAAGATAGCCCCAAAGGACAACAAAATTAAATCACTAGTCTTCTAGCCTAATGAAAACTGTAGACCCCCACAAGGATATTTCGCTCTAGCCATTGCTAACAATACCTTTTTGAATATACCTCACCTTCCCCACTTTTTCCTTAAAGAGACTTTCCTTTTGCCATTGAGTTATTCATTTGCTTCTCACATTACTCATTATTAAATAATGGGAACTGTCAAGATCAAAATCACATATCACAGCTAAAAACGGCTGACCTATTTTATGAACACTAAAGAATTTAGAAACCTAATATATTTACCAACTGACACACTACTATTTCACTAAGCCAGCAGAGAGATACACTGCCCATTAATTTCAGTTTGTGTAGTTAGCTTCACTCTATATATGGTCAATTTCACTTACTGGAGCTAAAGTTCAAACCCTGCCTGGAATGTTTTCATTTATATTTCACTAATACACTAATTTACCCATCTCTGACATGTGGGATGTCCACTGGTCTGGATGTGATTAGTGAACCAGCATTTCATTGACTTAACAATTTTCCCCATATTGATACTTGCTGCCCACTTTGTCATCAAGGAAGAGCCAGCATTGGCTGACAGCAAAGAAAAGAAAAAAGAGTTTGTAGTTTCTTCAGTCAGAGAACAGAAAGGGGTAAGGATTCCGTAGCCATTACAATGGAGTTTTATAACTAGACAGAGCACATGTGCACATGTGTGCACATACATATATACGCACTCAGAGACACTCTAGTCTCTTCCAGTTCATTTTCCAACCCTAATACAGATATATCCAGGTAGACATTGGTACAAGGAATGAGCCATTCACACGGGTTTCTTCAAGCAAGCATGTTCATATGTTCCCATAATGATATGCATAGACACAAAGCTAACTTCACTCAGAGGTGCATGCATATATTATTCTCAGATCTACTCAAATATTTATCCACATAAGTCATCTACCAGACAGGTAACTAGAGAGGTGTTGAGGTGGAAGACTTGGTAAATAAGAGATGTTTGGCTGGGTAGAAAAAGGAAGAGACTGGGGGGAAGTGGGATTGATAGAAGAGAAAAAGTAGCAAATTAGTCACCCAAGCAAATTCAAGCTGCCATGAAAGTCAATCTAGTCCTGAATCTGAGACTTTGCTCACACCAATGGGGAACCTAGGGAAGATGTCTAAGCAAAATGAAGGAGGCCTACCTCAGCATCCCACCAATCACCCCAAATAGGTATAAGGTGCTGCAAACTCTTCTTTATAATTAGCCCAACAGGCTTTGTGCTTCTTCTTGTCCTTATGGAAGTTGGGTTTTTTTTTATCCTATACTTCTTCTTATTCTTTTTGTTTGTTTGTTTTTGTTGTTGTTGTTGTTTTGTTTTTTAACAAGAATTTTTTCTTTTCTTTATTTCTAAGTTTATTTTTTATGTTATGTTAGTCACCATACAGTACATCATTAGTTTTTGATGTAGTATTCCATGATTCATTGTGTATTACACCCAGTGCTCCATGCATCACTTCTTATTCTTATTATATCATCAACTAACGGCATTGCTACTTTCTTTTGTTTTCCACCAATGACATAATATTGCCTAGAAGTACCTGAGCTAAGCCATTCTTTTTGTGTAGTATCTCATCTAATGCCCTATGAGTTAGTTTCGAGCCTTTCCTTTGAGTCATCTACATTCTTGATCCAATTGAATCTCACTCGTGAGAGACTTTCTTTCAATAGCAGTTGTACTCAGGTGCATTATGAGGGTTAGATGAACTAACATTTGTTAAAGATGGTTTTAAAATACAGGAAGAAGATTGGTAAGCCATCCTTATGCTAATTTAACATCCTTCTGTGGTATGAACTGAAAAATTTGAGAGAGATTATAGACCCCCTGTTTTGCAGCACTGTGTTTGTATTAATGCAGCTCAAAGAAACATGAGAGTTTTCTTGAAAAGCTCTTTCAGGCTGTTGAGCCATCTGGAGCTTAAAGTCAACTTAAATCCTCTAAGCCCTTTTCACATTTGATGCTCCAAACCAAGATCGTGTTGTCCTACTCAGTATGATTTATGTCCTTGGGCCTAAAAATCCTGTCTTCACATTTATCCCATTTTCTTCTTGTTGACTTTGACCTATCAGCCCTTTGAGGTTATTTTTCAATCTTATTCTATTTTTTTTCCATTTTATTTATTTTTTCAGCGTAACAGTATTCATTGTTTTTGCACCACACCCAGTGCTCCATGCAATACGTGCCCTCCCTATTACCCACCACCTGGTTCCCCAACCTCTCATCCCTCGCTCCTTCAAAACCCTCAGGTTGTTTTTCAGAGTCCATAATCTCTCATGGTTCATCTCCCCTTCCAATTTCCCACAACTCCTTTCTCCTCTCCATCTCCCCATGTCCTCCATATTATTTGTTATGCTCCACAAATAAGTGAAACCATATGATACTTGACTCTCTCTGCTTGACTTATTTCACTCAGCATAATCTCTTCCAGTCCCATCCATGTTGCTACAAAAGTTGGGTATTCATCCTTTCTGATGGAGGCATAATACTCCATCATGTATATGGACCACATCTTCCTTTTCCATTCGTCTGTTGAAGGGCATCTTGGTTCTTTCCACAGTTTGGTGACCATGGCCATTGTTGCTATAAACATTGGGGTACAGATGGCTCTTCTTTTCACTACATCTGTATCTTTGGGGTAAATACCCAGCAGTGCAATTGCAGAGTCATACAGTAGCTCTATTTTTAATTTCTTGAGGAATCTCCACACTGTTCTCCAGAGTGGCTGCACCAACTTGCATTCCCACCAACAGTGTAAGAGGGTTCCCCTTTCTCCACATCCTCTCCAACACATATTGTTTCCTGTCTTGCTAATTTTGGCCATTCTAAATGGTGTAAGGTCATATCTCAATGTGGTTTTAATTTGAATCTCCCTGATGGCTAGTGATGATGAGCATTTTTTCATGTGTCTGATAGCCATTTGTATGTCTTCATTGGAGAAGTGTCTGTTCATATCTTCTGCCCATTTTTTGATATGATTATCTGTTTTGTGTGTGTTGAGTTTGAGGAGTTCTTTATAATTCCTGGATATCAAACTTTTGTCTGTACTGTCATTTGCAAATATCTTCTCCCATTCCTTGGGTTGCCTCTTTGTTTTGTTGACTGTTTCCTTTGCTGTGTAGAAGCTTTTGATCTTGAGGAAGTCCTAAAAGTTCATTTTCACTTTTGTTTCCTTTGCCTTTGGAGACATATCTTGAAAGAAGTTGCTGTGGCTGATATCTAAGAGGTTACTGCCTATGTTCTCCTCTAGGATTCTGATAGATTCCTGTCTCACGTTGAGGTCTTTTATCCATTTCGAGTTTATCTTTGTGTACGGTGTAAGAGAATGGTCGAGTTTCATTCTTCTACATATAGCTGTCCAGTTTTCCCAGCACCATTTATTGAAGAGACTGTCTTTTTTCCACTGTATATTTTTTCCTGTTTTGTCGAAGATTATTTGACCATAGAGTTGAGGGTCCATATCTGAGCTCTCTACTCTGTTCCACTGGTCTATGTGTCTGTTTTTATGCCAGTACCACGCTGTCTTGGTGATCACAGCTTTGTAGTAAAGCTTGAAATCAGGTAACGTGATGTCACCAGTTTTGTTTTGTTTTTCAACACTTCCTTAGCAATTCGGGGTCTTTTCTGATTCCATACAAATTTTAGGATTATTTGCTCCAGCTCTTTGAAAAATACCGGTGGAATTTTGATCAGAATGGCATTAAAAGTATAGATTGCTCTAGGCAGTATAGACATTTTAACAATGTTTATTCTTCCGATCCAAGAGCATGGAATGGACTTCCATCATTTTGTGTCTTCTTCAGTTTCTTTCATGAGTGTTCTGTAGTTCCTTGAGTACAGATCCTTTACCTCTTTGGTTAGGTTTATGCCCAGGTATCTTATGGTTCTTGGTGCTATAGTAAATGGAATCGATTCTCTAATTTCCCTTTCTCTATTTTCATTGCTAGTGTATAAGAAAGCCACTGATTTCTGTACATTGACTTTGTATCCTGCCACGTTACTGAATTGCTGTATGAGTTCTAGTAGTTTGGGGGTGGAGTCTTTGGGGTTTTCCATATAAAGAATCATGTCATCTGCGAAGAGAGAGAGTTTGACTTCTTCATTGCCAATTTAGATACCTTTTATTTCTTTTTGTTGTCTGATTGCTGTTGCTAGGACTTCTAAAACTATGTTGAACAAGAGTGGTGAGAGTGGGCATCCTTGTCGTGTTCCTGATCTCAACGGGAAGGCTGCAAGCTTTTTCCCATTGAGGATGATATTTGCTGTGGGTCTTTCATAGATAGATTTTATGAAGTTGAGGAATGTTCCTTCTATCCCTATACTTTGAAGCATTTTTATCAAGAATGGATGCTGGATTTTGTCAAATGCTTTTTCTGCATCAATTGAGAGGACCATGTCGTTCTTCTCTCTTCTCTTATTGATTTGTTCTATCACATTGATTGATTTGATAATGTTGAACCACCCTTGCAACCCAGGGATAAATCCCACCTGGTCATACTGGATAATCTTTTTAATGTACTGTTGGATCCTCTTTGCTAGGATCTTGTTGAGAATCTTAGCATCCATATTCATCAGGGATATTGGTCTGAAATTCTCCTTTTTGGTAGGGTCTTTGCCTGGTTTGGGGATCAGGGTAATGCTGGCTTCATAAAAAGAGTCTGGAAGTTTTCCTTCTGCCTCAATTTTTTGAAACAGCTTCAGGAGAATTGGTGTTATTTCTTCTTTGAAAGTTTGGTAGAATTCCCCAGGGAATCCGTCAGGTCCTGGGCTCTTGTTTTTTGGGAGATTTTTGATCACTGCTTCAATCTCATTACTAGATATTGGTCTATTCATGTTGTCAATTTCTTCCTGGTTCAATTTTGGGAGTTTGAAGTTTTCCAGGAATGCATCCATTTCATCTAGGTTGCTTAGCTTATTGGCATATAACTGTTGGTGATAATTTCTGATGATTATTTCTATTTCCTTGGTGTTAGTTGTGATCTCTCCCTTTTCATTCATAATTTTATTAATTTGGGCTTTCTCTCTTTTCTTTTGGATTAGCGTGGCCAATGGTTTATCGATCTTATTGATTCTTTCAAAAAACCAGCTTCTAGTTTCATTGATAGATTCTACTGTATCTCTGGTTTCTACCTCATTGATCTTTGCTCTAATCTTGATTATTTCCCTTCTTGCATGTGGAGTTGGTTTGATTTGTTGTTGATTCTCCAGTTCTTTAAGGTGTAGAGACAGCAGGTGTATTCTGGATTTTTCAATTTTTTTCTGAGGGAGGCTTGGATGGCTATGTATTTTTATTTTTTATTATTTTTAATTTTTAATGTAATTTTTATTTATTTATTTATTTTTGTTTTATTTATTATTTTATTTATTTATTTATTTGACAGAGAGAGTCACAGCAAGAGAGCGAACAGAAGCAGAGGGATTGGGGAGGGAGAAGGAGGCTTCCCGCCAAACAGAGAGCCTGATGTGGGGCTCAATCTGAGGACCCTGGGATCATGACCTGGGCTGAAGGCAGATACTTAATGACTGAGCCACCCAGGCACCCCATTCAGTCCTTTTTCTGTCATCCAATAACTCTCCCTCCAGCTTTGAGTACTTCAGAGTTGAGAAGTCGTCTATGTTTTCATTTGAATTGTTGATTAAAATTATGAAACAGTAGAGGACACCCCCCTACAATTAACATCAGCCTATTCAAAAGCAACTTCGTGAACACACTTACCTGGTTATGAATCTGCCTAACATTGCTACATTCCAGCCCACGATGCCACACAATTTTGTCACCTTCTTCACAAGATTCCCTTGACAAACTTGGCCTTGCTCGAATTCAGATGCTCTAGGGAAATGCTAGATGTTGCTGTCCCTGTCTTCTCCTAGGGATAGCTTTCTGCCAGCACTTCTTCCTCTTGTCTTCCCATCTGTGACCAAGTTAGGTTTGACACTGAAGTTTAAGTTGTCTTAATTACAGAATTTTCTTTTTATCTCAGTTTTCCACCCCCATCCTGGATTATTTTATTAATCATCGCAACATGATGCTATTATACATATGTAGAAATGAACACCCAGAGAAGTTAAGATGTTTGCTGTAGGTTAGTGAATAAATCTGGAGGGCAACCAGCTATGGCACACAGCTACATTCTGTTGCAGAAATACACTACAGAAGGCAGCCCATGCTCCAAGCTGCCAAATGGATCTACAAATGATTTCAGCTACAACTTCATGGCTATTTAATTTATAGATAACATTAACACATTAACATAATTATTCTTCCTACTTCTTTTTTTTTCCCCTTTTTATTAATTTTTTCAGCGTAACAGTATTCATTCTTTTTGCACAACACCCAGTGCTCCATGCAAAACGTGCCCTCCCCATCACCCACCACCTGTTCCCCCAACCTCCCACCCCTGACCCTTCAAAACCCTCAGGTTGTTTTTCAGAGTCCATAGTCTCTTATGGTTTGCCTCCCCTCCCCAATGTCCATAGCCCGCTCCCCCTCTCCCAATCCCACCTCCCCCCAGCAACCCCCAGTTTGTTTTGTGAGATTAAGAGTCATTTATGGTTTGTCTCCCTCCCAATCCCATCTTGTTTCATTTATTCTTCTTACTTCTTAATTTAATTCTTGACTAGTTAATAGAGTCACATGGTTCAAACTTTTTAAAATAGAAACACATATGCACATGTTTAGTAAAAAACTTACTATCCTTTCTCTCAATCTTCTCAATCTCCCATAGCCCCATCCAATCCCCATTCACAAAAAGTTGATTACTGCCATTAGTTTATTGAATAGCTTCCAGTATTTCTTTCTGTATATACTACTAAATATAAACATATATTTTTATCCCTTCCCTTTTTAATATTATACACATTCCTCTGAACCCTGCTTCTCTTTTTCCTTCACAGCATATTTTGGAGATCTTTTTGATCAACAAAAGTTTGCTTCCTCATTCCTTTTTACAGTTACAAGATACTCTATTATATGAATATATACCATAATTTATTTGAGCAGTCCTCTAATTTCAAAGTTTTCGGTCTCTTGCTATTACAACAATGCTGCAATGAATAATCTCATGCAGGTCATTTTACATGTAAATCTATAGGGAAATTCCCAGAAGTGTAATTCCTGGCTCATAATGCATAGGCATTTATAATTTTCATAGATGCTGTCAGATTGCCCCCCCATAGGGCTTGTGTCACTTTGCACTTCCACCTTCAGTGAGAGTTCATATTTTCTGTCTTCCTAATCAAGTGTATCATCTATTTTTTTAAAGCTTTTTTTAAAAGATTTTATTTATTTATTTGACAGACAGAGATCACAAGTAGGCAGAGAGGCAGGCAGAGAGAGAGAGGAAGGGAAGCAGGCTCCCCGCTGAGCAGAGAGCCCGATGCGGGGCTCGATCCCAGGACCCTGAGATCATGACCTGAGCCGAAGGCAGCAGCTTAACCCACTGAACCACGCAGGCGCCCCCATCTATTTTTTTGCCAGTTTTCCAGATAAGAAAAAAATGGTACCATGGCCTGGTTTAAATCAGTATCTTTCTCACTTATGAATGAGTTTGGTCATCTTTGCACCTTTAAGAAACAATTTATATTTCTTTTTCTCATCAATGTAACATCTAGCTCATTTTCATCTCAACACTGGGAAACAAGTTAGTTTTTCAAATGGCCCACTATGCAGATAAGTAAACAGAGGTCCAAACAGCTCATAGTAGTTGGTCTCAGTGCCACTGCAGCCTCCTCTTTAGAAAGGGACTAACCCATATGTTAAAAATCACTGGGCATAGATAGGTCTATTCCAGGACCTCTGGCAGGGGACGTCCTTGCTTCTAAGCATAGCTCACAGTTCCTCTAGATGTTGGCAGCAACCTGTTTCCATAAATCTTTTCACTGGAGTACATACCCAAAGTCACATGATCCCCTGGAGGGTGTTAGCAGAAGGTTGCTGAATAAGGAAAGGAAGCTCAGAGCAGAATCAGCTTCTCAAACGAAGGAGAGATAAGCTTGAGGCCAGGCCATGAGTTGATCCCTACATTGCTGGTTGGATGAGGAGCAAGCACATAAAACGTTACTACCTTTTTTAGGAGCGTGTAAGGTGTCTCGGTTAAGTGTCTAAATCTTGATTTTGGCTCAGGTCATGATCTTCATGTTGTTAGATAAGTCTCCATCCTGGGCACGGAGACTACTTAAGATTCTCTCTCTCCTTCTCCCTCTGTTCTTCCCTCATACCCACACTACCCCACCCGTGTGTGTGCACATGCCCTCTCTCCTTAAGAAAAAAATAAGGGGCACCTGGGTGCTTTAGTCGTTAAGCATCTGCTTTTGGCTCAGGTCATGATCCCGGGATCCTGGGGTCGAGCCCTGCACCGGGCTCCCTGTTCGGTGGAAGACTGCTTCTCCCTCTCCCACTCCCCCTGCTTGTGTTCCCTCTCTCATTGTGTCTCTCTCCATGTCCAATAAATAAATAAAATCTTTTAAAAAAAAAAAGAAAAGAAAAAATAAGTAAAATAAAAATAAAAAGGTATGACCTTTTTTGATGATTTTCTTCATATGTCTTATGGCCTAACCCCTAATGTTTTATACTATACTAAACAGTCTCACCCTGGTTTTTTAACTGCTTCCTCACATCTCATTGTCATTTTGTATGGTTCTGTCATCTCTCTGACCTCATTTCGGCCACTCTGCCCCTCACTCACTCCACAATAGTCATGCCATTCTGTTCAGTGGCCCTCAGATACCCCAGACATTCTCCTTCTCTGGGTCCTAGCACTTATTTTTTCTTCTGCTCCCAAAACTCTCCCCCCACATATGCATTTCTCACTTTTTTACTTCATTCAAGTCTCATCTCAAATGTCACTTCCCTAGAGAAGCTGTCCCTGACCACCCCGTCTAAAATAACACTCCCTTTAGTCTCTATCCTGTTTCCCTCACTTCTTTTTCTTCATATCATGTTCTTTTCTATATTACTTTATTTTGTTGTGCTTTCCACCATTAGAATATAAGTTCCACAAGAGCAGAAACTATTTCTATCTTGCCCACCATTGTATTCTCAGAACATAAGAAGGACAAGCACAGAGAATGCCCTCAATACATGTTTGTTGAATGAATGAATTAATGTCTTAACTAGCATTGCATCAACATACTACCTTTTGTAAATATTGAATAGGGTACTACCTTCAGGTAATGTGTTCAGGGAGAGTAACTACTTCCAAGATATGCTACTGAAGGAACATGGCAGACTCCCCTTGTAGCTGTGAGTCCTAACAAACCCTGAAAATTTGGTTCCTGACTGGCTAACTGGCTAAGGATGCCTTCAAGTTCTACTGGCCAGTGAGTAGGAATTGGCCCATAGAGGAAGACTGCTTTAAGTTTTTCCAGGCAAAACAGCCATGAAATCTGCTCATGCCAGCAGTATTCCTCCAGGCTCCCTTTCACCCAAATTACAACAAATGGGACATCTCAACCCACCTCCCTCCCTGTGTCCCGCACAATTCAGGAGTGAGCCACATGACTTTTGCCCTTTGCATCTATTTTTGCTGGGGTATCCCTGGCAAGTCAAAGCTCAGAGTTTAGGGGTTCACGATTTGTCTGCCATCTCCTAGGGGGCCATTGCTTATTGCCTGTCTCCCTGCCAACAGGCTCTAAGACTCAGCATGAGCTGGCAGGCATTGACAATTTAGGCTGCTATAACTTCACTTCCCTATAGGGAACTTCAGAGTTAGGAATTATTAAAAGACTCTTGTTCAGACAATTTCCCTATAGTCTTGTTTCCCCTGAAATTTGGTGTGATAACTGGGATTGCCCTGCCAGAGCCTTGGAAGGGTGATTAAATTTCCCTCCTTCCTCCCACATTGATATGTTTTCTGTCATTAACTGCTGTCTAAAAGGCAGCCTTTCCCCCCTCCTCTCTCCTTACCTGATATCCTCTCACTGTGAGAACTGGACTATCCCAGGCAAAGAGAGAACTAATTGGTATTCTGATCCTCCTCTCCAGCTTTCAATCCTCTCCTTCTTCAGTTTCCCCCACGGTGTTTTATTAATCCTTCATTGTGGCACCAATTTCCTTAATCTTTGTGTTCCAACATACTATTGTGTATGAGTCTGTTTCCCTAGCTGGAGGACAGGAGCTGTACCCCTAGAAGTATCTAGCATGACGATTAGCATGTAGTAATTGCTCGGCAAATGTTGTTTGCCTGGCAACAGCTGGGCAGACATTAAATGAGAGCCCCTTTGCGTTGTGTTCTGAATTCTTTGCTTCTCAGTCTCAGCAGACTAGAGCATAAGGAAACTCTGAGAGTTTTTGGATATGTCTTTTTGCCTTGCTTGTGGTGATTGTATCATGGGTGTTTGTATATATCTAAACCCATTAAATTGTATATATTAAATATGTGCCGTTCTTTGTTTATCAATTATACCTCAATAAAGCTGTTTTTAAAAAGTCTTTTCAAAATGTGATGTCAAGTCATCTCTTATTTCCATCTCAGTAGCCCTTTTCTTTTTTTCTCCTTTTCTTTTTGTTGTGTGCATATATCAGGCCAATTAGTAGTGTCTTCAGACTTCTGGAACCTCGATTGGTCATCAGCCTGTTCATGTCCCCTTCTCATCTTCATCAACTCCAAAAGCGGCGATCACCAAGGGATCGTCTTCCTCCGAAAATTCAAACAATACCTTAACCCGTCTCAAGTTTTTGACCTGTCGAAGGGTGGACCTGAAGCTGGGTAAGCATGGGCTAAGGGATACAGTTGAGTATATAGAAGGGACTCTTTGTACTATACATTTTAGAGTACAGCTTTCTGGAATCGGTTCTAGTACTTGGGCATAATCAAGTCAGGATGCAGACACATAACTTCAGAGCATTTGGGGTTTGCTAGTTGGAGGATTTTTAGCCCTCTCCCAGAAATCCCTTCAAGCTCTTGTCCTGCTCTCAGATTCATTCCACCTTTCCTGGTTGGAAGAAGTCTAACTGTGTCTCCTGACCTTAGGGGAAGAGGCAAATGGGTATTGCTGTTCACCTTTCCTGTCCCTCATTCTTTCCTGGGACCAAATAGATATATCTCCACTATAGACCTGTTTTACTTATGGACCATCTGGCTGTTCAGCTCTGGTTTCTGTGAAGCCACTGGCCACTGTACAAGGCTTCTTGGACCTCAGCAAGTGGGTTCAGCTAGGTTACGAGTAGCTTCTCAGGCAAGGGTAGGCATAGAAGAGGGTGGGCTGAAGCAAGGCCTCATCTCCAGGATTGCCTATGGGAGCATTGCCTGTGATGTTAGGTACACAGAGAGATAGGAGCTAAGTGAAAGAAGGTAGGTAGCCTGTTAGCAGGATGCAGAAGCAGTAGTCCTTAGCTCCCAGCACAGTATAGAAAAGAGTTGTAAAACTTAGTAGTTCATGAAATGACTCCTGTTCCCCTCTTTCTTTCAGGCTATGCATGTTCAAGAATTTTGCTCGCTTTCGCATTGTGGTTTGTGGTGGAGATGGCAGCGTGAGCTGGGTCTTATCTCTGATTGATGCCTTTGGATTACATGAAAAGGTGAGTTCTTGCTGACCTTGTTCAATCATTGCTAGAGAGGCTGTGGGTATGGACATGCTCATCCCAAAATATCCTTAGTCTTCACTCTCCTTATCTATACAGCACATGTTTTCCACTGGTTTCATAGTCAACCTGACAGGGAGATTCTCACTCTAAGCTTCCTCACCTAAACCATTTTCTGTGGGAAGGAGAAATGAGGGAGTTAGCAGAAAGAATGAGGAGTGCTTTATGCCCCAGGCCCCAAAGTAAATATTTGAAGAAAAGGAGAGCAAGCAAAAAGAAGTGGCTTCAGGCCACATTCAGCCTCCAATTTCCTTCCCCTCTTGAGGCCACCAGTTTTCTTTCCTGAGTCTCAAAAGTAGCAGAAACTTTCCTCTCACTTTCCTCCCTCTCCCTAGGTAGCTCCCTGTTCTTCTGACTTTAGTAGCTTTGTCTCCCAAGACACCTATCTTCTTGGCCAAGCCTTGATAGAAATTTGTGGCTATATTTCTCTTTCATAAGCATGGCTATAAATATTGGCATATTCTAATTTTTCCCTGCACTGAGTATGTTCTGTATTGTCAAGAGTGGTGCCAAACTTTTCAGGAAAAAGTTCACTTAGCATCAATATCTTCCTATTACACTTCCTAAAATCAGAAGTGTCTTATTGCCACTGGTTTTTAGACCACTATCTTTCCCAAGGAGCACCTTCTGGGTTCTTTTATGGGTGGATCTTGGTAGAATTGACTGAAAATGGCTTCTGGTTTTGTTCTTGCAGTGTCAGTTGGCAGTCATCCCACTTGGAACTGGCAACGATCTGGCCCGTGTCCTAGGCTGGGGTGCATTCTGGAACAAAAACAAGTCACCTATTACCATACTCAACAGAGTGGAGCAGGCTAGTGTGAGGATTCTAGACAGGTGAGTGGCTGAATGATCAGATCACTGTGTCTGTTCCAGTCCCATATCAGTTACTCTCATTTACATCATCTCAATCATGAATATTCTAACCCCCCTCACAGAGCCTCATTCCTTTCTGGCTTCAGTGCAGGGCAGTTTTAGGTAGCGTTGTCTATTAGGAAGTCGGGATCTACCATGCTTCTTTTAGACATCACTAAAGCCCCTGTTCAAACTTAAAAGATCCTAAATCAGGAGCCCCACAGGTAAATTTTAAGAGTTCTGTAAACCTCCTTCAAATTGCATAGCTAGTTATCTATGTAAGCATATTTTCCCCCTTGGGAATGTTTCTATCTTTCTATTCTATTCCAGAATAGTATAGAAACCATTCTATAGCTTCATCAGTTTTTCAAAGAAACTCAAAAAACAGGGTTCAGAAACAATTGGCTTAGATTGTCTCTGCTTTAGAGAAGAATGAGTATTGCCATCTTATCTCCTGAAAAGAGATAGGGTCAATGCTGGGTCATAGTATTTAATTTATGGCTTCCCATAAGGATATTCTGAGAAGCTTTTTCAAGGTACCAAGCTGAAGCTACCACAAAGATTCTTATTCAGTATATCTTGGGTAGGGCCCTGGCATATCTATTTTACAAAAGCACCTGAAGTGATCTTGATAGTTACCTCTCTGGTTGAGAAGCACTGTCCTCTGACCCGGTGATGAAATTTTTTCCATCACACTGGTCTTAGAAGTATTGAGGCAGAGGCCCCACTTGTAGTATATTTGAGATCACATGACCTGAGATAGTGTGGGCATCTCTACAACTCATCTTCCCTCACCACATAAACATTTTGACCTTTTTCTTGCTATGTGTAGCATTGATGACAGCCTGTGACAAAACAGAGCCCTAAATATCTGTCTGTCCTTGACCTTAATTTCAGATGGAGTGTGATGATCCGTGAGACTCCCAGACAAACCCCATTGCTAAGAGGACAGGTTGAAATGGATGTACCCCGATTTGAGGTAACTACTGCCCAGCTGTAATTCAAGCCAACACCTTTATTACATAGTAAAATAAAAGGCAAAACCTAGAGAGAGACTTTTGTATTGTCCCTGGCTCAATGAGCATAAGATCATTGAGGACTAGAGACATGTCAATAAGCAGCTTTTACTAGGAACGGTGTTAGACACTGGGGATATAATTCATTCATCCATTTGCTTATTCATTAATTCAAATTATGTATGAAAATATTTCTGGATTACCTACTATGTGTGAGATACTCTTCTAGGAGCTGTTCTTATGTACTAGTAGGTAAAAAAGAATGACACAGTTCATGCTGTCATGCAGTTCATAGTAATAGAAACAATAGTTTTAATAAAGTAGTATGAGTGTTAGTATATAAGGAAGTAGAAAGTGGTATGAACACCCAGCAGGTGTACCAAGCCCAATCTGGGGGAAATTAAGGAAAGATTCTCAGAAACTCCATTTCAGAAAAGATTGAAGGACCAGAGGGAGTTAATCAGGATATTAAGAAAGAGGAGGCCTGTTCCAGACAGATTGAATACTGTGTGTTGTTCCAAAGGCAAGAGAGAGCATAGAATATTCACAGAACAGAATAGAATATTCACATACATTTATTAATGGCTAAAGCATTGGGGTCAGGGAGGAGAAATGCAGAAAGTATGACTAAAAATGAGGCTGAAAAAGCAATCAGGGCCCAGGCCAGGAAGAACCCAATAACCCATGGTAGGAAGTTTGGGCTTTTGCCCTAAAGAGAATTATAGAAGGATTTTTTCCTTATATTATTATGAGAATTTTCAAGCATACTAGCTTCTTGAACTCAATAGTAGAATTAGTTAGTTAAATTTCATTATACTTGCTTTATCACATATGTGTCTGTATTCTTAACTACAGCTGCTACTCTTCCCTCTCCCATCACCTCTTTCATTCAAATATCTACCAAGTCCTGATGATTCTATCCTTCCTATATGTCTTAAATATGCCCACTTCTTCTTATCCCTGTTACTACTTCACCAGTTCAAATCACCAAAATCTTTTGCCTAGATAATTGCAGCATCTCCTCTCTTTTCTCCTTGCCTCTAGTCTTTATTCCTTCAATTGTTTTTCCATGTACCATGGAATTCTACTTAAAACCCTTCTATTAGATAGCAGAATGCTATCTATTAGATAACAGAATGGATATATGGACACATATGTGATAAAGCAAGTATAATGAAATTTAATGGTAGACTCTACCATTTTATATATATATATAGGTTTGCATACTTATTGGCACTATATATCTCAAACTTTAATATAAAACCTAATAATATGTACTATGATATACATATAGCAGGTGACCAATAAAATGTCATTTATAGGGGTGCCTGGGTGGCTCAGTCGTTAAACATCTGCCTTTGGCTTAGGTCATGATCCCAGGGTTCTGGAATCGGGCCCTGCACCAGGCTCTCTCCTAGGCGGGAAGACTGCTTCTCCCTCACCCACTCCTCCTGCTTGTTTTCCTTCTCTTGCTGTGTCTCTCTCTGTCAAATAAAAAAATAAAATCTTAAAAAATGTAATTTATATTGAAATAAGCTTTTTTATGTCTTTGAGAGTTACATCCTATAGGCTAGAGTCCTGGCTAGTTCAGTTGGTAGAGCATGTAACTCTCAATCTCAGGTCCATGAGTTCAAATTCTACATTGGGCAAAATGCCTAGGGGAAAAAAAGAGAGAATACCGACTCAAGAGCCAGACTACCTGGAATCAAATCCTGTCTCTGCCACTTATCAGTTACCCCTTTCCTGTGCCTCAGTTTGCTGTTCTGTGAAATGGGGTTATTACAAGGATTACATAAGAAAATATTTATATATAGCTTAGAACAGAGCCTGGTACATTGTAAGTACTATATAAGTGAATGTTATTGTTATTACTAATATTATTATAATAAGAGGTAACACTCTGGCATTGGAAAGATGTGGGTTCAAATCCCAGATCTATTATTTATTAGCTATGCAATATGAGATTGTTTGTTCATTTGAAATATGGAACAAAAATTTACCTCCGTGAGTTTTTGAGAATTATTTAAATGACAGCAAACAATATACATCTCTTATTTTTAGAATGACCACAGATCTAAGATTATCTATGGGGCCCTTCAAAAACAATTATTTCATTGTGATTATTTTTAGTGAAGCAGTTGAGTTGTTGGTAAAGAGGAGGAAATAATGAGGAGATAAAGATAGACAGCAGACTATGTCTCAATCCTGAGATTCAAGAGCTGAATACTCCTTTCTCCCTAGGCTGCTGCCATCCAACATCTAGAATCCGCAACCACTGAGCTGAACAAAATCCTAAAGGCCAAGTACCCCACAGAGATGATCATCGCAACAAGGTCAGTCTTCCTTTGGCTTTCATACTGGGGTGTTTTTATTCCCTTCATGGGCTGTTCCACAGTCAGAGAAGGAGCTCATTTTGATAGGTTGGGGGTACTGAGGCGAAGGAAAGTTATCAAATTTCTCCCAGCTCAAACCACCTGAATGAAAAAAATAGATGGGATTGAGGTGAGGGATCCTGCTCGTTCAAAAAGACAGAATTACAAGCCAGAGATTTGGAAAAAGGGTTACAGAAGAGAAACAACATTCCACACTATTCAGGGGCATAACATAACTCCCTACAGTAGGAACACCTTGCTTTCCATCTGACACTGGGAAAGGTCTCTGTAGAATTGATGACAGCTGCTTTCTCATATCCTAAACAACACATTCTGCCCTTCCAAATATGTGGGTCATTCATTTCTCCTGGGACACTTTGGATGGTTCCTGATGAGTCTGCCATATTCTCCTTTGATAAATACTCCCCCCCAGGGACAGTCCTCCCAAAGCCATTATGTTTGTGCTAAATTATATGGGCCCTTGAACCATATCTGATTTTATCCCTGTGAAAACCTGACCCAAGGTGGATCAACTGAATTTTCTTTTCTGGAAATTCTGAATTTAGGGCTAATAATATCTAATTAAACTCTCTTAGGTACTCATGTATTTAACCATATATACATGAGAAAATAGAAAAACAAAGAAAGGGGAGATAAAGGAAAGGGAGAGAATACAGATCAGGAAAGAGAGACAAGGAACGAGAAGGTGGAAGATGGACTTTATAAGACAGAAGGGCTCTGGACATCATGATCCATATCACATTGTCCCATCTATCTTATCTTTGCAGATTCCTGTGTTCAGCAGTGGAAGATTTTGTGGTGGATATTGTAAAGGCTTGGAGTCGGATAAAACAGAATAATACAGCTATAGAATCTGTGATTTTGAAAGTAAGTTTCCATTCCTTTTATCTTCCATGCTTTGTGGAGCCAGGGCCTCCTTTTTATCTTTTATTTTTTAATTTATTATTGTTATTCCATTATAATTAACATACACTATTATATTAGTTTCAGGTGTACTATATAGTGATTCAATTATTCTGTACATTACTCAGTGCTCATCATGATAAGTGTATTCTTAATCCCATTGACACCTATTTCATCCATTCCCCAACAACCTCCCCTCTGGTAACTATCAGTTTGTTCTCTACACTTGGGAGTCTGTTTTTTGGTTTATTTTTTCTTTCTTCTTTTGTTTTGTTTCTTAAATTCCAAATAAGAGTGAAATCACTTGGCATTTGTCTTTCTCTGACTGACTTATTCGCTTAGTATTGTGCCCTATAGATCCATCCATATTGTTGTACATGGCAAGATGTCATTATTTTTTATGGATGAGTAATATTCCATTGTATGTATATAACACATCTTCTTTATCCACTTACCCATGGATGGACACTTGGCTGTTGTAAATAATGCTGCAATAAACATAAGGGTACATGTATCTTTTAAAATTAGTATTTTCATTTTCTTTGGTTAAATAACCTGTAGTGGAATTACTGGATCCTATGGTAATTCTATTTTAATTTTTTGAGGAACCTCCATATTGTTTTCCAGAGTGGCTGCACCAGTTTGCATTCCCACTAACAGTGTAAGAGGGTTCCCCTTTCCCCACATCCTCGCCAATACTTGTTGTTTCTTGTGTTGTTGATTTTAGCCAGTCCGACAGGTGTGAGGTCATAGCTTGTTGTGGTTTTGACTTGTATTTCCCTGATGATGAGTGATGTTGAGCATCTTTTGAAGTGTCTGTTGGCCATATGGATGTCTTCTTTGGAAAAGTGTCTGTTCATGTCTTCTGGCCATTTTTTAATTGGGTTATTGGTGTTTTAGGTCTTGAGTTGAGTCAATTCTTTATATATTTTAGATACCAACCCTCTGTCAGACATGTCATTTGCAAATATCTTCTCCCATTCCATAGGTAGCCTTGTAGTTTTGTTGAGTATTTCCTTCACTGTGCAGAGCTTTTTATTTTGATGTAGTTCCAATATTTTATTTTTGCTTTTGTTTCCCTTGTCTGAGGGGACCTATCTAGAAAAATTACTACAACTGATGCCAGACAAGTTACTGCCTGTGCTATCTTCTAGGATTTTATGGTTTCATGTCTCACATTTAGGTCTTTCATCCATTTTCAATTTGTTTTTGTGTATGCCATAAGAAAGTTGTCCAGTTTCTTTCTTTTGCATGTTAATGCCCAGTTTTCCCAACACAATTTTTTGAAGAGACCATCTTTTTCCCATTGGATATTCTTTCCTGCTTTGTTGAAGATTAACTGACCATATAATTATGGGTTTACTTCTGGGTTTTCTATTCTGTTCCACTGATCTGTGTGTCTATTTTTGTGCCATTATCATACTGGTTTCTTTCTATTTTTATTTTATTTTATTTCTTTTAAGTGCTCCAAAATTCATTTTTTATGCAACACACCCAGTGCTCCATGCAATACATGCCCTCCATAATACCCACCACTAGACTCACCCATCCCCCCATCCCCTCCCCTCCAAAACCCTTGGTTTGTTTCTCAGAGTCCACAGTCTCTCATGGTTTGTCTCCCCCTCTGATTTCCCCCAACTCACTTCTCCTTTCCATCTCCCAGTGTCCTCTGTGTTACTCCCTATTCTCCACAAGAAAGGGAAACCATATGATAATTGAGTCTCTCTGCTTGACTCATTTCACTCAGCATAATCTCTTCCAGTCCCATCCATGTTGATACAAAAGTTGGGTATTTATCTTTTCTGATGGAGGCATAATATTCCATTGTATATATGTATATATATATATATATATATATATATATATATATGTAAACATATATACATATATATAATATAAATATATATACATACATATATAATAATATAAATAATGCACAGTATATATATATAGTATATATGATACTGTGTATTATTTATATTATTATATTATATTATTTATATTATTACTTATCCATTTGTCCATTGAAGGGAATCTTAGTTCTTTCCACAGTTTGGCAACTGTGGCCATTGCTGCTATGAACATTGGGGTACAGATGGCCCTTCTTTTTACTACATCTGTATCTTTGGGGTAAATACCCAGTAGTGCAATTGCAGAGTCATACAGTAGCTCTATTTTTAATTTCTTAAGGAATCTCCACACTATTTTCCAAAGTGGCTGCACCAACTTGCATTCCCACCAACAGTGGAAGAGGGTGCTCTTTTCTCCACATCCTCTCCAACACACGTTGTTTACTATCTTGTTAATTTTGGCCATTCTAACTGGTGTAAGGTGGTTTCTCAATGTGGTTTTGATTTGAATCTCCCTGATTGCTAAGGATGATGAACATTTTTTCATGTGTCTATTAGCCATTTGTATGTCTTCTTTGGAGAAGTGTCTGTTCAGGTCGCCTGCCCATTTTTTTTTTTTTTAAAGATTTTATTTATTTATTTGACAGATAGAGATCACAAGTAGGGAGAGAGGCAGGCAGAGAGAGAGAGAGAGGAGGAAGCAGGCTCCCTGCCAAGCAGAGAGCCCGATGCGGGACTCGATCCCAGGACCCTGAGATCATGACCTGAGCTGAAGGCAGCAGCTTAAACCACTGAGCCACCCAGGCGCCCCCGCCTGCCCATTTTTTGACGTTATTATCTGTTTTATGTGTGTGTTGAGTTTGAGGAGTTCCTTATAGATCTTGGATATTATACTGTTTTGATTACTACAGCTTTGTAATATAACTTGAAGTCCAGAATTATGGTACCTCTAGCTTTGCTTTTCTTTCTCAAGATTGCTTTGGCTATTCTGGGCCTTGTGTTTCCATACACATTTTAGGAGAGTTTGATCCAGTTCTGTGAAAAATACTGTTGATAATTTGACAGGGATTGCATTGATGTGTAGATTGTTTTGGGTAGTATAGACATTTTGACAATATTTGTTCTTCCAATGCATGAGCATGGATTATCTTGCCATTTCTTTGTGTTGTCTTCAATTTCTTTCATCAATATTTGTTTTCAGAGTACAGGTCTTTCACTTCTGTGGTTACATTTATTCCTAAGTATCATATTATTTTGGGTGCAATTGTAAACAGGATTGATTCCTTAATTTCTCGTTCTGTCACTTCATTATTGGTGTATAAAAATGCAGCAAATTTCTATACATTGATTTTGTATCCTACAACTTTATTGAATTGGCTCACCAGTACTACCAGTTTTTTGGTGGAGTCATTCTGGTTTTCTATATATAGTATCATGTCAACTGCAAATAGTGAATGTTTGACTTCCTCCTTGCCCATTTGGATGCCTTTTATTTCTTTGCGTTGTCTGACTGCTGTGGCTTGGACTTCCAGTACCATGTTGAATAACAGTGGTGAGAGTGGACACCCTTGTCTTGTTCCTGACCATAGAGGAAAAGCTCCCAGTTTTTCCCTGTAAGAATGATTTTGATAAATGATCTTTATTATGTTGAGGTATCTTTGTGGGTTTATTTCTGGGCTCTGTCTATTGTTCTATTGATCTATGTGTTGATTTTTGTTCCAGTACCATACTGTTTTGATTACTACAGCTTTGTAGTACATCTTTAAAACTGGGATTGTAATATCTCGTTTTGTTCTTCTTTCTCAGGATTACTTTGGCTATTTAGGGTCTTTTGTCATTCCATAAAAATTTTATGATTGGGGCACCTGGGTGGCTCAGTGGTTTAAGCCGCTGCCTTCGGCTCAGGTCATGATCTCAGGGTCCTGGGATCGAGTCCCACGTCAGGCTCTCTGCTCAGCAGGGAGCCTGCTTCCCTCTCACTCTCTCTGCCTGTCTCTCTGCCTACTTATGATCTCTCTCTGTCACGTAAATAAATAGAATCTTTAAAAAAATTTTTATGATTATTTGCTCCAGTTCTGTGAAAAATGCTGTAGGTAATTTGATGGGTATTGCATTAAATGTGTATATTGCTTTGGGTAGTATGGACATTTTAACAATATTTGTTTTCCCAATCCATGAACATGGAATATCTTTCCATTTGTGTCATCTTTAATTTCATTCATCAGTGTTTTATAACATTCAGAGTACAGATCTTACACTGCCTCAGTTAAGTTTATTATTTTTGGTGAAATTGTAAATGGGATTTTCTTAATTCTTAATTCTTAATTAAGAAATTTTCTTAATTTCTCTTTCTGCTACTTACTTATTAGTGCATAGACTGCTTTAGATAGCTTTTGTATTCTTCAACTTTACTGAATTCACTTTTTTGCCCTAGTAGTTTTTTGGTGGAGTCTTTTTAGGGTTTTCTATATACAGTATCATTTCATTTGCAGATAGCAAAAGTTTTACTTCTTCCTTAGCGATTTGGATGCCTTTTATTTCTTTTTGTTGTCTGATTGCTGTGGCTAGGACTTCGAGTAGTATGCTGAATAACAATGGTGAGAATGGGCATCCTTGTCTTATTTCTAATCTTGGGGGAAAGCTCTGTTTTTTCACCATTTACTATGATGCTGACTGCGGGCTTTTCATAAATGGCCTTTATCATGTTGAGGTATGTTCCCTATAAAACTACTTTATTAAGGGTTTTTACCATGAATGGATGTGTACTTTGTTAGATGCTTTTTCTATATCTGTTGAAATAATCACGTGATTTTTATCCTTTCTATTGTTGATGTGGTGTGTCACGCTAATTAATCACAAATATTGAATCACCCTTGCCTCCGAGGAATAAATCCTACTTGATCATGGTGAATGATTTTTTAATGTATTGTTGGGTTCAGTTTGCTAAGATTTTGTTGAAGATTTTTGCATCTATGTTCTTAGAGATATTGGCCTGTAGTTCCCTTTTTTTATATTGTGTTTATCTCGTTTTGTTATCAGGTTAATGCTGGCTTCATAGAATGAATGTGGAAGCTTTCCCTCCTCTTCTGTTTTTTGGAATAGTTGAGAATGTGTTTTAACTCCTCTGTAAATGTTCAGTAGAATTCAGCTGGTCCTGGACTTTTGTTTGTTGGGGATTTCTTGATTGGTGAATCAATTTCATTGCTGGTAATCAGTCTGTTCAAATCTTCTATTTCTTCCTAGTTCAGTTAAGGAAGGTGATTTTTTTCCTAGGAATTTTCCATTTATTCTAGGTTGTCCAATTTGTATAATTTTTCATAATATCCTCTCGTAATACTTTGTATTTCTGTGCCGTCAGTTGTTATTTCTCTTCTTTCACTTCTGATTTTGTTTATTCTTCTCTCTTTCTTTTGGTAAGTCTGGTTAAAGGTCTATCAATTTAGTTTGTCTTTGCAAAGAACCAGCTCCTGGTTTTACTGATCTATTCTATTGGTTGTTTAATTTCTATTTCACTTATTCTGCTCTCACTTTTATTATTTTCTTCCTCATAGTGTTGTTGGATTTGGTTGTTTTCTTTTTTCTATCTCCTTTAGGTGTAAGTTTAGGTTTTTGATATTTTTGAGATGTGAGGTTTTTCTTGCTTTTTGAAGTAGGCCTATATTGCTATAAACTTCCCTCTTCAAACAGCCTTTCCTATATCCCAAAGGTTCAGGATGTGTGTTCATTTTCACTTGTCTCCATGTTTTATTTTGTTTTGTTTTGTTTTGTTTTGTTTTGTTTTAGATTTTATTTATTTATTTGACAGACAGAGATCACAAGTAGGCAGAGAGGCAGGCAGAGAGAGGAGGGAAGCAGGCTCCCTGCTGAGCAGAGAGCCCAACGCGGGGCTCGATCCCAGGACCCTGAGATCATGACCTGAGCCGAAGGCAGAGGCTGAACCCACTGAGCCACCCAGGTGCCCCTTGTTTTGTTTTTTTATGTCCCCTGACCTATTCATTGTTTAGTAGCATGCTATTTAACCTCCTTGTATTTGTTTTCTTTCCTGATTTTGCCCAGTGGTTGATTTCTAGTTTCACAGCATTGTGTAAGAAAAGATGCATGATATGACTTCAGTCATCTTGATTTTGTTGAGACTTGTTTCATGGCCTAACATGTGATCTATCTGGAGAACATTCCATATGCATTTGAAAAGAATGTCTATTCTACTGTTTCAGGATAGAATATTCTAAATATATCTGTTAGATCCATCTGGCCCAAATTGTCATTTAAGTCACAGTTTCCTCTTTGATCTCTTGGATGATTTATCCATTGATGTAATTGAGCTGTTATAATACCAGCTATTATTTTATCATTATAAATTACTTCCTTTATTTTTTCATTTATTCACAATTTGTTTTTTCAAAAAGGTAAAGCATTTGGCTGTATGACACAGATACACCTTTATTTAAACCACTAAAAGATGGTTTCTGTAATTTGCCACCAAATGTATTCCTTGCTGATTTATATAGTTTTCTTTCTTTTATTTTTTGCATTATATTTTTTAATTCAATTAATTATATAATGTATTATTCATTTCAGAGGTATAGGTCTGTGATTCATCAGTCTAATATAATACCCAGTGCCCTCCTTAATATCACATGCCCTCCTTAATGTCCATCACCCAGTTATCCCATCCCTACATGCCCCTACCCTCCAGCAACCCTGTTTGTTTCCTATGATTAAGAGTCTCTTATAATTCTTCTCCTTCCCTGGTTTCATTTTGTTTTATTTTTTCCTCTCATCCCCTATAATCCTGCTTTGTTTCTTAAATTCCACATACCAGTGAGATCATATGATAATTGTCTTTATCTGATTGACTTATTTCAGTTAGTATAATACCCCTTACTTTCATCCACATCATTGCAAATGACAAGATTTCATTTTTTTGATGGCTGCTTAATATTCCTGTGTGTGTGTGGTGTGCATATGCACACATGTGCACATGTGTATGTATACACCAGATCTTTATCCATTCATCTGTCGATAGACATCTGCTCTTTCTGTAGTTTGGCTATTATGGACATTGGTGCTATAAACATTGGGGTGCAGGTGTCCCTCCACATCACTACATTTGTATCTTTGGGGTAAATTCATAGCAGTGCAATTGCTGGGTCATGGGGAAGCTCTATATTCAGCTTTCTGAGGAATCTCCATACTGTTTTCCAGAGTGGCTGCACAAGCTTGCATCCCCACCAACAGTATAAGAGGGTTCTCCTTTCTCCACATCCTCACCAACATTTGTTGTTTCATGATTTGTTAATTTTAGCCATTCTGACTTGTGTGAGGTGGTATCTCATTGGGTTTTTGATTTGTATTTCACTGATATCAAGTGATGTGGAACATTTTTTCATGTATCTGTTGACCATTTGTAGGTCTTCTTTGGAGAAATGTCTGTTCATGTCTTCTGCCCATCCATTTTTTGACTGGATTATTTGGGTTTGGGTGTTGAGTTTCATAAGTTATTTATAGATCTTGGATACTTGCCCTTTATCTGATATGTCATTTGCAAATATCTGCTCTCATTATGTCAGTTGTCTTTTGGTTTTGCTGTGCAAAAGCTTTTCATTTTGATGAAGTCCCAATAGTTCATTTTTGCCTTTATTTTCCTTACCTTTGGAGACGTGTCTAGCAAGAAGTTGCTGCAGCTGAGGTCAAAGAGGTTGCTGCTTGTGTTTTCTTGCAGGATTTTGATGTATTCCTGTCTCATATTTAAGTCTTTCACCCATTTTGAGTCTATTTTTGTGTATAGTGAAAGGAAATGGACTAGTTTCATTCTTCTGCATGTTGCTGTCCACTTTTCTCAACACCATTTGTTAAAGAGACTGCCTTTTCCCCACTGAATATCCTTTCCTGATTTGTTGAAGATTAGGTGACCATAGAGCTGAGGGTTCATTTCTGGATTCTCTATTCTGTTCCATTGATCTATGTGTCTGTTTTTGTGCCAGTACCATACTGTCTTGATGATTACAACTTTGTAATAGAGCTTGAAGTTTGGAATTATGATGCCACAAGTTTTGGTTTTCTTTTTCAACATTCCTTTAGCTATTCAGTGTCTTTTCTAGTTCCATACAAATTTTAGCCTTAAAATTTAGGTTGCAGCTCTGTGAACAAAGTTGATGGTATTTTGGTAGGGATTGAATTGAATGTGTAGATTGTTTTAAGTAGCATAGACATTTTAACAATATTTGTTCTTCTAATCCATGAGCATGGAATGTTTTCTATTTCTTTGTGTCTTCCTTAATTTCTTTCATGAGTGTTCTATAGTTTTCTGAGAACAGATCTTTTGCCTCTTTGGTTAGATTTATTCCTAGGTATCTTATGGCTTTTTGTGCAACCATAAATGGGATTGATTCCTTGATTTCTCTTTCTTTTGCCTCATTGTAAGTATATAGAAATGCAACTGATTTCTGTGCATTGATGTTTATATCCTGCCAATTTGCTGAATTCCTGTGTGATTTCTAGCAATTTGGGGGTAGACTCTTGTGATTTCCACATAGACTATCATGTCATCCGCAAAGAGTAAGAGTTTTACTTCTTTGCCAATTCGGATGCCTTTATTTCTTTTTGTTGTCCAATTGCTGAGACTGACTTCTAGTACTATGTTGAACAGCAGTGGTGATAATGGACATGTCTGCCATGTTCCTGACCTTAGGGGAAAAACTCTCAGTTTTCCCCCCATTGAAAATGATATTTGCTGTGGGCTTTCCATAAATGGCTTTTATGATGACTCTATCCTTACATTGTGAAGAGTTTTAATCAAGAAAGGATGTTGTGCTTTGTCAAATGCTTTTTCTACAGCTATTGAAAAGATGGTATGGCTCTTGTCCTTTCTTTCAGTTATGTAGGATATCATATTGATTGATTTGCAGATGTTGAACCACCTTTTCAGCCCAGGAATAAATCCCACTTGGTCATGGTGAATAATCCTTTTAATGTACTGTTGGCTTTTATTGGCTAGTATTTTGATGAGAATTTTTCCATCCATGTTCATCAGGGATATTGGTCTGTAATTCTTCTTTTTGGTAGAGTCTTTGATTTGGGGATCAAGGTAACACTAACCTCATAGAAAGAGTTTGGAAGTTTTTCTTCCATTCCTATTTTTTGAAACAGCTTCAGAAGAATAGGTATTGATTTTTCTTTGAATATTTGCTACAATTCCCCTGGGAAGCCATCCAGCCCTGGGCTCTTGTTTGTTGGGAGATTATTGATTACTGCTTCAATTTCCTTGCTGGTTATGGGTCTGTTCAGCTTTCCTATTTCTTCCTGTTCCAGTCTTGGTAGTTTATAAGTTTCCGGGAATGCATCCATTTCTTCTAGATTGCTTAATTTGTTGGCATATAGTTGTTGGTAATCATTTTTAATAATTATTTCTATTTCCTTGGTGTTAGTCATGATCTCTCCCCTGTCATTCATGATTTTATTAATTTGGGTCTTTTCCCTCTTCTTTTGAATAAATCTGGCCAGTTGTTTATTGATCTTATTAATTCTATTAAAGAACCAGCTTCTAGGTTCATTGATCAGTTCTACTTTCCTTTTGTTTTCTAGTTCATTGACTTCTGCTCTGATCTTTATTATTTCTCTTCTCCTGCTGGTTTAGGCTTTGTTGTTCTTTCTCAGCATCCTTTAGGTATAAGGTTAGGTTATATATTTAAGACCTTTCTCGTTTCTTGAGAAAGTCTTGTATTGCTGTATACTTCCCTCTTAGGACCACTTATGCTGTATCCCAATGATTTTGAACAGTTGTGTTTTCATTTTCATTTGTTTCCATGAATTTTTTTTAATTCTTTAATTTCCTGGTTGACCCATTAATTCTTTAGTAGGATACTCTTTAGCCTCCATTTATTTCTTTCCAAATTTCCTTTTGGGACTGAGTTCCAGTTTCAAAGCATTGTGGTCTGAAAATATGCAGGGAATGATCCCAGTCTTTTGGTACTAATTGGGACTTAATTTGAGACCCAGTATGTTATCTATTCTGGAGAATGTTCCATGTGCACTTGAGAAGAATGTGTGTTCCATTGCTTTAAGATGGAGTGTTCTGGATAAGTGTGAAGTCCATCTGGTCCAGTGTGTCACTCAAAGCACTTATTTCTTTCTTGATCTTCTGCTTTGATGACCTGTCCATTTCAGCGAGGGAGGGTGTTAAATTCCCCTACTATTATTGTATTATTATCAATGTGTTTCTTTAATTTTGTTATTAATAGTTTTATATAATTGCCTGCTCCCATGTTAAGGGCATAAATATTTATAATTGTTATATCTTCTTATTGGATAGACACTTTAATTACAATATAGTGTCCTTCCTCATCTCTTATTCTAGTCTTTGGTTAAAATCTAATTTGTCTGATATAAGGATTGCCACCCCAGCTTTCTTTTGTTGTCCATTAGCATGATAAATGGTTTTTTATTTAAAAGGACATCTGGAGGTGTGTTTGGGTCTAAAATGAGCCTCTTTAAGACAGCATATCAGTGGGTCTTGCTTTTATCTAATCTGAAATCCTATGTCTTTTGATTGGGGGCATTTAGCCCATTTACATTCAGAGTAACTACTGAAAGATGAATTTAATGTCATTTATACAAAAAACAAAAGAGAAAAACAGCAACAAATAAAAAGGAGTATAAACAGGTGAACAGAACAGAGCAATACACTATCTACTGAGTGTATATTGGTCAGTTTGTTAGAAGAAACTATATCCCAAAATTTTAAGGAAATAAAAGTGTATATATACAAAAATAAAATTAAATACATTGAAAGGATAGGATGTAACTGTAAAGGTGAAAATTAAAAAAGACTTGAACAATGCAAAAAAAGGAAGAAGGGAAAAAAGAAAAAAGAGAATATGATTAGATAGGTGAAGAGAACAGAACCATTCACTAGATTTTGGGTGTATTTTGGTCTATTAGAAGAAACTGCATCCCAAAATTGTAAAGAAAGAAAAACTTACATATATACAAAAATAAGTTATACACAAACAATGAATCCTGGAACACTACATCAAAATCTAATGATGTACTGTATGGTGACTAACATAACATAATAAAAAATTATTAAAAATTATAAAATAATAAATAAATAAATACAATGAAGGGATAAAATGTAACTGTAGTTACAGTGGGTTAGTGGGTTAAGCCTCTGCCTTTGGCTCAGGTCATGATCTCAGGGTCCTGAGATCGAGCCCCGCATCAGCCTCTCTGCTCAGCAGGGAGCCTGCTTCCCCCTCTCTCTCTGCCTGCTGCTCTGCCTACTTGTGATCTCTCTCTCTCTCCCTGTCAAATAAATAAATAAAATCTTTTTTAAAAACTGTAACTGTAAAAATGAAAATTTAAAAAGTTTTTTAGAAAGAGTTGATAAAATAAATTGGTTAAAAAAAGAAAAAATTTTGGAGGAGATTATGCTGAGTGAAATACATCAAGCAGAGAAAGTCAATTATAAGGTTTCACTTTCTTGTGGAACATAAGGAATAGCATGGAGAACATTAGGAGAAGGAAGGTAAAAATGAAGGGAGGGATTAGATAGGGAGATGAACTATAAGAGACTGTGGACTCTAAGAAACAAACTGAGGGTTTTAGAGGGGAAGGGAGTGGGAGGATGGGCTGCCCTGGTGATGGGTATTAAAGAGGACACATTGCGTAGAGCACTATGTGTTATAAGTAAACAATGATTCTTGGAACACTACATCAAAAACTAATGACACACACACACCAAAAAAAACTAATGACATACTGTATGATGACATAACAATAAAAAATAATAATATAAAAAATAATAAATAAAGATTTTTGTTCTAAAAATACAAGTTCTAAAAAAAAGAGAATTAAAGTTGAAAGATTACAGAACCATGAATTCTATGTGCTGTATTCCCTTAGGGCTGGAATTTTGCAGTTCTTGATTGGTAAACTTGGTCTTATCCGGATGATCTTGCTGATCTTCTGGGGGAGGAGCCTGTTGCATTTATTCTCAAGTGTCTTTGCCCTAGGCAGAATTGTACTGCCCTTGCCAGGGAACCAGGCTATGTAATCTACTCTGGTTTGCTCTATGTGGTTTTATTCCCTGAAGGCTTTCCATACAGCTTTAGAGGATGAGAATGAAAATGGCAACCTCCCAATCTCCCACCCCTGAGCAGAAAGCTGGGGGCCCTACTCCTCAGTGAGCCCTCAGAAAATAGCAGTCAGTCACTCTTGTCTCTCTCACCCAGCCTGTAACTGAGCATTTCTGTCTCAGGCACATGACACGTTTCTGGTCTCCAAAGCCTACAGACTCCTGCAGTGTGCTCCCATGCTGCTCCTCCAGGGGGAGGAAGGGGGGGCCTCACTGGCTCTGCAGTTTGTTGGACCCTTCTCCGATAGCAGTCAACCGATTGTGCTATGGTTCCCAGTTTATGGCAACCCTGAGCTGAGAGCCTACTCCTGGGCTCGCTCTTCGCAGCCAGCTTCCCTGCTCTGATGCCTGGGAGCTCTGTCACACTCAAGCATTCCCAATCTTCCTATGACCCCAAGGTTCCTGAGACCACACTGTCCCAGCTAGAGTTTCGTGCCCCCCCCCCCCACTTAGCCTGAGTGATGTCCTTCACTAGAGCAGACTTCTAAAAGTTCTGATTTATGTTCCACTGCTGTATCACTTGCCAGTAGTTGGCTTATGGAGGCTCCTTCTCCCTGTAGCTTATCTTCCCATATATCACCTCAGGTTCACTTTTCCACACTTCCTATTTTGCAAAAAGTGGTTGCTTTTCTATTTGTAGAGTTTCAGCTATTCTTTTCTTACATCTCTCGTTGAGTTTGCAGGTGTTCAGAATGATTTGATAGCTATCTAGCTAAATCCCTGGGGCCAGATGAAATTAAAGTCTCCTACTTCTTTGCCATCTTGTAAATAAATCTTCCTTTACGTTTTTTAATAGCTACTTTATGTATTTGAGTGCTCCCATGTTCGGTGCATAAATATTTACAATTGTTATATCTTCCTGTTGGATTGTTCCTTTTATGATTATATAGTGTCTTTCTTTGACTCTTATTAGAGTCCTTGTTTATTTATTTTTATTTTTATTTTTTTAAAGATTTTACTTATTTATTTGATGGAGAGAGACCATGAGAGAGAGGGAACACAAGCAATCTCCCACCCCTGAACAGAAAGCTGGGGGCCCTACTCCTCAGTGAGCCCTCAGAGAATAGCAGTCAGTCACTCTTGTCTCTCTCACCCAGCTTGTAACTAAGCATTTCTGTCTCAAGCACATGACACATTTCTGGTCTCCAAAGCCTGCAGACTCCTGCAGTGTCCTCCCCCTCCCACAAGAAGTGGGAGAGGGAGAGGCAGGTTTCTCACTGAGCAGAGAGCCCAATGTGGGGCTCAATCCCAGGACCCCAGGATCATGACCCAAGCCAAAGGCAGAATCTTAATGACTAAGCCACCCAGGCACCCCAAGTCTTAGTTTTAAAGTCTACTTTATCCAATACAAGAATTGCTACCCTGGCTTTCTTTTCATTCCTATTGACATGATAAATGGTTTTCTATCCCTCAACTTTCAATCTGCATGTGTCTATAGGTTTTAAATGAGTCTCTTGTATGCAGCATATAGGTGGGTCTTGTTTTTATATCCACTCTGTCACCTTATGCCCTTTGAGTCCTTTACATTCAAAGTAATTATTGAAAGTTACACACATATTACCATTTTGTTACTCATTTTATGGTTGTTTTTGTACTTCTCCATTCCTTTCTTCTCTTGCTCTCTTCTTTTGTGGTTTGCTGGCTTGCTTTTATGATATACTTGGATCCCTTTTTCTTTATTTTTTGCATATCCACTATCAGTTTTTGATTTGTGGTTACCATTAGCTTTGCATATAACATTTTCTGCATATAGGAGTCTATATTAAGTTGATGGTCACTTAAGCTTGAACTCATTCTGAAAGAACTAAATTTTTACCCCTCTCCCACTCCACTTTACATCATTTCATTTTGTGAATCCCTTAGCTGATTTTTATAGATATACTTAAGTTTACTGTGTCTGTGCTTTCTAGTTTTCTTAGTCCTGCTTACGGTTTTTCCTTTCCACTCAAAGAGTCTTCTTTAACATTTCTTTTAAGTCTGGTTCAGTGGTGATGAATTCTTTTAAATTTTCTTTGTCTGGGAAATGATCTTTCCTTCTTTTCTGAACAATAGCCTTGCTAGATAGAGTATTCTTGGCTGCAGGGTTTTTTATTTCACCACTTTGAATATATTATGGAAATCCCTTCTGGTCTGCAAAGTTTCTGCTGAAAATCAACTGATAGACTTATGGACTTTTTTCTTGTATGTAACTGTTTTCTCTTGCTGCTTTTAACATTCTCTTTATCACTACTTCTTGCCATCTTAATTACTATGTGTCTTGGTGTGAACCTCCTTGGGTTAATTTTGTGGGGTCTCTCTGTGTCTCCTGGATCTGGATTTTTGTTTCTTTCTCCATATTAAGGAATATTTTCAGCTGTTATATCTTTAAATAAATTTTCTGCCCTCTTTTCTGTCTCTTCTCCTTCTGGGATCCATATAATATGAACAGTGTTATGCTTGATGGTGTCACTGCATTCCCTTAATCTATTCTCATTCTTTATTACTCTTTTTTCTTCCACCTGTTCAGCTTGACTGTTTTCCATTACTCTATCCTCCAGGTCACTGATCTGTTCCTTCCTCTAGTCTACTATTTATTCCCTCTAATGTATTTTTAATATCAGTTACTGAGTTTTTCATCTCCAATTGGTTCTTTTTTATGTTTTCTATCTCTTTGTTGTGGATCTCTCTGAGGTCCTCCACTCTTTTCCCAAGTCAAGTGACTATCTTTATGACCATCACTTTAAATTTTCTATCAGGTATATTGTTAGCTCTGTTTTGTTTCGCTCTCTTGCTGTGATTTT
This sequence comes from Meles meles, assembly GCF_922984935.1. Lineage (NCBI taxonomy): Eukaryota > Metazoa > Chordata > Mammalia > Carnivora > Mustelidae > Meles > Meles meles. The sequence continues at coordinate 44,130,554 of NC_060087.1, read as the reverse complement.
GACCTGTTCTTTCATTTGTGACATATTCCTCTGTCTCACAATTTTTTCTAAATCTCTGTATCTGTTTCTATGTGCTAGGAAAGTCAGCTATGCTGCCTGCTCTTGAAAGCAGTGGCGTTATGAAAAAGAGTTCCCATAGTGCCCTGTAGTGCAATGTCCCCTGTTCCTCAGAACGTGGTACTTCAAGGGTGTCTCCTATATGTGTTGCATGTGCCCTGCTATTGTGGCTGAGCTGCATTTGCCTTCAGTCCACTCATCTGCAATGGCCTTCTTTGACTGTTGTGTGCAGTGTTTTATGTCTGTTTTGTTAATGGGCAAGTTTGGGGCCACACTGGGCTTGAGCTGGGTTAGACTAGGCACTTGTCAAAGCTGCAGACACCAAACTGCAAGATGCTATCCCCGTGTTGCCCCCTGAAAGGCTTTTGTTAGTAGGCAGGGCATTCTCCCTGTGTTGCCCCCTGAGAAGCTTTCATTGGTGGTTGGGCCCTGCTATCAAACCAGGTGTCTCCCCCCAGCCCATTGCTGCGGTTGTAGTTGAACTGTGTTGTGGTTTTCTTCCCCTCTCTCCAGGGCAGGAGTCACTTTGGAGTGACATGTTGGATGGGGTGGGTTTTCAGCTAGGGGTATGTTGAATGGAGTGGGTCTTCGGGAATATGCAGGGAGCAGGGTACCTGGTGTTAGCAAGGTGTGTGCTAATCTCTAGGGGAGGGGACCTGTAGCTGCTTTGGAGAATTATTGAGGATGGGTTGTAGGGGGCATGTCCACAGAAGTGCATGGGGGTGAGGTGTGCTGTTAGCAAGCTAGGTGGAAATTATTCCTATTTGTTCCCACAGGTGTCTGTGTATCTAGGCTGGGAGCAGCAGGTAGGAAATGGGACCTTCCAGCTCTTTTGTTCTTGGAGAAGTCTCCTAAGGATCCCTGCCCTCCCAGCCCACATTCTGAGATTAGTAAATTAATCTCCTTCCTGTATGTACCAATTGTTTTTCAAATTGCTACTTTGATGCTGTATTTCAGTGGGGTTGTTTGTTTTGCTGTGTCTGTAAGGGTAGAGACTCAGTTTTCTACTGCCTTCTAGCTCTTCCAGAGCTGAGCCCACTGATTTTAAAGTTCTTGGTGTTGAGACTCACTGATTGTAGGAACTTGCAAAGTTAAATCCTTCTGTTTTTCAAAGCCAAATGTTATGGGGATTTGTCTTCCCAGTGTGGGTCCCCCATGCCTGAGGTGACTGGTGTGGTATCTTCTTCTCTCCATTCTCTGTGTCTGTGGTGTTCCTCCCTCCTGCATAGAGTCTTGTAGGTCAGTTTGGTTCCCAATCATGTCCCTGCCCTTCCGACCACTGTCAGTATGGCCTCTTCTCTATGATTAGCTGTGAATAGTGTGTTTTGCCAGTCTTTGGGTCATCTTCAGTGTTATTTACACCAGTGTGACTGTTATCTAGGTGTGTCCATGGGATGAGGTAAGCTTAGGTAAGCTTAGGATCCTTCTGTTCTGCCATCTTCCTGGAAGTCCCAGAACCCTCTTTTTAATAAAAGCAAGTGTACCTTTCACTGAGAATCCCTATCACTGGGAATTGTAAAAGAAAAGGAAGGCTGATAAACCTCCATTGTAGGAAAAGTCCAACTTCATCACATTTCCATCTTTCACCAAATGAAGAGTGGCATTATGCATCCTAACACATGTACCATGTATCTCAGCATGTACCAAGCATCTGTCCACACCTAGACACAAGTGTACACCAAGCATGTATGCACATGGTTGTATACCAGAACATGCATGACAATATGTACAAATACATGCTAGAAATATGCCCACATTAATTTCTACAACAACAATAGCAACAACAATAACTAACACTTGTATAGCACCCTGTGCCAGGAAATGTTTAAGGATTTTTAATGCATTAATTTATTTAATCTTCACAATTGCCCTAGAATATAAAAGCACATAGAGGTAATGTAAATTGTCTCAGGCCACAAACTATTCAGTGATGGAGCAGAAAATCAAGCCATAATCACTCAGTGCATTCCCCAAATATACACATATACAAAGGCAGACACTAGGCACCCATGCAGAAGCACATCCACATCCTTAGGAGCATGCCCATGAAAACACCAATCCAGAAATGTTTAAGTTTCCTCAAGTTTGTCATGTTACATATCATTTTACAAGTCAGTCTGACACAAGAAAAATTTGACAACATACATTGATGCCTGCAGCTGCTCAGAAACAAATGATAGCTGTTTGATACCCTAACACCCTTTGGTTATCTCATCACATCTACCAAGTACTTCTTTCCCCAAACTTTTATTTCCTCAGCTTTTTTTGCTCAGGGTTCCTAGCCAACTATCACCCCTCCTTACCTCTTCCATACCTCCCAGCTCCTCACTTTGCCCTTTCAAGTACTGGTCCCTCATAACAATGCCCTGTCCCCTTCGTCCTTATACAGAGTGACATAATGTATGACAAGCTCAGTGTCCTGATTGATATCCTGGCTGAGGAGGCAGCAGCTGAGAAAAGTACTACAGTATATGCAGATGATGCCAAGGCAGATGGAAAACCCTTCGTTCCTCAAATAGACCACATAGCCAAGTGCAAGTTGGAGCTGGCCACAAAGGCCCAGAATCTCCAGAAATCCTTGAAGCTCATCATATTTCAAGTTGAACAAGGTAAGTGTCCCAGAGTTGTGGGGATTGAAGTAAGGTAAGTGAAGTTTCCAGTGAATGAATTTCCCACAGTGCTTCTTTGAAATACAGATCAGAAAATGCTATAAAACCAAGTATGCTCTACTTCAACTGTTGGAATTGAGTAGAAGTCTATGTAACAAGGAAGTCCCTTTGGCTGGCCTCTGACTTTTAGCCATGGTACCTTCTCCTGCCTTGGTACCTTTAATATAATCTCAGCCTAGTTTCCCAGAAAGAAGGGAAATCTCCATTCTGCACTGTGAATGTAGTAAACAACCCATTTGCTTCTATTTCTATAGTTAGTTCCCAAGTAGTGGAGATGTAGCTATAATCTTATCACAACTAACCCTCAGCCTGCTCCATCAACACGTAAGTCAGATTTATATGTGCAGATTGTGCCCATGGGACAGAAAAAGGCACCCCTAGTAGGATAGGGATTGAACCTATGAGCTTTGGCACAGGCTGAGCACCTACTTTCCTTTCTCCCTCCCTCCCACCTTTCCTTCCTTCCTACCTTCCCTTTTCCCTTCTTCCCTCTCTCCCTTATTTCCCTCCTACCTTGCTTTCTTCCTCCCTCCTTCCTTCCTTTTTTCCCTCCACTTTTACTCCATAGTTCTGGATGAGCAAAGCCGACAGACAATATCGGTTAAGAACTTCACTTCAACTTTCTTCCTGGAAGATGACTCAGAAGATATTCGCCAGATGAGCCCAAGACACCGTAAGGATCTTTCTTTCTCTTTCTTATTCTAGTCTTCATCACTGTCTTCTAGTTCCCAGAGAATAAGGATGTGTTCTCATGCATCTTTCTTTAGCCATAATCCTACTCTGCAGTAGATAACCCCCCTCTTTCCCAGAAAGCTCACAGTATATGATCCCATGTCAACATCCAGAAATAATGACCTCATTAGGTACTTTGAAAAGGATGGCCTGATGAAACCCAGGATTTGAACCTGTTTTCACTGCCAACAAGCAAGCAGCTCAGTCTTAATACTCTCTCAGAGGAAGTCCCTGTCCATCTAAGATGATCCCTCTTTGGATTGAGAACCTTGATTATAATCTAAGAAAAAATTGAGCTTGACCTTGGTCCCACATAGAAAATAGGGTGAAATGCAAGTGAGGGGAAGGGCTTTCTTATTTGTATCTAACAGCAAGGTGATGTCTTTCGTGTCTAGGTTCTCGTCTTGGCACTTTGTCTTCTATATCTTCTCTCAAAAGTGAAGACCTAGATAACCTCAATTTAGAGCACTTACATTTTACACCGGAAACTATGTAAGTATTTAACCCTACCACCATTTTATAACTTCCTTCTTTCTCTGGTTAAAAGAATAGTCTAAATATATCTAGAGTTAAATCCGGACTCCACTTCCTAGTTGTGTGAGCTTACAAAAGTAATTCAACATTAGTTTTCTCATTATAAATTGAAGATAATTTGTAGAATTATCCACATCGTGTTTCTTGTGTTTTACTTGCATTGAACAGTGCTCAGCACCCATAGTTAAGTGCTATATGTGTTAACAGTAATTACTGTTATTCTTATTATAAATACTTAATAAATGTTAGCTATTGTTATTTCAAAGGATCTGTTTTTCCACTGTTGCTTTTAACAGTAAATAGTTGGAGGCGCTAAAAAATAAATGAGCACTAATGGGACTAGATAGAAAATCTAAGGGCATCTTTTTCATTAGCCCTACCTGTTTAAAATATTCCCAGCAGCCAGGTTCCACCACATTCTCCTTTTGAGTTTCATTAAGATAAGTTTGGACATCAACTAGAGAAACCCTAAGCTCCAGACTGCAGTTGAGGGAGGCAATCTCATGTGTGAGAGATGTGGGGTCAATTTTATAATGAATAAAAAATTATCTATGACTGAGTAACTGAACTGTACTCATTTTCAGTTTCTCAAAGGAAGGACACAGCTGGCAATTATTTCAGTTAACTGCAGCTTCTCATTTATTTGTATCTCCAACCCTACACCCCTTTACTTCAACACTGGCTTCATGTCTGAAGTCTCATGGACCTACCTACCTTATGAGTTTTAATCAGTTGTATACTGCCAAATGTTTTTGGTTTTTGGTTTTGGGGTTTTTTTTGTTGTTGTTGTTTTGGTTTGGATTTTTTTTTGTTGTTTTTTTTTTTTGTTTGTTTGTTTGTTTGTTTGTTTTTCGCCAAGTGTTTAACAACCAGCTCTCCAGGGGAAAAAAGTCCCAAGTTATTCCTGGTACAAACCCTCCCACCATGACCTATTTCAAGCTACTGATATAATTCCATTGAAGGCAGAATTGGGATAATAGGCATAATCAGCTTATATGAGCTGGTCTTAACTAGCTCCAACACACTACTGGTTTTGATGCTGACACTCAGGATGGGTGCAGAAGAATAAAAAAAAAACTGCGTGGCTTTTTTGGCTGTGTGTATTTCTACCCTCTTTTATCAGTCTTCTCCCTCAAATGTATAGTCACTTTGCCCTTTGATGTAAAAGTGCTACAAAGGAGTTCAGACATCTCTGAAAACAGTAGTGTAGAGTTCACTTTCATCATACGTTTTTATCTGAGATACTTGAAAGTTCTTTATGTGAATAAGTCAATTACTATTTCCCTCTATTATATGTGAAGAACATATTGACCATTCATATATAATGGCCTCCAAAGATGATTTTTTTATTATGAATTCTAATCCCACTGAATCCTCCCACCTGGCTGGGTGCACTTTCTTAAAGCAAACAAGCTAGTTGTTAACACAACAGGATCTATATGTGTCTGTCACAAATATAAAGTCTTGTGCCCAATGTAGGGGAGGCTCTCCCTTAGTGATTTTCAATCATGCAGATAAAGCCTCCAGCTTAATGATAATGGCACTTCTTTCTTGCACCAATGTCTGTCCTCTTCTTTCCTTTGGCTAATTTCAGACGTTTCAAAGAAAGATGTGTCATGAACAACTATTTTGGAATTGGACTGGATGCTAAAATTTCTCTGGAATTCAACACCAGAAGAGATGAACACCCAGGACAATACAAGTAAGGAAAAGAAACTTCCCTCCCTACATGCAAACACACAATTACAATATGCACATATATTCCTACATCCCCTAACTTTCAGATAACCAAGAGAAAGAAAGAGGTTCTTTAGAGGTAAAACTCACTGGTCCCAACGTTAGCCTAGTGGGGTGGCTTGCACTAAATGTTGACCTGATTTGTGATGACTCTGCACTTGCATCCTGAACTCGGGGCTACCTACATTGTTTAGACCAATAGACTGCTGTGTTACACAGCTCCTGGTGTTACTGTTATTGAAAACGGATTACACTGACATGATTCAGCAAATTTTCTACCTTTGGTCTGTCTGTGAGAGTTTGACCAGGTCCTAGTAGGGGCTTAAGTCTGTTTTTGCTTGGCAAGGCTACAAATCACCAAAGCTTGCCCTGCTGGGTCGAGGTGTTCCTAACCTGGTTCCCCTGGATCCATTGATTTTACCCAATCTGGTGTTACGGTACTTGGCACCCTTTAGTACTTTTGTACTAAGGTGGGCTCAGAGTCCTTGTAAATTGAAACTACAAGAAAAAAAGCATGCATCCCACAACCACCCCTGCCACCAGCCACCAGAACCTCTTTCTCAGAGCAGACCTGGGCTGAGGATCAAGTACATTATCAGATATGTGCTTTGCAAATATTATTTTCCAGTTGCTTGTCTTTTTTATGATTCATTTTATGTAAACATTTTTTAAATAGGTATGCATAGATGTATATAGAAGAAGGTTTATAATTATAAAACAATGTTACCAGTAATTGTTTCATAAGGATTCAATTGCAGGGTGATTTTCCTTTCTACTTTATATATTTATTTTTTTAATTATTGAAGTATAATTGACATATAATCTTATATTAGTTTCAAGTGTACAACGTATTGATTCAACAATTCCATACATTGCTCAGTGCTCACCAGGATAAGTGTAGTTACTATCTGTCACTGTATAATATTATTAAGATATTATTGACTCCATTCCCTATGCTGCATATTTCATCTCTGTGACTTATTTGTATTATAACTGGACATTTGTACCTGTTAATCCTCTTTATCTATCTTGCTCATCTCCCCACCCATGTCCCCTCTAGCAACCACCAGCTTGTGCTCTGTATTTATGAATCTTTTTCTGTTTTGTTTTGTTTTTAGATTCCACATATAAGTGAAATTATACAGTATTTGTCTTTCTCTGTCTGACTTATTTCACTTAGCATAATACTCTCTGGGTTCATCCATACTGTTACAAATGACAAGATTTCATTCAGTTGCTTGTCTTTTTTTGTTGTTGTCTGTCTTCATTTTCTTGAAATAAAAAAAGTTTTGAATTTTGATGAGCTCCAAATGATAAATTGTTTTCTTTTATGGACCATGCTTTAGATGGCATATCTAAACAGTTTCACCTAATCTAAGGTCTCAAAAATTTGTTCCTAAGTTTTCTTCAAAAATTTGTGTTGTTTTGCTCTTATATTTAAGTCTATGATCTACTTTGAGTTAGTGTTTATGCACGGTGTGATGCAAGGTTCTAAGTTCGTCTTTTTGCATATGAAGATCCACTTAGCACAGCACCATTTTTGAAGACCTTTTCCCCAAGGAATTGTGTTGGCATCTTTGTGAAAAATCAATTGATGAGAAACGTAAGGGTTTTTTCTAGACTCTCACTTCTGTTTCATTTTTCTATATGTCTACCTTTATACACTGTCTTAATAACTGTAGGTTTATAGTAAGTTTTGAAATTGGAAGATGAAAGTCCTCCAACTTAGTTCTTTTTCAGAATTGTTTGGTTGCTCTATGTATTTTGAATTTCCATTTAACTAAACTCCTATTTTTATAGATGAGGAAACTAAAGTGCACAGAGAACTTATGGTTTAAAACAAGAGTCCAAATAACTTTTTTAAGATTTTATTTATTTATTTATTTGACACAGAGAGCGTGAGCAAGAGAAACAGAGACAGAGAGCAAGCACAAGCAAGGGGAAAGGCAGGCAGGGGAAAAGCAGGCTCCCAGTTGAGCAAGGAGCCGGAAGCAGGACTCGATCCCAGGACCCTGGCATCATGACCAACTGAGCCCCCTGGCACCCCAAGAGTCCAAATAATTTTGTGCTAGCCTTCTTACATTTCAAAACTCATGCCTTGTAGTAACTCATTGTGGCTCTACTTTAAAAGCTCATAGTATTCATCTTATTTTATTTTTCATTCCCTTCCCCTGTGTTCATCTCTATTGTTTCTTAAATTCCATATATGAGTGAAATTATATTGTATTTATCTTTCTCTGACGACTTATTTTACTTAGCATAATACCCTCTAGTTCCATCCATGTCATTGCAATGGCAAGATTTCATTCTTTTTGATAGCTCAATAATATTCCATTATACAAATATATACACCCCACATCTTCTTTATCCATTCTTCTGTTGATGGGCATCTGAGATCTTTCCATATTTTGGCTATTGTGGACATTGCTGCTATAAACATTGGTGTGCATGTGCCCCTTCATATCACTTTGTTTGTATCCTTTGGATAAATACCTAGTAGTCTAATTGCTAGGTCCTAAGGTAGCTCTATTTTTAAACAGAGAGGGAGACAAACCATAAAAGAGTCTTAACTATAGGGAACAAACTGAAGGTTGCTGGAGGGGAGGCAGGTAGAGGGATAGGGTAACGTGATGGGCATTAAGGAGAGCATTTGAAGTAATAAGCACTGAGTGTTGTATGCAACTGATGAATCACTGAATACTACCCCTAAAACTAATAATATAGCAAATGTTAATTAAATTGTGTTTAAATTTTAAAAATTAAAGAAATAAAAAAGAAAGAGAGTGAGCGAGTGAAGAATTTGGGGAAGTAAACTGAGTTCAAAGGTCATTCTTCTAAATAGCCTTGATGACTACCAAAAGGAAGCTTGTGCAATGGAAGAATATATCTCATTATACAGTACATGAAATAATAGTAACTATAAAACATAACACTTCTATTACTATATTTAGGCATCCACATCATAATCAGGCATAAAAGCTTAAGGCCTGGAAGGCTATACAAGAATAACAAAGAATGATTATGTACTATATTTATTAAAATATACATACATCTTATTTAATATCAGTAAAAGGATTAAAATAGTAAAAAAAAAAACCTCATAGTAAACTCTATCCAAACTCTATATGATTGTAAGCCCCTTCCTGTTTTTATCAGAGATCTTAAGTCAGTAGAACCCTGACCTTCGCACCTCCACCCTAAGTCTCCTGAAATCCTTTGCCTGTCCCATATTCCCTCTACTGGCTCCTCTACAATCTGCCTTGTATACTTAGCTCTATTCTATGGCACTGGTTTAATATACAGGTCTTGAAAAATCCTTTCATTTTGCCAGAAAAGTTACGTTTCAAATATATTGCAGTATAAGAGTTGTATGCTTCAAATGAAATTGATCCCAAGCAACTGAAATTTTATGCTCCTGGAATGACACTTGCCAGACTAGCTGGTGTGTATAAACCAGTTATGCTCATAGTTTAAGAATATTGCTTTCTGAATATAGCCTGTGTCTTCCAAGTCTGAGCTGATATCAACATCAAGGAAAAGCAGCAAACTGAGATGATCCTGAGGCTTCCAGAGGGTCAGGAACCCATTTCAATAGGTATTTGCATAAGGATTCAAGTTACATTACCCTAGCATCCCCTCTTGTGTCCACTTACCATTTGACATGACTCCTCTCTATAAGAAGGCACTTGAAGATGGTACTGGCACAAATATAGACACATAGATCAATGGAACATAATAGAGAGTCCAGAAATAAACCTATGATTATATAGTCAATTAATCTACAACAAAGGAGGCATAAATATGCAATAGGAAATGTCCAGTTGGCAAAAATGGACAGCTACATGCAAAAGAATGAAACTGGACCACTTTCTTACACCATACATAAAAATAAACTCAAAATGGATTAAGGACCTAAGTATGAGACCTGAAACCATAAATATTCTAGAAGAGAGCACAAGCAGTAATCTCTCTGACATAGGCTGTAACAACATTTTTCTAGGTATGTCTCCTCTGGCAAGGAAAAAAAAAAGGAAAAATAAACTATTGGGACTACATCAAAATAAAAATCTTTTGCACAACAAAGGAAACAATTAGCAAAACAAAAAGATAATCTACTCAATGGAAGAAGATATTTGCAAATGATATATCCAATAAGGGTTAGTATCTAAAATATAAAGAATTTATGCAGTTCATCACCAGAAAAACAAATAATCCAGTTAAAATGGGCAGAAGATGTGAATAGACATTTCTCCAAAGAACACATACAGATGGCCAACAGATACATGAAAAGATGCTTGGTATCACTAATCATCAGGGAAATGCAAATAAAAACATCAATGAGATAATGTCTCACACTTATCAGAATGGCTACAATCAAAAGCACAAGAAACAAATGTTGGCAAGGATGTGGAGAAAGGAGCCCTCTTTCACTGTTGGGAAGGCAAGCTGGTGCAACCACTCTGGAAAACAATATGGAGTTTCCTCAAAAAATTAAACATAGAATTATCATATAATCTAGTAATTCCACTCTGGCTATTTACCCAAAGAAAATGAAACCACTAAATCAAAAAGATATATGTATCCTTCTGTTTTTTGCGACATTATTTACAATAGCCAACCCAAGTGTCCATCCTTAGATGAATGGATAAAGATATCCATTCCATAGATATACAATGGAATATTACTCAGCCATAAAAAATAATGAAATCTTGCCGTTTGCAACAACATGGTTGAATCTAAAGTGTATAACAGTAAATGAAATAACTGAGAGAAAGACAAATACCTTATGATTTCATTTATATGTGGAATTCAAGAAACAAAACAAATGAACAAAGATAAAATAGACAAACCAAAAAATAATCTCTTAAGTATAGAGAATAAATTGATGGTTACCAGAGGGGATGAGTATAATAGGTGATAGGATTAAAGAGTGCACTTGGCATGATGAGCACTGAGTAATGTGTAGAATTATTAAATCACTATATTGTACACCTGAAACTAATAAAACACTGTATGTTAATTATACTGAACTTTTTTAAAAAAAACTTTTTTTTTAAAGGAAGGCACTTGAGAAAAAAGATTGTGTTTCCTCTTGCTTTTCTTCATTTATATTATTCACCTTCTGACTACCTTTCTCCACCCTTACCTCCCTGTAGTAGCCGCTTTAAGAACAAGATGTGGTATGGCCTTCTGGGAAGCAAGGAACTTTTCCATCGCTCTTACAGGAAACTGGAAGAACGAGTACACCTGGAGGTGAGTGGAAAAGAGGGCACTACTTCCTAGACATATAGAAAGGAAATCTCATTACTTTGGGAATCAACTTTTCCCTTTATCTTTGGTTCTCCCCAAGCTTTAACTCTGATATTCCCTCGCAGCTCATGGGAGGAAGGCATAAGGACAGATTTCCATTTTATGGATAAGAAAATGATAACATGAAGATAAGACAGAGCCCTTCCCCCATCTCTGTAAATGTCCCCCTGCATTGGTATCTGAACGGCCAACCAATGAGAACTACTCTTTTCTTTCAGTGTGATGGAGAAGCCATCTCCTTGCCAAACCTGCAGGGCATTGTAGTGCTCAACATTACCAGCTATGCTGGAGGTGTCAACTTTTGGGGAAGCAGCACAGCAACTGCAGTGAGTATGGAACAAGGAACAGGGAAGGAAAAAGGCTTGACCCCTCTAAGGTCTCTCAGAAAGGGTGGCTGGAATGACTGGTAAAGAAAGTAGACTCTGGGGGAATAGGAGATAGACTGGGGATGTTTATTAGCTCAGTTATGTGATCAGGGTTTTTTTTTAAGGCAATTACAATCCCAGAACACAAGAATCAACAACCAAAGACTTCAGGATCAGATCAATCCTTAGGTGTTGCCTAGGCTTTGAATTTTCTATTCCTCAAGACTGAAAGATCCTTAAAAGTTTTCTCTTTTCTCCAAGGAGTTCTGTCAATAAAATTACCTGGGAAATTGGCCATGACTCCTTTCTTCTGAGCTCACCCAAGAAGATTATGAGGACAGTGGGACTGGCCTTGGGGATTTATGATGCTAGATTGGACAGGGAGGAACAAGCTAAGAGTTGTAATCTCAAAAGGGGTTAAGAATTGTGATCTTGGTGCCCTTTTCCCAGATTGGCTTCCTGAACTCATCTTTCCCCTTTTAATATGTAGTTTTTCCATTCTTCATGAGCTAGAAAAATTCTAACCAGGAGCCTTCCCAGCATGTGTGCTTGTGATAGTCAGGGTGTGGTTTCTCAAAGGTGGGATATGTGACACAGTTTTTCCTCCTCAGGACTATGAGGCTCCTGCAATAGATGACAGGAAGCTAGAGGTAGTGGCTATCTTTGGTTCTGTACAAATGGCAATGTCCCGTATCATTAACCTGCATCATCATCGCATCGCCCAGGTAGGCAAGGGTTGGGTGGGCACCAGAAAAGTTTGGGCTTTGAGCTACAACTTAGAATGTGGAGTAGTCCCACAAAATAACTGGGTCTAAGAGTGCCAGGGTGGAGAGAGGTTATATGGTGGGTGGTAAGCGTGCTGGCTAAGGTTGGAGACAGAGGTCATAGGGTCCAAAAGGAGCAAAAAGCCCGTAGGAAACAGGTGTTTTTCCCTGATATAATCTGATTCACATCCATGCCAGTCCTGCTTCAGGTACACATTAAGGCCATTACTGTGAGATTATCATATTGATCTGTAGTAGTGGCCTCATTTTCCTCCCCCATGCTCCCTCTTCTCTGGCAGTGCCAGGAGGTGATGATAACCATTGATGGTGAAGAAGGTATCCCAGTGCAGGTGGATGGAGAGGCCTGGATTCAGAGGCCAGGCCTTATCAAGATTAGATACAAGAATGCTGCCCAAATGTTGACAAGAGATCGGGTAAGAAAGTCTCACCTTTCTCCTTTATTGTCTCCTCTATAGCTGTCACTTCCCACACTAGACCCACTGAATCAGAATGGGGATGGGTAGTTCTTGGGAATTGCATTTGTCAATAAGTTCTCTGAGACATTCTGTTATATACAGACATTTGCAAACCACTATCCAAGACAGTGAGACGAGAAGTTCTCTCCTTTGGTTTTGGACAAAGTTGTTCCTCTCCCACCACTGCACAGAGAACTAAATGCCTCAAATAGCTATGGAGATATCTCCTTCAACAAGAGATTCTTCATTGAATTGGTCTTTAAGTTCCTCTAAGATTGAAAATGCTGCATTTGCAAGTGCCACCTACTGCCAAACCATCTAAAGCTAGAAAGAAGCCATTATTGATCAGATGTTCAGTACCTGGAGGCTTTCTTCCACTCGGACCCGTGAACCATCCATAGAAATAACAATAGAGAAGGGAGGGGAAGTCTGGTTTACAAACGGCCTACTTTGTGCTGGACACATGTATTGTCTCAAGTAGGTCCTCCCACCAATCCTGTGAGGTAGATACACTTGTGCCTGTTTTACAGGTGAGGAAAATGAAAACCAGAGAGGTTAAATAATGTGTGCTAAAAATCACACAACCAGTAAATGACAAAAGCACAATTCAAAATTAAACTATGTATGTCTGGCTCTAGAGTCCATCACAACAGGGGCACCTGGGTGGCTCAGTTTGTTGAGCATCTGCCTTTGACTTAGGTTGTGATCCTGGGGTCCTGGGATCAAGCCCCACGTCAGGCTCCCCACTCAGCAGGACATCTGCTTCTACCTTTCCTATCTCTCCCTCTGCCCCCCCTTTTCCTGCTCGCTTATATCTCTCTCAAATAAATAAATAAATAAAATCTTTTTTTAAAATCCATCATGACATAGGGCCTAGATTTGGCAAAGAAAGGAGCATGAAAGGTGCACCATTATCTTATGATTATGATACTCTCATATAGGAGTTTCTAGAAGGTTAACATCTATCTGACTGAAGCATGTGATCCCAAGACACATCACAGTAACAGTAAAAATTAACAGTGCCTAGTAAGAAAGGGACAGTGAACAAAATGAAGGATAGATGTGGAGGTGTGTAGATGAGTGTGTAGGAGAATGAGTGGGGTCCCTTTCTCCTTTACCCATTATCCCCTCAAATATTAGACTCTCAGATTTGTCAAGTACCCTCTAAGCTATAGTGATCATCAGGATCTGCCACTATCTTCATTTTCAGGACTTTGAGAACTCAATGAAAATGTGGGAGTGCAAGCATGGTGAAATTCAAGCTGCCTCTCAACCTCATCTGGACTCCCAGGGATCTCAGGATAGCCTCTCTGATGAGGAATATGCCCAAATGCAGCACTTAGCTCGACTTGCAGAAAACCTCATCAGCAGGTAAGTGGACTGGCCCAGATACAGGGTGGGAATCCCAAGAACAGTTAAGGAGAAGAAGCTAACCTGTGTCTGTTGGCTCCTAGGGAGTCTGGCCTCAGAAAGTAGTCTTTCCCAGAGCTCTGAAGATTGGGAGGGACCCTGACAATCCAGGGAGGAATAGTCTTTGTGCTCAGCAATAAGCCATTTTGAACCTCTTCCTTTAGCCGCAGAGGTGAATTTGATCTCCTGATGCCCCAGACCCAGAGGACTAAGAATATTTATCCTTGCCCTTAAATATCAAGAGGGCTTCAGAGTTCTTGGAGTCAGCTTCCCTTCTCTAGCCTGGCCTGCCACTCTCCCAAAGTACCTGGTATCTAATTCAGGTGGCATAAGGATGGACAAAGACAAATACCTAGAAAAGTTCAGAAATATTTTCTGGCATAATTAACTACCCAACCCAGGTACCCAGGGCTCTCGTTTCTACCTTCATCTCAACCATCACCAGCACCACAAGCCAGGAGATTTTTTAAAATTTCCAGACCCATTTATCTGTTCTTGCTTTATTACAGACTTACTGACCTGAGTAAGGTCCACCAGCATGTGTCTGTTCTCATGGATTCTGTGAATGCCAGTGCTAACATCCTGAATGATATATTTTACAGCCAAGATAGTGGCAATGAGGCAGGTGCAGCTTCCTGCATTCCCAATGAGGTAAGCAAGGAAGGGGAAGATGAAGAAAAAGAGTCAAACCAAGTAGGAAGGGGGATGAGTGAAGAAAAGTGAGCCAGAGGCTGGGTGGAGAAACTGGGCAAATGATATGGCAAGAAACTGATCGATAGAATAGACAGAGAGTAGAGGTATTCCTTAACTCGTTACAGATGAAAGTGGCTACTGGGGAAATTCCATAGCAGATTTCATCAGCCTGAGAGCTAGCCCTTTTCCTGAGAGCTATCAACAATACTGGCCTCGTGGGAGAAATAGCCAATGGATAGAGAGAAACTTGGCATTGGCACTTCCTCATCCCAAGTGGATCCCTGTATAAACTCTTATGGTGATACCTGCCATGGAAACCTGAGCTCCAGGCTGCCTTGGTTTCCCTTCTGAGGGAAATTTCCAGATTGGGATATTTGATGTTAAATGTGCTGACCCATGATTTTACCCACTGCCAGAAAATTTAAGTGATTCTTTTAAAAAGTAACTTTAGTGGTAGGGAAACAATACAAAAGAGCCACATATAGGATCAAGGCCGCCTACAACATGGGTTGCCTATTTATTTTCAACCAGATTTAGTTGTTGGAGGCCTGGAGCTCAAAGCCCAGAGTTTTGAAAAGGGTGGTTGGGCCTAATCCCACCTTCCATGGGAAAGGAGGTTTTAGTGTAGCAGCAACAAGTAGACTCAGATTTACTCTCTGGTTTACATATTTCTTATTTTACTACATCCACCACAGTCAATCAATGGTGCCAAATGCCAAGATGTGCTTCACCACTTTGTAGGACACACAAATACAGTTGTACAAGTAGTTGACAGCTCTGGTTATGTCAGTTATGATTGGCTGATGTCCATGCTATTTTTTTAATTAATATTAATTAGAAATTAATATTTCTAATATTTTGAATATTACTTTTTCACCTATGGCCACATCCTACTAGTCTGCTCCTACCTTCCTACAGAAAAGCCAGCTGCATGCTTACTAACCAAAAACTCCTCTGTCTTTGTCCTTTCCCTTTCTTTCTTTTCCTTTCTTCTCTCAGACTCTAAGCAGAAATGATGCAGTAGATGTTACATTTAGTCTTAAAGGGCTCTACGATGACACCAAAGCTTTCCTGGATAAAAACTTGGTGAGTGGAGGGGGTTGGAAGGAGGGAGGGCAAAGTGTTCCATCTGAACATGGTTATGGTCTATGCTTGGTTCTAGAGTATTGGAAGACATGTAGGAACATTTTGGCCAGGTGCTTACCTGGTAGTCCCTGCCTTTTCATCCTCACCCAAGGTTGTCATTGATTGTGTCAACTCACCATTATGTTAATCCATAGTGACTACCATATCCTTGAAGAAAAGTCTCTCCCTCTCCTTTGGTAAATGTTTCCTGGGTCCAGACCAGGTCAATCAAAAGTAGGGTGTTCTCATTATACTTCACACAGGTTCAGTAGAAGGGGGTGAACTCTTTTGAGCTGCTCTATATCTCCCAAGTTTCCATATACCTTTGTCACCATATGGGAAGACAATATAGACTAGTGGGAAGCACTAGGTTCAAATCTCCGATCTGCCACTCACTAATTCCATTCATTTCATAAGGCTGCTCTACGAAAGTGCTGAAACCTGGGTAACTTAAAACAACAGAAATTTATTATCTCACAGTTTTGGAGACTAGAAGCTGAAATCAACATGTCATCAGGGCCATATTCCCTCTGAAAGCTGTAGGCAAATCCTTCCTTGCCTTTTCTAGCTTCTGGTGACTTGCCAGTCATCTTTGGTGCTCCTTGGCTTATAGGTGCATTACTCCAATCCTTCATCTTTACATGGTATTCTCCATGTGTCTCTCTGTCTTCACATGACCATCTTCTTATAAGGACACCAGTCATACTGGATCGGGGTCCAACCCTACACCAGTATGGAGTATGGCATCAGCAATGATGGCATTTCCAAATAAGATCATATTCTGAGGTACTGGCGGCTAGAATTTCAACAACTCTTTCTTGTGGTGGGGACACAATTGAATCCTTAACACTAGCTGTGTGAAGCAACCTCACATCTCTGGGTCTTGGTTTCTTTATCTATGAAATAGTAATTTTAATCTCTACCTCTCCAGGTTGTGTGAGAATTAAATTCACTATTGTGTATTAAGTGCATACCTGGCCTGGCACTAGTAGCAGCCTGATACATGGTAGATTTTATTCGTGTTAGGGAAAATGGACTGAAGCTCAGTTTTTGAGCTACAAGAATAGTTGGATGGTTCTCATAATGCAAACCCTATAGGCACACTTGACGAGTGTGCTCTGATGAGTCAACTGATCGTGACCACCCCACTTTTGTGTTGGCTGCTAAAGCCCTGAGGCAGGTGCTGTTCTTGCCTCTCATCTAATTAAGGTTTATTTGAAGAGGGGTGTCTGACTTGATATTGCAAGAAGTGCATCCACTTCCCCTTTTCCATTTGCACATCTAATTGGCACACTGCACAGGCGGCAAAGTGGCTAAAGCAATCAGGCCAGGCCTTCCCAGCATCTGAGCCCCAAGCTAGAATCTTTCAGCCTTAAACAACAACAACAACACAAGTACCTTCTATATATAGGCAGAGCTCAGTGGCCTTGCAATCCGAGCAGCAGGAAATATGAGACCTTGGCCTCTCATTGCCATTCAGGCTTTCTTGAAGCTCATGGCATGAAAGTTGGTTTGTGCCAGCCAACAACCCAAATTGAGCATATACCACACTTAATACAGGTTGAGGATCTGATAAGAACCCCCATACACATACATACATCCAAATGAGACCAGGGGCAGGCAGCAGCTAAGAATGATCATGTATCTCCAAAAAGGCTACATCAGAAGTGGCATGGAAATATAGCTTATTTCTTTTTGGCGTTATTATTCTTCCCCTTGAAGAAGGAGGGCAGTAAGCAGCTCAGTGTCAGAGGGATGTAGATTTAGGATGAAGTAAATCCCACCCAGTAACAGCCACTTTCTTTATGTGGAAACCTCACTTATACTATGGCCAGTGATGTGTTAGAACAGAAACCAAGAAATAAGCAATGAAGTCCTCTGAGTCAGTTCACACAATTACCTCAGAGAGTCCTGAACAAGGTCTCCTATAGAGCCAGGAGGATGTGAGAATAGAGGATGAGGCTCAAACCCACCACCTAGAATTTTTCAAAGCCTGAGTGCCTGTATGCTAAACAGGAAGTCATTAGGAAGCCATTTTTTCTTCTCCTATTATGATTAGAAATGATTTTCCAGGGCTCTAAATCCTTCTTTCTCCTATGTGGCTTTGGGTTTGACTACCAACTCCCTTTTGAGCATTGCTGGTAAGTATGCCCTTTCTCCCTTACTTTGAAGTGATAGCCATTTCTACCTGACATGTGCTATCCTCCATCCTACCCCCATGTACACACACATGTTCTGTGCATCTGAGATACTCTGTACTGTCTTAAATCATTAGCTGTAAAGCAAAAGATTATTTGTCAGCACTGAGTTGTTTCTCTCTCATATCCCATTCTGATTGACCATAATCTCCAACTCCATCCCCCACCTATTTACCTGCCATCCATTTTGTGATAGTTGGCAATGCTCCATTTATGGCTGGAGCATCAAGTGGCCTGTGCACAGCTAGAAGCCACATGAGTGCCAGATTGAAAGTAAACTATATGACAGGGAGGAGAGGTGAGGCCAAGTTAGGTGGGCTGGAAAGTATGTCAGGGCTGATGATAGCAACATGCATCTGTTCTCTCAGCTCACCATTTAATGGAACATAACTATCTCAGCTATGTTGCTGGTCCAGTAATTGGGTCTTCTGAGTTGGAAGATGGTCCCAGAAGAATTCATTTTAACTCTCACATGGACTGTACAGAGTTCATCTTGTGGGTTATGGGGATTATTAGGGAATGCTTAAGCTTTGTTTCCTGAACCTGTAAGACAAGCCATCTGGATCACATTTCTAAACTACAAAAGAGACTAGCTAGGGGCTAAAGCACAGCTTGGGGGGCACATGGGTAGCTCAGTTGGTTAAGTATTTGCCTTCGGCTCAGGTCATGATTCCAGGGTCGTGGGATCAAGTCCCACATCGGGCTCCTTGCTTGGCAGAAAGCCTGCTTCTCCTTCTGCCTGCCACTCCCCTGCTTCCCCTGCTTGTGTGCTCTCTCTCTCTCTCTCTCTATATATATATATATATATATGTCTCTTTCTGACAAATAAATAAAATCTTTAAAATTAATAGATAGATAATAGATGATAGATAGAGAGATGATAGATAAGTAAAGAGAGAAACACAGCTTGGGGAGGAAGACCCTCTTTGCCAGAAAGTGAAAATTAAAGCCAATATCTATCTAGCCTTCTCCTTATTTCACAAAGGAGCCTTTAAATTATGGTAACTGTATAATAAAGATTCCCCCAGCATCTAGCCACCTCACATATCTTTCCTGGGCACTGTGTCTAGCCACACCAAACTTGAGCACCAAACTTCTTTGAGTCTGTTTTCTTGTCTATAAAATGAGAATAGTATTATAAAGTTATTGGGAAGATAGAATGATATCATGTATGCAAAATGCCTGGTATACAGCATGTACTAGAAATTGGTAGCTATTATTTAGGGTGACAATTAGATGTCTCTGGGGACTTGAGGGTCAGGGGTAAGACCCTTGTTCTGGACCCTGAGCAGTAGGGGTATAACTCAAGTGATCATTGATACTGATCAAAGGCCTCTCTGCTTGCCAGACTGTGAGCATGCCCAGCCCCAAGGAAATTACCACAATATGGTTGTTTCCTAGATCTCCCTATTGAGAAAGTAAAGAGCTAGCTATACCTTCCACTAATCCCATGGCCAAAGGAGATACGAGTTGGCACCCTGTGGTCTCATGGCCACTAGCATGGTGGCCTGGGAGTGTGGGAGAGAGCCAGACTTTATGGGGGCAAGGTGTTGGGCATTGGATACTCACTCTTTTTCTTGTCTTTACCAGCTGAGAAATGCTGAGGATGAGGCCACACTTCAAACTGCCCTGGAAACCATGAATAAGGAGCTTGAAAAGCTATCTGAGATTGACTGGATGAATTCAATCCTTGTTCCAGAGGTGTGTTAACTGGGAATTAGGAAATAAAGAGGAAGAAGTCTTCTTCCTTGATTCCTTGTGTGGGCCAGGATACAGTGACTGATGTAGCAGAAGGTGTCCAGTAGTGGCTTTCAGCTTGAGCTTGAAGGAATGCCCTCCTCCCATCTCCTCATCATAAGCAGACAGGACATGGTAGAAAGCACATTGAAAACGTAGATGACCATGGGAAAATAACCAAAAGAAGAGCTACTCTGTGGCAGGAGATGATTGGGAAAGAATAAGCAAGATTGGTTTTTTTCTATACTGTTCTCTGGTCACAATTCCCCCTCCCTGCCCAATACCTGCTACTAGGAACTGGATTTCATCTGGCACATACCATTATGGCCGATACCAGTTGTTTGCAGCCAACATCTGTTCTAAATTGTTGGTGCCTGGGCCATGTGGGTGGTTAAAACACCTCTCTCTGCTGATTCCTGTCCCTCCCACTCTGGGAGGATAGCAGGTTCAGTGCCTTTCCTTAGCAGGTGTGTGGTTTAAAAGAAAATCAAGCATGGCAGGAGTGGTTGCAGTATAACTGTGGGGATACTGTCATTTTTGGAGAGTCAGATCAGGAAGAGGAAGAGGACAGGTTTATACTCTCTCTAATGGAGAGGACTGGAGGTATAAATATCTTGAAAAGATAAAAGTCCCAGTGTTTCTTGGAAAGTGTTTGGCTGGACTTTCTGACAACAAAGTTAACCTGGGAATTATGCTTTACTGAGATCAGCGGTGAAATAAGCACACTTTAGCAGGAATGAGAGGGCTGGGAGGCTAAGCTGGAATTAAAGAGCCTGCATGATCTGTAGATCAGAGAACCCATATTCATAATTAAGAGCTATGTGTGGAGAACCCTCTTTGCATTCCAGACAGGGAAGAAGGTGGCCTATGAGGCAGGCTCTTCTCTAAGTGAAAGCACTTGACGAAGGAAGTTTGCTTTAGCTCATCAAACCATATTTCTTTTTTTTTTTTTTTCTAATTCATGCAGAGGTGCCATATGAGCTAGCAGTGGTCCTAGCAATCTCACCCTTCCAATCCCTAGCCACATGGCCTCAGGCAAAATATTTTACCTCTCCACGCCATTGCTTCCTCATTTCTAAAATAGGGATGATAATAGCCACTTTGCAAGGTTGTTTGGGGGCTTATATGAAACAATTATTAAAGTATTTAGCAAGGAACCGGCACAGAGTCGGATCTTGGTATAGATCATTTGCCCTCTTAGGACAAGGGACTAGTCTCCCACATTTGGATGGATAGCGTATCTATCTGTTTTATGCAGCCATCCTTGTTCACCAATTTACCAGGCCTCTAGGAATTGTTTCTCAGTGTTAGGCAACTAATTCTGACCTTCCTTTTGCTATGGTTTTCCAGGAAAAATCTTCAGACACTGACAGTAGAAGCACCAGAATGAAAGTTAAGTTCCCCAAGTTGGGGAAGAAGAAGCTAGAAGAGGAAGACAAGCCTAAATCAGGCCAAGGAGTCCAGGGTTTTATTGGTAAGTGTTTCCACTCCACAGGCATAGTGGTCATGAAGACTTCCCCAGCAGCCAGGTACCTCCCAGGGACATGGAGCTCACAATAGAAATGTTCATGGAGGGGCGCCAGGGTGGTTCAGTGGGTTAAGGTCTCTGCCTTTGGCTCAGGTCATGATCCCAGGGTCCTGGGATTGAGCCCTGCATCAGGCTCTCTGCTCAGCAAGGAGCCTGCTTCCTTCTCTCTCTCTGCCTGCCTCTCTGCCTACTTGTGATACCTCTCTCTGTCAAATAAATAAATAAAGTCTTTTTAAAAAAATGTTCATGGATATGGTGGTAATGGAGGAGATGGGCTGGGAGCCAACCTTAGACAATTCCAAGCAGCTTCTTAGACAAAGTATGAGTTAAAAAGTGATATGGACAGTGGGAAGAACCTGAGAAGGAACCACGCTATGTGGTCTCTGTGATAAAGCTGAAGAGAAAAATGAGATCGGGCAGTCACTTTTCTGCTTCACCCATTCATGTCCTTGGTTGATAAAGTATGACAAAATAGTCATACTTAGATCATTCTCCCAATCAAACACAGCTACGAGCTTTTTGTGTGTGTGTGTGCTCCAGAAAGCAGTATAGTTTGAGATGGGTTGAGATATCAGTGCTAGGCACCTACAGGGTGAAGAATAGTTTCTATGACTTAACTAAACACTGTTTTTCCTTATCTGTAAATCCCTAGAGATGCAAGTTTTCTGTTTCATTTTTTGAATTTTGGTTCCATTTCTTCTTTGGAGTTGGAATAAAACATAATTGATATGTCAGTGGGGCTCAAAAGAGGGTTCTCCTAGAGTTGTCAGTTACACCAATTCTGATGTCAATAATCTCTACTAAATTTTGGGCCTAGATAACCTGGAAGCTTGAGAGATATACCAACAGTGGACATGGGTCGGGGGAGGGATGGAGGGTGACTGTTTGTTTCTGAGGAAATGAGAATTTACACAGATGCCAAGAGAGAATTTCTTGGATCAAGCTCAGGTTTGGTCCAACAAGTTCGATTTCCTAAGAATCTTCTGGTTGGGAGGCATGGTATTTCAAAGTCTTTCAGAAGACTCTGAAGGGGTCAATAGCATTTCCACAGATTATCATGTTCAGAGAACTCATTCCATTTGTGTTTGGCTCACCTGGTGACAGCTGGTATTCTTGGATGATTCAAAGATGTTTGGTACAATAAGAACAAACCAGTCTGTCTCCTAACAGACTCTTTGTTGGCTCTCTTTAGGGTCCATACATTTGGGTATCTGACAATGTGCTAACATTATTTCTGTACTTGTTTTTTCTCTAAAGGACGTTTGTGGCATCGCAGAAGTCATGAAGATAAAGCAAAAGATGATGATCCTCCAACATAATCAATTCAACTGTAGTCCTTAAAAGCTGGAAGGAGAACTCACAATGTTTGGAATTCCACTACAAAACTCTGAAAACCTCAATATACGCTAGACTAAATTACTTCAGAATAAACATGAGCACCACCAAGAAAGATCCTCCAATTCTTCACACTAATATGATTTTCCTGGACTCAATCAGGTCTCCTTAGAGGTTTACATTTTCTCATTGGCCAAAGATTCTTGTTTCGAGTTGTTTTGTTCAGTTCTCCTTCTCTGTGCATCTTGAGCAACTACAGTATTTAATTGGGATGAGCTCGTTATGAATGGCCTGGGATCTATAAAGGATTCAAGAAAGTTCACCTCTTCAGGGAATTTGGGAACAGTTTTCTCTGATAAGTAGAGAAACTGTTGATGCTAGGGAATGAATGAAAGAAAGAAATACTCTCAGGGAGATAAGGAGAGGGATGAGGACAGCCAGGCTTGGTTGTTTCTCCCCCAATCCCTGCCAGTTGCAACTTGTAACTTCAGGAGGTCTTTTCTACTTGGCTTAAGATGAAAACTAGGTCCTGGGGGCTTGTCCACTTGCCTGTTACAATGACCATGTGAAATCTTTTCTTGTAGACATGGTAACTGCTTTCTCTGCAAACCCTTTTTGTTTTTCCATGTGTGCATGTATGTCTTTGCACATGTCTAGGTGGTGCTCTGGTGGCTGGGTGGGCCCATTTATTGGAACTCACCTCTATGGCAACCATATAGGATCCCCTGCTACTGCCTTGACCCTAGTCTGCATGCCTCCATGGAGTGTTTGCCTGCATTCTCGCTGGATTTTTTAACTAAATGTTTTGCCGCTGTGCTGCAGTATAGATTATGTACAGAGACATAAAGATGTATATATATATATATATATATTTTTTTTTTTCTTTTTAAGAACTGAAAATACAACTCGACCTCTAAGTAACCCTATAATTTATTGTGCTAACCCAGGAATCCCTCCCCACCCTGATCCCATCCCCCACTCCCATTACCCTACACACACATACATGCCTCTACCAACTGCCCTAGTTCTTGGTGGAGCTTCTAATCTTTTGGTGCATTTTCAGCGTCTTGGAAGTGGCCGGGATCTACCTATTGCCCAGCTGATTCTATCTGACGCCCTCCCCCCGCCGTAAAATTCTGAGCCAGGCCACGGAAGGGGGAACAAAAATACCAACGCCCTAGAGAAGGGGGCTAAGCTGGCATGCTGCCTTTTTTGCTCTATTTGTCCTGGACTCTACATCAGCAACTGCCCCAAACTGTGCTGTCCCCTTCTCCAGTAAAGACAATATGGAGCAACCAGGACTTGAGCTCTGTGACTTAGATGCCTAAGCTAGGGACTGCCTGACAAGTCACAGCCTAGGCCCTTCCCCACAAGCTCCATCTTGGCCTGAGCCTTCTGGACAGGCTGTTGGGTTAGTCTTCAAGTCACCTTTGAATCTCCCATCTTGCTCCTTTCCCTTGAGTACAGAGGGGCATTCAGAGCAATTGGAAAGTACGTGGGCCTGGGAAAATGGAGGTTGAAAGCCTCTGCTTTTCCCATGGTTCTTCCAAATTTCTCATGGAAACAAACTAGGCCAAAATTGCTCCAAATCCCAATGCACATTTTTTGAATGCCTGCACCCAGTCAGGCAAATCTAATCAAATGCTAGTGTCCAGAGAGATTCTCTCTGGTCTGCCTTGTATACCCACCCCACCCCCTTCAACTCATACTTTTTGTAAGTGCCCCTTCCCACTTATCAAGAGAAAGCCAGAAAACTGGCCTCTCCCCACTTCTTAGACAAACAGTGTGCTCAATTACCTGACTCAGTCCAATGGCTGGTTCATCGAGGTGCACAATCCAGACTCCAAGCACTGGTTCTCAACTCTGGAACTTCACCAGCCTAGCCCACTTAAACCAGCCACCTGTGTTCCACCTCTGCAGGGGTGAGGAGAAAAATACTAATAAGGGGATAGTCCCCATATATCTGATTGCTGTGTCAATCAAACAAAAAAGTCCTAGCTCTACAACTAGAGAAGAAAGTTAACGGAAAAAGATGAGAGAAAACATTTATAACTTATTTAAGCATCAGAAATATGTTAACTTATTGTATGTATTTGAGTGGGAAGTGTACTGCTGCTGTGTCTTTGGCTTTCTCTGCATCACTTTCTTTCCAGGAGGAGGTATTAGATCAAATCAGCAAGGTCACCACTGCAGCCTGACTTGGCTCCTCTGTGGCTGCATGCATTAACATTTGCACACACAATCACTCACAGAGTTGGGAACCAAGTTATGTATTTTTTTTCTCAAAACAGCCTTTTTCAAAACAGAAAGTTTCCAAATGAGCAAATTTTAGGAAACAGAAGGAAGTCCTGGGAGAGGGTAGCTTTATCTTGGCAGTGCCTAAGCAGGGCTTTGTCTTGTAATTATTTTTATTACCGATGATAGTAAACTGTAATAGGGCTCCATCTCTTGTGCTTACTTTGCTGAGTTACTATATGTCATTGTATACTGTAATGCTACTGTTGCTCTGTGGTATTATCTGGATTCCCTTTCACCCATGCTGTGCTCTCACCTTGAGTCAAGATGGTATTGAATGAAACCAGTAGGATTTGAGGTTGAAGTCAACTCATGGAGTAGAATTGATTGATGAGACCCAGGAGCAGGTGTAGCATACTAAATCACTTGGTTACCTCCTAAATTTCCTAGTTAACAAGCTGATTCCCAAAAAGGAATGCTGAGCACCTGTTCTTAAATGTACTATCTTGGAAACAAAGCAAGAAGTGGTAATCTCTTTCTCAAGAGAGTTGGCTAAGCCTCGATAAGAATAAACTGCTTTTAGAACTTCATTGTTTACTACCTGCAGTAATACAGTTGCTCAGGTGATGGGACCAGACACGAACTATCCATCTTAATTATGTTCAGAGATGCCATTACAAGCCAAAGTTCTGGGGTTTGGTTGCATCTTTGGTAGTACTTTCTGAGAGATTGACTGGGCAATTCCTGGCCAGAAGAATAGTGGGGAAAGAGAGTACCAATAGATTTGGACTGGCATCAACTGCTTCAGGTATCAATACTACAAGAGGTCAGCAGCTTTCAGTCCCCACTCCCAAAAGGACCTGTGCTATGGCCAAAAGAACAGGAGAGGAATAAAGGAGACATTTTCAACTTAATTACTTAGGTTATAGATTGATCAGAAGAAATAGCTGGGGTCAACATCATCTTCCCTGAGGACGCAAGTAGAAGAATTTTAGCTTCATAAGAGGTAGAAACTAATACCAAAGCAACCAAACCCATGAGCACCATTCCACCCTGTAAAGAACCTTGACTGTTTATCTGGTTTATGGAATTGCATTTGTATATCTGTCTGCTAATCTGTAATACATGTTGCTTCCTCTTCTGTGTTTTTTGTTTCCTCAGAGGTCCCTGCAAATAAACAGCAGGGCCAGGGTCTGGTTGGGGGAGGAAACTAGAGTAGTTAGGGGTAATAGAAAAAAAGCAGAAAGAAAAGGTCCATAAAGCGTGCCTATTCCTCCTCCCCACCCCCCAATGGAACACCAGTTCTCAAAGTTAATAAAGTTTTGCTTCTTAAAATATTTTAATAAATAGATAAATGTAATCAATGCCAGTGTCTCATTATTTACCTTGGCATGGGAGGAGTTGGACTGTAATGGAAATGGGGTTGCACTTGGGTAGTCATCCAAACTCTAAACATGTCACATGCACAATAGCAGGTGAGGAGGACAGCAGCAGTGCAAGTCAAGAATCTCCATCAGGGGCGCCTGGGTGGCTCGGTGGGTTAAAGCCTCTGCCTTCGGCTCAGGTCATGATCCCGGGGTCCTGGGATCGAGCCCCACGTCTGGCTCTCTGCTCCTCGGAGAGCCTGCTTCCTCCTCTCTCTGTCTGCCTCCCTGTCTACCTATGATCTCTCTCTCTCTGTCAAATAAATAAAATCTTAAAAAAAAAGAATCTCCATCAGTATGATCATAACACTGAAAAAACTACCACAAAAAGTTCTAAAGCCTCGCTCAACTCAAGACAACCCAGTGGCGAAATATCTACCACTATAATTGTTCCAGAACTCAATTCTCTGCGGGATCCATATTTAAAGGAAAAGAATT
Organism: Meles meles; assembly: GCF_922984935.1. NCBI lineage: Eukaryota > Metazoa > Chordata > Mammalia > Carnivora > Mustelidae > Meles > Meles meles. Next base: position 44,103,787 of record NC_060087.1, on the reverse strand, counting down.
AGTTACTGGAGAGGTGAAATGAGGTAGAGGAGTACAGCCCAGACTGCTGAATAGATGCATAAATACAAAAAGCACTTTAAAAAACATTTAACAATAAAATCTGCCCCCGTAAGACATATATTGCATAATTCCGCTCCATTCCAAAAGGGTTTGAAGTGGGAAGGAGTGTGTTTTGTTCAGATGAAAAAATAGGTTAGGCCAAGGATCAAAAATGGCTCAGTTTCTGCCCTGACAGCGACCCTGAAGGCGGCGGCAGTTATTAGTCATATTTCATAGGTAGGCCATTGAGACTGTATTAGACCAAGATTCCACAAAATGCTACACTAGAGTGAGAATTCAGATCTCCCAAATCCTTGAATTTCCGCTATTAAAAACTGTCTCTTACTTAGAGACAAAATGTTGTGACCTTCAGGACCACATTTCAGTCTCCCACATAAAAACGACATTCTTAGGCTGTATGAAAGAACGAGCCCTGTTGCTGAGAAACTACCACCAGAGTGGGCCCTGTAATTCATGTTAAGACTCTTAGACTAATCCTGTAGGCTAGTGAATTACCATCAGAATTCAATTTGTCTTGGTTTTTTATTAATCATTATGCAGTAAAATTGCTTTTTTTTCTTTTGGTGTATAATTCAGTGAATTTTTTTTAAACATTTTTTGGGGGGAGCGCCTGGGTGGCTCAGTGGATTAAAGCCTCTGCCTTCAGCTCAGGTCATGATCCCAGGGTTCTGGGATCAAGCCCCACATCGGGCTCTCTGCTCAGCGGGGAGCCTGCTTCCTCCTGTCTCTCTGCATGCCTCTCTGCCTGTTTGTGATCTCTGTCAAATAAAAAAAAATCTTTATCCATTCATCTGTTGATGGACATCTAGGTTATTTCCATAGTTTGGCTATTGTAGACATTGCTGCTATAAACATTTGGGTACACGTGCCCCTTCGGATCACTACGTCTGTATCTTTAGGGTAAATACCCAGTAGTGCAATTGCTGGGTCATAGGGTAGTTCTATTTTCAACACAATGGAATACTATGCAGCCATCAAAAGAAATGAAATCTTGCCATTTGCGACGACGTGGATGGAACTAGAGCGTATCATGCTTAGTGAAATAAGTCAATCGGAGAAAGACAACTATCATATGATCTCCCTGATATGAGGACATGGAGAAGCAACATGGGGGGTTAGGGGGATAGGAGAAGAATAAATGAAACAAGATGGGATTGGGAGGGAGACAAACCATAAATGACTCTTAATCTCACAAAACAAACTGGGGATTGCTGGGGGGAGGTGGGATTGGGAGAGGGGGAGGGGGCTATGGACATTGGGGAGGGGAGGCGAACCATAAGAGACTATGGACTCTGAAAAACAACCTGAGGGTTTTGAAGGGTCAGGGGTGGGAGGTTGGGGGAACAGGTGGTGGGTAATAGGGAGGGCACGTTTTGCATGGAGCACTGGGTGTTGTGCAAAAACAATGAATACTGTTATGCTGAAAAAAATAAATAAAATGGGAAAAAAATAAAAAAATAAAAAGAAAAATAAAAAGAAAAAATCTTTAAACATTTTTAAAAAGATTTTATTATTTATTTATTATGTAAATTTATTATATAAATTTGTCAAATTAAATAATCTTTGAACATTTTTTAAAGATTTTATTTATTTATTTATTATTTATTTGACAGACAGAGATCACAAGTAGGCAGAGAGGCAGGCAGAGAGACAGGAGGAAGCAGGCTCACTGCTGAGCAGAGAGCCCAATGCGGGGCTTGATCCCAGGACTCTGGGATCATGACCTGAGCTGAAGGCAGAGGCTTTAATCCACTGAGCCACCCAAGCACCCCTAATTTAGTGAATTTTTAACACATATAGACATTCATGTAACCACTGCTATTATCAGGATACTGAACAGTTTCCACTGCCCCAATCAATTTCTTGTATCCTTCCTGATTTTAAGACTTATTCCTTACTTTAACTCTAACCCCTGAACTCTTTTCCCTCCCTACCATTTAGTCTTTCAAGAATGTTCATAGAATATGTAACATTTTGAGATAAGCTTATTAAATTCAGCATAAAGCCTTTCAGATTCTTTCAAGTTGTCATGTGAATCAATAGTTTGTTCCTTCTCGTCGCTGAATAATATTCCATTGTATGGATCTACCAGGTTATTTGCCAATCAAAGAAACTTTAGGTTGCTTCCAGTTTGGGGCAATTATGCATAGAGCTGTTATAAACATTAATATACAGGCTATTGTATTCACTTTCCTAGGATAAATACCCAGGAGAGGGATTGCTGGGTTATATCCTAATGCATGTTTTAATTAATAAGAAATTTCCAAACTATTTTTCAGAGTGCCTGTACCATTTTGCATCCAAACTAGCAATGTTTGACAGTTTTACTTACTCCGCATCGTCACCAGCTCTTGTCTTTGTATTTTAGCCATTCTAAGAGATGTTTAGGGGCACCTCACCATAGCATCATAGATGATGTTCAAAATCTTTTTATGTGTTTATTTGTCATACTTCAGTCCTGTTTAGTTAACTGTTCAAATTATTTTCCCTGTATTTCTAATTGTATTTTTCATTTACTCATTGAGCTTTCAGAATTCTTTATGTATTCTGCATCCAAGTCCTTCGTCAGATATGCGATTTACAAATATCTTTCACCCATCCATAGTTTGTCTTCTCATTCTCTCAACAATATCTTTCAAGGGAAAAATTTTACATTTTTATAATAGAGACAATTCATTTTTTCTTCTATGGATGTGTCATTAGTGTCATATTAAGAACTCTTCCTCTAACTCAGTAGTCCTCAACCAGGAGTAACTTGACGCCGAGGGAAATTAGGCAATTGACGAGGTATGTTTTTGGTTGCCATAGCATGAGGGTGGGATGTCTCTGGTATTTAATGGATAAAGGCTAGAAAAACTGCTAAATATCTTACAATGCACAGGAAAATTCCCACAGCAAACAATTATTTATCTGGCCTAAAATGTCAATAGTGCTGCTGCTCAGAAAACCCAATTTAACCCCCAGGTAATAAAGATTTTATGTTGAATTCTAAAGGTTTTATAGTTTTATATGTTAATTTTAGATACATAACCCACTTTGATAATGTATGAGGTTTAGATGAAGGTTCATTCTTTACCACATGGATGTCCAATTGTTCCATCACCATGTATTGAAAAAGACTGCTTTTATTAAAAGTTTTTTTTTCATTTTATTTATTTTTTTCAGCGTAACAGTATTCATTGTTTTTGCACAACACCCAGTGCTCCATGCAAAACGTGCCCTCCCTATTACCCACCACCTGTTCCCCCAACCTCCCACCCCTGACCCTTCAAAACCCTCAGGTTGTTTTTTAGAGTCCATAGTCTCTTATGGTTCGCCTCCCCTCCCCAATGTTCAAAGCCCCCTCCCCCTCTCCCAGTCCCACCTCCCCCCAGCAAACCCAAGTTTGTTTTGTGAGATTAAGAGTCATTTATGGTTTGTCTCCCTCCCAATCCCATCTTGTTTCATTTATTCTTCTCCTATCCCCCTAACCCCCCATGTTGCTTCTCCATGTCCTCATATCAGGGAGATCATATGATAGTTGTCTCTCTCCGATTGACTTATTTCACTAAGCATGATACGCTCTAGTTCCATCCACGTCGTCGCAAATGGCAAGATTTCATTTCTTTTGATGGCTGTATAGTATTCCATTGTGTATATATAGCACATCTTCTTTATCCATTCATCTGTTGATGGACATCTAGGTTCTTTCCATAGTTCGGCTATTGTAGACATTGCTGCTATAAACATTTGGGTACACCTCGAATAGCCAAAGGAATATTGAAAAAGAAAGCCAAAGTTGGTGGCATCACAATTCCGGACTTCAAGCTCTATTACAAAGCTGTCATCATCAAGACAACATGGTAATGGCACAAAAACAGACACATAGATCAATGGAACAGAATAGAGAGCCCAGAAATAGACCCTCAACTCTATGGTCAACTAATCTTCGACAAAGCAGGAAAGAATGTCCAATGGAAAAAAGACAGCCTCTTCAATAAATGGTGCTGGGAAAATTGGACAGCCACATGCAGAAAAATGAAATTGGACCACTTCCTTACACCACACATGAAAATAGACTCCAAATGGATGAAGGACCTCAATGTGAGAAAGGAATCCATCAAAATCCTTGAGGAGAATGCAGGCAGCAACCTCTTCGACCTCAGCCGCAGCAACATCTTCCTAGGAACAACGGCAAAGGCAAGGGAAGCAAGGGCAAAAATGAACTATTGGGACTTCATCAAGATCAAAAGCTTTTGCACAGCAAAGGAAACAGTTAACAAAACCAAAAGACAACTGACAGAATGGGAGAAGATATTTGCAAACGACATATCAGATAAAGGGCTAGTATCCAAAATCTATAAGGAACTTAGCAAACTCAACACCCAAAGAACAAACAATCCAATCAAGAAATGGGCAGAGGACATGAACAGACATTTCTGCAAAGAAGACATCCAGATGGCCAACAGACACATGAAAAAGTGCTCCACGTCACTCGGCATCAGGGAAATACAAATCAAAACCACAATGAAAAAGACTGCTTTTATCACTGAATTGCTTTTACATCAGAGCCATAATTGTGTAGCTCTATTTCCGGACTCTATTCATTACATTGCTCTTTCTCTTCTTCCCCAGTAACATACCATATTCATTACCATAGTTTTATAGTAAGTCTTTGAATCAGGTGGTATGGTTCCATCTTTATTCTTTTTCAAAATTATCTTAACTATTCTAGTTCATTTGCCCATGTAAATTTTACAATCAGTTTATCTATACCTACAAAAAGAAATCTTGCTAGGACTTTGTGTATTGAGTTAAATCTACAGACCAATTGGAGAAGTGACATCTTTACTAAGTTGACAATTACATTCCATTCCATGATGCCAAACAATTTATATGATTTATTTCATCAGCATTCTGTATCTTTCACCACATAGATCTCATAAATGTTTTACTAGACTTATACTTAAGCATTTCTATTTTAAGAACTATTATAAATGGCATTTAAAGCTTTAATTTCCTTATAGATTGCCATAATATAGAAATGTGATTGATTTTTGTATATTGATCTTGTGTTCTGTGACTTTGCTAAAAAATATATTAGTTCTAGTTTTTTATAGATTGAGATTTCCTACATATATTATCAAGCTATCTGCAAAAAAATTAATTTTATTTCTTCATTTCCAGTCTGTATTCTTTTTTTCCCCCATTTTATTTATTTTTTTCAGTGTAACAGTATTCATTGTTTTTGCACAACACCCAGTGCTCCATGCAAAACGTGCCCTCCCCATTACCCACCACCTGTTCCCCCAACCTCCCACCCCTGACCCTTCAAAACCCTCAGGTTGTTTTTCAGAGTCCGTAGTCTCTTATGGTTCGCCTCCCCTTCCAAATTTTTTTTTTAATAAACATATAATGCATTTTTATCCCCAGGGGTACAGGTCTGTGAATCGCCAGGTTTACACACTTCACAGCACTCACGATAGCACATACCCTCCCCAATGTCCATAACCCCCTCCCCCTCTCCCAATCCCACCTCCCCCCAGCAACCCCCAGTTTGTTTTGTGAGATTAAGAGTCATTTATGGTTTGTCTCCCTCCCAATCCCATCTTGTTTCATTATTCTTCTCCTATCCCCCTAACCCCCCATGTTGCTTCTCCATGTCCTCATATCAGGGAGATCATATGATAGTTGTCTTTCTCCGATTGACTTATTTCACTAAGCATGATACACTCTAGTTCCATCCACGTCGTCGCAGCATGGATGGATCCAGTCTGTATTCTTTTCACTTCTTTTTCTTGTCTCATTACACTGTTTAAAATTTGCAGTGTAATGTTGAGTAGGACTTGTAAAAGTGAACACCCTTGCCTTGTACCTAATTTAGAAAAAACATATTCTGTCTTTCAATATTAAATATATTACATGTAGATTGTTGGAGACAACCTTTATCAGGTTGAGAAAGTTTTTTTAATTTTTTAAAATTATTTTATTTTATTTTTCAGTGTGCCAAGATTCATTGTTAATGCACCGCACCCATGTAGTACATGCCTTCCTTAATACCATCCATGCAATTCATGCCTTCCTTAATACCCAACACCAGGCTCTCGCAGCCCCCCACCCCTTCCTCTCCAAAACCCTCGGTTTGTTTCTCAGAGTCCGCAGTCTGTCATGCTTCATCTCCCACTCTGATTTCCCCCAACTCACTTCTCTCCTTCACCCAATATCCTCCGTGTTATTCCTTATGCTCCACAAGTAAGTGAAACCATATGATAATTGACTCTGCTTGATTTATTTCACTCAGCATAATCTCTTCCAGTCCCATCCATGTTGATACAAAAGTTGGGTATTCATCCTTTCTGAGGGAGGCATAATACTCCATTGTATATATGGACCATATCTTCTTTATCCAATCGTCTGTTGAAGGGCATCTTGGCTCATTCCACAGTTCGGTGACTGTGGCCATTGCTGCTATGAACATTGGGGTACAGATGGCCCTTCTTTTCAATACATCTGTATCTTTGGGGTAAATACCCAGCAGTGCAATTGCAGGATCATAGGGTAGCTCTATTTTTAATTGCTTAAGGAATGTCCACGCTGTTTTCAAAAGTGGCTGCACCAGCTGGCATTCTGACCAACAATGTAAGAGGGTTCCCCTTTCTCCACATCTTCTCCAACATTTGTTGCTTACTGACTTGTTAATTTTGGCTATGCTACTTGGTATAAGGTGGCATCTCAATGTGGTTTGGATTTGAATCTCCCTGATTGCTAATGATGATGAACATTTTTTCATGTGTCTGTTAGCTCTTTGTATGTTCTCTTTGGAGAAGTGTCTGTTTATATCTTCTGCCCATTTCTAATGTGATTCTCTGTTTTTTGAGTGCTGAGTTTGAGGAGTTCTTTTAAAGATCTTGGATATCAGCCCTTTGTCTATAGTATTATTTGCAAATATCTTCTCCTATTCCATGGGTTGCTTCTTTGTTTTGTTGACTATTTCCTTTGCTGTGCAGAAGCTTTTGATCTTGATGAAGTCCCAAACATTCACTTTCGCTTTTGTTTCCTTTGCCTTTGGAGACATGTCTTGAAAGAAGTTGCTGTGACCCATGTCAAAAAGGTTACTGCCTATGTTCTCCTCTAGGATTTTGATAGATTCCTGCCTCACATTGAGGTATTTTATCCATTTTGAGTTCATCTTTGTGTATGCTGTGAGATAATGGTCAAGATTCATTCTCCTATACACAGCTGTCCAATTTTCCCAGCACCATTTATTGAAGAGACTGTCTGTTTCCACTGTATATTTTTTCTTGCTTTGCCGAAGATTATTTGACCACAGAGTTGTGGTCCATATCTGGCTCTCTATTCAGTTCCACTGGTCTATGTGTCTGTTTCTGTACCAGTTCAGGTTGAGAAAGCTTCCATCTATTCTTAGATTGTTGATAATTTTTTTTCACATTTCTGAAATAACTTTCCTTTTTTTTTAATTTTAAAATTATTTAATTAACATATAATGTATTATTAGCCCCAGGGGTACAGGTCTGTGAATCGCCAGGTTTACACACTTCATAGCACTCGCCATAGCACATACCTTCCCCAATGTTCATAACCCCACCACCCTCTCCCTACCCCCCTCCTCCCGGCAACCCTCAGTTTGTTTTGTGAGATTAAGAGTCATTTATGGTTTGTCTCCCTCCCAATCCCATCTTGTTTCATATATTCATTTCCTACCCCCCAAACCCCCCATGATGCATCTCCACTTCCTCATATCAGGGAGATCATATGATAGTTGTCTTTCTCCAATTGACTTATTTCACTAAGCATAATACCTTCTAGTTCCATCCATGTTGTTGCAAATGGCAAGATTTCGTTTCTTTTGATGGCTGCATAATATTCCATTGTGTATATATACCACATCTTCTTTATCCATTCATCTGTTGATGGACATCTAGATTCTTTCCATAGTTTGGTTATTATGGACATTGCTGCTATAAACATTCAGGTGCATGTGCCCCTTCAGAGCACTACATTTGTTTCTTTAGGGTAAATACACATTACTGCAATTGCTGGGTCATAGGGTAGCTCTATTTTCAACTTTTTGAGGAAACTCCATGCTGTTTTCCAGAGTGCTGAACCAACTTGCATTCCCACCAACAGTGTAGGAGGGTTCCCCTGTCTCTGCATCCTCGCCAGCATCTATCATTCCCTGACTTGTTAATTTTAGCCATTCTGACGGGTGTGAGGTGGTATTTCATTGTGGTTTTGATTTGTATTTCCCTGATGCCTAGTGATGTGGAGAAACTTTTTCATGTGTCTGTTGGCCATCTGGATGTCTTCTTTGCAGAACTGTCTGTTTCTGTCCTCTGCCCCTTTCTTGATTGGATTATTCATTGTGTGTTGAGTTTGATAAGTTCTTTACAGATTTTGGATACTAGCCCTTTATTTGATACATCGTTTGCAAATATCTTTTCCCATTCTGTCAGTTGTCTTCTGGTTTTGTTAACTGTTTCCTTTGCTGTGCAAAAGCTTTTGATCTTGATGAAGTCCCAATAGTTCATTTTTGCCCTTGCTTCCCTTGCCTTTGGCGATGTTCCTAGGAAGAAGTTGCTGCAGCTGAGGTCGAAGAGGTTGCTGCCTGTGTTTTCCTCAAGGATTTTGATGGATTCCTTTCTCACATTGAGGTCCTTCATCCATTTTGAGCCTATTTTCGTGTATGGTGTAAGGAAATGGTCCAGTTTCATTTTTCTGCATGTGGATGCCCAATTTTCCCAACACCATTTGTTGAAGAGACTGTCTTTTTTCCATTGGACATGCTTTCTTGCTTTGTCGAAGATTAGTTGACCATAGAGTTGAGGGTCTATTTCTGGGCTCTCTATTCTGTTCCATTGGTCTATGTGTCTGTTTATGTGCCAGTACCATACTGTCTTGATGATGACAACTTTGTAATAAAGCTTGAAGTCTGGGATTGTGATGCCACCAACGTTGGCTTTCTTTTTCAATATTCCTTTGGCCATTCGAGGTCTTTTCTGGTTCAATATAAATTTTAGGATTATTTGTTCCATTTCTTTGAAAAAAAAATGGATGGGATTTTGATAGACATTGCATTAAATGTGTAGATTGCTTTAGGTAGCATAGACATTTTCACAATATTTCCAATCCATGAACATGGAATATTTTTCCATTTCTTTGTGTCTTCCTCAATTTCTTTCATGAGTACTTCATAGTTTTCTGAGTATAGATTCTTTGCCTCTTTGGTTAGGTTTACTCCTAGGTATCTTATGGTTTTGGGTGCAATTATAAATGGAATTGACTCTTAATTTCTCTTTCTTCTGTCTTGTTGTTGGTGTATAGAAATGCAACTGATTTCTGTGCCTTGATTTTATATCCTGACACTTTACTGAATTCCTGTACAAGTTCTAGCAGTTTGGAGTGGAGTCTTTTGGGTTTTCCACATATAGTATCATATCACCTGCAAAGAGTAATAATTTGACTTCTTTGCTGATTTGGATGTCTTTAATTTCTTTTTGTTGTCTGATTGCTGAGGCTAGGACTTCTAGTTCTATGTTGAATAGCAGTGGTGATAATGGGCATCCCTGCCATGTTCCTGACCTTAGCAGGAAAGCTCTCAGTTTTTCTCCATTGAGAATGATATTTGCGGTGGGTTTTCCATAGATGACTTTGATGATGTTGAGGTATGTAGCCTCTATCCCTACACATTGAAGAGTTTTGATCAGGAAAGGATGCTGTACTTTGTCAAATGCTTTTTCAGCATCTATTGAGAGTATCATATGGTACTTGTTCTTTCTTTTATTAATGTATTGTATATCATTGATTGATTTGTGGATGTTGAACCAAACTTGCAGCCCAGGAATAAATCCCACTTGGTCGTGGTGAATAATCCTTTTAATGTACTGTTGGATCCTATTAGCTAGTATTTTGGTGAGAATTTTCGCATCCGTGTTCATCAAGGATATATGTTTGTAATTCTCTTTTTTGATGGGATCCTTGTCTGGTTTTGGGATCAAGGTAATGCTGGCCTCATAAAATGAGTTTGGAAGTTTCCCTTCCATTTCTATTTTTTGAAACAGTTTCAGGAGAATAGGAATTAATTCTTCTTTAAATTTTTGGTAGAATTCCCCTGGGAAGCCATCTGGCCCTGGGTTCTTGTTTGTTGGGAGATTTTTTTTTTAATTTTACTTATTTATTTGACAGACAGAGATCACAAGTAGGTAGAGAGGCAGACAGAGAGAGAGGAGGAAGCAGGCTCCCTGCTGAGCAGAGAGCCCCATGTGGGGCTCAATCCCAGGACCCTGAGATCATGACCTGAGCCGAAGGCAGAGGCTTAACCCACTGAGCCACCCAGGTGCCCCTGTTGGGAGATTTTTGATGACTGCTTCAATCCCCTTACTGCTTATGGATCTGTTCAGGTTTTCTTTTTCTTCCTGGTTCAGTTTTGGTAGTTTATACGCCTCTAGGAAAGCATTCATTTCTTTCAGATTGTCAAATTTGCTGGCGTATAGTTGCTCATAATATGTTCTTATAATTGTTTGTATTTGTTTGGTGTTGGTTGTGATCTCTCCTCTTTCATTCATGATTTTATTTATTTGGGTCCTTTCTCTTTTCTTTTTCATAAGTCTGGTCAGGGGTTTATCAATCTTGTTAATTCTTTCAAAGAACCAGCTCCTAGTTTCATTGATTTGTTCTATTGTGTTTTTGGTTTCTATTTCATTGATGTCTGCTCTGATCTTTATGATTTCTCTTCTCCTGCTGGGTTTAGGCATCCTTTGTTGTTCTATCTCCAGCTCCTTTAGGTGTAGGGTTCGGTTGTGTATTTGAGACCTTTCTTGTTTCTTGAGAAAGGCTTGTATTGCTATATATTTTCCTCTCAGGACTACCTTTGCTGTGTCCCACAGATTTTGAACCATTGTGTTCTCATTATCATTTGTTGCCATGAATGTTTTCAATTCTTCTTTAATTTCCTGGTTGACCCATTCATTCTTTAGAAGGATACTCTTTAGTCTCCATGTATTTGAGTTCTTTCCAAATTTCCTCTTGTGATTGAGTTTTAGCTTCAGAGCATTGTGGTCTGAAAATATGCAGGGAAGGATCCCAATCTTTTTTTTTTAAAGACTTTATTTATTTGACAGAGATCACAAGTAGGCAGAGAGGCAGGCAGAGAGAGAGAGGAAGGGAACTAGGCTCCCCGCTGAGTGGAGAGCCTGATGCAGGGCTCGATCCCAGGACTCCGAGATCATGACCCGAGCCGAAGGCAGAGGCTTTAACCCACTGAGCCACCCAGGCGCCCCAGGATCCCAATCTTTTGATACTGTTTGAGACCTGATTTATGACCCAGGATGTGATCTATTCTGGAGAATGTTCCATGTGCACTAGAGAAGAATGTGTATTCTGTTGCTTTGGGATGAAATGTTCTGAATATATCTGTGATGTCCATCTGGTACAGTGTGTCATTTAAGATCTTTATTTCCTTGTTGATCTTTTGCTTGGATGATCTGTCCATTTCAGTGAGGGGAGTGTTAACGTCCCCTACTATTATTGTATGATTGTCAATGTATTTCTTTGATTTTGTTATTAATTGGTTTATACAGTTGGCTGCTCCCACGTTAGGGGCATAGATATTTAAAATTATTAGATCTTCTTGTTGGACAGACCCTTTGAGTATGATATAGTCCTTCCTCATGTCTTATTATAGTCTTTGGCTTAATATCTAATTGATCTGATATAAGGATTGCCACCCAGCTTTCTTTTGATGTCCATTAGCATGGTAAATTGTTTTCCACTCCCTCACTTTAAATCTGGAGGTGTCTTTGAGTCTAAAATGAGTTTCTTGTAGACAGCATATTGATTTTTTTTTATCCATTCTGATGCCCTGTGTCTTTTGATTGGGGGAATTTAGCCCATTTACATTCGGGGTAACTATTGAGAGATAGGAGTTTAGTGCCATTGTATTGCCTGTAAGGTGACTATTACTGTATATTATCTCATGGATTTTGATGCTTGTTCCCTTTGCCATATTAGGGAAATTCTCTATGGTAATGCTCTCCAATATACCTTCTGCTCCTCTCTCTCTTTCTTCTTCTTCTGGAATCCCAAGTATTCTAATGATGTTTCATCTTATGGTATCACTTATCTCTCAAATTCTCCCCTTGTGGTCCAGTAGTTGTTTGTCTCTCTTTTGTTCATCTACTTTATTCTCTGTCATTTGGCCTTCTATATCACTAATTCTCTCTTCTGCCTCATTTATCCTAACAGTGAGAGCCTCGATTTTTTATTGCACCTCATTAATAGCTTTTTTGACTTCAACTTGGTTAGATTTTAGTTCTTTTATTTCTCCAGAAAGTGCTTTTATTTCTCCAGACAGCGTTTCTCTAATATCTTCTATGCCTTTTTCGAGCCCGGCTACCACCTTGAGAATCGTCATTCTGAACTCTAGATCTGACATATTACCAATGTCCATATTGATTAGGTCCCTAGCCTTCGGTACTGCCTCTTGTTCTTTTTATTTTTGTGGTGAGTTTTTCTGCCTTGTCATTTTATCCAGATTAGAATATATGAAGGAGAGAATAAAATACTAAAAGGGTGCCAATGACCCCAGGAAAATGTGATTTAACCAAATCAGAAGAGACCTCAAATCGTGGGGGAAGAAAGGGGGTAAAAAGAATCTCAGAAAAAAAATTAATAAAAGAAAAAACATAAAAAATAAAATGTATATATTAGCCTGGTGAATAGAACAGGGTCACCCACTTAATTTGGGGAGTATTTTGGTCTCTTAGAAGAAACCACCTCCCAAAATTTTAAAGAATGATAAACATATATAAGGGTAAACACAATGAAGAGATGGAATATGACTATAAAGGGATGGAATATGGAAAAAAATTTTTTAATTTCTAAAAAAGGAGTTGATAAGTTGGTTGGGAGAATAAAAAAAAAGAAAGTGGAGAGAATTTGCTCAGGCTGGAGACTAGAACAAAGCCCTGTGCTAGATTTAGGGTATATTTTAATCTATTAGAAGAAGTTGTATCCCAAATTTTTTTAGAAGAAAAAATGTTACGTGTATACAAAAAATAAAGTTAGATACAATGAAGGATAAAATATGACTATAATCATGAAGATTCAAGAAATATTTTATGAAAGGTATTGGGGGTTTTTTTGCTGTATTTTTTTATTTCTTTTCCGCATAACATAATTCATTGTTTTTGCACCACACCCAGTGCTTCATGCAATACGTGCCCTCCTTAATACCCACCACCTGGCTCCCCCAACCTCCCACCGCCCTCCCCTTCAAAACCCTCAGATTGTTTTTCAGAGTCCATAGTCTCTTATGGTTCACCTCCCCTTCCAATTTCCCTCAACTCCCATCTCCTCTCCATCTCCCCATGTCCTCCGTGTTAATTCTTATGCTCCACAAATAAGTGAAACCATATGATAATTGACTCTCTCTGCTTGACTTATTTCACTCAGCATAATCTCTTCCAGTCCCGTCCATGTTGCTATAAAAGTTGGGTATTCATCCTTTCTGATGGAGGCATAATACTCTATGGACCACATCCTCCTTATCCATTCATCCATTGAAGGGCATCTTGGTTCTTTCCACAGTTTGGCGACTGTGGCCATTGCTGCTGTAAACATTGGGGTACAGATGGCCCTTCTATGAAAGGTATTGTTAAGATAAACTAGTTAAAAAAGTTAAAAGAGGAAAGAGTAAAAGTTAAAAAAAATTTAGCATAAGAAAAAATAAAATTAAAAAAAATTAACTTTGCAAGACTAAGGAATCCTGGGGAGAAAGCCCTGAATTCAATGCTTTACTTTCTCCTCCTCTGGAATTCCGCTGTTCTCCTTGGTAAGTGAACTTGATCTTGGCTGGATTTCTTGCTGATCTTCTGGGGGAGGGGCCTGTTGTAGTGATTCTCATGTGTCTTTGCCCGAGGCAGAGTTGCACCGCCCTTACCAGGGGCCAGGCTAAGTAATCCAATATGTTTTGCTTTGGGGGGGGGGGAGTCTTTTGTTCCCTGAACGCTTTCCATAGAGTTCTGGAGGACGGGAATGAAAATGGCGGCCTCCCAATCTCCGGCGTGGAGGAGCCGAGAGCTCAGGGCCCCACTCCTCAGTGCACCTCTGGAGAAAAGTGCTCAATCACTCCCATCTCCTTGGCCTCCGGCTACGTTCCGAACTCACCCAGTCTGTGACCAAGCGTCTCTGTCTCTGGCACATAGCCCCGCCTGGAGTGTCCAAACCCCACAGATCCCTGTCTTCTTCAGGGGGGAGGGGTCTCCCCAGATCTTGTGGGGTCCCTGCTCACAGAGCAGTGGCCTGTGCCATCGGTCACAATTTAAGGTAATCCCAAGTTGAGTGCTCACTCCTCAGCTCCATCTCTGTAGCCAGCTTCCCTGTTCTAATACCTGCGAGCTCTGCAACACTCAGACACCCCTGATCCTTCTGTGACCCTGCGGGACCTGAGACCACTCTGTCCCCGTGTGAGCTTTACCCCAGCTTACCCTCTGGAGTGATGTCCCTCAGTGGAGCAAACTTTTAAAAGTTCTGATTTTGGGGCGCCTGGGTGGCTCAGTGGGTTAAACCTCTGCCTTCAGCTCAGGTCATGATCTCAGGGTCCTGGGATCGAGCCCCACATTGGGCTCTCTGCTCAGCGGGGAGCCTGCTTCCCCCTCTCTCTCTACTTGCCTCTCTATCTACTTGTGATCTCTCTCTATATATCAAATAAATAAAATCTTAAAAAAAAATAAAAAAAAAATAAAAGTTCTGATTTTATGCTCTGTTGCTCTGCCACTTGCCGGGAGCCAGCCCCTCCCCCCATGGTCTATCTTCCTGTCTCTTTGGAGTCACTACTCCACCTGTCCTACCTTTCAGAAAGTGGTTGATTTTCTGTTTCTAGAATTGTTGCTTTTCTTCTCTTTGATCTGCTGTTTGATTTGTAGGTGTTCAGAATGGTTTGATAAGCTATCTAGTTGATCTCCTGCTACCTGATATCATCTCAGCCTGCTACTTCTCCACCATCTTGACTCCTGCCTGTTGATCATTTTTTCATGGATGTTGAATTTTGTCAAATACCTTTTCCATACCAATTGATAAGTGATTTTTCTTCTTTAGACTCTTATTATGGTTGATTACACTGATTGATTTTCAAAGATTGAAACAGCCTTGTATTCCCAGGATGAACCTTACTTGTTCGTGGTATATTACTTCTGGGTTGGATTTGTTAAAGATCTTTGAGTCTATGTTTATGAAGGATATTGATCTATAAATTTATTTTTACTGTCTTTGGCTTTGGTGTCAGGGTAAAGCAAGTGTCATAAAATGAGCTTAAAAGGGGGCACCTGGGTGGCTTAGTGGGTTGGGGCCTCTGCTTTCAGCTCGGGTCGTGATCCCAGGGTCCTAGGATCAAGCCCCATATCGGGCTCTCTGCTCAGCGGGCAGCCTGCTTCCTCCTCTCGCTCTGCCTGCCTCTCTGCCTACTTGTGATCTCTGTCTCATAAATAAGTTAAAAAAAAAGCCTTTAAAAATGAGCTTAAAAGTGTTCCCTTTTTTAATAATAATTTTTAAAATTTCAGTGTTCCAGAATTCATTGTTTATGCACCACACCCAGAGCTCCATGCAATATGTGCCCTCCATAATACCCAGCACCAGGCTCACCCAATCTCCCATGCCCCTCCCCTCTAAAACCCTCAGTTTATTTCTCAGAGTCCACAGTCTCTCATGGTTTGTCTCCCCCTCCAATTTCCCCCAACTCACTTCTCCTCTCCATCTATTTCTTTTTTTCTTTTATTTTTTATTATGTTAGTCACCATATAGTACATCATTAGTTTTTGCTCTAGTGTTCCATGATTCATTGTTTATGTATACCACTCAGTGCTCCATGCAATAAGTGCCCTCCTTAATATCCATCACTGGGCTAACCCATCTTCCCACCCCCTTCCCTTAAAAACCCCCAGTTTGTTTCCCAGAGTCCATAGTCTCTCATGGTTCATCTCCCCCTTTGATCCCCCCCCTTCATTTTTCCCTTCCTTCTCCTAATGTCCTCCATGCTATTCCTTATGTTTCACAAGTAAGTGAAACCATATGATAATTGTCTTTCTCTTCTTGACTTATTTCACTTTGCATAATCTCCTCCAATCCCGCCCATGTTGATACAAATGTTGGGTATTCATCCTTTCTGATGGCTGAGTAATATTCCACTGTATATATGGACCACATCTTTATCCATTTGTCTGTTAAGGGCATCTTGGCTCCTTCCAATTTCATTATTGTGCACATTGCTTCTATGAACATTGGGGTTCATGTGGCCCTTATTTTCACTACATCTGTCTCTTTAAGGTAAATACCAAGTAGTGCACTTGCTGGATCATAGGGTAGCTCTATTTTCAACTTTTAAAGGAACCTCCACACTGTTTTCCAAAGTGGCTATACCAACTTGCATTCCCACCAACAGTGTGAGAGGGTCTCCCTTTCTCCACAGCCTCTCCAACATGTGTTGTTTCTTGCCTTGTCAATTTTTGCCATTCTAATTTGTGTAGGGTTGTATCTCTATGTGGTTTTGACTTGAATTTCCCTGATGGCTAATGATGTTGAACATTTTTTCATGTGCCTGTTAGCCATTTGTATGTCTGCTTTGGAGAAGTGTCTGTTCATGTCTTCTTCCCATTTTTAACTTGATTATTTTTTTGGAGTGCTGAGTTTGAGAAGTTCTTTATAGATCTTACATACCAGCCCTTTATCTGTAGTGTCATTTGCAAATATCGTCACCCATTCCGTGGGTTTCCTCTTTGTTTTGTTGACTGTTTCCTTTGCTGTGCAGAAGCTTTTGATCTTGATGAAGTTCCAAATATTCACTTTCTTTTTTTTAAGATTTTTATTTATTTATTTGACAGACAGAGATTACAAGTAGGCAGAGAGACAGGCAGAGTGAGGAGAGGAATCAGGCTCCCCACCGAGAAGAGAGCCCGACACGGGGTTCAATCCCAGGACCCTGGGCTCATGACCCGAGCTGAAGGCAGGGGCTTTAACCCACTGAGCCACCCAAGAACCCCCCAAATATTCATTTTCCCTTTTGTTTCCCTTGCCTTTGAGATGTGTCTTGAAAGAAGCTGCTGTGGCCACCATGGAAAAGATGGTTCTCATCTAGGATTTTGATAGATTCCTGTCTCACAATGATACATTCCTGTCTCACATAGGTCTTTCATCATTTTAGAGTTTATCTTTGTGTATGGTGTAAGAGAATGGTCAAGTTTTCCCAGCTGTCCAATTTTCCCAGCATAGCTGTCTAATTTTCCCACCACCATTTATTGAAGAGACTTTTTTCCACTGTATATTTTTTTCTGCTTTGTCAAAGACGATTTGACCATAGAGTTGCGGGTCCATATCTGGGCACTCTATTCTGTTCCACTGATCTAGCTGTCTGTTTCTGTGCCAGTACCATGCTGTCTTGGTGATCACAGCTTTGTAATATAGTTTGAAATCAGGCAATGTGATGCCCCCAACTTTTTGTTTTTCAATATTTCCTTGGTGATTTGGAGAACTACAGATGAATATCCCTAATGAATGTGGATGCCAGAATTGCCAACAAGATCCAACTGTACATTAAAAGGATTATCCATCATTACCAGGTAGGATTTATCCCTGGGATGCAAGGGTAGTTCAACGTTCACAAATCAGTCAGTGTGATAGAACACATTATTAAGGGAGGAGATAAGAACCTTATGGTCCTCTCAACTGATACAGAAAAAGCATTTGACAAAATATAGCATCCTTTCCTGATTAAAACTCTTCAGAATATAGGGATAGAGGGAAGAGTCCTCAATTTCTTAAAAACCACCTATGAAAAGCCCACAGCAAATACCATTCTCAATGGGGAAAAGCTGAGAGCCTTTCCCTTAAGATCAAGAACATGACAAGGGTGACCACTCTCACCACTATTGTTCAACATAGTACTGAAAGTCCTAGCAACAGCAATCAGACAAGAAATGAAATAAAATGTATTAAAATTGGTAAAGAAGAAGTCAAACTCTCTTTGAAGATGACATTATACTTTATATGGAAAACCCAAAAGACTCCACCCTCAAATTATTAGAACTCATACAGCAATTCAGTAATGTGGCAGGATACAAAATCAATGCACAGAAATCAGTTGCTTTCCTATACACTAACAATGTAACTGTAGAAAGAGAAATTAGGGAATTGACTCCATTTACAATTGCACCAAAAACCATAAGATACCCTGGGATAAACCAAACCAAAAAGGTAAATGATCTGTACTCGAGGAGCTACAGAACACTTATGAAAGAAATTGAAGAAGACACAAAAAGATGGAAAAGCATTCCATGCTCATGGATTGGAAGAATAAACATTGTTAAAATGTCTATGTTGTCCAGAGCAATCTATATTTTCAATGCCATCCCGATCAAAATACCAATGGCATTTTTCAAAGTACTGGAACAAACAATCCTAAAATTTGTATTTTCTTTTTTTAAAAGATTTTATTGATTTATTTGAGAGAGAGAGAGAGAGAGAGTAAGTACATGAGCAGGGGGCAGGAGCAGAGGAAGAAGCAGACTCTCTGCTGAGCACAGAACCCAGGCAGAGCTCTATCCCAGAACTCTGGGATCATGACCTGAACTGAAGACAGCCATTTAACTGACTGAGCCACCCAGGCACCCCACCTTTTCTAATTTCTATAAGAAATTGTATAGAATTTATAGTTCATTCTTCTTTAAATGTTTGGTAGAATTTGCCAATAAAAATTCCTGATAATGGAGATTTCTTTTGTGGAAGGTTTTTAACTATAAGTCCAATTTCTATATTAGTTATAGAACTACTTGGATTATTTTATCTTGGACGACACTGGTAGTTTGTGGTTTTCAGGAAATTGGTCCATTTCATCTAAGTTGTCACATTTATGTTCATAGAGTTGTTTTTAGTGTTCTTTAATAGCCTTTTAATGAATGTAACATCTGTAGTGATCATTCCTGATATTGGCAATTTGAATCTTCTCTCATTTTTCTTTGTTTAGCTGAACTAGAAATTTAGTAATTTTACTGATATTTTCAAAGACCCAGTTTTGGGTTTTATTGATTTTTTTTCTTTTTTTGTTTTCAATTTCATTGATTGTTATTTACTATTTCTTTCCTTCTGCTTTATTGTGTTCTTTTTCTAGTTTAAGACAAAAGCTTAAATTATTGGTGTTAGATCATTCTTATTTTCTAATATGACCATTTAATGCTATAAATTTCCCTCAAGTCACTGCTTTTTACTGTATTCAACAAATTTTGATACTGTACTTTAATTCTCATTGTATACAAAATATTCTTAATTACTCTTGGACATCTCTTTGACCCATGGATTATTTAGAGCTGTATTATTTAATTTCCAAGTGTTTGAAGATTTTACTATTATTTTCCTGTTACTGATTTCCAGTTTAATTCCACTGTGGTCAGATAACACACTTCATATTATTTCAATTATTTTCTTTAAAGATTTTATTTATAGAAAGAAAGCATATGTGCAAGCTGGGGGACAGGCAAAGGAAGAGGGAAAGAGAATCTCAAGCAGACTCTGCATTAAGCGTGGAGTCTAATGTGGGGCTGAAATCGAGAGTTGGACATTTAACCAACTGAGCCACCCATAGGCCTCTTAATTATTTTTAATTGCATAAAGCTTCCTTTCCAGGTGCAGGAGGCACAGAAAACTCCCATCAAAATCAACAAAAGCAGAGCCACACCAAAACTTACTGTAATTAAATTTGCTCTAAGATATAGTGATAAAAAATTTTAAAAGCACCAAGAAAAAAGAGGTCAGTAACTTGTAAGTGAAAAACCTATAGGCTAGAAGGAGACTTTTCAACAAAAATTTGAAAGACTGAAAGGTATGGCACTTTATATTCAAAGTGCTGAGTGGGATAAATCTGCAGCCAAGAATACTCTATCCAGCAAGGCTATCATTCAGAACAGAAGGAGAGATAAAGAGGTTCCCAAATTAACAAAAACTAGAGTTTGTGACCACTAAACTTTGAATGTAAATGGACTAAACATTCCAATCAAAAGACACAAAGTGTCATAATGGATTAAAAAAAAACTCATCCATATGCTGCCTAGAAGAGACTCATTTTAGATCTAAAGACACCTGCAGATTAAAAGTGAGGGGATGAACTTGGCATCAGAGAAATACAAATCAAAACCACAGTGAGATACCACTTCACACCCGTCAGAATGGCTAAAATTAACAAGTCAGGAAATGACAGATGTTAGTGAGGATGCAGAGAAAGCGGAATCCTCCTATGCTGTTGGTGGGAATGCAAACTGGTGCAGCCACTCTGCAAAACAGTATGGAGGTTCCTCAGAAAGTTGAAAATAGAGCTACCCTATGACCCAGCAATTGCACTATTGGGTTTTTACCCTAAAGATACAAAGGTAGTGATCTGAAGGGGCATGTGCACCTGAATGTTTATAGCAGCAATGTCCACAATAGCCAAACTATGGAAAGAACCTAGATGTCCATCAACAGATGAATGGATAAAGAAGATGTGGTATATGTAAACAATGTAATACTATGCAGCCATCAAAAGAAATGAAATCTTGCCATTTGCAACAACATGGATAGAAATAGAGGGTATTATGCTAAATGAAATAAGTCAATCAGAGAAAGACAATTATCATATGATCTCTCTGATATGAGGAATTTGAGAGGCAGGGTGGGGGGTTGTGAGGGGTAGGGAGGGAAAAAAATGGAACAAGATGGGATCAGGAGGGAGACAAACAGTGTGAGACTCTTAATCTCACGAAACAAACTGAGGGTTACTGGGGGATTGTGGGGGGAGTTACAGGGTGGCTGGGTGATGGATACTAGGGAGGGTATGTGCTATGGTGAGTCCTGTGAAATATGTAAGCCTGATGATTCACAGACTTGTACCCCTGGGGCAAATAATACATTTTAGGTTAATTTTTTAAAGTGAGGGACTGAAGAAACATTTATTGGGCAAATGGATGCTAAAAGAAAGCTATAGTAGCAATACTTACATCAGACAACTACACTTTAAAACAAAGACTATAACAAGAGACAAAAAAGGGCACTATGTAATCATAAAGGGGACAACCCAACAAGAAGATATAACAATTATAAATATTTACATACCCCAAATAGGAGTAACAAATACATAAAATAGTAACAAACATAATAGAAACCATCTATAATAATACAATAATAATAAGGGATTTTAATACCCCACTTACATTAATGGACAGAGCACCTCAAAAACTAATATGCTGGCTAACTGAACATAATAATAATAAAATAAATAAAATAAAATAATAAAATAATAATAATTATTATTATAATAAAAATAATAATTAATAATAAATTATTATTATTATAAATAATAATAGAATAAATAAAACATAAAATAAAATAATAATAAAATTCCATGAATAGACATTAGACCTGAATAGAGGCAAATATTTAAAGAGTCTGTGAGAGTCTCGTTTACCAAGAGATTTAATTTGGTATCCAAAATAAAAACCTTGAAAAATAAAAATAACAAGTAGAAAATAAAGAAACAATGGCTTTGAATGACACATGGGAATGGATGGACTTAACAGAAATATTCAGAACAGTCCATCCTAAACAGCAGAATATATTCTTCTCAAGGGTATATAAAATATTTTCCAGACCAGATCACATATTAGGCCACAAGACAGGCCTCAACAAATTCAAGAAGATCGAAGTCATACTATGCACCTTTTCTGACCACAATGCTATGAAACTAGCAATCCACCACAAGAAAAAATCTGGAAAGACCACAAATCCATGGATATTAAATAACATGCTACTAAAAAACAAGGAAATCAAAGAAAAAAGAAAAAAATACATGGAAACAAGAATGAAAACACAATGATCAAAACCTTTAGGATGCAGCAAAAGTGGTTCTAAGATGGAAGTATATAGCAATACAGACCTACTTCAAAAAGCAAGAAAAATTTCAAATGACCTAACCTTACCCCTAAAGGATCTAGAAAAAGAACAAATGAAGCCTAAAGCCAGCAGAATGAAGGAAATTATAAAGATTAGGGCAAAAATAAATGATATAGAAGCTTTAAAAACAGTAGAACAAATCAGTGAAACCAAGTGGTAGTTCTTTGAAACCATTAATAAAATTGATAAAACCTCTAGCCAGACTTATCAAAAAGAAGAGAAAGCACCCAAAAGAATAAAATCACAAATGAGAGGGGAGGAATAACAACCAACACCATAGAAATACAAACAATCCTGAGAGTATTATGAAAAACTGTATGTAAACAAATTGGACAACCTGGAAGAAATGGGTAAATTCTTACAAACAAATAACCTACTAAAAGTGAAACAGGAGAAATAAAAAATTTGAACAGACCAATAACCTGCAAAGTAATTGAATCAGTAATCAAAAAACTCCCAACAAAGAAAAGTCCAGGACCAGGTGTCTTCACAGGCAAATTCTAGCAAACATTTACAGAAGAGTTAATATCTATTCTTCTCAAACTATTTCAAAAAATAGAAAAGGAAGGAAAATTAATTTTAATTAATTTAATTAATTCTAAATTAATTCTATGAGGCCAGCACTAAACCTGATACCAAAACCAGATAAAGCTTCCATTAAAAAACAGAACTACAGGACAATATCTCTGATGAACAGGCTCTTAACTATAGAACCAAATGACAGTTACCAGAAGGAAGGTGGGTAGGTGAATGGGTTAAATAGGTGATAGGGATAAGGAGTGCACTTATGATTGGTACCAGGTGATGTATGGAATTGTTGAATCACTGTATTATACACCTGAAACTAATATTTCACTGCATGTTAGCTAAGTGGAATTTAAATAATGACTTTTTAAAAGGCTTCTTTTATTATCCAGGATATGGTCTGTCTTGGTGAATATTCTACGTGCACTTAAGAAGAACATGTATTCCTGCTGTCATTGTGTGGAGTATTCTATAAATGTCAGTTGGAGTCAGTGGATTGATGTTGTTGTTCAAATATCCTTCCTGATTTTGTCTATTTTCCATCAATTACTGAAGCTTTAATTATAAATTTGTCTGTTTCTTCATTCAGCTATGTCAATTTTTTGCCTCTTAGTATTTTGAACTTGTTAGGAGTAAACATAGTTTGGACTGTTATGTCTTCTCATGAGCTGACATTTTATTGATATATAAATCCCTGTTTATCCTTGGCAATTTTTTTTGCTCTAAAGTCAACTTTGATGTTAATATAGCCACTCCAACTCTATTTTGATTAGTTTTTGAATGGTATCTGTTTTCATCCTTTTGCTTTTAACCTACTTATGTAATTATTTTTGAAATTAGTTTCTGTAGGTGGCATATGGCTGGGTCTTGGTTTTTTTTATCCATTCTGACAATCTGTCTTTTAGTTGATGTGTTTAGACCATTTAGTAAATTATTGATATGAATGGATTGAGATCTGTCATGTTACTATTTGTTTTCTGTTTGGTCTCTCTGGTTTTTACTCTTGTTTCCCTTTTCCTGCCTTCTTTTAGATTTGAACATTTTTAGTATCCCATTTTAATATGTCTATTGTGACTCTGATATCTCTTTGTATAACTTTTAGTAGTTGCTCTAGAGACTACAAAATACATACTTTTCACAGTCTACTTAGAATCAATATTTCACCACTTCAATTGCAATGTAAAATCTTTACCAGCATATTGGGCCCTCTACCTTCTCCACTTTATGCGATCATTATGTAATATATAAAGTACTTATGTACTACATCTACATACACTGAAAATCCCATCAGAAAGTGTTGTTTTACTTTCAATCAAAACTCAAACGAAGGAAAATAGTGCATTATATTTACCCAGACATTTACCACTTCTGTTGTTTTTTAAATTCCTAATGATCCAATTTCCCTTCTGGTAAAATTTCATTTCTGTATGAATAAAGTCCTTTAACAATTCTTTTTCAGCAGGTCTGCTTACTATGAATTTTCTTAGTTTTCCTTCATCTGAAATTGTGTTTTAAATTTTATCTTCATTCCAAAGGATATTTTTTGTTGGATATTGAATTCTGGATTGACAAATTTTTCAATACTTGAAATATTTTATGTTGCTTCCTTTTGACCTAGAGTTTCTGATGAGAAATTTGCAGCCATTCAAATCATTGTTCCCATGCAAATAATGCATCATTTCTCTCTGGATGCTTTCAAGATTCTTTTGTCTTTATCTTTCATCAGTTTAATTATGATATATGGGTTTCTTTTGGTTTATTCTGGTTGGAATTTACTCATTTTCTTGAATCTGTAGGTTGGTGTCTTTCACCAAAATGTTGCAATTTTTCAGCCACTGTTTCTTTAAAGATTTTTTTCAGCACTTTTTTCTCCTCTCTTTCTTTTTTTTTTTTTATATTTATTTTTATTTGTTTATTTACAGCATAACAGTGTTCATTGTTTTGGCATCACACCCAGTGCTCCATGCAGTACGTGCCCTCCCTATTACCCACCACCTGGTTCCTCAACCTCCCACCCCCCCCACCCCCCTGCCGCCCCTTCATAACCCTCTGGTTGTTTTTCAGAGTCCATAGTCTCTCATGGTTCATCTCCCCTTCCAGTTTCCCTCAACTCCCTCTCCTCTCCATCTCCCCATGTCCTCCATGTTATTTGTTATGCTCCACAAATAAGTGAGACCATATGATACTTGACTCTCTCTGCTTGACTTATTTCGCTCAGCATAATTTCTTCCAGTCCCGTCCATGTTGCTACAAAAGTTGGGTATTCGTCCTTTCTGATGGAGGCATAATACTCCATTGTGTATATGGACCACATCTTCCTTATCCATTCATCCGTTGAAGGGCATCTTGGTTCTTTCCACAGTTTGGCAACCGTAGCCATTGCTGCAATAAACATTGGGGTACAAATGGCCCTTCTTTTCACTACATCTGTATCTTTGGGGTAAATACCCAGCAGTGCAATTGCAGGGTCATAGGGAAGCTCTATTTTTAATTTCTTAAGGAATCTCCACACTGTTCTCCAAAGTGGCTGCACTAACTTGCATTCCCACCAACAGTGTAAGAGGGTTCCCCTTTCTCCACATCCTCTCCAACACACGTTGTTTCCTGTCTTGCTAATTTTGGCCATTCTAACTGGTGTTAGGTGGTATCTCAATGTTGTTTTAATTTGAATCTCCCTGATGGCTAGTGATAATGAAAATTTTTTCATGTGTCTGATAGCCATTTGTAAGTCTTCGTTGGAGAAGTGTCTGTTCATATCTTCTGCCCATTTTTTGATATGATTATCTGTTTTGTGTGTGTTGAGTTTGAGAAGTTCTTTATAGATCCGGGATATCAACCTTTTGTCTGTACTGTCATTTGCAAATATCTTCTCCCATTCCGTGGGTTGCCTCTTTGTTTTGTTGACTGTTTCCTTTGCTGTGCAGAAGCTTTTGATCTTGATTAAGTCCCAAAAGTTCATCTTTGCTTTTGTTTCCTTGGCCTTTGGAGACATATCTTGAAAGAAGTTGCTGTGGCTGATATCGAAGAGGTTACTGCCTATGTTCTCCTCTAGGATTCTGATAGATTCCTGTCTCACGTTGAGGTCTTTTATCCATTTCGAGTTTATCTTTGTGTACGGTGTAAGAGAATGGTCGAGTTTCATTCTTCTACATATCGCTGTCCAGTTTTCCCAGCACCATTTATTGAAGAGACTGTCTTTTTTCCATTGGATATTTTTTCCTGTTTTGTCGAAGATTATTTGACCATAGAGTTGAGGGTCCATATCTGGGCTCTCCACTCTGTTCCACTGGTCTATGTGTCTGTTTTTATGCCAGTACCACGCTGTCTTGGTGATCACAGCTTTCTAGTAAAGCTTGAAATCGGGTAACGTGATGCCGCCAGTTTTGTTTTTGTTTTTCAACATTTCCTTAGCAATTCGGGGTCTCTTCTGGCTCCATACAAATTTTAGGATTATTTGCTCCAGCTCTTTGAAAAATATCGGTGGAATTTTGATCGGAATGGCATTAAAAGTATAGATTGCTCTAGGCAGTATAGACATTTTAACAATGTTTATTCTTCCAATCCAAGAGCATGGAACAGTCTTCCATCTTTTTGTGTCTTCTTCAATTTCTTTCATGAGTGTTCTGTAGTTCCTCGAGTACAGGTCCTTTACTTCTTTGGTTAGGTTTATGCCCAGGTATCTTATGGTTCTTGGTGCTATAGTAAATGGAATCGATTCTCTAATTTCCCTTTCTGTATTTTCATTGTTGGTGTATAAGAAAGCCACTGATTTCTGTACATTGACTTTGTATCCTGCCACGTTACTGAATTGCTGTATGAGTTCTAGTAGTTTGGGGGTGGAGTCTTTGGGGTTTTCCATATAAAGAATCATGTCATCTGCGAAGAGAGAGAGTTTGACTTCTTCCTTGCCAATTTGGATACCTTTTATTTCTCTTTGTTGTCTGATTGCCATTGCTAGAACTTCTAATACTATGTTGAACAAGAGTGGTGAGAGTGGGCATCCTTGTCGTGTTCCTGATCTCAACAGGAAGGCTGCAAGCTTTTTCCCACTGAAGATGATATTTGCTGTGGGTCTTTCATAGATAGATTTTATGAAGTTCAGGAATGTTCCCTCTATCCCTATACTTTGAAGCGTTTTCATCAGGAACGGATGCTGGATTTTGTCAAATGCTTTTTCTGCATCCATTGAGAGGACCATGTGGTTCTTCTCTCTTCTCTTATTGATGTGTTCTATCACACTGATTGATTTGCGAATGTTGAACCAACCTTGCAACCCAGGGATGAATCCCACCTGGTCATGGTGGATAATCTTTTTAATGTGCTGCTGGATCCTGTTTGCTAGGATCTTGTTGAGAATCTTTGCATCCATATTCATCAGTGATATTGGTCTGAAATTCTCCTTTTTGGTAGGGTCTTTGCCTGGTTTGGGGATCAGGGTAATGCTGGCTTCATAAAAAGAGTCTGGAAGTTTTCCTTCTGCTTCAATTTTTTGGAACAGCTTCAGGAGAATTGGTGTTATTTCTTCTTTGAAAGTTTGGTAGAATTCCCCAGGGAATCCGTCAGGTCCTGGGCTCTTGTTTTTTGGGAGGTTTTTGATCACTGCTTCAATCTCATTACTAGATATCGGTCTATTCAGGTTGTCCATTTCTTCCTGGTTCAATTTTGGGAGTTTGTAGCTTACCAGGAATGCATCCATTTCATCTAGGTTGCTTAGCTTATTGGCATATAACTGTTGGTAAGAATTTCTGATGATTGTTTCTATTTCCTTGGTGTTCGCTGTGATCTCTCCCTTTTCATTCATAATTTTATTAATTTGGGCTTTCTCTCTTTTCTTTTGGATTAGTGTGGCCAATGGTTTATCGATCTTATTGATTCTTTCAAAAAACCAGCTTCTAGTTTCATTGATACGTTCTACTGTATCTCTCGTTTCTACCTCATTGATCTCTGCTCTAATCTTGATTATTTCCCTTCTTGCATGTGGAGTTGGTTTGATTTGTTGTTGATTCTCCAGTTCTTTAAGGTGTAGAGACAGCTGGTGTATTCTGGATTTTTCAATGTTTTTGAGGGAGGCTTGGATGGCTATGTATTTCCCCCTTAGAACCGCCTTTGCTGTATCCCATAGGTTTTGGACCGAGGTGTCTTCATTCTCATTGGTTTCCATGAATTGTTTAAGTTCGTCTTTGATCTCCTGGTTGATCCAAGCATTCTTAAGCAAGGTGGTCTTTAGCTTCCAGGTGTTTGAGTTCCTTCTGAACTTTTCCTTGTGATTGAGCTCCAGTTTCAAAGCATTGTGATCGGAGAATATGCAGGGAATAATGTCAGTCTTTTGGTATCGGTTGAGTCCTGCTTTGTGACCCAGTATGTGGTCTATTCTGGAGAAGGTTCCATGTGCACTTGAGAAGAATGAGTATTCTGTTGTTTTAGGGTGGAATGTTCTGTATACGTCGATGAGGTCCATCTGGTCCAATGTTTCATTCAATGCTCTTATTTCTTTATTAATTTTCTGCTTCGATGATCTGTCTATTTCTGAGAGAGGCGTATTAAGATCTCCTACTATTATTGTATTCGTATCAATATGACTCTTTATCTTGATTAATAGTTTTCTTATGTAATTGGGTGCTCCCATATTGGGGGCATAGATATTCACAATTGTTAGATCGTCTTGGCGGATAGTCCCTTTAAGAATTATGTAGTGTCCTTCTGTATCTCTGACTACAGTCTTTAGTTTAAAATCTAATTTATCTGATATGAGAATCGCTACTCCGGCCTTCTTTTGAGGCCCATTGGCATGAAAGATGCTTCTCCATCCCTTCACTTTCAGTCTGGGTGTATCCTTAGGTTCAAAATGGGTCTCTTGTAGACAACATATGGATGGGTCCTGTCGTTTTATCCAATCTGCAACCCTGTGTTGTTTTATGGGCGCATTTAGGACATTCACATTGAGAGTGATTATTGAGAGATAGGTTTTTATTGACATCGTGTTGCCTTTGAAGTCTTTCTCTCTATAGATTGTTTCTGTATTTCTGTTCAATGATATTCTTAGGATTTTTCCTCTCTTATAGGACCCCCCTTAATATTTCCTGCAGTGTTGGCTTGGTGGTTGCATAGTCTTTTAAGCCTTGCCGGTCTTGGAAACTCTTTATCTCTCCATCCATTTTAAATGTCAGTCTTGCTGGATAGAGTATTCTTGGTTGCATGTTCTTCTCATTTAGTACTCTGAATATATTTTGCCAGCCCTTCCTGGCTATCCAGGTCTCTGTGGAAAGGTCTGACGTTATTCTAATGGGCTTTCCTCTGTATGTAAGAAGCTTCTTTGTCCTAGCTGCTTTTAAGAGGGTCTCTCTTGAAACAAAATTCCCCATTCTAATGATAAGGTGCCGTGAGGACTTTCGAGAATCTAAAATCTTGGGAGGAAATCTTTCTGCCTCTAGTACATGAACGTTGTTTCCATTCGTGAGATTGGGAAAATTTTCATAGACAACTTCTTCCACTATATCTTCTAGACTTCTTTCTTTTTCTTCCCCTTCAGGGATTCCAATAATTCTGATGTTGGAACGTTTCATGGCATCATTTATTTCCCTGATTCTGTTTTCGTGGCTTCTGAGCTGTTTGTTCCAGGCTTCCTCCTGATCCTTTCTCTCTATCTGTTTGTCCTCCAGATCACTAATTCTGTCTTCTGTCTCAGTTACCCTAGCTTTTAGAGAATTTAGATTGGATTGGAACTCATTGAGAGCATTTTGAACATCATCCCTGGTGGCTTTCAGTTCTGCCCTAACATTGTGAACATCATCCCTGGTGGCTTTCAGTTCTGCCCTAATCAATTCTGTTTGGTCATCCATGGCTTTCTCCAACCTAGCTATTGCCTGGATAATTGTTAGTCTGAATTCCTTTTCTGACATATTGTCTATGTCGATAGCCATTAGCTCTGTTGCAGAAGGCCCATCCTCTGTATTTTTCTTCTGTTGGGTATTCCTCCTCCTAGTCATTTTGGTAAGAGATGACTAAACAGATGCAGCTGGACTTATCGATTGTGGTGCAGTCAATGTGCACCCTGGAACGCTTCTGTGCAATCAGGATTCCCCACCCAAATGAGAGAAAAACGAGAAGAAAAAGAAATAGAGAAGAAGAAAGAAAAAAAAGGGGAAAGAAAAAAGGGAAAAAAAAAGAGAGGGAGAGATAGGAAAAAAAGGGAAGATAAAAGAGAAGGCTCAGCCCAAATGGGCTACAAGGTAAGATTTGTGGAGTATACAAACAAAAACAGACAGACAAAAAGAGTGATAAAAGTATATGACAAGAGAAAAAAATATGTATATATAAGCAAAAAAAAAAGGGAAGAACCTCATCAGAAAGAACCCCAAGTATAAGGTTTATATATTATCAGGACAAACACAAATTCACAGAAACACTGACAGAAGGAAAAATTGGGAGAATGGTTATAGATTCTCAGTGTGGGTGAGGAAGGTTATTTTGATTCTTCCTGAAGGTATCTTGATGTTTTTGTTAAGGGACTCAACTTTCCTAAGTTACAGGGGGATTAGAAACTGGTTTGCCTATAGGGGTAGCATTGATTGGGGAAAGGGGATTACCTTGAAGTTTAACTCTATATGTATAGTAGAAAATAAAAATTAAAAAAGAATAAACTAGACTAGACTAAGTTAAAATTAAAAAAGAATTAAAAAAATAGAAAAACACGGGTGTATGTATCAAAAAGTTCAGGTTAGAAGGTTATTAAAGAATTCGATGTACTGGACATCTGGGTGTGATGGTAAATAGGTTAAAAAATTATCTGTATATTAAAAAAAGGAACCAGAATATTGGTAAAGAGTTAAAAATAAAAGTTGTATTTATGAAGTAGTGGTGGTTGTTCTCTTGTAGTCTTTTTTTTTTTTTTCTTCCTTCCTGGTTGGTTTTCTGGGGGAGGGGCCTGCCACGTGGGTTTTCAGACAATGATGTTCCCTGAGTTAGGTCCTCCGGCTCCCCTCAAGGGGGTGAGCTCTTTTTTTTTTTCCAGGAAACTGTTTTTTTCAGCCTTTTGTTCTCTGGGGGTTTTTATGTTCTTTCATCTGCTTTCTCTCGCCTTGACAGCTTTTGATGGTTTTTGGAGGTTTAGAGGAGAGCAAACAGCACCCCGACCTCCCTCTCAGAGAGAAGCCTCAGACTGTTTTGCAAAAGCTGCTGGCAGAGTCGGTTCTGAGTCACTGTCCCTGGGGATGCAGGAGCTCCTCGTTGTACCCAAAACCAGGGCAGCAGTGGCTGTCTAGGCAGCTCCAGACCGCCAGAGAGGTTCTGAGCAGAGATCGCACACTGAGATTTTCCCGCTGTCCCAGGCTGGGAATGTCTGGTTTTTCAGGATGCCAGAGCTCCAGGCTAGCGCCTATGAGCACCTATCCCAAGGGAGGGTGTGGGACGCGCGCGTTTCAGGATTGCCGTCTGGCCGGGCTCCCAGCCCCTCACGGGAGCCAGACCCCACTCGTTCTCGGGCGCGCTGGCCTTCAGGTGCACTGACTGCTCAGGGACAGAGACCTGATTTCTCTGCCGCACTCTCTCTGGCTCCGCGCCAGGGGAGGCTGTCCTGGGTCTGGGGACTTAGGTCCCTGACCCTAACTGCCCAGGTTCCCACTATTACCCCCCGCGATCCTTTGCTGTTTGTTTTTTGAGTGCTTTCAACCAGACTCCAAGTTAATGCTGGTCCCCAGATGCAGAGCACTCTCGTGTTGGGGTGTTACTTTCCGATCGGTCACCTCTGGTGGCTCCCTCCCCCTTTTGTTTATCTTCCGATATCAGTCGGACGTTCCCAGTCTGCTTTACCTGCCACTGGCGTCTTCTGCTCCTGTAGAGATCCAGACGTGTATAATTCTGATCTCAGGCTGATTTCATGGGTGGTCGGAGTTCTTTGGTAGATAATCAGCTCACTTTAGGGTACAGGTTGAAATGGTGCCTCCTCCTACTTCCCGGCCATCTTGGCTCCCCCCTCTCCTCTCTTTCTGAAACCCCAATGGCACAACTGATAGATTTTTTTATTAAATTGCCCCACATGTCCCTGAGGCTAATCTTTTTTCACACTTTTATATTGCATAAATTTTTTAAAGATTTTGTTTATTTATTTGAGAGAAAGAGAGATAACACATGAGCAGGGGAGAGGGTGGGGGAGAAGCAGACTCCCCTGCTGACCAGGGAGCTCAACACAGGGCTCAATCCCAGAACCCTAGGATCATGTCCCGAGCCAAAGGTAGACACTTAACCAACTGAGCCACCCAGGCACCCCTATACTGCATAAGTTTTATTTCTCTATCTTGAAGTTTATTCTTTCCTCTGACATCTCACTTCTACTATTACATCTATCCATGAGGTTTTTTTTTTTAATTTGTTACTGTATTTTTCAATTCTGAAGTTCAACTTGATTTCTACTTCTTTATACCTTCTATTTATTGGATGAGACTGTATTTTAACATTTGTTCCAAGAGTGCAACTGTTTGGTTTTTTAATAGTAGTTGATTTAAAGTCTTTGTCAGATAATTAAAATATTCATATCCCCTTGTAATTGATATCTTTTGGCATATAAGCTGAGATACTCATGGTTCTTTGTATGCCTATTAATTCTGGACTATCTCCTGGATACTTTGAATATGACATTATAAAACTCTAGGACTTGCTTAAATTGTATGGAAAACATATTTTTGCTTTAGCAGTCAATCTGATTAGGTCTAGGCTACACATTCCCACAAGGCTTCTGTGGGCTTATCGTCCAATGTCAGTTTAGTTTTCAAAGCCTTTTCAGTGTTCTTCAGATCTGCCTAGAGTATTTCTGTCACTAAGTGATCAGTCTGGAACCTAGATGGATGTCTGTTAACTCAGTTCTCAAATTCTTTGGTATGCTAATTAAGAACTGATCAACTCATACATAGGTTAGTTGCACATACCCAGAAGCTCATAAAAAGAAAAAAACAACAACAACAACTTTGAGGGGCACCTGGGTAGCTCACTTCGTTAAGCATCCAGCTCTTGATTTCAACCCAGATCATGATCTCAGGGTCCTGGGATCAAGGCCTACATCAGGCTCCACATTCAGTGCAGAGTCTGCTTAGGATTCTCTCTCTCTCTCTCTCTCTCTCCCCACCCCATTTTTCTCCCCCTTCCCTCACTCATGCTCTATCTCTAAAATAAATAAAATCTTTTTAAAAATGAAGGAGAGTTGTTTTTAAAAAAATCTCTAAAGGGAGACAAATCATATGAGGACTCTTGACTCCAGGAAACAAACTGAGGGTTTCAGAAAGAGAGGTGGGTGGGGGCCTGGGGTAATTCAGTGATGGGCAACAAGGAAGGCATATGACATGATAAGCACTGGGTGTTATATGCAACTAATAATTATTAGACATAATATCAAAAACTAATGATGTACTATATGTTGGCTAACTGATTTAAATTTTAAAATATCTCTAAAAAAAACTTTGAGTTTTCTTTCTTGAGCATCTCTCCAGTACTATCCAATTCCTGGGACTTCCTTTCAGTCCTGTGGTCAGAAATTGTTCACTACTGCAATTGTGCTACCTCTGAAGACAAACAGTGGAAGAATAGAGATATAAAAAAGCAACAGTGTATGGTTCTACTCACTACGGCCACAGCTCCATCAAATCATAATAAGGGTCAATAGTCAAGACTATTGTTTCCTGACGGTTCCCATTAGCCACTACAGTTGCTGCCGCTGCATAACTGGGGATTGGGATGTGAGAGAAGAGAGAAATAAAGAAAAACATGGGGGATTTCTGCCCCCCCTCACTTTTCAAGTCAGAACTAGAGAACTCTCTTGGAGTTCTCTGTCTGTACTACAGTGCTCGCTTCAGGTTTTCAGCTGCATTAAGTTCAGGTTGGAGAATCTGAGAGTGAAAAGAGTAGGAAACTCTCTACTGGTTTGCTGGTTCCTCAAATTTTGGTGTTTTCTTCCAATCTGCCTTAAGCTGCTTACTTTTCAGAATTCTCAAATAGTTGTGCCAGGCATTCTGTCCAGATTTTATGATTGTGTTCACTGACAGACAAAGAGTAACAGGAGCTTAACAGTGTTACCCAGAACTATAATCAGAACTGAATTTTAAATAAATAATTCTGGTCGTTGTATGGAGAGCGAATTTGAAGGGAACAAAGTTGAAGATAGGGAGACCAGTTAGGAAAGTCCCATAAGTAATCCATGCAAAAGATAAGATCTCAAACCTGGGCAGTGGTAGTAGACACATTATGATGAAAATGCAAATTCAAGAAATAGGAGGTAAAGTTGGCAAGACTTAATGAGGTCACCCTTTTGTAAGGCCATAATCAAAACATGTAAGCAAAAAATTGAAAGTGATCAAGACTGATGGTTCCATTAAAAAATACTTAGGAATAAATGTAATAATAGAAATATAAGCTTATACTCTGATAACTATAAAACATTGTTGAAAAAAATTAAAGACCAAAATAAAAGACATACCGTGTTGTAATGTAATCCCTAACAGTTGGGCTGTTGTTGTTTTGTTTTGTTTTTCATAATGCAAGTGCCTGACTTAAACAGATTGCTAGTCTCCCATGTCTCCTTGGTTGATTTTGATAACTGATTATTTGGGCCAATTGTTTTTTCTCTTCCTACACTATTTTTTTTCTCTTTCCATACTTTAAATTCTTGCTCTTAGGTTTTAGAGTCACCAATAAAGAATGAGCCCACAAAACCCTAGTCTCCCACCCTCAACCTTAATAGAAGCAGAACCCTAGGTCTCTGTGTGCCAAGGACCCTTCCTTTCCCTCTCCCCCACCATACATAGACCATCCTGCATGCCTCCACATGTCCTGGGTTATTTCCAGAATTTGTAAGTAGTAAACATTGTCTCTTTCAGAGTTGCCTGATGGTTACTGCTAAGGGCCTCTTGCAATCATAATAAGAACCACAAGGATCAGAGCAGATCCAGCCATAACACTGGTTATCAGCAGGCTGAGGCTGGCACAAAATACATGTTCAAAGATTAGAAAATGTAATATGGTTAAGATGGCAATACTCAGGGCGCCTACGTGGCTCAGTCAGTTAAGTGGCTGCCTTCAGCTCAGGTCATGATCCCAGGGTCCTCGGATCAAGTCCTGCATCGAGCTCTCTGCTCAGTGGAAAGCCTGCTTCTCCTTCTTCCTCTGCCTTCCGCTCTGCCTACTTGTGCTTGCTTGCTCTCTCTCTCTCTGTGTCAAATAAATAAATAAAATCTTAAAAAACGACAACAAAAAAGATGGCAATACTCAAACTGGCCTACAAATTCAAAGCAATATCTATGAAAATCCCAGCTTTCTTTTCAGAAATTGACAAGCTGATGCAAAAATTCATTTAGAAATGCATAGCCAAAACAATCTTGAAGAGAAGCAAAGTGGGATAACTCAAAATTTCCTGATTTCAATACTTACTAGAAAGCTACAATAATTAAGATGGTGTGGCAGTGGAATAAGGATAAACATATAGGTAAGTAGAGTAGAACTGAGAGCCCAGAAATAAGCTCTCACACTTACAGTCAACAAGGTTGCTAAGATAAGTAAGTGAAGAAAGCATTAATCTTTTTCAAAAACAGTGCTAGAGCAACTGGATATCCACATGTAAGAAAGTGAAGTTGGACACATACATCTCACCATATATATAAAAATAAATTCAAAATAGATTTAAGACTTAAATGTAACAGTAAAACTATAAATTTCCTAGAAGAAAACATGGGGATAAATCTTCATGATTCTGGACTAGGCAATGGTATCTTAGATGTGACACAAAAGCAAAAATATGCCCCAAAATGGATAAATTTGACTTCATTAAAATCAAAAACTTTTATGTTTCAAATAGCACTATCTAGATTGTCTTGTGAAAAGACAGAACTAGAGAAAATACTTGCAAATCATATATATGATCCAGACTATATGAAGAATTCTTACCACTCAATAATAAAGACACAACCCAATTAAGAATGAGCAGAGAACTTGAATAGACATCTCTCCAAAGAGGACAAACAAATGGCAAATAAGCACATAAAAAATGCTCAACATCATTGGCCATCAAGGAATTATAAATTAAAACCATAATAACATACCACTTCACACCCACTGGGATGGCTATAATTAAAAAGACTGATAATAACAAGCATTAGAAAGAACACAGAGAAATTGAGACCCTAATATACTGCTCATGGGGATGCAAAACAGTACATAATCCAGCAATTCCACTCCTAAGTATATTCACAAGAGAAATGAAAACATATGCCCATATAAAACCTTGTTCATGAGTGCTCATAACAAAATTACTCATAATAGCCAAAAAGTAGGAGGGAAAAACAGATTTCCATCAACTGATACCCAGATAAACAAAACGTAGTATATTTATAAAATGGAATACCATTCATCAATAAAAGGAAATGAAGTACTGACACCTACTACAACATGGATAAACCTTAAAAACATTACACTAAGAGAAATTAGCCAGACACAAAAGGTTACACATTGTATGATTTAGTTTATATGAAATGTTAATAGGCAAGTCTATAGAGACAGAAAAATTAGTGGTTGCCTAGGGCTGCAGGGTGGGGGAGTGGGTAATGGGGATGGGGTTTCTTTTGGGGGTGATGAAAATGTTCCAAAATTAGATTATGGCTATAGATGTACAACTCCGGGAGTACACTGAAAAAATACTGTTTTTTAAAATGGGTAAATTGTATGGTATGTGAATTATATCTCAATAAAACTGGTACAAATACATAAAGTTACAAGGAAAGCCAATTACACTGATCTAGAGTCATCAAAATATAAAAACAAATTCTTGATAAAGAATTAGATGTGCTGACTCAACCCCGTGGAGTCTGAGGGCAGCAGGACTAGCAGTGGAGCCACAGGCTCTGGAGGACTAGAAGGGAAGAGGGGAGAAAAGATGTTAAAGAAGGGGCCCTATTTCAACTGGTCCCCTGAACGGAGCTGGATATCTACCAGACCATTCTGAACACCCATGAAATCAGCCTGAGATGTAAGAAGATATATCTGGATCTCTACAAACAGAATACCTCTGGTGACTGGTCTTGAGGTATGAAGCGGGGAGCTGTAATTCTGAAGGCAGATATTAGAAGATAAATGGAAGGGGGAGGGAGCCTCTGGGATCTTGTGGTGGAGCGCAAAATCCTCCCACACTGGGGACTGCTCACAGACTGGCAGATCTGTAGCGACAGGAGATGACTTTAGGGAAGCCCCCCAGGCTGAAACCTGGAGCTACAGGGATGCAAGTGTGAACTGGGGGTGGCTTGTGGTTTTAGAAGCACAAAGGGCAGAGACTTGCCTGGCTTTAGGGGCAAGGGCTGGGAGTGCTGCTGTGGGGAGCATAACCCAGCTGTGGTTTTTTGGTTTTTTTGTTTTGTTTTGTTTTGTTTTGTTTTTAAAGATTCTTCATTCATTTATTTGTCAGAGAGAGATCACAAGTAGGCAGAGAGGCAGGCAGAGAGAGAGGAGGAAGCAGGCTCCCCACGGAGCAGAGAGCCTGACGTGGGGCTCGATCCCAGGACCCTGAGATCATGACCCGAGCCGAAGGCAGCGGCTTAATCCACTGAGCCACCCAGGCGCCCCCCAGCTGTGGTTTTTAGCAGCACAGACAGAAAACAGAGAGAGTATGGCCTGAGGAGCTCAGTGAAGGGCAGACAGCAACCTCTCTGTTCTGAGACAAGATTTGGATATAGTCACTTCTGCTCTGACTCTCGGAAGAGACATGGAAAGCCACCAGGGAAAGCTGCCAGAGAACGAAAACCCCCCATAACAGTTTTCACTGAACCCATCCTGCTCTACAGGGGGCAGAACAATTCTGCCCAAACAGGGTTGCCTGAGTAATAGCACCCCTCCCCCTAGAAGACAGGCTGGAAGAACAGAGACCCATAGCCCTAAGGTCCCTCTAAAACAGATCATCTTTCTGGGGTGGTGGTTAACACTTTGGACTCTGTATGTACTCTCAACCACCCCTCAAAAGAATGACTAAAAGGAGGAACCCCCAAAAAAGGAAAGAACCAGAGAACATGGCCTCTGCCACAGAACTAAAGAATATGGATATAACCAAGATGTCAGAAAAAGACTTCAGAGTAACAATTATCAAGGCAATATCTAGGCTTGAGAAAAATATTAATGACAATATAGAATCTCTAAGGGAAGAAATGAGATCTAATCAGGCTGAACTTAAAAATGCTATGAATGAAATGCAGTCTAAACTGGATACTCTGATTGCCAGGGTAAACGAGGCAGAAGAATGAATTAGTGAACTAGAGGATAAGATGATAGAAAAAGAAGGAAACTGAAGCGGTGTGGGAAAAACAAACTAAAACCCAAGAAATCAGAGAGATTAGTGACTCAGTGAAACATTCCAATATCAGAATTATTGGGATCCCTGAGGGGGTGGAGAGAGAGAGGTCTAGAAGATACAGTGAGCAATTGTAGCTGGGAATTTCCCCAATCTGGGGAAGGAAACAAGCATCCATGTCCAAGAGGCAGAGGATCCCTCCCAAGATCAATGAGAACAGACGGAAACCAAGATATATAATAGTACAATCTGCAAATCTTAGATCCAAGGAAACAATCTTGAAAGTGGCAAGGAGGAAGAGGTTTCTTATATACAGAGCAAGGAAAATCAGAACAACATCAGAACGGTCTACAGAGACCTGGCAAGCCAGCAAGGGATGGCAAAACGTATTGAGGGTATTAAATGAGAAGAACATGCAGCCAAGGGTACATGATCCAGCAAGGCTGTCATTCAGAATGGAATGAATGGCAGAAACTGAAAGAGTATGTGACCATCAAGCTGACCCTGCATGAAATACTAAGGGGGGATCTATAAAAGGACAAAGACCTCAAGAGTGATATAGAACAGATATTTACCGAGACAATCTATAAAAACAAGGATTTCACAGGGAACATGATGACAATAAAATTATATCTTTCAATAATCAATTTCAATGTGCATGGTCTAAATGTTCCCATAAAATGGCACAGGTTTGAAGACTGGATAAAAAGATAGGACTCAACCATATGCTGTCTACAAGAGACTCATTTTGAACCTAAAAATACATCCAGACTGAAAGTGAAGGGTTGGTAAAACATTTTTCATGCCAATGGACCTCAAAAGAAAGCTGGGGTAGCAATTCTCATATCAAACAAATTAGATTTAAGCTAAAGACTGTAGATAGAGATACAGAAACACTGTATCATTCTTTTATTTTTATTTTTTAAATTTCTTTTCAATGTTCCAGAATTCATTGTTTATGCACCACACTCAGTGCTCCATGCAATACTTGTCCTCCATAATACCCACCACCAGGCTCACCCAACCTCCCACCCTCCACCCCTTCAAAACCCTCAGATTGATTTTCAGAGTCCACAGTCTCTCATGATTCATCTCCCCCTCCAATTTCCCCCAACTCCCTTCTCCTCTCCATCTCCCCATGCCCTCCATGTTATTTCTTATGCTCCACAAATAAGCGAAATCATATGATAATTGACTCTCTCTGCTTGACTTATTTCACTCAGCATAATCCCTTCCAGTCCCGTCCATGTTGATACAAAAGTTGGATACTTATCTTTTCTGATGGAGGCATAATATTCCATTGTATATATGGACCATATCTTATTTATCCACTTGTCCATTAAAGGGCATCTTGGATCTTTCCACAGTTTGCCAACTGTGGCCATTGCTGCTATGAACATTGGGGTACAGATGGCCCTTCTTTTCACTACATCTTTATCTTTTGGGTAAATACCCAGTAGTGCAATTGCAGAGTCATACAATAGCTCTATTTTTAATTTCTTAAGGAATCTCCACACTGTTTTCCAAAGTGGCTGCACCAACTTGCATTCCCACCAACAGTGGGAAGAGGGTTCCCCTTTCTCCACATCCTCTCCAACACACGTTGTTTATTGTCTTGTTAATTTTGGCCATTCTAACTGGTGTAAGGTAGTATCTCAATGTGGTTTTGATTAGAATCTCCCTGATTGCTAAGGATGATGAACATTTTTTCTTGTGTCTGTTAGTCATTTGTAGGTCTTCATTGGAGAAGTGTCTGTTCATGTCTTCTGCCCATTTTTTGACATGATTATCTGTTTTGTTTGTGTTGAGTTTGAGGCGTTCTTTATAGATCCTGGATATCGGCTCTTTGTAGTATTACTTGCAAATATCTTCTCCCATTCCATGTGTTGCCTCTTTGTTTTGCTGACTGTTTCCTTTGTTGAGCAGAAGCTTTTGATCTTGATGAAGTTCGAAAAAATTCATTTTCGCTTTTGTTTCCTTTGCCTTTAGAGACGTATCTTGAAAGAAGTTTCTGTGGCCGATGTCAAAGATGTTACTACCTATGTTCTCCTCTAGGATTCTGATGGATTCCGCCCTCACATTGAGGTCTTTTATCCATTTCAAGATTATATTTGTGTATGGTGTAAAAGAATGGTCAAGTTTCATTCTTCTACACATAGCTGTCCAATTTTTCCAGCACCATGTATTGAAGAGACTTTTTTCCACTGTATATTTTTTCCTGCTTTGTCGAAGATTATTTGACCAT
The DNA here is from genome assembly GCF_922984935.1 of Meles meles. Lineage (NCBI taxonomy): Eukaryota > Metazoa > Chordata > Mammalia > Carnivora > Mustelidae > Meles > Meles meles. The sequence continues at coordinate 44,063,684 of NC_060087.1, read as the reverse complement.
AGAGTTGAGGGTTCATATCTGGACTCCCTACTCTGTTCCATTGGTCTCTGTGTCTGCTTTTGTGCCAGTACCATGCTGTCTTGGTGATCACAGCTTTGTAGTAAAGCTTGAAATCAGGCAATGTGATGCCCCCAGCTTTGTTTTTCTTTTTCAACTTCTCCTTAGCGATTCAGAGTCTTTTCTGGTTCCATACAAATTTTAGGATTGTTCCAGCACTTTGAAAAATGCCAGTGGAATTATGATCAGGATGGCATTGAAAGTATAGATTACTCTGGGCAGCATAGACATTTTAACAATGTTTATTCTTCCAATCCATGAGCATGGAATGCTTTTCCATCTTTTTGTGTCTTCAGTTTCTTTCATAAGTGTTCTGTAGTTCCTTGAGTACACGTCCTTTACCTCTTTGGTTAGGTTTATTCCCAGGTATGTTATGGTTCTTGGGGCTATAGTAAATGGAATCAGTTCACTAATTTCCCTTTCTGTATTTTCATTGTTAGTGTATAAGAAAGCCACTGATTTTTGTACATTGACTTTGTATCCTGCCACATTACTGAATTGCTGTATGAGTTCTAGTAGTTTGGGAGTGGAGTCTTTTGGGTTTTCCATATAAAGTATAATGTCATCTGTGAAGAGAGAGAGTTTGACTTCTTCATTGCCAATTTGAATACCTTTTATTTCTCTTTGTTGTCTGATTGCTGTTGCTAGGACTTCTAATACTATGTTGAACAAGAGTGGTGAGAGTGGGCATCCTTGTAATGTTTGTGATCTCAAAGGGAAGGCTGTCAGCTTTTCCCCATTGAGGACGATATTTTCTGTGGGTTTTTCATAGACAGATTTTATGAAGTTGAGGAATGTTCCTTCTATCCCTATACTTTTATCAAGAATGGATGCTGTTTCTTGTCAAATGCTTTTTCTGCATCAATTGAGAGGACCATGTGGTTCCTCTTTCTTCTCTTCTTTATTTGTTCTATCACATTGATTGATTTGATAATGTTGAACCACCCTTGCAAACCAAGGATAACTCCCACCTGGTCATACTGGATAATCTTTTTAATGTACTGTTGGATCCTCTTTGCTAGGATCTTTTTGAGAATCTTAGCATCCATATTCATCAGGGATATTGGACTGAAATTCTCCTTTTTGGTGGGGTCTTTGCCTGGATTGGGGATCAGGGTAATGCCGGCTTCATAAAATACGTCTGGAAGTTTTCCTTCTGCTTCAATTTTCTGAAACAGCTTCAGGAGAATAGGTATTATTTCTTCTTTGAAAGGTTGGTAGAATTCCTGCAGGGAATCCATCAGGTTATTGACTCTTGTTTTTTGGGACGTTTTGGATCACTGCTTCAATATTGTTCCTAGATATTGGTCTATTCAGGTTGCCAAATTCTTCCTGATTCAGTTTTGGCAGTTTACAGTTTCCAGGGATGCATCCATTTCATCTAGGTGTCTTAACTTATTGGCATATAACTGTTGATAATAATTTCTGATGATTTTTTCTATTTCCTTGGTATTAGTTGTGATCTCTACCTTTTCTTCATAATTTTATTAATTTGGGTCTTCTCCCTTTCCTTTTGGATTAGTTTAGCCAATGGTTTATTGATCTTATTGATTCTTTCAAAAAACCAGCTTCTAGTTTCATTGATGCATTCTACTGTACCTCTACTTTCTACCTACACTATATCATTTTAAAAGGGTCTATCCAACAAGAGGATCTAACAATTGTAAACATCTATGCCCCAACATGGGAAGAGCCAACTAAATAAGCCAACTGTTAACCAAAACAAAGATATATTGATAATAATATGTTAATAGAAGGAGACCGCAACACTCCCCTCTCAGCAATAGTTCTAAGCAGAAAATCAACAAAGAGAAAAGAGCTTTGAATGACACGTTGGACCAGATGGACCTCACAGATACATACAGAACATTTCATTCTTCTCAAACAAACATGGAACTTTCTCCAGAATAGACCAGATGCTGGGTCATACATCGGGTCTGAACTGATACCAAAAGACTGAGATTATTCCCTGCTTTTCTCAGAGCATAATGCTTTGAAACTGGAACTTAATCACAAGAAAAAAATTGGAAGAAATTCAAACACTTGGAAGTGAAAGGCGATCCTTCTTAAGAATGTTTGGGTCGAGGGGCACCTGGGTGGCTCAGTGGGTTAAGCCTCTGCCTTTAGCTTGGGTCATGATCCTAGGGTCCTGGGATCGAGCCCCACATCAGGCTCTCTGCTCAGCGGCGAGCCTGCTTCCTCCTCTCTCCCTCTCTGCCTGCCTCTCTGCCTACTTGTGATCTATGTCTGTCAAATAAATAAATAAAATCATTAAAAAAAAAAAGAATGTTTGGGTCAGTTCGCCTGGGTGATTCAGTAGGTTAAAGCCTCTGCCTTCAGCTCAGGTCGTGATCCCAGGGTCCTGGGATTGAGCCCCACATCAGGCTCTCTGCTCCACAAAGAGTCTGCTTCTTCTTCTCTTTCTGCCTGCCTCTCTGCCTACTTGTGATCTCTCTCTCTGTCAATAAATAAATAAAATCTTAAAAAAAAAAAAAGAGAAGTTTTGCGTCAATCAGGAAATCAAAGAAAAACTTGAACAATTCATGGAAACCAAGGATAATCAAAACACATCAGTCCAAAACCTATGGGATTTGCAAAGGCAGTCCAAAGGGGGAAATACTTAGCTATTCAGGACTCACTCAAAAAAATAGAAAAATCCCAAATACACAAATTAACTTTATACCTTACAGAAATGGAGAAAGAACAACAAATAAAGCCTAAGCCACACACAAGAAGAGAAATAATTAAGATCAGAGCAGAGATCAATGAATTAGAAACCAGACATACGGTAGATCACATCAACAAAACTAGAAGCAGGTTTTTTAAAAAAATTAGTAAGATGAGGGGCACCTGGGTGGCTCAGTGGGTTAAAGCCTCTGCCTTCGGCTCAGGTCATGATCCCAGGGTTCTGGGATCAAGCCCCACATCGGGCTCTCTGCTCCGCGGGGAGCCTGCTTCCTCCTCTCTCTCTGCCTGCCTCTCTGACTGCCTCTCTGCCTAGTTGTGATTTCTCTCTGTCAAATAAATAAAATATTAAAAAAAATTAATAAGATGAATAAACCAATAGCCGGACTTCTCAAAAAGAAAAGAGAAAGGACCCAAGTTGATAAGATTATGAATGAAAGGGGAGTGATCATGACTAACACTAAGGAAATAGAAACAATTATTAGAGGTTATTATCAACAACTAAATACCAATAAATTAAGCAACCTGGAGGAAATGGATGCCTTCCGGGAAACCTATAAACTACCAAGCCTGAAACAGGAAGAAATTGACAACTGGAATAGACCAATAACCAGTAACAAGATTGAAGCAGTGATCAAAAACCTCCAAAAAAAGAATCAAGAGTCCAGAGCCTGATGGATTCCCTGAGGAATTCTACCAAACATTCAAAGAAGAAATACCTATTCTTCTGAAGCTGTTTCAAGAAATAGAAACAGAAGGAAAACTTCCAAACTCATTCTATGAAGCCAGTATTACCTTGACCACAACCATGCAAAGACCCCATCAAATAGAATTATAGACCAATATCCCTGATGAATATGGATGCCAGAATTCTCCATAAGAACCTGGCTAATAGGATCCAACACTACATTAAAAAGATTATCTATCATGACCAGGTGGGATTTATCCCTGGGAGGCAAGGGTGGTTCAACATTCACAAAGCAGTTAGTGTGATAGAACACATTACTAAGAGAAGAGACAAGAACCTTATGGTCCTCTCAACTGATGCAAAAGCATTTGACAAAATACAGCATCCTTTCCTGATTAAAACTCTTCAGAGTGTAGGGATAGAGGGCACATTCCTCAATTTCTTAAAAACCACCTATGAAAAGCCCACAGCAAATACCATTCTCAATGGGGAAAAGCTGAGAGCCTTTCCCTTAAGATCAAGAACATGACAAGGGTGACCACCACTCTCACTACTATTGTTCAACATAGTACTGGAAGTCCTAGCAACAGCAATCAGACAAAAAATGAAATAAAATGTATTCAAATTGGTGAAGAAGTCAAACTCTTTTTTTAAAAATATTTTATTTATTTGACAGACATAAATCACAACTAGGCAGAGAGACAGGCGGAGAGAGAGGAGGAAGCAGGCTCCCCATGGAGCAGAGAGCCCGATGCGGGGCTCGATCCCAGGACGCTGGGATCATGACCTGAGCCGAAGGCAGAGGCTTTAACCCACTGAGTGACCCAGGCGCCCCAGAAGTCAAACTCTCTTTGAAGATGACATACTTTATATGGAAAACCCAAAAATATCCACCCCCAAATTACTAGAACTCATACAGCAATTCAGTAATGTGGCGGGGTACAAAATCAATGCACAGAAATCAGTTGCTTTCTTATGCAATAATGATGAAACTATAGAAAGGGAAATTAGAGAACTGATTCCATTTACTCTAGCCCCAAGAACCATAACATACCTGGGAATAAACCTAACCATAGAGGTAAAGGATCTGTATTCGAGGAGCTACAGAACACTTAAGAAAGAAATTGAAGAAGACACAAAAAGATGGAAAAGCATTCCATACTCATGAATTGGAAGATTAAACATTGTTAAAATGTCTATGCTGCCCAGAGTAATCTATACTTTCAATGCCATCCTGATCAAAATTCCACTGGCATTTTTCAAAGTGCTGGAACAAACAATCCTAAAATTTGTATGGAACCAGAAAAGACTCTGAATCGCTAAGGAGAAGCTGAAAAAGAAAAACAAAGCTGGGGGCATCACATTGCCTGATTTCAAGCTTTACTACAAAGCTGTGATCACCAAGACAGCATGGTACTGGCACAAAAACAGACATAGAGACCAATGGAACAGAGTAGGGACTCCAGATATGGACCCTTAAGACTATGGTCAAATAATCTTTGACAAAGCAGGAAATAATACCCACTGGAAAAAAGACAGTCACTTCAATAAATGGTGCTGGGAAAATTGGACAGCTATATAAAGAAAACTGAAACTCAACCATTCTCTTACACTGTACCCAAAGATAAACTCAAAATGGATGAAAGACCTCAACGTGAGACGGACTTCATCAAAATCCTAGAGGAGAACATAGACCGTAACCTTTTCAACATCGGCCACAGCAACTTCTTTCAAGACACATCTCCAAAGGCAAAGGAAACAAATGCATGGAGTACTGGGTGTTACAAACAAAGAGTGAATCATGGAACACTACATCAAAAACTAATGATATATAAAAAAATTAATGATATACTATATGGTGACTAACATAATAGAAATAAATAAATAAATAATTTAAGTATTAAAAAAATTAGATGTGCTTCTTTAATAACTAAATAACAAAATCCAGGTCTAATAGTTATCTTAATTTTGAAGTAATGATAAATGTAATATAAATTTTCAGACATGCACAATGACAACAAGAGTGATTGATGGTTCCATGATCACATCTAAAGAACAGAGTTGGAAAAAAAAGTGGGGAGGGGGGCAGAATAATCAAATCAGCTCATTTTTTTCCTCTGATGAAGCTCCCGAATTAAAAAGCAAATATAAGATACTTCCTTTCAGTGAGCTGGAATTTGCAAGAGGGATTCCAGCTTAGGGCTTTCAGCATGTTTATGTAAAGTTGGCTATACAAGGTGAATCACTGCCTAACAACTTAGACCTCTGGCTATACCCTCTAGTCACTCTGCAAAGTAATGGAGCAGGGCAGGAGGGAACCCAATGACGTCTGGTCACCAAGGCAAAGCAAGTTTGGAGGAGAAGTGGGAAACTGACACAGAGATAAAGCAAGCACTAAGACATTTAAGGGCTCAGAGTGCTCTCCATCCTGTTCCCATCCACAGTACGGGATGTGACCAGACTAGCATGAGGAGTCTGGGGCTAGAACTGGGGAGGTATTTTCCCTAAGAGTTCTCCATCAATTGTCCCCTCCACCAGATTCCCACCCTCAGGTCTTATATTCAAAACATTTGACAAGTAGTTATACATGAACAGAGACCAAGCACAACAGTTGCCAGTCACAGTACTAGAACAGAGTTCTAGAGGTCTGCTGCTGTGACAGACATTACTTACTGCAGTTGCTAGATTGTGTGGAGGTCACAGAGGTTTTAGAGGCAGGATTAAGGCAGTGGTTCTTCCAGGCGCCAGGGTGACTCCATCGTTAAGCATCTGCCTTCGACTCAGATCATGATCCCAGGGTTCTGGGATCGAGCCCTGCATTGGGCTCCCTGCTCTGCAGGAAGCCTGCTTCTCCCTCTCCCACTCGCCCTGCTTGTGTTCCCTCTCTCACTGTCTCTCTCTGTCAAATAAATAAATAAAATCTTTTTTTTTAAAAAAAGATTTAAGGCAGTGGCTCTTCATCAACTGTCACAGAGTAGATTCAGCTCCTCTGTTAACAAACAGGATAGCTGTACCAGTACACATCACCCCAAAGGTAGAATAGGGAGAGACAGTAGAACCTCCTGAAGGCTTTATGAATGAACATTGGGCAAATGGTTGATGCCTGCATTCATGGGACATCTCACCAATTTCACAGATGGAAATTTCTGCTCTTGACACAAGATAAGGTCCAAAAGAGATTCTGGCATGCCAGTAGAAGCAGCTTTTCAAATTTAGACTCTAGAAAGCTGCTTAACTATGAAAGTAGGGCTATACTGGGGTTAAAATCCTAATTCTCCATCTCTTTGACATCCAGGAAGAAACAACCTGACATGGGGACCAAATGGTATGAGCCCACACTCCCAGCTGCCCCAGATCTGAACACTGAGGCCTGTCTGTCTGGTAGGGCTCTCCCTCGCTCTCTTTGAACGGGGCACCCACCTCCAAGGATCCTCCTTGTATAGACTCAGCCTTCAATTTATACCCTAATTCAATTCTACTTCCCATGAAGAGAAAGTCTCCAACTAGAGAAGGAAATTGGATAACTTAGATCCTTGAGGCACACGGAAAAGCATCCCTGGGCTACACGTGGGGCTCCTGTGCAAGAAGAGGGGACATGAGCCCTTTTTACAACAAACATTCATTTTTTATTAAATTTCTAATCAAATACTATAATAATTTCTTTTCTTTCATAAAAAGCTAAATATTTACAAGACTATCAATTTAGGAAAAGACAAACAAAAGAGTAAAAAAGAAAAGTGGTCAAAAGACAAATTCAAAGACAGAATAAATAACAGCTTATTTCAATGCCTGCCCTGCCCTGGGGACCGCTGCCAGCATGCCAGCTCCTCAGCCTCAGACTTAGCAGTAGTTCAGCATCTCCTCTAGCTTCAACATGTCCAAGGGGGGTATTTTGGTGACCTCAAAGAAGACCCTGCAAAAGGAAGAAGGGTCAGCTCAGCATAAAATAAGCCAAAGAAAACAGCATCCTTGAAATAAGTACAACATAGGGCCCTTGGTTCCCTATGCTGGTTTAACCCTAGAGCAGAAAGTAAGGCGAACAGTACTGAATCTTTCTTTTTCCTTGAGTGAGGCTAGTCTGTGCCTCCTCGTGGCTGAGCACAAACCCCTCCTCAACTGGAGCTTGGTACTTACTGGTGAGAATATTTGGAATGCACAGTCTTGAGCTTGTTGCAAGGACGCAATGTCAGCAGGGTGTTTAGCTGCTTGACCAAGGGGTGAAGATCAGAGGTTTTGTAGCCACTGTAATACTCCAGGGCAGGAGCCTGGAAGAAGCAAAATGAACAGTGACTTTTGCCACAGAAAGCAGACCCTTCCTTTATCTCTGCTATCCCAAGTCCAGACTCTGTATACATGGCATAGGCAGAGAAGATGGTTAAACATTTCAAAAACTCATACAGCACAGACACTGACCAGTAAGTATAGAGAACTTCCTAGAAGACATTAGGCTCCAGCTGCAAACTAATGGTATGGCTATCCAGATGTATGTAAGTACCATATATCCATAGGTACCAGCTGGATATTAGCCCTGGTTGTAGGTATTCGTGTAAGCTGAAATCCACTAAAGAATCTAAGGAACATAATTGACTTTGTAATTTACTCACTCTCAGGTCAAGAGCCAATGGCCAAGCAAACCTCAAAACAAACTTAAGATCCCAAGTCAACAGACGACAGGAATTTAAGGTAGTTTCTCTTCTCTGGCTCTAAGAGCTATTGCTCCATGCATTTATTTTCTCATTCAATTTTATGGATGCTTATTATGTGGCAGAAGCGATACAGCAGGGCGTTTAAGAGCAAAGGTTCCCGAGGCAAATGGCTTGGGTTCAAATTCTAGCTCCACCAACAGCATGGACTTGAGTCAGTTATTAATTTCTTTGTGCCCCGGTTTCCCACTATGCCAAATGGGGATCATCACAGTAATTGCATCATAGAAGCAGATGAGTTAAGGTGTACACACAAGGCATAATGGAACAGAGCCTAGTGCAAAGTGAGTGCCCAAACGAGGCTAGTTAGGATTACTAGTGCCAAGCTCTGTGTAGGCTGCTGCGAACACAAAGATCACCGAGTCCCTTGCCCCTAAGGAATGTGTAGTGGGGGAGACTGCCATGCACACAGAGAATTACAGAATGTGTGCGAAGGTCTACGATGGAAGTGAGAAAGGGACACTGGAGAAACGGAGCAGCAGGACCCAGGAACTTTGGCCAGGAGAATCATAGAAAGCTTTGTAGAGGACGGCCCATCTACAGTGGGTGGAAAGACAAGTGGGAGCTCTGTAGGTAAAGAGGAGGTTTATTCTATAAGGCAGTGGTTTTCTAAAAGTGGCTTAAATTACTTTCCCCGAACTCCCTTTTTTTCCCCCAAATATCTTACATGGTAGCCCAAATATCTACCTGGGATTGGGAGTGAGAGCTAACAAGCCCACCAATTTAGATCCCTTCACCTTTTACATGGCCCAGGAGACACTTCTACAGGAATCCCAGGGCTCTACTGAATATTGTTTAGAAACCACTGTCACCAGTAAAGAGCAACCATTGGCATGCTGAGCAGGGGAGCAACACATTATATTCGGTGTGTCAAATAAAATTAATGGAACCATTGTCATTGCACAGGTTCAGGCCCCAGTGCTTCATCTTGACTATTATGAAAGCCTACTAGCTATTGTGCCCACTTTTATGCTCACTGGTGTTCCCACTTTTATACTACCTCTCATTTAATTCACCTTCTGTACTGCTATACCAGTGCTGTTTGCACAACACACGAAGAGGAGTAGGGCACTCCCCTGCCTCAAAACCTTCCAATGCCTTCAGATAAAGTAGGTCTCTCCACTTAGTATCAAAGGTCTCTCACAATCTGACTACACCCTACCACTCCGGTCTCATCTCTCACCACTCCCTATGAATATATCCTCTGCTCGCCCTATAGGAAGTGCTTTATTCTGCCCTAAATACATCACACTCTTCTCATTGCCTTCACATCAGGTCAATTATCATTCCCTTTACCGAGAATGTCTTCTCTCACAGGCACCTACTCATCTTTTAAGACCCAACTCAAAAGTCACCTCCGCCGTGAAGGCTTTCTTCTCTATAGAAGGAGTATACATATCATAGAGGACTGTGGGGCCATCCTACCTGAGTTCAGATCAGGGCTGACGCTCAGCTGATACTCACTGGTGCAGCCATGTCAAGGGTTAAAACACAGAACTATTTCCATACTGGCTGGCATGCAGTTTGCTGCCCTGAGTCCCTCAGTTGTCCCCCTCAGCATCTACCATATTTCCCCAGGATCTAAAGATCAAAGCCTGGCACAGCATGGGGCCTCTCCAGGGCCACAGTACCAAAGCAATGGCCACATCAATTCTGATGATACAGTAGATATCCAATTTGAACGCTACTCTTAATCCCCAAAGACTAGCTCTGCCTCTCATTAGCAAAACAGGGGAAGTTATTTCTTATCTGTAAAGTAGGGATAACATACTGATCTTGTGAAGATTAAATGAGTTAATATACAAAGTGCTCAGAGCACTCTCTAATCACTAAGTTTTAGCCATTTTTTTCCTTTTCATCATCACTGCCATTTACTGAATGCTTTTTCTGTCCCAAGAAATTTCAGTATGACTTGTCCAAGTTCACACAACTGCTTATAGCAGTCTCAATACACAGAGGTTTTCCCAAGAGTAGTGGCTGCAGGACTTCCAAGTGGGAGGGGCTTACAAGTGAGTTTCATTTGTACCTGAGAAGGAGGCTTTAGGGACCTTCCTCTTCAGAGAAGACCACTATACTATACCTCGGAGTCCCCCATTATACACAAGGACAGTTGCTTTCATGACTCTGGGTCTGTGCTTCTCAAATTCTGTTCTAATGAGCTCTCTTGGGGAAGTGGGGGGCAACTTTGTTGGGGGGACTGCAAGGGGCAGGGATGGACTGGGGTCAGGTAAGAAGGGGGCCCATCCTACCACCTGTTGCAACCAGAATTATTTCATATTAATCTGTTTTATAATATCATGTTTTCAAGTAAGCTTTCTTTGGAATAAAGAGTACTGTGACTAAGGAAAATAAAATAAAACCCTTTAAGCAGCCTGGCTCCTAACACGTCCTAACACCTAACATGTCAAAGAATTTATAATTATGGGTACATGGCAGTTTTATCACTGAGTTTCCCATGACCCCACTTTACACCTTCCACCTGAACTGATCCCGTGTTTTCTTGCTTTTAACTGAGGTATAGGTGACCTACAATACTATATCAGCTTCAGGTGTATAACACAGTGATTCAGTGTTCATATAGTACGAAACGCTCACCATTATAAGTGTAGTCACCATCTGTCACCATACAGTGTCATTATAATGTTATTGACTATACCTCCTATGCTGTACTTTACATCCCCAAGACTTATTTATTTTGTAACTGCAAAACTATACCTTTTAATCCCCTACACTTCTTTTGCCCTTCCCTCCCCGCCCTTCTCCCCTCACTAGTTTGTTCTCTATATTTATAATTCTGTTCCTGTTTTGTTTTGTTTTTATTCTTTTAAAGATTTTAATTATTTATCTGAGAGAGAGAGAGTGAGAGAGCACAAGCTGGGGAAGCAGCAGATGGAGAAGCAGGCTCCCCACTGAGCAGGGAGCCTGACGTGTGGCTTGATCCCAGGACCCTGGGATCATGACCTGAGCCAAAGGCAGAGGTTTAACCAACTGAGCCACCAGGCACCCCCTGTTTTGTTTTTTTTAGACCCCACATGTAAGTGAAATAATACAATATTTGTCTTTCTCTGACTTATTTCACTTAGTATAATATCCTCTAGGTCCATCCATGTTGTCACAAATGATAAGATTTTATTCTTTATGGCTAAGCAATATCCCTCTGTGTGTGTGTGTGTGTGTGTGTGTGTGTGTGTGTGTGTGTGTGTGTGTGTATACACCACATCTTCTTTATTCATGCATCCATCAATGGACACTTAGATTGCTGACTCTGTGCTTTTAAAGCTCAACTCCGTGTCCCCAGCAAGTGTTTACCCGGTGTCCGAGCTTCTTCATGTAGAGAGCCAGGAGGAAGGAGCCAGCAGCTAGCTTGGAAGCCCTCTCCTGGACATAGTCGTATTCCTGCAGAGTCATCTCACAGATGAAGCGGGACAAAGTCAGTGTCTTCATGCTGGCACGGAGACACTAAAGGTAGCAAGAAGACTTGCTCAGCAATCAATTCGGAAAAGCAGCACCCAGCAGAAGACCCTCTGTACCCACTCTCTCCAGTTATCCCACATCAGGCCTAAATGGCTCTCTGCCTGAACAATTCACTTCTCTTGCTACCGTGACTCACACTAAGGACCCTACCCCCAAAAGCACAGAATCTTTCAGGCAGGGATTCTGAAATCAGCCAATGGGCTTTGCTACCTTTAGAATTTTTAACCAAATTATCAAATGTCCTTGTGGTACCTTCCCCAACCTCCCTTATCTTTGTAAGTTATCCTTTTAAGAGCCAAAGCCTTCCAATTATAACTGTGCACCTGGCTCCACCCCAGAAATATTCCATGCTCCAAAAGAATTTCCATTTTCTTGACTGAAACTTTTTTAGAAATTATAACTTATAAATACACACATAGAAGAAAGTATACACATGCACTTGCAGAATACAATAAGTAATTATAAAGTGACCTCACCTGTAACCAATACTAAGATGAAGGAAGAGAACCTTACCAGCATCTCCTCCCAACTTCCCACATATCCCTTCCTGATCAAAGAGTCTTCTTCCCCTCCTCTACACTGCCTTCACCTCAAAATATAAAGGCACATCAAGAAAATCTTCAATTTTGTTTCTCCCACACTTCATAAAGATGTTCAATCTAAGAGGATGGATTGAAGAAGAAATTCGCTTGGCCCCTGTTGCCCCTTTCCCTTTCCCTACCATTTAAGCAGCCATTCTGGGTATGGAGGGGACCAACCCAATAGTGGGAGAATGAGGATATGCCTCTTCGCTCTTACCCTAGCATATCTGCGCAGGAAATGATAGGCGATGGGAATGTTGATATCAAATTTGAGAGTTTGCAGGATGCTGATTTCCATGGTGAGCATCTCATCTCGCTGATAAATATCATCACAGATATATAGGAAGTCATCCACACAAGGTGGGCAGGACTCCTACAGGTGGAGAGGAGAGATAGTCAGAACCAGGCCAAGAAAGCCCACTGCTCTGTGCTTTGAGATAAAAGGCAGTGGGGGAGAGAAGTGAAAGATAGGAGGCAATAACATTTCCCAGCATAAAACTTGAGGCTCGCTCTGAGAGCAAACTTCTGGTTGATTTGAGCAGCCCATCTGAAAAACAAAATCAGAGACAGAGGAGAGATCTGCCCCCAAAACTGCACCACAGGAGAGAGAATCAGGCCTTGGGCGGGGTGGGGGGGGTAGATTCTTACACTGTCCGGAGTGGCATAATATGGCATAGGAACCCAGAGCAATGATCTCTTTTCTAATGAGTGAAAGCTGGGAATGGGAAATCTAAGACCTGCTCTGGGGGAAGGGAGGAAAGAAGACGACAGAAAGTGGAGCTAGCAATGGAAAACAAGATGGCACTTTGTTTCGCAGTCTAAGAAATGAACAAGGACTTTTGGGATGGGGGTGGCGCTCAGGTAGCAGGCAGTGAGAGACAGGCAGACAGGCACGGAGAGAGCCCAAGCAGAGACTGAGGATTGCAGGGGGTTTCGGGGAGGATATGCTCATGGGGGCCAGACTGGGAAGATCCAAACCAGGCCAAGGGTGAGAAGAGCTCCTAACTGGGAAGCACTTTATTACGTCCTGCACTCTGCAGGGTGAACTGTGGTTTGGGGGAGAGGAATAGGAAACGGAAAGACTCCTGAATTTTTTATCCAGCTGTATCTAACTGCCCACCCCAGCATTCTTTCCACACCTTTCTCTGTCTTTCTATTTTGAGATCTTAGACTATATTAACCCTTAGTTTTACAGATAAGGAAATTTAGGCACAGAAAAAGAAGGCAAATCGCTCAAGTTCATACAGTAACCTAGCAGCAGCATCAGGACAAGAAACTCTCCCTTCCTTTGCCCTACTCACTAGTGGTTCCTTCCTTTCTTCTCTTCTCATACCATCACCACACTTCCTCTTGCAAAAGTCTTTCTGTATTTCTCAATCCTGTGAGGGGAAGACATCCCTTTTCCAAAAAACATAGTGGGGGCCCTTCATCCTGATAGCCACAACAGGGGTATCTTGGTTCCCAGATTTGCTAGGAAGTGCCTCTTTGCACTTTGCTCCTCCTTCTGCTGTCAGCCAGGGACCCCCAACTTCTTTTTAATCCTCTTGAGGCTAAGGCATGGAGAACTTAATACCTTAGTACTTAATACCTCGTGCTAAGCCACAAGGATGGCCTTGGGTAGGAGAAGGAAAGAGGAGGGAGGAGGAGAGAGAAGGAGAACAAGGAATGAGCCAAGGAGTGTGTAATCAGGGAGGGAAATGAGCCAGAGAGGGAAGCAGCAAAGGAGGGAGCAAGGGAGAGAGTGAGAGAAGAGGAAGGGAAAAAGGGAAGGAGGAGGCAAGAGAGGAAGGAAGGGACAGAGGGAGCAAGTGAGTCAGGGAAGGTGGGTAGGAGGGCAAACAGCCAGGACAGAGAGAGAAAGAGGATAGACTAGAGCAAGTGATAGTGGTTGGGAGGAAATGAACACTCCAGAGGAGAGGCAGCAATCAAGAGGGGGAGCTTGGAGGGAGCAGAGAGTGAGGGGAAGCAAGGGAACCAGGGAACAAATGAGTAGGGAAGGAAGTGAACCCAAGAGGTAAATAGTAAGGAAAGAAGGAAAGGCAGAAGGGGGAAGAGAGAGAAGCAAGAGAAGAAGGAGATGAGAGAAAGAAGGTGGGAGGAAGCTAGAATTAGAGGAAGTCATGATGCCAGGGTACCAGGAAGCAAGGGTGGGAGGTAGAGAGGGAAGGAGCATGTGAAGAAGGAAGAGAAGGAATAAACAGAAAAGGGAGGAGGGAAGGGATGGAAGAGGGAAGCAAAAGACAGGAAGGAAGAGCAGCATGAAAAGAATGAGGTGAGGAGTGAGGAGATGAGAGAGAGAAGAGAGCAAAGGAAGGGAAAATAAAGGGAGAAAGGAGTAAGGGAGGGAGGAAAGAGGATGGAATGGTCCAGAGCGAGGGAGGGAGGTGGGAGGGCGAAGGTGGCAGGAAAAGAGACACAGAAGGAGGGATGGCTGGAAGAAGGGTAGGAGAAGGGGAGAGAGGGAACTAGGGAGGCAAGGAAAGAGTGAAACAGGAAGGAAACCCAGTTTGTAGTGAATGAGTGCACAAGGCAGGGGTGGAAGAATCAAGGGAGGGATGAGGGAGGGATTGAGAGAAGGCTAGGAAAAGGAAGAGAGTTAAGGAGCAAGGGTAGAAGTGAAGCAAGGAGGGAAGAGAAGCAAGAGCTGCAAGAAAGAGAGGCAAGTAAGAAGCAAAAGAGGGAGGACTGGAATGAGGGAGGGAGGGAGTACAGGAGTAAGGGAGGCAAGAAGCAAGTTCAGGGTAAAGCTGGGGAGGGAGCAAGTCAGGGAGCACAAAAACAAGCCCACAGTTCTGAAGCTCTTTCAATTCAGTAAAAGTTGCTACCCCTCTGCTTCCAAACCCCAAGATTTCACACAAGTAGCCTATCCATGGAAATATCACAGTTGAACAGGATCATTTAGCATCTGAGGAAGAGGAAAGACTCAGAGAAATTAGATGGTTTACGTTTATGAAAGAAAGGCCAGCAGGGCACCTGGGTGGCTCAGTCAGTTACATGGCTGACTCTTGATTTCAGCTCAGATCATGATCTTAGGGTCCTGGAATCAAGCCCCACATGCGAGGGAGTCTGCTTCTAGAGTCACCCTCTTTCTCTGCCCCTCCCTCTATACTCTCTCCCTCTAAAGTGAAAGGATAAATCGTCAAAGAAAGAAAAGAAAAGAAAAGCTACTTGCTTTTATAATGCTACTTCAAAAATAACCATTTCACCTGGACTCACTACCATCTGTAGCAGGCTATGTTCCCTTAAATGTCTCCAGCACTGAGGTTTGGAACTGCTGTCTTATCTATGCAGTTCAAGACTATGCAGTGGAGACTAGGTGGAGATGAAGTTGGCAGAAGAAGAAAAGAGTGCAGGGTAGGCACAGAATTATGGATCAGAAGGAAGTACTTAACTAAGCGCATGCCCCCATACACACATCTTCAAAGAAGAAGTGAAAGAACACTGTGGACGCCAGGAAACAAACATACCACCCTTGCCACCCAACACCAGCATCCCTCTAGGAAAGACCAACCAAAAAAAGGTAGGAGATATTATTTGTGTGTGTATGTATATAATTATACACACATACACACACACACACAGGTGCACTTATATGCAAATGTAAATGCATGTATGTGTGCGTGGGTGTATCTACATGTAGATACATACGCATATACCTACATATATTCCCATTTATGTATACAAATACATACATATATATCGGACATGGCTAGAAACTTGATCATTTTTCTCCAGGCTCTATGAACTCAGGCTCACCTCAAATTTTGCTGCAATCAGAAACGCCGTGGAACCAAGGAGTTGTAGCTTGTCCCTCTTGCATACTACCTCCATAAGGTAGTGATCCACCAGTTTCACTGCCAAGTACAGGGTCTCATGACTCATCTCAAAGGTCATCTGGAGGAAGACACAAACAGGAATCTGCCATATGGTCCCACCCCAAGGTCACATCCAGTAGATCTAACTATCTGGTCTGTGGCATTGAGGACAGTGAAACTACCAGAACTGGCCAACTGAGACTCAGCTACAAATATGGGAAGTGCTTCCTGTGCTTCTAAGGACCCCAGCATTATCCATCCCTACACATTTAGATAGATGACCAGTCCTATAAATCAGAGAGAGATGCTCTGCCTTCTCTAGGAGCACCTTGAATGAACACACCCTCTCTCCTTGATCTCCAATACTTAGATTCTTGCTTTCCCCATCTGCTACTACATTATACGGTGAAATCCGCCAAAGAGATCATGTTCTTTTACCTCTAAAATACAGAGACTCATTTATTAGTTTATTCATTCAGTAGTGTCTCTTCCCAATTAGATTCGCTATTAGAATATAAGGATTGGGAGAAAGTACCAATAGCACCATTTGGAAGTGAGCTGAGGGACTGGAGAAGCCAGAAAGAGATTAAAGCATTAGTAGTATAACCCTCCTTCCTTTTTTTCTCTTGTCTGTCCTTGCCTTGCCTTCACTAACTCCAAGAAACTACCTCCTAGAACTCTAGACCCAGTGTTAGTTCCAGCCCACACAGCATCTTTGAGCAAATTAGAGAAAAAAAGTGACATCTTTGGGAGAATGCAGCCCTGCAGGCACACATCTTATCTAATAAATGATACCTTTATATGAATTAGCGAATGGTCCCTCTGCCTCAAGGCAGAGTAGCTCCACAGCCAAAACGTACAGCATGACAAATGCTATGAGCTGGATTCCATCGCCCATTTTTGTCTTCCCTAGTAACCCTGCACTACACACAGGGGTCCTCCCAATCCTCAGTGATGTTTCTTCCTCTCAACCCCTTAGGTTCTTAGATTCAAGAACAATAAAATCTATACTTATCCAACATCTCAACAAATGCAGGAATCTTCTCTTTAATGTCTCCACCAAATAATTGTTCAGTTTCTGCTATTGGACCTCCAAATATAGCCTGATCTCTCTTTGAATGGTTTTAATGGAAAATTCTTCCTTATACTGAGTGGAAATCAACATCCTAGTAAAATTTGCTGGGGCGCCTGGGTGGCTCAGTGGGTTGAAGCCTCTGCCTTCGGCCCAGGTTGTGATCTCAGGGTCCTGGGATCGAGCCCCACATCAGGCTCTCTGCTCCTCGGGGAGCCTGCTTCCTCCTCTCTCTCTGCATGCCTCTCTGCCTCGTTGTGATTTCTCTCTGTCAAATAAATAAAATATTTAAAAAAAAATTTGCTTACTTCATTGGGCCTCCTTTTATGTAGGCTACTCTTATTGACTGAAGGCTAGATGTCCAAAAAGTAGGCCAATAAGAAGCATTAGGGAAATGGATAATTATCAGAAGATGGCTGAATACATCAGTTCAGCAATAGATGCATTACATTTCTGAGTAACAGAAATACCAAGAAGCTATTCTTATTGTTCCTGGGATATGGCCTTGGATCTTCTCAGAAATCCATCCTTACCAGCTTCCTATTGCAATGTAAAAAATTACCACACATTTAGTGGCTTAAAGCAACATAAATTCAATTATCTCACAGATCTCTAAGTCAACAGTGCAAAATGGGACTCACTGGGCTAAAAAAAAAAAAAAAAACAAGGTGTTAAAAGGACTGGGTTTCTTTCTAGAGGTTCTAGTTAAAAAAAAAAACAAAAACAAAAAAACCCTTCTTCTAACTTCTGCAAGCTACCATATTCCTTGGTTTGTGGTCCCTTCCATCCTCAAGGCCAGCAGTCTTTCTCACACTGCATTACTCTCTGCCTCCCTCTTCCACACGTAAGAGCCTTTGTGATTACACTGAGTCCATTTGGATAATCCAGGATAATCACTGTGTCTTAAATTTGGCTGATTACAATCTTAATTCCATATTCTATTTTAATTTCCCTTTGCCACATAAAGTAACATATTCATAGATTCTGGGGATTAGGATATGAACATTTTATTCTGCTTACCACATTTTCCAAAGGAATGTCATAAGAGATGGAGAGAGCTCATGAAGATTAAGGGTAATGACTACCACTTTAAGTATCAAGAAATTGAGGTCAAGTAATTACCAAAAAAAAGACAGTAAGAATGAAAAGTAGCAGTTCTTTGAGGATGATACCTCTGTGAGTAAATGACAAAGCCAATGCCTACATAGCCTCTTTCCAGTACGTCTCATAGGCACTTGGCCATCCATGTAACACGTTGTTATGAAGTGGTTAACATGTAAAGTATGGGCAATATCTGAATGAATGGTTGAAATTTGGAGTCAATAAATATTTGAATCAGCAGCAGGGTCAGTGATAGCAATCCTCCTCCTTTGAATGTAAGACAGTACTCTTCTAACATAATTCTACCACTCGGGACTACGCAGAGCAAGTCTAATTGTTCTTGTGACAGCCCTTCAGCTACTAAAGACAGTTATCATGTCTCCTATAAATTTCCATTCTAGACCAAATAACTTGACTTCCTGTAACTATTCTTCACATGATATGGTTTTCTGTCACCTCAGCATCAGGCTCCACATGAGGAGACTGACTTTGTGCCAGTTAGAGAAAAGTGGTAGTGCTCTAGATAATTCAAGAAGCTACAACAAACAAAAAAGCCTTTCGACACTGTAGCAACGGTTTCTCCCTCACAACCACCCTTGGCTAGCACACCCTAATAATTCTTCATAAACGATTATGCTCCTTACCTGGGGATGGGTAAGAAGGAACGAAAGGGAATACATAAGTAAATAACTATAGAAAATATAAAGAGTACTCTTGGTCTCAAAGGAGGAGACAAGTTCGACAAAATTTATCTCAAATTCCAAAACTCAAAAACCATCTTCTGCAAAGATGAATAAATGGAGAAAATCGCCCATTTATATGAAAAAGAACAAATAATTTTTCAAGAAGCAATGTTCTGAGAAACCAGAGCAAGTGTCTACTTGTGAAACCTTTCCACTTCAAAGAACGGAAATAAACTTAAAAAGTATACGCTTAACAAGATCTGAGAGGTCACTGTATGAAAAGAGAACAGATCCAGAAAGACTGGTTTCTGATGAAAAAGCAATTACTTAATTAAAAATGTAACAGAGGAAGTGAATAGTACATTCAGTTATGACAAAAGTCAAATCAATAATTCCAAAGGCTGCTTTAAAAAATTCTCCCAGAGATAAAAATACATTATATGTTTATAAAAAAAAAATTTGGAAGGGGAGGCGAACCATAAGAGACTATGGACTCTGAAAAACAACCTGAGGGTTTTGAAGGGTCAGGGGTGGGAGGTTGGGGGAACAGGTGGTGGGTAATAGGGAGGGCACGTTTTGCATGGAGCACTGGGTGTTGTGCAAAAACAATGAATACTGTTACGCTGAAAAAATAAATAAATTTTTAAAAATGTGAATAAAAAAAAAATTTCTCTTGAGCCAATCTCTCCTCTAGCCATCCAAGATGCCAAAAGGAAAGAAGGCTGGGGGGAAGAAGGTGGCCCCAGAGCCTGCTGTTGTGAAGAAGCAGGAGGCCAAGGAGGTCAATCCCCCGTTTTAGAAAAAGTCCAAGAATTCTGGCATTGGACAGGACATCCAGCCCAAAAGGGACCTCAGCCACTTTGTCAAATGGCCCTGCTGCATCAGGCTGTAGCAGCAAAAGGCTATCCACTATAAATGTCTAAAAGCACCTCCTGTGATTAACGAGTTCACCCAGGCCTTGGACCACCAAAGAGCTACTAAACTGCTTAAGCTGGCCCACAAATATGGATCAGAGACCAAGCAAGAAAAGAAGCAGGGATCGTTGGCCCAGACTGAGGAGAAAGCTACTGGCAAAGAGGATGTCCCCACTAAGAAGCTGCCTGTCCTTCTAGTTGGGGTTAATACTGTTACCACCTGGTGGAAAACAGGAAGGTTCAGCTAGTAGTGATTGCACGTGATGTGGATCCCATTAAGCTGGCTGTCTTCATGCCTTCCCTGTGTTGTAAGGTGGGGGTTCCCTACTGCATTATCAAGGGGAAGGCCAGGCTGAGGTGTCTGGTCTGCAGGAAGACCTGCACCACTGTCGCCTTCACACAGGCTAACTCAGAAGACCAAGAAGCTCTGGCTAAGCTGGTAGAAGCTATTAGGACCAATTACAATGACAGGTAGGATGAGATCCACCGTCACTGGAGAGGTAATGTCCTGGGTCTAAAGTTGGTGGTTTGCATCGCCAAGTTGGAAAAAGCAAAGGCTAAAGAATTGGCCGCCAAACTGGGCTAAGTGTATGCTGTTGAATTTTCTGAACATAAAAGTAATAAAAAGTTATCTTTCAAAAAAATTTTCTCTGAGCCAAAGAAAGATTGAATCTTCAGACTGAAAGGACTCATGATATACAGGACAAAATTAAGGAAAACATATCTATGTCAAAAACAATTATTGTAGGGAAGGTAATGTATTAAACAATAATAATACAGATCTAAAGGTCTCAGTTATCTTGACTAAAAATAGAGGCAGAAATAAACTAAAAGTGTGCAAACTATCTCATCGTACTTCAGAGGCAATTAAAAGAACAGGTTCACTAGAGAGGCTGATTAAATAATGGGCTATATCCATATAATAGAATATTATGCAACACTTTAAAAAAATAAGGTAGATCTATAATTATATGGAAAGATTACTAAGACATTTTTTTTTAGATTTTATTTATTTATTTATTTGAGATAGAGAGGGAGGGAGAGAGAAAGCACAAGCAGGAGGAGCAGCAGACAGAGGGAGAACTAGACTCCCCGCTGAGCAGGGAACTGACATGGGCTCAATCCCAGGACTCTGAGATCATGACCTGAGCTGAAGGCTGACGCTCAACCAATTGAGCCACCCAGGTGCCCCTACTAAGACATTCTTAAAACCACAAAATGCAGAGCAACGTGTACAGCATGACCTATTAATGTAACAAAATATCATAAAACCCACATTCATTAAAAAACTGCACTTTTATGTGTATATATGCCCATATGTGTGTACATTCATGCATTACTCATAAAATTTAAGATTTTTGAAGAAAGGATAGTCAAAACTTAATAAAAGTGATAATATACACATAAGAGGATCTAGAAGGATACACACACTAAATTATTTATAGTTGTTACCTCTGAGGAATAAGAAGAAAATGGTTGATTTTATTCATACACATATACACAAATCTATATGAATACATACACACATATTATAAGCATATATTAATTTATAGTTAAAAAATTGTATGGGGCAGAGGGTTTAAGGTGAGATGGAGGGCATGAAGAAATGCCAGGAGAAATTAACTAAACAATGATTGTGGATGGTTACCACACTGATCTTAGACTTTGATAAATTAAGCAGAAAAATAAATTAGCATATAAACTATATAATAATTAAGTCAAAATTAATTGATATAATGATCTTTGTATTCTATAGAGAATACCTATTTTCTACAAACATCAGTGAATCATTTATAAAAATCCATTATGTCTGAAGCCATGAAGAAAATCTCATTAACTTAAGAAAAACAGAAATTATCATTCAGGTCACATTCTCAACATGCAGTATGATAAATCTGGAAATTGGCAACAAAAGGATAAACCAAACAAAGTAAAGAAAAGCATTTTTTTTAAATGGTAAGCACTAATCTTAAAGAAAAAACAAAAACAAGGAAATAAAAATTGCAAACACAGATTACTAAGGAAAAAAACAAGATAGCTACAACACTATCAAAGTTAATGAGATGTACTCAGAACTATTACTTAGAAGAAAATATATACTTTAAAGCTTTTATTATGAAGTCAGAAATAATTAAATTAGACTAAGCATGCATTTTAAGAAACTAGGGAAAACAACAAAATAAAACATTAAGAAACTAAGAGTAAAATAACAAATATGAAAGCAGATGTCAATAAATATTTTTAAAAGGAAAAGTTATATGAATATATCCATAAGCTGGTTCTTTGTCCAGAAAACTGAACGAAACCTTTGCAAGGAACATTGAAGACAGCATGCACATGTATGCAAACACATGGAAGCAAGCTAACACAACACACACATTTTAAATGAAAAAAGAAATAACTATAAAGAATTATAAAACAATATCATACACAGTCTGTGACAATAACTGTGAAAAGACAATATAAACCACAATATAAAGACAATATAAACCACAAAAATGACTCAAGAAGAATAATAAATCCTTAGTAAGCCAATAATCATCAATATTATCAGAGTTATCAAAGAATGATACACACAAATGGTACCATGCATCAATAAATTCATGGGCCAGTTCACCAAGGTAAATAATTCCTGTGTTAAACTTAGTACTATAGAAAAATTTTTCCAATTATGTTAGGCTAGAACAGTCCTAGTACTGCAACTTAATAAAAACAGCGCCAAAAATTTACGAAGGAATCTTACTGGTGAATACAGAAGCAAAAATTCTAAATAAAGTGTAAACAATCAAATCCAATAGTAAACTAAATAACCGTGACTAGTTCAGCAAAGTAGATGAATATAAAATAAGTACAGAAAAAATATTAATTGCTTTTCCAATATATGAATACATTTTAAAATTAAAGAAAAAATGATAACACTCATAACATTTTAAAAAATTCCTCAATACCCAAGAAAAAACCTTTCAAGTCAGTGAAACCAATATGAAGAAAATCTTTTAAAACTTAAAATTAAAAAGAAGACCTGGTAACTAAACAGATATAACTGGCTTAGAAAGCTTGATATTGTGCAATCTGTGAATTCTCCTTGAATTAATCTCAACAGGCTGTTTTTGAAAAACTGACAAAACTGTTCTACAGCTCACCTGGAAGAATTAACATGTGAGAACCATGAATATTTCATAAAATAAGTGAAGAGGCAGTAAATATGTTACAAACCATGATAATAAAAACAGCATACTACTGATATTAGAACAGACAAATGTACTAAAGAATAAAATTGGAAAGACCATAAGCAAACCCAAGTATACATGATAAAAGATTAAGAGGGACAAAATTCCAGTTATGAAACAATTAAGTCACACAGATGAGAAGTACAGCATAGGGAATACAGTCAATAATATTATAATAATGCTGTATGGTAACAGATGGTAGTTACACTTATTATGGTGAGCATGGAGTAATGCACAGAATTATTGAATCATTATGTTGTACATCTGAAACTAATATAACATTGTATGTCAGCTATACTTAATAATAAAAACATATGTCAATTTAAGCCAGTGGATAAAGAAAACAAATAAATGGTATTAGAATTACTGGATAACCACTGGGGGAAGGTGTATAAGTGTTGACATCAAAATCAAAATAAATTCTAGACAAAAGATTTAAATGTGAACATGAAACTATAAATGTTCTAGAAAAAAATCAGAGAAATATTTAAATAATTATGACTGGATAAGACTTTTCTAAGCAAGAAACAAATCTTAAAACCATAAAGAAAAAAACTGATGGACCTAATTACTTAAAATGCCAATGCTACTACATATCAACTTAAAAAAAACACATTAAAAATTTTCATTTATCAGATGGCAAAAAATATAACACTCTATCTTGATAAGATCATGAGAAAATCATTCTTCTTCAGTAAAGTACAATGGGCATATTTCAGAAGGACAGTGCCTATATGTACAAATATTCTAAAGGTGCATTGCATTGATCTAATACTTCTATTCCTAGTAATTTAATACAGAAAAACAACAGTACAATCATGAACAATGGAAGCATATGTATGTTCACTATAGGGTTATTTCTAAGAGCAAAATTTAGAAATAGCCTAAATGTCCATTAATGGGGGGTTAGATAAATAAGGACAGCTGAAGAACAGAATACCATGTAGTCAACATAAATGATATAGAAATACGTCATTTTAACTGGAAAGATCTCACAATTACATGAACATTGTTACATGAGAAAAAAGGCAAGTCCTAAAAACACTATAAAAAGGATATAACTAATCTTCAATGTGTATGTTCCTTAAAATACATAAAGCAAACAATGACAAGACTGAAAAAATTCACAAATTCACAATTATAATTGAAAATTTCAGTACTCCTCTCAGCAACAGAATTAGTACACAGAAAAACAGCAAGGATAATGAAGAAATTAACAACATTAACCAACTGGATCCAACTGACATTTATAGAACACTCCACCCAACAGCAACGGAATACGCATTTTCTCAAGTGCACCTGGAAAATTCACCAAGACAGACCATATCCTGAGTGATAACCCTTTAAATTTTTTAAAGAATTAAAATCATGGTGTTTTCTTTGACCACAATAGAATTAAACTAGAAATTGATAACAGAAAAATAATAGCAAAAACTCCAAACACTTGGATAGCAAATGACAAACTTCTAAACAGTCCAGGGATCAAAGAGGATGTCTCCCAAAATTTGTGTCATGCAGCTAAAGCAATGCTTAGGGAGAAATGTATAGTATTAAATGCTTCTATTAAAGAAAAGAAAGGTCTTAAATCAATAACCCAAGTTTCCACCTTAAGCTGAGTGAAATAAGTCAAGCAGAGAGAGTCAATTATCATATGGTTTCACTTATTTGTGGAGCATAAGAAATAACACGGAGGACATGGGGAGATGGAGAGGAGAAGGGAGTTGAGGGAAATTGGAGGGAGAGATGAACCACGAGAGACTATGGACTCTGAAGAACAATCTGAGGGTTTTGAAGAGGCGGGGGGTGGGAAGGTGGGTGAGCCTGGTGGTGGGTATTGGGTATTATGGAGGGCACGTATTCCATGGAGCACTGGGTGTGGTGCATAAACAATGAATTCTGGTACACTGAAAAGAAATTTTTTAAATAAAAAAATTTAAAAAAAAAAGAAACTAGAAGAAGAACAAATTAAATCCAAAGCAAAAGGAAACTATAAAAAATTGGAGCAGATACCAATAAAACTGAAAACAAAAAAACAGTAAGAAAATGAATGAAATGAAAACCTGGTTCCTTGAGAATAACAAGAAAATTGAGAAACTTCTAGCAAGATTAATAAACAAAAAGAAGACACAAATACCAAATATCAGGAATGAAAGTGAATAATAAGGGAATACAGGAACAATTCTATGCACATAAATTAGACTTAGATGAAGTAGACCATTTCTTTGAAGACCACAAACCACAAATCAAAAGTCACCTGAAACTAATTAGGTAACTTGAATATCTTATAACCATTAAAGAAATTATATTCTTAGTTAAAATTCTTCAGGAAAAAGAAAAAGAAACTTTGAGCCCAAGAAACTTCATTCATGAATTCTACAGAACATTTAAAGAATAAATAACATTAATTCTACACATCTCTTCCAGAAAATAGAAGAGAGGGATACTCTCAAATTATTTTTTAAAGTGAGTACCATTCTCATACCAAAACCAGTATACAAAGACAGTACAGAAAAAAAAAATAGTACAGGAGCACCTGAGTGGCTCAGTGGGTTAAAGCCTCTTCCTTTGGCTCAGGTCATGATCCCGGGGTTCTGGGATCAAGCCCCGCATTGGGCTCTAGCCCCGCATTGGCTCTCTGCTCAGCGGGGAGCCTGCTTCCTCCCTCTCTCTCTCTCTCTGCCTGCCTCTCTGCCTACTTGTGATCTCTGTCTGTCAAAAAAAAATAAAATAAAATCTTTTTAAAAAAATACTACAGAGAAACATCCATCATAAACACAAATAGAAAAATCCTCAACAAAATACTAGCAAATAAAAATCCAACAATACATAAAAAAGAATAATACACCAGGACCAAGTGGGGTTTATCCCAGGAATGGGGCTACTTCAATATTTGAAAATCAATCCATGTAATCTGCCATATTAATAATCTAAAACAAATAAGATTGTATCAACAGATGTGGGGGGGGGAAGCATTTTACAAAATTCAACATCCATTCATGATAAACATGGAATGGAAAGTAAATTTCTCAACCTGATCAGGGATGTCTACAAAAACTCTACAGTTCAGATCATACTAATTTTGAAAGACTAAGAGCTTTCTTCCTAAGATCAGGAACAAGACAAGGTCATCCACTCTCACTATTGCTATTCAACATCATAAAAGAAGTCCTACACAGTGCAATGAAACACAAAAATGAAATTAAAATCATGCATATTGGAAAGAAAGAAATAACACTGTCCCCATTTGCAAATGGCATATTTGTCTATGTAGCTAACCTCAAGAAACCTATAAAAACAAAAGCACTCCTAAGAATTAATAAGTGAATACATAAATATCAGTACCTCATACTAGTAATATACAAATGGAAAACTACATTTTTAAAAATATCATTTACAATACTACATCTGAAACTAATGATGTACTATATGTTGGCTAACTGAATTTAAACTAAAAAAAAATATCATTTATAGTAGCTCCAAGAAAATAAAATATTTTGGTAGAAATCTAACAAAACATGTACAGGATCTACATGGTAAAAAGAGAGAAACTGGGACGCCTGGGTGGCTCAGTTGGTTAAGCAGCCGCCTTCGGCTCAGGCCGTGATCCCAGGGTCCTGGGATCGAGTCCCACATCAGGCTCCTTGCTCCACAGGGAGCCTGCTTCTTTCTCCGACTCTGCCTGCTTCTGTGTGCTCTCTCTCTGTCTGACAAATGAATAAATAAAATCTTTTTAAAAAATTAAATAAATTAAAAATAAAAAGACAGATATCAAAGAAAACCAAAATAAATGAAGGACATACCACATTCATTGGTATGGAAGATTCAACACGGAAAAATGTTAATTCTTTTCAAATTCACCCATAGATGTGTGTTAATGGTCCCCAAGACCACCCCAAGGCGAAGCAATTCCTAGTCACAGGACTCAGCATACAGTCATACTCATGGCTATGATTTATTATAACAAAAGATAGAAAGCAAAAATCAAGTAAATGAGAACATCAGCAAAACTTGCCAAAAACCAGACACAAGCTTTTAAGAGTCTTACCCCAACAGAGTCAGCTGCTCAGGATGTACTTAATTCCTCCAGGAATGAAATGTGACAATACACAAAGTGCCGTCTACCAGGGAAACTCGGTGCCTAAGATTTTATTGGGAGCTGGTCATGTAAACACTCTCTGCCTTGCATGTACCAAACTTTCAGACTCACAAAAGGAAAGCAAGGGTTCAGAATAAACCACATTGTTTATACAAAGAGTTTAGGCACAGTTAGCATTAAGGGGGGGTTCTATAGCAGTGTAGGGAACTGTTTACCAGACAACTTCTCAGATGCCCAGACAAAGGTGAACTTTGTAAATAGGACTTTCTTTTATTTTTTTTAAGATTTTATTTATTTATTAGACAGACAGAGATCACAAGTAGGCAGAGAGGCAGGTAGAAGGAGAGGGGGAAGCAGGCTCCCTGCTGAGCAGTGAGCCCAATGCGGGGCTCGATTCCAGGACCCTGGGATCATGACCTGAGCCGAAGGCAGAGGCTTAACCCACTGAGCCACCCAGGCACCCCGCAAAGGACTTTCTAAGGATAGCAGTATTTGGCCTGTTAACTATTTTCTGCACAAGATGTAACTCACTTCCAATCAAATTCTCAGCAGGTCTTTTTTGTAGATATAAACAAACTTTTTAAAGTTTATATAGAAAAGCAAAGGAACTAGAATAACTAAAACAATTTTGAGAAAGAAAAAGAATAGAGGTGGAAAGATCACACTACCTAGTTTTAAGACTTACTATAAAACTACAGGAATAAAGACAGTGTGATATTGGCAAAGTGACAGACACAGATCAATAAAGCAGAATACAGAAATAAGTATAGAAATAGAGCCACACATATAAGGTCAATTGATTTTTGGCAAAGGTGCAAAAGCAATTTAGTGGGAAAAAAGTATATTTTCTCACAAATGGTGTTAGAACAATTCGGCATCCATATGCAAAAAAAAATGAAATTTGACCTCAAAAACCTCATACTATACAAAAACTAACTCAAAATGGATTACAGATTTAATGTTAAAACTATAAAACTTTTAGATAACATATGAGAAAATATTCATGACTTAGGTTTAGGCAGAGAGTTCTTAAAAAGCACAATCCAAAAAAAAAATGTTAAATAAATATTTAAAAAAAAAAAAAGCACAATCCATAACAGAAAACACTGAAAACTAGACTATCAAAATTAAAAAAAAAAACTTTTGCTCTGTGAAAAACCCAAATAAGAGAATAAAAAGGCTACAGACTGGTAGGCTATATTTGTAAATCAAATATCCAACACAGGGTTTATATCCAGAATATGTAAAGAACTCTCAATAACTTGACACAAAGAAAATATACTATATGTTGGCTAATTGAACATAATTTTTAAAAAGGAAAAGAAAAGAAACTAACCCATTTAAGAAATGGGCGAGACTTGGGGCGCCTGGGTGGCTCAGTGGATTAAGCCGCTGCCTTCGGCTCAGGTCATGATCTCGGGGTCCTGGGATGGAGCCCCACATAGGGCTCTCTGCTCCGCAGGGAGCCTGCTTCCTCCTCTCTCTCTGCCTGCCTCTCTGCCTACTTGTGGTCTCTCTCTCTGCCAAATAAATAAAAAAAAAATCTTAAAAAAAAAAAAAAGAAATGGGCAAGACTTAAAACACTTCACCAAAGAGGACAGATGGATGATAAGCAAGTATGATGTTCAACATTATTAGCCCTCAAGGAAATGCAAATTAAAACTATGGCGAGACTCCTCTACCCACCTATTAGATGGTTAAAACTAAAAAATCCTAATATCGGGGCACGTGGGTGGCTCAGTGGGTTAAGCCTCTGCCTTCGGCTCAGGTCATGATTTCAGGGTCCTGGGATCAAGCCCCACATTGGGCTCTCTGCTCAGCAGGGAGCCTGCTCCCCCCCCCCCGCCTACTTGTGATCTCTCTGTCAAATAAATAAATAAAATCTTTAAAAAAATACCAATACCAAGTGCTGACAAGGATAGACAGCAACCAGAACTCTTATGTCCTACAGGTGGATCTCGAGGGAATTATGGTGAAGGATAAAAGTCAATCTCAAAAGGTTATGTACTGTATGATGAGTTCCCAGGGACAGGAAGGTGAGGGGAGGAAGACGGCTATTGCTATAAAAGGGTAACATGAGGTATCTTTGTGGTAATGGAACAGTTCTGTGTCTCAACTGTGGTGGTAGTGCTTACAAAATTTTCATGTTTGATAAAACTATACAGACTAAACACACACAACAAATAAATGCATGTAAAACTGATGAAATTTAAGGCCTATGGACCTTAATTATGACACTATATTATAGTTACGTGAAATGTTACCATCAGGAAAAAGTAGGTGAAATGTACACAGGACTTCCCTATACTGTTTTTTGCAAATTCTTGTGACTCTTATTTCAAAACAAATGTTAAAATTTCATAGAACTATATACAAAAAAGTCCATTTTTGTTTATTTAAAATATAAAAATTAAAGTTATAAAAACACTATACATGTTTTCTAGAACTGTGATTCTATATCAAAAGGTATACATTAACATCACTTGTGGAAGGGTGCCTGGGTGGCTCAGTCAGTTGGGCATCTGTCTTTGGCTTGGGTCATGATCCCAGGGTCCTGCTAAGCAGGCTCCCTGCTCAGCGGAGAACCTGTTTCTCCCTCACCTGCCACTCCCCCTGCTTGTGCTCTCTCTCTGACAAAGAAATAAAATCTTTAAAAAAATCACTTGTGGAGCTTTATAAAAATATATGTGCCCTGAAGACATGAACAGACATTTCTGCAAAGACATCCAAATGGCCAAGAGACACACGAAAAAGTGCTCGACATCACTCGGCATCAGGGAAATACAAATCAAAACCACAATGAGATAACACCTCACACCAGTCAGAACAGCTACAATTAACAAGTCAGGAAACGACAGATGTTGGCAAGGATGCAGAGAAAGGGGAACCCTCCTACTGTTGATGGGAATGCAAGCTGGTGCAGCCACTCTGAAAAACAGCATGGAGGTTCCTCAAAAAGTTGAGAATAGAGCTACCCTAGGATCCAGCAATCCCACTACTGTGTATTTACCCTAAAGATACAAATGTAGTGCTCCAAAGGGGCACATGCACCCGAATGTTTATAGCAACAATGTCCACAATAGCCAAACTATGGAAAGAACCTAGATGCCCATCAACAGATGAATGGATAAGATGTGGTGTATATATATACAATGGAATACTATGCAGCATTCAAAAACCCCAAAATCTTTCCATTTGCAATGACGTGGATGGAACTAGAGGGTATTACGCTAAGTGAAATAAGTCAATCAGAGAAAGACAATTATCATATGGTCTCTCTGATATGAGGAATTTGAGAGGCAGGGCAGGGGTCATGGGGGGAAGGAAGGGAAAAATGAAACAAGATGGTACCAGGGAGGGAGACAAACCATAAGAGACTCTCAATCTCAGGAAACAAAATGAGGGTTGCTGGGGGGTGGGGGGGAGGAATAGGATGGCTGGATGATGGATATTGGGGATGGCATGTGCTATGGTGAATGTTGTGAATTGTGTAAGACTGATGATTCACAGACCTGTACCCCGAAGCAAATAATTCATTATATGTTAATAATTTTAAAAAACATATGTGCCCCTTCACCCAAAAAATACAAAAACACTAATTCAAAGGGATGCACACACCCTTATGCTTATTGCAGCATTACTTACAATAGCCAAACTATGGAAGCAATGCAAGTGTCCATCGATAGATGAGTGGATAAAGATGTGGTATATATACACAATGAAATATTATTCAGCCATGAAAAAGAATGAAATCTTGCCATTTGCAATAACATGGATGGAGCCAGAAAGTATGATGCTAAGTGAAGTAAGTCCATCCAACAAAGACAAATACCATATGATCTAGCTCATACGTGGAATTCAAGAAACAAAACAGAAAAGTAAAGGAAAAAAAGAGAAAGACAAACCAAGAAACAGACTCTTAACTACAGAAAATAAACTGATGGTTACAAGAGGGGAGGTGGGTGGGGGGAATGATTGAAATAGGTGATGGGGATTAAAGAGTACACTTATGATGAATAAAATAATAATTAATAAAACAATTTAATATTATTTAATAAATAATTAATAAACAATTATTAATTATTTAATAAATAATTAAAAAAACAAAAACTATACATATATGCCTGTGCCACACCCCCACAATTCTGTTTGGATAATATGGGATGGAACCTGGGCATCTGTGATTCTATGATCCGTGCACTAGAAGTGTACCCCTAAAGCAGACAACTACCACTTGAAGTGGAGGAATAATATTCACACAAATATTAACAGTGGTTCTGAGTTGTGGGATCACAGGTAATTATATTACTTTCCTATAACGAATGTGAATTTTTGTGCAATAAAAATAACAACAAAAGCTTTTTTAAAAAAGATTCAGTTCCTGAGGGTTGCTGGGGGCAGGGGGAGGGATAGGGTGGTGGAGCAATGGACAATGGTGAGGGTATGTGCTATGGTGAGTGCTGTGAATTTGTGTAAGACTGACAATTCACAGACTTGTACCCATGAAACAAATAATACATTATGTTAATAAATAAAAAAACTAAATTAAATTTAAAAAAAGATTCAGTTCATCATTCCAGCTAGTAGAGATATTTCATCTGATATCCATTTATTTCCTGTCCCTACTCCTAGTCTCATGCCATGCAATATTTGATGAGTTTATCTTTTCTGTTATCATTTACATCACTAATAAAAATGTTGATTAGAACAAAGTCCACTGGCAATCTTCTAGAAATCTCCTTCTAGCTTAATAATGATCAGCAATTTCTGGGATCAGTTTTACTTATGTAAGATCTACCCAAATTCTACTCTTTTTTAAAAGATTTGTTTATTTGAGAGGGTCAGGGAGAGAGGGGCAGAGGGAGGAAAGAGAGAGAGAATCTCAAGCAGACTCCCCACTGAACATGGAGCCCAGTGCAGGGCTTGATCTCACCACCCTGAGCTCATGACCTAATCCAAAACCAAGAGTTGGACACTCAACTGACAGAGCCACCAAGGCACCCCCTCAAATTATGCTCATATCTAATTCATTATTCTTCATTATTTCCATGAGATGAGAGGCATTTTCATGCTTTACTGATATCCAAATATATCATGTCTACCACATTTTCCTGGTCCATTACTTCAAAGTGACCTTGAACCACCCCTCTCGTACTCAATAAAGGATATTCAACTATATCACCTTTTCTTCCTAATTATGTAGCTAAGACTCTTCTGGGCATAGCCTATGCCTTATATTTTCTTGCAAATGCCACAGCAAGCCACTCAATTTCATTCATTCAACAAATATTTATTGATACTCCACTATGTGCCAGGTACTATTCTGGACTCTCCTTCCTTTGTGTAAAAGGATAACTAAGTACTCATAGCAATATTCCCTCAACATCCAACCCCGGGCAAATGGCTACCTGCCATGTCTGGTCCTGCCATGTCTACCACACTGTCCTTCCTATCACCAATCTCACCCAAAGCTTGAAAGGCTTTGTCACCAATCCCTATCCAAATCACAAAATAGACTTTGTAAAATTCTGATAATGATTGAACTACCATACCATCATTGCCTTTTCTAGAAGTAGCATCTCTTTCCACTGGGTTCTCACAGGATCTTTTTTTTTTAAAGATTTTATTTATTTATTTGACAGACAGAGACAGATCACAAGTAGGCAGAGAGGCAGGCAGAGAGAGGGGGAAGCAGGCTCCCTGCTGAGCAGAGAGCCCGATGCGGGCTCGATCCCAGGACCCTGAAATCATGACCTGAGCCGAAGGCAGAGGCTTAACCCACTGAGCCACCCAGGCACCCCTCTCACAGGATCTTATGTATAATATTATTATAGTACCTAGTGTATTCTACTTTTTATTGTACTCATCTGTCTGCATGTCTTATCTTGCCCCCTAGATCATAAGGTCCCTGAAGGCTCAGCTCTGTAGGCCCAGAAAATTTTTACCATGCTTAGCATCTGGTGATACTGAATGAATAATAAAGAAAAGAGCAGCCCCTTAAAGCACCAGTTGTCAAGCTTACCTGCACCTCTACCAGCCAGTCCACAAGAATGGCCCTCATGCAACTGCTGATGTCAGTCTGCCTGTTCATGTATTTTTTAAGTATGAACTTTTCCTGGCAGCAATAAAAAAAGAAAATTAATCCATAAACTCTCCTTATAGTTCAAAAATTGTAACTTAAGAAAATAAAATACTTGCAACCAATATCTCAGAAAAAGAAATTGTCACAACGTAATTAACTTCTTCAGTTCTAACTCATTATTTTCAGCTGGTATCAGATAAGGGCCGATCAAAGTCTCCTTTTCCAGACAAGTTCTAGTTATGCTTGGGAAATGGATGCACATCATATTCAAGCATTAGGGTAGATATGGAGGAGCCTAGGGGGAGTATGGAATATGGACAGGAATATACCTATCAATGAATACCAAAGAGGTTCTGCCCCTTCTTTGCAATTCAGTCTAAAGTAGAGCAGTGCTTTTCAAACTTTAACACATATACCACCTGGGGATCTTTAAAATTCACATTCTAATTTAGAAGGCCTGGGTGAGTCTAGATTTCTGCATTTCTAACAAGATCTCAAGTGAAATTGACACCAGTGAGCTAAGGCCCATACTTGTAGTATAACAAAGTTATCTCTTACTTCCTCCAAGCTACACCAGAAAAAAGTGAAGGATCTGGAGTCAGTTAATCAAATGTTATGTCTCTAGAGAGAAGACAAGATATTCATCCTTGCTCTTATGCATGGCCTGCTAAAAGTTTTAGTTGTTAGATAATCTTGGTCCCATCTGTTCCATTGAGAGAGAGAGAGAGAGAGAGAATGAGAGAGAGAAGAAAATTTGCAATCAATGAATTTTAGTGGTCAAGGAAACTGGTTGATTTTAAAGAGGAAGAAAGTGTCACCAGGTTGGAGAGTAATTTCACATATGTCACCAGAAACTTGGATAGAGAAGGGAAAATGTCTCTAAGAGCAGCCACTCAGAAGACGACTACTATTTTTGTGCCTGAGATTGTCTCCTCAACAATTAGAGGTGCAGACTTATGGTCTTCAAGGTAATCAGACTTTTAGCCCATATTCCAGCTCTACCATATACTAGTTGTGTGATTCTGAGCAGTCTCTCCAATCTATAAAAGGGAGATAATAATACCTACCATCATGAAGTTATTGGGAGAATTAAACAAGATAAGGTCTATAAACACTTTAGCCCCAATGTCTAAATTATGGTAAGCTACCAGTAGATGTCAGTTGTTGCTGTTATTATTGTAATCATCATTATTACCTCCCCTTTCAACTTGCATTTTGAAGGATGGAATGATGAGGAAATGAGACCTAGAAATCCTTCCGCTCCAACAGCCACCTACATACCTCTCTCTCCTTCATGTAACTGAAGATATCCTTGGCATATATGGGGTTGAAAAATGGATCACTGTGGTTATTGTCAATATCCTCCAATGGGGTTATCTGCTTGGAAATCACCAAAAAGATGTTAGAGGGAGAAAGATTCCAAAGAAGGCTTAGCACATACACATAAAGCGTGCACTCCTTTCTTCCCAGTGTCATCTTCTGCTAAGTTTCCTCAAGCCTCATATACCCTGGGCCACAACAGAGCACCCCCTTGGTCCTTCAATACTCATACTGCTAAATGACCAAGAAATGTTTAGTCCTTCTTGCACATGCCTGCTCTGCCCTAGGAACTAGGCACCATTTTTACAGGTAAGCACAAGACTCTCCAGAAAAAACACTCTAATTTTACTATTTCAACTTGTGTCACACATCTTCTTAGGTCACTTGTTTTGTCCCAATGCTTTGATCTAACCCAATTCATCTTCTTGGTAGACTTTTCCTACCTTCTACACCTCTACCCAGTTTGTTTTGCCTACAAGAGGGGTATTTCTCCTCCTGTTTGCCAAATCTCATTCCTTCATCCTTCTAATTTTCAACTTAAATACCAACTTCCTTGGGAGATGCCTCTGTGGGCTTTACTCATTTTGATTGGAGTCCACTATAATGCAGATTGCAATTACTAAGAAAGGCAATTTACACACACACACACACACACACACACACACACACACATACTATTCCAGATCCTTGTGGGTATTCTTGGAATAAATA
Organism: Meles meles; assembly: GCF_922984935.1. Lineage (NCBI taxonomy): Eukaryota > Metazoa > Chordata > Mammalia > Carnivora > Mustelidae > Meles > Meles meles. The sequence continues at coordinate 44,028,472 of NC_060087.1, read as the reverse complement.
CTTTCTAATTGTTTGGGTGTATTTTAATTCTAATTGGAAAGTCAAGAGATCCCCCGAGGCCAACTTGATTTACTATAGCTTACTATATACAGATCAATTACTTAGGAAGGCAAAAAAAAACTCTTTGCTAGCAGCTACCTACAGGACAACAAAGAACACATCATCTAATTTAAGAAGAAAGAGAAAGAATACCTCCTTCTGTGACCTCTTGTCCCAAGTTGAGGAAGGTTTATTGGAACTGGATTCACAAGCACTGGATGTGCTTGTGGTATTGAACTTGCCCACACCGGACATGCCTGTTCTGGATTCGGGGGCTGTGCTGGACACATGTGAGCTGGTTTCAACTTGGAGGATCAGGAAATCTTTGAGAGAGTTATCTTCCTTTTGGGTGGTATTCTCTTGCAAGGCCAATGGCTCCTTTAGGGACAACTCCTTCCCAGTGGTGGGTTTCTCATCCAATGCAAATGTCTCCTTGACATGGAATGTCTCATTGAGGGTAGGTTTCTCCTGAAAAGTCTCCTTGAAGAGGGTCTCCTTCTCACTGCTGGGCTTCTCCTGCAAGGCCAAGGGCCTCCTCAAGGTAGCCTCTTCCTCGACTGTGGGATTCTCCTGCAAGGCCAAGGACTCCCTTGGGATGGTCTCCTCAGTGCTGGGCTTCCGAAAAGCCAGTGGTTGCTTAATAAGGGACTCTTCATTGGTGATATTCTCTTGCGAGGCCAAATGCTTCTTCAAGAGGAACACCTCCCCCTGAGCAGTGGGTTTCTTCTTTAAAGATAACTGCTCCTCAGTGCTTGTTGCCACTTCAGTGGAGATCTCCTCCTTCAGAACTGATGGTTTATTTAAAAGGGATTCCTCTTCAGTAGTGCTTTTCTCCTGCAAGGCCAACAGCTCCTTCAAGGCATCCTCTTTGGTATCAGTCTTCTGCAAACCCAAAGCCTTCCAGAAGAGGGACTCATCTTCATTGGTAGGTTTAACATAAAGTGAAAATGGCTCCGGAGAAGGGAATTCCTTCTCAGTAGTTGGCTTCTCCTCTAAAGTCAGTAGTTCCTTAATATACATTTCTTCTTCAGTGGTGGTCTTTTCTGGCAAGGCCAGTGGCTTAGTTGAGAGGGACACCTCCTGCAGAGTGGTGTGCTTCTCTTTCAAAAGTGATGGATCCTGGAAGAGGAGCTCCTCTTCAGTTAAAGACTTTTTATTAAAGGGCAATAGCGTCTTAAAGACTGACTCTTCTTCAGAGGTGGTGTTCTCTGAGACCAGTGGCTTCTTTAAGAGGGACATCCTCCCCTGAGTAATTTGCTTTTTCTTTAAAGATAACGGTGTCTTGGTAAGGATTGTCTCCTCAGTTGAAGACTTCTTCCTAAGTGACACTGGTTCCATAAAGAAAGAATCCTTATCTTTGCTAATCATATTCTGCAAGTCCAACAGTTCTTGGCAGATGGACATCATTATTTGACTGGCACACTTTTTCTTCTTTAAAGATAAAGGCTCCTTGGTAGAGACTGCCTCATCTCTGCTATGTTTCTTCCTAAAGGGAATTGGTTCTATAAGAAATTCATCTTCACCATCAACATTCTCCTGCAATGCCCCTGGCTTCTTCAAAAGAGCCACCTCCCCCTGCGTGGTATGCTTGTCTTGGAACACAGGTGATTCCCTGACGAGAGACTCCTCCTCAGTGGTAGACTTATTTTTAAAGGACAAGGGCTCCTTAATGAGTGACTTCTCTCCAGAAGTGATCTGCAATACTAGTGGCGTCTTCAAGTAGGACACCTTACCCTGACTAGTGTACCTTTTCTTCTTTAAAGATAATGGTTTTTCGGTGGGGGTTGCCTCCTCAATGGTTCGTTTCTTCTTAAAAGCCAAAGTCTCCTTTAAAAGTGACTCCTCCTCAGTTAGAGTCTTTTGCAAGGTCAAGGCCTTCTTCAAGATGGACACCTCCTCTTCCGTGCTGTGCTTCTCTTGTAACATGGATGGCTCATGGAAAAGGGACTCCTCAGTTGTGTCCTTCTTCTTAGAGGATCGTGGTTCCTTTATGAATGACTTCTCTCCAGATGTGGTCTTTTGCAATACTAGTGGCTTCTTCAAGTGATACATCTTCCCCTGAATGGTACACTTCTTTACAGGTAATGGCTTCTTGGTGGGGTTTGTCTCCTTGGTAGTAGGTTTCTTCCTAAGAGACATTGGCTCCATAAGAAATTTATCCTTAGTGTCCTCCTCCTGCAATGCCTGTGGCTTCTTCAAGAGGACCACCTCCCCACTAGTGGTGTGCTTCTCTTGCAATGCAGATGGTACCTGGAAGAGAGACTCCTCCTTAGAGGTAGGCTTCTTTTTAAAAGACAATGGCTCTTTAATGAGTTTCTTCTCTCCAGAGATAGTCTTCTGCAATTCTAATGGCTTTTTCAAGTGAGCCATCTGCCCTTGAACAGTACACTTCTTCTTTAAAGATAATGGCCTCAAGATGAAGGCTGCCTCCTTGCTGGTAGCTTTCTTCTTGAAAGCCAGTGGCTCCTCATTGAGAGACTCCTCTTCAGAAGTGGCCTTCTGCAACACTAGTGGTTTCTTCATATGGGACACTTTCCCCTGAGTGGTATACTTCTTCTTCTTTAAAGATAACACCTTCTTGGTGGAGGTTGCCTCCTCTGTTTTAGGCTTCTTTCTAAAGTTTGTTGGCTCCATAAAGAAGGAATCCTCTTCAAAAGTGATGTCCTGCAAGGCCAAGTCCCCCTGATATGTGCTCATCTTCTTTAAGGATAATGTTCCTTTGGTGATGGCTGCCTCCTCAGTCTTATGCTTCTTCCCAAAAGTCATTGGCTCTACAACAAACTCATCATTGCTGTCAGCCTCCTCCTGTAAGGATGGTGGCCTGTCCATGAGGGATACCTCCCCCTGATTTGTGGACTTTCTTAAAGAAAATGACCTCTTGAAAAGGTTTGTGTCCTCAGTAGTGAGTTCCTCTTTTAAAATTAATGGCTTTTTGAAAAATGATACCTCCTCAGTAGTGGTTGTTTTAGAGATGGTAGATATTTCCAGACTGAGTGGTTTCTCCATAATATTTGGTACCAGGGTAGTAGAAACTACTACTGGTGAAGGTTCCAGCTTATAACTGTAAAGGAAACAATGTCTGAGTAAAAAGAATGTAGTTCCTAGAATCCTCACCAACCATCTCATTTTGTTGCTATATTTACCAAAGCTATAAAAGGGGAAAGGGCTTCAACCTCAAGGGATAGATTAAAGGGTAAAAATCAATGGATACCATAGAGAATCAACTAAGTAGCACTCTGTATAGTTTCTATGGCCTAGGTTCTCACACTTTTCTGAAAAATTTCCCATAAAATCCATGTTGTGCTTTACTATATATGAATTATTTCCTTTACTTATATACAAAGTCTTTATTCTAAAACCACACTGTATGAGTTATTTGCTATTATATCAGTCTCCCTCAGTAGCTACATTTATTTATCTTTGTCCATCAGCACCAGGCATCCGGTAATGTAGGCTGAAATTAATATTGTTTGAAGGCTTGTGAGAAAATCATAAGAGAGAGCTTAGGAAGGCTTACAAGAGAAAGGTGGGCTGGTACTTAATATTGGTGGTATCTAACCACATCCCCTTCAACCTAAGCTATTCATGAGATACTTTCCCAGTGGAAAGAATAAAAAGGTCACAACAGACATTTGTCCACAAGGATCAGATTCAAAGCTTTGTTTTGAACAGGACTTCATGTCCAATTAGTAACTAACCTAGTGTGACCAAATCACTGGAGGACTAGAAATCAGAACAAGAGAGAATTTAAGGCAAATACAATCATCAGTATGAACAAGAGTAAATGCCCCCAAAACGAGATATCATCTGATTCCATTTATATTAAATGTCCAAAATAGACATACCTATAGAGGTATATCCACAAAAGAAAATAGACTGGTGTTTGCCTGTGCCTGGAAAAGGACAGGGAAGTGGGGTAGAATGAGAGGCTGGGAAAGGAAAGGGACTACTAATGGGTTCAAGTCTTTTTGGGGGGGGTTGAAAAATTCTAGAATTAGACAGTGGTAAAGGCTGTACCACCCCATAAATATAATTTAAAAATCACTGTATTTTTTTAAGGAAGTGCCTAGAGAGGTTCCACATGGCCAGATAGATTCCAGGTCCCTCCTGATGAGAACAGCCTTCAGATAACCTAATTATGATAAAGAATATGCCCTCTAGAGCTAAAATGCCTGGATTCAAATCCTGGCTCCTCCACCTACTGGCTAGGTGACACTGGGCAAGTTAACGGTCTGTGCTTCACATTTTTCATCTATACAATGGGGATCGTATTACCTCCTTTATAGGGTTGTTGTGAAGATTTGATTAATAATATGCAATAAAAACATGTAAAACAAAGAACAGTCCAAAACTAAATGTATATCAATAAGTCAGTTTAGTTAGATAAAATTGACAAATTCCTAAGAAGACACAAACTACCAAAACTGACTTAAAAAGAAAATAGAAAATCCGAGTGGACTTACAACAACCCAAAATATTGAATTAATATAAAAACTACCCACAGAGAAAAGTCCAGGCCCAGAAGTTTTTGCTGGGGAATTCTACCAAACATCTAAATTAATACCAGTTCCACATAAACCACCCCAAGAAATAGAAGATATAAGAACAGTTACCAACTCATTCTATGAAGCCAATATTACTCTGATACCAAAAACAAAGATATCACAAGAAATTATAGGCTGGTATCTCTTAAAAATATAGGTGCAAAAATCCTCCACAAAATACTAGCAAATCAAATCCAGCAACACATAAAAGTATTATACACCATGACCAAGTGGGATTTGTCCCAGGAATACAAGATTAGTTTAACATCCAAAACTCAATTCATGTATCAAACCATATTAATGGAATAAAAAACAAAAGCCACATGATCATCTCAATAGATTCAGAAAAATCATTTGACAAAATATAAAACCCTTTCATGATAAAGGAATTAATAGACTAGGAATAGAAAAGAGATTCCTCAACTTGACAAAGGGCATCTATGAAAACCCAAAGCTAACAGTGTACTTAATGGTGAGAGATGGGTGATTTCCCCCTAAGATCAGGGAAAAGACAGGATATCCAACTCTTCTTTAGAGGGTGGGAGATTTGTAGTGTAGCAGTATATAACTCATATAGCATTGCTGATGCTTTAGGACCAAAATCCCTCTATTCTCTGAATAAATTCCAAACTCTTTGCCACGATCTGCAAGGCCCTGGTGATCTGGCTCCTGTCTGCCTCTTCAAATCCAGCTCTTAAGAAACATTAGTATAGGAAATAGGTATTGAGTATCTATGATACCATAGATCTGGGGTGATCAGAGTAGGCTTCCTTGATAGAGTGACCAACTGTCTTTGTGACTGAGAGGGTTCTGGGGATGCAAGACTCTCAGTATTAAAACTGGGCAAATCTTAGGAAAACCAGAATAAGTAGGCCACCCAATTCTTAGAAGACAAGGATGTCCAACTCTTGATACTTCTATTCAACATAGTACTAGAGGTTCTAGCCAGGGCAACTAGGCAAAAAAAAAAAATAAATAAATAAATAAAAGGCCTCCAGATTGAAAAGGAAGAAGTAAAACTGTGTATTAGCAGATGATATAATTTACATATAGAAAATCTTAGGAATATACCCAAAAACTATTAGAACTAATATACAAGTTTAGCAAGGTTCCATGATACAAGATCAATATGCCAAAATCATATATATTTCTATATCCTTGAAATGAACAGTATGAAAAAGAAATTGGGAAAACAAACCCATTTACAACAGCATCAAGAAAAATAAAATGTTTAGAAATAAATTTAACAAAAGTACAAAACTTATATTCTGAAAACTACAAAAATGTTGCAAGAATTTAAAGGTCTAAATAAATGAAAAGACATCTCATGTTTGTGGTTTGGAGGAGTTAGTACTAAGATGGCAATACTCCCCAGACTGATTTACAGATTCAAGACAACTTCTGTAAACATCCCAGTGGAAACAGACAAGCTGATTCTAAAATTTATAAGGAATTGCAAAGAACCCAGAATAGCCAAAACAGTCTTGAAAAAGGGAACAAGTTGGAAGAGTCACACTTCCTCATTTCAAAATGCAATACAGAGCAACAACAGTCAAGATAATATGGTACTGGCATAATGGCAGATGTGTAGATCGAAGGAATAAAATTGACACTTCAGAAATAAACACTTTCGTTTATAGTCATTTGATTTTTGACAAGGATGCCAAGATAATTTGGTGGAGAAAGATTAGTCTTTTTAACAAATAGTTCTGAGGGGCACCTGGGTGGCTCAGTGGGTTAAAGCCTCTGCCTTCGGCTCGGGTCATGATCCCAGGGTCCTGGGATTGAGCCCCGCATCGGGCTCTCTGCTCTGTGGGGAGCCTGCTTCCTCGTCTCTCTCTGCCTGCCTCTCTGCCTAGTTGTGATTTCTCTCTGTCAAATAAATAAAATATTAAAAAAAAATAGTGCTGGGACAAATGGATATCTACATGCAAAACAATGAAGTTAGACCCCTAACACACACTAACAACAAAAAGTAACTTAAAAGGAATCAATAACCTAAGAGCTAAAACTTTAAAGCTCTGCAAAGAAAATCTTAAATCTTTGTAACCTCTGATTTGGCAATGGTCTTTTATATAGGACACCAAAAGCATAAAGAACAAAGGAAAAAAATAAATTGGACTTCAACAAAATTAAAAACTTTTGTGCCTCAAATGATACCAACAAGAAAATGAAAAGACAACTCACAGAACAGATGAAAATATTTGCAAATTACATATCTGATCAGAGACTTATAGCTAAAAAATATAAAGAACTCTTACAACTTAAAAATGAAAAGCTCAACAACTAGATTTTTTTAAATAGGCAAATGATCTGAATAGACATTCCTCCAAAAGGTATGCGAAGGGCAATAAGCACATGAATGATGCTCAACATCATTAGTCAGCAGAAAAATGCGAATCTGGGGGCACGTGAGTGGCCCAGTTGGCTAAGCATCTGCCTTCAGCTTGGTCATGAGCTCAGGGTCCTGGGATGGAGCCCCACATCAGCTCCCTGCTCAGCTAGAAGCCTACTTCTCCCTCTCCCTCTGCCTGCAACTCCCCCTGCCTATGCTCTGTCAAATAAATAAACAAAATCTTAAAAAAAAAAAACAAAAGAAAAATGCAAATCTAAAGCAGTGAGATTCCACTTCACACCCATTAGAATGGCCATGATAAAAAAAAAAAATAGTAAGGGTTGGCAAGGATGTATAAAATTGGAAACCCTCATACAGTGCTAGTAGGAATGTAAAATAGTGCCACCACTATGGAACACAGTTTGGTAGCTCCTCATTGAGATCAACACAGAGTTACCATATGACCCAACAATTACATTCCTAGGTATACACACAAAATTATCAAAAATAGGTGTTCAAAAAAAAAACTCATACACAAATGTTCATAGCCACATCACTCACAATAACCAAAAGGTCGAAACAATCCAAATGTCCACCAACTGAAGAATGGATAAGGAAAGTAAAGTATATTCACACAATGGGATATTATTGGTCAACAAAAAGTAATGAAGTACTGATACCTGAAACAGTGTGAATGAAGCTTGAAAACACTATACTAAATGAAAAAAGCTAGACACATGAGACCACACATTGCATAATTCCATTTACATGAAATGCCCAGAATAGGCAAAGCTATAGAAACAGAAACAAGATTGGTGATTGCCTAGAGCTGGGAAGGATGGGGGAATTGAGAGGTGGTAGCTAAAGATATCGGCTGAAGGGGTTTTTTGTTGTTGTTTTTTGGGGTTTTTTTTATTTATGAAAATGTTCTAAAATTCATTGTGGTGATGGCTACGTAACTTCAAATATATTGAAAGCTTTCAGTACATAATGTGTGAACTACGCACATTAAATGGAAGAATTTTATGATATGTAAATTATATCTCAATAAAGCTGTTAGCAAAAAAGGCCACTTAGAAAAATGTGTAATTATAGTGAGCTCTCAATAAATGTCAGCCACTAGTTCTAGTGCTATTAATTAAGATCCATTCCACTGAACCCTAAATGAAGGCAAGAATGTTTATGGTATTTTGTAAGGATTTCCCTGCTAAAGTCAGAATTATAAAAGAAAATCAGAAGAAAATAATTCAGGGATTAGAGTCAAAATACACATAGAAATCCCAGGAATTTCATTTCAGCAAAAAACTAAGTAGGGATAAATGCTAATCTGGTTTGATTTCTTTTGGCTAGATAATTAGAAAAGTGTCTTGTAGACCTACCATGTTAATTTCCTGGAATTTCCCCAACTTTTTCTCTTACCCTTTGGAGCTCATGCTTAAGCCTACTATAGCTAATTAGCTATTCTTTTCTTTCCTGAAAGTAATTCCCACCAGGATGAGGAGAGGCTATAGAAAGGACTCACTCCACCCTCTAACTCTTCTTCTAATAAAAGTTTTCCTAGAGGTAAATCCTTTTTCTAACCCAAATGAAAATACTCATGTCTACTTGCAGAACCTGTGAACAGTTCCCTGCAACATCTGGAAAACATAGGTTTTTGGCCTAGAGAGATAGTAATTTCTCTCCAGTAACAAGGGACAAACCTCTCCCAAAAGCTTCTAATGAGATAAGCAGACTGGCAAGCTATCAGCCAGCTGCTGAGTATCCCCTGGAAAATTGCCACCACAATCTCAAGCACAGACTAGCTCAAACAGGGACTGAATTACTAAAAGAGAGAAAAGATGAGCACAAGATCTTTTGGCAAACTTCCCAATGACAACAGCTCTTTCAATATGCACATGCCATGGAAAGAGAGAGAAGAGGCCTATAACACTTCAGCAACCACATCTGGGCTACCGCAGCACCCAAGGGTTAGTGTGGCAATCACCACTGTGGCTCACCCAACATGTTCTCAGTGGAAGACAATAGGAGGTCAAAAGATGTCACATACTCTTCTTTACCATCTAAAAATAGTGCCATCTGAGTCTCTTCTTACTCACCTTTCCTTATTCATCTCATTGTTTTTGGCCAACCCAAGAGCAGGTGTGTTCCCTTTTATCTTCTTGGAAACATCCTTAACAAACTCCTTATTGGCTTCCTTCTTGAGCTGGGCAGGTTGACTTTGAGAAGCCTGCAAAAAACATGGGAGGCAGGGGAGAAGGAAGCAAGGAAATCTAGAGAACCACAAATTACCTAATAGGTAGCACTTATAGGAAAGTTTCGACCCACATCCCCACCTTGGACACTTCGTTTGGGTGTTCCCAGGAGTAATAATCAAAACATCCCACAACCAGTGCGAACACGGGTGCCAACCAATCAAAATGGAAGCTAGCAATATAGTAGTACTGCTACATATTAGCCAAATAGCAGCCTGAAGTGATTCCAAGATACACAGAATGTAGTTCTGATCTCCATGTCAGGTATACTGGCTGGAAAAGTCCCCAAAAGATGTTTTGTTAATATCACATTCTACTTTGACTCCATAAGACATTTAGAGGGGAGAAAATGTAACATAACTGGCTTTGCTACCTGAGTTTACCAAGATTGACTAGCTTTTCAGGGTGGACCTCTAAGACAACACTACCTGTGACACATCTATCCCATCATTGAGGGGATTTTTATTTAACATGGGGCTTTGGGGAGCTCCACCATAAACTCTAATCATAACAAATTCTATCAAATAGTAGAAGAGATCAGGAGATTTTGAATAATACCAGCAAAAATGGAATATAATTAGGTTCAGTTTGTTTCATTTTAAAGCCATAACTTTAAAATGAAACAAACTGAACCTAATTATATTCCAAACAAATACCATAATCACACTAAGGGATAAAGAAAAAGAAAACAGAAGAAAATACAAGAAACAACTAATCCAAGTAAACACAGTTTTTGACTATGTGTATGACTCAACATACACATCTTCAATCAGGATGGGATTGTGGAGTGGCAGAGAATATTGCAAATAAATGTGGAACTCTTTTTTTAAGAGTTATTTATTTATTTATTTGTCAGAGAGAGCACAAGCAAGGAGAGCTGCAGGCAGAAGAAGAAGCAGGCTCCCCACTGAGCAGGGAGCCCGATGCAAGACTCATCCCAGGATCCTGGGGTCATGGCCTGAGCTGAAGGCAGACATTCAACTGATGCCACCCAGGTGTCCCAAATTTGGAACTTTTTAACAGGTTTATTATGGTGGTATGGATGAAGTAATTTTGAAATCCTTTTCGTTGTGTTATAGTACTGAGTAAATGTGTTGATGTCCTCATTGTAGAAGAAGGAACATACAAATATGTATTGGGGAATGCCAGGAAAAACCCTGTGTACTGGAATGGGAGCTGTGTAAATTCATGATTTCTTAAATAGGTATATGTATACATACATCTGAGTATATGGGTATATGTATAAATGTGTGCGCATCTGTATATACAGATATATGTATATGTATGTTTAAGTACACATATATGTATATGTGTACATAAAGATTTGGTTTAGACAAAAATCATAAATGGATGCTAAATCTAGGGGAAATTTTGATGAAGAGCAAATTATTTGCAGGCTCTTAAGAGTGTATCACCACTTATCAGCTGCAAGAGGAAAAACAATAAACAGTATTATACAGTGGGAACCAGATAATATCCTGACTGGGTGACTAAAATTTAATATCACCAGTGAGAGACAGATGGACATCATGTGCCTCCAGATGTGATATCCTACAAAGGACAGAGTATCACCTACACAGTATCCCAACCAAGACTGTGTAACACTGGGGCACCTGGGTGGCTCAGTGTGTTAAAGCCTCTGCCTTCCGCTCAGGTCATGATCCCAGGGTCCTGGGATCAAGCCCCACATCGGGCTCTCTGCTCCACGGGGAGCCTGCTTTCTCCTCTCTGCCTACTTGTGATCTCTGTCAGTCAAGTAAATAAATAAAATCTTAAAAAAAAAAAAAGAATGTGTGACATCAATCTCGTCACATGGGAACATCAGACAAACACAAAATGAGGAATGTCCTATTTTCATTTTTATTTTTTTAAAGATTTTATTTATTTATTTGACAGACAGAGATCACAAGTAGGCAGAGAGGCAGGCAGAGAGAGAGGAGGAAGCAGGCTCCCTGCTGAGCAGAGAGCCTGATGCGGGGCTCGATCCACGACTCTGGGATCATGACCTGAGCCGAAGGCAGAGGCTTTAACCCACTGAGCCACCCAGGCGCCCCAGGAATGTCCTATTTTTAAAAGGGTGTCCAGGGGTGCCTAAGTGGCTGAGTTGGTTAAGCATCTGCCTTCAGCTCAGGCCATGATTTCGGGATCCTGGGATTGAGACCAAAGTTGGGCTCCCTGCTCAACAGGGAGTCTGCTTCTCCCTTTCCCTCTGTGCATGCTCTCTCTCTTCCCTCAAATAAATAAGTAAACCTTTAAATATAAATAAAAGGGTGTTTAAAAGGGACTGTATTTTTCAAAAATGGTAATGTCAATGAAAAACAAAGACAGGCTATGGAAACTTTCCAGATTAAAAGCAGCTAGAGACTCTGAAAATAATATATTATACATTAATTAACTGAATTTAAATTTAAAAAAATACATACACATTTTTTAGAAGCAGCTAAAGAAATGAGAAGTAAATGATACTACACTGGATCCTCTACTGGAGGGTAAAAGTACTTACAACATTAACCTTATAAGGTCAACTGAAAAAATTGGACTATGGATAATAGATTACATAAAAAAATTTATCAATGTAAATTTATAAAGTTGTTAACAGTACTGTGGTTATATAACACAATTTCTCAGGACACCTGAGGAGCTCACTCAATGGGTGTCTCTTAGTATCAGCTCAAGTCATGATCTCAGGGTCACAAGATGTGAGCTCCATGCTCAGCAGGGAATCTGCTTAAGATCCTCTCTCCCCCCTCCTTTTACTCCTCCCCCTGCTTGCAGTCGCCCGCGCTCTCTCTCTCTCTCTCTCTCAAATAAATAAATAAATTCTTTTTAAAAAAGACAATTTCTCTAAGGAAATATACACTGAAGTACTTAGGGATAAAAAGCCATGACGTATGTAAGCAAATGGGATAAAATGTTAACTATAGGTTAATCTAGTGAAGAGTATATGTATATCATTTGTACTACTATTTATTTTTGCAACTTTTTGTAACCTTGAAATTATTTCTAAATGAAATATTTAAAAACATGTCTTCGTATCATCAGATCATAATAAGCAACTGCAATCCAACAGGGAATTCTTTCTTAGGTCCTCAAGTCATCACCTCTGTTTCTCAAATAGTTTGGCACTGTTTTCATTTGAACTTCTTACCTAAAGTTTTACAAACTCCCTATATGTGCAACTGAGATTCAGAATTAGAAAAGAATTGCATTCTTGGCAGGAGAGATAAGACCCCAACACCCAAGGTGAAATTCTCTACTTGCCATATGTGAAGGTTCAAAGCACTAATATTCTCAGATCTAACTAAACTCAAGGGGAGGGGACCTTAATCTGCACTTCCTTACAACTGTTTGACCAAAAAATAAGAAAGTTGTGTCCTACTGACACAAAATCATTTAAGTAAATGTGGATATAGACCCTATCTCCTTGTCTGCTGGCTGAGGACCAGCTCTGACACATCAAAAGTCTTTCCCATGCTGGAATGATAAAGGCGAGGGAAAAAAAAACACAAACTAATTAAACCAGATCAACTCTTTGGCATGTCAGGACCTTACTGGTGAATGCTGAGGGAAAAGAAAAAAACAGATGTGTGGACATGGAGACTTAGTATACTGACAGGAATACAGACAGGAAGAAGCAAATAGTCATATAGGGAATCCCCAAAATTCAGAAAGAAAGGAGCCCACACCTTCAAATAGATGAGCTCAGACATCTGCAGAAATGCCCAATCCTAGGAAGGGCTTAGGCACATTGTAGTGATGGGACTTTTTTTGGAAAACACCAAAGACCATTCAAGGTTACCAAAATGAATCTTCAAAACTTGAGTGCAAAATGGAATTGGACTGAGTTTCTGGAAAGCTAGAGGCAGAGCTACTGCTCAGAGATCCCTTGCTTCTCCCACTTCCACCCTGGATACAGATGTGGCCCACCAGATAACTGCATTCAGCTGGAGAACCAGAAGGGCTCTGGATGATATCTGCATGTATTTCCTATTAGTTTGTGTTTGTTTTTTATGAATGGCAATATAAACTTCATGAAAAAAAAAAGGACTGAGACATAGCAAGAAATCATCTCATATGCTGTGAGACCTTGCTTTGCACAATGTCACCGCTCTTCCATCAAGGACTCTGGGGATCAAGGGAAGCCACACTAACAAGAGCTGCATCTGCTTTGGATTTGTGTGGCTACCTTACTTCAGCTAAGTTTCTAGATCCATGGTGAAATAAGTCAGGAAACAAATCTAGCATTACAGGTCTGTATGGAAAGGGTCTCCTTCAACCAAGCCACAGTAAATCTGAAATTATTCAGAAAGCTGTCACCCAATAATAAATGTTCTAATCTGTATGGGGAAGAGACTATGTTAGTACAAAGGTGGTCCCATAGCAACATCTAAAGAGCAGAGATCCAAAGAAGAGAACTTTGCCAATACTTATCCAATCCTACTCAAGGGGGTAAACTCTTTTCTAGTAGATACAGGTATTCTGGTAGCTACAGAAGGACACCCTATTATGGAGGGCAGGAATAGCTCACCAGGGTTCTCTGCATCCTAGAAAAAAAGAGACTTCAAAAACAACATTGGGCAAGTCCTGATCTGTAGACATAATTATGGTATCTACATTACAGAAATAAATGAGGATTAAGGGAGTTGATACAGGAAAAAGTGCTTAGAATAGTGCCAGGCACCTGGTAAACCCTCAGTAGTTATCAGTTATTATTTTCTAAAACCAAAGATTACCTTTGGCCCAATTCTACATTCAATTAGTAACAGTTTAACTATCAGTGCTGGGTTTTGTTGGTATCTTAATAATACCAGAAGGGAGAAAACTCAACAATCCTCTTCAAAATTGAGTTTCTCAAATCTCCACGTTGAAGACCAGATCATGGAACAGTAGTCCTCAATGGTTCTGTACATCAGGGGGCATTTCTGATTGTCACTGTGAATGGGATGCTGCTGGAATTTAATGCCAGGAGCCGGAGATACTGTGGCTGAGGATAGTCCTACATAATAGAAAAACTACTGCACCAAATGCCCATAGTGCTTGAATTGATAAACACTGCCTTGAACTACAATATATCCATCAAGATACTTATCTCCAAGGCCTAGACAGCTAGTTGAGCCATGACAGGACTTAATCTAAGTGAAAGATCCCTTATTATATACAATTTTGTATCTGATAATCATGCTGTCTGCTGCTTCCAGAAAGTTCAACGAATTAATCCAGATGGTATGTGCCAGCAGAAGAGCTCCTGCAGCTTCTGAAATTGGATCATTAAACCCAAGTAAAATTGGCTCTCAACATTCTAGAGAGGGTCAGTGTCTGGTAACCCAGAATGATCCCTTAAGGAAGAGGTTATCTCAGCCATATGCAAAACCATAGCCGGGGACTGGACCAGTGTACTCACATTGGTGAGATCTTCAAAAGCTGATCTCTTTTTGCATCGTCTCTTAGGTGAAGATGAAGAAATCTTTGCTTGGTAATTCTCCCCTCTCTAAAAAAGTAAAAGGTAAATGAGTATATCTAATAATGAACACTTTTTAGGGGCTTTGGGTCATCTTTGGAGCTCAGGGGAAACTGCAGAACCTCCAAGCAACTAGAGATGTATATAATAAACCCCCAAAAACTACAACAAAAGGAAATTTTGGCACTCACTGCTGCTTAGAGAGTCTCTGAAGGAGGTAATCATTGATCATGGGGACAAAACTAGCATGATGATATTCAGTGTAACCCCTAGAATAAGCAAAATGGCTTGGTAAAGTTTTTCCTCTTAGTTCTCCCTTCTTTATGGTTATCTGACCCAAAATTAACAACCACCACCACCACCCTGCCATTCCCAGTCATTCCTTTAATATGGATGCTC
Source organism: Meles meles (assembly GCF_922984935.1). Classification (NCBI taxonomy): domain Eukaryota; kingdom Metazoa; phylum Chordata; class Mammalia; order Carnivora; family Mustelidae; genus Meles; species Meles meles. The sequence continues at coordinate 44,013,445 of NC_060087.1, read as the reverse complement.
TCAAGTAAACCAGTTCAGTAATTTAACAAATACTTAAGTGTCTCTTATGTTAAATATTTAAGATATTCCCAATAAGGACAATAACACACATACCTAGATACTGGTCCAGGATCACCTCTTTACTAGCTGTTGACCTTGGACAAATCGCTTACTCTTTTAGGCCCAATTTGCTTATCAGTAAAATTGAAATGGTAACCTTATTTGAGGATCAAATGAGAGAATATGTGTTTTTTTATAGTCTGTATAGAGGTACTTGGGTGGCCCAAATTTTGTGTTTTGAGAAAGGAGTTTGGTAATCCATATTAACCTCTAATTGTCAGTTTCTATGAAGGAGAGGTAGTGGACGGAAGGAGAGGTGAATATTTTGGAGCAAAGGGGGCTTTCTTTCCTGGTATTGTTTATCTGGGCATGCCTTACCCAACTGCCAAATGAATAAGATTATTTCTACGGGGCTACAGTTTAGGGTAAATCACACTGTAGGGCTCTTCTACTCTACAACAGCTTTTCTTTGGTGAAAGCCTCCAAAGTATCAGATTTCATCTCTGAAATGAGAAGCCTGCCCTACTTAGATCAGAGAGTTGCTATGATGTGAAGCAGAGCATTAGGGTCACACCATCTTTTGCTCTGTTTTTCATCTACATCACGAACAGTTAATACATGACACAGTAAGTGACCAGAAAGTTGAGAGAATTGGATTCATAGTACAATAGACCAATCTAGCATAGCAGAGCAATCCTGAAAGACCTGAGAATTACTTCTATTTTCTAATTGATCAAGCTAAGAAATCAGTAAATTATTCGTCTTTTATCTAGTCCATGATAAATAATCCTAGTGGAAATAATTAGCAAAAATAAAATACTTGGTGGTTACACAAACCTCACAAAGTAGCTAAGCAATACACTGTCAGTCTGCTATCCAATTCCCACTTAATATTACTAGTAGAAATAATCAGCCCCAAATAAAATTCACAGGTAAACGTGAACGCAATAAAACTTAGATGTATAAAATGTGCCCCCAGAAAGCTGGATTTGGAAAAATAACTGCCACGAGACAAAACTTATTATGGCAGAACTCTAATCAGCAAATTTGAGATGGCCAAAAATCTGATCAAATCTTTCTTGCCAAATTTATATATAAAAAATTTAGCCCCTCCATGAAAATCATTTTAGTAAGTAAAAAATGAAAATGAGGGGCGCCTGGGTAGCTCAGTGGTTTAAGCCTCTGCCTTCGGCTCAGGTCATGATCTCAGGGTCCTGGGATCGAGCCCCACATCGGGCTCTCTGCTCAATGGCGAGCCTGTTTCTCCCTCTCTCTCTACCTGCCTCTCTGCCTACTTGTGACCTCTCTCTCTGTCAAATAAATAAATAAAATATTTAAAAAAAAAATGAAAATGATTAGAAAATGTTTATCTACGCTGAGAGAAAACCAATCAAGAAAATTAAATTAGCTTAATGATGTTTGCTCCAGGAAATACTCCCTTAATGACAATTCATCCGTCTTAGTAAAACTCTGATTAAAATATGTACGGTGACAAACAAAGAACATCCCAAGGTCAGAATAACAGTGTCAAACTATCTACGAGGTCAAAAAAGCAACATCAATATGGACCCTTCTTCAAATTTAATAGCTATAGAAAACATAATAATACATTTGTTGACCTAATCTTCATAATCTCCCCAGGATGCACCAAGCAGCCTCCCAGCAAGGTACGCTGAGCATCTCCCAGAAATTAAGAGTATAGACGTGATCATTAATGAGAGCTAAGTATTGTTTGCTTTTGAAGGACACCCTTCATTTCAGCTATGCATTTATGGAAAAGGAGAGTTCACACGTAGAATCCAAGTTCTAATTTGCTAGTCTTCTTAAACTACAAGAGCTACCACTCCTTCCCAATTTCTCAGATTAAACAACACATATTCAGAAAGATTTAGGGGTGAGGATAGAGACTCAACCAAAACAGGAAGAAGCTACTCCAGGCACTGTTGGGAGAGACAGCGTGTTCTAACCTTTTCAGACTGGCCATGATCACTGGGCACAATTCTGCTGGACTGCGATTTCTTAGTCTCAGGTTTGGAGCTTTGGGAAGGTAGTGGCAGTGGCATCTTTCACAGGTTCAGCAGTGTCTCTACAAGACAGGGCTGCAATCAGAAAGGGTCTTTAAAACACCATTCACCAGAAACACTGCCGAACTTTCTGAAAACTCCTGAGAATACCCAGTTTCTCTATAGCATCTCTAGAAAAACATATACTTTGAGTTGGGCAGATCCGTGTTTAAATCTTAGTTCTACCACAATTAACCTTAGGCAAGTGACAAACTCCCTGGGCTTCAGTTACCTTATCTGTAAAATGGAGAAAAGTTTACCTACCTCTGCAGGGCACTGTTCAAATTAAACAAGACACTCTATCTAAAAAGCCCAGCACAGTGCCTGTCATCCTCTGTGGGCACTGGAACTGTGGTCTGCCTCCTAGTTTAGGCCTGGGAACACTGGGAACATGTCACATGAGTGTTATGCATTAAAAATGATCAAGAACATGCAGATCATATAATATAGAAAGAAGGCAGCTGGAAGGGTTAATGTTCTTTAAAAGGCACAGTGTCCCGGTGCAGCAATTACAATGAAGCTACGGAGAAGATGCTAGAATACACCACGAACATACACACATGCATGATAGGTCAGAGTATTCAAAGACTGCATTCAACCAAAAGAAACCGCAATCTGGTTCCAGAGACACCTGGTAGGGAAAAAAAATTCAAAAGATGAGATAACAATAGAAGGAATTAACTTATTGAAAATCAGTTGACATAAAAATTTAACTGTCATTACAGTCCTTAAGAGAGTCCTATCTTTTTCCCTTCTCGGTGGGGGACCTCATTCTACATTCTTTAAGGTTCTTTTTTGTGAGTCCTCAATAGTTAGGATCCACCTAGGTGTCTTACGAGCAAATGCCATTATTAGGAGGAATCGGTTTTTGGATATACAAGAGACACCTTCCACTCAGATGCAACTGCCTTCCAAACTCACCCACATTCAATCTCCAAATTCAAATGCATTTGACAAAGAACAGGCTCATCTAAGCAAGACCCTAAAGCAATGCAACAAGCTTACCATTCTGTACCAGATATTTCCAGCAATGGTGATATTAATGCAATTAAATCATGCATCTTATCCTATAAGTAGTTACATGCACAACTCTAAATGTAACATTAAAATGTGGCAAATGATTTAATAAAAGTAAATAAGTATTAGAGAAACACAATGGAAAGTCAATAATCTTCTTGGGGAAACGGGTGGGAGAAGCTTCACAGCAGAGGTTATATATAATCTAGACTTAAAATGATGAAGAGCTTCCCAAGTAGAGTGGGGAGCTTTCCCGGAAAAGAAAATCTGAGCTCAAGCTGAGGCTTGAACATGCTGAGCACAGCAGGTGCAGGGACACCTCAGCTGTCTGGAGTGTGGAATATAAAGAATGTAACTGGGGAGGGGTCAGAAAGGGGCTGAATGCTAGGCTGGGGCCAGGCTGGTGAGAAAGGGAAGCAGAGAAGACTGCAGCTTGAGGGAAAGGTTTAAGAAAGAAGAAAGGCTGATTTTGGATGAAGTAGTAAACATTTTGTCAGTCAAGAAAAGTCAGTACAAGTCTGTGCCTTTACATTTATTACCTCAGTTGATCCTCACAACAAAACTGGGAGGGTACACAACACAAATACAGTTCTTTTCCATTTTAGAGGCCTCGATGTGTTAAGGGACTTACTACACAGGACAAACTATTAAGCAGCATAGATCCCCCGGCTCTTTCCAGGGCTCTTCATAAAAATGCCAGGAAGTCTCTCCAATCAAACTTAAAAGCACTCCAAAACAGTCCATGGTCCAAAGCGAAAGGCTGTATTGTAGTAGTGTAAGGAGACAGAATGAACATATTTTTTTAAGAAGTAACTGGATTTCTAAACCAGACAACTTAGTATCTTTGAGCCTTAATTTTCTCGTTTGCAATAGAGGAATACCACCATTTACTTGCTGAAGCAGAAGTAAATGTGTATGTGCAAAACTTAACCCACAGTAGGCCCTCAAAATAAGTGGTGAATCTTACTTTCCCTCTCTTCGCCCAAATCCAAACCTATTTTCCATCTCATCTTTCAAAACTCAGCCAAGCAGCAATAAAGCCAAATTGGGTGCACCCACCCTTAACTGCGCTCTATGAAAACCACTTACCCTGCTGTTATTACTCACACCTCGGACCATTTTTTTATGGATGACCAAAGACTCATGCTCTGAAACTTTTATCTTTCAAGGGGAAAGAAAAAATAGAACTCAGCAGGCTAGAAAACTTTCAGCTGATGATATCACAGGGTAAGTAAGCCTCAGAGAGAATAAGCTTATTCCGATGATACTCATACACCACCCTCATTTTCCCAGACACTAATCACTTGCTTTGGGGGACACGCACGGTGACTTAAGTAACTCATTTCTCTGCCATTAGGAAGGCACTAAAAACAAGCTTTCATTAAGGGACATTCAGCAGAACATTCTTGACTTCTACCGCCTACAGAACGGGCTCTTACTTGGACGAGAAAATTATAATACTTTTCACTTTCCAGACTTTCCATTTTCCGCACGTATACAATGATAAGTGTGGGAGACTCCACTGAGCACCCCAGGACAGTGCTAAAACCCAAAGTGGGGCATGTGGGCTCATTTAGAAGCCCAGTTGCTTAGACTCCAAAACTATAGATCAAGGCAGTCTACAGGAAACAATAGCAACTTCATCTTATATCTAAAAGCAGGTTACAGTTAGCAAGACACTGGGGAGAGAATGCAGCATGGTGTCCATGAAAGCAGCACTGGGCTGGGAAAAATGCCTAGGATCTAGCTCTGACTCTGCCCCTGGCTGGAGGGATGATGCTAGGCAAGTCCCTTTTCCCTCTCTCGGCCTTTGTTTCCCTACCTTAGAAAATGAGGCAATGGGACCAAAGGATCCACCTAGCTATTCAAACCATGGTCAACAGACCAGCAACATTAGCATCACCTGGGAGCTTGTTAGCAATTTAAAATCCCAGGCCCCAAGCTAGACCTACCAAATCTGAAAGTGCAAGTTAACAATATCCCCTAGGTGATTTGTATGTACTTCAAAGTTTAAGAAGCACTGTTCTAGGGTCCTTTGACCTCTGACATTCTAGGATCCTAAGTGGACCAAAGCACAAAGCAGTGGGAAAGCCCAGAGCTGCAACGGTTGAAGTAGGGGATAGAAGAGAGCCAGCAGAGATAAAAGCAATAACAAGAGAGAGCGAGAGAGAGCACGTTTCCATCCTCCTTCATACCCTCTGACCTGTAATTCAAAGACGTCCGGCAAGTAGCACTGACTTAAATACCTCCCGTGGATGAAACTGATCCTCCACACTTGCACTTGTGAAAAGACTTTTTTGTAAATGTACTCTGATTCAGGCACGTTGTATGGTTCGCTCTATCTGAAAGCTGGGACACAATCTCATTTCTTTTGCCATCTCACCCTCGAAAACACACTCCCTGCCCAACTTCGCACAAACTGCTGACTGACAGCAGAACAAAACAAAGGTTTCATGGCAGAGATGCCTTGCCGGCCGGCGAGAAAACACAACGTGTTAACAAGGCGCTGGAGTGGTGCTCAGGCATCAACCCGCTTGTGACAGGGCCGGACATTCGAGCGGGCAGTATAAGCTCAAACGCGCCTACCTCACACCGAGACTGAGGGCAGAACAGGAAAGATCACGGACGCACTCCTACACCAGGAGAGGCCCGGGAAATGAACGGAGCTCCGTGTTGTAGCGACCTGTGTCCTTCTCAACCTGGCCTGTGCTCGCTCCAATCTGCCCAGTAGCGAATTTTGAAAATTACAGCCCCAGCAGGAAGCGCGGTGATGATTGGTCAGCAGGGGGCCAATCAGCGGGCACAGCTGGGGCGTCTGTTCCCCTAGCAAGGAGGGGTGGGGCGGGGTATTTTTAAATTGAGTTCTGCAGCTAATAGACTTCGCATTGGGGCGTGGTTTCGAGTACAATTGGTTGAACCCGGCAGGGCTGACCAGCGGAGTACTGGGTCGATTTAAAGAGGCGTTTTTATTTAAATAATCCTGTTGGAGGATGGGTGTGAGAGTGGCTGCAAAATGCAGATTCAGACCAATTAAAACATTAATATTAATAACCCTCTGTAGAGTTAAATGTTAACTCCTGCTGGCTTCACAGATCGCCTTGTGAGGGAAGCAGGACAGAAATTATTGCCCCTATTTTATGGATAAGCACCCAAAGTGAAGTAGAGCTAATAGTAGCTAGCATTAATTTACCACTACCTCTGTGCTAAACGCTATAAATTTTTATTGTTTTAAATCCTATCCAAAAAGATAGGTACTTTTATTAGTGCCCTTTTACAGATAACAAAATTGTAGCTTGCTCACCGCCCAATATTACAAACCTGCGTTGTGGCAAAGCCAGATATTCTCAGATATTCCAGATATTCTCAGATATTCTCATTCATTTCTCTCATTCATTCACTCACTCATTCATTCATTCATCCATTCATTCATCCAACAGTTATTGAGCACCTGCTTTGTTCTAGGAAACAGAAAAACTATATATGACTAATTGACAAAAGACTTAAAGAATTACTAGCCCTGCTCTATCCTCTGAAGACGCAAAGAGTAAATGGAGATACCAAGGATAAAATCTAGGACTTGCTGCATATACAGCAGCTAGCTGTATATGCTCCACCACTAAACTACATCCCTGCCTTTACTATCAGCCCATTTCCCTTTTAGTATCTCACAGCTTTACATTAAAGGTAGAATATTCACATGATCCCAAGCCCTCTTCTCTTTTTAATTTCCCTAGGTTATCTCACCCAGATCCACGACTTTAAATATCATCTAAAACCTGAACTCCAGATTCATAAATCCAACTATGATACATCTCCACTTGGATGTCTGATAGACACCTCAAACTCAACTATGTTCACAATGTTTACCAAACCTGATCCTTCTTCCAATATCTCCCATTTCAAAAATTGGTACTACATCAAACTTGTTAACCAAGCCAGAAACCTGGGAATCATCCTCAATTCAAACTCTCTTCCATCACCTTACCTTCCCATATCCAATCCTTCAGCAAGTCCTATTGATCTACCCTAAAACTATACCTTACATCCATCCGCTTCTCTCCACCTCCCCTGCCAACACAGTCTCTCATCTGGACCACTGTTAAGATCCTCCAAGCTGCTCTCCCCCTTTCCAAGCTTGATCTTCTCTAATGTAAATACAATACAAGATCGATCTTTAAAAAAGAAAAGAAAAGAAAAATTATATCATCTTTCTCTCATGCTTTAGTGGTTTCCCACAGAATTTAATATCCAAACTCCTTACTCTTATCTATAAGGTCTTGCCTATATCATCAACCTCATCTCATACACTCTTTCTCACTATAAAAAAAAAAAACTTTCTTTTCCAGCCATAATGGTCTTCTTTCAAAGCTTTGAATATAATAAAATCCTTCTCCTCAGGGTCTTTGTGCATAATGTTCCCACTGCCTGGAACATTCTTCCCTCCATTCTTTAAATTACTTTTTTCTGATGCTTCAAGTTTCAGCTTAATTGCCTCCTCTTCAGAGAGGCCTTCCCTGACCATGTAATCTAAAGTAGGACTCTCCTCCCACTCCTTTATACTGTATTTCAGCCCCTACATTTATTTTAGAGTAATTACTGTTATTTGTCATTTTTAACCTATCTCTTCATCCAAGAATGCAAGGTCCTTACCTAGACAGTATTATGTTAAGTGAAGTAAGTCCTACAGAGAAAGACAAATACCTTATGATTTCACAGATATGTGGAATCTAAAAAAACATAACAAATGAACAAACCAAAAAACAGACTCATAAATAAAGAAGATGTGGTTCATATATACAATGGAATATTACTCAGCCACCAGAAAGGATGAATACCTACCATTTATATCAACATAGATGGAACTGGAGGAGATTATGCTAAGTGAAATAAGTCAAGCATAGACAGACAATTATCATGTGGTTTCACTCATATGTGGAATATAAGGAATAGCGCAGAGGACCACAGGGGAAGGGAGGGAAAACTGAATGGGAAGAAGTCAGAGAGGGAGTCAAACCATGAGAGACTCTGGACTCTGGGAAACAAACTGAGGGTTACAGAAGGGAGAAGGTTAGGAGGAGGGGTAACAGGGTAAGGGGTATTAAGGAAGTGTTGTGACAAGCACTGGGTGTTATGTAAAACTAATGAATCATCAAACAATACCTCAAAAACTAATGGTGTACTATATGTTGGCTAATTGAACATAATAATAAAAAATAATAAATAAATAATAAATAGAGTGAACTGGTAGTCGTGTGTGGGAGATAGATAAAGGGGATTAAGGGGTAAAAATTTCCAGTCATGAAAACGAAAAGTGAAGTGTAGGGAATATAGTCAATAATATTGTAATAACTTTGTATGGTGACACATAGTAATTACACTTATTATGGTGAGCATTTTATGATGTATGTAATTTTCAAATCACTATGTCATATACCTAAAAATAATATATGTCAACTATATTTTAATTATAATTTTTAAAATTCTAAAAATAAAAAATTAAAGTGTAAATTGTAACTGAAAAAATAAAACAAAAAGAATACAAGACCCATAACTATATGGACCATATCCATTGTGCTTTATCTCCAGTCACTAGCATTAATAGTTCATATTTACCAATTTATCATATTTATCAATATGTTTGATGCTGTTCTGGGACTCACAGTAATACAATGAGGTGTTAATATCCCCATTTTACAGGAAAGAAACTTGGAGTACAGAGAAGTTTAGTAACTTGCCTCACATACCTAGTAAGTAATTAGACTGGGATTTAAACCCAAGCAATCTAATTTCAGAGACAAACACATAATTATTACCCTATACCTGCCTCTTAGATAAATGATTAAAAATATTTGTTAACTAAGCAAATTAGTATCTTCTTTTAAAGGTAATCACTATGGACAAGTACCCCAGTGGGATGCACTAAGGAAGAAATACAGTATTAACCCAAGTCACTTTAAGTCTTCTTTATTTTCTTTAATTTTTATTATTTAAGTATAGTTGACATACAATGTGATCCTAGTTTCAGGTGTACAATATAGTGATTTGACAACTCTACACATTACACAATGATCACCATGATACTTGTAGTTAACATTTGTCAACACACAACATGATTACATTATTGACCATATTCCCTATGCTGTACTTTTAATCTCCCTTTTTTATTTGAAAACTGCAAGTTTGTACCTTCACTTACTTACCCATCCCCACCTTCCAACAACCACCAATTTGTTCTTTCTTTATGAATCTCTTTCTATTTTTTTGTTTGTTCATTTGTTTTGTTTTCGAGGTTTCACATGTAAGTGAAATCATATAGTATTTGTCTTTCTTTGTCTGACTTATTTCACTTAACATTACACCCTCTACATCCATTCATGTTGTCATAAATGGCAAGATCTCATTTTTTACAGCTGAGTAATATTCCCTTTTATACACACACATACAAACACGCACACACACACACAAAATATCTCCTTTATTCATCTATCAATGGACACTTAGGTTGTTTCCATTTCTTGGCTGTTGTAAATGATGCTGCAATAAACATGGGGTGCATATATATCTATTCAAATTAGTGTTTTCATTTACTTTGGGTAAATACTCAGTAGTAGAATTACTGGATAATATATTTCTATTTTTAATTTTTTGAAAAACCTCCATACTATTTTCCACAGTGGGTACACCAATTTCTATTCTCACAAATGGCATGTGAGGGTTCCCTTTTCTCCACATTCTTGCCTATACGTGTTCTTGTTTTACTACTTATTTATTTTTTTGATACTAGTCATTCTGACTAGTTGCAAAGTGAGATCTGTGGTTTTGATTTTCTTTCCCCTGATGATCAGGGATGTTCAGCATCTTCTCATGCATCTATTAGCCATCTGTATGTCTTCATTGGAAAAATGTCTACTCAGGTCCTCTGCCCATTTTTTCATTGGATTATTTGGTGTTTTGGTGTGGGGTTGTATAAGTTCTTTATATATTTTGGTTATTAACTGTTTACCAAACATAGCATTTGCAAATATCATCTCCCATTCAGTAGGTTGCCTTTTCATTTTGTTGATGGTTTTTTTCACTGTGTATAAACTTCTCTATTTTGGTTTGGTCCCAATAGTTCATTTTTGCTTTTGTTTCCCTTGCCTGAGAAACATAAATATGTTTCTAAGACTGATGCCCAAAATACAACTGCCTATGTTTTCTTTCAGGAATTCTATGGCTTCAGATCTCACATTTGGGTCTTTAATCTACTTTGAGTTTATTTTTTTATATGGTGTAAGAAAATGGTCCCATTTCACTCTTTTGAATATAGCAGTCCTATTTTTCCAATGCCATTTATTGAAAAGACTGTCCTTTCTCTATTGTATATTCTTCCCTACTTAGTCATAGATTAATTGACCTTATACGTATGGATTTATTTCTGGTCTCTCTATCCTATCCACTGATCTATGTGTCTATTTTTGTACCAGTGCTATACTGTTTTGATTACTTTAGCTTTGTAATATAGTTTGAAATCAGGGATCATGATACCTCCAGCTTTGTTCTTCTTCCTCAAGATTGCTTTAGTTATTTGAGGTCTTTTGTGGTTCCAGACAAATTTTAGGATTATTCTAATTCTGCAACAAATGCTATTGGTGGGGCACCTGGGTGGCTCAGTTGGTTGGACATCTGCCTTCAGCTCAGGTCAGATTCCAGGACCCTGGGATCTAGCCCCAAGTCAGGCTCCCTGGAGCCTGCTTCTCCCTCTCCCTCTGCTGCTCCCCCTACTTGTGCTCTCTCGTGCTCTCTGTCAAATAAATAAATAAAATCTTTATTTTAAAAGGTACTGTTGGTGGGGCGCCTGGGTGGCTCAGTGGGTTAAGCCACTGCCTTCGGCTCAGGTCATGATCTCAGGGTCTTGAGATCGAGTCCCGCATCGGGCTCTCTGCTCAGCAGCGAGCCTGTTTCCCTCTCTCTCTCTCTGCCTGCCTCTCTGTCTACTTGTGATCTCTCTCTGTCAAATAAAAAAATTAATTAAAAAAATACAAAAAAAAATAAAAGGTACTGTTGGTATTTTGTTAGGGATTGCACTGAATCTGTAGACTGCTTGGGTTAGTATGGACATTTTAACAATATCTTTTTTTGAGACAGACAGAGAGAGACAGAGAGAGAGCAGGGTTAAGGGCAGAGGGAGAGAGAGAATGAATCTCAGGCAGCTTCAGTGCTCAGTGCAGAGCCCAACACAGGGCTCAATCTCACGGCCCAGAGATCAGGACCTCGGCCAAAATCAAGAATCAGATGTTTAACCAATTAAGCCACCAGGCACCCCGGACATTTTAACAATATTATTTCTTCCAACCCATGGTTATGACATATCTTTCCATTTGTTTGTGTTGTCTTCAATTTTTCATCAGTATTTCATAGTTCTCACAGTATGGGCCTTTCACCTCTTTGGTTCAATTTATTCCTAGGTATTGTATTCTTTTGGATGTAATTGTAAATGAGACGGTTTTTCTTAATTTCTCTTTCTGCTACTCCACTATTATTGTATAAAATGCCACAGATTTCTGTATATTAATTTTATATCCTACAACCTTACTGAATATATTAGTTCTAGGAGCTTTCTGGTGGAGTTTTCTATACATAAGATCATGTCATTTGCAAATAATTACAGTCTTACTTCTTTACCAATTTGGGTAAATTACCAATTTGCTGCTTCTTTACCAATTTATTTTCCCTGTCTGATTTCTATAGCTAAGACTTCTAGTACTGTGCTAAAATAAAAGACTGCAAGCCCTTCTTTAGTCAAGAAAGGAAAAGTTCTATCCATCAAAATAACAGCAATATAAAAATTACAAAAGAAATAATTTCATTTTTCCTATTTCTTCCCAGGTTTTAAAAAAAAAGTTATTGAACAAAAGACCATTTCCAAACATTTTAAGTTTGTTTTTCTCTCAACCTTCATGCTTCCAGTTGACTTAATCTCTCCTTTGCATTGCACTCAGAGGGAACACTGAGAAAAGAGGAAATGGTCCTCAGAGTCTATCACCTTCCAATATTTCCCTCCACCCAAGCAGACAACATTCTCATAAGCTCTCCTTTCTCCTCCCCCCATACATCCCTGTATTAAAACCTGAAAGAAAAGATCTGCTATTATCTACTTTACTTTAACATGAAAATATATTCCAGATGGGTCCAAGATTTAATTGTGAAAATAAAACCATGGAAATATTGGACAAAATATAAAAGAATATTTTTATAGCCTTCAGAAGGAAAAACTTTTCTAAATAGGACAAAAATTAAAGATAACAAAAGTTTCAATAAATTTTAGTAGCTAAAAACTGAAAATTTGTTTGGCAAAACAAATTTTTTAAAAAGAGAAAAGCAAGTATAGCTATATTAATATCAGATAAAGTAAACCTCAGAGCAAGATAAATTACCAGAGACAGAGAGGAATAGTACAAAGAAGACACAGCAACCCCACTGACATCCAAAGGATAATGAGGGAATACTATGAGCTATAATATACATATATATAGTATACTATACAGTATATAGTATACATATAGTATATAGTATACTATACACATAAATTTGATGATTTAATTGAAATGGACAAGTTCCTTGGAAATTACAAACTACCATAATGTACCCCATATTAAATACATCATTTGAATAGCTCCATAGTTTTAAAGAAACTCAATTTGTAATTTTAAAATTCTCAAAAAAGAAGTCTTTAGGTCAAGATTATTTCACTGGAAAATTAAACTAATATTTAAAGAATAATTAACAGCAATTCTACACCATCTCTTCCAAAAAATAAAGAGGAGGGAACACTTCCCAACTCATATGAAAACACTTCTATCATGATACCAAAACCATACAAAGACTACAAAAAAAGAAAACCACATACCAATCTTCCCTCATGAAAAGAGATGCAAAATCTTTAGCAAGATAATAGAAAATAGCATTTAGCAATTATAAAAAATATGATATACCATGACCAAGTGGGGCTTATTCCAGGGATGCAAGGCTGGTTCAAAAATCAATCCACATAATCTACCATATTAACAGGCTAAGGAATTCACAAAAATAAGAAAACTATTAGAACTCATAAGTGAGCTTAAAGCTGTGGGATACAAAACCAATATACAAAACTCAATTGTATTTCTATAGACTTTCAAGGAACTATCTAAAAGTAAGGAAAACAATTCCACTTATAATGGCATCAAAAGAAATACAATACTTAGAAATAAATTTAACAAAAGCAGTATAAGACTTGTACACTGATAACCACAAAACATTAAGAAAAAAAATTAAAGGTGTAAATAAATGTAAAGACACCCCACATTCATCAATTGAAATACTTAATATTGTTTAGATGGCATCCCCCTCAAACTGAAATACAGAATCAACAAAATCCCTATGAAAATCTGTGTAGAAAAGTTAACATAGCAGACCTGAGAATGTTATCATCTGAAAATCCTGCAGGCAGGGTTGACCCTTGGCTAGGATCTAAGAACTTGGATTTTGGGAGGGTTCCCACACCCCTAACCCATAAAAGTAGCTCACTGTACCTTAATTGTGCAAACAATAAGGCTTCCGGTGAGCATGTGATTTCCTCCTGGGACTTTGGAATCTGGGTATGTACTAGACAAAGGGTGCCTGCACAGCCAGCCTCCAGCAAAAAATCCTTGGCACCGAGTAGCTAACTAGAGTCCCTCATAAACATCATTTCACACATGTCACAACATTATACCAGGAAAAGTTATGCTAAGTGAAAGAAGTCAGTCACAAAAGACTACATACCAAATGATTCCATTTATATTAAATGTCCAAAATATGCATATATAGAGAGAAAGGAAGAAAATTAGTGATTACCTAAGTCTGGGTAAGTACAGGGTTAGGGGAGCAGGGGTGTGATGGCTAAAGTGTATGAGGTTTCTTTTTTCAGTGATGAAAATGTTCTCAATTGATTATGGTAATAGTTCCATAACTCTGTGAATATTCTAAGAATCAATGAGTTGTACACTTTAATTAGGTGAACGATGTAGTATTTGAATTACATTTCAATAAAGATGTTTTTAAAATAACTAGCTAATAAAAAGATATTGTTTCTTCAAATAATCCAATCAAGAAATGGGCAGAGGACATAAACAGACATTTCTGCAAAGAAGACATCCAAATGGCCAACAGACACATGAAAAAGTGCTCCAAATCACTCAGCATCAGGGAGATACAAATCAAAACCACAGTGAGATACCACCTCACACCAGTCAGAATGGCTAAAATTAACCTGTCAGGAAATGACAGGTGTTGGCGAGAATGTGGAGAAAGGGGAACCCTCCTACACTGCTCGTGGGAATGCAAGCTGGTACAGCCACTCTGGAAAACATACCGACGTTCCTCAAAAAGTTAAAAATAGAGCTACCCTATGACCCAGCAATCGCACTACTGGGTATTTACCCCAAAGATACAAATGGAGTGATCTGAAGGGGCATGTGCACCCCAATGTTTATAGCAGCAATGTCCACAATACCCAAACTATGGAAAGAATCTAGATGTCCATCCACAGATGAATGGATAAAGAAGATGTGGTGTATATATACAATGGAATACTATGCAGCCATCAAAAAAGAAATCTTGCCATTTGCAATGATGTGGATGGAACTAGAGGGTATTATGCTAAGCAAAATAAGTCAATCATAGGAATACAACTGTTATATGATCTTGCTGATATGTGGAATTTGACATACAAGGAATTTGACATACAAGGTCGGGGGGGGGGAAGAGATGAAAAAATGAAGTGGCACGAAACCAGAGGGAGACAAACCGTAAGAGACTCTTAATTTCAGGAAACATACTGAGGGTTGCTGAAGTGGGGGAGGGTGGGAGGGCTGGGGTGGCTGGGTGATGGACATTGGGGAGGGTACGTGCTATGGTGAGTGCTGTGAATTGTGTAAGACTGATGAATCACAGACCTGTACCCCTGAAACAATACATTATATGTTAATTTTTTTAAAGTGCAGACATATAGTAGCTGCTTCACTAGTAAAAAATAAAGTGCGCAATTCAGCAGTTCTAAAAATGTATATATTGGTTCTCTCAAAAAAAATTGTTTAAGAATAGCAAGAAAAGACTCAGTAAAACCAGTTACAAAGTTACTGCAATAGGTGTCAGGCAGTTTGGACCAAGGTTATTCAACCTTCTTGACCATGGCCATGCACGTCTATATGGTTCTGAGCATGGCAATTCTTGAACCTAGTGCTATCCCCTGGCAGGATAAATGAAAATCAGTAAAACACAGTCATTCTCCTCAAGCATTTGGACAGATAAAACTCATAATGAAACAGAATGGACACTACTTTCCTTCAACCTATAAACAACTGTTTTGAAGGAAACGTATCAATAAATATAACACGCACAAAAAGTGAGGTTTTTAGGGTGGGGAGCGCTTCTATGAAGGAGGAATCACAAATTCCCCTTTTAATTTGAGGAATGCCTTGGCAAAAGGGGCTTTGGTAAACAGGTTAGCACCTACAGTATGGAAGCACGTTTTCCAAGCAGCTGCGGCCTCCTAGTGGCCACATGGACTCATGACCGCCATTTACCCTCTTGATGGGAGATCAACAGGCACAGGTCTCAGCCTGACACCCCCATGAGGCAACGACATGACCAAGCTGAAGACTAGATCAGTGTGCATCCCATTTCCACGTCCCTAAAACCTGGGGGATACTTAACAGAGTCGCGAGGTGGGGGGATGCCTACAAATACTATGATGGAACTCGAAAGGCTTCCGGCTTCCAGAGCCCCTTCCTCTCCTCCAAAAGTTTTGGCTTAAAATGTTCATTCACTGACAAAGATAGAAGCCTAGAAGAGGATAAGAAATTCTGTCGCCAGGCACCTGGGTGGCTCAGTCTGTTAAGTGTCTGCCTTGGGCACAGGTCAAGGATCCCAGGGTCCTGGGTTTGAGCCCCACAAGAGGCTCTCTGCTCAGCGGGGAGCCTGCTTTTCCCTCTCCCTCCGCCCCTCCCCTGCTCATGCGAGCTCGCGCTCTCTCGCTCTCAGGCAAATAAATAACTAAATTTTAAAAAAAAAACAACTTGTCGCCTGTTAATACAATATTTAATACCTTTCATCAGACATTCGAGATAATTGTTGATTTGACGGGGGGGGGTGGGAATGTGATTTATAGCCTAGCTTCCTCAGCTTCATCTCCAGCTCTGACACAAAATACGTCTATGTACTTATATAGGGAAGGCAAAAGGCCTAGAAAATTAAGTTGTACCTCGAACTTAGCCAGACTGACACTAAACCCTCGGCTTTGTAAAGGGACGCCCCCCCCAAGTAGTAGGAAACAGAACAAACAAAACAAGACACAAAACAAAACACGTACGAGGGCCCCAAGAAGTGACTAACCGCCTTGGAAAAACTTTTCTCGGAGCAACTGCCTCAGGAAAAACCGCCTCCGGAAAAACCGCCTCCGCAGATGGATCTTGGAGGCCCCTATCCGACCCCACCATTCTCCCCAGCAGGGGGAGCTAATGGATCAGCGCTTTGTTCAGTCAGACTAGAAACCACCAGATGGGGCCAAAAGATCAAAGTAAGTACCCCTTAGCCATTTCTTTTTCTCCGGAAATTTGTCTTCGGACCCTAGAAGAAAGAAAAAGGCTACCACTCTGCGCGCGCACACGTACACCCACCTCCAAAATGATGGAAGTAGGTAGTGCCTCGTCTAGTCGGACCCCACCTCCCCCCTTACCCTCCCACCCTCCCACCCCCACCTCCACCCCCCCACTCCTACCCCCCCCACCCCACCCCCCGCCCCCGGCTCCGTGATCCAGCCCCCCATTGATGAAATCCAGATTAAAATAGCACCCATTTCTGAAGGCCTTGTAAGAATTAAATGATAACACAGCAGTGGGCAAATTTTCAGGTGCCACTCCAGACCCACAGAATAAAAAACTCCGGGATGGGGGCGCCTGGGTGGCTCAGTGGATTAAGCCACTGCCTTCAGCTCAGGTCATGATCTCAGGGTCCTGGGATCGAGCCCTGCATCGGGCTCTCTGCTCCGCAGGGAGCCTGCTTCCTCCTCTCTCTCTCTGCCTGCCTCTCTGCCTACTTGTGATCTCTCTTTCTGTCAAATAAATAAATAAAACCTTTAAAAAAAAAAAAAAAAAACTCCGGGATGGAGCCCAGCTATCTGTTTTCACAAGTTCTCCAGGTGGTTCTGAGGCACACTCAAGTGTGGGAAGTGTTGCTCTCAGATGTAGACCGCCCACTGAAGTATTACAGATTCCAGGACTCCTTGGCTTCTGAATTGTTTGCTGCCTGAAATTCCAAAAACCGTTATTTATTTGTTCCTTGAGCCCATCTGTTTGCCCAGTACTGTGGCAGATACAATGACAGAGAAACTGCCCGCCAGTCTTTCCACGCAGGTGATCCAGGGATAGGAAAAGTTAATTAACTCTACCAGGCCAGATCTACTAAACATCAGATGAATTATACAGACAAGAAGCAAATGTTCTAGGAAATCAGAGGAGGGAAATTTCCCAATTATGAGAGGGAGGAGCCTGACTAGAAACGGACACTGCCAAGCCAAGCCCACCTTTCACAAATAGCTATTAAGTCATTTTCTGCAACGGGGCAATAGAACAGACCTTAGCTGCCCAATTAAGCCTCTGCCTAAACGGAAACCCCAACATTATCTAAGACTCCTCTTTTCTTTAACAGCTTCCCTCTGGAATTAAAAAAAAATGAGAATATTTATAGGATTTTCAAGTCCTTTATTTTCTCCCTCCACTGCTTCAATCACTCACAGAAAAGGCCAGATAGATACGCACAATACAGACATAAATACTTGACCGAAGTAATTATGCAGCACCACTGCCGAGATGTTCAGAATAGCTATCTAATTTTTCTCTTTAGCGTGGTTGCTTGAAGCTGCTCTAAATGACATTGTGGATTTTCATACTGGAAAATAATTCAGGAAAAAAAAAAGGAAGTAGAGCTCCCATTTGTATTGGTCCACAATAGATAATGTCTGTTAATCACTGGTATCACCGTGCCTCTTCCAAATGGTCATGGTGTCGTCCCCATAAACTCAATTATGCGGCCTAATCTGGGACTGGAAGATATTTAGTGAGACTAACAGGCAGACAGTGATTTCATGAAGGCTGATAGGTCAGCTCATTTAAATTTCATTCTGCCATTATTCATAACAATTACATTACAAAAACAGGTCTCATTTTTATTATCTTAATAGCTCTTTCAAACCAAATGTAAACTAAAAGCATATTTAAAGTATTGATTTGTACAATTATCCACAAGTTTGTATGCAAGAGATGTTTGGGTAGAATAAACAAAGTTAGAAAATGGATGATAATGGTTCAAAAAAAACTATGTTTAACATGTTTATGTTTGGCTCTTAAAGGCTAATCTAAGTGCATAGTACTTCACACATATTCACGCACTAACAGGGCATATTCCTTCTTTTGATTCTTTGAACATCCTTCTTCCCACCCATCTGTTCCCACCTCTCGTCAGTATAGGCTGGTGTGAGAATCTCAGCAGCTTACGAGAAAGAAGAGGCAGAGGATATACTGTAACCTACGACTGAGCCTCCTCACGTTTTTTTGTTGGTTTCCCATCCAAATGCTGCTCTTGTTTGCTCCTGGTTAGCCTCCAGGATGACAGGATTGGGGCGTCATGGGACAGGGCTCTAATCATCCACAATAGTTCTCTTTTTGTCATCCAGGGGATTTGGTAAGACGTTTTCCAGGCCCAGAGCATAGTCATAGTTGTTCCCTTCTGGGCTGGGAGACATAGAGGCTTTTTGTTTTTTAATCTTAGGGATATAAATTCTTGTGCTTGGAGAATAAATACATGTTTTCTTTCTTTGCTTCTTATTCTACAGACATGAGCCAGGTTTTTCTTTAATCGTCAAAAGTTCTTGACAAAAAGGTAATATAGGAAAAACAAGTCTTGTGTAATATATTTTAGCTCATCACCACTGACAAAGACTCCCTTCTTGACATAAAGTTATTTTTAAATAAAAATTTTGTATATATTTAAGGTATACAACATGATGATTTAATGTAGTCAGGCTCCTCTGAGACTTCTCAACTAGGCTTCGACCTTGGCATACAGAACTGCACCTTTGGGCACAAACAATATCATCCTTTTCCTACATTAAGAGACTTGAACAAACACTAACACAGTTTCTATCAGCTCAAGGCCATGTCCCTAAAATGATGACCCCAGCCTCCTTAAAAGGCCTGCCTAAGAAAGTTCAACATTACCAGAAAAATTTACTGCTTGTTTCAGCCAAAACCTGATTATAGGCTCCTGACCTCCCTTTTCTTAGAACATTTACTTTAGAAAACCTATCATTGTAAATCCTTTCTCCGTTCCTTAAGATGTATCTTTGACAACCCAGAAATGTTTTTCTCAAGGACCTGGGAGCCATCCCTTTGAAATGTAATTATCAAGAAAGAAGGACCCCTGTCTCTTAATCTCCATGAAAGGGTAGGAGCCTAACTTTGATAAGTATCAGTTAGCACACACAGTTGCCCTAATCACACTGATCACCCTCACCCAAACACACACACATACACACATACATGTAAAACCTCAGCAGTTTTTCCTTTAGCACACCCCAGCATTTAAAAAGCCTTCTGCTTCGTGTTTCAGTGGAGTTGAGCTCTGTTCATTGGAAGCTCTCTTTCTGGGCACCTGGGTGGCTCAGTCAGTTAAGCATCTGCCTTTTGCTCATGTCATGATCCCAGGGTCCTGGGATTGAGCCCACATCAGGGGTCCCTGCTCTGCAGGGAGTCTGCTTCTACCTCTGCCCCTCTCCCCACTCGTACTCTCAATCTCTCTCTCTCACATGCTCTCTCGCTCGCTCGCTCACTCTCTCAAATAAATAAATAAATAAATAAATAAATAAAATCCTTTGTTAAAAAAAGGAAGACTCTCTTCCTTACTGCAATTGAATAAAATCTGTCTTGCCACTTCTAACAAATGTCTAGCTCTGTTTCTCTTTGATGCCATGAGCTAATAGGATCAAAATTGTACAGCAGGGTTAAGACATGCAATCTCAGGGGTAACACGGGAAAGAAGAAATTGAAGTAGACCAAGAATTCAAAACTATTATTTAGGTGATCATCCCAACTTATTTTTAATTAAGATGCTTTTATTGTCATGCATGAGGTTAAAGTGGAAATCCGTAGAGAAAGGAGAAGCAGAAGACAAGTGTTGGGCACAGTGTGAGCTATTTTGTGATGGGCTAATGTTTCCAAACTGGGGCAAAACTAAAGGCATGTCAAAGTCTAATGGATAATCCTCTAAAGAATACAGTAGCCAGCAATCCAGCACTGGCCATATAATGATAAAGTATAAGTGGGGCTTAGGTCCTTTCATAGCTTAAAAAAGTCAGTGCAAGGCTGGCCTGGTCCCAAGTAGATTGGCATTTTTTCTGGGATAATTATGTCTCATGATGAAGATTAGAGCTTGCTGGACCACTTAGACATCCAGAATCCTAAGAATGGAGCCCCCAACTTTGTGTTGTCACTGTTCTCTATAGAAACAGTGATGTCATGAAGTAGAAATTCTAGTACCAGCTGGCAGTGAAGGCTTTAGCAGGTTATGGAGGGTTGAGCAAAGAAGCAACATCTTGGGTCAGACTGGAAGGGTCATCACAGCATCCCGATTCACGAGAAGGAAATCATTCCAAGGTCCGACAAAATATCTTACTCTGATACCACAAAGGTAGGGGCATCTTCTGACTTCTTTTTGACTAGCTAAGGGGGTATCTTGATAGTGAGGTGAAACTTTGTATTTTTGCTTTTATTCGGGATAACCAGATAGGTCTTTACCATTTTTTCTGTCTTTACTTAAATCCAAAGATCTCTTGCTGCATAACTCTGGCTCTGTAGTTGGAAACCCAAGGAGAAATAAGCTAAGATGGGAAAATTAGTACTGTCTTATTCATAAAGGCTGGTAGTAATTCTGTATGTGAAAAATACAGACCCCCACCAAACAAGTAACTAACAATATTAGATTGTTCTGGAAACAAGAAGATGATAGAGAAAGGAAGTCTCAGGGACTTCCCCCTCCACAAAATGGACAAAATGTGAAATAAATATGTGTACCCTCCCAGAGAAAACATAAAAGTGTTGTTGTGCAGCAGACAGACGGATGTGCTTTTGATGTGAAGGGCTACTGAGTTTGCCAGACGGCCACGCCTTTGCTGAGGTTGCTAGTTTCAGGCATTGTGACCCAACAAACTCCCTTGTCATATGCCAGGGTCAGAGGCAGCAGGGGAAAGCCTGGCCCATCAGTCTCATCCAACAGCTGACAGGGGTGGCAGCCAGCTGCAGGTGCCCAAGAACTTGGCACTGCCCAGTTCCATCTAAAGGGGCACATCTCCCTTCTTGGTGGCGCAGTTTCAACCAAAAGTCTAAAATAACTTCATTATCAAGGTAATGAGTTCGCAAATTTAATTTTTTTTTAATTCTTTAGGATTTGGACTGAGGTTGTATCCAAATCATATGAAGGACCTCTATGACTCCTCTTCTTTTTTTCTAGGCTAGTTATCTCTAGCTTTAAAAAAGAAAAGAAAAGAAAAGAAAAGGAAAACTCTTTCTTCTAAGTGGATATGAGAAGTCCTTTCCTAAAACTTTTTCAGGAAAATATAGACATTATTGAAGGAAGAACCCAAGAAGATCTGTGGGAGAGGGGGAATGGCAAAGAGTAGAAATGTAGTATTATGTGAAAAGATGACCACCAGAGGATAGAGGTTATCAAAATGTTGAGAGGGAGAGGGAGAGAAGGAAGGAGGAGAGGAGGAGGGAATCGGAGAGGGAGGGAGTGAGGAGAGGGGGAAAAGAGAGGGAAGGAGGGGGATAGAGAGGAGGAGAGAAGGAGGGGGAATGGAAGAAAAGAGAGAGGGAAAGAGAGGGAAGGGGAGGGAAGGAGGGGGGAGGAAAGGAGAGAGGGAGGGAGGGGGAATGGAAGAAGGGAAAGAGGGAGAGAGGGGAAAATGGAGGGAAGGAGGGGGAGAGAGAAGGGAGGAGGAGGAAAAGAGGGGGGGAGGGAGGGGGAATGGAAGAAAGGAAAGAGGGAAAGAAGGGGAAAAGGAGGGAAGGAGGGAGGAGAGAGGGAGGAGGAGGAAAGGAGAGAAGGGAGGGAGGGGGAATGGAAGAAAGGGAGAGAGGGAACTAGAGGTTAAAAGGAGTGTCAATTTTGAAGGAAGTTGAGGGGAAGGAATCCAACAGCCCTCTAATAATTTAGCAAAAATGTTTCTCTTGTTAAATTTTAAAACAAAATCAAATTGAAGCCCCAGAAACTGAAACAATTCTACCGAGTTCTTAACTGAGATCTTCCTGAACATAGATCTGAGGTCTTACATAGCAGAACTTTTGTGTCTGGGATCAGGGTTTGGCCTTCCCTCAGACATTTGTCTCTTGGTTATATTTATAGCTACTAGATTTTCCCAACATTCAGAAACTTGTTCTATATGTTGGAATCTCATATGTTGCTTTGATAAGAAGGGCTATTTATTCACTGTACTAGTATTGACCCTAGTCTTTTCCAAAGGCCTTATGTAATAAGTATTAGAACTATTTACCTAATTTCACTTTCTTTAATGTAATGAGAAAGATTCTGGTTGAACTGGAGTTAATGAAGATTCAGTTAAAAAGGATGAGGTAAGCTTTATTCTTTGTGGTACCCGAGTGGGTAAACAAAAGTGGAGACAGATGAGATTTAGTGAGTATGGGTAGAAGTAAATCATTAAATTTAATCCCCACAGTCTCTAGACCTTTCAGTTTGCTTCCCAGCCTGCCATTTTTCCTAACTGGCTTTCTCACAAGTTAATATGATACTCCCATGATTCCAAATACTTGGTGTGAGGAGTCTAAAGTAACAGAGACTATGGATTGTGCTAAAAGATAATCAAGTTCAAACATTTCATAGTGTCCTTCCCCATTTGCTCACCCCCACCAGTCCCTAGCTTAAACTGAAACACAGAGATGGATTTCCGGAAGCCCTTCAGAGATTCTTATCCAAACTCAGCCAGTCTCTAAAAATCATACATAACCATATATATATTCAGATCTCTTTCCTTTCTCTTTACAGATGTCTGATGATATTGACTGGTTACACAGCCGCAGGGGCGTGTGCAAGGTAGATCTCTACAGCCCAACAGGACAGCAAGATCAGGACCGGAAAGTGGTAAGATACAAAATTACCCCTACCAAGGAGTGGAAAGGATCGTCCTATGAGTATAGATATCCTGGAGCAATACTGGAGAGCAATACTGTGATGTCTCCAAGCAACCAAGTTCAAGGAGGTCTGTTGGGGGGGGGGGGTCAGTGTGCTTTATACATCACACACGGACAAATTAAAGGAGAGTCAGGACCAGATGTGATGTAGAGGACCTGGGGAGGGAGGGCTAGCAGGGAGCTTGAGGGGGAGGGAGGAGTGGTGGTTGCCTAGTTACCAGCCCTTATTACCTAACTAACCCTTCTGAAGTCACAATATCACCTAGCTATCAGTAAATTACACTAAAGTGGGACTCCCTCAGGAGGGCAAAATAATCATGCTCTGTTTCCAAAATTTTGAGTGATTTACATAGTACCTCACATTTTTTATCATGTTCGAGTGCCACTCATACCATGATTT
Source organism: Meles meles (assembly GCF_922984935.1). Classification (NCBI taxonomy): domain Eukaryota; kingdom Metazoa; phylum Chordata; class Mammalia; order Carnivora; family Mustelidae; genus Meles; species Meles meles. The sequence continues at coordinate 43,989,665 of NC_060087.1, read as the reverse complement.
ACTTAATATGTATTTTTGCAATGTTTTTAAAAATAAATTTAAAATTCAAATGCATTTAAAAATTACCACCACCCTAAGCAGTATTGTCTGCAATACCACGGGTCTGACATTTTAGGATGTATTTTCCAAATAAACAACAACAAATGCACCTATTAAATACAAACAACTATTTACGTACCACTGAAAATATTTTCTGTCCTCCGTAGTAAAAATACCACACTTTGGGAACACTATAGCAGAAAGGTCTCTAAACTGGGAGCCAGGGGAATCAACTTCTAATGAAAGTTCCACCTCTGAGTTTCTGTCAGTCGGGCAAGCCACCTCTCTTCTCAGGTTTCTCAGTATATATGGGTATTATATTTTGGGCCTCTCTCTGACAGGTAAGTATTCTTATTTAGGAAATAAAGTAATGCTAAGATTCTGTCTGCCTTATAATAATCATATTAACATTTATTGAGTTCTTACTATGCACAGGCACTCTGCTAAAAGCTTTACATTCAGTATCTCAATCAGTCCTCACAACCCTTTAAGGTAGGTACTGTCATCTCCCAGAAATAAATTACAGTCTTTAGAGTTTCTCTAAATTCACTCTCCTATTTTGATGCAGATATGCTTTGTTGATGTGTCCACCCTGAATGTGGAAGATAAAGATTGCAAGGTGGGTATTCTCTGCTCCCCTCACTTGGAATGGGTGGGAAACTGCTGAGAAGGGTAATTAGAGACAGCATGAGGAGAGGGAAAGGTTGTGGCAGAGAACAGAAAGGTGGAGGAGCCTCAAGTGGAAAGCCACCGTTCTTGGAAGCCCAGGGTCTCTGGTTCAGAATTTATTGTCACTCTTGGTACCAAGTCTCATTTTAGAAGCCACTTAATTTGTTGGTAGGGCTAAAATAAAGCATGGAAAATAGCATGTCAGAGAAGTGAAATTAAAAAAAAAAAAAAAAACACCTTGTCCAAAAGTTTGATGATTAATGAGATACGGTTCCTGAGACTGACAGTTTTGTGAATACCGTCAGTGGGGCTGGGGCAAGGGGAACAGTAATTTGTGGTGGGAACTCTGTCATTCTTCAAAGACTAGCTAGGGGTGCCTGGGTGGCTCAGTGGGTTAAGCCTCTGCCTTCAGCTTGGGTCATGATCTCGGGATCCTGGGATCAAGCCCCGCGTCGGGCTCTCTGCTTGGCGGGGAGCCTGCTTCCTCCTCTCTCTCTCTACTTGCCTCTCTGCCTACTTGTAATCGCTGCCTGTCAAATATATAAATAAAATCTTAAAAAAAAAAGACTAGTCAGCATCACAGTCCTACCTCTCCTTCAGAAAGAAGAGGGATAATAGGGGACATAACATTCGTACTTTGAAGTGGTAGCCTAGGAGGGTGGCCTAGAGAAATCTCAAAAACCAACTGTTCATAAATATCTTACCCCTTAATTCCATAGGATGTTGCTGGTTCCAGTTCAGAAGGTGACTTGAACTTGGGAAATCTGGAAGAAAAAGAGATTATTGTGATCAAGGACACCGAGAAGCAAGATCAGTCTAAGGTATACTTAGCCTCTGACCTCACCCTGTCTAATTCTCAGAGCCCAGTGCTGAGTCTGAGGAGTCTGGTTCAGAGATGGTAAGGTAACTAAGATAAGAGGCCCATAAATTTGAACACTATGACATTCTAGAGAACACAGTCTGAAGCTAAGAGTCACGGTAAGTTCAATGCCTGGGTATCTAACAATGACACTTACCACAGAGGCTCAGAATGCCCATTCCTGATTTCAGGGCCCTACTCCAAATATAACATCGTTATTCTTATCCTAATAAAGATACAGGCTTATAAGCAGGATCTTTTGCAATGTTCTTTGCTGCCTTGTAATAGACTTGTATGCCCTGTGTTGCCTGGAGACCAAGAAGGTAGAATGACAATATGGAGCAGAGAGAATCCACAATGATGAAGAACTATAGTTGCCTTGTTCCTACCCTGTTGTCTAGGAGATTACCTAGGCTGTTGGGTAGCATAAAATTAGAACTAATTACACTTGCATGCCACTGTCACATGCAAAATCCTTTTGTTTTTGTGTAAGTATTCTAAATTATATCTGTTGGGCTCCTGGTTTGGGGTAGGTATTAAAGCACATGAGAAGTCACCCACACAGTCCTACAAGCCTGGAGTGGCTGGTATAGGAACAGGATCTTTTGCTTTAGTGAAAAAGAGTCAAGCATTTCTTGTTCTGTCTTCCTGGGCTCATAATAAGAAACAACATTTCTGGCCCCAGACACATTTGGAATAACGAGAGTGGACTCTACGGAAGGAAAATCCAGTTACCAAATACTCTCTAGTTTTGGGTTCAGTTGGGGTGGTCAACTCCATTTTGGAGACTCAAGAAAGGGATAAATTATACCTGGTGTTTATTTTCAAAAGAGCAGTCCATATTTCCTGCACACAAGGCAGATCTCCTTGATTGTATCAAGCCCATTCACAAAAATTTGACCTTCTCATGACCTCATGTTTCCAGGAATTCTGTGAAAAGACAGGAGATGAAGCACTGGAAGGGTGAAAGAGGCCAATGGCACTTAGTGCTGAGTAGAAGTTGTGTACAATACATCTACACATCTCCAGACAGGGGCACACACAGTCACAATACAAATCTATACAAAGTAACGTGCACATCGATACATACATTTACATACATTAACAAAAAATAATTTATACAAACAAAGACATACTCGTGTTTCACTACACGTGACACTGACAAACACACAAGCACTAATATAATAAACTTAGATACATTGACCTATTGATAAACAATGACTGACACACATGCACAGAGATACACAGGTATACAGCCAGATACCTTGACATGCCCACATACGACACACATAAACATCCATATATATACCCATGCACACCATGCAAAACATATACTCACACACCCTTAGCCTTTGATCAAAACACACTAACCGTACAGACTCAGGTATAGGCATACACACTTACAAATATACTTCATGTTGATACACACACACACAGAAACTTAAAATGATAGAAAGTCACTAACTCTTGTTTGTATGCACTGATACACACACCCACACAAATGCAGTAACATCCCCATTCACATACTCACACACAAACTCAAATGCGGGGGCGGGGGCAATGCTGACACACATTCTCAAGCACGGACACAGCATATAAATATAACATAAGGGGCGCCTGGGCAGCTCAGTGGGTTAAAGCCTCTGCCTTCAGCTCAGGTCATGATCCCAGAATCCTGATATCCAGCCCCACATCGGGCTCCCTGCTCAGCAGGGAGTCTGCTTCCTCCTCTCTCTCTGCCTGCCTCTCTGTCTACTTGTGATCTCTGTCTGTCAAATAAATAAATAAAATCTTAAAAAATAATAATAAAAATAAAAAATAAATATAACATAAATGACACCCAATTTATTGACAGATTACACAGTCATTATACAATCACCTATTTACACATGCAATTCATATTTTAACATACACATGTATTATATATTATACATTAATGTTTATTAATGAATCTGTATGTTAATATACGAATGCATGCTCTAATATATACAAATGCATTTATAGCTGCATGATACATGCTACTGGATTTCTATCATAAATATATGCACATCGTTTCCAATCAACACTTGCTTATTTGCATATTCTCAGACACACTGATATACACCCTCTCATGGTTACAACCCCACACATGTATGAAATGTATGTGCCAACATGTACATGTTGGCCTGTACAGTAGGCAATGAGTATTGATATCAACATATTATTACACATGCTTACACACACTCACACATGGACACTGACATACACATGTACACAGACACACACATTTTCACATTTCACAAGACAGACTGACACATTCTGTCTTCTGTTGAGATAGTCACACTTACAAATTGCTGTATTGATATGCACATGCACACAGTGGATACAAGGACACATTTTTGACACATTGAGATAAGAACACATATGCAGATGAAATTAACAAATATATTAAATATATATAAATATATTTATATATATATAAATATATTTATATATATTTATATATATATTAAATATATATATATATTAAATATAGTTAAGTGTACAAATGCATATACTCTGAGATTTTGCTGCTGCCACTTGTGTTTGAATGTGTATTAATGGTTATAATTGTATGTTATGCAAATTCTAGAGGCCAAATCCCTAATCTGGGCAGTTTCGAAGATGTATCTTCTAAATAAAATAAGGGAAAGAAGTACCCTACCCAAACTCTTATGGATGGGTGTTCTTCTTTTTTTAGACGGAGGGATCTGTATGCCTTTTCAAACAAGCTCCCTCTGATCCCATAAGCGTCCTCAATTGGCTTCTCAATGACCTCCAGAAGTATGCTTTGGGTTTTCAACATGCACTGAGCCCCTCAGCCTCTAGCTGTAAACATAAAGTAGGAGACACAGAAGGCGAATATCACAAATTACCCTCTGGGAACTGCTACAGTGTCTATGCTGATCAACTGAACATGAATTATATGACCAATGGACCTCAATGCCTACATCTAGAAATGACAGCTGCCAAAAACACCAACAATAACCAGAGTCCTTCCACTCCTCCAGCCAAATCTCCTAGCGCTCAGAGGGCAGTGATTTCCCCTGATGGTGAATGTTCTATGGATGACCTTTCCTTCTATGTCAACCGATTATCTTCTCTGGTAATCCAGATGGCCCGTAAGGAGATCAAAGAGAAGTTGGAAGGTGGAAGCAAATGCCTCCACCATTCTCTCTACCCAGCCCCTGGGGACAAAGGGAAAAACAGCCCCCGCAGTGCTGTGAGCAAGATTGCTTCTGAAATGGCCCATGATGCTGTAGAATTGACCTCGGCAGAAATGCGGGGCACTGGGGAGGAGGGCAGGGAAGGTGGCCGGAAAACCTTTGTGTATGGTGAATTATCCAACAAGAACAAGGTTGGAGACAAACAGATGTGCCAAAGAGATAGTAAAGAATTTGCAGATTCTATCAGCAAAGGGCTCATGGTTTATGCCAATCAGGTGGCATCTGACATGATGGTCTCTGTTATGAAGACCTTGAAAGTACATAGTTCTGGGAAGCCAATTCCAGCCTGTGTGGTCCTGAAGAGGGTGCTGTTAAAACACACCAAAGAAATTGTGTCTGATTTGATTGACTCCTGCATGAAGAACCTGCATAACATCACTGGGGTCCTGATGACCGACTCGGACTTTGTCTCCGCTGTCAAGAGGAATCTATTCAACCACGGAAAACAAAATGCTGCAGATATCATGGAGGCTATGCTGAAGCGTCTGGTCAGTGCTCTTCTTGGCGAGAAGAAGGAGACTAAAACTCAGAGTCTGTCATACGCATCCTTGAAAGCTGGGTCCCAAGATCCCAAATGCAAGAACCAAAGTCTTGAATTCTCAGCCATGAAAGCCGAGATGAAGGGAAAGGACAAAGGCAAAATGAAACCAGAGCAGTGCAAGTCGTTGACCAGTGCCGAGAAAGTCAGTGAACACATCCTCAAGGAGAGCCTGACCATGTGGAACCAAAAGCAAGGAAACCAAGGCAAGATGCCTAGCAAAGCATGTGCCAATAAAGAGGAAAAAAGAGAGAAGATCAGTCCTTCCACGGATTCACTGGCAAAAGACTTGATTGTGTCCGCCCTTATGTTGATCCAGTACCATCTGACCCAGCAGGCCAAAGGCAAAGACACATTTGAAGAAGAGTGTCCTGGTTCTGCTACGGGCTATATGACTCAGGGTGCCCAATACGAAAAGTCTGGAAGTGGCCAAAGTGCCAAGGCACTTTCGATGAAACATCTAGAATCTCGTGGAGCTCCAGGACCGTCCACCTCCCTGAAGGAAAATCAACAGCTGGACTCTCAGAAGCTGGATATGTCAAACATCGTTCTAATGCTGATTCAGAAGCTGCTTAATGAGAGCCCCTTCAACTGTGACGATCTATGTGAAGGTGAGAACAAGCGTTCTGAGCCCAGGACAAACAAAGCAGCTTCCGTGTCCAAGAGGCCTGACAGAGGGGAAGAACAATGCCAGGAAAATCAAGAACTTGACTTTATCAGTGGGGTGAAGCAAGTGAACCGCCAATTTATAGATCAACTGGTAGAATCTGTGATGAAGTTGTGCCTTATCATGGCTAAGTATAGTAGTAATGGGGCAGCCCTTGCCGAGTTGGAAGAACAAGCAGCCTTGGCAAACAACTCCAATTACCAGCCTGGTGGCTCCAGACGTGGTCATGAGGCTGCGATGCCACAGAACCATCAAGACTCTCCTGGGCCTGAAGTTATAGTTAATAATCAGTGCTCAACAAGCAGCTTGCAGAAGCAGCTCCAGGCTGTCCTGCAGTGGATTGCAGCCTCCCAGTTTAACGTGCCCATGCTCTACTTCATGGGAGATGATGATGGACAACTGGAGAAGGTAAGCAACGCAACAGGTGCAAGAAGAAAAGAGGGTTGGGATGGGCAGGGAGAGGGAGGCAGCATTGTACTTAAAGCCCGAGAGCAGTCTGATTTTTTCCCAAGCCTCCTCTTTACTGTGCACTTCACGAACTGCTTGCACTTCATAAAAAGACAAAGTGGTGAACCATTAACTGAGTGGGGCTCTGGATACCTCAAGGTCTGTGCATTTCCACCAAGAGGAGGAGTGAGGTTAGCTCACTGTATCGGTGATCCTTTCAACAAACTATTTGGTAACACATCAGGGAGCAGCGTTTAAGTTTCATGTTTTGAGTTTGAAGGCCCTCAAAGGATTGGAGAGAGGGGAAAAAAAGAAAAGAAAAAGGGAGCTCCTCCCCAAAGACATGGGTCCTGCAGGTGCCCCAAGAGTACCTTGCCTCCTTAAGCTTTTTGTCCTAGGCACCTCACTTGCTTTGCCCTAGTCCTGGCCTTGCCTTCCAATTTCACAAAGGTCAGCATTGATGCACATACAAGTTCTCTCTTCTCTCCTCTCTTTCTCTCTCTCTCTCTCTCACACACACCCCACAACCATGTTCTCTACATCAGATGGAGTTAAGAGAAGTAAAATACTGAACCAGATTATTTTTAGTTCAGGACCAGGAGATTGTCCTTACTTCCCACCTCATACCTTTTTAGGGAAGCTGGGGAATGGCAACCCCTAACCTTGAGCTAGCAATCATCACAGACTAACTGAACAATCTAGCACGTATGAGAAGTGTTTGGTGAACACATTTGATTCCAGAGTTTGTTTTCTAAAGCTCAAAAAGAAAATCCAGTGGCATTTGGAACTGTGTCCTTAGAGGAGGGACAAGGGGAAAGGAAAGCCAGGTCAGGAGCATGAAGTCCTGGATCTGTGTCAGACTTTACTCTAACCCTAGAAGCCTGGGTAGGAAGGTGACAGGGGAGGGCCCACTTGATCCAACTGGGTTCCTTCGCCAGAAGCATCACGTGACTCAAAGCTACCTCTGGCTCTCTCCACAGCTTCCTGAAGTTTCAGCTAAGGCGGCAGAGAAGGGATACAGTGTAGGGGATCTTCTTCAAGAGGTCATGAAGTTCGCCAAGGAGCGACAACTGGACGAAGCCGTGGGAAACATGGCTAGGAAACAACTGCTAGACTGGCTGCTCACTAATCTGTGAGCTAACAACTCCTTTGACTCCCCTCCATTTACTTCCCCTAGCAGCATTCCATCCCAGCCTGAATGCCCCCACCCATCAGGCCAGTGAACTGCATACCACACGATTGTATTTCCTAATACATCTGAGCAGTTGGACTGTGCAAATACAGGGGGTCCAAAAGCTGGGCAAGAACACGAATTAAAAAAATTTAAAAAAGTGTTGTTTTCTTGATCAGATAGATTGGCAGCAAGGGAGGAGAATGGGTTGAATTCCAAGGACTGGTGATACAGGGTTGGACTTGTGTCCAGATCTCACCCTGGGTTCTTTTCTGAGCACCCAAGACACAGGGATATAACATATGTCCCAAGTCCCTAAGTAATCTGGTTTGTCCAAATGATCTCAGCTTACAAACTCTTTAGAGTTTTGCCACCTGTGGCCTCCCTGTTTCTCTCAGAATTGCCTGCCTCATTTGATACTTCCCCTTCAAATCCCAAGGATTTGAAAACCTTCTTGGTTTTTATTAAGAGCCTGAAGGTAGGCCATCTTACACGAAATCTAGCTAAAGTAAGTAAGTATATTACCCATTCCCCAGGCAAGGGCAGGGGACATTGCTCCAGCTTGCCTCACACACACCCTCACTGTTCACTGCACATAGATAAATACTATCCAGAACCACAATTGGATCTGATCCTCTTATGTGTGAATAAAGCTTTCTGAGAAGTCATTTACTTCAACTGATGAGATTTCCTTGCCTTCCATCAGTCTGAGAGAAAATTCTTCTGAGAAGAAAGCTAGAGGATGGTAAATTCACAGCCACCTTATGTGAATCCCAATGTCTCTTTTTTTAAAAAAAAATTTTATTTACTTATTTAACAGACAGAGATCACAAGCAGGCAGAGAGGCAGGCAGAGAGAGAGGAGGAAGCAGGCCCCCCGTGGAGCAGAGAGCCCAACGCAAGGCTCGATCCCAGGACCCCGGGACCATGACCCAAGCCAAAGGCAGAGGCCTAAACCACTGAGCCACCCAGGTGCCCCCCAATGTCTCTTTTGAGACCAGCACTAAATCCTTAGATTTGTGCATGCCCCTCAGAAGTCAATCATCATGCTAGAATTTATTGCAAACAAGGTCAAAACAATGGTTTCAGGGATACCTGGGTGGCTCAGGTTAAGCTGCCTTCGGCTCAGGTCATGATCCCAGGGTCTGGGATCGAGTCTCGCATTGGGCTCCTTGCTCAGCGTGGAGCCTGCTTCTCTTTCCACCTCTGCCTGCCTCTCTGCCTGCTTGTGCACGCTCGCTCGCTCTCTCTCTGATAAATAAATAAATAAAATCTTCATAATTTTTTTTTTTTAAAAATGGTTTCAGAGGTGTGGTCCTCTGTCAGCTAGTTTGCTGCGGCATACACTGGTGACTTTGAGGTGTCGTGGCTTCATAGGACCAAACACAGCATGTAAGATCCTTCTGGATTCAAAAGTCAAAGCTCTTGCCTCTTACTAGTCACATGGCTTTACAAGAGTCATTGAGACCCAGCCTGTTTCCTTACTATGGAAGGGAGGATGCTTTACACAGGGGTATCTTGTTATAAATGCAGCCACCTGAAGGAAGCTGTACCCTACAAAGCTCATCCTAACATAGTTTTAAGTGTTCTTGATATGCTTCCAAACTGAAAGCAGGATTGTCTGAGTATGGGACCCAGAGAGGTACTTTTTTGGGGGAGGTAAGCGGCACAGAGGCAAACCTTACCCACTTTTCCACAATGCCTGCACTGGTCATAAGTAAAGGCAAGCCTCTTAAGAGCAGGACTTTCAGAACTCCCCAACCTGGATGAAAGCTAATCAGACCTTTTCCAGTCACAGCCGCCCCGTGAAAATCTTTGCGGAGTTGAGCTACCACAGATCCTTTCCTTTCTCCTTGAAGAAAATCCTTCATAAACAAATCCTGGGACCAGGGCTGGATTTCTGATGATTCAAACCTCCCTGAGCACAGCTGGGTCCCATAGTAGTTTACTTCCTTGATTAACTTGGCTCTTGACTTCCTCCTGATTTTTATTATGAGACGGCCTTGGGGATTTCTTGGAACGTAGAAATAGAGGCAAAGGAAGTTATATGTTCTGCTAAATGAGGGGAGTTGGGGCAAAATTTTCTCTAAGGGCCCCTCCAGTTCTGACATTTGAGGATTCTAAGAAAGGAAACTTGTGTGGATGAGGTAAGATTAGGGTGAGGAAACTTGATTTTTGCCAGAGCTGACAGACTCCAGCAGAGAAAGGAATGCTTTGGACCACAAAGGGCTCTGACAAGGGTCTGGAGGAGCTCAACAGTCCTTGGGGTTTTTTCCTGGAGGGTGAGGCCCTGGCCTTTCACCTCTTTAAATGAAGAAGTGACCCCAGGTACCCTATTGGCAATGTGGCCATGCTCAATGGCAGCAGTTGAAGATAGACAAGGACTTTGCCTGAGTGGAGAACCCCACGTGTAGTAGGAAAGGGATGATAGGAGCAGAGAGAGAGGGAATACATGAGTATCTCCTGGCGGGTGACGAATTGGCTTGAAATTTCTGAAAGTTGTGTCTCTGAACACCACAATTCCATTTCAAAAGGAAGTTGTGAGCAAAACTCACCTGATAGGTTACTGCAGAGCCAAGACTAGGCTGAGGTGAGGTGAGATGGGCACTCACCTCAGGAACAAAATTTAAGGGGGAACCAAAAACTCAGTAATCAAAATAAATGTTTTAATGCACTATCTTTAAAAAAAAAACTGAAATTAATGCCCCCCAAATCCATGCTGGACAAAATATCAAAAATTGTAATATTTTGTCACACCTGGGTGGCTCAGTCAGTTAAGCATCTGCCTTTGGCTCAGGTCATGATTGCAGGGTCCTGGGATCGAGCCCCACATTGGGCTCCTTCCTCAGTGGGGAGCCTGCTTCTCCCTCTGCCCTCTGCTCCTCCCCCTGCCACCATTCTGTCTGTCTCTCTCTCTCTCTTTCAAATAAAATCTTTTAATAAATAAATAAAATTATAATACAGAAAATCAGTAACACTGCTGTGCCAAACCGTAATGGAGCATGAGAGAAAAGGAAAAATTGGCAAGACTTATTTTATGGGAATAACATTTTCTGGAAGATTTCCAAGGCAATAGAGAATGTGTTGCCCCCAAAACCTGTATCAGTACAAAAAAAAAAAATGCAGCAGTGAATTAAGTCCCTGCCTAAAAAACCTAGGAAGAGAACAAGAAGTCAAACATGTTTGGGAAAGAGTAAATAAAATTTGTATCAAGGGGAACAAAGCAAACTTTCACTTGAACTTTAAAATCTTTTTTTTTTTTAATCGGAGAGGCGGACAAACTGTAAGAGACTCTCAACTTGGGGAAACACACGGAAGGTTGCTAGAGGGGAGGTGGGTGGGGGATGGGAGTACTGCATGATGGACTTAAGGAGGGCCCCTTGATGTAATGAACACCGGGTGTTACACGCAACTGATGAATCCCTAAACTCTGCCTCTGAAAGTAATAATATGCTATACATTAATTGAATTTAAATAAAAATTTTAAAAATATTTTAAAATTCAGGGATGAGGAGAGGGGAGTTGCAGGGTTTTCTCTCTTGCTTAACCTAAGAGTACATTGTTGCCAACCAAAGCTCATATGAGATTAATTCTGGTTAAAAACAGGAACCACATAAGATTTTCCCTATTAAAATTCCACTTTAAAAACAGTTCTATAATGAAAGAAGAAAAATAAGTACAAAGTAGGAATATAGGAGAGGCAAAAATAAAAATGCCACTTTTGCACAAAATATATTTATTCATCCACGAAAAGCAAATCCTCAAACACCAGAGGTACTGAAGGAGTTTTGCAAAGGTATAGGATAGAAGATACTTGCAAGCTGTGGGAATTTGCCATCAGCTAAAACAATTCCAGCTGCTTTCTCCCCAGTGACTCTGAGATATGTAAAAAAAAAAATCCAGCAGTTCCCCTGCACTCAAGTCTCTGTGGTGTCAGAACATGAAAAAAATGTAAAAGAACCTATCAAATTTCTGTATCTCAGAGCCATCCGGCCAAAAAGAGGAGAGTCTAATTACCATAGTAACAATAATATTAAACCTTTGGGTATTAAGGAAGGCAAAAAACGACATTTACAGAGCACTTACATTACTAATGCTTTACTAGACATTACTAGTGCTTTAATTCTTTCAAAAACCTCAGTGAAAGGGTTTGTTATTAGATGTTTTTATAGATAAGAAATTAGGGGCTCAGGCTTCAAGGCCTCTTTCTAGGCCCTAAGTGGGAGAGTTGGGATTCAAATCCAGGTTTGCCTTAGGTCAAACACTATGTTCTTTCCATTCTATCACACTGCCATCCTAGTAATTCAGAGTCCATGTTTACTAAAAAACTATAAAACATGAGCGAGAAGGACATCTGGGTGGCTCAGACAGTTAAGCATTTACCTTTGGCTCAGGTCATGATACCAGGGTCCTGGGTCTAAGCCCTCCATCTGGCTTCCTCCTCAGAGAGCCTGCTTCTCCCTCGGCCTGCCGCTCCCCCCTGCTTGTATTCTCTCTTTCTCTCTCTCTCTCTCTCTCTGACAAATAAATGAATAAGTCTTAAGAAAACACATGGATGAGAAAAACTAAAGGAGAACAGATAAATAGGAAAATAGACCATGTTCCTAGCTGGTAAAACTAAATAAAACATCACTCTTTTTTTTAAGTGTGTATTTTTTTAATAGGCAAAACACTTCTATTGGGTCAACGTTTAAAATATACAAAAGCATATTAATTTTAATTAACATATACTGTATTACTTGCTTCCGGGGTACAGGTCTGTGAATCATCAGGCTTACACATTTCACAGCACTCACCATAGCACATACCCTCCCCAATGTCCATCACCCAGCCACCCTATACCTCCCGCCAACCCCCAGCAACCCTCAGTTTGTTTCCTGAGATTGAGTGTTTTACGGTTTGTCTCCCTCTCCAGTCCCATCCTGTTTCATTTCTCCCTCCCTTCCCCGCACGACCTCCTGCCCTGCCTCTCAAATTCCTCATATCAGATCATATGATAATTGTCTTTCTCTAATTGACTTATTTTGCTCAGTGTAATACCCTCTAGTTCTACCCACATCATTGCAAATGGCAAGATTTCAGGGTTTTTTGATGGCTGCATAATATTCCATTGTATATATATAACACAGATTCTTGATCCATTCATCTGTTGATGGATGTCTAGGTTCTTTCCATAGTTTGGCTATTGTGGACATTGCTGCTATAAATATTCGGGTGCACGTGCCCCTTCAGATCGTAGGGTCATAGGGTAGCTCTATTTTCAACTTTTTGAGGAACCTCCTTACTAAAACATCACTCTTTAATTCAACATGTAGGTCTCCTATAATGCCATTTTAAATCTTTATGGGATATCCTGAAAGTATCTCTCCCCCAAGAAATTTATTCATTGAAAAGGGAAAAATCATAATTTCATTAACAGATGACTCCAGCAGTCACACCTTAATTAGGTGATCAAGGTTAACATCATCAGTAAAGATACATCGATACCATGAACCTCCTGAGAAGATGTCATGAGAAGAACACATCGCCTCTGAGGCATTCTTGTCAAAAACCCATGACCCCAGTCTAATCATGAGAAACCGTCAGGTTAAACCCAAGCTAAGGGACATTTGCAAAATACCTGACCAGAACTGACTGCAAAGGGTCACAAGGAAACATTTTAGGGTTATGGAAAGGTTAACTATATACCTTGAGAGGAAAGGTGTTTAACGAGGCATATGTATACATTTCTCAAGACTTATCACTTAAAACTGGTGAATATTGTTCTATCTAAATTATATTTCTTTTCTAAAAAAGATGTTATTTATTTATTTGACAGAGAAAGAGTGAGAGAGAGAACAGGAGCAGGGGGAGGGGCAGAAGGAGAAACAGGCTTCCCGCAGAGCAGGGAGCCCAATGTGGGACTCGATCCCAGGACCCTGGGATCACAACCTGAACTGAAGGCAGACACTTAACAGACTGAGCCACCCAGGCTCCCCTATCTAAATTATATTTCAACAAAGTTGGTTTCTAAATATATTTAAACCTAATACCTGTAGGAAAACAATCCCCTACCACCATTCACAAGTTTACTGTTCTTCCGCCTCTTTCCAGAAAGTCTCCCATTTAGCTAGTCTTCGTGACTTTGGGCTCTGAGCCACCCTTAACTTGCAGCCCTCCCTCCTGCCCCCTCCACTTGGCTGTGGTGGCCTGAAGCAGGCCTTGGAAAACCCGTCTTTGGGAGAATTTCCCTCCCAGACCCCAGCTATGTATGCAAGATGATTGGGAGAATTTCCCTCCCAGACCCCAGCTATGTATGCAAGATGAGAAGCTTTCCAGCTCAACTTCTTCTTGTTATGGAAGTCTCCTCCTCAGAAAAGCCTTCCTTCACTACAGTATCTCCCGCAGCTACCCTCTACTACATCACACCCAGCTTATTTTCATCACCAGAACTGATCTATCCTTTGTGATACTATTCACTTGCTTATTGACTGTCTTTTCCCACCAGAATGGCAACCCCAGGAGCACAGGGACCTGTCTGTTTGTCCTCTGTACCCAGCACGGTGCCTGATGCCTAGTAGCCATTCAATACCTGTTTATTGAATAAATAGTGATTCACCTACATTGGTGTTTCCTGGTGGGGAAAATATCATTAAATGGGGACTCAGAAAATTCATCATTAACCACAGAAATTTAATGCTGCTTAATTATCTTAATATAGCCAAGTGTCCATTTCCTCACCTTAAAAATCAGGGTGCTAACCAATACCTTTCATGTCTACTTCTGTGGAGATGATGTGCAGATCAAAGAGACAAGCAAGGTGAAAATGTTTGAAAATATGCATAAATATGCCCAGTAAATATTTAATGCAAAATAATAATTAAACTGAGAATAACTTTTTCTGAGCTTTTACTGTGTGTCAGGCATTCTTTTAAGTGCTTTCCACTTTAATCCCCCCACCAACCCCCTGAGGTAAGTACTCTTATTAGCCCATTGCGCGGATGAGGCAACTGAGTCCCAGAGAGGCAGAATAACTTGCTCAAGTTCACACAGTTAGAGGAAGTAGTAGAGTTAGGATTCAAACACAGATAGTCCTGCCTCTGAAGCTCCCATTTTATACTGCTTCATAGAATACCCAGACCTTGTCCGTCACGTCATATAAAGGATAAGTCCCGGCAGAGTGCAGATAATACTCAGAGAATGGAGAGGCCTGTCTCAGAGGCAATAGGAATCTCCGGTGTGGTGTGAATGGTTGCCTGGAAGGAGTCCAGGCTGGTGGCTAGGCACAGATTTCCAAAGGGTATTGTAAGCATAGGCCTGGGCCCAGAAAGGGACTGAAAACTGCCCCAAGACAGCAGGCAGCTGGGCCAGCTCCTGGGACTCATGGAGCAGGCAATATTCCCAAGTGCAAAGCAGAGGTGGTTCTGAAAATGCATCCTCATGGAATAAAATGATACTCCGTATTTGCTCCCAGTGCCCAGGGCCTCTACCACTGGTGGGAGGGGGCTGGGCAACCAGAGCAGAAGAACAATGCCAAACAAACTAGTGCGTGTGCCCTGGCAGGGAACAAAGGCAATCCCTGACGGTGTCCAATCATTGCTCCCAAGAGCCAGACTACAGAGGCACAGCGGGGAGGAGAGGTTCAGGACACCTGGATGTTCAGGGTATTTGCCAATCAGTATCAAAAGTATTTTGAAAATTTTAACAGCCAGTAGGGCTGTACCAGCGCCTAAAGTCTGAATACCAGACCTGGGTTGGAAATTCTCTACTTCCTCCCATCTTCCTCAAGCCGTGGGCCCTGGCTAAAAATCGAATTTGAGGTAACATCTGAGGTGAATCCAGCTGACGAAAAGTGTGGAAGGGAGGGAACCCGCAAGTTGCTTTCCTGGCTCATAGAGCTCTATCCGTACTTTGAACCCTCAGCATGACAATGCCCTATTTCTGGATGGGCCTTTCTTCTAGACTGTAAGTAGCATGCAACAGATGGATAGAAAGAGTCTCCCACTTACCGGGCAGCCAGCTAGTCAATGTTTGTTGAGTACTAGCTAACATGTACTGTGTGCTGACTTCGGGCCAGGCCTCTCACCTGATCTTTGCTGCATCCCTACTGGTAGCCCCATTTTGCATCTGAAACAAATGAAGGCAGAGAAGACCAGGAACTTGCCCATACCTAGGATTCAGCACTGGCAGCCAGATTCTGGAGCCTATAGTCTGAAAAACTGTGCTTAAGTAGCTGGTGGGTGGCCATACATGTGCAATAGTTAAGAGATGAATGAAGTGTGACTTGTTTAGGAACTTGAGAGACATATGGTAGCTGGAGTGTAGGCTGTGCGAAAGGGAGGTCATGGGTGACAAAGCTGGAAATATCAGCTGGCATCGGACTGTGAAGGGCTTTATTTATCATGGTGAAAATTTTGGACTCACTGCTAAGGTCAATGAGCCTGGCAGTTTCTGGTGAGATGTATGTTCTAGAACGTTCTCTCAGTCTGTTGTGGGAAGGATGTATTGGGAGGAGCATTGTGCAGCTTGGCTATTATTTATTTCCTTCATTTATTTCTTTCATTCCCCGTTCCATCTTCCGTGTTTTAAATGCCATCTTCACTGGACTTTACTGGAGGTGGAAAAGATTTATCCATATCTGGGCCAACATATCTCTGGGGGTCAGGAGAAGGGAGGTAATGGGCACCCTTTCTGACTGGCTAGAAAACTCCAGCTGTAGTGGAGCCAATTGGTGAAGGGGAGAATGGCAGATTTCCGCTTCCTTTCCCTAAGGCTGCACTTTGTCCAACAGCCTGTACTGACATTCTCACTCACATCAGATGCTAGGAGGGGTAGACCCCTCACTCCATGCTCCCTCCACCCCCAAATGACAAATAGGTGTATTTTCTCTGACTCTGAAGTGGTCTGACACAACACCTCCCAGAAACTATAAATCCTGTCCCAGAACTCACCAAGAGAGAGAAGGAAAGGCAAACACCCTAACCTGCTGACCTTCCTCTCAGGGGTTTGATAACATCTGTCTCCCAGAGACCCTACCTTTGGAAAAGAAATTTCTCCAATCTGAGATTTCAGGTGCTTTTGTCAGCCAGCTCTGTGGCACAGGCTGTCTGCTGGAAGGAAGAGGCAGTTGGCCAGGAAAATCTCCTCCAGCACCGAATGGTCCACTTCTGAACTGATAGAGCAACTCAGCCCTCCTCATCCTGATGCAATCTCAAAACCAGGCACACCTCATATCACTTGTCTTGGCCTATGTCTCTATTTCCCTTCAAGTATATTCCTGGGGTCTCCATACTCCTCCCCTAACCCTCCCTTCTCTTTCTCTGCCCATCTGATACATGTTGGAGGACCCTAGGATCTATCTTCAGCTCACTGTCTTCTTACCACCAGCACCCCCTAGCTGTACCTGCTTTGCAAAGGGTTGGCGGATGGCCCAGCTGCAGCCAGAAAGAACTGGGTCCAGGGTTTGGTTCCTGAAAGAAACCAAGAACCAAAGGAAGCAGAGGTGGGTCTGAGAAGTTCTCACAGTGATGCTTCTTTGTTGGGAACTGGGTTGGAGGGGGGAGAGCCTAGGACTTTAAAATGCAGATTCCCAGGCCCCGCCCAAGAAAAGTCTTGATTTCTTAGTCTGGGGCTGCAACACAGACATGCGTATTTGGAAAAATCTTCTCTAAGTGACGGTCTATTATTAACCCTTCATGTTTTGAAAAAATTAGGACCTATGGAAACTTGCAAGGTTAGTACAATGAGTACCTATATACCCTTCAACCAGTTTCACCAAGTATTCATGTTTTGCCATCTTGCTTTATCTATCTACTTAAGCACACAACTGAAGAAAATCATGTATATATAATTATTATGTTAAATAATAATTATTATTTTGCTGAACCATTTGAAAGTTAGCTGCAGACATCTTGATATTCAACACTAAATACTTCATTGTTTATCTCCTAGGAACAAGAGATTCTTCCACATACAATTCATATTCAATTTTCCTTGAATATCCCAATAATGGCCTATATAAACATTCCCTTCAGTCCCACCCACAATACATATAACGCATTTAGTTATCCTCTAGTCTCCTGTAAGCTAGAACAGTTCAGCAGCCATTTTGCTGGTCTTTCATGACATGGACATTTTTTTTTTTTTAGTGCAGGCCAGTAGTTTTGCAGAATGTCTGAGAGATGACCCACATCCAGGTTTCAGGACAACTTCGAGAGTCCTTTATTTTGGAGATGTCACAACCAGGCAATGAACTGAAGGGCAGGCCTAAGGTCAAAATGGCAGGTTAGGAACCAGACAAAAACTGGAAGATGATCAGGAGTGAAGGGAGGAAGGGTGTTGGCTGGGCAAGTTGGAGGGCTCAAAAATACGGGGTCACAGCAGCTATTCTTCCTATGGTTACAAACATTGAAATCCCTGCAGCAGTGATTGACATGGTGACTCACATAGTGAATCCCTCTGTCTTCTCCTCTTGTCTCCCATGCCCCAGACCCTCCTATGGAGCCATCTTCCAGACGTAGACTTTATTGAGCATGCGCTACATGCCAGGCACTGTTCTAAGCACATGGCATCCTTGAACCATGGCAATAACTCTCTCCAGTGGTCTCTGTTTAATGGGCTAAGAAACTGAAGCACAGAGGGGTGGTAACCTGTTCAGGGTCTCACACAGCTAGTAAACGGGGGGAGCAGAGTTTGAACCGAGGCAGTTCTGGCTCCAAAACCCTCACTTTTTTTTTAAAGATTTTGTTTATTTGACAGACAGAGATCACAAGTAGGCAGAGGGGCAGGCAGAGAGAGAGAGGAGGAAGCAGGCTCCCCGCAGAGCAGAAAGCCCGATGTGGGGCTCGATCCCAGGACCCTGGGATCATGACCTGAGCCGAAGGCAGAGGCTTTAACCCACTGAGCCACCCAGGCGCCCCAAAACCCTCACTTTTTAAAACAATTTTATTTTTTAAATTATTATTCAATCAAATTGACTTTTTTCGTTTCATTTACGGCTCTATAAATTTTGGCCCCTGCATAGATTCGTGTAACCACCACCACAATCAGGATATATACAGATCAGGTCTGTCACCCCCAAAAATCTCCCTCTTGTGATCCCTTTTAAGCCACACCCACCCCCCTCCCCAACCTATGGAGAATGCTACTTTTGTTTTGTTCCTTTGCAGGCTGTGTTTCCAATGCCAGGTAAGATTTTTAACATTTTGTACCATTAAGCGGGTCTTTCCTAGTGTTTGCCAACCGGTGGTCAGACAGTTGGGTCCTGGGGGAGGGGAAGACCATTTCACTCAGTTCTGTCTTTATTATGCTAATTAGAATCAGTTCAAGGCACGTAGAGGTCAAGGCTAAATTAACCCTAGAGTCCATTAACAGCTTTACCAGGCGGCTTTCCTGTGCTCCTCACTCTCCCTTATTTTTCCAGTTCTCTGGGCTCTGACTTTTGGTCCTCTGGGCTAGTAATAACCCATGTCCAGTACTGCCGTGAGGCTGGGGCTGAGTGGGAGGGGACAAAGAGAGGAGGAGACAGAGACAGAGAGAAAGGAATGGGTTTGGGCCCTCGATGTTAGAGCTGCAGGTCCCTTGGACAGAGAGGAAGGTAATGTTCACATTTGGGCTCCTGCCATTTTCCATTCCCTGCTGCTCTTTGCCACCCTCACTGTGGGCCTACCTGATGACTGGGGTACAAGGGAACTGAAAAAAAGAGGAGAGAAGAAGCAGCAGGGTATTTACTCACAACAACATCATCTAGCCCCAGAGGGAGGAGGAAACCTTTGGCCAGTAAAGAAAAAAACACCTTGGATGAAAAAGGTGAAAAGGATTTTTCCAGATTGAAAAGAGATTCCCCTAATACAAGAGGAGAAGAGAAAGAGTGGCAGAGCCTGGCTTGGCTTCGGGGCAGTGTGCAGGGAAGGCCCCAAAGAAAAGTAGTGAGGTGGGGAATCTAGGAAGTTGAAACCCTAAGCAAAAGTTCCTCACAAAAGCAAGAGACCACTGCCAGACCTGAAGCGCCCTGCACTGGGGCCAACAGATATCTCAGCATTAACCACAGTAAACCAGACTTGATGACCTCCAGTCCATACCCCAGACCCTGGTGCATATAAAATACAGGAAGTCGGGCACCTGGGTGGCTCAGTCGACAAAGCGTCTGCTTTCCACTCAGATCATGATCCCAGGGTCCTGGGATGGAGCCCTGGCTCCCTGCTTAGCGGGGAGTCTGCTTCTCCCTCTCCTTGGGCTGCTCTCTCTCTCTCTCTCTCTCTCTCTCTCTCTCTCAGTCAAATAAATAAATAAAATCTTTAAAAATAAAATAAAATACCATAAGTCATGCACAACTCTGAACGAGGGGCCCCAAATAATTAACGTTGAGTTTCTCTCCAGCCTCATGGGGATTGGGAACTCAAGATGGAATTAACTCGGGTTTATAAAGAAATGTGATATTTCTTATCCATCTGAGTTGCGGACTGAGGCACATACCTCCTACACTAGTCTGGCATTCTCCAGGGCTCCTGCTACATACAGAATCTTTGTGAAGATTAGAAAAACAGGCACTGCCTCTGGACTGACCAGTTAAGGAAAGGCTCACTTTCGTCTGAGCGGGCAGTGTTGGGCCAGAACATTTGGCTTGATAAGTGGAATGTGGGCTAGATTTCAGCTCCCATTCATGCTCCCTGTACCATATTCAACCTGCACTGCTATGCTTGTCAATCCTAAGTGGCTCCTGTCCCAACCCACCTTTCCCATACCGGAGGTCTTGCTCTAAAACACACACCAGACCCTGGCACTGCTCTGCTTAGAGCCCTTCAGCGGTTCCCTATTGCCTAGATCGGCTCTGACAAATACAGTAGCCACCAGTCCCCTGTGGCTCTTGAGCATCTCAGATGTGACTAGTTAGGATTGAGATGTGCTGTACGTGTAAAATACATATCATATTTCAATGACTTTGTATTCAAAAAAGAGTGCAAAATATGCCATTAATAATTGTTCATACTGATAACCTGTTGAAATTATATTTTTGATATGTTGGGTTAAATAAAATATTAGAGTTTATTTTACCTGTTTCTTCTTTTCTTTCTTTTTTTAAAAAAGATTTTATTTATTCATTTGACAGAGAGACATCACAAACAGGCAGAGAGGCAGACAGAGAGAGAGAGAGGAGGAAGCAGGCTCCCTGCAAAGCAGAGAGCCCGATGCGGGGCTCGCTCCCAGGACCCTGAGATCATGACCTGAGCTGAAGGTAGAGGCCCAACCCACTGAGCCACCCAGGTGCCCTCTTCTTTTCTTTTTTTAATGTGGCTAATAGAGCATTTAAAATTGTATATGTGGCTGACATTATAGATATTTGTTGAAGATTTTATTTATTTATTTATTTATTTATTTATTTCAGAGAGAGAGAATGAGAGCAGGAGAGCACAAGCAGGGGGAGCAGCAGGCAGAAGGAGCAGCAGGCTCCCCGCTGAGCTGGGAGCCCAATGCAGGACTCAATCCCAGGACCCTCGGGATTATGACCTGAGCCAAAGGCAGATGCTTAACCAACTGAGCCACCCAGGCACCTGAGCGTGTTCTAGTATTGTTTCTGCTTCTTCTATAGTCTTATCTACCCTCCTCTCTTCCTCCTTTCTCCCCGCCGCCTCCAACACATTCATAAACACATTCATTCACTCGGACTCGCAGACATTCAAAATCTCTTCACATTCTCTTTTTACCTTTTGCAAGTGCACAACCTTTTTCCTGTCTCCTGTTGTCAAATGTACTTGCGTCCCTTGAGTCTTAGGTTCCTGAAGTGTAAAATGAAGAAAGAGCTGTAGGTAATCTAACATTCCTTCCAGGCCAGTGGTTCTATAATTTGACTTAAAGAAGCACACCACAGCATGGATAATCCAACAGTCCTTTACATTTGCATTCAATGTGAGAAAATAAAATATACCACGCACTGGTGGCCTTCCTGCCTGCCAGGCTCTGTTCCAATTACTTTTGGTGCCACTTAATCTCCTCAGCCATCCCGTGAGATGAGTACTATACTACTGCTATCCCTATTGTATAGATGGGAAAACCTAGATTCAGAGAGGTTAAGTGATTTGCCAAGGTTACCAGAGACTTCAGTGCTCAGGCTCTGAACATCTATACTGTGTTCGAGAAACTGGAAATTGATAGCATTTGCAACTGAAGGAATCCACACAGTGAATAATGACTTGGGGGGGGAAGATGGCAAGCTGCCCAGATCTCTTACCCTGTTCTCGCTCTTTTGAAATTCAACTGCCGTGTCTCTCTTGACACCTGCAGACAGCAGTCTCCCTCTGTCACTGTCTGACCTTCCTTCCAGGTTTATATTCCCATAAAAGCTCAATTATGAAGCATCAGCCTGCAACTCAGGACCTCTGCCCGTGGACACCATTGGATGCTTCCCCTTCACTCTTGCTCAGCTCTCCCATGAATCCAAAGGTTCCAGCCAGCAGGGGATCCTCAGTATTCCTCAGGCTCCTCTCTTCAGGTTTAGGGATTTCCTGATTCTGGAATTAGATTGCCTTCCCAACAAGTAATACATTTGTCTAATAATCCCACCAGGTCATAGGTAAACATGGAGGAAATATGCAAATAAGAGGACAGAAGCATATCCATATTAATTTGGTCTCTCCTCAACACACATTCACACTCTTTTCTCTCACGTACACACTCATACTTTTTAAAAAATTATTCTCAGCGTGCCTGGCTGGCTCAGGTGGTTAAGTGTCTGCCTTCAGCTTAGATCATGATCCCAGGGTCCTGGGATCAAACCCCAAGGCCAGCATCAGGCTCCCTGCTCAGTGGGGAGACTGTTTCTCCCTCTCCCTCTGCCCCTCCCCCCTGCTCATGCTCTCTCTCTCTCTCTCAAATAAATAAATAAGATATTTTAAAATATTTTAAAAATATAAAAATATTATTCTCAAAGCAACATAACAGCAACGTTAAAGAGGAGGTGTGGGAAAAATCATCTTAGGCCAGTTACTAAGAAATGGTGTGAGATCTGTCAGAGCTGGGTTCCACTCAACTTTGCTATGTGACCTTGAGCAAGATAGCTTCTCTGTCTGAGTCTTCTGATAAACTGCTAAGCTCCCTCCATCCCTTTAATCCCCCCTACCGTGTCTCTAGCCATTTAGCTGCCCTGCTTTGAATTCTTCCACAACCCCGGGCATTCAACTTGCTTTTCTCTCATTCAGTAATTGTCAGCTTTCGCTCTCTGCCTTGGGGTTCAGCTTCCCCAAGATTGACTGAGGTGTGGGGTCCAGGTCTGAAAATCCCCCTTTTTTGCTGCCCTCCAAAGACAGGGGGCCATGACTTGGCACCTGGAAACTTTTCTTAATCTGGAACTTTTCATGATTTTCAAAGGTTTTGCTGTCTACCCCTTCGGGGAAACAGAGAGGGATTAACAAAAGTCGCTAACACTGAATTATTGACAAAAGTTCCAGAATCTTGGGAAGTTCTCTGAGTCCCTGTCCCTGTTGTTTTGCTCCTGGGTCCCTTGCTGGATGCTCCTTTGAAGCCCTGAGAGTCTTGTGTTTCATTTTATCTCTCAGGATGGGGCTCATTATTTTTCTCATTTGTATAATCCTGAGCAAGTCATTTACCTTGAGTCTCAGTGGACATAATATCTCCGGCTACTTATTCCTCCCTCATGCTTTCTTCTTCTTTCTAATCTTCTGCTCTTTCATTGCCCCCCTCAGCTGAAGCACTCTCCCCAGCTCCCAGCCCAGTCTTTGTACTGCTGGCAACTTAGTCTTTAGGTCTCAGCTTAACTATCCCCTCCTCAGAGAGGCCTTCTCTGTGTATCAGGTCTAAAATAAACCATCTGCCCTCTTACTTTCTCTTGGAATTTCTTCTTCCTAGCAGTTATCGCAGTTTGCAATTATGTATTTACTTGTTGGCTTATGTGTTATCTGTCTCAGGCCTAGACTGGGGCCTACAGAGGGATGGAGGTCGTTGACACAGAGCTGCTTTGGCTGAACCCCACTCGGTGGGGGCACATTTATTTGGTATTACATGTGCTCTCTGGGGTTCCCACACACAATCCGATTACACCAAAGATTTTATTCTTAAAAAATTAGAGGCTGGGAATAGAATCTATCGAAGATGTGGAAAGACTGGGGGAAGGGACACACTTTCCTGTCGCTCCCTTACTGCTTCTCTCCCAAGCCTCATCCTGCTTTCTCTCCACACTCCAAACTCCTCTTTCTCTACTATCAAAATTATCCCTCCCCTCACTTTTGCCACAATTTTATGCCCTCAGGAGCCTTTTCCCCCCTTTTTCTCCAGATAATTATGTATTAAAGAACATTGCTGAGAAAGTCAAATAAGGCCTCCTTTGTTGTCTCCCCTGTCCCATTTTCCCTACCCCCACCAGAGGCAAATGATATTGTGAATCTGGTGCGTAAAGTTTTAATCCAAGACTGGCTTCCTGAGGACAATGGCTCCACTCTTGCATCCTCCAGCTCTTCTGCCCCAAGCCCAGGGCTTCCTAAGTCAGTCTGTGATGAATGCAGGGAGGAGTGGACTTTCCATTTTGTCTTAAATACTAATTACTGCTTTCCTTCCCCCAGGGGATGCTGTCCTGTGAGGGGTACAGGGTCAGTGCCTGCCCTGGAGGTATTTCTGCTGTGAAAGAGGAGAGAAAGCAATACATGAGATGGTGTGTTCTCTCTGCCACGTGAAGGCGCCAGCCAACACTCTCTGAGTTCAGAGGAAGGACTGCAGCAGGCCCATGAGGCCTTATCGCTGAGGCAGGACTTAACTTGGGTGTTAAAGAAATAAAAGTCTTACTTAATCAGAGATTGACTGGGGAGAGCACTGGAAGAAGAAAGCAACCCAAGTGAATAAGAGGAGAAAGGAATACAAAGGCTGCCGAGGGCACACCAGCATCTAGTACGGTGCTCCCTGACATACCATCATCTGTAACTAGCTGCCAAGCTCCATCCCAGGTCCCTAAGGCAGCCTGGGATACTAAAGTCGCTTCTCTGGTCACCTTTCTGGGGATCATGAAGGCTACCTCACAGGTTGATAGTTTCAGAAATAGCCCTAAACTGTATTCTGGGTAAATTACATGACCCAGATGGAAGTGCATGGAGGTATATGATGGGTAGGTAGGGCCCATAGGTAGGGCCTATCCAGAAGTTTCTGTAGCGGTATTACTTTATATTTTATTTAACAAACACTTAAATAACATTTACTAGTGCTGGGCGTTCTAAGGACTTTGCAATATTAACTCATTAACAAATATCAACCTCACTAACATGTGACCAATGCGATAAGTTCTACTATTATCCTCATTTTAGAGTTGAGTAAACTGAGGCATGGAGGCGGTTAAGTCATTCGCTCAGGGTCACGCGGCTAATAAGCGGCAGAACTGGGACTCGGTCAACTTTCAGCCATTTATGCTTTAGTGCCTCTCCCTACAGAAGTCTTGGAGAGATGGTTGAATTAAGATCCTTTAGATCCTGTTAAAGGAATCTTGAGACTATTCCTCTTCTTTTCTAAGTTTTATTTATTTAAGTAATCTCTACATCCCACATGGGTCTCGAACTCCTGACCCTGAGATAAAGATTTGCATGCTCCTCTGACCGAGCCAGCCAGGCACCCCTCCTCTTTTTATTTTTAATAAACTCTTTATTTTGGAATAATTTTAGATTTACATAGAAGTTGCAAAGGCAGTACCAACAACTCATGTATACTCTTCACCTAGTTTCCCCTTATTTTTTTAAATCAAATTTATTGTTTAAATAAATTTGTTTTGAAAACAAAAACAAAAACAGTTCACTCATTTCTCTCATTCCCCAACCCCCGCTTCTGGAAACCATCAATCTGTTCTCTATGAGCTTGGTTTTATGTATGTATGTATGCATTTCTTTATTTTATATATTCCACATGTAAAAGTGATCCTATGGTATTTGTCTTTCTCTGTCTGATTTATTTCACTTGGCATAATGTCCCTTCAGTCCATCCATGTTGTTGCAAATGGCAAGATTTCACTCTTTTATATAGCTGAGTAATATTCTATTGCATATATATACCACTATGGAAAACAGCATAGTTTGGAGGTTCCCACCAAAATGAAAATTCAGCCATAAAAATGAATAAAATCTTGCCATTTGCAATTACATGAATGGATCTAGAGAGTATAATGCTAAATGAAATATATCACTCAGGGAAAGACAAATACTGTATGATTTCACTCATACATGGAATCTGAGGAACAAAACAAATGAGCAAAGAAAAAAGAGAGAGAAGCCAAGAAACAGACTCTCTCTTTTTTTTTTTTTAAGATTCTACTTATTCATTTGACAGACAGAGATCACAAGTAGGCAGAGAGGCAGGCAGAGAGAGAGGAGGAAGCAGGGTCCCTGTGGAGCAGAGAGCCCGATGCAGGGTTGGATTCCAGGACCCTGGGATCATGACCTGAGCCGAAGGCAGAGGCTTTAACCCACTGAGCCACCCAGGTGCCCCAAGAAACATACTCTTGATTAAAGAGAACAAACTGATGGTTACCAGAGGGGAGGTGGGTTGGAAGATCAGTGACATAGGTGGTGGGGGTTAAGGAGAGCACTTACGTGATGAGCACTGGGTGATGTGTGGAAGTGCTGAATCACTATATTGTACACCTGAAACTAATAGAGCACTGTATGTAAACTATACGAGAATGAATTTTTTTGAAGTTTTTAAAAAATTAAAATTAGAACTACCATGTGATCCCTCAATTCCACTTCTGGGTATTTATCCAAAGAAAATAAAAACACTAAGATATATGCACCTTCATGTTCAATGCAGCATTATTTATAATAGCCAAGATACAGAAGCAACCTAAGTGTCCATCAATGGCTGAATGGATAAAGAAAAAATTGTGGTAACCATCACAATCAATTTTAGAACATTTTCATCACTCAAGGAGAAACCATTTAACTATCATCCCCATATTCCCTCATCCCCTTATCCAGGCCTAAGCAACCAGTAACCTACTTTCTGTCCCTATGGATTTCCGTATTCTGAACTTTCATATGAATGAATTATATAGCATGTGGTCTTCTGTGACTGGCTACCTTCACTTAGCATAGTGTTTTCAAGGATCATCCATGTTGTAGCATATACATCAGTACTTTGTTCCTTTTTTACAGCTGAATAATATTCCATTGTATGACTATACCACCCCCCTTGTTTATCCATTTGTCTATTGATGGATGTTTGGGTTGTTTCCACGTTATGCTATTGTGAATAATGCTGTTATAAATATTTGTGCGCACGTTTCTGTATGGACACATGCTTTTGTTTATTTCGGGTATATACCTAGGAGTGGAATTGCCAGATCTCAGAATAATTCTATGTCTAATCATCTAAGGAAACATCAGACCATTTTTCAAAGTGCCTGCACCATTTTATGTTCCCACCAGCAGTGTATGAGGGTTCCTGTTTCTCCACATCTTCTATATCAACACTTATTATCTGATTTTTTGGTTTTAGCCATCCTAGTCAGTGTTGAGTAGTATCTCATTGTGAATTTGATTGGTAGCATTTCCTTGATAACTAACAATGTTTGAGTATCTTTTCACTTGCTTTTTGGCCATTTGTACATCTCATTTAGAGAATTGTATATTCAACTTCTTTGCCCATGTTTTGATTGGATTATTATTTTTTTATTATTGAGCTGTAAAAGTTATTTATATATTCTAGACACACGTTTCTTATTCTTATTATTCTCATCCCTTGACTGAGATCCATACCTGGTAGGAAAGTGCACAAGGTGAATGTCGCAGTCAAGACGATGGTATAATAAGGCCAGCAAGAGCTTCAGACAGAAAAAGCTGGACATGTGGAGAAAAGACCCAGCCTGGCTTCTGGATTCTCAAGAAGCTTGGAAGCCCACAGAAGGGCTCCAAGGGGAGCCAGCTATATGTAGCTAGCTGGCTAGCAAAGCTTCTCCTGGTAGTTGTTAAAAATTATTTTACCATATACAAATTTTAATTAAATGGTGCTCTTTGTAAGGAAAGTCTCTCTGGGCACCTGATAATTTCAGTTCCTCATCTTAGAACAATCATGCCACTGTTGAAGAAAAAATTATCATGACAGTTATTAAAGACAGTAAGGCAGACTTCATGCAGGGGGACGACTACAATGGGGTTTTATAGGAGAGGAGACAGACTGGGCTCAACTTGGAATACAACAAGGAAAAGTGGGAATTTGTAGCCCAGAGGCAGGGTTGGTAGGGTGGTGGTAGTGATGGAAACATCAGGGATAAAGAAGGGTTTCTGGCTAAACTGACCTAACAGGATTCTTTTTAAAAGCATTTAACTGGGGGCCCCTGGGTGGCTCAGTAGGTTAAAGCCTCTGCCTTTGGCTCAGGTCATGATCCCAGGGTCCTGGGATCGAGCCCTGCATCAGGCTCTCTGCTCAGCAGGGAACCTGTTTCCTCCTCTCTCTCTGACTATTTGTGATCTCTGTCTGTCAAATAAATAAATAAAGTCTTAAAAAAACATTTAACTGAAGCACAGTTGACATGCAATATTATGTTAGTTTCAGATGTATAACGTAGTGCTTTGATGATGCTATATATTACAAAATGTTTGTCATCATACAAAATTTTCTGTTATTGACTACTTGTCCTATTCTGTACTTTTCATCCCCGTGACTTATTTATTTTATAACTAGAAGCAGGGTTCTTGCTGAAGTCAGGCCAGAGTGATCAGATATCACCTGAGGATGAGGAAACCAATCAGATATCAAGGGTAATCAGATAACAAGAATGGGGGATTCTTCAGGTTTCTTGGGTGGCTCAGTCAGATAAGTGTCTGCCTTCGGCTCAGGTCATGATCTCAGGGTCCTGGGATCAAGTCCCGCATTGGGCTCCTTGCTCAGTGGGGAGCCTGCTTCTCCCTCTGTCTGCTGCTCCCCCTGCTTGTGCTCTCTCTTTCTCTCGCTCTGACAAATAAATAAATAAAATCTTTTAAAAAAAGAATGGGAGATTCTGGCTAAATGGACTTAGCAAATTTTTGCTAAAATTGGGTAATGCAGAGACAAACACAGAAGCTCAAAAGCCAGAGCCTAGGGGCACCTGCGTGGCTTAGTGGATTAAGCCACCGCCTTTGGCTCAGGTCATGATCTCAGGGTCCTGGGATCGAGCCCCACATCAGGTTCTCCACTCAGCTAGGAGTCTGCTTCCCTCTCTCTCTCTCTGCCTGCCTCTCTGTCTACTTGTGATCTCTCTCTCTCTGTGTCAAATAAATAAATAAAACCTTAAAAAAAAAAAGCCGGAGCCTAGTTGAGAAGGCAGTTGAGAGGAGCCTGACTAAAGTTTGGTCAAGAAGAGACCTTTTCACCAGTCCCCCTCCCCCACCTCCTACATTTTGCCTTTCTATCTTTGTATGGGGAGTAGACCAAAAGAAGGGACAAATACTCCTCGGGCCCACTGTGCTGTAGGAGGGTTGCTAGGCAACACATCCCTCCTGGCCAGGGTGCTTCTGCTTCCCCCTACAGTGGCTTTCTGTCAAAAGTATTATGGGGGGGGGGGCGCCTGGGTGGCTCAGTGGGTTAAAGCCTCTGCCTTCGGCTCAGGTCATGATCCCAGGGTCCTGGGATTGAGCCCCGCATCAGGCTCTCTGCTTGGCAGGGAGCCTGCTTCCTCTCTCTCTGCCTGCCTCTCTGCCTAGTTGTGATTTCTCTCTGTCAAATAAATAAAATATTTTTTTAAAAAGTATTATGGGGGAGGAGCACCTGGGTGGCTCAGTCAGTTAAGAGTCCAACTCCTAAAAAAAAAAAAAAAAAAGAGTCCAACTCCTGATTTCGACTCAGGTCATGATCTCATGGTCTTGGGATTGAGGCCCACCTCGGGCTATGTGCTGGGCATGGAACCTACTTAAGGATTCTCTCTCCCTTCCCCCTTCTCTCTCTCTCTCTCTCTCAAAGAAAAAGGTTTTTTGAGTCCCACATCTGCCTGCAGGCTGGACACTGCCAAGGGGCAGGAGGAGGCAGCTTTGAGGTCTGGTGGAGGAGGGAAGGCAGAGTTGTGCCATTCCATGGGGGTCACCACAGTGACCAAAATCATTTTGGTGCTGCAGGTTGCCTTTGCCACCTGCTTGTCTATTTTGCAACGTCCATTTTCTAGGTGAAGGGAGCTGGGAGCCCTAGAGTGTGGATGGCTGGTGCCCCTGGGGATGGTCTAGCACAGGTGGAGGTCAATTATTGCCTACTTGGGGCTCATTTGTCCCACCTCACTCCCTCTGTGCATTCCTCCCAAAGAACCTGGATTTCAGAGGTTCCCTCCCTATGACCTTAATGTGAACTTGGGCTGGGGCAGGACCCAGACCTTGGCTTAGATGTGGCCTAGTGAGTGGGCAGCAGTAGGAATGAGGCTAAGCTTTTTTGTCTTGCCCAGAAAGGACCAGCAGGCAAAGTAGGGCCCCTGGGCAGCCTGTAGGCTCCTACTCCCCAGGCCGGAACATTATGTGCTACCACATCCTGGGGGTGAACTCTGCAGACGCCGGTGAAAACAGAAGGTGCATTCAGCCCAGGATCCCCCCAGAGAACAGACAGTGCAGCCAGACTGCTTGTGTTCAAACAGTGACTCCATCACTTACTAGTTGCGTGACTCTAGGAAAATTGGTTTAACTCTGCCTCAAGTTCCTTGTCACGGGTTCCTCGTAAATGGGAGATAATAGTTCCTAATTAAGGTTGTTGTAAGGGTTAAAACGTGTTGCTATAAATAAAGTGATGTTTACTATTGTTTTCATTGTGAGTGAAAAGAAGGGCAAACGTCCTGGTTTTATAGAACCTGGCCCGTGCCGCGGTTGATTTCCATAGAGCCAACAGACATTGAGCGTCTGGTGTGCAGGGGGCTTCACTCATGCCTGCAGTCAATCTTCTGGACAACCCAGGAAAGTGTGTATTATCAGCCCCATTTGCAGCTATATCTCTTAGCAAAGCAGGGGAAAGGGATGGGGTTAGGTGGGGAGGAAGGGAGGGATAAAGGGAGGGAAGGAGGGAGTGAAAAGCTCAGTCTCCTGATTTCCCAGCCAGTGCCCCTCTCCACTTCATAGTCTGCAACACAGGGAGGAAAGAACAACTCTGAGCAGCAAAATATCAAAAGTGTTCTATCTTACCCTTGCTGCGGAGTCAAAGTACAGCAGCTTGGAGCAGAGAACCGCAGACAAGGAAGGGCTTTCTACTCGGGCCCAGAGCTATGTTTTGACTCTTGGTTCCAAGGAGTTGTGGCTTTCCTCTGAAATTGGAATTTATTTCCCTCCTATAGAAAAAACCCAAGAAACTAACCTACTCTCCTATTAGCTAACCTAGGTACCCTCCGAAGAAAACCAAGTCCTCATTAATCACCAACTCCGGCCACCTCATTCTTCCCACTCCTCACAGGCAAACACACACGAACACTCAGCCCCTTCCCCAATGAGAACTTTGATTTCTAAGGAGTAAAAAAGAAATCTCTCACCCCACTTCAGACTTGTTGAATAAATGTCTAGTGATTCTCAAAACAGGAAAAATATTACTCCAGGAGGAAGAGGCCAAGAGCAAGGGAGAGTAGTGACTTTGTTACTCCCTCCCTATGTTTTTCTACATTCCTGAGCCCCCGTTGCTACTCTAAGAGGGAAGTATGGATCTGCCTTTGACTAATATATAGGAATGGAACCCAAAGAAGTTCAGAGGTTAGCTCAGACGAAGAGTAGCAGAACCCAAGGCTATGAGGATTGATTCCCAGCCCCTGGTTTTCCCCCTCATAACTAGGACTCTTCCTAGAGAGGGGTATAAAACTGCCTCCTGAGATTACCAGCCAGACAAATTTCAACACACACTTCACCCTCCGCTTGTCACACACTAAGTCAAAACCAAATTAAGACTTCTAAAGGGGTGTCTGGGTGGCTTGGTCCTTAAGCATCTGCCTTTGTCTCAGGTCGTGATCCCACGCTCCCGTGACTGAGTCCCATGTGGGGCTCCCTGCTAAGCAGGGAGCCTGTTTCTCAGTCTCCCTTTACCTGCTACTCCCCCTGCCTGTACTCTCCCTCTCTCTCTGTCAAATAAATGAACAAAATCTATAAATAAATAAATAAATAAATAAATAAATAAATAACTTCTGAGGGACACCTGGATGGCTCAGTCAGTTAAGTGTTTGCCTTTGGCTCAGGTCATGATCCCAGGGTCCTGGGGATCAAGCCCCATGTCTTGTCAGGCTTCCTGTCCAGCGAGGACTCTGCATCTCTCTGTCCCTCTGCCCCCCACCCCACAACTCATGTGCACGTGCTCTCTCTCTCAAATAAATACATAAAATCTTAAAAAAAATACAAAGACTTATTTAGTGTAAGGACTGAAAAATTTGCTTTGGTAAACCAGCTACTTGTCAACCTGGTCTTTGCCATCTTTAAATTCATATGTAAGCTCTCCACATCTTAACATGCCAATCATTTTTAAATACTCTGAAGCAAAGTAGATGTCATAAGCTAAACCTCTCTTTCTTGGGAAAAATAGTTCTAAAACACAAGTTAATATGAACTTGTGAAATTGAATTTGGACTTCAAATAAGTTACAGTTTTATTTAAAAAATAGAGAAGGTCGGGTGCCTGGGGGGCTCAGTGGGTTAAGCCTCTGCCTTCCACACAGGTCATGGCCTCAGGGTCCTGGGATCGACTCCCGCATTGGGCTCTCTGCTCAGCGGAGAGCCTGCTTCCCCCTCTCTCTCTGCCGGCCTCTCTGCCTATGTGTGCTCTCTCTCTGTCAAATAAATAAATAAAATCTTAAAAAAAAAGAAATAGAGAAGGTGAATGGGATTAAGAGGTACAAACTTCCAGTTATAAAATAAGTCATGGAGATGAAAAGTACAGCATAGGGAATATAGCTAATAACGTCATAATAATGTTGTACAATGACAGATGGTGACTACACTTATCTTAGTGAGCACTGTATAATGTATAGAATTGTCAAATCATTATATTGTACACCTGAAACTAATGTAACATTTTATGTTAATTACACTTCAATTTAAAAAAAGAAATTGAGAAAGTCCTGTTTAATGTGACCATGGTTTCCTGGGAACATGTTTTTTAAGTTCTGAAGTAGTCTTTCAAAAACTGAGGCTTTTTTTGCCATATGAATTTTTGTTGCCATGTATACATAACATCCAACAGCCCAGGTACAGTCAGTTCATTCTTTTCTAGGCTTCACGTGACCTCTTCAAAGATCTTCAAACAGTTTCAGAGAAACAGCAGATAAATTTCTGTTTCCCTGTGCTCGGTTTCTCCATTCATATTCTCAATGTATTTCCAAGTTACAAAAGGATATTCTTCTTGTCCTGCATTTTGAAATTATGATTTTATAACAGGGTGACCTTTCGACATGTTTTCCATGACCAGCAACAATGATTGGCATCTTGTAAGCACATATCTAAGAAGGTGATCTACCTCTATTTCTATAAAGTAAAAACCTCCTTACATACTACTGCAAGCTTTGAAGAAATTGAAAATGACCCAAAACGTTCATTATGAAAGCTTTAATTTTACATACAAGCAAAACACACTGCTCTTAATCAGTGTTGTGTATAAGGTGTGCGGGACGTTTAACAGGTAAGAGCTTTCCACTTTCTTTAGTACGAAGTTTAGAGACTGAATGGAATTTCAAAATTTACATTTGTACTGTTTGCTGAATACGCATGTAGATGAGCAATGTCTGGGTTGCATTGTTTCATGTTTTCTGTAATTTCATTAACATCTTCATAGAAATCAAGAAGACAGTATGAGACTCCACTTTGTAAAAATCAAAGTACCTAACAGGTGGGGGGAACGATTTTTTTCTTGCTGCAATCAGACACGTAGAAAGCATGATCTTTGCTAACATCCAACAGAATCAGCTCTATGCTGTAAGGACCAACATATGTTATCAAAATTTCCCCCTTTCATTCATCTACAGGACATTTTAATTGCAACCACTGAATTAGGAAATGTAACTTTTGTCAGTTTCATGAAGCAATCGAGGGAATAACACGATAATGCATGTTCACTTGGGTGGTATGCCCAAGCGAATTCAGCAACCGCTGTTGACAAGTGAGCATCAACACCTTTGGGGGAAGACTTTTATTGATTTAGAAGTACTTGCCAGTCTCATCCTGGGCTTATGAGATTCAGTCTCCATATGTGCCTTCACATATCCTGTTCTACCATGCCTGATCACAAATTATTTTCTCTGCGTTGTTCAGTAGGTTCTGTTTGGGTTATTTACCTCCCTAATCTAGTAGCATGAGGTCTTCACCTGTCATTAAAATAACCCAGTAGTTTAACCTTGTCTTCAATGACTCTGGCATTGGTATTGTAATGGTTCTCATTTTCCTTATCTGCATTCTTACAAAACATGGTGTTATAGGCTGAATTGTGTCCCTCCAAAACTCATTTGTTGAAGCCTTAACCCCCAGGACTTCAGAATATGGCTATATTTGGAGGTAGGGCCTTTAAAGAGGTGGTTAAGTTAAAATGAGGCTGTTAGGATGGGTTCTAATCTGATATGACTGTGTCCTTATAACAAGAGGAAATTTGGACACACAGAGAGGTACCAGGAGTGTGTGCACACATAGAAAACACCATGTGAGGACACAGCAAGAAGGCTGCCATTTACAAGCCAAGGAGAAAGGCCTCAGAAGAAAGCAAACCTATTTATAGCTTCTAGTCTCCAGGAACATGAGAAAACAAATTTCTGTTGTTTCAGACACTCAGTCTGTATGTACCATTTTGTCATGGGATCCCAAGCAGATTGAGACGCATCATGACAATATTCATGACATTAAAGGTAAAACCAACACCATTTTGATACAAATCACAACAGGAGATATGCAGGGAATGTCGAAGACTGTTAGCGTTCACAATTACAACACACTGAAGTTACATACTGAAGTGGCATCATTCAGAGTGATGCAATGAATGACCCATTACTGTGAATCAAAAATCACATTTGTCCATATTAGCAGTTGGGGGAAAAAACTAGCCACAACAACTACAGAAGAAGACAGATAATCTGTAGCATATCCATTTGACACTAAAAACTGAGTTGTTTTCATCTCCTATTTTAGGTCACCATATGGGGCTTATATTCTCCCTCTCCAATCTTCTGTACCATTCACTAAAAACTGAGACTTTTCCCACCCAAAGGAGGGGTTTCCTAGGATTCAAGACTTTCAGCGCTAAAACTGGAACAGTCCAAGGCAAACCAAGCAGTTGGCCATCCTAAGTGGTGTTCCTGGAACGCTGCTGGCAATGTTCTATTCCCTGCCTGAGTGGTGAACCCATGATGTTTACTTCATAATGACTTTTACCTGTACACATGTGTTTTATACATTTTATATTTATCTATTAATTTTTACAAAACATGCACTTTAGGAAAAATTATGTCCCTCACTTCCCACCCTATATATAATTCAAAGTAAAATGTTACTAAGCCATTAAGAAAATGGAATAAAATGTAACCAATTTCTGATTTTTCTACATTTTATATATAATGTGAAATTGATTTTTTGTGATGCCTCTGCTTTGCTGATGCCCTAGGCACCTGTTTATGCAGATAACCCACTATTGCCCTAGGTGAATGACATCACATCACTGGATACAATACTGACAGGCCTTCTGGATCAGACTCCTGTCTTTTGACTTTTAGTCCTCTTTCAGGTAGAGTTAATGGTTCCTTTCCACTGCACTCTGCGAATCTCAGTGCTGATCACCATGAATTGGAATTAGGTGTTTTTTGTGTGTCTCCCAATATTGGACTGAACTCCTTGTGAGAAGAATGGTGTGTTTTTCATTTCGGCATCATCAGTATTTTGTGGTTGACATTTGGTAAATGTTTGTTGAATGAATGATGGGCTTTTATTGGGGCTATCAAAGTCATCCTTCCCTCACGGCCTTGTTCTTACAACTGCCTTCTAAGACTAGCTCTGTTGGCTAACCCGGAGTCTGGCTCTGTCCCAGCCCCATCAGCCTACAACTTTTAGCAGGTATAAAATTCAGTTATCTAAGATACATCCATTTACTTCTCACTGTGCATCCTACCCTGGAGTACAAAGAAGCAAAATCCAAATTGAAAGCATTATCCAATGCTGAGTTTCTGGCAGGGAAGATTCATCTATGTGAGTCATTTACTAAACCTTCTACACTCATGTTCCTGTAAATAACTGCTTAGCATCATCTTTTCTAGCCAAGCAGAGCTGACATTTGTTGGGTCTCATCAATGCTTGAGAACATTCAGATTCCACAGACATCCTCCTGGGTCCCCCATCCTCTATAATTCTTTTTCCTGGTAACTGTGATGGATGCTCCTCGACCAAGGAGTCCGTAATACCATTGAGGGTGGAGGTTGAAAGGAAAGTACAAGCAAAGGGAGGGGATATTGGAACTATACAGAAGTTATACCTAAAATACCAGACTGGTTAGGACTTCCCCAGACAGGATATAAAAAATCCTAGTTTCAGGTGGTGGGGGTAGAGACAACTGCAAATGTCTAGAAACAAGCACAATTTTTTTTTTTAGATTTTTGGTTTATTTCTGCTACATAGTCTGGCTCTCACAATCCTTGGTCCTATATGATTAGAGTTTCTTTTCAAAGATCAGAATCTTCTCCAGATAATTTCAGCAGAAAGAGATTTATTTATAAGTGATGGCTTATAGAATCATCGGTGGTATGAAGAGAAAAGATCTAGGTAGAGCTTCCAGGAATGTTCCCAAATTCACACCACAGCACTGGGCCATCTATGTGGCTGCTGCTCCCACTCTAATCAAGAAGCTGCCTGTCAAACTGGGGAGCTACTACCGTAGCAAACTGGTTCCCAGACTGCACCACATTTGCGATGATCTGCACTAGTAAATGTTTGATTCTGAGTCCTGCCTCTCTCCCCACTAAACTCACATCCAAATTCAAGTCTTGAGCTAGTTCTGATTAGCAGATCTTATGTTATATCCAGAACCCAACTGCTAGTAAGTGTGGGAAATAAAGGTTTGTACTTTCAAACCTCCAAAATACGGGAAAGGACACAATGAGGGTCTTGGAATGGATGCTGAGTGAATCAATCAACAAGATCTGTCACAGACCCTAATAACTGAAATTGGTCAAGGATTATTGTATCAGTCAAGATCCCTCCAATTGCAAGTAACAGAAAAACTGAAACTGGTTTAAACAAAGTAGGAAAATGTATGACTCATAGGAACAGAGGTAGAGCTGGCTTAAGATAAGTCTAAGTAAGTCAATGCTTCCTAACATTGACTCCATTTCTGGAAGGTTGTTCCCTAACAGTCCTAAGAAAGTTACTAGCAGCTCCCAAAGCTATGTTTCCTTCTTCATGGCTGGAAGAGAGAGTTAATGTCCCACCCACATCCCCAGCAGAAGTTCAGTTTTGGACTAGTTTATGTCCTAACCCTACATCTGAATCAATCACTGTGGCCAAGTGACTGTTAGGTGTTAATTGACTTAGGCCAGGGCTAAGATCATATTTGTGAACCTACCACTATGGCCAAAGGGAATGTTTGAAGAAACAGTGAAGAATCAGTTCTTTATTTTAAAGGTTTTTTTCCACAAGTAATGCATAAATACATTCTCATAAAATTTAGTAGTTGCTGCCAAGTTGCACTTCAGGGTGGCTCCAATTTACATATCCAGCAACGATATATGATATCCACTTCTCTTTACCACCAGTACTTGATATAAGCAATCTTTTGAAAACCTAATGGGGAATCTCATTGGTTTTTTTTGTTTTGTTTTGTTTTTTGTTTTTTTTTTAAAGATTTTATTTATTTGACAGAGATCACAAATAGGCAGAGAGGCAGGCAGAGAGAGAGGAGGAAGCAGGCTCCCTGCGGAGCAGAGAGCCCGATGTGGGGCTCGATCCCACGACCCTGGGATCATGACCTGAGCTGAAGGCCCACTGAGCCACACAGGCGCCCTGGGAATCTCATTGTTTTTATTTTGACTTTCATTAATCACTATTAAAATTAAACGTGTTTTCATATTCCTTTGGTCATTTTTATTTCCTACTTGGTGAATTTCTAATTCATATTCTTTGTTCACTTTTTCATTAGGATATTGGTATTCTTGTATTGATTTGTAGAAGTAATTTTTAGCACAATAAAACATTTAATATAAATGGTAAAACATTTTCAAACTTTTATAAATCCTAAAACTCAAAACAGTTTCTTTAAACCAACTACATATATGGAATTCCATTCTAAGTTAGTATGGGTATGTGTATACACATACAAGTATTTCATATCACTCACATGTTTTTTTTTCCCAAAAGACTTGCTTACAACTAGGTCCAAAGATCATGTGTTAAACTTCATGTGGGTCATTTGCATTAATTTTTAATAGAAATCTAAATAAAGCAAAAATAAAATCATGAGTTACCACAATTGGTATGACTTATGCCATCATCCAAAATGTACTTTATACTTTGTGTTAATTTACAACAGTCTCAAAAACTTAAGCATTAATTCCTTGTACATCTCAATGGAGCCTGACTTTCTATCTGCTGGCCCTCAAGCTTTTTGTCCCCCTATAGCCCACAGTAGAAAAGAAAAACAAAACAAAACATACTGCTGGTTTTACCTTATATTCCAGAAGAATGTATTTTTTTTATTTTATTTATTTGTTCATGAGACACAGAAAGAGAGGCAGAGGCAGAGGGAGAAGCAGGCTCCCTGCTGAGCAGGGATCTTGATGCGGAACTCGATTCCAGAACCCTAGGATCATGACCGGAGCCAAAGGCAAACGCTTAACCATCTGAACCATGCAGGTGCCCAAGAATTTATTTTATTTTTTTTAATTGAAATCTTACACTAAGAAATTTGATGAAAAGATGAGTTTCTCAGTCTCTACTAAATTTAATCCATAAAATATGCATAATTCTGATCCAGGCATTCATTCCTAAAGGATTCATAAACCAAACTTTTGTAGCACTGTTTCAGATAGAGAGCTAATGGAAAAAGTGACTGCACTGGAAGCAAAACTGAGATGATCAGTTATTAGCTTTGAAGTTGTATATTGGGGCTTCCACACTCAAATACCTAACTGGGGCCTCACACTCTACCTAACCTAAGTGAATGATGCCAATTAGGTAGAGCTAGCTTGTGCTGAACTACAGAGCTCAGACCCTGTCTAATCAAGGCAAGAACTTTTCATCTCCAAGGTAGTTCTTACTAGGTGGCAATATGGGCCCAATGATGTCATGTCTTTCAACTTTTCAAGAGAAGGAAGAAATGTGACTTATATGTGAAATCTTCTTTTTTTATTTTATTTTAAAGATTTTATTTATTTATTTATTTGACAGACAGAGATCACAAGTGGGCAGAGAGGCAGGCAGAGAGAGAGAGAGAGGAGGAAGCAGGCTCCCTGCTGAGCAGAGAGCCCGATATGGGGCTCGATCCCAGGGCCCTGGGACCATGACCTGAGTGGAAGGCAGAGGCTTTAACCCACTGAGCCACACAGTCGCCCCTATATGTGAAATCTTCTAATTTTTAAACCTCAGCAGCTAATTTTAGAAAATGTTTTAAAATACTTTCTGAGCCAAACAAGAAAAAAGTCTATAGGCCTTTGTAGCACATGAACAGCCAGCCAGGTTCTGAACTTTGCTGTATAGTGCAATGGTCAAGTGTGTGGACTAAGCATAAGAAAGACCTAAGTTCAAGGCTGTATTTTCTATTCATTTATAACAAATTACCACAAATGTAGCAGGTCAAGACAACACCTATATATTGTCTCATGATTTCTTAGGGTCGAGACTCTGGGTATGGGTTAACAAGGTCTCTGCTCAGGGTCTCACCAGGCTATAATCAACGCATTGGTTGGGGCTACAATCTCATCTAAGGCTCAAGGTCTTCTTTCAAGCACACTGGTCACTGGCAGAATGTATTTCTTTGCCATTGTAGAGCTAATATTCCTGTTTTCTTCCTAGTTGTCTGCCAGGGACTTTTCTCAGTTCTTAGGAGCCATCTTTAATAGGCCCTCTTGCCATGTGGCCCCCTCCACAGGCCCTCTCACAAGATAGCAGCTTACTTCCTCACCACCAACATTGGATTATCTCTTTTAAGGGCTCATCTAATAAGACAAGGCTGAGCCAGGACAATCTCCATTTCTATTAATCCAAAGTCAACTATATAGGGACCTTAATTACAGTGGCAAAATTCCTTAATCTTTGCCATATAGACTAACCTAATTACAGGAGTGATATCCCATCATGTTTACATGTTCTGCTCATACTAGAGGAAAGAGGACTATATAAGGGGTGTACATCAGAAGTAGGAATATTCGGGGCTATCTTCTTTCTTTTTCAGATTACATAATCTCTATCAGTCTATCTTCAAATTCAGTGATTCTTTCTTCTGCCAACTCACATCTACACTTTAGGCCCTCTAGTGAACTTTCATTTCAAATATTGTAGTTTTCAACTCCAGAATTTCCATTGGTTCATACATACATACATACAGACAAGTATATAATTTCTACCTTTTCACTGATATTCTCTATTTGATGAGACATTGTCATCATATTTTCTTTAATTCTTTAAATATGGTTTCTACTGGTTCCTTGAAGATATTTAAAATAACTGCTTTGAAGAACAAACAAAATCCAAAATAAGCAGAAGAAAGGAAATAATAAAGATTGGAGCAGAAATAAATGATAGAAACTATAAAAACAATAGAATAAAGCAATGAAAACAGAAGCTGATTCTTTGAAAAGATCGACAAAATTGATAACTCTCTACCCAGACTCATTAAAAAAGAGAGCAGATTCAAATAAACAAAATCAGAAATGAAAGAGGAGAAATAATGACCAATATCACAGAACTACAAACACTTGTAAGAGAATATTATAAAAAATTATATGCCAACAAATTGACCAAACTAGAAGAAATGGATAAATTCCTAAAAACATGCAACTTAACAAAACTGAAGCACGAAGAAATAGAAAATTTGAGTAGACAGATTAACAGCAATGAAATTGAATCAGTAATCAAAAAACTCCCAAGCAGCAACAGTCCATGACTAGAAGGCTTCACAAGTGAGCTCTACCAAACATTAAAAGA
Source organism: Meles meles (assembly GCF_922984935.1). NCBI lineage: Eukaryota > Metazoa > Chordata > Mammalia > Carnivora > Mustelidae > Meles > Meles meles. The sequence goes on along the minus strand of NC_060087.1, from coordinate 43,948,991 downwards.
AGATGCAATACCTATTCTTCTTAAACTTTTTCAAAAAATGGAAGAGGAAGGAAAACTTCCTAACTCATTTTGTGAAGCCAACATTATCCTAATACTAAAACCAGATAAAGACACCACAAAAAAAGAGAACTAAAGGCAAATATTTCTGATTAACATAGATGCAAAAATCCTCAACAAAATATTAGTAAACAGAATCTGACAATATCTTTTAAAAAATCATTCACAGCAGCTCTTTCTGCCCATGAATCTGGTCCCCATTTTAATAAATACATAATAAAGGTGGTTTTAATAAAACCACCTTTTTTACACTGTAAAAAAATAAAAATTTAAAAATAATTCACCACAATAAAGTGGGATTTATTCCTGGGGTACAAAGGTTGTTCAATATTTGCAAATCAATCAAAGTGAAACATCACATCAATAAGAGAATGGATAAACACCACATGATCATTTCAATATGTAGAAAAAGCATTTGATGAAGTACAGCATCATTCATGATAGAAACACTCAACAAGGTAGGTTTACAGGGAACATACATCAACATAATAAAGACCTTATATGAAAAACCCACAGCTAACAACATACTCAATGGGGAAATACTGAAATCCTTTCCCCAAAAGTCAGGAACAAGATAAGGATGTCCACTCTCACCACTGTTATTCAACCCAAAACTGGAAGTACTAGCCACAGCAATCAGACAAGAAAAAGAAATAAAAGGCATCCAAATTAGTAAGGAAGAAAGAAAACTGTCATTGTTAGCAGATGACATGATACTATATAGAGAAAACCAAAAGCCACCAGAAAAAAAGACTAGAACTGATAAATGAATTCAGTAAGTTTGCATGATACAAATTCAATATATAGAAATCCATTGCATTTCTTTAGACTAATAATAAAGCAGTTGAAAGTAAAATTAAGAAAGCAATGCTATTTATAACGGCATCAAAAATACTAAAATACCTAGAAATAAACCTAACCATGCAGGCGAAAGACCTATATTCTGAAAACTATAAAACACTGATGAAAGAAATTAAAGATGACACATGAAATGGAAAGACATTCCATGTTCATGGATTAGAAGAACAAATGTTTAAATGTTAATACTACCCAAAGCAATCTACAGATTTAGTGCAATCCCTATCAAAATACCACCAGCATTTTTCACAGAGCTAGAACAAATAATCCTAAAATATGTATGGAACCACAAAAGACCCTAAACAGTCCAAACAACCTTAAAAAAAGAGAAGCAAAGCTTCAGGCACCACAATTCTGGACTTCAAGTTATATTGTGAACTATAGTGATCAAAACAATGTGGTACTGGGACAAAAATAGACCTAGATCAATAGAACGGAATGCAAAACTCAAAAATGAACCCACAACTATATGGTCAATGACTCTTTGACAAAATGGGAAAGAATATTCCATGGGAAAAAGACAGTCTTTTCAATAATTGGTGTTGGGAAAACTGGAAAGCAACATGCAAAAGGATGAAACTGGACCACTCTCTTAGACTATACACAAAAATAAATTCAAAATGGATTAAGGACCCAAATGTGAAATAAGAAATCATAAAAATCCTAGAAAAGAACACAAACAGTAATCTATTTGACATAGGCCTTACTTCTTACTAGATATGTCTCTTGAGGCAAGGGAAACAAAAGCAAAAATAAACTACTGAGACTATGTTAAAATAAAAGGTTTCAACACAACAGAGAGAAAACAAACAACAAAACTAATAGACAATCTGCTGAATGAGAGAAGATATTTCCAAATGATATATCTGATAAAGGGTTAGTATCCAAAATACATAAAGAACTGATCCAACTCAACACACAAACACACACACACACACACACACACACTCACACACACATTCCCATTTAAAAATGGGCAGAGGACATGAACAGACTTCTCAAAAGAAGACATCCAGATGGCCGGCAGACACATGAAAAGATGCTCAACATCACTCATTGTCAGGAAAGTGCAAATCAAAATTACAATGTGATATCACCTCGCACTTGTCAGAATGGCCAAATCAAAAACTCAAGAAAGAACAAATGTTAGCAAGGATGTGGAGAAAAAGGAATCCTCATGCACTCTTGGTGGGAATAGAAGCTGGCGCAGGCAGTGTGGAAAACAGTATGGAGGTTCCTCAGAAAGTTAAAAATGGAACTACCCTACTATCCGGCAATCACGCCACTGGGCATTTACCCAAAGAATACAAAAACACTAATTCAAAGGGATATATGCACCCCTATGTTTATAGCAGCATTATTTACAATAGCCAAATTATGGAAGCAGCCTAAGTGTCCATTGATAGATGAATGGATAAAGGAGATGCAGTATGTACATACAATGGAATATTATTCAGCCATTAAAAAAAGAAAGAAATCTTGCCACTTGCAACAATGTGGATGGAGCTGGAGAGTGTAATGCTAAGCAAAATAAACCAGGCGCAGAAAGTCAAATACCATAGGATTTCATTCATACGGGGAATTTAAGAAACAAGATAAATGAACACAGGAATAGAAATCAGATAAACCAAAAAACCAGATTCATAACTATAGATAACAAACAGATGGCTACCAGAGGAGAGGTAGGTGGGGGGAATAGGCGAAATAGGTGAAGGGGATTAAGAGTCCACTTATCTTGATGAGCACTGACTAATGGCTGGAATTGCTGAATCACTATATTATATACCTGAAACTAATACACCACTCTATGTTAACTACACTGGAATTAAAATAAAATATAAATAAATAGGTGATAGGTAGATTAATAGGGAAAACTGAATATTTATTTGCTAAAACCTAAAAATTTTAGATAATATGTTGCATCAAATCTGAATTCTGATTCCTAACCCCAGCAGCCGTTGTCATTGTTACTTGCTCATTTATTTAATGACCTGTTTGGATGCATTTTGTAGAGTCTGTCTTTCCTGCAGTGTGTAGCTGCTGATATCTGCTGAGTTTTTTTTTTTTTTTATTTGACAGAGATCACAAGTAGGCAGAGAGGCAAGCAGAGAGAGAGAGGAAGGGAAGCAGGCTCCCTGCTGAGCAGAGAGCCCGACGTGGGGCTCGATCCCAGGACCCTGGGATCATGACCTGAGCCGAAGGCAGAGGCTTTAACCCACTGAGCCACCCAGGCGCCCCAGTTGTTTTTTTTAAATTCTTGTTTTTCTTTTTAAGCCTGGCTTCATAGAGGCTACTACTGAGTAAGCATAGCTCAAAGGCCAGCCTATAATTGATCAGAAGTTGTGCTTAAACATTTTTAGCTATTGGGGCGCCTGGGTGGCTCAGTGGGTTAAAGCCTCTGCCTTCGGCTCAGGTCATGATCCCAGGGTCCTGGGATCGAGCCCCGGCGTCGGGCTCTCTGCTCTGCAGGGAGCCTGCTCCCCCCTCTCTCTCTCTGCCTGCCCCTCTGCCTACTTGTGATCTGTCTTTCAAATAAATAAATAAAATCTTTAAAAAAAACATTTTTAGCTATTAAGACTTCCACCCTTTGCCAATCAATCTGGTGGGGTTTGAGGAACACATTTGACATTCAGGCAGTTTGCAAGTTTGCCCAAGCTTTTATTTCCTTTTCTGTGCAGGACGTCATACTCATCCCGGGAGAAATAGGGCCCCGCCTGCTGTCTTCAGAGCATGTGTGCAGGTCTGTGCAAGTACACAGTCTTACAGACTCCAGGAATCTGTGAAAGCCCACTCTGCCTGTCTTGTTCTTCAGATCCCTCTGTTAGATTTCTGACTGGTTTGCCAGTCTGTTGCTTTCTCCAGCCTATACAGAGATTTCAGATTACGTGTGGTATTTGCCAAATTCCCTTTGTTCTGACCAAAGTTCCACATTTTTCTTAAATTAATCCTTCTCAATTTGTTGTATGCCTTTGGTCGCCTTTCTAGAGGCCCTAAGGAGTTGTCTTTGAGAAGTAAAGCATTGTTTTTTGTAGGGAGAGTTATCCAAGCTCCCTGTTCAACCATTCTGAAAGTCTCTACAATTGTTTATTCATTACTGTACAAGATTCTTTATCCATAAAAATAGTGCAATTTTCAAATAGCTCCAAAATAAAGAGGAATTTCTGTCTTAAAATATAAGGCAAAGATTGTTTCTTCATTGCCCCAAAGCACAAAACAAAACAAAATCTGTCAAAATCATTTTTAATATTCAACTCATAAAATAACAAATATTAGGTAATCTGAAGTCCTTGGCCATTATGAGGCACTTCTGTTTTCATATCTTTGTCTTAAAGTTGTCTTATGTTTTTGATGCAGTCAAATTTATTTACCTATCCCTGTCTTATGCTTATCCTACCTTAAGGCTTAAAATACCCTCCTATATATCCTTTTATAAGTTTATATTTTATGTTCAGGCCATCTATCAATCTGAAATTTACATTTATAAAAGTTATGAGGTAAAGTTCTAATTTTTTTTCTGAAATGGAAAACCAGTTTTCTTAATATCATTCATGGAGTACTTCATCATTTCTGCCCTGTCAAAAACTAGATTCCCATATATCCTTGTATTTTTTTTGGACTCTTTATTCTGATCTATTGATCTACTTGTCAATTTTTGCTTTATTGTCACATCTTTTTAAAGATTTTATTTATTTATTTGACACACAGAGAGAGAAATCACAAGTAGACAGAGAGGCAGGCAGAGGGAGAGGGGGAAGCAGGCTCTTTGCTAAGCAGAGAGCCCGATGCGGGACTCGATCCCAGGACCCTTGGATCATGACCTGAGCTGAAGGCAGAGGCTTAACCCACTGAGCCACCCAGGCGCCCCCACATCTTTTTAATTACTATACCTCTCTGGTATATTTTGATTGTCTGGTAGGGCAAGTCTCCTGCCATTGTTCTTTTGCAAAATTGTCTCAGGTATTCTCGTACATTTTTCCCTTCCAAGGGATTTTAAATTATTTTTTTCTAAATTAATATTCATCCCAAGGGATTTTTAGAATCAATGTGTTGAACTCTTTTAAAAATATATCATTAGGATTTTGACTGGGATTAAATTTATAAGCTTTTTAAGGTAGTTGGCATCTTTACAATATTGATTTTACCATACTGAAATACATTATTTTTATCACTTCATTCAGATATTCTTTTATGTCCATCAGTAAAGTTTTATATTTTTCTTCATCTAGACTTTATACATTTATTGCTAGTTTTCTCCCTTTAGGCAATTGGTAGTTCTAAGAGTTATTGTAACTGGCATCTTTTCTTCATTACATTTTCTAGCAGATTATATTGCTGGCCTATGAAAACACTATTGCTTTTTTGTATGTCGCTCTTGAATTTTGCCACTTTGCTTAATTATTTTTTATTGGTTCTAATGGTTTCTTAGTTGATTATCTTGGATTTTTTAATGTAAACAATCATATTGTTTACAAATAACGATAGTTTTGTATTTCCCTAGTATTGTCATTTTACCACTTCAAATGAAATAGAGGTCCATTTTGGTCCAATTATGCTCCCATTTTATAATTAATTTATCCTAAATATTTCCTTTACATACATTGTGAACCATATCAGACAATAAAATTTTGTTTTCAATAATATATCAATTTCTTAAAACTTAAAAGTATTTCTAAACATAATTTTTAAGACTCAGAAGAAGATGTATAATCTATTATACTTACCTGTTCTGTTGGTATTTCTTTATTCTTGATGTTCCACGTTTTCTTTCATTGTCACTTCCTTTCTATATGAAGAACTTCTTTTGGTCATTTTTTTTAAGATTTTTATTTATTTATTTGACAGACAGAGATCACACGTAGGCAGAGAGGCAGGCAGAGAGGGAGGGGGAAGCAGGACCCTGCTGAGCAGAGAGCCCGACGTGGGGCTTGATCCCAGGACCCTGAGACCATGACCTGAGCCAGAGGCAGAGGCTTGACCCACTGAGCCTCCAGAAGCCCCTATTGTCATATATTTTTAAATAAATAATTGCATTGCTTTTTCTTACACAAGTAATAAATAACATTCATTGTAAAAAGAAGAACCAAACAATATAGAAATATAGAGAGTAAAAAAGGAAACACAATCAGTCTCAGTTGGTCATTCCCCAACCTCAATCCCATCAGTCCCACATTCTTCCCCAGAGCTGCAGAGACACTGCTGTGTGCTCAAGAGTTTCACTCTGCTACTTGCAAAGACATCAGGCACTCATTCTGATGTCTCTTCTTTGGGATTGGAATATTTGTCATAGGGGCATAGCTGAGGTTCAGCTTTACCATATCCAGAAAGAAGCACCTCAATAGTAATAAAGACTGAGCACCGCAACAATAATAAAGACAGCAGAGAAAATGTCCAAACAATCTATGTGAACAAAATGGCTTAAAAGTCTTTCAAAAGCTTTAAAGGCATCATTTCCCTACAACAAACATGCAAGCTATAAATAATGAATTTATTAAATCAAAATGCAGAAAGATTCTAACTAAATAATATAATTATTATATTTTATATATTTATATATTTACATTTTTGTATTATTAAATATATATTTTATATATATATTTACACATTTTTTAAAGATTTTATTTATTTATTTGACAGAGATCACAAGTAAGCCGAGAAGCAGGCAGAGAGAGAGGAAAGGAAGCAGGCTCCCTGCCAAGCAGAGAGCCCGATATGGGACTCGATCCCAGAACCCTGGGATCATGACCCGAGCCGAAGGCAGAAGTTTTAATTCACTGAGCCACCCAGGTGCCCTACACATTATTATTAACTAAATTAATAGTAATTTATTTCTTATATCTTTGAAAGTAGTGGGATGGTATTTAAATAGAAATGGCAGGGTGAATCAGTAAGAAAAGACAGAGGTAGAGTCTACATGTCCAGAGACAGACAGACTGGGATAAATTAGTTTCCTCACATCAAATAGGAATAATTGTAAAATATGTAGCTTATAGAGATACCGTAATGAATAATAATCTACATAAACTGCTTAGCACAGAGTTAGACATCAAGTAAGTCGTCAATAAATGGTAGTTATTCTTAGCTATTCCTAAAGTCTTTCCTGGAAGAGGGAAGGTACTGTGAGTGGGAAGTACAGAATGAATCAAAGCTTGGGTTCTGGAATGGGGATGATGTGTCCAGAAGCACAATGATGAGCGCTGAGTAAAAGTGGACGATCTGTGCAGTAGATGGGGAAGGAATGACTGAGGGAAGATATTGAAATGGTGAGGAAAATGGAAATATTTTAGGCAAAAATCATGTGAAGAGTGAGTAGAACAGTTTGGGATGGGGAAACCAGGGAGTTGGTGGGACCAGTAGGAAGCCGTGGCAGCCCCGAAGAGAGGTAATGGATATACTAACACTGGAGGAACCAGATGGCAGAAATGTTGTGAATTGATATGGATGGACAAAGAAAATGCAGTATATGCATACAATAGGATACTATTCAGTCTTTAAAAAAAAAGAAGAAAACTTTAAAATATGCAACTACATGGATGAACCTTGAGGACATTATGCTAAGAAACCAGTCACAGGGACAACGGGGTGGCTCAGTGGGTTAAGCCGCTGCCTTCGGCTCAGGTCATGATCCCAGCTTGCTCGGCAGGGAGCCTGCTTCTCTCTCTGCCTCTGCTGCCACTCTGCCTGCCTGTGCTCGCTCGTGCTCTCTCTCTCTCTCTCTCTCTCTCTGTCTCTCTGGCAAATAAATAAATAAATAAGAAACCAGTCATAGAAAGGCAAATACATCATTCAACTTAAAGGAGATATTTAAATTGCCGAATTCATAGAATCAAAGAGGGAAATGGTGGTTTGCAGGGGCTGGGAGAGGGAGGAAGTGAAGAGTTACTAATCAATGGGCATAAATCTTCAGTTAAGTAAGATGAATAAGCTCTAGAGATCTGTTACCCAACATTTTACTTACAGTCAACAATGCTTAAAAATTTCTTAAGAGGGTAGGTACATTAAGTGATCTTAATAAATTAAAAGAATTTGGAGCACCTGGGTGGCTCAGTGGATTAAGCCGCTGCCTTCGGCTCAGGTCATGATCTCAGCGCTCTGGGATCGAGCCCTGCATCGGGCTCTCTGCTCTGCAGGGAGCCTGCTTCCTCCTCTCTCTCTGCCTACTTGTGATCTCTCTCTCTGTCAAATTAATTAATTAATTAATTAATTAAAAGAATTTAAAAAAATTTAAGACTACCCAAGCCATGATGCCTGACTATTTAAGGTATGGGGAAAGAAGGGAGAAGGGAAAACTACTTTGTTAAATCGATAGTGTTAGTTGGAGGGGCTGGTTTTTTTTTAAAGATTTTATTTATTTCTTTGACAGTCAGAGAGATCACAAGTAGGCAGAGAGGCAGGCAGAGAGAGGAGGAAGCAGGCTCCCTGCCGAGCAGAGAGCCCGATGTGGGGCTTGATCCCAGGACCCTGGGATCATGACCCAAGCCAAAGGCAGAGGCTTTAACGCACTGAGCCACCCAGGCACCCTGGAGGGGCTGGTTTTACTCTAGGTGGAGACCTGAGACTGAGAGCATACTGCGTATGTGTGAGGTGACTGCTGAAGACTCCAGTTAGTAAGCTTTCACTGGAGGGAAAACCAACAAGGCCAAGGTCTTTGGGTCTCTTCTCCAGTATTTCTGACATCTAAATAGTTTGGATTCAGAATGCCCAGTGCAACCATTACATGTTACCAAAGATGCTAATTTAGGAACACTCACTATTCTCCTCTGATTTTGTTTTTCACCTACAGATTTCAGGATTGTTCCAAACCCTCAGTCCCATGCCTGTGGGACCAGAAGTTTTGCTACTTCAAGAAGGCTGCTTCGGAGGTCTGATTCCAACATGGCTCCCATTCCAATTGCAGCGTCTCTGGGTTCTGATGGGTTATAATTCAGAGATGTAGACCCTTGCTATTTAGAGTGTGGCCTAAGGACAGGCAGCACTGGCATTACCTAGAGCCCATTAGAACTGCAGAATCTCAGGCTCTACCCCACACCTACTCAGGCAAGAATCTGCACTTTAACAAGGTCCCTATATTAAAGTCTGAGAAGCACTGAACTACAGCATGGTTTGGGGAGTCAGATACTCTTTGGAATATTCCCAATAGGGGAGAAAAATGACCTTAAGTGTAAATGTAAAATAATGATATGATGAGTCTCAATTTCAGAAATTTGAAAGAATAGCAAATAATTAGAATTGAGGAAACATGGTAGTTATATATTCAGTAAATACATCTATTACTTTTGTAACCCAAGTAGATGATGATGACAATAGTTAACATAAACTTTCATGGAGCACTTTGTTTCAGGATTGAAGCAAAGTGCTTTCCAGATAGGATCTCATTTAACCTCCAAAAAAATGTATAGTCTTGCAACAAATCTATGAGACAGGTATTGTCATCATGCCCATTTAACAGATAAGGAAGCTGAGCTACAGAATGTTTAAATGACTTGCCCAGGTACACATAGTTAGTAAGTATTGGAGCGACTTTTCAACCCAGTGTCTGACTCCAGAAACCACAGGCTTAAATTCCGTATGTCAGTTGACAAATTTCCCCTATCCCAGAGCTGGGAAGTTCAATGTTCTCTCCAAGGTGTCTGTAGTCTCAATGTCACTTGCTCACTTTTGCTTGAAGAATCTGCTGTTGCTGAATTACTCTGTATCCCTCTTACATTTTACCTCTTTTGGCTGAACTTTTCTACTTTCTCTGAAGGAACAACTACATGGGATCAGTCTCTTAATTTCCACCAAAATTATTCACAAAAGACACTCGTGTGTGTAGCAGACTTTACTGAAAAGCTTGAAGCAATGGACGGAATTGATACTACAGCAATACAAAAACAAAAACAAAACTTGACTGAATATTTGATGCCCTTGTCCTTAAAATCCTTTGTCCATCTTCCTAGTAGAAAATTTCCACTGTCTTCTTATGATCTTGCCCAATGTCCCAGGATCTCAATTTCCACATTGCAGGAGGCTTACCAAGCTTTTTTCCTTAAAAATTGCATTCTTTCCCATCCCTAAGAGAATTGTAGTGCCAGCTATTAAAATACCAGATACTCACATCACTATATACGGATCCAGGTTTTTGATGTTGGTTTTGTTTTCCATGAAGTGGGATTATATTGTACTTAATCTTCTGCAACTTGGTTTTTTGTTCAGTTACATGCAACAACTATTCTTCCATACCAGCCCATACCAATCTACCTTGTTCTTTTCAGGATATGGCTGTATCATAATTCATTAATCACTTCTATATTGGTAGATAGTTAGGCTCTATTTATCCATGATAGAGACAATGCTGAGATAAATACACTTTTACATAAAGCTTTGCACAATTGTTTATTTCTGTAGCAATGTTTCCCAGAAGAGGAATATGAGGGACAATGGGTAAATGCACTTCCCACTTGGCGAGATTGTGACCAGTGGGCCTCTATAAAGGTTGCATCAACCTAGAGTGTCTGGGGGTGTCCCTTTCCTTGTACTCTTTCCAACCTAAAACCTCAATCTTTGTTATAAATCTTAATTTACATTTCTTTCACTGTGAGCAAGATCGACTGGCTTTTTCAAGTATTTATTGGCCATTTGTGCTGTTTCCATGACTTGCTAATTTCTACTTTTTGCCCATGCATCACTCCCCTACCAGTCATGTTTTGAACTACTCAATTCCTTCCAGGGTATCTCAGGCTCAAAAAGCAGGCTCAAAATATATCTCTACCATTTGAGGCTTTAATCTCATCATTTGCTTAAAATGTTCAATTTTGTTAACATACTTGCTGTCATTCTTAATATGAAAAGCAAGCTATTTTTTTTCTTTCAAAGAATAGTGAATGAAGCAGAAAACACAATGGAATGCTAACGAAACCACTCTTCAAGGTGAAGAACTACAGTCCCACCTTTGTGTAACTCATGCATGTTTGGCCAAAGTTGTAATCACAGCTGGGGTATAATTTGGTGCCTCACTTTTGGCATTTATCACTGAATCATTATTAACCTTGGATTTTTCTCTGTCAACCCAGTGCCCATTTGCATTCCCTTACTCCTTTGGCCATAATCTTAGCCTGTTGCTGTGGCTCTAATTGCTGTGCTTTAGTAAAGCAAGCCTGGAATCTGTGACTTAAGGGAGTCCCAGATTCTGGTTTGCTCCTTTTACCTGTTCCCCAGAGCCGCCATTTCCTGTCATCTTTCCCCAGCTGGGTTGCAGGTGAAAACAGAGTCGCTGAGCAGTCACGTGGACCGAGGCAAGTCCACAGGGGCAAAGCTCCTTTAGGCTTGGAGCCAGGGCCTGAAACAGGCCAAAGCTGGGTTGGAATAGACTGGAGAACAGGAAGTCAAAAGCCCAGGAGAGAAATCATTCTGGAGGAAAAGACATCTGTGGAAAGCCATCTGTTCCAATAAATATTAAGTGGGAGGGGGGGAAAAGAAGAATATAAGGCACAATGGATTAGCATCACTCTAATTCTATGCATACGTGTGTGTGTATGTACAAACTGTCATATATAGAAAAATAGCAAAAATATGTTCACCAAAACCTGAACAGTGGTATCTGCGAGTGAAGGAATTGTAGAGAGTTTTACTTTCTCCACTGTGATTTTCTGCATTTTCTTATTTTTTAGAGTGATCCTATATTTTATAATCAGAAAAAATAAAACATTAGAATTTAAAAAGCAGATTGTTGCTTTTCATATGTCCCAGTGTCATCCTTGGAACAGTTAAGAATTGAGGGAAATGGATTCTGATCTCTGAATTCTAATGGCTTCACCCAAGGACGGGGTGTCAGTCGGCTTCGTCCACCATAGTACAATACCACAGAGGGGTGGCTTAAATGACAGAAATTCATTTTCTCACAGTTCTGGAAGCTGTAAATATGGGATCAGGGTGCCAACATGCTCAATTTTTTATGAGACCTCCCTTCCTGGCTTGTAGACGGTTGCCTTCTCATTATGTCCTCACATGGATAGCTTTTCCTCAGTGAATGCACATAAAAAGGAAGAGAGAGTGATCTCTCTGGTGTCTCTTCTTCCTCTTCTTCTCTCCCACCTCCCCTTCTTCCTCCTCCTCCTCTCGCTCTTCTTTCCTCTTCTTCTTAGCTTAAAACAACAGCAATTTATTTTTTTCACAATTCTGGAGGCTAGAAGTCCACCAAGAAAGCTCCCTCCACAACCTCTAGAGGAGAATCTTTCCTTGCCTCTTTTAGCTTCTGGGGGCCCCAGCATTCCTTGGCTTGGGACAGTATGCCTCCCTTATCTGCTTTCTGTCTTCCCATGGCAATCTTCTCTCTGCTTTTCTTTTTAAGATTTTATTTATTTATTTGTCAGAGAGAGAGAGAGAGCACACAAGCAGAGGGAGCAGCAGGCAGAGGGAGAAGCAGGCTCCCGCTGGGTAAGGAGGAGCCCGATGTGGGACTCCATCCCAGGACCCTGGGATCGTGACCGGAGCTGAAGGCAGGCACTTCATCAACTGAGCCACCCAGGCATCCCAAGCAGCATCTCTTCTTAAAGGGACACTAATCCTATTGGATCAGAACCCCACCCTTAAAACCTCATTGAACCTTAGTTACCTCCTTACTCCAATTACAGCTGCACTAAAGGTTAGAACTTCAACATACAAATTTTAGGACACAAACGTTTAGTCTATAACAGAAGTAAAGGGAAGGGATCTACACACCTACTCTATGCCAAACAGTTTCACACATACTCTCATGAAATCTCAGAACAACTTTGGAAGTTAGGTGTTATTTTTCCTAGCATGTACATAGTAATAGCAATAGTCAAATTTATCAAGCACTTACCATGTGGCAGGCACAGGGCTGTGGGGGAATCCCTTTAAAGTAACAGAAAGCAAGGAAAAGAATAAATGAAACAAGATGGGATTGGGAGGGAGACAAACCATAAGAGACTCAATCTCACAAAACAAACTGAGAGTTGCCCCGGGGGAGGGGTGTAGGGAGAGGGTGGTGGGGTTATGGACATTGGGGAGGGTATGTGCTATGGTGAGTGCTGTGAAGTGTGTAAACCTGGCGATTCACAGACCTGTACCCCTGGGGCTAATAATTATATGTTTATAAAAAATTAAAAAATAAATAAAGTAGCAGAAAACAAACGTATTGAAATTGTTGCCTGAAGTCATGTGGAAAATAGAACACATAGGTGATGAACTTGCTTATTTACTCAACAAGACTTCCAAGCAAAAATGGTGAAGGCGGGGCCTGGTTTCTTCTTGCTGTTTAGAATAGAATGTGAAAGGAGGAAGATAAATTGAGGGAAGAACTGTCAAATCAAAAAGGACCCGGGGCTTGATGACTCTCAGCCTCTCCAGATGATAGAAGATGCTAAAATTAAGAAATGGTTTCCAAACACTGTTAGGAAAGGATGACATGAAAAAAAGCTGAGGGAGTGACTATACAACCTTTCGTTACATACTCAGAAAGATGAAACATCAGAGTGGTATTTGGTCACACAAAAGGCCCTTTTAAGAGATTTAAGGATGTGCCTCATGGAACCTCTCAAACAACCGGGACTTTAGGAAGCTTAAGGCCGTGTATCTAACCAGTCAGAGATAGAGAAGGGCTTATCTCCAACAGATCTGTGGGTGTGTCTTTTTTCTACTGGGCTAAACCCCTGTCAAATCCACTGAAGATTCATCTAATCAGTTGAAGGCCTAACTAAAACCAAAGACCAACTTCCTCCAAGCAAGAGGGAATTCTGCCCACAGACAGCCGTCAGACTCAAACTACAACGTTGGCTCTTCCTTGGGTCTGCAGGCAGTCCACCTGCAAATTTTGGACCTGCCACCTCCATAAGTTCATGAGCCTGTTCCTTAAAACTTCTCACTCCCACCACCCATTCACCTGCGCACATGTGTGCGCGTGCACACACACACACACACACACACACACACTATTGCTTCTGTTTCTCTGGAGAACCCTAACACAGCAAGGAAACAAGAGGGCCTTCTGGTTGTCAGCAAGCTAGGAACCAAGGACTTCGGTCTGGCAGCACACAAGGAATTGAACACTACCAACAACCATGTGAGCTTGGATGTGGATCCTTCCCCAGTTGAGTCTCAGATGAGATCCAAGCCTGATCCACATCTTGACTGCAGACTTTACAGAGAACCCAGATGAGCTGTGTCAAGACCCCTGAGCCACAGAAACTGCGATATAATAAATGTGTGTTTGTCTTAAGCTGTTAAGTTTGTGGTAATGGTGTTACGCAGGAATAGATAACAAATACAAGAAGATATGGAAACTTGGGGACTTTTGTCTATGGAGTTACTATTTCTTACAAGGGATCTCCTAGCTTCCAGAAAGTCAACCCTATGCAGGGCTTTCTTAGCCGAAATAGCCTTTGGAAAAATTGAAGGATTGTGGTATCGTAGAAAGAGGCTCAGAAGTCATATAGACCTGGACTTGGATGCCACCTCTACCACTTCCTATCCATGTAACCTATGGCAAGTCACTTCCCCTTCTTAGCAGCATGAGATTCCCTTTCCTCATCTGACATAAAAGATTTTAGGGGCACCTGGGTGGCTCAGTCCATTAAGCATTTGCCTTTGGTTCAGGTCTTGATGGGGGGGTGGTCCCTGCTCAGCAGGAGGTCTGTTTCTCCCTCTCCCTCTGCCCCTCCCCCCCAGCTCATGCACACTCTCTCTCTCCATCAAATAAATAAAATCTTTAAAACAGATGTTAATAACAGTGTTTCTCAAGGTTGTCATGGGGATTAAATGAAATAATAGATGGGACACAAGGAGTCTAGTGCATGAAACAGAGCAAGCACTCTCAATATGTGCTTTATCTAAAGATAATTTTCAGAGGGTTCCCAAGGACAAGCACCATTGCCTGCCCCTGCCCCAGATCCATGACCACTCATTCATCTGGGGGAACAGCTCGTAGTGGTCCGGCAACTAGTGACCATGGCCACCATTCTCCATTAGATAGAGAAAAACTGCCAGGCCTCATAAATATTTGATGAAAGAGTATGTGGAAAACAAAACAGAAACACCTCTACCGGACTCTAAGCCCTGTGAAGACAAAAACCATATCTATGTTGTTCGTACTCTATCTATAGCACCCAGCACAGTGCCTGAAACAGAATCGATGTTCAGTAAGTAGTTGCTAAATAAATGAATGAATGAACAAACGAACAAATGAATGGTCATCTCACATATGGGACACAAAGAGAAATAGTTGGGTGTTTACTTCCAATATGTGGTTCCTCCACCTGAATGTCTCCTCAGAGATCCCTGAGAGAAGCACTGGGGCTGCCCAGGGACTCCCTTTATGCTGGAGTATTTCTACTGCTGTCCTGGGGAACTGCTAATTTCCCCCAGAGGGAGGGAAATAGCTGGAAGCAGGCCAACCTTGGTTTTCTAATTAGAGGTAGAATGCCATTTTTAAAGTAGATACTGAGTATCAGACATTACTTAGCTTTTTAACAAACATTATTTATCTCATTTAATTCATTACCACAACTTTCTGGGTCAGGTATTCATATTATCTGCATTTGGCTGGAGAGATTACTGAGGTACAGAGAGGATCTGTACCAGGATCTTGATCAGGATCACACAGCTGGTAAGCGACAGAGCTAGGACATGAACTTAGACCTGTCAGACTCCAAATGTACAGACTTTCAGAAAGTCTAAGAGCAGGGACCCTATCTTATTTGACTTTGTGCCTCGAGTTCTATCACAGTGGCTGTCAAGTAGCAGAGCTTCAACAGATGCTTAATGAATGAATCTATCAGTAAAGAACTCTTCCCACTCGTTCATTCTTTCATTCATTGAACAAATACTTGCGTGCCTATGTGTGCCAGGTATGTCTAGGTAGAAGCCAGGGATACAATGGTGAACAAAGTCCCTATGGCACTTACATTCTAATTGGAGGAATATACTACAAACAAAGAAAGAAGAAAATATCAGATAATGATGAGTCCAGAGGAGAAAAAAGAACACGAAGCAACTGAGAACGACTGGGAAGTCAGGGAAGGCCTCTGTAACAGAGGACATTTAAACTGAATAATGAGAAGAAGCTAGTTATATGAAAGTCTGAGGGACATACCTTTTAGAGAAATGAAACAGCCCGTGCAAAGATCCTGAAGCAGGAATAAACTGGGTGTGTGACAAGTTGGAAAAAGAAAAAAAGAAGATAGAAGAAGACAGTGTGCTAGGAGCAAGTGAGAGTAGAGGATATGTGCTAAGAGATGGGGTGTATTAATTTGCTAGGACTGCCATAATGAAGTAGTACCACAAACCAGGGGGCATAGCAGAAATGCACTGTCTCAGTTCTGCAGGCCAGAGGTCTGAGGTCAAGGTGTTGGCAGGGTAGCCTTCTTCCGAGGCTGTGAGAAAGAATCTGTTCATTCCTCTCTCCTAGCTTCTGGTGATCCTCTGGCGATATTTGAGGTGCCTTCTAGAAGCATCACCCTGATCCCTACCTTCATCTTCCCATGGTACTCTCCCCATATGTGTGCTTGTCTCCAAAGTTTTCCTTCTTTAAGGGCATGGGTCATATGGGATGAGACTGCACCCTACTCCAGTTACCCCCCATACTAATTCAGCTAATTACATCTGCAACAACCCCGTTTCCAAATAAGGCCACATTCTGAGGTTCTGGGGTTTAGGACTTCAACATATCAATTTTAGGTACAAACAACTCAACGAATAACATGAGGTTAGCAAGATAGGCCAGGTGAAGGGTATGGAAGGCCTCAGAGGCCAGGGTAAGGGCCTTGGATTTGCTCCGGTTGTAATGGGAAGTCACCAAAGGGTTTCATTCACATCAGGCAAGCAGCATGATCTGATTTATGGTTTAAAAGGCTCATTCTGGCTGCTATGTTAGACTATGAGAGAAAACAGCCTCCTGTGCCTGCATGAGTCATATGGCCCCCCTGCTAGGAATGGGAATTCTCATAACAACCACTTACGGGACCTGAGGCTTTAGTTTTAATTATCTACCATTAGTTCACAGGAAAAACAAATTTAGCTTCCAGTTGATGAGATGAACACATCCTTATAACTATATATACAAATACTGTTTTCTTTCCTGGATGTTTACATTTTAAAAAATCATAGAAGTGGTACAAGATCTTGGTAAAAGCTTTAAATAGTACCGACAGAGGTAAATTAGTAAACACAGGATCCCAGACACTGTTCCCCCGACCCCTATCCATCCCCACCTCTCACTCTTTACACATCCACATTTTTAAAGAAACTTTGGAGATTCCCTTCCTAGAATTGTTTCCGATAACCGCTACACATCTCTATAGAGATTCTTACCCATAGTAAATTTTTAACACTAGGCCAACTGCCCAACCAGACAGGCTCCTGTTACCTCCTTCCCATAAACTGGCCTGGAAATGGTCAAGGGTGAACAGCACTTAGCCACAAGATTAGTAGTAGAAATGTCACTGGACTTGAGCTCCAGTTTCTGTTCCAACCCTTCCTGCCTCTGAGATAGTAAACAAATCCCAACAGAGTCTTCATCTTTGTTTCCTCATATTTTGCCCGTCTCGGGGGGTTGTTGTGTAGTTCAAGGGTATTTGTGTAATAAAGCAGCTCCAGTATATTGTTGCTAGTGTAGACAATCCTCCACTCTCCACATACACACAGCCGTATCTGTTGGTATTCATTCATATACAATGGAGTTTTTGTTTCGTAACTGGACCTATAAAGAGGAGTCATGCTGGAGGACGGGCAAGGAGGAAAGAGGTACAGTTGGCTTTATCAGGCTGAGTAGTATCTGGGAGGAGGAACAGTTCTCTCAGGTGGCTTTGCCAGCTTCATATGTGGCTAAGTGGGATTTGGAGCCAGAAGGAATGAAGTGGGTATATCCTCCTTGAGAACCAGAGCTGACAGATTGGTTTGAGTGTAACTGGGACGTCCTGATTTAATGCGATATTCCAGAGTTTCAGAAGCAAAAATAACCAAGAAATATTTTGGTGGGCAAGAAGGTGCCAAGATTCTACTAATATTCAGGAGAGGCTGACAATCCCATAGATACTGGGCTTGGAAAAAAGTATTTCATCACTGAATAGACTTCTGGTTTATGGCATTCTAAATGGACTGTGATTTGGATTGCCATCTAGGGAATGGGCCTGTTCTTTCTCTCATTGAATCCTTAGTGCCTAGTGGTGCCCAATAAACACTGACTGTTCTCGTGTGTTATCTTTTAGCCGTCATGACAATTGAACAACAAACGATGTTTGTATAGCCAACTTGTAAAGCCCAGTTTTTAGACCCAGTTTCAATTCATCTCAACGATCCAACGAGGTGGTTTTTCTCATCATTCCTACTTTACAGATGAGGTTCCTGAGGTTAAGAGAAGTCATATCATGAGCCAAATGAGTAGCAGAGCCTGAAATAAACATGCCCTCCATCACTTCCCAAGGGTTGTATGAGAGAGTGATTATTAGGTCGTGATTTATAAACTCAGCTAGAAGAATTGCTTGTGGGCGGGTAAGTGCTGTGTCCCCGGAACGTGGTGTACGTCTAGAGAAGAGACATGTCTTCAGGCAGGAAACAGGAACTAAAAAAGGCAAGCTTTACACAAACAGCTGTCCCACCAGTTACCGTATTGTCAGACGGCCCACATTGTGCTGGGCCCTATACCTGCTACTTGGGACACAGGAGGGAAGGACCTGGACAGTGAGTTCTCCCAGGTGATGCTAAGTCGGGGCCCACCATGTAGGAGGCTGATAAGGCTTCAGGGTGTGGGGGCAGGGGGTGAGTGAAGCCTGTAACACTCCTGTATGGTTTTTCAAATACCAGTCCAAAATTCCAGGGATCTGTATTTTAAGACCTCTTTCAGATGATTCTGATGCATCATCAGGATAAGCTGGATGATTCTGTTGCATGCCACGTGGGCTCCCTTTTATTTTCCCCAGGTTTTTAGATGAAAAATTCTACCTCCCTCTCAGCTGTGCTATAGAGGCACACTCAGGCCGGAATCTTTAGAGAGTAGTGGTCTCCCAAGCTCCCCCCGCCACCCTCAGGCCAGTGAGATAACTGGAAAAATGGGCTCAATGGTAAGGAGAATCCTGTGGAACTCGAAACCCATGCTGTGAGATCCAGAAGCCCATTCTCAAGTGGGTTCCCTTCCTTCAGGGCCCATTGTGGAGATCCCAAGTTTTGTTTGAATGAGAAACACAGCAATTCCCCTGCAAAAAGCCTCCAGTCTAGGTCCTCTGGCTCCAAACCCTATGTTTCTTCCCTTCTGTCTTCTCACCCATCTGCAGCCTCCTGACTCAAGATCCTAAAATGTCTACTGAGAGACACCAGCAGTGGGTAATGCATAGATAATGAACTCTTCAGCTCCACAGTTTAAGGAGGCCTAAGGGGAGTCAGAGGCCAAAAATGTCTTTTTCCTCCCCCTGAATGTTGCTCTCTGCCCAGAGTCCTACTATTATTTTTGAGAACAAGACTTTTCTTTACCTGTGGTTGTTCAAACACCTCTTTTACCTCACATCCCATAGCAGTTAAGATGAGATTGCTTATCACGAAGGAGGGAAGAGAGGCCAGGAGAGGGGGCCTTGGGAGCTCAAGGGAAAGGCAGAGTCTGAGCTCCTAGGGAAGGAGCCTTGGAGACCTGGAGCTAGATGGAATCCAAAGGCCAAGAGCTGGAGATCCCTGAGGAAGAGAGAAACTACGCTTCTTGCTTTGCCTGGTGTTGGGAACGGAATGTTTGTGTGCCTCCCCAAAACATCTGTTGAAATCCCGATTCCCACTGTGATGGTATTTGGGGGTGGGACCTTTAGGAGGTGATGAGGTCCGAAGAGTGAGGCCCTCATGGCCAGGATGAGTGCCCTTATGAAAGGGACCCGAGAGAACTCTCTAGCTCTCTTTCTACCATGGGAGGACACATGAACAGTGGCTAGTCTGTGACCTGGGAGAGGGCTCTCAGCAGGACCAACCATGCCAGCTTGGACTTCCAGCCTCCAGAACTGTGGGAAATAACTTCCTGTTGTTTCTAAGCACCTGGTCTGGGATAATTTGTTATAGTGCAGCCCAACTAAGACATAGGCAGTAATTCCAGTCTACACCGGTTGTCTCTGGGTAATCATGAACACCACCACCACATCATCAGGGGTGTCCTCATCACCCAGTATCAGGTCATCTTAGTGAGGGAGGAACTGGGGTCCTTCTTCCCTCCCTTTTACCTAGGACACTGCTTTGAAAAAGCAGCTACAACTTCCCAACAAAAGGACGAGGAGCTCCTTAAAGGTAGGGGCTGCCACGTGATTAATTGAATAATAACAAAAGCATAACGTTTCTTAGACACATTAAAAAGAGAACGTCTGCTAGACACCTTGCTACTGTATTTTGTACTCCCACCATCTAGCTGTGTATGATGACTTCACCCTTCTTGCCTCACCTGCCCTCTGACACGAGGTTCTCTTTTGACCAAAGTGTAGTTACGTCAATATTTTAATGATTGCACTGACATCTGGTGGTCATTTCCAGGTGTTTCTGGGGGCCTCTCCGCTACTATGTGATGGATCCATCTGTACGTCATACTCCATCAAAGCCACTTTTATCTGAGCCCCACAGCGATCAGACATGACACTCTAATTCCCAGTAAGTTGTTGATCGGCAGTAACGCCTAGATGTATTGCTTTTTTTCTCAAGAGGTATTTAGATTAGAGGCAGGGATGGTAATAGTGTGGAAGGAATCCAGTAAAATGAGAAATAACACCAGAAACTCAAATTTCTTTGTGGAATTCAGGCTTATGAGGGAGTTATCGTTATACAGAGGTGTCCTTCCTAAGATGATACCAAGTAGGCCAACGGTCTTCAAGTCCTTGATAGCAGCAAGGCAACGCCATTGTAGACGCGAAGGGATACCCACTGGAGAAACTCTGCAAACAGCTGGATATGCAGTAAACTGCCTTCTTCAGGGTCTGGCTAACAGAAAGGGGAGGGACGAGTCACATGCAGGAAAAGATTACTGAATTTGAAGTCTGACTTTCCTTTGTTTTCCATGTTCCACAAAAGTGTGAAAAGGAAATGTTTGCATATTCGACCACCTCCCCCAAGAATCCCCCTCCTTGGTCACCTCAGAAGGTTTCTCACAGGAGATATTTTAATCTCGAAACACCATGAAGAAGGTGCTACTAACCTTCCTTTCCACCAGAGGCCCATTTCAATCACCCACCCCGCTCCTAGTAAGGAGTGACTGTAGGCAAGAGGCCCGTCAACGCCCATCATCTGACACCATTAAGAGCTCAAAAAGAGAGAGAAAAATAAAATCCAGCTCCCAGTTAATCCTCATGTCGTCAAGAAAGTATCACCAACCTATGAGATGGGAACGCTAAGGAGGCAGAAGGAACGAGGTATCTGGAGTCTTGGAAGAGCAAGCTGCCCCTCGTTGCTCTCCTTATGATAAAAAGGTATTACTGAACCTGTACTTGTTAAAATAATTAAGCATCTAATAAGTCATTTTTAAGAAGCGAGCCTCCCAGTAGGGGTTTGTAGTTCCCTTTTATACCATCCTCCCTCAATCCTCCCCTCCCCCCCACCCTGCCGCCTTGCTGCTATGATCAGAAATCAGTAGTTAGAAACCTTGGGGGCTTCAAGAACACACCAGACACCAGGTAGGATAAGGCTGTGCTTTATTACATGCATAATTACAAATCTGTGCTAGGTGAAAATGTATAAAGCAATGGCGACCCGGGTTTACGCCACACAGAGAAAGGACTGGACGAGCCCCTTAACCCTTCTGCCAGTGTCCATTCCATTGCCTTTAACGTGATTGTTTCCGTCTCTTACAGTTTGCATAGCACTTACTTGTCAAAGTACTTTCCATTCATTGTCTCGGTTTATCCTCACAACAACCCTGTGAGGTAGGTAGGGCAATTAACGCTATCCCCATTTTGCCGATGGGAACACTGAGGCACAGAGCGGTTAAGATCTCAAGGCTAGTTAGTAGAAGCATAGGGAATAGAAACCAGGTCTCCTGACTCCCCAACCCATGTCTTCCTTTTTAGACTATGTTGCTATGCATGACCAGGAAGCGAAATGAAGCAAGCAGTACGCCACAGCTTTGGTACAAGGTATGCCTATGAACGGGGACCAACCCCTCTACAAGCTAGAACAAAGCTAAGAAAGCGTGACATAAGGCTTGGCAGCACTCGAATAAATAATCGCTCACAACAGCTCGGCACCAAGCTCCCTATGCAACTCGGGCTGTATGAGCTTTGGCTGATGCTAGCTTCTGTACATGCCTGGCTGCTGCTGCTGTCTATGCATTAGCTTCAGCGGGACCTTTACCGACGCTGAGGACCTAAAATGTCGAGTCAGACGGGTTTTCTTTGGCTACTGTGGTAGGGAGCCGGCCTTACAAATGAACGTATTACGGAGAATTCAGAGAGGGGCCCGTGGGCTGGAAGCCGGCTTTTCTGATCCTCCTGGCCTCACTGGCTCACCCAGTGGGTAGCAATTCTCCCGGAGCCAGGGGTGAATTAGCGAGGTAAGAGCGGGAGGCTGGCCTTGGTCAAAAGAGAAGAGTCACCGTGGCAACATCAATGTCATCCTTAGGTGACATGACCAGGGTGCTATCTGGCAGGCCCAACTCCTTTCTGGCCTGTACCGGGTTAGCAGCATAGCTCCAAAAGACAATTTAAGAGAAAAAAATACTAAACACGTCGGGTTTTTTAATCTAGAAGGAAATCAATTCTTAACCATTACATAGTCCCAAAGGACCAAATATATAATAAAAATGTAAATATTTATTTAAAAGCTGAGTACTGAAAAGGCAGGGCAAAGGGCGAGAAGGGAGGGAGAAAGGGGCCAAAGTAAAACAGAGGAGGGAAAATGAGCACTCCTGAAGGACCGTGTGTTCTGAGGTTGCACCCAATGTGACCAGACTGAACATTCCCACCTGAGGAGACCATCTCGGGCCACCCCCTTGTCCCCATGTTGCCAGATGGCACTTCACTCACCAAATCCTAGGCTGCCTCTGACTTCCAACAGATTCCAACTAGTAGAAAATCAGGTTTAGCAATGAATTCTTCCTATGTCTGCCTTGAGACAGTAAAACCCTCAATGCTCTCAAGAAACACCCCTGGCTTTGGGCCCGATGGCGAAGCAGAACCCCGTGTGGCCCAGCAGCTCAGAAGTGTCTTCCATTCTCTGTCCTCAGAATGACGCCGTCCCTCCCCCAAGGTCCACATTCAAAACAACATGCTTGTTAACAACTGAGAAAAAAATGAATCTGGGGATAGGGAGAGGGGTAATAGGAGGAAAAAAGAGGAGGGAGGAAGAGGAGGGAGAAGGAGAGGCAGAGATCGCTTTTTTTAAACCCTCCTATTTTTACACCATCATATGCCATTTCTGCTTTTAAAGAGGCCAAACTTTAGGCAAGGCATTCATTGAGTGAGTGCACACAGAGGCTGAAGACCCTTTGGCAGGAACTGAGAGGTAGGAATTTATGACTGTGGGACTGGGCAGGGGGACCTGCGGGGTCCCATCCAAGAAACACAAACTCTGCACATCACAGACTTTCTTTCTTGGGTGAGTTGGCAAAATCGGACTACACAGTGGAAAAATCAATTCTGTTCCCTACATCACTTCAAAACGTTGCCCAGATCCAGATGTTCAGAAGTGAGACCATGGCCAGCAAACATTTGTGGAGTAACGTGAAGTTGCTAAGACCTACTATTCCAAGAACTTCTCTCCTCGGAGTGAACGACCAAAACTGAGGCAGAGCAAAGTGCTGCCCGGGGACCACTACATTAATTTCCCTGCAAGTTCACACGGCTCCCTGAGCTCTGATCCGAGAAGCCCTCACTGTTTTTAATACACAAGAAGTACATTCTCAGGAGGCTACAATATAGATTTTTTAAAAATGTCTTGCTATCAAAATTCAAGACAGTCTACCTAAAGCTTCTCATTTAGGCAATGGCATGTGGTCGCTGGCCCCCTTCCTGAGCAGATGTCTGGTCTCAGGTCAGCCCTCCCCATCCAAGCAGACTGCCTCCAGCGCAACGTGGCTCAGAGCCTCTCCTCTACTTGCAAAACCTGGTCTCTGAAAGACTACTTGACTTGTTCTCTACCCAGGCACATGAACAAACAGTTTATAAAGGCCAGGCTGTATGGCTTGGGGTGTAGGACGCCTTCCTACCACCATCTTGCAAGAACTCACACTTACTAGGGTTTTTCTACTGCTGCATCTTCCGATTCTCTCTCCAGAGGGAGTCCAGGCAAACCCAGAGGTGGCTTAAAAAAAAAAAATCAAGGTTTTAGGACACTTAAGTTCAGACATTTTTTTTTAAGAACTGAATGTCCTACTTCCCATTTACTCTCTAAAGCTATAGTTTTTCTCAGGGTTTTCAAGAGTTCAATACTCTGTGTACTACCCTAAAAAAATGTCCTCCTGCTTTCCCTGAATTTATTGGTGGCAATGTGGACGGACAGTCCTCAGCAAGCACTTTGGCAATATAAAACACACTGGTCATTTCAGATTCTCAATATTGTCTTCACTATCATCATTAAAAACGCAACTTCAAAAATTGCACTCCTCGTGATTAAAAAAAAAAAAAGATACCATGGGATAAACAAGTTCACCATCCTCCTCATCACCTCACAATACAAACCAAGATAGAGACCCAACCGGGACAGGCAATGCAAATACTTAAAATGTATAACATGCTTGATTACTCTGCATGATGGACTCTGCTGCATGACAAGTTTTTATATTTGCTCCCCCCACACCTGAACGAGTTCCTAACATCATGGTTTAGGGGCGCCTGGGTGGCTCAGTCGGTTAAGCGTCCGACTCTTTGATTTCGGCTCAGGTCACGATCTCAGGGTTGTAAGGGGTTATGAGATTGAGCCCTGTGTCAGGCTCAAAGCTAGGTGTGGGTCCTGCTTAAGATTCTCTCTCTCTCTCTCCCCTTCTCCCTCAGCCCCTCCCCACCTTTAAAAAAAAACAGATCATGGGCAAGAACTACTTCGCAGCCTTAAGACCACACTAAATCCCCATGACTTTATCTTGCTCACGTTCCAACGGAAATGGAGACTTGCTACAGAAATTTCTGTTGTGCTCTGCTCTTCCCGTAAGGGCTTCAGATTCAGCCTCTGATGCCAAAACAACTGAGCTGCTTTGCTGTTCAATCAGCAAATTAGTTGTCTGCTCTGCCAGCTGGCAAATCCAAAGTGTCATCAATGTCAGATTATCCACCAGAGGATATCAATTCTGTGGATTATACCACCTCTATTCCACAGCTGACCTAAGCCAGAAGGAAGCTGGGGCCAGAAAAGAGGAGAGCATCTGAACAAACATCCGAATAGAAATGACCTTGAAAGTGGCCATTAGTTTGCATTTTCAGTCCCTTGCTTCCTCCTTCCAGTGGTCTAACCATGCATTAATGGTTTTGGCCTCTGTAATTCTTTACACTGAAGATCTGACTCTACAAAGTATAGCAGCTAGACTTCCACAAACCTACCAACCCCCATTCTTTTCACAACTGGATGTCTCCCAGATCTTTCTCCTCGGAAAATCCTCTCTCCTGGAGCACTTACTGGCATTCCTTTGTAGAGCCTTCCCTTGTGTTGGGCAATTTTCTTTTCTTTACACCCAAACACACTTGTCTCAACTCAAATTAATTTTTAAATCACAGATCATCTAGTCTTTTGCCATTGAGGTATGTGGCCACTTGAGGCTACAGAGAGGCCTCCCTGTACTGGCTTTGTTTCTTGGTTAACTGGGGCCAACTGCTAACTTTGCAATGGCAGAAAGCATTTTCCTTTACCTGAAGACAAGAAACCCTTGAGTGTCAGGTGCAGAGCTAACAGTCTAGCAGAGAGCTCTAGCCACAACTAGCCAACCTTTGAGCCAAACCATAGGACTGGACATATAATGAATACCATACACTATAGCTACTTCTAGCCTACGTGTTACAAGGATTCCTGAGAAGCTGAGGTTAATGAATGAGATTTATCAGGAGTGAGGTATCAAAAGGATATTGTTCTCTGGAGGGCCAATCGGTGCTTAGCATCTAGAAAGTATACCTTGGCACAGTGTTATCTGTTTTCTCGAATTAATTCTCTGAAGTAGCACCTTAACACTGGCTCATCTGTCTGAAATCAAAAACAGACCCTAGAAGAAACACAAAGGCAAACTCAGACGCCCTCCATAGCACTGCTGCACTATGAAACGCGACCAAACCTTTGTCATCAAATACCAGAAATACTAATGCTTCCTGTTTTGCAAACTTCAGCTGGACAGCTAATAAGGAAAGATAGGTAGTGAACCAGAAATATACAGATAAGAATGACTTCTGCACAATACACAGGGGCGGTTTAGCCCACGGCCTCATCTCAGATGAGGAAATCAGTGGCATGGAAGGGACAGAAGACATAAAGTGACTAAGTCATGACTATAACAGAAGATAACCCAAAGAGTTTTTTTCTCTTTCTCTAAAATGTTAGCATGATATACTTTAAAAAAAGAAGAAGACACGAAACAAAGCTCTGGTGAGTGCCTTGATAGCTAAAGATAAAAATCAATATAAGCCTTAGCTACCCAGGTCTGGGCAATAGAAGAATCTCAGATTTTGGAGAGAACTAGGGGTAAAAAAAAAAATCCTAGATTCAGGGCTCAGCAACTTTTAAAATGAGGAACCCTGAGGTCTTGGGGGAGGGGAGGTGGAGGACAGGGGAGGCTGTGCTGAGTGACTGCTGGTTCTAGGCTGGAACGATGGCGCACAGTGCGGGGACGGACCTGCAGAACAGGAAAGGCTGAACTCACAGCCCTGGCAGTTGAGTCCCGCTGCTGCGGGCCCTGGGCATCAGCACAGAGAGGGAGGGAGGCATGGTGGCGGCAACTGCACTAGAGAGCAAAGCAGACGGCTATGCGCTACCTCGGGTCCACGTGCCAGCAGGTTGCTGAGCCCCAGTTTACGATCTAACTATCCCTGGGGGTTCTTTCTTGAGAGAGGAATGATTAACCAGGCATGGCGCCCAATCCCAAAGAGAGGACTCGGGACTGAGGAGTGGGAGGGGCCAAGAATGGAGGGGAACACAGGGTTGGTAGCGGGGGCAGCTGCACATGGGGAAAACAACAGAAAATGAAACCGGGCGTCAGTCGGAATGATGGTGATCGTGGTGGCTCTGTGATTCCACCAGGTGTCCCTACAGTGTGATGTTTTCTACTGCAGTAAAGGTGGTAGAAAATTGAGACAGGCACCTTTGCAATTGGATAAACAAGCACCTTTGGTGTCACCAGGCCTTGTCCACACCCCTGGGTCTTAGGATAGCTCTGCGTTTTACTTAGAATTCTAAGGAGCCTCAAGGGAGTCGCAGCTGCCTATCCTAATTCCAATGCCTCAAATAGATTTGAAAGTACCCCAAGCCTAAATTCATGTTCACAGGGACAACACTGGCCTGTTATGTGTACTTAACACTGGGAGGAGGCACGAGCCCCCAGCTATTTTAGTACTGGTGGTCTTCACAAAGGAATGCATGAGAACGCAGATTCAGCTCGGGATCTTCCCTGGTTTATCAGTACGCAGTCTCGAAGTGATTCCCTTTACTACTCTTACATATTCCAGAAGCCTAAAGCACCATCACTCGTGGAGGCGGCATCTGGCTAAGAGAATGAGTCGGGACCTCACAAGAAAATGTGAAATTCCTAGTCATTGATTTTGCTTAGAACTTTACTAATCATTCATTCCAAGGAAGCTGAAGAAATCATTCCTTGCTACTAACAAATTCATGACGAAGTCCTTGTCTACTGGCTAACAGATACCATCTGGAAAATTACCCTTTTTGCAGACAAGAAGAAAGTTTCATAACTTATCTTTGTGCACTTCAAAAGAGTACCAGGAACAAGCAAGCTATAAAAGTCAACCTCTCTAAATTCGTTAGAGAAGGTTAACCAAAGCAGCATTGTCTTATAATCAGATATTAAAATTAACATACATATACACACACACAAACTAATAATGCTAAATATTGTAACAGGAACAAGATAACATTTGAACTGAATTTTCACAGTCTGGAAAACACCATTACTATTTTCCTTCTGGCTTTCCTTTCTGTGGTTGGAAAAGCAAAGCCCCTTAGCTTACACTTCATCTTCCACCAACGACAGTTAAGAGTCCAAAAAAAGTGACTTTTTCATGAGTTTCCTGCAGGCTATAGGTCAGGACGGTTGGAATTTTTCTTGCATAGTTTTCAGTGATTGCATATTGGCTAACAATTATATTTTAAATTTTAAAAAAATTAAAAAGAATCAAACCAGAGCAATCTCGTTGACTCTTTCATGAAATCTTCCTAATGCAATATCACAGAAGCCTAACTGTATTTTCTCCTAAAGAGAAGATTAAATTCCAGAGATTATGTAGTGCAACTGGTTAACTTAGAGGAAAGAGACAACACACTAATAATATAACTTCACCCTCCAAATACGGGAAATGTGTTTTGGGTACCCAGTTAACAAAATACATCCATGGTCTGCAATGTCCTTCCTGTTTTATATCCAGCACAACCCTGTGATTCTAGTTGAAGAGAATGGAGTCGGGATCTTGGTTCGCCATCTGTGCTATATGCTTTAACACATCCTTTTTGGTAATGATTCCGAGCAACCGCCTGCAAGACAAAACAAGACAACAAAACAAAAATAAATCGGGGGTTAACATTCTCTGAGGTGACACCCTTCCGCCCCAGTCCTTTGCAACTCTGTCTTCAACACCGTTCGGGCTTACAGCATGAGGCACTCCCGAGACTAGGTTACATGTGCCTGACAAACGGGACTGCGCACGGGTCCCCAGACAGGCTGCCAGCATTTCTACTTCCGGTCTCACATCCTGCTACCTCTTGTGGCTTAAATATTCCCTACATATCTGAATCTTCTCGTTTGCCACCCAATTCAGGCGCTCCTCTTCCAGAATGCCTCCCTGATCCTGCAGGATGGCAATGCCTGCGTCCTCCAGGCAGCAACGGCCTGGCCTACGCCCTTGTCCCATCTGCTGTTGTGTGATATGGGTTCACGTGTTCTCAGATTCCCTAGGACATCGCGCACTCCTTGAGGGAGGAGAAGGGCCTTTTTTGTGTCCCCTTGGCATCTAGCGGAATACCTTCTTGCGTGAAATAGGGGATTCAGTAAGTGTTGAATGAATCAGTTAGGGAAAGTCCCCTTGCTGATTCAAATCCTGCAAGACATCTGTTACAACATTTAGAAATCGTAGAGAGTAAAATTCTAATGTAATTGCTGGATTAACATAGCATGCTTAGAAAAAAAAAATCCACCCTCCTCCTCCACCTCCCTTGTTTTCCAATAAAAATAGCAGGGCTTCCTTTACGGCATGACAAATGTCCCAGGGAGGGGGGTGGGAAACTGAAAAAAGAGTTTTTTAATTAAAAAAAAAATAAGGAAATGTCCCAGAAAGAGCGAGCCTTGGTCTTGTGAGTCAGAAGACTTGTGTTTAAAGCCTACCTCTCTACTGTATATTAGCAGGGGGCCCTTGTGCAGATCTTCAAACCTCACAGAAACTTGCTTCTCTCATCTTCAAATAATAAAAATAAAGGTACTCTAAGGACCAAGTACTAGATATACATATACTATCTAATACCATCATAACTTCAGTGTTGTCTGTTCAAAAGGACACAGCCGTTTCCTTTGCAGGGGAGGGACTACATTATTTATAATGTGCAGCCAGTAGTTCCCATCTCTCAAACACACTTTTTCCCCCAAACCCCTTTTCCATTCATGATGACGATAAAAGAAACACATCCATCTTCATCGCGGAGCTTCAGGAGGGCCTGTAAGTGCTACTGACGGTCAAATGAATTGGGTTCTTCTCTCTTTCTCTCTCTACAGTCTCCTTCCTCCCACAATCCAATGTGCCTCCCCCAGGGAGCTCTTACCCGTTGTGTGTAACCAGGCACTGCCGCAGTCCCAGCTTGCGGAAGATGTCCACGACAATCTCCATGGGGGTGAGGTCGGTCACAGTGAAGGGGCTGAGATCCAGGATGTTCCGGAGCTTCAGGGTGGGCGGGGTGTAGGGCGGCATGGGAGGAGAATGCTCCGTGAAATAAATGATGGACGTGCTCACAACCCCATCCTGTTTCTTCCGTGCATTTTCTATTTGAGAAGTAGGGGGAAAAAAGTTGAAAATGGAGGTGCTCCTTCTATCTTGATGGCCCCTAATTCATCCCGTCCTCCCTGTCTCCCCACCCTTTGTGCATGTATTTATTTATTTCCACCGTGGATCTCATGATCCTCTTTCTGAAATCCTTACCAATTGAAATAATGAGATCCCTTCGGAGAACAAAACCCACAAGTCTTTGGGACTCCCGGGACACCACCACTGGGAAGCCACTGTAAGTGGTTTCACTGATGATAGTCTCTACATCTTCCACAGTCATACTGTCCTGAGTAAGGACAGTCAATAAAGGATCATTTCTCCGGGGTTTCATCACATCCATTGCCAGGGTCTTATGGGCAAACTCTTCTTTGGCTTCAAGAAAGGGGTAACCGTTGAGACGAATGTGGGCATCATAGATGCCTTCCCGCCCAAGAGCGTCTGCCACCCACTTGCTTGTCATGGCTGCAGCCATCAGAGGCACAATGTACTCCAAGCCCCCAGTTAGTTCAAACATTATGACAACGAGAGAAACGGTCATCCGCGTCACCCCACCTGCAAAAAAACAGACATGGGCCACTGAAAACAGGAACAGTTCATTCATGCCAGGTAAGGGCCTGTGACAGACCCCCGTCCAGGGACAGCTTACTTGCCAGAAAAAGGAGGTCTCCCCTGTTAACTGCAACTGCATTAAAGCAAGTTTATAATGGACACGAGTTACATTTCTCAAAATAACATCTACGAATGTGCAAGAGGCCTTCTACATTTGTCTCCTTTTGTTTCTTATTTGTGCATTGCTTTCTCTCCCCTAATTATAAAGGTCACTGCAAAAGATATCCACAATTTGTGTAACAGTACTGAGAGGAGAGGTTCTCTGGAATATACAGGCTCTTGTGGAAAAGTCAGAAAACACTTCTTTAAAGTCAATAGAAGATGGGGCGCCTGGATGGCTCAGTCGGTTAAGTGTCTGCCTTTCGTTTGGGTCATGATCCCAGAGTCCTGGGATAGAGCCCTCAGTTGGGCTCCCTGATCAGCAGGGAGCCTACTTCTCCCTCTGCCTTCCCGCCCCCCCCCTCCCCGCCCGGCTTGTGCTCTCCCTCTCACTGTCTCAAAATAAATACGTGAAATCTTTAAAAAAAAAAAAAGTCTATAAAAGAAAGTCATTATCCATAAGCTTACTCCCTAAAATAAGCTGAGTAAAAATTCTGAATGACTTCTGCAAGTTTTTCATGATGTAAAAATACATGTTTTTATGTAAGTGAGCTCATGTTACACGTTTAACTCCCCAGCATGCCGCCCCCGACTTTATGTCAGGAACATCTTGTGTATTAACACAAATTTATTTAACATTATATTAAAAATATTAAATATTAGGATCACATTTAATAGCTACATAGTAAAGATTTTATTTATTTATTTGACGGAGAGAGAAATCATAAGTAGGCAGAGAGGCAGGCAGAGAGATGGGGAAGCAGGCTCCCTGCTGAGCAGAGAGCCCAATGCAGGGCTTGATCCCAGGACCCTGAGATCATAACCTGAGCTGAAGGCAGAGGCTTAACCCACTGAGCCACCCAGGTGCCCCTAACAGATACACAGTATAATATTACCCGGTTATATGGACCCTAATCCACTTAACCAGTCGCTTCCTGTGCATATTTAAGTTGATTCCAACTTCTTGCTATCATAGATAATCCTGCAATGAACATTCTTGGGCAGATATCCTTCTCCAAGTTTCTGATCATTTCTTTAGTATGATGAAATTTGAGAGTAAAATTGCTCCCCATAGGGAGGAAAACAGCTATATGATAAAGAATACTTCCTTAAAGCACTTGAAAAAATGGCAAACCCAACAGGAAATGGTCATTAAAAAAAAATCTGCAGTGAACCGTGTTTCATATCATGCTTCTTTATTACATCACCTGGGTGGCAACTTCTTCAAGGTCAATGCAGACACTACTCACCTAAGCAGGCTGCAGCCCCAACCATCGCATAAAGGCCAGGGGTGATACAATCCGCTCCCTGACTACACCAGCTATTGAAGATGGCCCAGTCGTGGTGGTAATAAGCCAGCTGCTCCATTCCCACTCCTAAAAGTCGACCGGCTATAGCACCAACAGCCATGCTAGGGATAAACAGGCCAGAAGGGATCTGCAAAGAGAAAGCAACAGGTGCTTAGGGAGGAATGATGCACTCGCCTGGCATGTGGTAAGGGCTAGAGGACTGACCCTCTGCGAAGCAAACAGGCCAATGACAATTTAACTATGCACTATGCTAGCAAGTGGCCATAAAGACGTATGTAACACTACAGGAGCTAGAGGTTCTCTGGGACGTGCAGGCAAGTATGACTGCAAAGAAGCTTACCCTGATTTGGGGGTCCATCTGGCAAGAGCCTGAACTCTCCAGACCAACATAGAACTGGAGGGTAGACATTAAGCCTTTCCCAAAGAACAAGGAAAATAGATGGAATTTCTCACATATGCAGACATTTCCCCCCATTCTGAATTCTCAGCAACAAAAATTCCCCTCTATTGACCATCTACCACGTTCTATGCTAGATACTCAACTGACAGGATTCCCCCAGTTCTGAACAACCACCCCCGGGGAGACAGGCATCATGATTACCCAATCACAAAGAACTCAAGGTTCAGGGAGGTGAAGCAACTCACCCAAGGTCAAGTTACAGTAAATACCAGTGCCAGGGATGAAACACAATCAGTGTTCCTAACCACTCCCATGTACTGAATCTTTACCCACTAGTCACATTAAAAGGAT
Organism: Meles meles; assembly: GCF_922984935.1. NCBI lineage: Eukaryota > Metazoa > Chordata > Mammalia > Carnivora > Mustelidae > Meles > Meles meles. Next base: position 43,916,193 of record NC_060087.1, on the reverse strand, counting down.
TGTATACGAGGTCACATTTTATTTTGTAATAGTATAAAGAAAGATGAAATGATTACATTTTTTAATGCAGCAGTAACTGTGGTTGTGTGAGTATCCAAACAAAACAACCCCACCACCACTACCACCAAAAGACCCTCTCGGCTATCTCCCCCTCTATTTTCCTGACTCTTAGGATATCTACAGTGAATTCTCAATGTTCTGTGTGAAGGGAGAGAAATGATGACAAGGACAAAATGAAACAGCAGATTATTTTTAAACAGCCTGTGTTCAATTGTGAAATACATTTGAATCTGGGTGGGTTGGATGGTCTGAACATTATCACTTTAAATCAACGAATAAAGCCATGACAGGGAAAAATAAATCACTCAAGAAGCACTGTAAAACCTTCTGGAGTGTAGAGGATGACACATTATCAATTCAGAGACTATAATGCTGCCTAAACTGAGCTGCGACGTCTTCTTTCCCAGTTTGAACCTCCGTTTCCCTAGAGGAGAGAGAGAACTGACTTGGTAGTTGGGTGTCAGAGGAAAGACAAACAAATAACCTAGGGAGGAGAAAGAAAATACCTTAACAAATGTTCCTTTCTGACTTCTTTTGAAACATGGCAATGATAACAGGTACTGAAAATAAAAGATGCTGGCCTGATGTCTGCTTTTGACAGTTGCAATATTAACTTGGGATCACCTGTGAAGTTCCTGATCCTTGGGCATTGATAACAATGGTAAAGAATACATTTAGCGCCACTGGGCCGAACCATGGGACACTGCCACTTTAGTGGTCAAAATGGTTGAATAACGGCTACTTTGTTTGATTCAACTTGATACTTTGCTCTATGGGCAAACTCTAAAGCCACCCTATAAGGACCACAAATGTGGTGGTCAGATATTGCTTTAATACAATAGGCACGTGAACAAATACCTCACCATCCCTTTTCTAGGGGCAAAATCTGTTTTCCACCAGAAAGGAGAAAACATTTCTTCTTAAATCTCATCACTGAGGTCTGCATGTGGCCTAAAAGTCAGCTTGGATGATGTTAGGTAGAGGTACCACTGTCTAGGAAGTTGAGGACACGTTGGCGGGGGCCTTCTGAAGTGCGGGCATAATGCTGCATGAAGCCGGAAGTGCCACATGAGCTTTGAAGACTGTATGATGTCTTGGCTTTGCCCCCCAAACCCATAGCCACACATCTACCCACTGAGTAGCCAAAGAATCTCCTCACCTTCATGCCAAAGGTGAATATAGTGATGACAATTTTCAGTATGAGCGTCAAGGCCAGCTGCCACATGGCACTGTAGACTCCCACACCAGCCGGTCTGTCAGGCAGCTCACCCCCCTTGCTTGTGTTGAAACGGTTCTCATAATCACAGAGCTTGGAGGAGTCCAGAAGTCCACAGTCATTGAACAGCTCAGAAATGAGCTCACTCGTGCTCATGCGGGTGTATTCATTGGGGAAAGCCAGGATGGCAGTGATGGCTGTCACAACGAGTACCTCTACAACAGGATACTTCCCCAGCTGCGTGGTCTTACGCTTCCGACACCAGGCAATGTTGGTGCGGATAAACAAAGCTCCCCACAGACCACCAAATATGCCCAGCAGAATGAAGGGCACAAGCTCAAAGAGATGCCAGGGGGTGTGAAACTCCACATAAAATAGAACCAGGCGGCTGTTGCCAAAGGGATTGATGGAACGTAGAGTAAATGCTGCCACCAAGGCAGCAAAGAAGGAGCGCCACAGCGTTTTGAGGGGGAAATAGTAGCTGACCTAGAGGAAAGAGGGTGAGAAAGCAAACGTAAACCAGGACGCAGAAACAGTTTCAGGTATGGGGTGTCTGGATGGCTCAGTCAGTTGGTCATCTGCCTTCAGCTCAGGTCCCTGGATCAAGTCCCGCATCGGGCTCCCTGCTCAGCAGGGAGCCTGCTTCTCCCTCTGACCCTCCCCACTGTCATGCTCTCTGTCTCTCTGTCTCAAATAAATAATAAAATCTTTAAAAAAAACTGTTTCAGGTGAACAGTGCTGCAGGAAGGAGAGCTGAGGACAAGAGAACTACCCAGAGAGTTCTGGTCACACAGTAAATGGTAACACGTGAGCTGGGCAGAGCACCTCCGGTCTAAATGTCCCACAGACACTGGCCAGAATTCCTGACATGAAAGCAGCACACATATTCTACAGACAGATAAAAGTACTTACCTCTTCTAGGCTGAATAACACTCCGCCGATAGGTGCCCCAAAGGCTACAGATACGCCTGCTGCTGCTGCAGCCGACAAGACCTACAATCCAAAACTCAGAATTAGTCTTGGAATAATGATACCTTTCTACCAACGATCACATTTTTAAAAGGAAACGTTAGTGTTTAGTAAACATTAAAAAAAAAACTATACGTGCTCCATATCCAATGGATCAAAAATGAAGTTCAATTCATATTTACTTATTCGGAGAGCAAACGCTGCGGGCTACATCTCGAACACATGGGTCTAATGCTCGAACAGGTAGAGGGTCTTTACTCTGTAATGAATCCAGGCATGGACTTTATTCCGAATCATTCCCCTCACGCCTGGTCCTCTCGATTCATTAACTGATTTTGAGTCTATAGGCCTATTAACCACCTAAATGAAGTATTTTCAGTGACATATTTACATAGCACTTTCTTTATTAAGGAAGGCTTTTCTAAATAAGATTTTAGAGATGGCTGTAATGATATAAAACTGAAGTAACAACTGGCTCACAGCCATTCGGGAGCTAAAAATCTTCACACAATAGGCAGTTGGGGTTTCTTGTACTCAGTGCCCTCCTCCATCCCCAGCGACCAGTGGAAACAGAAATAGGGAGGAAACTAGAAGCAACGAGAAACAAGGGGATAGATTTTGAAGAAAGCCCTAAGTGTATTTCACTGAGGCCAGGAAAAGGGCTAGGTGGGAGAGGAAGAGGAAGGGGAAGAAGCTGTCAGAGGGAAATAAAAAAGGACAAGGAAGGGGAGGAGAAAGAGAGAAAGTGATACTTAGCTCTACCTCAGTACATAGGCACACTCATGTGCGTGGAAAATGTGTAACCAACACACCAGAATTAATGGAAGGATAAAGTCCTTTCACTGGATTCTGGTTGCTGTGGAGTGATAAGTGATTTGTGGTAGTAAGGAAACTTTTAGAAGAAAGTTTAATAAAAATTAAGGGTTTCTGCAGAAAAAAAACGGTTCTTGGCAAAATAAACAGGCAGCTTTCCCTGGGAGTGCAGGGAGGCGCAGGAAAATGAAGGGAAGGAAAGAGTGAGGTCTTTGGGGCTAGCCCAGCAGGACTTCAAAATTCGTGCCTATATACTGGCTTTCATCGGGAAAGGATGAGGACAGTCAAACAGGAGGATTTCAGTGACTTTTCAGGATGAATTATGAGGGAAAAAAAAGAATCATGATGGTTAGTTTGCTTTAAGTTTTTGCTGACAGAGTGGAGTCTGTCCATGCTCTTCCTTCTCAAATCTGTAATCTCCACCATCTGCCCACTTTGACAAGGCCCAGGGACACAAGAGGCCTGCTGCTGATGGTGAGAAGGACAGGAAAAAATAACTAGAAAGTCTAAATAAACAATAGGAAGTGAACTCAAGATGCAAGTATTCATGAGTCTAGTTAGAGAAATACATGACATCTATACAGAGAAACAGCCCAGAACTCCCCTCTCATTTTACAAGGAACTGTGAACAAAAATGCCAATTTTATGGCATGAAAGTAACCGGCCATCTATAATTTCAAAGTCACCCCGACCCATGCAAAACCAGCAAGAATCAATGCTCTCCTCCTGCCAGCTCAAATGGTTTTTCACCTCTTCAACTTCTGTTGTCCATTATTCCCATCTAACAACCTTACCAGTTTCACACTGCCGTTATGCCCCGCTACCATCTGACGGTAGCTAAACAATCGACTCAGATTTCCCTCTCCCTTTCCTGTTAGTCTTCCTCTCCTGCCAGGAACTCTCCCCCTTGAACTATCTAAATGTATTCCATATTTGAAATTTCAACATCTCTGAGTTTCCTTCTGGGCCTTATGGTTTGTTTTGCTTCGTTTTGTTTTCCGAATAAATCACTAGGTTGCAATTTTGTGAAAAATCCATTCTAATAAAATGACGTTGGCCTTGACCCATTTCATATGTGATTTCTGTGTAATTCAAAGAAAACAGAGCAAGAACCATTATTTCCTTAAATCCTTAATTATAGCAGGATAAAAGTAACCAATGATGTGGAACATTTCTAAAATCTGTTCTTCCTCCACAAAACGATATACATTAAGAACTGCATGAACATGAGAACAGCTATGGAGACGCTGTGACAGGACTAATTTAGCCGGATGGAGGCAGAAGGCAGAGAGAGATCCTATACACGGAGAAACTCATTTAGCGTGGCATTAGGTAGAAATAAAAGATGGAAAAGCTGGTATCTGAAACATATGTGGGGCTTATATTCTTTCACAGGGGAAAAAAATGACTTCTTTTAAAAAATCTCTTATTTTTGTAACTTATTCTGTAATAAAACAGCACAACTTGTGTAGAGTTATATGTACTAAAAGTTCTTAAAGTCCTTACTTCTCCCTCACTACCACCTCACTTTCCGGCTCACCACGAGCGGGGAAATGTCACCACCGGTGGACATTTTCAACAGTTTGGAGTAAAACTACTTTTCCAGACATTTTCTTTCTAGGTGCACATATACATACTTTAAAAAAAAATTACTTGAATTATTTTATACACGTGTTATTCCAAAATTGGCTTCTGAAACTTAATGATCTTCTGTAGCCATCAATCCACATCAACATATATAAGGCTATCTTTATTAACGACTGCCTAGTATTCTACAGTATGGCCAGAATATCGTTTATTTGATCGGTCCCGTTGATGGACATTGTGACTGTTTGGTTTTACCACGATATTGACAAATGCTGCACCGACTAGCCCCACACACATACCTTGGTTCCCACACACACTTGGAGTGTCTATAGGATAAATTCCTAGAAGTGGAAAAACTGGGTCACAGGGTATTTGTACTGATATTGGTAGAGTCCCTAAATCCCCATCCCTAAGATCGAACCATTTACGCTCACCAAAAAAGAGACAATTCAGGCCATCTGTTATTACCTCTCTGCGCTTGGCTTCATTCTTCCTATATTTGTTGAAACAATGGCACAGGATGTTCCCACAGCAGCAAGCCACGTGCACTAGGGGGCCCTCTTTGCCCAGGCTCAAGCCAGATGACACGGCCAGCACCAGTGTGATGGTTTTGATAATCAGAGTCCACTTACCCAAATAGCCCCTAATAATAAAACCGCTCAAGATAGTTTTTATCTGCAGGTCAAACACAAAGAGATTAAATATAGACTAGGCAAGTAAACAAGGCTGGGAAGCAATAATCTGGTCCTCATTAGGAAACTGCACCTTTCAAACAAGTGACATATAAATGTTTGACCTACATGACCCCAATTTGGGAGGGAGCCTGGGAGCCCAAGAAAGCAAGAACTGGTCTTTAAGCTTTCAAGTTCCTTTTTGTTTCCCCCAGCCATGTGCTAGCTGGGCAAGAGAGTACTGCAAGCATGAGAGTGTGCGTATTTGGAGAAGGGGAGGCAGAGTGGGAGGGTGTTTTCCTTACTTACATCCTTACAGGCCAGTAGAGCCTTGATTCTCTGCCAAAGAAATCTGTAACTATGACTTGGTCAGGAAACAGAGAGGGGCAAGGTCATGTGGGTAACCTTAAATCTTAGTGGTTTCGGTCACTGTCAAGCAATCTAAGCCAAAAGTAGTCAGAAACAGGATTTCAGTCACCTCCCCCCGCCCTTCTAGCCCTAGTCATACTATAGGAAATATAGCAAAATAGTTTTATTTCTCCTGCTCGAACAAAGTTGACAATGCCAGTACTTTTTCAGGCCAGAAACTTGGGGTCTACCCTTGATCTCCTTGGGTAGGGAGCAGGGGTTGGCTTTCAAGAGGACTGATTCCCCAGGAACCCGCAAGGGGGCTAGGAACCCACCCCCTTTCATGTCCAGGTGGCCCAGGCTGGGAGACTTGAGGGAAGACCTAGAGAGACTCCAGATTTCCTCAGGGTCTGATCCTGTTTCTGATTAGAATTGCAGGATATGCTGGAATACCTATTAAAGACTCTTAACCAGGAAGGATTCACTACTGTTAACCGTTTATAAACTGTTTGAGAGACTCACCTCAGGAATTCCGGAGCCACAGGCATAAGGTGCAAACACTTTGACAAGAGACACAGCAAGGAAGGCAAATAGGAGAGCCCAGAGGACATACATGAAATAATTGACTATGTAGGCAAAGGCTCCCTAGAACAGGGAAAAAAAGAAAAAAGCTTGTTTTAGTCCAGGCTGCCTCAGTGAGGCACGGAGCACTGCTGACAAATAGGGTTTCAGGAGAGGTGGTCAGGCAGAAAAATAACATCGCTCAAAATGTTCCTTCCAAGAAGGGCAGCAAGGCAACCCCTGAAACACGGTCAGCCCACTTGGAACTGAAAATGTGAGGCTTTGCTCCCCCCCCAAGGAAACTGACACCAGTTGCTGAGGATCGACAAGAAGGAGGAACAAACAGAACCCTAAGCAAACTCAGGTTCAACATGAGACCTCTGGCAGGTTTGGGGGTCAAGTCGGTCTCATTTTATGTCAATTTTATTAAGAATCTTGACAGCTCTGTTATTGGCTACACATTTGAGGTGAAGACCAGCTCTACCTACCTTGGTGTCAGATTCTCACGGGAGGTTACAGTGTCGAAAATTCCTGAGCGGTTTCCTTAAAATACACAGTTAATTAAGTTCTGCAGAGAACCACCACATCTTTGAGAGAATTCTGCTATCACAGACTCAGCAACAAGTAGATGTGAGCAGAAAGTTTCAGGCTCTGACCATAAAACAAAACCACTGAGATGCCAGCTCTCCCAAAAAATAAAACAGCAACCCCTCTTTTTAAAATGGGTGAATATACTTTTGAGACTGTCCTCCTATGCTAATGAAGTCTGCCAGAAAATAAATCTAATATTGACCAGTAATAAGGAGTCACCAACATAAAGGGCTGACAAACAGTTGCATCCCCCCCCCAAAAAAAAGCTATTTTGAACATCCGGAGATCATGCTTACTGATAAAAAACTGTAGAAGTTGAAACTCACTCAAATTACATGAAACACAAAACTCACTGTACTTCTGACTTCTTAAAACATAAAACATTATTAAAATAATTCACTGACCTAGACAAGGAGAGCCGAACTGCTCAGGGTTATTTTTTTCCCCCTCCTAAGTTATAGCTTTGACACAAGTTTTCCATTATTTTAGTCCCTCAGAGGAATAGAAAATTGCTCTCCTGACCTTTCAAATGTAGCTAGGGAGGAAGAAGACTGGGGGGGGGGCAAAAAAAGAGGGAGGGGGAGTGAAAAGGCAAGCAGCCAGAAGTGGCTGGGGGCACAAACCTGGAGGCTAAGTTCTTGGCTGGAGAACTCTTAGAATCTAGAAGACTCTATCCAGGTAAGGATTTCATTCATTAAAAAAAGGATGGCCAGAGAAATATGTCACTTGAGCAAATCTCAAGCTCCCACTTGAAAGCTACAGTTGGACTATTTAAACACACACACACACACACACACACACACACACACACGGAATAGCACGGCAAAGCCTTGCCAGGATGAACAATAGTTCTAGACCTTGATTGTAGTGGTGATTACACAAATCTACACATGCAGTAAAACTGCAGAGAACCGTATACACACATACATATGTACACACATCTATGCACGTAAAATTGGTGAAATAAAATCTGTGGACCATATCCTTGTCTTTCTACTTATCCTTTATTCAGAGAAGATGTCACCACTGGGGGACACCTGGGTGAAGGATATGGGAGACCTCCCTTGTTTTGCAACTTTTTGTGAATCTATAATTACTTCAAAAATAAAAGAATAAAAAAAAGTCAAGGGAATCTCTCTCTCTCTCACACACACACACACACACACACACACACACACACACTCACACACACATTCACCCTAAACTCCAGTGCTTCTCAAAGTTTTCTACCCAAGTACTCCTAATCTACGAGAGAGGGTAGGGGGTAGATTACGCAGGAGCAGAGCTGAAAGAGACTGTTATCTTAATAAACATGGGAATTGTGCATCCCTTTGTAATTCAATATAATTTTAGAAAAAAATATTTTTAAAAAACCCTGATTTTCTGAGATGGCACACAGCATTTATCCTGCGGTTTCAGCCACCCACTGGCATCCAACCTTAGCCCAGTTTGAGAAGAACAGATCTAAACCCTCTCACACGTATGGTATGTATCCAACCCTTTTACTGAGCTCTTCCCCCAAGCCAATGTGTACAGTCATTTATGTACATAAACACTCTTATTTCTCACTTGATTATTTTCCCATTCTTCTTTTCCCTTGGCTGTGTGTGTGTATGCGTGGGTGCACGTGCACCTGCACAGCCACACACCCCATTTCAAATCATCTGTGGACCGAAGGAGGAATAAAAATGCATTTTAAATGTATAAATATATATCCTAGCCTAGTCTCAGTCACTTCGCCAACAGGGTAAATGAGGAGTGAGCTGAGATGGCACCTGTTTCAGTTGATAGAAGCCAGAAAGGAATTGGGAATTGAGAGCTGTTATGTTCTGTCTTGTGTGTTTTTGTTTTTAGTAGGAGTGACTTAACAAACAGCCCAAGTGGTAATAGAAAGGGAAGGAACTGAAAAACAATGTTACTTTTACATTGAAAAGTATCTGCTGGGAGACAAGAACAAATGAAAATATTGATTTAATCTCCAAAGAAGACTACGGGCAATTTTACTCCTGTGTTTCTGTTTTTTTCCTATGGAATGTATTCTAATTTTTTTTTAATGTTCTAATGCAATGCTCAGGGGAAAATTACTTTTGGAGTGTATACAACAGACACATTTTTAACCCACTGCTTTTGTTAGAAATTATAGCATCCCTGTTGGCTGGCTCTGACATCTTTAACGAAATTATTAGAGAAGGGCAGATTCAATCACACTGCGTACTAACAGCTAAGGAGAAACACGGGACTGTTTATGAGAAGCAAAAACGTTAAGTTACTATGTAAAGCATCAAAGGATTCCACGTGGCAGAAGTGAGGGAAATAGGGCCGCACTTACTCCACAGAGAAAGGAAGCTGGCGCGGGTTTCCCTTTCCATGAAGAGGAAAATAGGGGCGCATTCCACAAGTGCCATGAGTACAGTATAGGAAATTCAGTCAGCGTAAGAATACCGGTCAGCGGTTCAGGAATCTTCACAACACGTTACCTCATCCGTGCTGATGATAAGCTGGGACCAGCTGTTCCACTCTGGGCATTTGTCTCTGTCTTCGAAAGTGACGTGGTCGGAGTTCCAGCAACAGTGCTCATGGTTAAACCAGAATCCTTCTGTGCATATGCCTTCTTTCAAGTCTGTCATCCAATGAGCAGAAATGTCTATCAAGCCAGCTAAGGAACCTGATTTGAGGTGAGGGAAGGGGAGGTCAAAGTTATTAAGAGAATACGAGGGAAAAGGTGACAAAATAATGCACAAGCCATAAACCTTCCAGATCCCCCTGCAACCTCTTTCTGATGTTCTGTCGGCTTGATTTCCACCTATCACCTCCAAGAGATTTTGCCTGTCATTAAACACCTATTCAAGAGGGGGTGAAAAAGGGAAAAAATACCACAAAGCATTGTCTGCACTGAATACTGTGTCTGTAGAATTGCTACATAGGGATGGGGCACCTGGGTGGCTCAGTGGGTTAAAGCCTCTGCCTTCGGCTCAGGTCATGATCCCAGGGTCCTGGGATCGAGCCCCGCATCAGGCTCTCTGCTCCGCATGGAGCCTGCTTCCTCCTCTCTCTCTGCCTGCCTCTCTGCCTAGTTGTGATTTCTCTCTGTCAAATAAATAAAATATTTTAAAAAAAAAGAATTTCTACATAGGGAGAGCTTGGGGGAGGGCAAAGTGGTTGGGAGGGAGCAAGGCCTGAGTGGATTTGCCTTTTAGCTGACTTACGTGGCCAAGACTCTGCTTTGCCTCACAACTGATGGATCCTGAACCCCAAAGACAGTCAAGCTTATTAAAGATCATTTTTTTCTCACTATTTACGTAAGACTGAGAAAAATGTGAACTGCCTTCCTTGAAGACTCTTATATGATCTTTGTTTGAGGCTGGGGTAAGAGAGCTGATGAAGACCACGGAGAGGAGAGCTCAACCTTGTTAGCAATCCTGCTCCGTGGACAAGGGAACCTGAGCCAGGGCAGGAAGGCATTCGAGGCTGAGGGAAGCAAATCCAAGAAAGCACGGACCGCGACGCACGTGGCATGGTGACATGAAGCTGTAGACATGTCGAAGCCTCCTGAGCCTTGGACGTGACCATCCAGAAGTTTTCTTAGTGAAACAGGAGCAAACAATATTATGTGCAGAACAGCCACCAAAGGCAATTCTGAGAAAATGAATAGTGAATGGGGAATTATGTGCTCCGGGTAATAGACTGGTAGGGTTAAGATCATTACAGTACTTTTGATTCTGGCCTTCTCATCATTTCTATCGTCCAGATGAAGAAACTCTGGCATAAAGAAATGAAATGGTCTAGAATCGTGCTTTAGGGAAATAGCAAAGACATCATAAAATTCACAGCCCCTGAATTCCCAGACTGTTCCTACATTCAGACACACTGCTTCTTGTTGCTCTGCGATGCCTCAAAACAAAATGCCCTGTGTGTACGAGGGAAAAGAAAAACATTCACTGGCCACCTAGTGACAAGAAATACATTAAAAAGTTGAGGATATTACGCCTACATTCCAACAGGCTGGAGGCCATGCCGTGTGTATGTTTGGGTAGGTGCTAAAAATGTTAACAGAGGTTATTTACATACTTGAATAACCTAGTCAAATCTAACACCTTGTTTGACGCCTCTTGGCCATGCCCACCTTCTCCGCCTTCTCTTAACTGCACGGATTGCCCAGACTCAGAAAATTCACATGCGTTTAGAGTTTTGCTTGTTCTCCAGCTGTTTCACGTGAGCCAGTCCTTATTCTATCTAACACCAGTACCCTCAATCCTATCCTCCCTCTTCCTGATATTTCTCCTTTCCTAATGAGCCCCTTCTTCCTCGGTTACAAATTTTATCAAGTTTCCCTTCCTACAGAACAAAATGCTTTCCCCTGTCCTCATTGCCATCCCTAGCTTCTGGCCCTCCTCGCCTTCCAGTGGCCACCGAATAGCTCTGAAATCTCTACACTGGTTGCTTCGCCTTGAAATCTGACTCCTAGTATTTATGAGATAGTTTTCCAAGGTCACTGCTATCCTACTAACTGCTCAGTTATATAACCTTTTCTCAGTCCTCTTCCTTCCCTTCAGCCTCTTTGCAATACTTAGCATTACAGACCACTGGGTCTGACATCAGCCAACTCTAAACTGGCCAGATGGGGTAGCATTAACACCCTAGACCACGGTTGGCAAACTATGGCCCAGGGGTCAAATGTGCCTTCATGTTTGTGAATGAAGTTTTGCTTGGTCTCAGCCATGCTCATTTCTTTACCTATTGTCTATGGCTACTTTCATACTACAGGGACCATCCGGCCCTTTACCAAAAAACACTGCTGACGCCTTCCCTAGGTTATCTTTGAAAACCTAGTTATGGCTGAGCCTTTCTTCATGTGTAGCAATTGTCTTATGCTCCGTGGCTCGGAATCTTCCCTAGGCAACAGCAGCAACAGCGCTGTTAACAACTGTGGGCACTGTGCTGAGCACTATGCGTGCCACATCTTGTCTACCTACTACTCTGTCCTCACAGCAAATGTGGACTACAGGTACTCTTGCTAGCCCCGTTCTACAGATCACTAAACTAGAGCTGCCAACGGTTAAGAAACTTGCCAAAAGTCACAAAACTGGTAAGCGGCGGGGCTAGGATTCAAGTCCTGCAAAGTAGAGCCTGTGCTAACGGTCTTTTTATCCCATCTACCTCCAGGTTTCCCACCTAACTTCTCTTTTAGCTCAGTATTCCAGGTCTTCCATCTTTTAATACCATAAGGATACAATCCTTAGCATCTCTCCCAGGTATTCTTGGCTTTCTGCTTCCTCGGTGGGAGGGGAAGCCTGCATGGGAGCTTGCTTTAAAGCTGTACGGGCTTAGCAAGTGCACTATTCCTAGTTAAACTGTGCATTATTTGGGGTGGCTTGGGAGGCTGACGGAGATGACAGGAAAAGGAAGGGTCATCCCACTTGTCGGCCAGCATGAAAGAATGACATTATTAGTTTCTTGAGGGTATGGGCCCTATCTTCTCTGATGTTCTTCACCACCAAATGAGAGAGCAGATGTTTAAGAAATAGCTACAAAAAGCTCCCAGAGAGTTCTCTACCTCCTCCTAGAAACCCCATGTAGCAGCACTGGGTATGATACATAAACAATGAATCTTGGAACACTGAAAAAACAAAATATAAAAAATAAATAAATTTGGGGCGCCTGGGTGGCTCAGTGGTTTAAGCCACTGCCTTCGGCTCAGGTCATGATCTCAGGGTCCTGGGATCGAGTCCCACATCGGGCTCTCTGCTTGGCAGGGAGCCTGCTTCCCTCTCACTCTCTCTGCCTGCCTCTCTGCCTACTTATGCTCTCTGTCATATAAATAAATAAAATCTTTAAAAAAAAAATAAATAAATAAATTTTAAGAAAAAGAAACCATATGTAATATGTGTTTAAAAAAGAAAAAGAAAAAGAAAAATGGATTGTCTCGGGACACCTGGGAGCCTCAGTCGGTTAAGCATCTAATTCAGCTTGGGTCATGATCCCTGGGTCCTAAGATCGAGCCCCAACGTGGGGCTCCATACTCAGCAGGGAGTCTGCCTCTCCCTCTGCCCTTCCCCTGTTCATGCTCTCTCTCTCTCCGTCTCAAATAAATCAAATCTTTAACAAAAAAAAAACTTGATGGTCTCTATTAGAAGGACTCTTCCTCAAGACAACCACTGAAAGAAAGGCAGTGCTAACAGCGCCTTAAAATGGATGTAATATTTTATAGTGTATAAATGCATTTAGATACATTTCCCCATTTAACTGCATTTCTTTAAGGAAGGGGAAGCAAGTATTATTAGTATCCCTTTACAGATGGGAACACTGAGCTTCCTCGAGGTCCGCCAGCAATTTATTTCATGTGGGAAACAGTAAAAAACAGCACACAACTCAGTTCACGACTTGGGGAAGGGCACACCACAAAATTTTAGGAGATTTTTTAAGAAAATAAACATAGTTTACCATACCTGATAAGAGCCCAATAAGTAGCATCAACAACCAGCCAGAAAAAGCATCACTCACACTGTGAATTAAGGCCCATGTCGACTCTTTGCTTTTATTGGTAATCTAGGGAGAAATGAGGGGAAAAAATTGGCACACTCTACACACATACTTGCTTTCTCACCTTTAAATACACAGTAAAGAAACACAAAGACAAATCTGTTCATTAGGCATAGAGACGAATGTGGAGTTACTTCTCAGATAATTCTGGGCTGAACTGACCTCATCAGGAACCTGGGAGTTTTACTGAGCCTGTCTAGTTACTGAACCCTACCTTTCTCTGCAGTATGGCAATGGCTCTAAGTACCTTAGTCAGGGATTCCCCATTCAGCTGCTAATTCTCCATCACCTCAATTTGTTTTGCTTTTTGCAGTGGTCTCTGTCTGCCCTAGACATCCGATATTCCAAGGATGGTCTCTTGACTCATGGCCAATAGGTTGATTGCTTTTCCAATCCACAAACATGGGCTCATTCCACAAACATGGGCTTATTTGAGCGGTTAAAGTACAGTGTGAGGTTTCTTATCGGGGTGCTACTTCAGGTCAGGCAAGTTCCAAGACTTGCTCCCCGCACTGATCACAGATACTAAATGATATCACGGATGCATCTCTTTATTTTCAAAAACCTGCTGGGAATGGCAAAAGGGCACCTGGGTGGCTTAGTTGGTTAGGCGTTTGCCTTGGGCTCAGGTCACAATCCCAGGGTTCGGGGATCGAGCCCCGCAACGCAGGGAGCTTGCGTCTCCCTCTCGTTCTGCCTCTCCTCCCTGCTCATGCTCTCTCTCTCAAATAAATAAATAAAAATAAAATCTTTTTTTAAATAAATAAATAAAATCTTAAAAAAAAACTTGCTGGGAATACTGAGGCTAATCAAGAAGGGTGCAGAAAAGTCTACATTTCAGGCCCTAGCCTCCTCAATTTAACCCTTCAGTGCCCACATTTCAAAATCAAGCATTCAGACAGCTTTGTCACTGTCCCCTTCTCTGCACCTCTATTTCTTATCTTTGAAACTGTGACTTTGTTATCCCATCTTCATCTATAGCACTATCGCAAATAATGATAAATTACTATAAACATTTTAAGAGCATTTAACAACTCATTTCGACCTGTTACTAGAACTAAGTCTCCAGTTTTAGTGCCGAAAGTAGATAAGGCGATATTTTTCTCTGCAACAGTGTTTTCAGTCTAATGATGAACAGTTCATGCCAAAAAAAAAAGTCCCTTTTGAAGACTTGATAAACACATTCTAACTGGTTTTGAATTATTAGTAATTGGCATAATGTGTCTTGGATGCAACCATTTTCAGATAGTGGGAAATACGCCCTTGTCATATCCCAGATGACTTTCAAAATGGAAATAACATGCTGAATGACAAACTGAACTCTGAATTACAGGTGGCAGAAATTCTAAAGCCTGCCTGATGAACTGGTATGACAGAACATGTGCGTGTGTGCCCAAGTAGTGGCAACCTTATGAAAAACAGCAAGTGTTTTTGTAGAGATCCCCTTTTTTCAGTTAGGACAGAAAACTCAGTGAGATGACCAGAAATCCAAGGATTATGCAGGCATTTCTCAAAACCTCTGCCAGGGACAACCTGACCGCTAGGCTCAGGTGATTATGAGAAAACCAGTCAGGATAAGGGAAGGGCTTAAGAATAAAAAGCCATCTGCCCCTCACTGCTCAGGAGACTTGCCTGGCTCTGAGCGAAGGAAATCATGAACTCGGGAGAGAGTGGGACTGACTTCAAAATCACGTCTTAAATTTGGACTCAAATCAGAAACAGTAAGAAACAACCACACCTAAGGCTGGCTGAAGAAATGTCTCACCAGAGGATCACCCGCTGAATTTGGATCACTGGGGCTAGGGGGCCCTCCCTTTTGAGTAGGTGCTCCATGTGGCCCTAAGAGGAGCTAGAAATTGTGACTCCCTGATTTAAATGATGCACGGCAACAAGTTAAGGGCAAAAGACCTTGGCAGACTGCTCTAAGAGGTTTTCATGGGACTCTGGAAAGGGAAAAGTGGGGCAATTCTCTCACCAAATTCAAAGGAATCTGTGCCATAGCTGGGAGGGCCATCTTATTACCTGCCACATTAAATTAACATCCTTAATTTGAATTTGATTGGTCTTGTGGGTTTGAGCCGAATGCGTACTTTTCTTTTATGGTTGTACAAGAGCCATAATCACAAGGACTTTATCCCGTAGGCTTCAGTAAACACCAGGGCGCTGAGATTTTTTTTTCCTTTTATTCCTTTGAAAGAAGCCCCCTTTCTTTTCTTAGTTCTAAAAATCCTGTTTCAGGGAAAACCATAAAAGGGAAATGAGATCAAGGAAGAAGACCTCTGAAACATACTTTGGTCCCCTCCACCAAGTTTGTTTTTACTTCTTTACATAGGCACTTATACCCACATCAGGGCTGTGAGGATCCTTTCCAACTACTTTACTATAGGAAGATAAATCACCATTAAATAGAAATTTTTAAAATCAGACACAAAATGCCCTAAAATTAAAGTAAGTTAAAAAAAATTAAAACCCTACATTGCCAGTAGACACCAGATTCAGCCACATTCAAGGCCAAAAGAAAACAGACATATAAAGAATACGTATATTCAACCTCTTCCCCTGATGTTTCCT
Organism: Meles meles; assembly: GCF_922984935.1. NCBI lineage: Eukaryota > Metazoa > Chordata > Mammalia > Carnivora > Mustelidae > Meles > Meles meles. The sequence goes on along the minus strand of NC_060087.1, from coordinate 43,900,266 downwards.
GACACTTAACTTGCGTACCATCTTTGTTCTTACCTCTCGGTGCCTATCCCGGTCTCGAGACTTCTCCCTCACCCAGTCAATCGTGTTGAAATCATCATAGGTCCCCACACCAGGGATCGGCTCCTCCAAGAAGTCCATCATCCTATTTGAAGAACCTATTCCTCCACCATTGTGTGACTTGTCCTCTGTATTGAACAGGAAGCAGACATTAGCACCTCAGACACTCTAAACACTTTAACACCTCCTTGCTGAGCACCAAAAGGTGAGTCCTTAAACCACTGGATGATTACAGTTAGGGTGTGCTGATAAAGCAATATAATCATTGGTGGGAACATCCATCATATTTAGCGGTTTCTGTGGTCTAGGCACAAAACGATGAGTGCCTTAAGGCAGTCTAAATGGAAAGGGACAGATGAGCAGGACAGTACAAAGGGGAGAACTGGCAGGAGTTGAAGTGTAGTGGGGAAAGGATTTCTGAAACAAAATACAGGAGCATACTGAAGCAGCTTAGGTATTTCAGTCTCTTTTATGGAAGAGAGACAAAAGGACCAAAGGTCTCTGCAGACAGAGCACACCAGAAACTATTTTGCATGTGTAAGGCAGTAATTCAATTCTGGGAGGTGGCTTTTGCCTGAGTGGGAACTCCAAAGAAAGCATGTCGGGCTCTTCAACAGTTAAGCCGGCTGGAATGTTCATACTAGCCTTCAATAGGTGGAAGACTTTGATCCTTGATGTAATGGGCTCCTAGAAACTTCGACTGTGGCAGAACAGTCTAAGACTTACAAGCAGAGATTCAAAGACCAGTGCCCGGCCGGGCAACAGAATGTCCCTCCCTGATCCTTCCATGGAAGCCACATACCCACTTGCCCAACCAGTCCTTTCTCTGCTTTGCTTTCAGCACTTCTATTACAATCACTTAATGCAAATATTTTTGTCTTCCTTTCTAGACCCGAAGCTCTTTGAGGGCAGCTCTCTGAGTTGCCACTGCATTCTCGCATCTAACACATATCCAAGATTCAAGAAATAACAGTGTAATCAAAGTTTATTTGCGGAACCGTGGGGATGAGAATGAAGTATTCAAACTCTGGAGCGGTACACAAACTAGGTTACTTAATATTGCTTGACAAACTTGTTCCACACCGTCCTCTGAGGAAACAGTACTTCTCTATTAAACACAAAATGCAAAACAGTATTCAGGAATTTATGCAAATGTGCACTGAGGAAAAATGCAGAGTAATGCTATCATTGAACTCAACCAGCCAAAACTCACATTTGCAGCGTCAACCTTGGCAGGGACAAAGCTACATCCAGACTGTTTGGTGATGAATCCCTCTGCAGAGAAGGCCAAAGTGGGCCCTGAGCTGACACCCAGCTCCCCCATCCCCCAACTACACCCCCATCTTCACTCCAAACTCCCACAGACAACTTCAGCACTCTCCTAGGGTAAGTGGGAATTAACCCCCCAAGCTGTACCTGATTTACAAACTGTCCGTCTTCCAAATTCCTCCCTGGGATGGGGGACAGCGTATCTTTCACCGGTAACACACACATTTAAAAAGAAAAGCTCTGCAGAATCCAGATCCTATTGAGGGTGGGGGTGGGGCTGGAGTGGAGGTGGAGAACCAGTTAATCTTAAAACTCCTAACCAAAGTCCTTTCCATATCTTCAAGCCTACCTGGCTGTGAAATGGTTGGTTGCTGAATCACCAGCCCAGCATTTCCTATCGTGTCAGTGGCATACTGATAAAGATTAATGCTGGTGTGTCTGAGAGCTTGGAGGGAAACAGCCAGCTAGGAAAGGAGGGCAGAAAGAAAATGAAGTATGGTGGGAGGGGCAAAAAAAAAAAAAAGAGAGAAAGAAAAAAAGAAAACCAAGCTGTTTCAACTCTCAAGACAAATGCTGACATGAACACACAGGACACCCAACAACCAGAATTTTACTTTTGAAAGCAGGTTAATGCTCCAAATGAATTTGCTCTGACTCAAGCGCTCTCCCCTCAGGAGAAATTTAGAGAGGATTTTGTGCAACTGATTTTTAAAAGCACCCAAGAGCTATCTAAGGTTACACTGTATGTCACAGGAGGCCCCCAGCTCTACGGACATTAAGACAAACATGAAGCCCTGCAACAGCTTCCCAACAGGAAAGAAAGACTCCTATTACATCACTAGGTAACATGAGCACTGCATCATTCTGCCTCGCAGACAGTCTCCCGTTAGCAACGCAAATTGTCAGGCGGCTTGGAAAAGAGCAGGCAGTGATTAGAAGCCGACAAACAGACTGCTTGTGATTCTCTAGATCCCCCTTCTCCCTGGGGTCACACTTCGGTGCTGGGCTGGGCTCAATTCTGCTTACCTGCGATCACAGCTTTCTTTTTTTCTGCCTCAAGGAAGAAATAACCTTGGCAGCCAGCATTTGGCCATTTACAGAAGGAGCCCTGGGGTGCACTGCTTTAGAAGGGCACTTGCTGCGTTCTCTGCCTTTCGCAGGAACAAATGCCACCTAAAGCACCACCAGTGTTCCCCGGCGGTCAGAATGTGATGTCACTGGGGGAGTCACGTGACCAGACCCTTGGACCAGCCGTGGAGAAAGGAAGGTTTTTAACGGAGCACAGATGCCTTAAAGATGTAGTCTCATCTAAACGAAGGCCGTCAAACGGGGGGCAGCCGGGTCAGTTCACAAAACCGGGGTCCAGGCGAGTTTCAATTGTTAGACCTTATTCAGCAGAAAATCCAGGGAGGGAAAGTAGGACTATCTGAGAGCGTTTAGAGAGTTACAGGAATCCTAAGTAAAAAAAGGGAGAGGGGCAAATACAGAAAAGGCTTTTTAAAGAAAATGTACTGGCGAGCAAAAACGAGGAGAAAATCTCAGACATGTAATGCTGAGTGAAAGATGCCAGACACAGGGGCCCATAACGCAACTCTATTCATGCTAAGTTCGAAGCCAGGAAAACCTAAATCATGTCGTTTTAGGGTGCAAATATAAGTTGCCACATTACAAAAAGAAGCAAGGAAATGACAAAAGTAAAGATGGTAGCCACCCAGAGGAGAGAGGGGGGTTGCCTTCTGAATGGAGCACATGGTGAGGGGGCGCTTCTGGAATGCTGGTAATTTTTCTCCATCTGAGCCCTACTTACCTGAGTGTCCACATGATAATCATTCCTTAAACTGTATGCATGGGTTCTGTCTTTCTGTGTATATATCGTAACTAGAGAAAATTATGAAAATGGAACTGCGCGTGAACTTACTCTACAAGCTCAGCTCTGTAACAGCACCTAGTAACTTAAAAGCTCAGATTACAGTCAAGAAAATTAGTCGTTTCTTAATATTAGTTCTCAACCCAGAAAGCAACATCAAATCTGATCCCACTAATCCAAACTGGGTAAAACTAGCTACTTGGGCTCTGAAAATAAATGCACTTTTACATCTGCATTATTGAAAAGGCTCTCCCTTCCCAGGCCCTATTCCTAAGGCTATTCTTCAGCGGGTCTTAATTAACTGTGCAAAAAGGCCAGTCGAGTAAAGGAGAATGAAATAGCCATCTCTCAACTCCCTCAGTAAATCCGCAGGACAGCTGCTATTAAACATTAACCCAGTCAGTGTGCTCCAATAATCAGACCTAAACGTAGGGCTCTGAAAGGCTGTGATCACTTTCATCACTTCTTAGGGCCCACTGCAGCCTGAAATGTTAGTACAACAAAACCTTATGAAGTCTGTGAGGGACATGGTGAACCCTATGTGCTTTGGGCCCAGTCGGTCATTAATTGTAACATCTCAGTCTCCTGACGAACTTGACTAGCATTAATAAGAAGAATGAAAATGAAGGGGCAACGGATAGTATTGCGGCAATAAACCGCAAAGCTTGAAAATCAAAAGCGATTTGTGGCCCAAGTGTGACTGTGTTACACAACTGTACTTTTAGAAAAGTGTGTCTATTTTACTCAAAGAGAATAACGTGCCCAAACTTGTAAAGTCTTTCTTTATTAAATAGGATGCCATCTGCAGTTCCTGAAGGTAACTGCGAAATTCACTTAACATCACCCACTAAGATTTACGTTATCTCACTAGATGATTTTACGCTTCAAGATACTATATGTTTTGGGGGTGCCTGGGTGGCTCAGTGGGTTAAGCCTCTGCCTTCGGCTCAGGTCATGATCTCAGGGTCCTGGGATCAAGCCCCCCCCCCCCAATTGGGCTCTCTGCTCAGCAGGGAGCCTGCTTCCTCCTCTCTCTCTGCCTGCCTCTCCGCCTAGTTGTGATCTCTATCTCTCTGTCAAATAAATAAATAAAATCTTAAAATATTTTTTAAAAAGATACTATATGTTTTGGTATTTATAAAATGCATAATTCTTCAACATACAGTGACTAAATTGTAGTACTGGCACCATGTTATAATAATTTTTGATGTAAGTTCATGTGTTTTTCAAATGTTACATCTAGGGGAGGGACTTTATTATTCCATGTAAATTTACTTCCTTTGAAAACTAGGTCTTGGTAGCTATGATGCAGTCCTTGTACTAAAATGAGATTTAATTTACAATTCCCTTTTCTGCCAAATTTGTAATCTCTGGCATATGTTCGTGATACAGACTGCCAGGCGCAGGTCAATTGATATTGTTGTGAAAATAAGACAAAGAAATGCTTACCAATTTGTAATGCAGCCTGCGATAAAAACCCAATAATACAGTTAACATATGGGAAGAAGCAGAGTTATGTTTCTGGAACACAGATGTGATCAGATCACCTTCTGATTTCTAAAATGTCAGTGACTCCTATAACAATGTTGTTTTTAATTTTAATTCCAGTGCAGTTAACATACAGTGTTATATTCATTTTTAAAACTTTCAGCATAGGAAGGCCACTTAATGGGCATTTGGTACAAGTGTAGACCTGGAATTTTTAAATACCCATAATTTTTAGAACAGGACAAATAAAATACTTGAAAGTGTATAATAATAATGATGATAACGATATTACAACTATTCTTGGTTTCATCAATGAGAGGGATTAAGTTGTTTCCACTCTTTCACGGACATTCCTGTATGTCCTGACTGGATGACAAACGTCTTAAATTGTGGGTCATATGCCACATCCAACTGGTTTCTTTTCTTAGCATTTTTTTAACTTACTAGAAAGAAATGGTAACTTTATAAAACTTAATTCTCAAGAAAGACAGCAGAGATTATCCCATTCGCGACCAACTACTGAGGTACAAATAAAGTCACAAAATGCAAAGGGGCTTTTCAAAAAAACAGTGTATTAAGAGTTACACTTCTGGTGTGTAAATTTTCTGCCAAGGAAGGAAGAGTAAAATTAAACAAGGACCCTACGTGTCATATTGAGGTACTTGAGTAAGTCTATATTTGCCTCTATACCGAAAAAAAGTAAAACTTAACCCAAGTAAGTTTTGAAGGCATGGTGAGCTCTAAGTTACACATAAAACAATTTTAATACTCTAACAGGAAAATGATTCAAGTTAAAGTACAATTAGATCTCAATTTGAATAATTTTTTTAAAGTCCCTAAAGGGTAATTTGCACTGCTTGAGTCTGAGAAAAAATGTCCAGAAAACCGGTCAGAAAAGAGTCAACATTTAAACAGCTTTCCCAGTAAAGGTTACACTTAGGTCTAAAAACTTAACAATGGGTCTTTAGAAACACACTGCTTGAATGAGGAGGCATATAAATGAATGCATTTAGCTTGTTTCCCTTTATGGAAACTACTTTCTAAATTTTTTTCCTACAAATCACATAATGCTTGAAACTAGACAACCTTGTAAAATACAAGAAAAGAAATTCCGATTTGAGAGTCATGTTTATTTCAATCCCTAACCAATATGCCACTAGAAATTTACCTGGGGGGCTGAATAGTAACTGATTAAATGAACTAGTTAAACACTAACCAAAACACAAGGGGAAAGGGAATAGAAAGAAATCTCGGGCACAGACCCTGAAACACTGCTTTGGTGATACTGCAGCGGCAGGAGGGCTCACTCACTGGCAGCAGCGCTGGGGAAGAAAGAAACACTCAGAAATGGGGCAGGGCCCTTGGTGTGTATCACAGGACCCAAAAAAAGTCCCATTTTTAAAAATGTATTTCCGTTTTTAACAGGGATATACGGTATGTTTGCAAGGCTGAAATGACACCTACAAAAAATCCAACACTCTACCTAGCGTATGGCAGCAGATATTCATCCTGTGGTTATTTAAATTTTACCTTCACTCAACGGTATGTACTAAGAGCCTACTGTATGCCATTTCTCACTTCCACACCTGCAGCCTCTTCCCTTCTTTTATTGGCTCATCCATTCGAGATCTCCCAGAAAGTTATGAATCCTTCCACATTTCATTCATCCCCAGATTTGAGACTGCATTAAAGTTGAGCCCCAATAATGAGACAATACTTTTAAAGCCAATCAATGTGTGCCTCCATTTCACTTCCAATTTGCTTTCCCACTCACCCAGACCCAGGGGCTAAAAAGCAACTGCTGGTGGAGCATCTCTCCCATCCAAGCCCTGGAGAGTATCACAGGGCCATGTCACATTTAATATACTATCTTAGTTTGGCCCCTGGGACACGTATTCAAGGAGACTTTCCATTGATACCCATCTATAGATCCATACTGATTGTTAAATACTGAAATACCTCCAGCCCTGTAGGCAAATGCCTACTTTTTCCCAAGGATGCTTCTCCCCGCCAACCATCCCCTAGAAAGCTCCTGAATGTTCCCATGATTCAGCAGCTGGAACGTGAGGAGGCCCCAGGACACTGCCTAGTGCTACGTCTGGCATCCAGTCTGACTGGTCAGTGCCTGTTGGTTTGCATACGTTTCATTTCAGGACTGACTGCTTTGGTTTCCATTCACAGCAGGTTAAAACTTGAAGTTGCAGGTGCCTGGGCAGCTCAGTGGGTTAAGCCTCTGCCTTCGGCTAGGGTTGTGATCCCAGGGTCCTGGGATCGAGTCCCATATTGGGCTCTCTGCTCAACAGGGAGTCTGCTTCCTCCTCTCTCTCTCTGTCTGTCTCTCTGCCTATTTGTGATCTCTGTCTGTCAAATAAACAAAATCTTTAAAAAACAAAACAACAACAACAAAAAAAACTTGAAGTTGCCCAAGAAGCAGGAAGGACAACAAAGAGGAAGCTCTCTATCCCAACTCTGCTGAAAGGTAGACCAAATAAGGGGTGGTGAGGGGCACCTGGGTGGCTCAGTCAGTTAAGTGTCTGCCTTCAGCTCAAATCATGAGCCCCGGGTCCTAGGATCAAGTCCCACACTGAGCTCCTTGCTCAGCGGGGAGCCTGCTTCTCCCCCTGCCCGCTGCTCCCCCTGCTTGTGCACACACTCTCTCTGACAAATAAATAAATAAAATCTTTAAAAAATACGTATTTGAAAATAAGGTGGTGAGAGATGCAGGAAATGGGACAGCAAAAACAGCAACAAATCTACTAAGTGAAGTTTGAGGATTCTGAGAAGTACATGGGAAGATGAGGCATGGCAGAAAGAGACAGGGAAAAGACTCTGAAGACAAAGAGGAATCCAGATTCTAAGGCCACTTTTGGACTCCCTGTTTCCCAATGGATAGAGCTCTGGCCCCACTGGGTTATAGACATTTGCGTGGGGGTGTGACTTTTATGCCTCCTATCCCCAGCATCTGCTCTAATCTGGAAGTTCCCAACCCAACCCGCTTTCATTACCACTGGACCCAGAGTGTGAACTACCAGAGCTACCAAAGCTGGGAGAAACAGCATATGGATTTATGGCTTGGTGTCCGCAGGCTCCCACTGGACTAGAATGCCACAAAAATCAAGTGAGAACTGGAAGTAGAGGGGCTAGATTTGACAAAGTTGCTGAGGGGGGTTGTCCACATAAAGAAAACATTCCTCACCTCCATTACTTGCTCTTCATTCCTTCCTTCTCAAACTTACACATTCACGGGATTGACAAAAGGACTGGGGAATGTCATGGGTAGGGAGACGCTGCCCTAAAACACAAATAACATACCCCAGGGTTGGGAAACCTCCTGGCTAGCACAGTCCTGTGTAATAACTTGTAATTATTGTTTCTGAAGCAGCGGTTCTCCGCTTCCTCTGTCCTAAGTCTGCGTTGGGTTCTGTCTATTAATCTCCAGAAGGAAGCTGGGGACAAGAGATTAGCAATTATTCTCTGGCAGGGGCAAAAACATGGAGAGGAAATACCAATTAGGAGATTCTTTTTGGACTCATGGAAACAGTGTAATGTCATGGACAGAAAAAATGAGTTATAGATATAAAATCTAAGGATTGCTCTTAAAGAAATACGTGTACCTGGCCACACCAATGTGTGTACGTTATTCACTGCAGCACTGTAGTGGCAGCAAAAACCTGGAAACAATGAAAGAGTCCAGTAATGGGGGAACAGCACAAGGAAGAAGGAGACCGACGTGAACTAGAATAGAAAAATGTCTCAAACACATTGTGTGAAAAAAGCAAGTCACAAAATAATAAGAATGTTTTAAACAGCGTGTGTGCCTACGTGTTGACTGGAGAGAAAAAGAACTGAAAGAGTCACATTGAATTATTTTTACGGGTTATCTTTGGAGTGGGAAGGACAGGGTACCTTTCACATTTTATATACATGTGCACTGTTTGAATCTTTAATAGTGAGGTGTAGCTATGAGTTATGTGGTGGTTCCAAAAAGAAAAATAATGACCAAAAAAATGATAGCACAGCTAGAAGAGCAGAGACAGGGCATTTCACCGGGCAGGCTTGCATTCTGAGAAGCAGACCACTGGGGTGTTTAGAAACAAAGCAGGTGACAGCATTTGGAGAACACCAGGAGGAAAGCACTGACACAGGAAGGTGGCTGAAGAAGCTTTTAAATGAAAGGCAAGGGAAAGAAAGGCTTTGCTGTCGGCCCTCTTGTCCAGCAGTGAGAAGGTACAGATTCTAACCTTAGCTCCACAAATCACTAGTTTTATCACCTTGGGCAATTGCCTTAATCTCTGTGGTTTTCAGGTTCTCTGTCTGTAAAAGGAGGAAGGATTCGCAGGCATGATTTTCAAGGTCCCTTCCAACTCTGATATTCTATCATTTTAGCAATGATTTCTTTTTTGATCACTCATACATTGTGCTGCATGACTTGAGAAGACCTTAAGCTTTGAAGAATTCCAAATGGTATCTTGATTGCATAGTTACCTGAGAACACTCTTCTGGTAGGATCATAAAATGGCACTACTGATCCTTAGAAAGGAAAAGTAAGACAGCTCATGAGTGACGTATACGACAACCTGGGACCCAAGGCTTCTGGCATATGGCTAACTAGAGCTCTACCAATATGGCTACAGGATCTGTGCAGTAGCTGCTAGCCACAGACCCCGGAAACACCGAGCATACACTCCTAAAATGTTACAGCAGACTTTCCCCCATGCTGTAAACTGGAACAAGGTCAGGTTAAAAAGAACCCACTCTGGATTTATAGTACTGCCAAAGGGCCTCTACAGATATTTTCTTTTCCTTCAAGAGGGGACCAAAGTGGTTCCACTGACTGCAAAACACACAGGGAGCTTCCAGATTCAGCCTGGCAAGTGAACAGCTTAGAAGTTTCACTCCCATCCCCACAACAAGAAAAAGCTGGACAAACTGAAAAGTCTGGAACTTTTCACAGACCTGCCTAGAAGGGAGGTTGATACTACAACGCCCTTGATACTACAACGCCCAAATCTGCAGAGCCGGGTTTATCCAAAAAGAGATGAAGAGATCTGCTCACCTGAAGTAGAGACCAACGGACCCAGAAACTGCTGCGGGGACAAGAAGGGCGCTGCTGCCCAACTGCCGAAAGCTGAGGGCAGACTTACGCAATGGTGAGAAACTTCTGAGGCTTGCACGCCTGTGGGATCTACCTCCAGGAACCCTACCAAGTTCTCACAGGGAAGATAAGAGAAAGATCCCCTCCTGGCTCTGATGAGGGGAGGGGAAGAGTAATCACTGTGAAATTCCCCAGAGCTTTCTCTATACCAAAGGCCCTATGCTCCAGGGGGTAAATACTTTGCCTTAGCCCTCTCCCAGCCGGGGGAAGGGCATTCCTCTCACTTCAGCAGACACACACACACACACACACACACACACACACACACACACTCCCGCCAGCCTTCTCCTCTCAACCAAAGGAAAGAGTCAAGGGGGGGCCTGGGCTTCCAGGAAATGGATTGGGAATGCCGTGATCAGAAGTATGGGGCAGGGAGAACAAAAACTGTACCACTGGGTGAAACTGTGTGGAGGTCACAGCCATAAGACACAGACCCAACAGACACTGAGATTTAAGAGAAAATTATAAAATGGCCTGCTCCCACATACCTTACCACAACACCAATAGGGCTCCAGTGTAATGACAGTGCATTAAAGCTGAAAGAACAGAGCCACAGAATCTTTCTCAACAAGCTGCTCTTAAAGGACACTCAAAATCAAGAGGTGACACAAAAACAAGGACACTACAGGGGCACTTGGGTGGCTCAGTCGGTTAAGCATCTGCCTTCGGCTCAGGTCATGATACCAGGGTCCTGGAATTGAGCCCCATATCGGGCTCCTTGCTCAGCGGGGAGCCTGCTTCTCCCTCTGCCTCTGCTGCTCCCCCAGCTTCTGTGCTTTCTCTCTCTGTGTCCTCTTTCTCTCAAATAAATAAAAATATCTTTTAAGAAAAAGATTTTTTTTTAAAAGCACCATACATGTACACTGGAAGAGAACAGTTAAATAGTGGATGGTGGATGGTGGGAGCCAAATTTCTCACTACCTGGAATGGGAGGTTACAAACATGGCAGGGGAGGAGGCTAGAATGATCCATGTGTTGATGGAGCAGAATTAGAGACTCATGATCTCATGTTTAGCTTAATGTAGACGTGGATGGTCACGCATAGAGAATATATTTACTTATAGATGTATGCGTAGACATGGGTCAGTATACACACACACAGGCATTTTTTACTGGGTGGCTGACAGCACCCAAAGCAATAATGCCCCAATAGAAATGAGCACACCTACTGCCCGTATCTTCGTTTCTCATACCATTCTCTACTAATAGGAACCAGGGCTCCTTGGAGAAATGGCACATTACAGTGCCAAAAAGTAAGTGCTCAAGAAAATCCCACAGTGACAGGGCTGCATCAAAGGGAGACAGAAAACTGAAAGAGCTCCAAATGGCCAAAGCTGGAAAACTCTGAACAAAATAAAGTAGAAATGGATTATAACCCCAAGTTTAAACAAATGAGTCCCTACTGACATAAATAAGTAGCCGAATAAACAAATGGGAGAGAAGAGACAAATGTCCCATACAGAACAATTCCAAACAATTTCTGGACATACTTGACCCTCAAGGAGGTGGAGCATAACTCCCTAGTTCTTAAGTGTCAGTCGTGCACTGAATTCCTTCCATCAAGTACATCAGGGAAAGGATGAAAAGCCAGTAACTTTACAGAAGGGAAAGAAGACACACACTACCTCAGCCAGAAGACCAAGGTTAAAATCAGCAGCCATAAGTTGTATGGACAATATATAGCCTTGATACAATGTCAATGTCATAAGAAAGGCATTTTACTTCTACTCTTCCTCCCCAAAATCCATAACCCCAGTCTAATCATGAGATAAACATCAGACAAATCCCGACTGAGGGACATTCTACCAAACACCTGACCAGTCATCCTCAAAACTGTCAACTGGTACAGCCACTGTGAAAAACAGTATGGCAGCTCATCAAAAAATTACAAACAGAACTACCCTACTATCTAGTAATTCCACTTCTGGGAATATAACCAAAGGAAATGAAAACACTAACTCCCATGTTCACCACAGCATTATTTATAATAGCGAAGACATGGCAACAGCCCAAGTGTCCATCAGTGATGAATGAATAAAGAAACTGTGGCATATATATATATACAATGGAATATTATTCAGCTATCTAAAAAAAATGAGGAAATCCAACCATCTGTGACAGCATGGATAGACACGGGGGGCATTATCCTAAGTGAAATAAGTCAGACAGAGAAAGACAAATACTGTGTGATCATACTTACATGTGGAAAAAAAAATGAACTCATAGAAAAAGAAATCAGATTTACGGTTGCCAGAGGCAAGGGGCAGGAGGGTGGAGAATTGGAGAAAGGTGGTCAAAAAGGTACAAACTTTTAGCTACAAGATAAATAAGTGCGAGGGATGGAATGTACAACGTGAAGGACTACAGCTGACAGTTAACATAGCTATATGATATATAGGACAGCTGTCAAGAGAATTAATCCCAAGGGTTCTCATCACAAGCAGAAGGGTTTTTTCCCCTTTTGATTCTATCTATAGGCGATGATGGATGTTAACTAAACCTACTGCAGGAATCACTTCATAGTATACATAAATCAAACCATCCTGCCGTGAGCCTTAAACTTCTACAGCGATGTACATCAATTATTTCTCAATAAAACTTGGGGGTGGAGAATACAGGTATGTAATAAAGTTTAAAAACTACAGGAAAAAAAAAAACACCTGTCAAGATCATCAAAAACAAAGAACGTCTAAGACACCACGGCAGCCAACAGGAGCCCCAGGTGACATGAAGACTAAATGTCAGGTGGTATCCTGGATGGGACATCAGGTAAAAACTAAATACATATGAATAATGCATGTTTTTGAAACAAAACAAAAATGTAAATAAATAAGTGGGAAGAAATAAGAAGGCACGAATTCTAATATCTGACCAGGTATTCTCCTATCAAGTAACCTGAAGGAGGCCCTTAGAGCCTGTGGCCATCATTAATAAGCCTCATTTTGAGGGTTCAGCATAGAGAACTGCTATGGTTTATGGCCCCAACAAGCCATTTTTTTTTCCAAGCTCAAAAAGCAACAGTAATAATCGCCATCCTCCCAGGCTAAGTATTTAAGGAAAGTTTGAGTATGATGAGGGTGATGGATTCTGAATTCCCTTTCCATGTCATAATAAGGACCAAAAAAAAGTTTGTGCCATCCACACAATCGCTTGAGTCAACTGGAGGGCTGACAGGGGCCCATGAGCTGGGGCCCAAGGTGTTTTCCCTTTCTGTCTGGAGGAATACTATAATCCTTCCTTGCAGCACGGCAGAACAAACACAACTGTCTCACAGCTTCCTTGGTGGATTTCACACACTGTCATGTATTTCATTTTCAAAGATATCTTTCCCTCCCTGGGACACTGGGAGGTCATGTTGAGGCCCGCTGGGGTGGTCTGAGCACATTCTCCCACACGCGGGAGACTCGGGCAGCTCTCGCTCTCTGCCTGGGCTTTGAAGTTATCTGCGGCTCTTCCAGTGTATTCCCCATATCAAATGAGTCCTATCAATCCCCCTTTTGAAATTTCTCCAGAAGTTACTGTTCCTTCCTCTCTGTTCCTGTTGACTTAATTCAGGCCGTTTGATCTTTTACCTAGATTTTTTTTTTTTTAAGTAACAGTTTAACTGGTCTTCCAGTCTTCAACCCACTCTTCCATCCTCCACACTGCCACAAATTCCCCAAAACACCTGTCTGATCATATCATTCTTCTGCTTTTAAATCATTTGACAACTTCTTGATTACAGCATAAGGTCCAGAAGCCCAGACCTCCTAGACCTCATGCAGATTTCTTTTTTTTTTAATATTTTATTTATTTAACAGAGAGAAATCACAACTAGGCAGAGAGGCAGGCAGAGAGAGGAGGAAGCAGGCTCCCCGCGGAGCAGAGAGCCCGATGTGGGGCTTGATCCCAGGACCCTGGGATCATGACCTGAGCCGAAGGCAGAGGCTTTAACCCACTGAGCCACCCAGGTGCCCCCCTCATCCAGATTTCTAACTAGATCTCCCGCCCTATCTCCTGCTATCTTCTCTCCTGCTCCAACTGTCACCCTCTCTGCCCCCAGGAGCCTCAGACCCCAGATGCGCAGGCTCCGTGTTACCTGAAGAGAACAGGCTCTCTCGTGCTGCTGTGCCCATACCCGTGTGCCTCCCTCTTGCCAAGAAGGTCTCCTCACGCAACAATTTGAGAGCAGTAGGAAGGCAAGAGAGGTGGAAAGACAAGGAGGTGAGGTTAACAGGGGAACAGATAAGCATTACTAAAAGCAGCACAGTGCTGGGCTCCTGAGAAGGGGGCATGCTCCAGAAATACTGAATAACTGAATGGGTGAATAAATGAATTGCCAACCATGAGGTCCAGGCTGCAAAGGCAGGCAAGTGAGAACGATGGATCACGAGCACAGCTCTGAACTTTTGCCTACAACTCCCACCCCTTTTTTTCTATCTCCTTCCCCCTCCCCTTCTGTAAGACCTCCATGTTTATGTTTCTTCTCATTTACAGACTACTAGAACACTACCACAGATGCATTTAATCATGCCACGCAGAATTTATTTATTCATTCCTCATAAATCAATCCCTCCAGCCATCTGGAAAACAAGAACCACTTCTACTGCCTTTCAAGCTCCTTTTAACTAATCTTTTTAGTACGTGCTATCGTGCCTGGTACAAAATGTAGTATTTTATGCACAGCCGCACCAGAGACATCAAGGACTTTATGACCTTTTTTTCTGCTGTTGTTCTTGTTGTGTACATTAGGAAATCCCAGGTGAAAACAGTAAATAAAGTAAGAACAATTAAAAAGCAAAGCAAGAAAATCGTATCACTACAGAGTATGGTAAATGGAACAATTTCTGCACGTGGCTCACAGTAAAAAGCTTCGCCGTTTTATGGTCAGACCTTATAAGCCACAAGCAGGAATTCTCCTGTAAAAGCAAGTGAAGAGTGGCAAAGAACTACTCATGTAAAAACACATTCTACACTCACAAGCAATGCCAATCTTGTCTGCCTCGTCTTTCGGGTCTATTAAATGGGAATAACAGATGGAGACTCGCTTGCCTCCATCACCTACTGAGAGCGGGGAGAACAGAACAAGTACTTTGGTGATATGGATGCTATATGCTAGCATCTTCGATTAGAAGCAATGATAAGAACTAAGCTAAACCACTCTGGATTAGCCAGAAGGCTTCCTGGAGGTGGCCAGGTTAAGCTCAGGGGAAACCATAACTGACTGCTTCACTAGAGCCTGGGACTGCTTTAACTATGTGTGAGAGTTATAACTACATGTAAGTGGACCGGATACACAAACACACGTGCCTTTCACAGAAGGTGGCCAATAGGGAAAAACCATTAAATATCAAACCATGAGTGCCTTTCTGTGAGGAATTTTAAATTCAGGGTCTCTCTTCTACTGTTCCTGTCTTGAGACACCTTTACTAGACAATTTCTTCTTATCCTTCTGAACCTGTGGTTTGCATACTAGTATGTTCTTCCCAAGTTGGTCACCTCCTCAGAGAGGCCTTCCCTGACCTTTCAAACTCTCTAACCTTTCTAAAGAATTATTCCTCTACTGTCATTCCCTTTACTTCCATCTTGGTACTTACTGTAATGGGTAAATAACTAAGTAGCTTTACTTATTTACGCAACTAGATCTAAATTTCAGATCAACCTGGATCTTACCTATGTTAATCCCACCACTGTATCTGCATTGCCTAGGACAGTGCCTACCTCATAGCAGATATTCAAAAAGTATTTGCCAAATGAATGGGTGGAGGAGTTTGTCCTCACAGTGACAATAAAGCTGACTCAAACTTCTTAGCATGACATTCAAGGCCCCAATATATTTATCGGGGCTTAAAGCCTACCTTTTCATACCTCTGTATATTATGCCTGTTGATATCTCTGTAGAAGCTTGCTTTCTGCCTGGAAAGCCCTTCTTCCTACCAAATAACTTATCTTTCAAGGCCCTTTCCAAACACACCTTTTCTGTGAAATCTTCTCCAATCCTAGACACACACATTCCTCTGCTGAGTCCTTACAAGAGTTACAACACTTACAATATACAGTTATAACAGAAATAAAATAACAATAATGAGAGCTAACATTTTATTGAGCTCGAGGCTGGGTACAATTATAACCACTTTATGTTATTATTTCATTTAATCCTGAAAACAACTATAAGAGTTAGGTGTTCTCATTAAGTACTTAATGTTTGTTTAGCCAGATAGAATCAACTTTGTGAAGGCAGGGTGGGTGCCTTAAAGCCTTGCTAATTCCCAGAACCTAGCAAAGTTTCTGCAGTGTCATATGCCTCCACTACAAATCTGCTAAATAATAAATTCTGACAGTTTCTTGTCCTCTCACTTTATGTTGAAAATGGCAATCCTGATCAGTTAAAGAACCAGACAATAGTTTTAAGTAATTGTACAAATTTAATATTAAAGTCCCTTCTAACTACAAGAAATTCAGAAGTCAGAAGAGAAAAGGGTGATGAATCTGACAATGTAAAAGTGTTTAATATTTGTAGATTTTTCTAAAAGGAGACAAAAACAAAACAGAAATGGAAAAAAATACACTCCACCTGCATTAGACAAAACATTAAGAATATATGAAAGCCTCCTAGAAAAGATGTGCCCATCAGAAAAACAGGCACACCATATAAACAGGAAACTTCCAGAAAAAGAAATTTAAATGGTTAGTAAACATATGAAAATACGCTCAACCTCATTAATCTAAAAAAAAGTGAAAATTAAAGCAATAATGAAAATTTGCTGCTTTATTTATTTTGCCTATCATAGTGTAAAGATGAAAAAATTCTAATATTCAGTACCAGCAAGGTTGTGGGGGAAATAAGCACTCATATAGTCATGCTACGGAAATGTTCTAATATACTTAAAAGATACACACACTCACACACACGCAAGGTTATTCACTGCAGCACTGTTTGTAAACTGTTTGGAGACTGAAATGTGTATCAATAGAAACTTGGTTAAATAAACTACGGTACAGCTACACCATGAACTTACATGGAATTATTGAAAAGAATGATGTTACTGGATAACGAAATAATAGATGGAGAGAATTCTCCTTCTATAAATGTATTCCAGGGGCGCCTGGGTGGCTCAGTCAGTTAAGTGTCTGCCTTCAGCTCAGGCCCAGGATCAGGCCCTGCATCAGGCTCCCTACTCAGCAGGGAGTCTGCTTCTCCCTCTCCCCACCTCATGCTCTCTTGTGCATGCTCTATCTCTCTCAAAAAAAAAATCTTCTAAAAAAATAAATGTATTCCAGATAATAAAAATCCAATTATAAAAAAGGGAGAGGATTTGAACAGACACTTCATCCAAGAGGATAAGTTTGCCAAATAAGCACATGAAATGATGTTCAACATCATAAGGCATTAGGGAAATTAAATTAAAACCATGGTGAGATACTACTACACACCTATTAGAATGGCTAAAATAAAAATTACAAAAAATACCCAGAGGTATTGCAGATGGGGAACAAGTGGAACTCTCATTCATAGCTAGTTCAGACATAAAATGGTACAGCCACTCTGGAAAACAGTCTGGCAGTTTCTTAGGAAGTTCAACATACAGTTCCCACATGACCCAGTGATCCCACATCAGGCTATACTAAGCAAGAAAAAAAAGAGGATGAACGATCTGAATCAATCTCCAAGGCAATGGGCTGAGTCAGTCTCAAAGGCGACATACTATGTGACTCCATGCATCTGACATTCCAGCAAAGAAAAAAATACAGGGACAGAGAATAGATCAGTGGCTACCAGGGGATGGGGGTGGAGGAGGTCTGGCTGCAAAGGGACAGCAAGAGGGAGCTCTCTGGGATGTGGATGGAACTGTTCTGTAACCTGTCAGTAGTGGAGGTTACAAAAGTCTCTGCAGGTGTTAAAACTGTTATTGCACCGGAAAAAAAAATGAATTTTACTGTGTACATTAAAAAGTTTTAGGGGCGCCTGGGTGGCTCAGTGGGTTAAAGCCTCTGCCTTTGGCTCAGGTCATGATCCCAGGGTCCTAGGATCGAGCCCCGCATCGGGCTCTCTGCTCAACGGGAAGCCTGTTTCCTCCTCTCTCTCTGCCTGCCTCTCTGCCTACTTGTGATCTCTCTCTGTCAAATAAATAAATAAAATCTTGAAAAAAAGTTTTAAATAGATAAATTGTCATCAACAGTAATAATACCTTCTATTTCTCCATCTAAGGGAGGAACATCATCTCTCATGGAAAAATCCATAGCTGTCCCTGGAATGTCCATCAAGTCTTCATCACTGGAGCTGCTCCGGAAGCTATTGAAACTCCCCTGCTGAAAGCCTCTGTTATCCATGGCTCCTGCACAGAAAGAAAAACAAGGAGGCTTATTACAATGACCTTCAAGCCCCTTACCACTTACCCTTCTTTTTTTAAGTGCAGTAAATACACATAAAATTTACCATTTCAACAATTCTAAACTAGACAATCCAGTAGCATTAAGCTCCTTTACAATATTTTGCAATTATCATCGCTCTCCATTTCCAGAAATTTTTCATCGTCCCAAACAGAAACTCTGTACCCAGTAAACATAACTCCCTCCCACCTCCACCCCCTTATAACTGCTATTCTCCACCTCCATGATTTGCCAATTCCGGATATTTCATATAAATATCATCATACAATCTGTCACCTTTTGTGTCTGGCTTCTTTCACTTTTCATAACGTTCTCAAGGCTCATCCATGTTCTGGCACGTACCAGTATTTCATTCCATTTTCAGACTGAATAGTACCCATTGTATGGCTAGAGCACATTTTGTTTATCCGTTCATCAGTTGATGGACATTGGGTAGTTTTCCCCTTTTGGGTGACTACCAACTCTATTTTTTATCATTGAAGTATAGTTGACATACGTTATACTAGTTTCAGGTGTGCAACACAACGATTCAACAGTTCTATACATTACTCAGCGCTCACCATAGTAAGTGTAGTCACCATCTGTCACCATATAATGCTATTGCACTATTACTGACTATATTACCTATGCTGTACTTTCTATCTCTGTGACTTATTTATTTTATAAATGAAAGTTGGTACCTCTTAATCCCCTTTACCAATTTTGCCCATCCCCCACCCACTTCCCCTCTGGCAACCCCCTGTTCTCTGGATTTGAGTCTGTTTCTTCGTTCATTTTTGTTTTTTAGATTCCACATATAAGACAAATAATATGGTATTTGTCTTTCTCTGTCAGACTTATTTCACTTGGCAGAATACCCTCTAGGTCTGAGTAACACTCCATTGTGTATATATATCACATCTTCTTTATCCATTCATCTATCGATAGACATACTTGGGTTGCTTCCACATTGTAGCTACTGTAAATAATACTGCAGTAAACACAGAGGTACACATATCTTTCTCAAATTGGTGCTTTTAAACTTTCTTTAAGTAAATACCCAGTAGTGGAATTACTGGATCATATGTTATTCCTATGTTTAATTAAGGAACCCCTATACTGTTTTCCACAGTGGTTGCACCGATTTACATTCCCAACAGTGCGCAAGGGTGCTCTTCTCTCTACATCCTCACCCACACTTGTTATTTCTCGTCTTTTTGATATTAGCCATTGTGAGTGGGGTGAGGCCATATCTCACTGTGGTTCTGCTCTGCATTTCCCTGATGATGCGTGATGCTGAGCATCTTCATGTGTCTGTTGGCCACCTGTATGTCTTCTTTAGAAAAACGTCTATTCAGGGTTACCACTTATTCTTAGGTCTTCTTTCATGCTCTTACTTGGACAATATAGACATGTAAACTACTTAGTATATCCAGTTACCATTCAGATGTAGTGTGCCTCTACCCTTACCATGTAGTTGATGGCCATTTTTTTGAGAACCATGCAAATGAGCAAAATGAGGACATGTGTACAAAACTCCCGGGAGTTCAAAAGTAATCAACTGAAATAAAATCTAGACTTCAGTACTAAGAAACGTGCGGGCCATTTAGGAGTAGAGAAATATTATCTCAAGGCTCTGACTCTCCCAGAGCTCATAACACAATGCAGATGCTCAGAAATACTAGGGGAAAGAGGCATGCTATGCTGTTTAATGTTTTTCTGTGTTCAAGAATTTAATATTAAAGATGAAACATTTCCTATATCCTAAGTGTGAATCTTCCTATTATAAATTTTACTCAAAAAATCTTAGTATATTGGGGCGCCCGGGTGACTCAGTCATTAAGCGTCTGCCTTCGGCTCAGGTCATGATCCCAGAGTCCTGAGATCA
Source organism: Meles meles (assembly GCF_922984935.1). Classification (NCBI taxonomy): domain Eukaryota; kingdom Metazoa; phylum Chordata; class Mammalia; order Carnivora; family Mustelidae; genus Meles; species Meles meles. Next base: position 43,880,193 of record NC_060087.1, on the reverse strand, counting down.
AGCCCCACATTCGGCTTCCTGCTCAGTGGGAAGCCTGCTTCTCCCTCTCCCACCCCCACTGCTTATGTTACTTCTCTCGCTCTCTGTCAAATAAATAAGTAAAATCTTTTTTAAAAAATCTTAATATATTGATTTTAAAAAATAGCATTATAGGCAACTTTATTTCACCTAATCCTGCCCCCCCCCTTTTTTAATGAAATATTGACCCAAAATCATAGTTAGCAGAATTCTTTTAGGTTTGGCAAATAATATTCCTTTTGAGTTATTCTAATTAAGAAACTTCTTACTTTTTTTAGGTTATCAGAATTATGTATGATGAATGTGGAAAAATTAGATGGGATAAATTAAGCAATAGGGCTGGAAAATTGGAATAATAGATAAATTAAATATTTTAAACACTGAGCATAAAGGATAAATAACCAACATTTACCAAGTACTTATCAATTTTTAGGCACTGGGCTATATGCTTAAACTGAACTCTTTCACTTAACTTTTCCAGTGTTTCCATACTGTAGCATTATCACTCCTAGTGCAGATGAGGAAACTCACAAAGCGCAGAAGAGGCTAGGTATTTGCCCAGTTAACATTTCATAAAAAGTCAAGCTCTAAATCATGCGTTCAATTTCATAAGAACTCGCTTCTAATAGAGACCAGCCTGACTGAAGTATGAGTGACATTTATGAACCACCTGTTATATACAATCATTGTGGGACAGTGGGACAGATACAAAAATGAAACTGGGTAGGCCAGATGAGATGAAGATTGAGAGACAAAGATTTAAGAGTCATCAACATCAAGGTGATGGTCGAAACCAAAAGAACAGATATCCCAAGGGAAATTGCCATTCACTTATGAATAATGACAAATATAAAGAAAAGAAATGCATTTCCAGCACCCTCCGTTAATATGCACAAATAGCATGAACTCTGTACAGGCATGAATAAGAAGTTCCCCAGGAACATTACCATGCTTATGTGGGACATATGGTCAGGTAGGGAAGGCAGGGCCATGTATCCAAAGGTATAAATAATGTACTAAATTACTGATCAGAAAACCATTTCCTGGGGTGCCTGGGTGGCTCAGTCATTAAGCATCTGCCTTCAGCTCAGGTCACAGTCCCACGTTCCTGGGATTGAGCACCACATGGGCTCCCTCCTTGGCAGGAAGCTTGCTTCTCCCTCTCCCACTCCCCTTGCTTCTGTTACCTCTCTCACTGCCTCTCAAATAACTAACTAAATAAAATCTTTAAAACAAAAAAAAGGAAAATCATTTCCTCAGCTACAAGAACTCTAACCTTGCTTTGTGGATCAAGTGGGTCCTAGGATATTAAGAATCCACGCTCTGTGGCCTTTGCAGCTGCATGCCAATCCTTCACTCTCACCGGACTCTTTCCTGGGCTCTACTGCTCCCTCCACTCCCCTTCTCTGAGCACTTCCCACAACAATCGTGCTTACACAGAATGCCCAGTCTCAGTTGCTGCTTCTAGGGAAACCGACCTACCGCAGGATCCTTAGCATTTTTTCCCTATTACTAACAACATGGGAAAATCCTGAATTTCTGTCTTTCCCCGTGCCATACAGGAAGAAGTGTTTTTACTTTTTAAGAAAAAAGGAGGTAAAGGGGCGCCTGTGTGGCTCAGTCGGTTAAGCGTCAGCCCTTGGCTCAGGTCATGATCCCAGGGTCTGGGAATCAAGTCCCACATCAGGCTCCTTGCTCGACAGGGAGCCTGCTTCTCCCTCTGCCTGCTGCTCCCCTAGCTTGTGTTCTCTGTCTTTCTCTATCTCTGACAAATAAATAAATAAAATCTGAAAAAAAGAAAAAGAAAAAGAAAGGGCCCCTTTACTTTGTTCTGGATCTGAGATCACAGATCCTTTTCCACCTTAATCTGATTTATTTCAGTGGATGCTCTAAAAAAACCTGCTATCCCTAGCTCTCATATCCACCTCGAGCTCTAGTCCTGAATTCCCAAAAACTCTGCCTGACACTTACTGCTACCTCAAACTCAACAGGATGAAAATGAAAAATACACCAGAAATAACATCACCTTAAACACAACCCATAAAATCCAAACAAGACATGTTCCCTGCCCTCACCCTCCACATCATCTTTCCTTTTTAAATGCAGCTGGCATCAGAGTCAATATTTGTAGTTAGTATTTGTCTAACTCTGGATTTATCACCTTCAACAAACCTACAAAAAGCACTTTATCTCAAGAGTAGGTATTCTGGGTTTCTTGAAATCTTTGCTAAAAACAAACATCGTTTTAGCTGATGAGAGGAACTCAGGTTAAAAGGGTAGCACAACTCAAGAGGTTTTCTTTCCGTTTATATTTACTAAATGCCCATGAATCCCACAAAGTGGCTAGCACTGAATAAGAAAAAAAGCAAGAAAATTTGCAAAATAATGCAGAATCCTTTTCCTCTCTCTCCACTGGTTGCATGTTTCATTCAGGAAATGAGGTAAAATACACAGTGCCAGCAACTTTACGTTAGACACACAAATCATGGGAAGAAAAAGTATGGGGAGTCCAAAAATAATTTATGTCTGGCTTTAGAATATGTCCTGTGGTCATATTTTCAGATGGGTGTACCTATTGTTCTGGGAATTCATTAAAACAAAATAATGACACTACAGGATGAGGGCTCACAAAGGAGAAGCTGGAAAACTTTTCAGTTTCCCCATGGGGACCTTACGAACTCTTTCCTGTAACCCACTGACACAGAACAATCCAGCTAAATTGAGCTGCCTCATTCTAAACATTTCCTGGAGCAGCTATCTGGTTCACTGTTTAGGTTATAAAGTGCTTCCTTAATAAATACACAGAAATAAGGGGTCAACAAAAGAAAATCAGAAGTAGCAAGTAAATAGAGCAAAACAGATGCTATAAACAAGAGTCCGACAAAGGAAATAAACACAATTGGTAAAAGGCGAGACTGACATTTGCCTATGGATAATCCATTTCGGTACAACCGTTGGTTTTACTCTGCAGATATAAAAAAGTTCAAGAGAAAAAGTTAAAGCAGCAGAATAATGAGGAAATGAAGTTCCTTACACTTGAGGTTTGAACCCATACGCGCGGTTAAAACTCCAAGCCCAGGGGCGCCTGGGTGGCTCAGTGGGTTAAGCCGCTGCCTTCGGCTCAGGCCCTGAGTCCCGCATCAGGCTCTCTGCTCAACAGGGGGCCTGCTTCCCTCTCTCTCTCTCTGCCTGCCTCTCTGCCTACTTGTGATCTCTGTCAAGTAAATAAAAAAAAAAAAAAAAAAAAAAAAACTCCAAGCCCAGGGCTTTTTCCATGACAGTCTGCGGCTTCACTATGACATGCCAGTACAGAGAATAGCACCACTAGAATAAATCAAACTTCTACATGGCCACAAACCTGAAATCAGCCAGAATTTAGGGGAGGAGAGGAACAAAGTATGGGGATTTGATATGTTATCCCAACTAGCGGTTTACATACATATAGGGCTTGTCACATAACGGAGGGCCAGGGAAGAGGGCAATCCAGAAAATGTTTGGTTGCTATCTGTGTTACACAGCTGATGTTCTCAGCTTAAAGGCATTAGTGCCCTCTGTCACTTTCTTGCTTAAATCATAAGCTGGCTCCCCAGTGCCTATAGGGTCAAGTTTAAATTTCTCTGCATGGTGTTCAGGGCCCTAATCTAGATCCCACCTACTCGGCTAGACTTATCCTCTGCCACAAATTTATTCTACTCCTTATAAGCCACCTACTTTTTTTTTTTTTTAAAGATTTATTTATTTGACAGAGAGAAATCACAAGAGAGGCAGGCAGAGAGAGAGGAAGGGAAGCAGGCTCTCCGCTGAGCAGAGAGCCCGATGCGGGACTCGATCCCAGGACCCCGAGACCATGACCCGAGCCGAAGGCAGCGGCTTAACCCACTGAGCCACCCAGGCGCCCCTAAGCCACCTACTTTTACACCTCCGTGCCTTTGCTCAGACCCTATCTACAATTGCATCCAGGCCCCCATCCTCTTTTCAGCCTGATGAAATCCCATTCAGCCCACCTAGAGCAAGCTCAAACAAGCTTTTCCCTCAACACCTCCTTTGTTCAGAGGTCTGTTGATTGCATAATCTCTTCCACTTAAGTCTTGTGACTACCACATGTCCTTTTCATTTCCGTTGTCCCAGCAACTCTAGTGTTGTTCCAGAGTAGGTGTTCAGTAAATGCTTACTGAGGAGGATTCCAGTTGGGGAAGAAGAGTTAATAGCCAATCAACATATTTATATGGTTGACACTCAATAAATCTATTCCTTGCACACAATGGTAGGGAACTGAGGATACAAAAAAAATATTTGCTACCTTGTCACTACTCTCAAGGAATTTATGATCTAGCCGGGGAGAGAACTTTCATATAATGTGATTACACAACACCTAAGTGCTAAACCGTTAGAATAAAAGTGCAACTGGCATTCAGAAAACAGAGAGGAGACTGTAAGCCAGAGAAGGCTTCCTGGAGGAGAGAAGGTATTCCAGACCTGGGGGCGGGGGTGGGGTGGCCAAAGGCTTTTGGCATTTGTGGCTGGCATTTGTGCTTGACTACAGGGTGTTTGTAAGCAAAAGGATGGAGCTAAATCGTGAAGGACCTGGGAAGCCAATGGAGTCACTGTGGTTTTTGAGGAAGAACATGATTTAAAAAAACAACAACAACATGATTTTTAAGAGGTAAGTGCAGCAGCAGTGGGCTGGAAGAGAGAGGAGTAAAGGGCTATAGGAAGGCAGTTTGCTACCTCCTGTTTAAATGTGGGTGATTTGGGGGCCGCCTGGGTGGCTCAGTGGGTTAAGCCTCTGCCTTCGGCTGGCGTCATGGTCCCGTGGTCCTGGGATCGAGCCCCGCGTTGGGCTCTCTGCTCAGCTGGGAGGCTGATTCCCCCTCTCTCTCTGCCTGCCTCTCTGCTTACTTATGATCTCTCTCTCTCTCTCTCTCTGTCAAATAAATAAATAAATAAATAAATAAATAAATCTTTAAAATAAATAAATAAATGTGGGTGATTTGAGAAGGCAGCGGGGGGTGCATTTTCCCAAAGGCTGTACTGAAAGAGCCAGGTACGCATGGCAGAGGAGGGTGCTAGTGTATGGTATACCTTCCTAACATCGTTTTATTTATTGTTTTTAAGATTTTATTTATTTATTCATTTGAGAGAGAAACAGAGACAGAGAGAGCACAAGCAGGGGGAGAGGCAGAGGGAGAGGGAGAAGCAGACTTCCCTTTGAGCTAGGAGTCAGATGCGGGACTCGACTACAGGACCTGGAGATCATGACCCAAGCCCAAGTCAGACACTTAACCATCAGAGCCACCCAAGCGCCCCTGACATCTTGTTTTACTAGTGACACTGACATCTGTTGGTTCAAATAAATTAACAATTCCATCTCAACTAGCCCATTTGGTAAAAACAAATGTATAAACCAATGGGTGGGCTGATACACGGGCCCTTCAGTGAAAATATAAAAATGTACCACACATTCCCAAGCTAAGAAGCCCAAAGAAGTAAATAAACTTTTCTATTTCTTATTTTTGCTCCACAAAAATATCTGTCAACCTGCACATGGCATTCTGTGTAAGTAATATAGGCCAGATGCTGCAAAATCAGAAAAGAGAGAACACAAGAGGAAGAAAAGCTTGAGAGGGTCATTACAGAATGTACCAAGATACGAATACTATCATATCATTTTAAAAAATTAAGATAATCCTAAGTATAACACTAAAAGTGATAAAAACTGACATGCACATGAGAAAATCAATTTTTGTCTACCCTCTGTACTTTGAGTTACCTGAGGACGGGGTAACTTAAATCTTTGTTCCTAAGTGCCAGACACAGAGAGAGAGCTCAGTAAACCATCTAGTTCACAGTACAATTCCACTTTTAGTTACTTTATTTTGAGAAGCAGGAATGAAATGCAAACCTTGCAGTGTAGTCTCTAAGATGCCATAGGAGGTACTGATTTCAGAGGTTTGGGCCAATCCTTAACCCAAGGCACCTTCTCTATCTGTCAAAATTGCAGGTAAAAAACCCCAGGAGGAAATAATAGTGCTGCTCCTCACAACGTAGTCTTCACCTGGGAGTCATCCTCACACTAAGTACGGGTTATGAGCAAAGACAGCACTCAAAACAGGCAGTACCAGAACAGCTCCTCTCAAAGTTTTTGGCCTCAGGATCCCTTTAGTCTTTGAAAAAAATTTTTTTTAAGATTTTATTTATTTGACATAGAGAGTGAGAGAGCACAAGCAGGGGAGCGGCAGGGAGAGGGAGAAGCAGGCTCCCTGCTGAGCAGAGAGCCTGATGCAGGACTCGATCCCAGGACCCCAAGATCGTGACCCGAGCTGAAGGCAGAGGCTTAACCGGCTGAGCCACCTGGGTGCCCCTAGTCTTTAAAACTACCGAGAAGCTTAAAGAGCTTTTATGTATACAGGTTCTAGCTATAGCTATTTACTTTATAAGAAAGTAAAACCCAGGAATGTTAAAAATAAATATTTATTAATGTATTTAAATATAATAATACTCCAATCACTATACATTAACATTTGGGGAGGGGGAGACTGTTTTTTCCAAAACAAAATTAGTGAGAGGCATTTTGAAAATGATTTTAATGTCTGCTTTCATAGAGGACAGCTGGATCCTGCTTCACATATTCTATTAACCATCACAGCAATAACATCATCACATGTCACATAGCCTCTAAAACACTCCACTGTATATTCACGATAAAATGAAAGTGAAAGGGGCGCCTGGGTGGCTCAGTTGGTTAGGCATCTGCCTTTGGCTCAGGTCATGATCCCAGGGTGCTGGCTGGGATCAAATCCCTCATGGGGTTCCCTACTCAAGTCAGTGGGGAGTCTACTTCTCCCTCTCCCTCTGCCTTCCTCCCTCCTCATGTGCTCATTCACTCTCTCTTCCCCTCCCTCTCTCAAATAAATAAAATCCTTAAAAAATGAAAGTGAAAAAGGCAAATAATATCTTAATATGAAAATAGTGTTTGAACTTGCAGACTCCTCAACAGGGTCTCAGGAAGTGCCAGGCCACTCTTTAAGAACTGCCGAACAAGAGACAGAACACTGAACGGTGAAACGGGTGCTCGCTTCAGCAGCACATATACTAAAATTTGAACGGTGAAACTCTATGTGGGCCACATCCATGCCCTGTGAGACCCAGGAAGAGAACAAGCCAGTCAGAAGAGACCACCCTGACTGCTGTGAAAGTGAAACAAGTGAAAAATTTTCCATAGCCATGATATATAAAGAGATATTTTGAACCATTAAAATTGGATCCCAACAGATAAGCAGCAAAAATACATTAGTAGATAATTTAGTAAAGAAAAGGAAAAGGGGGGCTTTAAAAATTCAGAGAAACTAAAATTAAAACAATCATGGTTTGGGGGGCACCTGGGTGGCTCAGTGGGTTAAGCCTCTGCCTTCGGCTTGGGTCATAATCTCAGGGTCCTAGGATCCAGTCCCGCATGGGGCTCTCTGCTCAGCAGGCAGCCTGCTTCCTACTCTCTCTCTGCCTGCCCCTCTGCCTACTTGTGATCTCTGTCAAATAAATAAAATCTTTTAAAAAATCATGGTTTTATTTCAGAGACTCTTCACATGTGAGAACACCCTGTTATAAAAGTTTTCAAGAGAGAAATGAACAAGATGGCTAGAGACGAACCATGTGGTTCAAGGACAAGGGTCTATCATGCCTGACAAAGACAACGCTCAAAATTTATAGATCACTTTCACTTTGGAATATACAAGTTAAACTCCTAAATAAACTTTAACAAACTGAATACAGCATCATATTTGCAAGAGCTGAATGCTATAAATAATGAGAGTTTATTCCAAGACCATAAAACTGGTATCACAAGGGAAACGATCAATATACTTTATATATACTATCAATATACTTTATAAAAGCCAAAAGTAAATATACTTTATAAAAGCCATAATTTTTTAACAGATGTCAAGAATGGATTTTTTTAAATTTACATCTATTCTGGATTAAAATTTTTAAAATATTCCTAGTGGAGGATTTCTTTCCTGACATGATACAGAATATTTAAATCAAACCCAAGCTGCAAAATAGTGTTGTCTTTCTTTTTAACATTTTTTAAAGATTTTATTTATTCATTTGACAGAGAGAGAGATCACAAGCAGGCAGAGAGAGAGAGGAGGAAGCAGGCTCCCTGCTGAGCAGAGAGTCTGATGCAGGGCTCAATCCCAGGACCCTGAGATCATGACCTGAGCTGAAGGCAAAGGCTTAACCCACTGAGCCACCCAGGCACCCCAAAATAGCGTTGTCTTGGGGCGCCTGGGTGGCTCAGTGGGTTAAAGCCTCTGCCTTCGGCTCAGGTCATGATCCCAGGGTCCTGGGATCGAGCCCCACATCGGGCTCTCTGTTCAGCAGGGAGCCTGCTTCCTCCTCTCTCTCTGCCTGCCTCTCTGCCTACCTGTGATCTCTGTCTGTCAAATAAATAAAATCTTTTAAAAAAATAGCATTGTCTTTAATATGGGGAGGCAATGATGCCTCCCTCCTATTGCCAATTATATTTAATAAGGTACAGGAAAAACTTTAAAATGAAAAAAGGGAAGAATAAATATATGATACCCTGATATTTAGATTACATGACAAATATCTATAACTCTAAGAATATTAAGTAAAATAATTAAAGATAATACATGAATTCAGAAATTGTAAAGTAAATAGCAAGAAACAACTGCATTCTTATGTACTACCACAGAACTAGAAAATACAATTATTCGTGACAGAGACATAGACTCGAAATAAAGTATTACTTTACAATTTATAAAAGTCAAATGGGGGGGGGAGGAAGACATAAGCCAAAAGATTTATCATGCTCTCGGTCAGATGTAAAGTCTGAATATAGCAAGAATGAACAGATACTAATATGAATTGTACTACATCTATATGTTAATCTAAAGTCCCCACGGCATCTATTACACAACTCAAAAGACTGATAGTGAAATTCATCTAGACGAATAAGTAGGCAAGGATACTAGTATATGTATTATCTTTTTAAAAATTCAATTTATTGGGCACCTGGTGGCTCAGTGGGTTAAGCCTCTGCCTTCGGCTCGGGTCATGATCTCAGGGTCCTGGGATCGAGTCCCGCATCGGGCTCTCTGCTCCGCAGGAAGCCTGCTTCCTCCTCTCTCTCTCTCTCTCTCTGCCTGCCTCTCTGCCTACTTGTGATCTCTCTGTCAAATGAATAAATAAATTCTTTTTAAAAAATTCAATTTATTTAAAATAAAAACAAAAACACATTTCACCCATGTCTACCACCCCCCACCCCCATTTCTGGAAGCCTCCAATCTATTGCATGTATCTATACATTTAGTTTCTTCTTTTTAGATTGCACATATAAGAGAGATCACATGGCATTTGTCTTTTTCTGACTTATTTTACTAAGCATAATGTCCTCAAGGTCCATCCACGTCACTGGAAATAGCAAGATCTCATTCTTTTTTATGGCTATTTAACAGTCCATCATGTGTGTGAGCGTGAGTGTGTGTCTATGTTTCATTCCTTATCTATTCATCCATTGGTGAGCACTTGGGTTGTTTTCGTATCTTGGCTATTGCAAATAATGTTGCAATAAACATGGGTGGTACACATATATTTTGAAATTAAGGTGTTTTTGAGGAGTCTCCATACTGTTTTCCATACTAGCTGCAACAATTTACATCCCCACCAACAAACGTGCACAGATTCCCTTTTCTCCACATCCTAGCCAACACTTCTTATTTTCAGTCTTTTTAATAACAACTATTCTAAAAGTTGTGAAGTGATTGCATTTCCCTGATGATTAGTGATGTTAAGCATCTTCTCATGCACTGTTGACCATCTGTATGTCTTTAGAAAAATGTCTATTCAGAACTTCTGCGATTTTTAATTGGATTTTTTATTAGTTTTATAAGTTCTATTGTATGGATATTAGCCCCTTAATGGATATGATTTACAAATATTTTCTCCCACTCAGTGAACTGTCTTTTCATTTTGTTGATGGTTTCCTTTGCACTGCAGAAGCTTTTTAGTTTGATGTAGTCCCACTTGTTTATTTCTGCGTCTGTTGTTTTTGCTTTTGGTATCAGTTTAACCAAACATCACCAATACCTATTGAAGGAACTTCCTGCCTATGTTTTCCTCTAAGACTTCATGGTTTCAAATCTTATATTCAAATCTTTAACCATTTTGAGTTAATATCTGTGTCTGGTGTAAGGCAGTGGTTCAGTTTCATTCTTTTGCATGTAGCGATCCAATTTTCCCAATACCATTTATTAAATGGTATTTAATACCATTAATACCATTAAATGGTATTTAATACCTTTCCCCACTGTATATTCTTGCCTCCTTTGTTGTAAATTAATTGACCATATGTTTAGGTTTAATTCTGGGTTTTCTATTTCATTCCATTGATCTATATAGCTGTTTTTATGCCAATATCATATGATTTTAATTATTATATCTTTGTTAATATGGTTTTAAATCAGGGAGCAAGATAACCTCCAGTTTTGTTCTTTTTTCTCAAGATTGTTTTGGCTATTGGGGGCCTTTTATGGTTCCATACAAATTTTACAATTGTTTGTTCTATTTCTGTGAAAATGCCATTGGAATTTTGATAGGGATTGCACTGAATCTGTATACTGCTTTGTGTAATATGGGCATGTTAACAATATTAATTCTTCTAATCCATTAGCATGGAATATCTTTCCATTTATTTGAGTCTTCTTCAAGCTCTTTCATTAATGTCCTGTTGGTTTCAATATACAGGTCTTTCACCTACTTGGTTAAATTTATTCCTAGGTATTTTATTCTTTTTGATGCAATTGTAAATGGGACTGTTTTCTTAACTTCTCTTTCTGATGCTTTATTATTAGTTTATAAAATGCAACAAATTTTTGCATGGTGATTTTGTATTCTGCAACTTTAAGGAATTCATTTATTAGTTCTAGCAGTCTGGTGGAGCCTTTAGTGATATATATTTCAACCGTTGTTTTTGGTTTTTTTTTTAAGATTTATTTATTTGTCAGAGAGGGAGGGAGAGAGAGAGAGAGAGCACAAGCATGGGGGAGCAGCAGGCTCCCCACCACGCAGGGAGCCCGATGCAGGACTCCATCCCAGGACCCCAAGATAATGACCTGAATCAAAAGCAGATGCTTAACCAACTGAGCCATGCAGGCACCCCTCTCAACAGTTTTTATATAAAGATAAAATACTGGGCATTTAGGCCTTTCCTTTTCACTTTAGATACCTTTTATTTCTTTTCTTGCCTAATTAGTCTGACTCGGACTTCCAAACTATGTTGAATAAAAGTGGTGAGAATGGGCATCTTTGTCTTGCACCTGATACTAGATGAAAAGCTTTCAGGTTTTCAACATTGTGTATGACATTAGGTGTAGGCTTCTCATATATGGCCTTTATTATGTTTAGGTATGTTTCCTTTCTCTATACTCACTTTGTTGAGAGTATTAATAAAAAATGAATGCTGAATTTTGTTAAATGCTTTTTTCTGCATCCACTGAAATATGATTTTTATCCTTCATTTTGTTAATGAGGTATATCACACTGACTGACTTGCAGACATTGAACCATCCTTGCCTCCCTGGAATAAGTCCCACATGATCATGGTGTATGAACTTTTTAACGTATTGCCGAATTTGGTTTATTAATATTTTGTCAAGGATTTTTACATCTATGTTCATCAGAGATATGGGCCTATAATAATCTTTTCTTGTATGGTTTTGGGATCAGGGTAAGACTGGCTTCATAAAATAAATTTGGAAGAGTTCCCTCCTCTTCTAGTTTTTTGCGAAGAGTTTCAGAAGGATTACTATTAATTCTTCTTTGAATGTTTGCTAGCATTCACCAGTGGAGCCCCCTGATCCAAGACTCTTGTTTAATGGGAGGTTTTTGATTACTGACTCAGTCTCCTTACTAGTAATTGGTCTGTTCAGATTTTCTATTTCATCTTGATTCAGTCTTGGTATGTTATGTGTTTATAGGGGTTTATACATTTCTTCTAGGTTGTCCAATTGTTAATGTATATTAGTTCATAGTAGTCTCTTATGATCCTTTGTCTTTCTGTGGTATCGGTTTTGTAACAACTCCCCTTTCATTTCTGATTTTATTTTAGTTCTCTTTCTTTCTTTCTTTCTTTATCTTTTTTGGTGAGTCAAGCTAAATGTCTGTCAATTTTGTTAATCCTTTCAAAGAATCAAATCCTAGTTTCATCAATCTTTTCTACTATATTTTTCTCTATTTCTTTTTTTTTTTTCCATTTTATTTATTTTTTCAGCGTAACAGTATTCATTCTTTTTGCACAACACCCAGTGCTCCATGCAAAACGTGCCCTCCCCATTACCCACCACCTGTTCCCCCAACCTCCCACCCCTGACCCTTCAAAACCCTCAGGTTGTTTTTCAGAGTCCATAGTCTCTTATGGTTCGCCTCCCCTCCCCAATGTCCATAGCCCGCTCCCCCTCTCCCAATCCCACCTCCCCCCAGCAACCCCCAGTTTGTTTTGTGAGATTAAGAGTCATTTATGGTTTGTCTCCCTCCCAATCCCATATTGTTTCATTTATTCTTCTCCTATCCCCCTACCCCCCCATGTTGCTTCTCCATGTCCTCATATCAGGGAGATCATGTCCAATGGAAAAAAGACAGCCTCTTCAATAAATGGTGCTGGGAAAATTGGACAGCCACATGCAGAAAAATGAAATTGGACCACTTCCTTACACCACACACGAAAATAGACTCCAAATGGATGAAGGACCTCAATGTGAGAAAGGAATCCATCAAAATCCTTGAGGAGAATGCAGTCTCTATTTCTTTTATTCCTGCTCTGATCTCTGTCATTTTCCTCCTCCAACTAACTTTCAGTTTTCTTTCTTCTTCAGGTGTAAAGTTTAGTTGTTTACTTGAGACTTTTCTTGTTTCTTTAGATGAACTTCCCTATTAGAAATGCTTTTGCTGCATCACATAAATTATGGTGTGTTACACTTTTATTTTCATTTATTTCAAGGTAGTTTTTAAATTCTTTCAATTTCTTCATTGACCCACTGATTGGTCAGTAGCATGTTATTTAAACTGTACATATTTATGAATTTTCCATTTTCTTAAATAAAAATGGCAAACATCCTGTCAGATTTTAACTTCTACAAAGAAACAATCATTAAAATTTTGTGGCACTGGAATAACAATGGATACAAATTACCATAATAATTCTAGTGTTAATAAATCAGAATCAACACAAATATAAGAACTGCTTTTTGGTAAACAGTTGAGAGATCGCCAGATATCAAAATGGAAAACAATATAAAATTACGGTATATACAATACTGCAATAATTCCAGGTAAGGTTTTGAAGTTGATTTTTATTTTTTTCACTTTTATTTTAATTTCAGTTAACACACAGTGTTAGATTAGATTCGGGCATACAATACAGTGATTCAACAATTCCGTGTCACCTGATGCTCATCACAAGTACACTCCTTAATCCCCATCACCTATTTAACCCATCCCCCCATTACCCTCCCCTCTTGTAACCATCAGTTTAGTCTCTATAGTTAAGTCTGTTTCTTGGTTTACCCCTCTCTCTTTTTCACTTTGCTCATTTGTTTTTTTAAATTCCACATATGAGTGAAATCATATGGTATTTGTCTTTCTCTGACTTATTTCACTTGGTATTATACTCTAACACTATCCATGTCACTGCAAATGGCAAGATTTCATTCCTTTTATGGATAATATTCCATTGTGTGTATGTACCACTTCTTTTTTTTTTTTTAAGATTTTATTTATTTATTTGACAGCGAGAGAGAGAGATCACAAGTAGGCAGAGAGGCAGGCAGAGAGAGAGAGAGAGAGAGGGAAGCAGGCTCCCTGCCGAGCAGAGAGCCCGATGTGGGACTCGATCCCAGGATCCTGAGATCATGACCTGAGCCGAAGGCAGCGGCTTAACCCACTGAGCCACCCAGGCGCCCCTGTACCACTTCTTCATCCATTCATCAGTTGATGGACACTTGGGCTGCTTCCTTATCTTGGCTATTGTGAATAATGCTGCTATAAGCATCAGAGTGCATGTATTCCTTCGAATTAGTGTCTTTGTAGTATTGGGGTAAATACCAAGGAGTGTAATTACTGGATAGTAGGGTAGTTCTATTTTTAAATTTTGAGGAACCTCTGTACTATTTCCCACAGTAGCTGCACCAGATTCCATTCCTACCAACAGTGTACAAAGGTTCCTTTTTCTCCAAATCCTCCAACACCTGTTTTTTCCTGTGTTGTTGACTTTAGCCATTCTGACAGGTGTGAGGTGATATCTCATTGTAGTTCTGATTTGCATTTCCCTGCTGATAAGTGATGTTGAGGATCTTTTTATGTGTCTGTTGGCCATCTGGATGTCCTCTCTGGAGAACTGTCTGCCCATTTTTTTAAAAGATTCTATTTATTTGAGAGAGGAGACAGAGAGTGCATGGATTGGGGGAAGGGGCAGAGGGAACAAGACAAGCAAACTTCCCACTGAGGAGGGAGACCAATGCAGGGTTCAATCCCAGGACAGGATCATAACCTGAGCCAAAGTCAGATGCTTAACCGACTGAGCCACCCAGGCACCCTGTCTTCTGCCCATTTTTTCAGCTGGGTTATTTGTTTCTTGGGTGTTGTGTCAATTCTTTATACATTTTTGAATAGGAATGCTTTATCAGAGATGTCATTTGCAAATATCTGCTCCCATTCTGTAGGTTGTCTTTTTCCATCTCTTTTTTTTTTTTAAAGATTTTTTTTTATTTATTTATTTGACAGACACAGATCACAAGTAGGCAGAGAGGCAGGCAGAGAGAGAGAGGGAAGCAGGCTCCCCGCTGAGCAGAGAGCCCGATGTGGGACTCGATCCCAGGACCCCGAGATCACGACCCGAGCCGAAGGCAGCGGCCTAACCCACTGAGCCACCCAGGCGCCCCTCCATCTCTTTGTGTCATCCTCAAGTTCGTTCATCAGTGGTTTATAGTTTTCAGAGTACAGGTCTTTCACCTCTTTGGTTAGGTTTATTCCTAGGTATCTTATTATTTGGGGTGCAGCTATAAATGGGATTCTTTTCTCAATTTCTCTTTCTGTTGCTTCATTATTGATGTATAAAAATGCCACTGTTTTCTGTATACTGAGTTTATGTCCTGTGATTTTTCTTAATTCAATTATCAGTTGTAGCCGGTTTTGGTGGAGTCTTTCAAGTTTTCTATATAGAGTACCATGTCACCTGCAAAAAGTGAGTATTTTACTTCTTTTTTTTCCGATTTGTATTTGATTTCTGTTGTCTGAATGTAAATGGACCAAATTGCTGTGGCTAGAACTTCCAGTACTATGATTAATAAAAGTGGCTACAGTAGACATCCCTGTCTTGTTCCTGACCATAGAGGAAAAGCTCTCAGCTTTTCCCCATTAAACATGATGTTACCTGTAGGGTTTTATTATGTTGGGGTATGCTCCCTCTAAACTTACTTTGTTGAGGGCTTTTTACCATGAATGGATTCTGTACTTTGCCAAATCCTTTTTCTGCACCTACTGAAATGATCATATGATTCCTATCCTTTCTCTTACTGATGTGTTGTATCATGTTGATTGATTTGCAAATACTGAACCACCCTTGCAACCTAGGAATAAATCTCACTTGATCGTGGTGCACAATTTTTTAATATTCTGTTATATTCAGTTTGCTAGTATTTTGTTGAGGGTTTTTGCATATATACTCATCAGGGAAATTGGTCTATATTTCTCTTTTTCAGTGGACTCTCTATCTGGCTTTGGTTTCAGAGTAATGCTGGCCTCATAGAATGAATTTGGAAGTTTTCCTTCCTTTTCTATTTTCTTGAATAGTTTGAGAAAAATAGGTATTAAGTCTTCTTTAAATATTTAGTAGAATTTGCCTATGAAGCCATTTGGTCTTGACTTTTCTTTCTTGGGAGTTTTTGGATTACTGATTCAATTTCTTTGCTGGTTATGGATCTGTTCAAATTTTCTATTTTCTCCTGCTCCAGTTTTGGTTGTTTATATGTTTCTAGGAATTTATCCATTTTTTCTAGGTTGTTCAATGTGTTGGCATATAGTTTTTCATAATATTCTCCTACGATTATTTGCATTTCTGTGGTGTTGGTTGTTATGTCTTTTATCTCATTTGTGATTTTGCTTGAGTCGTTTCTCATTTTTTTCTTGGTAAGTCTAGCTAGAGGTTTATCAATTTTATTGATTTTTTTCAAAGAACCAGGTCCTGTTTTCATTGATTTGTTCTATTGTTTGTTTTAGTTTCTACATTATTTATTTCTGTTCTAATCTTTCGCATTTCCTTCCTTCTGCTGGTTTCGGGTTTTGTTTATTGTTCTTTTTCTAGGTCCTTTAGGTGTCAGGTTAGGTTGAGATTTTTCTTCCTTCTTGAGGGAGGCCTGAAACTACTATAAACTCTCCTCTTAGAACCACTTTTGCTTTATCTCAAAGGTTTTTTTTTTTTTTTTAAGATTTTATTTATTTATTTGACAGATAGAGATCACAAGTAGGGAGAGAGGCAGGCAGAGAGAGAGAGAGAGGAGGAAGCAGGCTCCCTGCCAAGCAGAGAGCCCGATGCGGGACTCGATCCCAGGACCCTGAGATCATGACCTGAGCTGAAGGCAGCAGCTTAAACCACTGAGCCACCCAGGCGCCCCCATCAAAGGTTTTTTTTTAATCATTGTATTTCATTTTCATTTGTTTCCCTGTACTTTTTTATTTCTTCTTTTACTTCCTGGTTGACCCATTCATTGTTTAGCAGCATGTTATTTATCCTCCATATATTTGTGGTCTTCCCAGATTTTCTCTTGTGGTTGACTTATAGTTTCATAGCATTGTGGTTCAAAAAGGTCCATGGTAAGACTTCGATCTTCTTGAATTTGTTGAAGCTGGTTTTGTGGCCTAATGTGTGATCTATTCTGGAGAATGTCCCATGTGCACTTGAAAAGAATGTGTATTCTGCTGTTTTAAGATGGAATGTTCTGAATATACGTGTTAAATCCATCTGGTGCAATGTGTCATTCAAAGCCATAGTTTTTTCATTTTTCTGTTTAGATGATTTGTCCATTGATATAAGTGGAGTGGTTAAAGTCCCTTACTATTATTATATTACTAGTGATTAGTTCTTTTATGTCTCTTATTAACTGTTTTATGTATTTGGGTGCTCCCATATTGGATGCATAAATATTTACAATTATTATATCTTCTTGTTGGATTGTCCCCTTTATTATTATATAGTGTCCTTCTTTGCCTCTTATTACAGACTTTGTTTTAAAGTATATTTTGTCTGATATGAGTGTTGCTACTCCAGTTTTCTTTTAACATCTATTTGCATGATAGATATTTCTCCTCACTTTCAATCTGCAGGTGTCTTGAGGTCTAAAATGAGTCTCTTAGGCAGCATATAGGTGGGTCTTTTTTTTTTAATCAATTCTGTCACCCTATGTCTTTTGATTGGAGTGTTTGGTCCATTTACATTCAAAGTAAATATATATATATGTGTGTGTGTGTACATATATATATTTATATATAAAAAAGAATAAAATGACTATGCATATATAGTCATTTTATTCTTTTTTTTTAAGATTTTATTTATTTATTTGACAGAGAGAGAGATCACAAGTAGGCAGAGAGGCAGGCAGAGAGAAGGAAGCGGGCTCCCTGCCGAGCAGAGAGCCCAATATGGGGCTCGATCCCAGGACCCTGAGATCATGACTCGAGCCAAAGGCAGAGGCCTTAACCTACTGAGCCACCCAAGCACCCCTAGTTATTTTTTCCTTTGTGGTTGCTTCTGAGGATTTTCTCTGATCCTTTCTTACCTTTCACGGTTTGGTGATTTTCTTTAATGATATATTTGGATTTCTTTCTCTTTATTCTTGCATATTTATCGGTGGTTTTGATATATGATTACCATTAGGCTTGTATATAACCTCTTCTGCATATAGCAGTCTATATTAAGTTGATAGTTGTTTAGGCTTAAACCCATTCTTTTCTCCTCTCTTCCTCACATTTCAGGTCCATGTTTTTATATTTTATATTCTTCTATCTTCTTTTTTTTTTTTAGTTCCTTTTAGTCCTATTCCTTCTGATTTTTTACAGAAATAGTCACTTTTAGTGTTTTTGTGTTTCTTGCCTTTATACTGTCACTTTTGGTTTTTCCTTTACACTCAAAGAGCCTCTTTAATATACCTTGCAGGGCTGGTTTGGTGGTTACAAAATCCTTTAGCTGTTCTTTGGGAAACTCTCCTTCTATTATGAATGACAACTTTGGCTGGATAGAGTATTCCTGGATGCATATTTTTTCTATTCATTACTTTGAATATTTCATGCCACTCCCTCCTGTCTTGTAAAGTTTCTGTTAAAAAATCTCCTCCTGGGGCGCCTGGGTGGCTTAGTGGGTTAAAGCCTTTGCCTTTAGCTCAGGTCATGGTCTCAGGGTCCTGGGATCAAGCCCCGCATCGGACTCTCTGCTCAGCAGGGAGTCTGCTTCCCCCTCTCTCTCTGCCTGCCTCTCTGCCTACTTGTGATCTCTGTCTGTGAAATAAATAAATAAAATCTTTTAAAAAAATTTTTTTAAATCTCCTGTTAGGGGCACCTGGTGGCTCAATGGGTTAAAGCCTCTGCCTTCGGCTCAGGTCATGATCCCAGGGTCCTGGGATCGAGCCCCGCATCGGACTCTCTGCTCAGCAGAGAGCTTCCTCTCTCTCTGCCTGCCTCTCTGCCTACTTGTGATCTCTGTCAAATAAATAAATAAAATCTTTTTTAAAAATCTCCTGTTAGCCTTATGGGTTTTCCTTTGTAAGTTACTGGCTTCTTTCTGTCTTGCTGCTTTTAAATATTTTTCTTTATCACTATATTTTGCCAATTTCATTACAGTATATCTTCGTGTGCATCTGCTTTTGCTTATTTTGATGGGAGTTCTCTGTGCCTCCTGGAACTGGATACCTGTTTCCTTCCCCAAATTAGGGAAGTCTTCAGCTATTATTTCCTCAAATAAATTTTCTGCCTCCCCCCTTCTCTCTTTTCTTCTTCTATAATACAAATGTTATTATGCTTGACAATGTCACTGAGTTCCCTGAGTCTATTCTTGTTTTGCATAATTCTTTTTTCTCTCTTTTTTCACCTTGATTATATTCATTACTCTGTCTTCCAGGTCACTAATTCATTCCTCTGCTTCTTCCATCCAGCTCTTCATTCCATCAACTGTGTTTCTCATTTCATTTATTGAACCCTTTATGTCTGCTATGTTATTCCTTATCTCTGTATTAAGGGTCTTACTCATGCCTTCCACTCTCTTCTCAATTCCAGTGAGTAACCTTATGATCACTGTGATTCAAATTCTCTATCAGGCATGTTACTTACGTCTGTTTTGCTTAGATCTCTGGCTGTGGCCTTGTCCGTTCTTTCATTTGGCATAAATATCTTTGTCTCCTCCTTTTGTCTGCCTATGTCTGTTTATGTGTGTTAAGAAAGTCAGCTGTCTTCTGCTCTTCAAAGTAGTGACTTAATGAAAAAGAGGTCCTGGAGTGCCTCTTTTGATTTTAATATACCTTGCAGGGCTGGTTTGGTGGTCATAAAATCCTTTAGTTGTTCTTTGGGAAACTCTCCTTCTATTATGAATGACAGCTTTGGCTGGATAGAGTATTCCTGGATGCATATTTTTTCTATTCATTACTTGACACTCCAACTGGAGTGTCCCTTGACCATCAGAAGCTGGCACTTCAGGAGAGTATCCTATGTGTGTCATTTATGCCCTATTTTTTCTGAGACACTTCTCCTTTTAGTGCAGTCATCTGTCTGCTTCTCTGCCTGTTGTGGGCTAGGCTTGCTCTCTGTGGTATTGGTGGGAGCCAGGCAGGCCAGCTCTGATGGGGCATGCCTGCTGGGGAACTTCAGAGTGGGGTGGCTGTATTAGCAAAATTTGTGCTGGGCCACTAGTCCTAATGTGGATCCCCCGAAGCACTGTGGCAGCTGGGGACTGTGCCATCAGGGGGGTCATGGGCACAAGGCTGGACATAGTGCACATCAATGGTTGGGCATGGCTGGGATCTGAACACAAAGATGGCTGGGGGCAGCACAGTGGCTGGACATGGTTCAGGGGCAGTAGCTATGAATGCTGCAGCTGGACAGGGCACACTCATGGCTTTAACAAAATTTGCCCTTAGCCCAGGCTGAGATGAGCAGGCTTGAAGTAGGTGAGTCCCCAGGAGAACTGGTGGGCATGGCATACTGCTAGCAGGTTATGTATCAAGTGTCTGTGCAGCCCCACCTCCCACTAATAGCCCTGTATTTATGCTGGGGGTGGGCTTTAAGTTGATTTTTTTAAAACACACAATAGTGCATTTATTCCAGATGTAGACAATACACAAAATTATTTCTGACTATGGAAAGATATAAAATGGATTAATTCATAGGTACTAAAATAAGCAACTTTTTGCATCAGGGAATACATGCAATAAAATGAAGTTAAAGAAACAGAACTGGAATATATCCATGTCATCCCTAACAAAGGTAATAGAAAAGGCAGATACATTATCCAAGTAAACAAAATAAGAGAACAACTTTGGTTTCTGGTCAACCATGTAAAGAGCTTGGAAGTCATCACTCTCATTCTCAAAATGATCTGAAAACAAAAACTGAAGAAACTGAAAATCAACAATTCTTAGATCCATCAGAGAACTGAGGTCACAGGGCAAACTGCTGCTCCCTAAACTGGGGAGACAGACATGTGGATATAAAAAATCACAGCTTACACAGCAAAAACCTCCATGAGAACCAACACTGGAACAGAACTTGAGATATAACTGAAGAATTGCTAGAGGCTCAGTGTGTACAAGTTTGAGAGTTAAGAACGTGAGGGTGCCCAGTCCTAGAGAAACCCAAAACTTTCATAAATTTTACCCCCAGGTGCCCTATTAGTTCTCAGCGAAGACCAGAGAATAATCCCCTGTGCTTCTCAATGAGGGCAAAGAAATGAACCAGAGCATTCTGTGTTTCTTATCAAGTCTGGCCCTCAAAAGGGACTATTTTACCAGCGCTTAATCAACTTAGGGAAAAGAAAAACTCAATTCTAGCTCTCTCTAGCCTTCCTGTCTGACTTCTGTATGGAAAGGCACAAAACAAAACAAAACTGAGAAGCACTTATGAAATCCACAACTACAGGGTACAGGCTCACTAAAAGACTGAAAGCTAATCATAAGACCTTGAAACACTATTCCCCCCAACTTACCACCACAACTGTAAAAGTGCCTATTTTAAATCTTATTTAAGAAGTCATCTGTAGAGAAATCCAAGTACACTAGAGAGACCAAAACAGATACCAGAGAACATTTTAGCCTCTGACACACAGCTACAGCAAACAGTAAACACATAACAATCCCCATCCAGATAAACATTAAAGGCTTATATACCTTATCAGTTACTTTTATCCAATATGTATGTCCAGCTATCAAAAAAATTACAAGGCATACTAAAAGATAAAGAAAAACACAAAAGCATGAAGAGACAGAGCAAGCATCAGAACCATAGTATGATATGGAAGGAATGCTAGAAATTTCACATCAGAATTTAAAATGACTACAATTAATAAGGGCCCCAACGGAAAAGACAGACAACATGCAAGAACAGAAAATCAAAAGGAAATGGAAAAGATCTCGAAAAGAAATGGAGAATGACTTTGATGGCTCATCAATAGACTGGACAAAGCAGAGGAAAAGAATGAGCAAGCTTGAAGACATGTCATTGGAAACTTCCGAAACTGAAATGCAAAGAGAAAAAAAAGAATTTAAAAAATGAACAGAATATCAAGAACTGCAGGATAATTACCAGAAGTATAACATATGCATAATGAGAATACCAGGAGAAGAAAAGAATAAAAGAAATATTTGAAGCAATAATGAAAGGGAATGTCCTAAAATTAAAGATACCAAGTTACAAGTCCAGAAAGCTCAGAGAACACTAAGGAGGATTAAAAAAAAAAAAAAGATCTACAACCATGCTTATCATATCCAAACTGAAAAATCAAAGACAAAAAAAAATTCTTGAAAATAGCCAGAGGGGAAAAAATGCCTTACCTATAGAGGAATAAGGATAAGAATGCAATCAAAGTTCTTTTCAGAATCCATACAGTCACAGGAGAAGAGTGAAATACATAAAACATTAAAAAGAACCATGAATCAAGAATTCTTAATCAAGAGAGATTATCCTTCAATACTGAATGAGAAATAAAGGTTTTTCTCACGGAAACAAAAATTGAGGGAATCTGTTGACAGTAGACTTGCCTTTTAAGAAATGTTAAAATAAATTCTTCAGAAAGAAGGAAAATGATAGAGGTCAGAAACTCAGATCTACATAAATACCAAGTGCTAGAGAAGGATAAATGAAAGTAAAATGAAGTATTTTCTCATCCTTTTTTTTCCTACCTGCCTTTTTCTCTTTGCAGTATAACTGACATATCACTTTCAGGTTTACAATGTAATGATTTGATATTTGTATGTATGTATTATAAAATGATCACAATAGGTCTAGTTAATACCTCATTATATTTTTATTCTAATTGATCTAATAGATAATTTGTTCAAAATAATAATGGCAACAATTCATTCAGTGATGATAGCTTATGGATAAGTGCAATGAAAGGCAACAACGTTATAAGGACAAAAGGGTGGAAGTGAGAATACTGTTATAATATGGTACTTGCATTACACATGTAGTAGTATTATGTTATTTGACAGAAGACTTGGATTAGTTGTAAATGGACACTGCAAACACAAGGGTAACCACTACAGAAAGTTTTTTTAAAAGTATAAATAAGGGATGCCTGGATGGCTCAGTTGGTTAAGCCTCTGCCTTCGGTTCAGGTCATGATCCCAGGGTCCCGGGATCAAGTCCCACATTAGGCTCCTTACTCAGCAGGAAGCCTGCTGCTCCCTCTGCCTGCTACTCCCCCTGCTTGTGCTCATGAACACACACACACTCTCTCTCTGACAAATTAATTAATTAATTAAATCTTTGAAAAAATAAAGTATACATAATATGCTAGAGAGAGGGGAAATTTTAATCACACCAAATGCTCAATTAAAACCAGAGAAGGCAAAAGAGTGGAAGACAAAATGAGAAAACAAGGACAACAAATAGGATAAAGCAACCAATATGGTAGATATATGGAGACTCAAACATATCAGTAATCACTTTAAATGTCAGTGGCCTAAATATTTGAATTAAATGACAGAGACCATCAGAGTAGATAAAATACAATAGGCGTGGGGTGCCTGGGTGGCTCAGTGGTTTAGGCCACTGCCTTCGGCTCGGGTCCTGATCTCAGGGTCCTGGGATCGAGTCCCGCGTCTGGCTCTCTGCTCTGAAGGGAGCCTGCTTCCCTCTCACTCTCTCTGCCTGCCTGTCTGCCTGCTTGTGATCTCTCTCTGTCAAATAAATAAATAAAATCTTTAAAAAAAATACAATAGGCGTGCCTGGGGGTGGCTCAGTTAGTTAAGCCCTGACTCTTGATCTGGCTCAGGTCATGATCTCAGGGTCATGAGATGGAGCGGATTCTCTCTCTCTCTCTCCCTCTGCCCCCCTCTCTAAAATAAATAAATCTTTTAAAAAACACAATACCCAACTATGCTTTCTGTGAGAAACTTAGTTTAAATATAAAGACACAAATAGATTAAAAGCAAGGATATGGAGAAAGATATAACATGCTAACACTAATCAAAAGGAAATGAGAGTAGCTATATTAATTTTAGACAAAGCAGACTTTAGTAAGAAAAGTTATCAGGAATAAAAAGGGGCACTACATAATGATAAAGGGTCAATTCTCTAAAAAATTATAATAATCCTTAACATAGACGTGCCTAATAACAGAACATAAAAAAACACATGAGGCAGGGGCACCTAGGTGACTCACTCAGTTGAGCATCCAACTCTCAATTTCATCTCAGGTCATGATCTAAGGGTCTTGGGATCGAGCCCCATGTCAGGCTCTGTGCTCAGTGGGGAGTCTGCTTAAAGATTCTCTCCCTCTGCCCCTCCCCCCCTCTAATAAATAAATTTTTTAAAAATACATGAGGCAAAAACTGATAGAATTGCAAGGAGAAATAGATGAACCCACTGTTAATATGCAGTCTTCAACATACCACTCTACTGGAAATGGATAGATCCAGCAGCAGAAAATCAGTAAAGACACAGGTGAATGAAACAGCATCATCAATCAACTAGACCTAATTGACATCAGTAGAATACTTCATCTAACAACAGCAACAGAATATATACATTCTTTTCAAGCTCACATGGAATATTCACTGAGACAGATGACACTCTGAGCCAGGAAATATTCCTTAGCAAATTTAAAAAACCCCAGAATCAGACAAAGTCTTCTCCCAGATCACAATGGAATTAAACTAGAAGTCTGTAACAGAAAGATAGCTGGAAAAAGCCAAAATAATTAAAGACGAAACAACACTCTTCTAAATAACACATGTGTCAAAGAAGAAGTTACAAGATAAATTTTAAAAACATTTTGAACTACACAAAAATGAAGAAATAACTTGTCAAAATTTGTGGGATGCAGCAAAACCAGCACTTAGAAGAAATTGAGAGCATTAAATGAATATATTAGAAAAGAAGAAAAGATCTAAAATCATTTACCTATGCTTCCACCTTAGGAAACTAGAAAAAGGAAAGGAAACTAAAATGAAACTAAGCAGAAGAAAACAAATAATAAAAATTATAGCAGAAATCAATAAAATTGAATAGGAAAGCAATAAAGAAAAATCAACAAAACCTCCAGCCAAGTTAACTAAGAAAAAAAAACAGGGAAGATATTCATAACTAATATCAAAACTGAAACAGGGACCATCACTTCTCATCACATGCATATTACAAATATAATAAATATTATTAACAATTCTACGCCTACAAATCTGATAACCTAGATGAAATGGACCAATTCCTTGAAAGACACAATCTATCAAAAATCAGAGAGAGATACATTAGTGAATATGCCTGTATCTATTACAGAAATTGAATCACTAGTTAGCAACCTTCCAAAACAGAAAGCACAGTCTCTACAATCCCTTTCAAAAAAGAGACACAGAGAGAGTACTTATTTATTCATTGTACAAGGCTAGAAATACCTTACTACCAAAACAAACAAAGACATTTTAAGAAAGGAAAACTACAGGGGCGCCTGGGTGGCTCAGTGGATTAAGCCGCTGCCTTCGGCTCAGGTCATGATCTCAGGGTCCTGGGATCGAGCCCCGCATCGGGCTCTCTGCTCCGCAGGGACCCTGCTTCCTCCTCTCTCTCTCTGCCTGCCTCTCTGCCTACTTGTGATCTCTCTGTGTCAAATAAATAAATAAAATCTTTAAAAAAAAAAAAAAAAAAAAAAGAAAGGAAAACTACAGACCAGTAATTCTCATGAACGTAGTTGCAAAAATCCTCATCAAAATATTAGCAGAATGAATTCAACAATGTATAAAAAGAATTATATACCATAACCAGGTTGATTTATTTCAGGCATGCAAGGCATGTTCGGCATTAAAAACCAATTAATGTATCACATCAACAGGCTAAAGAAGAAAAAACTTAGGAGAGTATCGATTGATGCCAAAAAAAAAAAAACCATTTGACAAAACCCAGCATCCATTCATGATGAAAATCTCTGAGCAAGCTAGGAATGAAGGGAACTTCTTCAATTGGATAAAGAACATCTACAAAAAAACCTGGAGCTAATATCATACTTTCTTTTTTAACAGAGTGTTATATTAGTTTCAGGTATGCAATATAATGATTCAACAATTCTATACATTATTGAGTGCTCATCAAGGTAAGTGTACACTTGATCCCCTTTATCAATTTCACTCCTCCTTCACCAACCTCTCTTCTACCACCATACTTAATGGTGAGAAACTAGATGCTTTGTGCTAAGATCAGGAACAAGGCAAGGATGTCTTTACTCACCACTCCCATTCAGCATATTACTCTAAGTCCCAACTAATGCAAAAGACAGTAAAAAGAAAAAAATATACAGATTGGGAAGGAAAAAATAAAACTGTCTTGTTTACAGATAACATAATTGTCTATGTTGAAAATTCCAAAGGATCAACAACAAGAACTCCTGGAAGAAAAAAACAACTATAACAAGGTTGCAGGATACAAGGTTAATATACAAAAGTCAACTGCTTTCTTATCTATCAATAATGGAAAACTGGAATTTGAAATAAAAAATACAATGCCATTTACATCAGCACCAAAATTAAATAATTAGGTACAAATCTAACAAAATATGTACAAGAGCTATTTGAGGACTACTACAAAACTCTGATGAAAGAAATCAAAGACCTAAATAAATGGAGACATAATATATGCACCTGGATAGGAAGACTCAATCTTGTCAAGATGTCAGTTTTTCCCAGCTTTATCTATAGATTCAATACAATCCCAGTCAAAATACCTGCAAGTATTCTGTGGTTATCAACAAACTGATTCCAAAGTTTATATTGATAGGTGAAAGACCTGTAATAGCCAGCACAATATTGAAGAACAAAGTCAGAGCACTGATACTAAATGACTTCAAAACTTACTATAAAGCTATAATAGTTAAGATAGTTTAGCACTGGTGGAAAAATAGACAAATTGATCACTGAAACAGAACAGAGAGACCAGGAACTGACCCATACAAAAACAGATCTTTGACAAAGGAGCAAAGGCAATTCAATGAAGACGGGATGGTCTCTTCAACTAATGGTTTTTTGAACAACTGGATATCTACACGCAAAAAAAAAAAAAAAAAAAAAACCCGCAGAACCTAGACATAGTTCTTTAAATTTCACAAAAATTATGTCAAAATGGATCACAAACCTCAATGTAAGATGCAAAACTATAAAACCCTTAGACGATAATATAGGTGACCTTGGGTTTTGCAATGACATTTTAGATACAACACCTAAAGTATGATCTATGATTTTAAAAAAGTATTGATAAATTAGACTTCAATAAAACTAAAACTTCTGTTCTGCAAAAGCCAGTGCTCACAGAATGAAAAAACAAGTAATGTAATGGCAGAAAATATTTGCAAAAGACACACCTGATAAGGAACTAGTATCCAAAATACACAAAGAATTCTTAAAATTCAATAAGGAAAAAAACAATTAAAAATGGGCAAAAGAGGGGCGCCTGGGTGGCTCAGTGGGTTAAAGCCTCTGCCTTCAGCTCAGGTCATGATCTCAGGGTCCTGGGATCGAGCCCCACATCGGGCTCTCTCCTCGGTGGGGAGCCTGCTTCCCCCTCTCTCTCTGCCTGCCTCTCTGCCTACTTGTGATCTCTCTCTCTGTCAGATAAATAAATAAAAAATCTTTTAAAAAATTGGCAAAAGATGAAAAGAAACGAGATCTTTTTGCGACAATGTGGATGGATCTAGAGGGTATCATGCTTAGTGAAATAAGTCAATCGGAGAAAGACAACTATCATATGATCTCCCTGATATGAGGACGTGGAGATGCAACATGGGGGGTTGGGGGATAGGAGAAGAAGAAATGAAACAAGATGGAATTGGGAGGGAGACAAACCATAAGTGACTCTTAATCTCACAAAACAAACTGAGGGTTGCTGCGGGGAGGGGGGTTGGGAGAGGGGGAGGGGGAAAAATGGGCAAAAGATCTGAACCTAACCAAGATATAAAGATTGCAGATAAGCCTAACAAGAAACGTTCAACATCATATGTGCTCAGATAATTATAAATTAAAAAAATAATGAGATACCACTACCTACCTGTTAGAATGGTAGAAAATTCAAAACACTAACACCAGATGTTTATAAGGTTATAAACCAACAGGAACTTCCATTCATTGCTGGTGGAAATGGAAAGTGGTAGAGTCACTTTGGAAGATAGTTTGGCAGCTTCCTACAAAACTAAACATACTCTTACTATATGATGTAGCAACTGTGCTACTTGGTATTTACCCAAATGACTTAAAAATTTACATCCAGAAAAAATCCTGCACACAGATGCTTATAGCAGCTTTACTCATAACTGCCAAAAGTGAAAAGAAACTCAGATGCCCTTCGGTAGGTAAATCGATAGACAAACTGCAGTACATCCAGATAATGGAATGTTATTCCATGAGAAAAATAAATGAGCTATCAAACCATGAAAAGATAAGGAGGAGTCTTAATTGAAATAAAAGGAGTCATTCTAAATAAGGCTACATACTGTAGGATTCCAATTATATGACATACGGAGACTAAAAGTTCAGTGGTTACCAGGGGTTAGGGAAGGAAGGGCTGAGTGGGCAGAGCACAGAGGATTTTAGGACATCGAACTACTCTGTATGACATAAAAAGTGATAATAATAAATAAATATTTTTACTAAAGTAAGAAAAAAAGAAATAACAAATAAGTGTTACCTATTAAAAAAAAATCAAAGGAGACTAAAAGAGAAGTTTACACATAAGGAAATTTTCACT
The DNA here is from genome assembly GCF_922984935.1 of Meles meles. NCBI lineage: Eukaryota > Metazoa > Chordata > Mammalia > Carnivora > Mustelidae > Meles > Meles meles. The sequence goes on along the minus strand of NC_060087.1, from coordinate 43,851,678 downwards.
CTAAAAACCATCCTGTGTAATGCAGAAACTGCTATTAAAGTTATTTAAACCAGTGGTTCTCAAAGTTCAACATGCATCAGAACCCCTAGATCAGCGCCTGTTAAAACCCAGACTTTTGGTGTGCCTGTCTTTGGCTCCGGTCATGATCTCAGGGTCCTGGGATCAAGCCCTGAGTTGGGCTCCCTGCTTCTCTCTCTCTCTCCAACAAACAAATGAACAGAATCTTAAAAAAATCCAGACCTCTGCCTACCCCCCAACTTTCTAATTCCCTAGGTCTGGGGTGGAGCCTGGAGCCCATCTACAAACTGGAGCAGTTTGTATTTCCAACAAGGTGCTGGGGAACACTGATGCTGCCGGCCGGCCCTGAACATCAAGAGAGATAGAAGTGTATAGAATTGTTGAATCATTAATTGCGTACCTGAAGCTAATATAACACTGTGCACTAATTATACTTGAATTTTTTAAAAAAAAAATTTAAAGAGAGATAATAAAGTCTGATAAAAATAAGAGCAAAGCTGAGTAATCCCCCCAAAAGGGATTTTAGGGTAGACAGAAGTGAAGGGGCACATACTAAATAACCTGAGTCTTTTCTGTAGAATATACTAGGAAGGGACACCTGGGTGGCTCAGCGGGTTAAGCCTCTGTCTTCAGCTCAGGTTATGGTCTCAGAGTCCTGGGATCGAGCTCTGCGTTGGGCTCTCTGCTCGGCGGGGAGCCTGCTTCCCCACCCCCTCTGCCTGCCTCTCTGCCTACTTGTGATCTCTCTGTCAAATAAATAAATAAAATCTTTTTTAAAAATAGAATGTACTGGGAAAAGTTGAGAGAGAAGGACCAAGAGTCAGAATTTTTAAGTCCCCCATGTTTAAGAACTCAAGAAAGAAGACTGAAAAGTAATGCCTGTCTCTCTTTCTCACCATTTGTAATCTCTACTGCTCTGCTGACCTGAAAATCATAAATCTGTAAGAATCAACGAGCAAAGACACTGAGAAAAGTCGGAATAAACAAATCAGTCAAGCTGAAGGAAAGAGGCAGTGCTGGAGAACAGTGCTAAGGCCACAGTGGGGACAGGCTAAAAATCCTACGTTAAATCCAAATTACCCAACCCCTCCCCATCCTTTTCTCTTAAAGATTTATCCTAGACCACTTAACTCACTGGATTGTCTCCCCATTTCCAGGAGACCAAATGTGCTGCTGATAGGCAACTTCAAACTCTGAGACAATACTCTTCTGCCTCTTTCTACCTCCCTTTACACACAAACATGAAGTTAAAAAGTGAACAGAGAACATAGTAGGAGATTCTGAGAAGCTCCTGTATGTGCCCAAAAGGCCAAACACCCGATGTCCTCTACTGTGTTCACTGCAGTATTTCTAGCAAGGAGCACAGTGGCTAGCAAATGCTCCCTAAATAAATGCTCAGAGAAGGACCAAATCCAAGGGAAGTGACGTAAAGGTGAAGTCCTCCTCTATGACCACAATGCATGCTTTTCTTAGACACAGGAATATAGATGAGGGACTTAGAAAGCAGGGCACCTGTGTGCAAGGACTATGACAGCGAGAGAGCAATCAGAAAGCTCTGGTCCTGGGTGAGTGCATGTGCATACATGTGCAGGTCCCTCCACCTGTCTACAAAGACAAGGCCCAACCTGACACACCCTAGATGTGAAATGTGCCCTTCTGTATGCTTCCCATAGTCTGCTACAAAGAAGATTCACCTTTTTGTGCCTGGGGAGGAAGAAACAGAAGACTCATCTCCTTGCACAGTGAGCATGCAGACGTAATGATAATGATGTTTCTTCAGACAAACCTTCTGGCCAGTAAGACCACTGGACCCCCAATACCCAGAGACCACCCAATAAATATTTATCAAAGAAATGAATGAATGAATGAATGAAATGAATGAATGAACCAACGAACGGGAGAGAAGGGTAATCTAAGGGCACTCTGGGCCTGTCCATGTCAGATGAGGCTCACCTTCTTAAAGTCCTTGTACCAGAGCACTGCACTGCAAGCACTGGGACCCAGGAACCAAGGATGGGAGAGACGAAGATGAATATGGGGCACCTACACGCCCCAGCTGAGCCAGACAGACAAGGAGAGAGATGGAAATAGAGAGACAGGTAGCCTGGTAATATAAAGATACAGGCTGTTCTCCTTTCCATAACGTGTGGTGTACAAGATCAGCAATAAAAAGGGCCCCTGCTCTTTACTCCCTCTCCAATTTAAGAACAGTCTATGGTAAGCATCATAAGGAAGCTCACAATCCCTCCTACAGATCCTGGGAGATAAGGGACAGCTTATGAGCCCAAAGTCCTACACATCCTGTTGGTGTGATGGTTCTCCAGCAATGGGCACATCACCCGGTCCTCAGAGGGTACGGCGTGAGGGTGACGTCAGTGGTTGGGGAGGATGGCAAGACTTACTCTTTACTGCCTCCAACATCTGTGCCCATCTGCACTGTGGATCTGGACAAAGTTCAGTCTCCTCAAGGTGACACCAGAGGGCACAGCCAGTGATTCTGCCTGTCTTGTTCATTACACTCAACACAGAGCCTGACATACTCCAGAAACTCTGCACATATCCATAACTATTCTGTTTTTCAGTACTTCCCCACCCCCCACCAGTTACTGAAAAACTTTTACTAGAGGAAGGAGGGGAGGGGGAAGGAGGGAGGGAAGAGGACAGAAAAAGAAACACAGGGAAGAAAGGAAGGGAAGGAGGGAGAGAGGGAGGGAGGAAGGTGTCTAGTCTCTGTCCTTCTTGGTGCAGTCGAGCCCACCCTCTCTGAATCCTTGCCCAGGTGCATTGCATTGAAACAGCACTAGCACCCAGACAGCAAGGATTAGAGAGGGGGAGCAGGGCAGAAGGCTGAAGCACCTTGAGTGCTCAAGGTGGAACAACTTTTGTGTTACACAGGTCCACATGGGAGCAGGAAGGAGAAGTCTCGAGATGTGTGGGCACTGGGAAGGGGTATTAATAAGAGGTTCTGTTCTGTGGCCCACCCAAACTCAGCACATGCAGGGATATTCAGGGAAACGGAAGTCCACTCTCCCACACACATATGCTTGGAGATGAGGGCCAAGCCCATCCTGTGTACCATCATTGCCCAGCACAGGGTCAGCACATTTGCTCAATGAATAGTTGTGGAAGGGAGGGGGAGGGGCGAGTCATGGGGTCCTTTGTCCTTCTACATGTAGCAAAGGGCTCCTCCTAGAGTCCAGAGGCGTACTGCATCTGGAGAGTACTCACATCTATCTAGGTCAAGAGGATACGAGAGGCGGAGCAGAGCTGAAGGCCTGGGGATGCGCGTATCACATGCACATCTAGGGCGAGGGACCTAAGGAGAAGCCCAATTCCTCCACCCTGAGTCCAAGTGCCCATAGGCATTGTCGGGAGGAAGCTGACATTCCAGGAACCTGCTAGACGTTAGGCCGGTGTACCTGAGCAGTTCCGTTTACATGACATCCCCACACCGCAGGAACTCAGTACCCTTGTGAAATGACAGACCCAGACCCGCACATACAAAGGACCGAACGAACAAGTGAAGCCCCCGTGAGGCTCTGTTCGACACAAAGACCAGGCTCACGTTCTCATATCCTTGCAATGAGCCCACCGCACTGATCAGTCAGTGCTCAAGCCTCAGTTGCAAGGATAGGGGAAGGGGAGGGGCAAAAATCACGGTGCAGACACCTGCCCAACAACTGTGCATTTGAGTGCGTGTGCACTGAGGAAGATCACACTTCTTCAGACAGAGATGACGGATAACGAAGTCTATCTCCTGCCTCTCAATCTGGGCCAGAAATGTGTGTACACGTGTGTGCACATGTGCCTGCGCACAGGAAGAACATGGGTATGTACAGGGAGAATGAAAAGGCTCAATTCCTGCCACAGCCTGCTTGCCTGTGTCCTAGGCCTGGGGAAGTGCATTCACTATGCCCTTCCACTGGACAGGAAGTCCTGTAAAGAAAGAAGTCTCTTACTCAGCAGCAAACTCTCAGCATAGTGCATGGTCCCTAAAATGCGATCCGGGAACATATGCTGGCTGACTCGCTTGGGAGGAGGCTCATGACGACAAGGCTCACCCTCCTGTAATCCATGCACACAGGAGGTGCTTCGAGAATTCACAACTCCGATATGCAATGGGTATAGGAGAAGGAGCGGTTCGCTCTGCTGCAAAGCCCGAGAATTTACATACATGTGTCTGTGTATGCCTAGTGTTGAGTTCGTGCCCTGAGAAGGAACGATAAGGCACTTTCCCGATACGGTCTTGGCTGTAAGCTCACTTAACTTCCTAGGCTGGTCAAGTGTGCAGTTCTGGAGGAGGCAGGGAGAGTCGGGAGCGGATGTATTCCTTGCCACTGTGTGCGGGGACACGGCACTAAGAATGTCATGAGCAAGGGGGATGCTCATTCTCTGCCAACCGCGCCAGACTGAGTCCTTTGAGGGCTGAGCCCCCATCTGACTTGCTTCTCACCTGGTCCCCGAGCATTCCCACTAACTCAGTGATTTCTCAAACTTGACCAGACATCAGAATCAGTGGCATAGAAAACAGACTTCTGTGGTTCATCATTTACTCGGTCAGGAGTGGGGTCCAAGAATTTGCATTTCTAACAGGTTCCAAGGTGACACTGATGCCACTAGGCTGGTGAGCAGCCTTGGAGAACCACCGTTCTAAACAGACATTAAAGAAATTAAAGAATGAGAGGGGTGGTGCAAAACTCTCTGCTTTTAAATATGGGTGAGATTCCCTCTGAATTTTTGAGCAAGGGCAATGGCCTGGGACCATACTGGGACCTGAGCAGAAGTCTCAGGCTTCTTCGGACTGTGCATATGTGTACAAGAACCATCACTCTTGTGCTCACAGGTGACTGCCCACCATTGTACAAAGGGAAGTGCTTTTCCTGCACACGCACCTGTGAGATAAGCCTTCAGGGCTACTTTCATTCAAGCTCTGGCTGTGGAAGGAGCAGGCAGAAAGTTCACTGCCCCACCTGTCAGACAGGGAGAGGCTACTGTGGCTCAGTGCCCCACATACACTGTGGATGCAGTTTTGTGCGCAGAGGACACACCTTCTGTGTTTCTACACCTGGGTGCTATGTGTGTATGTGGGAGGGGTGTGTTTACAGGGAAGGCTCCCCTTTCTGCATATAATGGGTTCACATGGGACTGTACTGCAAGGTAAAGGAATAGATCTCTTTGCATGCAGCAGCGGAAGAAAGAGAGCAGTGAGGTCTCCCTCATGGAGTCCCTATGGGTGCTATGGGTAGGAGGGCGGCGAAAGCACGCTGGTCTGCATGCTGCCAGGGCCGGGGTGGTGGGGGGCAGCACAGCAGGCTCCCTCCACTGCCCTCTCTGTAAGTTTGAGCCTGCAGGCAGGTCCATGTCACTGGCTGTGTCCCGGAAGCCGGGTGGCAAGAAATCTCACTCTTAGCATCACCTGCGCATGTCCGTGTTTGCACAGTGGCCAGCAAGCAACATAGAGACCTACTTTGTCCTCTGAAGAGTGGCCTAGTAGTCTACAGCATCTGTGAGCCACAGTGGGCTTATTGGTCCCCTACCAGAAATGTCAGGACAGCAACCTTGTCCATTCTGATCCATTTCGTCCTGTGACTGACCTATGTGCCTGGCATCTAGCAGACATTCGGCTATCTGCAGAAGGAACAGAAAGGAGAAGAGGAAGTTGCTGCACAAGAGCTCTGCCCTTCTAAATGCAGACAAGGCTCGTTCCCCTGGAGTCCTCAAACAAGGACAGCCACCTAAGACAGCACTGGCAGCTAGGCTGAATGAAAGAGAGTGAAGCACCCCATCAGGGGGCCAACTCAGGGGGTACACATCTGTGTCTATGTGTGTATACCCAGTCGGACCCTTCCCCTGCACACAGTGTACTTATGTGGGATTGTACTGAGGTACAGAAGGCTCTCCTACACATATCTGTGAGACCAGAACCCAGGGCAGGATGTGTCAAGTCCCACCCTGTAGCCCACCCCCCCCCAGGACATGCAGGCATAACAAATGAGAGGAAATCCACTCTCCAGCTTGCAAGGAGGGACCAGATGTGGCTCATTCTCTTGTGCGCCAGTTGCCCAGCACAGCACCTGAAACAGTCTAGGTCCTCGGTAGGCAGTTGTAGAAAGGAGGGAAGGGAGGATGTGGAGGTGCTCTGTCCCACGCGAAGATGGCACTCTCCCTCTCGGAATCCTTGCCCAGGTGCATTGCATTCAGAAAGCACTCTCACCCAGGTAGCAAGGATTAGAGAGGGGGAGCCAGACCAGAAGATTCCAGCACCTGTATGCCGTGTGTGTGTGTGTGTGTGTGTGTGTGTGTGTGTGTGTTTAACAAGAAGGCTTACTGCTCTCGCCCAGTGCGCTTGGATTGAACTGAAGAGAAGGTTCTCCTATACATGATACATGTAGTATCAGCTACATGTGCTTGTAAGTTGGGGTGGGGGTGGTAGATAAGTCCCCTATGTGACACTCTCACTCTCAGCACATGCAGGGGTGGTGGGTGATTACAAAGTCCATTCTTCCCGCTGGACTATGATATCCAGGAGGGCAGGAGCCAAGTCTGTCCTGTCCACTCTCCCATGACCAATGCCCAGGATGATGCCTAATAAATACTATTTGTGGAAGGCAAGAACGAATGAGGGATAGATGGCAGGCTGGCATGCAACAAGCAGCTGAGAGGTGGTGCACAGATCATCTGTCCTTCTCCATGCAGAGGATGCTTGCTCTCCAGACCCCTCACCCTGGTGCACTGCAATTAGAAAGCACCCTTCCCCAGGGAGAGAGGATGAGGAAGAGGGAACAGAGCAAAGAGCCTGGACACCTGCACTGTGTGTGTGGTGCACACGCCCGTGTGTGCACCATGCACACGTAACTCTCACGGTTGCATTCCCGCAAAGCACCACCATGTGCATTTAGTTAAGACTGATGCAGCTCCCCCGGGGTGTGCGCATGTATCTGTCCGCGTGCACTAAGTCACACAGCAGTTCTCTCAGGCAGTCTCTCTGAACATGTGCTGGGAATGGTACCTTTTTCAGATCGAACTGGAGCGTCTGCACGTGTTGGTGATGTGGCAGGGGTTAACAAGGCTGGGACCATCTGTGTTCATGGGCACTCCTGCACGTATACGTGCTGGAGAATGGTATGGTAAAGGGGACACTTTTCCCTTCCACTCCTCTGCTGAACTGTGAGCTCACTGAGGGTAACCACTGGCTGTGTGAGTCTTATCAGGTACATCTCGCCATTACAGTGTCTGCCACACAGGAAGCCAAAAGAAAAGGAAAACTCATGCCCTGACACAGGGGTGAGTCTGTCTACAGGGAATATGTCCATTCTCCTGCAGGTGTCCTTGAGAGAGCCCACGCATGAGGACTCCAGGCCAGGGACTTGATCCATCTTATTGACCCTTGCAGCTCTAACACCCCGGGCAGGGGCTGGCAGCTCCAAGCAAACTCAAATATTTGCAAGAAAGTGGACAAGGTGGTGCACAGGTACTCAGTCCTTCTACATGCAGACAAGGCTCAGCCTCTTTGAATCCTTGAATAGGTGTGTTGCACTGAAATGGCACTCACACCTAGGTTCCAAGGATTCGAGAGGGGGAGCAACAAAGAAGGCTCAGGCACCTGCCGTTCATGTGTGTATGTGTATGTGGAACTATGATAAAAAGTCTTGTCCTCAGGTACAGAGACTGTTCTCTCCTGCACCGTTCTGTGTCAGATCAGAAAAGATGCCATGCTTCTGTGTGCTTGTAGGTGACGATGGCAATGAGAAGTCCACTCTGTGGCCCACCCACCCTCAGGCCAAGTAGGAGCAGTGACTGATGAGGAATTCTGCTCTTCTCCCCTGACTGTAAGCAACACAGGGACGGGGACCAGGTGTGCCTGCTTGCTCGCCGCCCAACTTACTACCACAGATAGAAGAGGTTATCATAATTACTCATGGAATGGAAGGAGGATGGAAAACTGCTCCGTCCTTAAATGAAGATGGTGCTCTCACTCTCGGAATCCTTGCCCAGGTGCATTGCATTCAGAAAGCACTCTCACCCAGGTAGCAAGGATTAGAGAGGGGGAGCAGAGCAGAAGGCCCCACAGGGGTTTAACAAGACAGAGCTCACTCACAAGAGTGAGCTCACTCTTTTCCACAGATAGGTGCTTACTTGGGATGACACAGAAGTAAAAACAAGGTTCCTAAACTTCACGCACAGCCATTGCAATAAGATGGACCTTCCTGCAAAAGCACCATCTGGGAATGGCATCTGGGGGGCTCACTGTTCACCAGGCAGGAGTTTAACTACAAGAGCACCTCAAGTTCAACTTCCAGTTCAACTGCAACAACAGTTGAGTCAGAGGGCCTGGGCCTTCACACTAGGCAAGCATTCGGACACATAGTTCTGTGTGGGTGGGGGGAGTGAGCACGTGCTGCCCATACAAGACCGCGAGGTAAGCTGGGACTTGCCCTCCCGCAAACCCTGCACGATGGAGGAATTGTAGGGATCCCATCCTCCCCCCAGGGAAGGGATGTGTGAGAGAACCGGTGGGATGGCTCACTCTCCTGAATGTTTCACATGCATGCATGCATTAGAGAGTTCCCAGAGAGAGAATGAGTCAGAGAGTGAATTCTTCGAGTGAGTGAGTGAGTGAGTGCATGAGAGAGAAATAGAGGAAAAAATACAAATGAGTGAGTGAAAATGAGGGCATCTGCCCCTGTGGGCATGAAACCGAGAAACTGTGGCGCCTCCTGTCACGGAACACTCATCTGCCTGTATGTGCTGTGCACGTAGCTACGTGTGGGCCTCTCATGCAGGCCTATCCTCCTATTTAACTGGCTAGCGTCTATGTGTGTGTCCAGGTATCTGTGTTATCTCTGAACGCAGGAGAAAGCACTCACAAGCCAGTGCACCTTCATTCAAGAACTTCTCAGGAGAACATCGAGACAGCTCAAGGGTGAGGAATCAGGGCAGAAAGGCTCTATCCCTGCTCACCTCTAGGAATCCATGCACACAGGTCCACACCCTGAGATACACCTACCTGTCCTGGGGATGGGACAGGGCACCCAGCAAGTGGGACTAAAGTGTAAACTCAGTCACCAGCAGTCTCAGCAGGTGGGCATGCCAGCACAGTGGGTACAAATGAGCTTCATCTTCCCATATGTGCCCCTAGCCTGTGTACTCAGAGGACTATGACTGTCCTGTTCATTGCTGGCTCCCTATGGCCTGCACACTGTCTGGCACAAAGTAGTAAGTAAATAAATAATGACAGGCAGGGAGGAGAAGGCGGTGATAGGTACTCTGTTCTTCCATCCGCAGGTAACGCTCAGCCTTACCTGCGGGCATTGCATGTAGAAAGCACCAGCAATCAGGTATCAAGGATTAGAGAGAAGGAGCAATGAGAGGGATCCCAGGGGGTGGTGTGGGAGTAACCACAGAAAAACCTCACTTCCCAGCCCCTTGAACACATGAAGCCAGGCTTAATGGGAATGAGGAATTTGATTCTCTGGCACGAGCTCATAAGACAGTAAGCCTAGAGCCCCTAATGTTTGCTCACTACTGGATGCCCAAATCCAAGAGACATTCAAGAAGATCTGGGAAAAATCTGAGGAGAGGTACAAAGGCACTCCATACTTCTCAACTCCTGGGGATCCTTGCCCAAGTGTACTGCACTGGGACAGCACCTGCATCTGGGTACTAAGATTAGAAAGAGGGAATAGAGTAGAAGGCTCAGGCACCCACATACTCAGTGTTTGCACAAGTGCCCAACTCATACATAAAAGAGAGGAAAGAGAAGGTTCAATCTTTGACTCTTCTTTCCCTCATACCTCACATCCAATATATCAGTAAATTCAACTGGCTTTAACTGTAAAATATATCCCTATCTAACCAGTTTTAGCCACCTTCACAGTTCCACACTACTACCATGTCTCCATCGATTTCTCACCTGAATTATTTCAGGTGAAATAATTTTGGTCTCTCTGTTTCTGCACTAGACCTTTATAGTCTCCTTGCCACACAACAGTTACAATGATACTTCCGAAACAGAAACAAATAGAACCAATGTAATCCTCATTTGTAATTGGAAGTGTAAGAATGAACTCATATATTTTATTTCAAAACAAGACAAAGGCAATAACAACAAAACATTGTTTTTATGATATGGTCATGGAAGAAGGCTGAAATCAATCACCACTCTGGAGGCAATGAGCACCCCCAGTGCCGAGAATGTGGTCTCTAAATACCACATCCAATAAAAGGAACCAAGGCTTACTGAAGACACAGCAGATTCCAAGTCTGGGGAAAGAGAGGTCTGAGATGAGTCTGGAACATTTTTTTTCAATCCAGAGGGCAGAGAAGCTACTTGGGAGTCAATCTGAAGAAGCTTCCCCTGGCTAAAGATGGAAATTTGAGCTTCACTGAGGATAAGAACTACAACGGACCGAAAGATCAAATATATTTAAATCCATGAGTTTATCATAATAATTGTGTTAAATCCTCTTTGGAGTAAGCTAGTGAACCAACTCATTATTTTTGAATACTGACCAAAGAATGAAGCATTTATCCTGCCTTTCCTAAAACAACTGTAGCACTGAATAATCAAACAGATGAGGAGAAATTTTTCTTTATAGAAGTATCCCGGCTAATAAGTGAAGACAGAATAATGGAATTAGAATATCATCATTTGGCAAACCTAATAAAATAATGGCTCTAGGAATTGAGCATCAGTGGCTACTAACATCACAGAAAGAGAGACGACAAGTCATTATGTGCCTCTTGATGGAAGTACTTCTGACCCCCATCCCCAAAATTAAGCCTAAATCCAATCAGGCTTCTAGAAACAAGTATCAGTTTACAGGAAATACAAACAAGGAAAAGGAACATGTAAACTACACCACAGGGATGCAATCAGAAAAATCCAGCCTGTGGGAAACTACAAAATAAATGGCCTACTTTCTTCCAACAAATAAACTACAAGCAGAGAAAAAAAATACAGATAAAGAGGGAAGCTATAATTCAAAAACTTCAAATACCTATCAAGCAAGCACAACATATGGACTTTATTTTGATCCTAATTTATGATCCTTTGAGAGAACAAGAAATTTAAACAATGGATATTTGATTGTGTTAATTATTACTAATTATTATGAGACTGATTATGAGACTAAGCGTGAGAGTGATATTATGGTTATGATTTTATTTTTTAAAAGACTTTTTATTTATTTGAGAGAAAGAGCATGAGAGAGAATGTGCGCACAAGCAGGGGGGAGCAGCAGAGAGAGAGGGAAAAACAGTCTCCCCACAGAGCAGGGAGTCCAATGCAGGGCTCCATCCCAGTACCCTGGGACTGTAACTTGAGCTGAAGGAAGACGCTTAACCGACTGAGCCACCCAGGGGCCCCAGTTATGAGCTTTTTAAATGGAGAGTTCTCAACTTTGGGGGATACTTACATCAGCTTTCTGTTTCACCCATCATATCTTACTACTTCCCACCTCTCTGCTCCTGCCACAATGGCCTCTTTATTGTTCCTAGAATACAGGAGGCCTTTTCTGGTTGCTCTGTTTAATCCTGAAACTTCTTTACCACCATCTCCACTGCCACAGCCACAGCCATTCCTTATCCCCTTTCCTGCTTTATGGTTCTTCAGAGTAGTGACCACCAATGGACACACTATGTATCTCATTTACTCACTTTGTTCACCGCCTGTCTCCCCCAACTAGGGCAGGGATTCTTGTCTTTTGATCACTGTTGTGTCCCTGGCGCATAGGGCAGCACCCAACACAGAGGATGCTCATTGACCTCCTGCAAATCTACCCATGATGGAGATGGGAGAAAGAACACAGGGCACAGGGCTGCTTTCCACCCCACCACCTGTGCGTGTCTATCTTTTTGTGAAAGTGTGTTTATGTGTATGTGCACATGCACAAGAGAGCAAGGAAAGCTGAGGCTCACCATCCTGCAAACCCTGCATGTGGGAGGGGTTTCAGAAAGCTCACCCTCCACCATGCAAGGGATGTGAGAGAGGGAGCATGGAAAGGCTCACTCTCTTGGCACATCGCATGGGTGTGCTCTAGAAAGCAAGGTGCATCAGCCTGGAGGGCACCCACAGGCAGTAAGGAAGCCAAAGGAGAGCACTGGTGGGTAAGCCAGGAGGGGCACGCATGGAGTAGGACAGGCATCCAGAGGGGGATTTGGTGGTAGTGGTCTGTGTTCCACACACAGGGTTTATAAGGGAGGGGCTCCATCAAGACCTCAGTTGCTCTGTGTGTGTGTGTGTGTGTGTGTATATGTGTGTGCACGCACGCACGCTCATGCCTATGCACGGGAGAGGAAGGAGACGGCTTGCCCTCCTGCAAGCCTTGGGTGTGGGAGGGTAATTAAGACACCAACGGTCCTACACTCAAGGCATGTAAGAGAGAAAGCAAGTCAGGAGTTTCCCTCTCCTGTACCCTGTGTGTACATGAGTGTGTGTGTCCCAGTCGGACAGGTATGTACATGATCATGACCCAGACATGCTAGAATGAGAAGGCATGTCTGTACATACATTCCCACATGTACCTTCAGAAATGTTCACTATCTACTACCTACCTTTTTCCCCATTTTCCTGCTTTCTTTTTCCTTGATTTTTATTCCAAATGCCATCATGGTGTTTGTTCTTTACAGGGCACTGTTCTGAGTGCTCTTCATATGTTAAGACCATTAATGCTCATAAAATATCTACAAGGAAATCACCACTATGCCTATTTGACAGATGACACAACGCTGGACGATGCAGAGAGAACACATGGTAAGAAAGCTCAGAATCTTATGTGCTTGTGTTCACAGAAAGAAGACCCAATGAAGAAGGCTCACCCTCCTGACCGCCACAGGCACAGGAGCTAGAGAGAGCATGTGTGCATGCGCACTTGCTCGAGCATGAGCACACAAGCGTCTGCCATGCAGCATGTGAGAAGGGCTCATCCCTCCTCATACTGCATGGAGGGAAGGAAGTGCAGGTGTGGCAGTGAGGTGGAGGGGATCTGGGTTGCATGTGTGTGCTAGATGTAGCAGGGAGGCTCATTCTCCTGCGTGCCTACTCGTATCAGAAGTTAAACAAAGTCTACAGCCCCACACATGAGGCATGAAAAATGACAGGGTCCCCATGTGCAAAGACAGAGTGCAAGAGTGTCGGGGAGACACCAGATGATCCACTCGCTAAGAAGTTTTGCTTTCGTGTCAAATCATAAGAAGGAGATTCAAGAAGTACAGCTTTCTGCAATCAAAGGATGTGAAAAAGAGAACAGAAGAAAAGACTTCTTCGCCTGCATGTGTGAGAAAGGGCATGAGAGCCAGGTAAGCAGAGGCTCCCTCTCCTGCGTAATGGCAGTGGTTTCAGAAAGCACACCTTCCACCTGGCAAAAGATGTGAGCACAGGAGCAGGTGAGATGGCTCGCACTTGGGTATGCACGTGTGTGTGCACATGTGTGTGTCCCAAGTGAGATACAGGAAGAATGTGGAGTAAGGCTCGAGCAGGCAGGTGGACAAGCAAGGCCAGGGCCTGGGGCAAAATGGTGGCTCACTGTCCGGATCACACGTGTGCCTACACTATGTGTGTGCAATAGTGGCTGGGAGGCAGGGGAGGAACTGTAAGAAGCCTCCCTTTTGTTCAAGCTACAGGAAGGGGAGGGACTGGAGGAAAGCAGAGTGTGGAAAAAGGGGACGGCAGGAGGAAAGAGAGCCAGTCAAAGAGGGAAAGAAGTGGGAGTGGAGGACTCACTCTCCCATCAGCACAAAGAAGACTTGGATTAGGGTGCAAGTAATGGACGAGGTGGCAAGGGGCTGGATGCAAATTAGATTAGGCATATATATTGAAAGGAGAGCCAAAAAGATTTGATAATGGGTTGGATTTGGAATGCAGAGAAAAGAAAAAGAGGTGTCAAGAATGAATCCAAAGACTTCAATGTATTAAAATCCTATGCATCGTTGGCCTGAGCAATTTTTCGGTGGGGGCAGGTCGTGGTGCCATTGACTGAGAGAACACTAACAGAGGAGTAAGACTTTTTGAGGGAGGGGAGACGAAAATCAGGACTTTGGTCTTCTTTGTGTTAAAGTTTGAGGTGCTTACTAGACATCCAAGGGAAGATGCTGAGAACCTCACCTGGATACGTGGATCTGGAACTCAGGAGAGAGGTCCAGTCTGGAAATAGAATTATGAAAGTCATCCACACAGGATGGTATTCACAGCCACAGGACCAAATAAGGACAGCTAAGGAGTAGAAAGAAGTCATCGTTGTCCACAAACTAAGCCCTAAATCCCTCTGTATAGAATTCAGGAAGAGGAGAAACCATCAAAAGAGGCTGAGAAAGAAAGGCTGGTGAGCTAAGAGGACAACCGAGCGTGTGGAGTCCTGGAAACCAGGGAGAGTCTCAAGACACAGGGAATGAGCAACCATGCATGACTCTGTCAAGTCAGATGGTGAAAGTGCCCCATGTGAAGGGCATGAGAGGTCCTGACAAGGGCTGTTTTAGTGGTGTGGTGAAGAGTAAAGCCTTAATCGGAGGGTATTCCAAAGAGAATGAAAGAAGCATGAAGAGTGAAGTGTGACAGAGAAATGGGTAGGAACTAGAGCAACTCTCTGGGCCAAAGGAGGAGGTAGTGCCCTTTGATTGTTCTGTTAGTTTAATTTTCAAACTATATACATTGTGAAAACTGAGACACAAAGAGGAAAAGTCACTGGTCTGGGATCACAGAGCTGGCAAGGGATCACAGCAGGCTTCCACCACAGGTAACCTGACTGCTGAGACAGCAAGCCCAACCACCAAGCCCAAGTGTGTATCCATGCGTGTGTGGGAACCAAAGGGGTAAGGAGTCATTCTCTGGCACATCCTGGGGATGTGCACGGGAGAGGGAGGGGGAAGATGAGAGAGAGAGAGAAAGATCACGAATGTGTAATAAGAAGGCTCAAGCTGCTGTCATGACTGTGGATGCAGGTGCACACAAAGAAAGGAGTAATGAGGAGCTAAAACTGAGCACCGCCAGTGTGTGCTTTGGGAGGCCATAATAACAAGGTTAACTTGACTTTGAGCCACACATGGGGTGGGAGGCGGGCAGCACCAGAAGGTTCACGGTCCTGCAATGCAGGATGCAACAGGAGAACTCAGGCGTCTCTCTGATACACACACCACGTGTGTGTGCATGTGAAAGAGGTGTGCAAGATGAAAGAGGCAAGCGGGAGGGGAGCATGGGAAAACACACACTCCAACAGACAGGGCACAGAAGAGAGAGATCACATCAGCAGCCTCACTCTCCTTCAGTGAGTGTGTGTGTTTGGGAAAACATGTCAAAAGAAAACAACCTCCAGGCGCCTGGGTGGCTCAGTCAGTTGAGCATCGACTCTTGATTTCAGCTCAGGTCATGATCTCAGGGTCGTGGGATCGAGCCCCACACTGAGCGCCAGTGCTCAGCATGGAGTCTGCTTGTCCCTCTCCCTCTGCTCTTCTCCCTCTCACACTCTCCTCTCTCTCAGAAAAGTAAACAAATAAAATCTTTCTAAAAAGAAAAAGAAAACAAGCTCATAATCCTGCATGCCCAAGGTGGAAAAGATGGGACAGCTCAAGAGACTCACACCCTTGCTTAGACAGTGGGGGAACTGGCAGGGGGAAGTGGGGAGCAGAGGCAGAAATGGAGCAGGTCTAGGAATACTTACTGATGAAGTCTATAAAGATGTTCAAATGTCATAAATATCCACACTATCATCATTTGAACAATGTTCCAAAACCTTTGAAACAACTAAAAGGCAAAGGCCTTTTAATGTACAGCCCAAGCAAGCAAGCTTATTAACTATAGGATAATTCTCATATTCTTTTCCTTGCGTGTCCATTGGCTTGACAACACTAATTACAGCATAAAGAGCCAAATGGGTATTCATGTCAACACCTTCTCGTTAGGCTTCAATCTTGTTGGCCAACAAATTATACCTTCGAAGTTGTCCGCCATCCTTGAAGGATAAACTCCTCCAGTTTCTGATGTTATTTTTTTTTTTTTTGCTCTAAGAGGGGCAGATTTTTTTTATTCCTTCAAACACCCTATCATACAAGGCAAACACTAACAATCAGAAGGATTCTTCTCCCTCACTGTGTGTGCACGTGTCTGTGTATACATCCAAATAAATATGTACCTATGGGTCTGAACCAACTTTTTTAAAGCCCCACAACTTTTTTAAAGCTATCCCACAAAGCATGGTTTAGGAAGGGAACTGAGAAGGCCTGCAGGGTTCAAGGGATGGGGCACAGCTCAGAAAGATTTTACACATCAGGAAAGCTTGTGTGTGGGAAGAGACTTGAGACAGCTCACACCCTGGCATGTGAGCCTGGTAAGACCAAACAGGTCAGGAGTCTTCCTGCTCCTCACCGACAGAGAACGTGCACAGACACAGGTACCGGAAGGCCAAGGGTAATAAGGAGGCGCCTCCTCTTACACACCTGCGTGCTTCATCTACGTGTGTGTTGGGGCAGGGAGGGTGTCACTGTGGTAATGCTCACTCTTGTTCACCACGCCCAGAAGAAAGGCATTAAGAAACCTCCATCCTGCATGCCAGGGGCAGGCTTGCTCTCCCGTAAACTCTACAAGTGGGAGGAGGATTTGGAACTCACCTCCAGTCAAAGCCTATGAAAGGGTGATGGGGTGAGAAGGTTCTCTCTGGCACTCTGTGCATGAGAGAGAGAGAGAGAGAGAGAGAGAAGTCACAGAAAGGTTCATTTACCTGAAAACCTTCAGTGTGGGAGAGGGACTCAGGAAATTCACACTCTGACACATACAAGGCCTGTGAGGAAGCAAGCAGGTGAGAATGTGGGTGTGCTTGTAGGTGTGAGGAGAGAAGTCTTGTTGATCTGCACCTTTTTCATGCAGCTGCTCGTGAGAAGGTTCACTTGGCAGCCTGCTCTGTGGAGGTTTACGTGGGTGCCCACACACTGACAGGAGCAGCGGTGCAGTAGGAGAGTAAGAAGGGTGACCCCAACTGTTCATTTTCTCCAACAGGAACCAGGAAGGAACTGCTAAAGGATGCTTAGTCCCAGACTTTCCTCTGTGTTCAGCAACCTGGAAGTAAGGGCGGGGGAGAGTGAATAAGAACTAAGGAGCCAACGCAGAGGTGGAATCTGCCATAAAAATGTTCATTATGGGGCCCCTGGGTAGCTCAGATGATTGAGTGTCTGCCTTCGGCTCAGGTTATGATCCCGGGGTCCTGGGAAAGAGACCCGCATTGGGCTCCCTACTCAGTGGGGAGCCTGCTTCTCCCTCTGCCTCTCTCTTTGTTGACCATGACTAAATAAAATCTTTTTTTAAATGTTCATTATTACAATTTTGAAGTAAAGGAGAAAGTGTCAAAATGGACTGAAGACCAAGACATCTGCGTGTACGTGTTCAGGAGGTGAGTGAGGAGGTACTGAGATAAGGTGTGAAGATACAGACTGTACAACAGGGACGTGACATGTAGGAGGCGAGACAATGAACTCGTGGCTTTGATTCCTCTAGTGAAAACATGGGTGATCAGCAGGATAAGACAGATAATGAGCTCCTAAAAAGAAAAAAAAAAAAGCACAAGGTAATGGTACACTTAGTAGCATCCAGAGTGAAGAAACTCTAAAAAGGAGACACACGTTTGGGGCTTCATATTTATAACATGACAGCTGTCCTTGGGGAACCTGAACCGTCTGCACCAAAGAAGAGTCCTGCGAAACGTTCTCTCAGCTCCATCCCACTCTGAGACTTAGGTGATGCCATGAAGACAGATTTAAGCCAGATAAAACAAAAGCTGAATCGGTGACACAAGGCCGTAGATGCAAAGTGCAGGGATTGAAAGAGGATAGACACCTCTGCAGATGAGATGGGTTACAGAGGAGAACGAACAAAGAGGACCGGAAAGTCCTCTTGGCCAATGGGCCAAGAAAAGAGGCAGTAGAAGAGGAAGTATTCCAGAAGATAGGGAGGAGAATCCGTAAAGGCCTACCTAAGAGGCCACAGATAAACCAGTTGGGCTGGAGTGGAGAGTTCTGCCAGGAAAATGAGGGGGAATAAGGTCAGTGCCACCCTGTGGTCCTAAAATGGCACAAGCATAAAAATGAGTTGGACTTTCGGTGTGGTGAACAAACCACTCCAGGGAGGGAATTTTAAGTGGCTCACTGAGTTTCTCGTAATATGTCCACTTGCGCGTGAGGAGGACTGAACTAAATCTCACCCCAACTCACGTCTGTATGGTGTGTATTGCTTGAGATGAGACTCAACTAGAAATTTAGCTTTTAAAATTAGCTGATCCAAAATAAGATAGCAAGTCCAGACGGACATGAGGACTGTTGAGGACAAGCAACTGGCAAGGCCACGAACACAGCAACTGACAACGAACGGGCAGTCACCAAAGTTGGAGAAGCTGGAGAACAAAAAACGCTTCTTCGGGAAGTTTAGTCCAGCAGCAAGTGGAAATCTGGATTGGCACTAGAGAGACCCATCTAAAGTGGGGCCCTCGCAACCGACACGGGAGAGGCTGTCAGGAGGGCTGGAGCGAGGCTGAGTGGATGGGAGAACAGAAGGGGGGGCGATGGGGTGGTGAGGAGGGATTCAGCAAATTTCAAGAGCTGGAGTTGGCAACTCATCACAGGAGGACTTTTCTGAAGGTGAATCTTGTGACAGTGTTCGGAACAAGCTTGAATGAGGGTACCAGCTGAGCCAACAAAAATGAGAGGAGCATGAGGGACACTTTAAACAATCTACAGAACCTGGACAATTAAGCAGGGGCATGATTTCATCAGAAAATGCCAAAGATTCCAGCATTAACACACAAATAATGGCTTGGGGCTAAGAATTAGGTATTTGCGGTCTTAGCACCCTTCCCTGAAAGGGTCACATCCTTCACGGAAATGGAAACAGAATGCTGTTGCACTGCAGATACCAAGACATTTAAGGTACTTTTGCTACTCTGAATTCTGAACAAGTTACCAACCCTATGCTGGCGTTCCCAAGATGAAGCACACATTTTTCCCCTCATTTCTCCACCCTGGAGCTCTAAAGCCAAGATATAACACATGATAAAATTGGCAGTTGAGTGGATTTTATTTTATTGCTCTAGGGAAATTTAAACAAAAAATGACAACTTGGAAGGACTTTACTCATGAACTCAAGTCCCCTCTAAAAATAGACACAGTTACACCATTCATTTGGTACATAAACTTATTACGTCTTACAATCTGGAGAACGAGCAGAATGAATAGATTCATTATCTCTTTATTTATGCTTTTCTTAAGAGCTGTCAAGCCTTTGCACTCTACATTTCCTCCAAGAACCCCCTCTAAGAATGTCTCTCTGAGCAGCTCACACAGCACTTACACGAATCCCACCCCGCATTCAGTCATTTGCGTTGTGCCTTATCTCTTCCAAAGGAAAGAGACTAACTTTGACATCATTGGGAGGCCTCAGACCTAGGGAAGAAGCTCTGTGAAATAAATCTATTTGCTTTTAGGCTAAGTACAGCCACTCCCAGTTTGTTTGAAGTTCTGCCATTTCAAGGGCCCAAAATTGTCTTATCAGCGTACTCAGATTACTTCCCCTACACCATGATTGTACAAGAAGATATGGATGAAACGATTTACTAATTCCGGAAGATTTCAGGGTGTGTCAGGTTTTAGGACACACATTCCATCCTTCAGTCACTGTTCTGCCCCCCCCACCCCACCCACCTAAGGCGTGGTGACTACTACCAAGAGAAATACCACCTACACACCTCACTCTAAGTTGTAAGCTTATGAATAAGCTTCATCTGAATTTAGGTCCAAGAGACAAGATATATTGAGCTGAAGGCACACCTTCATTCTCTCAATGGGCTTCTTAGAGAAGAAAAAAAACAAACTAAACAATCTGGTGAGTTGGATCCAGTTCCAACCCTATCACTGAGCTGACTGGAGTCCTCGAGAAAGTGGCTGGCACAGCTCTTAGCTGCTTCATACCCTCAGTGACAGGAACAAACATTTGTTTGGGGGAGAAAAAAGACTGCTAGAACTTTGTGAAAGAATTCACCCAATCATGTTTAACTTTTGTGACCTATTGTATATATTTGAAGAGAATATGCATAAGCCTCTATCTTACACTGTCCCTAGGGTTTATGCAACAGACTAGAGTCACGGGTAAGATTCTTCTAGAGACAGCTACCTTCTTGAAAGGGAACACAGGATTAAATAGGGGGGGTGCATCAAATTCTGTACTATCACGGTTGCTTATAGCGACCTTCTAACTCCACACGGTGAAGGGGGTGTAATATACACAAGATCTAACACCGCGGAAGGGAGTTTAACTGCCTACTCTCCTCAATTTCTTTTTTTAGCATCTGACATAAGGTGACACCCCTAACTCCTGAAATGCCTTTGTCTTGACTTATATTATACTATACAGTAGTCTCGTTCTTCTGCTACCTCTGTGATCTTTCCTTCTTTTCAATCTTGGCTGCCACCTCTTCCAAAGTTCCTGTGTGTCTCCCACCTCCCCAGCCCCCCCAGCAAGAATACATCTTCAGCTTGCTAATCATTGCTCTCTGAATTCTACTATGGGTTTGACACATCTTTATTTGCTAAGTATCCATTCCTGCTCTCCCATCCAAGCCACAGGATATTGCAAACTATTTGCCACAATATAAAAGGTTGATACCTAAAAAACATACCTAAAGCTAAATTCATTACCTCTCTGCAAAGCTAATTCCCAACTCCTCAGACTGCGTGCAAATGCTATTGCTATTTTTGAGTTTACCAACTTAGAACATTATTTTTTTCCCCTCCTACTGTAATCCCTATATTTAATTTGTTACCAAGTGCAAACTTTCTGGTTTGCAATAGACCGTATCTGTTCCTTACTGTCTATACCCACCTTTCCCTTTGGAGTCTGGCCCTAACTGTTTTATACCTTTCATTATCTGTTACTCCTCCCCAAGACTGGTTCCCCCACTGTTGGCCACACTCAATCTGCTTCCCAGACTCTCCACAGTCCTCTTGCCCAGTCAAGCCAATTTCCTCCTGGTCAGCCCTCTACTCCCCCCCAACCAGACTTGTGTTGTTAGGCCAGACTGGACTGTTACCCTCCCTTTCTACATGGCCAAATATTTACTGACTTTGTTTTTTTTTTTTAAGATTTTATTTATTTGACAGAGAGCACAAACAGGGGGAGCAGCAGAGGGAGAGAGAGAAGCAGGCTCTGCGCTGAGCAGGGAGCCCAACCCAGTGCAGGGCTCCGGATGCAGGGCTGGATCCCAGGACTGAGGGATCATGACCTGAGCCAAAGGCAGACACTTAACTAACTGAGCCACTCAGGCGCGCCATGCTGACCATTTGTAAAGGCCCTGGGATACCTGGATGGCACAGTCGGTTAAGCATCTAACTCTCGGTTTCAGCTCAGGTCATGATCTCAGGGTCGTGGGATCAAGCCCCACATCTGGCTTCCTCATTGTTTCTTAAATAATAAGCATGAAAGAAGCTGAGTTTGGGACATTTTTCCCTGATATCCTCATCTGTGGTGCTAGATGCATAATGGATGTTCAAGTAATGCTTTCTGATTTTGCAATCATTAAGGTTCAATCTATATTTTTAATTTGAAAACTTCTGCTTTTATTCCTCTTCTTAGTAATCGCATATTGAATTCAGAAGAACCCGTGAGAGTCATGACACTCTGGTTCCCATCCCTACTCTTCTCTCTCCCCTTTTGAAATTCAACACATGAAAAACACACAACATATA
This sequence comes from Meles meles, assembly GCF_922984935.1. Lineage (NCBI taxonomy): Eukaryota > Metazoa > Chordata > Mammalia > Carnivora > Mustelidae > Meles > Meles meles. Next base: position 43,829,946 of record NC_060087.1, on the reverse strand, counting down.
TGATACTTAAAGTTCTGCAATTTGAGAACTTTAGTAACAAAGGATCACAAAATCTAGCTAGATACTTCCCTTAAATGTGAAAAACTGTTTTTCCCCACAGCGTTCAGGTTAAACAAAGCCCTTAAATTAAAAGGCAAGGATAACCGGAAACCCTTCCTCTTCAGGTCCCTGGGGAAATGCTGCTCTGAGTCTGAACTTGATGGTGGAGAAGGTGGGTGTAGGGAGGAAAAACCTTAAATGCCTAGAATCTAGCGCTCAAGCCAAGGGAGGATGAGACCCAAAGCTATGGAGGCCCAGCACATCTTTCTCTGATGCCAGAGTTGAAGCAGGGGGAATCTCACTTCTTAACTTGTCTTGCTCTATTCTTAAACCTGTTGAAGCTATTGTTTTGCTTACCCTACTGCCCACCAGCCACCAAGTAACAAGGCCTTCCTAGTTAGTCCAAGGAAACAACAGCACATCAAGTCACGTACCCTATTGTGCTCTGCCCAAGAGTAACTGCAACACTTAGGTTTTTGTGGGCTGGCAGAACTTAATTAACTACATTATAAACCAAGGAAAAATTATAGCTCCACATATATGCAAACCTTTATAATTTCAATACACCCCTGAATTAATCATAAGGGCAAGGAAATTACTTGCATTAAAAACCATCTAAAAAAGTTGCTGGCTTGCCACAAGGTTAATATATCATTGAGTTAAGAAATTATTGCTTGGGGGGGGGGGGGGAAGAAAACAACATATGGAATACTCAGCATACAGTCCTAGCAAAGCCTCATTCTTTTGCAAAAGACTTTCACTGTGTGGCCATTTTTCTCCATACTTCGTACTTCTCTTTTTTATTCCTAAACCAAGGTCTTGGAGATTCTGCCACTGAGGTAGCTGGACAGTCACTGGGTATTTTAGTCTGGGTACTGATTAAAATGCCCACCCTACAAGCCACACAGGACCCTGAAGAAGAAAACAGTCGGGCCTTTGAGCTTAAGTGCTTTATGAGGGCTGTGTCTAATCCTACAGTAAGACGCATAAAATAGTATGTCAGAACTCTGAGACGCTGGAAGCTCAAAGAAAGTGGTAATAGTGGAAAAATGGGGATATGGAAACCTTTTTGTAATTTTTCCAAGCTGAAACTCAGAAGGCAAAAAAAAAAAAAAAAAAATAGGGCTGGGAGAGACCAACCCCAAGACCCTTTTGCAGATTCTATGGCACAAGTCAAGAACATGTAGCCAGCCAGCTCATAAATTTGCCACTTACCACAACTAAATATAATTCAAAACACCTGGAAAGCTTTTTGAATAAAATGAACTGAAAGACCCTATAGAGTCAGGCAGTTGTCAGAATCTGTGTGCTGCCAGACAGATGGCGTCAAAGCTCTCAGGACAATGAGACAAGTCAAAGACTTAATTCATTCAGCTGAGCAGCGCCTCTGCACACGGATTACAGTTTACACTTCATAACGTACACTTCTGCTAATGCCATATGTTTAAGAGCTGGCACTGGGGTTGTGAAAGAAAGGAAAGACAGTTCCCAGTCAAATTCTCACCGCCCTTGGTCACGCGGCTGTGTTCACTCAGTGAAAAATCACTGAGCTGTAACTTTGGATTTGCACACTATTTTGTACTTGTGTTATATCTTAATAGAAAAGTTTAAAAACTTCTCGGCACCCTTCAGCTAAACTAGTGGCACCATTAAACACTGCAGCAGAAATACTTCGACCAACAGCAGAGCATTCCAGTCAGTCATTTGGAATAAACTGACTAGTTGAGATGGAAACGTTAAGTGCTTGTGGACTACTGGCTCATGGGCACTAAGAACCAACATCGCATCTAAATGTCTAAGGGAGAAATTATTCGTCAATTTAGGGGTGTTCAGACTGGACCACTTAACCTGAAACAGGCTAATTCAGCAATTTCCAAATGTGGGACGACTGTAATACTCTGTTTAAAGTCTACGCTAACTGTTAAAGGGAAAAAGTACCGCATGGTGTGTGCATGTGTAACAGAAATTAATAGACATTGGGTCAATAGGAATCCACTTTTGAAGTTTCAAAACATTCTTAACACACGACACAGCATAATCATAAAATCAGAGCCAAGAATAACTGAACTGAATCAGCAGAAAATGCCTATGAGAAGCAGGACACCCAACCCAAACCTGTTGTCATGGTTACAACCCCCTACAGCAGTTAAAAGATAGTGTAACAGGGCAAAAGTGGAAAGTGAGCACTGTGTGTGTCCCCAGACTAGACTCAATTTAACAGACTTTTTAAATACATGTTTTAATCAAGTGCCTCCTCTGTATTACAGAAGATTCATTCTCAGAGTAGAAAAATGTTATTTTTATTTGGCTAGAAGACGATTCACTTATTCCTTTAACAAATATGTATTGAAGGACTTACATGGCTATGTGCCAGGACACAATATTTTTCTTGGAAGACACACTGTACTCTTTAGGACCTCAGGCTACTTGGGAAGGCAGAGGGGTGAGCGGTACTAACAGAGATACAACAATGACCGAAAAGTACAATGTGATGTCTATCCGTTGCTAAGCAGTGCAGTTATTAACTGCAGCAATTGAAAGAAGGGGTATATTCGGCACAGATCAGCATAGCTGCAGGGGGAAGGGTAGGAGGGGGCACAGTCTGGGCCTTCTAGCATGGGTAGGTAAGACCGCTGAAAGAGACAGGGCATTCCAAGCTAGGGCAGGTACAGTCTAGGCAAAGGGCAAAGTGATGTGAATCACAGGAAGCAGACCAGCGCCACTCAAAGTGTGATTCAAGGCCCAGCACCAGCCCCCAATTTTTTATGACCAGTGTTCACAAAGACAGGTCCAGAAATTAAGAGGCATCTAGAAACTTTTATTGTAATGTGACAGACTAATTTTATGTTTTGTGAACCTAATTAATAAGTATGAAGCTGACATTTTATACATCTTTATCATTTCATTCTCCTAATGGTTTTTACTGCATTATACAAAAGTATCAGTCCATGATGGGTTAGAAGTTAAAAAAAAAAAAATACAAATCCGAGCCGCGGGTCTCCCAGCACAACTCTGAGAAGCACTGGTACGGAAGTGTGAATGATAGATCTGACTCAAACAGCTGGGGTGTGGAGGAGAAGTGGGGGAGGCGCGAGGCCTTGAAACCCAAGCAGCTGGAGGAATTTATACTGGAGACAAGAAGCACTGGAAAGTCGTCCCAGGTTCACAAATAAGGAAGTGGTGTGAAGAAAGAAGTTATTTTGTGAGGCAGAGTCTGGCAGCAGTTGATTGGGTTTGACTGGAAGGGAGATCCAATATCTCCAGGGAAAGTACAGGAATTAGAGTTAATTCAAAAATCTGGCCAAGAGGCTGAATTTGAATCCCCTCAGCCCAGAGGGATAGATGGTAGCGCTGTAGAACAAGGGGCAAAATTTAGAGACACTGGCTATCTGGGGGGTAAAAAATGAGAAACAAGGGCTCCAAGGTTTCTTGCTGGGAGCTGAACACAGAGACCTCACTTCTCTAAAAGGAAAAGCTAAGCCTTGACCAAGGATGACAAGTAAAGACAGGCTAATAAGGAATGCGGGGGACCCAAAAACACTGAATTACTTGAGAGGACGGAGAGAGGTTTTTCTTGGGGGGGGGGTGCGCAATAGTATAATCATGGAAAACAAGAACGGTCAGTCTAGGAAAGTCACACTGTAAACACTGAGACTACCTCTCAGTACCTCATCAAATCTGTATAATCCATAAACTAACCTATACACATGGTTTCTAACCTGAGATTCCTCTGCACTGGAATTAGTGTATGTTAAAATGGCCATCTGCAGAGGATACCGTAGGGAAGAAGCCTTTCTGTAAAGGATTAAATAGCAAGAGCTTCCCTGAGCTCCTTCTCACAGGCACAGGCAACGAATGTGACCTAAGATTTAACAGAATCTAATTAAGATGACCTCAGCTTGGGACTTCCACCAAGAATGTTTTATTTTGCCTTGAAAATACCGTCATATAAAGTTTACAACGACTGACACCAGTGATCTGTTAACGTTCAGTTCGCCATACCTAAGCACTTCCGAGGGTATCTTCTATGAAGGGCAGTGATTCCTGCACACACATACCCCACCCTGTTGTCATACTTGGACCTGTTAGGGATTGATTTTTATGAATGTAATAAGCAGTATTTAATAAGACTGCTTTTATATACATATATTACTGTTAGTAAGTTTCCAAAAGGATATACAAATTGCTCTGAGAATGTGGTTGGGGAAAAAATGCTTCACCAGATAAGATGCTATCTATCTTGGGTAAGAAATGCATTGTTTACCCTACCCCCCACCCCAAGGCTATGGAAGATAAGAGGACTAACCACAACCTTGGACAGGTTTAGAAGCCAAGGAAGGACGACCAGAGTTAGTCTCCTGAGAGGTCAAACTTCAAGAAACTTCAATAAAAGGAGACATAGAGTAGAGTCGGGGTCCCTATGAGGATGAGACTATGTCATTAAAAAACAATTTGTTGCCAATATAAGCTGGTTCTGTTTCTTGTCAGCACTGAAATTTCCGGCCTATACTACGCCTGCATTAACCTCCTGAATGTGCCTTGCATTTTTCCTTATTACATAATCTTTCATTTCTGAAGATTATCATACTTGGCCAGCAGCCTCTTCTGAATGAATGCAAGTATATATTCCCTAGACTGGCATTTTCTAAACTGTGAATTATGGACCACTTGGTTCTATGAAATGTTGGTGTATTTCCTCACAAAAAGAAGTATGATTGTCCTATGATCAAAAAAAAAAAGTTTGGGAAACCTACAAACATATTAAAAACTTCAAGAAGTCCTGCAGTGAAGAAATTCATTAAACTTTTTACTTATCTTATAATTTTGGAAATGACCAGAAAAGCTTTTTTCCCCTTCTCAAAATGTTTATGATCTTCACAGCAAACACTGTGCTTTATGCAGAACTACTGCCTTGCCCAAGCAGAGTTAAAATCAGTATTTAAAATAAAAACTAAATGAAGTAGGTCATGAGAAGGAAAAAAAAGATCCATGTGAATTTTCTGGAGAAAATATATAATATTATTATTACTGTATCTTTGTTAACTTCCTATTACACTGAACCAAAAATAAAATGTTTCAGATGCATTTGAATGAGGTGGAAAGGGTAACAAAGATAATTTTGTTTTAAAAGAGCAGATATTTATAGTAATTTATCTTAAGCATTAGAGTTAATTTCATATTTTCAAAGTATATTTACTTTCCCAGCTGCACTTTTCATACTTTCTGTTTTTATTCCTGACTGTGGGGGACAGCATTTTTCAAAACATCAGATAGGTGGCAGAAGACAGCCAAGTGGGATGGGATGTAAACTTAGGCACAAACTGCCCATTCATACATGGACTTGACTGAGGATACATTTTTAAGGCTTATAAATATACAGATAAATATAATTCTATATAGCTTTATTTTTAAATGTTAGGTTACAGAGAAAGCAAGCTGGAAGACAATACGGTCACTTTGAGAAAAAAACACTGCTGTCTTTTGCTAACTATTTAGATAATTTATTATATCTCCTACTGGAGAAAGAAAAGATTTCTAAATACTCTGTTTCCTTCAGTAGCTGACTGCTTTTCTCTAAATTAAAAATGAGAAAGGATGGAAAATTAAACCATAAATGCAAAGGGAAACTTAATCATCCTTAAAGTTTTACCACGTATGAATGAGCTAAATACCACATCTGTGAACAGAAAGATTAAAACACCTAATGGATTTTTTTAAACAAACAAATCCTTACATATATTTGACTACGGGAAAAGCAATTTATTTTCATATCCTAGAAAAGAAATTCCATATAAGTGTTTTAAAAACATAATGTTAATTGTTAATAATAGGAAAAAGGACTGAGAAAAGCTGGCCACACATCTGGCCACACAACAGCTCCTTTGAAATTAAACATACCAACTTTTTTTTAGTCTCAAAGAATAACAAGTATTAGTAATAAAAAATAATCAAGATAGGACTCAATTATTATGATTTTTAAAAAAACAAACCACGTCCAATTAAAAAGTTTAGCAATACGAAAAGCAAATAAGCAAAGGTACAATGATAAGGCAAAAACCACAGCAATTAAGATATCATAAGAAAAACAAGTTGAGGAGCGCCTGGGTGGCTCGGTCGTTTAGCCTCAGCCTTTGGCTTGGGTCCCCGGATCCCAGAATTCTGGAATCCTGGGATCCTAGGATCAAGCCCCACATCGGGCCCTCTGCAGGGTGGGAAGCCTGCTTCTCCCTCCCCACTCCCCCTGCTTGTGGTCCCTCTCTCTTTCAGGGTCTCTCTCTGTCAAATGAAGAAATAAAATCTTAAAAAAAAAAAGACAAGTAGAATAGGATGGATGGTCTAACAAGTACATAAGAAAGACTACAGTTCTATGGCAAATAACCACTAGATTATTAGAAGTAAAAGAATCGCTGGACACAGAAATAAGAAAATAGAGCAATGTTATAAATTAAGGAATTAAAGCCATCCTTTCATATCATTTTGAACCATCCCTCAAATCTACTAGAGTATGAATTTTAAAAGGAAAAAACAGTCCACTGCTAAGAGAAATAAGGTAATTATAATGCTAAATACCATGCAGTGAGTATAATACAAATAATTATAGGCTGGATTAAACAAAATCTGACCCTAACTATAGAAAAATACATGTTAAAAATGACTACTCCTTTTTGATTAGCTAATGCAACATAAGAGGCCAGACATTAGTCACAGAATCTGGGGGAGAAAAAAGCAAAAAAAGACATAAATGATAAACCACCAATGATTTTTTTTTAATATCCAGTAAATTAAAGAAGACCTAATGATTTTTTAAAAACACTGATAACTTCAACATGACAAACACAATCCTACCTGAAAAACTATTCTACCGTTTGAATATGAGGAATCAAATTAGCAACACAAACAACAATGAAAGAATTCAGTATATCTAAACAAAACAACCAATACTATAATATAATCATAAAGTTAATCATAATATTCAAGTGCAGAATGTTTGGGAAAACATTTCTTCACAATATTTTATCATATACTCAGATACAGACATTCTCAGTAAGTATAATACTGCAGGATTTTTACACAGCACAAGCAGTAAGATAAATGGAATATAAATATAATCAAGACACATGGAAATTGTAAAAATACATCTTTCTTAAATGACAACTGAATCAAAACAGGAAGGGACTATTTAAAATATAGCGAATTAAAATATATTCATAGCTCTACATGTCTCTCTTAAGAGCAACTTGAAAAAACTGTAAAATTGATAAACGGCTAATACAATTAAACAAAACAGAAAAGCATACAAATTACTGACTTCAAAGATACATAGTTAACGCAAAAATTATTTAAATTGTTAGGGAGTTCCATATGTAAGAATGCTTTTTTAAAAAAGGAAAGGAATAAACTTCTCAAAAAGAAAAGGAAAAAAAATACGTGCCTAAAATGAAATAAAGAATCTAAAGAGACCAAAGAAATGAGCAATATTATCAACAAACTTCAAAAGAAACAAAAATCTCACTTAAATGTTTAAATATTAAATGAATGATCATCCTTTTACAGAAGTGGTTCCTGCAAGTGCTCTATCAAATTCATCTTCATGAGGTGAGTGTCAGCCTGATTATTAAACCAGACTTAGGGCTAAAATCTCAAAAGGAAAGTCACAGATTGGTTTTATTTGCAAACTTAGATGGAAAATTTGAAATGAAATGTTAACAAACCACTTTAAAAGAATTGCTCTTCACGTTCTCTCAGGTTTTAGCCTGAGCCTGCAAGGCTGATTTTAAATAAGACCAATGATTCACAAAAAAAAAATAACAAAAATAAAGTGATATGGTAAAAAAAAAAATCTGAAAATCCAAAACTCATCTGTCTTTAAAGCAGATGGATTTTTTAAAATATTATATATATGATATGTCCAAAAGAAGTCAACACCATACATAAAAGAGACAATTAGGTGTATTCATCTAAAAAAAAAAAAAGAAGAAGAAAAACCATAGAAAGATATCTAGTAATCATTCCTAATTAACCTTGTTAGAAAATTTGACCTTTGTGATCAAGTATGAAAAATGAATGAGTTATATAAGGAAATAAAATTAAAACAGCACTATTTGCACACTATGCAATTATGTAACCTGAAAGACCAAGATACTGAAGAAACCACACTAAAAATAATGAGTTGAATAAAAGGGTAAACTATAAAATCACAAAAAAAAAAAAAAGACTGCACTCTACTCCAATAATAAACATCTACCAAACACAACTGGGACAGAAATCCGTTTTACCACAGTAACAACTGCCAAAACAAAACAAAACAAAACAAAATAAACATTAACCTGAAAATCACCCTAATTGGACATACACTGTGGGGATTAAGTATGGCAAAAATGACAACAGTTTAATAAAATGCAGAAGCATTTAGGCCTTCATTTCTACCTAGGCAGGTTCCAACTCCTGTCAATTTTAGCTCTGTAATGTAATGATATGATGTACAAAAAGTTTGTCCTCTAACTATAAACCTAATGCCCAAGTTCCTCAGAACATGAGATTAGAGACAGATGGTTTCTATCAAAGGAATGAATGAAACAAACCACAAGTAAATGATTATTTAGTACATTTGTGGTAGTAAAAGAAAAAAAAATAAGGATAAAGCCAAATAACTATAGAGCGACTGGGATAATGAAGACATCTACTCGAGACTCTGTGGACCATACTACCACATAGACCAACGGTCTGAGCCAGGACCCAGTTCAGGAACAGGTACCCCTCGAAACAGACCTCTTCTCTTCCCTCCCATGCAAAAAGAGTGTTTTCTCGTAAAGATGTTTGTCGCAGGTGTATTCATAATATATTTTTTTGAAATCTCAGAGATGTAGTTAAATCAACTCTGAGCACTTACTCCCCTCACTCCCTGAGTGTTCATGTCGAGGGATATGCACATGAACAAAGCATGCAGTCTCTGATCTCGAGGAACTTCTGTGATCATTTAACACAGCCATTAAAATTAGTGTTTGCAAAAAAATAATAGTAAGTGTTTGTATCATGCTACCTGATACATGAAGACGAATGTACAGAAAAAGTCAGCTGATAATTTCTCTCAACAACAAAAACAAAAAACTGTATAGCCAATGATGACAGCAGTGTGAAAGGACTGTCTCTCTAAAATGCAAACAGAAACAGAGACAAGAATCTGTAACAACAACAAAAAAAGACAATGTAAGTAGTTGGTGTTTTAAATCTGTGCAATCGTTTTCTACACAAAACTTACACTGCAACTTTCATAAAATTTTCAATAGCAAAGTCTGGCATTATCTAGTTGTTTCTATTCCTGTATTTTTTAGAGGTGAAGAGCCTTTATGTATAGGTAACTCAATATACCCTTTTTTCCCTCTCCTGTTTCTCTTTTGACTGCCAATAACATAAAACACAAGTACTTCTTGTAAATTACTCGCTGCTCTTACTGAATAGGGGAATTTATGTTCCTTTTCCTCATTTTAAAACAAGATGAATGGAACATGTTATATTTCTTTACTTTCCAAAAGTCGTTTTTTTTTTAACTTGTGAGCCTTAAATGAATTCTTTCAATGGGTCATTGGCCCTGATAGAAAAAAAGTTCCCCCATCCTATTTAATATGACGCTATTTGTTAGAATATAAAAAGAAATTCTGATAGTAGAGGTCACAAGTTTTCCAAAGCCAGGCAGGGGACGCCTCTACATTTAGGCCCTAAAGACATTTAAAGGGCTTTCATGTTTATTCTTTAAACTTCCAACTTAATGTTGTTCCTAAATGTCACCTGCATTAAAAACAATGTTTTGTCTCTGTTGCCACTCTGAAAAACAGCTCAAAATTAGGAGACCCAAAACAGAGACAGAAATGAGCACGCATGACAATGGCAGTCAAAGGAAAGAGGAACTGCCACTAAAGCCAGGATAATTCTCCCAGAATCCCTCACATGCTTGGTCCACTAGCTCCAGTTAGAAGAGAAGCATCACAAGGCCTTCAGACTTGAGAGAGGCAAAGAGCATTGACCTAAGGCCTTAGGCTAATTTCCTTAATGATACCAGAGGGAGCTTGGTGAATTTAATCTTGAGAAGGTTTATTATACTGGTTTCGGCTTCATATTTAGCTTGAACACAATTAACTGTAGTCCAAATTCAGTCTTGTCTGTGTGCTCTTGCTAGTCTCTCAAAAGTTCAACAGCTGCTTCTCTTTGGCTACTAGTAATAGAAAGGAGGGGCGCCTGGTTGGCTCAGTGGGTTAAAGCCTCCGCCTTCAGTTCAGGTCATGATCCCAGCACCCTGGGATAGAGCCCTGCACCCAGCTCTCTGCTCAGCGGGGAGCCTGCTTCCTCCTCTCTCTCTCTCTCTCTGTCTGCCTCTCTGCCTACTTGTGATCTCTGTCTGTCAAATAAATAAATAAAATCTTTAAAAAAAAAAAGAAAGGAATGGATTCCATAATATTTAGATTTAAATTGAAAGACTTGACTCTGGCACTTGAAAATCTCATTTAAAAAACAAGTAAATAAATAAAAGGAAAACCGGCCGAGTCGAGACTCTAAAGCTGAGGCATGGAAAAATGAAATTAAATAGCCATGGTGGCTTTCGATCCAACTTCAAGATGCAGTTTTTGGTTTATCATTCTTTTTCCATTAGGGTGCAGTATAAGGGTTGAGTCTCCAGATTAAAAAGTAGAGAAAGACGTGGATAAGGCTCAGAGACAGAGGAATGAGTTAACCGTGAAATCAGAAATTAGAATAGGATTCAAGCAACTTCAACCACGTGAGCCAATGGAGAGCAGAAAAAGAATTCACACAATGTCTTTGGATTACAGTGTGAGAAAAGATGGCTCACTGGGGAGAGGAACTTTTAATAAACACTTTTGTGGAAACGATTACAATTCATTCCAGATGAGTCAAGGATTCAAACTTTTTAAAAAATTATTTTTAAAAAGTGTAAGAAAATGGTATGGTGCATTTATACTCAATGTGTGAGAGAATTTTATTACTACCAAAGAAAGAAAGAAAGAGAGAGAGAGAGGAAGGAGGGAGGGAGGAAGGGGAAAGGAAAGGGAGGTGAAAGGAGGAAGGAAAGAAGAAATTATCACCTATGGGTGATAAATGACTAAATAAAAACTATAGCTTTTGTACACTAAAAAAAGAAAAACACTATTGCAGCCAAAATTCTGATGTCAAAAGAACTTAATATAGAAAATAATAAAAAAGCTGATACAACCCGATAGTTAATACTGCTATAAAATACTATGTCAACAAGGAAGGAACACTGGAAAATGTTCAGCTTCATCAGCAATTAAAACACTGCATCCCTATTAACTTTATAACAAAGCTCAATGCTCCAAGCACAAGTTTATTCACTTGGCTAACGATACCAGTTTTTAACAGTACAATACTCTGTTGGCTCCAGATGAATTAGTTAAAGCAACAAATAAGAGAAAAATCCGTATTTTCAGTCACTGGCATTTTATGTACTGGCCATTTCCGTATACCACTAGGATAGTTCTGTGACTTTTAGAATATGTTCTGAACATTTCAGTTTCTTTCATATATTTTTTTTAAATTTCAGGTTTATTTTTAGCCACATATGCTTAAACGTATTTGCTTGGCAGTCTTTCCTAAACAGTTCTCCATTACATCTCTGCCATTAAGTGAAAATGCTTTTAGAAATTTGGTGATAAATATTTCCAATCACAAGCTTATTTATGATAAATAATTTTGTACACTCTCTGGTGATTTTACACCATTTAAAACAGACTTTTAAAAAAAGCATTATGGACTATTTTAATTATTTTCTTTCATAAAATCCCGTATCATAGAAAAACAAAACTTTTTTTAAAGATTTTATTTATTTATTTGACAGAGAGAGACAGCGATAGAGGGAACACAAGCAGGGAGAGTGGGAGAGGGAGAAGCAGGCTGCCCGCTGAGCAAGGAGGCCAAAATGCAGAGATATGAGGCTCAATCCCAGGGCCCTGGGATCATAACCCGAGCCTAAGGCAGCCGCTTAATGACTGAGCCACCCAGGCGTCCCGAAAAACAAAAATTTTAATAGGGTTTAAGGACTGGCTACATTTATTGTTGGGTATTCCTAAAAGTGGCATTAGATTTTAAATGTTCTCTTATGATAGAGGTATTGGCTAACACTAAAATGGTAATCAATTGCAATATATAAATGTATTAAATCAGCATGTTGTACACCGTAAGTTCACACACTGTTATATGTCAATTATAGCAATAAATATATTATTTTAATTCTGTAATATGAAACCAAGAGAGACATATATAGGCATATCATTAATTCAGTATCTCATAGTGATAACAAGAATATCTGTATCTTTAATCCTACATACATTAGACAGTACTAAACTTTAATGGCACCAATTAGTGTTTATAAAAGCAATGCTGCTTCAATATAAAAGAATTCTAGAACAAAATAGGTGGAGAGGGTGCCTGGGTGGCTCGGTGGGTTAAAGCCTCTGCCTTCAGGGGCGCCTGGGTGGCTCAGTGGGTTAAAGCCTCTGCCTTCGGTTCAGGTCATGGTCTCGGGGTCGTGGGATCCAGCCCCGCATCGGGCTCTCTGCTCAGCGGGGAGCCTGCTTCCTCCTCTCTCTCTGCCTGCCTCTCCGCCTACTTGTGATCTCTGTCTGTCAAATAAATAAATTAAACATTTAAAAAAAAAAGCCTCTGCCTTTAGCTCAGGTCATGATCCCAGGGTCCTGGGATCAAGCCCCGAATCGGGGGGGTGGGGGGTGGGGGGGGTCTCTGCTCGGCAGGGAGCCTGCTTCCCTCTCTCAGCCTGCCTCTCTGCCTACTTGTAATCTCTGTGTGTGTGTCAAATAAATAAATAAAATCTTAAAAGAAAAAAAAAGGTGGAGAAAGCACAGCTAATGAGGTAAAGCAAGCAGAGAGGCTAACATTTTTAAAATCACCTGAAAGTTTACCTAATAATGGAGAGAACTGTTTTAAGTTTAGAAAGATATAGCCAAACAAGTAAAGTAGATAAGCTGAAACTGAATTATATTTTGTTAAGTCTGAAGAATGGACAGAAGTAATTCAAGGCAGGTAAAAATCTTCAGAACTACCCTGTGGTACATAGAAATAAGCAATATGTGAAAAGTGTTGTTTAAGTGCATTCTCTCAAACCAACCAGTTCCTAAATGTTTTAAAAAACCAGTCAGTGAAAAAAAAAAAAAAACAGTCAGTGGCTAAATAAACTCTAGTGTATTAGTGAAGGACTAAAATCTAGCCATCAAAAATGATAAACGTGTGGCCAAAGTGGGGAGGAGGGTGTTAGGAGAGATGGGCAGTAGGCAAGACCTTAATAAAATATAGAACACAAATGTGTTTTGGCAAAAATGACAGGAGCACAAAGAGATTACAGAGTTGTATAAATAGCTGGTACTTTGTGGGGAAGACACTGCCCCTTTTCTCTTAAGGTATTGCAGTATACGATAAAGAAAAAAAAATCATAGTATCTTCATCCGATTTTTGCTCATTTCAGAGGATGAAGTTCCCCCATCCACTCCAAATTTGGCCCTCTAACTTGTGTTTCCACAATCCTCTTCCTAGCCTTTGTGGGACCACTGTATGTCCAGTGATGCCTGTGGTCCACCCTCCCATTTAAAACAGAACCACAAACACTCCTTTAATCTTGCTGTACCTCTAGGACCACCCCCACGCCCCGCACCCGGGCTTCCACAGACACCTTGCTCCTGCCTTTATCTCACACATTGGTTGACAAAATGTCTACCCTCTTGGAAGAGTCTACAGGTCAAATCTCCCCACTTAACATATCACATTCACTAAATGAAGGGCACATTTTTCAATTTTTTTCAGCCTCACTGAGGTATAACTGACAAATTATGTTGTAAGATCTCTAAAGTGTCTGTTGTGGTGATTTAAGTATACACTATGAAAGGATTCTGCCCATCTAGTTCATTAATACATCCATCACCTCACATATTTATCTTTTTTTAAGTGAGAATATTTAAGTTCTACTCACTCAGCAAATTTCAAGTATATAATACACTTATCAACTATAGTCACCATGTTATACATTAGATCCTCAGACCTCACTCATCTTATAGCTGATAAGGCAGATTTAAAATAGATTGAAGAGGGGTTAAAATCATTATGTAAGCATTTTCAAAGGAGAGTTCAAGACTGGCAGGTAGGGGCTACAAGCAGAGGAGATGAATGTGAACCTGTTTGTTTTTAGAGATTTTATTTCTTTATCTGAGAGAGAGAGAGAGAGAGAAGGGGGGAAGGGACAGAGGGAGAGAAAGAGTCTTAAGCAGACTCTGGGCTGAGCGAGGAGCCCCAAGGAGGGGCTCGATCTCACCAACCTGGATCTCAAAATCAAGAGTCAGATGCTTAATCAAGTACACCACCTAGCTGCCCCCGTGTTTGTTTTTTGTTTGTTTGTTTGTTTTAAATATTTTATTTATTTGACAGAGAGAAATCACAACTAGGCAGAGACGCAGGCAGAGAGAGAGGAGGAAGCAGGCTCCCTGCGGAGCAGAGAGCCCGATGTGGGGCTCGATCCCAGGACCCTGGGACCATGACCTGAGCCAAAGGCAGAAGCTTTAACCCATTGAGCCACCCAGGCGCCCCCTCCGCCATGTTTGTTTTTAAGTCCAGACCATACAGAAAGGAAACGAACACTTAATTTCAATAGCAACCACTATGGTTTTCAAAGTGCTTTCCTTTGGGTTAGGGAATGTTACTGGTATACTGTTATTGTAGAGGAAATCTCAGACATGCTCTAATCTAGCACTTTCACTTTACAAATGAAGAAACCGAGGCCCAGTGCCTTGATAAGGATGCCTAACATCAACCGCTCCATACTCTGCACCTACACCTAAATGCTACACACATCTTCTGTACCAACCTCAGTACAAGCCCCATTTAACAGTAGGGGAAACAGGGGCACCTGGGTGGCTCAGTGGGTTAAAGCCTCTGCCTCCGGCTCAGGTCATGATCTCAGGGTCCTGGGATCGAGCCCCGCATCGGGCTCTCTGCTCAGCAGGAAGCCTGCTCCCTCTCTCTCTGCCTGCCTCTCTGCTTGCTTGTGATCTCTGTCTGTCAAATAAATAAAATATTTTTTAAAAAAAACAGTAGGGGAAACAAACTCGGGACAGTTAAGTCATTTCCCAAACACAGGCAAGCCAAGTAATTTGCAGGACCCACTGCAAGATGCAAATACAGGTCCCTCATTCAAAACTGAAGAATTTCTAGTTCCCAACAGTAGACAATTAAACCAAGTACAAGGCCCTTGCCTGGCTCTGGGGGCACTGCACAGGTCACAAATACCCACAGAGTCGAGCCTGGGCGTCCCATCAGTGCAAGCAGCGGAGCTCACACTCAAACCCACTTCCTCCAATCTCAAAATCCCTAGACTGAGCCACTACTTTCTTCTGTCTCCTGGGGAATTGAAGGGATCGGCTTACCCAATGTCTCACGACTGGTTGGCAACAGAGATAAAATATGAACCCCAGAAGCTTGACACCAGCTGCCCATGGCCACAAAAGCCCCCTCTGTGCCCTGTCCCTCTTCCAGGTGATTGAGATCAGCTAGTTACAGGCTCCTGGAGCGGAGCAGCTGTCACCATCACAGCTGAACCCACTTGCCGCTGGCTGGCCCAGCCCTGCCCACCACCTGCTCCGCACTCTAAAATCAGCCTCTGCACACCCTGGCTTCTGGGAAAGACCAAGGAAATGGCGGGAGGAAATGGCGGGAGGTGGTTCTTCTCCTGTGTGTCTAAGTCACCCCTCCATAGATCCTCTCCAGGGCCAGTCTCGACATGTATTTTGAAAAAGTGCCCCCCCTTGGTCCTCATAATCTCACCTTGGGTACCGATTTTAGTCTAATAAGGGGGTTATGAAGACATCTCAGGTGCCTCCAGGAAACACCGCTAGGGTAGCTATTCCTGTGGAAACGGCAATACACTTGGAGAAACACATATCAGGGTTTCGAGTTCAAACTCTGACACTTACTTGCTGTCTGACTCTGGTCACAGCATTTCACTTCGTTGAGCCTCAGTCTCCTCATCTATAAACTGAGGATGCCACCATAAATTTCTCGGGCTTGTAAAGGGTGCTTAAAGATGCACTGGCCTGGGCACCTGGGTGGCTCAGTGGGTTAAAGCCTCTGCCTTCATCTCAGGTCATGATCCTGGGGTCTGGGATTGAGCCCCGCATCGGGCTCTCTGCTCAGCAGGGAGCCTGCCCCCCCCTTCTCTGCCTGCCTCTCTGCCTACTTGTGATCTGTTTGTCAAATAAATAAAATCTTAAAAAAAAAAAAGATGCACTGGCCTGTGCCTGACACACATACAATTATGAAGCTTTCTTTAAAAAGAGGGAAAACTCCACTATGCAAACTGCTGTTTTAAATTTATTTAAATTTAACTTGATTAACATATAATGTATTATTCGTTTCAGAGGTAGAATTTTAGGACTCATCTGTTGCCTATGACACCCAGTGCTCATCCATCCCATCACCCAGTTACCCCATCCCCCCACCCCCTCCCCTCCAGCAACCCCTCAACCTGCTTCCTAGAGTTAAGAGTTTCTTATGGTTTGTCTCCCTCTCTGACTTCGTCTTATTTTAGTTTTCCTTCCCTTCCCCTGTGTCCATCTGGGCAAAGTAACCGCTTTCTAAAGAAGCAAAAATTATATTCAACATTAGGGAGCATTTCCCTAAGACACTCAACTTGTTAGGGAAGCAAATCTCTGACCCCAGCATCTGTTTTAACTCTCCCTCCCGCAAAAGATGCAAGGATGTAAAATCCTTTTCTCCTCCGCCCCCACTCAGTAAAAATCCTCTTTAATAAAAACGATTCAATCCAAGTATCAACCCAAATAAAATACAGGAAATCCACAGCATGGCTCTGAGATAGCACCCTGAGCCTCTACTGTTTATGATGGGAGCTGGACGCCTAAAGGAGACCTTTCTCCCAGCTGTCAGCTCTATATTCTCAGCTTCCTTAATGAGGCTCAAGAAAAACCTCTGGTCTGAAGCTGGGTTCTTCTGCTGTTTACTTCCCACATCACCAAAATTTCAGCCTAAGTGCACCTGGCTGGCTTCTTCAGGGACTTCAAATTCCACCAAACCGCCCTGCCCCCAAGCAGAACAAACTGAGATCAAGTTTACCTTCACTGCCATAGCAAAACACTGCCTACTGCTCTGGCATAACCTTTGAAAACGCCTTTTTATTTATTGTGACAGCAGAATGCTCCCCTGTAAAAACAGTTCTGTACATGGGCAAAGCCTGCAAGAAAACACACAAAGAATAAGAGCCACTGTGCTACAGGCATGAGAGTCCTGGCAAGTTATTCCCACAAGCCTAACCTGAAAGATAAATTTTTAAAAAGCTGTTATGCTGCAAAGATGACTGCAAACTAAAAGCTTTCGGGTCCCCCTCCCCACACCCCTCCCATCCCAGCATGCCACTTAATGACATTATCCTCACCTCCCTCCATTTCAGAAGACTTAGCTATTAGCAGCAGCCTCACCTCCCCTTGCCTGTTAGCCACCCTTCAGGAATAGCTGCTACCAGTGACCACACTTCCGGCTGGAAATCCACACTTCCTGTGGACTGTTCTACCATTACTCCTCAGCCACTCCCACTCTGACTTCTTTTGGGGCTCCAGTGCTGGCTCTGTCGCCAACCAGCTTTTGGACTTTAAGGGTGCTTCTCCCATTTCAGCCGGCATCAGAATCCCCAGGAGGATTTGTTCAAACTGAACTGAGTTCCAACCCAAGTTTCTCCTTCAGTGGCTTTGGGATGGGACCCTAGAATTTGCCTTTCTAAGAGTTCCCGGGTGATGCTGCTACCGCCCGGGTGGCATATTCAGAGGCATGGGGGTAACAAGGCCTAAGAGTCAGAAAACTACCAGTTCTACCCGGGCTGCAGGCCATCATCTGTTCCCCTGGTAGGAAGAGGGAAAGTAGAGGGCAACAATATTATCCACTCTCAACTTTCTTGTGAAGGACTACCACATCTTATTATCTCCTGCCCATCTCTGGTAATTCTATGTCCTTCCCCCAATTTATATCTTAGGTGATAGCAATTTTGAAATTCTGCTCACCTCAGAGCCTAACAGAATTACTTTCTGCAGATGCCTGAATTAAATTCTTCTCCTCTCTTCTAGTGTGACACCCACTACACCTACCACTAGGTCTGTCTGCCCTACTAAGCCCACAAGCGCCATTAAGGCAGGAACCATGGCCATGCTCTTCAGTGTATCTCCAGTGTCCTGCACTGTGCCTGGCACAGAGAAGCCACTCAAATTAATGAACGATCCCCTCTTCTCTATGACCCAAACTGAGCACTCACCAGCATCTTCCTTCCCCAAACCAGCTTCTTCTTTTGGATCCTCCCACCATCCCCTCCACCTCCCACATACCCCACTCATGTAGTCACATCGAAATCTGGGCATTATCTTCACTTCTTTTTTCTCACTCCATACATCCACCTTGGTGTTTCCAGTGAGAAGCAAGGTCTGTCCTCTGAACCTCAATAAGTACATCATCTGGGAGACAGTAGATGGAAAAAGCACAGGCTCTGGAATCAAGTAGAGGTGAGCTCATCTCACTTCTGCCTCTTAATCACTAGCTGATTTTGAAGACATTACAACCCGGCCTCCAAGGCTTAGTTTCCTCATTTATAAATGGGTTCCACAGCACCAACCTTATAAAAGGTTGTTATGAAGTTCAATGTGAAGGACTTAGTACTCCAATGTTACTACATAAATGTTTCCCTGCACCTCACAGCATTCCTGGCAGGGGTAAGAAGCAGGCAGGAGGATAGGGAAAAGGCCAGCTAAATAGAAAGGGCAATAGAATGGGGCTGAGTGAGAGGGAAAGCCAAGAAAAGCCAAAAAAGCCATGGAAAGCCAAAAAAGAAAAGTTTTATGCCCCACAAGAGCCACATTCTCTTTCCTCTTTTTTTTCCTCTCAGAGTTGAAAACATAACACTTATGCTAACCAAGGAACACAGTAATATCCAAGAGAAATGAAAACATATGTCTACCAAAACACTTGTGCACACATGTTCATAGCAGCATTATTCATAACAGCAAAACAGTGGAACAGCCCTAATGTCCATCAACTAGTGAATGGGTAAACAAAATGTGGTCTAGCCACACAATAGAATATTATTAGGCAACAAAAATGAAGGAGGTTCTGTTACATACCATGACACGGATGAACCCTGAAAACATTATGCCAAGTGAAAGAAACCAGATACATAAGATCGCATATTGTGTGATTGCATTTATATGAGATGTCGAGAACTGGCAAATTCTATTGAGACAGAAAGCAGATTGCCTGTGGCTGGGGGCTGAGGAGAATGAACAGTGACTGCTAATGGGCACAGGGTTTTTTGGTAAGGACACAAATGTTCTTAAGTGAGTGTAGACTCAAAACCATCAAGTCATACACTTTAAATGGGTGAGCTGACAGAATGTGAATTATATTTTAATAAAGCTGTTAAACAAGAAGATACGGAGAATGAAAGAACAGCTAGAGAAATGGCCAAAAAGAAAAGTATCATTTCCTTCCTACATCCTAGTAGATTATCTTCTATATCCCACTCCAAAGACTGCCACCTTCAACTAAAGAGAAATTGTCTGATTATAGAGAAAGTCTCTCTGGCTCTGGCTGTGACAAGAATTTGGGGGCATGGCCAGAGAATCTGGTTGAGGGGACAATGAGCACCAGGTCTAAGTAGAGGCTAAGGGTCAGTGCCCCCAAAGAAGCGCTACTCAGATGAAGGTACACACGCATCACCCTGGGGTCCCGCTTTCACAGGCTACTGTGGCTCTAAAATGAAATAATGTATTCAAATGCTTTGGGATCAGTGAAGAGCCATATAAATGTTTTTATGCAATCAAGCCAAACATCTCTGAGGCTATGTGGGGGTCATTTTGAGAGGAGGAAGGGATATGGCAGTAAGATTTCCTTTTCCCTACTTTGCTTAGGGCAGTGGCAGAGGGGCAGTGTGGGTAGGAAAAGACAGCCACTTGACCTCACTGAGCCACAGTGTCTTTAAATCTATTCGTTGGAAGCACCTGGCACAGGTTTGAGAGTCATATGACCTTAAATTGCTTTAGAATTCTCAAGTAGGAAAGTCACATGGAGACAGCTGAGAGCTTACCCAGCAAGGTCATTTGGTGTAGAAAGAATATGGGCTCTGGGGTCAGAATCTTGACTTTGAGGCCCAGTCTAACACTTGCAAAGCCTTATATCTTTAGTGAATTCCTCAGTGTTTCTTCATATTTGATACAGGTGGGGAAATATATCTTGCTTATGTCACAAGGTGGTGGTAGGATCAGCTGAGCCAGTATGATGAAAGCACATTGTCAAACTGGATTGGTTGCTTCACAAATCTTTTTATGGTACAGGTCTATCAGGAAGAAAGCTTTCAAGCATGGACTCCCATGTACGTACTGCTGTATTAATATTACATACAATATAAAACACATACAAAAACAGAGGGAGAAAGCATTCGATAAAAACAGAAGTTTAGAATTCCCATGGTAGGTTAAAGAATCAATGTTAAGTTTACTGAAATTGGTAATTACACTGTGATTATGCAAGAGAATATCTCTACTCCTAAGAAATACACACTCAGTTACTTAGGGTAAGGGGCCATGATGTATGTACTTTACCCTCAAGTGGCTCAGAAAATATGTGTACCTAGGCATATACACACTAGGGCATGTAAATGCAGTTAAAAATGTTAACGACAGGTGAATTTGGGTAAAGGGTACAAGGGTGTTCTTTGTACTATTAATTGTTTTTGCAAATTTTCCATAAGTTTGAAATTATTTCCAGATAATTTTTTTTTTTAATTGGAAGGTCTAATCATTGAGACCTACAGAATGGCAGAGTAAAGAGCTTGGCCCATTCTCTCCCCAGCAAAGCAACAATTTAACTGGTAAAAATTATTTTTAAAAGCAATCATTTAAGGGGCACCTGGGTGGCTTAGTGGGTTAAAGCCTCTGCCTTCGGCTCAGGTCATGATCCCAGGGTCCTGGGATCGAGCCCCACATCAGGCTCTCTGCTCAGCAGGGAGCCTGCTTCCTCCTCTCTCTCTCTACCTGCCGCTCTGCCTACTTGTGATCTCTCTCTGCCTACTTGTGATCTCTCTCTGTCAAATAAATAAATAAAATCTTAAAAAAAAATTTAAAAAAAGCAATCATTTAAAGTCTCTGGAAATGGTCCTAAGGGCAATCAGCAAATAGAGACACATACATTGAGGAAAATCTATTAAATCTCAGCTCTGTGTTACAGAGGCTCTACCCTGGGTAGCCAAGAAGATGGGGGCTCCTTCCCCTCTCCACTCCCAGTCTGAAGCTACAGTTTCACCCCAAGAGGGGCAGGTCACTAGTGTTTCTCATCACCCCCGCCCCTAGGTGATGCAGAAGTTGTATCGCCATCAGGCACAGCCAAAAAGACCAAATCTCCCCTCCCTTACCCAGTTCCCACTTGTTGGGCAGGAACTCTGCTCCAGGTGCAGCAGGCCAAGAACACTGGGCCCTAATCACCCTCACCCCAGCTCACTCCTAGGGTAGAGGCTGCCACAACCTTTTTCTAAAGCTTTTATTGTAATTGCAGTTAGTTAAGATACAGTGTAATATTAGTTTCAGGTGTGCAATATAGTGATTCAACACTACATACAACACCCTGTACTCATCATGAGTACACGCCTTAATCCCCATCCCCTATTGCACGCATCCCCCCACCCACCTCCCCCCTGGAAACCATCAGTCTGTTCTCAATAGTTATGAATCGGCTTCTTGGTCTGCCATTCTCTTTTTCACTTTGCTCATCTGTTTTATTTCTTAAATTCCACATATGAGTGAAATCATATGGTATTTGACTTTCTTTGACTTATTTCACTTAGCATAATACTCTCTAGCTCCATCCCTGTTGTTGCAAATGCCAATATTTCATTCCTTTGTATGGCTGAGTAAGATTCTATTTGAGATAGATAGATCGATCGATCTCACATTTTCTCTACCCAATAATCTACCGATGGACAACTGGGCTGCTTACACATCTTGACTATTGTAAATACTGCTGCTATAAACATAGGGGCGCACATATTATTTAATTAGTATTTTCATTTTCTTTGGGTAAACACCCAGTAATGGAATTGCTGGACCATATGCTATTTCTGTTTTTAACTTCTGAGGAACCTCCATACTGTTTGCCACGGTGGCTGCAACAGTTTCCATTCCCATTGCCCTTTCTCCACCTCCTCACCAACATATGTTGTTTCTTGTGTTGATTTTAGGCATTCTGACAGGTGTGAGGTGATACTGCCCTGTAGTTTTGATCTGTATTTCCCTGATGATGAGCAACGTGTCTGTTGGCCATCTGGAAGTCTTCTTTGGAGAAATGTCTGTTCATGTCTTCTGCCCATTTTTAATTATTCAGTTTTGGGGTGTTGAGTTTTATAAGTTCTTTATGTATTTTGGATACTAACCCATTATCAGATATTTCATTTGCAAATATCTTTTCCCATTCTGTAGGTTGCCTTTTAGTTTCACTGTTTCCTTTGCTGTGCAGAAGCTTTTTATTTTCGTATAGTCCCAAGAGTTTATTTTTGCTTTTGTTTCCCTTGCCTCAAGAGACATATCTAGAAAGAAGATGCTATAGCTAATGTCAAAGAGGTTACTGCCTATATTCTCTTCTAGGATTTTTATGGTTTCCTGTCTCACATTTAGGTCTTTAATCTATTTTTAATTTATTTTGTGTGTGTGGTGTAAGAAAGTAGTCCACTTTCTTATTTTTGCATATAGCTGTCCAGTTTTCCCAACACCGTTTGTTGAGAAGACTGACTTTTTTCCATTGGATATTCTTTCCTGCTTTGTCAAAGATTAGTTGACCCTATAGTCATAGGTACATTTCTGGGTTTTCAATTCTGTTGCATTGATCAATGTGTCTGTTTTTGTGCCAGCACCATACTATCTTAATGATTACAGCTTTGTAATATAGCTTGAAATCTGGAATTGTGATGCCTCCAGCTTTGCTTTTCTTTTTCAAGATTGCTTTGGCTATTTGGGTCTTTTCTGATAAAACTATCAATAAACTAGGAGTCGAAGAGAACTTCAACATGATTAAAGACCAACTACAAAAAAACTCCGGAGCTAACATCATAATTAATGGTGAAAGACCAAAAGCTTTCTCCCTAAAATCAGGAAAAAGACAAGATGTACGCTCTTACCACTTCTATTCAGTACTCTACTAGAAGTTCTAGCCAGGGAAATTAGGCGAGAAAAATAAATAAAAGGCACCCAGACGGGAAAGTAAGAAATAAAACTATCTGTAAATACAGGGGACGTGATCGTGTATGTAGAAAAATCCCAAGGAATTCACCAAAACGTTATTGGAACTAATAAATGAGTTCAGCGAGGCTGCAGAACACAAGGTCAACATACAAAAAATCAACAGCATTTTCACACACTAGCAATGAACAAGCTGAAATGAAATTAAGAAAAAAATTACACTTATAATACCATCAAAAATAGTAAAATACTTGGGAATAACTTTATCAAAAGAAGTGTAAAATCAGTACTCCGAAACTCCAAAACATTTTTAGAAGGAATTAAACAAGACCTAAATAAATGGAAAGGACATCCCATGACAGACAGTAACAAGTGCTGGCAAGGATGTGTTAAAATTGGAACCCTCGTACATTGCTGCTGGAAATGGAAAACGATGCAGCTGCTCTAGGAAACACACACACACACACACACACACACATACACACACACATATTTTGGCAGTTTCACAAAAGAGTAAACAGAATTACAATACAACCCAGCAATTCCATTCCTCAGTATATAGCCAAGAGAACTGAAAGCATATAGCCACCCAAAAACTTACATGTGAATGTGCATAGCTGCATTATTCATAATAGCCAAAAGGCAGAAACAACACCAAAGTCCACCAACTGATTGTCAAAATGTGGCATATCTACGCGATGGAATATTTTTCAGCCAAAAAATGAGTGATGGACTGACGCATGCTACAACATGGATGAACCTTGAAAAGATTATGCTAAGTCAAAGAAGCCAGTCACAAAAGACCATGCACTGTGGGAATCCATTTAAAAGAAATTTCCAGAATAGGCAAATACATGGGGACAAGAAGTAGATTAGGGCTGGCTTAGGGCTGGTGTCGGGGAAAGGAGAGTGAGAACTGACTGCTAATGGATACAGGGTTTCTTTCAGGGTGATGAAAATGTTCGAAAATAAGATTGTGGTGAGGGCTGCACAACTCCGAACATGCTAAAAAACCATTATTAGATCGTATACTTCAAACAGGTGAGTTGTATGAAGTTATATTTAAAATGTAAATAGCCTAAAAAAAATAAAATGTAAATAGTCTAAACAAACCAAAGAAAGGCAGATATATACAGACTGACTTTAAAAAAGCAAGAATTTATGCACTATATGCTATGTATTAAAAAAAAAAAAAACACTTAAGGGGCACCTGGGTGGCTCAGTGGGTTAAGCCGCTGCCTTCGGCTCGGGTCATAATCTCAGGGTCCTGGGATCGAGTCCCGCATCGGGCTCTCTGCTCATCAGGGAGCCTGACTTCCCTCTCTCTCTCTCTGCCTGCCTCTCTGCCTACTTGTGATCTCTCTGCCAAATAAATAAATAAAATCTTTTTTAAAAAACCACTTAAAATATGACACAAGTTAAAAGTAAGAGACAAACTAAAGCTACAGTGAGATACAACTACACACCTACTAGAATGACTAAAATTAAATACACTGGCCACATCAAGTATTGGTATGGATAAGGAGATACCTACTATTCTTCAGGAGAAAACTGGACAAAAGAGCTCAAAGTCATTCCCAGGGCTGAAGAAGTCCACAGACCGATTTAACAGAGGAGCAGTAACAAAGTCACAGGGTACTTGCAACACAGGAAAGCAAATATGATCTCACAGTTACCATCACCAAGAGCTAGTGAGATGGCACCTGATACTAGATCATAGGAGACAGGAGAGTAGAGTAAAAAGAGAAATTTGAAGCTTGGCAGACCAGGGCTCAAACTCCCTGTGCTGCCTCTCACTGGGCATGTGATCCTTGGCTAAAACACTTACCCTTTCTGAACTTTCATTGGCCCATCCAGAAAATGGGTATCAGAATACTTAGTCCACTAAGCTTTTACGAAGATGAAAGGTTATAACGCGTTTAAGTATCTATCACAGGGTGTGATACACAGTGGGCACCCAAAAGGTGGACAATATTGTCGTCATCATCATCATCATCACCACTTATAGTAAAATGGTGGTACTTTCTTATGGACTTCAACAAACCAGATGGTGAATAACAGTTGGTTGAGAATAGAAGCAAAGAGAAAGAAGTGATGCTATTAGATCATGCTATGAACTTCCATGGAACAGAAGAAAGGTACCGTATTGAATTCTATCCTTCTCCCTCATACTTCTTTTCCCCTCTTAAACAGGGCTGGGCAACTCTGTGTATGTGTATGTATGTACATACGTCTGTACATTCACACACACAGACACACATGCACACACATGCACAGACACACACATGCACACACATGCACAGACACACACATGCACACACATGCACAGACACACACACACCCATTCCCTCCTCTGTTTTCTGTATCGCAGGGCATCCAATCCACCCAATCTGAATTTTGAAGTCCCTGTTGACCTACTAAAGGTCAGTCTTTAATAGAGGGAAGGATGTACAAGGCAAATTCTATGAGCTGACAACAGAAAGATGAAGTATAAAAAATATGCCATTAGTCTATGACGATGGTAGGATTAAAAGATGCTTGGGAAGTAGGTAGAAGAGGGATTCTTAGGTACGTCTATAGACAGAAGAAAAAGAGCTCCTTGAAGAGAAAGTACTAAAGATACAAGATAGAGAAAGGAGAGATTAATGGAACAGAGTATCTGTAAGGAGGCATCCAGGGATATGCAAAAAGATGGGTTAGCCTTGGAGAAGACAATACAAAAAGAATGAAGATAAAAGTAGCCATGGAAATAAGCATTTCTGAGAGAAAGAGAAGACTTTGTAACCAATGGGCTCTATCTTTTCGGGGAAGTATGTAACTACATTATCTGCTGAGGGGAGCTGGGGATAGAGAGGGGTAAATTGGGGCACCAAAGGGGTATAGAAAGAAAATGCAACAGATGCTGTGGGAAACTGGAAAAGGAACCAACTAGGAATGTGTAAAAAAGGATTAGTGAGCAGCCGTTGAGGATCCAGCTGTGGTCAGAAATCACAATTTGGTCATGGATATAATCAGCATGGTGAAACGATTTTCCCTGAGTACCACTCGGCAGCCTGGGAACGGGACAGCAGAAAACAGATGCTAAAGTCCATCTAGGTCTGGGGATTGGCAGGGCAGGTGCAGGGAAACAAAAGGGGCATAAGGGAACTGAGGATACTGGTGGGGATTAATACCAAATAGCCGGCCCAAATGTGGGTGGGAAATGGCAGACTGAGTGGGAGAGACGGTCGAGGCAAGAGAGGACTGAGAGTCAAGGAAGAAAAGAAAAGGGACTGGGAAGTGTCAATGAGGTAAGAGCAAGAGAACAGGCAATGTGGAGGGCTAGAGAGACATTGTCGAAAGCTGCATTTCAGAGTTTGAAATATCAGAAGTAGAACAGGTCCAGTTCCAGTTCCAGCTGCAGTTCCAGGAAGTGCTATGTGGGAGCATCTGGTGATGTACCCGTGTGGCCACTGACATGGTCTAAGACGATGCCAGGAGTCAGGATAGCATAGAATACTAACCTAGGTGCCAGAAGCCTCAAAGAACGTGAGCAAGTAACCCAAAGGTTGGTCTACACCAGTGAAGAGAGTCAGTATAATACTTGATGGCACGTACATTAAAGAATAAGGAGAAAGGAACGTTGCTGAACAATGTCCTGGCACCCAGAGCTAGCTTTGAGGCTGAGAAATTACAACAGCGTCATCGAGACAAAGAGATCCAAAAAAGGGTTGAGGATATATGGACATTTCTTGATTGACCAAAGAATGACCAAAGAACAAGAGTTCTGGGGGGCACAGGATATATTAGAAGGGAGTATCAGCCACTAGACGATATGCCTATGAAACGGGCAGGGCTGTGCTGAACTTACAAAGGGACATTTCATCCTTTAGGATGCCAAGGAAGTAGCAAGGGGAACTACAACATAGAGTTTCATCAAGAAAGAAGAACTGACTGGTAAAAGTAGAAGTGAAAGAAAATTTAGGAAATAGGACCATGTCGTCTCAATTACTACTCAGCAATGCCCAAGGACAAAAAAAGTGATAGGTACCAAGATATTTCCCAGATACTGGGAGTGAAAGTTTCTACAAGAGACCACAGTGGCTCTTCAGTGGACTACTGTTTAAGAATAAAACATCTGTGAGGGGGGAGGGGAGTTTTCATAATATCATCAATTCTCCATGTTCTTGGAGGGGGAAAAAAAAGGAGAAACAGCTAACAAACACAATGGAGCGACACAGGAAGCAGGCTGGCAGGCTACAGGAACTAATGTAGCTATAGCAACCCTGGGTTTTTCAAGGTAAGATCACTGACCCTAAATAGAAGATATATGCAAACAGGTGACAGAGAGCACAAGCAAGCAAGCAACACCACCAGTGAGATGACTGGGTTCCTATTTCTACTCCACTTAAATCACAAGGATAATTTCGAATTGGAAACGGTAGCATAAACATGAATAATAGTTCCTCGGGGCCCAGCAGATGCTGAGATATTGAGAACAGCAAGCAGCTGAAGATGAATGTGGGCCCATGGGCCCCCATCAAGGATACCCCATGGTCCGGAGATAACCAACACTCCTGATCGAGAAGCCACTGCTGGTAATCTCTGAAAAACCATGGCCCACTACCAAACTGAAGGAAGACTGCATTTTGATTTTGACAACAGCCCAACTTTCAAAACCCAGACACTTCTAAGACAGCTCAGAAATCAAAACCTGCTGATCTTGATGAAAAACAACAACAACAACAACAACAACCAGTCTTCGGTGGAGTGCTCAGCTGGTGGTTATGAGCAGTGATCAGGTAGCAAGACGGGTCGATTGAGAGAATGCCGTCAACTAAGTGTTTCTGAGCTTCAGTAAGTCACTGAAGACATTTCTCCCCATAAAACACATGCATCTAAAGCAGTGAGACGTGCCCTGCACTGTTATACAGGCAGGCTGACTCATGACTGACAGAATAACCTTAACTCAAAAAGAATGCTAAGAGAGGGCTACCCGGCAATAAGAAGGAACAAACTACTAATAAATACAACAACTTGGATGAACCTGAGAAAATTGTGCTCAGTGAGAAAACCCAATCTCAAAAGGATGTATATCGCATGATTCCATTTATGTGACATCTGCAAAATGACATAATGTTAGAGACAGCCAACAGCTGTCAGGGAGTAGGTGTGAGGAGGGGGAAGGGATGTGGCAACAAAGGGGTGGAACACAGGAGTCTCGTAGTGATGGTAAAATTGAGTATCCTGATGGTGTGATTACACAGACTCACACATGTGCTAAAACTCCATACAGCTACACACACACACACACCTACACACAATCTGAACTAAGCTCTATGGATTATACCAACGGCAATTTGACACAATTGAGATTCAGTTGCTCATCTCAGGGCTCTGTACTTGGCACTACTGCTTTGCCATTTTTAACCCAACAAGCTAAAGAAGACAGAGAACATGTGTTCACCAAGTTCGTGAACGATATACAAGACAGACCCAGTGAATCTATTTTCAAATAGAACTAGAATCCAAAAATACCAACAGGCTGGACGGGGACTAAATATAACAGAGACAAAGGTGGAACCCATCGTTGTATTCCCCAGCACCCAGCACAGTGCCTGGCACAAAGAAGTGGGTCCAAAAAACTATCTTGTGAAAAAAATAAGTGAATTCTGTTTTTAAAATATTCAACAGGTTTAATGGGACTTCATCTGAAAAGGGCCTTTAGCCAAAAGAATGGTAATATTCCCTTCACTGACACAATACTCCAGTTCATTAACAAAGTATAGGTTTTTAAGGGAGGGGAGGGAGGAGGTAAATATTACATTATCACTAAGCTCTGCATGATTCTCACTGCATATACAGGCCCAAGTCAAGTCCTAGGGGCCATGTTTTAAAGGAAACATGAAGAAAGGAGACTCTATCCCAAGTAAGGCAACTAAGATGATTATCTGGAAAGCCTGCCATGTGAAAAACACTAGAAGGAACCCAACATATTTAGCCTGGAAGAGATGAGATGTGGCAGGTGGAAGGGACAGGTTAGATAATAACTGCAATATAGACCACGATATACTAATACTAAATACTCCATTGTAGATAGCACGACACTTCACAATGCAGTTTGCTTTCACACTTGTCTCCTTCCCTGTCCAAATACCTGAAAGCTGGCCAGTCAGGGAAGGGGTAGATTTTTTTTCTGGGCAGCACAATGGTTAGCAATTACAAAGAGACTGCAGCTCAGAATAAGGAAGGATTCTCAAACATTTCAATCTTCATGTCAATGGAATATCAGTAACGGTAACAGCAACAAGACTGTGCTAGTAAACATAATAAGGATTCTACATTCATTATCTGACTTAATCCTCACAAGAGTCCTGTAAAATGGGTACCATTATCCCCATATTGCAGATGAGAGAACTAATGCACAGAGGGGTTAAATAACCTGCCCAAGGCTATAACCACAGCTAGTCAAGTGTCAGAACCAGAATCCAAATTCAGGCAGCCCCACTCGAGAACCACGACTTGTGGGGAAACAGAAACGATGACCCAGTAAGGCCACCGCAGGCTGAGCAGACCGCTAACCTGAGTCAGCAGCTGTACTAGATCAAACCTAAGATAACAGGATTCTAGGAATCTTGGAGGCTGGTTTGGACTGGAAACACAAACTGATGCCCTCCTAGAAGTGGTATGGCTCTGGTCCAAAAACAAAAAGAAGAAGAACCATTTTTTATTAACATATACTGTATTATTTGCTTCAGGGGTACAAGTCTGTGAATCATCATGCTTACACATTTCACAGCACTCACCATAGCACATACCCTCCCCAATGTCCATCACCCAGCCACCCTATACTTCCCCACCACTCCCCAGCAACCCTCAGTTTGTTCTCTGAGATTAGGAGTCTCTTACGGTTTGTCTCTCTCCCCAGTCCCTTCTTGTTTCATTTTTCCTTCCCTACCCACCCCCACAACTGCCGCCCCCCCCCCACCACCCTGCCTCTCAAATTCCTCACATCAGAGAGATCATATGATAATTGTCTTTCTCTGACTTATTTTGCTTAGCATTATACCCTCTAATTCCCTCCACGTCATTGAAGAAGAACCATTTTTAATGGTTTACTAAGTTTATAATTTATAGTTTACTAAGAAGGTAAGGGACATTGCTGTCCAAAATCTTTCTTCCATATCTATATTTAGTCTTGTAATGGCTATTTATGTGATTCCCTAAACTTCTGCTCTCCTTTGCTTTTTCCTGCAGAGTATTTTCACCATACTTCCACAGTGTTGGTTTTATGCTAGATTTAAGAGGCCAGGGTTGGTGGGGGAGCACAATACAACATGTGTTGTTACAAAATGAGCTACGTTATTGCCTATTCAGTCTACAAAGGCTGTACACTGAAAACAACTAAGACAAAGCAAAGCAAACAGAAAATATTAACTTTAAGGCCCTAATATAGGCTGTTTGAGAGTGAAAGGAACAGCATTAATTAATAGAGCTAAGACAGACTTTGGAGATAGCAGCTCAATTCTAGACACATCTGGGTCAGTTTTGGCTTCCAAAATCTGCAGTTTGAAAATGCACCAGAAGATTAGTGTCATCATAACCAAATCACAAAAGTATTCTGAACTATTTCCTATACCAACCCCTGCCCCCATCAACTGACGCAACATGCACTGACATCTCAAAGCTCACTAAGCTTTGACAGTTTTAATTAACAGGTTTTCTCTGCTTGAACCACATAAATTGAGATGTGTACCTCTGGGGAAATGGAGTAGGGTTTTCCTTCATTAAAGAATAAAAAAAGAATGAAACCTGCCAGGTTGAAAGTCAGTTTAATAGTCGCTAACTTGAACTATCTTTGAAATATGCAGTACGTGGTTAAAAGAGACAGATGATAAAACACTGAGTCAAATCTAGATAAATGTCTGAGAAATAAATTAGAGGAAAATAAACCAAGGTCATGAAAATAAGCAACCTGTGTTCAGAAGCAGTCAAGTTATTTCAGACTTTTACCAATGGCCACGTTTATGGCATCTCAAGGGAGCTGGGAGCGGGTACTCTCTGAACAGCTTGTCAGAAGCCTTCAAACAAACATGCCAGTCCTGTAAAATAAAAGTGCTTTGAAGAGAAGGCTCCACAGCTCAGGGGTTAGAGTACTGATCTTGGGAAGGGCTTTGTTGGGTTTCTACAGACATTTGCATTCCCATCCCCAGGGTTCTGGCTGGAGTTTAAGAAGCAGAGCTTTGGGGGCGCCTGGGTGGCTCAGTGGTTTAAGCCGCTGCCTTCGGCTCAGGTCATGATCTCAGGGTCCTGGGATCGAGCCCCACATCGGGCTCTCTGCTCGGCAGGGAGCCTGCTTCCCTCTCACTCTCTGCCTGTCTCTCTGCCTACTTGTGATCTCTCTCTGTCCAATAAATAAATAAAAATCTTAAAAAAAAAAAAAAAAAGAAGCAGAGCTTTGTGGGGCGCCTGGGAGACTTGGTCCGTTAAGCGTCTGACTCTTGATTCTGGCTGAGATCACAGCTCATGGGTCCCTGAGACTGAGCTGGGTGTCAGGCTGTGCGCTCAGGGGGAGTCTGCCTAAAATTCTCACTCTCCCTCTTTCCCTCTCCCTCTGCCCATCCCCCCTCTAATAAATAAATAAGCCTTTTTTTAAAAAGAAGAATTTGATACAAAAGGCAGTAAAGTTTTGACTGCTTTATAAACATGGGCAACAGCCAGGCTGCAGCACGAGGATGAGGTCTGACCTGACCACCAGGGGCAGAACCCAGAAAATGCAGCTCCCTGGGTGAAACAGTGGGTGGTGTGCAGGGGCGGATGGGTGGGCAGGATTCTCCTGTCTAATTATCAGAGACGGGTTTTACATACCCAGTGAAAGGTCAGTTAGTACCAGACCCTAAAGTCAAGCCCAAATCTATGTGTCTCAAAAGAATGAGCACTAGTCTGTCAGTCATAAGAAACAGCTCTACCACTAGCCAGCCCAGTGACTCTGGATAAATTACAACTTAAGTCTCACTTTCCCCATTTATAAAACAAGAGGGGTGACATTTGGGGGTGTAATTCGTTTTTGGGGTTTTTTTGGGGGGGTTGTTTTAAGTTTTACTTATTTATTTATTTGTCAGAGAGAGAGAGAGAGACAGTGAGCACACACAAGCAGGGAAGCGGCAGGCAGACGGAGAAGCAGGCTCCCCGCTCAGCAGGGAGCCTGACAGGGGTCTCAATCCCAGACCCTGGGATCATGACCTGAGCTGAAGGCAGATGCTTAACCGACTGAGCCACCCAGGCACCCCTACTTTAGCTCATCCCAAAGGAAATGCCAGATGGAGTCAAGATTTAAATGTCATTAAAATCATAAATATTACTGTGAGAAACAGGTCTGTTCCCGACATTGGTGAAGCCAGAGACAAGAAATAATTATAGGCTCACAATCCCTCCTCCCCCAACCCACTTCCTCCTGGTTATAGTAGGAACATATTACATTTTTTTTTAAGAGGAGAGATGGATTATCATTTCTAGGGACTTCATAACCTTCTACAAGAGCATCCCTTTGTAGCTTTAACACTTTAGGATTCTAGGAAAAGAAAAGCCAATGAAGTGTATGATATTCTCCTGAAAGCAGGACTCACTGGAGCATCTTCTACATTAATGGGACAAAACTCTATTAGCATAAAACAAACAAAAATCCGCCTAGAAGACAAAGGCACTGCAAGTACAGAGTGAGCAGTCCCCAAGGGGGACTTAAGGCTTAAGGCTCTTGAGTTCTTTCCTTTCTGGATTTTAGCTTGAAAGTAATATCCCAAAGTCTTTTCATGCCAAATGAGTTCCACACAAACCTAAACCAATCAATTCGATAAATGAACTGGCAGGTGGAAGGAAAGGTCAGAATTCAATACAGTAGTGTTGGTGGGGGGTTGAGGAGAGTGTTTTTTCCACTTCCTCCATTTCAAGGTGGAGAATCATCTGTTAGAGCAACATTTCTGGACTCTTTCTGCCCCTGTACTTCCTCCACCCATGCTATAATTATTTGCTTGAGATATCAGACAACAACTCAGAAGAATAAATTCATGTTAAAGCTAATTTCAAGGCTGGCCCACTGTAACCATAGTTCACAAAGAATTCATCTGCCTGCTGATACATACCTAAAAGCATATACATAGGCACAAGCTCTGTGCTTAAGCAACACTTGCTGCCTGGCTGATCCAGGAGATCAGAAATCAGAAAGACTTAGGTAAGGAGTCTGTTTCATGACTGGAAATTTGTATGTATATGCAAGAAGGGGTCTGCTGTACAAGGCATAACAACACAAATGGGTCCTTAAAAATCTCCATTTCAATGTATCAGGCCTCTCTCCCTCTTGCATGATGCAGAGCTTTCCTTTGGCAAGCATGCCAGCTCAATGACCTGTCCCCTATTTCTGCAAGTCCCTTTGAATACAGAGGGGACCTCTATTAAAATCCTATCCATCTTTCTCCAACCAGCTCAAATGTCACCTCCTTCCCATACCTTCCGTCCTCCTCACCATAGTGGCAAATGGCCTCTTGTTCACTTGGGATTCCAAGTGCTTTGTTTCTACCACTCATTACATATGATGTAATGTAGAGTCGAGTGTGTACATGTTCTCTTTCTAGATTATAAGCTCCTTGATGGCGAAGTCCAAGTCACTGATTTTTATCTGAGCCACATTATCAAGTGTCTTACACAGTTATTCAACAGATGTGTACAAGATTAAAATTTTAGAATTTATATATGTTTAAAAGCATCCTCCCTCCCCACCCCTTAATAAAGCAAGCATTAGAGAATCGGCCTGATGTCTACCTTAGACACTTACTGACCACAGCAGCAAACTTTAGCCTAAAGATTTAAGTTTTAAACCTCCCTCAGCTTTTAGTCTCAACTATGCAATAGGGCAAGAAATCACCCACCTCCAGGAGCTTGATAAAACAAGGGCCATTTCTAAAAGAAATATAAAAACACCAGCCATGTGTGTAATTTTAAATTTCCCAGCAGCCACATTAAGAAAAGGGAAAAGAGGGGTGCCTGGGTGGCTCAGTCAGTTAAGCATCTGCCTTCAGCTCAAGTCACAATCCCAGGGTCGTGGGATCAAATCCTGCATCCGGCTCCCTGCTCAACAGGGAGCCTGCTTCTCCCGCTCCCCTCTGCTGCTCCTCCTGCTTGTACTCTCTCGCTCTAATAAATAAATAAAATCTTTTTTTAAAAGTGAAAAGAAATAGGGTAATATTAATTTTAAAAATAAATTTCATTTAACCCAATATACCCAAAACATCATCATTTCAACATGTAATCAATACTTTAAAAATTACTGAAATGCTATATATTCTTTTTGTCATATTAATTCTTTGAAATCTGGTGTGTATTTTCCATGAACAGCATACCTCGATTCATAGCAGGCTCTGTTTATTAGCTATAAAAGCTAGTACCTTAACCTCTCTGCCTCAGTGTCCTCAATTTAAAAATGGGAAAAACGGCATCTACCTTATAGAGCTGTACTGAATTTTAATAATATGCATAAAAGGGCTTAAGAATAGTACCTGGAAAATTATAAGTCCTCCATAAACATCAACTACCTTCATCATCATCATCCTCCATTTACCAGTTGAAGAAACTGAACACATGAAGACACAAAGCTTATTTCCCAAGCTCATGAAGTAAATCAATGCTGCTTCTATTCTCTTTCAAACAGTTGTCTATTAAACCATGCAGGGCAGCTGGGAACAATGGAAAATCTTTTTTTTTTTTTCCCACTGAAGATTCCAAAGTGCAAGCCAAATGGAGTTTGGGAGTTGACCCAAAAGGCAACATTCTTCAAAATGGCAGCTAAGAGAAATGCCATCCAGCTGTGTTATGCTAACACCCTTTTACCCCTACCATTTCCTTGAGGCTCTGTTCCCCATTTGCTGTCATACTGCATCCATGCTAATCGGTGAAAAAGGTAGGACTCCTGAAGGTTCACTTTGCCTTATTTGGGGTTATTTTTGCTGTTGCTGCTATCTTTGTTTTAGATGACCAGTAAGGTTGAATATTCTTGCATACATCTGCAAAATGCCCAGCACCTGAAACCACCCAATCTTTGACATACTTGACCCGGCTCTTCGGGAGACTCAAAGCAGAGAGGCAGCAATACAGAAACAATGGCAGAATTGAAGGAACAATGGCCTAGAAATCAAGAAATCTGATTTCTAGAACAGGTTCTATGATCCAATCAATATATGACCTCGGGCAACCCATTTAAACTCCAGAGCTATAATCTCAGTTTAAGATAAGGTCACCTGTAATATTCAGGACTAAGAATTAAAATGGAGTATGCCAGAGCAATAACTCAAGATGAAATTGCATCAGGTGTTAGCATTCTTGTTTTTCTCTCTTTAAGTGTTCTGGTGATAAGTTCCTCTTAAAAAAAATGAGGACAAAGTTTGGAGATATTTTCCATTAATAACCAAATAATTAAAATACCTAGAAAAGTTACGTTCACCTACGTGATATTTATGCTGCTGTCACTGAGATCCAATCATCATATCCTCCCAGGTTAAGAACTACAGGATATCATCATGAACACAAAGGGGCATCAGTGACCACCTCCATGGATCTCCCCCCAATCCCAAATGCCCTGGAGCAGGGTTTCTCAACTTCAGCAGCACTGACATCTTGGGTCAGGTAACTTTGTCCAGGGGAGAGGGGCACTGGCCTGGGCATTTTAAGATATTTAGTAGCTTCCCCAACTTCTACCCACTAGAAACCAGTAACATCCCCCACAGTTGTGACAACCAATAATGCCTCCAATATTGCCGAGGGGCAAAACTGCTCCCAGGGGAGAACCGCTACTATGGATCCCCCACCATGGCTACCCTAAACACCTTTGGAATTAAGATTATACGGAGACCAAAAAAAAAAAAAAAAAGATTATACAGAGACCTGCAATTTTCAGTGCATCCTTACTGGTCACAAAGCCTCATTATAGGATATGGAGTGATCAACTTCCATTAGCAATCTGGACCGTCAAAAGGCATAACCTCTTCCAGTTAATTTGCTTTTAGTACACATATAGTGGCCAGTAATTTTGTAAAATGACCCATTACAGTGCAGAGATTATCCATACATCTTTTACAGAGTCAAAATGTTTCCACACAAACACTGGTGCTGGCAGCTAATATTTTAGATTAAGATATTTAAGTTTTAAAGCCCATGATTTAGTCCTTTAATGGTAGCATTAAATTAAACGGCTTTAATTTACTGATCAAAGTTTGCTTCCCAATGACTGGACCCTATGCCTATTCAACCACCTTTTCATCTCAAGTTTTGACAGTGTTATTCTGTTTTCTTGGGTCTGTGCATACAAGCCAATTAAGAACTTATCAGCCATAAAATAATAGGATCACCCAAACATATAGGGAAGATCTACTCTTTAATGTATGGGGACACAGAAAGAAATACATATTAGACACAAAAGAACCACAGAATAGAAACAACCACAGAAAGAATCACATCAACCGCATGCCCAAAGTCATTCAGCTAACTAAATCTGTCATGCTGAGAGCGAAGCATAACGGTATCTTGATTGCAGCCACAGATGAAAAAACTACAGTTTAGGGCTCAATTTATGGGTCTGGGACTCAACCCCCAGAAGAAAGGACACCAGCATGATCAATGGTGGTTACCTGTGAGGAGGAGGTTGAAGAGACACTTTCACCTTTTGCTTAAGATGGTTCTATATCATCTTTTCAAGATAAACATGTAATTGTGTATTACTTCTATAATTAAAAACCAAACAGGCTAAAGCCAGGAGAGAAGATGAAATCTCAGAGGCAGAGAGTATAAAGAGAGAAAAGGCAAAGAAGTTGACACTCCCAAATATGGGCAGAATTAGCGGGCAGAAGAAAGCAAAAGCAAAGAAGCAGCAGGAGAGGCAGGCAGAAAGAGAACTAGGAGAGTACAATAACTCTGTGGCCAAGGGAGGGAAGTTTCAAAAAGGAACTGAACTGTCAACAGAACCAAACAGGGAAAGGGGGAGAACAATAACATGGCAAGACAATTCAGATCTGAAAGAGGCTACTTAAAAATCATAACCTTCTTGGGGCACCTGGGTGGCTCAGTGGGTTAAAGCCTCTGCCTTCGGCTCAGGTTATGATCCCAGGGTCCTGGGATCGAGCCCCGCATCAGGCTCTCTGCTCAGCGGGGAGTCTGCTTCCTCCTCTCTCTCTCTGCCTACCTCTCTGCCTACTTGTGATCTCTGTCTGTCAAATAAATAAATAAAATCTTTAAAAAAAATCATAACCTTCTCCCTAAGTCATGTCCCTCAATCTTAGAAAACTGAGGCCGAGAAAGGTTAACTGGCTATCCAGACAGGTATTGGTAGCTAGGGTGCACCGCAAAGGGAGATCACATGTTTATGGACAGGCTAGCAAATGGGTCCAGTGGAAAGGAAAAGAAGATACCAGGAGAAAATGGGACTAATGGGATTAGTAGTACCTGGAATAGACAGAAGAGAGGAAAAGGGAAGACAGAAGCAAACAAAAATAAGCCAACTTCTCCTCTGAAACTAGATGAT
The DNA here is from genome assembly GCF_922984935.1 of Meles meles. Taxonomy (NCBI): domain Eukaryota; kingdom Metazoa; phylum Chordata; class Mammalia; order Carnivora; family Mustelidae; genus Meles; species Meles meles. The sequence goes on along the minus strand of NC_060087.1, from coordinate 43,792,062 downwards.
TTGCTTCCTTTTGGGGGGAGTTGTTGAAGGTCAGGGGAATCACTCAAGAGTACCTGCATTTCCCCAGAACTCCCTTTCCTCTCTCACACTCTACATAGACCCTAGGCTCCATTAACCATCTATACACGAAAGAGTCCCAAATCTCTATTTAAGCCCAAACCCTCTCCTAAGCCCCAGACCAGATTAGATGAATCTATACTTGGATATTTATAGGCATCCAAACTGAAATCCCCCTCTCCACAATTCTACTCCTGCTCCAGTGCTCTCTGTCTCAGTCAAAGGCCCCACACGATGGCTTTAGGCAGATTACTAAACATCATCTCTCATTACACCTTTGTAAGCAAGATGAAAAAAAAAAAACATTTGCTGGATGACAGTAAAGTCACAGTCACAGCTGCTAGAGAGAGCCTTACCCAGTGAGTGTCCATTAGTGGATTAATAGTAAGCTGATAAGTCTTCAGTTAGCCTCTTTCAGCTCCATGCCAAGTATATCAGACACTAATAGTGACCCCCAATAATGCCCACCTCCCTGTGTTCATGCCCTTGTATAATCCCCTTGCCTTGAGTGTGGAGGGACCTTATAACTAGCTTCTAGCCAACAGAATACAGCAATGGCAATGTGAGATTACCCCCATGGTTAGGCGTGTGTGTGTGTGTACACAGTAGTCCCCCCTCTCATCTATGGGGGATATGTTCCAAACCCCCAATCAATGCCTGAAATTATGGATAGTACCAAACCCTATATATACTATATTCTTGCCTATACATACATACATACCTGTGATAAAGTTTAATGTATCAATAGAAGTTAATAGTTAATAATAAGTTTAATAAGAGGTTAGTAATTAACTATGAGGTTAATAATAACAAAAGAAAAATTATAACAATATATAGCAATAAAAGTTTTGTGAATGTGCTCTCTCTCAAAATCTTACTGTACTCCACTTACCCCTTTTATCCTGTGATGTCATGAGATGGCAACATGCCTACATGATGAGATGAAAGGAGGTGAACTGACTTTCTGGTTACATGTCAGAAAGAAGATCATCTGCTTCCAAACTGAGCTGATCCTGGAAAACTGGAACCATGGAAGACATAAGCACAGGTAAGGCGAGACCACTGCACATGGGATTCCTTCTTGCCGGCGTGACACAAACTCCATCCCTGGCTGGCCTTGAAGCAAGCTGCTGTGCTGGAAGTGTCGACGGAGAGGGCCATGTGGCAGGGAACGACAGGTGGCCTCAAGGAGCTGAGGGTTTCTATCCTCCAACCGCAAAGAACGAAATTCTGCCAACAGCTACGTAAACTTGGAAAAGGATGCCAAGCCTCAGATGAGACTATGATCTCAGCCAACACCTTGAATGCAGCCTGAGAAACTGAGCAAGGACGTAGCTAAGCCATGACAGACTCATGACCCATGGAAACTGAGATAAGCAGGTACTGTTTTGAGCCACTAAATCTGTGGTCTTTTATTATGCCACAACAGAACACTAATACACCAAGCAATATTTTTTTAATTACTTAAAGCTTTTATGAAATATGTATGATGATGCTAAACCTAACAAGAGGAACAAGAAATATCAATTTAACTACATTAATGCTTAAAAAGAGTAAAAGCCAAGACAGAAAGGTTTTTTGTTTGTTTGTTTGTTTTTTAAGAAGAAGAAAAAGAGAGACAGACATATACTTGGAGAACAAAGTAGGCCTTGGGCTCATTATGAGCTCAGAGTAAGATGTAGCTACCAAAAACCCAATGCTATTTGAGACCATATTAACAAAATATAATGTATAAAACAAAAGTAGAAGCAGTCTTATTGTGCCATATGAACTGATCAAACAAATTAGTAAATATTTCCTGTGTGTCTCCAAGGCATTAGGAAGAATAGAGGGACATACATGTTCCCGTCCCTCGAGTATTTTTTTACAGTATCTGTGGACCTAAGATAAACATATTAAAAAGTCAAATCATAATATTTTAAAAAGCAGTTTAAAACAACTATGGAAAAAATGTTACAAAGCAGGCATTAGAATTCATCTAGCAATTAGTTAAAGGTGTTCACAGAAGCAGGAGACAACACATCATTACCAATATGATCATTATTGCTTTGCCAATAGAATATAAAAGTGACTGTACTCAACCCTGGGATTCAATTTCACATTACGGAGCACAAGCACTTGAAATTTTGAAAATACAGAGGTTAAAAAAAAAACATTCAGACAAGCTCTGCTATTTTGGAGAGTTTTTAGTGACAACATTACATTTTACAGATAAGTAAATATGGGCAAAGGAGGATCAAATAATTTGTTTATGATTATAAGTCAGTAAGTCAATTGTACTGAGAAACAGATTGTCCCTTAAGTCTAGAACGCTAATGAAAACTCACATAACCTTTCCAGGTTACGACAGCTACTTTTGGCTAACATGATGTTTTCACTAGAAGAATTCTGAGATTCTGAGTCATCATTTACTCTTCTCCCTCCAAAGCTAACCAGTAGTCAAGGTTTGTCACTTCTTCCTTTGTGATGTGTCTCCCATTTATCCCCTCCTTTAAATCCCCGAAGTCAACAGCTTATAACCAGACCCTTGTAATGTCCTGTCTGAATCTCTCTGGGAAGTCTCCTAACTAATCTCCCCATTTGTGGTATCTGCCTCCCACCTGTCTTGCATAGTAATAACCGTGGCATTCTCTGCTCCAAGCCCAACTGCCCCCATTGCTTACAGAACAAAGTACGGATCTCTTAGTTTGGGGGCTGCAGTTGTTTTCAAATTCTGGCTCTATTGCTTCCTAGCTGTGTGACTTAGAACCTCCTTTCTCTCACTTGTTAACTAAGGATAGTATCAACTGCCTCATCTATCCTGGTTTTTCTGAGTCTGTCCCTGTCTATATGCCTACCCCATGTGATTAGCAAACCACACTTCACTCTCAGAAGTGTCTGAGTTTTGACAATAAATCGTGTGGTCAGTAAAGGGTTGTTGGAAGGGTGTAATGAGACAATGCACATAAATATAACAGGCCTGGCATGACACTTTTTTCCCCATTCCCTCAAATGTACCTTATGCTTTCCTGCCTGAAATTGTATCTCTAACATCAGCAACTATAGAAGAACTTTCCCTCTACTACATGGTCTGCCTCAGATGCTTCCCCCTCCCCTTTGTCTAAGTCCTATGACATCCTAAACCTCTCTTCTAATGTGTATCTAACACTAGTTTGGATCATGGTAATTTGTGCACACGTTTTAACTGCCTCAGAGACTAGCTGTGGGGAAGACAGTGTCTGCTTCTGTTTCCTCTCAGTCGCACACGTGACACCTAGTAGTGTCTTCCCCACAGAAGATACTCACTAAATGACTTACTCCAATTCATAAATAACCCAGAATTTTGGCCACAGACTTGCATTTCGTTCCTCCATCCACACTTTATTCAAGCATCTGCTGTCTTATTCTCCTGAGATCATTGTACTTGCTCATTAGAGTACCGAGGGGACTCTAATAGAAAGCTTTCCTCTTTCATACCTGGCCGCCACCCTGACTATCTTGGGGGTGATGGCAGAGCAGGAATTCTTGGAGCAATGGACTTAAGAATACAGAAGAGCGAGAGCACAGCTTCTTCAGACAGACAGCCTTGGTTGGACCCAGGCTCTATCAGTTGTAAGCTCAGAATCCACATAAAGCACTTGGGGAAAGTACATGGTAAATAATCGATAAACGATAGCTCTTATTTTTCTCTTCCCTTCCTTGACCTCAGTCAAATGAGAATATTTTACTATGAAGTGAGGCCTGTCAGCAACATTCTCTACATGAGGCAGCCAAGTACAGGCTCAGCACATACAAAGTCCAGCCCGCTCATGGCTCAGGATCTTCTCTTTCTAGGATGTCTGCTTTCTTCTCTCAGTTCCTCCCTCATTTATGCCAAGTCCAAGCTGGGGCCATTTCTAACAGCTTCTCTGATCACCAGCAAGGACAAGAACCTTCCTGTCTGGTTCTCTAGGCATAACATCCAGGTCCAGGTCCAGGTTCAACCTCAAACCACAGTCCGGGCAGCTCCTCTTGCTCTACATTTCCACATGCAGAAAATCTCTCAAAAGTTACAGTCTTTATGGGTCCCCTCTTTCTATACCAATCTACAGCCTGAAATTACTTAGCCTTTCTCTTTTCTCACAATTGTTCCCATCACTCCAGTCTCTGCCACCAGCCCAATTATAGCTTATAGGTACAATTATACATCCAAGAATAAAACCTGTCTTGCTTCTTAATCCACTGGCTAAAATTCCAAATATTAGCAAACCAAAGTCATTTAAGACAACCTAGGGACTCTGGTCTCTAAACATATAGCTGAGTAAAGGAATTATTCATTATAGCAAATCAAGAGGACATTCATTTCAACATTCCTCTTACTTCCCATACCTCAGAGGAAAGTGGTCTTTTTATGGGGGGAGTAAGCTAAAATGAGCTTAAAACATTTGAGGATTTAATAGAAACTTTATTATGTAAATAGACAGCAACTTGTATCTTCTTCATTTCAAACTAAGACTATACCTGCATTCCTCATCAGAACCTTGGGCAAAAAGCTCAAGAAATTGTAGCCTAGCATTCACTTAACAATATTTAAACAAGTCAAACAAGAACAACAGCTATTTATCTAGACACGAAGACACTTAATTGTTTAATTGTGGCCTAGAATACAATTACTGTGCAACTTAGGTATTAAAATACCCACATATCAAAACTAATGACATAATTAAAATTGCTTCATCAAAAAAAGGAAAACCTAATAAAATCATGATTTTTTACCTAATTTTCTCTCACTCACTTTCTTAAAATGAAGCTTTAACAAAACCACAGCTCCCTTAAGCCCCCTAGCCATGATGATTCCCTGACAGCTTGCAGAGGCCCTTGATTTGCCCAGACTCTGCCTCAACCATTATCATAACTTTTTATTCCTTAGTATAATAGTTCAAGAAAACAATCAAGTGAGGTATAGGTTTTATTTCAATTTTATTATTTAAAGGCATTTTGGCTTGCTGTAAACAAGGCATGCAATATAGAAAGATATCAAGTGAAAATGAAAACCAAAACCCCCTTGCCCTTCCAACCCCTAATTTCCAAGGTAATAACTGATAACTGTTTCTCATGTATCCTTCCAGAAAATGTCTATGCATTTGTAAATATACATATATACAAACTCATATCTGTCTATCATTTTAGTCCCCTCTTTCCATTGTACAGTTGGGATTATACATTATCATTCTGCACCCATTTTTCCACTTTAAATGTATCTTGGACACCATTCCCTTTCATTATATATATATCTACCTCATTCTTCTTAACGCAATGCTCCGCATCCCACTGAGTGTGTACATATGCCATGATAAACACAACCAGTCTCTCGTGATGGGCACCAAGACTGTCAAGAGTGGAAGAGTTACAACAGTGGAACACCTAACATCCTCAGGAACAGTAACTTTTGTGCAGTTCCTTTTTAGACCAGATTCACTGCGACAAAAGACATAGACATCTTACATTTTGAAAAGGACTTTCAAACTGCCCTCCAAATGGGCCCTAACAATTTATTCTCCCACTGACTGCACAGACAGGGGCTTTGGTCTAATGATGCTGTACTGTAAATAGGGAACTAGATATTTAATGCAAAAATAGTGAAGCGCTGGGGCACCTGGGTGGCTCAGTGGGTTAAGCCTCTGCCTTTGGCTCAGGTCATGATCTCAGGGTCCTGGGATTGAGCCCCGCATCGGGCTCTCTGCTGGGCGGGAGGCCTGCTTCCCCCCCCTCTCTCTGCCTGCTATTCGGTCTACTTGTGATCTCTCTCTCTCTGTCAAATAAATAAATAAAATCTTTTAAAAAAAATAGCGAAGCGCTGATGATTTTGTTCCATCTTTCATTTTAACACACCCTAGAAAACCAAACACCACAGTGGGTAGCAGCCACGCCTCACCTCACCATGATGAACTCTGCCCTCATCCAAATGCCAAGTTCAGACGGTGCTATTCTTCAGCATTAATCCAGGTCCTAAATAACAAATTCCTTAGGTCTGGAGACTTACTGAGTGAATTCAGTGTAGAAGAGAAACCCACACTGCTCCTGGCAACATCACCCACAATGATCACTAACATCATAAGTGCGACCTAATGGGATATAAGGTGGTTTCCACTCCTGCGTAATTAAAGTCACTGGCCATGAAGGCACACTTTGAATATGTAAGACTCAGTACACCAGCATATTGTGGTATGGGATAATCTGACTGAGAGACTGCTAGTTTAACAGAGAATCGGGGTTCATCCCCTGATAGTGAACACTGATAAGCATCACCGCACAGCATCCAATGACTCACGTCTAGAATGAAACTTATTGAACATTTTCTATTTTGCAAAACACCTTAGCATATCTTACCTCATTTAACCTTCATGGCCATCCTGGTAGGAAGGCAAGGTAATTATTACTCATTATTACTCACAAAGATTCCATGAACACAAAGTATGTGCTGGGTACTCCCTTCTAGGTAGTCGGTATATGAAGATGAATGAGACCCTCCCCTCATTCACTGTTGCCCTGCCCCATCTGACCTTTCCCCAAAGCCTTCCCATTGCACTGAGAATACTTAGTAACTTGGCCTACAAACCCTGTGTGCCCAGGGCCTTCCCCACCCTTCCAGTTTCATCCCATGTCCCTGGATTTCTCATTCACCATCATCCAGTCATAGCAGACCACACTGGGGAAAAAGCCAGGTTCTTGCGCCTCAGGGACCTCCCCTTCATTTCCTCTGCCTGGGACACCCACACACACCCCCAACTCTTTGCCTAGACAGCTCCTGCTCATCTTTTGATCTCAGCTGAACCTGTCACTTCGTCCCAGACTCCTCCTCCCAATAAGTTATATTTCCTTTATTATTCTTTTTATAGAACTTTACTTCCTAGTGTTCATAATACTTCGTAGTGAAATATTTGTGTATTTGTTTGCAATGCAACTCCCCCACACGGCTGCAAGGATTAGGGAGGGCAAGAAAAGGGACTTTTGTGTTCACCACTATAAACCCCAGCACCTGCCCAATGCTGTGCCTAGCACACAGCAAACCCGAAAAAAAAGTACCAAACAAATACAGCCAATGCCCTCAAGGGGTATATGATACAGCGGAGAAACACACAAGGAAGGGAAAGAAGGCTCATTTTACCAGAGGATGGGAAAGACTACAGAGAAGAGATGACCCTGAGCTGATGGCTGAAAAGTAGACACTTGTCCAGAATGCAAACCTACTGAAATGATGTAGGCCATCAGGAGGCGACTGCAGGCAGAGAGGAGCAAAGGGCTGTGCCATGCCTCTCAGACTTCCGGCTCTGATAGCCAGGTGGATGGTGGCACAATCATTCAGTGGAGAGAATGAGGCTCTATTATTATTATTACTTACTGCCAGGGTACAGAACCTGAGGTCTTGGCAGAGCTGGAAATCTGGATAATGGCAATCCCTGTGCCCACCACCTGCCCCTCGCCACTCTCAAGCTGAACAGGAAAACTATGATTTTGACCTGAGAATACTCAGTGCTGAGCCACAGGTAGCCACAGGCGAGGGCAAAGGAGGCTAGTGGAAGGACCAGAAGGCTCAGCACAAACAGGGCCAGGAGGGTTCTCTATATCTGAATACTCTTTGGGGCCAAAAGATGTCAATAACGTAATTTAAGGTATGGAAGTATCAAATCACTATACTATACACCTAAAATAACTAATATGACACTATATAATTAACTAGAATTAAAATAAAAAACTTAAAATAATAACAATAATAATAATGTAATTTAGTGTGCTTCTCTTTTTGTGTGTGAGCCAGAAGAAGGGAAGAAAAGGAAAAAAACTCAGTCCTGAGTATCTCACATGCTTCGTAACAGCTATTTCATTTCCACTGGAGAGTCCCTTTCCTGGATTTATTTCTAACGGCTCTGTGTTGTAATTTCTGGGTTGCTCTTCATGGAAGTAGTCAGGGCAGAAGTCCTAAATAAATATAATAAAATGCTACCTAATGCCTGAATGGTATTGGGTTGAAAAGCATCAAAATATGTCATTACTAAGGGGGTTACCTCATCCTATTAACTCCTCAACAGCTTCTCTGGTCTGGCCACAGGTCGATAAATACAGAAGGCAGAAAGAAGAAGGAGAATCTGGAATTTGCTGCCACCCAGAGTGAAACTTTCTAGTCCCCCCTCCCCCCATCCTGCCACACACAGAATAGCATTACATGAAACAGGAAGCTTTGAATCATAATTCTGGTTAAAACATAACCTATAGTTTATTTCAAAAATGTCAAGAGAGTGACTGGAAGAAAAAAAAACATACCCTGGAAGCCTCAGTGAAAAAAAAAAAATTCTTTGAGGGAGGGGGGAAACCACCCTAATCTTTTCAGTCACAATAATGCGTAGGAGGGGAAGGCTAACATTTAGCGTAAAATTATAAAATAGCCAGGCCTAAGGGAGACAGTGTAACTGTAGGAGGGCTAAACAGGGAGACAGACTGACAGAGCAAGCGCACTAGGCAGAGCGGATTATCGGGAGCTGGGGCCTTGTCCTGACTCAATGTACCAGGCGACAGCTCTGTGACCCAGAATCAGTTTCCCTAGGCCTCAGTTTCCTCCCATGAAAGATGAGATGTTTGAACCAGTTCACCTTGAAAGATCCTTTCCAGTTTAAAAACATCCCTTGAAGACTAAGTTGACTTTTTTTTTCTGCCACAGTTATAAATAATACAATCAGAACAGCTACAACAGGTAAGTGTTTTAGTGATTCTCACTCTTGTGCATGACCACAAGAGGCAAATATTGTCATATCCTTTTGCATGTTTTAATAGTAAAAGTGAGTGCTTAACAAGTGGCCAGCAGTGTGCCAAGGTTCTAGATGTATTACCTCATTTCACCCTCCCAATCCTCCTATGAGTAGGTATGATTATTCTTAACCCATTTTACAGATGAGGAAGGTGAAGCAGGATGAGATAAAGTAACTTGCCCACAGCTAGCAGTGACAGCCAATATACAAATCCAGGGAGTCTGTCTCCCGAGGCTACCCTTGACCAGCTGATGAGACAAGCGAGGCTTTCAGAGTTTGGTAACTTTGGCCACCACCTGGCAGCATTGGGTTCGATTCGGATGTATCAGATTCCAAGGCCCATGCTCCTTCCACAGCCGTCTGCTTGAGAAGGAATGGCTGGCTCTCAGAGAATTATTTTCTGAAAGATTATTTTTGCTTACCCCCCATCTATCCCCCACCTCTTCTGCCCCGCTAAGAATGTGTAGGAGGTGAGAGTGAAGAGAGACTGAAGAACCCTTCTCTTGGACCAGCCACAGGTGAAACATTCTGGCAGATAAAGAGAAAAAGGGGCAGGATGCTCTGTGTCCTTATTCCTGCTCTAACAACGTGACTTTTGTTTGAGAGTTGTGTAGATACTAATGTTTTGGTCAACAGGCAGGAACAGATGGCTTCTCCCAGATGATGGTGGTCCAACTCTCAAGCCACACAGCAATCCTGATTTCACAGTGAAGTTCTGTCATCAATCCACTAACTGCTTTGTGATGCTCCCCCGGCCTCCATGTGTTAGCTAAATCACCAGAGTGTTTACAAATACACTGTGATGTGCTAAGAAAAAAAAATCTGTGAGGTCAAAACATACTTCCTTTAGATCGGGAGTTTCTCATTGCTACTATCTGTTTTACTACAGTTTTCCTCTGCCTTATGTTCGTATTTTGAACATATTTTGCTGACATATTTTGCTACCTCACCTTATTATGTAACCCCACATCAGATGAATGGTAATTTCCCAATTTTTGCACAATCTCCCTGCCTGTCCCCACTCTCACTCCCAAAAGAGTTTCTGGAGTCAATAGGAGAGACGGCCAAAAATCACAAGAGTACTTGAGGAAGAATTAGTAGCAAAAAAACTGCTCTGACCAAACCCTTGGGGGTCTTGGCTTTTTTTTTTAATGTGGGGAGAGGGCAGAGAGTGCCTGAAGCAACTGTCCAGAAGCCCACACAATTCACTCCTCATTTGTGACGCTATTGCTGTATATTGCATTTTCAAATAACTTATTTTTTTAGTGTAAAAGTAATACATACTCATTGTATAAAATCTAGAAAATAAAAGACCAAAAAAGAGGGGGAAAAATTGCATCCTACTACCTGGAGATAGCCACTTTAACAACTTTAGTTCCTTCCATTTCATATTTATCATTACATTCACAGGCGTATATTAACATGTGAACACACAGAAACACATAATCCCACACTTAAATTAAAAAGACAGAAATGGAATAGTACCATATTTTTCCGCTGTATCATGAAGATTTTTCTCAGTATGAGTCTTGATATTTAATGGCCAGATGTTTTACTATGTGGACCTGCCATAATTTACTCACATTCCCCTACTATGGAAACTAGGTCTTCAGTTTTTCACTATTATAAATATGACAGTATGTAAAGCTGTGCACATATATCAGAGATTTCCTTCAGAAGTTACACTTTTTTAAAAAAATTAGCAAGGAATCCATATTATTTACAGAAAAATTGGAATATACAAATAAGCAAAAACAACTGTCAAATAAGCAAAAAAAAGTCAACTGTAATTTCTTTTTTAATACTTTTGTGTATATCCCCTCAGATTTTTCTTTATATCATACACACATAGACACAAACACATATATTAAAATGGGGTCATACTGGGCACCTGGGCGGCTCAGTGGTTTAAGCCTCTGCCTTCAGCTCAGGTCATGATCTCAGGGTCCTGGGATCGAGCCCCACATTGGGCTCTCTGCTCAGTGGGGAGCCTGCTTCCCCCTCTGTCTCTCTACCTGCCTCTCTGCCTGCTTGTGATCTCTCTCTCTGTCAAATAAATAAATAAAATCTTTTTAAAAATGGGGTCATATTATTAAGAAATAATAGGTACTAATAATAGTTACCATGTATTGACTACTTACCACATGCCGGCCACTGTGATTTCCTCATATTCCCACCCACCCTCTCTGTGTTAGCTCCACCATTCCCAAACTTGTCTACACACTGAAGTCACCCGGGGAGCTTCAAAACTCCTGAAGGCTACATCCAGTCCCCAAAGATTATGGCTTTTAATCAGCTGGCTGAGACCTGCACCTGGGAGGGTTTAAGAGCTCCCTAGATGATCCCAATGGGTGTAAGAGTTGGGAACTATTGGGTTCACTGCTATTTTTTCCCTTTCTTACGAACAAACATCACCCAGCTGATAAAGCTGGGATTTCAACCCATCCCTAAGTCCAGAGCCCAGACTTTTTTTTTTTAAGATCTATTTATTTATTTGTCAGACAGAGAGAGAGAGACAGAGAGAAAGAGAGAGGGCAAGCAAACAGGGGGAGCAGCAGGCAGAGGGAGAAGCAAGCTCCCCACTGAGCAAGGAACCTGAGACGGGACTCGATCCCAGGACCCCAGGATCATGACCTGAGCAGAAGGCAAACGCCCAGCCAACTGAGCCACCCAGGCATCCCAACATTTTTTTCTTTTCTTTTCCTTCTTTTTTTTTTTTTTTGAGTATGGTTGACACACAATGTTACATTAGTTTCAGGTGTACAATAGAGTGAGCCCAAAAGTCTATCCCTTACGCAGTGCTGCACCTCAAGTATAGCTCTCATCTGTCACCATGCAACTGTCACCACGCAACTGTCACCATGCAATGGTGTGTTACTATACCACTGACTATATTCCTTATGCTGTGCCTTTCATCCCTGAAGCCCAGACTTTTAACTATGGATAATCTGGGATCTGCTCCCCCCACCACCACTCACATAACATTACACTATGGACCTACGTTGTATGTTAATAAGGAGAACTCAACATTATCCTTTTTGGCAACTATAGTATTCCACTGTATTGCTCTTTCAGAATGCAAGTGTTAACCAATTTTTCCCCACTCTAAAAATGCTGCAATGAGTATCCTTATTGACATAGCTTTGTGCACATCCTTAATTACTTCCTTGGGATAAATTCCCCCCCCCCAAAAAAAACAATGCTGGGTCAAAAGGTAAATATGGTTTTTATTTTTTTTTATTTTTTTTAAATATTTTTTTAAAGATTTTATTTATTCATTTGACAGAGAGAGGTCACAAGTAGACAGAGAAGCAGGCAGAGAGAGAGAGAGGGAAGCAGGCTCGCTGCTGAGCAGAGAGCCCGATGAGGGACTCGATCCCAGGACCCTGAGATCATGAGCTGAGCCAAAGGCAGAGACTTAACCCACTGAGCCACCCAGGTGCCCCTAAAGGTAAATATGGTTTTTAAAGCTTCTGATAAACACTGCCAAACTCACGTTCCCACCAGAAGTATATCAGAATGTCTGCTTCCTCATGTCCTTGCCAGCACTGAATTTTGTCATTCCTTTTTAATTTTTGCAAATTATATTGGAGAAAATGGTATGCCATCCTAAATCTCCTTTCTTTGACTACCACTGAGAACATTTTTCACATTAACGGGCCATGTAGATTTCTTCTTTTATGTATTTTCCTATTCCCATCCTTTGCTAGTCGAACACTTACGTTTTTCTTATTGCTCTGTAAGTCTTTATGTATTAAGAATAATGAGTCTTGTTGCAATTGCTTCCAGTTTTCTCATTAACTGTATGGTTTTTGGAGGAATTTTTAAATTTTCATATAGTTGATTAATGTTTTATTCATTATTTTACCTTTGATATTATGCATACAAATATCTTCCCTACCCCACAATTATATATTCTCCTATATTTCTGAGTTCCATTACCATCTCTTTTTTAAGAAGTTTTAATTCTTTAATGTAGCCATTCCCAAACAGAATTACAGAGCAGAATTGCTTACAGAGGTTTGTTGTTTGTTTGTTTTTTAAATGCTCAGGTCCCAAGACTGAACCACAATTTAGGGGCCTAAGACCTGAGCAGGCACCTTTCTAAAAGCACTACGGACAATTCTGAGGCACCCCCCCCCTAAAAAGAAACACTATTTTCATCTTCTAAATTTATATTGGTGTCATTTTTTTCCAAATTACTTCGGGACATTTGTTCAATAAATCATTTCGTGAATTTGAAATGTTCCCTTTATCCTAGTTGGCAAGCTCTATGAAAGCAGAAACTGTACCCGTTTTACTAACCACAGCACCTCCAGGGCTCAGCACAGTGCCTGGTGCAAGCTGGTGCCTAATGAGGACCAAATAAAGAAATAACACCCAACCATATATCTCCAACCTCATCCCACCCCAAACTGGCTAGTCCTCTTGTCAATAATTCTTGACCATTAGACCAAGAAAACTGATGGTATTGATGATGACCCTGAGTTACCAAAAATATTAAATTTGGCCCAGCAGACTCTGTTTAAAGGAGCCAGGAAATGTGTTAGTGGGCTTCATCGAATGAAGTCAATAATGTCGGCAATGTTTAAGAGGTATGGGAATTCTGATAAAATTCTCCAAGGAAGGGTGCCCCTGGATGTCTCAGTGGGTTAAAGCCTCTGCCTTCGGCTCAGGTCATGATCCCAGGGTCCTGGGATCAAGCCCCGCATCTGGGCTCTCTGCTCAGCAGGGAGCCTGCTTCCTCCTCTCTCTCTCTCTCTGCCTGCCTCTCTGCCTACTTGTGATCTCTGTCAAAATAAATAAATAAATAAATATATTTAAAAAAAGAAAAAAAATATTCTCCAAGGAGGAGCTAGACAACATTGACCCCAGAGGCTGAGACTTGGCTTCCTTTGGCTCTTAGAATTCCTCAACTAGCTCTAGAAACTGACTCAGAGCTTCCTTGAGCTGAAAACAGACCCACACATTCCCTCTTCCATGAGCCCATGGAAAGAAAATTGGAATAGGGAACCAGGACACCCGGGTTTTAGTCCTGTCACCACTATCAACCTGTCTGAGTATGGGCATGTCACTTAACCTCTGGGGTTGGGCTAGATGTTTTCTAAGGATGCTTTAGAAGTTTTCTAAGAATTGAAACCTCTACCTAAAGACCCAAACAGATAACCACAGGGCAGGGCTTCCAAGGACAACCTGAAACTCCCTCCACAGAACAGGGCCTCAGGCCCACCTCAGGCTAGAGCAAAATAATAGTGACAGCAATAGCAGTAGTCATATAAGTAGTAGCCATAGTAATGGTAGTAACAACAGCAGCTACTGCTAAATTTTAATGACCACTTACTATATGCTGGGCAATATTCTAAATGTCTTACTACTAAGAATAAAGGCATACATTTAACACGGCACTTACAAAGTCCTAAGTGCTTTGCATAGATTAATCTTCAAAATGACCCTATAAGATGAGTTCTATTATTATTCTCATTTTACAAAGGAGGAAACTGAGGAAATCTGAGGAACAGAGAGGTTAAGGGACTTGCCCAAGGTCTCACAGCTATCATGTGATAGAACCAGCAGAAGCGAACCTAAAACTGTATTTTTAACTATTATACCAATCAGCCAGCCACACTATCATTGAACTACACTTGTCACTTCAGAGGTTGCACAACAACAAAGAATAAGTCGCAATTATAGGGAATACTCCCCTCTTCACCAATGGTAGGAAAATTCGGTTTTATTCCAATGTCATTTTAAGCAGATCCAGTTTCAGGGCTGAGAGAGCAAAATACATTATTTATTAAGAAAATGGGCCATTTTATTAAGAACTGGCACCCATTAAAATGTTTTTATTAGAAAATAAATCATTAACTACTAACGACGTTCCCCATTAAACAGAGAAAAAAACACAAGCTCTTTCTCCGTCACTAGGAACAAAACTTTAGATCCCCACCTGCACCAACTTCAATTCCCTACTCCCAGAACTATCTTTTCATCATGGACCTGACAGCCCACAGGTATCCCAAGCAAAAGAAGCCAAACCAAAGTCAGTACCCTAACTTCCCATCATCCCCATGACCTTGTGACCTCTTCCCATGGTCATCTCTGTGGCTGGCATCACCAGCCCCAAACACCCTAACTGGGTGTCAGCCTGGGCTGCCCCCCCGCCACATCCAGTCACAGGACAGTTCTAGAATTCATCCCGTGGCTCTCTGCCCCTGCTGCCCCCGCTTCTGCTCAGACCACCATCTCCTTCCCTCAACTACTCTACCAGAAACCTTCCAACCAGTTCTTGGCTTGCTTTCTCTCCAGCTCCAACTCCACCTTAACACTGCTGCCAAAGTAATCTTTCTAAAACAAAATCTGATTATGTTACTTCCCTGTTTAGAATCTTTGTCTCCCAGATAAAGTGTAAAATCCTTCCTAGAACATACAAGGTTCTGTATTATCTGGCCTCCGACTACCTTCCCAGCTTCATCCGAGGTCGTGGCCCACACATCTCACACAAGGCAAACGGAGTAACTTAGAAGTTCCCAACCAGTGCTTCTCTGTCCTGCCCAGAATGCACTTCTCTCATTTGCCCATCTGGCAAACTCCCACTCTTTTTTTTTTCAGACCAGCTCAAAATTCAAAATTCAGCATGCTTTTCTCTAGGCTTCCATCACATTTTGCACCTCTCCCTATTCCGACACTTAATTCAACCTAACACAATTATTTGTTTAGATGTCGCTCTTTGCCATAAGACAAAGAGCCCTCTAGGTCTCTGTTTTACGCATATCGGTACCATACTTGTTGAATAAAAGAACGTCTCGGGATTTGAACCGGAATTTCCAAACTTCTCCTGATCAGCATCCACTGAGTTCGCCAAAGCAATACAGGCCAAATCCCATTTCTTTTTTTTTTTTTTTTAAGATTTTATTTACTTGTCCAAGAGAAAATGTGAGGAAACAAGCAGGGAGAAGGGCAGGCAGATGGAGAAGCAGACTCCCCGCTGAGCAAGGAGCCTGATGTGGGGCTCAATCCCACATGACCTGAGCTGAAGGCAGACGCTTAACCAACTGAGCCGCCCAGGCATCCCCAAATCCCATTTCAGTAAACATCTTCAAACCAACGATCCTTGTACATCAAAACTATGTTACATTTGTGTGCCTTCACACTTGAAGGCATAACCAGCAGGAGACAGTTTTAACAGATACTTCAGAAACCAACAAACCTACCTGTTGAAAATTTATAGCTATTCAAGTTCTTGCATATTCTGCTCCACCTAAGTGGTCCTTAACCTTTTGTGGGTCACAGACCAGTTTGGGCAGCGTTTGTCTATCATTTCTTAAACCCACATGCCCTTTGGAGAAACATAAAAATCCCACACACCCCCAGAAAGGCTGATAGTCTCCCAAAGGCACAATCCTCATCCCCACCAAAAATAAAAAATAACTTTGTATGTGGTAGGAATTCTCAGGTTCACAAGAGTTTGTAAACCCATCGGGCAAGATATCGTTGAGTTTTACTCTTGGGTAGTTCACATTGTTAAAACAGGAATTTTCCTTGTATCACCAAATATAAACATTATAACAATAAATATGCTTTAAAGTCTTTATGGGGAAGAGGAAGCCAGAGAGGTGCTGACATCTGTCTCCCTCACTATCGGGAACCTTATGATAGGAATTTGCCGGAAACAAATGAAAAACACAAATATGAAAAAAAAAAAAAACCTCTGTTTCCTCACATATAAACCCCCACAAGCACATGTTCAAATGGAGGGAGTTCTTTGAAAATGCTTCTGGCATTACATTTTCCAGCTTACTTCCCTCTCCCTACCCCTCCACCCCTACCTTAAAATTCATCAAACTTCTAGCTAGCAGCAACTTCTTTTAAATTAATATCCTTTGTCCTTGTGGAGACAAAGGGTTAAATTAAAGAAACAGCTGGCTGCCTGCCACTGGCTTGGGGTGTTGAGTTGGGATGGAGGACAGAGGAGGAGGAAAAACCAGTCAGAGAAATAAGTGCTGATCTCTTACCCTGCCACATGGCCATCTTGATCCTGTCCTCTCCCAGGTTGGGGGTCACACACTCAGTTTCCCAAATTCCTCCAGTTTTATAAGGAGGCTTGAATGGGATGTAGATGGAACAGCAGCTGCGTGGCCTTATATCCTGCAAGCAGCTCACGCCCTGAACCTGAAAATGTGAACAGAAAAATGAATACCTAAATGAAAAAAAAACATTTCAAATCCTTAAAAGTTACCGCCTGTCCCTCTTTGAACCTCTCTTTCAAGGATATGCAGACAGGGCAATGTCAAGTTTCTCCCAGCAAGGTATCGCTTTAAAAAGAATGGTGGGCGCCTGGGTGGCTCAGTGGGTTAAAGCCTCTGCCTTCAGCTCAGGTCATGATCCCAGGGTCCCGGGACCAAGTGGAGCCCCGCATCGGGCTCTCTGCTCAGCAGGTAACCTGCTTCCCCCTCTCTCTCCACCTGCCTCTCTGCCTACTTGTGTTCTCTGTCAGATAAATAAATAAAATCTTTTAAAAAAAAGAATGGGAAGATCTAGAGTCAGTTACTATAGACATTGAGTGCTGTCCAATTCTGCATGAATCACTGGATCTTCAGTAAATGGGTTTCAGAATCTCAAAGGATGGGTGGTTGAGTGAGATAACCACTAAATGTTCTTTCCTACCCTGAAGTTCCACAGTGTGGGGAATGAAGAGCCATATAATATCCAATGCCCTCACCTGCCCCCCAATATCAACTTCACATTCAAAAATTAATAGAAAGGAAAACGAATTTTGTAGTACTTCAATTTTAGAATAGCCCCTGTATCAGGATGGAAAAGAAAGGAAGTATAATAAAGAAAAGTTAAGAGCAATGCCCTTTGGGTCGTGGTTCTTCCTCTCTGCTTCGTTATAAAAGAAGTATGTACTTCATTTGATTCAGAGGCTTAATATATTAAACAAAGTGCTGGCCACTTAAGTTCTTAATTAATAAACTGTTCTTCCTTATTTAGCATACAAGCCATCTGCTTTGTCTAAGAAAAAGTCCTCACCTTTTTGAGTTGGTCAACATGGAATTACATTCTGCAGTTTCCATCGCTTAGACCAGCAACACCTCCACCCTCTAAGTGAAAACGCTAACGCACATACACTAAAGACTAATACGAACTTGAGAGTCATCATTTTGGTCGTTCTTAATGACTTTTTTTTTAAGGACAAGAGTGTCAATGTGTACACTAGTCCCAAAAGCACCCATAGAGAAAAAACAATGCTTTGATAAGGAAAGGTTCGCAAAGTCCAAGAAAACTCAGAAACTCACAAGTCCAATGATGAATTCACCAGGAAAAAGCACTCTGTTGACTTATCTGGAACCTGGGACAGTTTGTTTTGGTTTGTCTTCCCACCCCCCCCCCCCTTATTTCGTGTACAGTTAAGTAGTGGTCCGCGCCTCATGGGACCAGGCGAAATTTAACATCTCTGAAGTTAAACCCGGGTAGTTGCTAATAAATGTATGAAGATGACGTAAAGCAGCGTAAAGCAGATTCTTACTGGGTTTTTATGCTCCACGGTTGTCGATTTCCCTCACTTATTCGGAGTAGCTTACACTGACGTTATCTCACGGGCACACGGACAACTTCGCTTGGCACTCCAGAAAACTGATTTGCTCTGCAATATTAAGAAAGGTAAACGTGCAACAGCGTGAAGGTAAAGCTTTCCCCTTCGCGGTGAAGGCGCTCCAGCGCAAGCCTAGAAAGCCTGGAGAGAACAAGCTACGCGCGTGAATGGGGGGTGGGGGGGACTCGAAGCACCGACTTTTCTGAGAGCCCGGAGTCCACTTCGCAAAGATCCACACCAACCTGCGAGTCCAGAGCAGGAGGAAGAAGAACGGGGCCTCGACAGAGCTTCACCAACCAAAACCACTCTGCCCCAATCCTGGAAAGGGGACGCCTTGCAGCCAGCCTCCCCCCTATTCAAAAGCGGGACGAGCTTGGCGCCGCTCCGCGAGAAAACTTCGCTGGGACAGCGCAGGGACCCTGGCTCGCAGAATAGGGCAGGGCTCGCGGGAAGATGCCGCCCTGCACTGGCTAGAACTAGCCGGTCTAACTCCTCCGAATGCCAGGCGGCGGCGGCCGGGCAAGGGGAACCCCCATCTCCGGGGGGCCGAGCCAGCGGAGGAACGCTTCCCCCGTGTCGCTGCGCTCCAGCGGTGCTCCGCGAGCCGGCCGGGGGCCAGCGGCCCACGAAGGACTTGTTGGGAAAGCGACAGCCCATCTGTCTTTACCTGTCGCCGAGGTCGGGGGCGGCGGAGCCCGTGTCGGCCGCCGGCCGGCCGAGCGCTCAGACGGCTCTGGCGTCCAGGACACCAAGCTGAGCTAGCGCCCCACGTAGCCGGCAGAGCTTCATTCACAGCCCAGCCGGGAGGAGGGGGAGCGGAGCGGGCGCGCGGCTCATGTGACAGGCGCCTCGCAAGTGCCGGCCAAGCAGAGCCAAGGTCTGCGCGTGCGCGGCCCGGCCGGCCTTCTCCCGGCACCTCCGCCCAGCCCGGGCGGGGGGTGAGGCGAGCAAGGGAGGCGGCCGGGCGGAGAAAACGGCGAAGGAGGAGTTTCCGCGTGCGCAGCCGCAGTAGATCGGCCCCGCTTGCTGCCATATTTAATGAGGACTGGGCGGGTCCTTAACCCAGTGCTGGGCGTGCCAATTGCTTTTGAAAAAGAAACGCTCCATTATGTTTCACCGTTTCCAGCCCGGGCTACGGTTCTTTGGAGTTTTGTCCTTAGAATGCAACTGTTTATCCTGAACTTCTGGTCCACGGAACAGCTAATAGTAATCTAATACTTATTACATTAGCTCACATATTTGGAGCCTCTAATTATGTACCAGGCACTGCTCTAAGCCCTTAACTCATTTTCATCTCATTTAATGCCCGCAATAACCGCACTGGGGTACGTACTATTATTCTCCACTTTTATTCACGAGAAAACGGAGGCACAGAAAGATTAAGTAACTTGTCTGAGCTCACATAAGAGGAGTAAGGATAGTGATGGAATATAGTGATGCTTTTAACAATCAACCGGATCTTCATTGCAACACTGGATAATCTACGCAGCGGTTTTCACGGAGGCTCAGAAAAAGCAAAAATCGGGACGCCTGGGTGGCTCAGTCGGTTGGGCCGCTGCCTTCAGCTCGGGTCATGATCCTAGTGTCCTAGGATCGAGTCTTGCTCAGCGGAGAGCCTGCTTCTCTCTCCGCCTCTGCCTGCTTGTGCGCGCTCTCTCTCTGTGTCTCTCTTTGACAAATAAATGAATAAAATCTTTAAAAAAAAAAAAAAAAAGAAAGAAGAAAAAGCAAAAATCACAGGCCTCACTTAAGTGGCAGAACTGAGCGTCCAACCCAGGTCCACCTGGGATTGTAAAAAACAGTTCCTCATTTTACAGAAAAGAAAATAGGCCAGAGGAGTGCATTGGCTTTTTAAGGTGATCCTGCTAATTATTTATCAGCAGAACTGAGATCGGAATCCATATAATCAATCCAGGTAATCTAAAAGTCAGGCTTTTTGACCACTGCAATGAAGAAGACCACCCACAAGAGAAACCATGGGGCACTTCAGCAAACAAAGAAAAGCAGTCACTACAGAATTTGAGGGAATGGTGGAGTTTAGATAGATTTTAAATGAAGGATTGTTTTTGGGAAGCGGGAAGCAAGACTGTGTGAAGGGGTCAACATCAGGTCTGGACTGTGAAATGAACCCAGAGGACTGTTTCCTTGGAAACCACAAAGTAAAAATAGATGTGGAATGTTGTGTCCAGATACCCCTTATCCAAAGCTCTACACCTGGATAGGAAATCAAGGCTGACTCTTCAGGTCCAAGAAACTTATGTCCTCAAGACAAATGTGGAATGTTTTATTCTCATTGGTATGATTTCAAACAGCAAAGTCTCTCATAGTCTGTGATTGTAGAGAGCAAAGTTTCTTGCTGAATAAAGAAAAGGCGGTGGTCACTCAAAGGGGGTTGTTATCAGTTTACAGCTGCACTGTGTCTTTGGGAGAAATATTGTTCCCTATAAAATCTGCAGCTGGCTTTATCTGTGTCTGTTACTCCAGCCTGATGAATAGCCAGATTTTTGTTTTCTTGGTCCAAGCTGATTTTTACTTTCTCACCTGGTAGCATTTAGTCCCTGCCTTCAGGCACTCACACTGTTAACGGGTGGGTGGGTGCGTGGGAGATACCCATAAGTAACTAGAAAGAATCCAGGGAAAGTTATGCTGAGGCCTCTGATAAAGGTAAATCCAAGTGGAGATAGTAACTTGTGCAAAGGAAATCACCTATGAGGACGTATGAGTAGTCCTATATGATTGAAGCTTAGGGTAGGGAAGTGTCAGGGAGATACAGCCAGAAATTCAGGCCAAATTTTGGAGGATCCTGAATGTCAGACAGATTTGTACTTAATTCAGAAAGTGATTGAGAAAGAATAAAGGTTTTTGAGCAAGAGAATCCCATTATTGGAACTCTTCTTTAAGAAAATGAATTGGGGGGGGCGCCTGGGTGGCTCAGTGGATTAAGAAAATGAATTTGGGGATGCCTGGGTGGCTCAGTCGGTTAAGCGGCTGCCTTTGGCTCAGGTCATGATCCCAGAGTTGTGGGATCAAGTCCCACATTGGGGTCCCTGCTTGGTGGGAAGCCTGCTTCTCCCTCTGCCTGCTTGTGTGCTTACGCTCGCTCTCTCTCGCTCTCTCTCTCTCTCACAAAGGAATAAATAAAACCTTTTTTAAAAAAGTTAATCTGGCGGGGGTGGGGGGGACCTGGGTGGCTCAGTCAGTTGAGCATCTGCCTTTCGCTCAGGTCATGATCCCGGAGTCGCAGGATCAAGTCCCAAGTTCTGAGTCCCGAGTTGGGCACCCTGCTCAGCTGGGAGTCTGCTTCTCCCTCTGACCTCCCCCCTCTCATGCTTTCTCTCTCCTTCACTCTCTCTTGCTCTCTCTTAAATAAATAAATATAATCTTTTTTTTTTAAGTGAATCTGGTGTGATTGTTCAAAGAGAGGTCCATTTGTTTGGTTTTGTCATTGCAAGATAGGAAAATCCAGAGCTTATTTGTAGGCTGAGCGGGAAGAGCCACTGGTGAAACAGAAACTGAAGAGGCAAGAAAAGGGAGGGATAAATAATGGAGTAAAATACCTGGAGATAGAAATGTGATGAAAAATAGAAGCTAACCTTGGAAAAGATGCCTTTTCCTCTGAGACAAGAAAAAAAGAGGATGAAGGGTAGGAATCTGGTTGGAAGCAGACTTGTCATGAAGCTACCTCTGTAGAGTGAGCAAATATAAATTTATTTGGGAGAGCTTGGGCAAGAGTGACTGTCAAGTCGGAGAGGGCTGCAGTACACAAATATTACCACTTGGTGTCGCCACTGACTTGCTGACAGGTTGGAGGAAAGGTTATTTCACCTTTTGTGAATTGCAAAACAAAACAGTTATGAGAATGGGCTGTGGACCCAGACTGCCTGGGCTCAGAACCAAATAGACTCAGGCACTTAATAGTTGTGTCACCTCATTCAAGTTACCTAATTCCATTCTGTTGCAGGGTTTTTATTTGTAAAACGGGATAATAGGATACAAGGTACTAATAGATGTAAAATAGAAAAAGATTAACAATAAATGTCAGTTAGTATTACTATTACTGATGATAATGATAATGATGAATTCTCCTTCAGCCTTTGGCTCCACAAGACTTGCAGGAGCTAATTCTGTGGCAAGTAATAAATACCTATACAACAATACCTTGCCAAGTGAAGTGGTTAGAATGTAGTGCTAATGAAGCAAAGTTAATAATTTAATCAAGAGTTATAGATTCTGTTAACTCTGTGTTCTCTTCCCCCTGAGATCCTTGGCCAGGTGTCCCACAAGTGAGCGTACGTGGTCACAAAGGAATCTGGCCTAAGAGTGTAGCTAAATCAACATAAATGAGTCCTCTGCTTTCCTCCCACCTCCTTGGAAGGAATTTTTAAGAATGTTCCCACAGTGGTCAACGGATTGGGTCAAAAGCCATGTCAGGTCTTATAAAGCAAAAAGTAAACACAATGTGCTCTTAAAAGTTAACTCTAAAGAAAGAATAAAACAGTAAACTTCTCTATAAAATAAAAGGCAGCCCTTGAAAGTGAATTTCGCAAAAGAAAAAGCCCCAGAACAATAGCTCACTGTGGCATATCAAATGTCATGTCTAAAGCAGCCCTATGTTTAGTTTTGAAATCGTCATTGCAAACACAGACTGAAAGTTACATAGCCATATGAAGTAGTAAGTGAATGTTTCTGGTGTTGTTCTTAATTTATTTGTTCCACAGTTTGTTTGAACCCTTCCTGTTGTGCCAGGCATCATGTTAGCCTATAGGGATACTGGGTTTTTTTAAATTTTTATTTATTTATTTGACAGACAGAGATACAAGTAGGCAGAGAGGCAGGCAGAGAGAGAGGAGGAAGCAGGCTCCCCGCTGAGCAGAGAGCCTGATGAGGGGCTCGATCCCAGGACCCTGGGATCATGACCTGAGCTGAAGGCAGAGGCTTTAACCCACTGAGCCACCCAGGCACCCGGGATACTGGTTTTAAAATAAAATATCTGGGGTGCCCCAGAAATGCAATGGGGCAGAATGAAAGGAAATGAACAACATCCTTTAGTTTGGGGGCTCCATTGAAGCAGTAGGTTAGGAAATTCTGAAAACAGAGTGATCTGGGATCATTTGTAATTGCCCTGTATCTGGACAGCTGAGCATCAAAATTACCAAAGCGTTTGTATGTCAATAATGGTAACTAACCTCATGACTGGAGAAACACTAATGAAAATTACAGTGAGATACCATTGGTAAAGTATAAAAACATTGAGAATACACTGTGTTGACAAAGCTGGGATGGGGAAGTCCTCTCATAAATTGCTGATGGGAGGGCAACTAGTCAATTGAGGGCAATTTTTGCGGTTACTATAAGAAGTACAAATACATGAGACTTTCATACCAAAATTCTATTTCTAGGAATTTCTCCTCCAGTTATGTTTGCATTGGTATAAACTGTTATGTGTGCAAGGCTAGTTATTCACTGTAGCGTTGTGTATAATAACAAAAAATGATGGGGGCCTGGGTGGCTCACTCGGATAAGTGACCTTCAGCTCAGGTCATGATCAGGGTCCTGGGATCATGACCTTTGGCTCAGGTCATGATCTCAGGGTACTGGATGGAGACCTGCTGGGTGAGAAACCTGCTTCTCCCTCTGCCTGCCTCTCTCCCCTGCTTGTGCTCTCTTGCTCTCTCCCTCTTTCTCAAATAAATAAATAAAATCTTTTTAAAAATAACCAAAAGTGAGAAGCAAACAGATCCATCAACAGAGGATTGACCAAATAAATACTGGTATGTCTACCCAATGAGAAAACTCTTTATGTACTCATACAAAAAGATTATGAAAAAGCAAGATGTGGAGCCGAGTACTTTCTCAATTTGGTGCCATGGAAGCGTATTACCTATTCAATTATATATCTGAAAAGTAATGTGGAAAAACATTTGAATAGCCCATCAACAATAGTGTTTAGACTGAAGGACCGTTGGTTAGCTTATTGCCTTAGTGCCAGCTACAGAAAGATGCCGTTAGCCTGTGAGCATATACTGGAAAGTCTATGATATACAAAAACCCAGTCTTTACAGTTCTCTAATTGGGCCCAGCATAATTTTTCACAGATGGTTTCCATGAGAAATTTTACTCTTAAAAAATCATGTGTCAGGGACGCCTGGATGGCTCGATTGGTTAAGCGTCTGCCTTCGGCTCAGGTC
Organism: Meles meles; assembly: GCF_922984935.1. Lineage (NCBI taxonomy): Eukaryota > Metazoa > Chordata > Mammalia > Carnivora > Mustelidae > Meles > Meles meles. The sequence continues at coordinate 43,767,463 of NC_060087.1, read as the reverse complement.
ATGATCCCAGGATCCTGGGTTCGAGCCCCGCATGGGGCTCCTGGCTCAGCAGGAGCCTGCTTCTCCCTTTGCCTGCTGCTCCCCCACTTGGGCTCACGCTCTCTCTCTCTCTCTGTCTCTCTCTCTCTCTCTCTCTCTCTCGCACATACACACACACACACACACACACACACACATACAAATAAACAAATAAAATATTTTTTTTTTAAATCATGTATCAGATTGCTCTCTATTTGAGAGAAGTCCAATTCTATCTAGATTCAAGCTGCTGGTATTCTGAGACGGCAAATAGGAGAGTTTGTTTGATCTGAGGACTCGCAGGTCTCTAATCTGTAGGCACATCTAGCTCTGTGTAGCCTACTGTTCCGTGAAGGAGTCGAAGCAGGTGGAATCGCAGCAATGGGGTCTCAGAACCACTGTGACACCTGTTCACCCACAAGCATGAGTGCTCCCTGAGGACACAGCCCACATCCTCTATTTCCTTTCTATTCCTTGAAGCAGTACTTTTCAAACCATTTATGAGGAAGGACCATTTTCCTCCTGAACCCATCGTGGACCAATACTTTGATGAAATACAATAGAAATCAAATACTAGCAATATCAAATCAAAACACACACATACAAAATTCAAGCCCAGTGTTTTCATGATTATATTCAACATAGAATTACTCTGTCGAATCATTATGGTTTTGAAACACTTATTCTCAATTTCTTGTCACAGACCACTAATAAACAGTTTGTGGACTGGTAGGGGCTACAGACCACACTTTGAGTAGTATTGCCTTCCAGCACTGCCACCGTGCCCAGCTCATAGTCAGCACTTGACAAATGTTGGGTTTAGGGGTGCCATAGTCCGTTGAGCATCTATCGGCCTTCGGCTCAGGTCATGATCCCTAAGTCCTGGGATGGAGCCCCATGTCTGGCTCCCTGCTCAGTGGAGAGTCTGCTTCTCCCTCTGCCTTTCGCCTCACCCATGCATTCTCTCTCTCTCTCTGTCTCTCTCTCTCTCCCTCTCACTTCCTTTTCCCTCTCTTTCAAATAAATAAAGTCTTTAAATAAGTAAAATAAATGCTCGGTTCATCATTCTTACAGGGTTTTCTATTTTGCAGAGCCTTTTCACCTCTCTTTCCCCCTTCTATCCTCACACCACCTTCAGAATTCCGTGGAGCAGATGTTAGCACTCCCATTTGTCGGAGGAGGAAGCCGAGGCAAGCAGATTAAGTGATTTGCCTAGTCTGAAACAGCTACTTAGGGTCAGAGCCTGAATTTAGGCACGAAGAAAGCCCTCCGGTCAAAGACAGCTTCCCAAGAGCTCCACCAATCAGAAAAAAAAGGAAACCAGCCTTAGCTTTCCAAATGACAGCAGATTGACAGCGTGGCAATAGAAAAAGCAGAGTCTGGAACAAGAGCCCAGTGTGGAATCCAGGCTTGAGCAAGAGATTTTATCTCTGAGCCAGTCTCCATATCTCTAAAGTGGGGATAATAATAGCTTCTCCCCAGAACTGCACTAAGAAGTAAATGCTCTAAATAACCAGACCTGTAATTCAGAGAATGGATGTTGTTATTGACACCAGGCTCAGTATAGAAGGCTTGCATGAAAGGGCTGGCTCTGTGATCTAATCATGTGAAATGTCCGCCATCTACTGGTGGGTTAAAGAACATGGCTCCCCGGAGGAAGGCGTAGCTCTCAGTTAGGAAAGGGATCAGTGAATCCTGCTTGCCAGTTCTTCTCTTTCCCTTTTTGCCTTGGCTACTAGACAGCTCAGAGCCAAAAGTGAAAGGAAGGGGGGCCTGGGTGGCTCAGTCAGTTAAATGGCTGCCTTCAGCTCAGGTCATGATCCCAGGGTCCTGGGAACAGGCCCCGCATTGGGCTCCTTGCTCCGTGGGAAACTTGCTTCTCCCTCTCCTTGTACTGTTTCCCCCACTTGTGTTCTATGGCCCTCTCTCTGTCAAATAAATAAATAAAATCCTAAAAAAAAGTGAATGGAAGCTTACAGATTGCGTTTTGTATTAACCTCACCTCGAGTTTCGTTCTATTTTTCCTATCTGTATTATCCCTTAGCTTGATTATCTCATTTTTAATATATTTTTGTCAGTCATTTCATTTGTTTATGTTAGTTTCAGTATAGTTAACACAGAGTGTTGTATTAGTTTCAGGTGTACAGTATAGTGATTCGAAAATTCCATTTATTACTCAGTGCTCATCAAGGTAAATGTACTCTCCATCTTCACTATTTCAACCATCTCCCCACCCCGCCTCCACCCCCGGGAACCACCTCTTTGTTCTCTGTAGTTAAGAGTCTGTTTTGGGGTTTGTTTCTCTCTTTTTTCCATTTGTTCATTTGGTTTTTTTTTTAACTTCCACTTTTGAGTGAAATTATATGGTATTTGTCTTTATCTGACTGTGCTTTAGAATATGCAGAATGGTGATTTATTAAAGTAGGTAAAAATATGACAAGAATGCATTCTACTTTTTGTTACTACTGGTCTATTATTCTGGCAACCTTCAGAATCTAACAACAGTTGCAAAATAGATAAGCTGACTCTAAGATGTCATGGAGGTAAAATAATAATAATAACTTAAAATAAAACTATAAGATTCCAAGTCTGTGAAAAATGAAGCAGCCATTACCAGTTAGAACTGGGACACTAAAGGGATGCTTGGGTGGCTCAGTCAGTTAAGCCTCTGCCTTCGGCTCAGGTCATGATCCCAGGGTCCTGGGATCGAGGCCTACATCAGGCTCCCTGCCTGTTTCTCCCTTTGCCTGCCACGCCCTCCTGCTTGTGTTCTCTCTCTCTCCCTCTCCCTGCAAATAAATAAATAAAACCTTTAAAAATAAAAAAAAAGAACTGGGACACTGCAACCAAAGTCAGACGACATATTCATTTGTTATACACTGGGACTTACCATGTGCCATACTGTTCCAGATACAGAAAATGCAGCAGTGAACAACAACAAGGAAGTCCATGCCCTCACTGAGCTTATACTCTTTGGAGGGCAGTGAAGACCAAGGATGAACAAGATAAATAAGAATATTATATAGTATATGTCGGAGGTAAGGTAAAAAAGAATCTGCAAAGGGGTATGGAGAGATCTGGAGGGTGGGTTACAATTTAAAATAGAGGAGTCAGGGGTACCTGGGTGGCTCAGTGGGTTAAAGCCTCTGCCTTCGGCTCAGGTCATGATCTCAGGGTCCTGGGATCGAGCCCCACATCAGGCTTTCTGCTCTGCAGGGAACCTGCTTCCCTTTCTCTCTCTGTGCCTGCCTTTCTGCCTACTTGTGATCTCTGTCTGTCACAAAAATGAATAAAATCTTTAAAATAAAATAGAGGAGTCAGGGAAGGCTTTGAGAGAAGTTGACACTTGAAAAAGAACCTGAAGCAAGCATGAGAATAGCTCATGCGGGAACAAGGAGAAAGGGTACTGTAGGCAGAGAGAAAGCAAGCGTGAAGGCTCTTAGAAGGGAGCATGCCTGGTGTGACTGGGAATAGTGAGGAAGCTAGTACGATGGGAGAGATAGATTGGTGGTGATGAGGTCAGAGAACTCACGGTGGGACGGATCATAGAGGCTGGCACAGGACTTTGATTTTACTCTTGCTTGAGCCTTGACTTGGGAGTCATGGGAAGGGTTCAAAAAATGGAGTGATTTGATTGACTTCTCTCTTAAAAGGATTGCCATGGTTACTGTGTTCAGTGAGAGGGAGAAGCACAAGTTAGGAGGTTCTTTCAGCAATCCAGACAAGAGATAATGGTAGCTTGGACGAAAGGGATCGCAGTGAGGATGATCAGAATTGGTCAGACTGGGGGCACCTGGGTGGCTCAGTGGGTTAAACCTCTGCCTTCAGCTCAGGGCATGATCTCAGGGTCCTGGGATCGAGCCCCACGTCGGGCTCTCTGCTCAGCAGGAGCCTGCTTTCCCTTCCTCTCTCTCTACCTGCCTCTCTGCCTATTTGTGCTCTCTCTGTTAAATAAATAATATATTTTTTAAAAAAAAAAGAATTGGTCAGACTGTGTATTTACTTTCAAGGTGGCACCATCAGGATTTGCTGATGGATTAGATGTGAGGTGTTAGAGAAAGAGGGATGTCAAGAATGAGCCCAAGGTTTGTGGCCTGAGCAACCAGGAATAATGAAGGACAAGCAGCTCTGGGGAAGGTGGAGATCAGAAGTTTTGTTTTTTACATTTTACATTTTGAATTATGTGTTATATGCCCAAGTGGAGATATTAAATAGGCAACTGGATATACAAGTTGTATATAGTAGCTTAGGGCCAAGTTTTGCATCAAAGATACAAATTTGAAGGCTGACAGTAGATGGCGTTTAAAGCCATGAAATCGGATCAGATGACCAAGAGAAAGAGACATAGGAGAGACTAGGACAAGACCGAACCCTGGAGTACTTCTACAGGAAGTAATCAGGAAGCCAAGAAGGAACTGAAAAGAAAACTAAGAAAGAAAAGCTGTACAATAGAAGAAAATCCTGAATGGTTTGGTGTCCTGGAAACAAGTGAAGAAAGTGTTGGTTTTTTTTTAAGATTTCTTTATTTATCTGAGCCCGGGGAGGGGGCGGGGGGGGTGTGAAGGGGCAGCAGGAGAGGGAGAAGACCCGCCACTGAGCGGGGGTACCAGATGCAGGACACGATCCCAGGACTCTGAGACCTTGACCTGAGCCGAAATCAAGAGTGGGCTGCTTAACCAACAGAACCACCCAGGCACCGGTGAAAAAAATGTTTTAGGAAGAAAGATCAACCAAGTTTAGGGGCGCCTGGATGGCTCAGTCAGTTAAGCATCTGCCTTTGGCTCGGGTCATGGTCCCAGGGGCCTGGGATGGAGCCCCGCAGTGGGCTCCCTGCTCAGTGGGGAGTCTACTTCTCCCTCTCCCTCTGCTGGTCCCCCTGCCTGTGCTCGCGGGCTCTCTCTCTCTCTCTCTCAAATAAATAAATAAAATATTTTTTAAAAAAAAAGAGAGAGATCAACCAAGTTTAATGTAGCTGATGGGCCAAGTAAAAATAAAGACAACATAGGATTTGGCAATGTGAAAATTACTGGTGACTTTGACAAGACCAATTTTGGTAGTGCCATGAAAGATAGAAGTTGGGTAAGAATGGGTTTAGGAGAAAATGGAAAAGGAGACATTTCAGTTCATAAGATGAAGCAAACACACCTATCCCTCCTCCTCCAACTAAGTAAAACCCCTGGATGGTATATATAAAACAAAGTGGAAAAGGTTTTGAAAGAGAAACAGAAAGAAAACTGACTAGGGAACTTGGAGCCCGATGAATGACACAGTGCTTGAGTGGTGTCAGTGGAGACCTAGTGCGGAGCTTCAATTCTCACCTGTTCCCAATAGTAACCAGGTGCCTCTCCTGACCATGGTGAAAACAAGGTAGGAAATATTGTCTTCTGCATCCAACTAGCTGTAACAATGTGGCACTCCCTTCCTGACAGGGTATCAGGGGAGATCAGCTAAACAGAAGATTTAAATAAGATCAAAAGTCGCAGGGCACCTAGGTGGTTCAGTGGGTTAAGTATCTGACTTCAGCTCAGGTCATGATCTTGAGGTCCTGGGATCAAGCTCCAGGTTGAGCTCCAGGTTGAGCTCCTGGCTCACTGAGGAATTCCATTCTCCCTCTGCCCTGCCCTGTCATGCTTGCACGCCCGCGCTCTTTCTCTCTCTCGCTCTCGCTCTCAAATACATAAATAAAATCTTGTTAAATAAAAGATCAAAAGTCTCATAACGTAACAACCAAAACTTCCAGGATACAAATAAAAATCACTTGTCATAACAAGAAACAGAAAAATCTTAGCAAAAAAAATTGGTAAACAGACACCAAGACCTATGTGGCACTGATGTTGGAATTATATGACAAGGATTTCTAAAGCATTCAACATAAAAATGCTTCAAAGAGTGGTTCCAGAACAGATTTGAAATCAATGAAAAAATAGGAGGTCTCAACAAAAAAACAGATGATATTAAGGAGAACCAAATGGAAATTTTAGGACGGAAAGCTACAATAACTAAAAATTTCCCAAATTGGGGGAAAGACATCAACCTACAGGTTCAGTAGCTGAGCAAATCACAAACAAAATAAACCCAACCAAACCCATGCCAAGACACATTACTTTTGAAAAGTAAAGACAAAGTAAAAATCTTGAAAGCGCCAAGTGAGAAATGACACCTTACTTAGGCTGACAAAACCACTGGCATATTTCTCAGCAGAACCTGTGGAGGCCTGAAGAAAGTGGCACAGCACTTTTCAAGGGCTCAAAGAATGGAATATATAAAGAACACTCAAAATTGAACAGTGATAGAAAACAAAAAACCCAATTAGAAAAGGAGCAAAAGACAGGAAGAAGCATTTCATTGAAAAGGATATGCAGAGGGTAAATAAACATATGAAAAGATGGTCAATAACATCAGCCCTCAGGGAAATGCATATTAGGACTTTGATGAAGGATCACTGCAGAGCTACTGGGACTGCCAAACTGAGTAAACAGCAATAATACTAAATGCTGGCAAGGATGTTTCAGACATTTCTGGTGGGAAGCAAAATGGTCCCGCTGCTGTGGAAAATAGTTCAGCAGTTTCTGAAAAAACTGAACATACGCTTACCATATGACCTAGAAGAAGTTCAAGGTCCTGTATGAGAAGGAACAGACGGGGCGCCATCGCTCAGTGTCATTGTCACTGGCCCCTGGTGTGCGTCCTTGGCCAGGAGAGTTTCCTGGGGGAGCCTGGAAGCTGGTGAGCTGAGGGACACGGGCTTCATTGAAATCCCGAGATCCTTAAAATCCAGAGGATCAGCGTGAAGCTCTTCGCCCCGCTTCGCTGCATGCAGAGCACCTCCCAGCTACACTACCGAGAAGACAGCAAGATGGCGAACCTGCAGTCCTGGGACCCCAAGCCTCTGGAGGTGGTCAGTGTGGACTTCCTGGTGGACAACACCCAGCTGGGCTTCAGCGTGTCTGCTTGAGACAGTAACTTCATGGTGTACGTGTACCCGTCGGAAGTCAAGGACAGTTTGGGAGCATGTGCCTGCTGCACGGGGCAGAATTCCAAGGCGGCAGGATCCCGGTTCTGGAGGATCCCCGGCAGAAGGGGGGTCCACTGTGGGGCCCAGCAAAAAGCGAGTGGTGTGAGGGAGAGGGCATGCCGCGTGGTTCTTCACACTGGATGGTGGCATCTGGCTCTCGCTGCCCATGCAGGACAAGACCTGCTGCTGCTGTTGCTGCCTGCAGCGTGTGGACAGCGCAGGCAACAGTGCTGCTGCGAAGCGTGTGGACTATGACGTCCCAGAGAGCTCCTTGCAGACCAGCCTCACCCGGGCTGCAACCTTTGTCTCTCTACCATGGAGCACTTCGAGCTGGACAAAAAATCAGCAACAAGACCCCCTGATGGAGACCCAAGTCGTCACAGCCCACTTCATCCTGAGCCCATGGATGCTGCCGCTGCTACCTCCGTGTGCTACTTCCCACCCGCACCCCCCACGCCCTTTAAAAAAAAAAAAGATTTTATTTATTTATTTGTCAGAGAGAGAGAAAGAGTGGCAGAGGGAGAAGCACGCTCGCCGCTGAGCAGGGAGCCCCACGGGAGGGGGCTTGATCCCAGCACTCTGGGATCATGACCTGAGCCGAACGCAGACGCTTAACCTACTGAGCCACCATGCACCCCTCCACCCCCTTTTTGTGTAACACATGGAAAGAGGAAGGAAGGGGGAGAATAGATCCTACACGCAATAACTTAAATGGATCTCAAGGACATTATGGTGAATGTAAAAAGGCAATCTCAGAAGGTCACATATTATAGGATTCCGTCTACTTAACTTTTTCGAAATGAAAAAAAAATAATAATATAGAGATGGAGAACAGATTACTGGTCGCCAGGACTTAAGGATGGTGGAGGGAGGGGAGTGGGTGTGACAACAAAGGACTGTTAGCAGAGAGATCGTCATGGTGATGGAACCGTTCTGTATCCTGGTTGCAGTGGTTGCACAAATCTACGCATGTGATAAAATGACACAGAACTATTCACATACTTTGTCCCGACGTCAGTTTCCTGGATTAGGTATTCCACTATGGTTTGTAAGATATGACTGGTGGGGGAATCTGAGCAAAGTTTACAAAGGACCTCTCTAGTATTTTACAACTTCCTGTGAATCTATAATTATTTCAAAATAAAAATACTTTAAAAGAAGGGGAGGGGCACCTGAGGGGCTCAGTTAGTTGTCTGCCTTTGGCTAAGGTCAGGAGCTCAAGGTCGCGGGATGGAGCCCCGCCTCAGGCTCTCTGCTCAGTGGGGAGTCTGTTTCTCTCTCTCCCTCTGCCCCTCCTCCCCACTTGTGTTTCTCTCTCTCTCTGAAATGAATAAATAAAATCTTTAAATTAAAGAGAGGGGAGGGGAGCCTGGGTGGCTGAGTTGGTTAAGGGGCTGCCTTGGGTTCAGGTCATGATCCCGGGGTCCTGGGATGGAGGCCGGCACTGGCCTCTTTGCTCAGTGGGTAACCTACTTCTCCTTCTCCCTCTGCCTCCTGTTTGCCCTACTTGTGCTCTCTCTCTCTGTCTCAAATAAAGAAATAAAATATTTAAAAAAATAAAGAGACAGGAGAGGAACTGTAGACATCAAGTATAGATAATTCTAGTGAGGAGCTTGCTATAAAGGAGAAGAGAGACATAGGTTCAATTGTGAGCAAGGAAAAGTGGCTCAGAAGAAGACATTTTAAATCTTTTAGTGGGAGTACTAATAGCATGGTGAAGCTGATGGAAAAAAACATGTGGAGGGGGAGAGGGGGGAACAGAGGAGAGAACAGCCAGAAGAGGATGGGGTCAAGCAAAAAGTGGAGGGGTGGCTCAGCTGGGAGCAGAACAGTTCTTCCACAGTCACAGGAGAAAAGGGTAGAATATACCCATAGATTTAGGCAGGTGGGTAATTGCAGCAGTGGAAATTTGTGGGCTTTGTCTTCTAATTGTCTCTGCTTGTTCTGAAATCAGAGCAAGGTCAGGAGCTGAGAGTGAGGACGGGTGTGGAGGTGTTAGAGCTTTGAAGGGAGACGAGAAGATATGAAATAGTTGTCTAGGAAACCGGGAGAACAAATGGACCAGGATAATATTATGTGATTTCCTGGCAACATTAAGTGCCCACTTCAGGTTCGTGGTATTGAATTTAAAGAGAAAATGTCATTTTGTGTTTTTCTCCAACCATGTTCAGCTCCGGGGATAGAGGAGAGGAGTAGAAATTATCGGTAATAACATGATGGAGGCAAATGACTGTGATTAGGCAGAAGACAAAAAACTGGAAGAGTGGATTTCAAGAAATTGGAGCCTGGGCTGTTGGGAGGATCAGTTTTTGAGATATTGAAATCACAAAGAATTAGAACAGGATTCATTGGAGAAAGTGACAGTGAGACAGAAGCAAAAATCTTTGAGAAATTGGAGGGGCACCTAAGGGTCTATAGGGAACTACCCCAAGGTAGGATACAAAAATATAGTCATATACATATTACATATTATATCATATAAATAATATATTCTGTGACAGGGAATTCAAAGATGGGGATTTTCAATTAGAAGAAAGGGAGAATGATTTTGGAAGTGGCCGTGAGGGACCACAAGCTGTGGGATTAGGCTAGAAAGTCCTTAGGTAGATCCAGATTTCAGTCAGATGAAGAAGGTGAGGGAAGCATTTGGTATACAGGGAAAGACTAGAGGGAGCTTTGCTAACTATTTTCACTGTATAATTTATTATCTGATCTGGGACATTTGAGAATGCCACATGTTAAAATTGGTCAGGCTAAGGGTATACCATGGATAAGTTGGAATGGTCCTGAGCAAAGCAGGACTATGGTTCCAGGAGGCACAGTAGGGGGATTTCAGGATCTGGAGGGGGCTAAGAGGTGGGGATATGTTAGAATACACAAAGTTGTATGGGATTAGAACATGAGATGAGCAGAGTGTTACCCAGGAGTCCTAGGGTCTTGTGATGACTGACATAAACAAGGTTGAAGGGCATAAAGAACTAGGTTCTGGTACTATTAAGACAGCAAGTGGTGGCCAATGTGTGAGTGTTGAGAGGGAGAAATGGGTAAGCGTTCAGGCCTTGGCCTTCACTCCTACTAATGGAGGTGTTGCATCCCAGAGGAAGGCATTTTATTCCCAGCCAACAGGGAAGTCCGTCAGTCCTAAGGCCCACTGAGGAAGATCTTGCAATTTTTTTTTAAGATCTTGATATTTCCAAAACCCTTTGGGCTTCCAGTATGAAATGTTTCAGGAACTGGGACTGGGCTGATGATTGACTGCAGGTAAGGAAATTAATTGATCTAGCAAAGAGAGGCTGAAGATGGCAGACAGAAGGGACACAGTGGCATTTCTAACACAAGCAGGGAAACATGTTGACAATGACAAACAGAAAATCCCAAAGTGAATGGGAAAAAAGTGTACAGTCCACCACTTAGATCTCAAAACCTACCTGTGCTAGAACAAAAGGGTTAACTACCTAAGGGTTCTTATTTCTCTTTCCTGTGTTCGTTCCCCAGGTGATTTGATTCAGCCTCATGGTTTTATTCAGCATTAATAGACCCTGACTTCCAAATTTTTCTCCCTAAACCTAGTATCTCACCTAAATTCCAGATCATACATCTAACTGCCTTCTTGACATCTCGACTCAGATGTCTAGCAGATGTCTCAAACTTAGGATGTTCAGCGCTGCACCCCTGATTTTTCAAGGAATTTTCTTTGAACATTTGTTCTATCCCCAACATGCCCCATCTCGGTTGAGGGAAACTCCCTTCCAGTTACTCAAGCCAAAATACTTTGGCCATAACTGTAACCCTAATTCTAGCCCCGATTCTCTTTTGTTTGTTTGTTATTCTCACACTCCACATCCAACCTTTGAGCAAATCCTTTTGGCTTGCTTTCCAAAATATACCCAGAATCCTACCCCCTTCTCACCTCCTCCACCACTACCTTGCTGTTCTTAAACACCATGATTTCCAACTCAGATTACCATAATATTCTCCATACTAGCCTCCCTGATTCTACCCTTGCCACCTTATATGCTATTCACAACACAGAAGTCAAAGTGATCCTTTCATAACACAAACCAAATTGAGCTACTGCTGTGTACCAAACCCTTTAATGGCTTACCCCTCTCGCTCAAACAAAAACGTGTACTCCTTACCAAGGCTTACAAGAAAAGCTCCATGGAAAGTCAAAAGCATGTGATTTCACTCATAGGTGCAAGCTAAGAAACGAAACAAATGAACAAAGGAAAAAGAGACAAGCAAACAAAGCAGTCTTTTAACTACAGAGAACAAATGTGGCTACCAAAGGGGAGGTGGGTGGGGGATGGGTGAAATAGGGGATGGGGATGAAGAGTGAACTTACCTCGATGAGCACTGAGTCCTGTATAGAAGTGTTGAATCATTACTGTACACCTGAAACTAATATAACACTATATGTTAATTATACTTGAATTTTTAAAATAACTTTTAAAAAGAAAGGCTCTATGACCTATTCCTTCCACAATTCTCCTCTAAACACACTAAATTTGTGTTGCTCTTTTATTTTTTTTAAAGATTTTATTTATTTATTTGACAGAGAGAGAGAGAGTGAACAAGTACAAGCAGGCGGAGCAGCAGGCAGAGGGAGAAGCAGGCTCTCCACTGAGCAAGGAGCCCGATGCGGGGCTCCATCCCCGGACCCTGGGATCATGACCTGAGCCAAAGGCAGAGGCTTTAACCCACTGAGCCACCCAGGCTCCCCTACAATTACATTTTTTAAAAAGATTTTGTTTATTTATTTAACACAGAGAGAGAGAACACAAACAGAGGGAGCAGCAGGCAGAGGGAGGGGGAGAAGCAGACGCCCCTGCTGAGCAAGGAGCCCAATGTGGGGTTCAATCCCAGGACCTCGGCATCATGAGCTGAGCCTAAGGCAGCGGCTCAACCTACTGACCACCCAGGTGCCCCTACAATTATATTTTAACTGCTAGTTGCCACTGTAGGAACTCTATTGACATTTACATGAAACTCTTGTACCTAGCAACCTTGTTGACTTCTTATTCTAATAGTTCATTTATAGATTCTGGTAGATTTTTTACATAGACAGCCGTGTCATCTGTGAATTATTTTTACCTCCTTTTCCAATCTTCCTGTTTTCTTTCTTTTTATTATCTTAGTGCATTTGTTAGAACCTGCAGTATAATGTTGGGTGACAATGACTCTAGGTAATGCCTAGTTTTGTAAATTTAAGATAGATACCCTTTTTCACCTCTGTATCGTTGCATTTTGTTGTTTGTTTTTAAATTATGAATGGGTGTTTAATTTTACTGATCTCTTTTCCTACAACTAAGATGATCATATGGTTTTTCTCCTTTTTATCTATTAAAGTGGTGAATTACATTAACAGATTCTTTAATTAAGCTTACTCTTGAAATAATGGGATAAACCCTACTTGCTCATATATTTTTTAAGATTTTATTTATTTATTTGACAGAGAGAGACACAGTGAGAGAGGGAACACAAGCAGGGGGAGTAGGAGAGGGAGAAACAGACTTCCCGCCGAGCAGGGAGCCCAAGGCTTGATCCTAGGACTCTGGGATCATGACCTGAGCCAAAGGCAGACACTTGCCAACTGAGCCACACAGGCACCCCTACTTGCTCGTATTTTTTTAATGTATGTAAGGAAATAAAGCCATTTGTATTTTGCCTAGGAGTTTTTATTTATGCTTAACATCAAGATTAGCCTATAAAAAAATTTTTATGCACTGTCATGGTCAGGTTTGGGTATCAAGATTATTCTAGGCTCATGGGACGCCTGGGTGTCTCAGTCTGTTAAACATCCAGCTCTTGATTTCATCTCAGGTCATGATCTCAGGGTCCTTGGACTGAGCCCCATGTGGAGCCCCAGGTGGGCTCTGAGCTGGGCCTGGAGCCTGCTTCAGATTCACTCTCGCTTGCTCACACTCTCAAATTTCTTAAAAAAGGAATTATTCTAGGCTCAAAAATTTAGATACTTTTTTTTATTCACCACCAGAGTTGAAGTTATATTTTTGAAGGCTAGTTTAAAAAAAAAAAAAAAAACTATGGTAAAGTCATTTTGGTCTTGTGACTTTCTTTAAGGGGAGTCTTGTTTTTGGTGTTTTTTTTTAAACTATCAATTTAATTTATTTAATGGTTACTGGTCTATTCAGCTTTGAAAGTTCTTTATATATTTTGGATACAAGTCCTTTGTTAAGTGTGGATTTGCAAATATTTTATTCCTGTCTGAAGTTTGTCTGTTCACTTTCCTAACATTTCACTTTCCTAAATTTCCTAATTTAAATTTCCTTTAAATTTCCTAAATTTAAAGAACAGCTTTAAATTTAATGGAGTCCAATTTATTCCTCTGTGAACCATGCTTTCGGTGTTATATGTGAGAAATATGTGCCAAACTCAAGGTTAAAACATTTTTTCTACAATGTTTTCTTAGAGAAGTTTTATATCTTCTGGGGTTTTTTAGGTTTTTCTAAAGCTTTAGGTTTTTCATTTAGGTGTATAGGTGTATGACCATCTGGAGATTTTGAGTTAGTGTTTATAAATGGAAAGAGGCAAGCATCAAAGTTGGTTTGGTTTTTTTTTTGCATTTGGAGGTCTAATTATTTGAACACTATTTATTGAAAATACTGTCCTTTCTCTAATGAATTGCCTTTCCGTTTTTGTCAGAAATCATTTCTGTGGGCCTATTTTTGGACTCTAATCTGTTCCATTGATCTATTTACCTATATTCATGCCAATACTATACCGTCTTGATTACTATATCTTTATAATAAGTCTTAAAGTCACTCAACATAAATATTCTAACTTCATTTTCCTAAAATTGTGTGCATCAAATCATTACCTTGTAAACCTTAAACTTTCACAGTGTTATATATCAATTATATTTCAATCAAGCTGGAAAAAGATTTAAAAGATTTATACAGGAACCAAAACCTCAATAATAAAATAATAGTTTAATATAGTATTTTTTAAAATCAGAATTAATGTGAAAAAGTCTCTATTGATGGGGCGCCTGGGTAGCTCAGTCATTAAGCATCTGCCTTCAGCTCAGGTTATGATCCCAGGGTCCTGGGATCCAGCCCCACATCAGACTCCCTGCTCCGCGGGAAGCCTGCTTCTCCCTCTCCCTCTCCCCCTGCTTGTGTTCCCTCTCTCACTGTGTCTCTCTCTGTCAAATAAATAAATAAAATCTTTTTTTTTTAAATCCCCATTGAACAAAATATAAAATTTTAAATAAAGTTAAGATCCAACTCCACAATCAATCAATTGCATTTTCCTTAAAAAAAAAGTATTTGACTATTTGGAGTTCTGGAAATTAATGTGAGTTTTAGAATCAGCTTGTCAGTTTCTAAAAAGATTCTGATAGGATTTTGGTTGAGATTACATTGAATCATTAGGTCCATTTGGAGACAATGGACAATTAACAATATTGAGCCTTCATATCCATGATCACGATATACCTTTCAATTTATTCAGGTATTTTGTAATTTTTCACTGATGTTTTCTCGTTCTCAATGCACAGAACCAGTCCATACTTTGTAAGATTTCTATCTCTAAGTATTTTGTGCCATAGTTAATAGTATAGATTTTTAAATTCAATTCCTGATTGATATTGATATTGTAGATAACAATTAGAAATGCAAGGTATTTTTGTATATTGATCTATTTTGTCTATTGATCTAAACATTGCTAAACACGTTAGTCCTAATAGCCTCTTGTGAATTCCTTTGCATTGTCTTTGTAGACTATCATGTCATCTGACTTAAAAAGAGAGTTTTGCGTCTTTGCTTCTACTCTGTATACCTTTTATTTCTTTGTCTTGCTTTCTTGCATCAGCTAGGACCCCAAATAGAGTAATGAATCTAAGTGGAGAGCAGATATTCTTCTCTTGTTCCTAGTCTTGGGGTCAAAGTATTGCGTTCTTCATCATAAGTATGATGTTACATGTAGGGTTTCTGTGGATATTCTCTAATAGATTGAGAAGGTGCCTCTCTTTTCCTTGTTTGCTGAGAATTTTTATCATGAAGGGATGTTGGATTTTGTAAAATACTCTTTCTGAATATATGATCATATGGTTTGTTATTTTATGCATCTTTGAATATTGTGAATTACATTGATTTTCAAAAAGTAAACCCTCCTGTTATTCTTGAAATGAATTACTTGTTCATGATATATTTGATTATTTTTTGTATCTATTCTCAGAATGGATATTGGTCTATAGTTTGTTTTTGTTTTTGTTTTGCCTCATTTGGGCATTAGAGCAATGTTGGTCATATATAATTAGTTAGAGAGTATCCCTCTTCTGTATTCCAGAAGAATTTGTTAAGAATTTGTATTATTTTTCCCATAACTGTTTGGTAGAATTTATCAATGAAGCTATCTGTGCCAGGAGATTACTTTGTAGAGAAGTTTGTCAACAAAAATTCAGTTTTGGGGCACCTGGGTGGCTCAGTGGGTTAAAGTCTCTGCCTTTGGCTCAGGTCATGATCCCAGAGTCCTGGGATTGAACCCGCATGGGGCTCTCTGCTCAGTGGGGAGCCTGCTTCCCTTCCTTTCTCTCTGCCTGCCTCTCTGCCTACTTGTGATCTCTGTCTGTCAAATAAATAAAATATTTAAAAAATTCGGTTTCTTTATTAGTTATGGGTCAGTTTAGACTATTTCTTCTAGCAGGGACTTTGGTAGTTAGTATCTTTCGTATTATTTGTCCATTTTATCTATGTGGCTGGATTTATTGGCATCAAGTTGTTCATAATATTCTCTCATTATCATTTTTTAAAGATTTTTATTTGTTTATTTGTCAGAGATAGAGAGAGAGAGCACAAGCATGGGGAGTGGCAGGTAGAGGAAAAGGCAGTCTCCCCTTAAGCAGGGAGCCTGATGCAGGGCTTGACCCCAGGACCCTGGGATCATGACCTGAGCTGAAGGCAGATGCTTAACCGACTGAGCCACCCAGGAGCCCCTGAATGAAGGCTTATTAATTATACTCATTTTTTTGTAAGAGCCTGCTTTTGGTTTCATTGATTTTTTTCTTATTTATTTTATAATAAGTGATTTCTTCCCTAATATTTATTATTTCTATTCTTCTGTTTAATGTGTTTGATTTGCTTCTCTTTTTCTAGTTTCCTAAAATGGAAGCTTAGGTTATTTACTTAAGACCTTTCTTTTTTTATTATTTTTTTAAGATTTTATTTATTCCTTTGTCAGAGAGAGCACAAGCAGGGGGAGCAGCAGGCAGAGGGAGAAGCAGGCTCCCCGCTGAGCAAGGAGCCCAATGAAGGACTCAATCTCAGGACCCTGGAGTCATGACCAGACCTGAAGGCAGACGCTTAACTGACTGAACCCAGGTGCCCCTCAACCTCTTAATTTCTTTTTGCAGATCCAGGTTTCCACCTGGTGTTTTCTTTCTTCCTGAAAGACATCATTTTATTTATTTTTTTTTCAGATTTTATCTATTCATTTGACAGAGAGAGACAGCGAGAGAGGGAACACAAGCAGGGGGAATGGGAGAGGGAGAAGCAGGTTTCCTGAGGAGCAGGGAGCCAGATGTGGGCTTGATCCCAGGACCCTGGAACCATGACCTGAGCCGAAGGCAGGCTCTTAATGACTGAGCCACCCAGGCGTCCCTGAAAAACATCCTTTAGCATTTTTTTGTAGTACTGCTGCTGGTGAAGGATTATTTCCACTTCTGTGTGTCTGCAAAGGTCTTTATCTGTCCTTCTTTTTGAAAATATTACTGCTGGGTAGGCATACAACTCTAGGTTGAGGGTTTTGTTTGTTTGTTTGTTTTTTTCTGGCTCTTTAAAAATGTTGCATCACTGTTTTCTGCCTTTATCTGGTTTCTGGTGAAAAATATGAATCATTTTTATTTTTGTTCCTCTGCACATAATGTGTCTTTTTTCTGGTTCCTTTTAGGATTTTTTTTGTCTTTACCGGTATTTTTTTGAGCAACTTGACGTTGGTGTGCCTTACTGTAGTTTTCTTTAGGTTTCTTGTGCTTGGAGTCTGTTGTTTCTTGGATTTGTGAGCTTAAGGATTTATCATTTTGGGGATCATTGTAGCCATTATTTCTCCTAATAGTTTTTCTTTGCCCTTCTCTCTCTCCTCTCCTGAGAATCCTAACTGTATTAGGGTGCTTACAGTTGTCCCATGGTCACTAATGTCCTGTTCATTTATTTTCAGATTTTTCTTCTGTGTGTTTCTTTTTGAGTCATATTATTGCTTTCATATTATAAACATATATTTTAATCTCTGCAAATTCAATGTGGATTTTTACTTATATCTTCTGTTTCTCCACTTAATTTACTCAGGCTTTCCTATATGCTTTCCATATACGAAATACGTTTTAACGGTTATTTTGATGGCTTTGTCTACTAATTTTATCACCTGTGTCATTTTGGGGTCTATTACTGTTGATTATAGTTTTCTTATTATAAGTCATATTTTCCTGCTTCTTTGTATACCTGGTAAATTTTTATTGGGTCCCAAAATTGTGAGTTTCATGTTGTTTGGTACTGAACTTTTCTGTATTTCTTTGAATAATTTTTATCTTTTTCTGGGAGACAGACAAGTTATTTGGCAAGAGTCTGACCCTTTCGAGTCTTGCTTTTAACCTTTGTAAAGTAAAATCTAGAAGGGTAAATAAAAATAAAATGGAACTTCCCCTGTTGCCAAAAAGGAAAGAGCACTTTTCTCCCTCCATTTTCTTAGAGTATTTCCTGAGAAATGTGGTGTTTGTGAATCCTTCCTCTGTCCCTTTGATATGCATGTAAATCCTTCTGAGAACGGAATAAGCCTCTTGCCAGCCTCCGAACCCAGAACTGTTTTTCTTAAGGGACTGGGAGCCATCTCTTTGAAATGTAAACATCAAGGAAGATAGCGCCCCCATATTTCTCTGTCATCCTGGGATTTTAGCCTAAGCACCTTGCTCTAAGCCGTAAGCACCTTCATGTTGTAGAAATAAGAGAAGTTTTCTTTTTCCTTTAGATAAAGACAATTAACCAGCCCAGATGGCTACTCCAATTACCAGGTGAACTTCGGATGGACTATGGAAGAGTGTATAGCAAACAGTGCTTTCAGGTCCTCTTACATAAGGACAATTTACCATTTATTTTAAGAACATGTATGTAATGAATAAATTACATCCATAAGAATGGGATTTATTTCTGGCTTTGCAATCTCATTAGCAGATTGTCTGTAATGTATCACAGTCTGGTTTAATGCTTATTCAATAATAACCCTGTTTTCCATCTTTTCTATATTCAAGCAGAGGATTTCCTGGACTGGCAGGAAATTTTATTTTTAATTTTTTCCCAGTAGATCATAGCAGTCATTTATGGCTAATAGTGTTCTCTACGGAGGCACTACTCTTCTGGGCACTGTACCCAAAACCCCGTGTATTACAAGGTTTCTCCACTCTGGATATGGGGGAGATGAACCCCTCCCAGCCCTGTTTGAGCTCCAGGATGTTTTCTCCATGCTCATTTCTTGCGATGCATTCCCTAGCCTCAGGTAGTTTCCTTATACACCTGTGCTGCTCAGTACTAACTGAAGACCC
Organism: Meles meles; assembly: GCF_922984935.1. Classification (NCBI taxonomy): domain Eukaryota; kingdom Metazoa; phylum Chordata; class Mammalia; order Carnivora; family Mustelidae; genus Meles; species Meles meles. The sequence goes on along the minus strand of NC_060087.1, from coordinate 43,748,879 downwards.
AAGGAGAACCTTCTGCGTATTTCCAAAGTGCTTGAGCTTGTGGCATTCTCTCTCTTTTACACACACACACACACACACACACACACACACTACTCTGTGTTGCAAATCTAATAACCTTGTGCTCCTTGAATTTTCTATTCTGTGTTCTTGATTCAGGGAGACTGCCAGGCTCTCTTTAGAATCTCCCTGCCTGTGCTATGACCTGAAAACTCTCCAAACAGTAAGCAGAAGTAATCATAGGGTTCACTTTGTTTGTTTCCTTTCTCTCAAGGGCCAGTGTCCTTTGCTGCCTGATGTCCAGTGCCTGAAAACCATTGTTTTCTATAATTTATCCATTATTTTTAGTTGTTTGAGACAAAAAGCTAAACCCAGCTCCTTTTACTCCATCGTGATCAGAAAAAAAAAACAACAACAACAACAAAAAAAAAAACCGAGTCCCTGTGTTTTCTTTGAACCATATTTTCCTCTTTTCCCTGCTCCATCCCTCCCTCCTTTTGGATCAATCACCTAAAAAAAATCCCTGTCTCTTTCTCTGATGATTTTGAAGTTGTTCATTATAAGCACTGCCCTTTTTTTCAGAGGTGACTCTTTTCCGCTTATCTTCCTGAATAAATGGTGAATTTCCTTGCCATATTTCTGGTCTTGTGGGTGACATTTTTCTAGTTCCCTTTGTGTGAAAGGGTGGCTCATGGCTTAATGGATGGAAATCAGTTCCTGCCTCATGGCCTCATGAACTTACTATGAAGTTGCAGAAATCAAGACAGTGCAGTACTGGTGAAGGGACACATGCACAGATCAATGCAGGACAGCGTCCAGACATAGAACCACACCGGTATGACCAATCGATTGTTGACAAAGGTGTTAAGACAATTCAATTGAAAAAGGATAGAGTTTTCATTCTCACCAAGTTTTTATTAAAATTCCAATTAGTTGACATACAGGGTAATATTCGTTTCAGGTATCAAATGTAGTGATCCATCCCTTCCAAAAAACACCCGGAGCTCATCCCAACAAGTGCCCTGAGAAAGCATAGTCTTTTCAACAAACGACATTGGAAAAATTGAATTTCCATGCACTGAAAAAAAAAAAATGAACCTCAACCTTAACCTCCCATCTTACATGAAAATTAACTAAAAATCAAAAATTGATGTAAATAGAAAAAATAAAACATGAAACTTCTAACTGAAAACATAGGAGAAATAGTTTCATGACCTGGAGTTAGGCAGTTTTTTTCACATGACACCAAAAGGATGATCCATAAAAGGGAAAAAATGTCAGATTAGACTTCATGAAAATCACAGTTTTGGGATGCCTGGGTAGCTCAGTCAGTTAACCATCTGCCTTTGGCTCAGGCCATGATCCCAGGGTCCTGGGATGAAGCATTGGGCTCCTTGCTCAGCAGGAAGCCTGCTTCTTCCTCCCTCTGCCTGCCATTCCCCCTGCTTGTGCTCTCTCTCTCTCTGACAAATAAATAAAATCTTTTTAAAAAATCACAATATTTTGTTCTATTCTGTTAAAAGAATGATAAGAGGAGCTCCAGACAAAAGGAAATATTTGCAATTTCCATACCTAACAAAGGACTTGTATCCAGCATATATAAAGAACTCTCAAAACTCAGTAAGAAAATTAAAACTCCGTTAGAAAATGCCCAAAAGACTTAAACAAGTCCATCAGCAAAGAGGATATATGAATAGAAATAAGCACATAAAAAGATTTTCAACATCATTAGCCATTAGAAAAATACATATTAAAACCATGATGAGCTACAACTACACATTTATTAGAATGACTAAAATAAAAAATACTGCAGGTGCCTGGGTGGCTCAGTCAGTTCAGCAACACATTGTTGGTTTCAGCCCAGGTCATGACCTCAGCGTCCTGAGATTGAGCCCCTGGCGGAGCTCCAGGCATGGAGCCTGCTTAAAATCCTCTCACCCTCTCCTTCTGCCTCACCCCTGCTCATGTTCATTCATGATCTCTCTCTAAAATAATAATAATAATAATAATAATAATAATAATAATTAATAAATAAATAAATAAAACACAAAAAATAAAATAAAATAAAATTTTTAAAAAGAGAGAGGAAGGGGCGCCTGGGTGGCTCAGTGGATTAAGCCGCTGCCTTCGGCTCAGGTCATGATCTCAGGGTCCAGGGATCGAGCCCTGCATCGGGCTCTCTGCTCCGCAGGGAGCCTGCTTCCTCCTCTCTCTCTGCCTGCCTCTCTGCCTACTTGTGATCTCTCTCTCTGTCAAATAAATAAATAAAATCTTTAAAAAAAAAGAGAGAGAGAGGAAATAATTTTTTCAAAAAGTAAAATAGGGTGCCTGGGTGACTCGGTGGGTTAAGCCTCTGCCTTCGGCTCTGGTCATGGTCTCAGGGTCCTGGGATCGAGCCCCACATTGGACTCTCTGCTCAGCGGGGAGTCTGCTTCCCTCTCTCTCTCTGCGTGCCTCTCTGCCTACTTGTGATCTTTCTCTGTCAAATAAATAAATAAAATCTTTAAAAAAATAAAAAATTTTAAAAAATTTTACGTACAATAAAAAATACTGGCAAAACCAACTGCCAGCAAGAATCCAGAGCAACTGGAACTTTTCTATTGCTCTTCAGCGTGGTAAAATGTTCTATAGCCACTTGGGAAAACAGTTGAAAGGGGGTTTTTTCCTCCTAAAGTTAAACATATACTCATCATATGATCCTGCACTCTCATTCCTGGGTATTTACCTCAGAGAAATATTCACATGAAACCTGTACATGAATGTTCATAGCAGCTTGATTTGTAATAGCCCCAAGGTAGGAATAACCCAAATGTTCTCCAGCAGGTAAAGGGATAAACAAACTGCAGTACTACTTGGCAATAAAAAAGAATGCACTAGGGACACCTGGGTGGCTCAGTGGGTTAAGCCTCTGCCTTTGGCTCGGGTCATGATCTCAGGGTCCTGGGATCGAGCCCTGCATCGGACTCTCTGTTCAGCAGGGAGCCTGCTTTCTCCTCTCTCTCTGTCTGCTTGTGATTTCTCTCTGTCAAATAAATAAAATATAAAAAAAATAAAAAAGCTCCCTTGCTTGATTAAAAAAAAAAAGAATGCACTATTGATGGATATCAACTTGAATGAATCTCAAAGGCATCATGCTGAAAGAATCAAGCCTCACAGGGTTACGTATTATATGATTCTATTTTCAAAAAGAGGTAACAACAGTGACAGAGAATGGATCAGTGGTTGTCAGGGCTTCAGAGTCAGCCTGTGGGGCGGGAAGTATGACAAAGGGATAAACCACGGGAGGTGTTTTTTTTTTAATAGGCTCATTTGTTTTTATTTTATCATATTTTATATTTTTGGAGAGGCGGGGGAGGGACAGAGGGAGATCCCCACCACCCATTTCACCCATCCCTTACTTACCTCCCCTCTGCTAACCATCAGCTTGCTCTCTACAGTTAAGGGTCTGGTTTTTTTAGCACAAGGGAGTTTTTGGGGTAAAAGAACTGTTTTTTTATTCTGGTTATGGTGATGTTTACATGAACATACACAAGTGTTAAAATTCACCAAACGGTGTGTCAGCAAAGCCAATTTTATTATATGTTAATTTTAAAATAAAAATAAAAAATTTTTACACATCCTAAATAATTTTTTTGTTAAATATTTTATTTATTTAACAGAGAGATTAAATATTTTATTTATTTAACAGAGAGAAATCACAACTAGGCAGAGAGGCAGGCAGAGAGAGAGGAGGAAGCAGGCTCCCTGCAGAGCAGAGAGCCCAACGTGGGGCTCAATCCCAGGACCCTGAGATCATGACCTGAGCCGAAGGCAGTGGCTTAATCCACTGAGCCACCCAGGCGCCCCACATCCTAAATAATTTTTATGTGGGGTTATATTGATCAGTTTTTGTCTCAGTGGAAGTTAAAAGTGATTAAAAATTTTTTTAATATTAATTTGTCAATTTGTTTAAAAACAATGCTGAAAACATGTTAAATAAGTAGCATACTTGTAATAAAAAATAAACTTTATATCTCAAAACGTGCAAAACACGTAATCTCATATTTTTACATTTTTGCAAATCTCTATCATGTCTGGCTTAATAGAAGACAGCTGGAGTCATTCTCCTTTCAATCTGTTGTTAATAACATAGGTCAAGTAGCTTCAGGAAACCTCTGCTGTATACTTGAGAGTGATAAATTCAAATACAGTCTCAGTATTATTGTGAAAATAGTTTTGACTCTATGGGCCCTGGAAAGGATTTTGGAGATCCCCAGGGGTCGCCAGACCTCCCTTTCATTATTGCTGCTTGAGGATACCAAAATCTGATGCCCTCTTAAGTCATTTTCCGCTTCAGCTCAAGTTCACTGATCTAACTTTGCCTTCCCTTTTTGTCTCTGGTACTTGGAGATTTCCCTTTCTTAATTCTGAACATGGGTATATATATATATATATATATATATATATATATATATATATATATATATTTTATTTCCATGTGTCCAGCCATTATGTATCTAAGATGGGATGAAGAATTTCGCACATCAGCACCTTCTACCTGATTATTAGCTTTAGTTTTATCATCGTGGAGCTACTGATATTTTCAATTTTGTTCAGTGTCACTTCCTTGAGCCTTTCACAATGTTTCTATCTTTTCAGCTGTGGGGTTTGATCACTTGCTTGCTTCTCATGTGGCTTTGTAATTTATTTTTCTTTTCTATTTTGCTTTGAGATTTATAAACTTGTTTTCTTAATCCCCTCCTGTCTGATGTGTCTTCTTTGAACCCTTGTATTTCTTGACTATGTCCCCCCTTTTTAGAATATTTTATTTAAATATATATATATATTATTTATTTATTTGACAGAAAGAGAGAGAGAGGGCGCACAAGCAGGGGGAGTAGCAGACAGGGGGAGAGAGAGAAGCAGGCTCCCTCTCCCCATACAGGCCGGGGCTCCATCCCAGGACCCTGGGATCATGACTTGAGCCAAAGGCAAACACTTAACAGACTGAGCCACCCAGGTGCCCCTTGACTGTGCTCTTTTTAAGTGCCTTTATGATACCTACAATAAGTACATATCATTATTATATTTATACTAGCTATATACAATCATGATATCTGTAATACTTCTAATGTTTCTTTGGTAAACCTTCTACTCATGTATATGTTCACTTGCCTATTTCTTATTTTTTTTTTGCCTGTTTCTTTTTGTTTGTTTTAAGATTTTATTTATTTGAGAGAAAGAGAGCACATGCGTGGGGGAACCAGCAGGGGAGAGGGAGAAGCAGACTCCCCACTGAACAGGGAGCCTAATGCTGGGCTAGATTTCAGGACCCTGAGATCATGACCTGAGCTAAAGGCAGACGCTTAATGGACTGAGGCATCCAGGAGCCCCCGTTTGCCTGTTTCTTATATTCCTTGCTCTTTTCCTCACTTCTCCACCAGTTTCCACGCAGTCTTCAACGGGTTCCTTTTGGATTACTGTTCCTATTTTGATGGGCAGTCTGTCTGTTGAAGACACTGTAAAGCATCCCACATCCTTGACATAGGTTTATTGTACCAAATAGTCTATCTCAAATTATATCAGCTTATTTGTTCTAGGAGAACATTTCTCCTCTATCTTTGTCATTCCTTACCAAGGGCAAAGGTGGTGGGAACAGCTTTCGGCACAGGACGGTGAGGCAATAAAGGGGTGTATTGCCCTTAGATAATTTAAAAAAATAATAATAATAAACAACTAAAAGTCAGTCTGCTTTTTATCCCCAAGCATCAGCAATTCTAAATAATATCGGTGATAAAATACTCCTCCCCCCAGGGAATGCTCCCTTTGCCCTCCCCCCACCTCTTCCCTGCCGGTGCCGGCTGATTCATCAGATACACGTGACTCAAGCCCTTGATGACACAATATCTTTATAAACGAGCCTCCCAGTTTTTGCTGGGTTGCTTGTGTGTTATTTGCAACCAGGGGCAGCCGGCGTGGTGGGGGCGGGGAAACAGGCTCAGGTGTTCCATACACAGATCTATAATTCATTCCCTTATTTTCAATATCACTTTTCATTCTTACCAACCTCCAAATCCTGTCTGGGACTCCACCAGCAAGACAGGCTTCAACCTCCACTCCAGCTTCCTCATAAAAGAACTGTGGGGTCCAGGTTTCTCGTTTTCCTCTAGGACACAGTCTCTTTAATCAGGAATTTTCACGTGTTTTGTTCACTGCTATATACCCAGTGTTCGGTATAGTGTCTGGTACACAGTAGTTATCTATCTATCTATCTATCTATCTATCTATCTATTCATCTACCTCTCTAATGAGCCATGATCATACTTTTTTCTATATTGCCGTGTTGTACATCTCAGCAGATGGTATGATAGGAACATTATGAAAGTTACATGTCCCAGGGCACCTGAGTGGCTCAGTTGGTTAAGCGTCCGCCTTCAGCTCAGGTCGTGATCCCAGGGTCCTGGGACGGAGCCCCACATCAGGCTCCCTGCTGGGCGGGAAGCCTGCTTCTCCCTCTGCCTCTGTGCGCTGCTTCCCCCTGCTTGTGCTCTCTCTGTCTCTGTCAGATAAATAAATAATATCTTTTTTAAAACATGGCATAGATTCACCAGATAGCCACCAGACTTCTTGGAACTGTGAAGGCCAAGATTCACTCAGTGGCAAACTATGTGGACAAATGACTGAGGACCAGCTGCCAATCTCCAATATCCCGGCATTATCTAAAAATATCTGGGCTTGGGTGGTAGATGGGGATAGGTCTGAAAGAGGATTCCTGGGGAAGTGAGGGCTCAGGGACAGGAATTAGACTGAATTATTGAAAACCTAGTTATCTTTATTTCACACAAGTTTGTGGACAGAGATTAATGCTAGGTACACATATACAGCTTACATAATTAAAACTGTATCTCTCGGATAGATAATATATTCACAGGTGATGGTGGCATTTCGTGCTTACTATTCTGCACTCTGCCTTTTTTCATGTAATACGTCTTGCCAGTTATTCCATATGAATACATAAAGAGTTTGGGTTTCTTTAAAGACTTCTTTATTTCTTTGAGAGAGAGAGAGCATGCAGGGGCGAGGAGCAGAGGGAAAGAGAAAGAGAAAGTCAAGCAGACTCCCCGCTAAGCGCAGAGCCTGATGCAGGGCTCCTTCTTACAGCCTTGAACTCAGACCTGAGTGGAAACCAAGAGTCGGATGCTTAACTGACCGGGACACGCAGGCGCCCCAAGAGTTTACTTGTTTTTTAACAGCTGCGTTTTAGTCTATTGGATGAAGGTACCATAATTTATTTAACCGGACTTCTGTTGATGGACACTTAGGTTGTCCCCAGTGTTGCAATAAATAACTTTATACATCATTTTGCATGTGTGCAAGTATATCAGCAGGGTAAAGTATATGCAATGGAATTGCCTGGTATAAGTATGTGAATGTGTAATTTTGATAGATGACTAATGGCTCTACACAGAGGCTGTACCAGTTTAATGGCTACAAATAATATCCCTCTGTCTTGTCTGTCCACAAACTTACCACTTTATATAACATCTCAACTTGGTCTTCATTTGCATTTCTCCCGTTATGACCGGGGTTGAGAATCATTTATGTGTAAGAGCAAATTTTTTTTTCTCTGTGAACTGTCAATATTCTTTGCCTGCATTTTTATTGTGCTCTTTTTCGTGTAGATTTGTAGGAGTTCTTTGTATTTCAGAAAAATAAGCCCTGTGTGATATGAGTTGTAACTATTTTTCACAGTTTGTTATCAGCCTTTTGGCATTGTTTATGTGGGTTAGACCAATAAATCACACTTCCATAATGAAATATTTCAAACATACAGAGAAGTGCACAGAACACAGTAACAAATACCTATGTACCTTAAATTTTGTTATTTGGGTCATGTTTACAGACATTGTTTTTCTTTTTAAAGAAATAAAATGTTCCATGGGATGCCTGGGAGGCTCAGTCAGTTGAGCTGCTGCCTTCAGCTCAGGTCATGATCCAAGGGTCCTGGGATCGAGTCCCACATCGGGCTCCTTGCACAGGAGGGGAGCCTGCTTCTCTCTTTGCCTCTGCCTGCCACTCTGCCTGCTTGTGCTCCCTCTTTCTCTGACAAATAAATAAATAAATAAAATCTTTAAAAAAAAAAAGAAATAAAATGTTCCAGATACAGATAGGCCCCCTTTGTACTCCTTTCAGATACCTTCCCCTCTCCCCTCCCCCAAGGTAACCACAAGTCTGAAATTAGTTTTTATTCTTCCTATCAATGTTTCTATACTTCCACTATGCATCGATAAAAACTGCACTGTTTGGTATAATTTTTACAACTACATAAACAACATCAAACTCTACGTATCAACCCCAAACCTGTTTTTTTCCCCTCAATATTATGTCTGTAGTGTTTATCCAGGTGGTACATATAGATCAAGTTAATTCATTTTCATTTCTATAAAGCATTCAATTGTGTTAAGATACCAACAGTTGTTCATCCCTTCCTTCACTGGTGGAAATTGTACTATAAAAAGCAATACTCTGAATGCAAGAGTTCTCTAGGGTTTATGCCTAGAAGCTCAGTAGCTGGCTGGTACCATGTCCCTCTCAAAACCTGTGAGAGAAAAAAAAAAACAAAACAAAAACTCCCCTCCAAACTGTTCTCTAAAGTGGTACCAATATATATTCCAACCAGCAGTATATGAAAATCCCAATTATTCTAACATCGTTGCCAATGCCAACTCAGTATTTTCAGACTTAAAATTTTCCAATCTGGTGAGTATGAGAATGGCTAATTGGTATTGTTTAATTGGCATTTCCTAATTGCTAGTACAACTGAATATTGTCCAGCTGGGTTTCCTCTTCCACAAACTGCCTATTCATCTGTTGCTCATTTTTTCCATTGGCTTGTGCATCTTTCTTACTGCTTTATAAAAGAGATTTTTATATTCTGGATAATAGAGGTACACAGAACATATATGAATGACACTCAGTCAAAGTTGAAGCCAAAGCCAAGTATCATTATCATAGAATAAACTCCTGGAATACAAGAATACTTCTAATTTTTTTTAAAGATTTATTTATTTGAAAGAGAGAGAGAGAGAGAGAACAAGTGAGAGGATGAGCAGGGGGAGGGACAGAGTGAGAGAGAGAATTCTGGAGCAGACTCCCCACTGAGTGCAGGGCCTGATGCAGGGCTCCATCCCAGGACCCTGAGATCATGACCTGAGCCGAAGGCAGAGGCTTAAACCACTGAGCCACCCAGGCGCCCCATACTTCCGACATGTTATCCATAAGCATTTTATGATTACAATTTTATTAATGGACTTTTAACAGTTGGACATAGTGCAAGAATACGAATTTCTCAACACTGTCAGCAGGTGGACTCCTTCTATGCTCACTAGAGAGCATATGTTCAGTACTAAATACTCACTTTCAATTGAGATCAATGAAAGAATGAGATATTTGAGGGGCTTCTCGTTTTTCTCTAACTTATTTTCCTTTCTTTGAACTCTTTATCATCTTTATTAAGGATGAACTGAAGATTTATAGTGAATATTGCACAAGATTTGGGGATTTTTCCATCACATGAAATTTTGACAATGGAAAGATGACAGTTTGCTTTTATTCCATCTTCACAAGATATGAGAAATTCTCAAATAAGGCTTTTTCTTAAAAGATTTATAGTCTAAATGGAATTCAGCAGCTAAAAATTAAACATAATCTTAAAAATTATTTTAATATGAATGCTCTGTAGGCAAACAATTCTTATCTTTGTATAATAAAATTATTATATAATCAAATATCTGTTATTGTGCCTTGGGCTATTATGTAAAATAACATAGACATCAGTTAGCTCAAAAAGCATATAATGACTTTCCTAAAATTGTCTAGCTAATATGTTCTCTTAATATTGATGCTAAAGGCCAACCTAAGTCCCTATTTAACTATTTGAAATTTCTTAATTGGTTTTTGACGTAAAATTAACAGCTTGTGTGAAATTAACAGAATTTGCTCTTGCAATAATAAATAAAACTTTATTCTTCAAAGAACTGATAGAACTTATATATAAATAGAAATATGGAATTTGTATAGAATTTCTATACAAAACAAATAAGATTTTGTTGGCTTCAAGTTATACCAAAAATATTTTGTGTTGTGTTTTTTGCTTGCTGTGTTCTGTTTAGGAGAACCTGAGGTTATAATATTCTCCTATATTTCCTTTTTTAAAAGATTTTATTTATTTATTGAGAGAGAGAGAGATAGTTAGAGGTAGAGCGTGAGCGGGTTGAGGGGAGGGAAAAACAGGCTCCCCACTGAGCAGGGAGCCCGACTTGGGGTTCGATCCCATGATCCTGGCATCATGACCTGAGCTGAAGGCAGACGCTAAACTGACGGAGCCATACAGGCACCTCCTCCTATATTTTCTTTTGAAAGTTTAAACATCCTGTTTTCTTCACATACAGGTCTTTATCTGAAAGTTTGGGGGGGTTATGATGACAATTACTGGCTGAATTAAATTTTTCCATGTGGGTTGCCCCAGCAGATCTATTAAATGACCTATCTTTACCCACTAATTTGTAATGCTTCCCCTTTTGAATACCAAGTTTCCATATATATGTGGATTTTCTTTTCTGGATTATTTATTCTGCTCCATTGATCTATTTGTCTATGTCCTGTACCTTCTTCTCCTTCAGAATTATCCTGGCTGTCTATGGACCTTTGTTTTTTCATATGAATCCTGAAGTTTGTTTTTCTAGTTAGATGAAAAAAACCTTTGGGGATATTTATTGGTTAACTTTGAATTTTACATTAGTGAGATTTTTTAAATCCGTGAACATGCCATATTTCTCCATTTTTAAGGTAATATTTACGTGTTACAATAAAAATTTTATTTGTTTATGAGAGAGAGAGAGGACTGGAGAGGGAGAGAGAATTTGAAGCAGATTCCACGCTGATCACAGTGTCCAATGTGGGGCTCAATCTTACAACCATAATGACCTGAGCCAAAACCAAGATTTGGACACTTAACCAACTGAGCTACCCATGCACCCCTACAAGGAAAATTTTAACATCTTCCATATACATTTTGCATCTTTTGTTAGATATCCCTTAGAAACCTTATGCATTTTGTTGCTTAAAGTTTAAAAAAAATTTCTAATAGGTGGTAGCTGGTAGGTAAGCATGTTTAATTTTTGTACACTAATCTTGTCTCCAGCAACCCAGTTGCACTCTCTATTATTAGTTCTGCTAGTCTGTTGCAAACTCTCTTGAATGGGGTGATGTTAATGCCCCGTCCCATACCACTTGGCCCATATTTGGGTTCCTCTACAACTGTGGTACAAAGTTTTTGTCAAGCTGACTGCTTTCCTCTTGAAGGGGATGACCCTAAAATGATGGATGGAAACACAAAATGTGGCGAATACATGCACTGGAACATTATTCAGCTACAGAAGGAATGAAGTATTGATACACACTACAACATAGATGAATCTTGAAAACATGCAAAGTGAAAGAAGCCAGACACAAAATGCCACATATTGTATGATGCTATGCATAAGAGATGTCCATAATGGGCAAATCCATAGAGCCAGGTTTTAGATTAGTGGTTGCATGGGGTTGAGGGGAAAGGGGAATGGGAGTGACTGCTAATGGACAGGGTCTCCTTTGGGGATGATAAAAATGTTCTGGGATTAGATAATGCTAATTGTTGTGTAATCCTGTGATTAAACTAAAATCCACCAAACTGCACACTTTAAAAGGGGGGGGGGGGTTATAGGATGTGTATTCTGTCTCAATTTAAAAATGTAGTTTATAACATAACATAATAAAAAATAATAATAATAAATTTAAATGTAGATTGTAATAATAGAATCTCAAGGAGTTGTTAAGATTCAAAGAGATAATGCATGTATAGGGTTTAGCACAATTCTTGACATTGTCATAAGCCCTCAATAAATTACAGGGTCAGTTCCTTCCCCAGAAAAGAAGAAGCAATTAGACCCAGAACCTGCCTCCTCTCCCCCATCATCAGCCAGTCTCCCACCTCAGCAGCAGACTTGTATTTGTCTATATCTTTTAGGCTTTCTATTTCTTCTTAAATAAGTTTTGCAAAGTTATATTTTCTAGAAAATTGTGTTCATCTATAATTTTATATTTATTGGTAGAAACCTGTTTGTGGTATTTTACAAATATTTTATTTACTTATTTGACAGAGAGAGAGCGAGAGAGGGAATACAAGCAAGGGGAGTGGGAGAGGGAGAAGTAGGCTCCATGCTGAGCAGGGAGCCGTATATGCAGAGCTCCATCCTGGGAATCCAGGATCACAACCGGAGCCAAAGGCAGACACTTAACCAACTGAGCCACCCAGTTGCCCCATTCAGTTCTAAATACTTCTTACTTCAGATTATGAATTGCCTTTAATCCATGAGTTATACAAAAGTGTTTTTTAAACATTCCAAAAAACTTTTTACAAGTTTTTGCTGTTATGGTTGCTTTTTAGTTCTAACTTAATTTCGTTGTAATCAGGGAAGGTACTCTGAATGAAACTAATACCGTGTATGTATTGAGACTTGTTTTCTAGCCTAGAATGTGGTTAGTATTCCAGCTATGCTTGAAAAAAAATGTATGTATTAATACTTAGGTGCTAGGAAATATATATGTGTGTGTGTAAAATATCATTAACCTTATTCCCTATGCTGTACCTTTTATCCCATGAATTATTCATCCCCTAACTGGAAGCCTGTATCTCCCACTCTCTTTCATCTATTTTTGCCCATCCCCCATGCTCCTCTCTTCTGACAACCATCACTTTGTTCTCTATGTTTATAGGTCTGATTCTGTTTGTTCATTCATTTGTTTTATTTTTTAGATTCCACATACAAGTGAGATCATATGGTATTTGTCTTTCTCTGCCTGACTTATTTCACCTGGCATAACGCCCTCTAGCTCCATCCATATTGCTGCAAATGGCAAGATTTCATCCTTTTATGGCTGCATGATATTCCATCTCATATATATATGATATTCCCTTTCATATATATATGCCATCTTCTTTTTCCATTCATCTATCATCTATCTTCCATATCTTGACTATTATAAATAGTGCTGCAATGCATATAGTAAAAAGCTTCTGCACAGAGAAGGAAACTATCCAACAAAACACAAAAACAACCTACTGAATGGGAAAAGATATTTGCAGATGATAAAGCTGATAAGGGGTTTATAGCTACAATATATAAAGAACTTACAGAACTTCACACCAAAAAAAAACAAATAATCTGATTAAAAATGGGCAGAGATCTGCCTGCTCCAGAACCCTGACCAGGATGCATGTCTGCCACTTCTGTTCTCCCCCTACAGACCCGGCAGCTGCACTGGAGAGTGGTGGGGGGCTGGAGAGGAGTAGACATTGCTGGCAAGAACAGTACTGGAAAGCATGGCCCCTATCATGAAGGTGCTGCTCCCTGTGTATCTAAAGCAGCTCCCCAGGGGCGTCTGGGTGGCTCAGCCAGTTAAGCCTCCCACTCTTGATTTTGGCTCAGGTCACGATCTCATGGGTCTTGGGATGGAGCCCCACGTTGGGCTCCACACTCAGCGGGGAGCGTGCTTCTCTCCCTCCACCCCTCTGTGTGCTCTCTCTCTCTCTCATTCTCTTAAATAAATCTTTAAAACAATCTTTAAAACAGCTCCCATCCTGAGAGCATTACCAGGTACACCCAGCTCACAGTTTTAGAATGGCTTCGATTATTGCCTTTTGTCGGTGTACTTGCACTACTTGGCTATCTTGCAATTTGTCCATTCCTCCAGAATCAAAAACGACAGAAGGATAGCTTGATTCATCTTAATATACAAAAGGAAAATCCCAAAATGGTGATTTAAAAAAAAAAACGGAAGACTTGTGTCTTTTTTTTTAAGATTTTTTTATTATTATTATTGAGAGTGAGAGAGAGAGAGACAGTACAGAGGGAGAGGGAGAAGCAGACTCTCCGCTGAGCACAGACCCACACGCGGAACTGAATCCCAGGATCCTGAGATCGTGACCTGAGCCGAAGGCAGATGCTAAACCAAATGTGTCACCCAGGTGCCCCAAAGGTTTGTGTCTTACTAAAGCAGCTTATTGTGGGTTTTAGTGTTCAAAGACTTTCCTGCCTGTGATGGTTCACATAATCAACACAAGGAATTGACAGGAGACAACATGGGTCTACTCATACTGAAGAAGAAAGAAGTGCAACAGTTACGAATTAGGATTGAATGCAGTTGTGTGCTGTAAAATCTTATAACAGTATGTGTTCATTCTTTGTGTAGAGGAGGTCTTTCAAATGGTGGTCTTAATTATTGCTATTGGTTGAGTAACGTTTCTGCTAGTTTATTTTCTTGCTACACTACTGTTAATATTTGATACATTGGATATTCTGTCACTTACATAGAAATTAAGTTGTACAACCCAATCATTCTTACTTCAAAGACTTAATGTATCTTCCTAAATAAAACCAATACTCTTGGCCTTAACTGACCAAGAAAAATCTAAGTTTTGGCAATGGATCCAAAGCTATTCCTTTGAATACCAGTATTATCAATAGAATCTATACTTAAAATTTGTCTCCCTATGTTAGTAAATATATTATTTTTCAGTCTTCTTCTGTTTTGACCATTTGAAGTGATTTTTCCTCTTTGGCCTTCCACATGCCATTCCTTATAGATCAATAAGAAAAATATTCCTCTCAAGAATTATTTGAGGGCCATCTGTGTGGCTCAATTGGTTAAGCATCTGCCTGCTGCTCAGGTCATGATCTCAGGGTCCTGGGATTGAGTCCCACATGGGGCTTCCTGCTCAGCAGGGAGTCTGCTGCTCCTTCTCCCTCTCCTCCCTCCCCGCTCCCCGCTCATGCCCTTTCTCTTTCTCCAATAAATAAATAAAATCTTTTTAAAAAGAAGAAGAAGAATTACTTGAGTTTCAAAGCAATAAACACTTGGGACACCTGGGTGGCTCTGTCCGTTAAATGTCTGCCTTCAGCTCAGGTCATGATCCCAGGGTCCTGGGATTGAGCCCCACCTAGGGCTCCCTGCTCAGTGTGGAGTCTGCTTCTCCCTCTCCCTCCACCCTTCCCCCTGCTTGTGCGCTCTCTCTCTCACACAAATAAAAAAATAAAAAAGATCTTTTTAAAAAAGGAGATAAACACCTTGCTTTATAAAGATTGTGTCTAATAAGTGTGAATATCCCAATTTCAGAAGAGACTTCAACTGGGTATAGAAAGTTCCAAAGAGGAACAGTTATTTGCATCACAAAATATTTATTTACTTTATAAAAGTCTTGTTTGTGTCCATTTACATGCGTGTTTTGTGCATGTATCTTGAACTCTGACTCAGTCGACAGGATGGAATGGGGTGGCAAGAATACTTATAGTAAACTTAAGAGCTGAAGGTCAATTAGAAATAAACAAAATATATGTGAAATCATATTAAAATTATAAATAGCTCAGTGTTCAAAATTGCATACTTTTTTCTCTGTATAACAATGTAAGCCAATAAAACTCAAAATACAAATAGTTTGCAAAATAAACTTACTGGAGAATCTTTTTTAAAAATAATAAATTAATAATTTTAAATGCACAGAGGACCTGAATAAACATTTTTTCTAAAGACATCTAGATGACTAACAGACACATGAAAAGATGCCCAACATCATTAATCACCATGGAAAGGAAAATCAAAATCTCAACAAGATATCACCTTACACCTGTCAGAATGGCTAGAATCAAAAACATAAGAAACAAGTGCCCGCAAGGATGTAGAGGAAAAGAAACCCTCGTGCTCTCTTGGTGGGAATGTCAATTGGTGCAGCCATTGGGGAAAATAGTATGGAGGTTCTTCAAAAAAATTAAAAATAAAAATACCGGGGGTGCCTAGGTGGCTCAGTGGTTTAAAGCTTCTGCCTTAGGCTCAGGTCATGATCCCAGGGTCTTGGGATCGAGCCCCGCATCAGATTCTCTGCTCAGCAGGGAGTCTGCTTTCTCCTCTCTCTCTGCCTGCCTCTCTGCCTACTTGTGATTTCTATCTGTCAAATAAATAAATAAAAATCTTAAAAATAAAAATACCGCATGAACCGGTAATCTCACTACTGGGTATCTACCCAAAGACAATGAAAACACCAATTCAAAAAGACATCTGCACCCCCTCCTCTTGTTTTCCCTTTACTTTTTAGCAAGAGACTTCTGCTTGGTGCCAAGGCAGCCTTTTGTACAATTTCTCTAGGATTGTCGGGCCAGGGGGCTGTTGCAATCTGGTTTGCCCTTATGCAGCTGACGTAGGCCCTTGGGGTTCTCAGCTCATTGTGGAGAGTTTCTCTTGTTAAACTCCAATCCTGGGCTGGCTCTAAGCCTTAAGTTCTCTCTCTCTGTCTAGCTCTGTGTGGCCACTGAATCAAAGCTCAGGTGAGCGATGGAGGCAAACACCCTCAGATAAAATTGGCTTGGGGGGGGCACCCATATTCTGCTTACTTGTGTGGTTACAAGCTTTCATCCCAATTTGGCCTAGAAGTTTCCCTCTGTCCTATCAGCTCATCAGGGCCTTTAAATTCGTTTTGAAAGATTTTATGCAGCATATTCCATTACTTCAACAGGCAAGTGGAACCAAAGAACCAAGCCTGCCATTGCCAGAAATTAGAAGCCCATATCCTTAAATGTTTAAACGTTTATACTTGACTTAACAAGGTCTGAATTCAGGCAATACCCGTACCTTTCTCTCAAACAATACGAGAGCTTTAAAAGCGCTTTAAATATTAATAGCCTCCTGCAGTCTTAGATGTTTTTTGCTCCAATGTTTTTGGTGCCAGCTTGTTTTTATACCTCCAGCTCATTCGACGTTATTACTGTTTCATACACCTAATGCTTACTCAGATTTCCACACATTTACCAATTTTTGTTCACTATTCCTTGCCACCTATTCACCCCTTCTACCTGATTTCAATTTCCTTCTTCCTGAAGTATATCTTTCAATAGTTATTTTTAAAATAAGATCTCTCTCTCTTTTTTAAGATTTTATTTATTTATTTGAGAGAGAGAGAGAGTGATAGAGAGCATGAGAGGGAAGAAGGTCAGAGGGAGGAGCCCCTGGGTGGCTCAGTGGGTTAAGCCTCTGCCTTCCGCTCAGGTCATGATCCCAGGGTCCTGGGATTGAGTTCCGAATCCGGCCCTCTGTTCCTCAGGGAGCCTGCTTCCTCCTCTCTCTGCCTACTTGTGATCTCTGTCTGTCAAATAAATAAATAAAATCTTAAAAAAAAAAAAAAGAAGGTCAGAGGGAGAAGCAGACTCCCCATGGAGCTGGGAGCCCGATGCAGGATGGGACTTGATCTGTTGCTCAACCAACTGAGCCACCCGGGTGCCCTTCTTTCAATGGTTATTTAATGATAGTATGTTGCTAAACTTTTTTAGGTTGTTTGGTTAGTTGGGTTTTTTTTTTAATCTCCTTATTTCCCTCTCAAAAAAAAAAAAAAAAAAGGAGAGAGAGAGAGAGAGAGAGAGAGAGTTCCCATCAGGATTTCTCTCTCATTTTTTAGAAGATTTTATTTATTTATTTGATACACAGAGAGAGAGACAGCGAGATGGGGAACAAAAGCAGGGGGAGTGGGAGAGGGAGAAGCAGACTCTCCACCGAGCAGGGAGCCCCATTCGTAGCTTGATTCCAGGTCGCTGGGATAACGAAGGCAGTCGCTTAACGACTGAGTCACCCAGGCGCCCCCATCAGGATTTCTTGGGGATGCTCATTCTACTCCTTGTGGCAACCGGCGACTCTACTTTACCGCGGCGCCATTTCTTTCCAAGTACAAGATTTCTTTTGTCTGTTTCTGAACCCCTATCCCGCAGCTCTGGTCTTTTTCCGTGAGGTTCCACCTGCCTTGGGCTGTAAAGAGGTACAATATTTGACTCTTGCTGGAGTTCTAGAGGTTTGAATGCTTTTGCTCCCGTTTTTATTTTAATCTTCCAGCACGTGGTTTCTGTAACACGCAACAGGGTGCGCTTAGACCCCCACATCCACATACAATGGAAGCCTGGGATTTTGATTTCTCATGGTGGCTTTGGAGAAAGCGTATGTCCTTTCATTGCTCGCTTTCCAAACACGTTGTGACAGACAGAGGAGCTACCACAGGCTTTATCGCGAGGTTTGAGTCACACCTTCTCGGGCTCTGGTGGATTTGAGGTGGAGTTGCCAGTACCCACGTGGACTTTAGATTCTCATCTCTAAGCCCCCGCCCCTAGGGACCAACACCAGGATGGACGACTACAGTGTCTGCTTACAATAACTAGCCTGGTTTTAATTTTTCCTTATTGTTTCTCTGCAGATTTTACTTTTTTTTTTCACGGTCAGCTATAAATGCAAACTTTTGTTATGGTGTATCTCCTGTTACTATATGTTCGGAGTTGGTGAGTGCTGTTCATGTCATCTTAGAGTTCTATCTTGCCAGAAAAAAAATTCTTTATTCATATTACTTGGCACCTTATTTATAATTAAGCATTTTCCCTTATCACTTCCATCCTCATAAATCTGCACCTCTTTAAGTTCCAAGGAAATCAAGTTCCCTCCCAGGACCATCTAGTTTAAGGGCACACAGCAGGCCAGGTCTCCAGAGCACACTGGATTATTTCCCAGATACACCACCCATGTAGTTTAAAGACATCGTTCCCTCAGGGTCTACAGCTCCTTAGCGCTTCGATTTTCAGCTTTTACAAATTTTAGGGGCAGAACTTTTTCTTCAAGTATTACTTGGAACCCCAAGATCTAAAATAAATAACAAGGGAGCTGCTCTGGTCAAAACCGAGGTTGAGAGTTCCTGATATTCACCAATGTACCCTCCCCCTTGTTCTTTGGGTGCTCTCCAAAGTGCTCCCTGGAGCATCTTCACAGAGTCCTTGGGCTCCAAGGACCCCAGTGAGAAAACGAACTGAATAGATGACTGGTTCTCAAAGAGCCATCCCAGAACCAGAGGCATCACCAGGGAATGTGTTAAAATACAAATTCTTGGGGTGTCTGGGTGGCTCAGTCGTTAAGTGTCTGCCCTTGGCTTGGGTCTTGATCCCAGGGTCCTGGGATCGAGCCCCACATCGGGCTCCCTGCTTGGCAGGAAGCCTGCTTCTCCCTCTCCCACTCCCCCTGCTTGTATTCCCTCTCTTGCTGTCTCTCTCTCTCTCTGTCAAATAGAGAAATAAAATATTTTAAAAAAGAAATACAAATTCTAGAGCCCCACCTCCCAGATCCACTGAAATCAGAAATTTTGGGGAGAGGACCCAACAATCTATGCATTAAGCCCTCCAGGTGACTCTGCTGTCCATATAAGTTTGAGGATTTACCAGAATAGGGTATCCCATTCAGGAGCTATTGGACTGGGGCTGGGGTCCAAGATTATTAAACAGAACAGGGCCCAAGAGCAACATTTCTGGGGCAAATTATCCCAAGATTCTCTGGAAGGCTGTTTTCTGTCCACCATCTTCTTATACCTGAGATTAGACACACTCTCAAGGTCCAACTTTGCAATGGCCTGGGTCTCTTTGAATGGATTCAGTATGTCAGCAATCACTAGGAGGAGTATGGATTCTCACTTTTGGCTCATTAGACAGAAACAGTGACAATCCCCAGAATTGTTCTTGACAAAAGGACTTCAGATCTGAAGCCCCTAAAATGTTGAGCAAAAGAAGCCAGATGCAAAAGTATACAAACTGAACAATTCCATTTATAAAAAGCATAAAATAAAATTTTAAAAAGCAACACTCAGGTACTACATCTACAGTGGAAGAAGTCAGGATAGGGATTCCTCTTTGGGGTTATTATTGATTAGAAGGAAGCAGAAGTGGGGCCTCACTATGGCAGTGTTCTGTTTCTTGACCTGGATGTTGTTTGCAGGGATCTGTTCATTTCCTAGAAATGCATTGAATTGTACCCTTATGGTACATGCATTCTCCTATATAACTGATACACTTTAATATAAGAGTTTAAAAATGGTATCAGATCACCTGCCTGGAAAGGTCAATGTGTAATGACATACAGCTGTGGGCCCTGACCTTCATAGTCTCAGAGGACGTGGGCCTTCACTTCCGGGTGTGAATATACATTTGGCCCAAACACAGGTTGCTGGCTTACACTCTACTGCATTATGAGAACACGAGTTGTAATGGGAGCCACTCTGTTATTTCTTGATTGGAAAAGACCTCTTGGTTGATGGCATCCCTGATCAGGATTCCCTGTGGTTGGGGAAGAAGTGAGGCAGTTGCGTATGTGAACTGTAGGCCAGAGTTAAGTCTCAGCATTTGGCTACTCCAGGAAATGGGAAGTTGGTGGGGTCCTGAATTTTCAACCAGATTAGGCCAAAAAATTGTGGGAGGCATGTGCAAGGGGTGAAAGGGAAGGGCCGCATTGTTTGGTCTCTCATTCTGAGCTCTCTGGGTGGATAAGACCCCCGTCATGAGCACTCATCTGCTGTCCGTGCCCTTTGGGGTCCAGATCATAAATCTACATGTGAACCGAGTTCCCCTGGCCTTCCCAGCTTGTGGAAGTAGATGGAGTCAGAGTTAAACATTAGCTTGAGTTTCATCAGCTCTAGCCCACATTTGCTCACACCGGAATCCCAGCCGTCACGTAAAATAGCCCAGATGTGTCTGAAAGTCACCCGTAAGTCACAACCCCATCTGTTGTTGACCCAACCCATGTTTTTCCTTACTTAGTCTGGACCCCAGCTTCCTGCCCGCTGCCCCCAAAGCTGTTTAAGAACTCACCCCTTCCCTCCTCCCCTCCCCACTGCTGCTGTGCCCACCACGGGGGAACTGTTGATAAAGGCATCAAGGGCGTTCCGTCCTGGTCTCCCCCCCCACCGCCAAGAAGACCCCACCACAGCGGTACCCACCCAAGGGGCCAGACATGCCTGACTCTCCATTGGAAATCAAGGTAACACATACCTGCCTAATACATTGGTGCCTCGGGTCCCACGGTGGTGTGATCCGCAAGCAGGCCCTGGCTGATGCTGTTACATTCAGTGGCTCAATTTGGGGGTTGGTGACAGGTAGGGGCATAGGGCTGGGCTTGAATGGCTCCCCTGTTGCTGAGGGGCAATGGTGTTTCCTAGAGGTGTGTGCTTCCATTAGGAAAGGCCAGGCACAGCTGCTCCCTCTGGTGGTCGTGCTTTGCACCAGCGGAGACAGGTGGGTCAGCCCCAGCCCGCTCTCGCCATTCCTAACTCCTAGGACTATTCCTGAGTGCAGGGTACTTAAAAGACAGTTTCTGTGTCAGACAAACCCAAAATGAGGAACAGTCTCTTAAAAATTCTAATGCCATACAAGACAAAGTAAGTTTGTGGAAGTGTTCCAGACTAAAGGAGGCTAAAGAGGCATGACAACTAAAAGCAGTACCTCACTCTAGACCAGATCCTACGGTGGAGAGGGGAGCGCTGTTAAGGATGTCGTTGGACCAACAGACAAAATTGAAGTACAGACAGGAGATCAGATAATAGTATTGGACCAGTGTTAATTTTTTTAAAATTTTATTATTTATCTGAGAGAGAACGAAAGCAAGAGAGATCACAGAGGCAGAGAGAGAAGCAGACTCTCCACTGAGCAGGGAGCCCGATGTGGGGACTCGATCCCAGACCCCTGGGATCATGACTTGAGCGGAAGGCAGTCGCTCAACCGACTGAGCCACCCAGGCGCCCCCAGATCAATGTTAAATTTACTGATGCTCTTACCTATATACCGTGATGTAGAGAACATGCCCATTGGTAGGCAATGCATGCTGAGGTACATTAGGCACAAGGGGCTACGATGCATGTAACTTACCATCATATGGTCCAGACACACACACACACACACACACACACACACTTACTTAGGAGTGTGCATACGTTTTAGCAATCGGTGAATCTGGTAAAGGGTATACAGATGTTCTCTATACTATTTTTACTTTTGCCACTTAGCCCTGGGTTTAAACTATTTCCAACTAAACAAGCTGAAAAATGCAAGAGAGTTTCTGCAAGCAATCAGAGGCTGGTGGCACGTGGCTTCCTGAGCTCTTCCTGTGGCAGAGATGAGGAGCGAGGACATGGCTGTCTTCCCAAGAGGTGGTCAGATACCCTGCATTAAGTTGCCAAGCGACACCTGAGGCTTCTCATCGTTTGATCTCCCCCATCCTACAAGATACCGAAAATAACACTTTTGACATATTCTCCTGAAGGATCATGGGCCCCGGGTGTTGGCAAAAATTCGGTTATGAAAGGAAGGTGTATTGCTTCATTGATTCACCCAGTTAAGTGTTTTGACTATCTCTTACTCTGAGCCAGGGCCGAGTATGCAGCTCCAGGTATGAGAAGAGCCACAACCCCTGTCCTAAAGAAAAATCTGTGAGCCCACTGGGGATGTGCCCACAACCACAGAAATAAATCTGTATTCCCAAAGGAGTGGACCAGAAAGTAGACTTGGGAAGCCCAGGGGTGAGGGTGGGGGGCCAGCCTTTTACCAGAGCCAGTGGATCCAAGCCCCATGGGTCTGATCCTGTTTCCCTCCCCCCAAGATTTTCTAGGTTATAGGTTCCTTTGTACCTGGCACTAGAGAGAAAAGAAGGAAGTGCCAGTGCTCACCCCCTCCTGGGCACATCTCATCTGTCTTATCTGTTCTGGCTTAGAGACCAAGGTGCCACTCCATCGATATCCCTGGGCTGGCAGACTGTTGAGCTTTGGAAAACAGTCCTAGGGATCTATGCCTGCAGGTGACTCTTACAGCCACAGGCATAATGCTCAGGGAAGGCAAGGGCCTGGGAGCCAGTTGGGGCACTCTCCCCCCTCCCCCCACCCCTGGTGTGGCACTGGTTGTAATGCGCTTATATGGGGACCAAAGTTGACTCCATTGCCTTGGGGTCCAGGTAGACAGTGTTGGGGGGTTATAAGTGTGTGTGTGTGTGTGTGTGTGTGTGTGTGTGTGTGTGAATGTGAGAGAGAGAGAGAGAGAGAGAGACTGCACGTGACACGATGCGTGTCCATTCCGTCCACAGGTCTCAGGGAGGACTGATCCTCACCTCGGATGCATTCTGGTCCTGGTCCAAAGAAGTTTCAGATCCAACAAACGTTAATGAGCCCCTACAAAGTTCCAAGCCTTTTACTTTATATTTGACACATGTTATATCATTTAATCTTTCACAATAACCCTTTAAGGTAGGAATTATCTGCATTGTACAGATGAGAAAACAATCGCAAAGAGGTTCATTGATTTGCTCAAGTATATCATACAGCTTTTTTTTTTTTTTAAACACTCACACACTATACTCTTAGCTGAGGCCTGTCTGTGCTGGTTGCTTATCTTACAGGATTTTTTTTTGTCTTCTCTACTTTTGGAGCAATCGCTCCCCTTATACAAGCCCCCTTTTTCTTCTCCTTTCACTAGCCCCACGGGCTTTTTTTTTTTTTTAATACTGCATTTAATAGCACAAAAAATCACGAATACAAAGAAACTGGCAAAGGTGTTTGTCAATGAGATATCCTTGCCTCCTCCACTTTTCCGCTTTCATACCCATATAGGTCATGGGCTGCATTTGTATACTTTTCTTTCCACCCACACCCCCACTGCCGAACATATAACTGTTATGTGATTGGTCAGTTGAAGCTGAAACACCCATGGAGAAAGATGTTTTACGGTTACAAGGGCACACCCCCCCCACACCACCCCCCTCCCACCCCACACTTTTCCCACACAATCTTTTGGAGGAATATAGGATATGTACCAGTGTCGGGATTTCCCTGCTCCTGCCTTCCCTGCCTAAAGCATTCCTGCCATTGAATTTTCCTTCAAGGGACTGCTTAGACTAGAGCCTCTTCTCCCGCCCCGTCTATTTCTCTTCCAACCAGGACCTCTCAGACACTGGGTACTGTTCAATTCTTACTCTGTCGGGCCCATGGGCCATGCAAGTAGGTCCTTTAAATCTCGATGCCAGTTGTTGGACGGGTGTTGCCATCTCCCATGACAGGTAGGTCTGCGTATCGCTTCAGTAGGCTTGTGTACTCATTTCTTTCACTTTTTCTGACTCGTGTTCCAGGACCTGTTTGTGATAGAACAGTAAATACCCTTCACTGTCCAGAACGTCCTTGATACTGGCCTTGGTGATGACGGCATCATCACACTTGAACCACTGGTCCTTGTGGTGTCGGATGAAGCTGGTGTAGTGGCCACTCTCCAAGGTTCCTTGGTGATTAACCACAGCAAATAAGGAATACTTATTCTCATCATTTGCACTATTGGTTGGCAGCTGCAACTGTCCATTCATCCTGCTCTCTTTACTCGAGGCCATGAACGGTGTCATATCCAGCTCCAGAGGGAAGGATATGTAGGTAGTGATCTTGCGCCTCTGCTTGGCTGAGTGTTCAAACCGTTTGAAATGAAAACAGGCAACAACAGGTAACTTATTCATGGTGAGCTGTTTGGTAGATTCCTGGTAGCTTTGGCAACTACCACACTTGATTTTGGCACTGCTTCCCAAGTGCTCTGGCCTCGTAAACCTTCGCAGGCAGTCCGTGAGGGTGGTGATTCCTGGCAGGTGGCTTTCCCCGTTCACACTGCTCTCCCTCCCTGGACTCATGGGCCAGAAGGAGGTGCAAGAGCCAGGCAAGTCCAAACTGATGTCCCAGCATGGATCTATGGTGGTGGAGACACCATGGCAGGCTTGACAGGTGACATCGGACTGCAGGCCACCTGTGAAGATTTGGTCTATGATGCAGTTACAGTGGTTGGGATTGTTGGCGGCCTTCCCAGCCTCATCCCCTTTGCAGTGCCTGTGCAGGACATCTAAGGCCGCAATGAGGAACTCGTGGGCATCCTGTTGCCTGTATCCTGCTAAGTGACGGGCATGTATCCATACCAGGTGCAGCAACTTGTAAGGAACGTGAGGAGACGGGTTTCCAGAGTACAGCTCCCGAAAAAGCGACGACATCTCACAGACCAGACACAACTCAGGGCTTGGCATTTCACATCTGTGCCGGTCAGAGAGGAAGAAATCTCTCAGGATGGGCGTGTGGGTGAGGGCCTGGACGATGCAGTTCATAAAGCACGTGTTGCCGAGATTGATCAGTCCTCTTAAGCCGATGGTGAAGCTCGACGTGATTCTTCTCCTCCTTGGGTTGTGTCCCAGCAGTTCTAACTCGGGTTTGGTCGTCTCCCAGGTCGGGTACTTCTCCCCGAGTCCCAGCACTGAACACTGCTGGTGAGAAACCTCGGTTGAGGTGGAGGCTTGTAATTTCAAAGCCTCTCCTTGCTCTTCTTTGGCAATTTGCTCAATGTCTTTGTCATATACATAGTCCTTACACATAAAGCAGTATATACCTCCATAATAAAGGTCTACGGCTAAGTTGTGTTGCTTCGTCTCAGCGTGCTCGTGAATGTGTTTCTCTGTGAAGCAGCCAAAGAAGACACAGGAAAGGCAAGAGTGAAGTCTGTTCAAATGGGTGCCACACACATGGCAGATGCACGACTTTGCCTTGCTTTTCCTGGTCTCTGGGGTTCCACACCACACGAAGCACTGGTAGATCACCCGCAGTTCCTGCCTCCAGTTCTCTCCCACCTTAAAGCTGTTCACGTGGGAACAGCCTGGTGGACCCACAGCGAAATCCACATCCAGGCATCCGCCCCCAGGGCCGCGCCGGGGCCGGGGCCGGGGCGGGGGCCGTGGCCTAGGCTGCGGCGGGGTACGGAGCCGGGTCTGTGGCCGCGGCCGGGGTCGGCGGCGGGGGGCACGACTGCGCCGCGAAGAGGGATCGGGGGCCCGCGGGGGATCGGAGGGAAGGGTGGGGGGAGGAACCTCGTCGCTGCTGCCGCCACCGCCGCTCCGCGCTGGGTTCTCATCCTCCAGCTCCTGCTTCGGCTCCCCCTTCGGCTCCTGCTCCGCCTCCGGTACCGGCTCGGGTTCGGGCTCCAGCTTGAGCTCAAGCCGGCGGCCCGGACCCTCCGCGGTCTCCACCTTCCCGGCGGCGTCCACCTTCCCCGCCGCCTCCACCTTCCCCGCCGCCTCCACCTTCCCCTCCACCTTCGCCTCCGCCTCCACCTTCCTCTCCGCCTGCTCCGCCGTCTCCGCCGTCTCCGCCTCCTCTACCTCCTCCGCCTCCACTGGCGGCGGCTCCTCCCCCTGCTCGCAGGGCTCGGGCGGCCACTGGGCGTGGCGCGGGGGCCACGCAGACCTGGGGTGTCCCCCGCCCGGCCTGAGGGAGCGCGGCGGCTGTGACAGCTGGACCCAAAAGGGACTTTCACTGAAGGAGGCGGCGGCGGAAGCAGGCGACGCCCCCCGGGAATCCTCCCGCCGTAGCCCCCTAGCGGAGGCCGCTTCGGCAGCCAGGCCCCGTTTCCTTTAATTCAGTATTTCCCAAACTTGCTTGTTCACGAGAATCACGTGGGGAGCGTGTTAAAATTACAGATTCCTCGGCTCCACCCGCAAACCTACTGAATCAGAATCCGCGAAGGGAGGCGCTCCGGAACCTGTATCTTTAACTGGGGCCCGAGAGGATTCTTATGATCAGGCAAGTTTGGGAAACACAGCTCTAATTCATTGAGGCTGGCGGGAAGGGGGGCGGGGACCGCGCAGTCTCTTTAAGGCGCTTCCAGTTCTCGGCTCCAATCGCAGCTCTGACCCCCTTCATCGTCTCCTCCCCTCTCGTCGTCCTTCCCCTCGTCCATGCAGCTTCCCTCAGCACTGCGGGGCCAGGGACTGAGGAATCGCCGAGTCCAGAACCGTCTCTGGGTCTGCGAAATGGCCCTCAGAGGCCAGGTCCTGAGGAGCAGTCAGAGACCGTGATAGGCCATCATCTCCACAGCTGAGCCTGCCCCCAGCCCCATGCCAGGCTCCCCTCCCACCCCGGGTTCTGCCCCTCCCGAGAAGGACGAAGCCCCACGGCCAATCTGGGGACAGGCCTGGACCCCAGATCCCGAGGGGCCGAGCTCTCAAGGCCGCTGGGTCCGAGGAGGCACGTCCCTTCACCCATCTTATCGGTGCTCCGCAGAATCTGTGCCTGCCCCTCACCTCCTCCTCGGGCTCCCAAGGCCGCGGGCAGGGGGCGGGGGAGGGCATGAGGAGGATTTGGCAGTCGGCCTTCTGGCCCAGGGAACGCTGAGCAGCCCGGGGGCAGCGGGAGGGACAAGGCACCACGAGGCTATGCCTACTGCCCGCACCTCCCCTACAGCTGAGAAAGGGGAAGACACTGCCCCAAGCCCCTTGAGTCTGGCAGAGCCCCGGGGCAGGGTGGGTGGGCAGCTGGTGGGAGCTGAGGGGGAGCAGGGGGTGGGGAGCAGCATAGGTAGTGGAGCTGCTGGCAGGGTAGGGGCAGGCCTGGGTCTGGGGGCCTCAGAGAGCTCCTGCACACAGAGCTGCTGGCACTTGGCCAAAGTGGCCACAGGTGCTGGTCCCAGGGAGTCAGGACAGAGTTGCGAAGAAGGAGATAGCCAGTGTTCAAACATCAAGAAGAGGGTGTTCTGGGAAGAGTCCGTTCCCTGAGTCCTGGGATGGCTGGCCTTGGCCCGGTACACACCGCCTGGCTCGTGGGGCGGTGCTGGCTGAGTATACCCTAGCGGACTTCTGCTTGCTTAGCACTGGACATGGCCCCGGAGCCTGACCCCTTCCTGCAGGGAGGAGATGGTATCTCGGCCTCCCGGGGTTAGTGGCAGGAGTTGGTTGTCAAGAATTAGGAGCCCTAAAGAAGGATAGGATGCTTGGTTCCTATACAGCTAAAGTCCCCGGAGCTGCCCTGGTGCCCTGCCTTCCTAAGCCAAGTCTTGCTTCAATTCCTTGAAGCACCCCAGCATCCTTCCAATAAATGCCTGCCCTTTGTGGCCTGCACCTGGAGGAACTGCAACTAGCACACCCACTGAAGGAATCCTCCTGCCGCCGCCGCCCCCCCCCCCCCCCCCCCCCCCGCCACGCTGCTGCGGCCGCTGAAAATGACTGAGGTCATGGAGCAGAGTGAGGCTGGAGAGGGTACGGTCATCCCACCTCCGCAAAGTGACAGACATCAAAAAGATCGAAAGATCTCCGTGTGCCTAAGACTGTCTACCCTCCACCCCTGACGACTAACCATGGCAACCTGACTGCCTTCCCAATCAAGCTCCCGCAGAAGCCCACATGTCCAGCAGGTTCTGGAAGTCGGGAGGCTCTGACGTCATTCACCCAACGAAGGGGTATTCGGCTCCAGCCCAGAGCTGGGTGTTGTACTGGGAGCTTTGGACAGCGCAGAACCAAACAAGCTGGCTCCAGGGCCACAATCAGGGCTGGGTTCCCCAAAAGGCAGACTAAGGAAGTGTCTGGGTCACCAGCAGAGAAGAGGCACCAAAAACAAAAGAATCAAGAAAAAAAAATATCGGAAACAGTTTGACATTTGATTTTTTTTAAGTAGTCCTCATGAGAAAAGTCAAAATTTTGTTGTACTTCCTTAACGTTTTTTTCCTGATTGCATGTTGCTTTTGCTGTGAATCACGTGCAGGGGTGGGGGGGGGGGGCGTCAGCCTGTTTGCATGTGTCTCTGTTCAGTCCCGGCAAATGTCACTGCGTCTACCTCACAAAGATCTGACTGAAGGCTAGCAGAGGGGGCTGACTTAAGAGAGACCCCTCCTCATAGTTGAGACGACTGGGGTTGAACACGGTTCTGACCACAAGGTGGCAAAAGAGTATATGACACTTCCTTGAACATATGTTTTGTACGTTTCTCTAAAACTATTGGTTTATATCTAAATACACTCTAAAAATATTTTTTAACCTTGGGCTCCTTTAAACATCTTTTTGTGTTGACATCTAAAATTTTGCATCAAAATGTCAGCTGCAAATAATGTGAATCCTGACAAATACTAACATTCACAAACAAAATTGCTAGGTTACAATTTTACATGAAATTAGTGGAACCTAATTACCTTAATGATTTGAGAGCCACCATCATCCATTTTAAAAATTCACAGACGAGTTCTTGATGGTTGGGAGTTGTACATTTTTCCTTTTTCTCCCTAAGTTCTTCATTCTATTCTAATAGAATTTTACCCACATAATATATATTTTTGCACTCAAAATTACTTTTGTTGATAATCCTATCATCTTTCTCTGCAGCAAAATATGTAAATATATTTTTCTATTTAAATGCTTTTAAAATGTGCCTGTGAACCTAAAGCTCGAAGTGTTGTGTCAAAATTTACGCTAGCTTGAGTTATTATGACAATTAGTATTAGAATGTGATGGAGCAAAAAATTGTAAGTATATTAAAATTCTGATAGGTAATTAAATGTAAAAATTAAAATGTATTAGAGATGGAGGTCTTTTTTGGAAAAAAAAGTTAATGGGTGTCTCTATGGATAAATATTGCTTATCACTAGAATGAGACAGGATTCAGCATCAGTTCTTTTTCTACTTTGTGTTTGGTTAAACGTTAGCACACAGGAACCTTGGTTATATAAATAACTAAAAGGGAATGGACATTTGTTTTAGCAATGTTACTCAAGTCTCTGAATTCTTTGGAGATCTGTGGGGCAGGGGGGAAGATTACACAATGATTTGTCTTCAAAATTATTTTTCCTGATTTATCAGCCGACAGCTCCATGGGGTTTTCCTTCAGTTTTATGTGAAGCCATCTGAATTGCAAAAGGATTTGATCCCCATTCATTTGTTAGAGCAATTTTTTTTCTTCCCCCTTGACAACAGTGTTCCGCACTGTCTCTCTGGAGCCCTGTGGATTTTATACCTTGGGGCAGTGCACCCAAGTAAGAATCAGGATAGGTGAAGGGTATGCTTTGTTTTGTAAAATGCAAAAAGGACCATTGCGAAAGAGGAGATGGAAGAGAGAACCAGCTTGATTCTGCCACCACATATGCGTTCTCTGGCACATTGATTTTAGGAAATATGAAATATGAAATTTGAGGATAGTAAAAGTTGATTCTCTTAAAACTCTGCTAATTTACCACACAAAGAATACCTCTATCCCTGGGTAATACACACTCCACTTTTAAGTTTGCTGGTTTATATTTATTATCATAACACTAATATATACAATATTTGTGGGGCTTTTTAAAAAAGACTTTATTTGAGGGACACCTGGGTGGCTCAGTCATTAAGCGTCTGATTGTGGCTCAGGTCGTGATCCAGGGGTCCTGGGATGAAGCCCCACATCAGGCTCCCTGTTCCATGGGGAGTCTGCTTCTCCCTCTCCCACTCCCCCTACTTGCGTTCCCTCTCTCGCTGTGTCTCTCTCTGCCAAAGAAATATAAAAAATCTTAAAAAAAAAATACTTTATTTGAGAGAGAGCGAGCGAGCACGTTGGGGGAGGGGCAGGGACAGAGAATCTGAAGCAGACTTCACGGACAGCCCCAATCTTGGGGCTCAATCTCATGACCCTAAGATCAGGACCTGAACCGGAGGTTTAACTTACTGCAACACCCAGGTGCCCCCAATATTTGTGGTTTTTAAAAAGGGTTTAGAAGAAGGCATAACACGAAAGGTTAAAGCCTCTTGTGTTCCTGCCAATCACACCCAATCTATTCCCCTGAAATGACTACTCATTAACAGTTTCTTATGTATGCTTTGTGAACTTTCCATTGCAAATACAAGCAGGGGGAGTGGGTGTTACATACGTTTATCCTTTTCTCTTATACATTTATCTTAGGTATTTATCTTATATATTTATTCATTTATCCTTATACCTTTATTCTTACACATTTAACCTTTTATGAAATATAAATGAGACTGTAACATACATATTGAGCTATAATGTAGCACTCTATATTGGGCATCAGGCCATTTTCTCCAAGTGGATCTACACAGCCATTGGAATCCCAATAAAAATTCCAGTGGGTTTTAAGGGGGAGACTTTCACAAAATCAATACGGAAGAAAAAAAGGCATCTTCCCCCTTCCTAGTTTCTCCTTCTTCCTCCTGAAAATGAGGATATAATGGTTATAGCTGAGTAGCCATCCTGCCACCAGAAAACAGATTACCTCTCGACCTATTCTTACAGGGGGAAAAAAAGCTGTATTTTACCAACTCTAAGATAAGAGGTACACCTCTTCTTGTTTCAGCATCACTGAAATCTTGGACAATTTATGATTGTATTTGATGGCATTTTTTTTTCCTTTCTTGGTGGTACATGCAGTAATGGGGTGTCTTGCAGCCGATAGTGTCAGAATCAATAACACACTCGAAACATCATCCTGTTTGAGACTTTGTTATTTGGATCGCAGTCATGTATAGGTGATTACAGTTCTAAATGATAGCAAGCTTTCTAGTTAACTCCTAGTCATGTCCCAAGTCCTATCCTAGCCTTTAAAGCCTATAGAGTCTGACCACAGTCTCTTGGACCTCACTTCCTCTCAACTCAGCCTTGCCCCAAACAAACTGGATTTATTGCTGTTCCTTCAAAAAGCTAAGCTGGCTCCTGCTTCCAAGCCTGTGCCTTTACTGTTAATTTCTGCTTGGAAAGCTCTTCCCCTAGAAATCCTCATGCTTTCTCCCTCACTTCAGATTGTTGCTTAAATACCAGAGTCTTTCCTTGATCTCTATATAAAATAACACCCCATCTCTGCTTTCCCTTCAAAATACTATCACCACATGATGTGTTAAATATTACACACACACATAAAAAAATGACTATAATGTAAACGCCATGAGAGTAAGATGTTCACTATTCCCAGTGCCTCTTTGGCACTTAATACATATTTAAATATTTGTGAAATAAACGAGTGCATGCTTTTCATTATGGGTGAAGTTGACCGTAGTTTCAATGTTTATTGACTATTTTGTATTACTGCTCATGTGAACTATCTGTTCACATCATTTACCCATTTTGGCTTCTCATTAACAATAATAAGTAACACTCATATGGCACCTGAAGTATGCCAAGAGTTGTTCTCTTAAACAGGTTTAACGTTTATTCCAATTTTAGGGAGTCGGTGTTGTTATCATCCTCATTTTAGAGGTGAGGAAAGTGAGGCACAGAGAAACTGAGTGATGCTCAAGGTCACACAACCAATAAATGATGGACCTGGGATTCAAACCCAGTGGTCAGAATCTAGAGTTTGGATTCTTTACCACTGGCCTATTAAACCTTTGTCGGTCATACTCTAGTATATTTTTCCCATTTGTCTTTTGACTGTTGTATTTTATTTCATTTTTTAACCGTTTAAGATTATTATGTAGTCAATATTCTCAAACTTCTCTTGATTCTGGATTTTAGTGTCTCTTTTTAAGTTTTTTTTTTCCTGATTACAAAAGCATAGAGCAAATGCAAAGGTCCTGAGGCCAAAAGGAGCTTCATAATTTTAAGAAATGAAAATAAAGCCAGAATGGCTTGAGTTTGGTGATCAAGAAGGAGGAGAGTGATATAAGATGAGGATAGAGACACAAGCAGGGACCAGATCACCTGCAGCCTTGCAGACCATTGTATAAGATTTTTAATATTCTCCCACTAGCAGTGGGAATCATTTGGCTGGGGAGTAGCAAGTGATTGGCATGATATGATTCCTGATTTACACACAATAATTATAATCAAATAATTAATGTTTATTGATGGTTTATTATATGCCAGGCACTTTTAGGAGTATTTTACTAAGTTACGTAAACCTCCTAACACCCTGATGAAGTAGGTACTGATACTATTCTCACTGTACAAATGCAGCACAAAATCCTTAAGTAGCTTGACTTTCCTTGTGCTTACTCTCCGCTTCTATACCTGTTCCCATTCAGAAGATACCCACCATCAACCATGAGAGGTCTGACACCTACTTTATCCAGGCCCCTGACATCCCATTCGTGGTCTCCAAGTTTTCACTGGGCTAAAGACAGGGGGAAATGGCAAGTACACTCAGCACTAGAGCCCTTGGGTCGAGGAGCTGGTCAGGAGGGCTCTTCCCATCTCACCTAGACCATTTTGCTAAGCTCAGGAATAGCCCCCCCTACCGGCCCATCCATGATGTCCAGGGATCCAGCTCAGAGGCCCCTACTTGCCATTGCAGCAGGACAAGGCTTCACGCCCTGCATCCCCAGAGCCACACCAACAACCAGAAGAATGAGGAAAGGGCTCATCGGGATCCAGGAGGTGCCAGCCCTACAGAAGGAAGCAGCAGGCCGAGCGGTGTGCAAGGGGCACAAAATGGAAGAATTCAAGGTCTCCTTTAAGTACACATCTAGCCCCAGGTAGCCTATATATCTGTGATTCCAATGGCTAGGGCCCTTCTCTGGCCGAAAAAAAAAAGGAGGCTCACCAAGAAAGCAAGGTCACGGTTGTGAGGGATGTACCTCAACCCCAATGATGTAGGTTACACTGTATCCTATTCTAACCAGCCATTCCTACAGCTTTTGCTGCCTGAGGTAGTCTGTGCCTCAGCTTCCCTGGGCCTTTAGCAACTCCATCATCCTTCAGACTTCTGCCCCATGTGACTTACACTTCTGATTCCTTATTTATCGGCTTCATACTCCGGCCTCTGAATGGCCTCCTGTGTTCTAGCACAGCATCTGGCCAAGCAACCAACCTTTGTATCCCTGTCCTCTAAGGAAACTCGGGAATCCCCAAATCTGGGTCTGGTGCTGGAGGTCAGCCCTGTGGGACGCAGCAGGGCCCTGGGCCTGAGCTTTGACAGAAGCACAATCAACAACACATTCTCCAATTTTACTCGCTGAAGTGTGGAATCTGACTTCTTGTGTTTGTCCTAAATGTCTCTTTCAAGTTTGAAGCGTGGGAAGGGTACATCTTGTTACCAAAACTGGTAGTTAAAAATCCCAATCACACTTTGTATTCTTTTTCAAACTTTTATTGCTTTTTCATTTTTTTAATTTTTAAAAGTTTTTATTTATTTGGTTTATTTTCAGTGAAATGTGTTTGACATATAAAATCATATAAATAGGGGCGCCTGGGTGGCTCAGTGGGTTAAAGCCTCTTCCTTCGGCTCAGGTCATGATCCCAGGGTCCTGGGATCGAATTCCGCATCGGGCTCTCTGCTCAGCGGGGAGTCTGCTTCCTCCTCTCTCTCTGCCTGCCTCTCTGCCTACTTATGATCTCTATCTGTCAAATAAATAAATAAAATCTTTAAAAAATTTTTTAAATCATATAAATATAAGGTGCCCAGAATGTTGATTTGATACATTTCTCTGTTGTAATATGATTGCCATTGTAGTGATAGCACTTCTTTCACATCATATAAGTATCATTTCTTTTTATGGTTGGAATAGTTAAGATTTAGTCTCTTAGCAAGTTTGATGATTATAATATAAAGTTGTTGCTTGTATTCACTATACTGTGCATTAGATCTCTACGGCTTATTTACTACTGGTTGCAAGTAAATCTGGTTCCTTTTAAAACTACTAAAAGCAATACAAACATAATTATATTAAAATTTGGACTTATAGAGAGAAATTTAGCAATATCTAGAGAAATCACATGTGTATTCACTGTTTGACTCTGTAATCCCACTTCTAGGAATCTAATTCAAAGATACACCAGCAAAAGGACAGGATGACATATGCACAAAACCATTCACTGCAACACTACATTGACATTATATTGCAACACTATAATAACAAAAGACTGGGAAAAAAACCTAACAAATGTCAATCACTAGGGAACCAGTTGAATAAATTACAGTGAAGTCATAAAATGGAAAACTGGGGAAAAAATTTTAGTAAATTAAAATGTAGAATACTATGAAATCAGATATCTCTATGGGAATGATATCTAGGATACATTGCTAACTGGAAAAAGCAAAGTATAGAATATTGTATACAGATACCAACTTTTGTGTAAGAAAGTTGGGGAAATAAAAATACTTACAGAAATGTTATGAACATATCTATTTTTCTCTTTCTGGAAAAATAAATGTTTCCTAGCTCTGTCCACTGAAAAGACATAGCAGCAATGACAACCTAGTAGCAATGAGTATATCTAATGCCCAGATTGTGGTCTCTAAATATCATTTTCCACAAAAAGAAGTCAATCCTTCTTCAAGAAATAATTAGTTGTTCATCTGTCTGTCACAAGAAATGTACAAAATGAGCGTAGAACGTCTTGTTTTTGCCAAAAAGCAAGAGCCATATCAAAGACTAATGTAGTCTTGTCAAAGGAACATGGGACCCAAGATGGAGGGGAATCCCCACTTGCCTATACTGGGACAATAAGCGCATCAAAAAAATCTATCATTAATCAAGCATCAGATGTATGAAATACATAATTTCAGAGTGACATTAAAAAATATTGGTTACCCCTGGCTGATACGAGGGCACTAAATTATTATTATTGCAAAAATTAATAAAGGGAAAAATCAAGAACTTATCTTGCCTTTCCTTTATGAACAATATTTCAGGGTAACCAAATAGTGATATTCTTCTTTATGCAACAATTCCAGATAGCAACACAAAAGGAATAACAGAATTAGTATATCACCATTTACAATCCCTAATAACAAATCTAGGCCATCATTCCTCAACCCTAGCACTATTGGTATTTGCGGACAGATAAGTCTTTATTTGGGGGCTGTCCAAGTTGCGGTCATCAAAAGTGTCTTCAGACAGTGTCAAATGTCCTATGGAGGACCATTATCTCTGGTTGAAAACCACTAATCTAGGGCAATGACCATGAATTGATGAAAAATGTTCAGGCAAATGACAATAGAATTTTACAATGGAGGGATCAAACTGATTATCACCTGAAACCACTGATCAATTATAGCATCACTATAATTGTGAGATAAAAAGTGAGATAGTTAGGTATTATGTGCCTCCTGATGTAAGCACCACCTATGATATATTGATGCCAAAAATTTAAAAACAATTTGAACCCAGATCTAGTCAAGTATCTACCTCTAACTCCCAGTTTACGGTAAATATAGGAGATAGAAGAAAATGTTCATTGTCACCACTAAAAAACAATCAGGCAAACCCAGAATGTGGAATATTTTATTGAAAAAAATGACCTGTTTTCCTCAATGGTAAATGGGATTTAAAACAGTATGAGAAAAAGATGGGAAACTTACAGATTCTTTTTTAGCTTTATTGAGGTCTAACTGACAAGTAAACATTATATGTATTTAAGGTGTACAACATGATGTTTTGATATACGTATACATTGTGAAATGATTACCACAATCAAGTTAATTAGCGGGGTTTTTTTTTGTTTTTTTTTTAAGACTTTATTTATTTATTTGACAGACAGAGATCACAAGTAGGCAGACAAGCAGGCAGAGAGAGAGGAGGAAGCAGGCTCCTTGCTGAGCAGAGAGCCCAGTGCGGGGCTCAATCCCAGAACCCTGGGATCATGACCTGAGCCGAAGGCAGAGGCTTTAACCCACTGAGCCACCCAGGCGCCCCTAATAAGCGTTTTCATCAGCTCACATAGTTACCTTTCTTGTATTGAGAACAGTTAAGATCTACTCTCTCAGCAAATTTCAAGTATACGCTACAGTGTTATTAATTATAGTCACCATGATGTGCGTTAGATCCCCAGAACTTACTCATCCTGCATAACTGAAACTTTGTACTACTCTTTGACCAACATGTCCCTGTTCCCCACCTTCTGGTCCCTGAAAAACACCATTCTACTCTGTGCCTCTGTGAGTTGGACTTTTTTAGATTCCACATGTAAGTGATGTCATGCAGTATTTGTTTTTCTGTGGCTGGCCTAGGAAATTTATAGGTTTTTGAAAGACACTTAAGAGAGGTAACAACCAAATACAATGTTACATGTGGTTTGGATCCTATTTTGAGAAAACCAATTTTAAAAACACTTCTTGAAACAATTGGGGAGATTTGAATATGAATTTGTATTTTTTTGTATTTAAGTTCATCAAGGATTTATTGTTAATTAGTGAAATGTGATAATGGCATTGTGATTATCTTTTTAAAAGCATTTTTCTATTAGAGATGCACACTCACATTGACTGAGATAATATTATTTCTAGGATTTGAGTTAAAAGACTCCAACAAACCTCACAGTGGGGAGAATAAAGGAAACAAGATGGGCATAATGTTGAAAATTGTTGAAGCTGAGTAAAGAGTATTCGCTCCACTAATCTCTCTACTTCTGACTATGTTTAAATATTTTCATCTTAAGATGAAATTTTAAAATAAAGCAAGTACAATATTTGCTTCTGGAATGATGTAGTTGGTGTATTTCTCCCTATTCCTTCTGCTAAATACAGTTAACCCCCCTGAACATTGTATATAAAATGAACATAATAAGACTGGAAAGTAGACAGAAAAAGGCAGACTGGCTCTAGACATCAGAAACAGAGGACTGACACAGCAGTGAGTTCTCTGAGGTTTGGTTTTGTTTCGCTTCATATATTCTAGACTGAGGACTGCAGAAGCAGAAAACCTGGAGATATCAACAGCACAGGTTTAAAAAAAAAAAAACAAACCTCCAGAAAAGCCTGCTCTCTCAGGCAAAGGACCAGGAATAGGGCAACCTTACAAGATAGAAAAGTTTTCGATAACAACCACTCTACTCCAAACAAGCCCCACAGAAAAAATAAATTGCAGCACCACCCAGGGTAACAAAGGCCAAGTGCGGAAATTAGACTTCTACCCTTCCAGAGTAGGGCAAGCTAGGAAGCAGAACTTTCATTCCTCTTGGGTGGTAACAAGCCTCCTCTGTCTGACACAGTATCCGTGGACACCACATGGGAAGCCTGGACTGTCCGACCACCTGGCGATAACAAGGGATCTCTCC
Organism: Meles meles; assembly: GCF_922984935.1. Classification (NCBI taxonomy): domain Eukaryota; kingdom Metazoa; phylum Chordata; class Mammalia; order Carnivora; family Mustelidae; genus Meles; species Meles meles. Next base: position 43,711,228 of record NC_060087.1, on the reverse strand, counting down.
TCTTTTCCCCACTGGGGTGGTGTCTGAGGAATCCCAGCGGACAATCAGTGTTTTCACCACCATCCAGCAGTTACAAGAATCCCTCCACACTGTACTGTAAGCGGAGGTTGGAAGAGGAACTACAACAAGGCATCCCTGCTCCTTTCAGCCAGTGTGGTAATAGCAGAAGCACAGAAGAGACCCCGAACCCCCACCTTGCCAAGCAGTAATTAGAAAACCCTCCCCACAGGTGCCAATGAAGGCTGACTGAGGAACCTCAACTTCGTTCCACCTGACGGCAATGAAGTGGTATTCCCTTTCCCATGCCAGAGCAGTGTTAGAAGAAGCATGATTAAAAAGAAAGAAAGAAAAAAAAACCCCAGAAGATTTAAGCAAGATCCAGAGTCTCATAACATAAAACCCCAAATGTCCAGGTTTCAATTTTTTTAAAAAGTCACTTATTATATCAAAAGCTAGGAAAATCTCCACTTGAATAAGAAAAGACAACCAAAAGACACCACCAACAACATGACCTAGATATTCATACAGATGCTTCCCTAAGGGTACCTGGGTGGCTTAGTTGGTTAAGCAACTGCCTTCAGCTCAGGTCATGATCCCAGAGTCCTGGGATTGAGTTCCATATCAGGCTTCCCCTGTTCTGTGGGGAGCCTGCTTCTCCCTCTCCCTCTGCCTGCCACTCCTCCTACTTGTGCTCCCTCTCTCTCTCAATCTCTGTCAAATAAATAAATAAATCTTTAAAAACAACAACAACAAAGATACTTTCCCAAGCAATTACAAACAAAATAGAAACAAATAAAAGAATATAGAAAGTCTCATCAAAGAAATAGAAGACATAAAAAAGAACTAAATGAAAAATTTTAAACCAAAAAATATCATAACTGGAGATTTAAAAAGTAAAATAGATGGGCTCGGGTGCCTGGGTGGCTCAGTGGTTTAAGCCGCTGCCTTCAGCTCAGGTCATGATCTCAGGGTCCTGGGATCGAGTCCCGCATCAGGCTCTCTGCTCGGCAGGGAGCCTGCTTCCTTCCCTCTCTCTCTCTCTGCCTGCCTCTCTGCCTACTTGTGATCTCTCTCTGTCAAATAAATAAATAAAATCTTTAAAAAAAATAAAAATAAAATAGATGGGCTCAATGGCAGAATGGAAGAGACAGGGGAAAGAATCAGTGAACTCAAAAATAGAACAACAGAAATTGTTCAGTGTGAACAATTCAGTTCAGTGTGGGGGGGGATGAATAGATTCTAAGAAGCAGGTGAGACTATAACAAAATATTGAACATCTGTGTTATCAAAGTTAGGAAAGGAAAGGAGAAAAAAGGTGGAGATGAAAAAGTATTGAAAGAAATAATGGCTTGGATGCCTGGGTGGCTCAGTCGGTTAAGCATCTGCCTTTAGCTCAGGTCTTGATCCCAGGATCCTGGGATGGAGTCCTGCACTGGGGTCCTTGCTGAACGTGAACCTGCTTCTCCCTCTGCCTGCTGCTCTCCCTGCTTGTGCTCTCTCTCTCTCTGACAAATAAATAAAATCTTCAAAAAAAAAGTAAAGAAATAATGGCTTAAATTTTTCCCAAAGACATAAATGCACAGATTCAAGAAGATGAATAAATCCTTAACTGTATAAACATAAAGAAATCCATGCCAAGACACATGATACTCAAACTTCTGAATACAAAGGACAAAATAAAAGGGCAGTGAGAGAAATGACACCTTGCCTATAAGAAAAAAAATTTTGAATCACAGAAGATTTCTCGTTAGAAACCACAGAGGCCAGAAAGTATTGGCACAATATTTTTCAAGTGCTGAAGGAAAGAACTGTTAATCCAAAACTCTTTGTCCAGCAAAAATATCCTTCAGGATGAAGGGGAAATCAGGACATTCTCAGATAAAGGAAAACTAAGAATTTGCCACCAGCAAACAACCCTGAGTGAATGGCTAAAAAAGTTCTCCAAACAGAAAGGAAATTATAAAAGAAGGAATTATGATATCAGGAAGAAGAAAAAGTATAACAGAAAGAGTAAAAATATGGGTAAACACAATAGATCTTCCTTTTCCTCTTGAGTTTTCTAAATTATGTCTGATGGTTGAAGCAAAAAAAGACAACATTATTTGATATAATTCTCAGTGTATGCAGAGAACATATGTAAGACAATTATATTATAACTGAAGTAGGTTAAAAAGAAGTAAGGTTTCTACATTTCACCCAAACTGGTAAAGTGTTGACACCAGTAGATTGTGACAAGTATGTATGGGTAAAAAATGTAATACCTAGAGAGAAAGTTTGTGTTCTCTGTGTGTGTGTGTGTGTGTGTGTGTGTGTGTCTCCACATATATATATACACACACATATATATACACACACATATTTATAAACAACATATATATAATGTTCCGTGTACATGTAATGTCATATAAAAATTTTAAAAGTGATCCAAAAAGCAATATAAAGTGAGACACTTCAAAAACACTACAGGTAAATAAAAATTCAATTCTTAAAAAAGTTCAAGCAACCCACAGGAAGGGAGAAGAAAGAATAGAGAGAAACAAACAAAAAAAAAAAAACAAAGAGATCAAACAAAATGAAACAAAATGTCAGGCATAAGCTCCAGCTTATCAGTAATTACAGTAAAGTGTAATGTAATGATCAAAATGGTCAAAATGCCATTAGTTGGAAGTAATAGGAGATTAAAAAAAAACATGCCCCAACTATGTGTTGTCTATAAGAAACCCACTTCAAATATAGCAATGTAGGTAGTTTGAAAGTAAAAGGAAGTAAAAATATATGTCATGCAAATATTAATTAAGAGAAAGCAAGACTGGCTATATATACTAATATCAGAGAAAGTAGGCTTTGGAGCGAAGAAAATTACCAGAGACTAAACATCCATGAGTCCATATTGTTATAAATAAATGTTTGAATAAATTAATGAATGGGGAAAAGAAACAAATATCTCTTGCTGAAGAAATCCAGATAATTTTTGTAGATACTCTGCTCTCAAGGGGGTTGAGCGCTCCCTCCTCAACTATGGGTTGCACATAGTGACTTCCTTCCAAAGGGTATAGTTTGGAAAGAGTAAACAAGTAAAGCAGTGGAGAAACCTGACAAACACTACTTCGGCCAGGTGATCAAAGTCGACATCACATAGATGTTTATAATCTCGATATGATGTCATGAGAATGGCACTTTACCACTGAGATCTTCCCTTCTAAAACCCATAATCTCACACTAATCATGAGAAAAACATGAGGCAAATTCCAATGGAGAAGCACTCTACAATATGCTTAACCTCTACAAAACTGTGAAGGTCACCAAAAACAAGGAAAATCTGAGAAGCTGTCACAGCCAAATCTGAGAAGCTGTCCATTTTGTTAAGGAGACACAATAACTAAATGTAACTGTTATCTAGGATCCGATGCTGGGGCAGAAAAAGGACATTAGGGGAAAACTAAGGAAATGTGAATAAAGTATGGACTCCAGTTAATGATGATATATCGATATGGGTACACTGATCGTAACAAATGTACCATACTAATGTCATGTGTTAGTAATAAGTAATAGAGGAAACTGTGTGCAAGGGATACATGGGGACTTTGTACTACCTGATATATTTTTTAAATCTAAAACTACTCTAAAAAATTAAGTCTATTAATAAAAAAATTATTGAAGCTATTACGTAATCATAAAAGGGTTAATATGCCAAGAAGACACAGCACTCAGAAATGTGTATAAACCAAAGAGCACAGCTGCAAAATTCATGAAGAGAAGACTAATAAAATGAGAAATGAATTCATAATGAAAGTTAAAGATTTCAACATATCATTCTGAACAACTGATAGAAAAACTACACAGAAAATTGGCAAGGACATAGGAAGAATTCAGAAACACTATCAAATAATAGAATCCAATTGGCATTTATACAATATTCCACCCTACAACAGCAGAATGCACATTCCTTATAAGCATTCACAGTACAGATATCAAGATAGACCATATCCTGAACCACTAAAAAACCACAACAAACTTAAAAGAATTAATATCATACAGACTGTGTTCTCTGATTACAACAAAAACAAACTAGAAATCAATAACAGAAAGGCAATAGGAAAATTTCCAAACACTTGGAAACTCAAGAACACATTTCTGAATAATCCATGGATCAAAGAAGAATGACATTTTTTATAAATGCATATAACTGATGAAAATAACATATCAAAATTTGCAGGGCACAGTTAAAGCAGTGCTGAGAAAGGAATTCATAGCACTAAATGCTTACAGTAGAAAAGAGAACAAGTCTCAAATCGGTAATCTAAGCTGCTTCAAAAAATGAAAAATTATCAAGCAAAGGAAGGAGATAATAAAGAGCTGAAAATGGGAAAACAATAGAGAATATTAATGAAACAAAAAGCTGATCATTTGAAAAGATCAATAAAATTGACAAAACTCTAATAAGACTGACAAAAAAAGGAGATACAAATTACCAGTATCAACAATGAAGCAAAAGATATCACTGTAGACCCTGAAGAAATAAAAAAATAATAGTAATAAGGGAAAACTATTAACACTCTACACACATAAATATGAAAATTTAAATGAAATGGACCAATTCTTCCAAAAAATACAAACTACCACAACACACCCAATATAAAATAGATACTTCGGATAGCCCTATAACTATTAAGGAAAGAATGTGTAACTATGAAAACTCCCCAATCAGAAGTCTCCAGGCCTAGATGGTCTCACTGGACAATCTTACCAAGCATTTAAGGAAAACTTAATACCAATTTTATATAATCTCTTACAGAAAATAGAAGAGGAAGAATACTTCTCAATTCATTCTATGAGGCCACTGTTACCCTGATAACAAAATCAGCCACAGACAGTCCAAAAGGAAAATTACAGGCCCATACCACTCATGAATACAGACACAGAAATCCTTAACAAAATATTAGCCAAAAAATTCAGCAATATATACAAAAATTATACACCACGATCAAGTAGACTTTGTCTCAGCAATGAGGCACTGCTTGAAAATTTGAAAATCAGTGTAACCCACCATATCAACAGACTAAAGAAGAAAAATCATATGGTCATATCAATTGATCCAGAGAAGTATTTGACAAAATCAACACTACTCACAATAAAAATCCTTTAAAAATTAGGAACATAGAGGAACTTCCCAAACTTGGTAAAGAACACTGACAAGAAAAAAATCTATAGGTGTCATACTTAATGTGATGGACTGAGTATTTTCCCTCTATGGTTGGGAACAAGGCAAGGATGTTCATTCTAGCCACTGCTATTCAACATAGTACAGGAAGTTCTAGCCAGTGCAATAATACAAGAAACAAACCAAAAAAAGAGCAGAGATCAGAAATAATCATTAAAACTGCCTCTATGTTCAGATGACATGATTATTTACGTAAAAAATCCCAAGGAATCTACCAAAACCCCCAAAACTCCTGCAACTAATAAGCAAGTTTGGCAAGTTTGAAGGATACAAGATCAATGCAAAAATGTCAATCACATTTCTACATATTACCAACAAATAATGTGGAAACCAAAATTAAAAGCACAATATCTTTTGCTGTTGTCCCCAAAAATGAAATCTCAAGGCATATATCTAACAAAACACACACAGGATGCATATGTTGATAATTTCAAAGTTCTGATAAAAGATATCATAGAAGATCTAAATAAATGGAGACACACACAGTGTTCATGGGTTGAAAGATTCACCATATAAAGATGTCAATTCTTCCCAAATTTATATGTAGCTTTAATACAATTCCTATAAAAATTCCAGCAGGGTTTTTTAATAGATATAGTTAAGGCTATTCTAATACTTACATAAAAAGGCAGTAAAAGGGGCACCTGGGTGGCTCAGTCAGTTAAGCAGCTGCCTTCGGCTCAGGTCATGATCCCAGGATCCTGGGATCAAGCCCCACATCGGGCTCCCTGCTCAGCAGAGGGCCTGCTTCTCCCTCTCCCTCTGCCTTCTGCTCTGCCTGCTTGTGCTCTCTCTCAATCTCTCTGTCAAATAAATAAATAAAATCTTTTTTTAAAAAGGCAATAAAAACTATAATAGCTAAAACAATATTGAAACAGAAGAGTACAATTGAAGGAATAACAGTGACCAATTTTGAGACTTCCTTTATAGCTATAGGAATCAAGACTCCGTGGTATTGGTGGAGAGACATATTAATGGAAAAGGATAGAGATCAATGACAGAGAATCGATGATCAATGGAACAGAATTAAGAACCTAGAAAAAGACTCACACAAGTATGGCCAACTGATCTTTGACAAAAATGCAAAAGCAATTCTGCAGAAGAAGGACAGTCTTTTCAACAAATGGTGCTGGAACAATTGAATATCCATAGGCAAAAAAAAAAAAAAAAAAAAAAAAGAACGTCTACTCCAATCTCAAATTTTATACAAAAACTAACTCAAGATGAATCTCACATTTAAATGTAAAACTATAAAACTCTTAGAAGAAAACACAGTAGAATATCTTTAGGCCCTAGGGCTTGGTGAAGAATTCTTAGACATAACACCCAAATCATGACCCATAAAATAAAAATCAGCAAATTGTATTTCATCAAAATGAAAAATGAACTTTTGGGAATGGCTCTTCTAAAAAGTGAAAGATAACTTACAGACCAGGAAAAAATATTAGCAAACTACATACCTGACAAAGGACTCATAACTAGAATACACAAAGAACTCTCAAAACTCAACAATAAAAACAAATCCAATTAGTAAACAGACAAAAGACTTGAGATAGCTCCCTGAAGAGGATAAACAGATGACAAATAAGAACATGGAAAGATATTCAATATCACTACCCATTAGAGAAACATAAATTAATATCATAATGACATAGCACCACACACCTATTAGAACAGCTAAAACAAAAAATTGTGACAACACCAGTGCTGGGAAAGATGCAGAGAAACTTATCAAATGAAATGAAAGAAAATGAAAACTTACATCCACACAAGAATGTGTACTTGAATGTTCATAGCAGCTCTACTTGTAATAGCTAAATTTGGGAACAACCAAAATGTCCTTTTGTAGGTGAATCCTTTCATGGAAAGGAGTCCTTTCATGGAATACTATTATGGTATATCCATACCATGGAGTCCTACTCAACAATAAAAAGACAAACTGTACATGCAAGAATTTGGATGGATCTCAAGGGCATCATACTGAGTGAAGAAAAGTCAGTCTGAAAAGGTCACACACTGAATGATTCCACTTAATGTAACATTCTTCTTTTTTTTTAAAGATTTTATTTATTTACTTGACAGAAAGAGAGGCAGAGAGGCAGGCAGAGAGAGAGAGGGAGAAGCAGGCTCCCTGCTGAGCAGAGAGCCCAATGTGGGACTCGATCCCAGGACCCCGAGATCATGACCTGAGCCAAAGGCAGTGGCTTAATCCGCTGAGCCACCCAGGCTCCCTAATGTAACATTCTTGAAGTGACTAAATTAAGAGAGAGTGAACACATGAAAAAATGTTCATCATCACTAGCCATCAGGGAGATTCAAATTAAAACAACATTGAGATACCACCTGACACCAGTTAGAATGGCCAAAATTAGCAAGACAGGAAACAACGTGTGTTGGAGAGGATGTGGAGAAAGGGGAACCCTCTCACACTGTTGGTGGGAATGCAAGTTAGTGCAGCCACTTTGGAGAACAGTGTGGAGATTCCTGAAGAAATTAAGCATAGAGCTTCCCTATGATCCTGCAATTGCACTGCTGGGTATTTACCCCAAAGATACAGATGTAGTGAAAAGAAGGGCCATCTGTACCCCAATGTTTATTGCAGCAATGGCTACGGTTGCCAAACTGTGGAAAGAACCAAGATGCCCTTCAACGGATGAATGGATAAGGAAGATGTGGTCCATATACACAAAGGAGTATTATGCCTCCATCAGAAAGGATGAATACCCAACTTTTGTAGCAACATGGACGGGACTGGAAGAGATTACGCTGAGCGAAATAAGTCAAGCAGAGAGAGTCAAGTATCATATGGTCTCACTTATTTGTGGAGCATAACAAATAACATGGAGGACATGGGGAGATGGAGAGGAGAGGGAGTTGAGGGAAACTGGAAGGGGAGACGAACCATGAGAGACTATGGACTCTGAAAAACAACCAGAGGGTTTTGAAGGGGCGGGGGTGGGAGGTTGAGGAACCAGGTGGTGGGTAATAGGGAGGGCACGTACTGCATGGAGCACTGGGTGTGGTGCCAAAACAATGAACACTGTTATGCTGTAAACAAACAAATAAAAAAAAAAGAGAGAGAGTGAACAGATCAGTGGTTGCCAGAGGTTCGGAATGGTGGGTAGGAAGGAAATGGGTATAACGATGGGAGGTAGCAGGAAGATCTTTTCAGAGATAGAATAATTCTGCATCTTGATTGTGGCAGTGGTTATACCAATCTACATGTGAATGAATGATGTAGAACTAGGCACACACGTTGCACCAATGCCAACTTTCTTTTACATAACATGTTAAGTATTGGGGGAAGCTGGGTTAAGTTTACAAAAAAAAAAACAACAAAACAAATATAATCTCTTGAAAAAGGAATTATGAGGGGCGCCTGAGTGGCTCATTGGTTAAGCCTCTGCCTTCCGCTCAGGTCACGATCTCAGGGTCCTGCCATCAGCCGCATTGGGCTCTCGGCTCAGCAGGGAGCCTGCTTCCCCTTCTCTCTCTGCCTGCCTCTCTGCCTACTTGTGATCCCTCTCTCTCTCTCTGTCAAATAAATAAATAAAATCTTTTTTAAAAAAGGAAAAAAAGAAAAAAGAATTATGAATAAAAACAGGAGGAAATTGAATTCCTGGGAATAATTTCCTACTGGATCATTTGCAACTGGAAAGTCAGGATTGTTCTTGATTTTTCCTTAATGCAGAGCTTCCCAAGTGTCTCCACAAGGTGATAACCCAAATACAAAAGATCTCACCAGTAGTGACCAGGGGAATGTCTTCAGGAAGGGAATGCCCTTGCACGTACACGGATTCTGGCATCTGAAAGAAGGTCAGTGAAGTTGGCCAATTATTACTAATTTGTATTGATGCCCGACAAAGGGATAATGGAATTTAGGGCTGTTGGCAAGCAATTAATGGCAAAGTAGAAGAGCCAGAGGACCTCGTTGATAGCTTATAAAGATGCCCTTTTCTCCTTCAGTAGAAGAGCAGATACATCAGAGGAGCACACTCGGGCCTTGAGAGTAAGAGCCTCCAGATGATTAAATGCTCATCCCAGACAAATCAGTCATGCTCAAGTCAGAGCCCTGACTGGAAAACAAAAACAAAACAAGCAATAACAACAATAAAAAACCTGGGTCCCGAAAAAAAGGACGGAGACATCTGTACAGATACTCCTGAGAGGTTGGCTCTGTAAATTTCCCTGAACTCTGAAATTGAAGTAGTAACCCATCCTTCCCTAGAAAGTTTGTACTTGTCTCATGCTGGAAGATGCCATTGAGGGTTGGCCCCACGCAACAAGCAGTTTCCCTTTCAGGAGCTGCCCCAATCTTTTCTCCTGGCTTCCAGGCTAAGAGCTTGTATTAAATCCCAGTGTAATCCAACTGAAGATATGCTGGGCCTGATAAGGAAGGAAAAAGATCATGTACTGTAAGAAGAGCAGAATTAGCTAGCACATAATGGCCTGAGCCAGGTGAGTAGCCCTGGGACTGAATTTTGAGGTACTTGATCAAGGCACCTAGAGCATAACATTGAAAAGGCAAGAATTTATCCATTGGAGGGTGCTCTCTCGAGAGGTGGACTTAACACCCTAGCAGAACACCCCAGGAGTGGGGCACGTTTCTTGCTAGGGTGGTTCTTAGAAGCCTGGAATAGGCAGAAGCGTACGCTGGATGCAGTGGAAATGCTTGAGCTGATTGGAAGATGACAGAAAGAATTACAGAGGCTGAAGAAACTGGACATGTTGAAACAGATGTAACACAAGGTCAGAAGATTGAGTTCCATGGGGAGCCCAGAAAACTCACTATTCACCAAAGCCATCAGAGCCTCAGTGGTGGCTCTCACCTGCTGGCTAGGGCTGAGGGTATGGGAGGTGGCAACAAAGTGGGGCTCATTAAAGTCCCTGGGGATCATGGAGACTCAGATGTCAAATGTACCATTATTTTATGCAGTGCTACAATAAAAAGTAAAAAGTCTGCCATCTAAACCTACCATAACATTTTCTTTGCACTTATACTTTTTTACTTATTGAAATAATTATTTTAGGCTTATGTAGGCATAGCATCTTTTCATATGTCATTCTTATGAGTACAAAAAAAAACATAAGCAATATACATCGCTTAAAGTATTTCCTTTTTTAAAATTATGTTCAGTTAGCCAGCATACAGTACATCATTAGTTTTTGATGTAGTGTTCAATGATTCATTACTTGCATATAACACCCAGGATTGTGCTAGAAGTATTTCTGACATTTCTTCACAGCTATAACCTGACTACCCTGAATCACTTTTCAGCTCAGAGTCGAAATTGTCCATGTTCTCTCCACACAGTACTGTCCTCTCTGCCTCCAAGATTGTCAGTGATGCAGAATTTCTTGAAAGAGGGCACCTGGGTGGCTCAGTGGGTTAAGCCGCTGCCTTCTGCTCAGGTCACAATCTCAGGGTCCTGGGATCAAGTCCCACATCAGGCTCTCTGCTCAGCAGGGAGCCTGCTTCTCTCTCTCTCTCTCTTTCTCTCTCTCTCTCTCGGCCCACCTCTCTGCCTACTTGTGATCTCTCTCTGTCAAATAAATAAATAAAATCTTTTAAAAAAAGAATTTCTTGAAAGAGTGACCAACTTATTGTCCAAGGGATTTTCTTCCAAACTGCTTCCAGGCTACAAGTTTTAACATGAGCTTTCTTGCTTGGCTTGGGAAACTCAGTAACATAACAGAGTTTCAGCTACTTGTACGTATCTCCCTTGCTTTGGACTCAAAGTATAAGTGTAAAATTTTAAATTGGTCTTAGATGAAATGTTTCTAATCAATAACTAGGACCTTTCAGTAAAGCTGAATGACTTTGGGTTTAGTTTTTAATGATTTTATGAGACAAGTAGACTTGTTTTAGGTTCTTACTGAGTTGTTTCCTTGTTGTGGCTCTTCTGATCGTCTTCTTTATATTTCATTTTAAGGTAACTAATTTTATTCTCTCTGTTCTGTTTTTAATGTTTTTGTAAACCTTTTAAGTTTGCCAATGGTCTGAAAACTAGTTATTTCCCAACAGCACTTTATGCTTTTGTAACTATTGATTGGGTTCATTTGAAAATTATTTTATGTTACTGTTCTGGCATCACAGTGCTTTTCCAATTTGTGAATTCTTTTTTTTTTTTTTAGATTTTATTTATTTATTTGAGAGAGAGAGAGTGCACACGCGTGCATGCACGCATGCGCTTGAGTGGGGGGAGGGGCAGAGAGAGAGGGAGAAACAGACTCCCTGCTAAGCCCAGAGCCAGAAGAAGGGCTCAATCCCAGGACTCAGAGATCATAACCTGAGGCCAAGTCAGATGCCTGACCGAGCCAATCAGGCGCCCCATGAATTCTTAGAAACTAACTTAAAATGTTTCATTTTTGCATTGTGTATTTCTTTCATATGCAGTTAAGTTTTCTATTTGCACAATTTTTATCAGTCTGATATTATTTTGCCACTGTGCACTTTTCTATCACAATTGAGGATATGAACATTCCTAGGCTTTTCATTTGAACATTTAATTAATTTTTAAACCCAGTACGACATTTTCCAAGCTTTCTAAAAATTCTGTACTTGCATGTCTTTCAGGGTTTGGGGAGTTATTTATCTTTCTTTTAATCTTGATATTTAATTTTTACTTTATTTTTTATTGAGATATAACTGGCAAGTAATACTGTGTAAGTTTAAGGTGTACAACGTGTTGATTTGATACATTTACATACTGCAAAAAGATTACCACAGCAGCATATTAGCTAACACCTCTGCCATGTCTCATAATTATCGTTTTGTGTTTGTGTGTGTGTGCATGTGTGTGTGTGTGTGTGGATATTTAAGATCTAGTCTCTTAGTAATTTGATAATAGTAATACACTATTATTTTCTTTTTTTTAAGATTTTTTATTTATTTGACAGACAGAGATCACAGGTAGGCAGAGAGAGAGAGAGAGAGGAGGAAGCAGGCTCTCTGCTAAGCAGAGAGCCCAATGCAGGGCTCGATCCCAGGACCCTGGGATCATGACCTGAGCCAAAGGCAGAGGCTTTAAACCACTGAGCCACCCAGGCGCCCCTACACTATTATTTTCTATAATCACGATACTGTGCATTATATCTCCAGGCCTTACTTATCTACTAGTTGCAAGTTAAACAACATCTCTCCTATTCCCCCACCCCCCAGCCTCTGATAACTGCCACTCTATTCTCTTTTTATAAGTTCAGCTTTTTGAAATTCCACATATAAGCGAGTACTTATCTTTCTGTGTCTGACTTATTTCACTTTAGCATAATGCCTTCATGGTCCATCCATGTTGTCACAGATGGAAGAATTTCCTTCATTCGTGGCAGAATAATATTCCATTCCATACATACACACCCCACATCAACTGATGAATACTTAGGTTGTTTCCATCTCTTGGTTACTGTAAATAATGCTGCAGTAAACACGAGAGTGCAGGGGCTCCTGGGTGGCTCAGTTGGTTAAGCTTCTGACTCTGAGTTTCGGCTCAGGTCATGATCTCAGGGTCAGGAGATCACACCCCATGGTGGGTTCCTAGAGGGCCCCACAGAACCCTCAGTGGGGAGTCTTCTTGGGATTCTCTCTCTCCTCTCTCTCTCTGCCCCTCCCCCATGCTCACTCACTCTCGCTTTCTCTCTTAAAAATAAACAAATAAATCTTTTTAAAAAACATGAGAGTGCAAATATCTCTTTGATATCCTGTTTTTCATTTCCTTTGGATAAAACCCAGAAATAGGGTTGCTGGACTGTATCATAGCGCTCTCTCTCTCTCTCTCTCTATATATATATATACACATATATACATTTTTTTTTTCACTAAATAGTGTCAGTTTTGGTTGTTTTTTTTTTTTAGATTTTATTTATTTGTCAGAGAGGGAGAGAGAGAGAGCACAAGTAGGGGGAGTGCCAGGCAGAGGGGGAAACAGGCACCCCATTGAGCAAGTGGTCTGAGTCAGAACTCAATCCTAGGACCCTGGGAACAAGACCTTAACCCAAAGCAGATGCTTAACCAACTGAGCCACCCAGGCGTCCCTGATAGCTTTAATTTCTGAGGAACCCCCATACTGTTTTCTATAGTGGCTACATCAATTTACATTCCCAACTGTGCACAAGGGTTCCTTTTTCTCCACATCCTCACCAACACTTGTTGTTTCTTGTATTTTTGATTCTAGCCATTCTGACTCATGTGAGGTGACATCTCCTTGTGGTTTTGACTTGCATTTCCTTGATGAATAGATGTTGACCATCTTTTCATGTACCTGTTGGACATTTGGATGTCTTTTTGGGAAAAATTCCTATTTAGTTCCTCTGCCCATTTTTTAATTGATTGCTTTTTCTCTTGTTATTGAGTTGTAGGATTTCTTTACATATTTTGGATACCAACCCCTTATCTGATACATGGTTTTCAAATATTTTCTCCTGTCCAATAGGTTACAATTTTTATATTTTAAATATAGTTTAAGTCAATTATTCCTACTCTGTTTGGCAAAGATCTCAGCTGCAAATTCTTTTGAAATACATGCCTCCTACCAGTAGTTAGCATTTTTGGTCATTTTTACATATCCTATTTCAATGTTACAAAACCAGAAGTTGAACTACTCATGCCCCACAGATTTTGGCACACTTTTATCATCAATCAGTACAGGCTATTCTCTTTTTAATTTTTTTAAAGATCTATTTATTTGAAGGGTAGAAGGGGAGGCTCTGCACTTAGCTGGAAGCCCAACACAGGGCTTGATCCCACGACCCTGAGATCATGACCTGAGCCAAAATCAAGAGTCATTTGCTCAACCAACCGAGCCACCCATGCGCCCCTCTATTCTCTTTTTTAAATTTTATTTTATTTTTTTCACCTTTACCTCACATCTCCACTTTCATTCCCCTTTCTTCACCACAGACAAGCACTCTGAATATATTTAAAATTTATCTTGACTAAACCTATGATGATAATCATTTCAAAAGGTATATAAATCAAATCACCGTGCTGTATACTTTAAAGTTTTCCAGTGATGTATGTCAAGTATTTCACAATAAACCTGGGGTGGGAGGGCATGGGGAAATTGTCTTGGATATGTTTGTGTCCTTAAAAATATATGTAGTATTGCCCGATCTCACAACTTTTTAAGGCGTTGCTTCCCAAAAATCATTTCCAAGCTTTCATTTCTTTTCCAGACAGTAATATTCACTTCATAGATCTAGCCTTGTTATATTTTTGATTATCTCTATCATTTACGTCAATGCAGGTCGCACTCAGCACAATGTTCCTCAGCCCAGTGACAGTATATTGCTACTATTTGTTTTGCTTGCAGAATTGACGCCTTTATCTAACTGGGCCTGTTTCATATCACAAAAGGCCCATCTCAGACTGTCAGGGGCAGGAGGGAGGGCTGTTTCTCTGGGCAGAGAATGACGAGTAATGAACTCTACAGACTGGCTTGCCAGATAGCTCTGCTGACCCCTTTCTAGTGTGCCCTCCTTTATGACAGAGGCTGGAAAGCGAAAAGCTCTCTTTTCTTACTCCTCTGAAACAAGGAAATGAATATAATTTAGGTTCTGTTAATCTGGTGTACTCATATGAGAATTCGCTTTGAAAATTTCATCATGTGGGGAGAAAGGTGGCCTTCTGACAGGCCTCTATTACGCAGCCGTGAATGAATCTAGCAGGCCTGGTGTAGCTCAGGGGAAAAACAGAGATCATGACAACTTTCTGATCTCAGGAGCATGGCTAGGGTAGCAGAGACACCAGATTTAGTGGCTGATTCTGGGTCCCAGTGTTGTGGCTAAGGTGGTGCGATCCCGAGTCTAGCTGCTGGGAAAGAAACTTCCTGACTCTCCAGCTTCCTGAGTGAGGTGGCAGTCTTCCTGGTGGGCCAGTTCATTTGCTTGTTCTACTTAGTTATTCCCAGCAGCTGAGCCTAGAAGTTGCTCTACCAGCCCTTCTGAAGATTTCGTGAGTCCCTTGTTCCCCCACATTAAATCCATTTCCTGCTCAAGTAACTGGAGTAATGGCTTCCATGGACAACTGGTCTTGGACTAATCAACATGCCAATCACAATAAAGTTCTTCCTATGAGAACACTCTCTACTAGGGATATTAAAACCAGTGTCCCATCAGACAACGACTCCCAGCAACCCGTTCTCATTTTTAGAAGGGCTCATTAAGGCCTATCAGGTATAGAGCCTCTTTCCTCACAGATCACAGACTAGTGACAGATGAAAGGAGTCTCTCATATGCTGGGGCAGGAACTCATTCTCCTGGGTAATTAGAAGCCCTTATCCTCAGTGGAATTTACTTTCAGTTTCTGCATCTACCCTCTCAGAATAAATTGACTTAATAGGGAAATGTCTCACTGTGTTTTGCCCAGGCCCCTGACACCAGAGGCTTAGGTCCAAAAGGGAAAAGCTGAGGAAAAGAGAGGAGGATATACAGATCATCTTGAGAGGGACATCAAAAGAAAAAGAGCAGGAATTACAAGCTTCAAGCATTCCAGATGTGGGAACCAGGCATGCAGGCTCTGCCCATCTCCCTGGGGCCACGTGGAACAACACCAAGCTCCAAGAGTCAACCTGTTGAGCCCCTTTGGGGTAACTGAGGCAGCCTGCTCACCAGCCCTGTTCCCCATTTTCCCTGCATCCTCACACCCCCACCCCCAGAGTGTGTCCCATCAATCAGAGAATGAGGAAGGCACACTCCTATGTAGAATGCTTGTATATGCAGTTCTTCCAGGTATTAGCTAAAGGACCGGTGGATTGGGAGGGCCCTGGGCAGCCCAAGGGGAAATACACAGAAGGCGGTAGGCCATGCAAACTATACAAGTGGTAGTTGCACCAAAGCAGCCCCTCTCCACCTCTGCATTCATATCATTCCCAGTTGTTTTGTTGCTTATAGCTATGCTTTTCTAAACATTTTATTTATTTATTTGACACAGAGAGAGAGACAGAGAGAGGGAGAGAGAGAGAGAAAGCACAAGCAGGGGGAGCAGCAGAGGGAGAGGGAGAAGCAGAGGGAAAGGGATAAGCAGACTCCCCGCTGAGCAGAGAGCCCGAAGCAGAGCTTGATCCCAGGACCCTGGGACCAGGGCCTGAGCTGAAGGCAGACACTTAACCCACTGAGCCCCCCAGGCGCCCCATCATCGTTCTGCTTTTGAAGACTCACTTGTGGAGGCTGAGTCCCCTGTTTCATCTATACTCTGAGTTTTCTTCCTTTTGGCTGCATTTCCTAGGCTCCTACCAACCACCTTCCTGTTAGCATTGTGTTTTCCAACCAATAAACTCCTAAATACCCCCTTGGGAGCCCAGGCCTCAGTCCTTTTGCCTGTGCGCTCTTTCCTGTGAGGCAACCCTGATAGAACCCGACCCAGCTCAAACTGCGGGCTTCCGCAAGCACAGGGCTACCATCGCCCCAGGCACTATTTTTATCTGGTTTTCTGAAATGTATTTCAAAGTTGGAGAATTTGGAAAGGCAGAGCATTTTCCAAGGTCATGCTCTGCAGGACTGATGACTGGAGAAATCCCCAAAACCCCTCTCTGTTGCTTAAAGTAACACTAGCTATTACAACAGATAAACTGTGACACAGTATCAGCAGCTAAACATAATAGAGGTTTGTTTTAGGTTTCTTTTTTTTTAGTATAGTTGATACACGATGTTACACTAGTTTCAGGTGTACAACACAGTGACTCAACAACTCTGCATGTGACACTTTGCTCACCACCGGGAGATCCACCATCTGTCACCATCTATTCCAATACCATTGACTGTATTCCCTGTGCTGTGTCTTTTATTCCCATGGCCTATTCATTTCATAACTGGAGGCCTGTCTCTGCTGGTCCCCAACACCCATGTTGCCTATCTCCCTACCCCTTTCACCTCTGACAACCATCAGTTTGTTCTCTGTATTTACAGGTCTGATTCTGCTTTTTGTTAATTCGTTTATCTTGTTTGTTTAGATTCTGTATGTAAGTGAAACCAAACGGTATTTGTCTTTCTCTGATTTCTTTCACTTAGCATAATAGTCTCTAGGTCCTTCCATGTTGTTGCAAAGGGCCAGATCTCATCAGTTTTGTGGCTGCATAATATTCCTCTGAGCGTGTGTGTGGGGAGCGGGGGTGTACCACATCTTCTTTATCCACTCATCTATGATAGAAGTTTCATTCCTGCTCCATAAACCCAGTGACAATGTTCTTGCCTGGTGGTGGCCTCCTATCTTATGACCTCACTCGTGTCTAGGGCCCCAGCGTTGCCTCCATTTAGCTGGCAAATGGAAAAAGAGACCATGGAGAAGGCACAACCCCTTATTTGGCCATGTAGTAACCCTCATACTCCACTAGCAAGTATGAGTTACCTGGATGGAATTGGGGGTGGGGTGGTGGTTCTGAGAACTGTATCCCTGACCGGCCATGACTTCATGCCAAGCCATCTCAGCCACATCCTCTGTATTCCTTTTCAGTTAGCTTCTAAATAAGTCACAGCTAGAGATAAAATCTTTAATTTTGTAAAAAGGCAGCGAGGCACAATTTCCTGAAAATAAATGAGAAATAAACCGTCTTAATATCTGAACATTGGCCCAAAATGTAAAAGTGGACTTGAAAAGTTTTAAGACTTTTTCATGGTGCATAGAAAACAGCACCCTCATCCTCCAGCAACATTTAAATAATTGGGCACAAAGGCTGAAGGGTACAAATGATTAGGAAGAAACGTCCCACCCCTACCCAAGCTCCTTCTTGGTATACAAATGTTTGAAAACATTGGTATGAAATAATTGTTGATCTTAGTGATTTTTTTTTTCTCCTGCTGAGAATCTACTCTTCCAGATCTGGCAAGACTATCCCCAGAAAGGGTCTGTCCCTCTAAGGCAGTATCTCTAGAGAACATGAAGCCCAGCCCAGGTGGCAGTTCCAAGAAAAGTTCCAGGAGCCTGCAGGCTCACCACATTCGATGGGACTCCACCCGAGTCCTCCCCATGCCACCCTAGCCTATGGTCCTCCAGCCAGGAACAGTAAATACCCTCCATCCCAGCCTAACCAGTGAGTGGTAAACACTGGGTCTTTTCAAGCAAATGTGTCCCTTCATTTACACAAGATTGTATGTAAGCTATGTCTGCTTCCCTGACCCACAGGCTCTGTTCTTCTCCATCTCTAACTCTTGAAACCAGATTTTGTTCATAGTTACCATAGAGAATCCATTCCCATCAAACAGTGAGCATTATACCATTAAATGAATATTTCCCAGAGGAAGATGTGTTAGGAGGGTTGCCCCCACAGAATTTAACTTGAAAGTCCCCTTCGACATTATTTCTTCTCCTAAATCAGACCTATCTCCTCCCTGCCACCGGCACCGTCTCCCAAACAGCCCGCCATTGGCCCTGGCTTCCTTTTCTCCCTCACAGATCTTGCCCAGGTCCTCCTGTCACTCCTCTTACTCTTTCAGGGAAACGAAGTCTAGCTTCTCCCTCCAAACTTGCACACTCCACCCACTACTGAAAACTACCCCCGCCCCAGATTTGTGACAAGTCATTAATTATATGGAGGTTCATAACTTTGTACCTAGACACCCCCCCCCAATTCTTCCATTAATGAGGCCTACCCTCCTTAGAAAGTTGTAGGGTGGGATACCTAATTTTCTCTTTTGCTATCTGTAAAACATAAACATACTGGTACTTCTCAGTTGATTTGTAGGGGAAACACTACGTTTGGGGGCACTGTGACTGCAGAAGTCATTCAACGGCACACTGTCAGATATTAAATGAGGAGGAAATACAAACTGAACACATGTAAAATGTAGAACACATACAACATAATTTCACCAGAAGCTGGTCAATGTGCCTTACTCTTGTGAATGAAAATCACCAACACTTGAAACCAGTCAGTTCATTGGGGAGTTCAAACCCTCCCCCCAGTTCTCAGAACCAGACCACCACACTGAAGTTCTCTTAGATTAGAAGTCGTATAGTGGCACAGATTCATTTAAAAGCGATCAATTTCAAAATGGGTTGGTGACTAATATAAAAATACTAAGATCGTGTACATCATAGAACTAGGAATATGAAGAACGATGACGAGGGGGCATGTTTGAGTTGGGTTATGTAAAAAAAAAAAAAGACAAGAGAAAATAATCTTGAAAGAAGATACTGCTTCTAATAGGACATTAACCTAGGTGATACCCAACCCCTGAGTCTCCTCTGGATCCTACAAAGGTCATGGAGCCCTGGTCCTGGGACAGAAAGGACACAAAAGCCAGCCCTACAAAGGTGTGTGTTAGCAATGAACAACAGAGATTTTCTCAACTACGTGCTTCCAGTCTGGGAAAATTGAAGGCCAGAAGAGCTGTCTTGAGAACAGACCTCCCTAAACTAAAAACAGACAGGAGCTTGTTGGGAATATCCTTCAAGAAGAAAACAACAACAATAATAAAGCTGCCCCTGGGGAAGGAATTTGTTTTGCACTAGAGCAGGTTCCACTGGGCTCCTGAGAGCAGATGGGGTGCATCTCTTTCCAACTTCACATTCCTTTCAAAGACATCAGGTTGGTAGCTTGAAATCAGCCATAGTAAGAGTAATTTCCTTCATGGAAATTGTCAGATGCTACCAAACAGGGTTTTTCTCCCCCTGAGAGCTGCTTTACCAGCATACTGACACCCATGCATATGTGTTTATCCAGGAAGGAGACAGGCTTCCCCCCATGCAAGCCCTTTGGGTGCACGGTGCCCTCCTACCCACTGCCCGGGGTGGACATCTTCTTTCGGGTATTTCGTATCTGCTCATCTCTATTCGTCTTCCCTTTGGTAATCATACCCCCTGTTCTTTTCCTTGGTCCTGATTATTTATAAATTCCTGTTTTACTCCATGGATTTGTAGCGGGCCCACTCATGCTATGTATAAAGGAAAATGGGACGTCACTGTACAAATTAAATCCAAACTGACTGCTCCATCAGAGCATTTTACTGCAGAACCAGGAAAGTTACGGATCTTCTCCCTTGATCCTTGCAACCACTCTAGGAGCTGGGAATTATCATCCCCCACTCTGCACAGGAGGACACTGAGACAGGCTTCTAAGAGAAAAGCTAAAGGTCACATCGAGCCAGACGCCAAAGCAGAATTTGAATGCAGGTCTGTATAACTCTAAATCCCATGCTCATAACCACTTCATTGCTGTGCTCCCGACACATTTATCAGCAATCAGCATTGTGGGGGAAGATAGAAAGTGCTTGGGGACCGCCATCCTCCTTTGCCCAGCCTGTCTCATTATCCTTCAGACAGCGTGTGGTGCAAGTGCAGAGGAAAAAGAGCCAGCTGACGCGTGGGATTGCCAAGCAACAGCTTATGAAACGAACTCAAACCATGGCAACCAAACACTGCGGACCCAGCAATAGCCTCATTTCATTTACAAGAGTAAGAGGAGGGCTTTGTCAGCAACTGATGAGATAAATGGTAAGGTCCTGACGACGCAAGTACGAGGAATTTATCATGATCACCATCATCATTATTTTTAAAGCACACAAGACCAAATAATCTATGATAGTGATTCCTTGAAAAAAAGACAATTAAACACATTGGTACGTCATGGACAAACTATATACACATAATTTTGCAAAAATGCATATCTCTGATATCTCAAATCCCAACCAATTGCCCTTCAATAACGTGGATCATTTTGGGGTGGTCAGGAGGGCTAACACAGGAATACCTCTCATCTAAAATCCATTTATGTACAAAGCACCTTAATTAATTCCTCACAATAACTCTGTGTGCTTGGTATTGTTTTTCCCACTCTATGGGCAAGAAAGGCATTACGTGGGGATTGCAAATGAGTTTTCACCAGCAGCTAATAAAGTACATATCCAGGAGGTCCTCCTGCAAAAATGTCGTCAATCTTGGACCTCTGTGAGACTCTGATCACCTCTCCAGCCCCTCCCCCTTGAAAAAACGCACAAAAATCAACTTGTGCGCTACAGTTTGCCTAGAATTCACTGGGACTCACAGTTGCTCCTGACGTACATCCAGACAGCCCAGCTGGAGGAACAACCTTCATTTGTTTTTCACCATGATACACAGTACTCTAGGGGCATTTTCCTTTTCTTCAGAGGTTACATGAAGGCTCCCCCAAATTCAGAGGACTGTTAAGCGAGAAACCATGGAATGTTAGTAATTTGCAGGCAGATGGGATTGGACGTCACTGAGTTGTTAATAATTTCAATCTGCCCCAATGTGGGTCCCTCAAAATGCCATCCTGATACTTCCTTGCTCGCTGCCTTGGTCAGGCGCGCATCCAGCCACAAACGGGGAAACCTGATGTCTCTCCGTGAACAACGGATGCCAGAACAAGTGGGCTTGGTCTTTGTCTGGGTGTGTTTTAGTCACCTGTGGCCTGGACATTGTCACCTTGCTGTCAGGAAACCTCACAGGTATTCTAGGAACGGAAGGAAATGGTGTCTTCACTTGAGAGTGACTACCAAACCAGTAAAGCAGTGTCTTTTTGCTCACAGAACCTGAAGTGGTTTGCTGAGGGGCCACACCGGGTAAACTCGAAGTCTTTAATAATACAGGCCCTTGGCTGCACATCCCTCCCACCCTAAGAGCTGGTGATAGACCTTCGATAACACCAGTCTCATTTCCTCTCTCAGTCCTAAAGCCCAGACTAAAAGCTAATCGAGTGGCCCTTTGGTTCTCTAGGTTACACCACTGTGATATTTAGAGATGAGAGGGAACCCAAATCCAGTGGGAAGAGAGGGAGAGAGACAGAAAGAGAGGGGGGAGGAGGGAATGGGGGAAGAGTCGGAGGAAGTGGGGAGAAGGAGGAAGGGGAGGAGGAGGGAAGCAAGGTGGGAGGGTAGAGAGGGGGGGGAGAGAGAGGGGGGAGACTCTTTCTCCTTAAGGCTTCAGTGGAGTCTTAAATGGGGTCTGGAGTCCCCTGGGCCTTGATTATCATCAGTATCTCTCTGCCTCCCTCTCAGTCCTCCCTTCAGTCTTTGGGATCTTCATTTAGCCTGAGAGAGAGGGTAGTCCTTGGGACCGACTACATATTCTTCGGCCTGCAGATAACCAGGTCCTTATCTCTTAGTATTCAAAGACCTAAGATCCCACAACTCAAAAAAAGGGCCTTTCTTTCAGTGCTATTTTTCTCTGTGCAAATTTCCTGAAGTCTCTCCTGAAACTCAAAAGCTGATCTTGGGCTCTTTGATTCTATTTGCATTTCTGCTAAAATAACTCTCCCCGGGGCAGAGCCTTGGACCTGCTGTGAATGAGGCTGGGCCAGGAGTACAAGGGCAAGCTAGAGCTGGGGGTCAAAAACAAAGGTTAATAATTCACAATGTCACACTTTGCACAGAAAGAAGGAGAAATAAATTTGTCAATAAAGAGACGTGTTCAAGAGGGGGGAAAGACCACGCTTCATCCTAAAAGTGAGCCTCTGCCTTTTCTTCCTTCTCTTTCCCAAGAGGACGCTCCATGTGGAAACAGGAGGTTTCGATCGTGTTTCAGCTCCCTCTGGACATTCCAGCTCCTACACACTAGCCATTAGGATCTGGGAATGCGCCTTCTCTCTTTTAAATTTGTAAGACCATGGATACTTAGACACAGACAAGGAAATGAGAATCAGAGAAAATAGGGAACATGCTCTTCATCCATAGCTAAAAATTTAAACTGGAACCCATTTTCTGCCAAGCCCAGGGCTAACAATCACCTCAGCCTAACAGTTTATTTGCCCTTGGTTCCTAACAGGGTCAAAAGGTGGGTGCCCAGCCCCAAGGTTAGAGGGTGTCTGGAGCAGGACGGTGTCTTTGTGAGCTGGGCCCAGGTCCAGCTGTCCAGGAAGTCCAAACCGTTACAAGAATGAGAGAAGCCACACACTATTAGGTGGTGTAGCTGTCACTAATGATGTCCCTTCAGATACGCACAGGTGTGCAGGAAATAGTTAATACAGCAGAGACTGGGGCACCTGGGTGGCTCAGTGGGTTAAGCCTCAGCCTTCAGCTCAGGTCATGATCTCAGGGTCCTGGGATGGAGTCCCACATAAGGCTCTCTGCTCGGCAGGGAGCCTGCTTCCCTCTCTCTCTCTGCCTGCCTCTCTGCCTACTTGTGATCTCTCTCTCTCGCTGTCAAATAAATAAATAAAATCTTTAAAAAAAAATACAGCAGAGACCACTGGCTTTAGAAAGTCTTGTTTTCAAGGTCGGCTCTCGGCTGCCTTTTTTTTTTTTTTTCCTCTCGGCTGCAGTCTTAGAACTTGGCCCTTAGAGGCAGAATACTGGCTGCCTGAAGATGCCCACATCCTGATCCCGAGAACTTATAAATATGTCACATTACATGGCAGAGGGGATTTTGCAGATGTGATTAAGGTTAAGGGCTTTGAGATGGGGAGATGATCCTGGATTATCTGGGCGAGCCTAATCTAATCACAGGAGTCCTTTTAAAAAATGGGGAACTTTTCCCAGCTGGGGCCAAGACAGATACAATGGCAGAAGTGGGCCCAGAAAGATGTGACTTGAGATGAACACCACTCACTGATCTGGCTTTGAAGTTGGAGAAAGGGCTCGAAAGCCAAGGAATGCGGTGGCCTGGAGAGCTGGGAACGGCCTTCCATTTGTGGCCGGCAACCAAATAGGGACCTCTGAACTGAATTCTGCCAGCTGCCTGAGTGAGCGGGAACCGGAGCCTGCCCTAGAGCCTCCAGAGAGGAATGTGGCCTTGCCGACACCCAGGTTTCAGCCCGGTCAGGCTGGGCTGGACTTCTGACCTCTGGGGCGCCAAGATAAGAGTTTGTATACTTTAAGCCTCTGAGTTTGGGATGATTTGTCACAGCAGCAGTGGAAAATACATATGGCACTTGACCTGTTCCCTAATTGATAAGAGTGGTCCACTGTCCCTCACCTGTTTGCATAGATGGCATTTATGCTAAACACCTGCTTTCCTTCTGAGACTCTGGAATTTGGGTACGTGCTAGGTAGAAGGTGCCTAGTGACAATTTCCCCAGTTAAACACACACACACACACACAATATTGGACACTGAGTGAGCGTCCTTGGGCAAAAATATCCCCTCCATATTGTGCCTTTCCACTCGGGAGCTCTTCCTCGCTTGGTAACTGCCCTCACAGCAGGGAGAGAGCACACGGAAGGAAGCCTTAAGACCGCACCTGCATCTTTGTTGTTGCTGCTCTTGTTGCTCTTCTTGTTTACCTGGCTGCTGCACTAAACCTTAGCTGTGACTACGGTTAGATACTGAGTCCCTGGAATCTTTCCATCGAATTTGGTGGACGTGTGGAGGGTCTTGAGAACCCCAGAAATGACGAGAGACGCAGGCCAGGTTTTGAGTGACCAGTAAGTTCCAAAGTTCTGCAGCGGATGTGATCTGAAGGCAGGACTTTACATTCCTGTCCCACTCTGGGTTGGTGACTGGAGGCTGGGACCCCACACAGCTGGCTTCCCTGTTGCTGAGCCGCAGTGGTATTTTCCAGAGCAGAGGAGGGGGAGTCAAATGGGAAGGGCCCTGATCCACCACCGTGGAGGCACACCTGCTCCCTCTGGCGGCCCGTGCCTTTCAACAGTTGGAGCCAGAGACCCGGACATGCCATTCAGTGATGAGTAGAGCGGATCTCCTTTGAAGTTGCTGGCAGTGCCTCCTGCTAGATGTAGAAGTTCAATTCTGATAGGCCTTCAGACCAGGCGATCTTGAGCAATGCCACTGTCAGAATAGTGCATACACTCCTCCTCGAAATATGTCCTGAGCGCAGAAGATTTTCCAGAAAGCATCTGTCTGAACAGTAAAATCTGGTGGCCCCTGCTCGATTGTCCTTGCCAATGACTGTGTCTATTCCTGCAGAACCCTCCTGGAGTAGAGGCAGAAACTCCACATGAAGCTGTAGTTTGGGACAAGGGAAGCTACCTCTCTTGTGATCTCTCTTACTTAACAAGACATACCCCAAACTGTATCCCTTCGCTTCCCCTGAGAGCAGGACCCTAAGCCTCCATGAAAATTTACAACTACAAAGGGAAAGTAGCCACCTTAACTTGTCCCTTCATTCGTGGCTTGAGGCACCAAGCTAGCCGCTGGGGCATACAGTGATAAACCAGACAGACATGGTCCCTGCCTCTATGAACTGTCCAGCCTAAAAGAATCCTCCCATCTGGCATTACTGGTTAATAAACATGGACTTTTTTTTATTTATTTGACAGAAATCACAACTAGGCAGAGAGAGAGGAGGAAGCAGGCTCCCCGTGGAGGAAAGAGCCCGATGTGGGGCTCGATCCCAGGACCCTGGGATCATGACCTGAGCCGAAGGCAGAGGCTTTAACCCACTGAGCCACCCAGGCACCCCAATAAACATGGACTTTAACAGAGTTAGACAGACCTAGATCGTCAGCAGTGCCTGGACCATATCTACAACCTATTGCTAGACAGGAAGGGACATGGGATTTTGAAGCACACATACTTAGTATTCTCTCCCTAGTGATAGAACTGTGCCCTTTGCCCTATTCGGCCTCTTCTGAGTAGGCTTTCTAAACTTCTGGAACCCCTGCAACAAGAGTGCTGCCTCCCTAAGGTGGGAAGCAGAACTCAGCCTAGCTCACACCTAGGCTCCACCCAGCAGATGTTCCCCATCAAGACTTTGAGTCAGGAGAGAGACAAGTGAGGAGATGATTTTCCAGTGGAATCCACACCTGGTGAAAATCGTAGAGCATGACTAAAGACCCTGAGTTCTAGGCAGTTACAGTAGCTGTCCTAATGGCACAGTCCTGGGGTTCATCTCAGCAGTGCCTGTCCTTAGAGAAGGTGGGATCGCATCGAGCTCTAGCTGTCTAGCCCCCAAGCCAGATGCTATCCCCTGCTGAAGATTTTCTGGAGCTCTACCCAATAGCCATTAACAAAAATCCCTTTTCTTCTTCTTTTTAAAAATGATTTTACTTATTTGAGAGAGAGAGAGAGAGAGCACACATGCATGCACAAGCGGGGTGAAGGGTAGAGGGAGAGCAGGAACCCTGACACAGGGCTCAATCCTGGGACTCTGGGATCAGGACACGGACCAAAGGCAGACACTCAACCAACGGAGCCACCAGGCACCCCCCAAAATCCCTTTTCTGCTTCAAGAAGCTAGATCAGTTTCTCTTGCTTGCAACTAAGAAGTCTGATGGATAAAGAGAGGTCCCAAAACAAACAAGAAGCAGTCAATGTACCATTTCTCCTTGACACTGTCAGGGCTTGGGGATCTGGATCTGAGAGCAAAGATGAGCAGAGTAGAGAACTATAAGACTCATCTAGTTATTTATAAAGTCTCATCTGCCTGTTTATAAAGTTATTTATTCATATAAACTCTTTTTCTATTTTAAAAGTCATAGGTTCCCCGCTCCCCCAAAAATAAAAAATAATAATAAAAGTCATAGGTTCACCACCCCACTGGGGCCTGAACTCACTCACTCAGCTACAGAGACCCTTGAGGACAGGCCTTACCGGTATGGATACTCCTGCATGTCATACACTGACCACAAGATGGCGAAAGAGATTATCACATCAAGCCAGCCTGTCTCCCTCCACACCATTTTTACACTGAAGAGAACATTTATTGAGCACCTACTGTATGTGAGGAACTGTTCCAAGGGCTCTAAAGGGTTATCACTTAATCATCACAATAATCCTATGAAATAGGTACCACTTCATATGTGAGGAAACGGAGACACGGACGGATCTGCTCACCTGTCTCTGGCTCATATTGACATATCGTTTCTCCATTATACGGTCCAAGAGAGCATTTTCTATCCAATATACCATTTTCTAGCATCTGTATCTAAATATCAATTTATCATCTAGACCTTGTTTTTATAAGATTTTCTTTTCAAGTAAGCCCTGCGCTCGAACTCCTAACCCCGAGATCAAGAGTTGCACAGTTCACTGTCTGAGCCAGCCAGGCACCCCTCATCTCTATCTTTCAAGTTCAAGTTTTCTTCATTATAAAAGTAATACAAGTACATGGTAAAAATGGTAATGACTGGCAAATAATTTTAAAGTCCTCTCTCCTCCCTGCCCATGATCCTAGTTCCACTGCTTAGGGATAACCACTGTTAGTTTCTTGGGGACCCATCCGTAAATTCTCATAGATACAAAAATTGGCTACTCTTGATATTGATAGAAAATGAATATGCAAGCATATTTTATACATATATTCTAGACACACACACACACACACACACCACACACACACACACACACAGAGCATCATATCCCACACAGTGTTCTACAGCATGAATCTTTGCTTAGCATTTCATCTTAGCCATCCAGATGCAGGCCAGGGCTGCTTTGGGCCGAGGAGCTCATTTATGGGCCCTGGGTGCGACAGTGGCTGCACTCCCATGTGCATGAAAGAGCAAGTGGGCTTCACTGGAGCCCCAGGTGACAGTGAGCGCTGGGGAGGAAGGTTGTTGATCAGCTGCAGGGAATGGGGACATGTGACCCAGGGTGAGGGAAGCCCATGGGTGGTTCTCAGGCAGGTTGGCCCATACCTCTGGTGGATCTTGGCCTCTAGCCCTGGTCCTCGAGAAAATTCAAACTTGGATACAGCCAACACTCACAGGGCCTTTGGAACAACAGGCCTAGTTCTTGCCTTTGCACACTGCATTGTTTAAAAATCTCACTTAGTCGGTGTGGAATCCCTGTTTAAGGTAGGAATTCTCTCCATCTTACAAGCAAAAAGGCTGAGACTCAAACAGGAGCACCAACATTCCAAAGGTAGACCCGTGGTTTTAAGAAGTAGAGCCAAGGACCAAATCTGTTCTTTGATTCTCTTTCAGAGCACTGTCCACACTGCACTTCAGCAAAGGCTGCTGGGGAGAGAGTACCTTGTACCCCAACAGTATTCCTGGAGAACAGGCTTTGCATCCCCTTGTACAACCCTGATCTTCCTCCCCCATCCTTCCCCTCATCCACACAGCTTCCCCCAGCACTGCGGGGTCAGAGACAGAGGAATCACCAAGTCCAGAACCGTCTCTGGGTCTGCGAAATGGCCCTCAGAGGCCAGGTCCTGAGGAGCAGTCAGAGACCGTGATAGGCCATCATCTCCACAGCTGAGCCTGCCCCCAGCCCCATGCCAGGCTCCCCTCCCACCCCAGGTTCTGCCCCTCCTGAGAAGGATGAAGCCCCAGGGCCAATCTGGGGACAGCCTGGACCCCAGATCCCGAGGGGCCGAGCTCTCAAGGCCACTGGGTCCAAGGAGGCACGTCCCTTCGCCCATCTTATCGGTGCTCCGCAGAATCTGTGCCTGCCCCTCACCTCCTCCTCGGGCTCCCAAGGCCGCGGGCAGGGGGCGGGGGAGGGCATGAGGAGGATTTGGCAGTCGGCCTTCTGGCCCAGGGAACGCTGAGCAGCCCGGGGGCAGCGGGAGGGACAAGGCACCACGAGGCTATGCCTACTGCCCGCACCTCCCCTACAGCTGAGAAAGGGGAAGACACTGCCCCAAGCCCCTTGAGTCTGGCAGAGCCCCGGGGCAGGGTGGGTGGGCAGCTGGTGGGAGCTGAGGGGGAGCAGGGGGTGGGGAGCAGCATAGGTAGTGGAGCTGCTGGCAGGGTAGGGGCAGGCCTGGGTCTGGGGGCCTCAGAGAGCTCCTGCACACAGAGCTGCTGGCACTTGGCCAAAGTGGCCACAGGTGCTGGTCCCAGGGAGTCAGGACAGAGCTGCAAAGAAGGAGATAGCCAGTGTTCAAACATCAAGAAGAGGGTGTTCTGGGAAGAGTCCGTTCCCTGAGTCCTGGGATGGCTGGCCTTGGCCCGGTACACACCGCCTGGCTCGTGGGGTCTTGCTGGCTGAGTATACCCTAGCGGACTTCTGCTTGCTTAGCACTGGACATGGCCCTGGAGCCTGGCCCCTTCCTGCAGGGAGGAGATGGTATCTCGACCTCCCGGGGTTAGTGGCAGGAGTTGGTTGTCAAGAATCAGGAGCCCTGGGCTCCTGGGTAGCTCAGTCAGTTAAGTGTCTGCCTTCGTCTCAGGTCATGATCCCAGGGTCCTGGGATCAAGCCCCACATCGGGCTCTCTCCTTGGTGGGGAGCCTGCTTCCTCCTTTCTCTCTCTGACTGCCTCTCTGCCTACTTGTGATCTCTCTCTGTTGAAAAAATAAATAAAATCTTGAAAAAAAATAATTAGGAGCCCTGAAGGAGGATAGGATGCCTGCTTGTTGTCAGGTTGCCTCTGTGTTGGTTCTCCCAGGGTGCAGGGAGAGTTAAACCCCCTCAGATAAAGTAGACAGACAGGGGGTGCCATAAGCTCCATGCTCTGGGGTTTTGTGCTACACATCACAGATGATGGTAGGAGGGGCAGAATGACTCAAGCTGAGGACCCCAGAGCTGCCCTGCTGCCTCACCTTCCCAAGCCAACTCTTGCTTCAATTCCCTGAAGCACCCCAGCATCCTTGCTGTAAATCCCTGCCCTTGAGGTCTGCAATGAAACCCTCAAACTGGTTTCCTGTGGTCATGAGGTACTTAGTTTAGGGCACCCTTCCCACCCAGCTGGCACTTCTCTCCTGTGCCCACATGACAGACATGGAAACGGAGTATGCTGTCCAGGCTGTACTAGATTTCCTTGCATCTATAACAATCCAGGACCAGGTGATTGACCGGGAAGGATAAATGTCTGAAGGAAGGACTGGAGTCAGTGCTAGGTCACCCTGATGGCCAAATAAGGGACCTCTGGCAAGGAGGAAGAGGTCATTAGGAAGATTTTGATAAGTGAATTTGCTATTCAAAGAAACAGCAAAATCAACATCATGGAAAAATACAAAAATTTTGCCATCAATATTTATTTTAGACAGGGAGAAGGAAGAGAGGGACAGAGAAGGAGAGAGGGAGAAAGAGAGAACACACACAGAGGAGGGGCAAAGGGAGAGAAAGAGTCCTAGAGCAGACTCTTCGCTGAGCACAGAGTGTGCCCCTGGGCTCCATCCACAACTCTGACATCACAACCTGAGCCAAAATCAACAGTCGGATGCTTAACCAACTGCACCACCCAGGCGCCCCATTTTACCATCAATTTTTTTAAAAAGAGTATTTACTTGCCTGAGAGAGAGAGGAGGGAGATAGAGCACACACACAAGCAGGGGGAGTGGCAGGCAGAGGGAGAAGCAGGCTCCCTGCTGAGCAACCCTAGGATCAGAACCCTAGGATCATGACCTGAGCTGAAGGCAGACACTTAACCAATTGAGCCAGCCAGGTGTCCCTATCATCAATTTTTTATCCTGAAATACATATGGTAAATGGGAAGGAGGGCATTCCATAATCTTTTCAAGGCTCAGAGCCTCTAAGGATCTTAATGTGACCCCGGCAGAATGTCTCCATTATCTGTTCGTCAGGTCTGGTTGCACCTTTGCCAAGGAAAGGAAGCAGGTAAGAGTTGTAGTTTTTCCCATTAGAGGTTCATGTGTACCCTTTGGAGCACAAGATGACTCCAAAGTAAGTGACTATAAGCTTCTCTCTTTTTTTTTTTTTAACGATTTTATTTATTTGACAGAGAGAGATCACAAGTAGACAGAGAGGCAGGCAGAGAGAGAGAGAGGGAAGCAGGCTCCCTGCTGAGCAGAGAGCCCGATGCGGGACTCGATCCCAGGATCCTGAGATCATGACCTGAGCCGAAGACAGCGGCTTAATCCACTGAGCCACCCAGGCGCCCTATAAGCTTCTCTTTAAAAATACTTCTAGGGGTGCCTGAGTGGCTCAGTTGGTTAGGCAACAGCCTTCAGATCAGGTCATGATCTTGGACTCCCAGGATCGAGTCCCACATTGGGCTCCCTTCTCAGCAGGGAGTCTGCTTCTCCCTCTGACCCTCCACCCCTCATGTTCTCTTTCTCTCCTTCTTTCATTCTTCCTCTCAAATAAATAAAATCAAAAAAATAAAAAAACTTTTCTGAGGCACTTGGGTGGCTCAGTCAATTAAGTGTCCAACTCTTGATCTCAGCTCAGGTCTTGAGTGTAAGCCCTGCAATGGGCTCCACGCTGGGCATGGGGCCCTACTTAAAAAAAAAAAAAAAAAAAAAAAAAAAAACAACAACCAAAAATACTCTTCCAATCTAATAACAGATCTTTATCATTTTAGAAAAACAGAAACAGTCACCATCAAAATTCAAAAACTGGGGTCCCTGGGTAGGCTCAGTCAGTTAAGCAATGGATCCTGGGATCCATTCCCACATCAGGCTCCCTGCTCAGTGGTGAGTCTGCTTCTCCTTCTCCGTCTGCCCCTCCCCATTGCTTGTGCTAATAAATACATAAAATCTTTTTTAAAAATTCAAAAATCATAGAAAAGTATAAAAGGAAAAGTAGAAGTCTCCAGTCTGCTTTCTAATCTTACCTCTTCTACCTAGACAGAAATTCCTCCTTCAGTCCTCCAATATTAGCCTTCCCACATTACTGTGAAAAGGTATCCCTAGTCCTATCCAAGACCACCTCCTCCATTTGTGCCTGGATCCCATCCCTATGGCCTTATCAAGGTCTTCCATCCTCTCCTGTACCATTCTCACTGTAAGGACCTATTTTATGTTTTGATACTAGCCAGAGGCTTCCATTGAGGTTAAACAATAACTTTGTTGTTTAACCCTTAAGCAGTCCCTGCTCCCCTTCCCCCAGGGAACTTAAAAACAGGTCCCTGAAACCAGCTCCAGGTAACAAAGCTCAAATACAAGGGTGGGCCAGGCCAGGTGGAGACATCCAATCAGTGGGGGCGCATACTGTCTCCTAGCTACCAAGGTGATGGGCTAGTTTCCATGGCTACTGTGGGGTGAATTGTAATTCAATTAGCCACCTGTGGGTGGCCAGGCCCAACCACAGGGCCTTTGCTCTATAAAAGTTAGTCTGGAAAGCAGGGAGGGGTCGTCCTCTCTGTAGGGGCGTCCCGACCGGTCTGTTTGAGGGTCTGTCTGATTCTTGATGCTTGGCGTGAAATAAAGCTTTGCTTGACCTTCGCTTTGATCAGTCTTGCTCCTTTAATCACGGACCCATTATTGGGGTACCCAATTTTGGGGGGGACCTAACATATGGGGGCTCACCGGGATTAAACGAAGAGAACTGAGCCAGCATCGGAATTTCTGGGTCTAAATCTGTCTGTCTGGTTGCAGAGCTCCAGGTAGGGCCCACCGGGTGAAGCTGGACGCAGCCATGCTCCCCAGGGCTGGAGTGGATGCGGGGACGCCCCATCCCTCTTCTGGTAGAACATCTAGGGGTCCAAGCCCCCCCCCAGGCGGTCATCTGGGTCTGTAGGGGGCCGGGAAAACCCCCACCAACGGCAGGCTCTGGGTGAGGGTCACTGGGTCTGGTTCTGTTCTGTGGCTCGTCACGGCGAGTGTTTCTAGGGGACCAAGAAATCCCCACTGGCAAGCGTCTGTAAGGGGCCGAAAAAAACCCCACCCATGGCCGGCTCTGGGTAAGGGCCGCTGGGCTTTCGGTTATCTTTGTCTTGTCTCTTTGTAGTCTGTTGTCTTTGTCATGTTTGAAGGAATGGGGCAAGCAGAGAGTAAGGGGACTCTTAACTTTCGTCTCTCCGTTCCTCCTAATAGATGTGGGGCTTCTCCCTCACTCATTTCGTGTGTTAAGGGCTATAGCTGGAGCCAACTGGGGTTAGTCTAACTCGAGACAGAGACTTTAAGGAATATTCCCAAGCAGCTGCCGAAACAAACTTTGTTTCGGGGACATTCCTTGCCTTCTCTGGCCGGAGGTGGACTGCCTAACCCCCTCCCCCCTTGCTGGCGGGAAAGCATGGCGTCTGCTCCTCTCTTGGAGCTGATGAGCCTTAGAACTGGGGACACTTTCTCTGCCTTCTAGTGGCCCTTTGTTCTGTTCTTCACTGTCGGGAAACAAAAAGAGCGCCCCCTGGACCTAACACCCCCACTCCGGATCTTTCCACCCGTGTCTCAGATAAACATTCGAAACGGAGTTGGCCCAGGTGGAACGTAAATCAGTATTTGAACTAAGTTAAGTTTGTCAGGTTAATTAGGATGAACATGTCTTTTGAGTTATCAGTATTAAATGTGAGACTTTCAGAGTTGTTACTTAAAGTCAAATAAGCTCGTGTTATTTGTTAAAATCTGTTGAAATCTGTTAGCAAAGAGATGACTAAACTGATGGTTAATTGTCTCAAAGTTTTAATGGGTAATTGTTAAAGTAGCTTTCAAAGTCTTTGCTAACCTGAAACTTTAAACCAAATGGGATAAAATGCTAGAGCGCTGGTTGCCAGAAGTAGATTTGTGCTTTTGAAATCTGTTGGTAAACATGTTTTGTGCTTAACGGATTGATAAATTTGCCATCTAAAGAATTCTGTTGTAACAGCTCACAATTGGTTTATATTTAATCTTCAGTAGAGGTTAAGGTATTTCTAAGGGTACAAAATTCTGTTAAGTGTAATTAAGACTGCTGGAAATAAGGGAAGCAACTCCATGTAAAAAGTAGGAGATACGTAAAAAGAGAGAAAAACCTGATGCCTAATCCTGTTTGAATAAGAAAAAAAAGAAAAACGGGCCCAGGGCCACTGTCTGACCTAAATCCTTTCCTAAAGAATAGAAGGGGAGGGGCGCCTGGGTGGCTCAGTGGATTAAGCCGCTGCCTTCGGCTCAGGTCATGATCTCAGGGTCCTGGGATCGAGCCCCACATCGGGCTCTCTGCTCCGCAGGGAGCCTGCTTCCTCCTCTCTCTCTGCCTGCCTCTCTGTCTACTTGTGATCTCTCTGTCAAATAAATAAATAAAATCTTAAAAAAAAAAAAAAGAAGAAGAAGAAGGGGAGACTGATGACCTTCCATTAGCCAGAAATACCCAAAGGGGGTTGTCCAACCTGTTTGAATCTGAAGAGTGCCTGACTGTGTGAATGTGACTGTATGGCTTCACCGCTTCGGCTATGGAGTCTGAGTGGGCTGCACCTTGAGTGTCTCGGGGCGTCATATGGCATAACGGTCATCTACTCCATGGAGTAGCCTTGTCCAGGGTTTATACGGACAGACCTTAACTAAGACACTCCTAAGTTCCCTCGAGGGACGCGAGCAGGACCGCATCTAAAAGATCCCTCTCGGGCGCCTGGGTGGCTCAGTGGGTTAAGCCTCTGCCTTCGGCTCAGGTCATGACCTCAGGGTCCTGGGATGGAGTCCCGCATCGGGCTCTCTGCTCAGCAGGGAGCCTGCTTCCCTCTCTCTCTCCCTGCCTCTCTGCCAACTTGTGATCTCTCTCTGCCAAATAAATAAATCTTAAAAAAAAAAAAGATCCCTCTCCCTTTGTCTGCGACGTCATTCACGATGGGAGGGAAACCCAGAAAACTCAAATCTTAAGACTGCACGCTTAAAAATTAAAAAAAGGTAAAGACACTGGTATAGAAAAGCTGGTTTTCTCTCTGTTTAAAAGGGCAAAGTTTTCTTAGGTTAATTAAAATGTAAATGGTTTTCTCCTTGCCTGCCCAGACTTGTAAATGAGATCTCTTTGGTCCATAAGGCTTCCTTGATATGCTAAATTACTCAATAAAAAACCTTGGGTTGCATTTGGGTAAATGCTGTAACAATTCTAGAGGTTCTATACATTTCCTAAAATTTTAATGTTTTGATA
Source organism: Meles meles (assembly GCF_922984935.1). Classification (NCBI taxonomy): domain Eukaryota; kingdom Metazoa; phylum Chordata; class Mammalia; order Carnivora; family Mustelidae; genus Meles; species Meles meles. The sequence continues at coordinate 43,676,468 of NC_060087.1, read as the reverse complement.
AGGGTCATCACTTGATATTTAACCATATCTATTCTGAGTTTTTGTCACTTGTAATTGTTTTAATTCTCTTGTAAGATGAATTCTGCCCTAAAGGAAATTCATATGGGAAGACTGATATGTTAAAATCCTGGGAACTGAAATGGGTAAAGATTTACAGAAGTACATTCAGACTAAACCAGAATTAGTAACATGGGACTAGATGAACCAAAAGGTTGTAATGTTGTGTCTCTTAATGTTTTAAACATTACTGTTTCTGTAATGTTTGCTCCTCTAGACTAGGGGAACTTTTTCTTAAGTTACCTGTAACTTAGAGAGACGTAAAGGTATTCATTTGTAAGCGAATCAAGGCATTCAGCTTTTCTCTCTATCTGAATCCTCTGAAACCAAAAGGTCTCAGTAGGTATTCTTTCTTCCTTGGCAATCAGTCATTTGCATAAGTTCAATAAGAATCTGTTCTTCTTGTAACAGGACAGCATTGGAAACTGCTTATTTTACCAAGGCTTTGACTGGGATGTCATATTTGAAAAGACTCAGATATGACCAGACAGTTTAAAGGAACTAAGGTTGACTTTATGAAACCTGGAGCCATAAAGCCCTTTAGAACTGTTGGCCTGATACCTTGCTTACAGAGTTCCCAGCAGCCTCACCAGGTGAGGAAAGAATGTCACTCCCTAGCAGGGGCAGGACCTTAGGAAGAAGAATTTGCCCAGGTCGGCAGGTATTGCAGGCATGTCTGATGGCAAATACGTGGCTTGGCTTCTGGCCCAGAGAGGCTACTAAAAGTTCAACCTAAAGGTTCCTTATAAGAAGTTCCAGCAAAGCAGATTCTAAAAGATCTATACGGTCACACTCACTGTTCTTGCTGAGCTTATGTAAATAATTAGGCCAAGTTTGTTAAAACTGGACTTGTTTTTCAAATGACTTAGTTCTGATTTGGCTATCTCTGGAAATGAGGGTTATTTTAGAGAAAAAATTATGTTTTAGTAACATGCCTTTATGGGTGTTAAATTCTAAATTAGATTGTCTTTAAATGTTTGTTTACCTAAGCTAGGCAGCTTAAGGTAAATTTTGAAGATATTACACGGTAACTCGTGTAAACGATCTTGCCTTTGCCAGTCAGTCAGCCCTAGACAAACAGCCTTACTGAGTGCCCCAGCATTAACCATCCCAGACGTTACCAAGCCCTTCCACTTGTATGTATGTATGTATGTATGTATTATGTAGATGTAAAGGCAGGGGTGACTGAAAGAGTTTCGACTCAGACTCTGAGGCCTTGGCAAAGGCCAATCACCTATTTTTAGCAAGAAACTAGATCTAGTAGCGGCTGGGTTCCCCCTTGCCTCCGCATAATTGCTGCCACGGCACTCCTGGTCAAAGATGCAGGTATATTTACAGAAATGGAATAAATTAGACTACAAAGGGGATTGGGCTAAGACTAGAACAGGAAAGTTAATTCTTCCTTGAAGACTAGGAAGAAAATTAGTAAGCCAAATACATCAGGGCACTCATTTGGGGACATGCAAGCTTAAGGAGCTTATGGGCAAGCAGTTCCAGGTTTCTAAATTAGGGCGTATGACTCAAGATATGGTTGATAGATGTACTCAATGTCAGGTGGTAAATGCACAAAGAACTAGAATGGGAAGAGGGAAAAGAGAAAGAGGTTGCTATTGCGGAAATGACTGCTCAGTCTGTACTCCAGTCACTGCAGGCATTACAGTCTGTCTTAAAAGAGCCCATACAGGGATCCGGACTGCCCACACTGGGACGGAGACAGAGGTGGAGCCATATCCTTACCAACCCGGGGACTTGGTTTGGATACGCCGCCACCAAGTGGGAAACCCGGAGCCTCGCTAGAAGGGACCTTTTACTGTCATCCTGACCACCCCCACGGCAATAAAAGTAGAAGGCATCAGGGCCTGGGTTCACCTGGGTCATGTCAAACAAGCCAAGGACGAGAACACCCCCCAGAGGTGGATGCCACTGCCTATGGACCCCGCAGATCGTGGGCTAAAACTAAGGCTCAAAAAACAATGAGTTCATTAAATTCATTGTTGCCCCTGTTGTTAAGATATAGGCGGGAGGTATAAGCAAGTGCAAAATAACAAAGGGGGGTTGCTTAACATACTGTTTCTGGGTAAATCACACTGGAGTCGTTAAAACAGCCTAGCAGGGGGCGCCTGGGTGGCTCAGTGGGTTAAAGCCTCTGCCTTCGGCTCAGGTCATGATCCCAGGGACCTGGGATCGAGCCCCACATCGGGCTCTCTGCTCCGCGGGGAGCCTGCTTCCTTCTCTCTCTGCCTGCCTCTCTGCCTAGTTGTGATTTCTCTCTGTCAAATAAATAAAATATAAAAAAAAACCAGCCTAGCAGCCGTTAAAAGGGGGTATAGAACTGGCTGAAGAGTCAAAGATTTGACTAATCTCCAAAGAAGAGGGGGGAATGTCAGGACCTATTTTATATTTTTATACTAGCCAGAGGCTTCCATTGAGGTTAAACAATAACCTTGTTGTTTAACTCTTAAACAGTCCCTGCTCCCCTTCCCCCAGGGAACTTAAAAACAGGTCCCTGAAACCAGCTCCAGGTAACAAAGCTCAAATACAAGGGTGGGCCAGGCCAGGTGGAGACATCCAATCAGTGGGGGCGCATACTGTCTCCTAGCTACCAAGGTGATGGGCTAGTTTCCATGGCTACTGTGGGATGAACTGTAATTCAATTAGCCACCTGTGTGTGGCCAGGCCCAACCACATGGCCTTTGCTCTATAAAAGTCTGGAAAGCAGGGAGGGGTCGTCCTCTCTGTAGGGGCGTCCCCGACCGGTCTGTTTGAGGGTCGGTCTGATTCTTGATGCTTGGCGTGAAATAAAACTTTGCTTGACCTTCGCTTTGATCAGCCTCCTCCTTTAATCACGGACCCATTATTAGGGTACCCAATTTGGGGGGCGACCTAACGCTCACCAGCACACAAACATGCCTTAATTATCACTCAGTCGAAAAATAATTCCCCCTCCTTGCCTCATGTCAGTCTCCTAGCTCAATTTCCATTTCCTTCTTCCTCACATCAAAACTCAAAATACGGGGCGCCTGGGTGGCTCAGTTGGTTAAGCGACTGCCTTCAGCTCAGGTCATGATCCCGGAGTCCTGGGATCGAGTCCCACATCGGGCTCCCTGCTCCTTGGAGAGTCTGCTTCTCACTCTGCCTTTCTCCCCTCTCATGCTCTCTCTCTCAAATAAATAAATAAAATCTTAAAAAAAAAAAAAACTCAAAATACATTTTTTTTAAGATATTCATTTATTTATTTGGCAGACAGAGATCACAAGCAGGCAGAGAGGCAGGCAGATAGAGAGGGGAGGAAGCAGGCTCCCCGCTGAGCAGAGATCCCAATATGGGGCTCGATCCCAGGACCCTGAGATCATGACCTGAGCCGAAGGCAGAGGCTTTAACCCACTGAGCCACCCAGGCGCCCCATCAAAATACATTTTCTATAATCACTGTATCGATTTACTCATCTCCCATTTCAACTTAATCCTCTTCAGTCAGGCTTCCCTCCTCCCCCGAAAGTAGCTCTTGTGAAGGTCTCTGCTGACATCCATCTTACCAGATTAACAGTTTCCTGTACCCTTTTTGCATGACCTCTCACCATTTTAAATTGTTGACCGATTATTTCTTTCAACAGTTTATTTCCTTTAGATTTTCCTGATAACACATTCACCTAGTTTCTTCCTACTTTCTGGTAGTCCTTTTTCTCAATCCTAAATTCTTCCTTATGTAGAGGGCTCCAGGACTCTGCCTGTGGCTCTCTTCTCCATATATGATCTCTTCCTAGGTGAGTTCCTGTCGATCCACTATGACTTCTAATGCTTTCTTGATTCCTAATGAATTTCAAATTTATACCTCTCTCCTAAATTCATTATACCCAAATGCCTACTGACAACACTACAATAGGCAGTAAGTAACCTCACATTTGACAGAGATAGGAAAACATATTTCCTCATTCTGCTAGCCTAAGCAGTCTACATAAAGATGGTTAGAAGTTGGAAAACCCCTTAAAAGAAGAGTCTACAGAAAATACAATACCTAAGTTGTGGGTTATCAACTTAGTGGAGGCTGGTGTGAAAGAAATCATCCCTACCCTGTGTTGAATGGGAGGTTATGCTATCCACCTCAATTAAAATCAATTGAATGGAGATTGGAGAGAGCCACTAAAAGACACCTAAAACATGTTAAGAAAGGAAGACTGGCATTTCACCAGCCATATGCTCTGAGCTACAGAAAATCAGAAACCCATTCTAGTGCTGCAGTGAGAATGGAGTGTGATGACCAAGTTTTTATAGAGTGTAAAGTGTATCCCCTGGAGATTGATGCCTGGTTTTTGCCTGGAGAAATTTCAAAGAGAAAGGCTTGTAGAGTCGCAGCCTAGGACAGCTTGGAGAAAAGTAACTGCAACATAAGAACCTGCTCTATTATCACTTTCTGACATGGCAAGAATGAACTCGTTTCCTAAAAGTCAAGTGGATGCTGAGAAATGCCACAGGAATTGAGCCACTGTCCAAGGGTCCTTGCCTTCTCAGGGCAAAGGGACCACAGCATTACAATTAAGTACAGGGTAGGAATGCTAAGTTAGGCAGTGTAGGTAACCTACATTCAACAAGGGAATACACATTCTTTTCAAACACATATCGAATTTTTATAAAAATTGACCATATGCTGGGCCATAAAAATACAAAAAAATTTCAGACAATTGAAATATACAGCATAGATCCTCTGACAGAATAATTACACGGAAAAGATTATGTATTTAGTTGGTTCTACTTCCATTATTTATTATTTATTTTTTATTTATTCATCACAATGTGCAGATCCTACACATCCTTCCTCACTGATTGTCTGCTTACTCTGCTGTTTTCTCCTTGTGTTCTGCCATTTTTTCCATTATGTTTTGAAGCCACATTAGGTTCATATTTAAAATTGTTAAATATTCCTGACAAATTGAATTTTTCTACATGAAATATCCTTTACTCTCTAGTAAAGCTTATTTATCTGAAAGCTTATTTTAGTTATTTTGTGATTATCTTCTGCCCATCCTTTTACTTTCAAATTTTCTGAATTCTTATGTTTTAGCTTTGTCTCTTTTTTTTAGTTTCTAATTTTACTTTTTTTAAAGATTTTATTTATTTATTTGACAGAGAGAGCGCTCACAAGTTGGGAAAAGGCAGGCAGAGAGAGAGGGGGAAGCAGGCTCCCTGCTGAGCAGAGAGCCCTATGCAGGGCTCCATCCCAGGACCGTAGATCATGACCTGAGCCGATGGCAGAGGCTTAACCCACTGAGCCACCCAGGCGTCCCTTAGCTCTGTCTCTTATAAACAGCTACATCAGCTATTTGTGCTGCATAACAAAAAGACAGAAAATGTTCAAATGTTTGGTTTTTTTAAGATTTTATTTGTTTGACAGAGAGAGAGATCACAAATAGCCAGAGAGGCAGGCAGAGAGAGAGGAGGAAGCAGGCTCCCTGCTGAGCAAAGAGCCAGATGCAGGGCTGGATCCCAGGACCCTGAAATCATGACCTGAGCCGAAGGCAGAGGTTTAACCCACTGAGCCTGAGGTTTAACCCAGGCGCCCCTCAAATGTTTAAAAGTTAAGGAATACAATTAGAAGTAGTCCATATTTCAAAAAAATCAGAATGAGAATTAGAAAATATTCTCAGTTAAATAACAAGTATACTATATACCAAAACTCGTAGGATGAAGCTAAAGCTCTATTTAGGAAGAATGTTATAATTTAATTTTTTTCAAAGATTTTATTTGTAAGAGAGAGACACAGCGAGAGAGGGAACACAGCAGAGGGAGTGGGAGAGGGAGAAGCAGAGCAGAGCAGGGAGCCTGATGCAGGGCTCAATTCCAGAACCCTAGGATCATGACCTGAGCCGAAGGCAGACACGTAACGACTGAGCCACCCAGGTGCCCCAAGAATGTTATAATTTAAAAGTGTACATTATAAAGGCTGAAAATCTGTAAGCTGAACATTTTTTCAAGGAATAAGAAGAAAAGAACAGCAAATTAAAAAGAAATAGAACAAAAATAGTAAGGGTGAGGGACAAAGTTAATAAAGAACAAAAATAGAATAGGATCAGCACAGCCAAAGGATGGCTTATTTTGAAAAACCTAGTAATGCTGGTAAACCTCTGGTGAGACTGGTTAAGAACACAAGCGAGAAGGTACAAATTATCAGTGCTAAGAATTAAAATGGTAGTATCACTACAGATCCTGCAGACAGTAAGAAAATAATGAGAGGATATTATGGACAACTCTGTAATGAAAATTTGGACAACACGGACAAAGCCCTATAAAAATAAAAGCCAAACTAACCAAAGAATAGAAAATATTAAATCATTAATTTCAAACTTTCCTAAAAACCAGGTCCAGATGGCTTCACCAATAAATTCTATCAAACACTTAAGAAATAATCCCAAAGTTAGATGAACTCTACCAGAAAACAGAAAAAGAAGATACATATGTCCCTGTATTTCTGAAGCCAGAATAACCTTGATATCAAAGCCCAAGGTGGAGAGTACATAAAGTATGGGCCAATCTCACTCATGCACAAAGATGTAAATATCCTGAACAAAACATTAGAGAGAGGAATCCAACAATACATAGAAAGGACACTATATCATGACTTAAATTGGGTTTATCTAGGAATCCACATTGACAGATTAATGAAAAAACCTCTTAAGATCACCTCAATCCATGTGGAGTAAGTATATGCTAACATTCAACAAATATTCATGGTAAATACCCTTAGCAAACTAGGAATAAAAAGAAACTTCCTTAATCTAATAGAAGATATCTAATTTTTAAAAATCTATAGTACACATCATAGTGAAAATGTTGAAAGAGAAATCAGGAATATACAAGGATGGCTACTATCATCACTTTTATCCAACATTGTGCTCTAAAGGATGTGGCCAGTGTCATATAGGACAAGAACTACAAGGTAGAAAGATTCAAAAGGAGGAAAGAATACTGTTATTATCTGCATATGGTATGATGATGTATGTAGAAAATCCAAAAGGACGAAGAGATACACTATTAGAATAAACTTAGCCAAGCTGCCAGACAAAATCATTACACAAAAATAGCCTTCATAGAGCAGCTCTAAACAGAACACAGAGATTTTTTTAAAGACACCATTTATAATAATATCAGGTCCCTAGGAACAGATTTAACAGAAGATATGCATGACAACTTCAGAGCAAACTTTAAATCTTTATTGAGAGAATTTAAGCCAAATTATCAATATAACAAACTGTATGTGTGGCTTCAGCTTCTCTTCTTTTTAATTTATGACTGTCCATCACCTAAAACATAAACGTAACAGTTGGGTACATCACTTAGCAGAACTTAGACAATAATAAAAGTACACGGAGGACACTACAGCTTTGGGTTTTTTTTGCTTTTTTTTTTAAGATTTTATTTATTTATTTGACAGAGAGAGATCACAAGTAGGCAGAGAGGCAGGCAGATAGAGTGAGAGGGAAGCAGGCTCCCTGCCAAGCAGAGAGCCCGATGCGGGACTCGATCCCAGGACCCTGAGATCATGACCTGAGCCGAAGGCAGCGGCTTAAACCACTGAGCCACCCAGGCGCCCCCAGCTTTGGTTTTATAAGATGAAACTAAAACCAGAACCCTAACCAGTGGATAGACTTCCATGCAAATGCACATTTTCAGCATATAAGCACTAACTTTTTAAAGGCATCACTCGTTTCGGTAGTATGAAGAAAAGATTTCTCAAATCCAGAACAGATTAAATTCCAAGAGCTTATTTAAAGATAATTTTAAGTAGCAAGCAAAATATGCCAGTGATTTCATTTAAAAGAAAATCAACCAAGTAGAAACTCCACGAGCAAAACAAAACAAGTAAACCCAGTGTCATTCAAATTCATTCACTTGAAATAATCTCCTAATCATTCATTTCAGCTAAAATGATAATGTCATACTTGGAATTGTTTTAACTACAGAGGACAAAGGACATTATTCCATTTGGTTTGTCTCTTTTGTGCAAAATTATTTCGTTGATCTAGCTCAATCTTTATATGGTCTATTTATAGTATGGTGGCCATCTTGTTCATTTGCATCTATTGTCCTGGTGGAAGCAATCAACAGTACTCCCTTTAACTCTCAAGAGTGGCCTGGTTTAGATGATGATAATTACGTGGTCACCAAAAAAAAAAAATTACAGATAACACTAATTATACAACACTACCATCACTGAGGACATTAAAATGTGAAGGAAAATATTACCATTTCTCATTGGTAGAGCTCGCAGTTTAAAAAAAAATCAACAAACTAACCTATAAAAGCCAAAACAAAGAGATCCATATTATTTTTGGGTGTCTAAAAGATATAAAAAATAGTTATTTTTGAGAAACAGCTTAGGCAAATAAAAAGAAAACTGATACTACTGTGTTGTTTAGATATCCAATTGGTACTTGGCTATGTTAAATAATTTATATACTTTTAAAAGTATTTGACAAAAACAATAAAAATAAAAAATAAAAAGTATTTGACAACTTGCATTGGGTTTCAAAAAACTTCTATTCCAAAGTAATACTTCCATATTTTATAATTCAACAACATGGCTTTATTTTTTTTGCTCTGACACCATCTTTGAATCAAACATTTGATGTCTGAACTACCTTTCAAATAATCTTTATATTTGTGATTTATTACAAAGGTATGATAATATTGCAGGAAAAACCAACCCCGTGACTTGTATTCTTAATGGATAACTTACCTGCTTCTTGAACTTTAGCAAATGCTGGATCAGGTGTAGTCTTCCCTTTCACATCAGGGCCATCTCCACACTCATCCCCAGTCTTTTCCAGACCCTTTTCCTTTTCCTGGTTTTCAGCTTCCAATTCAGGTTCTTACATAAATAAACAGAATTATTAATGTAAGCAGTAAACCATAAATTAATCTTACTAAATACAGCTCTGTAAGTTAGTACTGCAAAAAATTCGATGTATAAAAATGCATTGAGCATTAAAAAGTTTTCTGCTAGAAAGTGGAGTTGTCTTTCTCATACATTATCTCCTCTATGAAGCGTTTCCTTTTCTAAAACTGTTTTAAGACAACTTAGTTGTCACCTTTGTAACCTATATACACTTCTATTATTATACTTATTAGATCAGCCATTTGTTTACATGAATTGCTGGCAAAATGGTGAGCTCAAGACAGAAATCATTCTCTCGTTTCTACTTTTATCTTCAGCATCTAGTAAATTACCTGCCACCAAGCAGGCCCCAAAAAATGACTGAAAAAGTCATTACCAATAGTAAGATTAGACAAACCCAAGCTGAAGAACATTGTACAAAACAATCGTTTTTGACTCCAAAAAATGTCAGTCATGAAAGACAAAGAAAGACTGAAGTACACTTCTAAGAAAAAGAGAGATGACAACTAAATACAATGGGTGGTTTTGGGTTGGATCTTGGATCAGGAAAAAATATTGGTATAAAAGATATTATTAAGCCAACTGATAAAACTGGGTTATTACTAGGCTAACAGACTACATATTAGATAAGGTTTTCTTAATGTTAAAGTTCCTAAATTTGATCATTGTACTGGGGTTATGTAAAAGAATAGCCCCCTTTTTTAGGAAACAGATACTAAATTACCCTGAGAATAAAGGGTTATATTTGAAACTTATGCTCAGATGGCTTATATTTGAAATTTACTCTCAGATGGTTTAGCAATAATAATGTGTATTATTATCAAAGGAAAAGGTGATATGTGGCACAGGTTAGCAATTAGTGAATTGACATAGAAGATATAAGAATACACTGTACTTTCTTACAATTTTTCTGTAAGTTTTAAATGTTTTTAAAGAAAAAGTTAAAAAAAAAAGTATGTGACAACTAGGGGCACCTGGGTGGCTCAATCAATTGAGCGTCCAACTCCTGGTTTCAGCTTGAGTCGTGATCTCAGGACTGTGGGATCAAGCCCCACATCATGCTCTGCACTCAGCAGGGAGTCTGCTTGAGATTCTCTCTTTCCCCCTTCTGCCCCTCTTCCCACTCACACATGCGCCCCTCTCTCTCTAAAGTAAATCAATCTTAAAAAAAAATGTGACAACTAGACTATGGTTCAGAAAAACAAAAATACTGAAGACTTCAACAGCAACTAGGAAAGGATTTCACATTTTTGTTCCTCTATGATTTCAAAAATTACAATCTAAGAGCTAATCAAAATATATCTAGGTTTGCTTAAATGTTTGATGCAATGACTTAAGCCCAGAAAACAGCATTCAAAAAAGGCCAAATTTAACTAGTGATAGAGTATAAATTCTATCTAAATTTAATGTCGTTTCCCTTAGTTTGTTAATTTAGAGCCTTGGCAAGAATACTTGGGGAACCAAGCGCCAAATAATTTAAAATATGGGATGGTAAAGTGCTCAAAGAAGGAAAACTTATCAGAGAGGGGCTGTAATCAGCTGCAACTATACCTTTCCCTTATCAAACAGGTTTCCAGCCAATTTTCAGGGAACCCTTTATCTATTTCTATTACTAATAGAGCCTAATGAATGAAATACAACATGTTTCTCCATCCCCTCGTCACCTTGAACCCCACATGCTCCTTCTTCTCTCTCTTGTCCAGGCTCAATATCTGGATCCTCAGTAGGTGGTTCCTTTTTTTGAGGTGTTTTTTTACCTGGTTGCTTAGCCTTGGGGGAGGGTAGGTGCAAATAAAGAGTATTGATATTAATACTATCATGATAGAAGACACATATACATACTACATGGAAATAATTACAAATCTGAATCTTTCCTGTGCTCTTCTCTGTAAGTATTCAGTAAAATTATTCTTTCTATATAGAAAATATTCTGAGAAAGGAATTATCTGCAAGGACCAATAATTTGGGAAACCTTTCTAATCTTTTCTGAGATGTGGTATTTGTTTATTAAAAAGTACAATAAGAAAGCCATAGAGATAATTTCCAGCCCAATTTACACATTCAGGCAACAACAGAAAATAAGTCTTTTTGCTCAGTCTCTCTCATGGGATTAATTTTTCACCCATTTTCAACAAGGAAGTCCTTTAAACAACAGATCTATATTGGTTCAACAACTTTTTCAATGGCTTTTCAAAAAAAATTATTTCTGGGCGCCTGGGTGGCTCAGTGGGTTAAGCCGCTGCCTTCAGCTCAGGTCATGATCCCAGGGTCCTGGGATCGAGTCCCGCATCGGGCTCTCTGCTCAGCGGGGAGCCTGTTTCTACCCTGCTACCTGTCTCTCTCTCTGCCTGCCTCTCTGCCTACTTGTGATCTCTGTCTGTCAAATAAATAAATAAAATCTTAAAAAAAATTATTTCTGGCAATGGAAGTAAGATGTTAAAGCACTCACAACTCCAGGTTCATCCAGCTTAGAAGACTTTTTTCCATCTCCCTTTCCTCTCGATTTTGATCTTACTCGAGCACTCATATTTCTCACTGAAAGTAGAAAATCATTAACTGAAGATTGTAATAAAACAATAATTATACTGGAATATCTTTTAACAGCCAACTGCTGGTTATAAATTCTTTACATTTATAGGAATTTCCAAAACAAAAAAAATAGTTCTTATTAATTTTATTTTTATTAATTTAATACTTTAATAATCTTTTAAAAATCTTTTATTACTCTTTTTAAAAATTTAATAATTTTTATTAATCTTGAATTCATAACCACTGCTTATTTTCCAATCGCATCAAATTAGGCTGTCTACAAAACCTCTGTTTCACAGCAATCTGGCAGACGAGGGTCCTTCAAGTCACTGAAAAAAGACATACGACTTTGCCCCTACCCACCGAAAGACAGCACCCTCCTTACACTCAAACTTGAACTCCTGGGTGGACTAATCTAAGGACCTACTGATTGAGTTTCAGTGAGAAAAAATCCACAAGTTAAGACTGGACCTGCTAGGATGAGCACCCAGAAGGCCTTGCACACGCCCCCACATCAACCACCACAACTCACTCACACTTACACTCCTGGGAGAATGATTGAGTATCCGGGACAAAGAATCCAGAGAGAAAGACATGACCGGCACGGCTCTGCACAAAGAGCTTTTTGCACACGTCCCACACCAGTGGCTGATGGGAAGGCCTGTAGCATTGGGCATGCGCACTGCTACAGCACATGCCACGCGGTAAGGCTTTCCCTGCCCCCCACCCAGGGCCTCACCACAGCTAGGCACTGCGCATGTGCACTGCAAGTGCCCTAGGGGAAGGACTTCCCTGCCCCCCTCACGGAGGCCTCACCAAAAACTCCCAAATCTGCTCTCTATTGGCAGTTCCCAGTGCTGCCAAGATCCAGATACCTCAAATAACATCACCAAGATTTGCCCCATCTTTATCTGATCCCCCCTTCCTCACCCACCCACCATCCTCCCCCGTCTCAGCGCCCCCCAACAAAGACAAAACCCATAGCAACTGCAAGACCCATGAAGAGAAACGCAATTACCTCGGGAACCTCTCTCCTCGGAGACAAGAAACTATACCACCCTGACCTGCCTGAAGCCCACTGGTTCTTTCCTCACTCACTCACATTTACGCTCCTGGGAGAATGATCGAGTCTCCGGGAGAAAGAATCCAGACAGAAAGACGCGACCGACACAGCTCTGCACACAGAGCTTTTTGCACACATCCCACACCAGTGGCTGATGGGAAGGCCTGCAGCACTGGGCATGCGCACTGCTACAGCACACGCCACGCGGTATGGCTTTCCCCGCCCCCAACCCAGGGCTGCACCGAAAATTCCCAAATCTGTCCTCTTTCAGCTCCTGGTTCCTCCAAGACCCAGATATATCAAATGATGCCCCAAACTCTGCCCTATCTTCATATGGCCCCCTCCCCTCCACAGCTCACCACCCTCACTTGTTCTCCACCTGACAAAAGCCATGGTGGCCGCAACGCCTATGAGAAGAATAAAGACCGCCAAGGCTTTCCGCCTCAGAGACCAGAACTACATGGTCCTGACCCACCCAAAACCCACTGGCTCCCTCCTCACAGTCGCATTTAAACTTCTACACAGACTGATCTGGAGACCTACCTATTGAGTCTTAGACAGTGAGAAAGAAATGAGATGGTTCGATGCGACCTGCACGGAACTTCACCGGGACCGCTTGGCACACGCCCTCACAGCAGTGGCTGATGGGAAAGTGCTGGGCACTGGGCATGCACACTGCATCCCGCATGTGCTGCGTGGGCGGGGCTTTCTCATCCCTTCATCCGGGACCCCACCGAGGATTCCTGCATCTGCCGTTTGTCAGCAGTACGTGATACCTCTGGCACCCAGACACCTCAAATAACATCCCCCAAGACTCCCGCCAACTTCATCTGACCCCTTTACAGCCCACCGTCCTCCCTTGTCCTGGTCCCGCCACAACATGGGCTATGGCAGCCAGAGGACCTTTGAGGAGAAAGAGGATGACCTGAAGGAACTTCCTTCTCAGAGACTACAGATCTCTCTGCCCCGATCCATCTGAGTCTTGCTGGTTCCCCATCACACTCATGCATTCACCCTATTCGCTTTTACACTTGTGGAGAGACAGCAGAGAGCCTGTGGGAGAATTAGAAAGGGAAAGAAAAATGGCATCTATCTTCTGTTGCCACCTAAACACAGCCTCTGCGGAGTCAACTTCACCAGCCAATCCCAAGCTTTGGAGGTATGTGTAATAACACCTGTAATAATACCTGTGAGTATGGGCAGTGATGTGTGTGTCACATAGGCTGTGGATCCAACCTTCCCCAACCAAGCAGACTCTGCCCTGCCTAGAACAGGGCATTGTTTCCGAATCCTGGAATACTTGTCCTTCCCTTCTCCACCCCCAAAATATGTCAGTGTGTCTAGGACTGTTCCCAGTCCTGCATTTCACCTGCCAATTGGCCCTCCAAATTTTCTCCTCAGTGCAGCTGTCACAGGGCCCTCAAGAGAATCTTAGGCTCCCCCAGAGATGTGTGAAAGCTTTTAGGCTCTGAAAGTGTGCAAAGCCATTTTAAGCATGAGAGGAATCCAGAAAATGTAAAGAAAATTATTGCTAAATTCAAATATATGAGCTTTAAAACTTGTACATATCCTAAAACCCGGCACTTCTACTTCTAAAACTTTATGTTAGGGCATCTGGGTGGTTCAGTTGGTCACACATCTGTCTTCCACTCAGGTCATGATCCTAGGGTCCTGGACTCAAGTACCACATCGGGCTCCTGGCTCAGTGGGGAGTCTGTTTCTCTCTCTACCCCTCCCCCCTGCTCATGATCTATCTTTTTCACTCTGTCTCTCTTTCAAATAAATGGGAAAAAATCTTTTTTTTTTAAAGATTTTATGTATTTATTTGACAGAGAGAGAGAGATCACAAGTAGGCAGAGAGGCAGGCAGAGAGAGAGGAGGAAGCAGGCTCCCTGCAGAGCAGAGAGCCCTATGCGGGGCTCGATCCCAGAACCCTGAGATCATGACCTGAGCCGAAGGCAGCGGCTTAATCCACTGAGCCACCCAGGCGCCCCGGGAAAAAATCTTTTAAAAATAATAAAACTTTATGTTAAGGAAACCGTCTTGGATGTGAATAAATATTTAGATACATGGGTTTTCCAAAGGAGCTTAATTTATAAAAGAATGGTCATGGATTTGCTATATAACTAAACTGTGGCACATTTGAAAATGGAATGTGGCCACCCATCAAAAGCAATACTGACTAATGTCTGCTGTCATACTGGTGCTGCTTACATTGAGTTATTAACTCGAAACAGCTGGTTATGTAGCATTGTGTATGTGCCACATGATCCCAAAAGGAGAGGATTTGGTAAAGTTCACTTCCTACTCCTCTCAGACAATAAATATAATTTGTTTTCCTGAAGCCAGCATATTCCAGGGCTCCAAAGACACATGGTACTCCACAGGTAACACAGGAGGTAAAATGCAGTCCTCAGAATTGTAGGTCTCCTGCATCTGGTAAACCTCCAAAGGCTTCACCATGACCTAGGTGGTCTGGTCCTCCACTGTCAGGGAAAAAGGGAGGGGAGGGAAGGGGGGGAGGAGGACAGGCAGCCCACTGCTCCTGCTTTTGGCAAACAAAGGTAGGTGGACACCTACAAGACAGAAAGGAATTTGCCCTGCCCTTGCCTATCTCCACCCCCTACCAAAAACTCTTTCTTTCTTTCATTCCCAAACTCTGCAGGTTGCCTTTAGAGAAGCACACATTCTTTGAGAGTTAGAAATATCCCCTGTGGCAGAAGTAGGATTGCCACATCCCTCCCTCTTTGCCTTCACAGACAAGATCTAGAGTCAATTTAGAGCCAAGGGTAAAGAATAGATAATTTTTCCTTGATTTCACTAATTAGGGATAACCACTTTTAATATCTAATCAGGAGCTATTCCTACAATTCAGATCTTCCTGTGTATGAAATAAAGATTTACTGAGAAGGATTGAGGTCTCATACTCTTTAATCAGCATAAACTGTGGGATCTGGCCTCAGTCTCATGTTTCTCCTCGGGTGAGCTGTTTTATTGGCTCTTAGTCATTTCCTGTTATCTCTTGGAAAGACTATCTGCTGCCCAGCTGTCTCCCTGACCTTGGTGCTTTGTCTGTTGGCAGCAGCTGCACTCTCTGGATAGGATCAAGTTTCTTCAGGACACTGGGAAGATGGGGTCCAGTCTGTGTGAGAGCTTGGAGTCTAAACTGAAGAAAAAAAAGTCCAATTTGCCCTGTGCTTCAAGCCTTCCAAGTAACCTCATACTCGGACAACATCAGGGCAGAGCAACCACTCTGACCAAGGACAGTCAGGTACTCCCAAGACCTTGTTTGTATCATTGTGAAGATGGTAGATAGCATTCCGTTTTATTTGTTCTATGGCACAAGTAAAATCTGCTCCTCACAAATAATTCAGTCACTAGGAATTGCTCAGTTCCACTCTCATGTCATTATTATCTAAATCCCAGCATGAGGTCATCTCATTCTGGGCAAAATTAACACCTGGAAGTAATAGTGTTGTTAGGACCACTGAGGGGAGCCAAAAGGCATCCCTTTCTGCCATTCCTGTCCCTCCCCTCCCTCACCATAGCAGAAAGAAAAGGGACTTTTGTCCACCCATTTACTATTGTTGGAGGTGATAATCAAGAATAGGGACTAGTGACTGTGCCCAGTCTGGAGTGGAACAGGTATCAAAGTCCAACCCTAGGCCAAGGCCCAGGTGGTACATGGGCCAGAGGTGAGCCCTTTTCAGACTGTCCAGAAAACCAATAGGAGAAATGTGATATATGCTACCTGGGTCAGTTATGAGAAGGATATGAGAAGGCCATGCCGAAGCCATGGTGAGGTAACAGCTGTGACTGTACTGTGAGTGAGTAATGACCCAGCCTGTTTCCAATACCTGGAGGAGGGAAAGAGTAGGGTCACATACTGACTAAAAGTCTGTGCTTCAGGAAATGATGGAGGTGGGGAGTGCTCTGTTCTTCCCTGTCTCATCTTCTTCTGGCCTAGGTACTGCCCTGTGGGTCTGCGTATGGACCAGACCTGGAAATTACTGCTCATAACCACCACCTTCGTGTGCATTTGGGAGAAATCCCAACAGCTAGCCTTGGAGAGAGAGCAATAGAGGGCACAGCTAGAGTGTTATGGGTTGTGTCTGTGTTGAGCCCCAACAGCTCGTATAACCCATCCCCAATCCTTTAGATGAAGGAGAGGAAGCAGGTTTAGAGGTTCATGAGAAACTCCTGACACTCTCAGTATCTCTCAATTAGTAATGCACTAAGCATTCTTTCCCAGCCATCTCCCTTTTGGGATTCATTCTAAAGGTATATTCATCCAAGTAGACGGCGGTATATACACAACAATTCTAAGAATACAAAAACTGCCTGTGTGTTCAGTAATGTATTTGCTCATAGGAGTTGCAGGAAAACTAGACAATGGAAATTTTGCAGCCATTGAAGAATTAGATAAATTAACATATATTGATACATACTGACGTCCATTAAATAAGGTTAAATAACAACGAAAAGGCATAGAATACTATAGTATAATATTGTTTATTTTAAACAGATACATGTGCATCTATGTATGTGTTTTGTGTTGATTATTCCTCATCTTTTTGCTATTATAAGAAAAATTAGAATGGACATCATATTCTTCTGCTGTAGCATGCTTTCCTCATATTAGAATGTATTCCTGGAAACTGAATTGCTGGATGAAAGGAAAGTGGGGGCTTTAAATGTTTTTAATTTGTCTTGCTAGACGACTCAAAGATAGGAGAAACTGTTTCACACTCCAGCTTGTGTATAAAAAGACCCGTTTTATTTTTTTTGAAGATTTTATTTATTTATTTGACAGAGAGAGAGATCACAAGTAGGCAGAGAGGCAGGCAGAGAGAGAGAGGGAGAAACAGGCTCCCTACTGAGTAGAAAGCCTGACGCCGGGCTCGATCCCAAGACCCTGGGATCATGACCTGAGCTGAAGGCAGAGGCTTTAACCCACTGAGCCACCCAGGTGCCCCCCGTTTTCTTTTATTTTTAAAGATTTTATGTATGGGGCACCTGGGTGGCTCAGCGGGTTAAGCCTCTGCCTTCGGCTCATGTCATGATCTCAGGGTCCTGGGATCGAGCCCCGCATCTGGCTCTCTGCTTGGCAGGGAGCCTGCTTCTCCTCTCTCTCTCTGCCTATCTCTCTGCCTACTTGTGATCTCTCTCTCTCTCTCTGTCGAATAAATAAATAAAAATATTTTCTAAAAAATCTTTTATTGGGGCGCCCGGGTGGCTCAGTGGGTTAAAGCCTCTGCCTTCCACTCAGGTCATGATCCCAGGGTCCTGGGATCGAGCCCCGCATCGGGCTCTCTGCTTGGCAGGGAGCCTGCTTCCTCCTCCTCTCTCTCTCTGCCTGCCTCTCTCCCTACTTGTGATCTCTATCTGTCAAATAAATAAATAAAATCTTTAAAAAAAAAAGATTTTATTTATTTTGAGAGAGAGGGTGTGCACACTACTGGGGGGAGGGGCAGTGGGAAAGGGAGAAGCAGACTTCCCATTGAGCAAGGAGCCCAACATGGGGCTTGATCCCAGGACCGTGAGATTATGACCTAAGCCAAAGGCAGACACTTAATCAACTGAGCCACCCAGGCGCCCCAAGAAGGCCTGTTTTCTTCCACCCTTGCAAATGTTGGGTATAACATTAGTTCTTTTTTTGCTATTTTGTTGGGAGAAAATGGTTCCATGCTAGTATCTGAATTTGCATTCTTGATAAATAATAAAGGTGAACATTATTACTCAAATAATTCATTCTCATAGTAAAAAAATACATGAAGTCAGAAAGGGAAGAACTGAGAAACAACCCTGTGATTCCAGCATTCCTTAAAAACCTTTCTTCTGGGGGCCTGGGTGGCTCAGTCAGTTAAGCATCCAACTCTTAATTTTGGCTCAGGTTGTGAACTCAAGATTGTGAGATCAAGCCCCATGTTGGCTCCACACTGGGCGTGGAGCCTGCTTAAGATTGTCTCTCCCTTTCCCTCCACCTTTCCTCCTATTCTCCTCCTCATTAAAAAAAATCCTCTCTTCTCTTTGTCATTTTAATGCATATAATTCCATATATATGTATGCATGTGTATAGATAGATAGATAGATAGGTCTATCTATATACATGTCTTACACATTCATTCTAGATTATCATCTATACTGCAGCAAACATCCTCATGAATCATTGCCTGCCTACTTCCTTAATGATTTGAAAAAAATTCTACATGAAGAAATAGGAGCTTAAGAGTATTTACAACTTGCCTGACATCACACCCTCTGACAAGGTATTCCAGGAATTAAACCTGTCTGATCCCACTGACTTTGGTTGTTTCTTTACATTGTGTTGCCTTGTGGATCAAGTTTCCTTGAATCCTTTAGCTCAAGGAGAAGTTTAGCAACCCCATGACCATTATCCACAAGAGGCGATGTGGCGTTGAGTACCATATGTGCTGGAAGCAGCACTGGCACGAGGAACATCATGAGCTAAGTCATAGATGCTGGTAGGTCATAACATGCTTAGAAACTGCAGAGACCACTGGCTAGAGATTTGGGCTATGGGTGAGAGGGGGATCTTTTCTTTTGTGTCCTTGACCAACAGTAGAGTACAGTAAGGGCATGAGTAGATTGAGAATATAAATATTCTGTGGGTAATTTTTTAAAATCAACTGCATACTAATCATGAAGGAAGTTTTCCTGATTGCAAAGGAGAGTTCCTGTAATCTGACTGACAAAGCATGTCATTTTAAACTTTGACTCCAACAATCTATAAATTCCAGATGCTACTCATGCACATTTAGTTGTCATACACACATTCACATGTATTCAGATAGCTATTACTTAGTGTTGGCATTTTTGGGTGGTACACTGGAAGCAATGGAGAGGATCCTAGGAAGGTTTTATCCCTCTTGGCAGCTCCATCACCTGGAGAAATTGCCCCCTTCTTCTTTCCTCCTTATACAGAAGCTTCCAGAGTTCCCTTTCTGTGCCAACCAATCCCCAATTTATAATTGTGCTTTTAGTCTTCATTGATGGTGTTCAGGCTTCTCACCTGTGCTCATCCAGCTTTGGACTTCTCTCTCTTGGTTGAGTTTCTACTTATGTACATATTTCTTGGTAGTTAGACAACTGGTGAAGTTACCTTTGTCATGCTGGCCTTTGTGGCTCTTATGCCTGTATATGCCTTTGCCAAAAATCAGTTGTCATATATGCATGGATTTATTTCTGAACTCTCTGCTTTGTTCCATTTATCTACCTTTATGTCAACACCATACTACTGTGATATAGTTTTATAATAATTCTTGAAATCTTGTTCTAGTTAATATAGGTCCTTTGCATTTCCATATGAATTTCAGAATCAGCTTGTTAATTTCTACAAAAAGTGCTGCTGGGATTTTGATTGAGAATGTGTTAAATTCATAGATTAATTTGGGGAGAATTGACACCTTAACCATTTGGAGTCTTCAGACCCATGAACAAGATATACCGCTCTATATACTTAAGTCTTGATTTCTCTCAGTGGTGTTTTGTAGTTTTCAGTGTACATATCTATCACTTTTTGGTCAGATTTATCCCTATGTATTTCATATGTTTTATGGTGTTGTAAACTGTATTGGATTTTATTTCAATTTTTTATTCTTGCTAGATTATGGAAATAAAACTGATTTCTTTCCATTGACCTTGAATCCTGCAACTTTGTTAGACTCACTTGTTGATTTTAGTAGCTTTTAAAGATTCTATCACATTTTCTGGGTGCCTGGGTGGCTCAGTCAGTTAAGCATCTGCCTTCGGCTCAGATCATGATCCCAGGATCCTGGGATCAAATCCCGCATCAGGCTCCCCGCTCTATTTCTCCCTCTGGCTGGCACTCTGTCTCTCTCTCTTTCTCTCTGACAAATAAATCAATAACGTATTTTTTTAAGATTTTTATTTATTTATTTGACAGACAGAGATCACAAGTAGACAGAGAGGTAGGCAGAGAGAGAGAGAGAGGAGGAAGCAGGCTCCCTGCTTGAGCAGAGAGCCTGATGCAGGGCTCGATCCCAGGACCCTGAGATCATGACCTGAGCTGAAGGCAGAGGCTTTAACCCACTGAGCCACCCAGGCGCTCCAATAACATATTTTTTAATTAAAAAAATAAACTGTTAAAATAGATTCCATCAAAATTTTAATGAAAATGATCATGTCATCTGTGAATAGACAATTTTACTTATTCATTTCCAATCTGTATGCATTTTATTTCCTTATTTTACCTGATTATACTACCTAGAACTTTGAGTACAATATTGAATACAAATGGTGAGAATGGACATCTTTGTCTTGTTCCTGATATTAGGGCAAAAGCGTTCAATATTCTGCATCTGTTAAAACAACCATATGAGCTTTTCTCTTTTGGTTTATTACTATGGTGAATTTCATTGATTGATTTTCAAATATTAAACCAGCCCTGTATTAGTGAGCTAAATTCCATTCAGTCATGATGTTTTTCACCATATTTTCACCATATTGTTGGGTTTAATATATTAAAATCTTTCATAGAATTTTTGTATCTATATTTATGAGGCATATTGATATGTGGTTTTCTATTATCTTTATCTGGTTTTGGTATCAAGGAAATTCTGGCCTTATAGAATGAGCAGAAAAGTATTCTTTCCTCTTCAGTATTTTGGAAGAGCTTATATAGAATTACTATTATTTATTTCTCAAATATTTGTTATACTTCTCCAGTGATGCCATTTGGGCTTGGAGTTTTATTTGTGGGAACATTTTTTCACTAAAATTGCAATTGCTTTAATAGATGAAGGATTATTCAGGTTATCTATTTCTTCCTAAGTGAGTCTTGGTGTTCTGCATCTTTCAAATTGTCTATTGTATCCTTGCTGATTTTCTGCCTATATATTCTATCAATTATTAAGAAAAAGGTATTGAGACACCTCGGTGGCTCAGTTGGTTATCTGCCTTCGGCTCAGGTCATGATTCCAGGGTCCTGGGATTAAGCCCCATAGTGGGCTCCTTGCTCAGTGAGGAGTCTGCTTCTCCCTCTCCTTCTGCTGCTCCCCCTGCTTGTGTACTTCTCTCTCTCTCTCTCAGTCCGTCTCTCTCTCTCTGTCAAATGGATAAATAAAATATTTTTTAAAAAATGGATAAATAAAATATTTTTTAAAAAGAGATATTGAGGGGCGCCTGGGTGGCTCAGTGGATTAAGCCGCTGCCTTCGGCTCAGGTCATGATCTCCGGGTCCTGGGATCGAGCCCCGCATCGGGCTCTCTGCTCTGCAGGGAGACTGCTTCCTCCTCTCTCTCTGCCTGCCTCTCTGCCTACTTGTGATCTCTCTCTCTGTCAAATAAATAAATAAAATCTTTAAAAAAAAAAGAGATATTGAAATCTTAGACTATAACTATGGATTTCTTACACCATATACAAAAATAAATTCAAAATGGATTAAGTACTTAAATGTGAGACCTGAAAGCATAAAAATCCTAGAAAAGAGCATAGGCAGTAATTTCTCTGATTTTGGCTGTAGCAACATTTGTCTAGATATGGAAAGGAAACAAAAAGCAAAAATAAACTATTGGGACTACATTAAAATAAAAAAGCTTCTTCATACCAAAGGAAACAGTCAACAAAACAAAAAGACAACTTACTGAATGGGAGAAGATATTTGCATATGACATATCTGATAAAAAGGTTAGTATTCACAATTTATGTTTTTTATTTTTTAATCTTTTTTTGAAGATTTTATTTATTTATTTGACAGAGAGAGAGACCACAAGTAGGCAGAGTAGCAGGCACAGGCAGAGTGGGATGAAGGCTCCCTGTTGAGCAGAGAGCCCGATGCCGGCTGATCCCAGGACCCTGAGATCATAAACTGTGCTGAAGGCAGAGGCTTATCCCACTGAGCCACCCAGGCACCCCTATTTTTAATTTTTTTATTTTTTTTAATTTTTTTTTTAAGATTTTATTTATTTATTTGACAGAGAGAAATCACAAGTAGGCAGAGAGGCAGGCAGAGAGAGAGGAGGAAGCAGGCTCCCTGCTGAGCAGAGAGCCCGATGCGGGACTTGATCCCAGGACCTTGAGATCATGACCTGAGCCCAAGGCAGCGGGTTAACCCACTGAGCCACCCAGACACCCCTATTTTTAATTTTTTTAAAGAAACAAATGAAATGGAAATTTATTTGCAATTGAAGGTGATTTAGACATAACACAGTCATTTGTATATGTGTGTATATACATACATACAAACATACGTGATGCCTGTAAAGTAAGCCTTTTCTTGGTTAAAAATAGGATAGTATATAGAGAAATTTAAAGAAGTTTCAAATTTATCAACTATGATGCAACTTGAAGAATATCACTGGCTACTTTTTAAAAAATATTTTATCTATTTATTTGACAGAGATCACAAGCAGGCAGAGAGGCAGGCAGAGGAGAGAGAGAGAGAAAGAGGAGGAAGCAGGCTCCCCACTGAGCAGAGAGCCCAATGTGGGGCTCGATCCCATCATGACCTGAGCAGAAGGCAGAGGCTTTAACCCACTGAGCCACCCAGGCACTCTCACTGGCTACTTTATTAAGTCATTAAAAATACTAAAATTTTTAAAGGAGAACACATAAAAATAACACTAGCAATGTATTATGAAAAAATATATTGTTAAGAAATACATTAAAATATGGAATAGATACTTTTTTATTACGATCAGTTAGCCACTGTATAGTATATCATTAGTTTTTGATGTAGTGCTCAATGATTCATTAGTTATGTATAACACACAGTGCTTGTCACAACATATGCCCTCCTTAATACCCACCACCCTGTTACCACCTCCCTTCATCCCCCTCCCCTCTGAAACCCTCAGTTTGTTTCCCAGGGTCCATAGTCTCTCCTGGTTTTGTCTACCCCTCTGATTTCTCCTCCTTCAGATTTCCCTCCCTTCCCCTATGGTCCTCTGTGCTATTCCTTATGTTCCACATGTAAGTGAAACCATATGATAATTGTCTTTCTCTTCTTGACTTACTTCACTTAGCATAATTCCCTCCAGTTCCATCCATGTCAATGTAAATGGTAGGTATTCACCCTTTCTGATAGCTGAGGAACATTCCATTGTATGTATGTATGTATGTATGTGTATAGATACACACACACACACACACCATATCTTCTTTATCCATTCATCTGTTGAAGGACATCCAGGCTCCTTCCACAGTTCGGCTATTGTGGACATGGTTGCTTTGAACATTAGGGTGCATGTGCCCCTTCTTTTCATAAATACCTAGTAGTGCATTGCTGGGTCATAGGGTAGATCTATTTTTAACACCCAAAATTTATAAGGAACTTATTAAACTGAACATCCCAAAAACAAATAATCCAATTAAAAATGGACAGAAGGCATGAACAGACATTTCTTCAAAGAGGACATCCAGGTGATAGGGATTTAGGAGTTCACTTGTGATGAGCATGGGGGTGCTGTATGGAAGTGTTGAATCACTGTATTATACACCTGAAACTAATATTACACCTGTATGTAAAATAAAATAAAAATAAAAATCACCCTATTTGCAGACAACATGATTGTTTATAAAGGAATCCCAAGGAATCTGGGAAAAAAACAAAACAAAACAAACTTCTTAGAATAAGTGAGTTTAGCTAGGCCACAATATACAAGAGCAACATACAAAAAGCAGTTGAATTTTTAAATATGAGCAATGTAAATTGGAAACCCAAATTATTTTTTAAATATTTACAATCATTCAGAATATTAACACACTTAGGGGCACCTGGGTGGCTCAGTGGGTTAAAGCCTCTGCCTTCGGCTCAGGTCATGATCCCAGGGTCCTGGGATCCAGCCCCACATCGGGTTCTCTGCTCCACAGGGAGCCTGCTTCCTCCTCTCTCTCTGCCTGCCTCTTTGCCTACTTGTGATCTCTGTCTGTCAAATAAATAAATAAAATCTTTAAAAAAAAGAATATTAACACGCTTAGATCTGAATTTCACAAAATACATACAAGATCTGTATGTTGGAGGTAAAAACCAAATGGGAGGAAATTAGAGAGGGAGACAAATCATGAGAGACTCTTGGCTCTGGGAAACAAACTGAAGGTTGTGGAAGGGGAGGTGTTGGGGGGTATGGGGCAACTGGGTGGTGGGCATTAAGGAGAGCAAGTGATGTGATGACCACTAGGTGTTATACACAACTGATGAATGATTGAACACTACATCTGGAACTAATGATGTACTATATGTTGGCTAATTGAATTTAAATTAAAAAAAAAACAAGATCTGTATGTTGAAAACTGTAAGATACTGAATAAACCAATCAAAAAAAGGCCTAAGTAACTGGCATAAAAACAGACACATAGACCAGTGGAACAGAGTAGAGAGCCCAGATATGGACCCTCAACTCTATGGTCAAATAATCTTCAACAAAGCAGGAAAAAATATACAGTGGAAAAAAGACAGTCTCTTCAATAAATGGTGCTGGGAAAATTGGACAGCTATATCTAGAAGAATGAAACTTGACCATTCTCTTACACCATACACAAAGATAAACTCGAAATGGATAAAAGACCTCAACGTGAGACAGGAATCCATCAGAATCATAGAGGAGAACATAGGGAGTAACCTCTTCGATATCAGCCACAGCAACTTCTTTCAAGATATGTCTCCAAAGGCAAAGGAAACAAAAGCAAAAATGAACTTTTGGGACTTCATCAAAATCAAAAGCTTCTGCACAACAAAGGAAACAGTCAACAAAACAAAGAGGCAACCCACAGAATGGGAGAAGATATTTGCCAATGACAGTACAGACAAAAGGTTGATATCCAGGATCTATAAAGAACTTCTCAAACTCAACACACACAAAACAGATAATCATGTCAAAAAATAGGCAGAAGACATGAACAGACACTTCTCCAATGAAGACATACAAATGGCTATCAGACACATGAAAAAATGTTCATCATCACTAGCCATCAGGGAATTTCAAATCAAAACCACATTGAGATACCATCTTACACCAGTTAGAATGGCCAAAATTAGCAAGACAGGAAACAAGGTGTGTTGGAGAGGATGTGGAGAAAGGGGAACCCTCTTACACTGTTGGTAGGAATGCAAGTTGGTGCAGCCAATTTGGAGAACTGTGGGGAGATTCCTTAAGAAATTAAAAATAGAGCTACCTGATGACCCTGCAATTGCACTACTGGGTATTTACCCCAAAGATACAGATGTAGTGAAAAGAAGGGCCATCTGTACCCCAACGTTCATAGCAGCAATGGCCATGGTCGCCAAACTGTGGAAAGAACCAAGATGCCCTTCAATGGACGAAAGGATAAGGAAGATGTGGTCCATATATGCTATGGAGTATTATGCCTCTGGCAGAAAGGATGAATACCCAACTTTTGTATCAACATGGACGGGACTGGGAGAGATTATGCTGAGTGAAATAAGTCAAACAGAGAGAGTCAGTTATCATATGGTTTCACTTGTTTGTGGAGCTTAAGAAATAACACGGAGGACATGGGAAGATGGAGAGGAGAAGGGAGTTGAGGGAAATTGGAGGGGGAGATGAACCATGAGAAACTATGGACTCTGAAAAACAATCTGAGGGTTTTGAAGGGGCAGGGGGTGGGAAGTTGGGCCACCCTGGTGGTGGGTATTGTGGAGGGCATGTATTGCATGGAGCACTGGGTGTTGTGCATAAACAATGAATTCTAGTACACTGAAAAGTAATTTAAAAAATAAAAATAAAAAAAAAACTTCAGGAGATGCAGCCCAGCTGATAGCTTGACTGCCATTTCAGGAGAGACCCCTATCCAGAACCACACAATTAAAACTGTTCCTGAATTTCTGACCCTCAGAAACTATAAGTAAATAAATACTTGTTTTAAGCCAAAAAAAAAGAGGCCTAAATAAATGGAAATACACACTATGTTCAGAAATTAGAAAACCCAACATAGTCAAGATATCAATTATCTCCATATTGAAACATAGATTTAACACAATACTGATCAAAATCCTAGCAAGAATGTTCTATGCATATAGAGAAGCTGGTTTTAAAATTTGTTTTAAAAAGGTGCTTAGCCATCTGCCTTCAGCTCAGGTCACGATCCCAGGGTTCTGAGATTAAGTCCCTCATCAGCTTTCCTGCTTGGTGGTGGCCCTGCTTCTCCCTCTCCTGCTCCCCATGCTTGTGCTCTGTCTCTCTTCCTATCAAATAAACAAAATCCTTTTTTAAAAAGGCAAAAGAGGGGCGCCTGGGTGGCTCAGTGGGTTAAGCCGCTGCCTTCGGCTCAGGTCATGATCTCAGGGTCCTGGGATCGAGTCCCACATCGGGCTCTCTGCTCGGCAGGGAGCCTGCTTCCCTCTCTCTCTCTCTCTGCCTGCCTCTCTGCCTATGTGTGATCTCTCTCTCTCTCGCTGTCAAATAAATAAATAAAATCTTTAAAAAAAATAAAAAATAAAAAATAAAAAGGCAAAAGAATTGGAATAGTGAAAACAATTTTGAAAAAGAAGAAAGCTGAAGAAATCCACACTACCTCTTTTTGAAGAGTACTTGTCAGGTCGTTTTTAGACTCCCTCAATTTGGGCTTGGTATTTTCTTTTCTTTTTTTTTTTTAATATTTTATTTATTTATTTGACAGAGATCACAAGTAGGCAGAGAGGCAGGCAGAGAGAGAGGAAGGGAAGCAGGCTCCCTGCTGAGCAGAGAGCTTGATCCGGGGCTGGATCCCAGGACCCTGGGATCATGAGCTGAGCTGAAGGCAGAGGCTTTAACCCACTGAGCCACCCAGGCGTCCCTGTGCTTGATATTTTCTTGTGATTCAACTAAGATAATGGCTTTGGGGGAAGAATACCATTCAGGTGGCATGCCCTTCTTGTTACATCATATCTGTGAGTGTGTTATATAAATATGACGTGTTACTGTTGATATTAACCTTGATCACATTGTTTAGGTGGTATCCATCAGATTTCTCCACTATAAAATTACTGTTTTTCCCTTTCCATAGTCTTCATTAGAAGTGAACACTGTTATGCTGTAAATAAGCAAATAAAAATAAATTAATTAATTAAAAAAAAAAAAAGAAGTGCATTACTAAGTCCAGCCCACACCCAAGAAGAAGAGAGTTAAGCTTCACCTCCTGGAGAAACGAATATAAAAGAATTTGCAGATATATGTTAAAATCGCTATGGTAACTAGCAAATATTCGGAGAAAAATACATTGAGGCCATACAAATTTATTTTTTCTCCTCAAAGTTTAGGCCTTTGATTTTAGTATGAATCCAGGGAACTTGCCTAGAAAAACTATTGCTCTGCTCTTTTTTTTTTTTTTAAATATTTTATTTATTTATTTGACAGAGAGAGATCACAAGTAGACAGAGAGGCAGGCAGAGAGAGAGAGAGGGAAGCAGGCTCCCTGCTGAGCAGAGAGCCCGATGCGGGACTCGATCCCAGGACCCTGAGATCATGACCTGAGCCGAAGGCAGCGGCTTAACGCACTGAGCCACCCAGGCGTCCCTGCTCTGCTCTTTTAATAGTGGTTTTATTTTCTGTATCACTCATTCCGTCTACATTTATTATCTGGAATTCTTCTGTAAGGAAGATTTGTCCCTTCTCCCCCATTTATTTATTTATTCAATCATTTATATCAGTATGTATACTTGGATTTTTTTTTTATCTCTTAGGTTCTATTCCAATACAACTGTTTTGTTCTGTGGCTCCAACTGTTGCAGTTCCGCCATTGAGACCTACCTCTTCCACACTGGTTCCTGTGTGCTTATGACATGGCCTTCCTCTTCTTTGTTGTTTTGTTTTGTTTTTTGTTGTTTGTTTTTTAGCTTCTCCTTACTTTCTGGCAATACAAGATTATACAGGTTCATCTTCTGCCCTAGAATCAGCCATTTCTTCAGGATTCCTGGTTCCTTTTATTAAGAAATGGTATTTAAAAACTTAGATCCGGGTACTAAACTATCTGATTTTAAGAATTATTATAAAGTGACAGTAATAAAGATGCATAGATGAATGGTATGGAAAAGAGTCCAGAAATTGGCGCACACAAATATGGCCAATTGTGTTTTTGACAAAGGTGCAAAACCAATTCAATAGAGAAAGAGTAGTACAAATGATGTTACAGGTAGTACAACGGCTTAGGGTGGTTTGACTTACAATTTTTCAAGTTTACAGTGGTGTAAAAACGATACACTTTCACTAGAAATGGTACCTTGAATGTTGAATTTTGATCTTTTCCCAGGCTAACTATATGTAGTATAATACTTACTCGTGATTCTGGGCGGCAGCAAGCCACAGCTCCCAATCAGCCATGCAATTAAGTCAGCCAATACAACCATTCTACACCCATACAACCATTCTGTTTTTTACTTTCAGTATAGTATCAATATATTACATGAGCTAGTCCACACTTTGTTATAAAATGGGCTTTGTGAGGCGCCTGGGGGCTCAGTCAGTTAAGCATCTGCCTTCAGCTCAGGTCATGATCCCTGGCCCCACATTAGGCTCTGTGCTCAGTGCAGAGCCTACATCTCCCTCTCCCTCCACCTGCCACTCCACCTGCTTGTGCACGCTCTCTGTCAGATAAATAAATAAAGTCTTCAAAAAAATAGTGAAGGGCGCCTGGGTGGCTCAGTGGGTTAAGCCGCTGCCTTCGGCTCAGGTCATGATCTCAGGGTCCTGGGATCGAGTCCCGCATCGGGCTCCCTGCTCAGCGGCGAGCCTGCTTCCCTCCCTCTCTCTCTGCCTGCCTCTCTGTCTACTTGTGATCTCTCTCTGTCAAATAAATAAATAAAATCTTTAAAAAAAAAATAGTGAAATAAAATAGGCTTTGTGTTAGATGATTTTGCCCAACTGCAGGCTAATGTAAGTGTTCTGAGCCTGTTTAAGGCTAGGCTAAGCTATGATGTTTGGTAGGTTAGGTTTATTTAAATGTATTTTCAACTTAAAATATTTCCAACTTTTGATGGGATTTTTGGGGACATAATCCCATTGTAAGGCAAGAAAAATCTATATTTTTAATAAATGGTATGGGGACAATTGGACAGTCATATACAACAAAAATGAATCTCTACTTAAATGTCACATCATATTCAAAAATTAATACCAAATGGAGCATATATCCAAACGTAAAATAGAAAATATAAAACTTAAAGAAAAAAACTTAGGAGACCTTGAGTTTGTCCACAGAATCTTCGACATGACACAAAAAGCACAATTCGTATAAGAAAAAAATGTTAAGTCAATCTTCATCAAAATTTAAAACTTTTGCTTTGTCGGGTGTGTGGGTGGCTCAGTCATTAAGCATCTGCCTTTGGCTCAGGTCATGATCCCAGGGTCCTGGGATCAAGGCCCACATCCGGCTCCCTACTCAGTGGGGAGCCTGCTTCTCCCTCTCCCGCTCTCCCTGCTTGTGTTCCCTCTCTCTGTGTCTCTCTCTGTCAAATAAATAAATAAACTCTTTATGGGGAAAAAAAAGCCTTTTGCTTTGTGAAAGACACTGTCAAAAGAATGAAAAGAAAATCTTCTCTAATGCAATGCGATTTCCTGGATTGGATTCTGGAACATTTAAAGAATATTAGTGGAGGGGCACCTGGCTGGCTCAGTCATTGGAGCGTGTCACTCTTGATCTCAGGGTGGTGAGTTTGAGTTCCATGTTGCATGTAGAGATTACTTAAAAATAAAATGTTTAAGAAAAAAGAATCTTACTGGAGAAATTAAGGAAATCTAAATAAAGTCTGTGGTTTGGTTAGCAGTACTCTAAGCACAGTACCAATGTTAATTTTTTAGTTATGACAAAGGTACCATGTTTATATTAGATATTAACATTAGGTGAATCTGACTGAAGAGTACATGGGAACCCTTCATATTATCTTTGCAACTGTTCTGTAAAACTAAAATCATTTCAAAATATAAATGTTTATGGGGCACCTGGATGGCTCAGTAGGTTAAACCTCAGCCTTTGGCTCAGGTCATGATCTCCAGGTCCTGGGATCGAGCCCTGCATTGGGCTCTCCGCTCAGCAGGGAGTGTGCTTCCTCTTCTCTCTCTCTCTGCCTATCTCTCTGCCTACTTGTGATCTCTGTCTGTCAAATAAATAAATAAAATCTTTAAAAATATATATAAATGTTTATTAAGCAAAAAATATAGCCAAACTTAATAATAAAAAAACAGCTGCTCTGCTTGAAGCCAGAGAGGAAAGTCTCCCAGAAGCTCATCATCTCTGTCCATGCCTTGCTGATCTCTTAGACAGCCCCTGGGGGATCCTCTATAGAACTCTCGGATTCCTTGGAGTATGATTCCTAAACCACAGAACTAATCATTAATAAGACTAAAGGATAGAAATAGAAGCCTAGCTCAGGCCTGAATAATTGAAGACCTATTAGTTTATCCTTAAGGCCTTTCTCTCTATCACAGAAGATAATTAATTTGAACTGATATAATCTCCTCTTTACAAGGTCAAACATATTGCAGCCTAATATTCTGAACTTAGAGCTGCAAAGCACTTGATTTTTTGTTCAAGGTATCTTCAGAGTGTCCAAGATAATGTGGCTGGCTTAGGATTATACAAGAGTAGGAAAGATTAGGCTGCGATTTTGAGGATGCATGTGTGTATTATAAAATCCCACCTCATGTTTGAATTTTCATGAGGGCTCTTCAATGTCCTTAAAATGATTAAATACTAACTTTAAAAAAAAGATGGCTGCAAAGAGAATATATTTGAAAATCATATATCTGACAAAGGGCTTCCTTCCAGAATATATAAAGAACTCTCCAAACTCAATAACAAGAAAAAAACACAACCCAATTTACAAATTGGCAAAAAGTCATGGTCACTAAATCAAAGAGGGTATATAGATGGGAAATTAGCACATGAAAAGATGCAACATATTATTGGCCATTTGGGAAATGTAAATTATAACCATAAGAGATACCAATACATACCTGTTAAATGACAAAAAGATAAAGTACTGACATACTAAGTACTAATAAGGATGTGGAACAACTGGATCTCTCCTATGTTATTGGCACAAATACAAAATTATATAGCCACTCTTAGAAAATGGTTTGGCAGGTTCCCATAAAGTTAAATATACACGTACCATATGACCTAGAAGTTCAGTTCAGAGATGGAGAGCTGGAAAGATGTTGCCTATCCCATCAAAGGAAAAACTGGACGAATTACAAATTAATGAGTTTTCGTGGACTCATCAAAGAACTGAGGTCATAGAGTAAATGTCTTCCCAAAATCTGGAGGGAGGTAGGTGCCTTCAGGAAGACGCAGGACTGGAACATTTGCTTACCAGGGACAGAAGCCATTATGAACATTAAACAAAAAATTGTGATGAATTCCTGGGGACCTAGCCTGGGAGCTCGACGCTCTCAAGGGACTCAGCCATGTCGTGTTCCCACTCTCTTGCAGGCTCTTCCTCCAGGAATACCACTATGCTCACACAGAGAATCCAGAAAGGTTTCCCGTAGTGCTAGCGAGAAGAGAACAGCCATGGCCCAAATCCTCCCAGACCCATTTCCCTGATCTCCCTTACAGAATGAAAACGCTTAATCTGCAGGCACTGGTAAAATTGCACTACAACTAGGGGAAGGCAATGGAGGTCATCAAGAAAACTTGGCCCAGACCTACTTTCCTATCTTCCCTAAGTAACAAAAACTTCCATCTTCAGGAGCTGGGGCATCAAAGTGGGAGGTGAGTATACTTATGCTGCTGGGAGAAGTGAACAGGGGAAACAAGCTCTACCCACAGAGGAAGGGACAAGTATATTGTGAAGGCACTCCCCCAAGACACACGCCCACAGTGCTTGCCTAAGAATAAGGCTTAATTGAGACACCAGAGAAGACTTCCTCTCTTATTCCCATTTCCGTTAGAACCTTTAACATATTAACCACAATTATTCTAAATTCTCTGATACTTTTATCATCTGTGTCATATCCAAGTTTGGCTTTGCTTCCAGACTGTGTGTTTCTTGCCTTTTTGTATGCAAAAGAATTTTATGTTGAAAATCTGACATGTTGTATAGGACAGTTAGATACTAAAGTAAGTATTGTGTATGTTAGGAGAAGAGCATACAGTTACTCCTCCTAGGATTTTAGTAGGGGTATTTCTGCTAGGATAGTATTAACATAGTAAGGAGTTGTACTAAGTTCATTGTTACCCTCAGTGCACCAAGAGCCTTCAAGTCCTTCTAGTTGTGCCTTGTTTTGATCCCTGCACTTGGATTTGGGTCTTCCCATTGTGTTGTTTCCTACAAAAGGTTTGTCTGTTAGAGCTTTCTTAGCTGTATTTCATGCTTATTTTTTCTCTGAGGCTTGTTGGTGGGTGGGAAGTGAGGGAGTAGCTTTCCTGATATTCTTACTCTCAATATTAGGCAGGCACTGTGGACTTGGGTCTCGGGGTTATGTGGCCTTCACAAGAGTTTCTGCCACTCTGCCAGATGGAGAGCTGAGCCTAGCACTTATTACTCCCGGGACAGAGATTACTCCTCACTCCCCATCCCACTCCTAGCCTTCCCTTCTCCCAGGGGCAGTAGGTTTCCACCTCTGCACCTAGGTTCCAGCTTTGATGTCCTTCTGCCCACAGATGAAGGCTTTTGCTACCTAGGAGAGATAGCGAGAATGGGTAGGCAAGAGTTTCAATGGACGTTTCCACATTTTTCTCCCAACTGAAGTGGGTTTTTAACCAGTGACCTTAGGCAACATATTTTGATAGTTTTCAGCATACAGATTAAAGCTTTTGTTTTGTGTGGGAGATTGACAAGATTGGTTTGTATACTTTCAGCAGTGCCTCCCGTCCCATTTCCTCAGTCTTCTCAGGATTCTCAACATCCCTGCCAGCGCCTGGTGGTGTTCTAGAGGAAAAGGGTGCAAGCAGGTGTGAAACTTCCAGGTCTGCAACCCCTAGGACCCTTTACACTCTCACACCAGTACACACTCAGCCTGTAGCAATTTGTTAAGGATTTTCTTACAGGTTTATGTGACATTTGAAGGCTTCTGTCCCAGATAATCAAATGTCCACGTGCTATGTCTTCCTATAGGTGCCTGTCTTTTTAGATTTTAAGTTAGTTGTTTCCCCCAGAAAACTAATTTCTATGATGGTTTCAAGAAAAGTATTTAAGTTGCAGTTTGTACAGCTTTTTTCTTGTGAGGATGGAAGTGATGCTCTTTCCAACTCTGTATTTCTCTACACGGAAACCAGCCATCCTTTTGTTTTCATGCAACCTCTATCGTTACATTTATAAATAGGTCATGGTTTTTCATTTTTATAGTCTTTGTCCTTTAATTGATGTAGTTAGGCCATTTAAATTTCATGGATTATTGATGTTTGGATTTAGACCTACCATGTTATTGTTTTCTGTTTTTTCCTTCTGTTTTTCATTCCTGTTTTACCTTTACTGCCTTGTTTTGGTTTATTTAAAACTTTTCAGTATTCCATTTCAATATATCTGTTGTAAGTTTGACTATATCTTTGTATACGGTTTTATAGTAGGAATTACAAAGTACATATTTAACTGTTCATATTCCACTTAGAATCAATATTTTCTCATTTCAGTTCAAATGAAGAAACGTTGCCACCTATAGGCCTTTTTACCAATTCCTCCTTAGGCTATAGTTGTCTGATTGGTTACATTTACATATGTTGAAAACTACAGACAATGTTATAATTTTTTTTCTCATTAAACTTTTGTTTTAATGGGTCTCAAAATTCTGTGACAGATTTTTGGTCAAGCTGTCTCCATTAAAAAGTACTGAGTTTAAAAACTAATGACTTAAATGCCATACACACAGACACACACACACACACACACACACACACACACACACACAAACCCAGATGGTCTACAAAACATTCTCCTTTCCTTCTGAATATTTCACAATGCATTGTGATCATTAACCAGTCTTACTATTAAACTTAAGTGGCCAGTTAACACAAAAAGTTCTGACACCATTCTTCCACCACTGGTTAAGACTGGGGTGGCAGGTATTGGGGATAATATTCATTTAGGCTTCTGAGCTTTCTGGGCAGACTTGGTGACCTTGCCATCTCCAACTGCCTTCTTGTCCACTGCTTTGATGACACCTGTAGCAACCATCAGTTTCATGTCATGAACAGCAAAATGATCCAGAGGAGGATAGTCAGAGAATCTCTCAACACACATAGGCTTGCCAAGAACATATCAGTGATGACAGGTTCACTAGATTTGAAGAACTTGGGACCATCTTCCAGCTTTTTTCCAGAATGATGATCTATCTTCTCCTTCAGCTCAGCAAACTTGCAAGCAATGTGAGTTGTGTGACAGTCCAGCACAGGTGCATATCCAGCACTGATTCAGCCAGGATGATTCAGGATAATCACCTGAGCCATAAAGCCAGCTGCTTCCATTGGTGGGTCATTTTTGCTGTCACCAACCACACTGCCACAACGAACATTGTTGACAGATACATTCATGACATTGAAGTCCACATTGTCCCCACCAAAAGCCTCACTCAAAGTTTCATGGTGCATCTCAACAGACTTTAATTCAGTTGTAACATTGACTGGAGCAAAGGTGATCACCATGCCAGGTTTAAGAACACCAGGCTCCACTCTGCCCACAGGGACAGCACCAATACCACCAATTTTGTAGACGTCCTCGAGAAGCAGACACAAGGGCTTGTCATTTGGACAAGTTGGTGGTAGAATACAATCCAGAGCCTCAAGCAGTGTGGTTCCACTTGCATTCCCATCTTTACAGGTAACTTTCCATCCCTTAAACCAAGGCATGTTAGCATTGGGCTCCAGCATATTGTCACCATTCCAACCAGAAATTGGCACAAATGTTACTGTGTTGGGGTTGTAGCTAACTTTCTTAATGTAGGTGGTGACTTGCTTAATGATTTCCTCATATCTCTTCTAGCTATAAGGTGACTCAGTGGAATACCTTTTGTTAATACCAATAATGAGTTGTTTCACACCCAGTGTGTAAGCCAGAAGGGCATGCGCACGAGTCTGCTCACTCTTGGAGATGCCTACTTTAAATTCACCAACACCAGCAGCAACAATCAGGACAGCACAGTCAGCCTGAGATATGCCTGTGATCTTGTTTTTCATAAAGTCTCTGTGTCCTAAGGCATCAATGATAGTCACATAATACTTGCTGGTTTCGAATTTCCACCGGTAGATCTCAACGGTGATATCATGTTCATGTTCAACTCTCAGTTTATCAAAGACCCAGGCTACTTGAAGGAGCCCTTTCTCATCTCAGCAGCCTCCTTCTCCAATTTTTTGATAGTTTTTTTGTTGATCCCACCACATGTGTAGATCAGATGGCCATTTGTAGTAGACTTGCCAGAATCTATGTGTCCAACAACAATGAAGTTGATACAAGTCTTTTCCTTTCCCATTTTGGTTTAGATTTAGTAAGGGTTTTCATGACAACTGTGTTTTGGTGGCAAACCCATTGTGAAAAAAAAAAGCCAAACAATGTTATAAATTTTACTTTTAAGTCTCAAACATACTTTAAAGAACCGAGGAGAGAGCACCTGGGTGGCTCAGTTGGTTAACCCTCCGCTTTCAGCTCAGGTGATGATCCCAGTGTCCTAGGATCGAGTCCTACATTGGGCTCCCTGCTCAGCCAGGAGTCTGCTTCTCCCTCTGTTCCTCCCTCTACTTGTGCTCTCACTCTCTATCTCAAAAATAAATACTTTTTTAAAAAAAAGAACCGAGGAGGAAAAGAATCATTTATTATATTTACCCAGATATTTACCATTTCTGGGTCCCTAGGTTTGAATCTGAGTTATGTGGTATCGGTGTGGAGAGCAGGAGGCTTCTGAATACTATATCTGTGTGGGGTATGACGTCTCCCAAATCTTTGAGTATGGCCCTTGAACACTTTGAGTGGCTATGCTCCAAGATTTTTGTGTAAGGTATTTGGAGTTCTTGTTCAGGGTATAAGATCTCTGAACTCTTTGAGGTCTGTATCCCAAGGTTTGATCTGAATTATGTGGGTGAGAGTTCAATGTATGACATCTCTAAAATTCTGAAGGTCTGTGTTGTAAATTAAACCTGAGGTACTTGGGCTTTTTGATCAAGGTGTGAGTTCTCTAAAATTTTAGAGGATCTCTGTTCCAAATTTGCATCTGAGTCTGTAAGCAAGAAGTGGAGCCTTGGAATTTTTGAGAGTTTGTTTCCCAGGTTTTTTTTTAATATTTTATTTATTTGACAGAGAGAAATCACAACTAGGCAGAGAGACAGGCAGAGAGAGAGGAGGAAGCAGGCTCCCTGGCAGAGAGCCCGATGCGGGCAGAGAGACAGGCAGAGAGAGAGGAGGAAGCAGGCTCCCTGGCAGAGACCCCGATGCGGGGCTCGATCCCAGGACCCTAGGATCATGACCTGAGCCGAAAGCAGAGGCTTTAACCCACTGAGCCACCCAGGCGCCCCTGTTTCCCAGTTTTTTATCTGAAGTATTTAGAAGTCTTTTTTCAAGAGTAATGTCTCTGAAATCTTTGAGGGGCCAGGTTCCACAATTTAAGTCTGAGATATTTAGGGTGTCTGTGCTTAAGGTTGAATTCTCTGAAGTCTTTAAAGGTCTGCCCCAAGGGTTAAGTCTGACATAATTGTGGGACTACAGTCAGAGTCTCGGATTTCTTTTCTTTTTTTTTTTTTTAGTTTTTTTTTTTCAGCTTAACAATATTCATTGTTTTTGCACCACACCCAGTGCTCCATGCAATATGTACCCTCCTTAATACTCACCACCTGCTCCCCTTACCTCCCACCCCCCCGCCCCTTCAAAACCCTCTGGTTGTTTTCAGAGTCCATAGTCTCTCATGGTTCACCTCCCCTTCCAATTTCCCTCAACTCCCTTCTCTCCATCTCCCCATGTCCTCCATGTTATTTGTTATGCTCCACAAATAAGTGAAACCATATGATAATTGACTCTCTCTGTTTGACTTATTTCACTCAGCATAATCTCTTCCAGTCCTGTCCTTGTTGCTACTTCTTTTTTTTTTTTAAGATTTTGTTTATTTATGAGAGAGAGAGAGAGAGAGAGAACACAAGCAGGGGGAGTGGCAGGCAAAGGGAAAGGGAGAAGCAGGCTCTTCACAGAACAGGGAGCCTAGCACTGGGCTGGATCCCAAGACCCTGGGATCATGACCTGAGCTGAAGGTAGGCATTTAGCCAACTGAACCACCCAGGTGCCCCCAGAGTCTCAGGTTTCTGAACTCTTTGAGAGTCTGTGGCTCAAAGTCTGAGTCAGAGAGATTTGGGTGTCTGTGTTCACAGTGCAAGATCTCTGAAGTCTTTGAGATGTATCCCAAGGTTCAATCTGATTAATACAGTGTAAGTGCTCAGGGTGTAAGTTCTGTGAATATCTTGAGGGTCTGTATTCAAGGCATGGAGTCTGAAATTTTAGAGAGTCTGTGTCCCAAGTTTGAGTTTAAGGTATTTGAGTTCTTAGTTCAAGGAGTGAAGTCCTTAAATTCTCTGAGGGTATGCTTTCAAAATTTTTGTCTGAGTTATTTAAATGTCTGCATTTAAGTTGTAAGTTATGTGTTTGAAAGTTCTCACCTCTTGAGAGTATATGTTTGAAAGTTTGAGCCTGACATAGGATTCTGTGCTCTCATTTACTGAATTCTTTCAAGGTCTGTTCCAACATTTAAATGTGAAGTAACTAGAAGTCTATGTACTAGGTGCGAGGTCCTTCAACTGTTTTTTGGACTGTGCCTCAAGGTTGGCTAGAGGTGGGAGGTATGTGTGTATTCAGAGGTCTGTGTTCAGCATGTGTTGAACTTTTAGAGGATCTCTTTTCCAAGTTTTGAATATGAGGTATTTGGGGTCTGTTTTCAGAGTGTGAAGTCTGAAATTTTAGAGGCGCTGTGTCCCAAGGATTTGGCTGGAGTTGTTTGGGGCGGGTCTGTAGTCAGGGTATGAAGTCTCTGAAATTTTAAGAGTCTCTGTGGTAAAGTTTGATTCTGAGGGGTTTGGAAGTCTGTATTCAGAATATGACTTCTCTAAATTCTTTAAGGTCTATAGCTCAAGGTTTTGACTGTAAAGTATTTGGTGGTCTGTGGTCACAGTGTGAGGTCTCTGAAGTCTTTGAAAATTTGTGTTGTAAGGTTTGAACCTAAGGTCATTGTGGGTCTGTGATCAGAGTGTGAGGCCCCTCATACCTTGTGATATCTTTTAATGTTTGAGTCTGAGGTGTTTGGGGAGTCTCTGGTCAGGATGAGAGGTCTCTAAAACCAATGGGGGTCCGTTGCCAAAGGCTTAAGTTTCATGTATCTGGATGTTTGCATTCATAGCGTGAGGTCTCTGTACTTCCCAAGGATCTGTGTCCCCAAGATTCAGCCTGAGTTATTTATAGGTCTGTATTCAGAGTTTGAAGCCTCTGAGATTTCCAGCTTCTGTTCTGAGGGTTTAGTCTTAGGAATTAAGAGACTTGTTTTCTTTCAGGTTGTATGGTCTTTAAACTTTTAGAATGTCTAAGTCCAACATTTTGGTCTGAGGTATTTGGGGGTCTATGTTCAGGAAGTGAGGTCCATGAGTTCTTTGAAGGTTTTTGTTCCAAGTTTTTTGCCTCAGGTATTTAGAAGTCTGCATTTAGGGTATGAAGTCTCTGATCTCTCTAAGGGCATATATTCCATGTTTTGAGTCAGATATTTAGAGGTGTGTCCTCTTGTTCTCTGAAAATTTTCAGGGTCAGTCCAAAGGTTTGCGTCTGAAGTAACTGCTGGTTTGTGTTCAGGGTATGAGGCCTTCTGAAATTTTCTAGGGTCTGCAGTGTAAGGTTTAAATCTGAGGTAATTGGGGGTTTGTGATCAAGTTGTAGTCTTTGAAACCTTAAGCTTGGATCCCAAGTTTCAGAGGTATTTTTGCCCTGTGTTCAAAGAATAAGGTTCTTGAAATATTTCAAGTTCTAGGTTCCAAGTTTTTTTGTCTGAGTTGTTTAGAATCCCTGTTCAGAAAGTGAAATCTCTGAACTCTTTAAAAATCTATCTTCAGGGGTGTCTGGGTGGCTCAGTCGTTAAGCGTCTGCCTTCAGCTCGGGTCATAATCCCAGGGTCCTGGGCTCAAGCCCCACATTGTGCTCCCTGCTTGGCGGGAAGCCGGCTTCTCCCTCTCTCTCTGCAGCTCCCCCTGCTTGTGTTCCCTCTCCCGCTGTGTCTCTCTCTGTCAAATAAATAAATTAAAATCTTAAAAAAAAAAAGAATCTGTGTTCAGAGGTTTAAATCTGAGGTATTTGAAAGTCAATGTTCGTGGAATAAGGACTGAAGTCTTTGAGGGTCTGTGCCAAGGTTTGAATCAGGGGCTCTGGGAGTCTGTGATCAAGGCATAAGAGGTATCCAAACTTATTAACTGTCTGTGCTCCAGAATTTGATCCGAAGTATTTTGGGTCTGTGATCTGAGTGTGAGGTCGCTCCACGCTGTAAGGGTGTTGGTGCGAAAGTTTTGATTGTGTTCTATAGGGCTGTGAGGTCTGGGTTCTGAAACATTTTGATGAACTGAGTTCCCAGGTTTCCATCTGATGTTGCAGGGTATCTGCGTTTGTGAGTTCAGGGATTTGTGGTTGGAGTATGAGGACTCTGAAATTGCTGAGTCTTCTA
The DNA here is from genome assembly GCF_922984935.1 of Meles meles. Classification (NCBI taxonomy): domain Eukaryota; kingdom Metazoa; phylum Chordata; class Mammalia; order Carnivora; family Mustelidae; genus Meles; species Meles meles. The sequence continues at coordinate 43,636,349 of NC_060087.1, read as the reverse complement.
TATGAATTTTGAATCTGAGCTTCTGGAGTCTATATTCAGCATGTGAGGGTTCTGACATTTGAAGGTCTATGTTGGCAGGTCAAGGTCTTAAGTGTTTGGTGGTGCATGTCCAGGTGGGGCCTGAGGTATATGACTCTTTGAAGATGTTTTTTTGTTTTGTTTTGTTTTTGTTTTTATTTTTTTAAAGATTTTATTTATTTATTTATTTGACAGAGGTCACAAGTAGGCAGAGAGAGAGAGGAGGAAGCAGGCTCCCCGCTGAGCAGAGAGCCCAATGTGAGGCTCAATCCCAGGACCTGGGATCATGGGATCATGACCTGAGCCGAAGGCAGAGGCTTTAACCCACTGAGCTACCCAGGCGCCCCTGAAGATGTTTTTTAGGATAGATTTTGAGGTATTTGTGCATCTATATTTTGAGAGTAAGGGTTTGAAGTCTTTGAGGGTCTATGATAATAGATTTGATGTATTTGCACATCGGTGTTTAGAGTTTTAGTTCTGTGAATCTCTAAGGCCTCTGGTCCAAGATGTGAGGATTTTTATGTCTGTTTTCTGGGCCTAATATTCACAAATCTTATAGGGCCTTATTCTAATGTTTATATAACTTATATGGATTTTTTTAAAGGAGTAAGTTTATTGAGCTTATTGAAGGTTTCTGTCAAGGTTGAAGTCTCAGGTATTTGTAAGATGTGTACTGGGTATGAGGTCTATGTGTTCACTGAAGGTCTGAGTACCAGATATTGAATCACCAATATTCAGAGGTGTGTCCGGATTGTTATTACATAGAATATTCTCATGGCATGTGTTCCAAAGCTGGAGTCTGAGGTGTTTGGGGTCTCTTTTCAAGGATGGAAAAGTTTGACCTTTTTAAGGGCTTGTTTCCCAAGTTTGCTTCCAAGTTTTTTGGTTTGGTTTGGGTTTTTGGTATCTAAGTGCAGGGTGTGAGGTCTCTGAACTTGAGAGGGTCAGTGCTCCAAGAGTTGTATGTTGTGTTTGGTTATTGATCTTCGGGGTGTGAAGTCTCTGAAATCTTTATGGTCCTATGAGTGTGAGATTTGGTGGGGGGGTCTATGTTCAGGGTGTTAGGTCTTGAATTCTTTGGGACCTGTGTTCCAAGATTTGAATCTGAGGTAACTGAACAAAGTACCATTTCCTATTGAGAGGTCCTATATATACATAGCCAAAGGGTGGTAGGAAATTATTTTTTAACATCATAAGCACATTTCCAAAATAGTGTCTGTAAATTCAAATGTCCTAAATAAACCTTGCTTGTTATAGATTTCCATTATATTTTCTGAGGGGAAAAATGTCCTAAAGATATAATGGTTGTTTTTAAAATGCAGCACATAATTGGCAGGAAAAACATTTCCAGGAAAAATATATTGTTTATAGTAACACAGTCTTCCATTAGCTGTTGTTTTAGAAGAAGAACTCTTTGTGTATATTATATTTTTCTAAACCAAATTGTACTCTAAGTCCACATTAAAATATCAAGACTATGTTTAAAGTACGCCTCAAATACCACATCCTGTACAAACCTTTCTTGGTCTTATAGATGCTAAAATGTTACCTAAAACCTTTCTGGAAATCCAGCCCATTCACACACATACCTCCCACCCCTGCCAAAGGCACAGTAGATGGTTCACCCTTCTTCACTCCTGTGGCATTATAATAACACATATTTTATGTGAGATTTCATTTCACACTGTCTGCTGTACCTCCTTCCACTGAGAGCAGGGACGGAGACAGTATTTTTGATTCTTTCCACAGTGCCTGACCCACAGTGGGTGGTAGATATTAATGCTGTTATTTATTCATCCATTATTCTAATAAATCTTCATGCCTTTAATTCTCTTCACCTGTATCCATTCTGTCATGTTATGTACAGTGTTGATCTGTTTTTGAAAAGAAGCCTTCATAAAGGGACCTGTGGGGGCACCTGGGTGGCTCAGTGGATTAAGCCACTGCCTTCGGCTCAGGTCATGATCTCAGGGTCCTGAGATCGAGCCCCGCGTCGGGCTCTCTGCTCCACAGGGAGCCTGCTTCCTCCTCTCTCTCTGCCTGCCTCTCTGCCTACTTGTGATCTCTCTCTGTCAAATAAAAAAAAATAAAATAAAATAAAGGGACCTGTGATGCACCACCCGGATCCCCCTTCAAGAAGGGCCTAGTCCTTCATGTGCTAGGGCTGCTATCATCAGACTGCTGTGAGCCCCTTTAGGGATTGTCTCAGGTGCAGAGAGCTGCCTCACTCAAGATCACACTCCTTCCTTGGTGGCCTACATTTAATGACTGGTCAATAGGGGAATATAAAGTCATGACCATCTAGCCCTAACCTGGGATAATTCTGATAGGACATTCAAGAGTTTCCCAAGGCAGGGGGTGGGGGTGGGGGGATCTGGGTGGCTTAGTCATTAAATGTCTGCGTTAGGCTCAGGTCATGATCCCAGGGTCCTGCGATCCAGCCCTGCATTGGACTCCTTGCTTCTCCCTCTCCCACTCCCCCTGCTTGTGTTCCCTCTCTCACTATGTCTCTCTCTGTCAAATAAATAAATTTAAAAAAAAAGAGTTTCACAAGGGGTCAGCCATGACTTGTATTTAGGCCTGCATCACAGGCTTCTCCCTCCACCCACCCTGGCTTCACTGTCAAATTTGTTGGCAGGAAGTTGTTCATTTTGTTTTCTTATTGCCATTTTAATGTCTATAGGGTCTCTGTTGATAACCCCATGTAAGAGGGTGTTCAAATTTCCTGCTATGATTCTGTCAACTTCTGCTTCATGTAATTGAGGTTCTATTAGTAGGTATGTACATATTTATAGTTGTTATATCTTTCTAAGGAACTATCCCTTCATCATTACGACATTTTCCTTTTACTGGCTTCAAGAATGCTTTATCTGGTTTATAATATCCGCTCCATCCTTTTTATGTTTTTTGGTGTGCATAATATAACTTTTTCCATTCATTTACTTTCAAACTCTTCATATCTTTATATTTAAAGTGTGTGTTTCTTGTGTGTAGCATTTAGTAGGGCCTTGCTTTTTATCTACTCTCTGCATCTCTATGTTTCATTGTTTATATCATTAACATTTAGTGTAATAAGTGTGACAGGATTGTGTTCAGGGATATCAGGTTATTGGGAAGAGAGGTTGTTCCGGGGTGCCTGGGTGGCTCAGTGGGTTAAAGCCTCTGCCTTCGGCTCAGGTCATGGTCCCAGGGTCCTGGGATCAAGCCCCACATCAGGCTCTCTGCTCAGCGAGGAGCCTGCTTCCGCATATTTCTCTCTGCCTGCCTCTCTGCCTACTTACGATTTCTGTCTGTCAAATAAATAAAATCTTTTTTTTTTAAAAAAGAGAGAGTGTGTTCTGTTTGTCCCCTCTGGTTTTTGTTTTATTTGGGCTTTTTCCCCTTGTTTATCTTTTCTCTTCCCTCTTTCCTGCCTTCTCTTAGATTGTTTGAGTATTTTTCATCAGCTGCTGAAACCCCAAACCAGGAGTGGTATTTAGGACAGCAGTAAACAGGTATTAACTTCCCCGTGCGAGACAACAGTGTTAGAAGATTCGTCAAAATGTTTAAAAATGGTCACTCCACCCTTAGAGGTATTTGTCTGTGTTGTTCACTAAAGTTTCCCCAACTCCTAGAATAATTCCTAGCCACATAGTGGGTACTTATAAGGATTTGCTGAATGACCAAACTCTTTGACCAAGCAATCCTACTTGTAAGAATATATAATCAGACACACACACACACAGCTATGTGCACAAGACAGAAGGAGAAAACAACTGGTAAAAACATTAAATGTCTATTTAATGTCTATTTAATTTATTTAGTCAACCACATACATGGGAAGATAAATGAGTGATGAGTGTTCATATTATACCATGGAGCACAGGTGAGCTACAGAACAGAACGAGGGGGATTGATCTGTACTGGTCAGGATTTCTCCATGACATATTATGAATGCAGTGTAAGTGGGTAATGCTCATAGTGGGACCTTATATGTGTGTGTGTGTATCTGTGTGTGTGCATGTGTGATGTGTGAGTGCAGAGAAAAATGTCTGGAATAAAACACCTTTAACTGATCCCACTTGTCACCTGTGAGGTGGGGAAGAATAGGGTAGATGATTATAGCCTAATGTAGTCCATATATTTACATATCATTTGAAGCTTCTCCACTGGACTATATTCATGTATTTTCTGTGTACATATTTCTAAAGGAAAGACATATACTGAAAACAATACTGGCACTACAGGGGTGTATGAGATTAGGGATACAGGAGCTTAGAGGAACAGGGTCTCAAACTCATATGGACATGTAACTATAGATCATGAGAAAAATCCCTTATCTTGACTTCTATTTAGACCATGAGCCTTTTGAGAAAAATTTCTATTTTGTAATTCCTTCCAAAATAGTCCTCTTTTCATAGTATCCCTATCAGTCAATAGCACCATCACCCATTTTATTTCCCAACACAGAAACCTGCTTTCAACATTTTATACTTTCCTCATCTTCACCCCAAGTCCAAATTCTTTTTGAGTGCAGCCCATTTTACTTCCCAAATACCTGCCTAATGTGCCCAATTCCTTCCATGTTTACTATATCCACTTAGTCCAAACCATCTGTCACTATGTTTCCTGTTGGCAAATTAGTCTAGTAACTCTAGTAACTAACAAAAATAGTTTAGTAACTCTAGTAACAAAATAGTAACTCTAGTCTTCTAACTCTCTTCTAGTATATTTTCCCCTTAATAATTTGCATTCACTTCCATGTTTCTTTTTAGAGTGATCAAACTGCAACCTGTAATTCATAACTCACTGCAACAACAACTGGTATTTTTCACTTTCTACTTATGGCTTTACAGGTATTGTTGGGGGAGAAGTTGGGTCTAATTATTTCACTATGTATTGATTTCCAATTTTTTTCCTTTGTCTATCTACAACCTTCCAGAAAGCAAGAAAAGTGATCCAAGTTATCCCATCCTCAGAATTGCTCAGAAAGTAAAAAGTGCGTAGATGAGGCTTAAACCCATGATCTTGGCATTGCTCACAAATAGTACTCTCTGTGCATACCGTGACCTAATCAAATAAGCCACCGGAACCAAAACTGGGGGACTGTTTAGGAAGCCTTAATAAAGAAACTTATCTTGACAATGCACAGTCTCTTCTTAGGAACCTGTGTTGCCTGTATTGCCTTGGCATTTTCCAGAACACTTACAGACTCTTGCTGACCTTCTATCTCCTCTACAGTCCTTCCCCATACCAGCAATCGTACTGCATCTCAGATCTTCCTTTTGCTATAAATACTACTCATGCTCACTCACTGATCTCTAACCTGGCAACGATATCAAAACATTTACTACCCTGGAATAGTTAGAAAGCTAGGAAAAGGATCCTTTAGAAAAATCATTTTTTAAATTATAAACAAAATGGTAGAAGCATATGGGATTAGCCATATGCTTAATTCATTGAAATTACACTATGTCTAAAAAGTCAAGAAACATCTTCCTTCTTTTAGATAAGTGTTTATAAACAGTAGTGTGGCAGCATATGTGGATAGCCCTGTGCTGAAGCCTTGAAATTACCCTGTGTATACTGCATCTTTCAAGTTACATCTTCATTCATTAAGATATAAATGTTTGTAAACATATGTGTGGAAGCCTATGGGAATAGACTTATGCTAAACTCCGTATAACTATGCTGTGTACAAAAATTAAAAATAAATAAAATTATAAACAAAACAAAAAATGAGGGCCGCCTGGGTGGCTCAGTGGGTTAAGCCTCTGTTTTTGGCTCAGGTCATTATCTCAGGATCCTGGGATCAAGTGAGCATTGAGCTCTCTGCTCAGTAGGGAGCCTGCTTCCCCCTCTCTCTCTGCCTGCCTCTCTGCCTACTTGTGATCTCTCTCTGTCAAATAAATAAATAAAAATCTTTTTAAAAAATGATTAATGTAAACTAGGAAAATGCAAGTAAATAATAAAGCAAGGAAAAATTACTTAGTGGAAAATTACCCAGAACGTCACACTCAAGAATACTACCTAATATATCATATAGTTTCTGTAAGAGGAAGAAAAATTTTCTTAGAACCTCTTAGGTTCTTTGCCTTGGTTCCTGAAAATCAGACTGATAAAAGGCAGATTAACAAGAGAAAAACAAACAGAAGTTATTAACACATGCATCCTATATACTTGGGAGCTTTCAGTGATGAGTAACTCAAAGAGGTGGCTAGAATTTGGAGTCTATATACTTAATCTAGTAAGGGAAAAGGAAGTGGAGAAAGAGTACTTAGGGAAAAGCAAATGCCTTTTTGGAAAGTTAAATGGGCCCTTGGTTGAATATATGGGAGATTTAGTTGTAAGCCTTAAAAATAAAATAACCAGTGATTTAACCAGCAAAAATGACTTTTTTTTTTTTCAGGAATAGCAGGGAAATTGCAATTCAGGGCATGCAAACCATGATGAACCATAGGCAGGTCCAAGAACGAAGGAGAGGAGCTTGCTTTTTATGGAAGAAAGAGGGAGTTGGGAAAGGTTGTTTTGAATGAAAGTTCATTGGAGAAGAGTGAGAGTTTGAGGTGGTGGCAGCTTCTCACTGGCTGAGTTGTGGTAGTTTCTCATTGGCTGGGTTTTTGCTGGGCAAGGAGAAAATCTTCCTCCTTCCTGCTGGGATACATAAAATAAGCTACAACAAGTCATACTTGAGTGTGACCCTCCCCTAATTGCTTCCCAACTCCATTTTGAATTAAGATTCCTTTATTCATTTTCATGTAAGAGTCTTTAGGACAATGTCTGTTTGGATGTAGTACCTACTTATCTTCAGAAGAGAAGATAAAAGTTTCTCCCAGGGAGAATATTTATGATAATTTAGTTCTTTTGAGTCCTTTAGAAAGGCTCTGCTTTTAAGCAGATAAAAGATTTCAGGAATTCCAAGTATTTGGGCTCAAAGTAATTCTCTGGCCAAAGCTACATATTTGGATACCCTGATCCTCTTCATTTCCTTCTAGAGTTTTGCTGTACATTACTGAAAGCAATGTCTGGCCCATATTAAGCATCCATAAGTGTGAACTTTTATTCTGATGTCTCTTGACTTCCCCTTTTTGCTTTTATTGTTTCTTCCTCCCTCCCTCTTACCTTCTCATCCCTCTTGCCCTCTCCCTCACATTCTCACATCTCTCACTCATCCCACCCAGCTGTTGCAAGCTGAGCCCTCCTAGCTCTGTGCCGAGGTTAGGAAACCTGCACCACCTGTTCTGCTTCTTCCACCAGGGCAAGATTCCTGTTTAATGAAATAACCTCTATGAAGTTCACCTAAAATCTAAATCCAATTTTTGTTTCAAGTAAAGACAATGGCTGAGTGCCTCAATGCACTTCAGGGATGACTAACTGGAGGAAGAAATGCTTCTGGTCTTGTGACTGAGTTTAGGGGTGAATGGGGGAACATATGACTGTAGAAGCTCACACGAGGACAGCCCCAATCACTAGGGCATGTCTACAGTTGAGTGAGTTGGTTGATCCCTCCAGGGGCAAGGGGTAGGGAGGAGTCAGAGATAACTCCAAAATGTATGCACATTCCAGCACCAAATCCCTGCCTCCAAAGTCATGAAGACCAGCCCAGCTACTGAGGTGCCTGTGAAGAACAGTAGCCAATGACAGCACAGCATCTGAGGGAGGAAGCAAGACTTATGAGCACTTCTGGAAATCTTATGTAACTGGGCAGAACTGGGGCATGAAAATTCTCTAGGACCAATCAGAGCCCAGGAACATCCTTGATTTCTGTTCCCCTCATTCCAGAGCCAGTGTCTGCCCTGGATATTCACTCTGGTTTGTTTGTTTTTTTAATTTTTTTAAGATGTTATTTATTTATTTGATAGACAGAGATCACAAGTAGGTGGAGAGGCAGGCAGAGAGCAGAGAGCCCGATGTGGGGCTTGGTCCCAGGACCCCAGGATCATGACCAGAGTTGAAAGCCGAGGCTTTAACCCACTGAGCCACTCAGGCGCCCCTGGATATTCACTCTTAAGGCCAATTCAAAGTGGACAAGAAGATGAAGAGGTAGACTAAGAACAATGATAGAGGTCACAGAACAGATGAATGTCAAAACTGGAAAGTGGGTGTCTGCTTAGAGCCCAAGTAGAAGCCAGCAGAATAATGATGTATTGTATGGTGACTAACATAACACAATTTTTTTTAAAAATCCAGGAGGATAGGATTGTCGGAATCTTGTCTCCACCAGGAGTGGTGTTGATTCCCCTCCTCCCTGAACTATAGTTTAGGGGTCTAGCACAGCCCCACCCAAGAACAGACCATTCCATCCTTGTATCACCCCCTCCCCCTGCTATGTTATATTAGTGAAATGCTCCATCCAAATCTCCTTTCCCAATTACTCAAAGGAGTCTTCTATCCACATCAAGTCTCATGCACTCTAGACTTTCCCTTCCTATTTACCCATCCCAACATCCAGAAATGGATTACTGCAAACCCCGAATATTTTGTAGGAAACAAAGGCCCAGTTTCCAGTTGCTGGCCCCAAAACTTCATCGTGGCATGTAGTTCAGAGCCCCTTCCATGGGACTTAAGCCTGGGGTCCAAAAATCGAACCGAGTGTTCCTGCCCCAGGGGAGTCAAGTTTCAGAGCCTTTGCACTGGCTAGCCATGTCTAGTCCACCCATTACACAGCCCAGCACTTGGCTCATTTTTAAGGCTCTGTTCACATCACCTCATTTGAGTCTTTTCAATATTACCCCAAATAAAATGTATAATACCCCACATTATCCCTTGCTATACCCTTAAGCATGTTTTGTTTACCCCTGTCCATTCTACCCTCAGCCCTGGAGTAAGGACCAGGTGTTTTGGGGCCAGCTAAGGAAGGTTGGATTCCCATAGAATAGCCCAGTAGAGGAGGACTTGTCTGGCCTTTTACCAACAAGAATGTTAATCACATTGGAAATTACTTGGGTTTAGGGATTAACCCAGAAGTCCAGGGCCTAGGCCTGAGTGGGGAAGGAGGACAAACATGCATGAGACACATAAGTGCCTTTTGCCCATTAAAGATATGGGAGTAATGAGGCCCAGAGGATGTGGGCCCCAAGATCCAGGAAAGGTGGGTGGGGAGTGAGACCTCACCCCAGGCCCACCCCCACCCCATTTGGGGGACTGCTGCAGAATAGAAGGCACTATAAAGAGGTTAAGGGGGCCCATGGGCACCTGTGGAGGACATTGTGGGTGAAAAGTTAGACCCTCCCAGGTGGAACATCCCCTCCACCCACTCTCAGGACCCTGGAGCAGTGTGGACATTCAGCTCTGTTATCATCGTTGGGCTCTTGGGCCCCTCTCCCTCCCCTAGCAGGCACACAGTCTAACAGTCCAAAAGCAACTTGGGTCTTTTAAAGCTTTTGGGGATGGAGACTGTGAGAAAAGCTTCAGAGTACTGCCACTCTGGAGCTTTAGACCTGGAGGTTTGTTCAGGCCATGGCAGATGGATAAAAAAGGAGGCATGGCCAAGGGTGTGGACAGATGTGGACACCCACATAAACCCTCTCTGACCAGCATGTTCCCTGTGGCATAGCTTTACTCACAGAGTGACCCTCTCCACGAGTCAGCTCCTGGTGTCTGCATAGCAAGGGCATCCTAGTTTACCTGAGTCTTCACCTGTTTCTCTGAGAATAGTAAAGTCGTGTCACTCAAGGTGAGACAGGTCCCAAGCCCAGGGGTTTCCACATCTGCAGGTCAAGAACAATGTCTGCAGGAATGGGGAAGTCCTGGTTACTGGGGTCTTCTCCCTTATCCCACCTTCTGAAGAATGCAACATAAGCACCTCCACACTCAGAGCCCTCAGAAAGCTTTCTCTCCCTGCCCTGACCAGTCTGGTATTCAGCCAAGTGCAGAGAGCCTCCCTCACCTTTCTGATGTGCTCCCATCATCTTGCTGTCCCAGGTTTCAGAGTTGATTCAGACCCCCAAACAGTTCCTAAAACTCATACCTGTGATAAAGACCCTTAAGCAGCTTAGAGACTTCACAATATGGAAGGAGACCCCCAGAGATGCCAGACTGTGGATACAGATCCACAGATAACACAGAGACCACATACCCGGGACTGAACACAGACCGCCCCCCACCCAAGCAGCTCACAGACTTCATACTCAGAGCAGAAAGTCTCAAACAGTAAAGAGTCTTCACATCCTGGCACTGACCCTCAAAAAGCCTACTAATATGCCTTGGGTCACACATACACAAACAGCTCAGAGACCTGGCATCTGGGGCAACAGCCCCCTTGGAGTGGAGCCATTTCACCCTAAGGATACATAGACCTCTAAATATCCAGACCTCACAACCTAAAAAATAGATCCCCAAAGAGTTCAGTATAATACATAAACTCCATGTACCTCTGAGCCTAGACAAAGACCTCTAAATAGGTGAGAGACCCAAATCCTGGTCACAGACCCCCAAGGACCTCAGAGAGCTATCCAAGCACCAGTCCATCCAGGCAACTCCACAACTCACTCTGGACACAGACACATGAACAGCTCAGAAAGCTCATACCCTGGGCACAGAACACCAAAGAACTCAGGGACCCAACAGGCTTGAAATGGACCTCCAGGAATTACACAAACCATACATGCTTAATAGACTCACCAGAAATTCAGATACCTCACACCCTGGGGCACAGACCCCCAAATAGCCACAGAAAAACATATACTTGAAAATAGGCCATCAAATAATTCAGAAATCTCACAGTGCACCTGTACAGCTTGGAGTTTTAAAAAATCTTTATATAGACCTCTTCCCCTTCCCAAAAAGAGCCCAGAGAAGCCACACTTAGTAAACCCAGACCTCCTAAAAGCCACAGAACTCACATCCTAGGAATCATACCCCCAAACACTTCCAAACAACTCAGCATCCTTATACCCTGGAACAAGGATTCCTATAGAGTTCTGAGACTTCACACCAAGAACGCAGATCCAGAAAATTCAAAACTGAGGACATAGACCCCCAAAGAATTCAGAGACATCACAACCTGAACACAAACCTCCAAAAAGCTGAAAGACCTCACATCAGGAAAAAGGCAAACAGTTTAGAGATATAATATCCTGTACAAAGACCCAAAAATAGACTTACAGATTTCTGAGCCTGAATATAGATCCCCCAAAGAGGTGAAAGACTGTAAACGTTGGGAAACAGGCCCACAATTAATCAGGAACCTCATACCTTGGGCCACTTTTTCAAAGTGCTTAGACAACTCACAGTGTGGTCATGGGCCTCTGAAATAATCCCAAAACATCATCCTCTGGGACACAGACTACAGAAATCATGGACTTTACACCCTGGGCACACACCTCCATGTTGTTCAGAGGCCTTCAAAATGCTAGATACTTCATGCTCTGAACAACAAACTCCAAAACTAAAAGACCTCGCATCTTGCATATGGACACATAGACCCATAAGCAGGACAAAGCCCTCATAACCCAGGTGAAGAATCTCCTAACATAGAATACCTGTCACCCTGGGACACAATTTAGAAACCTCAAAGCCTGGGACACTGATTTTAAATGTTCAGAAACATTACACATAATTTTTTAAAAATTTTTATTTCTTTCTTATTTTTTTATAAACATATAATGTATTTTTATCCCCAGGGGTACAGGTCTGTGAATCTCCAGGTTTACACACTTCACAGCACTCACCATAGCACATACCCTCCCCAATGTCCATAACCCTACCACCCTCTCCCAACTCCCCCTCCCCCCAGCAACCCTCAGTTTGTTTTGTGAGATTAAGAGTCATTTATGGTTTGTCTCCCTCCCAATCCCATCTTGTTTCATTTATTCTTCTCCTATCCCCCAACCCCCCATGTTGCATCTCCACGTCCTCATATCAGGGAGATCATATGATAGTTGTCTTTCTCTGATTGACTTATTTCACTAAGCATGATACCCTCTAGTTCCATCCACGTCGTCGCAAATGGCAAGATTTCATTTCTTTTGATGGCTGCATAGTATTCCATTGTGTATATATACCACATCTTCTTTATCCATTCATCTGCTGATGGACATCTAGGTTCTTTCCATAGTTTGGCTATTGTAGACATTGCTGCTATAAACATTCGGGTGCACGTGCCCCTTCGGATCACTACGTTTGTATCTTTAGGGTAAATACCCAGTAGTGCAATTGCAGGTCATGGGGTAGTTCTATTTTCAACATTTTGAGGAACCTCCATGCTGTTTTCCAGAGTGGTTGCACCAGCTTGCATTCCCACCAACAGTGTAGGAGGGTTCCCCTTTCTCCGCATCCTCGCCAGCATCTGTCATTTCCTGACTTGTTAATTTTAGCCATTCTGACTGGTGTGAGGTGATAGCTCATTGTGGTTTTGATTTGTATTTCCCTGATGCTGAGTGATGTGGAGCATTTTTTCATGTGTCTGTTGGCCATCTGGATGTCTTCTTTGCAGAAACACATAATTTTTTCTTATTAGTGAAGTATAATTGACACACAATATTGTATTAGTTTCAGGAGTACAATATGTTGATTCAAAAATTCTATATATTACTTGGTGCTCACCATAGTAAGTGTAGTCACTGTCACCATATAATGTCATTACAATATATAATATTACAATATGTTATTGATGATAGTTCCTATGCTTTTCATTTCTGTGACATATTTATTTTATAACTGGAAGTTTGTACCTCTTAATCCCCTTTATCAATTCGCCCATCCCTTTATCTACCTACACTCTGGCAACCACCAGTTTGTTCTCTGTACTTAAGAGTCCATTTCATTTTTTGTTTCTTCATGCATTTTGTTTTTTAGATTCCAAGTGAAATTATATGGTATTTGTTTTTCTCTGACTTACTTCATCTAGCATAATACTATCTAGCTCCACCCATGTTGTCACGAATGCCAAGATCTCATTCTTTTTTATGGCTGAGTAATATTCGATTGCAGTATCTATATCTATAGCTATAGCTATCACATCTTCTTTATCGATTCATCTACTGAGGACGCTTGGGCTGCTTCCATACTTTGGCTATTATAAATTATGTTGCAATAATAAAAGTTTGCATATATTTTTTCAAATTAGTGTTTTAGTATTCTTTGGGTAAATACCCAGTAGTGGAATTGCTGGATCTTGTGGTATATCTATTTTTAATTTTTTGGAAAGCTCTATACCATTTCCACAGTGGCTGCACAAATTTGCATCCCCACCAACTGCAAGAAGGTCCCTTTTTCTCCACATCTTCACCAACCGCTATTGTTTCTTGTGTTGTTGACTTAAGCCATTTTGATAAGTGTGAGGTGATACCGCATTATAGTTTTGATTTGCATTTCCCTGATGATAAACGATGTTGAGCTTCTTTTCATGTGTCTTTTGGCCATCTGGATGTCTTCCTCAGAGAAATGTCTGTTCATCCCTTCTGACCATTTTTCATCATATTGCTTATTTTTGGGGTGTTCAGTTTTATAAGTTCTTTATGTATTTTGGATACTAACCCTTTATCAGGTAAGTCATATGTAAATATCTTCTCCCATTCTATAGGTTGCCTTTTAGTTTCATTGATTGTTTCCTTCACTCTGCAGAAGGTTTATATTTTGATGAAATCCAAATAGTTTATTTTTGCTTTTCTTTCCCTTGCCTCAAGAGACATATCTAGAAGAAAGTTGCTATGGCTGATGTCTGAGAAGTTAATGCCTGTGCTCTCTTCTAGGATTTTTATGCTTTCAGATCTCATATTTAGGTACTTAATACATTTTGAATTTGTTTATGTGTATGGTGTTAGAAAGTGAACCAGTCTCATTCTTTTGCATGTTGCTGTCCAGTTTTCCCAACACCATCTGTTGAAGAGATTATCTTTTTCCCATTGGATATTCTTTCCTGCTTTTTCAAAGATTCATTAACCATATAGTTGGAGGTTTATTTCTGGGCTTTCTATTCTGTTCTATTGATCTAGGTGTCTATTTTTGTGCCAATCTCATACTGTTTTGGTTACTACCGCTTTGGAATATAACTTGAAGTCCAGAATTGTGATGACTCCAGCTTTGCTTTTTCGTCTTCAAGATTGTTTTGGAGTCCCTTGTGGTTCCACACAAATTTTAGGATTGTTTGTTCTAGCTCTCTGAAAAATGCTGTTGCTATTTTGGTAGGGGTTGCATTGAATGTGTAGATTGCTTTGAGTAGTATACACTTTAACAATATGTGTTCTTCCAATACATGAGCACGGGTTGTCATTTCTTTGTGTTGTCTTCATTTTCTTTCATCAATGTTTTATAATTCTGAGAGTACAGGTTTTTCACCTCTTTGGTCAGGATTATTCCTAGGTGCCTTAATATTTTTGGTGCAATTTTAAATAAGATTGTTTTCTTAATTTCTCTTTCTGTTGCTTCATTATTGGTGTAGAGAAATGCAAACGATTTCTGTGCATTAATTTTGTATCCTGCAATTTTATTTTTTTTAAGATTTATTTGTTTACTTATTTGACGGACAGAGATCACAAGTAGGCAGAGAGGCAGGGGCGGGGAGTGGGGAGAGGAGGGAGAGGAGGATGCCCGCTGAGCAGAGAGCCCCATGTGGGACTTGATCCTGGGATCATGACCGGAGCCAAAAGCAGAAGCTTTAACCCACTGAGCCACCCAGGCACCCCATATCCTGTGATTTTAGTGAATTCATTCATGAGTTTTAGCAGTTTTTTCATGGAGGATTTGGGCTTTCTATATATAGTATCATGGCATTAGCATATAGTGAAAGTTTTACTTCTTCCTTACCTATTTGGATACCTTTTATTTCATTGTGTTTTCTGATTGCTGTGGCTAGGACTTGTAAAGGCCTATTCAGCCAGAGCAGCCCAACCCTGGTTGAACTGCCATTTTGTTGTAAAACTTAAATTACTCTGCCACCCCCCACCCACCCCCCACCGCCGCCAGGGGAACTTACTTAAAAACAAGTCCTAGAAACCAGTCCCAGGTAACACAGTCCAAATAAAAAGGGTGGGTCGGTCCAGGTGGAGGTATTCAATCAGTGGGGGCGCATACTGTCTCCTGGCTACCAAGGAGTATGGGCCCCGCCCTTTGGGCACCTTTTGGGCGCCAATTCTGAGCAAGGTGATAGGCTGGTTCAAATGTCTACTAGGGTAAACAGTAATTCAGTTGGTCACCTAGCATGACTGTGGGGCTTTCTCTGTGTGTTACAATTTCATTGGCCACCTGTGCGTGGCCAGACCCAACCACATGGCCTTTGCTCTATAAAAGCTAGTCTGTGAAACAGAGAGGGGTCGTCCTCTCTGTAAGGGGCGGCCCGGACCAGTCTGTTTGACGGTCGGTTTGATTCTTGATGCTTGGCATGAAATAAAGCTTTGCTTGACTTTCGCTTTGTATCAGTCTCGCTCCTTTAATCATGGACCCATTATTGGGGGACCCAATATTGGAGACCCAACAGACTTCCAATACTATGTTGAATAAAAGTGGTAAGAATGGACATGCCCATCTTATTCCTGACTGTAGAAGAAAAGTTCTCAATTTTTCCCCATTGAGGATGATATTAGCTGTTGAGTATGTTCCCTCTCAACTTACTTTGTTGGAGGTTTTTACCATGAATAGAAGTACTTTGTCAAATGCTTTTTCTGTGTCTATTGGAAGGAAAAAAATGAAACAAGATGGGATTTGGAGGGAGACAAACTGTAAGAGACTTTTAATCTCATGAAACAAACTGAGGGCTGCTGGGGAGCGGAGGGGCGGGTAGGGGTAAGGATGGGGTGGCTGGGTGATGGACACTGGGGAGGTTATGTGCTATGGTGACTGCTGCAAAATGTGTAAGACTGATGAGTCACAGACCTGTACCTCTGGGGCACATAATACATTATATGTTAATTAAAAAAAAACAAAGAAAGAAAAAAAAGGAAAAAATAATGGAAAGTCACTAATATCAGCTAATATTCATTAAGAATTTACTAAGTGACAGATGACAAGGAAGCAGATTAGCTGAAGACAAAGCAAAAGCTGACACCCTGCAAACTCCTGGGTGGGACATGTATGACATTCTTGCAGGAATCTCCCAACTATCTCAATACTAATACCTTTCTAGAGGGGAAAACAACCTTAATTTGACAATGGCATGGTGTCTGATATCTTGTAGGTATCTTGTAGGTCTGTCCTCTTTAGTATATGAAAGTTCTTTTGAAACCTCCCTTTTCCTTACTTCCCCTAACTCCCAAGTACATAATCACTGCTCCTTAAGCCCCTGGTGCTGCAGCTCTTTCTGCCCACAGGTCCTGTGCCTGTGCTTTACTAAAACTAGCATTTTGCACCAAATATGTCTCAAGAATTCTTTCTTGGTCATTGGCTCCAGACCTTACCCCACCAAACCTTATCTATATTCCAAAACCCCATTAACAGACACTAATCCCAACATTTTATGTAATTAACCCACTTAAATTTACAAGCAAACCAATGAGGATGGGCCTCTTCATGTTCCATTTTGGAGATGAGGACTACTAAGATATAGAGAAGTTTATTCAACCCTCCAGGCTCCCCAGCCAGTCTATGGGAGAAGCAGGGTTCACATCCTGCATTTTGTGGCCCTACGTGTCCTCCCTTAAACTTCTTTTCTACCTTGAGCAATATTACCAGATGTCCACAAATCGTGCTTGCATGACCATACTTGTTATAAGGGAAAATTTGTACCCAAGATGGCTGACCGAGCTGACTAAAAGGTCCCGCCCATTGTTCTAAGGGACTTCTCATTCTTCCTCCCTACCCCATTTCCCATGGGTGCCAAAAGTACCAAGTATATGGAAGTAGAAGGGTATAAATTACCCTCCCTGCTTGTTCTCAGGGCTCAGACCTTTGGAGAACACTCTCCTCTGAGCCCGCTGGTGTTAAATAAACCTCCCATCCTCCAAAGTCTCCAAGTGCCACTTGGTTCTTCTGTCAGGACCCAATCCAGGTTCTGTAACAGTTACAGGACGTCTCTAACATCATGTTGTCAAGAATAATAGTGATCTCATAGTAGAAACAGCCATTTAACCTCTTTACTGACAGAGTGTAGAGTTTCCCTCACCCTCACCCTCACAGGACACCCCCACTGTAAGGACCTATTTAGCCAGAGCGCTTCCATCTGGTTAAACAATAACTTTGTTATTTAAAACTTAAACTGTCCCTCCCCCCTTCCCCCAGGGGACTTACTTAAAAACAGGCCCAGAAACCAGTCCCAGGTAACAAAGCCCAAATACAAGGGTGGGTCAGGCCAGGTGGAGACATCCGATCAGTGGGTGGGGGTGCATACTGTCTCCCTAGTTACCAAGGAGTATGGGCCCCACCCTTTGGGCACCTTCTGGGTGCCAATTTTGACCAAGGTGATAGGCTGTTTCAAATATCTACTAGGGTAAATTGTAATTCAATTGGTCACTTATGTGTGACCTAACATGACTGTGCAGCTTTCTCTGTGTGTTACAATTTCATTGGCCACCTGTGCATGGTCAGGCCCAACCTCATGGTCTTTGCCCTTAAAAGCTAGTCTGTGAAGCAGAGAGAGGTTGCCCTCTCTGTAAGAGGCGCGGCCCCGAACGTTCGGGTTTGATTCTTGATGCTTGGCACGGAATAAAGCTTTGCTTAACCTTCGCTTTATATCAGTCTCGCTCCTTTAATCACAGACCCATTATTGGGGGACCTAACACCCACCATCATCAGAGAACAACAGCCAAGCCCTTTAGGATAACACATGATCCAACTTAAGCGTGGACTACGTTTCTGGTTATTCCAATCACTCTTCTCCTACATGCATTAATTCAATAAACTAACATTTCTTCAGGGCCTGCTATATGCCAAATATAGCCAAGCACTGTGCTGTGATGTGGTTTTGGAATGTAGGTGAGGTTCAGTGGGGTGGAGTCCTGAGCCCAAGACCAAGAAAGAATTCTTGGGATGTCTTTGGCACAAAATGGTGGTTTATTAAAGCATGGGGGTAGGACCTGTGGGCAGAAGAGCTGCTGCAGGAGGGTTGTGAGGGGTGACTGTTCATATACTTGGGAGTTGGGGAAGGTAAGGAAAAGGGAGGTTTTCAAAAGACATATTCTAAAGAGGACTGAAGGATATGGAAGTCCTTGCCATTGTCAAGTTAAGGTTGTTTTTCCCTCTAGCAAGGCAATAACATTAAGACAGTCTGGAGCTTCCTGGAAGAATGTCATATATATACATATATATGCAGGCGGAGCTGCATAGGGGGAGGGAGAAGCTGGCTCCCCGCTGATCAGGTATGTGTGTGTGTGTATGTATGTGTGTGTATATATATATATATATACACATATATACATATATATATGTGTGTGTATATATATATATATATATATATATATATATATCACCCAGGAATGGGGTGGAGGGAGGTTGCAGGGTATCAGCTTGTGCTTTGTCTCCAGCTAGACTTCTGCTCCCTGCTCACTGGGACCTGGGAATACAGCTATAAACAAAACAAAATTCCTGCTTCTACAGGGGTTCCTTGCTGGAACAGAGGTCAGCAAACTTTTTCTCATATAGGACCAGCTAGCAAAGAATTTAAGGTAAGAGAGTCAGGTGCTCTCTTTCACGACTACTTAACTCTGCTATTGAAATGCAAAAACGGCCATAGACAATATGTAAAGGATGGGTGTGGCTGTATCGTTATAAAATTTTATCTTCAGAAACAGATAGTGGGTCAGTTTTGGCCCATGGGCAATAGTTTGCCAACCTCTCTCTTCTAAAGATAGGCAAATCACAGACCTAGACCCCTGAAACAAATAATATGTTATATGTTAATTAACTGAATTTAAAGTTTTAAAAAAGGGACAGCTTGTGAAAGGATAAAAGGGGGGGGTGCCTGGGTGGCTCAGTCCGTTAAGTGGTTAAGCGTCTGCCAGCAACCCAGGATCAAGCCCAGCTTTGGGCTCCCTGATCAGCGGGGAGCCTGCTTCTCCCTCCCCCTATGCTGCTCTGCCTGCTTGTTCTCTCTCTCCAATAAATAAATAAAATATTTTAAAAATAGAGACATCGGCATTGGCGATGTATTGGCATTAAGCCAATACATAATAGATGTATGTCAGGTGATGATGAGTGCTATGGAAATTAAATAGAGGGAGGAGGTAGAGACTGACTGTGGTTCTCAGCTATTTTCCAAAGGACCTGTCTGAGAAGTCCTCACCAGGAAGGAAATAAGAAGCAGAGATACCTGAAGGAGGTAAGGGAATCAGCCATGGGATTATCTGGGGGTATTGTCCCAGGTGAAGAGAACCACCAGGATAAAAACCTTGAAGTCAGAGTGTCTCTCTCTCTCTAGCATCACTTCCCTCTGGTCTCTTGCTCTAATGACCCCTATGAGTGAGGCCTTCCCACCCACCCTAAATATAATCCCTCCACCCCCAGTATACCCCAACATACCCTTTCCTCCAACTTGGCCTTATCTTTCCATGCAGCACTTGCCATTCTCTGCTATATGTATTTACTGACCTAATCTATAAAATCAGGGACTCTGTTGGTTTTGTTCTCTCTTGTGTCCTCAGCACCTAGAACAGTACTCAGGCACATGGCAGGTGCTCAGAAAAATTTTTGAAGGTGGCTAGAAGCCAGGCACTTGGTGCACATTACTAAACCACACAGATATCCTCCAAGGTGGGCATTTTCCTGAGACTCAGAGAGGATTGGTAACTTGCTTAAGGTCACACAACCAGGACTTGAGGGCTCCAGGCTTTGAAATGAAGTCTCCCAGTCTCCAAAACCCACAAGTCCTGGATATTTGGGTGTCAGGCTTGAGGTGAGATGGCCCCAACACCTGAGGACAAAATGTGTCCATCCACTACAAGATGGGTACCCATTCCATATCTGATGTCAGAAGACACAGAAGGAATCCCCTGCAATGAGATATCCACAAAGCAGTTCAGGGGACTGAACTGTGACTCCCCCTAGACAGTGGGTGTGACCTCCTCAATCCCAGGGAATGGAGTGAAGGAAGTAGTCACCCTCTACTTCCATGTAGTCACCTACATGGGCTAAGCAGCAAGATGTGGATGAGTTTACAAAAAGTCACATCACACATCCCTCTCATGGGTTTTTCGGACAGTGACCAGACTAGCAGGCGGAACACATTCATATATGGGATGTGGTTTTAGATTTCTCAGAATGACCTCCTGGAGAGGCATTTGAAATCTGGGTTAGGTAAGCTTGGTGGATTTGTACCCACCATGTGGCTTCTATAGAGACCCTCACCATATACATTATAAACTGTTAGAGCACACACACACACAAACACACACACAGGTGGATATAGTAGGGATACATTTTTTCCTTTAAAATATTTTATAAAACATAATGAGAGTGAAAAAACAGACGAGTAACAGCATAAATTTACACATTACAAATATTTTGTTTCTTTATATAATGCAATATATACAATTTTAATAAATTTATATCTAAATTGAACTATTTTCTGGCTCAGTTTTACACAAATTCATTAATTATGTCATGAAAATTTATACTTTTAACAACTTTCTTTTTATTTTATTTAAGTTTTTATTTTAATTCCAGCTAGTTGCCATATACAACTTAAGAAACAAAACAAATGAGCAAAGGGAAAAAAAGGGAGAAAGAGAAATCAGGAAACAGACTCTTGAGAACAAACTGAAGGTTACTAGAGTGGGGAATAGGGGGACAGGCGAAATAAGTGGTGGAGATTAAGGAGTGCATATGTCATGATGAGCACTGGAGGACGTATGGAATCGTTGAGTCACTATATTGTACACCTGAAACTAATATAACACAGTAGAGAGAAATTATAATAGCTGATATTCACTCAGCATTTCCTCTATGTCAGATCCTGTTTAAGAGTGTAATTCATTCAGTCTCTTCCTATCAGCCCCCTTATTTACGTCCTTCAAGGCTACCTTTCCCTTCATGAAGGGCACCTGGGTGGCTCAGCAGGTTAAGCATCCGACTCTTGACTTCAGCTCAGGTTATGATTTCAGGGTCTTGAGATCAAGTCTCGAGTCAGGCTCTTTGCTTAGCAGGGAGTCTGCTTGAGTTTCTCTCCCTCTGCCCCTCTTCTTGCTCTCTCTCTAAAATAAAAACAAATACATGTACCTGCTTCATGAAAGCTGTTCTGATCATTGAACTTGAAGGTGACCTCTTTTTCCTTCAAAAGTTTATGACATTCTCTTGTACCCCCTTGGAAGTTCTGGATACTTCTCATCTAAGTTCTTTGTGGGCATGCTTCAAGACTATAAAAAGCTTTATTTCAAGATCTTGTCTCATACATCATTTTCCTTACAAGTTCATACGGTACCTGGAGTATTTGAGTCTAGGCTTAGCGACTTTCAGAATATTTGACCCCTCCCCATGTCTCAATTCCCTTTATTTGTCAAATGAAGAAGATAATGGTATCACCCTAGTAGGACTGTTGTGAAGAATGAGATAATGTATGTAAAACCCTTTTCTAAAATATCCTAGGTGACTTCAAACCATACTCAGTGAAATGGGATGATTGGGTTATATTTAGGTAATTCTCTGCCACAGCTGTGTATCATGCAAGCATCCCTGAAAATGAGACCGAGATCCTGATTCAGCACATTTGGAGTGGGGCCTGACTATCTGCATCTTTGAGACCATGCTTTGAGAAGCTAGGATATAGCACTGTGCTCAGGAGTCCTGGGTCGGGATTCTGAGGCTGTGCCAGGACTCAGCTGGAAAGACTGCTGTAATAGACTCATCATGTCCTCCAAGGGAAGAGCCAGGGAGGCTGCTGGCAAGAATGCTGGGGATTTCCCACTGTGCATCCCTCTGGAACCATGCCATTTTACTCGGGACATGGGAATCACTTAATCATAATGCACAGTGCCAATTTTCTCATGCAAAGATGAAAATACTGGTTCCCTTTCCCTCGTCAGCAGAAATTGTGTTCTAACTTATCTCTAGACTAATGGATATTGCTTTGTAGAACTATATTCACTCCTTACAGCCAATAGCAATGAGTAGTGGGAGCAGTCGGTAAAGTTCAGAGGTCCCACGGTGGCTGAGAGTTAGTGAAACTGTGTGACTTGGGCTGGGAACCAGGTGTGTAAGAGTTAGGACTGAATCTTTGAAGTCACATGGGGAATTAGACTGGAAGGAGGGATGGAGTGCTGTAGAAAAGGAAATAGATTTCACAAAGTGAAGGAAAATTCTTTGCTTTCACCATCTTGTCCAGGACCACTTTTCTTTTCTTTTTTTTATAAACATATAATGTATTATTAGCCCCAGGGGTACAGGTCTGTGAATCGCCAGGTTTACACACTTCACAGCACTCACCATAGCACATACCCCAATGTCCATAACCCCACCACCCTTTCCCTACCCCCCAACCCCCGGCTCCCCTCAGTTTGTTTTGTGACATTAAGAGTCTCTTATGGTTTGCAGGACCACTTTTCTTTTTAAAAAACCACAAACATAATTATACAAGTAATACATATTTATTGTTTTATAAAAAAAGATGATACAGATCAAAAAACAAACTCCTCCATAATTCCACAATGTATACTATTAATACTTTAGAAGGAAAGCCTATGGGTACATCCTCACACATCTCCATTTCCTTAGAAATGACACTTCCAAGACAGAGTGCTGTGTACTTCACGTAACAACTATACTCGGTGAACTGTCATTTTGTCTTTAGCCCATTTTCCTATTCTTTTTCTTCTCTGTTGGTAAAGATGCTTTATCTATATTAAGTATCTTTTAAAAATATGCTAATTTTTAATTCATCTGGGATGTATTCTGGTATAAGGCATGGAATATAATCCTGAAAGTTTGCATTTATTATTGGTTTTTCTAAACTGTGGAACTGTTTTCCTATCAGCATTAATTGAATAATGAAGACTCTCACCTTAAAAAATTACATTGTTGGGAGCGCCTGGGTGGCTCAGTGGGTTAAAGCCTCTGCCTTCAGGTCAGGTCATGATCCCAGGGTCCCGGGATTGAACCCCACATCAGGCTCCCTGCTCAGCGGGGAGTCTGCTTCTCCCTTTCCCACTTCCCCTGCTTGTGTTCCTTCTCTCGCTGTGTATCTCTCTGTCAAAAAAATAAATAAAATCTTAAAAATAAGTAAATAAACCTTATTTCTATTAAATAAATGTTAAACAGATCACTTTATTTCATCCCTCAAATGTAATTGATTCCCATAAAGGAGCTGGAGCATTCGTCTCCAGAGTCCCTACTCCTTGGGGATAGCAATGCTGTGTTGTACTGAATGGCTCCTCTTCTCTGGGAAGACATTTACAATACGTCATTTAGGGATTACTGGGTGGCGCAGTCAGTTAAGTGTCTGTCTTTGGCTTGGGGTCATGATCCCAGGTCCTGGGATCAAGCCCTACAGTGGCTCCCTGCTTGCTTCTAAGCCCTCTGCCTGCTTTGCCCACAGCTTCCCCTGCTTGTGCTCTCTCTCTAACAAATAAATAAATAGAATCTTAAAAATAAAATAAATAAATAAAATACATCATTTATCCCCCCAAAGTGTAATAAGTACACTATCAGTACTTTTTTTCAACTAAACACTTGTAAATCGTGGGGTGCCTGGGTGGCTCTGCCTTCAGCTCAGGTCATGATCCCACAGTTCTGGGATAGAGTCCCACAGCCTGCTCCTTGCTCAGCAGGGAGTCTGCTTCTCCCTCTGCCTGCCCTGGGATTGTGCTGTCTAAAATCTGAAAAAAAAAAAAAAAAAAAAAGAAAGAAAGAAAAGAGGGACTTGACTACAAAGACTGGCAAAGACCAGACCAAACCAGTCTGTGCCAAGATGGACCCCAGTGCTAAACTTTAACCAACTTTTCCCCTCATTATTATATTAAAAACCACGCCCCAGGGTGGAGATTTAACATGTTAATTAAACATGTGATGTGTGAAGAAGCATGATCTTTTAAGTACACAGTTGCGAATACATCACAGCTTCTACATGCTTAGACCACCCTTTTCCCACCTAAGTTTCTTTGAAAAACTCTCCCTGACCTCTCCTTGGGGAATCAGCCTGAGGATTGTTTCCTTTGTGCTGTTTCCCTTGTGCCCCAGCATAAGCCCCAATAAAGCCTTGCCTGAAACTCCCATTTGGCCTTTTGTCCATTTTTATTTTTTAGTGAGCCCAAGGGCCTAGTTTGGTAACATGATGACCTCTAACATGCTCTATGACCTGGAGCGTGTTATACTATCTGGCACCTATTTCTTCCTTAAAATGTCCAATTTCTTTTTTCTTAAAAAGATTTTATTTATTTATTTGAGAGAGAGAGAGAGCATGAGAGGAGAGAGGTCAGCAGGAGAAGCAGACTCCCCGCCGAGCAGGGAGCCCGACACAGGACTCCATTCCAGGACTCCCGGATCATGAAGGTAGTCACCCAACCAATTAGAGCCACCCAGGTGCCCTCCAATTTCTTTTTAAAACATCCAAGTTGATGAGCCTCAAAATCCTGGCTCTAAAATTCCCTTGATCTCTCAATTGCATTAAACACAGAAGTATATACAAAGATGTGTCTTAGAAAAAGCAACAGGCTTTTTTTTTTCTCTGTTCCCGAAGAGGGGTGGAGAATTGGACTGAAAGGCAGGTTGTGGCCACAATCTGAATGGCCTCAAAGGACAACTGAGGATGTTTGGACATTACCTTATGGCCATGGAGAATTATGGAAGGTTTTAGACCAGGACAGTATTGCTGAAGATAGGTTTAGGTAATATAAAAATAAATTCCCAGGAAGAAAGAGTAATAGGATGAGAAAAATATGGAATGCATCAGAAAGTTATTCTGGGCAGACTCCAAAAGATTTGAGCTGTACCTCTTCTGTTTTCACAGGTGCATTTGTTTTGTTTTTAATAATGTAGCGTTGAATATCACGATTTAAAAGTTGTTATTTTTTATTTTTATTTTTTTAAAGATTTCATTTATTTGAGAGAAAGAAAGACCATGCGAGCAGGGTGAGGGGCAGAAGGAGATGTAGACTCCCGCTGAGCAGGGAGCCCGATGCAGGGCTCAATTCCAAGACTTGGGGATCATGCCCCAAGCCAAAGGAAGACGCTTAAGGGACTGAGCCACCCAGGCGTCCCAAGTCCCTCATTTCAATAAGCATCCTGTCTCTGCACTTCTACAAGATATGCTACTCAAGGGTATAGAGTTTTAGCTATTCTGGAATGCTGGATTTGGTGGTTAGGGTTGAGGGGATCCAAGTCCAGTCCCAGCTCTGTCTCAGTGGTGAAGGTAGAACTTTGGTTTTTCAACTCCTCTTGGGGCCATTGCCTTCTGAATATATAATATGTGGTAGGCAAACACTTGTTGAATGTGTTGCATGATTTGCAATGTATTAAACTGTGTTCTGTTGACCTGGCAGGATTGCTGTCTTTGTTGTGAATGAGTGAAATGAGTGAAGGCAAGAAGCAACGTGCACATCAGTTGAGCAATTCCAAAGCAATAAAACATGGCAGAGGACTTGCTGAAGGAACCTGTGCATAGTGGCATCTGCTGCTTGTTACCATAGGAAGCGGCAGGGAGGAATGGACCCAGAATGAAAGCTGGGGCATTCAGTTCCACAGATCATGTCCCCTCTGCCCCGACCAGGAATGATTTGAAGACCTGTATGGGAGGGTCTGTCAGCAATGGCTTCTTATCCTCACTGCCAAGTCCTGGTCATCAGAGGACACTAGAAATACAAATTATTAGAATTTGAAGGGACCTTAGAGATTCTTCACTTTTAGGTAAGGAAACTGAAGTCCAACAGGGTAGGAATTGGTATATAAGGAATCCTTCATGGAGAAAAAAACCACTAAGAAACCTCATGAATTATCTCAGCAATTATTTTTGTTTTTGTTTTGTTTTGTTTTTTGCCAGAGAGAGAGATCACAAGTAGGTAGAGAGGCAGGCAGAGAGAGAGAGGGGGAAGGAAGCAGGCCTCCCTGCTGAACAGAGAGCCCGATGTGGGGCTCGATCACCAGGACCCTGAGATCTTGACCTGAGCCGAAGGCAGAGGCTTAACCCACTGAGCCATCCAGGCGCCCCTCAGCAATTGTTTTTAAACTCCGTCCTACAAGAGGCTTCTGAGGACCCTTCAGGTGCCCCTGGACCAATTTCCCACAGCTAGAGCTTGCGTGGGTGAGGGCTCTACTTCCCCTCCTCTTGCCTTTCCACATCAACCAGAATAGCCACTGAGGGTTATTGGAGTTCACAGAACAAACAATAAGGGTTAAAAACCTTTGGTCTCGTTTTAGGCCAAGGGATTGAGGGAGTAGAAGATTGGGGAGAAAACTCCACATCTCTCTCAGTCTCCTATTGTCTACTACATTGGAGGACCCCCCCCCAACACACATACCAATATACACCCCACTCATTTGACACACGAGTTTGTCATTTCTGGAACATCTCTTTTTGAAACCACCTTCAAATCCCAAAGCACAGGTATTTCAAATATTTATAACATTATGGAAAATGTATCTTTTGAGTATGAACTTTCATTTGAGGAGCTGTTCGGATGATGTTTAGAATCACATCTGGTCAAAAAGGTGGGGAATCCGGGACACCTGGGTGGCTCAGTCAGTTAAGTGTCTGCCTTTGGCTCAGATCATGATCCTGGGGTCCTGGCATCAAGCCCTGCATTGGGCTTCTTGCTTGACAGGGAGCCTGCTTCTCCCTCTGCCTGCCGTTCCCCATGCTTGTGTGCGGGCGCGCGCTCTCTCTCTGACAAATAGATAAAATCTAAAAAAAAAAAAAACAAGGTAGGGAATCTAAAGGTGAAATACCACTGGACCCTAGACAGGCTGTAAAAGGAGAAGGGATGACTGATTTATTTGTGTATTTCTGAAAACCAACTCTAAAACAGGAATACCAGAAACACTCTATCGTCTGGATACAGCTTCTGAAAATAAATGTAGCCTCTTAATTAGACCAACTTGAAAGGCCAGCTCAGAGTGAAAATAAGAAATATCCAGGCATAGCAAAGAATAAGCCATTTGAATTCCAAAAAACCCTAGTTAGAATCCCATCACCACTGCGACCTAGCTGCAGAACCTGGAATATTAGCTCAATAAATCAGAAACTCAGTTTCCTCACCTGGAAACTGTGTTCAGTAATTCTTACCTTGTACAATTCTTATGGAAAATTAACATACTCTGCATAAAGTATCCAGCTCAGTTCTTGGTCATAGCATCCCTCAACATATGATGCATATTACCATTATTATTATGGTTAAATTTCTCTAAAAACTACCTGTAGTTTGCAGCTAGATTTGTATTGCACTTGCGTTCTCCATGAAAACAAAGAGACTGGGAAAATATGTGAGATGCAAAAAAGTAGATTTCTGGACAGCTCCCTTCTCCCTTCCCTTTTTTATTGGCTTCTCGTTTTCCACAGATTTTGCATCCTATGTACCTTCATAACAATTACCACACGCTCCATTTACAATGAACTCCTTTGTTTTCAGGTGAGAGACTATAGCTAGAGCCTATTTCCTTCACTCAAGACCACACCCAAATTAGATCCTAAATGCGTCATCACTGTTATCTGGCTCCAGATTAAGTGATTGCCACTTTACCACCTGCTGCTTATCCTACCAAGGTATTTCAGGGAGTTAATGTTCATTGAGGGTCTACTCTGCACTAACACAAAGCTATTTCATTCTGATACCCACAACCCTAAAAAAGCAAGAATGATCAGTATATTCACTTTACAAATGAAATGCTGACATTCAAAAAGGGTAAGGATTTTGCCCAAGGACACACAGTGGCCATGTTCTAAAAAACACTTGTCTAAACAGAAAAGCCTTCAGAGTCATAGGAATCAAAATACAAAGGTGTGATGAGGTCTATGTCCACCATCCCCACATTGACTTCCCAGAACTGGGTACATGGGCTCCTGCCCAGAAAGCCCTCCTTTTAGTTTCTTCCTAAACCAGATCTCTAGTCACAACTGGAGAGGGAGGAGACAGAAGGATGTAGGGATCCTGATTTTAATCAGCAAAATCTAAAGCCTGAGTTCCTTTAGAGAAGGATTGTCCCCCCAAGTCACAGAGCACTCAGGATCAGACACCCCCATCCCTAGCACCAGGATACCTCATATCAGACGCACAAGATTTTGTAGAAGAGCTCATTGATCAGAGATTAGGTGCGCCACTCTCCCTATTTTGGGCTTTGGCTGGCTCTTCATTAAGACCAGGTCTTGGACAAGAATTCAAAGGTTCCTCCAACTCTAACATAGAAGAAATATTGCAGCCATGTGTTAGGCATCAAGACAGATAGGGACTCTGAAATCAGGTCTATTTGGGAAACTTTACTGTGCTATTTGCTGGCTCTGTGATTTTGAAAGAAGTTATTTATTTTCCAAGCCTCAGTTTCCAACTCTGTAGAAGAGAGATTACATGAAGTACTGCACATAAACCAATAGCTAGTATATAATAAGCACTTTTACAATGTTAACCAATACACTTTTAAAATTAATTTAAGAAACATACAGGGATACATTTGCTCCAGAGAGGCTCTCCCATGTGATCCAGAAAGCAATTGTCCTTTCCTACCTGATTCCTAGTCTCACCAATGAACCACAGTGCTTTGGTGCTACCTCCAGAAGGCCCAGAATAAATGTCACTATTGCCTGGCAATGAATGACTCTCCAGCTTTCAATAATTGATGGCACTGCATAGCTCAGGCTAATTAAAGTGCTATAACCACTACTTTCCCTATGTCACTCCTGTGCCCTCAATCCTCCAACCTTTTATTCCAGGCCTTCTATGATCTGGTTTTTTATCTCTCCAAATTCTAGAAGTTGTTAAAGATCCAACTCAGTTTTTACTTCCTCTTTAAAGCTTTTTTGAGCTTTTATTGGACTTATCTGTGAACTATGATGACACTTAGCATCAATATCATAACACACTGTTTTGTCATTGTCACTTTATTTTTTTAGAAGATTTTATTTATTTATGAGAAAGAGAGAGAGGGCACAGAGAGAGAGAGAGAGAGAGAGAGAGAGAGAAGAAACAGACCCCTGCTGAGCAGGTTGCCCAATGAGGGGCTTAATCCCAGGACCCTGGGATCATGACCTAAGCCGAAGATAGACGCTTAACCGACTGAGCCACCCAGGCACCCCATCATTGTCACTTTAAACAGAATAGTAATCACTCCTGTTCTAGACTTTTGAACTTTTTTTTAAAGCTTGTATATTTTATTTATTTGACAGGCAGAGATCACAAGTGGGCAGAGAGGCAGGCAGAGAAAGAGAGAGGTGGAAGCAGGCTCCCCACGGGGCAGAGAGCCCGATGTGGGGCTTGATCCCAGGACCCTGGGATCATGACCTGAGCTGAAAGCAGAGGCTTTAACCCACTGAGCCACCCAGGTGCCCCTAGATTTCTGAACTTTTTAAGGACAGGGACCATGTCTTATAAATCTGTATTCCCTTATACTAACCAGTAAAGAACTGAGCACCTAGAAAATGGGAAATACAGCATTCATTGGTCGAGTGATTGGTTGTTTTTCCCTCTCTGACCTCAACGATATCATCTCTAAAATAGCAGCAATGTGAACAACATCTTGTCTAACTTTAATGCTCAATAGAGCATTTTAGTTTTTTAAGATTTTTATTTACTTACTTGAGAAAGAGAGAGCATAAGTGGAGCAAAGGGAGAAGGAGAAGCAGACTCCCTGCTGAGCATGGAGCTCAACATAGGGCTCTATCCTGGACCCTGCGATCATGACCTAAGCTGAAGGCAGATGCCCAATGGACTGAGCCACCCAGGCACCCCTTCAATAGAGCATTTTTTAAAAGCCCTAAACTTTTACTTAAATGTGAGAACTGAATCCATAAAACTCCTAGAAGAAAACATAGGCAGTAATTTCTTTAATAGAAACATTTAGAAACATTTTTCTAGATATGTCTCCTTTTACAAGAGAAACAAAAGCAAAATTAAACTACTGGGGTTATACCAAAATAAAAAGGGTTTGCACAGTGAAGGAAACCATCAACAAAACAAAAAGACAACCCTCTGAATGGGAGAAGATATTTGCAAATGATATATCTGAGAAGGATTAATGTCCAAAATAAACAATGAACGTAAACAACTCAACACCTGAAAACAAATAATCCAATTTAAAAATGGGCAGAGGGGGCACCTGGGTGTCTCAGTGGTTAAGCTGCTGCCTTCTGCTCAGGTCATGATCTCAGGGTCCTGGGATCCAGCCCCGCATCGGGCTCTCTGCTCAGCAGGGAGCCTGCTTCCTTCCCCTCTCTCTGCCTGCTTCTCTGCCTACTTGTGATCTCTCTCTGTCAAATAAATAAAAAATCTTTAAAAAAAAATAAATAAAAATAAAAATGGGCAGAGGAGGGGTGCCTGGGTGGCTCAGTGGGTTAAGCCTCTGCCTTCGGCTCAGGTCATGATCCCAGGGTCCTGGGATTGAACCCCGCATCGGGCTCTCGCTCAGCAGGGAGCCTGTTTCCTCCTCTCTCTCTGTGACCTCTATCTGTCAAATAAATAAATTTCAAAAATCTTTTAAAAAATAAATAAAAATGGGCAGAGGAAATGAACACTTTTCCAAAGAAAGCACACAGATGGCCAACAGAAACATGAAAAGATATTCAACATCACTAATCATCAAGGAAATGCAAATCAAAACCACAATGAGATATCACCTCACACCTGTCAGAATGGCTAAAATCAAAAATACAAGAAATAAGTGTTGGAGAGGATGTGGAGAAAAAGGAACCCCTGTACACTGTTGCTATTGGTGGGAATGCAATCTGATGCAGCCACTGTGGAAAACAGTATAAAGGCTCCTCAAAAAATTAAAGATAGAATTACCATATGATCCAGTAATTCCAGTACTGGCTATTTACCCAAAGAAAATGAAAACACCAATTTGAAAAGATACATGTGCCCCTATATTTATTGTAGCATTATTTACAATAGCCAAGATATGGAAGCAGCCCAAGTGTCCACTGATGAGTGAATAAAGAGGACATGGTATGTATGTGTACATATGTGTGTGTGTGTGTGTGTGTGTATGTGTATAGTGGAATATTATTCATAAAATAGAATGAAATATTGTCATTTATAACATGGATGGATCTAGAGGGTATGATACTAAGTAAAATAAGTCAGAGAAAGACAATTACCATATGATTTCACTTGTATGTGGAATTTAAGAAATAAAACAAATGAACAGAAAAAAAGACTCTTAAATATAGAGAACAAACTGGTGGCTGCTAGAAGGGAGGCGCAGGGATGGATGAAGGGGAGGTGAAGGGATTAAGACTACACTTAAATTGATGAGCACTGAATAATGCATAGAATTGTTGAATCACTAGGGTGCCCGGCTGGCTCAGTCAGTTAAGCATTCAAATCTTGATTTTCGCTCAGGTCATGATCTCAGCATGGTGAGATGGCACCCACCTTAGGTTCCCTGCTCAGCAGGGAGTCTGCTTGAGATTCCCTCTCTCTCTCTCTCTCCCTCTGTCCCTCCCCCTGCTCTCTCTCTCTCTCTCTCTCTCTCTCTCTCAAATAAATAAATAAATCTTTTTAAGGAAAGAATTGTTAAATCACTATATTGTATATCTCGAGCTAATATAATACTGTATGTTAATTATACTTAAATAAAAAATAAAAAATTTAAAAGAGCCCTAAACTTTGATCAGAAAATGATAATTTTGGCCATTGGCCTAAATTGGAACAAACATGTTCTGAGCTACAATGTTGATGATTTCATAACACTTCTCATCTTTCTAGAAATTCTAGAAAACTAAGAGTTAGTTTTTCTCCCTCCACCAAAAAAAAAAAAAAAAGAAATATCAGAACCTCTGAGATTAAACATCTCATCACCCAGGTGGAGAGCTCAGGAAGCTCCCTCAGACTTCAGTAGAAAAAACTGCAGACTTAATATTTTGCTAATGGGACATCATTATTTTTCACATAATAAGTAATGATGAATCCCAGCTGCAAAAGGGATTGCCCGTCTTCTCAAACCATTTCAAAAGGAGCACTGTGCCACTTCCTTGCAGTCTTGTAAGAGTCTTGTAAGAGACTGGAATTCCTTCTTGGAGATTGAGGGCACTTGTTTAAAAAAAGAAAGAAAAGGGGGGGGGGAAGCACCTTTATCCTGCCATGCCTCATGCCTCTACCATTGGGTTGGACACAGAGCAAGTACTTTTAAAGTCTTGGCTACTAAGAATAGAGAGAGGAGGACTGGAGACGGAGACAGAGGACATTGAGGGAGGGTGAAGGAAGCCAGAGAAAAGTAATTCTCTTTCTTAAATTTAACCCCAAAATGCTCCCCTAACTTAAATATATTTCTATCTAATCATGAGAAATTTCTATTCTAATCAGGAGAAAAACATCAGACAAACCCAAGTTGGGGGATGTTCTACAAAATACCTGACCACTAATCTTCACAAATGTCAAGGTCATGAACAACAGGGAAAGACTGAGGAACTGTCCCAGACTAAGGAGGAGACCAAGGAGACATAACATGAATAAGACAACAAAGGCAATGTGGAATTCTGGAACAGAAGAAAGACTTCAGTGGAAAAACCAATGAGATCTGAATAAATTCTATAGTTAAGAGTATTGTATCAAGGTTAATGCCTTTTGATAAATATTCTACGGTTATATAAGATGTTAACATAAGGGGAAGCTGGGTGAAGGGCATGCGGGAGCTACTCTGTACCATTTTCAAAATCTTTTTGTAAGTCTAAAATTATCTCAAGATAAAAACTTAAAAAGGGGAGCCTGAGACACACTGTCCTCAATGTCAAAAAGACAAAGATTTCCCTCCAGACACCCTCTTTCCTGCCAGCTTCCCACTTCATCTGAGAACTCAGCAGTGACTCTTAAAGGCCTCTAGTTGCAGCAACAGCAAATCAGTTCAGCAATCTGAAGAAATGAGCTGTTTGGACCTCTATTTTCCAAATCATTGAAACAAACTCTTCTATAAAGCACTATTTCTAGAAAGGTAGTATCCATTTCTGTGTCTTCATAGATAGAGCATGGAAAACATCACTGAATTCTTCATTGTCCATAAACAATAGTATAAACATCTGCTGTGTGCAGTATGTAAATTAAAGGACTCTAGGGGCTGGTACATGGGGAGAGCTAATCGTAGTGTTGGGTATTTTGTTCTGCTTGACTGACCTGCTCTGTTTCCTCACCCGTCAGGTTGACTCAGTGGTTCTTCAGGAGGAGAAGGGGGCACATTATTAGATGGATGACTTTGATGAGAGGTGGCAGCTGGGGGGTCTGGTACCCCGAGGCATCTTTGAAAACCAGTAGAACACAAGTCATTTCCGCAACTCTTGGGATTTTCTGAGATGATGTTGTCATTGTCATCATAGTCATCATCAGTGCTCTGGGGAGTGACCAGGGTCCACCCCACAGAGAGCACATTTTAACAAAAGAAAGCCAGTGATAACTGCAGCACGAAGAACCAGAAGAACCTATGATACAAGTCTATGATATAAGATACCATTGGATATGTTTGTGTGTCACTAAAATTTGGGGATCACTGAGTTAAGGTCTCATTGAGTTAAGCAGCCAGAGCACCATGATCCCTGTGGGCTGTTTCATTGGTACCCACAGATACCACACACAACTGGGCTCTGTGCCACACTCCTTTCTGGGACTTAGTATATTTATTTGTCTCTAACAAGAAAGGCTAAATACTCAGTCTTGGGGGTCACTTCCAGTTCTAACATTCCAGGATTCTGCTCGGTGAGATATCACTTTTTCTTTTATGTGAAATCCTCCAAAGCCAACAAAAGAATAATTTATCACCATGACATGGTGCACATCTCAGCCTTATCATAGAACATGATCCTCTCTATTCAAAATGCATTACCCCAGATCCCACCAGAGCACAGCTTGAAGAATTTTACATTGGGAGAAAGTGTCTGTATAGATCAACAGCATAAATGACTTTCTGTGCACCAAACCAATGGGCAACTCCAAGACCTCCTCACATGGAAACACATAGGAGCTGTCAGCCTTGGGTGCCCATTCAGAGAAGGGGAGCTGGTGCCCATTCAGTGAGCCCCAGAAGGAAATGTACCTGAGCTGCATACTTTGGAGAATGCTTGAAGAAATTTCACTGATTCTCTTTCTTCCCTCCATAGAATCGTTGACTTGCTTCATCATGATTCCATCTGTACCCCAAAGTCAGGTGAAGAAATACCAAAATTCCACCATGCAAGCTCTTCAACCTACACATCCAAACTGAGTAAAACCAAAGGGTGTACCTGGGGCCTCAAGGGAGCTCCAGAGAGAAGAGGTCAAGTAGGACCTCAGCAGACAGGTTTGCTGAGGTCTACAGCACAGGCTCAGGAGGGTGTGCTCCCTCTCCCCACCCACTGACAGGCACCAGTCCAGGAGAGCTTGGGGCTGTATTTTCCACCACCATCAGGCTAACTTGACTCCTTTGCCCTAGCTTCAAGACCACCACATTACTATCCCACATTTTCCTGTGACCTTGAGGCAGAGGGATGGAGTGCCAATGGTGTGGGATTTGGATACAGAGAGACCTAGGTTTGCATTTTAACTCTGCCATTTATGAGCTGTTGCACTCTATTCCGGTTACTGAACAGCATTGTGACTCAGTCTTCTCATTAAAATGAAGATAATAGTTTTACTCTGCCACAAGGTTATTGGGAGGATTAGAGATAATGCACACAAAGCTCCTGATAACAGTGCTTAGGACACCGTAGTCATGGCAACCAATCAATGGTAGCTGTTTTTCTTCTATTCCAAGTGAAAGAAACCAGACACAAAAGGCCACATATTGTATGATTCCATTTATATGAAATGTCCTGAATGGGCAAATCCATAGAGACAGAAAGCAGATGAGTGGTTGCCAGGGGCCTGGGGGTGGGGCAGCGGGGAGAGGGGAGGATAGAGAGTGCTAAATCATACAGGCCTTCTTTTTGGGGTGATGAAAATGTTCTACAATTATATAGTGGTGATGGTCATGCAACATAATGAATATACTAAAAATCACTAAATTTTACACTTTAAAAGGGTAAATTGTATGGCATATGAATTATATCTTAATTAAAATTTTTTAGAAATAAGTTTTCTGTTTCTCAGTATATGAATATGAATAGAACTGAGTATTTCTAAACACCTTATGGTATTTCTAACCTCACAGGGTTCTTGTGAAGATTAATAGTTAATTTATTTGACATATTTAGACTAATGCAGATGTGCTATAAAAGCTCAATAAGTGTGACCTGCGGGGGCGCCTGGGTGGCTCAGTCCAGTAAGCATCTGCCTTTAGCTGAGGTCATGATGTCAGTGGGATTGAGCCTCACATGGGGCTCCCTGCTCAGCGGGGAGCCTGCTTCTCCCTCTTCCTCTCCCTCTGCCGCTCCTCCTGCTTGTGCTCTCTCTCTCTCTGTCAAATAAATAAATAAAATCTTTAAAAATAAGTAAATAAAATAAAAAACAAATGTCAGCTACAGTAATCATTACTGTTATTGTCATTATCATGCTCATCATTGTTTTTTTAATTTATTTTTTATTTAAATTTTGTTAGCTAAGATACAGTGCAATATTGGTTTCTAGAGTAGAATTCAGTGATTCATCGCTTACATACAACACCCAGGGCTCATCACAATAAAAGGAGAGAGGGAAACAAGCCAAAAGTGACTCTTAACCATACAAACCAAGGCTTGCAGTAGGGAGGTGGGGGGGTCTGGGCTAGATGGGTGATGGGGATTAAAGAGGGCACTTGTGAGATTTATCATCATTTTTTAAAAAGATTTTATTTATTTATTTGACAGAGAGAGAGAGAGAGAGAGATCACAAGTAGGCAGAGAGGCAGGCAGAGAGAGAGAGGGGGAAGCAGGCTCCCACCTGAGCAGAGAGCCTGATGCGGGGCTCAATCCCAGGACCCTGAGACCATGACCTGAGCCGAAGGCAGAGGCTTAACCCACTGAGCCACCCAGGTGCCCCTATTTATCATCATTTTTATCACAGGTAGCAGAGTCTGGAAGTCAAAACCATTGGGGTTTGAATCAAGCAGACCTGGCTTAAAATCTGACTTCACACTTATGAGCACATAAATTAATGGTTAATTGTGTCAGACTTTCTTTTTAATTATTTTTAAAATCATTTTAAAAAGATTTTATTTATTTATTTGACAGAGACAGCAAGAGAAGAAACACAAGCAGGGAGAGTGGGGGAGAAGAAGGCTTCCTGCTGAGCAAGGAGCCCAGTGCAGGGCTCCATCCCAGGACCCCGGGATCATGACCTCAGCTGAAGGCAGCCACTTAACAACTGAGCCACCCAGGTGCCCCACCATTCAGACTTTATTGATTAAAATCCCAGCTCCACATATTTATCAGTTGTGTGACTTCAGGCAATTTTTAACCTTTCTGTGCCTAAGTTTCTTCATTTGTAAAATAAGGGTAATAATAGTTCATACCTAATGCACTCCCACGAGAATGAAATGTGTCTACTAGAATGCTTTTGGCTTTAAGTTTCAGAAACCTGACTCAATTTATCTTAAACCAGATAGATGGGAAAGAAGAAAAGAGAAAAATAATACAGAAAATTTAATACAAGTCAAGAGGGGAAAGAGAAGGAAAAAAGAAAGAAGAGAGAAAAAGAGAGAGGGAGAGGTCTATTTTACCTAGCCCTTAGTTTAGGGATGCTTCTCAGAGACTTCTCTGCCCGAATTTTCCTCCTGGGTTTTTAAGATTGTTTTCCTGTTCTTAGTGTAAATTTCTTCAAACTTTTTTGGTAATAGTCAGGAACTAAAGACGCTACATGTGTTTTATATGCTTGCTGTTATGTCTGCTTTCTAGGAGGATAAATCTCATTAAGAAGACTCTGCACAATGTTTTAATAATGTAACATTTTGGCCCAGTCAGTGGTGTCATTCAGGATGGCATTTTGAATAGGTCGCTATGATGTCAACACATACCTACAGGGCGGTTAATACAGTGGAGAGCCAGCCAGAAGCCAGAGCCTTGACTTGGAGAGGAGATCCAATTACTCTGAGTCTCTCATAACTTTGTCTGGCTTCAAATTCCCCATCACCAAAATGGAAAATAAAAGCAGAATGCACTCTCCAGGTGGTGGATATGGAAGAGCATCTGACCACCACACTTCCGATTATAGATTCAAAAGACTGGATGGGCCTTTAGTAAAGATGAATTCATTCTCTGCATTTGCAGATGGAGGCCCTGAGGCTCAATGAGAGGAAGCCCTTCCCAAGGTCAGACCAGCTGTGTTTCCGTAAGGTTGAACCTATGTTCGAGCCTTGTGTTCTACCATGATATGACATAGCCTGTAAGTTTGTCTCTTTTTCCCTCCTTCTGTCTGTTACAGCAACTGATCAATACAGATACAGACACCCTTATAAATATTTTAAACTTCATATATAAATATATAAATATGAATGCTGAGAGAAGAGGATCACCTGGACCAATTCTATGTCCCAATGATAAATTCACAAATATTTCTATTGTTTTTAACGTAGAGATTGGTATTTATCTAAAATTAGGGGCGCCTGGGTGGCTCAGTGGGTTAAGCCTCTGCCTTAGGCTCAGGTCATGATCTCAGGGTCCTGGGATCGAGTCCCGCATCAGGCTCTTTGCTTGGCAGGGAGCCTGCTTCCTCCTCTCTCTCTGCCTGCCTCTCTGCCTGCTTGTGACCTCTCTCTGTCAAATAAATAACTAAAATCTTTAAAAAAATAAAATAAAATTAGAAGGTCAAGGTTCTAACTGCTTCCTTTTTGGCCTGATTTGGCAAGGATCAGGTTAACAAATCAGGGTGAAAATGAGATGGGAATGTGAATATTCATTGACCTCCAAGTTTTCAAAGCAAGATTAAGGGTTTCTAGCAAGCCTGGAGATTATTTCTCTTAAGATGCCAGAAGGAACATGTGCTAGTCCAGGCTCTAGTAAACACTGACCCACATGCCATTTTGAAGAGCCCATGAGATCTACACAATCATAGTAAGAGAGGAGCATTTCTTTGCATTCCCTTTGGCCACTGCCTGATTCCCATATGGCCACCAGGGAGATGAAAATCCGTGACTGTCTATGAGCTCACAGCATTGGGTGTGGTGACTTCCACAGGAGTCATAATTTTTATATCTCATTTTACCTCATGAAGACTGGTCTAGTAGGGATTTAAATTAGCCCAGCTTTCCTGTCTACCGCACATTCAGTTCAAAACTTTGATAAATATTTCATAAAGATTTTATAATTCTCAGTGGCATGGTGAATAGCCTTTGGCCTTTACATCAAAGGACAGAAAAAAAATTTCTTCAGGCAGAAAAAATAATGGTTCCATTTCTATTCATAGACTGATTATTATACAGTCACCTGGAGTCATGATATCAGATGTTCCGCTAGCCAGGACAAATTGCCAGTAACTGCTTGCATGAACAAGAGAAAGCACCACCTCTCATTCCCCATTCCCCACCCCCCAGGGGATTATAGCCGCAATTCTACAGTTCTACCGGCTCTAATTTCTTTGTCCATTCATTTATCCGTTCCTTCCTTCCTAACCTAGTACTGTCTGTCCAGTAAAAATGCACAAGTATTCTATCATGAAACAGAGAGAGATTACCAGATTAAAGCATTCACCAAATGATGTTATTTCCCAAGCAACCTGAGCTTTTAGTCTGCCCTTCCCTTTCTCACATCACTAAATGGCCAGAAATTGATTCTCCCTACAGCATGTTGTGCAACTGGACCAGCCTAATGAGCTTTTATTTCCCCTGGGAATGGAGTCAACATACCACAGTATCTTCGGGAAGTTGTTCCACTGCCTATAGTTTCCCCTCTGCTATGGACTGAATCAAGTCTCCCCCCACCCCCGCCCTACCCAAACTTATATACTGAAGCCCTAACCCCCAGTGTGACAGTATTTGGAGATAAGGCCTTCAAGGAGGTCATTAAGGTTAAATAAGGTCATAAGGGCAGGGCCCTGATCCAATAGGATTAGTGCACTTCAAAGGAGAGACAATAATCCAAAATACAAGAAACAAGTGCTGTCAAGGATGTAGAGAAAAAGGAGCTCTCATGCACTGTTGGTGGGAATGCAAACTGGTGCAGCCATTCTGCAAAACAGTAGGGAGTTTCCTCAAAAAATTAAAAATAGAACTACTATATGATCCAGTAATTCTACTACTAGTATTTACCCAACAAATACTAACACACTATTTTGAAAAGATATATGCACCCCTATGTTTACTGAAACATTATTTACAATAGTCAAGTTACGGAAGCAGCCCAAGTGATCACTGATTGATGAATGGATAATGAAGAAGTGATATATACACAATGGAATATTATTCAGCTGTAAAAGGAATAAAATCTTGCCATGTGCAACAACATGGATGGAGACAGACAGTATAATGTTAAGCAAAATAAGTCAATCAGAGAAAGAAAAATACCATATGATTTCACTTATATGTGGAATCTAAAAAGCAATACAAACCAATGAACAGACTCTTAACTGAAAACAAACTGATACTTACCCCAGGGAAGGTGGCAGGGGGGTGGGGGTGGGGGGGTAGGATGAGTGAAATAGGTGATGAGATTAAGGAGTTCACTTATCTTGATGAGCACTAATATATAGAATTGTTGAATCACTGTACTGTACACCTGAAATTAATATAACACTATATGTTAACTATACTGGATTGAAAATTTTTAAATCTGAAGTTAAATTTATTTTGAAATGAAATTAAATAAAAAAATAGAAGAGACGCAAGAGAGCACACTCTCCCTCTCTGCACTCACAAAAAAGACACCACATGAGCCCACAACAAGAAGGTGGCTATCTGCAAGCCAGGAAGAGAGGTCTCACCAGAAGCCAAAGCTGCAGACACCTTGATCTTTGACTTCTCAGTCTCCGGAAAACAGAAAAGAAAATACCACAGACTGGGTGGTATTTTGTGATGGCAGCCTGAGCTGACTAATACACACCGCAGCTCCTTTCTGCCTATTTCCCTCTCTGTTAGTGCCCTCTTACTACCCTGCAAATTCCTCTTTGGGGATTTACAGTCCTGAGGCAAAGGCACATTCCCAGCTCTCCTCAGCATCAATTTCCCAGAGCTACACACATGAACTTCTTCAAACTTCACCTCATTCTCCCAATCATTCGTATGGCTCTTGTCCCTATTTTGTCCAACTTGAACAAATACATTACTTGCATGGCTGAACATTTTCAAGTCTTCAAGTCATCTTGCATCAGCAACTGCAAGACATAAATACTCAAATGCTCACTGTATCCTCCAGTATGAGTGCACATGTGTACACACACACACACTGGATTGTCCTATATTTCATGGACAAAGTTAAAATTCCAATGGCATTCAGGTTTTCTTGATTCTACCCAGTAGGAATTCAACAAGAATCCCGAGTTCCTTCTCCCCAATTCTTATTCAAACATTTTAATTAGATTTTGGAAACTCATCCAGGGATTGGTGGAAGATGGCATTGGATAGTAGATATATTTACTGCTTATTACCTAGCATGAACTTGTTCCACTAAAAGGTGTTGAATGGGAGCATGTCCAGGCTGAGTAGTGCTCAGAGTCCTGTGTGAGAAAACAAGCTAGGTGTTATGCAGTTGTCCTCTCCTGGACAAAGACCTGACTGGTAAATTCCTCTGAGAGGGATGAACTGAATCCAGTGTTATGTAAATACCAGATGGGATCGTTCTGGGAAGTAGGCCCTTAAGCTCTGCTAAGCAGAGGAGGTTGAATTCACTGTCAAAACTTGCACACATTCCACTCCCTCTTCCCTCCAAGGAAACTTCAGAGGTGAGGGAGGAGGTACCAAAGTGGCTTCCAGCAAATGGGAGGACTTGAATAAGCCCTGCATCTGTAGTATTGTTTTGGTGTGTTAGACAATGAACCTCTGTGACACTAACAGCCACCCAGCTCTTTCTTTGTTGATTTTAGCTGTGAGTCCTCATAGTCATCAATCATTTCTTGGGTCTACTGTGCATTTTATCACTTTTGGATGCTATGCATGTCAAAGGATTTTATTCCAGTGGCGAGGAGTGGGGTAAGCAGCTGTCTATCGGACAGAAGTTGAGAAGGACCGGCCACCTCAGCTTCCTTCTGGCACACACACACATACCCACAGCCCTGCAGGCAGAGACACAAAGCTTTCCCTGCAAGCTAACAGGGCTTTGTTCTTAATTGCCATCCCCGTATAGTATATGCACTTAGTATTACAACTTTTCCTTTCCATTGGCTTCTGTGAGTCCAGAGGGATCAACATAAAGATCACCTATCTGTCTATCTAGTAAAGCTGATAATGGATTTCTTCCTTCCATTTCAATGGATAGATGCAATGCATCAAAAGGAAAATAATTTGACCCTATTTCATCAAAGGCAATTTCAAGACATTTTTGGTCAAAGAAGAAAATTATCAGCTACTGCTTAGCACCATGGTAACTGGCAATTTGCGTTCCTGGGGAGATGTAATTACCACCGTTGCAATCATGCTTCAGGCCAGACCTTTCTGGGAGAACATTTATAGAGCTGTGTTTATTCTGCCTCCATATGAAGAGGTCTACAGGGGCCTCCCATGTAATGCATCACAGTTGGTAACCCCACCACGTGCAATCTGGGACCATCCTTGTGCAGGTGGCAGCTTTGCCCAGAGATGGGGAGAGAGAACAGATGGCTACTGGGAGGCTTCCTGCCTCTCCTGATGCCCTAAACACACCCAGATGGGAAAGTACTAGCAAACATGTATGTTAGTTTCTCCGGACATATCCATTAATGAATAATTGTCCTTCCTTCAGGCAGTGTATTAGTTTCCTATGGCTGCTGTCACCAATTAACAAACTGTTATTTGGTGACTTGAAACGACAGAATTTATTCTGGAGGCCAGAAGTCTGAAATCAAGGTGTCATCAGGGTCAAGCTCCCTCTGAAGTCTGTAGGGGAGAATCCTTCCTTGCCTCTCCCAGCTTCCTTGGATTGCAGCAACATAACTCCAGTCTCTGCCTCCACATTCACGAGGCTTTCTCCTCTGTGTCTCTGTGTCTCAAACCTCTTTCTCCTTTCTTTCATAAGGGATATCAGTCATTGGATTTAGGGCTCTCCCTAAATCCAGGATGATCTCACTTTAATTTAATAAACGCCAAGAAGTCCTTGTTAGCCTTAAAGTTAAAACCACCAGGGGCACCTGGGTGGCTCAGTGGGTTAAAGCCTCTGCCTTCAGCTCAGGTCATGATCCCAGGATCCTGGGATCGAGCCCCACCTCGGGCTCTCTCCTTGGCAGGAAGCCTGCTTCCTCCTTTCTCTCTCTCTGCCTGCTTCTCTGCCAACTTGTGATCTCTGTCTGTTAAATAAATAAATAAGTAATCTTTAAAAAAAAAGTTAAAACCAGCAGTTATCTTACCAGCAAAGATGGGTTTATTCATGGGGTGCCTGGGTGGCTCAGTGGGTTAAGCCTCTGTCTTCGGCTAAGGTCATGATCTCAGGGTCCTGGGATCGAGCCCCGCATAGGGTTCTCTACTCAGCAGGGAGCCTGCTTCCCCATCTCTATCTCTGCCTGCCTCTTTGCCTACTTGTGATCTCTGTCTGTCAAATAAATAAATAAAATCTTTTTTTTAAAGATGGGTTTATTCAGGAATAGCACAGATGCCATCTGCAACAAGCAGGCTATGGCAAAACCATAGGCAAGTCTGCAGAACAAAGTAGAGGAACACTCTTTCATAGAGGAAAGGGGGAACTTGGATAGGCTGTTAAAAATGTCATTGAAATGAACTGGGAGTTCAAAGTGTAGTGGCCTTTCACGGGCCAAGTTGTGACAGTCTCTCACTTGCTGGGCTGTTGCCAAGGGAGGAGGAGAGCCTATCTTCCTCGGCTGGAGTAACATGCAAGGTTCCTGTCTACCTGTCGGGTCTGCACTTGACAAGTAGTAGGAGTTAGAGCTCCCCCTGCTGACCTCCTGGAGTCCATTCTTTTTTCCTTTTTTTTTTTTTTTTTTTTAAGATTTTATTTATTCATTTGACAGAGAAAGAGATCACAAGTAGGCAGAGAGGCAGGCAGAGAGAGAGGGAGGAAGCAGGCTCCCTGCTGAGCAGAGAGCCTGATGCGGAGCTCAATCCCAGGACCCCGAGATCACGACCTGAGCGAAGGCAGAGACTCAACCCACTGACCCACCCAGGCACACCCCACCCCCGGACTCCATTCTAAACAAGATTTCCTTTTATTAATTTTCACAGCCTAGGTCCACATTAAGTTCACCCTCACAGGTACTAGGCAGGGGTGGGGGGCTAGATCTTGGATATATCTTTTGCAGGGACACAATTCAACCCAATACAGGCAGCACATACAAGATTTCTTACCGCATGCTGACTCATTACGAATTGCAGCCATCCCAAGAGCACTTCCTTTTTCTTTTTTAATGCCTCAGGGACTCGCACCCAAGATAGAAACTGCAATGAAAACATGGGCCAAGCTCGGGTTTTGACTTAGAAGCAGCTAGAAAGGAGAAATTACCGGGCTCAGCAATCCCAGTACTATACTGGCCTGGAAACTCTACACTTGCTTCCATTCAATCCTATAAAATAAGGATTGTTGTGACCAGACTGTAGATAAGGATACTGAGGCTCAAAATAACCCAACCAGGGTCTACCAGCTGTCTGTGGACAGGCTTAGGTCAGACACTGGTTCTGTCTGCCCCATACAGCCTCACATACAGTGAAGCCTCAGAGCCAATACCATGGACAGCAGAGGGAAAGAACAGAGTCGTTACTCAGATGAACAGTTGGCTTTAGGTAGAGACAGAATAGATGGAGTGATGTGGCAGCACTGGCAGAACTCTGGGGAGAACCCAGAACGAATGTTCTGAGTTGCCTACCTCCCTGAGCTGCCTACCAGCTTGTTAGTGCCTGCTTTTCCCTATAGGGAACCATACCTTCTGGTTACTAAATACAGATAAGGATTTAAGGGAAAATCTCCTAGAGAATGGTAGCACCTGCTCTGAAATACACTGAAAGTAGGCTAGATCCTTTTCAGAAGCAAATTTGATCAGAAGAAGGAAAACTAGAAGACAGCACGAGCTGACTGTGGGTACCCTTGAAGAAGGGGTTCGGGGAAACTCTAAAAGCAGAAATCACCAAGTCCACTTTGCCACTTTGCCTGGAGCCCCCGATTGTGCTGTCTGATCCATTCTTTGCAGGTGTAGCAACTGGGTGACTCTGGGTCAGTCAGGTGCCTCTCTTTGTCTCAGGTTCTCATCTATAAAGTGGGGATGACAGTGCCTGGGTGGCTTAGTACGTTAAGTGTCTGCCTTCAGCTCAGGTCATGATCCTGGGGTCCTGGGATCGAGCCCTGAGTGGGGCTCCCTCCTCCACTGGGAGTCTTCTTCCTCTCCCTCTGCCCCTCCTCCTGCTTGTGCTCTCTCTTTCTCTTTCTCTCTTGCTCTCTCTCAAATAAATAAATAAATAAAATCTTTTAAAAATAAAATAAAGCAGGGACGAACATTTCTGCATTATCAAGGATCTAAAATGGCTTCCGTGGAAATGCAATGATGCTGGCTTAGGCAATGTTTTGCATACAAATACAAGCCATTCAAAAAGATAGCAGAAGGGGCG
Source organism: Meles meles (assembly GCF_922984935.1). NCBI lineage: Eukaryota > Metazoa > Chordata > Mammalia > Carnivora > Mustelidae > Meles > Meles meles. The sequence goes on along the minus strand of NC_060087.1, from coordinate 43,591,805 downwards.
CCAGTGTGGCTCAGTGGGTTGAAGCCTCTGCCTTCGGCTCGGGTCGTGATCCCAGGGTCCTAAGATCGAGCCCCGATGCGAGCCCCGCATCGGGCTCTCTGCTCAGCGGGGAGCCTGCTTCCTCCTCTCTCTCTCTCTGCCTGCCTCTCTGCCTACTTGTGATTTCCGTCTGTCAATTAAATAAATAAAAAATCTTTAAAAAAAAAAAGATAGCAGAAGAAGAGCACAATGTTTTTTACAACCAAAATATTTTATTTTTTATTTTATTTTACTGAGATATAATTCACATAACATAAAATTCGCTATTTTAAAGTACACAATTTGGCGGCTTTTGGTATATCTACTATGCTGTACAGCCATTGCTACTATCTAATTCTAAAACATTTCCATCAGAGAAGGGAACATTTAGGGGGAAAAAAGAATCTGTAAATATTTCGTTTATGTAGAAAATTGGTGAGCAAGCTGTATAGAGAAGGCAACATCAATTCCAGGAAAATAAGACAACATATTCTTGAGGCAGAGCTAAGAAATCAGAACAACACAGTTAAAGCCCCAGCACAATAATGTCTGAGACAATATTAATAAGCCACTCCCACTACCTGACAAGAGAATAACTACACTTAGAACAGCAAGAAGAAGCATAACAGAATCAGGCAAAAGCAGACAGACTAAAAATAAAGCAAGAGGGATTGAAGCCAGATATGTGGAAGAACTTCCTGCCCATCATAGGGATAAAATGTTGATTGAGGGGAGGCGTGGAACCCACTGCCCTAAGATATTCAGAAACGTGATACATATTTCTATTTGTTTTCCTAATTGCACACTAGAATGAGTTTTCTCTTCCTCAAAATCTTTTAAGAGCAAAAATATCCTTTAATATATATATGTTGACCCCCCAAAATATGTACAGTAACCCATAAAATCTTAAATTGTTTTTGCATAATAATGACTGGTATTATCTTCCTGGTGTGGAGTAATAATTATAATTATTATTTTATAGAAATATTTACAGAACATTTCTTAGGTAACACATGCTTTTCACATATGAAAGCTCATAACCACCTATAAGGTAATAAGGAGACTGAGATGCAGTGTGTTCAAGCGGTCTATCTCTGTCATGTGGCTAATCGATGGTATGACAGAAATTCAAGGCAAATTTGGCTGATTTCAAAGCCCAGGCTCTTTGCACTACACTAAACGGGTAGGTCAAGGTTTCCGTTTACAGGTTATGTCCTTCAAGCATTCTGTAAGCTCCTGGAGGCCAGAAGCTCTGCATTTGACTTCTGTCTTTCCAATATCAGCCCCTCCACCACATCTAATCATCCAGCCAATCTGGTTGACTCTTCTGCCTCCTAAACACGGGTTTGAGCTGCGCAGGTTCGATAAATACAGTACAGTGCTGTAAAGGTATTTTTCTCCTCCTTATGATTTTCTTAACATTTTCCTTTCTCTGGCTTGCTTTATCATAAGAATACAGTATATAATACATGTAACATACAAAATATGCGTTGATCGACTGTTTATGCTATCGATAAGGCATCCAGTCAACACTGGAATCTACACTAATAACCATGAGTAGGTAAGTTTGGGGGGAGTCAAAAGTTGTATGTAAATTTTCAACTGCTGGAGGGTGGAGATTGCCACTCCTAACCCCTGTGTTGTTTAGGGGTCACCTGCATATATTGAAGATGTTCACTTCTCTCCATCTTTGACTTCACTACCTTCCAGCCAGCTACCAGCATCCTTCACAAGAGAAATAAAGACCACCAACTTCATTTCTCTGCCTCTAGGTTTGCCTTTCCATGGATAACTTTCCATGCTGAAACTAGAGACAGCTTTCTAAAAGGCAAATATGATCAGATCCACTCTTCCCTGCAACTTTTCAATGGCTTTGCATTGCATCTATACTTGTGATGCTTTTCCAGGACCTGTGCACTGCTGTTCCCTCCACCTGGAATGGCAATGACAACCTTCTTTACCAAGCTAAGCCCTATATCTTGTGTCCAGTCCTCCAGAGTTCAGCTTAGATGCCACCTTCTCACCCTCCTCGATTGCCCAAGGCTACATTTGGGATTCCTTCTCTATAATAGTACCCCTTGTGGTCACACTGTGTCACACACATGGCTAGTGATTCCTTTTCTCTGTGACATGACTAAAAGCTGTTCAAAGGCAGTGACCATAAACTCTTCATAAATGACTCCTCAGCAGATACTCACCAGTCATATATTATTTCTATGAATGGAAAAATGTATGGTAAGGGTTTGGACTCAGAATCAGAACTTAATAAATGCTCACTAGCTAAATGATTACACTGGTGAGACCGTGTAGGACATGCTCCATATTAATTGAGGATTTTCTTCTCTCTAGGCACTTAAACCTCACTTCAGACAGCAGAGCAGAAGTTCCCAAAAATAGACAATGGGAATGTTATTCCTTTGCAAGCAGGAACGTTCCATTACGACTAGGTAATTTTTCCTGTTGTTTGTGTGTCCAAAGCTGCTTTTCTTGAACAATTCAGGCTTTTGATCAGTCGCCATTAACAAACTTGCTAACTCCATGTGACGAGAGATTAATTTGGCTTTAAGGTCATGAACACAAAGTGAGGGGTATCAGTACATAATGTCACTTTAATGATATCACAGCACAAAGATGAGGGTGATAATTTAATTTGTTTTCTCTGGAAGGTCAGTTCTCCCAAAGGGAAAAAAAAAACAAAAACGATATCTCCCTTAGGGTTTCAGGGCCTTTCCAGGCATCTTCCCCTTCTGTTTGGCTTTTTCCTGGCTCTTCTTGATCCATGGGAAGGTGAACATTTATATTTAAAAACAAATAGTTGATGTTGTTGGGAATGTGAGAGAGTTGGTAGAGGTGGGCAGAAGACAAGCAGTGCTTTTAAAAGGAAAAACAGGGGTACCTGGGTGACTGAGTTGGTTAGGTGTCCAACTGTTGATTTTGGCTTAGGTCATCTCAGGGTCGTGGGATCAAGCTCTGTGTTGGGTTCTGTACTCAGCATGGAGTCTGCTTGGGATTCTGTCTCTCCCTCTGCCCCTTCACCTGTGCTTCCTTCATGCTCACACATGCCCTCTCTCACTCTTTCACTCTCTAAAAATCAATGAATAAAATCTTAATTAATTAATTAAAAGGAAAAATAAAGGCATGTCTGTAGAGGCAGAAAATAATTAAGAGTCCAGAACAGCTGTCTGAACCCCCCCTCTAAAGGACATGCCACTACCCTCAGTGGTCTCTTATGCCCTCCTCAGTCGTGCACTGAAAACTCCAGGCTCTTAGAAATTAGCAAGGTCAGTAGAGTGGGAAGAAGAAGACATCCAGCAAGAGGGGCAGGAGTGATTTCAAAAACAGCAGCAAGAGCAATGAGGAAGGGATATTTGTAGGAATCAATAATGAAAAAAATACTCGAAATACACAAAATTAAAGGATCAAATTTTTTCTTTTTTTAAAAGATTTTATTTATTTCTTTGCAAGAGAGAGAGTGCATGAGCAAGGACGAGGGACAGAAGGAGAGGGAGAGGGAGAAGCAGACTCCCCGGCTAAGCAGGGACCCTGAAGAGGGACTCAATGGGACTCAATCCCAGGACCCTGGGATCATGACCTGAGCAAAAGGCAGATGCTTAACCGACTGAGCCACCCAGGCTCCCCAAGGGATCAAACTTCTTTACTAATATGCATGACCAAACATTCTAAAAGTCTTATTAGTTCTTCAAGTAGCGCAAATGAAGTCAATTGCCGTATTTTTTTTAACAAATTATGTGAAAAAATATTCTTTTACAATGCCTTCTTGAGGGAGAAAATAAAAGCCACCACTTTTGGGGCACCTGGGTGGCTCAGTGGGTTAAAGCCTCTGCCTTCGGCTCAGGTCATGATTTCAGGGTCCTGGGATCGAGCCCCGCATCGGGCTCTCTGCTCAGCGGGGAACCTGCTTCCTCCTCTCTCTCTGCCTGCTTGTGATCTCTCTCTCTGTCAAATAAATAAATAAAATCTTTAAAAAAAAAAAGCCACCACTTTTGTTAGTCTCTGTAGCCCTAATCTAGTGAGAGGAGCAGTATGGCAAAATCTGTGTATAAAGCAGAGAGAAAGCAATGGCAATGATCTAAGAAATAGAGATTGTGTAGGCAAGGTAAGACTGAAATCAACTATCCTTCCCTAACTTTTGAATAGAGAGGATATTTAACATAGTGAGTGGTCAAGAGGAAGGAAAAGCTCAGCTTATGTAATACTTTCTGCAGAAGTCCTAACTAAGAATATCTACTGGTTGATATAAATAAGAAAGAAACAAATATTGAAAAGCATTTTTCCACATTTGAATTTTGTCTAATCAGTTAAATGAGTGCAACTTAATTCATGACACAATGAATGTCACTGTCCTTCAAATTTGGTAGCATAATATGTTCAATGTCATCAACTCTCAGCTACCATTGGCGACAAGATAGAAGAATCATGAAAATGAAACATTCCCATGCACCGTAAGGCGAATTCATAACTGAAAACTGAAGGACCTGTCCTTTTTACCCTAAGTCAACTCTGTGAGAGGAGAATCCTGGGAAGGGGAATAGGGAGCCACTTGTGATAATATGATTTGGGCCTAAGAACCCCCGACTCAAATGCATCTCTCAACTGAGCCACAGTGTTTGAGTTTCTAAACATCAAGAGTCAAAGTTTTTCCATCCTTCTGCATCAGAAAGACTATTGGTTTAAAAAAAAAAAGGCAGTTCCACAGGAAAATGATCAATAATCTTTTTTAAGATTTTATTTATTTGACAGAGATAGTGAGAAAGGGAACACAAGCAGGGGGTGTGGGAGAGGGAGAAGCAGGCTCCCGTCTGAGCAAGGAGCCAAATTCAGGGCTTGATCCCAGGATGCTGGGATCATGACCTGAGCCAAAGACAAACGCCCAATGACTGAGTCACCCAGGCACCCCAATAATTCTTATCTATAGCAAATAATTTGCAGTAAACTGCTTTTCACACTCTTTAGACATAGGGGAATCTAAAAATGACCTTACCTACAAGAATCTGATTTTAGCACAGCCTGGTTAAACATAGGTCTAAAAACTTCCAAATAGATTCTTTTAGATCCTTCCCAGGATCAGGGTTTCTGCAGTGCACAATTCCAAAGAGTATGATTATGCTGCAGTCTTTGTGAATAGTGCCTCCTAAAGTTGTAAAAGAAGTAAAATTTACCATTGCCAAAACTACCCTTTATGATATACTATAATGGTGGCTACAAGTCACGATACATTTGTGCAAACCCATAGAATGTACAATACCAACAGTAAACCTTAATGTGAACTGTGGACTTTGAGTCATAATGTGTTAATGTAGGTTCCTCAATACAGCAAATGTAGGTTTCTCAATAGAGCAAACTCCAGTGGCAGATTTTGATAGTGAGAGAGGCTGTGCATGTATAGAAGTAGGGGATATATGGGAACTCTCTGCACCTTCTGCTCAACTTTGCTGTGACTAAAACTGTTCAAAACATAAGGTCGAGGGCACCTGGGTGGCTTAGTTAAGCACCTGCCTTGGGCTCAGGTCATGATCCCAGAGTTCCTGGATAGAGTATTGCATCAGGCTCCCTGCTCAGCGAGGAGTCTGCTTCTCCCTCTCCCCCTCCCCCTGCTCCTGCTTTCTCTCTCTCTCAGTTAAATGATAAAACATATTTTTAAGAAAATAAGGTCTTGGGGCACCTGGGTGGTTCAGCCTTCAGCTCAGGTCATGATCCTAGAGTCCCAGGATCAAGCCCTGCATCAGGCTCTCTGCTCAGCGGGGAGTCTGCTTCTTCCTCTGTCCCTCACCGCACTAGTATTCTCACTCTCTCTGTCTCTCTCTCTCTCAAAGAAATAAATAAAATCTTTTTTAAAAAAAGGTCTAAAAATTTTTTAATTTAAATTACTACTGGCCCCAACCAATGTTCTGGATCAGGAATTGTGTTTCTTCACCTGAAAATCTATTGAACAGCAAAGCACTTTTAATCACAGATATCTCATTTGTGTATTGTGTTAGATTTTCAAGTTGACTTTGCATTTACTGTGTAATTTGATCCTCCCAGCAAGGGTTGTTGTTACCTGCAAGAGGTAGATTAAGTAAGATCAGTCTTGTCTGATAGGGGATGATGCTAGAACCAAGTAGGTTGAGGGACTTCTCTGTAGCTTCATAGTCAATTAGCACAGAGCTCTGATGCTGACCCATATTTCCGCCTCCTGATCTAGTGCATTTCTCTCTTCAGAACACTACTACCAAGCTCGGCCAAACACAGCATCCACATCAGATTTCAGCTGGGCAGAAAAGAGTCATACACCTATTTTAGACTCTCGAGCCACATGCCAAACCAATGCTGTTCTCCTGGAAGGAAGGGGACTAGCACTCCTGTGTTTCTGCCATTATGCAGTAAAGAATAACTCAGCATATCTGGGTTGTTCAAACCTTGAAAACCCCAAAGAAAGGTTTGACCCTTGCCCAGCTCCTTAGAGAGAGCCTCTAAGCCCTTGGAATTTCCTGCTTGTTAAGAGTATCTTTGTTTATCTGAGGCCTTGGTCACACCAAATGGTTTATGACAACAGTGTGGTTTAGGGTGGGGGCCTTGGATTATATGGTATCAGCTTGACCCCTGGGAGGCTGGAGACTGAGCAGCTAAGGTTAATTACATGGGCGCCCACAGCTACATGCCTGGCACCCTATAAAAACACTGCACCAAGGTTCTGGTGAGTTTCCCTCGTTGATAATACTAATACCTCACATATGTTGTCACATGTCATTGCTGAAGACAATTAATCACTGTCCATATGACTCCACTGGGAGAAAACAACTGGAGCTCACACCTAGTCTTTTCTAGACTCTGTCCTATAAGCCTTTTTCCATTGCTGATTTTAATCTGTATCTTTTCACTAGAATAATCCATAACCATGAGCATAATAGCTTTGCTGAGTTCTGTGATTCCTTCTAACAAGTCACTGAACCTAAGAGTGGTCTTCCTGCTTCCCAAATACAACTGTGATTATGGCCAAGGCCACTTATAAAGTCAGACTTTTATTTGCCTGTTAAACATTCAGATATTCAGGGGCACCTAGGTGGTTCAGTTGGTTAAGCATCCAGCTCTCCATTTCGGCTCAGGTCATGATCTCAGGGTCATGAGATCGAGCCCCACATTGGGCTTGTGCTGGGTGTGAAGCCTACATAAGATTTTCTCTCTCCCTCTGCCCCATTCCCCCATCTAAAGGATTTCAGGTATTCATATACTCCTGCCCCCACCATCCATCCAAATCCAGTAATCTAGGATGTACCTGTTACCCGGAGTTCACACAGCAAAGCCAAGAGAGTATCTGTCTTCTCACTGTACCCCATGTACCCATGTCTCCATTTTCTATCCATGAACCCCTCTTCAGCCTTCCCAAGAGGCATCTCTGTCTAGCTAGGTAATCAGGTAACTGTCTCCTGTTGCAGCCTGGCCAAGATAGGGAGACAATGTCACTAATAAGAAGCTGAGAAGCAAACATACATCATACCTACAGTTTCAGATGAATGGTTCTAAGTGGGGCACTGGCCTCCCTACTTGGTGACACATGGCTACTGCTGGCCTGAGGACAGGTGATCTGCAGTCTCATTAGCTCCTTTCCTAGCCGCAGCACAGCCTAGTGACAATCTGTCTCATTAACTTCTAGAGCACAGCCTGGGATCTTTGGGGAGCATGCCTCATTCCAGAGTTGGCCTTCTTCTTCAATAGATTGGCTATTAAATCCTTTCTGCCTGTCTTCCCAGCCCTGGCTACTTTTTTTTTTATTCGTTTATTTGTTTATTTACAGCATAACAGTGTTCATTGTTTTGGCATCACACCCAGTGCTCCATGCAGTACGTGCCCTCCCTATTACCCACCACCTGGTTCCTCAACCTCCCACCCCCCCCCCCCAAGATCCTGGCTACTTTTTTTAAAAAAGATTTTTATTTACTTATTTGAAAGAGAGAGAGAGCAGGGGGGAGTGGGAGAGGGAGAAGCAGACTCTCTGCTGAGCAGGGAACCCAATGTGGGGCTCCATCCCAGGATCTTGGGATCATGACCTGAGCTGAAGGCAGATGCTTAACTGACTGAGCCACCCAGGCACCCACAGCCCTAGCTTCTTAATATTTTTGGTTTGCCCCTCTTCATCAGCACCCAGATAATATCACTGGTAAATATAATTCCTGTTTGGTTTGTTTTCCAACAGATCATTGAGATGTTACATCTGAGTGTCCTGGCCAGACCCTGGGGCATCTTTTTCTGGCTTATTTCATGGTGCCTGCCTGCTTGCTTTCCTCCTGGGTCTGGTCTTTTTTCACTTGAGATGGTAGAGTGTACTGGCTCTGGCTTCTCATTGTGAGATAAAAACTGACATATATTTCCACATTGGTGAAGACAGAGTAGAACCAAAATGTAAAGGATCTTGAGATTCTGCTTCACAACAATCCCATGAAACTGGCATTTTTATCCTAATATTTTTAGAAAAGCAAGCCCCAAGACTCAGGTTAAATAACTTGTACCACATGACACACATTGTAAATGACAGAGCTGGGATCTGAGCCCAGACCCTCTCTGCTCAAATGCCAGACTCTTTTTTTTTTAAAGATTTTGTTTATTTACTTGACAGACAGAGATCACAAGTAGACAGAGAGGCAGACAGAGAGAGAGAGGGAAGCAGACTCACTGCTGAGCAGAGAGCCCGATGCGGGACTCGATCCCAGGACCCTGAGATCATGACCTGAGCCGAAGGCAGCAGCTTAACCCACTGAGCCACCCAGGCGCCCCTACCAGACTCTTTTTGATCTGCACCATTGCTTCTTGCTGTGAACTAACTTACGTGGGGTTCTCCATCTAACCACGTGGCTTAGTGCAGGAGGAGAACAGATCCTGGGTCCAGGTGACCCTGGAGTTTTAGACCTCTTCCTCCTATGGTGGCCCTTAAGGACTTTCCTAGGAGACGGCTGAGCCACACCTCCTTTGCAATCCCACAGCAGTTTGCTCACATTGTACTACAGTCACGAAGATGTGTATCAGACTCACCTTGTATCGTATCGTATCAGATTCCTCAACAGCTTGGGCCTTGACTTATTCATCTTAGGGTGTTCAGCTCCCAGCATTATGCCCACACACTGTAGGTGCTCAATAATGAATCTAACTGGGACGCCTGGGTGGCTCAGTTGGTCATGATCCCGGCGTCCTGGGATCGAGTCCCACGTCGGGCTTCTTGCTTGGCAGGGAGCCTGCTTCGCCCTCTGCCTCTGCCTGCAACTCTGTCTGCCTGTGCTTGCTCTCTGTCTCTAATAAATAAATAAAATCTTTTAAAAAAATAATGAATCTAACTGATAATGAACTAACTTGAATTACACCTAGAATTTCCAGAAGCAGGTATAATTGTGGTAGATAATTCAAGAATTTGAGGAACTAGCGAAATTTTAGAGGTTCTCATCCTAGGTTGGCCAGCTGTTTGGGGCACTTGAATTTCTTTGAGCCTTGATTTTCTCATCTATAAATTCTGATCGCAGTGTGTTGTCATGAGAATTTAAAAGGGGAAAGAAGTTATATAAAACATCCAGTGCAGTGTCCAGCACACACTGGGTACTCAACCAAGTGAGCACTCCTTTTCTCCTGCCTCACTCTGAATGTAATTTAGGGGGTGCCCTTGGAAGGTAGAAGAACTTTAGAATCCTAGTAATTTCCCAGGATTTAGAGATTCCTTGGGTCTCTGTTATCCTTCAGTTGTAAGGTCAGTAGCCTGAAATTTTCAGTTATCAGACTTAATAAACTAATAGATCCCCCCAAATTCTCTACTAACACAAGCAAAGGAATAATTTCTTCCATGAACTTGAGAGATGCCAACACGCCAACTGGATAGCTCAGCTCCAACTGTACACTTTGTTTTCCCCCTTCATGGCATGATGGATTTTGGCCTGAATCATCTGAATAATTACCTTTGCCCCCAAGTTTCCTAAAATACATCTTTCATTTTGTGGCTATAGACACTAAACAGAAAAGGATTATTTTAACCTCCTGGTGAGGGGGGAACAAACAGAAAATCTCAGATAGTATCACACAGTTCCTCCAGGGCAAAGCTGAACGATGTCTCCAAACTTTCCAGCCTTTCAGCACATTTAAAGGAAGTAGTGAGTGCCACTAAAAGCATCTAGGCTTTATATAGAAATAAAAAGCTTTGCAGTTGTACATTTCCCCCCTTTGGTGTAAAAAAAAATGGTGCTAATGTAATAACAAGGTAATCACATGGTAAGAATTTTATGGTGCCCATTCCCCAAATGTCAGATATGGTCATGTTTTAAAACCTTAGAATTTTGTACGTAGATAAAACAACCACCCCCCCGGGGCACCTGGGTGGCTCAGTGGGTTAAGCCGCTGCCTTCGGCTTGGGTCATGATCTCAGTCAGGGTCCTGGGATCGAGTCCCGCATCGGGCTCTCTGCTCAGCAGCAAGCCTGCTTCCCTCTCTCTCTCTCTGCCTGCCTCTCTGTCTACTTGTGATCTCTCTCTGTCAAATAAATAAACAAAATCTTAAAAACAAAAACAAAAAAACAACCACCCCCCCAGAAAAGGTCAGAACCTCCGTTTTTCATTGTCAAGTGACAGTGACTCTACTGGGCAGTCCTAAATTCATGCATTAATTCAAATGTCTCAGGCCCCACCTCTACACAGAGTGCTGTGCTCTCCCAGATTCCAATCAGGCAAGCTTCCTGGAGGAGGTAATGCAATGAGGCTCCAGGAAGGGACTAGCGCTGATGGGGTGAAGAAGCTGAGAGGAGAGAAATGGAAATGACAATATTTGGCCTGCCCAAGTCACAAGAGTTATTTTAGGAATTGTGTACGATAATATAGAAGGCACTAATTTAAAAATAGCAGACTATACATATAAATTAGCATAATCCAATAAGGAAGGAGAAACAAGACTGAGATCAGCATAAGGCTGGAAGTACTAAGCACCAAATTCACAGATGAGACATCAGTCCTCCAAGAGGCTGCAGGGCAAAAAATTACTCAAAAAAAAAATTACTCCAGGGGCGCCTGGGTGGCTCAGTGGGTTAAAGTCTCTGACTTCGGCTCAGGTCATGATCCCAGGGTCCTGGGATCGAGCCCCGCGTCGGGCTTCCTGCTCAGTGGGCAGCCTGCTTCCTCCTCTCTCTCTGCCTACCTCTCTGCCTACTTGTGATCTCTCTCTGTCAAATAAATAAATAAAATCTTTTAAAAAAAATTACTCCATTCCTTGGTAGTTGGAAAATAATCCTTGTTAGAGCTGGGGCTACAGTGGGCTCTTCCATTTGTCCTGATCTTTTAACTTCGGGTCATCGTGTCTTATTCTAGGGCGTCTATATTATAACCTATGACTTGTTGAGGTAAAAATGAGAAAGGGGTATTAGCCCCCATTTTACATATAGGAAAACCAAGATCAAAGGAGATAAATTTGGTCCAGTCCAGAAGGTGGGAACCCATACAGTTGGGTAGTGGAGCTGGAATGCCTGCCAGCAATTATAAATATAACAATTAGAGAGAAACCCTATTTGTGCATCTTAGCTACTGACTTTGTAGGGGAGGATACAGGAGGGAAATGGAAGTCTGCAAGTTACCTGCAGAATTCAGCCAACAGCTGAATGTCTCTCACCCCATTCCAAATGATTGAGAGAACTCTCAGCACACCAAATTGTCTTCTAACCTAAGGTACTGATCGATCTTTGATGGAAGGGTACTTCCTAATTCTAGAGTCCTGTGGAAGGCTAGGAGGTGGGAGACCTCAGATCCATCCTTACTCTAGATGAGTCCCTAAAATTACCTTTGGTGGGATCAATGCTCCATTATGTAAAAGGGGGGAAAATACCGATTCTTACTTGCCCTCAGGAAATCACAGAATTATAGTGGAAACATCAGGACGACACACGTTAACACAAATGCTATACACAAGTGCTATACAAATGCAAGGTATTTTCTTAAGACCCGGTAGTAGCTGTTTTAGGACAGAATCACGCATGTGACCGTCAGTCAAACAAAATTTCCAAACGATAAAAAGGTGTTCTAGAAATGGTAAAGAACCAGGATAGGATCCCTTTATTGCAGAACAGGCATCAAGTTGCAGAGAACAATGAGCAAGACCAAGCAAGCTCACTCACCACAGGAGCATCCAGTGATGAAGGCTGAATGCTCAGTCCCCATCTTAGGAAATGCAGAATTTCAGAGGAAAGGGAAATGGTCATTTAGGTCAGGGATAAATGGGAAGGCAAAAAGAGAAAAAGCCATTCCTTTTAAGAGAGAGCATGTCAGGGGTGTCTCAGTGGGTTAAGCCTCTGTCTTCGGCTCAGGTCGTGATCCCAGGGTCCGGGAATCGAGCCCCGCATCAGGCTCTCTGCTCAGCAGGGAGTCTGCCTCCCCCCCTCTCTCTGCCTGGCTCTCTGCCTACTTGTGATCTCTTTCTCTCTGTCAAATATATAAATAAAAAAAATCTTTAAAAAAAGAGAGAGAGACAGCATGTCAGCCTGGGTGGCTCAGTTGGTTAAGCGTCTGCCTTTGGCTCAGGTCATGGTCCCAGAGTCCTCTGATGGAGCCCTGCATCACATCAGGCTCCCTGCTCAGCAGGGAGTCTGCTTCTCTCTCTGCCCCTCACCGCGTCCCTGCTCTCTCTTGCTCTCTCTCTCAAATAAATAAAATCTTTTAAAAAATGAAGAGAGAGACAGCATGTCAGCCCACATGAGGAGAACTTTGTGAGCTTCCCTGCTGTGCCCCAAGGCCACCCTTCATGGATGCACCACAGATGTTTGCAGAGTGACTAAGCAGGGGAGGTGTGGCATGAGCAAGGGAAAGGGATGAAACAGCATGCTGGGTGGTCTTCCTGGCAGATGACATGAGTGTTTTGTCCTTGACAACTGACTGCAGTTTATGATGGCTTTATCCTTGGGCAAGTAAGTAGCTGTTGCTATAGAAGCAGGAATATACCCAGGGACAGAGACAAGAGAACTCTAAGGCTGCTCTTGCCTTAAATAAAGGCAGGCATATGACTCTTGATTTCAGTGTCATGAGTCTGAGCCTCATAATGGGTGTAGAGACTACTAAAGAAATAAATAAACTTAAAAAGGGTTTTTCAAGCCTCCAAGGACAAAAGAGAGCATGAGTCACCATGCTCTCTCTGGGACAGAGATCCTCGTCAGCAGGTTCCGCTGAGGCATGGACACAATTATAGGAAAAAGTCTTTCTGAACGCAAGCCTTTATTATATTTGCCGCATTTTATCTGTTAATTTAGTTGGATCGTGGTACTTTCAAAAAGAGTCGTAAGACAGATGGGACTTCTGGACAGTGTGAGGAGCTCAGTGGACTCTCACACCATTAAAAAAAATCAATGGGTAAAAATTATAAAACACAACCATTTAAAGTTCTGGAAAGCAAATTCAAGAAAATCTAATAAACTGGGGCGCCTGGGTGGCTCAGTGGGTTAAAGCCTCTGCCTTCGGCTCAGGTCATGATCCCAGGGTCCTGGGATCGAGCCCTGCATCGGGCTCTCTGCTTGGCTGGGAGCCTGCTTACTCCTCTCTCTCTCTCTGCCTGCCTCTCTGCCTACTTGTAATCTCTATCTGTCAAAAAAATAAATCTTTAAAAAAAAAAAAGAAAATATAATAAACACTTAGAACAGCAGGAGTCTGGCATTTGAGCTAGAACCTGCTTTCCTACCTCAAACTCTGACCCTACCCAGCTCCATGTTACAGAAGCTCTACCTCCAAGAAAGTGCAGCCAAAAAGATGGGGGCTCCATTTGTCCACAGCTCCCAGTATTAGGGCTGCAGTTGTACCCCAAGAGGGGTGGGTTGCAGGCATCTCTCATCTGCCCCCACCTCCCACCCACAAGTTTTATATTATAGAAGCTCTAGTCCATGGCAGAGAAGACCAGGGCTCCCTTCCCTCTCCCACCTCCACCCATGGTGTGTGGAGGAAGCTGTACCCCAAGCAAGGTAATACTGGAGCCCCAATAGCAAACCCCACCCTCAGATCCTGCTCATAAGGTGGTGGCTCTATGCAGGGAGAGACAATCAGAAAAAGATAGGCGCTACAGTCCCTTTCTGCATCCACTTTCAGGACAGAGGTGTCACTCTAGGAAAAGCAGGCCACCATCCTTGTCCCCAGCCCTATTTTCAGTGCAAGAGCACAGAAGTTCTGCCCAAGGGGAGAGGCTAGACTAGAGGACCGGTAACTCCACAGCTCTGCCAAGAGGCTGATTTTACTTAGAACAGAGTGGAGTACAGGAGACCAGAAAATCTATCCCAAAATACGCCTTTTAGTATATTTGGTATATATATTTTGAGCTGATTATTTTGAGAAACAGCAGGCACATGGAAGGTCTGGAAACAGAGTAGAAGTTACCCTTTTGTGAGGGACATTTATATTTAGAAAGGAAATCTCTACTTGTAAGGGTATATCTCTCTGTATGAGGAAGAAGATGGCTCTAAATCATAAGAGATTCCCATCACTGGAGAAGGCACTGACTTAAATCTGCATAACAGACTATATCCATGTTTACCATGCTTTTCCTGGCCTCCCTACACCATTATTTCGTCTTTTATTAAAAATGGGATTTAGGGGGCGCCTGGGTGGCTCAGTGGGTTAAGCCTCTGCCTTCGGCTCAGGTCATGATCCCAGGGTCCCGGGATCAAGCCCCGCATCAGGCTTTCTGCTCAGCGGGGAGCCTGCTTCCTCCTTTCTCTCTCTCTGCCTGCCTCTCCGCCTACTTGTGATGTCTGTCAAATAAATAAAAAAAAATTTTTAAAAAAATGGGATTTAGGCCTAAACTCTAAGCCATCTCCAGGAGTTATTTTTCCCTGGGTATCTCCTATGTTTACATGACGTATACATACATACTACTAAACTTCTGTTTGTTTTTCTCTTATTTATCTGTCTTTGATGACAGAGGCCTTAACCAAGCATTTAAAAGGGTAGAATGAAAATATTTTCCTCCCCCACAGGCAGAACTCATTGTCTTAAGTTGTAGTCAAAAGCAATAGTAATGTTACTGTCAGACAATTATGAGAAGGCTAATGGTTTCATGAAACCAGGGCCAAAAGACAAAGCAGCAAATCGCCCAGAAGTTTAACAGTGAGAACAGGGAAACAGACAGCTCCAAAGCATCCTGTTAAGATCATACTTCTCCCTAGAGGTCAAGAGGCTGTGCCCATGTGGCAGGCTACACCCATTAAAAAGCAACGGCAGCACACCCTTGAGAGCTACTAGTCTCCTCTAGAACATGTGGCAGAATGTAAAGCATCCCCCACAAAACTCACAGATCCATCAGCAAAGGGCAGGAAAAAGTCTTCTTCAATCTTCTTAGAGTCCCTGACTGGATCTGATAATTAGACTGACAAGGACACATTAACAGGAGAAACACATACAAATTTATTTAAGTTTTACATGACATGGGGGCCTTCATAAGGAAATGAAAACAAAAAGAAAATATTAAACCAGAGTACTTTTATGCTAGGTTCAACGAAAAGAGAACAGCCATAGAAAAACATAATAGATCAAGGAGTAAGAGATAAGTGTAGTAAGCTGGGGAAAACTTAGCAAGCCTGATCCTTCAGATTTTTCTCCACATCCACTTGTCTTCAGAGAGAATGATGCTACTTTCCTCTGAGTATATGGAAGGCACCTCTCACATGAGAGTCTTATGATGACCTGCTTTAGGAGAAAAATATAAAGGAAAGGTCAGACTGAACTTCCTGCTTCTGCCATTTTCTCAGACTCCTTCAGTTTAAAATATTCAACATGCCATGGTGCCATATTTTGGTGTGCCCTGATCCCCACCCCTGGCTCAAGGAGTATAAGCACAGCCTCTAATCATTGATTGAATATTAAGCTATGTTGACCTGCAGTGATTTCTAGAAAGCTAGGTTTAAAAATAAACAAGGGGAAAAAAACTGGAAAGTGATATCAGAGACTGCACACTGTAAGGGAAATATACTTTATAGAATTAGTCCAGGCAAGACATTAAACAAATAAACTAAAAGAAAATAGCACCATGAAAAAGCCTCAGAGGGAGTGTGAAGTTCATTAGAATCTATAGTAGCGGGGTGCCTGGGTGGCTCAGTCATTGGGCATCTGCTTTTGGCTCAGGTAGTGATCCCAGGGTCCTGGGATTGAGCCCCATGTCGGGCTCCCTGCTCAGCGGGAAGCCTGCTTCTCCCTCTCCCACTCCCCCTGCTTGTATTCCCTCTCTCACTGTGTCTCTCTCTGTCAAATACATAAAATCTTTAAAAAAAAAAAAAAGGATCTACAGTAGCTACAGTATGTTATCTGAAATGCCTAGTGTTCAACAGAAAGATATAAGACATGTAAAGAAGCAGGAGAGTTGTACAGTTTTAAAAAATCAGGCAGCAGAAACTACATTAAGAGGACCCAGATGTGGGAGCTAGCAGACAAAGACCTCAAAGTAGTTATTACAAATATGTTTACAGAATTAAAAGAAACCATGTATAAATAATTAAAGGAAAGTTTTATGACAGTGATTCATCACAAAAAGAACATCAATACGGAGACAGAAATTATTATTATTATTTTTTAAAGATTTTATTTATTTATTTGACAGACAAAGATCACAAGTAGGCAGAGGCAGGCAGAGAGAGAGGAGGAAGCAGGCTCCCTGCTGAGCAGAGAGCCCGATGCGGGGCTCGATCCCAGGACCCTGGATCATGACCTGAGCCGAAGGCAGAGGCTTAAACCACTGAGCCACCCAGGCACCCAGAAATTATTATTTTTTAAAAAGATTTTATTTATTTATTTGACAGATAGAGATCACAAGTAGGCAGAGAAGCAGGCAGAGAGAGAGAGGAGGAAGCAGGCTCCCCACTGAGCAGAGAGCCCGATGTGGGGCTCGATCCCAGGACCCTGAGATCGTGACCTGAGCCAAAGGCAGAGGCTTTAACCCACTGAGGCACTCAGGTACCCCAGAAATTATTTTTAAAAAAGGAAATTCTGGAGTTGCAAATATAACAACTAAAATTCAAAAAATCACTAGAAGGGGACGCCTGGGTGGCTCAGTGGTTTAAGCCGCTGCCTTCGGCTCAGGTCATGATCTCAGGGTCCTGGGATTGAGTCCCGCATCGGGCTCTCTGCTCGGCAGGGAGCCTGCTTCCCTCTCACTCTCTCTGCCTGCCTCTCTGCCTACTTGTGATATCTCTCTCTGTCAAATAAATAAAATCTTTAAAAAAAAAAATCACTAGAGGGGCTCAAAGTAGATTTGAGCAGGCAGGAAAAAAAAGAATTAGTGAACTCAAGGATAGATCATTCAAGATTATATAATTCAAGGAACAGGAAAGATAAAAGGATGAGGAAAAGTGAGCATAGCCTCAGAGACCTGTGGGACACAACAAAGTATACCAACATGTACATAATGGGAGTACCAGAAGAAGAGGAGAGGGAGAAATGAACAGAAAAATTATTTGAAGAAATAACTACTAAAAAATACCTAAATATGTTAAAAACCATTAACCTACACATCTAAAAAGCTCAACAAGCTACACATAAAATAAATGCAAAGAAATCTACACTTAGGGGCACCTGGGGGGCTTAGTCAGTTGAGCATCTGACTCTTGCTTTTGGCTCAGGTCATGATCCCAGGGTTGTAAGATCAAGCCCCGAATCGGGCTCCATGCTAGGTGTGGAGTCTGCTTAAGATTCTCTCTCTCTCTCTCTCTCTCTCTCTTCCCCTCACTCTCTAAAGATAAATAAATTAATTAAAAGATCCCCAGGTCATTCTAATATGCAGCCAAGGTTGAGAAGCCCTGGGATAGACTTACAAAAACAAAACAAAACAAAAAAAGAAATCCACACCTAGACATAGCATAATAAAAATGTTGATAGTCAAGCGAAAGAGACAATCTTGAAAACAGCAAAAAAATAAATGCACTCTATTCTCTTGACACTGCATTATTTCTCACTGATCTCAATTCATCCAATCTTGGTAGCTCTGAAACTGGGGCTCCACACTAGCTGAAACATGAACTTATTCCTGTGTCATGTTTTGTGATCATGTTTTGTGATAGTAGGTGTCTGAGATGACACCTACTATGGGCATGCTCAAGTTTTCGTGCAGCTCTTACCAACTGCTGCCCTTTGTGGGCTATGTAACTTGGGGCAAGTTACTTATTAGCCTCTCTCACCTCACTTTCCAAATCTCTAAATGGACCTCACATCCCTACCTGGTTTTATTATTGTATAAATTAGAAACAATATAGGTGCTGTGTCCTGACCGTGAGAGTTACTGCAGAAACGATGATAGCTGATCTGGGAAAAGAGTGGTTACTATGTGGTCAAGTTTGGTGTGATGCTCCAGGAGATGAAAGTCAACAGAGAAAATGCCAGCCCTGGGAAGTGCGGGAGCACAGGAGTACAAACCACTGACTGAGTGAGCACCCCACATTCATGGCCTCCAAAGGCATAGCACTGCCTAGTGGCATGGGTTGTGATAATTTATTCATAACAGTGACCTTAGGCACTGCTTTGTTCTGATCCAGGCACTGCCGTTAGGTCCTCCATTTGTCTAAGTAAGCCATTTCCATAGCTTCTCAATAAACCTATGTGAAAGGTATAAGGGTGCCTGTTTTGCAAGTAAAAAAGACACTGAAACTCAGGGGCATGAATTAACCTATGAAAAGTCTCACATGGTATAATACGCAGACCTAGACTATAAGTTCAGAGCCCTTCACTGGCAAATAAAAGCTCTTCTCCCATACTCTGCTGTCCCTTGGATTCATTCATTTGTCCTGTATATATTGAGTACCTCCTGGATGTCAAGCACTTGGGCTATCAGACTCTGCATTAATTTAGACATTTCCGTGTAACATTAGGCTCTGGCTTTAGTTAGGTATTAAGTGTGTTGATTTTTCTCTTGGTTCAGTTTGGATTATGCCCCTAGGAATCATTAGTACACAATCTTCTAAAGAGCAGAGCTCAGATAGTTTCTTGGTTATCTGGGACCCACCCCAGAATCAACCTCCATAGATGCCAGAGGCTCTAGGATTAAGTGGTGGTTTAAGTTCTCAGAGCAGCCTCTCACATGGACTGAACCCTATGACTGCACCACCGGGTGGCAGCTAGGGCTTCAGGGTGCCTCTGTGCTGCTCCAGTTGGTGCGTTCTCCCATTTCTAGTAGGCGCTTTTCATAATTCAGCAAAGAAAAATATGTGAGACACACAGGACAGCCCTTAGGTAAAGACTGGGTCCTATCTAGATTCATTCTTGCTTTACTAGACACAGGCCCTCAAAGAGTTCAGAGACCTCACACCCTGATCAAAGACACCCCATACTTCAACTTAAACATGAAGACAGACCTTAAAACACTTTAGAGACATCCCACCCTGAAAATAGAATTTTGAACACACCAGATTCAAACCTTGGAAGAGAGCCTCCAAGAGTTTAGGGACATTGCTCCCTGAAAGCAGACCCAAATACCTAAGACTCACACTTGGAACACAGAGAATCTGAGCAAAGACACATGGACACCTCAGACTCAAACCCTGTGACACAAACCCTCGCTCAAATACCTGAACCTCTACAATGGGACAGAGCCCCAAGAGTTTGGACAGAGGAGGCCCTGAACATAGGTTTTCAGTTGCCTCAGACTCATATCTTGAAACACTTTCAAAGATTTCAGAGATTGCACAACCTGAACACAAACCCCACATACCTCAGATTCAAACATCGGAGCACAGATACTCAGTGAGTTCAAGGACCTAACACTCTGACTTCAAAAACCAAATACCTCAGAAACAAATTTGGACAGACTCTCTAAAAGTTCTAAGACTCCAGACCTTCCAAATAAATCAGACCTAAATCATGGAGTGATTTATGGAATTTCAATGACCACATACACTGAAAACAAAACCTAATTACCCCAGACTTAAATTTTGGAACACAAATAATCAAAGTATTTTAAAATCTCATTTCCTGAATAAGATTCTATTTCCTTCTTTACAATTTTACTTATTTATTTGAGAGAGAGAGAGTGAGAACACAAAGTAGGGGCAGTAGGGAGAGGGACAAGCAGACTCCCCACTGAGCAGGGAATCTGACAAGGGGCTCAATCCTAGGACCCTGGGATCATGACCTGAGCCGAAGGCAGACGCTTAACCAACTGAGCCACCCAGACACTCCAACTGAAAAAGATTCTAAATACCTCAGAGTTATATCTTGGGATACAAACCCTCAAATATGTCAGAGACCCCACACCTGAATACAGACCAAAAATACATAATATGCAAACCTTGCAATAGAGACCCCATGAAAGTATTGATTAGCAGTATTATCCACAATAGCCAAAAGGCAGGAGCAACAAAAGCGTCCATTGAGAATGAGTGGAGAAACAAAATGTAGTATATACATACAATGGAATATTATTTACCTTAAAAGGAAAGTCACATATGCTATGACATGTATGAATCTTGAGGACATTATGCTAAGTGTGATAAGCTAGTCACAAAAAGACAAATACTATATGATTCCACTTATATGAGGCACTTAGAGGTAATCAAATTCATAGAAAGTAGAGTGGTGATTTCCAGGGGTTGGGGAAGGGGTAAATCAGAAATTAGTGTTCAATGATTATAAAGTTTCAGCTTGGTAAAATGAAAAAGTTATGGAGATTTGTTGCTTAACAATGTGAATGTCCTTAATGAGCTGTACACTTAAAAATGGTTGAGGGGCGCCTGGGTGGCTCAATGGGTTAAAGCCTCTGCCTTTGGCTCAGGTCATGATCCCAGAGATCTGGGATGGAGCCTCACGTCGGGCTCTCTGCTCAGCAGGAGGCCTGCTTCCTCCTCTCTCTCTGCCTGCCTCTCTGCCTGCTTGTGTTCTCTCTCTGTCAAATAAATAAATAAATCTTCTTAAAAAAATGATTGAGATGATAAATCTTATGTGTATTTTACCATAATTAAAAATACGGGGATTGGAGATAGTAACTGGATTATCCATCTGTGTATTATCTGCTCAGCTGTTTACCTTGGACCAACCTGTAGCTTCTCTTGAGTACACTGTGAAACTGCTTAGCTACCATTGCTCTCATGGACCATAGAATGAGAGTTAGAAATTGCAAAAACACAAATGTGATTGTGGAGGATCATCTGTGTTATTTTTCCCTCCCTCAAAGGCAAAGAACAATAAGTAGTGACAATGAGTAGACAGAGACACAAGAATGAGCACTGGTGGGAAAGAGAGGATCTTTTTAATTTAATTTAATTTAATTTAATTGACAGACAGAGATCACAAGTACACAGAGAGGCAGGCAAAGAGAGAGAGGGGGAAGCAGGCTCCCCGCCGAGCAGAGAGTCTGATGCAGGGCTCGATCCCCAGATCCCGAGATCATAACCTGAGCCAAAGGCAGACGCTTAACCCACTGAGCCGCCCAGGTAACCCCAAGAGAGGATCTTAAATGACTGAATCTCTCCAGTTGAACAAGAAGAGTCATGGGTAAATACCATTTCTATCACTTCTTCAATTGAGCTCAAACTTCCTCCCACTACCACCCTTGCCACACACACACATTGTCCAAAATCAAGCAGAAGTTAGACGATAACGTGATTTTAAACCATTTTCAAATTCATTTACAGTCCCCTCATCAAGAGGTGGAGTCTAATTCTCCTCCACTTAAATATAAATAACAGCTGGCCTTAATGACTCACCTCTTAACAAATAGAATGTGGTAGAAGTAACGCTACATAATTTCTGAGGCTGGGCCATAAAAGGCAATGCAGCTTCTGCCCTGCTCTCTCTCCTGGGATGCTTGCCCTTGGAATGAAGCCATGTTGTGCGGAACCCCAAGCTACGTAGAGAGCCTATATATGGGCTGTCTTCTGGCAAAAGCCCTTGCAGAGGTCCATACTGGAAGCCAGCACAACCACCAGACAAGTAAGTGAGGAAGCCTTCTAGATGAATCCCACACCAGTCAGCTGTCTGACTTAAACTTCCTGAAAGAGCCTCAACTTAGAACTGCCTCCCTGAGCCCAGTTAACCCCTAGATTGTGAGAGATAATAGTAAATGATTTTGCTTGCTTTATGTCACTAGGTTTGGGGTGGTTCATTATGCAGTTCTAGATAACCAGAGTTCTGAGAGCACAAGCAATGTGGTCTCTAAGGACTCAGCCCGTTGGGCATAGAGAAAAACAGAAAAAAGTACAGAGAGTGGATCTAGTGGAATACACAGCAGATAACCAGCACAGCTCCCTTAAATCTCTCCTCCACAGTATAGCCAGAAAACCTTTTATTGGATACAAACAAAGGCCCAAGCCCGGCACACAGAATTTCTAGGACATTGTTTGGTACACAGAATTTCCAGGACATTGGTTTCCCTGCTTTTCACTACCATTCTCCAGGATCCCTGCTCTGTGATTTATTTCAATGGCTGTACTGTATTCTTTGTAGTTCTCTGTACACACCATGCTGTTTCTTTCTTCCAAGACTTAAGACTTTCCCTCTAGAATATCCTTTTTTTTTAACCTATCAATCTTGCATGTTATCTCCTTTATGAGCTTTGGCTAAAAATTCTCTACATCCTTTTTTTTCTTTATACTTTACCCTAATGAAATCGTTTCTTTGGGGGCCTTGGTCTGTCTTCCCTACAGGCTCCAGAAGGGCCATAATGAACTTTTATTCATGTTTATTCACAGAGAAATTACCTGAATAGGGCCCAGGCTTCTGTCTAGATTATAGACTGTGGGGCAACTGAGTGGCTCAGTCCATTAAGCATCTGCTTTTAGCTCAGGTCATGATCCCACGGTCCTGGGTTCAAGACCAGCACTGGGCTCTCTGCTCAGCGGGGAGTCTGCTTCTCCCTCTGCACCTCCCCCCATTCATGCTTGCTTGCTCTCTCTCTCTCTCTGAAATAAATAGAGTGCAGACTGTAAGTACTATGAAGGGCAAGGACAATGTTGATTTCATCCTCAATTCTAATCCCAGTGCCTAACACAACACTGGCAAATGGGTGCTCAAAAATAGCCCTTGAGCAATGCGTAGAGGTCTCAGTTGGTTAAGCGTCTGACTCCTGATTTCAGCTCAGGTCATGATCTCAGGGTGAAGAGATCAAACTCCACATCAGGCTCTACGATCAGTGGAGAGTCTGCTTGAGATTCTCTCTCCCCCTCTCCCTCTGCCCCTCCCCTCCTCTCAAATAAGTAAATAAATCTTAAAAAAAAAAGCCCTTGCATGCGAGCACACAATGGAATCCCCTACAAAGCCAGTATGGAAATAACCCTGCACTTAATTTCTCACTAGATACTACTTGTTTGGAACTTCACACGTGTACCACAACCATTGCTGCTAACTCAAAATAAAAGCAAGGAAAATGGGTGGAAAGTGTTTTTTCTACACTTCAGTGTGTCTGGCTTGGGAAGGCTTAGTAAGAAAAGGCCACCAAAAATGACAGCTTAAAAAAATACCAAAATTGGGGCGCCTGGGTGGCTCAGTGGGTTAAAGCCTCTGCCTTCGGCTTGGGTCATGATCTGGGGGTCCTGGGATCGAGCCCCACATTGGGCTCTCTGCTCTGCGGGGAGCCTGCTTCCTCCTCTCTCTCTGCCTGCCTCTCTGCCTGGTTGTGAATTCTCTCTGTCAAATAAATAAAAAATATAAAAAAACCCCAAAATTTCATTCAGTAAAATGAGCAAGCCAATGTAACTGACCTCATGCACTTGATAGCATAATGCTAGAGAGATGACAATAAGCTTTTATAACACAAGGGTGTTTTTAAGGAAAAGGGAGAAACCAAGGCAGGAAATAACTTATAGATTCTTAAAATTCCTTCTGTTAAAAAAAAATTATTCTGGCACTTGTTAACATGGTACAGAAGACTTTATTCAGAACTATTTCAATAGATACATCAGGGAGGAAAAACTTCCTCTACTCTCTTACCTTCAGTGTTTGGGAGCCTACAAACTAAATTGACAAAATACAGTGAATAGTAGCAGAATATACCTCCCCAAAGTATGCAACCTTGGCATAGGATTTATTTTGAGCTGAAGGCAATTGAGAAGCCGAGAGAAGAAAAGGTCTCTGCTCTCCCTCTGTTTGTCTACAATTAGGACATAAATTTGTAAAGATGTTTCCCGTCTCCTCTCCACCAGGAAGGACAGAAGTTAATCACCAGAGACAACTCTAGACTTACCAGCCCAGAGAGAGCACGAGAAAAGTCTACATACCAAAGTTTTCTAACTAGCCCTTACCTTCCAGTATTTCTTTCATGTTTACCTTCCCGTAATTTGCCACCCTTAGAGACCCAAAGACCTTTTTCTTTATCTTGTCACCTCTCTAAAAATGTGTTCTCTTGAGTTAATCATCAGTGAGTTATTCCCATGTGTATTTAAAGTACACACATTAATAAACTGTTTGTTTTTCTCTTTTTAATCTTTTGTCAGTATAATTTGCAGAGCCCCAGCCAATAACCCTAGGAGGGACAGAAGGAGATCTTGTTTTCCTCTCCTACAGCAGATGAGCAAGAGTAAAAACAGATCTTTACTCCTGTTTGTACACTGCAGAAAAATACAACTTGAAGAGGGATTTAAAATTTGGTGCTTATATACCGTCTTAATAGAGGAGGGGGTAGGGGATAAGGGTACTTACAGGAAAACAAATGACTTGTTGGGAAGATAAACAGGCCCTTAGGAGAACAGATGGAAGATACAGTAGTTTTGTGACAATGTCTGTTCAGGCATGATGTGGAGACTTCTCTCCAGTGATAAGAGTCAGTCATCCCTGGTTGCTCCCAGTAAGGGGATTTATGACAATTGAGCTCTTTGGGGAGGCTCTGCTTTTAGGCAGATAAGAGATTTCAGGAACTCAAATGCTTTTTTCTCAAAATAATTTTTATGCCACAGTAGCTTATTCTGGACCCCTTCATGGGTCAAGACTATCACAATAGAGGGAAGAGATTGGGCTCAACTCCAAATATAACAAGGACAAGGGAAGATTTACAACCGATGATCAGAATGAGGGGTTGGTAAATGGAAAATTACTAAAAGGAAACATCATGGGTGGAGGGATTCAGCAGGATTCTTACCAAAGGCAACCCAGGGTAATCAGATACTAAGAGTGGGGATTCTCAGGGTACCTGGCTGGTTCAGTCAGTAGAGCATACCACTCCTGATCTCAGGGTTTTAAGTTTGAGCCCTACATTGTGTGTAGAGATTACTTTAGAATCTTTAAGGGCACCTGGGTGGCTCAGTCAGTTAAGCATCTGCCTCAGCTCAGGTCATGGTTCCAGGGTCCTGGGATCGAGCCCCATGTCGGGCTCCCTGCTCAGCGGGAAGCCTGCTTCCTCCATCTCCCTTTGCTCTGCCCTCCACTCATGCTCTCTCTCTCTCACTCTCTCTATCTCAAATAAATAAAGTCTTTAAATAAATAAGTAAAATCTTTTAAAGAGAGAGAGAGAGAGAGGATTCTTTCTAAATCGACTTAGCAGGATTCTTGCGGCAACTGGACTAACCAGGTTGACGACAAGGCCCAAGGACAAGTCCTTGTTGAAAAGAGGTCTCAGAGGAGCCTGACTGAAGTTTGGTCAAGGAGAGAGTGTCACTTGTGAGCTCAAACTGGAGCTACCATAGTCTTTGTTGGCTGTCATCTGAATACCAAGGGCACTTTGTGACCATTGCCTAAATGGAGCCAAAGATACAAATGTGGTTTTTGAGCCTTCTGGCTTTATATTTGAGGTTCATGCTGCTTTCCCTGCTCTGGTCACAAAAAAGAAAGGAGAAATGTCATCTAACCAAAAATGACCCAGGCAATCTATGATATGGGAAAAAATATTTGTAAACCATATATCTGAAAAGAGGTTAATATCCAACATATAGAAAGAACTCATACAACTCAATAACAAAAAAATAAATAAATAAATAATCCAATGTGGAAAAGGGCAGAAGAACAGAATAGGTGTTTTTCCAAGGAAGCTATCCAAATGGCCAACAGGTACATGAGAAGAGGCTCAACATCTGGTCATCAGGGAAACGCAAATCAAAACCAAAATGAAATAACACCTTAATAGAGGCAAAATGGAGTCTCTCATGTCAAGCAGGGGCCTGTGTCAAGCAATGACACAAGTAGTTAAAGGTACTGCTGCTAGGAGGTATCGCCAGGACCAATATCAGCCAACACCCCAGAACTGATAATGAGCAGAACCAGAGGAGGTCTGCGGGGACCCGAAACCAATGAAATCCCTTTAAAAAGGGAAGGATTTTAGCAGCAAACTGTCAGACTCTTCAGACATGACCCCTCTCTGTCTGACCACTTAAAAAGAGGCAAGTGCCGCCAACTGATCTCTAAACAGAACCGAGATCCTTCGCTGCTGGAATGTAAGTAGCAGTAAGTGCCAAGAACTGACCCAGACTGAGGCTTTATCTCAACTGCGTGCCCACAGACTGACTTTGTGTTTGGTTCATTAAACTTCCCACACCTGTTATCTTACTGGTTGTGTGGTTTGTCTTTTATCCTGCTCTGTTTAAGAAGCCAAGTTGAATCACATGGTGAAATGTCATTGAGTTTGGAATCTTGAACCTGCTTTATCATTGTGATTAACTCTGCTTTATGATTGAATAAAGCTGACACTGTGAAAAGACGCAACTCTCATGTGCACCTTCACAGTGTGCTCATGGCACACCTTACACCTGTTACAATGGCTATCATAAAGACAAGAGATAACAAGTGTTGGCAAGGATGTAGCAGAAAGGGAACACTTGTGCACTGTTAGTGGAAATGTCAATTGGTACAGCCACTGTGAAAAACAGCACGGAGTGTCCTCAGAATATTAAAAATCGAATTACTGTATGATTCAGGAATCCCACTCCTAGGTATACTGAAGGAAATTAAAAACAGGATCTTTTTTTTTTAAAGATTTTATTTATTTATTTGACAGACAGCACACGGAGGCAGAGAGGCAGGTAGAGAGAGAGGAGGAAGCAGGCTCCCTGCTGAGCAGAGAGCCCGATGCGGGGCTCAATCCCAGGACCCTAAGATCATGACCTAAGCCGAAGGCAGAGGCTTTAACCCACTGAGCCACCCAGGCACCCCTAAAAACAGGATCTTGAAAAGATATCTGAACTTTCATGTTCACTGCAACGTTATTCATAATAACCAATATATGGAAACAACCTAAGTGCCCATCAACAGATGAATGGATTAAAAAGATATGGTATATCCATACAATGGACTATCATTCAGCCATGAGAAAGAAGAAATACCTGTCATTTGCAACAACACGGATGGACCTTGAGGATATTATGCTGAGTGAGATAAATCAGAGAAAACAAGTACTATATTCTATTTTGTCACTTATATGTAGAATCTTTTTTTTTTTTTAAGATTTTATTTTTTTTTTGACAGAGAGAAATCACAACAAGGCAGAGAGGCAGGCAGGGAAAGAGAGAGAGGGAAGCAGGCTCCCCGCTGAGCAGAGAGCCCGATGCGGGACTCGATCCCAGGACCCTGAGATCATGACCTGAGCCGAAGGCAGCAGCCTAACCCACTGAGCCACCCAGGCGCCCCACTTATATGTAGAATCTTAAAAAGCTGGGGCATCGGGGCACCTGGGTGGCTCAATTGGTTAAGCCTCTGCCTTCAGCTCAGGTCATGATCCCAGGGTCCTGGGATGGAGTCCCGTTCAGGCTCCCTGCTCAGCGGGGAGTCTGCTTCTCCCTCTCCCTCTGTGTGTGCGCTCTCTCGCTCTCTCTCTCTCTTCCAAATAAACAAATAAATCTTTAAAAAACTAAAAAATAAATTTAAAAAATTAAAATTAAAAATAAAAAGCCAAACTCATAGGAACAGAAAGTAGAATGGTGGTTACTGGGGCTGACGGAATGGGGGGAAGTGAGGAAAAGTTGGTCAAAGGGTACAAAGCTGGAGTTATGTAGGATAAATAAGTTCTGGATATCTAATACACAGCATAGTGATTATAGTCAACAATACTGTATTATATACTTCAAATTGCCTAGAGACTGGATCTGAAATGTTTTCACCACAAAAAAAAAAAATTATAATTATGTGACATGACAGAAGTGTGGGCTGTTACAGTGGTAATCACATTGTTATATATAAATTTATCAAATCAACACATTATACAATTTAAATATATACAATATTCTATGTCCATTATATCTCATTTGAAAAATGACTCCGCGAATATTCTTAAATATTCCCTCAAATCCCATAAAACCTAACGTTTCTGTGGGAATTCTACTATAAAAGAAAATATAAAGACCATTTATTTAATAAAAAATGCTTTTTTAATATAAGGACCTATTTAGCCAGAGGCTTCCATCCAGATTAAACAATAACCTTGTTGTTTAACCCTTAAACTGTCCCTGCCCCCTTCCCCCAGGGGACTTACTTAAAAACAAGTCCTGGAAACCAGCCCCAGGAAACAAAGCCCAGATACAAGGGTGGGTCAGGCCAGGTGGAGACATCCGATCAGTGGGGGGTTGCATACTGTCTCCCTAGTTACTAAGGAGTATGGGTCCCACCTTTTGGGCACCTTTTGGGTGCCAATTCTGACCAAGGTGATAGGCTGATTCAAATATCTACTAGGATAAATTTTAATTCAATTGGTCACTGTGCAGCTTTCTCTGTGTGTTACAATCTCATTGGCCACCTGTGTGTGGTCAGGCCCAACTACATGGCCTTTGCCCTTAAAAGTTAGTCTGTGAAACAGAGAGGTCGCCCTCTCTTGTAAGAGGTGCGGCCCTGAACGTTCGGTTTGATTCTTGATGCTTGGCGCGAAATAAAGCTTTGCTTGACCTTTGCTTTGTATCAGTCTCGCTCCTTTAATCACGGACCCATTATTGGGGGACCTAACATTTAATAAAAAAGGGAATAAAGATTCTTGGCTATGATGGAGATCAGGACACACTACCCCAAAATATGGTATCTTGGCATATGGAATATTTTAAGCTGAAGGAGTATGAAAAAAACAGTAGAGGCAACTTCCCTCATCTTTTTCCCCTAAAGCAGATCATAAGGCCCTCATGTGAGAGGTGCCCCGACTACACCCAGAGGAAAGGAGCATCCTTATGTCTGAAGAGACAGGAATTCTGAGAAGAATCTGAAGGAACAGGCCGTGCTAAGTTTCCCTCAGTTTACTACACGTACTTCATACTCCTTGGTCTATCATATTCCTCTAACAACTGTCTACTCCTTATCAAACCTAGCATAAAAATACTCGGTGGGGGGGCATCTGGGTGGCTCAGTGGGTTAAGCCTCTGCCTTTGGCTCAGGTCATGATCTCAGGGTCCTGGGATCGAGCCCCGCATCAGGCTCTCTGCTCAGCAGGAAGCCTGCTTTCCTCTGTCTCTGCCTGCCTGTCTACCTACTTGTGATCTTTCTGTCAAAATCTTAAAAAAAAAAAAAAAAAAGAAAGAAAGCTTAGTTTTAAAAAAATACTCGGGTCTGTTAAGTCAGGCCTTCCAAAAGCTCCCACGTCACATAAAACATATATTAAACAGATGTGTATGCTTTCCTCCTGTTCATCTGTTTTTGTTAGTTTAATTTTCAGACCTACCCAGAGACCCTAAAGAGGGGCAAGGAAAAGTTTTTCATCCCTTAAAGCTGCATTCAAAAAACCTTTTGAGCAAAATTAGTGTGGGCATGTTCTAGCAGAAATGGAATTTTACCCCCATTTCCTGACTAAACCATTTGTTGTGATAAGCCCTTCCTAGCTCTCATCTTTTATGTCTCTCCTACACTCCCTGCCCCTCACCACGCGTACCTGTATCCCCATTCCTCCTCTCACCTTCCTATCCCCCCTAGGGGCCCTTCCTCCATAATTTGATCCCTCTATTCCAGCAAGTGGTGCATGAAGATCTAGTCCTTCCTTTTGACTCATCAGAGCAAAGCTGCAGCCATTAACATGATGAAGAAAAAGAGAATGTGCAGAGGAAAAACTGTTCTGAGGGGAAACTTTACAAGGAGTACAGAGTTATTTTAAAAATCAAAGCCAACACAGAAATAAAATAAGCCAAATTTCTCATCTTCTTTGTCTCCAAGCTGTCCAAAGGTTTTCAAAAACCTCATTAATGAACAACTTCAGAGAATACCCGGCTCAGTGAAAAGTTCTGAGACCACAGGCCCTAGAAGCAGCTAGAATCAGCAGATAGGAATCCTAAGACCATTAGGACCAAATATGCATACACGGGATCTTCATGCATTAAAGATTCAGAAAATCTGGGGCGCCTGGGTGGTTCAGTGGGTTAAACCCTCTGCCTTCGGCTCAGGTCATGATCCCAGAGTTCTGGGATAGAGCCCCTGCATCGAGCCCCTGCATCGGGCTGTCTGCTCAGCAGGGAGCCTGCTTCCCCCAACCCCTTCCCGCCTCTCTGCCTACCTGAGATCTCTCTCTCTGTCAAATAAATAAATAAAATCTTTTAAAAAAAAGATTCAGAGAATCTGAAATTAGTCTCTTGCACCCTGAAAAAAACCACTGTATCCCCTACTGATCACATTTCAAATCCAACCAAATGGGTTAACCTTTTGTGACTTCCTTACTCTTCCTAAATTCCTACTCCTAACTTCCCTGCTCCTAACCCTCCATTCATCTTGCCAGAAGCTCCTGAAGGGGAAATATTTGCGTTTCAATGGAGAACTCTGCATCGCCTAGAACCTATCAGATTCTAGTCGTATTCTCTATCTTGGAGCTACTTCGCAATTCTTTGTAAGATGTAGGTAGCTGATAGATATGTAAGATTTGTCCTGTTTGGTAGCAATTCTAATTAACTTCCTTCCTTCTGTGGCAAAACCATTTTTGTGGACCTTTACAACTTGCCACAACATTCCTTTACTTCATTATAAATCTGTACTGTTTTGACTTTTCCTTTGAACCAATTATAACATCCACCTGTTCTCTCTTATCGTAGAAGTGACCGACACTCTCCTTGGCCGAATTTTGGTCAAGTTTTCCTGAGCACTCTTCTCAGTGAGGCATTGATGTTGGACTCTACCCCCTCGGGGGGGGGGCTGCAATAGCCCAGTTGTACCAACATTCTAAATCATTCTAGCAAGAATCTCCCCACCCTTAATAGCTCATCCTACTGTCCTGCTTTTAGCAAGAATCCTATTAACCCAATTTAGTAAGTCTCCCTATCCTTTTGATGTCTCCTCTCAGTAATTTTCCATCCACTGATCCCCTCATTCTGCTCCTAGGCTCTAAGTCCTCAGCTGCCTTTGTTGTATTTGGAATTGAGCACAGTTCTATACTGAGCTCTCTTTTTCCCTAATACAGTAATTCCTGAATAAAGTCTGTTTTACTGCTTGAACTACTGGAAGGCTCTGGTTCTCTTTAATACGAGTAAAATTAATTCCTTAACATGTGTTGACTTTTGAATCTGTATGAGAGTCATGATTTTACCTTTCTCTCAAAATTATATTTCAACAGCCTTCTCCTGCTCTCACCAAAGCATATGAAAGAGAGATTTTTGCCACCCCAAAATATGTCTTTTTGGCGTAAGGATTATTTTAAGTTGAAGGCGATCAAAATCCAGCAGATTCAGGAAAAGCACTTTACCTCCTCCTCAACTGCCTAAATTTACAATTGGATGGTGGGCCTGTACCAGGGAGAGAGCTATTACCAGCATTACCTTTTACCTAAGAAATCTGTCTACATAACAAGGCAACCTTTGTTCTCCAACCATCTATTCTTGGCTTTCTGTGAATGGCCTTTTTCTCCTCTGTATCCCAGATTCCTACCCGTTTCCTCAGCTCAAACTGTTTTATAAGCTTCAGTGACCTGGGTGCCCTTTGAGTCTCATATTCTTAATGGGTTCTTATACTTATGAAATCGGTTTTTTTCCTGTTAATCTGTCTTATGTCGATTTAATTATTAGTCCAGGCAAAGAACCTAGAAAGGAATAAGGTGAAATTTTTCCTCTTGTACACGTATCTGTCACTTTTCCTAAAGAAAATTGATTCCACACAGATCTTTTCCAGGAAATCTTTATGATTTTCTTCAGTGTTGAACCACTTGATAGTGGATCGATGTGTAATGTGTTACTTTGTTCTTAGGAGGATTTACTATCCCAAATTAGACTGAGTTCCCAAGAATCCAGAGAGTCCTGTGTTTCTTTGATATTCCCAGACAAGTGCCTTGCGCAAGACTGGTGGAAATAATGTTTGTGGTGATATCGTCCTGAGGTGTCAGTACGACAGCCACTTCCAAAAAAAAAAAAAAAAAAAGTGGGAGGCAGGAAACATCCAAGCAAAGCAATGGAACTCAAAGATACCCATTAACACAGCCCATGCTATAGAGCTGGACTGTTTCATTGCCCTGGGCCCTGGTTCAGATTTGGAATTCCTCCCCCCACACACACCACTTACTAACAAACTAACACTTGTTTGTCTAGTTCCTTCCTACAGACCATTAGAAGCAATGACCTGAAAGCGGGCTCTTAGAAACAGGCATGATAACAGAATGGTAAGGAACAGCTGCACTGTCAATAAGGGAAGAGATTTTTGAAAAGGAGTAAATCAAATAAAATGAACTGCTGTATTGCCGGCCAGTTTTAAAAAATAGATGTCTATAGAAAAGAGTTCGGACCTGTGTATAACATTCTCTGCTAAATGTAGGACAACGTAGTTCGCATATGTGGCATCTCCTCGATTTCTAAGAAAGCCAGATAAAGGCTAGGGATCATTTCTATAGTTTGTTATAAGAATGCCAGATAGAGGGGCGCCTGGGTGGCTCAGTGGATTAAGCCGCTGCCTTCGGCTTAGGTCATGATCTCAGGGTCCTGGGATGGAGTCACGCATCGGGCTCTCTGCTCCGCAGGGAGCCTGCTTCCCTTCCTCTCTCTCTGCCTGCCTCTCTGCCTACTTGTGATCTCTCTCTCTGTCAAATGAATAAATAAAATCTTTAAAAAAAAAAAAAGAATGCCGGATAGATTTAGTATTACCGAAACACAAAGAATACAACCAAATGATTGTTTGGTATATAGTATCATGATATCAATGCCTGCCAATTTACTTGCATTCATTCTGATGATCAGAACACTGGTCTTCAGACAGCTGCCGAAGGACTATCTTGCAGCCGGGCACTATTGCTAGAACTCAGCTGCTGATCAGTTGTCTAAGGCCAATATCCCAGAGCCCAGGCTTTGGGCTTCATAGGACAGTAGTTCTTTCCTTCCTCTGAGCAGGCCTTACAGCAAGCTCACCTTCAGGCATTTCTAACGGGGCTAAGCTCCTCCCATGAAAGCAAACTTGCTCAAAAATCAGGGGCTCATCATAAGACTGCTGAAAGCAGAAAGAGTTAGGGATCTCCAGAAAAAGAAAACATGAGATATAGCTTTTGCAACACAAGAGAAGTCTTTGGGGCCCCTAGCTGTTTTCCATGATCTATGCCCTATCTGTCCAAGCACACTTCTTGAAGAACTTCCTAGGAGGTGTCAGAATTACACAGAAATGCAAAACCTCAGTAGTTAAGGATTTTAAGGGAAAAAAGAGAATTCGAAAACTCCCAAGTCTCTGGTCTAGCTATATCAGAGACAATAAATCAGTGGTAAAAACTGCCAGTGATGTTTCAAAAGTAAGCAAGACCCCGCATTCCTTACCTGAGAGAAGGAGCCCAAGACACCTCCAGTTTATACTGGCTCTTGGAGCATGTAAATGTGGGCATAAGAGTGTGCCCGCATACTTGGAAAACACGCCTACACCTCCATCCTATGCTAATGAAGCTTATGCTTCTCCTAGGGCAGAGACTTTAACATTATAATGAAACAGAGGCAACTGTTGCATTATGGGGGGGAAGGGGCTCACCCAGTGTAATTTCATGAATCCTGAAAGGCTCATTCAAATTTGATAACCTTCCCCCCTCAGAAGAAGCAGAGGCCATCTCAAAACTCATACGTAGAATTGTTGTGGGATCATGGAGCTCAAAGGTCAAGAAGGAATTCTTGAGATGCCTTACGGTGCAACTTAGTAAATTTATTGAAGTAGCATGGGGACAGGACCCATGGGCACAAAGAGGTGCACTTGTGCTGATGAAGCTGGTGGTTGTATGCTTCGTGCTCAAGGGGAAGGGGACATGCGGGGAGTATTAGATAATAAATGTTTTCTTCATATTTCTACTAGTGAAACTACTTTTGCAAGATTTCTCTCGTGCTTATCATTCAGTTCGATATTAACTATTGGTGAGATTTACAAGCAGTCATGAGACCCTTTAAGAATGTAGCAATCAGCATGTATTTGATCCTTATCGAAACTATGCAGACTATAGGTCAACCTTTCAGGCTAAAAGTGCACATTTTTCTGCTTCTATCCTTCATCACAATAATGGGCATTTGTGTTGCCAAGATGGCTGCTTAATGTCCCCAGAGACCATCTCCAGATATTTACTGTATTCTCTGTGAAATTATTCACAATGGTAAAGATAAATTGGTTCAAACTTTATGAAAATATTGGTGAGGAAATTTTACTCCAGAAACATGGCGAAGTCTTGCCCTGTCATTATCATAACCCAGGACAAGCTATAAAGAAAAGCAGAGCTCAGATCCCCTGCCTCAAAAACCATATGAACGGAGTGCCTGGGTGGCTCAGTTAAGTGGCTGACTCTTGGTCTCAGATCAGGTCTTGATCTCAGGGTTGTGAATAAAAGCTCTGCACTGGGTTCCATGCTGGATGTGGAGCCTACTTTCAAACAAAACAAAACATTTGAACATTTTCAAATGGGTTTTATTCAATTGCTCTGTAGGGGAGGAAAATATTTTCCCTCTACCCTTCTAGATTCTTGGCCAAGACCTCCCTGTAATACAAGACAGACTAACAAGAGAAAAAAAAAACACAGAAGTTTAATAACATGCATACTTCACATATATATGGGAGATACCCAGAAAAACAATAAAACTCCCCCAAACGGCCCAAGCCACCAACTTAAATACCATCTTCAGCTAATGACAAAAGAAAGATGTTGGAGGGGGAGGAGCAGTTATGGAAACTTCCCAGGAAAAGTACAGTAAGGTTGTTATGCAGATTTAAGTCAGGCATATTCTCAATTGAAGTGAGTTTCTCGAAAATAAATCATCCTTCTCTTCCTGGTACAAAGAGGGAGACACCCTTACAAATGGAGATTTCCCTTACAAATGTAAATTTCCCTGCCAAAAAAGTTCCTTCAGCTCTGTTTTCAGAGATTCTCCTGTGTCTTCTTTTTCTTAAAAAAAAAAAAAAAAGAAAGAAAGAAAAATCAGCTCAAAATAATCTGCAATTCAGGGGCGCCTGGGTGGCTCAGTGGGTTAAAGCCTCTGCCTTCGGCTCAGTTCATGATCCCAGAGTCCTGGGATCGAGCCCCACATCGGGCTCTCTGCTCAGCAGGGAGCCTGCTTCCTCCTCTCTCTCTGCCTGTTTCTCTGCCTACTTGTGATCTCTGTCTGTCAAATAAATAAATAAAATCTTTAAAAAAAAATAATAATCTGCAATTCAAAGAGGCATATTTTAGGGTGCCATATTCTGCTACCCTTCAGTCCAAATCAGAAAATTTTGAACAACACTGAAGGAGAATAGAATATGCCACCCCAAAATCTGCAACTCTGGTATAAAAATTATTTTTTGGCTGAAGGTAATTGAGAATCAACAGATGTAGAAAGAAGTTCTCTCAGAGCTTCCATTATCTGACTCAAAGCAGAAACTTCTGGTAACTGAGGCTTTCATAAATTCCTGCTTCAGATTTACTCCCAGGAGAGAGACCAAGAGTAAATCTACCATAAATCCCCTCTCCAGGGAAGTTTCATGGCCATGAAGAAAAAGGAAAGACCACTTGCACCTGCATAAACAAACATCACAAACTTTCTTAGCTCCCATTTGTTCTCCTAAAACCTGTCTTCCCTAAGAAACCTATTTGTTCTTTTCGTAAGAGCCTTTTTCCCCCTCCCTTTTCTCTACTAAGTCAGGTGTATAAGCCTCCCAATTCTAACCACCCTTCTGAGTTACTTATCACTGAGTACTTCTGAATGTATGTACACTGTGTGTGTAAAAAAAAAGAACTGGTTGAGGCACTTGGGTGGCTCCATGGGTTAAGCATCTGGCTCTTCATTTCAGCTCAGGTCATGATTTCAGGGTTGTGAGATAGAGCCCTGTGTTGGGCTCCATGCTGGATTCTCTGTCTCTGGGGAACCTGGGTGGCTCAGTCAGTTAAGTGTCTGCCTTTGGCCCAGGTCATGATCCCGGGGTCCTGGGATTCTTCAGGCTCCCTGCTCAGCAGGCAGTCTTCTTCTCCCTCACCCTCTGTCCCTCCCTCCTCCCCCTGTCTAAAAAATAAAAATAAAAAAAACAGTGTTTTGTTTTGCTCATCTGTCTTTTGTCAGTTTAATTTGCAAGCCCTATGCACTGAACATAAAAGGGTACAAGAAAGGTTTTTCCATATGCCTGCAACACTTGAGTAATGGTTTATTAGTTTTATGTTTGGATTGTAGTCTTCCCCTACTAAAAGGCTAATGTATATTGCCAAAACAAACAAACAAAAACCAATAATAGATTTTGTTTTTCCATTTGGATAGTATATTCATTACTCTCTAGTGATAGGGAATCTCACTTTACAGGTGAAATACTTAAGATATTGTGTAAGGTACAGCCATTAAAATAAAAACTTCCTTGATCATATTGACCTATTAAATTTTGACAGAACTGAATGGACTGATGATCTTTTAAAGATTTCCCTGACATAATTTTAATTTCCCCTGACATAAAATCTAGCCATTAGTTCTAATGATAATGTGATCTTCATCTCAAAACCCTTAGAAGCCCTCACATGAAATGATTCCAGAGGACCCATGAGATTATGATGACTCTTCCTCTATCAGGCTCCACCCTATTAACACTTCTAGCTTATCAAATATTGTCAAAAACAACATCATATGCTCAACAGGTGCAAGTGTATTCTCAAAGAGAATATTCCCAGAAAGACCCTTACATGATTTGTCTTTGGGTGACTAGGGTTGTTGGGAAGAGACACCAGTAAAACGACACCTTAGAGCTACACCAGAAAGGACCCTTTCAGGTCTTTTAACTACAAATACTGCATTTTAAAATATTTCATTTATTTATTTGAAAGAGAGAGAGAGCACATGCAGAGGGAGCAGCAGGCAGAGGGAGAGGGAGAAGCAGGGCTTCTCGATCTGAGGACCCGGGGTCATGACCTGAGCCGAAGGCAGACACTTAACTGACTGAGCCACCCAGGTGCCCTTAACTACACGTACTGCACTTAAACTCCAGGGTATGCACTAATGAGTACATGAAAGGCATTGTCAGTGATACCATAAACAATACGTTTGTGCCTCTTCGGTGTGCACCCTGGGATGTTCTTTTGGTGTAATCAGATGGATTTCCTATGCTTGCCATATTAAAATATGCCTATACTTTTTGAGTATACTCATTCAGCCTTTCCAGGCATTCAAAGCTGAACTTCCTTGTGCTCTTGTTTTATTACTATTTTGACATATTCCCTTACCAGGAGTATCCAAGACATTATTTCACTGATTAGTGCAAGGATTTATGCTCTAGCGAGGAGTTCCTGAACTAGATCATGTTATCCATAATTTATATCAGACTCTGGCTCAAACAGCAAAAGAAATACTGCAAGCATTAGAAGTATAATAGATGAGCATAAATTCATCAGATAGAAGTTTTATTTGCTCACCAGCCAAAGTGGAGTCTGGGCAATGGGCAACACATTTTATTGCACCCAATGAATGCCTTAGAAGTGGAACAATCAATTAACTAAATAGCTGCTTGCTTAACCAATATTGATGAAATTAATCCTCATGAATTGCTCTCCAGGTTGGGTTTAGGCAAACAAAGAAATTGGACACGCAGTGGATTTCAACATTTCTTACTATTATGATCATCCTTGGGCTTTTTGCTTGCCTTCACCATCTAACATCCAGGGTCTTTTTTTTTTAAGATTTTATTTACTTAGGGGTGCCTGGATGGCTCAGTGGGTTAAAGCCTCTGCCTTCAGCTCAGGTCATGATCCCAGGGTCCTGGGATGGAGCCCTGCATTGGGCTCTCTGCTCAGCAGGGAGCCTGCTTCCCTCCCCCCTCTCTCTCTGCCTGCCTCTCTGCCTACTTGTGATCTCTGTCTGTCAAATAAATAAATAAAATCTTACAATAAGATTTTATTTATTTATTTGACATAAAGACAGCAAGAGAGGGAACACAAGCAGGGGAGTGGGTGAGGGAGAAGCAGGTTTCCAGCCAAGCAGGGAGCCTGATGTGGGGCTCAATCCCAGGACCCTGGGATGACGACCCAAGCAGACACTTAATAACTGAGCCACCCAGGCACCCCTAATGTCCAGGTTCTCAAATGCTGCTGCGTAGCCATGATCCCAAAGTTAACTCATGATCAGCATCAGAAGGAACCCGCAGCCCTCATGGTCAACCCGCTGAGTGCTGAGTGACTGAGAGGTGTAGATGAAAAATTCTGGGAAAGTTGCTGGTATCTAGTTAGCAGAGCTGAGACGGAGAAGACGGTGACAGATGTAGCACGGACACAGCCTGTCACACATTGCTGGGACTTAAATTCCCAAGGTCCCCTGGGAATCCATAAACATCTACACTGGTTCCCCCTCCCTACCCCCCGCAAGGACCCAGTCTGCTGCCCAAGGGCAGAGCACCCCCAGTTGACCTTTTGCTGGTTGCCAGCTTACCCCACAAAAGGAAAACAATGTTCACCATTTCCAAATATGGCTGTGGTTTTCCTTCTTTCCTCTCTCATCTTTCTTCTAGATAAATCCATAGTTAGATAAAATCAATCTGTTATTCGTGTTTTGTGTTCAAGGAAATCAGTGCAATAATAATCAACAATATGTCTTTGGGTCATTCTTTTGTTACGAGGTGGATTGGGGAGATCCCCAGGCCCTGAAGCCTCTACCCAGCTCATCCCTGCATGTCACCAAAGGCTTTCTTGTTGCAAGAAAGAATTCCAGGAAAGACCAGACATGGTGGTTGAGCAACACAAGTGGGAAAAGCTTATTAAAGAGAGAGTACACTCTCAAGATACAAGAGCAGGTGAGCTCCAGGGGAAAGCTGAGCTCCCTGGGGTTTTGAGTCTCTATCTTTCACTTACAGTTGTTCAAGAGAGGTGGAATATTTATTACTTGGGGATGGGATTTCTTGGGAGCCCGTTTCATGCCTTTCCTCCTTTACTTGGTCAAGGTGTCTGGCTTTCTTTGTCATGGGCCGGTCTGGTTTGATCCAGCTTCTTATGGCTTTGTTTTTGGAATGCCGCCAGGGCAGGTCTCTAACTTTCCCAGAGCAGGCATGACCATGTTTTCTGGCCTCCAGGCATTCTGTCAAAACCTAACTAACTGGGGTGCCGGGGTAGCTCAGTCATTTGCGTGTCTGACTCTTGGTTTCAGGCCAGGTCATGATCTCAGGGTCCTGAGATCGAGCCTCGCATCTGGCTCTGTGCTCAGTGTGAAGTCTGAGATTCTCTCCCTCTCCCTCTTCCTCCCAACCCCGATAAATAAATAAATAAAATTAGAGAGAGCACAAGACTGGGGGTGGGGAGGGGAGAGCAGATGGAGAGGGGCAAGCAGACCCCCACGCAGCAGGGGAGCCAAAGTGAGCCACTTAACCAACTGTGAGCCACTCAGGTGCCCCACCTGGGGCTTTTATAACAAAACACCACTGTCTTTCCCTATCCCAAACCATCCCCCTCCCACACCATGCCCCATCCCGTCTGGTTCCCTTCCCTTCATAGAGGCAACTAAGGTTACCGGTGTCTTGTATCTCTTTCTAGAGGTATTCTAGATATGTACACACGAACACACCTTTACATAAAGTTTGCATAATACTCTGAATCTTGCTTATGTCACTTCACAATATACCTTGGAGATTTTTTTTCACTGTCAGTCTAACAAATAAATACGTAAATAAATAAAATCTTAAGAAAATAACAAACTGCTTACTCTAACACTTGGACACATGCTATTCTAACCGCTATGAGCCTCAGTTTCTTTCTCTTGAAAAACGGGAACGTACACTACACACGTAGAGAAAATTAAGAAAGATCACAAAAGTGCCAGTGCCCAGCACTACATTCTGCACATTTGCAGAAAAGCTGCCTTCCCAGGTGAAGTTGATGATGAAGGTGTTCACATCAGGCACTCTAGAAGTGTTACAGAGTCACCTGGGTGGCTCAGTGGGTTAAGCGTCTGCCTTCAGCTCAAGTCATGATCCCAGGATCGTGGCATCCAGCCCTGCACTGGGCTTCCTGCTCAATGGGGAGTCTGTTTCTCCCTGTGCCTGCAGCTCCCCCTGCTTGTGCTCTTGCTCTCTCTCTGGCAAATTTTAAAAAATCTTTTTTTTAAGACTCTTTTTTTCTTTTAAGATTTTACTTATTTATTTGTCAGAGAGACACACCGAGAGAGAGAACACAAGCAGGGTAACCAGGAGAGGGAGAAGCAGGCTCCCTGCTGAGGAGGGACCCCCAACATGGGGCTCAATCCCAGGACCCTGGGATCATAACCCGAGCCCAAGGCAGATGCTTAATGACTGAGCCGCCCAGGCCCCCCAGTAAATAAAATCTTTTTTTAAAAGTGTAATAGGTAGAAAGGAGCTTACATGAAATGCTTTGTGGAATCCTAATTGTAAGGGCCTATTTAGCCAGAGCGATTCCATCTTGGATTAAACAGTCATTTTGTTGTTTATGCAGCAAAACTTAAACTGACCTTGCCCCCCACCCCCAGGGGACTTACTTAAAAGCAAGCCCGGGAAACCAGTTCCAGGTAACAAAGCCCAAATACAAGGGCGGGTCAGGACAGGTGGAGACTCCGATCAGTGGGGGCACATACTGTCTCCTTAGCTAGCAGGGAGTATGGGCCCCGCCTTTTGGGCACCAATTCTGACCGAGGTGATAGGCTGGTTCAAATAGCTGCTAGGGTAAATTGTAATTCAATTGGCCACCCGTGTGTGACCTAGCATGACTGTGCAGGTTTCTCTGTGTGTTACAATCTCATTGGCCACCTGTGTGTGGCCAGGCCCAACCACATGGCCTTTGCCCTTAAAAGCTAGTCTGTGAAGCAGAGAGTGGTTGCCCTTTCTCTAAGAGGTGCGGCCCTGGCCGGTCAGTTTGATTCTTGATGCTTGGCGCGAAATAAAGCTTTGCTTGATCTTCGCTTTGTATCAGTCTCGCTCCTTTAATCACGGGCCCATTATTGGGCCCGTTTCACTAATCATTGTGTGTGTTAAGCTCACTGCTCTGGGAAAGATACAGAAGGACAGACAAGATCCCTTCCTTTAAGGAAACAGTAGGGGTTGTGGAGATAAAATACACATATGAACCGATACTTCAAGAATATGACCATGGTGGGGGGCATCTGGGTGGCTTGGTTGCTTAAGCGTCTGCTTTCCACTCAGGTCATGATCCCAGGGTCGTGGGATAGAGTCCTGCATCGGGCTCCCCTGCTCAGCGGGGAGCCTGCTTCTCCCTCTCCCTCTGGCGCTCCCCCTGCTTGTGCTCTTTCCCTCTCTCTCTGTCAAATAAATAAATAAAATCTTTTAAAGTAACAAAAACAATTAATATGGCCATGGTGGAGCTTAATGATATGAATAAACTGTGGGAAGGCAAAGGAGGGTGAGGGGTGCTTAATGCAGAAAGATTTAAAGGTGTCGAGGAACAGAGTCAGACTGACCTGGTCATCGGAACCCTGCATCTTAGCTCCTTCTGGTGCCCAGTCGAGTTCCTCAGCATGATGTGTTACGGGTCAATACCCTAGATTGAAACCTTGAGTGACAGAAGCACTTTGGGCCTCA
The DNA here is from genome assembly GCF_922984935.1 of Meles meles. NCBI lineage: Eukaryota > Metazoa > Chordata > Mammalia > Carnivora > Mustelidae > Meles > Meles meles. Next base: position 43,550,034 of record NC_060087.1, on the reverse strand, counting down.
CTTTCCTCACCTGTAAAATAAGAATGACCATACCTACATCAGAGTTGTGTGCTTTACTCGTGATATTTGGTGAAGAGCACTTAGCAGATTTAAAGCAGGAAATTTATAGTATCTGCTATCACTGCGATTTCCATTCCCTATCATTGACATTGCCTTTTTAAAAAGATTTATTTATTTTTATTTTAGAGAGAGAGGAGAGAGAGGTGGGGGAGGCAGAGGGAGGGGGAGAGAGAGAGAGAGAGAATCTCAAGCCGACCCCACCAAGCACAGAGCCCGACGTGGGGCTCAATCCCACGACCCTGAGATCGACCTGAGCAGAGACCAAGAGTCAAACACTTAACCAACTGCAACTCGGGCGCCCCTGACATTTCCTTTCTATTCTTCATTCTCTCACATCCCCTCTTGCAACACCCACTTTGCTCCCCCTTTCATAAAAGTTCCTTGTTCTTCCCGGCTTCTCCTTTTGTTTACTCTGAATGTACCCTAACTCCCTCCCCACCCCATCCCACCCCCAAACACACGCAGAACTCATCTGTCACTGCCTTGCTCAGCTTTCAAGGTCTAGATTAAATCAGGACAGTATTAACAGCATGTTTTTTAAAAATATTTTATTTATTTATTTGACAGACAGAGATCACAAGTAGGCAGAGAGGCAGGCAGTGAGAGAGGAGGGGGAAGCAGGCTCCCTGCTGAGCAGAGAGCCCGATGCGGGGCTCCATCCCAGGACCTTGGGATCATGATCTGAGCTGAAGGCAGAGACTTTAACCCACTGAGCCACCCAGGCGCCCCTTAACAGCATGTTTTTGCCTTTATATAATAGCACTCTTCGTGGACAGCATTATGTCCTAATGGCTTTTGTAGGCAGAAGCCTCTGACTGGCTTATGAGGCAAGCATACTACTTTAGTAGCCTTTGAGTTTCCTGAGGCCCGCCAGAACAAGGCGCAGAGTCGTCCAGCTAGATCCCCAAAGTCGGAAATTTGGTTTCTCTGGGATAAAGGCCAAGTAGCTCCCCCTGCCGTTCCTGAGTGCACTTGGCTTCTGCACTGCGTGGGTAGGGCCCTAAGAGGAACTGACCTAGGAATGAGAACCAGTCATCTAACAATCTGTGTCCATTGTGAGTCCTTCGGCATCTTGAACAATAAACGTTTGTGGTGACTGAAACCCCTGACAAGAGTCATTTATAACTCCTGGATTTATGTGTTTGGCTGGGCAAGTGAGCACAGGTGCACCTGTGTAAGTATCACGGCCCCGGAATCTTGTACTGGGTGACTTCCTGCGTGTTTTTCAAGTTTTCAAAACCTGCGCTGACCAGGGCATAGTCAGCTTTATCCTGGCCCCATGTAAGAGAGCTTCCATTGTGTGGGAACGTGTGGAGATTATTTTTTTAATAAAAGCCGAGCGTTCCCTGTGGACCAATTCCTTAATTTCACAGTGAAATAGTGCCTGTGCCAGGTTTGATTTATTGTTTCTTTAAACATGGCACCTACCTTCAGGTTTATTCGTCTCGTTAAAGATATTCTGTTTCTCTTTTTCATGCCCACCTCCTTAAAGGCAAAGAAGGGCTCAGTCGGAGGGGCATCTGGTGCCCCCTGTAGAGTCCCCTTCCTCTCTGCAGAGCCCTGTCAGGGGCTGCCTTTTCACAGGGGGCATCAAAAAATAAGCCAACTATCCCCTTCCAGCTTTTGCTATGGAGATTACGAACGCGTATATGAAATCTAATAACTTCGGTTATGGTTTCCAGGCAGCAGTGGTGGTGAACAGCTTATCCTGCTGACAAACGTGCTTCATGAAGATCTGCCCTTACCCCGGGCACTGGAAAAGATAAACAGGATAATCCAAAAGACTCCTACGCAGTCACAGGAACCTGGAGCCATCTGGTCGGGACAAAAATAAATCCGTGATGAAGGTTTCGTGAACCTGCAGGGACTTGGGCAACTGAAATGACATGACTCGCACAGAAGAGCACGGGGAGACCGGCAGCAGGGACCACGGAAGCCACTCTAACTAACACACATGGAGCAAAGGACTTTTAGAATAAAATGACTTGTGTTTTCTGGGGCTAAAGCCCAGACAGTAACTTGAAAGTCTCCCAGCTTGATAGAGACAAATCAAAACATGAACTGATTGGAGGAGAAGCTCTTTTCTGGTACAGAAACACAATACAACACAACAGAAACTAGAAGTGTCATTTAATTGGCATTTAGCAAACCAGAGGGCTCAGCCAAGCAGAATTATTCGGCTGCCTTGTGCCAAGATGCTCCTCTCTGAGAATTCTGTGTGGAGTTACATTTTTACATATGCTTCGGGTTCTAGATTGAGCAAATCACAATTATGCAATATTTGGGACAGAGTCATACTAAAAATTGTTTGTTGTTTATCTGAAATTCAAATTTCACAGGGCATCCAATATTTTATCTGGCAGTCCCACTGTGAAAATCAACGAAAACCACCCAAATAAGAACAACAACAACAACAAAAAGCGATTTATTTAGAACTTGCTGTAGCAAGGGAGTCAGGCATCATCAGTTGTGGTTGGCAGAGATGCAAAAGCAGGCAGCAAAGTGGGAAAGTTTTATAGTTAAAAAAAAAAAAAGGAAAGATGTCAGGTATGCCCTGTGGAAAGAAATGAAGACAAACCAAATGAGAAAAGCAAAGGCCATTTATTCTGAGCTTCTGAGAGCAAGGGTGTCAGACACCATCACTTGCCTTTCAGCAGAGACTCAAAGGCAGACAGAGAGGGTAAAGCTTTATAGTAAAAAAGAGAGAGAGAGAAGGCTTTAGGCGTGCCCTGACGGGAGGCCATTGGCATGGGGAAGCTGTAGGCAGATTAACTAGAAGCAGGGCTTCCTAGATGATTGGTTCGGGGTACATACTTCGCTTTCTCCCGTTGGTCCGAATTTAGAAGCCGGAGAATGAAGGAAGCTTGTCAGTTACTAATCAAGTCCTGGCCATTTAGGGCTGGTTGTTACAGAAGGTGTATGATTTATAGCAGGCTGGCTTCCTGGATTGTTTATTGTTGATAAGGGTCTGTTTTCCTGGGCAGGTTGCTGCAGGTTGTAAAGCCAAGTTCTACTTTTTTTTTAAAGATTTTATTTATTTATTCATGAGACACACAGAGAGAGAGAGAGAGGCTGAGGGAGAAGCAGGCTCCCAGCGGAGTAGGGAACCAGATGTGGGACTCAATCCCAGGACCCTGGGATCATGACCTGAGCCGAAGGCAGAGACACCCAGGCATCCCCAAGTTCTATTTTTATATGTGGTCAGTTAAACATTGAACTGCCCATTTGCATATGCTTCTCTCGGGTCTGATGGGAGGCTGTTGGCAGGAAAAGCTGGAAGCAGGCTGTGGGGTGCCTGGGTGGCGCAGTCCGTTAAGCGTCTGACTTGGTTTCAGCTCAGGTCGTGATCTCAGGGTCCTGAAATAGAGTCCTGCCCTGGACTCCATGTTCAGTGCAGAGGCTGCTTAGGACTCCCTCTTGCTCTGCCCCTCGCCCACCCCCAAATAAAAATTTTTTTTTTTAAAGCGGAGCAGGGCTACTAAGAAGCCAGGTCTTATGTGATTGGTTTGTGAAGCAGATTTGGCTTTCCCTGTTGAGTGCTGAGTTGAAAGCTGGAGCCAGCAAGAGGGAGGCTGGCAGCTGTTAATGAATTCCTGATGGTTTGGGGGCAAATTGCAACAAAGGCTGTGGGTTGACCTGCCATGCAGGTTGCAGGTAACCTAGCAAAGGACCTGAACAGACATTTCTCTAAAGAAGATCTACAAATGACCACGAAGCACATGAAGACATGCCCAACTGTCCTTAGGAATCAGGGAAAATGAGTATCAAAACCACAGTGAGATACCACTTCACACCCACTAGGATGGCAATAATTAAAAAGACAGACAATAACAAGTGTTGACAGGCAGGGAAATGGGAACCTTCATACATTGCTGATGGGAGTATAAAATGGTGCAGCTGTGGTAGAAAACAGGTCAGCGGTTCCCCAAAAAGTTAAACATTGAACTGCCATATGACCCAGCATCCCGCTCTTTGGTATACAGCCGAGAGAAATGAAAACATATGTCCACACAAAAGATTTGTACACAAATGTTCACAGCAGCATTATTTACAGTCACCAAAAATGGAAATCACCTAACTGTCCATCTGCTGATGAACAGATACACAAAATGTGGCGCACCAATACAACAGAATATTCTTCAGCCATAGTAAAGCACTAATACTTGGTATAACATGGTCCAACCTTGAGAACATTATGCAAAGTGGAGGAAGCAGGCACAAAAGGCTACATTTTGTACAATCCCACTGAAATGAAATGATCAACATAAGCAAATCCAAAGAGACAGAAAAGATGTTAGCAACGACCAGGGCCTGGGAGGAGGGGAGAATGGGGAATGACTGCTAATGGGTACAGGATTTCTTTGGGAGATGATGAAAATGTTCTAGAATTAGTTAGTAGTGATGGTTGCACATTTTTGTGAATATGCTAAAAAAAACACACTGAATTGTACAGTTTTAAAAATGCTATGATTCTCTTTAGAGGCACGTTTTGTAGTTACCTCTTGGGATGAGAGAGGCGTGTCTTCAAACTTTTGCGGCTTTCCTGAATGTACATCCTTCTGGACACCTGTATAGTATAGACCCTCTTTTGGTCTCTTGATTGTCCTGTCTTCTTCTTCAGACACACCTCCACTATCTTCTATCTTGGTACATGAGTCCATTAGTTATGACCACCAAATGCTGATGGAGGCCCAAAGAGAGGATGTGAGAAGGTACCAAGGGCCACTTTGTATAATAAAATATTTTAAGTGATACCATAAGAACCACAGAATATTCTCGTTTTAGGAGTTAATGTTTTCTTCTTTCTTTCCTTTCTGCTTTTATCCCTCTATGGACTTGGAAAATATAAACTGCCATAGCCTCTTGTAGTTTTTTTTTAATTAAAGATTTTATTTATTTGTTTGACACAGAGAGACACAGTGAGAGAGGGAACACAAGCAGGGGAAGTGGGAGAGGGAGAAGCAGGCTTCCCACAAAGAGGCCAATGTGGGATTCGATCCCAGGACCCTGTGATCATTATCTGAGCTGGAGGCAGATGCCAAACGACTGAGCCACCCAGGCTCCCCAGCCTCTTGTACTTTTAATCACATGAGGCAGACCTGCAAGGCCCTAAATTGCAGCTCTAATGCCCTTTTGCTCCCTCTGCTTCACCATCTACAAATATTTAGCCCGTCTTTGATTTCTCTCAAGCGGGGCCTTCCAAAAGTGTCTGATCCACCAATCTCCAATAAGTTGCTTGATTTTTTTTAAAGATTTTATTTATTTATTTGACAGAGATCACAAGTAGACAGAGAGGCAAGCAGAGAGAGAGGGGGAAGCAGGCTCCCCGCTGAGCAGAGAGCCTGATGTGGGGCTCGATCTGAGGACCCCGGGATATGCAATGTCTTGTTCTACTCTTACCCATCTCTGATTCTCATTCCCCAGAGGCAACCACATTCAACCCTTTTAACTATTTCCTTAAATTATTTACCTCTATTTATCAGTGCTATTATTATACTGATATTTCTTATTTTCAACTTCATCTATTATAAGTTGACTTCCTACTATAGAAGATAAAGATCTACCTCTTTTCTTCCAGCATTTTGCACACATACTTTGCCATCATCCCACCTTCCCAGCAGATTTATATCATGGTTTGGGGTTAAAGCAATAATCAGTGTTAACATAACTATGACCATGTAAATATAATAAAATGGCAAACTTATGCCCTAACATATCAATAATTACCTTAAATAGTTTAATATATAAAATATAAATAGTTTATATACTAAAATATATATATTTATATATTATAAAATATAAATAGTTTAATTATACCAATTAAAAGAGATATTAGCAGCATAGATTTTATTTTATTTATTTATTTATTTATTTTTAATATTTATTTATTTGACAGAGAGAAATCACAAACAGGCAGAGAGGCAGGCAGAGAGAGAGGAGGAATCAGGCTCCCCACGGAGGAGAGCCGGATGCAGAGCTCGATTCCAGGACCCCGAGATCATGACCTGAGCTGAAGTCAGAGGCTTTAACCCACTGAGCCACCCAGGCACCCCAGCAGCATAGATTTTAAAAATTAATCTAATCATATACTGTCTGTAAGAAACCCACTTCAGGGATGCCTGGGTGTCTCAGGCAGTTAAGCATCTGCCTTTGGCTCAGGTCATGATTCCAGGGTCCTGGGATCGAGACCCACATCGGGCAACCGGCTCATGGGGGAGCTTGCCTCTCCCTCTCCCTCTGTTGCTCTGCCTGCTTGTGCTCTCTCGCACTCTGTCAAATAAATAAATAAAATCTTTGAAAAAAAAAAAAAGAAAAGAAACCCACTTCAAATACAATCACATAGGTAGGTGAAAAGTAAAAGGATAGAAATATGAGTATAATGCAAACATTAATTTTAAAAAAGCAGGAATGACCATATTAATATTAAAGTAGACTTCAGGGTGCCTGGGTGGCTCAGTGGGTTAAGCCTCTGCCTTCAGCTCAGGTCATGATCTCAGGGTCCTGGGATCGAGTCCCGCATCAGGCTTTCTGCTTGGCAGGGAGCCTGCCTCCTCCTCTCTCTCTCTGCCTGCCTGTGATCTCTCTCTCTCTCTCTGTGTCAAATAAATAAATAAATCTTATGAAAAAAAAATAAAGTAGACTTCAGAGCAAAGAAAATTACTAGAAACAAAGAACATTACATAATGGTAAAAGAAGCAGTTCACTAAGAAGAGATATTGAGGCAGAAAAAGCATCTGCAAAATCCAAAACCCATTCATGATCTTTAAAAAAAAGAAAACTCATCAAACTAGGAACAGAGAAAAATGTCCTTGACTTGATAAAGAGTATTTATAAAAAACTTGCAATTAATATTGTATTTAATAGGGAAAGACTGAATGCTTCTCCCATAAGATGAGGAACAAAGCAAGTATGTATGTATCCCATCTTTCTTTTTTTTTTTTTTAAGATTTTTAAAGATCATGACCTGAACCGAAAGCAGAGGCTTAACCCACTGAGCCACCCAGGAGCCCCTATCCCATCTTTCTTATTCAACATTCTACTTAAAGCTCTTAACAGTGGAATAAGACAAAAAGGCAAAAGAAAAATAGAATAAATTTTAAAATGCAGATTTTTTTGTCTTTACTGCATTTATTTTTTATTTTTTTAATTAACATGTAATGTATTATTTGTTTCAGGGGTACAGGTCTGTGATTCATCAGTCTTACACAACAACCAGCGCTCACCACAACAAATACCCTTCCCAATGTCCATCGACCAGCCACCCCATCCCTTTCACCCCCCCTCCCCTTCAGCAACCCTCAGTTTGCTTCCTGAGATTAAGAGTCTCCTCTGATTTCATCTTGTTTCATTTTTCCCTCTCTTCCCCTATGATCCTCTGCCTCATTTCTTAAATTCTGCATATCAGAGAGATCATATGATAATTGTCTTTCTCTGACTGACTTATTTTGGTCAGCATAATACCCTCTAGCTCCATCCATGTCATTGCAAATGGCAAGGTTTCATTTTTGATGGCTGTGTAATATTCCATTATATATATATATATATATACTGCATCTTCTTTATCCATTCATCTGTTGATGGACATCTGGACTCTTCCCATAGTTTGGCTATTGTGGACATTGCTGCTATAAACACTGGGGTGCAGGTGCCCCTTCAGATCACTGTATTTGTATCTTTGGGGTAAATACAGTGTAATTGCTGGGTCATAGGGGAGCTGTATTTTCAACTTTTTGAGGAACCTCCAGATTGTTTTCCAGAGTGGCTGCACCAGCTTATGCAGATTTTTTTAAAATGAAGAAATAAAACTATCCCTATTTGTAAAGCTCTGTATAAGTAATCCCAAGAAATCTACAAAACAAACAAACAAACAAACAAACCTTCTAAAACCTCCTCCTAGAACTAATAAGTGAGTTTGGCAAGGTTTCAGAATACAAAGTCAACACTCAAAAACCAATGTATGTATATATATGTGGACAACAAACTTGTGAAAACCAAAATTTAAAACACAGTACCACTTATGGTTGTGCCAAAGAAAATGAAATACTTAGATATACAGTTGACCCTTGAACAATGCAGGGGCTGGGGTGCTGACCCCTGTGCAATTGAAAATCCATGTATAACTTTTGACTCCCCAAAAATGTAACTACTAATAGCCTACCATTGACCAGAAGCCTTACAATAGCGTAAACAGTCCATTAACTCATATTTTGTATATTGTTATGTGTATCATATACTGTATTCTTACAACAAAGTAATCTAGAGAAAAGAAAATGTTATTAAGCAAACCATAAGAGGAAATACATTTACAATACCGTACTGTAAAATATCCAGATATAAATAGACCCATGAAGTTCAAACCCATGTTGTTCAAGACATAACTATAAAATATACAAGTGTGTACAGGACCTGTATGCTGAAAATTACAAAATGCTGATGAAAGAAATCAAAGACCTAGATAAATGGAGAAATATGCCATGTTTATAGATTGAAAGATCCAAAATAATAAAGATGCCAATTCTCTCCAAATCTATAGGTTTAATGTATTTCCTATCAAGGTGTTTTGTAGACATAGACAAGCTTATTCTAAAATTTATATGGAGGGTGCCTGAAGTCAGTTAAGTGCCTGTCTTCAGCTCAGGTCCTGATCCCGAGGTCCCAGGATGAAGCCCCATGTAGTGTAAGTTTCTCTGCTCAGTGGGGAGTGTGCTTCTCCTTCTCCTTTTGCCCCTCCCCTGCTCATGCTCTCTCTCCCTCTCTCAGATAATTAAATCTTAAAAGTAAAATAAAACAAAATAATATTTATATGGAAAGGCACAAACCTTAAGATGCAATATTAAAATAAAATTTTAAATAAAACATACTTGATTTTTAATTTAAATTTAGTTTTAAGCTAATTTTAGAATATTTAATTAAAAGTAAAATGATTTTTTAGAAAGAATAAGTTGGGAGGGATCACTCTGATGAAGCACCTGATGAAGTGCGTACTCATAGCTATAGTAATCAAAGTAATTACTGTATTAACAGAGATATAGATATAATCAATGGAACAGAATAAAAAACCCATAAACAGACCCACACAAATAATGCCCAACTGTTTTTTGACAAAGATCCAAAAGCAATCCAAGGGAGGAACCATAGCCTTTTCTTTTCTTCTTCTTTTTTTTTTTTTAGATTTTTTTTTTTATTTAACAGACAGAGATCACAGGTAGGCAGAGAGGCAGGCAGAGAGTGAGAGGGGGAAGCAGCCTCCCCGCTGAGCAGAGAGCCCGATGCGGGGCTCGATCCCAGGACCCTGAGATCATGACCTGAGCTGAAGGCAGAGGCTTTAACCCACTGAGCCACCCAGGCGCCCCTCTTTTCTTCTCTTTTTAAGATTTTATTTATTTATTTGATAGAGAGAGGTCACAAGTAGGCAGAGAGGCAGGCAGAGAGAGGGGGGGAAGCAGGCTCCCCACTGAGCAGAGAGCCCGATGCGGGGTTCGATCCCAGGACCCTGAGATCATGACCCGAGCCGAGGGCAGAGGCTTAACCCACTGAACCACCCAGGCGCCCCAGCCATAGCCTTTTCAACAAATGGTGCTGGAGCAACTAGATATCTACAAGCAAAACAAAACAAAACAAAACAAAACCTTAACCTGAACCACAAACCTTGTACAATTAACTGAAAATGGATCATGGATTTAATGTCAAATGTAAAACTGTTTTAGAAACAAGATTTTAGAATCAGAACATAGGAAAAAATCTTTGGGACCTAGGACTCAATAAAAGTTCTTAAATTTGACACCAAAAGCACAATCCTTAGAAGGAAAAATTGATGATTGGACTTTATCAAAATTAAAGACAGTTTCCATTGAAAGACTCTGTTAAAAAGATGAAAGATGGGGCGCCTGGGTGGTTCAGTCATTAAGTGTCTGCCTTTGGCTCAGGTCATGATCCCAGGGTCCTGCGATCGAGCCCCACATCGGGCTCCCTGCTTGGCGGGAAGCCTGCTTCCCTTACTCCTTCTGCTTGTGTTCCCTCTTTCACTGTGTCTCTGTCAAATAAATAAAATCTCTTAAAAAAATAAATAAAGTATAACTATCTTAAATACCTAGTATAATTTTTTAAAAAACAAAAAAAGGGATGCCTGGGTGGCTCAGTTGGTTAAGTGGCTGCCTTCGGCTCAAGTCATGATCCCAGCATTCTGGGATCGAGTCCCACATTGGGCTCCTTGCTTGGCGGGGAGCCTGCTTTTCCCTCTGCCTCTGCCTGCTACTCTGTCTGCCTGTGCTCGCTTGCTCTCTCTCTCTCTCTCTCTCTCTGATGAATAAACAAATAAAATCTTTAAAAAAAGATGAAAAGACTTGTTACAGACTGGGAGAAAATATTTGCCGGCCCCATATCCGACCAAGGCCTTCTATCTAGTATATATAAAAACCTCTCAGAGCACAACAATAAAAAGCAAACACTCCAACTAGGAATGGCAAAAGACATGAACATACATTTCACCAAAAAGGAAATATAGATGGTAAGCAAGTATCTGAAAAAATGTTCAACATCACTGGCCATTAGAGAAATGTAAATTAAGACCAACATGTGCTATCCCCAGGCAGCTATTAGGACAGTTGAAATAAAAAATAGTGATAAATACCAAACACTGGTGAGGACACAGAGAAACTGGATCTCCATACATTGCTGGTGTGAATGTAGGATGGTACCTTTGGAGAAGGGGTGGTGATAGAGTGAATACAAAGAGGTAACATGAGGGGGTTCTTCGGTGGTGATGGACCAGTTCTGGATCTTGATCGTGATAGTGGCATAAAACTACACATACACACACAAACACACAAATGCAGGGTTTTTTTAATGGTAAAAACTGAATGAGGTCTATATTCTAACAGTAATATACCAATGTCAGTTTCCCAGTTTTGATAGTATACTATAGCTAGTTAAGATGTCACCATTGGGAGAAGCTGGATGAGGTTGAGGTTATCCCATTTTTGTAATTTCTTGCAAGTCTACACTTATTTCAAAATAAAAAAAAATAAGAAATCTATTGCCCCTCCCAAAAAGTCTGCCCCTTCTGACCATTAGACTGGGCTTCCTGTGACCTAAGCTGACCAGTCAGCATCAGCCACCCTCTTAGGCACAATATTTGGATAAAGGGAGATCACATTATACAAGTCAGCCAATCAGAGTTCCCCGTGGGACCTTTCTTGCCTACTGAGGAAGAAAACATGAGGAGCCCTGATAATGCAATTTGAGCCCCTAGATCCAGCTGTGTCTCAAAGCATAGAACACTGCATTTCCAACTGTGCAAGCTAATAAATTCCTCTAAAAACATCAGTGTATGATAGGGAGGATCCAAAAGGCCAGCAGTCATAATAATTACTTACTGCAGTTTTTGCCTTGTTTCTGCTTCCTTCTCTCAAGTCACTCTGAGTATCTGAAAACATAGGCTAGAAAGTGAGTCACATCCATTAACGAGCTTAGATGGAAATAATGATGGTGCAGTTAGCATCCATGTAATGTTTGAGTGTAGAAATTTTCTGTGAATGCCTGAAATTATACCACAAAGAAATCTACCTACCCTGTGCAGATAATGGGCCCCTCTGCCAATGAAATTCATTCTGCTTAAGTTGAATGCAATAAGCACATAACCCAAGGAAGCAGATGGAAGATCAGAGTCAGAAGTTAAGTCAACTTTCCCGGGTGTCAAGGAAGAGATTTTTAGAGAAATATAAAACACATCTGAATCAAGTAAAAGGTGTCTAACTAGAGAAAAATACCCATATGGAACATTATTATCTTGTGACAACAAGGCAGCCTCAGTTGCCTAGGTGACTCCCACAGGAAGATGTTAGCCATGTGGCTTTCTTTATAATCTGGCAGGATAAGCTATTATCTCCAGGGTCTGACGTCAGGAGCTTCATATAAATGGGCCCTTGTTTGCCATCTTCCAGGGCATGGTAACATAAGTTCAATTAAGACAAGCCAGAGCCTAGGGGTGCCTGGGTGGCTCAGTGATTAAGCGTCAGCCTTTAGCTCGGGACATGGTCCCAGGGTCCTGGGATCCAGTCCTGCGTGAGTCTCCCTGCTCGGCAGGGAGCCTGCTTCTCCCTCTCCCACTCCCCCTACTTGTGTTCCCTCTCTCGCTGCCTCTCCCTGCTTCTCCCTCTCCCTCTCCCTCTGCCTGCTGCTCCCCCTGCTTGCGCTCTCTTTCCCTCTATCAAATAAATAAATAAAATCTTAAAAAAAAAAAAGAAAAGAAGCAAGCAGAGCTCCCAAAATTTCCACTGAGAACAGACAGCATTTGTAGAGAATGAAGCAAGATTTAGCTTCTAGGTAGAAATTGAGGGACCCCTTTTGGAAAAAAAAAGGGGGATACTAGTGACTGGGAACCCAGATAGGAACATTATGTTACCATCCTGAAACCTCCCTCAGGTCTATGTATGCCACTATTGAAGCTGGATTTTGTTTTTAGCAAAGGGCTATTCCATTCCTTTTAAGAAAATTTTCTATTAGTATAGGCACCATAATTTAAATAGTTATCAGCCATTTATACCTTATATGATTTGCTTACATTTTTCCTTCCCGAAAGCAGGTTTTGATGGAAATTGGAAGAAATTATTCATATAGCAGAGTTTTACTAAGAGGCTATAAGCCAGGCACTGTGCTATGCACTAGGGATATGAAGATGAGGCAAAGCACATGCGCTTCATCTCCAAAGAATTCTATAAGCTTCTATATTAAAGTTGGGAAGGAAGCCACTAAAGGAAAAAATATGTGCAGGAGGAAAGTTGGGTTGACTATAAACAAATATTTTCTTATTTTCCAGTGTTTCCAAGTATGACTCATTTCTCCATGGAAATCCCACAAATGAGCCTTGCCATTTTTTCACAGCCCTTAGCCCAACATCCCTAATTCTTCAAATAGCATCAGGGCTTCTGGGTCCATGCTTACAGTCAGGATGCTGGGAAGATCATTTTGTTCCACCTACTTGGATTTATTGACAAGGAAAACCCGGTCCAAAGAGATAAAGCAACCAGAAGAAATCATGAAGGGAGTTCATGACAGAAGCTCATGGATTTCCCAAAGCCTCCCATTAGAATCTTCTCAACTGCATCACAGCATCTCCTAACAATAAGCCAGGAATGCTGTAATAACAGAGAAACCCCAGATCACTTGTTTTCCAATGTCCACCACATACACTTCAAACCCTTTGGCCTGGCTTTCAAAGCCTTCCACTCTCTCTGGTCTACATGACTGCACTACTTCAATTATTTGACTCTTATATCATCTGTGCTTTTCTATTTCCATGCCCTTGCTTATGCCCTCCTCTCTCCCAGATGTCCTGCTATCACCATCTCCATACAAAGAATTCGTACCAATTCTTCAGTGCATCCCATTCAGAAAGACATCCACAATCTCACCCTTCAGCAAAGATCTCTAACTATCTTTGTGCTTGTACCATTCCAATGGCTCTTACCACATAGTACCCTCAGATGTATTTTGTTAACTGTCTTACCTGTCCTAATGAAAGACAGGGACTCTAATGCATATCTGGAACTCCTCCAGCATTCCCAGCACGGTAAATTCTGGGCCTCATAGATATCTGATAAATGAATGAATAAATGAATTGAACTGAATTAACTTGAATTCCTGTGGTTGACCAAAAGGTGGAGATCAAATCACAGCAACGCTGTTTTAAAGTTTAGCCAGGCTGGGACAGACTAGATAGGCAAGAGAAGGAGAAACTAGAAAGAGGCTGCAGAGGAACCAGTTAAGGGACCTGTGATTATCATGGAATGAGGAGGTAAAGGTAGAGATCCAGATGGTAGAACTGGACCTGGACAGGAGATAGCAAACTAGAAACACATTGCATGCAAGTCGAAACATGGGGCCTGGAAGAGATAAAGAATAAGGTTTTAATTTGGGAGACTAAACATGGAGGTGCCCTAGACACAAATAAGCAGACAGCAATTGCCAAACTGTTTCATGCTTTTCTCCATTTTTTGGGTAGTTTTATGGTTTTATTAACACAAATATGACATGCACATGAGGTGTCTATTCATTTTCTTCACTGCACAGCCTGGCATTGGGATTGGTGACGCTGATGGACAGCTGGGCTGCTCTTTCTACAGCGGCTTGGCGGTTCTTGGAGGAGACATTGTGAGCAGCCTGGGCGCAGTAGATTTGCTGCACATCAGCAGCACCTGAGATAGACTAGGAACTTCCGGAAGCCACTGGGCAGCGTGTGCTCTGCTTTCTTGTTGCTTCTGTAACGGATGTTGGGCATCAAGGTCAGGCCCTTGATTCTTCTGTGCACCCTATTGTCAATGCCTCTGGGTTTCCACCAGTTGTGCTTAATTTTGACCTATCAGTCTGACTGGTGCTGAATGAACTCTTTGGTCCTCTTTTTGTCGTTGTTGTTGTTGTAGTAAGTTTGAGCCACATGTTGAGTGTAGAGATTACTTAAAAATAAAATCTTTTTTTGAAAGATTTTATTTATTTATTTATTTGACAGAGAGAGAGAGAGATCACAAGTAGGCAGAGAGGGAGGCAGAGGTGGGGGGAAAGCAGGCTCCCCACTGAGCAGAGAGCCCGATGCAGGGCTCCCAGGACTCTGAGATCATGCCTGGTCCTCTTTTTAAGGATCTTGGGCTTCACGAGGGTTCTAAGGGCGACCATGATACCAAGTAGGAGACGGCTGCCATCTCCACAGGCAGCACAAAGGAAGAGACTGCTTTCCCCCTTTTTGATTAAAGTTGTAAGATTAGCTAATAATCATTCATTTTTTAAAATTTGTTGAAAGGTCTTGGAAATCTCTGAGGCACAGAAATGCAGGCTGTGTCCCCAGGAACCCTGCTCTGCACCTCCTCTCTCCCCACACCAATGTTCTCTGGAGACACTTTTCCAAAGAAGACATCCAGATGGCCAACAGACACATGAAAAAATGTTCCATATCACTCATCATCAGGGAAATACAAATCAAAACCACAATGCTATGCCACCTCAGAGCAGTCAGAATGGCTAAAATTAACCAGTCAGGAAGCAACAGATGTTGGCCAGGATGTGGAGAAAGGGGAACCCTCTTCCACTGTTGGTGGGAATGCAAGCTGGTGCAGCCGCTCTGGAATACAGTATGGAAGTTCCTCAAAAAGTTAAAAATAGGGGCGCCTGGGTGGCTCAGTGGGCTGAAGCCTCTGCCTTCGGCTCGGGTCATGATCCCGGAGTCCTGGGATCAAGCCCAGCATTGGGCTCTCTGCTTGGTGGGGAGCCTGCTTCCCCCTCTCTCTCTGCCTACTTGTGATCTCTGTCCAATAAATAAAATCTTTCAAAAAAAATTTTTTTTAAATGTTAAAAATAGAGTTACCCTACAACTCAGCAATTACACCACTAGGTATTTATCCAAAGAATACAAACAGAGTGATCCGAAGGGGCACGTGCACCCCAATGTTTATAGCAGCAATGTCCACAATAGCCAAACTATAGAAGGAGCCCAGATGTCCACTGACTGATGAATGGATAAAGAAGATGTGATGTGTGTGTGGGGGGATGTGGGTGTGTATGTGTATATTATATTCCATTACATATATGGTGTATATGTATAGAGGTGGTATATGGAATATATATACACACATATAAACACATACACACACATACAGTGGAATATTACTCAGCCATCAAAAGAATGAAATCTTGTCATTTGTGTGATGTAGATGAAACTAGAGTGTATTATGTTAAGCTAAATAAGTTAGTCACAGAAAGACAAATACCATATGATTTCATTCATATGTGGAATTTAAGAGACAAAAGTGATGAACACAAGGGAAGGGAAGGTAGAAATAAAATAAGATAAAAAACGAGACAGAGGCAAACCATAAGAGACCCTTAACTCTAGGGAACAAACTGGGTTGCTGGAGGAGAGGTCGGTGGGGGGATGGGGTAAATGGGTGATGGGCACTTGTTGTAATGAGTGCTGGATGTTCTATGCAAGTGATGAATCACTAAATTCTACGCCTGAAACTAATAACACACTATATGTTAACTACTTGAATATAAATAAAATCCAAAAATAGTAAAAAAAAAAAAAAAAGCCCCAAGGTAGGTGCACACCAACTGGCCAATAACTGATGAACGGATAAACCAAATGTGGTTTATCTATGCAATAGAATATTATTCTATCTTAAAAAAGAATGGAGTACTGATACATGCTAAAAAGTGGGTGAACCTTGAAAGCATTATGAGAGAAACCAGTCACAAAAATCACAAGTTGTATGATCCCATTTATATGAAATGTTCAGAACAGGCAAGTCCATAGAGACAGAAAGTAGATTAGTGGTTGCCTGGGGTGGTGGGGAATAAGGGCTGACTTCTAATAGGCATGAAGTTTCTTTCAGGGGGGACAAAATTGTTCTAAAATTAGATTGCAGTAACGGTTGCTTGACCTTGTAAATACATTTAAAAACCACTTTTCAAAGGTGAATTGTGTGGTATGTGCATTATATCTCAGTAAAGCTGTCTTTTTTATTTTCCAATTTAAAATTTTAGAACCTCTTACTCTAGGGCAGTGGTTCTCAGTGGACAGCAAGGGGACGATTTTGTCCCCCAGGCACCATTCGGCAATATCTAGAGACAGTTTTGATTATTCACAACCAGGGGAGGTGCTCCTGGCCTCTGGTGGCTAGAGGTTGGGGATGCTACTAACATCCTACAAAGCACAGGACAAGGCCCCACGACAAGGAAAAATCTGGCCCCAAATGTCAATAGAGACTTGGCTGAGACACTCTGATCAAGGGTGTAAGAGTTTTAAAATGAAAATGACCAGGGGCGCCTGGGAGTCTCAGTCATTAAGCATCTGCCTTTGGCTCAGAGTAGGATCCCAGAGTCCCAGGATCAAGTCCCGTATCGGGCTCCCTGCTCAGCAGGGAGTCAGCTTCCCCCTCTGACCTTCACCCTACTTGTGCTCACTCTCTCTCTTTCACTTGTGCACCTGTGCATGTGTGCGCACACACATGCTCTCAAATAGATAAAGTCCTTAAAAATATAATTAAATTAAAATGACTGTTCCTAATACTCTCATTGGGGTTTGTTGTTGTTGCTCTTTTATGGCATTTGTCACCGACCCTCACCCCCATATACCTGTGGGGCTCAAGAGTTGCCTTACATGTTTTGCAACTGGCCTCTCAGGGGTAAAGCAGCCATTAGGATGCATGAATTCATGTTTATAGTAGTGATCAGCTTCTCCCCTCTCATAATGGTTAGAAACCTCTTCAGGATTAGTCAGAGCTCTTGAAAATAGTTATGCAACAGTTTTTCAAGATACGAAATGGAGATCTTAACATTCTAACTTAAGTACCCAATTTAGAAAGTAAAGAAACATCCTTATGTTATAGTCTAGAGAAGTTAAATCTATGCTTTCAAAAGAGACCTTACATGAAATGCATGCGTGAGTCAGCAAGTGTATTTAGCGATATATATTCATACAAAAGATGCATTATAAAGCTAGGGGAAGTGGTGAGGCTGGGCAAGTTATTCACCAGATGAAGGCGAGTGCCTACGGAAAAATTTTGTGACAGGCAATTTAAAGTAAGCTGAGGAAAGCCACAGGGCCAGCCCTCTACAGGCACACCTTGTTTTTTTATTTGTTTGTTTGTTTGTTTGTTTTTAAAGATTTTATTCAATTATTTATTTGACAGAGAGAGAAAGACAGCAAGAGAGGGAACACAAGCAGTGGGGAGATGGAGAAGGAGAAGCAGGCTTCCCGCTGAGCAGGGAGCCTGATGTGGGGGTTCGATCCCAGGATACTGGGATCATGACCTGAGCCTAAGGCAGATGCTTAACGACTGAGCCACCCGGGGGCCCCTGTTTGTTTGTTTTTTAAAGATCTTATTTATTTATTTATTTATTTGTATGAGAGAGAGAGAGCCCACGAGTAGGGGGAAGGGCAGAGA
Source organism: Meles meles (assembly GCF_922984935.1). Lineage (NCBI taxonomy): Eukaryota > Metazoa > Chordata > Mammalia > Carnivora > Mustelidae > Meles > Meles meles. The sequence continues at coordinate 43,532,038 of NC_060087.1, read as the reverse complement.
GGGGGCAGAAACAGATTCCCCACTGAGCAGAGAGCTGGTCGCAGGGCTTGATCCCAGGACCCTGATATCATGACCAGAGCTGAAAGCAGACACCTAACCGACTGAGCCACCCAGTGCCTCTGGGCACACCTTACTCTATTGCACTCTACCGTGCTTCACAAATACATACAACATTGGGAGGCTGGAAGGAAACATTTGTTTTTAGGAGTCAGCCTCCCTTCTCTGTTTTACTGGTTTCCCTCAGGGACACTTCTCATATGCCTAGAAGCCTTGTTCTTTTCACCTTACCCCTATCACACTTCTAACAAAACCACTCCTCCAAAAACAAAGTTCTGACATGATCTTCACCTGGATGGTTGGTAATGTCTAAATTTTACATATCCCAAGGGGGTGTGTGTTATAAATGTTATCAGAGCCTTTAGCCAAAGGAATGAGAGTGTAAAATTGGAAACTTGAGACTTGCTAGATAGGGCTATGGAATTAGCACATCACAGCAACAACAAAGATAAATCTAAAAATAATTATGCTGAGTGAACGAAGCCAGATGAGAAAGAATATATACAGTATGATCCCATTTATATAAAATTCTAGGAAATACAAACAAAGAGCAGACAGTGGTTTCATGGGGATGGGACAGTAGGAGCAAAGGCTGGGAGGGAGGAATTCCAAAGGAGGATGAGGAAACTGTTGGGGGAGATGCATACGTTCACTATCTCAATTGTAGAGATGGTCTCACAGGTGTATGTATACACCAAAACTCATCAAATCACCTATACTTTAGGGGCACCTGGGTGGCTCACTTAGGCATCTGCCTTTGGCTCAGGTCATGATCCAGTGTCCTGGGATAGAGTCCCACATTGGGCTCCTTGCTCAGCAGGATATCTGCTTCTCCCTCCTTCTCCCTCTGTGTGCACGCTCGCTCTCTCTCAAATAAATAAAATCTTTTTAAAAAATCACTTACACTTCAAATATGTGCCATGTATGGAATGTCAATTGTAACACAAGTGGTAGGAAAAAAAATTTAAGCTTACAATATATATTTTTAAAGAGCATTGTGCAATTTCCAAAGGGAAGTTAAACTTGCACGTTATAGGAATGGTAAAGCAAGATAAAGTCCTAAAAATCCGTTGTTCTAAACTCTATCATACTGAAAAAATGTTTAATCTGTATTTACATGGCAAGAGTAAAATCTAGGGGGCATTACTATGGCTTTAATGAAACTGAAGTAAACCTTGAGTTGGGGCTTGGGATAATTTCCACTTTCGTTGGTTCAGTAGGTTCACACTGTTCCCTTCTGAACCCCAAATCTGTTCCTTAGCTCCACCCTCCCATCTCTGCTGTACCCTGCCCCCAGATCCTCAGTAATCAAGGCATTCCAAGAGGGTCATGAAGAGGGGTGCCTGAGGGGCTCAGTGGGTTAAGCCTCTGCCTTCAGCTCAGGTCACGTTCCCAGTGTCCTGGGATTGAGGCCCACATCGGGCTCTCTGCTCAGCAGGGAGCCTGCTTCACCCCCTCTCTCTGCCTGCCTCTCTGCCTACTTGTGATCTCTCTCTGTCAAATAAATAAATAAAATCTTAAAAAAAAAAGAGGGTCATGAAGAGCTGGATGCAGCGGGCAACGTAACAGAGCAAAGGCAATCACCGAGTAACCACCATCGTTCACTTACATCACCTAGGTAACAAACAGACCAGGGGTCTTAAAACTGAGCTTCCACAGATAGTCCATGGATTTCATCCAGGAGGTTGAGAAACAGCAGGAACAAGGTAGTCAGTGGTCTCATACGGTGACAGTACCGAGACCACTGAAGTTCTGGCAGATAAATAGTTCTCAACTCTGCTACACAGGTTTCCACGTGAAGATGGGGAGTTTGAGGGGCTCCACTCCCAGCTGTGGTCTGTATATTTGCATGGGGCTCAGCCAGAGCTCGGGGTGGGGGGAGGGCACTGGGCCCCAGGCACATGGTCTCAAGGGCAGCCCCACAGAGAAGAGGTCAGGTGGGATGGCACCTTTCCCTCTCCATCTGGACCTGAATGCCTATAAATGGCATGTTGTTCTGAGATCCCTGTCTAAGGACAGAAACGTGGAACAGGACCTACCACCTTGCAAAAGCTGATGTCCTAGTGTTACTGTTGCTAACAAATGCCACTGAAATGCGCGGAAATGCGCGGCCCCCAGGCCATACCCACAACAGTATGGGATGCAGGTATGGCTGCAAACAGCAGCAAACAAAACCAGAAATACAGTCCAGGTTGTTGCCACTTATGGTGTTGAGAACAGTCAGACTTCCGGGCATCCAGCAGAGTGAGCTTTTTCCTGCCTGTGGAATTCGTGAGATCCCAAGGAAACTCCAGAGACCGGCTCCAACTTGCCACTCCCCTTGCAAAAACCCAAAGCCACCAGCTGATGATGACTGAAATTTGTCCACAAAGGAACAAGATGGTTTTATTGTTTCATTCCCCAGCTGGGTTTTGATAGCATGTGGTCCTGATGTCTCCCTCCTCCCCAGTTGTTTAGCTAAATCCTGGGCATGAGGGCTTCCTAAGATCAGGGTCCATAGCCACAGGGAGATGACGGAGGAAACACTAAGTATTGGGGACCTCTCATGTGTCCTCCTCTGGGGACCCTCTTTCCTCTTTTAGCAGATTCCCTCTCCCTCTTCACTAGTCCTGCTCGGTACCCAGTGCCCTGCTCACTGCCTCCTGGCTGTTCTTCCTTCCAGAATTTCCCCATTACCCTCGCCCCATCCAAACTGCCCTGTGCTGTGTTCCACAGCCCTTCAGAGCCAATTCAGCAAGCTGACTACAGACAGCTAGGGAATAAATCAGACACCATATTTCTTCTTCAGTTATGATCTTTAGGGAAAGAGGTTTTAACACAAAGAGTAATTCATTTGGCGATAGAAGAGAGAGAGGTTTTTGAATAGCTGGAGCCTCTTATTGGGCCTTTGCGTTATTCTCTCCGTGCCATCCCCCCACCCCCAGTCAGAAAGGCAGGGTTATAATCCTGACTCTGCGAATGAACCAGGAATGTGATTTGCAGCAGAACACATCAGAGCTGGAATCCCATGGTCCCTTCCCCTAAGGAAAAAGCCCTAACACTCAGGATATGCTGTGGGGCAGGCAGTTGAGGACATTTCCTGTCATGTGACCCTTGAGAGGCATCATTGGTGGGGACAGGGCGGGGTGGGGGGGGTGGTACTGGCTTAGGGACTTGGGCTCCAGCACTAGACTGCCAGGATTCCGATCCATTTATGTGTTATGTAACTTTGGGGCGAGGAACCTAACCTTTCTCGCCTCAAGGTTTCTTTCTGTAAAATGGGGAAATCATGGCACCTGCCTGTAACTGTTGCAGTGAGGATGGAATGAATTAGCTAACGTCACAGAGCCCAGGTGCTCATTAAGAGCTAGTTCTTACTATTATTAATGAAGGACTGTGGCTGCGGGATACACATTGGCAAGGTCAGAGCCTTGGCTCTACTGGTAGTGTGTGACCTGGAAGCAGGTCACGTGTCGTATGCTCCAGGTTCCTAATGTGTAAAACGGGGGTCATAATGGCCCACATCCCTTCAAAGGGCGTTGTGAGGATTAAGAGCATTCCTGAGAAGCAGTTAACTCAGAGTTGCACGGAATATCTGAATAAGAGGTGCCTGGGTGGCTCAGTCAGTTAAGCGTCTGCCTTTGGCTCAGGTCATGGTCCCGAGGGTCTGGGGATCGAGTCCCGCATTGGGCTCCTTGCTCAGCTGGATGCCTACTACTCCCACTCCCTCTGCCACTCCCCTTGCTTGTGCCCTCTGTGGGTGTGTGTGTGTCAAATAAATAAATAAATCCTTTTAAAGAAATGAATAACTGAATGAAAGGGAGATGGTTCACGGTGAATTAGCTAGGCTAACGCCTCCCGGAGCAGCCAATACCCCTCCTCCGGGAAGTCAATACTGCCCCCCTTGACCGCTTGGCTATTCATTTTGAGAACCTGCATGCAAACTCATGGACCGGCTCAAAAGCACCAACCAAATCTGTCCTCTCAGAGCCCTGGTTGTGGAAATGATCAAACGGTGACCTCAGAGTGCTGGCCTGCGATGGGTTATCCCTGCTGGAGGGGGAGAAGGTGACAGATGCCTTTTTTCCTCCCTACAACCATAGCAAATGGGTGCCTGGCATGTTGCTAGTGGGTCGAGGCTTTAGGGACGTCACTGGGATAACAGCACCCCGTTCCTGTGTGGCCGCCCATTCTGCAATTTGTTCAATGCTATGCTCTAAGCTGCACAAAAATCTCTTTTCTTTTGCATGCTAGTCTCCCACCTCTTTCAAGTGTCTTGAGGTTTTGGCAAGAAGCAACTGGAACCAGAAGTTCCTGCTTTACTGCGGGCTCTGAAACAGCAGCCCAGCCCTCAGCCTGAGGGTTCATCAGAGAGTCCCTGACTGAATCCAAGAGCAGGTGTCACAGAGGTCTCTTCTCCTCACCTCAAAAAGGCTCCTCTTCTCAGAAACCAGAGATCTCTGAAGGTTGGGACATAGTCCAATGCCCAGCTCAAACAGTCAGGAGGGAAGCTGAATTTTTTACTTCCTCAGCTGGGCTTACATAAAGCTGCAAAGTCTGGTTCTCTGTCCTGGACCCTGTATCCATCCCCCTCAAAGTGAAATAGTGTCATCTCTGAAATTCTCCTTAACTCTGTGGTTCTCACTCAGCAACCGTGATGACTTCAGTTAAATTGGCTCACACTCCATAACAGTCTTTGTGAATAATTGCAGCTGCTGTGAAACAGGAAGCTTTTTATGGGAGGGAAAAGCTCCAACTTGGATGTTAATGGAGTTATGTCAAAATAAAACCCCAAATGTTTATTATAGGCGGGGATAATCAGTCCTCACTTACGCATTGTGTACCTACTGTGTACCCAGTTCTGTGTCGCACTGCACCCAGAGGGATGCCAAAAAGAAAGAGGGAGTGTCAACCCTTTTTCTTGCTTTAAGAGAGCCCAAACTCTAGCAGTAATGAAAGGATGAAGGAGTTTAGGAATTTAGGAAGCATAAGAAGAGTAGGTTGTTCCATTTACACTGCGAAGGGCCATGATGATCAGAGAGACAGATGATCAGAGTGACTCGAGAGCTAATCGGCAGGCAAGTTTACAGGACTGGGTGTGGAGCCTCTTCTTTGGGGCAAGTCAGGTATGAGGCCAAAGTCAATGATGAATTACCAGATAGAACAGTACAAATGATCACTGTCAGGAATGACAGATGTGATAACACTATTTGTTCTATGGGTATTAGAAGGATGATTAAGGAAATATGAACAACTTTGCACTAATAAATCTGACAATTTAGATAAAATGGACAATTTCGGGCGCCTGGGTGGCTCAGTGGATTAAGCCGCTGCCTTCAGCTCAGGTCATGATCTCAGGGTCCTGGGATCGAGCCCCACATTGGGCTCTCTGCTCCGCAGGGAGCCTGCTTCCTCCTCTCTCTCTGCCTGCCTGTCTGTCTACTTGTGATCTCTCTCTCTGTCAAATAAATAAATAAAATCTTTAAAAAAAATGGACAATTTCATCAAAAGAAAAAATTACCCAAGCTCACTCAAAAAGGAATAGGTAACTAGATAGCTTCATTGGCGAATTCTACCAAATACTTAAGGGGATGGGGCAGCTGGCTGGCTCAGTGGGGAAGAGCAAGGGACTCTTGATCTTGGGGTCATAAGTTCAAGGTCCACCTTGGGTACAGAGATGACTTAAAAATAATAAAATCTTGGGGCGCCTGGGTGGCTCAGTCGGTTAAGCCTCTGCCTTCGGCTCAGGTCATGATCCCAGGGTCCTGGGATGGAGCCCCGCATTGGGCTCTCTGCTCAGCAGGGAGCCTGCTCCCCCCTCTCTCTCTGCCTGCCTCTCTGCCTACTTGTTATCTCTCTCTCTGTGTCAAATAAATAAATAATCTTTTAAAAAATAATAAAATATTTTAAAAAGAAATAACTAGATGGCTTCACTGGCAAATTCTACCACATAGTTAAGGGGGAAAATACCAATTATACATAGATTCTTTAAAACCGAAGAGGAGAAAATACTTCCCAACTAATTCTATGAGGCTGGCATTACACCCTGACACAAAATCAGACAAAGACATTTAGACAAGAAAACTACAACCCCATGTTTTTGTTTTTGTAATCACAGACACAAAATTAAATAAAAGGCATCCATATTGGAAAATAAAAAGTAAAAAGTTATTATGATCACCTATATGACCATCCATGTAGCAAATACAATAGAAGCTATAAAAAAAAAGCTAACGAAATGAAAAATTCTAAACAAAATTTTGGCAAATTGGAAAATGAAATTAAGAAAACAATTCTACTCACAGTAGCATAAAAAATAGGAAATACTCAGGTATAACTCTGACAAAGATATGTAAAACTTAGACACAAAACTATAAAACATTGCTGAGAAAAATGAAAGACATAAATAAGTAGCCAGGTATCCCATGTTTATAGATCAGAAAACTCAGTATTGTTAAGATATTAATTCTACCCAGACTGGTCTATAGATTCAACACAATCCACTCAAAATCCCAGCAGGGGGGCGCCTGGGTGGCTCAGAGGGTTAAAGCCTCTGCCTTCGGCTCAGGTCATGATCACAGGGTCCTGGGATTGAGCCCCGCATCGGGCTCTCTGCTCAGCAGGGATCTTGCTTCCTCCTCTCTCTCTCTCTCTGCCTGCCTCTCTGCCTGCTTGTGATCTCTGTCTGTCAAATAAATAAATAAAATCTTTAAAAAAAAATCCCAGCAGGGTGTGTTGGCTTTTAGCTTTTGGGTTTGTCTGGGCAGCTATTAATAGCTGTAAACAGTCCCATTCCTATGCATTCTCCAGAAGAGGAGTATAATGTGGGGATTTCATTTTTTTTATTTTTAAAGATTGTATTTATTTGAGAGAGAGAGATACAGCAAGACAGGGAACACAAGCAGGGGGAGTGGGAGAGAGAGAAGCAGGCTTCCTGCTGAGCAGGAATCCCAATGCAGGGCTTGATCCCAGGACCCTGAGATCATGACCTGAGCTGAAAGCAGATGCTTAACCACTAAACCACCCAGCGCCCCAATGTGGGGGTCTTAGAGCCATGTTAGAGTCCATAGGCAGACAGTCAATAAGTAGAGACAGTTACATAAATAATGGCTTTTCAGCAGTCACTCTAATATAGAAAGAGAGAGATCAGAGTGGAATTCTAAGAAAGAGCTAATGACAAGCACCACACTGGGGTCATGGCCCACAGCAGCTAGCGTGACCTGGTCTACTTCAAGGGCTGGAATGGTGAGGGGACCTGAGAGGAGAGTGAGTCAGCTCCAGCCACCTTCTTGCCAAGTTCTTTGAGTTCTGACTCTTGTATTTCAAGGCAATTTCAGACAAGTAACAGATGTAAACAGACTCTTTTCCCAGTCTGCCCTTGTCCTAGAGAAATGAGCTTCTGGTAAATGACGGCATCCTGATTAAAACAAACAGGAAGCATTCAGAAATCTTGACAGAAAGAAAACAAAATTGTATACTGAAGGCTGGGCAGATGGAGCCCTTCCTCTGTGTGATGACCCATATTTTTTTTAAGACATTATTTATTTATTTGACAGAGAGAGGTCACAAGTAGGCAGAGAGGCAGGCAGAGAGAGAGAAGGAAGCAGGATCCCCGCCGAGCAGAGAGCCTGATGTGGGGCTGGATCCCAGGACCCTGGGATCATGACCTGAGCCAAAGGCAGAGGCTTTAACCCACTGAGCCACCCCGGTACCCTGATGACCCATATTAACACAGCCAGAGAAAGTTATCTGGAAGAATACTCTCTCTGTGAATTATCAGTTTGATCAAGAGTTAGGTTCATTTGCATATGCTCAGGTTCACTTTTAGAGTTTGCTTTTTTGTCCCATACTTTCACTTTACTTTTATTTCTGACTATATAGCCTCCCCCACTTTATTATGCATCACAAGAGGAAATGTTGGAAATATAATGTGAACACAAGCGTTTGTTGTTGCCTTTAGATAAAATTAATGTGGTAGGCAACGCTCTCAGGTCCCCTCCTTCTTCCGGAGCTTTATATTATCGCTCAATAAACTTTGCTGCCCACCAAAAAAAAAATTAATATTTAGTTTAAAACTAGATTGCAGGGATGCCTGGGTGGCTCAGTGGGTTAAGGCGTCTGCCTTTGCCTCCAGCCATGATCCCAGGGTCCTGGGATCAAGTCCCCCACTGGGTTCCTTGCTTAGCGGGGAGCCTGCTTCTCCCTCTGTCTGTTGCTCCCCCTGCTTGTTCTCCCTCTCTCTCTGACAAGTAAATAAATAAAATCTTTTTAAAAAATAAAACTGGATTGCAGTGTGGTTTCAAGATAAACCTGGTTTCAGGTCCTTAACGTATTTCTGGAATTAACAGCAAAAGGAAAACCCATATGGGGGGATATCCAATCCCAAAAGCACCAACTGCTGAGGGCCCGGGCTCCTCTAAGGAGCCCTGTTCTGTGGTCCTGGAGTTAGGGGTAGTCGACCAGACAGGATTTCTGCTTAATAAAGTGAGTTCTGTGAAATTTCCCTAAGTCCCAAATCCAACGATGCAATTTTAGCAGTGGAGAGAACGAATGAATGGAAGCACTGCAAGAAAGAGTGCGAGGGGACGCGCACCTGCTGGGCTTGTGATTGAGTTTAGGATGAGGGGGGAACACACGAAGTCAGCTCCCAACACCGCTGCACTAAGAGACAGAGCATGGCTACGAGCCAGTAATCTCTGAATTTGGCTTCAGGAGTACCACCTTCAGTCCCTTTGACAAGTTAACACACTGAGGCAGGAGACGGGATTCGAACTTGCTCACCATCACGAAAGCCCCACTGCCACAGGCCCCTAACTCCTGCCAAGCAACCACCGCGCCTGCGCCCAGTAGAGCTGGGCGCGCGACCGGGGCGGGGCTGACGTCCCTTCTGCGCACCGGATAAGCATGGGATTGGCGAAAGCTCGGGTTGACCAATGAGATCCCAAAACGAGCCTTAGGACCCGCTCCCTTCTCCTGGGATCCAATCGCTAGGCCCCGCACGCGCAAGCCACCGATTCAAAGTCAAGGAACCAAGAAGGGCGGGGCCGAAGAAGCTGCGACGGAAGCCTGGGAAAGGTGGGGGTCTCGGTCGTACAACGGGTGCTTACCTGGGACTTGGCTGGGAACCGGGAGAATGAGCGGGGGCTGCGGACGGTCAAGGAAGTGCCACTCCTGCCTCCATCGGGGGCTTGTGCGCAATCTCCTTGTGCGGGGGTGGTAGCAGCCCTTAGGGCCTCTCCAGCCCACACAATGGTTTGTTCCATAATAGACGCCCCCTACCCAGTGGTACCTCCCAGATCTGACTGTTCCATCTCTACCTCCTGAAGGGGTATTACCTGGGAGGACGGTTCCAACTTGGACTGTTCCTCCCTACCTCCTGTAGTCCCCCTAGTGGTGTGATCAAGGAAGCTTCTTTGGAGATATCGCGTGAACCATTCTCTTCACCCTCCCACCCAGCCCCCCGCTCTGCAGTGGACCCTTCCATTCCGGTCTCCCCGTGACACATACACACTGCCCACGGACGCCCCCAGATGGACCGTCCCCGGCCCTGACCCTGAAGGTCTTGCAGAGGCAAAGGCCAGAGAATCCAACCACCTGCCTCAAAGCTCCTACTCCAGGAGCGGGCTGAGGATGTTGGTAATTGTGGACAGCATTGTGGCAACATCTGTCAAGATAAAAACTGAAAACTTCACTGGAATGTCAGCTCCACCAAAGCACGAACGTGTGCCTTTTAACTCCTTGATGTGTCCCCAGCACCTAGAGCAGTGTCCATCACTTACTAGGCACTCTTGAGGTGCTCCTTTGACTCAGCAATTCTACTTATAAGATCGTGTGCCAAAGAAACACACGTGTGCACACAGCTGCGTGTCCAAGTTTGGGGTGAACAAACTCCCAGGAGAAAACATTCTAAATGACTATTTATAGCTAATGATTTGCAGAGTAAAATTAATGACTGGGGTTCATGTTATACCAGACCTGGACAGGATACAAAATGAATGGGCCCCTTTACCTGCAAGGACGAGGGGGAGCACCTTCTACAGAACACACAGTTAACAGGGAACAGCAGGTAGAATGGGTGCACGCATGCAGAGAGAAGTGTGCAGCTCCAAGAGGCTAGTGTCTTGACACCTGTGGGAAGAATGGGGGCTGGGCTTTGTTGGCCTCAGTTCTGTCTTCATATTGCTCCCAGGGCTCTCCTAGATGAGTAGCCTTGGGGAGGACTAGCTCTGGCCTGGGACAGGACAGGTTTCCTGCCCAAGGATGGGGACTTAGCCATAGGGCCACACTTTAAGAAAGACGGAAGGAGGGATGCCTGGGTGGCTCAGTCGGTTAAACATCTTCCTTTGGTTCAGGTCATGATTCAAGGCCCAGATCGAATCCTCATCCGGCTCCCTGCTCGGTGGGGAGTCTGCTTCTCCCTCTGCCTGTGCTCTCTCTGACAAATAAATGAACATAATCTTTTTTTAAAAAGCTGTAAGGAGGGGGGCGCCTGGGAGGCTCAGTGGTTTAAGCCTCTGCCTTCGGCTCAGGTCATGATCTCAGGGTCCTGGGATGGAGCCCCGCATCAGGCTCTCTGCTCAGTGGGGAGCCTGTTTCTCCCTCTCTCTCTGCCTGCCTCTCTGCCTACTTGTGACCTCTCTCTCTGTCAAATAAATAAATAAATAAATAAAAAGCTGTAAGGAGGGCGCCTGGGTGGCTCAGTGGGTTAAGCCTCTGCCTTCAGCTCAGGTCATGATCTCAGGATCCTGGGATCAAGCCCCGCATCGGGCTCTCTGCTCCACAGGGAGCCTGTTTCTCCGTCTCTCTCTCTGCCTGCCTCTCTGCCTACTTGTGATCTCTCTCTGTCAAATAAATAAAATCTTTTTGAAAAAGCTGTAAGGAAATAACTTTGGAGGGTAGTGCTATTATCAGCTTTGCCTTCCTCTCCCTTGGGTCCCTTCTTAAACGTCCCTGGGCTAGACTTTTAATTCAATGTTTCATTTTTTTTTCACTACCAAGCATTTATTGAACATTTATTATATGTCAGGATGTGTTCTAAACTCTTTATACATAATAACTCGTGTTATACTCCTTACAACAACCTAATGAGGTAGATGGTGTTGTTTTCTCCATTTTACAAATGAGGCATCTGAGAAACAGAGAGGTTTAGCAACCTGCCAGAGGTCACACAGCTGGGAAATCATGGAGCCAGGATTCAAACCAAGACCATCTGGATCCAGCGTTCCATTCTCAAACCTACATACTGTGGTGCCTTTCCATTTCTTTGTTGTGCTTGTACATACGTGTGAGCCTCCTACACTAGACTGAACACCTGAGGGTTTGTGGGTGCCTGTGGTACTGCCAGATTTCCAGCATTCAGTATGTACCTGATATTGTGTGGGCATCCCTGAGCAGATGCTCACTTGGTGGCTAACCTCTCCTGCTTCCACCTTGAAGCAGACATCCAGAGTGCCTTCAGTGTGGGCACGATGGGGAGTGAGCCTCTGTGCACCTTGACCCCAGGAAGAATGTTCCAGGGAGCTGAGAGAGGCTGAAGGATCAGGACCCCATTTGGACTAACAGGTCAAAGTTTCTATAAGTTCAAATAACTTTTTTTTTTAAAAAGATTTTATTTATTTATTTGACAGAGAGAGAGAGATCACAAGTAGGCAGAGAAGCAGGTAGAGAGAGAGAGAGGGGAAAGCAGGTTCCCCGCCAAGCGGAGAGCCCGATGCGGGGCTTGATCCCAGGACCCTGAGATCATGACCTGAGCCGAAGGCAGAGGCTTTAACCCACTGAGCCACCCAGGCGCCCCCAAATAACTTTTTTTTAAAAGATATTTTCTATTTATTGGTGAGAGAGAGCATGAGCAGAGCGGAGAGGAAGAAGCAGGCTCCCCACTGAGCTTGGAGCCTGATGCGGGGCTCGATCCCAGGATCATGACCTGAGCTGAAAGCAGATGCTTAACTGACTGAGCCACCCAGGCACCCTGATTACCGCAGTAAGATTTGTTAAAATCTATCACCTCAAATAGTTACAATTTTTTTCTTATGATGACTTTTTAAAAAAGATTTTATTTATTCATTTAGTTGACACAGAGAGAGACAGCGAGAGAGGGAACACAAGCAGGGGTAGTGGAAGAGGGAGAAGCAGACTTCCTGCTGAACAGGGAGCCTGATGTGAGTCTCGACCCCAGGACCCTGGGATCATAACCTGAGCCGAAGGCAGACGCTTAACGACTGAGTCACCCAGGTGCCCCATTATGATGAGAAAATTTTTAAGACCTAATCTCTTGACAACTTTCAAATACATAGTGTTATTAACTAGAATCACTATGCTGTACATTAGACCTCCAGAGCTTATTTATCTTATAACTGGAAGTTTGTACTTTCGACCCCCTTTACCCATTCCCCAGCCCCCCACCTCTGGCAACCACCAATTTGTTCTCTGTTTCTACGAGTCTGTTTTTTTTTGTTTTTTTTTTTGACAGGAAGTTGGATTTATTGGTGGGCATGAGTATGACGGGAAGGGGTAGTGCCAAGGTTCTCATGAGTGCAGAGCCCTCCATTTGTCCAAGGGACCACGGTTAGGGATGTATTTGACCCCACAGCCATCTGGGATAAGCCACTTTTCAGCCACCATGTCCTCAAATTCATCTGCATTGAACTTAGTAAAGCCCCACTTCTTGGAGATGTGGATCTTCTGGCGGTCAGGGAACTTGAACTTGGCCCTGCGTAGGGCCTCAATCACATGCTCCTTGTTCTGCAGCTTGGTACGGATGGACATGATGACTTGGCCAATGTGGACCCTGGCTACTGTGCCCTGGAGCTTTCCAAAGGCACCCCGCATACCTGTCACAGCCTAAATTGGAGATAGCCATAAGGTCAGACCCCAGAATCCACTAAAAGGGCTGTCTCCAAGGTCCCTTAGGGCAACCCATACAATCAACAGGCTGCATACACTACCGAGGAGGCTACTGTTCGCAACCATGGCACACTGGGCCCCCACAGACTGCTTTCTTCTTCTTCTTTTTTTTTTTTTTAAGAATCCACATATCAGTGAGATCATACAGTACTGGTCTTTCTCTGTTTGACTTACTTCACTTAGCATATTGTCCTCAGGGGCCATCCATGTTATTGCAAATGGCAGGATTTCCCTCTTTTTATGGCTGATCCCAAGTACTTCATAGGTGCCTGTTCATTTAATCCTTACTAGGCCCACCTAGAAGAAAACCTGGTCGCCGATGAGACCACTCCGGCCCGACAAAGTAGGTAACAGACTTGGGTTGCCCAGCTGCCTTGGGGCAGAGCTGGCCAGAGGCTAAAAAGCCCATAAGACAGCCACAGGAACACTAATGTGATCATGAGGCCCCAGTCCCTCCCAGATGCCCTTCTCTGTGCTCACTGCCCCAGCCCTGCACAGTGTCATCCTGCCTCCCGATGGGACACCGCAGCTCCTCCTCGCAGAAAGCCTTCCCTTTACCCTCAGCCCTGGGGAATTCATTGCCCGGGACTCCCAGTGTGGGGCTGGCAGACACGGGGTGTACCTGAGGCCCTGTGACTAGGGCTGGAGGAGGGGGGTAAAGAAGCTCCGGGGACAAGGGAAGAAGGGGACGCCTGGTGGCTTGCAAGTGGTGATTTGGGAACAGATAAGTTAAAGGGCCCAGAAGTTCTGGTCCAGATGTTTCCACCATTCACACTCTGATGCTCACTCCCCACCCCAGATGTCCACAGGAAACTGTCACTCTCCATGGCTGCCTCCTGCTCACCCTCAACAACGGAGGCCATTTTAATGGGAGACGGGTGGACAGGGAGGGCTGTGAATGGTTCTACACTGGTTACAGAGCTTTGTGTGAGGAATCCCACATGTGTGTCGAGGGTCATAATCTCCTAAATGATGTGGATACATAAGCCCTGAGTTATATAGATTAAACCACAAATATAAGACACCACATTCTGTGTTTGTGTGTGTGTGTGCACATGCATGCATGTGCACACGCACACACACACCGACATGTATGGGAAGGAGAGAGAGAGAGAGTCAGAGACACAAAGGGAGCTATGGCACCAAATAACCTCTCTGTAAGGTCCAATATTGACAGAGGTCTGGCCGCTAGCAGACCCTAAAATCCATCCTAAAGTTCTAGATCCGTAAGGATCCACTTTAAGGAGGCCTCCCCCAACCCTTCCAAGGGTCACGGTTGTTAACTTGAGGCAGTGATTAAATGCACAGAGGATGGACAAAGCCTGACTTCTAACCCAGACTCCTCCACTACTCCCCGTCTGCGTGCCATTGGGCAAATCCGAGAACCTTGCTAAGCCTCAGACTCTCACTTGGAAAGTGCGGCTGGGGGCAGCTCTAATCCACACAAAGCTCAGGGTAAATGGTAACTGTAATTATCAACACTGACAGTAGTGTTACTAGTATTCCTAGGGGTCCTCGACTGTTGCTGCACTTTTCTCCTTTGTGAGACAGGGACCTTGCCACTCTCTCAGAAGCAAGCCAAATCTCTTCACCTCTGTGGACCAATCTGGGGACAGTGACAGCCACCGTTAGGGTTACTAGAGGGAAAGGAGGTGTGGTACACAGAATACTAACCAACCCCCAAAGATGCTCACATCCTAATCCCCAGAGCCTATGAAGACATCATCTCACATGGCCCAAGGGACTTTGCAGGTGGGATTAAATAAAGCATCAAAGTGGGGGAAAGTATCCTGGATTATTTGGGGGTCCCCAGTGTAATCACAAGAGTCCTTTTAAGTGAAAGAAGGAGGCAAGAGGGTCCGTGTCCATATGACCATCATCGGGGTCATAACAAAATTTTAACAAATTTAAAACAACTGAAAAAAGACATAGTATGTTCTCTAGCCATAACAGAGCTAAACTAGAAATTGATGACAGAAAAATAACAGACTACTCCTCAAATGTTTGTCAGTTAAAGACACGTACACATAACCTACGGGTGCATGAAAGAGTAAGTCGCTAAGCAAATTAGAAAATATTTTTGGGGCACCTCGGTGGCTCAGTTGGTTAAGTGTCTGCCTTCAGCTCAGGTCATGATCCCAGGGTCCTGGATTGAGCCCCGCCTCGGGCTCCCTGCTCAGTGGGGAGCCTGCTTCTCCCTCTCCCTCTGCCACCCCCCCCAAGCGCTCTCTCTCTCTCAGATAAAGAAAATCTTATCTTTTAAGAAAGATTTTAAAACTGGGGGAAGGGCATCTGGTTGGCTCAGTCAGTTGGGTGTCTGGCTTTGGCTCGGGTCATGATCCCAGGGTCCTGGGATCAAGCCCCGAATTGGGCTCCCTGCTCAGTTGGGGAGCCTATTTCCTCCTCTCCCTCTGCCTGCCACTGTGCCTACTTGTGCTCTCTGTATCTCTGTCAAATAAATCAATAAAAAAATTTTTTAAAAAGCTGGGGAAACTTAGCAAGGTCTCTTCTTTCAGACTCTTCTCAGCATCCTTGTGTCTTCAGAGAGAAGGATGCTCTTTTCCTCTGAGTATTGGGGGGGCACCTCTCACATGAGAGTCTCATGATCTGTTTCAGGGGAAAAAGGCAAGGGGAAGGTCGGAGTGACCTTCCTGCTTCTGCTGTTTTCTCATACTCCTTCACCTTAAAATATTCAGTATGCCAAGGTGCTGTGTTTTAGAGTAGCATGTCCTGATCCCCATCGAGGCCACCAATCAATGATCTAAGCTACCACATTATGAAATCAGAGACATATCATCAAACCTAAAGCAAGCTGAAGGAAGGAAACTGTAAAAATAAGAAAATAAATCAAGAAAAATTTAAAAACAGAATAACAATAGAAAAAAAATCAATGAAGCCAAAAGCTAGTTCCTTGGAAAGATCGATAAAGTTGTCCAAACTCTAGCCAGACTGACCAAAGACACAAATACAAGCAAAGCACGAAGAGAAGACAAACTACCAATTACAAATGAAAGAGACAGAGAGAGGGAAATGGGGGGCTTAATGTTTAATGGGTACAGGGTTTCGGTTTTACAAAATAGAGTTCTTGGGGCACTTGGGTGGCTCAGTTGGTTAAGCATCTGCCTTCAGCTCAGATCATGATCCTGGGGTCCTGGGATCGAGTTCCCCACGGGGCTCCCTGCTCAGTGGGGAGTCTGCTTCTCCCTCTTCCAGTCCCCCTGCTTGTGTTCCCTCTCTAGCTGTGTCTCTCTCTCTCTGTCAAATAAATAAATTAATTAAATCTTTTTAAAAACAGAGAGTCCTGGAGATGGATGGTGATGGTTCATAGCAATGTAAATGTACTTAATGCCACAGAACTATACACCTAAAAATTGTTAGGGTGGTAAAATTTATGCCATACATATATATATATATATGTTTCACCACACTTTTTAAATACACAAGTAATTTTAAAAACACAGCAGTGCCCAAAGAAGACTGTTGCAATGAAGGAGGAGGCCCTTTCTTTACCCACAGCTGCTGCAAATATTCATCCTTCAGGTCCTGGAATTCCAGGTGCCCATGGCTCTTGGAGGAGCTGGTACCTCTTTTTGGAATTGATCCCAGGATTCTGCCTCTTGATGCCCAGCAGACACATCTAGTAATCTCTGGTCCTCCTGAGGTCTTTGTCCTGGTGACATAGAGTAATTTGTGCAATTATTTACCTTGCCTGGGACTATGATCCCAGCAGCCTAGATAAGTATCTCTTCTCCAAGGTGCCCAGGCTGGGGGAGCTGACCCATCTTCAGGATGACTTCTGTCCCAGGAGCACAGCTCCTGATAAAGGCCTGGGACCCAAAACCTGAGCAATAGAAAGAGATTTCCCAACACCTTTAATGGACAGACTGCTGTCTAAACAGACCAAGCAGATAATCTGGGATTTATCTTTTCCTGTAAGAAAAAAAAAAAAAATCTCCCCACCTTTCTCATCGCCTGCCCTTTCTGTTTTCCCTTTGAGTGCCTCTTCACCCAAATCTATGAATCAAAGACAGTCATCAAGTGACTTGGGGGGAAACAGCAGATATCAGCCAGTTTTTCCTGGCTTTCAGCTTGCCCCGTGTTTCGCTTAGCTCAAAGAAAACACTCCAGCTAAAGTCAATACACCCGAAGAATTCCTGCTCCCCATGAGCCAACTTTTGTCCTTTTCAGAAACACTTAGGTTATTGTCAAGGCTTAGGAACAATGGGGTTTATAAGGAAAACATACAAGGCCAGTTCTCCTTAAACCCTTCCACTGGGAAAGGAAAGATGTTTCCAATATTTTGTAGAAAGTTCTCATAATGTTGGTGTCAGAACCCAACAAGGGGAACTGAATCAGGTAAGCTGTATGTTTGTATTTTAAGCATTCATGAATTAAGAAAAGGTAGAAAAGTAGATTCTTTTTGCATTGTAACTTTTAAAAGTTTTTACTGGGGGCACCTCGGTGCCTCATTTGGTTAGGTCTCTGTCTTAAGCTCAGGTCATGATCCCAGAGCTCTGGGATCGAGTCCCCACATGGGGCTTCGTGCTCAGCGGTGACCTGCTTCTCCCTCTCTCTCTGCTGCCCCTGCCCTGCTTACGTTCTCTCTCTCTGTGTCAAATAAATAAAATCCTTAAAAAAATTGTTACTTAAGTGAAGAAAAGTAGATTTTTATTTTTTTTAAAGACTTTATTTATTCATTTGACAGAAAGAGGCACAGCGAGAGAGGGAACACAGCAAGGAGTGTGGGAGAGGGAGAAACAGGCTCTCCATGGAGCAGGGAGCCCGATGCAGGGCTTGATCCCAAGTACCTGGGATCATGACCCAAGCTGAAGGCAGGCACTTAACAACTGAGCCACCCAGGCGCCGCAGAACATGTGACTCTTGATCTCAGGGTTGTAAGTTCAAGACCCAGCTTGGGTAGAGAGATGACTTTAAAAATAAAATAAAACCTTTTCAAAAAATAAAAAAATAAAGTCTTAGTAAAAGTAATCTAGGATTAGATTAAGAAAACTTCCAGACACTGAGAACAGAGAAAATAGTAAAAGAAAATTAACAACAACAACAAAAAGGCAGGAATGATCCTTTAAAAATGAAGGGCATGAGGGGCGCCTGGGTGGCTCAGTGGGTTAAAGCCTCTGCCTTCGGCTCAGGTCATGATCCCAGGGTCCTGGGATCGAGCCCCACATCGGGCTCTCTGCTCTGCGGGGAGCCTGCTTCCTCCTCTCTCTCTCTGCCTGCCCCTCTGCCTACTTGTGATCTCTGTCTGTCAAATAAATAAATAAAATCTTTAAAAAAATTTTAAAAAAAATGAAGGGCATGAGTATCCAACACAAATGAATAAAAACACAGACAAAGGTATATTACCGTAAAATTTCAGAAAATAAACAAAACCCTAAACAAAAATGATCACAAACAACCCAACAAAACATGTACAAGAAATCTGAACACACAAAGAATATACATGGATGAAAATTAATGCATGAATATAGGCTCAACAGGTTGAGCAAATTAAAACTCCAAGGAGTTACTATTACACAGCCATTTAGAATGTAAATTTAAAAAGGCTGACCCCCACAAGTGTTCGTAAGGTTGTGGAACCAACTAGAACACTCATGCACTGCTGGTGGGAATGCAAATTGTACAGTCACTTTGAAAACTATTTTGGCAGTTTGACACTAATGCTGTAAAAAAAAAAAAAAAGGAGCTAGGGGTGCCTGAAGCCTGCTTCTCCCTCTCCCACTCCCCCTTTTTGTTCCCTCTCTCCCTGTGTCTCTCTCTGTCAAATAAATAAATAAAATCTTTAAAAAGAAGCTAAGTAAATAAACTCCAGATGAATTAAAGAAAAAGAACTTATGGGTCAAGAGGAGCAAGGAAAATTATTTATGGTGAATGTGATTTAACACAGAAGACAATATTAAAAGCAAAGAGAGGAGAAGTACACAGGGTTTCAAAGAGTCCAGGGTTGGAAAGTTGCTGTACCTTGAATAAGAGAGTTATGGTCTCTTATCCATAATTACCTCATCTACAGAATGAGAATAATGGAGCAATAAGATTTTTTTTTTAATGAAAGAGGGATAATAACAGATTGAAATGTATTTATAGTGAAACAGTACTTAGAGTGTGCACATGATCCCCTGGGGGAAGCCATTCCTGACCCCTGGGTTACGCGGCTCTCTCTCCTGGGTTCTGAGCGCCCTCTGGCTCCCTGCATGGCTGTCATCAGATTTGCTCCATCATTATCTTGTGGATGGTTCTCTGATCATTAACCATGAGCTGATTGAGAACTTATCCCATGTGAATCATGCCTATGTCCTCAGAGCCTGCCTAGCCCAGAACAAGGAGACTGATTCCCAGCAAGTGCTCAAAGGTTTTTTTTTGGGGGGGGGGTTATTTTTAAATTTATTTGACACAGAGAGAGAGAGAGAGAGAGCACAAGCAAGGGGTATGGCAGGCAGAGGGAGAGGAGAAGCAGGCTCCCCGCTGAGCAGAGAGCCCAATGGGGCTTCATCCCAGGACCCTAGGATCATGACCTGAGCAGACGTTTAACTGACTGAGCCACCCAGAAATCCCTGGTTTAGGGTTTTTTGTTTTGTTTTGTTTTTGTTTTTGTTTTTTCCTGGTTTAGGTTTTGACTCAGTTTTGGTTTTAGTTTGAGTGATAAGGATGACACACACTACTCACCTCATCAAGTATAGCCAGTGATAGGGTTCAGGACATACTACCCCAAAACATGGTCCCTTGACAGGCTGCATACTTTAGCTATAGGAATTCAAGAAACTGAAGGGCAGGCAGGATTTTCTAACCTTTCCCTGAAATGGATCATAAGACCCTCATGCGAAAGGTGCCCTCTTTTGCATGGAAGGAGTATCCTTGGGTACCTGGGTGGCTCAGATGGTTAAGGGACTGCCTTCATCCCAGGTCATGATCCTGGGGTCCTGGGATCAAGTCCCACATCGAGCTTCCCCTGCTCTGTGGGGAGCCTGCTTCTCTCTCTCCCTCTGCCTGCCACACACCCTGCTTGTGCACGCACGCTCACGCTCACGCTCTCTCTCTCTCGGTCAAATAAACAAAAATCTTAAGAAGAAAAGAAAAAGAAACATCCTCTCTCCAAAAACACGAAGAGGGATAAATGAAAGGACTCTGGTGTTTCCCCTAATTTACTGCACTCGGTTCATAACTTTTCTTGTCCTATCACGTTTTCCCATGACTTTCACACTTCATCAAATCTAGCATAAAAATGCTCAGGTTTAACCACCTCCTCGGGTCATGCAAAACTTACTAAATAAGTTTTCCTCTTCACAGCCTGCCTTTTGTTACTGCTACTTGATCAGATCAGCCCTCATCTAAGGGATGCATCAGCTTATTCACTGAAGTCTTCCCATATACAAAAGGGTAGATAGATAACCAAACCAGACTCTTCAGTAAATATCTTTTGGATCAATGCAACAGTGTGGTCTGATTATCTTAGTTTGTAAGTGTGAGACCAGTCTGCTTATTTTACTATTAAGTATTGAGGTACATGTCACCCAGCCTATCAGCAGGATCACATATGCAAACCCAGACCAGTGGACATGGGAATCCAGTGACCTCTCTCAGTCTCCTCTCCTGTCCTGGTTTTCCTCCTGCTTCCTGGACACCCCACTCACTATTTTTTTTTCCTGGATCCCTTCCCTGTCTTTTTCCTTTGCACTTCAACTGCTTTTCTGTTTGTCTGACCCACCAGTGTGATGCTCCCCAGAGCAAACAACGTATCGGTATATTCTCTCATTCATCCCAGCAATCCCTGTAATTCCTATTTTACAAATGAGGAAACACAGGGCCCTGGGTAGCTCCGTTGGTTAAGCATCTGCCTTCAGCTCAGGTCATGATCCCAGGGTTCTGGGATCGATCCCCGAACTGGGCTCCCTACTCAGTGGGGAGTCTGCTTCTCCCTCTCTCCATTTGCCTCTCCCCCAGCTCATGCTCTCTTGCTCTCTCAAATAAAATCTTTTTAAAAGATGAGGGAACAGACCTAAAGGATACCCAAAGGACTTAATGCCTTTCACACCATCACAGTGTCAGAGCCAGGACCAAAATCCATGCCTAGTTCATGGCATAGCCCATAAGGACACAGAGGAGGTAGGATCTAGGGTTGTTTTGCCTCAGCCAGTCCCCCTGGTTCCTTTTCCTTTTCTTCTTCTGAGGCCCTAATTTTTTCAACCAACTGGGTGAACGTTCACCTATTTTGTGGCAAATAGGGATCCCCTACATTGATTCTTTGTATTTGAACCTTGGAATTTCAGTCCTTTGCAGTCAGGAAACATTACTAAACCTCTGTGAGAGGGAGAATTAATCATTGCTTTATGTAATGCCCTGCCATTCCCTAAGCAAGGTAGATTCTAAGTAGGGTGTTCTTTCAGAATGGTTTTAGGCTTCTTTTCAGAACCTGTTTTGTGGGGGGAGTAAAGCTACAAATGGGGTCTCAGAGCTGTAACTTGTT
Organism: Meles meles; assembly: GCF_922984935.1. NCBI lineage: Eukaryota > Metazoa > Chordata > Mammalia > Carnivora > Mustelidae > Meles > Meles meles. Next base: position 43,510,620 of record NC_060087.1, on the reverse strand, counting down.
GTCATTGTGTATAGAAATAGCTGTATGAGGTTGCAATCAGGCAGTTAAGGAAGATTCTGAGCAAGAACTACCAGACAAGTGGGAGATTTTGTTGAAGAGATTTGTGGCTGCTCCATCTCTGAATAATTTTAAAGGACAGATGGGTTTACAGATTTTCGCATAAGGCTTGGGGCACAAGTTCTTTTCCCTGTCTCCCCATAAACAACTGTCTCAAATGGCTTTAGTTCTCTGTAGCTCTATTTTTTCTGTGGCACAATATCATCATGTGATTTTTAATTTTTTTTTACCTATGATTTCATCTGGGGCACCATATGAGGTCTGTTTGGCAATTAGGAAACCCTTCAAGATAAGAACAAAGCCTTTTACATCAAATGATACACACACACTATTCACATAAATGGGTGACTCAGTCTGTTAAGCGTCTGCCTTCAGCTCAGATCCTGATCCCGGGGTTCTAGGATCAAGCCCTGCATCGGGCTCTCTGCTCAGCAGGGAGTCGGCTTCTCCCTTTCCCTCTGCTGCTCCCCCTACTTGTGCGATCTCTCAAATAATAAAATCTTTCTAAAATACTTACATAAACACCAGATTGTAACTAAAATCATCATATATGCCATCAGTTCTTCCTTATTCACTTTCAGAAGCTTTTACGGAGGAAAGATCAAGGGCTTTGACTTTAGAACTTCAATGAATCCCCAAATCTACTTCTTACTGAAGGCACAGATGGCCAATCTTGGGACAATTCTGACTTCCCTTCTTTGTAAGGATTTGATGACCTTATATATTATAAAGAATCCAGTACAGAGAGGTGACTAACAGATGATACCCTATAAATGTGTTATTATTTGTTATTAAAGAACTCAATAAATAGAGCTATCTTATCTGTACACAGCTCTGGGTTGGTCAGCCATTCCCCACCCTACAGCACACATCAAAATTATCTAGGAAATTTAAAAGCCAATTTTAACCTTCTGGGTATAGATGAGTATCAGCATAGGAACAGGAGCAGGGAGCTTTCAGAGTGAGAGCATCATTATAGGTTATCCTGCAGGGAATCTGAAACCTCACAAAGTTTGAAGAGATGGGAACCTGGAGCTGCCTCTTAAGTCACTGCCCTTTAAGTAGAGGTCCAGCTTTACAATAGAGGAGCAATCCAGAAACAGCTGAATATAAACCCTGGCCCTACATGACTCACAGCCTTGGAGCTCCAGAAAATAGAAAAACACATTTTACATCTCCATTCATTCTATGAAGCTAGCATAACCTTGATACCGAAGTCCAGCAGAGTATATAAAGATTAAAAAACAGACTAGTGTCACTAGTGAGGAAATACATAAAAATCCTGAACAGATCATTAGGACATGGATCACTCATGACCAAGTTATTTACCCTGTGAATCCGAAGTTGGCTTAATTAAACGCAGAAACTTGCCAATGCAATTCACCACAGTAACAGAGGAAAAAATCTTAGGATCGACTCAGTAAATGCCGTATGTGTTTGCTGACATTGAGCGTATATTCAAGATGAATACTACCAGCAAAGTAGGAATGGACTAGATGACTTTACCCTGTTAAAATGTATCTACAAAAAATGTGCAGTGAACATGATGGTAAAATGTTAAAAATTTTCCATTTCTAATCACGGAGAACATAAGGATGTACTCAGTCCCCAGTCCTATTCAACCCTGTACTGGGTGGGTCTGCCTAATGCCATAAAAAGAGAGAAGAAAATAAAAGATGTAATGTTTAAAATGGCAGGAATAAAACATTAAAGTAATATAAAATAGCAGGAACAAAACTGTTATTATTCAAAGATGATATGATTATGTATTTTGAAAACGGAAAAAGATCCAAAGATAAACTTTTGGTATTAAGCCTAGTTAGCAAGGCTGCTGGATAGAAAAAGTAATATATAAAAATTTTGTCTCATTTTTGTTGGGTAAATACCCAGTAGCAGAATTACTGGATCATAAGGTAAATCTATTTTTAATTTTTTTAGGAACCTCCATGCTATTTTCCACAGTGTTGAACCACTAAATTGTACACCTGAAACTCCTTTAACACTGTAGGTTAGCTACATGAGAATTTAACATTTACGCTTTAAAAACATAAAATTTCAAAAAAAAGTACTATTTCCAATAACCTCAAATTCCTAGGAATAAATTTCACAAACGAGGTCTAAGACTTCTTTGGACAAAACTGCAGAACTTTATTGAGAGAACTGTAGCCACTTTTCAATACAAGAACTGCCCGTGTGGCTTCAGCTTGTCTTCATTTAAACCTTCGGTTTCCATTCTTCTGTAAGAGAAACATTAGCATTACATCAGAGAACTTTATTCAGACAACACTAAAAGGTATAGAAATGGCACTTTCTGATGGCCAAAGAAAGGGGACGGTTTAAGGTCAGAATAGATTAAACCCAATGCATTTACTCAGGTAGTTTTGCATACAAAGCAAAGAGTTCTCATACTGTTAAGAATCCATCAACCAAATGAGAAACCTAAGAAACAGAAGCTTTTAAGAAGTTATCAATTGGGGCGCCTGGGTGGCTTGGCTCAGTGGGTTAAAGCCTCTGCCTTCAGCTCAGGTCATGATCCCAGGGTCCTGGGATGGAGCTCAGCATCAGGCTCTCTGCTCAGCGGGGAGCCTGCTTCCCTTCCTCTCTCTCTGCCTGCCTCTCTGCCTACTTGTGATCTCTGTCTAATAAATAAATAAAATCTTTTAAAAATTTTTAAGCAAAGTTATCAATTACATGTTTTGATTTGAGCAAACCTTCCGAATCTAAGATACCAAAAACCGTAATGTCATGCTTGGAGTTGCTTAAGTGAAATAAATAGAAAGGCTAGTATTGCAAATGTTTCGACTCTATTGTGGAAAGTGCAAAACTGCTCTTGAAGCTAGTTTAGCCCTTACATGGTTATCTTAAGTAGGGTGACCATCTGTCCCTGTTTTCACCCATATGCCCGTTGTAATTACAAACAGTGGCTCTATATACTTAGAAGTATGCCCATTTGCACACATTACATGGTCTCACCAGTTTTCAGTCATTACCATCAAGGTAACATCAAACTGCGAAAAAAGAAAAGTGGGGGTGGAAGGGGAAGACAAGATGAGGAAGAAAAAGAAAAACTGGAAAGCCAAATGTATGTTCAAGGTCTGCTACTGTCTTGTTCATATTCTTTACTGTGTATTCTTGGCTTTTGTCCGTTTTCTTCAAAATTATGTAAACGGGTGAATCCTCTCCAACACAACCAGGGTACAGAAACTCAGAACTGAAAGGGTATTCAAGGATCTGCTTTGAATCCCCTACTTTCCTAAGAGAAAATGTGGGTTCAGAGGGTGAGGGTTTTACCCAGAGTCACACAGATTATGTTAGAGCTGATACTAGGACCTCAGCACATTTCATACAAACCGATGTGTGTTACAAATGCATCACAGATCTGCTAAGAGTGGAGCTCTCTGCAGGCATCTGAAACTATTATGGCTCTTGGCTAAACAGCTTATACTTGAAAGAAATGGTTTTCCTATCTTGCGATTTAGATGGTTTTGACCCAATCTATGCCCGATAGTCTGTAAATCAGCCATTTGGGATCTGAGCTACACTGAACAATGATGTTACCTCGGTATTATTAAAAATAGAATATTGTGGACAACAGACACCCTGTAATTTACATGCTTGATGGATAACATACCTGCCTCTGGCATCTTCAGGGGCTCTAGATTGGCAAGTCCCCTCCCTTTGACAGCAGGACCATCGGCATGCTCACACCGGGTCTTCTCACCAGCCGGTTCCTTTTGATGAGGTTCCGGGGCTGGCCCTTGAAAATAAAAAGGGGATCAATTTAAGAAGCAAAACATGAGTTCTGTCAAATAAACAAAATCTTTAAAAATAAATAAAAAATTAAAAAGACGCCTGGGTGGCTCTGTTGTTAAACGTCTGCCTTTGGCTCAGGTCATGATCCCAAGGTCCTGGGATTGAGTCCCCCAATGGGCTCCCTGCTCAGCGGGAAGTCTGCTTCTCCCTCTCCCACTTTCCCTGCTTGTGTTCCCTCTCGCTGTGTCTCTCTCTTTCAAATAAATAAAATCTTTAAAAAAAATAAGTAAAACACGGGAGATGAATAAGGAAGTAATATTCATTCCCTCAGTGTTATGAAATGAAAAGCCCTAAGCTAGTGTGGTAATAAATGTGGTAAGAATTACAGGAGAGTTATTTCAGATGTCCATTACCAGAAACTAGCAAGGCAGGGTTTTATTACCCTCTACCCTTTTCAAGACTGCCCTCAGGCAACTCAGGTGTCCCCTTTGTAACTTACCTGTACTGTACTTGGGATTATACTTGCCAGTGACTTGAGTCTCTGACCAAATTGTGAGATCAAGGCTGAAAGCACGTTTCTCAGTACTTGGCACGTTACATGGCAAGAGCAGATGCCAATAAATGTTGACGGGAAAGAAAAGTCTTAAAGCCCAAAAGTGATAAACATTCTGCAAACCAACTGCTTTGTCCTCATCAAAAATGTGCAGAACCAAAAAAAAAAAAAAAAAAAAAAAAAAAGTGCCGAAGGAAAAAAAATGTGCAGAAGCATTCCACATTAAATAAAGAAAAAACTAAATCTGGGGCACCGGGGGAGCTCCCTTAGTTAAGCATCTAACTCTCAATTTCTGCTGAGGTCATGATCTCAGGGTTGGGAGATCGAGCCCCCCACCCCAAACACACACATGAATGCATCAGGCTCAGTGGGGAGTCTGCCTGAGATTCTTTCCCTCTGCACCTCCCCCACTCTCACTTGCTCCCTCTCAAATAAATAAATCTTTAGAAAAAAACTAAATGCAAATCAATGCATGATCCTGAACTGGACTCAGGATCCAAAAAAATTGTATGAAGGAAATTATCAGGACAACTGGGGAAATTTGATTTACACTGTATATTAAATGATAACATTGCCCTGCTGTCAAACTTCTGTACAGTTGTTAGCCAGACAATGACTTTTTCTTTGTTCTGAGGCTATACATACACTAAAGTACTTAGGGCAAAGGATCATAATAGTTGGACTTTATGTAAATGACTCAACAGTAGTAATAGTAAGCACATCAGTAAGTGTGTGTATATATAAAAGGAAGGGAAGAGGACACGAAACCAAAGCGGTAAAAACTATTAATCGCTGGTGAATCCAGGTGAAAATTTTATACAAACATAAGTATATGTATGATTGTACTATTCTTGTAACTTTCCTGTAAATTTGTGGTTTTGAACTACAAAGAATAAAAATATGTGACACTGTACTTCAGAAGACAGTACTTCATTTTTACTTCATTTTTAATTGTGGTTTAAAAATGCATAGCATAAGGGCACCTGGGTGGCTCAGCTGAGTTAAGCCTCTGTCTTCGGCTCAGGGTCCTGGGATCGAGCCCCGAGTCGGGCTCTCCGCTCAGAGCGAAGCCTGCTTCCCCCTCCCCCTCTGCCTGCCTCTCTGCCTACTTGTGATCTGTCAAATAAATAAAATCTTTTAAAAAATTAAAAATGAATAGCATAAAATACCCCATCTTAACCATTTTTTAAAGAAGATTTTATTTGAGAGGCAAATAAAATGTGGGGCTCGATCCCAGCACCCTGGGATCAGGATCGCAGCCAAAGGCAGAGGCTTCAACCCACTGAACCACCCAGGCATCCCCATCTTAACCATTTTTAAGTGTACATGCAGTTCAGTGCAGGGACTTTTTTGCAGTATTAGTAGCAACTAGGAATGGACTTTACATATTTTTCCTGTATTATGAAACCTTTATTTTAAATGACAGCCTGAGGATAAACCGTAATTCATGTATAATTCTAGTGTTTTGCCATAGTGTACGAAGAGCAGTGAGCAGCCACTCTACAAAGTCTGAAGTCTACGCCATGGATAGGATTTAAATTATAATTAAAGTGTAATTTTCTGAAGAATTAGCCAAGTGTTTATTTGCAGACCTGTGACAAATCTTAGAGTAGTGACACCCACCCCCATTAGGGCTAAAAGAAAACTTAACTTTGTTAAAATAAAGTTACACTTAGGTCCAAGGCCCTGTCCTGTATGTAATGTTCCGTAAGTCAATCCCATGCACAACAAAGAACCCAAAGGAAGAGCAAAGTTATTTGTGAACAACAGTAAGTATACTATTTTACGATTAGAACAAAGGTGGGAGAGTAGAAAGAAATGAATGGACATTGTGGTCAGTCACTTTCTAGAAACCTTTAACAGTGGCCTGAACGATGTAAAGATCTTGCTTCAAAATCCATACACTAGGAATACTATACATCTGGGAGAAATTATTTGTCTCATATTAATCTCAGGATCAATAACCTTTTGGTTGTTTTTTTAATTTAGATTTTTATTTATTTACTTGAATGCATGAACAAGTGAGAGAGAGGGAGCGCGCGCAGAAGCAAGGGGAGAGGGGGAAGCAGACTCCCTGCTGAGCAGAGAGCCCAATGCGGGGCTCCATCCCAGGACCCTGAGAGCAGGACCCAAGCAAGTGGCAAATGCTTAACCAACTGAGCCACCCAGGGGTCCCTCTTCTGGTTTTCCTAACCACAGAAGAATGTAAACTCCTTTTAAGAGCCACTTTATTTTTTTTTAAGATTTTATTTATTTATTTGACAGACAGAGATCACAAATAGGCAGAGAGGCAGGCAGAGAGAGGAGGAAGCAGGATCCCCACCGAGCAGAGAACCTGATGTGGGGCTCAGTCCCAGGACCCTTGGATCATGACCTGAGCCAAAGGCAGAGGCTTTAACCCACTGAGCCAAGCAGGCGCCCCTTAAGAGCCACTTTAAAACAATAAATTTTCTTTTCAATAGCCAGATGGCTCTCTGATAAGCACAATCCTTGAGCCCCAATTTTCTCATTTATAAAACGGGGGAAACATACTATAGTGAGGAACTGCCTGCCCTAGGTTCCAAACTCCATTCTCTTCACTTTTCCACCAATTTCCAGGAAACGTTTGAGATTCCTATTGTCGTCTTCCGTTATGAGTATATCACCATTCACAAAGCATGCACACACACACTCACACACATCCCGCCCCCAAGAGGGTTTTCTTCTTCCCTTCCCCTTCACCTTGAATCCCAGAAGCTCCTTCATCTTTTTTCTCTTGATCAGCTATAATATCCTGACGCTCTGTTGGTGGCTCCTTGCCATAACACGGCTCAGCGACAGGCTGCTGGGCCTAGGGGTATGCGTGTGTATACATAAACAGATAAAAAGTTGTGTTGTTAACACACATCGATACAGTCAACACATAGAATACATAGATACATTTGATCCTAAGTAAATCTAAAGACGTTTCACTTCTGCGGAAGATGGCAGGGCAGGAGGATTCTAAGCTCATTTCATCCCATATATACACATATAGAAAGTACCCACCTAAGTGTAAATAACCCAGAAAGAAGACCTGAAGACTGGCAGATCCACAAGGAACTTATCAAACGGTTTAATGGCCCCACCAACAACAAAAATCTAAAGGCATTTCTCCAATACTATTCAACATATAGATTCTTAATAAAATTACTCTTCCCACAAAGGCTACTCTGAAAGGCTTTGGAAACTATTTTCACGTATGCTGGGACGGATGTGTGCAGTCTGTTGTTAGTACCCATGAAAAACAAGTCATCAGGTGTATTTCCCAGGAACAGAACAGCATCCATCCAGAAAATCTCAGAATGTAACCCTCCTGGATAAATGCTCCTTATGAGCATGGAAAATCCTTATCAGCATGGAAAATCCTTATCAGCATATCTAGAGCGGCTCAACATGTCCACAAAAATAAATTTGCACTCATAAAAAAACAAAGGTTCAAGTACTTACAACCATAGGCCCAACCAGCTGCAAAGATTTTTCATCATCTCGTCTTGCTCTAGGTCTGAATGTTGACCTCACTTGCCAATTCATAGTTCCCACTGAAAACAGAATACTGGAAATTGGAAAATGCACTTGAGAGGATAGTTCTATTTGACCACTTCTGTGGCCAAACAGCGAAATGTGCTTTCCGCTCCCCCCACCCCCCACCCCCGCAAACATGGAGAATATTCTTAAAGTCAGTCTAATGATAACTTAATTGTGCGTGCTCTCCGATCACACGGAATCTAAGGGTTCACAAAGGTGACTGTTCAGGTCGTGGCCAGGTGGACAGGGAAATTAAATGAGGCACATAAGAAACACAATATATTTCGAAAGTGATAAGGCTTCACAACTTCATTCACCATCCTGGAGGTATTTAAGAAAATACCACCAGATAATTAAGACTTGAGTAACCACTGTCCTCACACACTTATTGGCCAAGCCCTTTCTTTCCACACCTCCAATGAAGTTTCATTGGAATACTTAACCACGTTCATTGTTGATGTATTGTCTACAATTATTTTCTTAAAAGATTTTATTTATTTGACAGAAACCACAAGTAAGCAGAGAGACAGGCAGAGAGAGAGAGGTGGTAGCAGCGAGCCCGATGTGGGGCTCGGTCCCAGGACCCTGGGATCAAGACCTGAGCTGAAGGCAGAGGCTTTAACCCACTGAGCCACACAGGCACCCCTGTCTACAAGGATGTTTGCACTAGAATTGCAGAGCTGAGTGCCTATAATAAAGACTATATGGGGCACTTTCCTCTCTTGGTCCTGTTTGGTATACTACAGGTCTCAGGGATGCAACCCCACAAGGTTCCCCGTTTCTAGGACCTTTCTTTACCACTGGACTTGCTACTTACCCAAGGCCCCTCTGACTCTGGGGACTCCCGAATCTGTGCCCTGTTGGCAGTTCCTTGTGCTTCCATGACCCCAATACCTCAAATAATGCCCCCAACACTAGCTCCATCTTCATTGGACCCCCATCTCTTCCCAGCTCCAACTCCTCCCTTGTCCTGTCAACACGTCAAGGGCCATGGTGGCTGTGACACCTGTGAGAAGACAACCTCAACGACTTCCCTCCTCAGGGGCCAGGAACCACACTGCCCTAACACCTCTCCCCGCAAAATACCTACTGGTTCCATCCTCACACTTAAGCTCTTGGAAAAACTGATCTGCCGACCTTCCAAAGAAGAATCCAGACAGTAAGACAAGAACCACACAGCTCAACACTCACAATTCACTGCACATACCCCACACCTGTGGGTAAAGATGCAGCAGGGCTAGGCATGCCCACTGCTCCCCCACCCCCGGAGCCAGGCCACCTCTGGAGATTCCTAAATTTTCCTTCGGTCAGTAGTTCCTCTTGCCTCCATGACGGCCCCAATCCTTGTGAAAAGGATGATGATCTTGAACTTTTTCCTCAGAGGCCACGAACCACACCATCCCTACTAGTCCAAAGCCAACTGGCTGACCCCTCACACTCACACATAAATTCCTAGGAAGACTGATCTGAGGACCTATCAATTGAGTCTCAGTAAGAAAAAATACAGATGATAGGATGCAAGCCACACACCTTCACAACCAGAACACACACTGTACTTGGCCCATGAAAATGGCCACTGGGAAACAGCACAACAGTGGGCATGCGCATTCAATCTAGCAACGCGAGTGGGCGGGGTTTCCCACTCCTTCATTCAGGCACCGCGCCACATTACCAAATCTCCCATCTGCTGGCAGTCCCTGGCACCTTCACAACTCAAATACCTCAAATCATTCTCCCAGACACCAGATCTTCATCTCACCCCCACACCCACCATCCTCCCCGTCCCACACCCACCAAGAAAGACAAAGGCCCTGGTTGCAGAGACACTGAGAGGAAAAAGGAGAACCTCGAGGACCTTCCTGCCTAGAGCCCACAAAGCACACCGCGCCAACCCACCCAAAGCCTACGGGCGTCTTCATCACATTTAAACTCCTGAAAGGAGTAATCCGAGAACTGACCAACTGAGTCTCGGGCACCAGGAGGGAATCCAGACGGTAAGACACCACCTGCACAGCTCTGCAGTCAGACCACGCCACACAAACGCCACGCTAATGGCCGATTTAAAAGAACACGCAGGTGCACTGCGACCCACATTCGCAGGGTGGGCGTGGGGGCTTCCCCACTCCCTCATGCGGGCCCCACGGAGCATTCCTAATGCTCGGATAAGGACTGCCTTCCGTTGGCAATCCTTGTGGCCTCCAGGACAAAGATACCTCAAATCAAGCACCCGAGTTGCCCGATCTTCCTTCATCTCACCCCACCCCTACAACCCAGCATGAAAGACAATGACCATGGGTGTGGACACGGCTGGAGAAACCAGGACAACTCAAGAACCTTCCTCTTTGGAGGCCACAAAATACGCCACACCCCTACCCACCCAAAGCCTGCCGGCTCCTTCTTCACACTTAAATTCCTGAGAGGACTGATCTGGAGACCTACCAACTGAATCCCAGACACCAAGAATGATTCTGGACTGTTAGACGCAAACTGCACAGCTCTGCACCCCCATGAAAATGGCCAAATAAAAAGCGCAGGGTATTGCGCAGGCGCCCTGGGACCCATGTGCTGTTTGGAGGTGGAGTCAGAAGGCTGGCTTCCCCACTCCTTCATCCGGGCCCTGCTGAGGATTCCTCATCTGCCCTCTGTCGGAAATTCCTGGCACCTCCGAGACCCAGATACCTCAAATTCTCAGATCCCAAAATGCCAGATCTTCATCTCAACCCCACCCCCACCCGGAAATACAATATCCTTGGCTACAGAGAAACTGAGAGGAAAAGGAGAACTACTTCTCGGACCTTCGCTTTGGAAGCCAGAAAGCACACCACACTTACCCACCCAAAACCTGCTAGCTCTTCTACGTCACACTTAAATTCGTGGTAAGAGTGATCCGAGCATCTACCAATGGAGTCTCAGAAACCAAGAAAGAATCCAGATGGTAAGACACGACCTGCGCCGCTCCGCACTCAGACCATGCCACACGATCCGCACGCTGATGGCGGATTATCTAAAAGAATTTGCCACTGCGCAAGCGCACTGTGACCCGCGTGCGCAGAGTGGGGGTGGGGGCTTTCCCACTCCCACATCTGGGCTCCACTGAGCATTCTGAATCCGCTCTCTGCTAGCAATTCTTAGGGCCTCCAGGACAGATACCTCAAATCAAGCACCCGAGGTGCCTGATCTTCCTTCCTCTCACCCTCACCCCTACAACCCAGCATGAAAGACGATGACCGGGGCTGTGGAGAAGGCCAGAGAAATGGAGGACAATTTCGTGAACCTTCCTCCTTTGAGACCACAAAATACACCACACGCCTACCCACCCAAAGCCAGCTGGCTCCTTCACACTTAAATTGAGAGGACTGATCTGGAAGACCTACCAAGTGAATCTCAGACACCAAGAGAGAATCCAGATGGTAAGACGCCACCTGCACAGCTCCGCACTCAGACCACGCCGCACGAACCCCACGCTAATGGCCGATTTAAAAAAAAACATGCTACGGCGCAGGCGCACTGCGACCCACGTGGGCAGGGTGCGGGTGGGGGCTTCCCCACTCCCTTATCCCGTCCCCATGAAGCATTCCTAATCCGCCTTCCATTGGCAGTCCTTGCGGCCTCCAGGACACAGATAACCTCAAATCAAGCCCCTGCGGTGCCCGATCTTCCTTCATCTCACCTCCACCCTACAACCCAGCATGAAAGACCATGACCAGGCTGTCCATACGGCCGGAGAGACGGAGGACAACTTCATGAACCTTCCTTCTTGGAAGCCACAAAATACACCACCCCTCCCACCCAAAGCCTGCTGGCTCCTTCACACTTAAATTCTTGAGAAGACTGATCCCGGAGACCTACCAACTGAATCTCAGACACCAAGAAAGAATCCGGATGGCAAGACGCGACCTGCATAGCTCTGCACCCCATGAAAATGGCCGAATGAAAAGCGGATAGTACTGGGCAGGCGCAGTCCATCCTGTGTTGGGCGGGTGAAGGCTAGCTTCCCCACTCCCTCATCTGGGCCCAAGGATTCCTAATCTGCCCTCTGTTGGCAATTCCTCGCACCTCCGAGACCCAGATACTTCCAATCAGATCCCCAAGACACCGGATCTTCATCTCACCCCCACCCCCAACATCCTCTCTTGTACCACACCCACAAAGAAAGACAGTGGCCCTGGATGCAGACGCACCAAGAGGAAAAAGGGGAACAACCTCGAGGACCTTCCTCCCTAGAGATCAGAAAAGCACACCACGCCTACCCACCCAAGCAAAGGCTACAGGCTTTTGCTTCTCACTTAAATTCCTGAGAGAAGTAATCCGAGAACTTACCAACCGAGTCTCAGACACCAAGAGGGAATTCAGACGGTAAGTTACGACCTGCACAGGGCCACACTCAGACCACGCCACACGAACCCCATGCCAACAGCGGATTTAAAAGAACAGGCCACCACGCAGGCGCACTGCGACCCGCACGTGCAGGATGGGGTGGGGGCTTCCCCACCTCATCCGGGCCTCACTGAGTTTTCCCAGTCTGCCCTCTGATGGCAATTCTTAATGCCTCCAGGACCCAGATACCTCAAATCAAGCCCCGAGGTGCCTGATCTTTCTTCATCACCCCCACCCCTACAACCCAACTAGAAAAACAATGATCAGGGCTCTGGACACACCCAGACAAAAAAGAGACAACCTCCAGAAACTTCCTCCTTGGAGGTACAAAATACACCACCCCTATCCAAAGCCTTCCCACTCCTTCTTCACGCTTAAATTCCTGAGTGGACTGATCCGAAGACCAACCAATTGAGTCTCAGAAACCAGGAAAGAATCCAGACACTAAGACAAGACCTGCACAGCTCTTCGCCGCATGAACATGGCCGATTCGAAAGCGCATGGCACACTGGGCAGGTGCACGGCAAACCGTGTGTGCAGAGTCGGGTGGGGGCTTCCCCACTGATTCATCCAGGCCCACTGAGGATTCCTAATCTGCCCTCTGTCGACTATTCCTGGCACCTCCGGGACCCAGATACCTCCAATCAGACCCCCAGGATGCCGGATCTTCATCTCACCCCCACCCCCACCATCCTGCCTTGTCCCACACCCACCAGAAAAACAATGCCCATGGCCCCAGGGACACCGAGAGGAAAAGGAGAACCACCTCGAGGACCTTCCTCGTTGGAGACCAGAAAGCACACCACCGTTACCCACCCAAAGCCTGCTGGCTCTTCTACTTCACATCAATCCTGTGACTACTAATCTCGAGACCTACCAGCTGAGTCTCAGACACCAAGAAGGAATCCAGACAGTACGACTCGACCTGCACAGCTCCGCACCCAGACCACACTGAATGAACTGCACGCCAGTGGCGGATATAAGACTATGCTACTGGGCAAGCGCAGTGCATTCCACGTGTTGGATGGGGTGGGGGCTTCCCCACTCCTTTATCCGGGTCCCACTGAGGATTTCTAACCTGCCCTCTGTCGGCAACTGCTGGTACCTCTAGGATCCAGATACCTCACATCAAGGCCTAGGATGCCCAGTCTTCACATCAACCCCACCCCCACATCCACCATCCTCCCCTGTCCCACACCCGTCAAGACAGACAATGGCCAGGGCTGGGAGACACCTGGAGGAAAAGGAGGACAACCTCAAGGGTCTTCCTCCTTAGAGGCCAGAAAGCACACCACCGCTACCCACCCATAGCCCTCTGGTTCCTTCTCCACACTTATATTCCTGCGAGGACGGATCCCAAGACCTACCAATTGAGTCTCAGTCACCAGGAAGGAATCCAGATGCTAAGACGCAACCCCCTCAGCTCTGCACCCAGAATGCACTGCACAAACCCCACGCCAACGGCGGATATAAAAGAGTATGCTACTGGGCAGGCGCAGTGCGTCCTGCGTGTGTGGGTGGGGTGCGGGCTTCCCCACTCCCTCACCCGGGCCCCACTCAAGATTTGTCATCTGCCCTCTGTCGGCAATTGCTGGCACCTCTAGGATCCAAATACGTTAAATCACGGCCCACAGTGCCCGATCTTCACCTCAACCCCACTCCCACATCCACCATCCTCCCCCGTCCTCCACCCTCCCACACCCACCAAGATAGACAATGGTCATACCTGCGGAGACTCCCACAGGAAAAGGACGACAACCTGGAGGACCTTCCTCCTTGGAGGCCAGATACCACACCATTCCTACCCTCCCAAAACCAGCTGCCTCCCTCTTCACACTTAAGTTCCTGAGAGGTCTGATCCGGGGACCTACCACTTGAGTCTCAGTCACCAAGAAGGAATCCAGACAGTAAGATGTGACCTGCACAGTTCCACACGCAGATGCCACTGCAGGAACCCCACGCCAACGCCAGATTTAAAAGAACGTGCCACTGCGCAGTTGCATTGCAACCCCGTGTGCGTCATGGGGGTGGGGTCTTCACGCCGTGAATCCAGAAGGCATTGCACACACCCCCCGCCAAAGGGCAATGGGAAAGTTGGTGGCACTGGGCAGGTGCAGTGTATCTCATGTCCCGGGTGGTTGGGGGCTTCACACTCCTCCATCCAGGCCCCACCAGGGATCCTTGGGTCAGCCCTCTCTTAGCAGTTCCTGGGCCCTCTAGGACCGAGATACCTTAAATCTTTCCCCCAGTATTTGCCCCAATTTTGTCTATCCCGCCAAAGTCTGTTGTCCTCTCTTGTCCTGGCCTGCAATGATATCAAAGGCCATGGTGGCTGCTGCCCTTGAAGAGAAGAATGATGACCTTAAGGATATTTCTGCTCAGAGGCCAGGAACCACACAGACCCTACCTGTCTGAAACTCAGATTGGCTCCCTCCGCATACCCAATCACACTTATACTCCAGGGAGGATCTATCAGGGGACCGACAGATTGAGTCTGAAAGAAGGAAGGAATCCACAGGGAATGGTGTGAGGAGCATCACTAGCATGAGCTATGCTATGAACACGCCCCACACAAATGGTCAGTGGGAAGGCCTGCAGCACTGAGCATGCCCACTGTGTCCATTTGTGTGCGAGTAGGGGCCTTCCCACCCCTTTATCCTGGCCTACTTAGGATTCCCAAATGTGCCTCTTGCTGGCATTTTCTGGCGTCTCCAGGACACAGAGACCTCAAATGATGCCCCCAGGACTTGCCTCCTCTTCACCTTCATCCACTCCCCTCCCCTCCAAGGCCCACTTGCTTCCCTAGTCCTGGCCCTAGAACAAGGCCAAGGGCTATTGTGCCTGCCTGTGAAGAAACAATGCCTGATGAAACAGAAATCGAAACCTCTTCCATAGGATTTACACAAGACCAAGAGTCTCATATTCTAATATTCAAAATGTCCAGAATATAATTCAAATGACTCAGCATATGAAGAACCAAGGAAAATTCTCAACTCATATGAGAAAGACAGTCAATGGATATCAATGCAGAAAAGGCTGTGTGAACAGTAAGCAAAGGAAACCTCACTAAAATGCAGGTGGGAGGCCAGAAGGGGATCTCTCAGCCTACCGCTTCCCCTCATTTGCAGATCCCAACAGGAAGATTCCTTTGAAGTCCCTACTACTTTACTACCCCAGCAGGAGGGAGAAAGGTTTTCTCCTTCTCTCAGCAACTGCCCAGCCAATGAGAGACTGTCTCAACTCAGCCAATGAAAAACAAATGCAGGTGGAAATCCTAGTTTATTTCCGTGGACTTTGTGTCTCCCAGCTCCCCCTTTTCCTCCAGAAAAGAGCATCCTTTTCCTTTGTTCTCCCAACTTGCCTATGGTTTTGCCAGAGCTTGCATGTCCCCAGTTATACTTCTCGGTTGTTCCTAAATAACCCCATTTTGGCAGATATAGTAACCAACGGTTTTCTTTGTAAGGTTAACATCATTTGGTGATCGGGAGTAGAATCCAGAGAAGACCCCCCAACAACTCCAAGGCTAGTGAGAAAAATCTGAGCTGGTAGCCACAGAACCAGTTATGCTCCCTGCTTTCTTGCCAACCATAGAGTTTAAGGGTAAGTTTTCTGCCGGATTCAAGTTCTCCTTGCTTTGTGTTTCAAGTTCTCCACGTATTCTTTGGGATTTGTTTTTTTTTTTTTTAAAGATTTTATTTATTTATTTGACAGAGATCACAAGTAGGCAGAGAGGCAGGCAGAGAGAGAGGAGGAAGCAGGCTCCCTGCAGAGCAGAGAGCCCGATGCGGGACTCGATCCCAGGACCCTGAGATCACGACCCGAGCCGAAGGCAGCGGCTTAATCCACTGAGCCACCCAGGCGCCCCTCTTTGGGATTTGTTTTTAAAGCTTTGTCCTTTCTGAGAGTATTCTTTGGCTTTTGATTGGACTCCATTTGGAACCAGACTGGTCCTGTTAGAATTGTGACTACTGGAACTGCGCTGGCCTTTGGTCTGATTCCTTCTAGAACCAGGCTATTCCTGAAAACCCTTCTAAGAAGTGGGACCCCAGCCATCAAAATAAAGGCACCCCCTTCTTTCTGGGACCCTGGCTGGTTTCATGTTTAAAAACTGTGGTTCCTGGGGTGTCTGGGTTGCTCAGTCATTGAGCATCTGCCTTCAGTTCAGGTCACGATCCCAGGGTCCTGGGATCAAACCCCGAATTGGGCTCTCTGCTCATCGGGGAGTCTGCTTCCCCCTGTTCCACTCCCCCTGCCTTGTGTTCCCTCTCTGCCTGTCTCTCTTATACATAAATAAAATCTTTAAAAAATAATAATAATAATTTGTTTAAAAAACTGTGGTTCCCTCTAACTACATGAAGCAACTTAGCCAAAAGTACACCAATGGCATTATAGGAGACTTTGGATCTCCCAAAACTTCTTTTTCTCAAAATTAAATTAGAAAGCCACAGTTCAGAATAACAGAGCAAAACAATAACAACAACAACAAGGAAACTCAATAAACCCCTGATTTTAATTGGTACCTTGAGGCTTCCAAACATTTTCAGGATTCTATTTTTGCCTCATTGCAAAATACTATTTCTTTTTAAATTACGTTGAATTTAATTGAGGGAGACAGAGCGCGCGTGTGCGTGCATGCAGGGGGAGGGTTAGAGACAGAGAATCTCAAGCAGGCTCTGCACCAAGTGTGGAGCCTGACACCGGGTTCCATCTCACAACCTTGAGTTCATGACCTGAGCTGAAACCAAGAGTTGGATGCTCCACTGACTGAGCCACCCAGGCGCCCCACAAAATGCTATTTCTAAATTAACTGAGGCAAATAAACAATTGAAAAAAGTGAAAAGGGCTTCTGGGACCTCTTTTCCCCCCTCCACTGTTTTCTTTGTCTCCTGACATGTGGCAGACCCCTTTGGCTCAGGCTCCATCTCCAGTACCATTTGCCTCTATTCCCTCCGCACTGACTTCACCTCCTCTATACCCTAATCCCGCATTCTAATCCTTTCTCCAAACCTCCCTCTCCCTCCAAAACTCTCCCACTTCCTTCTCTCCTGAACCTATTAAAACCTGCTTCCGTTAAAGTTAAACACTTTGGGGATCTGAATAAGCTCCAAATTTCTTGTGTTTCCTGGACTAATGCTGAATTGGGAGCTACAGTTAAAGAATTTCCTTTTTTAAAAAGTTTATTTATTTATTTGACAGAGAGAGAGAGAGAGAAAGAGAGACAGCAAGAGAGGGAACAAAAGCACGGGGTGCTGGAGTGGGAGGGGGAGAAGCAGGATTCCCGCAGAGCAGGGAGCCCAATGCAGGGCTCAATCCCAGGATGCTGGGATCATGACCAGAGCTGAGGGCAGACGCTCAACGACCGAGTCACCCAGGCACCCTTTGTGCATTTCCTAAAGTGACTGAGGACCCCCATTGATTTCCTGCAGAATGTGACATAGTCATTCAAACTTTTACCAACCTGGTTTCTCAGATTTGTATCAATCAGTTCACATGCTTGTTGGTGAAGACCCGGCCAAACATTGGATGAAACTAGCCTGATGGGAACATCTAGAAAGGTAGTTAGAAAGATAACCCCCCTCCAACTTCTGCCAAGATGCTAGAACCCTCACCAAAAGTCTCCACCAAGCAATTGCAGTAGCTTCTCCTAAGACAGTTGATTGGAACGAAATTCGGGTTTATACACAAAAGCCCGATGACACTGTTTGTGACTGTTACAATCAGCTTCAGATCGTTTTCAAAGAAAACTCTGGGGTTTTGTTAGATATTGAATCCACCTGGGTAACGTTTAACTCTACGTTTATTAATGGACTGAACCAGGATCTTTCTCTTTTAGTTAAAAGGATGGGGATGGAATGGGAAACTATGTCCTTTCCAGGTTTAGTTAATTTGCCAAACCAGTTTGCTCACATTCTAGATGAGTCACCCCAAAGAAAGCCCACTAAAATTCTCAACTCCAGCAAATAAAGGCCCCCAAACAAAACCAAACCCCTTTTAGTTTCTGCTAGTATTACAAAGAACCAGGGCATTGGGGGAAAAAGACTGTTAAAAACGGAAGCATTCCAAGAGCCTTCAGCCCTCTAGCCAGCCTTTCTAATGTCCTCCTAATTTCCGGTGACAGGGCTCTGAGGGACCACATGGGCTCTTCCCTCTTTATCAGGTCAGAGAAACCACTGATGAGACTGGGAATGAATCTCTGTCTTTATAGACACCAAGAGCTACAGTCCTAGTGTTCAGTTTCACTGTTCCAAACAGCCCGTGCCTTGGAGTCCATGAAGTTCAAATGGGGGGGGGGAGGGTCCTCTAATAAGCTTCAACAGGTTCATGTCTCTGAACCTGTTCCCTTTTGTCTGCACCCGTTGAGTGATGCACACCCTTTGCTCCCTCGCTCTTCAACCCCTATTCATTTATTGGGTTGAGATTTCTTAGAAAAGTACCTCGCCAGAATTTCTTTCTCCCAAAAGGGGGAAGTAATACCAGAATTTGACAGTGGTAATTAAAAGAGCCAACCAGGGGGCACCTGGGTGGCTCATTGGGTTAAGCCTCTGCCTTCGGCTCAGGTCATGATCTCAGGGTGCTGGATCGAGCCCCGGATCGGGCTCTCTGCTCAGCAGGGAGCCTGCTTCCCCCTATCTCTGCCTGCCTCTGCCTACTTGTGATCTCTCTCTGTGTCAAATAAATAAATAAAATCTTTTTAAAAATAAAATAAAATAGTCAATGGGGAATTAAATGACCCTTTGACATCTTTTGTTTGCCCTATCTCTGATGACACTATCACTGAGTCTGGGCACAGTGATCATTTGTTCCTATTAGATTAGCTACTATCCTCTTTATGGGAAAAATCTTCAACTGATATTGGCAGAACCCACAGGGTACCAGCCATCAACATTCAAATAGATCCCTCAAAACTTCTCCCTAGAATTAATCAATGCCTTATAAATAAACCTTCAAGGCATCAACTCCATACTAGATTACAACCCTCAGAGCCTCATTATCGCCTGCACTGGCTCCTCTAATACCCTTATTTTACCTGTGAGAAAACCCAATGGCCAAGGATGGAAGTTTTTCCAGGACCTTGGAGCAATGAGTAACATTGTTATCGATTGACACCCTGTTGTTCCTAACCCCCATGTGCTACTGACATCCATTCCCGCTGAAAGCAAATTTTTCAAATTGATCCATGCACCGCATTTTTAGTATTCCAGTTGATAAGGATAGCCAGCATCCTTTTGCTTTCCCTTGGGAAAAGGGGCAATATAGCAGGACAGTAATGGCCCAGGATTTCACGGGAGTTCTTGTATTTCACAAACCTTAGAAGCTGATTCAGATGATATAAAGTTTTCTGCAGTCTCTACTTTGCCACAATACATAGATTATTTGCTTCTCTCTTTCCCTTCTCAAGCCTCTTCACAGGAGGAAAACATCCACCTGTTTAAAAGTTTTGGCCTTAAAGAGACATAGAATCTCCAAAGAAAACTTGCAGTTGGCTCAAACCCAGGTTCTATACTTAGGGCATCTGATCTTGGAACAAGGACCACGTTTAGATCCTGAAGAAACCCTTCACCGCTGCTTACCACTGACAGATCACTATTTGACTCCCCATGACAATTTACCAGAAACTCCTCTAATCAATGCAGACTTTTCCTGGCTTACTGATGGTCCTTACTTAAAGGATGAAAAATGGTAGATGCTGTGCTGGGTTTGCTATTGCAACTCGTTTCGAAGTCATCACGACAACACCTTTACCTTTGGCTACTTCAGCCCAGCAGGCTGAGTTAGATGCCCCACTCAAGCTTGGTCCTTAGCCAAGGGTAAAACCACAGACATTTATACCAGTAGTCAGTATGCCTTTGGGGTAGCCCATGATTGAGAAGTGTTATGTGGAAATGAGGTTTCCTTACTTCCGGTGGGGGTACAATTTTAAATGGTTCTTTTGTCCAATATGTATCAGATGCCATAGTTTTGCCCGCTGCTCTGTTTACTATTCATGTTCCTGGGCGTTCCAGACTCAACTCCTTGGAGGCCAAAGAAAACTAGCTCGCTGATACTTCCACCAAAAATGCTGCCCTCCAGGAAACCAATAGCCAAATCTCTGTCCTATTTCAAAGGGATGTTTGAAATGTCCAAATGATAATTTGGAAAAGTTGACAAGGGATACCCAACAACCGGCCCCAGAGAGGGAAAAACAATATTGGAAATCGCATAATTGTGGGTTCCAAATAAAAAGAGAACTCTGGTTTGGACAAAATAATAATCTGGCCCTACCAGAAATTCTACAATTCCTTTTGCTTTACCACTATAGAGGCATTAAACCATTAGTCTACTGACAAAATGATAGTGTTTGTGAACCAATATTGGTGGGGAAATATTAATAAGGCCACAAAAAATGCCTATTTCTGCCAGAGGGGAGGTGGGGGGGCTTGGATGAAGTAGGTGATGGGGATTAAGGAGGACACTTGCTCCTCCTTGCTCATGATGAGCACCAGGTGTGGTATAGAAGTATCGAATCATTGTATTGTATGCCTAAAACTAGTATAACACTGTATGTTAACTATTCTGGAATTAAGAAGTTTTCAAAAAGAGGGGCAGCTGGGTAGCCCAGTTGGTGAAGCATCCGACTGTTGATTTAGGCTGACTGTGACTTCAGGTTCCCGAGATTAAGCCCCACATGGGGGCTCTGCACTGGGCATGGAACCTGCTTAAGATTCTCTCTCTCTCCTCTCCCTCTGCCCCTGCCCACCCTCTCTCCCTCCCCAAAATTAAATTAATAATTAAAATAAAGAGATAAAAAGTTTTTAAAACGTGCCTACCTCACTTGTCCCACCTGTCCAAAGTACAATCCAGAGAAACCCATTCACACAAATGGGTTTCGAGCTGTTTCCCCTATCCTGTGGATATCAATCTTTTTCAGTCATGGTTTTAGGTTTTCTCACTGGGCCGAAGCTTGCTTTCTTTTTTTTTTTTTTAAGATTTTATTTATTTATTTGACAGAGAGAGACACCGCAAGAGAGGGAACACAAGCAGGGGGAGTGGGAAAGGGAGAAGCAGGCTTTCTGCAGAGCAGGAAGCCCCATGCAGGTCTTAATCCCAGGACCTTGGGATCATAACCCACTGAGCCACCCAGGTGCCCCAAATGATTGTTTAGATATGTGCCACTTTTTAAAAGATTTTATTTATTTATTTATTTGACAGGGAGAGAGAGACAGCAAGAGGGAACACAAGCAGGGGGAGTGAGAAAGGGAGAAGTAGGCTCCCTGCTGAGCAGGGAGCCTGACACAGGGCTCTATCCCAGGACTCTGGGATCATGACCTGAGCCAAAGGCGGATGGTTAATGACGGAGCCACACGGGCGCCCCCCAAATCTTTCCCTTATAGACATGTCGCTGCTGCTGCTGTGGTTAAAATTCTGTTAGAAAAGATTAGCCTAATCTGGGGAACTCCTCTTGAGCTTCACAGTGATGGGAGAAACCCGTTTTACCAGTCAGGTGTTTCAGTGAGTCTGTACTGCTTGGCTGGTTTTGTATTTCTTTTTTTTTATTCATTTGACAGAGATCACAAGTAGGCAGAGCATCAGGCAGAGAGAGAGGAGGAAGCAGGCTCCCTGCTGAGCAGAGAACCCGATGCAATGCGGGCTCCATCCCAGGACCCTGAGACCATGACCTGAGCTGAAGGCAGAGGTTTAACCCACTGAGCCACCTAGGCGCCCCGGCTTGGCTGGTTTTACACTTTCTTGGTGCATAACCTCCTCAATCCTCAGGGTTAGCTGAATGCACTAAAGGCACTCTAAGACTCAGTTGGCAAAATTTGTAGACACCCTCCAAATACCTTGGCTGAAAGCATTGCCACCGGTCCTTGTAAATCTCAGATCCATCCCCCTGGAACTCACAGACTTTCACCCTTTGAGATAGTCACAGGATGTCCAATGCACTTGGCCCTTGCCTCCTTGAACCCACTTCAATACTGTCAAGGCCTAATTGCCTCTATTTAAAGTAACCATGCCCCTGGATGGCTCAGTGGGTTAAGCTTCTGCCTTTCGCCTCAGGTCATGATTCTGGGGTCCTGGGATGGAGCCCCATGTCCGGCTCCCTGCTAAGTAGGGAGTCTGCTTCTCCCTCTGCCGCTCCCCCTGCTGGTGATCTCTGTTAAATAAATAAATCAAATCTTTAAAAATAAAATAAAGTAACCATGCTTTGAAATACATATATACATATATAAAATTAAATAATCATTTGGAGCAATCTTCTCATCGTGTCCTTTTTAAAATAACGGCAGCTCCATTTTTTTGGAGACTTCATTTATGTATTTGTGAGAGAGAAGGAAAGAGAGAGAGAGTACGTGCACAAGCAGGGAGAGCCGCAGGCAGAGGGAGAGGGAGAAGCAGACTCCCCACTGAATAAGGAGCCCGACATGGGGCTCGATCCCAGGACCCGGGGATCATGACCTGAGCCAAAGGTAGACGCTTAATGGACTGAGCCACCCAGGCACCCTAACAATACTGTTTTAAAATGCCTCTGAGGTTTGGCTCTTTTGCAAAAAGTTCATGAGCTATTGCTTCATGTTTATACCTGCACCATATCTTCCCAAATGCGCTTAGCTAATTCAGTGGGCTCTCTCAGTACTTACTACTTTGCTTTCATGACCCCTTTAAGCAGGGGCCCCTGGGAGACATACATGACTCTAGGTTTGCACCCATAGGGAGAACTTTTCTCCCCTAAATCAGAGCACGTGCAAATAAATACTTTCAATTGAATACATTCACACCTAGGGTTCTAGAACCATTATACAATTTGGAATTGCCATATTACTTTTTCTTAAAGATTTATTTTTTTAAAAGAGTTTATTTATTTGCTTATTTGTTAGAGAGAGAGAGAGAGATTGAGAGAGTGCACAAGCAGGCATTGTGGCAGGCAGAGGCAGAGAGAGAAGCAGGCTCCCCGCCGAGCAAGGAGCCCGATGTGGGACTGGATCCCAGAACCCTGGGATCAGGACCTGAGCCCAAGGCAGCGGCTTAACCGACTGAAACACCCAGCCGTCCCAAGATTTATTTATTTTAGATAGAGAGCAGAGGGAGGGGCAGAGGGAGAGGGAGTCTCACGCAGACTCCCCACTGAGCGCTGAGCCCAACATGGGGCTTGATCTTATGACCCTGAGATCATGACCTGAGCCTAAATCAAGAGTTGGACACTTAACTGACTGAGCCACCCAGTCGCCCCAAAAATATTCTTAAAGTAATATTTGTTGGAGACTTTGCAAATTTGGCAAAAGACATAAACCTACAATCCAAGAAGTTCGGCAAACACCAAACAAGATAGACCCAAACAACCCATGCCTGGATGCATGGTAATCAAACTCAGAAATCCACAAAGAAAAAAAATTTCTTGAAAGCAACTGCAGGAAAAGGATGCATTATTTGTAGGGAAACAATGATGCAAATGATTGCAGAATTCTCTTCAGAAATCATGGAGGCCAGGGGTGCCTGACTGGCTTAGTCAGTAGATCATGTGACTCTTCATTTCAGGGTCATGAGTTTGAACCCTATTTTGGGTGTAGAGATGACTTAAATAAATAAATAAAATTAAAGAAAAATTATGTAATATTTAAGATAACAAGAACATAAAGGGGGGACTCCTGGGTGGCTCAGTGGGTTAAAGCCTCTGCCTTCGAACAGGTCATGATCTCAGAGTCCTGGGATGGAGCCCCGCATTGGGCTCTCTGCTCAGCGGGGAGCCTGCTTCCCCTCTCTCTGCCTCTCTGCTTACTTGTGATCTCTGTCTGTCAAATTAATAAATAAAAATCTTTAAGATTAAAAAAACTTAAAAAAAAAGAGAACATAAAGGAGGGAGACTAACAGGACCTGTATGGTGATAAGGTTTCCACATTCCATGTGAAATGGTAAAAATATTGATTTTTTGTAGTCTAGGAAGACTAAGTATGTATGTATTTTCTAAGTATGTATATTTTAACTCTCAGACAAATCACTTTTATTTATTTATTTATTTATTTATTTTTTTTTTTTATAAGTAGACAGAGAGGCAGGCAGAGAGAGAGGAAGGGAAGCAGGCTCCATGCTGAGCAGAAAGCCCGACGCGGGGCTCGATCCCAGGACCCTGAGATCATGACCCGAGCTGAAGGCAGAGGCCTTAACCCACCAAGCCACCCAGGCGCCCCGACAAATCACTTTTAAAAGTATACAAAGAGATACAGCCAAAAACACAGTAGATAAATCTAATCGGAATGCTAAACAATGTTCAAATAACCCAAAGGAGGGGAGCCTGGGTGTTTCAGTCATTAAGCATCTGCCTTAGGCTCAGGTCATGATCCCAGAGTCCTGGGATCGAGCCCTGCATCGGGCTCTCTCCTCAGCTAGGAGCCTGCTTCTCCCTCTCCCACTCCCCCTGTTTGTATTCCCTCTCTTGACTCTCTCACTGTCAAATGAATAAATAAAATCATAAAAAAAACCACAAATAACCCGAAGAAAAGCAAAAAGCAGAGACAAAAACAGGGAAGAAACAGAAAACAAATGATAAAATGTACACTTTGTGCACAATGGTCTAAATTCATATGGTACACAATGGCATAAATCCAAACATACTAGTAATAACATTACGTGTAAATTATCGGGGTTCCTGGGTGGCTCAGTTGGTTAGACATCCAACTCTTGGTTTTGGCTCAAATTGAAATCTTGGGGTGGTGAGATTGAGCCCAAAGGGAGGCTCTGCACTCAGTGAAGTCTGCTGAGAACCCTCTCTCCTTCTCCCTATGCTCCACCCCTTTGCATTTGCGTATGCGCACGCACTCTCTCTCATTATATAAATTAAGTCTTTTAAAAAATAAAATAAATGTAAGTGATCAAAGTCAAAGATTTTAAGGCTGGATTTTTTTTTCTTTTTTAAAAAAGGATTTTATTTATTTATTGGAAGAGACAGAGAGTGCAAGGCACAAGCAGGGGAGGGACAGAAGCAGGCTCCCCGCTAAGTAGGGAGTAGGACATGGGGCTCATCCCAGTACCCTGGGATCATGACCTGAGCCAAAGGCAGAGGTTTAACCAACTGAACCACCCAGGTGCCTCAAAGATGGATTTTTTTTCTTATAAAAAAGGCAACGTGACCCAACTATATGCTGTGTACAGTCAATTCACTTCAAATATAATGATGTAGCTAGGTTGAAATAAAGGATGAAAAAAGATATGCCAGATAAACACTAATTTAAAAAGAAAAAGTTCGAGTGGTGCCTGGGTGCTCAGTCTTTAAGCATCTGCCTTTGGCTCAGGTCATGATCCCAGGGTCCTGGGATCAAGCCCTGCACCAGGCTCTCTGCTTGGTGGGAAGCCTGCTTCTCCCTCTCCTACTCCCCCTGCTTGTGTTCCCTTTCTCGCTTTCTCTCTCTGTCAAATAAATAAATAAAATCTTTTTTTAAGATTTTATTTATTTATTTGACAGAAAGAGAGAGATCACAAGTAGGCAGAGAGGCAGGCAGAGGGGGGGGAGAAGCAGGCTCCCGGCCGAGCAGAGAGCCCGATGTGGGGCTCGATCCCAGGACCCTGAGATCATGACCTGGGCCGAAGGCAGAGGCTTAACCCACTGAGCCACCCAGGCACCCCAACAAATAAAATCTTTTTTAAAAAAAGTTCAAGTGACTCTATTAATAGATGACAAAATAAACTACAGAACCAAGAACATTACCAGGGTAAAGAGAGATATTACAAACTGATGAAAGTTCGCCAAGAATACATAATAATCTATAGTGTGTATACACTTGTGTTGGGGTCGCCAAGACCATCCCAGGTTCAATTCTTTGGGAAGAGAATACACAGAATTCAGCATATAATGGTACCCAAGGCTAATATTTATTATGACTTAAGGATACTAAGCAAATTCAGCAAAGGGGAAAAGTGCATGGGGTGAAGTCCAGAGGAAAGCCACACAAGCTTCTAAGAGTCCTTTCCCAGTGGAGTCATGCCATTCATCCCTCCAGCAACGAATTGTGATAACACATAGGCAGTTTTGTCTACCATTATCTACCAGGGCAGCTCATGATACTCACTGTTTTTCCCCTAAGATCAGAAAGGAGGAAAAATGTCTGCTCTTACCCTGGTTATTTAACATTATTTTGGAAATCCTAGACAGTTCAGAAATGCAAGGAAAAAGTTGTAAATGGTTTACAGATTGGGAAAGAAGAAATAAAACAACTACCATTCTCAGATGACATGATTGTCTGCATAGCAAATCCCATGGAATTTACATTAAAATTGCCAGAGCTGGGGTTCATGGGTGGCTCAATCAGTTAAGCCTCTGACTCTTGATTTTGGACTCAGGTCATGATCTCTAGGTTGCGAGATTGAGCCCCACATCAGGCTCTGTGCTCAGCGTGGAGTCTACTTGAGATTCTCTCTTTCTCTCCTCCTTTGCCTCTATCCTTGCTCACTCACTCTCTCTCAAATAAATAAATAAAATCTTTAAAATAAATTTGGTTTTAAAAGTACTGGAGCTAATATATGAATTTGGCAACATTGCCAAATACAAATCCCACACACATAAATCAAGAGTATTTCTGTACTTGTATACTAGCAATGAACAGTAAAAACTGAAAAAAAAAATTTTTAAGATTGTATTTAGAGGGAGAGAGAGGGAGATCGAGAGCGCACACACAAACAGGGGGAGGGAGGAGCAGACTTCCCACTGAACAGGGAGCCTGACGCAGGGCTCAATCCCAGGGCCCCAGGATCATGACCTGAGCCCAAGGCAGATGATCAACCGACAGAGCAACCCAGGCGCCCTGAAAACTGAAATTTTAAAAAACACATACACACAATACTATTTTACAGTAGCTCCCCAAAACATCTAACAAAAACGTACAGGACCTGTGGATGTTGTAAACTACAAGAAGCTGGTGAAATGAAAGACCTAAATAATGAAGAGACATACTGTGTATGCAGGTTGACAGATTCAGTATAGTTAAGATGTTAACTGTTCCCCCAAATTGGCTTGTACATTTATTGCAATTCCAATCAAGATTCCAGCAGAAATTTTTTTGTGGAGACAGACTACTCAGTTCTAAAATGTATGTGGAGGGGCACCTGGTTGGCTCAGTGGGTTAAGTGTCTGCCTTCAGCTCAGGTCATGATCCCAGGGTCCTGGGATCAAGCCCCACATCAGGCTCCCTGCTCAGCAGGGAGCCTGCTTCCCCCTCACCCTCGCCTGCATCTCTGCCTCCTTGTGATCTCTGTCAAATAAATAAATAATCTTAAATAAAAATAAATAATAAATAAGTAAAATGTATGTGGAAAAACGAAGGAACTAGAATTGTCAAAGAAATTTTGAGAAGGAAAAACGAAATTGGAGGGCTTACCTGGATTTTTACTTACTATAAAGCTACAATAATCAAGACAGTGTGGTATGCATGGGGAGAGACACCTTCATGAAGTATCGATTGGCCATATTTGCGTGTGAAGGTGTGACTATGAAGGGGCATCACAAGGGAGCTCTATAAATGGATGGAACAGCCATATATCCTGAATGTGGTGGTGGTTACAGGAATGTATTCATGTGTTAAAACTCACAGAACCCCCAGGGGCACCTGAGTGGCTCAGTCATTAAGCGTCTGCCTTCGGCTCAGGTCATGATCCCGGGGTCCTGGGTCCCTCTCCCACTCTCCCTGCTTGTGTTCCCCCTCTTACTGTGTCTCTCTTTGTCAATTAAATAAATAAAATCTTTGAAAAAAACCCCACAGAACTCCCAAAGCCAATTTTTACATTTTTGATATTTTGGTATCTTATTTTTATTTATTATTTTTTAAAGATTTTATTTATTTATTTGACAGAGAGAAATATAGTGAGAGAGGGAACACAAGCAGGGAGAGTGGAAGAGGGAGAAGCAGGCTTTTTGCCGAGCAGGGAGCCCAATGCAGGGCTTGATCCCAGGACCCTGGAGTCATGACCTGAGCCAAAGGCAGACACTTAACCAACTGAGCCACCCAGGCGCCTCTCAGGGTTTCCTATTAGCGTATAATTGGGTTGTTTCCAGCAGTTAGCTACTACAGAAAGAGTTACTACACGACCACTATTGTATGTCCCGGAATGCTCACCACAAGCTAGTATGAGATGGCAAGAACCTAAATCATATACTACCTATCCATTCAGTGGAAGAGTGATTGAATAAAGTCTGGCTGTAGTAAATAATGACACTTCATCAGAACCATGTCAGACCCCGTGAGCCACTGTTTGCTCAGGTTACACTAGTGTTAATGTGTATCCGTTGTGAAGATGACACATGACTCTAATTAGAGTGCAGATGGGTCATAGGAACCAAGCAGGCAGGGAGCTCCCTGAGCTCATCTTGGTATCCCTGTGGGCAGAGGAGAGGATAAACGGGAAGGACATAAGTGGCCAGAGAGGACCTCAACTGGACCTTGGCCCACGGCTCTGATTGCAGAGCTTCCCACCTGCCTGATGGCCCTGAACAATTCGAGGGAGACAGCCCCTGGCTGTGCCTGGGGAGACCCAAGTCAGGTCATCCCCAGCAACTTTGACCTGCTCCTCCTCCTCTTGGGCCAAATCTACTTTCTCATCATTTCAGAGCTCCCTTCATTCATGAGCATCCCCTGCATTGGGAAGCCTGTCTCTCCCAGCCCAGCAGCCTGGGTGCAGCCACTTGCCCTGGCTAGGGACTGTAGACCCAGCATTCAGGCTCTGGGAAGGGACTGGGTGGAGGCAGAGTTGGCAGCTGGTCAGGATCTAAATGGGGAGCCAGAGGCCTTTTCCTAAACCCAGACTTTGTTGGGGATGCTCCAGAGCCTTCAGGATCCTGAGCTATGGCCGTCAGGACAGGACAAGCTATAGCCCAACCTTCCCTGTGGGTGAGGCAACAGAACCAGTCCATCATGTGGGGAAAAAACTAAAATGAAACGTTTCAATGAAAAAAAGATTACAAATGTGAGAACTTCCTTTAACCACAGAAACGAGCTTCTGGTAGGAGAAAGAAGAGCAGAAGGAAGAGGAAAGCCATCTGCAGTGACTAGGACCGGGGTCCTCCAGGAAGAAGAGGCAGAGCTGGCCCTAGGCTGCCCGCAGCTGTCCACACGGAGAGAGAGGTTCCGAGGGACACCCAGGTCTGGGGCTCATGTACCCAGAGGCCTGTGACCCTCTCAGGTGTGAGTGTTTAAGTCTCACTTCCTCCTGGTCTTCTTCCTGAGGCCTTCCTGGTCTTGGAGATGAGCCGCCCCCTGCTGGTAAAGGTTAGAGTATGGATAGTCCAAGGCCGAGGGGTGAGGCGTGTGGACACTAACACCTCACCTTGGGACCACACCTTCAGCCACGCTGCTGGGAATGAAAGGAAAAGTCCACTTTGACTTAGCAGGAAGCTCAGGTTTAAACCTGGACTTCCCTGGAACCTAGACATCCGGAATGGGAAATGCAGGGTTTGTAGTCTGTGGTCAGGTGACAGCTGGGCTGAGGTCTGAGACCCCAGGACAGATAGCAGGGGCCCCTGTGAGATCAAGATACTGGGCCTAGTAAAAGGGCGGAGGAGACAGAGGAGATCACGGAGGCCCCAACAAAGGACTGTGCTCAGGGCTGACAAGAACACAGAAGGCACTTAGGACTTCAGTTCGCTCATCTGTAAACTCGTGATAAAAATAGAATTTACATCATGGTGTCTGTGTGAGAAAAGCATGATTCATGTAAAGTAATCAGCCCAGGGTCTGGCACAGAGTAACTGGGAGATAAATGCTGATAGCATTGTTATTGTTCTTATTACAAGAATCATTCAATCTTAATTATCTGGTGACAGGCCCTTCTCCCTACAGGATGGGCAATTTGCTCCCTTCAAGGGGAAGTCCCATCTGTCCACCTCCATTGCTTCAGGGTGGGGACACTGGCAGTGACCACGGAGGCCTCCGGAGAGAGGGAGTGAGTGCTAAGCAGAATACAGCCCCCCAAAGATAACCACACCCTAAGCAGTAGGACCTGGAATCTGTCACCTAACTTGGCAAAAGGGACTTCGCCGATGTGATTAAGTTAAGCATTTTGAGATGGGGAGGATTATCCTGGATTATCTGACTGGGAGTGAAAGAAGGAGGTTGGAGAGAGAGAGTCAGGGTGGTTTGACATAAGACTCAACTGGCCATTGCTAGCTTTGAAGATGGAGGAAGGGGCCATGAGCCAAGGACTGCAGTCAGCCTCTAGAAGCTGGAAAAGGCAAGGGAATGAATTCTCCTCTAGAGCCTCCAGAAGGAACACAGCCCCCACGGACACCCTGTGAGACTCCTGACCCCCACAACTATAAGATAGTATATTTGTGTTGTGTTCAGCCACCAAGTTTGTTGCAGATTTATTACATCATTAATAGGACACTACTAGGTGGGGAAACACAAGTGCTCCCCACTTCCTTCCTTCCTCTCTCTTGGGTCCACATTTCTGCCAGAAATACCCCGTCCTGTGGCCCCTACAAGATGGTGCCTCTCAAGAGGGCAGACAGGGACAGGGTCAGGGGCACAAAGAGGCCTCTGCCCTTCGCAGTATCCACCACTATAACAATACACACACTTGAGGGTGGGAAGGATGGGTCTTGGATGACAGTGATTGCAAGAGTTCATGGGGTGGGGGCTGATAACAGCTGGCATTTACTTGTTCTGTGCTAGGCACTGCCCTTGGTAATTGATGTGTTATCTCATTTAACATTTACCGTAACCCCATGCTGAGGGAAAGTTATTACCCCTGATGACAGACAAGCAAAGGGAGGCACAGAGTGCTTGAATAACTTGCCTATCGTGTGACCTAGTGGCAATTTAGTCCTGGACTGTACCACTCCAGAACCCTTCCTCTCACCTGCCCTGCTATACTGCCTGAATTGTTAGATTAATCAAATATGTTCATGAGTGATGCCATTACACGTTTTCTCCAAAGCTCAGTTGGCATTAGTCTCTTTTTAAGAATGGGAAACCGAGGCTGGTAGGGGACAGATGACTTACCCAAAGGTTACACAACCAGGACTTGGGGTCTTAGCTTTTAAATTAACTCTTCTGGGCTCTAAAACCATAGAGGGGGCACCTGGGTGGCTCAGTCGGTTAAGCATCCAACTCGTGATTTCAGCTCAGGTCATGATCTCAAGATTGTGAGATCAAGCACCGCGTCAGGCTCCATGCTGGGTGTGGGGACTTCTTGGGATTCTCTCTCTCTCTCTCCATCTCTAAACAAACAAACAAATATTCTCTCTCTCCCTCTCTAAATAAATAAATAAATAAATAAAATAAGACAAAACCATGTATGAATGAGGTCAAAGGCGAGATGAACTCCGACGACTGAGGACAAAATGGACAGATTCTCTCCATCCCCCAAGAGGTGAGTGTCTCTGCTCAATGGCTGGTGTCAGGAGACACAGAATAAACAAGTCCCCAAAACATGACTTCCACAGACAGGGCTGAGGGAACCTCAGTAACCTCCAGGACGCCAAGGGAGGTTCTGAAGGAAGTAGTTCACCTGCACTTCGTGGTCTAGACAAGGAAACTGGGGTTGCTCAGAGCTGGTGTAGAGGAGTCCCAAAGAGTCACATCATTCCCACGACTCACTGCATTTTGTTTTAGTTGTGATCTTTTTTTTTTTTTGCCTGAGAAATGTACATTTCAGTGAATATTAAATGAATTGCACATCCAGGAACAACCACCCAGGTCAAGCTATAGACTAGTATTGCCATTCCAGAAGTCTCCTGGGGTCCCTGCCCAATTACATCCCTCCTCCCCTCTTCCAGAAGTAAACATTATCATGGACTTGGTGATAATCATTCTCTCACTTTCCTTTATAATTTTACCACTGATAATGGATTCATTTTGCCTGTTTTTCTGTTTGGCTCCTTTTGCTCAACATCATGTCTGTGCAGTTCATCCAGCCTATTCCATATAGTTGTAGATCTTTCATTCTCATTCTACAATATTCCATTCTGTGACTATATAATTTATTTACACACTTCTTGGCACAGCTGGTTCTTCTATTTGTAATTTCTAATATATTTTAGGTTTGAGCTTTTCATCAGTTAATTGTGTTTGAATTATTTTCTTTCAATTTGAATCCCAATTGTTGTTTTCACTCTATGGTGTTTCTTTTTTTAAAGATTTTATTTATTTATTTGAGAGACAGAGATCACAAGTAGGCAGAGAGGCAGGCAGAGAGAGAGGGGGAAGCAGGCTCCCTGCCAAGTCCGATGTGGACTGGATCCCAGGATGCTGGGATCATGACCTGAGCCGAAGGCAGCAGCTTTACCCCACTAAGCCACCCAGGCACCCCCATGGTGTTTCTTTTTTTTTTTTTTTTTTTTTTTTTTTTTTTTTTTAAAGATTTATTTATTCAACAGATAGAGATCACAAGTAGGCAGAGAGGCAGGCAGAGAGAGAGAGAGAGGAGGAAGCAGGCTCCCAGCCAAGCAGAGAGTCCGATGCGGGGCTCGATCCGGAGACCCTGGGATCATGACCTGAGCTGAAGGCAGAGGCTTTAACCTGCTGAGCCACCCAGGTGCCCCCCCCATGGTGTTTCTTGATCAATAGACATTCTTTTTTTTTTTTTAAAGATTTTATTTTATTTATTTGACAGTGAGAGAGAGAGATCATAAGTAGGCAGAGAGGCAGGCAGAGAGAGAGGAGGAAGCAGGCTCCCTGCGGAGCAGAGAGCCCGATGTGGGGCTCGATCCCAGGACCCTGAGATCATGACCTGAGCCGAAGGCAGCGGCTTAATCCACTGAGCCACCCAGGCGCCCCGATCAATAGACATTCTTAATTTTAATGTAATTGAATGTTTTTTAATTGTCATTTGTGGTTAGCATTTTGCATCTTGTTTAAAAAAAAACTTTTCTACCGTGAGTATATAAAGGTATTTTTCTATATTAAATTCTTAAAGCTCTTTGGTTTTGCTTCTCACATTTAGGTTTTGAATATGTCTAGAGTTATTTTGTGTTGTAAGGATCCAATTTCATTTTTTTCAATATGGATAACAGATTGTTCCATTTATTGGAAGTCCATCCATTTCCCACTGGTATCACAACACCTCATTGGATATCTATTCTGAGTCTACATGTAAGTGGGTCTTTTTCTGAGACCACTGGTCTTTCATTGGTCTATTGGTCTACATTTGCAACAATATCACACCATCTTAATCGCTATACCTTAAATTAAGTATGGGTGTTCTGGCTAGTTGGCACTTACACATAAATTTAAGAACTAACTTGCTATGATATGCAGACACACAAATCTATTAAAATTGTGACTGGATTTACACTGAACCTACAAAACAGTTCAGAGGGAACTGACAGCTTTATGACATTGACTTTCATTCAATAACATGTATATCTATTTAATTAATCTTTTAAAATATCTTTCAGGGGCACCTGGGTGGCTCAGTGGGTTAAGCCTCTGCCTTCGGCCCAGGTCATGGTCTCAGAGTCCTGGGATTGAGCCCCACGTCGGGCTCTCTGCTCAGCAGGGAGCCTGCTTCCCCCCTCTTCTCTCTGCCTGCCCTTCTGCCTGCTTGTGACGTGTCAAATGGATAAGTAAAATCTTTTAAAAAATAAATAAAATAAAATAAAATATCTTTCAATAAGGCTTTATACTTTTTTAACTAAAAGAACTTGCCTTTTTGGGGTGCCTGGCTGGTTCAGTCAGTAGAATATGTTAACTCTTGATCTCAGGGTTATGAGTTCAAATCCCACATTGGGTGTGCAGGTTACTTAAAAATAAAATCTTTTTTTAAAATTTATTTATCTGATGAGAGAGAGAGAGAGAGAGAGAGAGAGTGCATAAATGGGGGGGAGCAGGAGAGGGAGAAGCAGACCCCCCTCCCGAGCAGGGAGCCTGATGTGGGGCTTGACCCCAAGACCATGGGATCCTGGGGCACCACCCAGGTACCCTGAAAATAAAATCTTTTAAAAAAAGAAAGATCTGGGGCGCCTGGGTGGCTCAGTGGGTTAGGCCGCTGCCTTCGGCTCAGGTCATGATCTCAGGGTCCTGGGATCGAGTCCCGCATCGGGCTCTCTGCTCAGCGGGGAGCCTGCTTCCCTCTCTCTCTCTCTCTGCCTGCCTCTCTGCCTTGTTGTGATTTCTCTCTGTCAAAAAATAAATAAAATCTTTAAAAAAAAAAAAAAAAAAAAAAAAGAAAGATCTTGGGGCGCCTGGGTGGCTCAGTGGGTTAAGCCGCTGCCTTCGGCTCAGGTCATGATCTCAGGGTCCTGGGATCGAGTCCCGCATCGGGCTCTCTGCTCAGCAGGGAGCCTGCTTCCCTCTCTCTCTCTCTGCCTGCCTCTCTATCTACTTATGATCTCTGTCAAATAAATAAATAAAATCTTTAAAAAAAATAAAAATAAAAAAAGAAAGATCTTGCCCTCTTTTGTTAATTTCTAAGTAGTTCATAAATGGTATCTTTATTAAAATTTTCTGTCTGTTGTTAGGATATAAAAGCAATTGAGGGTGCCTGGGTGGCTCAGTGGGTTAAGCCTCTGCCTTCGGCTCAGGTCATGGTCTCTGGGTCCTAGGATCGAGCCCCACATCAGGCTCTCTGCTCAGCTAGGAGACTGCTTTCCCCTCTCTCTCTGCCTGCTGCTCTGCCTACTTGTGATCTCTCTCTCTCTCTCTCTCTGTCTAATAAAAATAAATAAAATATTTAAAACTAAATAAAAGCAATTGATTTTTGAATATGGATTTTTGTATCAAAAATCTTTTTAAATTCTTAATAATTCTAATAATTTGTCCATGGACTATTTTGGATTTTCCATATACACAATGGTATCATCTATAAATAATGACAATTCTGTTCTTCATTTCCAATCTTTGAATATTTTTAATTTCTTTTCCTTGCCTTTCCTTGCCTTACTGTTCTTGCTACGATCTCCAGTATAATGCTGAGTAGAAATGGTGATAGCAGGCATCCTTGACATGTTCCAAATGTCAGAGCTCTTAAAATTTCATTTGAAGTATGTAGTTTACCGTAAATCCTTGTAGATAGATATCTTTTATTCTAAGAAAATGTGTTCAACTGATTTCCTAAGGTTTTTATTGCTTATTTGTCTTTGTTTCTGTTTTAGGTAGGCTCCACACCCAGTGTGGAGCCCAATGTGGGGCTTGCACTTACAATGAGATCAGAACTGAAACCAGATTAAGAATCAGATGCTCAACCGACTAAAACCACTCAGCTGTCCCTTGCTAAGGTTTTTGGAGTCAAGAATAGAGGGGCACCTGGGTGGCTTAGTGAGTTAAGCATCCACCTCTTGATTTTGGCTCAGGTCATGATCTCAGGGTTGTGAGATTGGGCTCTGCATGCAGCACTCCTTCTCCCTCTGCTCCCCCACCCCCCCTCAAATAAATAAAATCTTTCAAAAAAGAAAATCATGAATAGATGTTAAATTTAATCCAACACTTTCTCTACAGCTATTGAGATTATTGTGGTTTTTCCTTTGATACGTTAATGAAGCAACTTTTGTTGACTAAGCTCAAATGTTAAATGTTAAATAAAAATGTTGCCGTTTTAGAATAAATCCAACTTGGTCATATTACACTTTTTAAATGTATTGAATGTAGGCAGTGCTAGAGACTGAATGATTGTGTCCCCTCACAAGCTGTATGTTGAAACGTAACCCCAATGTGATGGTATTAGGAGATGGGGGACTTTAGGGGTGATTAGATCATGAGGGTGGAGCCTTCATGAATGGGAGTACCTTTATAAGAAACCCCAAAGAGTGAGCACCTGGGTGACTCAGTTGGTTAAGCCACTGCCTTCAGCTCAGGTCATGATCCTGGAGTCCTGGGATTGAGTTCTGCATTGGGCTCCCAGCTCTGTGGGGAGCCTGCTTCTTCCTCTGACCTTCTCCCCTCTCATGCTCTTTCTCTCTCAAATAAATAAAATATTTAAAAAGAAAAAAAAAAGAAACCCCAAAGAGTAACATTGCCCCTTCACTATGTGAAGACACCACAAGAAGAGAGCCATCTATGAACCAGGACGTTGGTCCCCACCAGACTCCGAATCTTCAGGTGCTGAAGATTCTTCAACTTCCCAGCCTCTGGTGCTGTGAGAAATAAATGTTTGTTGTTTTCAAGCCACATAGTCTACACTATTTTGTTATGGCTGCCTAAGCAGACCAAGACAGGCAACTGTTTAGTTTAAGGTATTTGTATATTTTCTTGAGATCTATAATATTCTTTTTTCACTCATCAAGTTTTAGGATCAAGGTTCTATCAGCCCCATAAAACGAGTTAGATGCTCCCTTTTACGGCACTCTGGAATTGCTTTTGTAAAATCAGAATTATTTGTTCCTTGAGTGTTTCACCAGTGAAGCCATCTGGGCCCAGAGTTTCTGTGCAGGAAGACTTCTGGCTATAGGTTCTGTTACTTTAATGGTCATAGGACTTCTCAACTTATCCTCTTTTTTTTGGGAACAGTTTTGGCAAGTTACATGTCTGTAGTAATTTGAGTACTTTGTCCATTGTATCTAACTTTTCAATCCAGTTGGCAGAAAGTTGCCTTTTTGGACATTGAGCAAACAATCACATCAGTGGAAGACCATGGACACTTGTTTGCACTTTTGATATTTGACCAAGTGAGAATATCCTCATTGAAAGACAGATGAAATGAGTGGGTGCTGAATTTGTTTTCAGTACGTTTTCCACTTCCAAACCTCTGCAATGCTATTCCTTCTGACTGGACTGCCCTCTCTTCCCCTCTACTACCTGCTGGATTCCTTCTCACTTTTTAACTCAGTTCAGGCACCGTGCCTTCCCAAAAGGTTTCCAGAGTCCCCACACTGGGCTGAGCATATGTCCTGAGGCCCTCATCACTGCTAATGAGCTAACCGCACTGTACTAAAATCCTTTCTCTGTGTCTGTCTCTCCCACTAGACTGTGAGATCCTTCCTCTGTGTCCTCAGAACAGAGAAGAGGTGGTCAGTCCACATTTGTGAACTGAACTAAGCTTGTCACCACTGAATGCCCAGCTAGCTCTCTAACCATGTCTCTATTTTCCCACATCCGTTTATTTGTTCCCTCATTTATTTCAATCAGTAGGCATTTATTGAGGACTTACTAGGTGCCAGGCCCTGTTCTAGAA
This sequence comes from Meles meles, assembly GCF_922984935.1. Lineage (NCBI taxonomy): Eukaryota > Metazoa > Chordata > Mammalia > Carnivora > Mustelidae > Meles > Meles meles. Next base: position 43,473,266 of record NC_060087.1, on the reverse strand, counting down.
GAGTGGCCAACGAGGAAAGAGGAAAACCAGGCAAGTGTGGTGTCCCAGAAACCAAGTAAAGAGAGATTTCACGGTGGGGGAGATGACCAGCTGTGTCAAATGTTGCCAGTAGGTCAAGGAAGATGAAATCTGGGATGTGGCTGTTGATGGACCAATCAAATATCATCAGGGATTTTTGCTGAAGTGGCTGGGAAAACAATCTGATTGGGGCTTTTTCAGAAAAGCAGGGGAGCCCTGGAGAAGAATGAAAGAAAGTTGGTGTGAAGTTTTGTTGCGAAGGCAAGTAAATAAATATATGGTGTTTTGTTGTGCTAATGCAGAGATTTTTATTTGCATGCAGTAAATATATCTATCCTTTCTTTCAAAGCTTCTGGGTTTCCTGTTTTGAGTTATAAAGGCAAAGTCTGTGGACAGCAACTCTGGTATGAATTCTTCACAGCACATTAATTCCTTTGTCCCTTCTGAGACCTTCCCAATCTTGGAGACAGAAGGGTCTCCTTCCTGGTGTCAAAGGCTTCTTTCTTTTTCCAGGAACCTCAAAACCTTGTGGCTTATTCGCAGCCAGTATTCCCACATCTACAGCTGACCACATCCACCGCCGCAGCCGTGTGTTCAACACCAAACCTTCACGTGGCAATCATTCTTCCTCCCTCCCTGGCAGAATATAAAAAAGCCAAAGGACCCGCCCCTCCAAAGACCACCAGACCACACAGGGCAGGACCATAAGGTGAGGTGACACGTACTGAAGCTGTGGCAGCAGACATGGCCGTGTCACATGGCCAACTCCCCACCCGCCCCTCCCACAGAACAGGACCACGCCACACACACTCAGGCCCACACTGGAGAACACTGTACAGCAAGACACATCATTTCTCATAGAGCTCTATTGTGGCATATAATAATAGGTACTCTATATAAATTAAATTAAAAATAAAGCTCCAGCAGGTTGCACAGGTTGACTGTTAATAAATATATCTCTGGGTAATTGTGCCCCAAGACCAGCTCACGACCACTCGCCCTCATCCAGAGAATTATACAAAAATAAATACAGGCTTGGGGGGGGAGGAAGGGAGGACATGCCCAGTTCCTCTCTGAAAATTATCTCACGTTGTCCACCGTGCCCTGTTCCCCTCCACCAGCATCACCACAGGGAGCTCTGTGCTGACAAGTCCTCAGGCACGGGAAGGTCTCTCTCCAGCTGGGCATTCTCAGAAGCAAAAGACCCCTCACTATACAGGCCACACATCCTATCTGAACCCCCTGGGTGCAGTGCAGGGACGGCCTCTCCCCACACCCCAGAGGGGGGGAATCTGTTACTGCTACACCCCACACAAGCAGCCTCTACGAGAACCAGGCCAGATAGAGGCACAGCGCAAGCACCAGGAGGGACATACCACTGTTCAGAGCCACAGGGACCACCACCAACCCAGCCAGGACACCCAGAGTCTGGGTCAAGGGCCCCCGCAGCTGGGGAGGCAATACACAAACACTTTCTGCAGGGGCTGCTAAGGTGGGAGACTTCTTTGGGGGCTCCAGGCTTGGGCCTGCACCCTCTTCATCCTGGGGGCTCACATGGGGCCTGGCCAGGCTAGAAGGACAGACTTCAGCCCCCGAGGGACTGAGGAGGGTCAAACTTTGCCCCCGTAGGACTGGAGCAGCTGGCTCCTTACCAGATCTAGGAACAAAGCTGTCTGCCCACTCAGTGGTAAACTCCATCCGGCCTTCTTTCTCCCCTGGGGGCCCAGTCACCCCAGCCATCACCCTACTTATGCGCAGAGAGTCAATGTCCTTGCGCATCCCCTTTTCTGGAGCCCCAGTGAACTGACCCTCTGCACCCAGAACCACGGGGCTGTCACAGCCCGAGCCCTCTGCCCATGGGAGCCACACATCTCCCATAGTGGCTACCACAGGATGGGCCCCTGAGAGGATTTCTGGAGGTGATTCCTTGGGGGTGTCCCCTTCTGGGCTGGAGGGTACAATGGAGAGTCCCTCTTCACCCTCCCCCTCCTCATCAGGATCCTCAGTGTCCTTGATAAGCTCCACACCACGCCCCAGCCGGGCATAGTGCAGGGTGATCTCCTCAGCCAGGGCGCTGTTCAGGGCCCTCTCGGGGCCAGGCCACTTCAAGATCAGGTCGCGGTCCGTGAGTATGCCCAGGGGATGGCTGGGGGACACCCCCCCATCTGTGGGGCCCTCCCCGCCACCTCCCGCCCCACCTGCAGCCACAGCGGCCCGCAGGCGGCTCAGGTGGGACAGGTAGAGCTGCTCCAGCTCCTGGTCAATGGTGTCCTCGCCAAGGAGCTCCTCCAACCCACCCACAACCTCCAGACCCCCAGGGGGTTCATCCATGAAGGCCCCCACCATGGAGTCCTTTCGGCCCCCTCCATTCTCTCGTGATACTTCCCACGTGGCCTCCACCTGTTGCTGGCTGGGTTCCAGAAGAGGCCCGGCTGCCCCCTCACTTGCATCGGGCCCCGACGCCTGGTCCCTGGGGGAGCCACCCAGGCCACAGAGAGAGGAAGAGGGGAGAATCCTGATGGCCCATGCCTGGGGGACCTCTGTGAAAGCCACAGGCGGATTGCTTCTGGGGACGTCACCTTCCTCTGGGGGTTTGCCAGTCACTGTAACTTCAGAAACCTAGAGCCATTGGGAGGGGGGTAGGGCAGGAGGGGAGAGAAAGGAAGAGGAATGAAGTAGAGGAGGGGATGGGACAGGCAGAGACAGTGAGACTGGTGACAGCCCACACCCAGCCCCACCCGTGTTTCCAGGTACACCCTCCTTAAAGAGCCCTCTCTACTGCTCCAAATGCCAAAGCCTATGTCATCTTTAGTAACATAACCAAATCAGATGGAGTAAAGGGGACCTCCTGCAGATCATTAAGATAAGGAAGGCAGTGGGCCCCAACATTTGGTGAATGGCTCTCCATAAGCACTGTTGGCTGACCTCTAAAACAGATCCAGAATATCCACGTGAATTCAGATATTTTCTCTTTCAAAAACATTTATTTTGACAAGGCCTAGAAACAATGGCCTATCTAGCAGGAGGAAAGCACATGGAGCACCCAGATTCTGGTTTCTAAATATCATTCTCCCCTAAAAGGAACCGGAGCTTTCTAACTAAATGGCTGCAGGTAGGGTAAGTACAAAATGAGTCTAGGACACACTGTCATTCTAGAATCTGAAGAAGTGGTCAAAGAATGATGGGACTGTGTTCAAAAGGACTCTGGAACCAACGTAAACAAGTTCCTACTGACCGGAGAGAGTTCAATTTAAACACCAAAATGAGTAAATAAATGCAATGGGTGGAAACTTATCAAATATGCTTAAAATTCACGAGTTAGTAATAATACACCAAAACCAAAAATCCTTTAGTTGGTCACCTTTGGAGATGTTCACTTCTTCTGAAAACTGGTAAATAAAAGGGAAAAAATTAAGCATTTATACAGCTTTTTCGATACAAATTATATACCCTCAAGGCAGCCAAATGGTTGATATGAGAACGTTTTTCTTTGGAGAAGAATTCCAGTTACTAAATGAAACAGGAATAAGAGAATTCAATAGAATCAATTCTAGTTAAATTAGTTTCATAATAACAGATGGTATTTAATAAATCAATTTAAAGTGGATTAATTGGATTTAATAGATCACATTAAGTGGAATTAACATATTGATAAAAAGAGAGTGAGAAATGTGTTTCCATACAATCAGCCAAAACCAGCCTGTGGGAAACTCTACAGGACAAACAAGGTTTCTTCAACAAACAAACAAACTGCCAGAAAAGTGAGGGAGATTTTAAAATCTAAAAAAGACCCATCCACCAAATGTAACGTGTTGACCTGGTTTGGATCCTATAACACCTATGAGATAAGGAACTTTGAACACTGATCAAATATTTGATGATACTAAGGACTAACTGTTGATTTCCTGCATTGTGTTGTGTTTTTTTAAAAGAGTGCTTAATTTTCTGAGATACAAACTGAAATATTTGTGGATGAGATAATGTCTGGATTTCTTCCCAGAATAATTCCATAGGCAATTGGGGGGTGGGCAGAGAGGGTACGGAAAAAGTAGGAATGGACATGTGCTGAAATTTGTTGAAGCTAGGTGACAGGAGTATGTGAGTTCATTATACTAGTCTCCTTCTATATATGTTTGAAAACCTTTGTACTAAAACACACACATACACACATGCTCGGTCTCTCTCTCTCTCTCTCTCTCTCTGTCTCTCTCTCTCTCTTTCTCTCTAACATACATCTCCAGAATCTCTATCTCCCGTGTCATCTCCGGCATCAATTGCCTGGATCGCTGCAGTTGCCTCCCCGTCATGGTCCCCCTGCTTCTGCCCTCATTCCTATAGCCTACTGTCCTCACCGCAGCCAAAGGGAGCCTGTTAAATCCTAAGTCAGATCATGGCCTTCCTCCACTCACAACCTTTCCGTGGCTCCCCTGTCACTCAGAGTAAAAGCCCGAGTTCTCTCCAAGGCCCACGAGACGCTGTATGATCTGTCTGACCTCACCTCCTGCTGCTCCCCAACACCCTCCCTCACTGCTCCTTGCTGTTCCTCACACATTAGTCATGGCCCGGCCTGGGGGACTTTGCAGCTGCCTGGGATGTTCTTCCCCTAGTTACTCATGTGGCTCACTCTCACCTTCTCCAACCTTTGCTCAAATCTCACTTTCCATGAAGGCCTCCCCTGCTCTAAACTCAAAAACTTCCCCCCCAACCCCGTATGCATGCGCGCGTGCATGCACACACGTATGACACACACACACTCCCCATCCCTTTATTTTTTTCCTTAGCACTCATCATCACCTAAAACAGCATATATTTTAACTATTCTTTTGTTTTGTCATGTCTCACTCCACCAAAATGTAAATAAGTCCCATGGAGACCTCTTTTTTGGTCGCTCCCAGCTTCCCAGTGCCCAGGACTGCTTGGCACAGGGCAAGCACTGGATAAATGTTTCCTAACATAACAAAGCTCGGGTGAATCCCAGCTCTCCACCCTCTGCCATCAGGTTCTGCTTTGGGGGACCTCCCTCCGACCTAGGGTAAACCTGGAGCAAGTTGGCCCCCACCACCCAGTCTCCCACTGGGCTGTCCATCCAGAGGCTGCCAGGGCCTGCTTACCTGAAGCGTCATCTGAGGCCATGGGCGGAGAGGGGTGGGGGCCACCAGGGGACCCACTGACTCCTGGACATTAGGGCGCTCTGCTGGAGAGAAGAGAAGGGGTAGTGTCAGGGTGAGGCAGGTGTCCAGGTAGGCCAGGTTTAGTTAAGAAAGGCTACTCTTTGGGCTACTTGGCAGCTTTGTCTCTGAGGCTCTCTGGGACAGTTGAAGGCAGAGGGGACCTCCTAATTCATATAGAGAAAACAGGGAGAAAGAAAGGAACAGTGCAAAGAAGCTGAAACCCCCACAGCCTGCCAATTGCTTACCCACAGCAGGGGTGCTGTCCTCTGCGCTCTTCATCCTCAGCTCTTCCTCAGCGGGCCTGTCGGGGGCAAAGAGGAGAATGCATGGATCTGATGTCCCTGAGAAGCCAGTTCTGCCACCCACTGGCCCCTTCCGAGCCTCCGTGGCGGCCCATTCCCAAGGGACAGTGGCTGTCTTCCCTTCTGCCACCTCTTGTTACCCCCCTGATTGGGAAAGTCCTACAGACACATTGGGGGAATGCTGTGAAACACAGAAAAGCATAGAGAAGGGGGGAAAGGCACACATCAGCTAGAGGCAACCACTAGGACCATGAAGGACAAGTTCATTCCAGATATTCTACAAAATCAACTTAGCTTCCGCAGACAATATTTTGCAGCTGGCTTTGTCCGTGCAATGTCCGTGCAACCATATGAAGCATCACTATATGCTCTTGTCAACACCTGAGGTGGCCGTTTACCCTCACAGTGGCTCACCGTGACATCTGTAACCCATTCCCATCCTCCTGAGCGGCTCGCTTGTTGCCTTCATTCTGCTCTCATGAAGCAGACTCCAGCAGACACTACTGGGCATGGCTTATATGAGCATTTTGGATGATTTCCTTAGGGTATATTCCTAGCCATAGAGGAACCTGCTTTCTCCAAGAAAGGCCAGGTGAGGACTGTGGGACTCAGAAAAGCAGCAAAGAGGAGGAAGGAAGCAACTGGAGGACAGGAAGGAAGCCAGCAGAAAAAGGAAGTAGCCCAGGGTCACAAAGACCTGGGTCCCTCCACCAACACACCCCCCGTCATCCAATCAGCCTGGTCAACCCCCTAATCTTTCAGAGCCTCGCCCTCCTCACCTTAAAACAGAGCACAGGACAGTCAGGATATACACACCAAGCACAGGGCAGTCAAGGCCATCGAGCCAGACACCAGCATCTGGCACGGAGCAGGGGGCTGAATCGACCGTGGTTGGTCCTCCTCCACAACGCAAGTCAGGCCCCCACGTCTAAGTGGCATAAGGCAAGTGTATTTCGCCCAGTCTCTCCCAGGGGTGGGGTCACAGGGATCATGGAGAAATCACTGTTCTCGTTCTCAGAAATGAGTACCAAATGTTTATAGATTAAGGCAAATGAGAGGGAAGCGTTAACAAAAACATGAGCAGAGGCAGAGAGGAGCTGAGGCAATTGCTCAGACCTTCTCATTCCTAAAAGGTAATATGATGACATTGACATTTCTACAGATGGTTGCAACTTTTTGAAAAACATAATTAATTGCCTCTCAGAAACCGGGGATCACTAGCTGACCTGAATAGAATACCTTCTATGATGTTCGGCACTGTTCTGGGTGCTTTCACATCTATTAACACAGCCTCACAATAATCCTGTGAGGTAGGTACTTTTAATCCTGTGAAGTGGGTGGTAGTATTATCCGCATCTCACGGATAATGACGTGGAAGGTGAGGAAACGGCTCGAGGTCAGGCAGCAAGGACCAAAACCTAAGCCTTCTGGCTCCCATGTCTAAATCCAGGCTCTTGATCAACAAACTGCTACTTCCTGGACAGGGGGCGGGGGGAAACTGGGGTCTTACTCCAACGCCATCTCCGATCCTTTCCAGAAGTAGGTAGAGGGGGGCAGCAATAACAGACAAGATCTCTCCCTCTTCTTTCATTCAGGCTTTTCTTTGGACCTGCCTTTTGCCCATATATTCATTCCCAGTTTCCCTGCCTTCTTGGGACATGTGGCTAGGTGACCACCAGACACGGAAGTCACAGCAAGGTCCCTCAGGAAGGAAATATGAATCAGGTACATGGATCTAGAGTCTGGAAGCTCCAGAAGGGACTATCTGTCTTTCTCTATGGACTAGGGCTCATGCGTCCCACCAAAGGTATTTGAATCTGAATATTACCAGGCCCAGGAGTGAGTGACTCCAGAATCCTGGCCACCAACTCCCAAGCATCACAGAGAAGAAAGGGGGATTTGAAACAAACCAGCCTGATCTTGTGCCAGTCCCGCCAGTAAGTTTAAAATCTAGGTCTTTGGACCTGTGGCCCAACACGATTTCTGAAGACTTCTTTTGCTGGCACAGTCCTTCGTTAGAGAAAAAGTTACCTTTCTAGATCTTCTAAAGCAATCTTCTTCAAGAAGACCCACAAACAGAAGGGTAGCCCTCCCTCCCAGGGGCAGGACTAGGCAAGCCCTCCCCTGCCATCTGGCCCAGTGCTGACATGTACAACCAGGCTCTGAAATACCACTCCGGAGTCCTAGATCTATTTGAGAGAGAAAAGGTGGGGCGGGGAGGGACACAGGATGCAGCCAACCAGAAGGGAAAGAATTCCACAGTTCAGCTGAAGGAAGGAGAGGAAAAACAAATACAAAACAAATCCCTCAGCCCCCAGAGCATCTCTTCTGCAGCAGAGGAGCGTGAGAAGAGGGGAAACTTCCAAAAATCAGGTCAAGCAATTCAGCCGATCCCAAGATCCACAAAGTCAGCAGAAGTACGCAGGGCTCTCTCCACACCTCTGAAGTCAGAGAGATGAAAGCAGGAGGCACAAGCATTTATCGTTCATCTCCTCCAACGTGGGCCCTTTTCATTGATACACCAAGTCATTTGAAAACCTTCACATCTATCCTTCAAAGCAACACCCTTCCCTTTTTACAAATGCGGAAACTGAGGCTCAAGGAACCGTGTCTCTACACCCACTAACTACACACCACACTGATAACAATCCAAAGAAGGCTCCATTTTGAAGACTGTTCGAAACTGTGGGCTGAAAAAAAAAACCCTAGATATCCTTGAACTGTCTTTCACAGTAAACATTCAGGGGCAGCTATGACTTTAATCAAAAGGAGGATAGTAAGAGAAATGGAGTACAAGTGTATACTGACTCACTGATCAGTAACAGAGAAGAGGGGTTCTTAGAAAAACTGGGAGGGAGGAGATTAAGAACAAAACTGTACCTCCAGCGTGCTTGCTAATTTTCGAGAAGGAAACCTGCTCTTTTGGCACCAGCCCCACAAATGTCACGTGCTATCTCCTCCAGGGCAAAACGCAGTAGTGGGTCAGGGGCAGGCCCGGGAACCTGGGCCCACACCCAGGACACATCCTTGGGGTGTTCTCAAGAACTAGTCAAGACAGCGCAGCCTAGAAGGGGCCACACCAGTCTCCTAGGTGTGAAATTCCTCCTGCCATCAGGAAATTCAACGACCGCTGACCTCAGACGACATGCGGGGAGACCGGAAGGTGAGATTTTAGAAAGAGGCGCCGTCAGCCCCAGCCTGGGCCAGCCGAGACAGAACAAAAAAGTTAATCGCCAGAGTGCAAGCGGGGGAGGGCTGACAACCCCCAATGGGCGAGAACAAAGCAGACTCTCAGAGGTCACATCACTGCAGCCGCCACCCCAAGTCCTCTGGGAGTACCCCCGACGCTGTTTTCAAAGAACTTGGCCAGCCCAAAGTGGGTCATGTGCTGAAACCCAAAGGGAAACTCAGCAGACCCCAGCTCCCATGCAGTCAACTCGAAGATAATGCTGACTCCCCAGGAGGTCAGGTGGCTTCAGAAACCTACCCCACGATACTTGGAATCCCAGGATTCTGGTTACCCTACCGCCCCCCGCCCCCAGCCATCTGCTTTCTGACAAGAACAGGGTTTAAAGCAGTTGTGAAAGCCACCACATTCTGTGGGGGCACTGCTCTGGGGAAGGCAGAGCCTTCCAGTGTTGGCTCTGGGACTCACAGCCCCTCCAGCAGGCTGGGAGGGAGAGCAGTTTATTGTGGCCATGAGCTTCTTTCATGGCAGGGACTTCATTCATTTGGCAGTGACCCACAGTAAGAAATACATTTGACATCATAAGCCAGCACCCCACATACGTGTAAATATACATAGTTATTGAAAACTGAAAAACAGTTGTTGAGTGAAACAGCACTTACCTTTACTACATGTTATGATGCACACTATTTCCTACGCTACTTCTTTTTCTTTAATATTGGTTGGGATCCAGGAAACTGATTTCACAGTTCAATGAAGGGTCAGAACAGGTAACTTTGAATAATCTCAGCTCTGCCACCTACCAGCTGTGTGACCTGGAGCAAGTCACTTAACCTCTCGATGCCTCACTTTCCTCCTCAGTAAGGAAGGTATAATGGTAACGGCCACCCCAGACGGCTGTGGGGTAGACTGAGAAAATAGTGGAACATCGCCTATGAAGTGCTAACAAACAGCGATCCCCTCCAAATTCCCACTGAGGGCAACTGAGGCTCCAAAAAGGACAGCAACTTGCCTGGCAATGCCCCGCTGGTCAGACGCACCACCCAGCCTGGTATAGCCTTTAGGAACTGCGGAACTAGAGGAGGACCACCCTGGCCCAGAGCCCAGCTCTGCCACTTCCATAGTGTGTGGCCTCAGTCCACATCCTGAACCATGATGCCCTACCAATTGTCGATGGAGTACAAAAGGATCGCTTTCCCACTCGATCCTGACTTTCTGGACAACTAAGACGGCCCTTGGCCTGTCCTGTTTCAACTTTGTTTGTTCTGGTTTCCCCTAAGGCTGCCGACTCAGAGAGCAAGTTGTGTCCCCAACCATTCAGCAACAGGTGACCTAAAAATCACTGAGGCCTTACTGTGCATCAGCCCAGTGACAGACCCTGGAGACACAAGGGGGAGCACACCCAACTAGCAAGCTGACAATTTCATGTGGAGGAAGACATTTAAAAAAATAACTCACACTCATTCTTTCAACAAACATTTATTGAGCACCTGTTAAGTGCCAGGCACCATGGCAGGCCCTGCAGGAATACAGATGTGAACAAAAAGCAGACCACGTCCCTACCCCTCACGGAGCTTACAGTCTAAGAGGGCAGAGAGGGTCATCCAATAATCCCCTAGCGAAGATCTAACTACACACTGAGGTCCGTGCCTTCAGGAAAGGAAGAATGCCCTGGAACAAAAGGCCCTGGCCCAGACTCCAGGGTCAGGATGGGCTTAGAATGCTTAGAAGGAAGATAAGCAAGGGAGGGGTCAGGGAGAGGCCGCTCAGGAACACTGCTGGGGAGGTGATGGATTCGATCTTGAACACGGGACCCATCTTTGGGACACCAGCCAAGTGAGAGACACGAAGCCTGGCTATGTGAGCTGAAGGCAAGAGCAAGGAGAAAGGCCAGGGGGTTAAGAGGAAAAGCAGCAGAGCCTGGTCCCAAGGCAAGGGAGAGACCGTGTGTTAAGTAGGAATGCTCAGCAACTTCAAGAAGGAAACCAAAACCACCTCTGGAATCTGGTAGATGTCCGGGGCTGAAGCAAATGGGAGGAGAGTGTCAGCAACTCTTCAGAGAGGGGTTTGCACTGAAGAGGAAGGGGTGGTTAGGTGCTGGTTGGGAGCAGCAGGGACAGAGGGGAGGTCAAAGGACAGGTTTTTCAGATAGTAGAGATGCTAGCACGTATAAAGGCCGAGAGAGAGGATCAGTGAGGAGGGCCAAACAAGCTGCCAGGAGAGAAAGGGTCAAGTTCTGGAGCAGGTGGCAGAAAATGGAACTTGCAGAGCACAAATGGGGAGACTGGCCTGAGGCAGTAAAAGGGCCCCTCCTCCCCTGTAACACAAAGGAGGGAACTTAGTTTGCACGCTGGGGGGCTGTGAGCTATGGGGAGTTCCATCCTTTCAGCTTCTTTTTGTTTTTTGAAGCAGGAAGTAAAGTCTGAAGGTAAAGAACATTTGAAAAGAGTCACAGCAAGGTGGAGACAAGAGTGGATCAGAAAAATAGAATAGGACCGACAGGCGGGGTGGGAAATGATCTTAAAGTTGTGGCAACACACATCTGTTCTGCTACATGACATTTTCAGGCAGGGCTCACCTGATCCACGCTATGAAAACATCAGGGCCATGCTAAGAAAACATCAGGATGTTGGGACGGACAAGCTTTCCAGGGGAAGCACTCTTAGAACGAGGGATCAAAACAAGGAGACTGCAAGGAGTACAGGATCAACATTCCTGGTGATGGAAAACAGCATGGGCAAAGGCCCTGAGGCAGTAAGGGGCAAGGCACCTTGTTAAGACCACAGTGACAGGAGCTCAGAAGGCAGAGGACAGTGGGATGTGAGACTAGCAGCTGTGGAGGACAGACTGGGGGACAGGGCAGGGGGATGCTGGAAGGCCATGCTGAGGCTTTCTTGGTCTTTCTTTCTAAGAGGAACAGGACACCTCCTAAGGGTGTTAAGCCAAGGCAGACCAGGAGGGTTCCTCCTGACACCAGCCCTAGGACTCTGGACTCTGGGAGCCTCAGTTTGCTAATCCAGGAAAGAGGGATAAAAACAGTCTCTCTCAAGGGGAATGCTGAAAGGATTAGATGAGGCCTTTGCACGCGAACCCTCAGCAAAACTTTGCCCAGCACAGAGTAGGGTCTCTGCCAAGCATCACACACCAAGCGTCACACACGAAGCCCTCCGCCCCTGCCTCTCCCACCCAGTTCCACCACAAAACCCTCAACAACTTAGTGCCAGTCTGCGTCTTTTTCCCTGTTTGAACCTAGCACCGTGCCCAGCACATAGTAGGCCCTCAACAAATGCTTGTTGATGGATCATCTCAAAGCCTAAGTGTTATCAAAAGCTTGGTCCCATAGACTTCCCCTGTGCCCCCACCTGATGTGCCCATGCCCGGTTCGGGGCCAGAGTGGGGGGCTGTGGCCAGCACTTTTGAACAAGGCCCTCTACCACAGGGCTCCCACACGTTCAGCCTATCCCCTGCGACCAGCTACCAGTTCCCAAGAGGGCTGGGTCACAGGGGCAGCTGTTCTTCAACAGTGCTCCAAGTCCCGGGCAGCACACAGCTTTTAAAACAATAATAAGTTGAAATGTACTCGCCAAGAAAGCCACCGACCTACAAAGAAAATCTTACCGCTGATCTTGCAATGAGCACCAACCTCCCCTTTGCAAGAGCTGAGATCAAAAGATAAAGAAGCTATCAAAAAGCCATCTGCCCACTTAAAATAATATCACAAGTCATGTTAGGAACCACAGACCTGGGGCCAGATACCAAAACAATTGTCTGAACGGGCTGCTTCAATTTCTCCTTAAAACCACCCATGTATTTTAAAAGAAAAACACCCTCTCCACCCACCTTGGCCCTGCGAGCTTTTGATTTCTCTGGTTCTCTTCCTTTTACACTCTAAAATGACCAAACTCTGGTTACCCAAACTGTCGCATCTTACAGACAGGGCTCCCATGCAGCCACCTGGGAAGACAACTTGGGAAAAGTGACAGAAAAGAAGGCGCTTCTGGGAACCAGGACCACTCCAAACCTTGATCTGGGTGATGGCTACATGAACATATGTATGTAAAAATCCACTGAGCCCTATACTTAAGATCACTACACTTTGTAAAGGGATACCTCCGAAAAAGCAAAGAGAGAGACAAACAGAAAAGAGCGAGAAAGAGAGAAAGAGAGAGAAAAGGAAAGCATACCCTGCTGGGAACACCAGGAATGAGATGCAGAATTCTTCCCGAACCCTGTCAGAACTTCCAGAGGAGTAGTTAAAAAAAAAAAGTCCCCAGCATGTCCTCCCTGGCATTGTCACTCCCTGAGCTACCTCAGTATCCCCCTTTATCAAGTGCACATAACCAGAGCACCTGTACCACAGAGCACATACAGCAGGACTCAGGAGAGAACAGACTTGAAGCTGTCAGCACACAGCTCAGTAAATGCTGAGCACTATTTTCTTCCACGGCTACCACCGTAGTGCCTTGCCCATGTTTGCTGTGTTCAATCCAAAGTGCCTGTCATTCCCCTTTAGCAGATGAGAAGACTGAGGCTTACAGATGAAGAAAACTGAGGCATGGCCACACAGTAGGTGATGGGCAGAGCCGAGTTTAGGAGGAGTATCCAAGGAACTGTATGTGTCATTCCCTAAACATAAACACTAGCTAACACTTTCTGGCAGTGCTATGAGCCAGATTTGGTTCTGAGTGCTTTTACTCGTCTCCTCTGAAGTAGGTGTTGTAATTATCTGTTTTACAGGTGAGGGTACTGAGGCATGGTGCGGTTAAATGAGTTAGCCAAGCTCACAAAGCCAACAGACGGCAGGGCTGCAATTTGAACCAAGGCACTCTGATGTCAGAATCCATTCTCTTAACACTGTAAGGGAAGGCATGCTGCCTGGCCCCTTACACTAAGTCTCAGATTACTGTGGGGCTCATAGGTCCGTAAGCGGGTACTTGCCTGGCTGCTCACACACCCGGGCACACCTGCCCACCAGCCCCAAGCTAGACCTTTCTGAATCACTCACTCACAGCCTAAGGCCTTGCCAGGACCACAAACATCTTGCTGCAGCCTGAGGCTTCTGATCAAGCACATACAAGGTCCAGAACGCATTTTCCCATTCCCATTTCCAGTCCTTCCCAGAAGCAGGGAAATGTGTGCATTTCCCACACATGCAGAGACTCTACTTCTCCCAGACTAGACTTACGTGACCCCGTTCCCCAAAAGAATCAGGCCTAGCTGCTACCTTCAAAGAACTCCTAGCTTGACTGAGAAAATCTAGACTCCTATGATGCCTCCTAGGGTTAAGTGGCTCCTTCTCCCAGGCTCTGAATGGTCACAGGCAAAAACAGGACAAGGGCTTCAAGTCCAGGCCCATCTGGTTCTGCCTCTGCCAGAGCTACTGCTTCCCTGTGAGAGCATAGACTCAGCCCCTCAATACTGCAGGAGACCTCGCACTGGACTAGAACATAACAGTAAAGAGATGCACAGGCTTCAATGTCAGCCATGGTGGAATTGGAAAAGCCAGGCGCCATCACTTCCTCAACCAGTTTCTCCCTCTGGAATCCCAGTTTGCTGCTCTGTCAAATGGGGATCAGATCCCCTGTCCCCCACTGGCAAAGCCCTTGGTCTACCTACTAGATCACTAAAGTTCTGTCCACTGCAGCACACAGCTCATCATTCACACCAAGCTCATTCTCACCTTAGGACCTCTGTCCTCAGCTCCCTCTGCTCCCATACCTGTGCATAACCACTCCTCCTCTATCATTCAGGACTCAGTTTAAATGGCACCTCCTCAGAAAAGTCCTCCTTGTTCCCTTTTCTCCAAACTCTCCCCACCCCACCCCCATACCTGCACATGACTCTTATGATCATCCAGGACTCACCTCCTTAAAGGCCTTCCCTGAACATTCTAAAGCAGCTACTCCCTCCAAATTACCGCCTTACCCTATTTCACTTTCCTCTCAGCAACTAATCTCATCCCTCTGTATCTTATCTGCTTGCTTTGTTTTTCTTTCAAACCATCTCCCAGAGGAGCCTACATGATCCTTGAGGGTAGGGAAGATGTCTGTCTCCTTCAGGGTTTTACCAGGGAATTCAATAAATGAATGAAACACCAGTAATTAAAACAGAGCCTAGCACATGTTTGGCCTCCATTACTCTGACTAACTGACTGAATGCGCCCTCCTCCCTGTCCTGGAGAGCAGGCCTGAGGGGGTTCCAGGGTCGGGATGCTTGTCCTCCATCCTAGACACAGCCCTGCGTTGGCGGAGGTGGCGCTGGCAGACATTACCTGCGCCTCACCGGCTTCATGCAGCTCTTCAGCTGCCTGGCCTCAGCCTCCACGGGACCCTGGCACTCGGGCTGTGGCTCCAGCTGCTGCAGCTGCTGCTGCTGGGGCAGCCCTTCAGCATCAGTGGGTGTGGGAGCGGGTGCGATCCGGAGCAGGACTGTGTAGTTGCGGCCTTGATTGTTGGCCCAGAAAGTGCCCTCGGGGGTCTCATAGCGCACCACGAAGTCCAGGCGCGCCCCATCGCCCGCGCCCTCAGCAAAGGGCAGCTGGAAGGCAAAGCGGTCAGTGCGGCCGCCGTCGTCGGGCGAGGAGGCGGACGCCTGGCCAAGGCCCAAGCCCAGGCCCAGGCCGGGATCCAGGAAGGGATCTCCTGCTCCCGGTCCTCCCGCTCCTGCCCCCGGCGGGCTGCGCGGGACGTAGCGCGCTGGGTGGTCGCAGAAGGAAGCCCAACCGTCGTGTGAGGCCCGCACGTGCACCGCTTTCTCGAAGGAGCGGTTCAGCACGCGTACCAACCCGCGCAGCACCGGCGGGCGCCCCCCAGGCACCCACACCCCGGCACCCCCAGGGACCGCTCCGGGAGGCGGCAGCAGCGCCTCCAGCTCCACCATGACGCGCCCCAAGCGCTCCAGACGGCCCGGCGCGGGCGGCAGCGAAAATGTGGGCACCAGGTAAAACCCCCCGCCAGCGGGGACGGGGCACAGCGGCGAGGGCGCAGGGCAAGCCTCCTCTTCCTCCTCCCCTTCATCCCCATCCTCGCCATCGTCGTCCTCGTCAGCCCCGCCGCCGTCGCCATCTTGCCCGGCCGCCGCCGCCATCTTGCCCGCCCCGGGCCCGCCCCACGGCCGGTAGCGGCGCAGCTGCGCCAGTGGCAGCCCCAGGGCCTCGTCGGCGAACAGCACTCTCCGCGGGGCCACCGCCGCCTCAACAGAAGTGCGGGGCTCGCCCGCGGCCGGCGAGGGGGGCGCGGGATGCCGCAGCGGGGGCTCCACAGGGGCCGGTCGCGCCATATCGGCGGCGGCGGCGGCACCGACGGCACCGGTGGCGGGACCGGCGGGGGCAGGGCCTGAAGGGGCGGGCAGCCAATGGGAAGGCCAGCGCGGGGGGGTACGGCTCACGGGGGGTGTAGGCGGTGAGAGGAAGACAGGTAGAGCAGAAAGCCAATAGGGAGCCGCGCCTGGGTGACGTAGCGGGGAAGCGAGTGCAGGAGAAGCACGCAGCCAATGGGGATGCCCGAGAGTGGGCGGTGCAGGAGGCGGGATGATCAGGGAATCAATGGGGAGGTCTAGATGGGGGTGGTGCGGGGTCCGGGAGGAAAAGAGCAGAAGTAGGACAGCTAGTAGGGGAGTGTGAGCAGGAGCGGCATGTGTGCGGCGGGGAGAATGGAATGACTACAGGCGATGGGGGCAGCGGGGAGCGAACGGAGCGGCCAGAAAAGCAGGAGATCCCTTGGTTGCGTAGACGCCGGAACGCGAAGACAGAGGCCGCGAAGAGCCAATGGAGAGCCACGCGCCGGTGGCGTAGAGGAGATGACGAAAAGATAATGGCTACAGCGGGCCAGTGGGGGAGCCGTATGAGCTTGCACTCTGCCTTCAAGAGGCGGTGCTAGGGCTGAACTAACGAATACGAAGACTAGAAAGAGACCCAAGGGGCGGTGTAAGAACAGCCTCGGAGGCTGGACTGGAGGGGCAGGGCCAATGGGAGTGGACGGCGAAGGCTGGAGCCAGGAGGAGAGATGGTTGATAGCCAATGAGGGACCCAGAATGAAGGCAGTTGAGACCTCAAAGGGCAGTGCTAGAACGAAATGAACCAATATGCAAAGGCTGCAAAGTCTAGCGAGCTGGAAGGACACGGAGGAGGATCGGCTGAGAGCAGAGCCAACCGGGGTGTTGGAGGTTGTGTGAAGGAGTGGATGAACAGCCAATAAAGAGGCCAGAGGAGGGGGTCTAGGCTGTGCGGTGGTTGGGCCGGAGAGCCATAGAATGCACTCAGCTATTGGGAAGAGTATGCCTCTTGTGGTTAGACTCACCATCTCCTTAGCCCTTCGTGACTTCTCATTGCCCCAGAGCTGTGAATGCCTAGAGTCCCTGAAGACCTAGACTGCACCCTAGTGTGAGGTCTAAGAAAGCAAAACGGACTCTCCTGTCACAGTTACTGGGTCTTCCCTGCCCACCTCGGATCCTTTGCTTGAGCAATGCCACTAGCCAAGAATATTCTTGGTTGTCACCCTCAGCTTTCTCTGGGACTTGTCACCATTGCTGAAGAATGACCAAATGAAAAAATTGACCTCTTCTGGAAAATGAGCTTTTTCTGACTTCAGCTCAGCAAAACACTGAGCCTGACTGTATGCCTCCAGGAGTTGGCTAAACACATTGGCAGATGTCTAATGTAATCACAAACCAAAGTCCTACCTTTCTCACCCCACTGGCACTCCACATCCCAAAGTGGCCTCAGTTCCCTCTTTCTGTCCCCCATCTCTGCTCCTGCTGTTTCCTCTGCCACAAGCGCTGCTCTGGCTTCCTCATTCGCTCTCCTTTGAGGTCCTGCCTTCTGTGGGAACTGAAATGTAGCTTTGGTCCGCTGAGCATGACCCTTCATAAATTCCCCCTCCCTCCTGGGAGGGTTTTCTGAACACCTACTGTATGCCAGGTGCTGACATGCGACATCCTGAGGAGAGAGGAGGTCCCCCCCACCCCCGGTAACCTCTCCCTTCTAAGGTCTCAGTGTCCAGGGTGGGGTCATGGATCAGGAAGGAATATGTTCACTTGCAAGCAATGGGGGGGGGGGGGACACAAAAGAGTAGGGTTTAAACAAGATAAGACTTGGAGAGTTTTTTTTTTTTTCTTACTTCCAGTTAGGGCATTATCTGTGTCCTGGTCTGGCCCCAAGACTCTCATCCTTCAGCAAATTCTGTGTGCTCTCCATTCAAAATGTTTGATGAATCCAGCCTCTCCTCCCCACTCCACTGCCAATGCCACCATCAGTCACTGGATTACTGCAGTAGCTTCCTCGTGTCTGATGCCCCTGCTTCCATCTTCACTCCTACAGTCTGTTCTATACTCAGCAGTCAGAGGGATCCTGTTAAATCCTAAGGCAGTTCCTGTCTCCTCCTTGCTCACAACCCTCCTGTGGCCTCCTCCTCACTCAGAGCAAAAGCCAAAGTCCTTACAATGGGCTACAAAGTCCTGCAGGGTCTAACCCCCATAACTCCTTTCTGACCTCACCTTCTCTCCCTCTTCCTTTTGCTCACACCACTGTAACCACACCGACCACCTTCGTAGACCTCGAGCAAATCACACACACCCACTCAGGGCCTTTGAGCTGGCTGTTCCCTCTAGAACCACTCAGATATCTCCGTGGCTCCATCCCCCAAGTCTGTCCAAGTCCCCTGCCCCCATTCTCTGGTGACTTTCATGGACCTGTCTGTGTACTCCTGTGTACTCTCCCCCAGGAGCCTTCCACACAAGAGGATATAGTCCAGTACGGAGAGGAGGTGGTGACCTCTGCCCCTCTCTGTCCACTGACCCCCCCCCCCCCAGCTCTTACTCTGCAAGGGTCCCAGCTCTCAGCAGCAGCAGCAGCATCACCTCACCCTGAGCCCCACTCAAGTGGCCTCCTGGGCCCCTGGGGCACCAGTCAAACTCAGTCATCCCTCTACTTCTCTGGCACCTCCTCTCCTGGAGCCAATGACAGTGAGGGAGAGATGGTCTAGGGAGGGTATACCTCTGACCTTATAAAAGAAAACCAGTCCCCTCTCTCAAGAGGGGACAGGTCCTAGAGCAAGAAATGAGGCCTCCACCTCGAGAATTGGCCTAGTTTATGGTTACACAGGAAGTATAAGTAACGTTCAGACCCAAGTCCAGGCAGAGCAAGGGGTCATTGGGCCTGGAAACATCCATAAAGGCAGCTCCCCAAAATGCCTTCCTGACCAACAAGCACCTCACACCCTCTTGCTCCCAACCACATGCCACAGCTGTTAAGCCCGTGCAAGCCTCCAGCCTGAGGACCTCATCCCACTTTGGTGCCTCCTCTGGCTGCCCAGCACACACGGGCCATCTCTGGGTCTCAGACGTGTCCCACCAACCCAGAAACCTCAACCAGTGAAAGTTTTGTTTTGAACTAATGGTAGGGAGGGTTGGGTTTTGTTTTTTTGTTGGTTTTTTTTTTTGGTCTTTTATATATATATATATATATATATATATATATATATATATATATACACACACACACACACATATTCACTTTTTTTTCTTATCTTCACAAAGCCAGACCATCAGGCCCCCTCTGGGATTTTCCAGAAAGGTGAGTCAGAGTTAAGGATAGTTAAGGATTTTTTTTAGGGCTTGGGAAGTGGGGCGGTGGGGTGGGGGGGAAGGTGAAGGGGCAAAGGGGTGGGTCTTGGCCACTAGGTTTGTACCATGTGAATAAAGAGCGGTTTCCAATTTCTCTTCCCCAGGCCTGAAGTCAGTCTTGCAGAGGGCTTGGAGTAGACGTTGGATGGCAGAACCCTGGGCCACGCAGGGTGCTGAGGAGCCGGGGACTGGGAGCCACAGCCATGACTTATCGGGAGAAGCCCCTGGGGCCTGGGGCTTCTGCTCAAGGGGTTACTGCTCAAGTAAGAAAATGCAGCTGCCAACTCTTGGACAACCGTAAAACCTCACAAGCTTCAAGCTCCCCCCCCACCCCGAGGAATCTACAAATCTCAGGACTTCCCTGTCAACTGCAGCCTCGAATTTAAGACCCAAGACTGTTGGGCCCAAGGAAACCTGGGTGTTTTTAAGCCCATCCAGCACCAAAGAAGGCAGAGTCCCCACTTGCCAGCTCTATCATCTTGGGCAAGTCTGTCGACTACTTTGCGCCTCTGTTTGGCCCATCTGTGTAATGGCCATGATGACAAGATGGACCGCAAAGGGCTGTGGTGAGGATTGAACGTGATCGTTTGGGAGACTTGCCCAGCACAGTGTCTGGCCTGGGGAAAGCTGCAGATAAATGTCAGCTACAGAGAGGATGGTGGATACTTGGCATCCGAAAACCTTGGAAACTGGGATTTTTCAAAGTAGAGAATTGCAAAGACTGAGATCGTGGTGTCCCTGAGTAGGAGAGGGTTGGGGTCCTAGGGTGCCTCTCGGCTTCATGAGGACAGATGCATTAACACTGGGGGCCTCATCGGGACCTTCCCTGTAGGGTACCCTCCAGGTTAGAGCTCTCAGACCCTACGGCGTGATAAGACGAGACTTTTCTCCCTTTCCTCGCTTAGTGATGCTAAGTGGATTCTGGGAGCTAGTGATTCTCAGACTGTTAGATTCTGCAAATTGTGGCAGATAGAGAGGGACTCCCTGCCTTTTCCTCTGTGAAATAACTTCCATGTCCCCTTCTGTAGGGAGACGCGTTGCAGATATCCCCCTCCCTGGGCAGTAAGAACAGTGATGACCATATCAATTCTGCTTAAAGGGAAACTGAGGCATGGAGCAGGGCAAAGTCTCTGGAAACCCAGCCCTATTCAGTTTCTTTCCCTGGTGTTTCTTGTCCCATCACATTCGCAGAGTGGTGTCTCTGCCTGCTTGGGACACCTCCGTGATTTATTTGAGCTCCCCCCCCTTTTTTTTCTAACTCTACACACTTTTGTGTAAAAAACTGTGGTTTCTCATGAGCCCTGTTATCTCATTGATACCTCTCACCTCTGTGGTGAGGGGAAGAAATCATATTTTCAGATGACTCGTAAAGGGCAAAGAAAAAACCCAAAATTTCAAAATTTCCGTTTAAGTCTCATAATCAAGAAGAAGAGAAACAGAGCGAGCGAGAGAGAGAGAGAGAGCAAGAGAGAGAAAAAACTATGAGAACCCCCCCACCCCGTGATGATCAGCACACACACACTCATCGAAAAAAAAAATTGGATTATTAGAAGAGAGAGAGAGAGGTCTGTGGCTTCCACACCGTGGTTTTTCTTCTCGGTATAAAAGCAAAGTTGTTTTTGATATGTGACAGTTTCCCACAAGCCAGGCTGATCCTTTTCTGTCAGTCCACTTCACCAAGGTGAGTGTCCCCGCTCTCCCCCATCAGATGCGGGTCCAGTGGAGGAGATGGTAGTGAGGCAGGCACTGGGCGGGGGTCAGGGGACCTCCGGTACCGGCAAGACAGCTCCTTTGGTTCCAGTCAGGTAAGAGATTTTTCTTTTTTTACAATTATAATAGTAATAATAAATGCCAGCAGACTGATTGGGAAAGTGCTAGATCAATGTGTGGGCAGAAGCAATGATGAATAAATTGATTGCTGTGTAGATGGGCAGGATTTTTTTTTTAAATAGGCCAACTGCCAGTCTTTGTGAATTTCAGAGCTTTGAACAACTTGAAACTGTCCAGGTATAACTGGAAATTTCAACTACACCCCTCCCTCCTCTTCATCTCTTGTCTCTTGATAGCTCCCATCACTTTCTGTCTTCTCACCCTGTCTCCCTCTTTCCGTGTTGCTCTGTCTCCCGGTCTGTTTCCCTGGCACTCAGACTCTCCTTCGCCCTTTCTCTGGCTCTGCCCAGCTTCCCTGCCTCTGTCTCCTCCATCTTCACCACGCTCCCACTATCTCCTTTCCTCTTTCTCCCACTGTCTCTCCTGCTCTCTTGTCTAGCCTTCCCCCACTGACCTTACCCCCTCCATGACCCAGCACAGAGCTTTGTACCGTTGGTGCCTAGTAATAGTGGATTGAGTAACATCGATGAGGACATTTCCATTTTACCAGAGTGATCATCAGTTCTGTTTGCCCCGATCGACGGAGGATAGTGAGCTGTCGGGTCAGGCTGAGCCCTTAATTGAACTTGGGCTTGCACGGCACGAGGGGACCTCCAGAGGGGTACTTTATGCCACTGTTGGTTGTGGTTTAGCTGTGTGGTCCTACCCTGGGACCTTGTGTGCATGAGTGTGTGTGTGTGTGTGTGTGTGTGTGTGTGTGTATGTCCAGAGTCCATGTCCAGGAACCAAGCAGGCTGTTCAGGGCTGGGGCAAGCTCATCTCTGCAGGCTTAGCAGTGCTCACTGTTAGCTGTTAGTATTTTTTTTTAAACAAATTAGAACCACTCTCTCTATTGGTTTTGCTCCTGATCTATTCAATTAATAGGAGCGTTTTTGTAGATCACTAAAAATTGTTTCAACATATGATCTTTCATGGCTGTCAAGACTGTCCTCACACTGGTATGAACCACGGTTGGTTCGACCAAGCGCCAGTTCCTGGACATTCAGGTTGTTTCTAGTTCTTTCCCCCATAATCATCCCTCATTAGTTCCTTGGATTCCTGAAAATGGAGTTGCTGAGACAAGGGGCACGTGCATTTTTAAGGTTGTCTGACCCTCTCTGCAAATCGTTCTTCCAAAAGGTTGTCCTGTTATATGCTTCTTGTACTCAAGCCAGTCCTGGGTGGGTATTATCATTTTTTAAATCCTTTTTCAGCATACCAGGCAAGAAAAAATATTATCACATTGTTGACATTTGCTTTCTTTGATTATTTACACTATTTATTGAGCATTTGTACTTTTTCTTAAGTTGTCTGGTCATATCCTTAGTCCCAATGGAGTGCTCATCATTTTTTTTCTTATTGATTTGTCACAGCTTTTTATTTAAAAGGATATTACCCTTCCAATAGGCATACATGTATAGCAGATATTTTCCCCCAATTCATCTCTCACTTTTTCTATTTGTTTATGGAGTTTTGTGATGCTATGATGTTTTTATATAGACAAATGGGTTACTCTTTCCTTCTGTGGTTACTGTCTCTGGTTTTGTGCTTAGAAAGTCCTTTCCCACTTGAAAATGAGATAAATGTTCACCTTTGTTGGCTTCTAGTCTCTTTTATGGCTTCATTTTTTCCATTTGCTGTGGAGGTTAAGAGTGTGGGTACTGGAGCCAGACTGTCTGGGACAAACCCAACCTCACCCCAAGCCATCTGTATGATTTTTAGCCAGGCATTTAACTTGTCTGTACCTTCATTTCCTCGTATGTACTGTGGTGATTATAGTAGCACCTACCTCAAAGAGTTGTGAGAATTAAATGTATTAATCACGTAAAGTGCTTAGCATAGGGCTGGCATACAAGAAACCCAAGAGCAGTATTAAATATTCTTACTTATCTCTTTAATAAATCTGGAATGTGTTTCAGGGTATATGTTGACTGGTGACATTTCAAACTGGCCAGAGAGGAATTGGTGGGGAAAGTGGACTGATTATTCATTAACTAACTTTATCTTTCCCTTAATATTCCCAGAAGCATTTGTCAAATAGTGTAGCCTCCGCCATCTCCCAGGTTGAAATGCCACATTTATCACGAACTCGCTTCCCTCTAGACAGTGGTCTGTGATTGAGATTTCTGTTTTGTTCTGTTCCCCAGTGTCTGAGCCATGGCACTTTGCTGACTGCTGCTTCACAGTACAATATATCCCCCAACCACAGGCCACCCCCCACCACCCAGCCCCGCCAGCATCTTGCCCTTCTTTTTTCCTTGTTACCTGATGCAGCCTCAGTTCCTGTAGCCAGAGACCAACAACAATTCTTATTTGGGGCATCCATCTCTCTCTCTCTCTCTCTCTCTCTCTCCCCCCCCCCATCCCTCTGTTTCCCTCTTTCTCTGTCTCTATCTCTATTTGGGACATCTCTCCCTCTCTCTCCCCCTCTCCCTCTTCCTACCTCATCCTCTTCCCATCTCCCTGTGCTGTTCTCTTATTCTTTTTGTTTCTCTCATTCTCTGTCTCCCTCCTTGTGTATACTTCTAGGTCTTTCTGTTCCTTTGAGTTCCTCTTCCCTCCTTTCTCTCTCTCTCTCTCTCTCTCTCTCTCTTTCTCTCTCTCTCCCTCCCTCCCTCAGCATCTCTTACTCTCTGTGTATCTCTGTCCCACCTCATGTTTCTTGCATCTCTCTGTATCTCTTGTTCTCTGGGTCTTTGTGTCCCCCTATGTCTGTCTGTCTCTCTCTGTCTCTGTCTCTTTGTGTATCCCTGTCTCTCAGCCAGTCCCCTGGGTGGAGGGGCTGTTGTTGACTCGAGGCCCTGCAGACATGTAGCAGGTCCCCCAGACACAGAGTGGAAGGGCCCTGACCCTTATCTCCTCCATGCTTCTCTCTGCCCAGTGTACGCAGGAGCAAACTGAGGCCTGGAGATCAGCAAGAGGGCCTCTCCCAAGGCCTCACAGGGATGGAGTGGCAGAGTTAAGACCCAACTCAGACCATGGAACTCTTGGCAGGACCCTGCTTCTGTCTCTCCCCTGCACTGTG
Organism: Meles meles; assembly: GCF_922984935.1. Lineage (NCBI taxonomy): Eukaryota > Metazoa > Chordata > Mammalia > Carnivora > Mustelidae > Meles > Meles meles. The sequence goes on along the minus strand of NC_060087.1, from coordinate 43,449,074 downwards.
GGCCTCAGTTTACTTCTCAGCACCCATGAGGGGTGGAGGGGGAGCTGAGCTGCCCCCTGGCTGCTGCCATTTCCCCTTCTGCCTTCTCACAACTTGGACCCTTACTCAGACAGGAGGCTCTGTGGCCACATGGGCCAGTATGGGGCCCAACCTCCTAAGAGCTAGTCTGGGTGGGGTCCCAGGGTCCCATGAATCAGAAGGCCTGTGGCCAGAGGGTAGTGATACTGGAAGGACATAAGTCAGCCAGTTTGGCTGTGGGTCTGGCTGTGGATAGAGCTCAACCATATCCCCAGAGTGGGCACGGGTTCCCGGGAACTTCCATCCCGGGACCCCTCCAGAGATCCTGGCAGTGGGCTCCCTACTGGCCAAGACTCTTCCTGTCCCCTACCATGAGGCCCTAGCCAAAGGCATGCTGGCCTCTAACTCCCCCTCCTTTCCTCCCCATCTCCTGTGGAACGGCTATGAGTACAGGAACATAGTCCCAGAATGAACAGGGAGACTGAGGCCCTGCACGTGTTCATTTATCATCACTGACATTTTGTTAAGCATTTCATGTGCATTAACTTTGGATGAGGGGTATGATTACTGTCCCAGTTTACATGTAAGCCCAAGGAGAGTTATAGCTAGTTAATGGCCGAGCCCAACCCCAGGGTCAGGGGAGTCAAGGAGATGATTCTGATCATTCTGCTGTCACAGAACTTAGGAGGGAAACTGTCAGAAGAAGCAGAGGCTTCCTACAATGCCAAGCCTGGTAAGGCCAGAGACCCTGTGAGGTAGTGAGCTGCCTGTCCTTCAGGGAGTTTCAGTGAGTTTGGACACCATTGACATTGGCCTTCACCATCTGTGAAGTTGGACCCAAGGACCCCCCCGCCCAGAGGGTTTTGAGACTCTGGGATCCTTTGAACATAAGAAATGACGTTCTATGATTCGGAGGTTATGGCATAGTACCATTTGAAGACCCCCAGGGTCCCAACAGCTCTAGGGTCTGCGTGGTAGTCCCCAAGCAAACCTTTGGCCTCAAACCTTTGGCCTCTCCATGGCTCAAGTCTACAAGGCCCAGGACTTGCCATGGGGGCCAGATGGACGTCACTCACCACATCCGCAAGCACCCACATCACCCCCACCTGGGCCAAGGCAGCTGCAGGATGGGCCAGCCAATTCTCGGAACGAAACCCGTGGTGGGGGGGGTCTGCCCCCTTCTCTTCCTCCTTGGTGCCGATGAAGCCCTGCGCATCCGGCCGCCATGACGTCAATGGCGGAAAATCTGGGGATGTGACAACAGGGCCCAGATGCAGACCCCGATATGAAAACACTCTCTGTGTCCCAGAAACAACCTCCATGCAGCTTCTGAGAAACAGTCAGAAAGGGACGCCCCGACAGACAATGCAGGAAGCTGGCTGCCCAGCCCGGCCCTCCAGGTTCCCCACCACCAGACACACCGTATCTATGTCCCCTTTCTGAGAATGTCCCTGTGCTTCCCTGAGGCTGGACGTTCCAGATATGTTTGAGGAAAAGATTTCTTATAAGCCCCAGCCAAGTGTCCCAGCACCGTCAGAAGTGACCACGGGCCAGCCGTCTGGGCCAGGCCAGAGTGGCGGAGACCATCCACTCACAGACCAAAGTTGGTATTCATTTACTCAGGCTTCTATAACCATTTACCACAAGCTGGGGGGTGCTGAAACAACAGAAATTTATGGTCTCCCACTTCTGGAGGCCGGAAGTCCAAGATCAAGGTGCCAGCAGGGTGGTTCCTTCTAAGGCTACAAGGGATGATCTGTCCATGCCTCCCTTCTAGGTCTTGGAGGACTGCTGGCAGTCTTTGGCATGCATTGGCTTCTAGAAGCCTCTCCCCGATCTCCACCTTCACCCATTTGCTCACCTCCTCATGGTCCCTGAGTCCTGAGCTTCCACAGATCCAGGCTCTTGCCTCTCACACAGTAATGTTCTACGCCACCACCACCACCCCCCGCACCAAGAGACTGAGAGTTTACTACCTGGATTCTTACCCCCACCTCCCTCCATGTGAGAGCTCCTGACAATCCCATGAGCTGACAGCAAAGAAAGGAAGGTGCAGCTGCTCCCCTAAACCCCCCTTGTGCCAGCTTGGGCTACTATCGGCAGCTGTGCCCAACCGAGTGCTGTGCGGTGGAGAGTCACATGCACACACACACACACTTTCTGGAGAAAGACAGGGAGCTCTCAAGTTGTGGTGGGACTGTGGAACGCACCTGGGTGTTCCCTTCAGTAAAGTAGTGGTTGGGCTAGGTGGTCCCTTCCAGCTCCAGCTTCCTCTTAGACTGGGATTCTGAGAAGCAGAAGCCCTGCCTGTCACAGAGGGTTCGGTTCTGGGGCTCAGCAAAGGAGCCCAACGCCATTATGGAGGACTTTCTGGATGGGGTTCGGATAGGGGATACGGGGGAAGAGCAGACATTCCAGGCACAGCATCTAGTAGGAGTGCAGGCTTGGAGAGCAGAGTTGGGGTAAATGCTGGTGAGGCCTGAGTCAAGATGCTCCCACCGGCCCTGGCTCAGGGGACCTAAGCTCTCCCTGCTCTCCGGTACCTGCCATGTCAGCTTCGTGCAAGGCAGGAGCCCAGAGATGATCAGACCCCGCCCCTGCCTGAGCTCCAGACTCCTGTCCTCCACTTCCCACTCAGTATTTCCACTCGTGTGTCTAATGCCAGACTCTTTGTGTCTATCCATCCCTGATTGTCACCCCCAACCTTGCTCCCCCCAGCTCAGAAGATGTCCACTCGGTCCTTCCTGCCTGCTCAGGCAAATACCATGCCAGAATTTTCCTTGACCCTCCCCCTCTCACCACCCCCCACCACATCCAAGCTGCCAGCAAATTCTCCTGACTCCACCTTCAAATCACACTCAGAATCCACCAACTTACCATCTCCACCAACACCATCCTGGTCTGTGCCACCACTGTCACTTGCCTGGACTGTCACAGGAGCCTCCTCACCAGTACTCCTGCTTTCACCTTCCAAGAGTCTGTCCCTCTCCCCGCAGCCAGAAGGACCTTGAGTCCATGCCCCCCTCCACTCTTGTACATGCCGGGTCACTGGGATAAAATAATGCCACCCAGAGACTCAGAAGCCAGTCCCAGCAGGATCAGCAAAGGTTGTATGGCCTGTGTATAGTGCAGGGAGGACCAGGAGCCTGAGGCCTGGGGACGAGCCCCACGTGGTTGGGAGAAGAAAAGCTGACACCTGCCTGTGGCTGAGGCCCCAGAAATAACCCTAAGCCCCCACCTCCCTTGTGGAGGACACATCACCACCAGCGCTCTGCCAGCACGCACAGGCAGGCTGAGAGCCAGAGCCGGGCACGTCTGCACCTGGGATGTGTGTGGAGACACATGCACATCTGCGTTCCCGACACCAATGTATGCACACTGTGCCACATGTGTGCATGATCGGAGCTGGGGTCCAGCCGTGGAGCCCTTGAGGACAGGCCCCAACTGATGCCTGCTCTGACCGGGGCACGGGGCGAGGGGTGGTCTACATGGTTCAAGTGGTCGAGCAGTTCACACCACCGCTGGAGACACGTGTAACTCCTTCCCCCTATGTCCCCACAGCCTGCCCTCGGACAAGGACTCAATGCCCAACCCCAGGCCAGCCAAGCCCTCGGCCCCTTCCTTGGTGCTTGGCCCATCCCAGGGAGCCTCACCCAACTGGAGGGCTACAACCAAAGCTTCAGACCTGCTTGGGGCCAAGGGCCCGGGGGCGACTTTCCAGGGCCGGGACCTCCGAGGCGGGGCCCATGCCTCCTCCTCCTCTTTGAACCCCATGCCACCATCGCAGCTGCAGGTGAGGCCCAGGGCCCAGGATGGGGCAGGCAGGGTGAGGTACCTGGGCCTACAGGTGCCGACCTTTACTGTGGCACTGGGCGGGGGGCCCAGCTGGGGCACAGGAAGTGGTTTTCTGGGTCCCAGGCAAGTCTGTGACTTATGCAGATGTCGCGGGGCCAAGAAAGTCCCCAGTTAGCAGGTCTCAGAGATTCAAGGCTCTCCCCGACCTCCCAATCCCGGTCTCAGGAGAGGAGATCCTATCATGGTCCCACAGGTGTGGCCCTGTGTCCGCATCCCCACATGACAAGGGAGAGGGCTGGTGCCCAGAGAGGTGAGGTGACGGGGTTGAGGCCAACTCAGCCACCTATTAGCTGTTTGATCTTAAAAAAGTCATTCGCTCTCCACATACGTAAAGTGGGGATGGTCAGAATACCTGCCGTGTGGGGCTGTGGTGAGGAGTGTATGAACTAGACATGTAGAAAAGTGAGGATAAGGATGGCATCTCACACGCCTGCCTTCTCCCCCCCTCAGCTGCCCACAGTGCCCCTAGTCATGGTGGCACCGTCTGGGGCACGGCTGGGCCCCTCGCCCCACTTGCAAGCCCTCCTCCAGGACAGGCCACACTTCATGCACCAGGTACTGACCCAGAATGGGCAGGGCGGCGGGAGCAGGTGGGACAACTGGGTGCCGCGGCGGGGAGGAGGCTGAACCACAGCCCCTGTGTGCCCCCAGCTCTCAACGGTGGATTCCCACACTCGGACCCCCGTGCTGCAGGTTCGCCCACTGGACAGCCCAGCTATGATCAGCCTGCCGCCACCCACTGCTGCCACCAGTGTCTTCTCCCTCAAGGCCCGGCCTGGCCTGCCACCTGGTAACACCCCCCCATCCCACAGCTCTACAGAACCCCAAGCCCCACCCCCACCCCCCAGGGCTTGAACGTGAGCTGCGTAGGCTGCTGAATGGCGGCCCTCAGGAGGTCAGAGGCATCAGGTCTTATCATCTGGGAAACTCCAGCCTCCAAAAAATGTCAGGCTCAGAACCTGAAAGATGCAGAAAGGCACGAATCACAGAACCACAGGTCTCTGCAGTCGAAATGTCAGCTCTCGCAAATGGCAGCCTTTGAGCTGCTCCCCAAGAAACCTTGGGTGTTAGGGCCAATAGAGTCCCTGGGAATCGGGGTCTGAGAGGCTCAGGAGGGTGGGAAGTTCAAAATGAGAGTCTCTGTGGGCCAAGCCCAAGGGACCAGCCTAAGGTCCCAAAGGTACCCCATCCCCACCCGCAGGGATCAACGTGGCCAGTCTGGAGTGGGTGTCCAGGGAGCCAGCGCTGCTCTGCACCTTCCCAAGCCCCAGCACACCCAGGAAAGACAGGTCAGTGGACCAGGCTGGGAAGGACCCTTGCTCTGCCATTGCCTCCCCTTACACCCTCTGTCCTCCTAGTGCCCTCTCGACCATGCCCCAGGGCTCCTACTCGCTGCTGGCAAATGGTGTCTGCAAGTGGCCCGGATGTGAGAAGGTCTTTGAGGAGCCAGAGGATTTCTTCAAGTGAGTGACCCAGGCTCACACTAGTCCAGGAGGGTCCCCAGTGTGGGAAAAGGCCTGTGGTACAGGTCTCAGCTCAGGCCTCATCTTAGTACAGAGTGATGAGGCAAAAGGCAAAGGCTAAGACCATAGGTTCAAATCCCACTCACTGGCTGTGTGGCCTTGGGCAAGTTACTTAGCTTCTCTGGCCCCTGGTTTCCTCATCTGTGCAATGGGGCATCATAACAGAGGTGTAAACTATTACCTACCTCCATTTTACTGATACAGAAACTGAGGCCATAAAAAAGTTAAGTGTCTTAATCGAGATCACTCAGTTCCAAAGTCACAGAGCTGGAATTTGAATCCAGGCAGCCAGGCTTCTGCTCCCCTACCCATCCTGATTTCATTGATCCCCACAGTTCCAGACTCTCACGGTGACTCTTGCTGCCTCCCCCAACACAAACACATACACACACACCCCTTCTCCCACCATACCCAACTATCAGTGGCAATTCTACACCCTGTCCTCTTCACGACCATGAGTTTGCACAGGCTGTCCACCCCTCCCCACCTGGAGTGCCTCTCCTGTCCTCGCCTACCTCTCAGCTCACCAGCCTTCCAACATCGTCTCCAGCACCCTAGCCAGGCTCCGGTGGCGAGCTCAGACCTGGCACCAGAGATGCCAAGTAGCGTGTGTTGAAGGAACAGCAGGTGTAAGAGGGAGACTGAGGTAGAGAGGGGAGGAGGCTGAGGCAACGAGACTTCCCTAAAGGTCTGGCCCTCCTCACTCGGAGTGGTGAGCCGGGAGGCCAGGCCCAGCATGGTCACCCACGTGGACTCTTCCCCCTACCCAGGCACTGCCAGGCGGACCATCTCCTAGATGAGAAGGGCAGGGCACAGTGTCTCCTCCAGAGGGAGGTGGTGCAGTCTCTGGAGCAGCAGGTGACGGAGGAGAGGGGTGGTTGGGGGATGATGGGCGAGCCTTCCGTCTACCCTGTGCCGGGAGCCAAGCTCACTCAGGACGGGGGCTGGCATAAAGGAAAGGAGGGGGTAGGGCACTCCCAGGGAGGATCACGGCCTGAGCCAGGATATGGCAGAGAAAGGCCAAATTGAGGCCTCACTTTGCACCTGTCCTCACAGCTGGTGCTGGAGAAGGAGAAGCTGGGCGCAATGCAGGCCCACCTGGCTGGGAAGATGGCCCTGACCAAAGCCCCATCCACGGTGAGCCACCCTCGGCCCACAAGCGGTACAGGCGGCTGGAGGGGGCGGAGGGGACCTGCTCTCACACCCACGCCCTGGGACTCTGTGCCCCCCATCCCCAGCTCCAAACATGCCCAGACCTGGAAACCTCTCCCCTCCGTTACAAATCCTCTACCCCCCAAGGTCCCAAAACATCATGATCTGGGGTTTTCAAAGCAATGGCAAATCACCAAGCATTTACTGGACAACAGAGCCAATGCCGTGGGCAGGGTTGGCCGTGTAACACGCAGCGGGCAGGGGCTGGTGCAAAATAGACACATGGGGCCCGGGTTTCAAGATGACCTCCACAGAGCAGTAAACAAAGGGCAGGGACCCCTGTGATCACACAGGCCACACACCCGTGAAGCTGGCCCTGGGGACCAGGCCCCTTTCCCAAGCACTTTCCCGTTGCTGGGGTTAATTTATCAAATCCTCGTGAGGAAACTCACAATAGTTATTACTATCATCCCTAAGATTAAGGGACCGTTGGGTAGGGAGCCCAACTCAGCCCCAGCTCGTGGCCCCGGCATCATACAGCTCAATGCTGCTTTGTGGGATTCTGTATCAGACTGGAATTGGGAAGAGAGATCCCTCGCTTTGGGAAAAAAAAAAACTTACTTAAAATTGAAGTGGAAAGTTTAAGCCTCTGAATCACCAGCCATTCTCTTCTCTCCCCCCACAGGTGTCATCGGACAAGGGCTCGTGCTGCATCGTGGCCAGTGGCACTCCAGTCACCACTGGCCCAGCGTGGCCCAGCCCCCAGGAGTCCCCTGATGGCCTGTTCGCTGTGAGGAGGCACCTCTGGGGCAGCCATGGAAACAGTACGTTCCCAGGTAAGGATGGTCCACATCCCTACGTGGTCCAGCCTCCACGTACCCCACCCCCAGCCCCTCATCCCCCATTGGCCCGAGGTGGGAGACAGCCAGGACCAACCCTCCCCAGCACTGCCACTCAGCCTTTGGGAAAACACAACCCCTTGCCAAAGCTGCTTTTCAGCGTTTGCAAGGCCTGTAAGCCCCCTGCTCCCCCCCACCCCCCACCGCAGTTTCTCCTGTCTAGTCCATCTCCCCTGGGGCCTGGGGCTCACTCAATCTGGGCTTTGGCTACTCCATTCGGTTGTCAGAAGGGAGGGCAGGGAGGGAACTAGCTCCCCCCTCTCCCCAGGGACTCTCCCTTCCCCCTCCAAGGAAAAGCGGGGGGGGGGGGGGATTCTCCCCAGCTCACGGATCCAGGGGCTGCCCGCAAGGCCTGGGCTGTGGGCTTAAGAGGGATCAGGGCCCTTGAGTGCCATCCTGCCTCTACCACTTGGCCACCTGAATCCCTCTGGTGTACAAGTTACTTTACTTCCTTTCAACTTCAGTGATGGTGAGGCCCATTTTGGTGCAAGTAGTGCAAAGCAGTAAATGACACATCAGCGCCCAATGCTCAGCATGCTCACCATGACGGTGACCACTGGCAGTGAGGGATCTCAGCTGGGCGGCCTCTTCTTGTGGCGTGGGGGATGGAAGAGGGAGGAGCTCCAGGACGGGACCTGATCCTCCCCCATCCCCTACAGAGTTCTTCCACAACATGGACTACTTCAAGTTCCACAACATGCGGCCTCCCTTCACCTATGCCACCCTCATCCGCTGGGTAAGCAGGCGGTGTGGGCCAAGGAGAAGGAAAAGAAATGGCGATGGGGGGAGGAAGGGGAGCACCAGGCTCCCACATTCCCAGCCTCCTCCCAAGCGCCCCCAGGAAAGGCTCCCTCATGAACAAACCCAGGCCTCCCACAGGATTCCCCACCCGCCCCCATGCCGGCTCTACCCCAGACCTGCTCCCTCAACCCAAACCGAAACCACTATCCAGGTCTTTGTGAGCCAAATTCTGGCCCTCGCCCCACCCCTTTCCCGGGGCCCACCTCGACCCCATACTTAACCCCCTCCCAGACCCGTAAAATAGCCCCCAGATGACCCTGATCTTTGCCCCTTGCCCTAAACCCACCACAGATACTATCCTAACTCCTTCCCCAGCCCCCACATACCCCAATAAGCCGGTAGGATCCTGCCTCTCACCCCTTCCTTGTGACACCTATCTGACCCTTGGCCTCACCCAGTCCCAGCCCCTTCATTTGAATCTCCCTAATGCTTGCCCAGAACTTTCATCCTAGGCCCACACCTAACCCTTCCACAACAACACACATTCCCCCACCTGGCCCCACCCTGACCCAGAACCTCACTGTGGTGGTAATCTCCCACCCTTTCCTTACCCCACTCCTAAATCCAAACAGATCCAATTCCCTGACCGTTAGCCTCACTCCACACCTAACACAAGCCCTGACCCTGAACGACCACATACAACCAAATTCGTTCTTGACCTTGACTCTAAGCACATGCCTAATACAGAAAATAACTCCATCACCAGGCTCGGCTTGGACTCCCGACCTTAATGCCATCCCATCTCTCAGCCCTCAACTCGCCCCGGTCCATCCCCAGCCAGACCCTTAACCAGCCCCTTCCCTGCTAACCTTTAACTCTACCTGGCCCTTTACCCCTCCCACATCCTTAACTTGGCCCCCCCCCTCCTGGGTTTTGACCTTCCCAAACCCTGACGCCTTGCTCCCGTGGAGAAGGACAGCTCCAACTCCATCCCAGACCTTTAACCCAATCCCGGGCCTACCCCGAACCAGACCTTACTGCGACCCTCCATCTCACCCCACTTCTAACTCTGTCTCTGACCTATCCCCGCACACCGTCTCCCTCCCTCCCTTCCCCTGCCCACCCCAGTTCCACCCCTGTCAGACACCCAGGGTGGGCCACTGCCACCCTCAGCCCAACTTCAGGGGAAGGGCTCCCTGACCACCTGACTCCCTAACCTCCAGGCCATCCTGGAGGCTCCCGAGAAGCAGCGGACACTCAACGAGATCTACCACTGGTTCACGCGCATGTTTGCCTTCTTCAGAAACCACCCTGCCACCTGGAAGGTGAGCTCTTCTGGCTGTGGCAGTGGCTGGGAGGGCCTCCAATGTCACCGGGGTGCTGGGCCGAGCTCAGGAGTCGGCGGCGTGGTGGGGGGGCTTGTAGACATGTCGGGAAGGGCTGGGAGGCCGGTTTGGGCTGGGTCCTGCTGACCTCAGAGGCTGACTGCCTAGCCGTTCCTCCTACCCCCGGCCCGGTGGGCTTTCCTCCCACAGAACGCCATCCGCCACAACCTAAGCCTGCACAAGTGCTTCGTGCGGGTGGAGAGCGAGAAAGGGGCCGTGTGGACCGTGGATGAATTCGAGTTCCGCAAGAAGAGGAGCCAGAGGCCCAGCAGGAGTGCTAACCCCACACCCGGCCCCTAACCTCAAAACCAAGGAAAGGAGGAAGGATGGACAGGGGCTGAAATGGGGGGTGGAAGTGGCCAGGGGCAGGGGTGATGGGCCCTGGACATGCCCACTGGGGCCAAGAAGTGAGGTGTGCACAGTCTTGCCTGCCAGGGACCCTGAGCCTCAGCCGACGATCCTTCTAGAGCATCCGCCCTGCACCAAGGTGCCCTGGCTCCTGCCCCCTGGCTCAGCTTCCCACAACAAGCTCTTTAGCCAAACTGAGCCTTCACACCAACCACACACACAGCCTGCCTCGGTCGCTCAGACAGGTGATCTTTGGGCTGGAAGACACACACACACACACACACACAGGGGCCATCCTGTCCCTTGGACACAGGACAAAGAACCTGCCTCAGTACTCTCGGATAACCCCAACCTCTACAGCCTCACAGACCATTGCACCTGAGCATGGTCCTGTCAACCCACAACCCCCGAAGCACGCACCCACGGCCATCCCCCTGCCTGGCACACACATGCATGTGGTGTCACATGGGGTGTGCCCAGCACACCCCACCCCCGCCCTGCACAGAAGCAGCCTTGATACCTTTAGGATCTCAGGTCCCAAAGAGCCACACAAACACACCCCAGTCATGCACATTCTCATGCAGCTCCCAAGACATCAGCTCGCTCACAGGCCAAGAGAACACACAGGGACACCACAAGTGCATGCACATGCACTTGGTGCCCCAGTGGGTCTCTGGAGTCCCAAGTGGGCTTTCACAGCCACACCCACGGAATCACCAAATAGATCCCATGTCTCACCTGCCGCCTGCCCCACGTCCCCGGTCTTGAACGCTGTGTCCCCATCCAGACCTCAGCTTAGACTGCACACAGAGCCCCTTCTTTATTTGGGATCCAAGGTTCTAACCCCAGTGCCCTCTCTAATAAACGGCAGCCAAGTTCCCATGCTCTGGATGATCACCCCAGATCAGGGCTGGGGTCAGGAGGGTGGGGGTCTGGGCCCAAGGCCACAGCAGGAGGAGCGCAGCCAACAGAGGGAATGGCTAGGGCGAGTGCTTGGCCAGCACCCCCAACATCCCAGCTCCCTGCCCCATGCCAGGAGCAGACCAGCGCTGTGGAGCTGCAGCTCCTCAGGTCTCCCGGACCCGCCCCAGGAGGCTCGCATTCTCCTGGCGGAGGGCTCGGTAGTCCTCGCGGATCTTCTCCAGGTTGCTGAGGGTCTTTTTCCCCATCTCCGTCTCGATCTAAGGCAAGGCAAATCGCACGGCTTCAGTGTGTGGGGCCCCTGTCCCAGTTCCTACTTGCCACCCATCTCCATCAAGGCCACTTGAGGCCCCCTCCTTGCTCCTCCCACCCTCCTCGCGCAACAGCGTGCTGTGCCCTAACGCAGGGCCTTTGCACGTGCCATCTGTTTGCCTAAAGTGTCATGTGCTAATGTGGCAGCACGAACCACCACATACTCTGGCTGAAGCCTCTGCTGATGGCCAAGGGAGGCAGGTACAAGGCCCTACTGGGTAGAAGCTAGGGACCAGAAGAGGCCGCTGGCTGGTGCCAGGTCATACACACAGCTACTAAGGGGCAAGGTTGAGAGTCCAGCCATAGGCTATGTCTGCTCCCACAGCCTCTCTGGGCATAAACCGAGGTGCTGTCCACTGGCTTGCCTTGGTTTCCCCTCCTACCCCCGGACCTCACCTGCTCCTCAAGGTCTCGAACTTCCCGCATGATTGTGCCCGTATCCTCGATGGTTTGGATGAGCTGGCTGCAGTTCTGGGGACGGCAAGAGCAGAAGGCTTGCACCCCGACCACACCCCCCCCCCAGCCAGCCCCCAGCATGCTTCTCCACTCACCTCATGCAAGGCAGCTAGATACTTGTATGCCTTCCGAACAGCGTCATCCTTCTTGGCATCCTGACCAGACAGAAGGGACCAGTGGGCTTGCCCCTCGCCCCCAACACATACCATCTCCAGGACCCCAAGGCCACCCTCCCCCACTCCCCTGACTTCCCCCTCCATGGCTTACAGCAAGGCCCACGCCACAGTGTACCTACACGGTTCACACCAGGCCAAGGCCCAAGCCAGCCTGTGAGCAGACAGGCAGACGGGAGCCTAGCACCCACCGTACCCCCCGACCCAGCCCAGCCAGGCCCACACCTTGAACACAAGCTCATCAGTCACGGCAAATGTCCGGTCCAGCTTCCCAGACAGGGAGTTGATTTCCTTCTGAAGCTCCTTTGTGTCCGACAAGATCTGGCAGAGAACAGGGCAGCCATGAGCCCACACTTACACCCAGACAGTGGCTAGAGAGCTCTGCCTTTCAGAGGGTGTGAGGTCCCTGTGTGGCCACGCTACATGCTTCTGCCCTTTGCGCGTGTCTGCCTGTCGGCCCCAACCCTCCATGGCCACAGTGATGCACCTTAGTGATCTCTTCCTTCTGTTTTCGGATGTTGCCCACAATCTCCAGGATGCGCTGGGTATAGGCCAGTCGGGACACGTCTCTAGGCAGGGTCTCCAGCTCAGACACCTAGACAGGAATACAGCAGATACTCTCCTGGGACCCAGTCCCCATCCATTCCAAGCCACTCAGGGACCCTGCACGGGCCTTACCAGCTGCTTATAGACCTCCTCCTTCCTGCGGGCCTCTTCGGCAGCAGCTCGAACACTCTGGTGCAGCTCCTGGATCTCTGCCAGCCGTCGAGAAGATTCCAGCTGCCAGGACCCCAGGGGCAGAGGGGCAGTGAGCACAGCACAAGGATGGCCCCCTAGGGAGGAACCAAACCCGCCCCTACCTACAGCCCAGGGACCTGACAACCTACCTCTCTGCAATCCTGGAGCTTTCGGAGGTGGCGGTACTCAGCCAGGAGAGGGACCCGGTGCTTTTCCCACTGACCCGCCAAGTGGATGACCCGCTGGGCACTGCTCTCTACCACGAGCTGGGGGTGATGGGAGGGGATCCGTGTCACACAGGCTGGACCCCTCCGCCTCCGGCCCTCCCGCCCAGCCCCGCTGCCAGCCCCACCTGCAGCTTGGCGAGGTTGGCAGCCCCATCAGGCAGCAGCTCCGCCGCCCGGCTCTTCAAGCGCAGGACCTGCTCACGCTCCGCCACGCTGAGCTCGCTCTGACGACGCTCTGCCTCTACCTGGCACCCCAAGACCCCCGCTGCTGTCAGTGGAGGAGCCCAGCCACACACCACAGCCCTTTAGCCCCCACCCAGCCTGAGCGCCCCCAGATGACAACATACCCCTCTACCCTCTAGCAGCCCCCTGAGCCCTCCTGATGGTGACAGACACCCACAGGCCCCTTTGATCCCTCTACCTCCACAATGACCCCCTCCCCCCGCCCCGGAAGCCCTGACAAGGCCCACAAGCCCCTGCCCAGACAGACCCATCGCACCCCCACAGACGCTCACACCCCTCCTGATTCTCAAAGACACCAACATATCCTGACCGAAACCCACAGGTGCCCCTAACCCCCACAGCTCCAACGCCCCTGACCCTACGCCCCCCTCTCACTCCCACTGATTCTCCTGAACCCTCAAGAGCCCACAGGTCCCCGAAGTTGCCTCTGAACCCTTCTGACATCAGCAGACCACCACCAAGCCCTCTCAGCCCCTTTAAGTCCTTCTAGGCCCTCTAGGCCCTGCCAGGACCCAACCCCAGGTGGGCAGCCCCTCCCCCACCCCCATCCCCCACCTGCACGAGGTTGATTCCCAGGGTCTTCATGTTGGCTTCAACCTCTTCGATGTTGCGGTTCACTCCCTCCAGCTGTTCCCTAAGAGACTCCAGCTCCTGCTCTTGGGCTGCCCTCGTGTCCTGGGAGGGACAGGCCAGTGGGGGTGGGGGTGTCAGGCCTGCTAGGCAGGTCGGGAGCCCAGAATCCCCTCTGCTGCTCCAGTTACCTGTTCAGGCCGCTGGGAGGGGGCCGGCACATCGCACACCTGGGCTGCCTGGACCTCGGGCTCCTGGGGGAGTGAGACGGGGGTATCCTGGCTGTCAGAGAAGACCCTGCCTCTCCCAGCCCAGCCTTAGCAGCCCCTCCGAGCGCCATCTTCCTGTCCACTCAACGGCTGACGGCTGTCAGAGCGCGTTTATGGGACCCAGACATTCTGAGACCGCAGGCTGGAGTTCTTGCTCATGAAAAAACCTCCAAGACCCCGATACGAGAAGGATGAGGGCCCCTCTAGGTCAAGGAACAAAGACATTTCCAAGGAAACTGCCCGGGGGAAGCTGGGGTTTGCACAAAGCATCCCTACACCCTGCCATGGTTTCCACCCCTCCACCCCTTTCTCCACAGAAGCCCTTGAGAAGCCAGGGGACCCCCAGCGCACAGAGGGCACACCCAGTGGGGACACGGGAACCTGTGTTGTGAAAGTGTGTCGTCTGCACAGACAGCGACCCTGCAAGCCTGCCTTGGCCCTGCCAGCCCACCGGGGGTCGCTCAGACTCACTCACCGGCTGGAAGGTGAACTTCTCTGAGTGGGTGAAACGGGAGCCCTTGGGAGCACCAGTCCTGGCCCCCGCACCCCAGGCTTGCAGCAGTTCTCCCAGGTCTCGGGCTTGCGCAGGAGCCCCTGGTTGGCCCCAGGTCTGGCGGAGATGCTCAGCCAGGTGCTTCTGTAGCCGCTGTCGCTGGGCCCGTGTATCCTCCTGGACGCAGAAGACAGCGCAGATGGTAGGCTGTCGAGGCCAGCTGGGCACCCGAGGTCCTGCCTCCTCCAGGGAGCCACCTGACAAAGGGCTACTACCCAGTCGCCTCTCCCACCATGGGGGCCCAGTCCTCCCCTCTCAGGACGCACCAGGTCTGGGAGGTCCCCAAGGACAGGGTCCCCGCCTCCCAGCCATGCTTCTCTCCACCCATTCGCTCCCCATACAGGAGGCAGCTGAGGGAAGGGAGAGAGGCAGCAAATCAGCAGCCTCCAAATCAGAGGTCGATGGGGCAAGGCTATGTGGGGACAGAGCAGAGACAGAGTCGGAGGTGCTGGGCAAAGAAGCGGTGGAAACAGAGTAGGAGAGAGAGAGAATGAACAGCAGCAGTTTCGAGACAACTGGGGAAATCTGAGTACGAACGAACGCAGTGATGGATGGTATTGAGGTGTTAATGTTATCAGGTGCGAAAATGACCCAGGGGCTACCTTAAAAAGTGGATACCCTTACGAGTTAAGAGAGGTATACTTCAGTAAGTACACTCAAAATGGCATGCATACTGGGATTTGCCTTAAAATAATAGTGGAAAAAAGAACAACTGGGGGAGAACAGATGAAGGAAGACTGGTGAAAGGCTCATAGTTGAAGGCGGATGAGGGGCACCTCGGATTCATTAGCATATTCTGTGTCTGAAAATGTCTACGAGTTTAAAAAAGATAAACGTCAGAAAAATAAATAAATTCATTAAAAAGAGAGAAGTCAAGATGGAAGAAACGGCAGCGGGGGACGCAGGGCAGGTGGAAAGTGAGTGCCAGAGGTGAGCAGAAGGGAAGGGGAGAGACAGTCTGGAAATGAGGAGACAGACAGAGGAGCAAGAACGGAGGGGCAGCAACACCCCAGAATGAGAACGACAGTGACCAGAAGAGCCAGCACAGAGACCTCAGGACGGAAAAAAATGAGCACAGGGGACAGTGGCAGAGACAGAGAAGGAAGGAGAGACTCAGGGGCAGGAAGAAGGTAATAGAAACAGGAAGGAAGGGGGCAAACCCTGACCTCTCTGGTTGCTAAGAATATGCCGGTAGTTCGGTAGTTCGGTGGAGCGTTAGCCTGAGGGGAAGGCACTATCACCCCCCCCCCCAAGTCTCAGAACTGGAAACAGAGGCTGTTGGGGGAGGGAGAGGAGAGTGACCGGTCTGAGGTTCCCAGTCCTTTGGACCTCAGTGTTCTCTCAGGGGAAGAGCCAGGTAGGCGCATGCAGAGGGGAGGTGATGAGGGACCAAGTGGGGAAGGGAGGGCACAGAGGACCAGAGGATACTGAGATGGGAGCAGGAGGAAGCAGCCATGAGCAGGGGCCTTGGAAGCAGGGAGCCGAAATTCAGGCTGTACCTGGGTGGGGTGGCGGGGTGCCCGGTGGACCCAGTCCTCATCTCCTGGGCGGTCCCGGCCCGTGTGCTGGCAGAGCTGGATGGCATGGCTTTCGAGGAGGGAGGCTACCCTCCCGGCAGGCTGGGGCACCTGGGTGGGGGCTGGTAGCAGCAGAGGACTTGCCTGGAACTCCCGGGGCTCTGGAGGCAGGAACAGAGTCAGCTAGCCCTCCCGCCAGGCCCAGGGTGCCAGGCCTACCACGTCCATCCTTCTCCTGAGCCCCTCCCCACAACCTCAGGCTTACCTCCTCTGGAACTCAACTCAGGCAGGACCAGCCTGGTGGTATGGAAAGGTTTCTGGGAGGCGGAGCCCTGGGGAGGACAGCAGAATCAGAGCCTCCATGAGGAACTGTGGTGGGGGCCACTGGTGGGAGGGGGGCCAAACACCTGAGCGTCCAGATGGGGCCAAGGTGGGGACGGGCAACATTGACGGGAGTTGGGGGGTCCCACCTGGAGGTGCTGTAGCTTGGGAGTGCGGAGGAGGGGTGGGACCCAGGGCAGGGCCAGCTGGTCCCGGATCTGGCTCCCGATGGCCCGGAGAAGGATAGCTGAGTCCCCTGTGGGGGAGTGGAGCAGGAGCATCCATCAGGTGACAAGGCCATAATGCCAAAATACAAACCCTGGGAAAGCAGCCACGGCTCCCGGACCCCACCCCCCATAGATGCATATCTAGCTAGCTAGCCTTCTCGCCCTCAAACATTCAACAAGCAGTTACGGAGCACCTACTGCGTACCAGTCACTGTTCTAGACTCATGGGATACTTCAGTGAACAAACTGAGAAGTACCCCTGCCCTCACAGAGCCAGCATGCTGGTAGAGGAGAACATGATTCAGGTCAAAAGTACAAGACAGAAAGCTGTCAGGTGATGATCTGAGAGGAGGGTAAAGATCACTGAGAGGGGCAAGCAATTTTAAACAAGGCAGTCCGAGGAAGGCCTCCCCGAGGTGACACAAGAAAAGAGCCTCTAAAAGATAAGAGGGTGAACCAGGAAGATATCTAGGGAAGAATAATCTGGCAAATACAAAGGCCCCGAGGCAGGAGCACACCTGGAGGGTCAGAGAAGCACCAAGGAGGCTGGTGTGGCTGGAGTGGTGGGGAGGGGAGCGAGAAGGAGGAGGAGGAGGAGAGGCCGAGGTCCCTCCCAGCACCAACTTCCCACCTGGGGCAGCCCAAGCCCAGGACCCCACGCCTGCCCTGACTCCCCTACCCCAGTCCCAACCCTCCCCTGCCCCCCCCAGCTCTCCCAAAGATACATCCCCCACCCCACCCCCAGTCAACCTTTTTACCACCTCCACCTCTCTCAGGCCCCTACGACACCCAGGAACACCACGCTGTCCCCACTGTGCCCTGGGCAGACCATACCTGCAGGCTGATCTGCATCCTCAGAGGCATCAGAGGGCAGACGCTCAGCCAAGAAAAGAAGGAGGTCCCGGAGATCAGGCTCACTGGGGTAGAGGAAGTTCTGATAGCCAAGCTCCAAGGGATAGCCCAGGTCCTAGAGGTTGGGGAGGTAGCCTCTATCAGGCAGAATTCCCCTGTCCCGGGAGCCCTGAGCCTGGACCACAAAGGCTCCCACTCTCTCACCAACCACCACCCTCTCAACTTCACCTCAGCTCCCCAAAGGCCTCCAGGCCTCTGCGGGGGACAGGGGTGGGAATCACAGAGTGATTACAGTCAATGCTACAGAGAGCAAGAAGTAAGAAAAGCTCTGGCCTTTCTAACTAGGACCCCAAATCCACACGCCACAGAGGAGAAGACGAGTATTTCTGAATCCCTGAAAAGAAACAAAAATTTTAAAGAATATAATTACCAAAGTCACAAAAGTGATGACAAGCTAGAAAGAATGTATATGGAGTTCACATCACAAGCAAAGAGTAAATCTACCTAGTCTATAAAGAGTATCTAAAATCAAACGAGCAGAAAAGACCAGCAATGCAAGAGAAAAGTAGGCAAAAGATAGGAAGAGGCAGTTCACAAAAAAAGAAATGAAAATGGCCCTTCAGCCTAGGCAAATATGCCCAACCTTGCTGCAGACTGAAAGCACACAAGAGAGATCTCACACACACACACACATCACTGATCCAGGACACTGCGACGATCCACCCTCTGGGTGCAGGCTGGGAGGGAGATACCATCACTACGGCAGCGTTCCTACCCCAAACCTGAATCTGCTCATTAGAAAACACTCTGACCAACTCAAGGGTAAGCCAGTCCAGGCAACAGCTAGCCTGGGCTCTTCAAAAACATTTGTCATCACAAAAGAAACATAGAAACAAAAACCAAGGAAGACTGTTGACTATGCAAGATTAGAGAAGTAACAGTGAAACAAAATGTAGGGTCCTTGATTAGATACATCCTCCAGTTAAAACAAAACAAACAAACAAACAAACAGCAACAGAGGACATTTTGGGGACAGCTGGGGAAATTCCACCAGGCACTGGATATGAGATACTGTTGTTCTAATATATTACTATCAATTGTTAAATATATACTATCGATATTAAATTTCAGGGATGTGATCACGATACTGTGGTTATGCTGGCAAATGTCCTACTTAGGAGAGGCGTGATGAAAATTGTAGGTGTGGGGTATCCTGCTGTCGGCCACTTTCAAATGGTTCGGCAAAGAAGTGTAAGTGTGTGTGTGTGTGTGTGTGTGTGTGTGTGTGTGTGTGTTTATGTATCTATATACAGAGAAAAGAATGGAGCACAAAGCTAACAAGCGTTTGTCCAAGTACAAAGCTGGGGAGAAAAATGATACCGAGATATCACTCCTCACCTACTGAAGGGGCACAAATCAGTGGGCCAGGCTATGGAGAAGCAGGTGCTCTCCCCAGCGCTGCTGGTGGGAAGGCAGAAATGAAACAAAGCCAGGTGAGGGCAACTGGGCAAAACTGGCCAAAAACAACATGCGCTTTTTTTTTTTTTTTAAGATTTTATTTATTTATTTGAGAGAGAGACAGTGAGAGAGAGCATGAGAGGGGAGAAAGTCAGAGGGAGAAGCAGACTCTCCAAGGAGCAGGGAGCCCGATGTGGGATTGATCCCAGGACTGTGGGATCATGACCTGAGCTGAAGGCAGTTTCTTAACCGACTGAGCCACCCAGGCGCCCCACAACATGTGCTTTTACTCTTCCACCTCGCTAAGCCTGCTTTGAGGAGCAGACCACGAAGCCATGCCCCAAACAATTCAAGAGGACAGATGCACAAGGTTCCTCTTTACAGCATTATTTGCAAAATACTGGAAACGCCCTAAATGTCTAAGCATTTAATACATTAAATGCCGCTTTGGGGGGGGGAATTAAAAAAAAAAGGTAAGAAGGAGAAAAGAGTCTTCCTCTTCGTCTGTATGAGGAAGACTCTGATTATCTACCTTCTAATTCTTTTTTTTTTAAGATTTTATTTATTTAAAAAAAAGATTTTATTTATGTATTTGACAGAGAGAGGGAGAGAGAGCGAGCGAGCGCGCACCGGCAGGCAGAACAGCAGGCAGAGGGAGAGGGAGAAGCAGGCTCTCTGCTGAGCAGGGAGCCTGACACAGGGCTTGATCCCAGGACCCAGGGATCATGACCTGAGCCCAAGGCAGACATTCAACCCACTGAGCCACCCAAGTGCTCCCTCCTTTTTGATTCTTACAGTGCTATCAGATGCTGCTTTCTTCTACCACTTCTGAGATACAGCATCTCCTCCTCCAGCACCCGTAAAAAATGAATACCAGTGACGATGATAATGGTGGATACTGTGTCAAGCCCTCTCTATTTTCCATGCTTCGTTCGAGTCCTTAAACCAAACGCAGGAATGGGTAGCTAGTCTTTATTTTCCCTTGTTTTACAGGTTTCCCATAAATTAAAATGACCAACTCTACCACGGTGCTGTGATTTCCGAATCACCCTCAAAAGGCTACGGGTTCACTGCCCTCACCTCCTCTTCCTCCGCGTGACAGACTTTATTAATTTACGACAGAGCGTGGGTCCCTTAGGGAGCCTTTTCTCGACAGAACAGCCACGGTAATGAAAAAAAAAAAGTTGCTAAAGAATAAATACAAGGGGCGCCTGGGTGGCTCAGTGGGTTAAAGCCTCTGCCTTCGGCTCAGGTCATGGTCCCAGGGTCCTGGGATCCAGCACCGCATCCGGCTCTCTGCTCAGCAGGGAGCCTGCTTCCTCCTCTCTCTCTGCCTGCCTCTCGGCCTACTTATGATTTTTGTCTGTCAAGTGAATAAATAAAATATTTTAAAAAAGAAGAAGAAGAAATACAAATGGGCAAAGTCCTGGAAAGGGAAGGGCTCTGCAAAGAAACCTTAGGAGTTCCCAAATGACCTCGGGCCGACCTTTCTGATAGTTATAAGAGGGCCTTTCTCCCCGACTCCAAACCAGGAAGCAGATTTCTGGTTTTGCTTTTTGCTTTCCAGACTCTGCAGAGTATGCAGATGTGCTCCCTGGAGCAGAACTACCAGGAAACGGAGCAGAATATGGAAGACCATATAGAGGAAGGATACAATGTCCAATCGTAGTCAACACAATGCTCCAAGGGGATCTATCTGTGTGATACAAGGGTTTTTAGACTATTTCAGAGAAATAGGTTCTTGCCTTGCTTCGTGGCTTGTACATATCCTAGATGGTTACTAAGTTAGGTGGATGGGACTTTTGTTACATGTCATGAATCATTGCTTACAACCAGAAACTGGGCAATCAAAATCTACTAAAGCAAGAAAAAAGATAGAAAGGAGAAAAGGGGGGAAATAAGTATATCCACATTGGCTTATATCTGCATTAAAAAAACAAAAAACAAAAACCTAGAAAGACACACAGAGACCAGTCAAAGTGAATGGTTTGGAGCGTGAGACTATGAGATACCATGTTCCTTCCATCACACCCTGGAGATCTCTTTTACCCTTTCAGTGGTTAACCACCTTTTACCTAATTAAGAGTCCTTTGTATTAAAATGTCCCTGCTCAAATTACGCCTGGGGTTTCGGTCTCCAGACTGGACCCTGACTAATAAAATGACCTACTCGAAACAAAAGGGACTTAGAGGGGTCCTGGGTGGCTCAGTGGGTTAAAACCTCTGCCTTCGGCTCAGGTCATGATCCCAGGGTCCTGGGATGGAGCCCCCCATCGGGCTCCCTGCTCTGCGGGAAGCCTGCTTCTCCCTCTCCCACTCTCCCTGCTTGTGTTCCCTCTCTCGCTGTGTCTCTCTGTCAAATAAATAAATAAGACCTTTAAAAAAAATAAAAAGGGACTTAGAGGCTTTGGTGTGAAAAGATTGGGAATGAAATCCAGCCCAGGCCACTGACTGGCTAAGGTCTTGGACCGATTACTGAACTGCCCAGAAGCTCAGTTTCCTAGCTGTAAAATGGGGTTCCCTATGTGCCTGCTTTAAGAGCTCACAGGCCCCAAAAGAGTTCTGCGTGGGGCCTGAGAAACAGGCCCAGAAAGAAAGTCTGATTCTCTATCAGAGTTGCCATTGGTCTGGAGCTCCACAGACTCTGAAAGTAGACTTCCAGACTCAAATCCAAGATTTGCCTCTGACCCACTGTGTGACCTCAGGCAAATCACTTAAATTCTCTGTGCTCTACTTTCCTCCTCTTGAAAAAAAGAAAAAAGAGGGGGGCGGGGGGATACTGACAGTACCTACTTGAGAAAGTTGTCAGGAGAACAAAGGAATATCATACCACGTTACCACAGCACCCAACCCAGGGTAGGCACTCAGAAAACATCCTTATTATCTGCCTATGCGTGTGGATTAGGTCACAACAGGACGATTTATGTCAGAGGGTCACCATCACAAGAGTATGAAAACCACTGGCTTTCGAGCAACTTTACTCTGGGTTTTTTCCGACACCTGCAATCAAAGAGTTGTGACTGATACAGAAACTCATTCCAGGAGTCAGGTGTGTGAAGTGCAGACACCAAAATATGGAGGTGGCTGAGTGGCAGAAAGTGCTGGGTGTGGGGCATGTAAAGAGGTGGACAGCAGAAGAAACTGAGAACCCCTGAGAACCAGGCGAACTTGAGAGCTAAGGGATGGGCAGGGCACCTTGGCCTCCTGGGAAGAGATAGAAACTGCACAAGCAAGGTCCAAATTCAAGAAACCTGACCACCCTGTCCCTGGGGCCAGGGCAGGGGGAGCTAAAGGAAATTTTCACTGTATTTACTCTACTCTCCCTCTGCCACCATATCCTAGGTCTGTTGGCCAAGTTCACGTTCGTCATGTAGCCAGAGGTGGCTGGAATGCAAGCCACCAGATCAGGCCTCTCTCAGAACCATAACACCACTTACACAGAGCTCTAGCCCACTTTTTCTATATGCCCTGAGTTTTACTCCTCATAGCAACCCTAGGTGGGAGGTGCGACTCTCACGCAGGTTTGACATGTGAAGAGATGGACCCAAAGAGGTTAAGAGACTGACCCTACATCACAGAGCGAGCAAGCCAGGAGAAATGACATTACTCAGAGGGCCTAGACATAGTAACTGGGCACAGATCTGTACTGGGGAGGTATGAGAGTTTCACCACAGGGCACTTTACCTGGGAGAGAGACAGGTTGGGAATTATTCTCAGGAGAGGCAGGGCCACGAGGGGGAATGCAGTAGAGACAGAGTTCTGCTTAACCAGCATACCTTCCTTCAGGTAACCCTCTGACCCCCAACTCCCAAGCAATCCTGCAGGAGCAGCCAGTCACAGTGTCCTACTGGGATGACCATGTGATCCATGCGAGGCCGATCAGAGCACATAGTGATTAATTTAGGAGAGAGCCTGTGACCCAAGTCAAGCCTTTTCCTGGAGCTCCTAAATGGATACCATAGTGGGGAAAATTCTAGCTCTGCCTTAGTGGTGCTAAGCTTAAAATGTGGGAGCCAGGGCCAGCCCAGACTCAAACTAGATCAACTCATATAATGCTCCTAACAACTCTACTTTTATCTCAGTTTCAGAAATAAGGAAACCAAGGCCCAGAAGGGTCAGGGTCACACAGTTAGTAGTGAAGGTCTGAGCTACTCAGGCAGTTTGACCACAGAGCCAGCGTCCTTAACCACTAATGAATGCTCAGCCACAAGAGGAGGTGGCAGAGAGGAAAGCGGAGCATTTCAAAGGAGCTCAGGGACTTTGTGAAGGAGGAAGTAAGAGGCCATGTGTACTGGGAGAAGGGCACTCACCATGCAGGCCTGAGCCAGGCTCATAGCCAGGCGGAACCGGGCAGACATGGCCAGAGGGAGCAGGGGACTGAGGCCGGAGCCCACAGCAGGGTTGATGACACGCAGGCAGCGGACCACAGCTTCTACAACCAACTCCGTGGTGAAGGCTCGTAGCGTCTGCACATCTGGAGGGACTGCCCTGAAAAAGAAGAGGGCAGGCTGGAATCAGGCCAGGAAAAAGGGATCAGGCTGGGCCCTGCTGCCTTATGGAAGCTTTAGTATTGGGGTGGGAGTGGGGCGGGGGAGGTACGGTCACAGTTCAGACAGGTCCTGGGTGTTGGTGACTTCAACTTCCAAAACTAAGAACTGGGGAAGTCCCTAGGTCCTAATGGTGTACATAAGGGATCTGAATTTTTTTTTAAAAACCCTCAAATTGCCATATGCTTAAAAGTCTCAAAGTTCTGGGGTCTGGGAAGGGCAAGGGACCCAGGTGGCATGCCCTCTGTGTTTCTGGATCCCCAGGTATCATGTTCCCTGCACGTCACAGGCCCCTAGATATTAAGCTGGTAGGGTTTTAAGATCAGATATCTCAAGGCTCAGGTTTGCAGGAGTTCCAATTGTCAGGTCCCTAGGTGTCAAGATCCCCGGATATCAAGACCTTCTAGTTTCAAGCAACCGAGAAATCAGGCTCCCTAGATGTTGGCATCCTCGGTTTTTAGGGTCCTTGAATGCAGAAGTCCTTGTGTGTCAGGGTGACTAAGTGTTAAGGCCGCCAGATTTTAAGGTCCAGGGATTTTAAAAGCCCAGGTATTGGGAAACAGGGTTTGAAGGTTCCCAAGTATCCAGTCCCAGGGTTTTTGAGTGCCAGCGTCCTGGGTGTTTAAATTCCCTGGTTCTCAAGATGGCTTAGATTTTCTTAATACCAGGGTCCCAGAGTATTGATGTCAAGAACTACATACTTCAGGATCCTGGGTGTTGAGGATCCAAGGTTTTAAGCTCTGGAGATGTCTGGGTCCTGGAATTTGGGGTTTACCAATTGTTGGGAGCAAAGGGTTTGTTTGGGAGCTCCCCGCTGTCAGAGTGCGTGCATGCGTGTGTGTGTGTGTGTGTCTGTGTAAGGAGGGGGTGTCTTAGGGTCCTGGAAGTTGGAGCCCCAGATGTCAGGGTCTGGGGTTTTAAGGTTCCCGGGTGACTGGGTCCAGAGTTTTGGAGTCCCGGATGTGGGCATTCCGGGGTGGGCGGGGGCTGTGTCCTTACGTGCCGGCCTGGCGCAGGGAATGGATGAGGATTCGGTCCGCCTCCTCCATGGTGGAGTGGTGTTCGAATATAGAGCCGGGTCCAGGGCCGGGTCCGAGCAAGAGAGGCGCAGTTGAAACCCCGTTCCGCACTCGCGGTCCAAGGAGTGTCACAGGCTGCGCGGGGAGAGCCGGGATGTGTAGTTCGAAGGAGGAGTGTGGCGCACGCCGGATGCCTGGCGGCGTCCTTGTGCGAAGGTGCGTCTGCAGGCTTGGGCGTGCAATGGCTGCTGGGAGTTGTAGTTCTTCCGCTTGCAGTCCGGTGGGTTCTTCCAAGGGGACAATTAAGTGTATTTTGAGCGCGTGAGCTAGCGAGCGAGCGAGAGCGCACGCACCTCTGTGTGTGCGTGCCTGTCTATGCGCGTGAGCGCGCGCGCAATGGTAGAAAAGGGACCGGAGGGGAGAGAGGCTTCCTGACTCGTTCATTTAAGGCGGCATTCATCTTCCGTGTCGTAAAAGTGTGTAAGTTAAGGGCAAGAGCTTTAGCATAAAGCGGCTACGATTGCGTCTCAACTTTTTAGCTCACGTGTTTAGCTCAACTAGCTAAAGGTGCAACAGTGGGCAGGTTATATAATTTGCTTGTGTCTTAGTTTCCTCATCTGTAAGGATTAAAACAATTAATTTATGTAAAGCATTGCTACTCTGTACCTGATACATAATACAGTAGGAAAGCGCTATGTAAATTGTAACCACTAGTATTCATGTATTCCATAAATGCTTTCTCTTAATGTTTTACATGTGTGTACAGGCCAAGGAATAATTAGAATAAACATTCATGTAACCACCATTCATTAAAAAGACCACCCTGGGGCACCTGGGTGGCTCAGTGGGTTAAAGCCTCTGCCTTCGGCTCAGGTCATGATCCCAGGGTCCTGGGATGGAGCCCCACATCTGGCTCTCTGCTCCTCAGAGAGCCTGCTTCCTCCTCTCTCTGCCTGCCTACCTGTGATCTCTCTCTCTCTCTGTCAAATAAATAAATAAATAAAATCCTTAAAAAAAAAAAAGACCACCCTGTCTCCACTGCTCAGTAGTGCCGTGTTTGTCAAAACTAAATCATGTTTGCATATATTTGGGGCTCAGTTTCTGAACTCTATTCTGTTCTTAATTACTGTAGCTTTATAACATCCCTTAATATCTGATCTGGAACGTCCTCCCACTTTGTTCCTTCTCAAAGGATTTTGGCTCTTCTAGATCCTTTGTATATCGATATACATTTTAGAATCAATTTCTCAAATTACAGGGAAAAATCTTTCGGGATTTCATTTGGGACAACCATGGAATCTCTAAATCACTTTGGGAAGAATTGACATTTTCACAACATTGACTATTTCTATTAGTAAATTTAATGTATCTCTCCATTTCCTTAGGCCCCCTTTAATCACTTGACAGTATTTGAAAATTTCTTCCCATGGAGATCTTACACACAAGTGTATTGTGTTAGGTCTATTTTTACACATTTCAAAGTTCAAATACTGTTGGGAAATGATATCATTTTTCTTATTTTAATTTCTGACTGGTATATATTTTATAAAAATATTTTTAAAAAATCAGTGCCTTTCTGTTGTCAGACTCTAGCACAAAAATGTCCCATCTTTGCCCCTATTCACCCTCCCATCCAACCCAGCTACAGCCCCGCCCTGTGACCTTAATCTCTCTAAAGCTGGGCGAAGAGAGGGGGGCTGTGTGCAGATGGCTCTTCAACCTTGAAAGGAGGATGTCGGCATCTGAAGGCGGGAAAGGTGAGAGCAGCCTTCCACCCCTGCAGACCCTTGGAGCAAGCCAAGGCTCTGCTCTACCCTCTGCCCCTCTGCCCCATCTACTGCCCAACAGGACCCCACCCCTGGAGAGTCACCAGGGGACCAGAACCACATCACCTTGTTTCCCTCCCCGACAGCACCAAACATAGCCTTAGTATCACCTGAACCCCGATGCTCAGCCTGACTCAGACCCTGCCCCTATGGCCTCCCAGCCCCATCTCCAGCTTTAGTTTGAAACTGAATCCCAACCCTAATCCTGGCCCCAACCTCCATCCTAGTGCCCACCCCAAGTCCAATTCCAAAGCCAACCCCAAGCTTAATCCTAACGCAAACCTTACCAACCAGAGGGCAATCCCCTGTCAGGGTCTAAACCCCAATGTAGATTCAGCCCTTGGTATGAGCTCTAAATTCACCTAACCTCAACCCCAACATTGAGATATCAATATTGTTAGTGAGTAGGTCTCTGAGTCTCCAAAAAGTCTCCAAAAAGAGCACAGATCAATTTTTTTTTAAAGATTTTATTTATTTATTTGACAGAGATCACAAGTAAGCAGAGAGGCAGGCAGAGAGAGGAGGAAGCAGGCTCCCTGCTGAGCAGAGAGCCCTATGTGGGGCTTGATCCCAAGACCCTGGGATCATGACCTAAGCCGAAGGCAGAGACTTTACCCACTGAGCCACCCAGGTGCCCCCAGATCAATTTTTAAAGACTAGAGAGAGAGAGAGAGAGAGAGAGAGAATGAACACATTTGATGGTGGTAGAAAGTCATGAAGTCTTACTACCTTGGAGTCAGAGATTGCATATGTTGGAATCCCAATTCGGCCACTTGGTCAAATCACTTCCCTTTTTGCATCAATTTCCTCACCTGCAAAATGGGAATAATACTCTGTGCCAGACATTATTCTGAATGTTGAACTCACTTAATCCTCACAACGATTCTATAACATAGGTACTCTTATCACTCCATTACGCAGATAAGAAAATTGAATTTCAGGGAGGTTGCACAATTTTCCCAAGGCTGCACACAGGTGCCAAGTTCAGACAGCTGTTTCCTCCAACACTGGGGATCCTAACCAAGCCAACCTACTGCCCCTCAGAGCCTAGAACAAGGCCACAAGAATTGGGAATGACTTTTGCTGAAAACCCCAATGCCAAATTCAGATCCCATCCAAACTTAACTTTAACCCTAACCTTGATCCTAATTCTAATCCCAACTCATACACTCTATTCCTTCCTGTATTTAAACCCAATCCAAAATCCACCACTCGAATTTAACCCTAAATTTGCCTCTAGCTATAAACTTAATCCTACCCCATCCCAATTTAAATTCCCTATCAAGTCTAACAGCAAAGCCTTCTTTACTTGGAAATGTAATTTCACCTTCCCTTCTCTACAAACTCTCTTTACCCTCAATCAATTACAACACCAACTCTTCCCCGCAATTCTTAACTCAGACACCACCCCAGCTCTCCCTAATTTTACATGCTCTTCTCTCCTGCCCTCAGACACAGGGATGGTATCAGGAAGGAGGCAGCCATGATTGCCCCAATACCCTCTCCCTCCTTGACTTGGTTTCTCCACACAGACACCACCCCAGAACCCAGCCCAGCCAATGGGATAGGACCTGGTCCTGAATGGGGGCTGTGCCCTGGGCCTCCAGCATTGGGGGGTGAAGAAATCAGTGGGGCAACCGGCCTGGAGACCCCTAAGCGAAGGACTCAGCACAGTAAGCACAAGACAGTGGCAGTGGCCAGTGCTCAGAGGTCACCCCGGGCACTCTTCTGCCTCACCCTGGCCAACCCCCTGCGGCGGTTCTGCATCAGCATTGTGGAGTGGAAGCATCCTGGAAGGCGGGGGCGGGGCTCAGGAGTGAGGTTTCACCAGGGTACCAAGAGTCAAGGTTTGGGTCAGGGCTGGGATGGAGGAAGGCTGAGGTCACTAGGGATCAAGAGTCAAGAACTGGATTAGAGGGTGAGTTGAGAAATGTGAAGGTCACTGCGGGGGGTGGGGGAAGGAGGAGTGTCAAGAGTCAAGGGCTAAATCAAAGCAAGAGTTGGGGATGGCTAAGGTTTCTAGGGGGTCCAAAGTCAAAGCCTTGGTCAGGGCAAGGGCTGGGAATGTCAGGGCTGGACGCCTTGGGTCAAGCATCAGCATTGGATGGGGAGGGCTCCAAGGGAATGTGGGTTATCTGAGACCTATCTGCCTGGGTCCTTGACTGTCCACCTGAGGCCCTTCGACATCCTCATCCTGCTGACCATCTTTGCCAACTGTGTAGCCCTGGGGGTCTACATCCCCTTCCCAGAGGACGACTCCAACACTGCCAACCACAACCTGGTGAGGCTTGCCCCCCCCCCCTTCCCCAAGCCAGATCCAGCCCCAGTAGAACCACACTAAAACCCTTCAAGCCCCCCATCCGCTCCTCGCTGATCCAGATGACCCTCTCCTATTCAGTCGAAGCTTAGATCTCCAATTATGCTTCTCTTTCCGTGGCTCCCCTCAAGCCCCACCCTCAAATAACCCCCACTCTCCCGTCCTGCCCCTGGCTCCAACCTCAGGAGCAAGTGGAGTACGTATTCCTGGTGATTTTCACTGTGGAGACTGTGCTCAAGATCGTGGCCTACGGGCTGGTGCTTCATCCCAGTGCCTACATCCGCAATGGCTGGAACCTACTCGACTTCATCATCGTTGTGGTCGGGTGCGCATCTTCAGGGGACACCCCCACCTTAGTTCGACTTCCTACCCCAGGCCCGCTGAATTCGGGGCCCAGGGGAAATGTCTGTTTCCGACTGCCCTCATTTGGCAGTCAGAACCAGGAATATCAACATATTTTAAACTTCTTCACATTTCCAGTCACGAGGACCTGTGCTTTTCCGAGAAGGGAGGGGTGGAGGGAGGTCCCGAGGCCCGCCTTGGCCTCCTAATCCCGTGCTACCCCTTCAGGCTGTTCAGCGTGCTACTGGAGCAGGGCCCTGGTCGGCCGGGAGACACCCCGCACACAGGGGGAAAGCCGGGAGGCTTCGATGTGAAGGCGTTAAGGGCGTTTCGGGTGCTGAGGCCACTGAGGCTGGTATCTGGGGTGCCAAGTGAGTGGCACGCCCCCCAGGAGGTTGGAGGTGAGGGAGGGGCGCTGGAGTTGGGAGTTAGGCCAACCTCGCCCCTCTGTTCCCACAGGCCTGCACATAGTGCTCAATTCCATCATGAAGGCGCTGGTGCCCCTGCTGCACATCGCCCTGCTCGTGCTCTTCGTCATCATCATCTATGCCATCATTGGACTCGAGCTGTTCCTTGGACGCATGCACAAGACATGTTACTTCCTGGGATCTGGTCAGCCATTCCACTCCTCTGGGGACAGGACACCACCACCACCGCCGCCCCGCCCCTCCCTCCACTGGTTTCTGGGCCACACCCTGTTCTCAGAAAAACCCGCTCAAATCCACAGGACTCCACCCCCAGGCTAAGGCTCCGCCTCTGGGATAACAAGCCCTACCCCTTTATTCAAGCTCCGCCCTCAATCCCGGACTACTGCCGCCCCTTGACTAATAGCTCCGCCCCATCACAAGACTCCACCTACAGGCCTAGACCTTACTCCTTGACTCCATCCTCCAGGACTGGCCCCAAATACTCAGGCCCTTTATCCAGACTCCCGCCAAGCCTTGCCCCCGCCCTTTTTAAAAGAGACCCTTCGCAGTTCACAAGACTCCTCCCCCAGGCTCAGGGCTCACTGCTATTTACAAGATTCCACCACAAGTTTTACAGTTCTACCCTCCCAGATACCTGTGGTTGGGACTCACGACTTCCCCGTGGTTCCGAATCCTGATCTAGCAGAGCTGGGAGCTTACAGTTGCCCTTGATTTAGAAAAATCTCGAACCCTGAGTTGAACTTCTCAGGTGGACGGAGCTCCAGGGTAGCAGGGACTGTGGGTGGGCAGGCTTCAGAACCCAAAGCTCGCGTCTTCCCACAGACGTGGAAGCAGAGGAGGACCCGTCGCCCTGCGCATCTTCGGGATCCGGGCGTGCGTGCACCCTGAACCAGACCGAGTGTCGCGGGCGCTGGGCAGGGCCCAACGGAGGCATCACCAACTTCGACAACTTCTTCTTCGCCATGCTGACCGTCTTCCAGTGTGTCACCATGGAAGGCTGGACAGACGTGCTCTACTGGGTGAGGTGGACGACAGGCACACAGTGAGAGACTGCACCTGCCTTTCCTCCGTAAGCTCAGGCGAGAGTGTCTTCATATACTGAGAGATGCATGTCCTCTCTCTCCCCAGATGCAGGATGCCATGGGGTATGAGCTTCCCTGGGTATATTTCGTGAGTCTCGTCATCTTTGGGTCCTTCTTCGTCCTCAACCTTGTACTTGGTGTCCTGAGCGGGTGAGGAGCCTAGACACCCGCCCCTATACTGCCCCTCAGCCCCTGTCCCATTTGTTCTATTCCTAGCAAACTCTTAGGCATCCTTTCAGAACCCATCAGAAATACCACCTCATTCGGTCAGTCAACATTGAGCAACTACTGGGTGCAAGGCATCATTCTAGGAATAGAATAAAAGACAAAAATCCCTGTCTTCCTGGATATTACATTCTGGTGGGGAGAGACAGATAATACCAATACACACAACAGACTGTGTATACGCACACCCACACATGTATGTGGTGGGTTGTTGAAATTTTTTCTTATTTCCAGTAGGCCCCATGCCCAGTGTGGGGCTTGAACTCACAACCCTGAGATTAAGAGTCACATGCTCTACTGACTGAGTCAGCCAGGCACCTCACATATGTAGTGTTTTATATGAAATATGTACTATGGAAAGAAAGGAAGGATAAGGATAGAAATGAGCAAATTGTGCAATTATAAATAGGGGCAATCAGGACAGACCTCCTTGAGAGGGTGACATCTGAGTAGAAATGTGAAAGAGATGAGGGAATGGGCCACATGGATATCTGAGGAAAGGGTGTTCCAAGGAAAGGGAACCGCTGATGCGAAGCTAGAATGAGTTTGACATATTCTAAGAACAGCAAGGAGGCCAGTGGGGCTGGAATGGTGAAGGCAAGGGAGCCAGAGTGGTTCCCTCACCTAGCTCTCCATCTTCCTCCCTTAGGGAGTTCTCCAAGGAGAGGGAGAAGGCCAAAGCACGAGGGGACTTCCAGAAGCTGCGGGAGAAGCAACAGTTGGAGGAAGACCTGCGAGGCTACCTGGACTGGATCATGCAGGCAGAGGACCTGGACATCGAAGACCCCTCAGCAGATGGCAATTTTGGTTCTATGGCTGAAGAGGGCCGGCCCGGCCACCGTAGGCAACCCCGTGGGGCCCATTCCCTGCTCCACGCATGCCTCAGATGTGGGCTACCCTCCTCAGACCCCACCCCAACTGGCAACAACTCTAGGCCCAGCCC
The DNA here is from genome assembly GCF_922984935.1 of Meles meles. Taxonomy (NCBI): domain Eukaryota; kingdom Metazoa; phylum Chordata; class Mammalia; order Carnivora; family Mustelidae; genus Meles; species Meles meles. The sequence continues at coordinate 43,417,588 of NC_060087.1, read as the reverse complement.
CCGGTTCCAGCCTAGGACACAGAACCAGACCCACACTCGAATACCCTGTACCCAGAACAAAGACTCCAAATAACACCCCACCACCAACATGGCCCTAACCCAGCCTCGGGCCATTCTCCCCAACTGTCCTTCCCATCTGGCAGGGCCACAGCTGGCAGACCTGACCACCAGGAGACGTGGACGTCTGCGCTGGTTTAGTCACTCTACCCGCTCTACCCACTCCACCAGCAGCCATGGTGAGAGTCCAGCCAGATGGGGGAGGTGGGGGTGGGATGGGCAGACAGAGAAGCAAGCCAAGTTTGGAACCTGGGGTCTTCAAGTACAGACCTCTATTCTCACCCTTCCCACAGCCAGCCTCCCAGCCAGTGACACTGGTTCGATGACAGATACCCCAGGTGATGAGGAAGAAGAGGAGGGGGCTCTGGCCAGTTGCACACGCTGCCTGTAAGGGCCCCCAGCCCTTGACCACTGGCCGGCCCAGAACCCAGTCCAGACCCTGACACCCATCCTTACTGGACCCTCTAACCTTGACCCCAGCCCCTGAGCTCCAACCCCAGCCACCAACTGCCCCTTAGTCCCTCATGACGCTCACCTTCCATCCTCCTCTTTTCCAGAAACAAGATCATGAAAACCAGGGTCTGGTGAGTTGGGAAAATTATGGGATTTTGGGCCCCATGACTTTGTGTGAGCCCCACCTCCAAGTCCCCCGTGACCACCAGGCTAGCCCACCTGAAAGCCCCCCAGGCCCCACTCAGGTAGGTAATTTCAACCAGAAGACTCACCTTTCCCCCCTCCCCAGCCGCCACCTCCGCCGAGCTAACCGAGGTCTTCGGGCACGCTGCCGGCGGGCTGTGAAGTCCACTGCTTGTTACTGGGCCGTGCTGGTGCTCGTCTTCCTCAACACGCTGACCATCGCCTCAGAGCACCACGGGCAACCCGTTTGGCTCACCCAGATCCAGGGTGTGCCCTCTCCCCCACTGCCGGACTACCAGCCCCCTTCCCCAGCCCCCAATTGTCTCCACTCTAGAAACCCAAATCCAGGGTCTCTGGGGTTCCTCAGACCCCCCAGACATTGCCTTCCTGCCCTAATAAATGCAGAAACCTTAGCCTGTCCCATCGCACCTTGTAGCTAGCACTCCCAGAGCACTTGCTCTGGGCATCAAGCTCTGTTCTCCTCACTTTGCATGGACTAACTCAATTTTTCTTCACTAAAGACTTATGTGAAACAAGTACTACTACGGCACGCAGTACTGAGTGCCAAGGTACTGAAGAATTAAATGATTAATCCCAGGACTCAGCTAGTGAGTGGCAAACCCAGGCAGGTGGCTTGGAACTCCAGAATCTTAACTCCACACTGTCTGGATGGGTTAACCCCTCTGTGTCTCAGTTTCCCCATCTACAGAAATGGGGTTAGCAATTGTATCCACTTCATGGGGTTGGTTGGAAGGATTAAGTGAGTTAAAGTGAAAAGTGCTTCGAACATGGCTTAGTCCACAAAAAGCTAACATTTTAGAAGTGTTAGCTCTTACCGTTATTCATTTTATCTCAATGCCAACCTGAATACTGAACACACTTCTGACCCCAAGCCTCAAACCAGCCTCAATCCCAGCTAAACCCCAGAATCTAACACTAGCTTCAAAATGGAGTTTTCTTGGACTCATAGAGGCTGATGGAGGTCCCCCACCCTGATTCTTCCCCTCACCCCATTTCCAAGCCTCTCAAAACCTCACCCACTCTGACCTACAGACTCACCCCAATCCCTAACCCTTGTCCTATCTGTCCCCAGCCTGTGTCTGGTCCGATACCAGCTACCCCAGATCGCCCCATGGCCCCCACCCCCCTACACATTACTGAGGAAATTGGCCAATCCAGTCACCTCTGCCCCTCTCCCCATAGAGTATGCCAACAAGGTGTTGCTCTGTCTATTTACGGTGGAGATGCTTCTCAAGTTGTATGGCCTGGGCCCCTCTGCCTATGTTTCTTCCTTCTTCAACCGCTTTGACTGCTTCGTGGTCTGTGGAGGCATCCTGGAGACCACCCTGGTGGAGGTGGGCACCATGCAACCCCTGGGCATCTCAGTGCTCCGATGCGTGCGCCTCCTCAGGATCTTTAAAGTCACTAGGTGCGTGGGGCAGGGGAGGATTGGGGCCCCAAGCACAGCCTGAACAGCCCCCTCCCCAGCTCCAGTGACTATCTGCCTCACCATTCATTTAACAAATATCCACTGAGTGCCTACTTCATGCCAGGCACACTTCCAGGCCCTAGAGAAACATTAGGAATCAAAGCAGACACAAGTTCCCACCTCGCAGAGATTATTTTGAGAGAGAGAAAGAGCACAAGTTGGGGGAGAGGGGCAGAGGGAGAAGGAAAAGGAAAATTTTAAGCAGCCTCCACACCAGCTCAGAGCCTGACCAGGGGCTTGATCTCACAACCCTAAGATCATGACCTGAGCAGAAATCAAGAATCACATGCTTAACCGACTGAGCCACCCAGGTTCCTCTGGCCTCATGGAGATTAAAGTCCATTGGGGAGGGTGTCTACTCCATTTCCATTTCCTTCCTCAACCTCAACTCCAGCTCAAACATTATTCCGAGCCCCATCTCTGAACTCACCTCCATACCCATCTGCAAACATTACACCATCTCTAACCCTAACCCCTACCGACTCATCATATGCAAGCTCATCCGCAGCCCCAACACCCAATCCCAAGGCCAGCTCCATCTCTAATCTCATCCTTAACTTGCAGCCTATCCCCACCACTAACCACAACCCCCATGTCCCTAACTCCTAACCAGTATCCTACCTCCAGCTGCAATCTCAGACCCAGACCCAATCTCATTCCTATCCCCTCTTCTATCCCAACCCTCAACCACAACCTTATCCCCAACTCAGTCATCTAAAACTCCAAATACTCTCTTAACCCCTAACCCCAACCCCATCCCCAGCTACAGTCCCTAACCCCAATCCCAGTCCCCGTCCCAACCTGAAACCCAATTCTAGCTTCAACTTCCATATAACCTCCATCCTAACTTCATCTCTCATTGCACCCTTAACGCCAACACTAACCCCAAATTCAACCTCCTCACATCTTATTTTCACATCAACCCAACTTCAAAGCTCATTTTATTTTTTTAAACATTTTATTTTTTTTATCTGAGAGAGAAACTAAGAGAGAGAGAGAGAGAGAAAGAGAGAAAGCACAAGTGGGGTGAGGGGAGGAGAGAGAAGCAGATGCCCTGCTGAGCAGAGAGTCTGATGCGGGGCTTGATCCCAGGACTCCAGGACCATGACCTGAGCCAAAGGCAGACGCCCGACCAACTGAGCCTCCCAGACGCCCCTCCAAAGCTCATTTTGACCTGGCCCGCCCCTAGAACATTGCAAGCTGGAGTCCTGCCCTGGGTCCTGACTCACCACTGGACCAGTCAACCCTGTCTCCTCCATCTCTGCTGCAGGCACTGGGCATCTCTGAGCAATTTGGTGGCATCCCTGCTCAATTCAATGAAATCCATTGCATCGTTGCTGCTTCTCCTCTTTCTCTTCATCATCATCTTCTCCCTGCTTGGCATGCAGCTCTTTGGGGGCAAATTCAACTTTGACCAGACCCACACCAAGCGAAGCACCTTCGATACCTTCCCCCAGGCCCTCCTCACTGTCTTTCAGGTGAGGTCTGGAGACCATGGGATAGGTGGGTTGGGTGGGGAGGGGGGAAGCCATAGGGTGGGAGGGTCCAAAGAGCTTCACAGTGAACTCTCACCCCCAGATCCTGACAGGTGAAGACTGGAATGCGGTCATGTATGATGGTATCATGGCCTATGGTGGCCCCTTCTTCCCAGGAATGCTGGTGTGTGTCTATTTTATTATCCTCTTCATCTGCGGCAACTGTATCCTTGGAGCCTTGGGGGGCTGGGTGCTGGTAGAATGTAGGGTAGCTAAGGGGATGTGGGCAGTCCACAGGCAGGCATCTTCTCCATCCTTTGTTAGCCTGAGCTCACCACAGACATCCTTCTGAACGTGTTTCTCGCCATTGCTGTGGATAACCTGGCCAGCGGAGACACAGGGACTGTCAATGACAAGAGCAGGTGATGTCTGGCTCTGCCCCCAAGACAGTCTCTCCCTGGGATCCCTGACTGGGTCTCCACACATACATCCCACACTACACTCAGTCACCCTGGCAATCCATATCCCCAGATCCAACCTGTCAGTCCTCATTCATTCAATGTGCATTCTTTGATCTCCCACTTTGTGTCAGGCCATGTTCTAGACACTGAGGAGACGACAGGAGTCAAGGTAAACAGAGTCCTCGCTTTCACAAAGATAACATTCTAGTTGTTGGAGGCAAGCAAAATACAAAGAAATGAATATATAACATAATTTAATTAAATATATGTTAATATATAACAAAAAAAGAGTTTGGAAAAAAAGAATAGAGAGAAATGAAAGTTGCTATTTTGCTATAGGGTTAGACCCTATTTTGGTCAAGGAAGGCCTTTAACACAGAGGTGACAGTTGAACAGACACCCAAATGAAGGGAGAGAGTGAGCCATGAAAATATCTGGGGGAAGAGTGCTTCAGCAAGTGCAAAGGTCCTGAGGTGCACATTCAGCACATTTGAGAAAACGCCAAGGAAACCAGGGAGTCTGGAGTGAGGTGAGAAAGGAAAAGAGTGGTAGGAGGTGAGCTCAAATGGGGGAATAGGGGGGCCCCATTGGGGGCATTCTGGGCCATAGTGAGGACTTTGGTTTTTGCTCTGAGTGAGTGGGAGCCATAGGAGAGGTGTGAGCAGAGGAAGAATGTGCCAGACTTAAGATTTAATAGGATCCTTTTGGCTGCTGTGAAAAGAACAGACCGTGGGGATAGGGGCAGAAGCAGGGAGGTTCTATGGGACCTCAGAAAGGTCTGTTCTGATTGCACTGACCCCCTCAGCCTCGTCTATCTGCTGCAATCCTTAGAAATTGCTCCCCCTTTCTCTCACAGGGAGAAGAGTACTGAGGGGGTTCTCCCACAGGAAAATGGAGTGTTGGTGAGTTAGAAGCCTGGGCACTGTCTACGCCTCCCATTACCACCAATATCTGTCTATGTGTGTGTGTTTTAACCCCCATTTTCTGCCTGTGCATCTCTCCACTACTGTGTTCCTTCCGTGCCTCCCCTCAGTCCATTCTATAATGTCTCCCCCACCATTGGTGACCCCCATCTTTCTGTCCCCAGGTGCCTGGTGGGGAGAATGAGGAAGAGGAGGGCAGAAAGAATGAAGAAACAGGCAAGTGGGCAGGGCCAGATGGAGGAGGTGTGGGACCTTAGAGACAGCACCCAGGCAGACCTCTTGACCACCTAGATCCTCCTCTCTGAGGAGAAGCCTTTTCTGAAATCATCTTGAAAGTGATGGGTTTGATCGGAAAGGATGACTACCTACTATTTACGTCAACATGGATGGAACTGGAGGGTATTACTCTAAGTGAAATAAGTCAATCAGAGAAAGACGATTATCATATGGTGGAACATACAGAAGATCATAGGGGAAGGGAGGGAAAACTAAGTGGGAAGAAATCAGAGAGGGAGACAGCATAACTACTCTTGACTCTGAAACAAATTGAGGGTTGTGGAAGAGGAGGTGGGTGAGGGGATGGGGTAACTGGATGATGGGCATTAAGGAGGGCACATGATGGGATGAGCACTGGGTGTTACATGCAACGAACGCATCATTGAGCACTACATCAAAAACTAATAAACTGATAAAAGCAGTGGGCTTGGTGTGTGGCCAGCAACATTTGGGATGCTGAGATTAAAGAAGATAAAGACTTTCGTTTTACTGCAGAACTTCTCAGAGGCTTTATTGTAAAATAGCGTGTATTGGATGGCAAGGATGATGATGTTCATTCAACAGACATTTCCTGAGCTTCTACTGTGTCCCAGGCACTGTTCTAAGTGCTGGAGACCCAACTGTGAACAAAACAAACTAAAAGACCTTCTCTGAGGAGCTGAAACACGGGAAGAATTTGCCGTGTGACAGCCACTATTGTAGGGGCTTTACATACGTTTTCCAATGAATTGTCTGTCTTTTGGTCTTCTTCTGGTACCAGGCATGGAGGAAGAAGAGGAGGACGAGGAGGAAGAGGAGGAAGAGGAAGAAGAGGAGGAAGGAGGTGCAGGGCGTGTGGAACTCCTGCAGGAAGTTGTACCCAAGGAGAAGGTGGTACCCATCCCTGAAGGCAGTGCCTTCTTCTGTCTCAGCCAAACTAACCCGTGAGTGCTGGGAATGGATGAGGAGCTAAGGCAGCAGGGGCTGGGGCAGTTGGAGGGCCAGGGACCAGCCAAGGCTCTGGCAGGGTGCATGGCCCAATGCAAAAGAGGCTGAGCTGTCTCCGTGGGGCTCTCCCAATCAACTCTGCGGTTCTGGGTTCTGACCGCAGCCCATTCCCCACTCCCCAGGCTGAGGAAGGCCTGCCACACCCTCATCCACCATCATATCTTCACCAACCTTATCCTGGTGTTCATCATCCTCAGCAGTGTGTCCCTGGCCGCTGAGGACCCCATCCGAGCCCACTCCTTCCGCAACCACGTGAGCCATTGGCTGGGGGCTGGGGGAACACTCCCAGGGGTGTCCTACTGGGCATAAGGAGAAGGACAGAAAAAGAGAGGGAGGGAAGGAGAGGAGAAGGGAGGGACAGCAAAGCTTACAGAGAGACGCGCATGCGCACACACACACATACACACATACCCCTAGGATTTCCCTAAGTCATGACTCAGTGGCTTCCCCTATTTCTCTACTTCCAGATTCTGGGGTATTTTGATTATGCTTTCACCTCCATTTTCACCGTGGAGATTCTACTAAAGGTAATGAATAGGCCCCCAGTCTTACCCCCAGTTGCCCCAAACCATCCTGTACCCACCCCCATAGCCCACCTCTCCTGTTTCCATACCCTCTTCCCCTCTCTATACCCACACCGGGAGTCTACCCTGATGTCCTCCTCCCCCTCCCGCAGATGACAGTGTTTGGGGCCTTCCTGCACCGAGGTTCCTTCTGCCGTAGCTGGTTCAATCTATTGGATCTGCTGGTGGTCAGCGTGTCCCTCATCTCCTTTGGCATCCAGTGAGTGACCCTTGGCATCCCCTGCCCACTCCATTCCTCCCAGAGCAGAAGCCAAACCTGGGCCAGGGCCTGAGGACTGACCCTTCCCCAGCTCCAGCGCCATCTCAGTGGTGAAGATCCTGAGGGTACTCCGAGTACTGAGGCCTCTCCGAGCCATCAACAGGGCCAAGGGACTCAAGGTAACCCAGCCCCACCCAAACCCACAGGACCCATGTCCTGCCCCACTCCTAGGGCCCCAATCTCCAATCAGACTGACTATTTGCACAGATGCTTGACCACACAGCCTGGACCCAACATGTAACCCACACCCCAGACCACTGATCATGTGGCCTGACCCATGTTCCTTACAAGTAACTAACAATTCCCTACCCTTGGCCACATTTCTCTGACCCAAGTTCCTGAAATGTGGCCCCATACCCCTTCCTGGTAAATACTTATTCCTGGTCAGTGCCCACATGGCCCTGAGCACATATCCCTGGGCCACGACCAGGGGTTCCCCAGCTCGAGTCCCTGAGCCCCATCTACTCCCAGAATCCCTCCCCACTGGCTGCTGTGGCCTGTAATCTCGTGAACCATCTGTGTGGGGGCCTGCAGCACGTGGTGCAGTGTGTGTTCGTGGCTATCCGAACCATCGGGAACATCATGATTGTGACTACGCTCCTGCAATTCATGTTCGCCTGCATTGGTGTGCAGCTCTTCAAGGTGAGAGGAAACACTGGAAGGTCAAGGTGGGGAGCAAGGGGTAAACCTGCCTGACAAGTATCCTCCCTACAGGGGAAATTCTACAGTTGCACTGATGAAGCCAAACACACCCCCCAAGAGTGCAAGTGAGTGCCCCAAACCCTGCCCTTGGTGGAGCTCGGGACCCCTCCCAAAGGCCAAAGAGGCCCCTAGATCTCACCCAGGCCCCTGAAACCCTTGGAGCTTCCTCCCAAGAACTGTGGAAACTCCCTCGGTTTTTGTCACGCCCCCCCAAGCTCCCCGAATTCCCCACAGTACATCCCCAGAACATTCCCAAGAGCTGCAAAGGCCCTCAGATCTTGCCAAGTCCTAATAGACCGCCAATACCTCCCCAAACCCCTCTTCTCATTCTCCAGAGTTACCTACATTCTACTCTGGACCCCCCAGAAATCCCCAAACACTCCCCTCACCCATGGTCACTGTCACAAAGTCCCAGGCTTCCATCTTGAGATTCCTGTAGAGGATGGTGATTAAAAGCATGTGCTTTGAAGTCAAGCATTCCTTGTTCAAATTCATCTCATGAGACTTGGGGGTACATTTCTTGACCTTGCTGAGTCCCATTATCCTTAACTGAAAAATGGGGATGAAAAGAATGCAGATCTCACAAGGTTTCTGTAAGTGTATAAGGAGAGTGTATACAACAAAAAGTTTCTACATGTAAAGCCGAGCACAGGGCCTGGCATATACTTCATGCTGAGATTGATTATTAGTATTATTTTTCTCCTGGGAGATGACAATGATGATAATGGTGATGACAGTTAACATATATGGTACCAACTATGTGTGAGATACTATTCTCATTGAGTAACTTGATTAATCCTTGTATCAGGCCAGGAAATATGTTCTGTTAGTATTCTTATTTTATAAATGAGGAAAACTGAAGCACAGAGAGGTTAAATGCCTAAGACCACCCAGCCAGTAAATGGCGGGGGGTAGGATTTGAACCCAAGCTATCCAGCCTCACCACTCCATGCTGGAGACCCCAGACCCCTTCCCCCAGCTCTCCACCCCTGCTCACCCACCCACCCTGTCTGCAACATCCACAGGGGTTCCTTCCTGGTCTACCCTGATGGAGATGTATCACGACCCCTGGTCCGGGAGCGGCTCTGGGTCAACAGTGATTTCAACTTTGACAATGTCCTCTCAGCCATGATGGCCTTGTTCACTGTTTCTACATTCGAAGGCTGGCCTGCGTAAGGAGCAGGGCTCCAGGGATGGGCAGGGGACAGGGAAGGAGTCTATAGGCTGGGATCTCCTTGGGGATGGGTGGAAAGGTGCCTTGGGATGTGATAAAGGTCTCTTGAGACTGGATAGGGTTTTCTGAGGACTGGTGAGCATATCAGAGGACTGACTGGGGATCCTCCAGAAGTTTGATGGGGGTGCTTTGGGGACTGGGTATGGGGGTGTCTCCAGGAAGGCTAGAGGTCTCTGAGGAAGTCTAGAAAGGACTGGGTAGGATTTAAGGGGGACCAGGTAGAGGTCTGGAGGAAGGCACTGGGGGAGGTCTCGGAGAGATGGAGCTGGATATTCAGTGGTTTTCAGAAAGCTGTATAAGTCTTTGGGGTTCTAGTTGAAGATCTTTGGGAAGATGGTGCAAGGAATTCAAGTTGATGGGATAGGATTTGGAGATCTTTGGGGGCTTGTGGGGGAGTTCTGGGGAAGTGAATGGGGATCTGAGGTGGCTGAAGAAGGGAATTTAGTGGTCTATGGGAACTTAAGAGATTTGGGAGTCTTGGAGGACTGGTGTAAGAACTTTCTCTAGAGGGTTGTATGGGGACCTCTGGGTCTCCAGAGGGCTGAGACAAGGGATTTAGGGGTCTTTGAAGCCAGCTGGTGTTGCTTGGGGTATGCATGGAGGTCCCAGGTGGCTAAGTCAGGGGATTTGGGGTCTTTGGGGTGCCAAGCAGGAGATTCTAGAGTGTCTGTTTTAAGGTGTCTGGGGACAGGTCTCAGGGGGCTGGGATATCTCCTCACCCACTCCCACTGGTTCCCCAGTCTACTATACAAGGCCATCGATGCAAATGCAGAGGATAAGGGTCCTATCTATAATTACCATGTGGAGATCTCAGTGTTCTTCATTGTCTACATCATCATCATTGCATTCTTCATGATGAACATCTTTGTGGGCTTTGTCATCATCACCTTCCGTGCCCAGGGCGAGCAGGAATACCAAAACTGTGAGCTGGACAAGAACCAGGTGACCTCTAACCCCTCACCTTAGGGCCTCCAACCCCTCCCCACCACCCTCTTGCCTTGGGATCCCGCTGCTCACTCACGCCCTACACCCATATGCAGCGCCAGTGTGTGGAGTACGCCCTCAAGGCCCAGCCACTCCGCCGCTACATCCCCAAGAACCCACATCAGTATCGTGTGTGGGCCACTGTGAACTCTGCTGCCTTCGAGTACCTCATGTTCCTGCTCATCCTGCTCAACACGGTTGCTCTAGCCATGCAGGTCTGAACTCCCCACCCTGACCCCTGCCAGACACCTGACCCTATTCTGTCCACACAATCTCTTGGGAACCATTAGGAATGCTTTAGGCTGCAAGCAACAAAACCCCCAACTGACAGAGACTTAAGTTATAAAAATATTTGCCACATTTCTTCAAATCTAAAACCAATAATTGGAAGTTGCATCCTGACTTAAGAGATGTAAGAATGTGGGGAAAATGCGGATGGCCACTGTAAGTTGCTATTGATTGTGAAATGCACCCCATTTTCAAAGATTCTAAATGTGAAAAGATGTGCATACTGGAGTCAACAAAATATGGTAGGCTGTTTGATCATTGTTCATCAGGTATCCAGTGTCTTTCTCTTCCTCCATTCTTAACAAGTTGGCTTTCATTCTCATGATTGTTGCTTCATGGTCACAAGATGACTGCCATGGCTCCAGGCATCAAAACCACATTCAAGGCAGGAAAAAGGAGGGAAGAGTGCACCCAAGGGCTCTCCTCATTTGAGCCTTTTATTGGAAAGCAAAAATAGTTTTCACAGAAGCTGCCCAGCCAGCAGCAGACTTCTGTTTCTGTCTCATTAGTCAGAAGTAGCTGCAAGGAAATCAAGAGCTGGGCTTTCGAATATCCATATTGGGATACCGACAGTTTGAGGAGTTTGGCCAAAGCATAGTTCTATCACATCTCCAGACTCACCTCAGTCCAAAACAGAAAATATTTGGTTGTGGGTGGATAGGTCTCTGCCTCAGGCTCCGTCCTCACACTTGGCTTTTTCTCCCAGCACTATGAACAGACTGCTCCTTTTAACTATGCCATGGACATCCTCAACATGGTCTTCACTGGCCTCTTCACTGTTGAGATGGTGCTCAAAATCATCGCCTTCAAACCCAAGGTGCCCCCCCAAGCCCTAGATTCAACTGCAGTGGGTGAATTCCTTGGGGTGGTACTCATTGCAGAGCTCTCGGGGGGGCAGCAACCAAGGGCTCATAGATCAAGGGGTGAGAGGGATCCAGATGAAGGCCTATCGTGTAGTCCAAGCTGGGCCCTGCCTCCATAATATCACCTACCACTGGACCCCAATACTAACTTGCTAGCTCTGAGAAGACAAGACTCTATTTTTTTCCTGCCTACAGCATTACTTTACCGATGCCTGGAACACGTTTGATGCTCTTATTGTGGTGGGCAGTGTAGTGGACATTGCCGTCACTGAAGTCAGCGTAAGGACTGGCCTCTCCACAAACCCAGCCTTCCCCCACCTCAGCCCCAGGGCCTCTCAACTTACCTCCACCCTATTCTTGAAGACTCAGTGCTCCTCATTCTAGCTCCATGTCTCCTGAATCCCTGTCAGGTTTAGCCAAAGCCCCCCTCCACCAGCTCCCTTATTCCATTTATTTCCTTACTTTATATCCCTTATTCTATTCCATTCCATCTGCCATCTCCTAAAACGACTCTCCTGTTATTTCTGTTATTTCCTTCATTGCCTCTACATCCACCTCCATTGACTCCATCATCTCCACCAATTCCTGCTTTGGCTCCATCGTTTCTTCTGACTACTTCATTGGCTGAATTTCCTCCAACAACTTCACTGTCTCCAACACTGGGTCTTTCACGGCTCTGTCATCACCACCGACTGTACCATGGGCTCCATCATCTCCTCCATTGGGTACTACCTGGCTCTATCACCTCGATTGACAATGCTGCTGGTTCCATGTCTCCATCACTGTCTTCTCCATTGGGTCCTCCATCGGTTCTCTAATCTCCATCACCTCCATGAAACCACTGGCTTCATCATTTCCTCCATTGGCTCCACTGGCTCTCCACCATCATTCCCTGTACCCTCTCATTTCCCTCCCACCCTCATTGCCAACTTTTCCCACAACCATCTTGATCCACTACCATATAACCTTCTCCATCATCCCTCGAATAATGACTTTACCATCCATTATCCCCTATATCTGCTACATTGTTTCTCCCTTTGTTCATTTGGGCCTGCAATCTCATCCTCTCCTCTGTCACCTCTGTCTTGGCCATATCTCCCTTCAGAATGGTGGCCACCTTGGCGAGGTAGCCCCCACCTCACAACAGGGACTCTATGCTTCTTTCCACACCTACCCTCCCTTCCTTTCTTCCTAAGAGTCCTTAGAAATGCTCCCTGACTATCCTGGGGCCTGAGTTCTGAGGGACTTGGGGGCTGGGAGGGCCAAAGCATGAGACAGGGAGGTGGCCGGGGCAAATGTAGACTCATCATACCTACCACACCCCCAACCTCAGAGCTCTGAGGACAGTTCCCGCATTTCTATCACTTTCTTCCGCCTCTTCCGAGTCATGCGGCTAGTCAAGCTTCTCAGTAAAGGTGAAGGAATCCGCACATTGCTCTGGACATTCATCAAGTCCTTCCAGGTAACTCCCCATCCCCTTGACCACCCCTCACCCTCATCTCACCCTTCTCAGCCTGTCCTTTTACCACACCAAGAACTACATTTCCCAGTGTGCCATACCCATCTGCAATTTACCATTTCTGGTTTTCTCTGTTTTTCTAGCCTCCCAATTCCCAACATGCCTTGGTCTCACTGATCTTATTCTATTGTATTTAATACTGTGTCCACATTTGGGAGACACTGATAGTCATGGGCACTTTGGGGATGGGTCACATCTCTCGGTAGGCCCAGGCTTGAGGGAGCAGTGCATTCTGGGGCTTACATTTCTCTGCCTGGACCTGAATATCTATCCTCCTCCCCAACCCCATAGGCCTTGCCTTATGTGGCTCTTCTCATTGCAATGATATTCTTCATTTATGCAGTCATTGGGATGCAGGCAAGTGGGGAACCCAGGGAGCATCCCTTAGGCACTGTGGGTAGGAATTCACCCACAGTGGGGGTGGTGGGTTGAAAGACAAGCTGGATGACCCTGAGTCAGTCCACACATCTGTGAAATGGGATCAGCAGTGCCCGCACATCAGGGCTGTGAGAATCTTTTGATCTAGTACTTTTTTGAGTACTAGAAGGTGTGAAATGGGTGACAACCTGTGGGGGCATGGGTTTGCCACTCTGACACATGCCCTGTGCACCCACAGATGTTTGGCAAGGTGGCTCTTCAGGATGGCACACAGATCAACCGAAACAACAACTTCCAGACCTTTCCACAGGCTGTACTGCTTTTGTTCAGGTGACATCCATGCCTCCTCCACTGCCATCTTGGTCCCCAGCATGTCCTTGGGTGCCCACACACCCTGTCTGCATCCCAGACTGCCTGAGCTGTGGAAATAACAGGGCAGCATGGGGCTTCATTTTGCCTGAGACCTTTTATGGCTGTGATCTGAAGAGTCTTGTGTAATAATCTAGCCTCGACCATTCTTTTTCTGGCTGTAAGGAGTATACACTTCTTAGGACTCAGTGCCCCATCAGTAGCATGGGGACCAACATGGGGATACCTGATGAACACGACTGTCATCATCATGGCTACACCAGCTTTTAAATTATTGAAATGCTTTATGGAATTTATCTGTGCCAGATATAACCCCTGGCATGAAGTGGGTCATCTTCTTACCCTCCAGTCCCCTACAATGCCACTTGCGATGACTTCATAGCCTCCCCTCCAAAATGGCCCCACTGTGTGACCCCCAGGTGTGCCACTGGTGAGGCATGGCAGGAGATAATGCTTGCCAGCCTTCCCGGGAGTCGGTGTGACCCCGAGTCTGATGTCAGCCCTGGCGAGGAGTTTACCTGTGGTAGCAATTTTGCCATCGCCTATTTTATCAGCTTCTTCATGCTCTGTGCCTTCCTGGTGAGGACCGTTTCCCCACAACCACCACCACTGCCATGGGGGCTGGCCCTGAAAGGTCTGGGGACAAGGTGGGGAACCCAGATCTTCAGAGGGGGTGAAAGGGCTGGTCTAATAAGATCAACCAGGGACTAGTGACCCAGTAACCATAAGTTTACCTCAGCGTCCCACCAACCCCCCACACCCAGCTTAGCCCTTCACCTAACCCTCACTGTTCACTGGCCCACAGATCATAAATCTCTTTGTGGCTGTCATCATGGATAACTTTGATTATCTAACCAGAGATTGGTCCATCTTGGGCCCCCATCACCTTGATGAATTCAAGAGGATCTGGTCTGAATATGACCCTGGAGCCAAGTATGGTCTATAACTACATAGCTGGGATTGCATGGGACAGTGCCTGTCCCAACCAGTCCCCCAGCCCCAGAACCTCTGACCTGTTACCCGTTACACATTACCTAGTCAATAGATGCCCCAAGGTTCCCACTGCCTCTGTCCTCTGTCTTCCCCAACTGCCCTCAGATTCTTCCCTGGCAGGCTCTGGGTTGTTGGGGGTGGGGGGAGTTGGTAGAGATGAGCTGGTGGAGTCTTCAGAAAGGGATAGAGGTATCTCCAATCCAGCGGTGCCCCCCACCCACCCCAACTTGTCTCAGGGGCCGCATCAAGCACCTGGATGTGGTTGCTCTGCTGAGACGCATCCAGCCTCCCTTGGGATTTGGGAAGCTGTGCCCACACCGAGTGGCCTGCAAGGTCTGTGCACCTGCCCACCCCCCCACCTCTGAAAGGGCTGTCCACCCACCGCAGGGGTGGGCAGGGACCCTGTCTTGGGTGGGGAGGGTGTGTTTGGTTTTATCTTCGAAGGTTTCTGCTCCTGGGTATCCAATGCCTTCATCCCTGGCATTTGCTCAAAGTGGGTTCCATGTCCCTGGTGTGTGTAGAGACTTGTGGCGATGAACATGCCCCTCAACTCAGATGGGACAGTGACATTCAATGCCACACTCTTTGCCCTGGTTCGGACATCCTTGAAGATCAAGACAGAAGGTGCATGGGAGGGATGGGGAAGAGGCAGGAGGGGGAGGGCCTCTGGGGAAGGTGCAGGGATCAATCTCATTGAGTTATGGGCCTGGCTCCTGGCTTGGAACCTCAAAACAAGTGACTATGGCTCCTCCTGGCCTGTTTTACCACCTGTTCAATGGGGGTGGTGTGTGACTGTGGTAGAAGCTTGTGAAGCCCCTTCCAACAGGGGAGTGGCTGCGAAGGGTTCCTCCTATTGGCTCATGCCCCATAGTCTTTCCTGATGCAGGGAACCTGGAACAAGCCAATCAGGAGCTGCGGATTGTCATCAAAAAGATCTGGAAGCGGATAAAGCAGAAGCTGCTAGATGAGGTCATCCCCCCTCCTGACGGTGAGCTAGCTCCTCCCCAATTCCATGAGCCCACCCAAATGTCAAATGATTACTCACCATCACGAAACTAGCATTGGATGGGGGTGGGGGCCAAAGGGAGTCTATGCTGTGGGTAGGGGGAACAGAGGACCCCTGTGTGACCTTGCCTCTTCTCCCTTGCCCCCAGAGGAAGAGGTCACCGTGGGCAAATTCTACGCCACATTTCTGATCCAGGACTATTTCCGCAAATTCAGGCGGAGGAAAGAAAAGGGGCTACTAGGGAGTGAGGCCCCCTCAAGTACCTCCTCTGCCCTTCAGGTCTTAAGAGAGGGGCCTGGGTGGGGTGGGGTATGTGGGAGCACCGTGGCTGAGGCTGCCTGCCCTCTTGGTCTTGTGGAACCCATGTCACAGACGAGGGAACAGAAGTCCCAGGACTCACAGAGGGTCAGGGGTGGCTGAGGGACCCCTTACCCCACCCCACACTCCTGCATGGGAAGCAGGCTCATGAATGGGGGGGTTTGGACCCTGAGCTGCCTTGCTTCCCTATGTTTCTACCCTCACAGGCTGGTCTGAGGAGCCTACAGGACTTGGGTCCTGAGATCAGGCAGGCCCTCACCTGTGACACAGATGAGGAGGAAGAGGGACAGGAGAGAGAGGAGGAGGAAGATGAGAAGAACCCGGAAATTTATAAAGTGAGGGCAAGTTTAAACTCCCCTAGAGAATTTGATTGTAAAAAACACTCCCTTAATTCCTTATGTAACTTGAACACTGCCTTTGGGGAGGAGGCCCCCTGAGAAGACTCCCTACAACAGGCAAACGTTTATTTGATACCTACCATCCACTGTTGGAAGGTGAAACCCAGATTTAGCCCTTAGGTCACTGGAAATAAACTTCAAGTGACTTGTGTCACTGACCAAGTGACTTAGATATAACATGAATGGCAACATTCAATCCTGTGACTTCCACAGGCCCCAATGGGCTCCCAGCCCCCATCTCGCCGGAGCTCCGTGATTTCTGCATCTCTACCTGTTGGGAACAGACCTCCAGATTCACTTTCCCTTGGGCCCACTGATGATGATGGGGGGGCTCCAAATTCCATACAGCCCAGTGGACCCCAGGCTGGATCCCATTGCCACAGGTATGGTCAAGGGTCTGGTGGGATGTTGTAAGGGAAGGCAGGGACTAGCCACTACATGGGGTTAATTCAGGGGCAAGGGGGCCTTTGAATGGAAATTTAGGATGGATGGAAGGGATTTTTAAGGGCTCAGATGGAACAGAGGGTAATAAGGGATTCATATGAGAAAGGCAATGCAAAAGTTTAATACAAAAAGCACGTAATATGGAACTAAGTGAGTTTAAGTTCAAATCCTGGTTCTGCCATTTGCTAAGTGACCTTGGTCTAGTCACTTAGTTTCCATGGTCCTCAATCTTGTCACCTGTAAAAGGGGGATGATAACAGCACTTACCTCACAGAAATAATGAAAGAACATAATGAAGTCACACCTAGCTTTTATAGCCTCCTCCTCACCTCCTCCAACACACTCCCAGTTCCTGTGTTGAAGGTGTCTCTTCAACAGGCCAACTTTGATTTTTTTTAAATGTTGGGTCCTTCCCATTAGAAATATCTATTAAAAGAAAGCCCACATTCATTTTAAGATGATGGCAGGTTGGGACGCCTGGGTGGCTCAGTCAGTTAAGCATCCAACTCTTGATCTGGGTTCAGATCATGATCTTGGGGTCACGAGATGCAGCCCCAACTCGGGCTCTGCACTCAGCATGGAATCTGCTTGGGATTCTCTCTCTCCCTCTCCCCCTGCTCCTCCTCCAGTCTCTCTCTCTCTCTCTTGCTCTCAAATAAATAAATAAATAAATAAAAATAAAATGATGACAGGTTAATTTTATGTTATGTGAGTTTTCCCAATTGGAAAAAAAAAAACACTAAAAGCCCAGTGTTTCTGTAGGGGATGGGGCATGGAACAAGAAGGAACCAGGAGCCCAGGGCCACATACTAGGAGGATTGTTGTTGGAGGGGATCTGGTTTGTCTAACTTGCTTCACTTTCCCCAGGAGAAGTTCTGGAGGTTTTATTTTCACCATTCCAGAAGAAGGAAGTTCTCAGCTCAAAGGAAATGAAGAGCAGGAGAATCAGGACAAGGAAGAGGAAGTCCCCACCGAGGACTCTGGCCACGACATGTAAGATGACCCCATGAGCCACATGCAGGAGGGCAGGACTAATGGGACCTCACTGCCCATGCGCAGGCCTGAGCTCATCCTAAGCCCTCTCTCCCGCGCAGGCTCTCCTACCTAGACGAGCGGGCAGGGATTCCCCCACGCCCCATAATTTTACCACCCCACAGACCCCAGAGATACCTTGACGGGCACAACACACCACGCCGCCGTCTGCTGCCCCCCACGCCTGCAGGTGAGAGCAGGCATGGATCCTGGCCCCCCTACCAAGAGCCAGCAGGGCAGAGGGCTGGGGTGACTCTGACATTCTTCTTTGCCCCCCCACCCCTCCCCGCGCCGTGCCTCCCCCCCACCCCCAGCTCGGAAGCCTTCCTTCACTATCCAGTGTCTGAGGCGCCAGGATGGTTGTGAAGATTTACCCATCCCAGGCACCTATCATCGTGGGCTACCCCTCACCAGCAGGGCACAGGTGAGGTGGGGAATGGGGTGCTGAGGTCTGGAGGGGTAGAGTTAGCCTAGGCTGAATTTATCAAACACACCACATGTCTTCTGAAGAATGAGGCACATATGAATTCACAAAAGCAAAAAAATGGGGGGGGAACCCTCTCAGGACCCCTCACTCTTCGGGAGTTCAATAAACTTTGTTGCCCACCCCCCCCAAAAAAAAAAGAATTCACAAAAGCCTCACTGTACCTGGGAGATAGGTACTGTTGTTAGTCCTAGTTTACAGATGAGGAAACTGAGGCCCAGAGAGGCTTAACCAAGGTCACACAGCCAGTAAGTGGCAGAGCTCAGATTTATACCCAGGTCTTTTATGCTCTTGAATAAAGTCAAGTCTGGTTGATTCGCATTCAGTTTGCCTCCAGTTGTGTTGGGGGGGGGGGGGTTGGGCGGTGATAAGAGGTAGGCACAGGGGTGAGTCCTAGATCCTCATATCCCACCCATCAGTCCTGAGCCCCCTGATGTTTATTCTGGTCCAGGGTTCCTGGGCAACCCCTCCGCAACGGAGTCGGCTCCTCTATGCCCCACTCTTGTTGGTGGAGGAGGGCGCAGCGGGGGAGGGATACCTCCACAAATCCAGTGGTCCACTGCGCACCTTCACCTGTCTGCCCGTGCCTGGAACCCACTCGGACTCCAGCCATGGCAAGAGGGGCAGTGCTGACAGCCTGGTGGAGGCTGTGAGTCTAGAAGGGACCTGGGCTTGGGGAGAAAGGGAGGAAGTGGGAGCTTGGGAAGGAGGGAAGAGGGCATCCCCCCCCAACCCCCGGTCTCTGCACTGTGCATGTGATTATCTATCCCTTTGCTCTGCAACTTCTGCTTAGCATGATGTATGCACGACTGTCCCCAGTGAATTCCCTGCACACTTTCATGGATGATGCATCATCTACCTACACTGACCCTGCTGTGCACATTGCTTTGATTCCATGTTGGGCCTCTGCTGACTCTGATCCTATCTGTGCCCCCAGGTGCTCATCTCCGAGGGCCTGGGCCTCTTCGCCCGAGACCCACGCTTTGTGGCCCTGGCCAAGCAGGAGATTGCAGATGCCTGTCGCCTGACCCTGGATGAGATGGACAGTGCTGCCAGTGACCTGCTGGCACAGGGGACCAGCTCACTGTATAGTGATGAGGAATCTATCCTCTCTCGCTTCGATGAGGAGGACCTCGGAGACGAAATGGCCTGTGTCCATGCCCTCTGAATTCCCACCCCTCCTCCCCTGCTCAATAAACCTTCTGCTCTCCCTTCCCCAGAGGGAGACAGGCATGGACCACAGCCCTGGATTTCAGTATCTTTGCACTGGGGGTCTGGGGCTGCCCAGCGCCCCCCAGGCATCTATCCCCTGCTTCAGCCCTGAGCCACTGCCCACACACGAATATTTCCAGAAACCAGGACAGCCAGGCCTGATTATTCAGCGTTAGGGAAGGAGGGAGGAGGAGGAGGAAGAGACAGCAGCCAAAAAAAGCTGGAGACAGAGTGGAGGTGGTGGGGGAGGGGAAGGAGACCGGACAGAGATGGAGGAAGAAGAAGGAGAGAGGATGTGTGGGGGCTTGGATGAGGAGTGGGCGAAAGTCAAAGATTCCACGAGGGGTCAGTCAGGTCAGCCTGAGGAAGAACAGATGGGATGAAATGGATAAGAATATTCAGAGTAGAGTCCTGCCAGTAGAAAGGCCTGGAGGTTGGGTTTAGCCTTGTATGTAATATGTCAGGCAGAGGGGTCCTCTGACAGCATCAGGAATTTCTGGGAAGCTAAATCGGGATTACCCTGTCTCCTGCTTTCTATCTTCTGCTTAAGAAAAAGAAAATCTAAGTCCGTTGACAGAAGACATGGGTGACAGCAAAGGGCGAAGCCCTCAGCCTGTGGTAACCCCCTCAGGGCCCACCTGGTTTTCCTGAGACCACCTAAGAGTACCCCCACTGTCCCGCACAGATCCCAGCGCTCCTCTTTCTGCTTCTTGCCCTGCCTGTAGTCAGGCAGTCTTTGGGGGTCTCATTAACCAAGCGAAGTTTTATCAGGCATTTACTTTGTGCCAGGCACTGTTCAGGGTTTCCCTCACGCCAAACTGAGCTGGCTTAGACATGCCGCGGGACTTGTCCAAGGTGGCATTCAGCCCCACTCCGAAGGAATCAGAGGCAGTGCTGGGAAAGGTCCTGGATAGGGCCACCACCAGGGAGGTTCCGACCCGGGGTTTCATCCCAGTTCGAGCCATGGGAGAGATTTGAGCAGGGTGGTGACATAGTTAACGGCATTTTAAATGGATGCTCTGACGGCTGTGCTGAAAACAGAAGGGAGGGGGAAGAGACTGGAGATGCTAAAATTGGCAGGAACCATGGTTGCCTTAGCCAGGGGAGGTGGCAGAGGAGATGGTGAGAAATTAGTGGATTCCAGAGCTATGTAGGAAGTAGAATGAACCATTTATTTGGCCCCAGGCTGAGCGCATAACAGTGATTATCTTGTTTAATCAGTGCAGCAACCTTGTAGGTACCATGTTAAAACTATTTTACATGTCCAAAGTCACACAGGAATAAATATTAAAGTGGGATTCAAATGCAAGTAATTGCTGAAACCCAAGCTCTTTTGCCAAAAAGTCACCAACGGCAAGGTATCCATTAGGTATTTGTGTGAATTCGAGTGTGTGTACATGGTGATGCTTTTAAAAAGTAGGTATACATCCAGATGGTTCAAAATTCAAAGGGTACATGGGGCACCTGGCTGGCGCAGTCAGATGAGCATGCAACTCTTAAACTCGGGGTTGTGAGTTTGAGCCCCAGTGGAGGGTAGAGATTAAATAAACAAATATACTTTTTAAAAATTCTAAAGGGGGACACCTGGGTGGCTCAGTCGGTTGGGCATCTGCCTTTGGCTTGGGTCATGATCCCAGAGTCCCGGGATTGAGTCCCATGTTGGGCTCCTTGCTCTGTGGGGAGCCTGCTTCTCCCTCTACCTGCTGCTCCCTCCACTTGTGTTCCCTCTGTCTCTCTCTGTGTGTGTGTCAAATAAATAAATAAAGTCTTTTTTAAAAATACTGATATGGAGCCTTGGAATGATCACCAAGATCGTTAAGTAAGAAGCAGACTGGGGCGCCTGGGTGGCTCAGTGGGTTAAAGCCTCTGCCTTCGACTCAGGTCATGATCCCAGGGTCCTGGGATCGAGCCCCACATCGGGCTCTCTGCTCCGCGGGGAGCCTGCTTTCCTTCCTCTCTCTCTGCCTGCCTCTCTGCTTACCTGTGATCTCTGTCTGTCAAATAAATAAATAAATAAATAAATAAATCTTTAAAAAAAAAAGTAAGAAGCAGACTCCCTGACCAGGAGGGAGCCTGATGCAGAGCTCAATCCCAGGACCCTGGGATCATGACCTGAGCCGAAGGCAGCTGCTTAACCGACTGAGCCACCCAGGCACCCCTACAAGGCTCCATTTTAGTATTAATGACAATTGCATAGTACTCCATTTTGTGGATGTATCAGATTTTGCTTAAATGGGCCACTAGTAAGGAGCGCTTAGGGAGTCATATTATAAACAGCACTGCAGTGAATCATCTTGTACATACAACTTTTAGCACATGTATGAATCTGTCAGATAAGTTCCTAGAAGTATAAATGCTGAGCCGATTCATATATGGATTTGTTAGTTTGCCGAATTTTGCCAAATTGTCCTCTACATAGGTTATTCCAATCTAACTTCCACTGGTAATTTGTGGGAATGCCTGTTTCTGGCCAACCTGCCAATATTGAGCTTAAGCAAACTTTTTTATATTCACCACCCTCAAAGATGAAAAACAGCATCTTAGTAGCTTTTATAAGCATTTCTTTTAGCATAAACGAGGTTGAACATCTTAAACTCCCATTGTACTTATCCACTGGATTTTGCAACATGGCAATCGCCATTGACCTTGTGGGCCTAGTTTTAGTAGCATGAAGGAGGGATAGTCTGATTAAAAGAGAGCTGAGGAATAAACAGGATATAAAGGGTAGAGTTGGAGCAAGCAAATTTTTGACTAAAAGGAAAGAGAAATAGGGGAGATGGTTGGAGGAGGAGAGAGGGGTTTTTAAGACCTTGAACTACGTTGAAATCGCTGAGATTTGGGGCACCGCCAATTACTAGTGGGGCGACCTTGTGCAAGCAGTTAACACCTCTCCGGGGACTCATCTTCCCCATCTGTAAAAAACGGGGCTAATGGTCCCTACCACATAGGGCTATTGTAAGAACACACTCAACAAACTCCGTAAAGGGCCTGGCAAAAACGTTTTACCATAGGACCGAATGGTCCTCCTCTCCCCAGACCTCAAGCTGTGTTTTTCGAGACACCGATCCTCCCAGAGCGCTCTTGCGACTCCAGCTCTAGGGCTGGAATGGCGGCTGGTGAGATTTAGGTTCGGCCTGCTGTGTGCAGGCGCGCGCCGAGAGTGGGGCGGGGGCGCGAGGGGCGGAGCCGTGGCCGCCTGGGCTGTTCCGACGATCGCGCGCCGCCCCCGCCGCGCCCCGCGCCCGCCCTTGTTAGCAGGCGCCTCCCGCCCCCCGCATTGCTGATGCTGCTGCTGGCAGACATGGACGTGGTGAATCAGGTACGTGTTCCAGCACCGAGGACAGAGCCCGCCGCTGCCCGGCCTCCCCGCCCGGATCGCCAAGAATCAGGCGACTCCGAGTGGTGGTGGCCAGGGTCCTGGCAGCGGACACTCGGTCCCGAGTCTACGGCAGGCGAGGGAGGAAGGGGGAGATGGAGAAAAGAAGGAGCGCGCCCTTTGCCGCAGCGAGGGCAGTCCTCACTGCAGCAGCGGGGTCCGCCAGAAGCCCGGATCCTTACCGGCAACCGTGAGGAGAGGAAGAGGGGTCTTGGGGCTAGAGTAGAGGTAACGGGGACGGGGAGAGGAGGAACAGTGGAAGGAAGATGGGGGTTGCTCATAGATGAGTTAGGAAATAGAGCGACAGAAGGCATGGGGGCGGGGGGTGGGGAGGCTGACACCTGCCCCTCCCAGGGAAGGTACCCCAGTAGGTGACCACCCAGAGCAGATCAAGGGGGATGATGCGACGTTGCCTCTCCAAAACCCCTAGTCTCCCCTCCCCCAGTACATATCCAGTGAAGCCATGTCCCAGCCCTCCCCCACCTTACTTAGCCCAGACCCTCCCTGCCATCTCACTCTTCTTCACCACCTCAGAACCTCACCCCTCTCTAACCAGTACCAACCCCTCCCCACCCTCATCATTTCAGACCCCCCACCACCACCATCTGACTCACCTTTACCGCTGCAGACCCCTCCCCCACCCTAGCCAACCTGACTCCTTCCCTGTTATGATTCACCTTCACCACCCAAGAACCCCTCCCCCACCCTAATGAACCCCAACTCCTTCCTCACTCTCTCCACCTGATCCCCTTCACCATCTGACTCAACTTTACTGTTTCAGACCTTCTCCCCTTCCTTAATTAGTCCCGACCCCATTCCCATCTTTCTCACCCCAACAACCCTCTGCCATCAACCTCGCCATTTCCCCAGACCTCCCCTCCAGTCCTGAACCCCAAGGATCTTCTCTCAGAGACCCTGTGCTCACACTTTCCCTGAAGTGTCACTTTCTCCTTCTCACCCCTTCTCTCCCAATATCACTCACTCCTGGAGGTCACATGCCCTAGTCCCAGGGGTCATTGCCTGGTGGGCTTGCCTCTCACTTCCCTTTCCATTCCCAACAATTCTACCCCCTCCCCACCGTTTCTCTTCCTCAGCTGGTGGCCGGGGGTCAGTTCCGGGTGGTCAAGGAGCCCCTTGGCTTCGTGAAGGTGCTGCAATGGGTGAGTGTGGTCTGGGCCATCGGGAGAGAGAAGGAGGTGGTGGGCTCTGGAAGAGTAGGGGTGGGGAGCAAGGAATGGACGGGTGGGTGCAGGTGGAAGGGGATGGAAGAATTGGTGAGGTCCCAGGGGACTGGGGTCAGTGAATAGAGGGGCTGTGATGTGACATCATGTAAGACCAAGGGTACCCCCGCTGTGAAGTGGAAGAATGTGACGTCTTACCTCCTCCCTTGAGGTGAGAGAGGGGCAGGGGAGGTGGAGCGTGAAGCTGGTTGCTGCGGAAAAAATGGAAAGCCAGAGAAATCCAGATACAGAATGAGAGACAGGGAAGGATGGAAACAGAGATGGAAACACCAAGAAGAAAACATAAGAGAGATGAGAGAGAGAGTGGAGACAAGGAGAAAGAGACAAAGAAAAAGGGAGACAGAGATGCACAGAGAACAGAGATGAGAAGAGAAATAAATACAGGAAGAGTAGTAGAAAAAAATGGGATGAGGGAAAGACAGAAACAGAAAAAGAGAGATACTCAGGGGAGCAAGGAAAGGAGAAACTGATACACAGAAAAAGAGAGATGCACAAGAGAGACAGAGAGAGCATGATACAGAGACTGAGTCAGAGACAGAGCAGGAAGATAGAGACAAACAGACCAAGGACGGAAATACACGCAGGGAGAGACATACATTTACATGGATGGAGCCAGAGAAAAAAAGAGAAAGAGACCTACATGGATACGAGAGAGGCAGAGGCAGAGATACAGAGACAGAGAGACATCTGAGAAAGACAGAGAAACAGATACCAAGAGAAACAGAGACACAGAGAACAACAGAGACAGGCAGAAATATATAGACAGAGGAATAAAGAGACTGAGACAGAAGAGAGAAGGAGGGGGATCATAGCATTGAGAGATAGAGACTGAGAGAGACATTGAGAGAAAGACTGGAAGAGACAGCCACACCCCTGTAAGCAGCTTGTCCTTGGAGCAGATGAGCCCTGATTAGGGGGTGGGGGTGGGGACTGGTCCATCTGCTGCTGCTTGTGCTGGGCCCTGATCTGTCCAGAGGAGGGCATCCCATCCCACGTGTACACAGGCTCACCATGACCATCCCCATCCCTGCTGCCCAAGGTCTTTGCTATCTTCGCCTTTGCCACATGCGGCAGTTACACTGGGGAGCTCCGGCTGAGCGTGGAGTGTGCCAACAAGACAGAGAGTGACCTCAGCATCGAGGTTGAATTCGAGTACCCCTTCAGGTGCGCCCCCCCACCCCAGCCCACCCCAGGAATCCCAGGGGAGATGGTGGGGGCGGGGTAGGACTGGCCAATACCCCCTCCGCAGTGGCTCCTGTTCAGCCCCCACCTCAGGAGACCACGGTGGGCCAGGTCACCGCACATGCACTGAGCCCCTACCTTGTGCCTGGCCCTGCTCTGGACATCTAGGACATCTGGTGAGCAAGACAGGCATAGGCTGGTGCCCTCTGGCTGTGTTCTAGTGAATGGGGAGGGGCAGGAGACCGGCAATAAACAAGATTCAAAAGTAGAAGTGTATACGGGTAAATAGCCTTAAAGCACTAGTTGCTCAATTAATGTCAGCCAATATTAACTAATTCCCATTCATTCATTCATTCATTCCATACACAATTTTTTGGAGAACCTACTGTATGCCAGTTTCTGCTCAACGTGCTGGGGACATAACAGGGAAAGAAAAAGAAAAAACAGACTAAGCTCCCTCGGGGAGCCAACATTTTAACAAATAAATTAATAAAAAGGATGATTGAAGACTGGGAGAAATTCAAAGAGGGGATTCTCATGCAGCGTTTTATCACAGAGAATAATGAGGGGTCTGATTAGCTATAGGGAATGATTAAACCCAGTTAAGCAATTCTGATATTCACTGGGCTCATACTGTGTGCCAGGTGCTAGGAACATGAGGATGAGCACAAGCAGACAAGGTCATTGCCCTCGCAATGATGCTTACCTCCTGGGGAGTGGGGAGACAGAGACCCACAGACACAATTTCAGTAGAGGCTTCTGAGGCTCCTCCACTACTTGGACAAATCACATAACTGCTCCAGGTCTCCATTTCCTCGTCTGCAGAAGGGTCCGATAATATCCCTTCCAAGGTTATAATGAATAGTGACTGAGTTAATACTTGTAAAGTGCTTAGCACAGTGCTGGGCACACAATAAGCATGCCACGAGGACTTGTTAAAATAAAGAAAATAAAAAAGTTTAAGGGACTCAGGAAAGAGGTCAGGGCTTGAGTTGGAAATTGGGCATTTTTGAGCACTAAGGATAAATGTAGGCTCAGGGGATCACCTAGGGCTAGAGGGAAGAGTGTAAAGAGGAAAATCCAGGACAGACCCTGAGCAATGGTTGAAAGAAAAAGAAGCACCAGGGGAGGCGTGGCCTGAGGGGCAGTGGGGAGCAGGGATCCACTGGTTCACAGAAGTCAGGAAACAGAATTTGGGGGAGGGGGAGGAGCCGACAGCCTGGGATACCTTTGGGAGTCCTTTGGGAATCCAGAAGGCCACAGAAACCTCCACTCTCTAGTAGCTCCCTCACCTAGGACCTCCAGTCCTGAACACCTGCCTTTTACCCACAAGTCTCCAGGGAAAAAAAGTCTTTGCCATGGTCCCCCTGACTGAATCCCCCACTGCCCTGATAACCTCCCAAGGGCCCCCCCATTTCCCACAAGACACCCTCTCTCCCAACCCAGCCCACTAGGAATCCAGAAACTTACCCAGATTCAAGTCTTAGCTCTGTCCTTTAGCAGCTCTACAACCTTGGGCAACTTAACACAACCTTGCTGAGCCTTTGTTCATCTGTCGAATGGGTGTACTAATCCCTGATTTAGAGGATTTAGGGAGAGGGTCATTAAATGAGGCAGTTATCTAAAGTGCCTTGTGGGTGATCAATCAGTAAGTGTAAGCTCCCTCCCTCAGGACTTTTGCTACACAAGGGGACTAGCAACATTTGCTCTGTCTCAGGATCCTGCACCCCAAGTCTGAGGCCAGACCTCTAGGACTCCACCTAAGACTTTCTCCCTACACACATTTTCTCCCTATGACCTCCATCACACCGCAGGAAAGGCCTTAGTCCCAGGACACCTTCCCAATCTGCACCTCCCCATCTCACATTCGTACATGCGTTCTGTGTGCTCCAGGATCCCTTCTACCCTCCTGTCTGTCTGCCTGTCTTCTGTTTTGTAGTCTCTGTGCTCTCCTCTGCTAAGCATACATTTCTTTTCTCTTTGGGACCTGAAGTAATGTAGTGAGAAGAGTCAACATGATGTAGGGGAAAACACGGTGTTCAGAGCCCAACTGTGCCATTCTCTCCCCAGCTGTGTGACTTTAGGCAAGTTAATGCACTTCTGAGCCTCTGTACATTTCATTGGATGAACATGCACTAAGCACCTACTGTATGGCAGCAACAAAGTTGCTGTAGTTCACACCTACTGTGTGAACACAACAAAGGGAAAAACCCAGCCCTCTTTGAAGTATGGGGGAAATTCAGGAAAAACATAAAACACATGATATGTCAGATGCATGGGGTATCGCCGCCATAGAGAAAAATGGAGCTAGAAAGGGGACTAAGGAGCACTGGGAGGGAATGGTTCTATTTAATTTTAATAGGGAGATCTGGGAAGGCCTCCCTGAAGTGACAGTTGAGCAAAACTTGAAGGACATGAAGGGAGTCACATCTAGGAGAAGGGCATTCCAGTGCAAAGTTCCTGGGGTGGGAGTGTGCCTCAGATGTTCTACAAATAACCAAAGTTCCTGGGTTGGAGTAAGGATTGAATAAGACCTATTTCCCCAGGATGCTGTAACAATCCATAAAATGTGACTGGTATATAGTAGGTGCTCTGTGAAGGATTATTTCCTCCTCTTTCTTCCAGGGACCTTGTCAGAACCTGGGGAACCCATGATTGGGGGGGGGGGCATGTTCCTAGGGTCTGGACCACACCTGCCATGTCTCTCCACAGGCTGCACCAAGTGTACTTTGACGCACCCACCTGCCGAGGGGACACGGAGAAAATCTTCCTGGTGGGGGACTACTCCTCGTCGGCTGAATTCTTTGTCACCGTGGCTGTGTTTGCCTTTCTGTACTCCATGGGGGCTCTGGCCACCTACATCTTCCTGCAGAATAAGTACCGAGAGAACAACAAAGGACCCATGATGGTAAGCCCCCCACAGCCGCTCAAGTGCAGGGCCCAGGGGACATAGAGCCTCAGGGACACGGTCATGTTCATAGGCGCCTACCAAACCATAGACAGTCCCACATGCCAGCAGTCCCCATAACAGCCACAGATGTTACTGCTGCCGCTGCTGGGAGCATCAAAGAAACCGAATCATAGAATGACAGGGACCCACTCAGAGCCCACACAGAATCCCAGACAGACCTACCCCCTGGAAACCTGCCACCTTGCACACAACCACACAGTCTAGATCAAAGAAAGGTGCACAGAGGTTCACTGTGATAGTCATGCTTGTCCTCATGCCACCCAGACACATTGATTCCTACACAGCTGTACTCATACACCCTCATCCCAGACACAAAATGACATAAATTCCCACATTCAGATGAAAGTAGAAAGACATGCTACTTTCCACAGATTTCGGAAACCATCCCACAAAATCCCCCCACACATACCCACACATCACAATTACACTCCCACATCCTCTGTGTCACTGACACACACATGCGTGCACGCACACACGTAAACGCCCAAGCTAGGAATGCTCACCTTTAAGTGAGTACTGGGGGCTTCAGAGCTGAAAAGGCAGGAGAGAGACAGGGTTTTACTGTGGGACCTCCCCCTCCCAAGAAAGCCTGTGATCTGAGGAGACCCCCACAGCATGCCATGAAGCAGCCCACTCACAGTGCCATCTGCCTCTCCTCGCCTGCCTTAGGACTTTCTGGCCACGGCTGTGTTCGCCTTCATGTGGCTGGTTAGCTCATCAGCATGGGCCAAGGGACTGTCAGACGTGAAAATGGCCACTGACCCAGAGAACATTATCAAAGGGATGTCTGTCTGCCACCAGACGGGGAACACATGCAAGGAGCTTAGGGACCCTGTGACCTCTGGCCTCAACACTTCAGTGGTAAGCCCTGGGAAGGTGGCTGGGCTGGTGGGCTTGTTGCGGAGGGAGGCTGGGAAACTCACAGTCTGGCTTGGGGAGCGGTGGAGAGAATGAGGGGAGAATTCAAAGGAGATCCAAGAGGGCTCCCCGGGGGAGGCATGCCAACAACAGTGGCTTGAAGGATGAGATAGCAGTTATAACCACTGCAATACCACAAATAGTCCCCAGGAAGGGAATATGAGACTCTCTGTCCGATTACATTTGGGAGAGCTGGATCCCAGGCCCAGCCTAGTCGTGGGGAACCTCTGGCGACTCGGTACCATCTTGGGACCATTTTGCCTACAGTATGCAAAATGAAAGAATAACTTGAAATGTTTCTCACTTGGACTCCCCCTACTGGCCATAGTCAGGCTGTCTGAGCTTCAATCCCAGCTCTGCCACCTGCTAACTAGTTACTCGGCCTCTCAGCCTCAGTCTGCGCTTGTAAATTGAAAACTACTAAGAGGTCCTGCTCCAAGTTGAGTATTCAGTGAACTAGCAATATACAAAGTGCTTAGAAAAGGACCTGGCATGTGGTAAGTTGTATACACGTGCTACAGATGCTAAGATACCAACTTTTTTTTTTTTGAAAGATTTTGTTTATTTACTTGACAGAGAGAGATCACAAGTAGGCAGAGAGGCAGGCAGAGAGAGGTGGGGGGAAGCAGGCTCCGCGCTGAGCAGAGAGCCCGATGTGGGACTCGATCCCAGGACCCTGGGATCATGACCTGAGCCGAAGGCAGAGGCTTTAACCAACTGAGCCACCCAGGCACCCCCAACTTTTTTTCTATCACTTGCTGCGTGTGAGACTTGGAGCATCTTAGCCTCTCCAGGCCTCAGCTTCCTTAACTGTAAAGAGGAGCTATTACTGCCTGTCCCAAAATTGAATTATATTGTATATATTTAAGCTCCATGTATTTGTTTTAATATAAAAGCATATATTTATATACTTTGTATATGCGTATATACGTATGTGTATATGCATCTGTTAGTGGTATATCTACATGCATAATAAAAATTTATGCTTAACATTTTACTTTATTACAAATTTATTATATTTCATACATGTATAAATGTATATATGTAATAGTGATAGATGTCAACATCCCTGAGAGTGTGAATTCTAATATGCCCCATGCCCCCTGCCCCAGGTGACTTTTCTGCAAATTGGCGTTCATGCGCCAGGACTCTGGAGGGTCCAGGTTTTAGAGACCACCACCCTTCGGGAGGCCACGTCCCTATGCTCCGCGCGCGCGGCCTCGACGTCCCCCGGGGCCAAATCAACGGGCACAGAACGACGGCCTGGCTTTGTCTTCCCGCAGGTGTTCGGCTTCCTGAACTTGGTGCTCTGGGTCGGCAACCTGTGGTTCGTGTTCAAGGAGACAGGCTGGGCTGCCCCATTCATGCGTGCACCTCCCGGCGCCCCCGAGAAGCAACCAGCGCCCGGGGACGCCTATGGCGAGGCAGGCTACGGGCAGGGCCCGGGCGGGTACGGGCCCCAGGACTCCTACGGGCCCCAGGGCGGCTACCAGCCCGACTACGGGCAGCCCGCCGGCGGTGGCGGCGGCGGCTACGGGCCTCAGGGAGACTACGGGCAGCAAGGCTATGGCCCTCAGGGCGCGCCCACCTCCTTCTCCAATCAGATGTAGTCTGGTGAGTGACGGGCGGGCGGCGCGGCCAAGGAGGGTACGGAAAAGGGGACGGGCGGGTCAGTGAGCCAATAAGAGTCAAGAGTAGTTGGTACGTAGGCACAGGGTGGGGGCTTGGAGGCGCCAATAGACAGGCGGAGCTAATAGGAAGAACGAAAAACTAGCCAATAGATGGAGAGCAAGAGAATGGTGCTTGAAGACGGGCAGAATGAAAAGCCAATGGGAGAGAAGTAGAGAGGCCTCTCTGACGGAAGGGAGGGGAGAGAAAAGGGGACAGAGCAACCAATGAAAGAAGGGAATGGCAGGGCGACTTGCGTAGTGCAGGAATCCGCCGAGGGAGGACAAGGTGGACCTTAGAAGTGATTGATAAGCCAGTTTGTTCTAATAAGGCCAATACATGGTGAGGGTAAAGGGCGTTGGGTCATGAAGGTCAGACGAGCACACCAGTCCCGGAGGTGGTGATAGATCTAACATCTCTCACCAACCCCTGTGGTGAGGGAGGTAGTGTGGAATTTCACGGAAGGAAGGGGGCAGGCGGAGGCAGTGGGAGGCTTCTGGGCCTTTTTGCTGGGTCTGAGAAGTGTGATTTCCTCACCTATGAGGGAGGGAAATGGAAAGAGGGGGAGATGACGACACGTGGACGGTGGTAGCTTCTGGCACTTGGCCCGGGTGGAAAGGGTAGGGAGGAGTTTATTAGGTACCTCTTATCTAATTCATCAAAAATTCCTGTTGACTCTACCATTAAAATATATCCATAATCTTCCACGTCTCACTGTTCTCTCCCCTGGACATCACAGCTTTCTACCCACATCCCCATTCTGTTTTACTCACAGCATTGGGAGGGATCCTGTTAAATCCTAAATCCGGACACTGCCCTCCCGTGCTCAGAGCTCTGCCTGGGCTCCCATCTCACTCACCTTAAAAGCTAAAGCCCACACCAGGCATGACACTAAGCCTCACCCTTCCCTTCTCTGATCTCCCACCTCCTCTCACTCCCCACTCCAACCGTGTTCCAGGCACAAGCCAAATTCAGGGCCTTGGTACTCTTTTTCCCCCTGGAGTTTTGCACCCACACTTAGCTTTGATAACCTTACCTGGCCAGCTTCTTAAAAGGCCCCTTTCTTATCTCTCTTATAGTACCTTGTGCTTTTCTTACCACAGTCTGTAATTATTAATTTATGTATTTATTGACTATCTCTTCCACTAAACTACGGGATGTGACCATGACTTATTCATGATGTACACACATCACTCAGAGCCCTACTAATGTTAAGAAACATTTATTGAGGAAATAATAGAAACAACATGAGAAGTTTATTCTCATTTCATGCTTCTCTGCTTAAATTCTTCCAGTGACTTACACCTCATCCAGAGCCAAAGCTGACGTCCTCAGCCTAGTCCACAAGGCCCTATATGACCCCATTACCAACCTCTCTGACATCACCTCCTACTACTGCCCCTTGCTCACTCCACTCGAGCCCCACTGACCTTGCTGTTCTTCAAACACACTAGACATGGCTCTACCCCAGGGCCCTTGCACTGGCTATTCCCCCTGCCTGGATTTTTCTTCATCCCAGTTATCTGCATGGCTCACTCCCTCACGTCCTTAACTCTTTATTCCAGTATCATTTCTTAAATGAGTTCTTCTCTGACTACCCCACTTACCATAGCAACATTTCTTCCCCTACTGGCACTCCTAATTCCCCTCACCCTAGTCTACCTTTTGTTTTTACATTACACTTACTATCACCTGATGTCATACTAGATAACTCACAACACATTTTTGTTGTTTGAAGTCTGTCTTCTCCATCACAACACAAGCACCACAAAGATAAGCAGCTTTGTTTTGCCCAATACGGTCTATCACCAATGGCTAGAACAGTAACATGTTAATGGATATTTTGGGGTTGGTGGAGGGGGGACCACAATGTCTTTGGTACTTAATCTTGTGGGCACAAGAGCTACCTTCCCAGTAGGGGCATCTGGGATGAAGCTGACCCAAGGACTATGAGTGAAGAAGGAAGAAAGAAAAGGCATGGCAGGCAGAGGGTAAAGCCAAGGTGGAGGCATAGCAACGCAGCCCCCCACCCTAGGGGCACAACCTATGTCTGGACCCCCTCTCCTTTCTGTCTTTTGTCTCCACAGGTCAGTGCAGCCCAGGAGGACCCCATGGGTGGGCAAGAGCTCAGAAGCCCTGCCGCCCTATCCACCCCTATACCCCAGGTCTCCGCTCCTCAAGCCAGGAGACTCTAACTCTCTTTGCTGTTTATATATATATATATTATATATAAATATCTATTTATCTGTCCGAACCCTGCCCCCACTCCATACCCCTCATGCATTAGGGGCCTAACCTTGAGTGGTCCCTTTCCTAACCCCACCCCTTCCTTTGCATCCCTTGGCCCCTGTCTGTTCCCTGGCCCTGTGCCCTGAGGTTGGGGGACTCTGAAAGGGGAACAGGGAAAAGACAGGTCTCAGCTAAGTGGGGAAGGTCGGTGTGACTTCAGACTCTCTCCCCTCTCTCTCTTCCCTCCTCCCAACTGGGCCTTGACTCCTCCAGCAATGCCTGAACAAGGGCCATGAGGGGAAATTCAACCCTGAGGGGGGAGAAAGGCAGACTGGGGGACTTGACCTGAGGAGGACTTGAGGGGAGCTCTTGGGTGAAGAGGACCGGTAAGCAAGGGATGTGGGTTCCAGACCTACTGGATCTAGAGTCTAAGGAAGAGGGGTGCCCTAGAGCATTCTGGAGTAGGGGTTGTTGGAACGAGGCTGAGAGCACAGTTCTGGAATGGGTGGAGCTTTGAGTGAGGGGTCAGGCCCCAAAAGTGGGCAGGATTTGAAATAGGACAAGAAGGGGTGTGACCTGGGGACTGGCTTCTAGAGGGGTGGGGCCTGAAGCAGGAATGGGTGAGGCTCCAGAGTGGGCGGGTCTTGGATTGGGACCAGAGTGTACTGAAGCAGTATAGCTAGGAATATTCAGGAGACCGAGTTTCATTCTAAAGGGGGCAGGTCTTGTGCAAGGCAAGAAGTGGGATTCAGGAATGGGCCAAGCTTGACGCGAGATCGTGGTCTGAGTTCTAGACAGGGCGGGGCGTAGAGTGGGTGTTCGTGACTGTTTCAGAAGGGGCAGCCCACCCCAATGAGCAGTGCAAAAAATGTTTTAAAGTGGACAGGTTTGGTGGTGGAGTGGCGGGCGGGAATATCTCTGGCCAAAGCTGAGGATTGAGGTGGCCTGGGAGGAGCCGAGAGGTTAGGCTTGGAGGGTAAGGGGTGGGATCCAGAGAGAAGCACCCCCCACACCCTTGCCCACTCCCGTGTGATAGGACAGCTAGGTAGTCAGAGGACAGAGCCAACGGGTCTGTGGGGCCGGCCCACGCTTCTCCTCCCTTTCCTGCCTCTTCCCTCCCTCCACACCCCCGCCCCGTCTGGAGTCCCTATCC
Source organism: Meles meles (assembly GCF_922984935.1). Classification (NCBI taxonomy): domain Eukaryota; kingdom Metazoa; phylum Chordata; class Mammalia; order Carnivora; family Mustelidae; genus Meles; species Meles meles. Next base: position 43,383,479 of record NC_060087.1, on the reverse strand, counting down.
TGCACCCTCTGCTGTGTCTGTGACGTCGGTAGTGCCTGTGATCGTGTGTTGCCATTTTGTCTGGCTGTGGTCCCTCCCTCTCTCCTCCAGACGTCCCCCCCGTTTCCTAGTCCTTCGGTATTGTTTGAAGACCTCCCCAAAGAAGAACAAATAGGATTAATTCTCCTCCCCTAAATAAACTCCTCAACCACCTAGTCCTCCCGGCTCTGATTTCTCAGTGTGTCTTTTTTCTCTGGAGGTGGGGAGGAAGACAGAGAGGTAGGGGAGAGGCAGCGAGAGGAAGCTCCTCTCCTGACCTGCTGGACTTGCCGTTCAAGTCACCCCGTCCTGTCAGGTCCCTCCAGCCGTGCTGCCGATCTGATCATTCCAAGTCACGCTCTGAGTAGCTCTGCCCACTGCCCCTGCCCACTGGCTGCCGAACGCCCTGTCTTTCTAGGGTTCGGTTCTAACTAGCCGCACCCCTTTCTAAGCCCTGTGGAGCCGTGTCCTCAAACCCCAAGGGGTCCGGCTAGGACCCCCATACTTCACGGGAGACTTCCCCCTACCCACCTGCCTCTTATTCTTCAGAGCCAGCTTTCTCGCCATTTCCTTTCCCCGCCCCAGCTGGAGAACTCGGAGACCCTCTGGGTTGCAAGGCCAGGGGGCGGAGCACTGGGGTGACTCGTTCCCTCATTCATTCATTCCCTTTCACCCCTCCCTGGCTCCTCCCCGGGGCAGGGAGGGGCGGGAAGTGACTGGGATGTGCGTAATGGAGTTGGGTATGGCGGAGGTACCCTGGGCCCACGCTGAAAGACCCGGTGGCTGCTGCCGCCACCTTGCCTAATTAGAAACCCCCGCCCGGCGCCCGAGTTCTGATGGCAGGCCAGGGACCCCCTCCTCCCAAGCCCTGAGGCACGGCGAAGCCTGACAGGCGAAGGAGAGACTCCCAGCTATGGGACTGAGCTCTGGGAAAAGGATATCTAACTGGAGAGAGAAAAATGGAAGCCAAGGGAGGGAAAGCTTTAAGATCTATTTCTCAGGACCTAGGGCGACAAGACAGCTGGGCCTGTAAGGAAGGGAAGGGAGCAGGAGGTGAGGCCTCGGAATCTGGCCAGTGACTTTCACATCTTTCCCCCATAAATCTCAAATAGTACTGGCTCTGATAAGGCTTAGGAGTGGAGGCTGTGGGGGTGTATGAGAGCCAGCTCTCTGATGGTGGCGAAGGAGCACCAGCTGGGACTGCGATGGGCTTGGGGATCATTCTCACAGCAATCATCCGGGGGAAAGAGACCCTCGGAATATCACCAGTGGGGAGAAGCACCAAAAGGTGGTTTTAACCCCTCCCCTCCTCCAAATGAACTTCCAAGATAAACGGTCACGAAATGCCAACACAAATACCCTAGCTCACCACTTCCAAGTCTCTTCCCCCCCCCCCCCCCCCTCGCTGCAGAGCCCTCAAGCCCTAGACTATTCCGTGGGAGGCCCTGTGGGCCATGCCTTCTGAGGCCTGGCTTGGGTCCAGGGCTAGAAGGCTGGGGAGCTCTCCCATATGGCGCTCCTGGGCTGCCTGCCCCTCACCTCTAGGCAGGGGGCGCCTTGGCCCAGGAGTGAGCACAGGGCCAGGGGCGGATCGTGCGGGGCGCGCTCCTCCCACGCCGGTGTCGGATTTACGGAACAGAGCTCCCAGGCCGGACGCGCGGTGGCCTGACGACCGTGAGGATTCCATCGGCCTGACCCTGCCCGGCTTGACCCTGCCCGGGCGCGCCATGTTCGCGCGTGGGTCCCGGAGGCGCCGCTCCGGGCGCGCGGTGAGCGAGACTTGGGGCGGCGGAGGGAGTCAGGGGTAAACTGAGGCCCCGGAGCAGGGAATTGGGATAACAAGGAGGCGTTCCATCGAGGGTCTGGGAATGCCCAACCCCAGATTCCCAGAACGGAGGGGCTGGGGCTGCTGGAAGCGTGCGGATTAAGGAAGGCGGAGGTCTGATGGCACCTGTTCCCTACTCACCTCTCTGCACACTTCCGTCAGCACCCCAGGGACCTGGTGGGCTCCCTTCTCGTGTGAATTCTGGGAAGGGATTCTGAGGGCCAACAGACTGGGTCCTGGGGTCCTGGACTGAGCGAGGACCTCCTGAATTTCTGAGGAAGGGGACTTCCCCTGTACTTTGGCAGAAGGCGATCTTAGGGGTGAGGTCCCACACTCCTGGGATGCCTGAATATTAAGGGTCCAGGGATTAGGATGTGGGGGAAGAGGGGTTCCAGGCTTCTACTTGAGCCAGGAGCTTTCTGACTTCCTAGATAGCAGCGTTGCTTTTCTTTTGGCGGGGGTCTTTAGGTGGGGTCTGGGTTTGGTGGTCCAGAGGAGTGAATAGCCCTAGGATGTGAAGGGTGAAGACCAAGGCTTCTTGGGGTGGGGGTTATTGAATGGATCAGGGGCCTCCTGAGATCCTGAAGGAGGGTCTCCAGTTCCTTGGGTATGAAAGGGGGAAGCCAGGATTTGGGGGAGGGGCTGTTGAGATTCAGAAAAGAGGGGAAGGGTTATTGTGGGGATCCCAAGTAAGGATGGGGCCTCAGACTCCTAGCCCGTGGAACCGGAGTCCTGCTGGCCTCCTGGGCGGAGAAGGGGCCAAGATGAGGCCTGGGAGGAGACACCCAGATTAGGGACTCTGTGCTCAGATGGGGAGAGTATTCTGAGTTCGGGAGAGGTGTGTGAGGCCTGAAGAAGTCAGAGGCAGGTGGGAGGTATCCAAGGCTGGGTGAGGGGGAAGGGAATTCCCTGAAAAGGGGGTTTACGGGGAGGTGGTCTCAGCTGTGCTCCGCCTTTGCCTCAGTCGTGCCCTCCTCCCCCGCGCTTCGGGCGCTGTCCCAGCCTGCCCAGCGCTGCCCTGGTGGGACAGGCCCCGACGTGCGGTCGCGGGAGTGGAGAGGTGGGCGTTGACTCTCTCTCCCCGCCCCCGCGCCTCGCCGGGTCTCGCGTCTGTCCCCATCCACTTCAGCCTCCAGAGGCAGAGGACCCAGACCGCGGCCAGCCCTGCAACTCCTGCAGGGAGCAGTGCCCCGGCTTCCTGCTGCATGGATGGAGGTAGGTGACCATCAAGCGCCTCGCCTTTGTCAGGGCCCCGCCGTCAGGGGAAACCCCTAGAAGCTTCGGCCACACCCCTAGGCTTGAGCGGGGTCCACCAGAGCAACTCAGCTGGGGTGGAGCCTCACGCTCAGCTCCAGGGCCCCGCCCCCTGATCGTTCCCAATTGTCCTGTTCCCAGGAAAGCTCCACCCGCTCCATAGCCCCGCCCCCAGACGGTTCTCACCCGCCAGAGTCCCATCCCTAGGGAAATCCTCAGTCCCAAGGCGCTGAGCATCGTCCACTGACATCCAGCACCTCTCAGGCTCAAAATTCCTCTCGTGGACCCAGTGTCCTGTCCTCCCCCTGGAGCCCTGTACCCCAAACATCTCAAAATACCCCGGAGTCCACAGCTGGCACATCTACAGGCTCGGAGCCCCCACCTGCCCACAAGTTCAGAGCCTCAGCACAGACCAGAGCCCGCCTCTAGGGAAAGTTCCCCCACAACCTCCAAAGCCAGTCCTGAGGACTGAGTCCAAACCCCCCTGAATTTAAAACTCCAATCTCAGACTCAGAGCCCCGCCCCTATTCAGGCCCACTGCCGGGAAAGTCTGACCTGAGTCCCAGAGATAAAAGTCAGAGGCGGGCCTGCAGACCCTACAGCCCCGCCCCCAGCTCCCAGCCCTGCCCTCCTCTCGGGTCTCACCCACGGCAGCCCCTCCCCCAGGCCCAGAAATCCTTGGGTGGTGCTGATCTGCCTGTCCCTGCCCCTTTGTTGGACTTCCATGGGCTGCTCAGGGGTCCAAGGGAGCCACCCCTTAATCATTGACCTCCATCCCACCGGGATGGTCCCCTCAGGAAGATCTGTCAGCACTGCAAATGCCCAAGGGAGGAGCACGCGGTGCACACGGTGCCTGTGGACCTGGAGCGCATCATGTGTCGGCTAATCTCAGACTTCCAGCGCCACTCCATCTCTGATGACGACTCAGGCTGTGCCTCGGAGGAGTATGCCTGGGTGCCCCCTGGTCTCAAGCCAGAGCAGGTGACCAGAGGCTGCCCCCCACTCTTGTTCTCCAGTAGATGCTCACATGCACACGCACACCCAGGCACACACATACACACACTCAGGTAGAATCCTATTTCTGGGACAACACGAGACCATGTGAATCCTTCTGACCCCCCCTGCAATCTCACAGTGGTCATTCCCCCACAATTCTTGGTGAATACTGAATGATCACTGAGCAGGTTGGTTGGGGCCTGTTCACCCCACTCCTATTCTACCCCTTGACTCGGGTCTCATGCCAGTGCTTCATTCTCCACATTTCCATTAACGGATTCACTCAACAAATAGTTACTGAGCACCTACTGCATGTCACACTCTGTTCTGGGCACTGGGGCCACAGCAGTGGATAAGACATACACAAAATATGTCTGCCCACATGGAGCTTAGAGTCTTAAAGTGAGCACCAGCCAGTAAGCACATCTGGAAAAATTTGTCAGATAGTTTAAGGGCTATGGAATTTTTTTAAAAAAGGCAGGGAAGGAGTGAAGGAGAGAAATCTTAGAATTGTAAATAGGGTGCCCGGGTCAGCCTCTATGAAAATATGATGTTTGGGCTTTCTGAAGGAGATAAAGAAGTGCCACACAGATATCCATGGTTAGAGCTATCCAGGCAAAAGGAATAGCCAAGCAAAGGCTCCGAGGCAGGAGTGTGCTCTGTGGTGTGGGGAATGGTGAGGAGACCAGTGTGGCTAGAGCAGAGTGAGTGACAGGGAGAGGGAGTGGAAGTGAGGACCAAGGTGGGGAGGGAGACATGGGGAAGACTTTGACCTCTATTCTGAATGAAGGAGAAGCCACAAGAGGGTTGTGACCAGAGAAGGGATGTGGTTTGCTTTAGGATTGAACAGGCTCCCCCTCTGGCTACTGTGAGGAAAATAGGCTGTCGGTGTGAGGGTCGAGGCAGGGGGACCATGACTAATAACCATGTTGGCAGTGGAAGTAGTGAGTGGTGGTCAGATTCTGGATACATTTTGAAAGCAGAGCTAAGAGGATTTACTTGTGGGTGTGTGAGAGAGAGGAGTCAAAGATGACCTCAAGGAGGGATGGATTAACTGACAGGGGACAGGCCAAGGCAGAGCATAAGTTCGGTTTGGGCCATCTGGAGTTCTGAGATGCCCGTCAGAGATGTGAATGGCCATGTGGCCTGGCACTCAAGGGAGGTGTCACAGGGCTGGAGGTAAGGATTTGTGAAGCATGAGCCACAAAGTGGTATTTATAACCATGAGTTTGGATGTGATTCCCCAGGGAGTGAATGCAGAGAATGTAGAGAGAGGCAAGAGATGAGTCTGAGGCTCCTCCCACATTTGGGGGTCGGTTAGTTGAAGAAGAACCAAAAAGGGGACAGAGAAGGAACAGCCAATAAGGTAGGAGGAAACTGAGGACAGTGTTCTGGAAGCCAAGGGAACAAAGCATTTCCAGGAAAAGGGAGTGATCAGCTGTGTTCAGTGCTACTTATGGGTTTGGCTGGATGAGGACTGAGACCTGAAAAAGTATTTTGAAGGTGTGGACATCGTCAATGACCGGGACAGGAACAGCTCTGGAGGAACAGCAGGGACGGAAGGGGCGGGGAAGCCTGACTGGAGTTGGGTCTGGAGACAATGGGAGAGGAAGTGGAGGGGGCGAGTGCCCACAGCTCTTTTGAGAAACTCTGCTGTAAAAGAAAGAATGGGGGACAGCAGCTGGAGAGAAACGTGGGGTCAAGGCCTGAAGGAACTCATGGCGTGTTTGGGAGGTGATGGAAATGATCTGTAGGAAGGAAAGGTGGAGAGTGTCAGTTGACTGTCAGTTGACCGTCCCTTCCGATGACTTTAACATTCTCCAAGAAGTAGGGGCCCACCATTCTGCTGCATCCCAGCTCACCCCTGGTCTCGATTGTTCTCTCCCGTCCCCCACATCCTCCCAGGTATACCAATTTTTCAGCTGCCTCCCAGAGGATAAGGTTCCTTACGTCAACAGTCCCGGGGAAAAATACAGGATCAAGCAGCTGCTGCACCAGCTGCCCCCACACGACAGTGAGGTGAGGAGCAAGAAGACAGGAAGGCCACGCCAGGTAGTGAGGGGGCAAGGCGCAACCAGGGCAAATGCTGAGCAGCTGGAAAGAAGCGCACAGGGTCAGGGGAGGAAAGGGAAGCCCATCCAATGTGAAAGGTGTGCACAGGCAGGGACAGGTGGGCCATTCCTGGGCCAAACCACAACCAAGCCCTGGGAGAGGAGGTAAAGGGTGGAAATGTCGGGCAGGAAGTGCCCAGCTATACCAAAGCCTAGAGGTAAACTGAGTGTGGATAAATTCTGGAAGGGGGCGTGGGGCAGGCATGGTGGGAGGAGCCTGGAAGACCCTCCCACCCCAGGCACAGTACTGCACTGCCCTGGAGGAGGAGGAGAAGAAAGAGCTCAGAGCCTTCAGCCAGCAGCGGAAGCGGGAGAACCTGGGCCGCGGCACCGTGCGCATCTTCCCTGTGACCATCACTGGGGCCATCTGTGAGGAGGTGAGCCAGGGAGGGCCCCAGTGGGTGAGAGCCGTGCCTTTGCTCCAGGACCTGGGAAGAGATGAAGCCTGCCGCTTCAGTCCTAGGGGTCTGTCTCTCATGTCCCCTCTGGTGGATGGGGTCCTTTCCTCACATCCCACTGTTAGGCAGGGACCATGCCTTAAGGCCTCCCTAGCCAGCAAGATCTGTCTGCAGGGCCTCCTGGTGGACAGGACCTGTTCCCTCACAGCTCATGGTTGACTGTGGTCTGTCTCTAAGGAGGCCCTAGTGGACCTTCTCTATTAGTTCCCTCTTCACAGTGGATGTGAGGAGTGGGCTGTCTCTCTGGTCCTCTTCTGGTTGATACATGTCCTTAAGAACTGACCCACAGTGGTCTGGCCTATGTATAGGGCCCAGTGGCAGGTAGAATTTGTCTTCAAGGCCCCTCCCGCCAGATGGAGCCCGACCCTAGGTCCTCCTGTAAGGTTCTAAGGTGAGGTTTGTCGCTAAGGTTCCCCCACTGGACCTGGCCTGTCTCTCTCTCTCTCTCTTTCTCTCTTTTTTAAAGATTTTATTTATTTGAAAGAGAGTGACAACTAGAGAGAGAGATAATCAGGTTCCCCGCTGAGTAGGGAGCCCAGTATGGAACTCCATCCCAGGCCCGCCCAAGCCCATGACCTGATCTGAAGCCAGATGCTTCACCAACTGAGCCACCTAGGCGTCCCCTGGCCTGTCTCTTTGATTTCCCCAGCTCCCTAAGGACAAGACTTGCCTTTAAGGCACCCACAATTAGAAGGGCCAGTCTCTGTGGGTTTCCCCCCAGGAGTCATGTCAGCCTCTAGGGGACCCCACCCCCACCCCGTGTAAGCAGGGCCCCGTCTAAAAGTTACCCACGGGTGGAGCCAGTCACAGAGGTTGGCCAGGGGCAGGCCCAAATGTGATAGGCCTCGGCAGACCCCCATCTGGTCTGACTGTCGGTGGCAGCGTCTCTCTGTCATCTGGCAGTGCGGGAAGCAGATCGGAGGTGGCGACATTGCTGTGTTTGCCAGCCGAGCAGGCCTGGGTGCCTGCTGGCACCCACAGTGTTTCGTGTGCTCCACGTGCCGTGAGCTACTGGTGGACCTCATCTACTTCTACCATGCCGGCAAAGTCTACTGCGGCCGCCACCACGCAGAGCGCCTGCGCCCACGTTGCCAAGCCTGTGACGAGGTTCATGCCTGTCCACCCCGGGGTGGGAGTGGAGGGTGACCCGGGCCAGGGGAAGGCCCTTCTGATGGCCAAGGTGGCCCATGTCCATCTCCCCCCCCCGCCCCCGCTCAGATCATCTTCTCCCCTGAGTGCACCGAGGCCGAGGGCCGGCACTGGCACATGGGGCACTTCTGCTGCTTCGAGTGCGAAGCCTCGCTGGGAGGGCAGCGCTACGTCATGCGTCAGAGCCGCCCCCACTGCTGCGCCTGCTACGAGGCCCGCCACGCTGAGTACTGTGATGGCTGTGGGGAGCACATTGGTGGGTGAATAGGAAAAGGGACAGGCCGACACATGGAAAGCTGGGCCGTAGCACCACCCCACCAGGATCCTCCATTATAGTCCATACTTGCTGTCTAGTGCCCGCACCATAGCCCTCCACCCTTTACTGCAAGTCCCTCACCGGTATCCCCCATCATGCTGGACTTACGAAACCCCACCTGCATGACCCTAGGCACCACTGCGAATCTATGCCCACTTCCAGGGTTCCCTCTAATTCCCAGACTCTTGATAGTCTCTAAAACTCCTCCATCAGCGTAGGTACAGTCCTACCTCCTGAGCCGCACCCTGCCCTCTAAGACCCACTCCTTTCCCACCAAGGCCCCACCTTACCTTCTAAGCCCTGCCCCCCCCTCCACTTTCCTTCAGGTCCACATTTTACACTCCATCCACCTGACCCACATCTCAAGAGTCCAATACCCACCCCCAGTCTGGGAGGGGGCACCCTGGGAAAGAAAGAGGAGAAGAGGAGACATCACCTGGTTTCACAGAAAGGATGAAGAAACTTAGAGTGAAGCCCAAACCTCAGTTTCCCTTCTTCTTCCAGAGAAGAGCCGCATTCTGGAGAGTTGGGAGGGAAGGCGTCTTGGGGTACCCTGCCTCAGGTTCCCTGCCTCTTCCCAAGATGGGCCCCATTCAGGACAGGCAAGGGCTATGCCTGCTGGCTCTGCCTTAGTTTCCCCCCTCTCTTCCATCCCCGCAGGCCTGGACCAGGGTCAGATGGCTTATGAGGGCCAGCACTGGCACGCCTCAGACCGCTGCTTCTGCTGTAGTCGCTGCGGGCGAGCTCTTCTGGGCCGCCCCTTCCTACCACGCCGCGGCCTGATCTTCTGCTCCAGAGCCTGCAGCCTGGGGTCCGAGCCTATAGCTTCGGGGACCGGCCGCCGGAGCTGGAGCGCGGGCACGGTCTCCACACCTCTCGCAGCATCCACAGCCTCTTTCTCCACTGCGGAGGCGTCGGAGACCACCACCAAAGGGACCAGCACGGAGCCAGAGCCCGGTGAGCTAACCCTGGAGGCACGCCCAGCCTCTCAGAGTCCCCGCCCCCACCTCAAGCCGGACCTCTCCCCTTGGCTGGCCCAGGCTGTATCCCCAAGCAGTGCTAGGACTAGTCTCCAGCCCACACTACCCCTTGTGAAACCTGGCTCCGCCCCTCTCTGTTACAAGGCCCGTCCCCTAGCCTCAGTTTGTTCCTTCTTGAACCCAAGTTCTTCCTCCTTTCCTCCAAACCCCTCACCTTCCTCCCTCCGTGCCCAGGCCCCACCCCCCACTCTATGGCTAACTTGGTCGACTTTAGTCAGTGTCACCCCCCCCTTAACGTCAGAAGCCACGCTTCTATTCCCTCCACCCAGAGCCTGCTCCAAGCCTCACATTTCCCAAACTCCCCCCACCTCGCTGCCGCCCTCCAACTGCTGCTCCCACTTTCCCAGTCCTGACAGGGTAAAGTGGAGAGAAGTCCCTTCTACTGGCCTCCCCTGGGTGGGGGGCAGATAACAGGGAGTTGCTCCATCTCTCTTTACAGTTGCAGGCCCTGAGGAGCCCACCCACTTTCTGAGAGGGGCCCCCCACCGCCACTCCATGCCAGAGCTAGGGCTCCGCAGCCCCCCAGAGCCACCCCCAGGACTCCCCAGCCAGCCTGATCCGAGCCCAGAAGATGGTGCTTTTGGTCGCCAGAGCACCCCTCGCGTCAGCTTCCGTGATCCTCTGGTGTCTGAGGGAGGCCCACGGCGGACCCTGAGTGCACCCCCGGCGCAACGTCGCAGGCCTCGTAGTCCCCCACCCAGAGGCCCCACCCATCGCCGCCGCCACCACCATCATCATCGTCGTCACCGCCGCCACACAGGCAGACATCGCCACCACCAGTGTGATTTGGGATCAGGGTCGGACTCAGGATCTTGCTCCAGCTCACCTTCTAGCCCCAGCTCTGAGTCCTCAGAGGAGGATGGCTTCTTCCTAGGGGAACGTATCCCCCTGCCCCCGCATCTTTGCAGGCCTGGGCCTGCTCAGGACAATGCAACTGGAACCCCCAAATCCCCATCTCCACAGCTCCCCAGGAGCTCTCGCCCGGGGGTGCCTCGCCAGGCCAGAGACAAGAACTGCATTGTGGCTTGAAGGCAGTGTAGTCCTGGAGGGTTCTGTTCTCCCGTCAGTGGAGATGATCCCGTCTCCCAGCCCAAGCCATAAATCCCCTTCCTCCTTCATCTGTTTTTGTTAATGAAGTAATTTAATATTTGCCGTAAAACAGGCCTGGCTTCTTTACCTCCTTGCTCCAGCTGTCCCCTCCCCAATTTTCCCCCTCCTGATGCTTGAGATTTATCCACATTTGACCAAAGGATTAATTTATTCATTATCATATGTTGTAACAATCTGTTTATTTATCCCCCACAGAACCACTCCCCACACAGAGGAGTTTATTTGGTGTGGGTCACAACCTAGGGCCTAGAATCTGAAATCTGGGCCCCCCTCCTGCCCTCATTTTGTGGCTTCAGTGGGTGCATAGTCCAGGCAGAACAAGTGTCTGCTCCTGGGTGCTGCAGAAGGAAGGGAGACAGAGGCACAACCATAAAGGTGGCCACACCCAGGAGGGACTGGCAGCTAGGAAGACAGATTCTCCCAATAAAGGCACTTGTACTTCAGTAAGAGGCTGGGAGTTGGCTGGGAGTGTTGTCGGGACAGGCAGGAGTTATTCGAAAGAAGTGTTATTTGCAGGCTTCAGAGAGAAATGAAGGGAGTTCACCTACACCGGGCCATCTGCAGGGTCTGCAAGTGAGGAAAAGAGAGGAAAGCATTGGTAGGATCCTATGCTCATTTCCAGACAAGGAATACTGAAGCTTACGGTACTCATGGGCACTAAAGCCATCAGTACCAATAAGGGGGCATTCGTGCCCTTGGGAGACCCCCTTTCCTACTCATACCCCCAGCAACACTCCCCCCACTAACACACACACTTACCGGTAGGGGCTGCTGTATGTCTTTGCTGCCGCAAGGGGAAGGTGATGTAGGCATCATAGCCAAAGAGGCTTGTGGCGAGTAGGCCCAGTACCTGAGGGTGGGGATGGGTGCAAGGGAGGTTGGATTAGGTCCGTCAGCCTACTCAGCCTCTTGCTTCCTTGTATCTACTACCTCCAAGGACTGCTCCCATGCAGGGATGGTGTCTAAAACCCCAGATCAGGAAGCCAGAGAGCCCCAAGGACAAGCCAGGAGACGGGAATCTACCCCACCCTCCCTCCTCCTAGAACCTCCCAACACAGGGTAACCACACAGTGGCCCCACACGTCAGTGGCATCATGCACATGGTACATTCGAGACAAAGTTCTAGTGGATGGTAGTCTCTTGTGTTGACAAAGGGGCCACCTCTTTGTGCTTTCCACAGAGGTCCCTGTGTTGGACAAGGCACAGCCTTTCGTGGAAAATGATGATCTCGGGAGGACAACCAGAGCATGGGTCAGACCTTCCTGCAGGCTCTGAGGACAAGTGTGACCTGCTATGGGCCATATACTTTCTCCCAAAAGCAGAAGCAGAACTGGGCCCTGGATTCTCAAACCCCTGTCTGCCTTCGAGCTGCCTCTGTGGCTTTTACCCCTGCGATGATTTTGGAGTGGTTTCCTCCCTCAACAAGGACAACAATGGAGGTGATCAGGTAGAGGATGGCCGCTATGAGGGTTCGGAAGAAGTCCTGTGAGGCGTGGGGAGAAGAGGGGAAGTCAGCATCCAGAGGTCCCAGGACCATCCCAACTGCCCCGGGGCCCCTCCCTAGTCCGCCCCTTTCTCACACTCCAAGGCCAGTTGATGATCTGTATCTTCGTGTGCAGGTCACACATGTAGATGACAAAGAAGATAGCAGCAAGGATCATCTCCACCACCGACAGGGAGGAGTATCCTGGCGTGGAGGCACTGAAGCAGATCAGAATCACCAGGCACAATATCTGGAAGGATGACAGGAGAAAGGGGACAACCCCCCCCCCCCAATCAGCATCCAGGACTGAGGGGATTTGGCTTAAATTGGAGGTCTCAAACTCCGACGATGCCTACCAGGGCTGGAAAGATGACAAACACTAATAGCTAAACGTTTACTTTGTGCTCACTGTCCCAAAAGTTGTTCTAGGGGTTGTACAAGTAGGAATTTACATAATCATCACGACAACCCCATGAGCTGGGTAGTTATTATCTTTATTTTATAGATGAGAAAACTGAGGCACTGAGAGCTTAAGTGACTTGCCCGGGGGAGGGGGGGGACACCTAGGAAGGGGTAGAGCTGGGTGCCTCGGTCCCCCGCCTTTTCCCTTCCAGCATAGGGGCGGGCTGCAGGGAGTGGTGCTGCCAGGTGTTTGGTGAGCACTGCTGGCGCCAGCTTCAGGGCCTTGACAGGGGCGGGACCTGCGGTTCCCTCGGCAACCCCTTTGGGAAGCAGTGAGAGTGACACCAGAGGGGCAGAACTCTGTTAAAGGCGTCGCACCCCTTTTACAAGTGAATCAAAGGCGGCTCCCACTTTCAGGAAGCCAAGGGTGGGAAACCCTGGCTCCCCCAGCGGCCCGAAGAGCTAAGGACATCCTCCCGACCACAGAAGGGCGAGAAGAACTGGTAAAGGGCGGACCGCCCTACACCGTAGGACCCAGGCTCAGGGCCCCACCCCAACAGGCCCCGCCCCTGGGCGCGCAGCCAGCCCGCCCGCCAGTGCCCAGGCCGCGCCACGCCCTGCCACGGGAGGCCCCCCCGCCTCCTAGCCCCCTGGGATCCCTCCGAGGAGCCCACCAATGTGTCCACGCGGTCTCCCTCCACAAGGCCCCCCCATAGGCGCTATGGTCCCCTAGCGGCACCCCGTAGCCCAGCAGCTCCAGACCACTTCTCCAATCTCCACTGGTTCGCCCCGAGCCCCTGGATTCGGGCCTCCACCCCCAACCCACCCTCCCGCGCCCCACTGCGGAGCGCCTCCAGGCCCGCGCCTGCCTCACGCGGGGCCTCTGGACTCCGCGTGGTCCAACCACTCCACCCTGCCTTTGCCCACCCGCCTGTCCCGGGACGCTCACAATCTCAGCAAACAGGAGAATTCCCTTTCGGGTGCGCGAAAAGTTGGTGCAGGCGGCCCAGCAGCCGGGGGCCGAGAGGCGCTCGGAATCCGCCATGGGGTGGGCCGGAGTCCCTAGGGGCGCGGAGTATCTACTCGCTTTCTGGCAGATTTCGGGACGCTGCACACCCTGCCGTCTTGCCCGCCGTCTGGCTGGGAAGGGGGCCCCCGGGGCGAAGGAGGGAGTGAATCACCTCGCAGAGCAGAAGCGGGCGGGGCCGGAGGGGGCCGGGCCAGGTGGCTGCCGCCCCGGAAGCCCCTTTGCCCCGCCTGCCAAGGATACTCCCCGCTGGGTGCGTAGCCCCCAGGGCGCCCCACCTCCGGGGGCGCCAGCCTTTGAGTCTTGGCAGTTCGGGGTACCATGTGCGGTAATGGCGGGATCTTTTGCGCTTTCGGAATAGGAATGCTTTCCATGCTGCCTCAATTCAGAATCTCGGGGATCTGGTTTTGGGGAAGCACATGACTCAGTTTCCTTAGCTGTAAAAATGGCTGAGGCCATGGTTAAAGCCAGGCATGTTTCCAGAATTCTGAATATTTCGGATCTTAGAAAGTTGTGTATTTCTTAACACTCTCAGCAAGGTCTGAGGCAGCCCCGCTTTAAAATAATAATAATAGTAATAAAAAGCCTTAATATTTATTCAAGTAAAGGGGTGGAAATCATTCACAATAAGTGGGATAAGCCAGAACTGAAAATTGTCTCTCATTAAGTCAGGTTAGGTTTTGTAACCAAATGGTGCCCAATACGTGGGAAAGCTATTTCCAGAGATTTGGGGACTTCAAATTTCGGGTAAAGGATCATGGTTGGTGGAATAAACCCCTTAGCAGTGATGGAAATGAGACTGCACTAGCGCACAGGCTAAGAGAGAATAGGCCTTGGTGAGCATCAAACTGCTCAGTACATGGGGACAGACATTATTAACGGTGTCACAACCCAGGGGCTCTCTGTTCTGCAATCCTAGGGAGGCCCTGGCCCCAAGTGCTGGGCCTCTGTTTCCTGGTTCTCAGAAGAGGGCCACCAGCACAGCCCTAGATGAAGAATGGGGAAGGAGCCCAGGTTTCTTTAGTGCTGGAAGCTTGGCAAGATGAGAGGAAGGTTCCTGGGGTCCGGGTCGGGGTGATAAAGCTGATGACTTTTGAAGTGTGTTATCCTAAGTGAGCTATTTCTCCTGACTCAGCCTTGATTTCTGCATCTGAGACAGGCATCTGGTCACAGGAATCAGGAGCTCCCTGGAGATATGCTGAGGATCACATTCTCTAGACTGGATGTTGGTTTTATTCTCATCCCATTTGAGGGAAGAGTTGTGGCTGGAAGGCCAGGACAGTTAGACCCAAGGGCCTGCCTGCACACACACCCCAACCTGGGGCGCCTCAAAACCAAGAAAGGGGCACCCTACTATCAGCCCAGGTTGCTGAGAGTGGTTGGGTGGTAGAAGGAATGAAGCACACTTTTCCCCCGACTGAGTGTGTGCTTTCCGACTCTGTGAGGACATATCTGAGTTTCTAGAACAAAACAGACTCGGGGCCTTTGCACTAGCTGTTCCCATGGCTGCCAGTGCCCTTCTCCAAGCTCTTCATACATTTATTTGGCTTTTGGTCATTCTGGCCCTAGCTCAAAAGTTGTCTTCAAAGAACCCAGCAGCACACCATCATTATTTCCACCAACATAACCTCCTTTTGCTGTCTTTGTAATTCTGACCTCTCTCTGAAGTTATCTTTAATTTATTCCTTTTCTTTTCTCTTTTCTTTCCTTTGCCTTTTCTTTTCCAACCTAGGTTTACACGAGGTTAGAAATCTTTATGTTTCGTTTCACCAGCATCTCCCCAGTGCCTATACAGTGCAAAGTAAACAACTGGGGCTCAATTATTACTTGATTAAAAGGACCGGCTCAGGAATCTGGCCTTGATTAAATCTTGCTTCAACCACCTCCCTCAAGCCATTTATACTATCTGGGCCTCACTTCCCTCCCCCATGAAATGGACATATCAGGATTGTTGAGCAGATGTGTAAGTAGATGAAAATAGATACTGCAAGTAGAGCCAGTAGCATGAATAAGGCTAAGTAAATGGTGGCTGGGGTTACTATTATTAGTCTCCCGGGTGTGACTGTGCTGATACGACTGGAGCTCCTTCACTTCCTAGAACCACACCTCCACTAAGCTCTAAGTCAAGGGTAGCTAGAAGCCCCAGCGCACTTCCCCACAATGTCCACAGTGCTGACCGTTGAAGCATTCACCAACTCCTAGCCTGGCTTTGAGGTCCCCCTCTCCTCCCAGCGACAGCCTGGAAATTCACACGCCGGTCTTTTAATTTGCCTCCCCTCTCCGGTGGGAGTTGCCCATTCCCACCTGACCACAGCTTCCTTCATTGGTGTTGGGGGGGGGGGCGCAAGTGCTTAGGGTGTGGTGACAAGCGGAGGTGACTAGACATTTCTTGCCTCGGCCAGCGCAGGCTTTGGGGCTATCCCTGTAAGAGTCCCGCTGGCCGCATAAGCCCTGCCTTCAGGGCTCTGCTCCCAGGATGGAGGAAACTCGGGCCTCTCCCAGGACCAGGAACGCCCAGCATGTGGCGTGTGCACACAAGCCTGGCGCAGTTCGTCACCGTGTATGGAAGAGGGGGCGCGGCTGAGAGGTTCTAACAACCTTTTTTAGCGCAGCCCGCTGACTCACACCTTCCCGGCTCCTCCCCAAAGGGGGCTCCAGGGCCTCAGCCCATGCCCTAAGGGTGACAGTCTACGTGCCAGCGAGAGCTGGCCGACCAGACCGGAAGTGAGAGACCACAGGCTCTGGGTGAAGAAAGCCACCCTGGTTCTAGCCTTGCTTTCGGGCCATCTGGACGATTCCTGATTGGGGCTGTGGGTATTCAGGCGCACTCCCGCTACAACGGCCCACCTCTGCATTCCCCATGCCAGGAGCAAAGATTATCTGTGAGCCCCGCACACCTCCCAAAAAGTGAAATGAATGAACGCGGAGAGAAGCAGGAGCCGGCGAAAAAAAACCGAGTGGGGAGAAAGCACACCAGGCTGAGGATCCGCACAGGCAGACCCCGCTAGAGACACGGGTGAAACGGCATGAAGTAAGCTTTTTAATGATTACAAGAAGAGGCCCTACTTGAAACCAGATTGACCCACCTCCTCCTCTGTGGGGTGAACGCAGAAGCCCCACCCGGCCTACAGCACCCGGCAACTCAAGACTGGGTCGAACCATTTTATTACCTCCCCCGCTCAAAACCAGAAGCGCAGGGCTGGCCGGTCCGGAGGGCTGTACCACTGACACTGCGAGGGAAGCGCGGGCTGGTCCGCTGCGCAGCCAGAGTGGGGATGGGACAAGACCGAGTGTGCGCTCTCCCAGCGATGCTAGAGTGCCCTTGGCGGAGCACACCGGATCCAGGTCCGGCAGTACCAAGTGAGCATCGGGTCGTCCCATATGTGCTCAGTGCCTCCGCCTTCCAGCGGCCATCTCGATAGCAAGCTGCGGCGCCCCTGGGATCCCTAGGGCTCGCGAAAGCCGTTCCTCACTCGGCACCAGCCAGGGTCCCGGGGAACCCGGGGTTCGGTCGTCAGGGTCGTCTGTGCGGCGCTGAGGAGGAGTAACTGCAGGACAGTCGGCCAGCGGCTCTGGGCTAGGCTCAAGGCTGCCCCGACGGTGCGGAAGTGGAGAAGCGCTGACGGTGTGAGACCTCAACACCTCTGGTCCACCAGGATCTGGGCTGCGATCAGGGGATGGCAGACCTGCGGGTTAGATTGGGGGATAGGGTGGGGAATGGAAAACCGAGCCCCCTGACTGAGGGGGGCCGGCAGACTCCAGGGGCTGCAGGAGACAGGGACCTCTCCTTCGAGAAATCTCCCTTTGAGTCCTGGACAAACCATTCAGGAACGGTTACCACCCCTCAAGACCGCCCCCCCACAACGCCTCTTGTCCGGAGACCTCTCCCCAGCTGAATCCAGAACATGCCCCCGCAAATACTTTACCACAATCCCAAAGGAAATCAAACCCTGACCTTGACAGCGATATGCTAAACCCCTCCCATCTAGGACCCCAGACTATCCCCTTCCTTAACCGGCCTCCCTCAACTCCCAACCATTTGCATATGGAACCCTCATCCTTGGAACTAGACCCCCCCAAACTCCAGATCCCCATCCCATCCTCTCCCTCCTGAGACCCACTCCACCTTCTCATTCGAGAACAACTCTTCCTTCTAAACACCTGCTTTTACCCCAGACCCTTCCGCCCTTCTCCTCTCCTAGTACCTCAAACACCTCCCCTCTAAAATCTACTTTTATTCCTATTCTGGGACCCTGCCCTTCCCCATCGTGGATCCTGCTTTTGAGAATATCATGACACCTCACAGACACTAAACTCTGACCTCCCCACAGAGACCACCAACACCTCCCACCCTGGACCCCAGCCTCTCCATGTTTAGAGCCTCTCCTTCCCCTCGCAGCTCTCTGAACCCTCTCCCTTGGGAAACCCACCATCTCCTTTCTGGGGCCCTTCCACCCCTTTAGGCTTGCCAGTGTGGGTTTCAAGGGGCCTGCTTAGTACAAGATGGAGACGGGGGCCGCCTGTGCGAATGCGCTCCACCACCTGGGCGTGGGTGAGGCCCCGAGTTGATTCTCCGTTGATGTGGAGCACGAGGTCCCCAGCCTACAAGAGTGCAAGGAGATGGGTATTGTAGAATGAGCAGATAGGGAGCACCCCGACAAAGGGCGAGGATTGGGCGAGCACTGTTGAGTGGAGAGCGTCTTATACCTCACCTGCAAGCGACCACAGCGCTGTGCTGGCCCGTTTCTCAGCAGCCCGCGCACCGCCAGAGGAGCATCCCCCGATGAATCTCGGCCTCCGCTTAATGTGAGGCCAAAGCCAGTGGAATCTCGAACCAGTTCCACGCAGAACCGTCCAGAGGTCTGGAGCGGCTTCGAAGCAGAACATGCCTTAGCCTGGGTCACTTGTGGCGGTGCAGTACCTGTACCCAAGGTCACTGACCGATGATGCTGGAGTAAAAACACAAGCGTACGTACACTGCCAGTCTCAAAGCGGGTGGCATTAAATAAAAGGGCGAGGTGGTACCTGCGGCCGGTGTTCCACGAAAGTGGGATTAGGCAGGCGACTGTCTGTAACCTCTATGTCTGCAGAGTCCAGCACGCTAACGGCTGGAAGATGAAAAAGGCACTCAGAGGGGGACTCCAGGGAAACCACTTAGGACCTGCCCCCTGATTTAACGTTTTAGCTTCACCTCATTTCCTTACCTCTAGAATGCAGACTGGCACGCCCACCTATTTAACTGGGCTCAACCCACATGAGTAACTGACCTCAGGCCGAATTTTAAGTAATAATCCTGGGCTCTGCTATTTGAATACACCTCTAGACCTTCCTATAGTCCTCCAATAACTCGGAGATCCTGTTCCTCATAGGCACTCCCTGGGGCTGCAACTCCAAGACTGGGCTCCTAAACTTTTCAGGCTCCGCCCCCTAACTGGCCTATAAATTTCAATCCATTCCTGACATTTCGATCCCTTCCCCCTGGCATTTGTAAGCTCCACCTCCTGGAGTGGATTTTTTTTTCCAGACCCGCCCGTCAGCCAACTGCCCGCCCCCAAAACTCTTCAGGCCCCACCTCCTCAGAAATGCCATACAAAGCACCCTGACAGGGATAACCATCCAGCCCTGCACCCACAACTAGCCAATGCAACATTAATCTATCAAAATAGCTTTTCCAGGATCACCTCCTGGAGGAATATTCTAGGATAACGCCAAGGCTCCGCCCCCTCGAAGCGCCCTCCGAGCCCCGCCCCGCCCCGCCCCACCACCCATTGGCTCCACCCAGGGAAGTAACTAGCAATCCCCGGTCCGCCACTTCTGAATCCGGCCCCACTCATACCCCGCCCCCCGGGGGGCCCGCCCCGCCCCGCCCCGCCCCGCCCCCCGCAACGCACCAGCCTTGGGACGCAGGCGCAATGTGGCGCCCGTCCTGCGTACAAGCGCCGCTACGTCGGCCGCAGCTCTGGCCGCCAGTGGGCGCGCGTCCAGCCGCGCCAGGAGCTGCCGGGCTCTGGGGCCAGCACGCAGGGGAAGGTCCCGGCCTGCGCGAGTGGAAAGAGCAGGTCAGCACCCGCCCGAGCCTCGGCGAGCCCCCACTCTCCCCGACGTCGGAAGACCCAGAATGCCCCTCAAGACCTTCAGAGTCCCCCGACCACTCCCTCGATAGTTCCGCAGGCCCCTCTCAACTCCCGCGACCCCCCACCATCGCGGGTATGCCCGCGGACCCCCGCCCGCGCCCACGATATCCCTGGAGAGACCTAGCTGACCGAAATATTTCTGGACACGTCCCAACACCCTGGGACTAGCTCTGGAGGTCTCCAACTGCCCCTTCGTAACCCCAGATTCCAAACTCTTCCCGCACAGTAGCGAGAGGGACCCCGATTCCCCCAGATGTCCCGACAGAAGACGGTCTGCCCCCGCTGTGGCCCCGGCACCCCCGAGTCCCCTTCCAGATATCCTAGGCAACCCTGACGGCCCACGTAGCCCCAACTGCCGCTCCGTTTAGCCCCGGAGGCCCCCGCCTAACCCCCCGCCATTCACTACGGACCCTGAGTGGCCAGGTGTGCCCAGTGACCCCGGGCAGACCCCTCTGGCACACCTCCCCGGAGACTCCTGAGAGCCCCCGGGTCTGGTGCGCAGCCCCGCGGTGCGGTGCGGTGCGGGTGCGGGTCGGGGACCTGGAGCCCAACCCCGGCCACCCGGCACCCGCCCGCCACTTGGGCGCCAGGGCTGCTTTGTTTACCACCTGTCGGAAGGAAAAGGTGAGGAGCCGACAGGCGGGGCATGGGGTGTCAGGGACGCGCCCAGTCCCACCCCACCCAACCCCCGTACCTCCTCTGCTCCCCCTAGGGTCCGTGGCGCCCCTCGCGCGCGGCTCCATGACCCGAAGTCCGCCGGCGGGACGCAAGGCCGCCGGCGACGCGTTTGGAGCGCCTGGGCGCGCTCACCTGGCGGCCCGCCCGGGCCTGGATGCGGCTGGGGCCGGCCGGTCCCGTGCCTGGCGCCCCGACCCGCGCGCTGACCTACCTGGCCGCCGGCAAGGAGGCCTGGCTGCGGGAGCCAGCGCGAGCTCTAGGCCTCGCTCTGCCTCAGGCGCTGCCTCGGTGAGCCCCGGAGCCTGCGCTGGGCTCCTTCTTCCACCCAGGAGGGGTTGTTAGTTCACGAGCGAGAAGAGGAGGGGAAGCCGAGGCCCAGAGAAGTTAAGGGCCCCGCCTGAGCTCTGACAACTAAAAACGGGGGTGCAGAAGTGGAGCCCGCGTTTACCAGGGAATTCACTCTGCAGCCTCCCACGGAGCTTTGCACATAGTAGGACGGGACCTCAGCAAATTTGCAGTGAATCTTTTCTACTCGGGAAGTGGAAGAGTCCGTTGGGCTGGGCGGGGGGGTGGGGGACAGGGGGTGCGCGGGGGAGGCGTCTCCTGGAGCCTTGGGGGGCCTTGGGAGGGTTTGGGGCTCTGACCATGATAGGGTTGGGGGACTCCAAAAGCAGGGAAGAGCGGGTGCCCTTGAGAGTGGAGAGGCGGTAGGGGCCTCAACTTGAGACTCTCAAGGCCCGTGGGTGGGAAGGGTCGCCAGCCAATGAGAAGGAAGAAATGAGGCCCCTCTTAGTTATTAAAAGTGAAGGGTGGCCTGGAGACAGAGGTCCGGATGGGGGAGCATTTGGGCACAATGCTACTGGAGTGGAAGGGGGAATGGAGTGCGGTGAGAGATAGCCTGTGACCCGCCACTCTGTGGAGGAAGAAACTGGAGCCACAGGGGCCCAGACACCTCTCAGTCCAGGGCCCCACAGCCAGCCAACCACAGTGCATGCCTCAGGAGGCTTATCCCCAACATTCCCTGGGGCTGTGACTGTTTCACTCTGGGCCCTGGACGCACTGTGTCCTGATGTTCATTCTGGGTGGCCGGGCAGCCTCTCTTGTCCACCTTTCAGGGGCCTGGTGTTGTTGTAGGTGAGAGGGGTTGAATGGTGTCTGCTTCCCTTCCTCCTGCAGTCTCCTGGCCCTCCCACCTCCAGCCTGACCTTGTCTTCGGAGGGGATACACTGGACCTCATTCATTGTCTTTCCCTGTTCTAGATGAGACTTTAAGCAATGAGGATGGGTAGCATAGCTTCCAATCTGGGGTTCATGGCTCTGGGAACTGGTGATTGAGATAGAGGGGTATGTACGTTCTGGGGAAAGGGAGCTTGAGGCTCTGTAGATTGGTGAATGGTAGGCTTTGCAGGCTCTGTGCACTGTTGAAAGGTCAGGATGGGGGGATAGTAAGGGGAGGCTTCCAGACATTGGCACCCTTAGTGCTTTGGAAATGGGCCAGGGAACTTGCCAAGTGGATGAGGGTTCCAGGGTCTAGAAATGGGGAAGAGCTCCCAGACTGGGAGATGCTCAGTCTTGGTGGACATGAATGGAGTGTCCAAGGAAGCCTCAGGGATGAATTGTAGTACAGGGACCCTGGATGGTGGGTGGGAGTTCACTGAGAGCTGAAGACAGTGGGTTCACAAATCTGGGGACAAGGGCAAGGATTGGGATGAAGCAACGGATCTTAGGTCACTGAGGCTGTTGTCAGGGTTGAGGGGTAGGAGCATCCAGACAGAAGGCCAATCCTGGTTCCCTGAGGTGGAACCATAGCCACCACTCCATCTAGAGCTTCAGTGTACTCCTCTGGGAAGTGTCGGTAATGAGGTGTGCATCATAAAATCGTCAAGAATTTAGGAATAAAGCTTCCAAATTACCTGCATTGGGGCCAGTCAAGCTGTGTGGTAGCAGCCCAGCAGTGTTTATCTTTAACCTATATTGATTACTATCAGAAGGGACAGAGCCAAACCCGCTCTTGGTCCCACTCAAGCATGGGTTTAAACCAATGCCTTAGCTTTGTCCATTCGTGAATATAAACCTATTGCCCCTTTTTACCTCCCCTCATTCATGGATTTAGGCCAGTTCTTCCCATAGCCCTACCCAATTCTGAAAAATTTAATCAATCCTTTTATTTTTTTAATGGATTGAGGCTTGACAAAATCTGATACATTTTTAACTGTGTTTATATCTGTGAGACTATCATTACAATCAAGGTAGGAAACATAATTCTCACTGCCAAAAGTTACCCTCCTACTGCGTAATTCCTCTTTCCCATGTCGTGCTCTCACCAGCCACTGATTTATTCTATCGCTGCACATTTGTTTGCACTTTTCTAGATGTTTAAAATTGAAGTTGGTGGCGTGCCTGGGTGGCTCAGTGGGTTAAGCCTGTGCCTTCAGCTCAGGTCATGATCTCAGGGTCCTGGGATCCAGCACCCCATCGGGTTCTCTGCTCAGTGGGGAGCCTGCTTACCCCCTCTCTGTGCCTGCCTCTCTGCTTACTTGTGATTTCTGTCTGTCAAATAAATAAATAAAATCTTTAAAAAGATAAAATTGAAGTTGGGGGCGCCTGAGTGGCTCAACGGATTAAGCATCTGCCTTCAGCTCAGGTCATGATCCCAGGGTCCTGGGACTGAGTGCTGCATCAGGCTCCCTGCTCCGAGGAGAGCCTACTTCTCCCTCTCCCTCTGCTGCTCTTCCTGCTTGTGCTCTCCCTTCCTCCCCCTGTCAAATAAATAAATAAATAAATAAATAAATAAAATTGAATTTGACCCACAATGTTACATTAGTTTCAGGCACACAACATAGTGATTCCTCACCACCGGTGTAGCTATCATCTGTGACCATACAACACTACTACAATACCACTGACTGTGTTCCTATGCTGTACCTTCCACCCCATGACTTTGTTCCTTTACTGGAAGCCTGTACCTCCTACTCCCCTTCACCCATTTTGCCCATTCACCCAGCCCTTCCCTTCAGGCAACCACCAGTTTATTCTTTATATTTATGGGTCTGTTTCTGCTTTTATGCTTGTTCATTTGTTTTGTTTTTTTAGATCCCACATATAAGTGTTATCTAGACTTCTATCTAAATGGAATCGTATAGTACGTACTCTTTTTGGGGAGCAGATCTGGCTTCTTTCACTAAGCATGGGTTTTTTGAGATCTGCCGAAGGTTCAGAAATAACAGAAGTAAAACCAATCAATCACCAAAGTAACAATTAGTAAAAGTTTATTGTGCACACACCAAGAAAATAGTTTGGAAACCAGGAGCACTCAAACCAAAACATGGGATGAAGCTCAGGGGTATATTGCCATAAAGCAGTTTATACAGTGAGAAAGGAGTGACTGTTTATTCTTCACAGTGACTGGTTATAATATAAGAATTTTCTTCAACGACAGAGAATTCATCAGTGGTTACTTCATTTCTACCTTGGGAGACAGTTTAAGTTTTGTTTATGATTTCCAGAGGCCTAAACAAGAAATGACCCGGGTCAAGTTAGCCTTGCAAAATAAGCTAAAATAAACTTTGTTTATATATCCAAACTGGTTTTGTCTCCTCAGGAAATCTTTTAGGTTGATCTTTGTTTGTTTGTTATTTTAACAGATCCATCCAAATTTTTTCATTCTATTTTATTTTTTAAAATATTTATCTGACAGAGAGAGAGATCACAAGTAGGCAGAGAGGCAGGGAGAGAGATGGGGGGGGAAGCAGGCTCCCTGCTGAGCAGAGACCCCCCCCCCCAATGCAGGGGCTCTATCCCAGGACCCTGAGATCATGACCTGAGCTGAAGGCAGAGGCTTAACCCCCTGAGCCACCCAGGCGCCCTGCCAAACTGTTTTCTAAAGATGCTGTATCATTTTACATTTCTGTCAGCAGTCTCTGAGAATTCCATCTCCTCCATATCTTCTCCAACAGTTGGTATTGTCAGACTTTTTTACTTTCAGTCATTCTGATACGTGTACAATGGTGCTTCATCATGATCTCCACTTGCTTACCCTAAAGACTAATAATAATTGAACATTGTCAACACAATTATTTGCCATCTCTATATGTTTTCTGATAAAGCATGTGTTCAAATATTTTGTCCATTTTTATGGGGTTGTATTATTAAATTTGGGCCATTATGTGTATATTATGGATACAATTCTTACGAAGAGTGATTTGCATTGTCTTTCGAAAAGCATAAGTTTGGTATGCCTGGGTGGCTCAGGTGGTTAAGTGGCTGTCTTCCCGTCAGGTCATGATCCCAGGGTCCTGGGATCGAGTCCGAGTCCAGCATAAGTCTCTTTGCTCGAGGTGATCCTGCTTCTCCTTCTGTCTGCCTCTCCACCTGCTTGTGTGCACTCTCTCTCCCTCTCTCCCTCTCTGATAAATAAAAATCTTAAAAAATAATTTTTAAAAAAGCAGAAGTTTGGGGCGCCTGGGTGGCACAGTCAGCTACGCATCTGCCTTGGACTCAGGTCATAATAACCAGGGTCCTGAGATTGAGCCCATTTTAGGCTCCTGCTCAGCGGAGAGCCTGCTTCTCCCTTTCCCTCTGCCTGCCACTCCTCCTGCTTGTGCTCTCTCTCTCACAATCTCTCTGTCAAATACGTAAATAAAATCTTTAAAAAAGAAAGGCAGATGTTTTGAATTTTGGTGAAGTCCAATTAATCCATTGGTTCCTTTGTAGATTTTGCTTTTGATATCCTGTCTACACAACCTTTGCCTAACCCAAGGCCACAAAGTTTTTCTCCTATTCTTACTTTTAGAAATTGTATACTTTGAGGTTTCACATTTAGATCTATGATCTATTTTGAATGAAACCATTTTGTGTTTTTTTTTAAGATTTTATTTATTTGAGAGAGAGAGAGAGAGCACATGCGTGAGCACAGTTTAGGGGGAGGAGCAGAGGGAGAGGGGGAAGCAGACTCCCCACTGAGCAGGGAGCCCAGACACAGGGCTCAACCCCAGGACCCTGGGACCAGGACCTGAGTCCAAGGCAGACACTTAACCCACTGAGCCACCCAGGTGCCCCCGAATGAAACCATTTTTATAAAACCATTCTATAGGGATGCCTGGGTGGCTCAGGTGGTTAGGTGTCCAACTCTTTTTTTAAAGATTTTATTTCTTTATTTGACAGGGATCACAAGTAGGCAGAGAGGCAGTCAGAGAGAGAGGAGGAAGCAAGCTCCCCGCTGAGCAGAGATTTCCGATCTGGGGCTCGATCCCAGGACCCTGAGATCATGACCTGAGCTGAAGGCAGAGGCTTTAACCCACTGAGCCACCCAGGCGCCCCTCCAACTCTTGATTTTGGCTCAGGTCATGGTATCAGGGTCATGGGATTGAGCCCTGAGTTGGGCTCCAAGCTCTGAGCAGAGTCGGCTTGAGATTTTCTCTCCTTCTCACTCTGTGCCTCCCCTGCTCACAAGCGCTCTCTCAGATAAATAAATAAATCTTAAAAAAATAGTTCAGTCCCGCTTCATCCAAGGATACAAAAACTCTCTACCCATTAACCAATAACACTCTATTCCCCCTCCCCAGCTACTGGTAATCTCTATTCTACTTTTGGTCTCTATTGATTGACCTACTCTAAGTACATTGTGCAAGTGGAATCGAACACTATTTGCCTTTTTGTAATTGACTTATTTCACTCAACATAATGTCTGCAAGGTTCAATCATGTTGCAGCATGTGCCAGAATTTCATTCCTTTTTAAGGCTGAATGATATTCTACTGTATGGTTTTTAAAAAATATTTTATTTATTTATTTGACAGAGATCACAAGTAGGCAGAGAGGCAGGCAGAGGGGGGGGGGAAGCAGGCTCCCTGCTGAGCAGAGCGCCCGATGTGGGGCTCAATCCCAGGACCCTGAGATCATGACCTGAGCCAAAGGCAGAGGCCCAACCCACTGAGCCACCCAGGCGCCCCTCTACTGTATGTTTATACTACATTTTGCTTATCCACTCATCCCTTGACGTACATTTGGACTGTTTCCATCTTTTGGCTATCGGGAATGGTACTACTGTGAACATTTGCATACAAGTATCTGTTTGATTCTCTTTCAGTTCTCCTGGGTATACATCTAGGCACGGAACTGCTGGACGATACAGTAAGACTACATTTAACTTTCTGAGTTAACCCCAAACTGTTTTCGACAGTGGCTGCACCATTTTACATTGCCACTGAGAGGCAGAAGGGTTCTAACTTGTCCCCATCCAGAAGGTTCTTTACCAATTTCCTGATAGTAGCCATTCTACTGGATATGAGGCAGTATCCTACTGAGGTGAGAGTGAGTTGACTTTCCCACCATATACCACAGATTCCGTCCTTTCCATATGATTTGTAGTACTATCTATACATTACGTTTCAAGTTCCTATATATACCTGTATCTAAAACCCCAATGTCTCATTGATTAGTTTGTCTATACTCCATGCCAAGCCTGACACTCTTTTTATTACTGTGTCTTTGTAGCATGTCAAATTTTGAAATCCATGTGCTCCCTCTTTGTTTCTGAGGTTGACAGGGCCCATCCCACAACATCTGTGAGTCCCAGTGTGAGAATACAAGTGGAGGCCCACATATTATAAAGCTAAAAGTCTAAAAGTAATAAATCGGGGTAACTATTAAATAAAATCGAATGTACCCTCCACTCTGAAAAATACAATTCCAATACAAACTCATAAGAAAGGCGGTTCCCAACCCGGATGCCACTGTGTTGTCAATGTCTGTGTAGGTGTCCTTTCTTCCAGAAAGGGGGCCTACTAACACCGAAGCCCAGGGCTATTTCAGCCTCATGGACCCAGCTGCCTCTACATGGGGCTGACCTCTGACCAGGTGTTAGAGAATGTCCATAGAATACATAAAGGAATGAGAATTCTATGGAGAACTCTGCAATAGAGGGTCTCAATCTTCCCCTACCCAACACCAGACTCCAGTTGGGACAGGTGTGGGCAGCCAGACAAAGACCGTAGTACAGACAGACAGAGGCCCAGAAAGGCCAGTGAGTGAGGTGACCAGCACTGCCCCACAGGACTGGGGAAGTCCCCAAGGGGAGTTCAAAGGGACTGGCTCTTGGAAGAGACAGTGGGAAGGCTTCCCAGTGAAGGGGAGGACGGGGGAGTCTTGGGATCAGCCTTGGTTTTTCTCCTCAATCCAGTTCTCCTAAGAAGACTCAGGAAAATAAAGCAGCCTAGACTCTTCCAGACAGAAACATGTAGGTTTACAATTCTACATAGCCAATCACCCATCTTCTGCATTCCTTTTCCAAACTGGATGGATGGAAGATTGAAGCCTTAAAACGGCCTTGATAACATGCAGTCCTGTTTCAGTGGACAAAAGACTGGGAAGGGCTCCTATACAGAAGACACAGTGCAGGCAAAGGAGGGATGGTGGGAAAAACAGTTCACAAAATTTGGGGAATTATGACAGCCCCAGGTGGTTGGCATAAAAACAGGGCAGAGCAATGAATGAGGTCCAGTGTATCCCCTCCGAAGACAAGGTCAGGCTGGAGGTGGGAGGGCCAGGAGACTGCAGGAGGAAGGGAAGCAGACACCATTCAACCCCTCTCACCTACAACAACACCAGGCCCCTGAAAGGTGGACAAGAGAGGCTGCCCGGCCACCCAGAATGAACATCAGGACACAGTGCGTCCAGGGCCCAGAGTGAAACAGTCACAGCCCCAGGGAATGTTGGGGATAAGCCTCCTGAGGCATGCACTGTGGTTGGCTGGCTGTGGGGCCCTGGACTGAGAGGTGTCTGGGCCCCTGTGGCTCCAGTTTCTTCCTCCACAGAGTGGCGGGTCACAGGCTATCTCTCACCGCACTCCATTCCCCCTTCCACTCCAGTAGCATTGTGCCCAAATGCTCCCCCATCCGGACCTCTGTCTCCAGGCCACCCTTCACTTTTAATAACTAAGAGGGGCCTCATTTCTTCCTTCTCATTGGCTGGCGACCCTTCCCACCCACGGGCCTTGAGAGTCTCAAGTTGAGGCCCCTACCGCCTCTCCACTCTCAAGGGCACCCGCTCTTCCCTGCTTTTGGAGTCCCCCAACCCTATCATGGTCAGAGCCCCAAACCCTCCCAAGGCCCCCCAAGGCTCCAGGAGACGCCTCCCCCGCGCACCCCCTGTCCCCCACCCCCCCCCGCCCAGCCCAACGGACTCTTCCACTTCCCGAGTAGAAAAGATTCACTGCAAATTTGCTGAGGTCCCGTCCTACTATGTGCAAAGCTCCGTGGGAGGCTGCAGAGTGAATTCCCTGGTAAACGCGGGCTCCACTTCTGCACCCCCGTTTTTAGTTGTCAGAGCTCAGGCGGGGCCCTTAACTTCTCTGGGCCTCGGCTTCCCCTCCTCTTCTCGCTCGTGAACTAACAACCCCTCCTGGGTGGAAGAAGGAGCCCAGCGCAGGCTCCGGGGCTCACCGAGGCAGCGCCTGAGGCAGAGCGAGGCCTAGAGCTCGCGCTGGCTCCCGCAGCCAGGCCTCCTTGCCGGCGGCCAGGTAGGTCAGCGCGCGGGTCGGGGCGCCAGGCACGGGACCGGCCGGCCCCAGCCGCATCCAGGCCCGGGCGGGCCGCCAGGTGAGCGCGCCCAGGCGCTCCAAACGCGTCGCCGGCGGCCTTGCGTCCCGCCGGCGGACTTCGGGTCATGGAGCCGCGCGCGAGGGGCGCCACGGACCCTAGGGGGAGCAGAGGAGGTACGGGGGTTGGGTGGGGTGGGACTGGGCGCGTCCCTGACACCCCATGCCCCGCCTGTCGGCTCCTCACCTTTTCCTTCCGACAGGTGGTAAACAAAGCAGCCCTGGCGCCCAAGTGGCGGGCGGGTGCCGGGTGGCCGGGGTTGGGCTCCAGGTCCCCGACCCGCACCCGCACCGCACCGCACCGCGGGGCTGCGCACCAGACCCGGGGGCTCTCAGGAGTCTCCGGGGAGGTGTGCCAGAGGGGTCTGCCCGGGGTCACTGGGCACACCTGGCCACTCAGGGTCCGTAGTGAATGGCGGGGGGTTAGGCGGGGGCCTCCGGGGCTAAACGGAGCGGCAGTTGGGGCTACGTGGGCCGTCAGGGTTGCCTAGGATATCTGGAAGGGGACTCGGGGGTGCCGGGGCCACAGCGGGGGCAGACCGTCTTCTGTCGGGACATCTGGGGGAATCGGGGTCCCTCTCGCTACTGTGCGGGAAGAGTTTGGAATCTGGGGTTACGAAGGGGCAGTTGGAGACCTCCAGAGCTAGTCCCAGGGTGTTGGGACGTGTCCAGAAATATTTCGGTCAGCTAGGTCTCTCCAGGGATATCGTGGGCGCGGGCGGGGGTCCGCGGGCATACCCGCGATGGTGGGGGGTCGCGGGAGTTGAGAGGGGCCTGCGGAACTATCGAGGGAGTGGTCGGGGGACTCTGAAGGTCTTGAGGGGCATTCTGGGTCTTCCGACGTCGGGGAGAGTGGGGGCTCGCCGAGGCTCGGGCGGGTGCTGACCTGCTCTTTCCACCCGCGCAGGCAGGGGCCTCCCCCTGCAGTCTGGCTCCAGAGCTCGGGAGCTCCTGGCGCGCGCCCCCTGGCTGCCAGAGCTGCGGCCGACGTGGAGGCGCTGGTACGCCCCAAGGCGGGACGGGGGTGGGGGCGGGTAGGGCGGGGCCTCTCGGAGAACGGGATGTGAGTGGGGCCGGATTCAGGAGTGGCAGAACCGGGATTGCTGGTTACTTCTCTGGGTGGGGCCAAAGGGTGCGAAGGGCGGTGGGGCGGGGCTAGGAGGGCGCTTCGAGGAGGCGGAGCCTTGGCGTTATCCTAGAATATTCCTCCGGGAGGTGAGCCTGGAAAAGTGATTGCGATCCGTTAATGTCGCATTGGCTAGTTGTTGGTGCAGGTCTGGATGGTAATCTCTATCAGTTGGGGCTTTGTACGGCATTTCTGAAGAGGTGGGGCCTGGAGAGTTTGGGGGGCGGGCAGTTGGCTGAGGGGCGGGCCTGGAAAAAATGTACATTCTGTGGAGGTGGAGCCTATAAATTCCAGGAGGCGGGACTCGAAATGTCCGGAACGGGTTTAACTTTATAGGTCAGGACCCCAATCTTGCATTTGCACCCCGCTCCTCCAGGAAGGAACTAACGGTGCAATATGAGGAGCAGGATCGTCGCCTTGTTAGATGGATGTAGGAAGGTCTGGAGGTGTTTTCAAATAGCCGGGACCAGGCGTAGTTAGGAAGCGGGGGGGGGGGGGGGGGGATCTGGCTAGTTATTCATGTGAGTGACACTTGGAGAATTACTTGTTGGGGCACTGTCTAGGCAATTAAACTGTGGTCCAGGCTGGATGTGAGTCGGAAGAGCCGAGGCTAGAATGTAAATTTGGAGGGTTGCACCTAGGTTAGGAAAGTCACCAACAGCTTTCTTAGCCTCTTCCTTCCAGCAGTCTTTAGCATGCGATTCCTAAATGAACAGGACGATTACCTGTTGAAGAGGCACTTGCCTCAGGACCCTCTCATCTCTCATACAGAATTCCTGGTGTGGCAAATACAGAAAAACTTGGGAAAACCTGTGGATACTTTTGGAGTACTTGAACAGTCCCTGGTGCTGGAGACTTCCTTAATGAATCTTGGTAGCACAGGTTGAGGGAGGGGGTGGTAGATGACGATGGGAGCTGCAGGAGAGTAACCAAGGACCAGGTTGAGAATCCAGCACAGGGGTGGCCTGGGTGGCTCAGTGGGTTAGGCCGCTGCCTTCCGCTCAGGTCATGATCTCGGGGTCCTGGGATCGAGTCTCGCTTCGGACTCTTTGCTCAGCTGGGAGCCTGCTTCCCTCTCTCTCTCTGCCTGCCTCTCTATCTACTTGTGATCTCTCCCTGCCAAATAAATAAATAAATAATATATATATAAAAAAAAGAATCCAGCACAGGCCCTTAGTATTGCGTGTCTCTTCCTTTGACTTAAGTCTTTGTAATGTTTTTTCAATAAAAAGTTTTGTAGTTTTTGCAGTACAGTTTTCACAGTTCTTTTTTTAAAAAAAATCTATTCTGTGGCGCCTGGGTGGCTCAGTGGGTTAAGCCTCTGCCTTCGGCTCAGGTCATGATTTCAGGGTCCTGGGATGGAGCCCTGCATCCCGCTCTCTGCTCAGCAGGGAGCCTGCCTCCCCCTCTCTCTCTGCCGGCTGCTCTGCCTACTTGTGATCTCTCTCAGTCAAATAAATAAATACAATTTTTTAAAAAATTTTAAAAAAATATGGGGCTCCTGGGTGGCTCAGTGGGTTAAAGCTAAAGCCTCTGCCTTCAGCTCGGGTGGTGGTCCTGGGGTCCTGGAATCGAGCCCCACATCAGGCTCTCCCCACATCAGGCTCTCTGCTTGGTGGGGAGCCTGCTTCCCTTCCTCTCTCTGCCTGCCTCTCTGCCTAATTGTGATGTCTGTCAAATAAATAAATAAAATCTTAAAAAAAATAAAAACCTATTCCTGGGTATCTTATTATTTTAAGACTACTGTAAATTGAATTATTTTCTTAATTTCATCCTTATTTTATCTATAGAAACACAATGGAATTTTGTGTATATTGATTCTGTAACCTTGCCAAACTTGTTTACTAGTTCTAACACCCGCTAAGGGGCAAAAAAATAAAACTAAATGTGAAGATTTAATTTTTTTTAAAGACTTTTTATTTATTTGACGCAGAGAGAGAGAGAAAGTGAGAGAGGGAACACAAACAGGGGGAGGGGGCAAGGGAGAAGCAGGCTTCCCACTGGGCAGGGCACCGGATGCGATGCGGGGCTCAGTCCAGGACCCTGGGATCATGACCTGAACAGAAGGCAGATGCTTAATGACTGAGCCACCCAGGGGCTCCATATTTGGTTTTAGTAAGCGACTCATAAATTGGTGAGCATCTGACCTAACAAGTAGAGAGGAGGTCTGAGAGGAGGTATACAAAATGGAAGGTTTTCTTTTTTTTAAGATTTATTGATCCATTTTAGGGAGAGAGAGAGAGAGAACATGTGAGCAGGGGGAGGGGCAGAGGCAGAAAGAAAGAAGCAGACCCCATTGGGCATGGAGTTAGATGCAGGGCTCCATCTCAGGACCCTGAGATCATGACCTGAGCCAAACTGAAAGTCCAGTGCTTAAGCGAATGAGCCATGCAGGCACCCCCAAAATGGAAGGTTTTTATATGAAGGAAGATGGGGCAAGAAATTGTTAGCAACAGTAAAGAAAGTACCGTTTCAGGCAAGTTTGCTTCCCCTTGTGGGGAGAGGTAGGACAAGGGGGTTCTTACCATCCAGATTACCTGATCTTGCTTTGGGGAATGAGAGGGCCCCATGTGAGAGGTGACCTCTTTGGTGCAGACCAGAAAATTCCAGATTGGTTTAAAATTCCACTCCTGAAGAGGTTGAAATTGCAATTAATTTTGAGTTTGCTCTCCCGAGGGCCAGTGACTCCACCTTGGGCCTGTGGCTTTCCTTTTAACACTCTCAAGAATTCCAAAAGAATTACACCAAAATTCCGATGTGCTTCCAATAATAAAACAAAGGAGTACACTCACTAAGAGAAATGAGTACTGACCAAAAACACCAAAGTATTTAGGGGCGCCTGGGTGACTTAGTCATTGAGCTTCTGCTTTTGGCTGGGTCATGATCCCGGAGTCCTGGGATGGAGCCCCACATCGGACTCCCTGCTGGCAGGAAGCCTGCTTCTCCCCTTTACTCCCCTGCTTGTGTTCCCTCTCAAGCTGTGTCTCTGTCAAATAAATAAATTAAAATCTTAAAAAAAGAAGAACAAAAAAACAACATAAACATTTGAAAAAGAAGTCTTTAAACAGATCCTGAATAAAGTCAGAAAACTCAACCAAAGGGAGGGAGTTCAGAATCTTAAAGGAGACTCACCAACCCGGAAGTAAACTGTAACTCATATAAGTGATTAGGGCAGGGGGTTCCATGTGGGTACTTCACTTGATTCCCTGGATTATCATTCTTTGGGGGTCATCTCTTTTGGCTCCCACTTCTGACTCCGAGGAATGTCAACCTAAATAAAGAGGTAAACTGAGGCAAGCTCACAATGATGAGTTTATTTAGGAATAGCAGAGGAATTGGAATTTGGGACTCATCTGTAGCTTGCTATAGTTCGGGTGTCCAGGGTCAATCTTTGATATTCCCAAATTAACTAATCTTTTTGAGCTTGCCTCAGTTTGCCTCTTTATTTAGGTTGACATTTATAAAAGCTGCTTTGTAGTCTTTATCTGCTAGGTATCTTTAAGGATGCCCATGGCTTCTACGCCTGGAAATATGGCCACGAGATTGACTATTGTGCTTCCTGTTTTCAAGACTGTCCTGTGACCCGCCATATTATTCTGCTTTCCAAACATTGTGACTATGTCCCACTTTCATTTAAGCATACTTACAGCTTTACATTTAGAGATTCAGTATATGTGTTCCATCTAAGGAATGTGCTGTAATTCATTTATTATGTCCCCTTCTGTCCCCTTCTGTTGTTCATTTAAGTGGTTTTCAATGTTTTGCTACAAGAAATAATACCATGATGAATCTCATATAAAGATCTTTTTTGGGGCACCTGGGTGGCTCGGTGGGTTAAGCCTCTGCCTTCGGCTCAGGTCATGATCTCAGGGTCCTGGGATCGAGCCCCGCATTGGACTATCTGCTCAGCAGGGAGACTGCTTCCTCCTCTCTCTCTGCCTGCCTCTCTGCCTACTTGTGATCTCTCTCTCTGTGTCAAATAAATAAATAAAATCTTTAAAAAAATCTTTTTAGGGGGACATCTGGGTGGCTTAGTCGGTTAAGTGACTGCCTTTGTCTCAGGTCATGATCCTAGGAGGCCCTCTTGCTCAGCAGGGAGACTGCTTCTCCCTCTGCCTGCCCTTCCCCCTGCTTGTGCTCTCTCTCTCTCTGACAAATAAATAAAAATCTTACCAAAAAAAAAAAAGGAAAGAAAATACTAGAACTTCTATTTTTAAAAAATATTTTGGGGGGCATCTGGGTGGCTCAATAGGTTAAGGGGTCAACTCTTGATTTCAGCTCAGGTCATGATCTGGGGGTCAGGGGATTGAGCCCCTTGTCAGGCTCCCCAACTGGTGAGGAGTCTTCTTGAGATTCTCTTTCTCCCTCACCCTCTGCCCTCCCCCACCTATCTAAAATAAATAAATAAATAAATCTTTTTAAAAAAATCTTTTCGTGGGGCACCTGTCTGGCTCAGTTAGAGGAGCATGCAACTCCTGAACTCAGGGTGGTGAGTTCAAGCCCCACATTGGGTGCAGAGATTTTTTTTTAATTTTTTGTTTTTTATTTTTTATAAACATATAATGTATTTTTATCCCCAGGGGTACAGGTCTGTGAATCGCCAGGTTTACACACTTCACAGCACTCACCATAGCACATACCCTCCCCAATGTCCATAACCCCACTCCCCCTCTCCCAACCCCCAGGTGCAGAGATTTTTTTTTTAAGATTTTATTTTTATATATTTTTAAAAGACTTTATTTATTTAGTTAGAGAGAGAATGTGGGCACAAGCTGGGGGAGGGGCTGACAGGAGAGGGAGAGAAAGAATCCCAAGCCAGCTGTGCACTGGAACAAAGAGCCCATGCCGAGCTCATTCTCACAACCCTGAGATCACAACCCAAGCCGAAATCAAGAGCCAGATGCTCAACCAACTGAAGCATTCAGGCACCCATATAGATTTTAGTTTTTTAAATAATCTCTACCCACAACGTGGGGCTTGAACTCACCACTCTGAGATCGAGAGTCCCATGCTCTTCCAACTGAGCCAGCCAGGCGTCCCAAGTATAGAGATTTGTTAAATAAACTTAGAAAAATCTTTTCACACATCTTTAATGATTTCCTTGGGATGAATTCTCGGCAGATATCTAGTATTCTTTCTGGTGACTATTTAAGTATCAGTCTTCTAATTTACAAGCTCTTTTTTAAAAAAGATTTTTATTTATTTGACACAGAGAGAGAGACAGTGAGAGAGGAACACAAACAGGGAGAGTGGGAGAGGGAGAAGCAGGCTTCCCGCTGAGCAGGGCACCCGATGCAGGGCTCAATCCCAGGACCCTGGGATCATGACCGGAACCTAAGGTAGACACTTAAGGACTGAGCCACCCAGGCGCCCCTAATTTACAAGCTCTTAATGATGTGTGCAGGCTGGGTCTGAGGACCCAGAGGGGTTCCCGCAGGACCAGCCAAGAGAGTTCTTGGTGTCACACAGAACAGAAATCAAATGTGAGCCAAGAGGACGAAAGAGCAGAGTTTATTGACGATATAAAGAGAGTGCAGATACAGAGTTTCTGGGAGACTCAGAAGGAAAGGAGAGTGTCTTGTTTTTGCTTGGGTCTGGTGCTTTTACTGAGGATTGTAGTCTGATGTAAGTGTCCCCTCAGACACACAGAAACTGGTGAGAACTAGAAGGGTCCAGGTGTCCTCCATAAGTCACTAATAGGGAGTCTTGGCATCAAGATTCCAGCTCCGGTGGTCTAGAATATACACATAATGGCCTCACCTAGTCATTTATTAGAAGTTATCTATTGTGGGGCACCTGGGTGGCTCAGGTCATGGTCCCAGAGTCCAGGGATCGAGCCCCGTGTTGTGCTCCCTGCTCAGCAGGAAGCCTGCTTCTCCCTCTCCCACTTCCCCTGCTTGTGTTCCCTCTCTCGCTGTCTCTCTCTCTCTGTCAAGTAAATAAAATCTTAAAAAAAATAAATAATATGAAAAAAAAGAAGTTATCTGTTGTGCTGGAAGACTCCAAAGAAATCATTAACTCCTCGATCCTTACAAAGAGAACATACGTTGTTTGTATTACTAGGAAAGTGTAAGGCAGGTGTGCTGATCCTAGCAAGAATAGAAGCAGGAAAAGGGGTAAAACAGCAGTTCAAAAAACAGCCTTTGATGGGGCCCTTTCATTTTCCATATCCCTTTATGGTCTGACACAAGAGGAATCTGTCCCATTAATCTTTCAAAGCTTTAGAACCTCGCTCTCACAACATATTTAATGTTGGTAATATAAGCAGAAATAGTTAAGGATCCCTGGAAAAAGAAAGATAAGGCGTAGCTTTTTTTGACATGAGAAGAGTCACGTTAGGCCCCTGATCATCTTGTAATCTATGCCTGACCAGCACTACTTACCCAAAGCACATTTCTTTTTTTTTTTTAAGATTTTATTTATTTACTTGACAGAGACAGCAAGAGAGGGAACACAAGCAGGGCAAGTGGGGGAAGGAGAAGCAGGCTTCCCTCTGGGCAGGGAACCCGATACAGAGCTCAATCCCAGGACCCTAGGATCATGACCCAAGCTGAAGGCAGACGCTTAACGAACTGAGCCACCCAGGCGCCCCTAATTTTCTTTATTTTAAAAGACTATATTTATGTATTTGAGAGACAGAGAGAAAGAGGGATGACGGGGCGGGGGGCAAGGGAGGAGATGCAGACTTCCTGCTGAGCAGTGCGCCCAATGTAGAATTTGATCCCAGGACCCTGGGATCATGACCTGAGCTGACAGCAGACACTCAACCAACTGAGCCACCCAGGTGCCCTCAGCTCATGCCTTGATCTCAGGGTTGTGAGTTCAGGCCCTACTGTTGGGCTCCATGCTGAGCGTGGAGCCTACTTAAAAACAAATCATCAACAACATCCCCCCCCCCAAATACTACATG
This sequence comes from Meles meles, assembly GCF_922984935.1. NCBI lineage: Eukaryota > Metazoa > Chordata > Mammalia > Carnivora > Mustelidae > Meles > Meles meles. Next base: position 43,346,848 of record NC_060087.1, on the reverse strand, counting down.
TAAGAAGAGAAATGTGTGTTAATCTACTGTTTATGTTATCATTAAGCTTTCCAGTTAACAGTAGGTTGTTAGTAATTAAGTTTTGGGGAGTCAAAAGTTACTCAAATTTTCACCTGTGGGGGCAGGGGATTGACCCCCCCAACCCCTGCATTGTTCAAGGGTCAGCTGTGTGTGTGTGTAAAATATCTGTTTAAGTGGTATTGTTCCCCACTGGAATATTTAGAAAGGAGGATGTCTATTTTATTAATATCTGAATCCAGAGCTTGTGTATTAAATCTGGCATTGGTAGGCACCATTTAAATGTCTGTCTGTTATTGTACACAACTGGCATTCACAGATTTTTTCCTTAATGATGTATTTTATCTACATTTCCCCATACCAGCAGGGCACAGTAACATGCACACGGTAGGTAATTAATAAATACTTGTTGATCTCCTATAGGAAGGAATACCTGGCAAGAATGAATCTACTTCTGCCCCACCTACCTCACCCAGGAACTACATTTCCCTTTATGCTTGGCGCGACGCGCTCCTACGAAGTAAAAAGGGCGACAATTACTTTCTAAGGCCCCCTTTTCAACTTCGCGGCTGATACCGCAGTGTTATGTGGGAAAGGTAGTTCCAGCGCTCGTCCTCTGGCCCCGGTCAAACTGAGCGCAAACTAAACTTTCCAGCAAGCAGCGCACTAGCTTGGGAAAGGGGGGCAAGATGGCGGATGCCGAAGAGGAAGCCTTGCGGCCGTCGGGATCTTCCGCTGCCCCAATTTCATTCAGTTTCAGTCGCACATCGGCCCGGAGACGGCTGGCGGACGACGCGGGTGCGGCTCCAGAGGAGAAGGATTTCTTAAAGACCGTGGAAGGGAGAGAGCTGCAAAGGTGAAGCGTCGGGTCTTTCATCCCTTGGAGTTCGGTTCGGTGGGTGCAAGCGGGAGGGTGGAATGTAAGTTGATTGTGTTGGTGGCAGTGGTCTGGAACGCCTGAAGCACAGCTTGGAGAAAGTTCGTGGAGGCGACAAGGAGGCAGTGTGGAACAGGAGAGGTGGGGGAATTGGGCCTGAGAGCCGTGGCATTTGAGAAAAGAGGATGTATTCCTGAGAGGGGCTGTTTTAGGACTTGAGGACCCTGAGGTATGTGCGTTCTGAGAGAAGGAAAAGAGTGAAGAACGAAAGGACCCCTAGTGTCTCAGCCGAAGCGGTGAAGCTTTCTAGTATGGGGAACGGGGTAGAATGGGCAGATTCAGGTTGGGAGAGGCCACAATCTGCTTAATTCAGAAAAGAGAGTCAGGGGCGCCTGGGTGGCTCAGTGGGTTAAGCCTCTGCCTTCAGCTCAGGTCATGATCTTAGGGTCCTGGGATCGAGCCCTGCGTCGGGCTCTCTGCTCACCGGGGAGCGCCCTCCCCCCCCCCCCCCCCCGCATACTTGTGATCTCTGTCTGTCAAATAAAATCTTTAAAAAATAAAAAAAAAAAGAAAGAAAGAAAAGAGAGTCAGAAGGAGAGGCTTCCAGAAGAAAATCAGCCAATTAGGAGATTGATGTGGACCCTGGATCTGGGAAGAGTCTGGGCTGAAGACCGTGATTTGTGAGTCATCATGAAGGTCATGGAAGTGCGTCTTGGGATGAGCAGAGGAGGGTCCAGGACTGAAGGCTGATTCCTCAAAGGCACTGACATTTAAGAGTTGGGGGTGAGGGAGAGAATCCCAAGAAAGCACCGTTAGAGGCCTTACAGGAGAGCAGAGGGTGTGGTCCAACTGGGGTGTGGGGGGGTGAGTTTGGCTCTTTTGTTTTCTCTGGAGGGAGGAGCGTGGCTCAGAACCCACTGACCATGCTACTCTCCCAACTTCACGACTCTGTGTCCACATCAGTGTGAAGCCCTCAGAAACCCCCAAGGAACTCGTCATCCCTTTGATCCAGAATGGCCGTCGCAGGCAGCCACCGACCCATGCTCCTGGGCCATCCACAAATACTGAGGCCTTGATGGATGGGGTGCTGTCCCAGGCTGTGAAGGAGCTCATTGAGGGTGAGTGATCCTCTCTTCGCTTCGCCCCAGTGAAGGAAGAGGGGGAGGAAAATGGAACGATAGGGTGGGACCTCATTGCACCCTCCCATTCTTCTTTAGACTCCAAGAAGTCCCTGGAGGAGAGAGAGAATTCGGGTGTCGACCCCACGCTTGCTATCCCCATGATCCAGAAAGGATGCATCCCTAACGGGGAAAGGGCAGACAGCGAGCCCCGGGCTGAGACAGTGAGCTGGCCCCTAACTCCTCCTACCCCAGCCTCTCTTTGCCCCATCTGCCAGGCTTGCCTCTCTGCACATAGCAGGGAAAGTCTGTGTGTGTACTAGAGGCCTGCTGCCTATCCCTTTCTTTTTCTGCCCTTTTTTGGAAGCATTAACAAATGAATCCAGATGCTGAGGTGTGGAAAACACTTGCATTCTGGGATTATCTAAGCTAGATGAGGAGCTAAGGGAACAGGAAATGCAAAGATCCTGAGGGTAGACTCAACCTGGGGCGTTTAACAACACCAAGGAGACCAGTGTAACTAGAGTGGAATGAATGAAGAGGAGGAGATGAAGTCAGACGTGGCAGGGGCTAAACTAAGCAGGGCCTTATGGACCATGGTGAGGACTTTGGCTTTTACCCTGAATGAAATGAGAGCCATGAGAGGCTTCTGAGCAGAGTGGGATCAGAACTTAAGATTTGACAGGATCTCTCTGGCTACTATGAGCACAATAGAGTAGTAAGCAAAGGCGGAAGCAAGGAGACCAGTAGCACAGGCTGGAAAGGATGGCCTCTCAGACCAGAGTGGTAGGAGTGAGGCCTGGAAGGACAGGTCAGCTTTAGTGAGTGAGGGAGGTGCAGGGTGGGTACTAATGGCAGCAGCAGCCTGAGCAGTGGCACAGTGGCAGTGGGTCAGTGTGGTGTAGGTCCATCAGTGAAGCAACCTGCAGCGTGTCTAGAATGAGTATAAAGAATTGAGGGGGGATAAAAAGGAGTTGAGGGAGTGAGGATGGGATGTGTAGATAACAGGGTACTTCCCTGGGGTGTGTCTAAAGAAGCAACCAAGTCTGTCTGTCATACCCATGGACCCTCCTTTTCACCACTTTATTCACAGTTCTTAGCAATGCTTCTTTGGGGCCTAGTTCTCCCACAGCCCTAGATCACCTCTTTCAACTGAACTGTTCTCATTGGCCTTCAACTGTCTTCTGGTTTCTTTCATCTTTTTTTCAATTTTTGTTTTAAAGATTTTATTTATTTATTTGACAGAGATCACGAGTAGGCGGAGAGGCAGGCAGAGAGAGAGAGAGAGGAAGAAGCAGGCTCCCCGCCGAGCAGCGAGCCCAGTGTGGTGGAGCTCGATCCCTGGACCCTGGGATCATGACCTGAGCCGAAGGCAGAGGCTTTAACCCACTGAGCCACCCTGGCGCCCTGGTTTCTTTCATCTTAAAAAAAGACCGTCACTTCACTTTCCATCCTATTCCCACTTTGGCCTCATTTCTCTCATTTCCTCTCCTTCCCCAGCCTGCAGCATCTCAGTGGATCACAGTTCCATCCATCCTTCCTGTCATTCAGCCTAAAAACCTTCGAGTCACTCTTGACTCTCTTCTTTGTTTCATACACCATATGCAGTCTTTCAGCAAAATCCTATTATCTCCCTTTGCAGAATACATCCAGAATCTAACCACTTCTCACCAGCACCTACCTACCACTCTGGTCTGAGCCACCAGCATCTCTCATCTGGACTGTTGTAGTAACTTCCTCACGGACCCCTTTTGGCGGCCCCCCTCCTACAGCTCCAGCCCAGACCTCCTGATCAATCCCTCACCGCCCCTCTCTGCCTCCACATCTCTTTTTCAGTCAGGTTGACTTTCATGATGCTCTTCCCACATACCAGGCTGGCCCTGCCTCAGGGCCTTTGGTCTTACTGTTTTCTCTGCTTGGACTCCCTGGTAAAGAAGTACCTGGTAAAGAAGCTGGTAAACTCCTGGTAAAGAAGCACCGAGGATCACCCATTGGGTGTTAGTAAGCATGCTTCCAAGGGCCCACTGTGGGCCCAGCCTGACCATCCTTTCTCTGCTGAACCTGTAGGTGCCGGAGGAAGCTGATTACGAGGCAGTCCCCGTAGAGGCCTATGGGCTGGCAATGTTACGAGGCATGGGCTGGAAACCTGGCGAGGGCATTGGCCGCACCTTCAATCAGTGAGTTCTAGGGTAGGGGCGTGGGGCAGCAGACAGGGCAGTGAACAAGACCCCCAAGGGTTACTGCCCATCCAGAACCATCCAGGCACGAAGAGGGCATATTACCACCCTAAGTAATTCGGTAAGCCTTTCCACTACCGTTTCAGTCTCCTCTTTGCCCTTTGAAACTCTGTAATGGGATCCCATTTATGTATTGGTTACCTTCCTGAGTATCCGCTTCCTCATCTGCAACATGGGGACAGTGACAATACTGGCTTCCCAGGTCTGTTGCAGAATTATGTGAAATTATCCACATAAAGTACTTAACAGCAGGGCCTGGCCCCAGATAAACATAGACGAGCCGTTTGCTGCCATTATCACACAGATTTAGGAGCCCTTCTTCTCAGTTCTCGACTCCAAAGAATTCTGAAAATCACACATTTTTTTCATAAGCCACTTAGCCAAAGATGACCTGAATTGATGCGGAACATATTACAGTTGATGTCTCCTGCTTGGTATGAATATTTGTATGACTTCCCCTGTGGAAATATTATTAGGGTATTTGAATTCAGGGCTCTGCCTCAGATCCCACTATAGATAATATGTAGTGGATGGTATACCCAGTGTGTTACTAGGTTGAACCAAAAAACCAGTCCTAATGTGAGATCGGGAAGGATATTCTTGAATATGTTAACAGCTGGGATTTGGGTGGCGTTGGGCGGGGGGACACGGAAGACTTGTGTTTCTCCCTCACCTCCCGTGCCCCCAGGCCAACAAGCTCACATACTGTGTTCCCTGCAGAGTGGTGAAGCCCCGTGTCAACTCACTGAGGCCGAAGGGGTTAGGGTTGGGCGCCAGCCTGAATGAGGTCCAGGCCCTGGTGTTCACTGGCACCCACCACCTACCAAAGCCAGATGAGAAGCAGGAGAAAGATAAGGAAGACCAGCCTCAAGGTCTGGTGCCTGGAGGGGCAGTGGTGGTTCTCTCTGGCCCTCACCGAGGGCTCTATGGGAAGGTAAGGAACCAGGCTATGCCTAGAGCCCAAAACAGGCAACAGAGAAGATTGATGGGAGGGGTCAGAGGGAGGAAGAGTTGGGTTTAGGATGGAAAGGCTGGGTGGGGTCCTTGTCTCTGAGGCCTGCCTGGCTTGCTGCCTCATCTGGTTAACTCAGAACCACTTGCTGGGCCTTTCTCGACCTTGGTTTCCAACTGAAAGAGGGAATGACAGATGCCAACATGTTCCTGTGGCTTAAATTCTTTAAAGTTTATCCTAAGCACACAGTCTGGTGGGGGAGACACATGGGCCAGGCCCAGTTCCAGACCTTGGGCCAGTCTGGTGGGGGAGACACAAGGGTCAGGCCTATTGGAGATAAGACTAGTCGACTTGGTCCTAGGAATGTGGGTTTAGGAGCACCTGGGTGGCTCAGAGGGTTAAGCATCTGCCTTCGGCTCAGGTCATAGTCTCAGAGTCCTGGGATCTAGTGCCGCATCGTACTCTGCTCGGTGGGGAGCCTGCTTCCCCCTCTCTCTACTTGTGGTCTCTCTATCTATCAAATAAATAAATAAATAATCTTTTAAAAAAATAAAAGGAATGTGGGTTTAGTCCTTTCAACCCCTGCCTAACTTCTTCCCCCCAACATTTCAGGTAGAAGGCCTTGATCCTGACAATGTCCGGGCCATGGTTCGCCTGGCTGTGGGGAACCGCATGGTGACTGTTAGTGAGTACTGCCTGCGGCCTGTCCCCCAGCAGGAGTTTGAGAAGAACTCCTTGGATCTCAGTGAGTGAGCCTCGTACCTTGCTGGGAGAGTTGGAGAAGCATTCCAGGGGGCGGTAGGGCCTGTCTCTGGGGGCAAGGCTTGGGCGGGGGGCAGGTGTCAGATCCGCAGAGGGGAAGGACAGCGGTCTGCCTGGCAGGTGTGATTTCTGGTCAGAAGTCAGGAGGTGAGAATGAAGATAAGTGATTTGAAGAAAAATTGATGCCGGCGCTTTAGCCTCTTTCTGAGAGAGAGAAAACAGGTTTGGAAACCTATGCCTGTGCTCAGGAGGTCTCTCTGTTCAAGGTGATGAGCCTCTCTTCTTCTAGAGCGAGAGAGCAGCTGGGACTAGGCCATGACCAAGGAGGAAGGCATTCTAGGCATGGCAGCAGGATGGGAGCAGTTTGGCAGATGCGAGACTGGTGCTGTCAGAGCTCTCGAATTTCCCTAGCCCACACTAGGGCATGGTGCCTCAGATCAGCACCGTGAGCACATGCTGGAGTGGCTGAGGAAGGTGTTCTGAAGGAAGCCCAGCAGTTGAGGGGAAGGGGAGAGCCTTCTAATGGCACCGACAAAGTTGTGATGGTGGGAGGGGACACTGAGGCAGCTGGGAGGAGGCCGGAGGCCAAGGTGTAGCCTCCCTGGTAAGAGAATGGTGCACTGAGGCTCCTTTCTGGTTCTCCTCCACATATCCTTGTACAGACCAGATGAACAAAATTTCCCCAGGACAACAGAACGGAACAGCCTCGTCATCATGGAAGGCCCTCCGGGATCAGGAGCTCCCCGGCCGGCGGGAAGACTCAGAGAGGAAGCGGAAACACTTTCCCAACCGGTGGGACCCTGGGCATCTGGGATTGGGGGAGAAGGCAAGGCTGTGGAAAGGTCCTAGCAGCCAGAGAAGGCTTCCAGGGCCAGGCAGGCACATAGAAGAAACTAGGGACGGCACTATGGGTGGGTGTCACAGCCGCAAAGGTGGGGTGACTGGAACGTGCCTCTGATCAGTTAAGCCTCGTGTTGGCCCCTTTTTGCACAGAGAGGGGGAGCCTGTAGCCAAGATTGAGAAGGTCGGTTCCCGGAGCCAGCACTGGTTGCACAGGGACCTGCGCGTGCGCTTTGTGGACAAGCAGCACAAGGGTGGCCAGTATTACAACACCAAGGTGGGAACCCTGCAACCTGGTGCCCCCTCCACCCCCAGGGACTAGGCCTTGTGAGTCTGACATTCTCACACCCCCGACCCTCTCCCCAGATGACGATTGAAGATGTCCTGAGCCCAGATACCTGTGTGTGTCGAACAGAGGAAGGCCGGATCCTGGAAGGTGAATGTGAGGATAATGTGGTCATTATCCTCCTGGAGGCCAAACGGGAAGCCTGTCTTCGACCAAGAGGCTGGCGTGGGCAAAGGCTGGGGGTTGGGCAGAACTCGGGTATTTTGCAAGGCCCAGAATCTTCTGACGGAACACGAGGCGCTTCTGAGATGGTGATTATCTGAGCCTCCCCGGGCAAACACTGGCATGGAAATGAGCTGTTTTCTCCCTCTGGGGACTGGGCCTTGTGCGGATTGTATGGAACTCCCCGTGCAGGGCAGGCGGCTGACATGCCCACAGTAAACGGGATCTGTTGTTGTCACCCATCATCTTCATGCATAAGTGCTCCCTTTATTAAGTTATTTCTACAACCTGCTCCTTAGGTGTCCTCACCTGTGAAATGGGGTGATGGGACCCCACTTGTCAACAGGGTGCAGGGTGTCTCTGGGGAATACAAGAAAGGCCTTCCGACAGGACCCTGGGTGGGCTGGCCCTGGCTAAGGGCCTCACTCAGTCCCCTTTCCTCATCTGCAGGCGTGAAGGAAGGCATGCTGGAGACCCTCGTCCCCAAGGTTGAGGGCAACCGGGTGATGGTGGTGCTGGGGCCACAGGCTGGAAGGGTGAGTCCCAGACCTGGGTGTGGGGGGGGCATGCCAGGGCTGCCTCAGTGTCTGGGTTGGCCTTGCTGACTCTCCCCACCAATGCTCCAGGTGGGCCGTCTGCTGGACTGGGACAGAGAACGGAACCAGGCTCTGGTGCAGCTGCGGAGAGAGAATCAGCTGGTGGAGCTTCACTATGATGCTGTCTGCCAGTACACGGGCCCCAGTGACTCCGACGAAGACTAACCTGCAGCCCCACCGCCGGGCTGCTGCCAGCTCTGTACAGTGTGCAAAGCCTGTCTTCGCAGAGGTGGGGAGGTCGTCATTCTGCCATCTGCTTGCACTGCAGCTCCAGGACAAGGACCGGGACAGGGCACGAGACAGATGGACCAGAAGAGAGGCTCGAAACTGACTGAGTCTTTTCCAGAAGTTAGCGTGTAATAAAAATCATTTCCCAAACTTAGCAGAATGATGAGATCGTAAATGTGTGCTGAGCTGAGTGGAAGCGGGAGCTGGGCTGACTGCAGTGGGAGCCATGCGGGCCTTCAGCCCCACCGCCCTGCAGGGCTGACAGACAAGCGAAAGGATCCGCCTGCTCACGAGCTCATTCTCAGAACACCAAAGCTAGGAAGTGCAGATACTTGAGCAGATACTAAGGAGTTTGGAATGCCACGTCTGCACAGCTTTCCAGGCGAGAATCCCAGCAGTGGCGCTGCTTTTACTCTTGGTCCAGATCAGATGTCCAGAGGCTATCTTGAGCCGTTGATGAGAGAGTCCAGAGGAAAGGGAGGCTTCTGCCCAACAAATAGGATGTGTTTGCTCTACCTCCCAGAGCAGCCAGTTAACTTTGGGGCCCCCATTTTAGTCCCCAAACTTAGGCTTGATGGTAAAAAAATTTTGTGTGTCCCGGGTAAAACTTCTCTGATTCTTCCAGGTAACTGGACTCTGAGAAAAGTTATTGTCGTACAGTCCTTAAACTTTTTCCTGTTTAACAGGCGGAGATAGAAAAGCAGCAAGGGAAGCCAGAACTTTAGGTACAATTGCTTCTAAATCACTAAGTTGTTGATGTAATAAACGGCGGTGAAGTTAGAGCTACGTCACTGGTATAAACTCATGACAGGACAGAACATGGCACAGCACTGGAGAATTTTTGTTTTAAATAATTGAATTATCACATTAAAGTTCTTACAACTCTTTTTTTTCTGATTAAATCTTCTTTAAAATGTTTTTTAATTGTTGAAGTATAATTGACGTCCAGTGTGATCTCAGTTTCAGGTGTACAGTGTAGTGGTGTGACAATTCTACCCACGACGCCGTGCCCAGCGCGCAGAGTGGCCTCACCAGACGTTATAACAACATTACCGACTCTTTTCTATGGTATACCTTTCATCTCCCTGACTTATTTATTTATTTGTTTATTTGTTGACTTATTTATTTATTTTTTGGTAACTGGGAGTTTGTACCTCTTAATCCCCTTCACATATTTTGCCCATCTGCCCTCCTCTTGGGCAGCCATCCCCCAGAGCATGACAATAAAAGCTAAGCAGCTGTCCCTGCCAAGCACAGGCCAGCTGTCGCTTCGAGCCAGAATCGAGCAAGTACAGAAAAGCAGCGAGTTGGCCAAATCAGCAGCCATATGCCGAGTAAGGAATCGGATGACCAGAAAACCTTTTCAGTCTCATACCCCACCAGCGTGAAGTACACTTGCAAAGACGAACTTTACGGACTGACTGATCTGTCATCCCTAATTCATTCCAGAACTCATCTGTTTTCAAGATTGGGAGCAGAGGACAAACCCCTAACCCCCAGTTGCTCCAGCTCCTGAGTCATAATGGTGATTGTCTACACTGCCCCCGGAATTCCTGGCTGGGTTATGTTTCTCATGTTGTGGGGAAGGGTCATGCCTTCTCAAGGTTCCCAATCTGACATGTGCAGTAGTCCTGTTGTATGTTCTACGCTCTGTCATGAAGGCCTCCTCTCTCCTCCGAATCATAATAAATTCATCTTGGTAACACCCTCGAGAAAAGCTGAAAGACTTTCAGCTGAGCAGGCTCAGGAGAAAACAGCAAGACTCTTTCTCTGTGTTCTCCCGAGCCTGTCTCCAAAAGACTTTGCAGGAAAGGCAGATGCTTGCTCACCCACATCTTGTTCATCCCTCATGACGCTGAGGAGGCCAGTCTGAACAAATTTTACGGTCATGGTCCTCGGCTTGTGTGTGGCCTGGGGAGAATTCACAGACTCACAGTTGTTGTTGCAGCAACTGTGCCAAAGGGGCGACCTTGGCAGCCGATGAGCACCAGGCAGAGAGCCGAGAGAGAACTGTGCAGCCTTGTTGTCTCTCCTTGTGCCCAATGGACAAGGGACAGATGGGGAAAGCCTCCTGATCCTGTGCACACTTCTTGAGATACGAGGAGCCTGTCTTGGAACTGAGGGATCAGGAGGGATCTACTGAGGGGAAGCACACAAAACCACAATGGTCTGTTGGGGGGCCAGATGCTCTGCTAGGGCTGCGTGTTCTGGACACAGGGGCGTATTTAAGAACTTCAGGCCCCGCGTTTGAAGACAGGCTCGAGAGAAAAGTCAACTCCACGAAACTAAAATCTGATGAAAGATCTGTTTTAAGTGTCATGGCACATGGAGGAGAGGAAGGGACTGTCTGAAACTGCCAGGTTATGCCACACTGCAGGGCAGAGACGGACCAGCGCAGACGGGACCAGTGGCAGCAGACGCAAGAAGCAGCCTCTTTGCCTTTCAGAGAGGAGCGAATTATTGGGGCGATTAGGACTATTGCCCAGGGCTGAGCTTGGTAGCAGAGAATAGGCAGTTAGATCCTCTTCTGACATTCCTTCCTCAGCCAGAGGCTCCTCCCCGCCACTCCCCACATTGGGCCCTCTTTTTTTTTTTTTTTAAGATTTTATTTACTTACTTGACACAGAGAGAGATCACAAGTAGGCAGAGAGAGAGAGAGAGGAAGGGAAGCAGGCTCCCTGCTGAGCAGAGAGCCTGACATGGGGCTCGATCCCAGGACCCCGGGATCATGACCTGAGCCGAAGGCAGAGGCTTTAACCCACTGAGCCCCCCAGGCGCCCCACATTGGGCCCTCTTAAGCTCCATGTTTTAGTACCATGCAGGAGGGGGAAGGATCCAACAACTTGGAAAGCTGCACGAGGGGCAGTCAGTCCCTATCCAGTGCCCTTATTTCCCCAATCCATTCAACAGGCGTCTCTCGAGCTTTTGCTGTGTTCCGGGTACCATTCTGCATGCTCGGGATACAGTAGAGTGTAAATCATTCAACAGATGAGTCCCTACCGTATGCCAGACATGATTCTAAGTACTGGGGATAAAGCCATTTACGAAACAGACAAAGATCATTGCCCCTGTGGAGCTGATATTCCAGTGGGGCAGAGAGACAAGCAGTAAGTACAAGAAGTAACTTACTTAGTAAGCTAGAAGGTGAGAAGAGCCATGGCGGAGAAAGGAAGAGCAGCAGGGTCAAAGGGATTTGGAGTGGGCAGATGGCACTATTTTTTTAAAAAAGATTTTATTTATTTGAGAGAGAGAGCGCAAACGGGGAGGGGCAAAGGGTGAGGGAGACGCAGGCTCCCCACTGAGTAGGCTCCATCCCAGGACCCTGAGTTCACGAGAGCTGAAGGCAGAGTCTTAACCCACTGAGCCACCCAGGTGCCCTGAGCCTATCCCCTTTTAAAAAGTGCTTGAAGGGGGCGCCTGGGTGTCTCAGTGGGTTAAAGCCTCTGCCTTCAGCTCGGGTCATGATCCCAGGGTCCTGGGATCGAGCCCCACATCGGGCTCTCTGCTCAGCAGAGAGCCTGCTTCCCTCCTCTCTCTGCCTGCCTCTCTGCTTACTTGTGATCTCTGTCTGTGAAATAAATAAATAAAATCTTTAAAAAAAAAAAAAGTGCTTTGGGGCGCCTGGGTGGCTCAGTGGGTTAAAGCCTCTGCCTTCGGCTCGGGTCATGGTCCCGGGGTCCTGGGATCGAGCCCCGCATGGGGCTCTCTGCTTGGCAGGGAGCCTGCTTCCTCCTCTCTCTCTCTCTCTCTGCTACTTGTGATCTCTCTGTCAAATAAATAAATAAAATCTTTAAAAAAAAAAAAAGTGCTTGAAGGGCGCCTGGGTGGCTCAGTGGGTTAAGCCTCAGCCTTTGGCTCAGGTCATGATCTCAGGGTCCTGCGATCGAGTCCTGTTTTGGGCTCTCTGCTTAGCAGGGAGCCTGCCTCTTTCTCTCTCTCTCTCTGCCTGCCTCTCTGCCTACTTGTGATCTCTGTTTGTCAAATAAATAAAATCTTTAAAAAAATTAAAACATGAAAAGTGCTTGAAGAATATGTCTTCATAGTGTCTTTACCATATACTATTTATAGATTGTTTTCAGAAAGCACTAATACGAAGATTCAGAATATGAACAGAAAGAATAAAATAACTTCTCATATTTGGGACCTAAGAGATGACTTTTTATGCCCTCTGTCAGAAACGTCGCAAAGAGACACGTGCACAGGAGATGGTGGTGGCCCAGGAAGGAGGAAGAGGGGTTGTATTATTTCTAAAATAACAGGTATACACCCAATGAAAACATCATCACAATCATGATGGTGAACATATCGTCACCGCCAAGTTTCCTCTGCCCCTTTATAATCCCTTCTTCCCGCCCCAGCCCCAACCCCACGCACCCACTGATTCACTTTTCTGTCACTATAGTTTAGTTGGCATTTTCTAGAGTTTTCTATAAGTGAATCATTGAGTATGTACTCTTTTCTGTCTGACAGACTCTAGAAAATTATTGGAGATTCATCCATGTAGTTCCATACATCAACAGGTCATTCCCTATTCCATTCCAATGGGGTTTTTTTGTAAGATAAAATCCACATACCGTAGAATCCACCCCTTTCAAGTATACAGTTCAGTGGTTTTCGTATATTCACAAGGTTGTGCAACCATCACCACTATCTCATTCCAGAACGTTTCATCACCCCGTACCGGAGGGGGTTGGGGAGAGGGTGACTGGGTGATGGACACTGAGGATGGTATGTGTTGTAATGAGCACTGGGTATTATATAAGACTGATGAATCACAGACCTGTGCCCCTGAAACAAATGCTATGTTATATGTTATTAAAAAAATAAAAAGAAACACTGTAGTAATTAGTATTCACTCTCCATTTTCCCCTTCCCCCAGCCCCTGGCAATTACTAATCTATTTTCTGTCTCTATAGATTTGCCTAGTCTGGATATTTTATATAAATGAACCATACAACATGTGACCTTTTGTGTGTGGCTTCCTTTGCTCAACATAATGTTTTCAAGGTTGGCACATTACAGCAGGTATCCGAACTTCATTCCTTTTTTTCTTTTAAAATATTTTATTTATTTATTTGACAGACAGAGATCACAAGTAGGCAGAGAGGCAGGCAGAGAGAGAGGAAGGGAAGCAGGCTCCCTGCTGAGCAGAGAGCCCGATGTGGGGCTCGATCCCAGGACCCTGGGATCATGACCTGAGCCGAAGGCAGAGGCTTAACCCACTGAGCCACCCAGGCGCCCCGGAACTTCATTCCTTTTTATGATGTAATATTTCATTGTATTGATATACCACCTTTTGTTTATTTACTTATCTGTTGTTGGAGATTAGCATACAAGTCTATGAATGGACATATGTTTCCTTTATCCTGGTAGACTTCTAGGGACAGAATACTGGATCATATAATAAGTATATGTTTAATATTTTAAGACACTGTTGGGGCACCTGGGTGGCTCAGTGGATTAAGCCTCTGCCTTCGGCTCAGGTCATGATCTCAGGGTCCTGGGATCGAGCCCCGCATCGGGATCTCTGCTCAGCGGGGAGCCTGCTTCCTCCTCTCTCTCTGCCTGCCTCTCTGCCTACTTGTGATCTCTCTCTCTCTCTCTGTCGAATAGATAAATAAAATTCAAAAAACATTAACCCTGTCAAACTGTCTCCCAAAGTGGTTGTACCATTTTACATTCCTACCAGTAGTGTACTTATTATTATTTCCTCCACATCCTCACCAGTTTTTGGTATGGTCAGTCAAATAGATTTTATCCATTCCAATATATGTTTCTGATATTCTTTGTGGTTTTAATTTTTCATATCCCTAACAACCAATGATATTGAGCATCTTTTCATGTGTTTAATTGCCACCTGTGTATCTTCTTTGATGAAGTAGCTGGTAAAATTCTTTGCCTCTCTTTTAAAAATGGACTCTTTGTTTTCTTATTGAGTTTTTAGAGCTCTTTATATATTTTGGAGAGAGATACTTTATCAGATAGATGCAAATATTTTCTCCCAGTGCACGGTTTGTCTTTTCATTCTCTCCGTAATGTCTTTTGAAAAGCAGAAATGTTGGGGTGCCTGGGTAGTCAGTCGGTTAAGTGCCTGCCTCTGGCTCAGGTCATGATCCCAGAGTCCTGGGATCAAGTCCTACATTAGGCTCCTTGCTCAGCCGGGAGCCTGCTTCTCCCTCTGCCTGCCACTCCCCCTCCTTGTGCTCTCCCTCTGACAAGTAAATTTAAAAAATCTTTTAAAAAAACGTACATGGGGCGCCTGGGTGGCTCAGTGGGTTAAGCCGCTGCCTTCGGCTCGGGTCGTGATCTCAGGGTCCTGGGATCGAGTCCCACATTGGGTTCTCTGCTCAGCAGGGAGCCTGCTTCCCTCTCTCTCTCTGCCTGCCTCTCTGTCTACTTGTGATCTCTCTCTGTCAAATAAATAAAATAAAAAATCTTTAAAAAAAATTAAAAAAATTAAAAAACGTACATAACAACAAAAAGATATGTATAAGAATGTTCACAGAATCAGCAGAAATGTTGGGGTGCCTGGGTGGTTCAGTCGGTTAAGTGCCTGCCTTTGGCTCAGGTCATGATCCCAGGGTCCTGGGGTGGATCCCTACATCAGGCTCCATGCTCAGTGGGAAGCCTGCCTCTCTACGTCTACCCCTCCCCCCATGCTTTCTCTCTCTCTCTCTCTCTCTCTCTCTCTCTCAAATAAATAATGTATTTTTAAAAATGTCTTAAAAAAAAAAAAAAGAAAAGCAGGGGTGCCTAGATGGCTCAGTGGGTTAAAGTCTCTGCCTTCAGCTTAGGTCATTATCTCAGGGTCCTGGGATGGAGCCCCACATCAAGCCCCGCATGGGGCTCTCTGCTCAGCAGGGAGCCTGCTTCTCCCTCTCTCTCTGCCAGCCTCTCTGCCTACTTGTGATCTCTCTCTCTGTGTCAAATAAATACATAAATACATAAATAAATAAAATCTTTTTTAAAATTTTATTTATTTATTTGACAGAGATCACAAGCAGGCAGAGAGGCAGGCAAAGAGAGAGAGGAAGAAGCAGGCTTCCCGCTGAGCAGAGCCCGATGCCGATGCGGGGCTCAATCCCAGGACCCCGGGATCATGACCCGAGCCGAAGGCAGAGGCTTTAACCCACTGAGCCATCCAGGCGCCCCAATAAATAAAATCTTTAAAAAAACAACAGAAATGTTAAATTTTGATGAAGTCAAATATATTGATTTGTTCTTTTAGGATTGTCCTTTTGATGTCATATCAAAAAGATCTTTGCCTAATCCAAGGTCACAAAGGATTTCTATAAGTCTTATGTTTTTAGATTATACATTTAGTTAACTTTGAATTAATTTTTGGGCATGGTGGGAGGTACAGATCCAGGTTCATTCTTTTGCATATGAATATCAAACTGTTCTAGTACCGTTTGTTGAAAAAACTATCCTTCCTCCACTGCATTGCTTTAAACCTTTGTCAAAAATTGGTTATCTAGGGTGCCTGGGTGGCTCAGTGGGTTAAAGCCTCTGCCTTTGGCTCAGGTCATGATCCCAGGGTCCTGGGATGGAGCCCCACATCGGGCTCTCTGCTTGGCAGGGAGCCTGCTCCCCCCACCCCCCGCCTGCCGCTCTGCCTACTTGTGATCTCTCTCTCTGTCACACAAAAAAACTATAAAAAAATCAGTTATCCACCAGAATGAAAAGAAAAAATTAGTTGTCCATATATGTATCGATTTGTTTCTGGACTCTATAATGTTCTGTTGATATATTTGTCCACCTGTATGTCAATATCATACTGTGTTGATTACTGTAGCTTTATAATGATTCCTGAGATCAGGTAGTGTTGGCCCTTCAACTTTATTATTCTTTTGCAAAGTTGATTTGGATATCCTAGAGCTTTTGTATTTCCATATGAATTTTTTTTTTAAAGATTTTATTTATTTATTTATTTGACAGAGAGAAATCACAAGAGAGGCAGGCAGAGAGAGAGGAAGGGAAGCAGGCTCACTGTTGAGCAGGGAGCCCGATGTGGGACTCGATCCCAGGACCCTGAGATCATGACCTGAGCTGAAGGCAGCGGCTTAATCCACTGAGCCACCCAGGCGCCCCTCCATATGAATTTTAAGAACTGTTTGTCAATCTACAGCAAAAGAGCCTACTGGATTTGGATCAAATCTACAGGTCAATTTGGGAAGAATTGGCATGTTAATAATATTTAGTCTTCTGACCCATGAATAAGGTTCATTTACTTATGCCTTCTTTAATTTCAGCAGTTTTTGTAGTCTTCGATATACAGGTTTTGCACATCTTTTGTCACATTTATCCCTAAGTATTTCATGTTTCTTTTTTTTTTTAATAAGCCCCAATGTGGGGCTTGAACTCACCACCCTGAGATTAAGAGTCATATGCTGTACTGACTGACCCAGCCGGGTGTCCCAGTATTTCTTATTTCTTGATATTATTGTACATATTATTTTAACCCACTGAGCCACCCAGGCGCCCCTATTGTACGTATTATTTTAAATTTCAACTTACAGTTGTTCATTGTTAATATATAGAAATACACTTGCTTTTTGTACATTGGTCATATCTTGCAACCTTGCGAAACATTCATTTTAGTAGCTATTTTTTTAGATTCCATTGAGTTTTCTACTAGATAATCATATTGTCTTCAAATAAAGACATTTTTATTTCTTTCTTATCAATCTGGTTGCCTTGTTGTTTTTTTTTCTTGCCTTGGTGCACTGACTAGAATCTTTAGTAAAATAGGAATGGTGAGAATAGATATCTGCTCCTGGTTTTAGGAAAAAAGCATTCAGTCTTTTGCCACTAAGTATAATGTTAATGGTGGTTTTTTTTTTCCCTCTCCAACATACCTGTCATTCATTAAACAACCATTTGTTACCAAGTAAGCTCAACATATTTTACTCATAAACCATAAACTCATCAAAGTCCCAGCTTCCTGTCCTTCTAGGGACTCTGGTCATACCTTGAATCAAAGAGTCCCTTTGTGGCAGATACAATACTCCAGGAGCAGAGTTCTATTACTTCGTAGTACCAGACAACCAGAGATGCTTGAAATGTGGACCCCAAACAAGCAGCATCAACATCATCTTGAAACAGTGAGGAAATGCAAATTTTCGGGCAACCTTCTGGATGTGAATTTGACATTCTGGGGTAGAGACCAGCACTCTATTATAATGAGGCCTTCAGAGAATTATAATATGAGCTCCAGTTAAGAAATGCTCTTCCAAAAACAAACAAAAAAAAAACAGCAGAGGTAGGTCTGTTTCAGAGTCAAGTCATGGGCAACAGGTCTAAGGACAAAGTCCACAGTCACAACTAGATTCTCACGTCTACTAATGCAAGATTGAGAGGGCCTCAAAAATATTTTAGCGAGGGGTGCCTGGCTGGCTCAGTCCGTTAAGCATCGACTCTTGATTTCTGTTCAGGTCATGATCTCAGGTTCGTGCGACAGAGCCCCATATCAGGCCCCATGTCAAAGTCTGCTTGAGATTCTCTCCTTCCCTTCTTTCTGCCCTTACCACCCCCCCTCACACACGCATGTGCTCTCTAAAATAAATAAATAAAATCTTTTTAAAAAGAACTTTAGGGGGTTACCTGGGTGGCTCAGTCTCTTAAGCTTCTGCCTTCGGCTCAGGTCATTATCTCAAGGTCCTGGGATCAAGTCCTGCATTGGGCTCTCTGCTCAGCGGGGACCCTGCTTCTCCCTCTGCCGGCTGCTCCCCCTGCTTGTGCTCTCTCTTTCTCTCTCTCTGACAAATAATCTAAAAAAAAAAAAAAAAACTTTAGGGTTTCAGTTGGGGCCATGATCTCAGTGCTGTGAGATTGGCCCACTCAGCAGAGTATCAACTTGAGATTCTCACCCTCTTCCCCTACCCCCCTACAAAATAAATAAATAAAATCTTTTTTTTTTTTTAAAGATTTTATTTATTAATTTTGACAGAGAGAGATCACAAGTAGGCAGAGAGGCAGGCAGAGAGAGTGAGAGGGAAGCAGGCTCCCTTCAGTGCAGAGAGCCCGACGTGGGACTCGATCCCAGGACCCTGAGATCATGACCTGAGCCGAAGGCAGCGGCTTAAACCACTGAGCCACCCAGGCGCCCAATAAATAAAATCTTAAAAAAAAAACTTTAGGCAATCCACATCTTTTTTTTCCTTCGAGGAGCTTTTATTTTTTTTAATTTTATTGTGGTAAGAACACAACATGAGATCTACCCTCTTGAAGTGTACAATACATAATTGTTGACTATAGACACAATGTTACATAACAGATCTTGAACTTACTCATCTTTTTTTTTTTTAGACTTTTTTTTAGGCTTCCCTAGAACTTACTCATCTTTTCTTTTTTTTTAAGATTTTATTTATTTATTTGACAGAGATCACAAGTAGGCAGAGAGGCAGGCAGAGAGAGAGGAGGAAGCAGGCTCCCTGCTGAGCAGAGAGCCCGATGCGGGGCTCGATCCCAGGACGCTGGGATCATGACCTGAGCCGAAGGCAGAGGCTTTAACCCACTGAGCCACCCAGGCGCCCCGAACTTACTCATCTTAACCTAACTGAAACTCTATACCTGTGGATTAGTAACTCCCCCTCCCTCTAACCTCTGATAACCACCATTCCAGTCTCTGATTTTGTGAATTTCACTATTTTACACACCTCACATAACTGGAATCATGTATCTTTCTGTGTCTAGCTTATTCACGTAGCAAATTGTCTTCAAGCCCATACACATGGTCGTATATGGCAGTATTTCCTTCTTTTTTAAGGCTAAATTGTATTCTATTGTATGTATGTGCTGCATTTTCTTTATCCATTCATCTGTCAACCCATATGCAAGTTATTTCCACATATTAGCTACCGTAAGTAATGCTTCAAGGAACACAAGAGTGCGTATATCTCTTCAAGATCCTGATTTCAATTCCTTTGGATAAATACCCAGAAGTGGGGTTGCTGGACCATACAGTAGTTCTATTGTTAATTTTTTGAGATTCCTTCATACTGTCTTCCACAATGGCTACACCAGTTTGCATTCCTCCCAACAGTGCATGAGGGTTCCCCTTTCTCTCAACATCCTCACCAGCACTTGTTGTTTCTTGTGTTTTTTTATTTTAGCCATTCTGACAGGTGTGAGGTGATACCTCATGGTTTTGATTCACATTTCCTTAATGATGAGTGGCAATAAGTACTTTTTCATGTACCTGTTGCATAGATCCTCTCCTTCAGGTTAAGGAAGTTATTTTCTATTCCTACTTCCCTTAGTGTTTTATCAGGAAATCATGTTTACTTTTTTTAAAATATTTTATTTATTTGACAG
The DNA here is from genome assembly GCF_922984935.1 of Meles meles. NCBI lineage: Eukaryota > Metazoa > Chordata > Mammalia > Carnivora > Mustelidae > Meles > Meles meles. The sequence continues at coordinate 43,327,396 of NC_060087.1, read as the reverse complement.
AGAGAAATCACAACTAGGCAGAGAGGCAGGCAGAGAGAGAGGAGGAAGCAGGCTCCCTGCGGAGCAGAGAGCCCGATGTGGGGCTCCATCCCAGGACCCTGGGATCATGACCTGAGCCAAAGGCAGAGGCTTTAACCCACTGAGCCACCCAGGCGCCCCAAATCATGTTTACTTTTATCAGCTTCTTTTTCTACACCTATTGAGATGATCATAATTTTTTTTTCTTTTGTTGTTTGTTAGTATGGGAAGTTACATTGACTGATTTTTGAAAGTTAAAGCAACCCGCATTCCTGGAATAAACTGCACATGGTTGTGATATATTATCTTTTTAATATATTGTTGGAATAAATTTGCTAAAATAATGTTTAGAATTTTGCATGTGTTCATAAGGGATATTGGTCTTTAGTTTTCTTTTTCTGTGATGTCTTTATCTGGTTTTGGTATTGTAGTAATGCTGGTCCCATTGAATGCCTAGGAAGTAGTATTCAAATTTTTGCAAGAGTTCGTGTAGAGTTGTTACTATTTCTTCCCTAAAATGCTTGATGGAATTCACCAGTGACAACTTCTAGGCCTGGAGTTTTCTTTGTAGGAAGGATTTTAACTGTAAAGTCCATTTCTTTAACAGATATAGGGTTATTCAGGCTATCTATTTCTTTTGTTTAATTGTGGCAAAATATGCATAGCATAAAGTTTCCCATTTGACCATTTTTAAGTGTACCATTCAGTGGCATTAAGTACACTTACGCTGTTGAGCAGCCGTCATTTGCCATCCATCTCCAGACTCTTTTCATCTTGCAAAATTGAAATTCTGTACCCATTAATTAGTTCTCATTCTTTCCATCCCCATGGCAACTATCTATGTCTTCTCCAGTGAGCTTTGGTAATTTGTATCTTTCAAGGAATTTGTACATTTTGATTAAGTTGTGGGATTTACTGGCGTAAGTTTTTTTTTAAATAGTCTATTTCTTTTCAGTAGGTAGCTGAGCGTGGGTCTTGAACTGACAACCCTGAGATTAAGACCTGAGCTGAGATCAAGAGTCTGACTGCTTAACCAGCTGAGCCACCCAGGTGCCTCTAAAAATATTCTTTTATCCTTTTCAGTTTCTGTAGAACTTGTAGTGATGTCACTTCTCATTCTTGATATTGGTAAGTAGTGTCTTCATTCTTTTCTTTCTTGTAAGTCTTCATGTTTATCAATTTTATTTATCTCAACTAACCAGCTTTTGGTTTCATTAATTTTCTCCATTGTTTTCCTGTTTTCTATTTTCATTAATTTCCACTTTGATCTTTATTATTTCTTTTCTTCTGCTTACTTTACATTTACTTCACTCTTCTTTTCCCAGTTTCTTTTTTTTTCTTTTCCTAGTTTCTTATGGTGGAAGCTGAGGTCATTGGTTTTAGACCTTTCTTACTTAGTCCTTTCTTCTTTTCTAATATTGGCATTTAATGCTATAAATTCACCTGCAAGTACTTCTTTAGCCATATCCCACAAATACTATGTTCACTTTTCAGTCTCCTTCAGTTCAAGATGTTTTCTGAGCCAATTTTGATTTCTTCTTTGATCCATGAGTTATTTTAAAGCATGTTACTTAATTTCCAAATATTTAGCAATTTTCCAGACATCTTCCTGTTATGGATTTCTTTTTTTTTTAAGATTTTTAAAAAATTTATTGACAGACAGAGATCACGAGTAGGCAGAGAGGCAGGTACTGGGGGCGGGGGGCAGGCTCCCTGCTAAGCAGAGCCCGATGCGGGGCTCAATCTCAGGATCCTGGGATCATGACCTGAGCCAAAGGTAGAGGCTTTAACCCACTGAGCCACCCAGGCACCTCCTGTTAGGGATTTCTAACTCAGTTCCACTGTAGTCAGAGAAAATCCTTTGTATAACCTGAACCCTTTTGCATCTACTGAGACTAATTTTGGGGGCCCAGAATAAAGTCTTTCTTGCAAATCATCTGCCCCTTTTGTTTTGATGTTGTCCTATGGGCCAAAAGATATGGGGAGCTGACATCTTTGCTACTCTTGTTTTTGCTATCTGTGTAAGTAATAAACTGAGTCTAGCAAAGGTTTGTTGTTTCTTGACTCGCCAAATATTTCAGCCTTGCAAATGTTCTGTGTGCCTTTGAGATGACTGTTTTCTGCTGGTGTGGGATGGAATGTATTATAAATATTGGTCAGGTCAAGTTGGTTGCTACTGTTGTTTTAAATCTGCCATATTCCTGCTGATTTCCTGCCTACTTTTTCTATGAATAATGTAGATAGGAATAAGGAAGTTTGGAACTGTAATTGTGATTTGTCCATTTCTCTTAGCAGTTCTATCAATTATTGCTTCATGTATTTTGAAGCTCTGTTATTATGTGTATGAATGCTTCAGATAAAAGTTTATCCCTAGTAATAGCCTTTAGTCTGAAACCTACTTTGTCTGATATCAGTATAGCAGTCCCTTAAAAAAAAAAAAAAGCTAATGTTAGGGTACCTGGGTGGCTCAGTGGTTAAGTGTCTGCTTTCAGTTCAGGTCATGATCCCAGGGTCCTGCGTTCGAGCCCCGCATCAGGCTCCCTGCTTGGAGGGAAGCCTGCTTCTTCCTCTCCCCTGCTTGTGTTCCCTCTCTCACTGTGTCTCTCTCTGTCAAATAAATAAAATCTTTACAAAGAAAACTAGTGTTAGCGTATCTTTTTTTTAGTGTTAGTATTCAGTTGATTTTTATGCAGTTTGACAATCTTTGTCTTTTAACTGGGATATTTAGGTCATTTACCTTAATATGATTAACAGGATAAGGTGATACAAAGTTGGGAGTGTGTCATCCTGCTGTTTTCTATTTGTTCCATCTCTTCTTTGTTCCCTTTTCTTACTTCTTCTGCCTTCTTTTGGAGTAATCAAATTTTTTTGTCGATTTCTTTTTCGCTCCTGCGTTAGTTTGTTATTTATATACCTTGGATTTGTTATTTTATTGGTTAGCTGGCACTTATAGTATACCTCTTTAACTTATAGTATACTGCTTTAACTTATAGTATATATTTCTTTAAGATTTATCTATTCAGGGGCACCTGGGTGGCTCAGTGGGTTAAGCCTCTGCCTTCAGCTTAGGTCATGATCTCAGGGTCCTGGGATCGAGCCCCACATCGGGCTCTCTGCTCAGCGGGGAGCCTGCTTCCTCCTCTCTTTCTGCCTGCCTCTCTGCTTACTCGTGATCTCTCTCTGTCAAATAAATAAATAAATAAATCTTTAAAAAAAAGATTTATCTATTCATTTATTTAAGGGAGAGACAGAGACAGAGGGCACAAGCAGGGGGAGGGGCAGAGGGCGAGGGGGAAGGAGAGAAGCAGACTCCCTGCTGAGGGCAGAGCCAGACACTGGACTTGATGCCACAACCCATGAGATCAGGACCTGAGCTGAAATCAAGAGTCAGATGCTCAACTGACTGAGCCACCCAGGCCCCTATGCTGCTGTCTTCATGCATTTTACTTTTACATGTTATCGACACCACAAAGTGTTGTTTTTGATTAAATGGTCAATTGTCCTTTTTTTTTAAGATTTTATTTGTTTGTTTGACACAGAGAGAGAGATCACAATTAGGCAGAGAGGCAGGCAGAGAGAGAGGGGGAAGCAGGCTCCCTGCTGAGCAGAGAGCTGGATGCGGGGCTGGGGCTCCATCCCAGGACCCTGAGGGCTTGAACCCAGGACCCTGAGATCATGACCTGAGCCGAAGGCAAGGCTTAACCCATTGAGCCACCAGGCGCTCTTCTTTTTCAGTATTTCAATATGTCATCCCATGGTCTTCTGGCCTCCCTGGTTTCTGGTGAGAAACCAATAGTCAATCTTATTGAAGATCATTTGTATGTCCTGCTTTTCAGATTCTCTTCCTTGATGCTTTCAAGATCCTTTTTCTTTGTGTTTTGAAAGTTTGCTTATGATGTGTCTGGGTATGGATCTCTTTAAATTTATCCTACTTAGAGCTCTTTAGTTTCCTGGATGTATAGATTGTTTTTCATTGATTAGGAGTTTTAGACCAGTATTTATTCTTTCCCTTTCTCTCATCTCTTCTTCTGGGACTCCCATTATGCATCCATAGGTACATTTGATAGTGTCCTACAAGCCTCTGAGGCCTATTTCTATTTTCTTCATTCATTTCTTTTTGTGTCTCAGACTATATACTCTCAACTGATCGATGTCGAGTTCAATTATTCTTTCTTCTGCCAGCTCAAATCTTCTGTTGAGCCACTCTAGTGAATTTTCATTTCAGTTATTTCAAATTTTCTTTCCATGTATATTATTTTAATAGTTATTTTAACTCCTGAATTTCTATTTCATTCCTTTTTTAATATTTTTTAAAGATTTTATTTATTTATTTGACAGTCAGAGATCATAAGTAGGCAGAGAGACAGGCAGAGAGAGAGGGAGAAGCAGGCTCCCTGCTGAGCAGAGAACCCAATGCAGGGCTTGATCCCAGGACACTGGGATCACGACCTGAGCTGAAGATAGAGGCTTAACCCACTGAGCCGCCCAGGCACCATTTTAAGATTTTTTTAAAAGATTTTATTTATTCATTCGAGATAGATACAGAGAGAGAGCATGAGCAGGGGGAGAGGAAGAAGCAGATTCCATGCTGAGGCAGGAGCCCCTATGTGGGACTCGATCCTTGGACCCTGGGATCCTGACCCGAGCCAAAGGCAGACACCCAACCATCTGAGCCACACAGGCACCCCTATATTTTCTTACTTTTTTTAAAAAAAATTATTTATTTATTTTTAAATTTTCTTTTCAGTGTACCAGAATTCATTGTTTATGTACCACACCCAGTGTTCCATGCAATACATGCCCTCCATAATAGCAGGCTCACACAATCTCCCAACCCCTGCCCCTCCAAAACCCTCAGATTGTTTTTCAGAGTCCATAGTCTCTCATGATGCGTCTCCCCCGATTTCCCCCCACTCCCTTCTCTTTCCCATCTCCCCATATCCTCAGTGTTATTTGTTATGCTCCACAAATAAGTGAAACCATATGATAATTGACTCTCTCTGCTTGACTTATTTCACTCAGCATAATCTCTTCTAGTCCCGTCCATGTTGCTACAAAAGTGGGGTATTCATCCTTTCTGATGGAGGCATAATACTCCATAGTGTATATATGGACCACATCTTCCTTATCCATTTGTCCATTGAAGGGCATCTTGGTTCTTTCCACAGTTTGGCGACTGTGGCCATAGCTGCTATGAACATTGGGGTACAGATGGCCCTTCATTTCACTACATCTGTATCTTTGGGGTAAATACCCAGTAGTGCAATTGCAGGGTCATAGGGAAGCTCTATTTTTAATTTCTTGAGGAATCTCCACTCTGTTTTCCAAAGTAACTGCACCAACTTGCATTCCCACCAACAGTGTAAGAGGGTTCCCCTTTTTCTACATCCTCTCCAACACACGTTGTTTACTGTCTTGTTAATTTTGGCCATTCTAACTGGTATAGGGTGGTATCTCCATGTGGTTTTCATTTGAATCTCCCTGATGGCTAGTGATGATGAGCATTTTTTCATGTGTCTGTTAGCCATTTGTAGGTCTTCATTGGAGAAGTGTCTGTTCATGTCTTCTGCCCATTTTTTGACATGATTATCTGTTTTGTGTGTGTTGAGTTTGAGGAGTTCTTTATAGATCCTGGATATCAACCTTTTGTTTGTACTGTCATTGGCGAATATCTTCTCCCATTCCATGGGTTGCTTCTTGTATTGTTGACTGTTCCCTTTGCTGTGCAGAAACTTTTGATCTTGATGAAGTCCCTAAAATTCATTTTTGCTTTTGTTTCCTTTGCCTTTGGAGACATATCTTGAAAGAAATTGCTGTGGCCGATATCGAAGAGGATACTATCTATGTTCTCCTCTAGGATTCTGATCGATTTCTGCCTCACGTTGAGGTCTTTTATCCATTTCAAGTTTATCTTTGTGTATGGTGTAAGAGAATGGTCAAGTTTCATTCTTCTAGATATAGCTGTCCAATTTTCCCAGCACCATTTATTGAAGAGACTGTCTTTTTTTTTCCCACTGTATATTTTTTCCTGCTTTGTTGAAGATTATTTGACCATAGAGTTGAGGGTCCGTATCTGGGCTCTCTACTCTGTTCCACTGGTCTATGTGTCTGTTTTTATGCCAGTACCATGCTGTCTTGGTGATCACACCTGTGTAGTAAAGCTTGAAATAAGGCAACGTGATGCCCCCACTTTTGTTTTTCTTTTTCAACATTTCCTTAGCAAATCGGAGTCTCTTCTGATTCCATACAAATTTTAGGATTGTTTGCTCCAGCTCTTTGAAAAATGCCAGTGGAATTTTGATTGGAATGGCATTGAAAGTTAGATTGCTCTAGGCAGTATAGACATTTTAACAATGTTTATTTTTCTGATACAGGAGCATGGAATGATCTTCCATCTTTTTGTGTCTTCTTCAATTTCATTCATGAGTGTTCTGTAGTTCCTCGAGTACAGATCCTTTACCTCTTTGGTTAGGTTTATTCCCAGGTATCTTATGGTTCTTGGTGCTATAGTAAATGGAATTGCTTCTCTAATTTCCTTTTCTGTGTTTTCATTATTAGTGTAGAAAGCAACTGATTACTGTACATTGACTTTGTATCCTGCCACATTTCTCAATTGCTGTATGAGCTCTATTAGTTTGTGGGTGGAGTCTTTTGGGTTTTCCCTATAAAGTATCATGTCATCTGCAAAGGGAGAGAGTTTGAGTTCTTCATTGCCAATTTGGATACCCTTTATTTCTATTTGTTCTCTGATTGCTCTTGCTAGGACTTCTAATACTATGTTGAACCAGAATGGTGAGAGTGGGCATCCTTGTCGTGTTCCTGATCTCAACGGGAAGGCTGTGAGCTTTTTCCCATTGAGGATGATATTTGCTGTGAATTTTTCATAGATAGATTTTATGAAGTTCAGGGATGTTCCCTCTATCCCTATACTTTGAAGCATTTTAATCAGGAACGGATGCTGGATTTTTCAAATGCTTTTTCTACATCAATTGAGAGGACCATGTGGTTCTTCTCTCTTCTCTTATTGATTTGTTCTATCACACTGATTGATTTGTGAATGTTGAACCAACCTTGCAACCCAGGGATGAATCCCACCTGGTCCTGGTGGATAATCTTTTTAATGTGCTGTTGGATCCTAGATGTTGAGAAATCTTAGCATCCATATTCATCAGGGATATTGGTCTGAAATTCTCCTTTTTGGTGGGGCCTTTGCCTGGTTTGGGGATCAGGGTAATGCTGGCTTCATATAATGAGTCTGGAAGTTTTCCTTCTGCTTCAATTTTTTGAAACAGCTTCAGGAGAATAGGTATTATTTCTTCTTTGAATGTTTGGTAGAATTCCCCAGAGAATCCGTCAGGTCCTGGGCTCTTGTTTTTTGATCACTGCTTCAATCTCATTACTAGATATCAGTCTATTCAGGTTCTCAATTTCTTCCTGGTTCAGTTTTGGAAGTTTATAGTTTTCCAGGAATGCATCAATTTCATCTAGGTTGCTTAACTTATTGGCATATAACTGTTGATAATAATTTCTGATGATTGTTTCTACTTCCTTGGTGTCAGTTGTGATCTCTCCCTTTTCATTTATAATTTTATTAATTTGGGCCTTCTCTCTTTTCTTGTGGATTAGTTTGGCCAATGGTTTATTAATCTTATTGATTCTTTAAAAAAAACCAGCTTCTAGTTTCATTGATGCATTCTACTGTATCTCTAGTTTCTATCTCATTGATCTCTGCTCTAATCTTGATTATTTCCCTTCTTGTGTATGGAGTTGGCTTAATTTGTTGTTGATTAGGTTTAAAGACAGCTGGCATATTCTGGATTTGTCAGTTTTGTTTTTTGTTTTTTTTTTTTTTTGAGTGAGGCTTGGATGGCTATGTATTTCCCTCTGAGGACCACCTTTGCTGTATCCCATAGGTTTTGGACGGAAGTGTCTTCATTCTCATTGATTTCCATGAATTGTTTAATCTCTTCTTTGATTTCCTGGTTAATCTAAGCATTCTTAAGCAAGATGATCTTTAGCTTTCAGGTGTTTGAATTCCTCCCAAACTTTTCCTTGTGGTTGAGCTCCAGTTTATTTATTTTTTTTTTTATTTGACAGAGAGAAATCACAAGTAGGCAGAGAGGCAGGAAGAGAGAGAGGAGGAAGCAGGCTCCCTGCTGAGCAGAGAGCCCGATGCGGGGCTCGATCCCAGGACCCTGAGATCATGACCTGAGCCGAAGGCAGAGGCTTTAACCCACTGAGCCACCCAGGTGCCCCTGAGCTCCAGTTTCAAAGCACTGTGATCTGAGAATATGCAGGGAATAATCTCAATCTTTTGGTATAGGTTGAGCCCTGATTTGTGACCCTGTATGTGGTCTATTCTGGGGAAGGTTCCATGTGCACTCAAGAAGAATGAGTATTCTGTCATTTTAGGGTGGAAGTTCTGTATATATCTATGAGGTCCTTCTGGTACGATGTGTCATTCAATGCTCTTGTTTCTTTCTTTTTTTTAAAGATTTTATTTATTTATTTGACAGAGAGAGATCACAAGCAGGCAGAGAGGCAGGCAGCGAGAGAGAGAGGGAAGCAGGCTCCCTGCCAAGCAGAGAGCCCGATGCGGGACTCGATCTCAGGACCCGGAGATCATGACCTGAGCCAAAGGCAGCGGCTTAACCCACTGAGCCACCCAGGTGCCCCAATGCTCTTGTTTCTTAATTGATTTTCTGCTTGGACGATCTGTCTATTACTGAGAGTGGCATGTTAAGATCTCCTACTATTAATATATTCATTTCAATATGACTCTTTATCTTGATTAACAGTTTTCTTATGTTATTGGGTGCTCCCATATTGGGGGCATAAATATTTACAATTGTTAGATCTTCTTGGTGGATAGTCCCTTTGATAATTATGTAGTTTCCTTCTGTATCTCTGACTACAGTCTTTAGTTTAAAATCTAATTTATCTGATATGAGAATTGCTACTCCAGGCTTCTTTTTAGGCCCATTGGCATGAAAGATGCTTCTCCATCCCTTTTCTTTCAGTCTGGATGTATCCTTAGGTTCAAAATGTGTCTCTTGTAGACATTATATGGATGGGTTCTGTCGTTTTATCCAATCTGCAACCCTGTGCCATTTTATGGGCGCATTTAGGCCATTCATGTTGAGAGTGACTATTGAGAGATATGTTTTTATTGACATCTTGTTACCTGTGAAGTCTTTATTTCGATAGATTGTCTCCATATATGTCTGTTCAATGATATTCTTGGTTTTTTTCCTCTTTTATAGAACCCCCCCTTAATATTTCTTGCAGTGCCAGCTTGGTGGTCACATACTCTTAAACCTTGCCTGTCTTGGGGCGCCTGGGTGGCTCAATGGGTTAAGGCCTCTGCCTTCAGCTCAGGTCGTGGTTCCGGGGTCCTGGAATCGAGCCCCGCATTGGGCTCCCTGCTTGGTGGGAAGCCTGCCTCCCCCCGTCTCTCTGCCTGTCTCTCTGCCTGCTTGTGATCTCTCTCTGTCAAATAAATAAATAAAATCTTTAAAAAAACAAAACAAAACAAAACCTTGCCAGTCTTGGAAGCTCTTTATCTCTCCATCCATTTTGAACATCAGTCTTGCTGGATAAGGTATTCTTGGCTGCGTGTTCTTCTCATTTAGTTCCCTTAATACATCTTTCCAGCCCTTTCTGGCTTGCCAGGTTTCTGTGGACAGGTCTGATGTTATTCTGATGGGCTTTCCTCTGTACATAAGGAATCTCTTCCCCCTAGCTGCTTTCAAAAGCTCCTGTCTAAAATTATGATTCATCAGGTGTCTCGAGGTCTTTCTAGATTCTATGATCCTGGGGGAGACCCTTCTGTCTCTAGCACTTGAACGCTGGTTCCATTCGCCAGATTGGGAAAATTTTCATGGAGAATTTGTTCAACTATATCCTCTAGTCTTCTTCAGGAATTCCAATAATTCTAACACTGGAACCTTTCATGGTGTCATTTATTTCCCTAATTCTGTTTTCATGGCTTCTAAACTGTTTGTTCCAGGTTTCCTCCTGATGCTTTTTCTCTATCAGTTTGTCCTTCAGATCACTAATTCTATCTTCTGCCTCCCTTACTCTAGCTTATAGAGAATTTAGATTAGATTGGAACTCATTGAGGGCATTGTTAACATCATCCCTGGTGGCTTTCACTTCTGCCCCAATCAATTTCATTTTGTCATCAAAGTCTTTCTCCAACCTAGCTGTTACCTGGATAATTGTTAGCCTGAATTCCCTTTTCAACATACTGTTTATGTCCATATCCAATAGCTCTGATAGAGAGGGCCCAGTCTCTGAATTTTTCCTCTGTTGGGCATTCCTCCTCCTAGTCATTTTGGTGAGAGATGGCTGAATGGATGTGTAACTGAATGTATCAACCATGCTGCAGGCAAGGTGCCCTCTGGAAGTCTTCTGAGCAATCAAGAGTCCCCACCAAAAAGAAAGAAAAAAGAAAAAAAAGAGAGAGACAAGAGAAAAAGAAAGAAAGAAAAAATAAAAGAGAAGGCCCAGCCCAAATGGGCCCCAAAGGTAAGATTTATGAAGTATACAAACAAAAATGGACAAAAAGGCTGACAAAAGTAGATGACAAGAAAATAAATAAATAAATACATAAATAAAAGAACTCAGCCAAAATGAACCCCAAGTATAAGATTTATACACTACCAGAACAAAAACATACACAGAAACACTGACAGAAGAAAAAGCTGGGAGAGTGGTTATAAATTCTCAGTGTGGGTGAGGATGGTTATTTTGATTCTTCCTGGATGTATCTTGATATATTTGTTAAAGGACTCAACTTTCCTGAGATAAAGGGGGATTAAAACTGGTTTATATATAGGGGTAGCATTGATTGGGGAAAGGGAACTTTGAAGCTTATCTCTATATGAATATTAAAAATGAAATAAAATAAATAGGAAAATAGAAAAGCAAAAGAAAAACACAGGTATACATATCAAAAACATTCAGGTTAAAAGGTTATTATGGAATTTGATGTACTGAACATCTCATTGTGATGGTAAATAGGCTAAAAAGTTATATAAAAAATGAAAAGAATGAGAATAGTGGGAACGAATTAAAAATAAAAGTTGTATCTATGAAGTAGTGGTGGTTGTCCTCTTGTTTGTTTGTTTTTCTGGCTGGCTTTCTGGGGGAGGGGCCTGCCATATGGTTTTTCAGGGAGTCTTGCTAGAGTTAAGTCTTCCCTCCCCCATCAAGGGGCTGGACTCTGAAGAAACCGGTTTTTCAGGCTTTTGTTCTCTGGATGTTTGTTGGTTTGTTTGTTTGTTGGTTTGTTTGTTTGTTTTTTCTCCCCTTGGCGGCTTTTGGTGGTTCTTTGGAGGTTCAGAGGAAAGCAAACTGCACCCAGACCTCCCTCTCAGAGAAGCCTCAGTCTGTTCCCCTCTGGGTGCACCGGAGCACATAAATCCCCCCTTGGCCGCTGGCAGAGCACGTTCCCAGTCATGGACTCTGGGGTCACAGGAACTCCCGCTTGTACCCAAAACCACGAGAAATCCTAACCACGACTGTCTGGGCATGTCCAGACCACCAGAGAGGTCCCAAGCAGCGATATAGCACACTGAGACTTTCCCTCCAGTTGGCCGAGGCACGGAATGCTCAGGCTCTCTGGGTCCGAGAGCGCCAGGGTGGCGCCTGCACGCACCTCTCTCAGGGGACGTTGTGGGGCACGACTCAGACTCTGGTCGTGCAGTACACGTGCAGACTGCAAAAGGCTGTGGTTCTGCCAGCTGGCGTCCACCCCAGACTCCCTCATGGGCGCCGCCACCCAGACACTCTCAGGCACGCCTGCGGCTCAGGGGCCGTCCTGGGTCCATGGGCTTAAGTCCCTTTCCCTAACCACCTAACTCCACCAATTTCCCCTTAAGATCCTTTGCTCTTTTTGAGTGCTTTCAACCAGACTCCAAGTTAATGCTGGTCCCCAATTGCAGGGCACTCTCGTATTGGGGTATTACTTTCCAATGGGTCGTTTCTGGTGACTCCCTCCCCCTTTTGTTTATCTTCCAACATCAGTCCAATGTTTCCACTCTGCTTTACCTGCCCACTGGCGTCTTCTGCCCCTGTAGAGATCCAGAAGTGTATAATTCTGATCTCAGGCTGATTTCCTGGGTGATCAGAGTTCTTTGGTTGGTAATCAGCTCACTTTAGGGGACTGGTTGAAACGGCGCCTCCTACTTCTCCATCATCTTATCTCCCCAGCTAATAATCGCCCCTATATTTTCTTTATTTGACACAGAGAGAGAGCAACAGAGGGAGAGGGAGAAACAGACTCCCCAGTGAGCAGGGAGCCTGATGTGGGACTTGATTCCAGGACCCTGGGATCGTTACCTGAGCCGAAGGCAGACATTTAACTGACTGAGCCACCCAGCTGCCCCTCATTCCTTTTTTAATTTCTATCTCTTTACCAATATTTTCTATTTGGTAAGACACTGTTATTAAACTTCCCTTTAGTTCTTTATTCGTGGTTTCCTTTAGTTCCTTGAGCATATTTAACTAGTGATTAAAAATCTTTGTCTAGGGGGTACCTGGGTGGCTCAGTGGGTTAAAGCCTCTGCCTTGGGCTCAGGTCATGATCCCAGCGTCCTGGGATCGAGCCCCACATCTGGCTCTCTGCTCAGCAGGGAGCTTGCTTCCTCCTGTCTCTCTGCCTGCCTCTCTGCCTACTTGTGATCTCTGTCTGTCAAATAAATAAATGAAATCTTTAAAAAAAAATCTTTGTCTAGGGGCGCCTGAGTGGCTCAGTGGGTTAAAGCCTCTGCCTTCTGCTCAGGTCATGATCCCGGGGTCCTGGGTTAAAGCCTCTGCCTTCTCTCTCTGCCTGTCTCTCTGCCTACTTGTGATCTCTGTCCATCAAATAAATAAATAAAATCTTTAAAAAATATATTTGTCTAGTGCTGGGCACTAGGCTGGGCTTCCTCAGGGACACGTTCTATTTATTTCTTATTTTTTGCCTATGTATGGTCCATACTTCCTAGTTTCTTTGCAATTTTAAAATCTGGACATTTAAAATAATGTGGAATTCAGATTCTTTCCTCCCTGGACTTTGTTGCGGCTGCTTTTTGTTGGTTTTGTTTCTGCTGTCAGTTTAGTGACTTTTATGAAGGAATTCTGTGAAGTCTGTATTTTTTTTTTTTTAAGATTTTATTTACTTAGGGGCGCCTGGGTGGCTTAGTCATTAAGGGTCTGCCTTCCGCTCAGGTCATGATCCCAGGGTCCTGGGATCGAGGCCCACATCGGGCTCTCTGCTCCGCAGGGAGCCTGCTTCCTCCTGTCTCTCTGCCTGCCTCTCTATCTACTTGTGATCTCTGTCTGTCAAATAAATACATAAAATCTTTAAAAAAAAGATTTTATGTATTTATTTGAGAGAGAGAGAGAGAGTACGAGGTAGGGGAGGGTTAGAGGAAGATGCAGACTCTCCACAGTATATATCTATATGTGTGTACATATAGATATATACACACACATATACACACACAATGGAATACTATTTAGCCTTAAAAAGAAGGAAGTACTGGCATATGCTACAGCGTGGATGAACCTCGAAGACATGATGCTAAGTGAAAGAAGTCAATCATGAAAAGACAAATATTGTATGATCCCACTCTTAAGAGATTAGTCAAATTCATAGAAACACAAAGTCAAATGGTGGTTTCCAGGGTCTGGGGGGAGGAGGGAGGGAATGGGGACTTGTTTCGGAGAACTGTTTCCTAACAATGAGAAAATACTAAACACCACTGAATGGTACACTTAAAAATGCTTAAGATGGTAAATTTACATTGTGTGTATTTTACAATTAAAAGTACATGAACAGGGGCGCCTGGGTGGCTCAGTGGGTTAAAGCCTCTGCCTTTGGCTCAGGTCATGATCCCAGGATCCTGGGATCAAGCCCTGCATCGGGCTCTCTGCTTGGCTGGGAGCCTGCTTACTCCTCTCTCTCTCTCTGCCTGCCTCTCTGCCTACTTGTGATCTCTGTCAAATTAAAAAAAAATAAAAGTACATGAACATTTACTCTGTGTCTGGCATTCTTTTTTTAAGATTTTATTTATTTATTTGACAAAGACAGAGACAGCAAGAAAGGGAACACAAGTAGGGGGAGTGGGAGAGGGAGAGGGAGAAGCATGCTTCCCACTAAGCAGGGAGCCTGATGCGGGGCTGGATCCCAGAGTCCTGGGATCATGACCTGATCCTGAAGCAAAGGCTTAAGGACTGGGCCACCCAGGTGCCCCATGTGCCTGGCATTCTTTGGGTACCCAGTGTCTGCGTGTAGTGGGTGCCTCTCGTCTTTCCCTCTCAGCCACATTTGGCAGCTGACACATCACCACCTTCTTGAAGTGCTTTTTCACTTGACTTCCAGGAATCCCTTCTCCGTTCTATCCTGCCTCACTGGCTGCTCCTGCTGGGTCTTTTGAGGACTCATTGTGCTCATTGTGCTGACTTCTGTACCTTGGGAATGCCCCAGGGTTTAGGACTCTGACCTCATCTGCACTCACTCCCTAGGGTATCTTCTCTAGTTTCATGCTTTAAATAACATTGATATTCTGGCCGCTCCTGTATGTGTATCTCCCTCCAGCCTGTAGCTCTCTTCCTGATCTTCAGTCATCTCCAACCACCTACACAACATCTCTGCATGATTATCTCATAAGTATTTCAGACTCCAGAAAAACAAAACCAAACTCCCAATTTCCCTTCTCAAATCTGCTTCTCCAGCTGATTCCCAGGTGAATTAAAGCCTTTTGAATCATTCTTAACTCCTATCTTTCTCACACCCTATCTCCAATCCAACATGTCCTTTCAGCTCTACCTTCAAAATAATTCCAGAATGCATCTTATCTCTTCCACTGCCCAGTATCCAAGCCACCAGAAACCATTGTCTGATTTACTGTAATAGCCTCCTATCTGCCCTCCTTGCTTACCCTTTCCCTGCTCTCCTTTGGTCTTCACAAAACAGGCAACGCTCTTTGAAAAGGCAAGCCTGGTCATGTCTCTGTCCTCACCTCCAAACTCCCCAGTGGCTCCCAATCTCACTCATAACAGGAGCCAAAGCCTTCATTTATTTTTTTTTAAATTTTGACCTACGAAGCCTAGCATGATCTGCTCCTGACCCCATAACTCTGCGACCTCCTCTCTCGGGCTATATCCTTGCTGTTCCTTTTGCCCACACTGCTCTTCCCCCAAATTTCCATATGACTCATTCCCTCTCTTCAGGTCTCTGCTCAAATGTCGCCTTATCACAAAAGCTTCTCTGACCACCCCAAATAAAGTAGCAACCCCTGCCTCTACCCCAGCTCTTCCTATCTCCTAATCCTTTTTCCCTCCATTAGCAGTTAAGTATATGTTCATCAGCTTACTCCTTAGAGGACAAGGATATTGTTCTACTTCCTGTTCTATTCCCCGCATTTCATACAGTGTGCCTGATGTGTTGCAGGGATTTAATAAATGAATGACTGAATGTTCAATGATTCGTTGTGAAATGGAGGCCTGTGGAAATCAAGATGATACTTTTCAAAACACCAGAGTTAAACAATTCTTCAAGCCACAAACAATCCACTTTCCAGAATGCATTAAAGAGAAAGATGAATTTGGTGAGCCACACTCACAAAAGAAGATGAAATGTTCGAGGAGAGATGCTTAATATTGAAGTTGGCCCAACTGGATCTGAGCAGTCGTGTTAGCTTCAAGATCCATGCTTTGAACAAGATGTTGACAGAGATGTGGGGCGCCGGGTGGCTCAGTGGGTTGGGCCTCTGCCTTCGGCTCGGGTCGTGATCTCAGGGTCCTGGGATCGAGCCCCGCATTGGGCTCTCTGCTCAGCGGGGAGCCTACTTCCCCCTCTCTCTCTCTCTGCTTGCCTCTCTATCTACTTGTGATCTCTCTATATATATCAAATAAAATCTTTAAAAAAAAAAGATGTTGGGGTGCCTGGGTGGCTCAGTGGTTTGGGCCTCTGCCTTCGGCTCAGGTCATGGTCTCAGGGTCCTGGGATCGAGCCCCGCATCGGGCTCTCTGCTCCACGGGGAGCCTGCTTCCTCCTCTCTCTCTGCCTGCCTCTCTGCCTAGTTGTGACCTCTCTCTCTGTCAAATAAATAAATAAAATATTTAAAAAAAAAAAAGATGTTGACGGAGATGTAAGTACTTAAAATTTGTTCCCACAAATCTGGAATGCCTAAACATTCATCCAAGTTTGGATTTCTTCATCAGGTTACTTAGTCATTGAAACTTGATCCTTTTGATCCTGAAACCCTTCCTCACAACAACTTTGTATGACAGGAATGTGCATCATTCTTCACTCTCTGGTGACTGTCTGATTAACACACAGCATTAAGAAAATAAACAGACCACTGGTTCGAGAAGCAAACTGAAGAGGATTTAAACACTTAGGAACCCATCTTCATTCAAATAAGATGTAAAGCCCTATTTGCTTCAGTGTAAAGGTGAGATTAAACATTCATTGTGGAGGTGAGGATGGGTTGATAACTTTATAACCAGAAAGTTTAACAGCTTTGATTAACTGTTCTAAGTGTGGTCTGGGATCTCTGATGGAGGTCCTTGAGAATCTTTCAAGGGGTCTGGAGGTCAGCAGTGTTTTCATGATACTAAGACATTATTTGCCTTTTTCACACTCATTCTCTCACAAATGCATAGTAGAGTTTTCGGGAGGACATCAAATATGTGATATCACAAGAGATTGAACTCAGGAACATATATGAGAATCTAGCTGTTTTCTATTAAACCAGACATTAAAGAGAGTTGCAGACATGTAAAACGATGCCATTCTTCTCACTAAATATTTTTTGTTCTGTTTTGGAAAATGCTGTTTATGTTAACACGTGATTTTTATTTTTATTTTTATAAAGATTTTATTTATTTATTTGACTGAGAGACACATAGCGGGAGAGGGAACACAGGCAGGGGTAGTGGGAGAGGGAGAAAGCAGTCTTCCCCCGAGCAGGGAGCCCGATGCGGGGCTCAATCCCAGGACCCCAGGATCATGACCCAAGCCAAAGGCAGACGCTTAATGACTGAGCCATCTAGGCGCCCCAACATGTGATTTTTAAAAAGCGTGACAGTTCGGGGCACCTGGGTGGCTCATTCGGTTAAGATTATGCCTTTGGCTCAGGTCATGATTCTGGGATCCTGAGATGGAGCCCAGCAGCATGAGGCTCCCTACTCAGTGGGGAGCCTGCTTCTTCCTCTGCTGGCCGCTCCACCTGCTTGGGCTTCCTCTCTCTCTCTCTGTCAAATAAATAAAATCTTAAAAAAAGAAACAAAACCCAAAAACTAAAAAGGATGACAATTCTTTAAGAATGTAGCTTTTGGGGGAGCTCCGAGCCCATTTTCCTCCCTCCATCCTGTTAGGCTGCTGGTTTTCATTGGTATGATGGAGTGGGGTGAGGAGGACAGGAATAAAGCCATTAAAATGTCACAAAGCTCATCCTTACCAAGATTCAGACACTTTTCTTGAATAAATGCTCCTCAGATTGTTTCAAGCTAATGTCTACATTGGCTAATTGTCTACAACTCCCAGAAAGTTAATTCGGATCTTCTTTTGCTATTGTTGTTGGCCAGTGTTTTCACTGCTTGTAAGGAGGAATGGATTTGGGGGTTCCTTACTCTACCATTCAGAAAGTGCTATCCTCATTATTTTTTAAAGATTTTACTTATTTATTTTGAGAGAGAGAGTGAGTAAGAGAGAGCATGAGAGGGGAGAAGGTCAGAGGGAGAAGCAGACTCCCTGTGGAGCTGGGAGCCCGATGTGGGACTCGATCCCAAGACTCCAGGATCATGACCTGAGCCAAAGGTAGTCGCTTACCCAACCGAGCCACCCGGGCACCCTGTGCTATCCTCTTTTAAACATATTGCCCTACTGTCTTCTTGTTTGCATTGTTGCTAATGAGAAATCTGATGTCATTCTTCTCTTTTTTCTCCCTTACGTAATACATCTTATTTCTCTGGCTGCTTTTAGGATTTTCTCTGTTATTATTGGTTTGGAGTAATTTCATTACAATGTGCCTTTGTGTAATATTTTCCATGTTTCTTACAGTGGAGTTCTTTGAACTTCTTGGATCTGCGGGTTTATATTTTTCACTAATTTGGGGAAGTTTTTTTTCCAGTGTTCCAACATTCGTTGTTTATGCACCACACCCTTAGGACATTACTTCTTCACATATTTTTTCTGTCCCCCCTCCTCTCCTTTGGGGATTCTATTTCCCTGCATATAAGGCCATTTGAAATTGTCCCATAGCTTATTTATGCCCTCTTTATTTATTTATTTATTTAGAATTCTTTATTTTTATTTTTTTAAAGTCTTTATTTATTTGAGAGAGAGAAAGAGAGAGAGCACAAGCAAGGGGAGCGGCAGGCAGAGGGAGAGAGAGAAGCAGGCTCCCTGCTGAGCAGGGAGCCCAATGCAGGGCTTGATCCCAGGACCCCAGGATCGTGACCTGAGCCAAAGGCAGACATGTAACCAACTGAGCCACCCAGGTGCCCCTAGATTCTTTATTTCTCTGTTCCATTTTGTTAGTTTCTATTGCTATGACTTCAAGTCACCCATGTTTTCCTTCTGTTATGTCTAGTCATTAATCCTATGCAGTGTATTTTTCTGTAATTCACATACCACATAATTCATTTAAAGTGTAAAATTCTCTTAGTATACTGTTGTGCAACCGCTACCACAATCAGTTTTAGAACATTTTCATCCCCCCAAAAAGAAACCCCATACCCCTTAGCAATCAGTGCCCTTTTCATCCCAATCAATGCCCCACCCCTGCCCCCATGCCCCCTTCGCTGTCTCCATCCGCCCTAGGCAACCACTAATCTATTTTCAGTCTCTGTGGACTTACTTGTTTGGGAAGTTTCATAAATGGAATCACACAACATGAGGGTCTTTATTGACTGGCTTCTTTCACTTGGCAAACTATTTTCAAGGTTTTTTCATGTTGCGATATGCACCTCCTGCTTCTTTTTATGCCTGGTCATGTCTGTTTGGAAAACAGACATCATAAATTTTACTTTTGGGGGGGGCCTGTATTTTTTTTTAAAGATTTCACTTATTTATCTGAGATAAAGAGAGCACAAGCAGGGGCACCTGGGTGGCTCAGTTTAAAGCCTCTGCCTTCGGCTCAGGTCATGATCCCGGGGTCCTGGGATCGAGTCCCGCATCGGGCTCTCTGCCTAGCAGGAAGCCTGCTCCCCCCTCTCTCTCTGCCTGCCTCTCTGCCTACTTGTGATCTCTCTCTGTCAAATAAATAAAATCTTTAAAAAAAAAAAAAAGAGAGCACAAGCAGCGAGCGGGTAGGAGCAGAGGGAGAGGGAGAGGCAGACTCCCTGCTGTGAGCAGGGAGCCCAACGTGGGGCTCCACCCCAGGACCCTGCAATCAAGACCTGAGCCTAAGGCAGATGCTTAACCAACTGAGCCACTCAGGCACCCAGAGAGATCTGTTTGGATGTGTTAAGTCTGACATACTTTATGAGACATCCACAGGAAGATGTCAAACAGGCCACAACACACGTTAAGTCCTGCATTCAGCAAAAAGGTCTAGACTAGAGGCCTAAATTAGTGGATCTCCCAAATATTTGCAATAATTAAGGGCTATGAGACAAAATGAAGTCACCTAGGGACTAAAAAAGCAAGGGAGCCAGTCATACCCAAGGATACTCTAATATTTGGGAATCGGATAAAGGTGTAAGAGTAGCAAGAAATATAGAAGAGTGATGGACATTGGGGAGGGTATGTGCTATGGTGAGTGCTGTGAATTGTGTAAGTCTGACGATTCACAGACCTGTACCCCTGAAACAAATAATAGATTGTACGTTCATAATAATAATAATAATAATAGAAATGTAGGAGAAAAACCAAGAGAGTGAGAGTAAGAAACTGGAATGCACCAGGCAGTCACAGGAGAGGGTGCCTGCCGGTAGGAAAGTGGCTGCTGGTTTGACAGGATTATTATTCCCGGGTGATCTGGTTAAGAGCAATCTCAGAGACATGGGAGTGGCATGACCCAAACGGAATTAAGTTAAATATGGCCTGGGACATGAGGAAGTAGAGACTGAAGAAAGCCAGAAAATTGGCTTTGCCAAGGATCATAGTAGTGGAGTCACGCCCAGAACAGGATATGGAGCCCAAATTCACAGTATGTTGACATCATACTTGAAATCACCTAGATGGCCATCAGTAAGAGAAGAGTTGAACAATGCTACATTTATTCCATGGAATGCCACGAATCGGTTAAAAAGTTGGGATGCCTGGGTGCCTCAGTTGGTTTAGCAAAGATCTTGGGGATCTGCTGCCTTCCGCTCAGGTCATGATTCCAGAATCCTGGAATCGAGTTCCCGCATCGGGCTCCTTGCTCAGCGGGGAGCCTGTTTCTCTCAATGCCTTGCCTACAGCTCTGCCTGCTTGTGCGCTCTCTGACAAATACATAAATCTCTAAAAGAAAAGTTGGAATTGAAACAGATATCCATTATATATTAATAGAAACTTTAAAAAGCATCAAAGCAATACTTGAGAGAAAGTAAAGCATGGGTAGACGGTATCAACGTCAACACCTTGATTGTAACATTTTACCATCATTTACATGTTAATATAAATGCGGGAAACGTAATGTAATACGGGAAACCCTTAAAAGTACATCTGATTTCTCTGTATTATTTCTCAAAACTACGTGTGAATCCAGTTACCTCCAAAGTTAAAAGCTGAATTAAAAAGTATTTCCAGTATGCACACCATTGAGCTTTTTTTCCCGCAGTAAGCACGTATACCTCCCCCCGTTAAAACCTCGTTTTTCATTCTGTAAACAAAATCAAGCGCGAGGGGAGGGGCTGACTTCCCTTCGGCAAAAGGAGTTTCAGCTTTCAAGGTCTCCAGGTCCGCGCCCGCCTCCGGCCTCCCCCCACTCGCCTCTCTAGAAATCCCGGAGGACTAGTATTTCCAACAAGAAAGGCCACTCTAGCCCACCTCGGAGGGCCAAATCTTGTTAGCCCAGAAAGTTAACGCCTCTCGCTCTCAGAGCAGGAGCGAGCTGGGGAATGGTCGGCCCTATTCCGCTCAGCGACGCCAAGTCTCTGTCGCCCACCCGCCTCGGCTCCCTCAGACAGCCAGGCTCTCGTACAGCCTCGCCGGGGGATGCAGCTATGGCTCGCGTTGCTCCAAAGGCCTGGAAACCCGGTGAGCAAGGTTGCCGCCGCATTTTCCGGCCGGGATGAGTCACTTCCGGCTACAGACTCCCTCCCCCCGGAAGTGAGACCTGATGTAAACACCGGAGCCGGGCGTCAGGGCCCGGGAGGTCAGAAAACCGGGCCGCGGGCGGCACCGACAGCAGGGGTTGGGATCGGGAACGCACGGAGGTCAGGTCAGTGCAGGCAGCAGGGAACTGGGGCATGATCCCAGAGTTGGTTGGAGTCTGGGGGAGGGTTGGGGCGGGAGGGGCCCATGAACAGTGATCTTGGTAGATGGGGGCGCGGCTCAGACAGGAAGCTTAAGTGGGCGCCTGGGTTGGAAGTAGTATTAGGGCGGTCTTGGACTTGAGGAAGTGGAGGGAAGTGAGGCATCCCGGGGCAGGGTTCTTAAGTGGCAAAGATCTTTGGAATGGGGGTCCAAAAAAGGGTCTTGGAAGGTGGGGCTCTCCAAAGAATGTGTCTTTGGGGACAGAGGCAGTCCAGTGGAGGTGGTACAAAGTGGGGGAAGGTAGGTTTGAGCTCCTGGAGGATGGAGAGGGGGTGTGCATAGGCAAAGATCTTGGGGGAGATGGGGGTTTGAAGGCTGTAGGGGGGCTCTAGGACAGGAATCTTAGAGAGGTCTGGGGCAGGTGTCTTGGTGGGGTTGAGCTGTGCCAGGTATGGGTTTGGGGAGGTGTGTCCTGGGCAAGTCTTGATGGGGAAGGGTTGCCCTGGGGCAGGGTGTCTGGGGAAGAGGATGGAGAATCTGGAGGAGGAATGTAAGGGGAATGGGATTCCTGGGAGTAGGTTCAAGCCAGTCTGTGTTGGAGTCAGGGACAGAAAAGCACACAGGAGGGGATGTCCCGAGGTGTGTGATTTGGAGTGATAGGGGAATCTGATGTAGGGTCGTTAGGGCATAAGGAGGTCTGGTAGGACATCCAGGCTGGCCCTGGTCAGGCAGAAATTAGCATGGCACGAGAAGGGGTCATCTGGAGCGAGGCATGGGGTCCCCAAGGGGTTTGGAGAAGCCTGGGAGGAGGTAAGGTGTGAGAGGACTCTGAGGTGGTGGAATAGGTTGGGAGCTTCAGAAGGGCATGAGAAGGGTAAGGCCTATGGGTGGTGGAACAAACATGGCAAGCCTCAGGGCCAGGTCAGGGAGGTGTGGAATCCTAGCCCTTTTCTCTGTTTGTTGACAGGTGGAGTTGGATGGTAGGTCCAGGTGTGAAGATGAGAAACGAATGGTTGCAGGCCATGTGGGGCATTAGGGCCAGGGTTGGCTGGCGGTGGGGAGGAGATATCACTAGGGCACCCTCTACCCCATCACTTCCTGGCACACAGTGAGGGCCATGGAGTAAGAAGGAGGTGGGGAGTCCAGCCAAGTCAAGGTGGGCCTGGAGCTGGGGTCAACCAAGTGTGAGAAGATGGAGGAGTTCCTGCCATGCCCTTTGGGGTCTCGGGAGCATAGAGTGGAGACCCCAGAACTATCCTCCAGTTTTGTTGTCTTTGTAGTCCCACTGGAGGCAGTAAGTAGCAGAGGAGGACGAAGAAGAAATCATTTGGGGACAGGAGTTCTAGGACTTGGAGGGCAAACACCAGACTCTTCCCAACTCTACCCCCATTTGTGTTCAGGGAAGAAATCCTGGACCATGACTCAGCAGCCGCTTCGAGGAGTGACCAGCCTACGTTTCAACCAAGACCAAAGTGAGAGAGGCTCATGCTTTCACCCTTGTGGTTGGGAGGGAGGAAGGGAAAGAATGGTCAGAGGTGGGTGTTAAGTCCCTAGCTTCTACCTGGGCATCAGCCGAGGCAGCCTGAATTTCCCCCTTCCACCAGGCTGCTTTTGCTGTGCTATGGAGACCGGTGTGCGCATCTACAACGTGGAGCCATTGATGGAGAAGGGGCATCTGGGTGAGCTGTTGGTGGGGGAGGGGCAGTGGACAGAAGGGACGGGACGGGCATTGGCTCCCACCCCTACTGACACCCTGGTCCTTGTCCAGACCATGAGCAGGTGGGCAGCATGGGCCTGGTGGAAATGCTGCACCGCTCCAACCTGCTGGCCCTAGTGGGTGGTGGTAGCAGCCCCAAGTTCTCAGAGATCTCAGGTAAGTGCCTTTATCCCTCCTGCCCTTGGCCCCGACTCCCTGGAATCCTGGCTTCCTCAGGCACCCCCGAGGCGTGGGCAGATGAAGATGTTAGAGCACCTCAGAGTCACACAGTGAGGCCTACAGCTCAGAAGTCACAGAGCTCATTGCTTGAGAAGCTTGGTGTTTTGCTTTTGCTTAACACTTACTGAATGCCTCATGTATGCCTTGTCCTTCCCTCCAGAGCACTTGCTGTGAGCCTGGTACTGTTCTAAGCACTTTACAGATACTAACTCATTTAATCCTCACGGTACCTCTATGGAGCAGGAAGTATTGTTATCCCCATTTTTACAGTGAAGAAACCGAGGTCCAGAGAGGTCAAGGGACTTTTCCAAAGTCACACAACCAACAGGTCTTAAAATCTTGGAGACATCTCAGCCGTGCCCTCTTGCTTTGGGCCTCAGGAGCCATCTTGCTCTAAGGCTTTTTGCTAATCCCCTTGGGACATGGCAGGAGAGGCTCTAGGCGAGTCACAGAGCTCTAGGATTCATCGCAGAAGTCTCCTAGAGGTATGGACTGGGAGCCTGGAGGCAGAGCTAATTACTGATGGGAAGTTCCAGGCCTGGGTGTGAGTCCCTGCTTGGTTGCTGATGGGCAGTGAGGTCCTTGGCCCAATAACTCAGCCCCCTCAAGCACCGGTTTCTTCATCTGTAAATGAGTATAACAGTCTGAGCAACCTGCGCTCTTGGGAATCACACCCACAGGTGCTCATGCCGCATGAGGCTCACACTGGTGTCAGCAGAAGTTTAAGCGAGTGGGCTGAGGTCCCATGGGGAGTAGGGGTGGGTCTTGTATCACCAGCGCTGCCCCTCACCCTAAACCTTGGCCCCGACAACATACCCACCTGCCCAGCAGTGCTGATCTGGGACGATGCCCGGGAGGGCAAGGACTCCAAGGACAAGCTGGTGCTGGAGTTCACCTTCACCAAGCCAGTGCTGGCTGTGCGCATGCGCCATGACAAGTGAGCCTGAGGGGGACTGGGGTGGGGGAGGTGGGAGGTCCCCACAGCAGGCAAGAGGGCTAGTCCTCCATAGCCATCCTGTCCTCCCTTCATGGACCTCCTCCATTGTGTGATGCCCACAGAATTGTGATCGTGCTGAGGAACCGCATCTACGTGTACTCCTTCCCTGACAATCCCCGAAAGCTGTTTGAGTTTGACACTCGAGACAACCCCAAGGGTGAGAGGACCCGGATGTGCAGGTGTGAGGGCAGGAGGCAGTGGACAGGGTAGAAGTGAGAGAAAGCCAGGGGTGCCCAGAGAAGCTAGGAAAGGGGCAGGGAGAGAGTCCCTGTGCAGAGAGGCTCATATTCCCAGTCTGTCTGTCTTTCCATCCGTTAGCCAGTTCTGTCTTTCCACTCCTGGGGGCCCCAGAGAGCCGGGAAGGAGCACCCAGTAAGGACATTGCATGGCTGTGCCAGGGATCCTTGGGCCCTCATTGGTGGCAAGCCGGGCAGATGGCGGGCCCTCTGAGAGTTCTTTGGGGGCCATATATCGTGGAAGGTCAAAGTCTGGCCCTTACCCAGCTTCCCTCCATTCCGAGACCCCGCCGGGCCCATGGCCTGGGCCCTGCCTCCCCTTTACTGGCCTACCCCCTCCCCCAACACTTTGTCCTCACACCCTAGGGCTTTGTGACCTCTGCCCCAGCCTGGAGAAGCAGCTGCTGGTGTTCCCTGGACACAAGTGCGGGAGCCTGCAACTTGTGGTGAGCCATCCAGGGGGCAAGTATAGGTGTGTGGGCGGCTGGGCTGGCCCGTTCTGTGGACGCTTGGCCTCCGCCTTCCATACTACCCCAAGCCCAGACTGCTCCTCCTCCCACAGGACCTGGCAAGCACAAAGCCTGGCACTTCCTCTGCTCCCTTCACCATCAACGCCCATCAGAGCGACGTGGCCTGCGTGTCCCTGAACCAGCCAGGCACGGTAGTGGCCTCCGCCTCCCAGAAGGGCACCCTGATTCGCCTTTTTGACACACAGTCCAAGGAGAAACTGGTGGAACTGCGCCGAGGCACTGACCCTGCTACCCTTTACTGGTGAGCACAGGGTATGTGCAGCGGGCTGCGTGACCCTGTGACCCTCTGCCCCCTGACCTGTGTGCATCACTGCTGATGTGTCTTCCAGCATCAACTTCAGCCATGACTCCTCGTTCCTCTGCGCTTCCAGCGATAAGGGCACAGTCCATATCTTTGCTCTAAAGGACACCCGCCTCAACCGTCGCTCTGCGTGAGTACTCCCTGCCCAGCCCCACCCTGTCCCCCGTCCCCCTGCCTGTGTCCCACACCTGGGCTCAGCCAGTGCTGCCTGCAGGCTGGCTCGCGTGGGCAAGGTGGGGCCTATGATTGGGCAGTACGTGGACTCTCAGTGGAGCCTGGCGAGCTTCACCGTGCCTGCCGAGTCAGCCTGCATCTGCGCCTTCGGTCGCAATACTTCCAAGAACGTCAACTCTGTCATTGGTGAGTGGGAATAGCTCTTGCCTCTCGACCAGGGGTGCTGCATGGGCAAAGTCCTGCAGTTTGGACCTGCAGGAATTTCACGGCATGGGAAGCCTGAGAGCTAGAGTGGGTGGCTCAACTCCATCACCAGAGGGACGGCCTGAACAAAGGCCTGGAGGTAGACTGTAGGCCATGGGACACTGGCGAGGATTGGAGTGGGTCGCTTCAGCAGCCTTTAACCTTTTACCTGTTCTCCCCCCGCCCACCCTCCCCGCTTTCAGCCATCTGTGTAGATGGGACTTTCCACAAATATGTCTTCACTCCTGATGGAAACTGCAACAGAGAGGCTTTCGATGTGTACCTTGACATCTGTGATGACGATGACTTTTGAGGACACTGTGGGTTGTGTGAGGGACCTGCCGTGCTAGATTGCAAAGCCTTCAGGGGGTCAGGAGTGCCGTGGAAGCTACCAGCCAGCAAGCATTAATGGGGCAGGTGCCCACCTTCCAAACAGCAATGCAATGCCTAAACAGCTCACTTCCCCCAAAACACTTCGTGGGGACTGTGTGCCTGCAGGACCAGGCCAGGGACCCATGGAGGGAGGAGACCCCCCCCTGGGACTCCCAGCCTGAAGACTGCTAGCGACCTAGAGGGAGTGCCCTAATTCACCTGTGGGGATTAAAAAACCTTCCCAGAAAGAGACATCTCTGATGTGGTGAATATGAATTTTAAAAAAGCCCTTGATAGTATTTATGGCCGGACCTGAGGTGCAGGGGTGGGGCCGGAGGAGATGCAGCTGAAAAAGCCCTGCGGGAGTTTCCAAGTAGGTGTGGCCCTCTTGGACCCTAACAGTGGGATCCTGCAATCCTGCCCGAGTCTGACAGTCCCTATCTGTATGACCCAGAATGTGTACTGCATGTCCTAGAAGGTCGGGATTACTGTGTTCTTGAGCCATCAGCACGGCTAGGAACCGCCCCTTGGGCGCCCCCACCTGGGGGTGGAAGGGAGTGCCTCGCCCGGCGGCGAAGACTTGATTTCCCGGCAGCCCCTGCTGCCTTGCACTTCCGGCGTGTTGCTGGCATTTCTGGTCACGTGCATTGCTGCTGCGTAGTCCGCCTAGGTGGCTGAGAGAGCAGCTGCGGGACCCAGACTGCATTTCCCGGTGTCCCTCGCGGCGGCGCAGGGTATAACGGGGGTTGTAGTCCGGCCTCTCTTCTGGCTGGTCCAGCTACATCGACCGGCAGGATGTCGGAGGTGCGGCTGCCACCGCTACGCGCCTTGGACGACTTCGTTCTGGGGTCCGCGCGTCTGGCGGCTCCGGATCCGTGCGACCCGCAGCGATGGTGCCACCGCGTCATCAACAACCTCCTCTACTACCAAACCAACTACCTTCTGTGCTTCGGCTTCGGTCTCGCTCTGGCTGGGTGAGGGAGGGGGACGCCAGTTGGCCGGGGACGACTGCGGGCAGGAAGGGTGGACCAGTGGGGTTTTGAGGAATGGGAGGGGGATGAAGGCTGGAAGGGCGAGTTCATTAGAGATGGGAAATCTCCAGGGCCTGGGAGGGGAGACTTGAAAGAAGTCGAACGTGGTTATAAGGAGTGCCTTGGGTGGGATACGGGCTGGGGATAGAGTGTCGGGAGAATGGAGAATGTGGGACTGGAGAGGAAACTGGGTAAGGAGGTGGACCAGAAGATAAGGAGGGCCTGAAAGTGAAAGTGGGGGTGGAGGGGGAGGACATGAGTGATGGGGCCAGATTAAAGCGGCCTTGGAGGACTTCGGGCAGAGACAGACAGGGACAGGGATGTGGTCAAGTTGAAGGGTTGGGAGGATGGGCTTGTGGAGGCACTAGGCGTGGAGGGGAGCCTGGTTGTGATTGGAACATTCCAGGAGTATGTACCTCTTGGGGAAATTGAACGGAGAGGGAGGACCCAGTGGTGGAAGGCTTGAGACCAGAGAAGGATGGAGAATCTGGAGGGACTTGGGCAGGGTTGGAAGTTAAGAGTGGTACTGAAGGCATGGAAGGGGTGCTAGCAATAATGGGGGGAGAGATGTACAGGGAGTGGGAACCTGGATGGGGAATTTGAAGGGGAGGAAGTCTGGAACGGGTCTTGTAAAGACTCTGGGCCCGCGGAGAGGGAAATGTCTGGAGACAGAAGGCCTGGAAGAGGAATCTACAGGGATGGGCCGAAAGGGTGGATTTGGGGGCGGGTTGGGGTGGGGTCTGAGGGGTTGGAGAGGGGGCCCCGCCAGGGTAGGGCTGGAAGAAAAAGAGCTGTTAAGGGCTGGGAGCCTGAAGGCCTAGCGGGTTGAGAGGACCTGAAACGGGAGAGCTCAGGAAGATGGGACTGTAGGATTGACGGAAAGGAAATTAGGGCCTCCAGGGCTCCTGGGAGTCGGAAGCCCTGGAGGGTGGAACCTTTGGGAGACTGGCTGGCAGGAGTTATCTGCCGGGCTGGAGGTCCCTGAGAGGGGGGAATCAAAGCTCTTGGGGTGCGGGACAGGGTGGACGGGGTGCGGGAGGCTTGGAGGCTGGGCAGCCCTCTTGCCGTCGCCCGGGCTAGCTCAGTTCCATTGCCCTTGCAGGTACGTGCGCCCGCTGCACACCCTCCTAAGCGCGCTGGTAGTGACGGTGGCCCTTGGCGCGCTGGTGTGGGCGGCTGAGACTCAAGCAGCCGTGCGCCGCTGCCGCCGCAGCCACCCCGCCGCCTGCCTGGGCGCAGTGCTAGCCTTCGGCCTCCTTGTTCTCTGGGCCGTGGGCGGCGCTTGCACCTTCCTGCTGAGCATCGCCGGGCCCGTGCTTCGTAAGTATCCGCTACCCGTCGATAGCCCAGTAAACAGCCAGCGCTTGCGCACAGTGGCAGGCCAGCCCTTCCCTAAGAGGGGGCGGGGACACCAGGCGGGCGTGGCCACACCTCCTTCGCAAAGCGCCTTCCCTGGCTTTGCCTTCCAGCTTCTGGGAACGCCCCTCCTCCTACCGCCCTTTTTGGGACTTGCTCTGAGTATTGAGCGTCCTTCCCCGGCCGCGTCCGGGTTACCCTGCGCCCTCCCTGGCCACACCCCTGTTGCAAGGCTCATTACTCGGCCACGCTTTCAGATCGCAGGCATTCTG
Organism: Meles meles; assembly: GCF_922984935.1. NCBI lineage: Eukaryota > Metazoa > Chordata > Mammalia > Carnivora > Mustelidae > Meles > Meles meles. Next base: position 43,298,527 of record NC_060087.1, on the reverse strand, counting down.
GCCCCTGACCACTCTATTGGCCTGCCCGTGCTCCAGTTCCCCTCTGTGGGCCCCCATTGGCCAAAAGCTGAGGTCTCATCCCACTGACCCCACTCCTCTCGGCACTGCCCACAGTGATTCTAGTGCACGCCTCGCTGCGCCTGCGAAACCTCAAGAACAAGATCGAGAACAAGATTGAGAGTATTGGTCTCAAGCGGACGCCCATGGGGCTGCTACTGGAGGCGCTGGGACAAGAGCAGGAGGCTGGATCCTAGGGGTCTGGGATCTGAATCCAAGACCTGGAGAACGCCACCCCCACCCTGGTCCTGTAGAGGGACCCAAAGCCCTTCCCAGCCCTTGAAATAGAGGGCCCCGTCCAGTTCAAAAAGCAGAGGACATCAGCGACCCTCCCCACCCCAGGTCCAAAATTGGGATATCCCTGCTACCCAGTGCCTGTTACCTAGGGGACCACACTTCCCCAGCCCTGAACTTGGGGCGTGGAGCCCAGAGCATCCGTGGCCAACCTCAAACTCTGGACCCAGAGATACTCCCTCCACCCCCAATCTGGGACCCACCCATCTCCCATGCTCAGCCCCAAAGCTGGGATCTGGGACCAAGGCATTCTCTCGAACCCAGGACTAAGGCTTTTCCAGACCCTACCCCGGCTTTGAAACCAGGTCAGGGCATTGCCAAATCTCGAACCTGGGACCCAGTGTTCCCAGCCCCCATCAGGACAGAGAATTCAGGCATCCTGACACCGTTGAACCCTTGGTTCCGTGTGACCCAAACACTCACCAGTCCCACTTGCCTCTTTTCAGCTCTGCTTAGGGGTTCTGCCCCCCTCTCCAAAGTTCCACAGTGATGAGGACCAAGGGGTAGGGTGGGGAGGGGTGGGGGTAGACCCAGAATGGGGCATCTATAACCAGTGTTACTGCAACAATAAAGGCTGGTGCATCACTCAAGCCAACGTGGGCTTCTGGGGTCAAGTCCATGTGCTTCAGTGGCCAGAAGTGGCCTTCTGCTTTTCAGTTTTGCTGGACTTTTCCTGACTAGGTCTCTTTCTGTCGAGTATGCAGACTGAGTAGGGAAGCTCTCCATTCCTTCATCCAAGTGGCTCCCTCTGGGACAGAGCACAGAGCAGTTAAAGGCAGAGTGTTTCCTATCATTTGTATTACTGACAGCTCCTGTCTGGGGCTGGTGAGGAATCAGAGCACAGACAGGCGAAGCTATTGCCCCACATCACAGCAAGTGAAGCCCAAGTGGATGACATTAGGCTGTTCCCAGTGTTTGTCTGATAATCTGGCATCATAAAAATATCTTAACCTGGTCTTAACTACTGGTGTGACCCCCCCCCCCCCAAGGCAAGGCAGACAGTGGAGTGACACATGGGTTCAGTTTACACATTTATTATAGAAATCCCCTTCCAGTGTGGGTAGTGTCTTGGGCCCAGATCCATTGGTAGAAAAAGAAAAGTTTAACACCAGGTAAAGGAGGTCAGGGGACCCCTAGCTCCAGAAAGTCACAGATAGGTATCATAGAAAACACAGCTTGTATAGATTTGTTTAAAAAGTGGTGGATGGAAAGAAAAGTCAAGGAAGACGTGACGCAGCCTGTGGCCAGACGTCACCTGAGGATTTTCCTGGCATTGAGCCGATGCCAGGCTCCACCACCGCAGCATCCCAGGACACAACACACCCGGCGGCTCTGCCCTTTAGCCTTCCTGCAGGGCTGGCTTCCTGACCGGGATAGATAGGGCAGAGGCTGGGCCATCTCAACCTGTGGGCAGAGGCAGCGGGCACAGACAGGCAGACAAGGACTGGGGCTCCCTTGGGCACACCTGGGAGTAGGAAAATGAACCCAAGCCCCCTAGCCAGATTTCAGTCCTTCCAAATGGGGGCAGAGAGCCCACCTCCCCAAGAACTGCCCTGGTGGGGGGATGGCAGGGAGTTCTGTTCACACCAGTCTCCTGGCTGCCCCAAACAGGGCCCTGAGACCCTACATTGTCCGGGTTTTCTTGGGGGGGGGGAAGGGGAGAGGTTCCTAAATCGAACAGGCTGGGCGTGGGGATAGGAATGAACCCAACCAGGACGAGATCACAGTTTCCCTTTTATAAAATGTCTAGTGTTGGGGGAAGACAGTGAATACTTAAATCACAAGTGTAAACAGAAACGGAAGAAGGGGCCTGGAGCCCCCATTACACCATCCCCTCTTTTTTCAGCTGGCTGAGGGCCCCAGTTCCCAGCACAGCGTAAGAGGGGAAGCAGGGAGTCAGACACCTTCGTGGGTCCACAAGGAGCCAGGGGCCTTGGAAGATCAGGTCGGCACCCCCCAAGGACTGAGCAGTCACACCCCGGGGTTCAGCGAGGTCAGCCGTGTGTTCCTCAGACTAAAGTCATGCCTGGGACAACAAGAAGGGGTCAGACCAGTGTCCCCGGGGTCTGGGGGTCAGAACTGGAGGACTGCTCCCCCTCTAGCGTCAGGTCACTTAAACGAGAGCTCAGCTCCGAGGGGTACAGGAAGTCCGCGTAGTATCTTTAGAAGGGGTAGCAGGAATCCGGATAGGGTGGCAAGACAGAGAAGAGAGGAAAAGACAGACAAGACACAGAAAGAAAGGAAAAGAGGCTCGTTAAAGAGGTGGAGGCAGGCACAGGACAGCACCTTTAGGCTCACAAGCATGGGGGCATGGCAAAAGGAAGAAGAGAGAGGCGAGGGGCCTGGGAGGCCCTTCCTCCCAGCACCCTGCTTTCAAGGCTCATTTCCAGCAGACATGCACTGTTTTGTTCAAATATCAGAATTCTTCTACAGCTTGGTAGACAGCTGCTGCTGCTGCTGCCAGGGCCCAAGACACCCCTCCACAGAGACCCCGTGGATTCATGCAGGTCAGGCAGGGCCCAGGACCCTGAGGCAAGGCTGTGGCTAGTTCTCTCGCGGTCGGAGTCACTAACTCCCGTGACTGGCTGCTCCCCAGCCTGGATGCCTTTGCCATCTGCCTCCAGAGACCCCTACCCATCAGTAAAAGCCCCCCCCATACCTGCCGGAGACAGGGGGTGCCGTGAAACTCCTTGAGTGCGGGAGCGGCGCCTGGCTGGGGGCCCCATACAGCGCCTGGCCCACCTCATAGCAGCGGGCATGGAGGAAGGGCGGGTGCTGCGGGCCCACGTGGGGCAGCACAGGCCGGCGCGGGGGCCCGGCGGCCAGTCCCGAGTTGCGGATGTACCAGTCCCGCAGCCCCTCCAGGGCGAGGTTCTTATGACCGCTGCGCTCACCGGCCGGGGGGACACGGGTGGGCGGGGGCATCCACAGCAGAGAGCTTGGATGCACCTCAGGCCCCTCGGCGGCCTCCAGGGATAGGCCACAGGGCTTGGTGCGGGTGGCACGGGAGTGCGGGTCCTTGCTGCGGAGGAGGGGGCTGCTGCCATCAGCTGTGTACATGGGTGGTGGGCCCGGGAGCACGGTGAGGAGCCCATCCCGGCGGGAGAGAGGTCCTTGGACCTCAGCTGCAGGCAGCAGCTCCCCCCAGCCCGCCCCACCACCAGCGCTGCGGGGCAGGCCCCGGTCCAGGGAATAGTCCAAGAGGAAGTCCCCACACACAGGTGGGAGCCGGGGAGCCCCACGGGAGGCAGGGGCAGCTGAGCTGGGCCGGGCAGCCCGGGGAGGGTCTGGGGGGCCAGCTGTGCGGGAGGAGAAGGCAGGGGTTGGTTGTGGGCGCTCATACAGCACCTCGCTGCTCTTGCAGACCGGGGGGCCAGCGGCAGGGGGAGCCAAGGGTGCAGGCGGGGAGCCAGCTCCCCCACCGGCTGCCCGGTCCACAAGCAGGGCTTCAGAGCTGTTGCTGCGACGGGTGCGGGCTGCGAAGAGGGAGGCACGGTCGGAAGCAGGGTCTGCCCGGGGGAAGCCCATCTGGGAGTCCTGGCTGCCGGACCACTGGCGAGAATGGAGGCCTTCTGGTCTGGGGACACAGAGGTGGGGGTGATGGGAGTGTGACTGATCGGAAATCTCAGGCGGAGTGCCTGGCCCGCCATGCCCCACCTCTTCCTGAGCTCCCACTTGCACATCTCTGAAGGAGGCCCAGGATCAGAGACCTCGTGTATAAACGGGTCAGGTGGGGGCGTGTAAAAGGCAGCGGAGGTTCTGTCCCACACTGGGGGGCAGAGGGACAGAAGACGTGTGAGGAGGTGTTAGCGCCAAGAGAGATATAAGCGTGTACAGGGCTGGAGGGGAAAGACTGGCAGAGGAAGGCCAGCAGAGGGCTCTTCCCAACACGTGGGGCCCCCTGCCCTGCGAGGGTGTGTGTCCCAGCTCCCGGCACCTCAGCCTGGCCCCTCACAGTGGGGTCCTAATCCCTGGGCCTGGAATCCAACTTCCTGAACTCTCTGCTCTCCCCAACCCCCACCCACCCCCACCCCTCACCCCCGTGTCTGAGCCACCCTGAACTATCAGCCCCACAGCTACGGTTCACAGGATGCGAGTGCCATAAGGATAGGGACTTCCTTGGAAAAGCAGGTGCTTAGCAAGGATTTGTTTGAGAAGTAGGAGGGTGCAGTGATTAAATGCATGGACTCTAGAATCAAACCAGCCTGGGTTTGAACACCAGGTCTTCTGTTTACCACCAAGTCACTTAACCTTTCTGTGCCTCAGGCTCCTCATCCACAGATTGGGAATAAAGACAGCATCTACCTAGCCGAGACCTTATGGCAATGACCGTAGTCATACCTTGCAGAGCACGGACTCCCAGAAGGTATTAGGCGCTCAGTGCACGTGAACCAGAACTCACTATGCCCACAGTGTCCTTCAGATGCAGATATCATACCCACCTCACAGATGAGGAGACAAGATTCAGAGAAAGGAAGTGACTTGTTCCAAATATACCTTTCAAAGCCCAGCCTCTCACATCCCATACCCTTTGCTAATGCCCCCCTCGTCAGAATGAACAGTTACTTCTTCCGGTCCTCAAGCCCACCCTCAGAGTCCCCTTACTTGCAGAGCTGGGGGCCAGCGCCCCGGGTGAGGACAGGGGTAGCAGGCACGCTTCGCCCCTCAAAACTGGAGGCACTCCTGGGCAGCGAGCGTGTGGGGCTGAGCAAAGACAGACAGGCCCAGGTGGGGGTCCAGGTTAGACGCCATACCCACCAGCAAGCTGTCCTGCCCACCCAGGCTCAGGATCCCACTCCTGGCTCTCGGGGAAGGGGGGGTTCACCCTCACCTGGTGGGGCTGGCCACAGAGTTCCGCCGGCTCTTCAGATCCCCGTAAAGATCTGACGGGGGTGGTTTCCATGGGGTTCGCCGCTCAGGGCTGCCCCCAGATACGGCCCGCAGCTGGTCCCAGGCCTTGGGTGGTGAGGGGCGCTCAGCCAGAGGGAAGCAGCCACGGGGCTCCTCTGGCAGGTAGGCAGAAAGTGCGGGAGAAGTCAATGAGAGGGGGCCTGATGGGCTGTGGGCAGGGGCGGGGGAAGTGAAGCAGGTAGTGGCAGAAGGAAGGGCAGGAGCTAAAGCACAAGGCTGGAACTGGGGATGAGGAGCTCGGCAGCATGAAGCAAGAAAGATGGGGGCCCCACACGAGGATGGGGCACGGCTCAGGAGGGTTTAAAGAGAGAGTGGAGGGGCTAAGCATCAAAGCAAGGGTGGGTGTGGGAGCTAGAGGTCCTCACCATTATCATGGCTGGCCCCAGACTCCGAGAGGGAGCTGCTCTCCGAGTGCAGGACTCCATCCTCTACAGGCGAGAAGGGGAGACCCAGGCCTATCAAGGCAAGGCCTGGGTGCAGTCCCCTTACACCCCCGGATGGTCTCCTCCCTGGCCCGTTCCTTCCCAAGAACCCACATTTACCTAAATCCAAGACCACCTGAGGCTTGGCTCCTGGTTTTCTTGGTGCCATCTGGTCAAGTTCCCAGCAGCCCGCCGCCGCCCCCCCCCCCTCGCGCTGTAGAGCCCATTTATCTCAACTCCTCTTGCGGGCTGGGTCCCTTCAGCTCCACCTGGCTCCCACTTTTCACTGGCCATCCACCCCTCCCTGCCACGTTGCTCGGCCAATGCCTACACTTGGGCATTGACAGGGCCGGCTCACCTTGGCTGAGTTGGGCGAGGCGCGTGCCCAGGCATACTCCCTGGGTGGTGATGAGCGCCCCCGGGGCCAGGGCCAGGGGCTGCGGAGGGGGGAGCCCCGGGAGGCCGAGGCGGGCCCGGAGGTCCCCCAGCTGTTCTTCCAGCTCGTGCAGCCTCCGCAGCGCATCTGCCTGCACCTGGCGCCGGCGCCGGCGCTGCTCAATGCTCAGCTCGGGGGCCAAGGCCAGGCGGCGGGCTGCGGCTGCAATCTGCTGCTGCACAGACACCTCCCGCTCCAGGGCCTCGAGAGCCAGCTCCTGCGGGCGGGCGAGAGAGTGGGACAGGACCTAGTGTCAGTGTTGGAGGGGGCCCAAAGCCCGGGCCCAGATGTGGGCAGAGCCAGCCAGTGCAGGGGCGGGGCCTGTTCTTGGGTGGAGCTCATTTCTCCAGCAGGCAGGGCCATCTGGGGAGGGACTAGACAGATTTGGCTTCCAAGGGATGAGAGGTTTAGGACCAGGACGAGGCCCAGCCTCCTCCCTCAGAGCCAGAACCCACCTTCCTCAAGCCATTCCCTTCTCACCTTAGCCTCTCCTTCCCCTGGTCGCGACCCCGACATGGCAATCTGTACCTGTCCCACCCCCATCCTGCCCCCCCTAGGCCCATCTGTTCACCTCAGCAGGGCACAAGGAGTGGTGTGCTGGGTTGGGGTGCGATGGAGGGTAGGCGCGGGCTGCAGGGGGCCGCCGGCGGACCAGCTGGGGCCGTTCCCCAGGTTCCAACGGGCACTCGGGGGGCAGCTGGCCAGTCAGCTCCTGGAGGGGGCAGGGGTCAGAGACTACCGAGGGTTAGCTGGGGAATGGGGCCAAGCAGGAATGACTACAGAAGCTACAGAAGTCCTACTAGGAGCTCAGTAATGCTCAGCACCCCACGCCTGTTACTTCTCCTCCTCCCTCCCAGTTTGCCACCCAACAGGGGTGCTGTGGACTCTCAGCCCCTCCGTGGCCCAAATCCCTGGGGCAGTGGGCATGGGAGGTCGGGAGACCTGCTCTGGAATCTGGAACTTCTTATCTTACGTAAAGGCCACAGGTCTATATCCTGCATATGACGTCACCCTCCCCTCAGGGCCTGGGGCTGCACGCTGTGAACTGTGTTATGGGTTCTGGCCAACTGCGTAGCTTTTCACACCAAGAGGGGTAAATCAAAATGGTAACTCACCCCTTGACAGTTCAGGCCAGGTTTTACTGCCAGATTTTGGAAATGACTATTGTTTTGAAGGGTTTGGGGATTTCAAATTGCTGATAGGGAATTGAGGGCCTGCTCCGCCATATTTTACTGACTCTAAGACATCGAAGTTGAGCTTTGAGGAGCTAGAGGGTGACAGGGAATCTACAGCCCAGACAAGGTAGCTCGGCACTCGCCACTCCAACCTGTCTGCCTAGGGCCTCCAGGTCCTCACCGTGCCCCACCACCAGACACTTAGGGCCCGGCCCTCACCGCCTCCTGCAGACACACTTTGCGGAGCTCCTGAAGTTTCAGGCTCAGGGCCTCCTGCAGGGCCCGCTGCCGGTCAAGCAGCCCCCGCAAACGCTCTGACTTCACCTGGGGGGCAGCCTCTCCGAACAGGGCAGCTGGACACAGAGGGAGCAAAGTTCCAGGCAAAGATCAGCCAGGCCATCCCGCGCAGCTGTGGGGCCAAGGACCAACCCTTTCAAAGTAGGCAGGCAGTGACTCAGAGGTGGGGGCAGAGGCAGAGAAAGGGAACCAGCCACCTACCTGAGGCATTGAAGGTGGGTGAGCTGATCAGCTGACCTTTGACTTCCATCCTGGTGCTGTCGAGAGGCCGTGACTGATGGCTGGGCAAGGCCTGGCAGTGACGCACAGGAGCTGTTAAGGAAGTGCATCCCGCGTTTCCCCCAACCCCTGCCCCTGCCCAACGCCCCGCACCCCAGCTGGGAGTAAGGGGAACCCTGACCCTGCCCGCCTGATCAACCTGCCCTCTCAGAATCCGTATCCGCGTCTGGCCCCCTGGGCCCTGGTACCTTGGTCCCCTTCCCATTGAGTGGACGCACAGCACGTGGGGAGCTAGGCGGACTTACGACGCCTCCTCAGAGGCCCATGGGCCGTGGTCAGGAGTCCTGCCTAGGGAGGGAAAATGAACTGTACAGATTCAACCAACTCTAACAACGGTGGGCACTGATGAAGCACCTGGGTCCTGAACAGTCACCTTTCCTGCCACACCCAATCTTCCAACCACCCTCTGATGGCAGTTCTGTGATCACTGCCCCTTTTCTGAGATGAGGACTCTAAGGCACAGAGGGGTAAATAACCTGCCCACTGGGGCGCCTGGGTGGCTCAGTGGGTTAAGCCGCTGCCTTCGGCTTGGGTCGTGATCTCAGGGTCCTGGGATCGAGTCCCGCATCGGGCTCTCTGCTCAGCAGGGAGCCTGCTAACCTTCCTCTCTCTCTGCCTGCCTCTCTGCCTACTTGTGATCTCTCTCTGTCAAATAAATAAAATTAAAAAAAAAAAAATAACCTGCCCACTGGCTAAGGATGTGGCCCAGGCCCACCCCTCCGGCCTGACCCTCCCTCACTGGAGTTGCTCCAAGCCCATCAATTCCTCATAAGCTCCCAGCCCGGCAGGCCTCAGGGCCTTTGCCCAGGCTGTGGCTGCTATCTGGAATGCTCTTGCCATGTCTCGCCCCTCCGGCCCCAGGGGGCAAGCTTACACATCGGGGCTTCCATGTCACTTCCAGAGGTGGGCCCCTGCCCAGGTCCCCTCACAACTGCTGTCCAGCAAGAGACTATTCTTCCCTTGCATGTTCACAAGGACAAGAAACATACCTGTCCTGTTTTCACCGTATCTCTGGCACTCTGAACACTCCTGAGCCAGCAGTGAGCACTCAATGAATGGCTGTCGCGTAAGTGAGAGAATGCCAAGGGAGCTGAGATAAGGATCTAGCCCAGATCTGTGGGTCTCTACTCATCCCGACTCCATCCTGCGGCCCCGATGCCACAGGGAGAGTGTTCACTTAGCCCCACAACCCCTCCAGTCCCTCTGCCCACCCCAGTCAGTCCTGGTCCTGTACCAGCAGAAGGGAGTCACCCTGTTGGGACCGTGAGCAGCAAAGTCCACAGCTGCAGATAACAAGCCTCCTGCCTCCTGCTTCCTTCTCTGCCCCCAAACACCCTGGCTGACCACAGAGCCTGCCTTGGCTGGCCGCCAGCCCTGCCCTCATCCCCTCCTCTGGAGTTTGCTCCTTCCCTCCCACATCCTGCTCATTCCCCAGCTGGGGAGCCAGGTGACATCACCTTCCACCACCTGGCTTGACCTCGGGCAGGCGGGCGGCAGTAAACTGGGAGGGCCTCATGAGGCCACAGAGGTCCCCTCCCTTCCTCATCCCAGCTTGTCATGCCGCAGGGGCCAGGTGTGGTGGAGACCAAGGCGGCCAAGGAGGTGAGGGTTCGAGCCCCCTCCCTGTCTATCTGCTGTGGAATGCGGCCAAACTGTTAATATGGGGCCACCAGGCCTGCTACTGCCTCCCGGCAAACGGTGGCCCCCTGTCCTCACTCTCAGGGGCAGGGGTCAGGCCCGAGAGCCTTTCTGCACAACCAGGCAGCAGCATGTACTCTGAAGCGGCCTGACGTCGCCTGGCATGGCAGGGCTTCCTTGAGGTCCCGGCTCAACCTCTTGGGCCCCTAAGCTCCCGGAGCTCCTTCTTCCTCAGCTCCCAGCTGAGTCTGAGGCACTCTCCCAGGGCTCCACCCCAACAGGAACTTCAACTCCTCCCCGGTGGGCCCATTCACCAGGATAGGTCCCACATCCCATGCTGGGCTGCCTTGAACTTTCCCTCCCTGGGAGCTCACGGCATCCTGGAAGTCAACATGGGGTCTAGACAGGAACCCCGACTCCACCCTGTCAGCCTGACCTCGGGGACATAGCTAGGGCCTGAGTCACGGGGTCACTGGGTAGGCTAGAAACAGGGTCAATGCCCCACACCCCCACAGCCAGCTCCCAAACCTCAGCCTCTGCTTCCCTGCCCTCTGCACATTTGCCTTGGGGTCCAGAATGGCCCTGTCCCCACCTAGAGAGGGATGGAAGGGGGATCCCAGCAGTCCCCTTCCCTAACTTCCCTCCCCCCAGCCCAAGTCCTGTCCCAGGCTGGGCCGCAGCAGGAGAGCTGAGAGGGTACCCCCCACACACACCCAGAGGCGGGCCCAGCAGGTTTTTCAGGTCTGCCCTTCTGACACCACAGCCGAGAAAGAAATTCCTGGCCTGGCCGTAATGACTGTTTACAACCAAGACACCTCACCTGGGTGGCACCCTAACACCTCAGTGGGGACCCCCATTTCCCTATCTTGCTACTAGTGGGGCAAATACAAACTCCCAGTGTCTGGGACTGCTCCCCACACTGCCCTAGAGCCCCCCCCCACCGCCCCCACTCTGGGTGAACAGATCGGGGGCAGGCAGGTGTCGGGAAGCAGTTTCTCAATAGCCCTGTCTGGGCTTCCCCCAGGGCCCCAGTGGAGAAGGAGGACTCTGGCTTCTCTTCTCCCCCATCCTTTCTCCTCATTCACTTCCGGCAAGGAATCGGTTTCATGCCACGAGAGGAAATTGAACATTTTGGGCTTCACTCCTCTACTCAGGCCCTCCTTCTTCACTGTACTCCTCACACAGACCTGGCTTTCTCCCAGGGGAAAGCTCAGTACACCCTACACCCTTCTCCCCGCCACCCCACCCCGGGGCCCCTTGTTCCCAGGTGCTCACCAACGCCAGAGAGGTGCTATGGGGTGGCCTCAGGTACCTCAAAAAAAAGATAGTTGTCTCAGTCAGGCCCTGTTCCAGATGGTAGTGGCAGTGAGCAGTGAGCACAGTGGCGGATGCCTAGGCCGCCTCCCACTAGGCAATAGCCCAGCCTACCTGGCCAGGGCCTGGGCCAGCCCATACCTCTTAACCCTTGCCTGCCTGCCACCAGGGCTCAGGACACCCTCAGGGACAATCTCAGGGCCAGGTCCTTTCAGGGTGTTCGGCATGACTAAGAAAAGAGCCCAAATGTCCCCGCTCACCCCAGTCACCTAGTAGAGAACAAAGGAAGAAGGGCCAAGGGTCGTGGGAGTGGGGCTGCCTCTAGTGCTACCCAGGAGCCCACATCAGACCCTGCCCACCCAAGGGCATTGCCTGGGAGCTGAGGACGGAGTTCTGGGGACTTGTTAAGCACATGGGTATACATCGGGTGTGTATCTCTTGGCAGCAAGCATCACGTGCCTGAGGCCCCTACCCTTCCCTCCCAGGGCAAGGCACAGGCGGGAGAAGGTCTTGGGGCAACCACCACCCTCACTGGGGTAACAGTTTGCCAAACTCAGGACAGAGGAGGCCAGCTTCTCCAAGGAAAGATCGGGGTGTCAAGACCCATCGCCTTCTGCATCTCCAGAAGAAATCATCCCAGCCAACTGACACAACGTGCACATTTTCACCCCTACCGCTCCCTACAAACCTGGATGACGCAGACCCAGCTCTTCGCAGCCAGCTCATAGATGTGGAAGCTGAGGCTCGGAGAGGTGAGGAGGCCTGATTTTGATCACAGACGCTTAAGAGCAGGTGGACTCAGAACTCGGGGGGCCGGGTCCTGGGCTGCAGGTAGACAGGGGCTACTCCTGCAAGGGAGGAAAAGTGGGGAGGGGGCTCATGCTTCTTCACATCCAGGCTGGCTCTGCCCCACCCCTCCCCCTTGAGCATTTCTGGCCAGGAGTCAAGGAAATTGAGGGCTCTGGCCTGCCCTGGCACATACCACACATCCTGTGCTCCATTTGGGACCATCTGCTCTGTGACCTCAGGGCCCAAGCCCAACCCGGGCCCCTGCAGCAGCCCATGCTGTGATGTGAAAGAGCAGAGTGAGGAAAGCTCCCTCCCCACTTGGTAGGGGGGGCCAAGCCTGGAGGGGAGCGCTGTACCAGCAATGCCCTTCCCCGTATATGTAGACACGCAATGCGAGGCCTCCCGCCACCCTGCCCACCTTTCTTCCTGGGAGTGAGATTTCTGGCAAGGGACACAAAGGCTCCTTTCATCCGCCCCCTTCTCCCCTCTCCACTGCCTAGGGCTGGTGGAGGCAGCAGCCATAAGGTGGGTGGCTGAGTGTCAATGAGGAGTGTCCCCTCAGCCACGGCGTCTCTCTTGCCTCTTGGGGGACAGCAAGAACACTGGGAAGAGGGACACTTATGAAACCAGAGCTGAGAGGGCCAAGGGTATCTGGCTGGCAATGCAGACCGAGCATCAAGGTTTAGCTTTCCGTATCTGTAAAATGGGTAAACAGCATTGCCAGGACCAACAGAGGCCAGAGTCACTTTGGAAGGCGTTTCAAAGGAACAAGGTACAAGGAACTCACACCACGCCATTAATGTCTGTTAATAATAACAATAATAAACCCGTGCGGAGATGGGTTTATTATCCCAGGAGTAAGAAGGGGAGAGCAGGTAACTGGGCCTCTTGGGCCAGGCCAACAGGTGGGGCAGAATCACCCACACACATCGTCGTCCTGCAAGATGGCCGACCTCCAGGCCCCATCACAGCTGGGACTGGAGACCCATGTGGCCTCCTGTAGGGGTAGGAAGCCGTGGCTCTGGGATTCAACCCTGCTCTGCCACTTAGGGCTATGTGGCTGCCCAGACAAGTCACTTACAAGAGGATAAGTGTCTTTATCTGTAAAGGCCTCAATGTCTTTATCTGTAAAACAGGGGTGATGACAACAATATGCACTGCACAGGACTGTTGTGAGCGTGACATGAATTAAGACACTTTAAGATTGCTTAGGACAGTAACTGGCCCTTGGTAAGTAAGTGCTCGATATATATTGGCTGTCATAATTACAACATTCCTCCCAATCCAAACTCGGGAATCGTGTGTGTGTGTGTGTGTGTGTGTGTGTGTGTGTGTGTGTGTGTGTATGTTTGTGTGTGTGTATGTTTGTGTGTGTTTGAGACAGAGCTGGTACCACCAGCTCCACCCAATAAATTTCAAATAGAGCTGTTTTCCCTCAAATAAGCATGTCCAAACTCTTCACTATCCAAAATCAGAAACTAAATGTATGCAAATGCACTGCTAAGACAGAGCTGGTATCCCTCAGCCTCCACAGCCTCCCTACTTACCACCCAGACATTGAACCCTCCCTAAATATCAAACCAGACATATTTGAAACAGAGCTGTTTTCCATCATTATCAGACCTCTAGCTACTCAACATCAAAAATGCAGGAACCAAACCTATTCAGGCACATTCTCCAAAAGCTCACTATCCACATACAGGAACTGAAGGGATCTGGATACACCTTTGAGATAGAATTGGTGTCCCGTACTCTCTGAGCTTCCCTTACTCACCAGGCAAAATGCAGGAACCAAATATATTCACACAACACAGTCCTCTTATTGTTCCAACTCCTGCCACTAGAGTTCAAGGAAATGAATTGATTTGAATATATCTTTTAGTTGGAGCCATTATCCCTCATCATCTGAACCCTCCCCACTATGTAAAATGCAAAAACAAACAAACAAAAAACCTCTTCAGATAACTTGGTACCTTTCACTGTCTGAATTATCGGAGTGCTCCCTCTCAGAAGTCAGGTGTTAGACAGACGCTGGAACAATGAAGAATGCTTGTGTTGTTGTTAGTAGGTTTGGACAGGGGTGCCTGGGTGGCTTAGCTGGTTAAGTGTCTGACTCTTGATCTCAGCTCAGGTTTTGATCTCAGGGTCATGAGTTCAAGCCTCATGTTGGGCTCAAAAAACAGGTTTGGATAAGTGTTTCTGATAAATGAGAGGGGTCTAGTACCTCATTATTCAAGCTGTTACTACTCTCTATGACAAAATGCAGGAACAAAACACAATTGAATAACACGTTACCTTCTTGCTATCCAAATTCTCCCTGCCTATCCTCAGAATCAAGGAGATTCAGTGAAAGAAACTTGTATTGCTCTAGCTGTTATTGTCACTACAGGGACTAATTCTAACACCCAGCGACACACATGCCCCCAACACACACACACAGAGATGGGATGGACTTAGCACCGAAATTTGTATTGCTTACAGCAGAGAAAGGGGGATAGAACCCCTCTAACCCCCATCCCACCCCCATCAAGCCCTGAAGCCTCTGGACTGGAATGGATTTTTTCAGGCCAGGAAAGCAGAGATCATGCACATCCAGGATCAGGACTAGCAGATGGGGGTTAACACAACACGGAAGATTCACACATACTCCTGAGTCTCCCACCCCTGCATGTTTGCTCACCACACCCCCCACCTTGACATGGGGCAGCCCCCAACCTAGCCAGGCTGGAAACATGATCCAGACCTCACAGACTCCCAGAGAGTCACTGAATAATTTAGGATGTTCTTTCACACTTAGGTAGGGTGGGGGGACATAGGAACAGTTCCATGCCCTCCTGGGGCAGGGAGACAAATGCAAGCTGTGTGTGAGATCACTGGGTAAGGGTGAAGGGCATCACATATGAAAACCCCCTTAGCCACACAGGGCCAAGGCTGTTTGCTCTTGCTCATGCTAAGAGAAGCATTTGGGATGAACTTGCAATCATGGAAACAGTAGAACCTCTAAGTTCAGGGGCAGGGTATAACAGGACCCTAGTTCTTCTGGGCTGAGAGGAGATGGAAAGTGGATGTTAGGAAGAGGGAGATCTGAACAGGGTGGAGGTGTGTGGTGAGGGGTAGAACAAGGGCCTGGAGTTGGGAGGGGATGAAGGAAGAGAACAGGAAGGAGTGTAGGGGTCAAGATAGAATCAGAGTCATCATAGGATGGAGGTCAGGAGGCAGGACGGAGAAGGAGCCAAGACACTGGCCAGGGGATGGGATGGAGTGAGGTTGTGGACAAGGGTCAGAGGAAAACGTAGGGGGCAGCAAGGAACAAAAGAGCAGGGCAGGGTCAGTATAGAATGGTAGTCAGAAGACATGATGGGGGACAGGCCAAGATGGTGGTCAAGGAAGGGGAGAGGGAAAAGGGCCGGTTCAGGATGGAGGTAAGGAACAGGAAAAGACTGGGACAGAATAAGGAGAGGAATGAAGACAGTGATAGGACAAGAGAAGACAGGGGAAACAGCACAGGGCTGGGGGCAGGGACAGGGCAGGAAAAAGAGGGATGGTCTAAAGGGGGTGGGCCAGGAGGGAGATGGGGAGTCAGGAGGGGACCAGGAGGATAGCACAGGGTGGGGAGAAAGTTTAGAAATCAGAGATCAGGAATCCAGACAGACCTGGATCAGACTGTGGTTAGGGGGACAGGACATGACTGAAAGGGGATCAGGGGCTGGACAAGAGTTTAGGGAACAGGTCAAGCATCAGGCCAGAAACTGGGATGATCAGGACAAGGCAAGATGAGCTTCAGAGATGGAGCAGGGGCAGGCCAAGGATCCCGAGAACAGAACTGGGTGGGGTTTGGGGTCAGGGCTGGGTTTAATGGAACAAAACAGGGATTGAGGATCACGCCAGGCCAGAATATGGTTAGGTTGGGGGTGAGATCGGAGGTCCTGGGGCCAAGACTGGCCAGAGCTCGAGGTTAAAAAAAGATGTAGTCAGGTCAGGTAGGGGTCGGGAGTGAGACCACAGGGTCAGAGGTCGCGGGTGCGCGCGCAAGTACATCCCCTGTTGGCGTTTCCGAGCCCTCACCCCGCCCTGTCTCCTCCCTTCTTCTCCAAGCGGGTGTTACTCACCGAAGGTCCGTGTCCCGCGACGTAGGCGGGGTCGCTGCAGGCCAGGAGGGGTGGTGGGCGCGCCCCTCCCTCGCCGCCCCCCCCCTCCGGCTCGTCCCGGCCTCGCGCTTACTCCCCCTTCCGCGCCCTGCCCGTGGGCCGCGTTCGGCCGCGCGACTGTTAGCCGTGGGGGCCAGACGGGGGGCGCGGGGAAGGGGGGGAGAGGCGCGCCGGCTTGGCCGCGGCCGGTAGACCCCGGCCCCCCCCACCCTCACCTCGGGTCCGTCAGCTCCCGGCGGCACGGACACAGCCGCCGCGGAGCGCGAGCCTGGGGGAGGTGGGGGGACGGGGGGCGGGGCGCGAGACCACAGCAGCGGCGGAGACCTAGTGCGCAGGCGCCAGTTTGGGTCTTCGATTTTCCTGCCCTCGGAGCGCCAGGAGCGAACCAGCTGGGAGCGCGTGCGCACACTCTTTCTCGAGGAGTGGTGGAGCGCTCTCCTACGGAGGCCACGCCCCCTCCGTGATCAGACTGGCGCCCCTCACTCCAAGTCACCCCCAAAGGACCACCAAGCAATACCCCAAACTGCCTTATATCAGCGACCACCACACCTCTAAACTCTCCTCTAAACTTGTGTGTCTCCAAACCACCCTCCATCATCCCCCTAACTGCATCCCCAAACTGTGGTCCACTGATCCCAAGCAGTACTCCCAATGCATCCTCCGTGGACTCCCGAACTGTAGGAATAAACTACCCTTCACTAACCACCCCCCAACCCATTCCCCTAAACCATCTGCAATCAGCCATGAAACCATTAACCTCCAAAGAGCACTTCCAAGTCACTCTCCCGTCCAGCCCCAGTATGCACCGAAAACAGCCCCATGGACCTCAAATTGCTCCCCATGTATCCTCCCAACCATACTCTGCAGCACAAAACTATGCATCCAAACCACTCTTCAATGATCACTATACCCAACCTTGTTTTAAATTACATGCAACCATACCCACAAAAACTCTTCCAGTTTTTTCCATACCACCCAAACCACCCTCCAAAAACTCCCAACTACACCCTAAACTTCCGTATAATAGTCCCCAATGTTATCTGTAAACATTCCCCATTTACATTCCCAGTCTCCCAACTACACCTCCAAACCACCTTCCAGTGACCCACCAAACCCCTTCAGTCTTCCCTTTGATAGCTCCAACAATCCCCAAACACTTTCCAATGGCTCCGAATTATACCTTCAAACTGTCTTTTTCTTTCCAAGATTTTATTTATTTATTTGAGAGAGAGTGAGAGAGAGAACACAAGTGGGGGGAGGGGCAGAGGGAAAGGGAGAAGCAGGCTCCCTGCTGAGCAGGGACTCCCCCACCTCCCATGCAGGGCTGGATCCCAGGACCCCAAGATTAGGACCTGAGTTGAAGGCAGATGCTTAACTGATTGAGCCACCCAGGCGCCCCTCAAAGTATCTTTAATAATCTCTGAGCATCATCCCTCCAACGATCACCACATCTACCCCAAGCCATTTTCATTAGCTTCCTGTGTCTACTGTAATGAATTTCCACAAACTTGGTGTCTTACTACCTAAGAAATGTATTCTCTCACAGTTCTGGGGGCCAGAAGACCACAGTCAAGGTGCCAGCAGGGCCATAATCCCTCCAGAGGCTCTAGGGGAGAATCTGTTTGTCACCACTTCTTACACTGGGGACTGTCAGCATTCCTTGGCTTGTAGCCACATCAGTACAATCTCTGCTTTGGTCGTGATTGCCATCCATTCCATCTCTGAAATCTGCCTCTGCTTCCCTCTTATAAGGACCACTTGTTATTACAGTTAGGGTCCTCGTGATAGTGATAATACAGTATAATCTCCCCATCTCAAAATCCTAACTGTAATCACATCTGCAAACTGCAAAGTCCTTTTTCTTTTCTTTTCCTTTTTTTGTTTTTGCCATCTAAAGTACACCCACATGTTCCAGGAATTAGGATGTGTGTATCTATGGGGGGGGGGCATCATTCAACACTATACCTTTTGGTCCCCAAAGATACACATCTACCCCACATGCAAAATACATGTACCTCATCCCAATACCCCCCAACTTTCATCCATTACAGCATCAACTCAACTTCAAAATCTCACTTTTTTAACAAAAGGTTTTATTTATTTATATGACAGAGAAAGACACAGCGAGAGGGAACACAGGCAAGGGGTGTGGGAGAGGGAGAAGAAGGCTTCCTGCCGAGCAGGGAGCCCCATGCAGGGCTCAATCCCAGGACTCTGGGATCATGACCTGAGCTGAAGGCAGATGCTTAACGACTGAGCCATCCAGGAGCCCCTCAAAATCTCACTTAAGTTTCATCAGCTCAAAGGTTCCAAATTTTATCATCTGAGTCAGGTATAAGTGAAACTCTGGGTATGATCCAACCTGAGGCAAAATTCCTCTCCATCACCCAGCTTGTGATACTAGAAAGTAAATTATCTGTCTCCAAAACACAGTGGTGGGACAGACATAAGATAGGAGTTATAGGCATTCTTAATCCAAAAGGGGGAAAAAATGGACATAAACAAGGTGTCACTGGTCCCAAGTAATTTTGAAATCCAACAGGGCACGTTCCATTAGGTTTCAAGGCCTGGGACAAATTCCCAGTGACGTGGGGCTCCATCTCTGGGCCCATCACTCTGCCCTCAGAATCGTTAATCCTTTCTTTTGAAGGGTAGCACATGTTTGCTGCTAAGTAGCTTTAGCCCTGTGTCCTTCCAGTAGAATTTTGGGAGTCCAACATCCTTCCTTCATTTCATCCTATCTCCATTTCTCGCAAGCCAACTGGGCCAGTGTTTCTCTCAGTATAACATTCATCCTCAAAAATGTTGTGGGTCTTCCATGGAAGTCCCAAGGATTCACACCAGTAGACCAAAGGATCTTCCACAAAACTTTCATGGATGATTCCATCCTCATTCCAAACTTCTGCTGAAATGGTTGAGAGGATCCATGAGTCACACATCTAATCTCTTTAGTACCAGCAAAAGGCTGTCCAGTCACACCTTTGGCTCTCTCTCCAGAACACACTTTGCTGAAAGTAAATCTCCTAAATTCTGTATCTTCTGCAATCTGGACAGCCAGAGAATTTTCCAGACTACCCAAATCCTGGAGCCATTTTGCATAGCAGTTCTTCCCTCAATTTATCTCTTTCCTTTCACATGTTACTAAAAGCAGTATGAAGAATCAAGCAGTACCTCCGACACATTCCTTGGAAATCTCCTCAGCTGAATAGCCAAGATCATCACTGATAAGCTCTGCTTTTCACACAACTGCAGGACACAGTTCAACTAAGTTTTCTGCTTGTATATATATAAAAAGGATTGGGGTGCCTGGGTGGCTCAATCTGCTGGACATCTGACTCTTGATTTTGGTTCAGGTCATGATCTCAGGGTCATGAGATCAAGCCCCGGATCAGGCTCTGCATTCAGCATGGAGTCTGCTTGAGATTTTCTGTCTCTTTCTCCCTCTGCCCCTCCTCCTGATGCACACACACTCACTCTCAAATAAATTAAGAAAAGAGGAAGGGAGCCCCTGGGTGGCTCAGTCGTTTGGGCGTCTGCCATTGGTTTGGGTCGTGATCCCAGGGTCCTGGGATCTAGCCCCGCATCAGGCTCCCTGCTCAGTGGGGAGTCTGCTTCTCCCTCTGCCTCTCCCTCCTGCTTGTGCTCTCTCTCTCTCTCTGTCAAATGAATAAATAAAATCTTTTTTCAAATAAAAATAAATAAATAAAAACCAGGAGTGCATGTGCACAAAGGAAAGACCATGTGAAGACACAACAAAAAGCAACTATCTGCCTGTGAGAACGACAGTCCTTATCAGAAGTGAATCCAGGGGCGTCTGGGTGGCTCAGTGGGTTAAGCCTCTGCCTTTGGCTCAGGTCATGATCTCAGGGTCCTGAGATCAAGCCCCGCCTTGGGCTCTCTGCTCAGCGGGGAGCCTGCTTCCTCCTCTCTCTCTGCCTGCCTCTCTGCCTACTTGTGATCTCTGTCTGTTAAATAAATAAATAAAATCTTTAAAAAAAAAAGAAGGGAATCCAGATGACACCCTGGTCTCAGACTTCTGGCCTCCTAAACAGTGAGAAAATACATTTCTGTTGCTTAATGTGCCCAGTCTGTGGTATTCTATTAGGACATCCCAAGCAGACTAGGACAAAGCCACAATCCATGTGCGTGCATGCACCAAAATCTGTGTTCATTTCCTGTGGCTGCTATAACTAATTACAACACACTTGATGGCTTGAAACGTAAGAACTGTATTCTTTCATGGTTCTGGGGCCCCAAAGCCCAAAATCAGTTTCACTGGGTCAAAATCAAGGTGTTGGAAGAGCTGTTCTCTCTCTGCAAACTTTGGAGGAGAATCTTCTTGTTGCCTTTTCCCGCTTCTGGTGGCGGCTTTCATTCTGTGTCTTGTGGCTACATTACTAAGATCTCTGCCTTAGTGGTCACATTGACTTCTCCTTTTCTTTCTCTTCTATTTAGGATTTCATTTATTATTTGGGGGGGGACAAGCAGGGGGGACAAGCGGGGAGCAGCAGAGGGAGATGGAGAAAGAGAGCCCAATGTGGGGCTCGATCCCAGGATCCCAGGATCATGACCTGACCCAAAGGCAGACGCTTAACCCATGCAGGGGGTCTGCTGAACCACCCAGGCCCTATCTTCTCCTTTTCTATCAAAGCTGCCTCTGCCTTCCTCTTATAAGGACACTTGAGATTACAACCAGATTCTATTAAGATAATCCGGGATAATCTCCCCATCTCAAAATTCGTAATTAAATCACATCTGCAATGCATTGTTTGCCACACAAGGTAACATTCATAGGTACCAGGGATTAGGACATGGACGTATTTTGGGGAGCCATTAGTCAGCTGACCACACCATCCTATGACAGTGAACAGCTCTGTCTTTAATAACTTTACAGAAGACCGGACTTTGTCTCTAATAACTCACCAACTTCCCATAGTTCCTTCCAATCCTCCAATGGTATTCCCAGTTCACCCTTCAGTGGCTCCCGCCTGCGCTCTTAAACTTGCTTCTAGCAGCCCCATTCCCCTGAAGCCCTTCACGTGATCCTTTAGTTGTGTACAAACTGTCCTGTAATAGATCCCAACCTCACCCTAAGCCACCTTTGATCTCCACTCACATCTGTCTCTAAACATCCCCAACTTCACCCTCCAATTGCCCTCTCTTTTCCCTCCATATTTTCTGTTAATCCCACTCCACAATTGCCTTGCAATGAGACCCCAGACGCATGAGAGAGAGAGAGAGAGAGAAAGCACGGTGTTGAAAAAGTTGTAAAGATGTGAGCAAGAGATTAAGAGAGAGACTGAGGGAGATGAAGAATGGGTTTATTGTGCAAGTGATGGGGAAGCATTTGTTATGGACATATCTGGGGTATGTGTATGAAGCTGGTGTTTGTAGAACTGGGATGTGTGACAGGATAATTAACTAATGCTGTATATTTTTTTTCTCCCAGTCAGCTGCAAGTTTTTTTTTTTAAACTTTGTAGCATCTTGCAATGGACTACGGTTTTATATTTCCATGGGATCAAACTGGAGAGACGGTGCAGCGGGGTGGTAAAGAACGCCTGGGTTCTAATTCCAGGTTTTATAAATTGGGGTGACCTAGGGCAAATGACTTAACCTAGCTGTACCCTGGTTTCCTGATCCGGACGTTGGGATAATAAATGGAACCTTACTGTTGTGAGGTTCTGTTGTAAGGATTAAAACGAATTAATGCAGATAAAGTACCAAGAATGACCACTTAATGTTGCTTATTGCTATTTTCTTTTAAAGATTTTATTTATTTATTTGAGAGAGAGAATGAGACAAAGATTGAGAGAGGAAGGGCAGAGAGAGAAGCAGACCCCCTGCTGAGCAGAGAGCCTGATGCATTGCTGAGCTTGATCCTGGAACTCCAGGATCATGACCTGAACTGAAGGCAGTCATTCAACCAACTGAGCCACCCAGGCGCCCCCAGCTTATTGCTATTTTTAAAATATCTTTTGCCTTGGGGCCCGAGGGATGCTTAGTCAGTTAAGTTTCTGCCTTTATCTCAGGTCGTGATCCCAGGGTCCTGGGATCCAGCCCTGAATGGGGAACCTGCCTCTCCCTCTCCTTCCGCTGCTCCCCCTGACGGTGGGTAGCAATCCCTCTCTCTTTCTCTCTCAAATAAATAAAATCTTTTAAAATGTATCCTTTACCTTTTCTATCTTAAGAAGGACTTTTTAAAAAAAGGTTTTATTTATCCATTTGACAGACAGAGATCACAAGTAGGCAGGGAGGCAGGCAGAAAGGGGGAAGCTGGCTCCCTGCTGAGCAGAGATCCGGATGTGGGACTCAATCCCAGGACTCGGATCATGACCTGAGCCCAAGGCAGAGGCTTTAACCCACTGAGCCACCCAGGTGCCCCAAGAAGGCTTTTTTTTTTGCCTAGGTTTTAAACAAATTCTCCAAAAATATTCTGTTCTGATGTGTTTTTTTTAAATGTTATTTATTTGAGAGAGAGAAAGAGAACAGGAGCGAGGGTAGGAGCAGAGGCAAAGAGAGAAGGAGACTCCCCCCAAGCAGGGAGCCCAACGTGGGACTGGATCCCAGGATCCTGGGACCATGACCTTAGACGAAGGCGGATGCTTAACAGACTGAGCCACACAGGTGCCCCTGTTCTGATGGTTTTTATAGCTTTTTTTTAAATGTTTAGGTCTTTAACTAATCTGAAATTCCTTTTTCTTTTCCCTTTTTAAAGAAGATTTTAGGTTTTTTTTTTAAAGATTATTTATTTATTTATTTGACAGACAGAGATCACAAGTAGGCAGAGAGGCAGGCAGAGAGAGGGGGGGAAACAGGCTCACCACTAAGCAGAGAGCCCGATGCAGGGCTCGATGCGGGGCTCGATCCCAGGACCCTGGGATCATGACCCAAGCTGAAAGCAGAGGCTTTAACCCACTTAGCCACCCAGGTGCCCCCAAAAGATTTTAGTTATAAGTAACTTCTTTACCCAACATGAGACTCGAACTCACAACCCTGAGATCAAAAGTCGCATGCTCCACCAACTGAGACAGCCAGGTGCCCCATGGAATTATTTTTTTCTGAATTGTGTAAATTAGGAGTCTGATCCCTTTACCCAAAGATAATCATTTCTCCCCAAACCATTTAGATAAATTAGTCCATCTCCCTCCCAGTTACTTGAAATATCGTTCTTAAAATATCATTTACTAATTCTCACAAGTACCTAGGTCGATTTTTGGACTTTTCCTGTGCCATCGATCTGATTTTCTATTCTAACTCCCATATCACAGTGTTTTAATTACTAGTGCTTTGTGATATACTCTGAATTTGTTAAGATTATGCCTCCCCCTTTCTTCCTCTTTCATAAAATTAGATATTCTTTATTTAAAGGATTTTATTTATTTATTTGAGATAGAGAGATACACAGAGAGAGAGCATGAGCAGGGGGAGATGGAGAAGCAAACTCCCCGTTGAGACTCCATATCAATATGCTGGGATCATGACTGGAGGGGAAGGCAGACCTTTAAACATCTGAGCCACCCAGGCGCCCCTCAAATTAGATATTCTTACATATTTAAGGCACCATAAGAATTTTAACAACAGGTCTACCAGTTCCATTTTGGAATTTTTTTTTTAAATATTTTATTTATTTGACAGAAATCACAACTAGGCAGAGAGGCAGGCAGAGAGAGAGGAGGAAGCAGGCTCCCCGCGGAGCAGAGAGCCCGATGCAGGGCTCGATCCTAGGACCCTGGGATCATGACCTGAGCCGAAGGCAGAGGCCTTAACCCGCTGAGCCACCCAGGCGCCCCCCATTTTGGAATTTTTATTGGTAATGTGTTGATTTTTTTTTTTAAGATTAATGGAGGGGGCGGGCCTGGGTGGCACAGTCAGTTAAGCACCAGACTCTTGGTTTGGGCTCAGGTCGTGATCTCAGGTTCCTGAGATCAAGCCCCAGGACCAGCTGAGACTCTCTCTCCCTCTCCCTCTGCCCCACGCATGTGCTCTCTCTGAAATAAATAAATAAATCTTTTTTTAAAAAAGATTAATTTGGGAGCTAATTGTCATATTTATTATGTGGATAATGGGGCTGGTGTTGTGCGAGCATGTGGGGATGTGCATGTTTACTAAGCCAACGTCCTGGGCCAATACGGTAATGCGCAAGACGATTGAGAACTCAGTGAAGTTATCTGAGGTCCAACAACTGGGAAGGGTCTTGGGATGTTCGGAAAGAGGAAGGGAAGGGTGCCGGTCCAGATGTTCTTTGAGCTGACTGTGTATGGCTGGGGCATCCTCTGCTGTGTGTGAGCCAGCTTGCCTGTATCTGGAACACAGAGGAGTTCAATAAATATTTGTTCAAGCAGAGCACAAATGAGTGAATCAAGTTTTGGAGAGCTGATTGCATGCCAAACAACCTGCTAGCACTTTTCATAACTTATCTCTAATCCTCATAACAATCCTGCCAGACAGGTAATTATGTCCCCCATCTGACAGGCCAGGAAAGCTGAGAATCGGAGAGGGGCAGTCCCTTGCTCAAATCCAAACCCGGATCTTTATTATTCTAGAAGTTATTCACCAAAGGGACCAGATTTCCATCCTTTCACTCATTCATTCATCTGTCAGGGATTTATTAAGCACTCACTATGTAGTACAACGACCTAGTACAGCAACTGCTCTAGGTGACACAGAGTAGGCGGAATGCTCCCGGGAAGACCAGCTGGGCAGTTAGTTTATGGGTACCGAAAGGGCGGGGTTTCTGGTGCGCACCTCTGGGGAACTTAGCTGCCTAGGCCTCCCAGTTAAGGCTTAGGCTGAGGGGGCACGGCTGGATGGAGGTTGCCTCGCGATCTAGGGAGCTGTCATTACAAATATCGGCCAAGAGGGGGCGCGGTCCTGCTGCTAGAAGCGTGGCCTGGAGACCCTCTGCGTGCTGACAGGCCATCGGTGCGCAGGCGCAGAGGACTCAAGGAACGGCTTAAAAAAATCCTGCGGAGGGATCCCCTGCGAGGGGGCGTGGCTTAATCAAAGTATGTCTTGCTGATTGGTCACTGTCTCTGAGGGCGTGGCCTAGATGCGTCCTTCTCGGAATGAGGGCCGGCCGAATCTAGTTTTGCCTCTGTGTCGGAGGCGTAGCTTAGGGCGGGCCCTCGAGCCGCCCCTCGATGATTGGCCGCCTCACTCAGAGGGGTGGCCCGGCGACCCGTCCATCCTCCGTGCGGTCACTTCCTGTGGAGTTTCCCCAGCCCAGGGAGGAGGGGGAAGAGGACGAGGGGGAGGAGGGCGGTCGTCCGGGGTTAGGTTGGGGGGGGGGGTGTTGGTCCGTTCAGGGCGGGGGATGACTCACGGCCCATCCCATCGTCCCGACGGCGCCCGCCCGCGCAGAGCTCCCTCCATGGCTTAGCGGAGGAGGTGGCGAACGGGGGGGGAGGGGGACTCTTATTTTGTTAGGGGGACCGGGCCGGGGCCCGACCGGCCTGGCAGGGCTCGCCCGGGGCCGGGCGTCATGTCTCATGCAGCCGAGCCAGCTCGGGACGGCGTAGAGACCAGCGCGGAAGGCCCTCGAGCCGTGTTCGTGCTGTTGGAGGAGCGCAGGCCAGCCGACTCGGCCCAGCTGCTCAGGTGCGGGGCCGCCTGGGACCGGTAGTGCCGACTGGGGTTCCTGGGGGGCCTGATCTGGGAGGGGGGACAACGGGAGCCCGGGCCTGGGATTGCAGGCCCTCGGCCTAGGCTTGGAGGACGTCGGGGCGCCGGTCTTGGGAGGGTACCTAAGGAATCCGCCGGTGGCCTGCTTGGACTGAGGCTTAAAGAAGTCATGGAAGTGCCTTAAGGGAGGCCTGGTTCCAATTTGGGGGGTTCTTGACTGGGTTTAGAGGGGGAAGATTCTGTTGTGTCCAGAGCCTGGTCTGGGGCAACTGAACTTGGGGGACTGGGGCTGAATTTGGGGTCCTTGAGTTAGGCGTGAGGGGAATGAATTTGAGGGGGTACTCTGTAGGCAAGGCACTGATCTGAAGGGACTTTTCCCCTCAGTGTCAGAGAAGGGGTCCTGGGAGATAGAAGTGCTGTCTTGGAAGCTGGACGATTCCCAGTGGCCAGTTGCTTGACTACGTTTGGGGGTAACAGGAATCTGGAGGGATTTGGGGGTATCTCAGATATGCTACGTGGGACCAGCTGTGTGTGTGTGTGTGTGTGTGTGTGTGTGTGTGTGTGTGAGCAAGAGAAACAACATTCATCAAGGCTTGACCAGAATAATGACTTTACCCTTGTCCGCCCACCCAGCTGGGTCAGATCCCAGGGATAGTGGAAAAGCCCTCTTCCCACACCCCCACAGGGGCTTGAATGGGAGACAGTGAGGCAGAGGCAACAGAGATGGTCCTACTTCTTAGCTCGGAGAAGGCCTCAGACCTTACTTGGGAACCCAGAGGAGGGTTTCATTCCTGCTGCCACCCATCCTAGCACCTCAGCCAGCCTGGCTCACCCTCTGCGCGTGCCTGGATTCTTTTTCTCCCCCTCCCACTCAGACAGTCAGACCCTGGAAATCAATCATCTCGAATCTGTCCCTAAAGCTGAATGAGGGCCAGGTTCACCATCCCTGCCTGGGTGGGTCCTCTGTGGCCTCTTCACATTCTCACTTCGATCAGCAGGCTTGTAAGCCCCAGCCCACTCTGTCCTCACCCTGCCCACCCCAGTGCTGGTCTCTTCAAACTTCTGTGCAATGGGTGTGTGAGCAGGGATGGGGCTTTGCCTGCTTCCTTACTGGGATTGTGCTGAGCCCAGCAGCTCCCCAAGCTTCCTCTTCTCGACTTCCTGGGTGGTTTTAGGTCCCCATCTGAGGGTGAGGAAAGGAAGAAGACAGATCCTTGGAGCCGGGTGAGAGTTCTTGTTAAGCGAAGTCACCCACAGTGTTTCAGGATTCTAAGTCTTTGACTCCATTCAGGATGCATATCCATTCACGTGCATGTGAATGCTCCCTACACACGAGGGTCTTGCCCCTGGCCTGGAGGACTGGGTGAGAGCCTTTGCACCCAATGCTTGCCCATTTTCTGACGCCTTCGAAACAACCTGGCTCATCCCAGTAGTGGGAGTAGTTGAAAGGGAGGAGTGTACAGCTTTTTATTTTGTGTCAGTGGATGTTGGTTTTAGAGGTAGGGGTGTGTGTGTGCGCGCGCGCGCACTGTCACAAAAAAACCAGGAGAGTGCTGGACAGGCTCCTCCCGCCAAGAAAAGAATGCTTGCGGAAACGGATCACCCACCCCAGCACTCCCTCTTTTAAATCCAAATTACCGGAATGAGGGGAGCCCTTGATATTTCCATTTTGTATTTGGGGTGTGTATTGGTTTCCCCTGAACTCTGGCGGGGGGGGGGACTTATTTGCAAAAATGGTGGATCCTTCCGTCCAGTGAATCGTTGACCCCAGTTCTTTGTGATGCATTCAGTTTGTGTTACAATGGATTGTTGTGCTGAAGGGTGCCCCCACAGTGCTGGAAGTGTGTAGACCAACGTGGGCTCACACTGAGCTGCCAGGACCCCAGGAGCGGGTGTGGGGGCTGGAACAACTCTGAATGCAAGGTCAGGACTCCTGCAAAGTGAATTGTCCTTCCTAAATTCTTTGCTTCTCTTTTCCCTCCAACCCAGGTCATTACACATGATTGTGTTAGAGTGAGGAGTTGGGATCCAGGCACTGTTACTATTTTGAATCCTAAGGGACTATGGGTAACAGCAAAAGCAAGTGGGGAAGGAAGAGGGGTGTGGGGAGAGAGGAAGACCTGGGAATTCCCGATGGTGGTGCCCAAGGAGTAGCCTCTTCTGCAGCCTGCGCTCTGTTCCCCTCTCCCCTGATGTGTGTCTCTCTCCTTCCCACCGCCCACTCTTTCTTGGAGGGGAGTGAGGTCTCCATATACTCACTGACCATCACCCTTCCCTCCCTTCCACCCTCAGCCTCAACTCTTTGCTTCCGGAATCTGGGATTGTTGCTGACATCGAATTAGAAAGCGTCCTCGATCCGGACAGCTTCTACGAGCTCAAAAGCCAGCCCCTACCCCTACGCTCAAGGTCTGTCTCCTCTGACTCCCCTCCCAATTCCTCA
The DNA here is from genome assembly GCF_922984935.1 of Meles meles. Lineage (NCBI taxonomy): Eukaryota > Metazoa > Chordata > Mammalia > Carnivora > Mustelidae > Meles > Meles meles. Next base: position 43,270,704 of record NC_060087.1, on the reverse strand, counting down.
GGCCCCTCCATCCCCTCTTGACAGGCAGAGGCCCTCAGTGCCAGGGCAACCCTTTCGGCAGAGGGCATTTTCCAGAAGATAAAATTAAGGGCCTGAAAGCGTACTTCGCACAGGAAAGCAGGTGGCCACGCTGGGATTCCATTAGCTTGAACCAGACCTCCCCTGCCTCCCTCCTCCCAACCCGAACACCCATTCATACACAAATATTGCTGGAAGCCTTGGTTGGCCTGCGGGTCCCCAGCCGCCAGGTGGGCGGAGCTGTACCCACAATCCCTGCTCACCCCTTTCCCCACTCAACAAACTCACCCCCACCAGCCCTTGAGGAACCCCTGCTGGTCTCTTCTTTCCCCCAGCTTGGAAGTCTAAATGTGCTGAGTCATCGGCCTGGGCTCTAAGAGAGGGGAGGGGACCTGGAAGAGGGGCAGGAAGAGAGGATTGTGAAATCTCTGAGATTTTCAAGACTGCCTAGCTCCTGGGTCTAGAGGCCCAGGCTGGGGCCGAGGAAGGCCCTTTGCTTGCCCCTGTAGCCAGATGCCCACAACCAGGAGCTGAGCATCCTCAGCCCCAAACAGAGCTTTAAGAGCCCTCTGTACCCTAACCTACTGCCATGGCCCCCATTTGGCATCCTTCTGCTCTCCTTTAAATGGGATGGACCCCCTCTCTCACAGCCTAGCAATGGTATCTCTCCTCAGTGTTTGAACAGGCGCAGATCCAGCCTTCACCATAAGGATCGAAGGCTAAACCTTCCCCCCAACCAGACTGTGACCTCTAAGGGCTGGGACTCGGCCTGGCCCCAGTGTCTCCCCCGTCAGACTGTGAACCCAGAGAGCCCTGAGCAGGTGTGCTTTCTGGGTGTCCCCCTCCATGTTGTGGCCCCTGAAGGCAGAAAACAGGCCTAATTCCAGCATCTGCTTCTTCCCATGATGACTCCTTAGGCTCAGGACGAGACTTTTAGCTTACCTATGGCCCCGTATTTCCCATTCCACAGCCTCCCAATATCACTGCAAGCCACCCCAGCTCCACTCTCTGCATCGTCTTCTGCAGGGGGCTCCAGGACCCCTGCCATGTCGTCCTCTTCTTCATCGCGGGTCTTGCTGCGGCAGCAGCTCATGCGGGCCCAGGCCCAGGAGCAGGAGAGGCGTGAGCGACGGGAACAGGCCGCAGCCTCTTCCTTCCCCAGCCCTGCCCCTGCCTCTCCTGCCATCTCAGTTGTGGGCGTCTCTGCAGGGGGCCACACATTGGGCCGTCCTCCCCCTGCTCAGGTGCCCAGGGAGGTGCTCAAGGTAAGGTGACATCCGGAGGCCCTGGGAGGGATATCAGTGACTGAGGAGTGGTTGTGGTAGCTTTTGGGCCGAGGTCCTAGGGGCTCTCAGGAAGGTCCCAGTTACTGTTCAAATAGGCTGTGTTAGTGTCCCATTACATTTAGGGGTTCCGAGGCATTCTCGTGCAGCCGTGAGGGGTTCTAGGTGGGCCCTGGGAGGGTTATCAGTGACTGAGGAGTGGTCGTGGTAGCTTTTGGGCCAAGGTCCTAGGGGCTCTCAGGAAGGTCCCAGTTACTGTTCAAATAGGCTGTGTTAGTGTCCCATTACATTTAGGGGTTCCGAGGCATTCTCGTGCAGCCGTGAGGGGTTCTAGGTGGGCCCTGGAAGGTTTTAAGTGCCTCGAGTGGGCCCTAGGGCCTCCTGTGAAGTAACCCCGGGAAGAAATTTGTAGGAAGAGCTTCCTGTGTACGTCATACATTAGGAGTTTGGCCATTGGAGTGACTTGGGAAGCCATGTGTGGCTTCTAGGTCTCCTAGGTGATGTCAGAGACTGGAGAGGGAATCTTGGGACCTGTGCCAGGGTGCCCCAGAAACTGAGGGATTCTGTCAGCCATGGTGGCTCTTGGGGGCTGTGAGGGATTTCTGAGAAAGAGTTTGGGTCCCTGGGGGAGACTTCCCAGTATTTGGGGAGGTAGGAGGGGTTTCTGATTCTGGACCGGGTTTGCTGGCCTGAGTCTAGAAACAGGTGACCTCTGAGGGTCAGCCTGGGGCGCAGAGTCAGCCCATCCTACCTTGTCCCCTTCCACCCCTCCTCGCCCCCTTCCCACAGGTGCAGACCCACCTAGAGAACCCGACACGCTACCACCTCCAGCAGGCACGCCGGCAGCAGGTGAAACAGTACCTGTCCACCACACTCGGCCCCAAGCTGGCTTCCCAGGCACTCACGCCACCAACGGGAGCTGCTAGCGCCCAGCCGCTCCCAGCGCCCGAGGCTGCCCATGCTGCCGGCCCCACAGGCAGCGCCCCCAATAGCCCCATGGCGCTCCTCACCATTGGGTCCAGCTCAGAGAAGGAGGTCAGTAGCTGCAGACAACCTTACCACACTCCCCGTCGTCCAGCTTCCTCTAACCCTCGTCTGTATTCCTTTCTTCCCCCAGATTGACGATGTCATTGATGAGATCATCAGCCTGGAATCCAGTTACAACGATGAGATGCTCAGCTATCTACCCGGAGGCACCGCAGGGCTGCAGCTCCCCAGCACGGTGAGGCCCTGAGATGGGAGGCTGGCTGACGCTTAGTCGCATCCCTCTGTCCCTGACATGACACCCAGGCTGGCTGTGTATATAAGACCCTTACTTTGGATTGTACGAAGATAGCGAAGGAGGCCGTAGGGATGAGAAGAGAGCACACCAGGGCCCTGGTACCTTGTGTTAGGCTGTGTGGAGAGGTTGACCTGGTGGATTCTGAGAGATACAAGGGCAGGGACTCTGGGGAGGTAATCAGGGCATACCCAGGCAGTCAAGCTGCAGTGTGGGAGGGACTGAAGAATGGGACTCTTGTAGCAAGAGATTCAGTTCATTGGGATATAGCCAGACCATGTAGCGATTGGAACATATCAAAAGTCTTAAAAACCCGGTATGGCTGAACCTCGGGGTGATCGGAAAGTACAACATCTCTTTCAGTGAACCATGCATGCCAAGAGGCTGGATCCTTGTGGAGAGTGGGTAAAACTCTCTAGAGCAAGGAATATGCCAATAAATTATACCATTCTGGCTCTGGAACATTCCAGGAGTCCTATAACTTGCTTTGGGACATACCAAGGGGGCTGTGGCTTTGTTTTCTTTCAACACACCAAAGGGACAGAAGCGTGTATAAATATGGCACCAGCTTATCAGAACTTTTTATTGATTTGGACACAGCTAGGGACTGGGACCTTATATTACGTGGATCCAGCAGACTAGCAGGGGTTTCAAGAGATGATAACTCGTTAAGAGGTGGGATTAATTACTCAGGGTTTAGTGTGTTGCCATGGAGTAGATCCAGGAGAGGGTGAAGGAAAGAGAACAAAAAAATCAAGGCTGGCACAAGAACAGTGCTCGTTGAACAGCTGGACAAGAAATCCAGAGAGATCAGAATGCGTAGGAAGATACTAGAAGTCAGGAGCTCCGTGCATGACCTTGTACATGATAAGGTGGTGCAACACAACAGCCACGGCAGAAGGCTAGAGATTGGGCTGGAACTCTCTGAAAGGCCAGATTTTGGATAGAATGTTACCATGACAATTTCCCAAGGTCTGAGAACATTGAGCTGGAGTGTTCCAAGAATGCCGACTTGGAACGCTGTGCTAGGAGGGGCTGACGTGCTGGAAGGTTGCATCGTAGCCGACAAAGACCTGAGAAGAAGTGGTTTTCCAGCACTAATCAAGGCCAACCCCAGAGTTGGGGAGAGGGGCCTCCTAGGTTGCTGAGGTATTTGGGGGCACGCAGGGGCACAAGAAAAAAGGGTCCAGCAGACTCCGGTCCCCTGACCAAGCTGGGTGGGTCCACGTCATCCTGTCCTCCCCACTGAGTCGCCCCGCAGATTTCCCTTGAATGAGAGGGCAGGGTCCCTGTGTTGAGCCAGCCAGTCCTTGTGTTAGGGCATCTGTGGAGCGTGTGGAAGGGTGGGGGCCAGGTTCTGAGAAGGGGGCCAAGCCTGGGGCTGGTCCGAGCCGTCGTCTCTCTGCCCTCCCTGCCCCCAGCTGCCTGTGTCAGGGAATCTGCTTGATGTGTACAGTAGTCAGGGCGTGGCCACACCAGCCATCACTGTCAGCAACTCCTGCCCGGCTGAGCTGCCCAACATCAAACGGGAGATCTCTGGTAAGGGCCAGGGTCTTGGCCCCAGGCGCCCATTCTGGACCCTGGGGTGAGCCCTTTGTCAACCAGGTGGGCCTGATGCTGGGGGAAGGGGCTTAAGCAGACAGAAAGGGGCTGTTTGCCCTCTCCTTCCACACGGCCTATGGGCTTGCTTTCACCCCATTTCCTCTTGTCTTGGGTTTAACAAATGACCAGTCACCAGGGCTCTTTTAAAAAAAACTCATGAAAGTGGCACTTTAAAAAACAAAAAGTCACTTCCCTGCCTCCACCCACTAGCTCCTACCCCCGGCAGCCAGCCGTACGTGCTGCCCTCTGTCTTTCCCACATCCAGAGGTCCTAACTACCCGCCGCCCCCACCTCTCTTCCAGAGACTGAGGCCAAGGCCCTTTTGAAGGAACGACAGAAGAAAGACAATCACAATCTAAGTGAGTGGGCTCCCGTGCCCTTGCCAGCATGCTCTCCAGCCCTGCCTCGCTCCCCGCCTTAGCCTTCCTTGAGGGGGGCCTGTCCCCGCAACAGCCTCCCCATCCCCAGCTCCTTCTCCCTCCTCAGCCTGTTGACAGCTTTCCCACTCTTCTCCCCACCCCACGCCCAAAGTTGAGCGTCGCCGGCGATTCAACATTAACGACAGGATCAAGGAGCTGGGTACCCTCATCCCAAAGTCCAGTGACCCGTGAGTCTAGGATGGGGGGAGGGCCTTGGGCTGGCAGAAAGTGGGATGAGGGCCCTGTTCCCCTAAAGCTGTTCCTGGGTGGGAAGCACCTGGCATTTCTGCTCCTGGTGCAGCTTTCAGGACCGTGCATAGGGGCGTAGCCCCTTGTAGCCCCTAACCTACAATTGAGTGCATAACATTGCAGTCTGTGTGCCTCATCTGGTCCCCATCTGACATAGGCACTCATTTTGGGTTCATTTAGTACTAATTATTCATTCAAGGGACACATCGAGCTGCTTTGGGTCAGGGACTGTGCTAGGCCTTGAGGATATCAGAGGGACAAAACAGACAAAGATCCCTGAACTCCTGGAACTGATACTTTAGTGGAGGCAGACAGACCATAAACAAGATAAATAAATAAAATCTGGGCAGTTACAGAGGAGTGTTGTGGAGAAAAATAAAGAGAAGATGGGGGCATGCCAGGCTGGCTCAGTAGAGTGTGTGCCTCTTTTTTTTTTTAAAGATTTTATTTATTCATATGAGAGAGAGAGGGAGCACAAGCAGGGGGAGAGGGAGAAGCAGACTCCCTGCTGAGCAGGGAGCCAGATGCGGGACTGATGTAAGGGAACTGAAGATTGTGACTGAGCCAAAGGCAAACGCTTAGCCATCTGAGCTACCCAGGCTCCCCAGTGTGTGACTCTTGACCTCAGGTTTGTGAGTTCAAGCCCCATGTTGGTTGTAGAGGTGACTTTAGAAAAAGAATAGAGGGGGCGCCTGGGTGGCTCAGTGGGTTGGGCTGCTGCCTTCGGCTCGGGTCGTGGTCTCGGGGTCCTGGGATCGAGCCCCGCGTCGGGCTCTCTGCTCAGCGGGGAGCCTGCTTCCTCCTCTCTCTCTCTGCCTGCCTCTCTGCCTACTTGTGATCTCTCTCTGTGTGTCAAATAAATAAATAAAAATCTAAAAAAAAAAAAAAGAATAGAAGATCGGGGAATGTTGGCAAGGGTTAAAACTTAGGGTGAGGAGGGTGGGCACAGGGCAGGCCTGGACTGACAAGCAAACATTGGCGGTGAGGCAGGAGCCATCTGGGTGTCTGGGGAAGAGTGTCCAAGGTGGAGGGCACTGCTGGCCTAGAGGCCCTAAGGTGGGAGTGGTTTTCCATGTTCAAGGAGCATGAATCTGCTCTTCCCCCCAGAACAACTGGGAAGGGCATGCCCCACCCCTGAACTCCCCATCTAGGCCTGTGCTGGTGCAGTTGCCCCCTCAGTTCCCGAGAGCCCCCCTACGCAACACTGCCTCCTTTCCTCCCTGTTGGGTCCTACAGGGAGATGCGCTGGAACAAGGGCACCATCCTGAAAGCCTCTGTGGATTACATCCGCAAGTTGCAGAAGGAGCAGCAGCGCTCGAAAGACCTGGAGAGCCGGCAGCGTTCGCTGGAGCAGACCAACCGCAGTCTGCAGCTCCGAATTCAGGTTTGGGACAAGGAGGCCGTGGCAGAGGGGACGGGGGATCCCTACAGGCAGAGGCAGAGGAAGATCAGGCCAGGATTTCCTGGCCTACTTGGGGGATCCCTGGGCTTCCCCAACTCACGCGACAGTGATGCAAGTAGTGATCATAACCTTACCGAGAACAGCGACGAATACTGGCTAATGTCTATGGTCTTTGTCTCGTGCAGCGCACGGCGACAGGAGCCTTTTCTCCATTTGCTAAGGTAGCCCTCGTTATGATCCCATGAGGCAGGGACCATTATTCCACTCGTTTTACAAAGTGGGACTCTGAGGCCCAGCGACGTTAAGCAAAACTTGCCTCAAGTCACACAACCCGTGAGCAGCAGCCTGCCCTTGGCACCATCAGACTTCTCTGCCTCTGAGGAACTGTGAACCCCATCTGATCCCGTCTCCCACCCCCTACTTTTCGCAGGAGCTAGAATTGCAGGCACAGATCCACGGTCTGCCGGTACCTCCCACCCCGGGGCTGCTCTCCCTGGCCACAACTTCAGCCTCTGACAGCCTCAAGCCAGAGCAGCTGGACGTTGAGGAGGAGGGCAGGCCAGGCACAGCAGCATTTCACGCAGCGGGGGGCTCTGCCCAGAGTGCCCCCCATCAGCAGCCCCCAGCGCCACCCTCGGATGCCCTTCTGGACCTGCACTTTCCCAGCGACCACCTGGGAGATCTGGGGGACCCCTTCCACCTGGGGCTGGAGGACATTCTGATGGAGGAGGAGGAGGAAGGGGTGGTGGGGGGACTGTCGGGCGCCCTGTCCCCACTGCGGGCTGCCTCTGACCCCCTGCTCTCGTCGGTGTCCCCCGCTGTCTCCAAGGCCAGCAGTCGCCGCAGCAGCTTCAGCATGGAGGAGGAGTCCTGATCAGGCCTCACCCCTCCCCTGGGACATCCCCACCCAGGAAAGGAGGACGCCTCAGGATGAGGCCCCGCCTTTCCCCCCCCCCCCTCCCGTGAGACTGCCCTGCCCAGGTGTTGGGGGGAAGAGCAGACGTGATGAGGTCCCACCCCTGCAACCAGGCAAGGAGGAGGAGTCAGATGAGGCCCCGCCCCCTCCCCACCAGACCAGCCGGTGAAGCATTTCAGCCATGGAGAAGGCGGTAACTTCGGGCCATTCCCCTGGAGATTGCAGCCTCGCCCCGCCCCGTGGGACCCGCCCTTGCCCAGGTGAGGGAAGGAGGCAGAATGGGCTAGGCTCCCGTTGCTTAGGGACTTTCCTAGCCAGGTCTCCTGGGGTAAGGAGGTAGCAAGATACTGGCCCTCGCCCTCTCTTGGAACCACTAGTCTAGTCCATCCTGGCAGGGAAATGGAGTCAAAATAATAGAGGTCTCATCCTGGGGATTTAAGCCCTGCCCTTTCCCCTGAGCCCCGCCCTGTCCAGCCAAGGAACTGACGTGAGGAGAGCCCTTCACCTGGGAGCGCAGTTCCGGCCTTCCGGCTGTGCGGGAGCCAGGCCCCGCCCCTTCCCTATAGGCACAGCGGAGCGCAGGAGCGCAGGTATTTCAGGCACGGAGGAGTCCGTGAGATCAGGCCATGCGGAGATCACAGACCTTGTCCCTTAGTAACATCCCATCAGAGCATTCCACGCTGCAGGGAGTGGGCGAGTGGTACTTCAGCTCCCCAGCCTTAACCTGGGACCAATGGGACCTAACCCAGTAGGGCTCTGAGCCGACCTTGCCCTTGGAGAAGAGGGCTGATCTTGAAATCTTGTGGGGCTACATTCCAGACCTCGATCAGGAGAACTAGACCCTCACTGTTGGGTAGAGTCCCACCTCCTACTTTGAAGGGCAGTTTAGGGAGGTGACAGGAGTTAGGGGGTACTGAGTCCAGGTTCCCAGAACCAGCACTCTTGCAGTCTATAGAGGAGCAGGATGAAGGAAAGGGCCTTTCTGGGGAGTTCCCAAGCCCAGGGAAAAGTGGAAGCCTACCCCACCAAAGCAGAGGCTTGGAGGGAGGGTTGCAAAGCATATGTACCCCTCTTTTGTTTATCTGATTTTTTTACTGACCCCCCCCCCATTTCTCAGAAGCTAGGTCACCTCCAATCTCCGGCCTCCATCCACACCGTTCTCCATTTGGGAGGACTCCTCCCCATTTCAGAGCTGTGAGACACTCCCTGCCCATGCCCACCCTTCCTACCACATACACCCAAGGTTGTCAGCTTCAGATACTTGGGATCAAGGCCCAAGGAGGGTGTACTAAGGGGTCTGTAGGTTTGTGATTAAAATAATAAATGCTAGGCGTGTTTGATGCGCTTTTAACTTTGGCAGAGGGTCTCTTATCCTTGCTTTTGACTGTACAGTGAGCATGGTCGGGTCTGGCCAGGAGGAAGAAGGTTCTTGGAAGAAACAGATTTATGTGGGATGGACTAAAGAACTTAGAGGGGCTGGAGGAAAATAACCTGTGAGCAAAAGCAATCAGTCCTTAACTACCTGCCAGGCACCCTCCTGTTATGAGTGTTTCCCCAATTGTTTAATCCAAGGACTAATTATGACGAAAGTGCCGCTTCTTAGTCCCATTCCATGTTGGAAGAAGCTGAGAACTAGAGTTTAACCCCTTGAAGATACACAGCTGGTAGATGGACGAAGAGCTAAATGGTGAAGTTAGGAGAGCGAGAGATCTGCTGCAAAGCATGTCATCACTGAGGGCAGAGGGAGCAAAGATTTTCTTGCAGGCTCACTTTTGGAAACCGATAGGGAAGCGTATTAGGATAACTCCTGGCAGGCAGTAGAAGTCTGCCAGATGGTCCAAAGGGCACAAACAAAAACCATAAGGGTGGAGGGACAGGCAAGCAGTTCCGTTTGGGGACAAATGTTGACATTTGGGGGGGTGATTTAAATGGAGGTAAACAAACACAAATACTCTTCTTGAAAGTTGGGGAAAAAATATTATTTTTGGATCTCCTCCACCAGACTCTGACTCCCAGGATGGGCATCAGGCCTGGCCTTGCATCTCCCCCAGCAGATTGTGAATGCCACCCTTCCTACTCCTTTCTGGCCTATCACACTGACCACTAAAGCCTGGTTGCCGAGCCTCTGGCACCAGACTGATGGCTCCCTGATAACCTTTTCTGGACTTCCTCCTCCTCGAATCTGCCATGTTCTCTTTTTCATTTTGTGAACATAACACATAACGCCCAGAAGTGTTTTTCTCAAAATTTGTATCCTGAAGGAAGTTGAGCTTACGGAAGAGCTGCGAGAGCATTGACGTTCCCGGACCCATCAACCAGCATCCTCTGATGTGAATATCCTACAGAACCATGGCATATTTATCAATGCTAAGAAAATAACATTGGCACAGTACCAGGAACTCAACTTTCAGGCTTTATTTGGATTTGACTGTTTTTTCCACAAATTTTTTTTTTCTGTTCTAGGATCCAAGTAAGGAAACTCTGTTATCTCTTCCTGTGTAGCAAATTACCACAATCTCAGTGGCTAAAAAAACACACGTTCACATTCTCCCAGATTTTGTGGGTCACGAATCCAGGCTGGCTTAGCTGGGTCTTCTATTCCAGTGGCTTTCCCGAGGATACTATCAAGGAAGGTATTGGGCAGGATTCAGGACTCCTCTGGAAAGCGGGACTACGGAAGGATCTGGTCTGAGCTCCCATGAGTTTGGGCAGGCCTCAGCTCTATAGCCTGCTGAACTGAGGGCCCCAGTTCCTCGCTGGCTATCAGCTGGGGAGCTCCCAGTCCTTCACATGTGTTCTTTTCCTTCCATGAGGCGGCTCATGCATGGTGGTTTGCTTTGTTAAACCAGCAAGAGAGTCAACTAGCAAAACGGAAGTTGCAGTCTCTTGTAATGTAATCACAGGAAGTGACACCTCCTCAAAGGCTAGGCATTTCTTGGTTAGAATCAAGTTACTCCAGGGGAGGGGATTACAAAAGACCATGAATATCAGTAGGTGGGGACCACTGAGGGACCATCTTAGCAGCTCCCTATCGCATTGCTCTTAGCCGCCATATTTTGGTTTCCTCTGACAGGTTCGTGCTTTGTCCTCAGAGAAGGGCTAGAAGCTGCTCTTCTAAAAACGATGAGCATCTTTAGTACCCAGATCTTGGTTTCTACATGACACTATCCAGTAAAAAGAACCAGGGATCACTGGAGAAATGGCTGGTCATAAGGCCAGGGTAGGGAAGTACAGGATGGGACTGGAGCCTCCTATAGTCCCACAGAGTAAGGAAGTACCAGAAAGAAAAAAAAAAGGAATATGTCTTAAGGATAGAAGAGCCATCCTGAAAGCTCCCAATGGCCAAAGCTGGCACAGCTTAAGCAACAAAAGAATAATGATAGTACTGGTTTATAGTCCCCAAAACGAAATATCTGTGATGCCACACTTATATAAATCAGTGATATGATTGAATAAATAAATGCTGGCTACTGGACAACTCCATAAGAATTCCAAATAATAATAATTATAGAAGGAATGAGGGAAATAGAAAATTACTGTTAAAATACCACAGTAATAACTGCTGTGGACCTGATCCACTAAATGCAAATATTAGTGGGCAAAACTTTAAGGTGAACAGGATAGTTGCAAGGCCTTAAAGTATCACTCCAAAATTTTTTTTAAAAAGATTTTTATCTATTTATTTGACACAGAACGAAGGATAGTGAGTGAGTGAGCACAAGTAGAGGTAGTGGCAGGCACACAGGCAGAGGGAGAGGGAGAAGCAGGCTCCCCACCAAGCCAGGAGCCTGATATGGGGCTTGATCCAGGACCCTGGGATCATGACCTGAGTTTAAGGCAGCCACTTAACTGACTGAGCCACCAAGGTGTCCCCCAAAATTTTATTAAATACTTGATCCCCCCACACACACACCCAAAAGAGTTGGAACTTAATTCTCCTCCTCTTGAACCCAAGCTGGGTTCAGTCACTTGTATCAAAAGACAAGAGTATAGAAAGTGAAAAACAGTAACTTTGCAGTAGAAAAATCTGACAGACCCCAACTTAACCAAGAGATGAGTTAACATCACCACTTGTAAGACATATTGCTGTCAGGTATCCCCGGAAGTGATACAATGAGAAAGCATTTCACGTTCATAGTATTCTTCCTCAAAACCCCATAACCCCTGTGTAATGATGAGAAAATAGCAGAAAAAAACGAATTGGGACAAGGACATCCTACAAAATATTTTACCTGCATTCTTCAAGTGTCAAGATCACACAAGACAAAGAAAGATTGGCTGTATATTTAAGCAAACTCAATCATGTTTGTCTCCATATATCAATTCTGGCTTTTTTTTTTTTTTTTTTTTTTTGGAGGCGAGGAGGTGCTGAGACCCAGAAGCTGACGTCATTCTTCGGATAAGTTTATCAAGGCTATCTGCTGTCCTATGCTCCACTGGTTGGAACATGATGACTAAGGGAAGAGAAACACGCAGTGAGCCTGGACTGTACCTTCTTTCCACCTGGGTCATTTTCAGGACCTCCCTGTAGGGAAGTAGAGCTTAAGCAGAGGAAAGCAATGGAGCTGATCTGGGAGGGACTGATTAGATTGCAGGGCGGCTGGGATTTCAATCTACTGGAGAAAAAGAAGCTTTGTAGAGGTGGACTTCCAGAAATCACATAGACATTGCTGTAGGTATTTGGCCAAATGCTAGGCTGTGCAGGCTCACAATAAAACACTGGGAGGTGGGGTGCCTGGGTGGCTCAGTCAGTTAAGTGACTCCCTTTGGCTCAGGTCATCATCCTAGGGTCCTGGGATCGAGCCCTGCATCAGGCTCCCTGCTTGATAGAGCTCCTGCTTCTCCCTCTCCCTCTGCCTGCCACTCTGCCTACTTGTGCTCTTTGTCTCTCTGTCAAATAAATTTTTAAAAATCTTTTAAAATAAAGTAAAACAAAACAAAACACTGGGAGGTTTAGCAGAGATCAGTCCTGGGATTCTGTGAACTAAATGGATACTCTCACAGTTCAGGGACACATAAGTCTTTTGGACAGCCTGAGTAGACAGTCCTCATCCAATACCCCTAATGAGAAACAAACACCCCAGAAAGACCATGCCTCAAGAGTAGGCCAGTTCAGCCCTAGCTAGAGTAAGGGTTACTGTAGATCCTCTCTAACATATCCTTAAAACATGTCTTGAGACAATCAAGCTGGGAAATGCCTAACTGGCTCAGTTAGTAGAGCATGAGACTCTTGATCTCAGGGTCCTGAGTGTGTGCCGCACATTGGGCATAGAGTTTACTTTAAAGAAAAAAAAAAAGAGGCTCAAGCAGAATTGTGGTATTCACAATGTATGTAGATGTAATATACATAACAATGACAAAAAGGACAGAATTTGGAAAACTATACCATTGCAAGGATTTTGCATTTCATGTGAAATGGTACAATATGAACTTTCAGTTCACTGTGATAAGTTAAGGATGCACTTTGTAATTATCAAGGCTACCTCTAAAGAAAATAATGAAAACAGGGACAGGTGAAAAGCCAATAGAAGAATAACAATTGAATATTAAAATACATTTGGTTAACTCAAAAGAAGGTGGGAAAGGAGGAACAGAGAATGAAAATATATACCAATATGGTAGAACTTAATCTGACCATGTCAGTAACTCCAAAAAGTGTAAGTGGACTAGAAACCCTCTTTAAAGGCAAGGATTTTAAGACCAGAAAAATGAAAAATATGACCCAACTGGATCTGGGTGCAAAACTTAAATGGATGTCAAAAAAGTCAGTAGGGGCACCTGGTGGCTCAGTCTATTAAGTGTCTGACTCGATCTCAGCTCAAGTCTTGATCTCAGGGTCATGAGTTTAAGCCACGTGTGGGGCTCCATGCTGGATAAGGAGCCTACTTAAAAAAAAAGAAAGAAAGAAACTACTAAAAAACATCAGTAACCAAGATAAATAACATTTTTTAAAAATTCCAGTATAGTTAACATAGGGATAACTAACATTGCACTGCAATTTTCTTTTTAAGATTTTATTCATTTAATTTGTTAGAGAGAGAGCGAGCACAAACAGGGGGAGCAGCAGGCAGAAGGAGAAGCAGGCTCCCTGCCAAGCAGAGAGCCTGAGGGCCTGATGTGGGACTCGATCCCAGGACCCTAGGATCATGACCTGAGCATGACCTGAGCATGGCAGACGCTTAACCGACTGAGCCACCCAGGCGTCCCTGCACTGCAAATTTGAAAAAAAAAAAATGAAAATCAATGCAAAGCAATCCATGGTGCACACAATATCAAAACTTGGCATCAGGACAGAATTCCACCCTGAACTTGTACTGCCCCAAGGAATCATGCAACCTGTGGGAGGTGGGCAGGCTTAATGACATAGAAGGAAAAAAATCTGACAAACTGGCAGTTGCCGGAGTGGACAGGTTGCAGAGAATGGACAAAATAGGTGAAGGGGATTCTTTTTTTTCTTTTTTGTTTAAAGATTTTATTTATTTGACAGAGAGAGATCATAAGTAGGCAGAGAGGCAGGCAGAGAGAGGGAGGGAAGCAGGCTCCCTGCTGGGCAATGAGCCCAATGCAGGGCTCAATCCCAGGACCCTGAGATCATGACCTGAGCCGAAGGCAGAGGCTTAACCCATTGAGCCACCCAGGCGCCCTGGTGAAGGGGATTCTTAAGAAGTAGAAACTTCTGGTTATGAAATAAATCACAGAGATGAAAAGTATAACATAGGAAATATAAACAATAATATTACAGTAACATATAATGACAGGTGGTGACTATCTTATCATGGTGAGCCTTGCATAATGTATAGGCTTGTTGAATTCACTGTTATACACAAAATAAATATAACACTGTATGTTAACTATACTTTGATTTAAAAAATGTCTCTCACTTGCAATTTCTTTTGAAGATCAGTGTTCATCCTGAGGAAAGCTGACAGGTTTTTTTCATTGTTTATACCTGCCATCTACAGTATTTCAAGGTAAAAGGGAAAGGTCTATTTTATTCCAAACACATGCTTGTGCGATTTTTTTTTAAGTATTAAGAGCACTTAGGAAAGTAATACAAATTTGGTCTATTGATATATTTGACTTTTCATCAATTAAATCTGATCAAATATCAAACATTTGCTGAACAAACAATATTTTTTACCAGGAAAAATAATTGACCAGGAAACATTTATATATTATTCACTTAAAATAGTTAAAGTTTGCTATTATTAAATTCTTTCATAAAAAATTTATTATTCTTTTTTTAAAAAGATTTTATTTATTTATTTGAGAGAGAGACCACAAGGAGGGGGAGGGACAGAGGGAGAAGCAGACTCTCCACTGAGCAGGGAGCCTGATGCATGGCTCTATCCCAGGGCCCTGGGATTATGACCTGAGCTGAGGGCAGATGCTTAACCAACTGAGCCACCCAGGCACCCCACAAAATTATTTTTCAATATTTGTTTCTCACCAACATTGTCTGGAAATAGGGTACATAGTTTTCTGGTTTTGTAATGGTTGATTGTTGTATTTATGATATAAATGTTTTTGCACACCTGTTTTATTAAATATTATAATTTATAGGATCTTAATATATATTAAGCATATATTATGTATATTTACTAAAAACATTGTTAGTAAAAATAAGAATATCTTAAATTTATACTAAAAATATTCTAGGCAAATATGGCATCTAAAAAAATCAAGTGGTACAATGTTCAGGGGAAAAAATGTGTTAAGAATGAGAAATGTGTTAAGAATGAGAATTAAGAAAATTGAGATGCCTGGATGGCTGGGTGTGTGTTTAAGGTATACAACATGATTATGTCCTATATGTATATATTGTGAAATGATTTGAGAATCCAAATAGTAGATGGGATATCCTTATGTCTGGCCTAAAAACAACGTCAAAAAGAGGTACAGGTATTTAATGGGCACCAAGATCAAATATAATCAAGGCATTTTGCTCACAAATAAAAAACATTTATCATATATTAAGATATATACTATACAATGATGAAATATATTATTCTGAAAACAAAAGAATCTTGGTGAAAATCAATTACAAATTTGTATGGGACTTATCTGTGTGGAGTGATATTTTTTTTTAAAGGTTTTATTTATTTATTTGACACACAGAGAGAGAGAGAGAGAGAGAGAGAGATCACAAGTAGAGAGGCAGGCAGAAAGAGAGGGGGATGCAGGCTCCCTGCTGAGTAGAGAACCCAATGTGGGGCTCGATCCCAGGACCCTGAGATCATGACCTGAGCCGAAGGCAGCGGCTTAACCCACTGAGCCACCCAGGTGCCCCTGTGTGGAGTGATATTTTGAGCCAAGTGGGAAAAGTTAGTAAAGTTCTGTAATAAAAAAATAATAATAAATAAATAAACATGACTGGATGCCTGGGTATTTCAGTCCATTAAGCATCTGCCTTTGGCTCCAGCCATGATTCCAGGGTCTGGGATCAAGCCCCACGTTGGGCTCCATGCTCAGCAAGGAGTCAGCTTCTCCCTCACTCTGCTCAGGCTTTCTCTCTCTGCCTCACTCAAATAAATAAATAAAGTCTTTTTAAAAAATTACTATATAAAAAGCTGCATGCTTCTGCTTAGAACAAAGAAGAGAATGTAACTTTGAAAGAAATTTTACTGAATGTACAATGGGAGCACAAGATATGAATGTACTTATCAAATTTCTTTTAATTTTTTTAAAGTAATCTCTATACCCAATGTGGGGCTCAAACTTATAACCCCAAGATCCAGAGTCATACACTCCATCAACCAAGCCAACCTTATAATTACCCTATAATTATCAAATTTTAAACTAAAAAGAATAGTACAGAATTTGAAAATGTAAAAAAAAAGAAATTGCAAATGTATGAATCACTGAGAATATCAAATATTATGGAGAAAGTGCATATCAAACAGAAATTAATGAAATCATAGATACTCTAATTTCACATTTCAAATGGTAATAAGAAAAATTAGTGGCTTCAGATTTTGGATATTATCCAGAGATAAGTTATTTTCTACAAACACATCTGATTAACAAAAGGCAGCCATTGACTTAGCTCTTAATATTTTGATCTAAGTCCTGCAGAAATTTATCCAAAATAGTTTGAAGCAGCATGTAAAATCAATAATTTGTAATATAAATTCAGCCTTATGTTTAGCTCTTCTAAAACTGATTCACGAATTTTGCTTAGTGCAATCTTTTATATTTTTTTAAGATTTTATTTATTTGAGGGGTGCCTGGATGGCTCAGTGGGTTAAGCCTCTGCCTTCAGCTCAGGTCATGATCTCAGAGTCCTGGAATCAAGTCCCACATCGGGCTCTCTGCTTAGCGGAGAGCTTGCTTCCCTTCCTCTCTCTGGCTGCCTCTCTGCCTACCTGTGATCTCTGTCTGTCAAATAAATAAATAAAATCTAAAAAAAATTTATTTATTTGAGAGATAGAGTGAGTGCGAGCAGAGGGAAGGGTAGAGGGAGAGGGACAAACAAACTCCATGCTCAGCACAAGCCTGACGTGAGGCTCAATTCCATTACCTGGAGATCTTGACCTGAGCTGAAGGCAGATGCTTAACTGACTGAGCCACTCAGGTGCCCCTGCTTAGTGCAATCTTATCCAAATTTAGAAATTGGTTGAGAATTTTTTTTTTTACATTTAATGGTCTTTTATTTGTTATTGTTGTTGTTGAAGTATAATTAACATATAGTGTTATATTAGTTTCTTTTTTAAAAAAGATCTTATTTATTTATTTGTCAGAGAGAGAACACAAGGGGAGCAGCAGGCAGAGGGAGAAGCAGGCTCCCTTCTGATCAGGGAGCCCAATGTGGGGCTTGATCCCAGGACCCTAGGATCATAACTTGAGCCAGAGGCAGTTGCTTAACCAACTGAGCCACTCGGGTATCTCATGTTAGTTTCAGGTGTACAGTATAATGATATAGCAATTCTATACATTATTCAGCACTCCTGATGACACTTGTACTCTTAATCCCCTTTACCTGTTTCACCCATGCTCCCACCCACCTCCGCTCTGGCAACCACCAGTTTATTCTTTATATTTAAGAACCTGTGTTTGGGTTATTATTGTTGATGTTGTTTGTCTCTTTGTTTTGTTTCTTAAATTCCACATAGGAGTGAAATCATATGGTAATGGTCTTTTTTTTAAAGATTTTATTTATTTATTTGACAGACAGAAATCACAAGTAGGCAGAGAAGCAAGCATAGAGAGAGGAGGAAGAAGGCTCTCTGCTGAGCAGAGCTGGGCTTGATCCCAGGACCCTGGGAGCATGACCTGAGTCGAAGGCAGAGGCTTAACCCACTGAGCCACCCAGGCGCCCCGGTAATGGTCTTTCTGTGACTGACTTATTTCACTTACCACTATACCTTCTAGTTCTAACCATGTTGTTGCAGATGGCAGGATGTCATTCTTTTTTATGGCTGAGTAATATTCCACATTCCATTATAGCACCTCTTCTTTTTTTAATTTCTATTTTTACTTTAAAAATATTAAGTAATCTCTATGCCCAAAGTGGGGCTTGAACTCACAACTCTGAGATCAAGAGTCATATGCTACACCAACTAAGCCAGCCAGATGCCCCATATACAACTTCTTTATCCATTCATTGATCAGTGAACACTTGAGCTGAAGGCAGACGCTTAACTGACTGAGCCACCCTGTTGCCCCACCATTTATTTATTTGTTTGTTTGTTTGTTTCTTAAGATTTATTTATTTTTTTAAAGATTTTATTTATTTATTTGACAGAGAGATAGAGATTACAAGTAAGCAGATGGAGGGAGAGGGAGAAGCAGGCTCCCTGCTGAGCAAGGAGCCCAATGTGGGGCTCCATCCCAGGACCCTGAGACGATGACCTGAGCTGAAGGCAGAGGCTTAATGCACTGAGCCACCGAGGCGCTCTGTGGATTCATTTTTTTTTAAGATTTTATTTATTTATTTGACAGACAGAGATCACAAGTAGGCAGAGGGGCAGGAAGAGAGTGAGAGGGAAGCAGGCTCCCCACTGAGCAGAAAGTCTGATGTGGGGCTGGATCCCAGGACCCTGAGCTCATGACCTGAGCCAAAGGCAGAGGCTTTAACCCACTGAGCCACCCAGGTGCGCCAAGTCTCTGTGTCTTTCAAATAAATAAAATCTTTAAAAACCCAATGCTTTATTTAAAAAACAGAAAAAAAGAAATTTAATGCATAGAAAAACATATATTACACAAACATTAAACTTAAGAAAGCTGGAATGGCTGTATTAATAACAGACAAAATATACTTTAAGACTATGAGTATTACCAGAGATAGAGACCTTTCATAATGATAAAAGGGTGAATGCATCAGAAAGACATAACATCATAACTATGTAAGACACCTAATAACACAATTTCAAAATATATGACATAACACAAACATAAAGAGAGAAATACAGAAATCTACAATCATGATTGGAGATGTTAATACTCCTGGTTTAGAAGAAGACAGAATGATAAGATTAGCAAAACAATAAGGAGATTTCCACTTCCAACCAAGATACAGTAACGGGGACCAAATTTACCTTCCTGCCTGAAAGAAATAAAAATCTAGACAAAATATATGCCCCAACAAATCTCAAGATATTGGACATCAGGCAATGAAGCAAAGTGATCCCTGAGAGATAGGGAATAAACAAGGTGAGCCTTATGATCGCCCAGCTTACAGCCTGAGACAGAGAGGGCCAACTCGGGAAAAACCTATAAGCCTAGGGGCATTGGCTGGTTCAATTGGTAGAGCATGCGACTCTTGATGACTCAGGGTGGTGAGTTTGAACCCCACAATGGGGGTAGAGTTTACTTAATAAGAAAACATTCCTTTAAAATATCTAGAAGTCTGCCCGTGTTGAGGAGACAAATCTCGAGAGTCTGGTGGAAGCCAGGGCGATTAAAGTTAGCAGGGCAGGATATCAGAGTACAGAGGGATTCACAGAGAGGCAATTCCAGAGACCTCCAGGGGATTTCCACTGGTATTCAGTTGAGTGTTAATCAGCACAGGCTTGTGAGGAAACTACCCAAGGCCAGGGAAAAATACACGAAAGGATTAAAAAGAACAATAACTGGAATTCATGCTGAGCAGGAAATAATATCTTTTCCCAAAAGCCTGAGAGGAAAACTTCATAATTCATGGATTATTGGGTAGAGTACTGAGAAGGGTCTTGCCTTAGTAGTGGGGACACTTAACCCAAGTCTCAACACTGCTGTGATCCTAACAAAGCTTAAAAGCTGTAACCTGAAAGTAACAAAATGTTCCCAAGTAACTTTATCACATCCCCAAACAAAACTCAAGAATAGTTAGAGGAATACAAAAATGGCCAGTACCCAACAAGGTCAGAGTCACAATGCCTGGCATTCAATACAAAATTATTAGGTATGCAAAGAAACAGGAAAATACAAGCCATAATGAAGAGAAAATTCAATAGAAACAGATCCAGAAATGACACAGATGAGGGAACTAGTAGACAAGGACATTAAAAGAGTTATTGTGACTATATTGCATATGTTCAAGAAGCTAGAGGAAAGATTGAACATGTTAAGTAGAAATGTGGAACATATATAAAAGACCAAAATTGAACTTCTAGAACTTTTTAAAGATTTTCTTTACTTATTTGAGAGAGAGTGAGCATGTAAGCAGGGAGGAGAGGAAGAAGCAGGCTCCCCGAGAGCAGGGAGATAGATGTGGGGCTCGACCCCAGGACCCTGGGATCATGACCTCACCCAAAGGCAGATGCTTAACTGAGTGAGCCACCCAGGTGCCCCACAATATCTGGTTTTAAAAGTACACTAGAGGGGTGCCTGGGTGGCTCAGAGGGTTAAAGCCTCTGCCTTCAGCTCAAGTCATGATCCAGGGTCCTGGGATTGAGCTCCGCATCGGACTCTCTACTCGGCAGGGAACCTGCTTCCCCGCCCCCCCGCCTGCCTCTCTGCCTACTTGTGATCTCTGTTTGTCAAATAAATAAATAAAATCTTAAAAAAAATAATAAAAAGTAAAAGTACACTAGATGGGGCATCTGGGTGGCTCAGTTGGTTGAGCATCTGCCTTCGGCTCAGGTCATGATGCCAAGGTCCTGGATTCGAGTCCCACATCAGGCTCCCTGCTCCACAGGGAGTCTGCTTCTCCCTCTGCATTTGCATCTGCCCCCCTCTCTCTCTCTCTCTCTCTCATGAATAAATAAAATCTTAAAAAAATAAAAGTACACTAGATGGAATTAATGGCAGATTAGACATTCTGAAAGAAGAGTTTAGTGAAAATGAATGACAGAAATTATCTGAAATGAAATACACAAAGGGAAAAAAAGACTTAAAAAATGATTGTTGATAATAGCCAAGGGATGCCTGGGTGACTCAGTCAGTTGAGCATCTGCCTTGAAATCAGGTCACAATCCCAGGGTCCTGGGGTAGAGCCCCACCCACATCCGGCTCCTTGCTCAGCGGGGAGTCTGTTTCTCCCTCTCCCGGCCACTCTCCCAGTTTGTGCTTTTGCACATTCTCTCTCTCTCTGACAAATAAATAAATAAAATCTTTTTTTTTTTAAAGTAGCCGAAAGTGAAAACCCAAATGTCCATCAACTGATGAATGGATCAATAAATTATGGTATACCCATACAATGGACATTATTCAGCAATAAGAAGGTATGAAGTAGGGGCGCCTGGGTGGCTCAGTAGGTTAAGCCTCTGCCTTCGGCTCAGGTCATGATCTCGGGGTCCTGGGATCCAGCCCTGCATCGGACTCTCTGCTCAGCAGGGAGCCTGCTTCCCTCTCTCTCTCTCTGCCTGCCTCTCTGCCTACTTGCGATCTCTCTCTCTGTCAAATAAATAAATAAAATCTTTTAAAAAAAGAAGGTACGAAATACTGATAATACTACAACATAGATAAGCCTTGAAACATTCTGCCTAGTGATTGGAGCCAGTCACAAAAGACCACATATTGTGTGATTCTATTTATATGATGTATCCAGAAGAGCAAATCTATGGAAACAGAAGGTAGATGTGTGATTGCCTAGAGTTGGAGGGGAATGGGGAATGGCTGATAATGGGTAAAGAATTTTTTTGAGATGATGAAAATGTTCTAAAATTGTGCTGATTATTGCACAACTCTGTGAATATACTAAAAATCATTGACTCATACACTTTACTTATTTTTTAAAGATTTTTAAATTTATTTATGACAGAGAGAGATAGTGAGAGAGGGAACACAAGCCATGGGGGAGTTGGAGTTGGAAGCAGGCTCCCCACTGAGCAGGGAGCCTGAGATGGGACTCAATCCCAGGATCCTGGGATCATGACCTGAGCCGAAGGCAGAGGCTTAACCCACTGAACCACCCAGACACCCTAAATCATAGGTTTTAAATAAGTGAATTGTATGGGATGTGAATTACATCTCAATAAAGCTATTAAAAAAGAATACCATTTAGGGAGGGGGTAACTGGGTGATGGACATTAAGGAGGGCATGTGATGTAATGAGCACTGGGTGTTATATAAGACTGATGAAGCACAGACCTGTACCTCTGAAACCAATGATACATTATATGTTAATTAATTGAATTTAAACTTAAAAATATTTAAAATAAAAAGAGAAACACACACAAAAAAGGAAGAAAAGGTAGATTATTAGATTATTTACAAAAGAATGATAACTTAATGGATGTCTCAATGGCAAGATTGGAGGCCAGAATACTGAGGAATAATATCCTTGCCATGCTGAGGGAAAAAAATTTCAACCTAGATTTCCATAAACAGCAAAAATTATGCTTCTTTTTTTAAAGGTTTTATTTATTTGAGAGAGAGAGACAGAGTGAGCCAGAGCAGGGAGGAGGGGCAGAGGGAGGTGGTGAGGAAGAAGCAGGCTCCCTGCTGAGCAAGGACCCTGATCTGGGACTCAATCCCAGGACCCTGGGGTCATGACCTGAGTCAAAGGCAACCGCTTCACCGACTGAGCCAACTAGGAGCCCAAAACTATTTTTCCTCTATACAAGCAAGAATAAATAATTTCAGAAAACAAAAACAGAGTTAATGGAGTAAAGGGAAAATCTTTTTTTTTTAGATTTTATTTATTTATTTGACAGACAGAGATTACAAGTAGGCAGAGAGAGAGAAAGGGAAGCAGGCTCCCCACTGAGCAGAGAGCCCAATGCTGGACTTGATCCCAGGACCCTGAGATCATGACCTGAGCCGAAGGCAGACTGCTTAACCCACTGAGCGACCCAGGCTCCCCGTAAAGGAAAAATCTTAAATTGTCTCCTTTGGGCACATGAAAAATGATTCCTATGGAAACCTGATATGCAAATAGGATCAGTGAACATTATGATAATGGTAAATACATCTGCAGAGGTACCCAAGGAATGATAATATAAAACCATGATATCAGACTTTTTTTGGCAGGGGGCTAGGACATAGAAGAAAATACTGCACAACAATTCAATAAAAGTATTGAAAGTTGACAGAAAAGAAAAGGAATAACATTTAAAAATTAAAAACAAAAAGGGGTGCCTGGGAGTTTCAGTTGGAAGAGCATACAAATCTTCATCTCTTGGTTGCGAGTTTGAGACTCAGTTGGACGCAGAGATTACTTAAAAATAAATAAATAAATAAACAGAAAAATACTAAGAGAAGGGCACCTGGGTGGCTCAGAAGGGCCCTACCCATGCCTGCCTTCCACTCTGGTCATGATCTCCAAGTCCTGGGATCGAGACCCGTGTCAGTCTCTCTACTCAGCGGTAAAGTAAGTGTCTCTTTATCCCTCTGCCCCTCTCTCTGCTTGTGCTCTCTCTGTCTCTCTCTGTCTCTCTCCCTCAAATGAATAAATAGAATCTTTTTTTCTAAAGATTTTTATTTATTTATTTGACAGATCACAAGTAGGCAGAGAGGCAGGCAGAGAGAGAGAAGGGAGGAAGCAGGCTCCCCGCTGAGCAGAGAGCCTGATGCGGGGCTCGATCCCAGGACCCTGAGATCGTGACCTGAGCCGAAGGCAGAGGCTTTAACCACTGAGCCACCCAGGCGCCCCAATAAATAGAATCTTTAAAAAATATATTAAAACAAAACAGGAAAAATATTAACATATAATTCTGATGGTAAAGTGTTCAAAATAAGTTACCCAAATATGGAAGAAAAAAAAAAAACCTGAAGGAATTCATCACCAGAAGACCTGCAGTATAAGAAATGTCAAAGGACCCCTGAAACAAATAATTCATCATATGTTAATAAAATAAAAAATAAAAATACAACAGTTATTGTTTAAAAAGCTTTCATCACAAGAAAAATTTTTTATAGAACTCTGTATGGTGACAGATATTAACTAAAGTTATTGTGGTGATCATTTCACGTGTGTACAACAATTGAATCATTATGTTGTACACCTGTCACTAATATAATGTTAAATTTCAATTATATTTCAATAAAAACATTATTTAAAAAATTGCAAAAAAAAAAAGAAATGCTAAAGGAAGTCCTTCAGACAGAAAGAAAATGATACCATATGGAAGCCTAGATCTACACAAAGGAATGATGAGCACCAGAATTGATAATTACATCGGTAAACAGAAAGACTTTTTCTTTTTTTTTAAAGATTTTATTTTTTTATTTGACAGAGAGAGACAGAGATGGAGCACAAGCAGAGGGAGTGGGAGAGGGAGAAGTAGGCTTCCCGCTGAGCACAGAGCCTGATGCGGGGATGGATCCTAGGACCCCAGATTCATGACCTAAGTCGAAGGCAGACGCTTAACCAACTGAGCTACCCAGGCACCCCATAAAGACTCTTTCTTACTATTTATATATCTTTAAAAGGCAACATAGCTTTAAAGCAAGAGAGAGAGGCAGAGGAAGAACATCATATTGTGAGAAACACTTGTAGAAATAAAATATATGGCCATCAAAAAAATATATATGGCCATCAATGGCACAAATGTTGGGAGGGGAGAAATGGAAATGTACAGTTTAAAGCTTCTTATACTGTGGGAGTGCCTGGGTGGCTCAGTTGTTTAAGCATCTGCCTTTGGCTTAGGTTATGATCCCAGGGTCCTGGGATAGAGCCCTGCAGAGAGCTCCCTGCTCATCGGGAAGCCTGCTTCTCTGGCTCCCTCTGCTGTTTCCCCTGCTTGGGTTCTCTGGCTTTCTCTCTTTGTCAAATAAATAAATAAAATCTTTTTTAAAAAGAGCATATGTTAAGTTTATTATACTATACATGAAATAGTACACTAACATTTGATGGCAAACTATAATAAGGCAAAGATTAATAATAAGTTAAAGATAAATGCTAAGGCAGCTACTAATATGACAGAGTTACAGCTAATAAATCAACAAAGGAAATAAAAAACTATCATAAAAAATACCCAGTAAATTCAAAAGGCGAAAGAGAGAGGGAACAAAGAACAAATAGGACAAATAGAAAACAAAGAGTAGATTTAAACACAACTATGTCAAAAGTAACAGAGCTTCGGGGCTCCTGGGTGACTCAGTGGGTTAAAGCCTCTGCCTTTGGCTCAGGTCATGATCCCAGAGTCCTGGGATCAAGCCCCGCATCCGGCTCTCTGCTCAGTAGGGAGCCTGCTTCCTCCTCTCTCTCTGCCTGCTTCTCTGTGATCTCCGTCTGTCAAATAAATAAATAAAATCTTTTAAAAAATTTTTTAAAATAAAATAAAAATAACAGAGCTTCAAAATAAATGAAGCAAAAGTTTATTGGAATGCAATGAGAAAGACAAATCCATGAATAAAATCAGAGATTTCAGCGCTTCTCTCTCAATAGTTGATAGAACAATCAGATGGAAAATCAAGTAAACAGAAAATCAGTAAGGATGTAGGAGAACGGACTAGAACTATCAACCAGCTCAACCTGACTGACGGTTATGGAACACTTCACCCAGTAAATGCAGAATACACATTTCCTCATGTGCACATAAAAGATTTATGAAGATAGACCATGTTCTGAACCACAAAACACGTTTGAAGACATTTAAAAGGATTCAGGTCTTACCATGTTCTTTAACCAAAATTCATTTAAATTGGAAGCCAGTAACAGAAGTAGATCTGGGAAGTCCCCAAATACTTGGAAACTAAATAATACATCTTTAAATAACCTATGGGTCAAAGAGGAAATCAAAGGGCAAATTATAATGTGAATTATAAAGGGAAATTTTTAAATGAACTGAATAAATGAAAACAATATATCACCTAATGTATGGGGTACAAGTATTTCTAAGCAATACTTAGAAATTAGAAGATACTATAGAATACTTAGAAATACAAAAATGCCTATATTAAAAGAAGACTTAAGGCTCCTGGGTGACTCAGTTGGTAAGGCGTCTCCTTCGGCTCAGGTCATGATCCCGGGGTCCTGGGATTGAGCCCCGCTTGGGCTCCTTGCTTGGCAGGGAGACTGTTTCTCTTTCTGCCTCTTCCCCACCCCTACCCACGCTTGTATGCTCTCTCTCTCAAATAAACAAATAAAATATTTTTTAAAAACTAGAAAAATAAGCAAAAGAAACAAATAATAAAGGTCAGAGTGGAAATCAGTGACATGGCAGATAGAAAAACAATAAAAGACATCAATGAAACCAATATTACTGAGAAAATCAGAAAAGCTGATAAACTTCTAGCTAGATAAGTCAGGAAAAAGAGAAGACATATAAATGACCAATATCAAGAATGAGAAAGGAACATCACCACAGTTTCTACAGATATTAAATGGATAAAAGGAGATACTTGTAAACCAACATTCTTTTTTTTTTAAGATCTTTAATTATTTAAGATAGAGCAAGAGCTAGTGAGAGAGCATCAACGGGGGAGAGAGGCAGAGGAAAAGACCGAAGCAGGCTCCTACTGAGCAGGGAGCCCAACACGGGGCTCGACCCCAGGACCCTGGGATCATGACCTGAGCGGAAGACAGATGCTTAACCGGCTGAGCCACCCAGGTGCTCTTTCACCAACATTCCTAGCATTATTCGTAACAGCCAAAAGGTGGAAACAGTCCAAGTGTCCATCAACAGATGTATAGATAAACAAAATGTGGTAGATGTATATAGTGGATTTGGCCATAAAAAGGAATAAAATTGGGGTGCCTGGGTGGCTCAGTGGGTTAATGCCTCTGCCTTCAGCTCAGGTCATGATCTCAGGGTCCTGGGATGGAGCCTCGCATCGGGCTGTCTGCTAGGCAGGGAGCCTGCTTCCCTTCCTCTCTCTCTGCCTACTTGTGATCTCTGTCTGTTAAATAAATAAATAAAATCTTTTAAAAAAAGAAATAAAATTATGACACATGCTATACAATGGATGAGCCTTGAGGACACTATGCTAAGTGAAATAAGCCAGACACAAAAGGATTGTAGGTAATGTGTAATTCCACTTTTATGAGATGTCTAGGGTAGGCAAATTCCCAGGGACAGAATGTAGAGCAGAGGGTTGGGGGTTGGCAGTTGGGGGGAGAATGGGGAGTTATTGCGTAATGGGTACATAGTTTCTATCTGGGATGATGTAAAAGTTCTGCAAATGCACAGTGGTGATGGTTATACAACACTGAATTTATTTAGTGCTACTGAATTATATGCTTAAATATAGTTAAAATGGTAAGTTTTATGTTATGCATATTTTACCACAATTTATTTATTTATTTTTATTAAAATATTTTATTTATTTATTTGACAGACAGAAATCACAAGTAAGCAGAGAGAGAGGAGGAAGCAAGCTCGCCACTGAGCAGAGAGCCCGATGCGGCACTCGATCCCAGGACCCTGAGATCATGACCTGAGCCAAAGGCAGAGGCTTTAACCCACTGAGCCACCCAGGCACCTCTAATTTACCACGATTTAAAAAAAGAATAATAAATAGAATAGTATGAACATCTTTATGACAATAATTCTGGCAACAAATTCCTTGAAAGACACAAAATACCAAGGCTCGCTCAGGAAGAAGTAAATAACTTGGATAACACTGTATCCATTAAAGAAATTGAATTTGTAAGAAGACATCTGCCCACAAAGGAAATTCCAGGCCCAGATGGCTTTTTTGGGAAATTCTATCAAATAAGTTAAGGAAGAAATAATATCAATTCTACACAAACTTGTCCAGAAGATTTAAGAGGAGGGAATACTCCCTACTTCATTCTATGAGACTAGCATTTCTCATCTAAACCAGAGAATGTCATTATAAGAAAAGTACTGTTGGGGCGTCTGAATAGCACAGTCCTCTGAGCATCTGACTCTTGGTTTTGGGTTGAGGTTGTGATCTCAGGGTCATGATCCAGGGCTGTGACATGGAGGTCAACAATGTGCTCAGCGCTCAACCCAGAGTCCTCTCTCCCTCTCCCTCTCTCTGCCCCTCCCTACTGTGCTGTCTCTCTCAAATAAATACATCTTTCAAAAAAATAAGAAAAGTACAGTTGACCCTTGAACGACATGTGTTTGAACTGCACAGTCCACTTATATGAGGATTTTTTTAATACAGTACAGTACTGTATATGTATTTTTTTCATCCTTATGAATTTCCTTTTTTTAAAAGATTTTATTTTTTTATTTGACAGACAGAGATCACAAGTAAGCAGAGAGGCAGGTGGGCGGGGTGGGGGAGGAAGCAGGCTCCCTGCTGAGCAGAGAGCGGATGCGGGGCTCCATCCCAGGACCCTGGGACCATGACCTGAGCCGAAGGCAGAGGCTTAACCTACTGAGCCACCTAGGCGCCCCTGAATTTCCTTTTTTAAAAAAGATTTTATTTTTATTTATTTGACAGAGAGAGAGAGAGTACAGGCAGGGAGAGCGGCAGGCAGATGGAGAGGGAGAAGCAGATTCTGCACTGGGCAAGAAGCCTGATGGGGGGGCTCTGGATCACAGGACCCCAGGACCATGACCTGAGCTGCAGGCAGAGGCTTAACCAACTGAGCCACACATGCACCTCCCTTTTGAATTTACTAATAACATTCTGTTTTCTGTAGCTTTCTTTGTTGTAAGAATATGATATATAACACATAATATGTGTTAATTAACTGTTCATATTATCAGTAAGGCAACAGTAGGCTGTTAGTAGTTAAGATTTTGGGGAATCAAAATTTCTATGTGGATTTTCAACTGTGCAGGGGATCAGTGCCCCAACCTCTGCATTGTTCAAGAAGAGCCCATTGTAGGGGACCCTGCTGGCTCAGTCAGTGGAGAATGTGATGCTTGATCTCCGGGTTTGTGAGCTCAAGTCCCACGTTAGGCATAGAGCTTGCTTAAAAAAATAAATGGGGTGCCTGGGTGGCTCAGTGGGTTAAGCCTCTGCCTTCGGCTCAGGTCATGGTCCTGATCTCAGGGTCCTGGGATCAAGGCCCGCATCGGGCTCTCTGCTCAGCAGGGAGCCTCCTTCCTCTCTCTCTCTGCCTGCTTCTCTGCCTACTTGTGCACTCTCTCTCTCTCTTTCTCTGTCAAATAAATAAATAAAATATTTTTTAAAGATTTTATTTATTTATTGACAGACAGAGATCACAAGCAGGCAGAGAGGCAGGCAGAGAGAGAGGAAGGGAAGCAGGCTCCCTACTGAGCAGAGAGCCAGATGTGGGGCTCCATCCCAGGACCCTGGGATCATGACCTGAGCCGAAAGCAGAGGCTTTAACCCACTGAGCCACCCAGGCGCCCATAAATAAAATATTTTTAAAAAAATAAATGAAAAGTTTTTTAAAAAGAGTCAACTGTATACACAAGTATCCTTCACAGAGATGCAAAAGTTTTAATTTTATTTATTTATTTGTCAGAGAGTGAGATAAAGAGTCCAAGGCGGGGGGAGAAGCAGGCTCCTCGCTGAGTAAGGAGTCTGATGTGGGACTCAGTCCCAGGACCCTAAGATCATGACCTGAGCTGAAGGTAGATGTTCAACCCACTGAGCCACTCAAGCGTCCCAGAGGTGCAAAGGTTTTTAGCAACATTTTAGTAAATCAAATCCAACATTATATACAGAAGAGAATACATCAAGAGAAAATTGAATCTACTCCGAGAATGCAAACAAAACCATATGATCATCTCAACAAATGCAGAAAAAGCATTTGACAAAATCCACCATCCATTCCTGATTAAAAAAAAAAAGAAAGCTCTTAGAAAACTAGTAAAAGGTAGTATCTCCTCATCATGACAAAGAGCATTTACAAAAGCGTATAGTAAGATCAAACTTTTTAATGTTTTTTTTTTATATTTTATTAATTTGACAGAGAGAAATCACAACTAGGCAGAGAGGCAGGCAGAGAGAGAGGAGGAAGCAGGCTCCCCGCGGAGCAGAGAGCCCAATGCGGGGCTTGATCCCAGGACCCTGGGATCACGACCTGAGCCTAAGGCAGAGGCTTTAACCCACTGAGCCACCCAGGTGCCCCTTATGTTTTAATTTTGATTCCAGTTAGTCAACATACAGTGTAATAGCAGTTTCAGGTATAACAACAGAGTGAGTCAACATTTCCATACAACACCTGGTGCTCATTACAAGTGCACTCCTTAATCTTCATTGTCTATTTCACCCATCCCTCCACCCGCCTCCCCTCTGGTAACCATCAGTTTGTTCTCTATAGTTAAGAGTCTGTTTGGAAAAAAAGAGAGAGAGAGAGAGTCTGTTTCTTGGCTTGCTTCTCTCTCTCTCTTTCTCCCCTTTGCTCGTTTGTTTTCTTTTTTTAAGACTTTAAGAGAGAGAGAGAGAGAGTGAGTGAGAGAGAGCGAGCACGAGCAGGTGGAGGGGCAGAGGGAGAGGGAGAAGCAGACTCCCAGGGGAGCAGGGAGCCCGACACGGGGCTCAATCCCAGGATCATGACTTGAGCTGAAGGCAGAAGCTTAACCAACTGAGCCACCCAGGCGCTCCTTTTTTTTGTTTCTTAAACTCCACATAAGGGGCGCCTGGGCGGCTCAGTGGGTTAAAGCCTCTGCCTTCAGCTCAGGTCATGATCTCAGGGTCCTGGGATCGAGCCCCGCATTGGGCTCTCTGCTTAGCGGGGAGCCTGCTTCCTCTTGTCTCTCTACCTGCCTCTCTGCCTACTTGTGATCTCTGTCTGTCAAATAAATAAATAAAATCTTTTTTAAAAACTCTACATAAGAGTGAAATCATATGGTATGTATCTTTCTCTGACTGACTTACTTTGCCCAGCATCACACTCTCTTGGTCCATCCATGTCGTTTGCAAATGGTAATAACATCAAACTTAATGCCGTAAGGCTGAATGTCTTTTTCCCTAGATCAGGAACAAAGCAAGGATGTCCACTCTCATCACTTCAATTCAACATTGTTTTGGAGGGTTGGTCAGTGCAATAAGGCAAGAAAGAAACAAAAGATACATACGGATGGGAAAGGAAGAAACAAAGCTGTCTTTATTTGGAAGTAACAGGTATGTATGTATTCATCAACGTAGAAAATCACGTGGAATCTACCAAAAAACCCACTAGAACTAATAAGTGACTTTGGCAAGATTGCAGGATACAAGATCAATGCACTGTATTTAACTATATTTCTATATACCAGCAATGATCCGTAGGGAATTGAAAAAATTTTTAAAAGATTTTATTTCTTTGAGATAGAAAGAGTGAGACAACAGGAGCAGGGAAGGGGGAGCAGAGGGAGAGGGAGAAGCAGACTCCCTGCTGAGCAGGGAGCCCAGTGTGGGGCCAGATCCCAGGACTTCAGGATGACGGCCTGAGCAGAAGGCAGACACTTTACGGACTGAGCCACCCGGGGGCTCCAGGAACTGAAATTTTAAAATAACATTCATTGTAGCATCAAAAATATGGAAGTACAAGACCTACATTGAGTATTGGCTAAGAGAAATTAAAGATTTAATAAGTGGAGAGATAACAAAGTTCATGGATCAGAAGACTTAGTATAGTAATATGTAAATTCTCTCAAGATTCATCTATAGTTTCAGTGCAATCTCAGTCAAAATCCTAGCATGTTTTGTTTTGAAGACTTGGCAAGCAGATTCTAAAATTTATATGGAAATGAAAAGGACCAAAACAACTTAGAGGGGAGCCTGGTTGGCTCAGTTGGAAGAGCATGCAACTCTTTTTATTCTATTTTTTTTAAAGATTTTATTTATTTATTCGACAGAGAGAGATCACAAGTAGATAGAGAGGCAGGCAGAGAGAGAGACAGGGAAGCAGGCTCCCTGTTGAGCAGAGAGCCGGATGCGGGACTCGATCCCAGGACCCTGAGATCATGACCTGAGCCGAAGGCAGCAGCTTAACCCACTGAGCCACCCAGGAGCCCAACTCTTTTTAAAAAATATTTTATTTATTTATTTGACAGAGAGAGTGAGATCACAAATAGGCAGAGGCAGGCCAGGCAGGGGGAAGCAGGCTCCCTGCTGAGCAGAGAGCCGGATGCAGGGCTCGATCCCGCAGGGCTCAATCCCAGGACCCTGAGATCATGACCTGAGCAGAAGGCAGAGGCTTAACCCACTGAGCCACCCAGGCACCCCTCTTTATTATTTTTTTTAAGAACATGCAACTCTTGATCTTGGGGTCATAAGTTCAAGCCCCATGATGGGTGTAGAAGTTTGTTTAAAAGAAAACCAACTTAAGGGCACCTGGGTGGCTCAGTGGGTTAAGCCTCTGCCTTCAGCTCAGGTCATGATCTCAGGGTCCTGGGATCGAGCCCCACATCAGGCTCTCTGCTCAGCGGGGAGCCTGCTTCCTCCTCTCTCTCTGCCTGCCTCTCTGCTTACTCGTGATCTCTCTCTGTCAAATAAATAAATCTTTAAAAAAAACCAACTTAAAGAAAGAAACAACTTAGAAAAGCAAGAACAAATTTGGTGGGCTTCCTGACTTCAAGATTCATGGTAAAGCTCTATCAATCAAGACATTGTGGTATGTGTGTCCAGACAGCAACATATATCAATGAAAGAAAATAGAAACTCCTGAAACAGACCCACACATGTACGGTCAGTTGACTTTTTTAAAAAAGATTTATTTATTTGAGAGGGAGAGTGAGAGAAAGCGAGAGGAGGGGCAGAGGCAGAGGGAGAGAGAGAATCTCCATGCTGAGTGTAGAGCCTGGCACTGGCGCGGGCACCGGGCTCTACCCCAGGCACCTGAGATCATGACCTGAATTGAAATAAAGAGCCTGCCGCTCAATCATTTGAGCCATCCAGGCACACTAGTCAATTGACTTGAAAAAGGCGTAAAGGCAGTGTAGAATGGATAACGTTTTCTTTCTTTTTTTTCTTTGTTTCTTTCTCTTTCTCTTCCTTCCTTTCTTTTTTTCTTTCTTCTTTTTTTTGAGAGAGAGAGACAAAGAGAGAGAGAGAAAGCACAAGCAGGAGAGGGAGAGGGGGGCAGGGGCAGGGAGAGAGGGAATCTCAAGGCAGCTCCAGGCCCAGCACAGAGCCGAACCAGGGCTCAATCCCATGACCCCATGACCCCATGACCCCATGACCTCAAGATCATGACCAGAGCTGAAATCAAGAGTTGGATGCACAACCAACTGAGCCACCCAGGTGCCCCTGGAATGGGTAATATTTTCAACAAATGAGGGAACAATTGAATATCCACATTCCCTCCAAAAACAACTCAGAAGAGTAATTGCTCCATTGGGGAAGAGATTGGTTGGCAAAGGGTAGGAGGGAAAATTCTGGGGGAAATGAAATAATCTACATCTGGATAAGGGAATGGGCTATTTGAATATAGTCATCATTTGTCAGGATGCTATAAAGTTTGATTTGTGAATCTTACTGTATGGAAATTTTACCTTTAAAATGCCTGTAGGGGCACCTGGGTGGCTCTGTCAGTTAAGTGTGGGACTTTAAAAAAATATTACTTAATTAATTAATTTCACAATAAGAGAGAGAGAGAGTGCATGCACAAGCAGGCATAGTGGCAGGCAGAGGGAGAGGGAGAAGCAGGTTCTCTGCCGATCAGAGAGCCAGACATGGGGCTTGATCCCAGGACTCTGGGATCATGACCTGAGGTGAAGGCAGACGCCTAACTGACTGAGTTACCCAGGCACCCCAAGTACACCCCAGGACTCTTGATTTTGGTTCACGTCATGATCTCAGGTTCATGAGATCAAGCCCAGCATTGGGCTTCACACTGGGCATGGAGCCTGCTTAAGATTCTCTCTCTCCCTCTCCCCCTTTGTGCCCCTTGGTTCTCTCTCTCTCTCTATATATATATATTTTTAAGATTTTATTGATTAATTGGAAAGAGAGTAGGAGCTGGGCTGGGGCAATACAAGAGAGATGAAGAGGCAGAGGAAAAGGGAGAAACAGACTCCCCCCTGAGAAGGGAGCCCAAAGTGGGGCTGGATTCCAGGACCCTGGGATCATGACCTAAGACAAAAGCAGATACTTAACCAACTGAGACACCCAGGTGTCCCTCTCTCTTTGTTTAAAAAAATAATAGGGGTACCTGAGTGGCTCAGTTGGTTAAGCATCTGCCTTCAGCTCAGGTCATGATCTCTGGATCCTGGGATCGAGCCCCACATCAGGCTCCCCACTCTGGGGGGAACCTAGTTCTCCCTCTCCCTCTGCCTGTCACTCCCCTTGCTTGTGTGCATGCTCTCTTATTCTCTCAAATAAATGAATAAAATATTTAAAAAATAAATCAATAAAAATAAATAAATAAAAATCAGGGCTGCCTGGGTGGCTCAGCTGTTAAGCATCTGTCTTTGGCTCCGGTCAATCAGGTCACGATCCCAGAGTCCTGGGATGGAGGCCCGTATTGGGCACCCTGCTCAGCAAGAAGCCTGCTTCTCCCTCTCACACTCTCCCTACTTGTGTTGCCTCTCTTGCTGTCTCCTTCTCTATCAAATAATGAAGTCTAAGAAAGAATGAAAGAAAGAAAAAGAAATCCAAAGAATATTTTTCACTTAAAAATACATAAATAAAAATTAAAATGCCTATAAATAAATATTGATCTCTAATAAATAGGTATGCTTCTGTGAAAGTATGAGTTAACAATTTCAAAAATCCCTTTTGTATAATCTAGGCTTTAGGAAACATGTAAATATATTAGAATTAATGGGAACTAGGTACTTACTAACGGAGTTACAAGTGTAAGAAGGAAGTTATAAATATGGATGGAGGAAGAGAAGAATGTACCCTGAAGTACTGAATTAGAATTGAAGGTAACAAGATGATCTCCAGATTTTAGATAAGATGGAGGAAGAGAATTGTGTGTGTCTATGTGTGTGTGTACTTCCCATGTCTGTTCACAGAGAGGGTCTGAAAGCAGATATACCTCTAGCAATAAGCGATATACCCACTTAAGATACAGATTTGATTTCATTTTCCATTTTTAAGTTTTTATTTTGAAATAATTTTAGATTTACAGGGGCGCCTGGGTGGCTCAGTCGGTTAAGCGTCTGCCTTTGGCTTGGGTGGTGATCGCAGTGTCCTGGGACCCTGCTCAGCGGGGAGCCTGCTTCTCCCTCTCCCCCTACCCCTGCTTGTGCTCATTCTCTCTCTCTCTGCTAAATAAATAAAATCTTTTTTAAAAAAGATTTTATGTATTTATTTGACAGAGAGAGATCACAAGTAGGCAGAGAGGCAGGCAGAGAGGCAGGCAGAAGGCGGGGGTGGGGGGGTGGGAGGAAGCAGACTCCCTGCTGAGGGATGTGGGACTCAATCCCAGGACCCGGAGATCACAACCTGAGCTGAAGGCAGAGGCTTTAACCCACTGAGCCACCCAGGTGCCCCAAATAAATAAAATCTTAAAAAAAAAAAGAAAGAATTTCAGATTTACAGAAAAGTTGCAAAACAATTCCTGTATACCTTTTATTGGGATCCTCCTCTGTTAACTTTCTGCCACTGTCCTTTATCATTCCTTCTTTCGGTGTATGTGTGTATTTTTGTGTCAGGGGTCCCCAAGACCATCCCCCAGTATGGTGATTCAGCAGGATGACTTAGAAGATTCAGCATATAGCTGTACTCCTAGCTAAGGTGTATTGCTGTGAAAGGACAGATACATGACAAGATCAACAAGATAAAAGGGCACAGGTGGAATCTGGAGAAATCCTTGTGTGGACTTCCTTAGGCTCCCCACCTGCCTTGAGCAAAGGGAAAAGCGAC
Organism: Meles meles; assembly: GCF_922984935.1. Taxonomy (NCBI): domain Eukaryota; kingdom Metazoa; phylum Chordata; class Mammalia; order Carnivora; family Mustelidae; genus Meles; species Meles meles. Next base: position 43,235,537 of record NC_060087.1, on the reverse strand, counting down.
ATGGGCTGAGGTCCAGAGGAAACCAGGCACAAGCTCGTAAGAGTCCTCTCCCAGGGCGGTCACACAGGATGCATTTAATTTCTCTAGCACTGAGCTGTGACAACATGTGTAATGTTTTGTGTACCGGGGAAGCTCCTTAGAGACTCAGTGCCTAAGGTTTTCACTGGGGGATGGTTAAGAGCCCCCCTCTACCTACCATTTACTAAAATTCCAGGCTCCCCAAAGAAATGCAGGTGCTCAGCCTAAATCACATTGTAGGGGCGCCTGGGTGGCTCAGTGGTTTAAGCCACTGCCTTCGGCTCCGGTCATGATCTCAGGGTCCTGGGATCGAGCCCCGCATCAGGCTCTCTGCTCGGCGGGGAGCCTGCTTCCCTCTCACTCTCTCTGCCTGCCTCTCTGCCTACTTGTGATCTCTCTCTGTCAAATAAATAAAATCTTTAAAAAAATAAATCACATTGTACAAATGGTTTGGCACAGTGAACCATTCTTACCATCTGGAAAAACTTCTGTATCAGGGTAGGAAACTCTTTGCCACCCAAGTTACCAGATGCCAGTCAAGGGCTAACCTTGCAATCAAGTCTTTGTAAGGATAGCCAGTCTCAGGCCACTGTGTCAACTCTTTCTTGTACAAAGATATGTAAGAGAAAGACATTCCCCTACATAACCACAGTTATCATTATCAAAATCAGGAAATTAATTCTGATAAATTCCTGTGATCTATTTTGGAATCACTATTCAAAGTTTGCCATTGTCCCACTGACACCTTTTTTCCCCCCAGATTTTATTTATTTATTTGAGAGTGGGAGAGCAATAGAGAGAGCAAGAGAGAGTGAGAGCAGGGAGGAGAGGGAGAAGCAGGCTCCCAATGCAACTTGATCCCAGGATACTGGGATCATGACCTGACAAAGGCAGATGCTTAACCCACTGAACCACTCACGTGCCCCTGACATCCTTTACAGTAAAATAAAATCCTTTTTTTTTCTGGTACAGGATTCAATGCAGAAATCACATGTAGCATTCAGTTGTCATGTTCCTTTAATCTCCTTATATCTGGATCACTTCCTCAGTTTTCCTTTGTTTTTCTTATTATGACCTTGATATTTCTGAAGAGTACAAACTGTTATTTCGTAGAATGACCCTCAATTGGAATTTGCTTGGTATTTTTTCATGATTAGATTCAGATTTGAATTTTTGGCAGAAACACCACAGAAGTGACGCATCTTTCTCAGTGCCTCACATCAGGAGGCAGGAAATACCAGTCTGTCCCCATATTCATGATGTTATTATTGTCCTCTTGGTGAAGGTAGTGTCCATGAGGTTTCTTCACAGTAAAGTTACCCTTTTTCTCATTATAATTAAGAAGTAATTTGTTGGGGGGCACCTGGGTGGCTCAATTGGTTAAGGGTCTGCCTTCAGCTCATGTCATGATCCTGGGGTCCTGGGATCAAGTCTAGCATGGGGCTCCCTGCTCAATGTAGAGCTAGCTTTTCCCTTTGCCTGTGGCTCCCTGTGCTTGTCCTCTCACTTTCTCTCTCTCTCTCTGACAAATAAACAAAATCTTTTAAAATTTTTTTAAAAAAGAAGTAATCTGTGGGGAGATCCTTTAATACTATATAAATATAGCATTCCTCATCATACTTTCACCCACTGGTTTTAGCACCCATTGATGATTCTTGCCTGAAGCAATTATTACAATGGTGTTTGCCATATAGTAATTTTCTAATTTCATCATTTCTTCTACATTTAGTAGTTGACAACCCACTGTAAGGGAGTTTTCCCTTGTCCTCCATTCATTTATTTAAATTAGCTGGGACTTGTGGATTCTTTTTTTTTTAAGATTTTATTTATTTGAGAGAGAGAGAGAGAGGCAGAGATGGTGATGGAGATAGGGAGAGAGAGCGCAAGTGGGGCAGAGGGAGAAGCAGGCTCCCCGCTGAGCAGGGAGCCTGGTGTGGGACTCAATCCCAGGACCCTGGGATCATGACCTCAGCCAAAGACAGACACTTAACTGAGCCACCCAGGTGTTCCTCATGGATTCTTTTTAAATTCAAATTCATTCAATGGATGGTAAAACAAGATGCTCCAGATTCACCTTGTACTTTTCTTGCCTCGGTCCTGCAATCAACCATTTCAAAAAGGATCTCTGGTTCCTATTAGTGGAAAATGATAATTAGACGAGAGAAATCAATTAGAGGTACACTAACTGGAGGAGAAGAAATAAAGATACCTTTATTTTCAGATGATATGATTTTGTACCTGGCAAAACCTACAGAGTTGATGATAAAATTATAACAATAAAAGTATTCAGCAAAGTGGAGGGAAGTAAAATTAACATAAAGAAGTCAATGGCCTTCATGGGGCACCTGGAGGGCTCCGTTGGTGGAATACATGACTCTTGATCTCAGGGTTGTGAGTTCGAGCCCCATGTTGGGTGTAGAGCTTTCTAAAAATACATGAACTTTCAAAAATAAATAAATAAAATAAAATATTTTTAAAAAGATATCAATGGCCTTCATATATACAAATAATAACCAGTTAGAGGATATAATGATAGAGAAAACCCCACTTACAATAGCAGCAATGAGGATAATATACCTTAAGAGGGAATCTAACAAGAAATGCAAAAAAAAAAAAATCTATGGGAAGAAAACTTTAAACTGTGTTTGTCAAAACCCATAGATCTTTATAGCACACACAAAAATGAATCTTAATCTATGAAAATTAAAAAAAAAATCAACCAGGAGGTCAGGGAATCCCAGGGTGGAATGCAGACTGTGACAACATAATCTAACTGTATTACAAATAAAGGACATGACCTCACTGAAGGGGGCAGGAGAAGGCATGCTAACCTAAGTAACCTTGGAAAAGGGTCCTTTGACTGGAAACACCAATGTTAAAGACAAAAGGAACCACAGAAAAACATTTAACTCAATTTTGTTAAAGTTATTTCCCACAGAGGTCCAAGTTAACAATTCTGATATTGCTAGACATGTTTATAGCAATTATATAATTACATAAATGGGTGGTGGATGGTTGGAGCCAGGTTTCTCATGTTTGGAGTGGGAAGACAAATAAACAAGAAGAGATAGAATGAACTATGAGGTACTGGAATATCGGTATGAATTCATGTTTGTCTTAAAATATATACAGATGGATAGATACAGAAACCATTGTAGATATGTGTACGTGCATGGGTTAGTATACATACCTCTATTTATAGGTCAAAAGACAACTGACAGTCTGGGAGAAAATGCACACAGTATCTATAAACAGTAAAGCGTTCGTATCCTCCTTATACAAAGAACTCCTGAAACTTGAGGGAGAAAAGTCAAAAAAGCCAATAAAAAAAGGGCCAAAGGATGTGAACAGACAATTCACACATTTAAAAAGTATATTGACATGGCCCTTCGATATATAAAAAGTGTAATCTCACTCATAATTGGAGAAACGCAAATTAAAACGACCCCAGAAGGATGGATCGACAGATTGTAAAATATCTGTACTATGGGATTCTATTCATCAGTAAAAAGGGGAAAAGTACTGATATACACAGCAAGTTGGATGAATCTTAAAGGCATTATGCTGAGTGAAAGGCACCAGATAACATGAGTACGTACTGTCTCATTCCATTTGTATAAAACTCTGAAAAAGACAAACATAATCTACAGTGACAAAAAGCAAATTAGTGGTTGCCTGAGGTATGGGGGCCTGTTGGGAAGGGGTGCAAAAGAACCTGTTGCGGGTGGTGAAAATGGTCTATATATTGATTGTGGTAGTCATTACAAGGTTATATACATTTGTCAAAACTCACTGAACTGTACCCTTAAGTATATATATTGTTAAACAAACAAACAACAGCTCCAAAATGGAGTTGCTTATGAACATCACCAAGTGAAGACTTAATTACAGTTTTGGTTCTCCCAGATATGAACTCTTACACCAGTCAATCAAGAATCACCCGCTCATGGGGCGCCTGGGTGGCTCAGTAGGTTAAGTCTCTGCCTTCGGCTCAGTTCATGATCTCAGGGTTCTGGAATCGAGCCCCGCATCGGGCTCTCTGCTCAGCAGTGAGCCAGCCTCCTCCTCTCCCTCTGCCTGCCTCTCTGCCTACTTGGGATCTCTCTCTCTGTCAAATAAATAAATAAATAAAAATTTAAAAAAAATTTAAAAAAAAAAAAAAGGAAGCACCCGCTCGGCACTAGTTTGGTGGTCTCTCCGAAAAACTTCTGCCATCCCCTAAAGGAAAGTAACCTTGCAATAACCAAACTTGAGCTTTCTGCTTGGAAAATTTCCTTATTCCTGCTCCCTTCTGGCCATAAATATCATTTTGTACAGCTTCTCAGGGCTCTTTTCCATCTTCTAGATTAGATATTGCCTAATTCAGATATTTTTTGCTCAAATAAACTCCTAAAATTTTTAATATGCCTACAGTTTATCTTTTAAGTATATATATGGGGGGAGAGGGAGAGCATCTCAATAAATTCATGAAATTACAAAAGGTAAAAAGCTCTGACTGAGAGCACTTTCCGAAAGCAGGCAAATTATTTATCCCTATGAAAATGAGGGCATAAAACCTTCAATAAGATATCATTTCTTACCTCTCAGATTGGAGAAAAATCTTTTTTAAAGGTTTTACTTATTTATTTGATGGAGAGAGAGAGAAGGAGCACACAAGCAGGGGGAGTAGGAGAGGGAGAAGCAGGCTCTCTGCTGAGCAGGGAGCCCGATGTGGGGCTCGAGCCCAGGACCTTGGGATCATGACCTGAGCTGAAGGCAGACGCTTAACCAGCTGAGCCATCAGGTGCCTCTGGATCAGAGAAAATTTTAAAAAATGACAGTACAATCTCTTAGAAAGGCTGTGGGAAACATTGCTAGTGGGAATGAAATGGGAAGAGCCCTTTAGGGAAGAAATTTGGAGATACCCAACAAAACTACATCTGCACTTTTTGATGCAGCAATCCTAGTTCTATGTATTGACCCTAAATATATGCCTCAGATAATACAAAATTACATACACATACAAGGGCATTCTTTTTGGCATTGTTTATAATTGCAAAGTATCGGAAACAACCTATATGGGCAAACATAGGCGAGTGGTTAAATTATGATACATCTACAAAATGGGGTACCATGTAGCTGCAAGAGAGACAAGATATATTGTCAAACGACAAATGCAAAGCACGCTACCCTTCGTGCACAAAAAATAAGATAATATACATATATCTGTTCATTTGAGCAAAAAGAAACACAGAAAGGCTAAACCAGAAAGTAAGTAGACTGGTTACCTCCACGACGGTGGGGAGGGGCAAAATGGAATTCTAATAGAAACAGGAATCTTTTTTTTTTAAGATTTTTTTTATTTATTTGACAGAGAGAGAGAGATCACAAGTAGGCAGAGAGGAGGAAGCAGGCTCCCTGCGGAGCAGAGAGCCCGATGCGGGGCTCGATCCCAGGACCCTGAGATCATGACCTGAGCTGAAGGCAGCGGCTTAATCCACTGAGCCACCCAGGCTCCCCTAGAAACAGGAATCTGATGGTATTTCAAATGAATCACACAGCCTAATGGAAGGGGGCAAGGAGGAGAACTAACCCAAGTAGTTCTTGAACACAGTATTTTGACTATCATCAGATTAAAGACAAAAGAAACTGCATCAAATAGTGAAGCTTGTTAAACCCAGTATTTTGACTATTATAGGCTGTTAGACTATTAGATTATTTGACTTTAGACTGCCATGAACCTAAAGATGAGAGACTGTAAAACAATTATATTGCCCTCTAGTTGGTAGGTTTGGTTTCTGCAGTCTTATGATTTAGCAATTCTAGTTACCTAATGGGTATTATATGATTTCACAAATAAGCAAATTTGTTGTGGATAATGAGTGTCCAGGTTTCTTTTCACTGAAGAAGGGATTTACAAATATGGAAAGTGAGACAACTAGAATGAACCTTGAGTTGGTGGGTTGACATATAAGGTATTAGTAATAGAATTTATGTTTTCAAAATACAGATACCCATAGTAAAATATGTAAATAGATATGTATGGCTAGATGGAGAACACATACATGTATTTCCTAGCTTTGTACACTGGGAGGGCCTAGAAACAATTACACCTCAGTAGCAATATACACTTTGTCAACTGGCACTGAAAATAAGGTCAGACTGCACTCAGTCATCAAAAAAAATGAAATCTTACCATTTGCCACGACCTGGACGGAACTGGAGGGTATTATGTTAAGTGAAATAAGTCAAAGAAAGACAATTATTATTTGATTTCACCCATACATGGAATTTAAGAAACAAACCAGAGGACCACAGGGGAAGGGAGGGAAAAGTAAAATAAGGCAAAATCAGAGAGGTAGACAAACCATAAGAGACTCTTAACTCTAGGATACAAACTGAGGGTTGACAGAGGGGAGATGGGTGGGGGGCTGGCGTAACTGGGGGATGGACAATAAGGAGGGCACTTGATGGGATGAGCACTGGGTGTGATATGAACTGTTGAATCACTAAACTCTACCTCTGAAACTAATAATACACTACATGTTAATTAATTGAATTTAAATTTTAAAAATAAGGTGAGTCTGGAGCATCTTATAATGCCAACAAGAAAGTGCAAAACCAAAACCAAAACCAAAACAAAATGATGGGGGCATACCAAGGGGTCAGGGAAGTCAACTTGAAGGAGCTCCCACTGGCCAAATCTGGGAGAGTTTGAGCACCAAAGGAAATAATGATAGTGATTATAATTCATTGAATAAAATAAGTCTGTACAGATATACATACATAAATGGGGGAGAAGAGAAAGCTCTTCCTTACTGTAGAATAGCAACTAATAAATACCAAAGGAATGTTGGTGTTAGAAAATCATCACTAGGGGTGCCTGGGTGGCTCAGTGGTTTAAGCCGCTGCCTTCAGCTCAGGTCATGATCTCAGGGTCCTGGGATCGAGTCCCGCATCGGGCTCTCTGCTCGGCAGGGAGCCTGCTTCCCTCTCACTCTCTCTGCCTGCCTCTCTGCCTACTTGTGATCTCTCTCTGTCAAATAAATAAATAAAATCTTTAAAAAAAAAAAAAAGAAAATCATCACTAAATACTGAAGCCAATGGTTCAGAAATTTTGCATAGAAAGAACGATAAGGCAAAGGTGGTGAAACGTAAACAATAGACGAATCTGGGTAAGGGTACCTGGAATTTCCTTATACCATTCTTACTTTTGGGTACATTTAAAATGATATAAAAATTAAGTTACCGTTCCCCACCGACGAAAGATAAAATAGAGGGTATGCTACTATTGATAATGTCTCTAAACATGCTTTCTAATGTTTCTTTTTCCCAGATAAAAACTACTGCTTGGGTAGTGGGGTTTGTCTAAGGAGCCAGAAAGCACAAGAGAGGCTTATAATGCATTCTACTACTTATTTGGATGTTCCTGGGGTTTCGCCATCCTGTTTTTGTTTTGTTTTGTTTTGTTTTTAATACGAAGCTTTTTCTTTTGATTCACTGCCGTTCTTTCCTTTTGGGTATTTTACATTTATTTCTGGCTAGGCCCTTTACTTAACTGGATGTACGGCGTCTTGTTAAGAAAATCACCATCAAATCTTACCAAAAAAAAAAAAAAAGCCAAGGGCTTCACCAGAGACGGGATTTCTCTCTGGGGTCACTCGGAGGAGGGCGGGAACAATACCAGTGCAAAGCTTCCGCTTTCATTTCTAGCGTTATAAGTCAACCATTCTCATTAAAGGAGTACGGCGGAAGGGTGATTTTCTGTCGGCAAACCCGTCCCTAGCGACGAGTCCACCGACGACATAGGGATGCCACAGTGTCGCATCACAATGGGTGGTCTATGAGACTTCAAAAGCCAGATCAGATGACCTAGTTTGTGGTAAAACATTAAATTGCAGTTCACCTGACCTGTCGGTTTCACTCTCCTCTCTCCGTCTCCAAAATACTGAACTTCCGGGGTAGACTCCTCCCCCTCCATTCCCGGCCAGTGGTTTGATCCGACTCTAATACTGACAGGAGGGACGAACTGCATCTGCGCAGAAGGCTGTAAGGGGGGGGGTGGGGGGGAGGAACATGGCGCAAGCTCTGTCTGAGGAGGAGTTTCAGCGGATGCAGGTGCCGCTCGCCGCGAAAAGACCACCGCGCTAGGCGACGGGGGGCGGGGTAGAGAGAGGTCGTGCCACCGGCTCTGAGAAGGGTTTGGTTGTGGTGGACCTTGGGTCTAGAGGGTTGGTCTGGGGAAGGGAAACTGAGGCTCTGAGGGGTGAGACTCTTGGGTTCGGAGCTACTGTTGGGTTCTGAGGGGTTGGCGTCTGTTAGCTTTGTGGGTGGAGGAGAGAGTCCTCGAGTGGGCGATACCTCACTCAGACCTGGAGGGGACGAGACCTTTGGCCCGTGCGGGGGACACCATGGGTCGGTGATGATAACATTGGGTTTTGAGAGAAGATCCTGAAAGGGCGAAACCATTTTGTCTGGAGAGGAAGGAAACAGGCATTGGGCCATTTGCGTCATGGTGGGGGGAGCCCTTGAGAGGGCAGTACCATTCATTATCTGGTGGAAGGTGGAAATGTTTGTGGGAGATACCACTATGCCAGGGAATTGGGCAAAGACCCCACATGTTGTCATTGTTCTGGAGGTGGAGATCCTGTGTGGGTGCTGGTAGTGGATCCTAAGAGGGGGCGCAACCTTTGGATCTAGGTTAGGGGTGATCCCATTAAGCCTGGGGTGAAGAGGACCCCGAATGGATAATACCATTAATTCCTGTTGGAGAGAGTACCAAAAGAGGTTAAAGAGTGATAGCTTGGACCACACAGAGAGGAAATCATTGGACTTTGGAGAGGTACCACAGTTGGGTACCCTGACCACTCGAATTCTTTTGTGGACAACTCTGAGTTGGGATGCAAGGCGAGAGTAGGCCCTTGTTGAGAGAGTTCCTTACTGGGGAAAACCATTGGATTTTGTGTTTGGGGAGACTCTGAAAGGGGGGAAGCCCTGAGTAGGATCCTGTGGGAGGAGAGGGGAACTCTGAGTGAGGATAGGTGATCCATTGATACTTGAATGACATAAACCAGTTGTTCCTGTGTGAAGGATGCTTAGGGTGAAGGGGTGAGATCACGGGAGGGTGAAAGGAGAAGTTACAACCTGTAACTTGTGAGGGGAGATTCTAAGTGAGTAAGAGTAATCCAGTTGGCCCACCCAAGGTTTTGTGGAGGAGAGACCCTGAAGGATGTAGGGCCATCCCGTTGGATTGTGACTGGGGAGTTCTTGAGGGATGTGGGGGACCCTTGAGTGAGGAAGGTTGATTTAATTGGGCCATGAGTGAGGGAAAAACCATTTGGCTCTGATGGATAAGGCTTCTATGTGGGTGCTGAGGGTGTACAAACTGGATTAAGACAGGGGAATACAGATCATTGGATCTGGTAGAGTAACAGGGGCAGGAAAGATTCTGTAGGGACCAAGCCCTTTGACCTTAAGCAGACCACCAGGGGGTGAAGGCTGGTGCCATGGGAGTAGGGAAAGATCCTGGTGGGATAAGGGGTAGTAAGTCTTGGAAGAACTGGCCTCATTGCCCTACAGGGCTGTTAGGAAGGGGTATGCTGTTTGGAGTGGCCCATACTTCATTTTCCCTTAATTCTTTAAAGGGGTTAATTCTAAAGAGCCTTGGGGGTGAGGACCCCAGGCAGCTCCCAACTTAGTGTAAGTTGGGCAGGAGAATTTTCTTCCCTTGAAAAGAGGGAGGACTACAGGCCCCTGCCCCCTGTGCTCAGGGCCCTCCAAGTCTGGCCAGGCGGATAGACAATACTCTCCTATGACACAAAGATAGACCAGTGTTTAGTGTCTGATGAGGCCAGCCAGGATTGGGGGGAGAACTTTATCCTGTGGGCGTGGGGAGCCCTGGGATACACGTGAGCAAGAACTTGACTGCATCAGTGCTCTGTCTATGGCCTGAATGCAGAGGGATGGAAGAGTGAGGCTGGCTGTGGTTCTAAGTAGAGCTGGAGAAGGTGGGACAGGGGCTGAGGGGCTGGAGGCTCATTTAGGATGTAGTGTGCATAGGTCTTAAGAAGTGACTAGAGAGGCATAGGGAGGGCAGTAGGGTCTGTGGGGCTCAGGGGATTAGTTCCCTCATGGTGGAATTAGGGGCACATTCCTAAACAAGTTGTTTCCCTTCTCTGCTTCCCCCAAGGCTCAGCTCCTGGAACTCCGGACAAATAATTACCAGCTTTCAGATGAATTACGCAAGAATGGCGTTGGTGAGCTAAGAGGGTCTCATTACGTGGGGGTGGCTTTGAGGGACAGAGGCCTGGCAGGAAGACCTTTCAGCTTCCTGCCACTGACTGAGGCTGAGACTCCCTGCTTTCCCCACACCAGAGCTCACCAGTCTTCGACAGAAGGTCGCCTACCTGGATAAGGAGTTCAGCAAAGCTCAGAAGGTACCTCCTTCCACCCACTCACCCACCCATGCTTCCCTGTAACCATCTGACTCATTCATCTACCAGGGAGCACCTACAGGGAACCAGGCTGAACATTACATGCTGTCATCAGTCATTCAAAAAACTCTCATGGAAGTCTCTTTAGTTTGCTAATTTTACCTAATCCTGCTTAGTTATTGATTAATATTAATTTGCTCTTTTTTGTAAAGATTTTATTTATTTATTTATTTGACTGAGACAGTGAGAGCAGGAACACAGCAGGGGGATGGGAGAGGGAGAAACAGGCTTCCTGCTGAGATCCCAGGACCCTGAGATCATGACCTGAGCCAAAGGCAGACACTTAACCGACTGAGCCACCTAGGCACCCCTTAATTTACTCTTAATGAATTTACAATTTCAATTACTCAGTCTCATTCACTAACTTCTAACAAAATAGGCACATCCATAGGTGAATCTGCCTTGAATCTGCCTTCTGTCCTCCACTCACACTCCTGCCTGTGCTCCCACTTTCCATCAGTGTCCTGGTCCTGTTGGTAACATAAGACTAGATCTACCTCTTAGATCATCTGAAGATAAAATAGTGTATACCCTGTTATGGCCCCTCAAGGCATTCAAGGCCCTCTTTAGTCTTTTTCTTCACTGCTCTTTCCCCACGCATAGCTCAATGTTATGCACTCCATAAATATTTGTTAGACGAAAGCAGAAAATCTAGCAATCAGGAAGCTGGGCTTCTCTTTGGTATGGTGCTGATTGCAGAACGTGGCAGTGCCCTCAGCTGCCCAACAAGGGAGCAGCAGTTTTCGTGGTGCATGAGAGGGATCCACATCGATATGTTTGGACCCACATAGCAATGCAGCCACAATATTTGAGCCTGGAAACCCAGCCCTTGAAAGGTTAAATACTAAGACTCATGAACAGTCTTAAGAGCTAAGAGGAAGGCTTGTGAGCGGGGTGCCCTTCATTCACTCATTCCTGTGGACTACAAATTTCATGCAAGTTCTGTGGTTGAAGATGCTCCCATCCCCCAATCTGTCATCATTGTCCCCCCTTGACACTTGCCACAGTGTCTCCGTACCCTAGTGAGGGAGTCCATCTCCATTCACCTTCTCTCTCTTCCTACTTCCCTCAACTTTAGGCACTGAGCAAGAGCAAGAAAGCTCAGGTAAGGGGACCGATGGTGAGTGAGTGTGTCTGGGAAACCGAGGGGCGATATTTCTGTATGCTGAGATCTCCTGGTACTGGCCTTTCTTTCTCTGTGTGTGCATTTGAATCTGTGACTGCCTCACTGTCATATGTTTGTATGTCTGTCTTTATTTTCCTGTGTTTGTCTCACTCTGGACTTCTCCATCATTTCTTCTCCCTCTCCGGCTGGCCTTCTCTCTGAGTCTCTCTCTGCCTGTCTTCCTGTTTTTCTTCTGCCTGTCTTCTTCCTGTCTTCTCTGCCTGTTGCTTCTCTCCCCAACCTTCCGTTTTTCTCTCCCTTACCTGTGCCATCATTCTCTTTTCTTCTTTCCCTTTCTCTCTCTCTCTGACTCCTTGTTTCTTTCTCCCCCTCCTTTCCTTTGTCGCTTCCTGACTCATTTCTTTCCCTGACCCCCTCTCTTGGCTCTGTTCTGTTCTCCCTCCCATTGATCTCTCTGTGCCTATCTCTCTTTCTTCCTGCCTTTTCTTTTTTCTCTCTTCCTCTCCATCCCCCTCTCCTTCCGTATCTGTCTTCTTTTCCCCATCTCTCTCTACCTTTTTTCTCACCTATTCTATCTACCATTCTTTTTCCTCCTACTCTCTCCTCTCATGTCCCTCTCTCCCCTCCCATGTCTGTCTGTCTCCTTCCCTGTATCTGATTTCACCCATGTCATTCTCTTTATCCTATGATTCCCCCCCCCCCGTCATTTTCTTCCTCTCTGTTTCTTTGCCCTACCTCTCTGTCCTTTTCTACCCTTGTTGGAGACCTGGCCCATATCTGCCACTGCAGGAAGTCGAAGGGCTACTGAGTGAAAATGAGATGCTGCAGGCAAAGCTGCACAGCCAGGAGGAGGACTTTCGTTTGCAGAACAGCACGCTTATGGCGGAGTTCAGCAAGGTACTGGTGCCCCGGACAGCTGAGCGGGATCTGAGGGGTAGGGGCCTCCTGGACTGAAGCTGGAGGGCTGCTGAAGGTGGTTGGACAGAGGCTGGCCCTGGATCACTGTCCATGGTGCTGAAACAGATCCCGGATCTGAGCTGGGGGGCAGTGATTTGACAAATGGGGCCGCTCCCTGCTGGGATTAGAAGTCTGCAAGCCCTGAGGACAGCTGGTTCCAGACCAAATCACTCCTTTTCTTCAAGCTTCCAGTCCCTTTGTATATATTTGGTAGCTGATGCTAGGGAGCTCCAGGTTACTAGAGGGTCTTAGGTAAAGTTCTTGTGCTTAGCATGAAATAGAAAAATGTTCTAGCTGCTTCCCTTTTCTCTTCCTTCCCCTTCATCTGACCTGAACCTGGAGTTCTACTTCTTCTAGATAATTCATCCCAGGTTGGGTAATTCTGTCTCCTCACATATTTTAGTGTTCTGGCTGTTCCTAAACCTGCTAGAGAGTTAGAGATATTAGCTTTTGTTTCCTTATCTATCTTCTGTGTCCATGGTCAGGAAGGCTCTAAGGGGGATACCTGGGTGGCTCACTTGGTTAAGCATCTGCTTTCAGCTCAGGTCATGATCCCAGGGTCCTGGGATCGAGCCCCACATCTGCCTCCTAGCTCAGCAGGGAACTTGCTTCTCCCTCTGCCTGCCGCTCCCCCTGCTTATGCTCTCTTTCTCTGACAAATAAATAAATAATCTTAAAAAAAAAGAAGAGGTGTCTAAGGTTTTAGTGTGTTTTAAGAAACAAATTCTCATGGCACCAAAAATGGTATTTCCAGGACTCCATGTGAGAATCTAGTTCTTAAGTCCTTAAAAAACAAAATATGAAAACAACCTTTAAGCAGGTACAATGTCAGGAGAGATGATTTGCCAACTAATAGTTAAGAGCTGTAAGGCCTAGATTAAACTCTTAGCTCTACCTTTTGCTAACTGTAACCTTGAGCAAGTCACTTGACCTATTTGCTTCTTGGTTCCCAGATGTTAAAATCAGAAATGATAATGACAGCACCTGCCTTGTAGGGATTTTTGTGAGGATTGAATGGACTTGTGTCTGTAAATGACTTATAACAGCCTTGTACACAGTATTGGTTATGTAGGTGTTAGCTACTTTTTTTAAAAAATTATTGAGAGAGAAAGAGGTAGAATGAGTGGGAGGAGGGGCAGAGGGAGAAGCAGACTCCCTGGAGAGCAGGGAGTCCAATGCAGGACTCGATCCCAGGACCCCAGGATCATGACTGAACCAAAAGTAGACACTTAACCGACTGAGTTACCCAGGTGCCCAAGATGTTAGCTAGTGATAATATCGTATTATTATTATTGATTGATTTTCCCGCTAAAATATTTTTTGACTATTTAAAAGTCTTAGGGCCATCCTGTGGCCCTGCTCTGCCTTAGCCCTTACTACCACTTACCAGCCCTATTCCCATAGCCTTCTTACTGGTCTCTTCACTTCTAGTTTCTCCTACCAGCCCATACCCTAGAGGTTCTCCTGACCTGCAGACCTTATCACATCACTCCTTTAAGTAGCAGCTCCGAGTGGGTCCTTGACCCTGACTGTTCAGAACCCCTGGTGCTCAAATAATAGTTGACCTCATTTCCTCACTTCTCACTGCTTCCTGCCTCCAGCCTCAGTGGTATCGTGGTCCCTTTAGGGTGAGGCAGGGGCAGGCATTCTTCCATCAATCCAACTTGTGTTTCTCAGCACCTGCCCTGGACCAGGTATAGAATCTCCTTCCCAGTCCCCTCTCCCTCCCCCGGGAACTGGTAGTGTTCACAGAGCTGGGTTCAAGGCCTGCCTCCACCACTTACTTGCCAAGATACTTCAGCTCCATTTTTCGTCCAACAAATAGTTATTGAGCACCCCCAGCATGCTCTGCATTCTGGAGATAGTTGGAAGCAACACAACCTGGCCCCCAATCTTGGGTAGCCTACCTTCTGGGTGTGGGATGAGGATAAAGAGAATGTTTTCTTTTTTTTTAAGATTTTACTTACTTATTTGACAGACAGAGATCACAAGGAGGCAGAGAGGCAGGCAGAGAGAGAAGGGGGGAAGCAGGCTCCCTGCTGAGCAGAGAGCCAGATGCGGGGCTCGATCCCAGGACCCTGAGATCATGACCTGAGCCAAAGGCAGAGGCTTTAACCCACTGAACCACCCAGGCGCCCCAGAAAGAGAATGTTTTTAAAAATGATTATCGTGGTGCTTGGCTGGATCAGTTGAAAGAGCATGTGACTCTTGATCTCAGGGTTGTGAGTTCAAACCCCATGTTGGGTATAGAGATTACTTAAAAACAAAAAATCTTAAATAAAATAAAAATTAAAAGTAATACTAGTATAGGTAACTGACAGGTAGTGGTTACTGCATGCCTGGTCCTGTTCAATGTGCTTTATGTTATTCAGTCATTTATTCTTTTTTTTAAGATTTTATTTATTTGACAGGGAGAGAGACAGCAAGAGAGGGAACAC
This sequence comes from Meles meles, assembly GCF_922984935.1. Classification (NCBI taxonomy): domain Eukaryota; kingdom Metazoa; phylum Chordata; class Mammalia; order Carnivora; family Mustelidae; genus Meles; species Meles meles. The sequence continues at coordinate 43,220,526 of NC_060087.1, read as the reverse complement.
AGGCAGGGGAGCAGCAGAGGGAGAGGGAGAAGCAGGCTCCCCACTGAGCAGGGAGCCGGATGCGGGGCTGGATCCCAGGATCCTGGGATCATGACCTGAGCCGAAGGCAGACACCTAACAACTGAGCCGCCGAGGCACCCCTCACTCATTTATTCTTGAAATGGGCCAACGAGATATTATTAAGATCCCTACTAAGCAAATGAGGAAAACCGAGCCCCAGAGAGATGAAGCCATTTGTCTCAAGGTCACATGGCTAAAAAATGGCAGAGTGGAAGTTCACGTCCAAGCAGGCTAGTTTCAGGATCTCTGCTTGTGACCCTATGTTACAAAATAAAGTGTAATCATCAATCACAATTTAGAATCCAAACATCTGCCCAGTTTTAAGAAATTAAGAACATCCTAGGTCAGGTGGGGAGTTTCGTTCTTGGTGGTTGGTTGTCGAGGTGGGTGGGTATTAACTGAGCCAAGATGCTGTGGAATCTGCTGGCCCTTCGTCAGACTGCCCAGAGGACCATAAGTACTGCTTCACGCAGGCAGTTTGAAAATAAAGTTCCAGAGAAACAAAAGCTTTTTCAGGAGGATAATGGAATTCCTGTGCATCTAAAGGGTGGAGTAGCTGAGGCCCTCCTGTCTAGAGCCACTATGACACTTACAGTTGGTGGAACAGCATATGCCATATATCAGCCAGCTATGGCTTCACTTCCCAAGAAGCAGGATTGACTTCAGTTTATCATCTCAGCAGGCAGTCGGTTCAGTTTTGTTCAGCTCTCTATGGACCAGTGACTATAAATGAGTTCTTCTTTGGGGATCAGTACTTATTGACTTATCCTAACTGCCACCAATAAAGCAGTCTTTGAGGGCGCCTGGGTGGCTCAGTGGGTTAAGCCGCTGCCTTCGGCTCAGGTCATGATCTCGGGGTCCTGGGATCGAGTCCCACATCGGGCTCTCTGCTCCGCAGGGAGCCTGCTTCCCTCTCTCTCTCTCTCTGCCTGCCTCTCTATCTACTTGTGATCTTTCTCTGTCAAATAAATAAATAAAATCTTTAAAAAAAAAAAAAAAAAAAAATAAAGCAGTCTTTGCCATGAAAAAAAAAAGAACATACTAGGTCAATTTAATCACGATTAGTACTAGGTAAGAAAGAAATGAACAGAGAGTTCATTTCTCCAGCTGTGCTGGAGAGTTTCGGAATTTGTGTTGGGGGATACCACTTCAAGGGTGACATTTGAGCAGAGCACTGAAGGTTGCAAAGGAGCCAGTCATGTGAAGAACTAGGTGAAAGGAATAGTGTTCTGGGTAGAAAATATCCCAGGCAAGAGAATAAAAATTCTCTGTGAGCCTCAGTATTCTCATCTGAAAATGGGGACAAAGGATCTTGTTTTTTAAAAAAGATTTTATTTATCTATTTGACAGAGAGGGAAAGTACAAGCAGGGGAAGCGGCAGGCAGGGGGAGAGGGAGAAGCAGGCTCCCTCTGAGCAGGGAGTCCGATTTCGGGCTCTATCCCAGGACCCTGAGATCATGACCTGAGCCGAAGGCAGATGCTTGACTGACTGAGCCACCCAGGTGCCCCGGGGACAAAGGATCTTGTCTGGACCCCTGTGAGAACTCTTTTAGCCAGGAGTTGAGCAAGGGACTGGCCTAGTTTTATTCGCTTTGTATGTTTCTCCAAGGCCGAGGGCTGACGATGAGGAGCTGTGGGTAGTGCCGGCCTTGGAAATGCCCCAAAAGCTGTCTGTGCCTAGGCTCCCAGACACAGACCCGCCCTCACAGAAGGGGTCTGGCAGTGGGGCTATTTGTGATGCTGACATCCTGGACCAGCAGTTTCCAGCTGGAGCCTGCCAGAGGTCCTGGATTATGACTGCAAGGTTGCGATTGGGCAAGCAGAAAATTGCCCTCAGTGGCCTCTGCCCTCTCTGACTTGGCCTCTTAACAGATGGGTGAATTCAAAGTCATTTGACATTTGTGCCTCAGTGTCCTTATCTGTGAAGTGGGGATAATGAGTTACAATGGCACCCTACCTAATGCAGGGGCATTATGGGAATTACGTCAACTGTAAAGTGCATCTGCCAAGCGCTAGGTATATTGCAGCCAATATTGTTCTGATTCTCTGCTTGTCTGCTCCCTCACTCCTCCCCTGTTCAGCTCTGCAGCCAGATGGAGCAGCTGGAGCGGGAGAACCAGCTACTGAAGGATGGGGCTGCCAGGGCAGGCACTGCCCAGGCTGGGGGTCTTGTGGATGGCGAGCTGCTGAGACTGCAGGCAGAGAACACGGCCTTGCAGAAAAATGTGGCAGGTGCAAGCAGGCCCTCTTTGGGGATATGGGGACCTTGGGGATTGAGTAGGGTGTTTTCCCGCTGGGGGAAGGGGAAAGGCTTTAGAATCAGGCTGGGCCTGGCTGTGAACCAGTGTATAACTTTGGACAAGCCATTTCACCTGTGAGTCAAAGCTTCCTCATCTCCAGGGTGCTTGTGGGGATGTCCACCACATGGGAGACTGAAGTAGAGCTAAGATGAGGTATCTTTCTGGGTCTAGTTCAGTGCCTGGTACCTAGCGAATGTTAGAGATTAGCAGATCGGACACCAGAAAAGAGCTCTTTGCTAAATGGAGAGAGTGAGTGAAGGAGCTTTCGGAAGATTCTGAGCCCAGATTGTCCTCGGGGTCTGGGCTGGGAGGAAGGCTCAAAGGAAGCTTGGTAGAGTGTGGGAGGGTCCCAGCGTGGGGGTGTTTGGAGAGCAGTTGAGGCCTGTGGTGTGGCAGATGCTGATTTGGTGATCAGGAGGGAGGCTTTGTAGATTTGAATGAGGATTAGTTGGTTACAGGATTCAGCTGTAAGTAGCAGGGGTGGAGGGTGGTGATCATCACCTCGGAGGGCTGTGGGTGGGTCCTAGGGGTTAGGGGGTGGAGCTTGGGGAAACTGTGGCCGGGATTTCAGTGGATGGGAGAGCTAAAAAGATTTGTGAGGAGTGTGGATGGACCTGAGCCTTTGTTTTGTAGGCACTTGGTCATTTGGGGCAGGGTCTCTTCTGCCTGAGGGATCCAAGGCCAACTCTTTCATCTGCTTCTGGCATGGCAGGGTTCTTCAGAGAACACCTCCTCCATCATCTGTTTCTGTTCTACCCCCCAGCCCTGCAGGAGCGCTATGGGAAAGAGGCTGGGAGATCCCAAGCTGCCAGTGAGGGCCAAGGGGACCCCCCAGGGGGCCCCGCTCCCACTGTCCCGGCCCCCATGCCACTGGCAGAAGTGGAGTTGAAATGGGAAATGGAGAAGGAAGAAAAGAGATTACTCTGGGAGCAACTACAAGGCTTGGAGGTGATTCTGTGTCTGTTGGGGCTGGGGTGTCAGGACGCAGGCAGATGCCCTAGGTCTGCCTGCGGTCCCATGGAGATGTCTGTGATGTCACCAACTCATGGGCGGACAGATGAGGGAGGCAGGAGGGCAGGGGAAGGCACAGGTCTTACCTCCCCCTTTGCTCATATTAACTCCCTCCTTCATCCTTCCTTGCAGAGCTCAAAGCAGGCAGAAACATCCAGGCTGCAGGAGGAACTTGCTAAGGTGGGGCTGCTGAGCTTTCCCTGGACTTTGTCCCCCTACAGCTCCCCACCTGCCATGCTTCTCCTGGCTGGGAAGAAGAACCAGAGTACCCCACCCCCCGCCCCCGCAAACCCTGAGTTTCCTCATCTGAAATGGAGAGGCGCACATTTATGTCTCACAGTTGCTTTCAGTATAGAATAGGGCTAATGGGGTCTCATGGATGGCCTCATGGATGGTCTCATGGTCCATCTCATGGATGGCCAGCCCCACCCCTCCCTTCTGAGTCCTCCCAGCTTTCCTTGTTCATCCATCCATGCATTCAAGCATTTATAGACTGCTGGCTCTTAACTTGGATACTGAAGATCAAGTGATGAAGCTGGCAGTCATGATCCTGCTTTCCAGGCCTTCCTGCTATAGCCATTCTACGACACGGCTGTCAGTCCATATGTTGGGGGTGTAAATGCTGGCCTTTGGAGCCTAAGGGAACTGGGTGGAGATCATGTTGTTGCTACTGACCACCTGGGCATCCCAATTACTGAACCCTCCCGAGACTCTGTTTCCCCATTTATAAAACCAGTAATCCTCTCTTCTCAGGACTATTTCGAGGATTCCACGAGATAACATAAGTAACTTCCAGCTTCCGAAAAGGACTTAGTGAGAAGTGTCTATAAATACTAAATTTATTTTTGTCTTTACTAATATGTTATCAATTGTCTGCACCCCCATCCCCCCCCCAGCTCTCCGAGAAACTGAAAAAGAAACAAGAAAGGTAAATTTTTTTTCCTGAGGTGGGGGGAGGGGTTTGGGGGGACCAGCGGGTGCAGGAGGACCAACTTGGGGAACTGACCCATGTATGTCTCTCTGGGTCCAGTTTCTGCCGTCTGCAGACAGAAAAGGAGACACTATTCAACGACAGCCGGTAACTAGCAGGAGTGGGCGTATGGGCAGATGGTGGGGACAGTGCCCCCAGCAGGATTGCCTGAAGGCCACAGGGGCAGAGGTGGGAGAGATAGGGCCTCAGGCCATGGTCAACAGTCAGGTCAGCACCCCCCCCCATTACCCTCCAGGAATAAGATTGAGGAGTTACAGCAGAAGAAGGAAGCAGATCTCAAAGCCCAGCTGGCTCGCACTCAGAAGCTGCAGCAGGAACTCGAGGCTGCCAATCAGGTGAGCGGCTAGATTCGGGGGTTGCTGGGGTAAAAGCCAGGGCTGGGGATCCAGGGAACCCTGAGGTCTGTGGAGACTAGTCGGGGAGTCCAGTAGTTCCTGTGTTGGAAATATAGGGACTGGATGGGTCCCAGGAGCTAGGAAAATGGGAACTAGGGAGCCCTGAGTGCCTTAGGAGTTGGCCTATAAGTCTGCCTGAATCACAGATCTCAGGGGGGCTAAGGACTTGGGGGGGGGTGCCAAAGTTCAGATGAATCAGAAACTCTGTGGGATTGGAGGCAGGAGTCTGGAGAAATCTGTGGTCACTAGGGCTGGGGCCAGGAGCTGGAATGAGCCGAAACTCCCTGGAGGTTGGGGATTTTGAGACCTGTGGGAGCTGGATAGATACAAGACTTTCAAGGGTGGACAGGTGGGCCTGGAGGCTGACTGTATTTGAGGCCCTCAGGGGTTGGGGGCTGGTTTGGAGGGCCGAGACAACAGGTAAATGGGATCACTTGGGCTGAGTGGTCCTAAGACCTCTGGAGGCTGTGGATAAAAAAAGTTGGTGAGTCTAAGACATCCAGAGACCGAAACAAAATTTTGGGTGGGTCTCAGGGTCCCAAGGGTTAGGGGCTAGAGGACTTCTAAGCCTCCAGGCTTCCCCCTAGAGCAGGTGAGTCTGAGATCCCATAGATAAGGGACACGGTGTTTTGTGGGTCTAAGGTCCCTACGAGCTGGGGACAGAAGTCTGGGTAAGGCTGGGTCTTCAGTTACCTGGGTTTGAAGATTCCCCAGAAACTAGGGACAGAAGTAGCTGGTGGTGGGGGGATGGTCAGTCAGACCTCACCAAGAGGTGGAAACTAGGAGACTGTATGGGTTTGAGACCTCTAGAATTTGGGGCTATGAGTTTGGGCAGAACCTGAAACTCTCGGGAGCTAGAGACACAGGGCTGGAGTGTGTCTGAAACCCCTGGGTGTTGGGGTCAGGAGTGATCTGGGTGAAGCTGTAGTCCCTGCGGGCTAAGTTTTTCTGAGAATCCTAGGGCATCTGAGCTAGAATCTGGGTGAGAGTGAGACCTCTTATGGAAGGGGGTGGGGTGAGATTGAACTCCCCCAAAGCCTAGGTGTTCTAAGATTCTTAGACCTGGGATATGGGCCTGAGGCCCCTGGGGGTAATGACTACAAATTCAGGTGAGCCTAAGTCTGATGGCTGGGTAGTCTGGGACTCTCACGTGCTGGGGATATGCTGTCAGGTGGTCAGAGAGGGGGTCTGTGCAGTTATAAGCACATCAGGGGAGGCTGAGGTCTGGAATGGGCTCCCCTGACCTGGTCCCTACAGAGCTTGGCGGAACTGAGAGATCAGCGGCAGGGGGAGCGCCTGGAGCATGCAGCAGCTCTGCGAGCCCTACAAGATCAGGTACGTGCTACAGGGCAGCTTCTGGGAGGTGGGAGGGGGGCACTGCAGCAGGTTTTACATAAGCAGGGAAGGTCCCAGGGGTTCTGTTTCCCCCTGGTTCGTGGTATGTGTGCCCGCGGGTGTTTTCTTTCTTGGCTGTGGATGGGTCCTGCCCCCCCCCATTCTGGACCCACTCTCACCTGGTGTGGGGGTGGGGCCAGGTGTCCATCCAGAGTGCAGATGCACAGGAACAAGTGGAAGGACTTTTGGCTGAGAACAATGCCTTGAGGACCAGCCTGGCTGCCCTGGAGCAGGTACAGGATGCCTGAGAGCCCTTGGTGGACCCTCTCCAGCTTCTCGTCTCCTCCTGCTTCTGATCCACATTAGGGCAGGGCTGTCTGGATCTCATGCCATTCTCCTGCCTTTGTTTCTGCTTAATCCTTTGCTCCTTCCTTCCTTCCTGGGAGAGAGATTAAGAGTGAGAACTGGAGGAGCAGCAGGGAGTGGGTCAGGGGGCAGAGGGAAAAAGAGAGACAGAAAATCTTAAGCAGGCTCCATGCCCAGCCCGGAGCCTGATGCAGGGCTCGATCTCACAACCCTGAGATCATGACCTGAGCCAAAATCAAGAGTCAGACGCTTAATCCACTGAGCCACCCAGGCGCCCCTCTCAGCTTCTCTTTCCGATGGCTTCCACCCCTATTCTCTCTGGCCACTCACTCCTGCTTCTCTTGCATTTTCTAGTTTCTCTCCTGTAAAGTATGAGAAGTGTACTAACCTTACATGTACATTTGCTGAATCCTATCTGTCTGGCAGTCTGTCTGTCTGTCTCCATGTGACTACCACCCAGATCAAGATGTAGAGCATTTTCAGCAGTCCCCAGAAGGCCCTTTTACTCCTTCCCAATCGATACTTCCCCAGAAATAATCACTCCACCGACCTCTAGCGACATAGATTAGTTTTACTTGTTCTTTAACTTCATGTAGTGGAATCAGATGCCCATTTTCGTGCCTGGCTTCTTTCCTGTGAGGCTCATCCATATGTAGCACTGGTCTGTTCTTTCATCTCTGTTTACTATTCTGCTGTGTGACTAGACTACTTTATCCATTCCCCCGTTGATCTCTTTTTCCCTTTGAAATTCTTTCTCTTTCCTCCTGGCTCTCTTCCTGCCTCCCTCCTTGTCTCCCCAGAACCAGGAGGCTCAAACCCTGTGGCTGGCCCCCGGGGGGCCCTTTTCACTCTGCTTCCCCTCACCCCCATATATCCCAGATCCAAACAGCAAAGACCCAAGAACTCAATACACTCCGGGATGAGAATGCCGGGCTGACAGCTGATTTGCAGCAGCGGCAGACTGAGTATGAGGACCTCATGGGACAGAAGGATGACCTCAACTCCCAACTGCAGGTGACATCTCTGGCCTTGACCTGGCTTCTCCCAGTTCCCTCGTGTGGGCTCGGGGGAGCTCTCCATGAGGCACAGGTGGGGGAAGACTGGAGTTGGGAGGATCTGGGTTCCGGTCTGGTCTCCTAACTCACTAGCACCTTGTGTCCTAGACTGTGTTGCTCTCCTTCGCTGACACTGAGCATCTTCAGTTAGACAGGATAGCCATTCTGAGCCCATGGTAGCAACTGGAATCATTGTGGCTTAAATCAGATAGAAGGCTAGTTCTCCCTCATGGAAGAGTCCAGGTGGCTGTCTAGGGAGGGAAAGATGGCTGCACCACGACCAGTGACCCAGGTTCCTTCTATGTCGCCACCTTCAATGCAAGACTTCTGTCTTGGTAGCTAAGACACTTGCCAAGGCCCCCCCTTCATCATGTTTGTTTTCCATGTGGAAGGAAGGAGGGAAGAGCGAAAGGGCCCAGCATGCCCCTTTCCTTTATGAGTATAACCTACCTCATGCTCACCACTTCCGCATACGGAAATTAATCAGTGAGGCCATGCCTCACTGCGGAGAGGCAGGGCAAAGTCAGCTTGACAGCCGTGTGTCTGACTACGGAATCTATCACTAGGGACCGGGGCGGAGCAGGGGGCAGAACACACGAAACACAGATGCCATGAGCAGCGTCTGCCATGTTTCTCATCTAGAAATGGAGAGAACAATACCAACTTTACTGGGGTTAAGGGAGACGTGTCCACCAGAGGGGTCCTGGGCAACGATCGTCTGCTGGAGGCTCTTTGTCAGACTCCTCTCTTTGGTCCCGTCATTAGGAGTCACTGCGGGCCAATAGTCGGCTCCTGGAGCAACTTCAAGAAATCGGGCAGGAGAAGGAGCAGTTGACCCATGAGCTTCAGGAGGCTCGGAAGGTGGGCGGCTCTGCAAGGTGGAAAGCAGGGCTGGGGAGGGCTTGGCCCTGGTCTGTAGGGAGGGAGCAGGTGGTGCGGGCCAACACTTGGGAACAACAAGGGATAGAAAGTGGCTGGTGCCATGAGGAGTGACTTAGCTTGGTCTGTGGGAATGGGGAGGAGGCTGGATTGGGCTCTTTTGCTGGGTCTGGGGAGAGGCTGGGGGCCCCAGCTAATGTGGAGGGAGGAGGCTGACGGGCATCACCCTGCCTCCAGAGTGCTGAAAAGCGGAAGGCCATGCTGGATGAGCTGGCGATGGAGACGCTGCAGGAGAAGTCCCAGCATAAGGAAGAGCTGGGCGCAGTCCGACTGAGGCATGAGAAGGAGGTGCTGGGGGTTCGTGCGCGCTACGAGCGGGAGCTCCGAGAGCTGCATGAAGACAAGAAGCGGCATGAGGAGGAGCTCCGTGGGCAGATCCGTGAGGAGAAGGTGGGAGGGTGGATGGCGAGGTCCTTCTGTGTCTCAAAACTCAGGGAGCACAGCATCGCTGATGGGTTTGGGGGTGGCGCAGGGCCCCCCTCGTCTACCCACCTTGCCCTGACAGTCTCCCCTCTCCCAGGCCCGAACACGAGAACTGGAGAATCTCCAGCAGACCGTGGAAGAACTTCAAGCTCAGGTACATTCTATGGATGGAGCCAAGGGCTGGTTTGAACGACGCTTGAAAGAGGCCGAGGTAAGTTGGTGGCTGATGAGGCACAGAGGGCTGGTGGGGCGGTACAGGGTGGGGGACACCCATGCCACACCAGGGTAGCAGGATTGGTCAGGCCCTGGAACTTTCTGAAGTGCTCTGGACGTGGCTAGCCCCACAGCCCCGCCAGCTCCATGGCAGCCTTCCAGAGGGGATCAGGGGATGGCCACCAGGGAGGCAGAAGGCCACATGTGCAGATTTGAAAAGGCATCCTTTCCTTCCAAACCTACTTCTGTTAGGAAATTACTGTAATATCCTGATTTTATGCGAACAGGGACTTTTACTGCTGTTGTGGGGGAGAACTCTTCATAACACCCAAGGGGAAGTGGTGTGCAGTAGTGAGGAGCACAGGGCTGGAGGCGGCCGCTTGTGTGGGCTTGAGTCCTGGCTGGGCCTCTTGCTCCTTGTGGGCAGCTCACCTGGCCTGGGGCCTGTGTGCTTCATCAGTAGTTAAAAAAAAGGAATAATCATAGTACTGGCCATGTGGGTGTTACGGGGAGATTATATAAACCGAGTCAATGGACGTGAAACCCCTGCAACATTCTTGGTGCGCAGCAAGTGTCGTGTGTTTTGTGAAATAAAATCAAATGAGGTGCACGTGTCGGTCTGTGGCGCAGACAGCACAGCCCTAGACGTGACCTGCCTGAGGGTGCGCGGTGTTCCCGCAGGCATGGAGTGGCTCCTGCCTGCCTGCAGACACCTGCTGCCATCACGTCCCTCACCAGCCACAGCGTCCCCGGGGTTTGGGGGGGCATGGCCGGACCCGACCCTTGTCTCATAGGAATCCCTGCAGCAGCAGCAGCAGGAGCAAGAGGAAACCCTCAAGCAGTGCCGGGAGCAGCACGCTGGCGAGCTGAAGGTGCCCATAGCCGGCGTCCCTCTCTCTGGGGGAGGGGGACCGGGGGGGGCCCCCTGGAGGGAGGATGGAGGCTGCCCAGGCAGAGGCCTGAGCTGCCCCCTGGTTTGCAGAGCAAGGAGGAGGAGCTGCAAGGGGTGCGGGATCAGCTCCAGCAGGCTCAGGAGGAGAGGGACTGCCACCTGAAGACCATCAGCAACCTGAAACAGGTCCCTTGTCCCCCGCCCCCCCCACCACTGTCCCTGAAACACCCTGGGCCTCAGCACAAAGACCTGGGGTGGGGAGGGAAGGCACCGCACCCAGCCTTTCTGGCTGCTACCAGCCGTGCTTTCTCTGCCCCACAGGAGGTGAAGGACACAGTGGATGGGCAGCGGATCCTGGAGAAGAAGGGCAGTGCTGCGGTATGATGGGGAGATGGCCAGGCACAGCCCCCTGCTCATGGGATCACTGGGCCTCAGCCTGCCTCTTTCCCTCTCTCTTCCCCACAGCTCAAGGACCTCAAGCGGCAGCTGCACCTGGAGCGGAAAAGGGCCGATAAGCTGCAGGAACGGCTGCAGGACATCCTTACCAACAGCAAGAGCCGCTCTGGTGTGGACCGGGAGGGCAGGGGGCACCGGGGCACTTGGGGGGCAGGGTGCAGGGGAGGTCTCCAGGGCCAGGACTGCTTGCTGCATCTCGCTCCACCAGGCTCTCCCATGCTTGCTGTCCACCTTGAACTTGGTCATTCAGTCTGTCTGTCTCTCCTCTGTTTCTCTTGCTCTCTGCATTACCTCTTTCTGTCTCTGCTCTTGGTCTCTCTGTACCACTTTGTGCCATTTCTCTCTGTCTCTGTCTTTCTCTCCCTGCTTTCTTCCTCTCTCCTTGTTGTCCTGCTGCTTTTTTCTTCTCTGTCCCTTTAACTCTCTCTTTCTCTCTCCTCTGTCTCAGTCTGGATCCCCACAACCCTCTCATACACATCCCCACACCTCACTTGGTATCTCTAAACTTCCTGTATCCATTCTCTCATTCTGTAAATGTGGACTGAGCCCCCATGCTCATGTCCAGGGTCCTTGATAGGAAACCCCCCAAAACTCTGTCCTCTGGGAGCCCGGGGTTGAGGGAGGGAGACAGACTTGCATTCAGACAGCAACACTGCGGCTTTCTCACTATGTGGCTTAAATCCATGTTCTTTCCGCCACTTCGGGCAGAAGATGCAACCAGAAACCTTGAGTTGCTTTGGACTTTTTTTTTTAAGAAGGAAATGGCCTGGGGCACCTGGGTGGCTCAGAGGGTTAAAGCCTCTGCCTTCGGTTCAGGTCGTGATCCTGGGGTCCTGGGATCGAGCCCCGCATCAGGCTCTCTCCTTGGTGGGGAGCCTGCTTCCTCCTCTCTCTCTCTCTCTCTCTGCCTGCCTCTCTGCCTACTTGTGATCTCTCTCTGTCGAATAAATAGATAAAATCTTTAAAAAAAAAAAAGGAAATGGCCTATAAATATGTTTAAGTAAATAGATAGGATGCAGTGGTTAGGGCTCTGGTGCATCTCCCATATCACAGGCTCAGAGAAAACTTGCTCCCTTTTCCCCCTGCAGCCACTGGCTCTTGCTGGAGACCCTTGGGGGGAGGGATGTCAGCCCCCATCCCTGATATGTAGAAGCAGCTGCAGGAGCAGAGGCCCAAGCTCAGTGGGCCTGCTTTAAGTGACGTGGCAAAAATGGATCTCTCACCAAGTCTCTCTCCCTGAGGCATTCTGTCTCCTGAAGTAACCTCTTTTTTTTTAAGATTTTATTTATTTATTTGAGAGAGAGAGAGAACATGAGCAGGGGGAGGGGTAGAGGAAGAAGCAGACCGTCAGGTTAGCAGGGAGGCCGGTGCAGGGCTCGATCCCAGGACCCTGGGATCATGACCTGACCCGAAGGCAGACATGTAACTGACTAAGCCACCCAGGCACCCATGACCTTTTTAGAGGGGTTTAGTTTCTGTTTTGCTACAGATTAATATATGAATCAAGCAGATTCCAATGGCGGTGTCATACATTGTCCTTGTCCGTTAGATGAATGAGGATTTAGGGTCGTGGTTACATGTCTGTCTCCATCTTTCCCCCGCCTCGTCTCTGCTGACTTCTATTCTTAAGCTCCATCTCTGCTGTGGCTCGCTGCCTTTCGGGTTTTCTCTCTGTGTGTGGGCGTTGCCCCGTGCTCTCCCCAGCTGTGGGTCCCCTTTGTGCACACCCCAAGTCCAAGTGCGGATGTCCCTTTATGCCCGGACATGTCCACCCTGCCCACTCTCTCCTAGCCTCATCACCTTTTTTTTTTTAAAGATTTTATCCATTTATTTGACAGAGAGAGAGGTCACAAGTAGGCAGAGAGGCAGGCAGAGAGAGAGGAGGAAGCAGGCTCCCCGCGGAGCAGAGAGCCCGATGCAGGGCTCGATCCCAGGACCCTGAGATCATGACCTGAGCCGAAGGCAGCGGCTTAATCCACTGAGCCACCCAGGCGCCCCGCCTCATCACCTTTTTTTCTCTTCTGGCGTGTGTGTTTGCCCAGAGAGGCAGCTCCTCTTACCTTTTCTGCCTCTCCCTGTCATACTGTCTGCCTCCACCTTTCCCATGCCCGAGTGTTACTTCGCCTCTTTTCCATCTCTGTCAAATCTATTTCTGCCTCTTCCTGCCAGTCGCTGCCCTGGGACCCTGGGGGATTGGGACTCAGGTTTCTCTTCCCTCTCTGCCCAAGGCCTCGAGGAGCTGGTTCTCTCAGAGATGAACTCGCCAAGCCGGACCCAGACTGGGGACAGCAGTAGCGTCTCCTCCTTTAGCTACCGGGAGATTTTGCGGGAGAAGGAAAGCTCAACTGTTCCAGCCAGGGTAAGAGGCAAAGAAGAGCTGACAGCCCAGCTTCTCCCACCCCAATTCTGGGGGCCTCCTTTTGCCCTCCCCTGCAGCCATCTACCTTTGTGGGCCCAGCACACACACTTTCTTACCAATGTATCTCTAAGCTCACCAACTCGAATTCAGATTGCCAAATGCGGGATGGGCAAATTATTCTCTCTTATTCTCTTTGTTCCCTCAACTGTGAGCTAATTCCACCTTTCCCAGTGTCATAAAATATGTCTCTCCTAGCAGGTACCCCACCCAGGTAGGAGGTCCTTTTTCCCAACTCATGATCATCACTCGTTACTGTCGTCCGTTGTGTCAGCTTCCTGGCTGGCTGCTTCTATTTGGAAATCATTTGTTATTATTCCATAAGTAGTATGTGGGCTGTGTAGAAAAATTTTAAAAACACACAGAAGCAAAGATTTTATTTTAAATCCAAAGAAACTACATCTTAACCATCCAGAGATCACCACTATAAACCCTCGGTTCACACCCTTCTAGATCTTGCTCTTTAAAAAAAAAAATTTTTTTTAAACAACATTTTTAACAACGAACAAATGGGGGTAGGAGGAGAGGGAGAGAGAGAGAATCTCGAGGAGACCCCATGCTGAGCTCTGAGCCCGATGCGGGGCTCAATCTCACGACCCTGAGATCATATCCTGAGCTGAAACCAAGAATCAGATGCTTAACCGACTGAGCCACCCAGGCGTCCCTCTCTTTCTTAAACCTAAATGAGGTTGTAAAGAACCTGTTTTTGTCCAGCTGCTTTTTATCCTCCTGATCTTGTAAATGTCCAGCTCATCTAGTAGTTTAACCTTAATCAGATTTCCCTGGTTGGCCCCAAACTAGCGATTGCTGGTTTTATGAAAACCAGCGCTCAGTTTCAGATCACATGTTGCATCTGGTTGCTTTATGTCCTTTACGTCTCTTGAGTCTAATGTGGTCCGTCGTCGTTTTTTGGGTTCTTTTGTTTCTTTGTTTGTTTGTTTTCATGACACCAACCTGTAGAAGAAACCAGCCAGTTGACCTGCAGAAAGTGTCCCACCTTTTGGGTTCTCCTGCTGGCTTCCTAGTGGTATCATTGAGCTTATTCCTCTGTCCTCTAGTTTTCCGGTCAGCTGGAAATGAGCCCACGTTTGCTACGGCTCTCCCTTCATCCTCTCAATAAGGAGATGATGTGGTGGTTCCTGTATTCCCCTTTTGACCAAGGGAGATCCAGAGTCCCCGTGGGTTCTCCACTCCCACTGCCGCCCCCCCACCCCCAGCTCCCCCATCGGCCCGTGATCCTCTCTGGGACAGGCGACAGTGCTGAGCCTGGGCTGGCCTCTCCCTTCCTCTTCCCTGCAGTCCCTGTCCAGCAGCCCTCAGGCCCAGCCTCCAAGGCCAGCCGAGCTGTCCGATGAGGAAGTGGCTGAGCTCTTTCAGCGCCTGGCAGAGACGCAGCAGGAGAAATGGATGCTGGAGGAGAAGGTGCCTTCCACCTGCTTGTCCTCACTTGGCACACCCTTGGCGGGGAGGCTGGGGCGGCAGGGAAGGGATGTGTGGCTGGGCCCCTTATGATGTGCGAACATTCTGGGCTGGTCCGCAGGTGAAGCACCTGGAGGTGAGCAGTGCCTCCATGGCTGAGGACCTTTGTCGGAAGAGCGCCATCATCGAGACCTATGTCATGGATAGCCGGATCGGTCAGTGCCTCCTCCCCGGCCTTACCCCCATCCGGTCTCTGACCTGCCACCTCCTTCCCCACTGTCTCTTCTCCTCTCACGACTCAGCAAAGGTACTGACAATATCACAGCTGCTGGAGGGGAGAGCAGGACTCACTGCCCTTCCCTTCTGAGTCTTTGTCATCGCTTCACTCTCCTTTCTCCAGCGTGGTTCTCTGTCCCCTATCCCTCCCTTCTCTCCTCTCCCCATCTCTTCTTTCTGCTGTACCCTTCATCTCTCACTGCTCCTACTGCCTGTCTGGACTGTGTCTGTTCTGGAAGTTTCTCATCTACATATGTACCCCTTCAGGGATTCTTATCTCTTCCTCTCCCACTTTCTTTCCTCTCCCCCCCCCCATCTTTGTTTCTTCTGCTTCTTTCTGTCACACCTTCTCTTAGCCCCATTTTTCCCTTTTTAGTCAGAAGAACATGGACTGATGCAGGCCGAGCACTGTGTGTCTGTGCTACGCATGCAGTCAGAGGCCTCTTGCCAGCTCCCCAAGGTGGTGGTTATTCCCATTTCTCAGGGCCGCACAGCCAGGAAGTGATGGCCAGGTTTCATAGGGCCGAACCTCCGCCCCCTACCTCACTTGGCTTCTCCCCACTACTTTTTGCCCCCTTCTCTGTTTCCTGCTTCTCTACCCTGTCTCTTTCGTCTCTCCTCCGGCTCTGCCGAGAGGGGGGTTCTCAGCCTGGGCCCTTGCAGATGTGTCTGTGGCGGCAGGCCACACGGACCGCAGTGGGCTGGGCAGTGTCCTGAGAGACCTCGTGAAGCCAGGTGATGAGAACCTTCGGGAAATGAACAAGAAGCTCCAGAACATGCTGGAGGAGCAGCTCACCAAGAACATGCACTTGCACAAGGCGAGTGTAGCCTCCCCATCTATCCGCGTAGCTGCCTGCCTCCCATTCCACACAGCTGGCCCCCGTTCTGTCCCCCTGTTCCTACCCCCCACCCTGTCATCTGCAGGCGCCCAGACCCCACCCCACCCCACCCTACCCCTGCCCCATTCACTGACCATCCTCACCTCCCCACCCTCTAGTCAGTCGACTCACCTACTCTCCCTTGGGCCTTTTACTCTCCCCTCTGTCCTTGCAGCCACCTGCTCATCTGTTCCTGCACACTTTCACCCAGCTCGCCCCTCAACCCACCCTGCTTGCCCATCTACTCATCTGCCCCGTGTCTTTCCTCCCATTTCCTGACATTCCTCCCTCTCTCTCACATTTACTCATCAGTCACCCCTTGTCTTACCTTTTACCCACCTGCCTAGTGACCCGCCTGCCTACCTGCTGTCCTCCATCCATCCTCTGAACCATCCCTTTGCCCACCCATTTGCCTACCATGGATCACCCCATACGTCTTCTTGCCCATCCTGCCCCCGCCAGATAGTTCCCCCATTTCCGAGGGAGTCAGAAGGGATGCCGACCCAGCCCCTGCCTCTGAGAAGGGAGCTCACCATTTAGTAGAAAAGCCAGTGGCAAGGGAAAGGTGGTTCCCTCCGGCCGTACCACACCAGTGGGCGATCTGTGATTTGCTCCCATATCCATATCCCTGGTTCCCCCTCCCTTGGGAGGCTCCCTACCCCTGCCCACCACCACCCCGACACACACATCTTTTCCAAGCCCAGCCCACCGCTGGGGCTCTGTGAGCCTCTCCAAATACCTTCCTGTGTCAGGCTGGACATAGCAAGGCTTGGATTAATGAGGTGGGAAGGAGGACACCCCAGATTTGCTGAGGGAGCTTCCCCGGCTCTTTACCCTGGCCCCTGATGGCTCATTTGTTTCTTAGGACATTGAAGTTCTCTCCCAGGAGATTGTGCGGCTCAGCAAGGAGTGCGTGGGGTCCCCTGACCCAGACCTAGAACCAGGAGAAGCCAGCTAAAGACCTGCAGGCTGCAGCTGCTCCCTCTCCTCCCCCCTCCCAGGACAACTTGCCCTTGGGCTCTGGTGGGAAAATGGGGCCAAAATCAAATAGGTTGGGAGACTGCACATTAAAGGGGTTGGAGGCCTGATGGTTGGTGTTAGTGACCCTGTTTTAGGGCGGAAGCCCTCGGGGAGTGGGGATCCTGAGGGGAGGGGCAGGGATTTCTCATCTTTCTTGGCCCTGGCTCCCAGAGGCCTTTGCCTTCACCTCTGCATGAGCTCTCCCTCCCCAGAGACCAACTCTTTTTTATTTTATTTTTTAATTTATGGCTACTCTGCATTTGGGATCGGGGATGTTTGGGTGGGGCGCAGTCCTTGTTCAGCATTCTAGCAACGTGTGTGTGTGTGTGTGTGTGTATGTGTGTGTGTAAAGGCTGCAGCCAAAATACCATCTGGCCAGACGGGCCCACCCACTGACTGTCTACTCTCATTCTTTCCAACCGGGAGGGATGTGCCGGGGATGGGGAGGTCACACCATTGGAATGGGGAGGGAAGTCTGAGGCTTCAGTCCTACTCTCCTTCCCCACCCTCCCCCAATTGTTGCCCAGTTACCGTGGGCCCGCCCCTCCGCCAGAGTGAAACAGAAATATCTACCAGATATGTATGTGGGTGGGTGTGAGGGGGGCATGGGTGTGGGTGTGGATGAGAGTGGGCTGATGAGAGGATAGGTAAGTGGTTAGATGGACCGGTGGATAAGTAAGTGGAAGGTTGCACGGGTCAGTGATGGGGGAGGTTGGGAAATACACGGGCAGAGGGACGGATAGGTGATCAGATGAATAAATGGGTAGATGGATAGATCAGGGATGTAAGTGGACAGACGGATGGCCGGGAGAATGGATGGATGGGTGAGGAAGAGTGAAGAGTAGGTGAGTGAGTGATGGTCCGGGCTATGGACGGCAGGTGGATGGGTGCCGGAGGTACTTAAGGATAGGGTGGCAAATAGGTGGATGGGGTGAATATGCAAATGGGTGAGCAAGCAGGTGGATGGATGGATGGGTAGAGCACTGGGTTGTGTGGGTGGGAGAACGGATGGGGAGCTGCATGGTGGACGGGTGGAGGGATGGAGAAACGAACAAATCAGGAGCATGATTAGTGAGCAAACTGAGGCTTACGCGGGTGGGTAGATTGGTTGAAAGGGGAAAGTTGGTCCCCCCTTAGTGCTCCCCCCACCCTCGCACCACACCTTTATTAAAAATGAGGCTTCCCCTGTACACGGTGCCCAGTGCTGTCCCCTCTCACGTCACTCCATTTAATCTCCATGACGCTGTCAAGTTGGGGTAACTCCATCAGACAACCGAAGATACAACCCAAGGCACTTGCTAAAAGACACAGCAAGTCAGTAGCAAAGCTGGGGTTCGAACTCATCCGTGGGCCGAGGCATTCAGTACCCAGTGCTCTGTGCCACCGGGGAGCAGAGTCCTCTAGAGGAGGAGGTGTGAACTAAGGCTGCTGGATGCGGAAGGATGAGGCAGGCTGCCCCTCAGAGTGGGGACCCCCTGGGAGACAACGTGGTATGCCTGTCCCCAACCTGGGTTGCCCCCATCCACAACCCCCTTACCCCCTATTTCACGTCTGAAACCAGGATGGTGCTCCAGTCCCACAGCAACAGTCTTGATCGGAGCTGGGCTCTAAACCATGCACCCGCCCCCCAGAACATCTTTGGGGGCCTGGCCATCTAGAGAAATGCCCCCCACCAGTCCCTCCATCCACCCTCTTCTTCAGCCCTTCTCCAGCATGGGGGCAGGGAGGGGACACAGCGCTGCATCATTCCACATGGCACTGGGCTCTGGGGCCATTAACGGACGACTCCCCATCGATCGGATCTGCTAAGTGCTGCTGATTCAGACGGGTGGGGGTGGGGGCCCCTGGGGGCAGAGGGGGTAAGAGCTGGGCAGGAAGAGGGGGGAGTCCAGGAAGGAGGTGGGGAGAACTGGCAGAGCTCCCTGCCACCCCCATTTTCCAGATGACGCGACTGAGGCCCAACCAGCTTTGTAGGAGGCGGAGTCTCCCCAGGGTCCCTCTCAGGCTGTCCTAGGGGAGGGGGCTCTGGGAGCCACGAGGCCCCTCCCTGCCTCTCTCTGTAGCTCCCGGCAAGCTCAGAGGGGCGGGGAGAGAGAGCCAAAGGAGGAGGAGAACTCAGGCAGCTCTGCAGAGGGGGGCAGGAGCTCCGGTGTTTGGTACCCCCAGCCCCAACGCTGTGGCCGCTGCTGCAGCGGGGACACAGGTGAGGACGGCCATTTGGGGAGGGGGAGGGGGCCACCCACAGCGCTGTCCTTGTCCTTCCCTGGTCCAGCCCCCATTCCCTAGCCCATCCTGGGATAGTCCCCAGGGCTTCTGCCGGACCTCGTCCTTCCAGGGACCCAGCCCCCTCCCCCTGCCTGTCTGCGCTGCCTTCTCCTCTCCCGGGCCTGGCTGTAGCTGCTTCTCCTCTTCTGCCGCTGCTGCTTCCACTGCCCAGCACACACCACCAGCCCCTCGGGGTGTGGTTTCCCCAGACCAGCCCCTAACGGTGGGACACAGCTTCGTCCCGGCCTCCCCCAACCGCACCCCCCCCACAAGGCCCGTCAACCTCCCCCTCCCCTGAGACACACCCAGCTCCCTTTAACACCCCACCCCGCCCTCCAACCCATTTTGGGGGGACCCCCTACTCTTATCTTAGTCTTTATCCAGCCTCTGGGTGCTCTGGGGCTGTGCCCAACTTCCAGTTGAGCCCCAAGGGGCTTCCTCAGGCCCCTTTCCTTCCCCCAGGAACTCCTGAGAGGATGGACCAGACTTTCTCAGCAGCACCCTATACCCCTCGCTCCCAGACACCTCTCAGGTTCTGAAAAATAACCTAGTCCCATATCTAACCCTTCAGATGCCCTACTCCCTTCTCCAATCCCTCTAGGGGGCCCCACCCGGCCTGCCTTCCCCAGAACTCCTGTAGAGAGTAGACACCCCCCCCCCCTCAGGCTATTCTTGGCTGCTCTAGGCACTCCCAAGACACCTCGCAGCCTCTTTACAACCTTGGTTCTATAGCCACCTCTTCCATGCACGAACCCCTTTCCTGGATCCATTAGGGAGTTCCGGTCCCCTAATCTTTTCCCCAGAAGTCTTGAGGGTTCGGATGACCCACCTCAGTTTTCTCCGCCCCTCTAGAACCCCCCTGCCTCCGGACACTCTTGGCCTCTTTTAAACACCTCTGGTCCCATTTCCACCTCTCTGGATGCCCCAGTCCCTTCTCCACACCAAGGAGTCCCAGCCCTATCTTCCCTCAGAACTCTTGAGAGTGTGGGCAACTCTCCCATGATCCTTGCCCCCCAAGACACCCCAGGCATCTCCCAGGCACATGCTGACCCCTCCAGAGCCCTCTCAGTCGCTCTAAACACTCTCTAGGCTCCTTCTTGGCCCCTCCAGGCGCGCTTTTTCTCTCCTTTCCATGTTCCCTGGCTCCTCCTTGGTTGGTCCCTCAAGACATCCCCCAAATCCCCCCTGGACCCTCTAAATGCCCCCCAAGGCCCTACCCGTCTCTCTAGTTCCCCCTGGTTCCTCTCGGCCTCTGTAGACACCCCCAGTTTGCTTGTGCGAGTGGCCCAGGGCCTCTCCAAGCCCCCAGCATCCTGGAGACAGCCACACTCTCCTAAAGGCCACCCTCCCCCGCCCCGAGTCTCCGTGGGCCTGGGGCGCGGCAGGATGGCGGCAGGCGTGGCCACGTGGCTGCCCTTCGCGAGGGCCGCTGCGGTGGGCTGGTTGCCCCTGGCCCAGCAGCCCCTTCCCCCTGCGCCCGGGGTGAAGGCGTCTCGAGGGGATGAGGTTCTGGTGGTGAACGTGAGCGGCCGGCGCTTCGAGACCTGGAAGAACACGCTGGACCGCTACCCAGACACCCTGCTAGGCAGCTCGGAAAAGGAATTCTTCTATGACGCAGACTCGGGCGAATACTTCTTCGATCGCGACCCGGACATGTTCCGGCACGTGCTGAACTTCTACCGCACGGGCCGCCTGCACTGCCCGCGGCAGGAGTGCATCCAGGCCTTCGACGAAGAGCTGGCTTTCTACGGTCTGGTGCCGGAGCTCGTGGGCGACTGCTGCCTCGAAGAGTACCGGGACCGCAAGAAGGAGAACGCCGAGCGCCTGGCGGAGGACGAGGAGGCCGAGCAGGCAGGCGATGGCCCTGCCCTGCCTGCCGGCAGCTCCTTGCGGCAGCGGCTCTGGCGGGCCTTCGAGAACCCGCACACGAGCACGGCGGCCCTCGTCTTCTACTACGTGACGGGCTTCTTCATCGCGGTGTCGGTCATCGCCAACGTGGTGGAGACCATCCCGTGCCGCGGCCCCGCGCGGCGGCCCCCGAGGGAGCAGCCCTGCGGCGACCGCTTCCCCTTGGCCTTTTTCTGCATGGACACGGCCTGCGTGCTCATATTCACGGGCGAGTACCTCCTGCGGCTCTTCGCCGCCCCCAGCCGGTGCCGCTTCCTGCGGAGTGTGATGAGCCTTATCGACGTGGTGGCCATCCTGCCCTACTACATCGGGCTTTTCGTGCCCAAGAACGAGGATGTCTCGGGCGCCTTTGTCACCCTGCGTGTATTCCGGGTGTTCCGCATCTTCAAGTTCTCCAGGCACTCGCAGGGCTTGCGGATTCTGGGCTACACACTCAAGAGCTGTGCCTCTGAGCTGGGCTTTCTCCTCTTTTCCCTTACCATGGCCATCATCATCTTCGCCACGGTCATGTTTTATGCTGAGAAGGGCACAAACAAGACCAACTTCACTAGCATCCCTGCGGCCTTCTGGTATACCATTGTCACCATGACCACCCTCGGGTGAGTGCAGACCCGGTGTTGGGAGCTGCCCGATCAGTTACACTCACCTTTCTCTGTAAGAGTAAGATCTCTTTTTTCTCGATTTGCGCTTCCGCCTGCTCTTCTCTGAAAACAAAGGGAGTTGGACTAATCTCCACATCCCTTGCAGGTCTGACAATGCCTTCACTGTCCAGGTCAGGAGACTTGGGCTCCAAGGATTGTCTTAGCTGCACTCTTTCTGTTGACCTTGTTCTCTTTGGGCCTGTTTCCCCCCTGTGGCAAATGAGAAATGTTGATCCCTTCGTCATCTAGAGGGGATTCTGTGACCTCACGGTTGTGAAAGTTCTCTGAAAGTTTCTGGTGTAGGATACCTAGGTACTGGCATTCCACCACCTCCTTTTACCCACCTTGAGGACCCATGTCTCTCAAACCTCCAGAATCATCTGCCGTATGGGGTCCTACCTCTGTGACATTGTGATTCCTTGATGTTCTCCAGGTCGAGGTATTTTCAGCATTATTTTTTAGTGTCAATCCTTGAGAGGGAACAAGTTGGGATAAAGGCATCAGATGGAATCACCAAACTCATGTTGTTCTTAAAGACATTGTTTAGGGCACATACCGTGCTCCTTCTCTAAATTTCCATTACTGGAATTAGGTGTACAGTTGCTCGGGATCTGTTGAATGGGTGAAGTGGGCTCGCTGGGGCTTTAGCAGAGTTACAGAGAAATGGCTTTCAGGTTTCTTTCTTTTTTTAAAAAAAATTTTATTTATTTATTTGACAAACAGAGATTACAAGTAGGCAAGAGAGGCAGGCATGGAGAGAGAGGAGGAAGCAGGCTCTCCACAGAGCAGAGAGCCCGATGCAGAGCTCGATCCCAGGACCCTGGGATCATGACCTGAGCTGAAGGCAGAGGCTTTAACCCACTGAGCCACCCAGGTGCCCCGGCTTTCAGGTTTCTAAGGAGTAGAAATTAATTCTGGTTGGAGGTTCAGAATCGGATTGACATACAAATACTGAGCCCTGAGACTGGGTTGG
Source organism: Meles meles (assembly GCF_922984935.1). Classification (NCBI taxonomy): domain Eukaryota; kingdom Metazoa; phylum Chordata; class Mammalia; order Carnivora; family Mustelidae; genus Meles; species Meles meles. The sequence continues at coordinate 43,198,294 of NC_060087.1, read as the reverse complement.
AACTGGATTCTTGAGTGCCTTTTACCCTAGTGAGTCCTCACAGCAACCCCGAGAGAGTGGACAGCTGCCTGTGTCTCATAGTTGAGGACACAGTCTGAGATGACACATCACAGACCAGAAATGGCCAAGTTGGAGAGACTTTTAAATGAGTCAAAGAAATAAGGAACGGCCATCCTTGGGGGGGAGGGAGACAAGGACTGAGAGAAGGCGTAGAGGCTGGGACTGCAGAGGGGAGGGGATCTCACTGGTCCCATGTTCAGAACGAAAGTATGCTGGGCGATCTTGAGCAAGTCAGCTGTGGAACCTCCCTAAGCTTGAGTTCCCCCCCTACCCTGTGACACAAGTGGGTAAGATTGGCATTGCTCCATCCCCAGGGAAGAGGAGATGGCATGGAGAAAAGGGAGGAGGGAGTTTCAAGGCTCCCCTTATTTTTTCATGGGAGGAGAGTTTCAAGGATTCTTCTGGGGTAATAAGAAGGGGTCCTACCTAGAGAAGGTAAGACAGATGGAAGCAAAACCAACAGAGCACCGCTCATAGGACTCAGAGCCCCTCAGCTGGCTTGTGGTGCTTGGACTTTCTCCCCAGGAGACTATATTTACTGCCTCTGACTTCCTCCTTCTCTCCTCTGTTTGGTATTAATAGATTTCCAGCTGACTCAGATGCTCGGTGTGCAACTCAGATGGGGGCAGCAGATGGCAGGGGCTGAGGGCCAATTTCTCCCTTGACCCCAAGCGGTGGCCAGAGAGGTCTTTTCCCACATTTTGCAGAGTGGGAAACTGAGGCTCAGAGAGTTTCAGTGCCCGGCCAAGGTCGCAGAATGTGTTGGGCTGGATGGGATGGTGTGGGAGACTGAGGGGTGTGTGGGCACTCTTCTTAACCTCGGCTTCCCTCCCCTGGCCCCAGCTATGGAGACATGGTGCCCAGCACCATTGCTGGCAAGATTTTTGGATCCATCTGCTCCCTCAGCGGTGTCCTGGTCATTGCGCTGCCTGTACCAGTCATCGTGTCCAACTTCAGCCGCATCTACCACCAGAACCAGCGTGCTGATAAGCGTCGAGCGCAGCAGGTAACAGCCTCTTCCCTCAGAGTACCTCCTGCTCCCCACACCCCAAGCCAGTCTGCTCTTGTGTCTACCCACCTGACCCTTCGTCTCCTCCCTTCTCTGTAGAAGGTGCGCTTGGCAAGGATCCGGTTGGCAAAGAGTGGTACCACCAATGCCTTCCTACAGTACAAGCAGAACGGAGGCCTTGAGGTGGGGAGGGGCCTGCCTTGGGGTTGGGGGGAGCAGTGGTGGGAGGAGGAAGGTTCTGACCTCGTCCCTCTGCTCCGTCCACCACAGGACAGCAGCAGTGGGGAGGAACAGACGTTGTGTGTCCGGAACCGTTCTGCTTTTGAGCAACAACATCACCACCTCCTGCACTGTCTAGAGAAGACAACGGTGAGGCCTAAAGGCGGGGTGAGGGGGGCGACAGAAGGAGGGGCCTTCCTCTGCAGACCAGCCAGTTCCCTCCCTGGGATGGGAGGCTCACTACTGATTGTGGAAACCCCACAGGGCTTCCTGGAAGAGGCCCCAGTACAGCTGAGCCTTGAAGGGTGGGCAGAGGAAGGGAAGCAAGAGAGACTTCCAGAAAGGAGGGAGCAGCCTCAGCAAAGGCCAAGGGCTGGGTCAGTTCCCATGTGCTGCCTCGTGACCGTGCCTCCCTTCTGCCCACAGTGCCATGAGTTCACAGATGAGCTAACCTTCAGTGAGGCTCTGGGCGCTGTCTCGCTGGGGGGCCGCACCAGCCGCAGCACCTCCGTGTCCTCCCAGGCAGTGGGGCCTGGCAGCCTGCTGTCCTCCTGCTGTCCCCGCAGGGCCAAGCGCCGTGCCATTCGCCTTGCCAACTCCACGGCCTCAGTCAGTCGGGGCAGCATGCAGGAGCTGGACACATTGGCAGGGCAGCGGAGAAGCCCTGCTCCTCAGAGGTAAGCACCCCCACCTGCTGGCTACCCCTGGGGGAAGCTCAGAGCTGAGACCGGGTATGCAGGGGAAGGCAGTCTGAGATGTCCTGACTTCTGGCCCAGTAAGCCAAGCTCAAGCCCGGACTCCTCTATGCGGGGAGCTTGGGCTTCTCTTGCCTGGAACTTGTTCTTCGTTGGTTCTTTCAGCAAACATTTATTGATCACCTACTATATGCCAGGTGCACTTTCAGGCACTTTGGAGTTCACTGTAGGAGTTTACAAGTTGAGTTCATTTCAGACAGCAAAGAGAACAGACAGAGCTCCTTGACATTCTGGAATTTATGTTCTAGTGGGATGAGACCATTAATAAACAAGCACATACACAATGAGGTGTGTTAAGTACCAAGAAGAAAAATAAACCAGGGATGGGGGACAGGGTGTAGAATGGGGTATGGAGAAGCTTTGCTGAGGTGACACCAGAAGAAGGTGAGGGAGGGAGAAAACAGACTGTGCAAAGGCCCTGAGGCAAGAATGGGTCTGCGTGTTAGAGACACAGCCAAGAAGCTCCTGTGAGTAGAGTGGAGTGAGTGAGGGGGAGAGTTGTGGGAAGCTAAATCAGAAAGGAACAGGACCAGGTCGTGTAGCTCTTACACTGATCGTTATGAGGGTCTGGCATCATAAGGAGTAACCATGATGGAGAACATTTTGGTATGTATGCTCCTTATGTTCCGGGCACTATGTGGAACACTCTTTAGCACTTTTTATCTCATTTAATCTCCACGGTGACCCTATGAGGTAAGAAATACTGGTATTTTCCATGTGTGCTCATTATGTTCTGGGCTGAGCACTTTATAGCACTTCTTATCTCATTTAGTCTCCGCAAGGACCCTACGAGGTAGGCAACTCTGTTATTCCCATGCTACGGGTGAAAGAGAAAAGAGGGATTTAGAGGGGCCAAAGTGAGACTGGAATTTCAACCCAGGACCACCTGACCCCAGAGCCCTCACTGGGCACCGCCATAATGGGGGATGGAGGCAAAGCATTTAGAACAGAGCCAGGGACCCAACAGGCACTCAATACATGTCACGATTGCTGTGGCAAGTATTAAGAGCACCTTTTAAGAAGCTTCTACCTCCCCATCCTTATGCACAGCCGCTCAAGCCTCAATGCCAAGCCCCACGACAGCCTTGACCTGAACTGCGACAGCCGGGACTTCGTGGCTGCCATCATCAGTATCCCTACCCCTCCTGCCAACACCCCAGATGAGAGCCAACCTTCCTCCCCTGGTGGTGATGGTGGGGCCAGCAGCAACCTCAGGAACTCCAGCTTGGGCACCCCTTGCCTCCTCCCGGAGACTGTCAAGATCTCTTCCCTGTGAGCGGTGGGTCCGCCCGTCCAGAGGGCCCTCTTGATTCTTGGGGACTCCTTTCCAAAGCCATATTTTGGGGAGGCAGGGAGGGACAGGCCTTGGGACCCCTTCTGCCCCTCCTCCCCCCACTGAGAACTATGCAATGGAGTTTGATGGAACGGCTCACCTGATGGGGAAGCAGCCAGGGAAGGGGAAAATTTCCCCACCCCCAACAGTTTGTCCTGGGGGGTGCTGAAGTGCTGGGCTTCCTCAGGCCCCCCGGCCTCCTTGCCCCAGCACACTGGGGCTGGCCTCTCTCCCCTAGCTGGCCTCCTGCATGCTCCTCCTGTTGGGCCCCTGGGGCTCCCACCTGACATTTCAGCTCTGGCCTGAGAAGGAGAGATGAGGTTCCCTCTTCTCTCTGGCTGGGCTGTGGAGGTTTGGGGGTTCAGAGAAGAGAACCTTCACCTTGGAGCTGGCCTCTAGGAGTTTTCCCCACCCTCCACTGAGCCCAACAACTCCCTGATTCTGAAGCTTGGAATGCAACCACAGGCTTCCTGGGCTGTGGCCTCAGCAGTGACCTGCCACCCCTCGCCTTGGCTCAGGGGTCAGGCTGCCTCTCCCAATACACACAGATAGCACAAACACCACTCCCCTTTCCTGGCTGCTGGAAATGGGTCCCTGCAACCCCGTCCTGTGCTGGGCCCCCAGCAAACTCTAGCAATAGCAGCTACTGCCGTGATGTTATGCAAAGGCTCTGCCCAGGCTGCTGCAGCATTTACATCTGCCCTAACCAGGGGGGCCACCTCCAACCCCTCCACCCCCTTCTCCCCTGGGTTGCTTCCCTCTTGGGTTGGGCTGGAGTCTGGACTGGCTGAGATAAGAGCCTAGCAGCCAGTGAGAGCTAGGCTGTGTTTGGAGATCAGAGATGATTCCAAGTTCTTGGGCAGGAGTCCAGAAGTGTCGGGGCTGGGGCCTGGGTTGTTCCTAAACTCTGAGAGTTGTAGGGGGCAGGAGGAACTTCTTGATCTCTTCCTCCTCCTCCCCCACAAAGCCTTTTCACATATTCCTCTCTCTTTTCCCTCTTGGGTCACCTTCCAGAACTCTGTGTCTGCTCTCAGGCTGAAATCTGGCATCATCTCAGGTTCCATGTCCCCAGCACTGTCCCCATGGAGCTGGTGGCTGACAAAGATGTAGTTTCCATCAGTCAATAAAACCTGAGAGGAGAGATGAGGATGAGTACCTCCTGGCTCTGTGAATTTGGAGGCTGGGTCGGGCTGGGGGGTCAAATGTACACTGGTTTCATTCCTTTCAACCAGGAGAAGGGCAGGTTGCGGTCCAGGTTCTGGGAGATCAGTGGTTGGTGACATGTTCTGGAAGATGGGGATCTAGGAGGAATTAAAGAGGGTGGTTTGAAGAGCTGAATCTACAGCCAGTGGGGCAGGCCAGGAAGCGCTGAGATATGCCCCTAGGACTCATCTGCTCCAGCTCTCTCACTCACAGATGGGGAAACTGAGACCCAGAGCAGCACACACGTGGTCAGAGGAGACTTAAACCCCAGGCTTCCTGGCAGCCAATGACTCTGAACTGATTCCTAATTAAAAGCATCTCTCAGGGGTGCCTGGCTGGCTCAGTCAGTAGAACATGTGGCTCTTGATCTCGGATTCCTAAGTTCAAGCCCCACATTGGGCCTAGAGCTTACTTAAAAAAAAAACAAACAACTCAATATTTGAAAAGAAGAAGAAGAAACAAAGCATCTCTCAAGTTTGGTAGCTCACGCTTCCTTGTGGACATCCCCTGCACTGTCTCTGCTGGGCTACTGGCTACACTTGGCTAGTGTGTGACTGAGCTTTGTGGAGCACCAAGAAGACGGACCTTGGATTGGGGTTGACGTGGGTTCCAAGCCCCGGGAGAGAGAGTCACTTCAACCTTCTCTTGCCTCAGGTTGCTAATCTGTAAAATAATAACCATTTATTCACCAAATATTTATTAACCGCGTACCATGTTCTAGCCCTAGGGATACAAAGATGGGCAATGTAGACACGGTCTATGATCGACAGAGGTGAGCATGGAGGGCAGACAATTAAGCAATTACATTCTAGTGTTTTGGAACTAAGATTGATGGGATTGCAGAAGCATGCAGATGGCAGGAGGACCTAACCCAGCCAACACGCAAAGAATGAGGTGGAGTTAGCCCAGGGCAAAGGATAAAAGTTTCAGGCAGACAGGAGAGCATGTGCAATGACCTGGAGGTTAGGGGGCAAGCTCGGGGCCTTCGGTGAACTGAAATTAGTTTGGTTCAGCTGGGGAGGAGAGTGTGAGGCTGTGGTGAGAGTAGGGATGTGGAGATAGGCCAGATCACAAAAAAGCCTTTGAAGCTATGATACAGATTTTGGACTTTATCCTAAGGATAACGGGGACTTCTGAAGGCTTGTAGACAGGAGAGTCAATATGAGGTTTGCATTTCAGAAGGATTGCTCTGCCTGTGGACAGTGGAGTCTAGAGAAACAGTTCTGGCGGGAGGAAGGGTGGTGAGGAGGCTCTTGCGGTAGTCCACTTGGTGGGTGATGGTGGCTTGGACCATGTAGTGGTCGTAAGAGTTGGAGAGTTAAGAGGTTTGAGAGGTGGAATTGACAGGATTTGGGATTGAAGGCATGTGGGAGTTGAGGAAGAGGGAGCAGACGATGTTGACTCCCAGGTTCTGGCTTGGGCAAAGGCTGAGTGGGGGGCACTCACTGTCAAAAGGAACATCAAAACTGTTAGCACAGAGTGCCAGGCGCAGAGAAAGTACTTCGTGAAGATTAGCTACAATGATTATCCTAAATTAAATTTTAGACATGTAATGCTTGACAAATATCTAGTAGGAAATAGAGGTCAAGTGAGAGGATCATGAGAAGATTCAATATGGTAACATGCCTAGGCATTTGGCATAGTGCCCTGAACACAGTAGGCCCAGGAAACGTGAGTCCTCTCTCATGAATTCTTCAGAGCAGAAAACACAACATGCCATTTGCAACTGCCACCCTTCAAGGAAGACCTTCAACCAAGGTCAGCATCTGAAGGAACAAGGTTAGATGGCACTCAGAAGAGCTTTCTGATCATCTTTCAGTCAACATGTACAGCTTGACTCCCAAGACCTGCAGCAAACCCTCACCTCTCAAAACAACTTCTTGGTTCATAAACCCATCTGAACGCCATAACTATTCCCTGAGGTAGTCTGGGCAGGCATTATCATTCATGGGTAACCTCAAATTTAAGACACAGTGACTCGCCCAAGATCATACAATTGGTAACGGTCCATCAGGGTCTGGAACTGAGGTCTTCCTGACTCTAAACCCTGGGATCCTTTTCCTTGCACTGCCATTCAGACTAATTTATTGAGCACTTACTATGTGCCAGGCACAGCACTATACCCTTTGCAGGCACTAATCGCTGATCCTTGAATCGTAATTATCATTCTCATGTTACAGAGGATTAGAAATTGCAGATCAGGGCGTCTGGCTGGCTTAGTCCTAAGACCATGGGACTTGATCTCGGGGGTTGAGTTCAAGCTCCACGCTGGGTACAGCAATTACTAGAAAAATAAGTAAATTCTTCTGAAAAATTGCGGATGGGGTGGATGTTAAATGACTTGCCAAAGAGCCCTCAGACAGGAGGGGCAGAGCTACGATTAGCTTGTAGCTCTCCAACTGTTCGGTACCAGGGATTTTTCCAACCCCCTTGCAAAGCACTAACTGGTGACAGCGCTGGTTCATAAACTTTTGCTCAATCCAGGTAAACTCAGTTGCTGAGGGGGGCAGGGGGCGTCGGAACAGGCGGGCTGCGCTTGCGCACTAGCCACTGGGGCGGGGAGGTCAACGCGAGGGCGAGAGCACTGCGGAGCCAAAGAAGGCGTGTCCGCTTCCCAAACACCCAAGGTCCCCACGGTGCACATCTGCCCCAGGGTTGGCCGGCCCAAAGTGAGTGACAGCTTCTCTTAACCAGTCACCGCAGAACTCGGCCTGTTACCAGGGTGAAGTGGCGCCCGCCTCCCGACCAGACGTGGATTTGCAGGTGGGTGGGACCGGAAGTGACGCTTCTGGGGAGGGCTATGCTCTGGGAGTGTTGATATTTTCCAGTCAGTCCGGCTGACTGCGGCTAAGTTGGAAGTCTGGCAGGGAGGCGCTTTTGAAATTGTGCGCGGGGCCGGCTACGCTGTCCTGTACTAGTACCCCGGCCGCGAGTCAGAACCTTGGGGAGAGAAGAACGCGACGGGGCGGACGAGAATAAAGGAAAGGAACGAGAGTGCCGACTTTGACTGAAATCTGAGACAGAGAGCACGGGAGGGCGATCGCTCGCATCTGATTGGTCCGTGGGCGTCATCGAGGACCCACGCAGCTGCTTCGATTGGTTGGTGCCCGCGATTGTTGTGGCGGCGGCGAAGATTTTGCCCACGTACTTCCGAACTAGAGGCGGGGGCCGTGCCCTGGCGCGCTTGCGCAGCGCCCAGGAGCCCCACCCGGTAGTTCAAGAACCTGCGAGGGGGCGGGGCGAAGAGGTGCTTGTTTTGGTTCTGTTTCTTTTGAAGCAGCAGGCCGGAACGAGCGAGTGTGGCAATAAACTTGTTGGACTTGGAGAGAAGAGACTACGACAAACCCGCTGCGGTGCTTTCATCTAGGACTTAACATCCGGGTTCTCCTGCCGCGTGATCTGCGCGCCACCGACCATTCTCGAACCCGTGCTACAATCTCTTTATCCGGGTCCCGCCGATCCCGTCGTGCTTCGCGCACCACAGTAGCCCCCTCATCCGGGTTCTCTCCCAGCGTGCCCCGCGCCGGGTTTGCTGGGGGGTACTTGGCGGTGCCGCCATGACTATTCTCCCCAAAAAGAAGCCGCCGCCTCCCGACGCCGACCCCGCCAACGAACCGCCGCCGCCTGGGCCGCTGCCCCCGGCGCCGCGCCGCGGCGGGGGTGTGGGCGTGGGCGGCGGCGGCACGGGTGTGGGGGGTGGCGACCGCGACCGTGACTCGGGCGTCGTGGGGGCCCGTCCTCGGGCCTCGCCACCGCCTCAGGGCCCGCTACCGGGGCCTCCGGGAGCGCTTCACCGCTGGGCGCTGGCCGTGCCGCCTGGCGCCGTGGCGGGTCCGCGGCCACAGCAGGCCTCTCCTCCTCCTTGCGGGGGCCCTGTTGGTCCCGGCGGCGGCCCCGGCGATGCGCTGGGTGCAGCCGCGGCGGGTGTGGGTGCGGCGGGCGTGGTGGTGGGCGTGGGCGGAGCCGTAGGCGTTGGCAGTTGCTGCTCTGGGCCGGGCCATAGCAAGCGGCGGCGTCAAGCCCCCGGGGTCGGAGCGGTTGGAGGGGGCAGTCCAGAGCGTGAGGAGGTCGGCGCGGGTTATAACAGTGAAGACGAGTATGAGGCGGCTGCAGCTCGCATCGAGGCTATGGACCCCGCAACCGTTGAGCAGGTATGGGCTGGGGTAACAGGTGAGTGGGTATGGCGGGTGGGATCCCCAGCCTGGGTAGGGATTCCAGGAAGGCTGTTTGAGACCGTCCCGAGGGACCTACGTCTTCTCCCGGATTCTGGCATTCTCTGGTGGTGGGGGCCCGATGCACCTCCCCCCCCCCCCACCAAGGACTTGGGGGTTAGAGTCCCCTAATAAGATGGCGGACTTAAGGATTGAGTCTGTGGTCTCTTCTGGGACCGACCTAAAGCCGTCATTCCGGGCCCTGAGACCTCATCATGTAGGACCATTAGGTGGGATTGCCTCCTGAGAGGGGAGTCTTAGGGACCTTGGTTTGTGTTCTGTGCCTTGAGATTTTCTTTCCTCTGGGATAAGGGTCTAAGACTCCTCCTCCAGGGAGCACAGGTAAGGCGGAGACCTCAGGGGAATTTTGAGTGTTCACGAGTTACCTAAATCCTTTTCAGGGGTCTGATAAACCATCTGTACAGGACAACCACCCCGCCCCCCCACCTGGTTCCTTCTCAGGGGGACACAGCCCAGGACCACCCAGCAGTGGAGTCTGAGACTTTCTTAAGGGTCTTAAGCCTGCCTTCAAGGGCCCGAGACTCTCTCTTCTAGAATCAAGGGCCTAATACATAATGTGTATATATATTTATATATATATCCTATTTAGAAAAGGGGATCTTCTGAATTTTTCTCCAGGGAGATAAGATTTCTTTCAGGAAGAAAAGATTCTCATCCCTTTGAGGACGAGAGCCAAAACTAACACTCAGGGACCAGAAACTACTAAGGTACATGAGATTCATCCCTTTTCTAAGTGACAAGGGTCTGTGCTTCCTTTCAGTGGTCAGAGACCTCGTCGGGGCCAAAGAGTCTGAATTTGAATTTCTCTGTAGGAGCTTAAGCTTCTTTTAAGTGATAGGCCTTTAGCTCTTCTCTCCCCCAACCTCCCCAGCCTGAACCTTTCTTCAAGAAAATAAGCCTCACAGTTTGGGGCACTTGAGCCCAAGGTCCCCTGTTTGTGGACAGGGGCTTACAGAGACAGGATCTGAAGACTCTTCTTCGGGAAAAGGGATAGCCCCCACATAGAGGTCCCAGGCAAGATGAGGTCTTTAGAGGTCCTTTCTCATCAGAGATTGGTATCTGAGTGTTCGCCTTGGTGGGATCTCAGACACCTCCCAATACACACAAACACAGGAATATGAGAAGGACTGAAACACACCTTGGGTACATAACAGGCCCTTCTCTCTTTCCAACAGGGATCTGAGCACCCTCTACCTCAAGATCCTGAGCTTCTGCCTTTTTTTTTTTTTAAAGATTTTATTTATTTATTTGAGAGAGAGAACATGAGCTGGGGTTGGGGGGGGTGGTGGCAGAGGAGCAGAGGGTGAGAGAAATAGACTCTGCTGAGCAGGGAGCCTGATGTGGGCCTCCTCAGGATTCCAGGCAAACAACCTGAGCCTAAGGCAGATGCTTAACTGAGCCACCTAGGTGCCTTGGGCTTGAGCTTCTTGTCAGGGATGTAAGATCCCTGCTTCGGGAACTGTAGTCTGCTACCACTTTTCAGGGAACATGGGCAGGATGGAGTCCCAGAGATGGAGCCTGTGCCCTCCCCATGGATCTAAGTCTGCCTTCAGGGCCTGAGACCCATTGCGCAGGACACTTGAGCTTGCCCTCAAGGATGAGACCCATACATACCTCAGTGACTGGTGTGTCTTTTAGAAATGAGGTTTGGGCTTCCTTCTCAAGGAATTTAAGGTACTCCTCAGGAACAGAAAGATTTCATCCACCTTGGGCCCCAAGTCCCTAGGGAATAGGGTCTTGGGTCGCCCCTTAAGAGTTTAAACTTTCTCTTTGGTGTGTGAGACAATTCAACCCACCTTAGAATCTGAGACCTGAGTCTGCCCTGAGAGTTCTAATTGTCACCTCACTTCAGGTAGCATATATATATACACCCCAGTCATAGGGATCTTTTAGGGACATAAGATACTTTTCCTTGGGGACTTGAGCCTCAGACCACTTGTGAACTAAATCCTGAGAACTACCCACTACCCTTGGGACATGGGTAGGATAGGATTCTGAGGAAGATTCTGAGCCTCTTAAGCTTCTCAGGGACAAGAGATCATCTTAGGGAGGGGCTTGAGGTCCCCCTTGGGTATGAGACTCTCTACCACCCTGCAACCAGGCAATCCTTTCTCACCAGCGAGATAGACATGAGGTCTTCTCCAGTGTGTCCTGAGGCCTCCCCCATTGAACAGAAAGACCTAGGTGCTCTTCATAATCATAAGAACTCCTTACCTGAGCTCCCTGAAGCCAGGACGAGGGTCTCCCTACTTTCTATTAGAAGGTTGCCAGGTACTGGGGATGTGCTAGCTGAGGCCTCCTCAGAAGAACTAGGAGATATTCTTGAGTCTCTCCCTGACCCAGCTCTGTTTGCTTCTCATTTCCAGGATCACGGAAATGTTTTGAGCTTCCTGAATTGCTTTCATCAAGCTTTGTTCTCACCAGAGACATCCCCACTCCAGGGAAATTCTGTACCCATATTTTTCTTCCCCTTGGTTCAGATAAATCTTTCTGTACTTCGCAGGGGCCAGGGCCTTGTCTTGAGCACCCTGTCGTTTCTCCCTTTCTACCCTTGAGTACTACAGGTAAAATCAGTTTTCTGGGCCCACGGGGTCAGGGCCAGGAATTGTTTCTCTTCCTGGTTGTGGGGAGTCTGCCTTTTCTCCACAGAAATGGGAGTGCTATGTCCCTGGTCCCAAGGACATAGGGGAAGAAAGCTGTGTGCTGCCATGGTGACTAGAAAGATCTCTCCTTATACCCCTTTCACATAACGTAGGCTCCCTCCTTCATACTTGTTTCCATAAGAACATAGAAGTGAAGGTCTGTGGCTGCATGATGTCTTCCCAATGACAGAGGAAAGGCTTTACCTGTCCTCACACTTCTTGGGACAAAAGGAGAATAGATGCTTCTCTCTGTCTCACCTCCTCCAACTTGGGACTTTTGGGGGGTTGAGAGGAGGGAATATTCTTCCTGCTGCTCCAGTCTTGGTCCTGAACTGTCGCCCGGGGCATTTGTAGCCTTGCAGGCCCATTAGATCTCCTGGGAAAGAACGGAGTTGTTGAGAGGAAGTGCAGATGGTGTATCCGTGTTCTGACTACTCAGACTTCCTATTCGGTCAGATGCTGTGACTACTGTAGGACTTTAGGAGCCCTTTTGGCACCCTGAGGTCCTGGTGCTGGGGAGGTGGTAGTATCAAGGGTTTTCTTTTCCAGGCATGGCTGCCTTACTGAATCAACCCCGTGAAAAGAGTGGCTTGTACGTCTCCTGAGCTTGAGGACCTCACAGAGCGTTTTCAGTGGGGGACGTGCATGCTCCAGTGTGGGAGAAGCTGGACCTGGCATTGTAGCCAGGGTACCTAGGTTCCCAGGGTTCCCTCTCTGGCTCTGTTGGAGCTTTGCTGGATGAACCAGAATAGCGAGGGCTATGTTCTCTGGGTCTCCGTTTCCTCATTGGTCTGGTAAAGAGCTGGTGAAGTGTTGTCTAGCTTTGGGATTTTAGGGAACTCAGGCCAAAGCCCTCTGGACCTGGAGGTGACAGCATAGTGGGTGTCTTCTGAGGAAAATCTGGATTCCTCTCTCTCTCTTTCTCTTCCTTGCCCCTTCCTTCCCTCTCTGCCATCCAAGCTTGGTGGGCAGGACAGGTGTCTGTTGAGTGTGAGGCTCAGGGTTGGCAGACAATGATTTTTTTTTTAAAGATTTTATTTATTTATTTGACAGAGAGAGATCACAATTAGGCAGAGAGGCAGACAGAGAGAGTGAGAGGGAAGCAGGCTCCCCTGCTGAGCAGAGAGCCCCATGCGGGACTCGATCCCAGGACCCTGAGATCATGACCCCAGCCGAAGGCAGCAGCTCGAGCCACCCAGGCGCCCCCAGACAATGATTTTTATGTCCAGCTGTGTTTTGGTGAAAAAGCTTGGGGGTTGCCTGTCAGGGGGCCTACTGGATGGTGTGGAGGTAGTATGGAAGAATTTGGGGCTTTGGAGCTGGGCAGGCCTGAGTTCAAACCCCAGGATCTCCTGCTTGGATCCAGCTTCTTTTTCTCCACAAGGCCACCCATGCCCAGGGTTATTGAGCGTATGAATACCAGACCTAGCCTACCTCAGAGTTTGGCTCATTCTTTTCTTGCATTTGCCCCAGGATCTTCTGGTTCTTTCTGGAATCCTTTTAACAGCCAAGCTTTGGCATCTAGGAACCTGCTGATTCCTTTGGCGGGGAGACAGTCTTATAGTAGGAAGTAGTACCCGGCTATCAGGGTTTGAGTCCTATATCTTCAGGCACTTCCCCTATCTGGGCCTCAATTTCTCCAGCCTTAAAATGGGTAATAGGAGGGAGCTTGGACTCCTTTCTCAGAAGCTAGTTGTCATCTCTTCTTAATTCCCTGCTCCACATTCCTCTTACCCATTTTGAAAGTGGTGAGACCCTTTGGCTTGTTGGGGGTATGCTGCAAAGTTTCAAGCAGTGTTTGGCTTTTTTCTCCTGTGCTAGTGCTATAGGCCCTTGGATTTGTTTAATTTTAACGGCTTTCTTGAGGTATCATTCACACACCATGGAAGTCACCAATTTAAAGTGTACAGTTCAGTAGCTTTTAGTGTATTCACAGAGTTGTGCACCTACCGCCATGATCAATTTTAGAACATTTTTTATCACTTGCCAAGCAACCCTGCGCTATCACTATCCTCTAGTCCCGCCATCCCTCCCAGCCCCCAGCAACTACTAATCTACTTTTCGTCTTGATTGATTTGTCTATTCTGAGAGGTTCATATAAAATGGAATCTTACAGTCTGCAGTTCTTTGTATCTGGCTTCACTTGGCATATTCTTTAATAGCCTCCCATGTTGTAACATGCGTCAGTACGTCGTTCTTGTTGTTGCAGAATAATAGAATCTTCGTTTTTTAACCCACCTCTTCTCCCTGCCCCCCCCCCCCCCCAGTGGCCCGGCAGTAGGTTCGGAGGCCTTGCTCTTTTCCCATTCCTTCGCCCTGGAGAGCTTGTGTTGCTCCTTAGTAGTGCGCCTGTTTTTCATTGGATGGGTTGCCTGTGTTTTGCCCATGGAGCTGAGCCAGTGTTCCTGGGAGTTTTGAGGGGAGAGAGGGGTGGTCTTGGCACCAAGCTTGCTGGGACAGAGCTGTGAAGGCCAGAATATTAAACACCTCTTGGCCCTGGGCTCTGAGAAGACATCTGCCCGAGAGTTGCTACTCCTGCTGCCATCTTCCCCTGCCCCCTCCCCTTTCAGTGGCAGCTCATTCATTGATAGGCAGGGTCAGTAGCTTCCCAGACTCAGAGGGGAAATTCCAGGCCCCTGCTGCCTTCATTCTCATCCTCTCCCTGGAAGGATGATACAGAGGTGGATTCTGTGGGACTGGAACCATGCCATATTGCCTCATGGCTCCCACCAGGCTTCAAGGGGGGTTTGTGTTTCTTTCCTGTGGCTGCTGTGACAAATTACCACAAACTGAGTGGTCTAGAACAACAGAAATTTATTCTCTCTCAGTGCTGGAAGCCAGAAGTCCAAAATCAGTTTCAGTAGGCCAAAGTCAAGGTGTTGGCAGGGCTGCACTTGCTGCAGGGACTCTAGGGAGAATCCAGTACACTTTCAGCTTCTGTAGGCTGCTGACTTCCCTTGGCTTGTGGCTGCATCACTCCATCCTCTGCTTGTTTTCACACCATCTTCCCTGGTTATGTGTAGTCTCCTCTTCTGTGTCAGGACTTCATCTGCTGTTCTAAGGATGCTTGTGATTGCATTTAAGTCCTCCTCAGATACTCCCGAGATAATCTCCCCATTTCAAGATCCTTAACTTAAATCACACAGCTGAAGACCCTTGTTCCTTACTAAGTAGTATTAGAGGTTCCAGGAATTAGGGCCTGATATCTTTGGGTGGTTGTCATTAGGCCTCCTACAGGAGTGTTCTTGTTTCCCTCCAAGGGAGAAGAAGAGAACCTATTAAGTACTTTTCTACTGGGCAAAGTCCTGTAACATTTGAGTCTTTCCAGTTACCCTATTATTGGGAAGCTTGTTATCCCATTTCACAGATTGGAAAACTGTGGAGTTTTCAGAGTGGTTCATCACATGACTGATAATTGGTGGAGCTGCTTTGGAATGTAAGTCAGTTGGGTCCCACAGACTGCTTCAACTTCTCTTGGGCCTTTGGACCAGTAGGTTGCAGAGTCTTGCACCTGGGATCCCATGATGTCAGAGAGCTTTGCCCAGCTCCCTTGTGGAGGCTCAGGAATGTTGAGGGACTCGCCCATAGGCCCAGCAGTGGGCTCGTAAGATTCACGGTCTGGACTTGACTTTCTCAGGCCAGAGTATTGATGCAGCTTAAACTTACCAATGGAAAGGTTAGCCCCCATCCCTCTCTCCCACCAGCCTTCTCTTCCTGGACCACTTTCCTAAACAACTCCCAAGTCAGCCCCTTTCCCAGAGGCTCCTGTCCAGCCAGGGGAAGAAGGAGTCTTAAGCTAGAGGCTTCTGGGACTCTAAGCTCTTCCTGGAGCCCAGGACCATGGCCTCCCTACTTTCTCTCCCCAAAGGGAGAGGCAAGGTTTCAGCCAGACCCAAAGCCCTTAAGGCTGCTGGTGCCAAAGCCAGTGGGAGGATCATGGTTTGGCCTCCAGATCTAGGCCCAGATCGCCCCAGGACCAAAGCCCTACTTGCGTAAAGGGTATGCTTGGTCTCCATTTTTTAAAAATATTTTATTTATTTATTTGACAGAGAGGTCACAAGTAGGCAGAGAGGCAGGCAGAGAGAGAGGGAGAAACAGGCTCCCCACTGAGCAGAGAGCCCGACGCGGGGCTCGATCCCAGGACCCTGAGATCATGACCGGAGCCGAAGGCAGAGGCTTAAACCACTGAACCACCCAGGCGCCCCTGCTTGGTCTCCATTTTTAAGGACAAACCAGGACTTTCCCAGGATGGGCTGCCAGCTATGTCTCCATGTTGTGGCTTGTGAGGGCCTTCCCTATTGCCTCTATACTAGACTCTGCTGGTGCCCAAACCCCAGCTCATTTTGCCTTTGTCAAATGAGGATAATGCTCACTGCCACCTGGGCTGTGGTAAGAACAATTAAATGAAGTCACCTTTTGCATCAGGAACCTGGCGCAGGGCAGGCATTTGGCTAATACGAGTTCATCTTCCTGGCCCCACCCTTCTTGCCTGCATAGTCCTACCCAGGACTTTAGTTGTGCCCGACTCACTGCTGAGCCTCGGGCATCCCTGGTGCTTTGTGGTAGAAGTGATTTTTTAAAATTAATTTATTTAGGTAATCTCTACACCCACCGTGGGGCTTGAACTCACCACCCCAAGATCAAGAGTCTCATACTTCTCTGACTGAGCCAGCCAGGCGCCCCCAGAAGTGATTTCTTACCCAGTTAACAAGCATTTCTGGAGGTCTTCATGTTTTAATCCTTCTGTCGGGTGGCACCTCTTCTCTGGTGCCTGCCTTCATGATTGGTTAGGACCCTTCCTGTGTGTTTCATAGCACCGTGTTCAGCTCTTTCACTGCCCTGCTCACACTTGTGTGTGGTCATTCCCTGTTTCCCCATCCCCCCCCCCCAGCAGTTTGTGAGCTTATGGAGGGTAGAAACCAAGTCAGATTCATTTCTCTGCCTCGTTGCCAGGTTTACTACAGTCAGGGTCTGATTTGGCAGCTTCTGGTAGACCCTTGTTGGAGGAGTAAGTAGGAGCCCCCCTCCTCTTCGATCCCCTTCCCCTCAGTCTCCTTTTCCCCTGCACTCGAGGGCAGGAGGTTACTATGTGCCCTTCTTTGGAACTTCTCTTTCTGCCCAGTGTGGGCCTGTAGTCATAGTTGCAGCTTCCCTGCTGGTGACCCCTGGCTGGGGCACGTACCGTGGTGTTGGGAGATGGCTGTCCCTGCAGGGCAGGGATGGACTGGGGGAAACTGGCTGAAGTGTGCTAGTCCACAGCCTCTGGGGTGGGAGAGGCACATGCTGGAGAGTTTCTGCACAAACAAGAGTCTCCATGCTGTCCATGGAAGCCCATTAAGGGCTTCCAGGTGCCTTTGTCATCTCTGGCAAGCCAGCCACGCCTCCCTAATGGTGGGGCTGCTGGGTATTCCCTCATCACCCCCCTCTTCACCCCCTTCTGTCCAACCATGTCCAACTCCCATGGGACTTGCTGAGATCCTCTCAGTTGTACGTGGTCTTTGTGCCAGTCTTGCCCCTTCTGTGGCTAAGGACCCGTTATTTACCAGGCCTTTTCAGGCCTTGAAGCTCCTTTGAGCTTCTTGACAGCTCTGTCAGGTAGATCATGTATCTGTCGTTTGATAGGAAACTGAGGCTTGGAGAGTTCAGATAGTCCGTCTGAAATCACACAGCAAG
This sequence comes from Meles meles, assembly GCF_922984935.1. Lineage (NCBI taxonomy): Eukaryota > Metazoa > Chordata > Mammalia > Carnivora > Mustelidae > Meles > Meles meles. Next base: position 43,181,168 of record NC_060087.1, on the reverse strand, counting down.
TGAATGACAGGGCTGGGTATTGAAAAACAGTTTTGGTATTGGAATGCAGAGCCTCCGAACCTTGTACTTCCTACTCTGCTGGGATTTTCGCTCACCTGAGCTGGGGAAAAGTGGCCTGCAGAGAAGTGATCCCCTCTGTCTAGTCAGAGTTAGCCCAGATCCTCGCAATCCCTGGGCAGGTGGTGTCCCAAAGGAGCAGGTTTGGGATTCCTGGTCCTTAGCATAGATGCTCTTGAAGGCTGGCTTCTTGTGGCCAGCAGAGGGCGTGAAAGGCCTGGGAAAGGTCTGCTGCTTCTGGTTTTGTTTTGAAATGGAAAACATGTTTTCAGTGACAAGTGGACATCATTTCTTTTAACCGACTTAATTTTTTAGAGCTGTATGAGGTTCGCAGCAAAACTGAACAAGAGTTCCTACATTGAACAGGGAGTTCCCACAAACCCCCTGCACTCACACGTGCATAGTCTCTCCCATTATTAACACCCCCCGACCAGAGTGGTGCATTTGTTGCAGTCAGTGACCATGTAGGACACATCATAATCACCCAGAGCCCACAGTTCACAGTAGGGTTCGCTCTTGGCATTGTACGTTCTGTGGGTTTGGACAAATGTATAATGCCACGTAACCACCGTTAAGGTACCATACAGAGTAGTTTGGCCTAAACGTCCTCTTTTCTGCCTATTTGTCTCTCCATTATTTTTTTAAGTCTGAAGAGACATGTTTGTACAGGCTCACTGAACCTGAACCTTTGGGGTCAGATGTGCTTTGGAATTTAGGGAAATTTCAGAGTTTAGAAAAATCACCTGGTGTGTATACTATGTGTTATGTGACATCTCTGGTGGGGTCAGTGGTAGTACCTCATAACCAAACTGCTGACTGTTTCTGCATGGAAGTGTTTGAACATTCACCTCCAAGTGGGAGAAATAGGTTCTCGCTGGCTCAGGTCAGGTCAGGTGAGGATGGCAGATGAGTTAGAGGAAGGCTTTGGTTTTCAAAGCTTTTCGAGTTTTGGAGTTTTGGACAAGGGATTGCATGCTTCTCATGAGAAAGGTGAGATAAAAATCACCTGTAGTACCAACGTTTAGGGATATTTTGTCGTATGGTCTTTGCAACTTTCATGTGTTTGTATGCGCATAGATATATATGTGAAATATGTTCAGTTATAAGTGAGATCATACAGTGTATGCATTTTTTCTTATGCGATATATCTTGACATTCCCTAGCTATATGTAGGGCTTGGGATCTAGGCTGTAGCCAGTTACTCCCTCCTCGACATCTTCCCTACCTTAAGTGGTTAGATGGTCCCCAGGTGAACTGGTGAAACTCCTTGAGACAGAGCAAGGTCCATCCCCACCTAACCCCTACCTCTCACCTCCCCACCCCCCACCCCACCCCACCTCATACCACCCTGCCTCCGGATACTTGCCAGGTCTGGGCTGCTGGCTTCCTGTAGGGGCCCACTGTTGGATTCCCAACATGGTCAGCAGGGGCAGTCAGAAAACAGATGAGGCCCTTCTGGAATCAAGTCTTCTACTCACACAATGACTAGTTCCCTAAAAGAAAGGGTCTCCTCCTCCTCCTCCTCCACGTGCATGGAGTGTCAATCAGGGCTAGGGACTTGACCCTGCCCAGTGTCCTTTCAGCCAGTTAGCTGGGCCCTTCGGGAACTGGAGGGCAGGGCCCTGGGGAGGGGGTACAGGCCTTTCCTGTTGTTGACCCCCACCTTTTCTCTCCAGCAGGAGCACTGGTTTGAAAAGGCCCTGAGAGACAAGAAGGGCTTCATCATCAAGCAGATGAAGGAGGACGGCGCCTGTCTCTTCCGGGCTGTAGGTGAGTCTGTGTCTCAGCCTTCAAGGGCCTAGGGCTGCCCCTGAGCTGTTTCTAGTGTTTAGGAGTAACCCTGAGACGGGGTTGGGGCTTGAGTGTACTGGTGTTTCAGGGACTCCAGACCCCAGCTTCAAGTCAGTATCTGACCTCTATCCTTTGGTCATGAGGCAGTGCGGTGATGTGAAAGTGATAATAATAACAATAATGGTGATAAAAAACAATGTTACTTAGGGACAGATTGCATAGTCAGACACTAAAGGAAACCCTTTTTTATTCTTTTCCAGGCTAGGTAAGTGTAGGGACTACTGTGGTTTCCATTTGTCAGAAGAGGAAAGCAGCTTAGAGTAGGGAAGTGACTTGCCCGGGTCAGAGAGTAGAGTTGGGAGTCCCTGGGTTGGGTTAGTCCACGCCCCATGTTCTTAAACACAGCACACTGCTGTCACCCTGAGGTCATAGAATTTTTTTAAACTTACAGAAAAGTAGAATAGTGAATGCTCTGTATCCATCATTCATCTTCAAAGTGGTCATCAACACATGGCCAACCTTGTTTCATCACTACCCTGCCCACTCATTTTCACTCTCCTGAAACAAGTATTTTTAAAGCAAAACCCTAACGTTGGATCATTTCATTTGTAAATATTCATGTATGTTTCTCTGACAGATAAGGATTTTTTCTTTCCTAACGTAATCCAAGTGTCATTATCCTACCTAACAACATTCATAATTCCTTAATAACATCTAGTATCCAGTCTGAGTGACATCTTTGAGGTCACTCTGCCTCTGAATCTGTGACCCAGCAGGCAGCCCTAAAGCCCTGTGCTAGTGTCCAGGGGAATTTGTGCATATGATCTGACCCTTCCATAGGGCCTGTACTATCTACCAGGGAAAAGGGCCCTCTGATAGGAACCTTGAAGTAGGAGTCAGAAGCCCTGTCTTCTAGTTCTGGCCGTGATTCAAAAACTCCAATTTTCCTATCTGTTAAATGGTATTGATTCTGAAGGGCTCCTTGAGTCCTTACAGGGTCTGCTCTTCTCTCACCGTGTAACTAGCCCCATGTCTACTGGTAGCCTGGACCAACTCTACTTCTGATTGTGCCACTGATTCTTGGTCTGAACTTGGGCAGGCAGCTGCTCTCCTGAGCCTGTTTCTGAGGCCATAACAGAAGGCCAAAGACCCAGAGTTGTAATGGTTACATGAGATCATTTACATTAAACCCTTTGGTGCCTGACACCTGGTAGACCCTCAGGGAACAGTAGCATTGGTGAAGCCTGAATGCTGTTTTCAGTGGCGTCTAAGAGCCACAAATGTTTGTTGAATAAGTAGAAAAAGTTTAGGTGGATTGATTGCTTACCTCTCCATTCTACCAAGTGGAAGAAGCTCAGGCAGTAGACTCTGCTGGGCTGGGAAAATCCTACCCTTTCTATCCCTGTGGCTCCAGCTTGTGTTCTTCCTGGGATGTTTTCTAGAGAAAGAGCTGGGTGTGGGGCATCTTGGACCAAAGGAAGGCAAAGAAAGAATAGTTCAGGGCCTGTTAGGTGCTGCCCTGTGCTGAAGCCTCAGGCTAGATGTGGGACAAACGGGGCTACTGGTAGAGTGAGTGTAAGAGAATGCAACTGGGCACCTTGGTCCCAGGTGACCTTTGAGGCAGATGTTGAGGCTGGTAAGGACCTGGCTTGTGTAGTAACCCATATTAACGGCAACATTTCATGTGTGTCCATCTGGCTGACCTCTCCAGACACCCTCTGACACCTCCCCCCTCAACAAGGGCCTTCCAGTAAAGGGCCTGAGCTTACAGGAAGAGCTGACCGCAGCAGGTTGAAGGCCTTTCCCTATCAGCACTATGGCTACCCATTTCCCCCAACTGGGCTGCCCTTGGCTTTTCTCTGTAAAACCTCAGAAGCCCCATGGCCAGTCCCTAGAAGTACGTGGCCCCTGAGTCTCTAGGCCTAATCTGGAGGTTTCCCTGGGGCAGAGTGCATAGGATATATACCTGGGAAGGGGACTCTGTCCTTGGGCTTTCTATTGCCCCTCTGCTTCCAGCGTAGCTTGTGTAGTTACCCTGAGCTCTGGTGAGAAGGCCTACAGGTTCTAGTTCCTGCCACGCATTGCATGGTGTAAGGAACACATAACTGAAGGCTGGAGTTGGAGGGGGATTGCACACATAGAGGCCACAATGTTGTTCCTTGACGCTGACTGTTTGCTGGCATTCAGCTGGGTGCTTCAGATTCATCTGCAAAACTGGAATCGTTATCCTGTGAGACAAGTGAGAAGATTCCAACTCAGGAAAGAGAAATGACATGCTTAGGGTCATTAGTGGCAGAGCTGGCATGGGGTCCCAGAGGTATCCAAATGACATGTTCTTTCTATGACCTTGGTAAAGCCCTAGCTTTTCAGCTTAGCTGTGGACTGGCTGGGTAACCTCAGGTATATTCCTTGACCTCTCTGGGCCTTACTTTAACTAAAAGCCTGTAGTCCTCTACTGTTGGAAATCCTGAGGCAGGTGGCTTTCTACCCTCTGTTTTGCCTCTGAGGTCTGGGTGTCCCTCATGGGAACCAATATTCACTGCTCTCTCTCACAGTGGCATGTTGGGGACTTATGAGCATCAGTGAAGGAGTGGAAGTAGGAGCCTGAGTTTCTAGGTATCCTGTGGCCCACCCTGCCCCTGCTAGGCTCAGATAACCTCTTCCTGGAAACATGAGTCTGCCTCTCTCCTGCCCTCCCCCCATAGGACTTTGACTCAGCAAAAACCTCTGGCCCTGGCCTCTGTGGGCAAAGTGGAGGCCACACATGCATCTGCATGGGCCATGAAGAAGCAGCTGGGGCTGTACATGTTAGAACGATGGCTCAGAAACATTAGCCTGGACCATCACTGTTGGGAGGGATGGATCTTTGATTAATTTTGAATGCTTTATAAGTGGGAAAACTGAGGCCTTACAAGAAAGCCAGGACCCTATTGTCTAGATCACATGGGCAGTATCAGAGCATAGGTGTCTGAGGTTGAACTAGGCCAGAAGGAGAAGATTCCCATGGACTCCCATGTACACCAGTTTCCGTTGGGCTCTTTTCTGCCTTGCTTCCTCAGTTTCCCCATCTTTGCTGTGGAAGTCCTTGAGTAGAAGAGTGGGCATCTCAGAGACCGGGCTTTCAAGAGGACAGAGTTCTGTCTCCCCACAGTGAGGGTGTCTCCCCACAGTAAGGGTGTCTCCCCCACAGTGAGGGTGTCTCCCCCACTGAAGGTGTGCCATCTGGGGCCAGGGGCCAGGTGCATACCGCAGCTGCTTGACAGGCAGGGGAGGCCTTTTCCCTGGTTCATCTCCTCAGTGGGACCAGGATTCCCACTGGGCCGGGAGGCAAGTTGGGAACAGATCAGGTTCCTGTCTCTCCCTGCTGCTGTGTGTACACACATTTGTGTGGTTTGTTTTTAGATTCCCTGCAGACGCCAGGCTTCCTTTTCTGTCCTCAGCAGAACTTGCTGTGGCTCTTCTCGCAGGCAGGCAGGCAGGCAGCGACCTTCTAGGGAGGCCGTTCCCAGGTGCCTCTAAAGCAAATGGTAGGGCCCTGTACTTAATTAAGCTCCAGGTAGCCCAGGCTTTCCTGTCTTGCTTCTCCACATAACTCTTTGGCAAATAGTGACTATTTTAGGGCGCCTGAGGAGGAAGGATTACAGAGGTTTGAGGGACTTTCCCCCAGGCAGTAGGGGAAGGAGGTTGAGGCAAGTCTGTTAGAGCTTTTGACTATTCTTCCCTCCCGTTAACCCCTGGCAAAGGGTAGGAAGGAGGTGAGGGTCCTTGGTTTATACAGCTTTGCCTCTCATCCAGCCTTTAGTCTTGGTTAATAGTAAGGGCAGCTACTTGTCGAATGCAGTAGGTCTCTGTAGTTGTGAGGGTGGGATGGGTATTTGGCCTCAGGGAACATATTTTTTTAAAGATTTCATTTATTTATTTGACAGACAGAGATCATAAGTAGGCAGAGAGAGAGGAGGAAGCAGGTTCCCTGTGGAACAGAGAGCCGGATGCAGGGCTCGATCCCAGGACCCTGGGATCATGACCCAAGCCAAAGGCAGAGGCTTTAACCCACTGAGCCACACAGGCGCCCACATCTTTTTTTTTTTTTAAAGATGTTATTTATTGGATGTGAGGGCAATCTGGCTGTGACATCTGTCACCCCACTGATCACCAGGGTTGATTCGGCTGATATGGCTGGCTACGCGGGTGTCCCTTTCCTCCCTCACCCGCTCCACGAGCGTCCATCCCGAAGCTGCACACTCGGTTGAAGAGGATGACCTTCCCCGATAGAGGAGAGGACCGTTCCTTGGTCAGGGGTATACGAGTAGCTGCGCTCCCCTGCTAGAACCTCCAAACAAGCTCTCAAGGTCCATTTGTAGGAGAACGTAGGGTAGTCAAGCTTCCAAGACTCCAGACCCATCCAAATGAGGCGCGCACATGGCAGTCTGCCTTTCTTTAAAAAGAAAAAAAAAAGATGTTATTTGTCAGAAAGAGAGCGTGTGTGTGTGCACGAGGTGGGGGAGTGGCAGGCAGAGGGAGAAGCTGGCTCCCCACTGAGCAAGGAACCCCATGTGGGACTTGATCCCAGGACCCTGGGATCATGACCTGAACCAAAGGTAGATACTTAACAGACTGAGTCACCTGGGCATCCCTCAACAGGACAGTTTTTCCATTTTTAAAGATTTTTATTTATTCATTTGTTAAAGAGCGCACCTGCGCACACACAAGCAGGGGGTGTGGCAGGCAAAGGGAGAAGCAAGCTTCCTGCTGAGCAAGGAGCACCATGTGGAACTCAGTCCCAGGACCCTGGGATCATGACCTGGAGCAAAGGCAGCCGCTTAACGGACTAAGCCACCCAGACGTTCCCCTTAGGGAACATCTTTGGCAGGATCTGCTGGTTTTGTGTGTGTGTGTGTGTGTGTGTGTGTGTGCGCGTGCACGCACATGTGCATTTCTCTGCTCGTGTCTCAGCGTGTTCAGAGAAAGGACAGACATAAGGTGTGGGGGAAGGTAAGGTTTATGCTGACCTCTCTGTAATTTCTGCCCACTCCTAGGCCTTTCCAGGGTTCCAGCTGATTCCTGCTTATGCTGGTAGAGAAACTGAGGCAGACAGAATCAGGCCTTGCTCTAGGCGGGCAATAGCTGGATTGGGGGTAGTGGTAACATCATCTGGAGCATCAGTGTTTAAAGTTACAAGGTAGTCCTTGAGAGCCTGGCCTTCACCCTTCCCGATGTGTGACCTTGGGCCAGCTCTACCACATTTCTGTACCTCAGTTATCCCTCCTGTGTAAAGTAGGGCTTTGTGGGGTGAAGATGAAATAAGTTGGAATGTGAAAAGGCCTTGGTGAAATCATTTGGGGTATTGTTCTGAGGATTTCTGAGCCCTCTTTGGGTTGGGGACAGAGGTCAGGTAGTGGGGGACCCCTTCAGCTGGACTCTGGGAGGGGAGAGCAGGTGCAGATTGCCCACAAGTGCAGCGTCAGCAAGAAGAGGAGTTTCAGTTTCTATCAAAACAAGTTCTCTGAATTCCCCTACCTCTGCAGGTCCATTGGGCCCTTTCCCCCACTTTGGCCCCCACAGGGAAGTCCAGCCCAGCCCAGCCCCTAATCCCGTATGCCAACCTTCTAGGAGGAGGAGGGCTTTCTGGAGGACAGAGGTGGGGCTAGCAGAGTCAGATAAGCTGCCTCAATGAGGAGGACTTCCTGTGTTTAAGCCCTGCCCTGGGTTGTTATCCCACCTTAATATCATTGAAAAGATCCTCTCTCCCCCACTGGGAGGTATTATTGCTCGGTTCCCTTGTTGTTCACATAGACACATTTTCTTCCACATTGATGATCCCCAAACTAGCTTATATCTATAATCAGTGAGGTGGGTCATGCTGCCCACCCCTCAACAAAGGCTGTGATTTAAATATATGTACAGTACTACCTGCCAGTGCATCTTAGGCTCTAGGAGAGAAGGGGGTACTTGAGAGGTAGGTAGGTATGCAGAGAAAGTCATTTAAGGACCCTGTTTTGTGAAACCTATATTATTGATTTGATGTTAATTTGGTTTCTAAAGATTTGCACTATGGACACAGAAGGTAGGCCTGTGAACCTTTGGATTCAGTAAAGGTAGACAGCCAGCCCTGCCTGGGTGAGGAGGGACAGCCTAGACTCCTTGTTCAGGGCTTTCCTCTGGCTGAGGAAGTGTGACAGAAACGAGGAAAAGCTTAAGTGGTTCCGGTGACATCCTGAGTGACTTGGGGATGATTAGCTATCTGAGAGAGTCATTGTCCACTCATGACAAACAGGAGCCCCTAGGTTCATTTCTTTTTCTTTTTTTAATTTTATTTATTTGACAGACAGAGATCACAAGTAGGCAGAGAGGTAGGTAGAGAGAGAGAGAGAGAGAGAGGAAGCAGGCTCCCCACTGAGCAGAGAGCCCGATGCGGGGCTCGATCCCAGGACCCTGGGATCATGACCTGAGCTGAAGGCAGAGGCTTTAACCCACTGAGCCACCCAGGTGCCCCCCAGGTTCATTTCTTTTTTTTTTTTTTTTTTTTTTTATTTATTTGTCAGAGAGAGAGAGACAGAGAGAGAGGCAGAGGCAGAGGGAGAAGCAGGCTCCCCGCGGAGCAAGGAGCCCGATATGGGACTCGATCCCAGGACGCCAGGATCATGACCTGAGCTGAAGGCAGAGGCTTTAACCCACTGAGCCACCCAGGTGCCCCCCAGGTTCATTTCTTAAACACCTAGTGCATCGTAGGCATTTAGTAAACCCTACCCCTCATCTTAACAGCCCCCTGTGAAAGAAAGTCTAGTTACTCTCCCCACTTCACGGATGAAGTCACTGCGGCCCAGAGAGCTTGAAGGCCTTGTCCAGTGCCACACAGTTAGGAGGCAGCAGAACCTTTCTGCTAGGCAAGGGCCAATGGCAGGGGAATGAGGGGGTCTTTACGAGCTTCCCTCAGCTCGCTTCCCTGTTCCAGTCTCCGCTTTCCTCCATTTTCTCGCATCTGGCATCCAGCTCAGGTAGATCCATCCATCTCCCAGGAAGTGCCTGTTGGTCCTTCCGGAGGAACATCTCAGCCATCTCCTCCAGCTTGGCAGGCCAGCCCCTATTTAACCCCTTTGCCGCCATTTCAGTTCCTGTTTACTGCAGCTGCTGGCCACACTGCATCCTCAGCGCCCCAAGCTTGTTCTACATAAATAGCTCTTTGCAGCCACAGTGGGCTCTGTGTTCCTGGCTTCTAAGAAAGGTGGCAGCAGGGGGCCCCTAGCCTCTGTGTAGGGCACGTGACTTGCTGGAAGTGCTGCTGTGGGGGGGGGGTTGTGGCCACAGAACCCACATCCTTGTTTACATCGGTGAAGGGGCTACCCCTTCCCGCCTTCACAGCTCCCTTCCCCCTTAGGTCTCTGCACCTCCAAGAGGAGGTGAGACAGGCATGGGGCCCATTTTCTATCTCAGAGCTGCCCTTCTCTCCTTATCTCACAGAATTCTCCAGGGAGGGAAGGGGAGGGCAGTGAAGGTATTCTTCTGGCGATTCTTCAGAGGTAGACTGGCTGTCATGGAAGACCTTTGCAGTGTTCTGCTGGACCTGCCTCTGCCTGGTACCCCAGAGAGATCCCATCAGAGCAACAGTCATTCGGGGAGACAAAGAGAAATTCCCTCTTCATCTTAGAATGGACATCAGGCATGCCTTATCTTCAAGCCCACTTTAATTTCCCAGGGGAAGACTCTGGCTCCCTTAGCCTGTCCATCCACTCAGCAAGCTGGTCCCGATTTCCTGTACTGTATCAGGCCCTGAGCTGGGGGGACTTGGGTGTGACTTGGTCTTGGCCCTCAGTGGGAGTCAGAGTGGTCAGGCAGGGGAAGTTTGTACACACCTTTGATAAAATTGATAATAGAAGTGCTCTGGAGAGTGGGAGGGCTGGGGAACTGTATAAAGAATACATGGGTGTTTGACAAGTAGGCAGCCAAGGAGGATGGAAAGAATGCCCTGAAGAAAAGAGGAAATGGCATGTGTGAAGATCCTCAAGTAAGGCAGGGGGGAGCCTGTTATTTTTTTTTTTAACATTTTATTTATTTATTTATTTATTAGAGCATAAGTGGAGAAAGGTCAGCGGGAGAAACAGACTCCCCACCGAGCAGGGAGCCCAGTGTGGGATTCGATCCCGGGACTCCCAAGATCATGACCTGAGTCGAAGGCAGTTGCTTAACCAACTGAGCCACCCAGGCGTCCCGGGAGCCTGGTTCTTATTTTGACCGAGACTCTGTGACACCTAGACCACTTGGGCCACAGGCAGGCTGCCTTTCCTGATTTAAGCTTAAATTATGTTCATATTTGTGTCTCTTCCTAGATTAGGTGCTTTTTGCAGACGGGGCCGGATTTTACGCACCTCTGTCCCCTTCACAGTACCCCGCATTTGAGACCCCACTCTTGGTAGGGGACTCTGATTTACTGAGTCTGTCCCAAGCCTAGTGCTGGTCACCTTAGACCCATGGTTTCGTTGATCCTACAAGAGGCCTGCCAGGGAGTTAGTTACCTGCTTGTTCCTGTTTTGCACATGAAGCCTCTGAGGCTCAGGACACTTGGGTTGCTTACCTCTGGTCATTTAGCTCACTAGTACCTGGCAGAACTGGGCTTAGAGCCCAGTATTTATGGTTTTTTCTGTCTTTCTTTCTTTCTTTTTAACCTGTGAAGGCCATGCTGGCTCCCGAGAGTCAGGAAAATTGTGTTCTAGAGTTGAATCTGTCAGACTGACTTGCTGGGTGACCTTGGTGAAGCCACAGACTGTCTCTCAGCCTTAGCTTCCTCACATGAAGAGTGAAGGGGGAGTGTGGAATTGCTGGTGCTCGAGGCCACTTTGGGGACTTAAAATGTTTGTTGACTTGTCTGAGTGGCCAGGCAAGCCCTGGACAAACTTGTCTGCCTGAGAGGCCTGTGGTTGCGTTCCTCTCGCCCGTACTCTCCCTGCTTGCCTCTTTTTTCCATGATCCCATTCCAGCCCACAAAGCCAAGCACACTCCAGGCCACAGAATAGGAAAAGGAGTTTTCTGGCCCCCAGCTCTCCACCCCCACGGATATTCCAGGACTTCAAACTCTTGCCTGGTGACAGCTCTTGACCCCCGCCTCTCCTTTCTTCTGTCCCCACAGCTGACCAGGTGTATGGAGACCAAGACATGCATGAGGTTGTGCGAAAGCATTGCATGGACTATCTGGTGAGACCTCGCGGAGGCCTCGGGGTGGGGGCAGAGTGGGGGCATCCCCTCCCCGCACAGACCTGACCCTCTGATCTATTCTGCAGATGAAGAATGCTGACTACTTCTCCAACTATGTCACAGAGGACTTCACCACCTACATCAACAGGAAGCGGAAAAACAACTGCCATGGCAACCACATTGAGATGCAGGCCATGGCAGAGATGTACAACCGGCCCGTGGAGGTGTACCAGTACAGCACAGGTACTTACGTGGTGGGTAGGTGAGCGGCTAACTGCTACTGGTCCGAGCCCACCCAGCCCAGCCCACTGTGGATGCTCCTTCCTTCTCTTTCCCTGCAGAACCCATCAACACATTCCATGGGATCCATCAAAATGAGGATGAACCCATCCGCGTCAGCTACCATCGGAATATCCACTACAATTCAGTGGTGAATCCCAACAAGGCCACCATTGGTGTGGGGCTAGGCCTGCCATCATTCAAACCCGGGGTAAGTGGGTCCCTGTGCCCAGGGTGGCTGCTAGATGGAGAGGCCAGAAACCTCTTTTGAGGCCTCAGTTCTGCCCTAGCCTACAAAAATGCCCCCTGAGCTCTCACCTCTGTAAAACTAGGAAGTAACCCAGAGTGATCTCTCAGGACTAGTTTGGTACTCTCCATTTGTGTGTCTGAGCTGGCTTACCCATCTTTCATGCCTGTTGAGGGTTGGCATTTTGGGATATGGAGGCACATCTGGGCACTGTGAACCTGGGCTTGGTCTGGGTATCTCGGCACCTGCATAGAGCATCTGAAACGCAGCAGTTCTAGACAGCAGTGGTCATAGAGACTTGAAGGGCAGGCCTGGCCCAACTACTTACTGGCTGTGGGACCTCGGGCAGATTATGCAAGTAACGTGGGCTGGCCGCTTGGCCTATACAGAACGTGCCTGACACTGGGCCTGATGCCTAGTAGGTGCTCACAAGATGGCAGTACCTTTTCCCGTACATGTCGACAGATTCTCATTCTCTCTCATAAACAGTCATCTTCTGGGGATTTTGCTGTCTTCTGTTCAGGTTTCACTTCCTACAAACAAAGTGCCCCTGCCTCATTTTAGGAAATGCACTCCCTAACACCAACACACCCTCCAACATAGTTTTTTTTTTTAATTTTGTTTTTTTTTAAAGATTTTGTTTATTTATTTGCCAGAGAGATCACAAGTAGGCAGAGCAGCAGGCGGCGTGTGTAGGGGGGAAGCAGGCTCCCTGCTGGGCAGAGAGCCCGATACGGGGCTCGATCTCAGGACCCTGAGATCATGACCTGAGCCAGAGGCAGAGGCTTAACCCACTGAGCCACCCAGGTGCCCCTTAATTTTGTTTTTTACGTAAACTTGTATTAATTTGTAACAGTTTTAGATTTACATTATTGAGTTTAGATTATTTCCGTATTCCCCATTGTTAGGAACATCAGCATAGAACATTTGTCACAATTAATAAACCAATATTGCTATATTAACTGAAGACCATACTTTATTTAAATGACCTCAGTCATTCCCTAATGATCTTATCTGTTCCAGAATCCCATCCAGGACACCTTACTACATTTAGTTGTCATGTCTCGTGGCTCCTCTTCGTTCTGACAGTTTCTCTGAATTTCCTTGTTTTTATCTTTGATCTGTTTACAGATTCTAGTTTTGCCTTTTCTAGAATGTCATGGAATTGGAATCATAACAGTATGTGGGTTTTTTTCAGAGTGGCTTCTTTCACATTAACAACACATATTTAGATTTAATATTCACCCATGACTTTTTTGTGGTCTGATCACTCGATTCTCTTTTTTGAGGTTTTAAGATTTTTTTAAAGTTCTATTTTTTATTTTTTAAAGATTTTATTTATTTGAGAGATAGAGTGAGAGATACCATGAGAGGGGAGAGGGTCAGAGGGAGAAGCAGACTCCCTGCTGAGCAGGGAGTCTGATGTGGGCCTCCATCCTGGGACTCCAGGATCATGACCCAAGCCGAAGGCAGTTGCTTAACTAACTGAGCCACCCAGGCACCCAAGAATTTTTTTAAGATGTAAGATTTTTTTTAAAAATTTATGTATTTGAGAGAGAGCACTATTGGAGGGGTGGAGGGAGAGGGAGTGGGAGCAAGAATCTCAAGCAGACTCCACGCACAGCCCAACCTGGGGTTTGATCTCTCAATTCTGAGATCATGACCTGAGCCGAAATCAAGAGTCGGAAGCTTAACCGACTGTGCCACCCAGGTACCCCACTTGTTTCTTTCTTTTTTTTTTTCAAGATCATATTTATTCATTTGACAGAGAGCAAGCACAAGCAGGGGGAGGGGCAGAGGGCGAGGGCAAAGCAGGCCCCCCACTGAGCAGGGAGCCCAGTGTGGGGCTTGATCCCAGGACCCCGGGATCATGGCCTGAGCTGAAAGATTGCTTAACTGACTGAGCCACCCAGGCACCCCAGCCCTACTCATTTTTCTTTTCTTTTTTTTTTTAATAAAAAAAACCTGTGAATGCCTTAAGGATTTGTTTGTTTGTAGACTTAATTATTTAGAACGGTTTTAAATTTACAAAAAAAATTGAGAAGGTAGAGTTCCCATGTGTCCTCCTCCCCCTTGCACAGTTTCATTTTTATTAACATTGGATGACTGTGATACATTTGTTACAATATATGAACCAATAATGATATATTATTGTTAACTGAAGTCATCCTATCTCTTTAGGCTCCCTTGTCTGTGGTGGTTTCTCACACTTTGATGTTTTTGATGACATTGAGAGTATTGAGGAGTACTGGTCAGGTATATTGTAGGATGTTTCTCTTTTGAAATTTGTCCAATGTTTTTCTCATGATTAGACTGGGGTTATGGGTTTTAGGGAGGAAGATCACAGTGGTAAAGTATGAGTCTCTTCACATCATATCAACGGTATATACGGGGACCACGATTTATGACTGTTGATGTTGACCTTGACCCCTGGCAGAAGTAGTGTTTGCCAGATTTTCTCCACTGTAAAATTACCCTCCTCCCCCATTCCTTTTTCCATACTGTTCTGTTTGGAAGAAGTCATTATGCACAGCCCACACTTTCAAAGCAGAGGTTATGCTCCATCTTCTTGAGGGTAGAGTATCTATGTAAATGATGTAGAATTCATCTGCAAGGGAGATTTGTCTCTTGTCCCCCATTTATTTATATCACTATGGACTCAAGGGTATTTCTTTTATATTTTGAGTTATAATCCAGTACTATATTTATTTTGATGCTCACATTGTTCCAGTTTTGGCTATCAGGAGTGCTCTTAGTTGGTTCCTAAATCGCATTGACATACCCATCATTGTAGTGGTGGGTTGGTTTTTCTTGTTTGGTTTGGTTTGGTTTTGGTTTGTTTATTGTGTTTCATTTTGCAGCACTTTCTTACTTTCTGGCACTATGAGGTGCTCCCAGTTCATCTTGTATATTTCTTGGCCCAGTCCTAGAACCAGCCATTTTTCCAAGGACCTCTGGTTCCTTTTATTGGAATATGTTATTAGAAACCAAGATCTGGGTGCTGACTGAGCTCCTTACTACTGGGGTGTCCTTGCTCCTAGGCCCTTTCAGCTGACAGAGTAAGGAGATAGATCTGTGAATACTAACCCGTGTATACATTTGTCTAGAAATATTTCTTATGTAACCATCCATATCTCTGTGAAGCTACAGTTCTTAACTGATATCTCCAACTGATAAAGTACCTCATCAGTTTTAATTTGCAATTTTTTTAATTTGCAATTTTCTGATGACAAGTGGTGTTGAGCATCTTCTCATGTGCTTATTTGCCATCTGTATATCTTCTTTGAGGAAACTCTGTGTTTAGACTTTTTGCCCATTTCTAAATTGGCTTGTTCTAACATAGAGTTTTACATGCTTTCTGGACTATTTTACATAGGTGAAAAATTACATTTTCCATCATGACTTAATGTACACATTGGGTGTAGTATATGTATTTACACTAAAATAATATTAGTGTTTCACTGAGCAATACTTAATGCCTAGAATAAGCTCTGGTATTTTTTTATCACTTCATTTTTTAAATTTTTTTAAAAGATTTTTATTTATTGGGGCGCCTGGGTGGCTCAGTGGGTTAAGGCCTCTGCCTTCGGCTCAGGTCATGATCCCAGAGTCCTGGGATCAAGCCCCACATCGGGCTCTCTGCTTAGCAGGGTGCCTGCTTCCTCCTCTCTCTCTCTGCCTGCCTCTCTGCCTACTTGTGATCTCTGCCTGTCAAATAAATAAATCTTAAAAATATATATATAAAAAAAAGATTTTTATTTACTTATTTAGTTGACATACAGAGATCACAAGTAGGCAGAGAGAGGGTAGGGAGAGAAGCAGGCTCCCTGCCGAGGAGAGAGTCGATGCGGGGCTCGATCCCAGGACCCTGGGATCGTGACCTGAGCCAAAGGCAGAGGCTTTAACCCACTGAGTCATCCAGGCACCCCTACTTCATTTTTTTAAATGCTGTTGTGTCTCTCCATCTGACAAAAAGCACTCTCCTACAGTGTCCCACAATTCATAACACCCTTTCCCATGATGATATCGTCCCCTTGTCCCCTGAAATGTCCAAATATTCCCTTCAACCTGTGCACACTCAGCTAACTTCTCAGGTGATCTTTTCTCCTTGTCCCATCTGGGTATAGGTGAGGAAAGTCTCAGCATTATGAAAATGAGTCATTGCTGGGTTAGGCATCTTTAAATTCTAGCACCTGGCTGCCCCAGACATAGTACTTCACTGAAGGTGTCTTGGGGTTGGGAGCAGGGCTTCTGAGTATAGGAGTTTGGAATGACAAGTCCCACTACCGAAGCCAGTCTTCGCCCAATTCTTGATGAAAAGGCGGCCTGCTTGGGGGGTCCTTGTAAGAGTACCTGCCTTCCTGTCTCCTCTCTTCTGGGCCTATAGGCATACAATCCTGAGCCGGTTCTGGCTCCTGGCCAGAGTTCAGAGTGTCACCCCACATCCCTGTTCCTCCCTGCCTTGCAGTTTGCAGAGCAGTCCCTGATGAAGAATGCCATAAAAACATCAGAGGAGTCATGGATTGAACAGCAAATGCTGGAAGACAAGAAGCGGGCCACAGACTGGGAGGCTACAAATGAGGCCATTGAGGAGCAGGTGGCTCGAGAATCTTACCTGCAGTGGCTGCGGGATCAGGAGAAACAGGCCCGCCAGGTCCGTGGCCCCAGCCAGGTGAGTCCTGGGCTCAGGTGAGGCCTGGCCAGGAACCCCTTACTTCACATGTTCTGCTCCTGTACAGACAGAAGAAATTAAGCAGTTTTGACATCTGGAAGAGAAGGAAGCTCTCAACTCATTCTGTACCACATCTTGGCCTTAGTCTTGGCATTGTGCCTTAGAACTCTCAACACCTTTGCAGACAAGCTCTTAAGGAGTGAGGGAGGCCAGCCATTGGCGGTGACGTGTGGGATTGATGGGTAGTTACAGAGAGATAAGCTTTTGTTGAATGTCCTTATATGTCAGGCTCTGTGCTGAGGATGTAAGATTAGGTCTGGCCTATTCCACTCTCAGTGATCCCCTGTCTACTGAGGCAGACAGATATATCAGTGAGGCCCATGACCCAGGCTGGGAGACCACTGGACATGGGGCCTCTGGTCAGTCTTCGCACAGGAAGATGGGATTTTTAGGGCAGGGATGGGGCAGAGCGGCCAGGCATTTGAAGAATCACGAGGAGTTTAGAGTGGTTGTAGATGTTGGCAAGAGTTGAGTAATTTCTACAACAACTATTAATTGCAGGTCTGTGCCAGGCACTGTTCTCAGTGTGTGAGGGTACCTTGGTGAGCTGGGCAAGCCCAGATTCCTGTCCTTGTGGTGCTTACATTTTTGCAGAGTCGAACAAAAGGAACAGTGAACATAATGAGTAGATGAGTTGAGAGGTGGGACAGTTGTAACACGTAGAGCAGAGTGAAGGGAATGAGTAGGGCTGAGAGGGAGCTGAGAGTTCACAGGGTAAGAGAGTATGGTCGGGGTAGGCCCCAGAGCAGGTGAGATGTGAGCAAAAGCTTGCAGGAGGTGAGGCACTTAGCCAGGCCAGGCGGAAGGCCATCCAGAGCAAAGCCCTGAGGGAGAGCGCATCCCTGGTGTGATCTGGGAGTGGCCAGGAGGCCAGTGTGGCTGAGCAGAATGCAGTAGTCAGAGAGGGTTGGTGCTGGATCCAGAAGGGACCTGTGGGCTGTGCTGAGAGCTTTGTCTTTTACTGTGGCTGAGGCAGAAGCCTTTGGGAGGGTGGTGAGCAGAGGAGGGACAGGATCCCTGTGATTGCTGAGTGCAGCATGGAGTCTAGGGAGTTGGGAGAAGCAGGGGACCAGTGAGGTGGAAGCTACTAGAGAAGTCCCAGTTGTGGAAGCTGGTGGTGCTGGCTTGGGAGGAATGAGGAAAGGGCATAGAGTCTGAACGTGTTTTGAAGGTGGAGGTACAGGTTTCCTCCCAGATTGGCTGTAACGATGTGAGGGGGGCGTTAAGGAGCTGGCCTTCATCCTGCAGTCTGCTGTGTGACTAGGAATGATGGTGGCCTACGTAGAAACTGTATCACAGCCAGGATGCCAGGAGTGAGCCAGCCCTTTGGGATGGGGCAGAGGAGGCTCACGCCTGGTGTCGGTCCTTACCTCCTCCTCCTCCTTCTGCACTGCAGCCCCGGAAAGCCAGCGCCACATGCAGTTCTGCCACAGCAGCAGCCTCCAGTGGCCTGGAGGAGTGGACCAGCCGGTCCCCGCGACAGCGGAGTTCAGCCTCTTCGCCCGAGCACCCTGAGCTGCACGCTGAGCTGGGCATCAAGCCCCCTTCCCCAGGCACTGTCTTAGCTCTTGCCAAACCTCCTTCACCCTGTGCACCAGGTCAGTGACTTGGTGACAGGGAAGCATGCTGGGATTAGGAGGTGCTGCCTAGGTTGTGGGCACCCTGCTTCTGACTGTTCCTCTGCCCCAGGTACAAGCAGCCAGTTCTCAGCAGGGGCCGACCGGGCTACTTCCCCCCTCGTGTCCCTCTACCCTGCTCTGGAGTGCCGGGCCCTCATTCAGCAGATGTCCCCCTCTGCCTTTGGTAAGCCTCCTCTCTCTAGGGGCCAGGGGCCAGCTGGGAGTTGGGGAGAGATGGAAGAAGCAGCAAGTCCTGAGAGGGGGCTTCTAGAGCCTCTGGCCCTCTCCACAGGAAAAGGGAGTTTTTCAAACCCAAGCGATGTGTCCAGAGGAGATTTGCACGGGATTTCATAGGCCCAGAGGAGCCCTCTCTGTAGAGAAAGAGGGGCCTGGATGGGATCTTTCCAGAGCCGGGATCAGCGAAGGGTGAGGAGAAGGTGCGCTGGGAGTGCCCCATCATCCTTTTCCTCTTCATCTTGCCCAGCAGGTCTGAACGACTGGGATGATGATGAGATCCTAGCATCGGTGCTGGCAGTATCCCAACAGGAATACCTAGACAGTATGAAGAAGAACAAAGTGCACAGAGATCCACCCCCAGACAAGAGTTGATGGAGACCCAGAGACTGGAGACCATCTCCCAACCCCTACCACTCCTGCCCTCCGGTGCCGCCCCACCTTCTTTGGCTTTCTTCCCTCTTGCCTTCTTCCCTTTCCCCCCTCCTTCTGCTCCTCCCCACTTCCCTCTGGCTGGCCCACCCCTGCGCCCCCTCTCATCGCTGCCACCACCACCATCACCTGTCTCTTCGCCAGCTGACGTGCCCTGTTGCCCCCTGCACAGCACCATCCCTGCATTCCACAGGGGACTTGGGCAAGGGTGCCGAAGGTAGGCGAGAGGCACACAGACAAACCAACTGGCAGCCAGGCAGCCCCCGAGGAGAGACATTCAGACAGAGGAAAGTATCCTTGCCCCCCATTCCTTCCAAGATCAGAAATACTTGTTACCCCACCTCCACTATGATGCTGGGGAGGTGGGAGGAAGAAGTGGGAATTCCCCTTCCTAGTACCCCAAGAATGTCTGAGCCTTCAATGTTGAATTTTTTCTTTATTAAAGTGTACTTTTATCTTATAAACTAAACCAATCCAAAATGATGTAGACAATAGCATTGGCTCTGTGAAGGCGGCATCTCTCTGGTTTGGGAGCAGGCAGGCCACGGGGCATAGAGGGGCGCAAAGATGTGGTTGCCATCTCTAGCCTTCAGCTCTGTGGAGGTGGGCATGGTCTAGAGTACAAACTGGGGCGGGGGCAGGGGCAGGTGTCCCGTGGGCTTTGGACAATGAGACTCTGGCCTCGCAGCATTCCTACTGCTTCCACACCACTGCCACCGCCACCGGTCTCTGGAATCTTGGGGTGGGGGCACCTTTGAGGATCGAGGCTGCTGCCGCCCAGGATTTGAGTGTGGGGAGTGGGAACAGCCTCAGCAGATGGGGCACCCGTGCCCTACAGGTGTTGATAAGATCCACCATCTGTAATGTCCTTGGCACAATAAAACCAAATGTCAGTTTCCCCTGAGCGCCTCTGTTCTGTGTGGGGCATGGGGTGGGTGGGCCTCTGGGCAGAGGTGGTGATGGCATAGGCCTTGGCTTGACCTCTGAGGGCTGTATGCTCTCCAGTAGGGTATGTTTGTGGGCCCAGTTTGTTCATATTTGATTCATTCTTACTAAACCAACTTCTGGACCTGTTCCCACCAAGAAAACTCCATCTTACTTGCACACGTAGCCTGCCCACCCTGTGTTCTGGGGTGTGGTGGGAGCAGAGAACTAGGAGCTTGAGGGCTGGAACTGAACTTGGAACTTTTCTGCCTGCCTCCTTCCCTATGTATGTTTGCTCTTTCCTTGTGCTCCTTGATGCGGAAATGCTTTGGAAAGGCACACGATGCTTCATATCAACATAAGTTCAGTGGAATCAACTGGAGGGGCCTCCCTGGTTTAACTAAGGGATGGTTAAACCCTTCCTTTTTCATGTTCCCAGTCCTCTGATGCCCATGCCCCTGCCTTTCCTTGGGGTAAAGCCAAGGCAGAGAAGGATGGCTGACCCCCAGGTCTTGTCAAGAGTGTGTTTTGCTGCGCCTCACTAGCAGGGCCCCTGTGGAAGGATGCGTGTCCAGCTCTGCCGTCAAAGGCATGGCTGGCTGGGTGGCCATCTTGTGGGGTGTCTGTGGAATCCACATTGGTCAAGCATGCACATGTTGGAGAGTTGGTTGGGAACCCACCCTGGCTTTTTATAGCTTTGTGATCTTGGTCAAATCACAGGCTGAGTTTCAGGGGTCCCACCATGTGTATGGCAGGAGTGATTAATGTCTACTACCTCACGCTCTTCTCTGGTTGTGAGCATTGAGAGAGAATGCACATGGTCAGCATATAATAATGTCTGATGGCATGGTGCCTGGCATGTTCTGAGAGCCCAGAGGTTAGCAAGTAGTATTTATTTACCTCATTTTGAACTTTTTACACCATTTACACCCCTGCCTACCTCTTCTTGCCACCCTGTCCAGTTTTGGCCTCTGCCTGCAATTTGCCCTTCCCCATCCTGGGCCCCCAACCTTGTCCTTCAAGATAGGTAGAGTGTCACCTTCTGAGAAGCCCTGTGTGACCTCATCCATATTCTCACCTCTATCCACAGATACATCTTTACTCCTTCCCCAATAACTCTGATTCACTTCCTGGGCAAGGGCTGTGATGCCTGACTTAATTTGTGTTATCTCTAATATCTGCACCCTTGCTGGGATCTGGCAGGCTTACAGTAGCCCCCTAATAAATACTGGATGAATGAGGGAGATTACATGTGTGTATCTGCTTTGTGTGTGTGTGTGTGTGTGTGTGTGTGTGTGCACGCACCTGTTTGGTGAGTTCAAGTCTTCACATGATCCTCACAATGTCTAGTGTATGTGATGGGGGCTTGTTTCCAGGTGTGTCAGATGGTGACTGAGTGTGGGACTCTATCTCTGACAGTTTATGTCTGTTTCTGAGACAAGTGCATGTCTGCGTGGGTCTGTGACAGCGCATCTGCGGTTTCTTTCTGATGGGGTGGATGTCCGTTTGTATTCCTGTGACAGATTCTGGGTAGCTATATCTGGACAGTTTCAGTGACAACGCTGCATGTTTGCTGGTGTGTGTCTATCCACGTCTGTTTTTGTGACGCTGCCTATCTATGTGGCTCTGTTGCATAAGTATTTATGTCTGCCTTTGGAGCAGTACTTGTGTGTCTGGAGCATCTGTGTGTCTTCCTGTGACAGACTCAAGGTCTTTCATTTCTGGGACAGTACAAGTCTTCCCCTGACGGTGCATGTCTGATGGTGCCAGTATCTTTGTGACAAGGTCTGGTGGTGTGTCTGACAAGACATTTCTGTGCCATTGTCACATGGCAGCGTCGGTCCATGTGAATCTCTGGAGTCTCTGTCTTTCCTTAACAGTGTTTCACTGGGTGTCATTCCGGGACATAACTGGCAGCATGCCTGCCTGATGGTGGATGTCAGACTCTGTGACAGTAGAGGTCTGCATGTGTGTCTAGGACAAGTTTAAATGAATGTGTCTGTTGATTTTGTGTATATCACATAGTACTTCTGCGTGTCCTGAATGCATCTCTCTCTCTGGCGTGAGGATCGACTATTTTTCCCAAATTTGTGACTGAAGGTATTTTACCACCTGTCTGAGTTCTTTCCGTCCTTGTCTCTACCATCATTCTGGCTTGCTAGCACCCCACCCCCACCCAAGCTCCACTTCCCTCTGCCATTCCAGATTCTAGATGTGCTGACTGGGCTCGCAGCCAGACCTAGCCAGGTCTGTCCAGGTTAAGGGCTCCAAAACACCCCACAGCCCTCCGCCTCAGGGCGTGGGAACGCTGTCTTTGACCAGAGCGTCTCCCGCGGTAGTAGTCAGGGGGGTTTACCCATCCCTGGAAGCTGGACAGGTTCTTCCAGGATTCTTGGCTTCAGTTTTAGGGCAGAGGCCTTTAGTCGCCTAGAGGGCTCTGGTCCTGGGTGAGAAGCACTCTTTGGAGACAAGGTCCTGGGTAGCCACAGGCCCAGATTCTTAGAAGCCCTGCGTGGCATTATCTCCGCACTAACCTCGAAGCAGCGCCTGCAAACCAACTTCCTAGGAAAGGAGGCGGTGCAGTTATTTTTTTAAGTTTATATCTATATATACACATACACACACATATATAAAAACAACCCCGCACAACAACCAAAACAAATGCGGTTGCTGCAAAGGGATTCCCAGAACCGGTTTCCTCTTTGCGCGCGCCCCCCACATTTGCATGCGGGCCCGGCCCCCGCGGAAGATCCGGGCATACATTTGCATAAGGGGGTACTTGAAACGTTGAGGGTGGTATGCAAATTAGGACTGGCTCCGATTGGCTGGGGTACAGCAGGTGCCGCGTCCGGATTGATCAAAGCCAAGTGGGCGGGGCTGTCGCCCGGGGCGACTCTCTCGGGAGGCGCGTGCCCCGGCTCAGTAGCGTTGGGGCTGGCGCGCGCGTCGAATCTTAACGTTGCGCTGTTTTGCGGGCGCTTTTGGGCCATTAGCTTCTTTGCCTTCCACCCTGGCGCCCCCAAGTCCTGGCTCCCCAGCCTCGCTACCCCGGGCATCCACGCCCTGCGGGCTCAGCGGGCTCAATCTGCGCAGCACCACCTCCATGTTGACTAAGCCTCTGCAAGGGCTCCCCGTGGCCCCCGTGACCCCCACGCCGCCGCCAGGTGAGCGAGGCTCCCCTACCGCGACTAGGCCGGGCGGGCTGAAGTGGTTGAGGGCGGCGCGGGGGGAGGGGGAAGGGTCGCGGCAGGGTTCAGCACGCAGCCACCCTGACTTCCTCGCCCCCGCCTGCGTAGGAGGCAAGGATCGCGAAGCGTTTGAGGCCGAGTACCGACTCGGCCCCCTCCTTGGTAAGGGGGGCTTTGGTACCGTCTTCGCAGGACATCGCGTCACAGACCGACTCCAGGTATCAACCACGAGGGTCTTGGGTGGGTCAGGGGTGGTGTGTGTGCGTGCGTTCGTGCGTGCGTGTGTGGTGTGTGTGTGGCAGGGGTGGGAGTCCCGAGGATGGGACGCTCATTGACCAGGGGATGAGCGGACAATGTGTGCGTGGTAGGGTCATGAGGACCAGGATTCGGGTTGGTGGGGGGTGCCCAAGCGCGCGCACGTGCGCGCGCTTGTTTGTGTGTGTGTGGCGATCCAGGTGGGTATGTGGGGGAGAGGGGGTTTCAGAGCAGGGATGCTGGAGGTCCAGGGAGTGAGACTGAGGAGTGAGGGGTCATGAGGACTCTAGACCCTGGGATCCAGGGGATGTGTATCTGTGTGGGAAGGTAGAGAGACCGAGAGCTAAGATTTGGGGGATTTCGAGGGCAGATGTCCAGTGTGGAGTCCTTAGGACGAGGAACCCAGTACAAAATTGGAGGGTCTTGGAGCTGGATGGGAAGATTGAGGGCTTGGGGTATTAGGAAATTAAGAGCCCAGGATCTGGAGTGAGGGGTCCTGAAGCCTGAGAAGAGAGAACCCAAGGCCGAGGATGATGGGAGAGATAAACTCGGTTCTGGGGACTTGGAGAGCAGGAGAGAAGCTCCAGCTCATTTTGGGTTGTGATGTAGCGAGGTTGGTACCTGAAAGACTAGAGTGAGGGTCAAGATTGGGGGGTCAAAGGGTCGTCTGCTGGCCCCCTCACCTCAGCCCCCCTCTCCAGGTGGCCATCAAAGTGATCCCCCGGAATCGCGTGCTGGGCTGGTCCCCCTTGGTGAGTATCTCTGGAGTCGCTGACCTGGCGACGCCATCTCTGAAGATGGGACTCAGCAACCCCTTGCCTTTCCAGGGCTTGTATGATTCCCTGGGCCCTGTAAGGGTGAAGAGAACACTCCTACCAGCCTGTGTTTACTCCCCTCTGGTGACATCCACACCTCCATACAGTTCTCACTCACCCCAGCTCTCCTTGGGCCCTGGATTCTCCCCCCCTCCAACCCTCCTTTCTCCTCCTCCCTCCAAACATGGGCTCAGGGGCTGCCCGCAGGGCATGCTGGTGGGGAAAGAGGGGCATAGGTCACTGGTTGCCATGGTAACGGTGGCTGCTTCTCTTGGGCCGTTAGCACGCTAACGGACAACAGGGCGGGTCTGGGCAAGTTGTAGGGGGTGCGTGCGCCCCCTGGCGGACTCTGGAGGAGACTGCGCCTGCGCAGGTTGTGGGACCCGGAGGAAGAAGGTGCGCCTGCGCAGTAGCGAAAGTTTCATCACCGTGAGAAAACCTGTCTGTGGCCGTGCTAGTCAGCGTACTGGCCGGGAGAGGGCCCCACCTCAGGCAGGAAGGCTGATTCTGACTGGCCGTATGCCCTCACCGGGCTTCTGGCTTATGGCGGCTTTTGTGGCCTAGCACTTACGCCTTTTATTGAGCACTGACTATGTGTCTCGGGTTTTGCTTCATCATCAAAGTTTACTGTGTTCCCAGTCCCACTAAGTACTTGCGTTCAACACAGCTCTAGATGTTCAGTGACAGTGACAAAACATCACATGATAGTATTATTGAGCTCTTACTTTGTTCCTTTACAATTAATCACTTTTACCTACTTAACGAATGTATACTGAGGACCTACTAAGTGCCAGGCACAATTTTAGGCATTTGACAAAATATTACATTTACTGAGAGCTTATTTTTTGCAGGGTTCTTTTCTACTAATTGCTTTTACATATTTAATAAATATGTATTAAACCCTACCCTGTTCCTGTTACCAAGCACTGTTATAGTCAGTGAAAAAAACAGACAAACCATTATACAATAATAGTACTTTTGTGAGCTAACTCTGTGCCAGACTGTGCTATAAAGTGCTTTCAACTATTTAACAAACATTTGTTGAGCACCCACTGTATGTAAGGCACTGTTCTAATCTCTTCTCAGATGCCAGTGAACAAAAGATAGACTATTACATAATAGTGTTCATCAGTTGCTTCTTAAGCAGAAAGGCTTTTTAAAAAAATATATTTTATTTGTTCACTTCAGAGAAAGCGTGCATGCACATGCACACCAGAGTGGGGAGAGAGGCAGAGGGAAAGGGAGAGAGCATTTCAAGCAGACTGCCACTGGGCTGAGCATGGAGCCTGACATGGGACTTGATCCTGTGACCCATGAGATCACAACCTGAGCTGAGTTCAACCGACTGAGCCACTCAGGTGTCCCAAGAAGACCTTTTTAAAAAAACGACTTTCATTTACTGAAATATTTACTCAGTTCCAATAATGTGCCAGATGTGCATGGGCTTTTGGCTCAAATGACCTTTCTAGTGGCTGTGTTTGAGCCCTTAACACGGGGAAACTGAGGCTCAGGGAGGGAAGTGGGCTGCTGAAGGCCACACAGTCCGGAGACTGAGGGGCTATGATTTAAGTTCAGGCAAGAAGTAAGCCTCAGAGCTGCTGGCTTGACGTCTGTGTTCTCTTTTCTCTCCCCTTCCCCCCACAGTCAGACTCAGCCACATGCCCACTGGAAGTGGCATTGCTATGGAAGGTGGGTGCAGGCGGTGGGCACCCTGGCGTGATCCGCCTGCTTGACTGGTTTGAGACACCAGAAGGCTTCATGCTCGTCCTCGAACGGCCGTTGCCTGCCCAGGATCTCTTTGACTACATCACAGAGCAGGGCCCATTAGGTGAGGGCCGAAGCCGCTGCTTGTTTGCCCAGGTAGTGGCAGCTGTTCGCCACTGCCACGCCCGTGGAGTTGTCCATCGTGACATCAAGGATGAGAACATCCTGATGGATCTCCGCCGGGGCTGTGCCAAACTCATTGATTTTGGCTCCGGTGCCCTGCTTCACGATGAACCCTATACTGATTTTGATGGTAAGTCTTCACTAAATCTTAATGGGGGGGTTAATCTTTTATCTTTATGGTCCCTTGATCTTTGACCTCTAGTGCTGTGGTACCCCGTGCTCCTTGATCTATATTGCACCTTTATAACATTCTTGAGTTTTAATATTGGGGGTTCTCAAGCCTTGTCCTCTGCTAAAGTCCTTCTTCTGACAGTGCCCAGACCTGGTAAGGGATTGTATTATTATCCTGAGTGTTCCTTTTCTGTCTGGTAAAGGGATCCTACTGTTACTTTTAAGGGCTTTTATTCTGTTGAGGCCACTCTGTTGTTACCTTGTTCTTTTCCTGATGATGAGACTCTGCTGTTATATTTAAAGAACTCTTCTGGTTAGGTGGCCCTGCTCCCATAGTGTGTTCTCTTAATTCTGGTGAGGGGACCATACTTCCTGGGGGGGGGCATTATCGGGGAGTGGTCTAATCTCTGGCTTGTGTGCAGGGACAAGGGTGTACAGCCCCCCAGAGTGGATCTCTCGTCACCAGTACCACGCACTCCCAGCCACTGTCTGGTCACTGGGTATCCTCCTCTATGACATGGTGTGTGGGGACATTCCCTTCGAGAGGGACCAGGAGATTCTGGAGGCTGAGCTCCACTTCCCTGCCCATGTGTCCCCAGGTGAGGCCTTCACCAGTCCTAGCTCAGTGGACTCCATCCTTCCCAGGGACTAGTGTTCCCAGCTGACCACTAATCTTCTGTGTGCTTCTGGTCCACAGACTGCTGTGCCCTAATCCGCCGGTGCCTGGCCCCCAAACCCTCTGCCCGACCCTCACTGGAGGAGATACTGCTGGACCCCTGGATGCAGACACCAGCTGAGGATGCACCCCTCAGTGCCCCCAAGGGGGGGCCCACCCCTTTGGCCTGGTCCCTGCTGCCCTAGTCCTAGCCAGGCCCCCACTAGTTGGAATAGCCGTCCCATGGCATGCCACAGGGATAGATGGACATCTGTTGACCTGGTTATACAGGTCATTAAAAATCCAGTGTTGTTAGGGTCAGAGATTGGGGAACAGGGGTCAGGAGACATAAACCAAGTCTGCCCACTCCCCATCCCAATTCTGCTAAGGAGCCTTCCTCCCAGAACTTATGGTCTCTTATTCTGGAGGGCGGGGGGAACTTCCTTATTTCTCATTTTGCTAAGGGTGTTTATTTGGTTGAGGTTCCTTCCATTCTGAGCCCCAGGACTCTTATTCTGATGAGTTGTAACCCCTACACTAGCACCTCCTGCTACCACCACACACACTTAGTTCAAATGCTCTCACTTGGGCAAGGGTGCTTTCCTTCCAATGCCCCAGCAGCTCTTATTTTAGCAAAAGGACCCTTTCCCCTAGCCCAGGGTCCTATATTCAGTCAAGCTGCTTGCCTACCTCAGCCCAGGGTTGCTGATTCTGGGGGAGGTAATGCCCTATTGTTATCCCAGGACTTTTTTTTTTAATTATTATTATTATTACTATTTTATTTTTAATTTTAATTTTAATTTTTTTGGGGGGGGTGAGGGGACCCTACTCTGTTATCCCAAGTGCTCTTATTCTGGTGAGGAGAACCCTACTTCCATGATTTGAGAAATGGGAGATGGACACCACCAGAGTCCGCTAGGATGGGGTGGATGGTTTTTTGGGGGATGGGGTGGGGGAAGTCAAGTCTAGTTGTTTGTTCTCCTGGGGCCCCCCCTCCATCTTTTTTGGATTCTTGCTGCCTCCTTCTGAGCCAGGATTGTCCAGTTGCTGAAATGTAAATACTTATGTATTGGTGGGAGGGGAGCTCCAACTATGTCCTCCTCTTCCTTCTCCCCCTGCCTGGATTATTTAAAAAAGCCATGTGTGGAAACCCACTATTTAATAAATGTTATAGAATCAGAAGTGACTGGCCATTTGTAGATGAAGCAAGGAAGCTCACTATTTGATAAATGTTCTAGACTCAGAAGCGACTGGCTATTTGTAGATGCAGTAAGGCAATTATGAAGCATCTACTGTATACTGAGCCAAGAGGGAGGTGGGCTGGATCGCTCCTCTGCTCTTGGGAGGGCTTAGCCCTGCGGTACAGTCCTAAAGCTGTTTTATGGGTTGGTCTAAGCAGGCAGGACCACAAAGAAAAACGTGATTTCCCACATTCCAGCTCTTAGGTAGCTCCCAGGATGTGCAGAAGGGCTCCGCTGGAGATACTGCAGACCCTGAAGATGCTTGGGCTATGTCCCCAATCAAAGAGGGCTTGCTCGGCCAGAGAAAACTGCCTCCCCCCAATGCCGGGGGAGGGAACAAAGCCCTTCTCCCGTGGGAGAAAAGGTGTTTCAGGTCACCAGTGAGGGAGGGGCCGGGCACTGACAGAAACCTTCCCAGCCCTTCCATGTTTCCTGATAACATCCGGGGTGTAAGTCACCCGTTTTGCCCCTACCTTTTTTCACCTCTCCCTTGCTCTCTTGTTCATCCCTCCTCTCTCATTCTTCACCTCGACGTCCCCGCCCTAACCTTAGCTGTACCCTCTCTTGCTCCGCTTTCAAAAGCTGACCTGAAAGCCTCACCTGGTGGCTTACCTGTCCCCTTCGCACTCCTTTTCCTCAACAGGGGCTCGCTTATCCTTCCTACTCTGTCTCCCCTCTCCAAGACCTCGCTTGTGTGGCCTCAACTGCTCTGCTCGTTTGCCCACCTGACCCTCACCTGCCCAGCGCCAGCAGTCTAAATTACCTCCCAGCCGCCCCCGTACTCTCCAGGGGGCGGGGCCTCGCCGGGAGGTGGGCTAAAGAGGAACTTCAGTCCAACCAGGAAGGTACCCAGGAGTTTTGGTGCGGAAAGGGCGGGGTCATCTGTAGAAGCTGCCAACGAAGAGCTGAGATAGAAGAGGATCAGCTGAGCCAATGAGACAAGGACACACGATGGGCGGGTGATCTAGAAAGCGAGATCAATGAAATCGAGGACGGGTCTAGTAACGGGAATGAGCCAATGAGGCTCTGTAGAGACAGCAAGAGGCTGAGTCGGCCGTGTGTTGGGTCTGCCCATCCCGACGGAATCTGGAAATCCCGAGGCCGCAGTCTTATGGTCACCGTCCGGGAGCGGACGAGGAAAACCACCTTTCTGGCCAGCCCCTCAACTCGCCCCGCCCCTATCCCGGAGGCCCGGAAGCGGAAGTGACGGATACGGAAGTGCCCTGCTGTTGCCGAGGGGACGGGCCAGGCAGATGCCAACATGGCAGCGGTTGGGTCTGGCGGTTCCACCGCAGCTGCTGGGCCAGGGGCGGTCTCCGCGGGGGCGTTGGAGCCTGGAACTGCGAGTGCGGGTGAGACAGGCCGTGGCCGAGCAGGCGGCGGCCAGGCGAGGGTCGGGATCGCTGGGGGGTCAGGAAGGTTCCTCACTCAAGCAAGAGGGAGCATCCCGTATGGACCCACCTATGTGTGTGTGGTGGGGGGGGTGGAGGAGGGAGGACGGAACGGTCCACTGTGAGTGTGTTGGAAGGCGGGGAAGAGACCATTCTGAGGGTGATTGAGGGGATCCCTTCTGCATATGGAGAGTGGAGCTCTTTCTGAGTCTGGGGGGTTATTGCCTTTGGGGGAGGCTAAGACCATTGAGACCATTTTGAGTTTGTGGGGGGGGGTCCGTCCTTAGAGAAGGGAGAGAGCATTCTGAGGGTGGGAAAGTTCTTCCTTACAGAGTAAAGAGGTTGTTCTGTGGGTGATGGTTTCTTCCTTATAAAGGGATAGGGGTTATTGTGAATTAGGGTGGGGCGGGTCCTTCCATACCCGACTTAGAGGGTCCGTTTTGAAGATTGGGATGTCCGTTATAAGGAGATAAGACTGTTCTGGTGGGTCCCTTCCTAGTGCTGGTAGAGTTCATTGTATATTGGAGTGAGAGGGTCCTTTCTTACATGGCAAAGAAAAGACATTCTGAGGGTGTGGGGCCCTTATTTATAGCGGGGAGAGTTCATTGTGAATGTGAGTAGAACAAGGTATGATTCCTTGGCTGGAGGCAGGGAAGGTGCAGTGGTTGGAGGATGACTGGGCCATGTGGAGTATAGGGAAATACTTCCTTATGTCCTCGAGGGAATCGCACCATTCTTGGTACAGTAACATTTATTATATGGGGTCCAGTCCTAGGGGCTATGGAGGAATTATTTAAGTTTGTGAAACCATTCTGTGTCAAAGGGATTCTGGTGGTCATAGAAGGTAGGAGTTGAAGAGACCATTCTCAGTGTGAGGGGATGGAATAATATCTTAGATGGGAAGAAGACCATTCTTTAGGGGGTGGACATACCTTATATAGTGGTCACATTCCCTGTATTGAGGTATCATTCTTTACATAGGAGGACCCCTCATTAAATAGAAGCATCATTTCATATAAATCTGTGGTTTGCTCACCTACATAATGGAATCCTTGTAGCTCACTCAGAGATCAGAACAACATAGGGATCTGCTGAGGTAATCCACATAAATCCTTTACCCCAGCGATAGGCAGACAGTTAGCACTCAATAAATGTTGAGAATGTTGTTGGTAGTCCGTCTTGGGGTGGAGTTGCTTCTCACACAGAGGAGGGAGAGAGGGGCCCCAGTGTGTTCAGCACCTGTTCCAGCCATTTCCTGATACCTCAGCAAGGATTCCAGGTATGGGCTGGATGGGGCGAGGCCCACTTCCTCCTTTGTGGCTCTTCCTGCCTGTTGAGGCAGCAGAAGTAGATGGGAGTCAGACCCTCCTTGGGTCAGGATAGGGAGGCAGAGAGAGGAAGTGGCAGTGGCTAGGAGGATCCTGGTTGAGAAAGGAGTGAGGGGGGAAGGTGGTGGTGTGGCTGTGTCCTAGCAGCTTCTGACCCCTTCTTCCCCCTTGCTCATTGAATTTCCCACAGCTCACCGGCGCCTCAAATACATATCCCTAGCTGTGCTGGTGGTCCAGAATGCCTCCCTCATCCTCAGCATCCGCTACGCCCGCACACTGCCTGGGGACCGCTTCTTTGCCACCACTGCTGTGGTCATGGCCGAAGTGCTCAAAGGTCTCACCTGCCTGCTGCTGCTCTTCGCACAGAAGAGGGGTATGAGCCAGCAAGGGGGGCGGTGGTGCTGCACTGGGGTTAGTGGTGGGACTTTTTGTGTGTATGTGTGTACACCCATGCCCACATGGAGGGTTTGCTGGGGGAATATCACTGTATCCCTGTGTCTGAAACCTCCTGGGGGGTGTGTAAGTGCAGCTAATCTGCCTTGTCCCTCCAGCCCTACTTTTATACCCCTTTTATACCTACTTTTATACCACGCAGAAGTTGGTCTGCATGGACTGTTAGCAGTGAGATGGTCTGTGCCCATAAGGTAGCAGGCGACCCTTACAGGGTAATTCACTTATTTCCCTTTAACTTTGCATTATGGATCACTTTAAACATATACAAACTTGGAGAGAATAATAAAATAAAATGTCGATGTACCCATCACCCAGATTCATCAGTTGTCCACTCATGGCCCCTCTGCCATTAAACAGCATCAGTGATTACCCACTCACTGTCCATCTCCCTGTCTGCCTACCTACCCACCCCCTGCCTTACTTTACTGCAGTGTGTCCCACACGAAGTATGTAGTATTTTGAAGTAAACCCCCACCCCTACCTTACTGTCTTGAATAAATATTTTGGTACATTAAAAAAAAATAACTGCAGGGGCGCCTGGGTGGCTCAGTGGGTTAAAGCCTCTGCTTTCGGCTCGGGTCATGATCTCAGGGGCCTGGGATCAAGCCCCATGTCAGGCTCTCTGCTCAGTGGGGAGCCTGCTTCCCTTCCTCTCTCTCTGCCTGCCTTTCTGTCTATTTGTGGTCTCTCTCTGTCAAATAAATAAATAAAATCTTAAAAAAATAACTGCAGTATCTAAAAATGAACCATAAAAGAATCAAATTCCCAGTCAGGTGTTCACACACTTATAATGACTTCTCAAATATCATAAAAATGTTTAAGAATTTGTCTCAGTCAGGTTTATATAAGGTCAGTGTCTTGCAATTGGTTGGTGTCTTCTAGGTCTGTTAACCTCAGGGTTCCCCTCCAGCTCTGTGATGGGCAGTTAATTTCTTGAAGAGAGCAGGTGGTTTGTCTTGGAGACTTTGGACAGCCTGCAGTTTGCTGCCGGCCTCCTAGTGGTATCATTTAACATATTCCTCTACCTTCTCTGTACTTCCTAGAAATTGGATTTCTATATCAATTTAAACATCTCCCTAAAAGCCTGCTTTAAAACGTTGTCAGTTGTTTCTCTACAAAGGCCGTGCCAGAGCGCCCCCGGGGGGCTCGGTCAGTTAAGAGTCCAACTCTTGATTTCAGCTCAGGTCATGATTGCGGGGTCTTGAGATCGAGCCCCACATTGGGCTCTGCACTTAGCAATGGGGAATCTGCTTGAGATTTTCTCTCTGCCCCTCTCCCCGCTTATGGGCATGCACGCCCTAATAAGTAAATAAATCTTTACAAAAATAATTAAAGGCCTTGCCTGTGTAAAGGATACAGATGTCTGTTCCAGCTCTACTGTCACTATTTACGATGAAGAAAACATTCTTGCCCACTCACGAACTCCAGGGCCCTGGGAGGCAGTAGTTTGGGAACCCATCTGTTCTGTCCTTTCTTTCCTTTTTTTTTTTTAAAGTGGACGTGTAGCTGACATAGACAGTTAACCATTGAACAACACAGGTTTGAGCTGTGCAGGCCCATTTAGATGCAGGTTTTGTCTAATAAATACAGTATGGGAAATGTATTTTCCTTATGATTATCTTTTTTTCTGGCTTACTTTAATGTAAGAATATCATATATGATACATATAACATACAGAATGTTCTATGTTCTCCGTAAGGCTTCCAGCCAGCAGTAGACTAGTGGGAGTTAAGCTTGGGGGTTGGGGGACTCAACAGTTTATGTGGATTTTTAACTGTCTGGGGGGTTGATGCCCCACCCCAGCTCCTGTGCTGGTCACTGGTTAACTGTAATGTTTTCTTAGTTTCAGGTGTACGACATACTGATTCAACAATTCTCTACATTACACAGTGCTCACCATGATAAGTGCACTAACCATCTGTCACCAGACCGAGTTTTTACCTTATTATTGTCTGTATTCCCTGTGCTGTACTTTTCATCCCTGTGACTTATTTATTTTTATAACTGGAACTTTGTACCTCATAACCCCCTTCACCTATTTCGCCCATTTCCCGCTCCTCTCCCCGCCCCCAGCAACTGCCAGTTCTCTAGGAGTGTGTGATTCTGTGTCTGTTTTTGTGGTTGTTTGTTTGTTTTGTTTTGTTTTTTTAGATTCCATGAGGTGGTGAAATCATTTGTCTTTCTTGGTCTGACTTCCTTCACTTAGCATCATGCCGTCGAGGTCCATCATCTGCTCTGTCCCCTCCCCCACCTTCTGTTCTGTTCTCAGTTGATTCCGAGACACTTCCAAGTGCTCGCTGCAGCAGCCCCTGCTCCGGCTGCATCCTGCCCTCAGGGGTGCTGATATTTGGGATGGGGAGAAGCAAAGAGCTGCAGATTTAAAACCACAGGCCTCCGCCTCAGATCTACAATTTCAGCCCCTCGCCCCATGTTGTTGCTGTTGTTGTTTTTCTCTTGAATCAGTTTTGTGGTAAAACCTGGCCTGACCCCACGTGGCACTGTTTGTGTATCTGTGTTTTTAATTTTTCTCATTTGGTGTGATGTTTACACAAGTCACCACAGAAATACGAATATGTGTGATTATGGTGTGCAGCCCCCTGTACGTGAGGGCTGTGTTACGTGTTACGTGTTACATGCCGGATTGCCCGTGCTACTTGTCTGACGCCTGGAAAGTGTCCAACACCCAAACCCCTGGGCCCCAAGAATTAGGGTTAAGGGGTTTGAGATGGGTAATTACTCCCGGGATGAAGGGCGGGCAGGGCCACGAGCCATCAGTGCAAGTTCCCTGTGATAGCCCCGTGCACTGGCTTTCCCCTGCGATAGCCCCGTGCAGTAGAACCCGAAAAGGTAAACTGTAGAGCTTTGCAGAGGCCTGACTCTCCAGGAGGGTCCTCTCTCTCGTGCATTGGTGGGAGCAGGCCCCAGCCAGCCTTGGCTTCTTCTTAGTCCCACTGCCACTGTTGCCTGTGGCCCGGGTGGCCCAGTCCTTGCGTGTCAGTTGGGCAGAGCAGGAGATGGCTCCTGCCCTCAGGCAGCTCGCAGGCCAGTAAGGAGCTAGGATAAGCGTCATAGTTGAGTCTCCAACTTCCCCTCTGGTTGGCAGTCTGCCTTCCCACTCCTAAGGCTTCTCCTTCACAAGCTAGTTCCTGCTGGCAATTTCACTGGCTAGATGGGTATTGAGTGCTTGCCCTGAGTGGGCCTCCTGTCCGGGGAGCTAGGCTGTACACTGAGTGAGGACAGCCTGCGAGCCTCAGCTGTGCAGTCCAGGATGGTGGTTTTGTGTCCTATGAAACTGCTGGCCATGAGGCCTGCTGGGGGGAGCGGGGCTGCACTGTGGGGAAACTGTGAGCACAGACCTCATTCGAGCCCTCAGGAAGTCAGAGTGTGTAGGGAGACGCAGGGCCCAGCCCAGTCCTGGCCCGCAGAGGATCTGCAGTGCTCAGGAGGGCTGTCCTCCCCCTCCCTGTGCACCCCAGGTAACGTGAAGCACCTCGCGCTCTTCCTCCACGAGGCTGTCCTGGTGCGGTACGTGGACACGCTCAAGCTTGCGGTGCCCTCTCTCATCTACACCTTGCAGAATAACCTCCAGTATGTTGCCATCTCCAACCTGCCAGCTGCCACTTTCCAGGTGAGCTGCATGCCCGGCGTGGCGTCGGAGGAGCCGGCTGGGGTCGGGGAGGTAGGAGGCCGACGAGGGGAGGGCTGCAGAGAGCTGGGGCTGTGTCGCCTTGGCTCTCCCTCAGTCTCAGTTCTTCATCTGTGAGAACTGGGAATGGGGACGGAAATGCCTCCTCACCAGGATGCTGGGATGGCTAAAAGAAATAATATCTGGGAAGAGCCCTTGGTTGGCAGTAAGTGGGCTTTCAGCTGTTTCTAAGGAGGCCTTGGAAAACCGTTCAAGAGCCTGGATTCTGGGGCCCAAACCCCACGTCGGCTACTACTTCCCAGCTGTGTGATCTCGGGCAAGTCACTTGACGTCTCTGTGCCCTAGTTTTCTCATCTTCCCATCGGACATTACAGTAGCGCCCACCTCATCTGGGAGAGCACTGAACGAATGGATTCACATGCAGTTCCCAGAGGCACAGTAGCACACAGCGAGCGGCCACTGTGTCAGTGTTTGCGGATGTTATCATTGTGGCTGATTGGCTTGCGTCAGCACCTAGTTATCTGCCTCTCCCCACCCCCCACCCTCATCAGAGAGCCTGTCGCTAGTTCACCCACCTGCCGGGTGAGCTGGCTCGCAAACAACAGCTGTACTCTACAGATGGTGATGTCGGGGCCGAGACAGGGCAAGTGCCTTGTTCCTCATCACACAGCCAGAAAATGGGGTTGGGGTGCGGACTTGGGTGTGGCCCGGGACTTCCTTGTGGAGCTGTGGACTTTCTGGGAAGCACGGTGCAGGGCTGTTTAGCGCCCTGCCAGTCAGCACCCAAGAGCTGGGTGTCTTTCTGGTCGCCTGCCCTGCCCTATCCCTGCACTGGGCACATTGCGGGGTGGGGGTGGGGCGGGGAACAGCCCTTAGCACTTCCCGCATGTATGCCACACGCAGGTGACGTACCAGCTGAAGATCCTGACCACCGCGCTGTTCTCTGTGCTCATGCTGAACCGCAGCCTTTCGCGACTGCAGTGGGCCTCCCTGCTGCTCCTCTTCATGGGCGTCGCCATTGTCCAGGCACAGCAAGCTGGTGGTGGGGGCCCTCGGCCACTGGACCAGAACCCTGGGGCAGGCCTGGTGGCCGTCGTGGCCTCTTGTCTGTCCTCGGGCTTTGCGGGCGTCTACTTCGAGAAGATCCTCAAGGGCAGCTCGGGGTCTGTGTGGCTGCGCAACCTGCAGCTGGGCCTCTTCGGCACGGCACTGGGCCTGGTGGGGCTCTGGTGGGCCGAGGGCACTGCGGTGGCCCGCCGCGGCTTCTTCTTCGGCTACACGCCGGCCGTGTGGGGCGTGGTGCTCAACCAGGCCTTCGGTGGGCTGCTGGTGGCTGTTGTCGTCAAGTATGCCGACAACATCCTCAAGGGCTTTGCCACCTCCCTATCCATCGTGCTGTCTACGGTCGCCTCCATCCGCCTCTTCGGCTTCCACGTGGATCCGCTGTTCGCCCTGGGCGCCGGGCTGGTCATCGGTGCTGTCTACCTCTACAGTCTGCCCCGAGGTGCAGCCAAAGCCACGACCTCCGCCTCCGCCTCCGGGCCCTGCACACACCAGCAGCCTCCGGGGCAGCCCCCACCACCCAAGCTGTCTTCTTCCCATCGCGGAGACCTCAGCTCGGAGCCCTTTCTGCCGAAGTCAGTGCTGGTGAAGTGAGGGCTGGTGGCGGTGGGGGGTGACAGGGAGGGGGACTGGGTGGAGGGTGTTGGGCATCTGCAGGGACCTGAGCTGCCACTGGGCCTGGCTCCTCTGGGACTGGAAGAGTGTTTTCTCCCAGGTCATGGAGACTACTGGAGGGGCATGGGACAGGGTGGGGTGTCACACAAACCCTTCCTTGCAGACTGGGCCCCCCTCCACTGGAGGGGGTTTTGAGAGCTGCCTCCTCTGCCCCAGCCAACCCCTTTCGGGGACTGGGTTGGCAGTGTTGTCATTCAAGGCGTTTCTTTGCCTGCCTGCCCTCAGCTGGAGGTGTTCTGTCTTCCATGCCTGGGAGAGCCCCTCCTAGCAGCACCTCCACCTTTGTAAGGACAAATCGGACAAAAATGTTACAGCTTTTTTAGTGATGGATGCCTACCTGTGGGGTTCAGCTTCCTGTAGCTTGAGGCCTTCTTGCCTCCCTCACAGCCGCAGTGGATCATGTTAGCAGTTCGGGTCTTTTTTGTACATGGCCTTGGGGCAGCTTCCCTGACGGGAGACCCTTGAAAATGGGCCTCTCGTGGGCACCCCGGAGAGAGGCAGGGGCCGGAGCTGACACGTGTTGCATCGGCCCATTCCTGGGGAGGGTGCAGTGCAGTGGGGGCCGTTTGATTTCTTAGTGGTCTGGGAACTTGTGGTATAATCAGATAATTAATGATCCAGGGTGCGGGGAGGGGGAAAAGGTCCTTGGAGTGGCTGAATCTCATTGAAATCTAAGACACTGTCAGATGCCGGATGCAGGGTTCTTTTCTGAGACATCCTAAAAGGGAAGCTAAAGCTGCCCACCACACCTCTGATAATGCACTGGCTATATGAGGCACCCTTGCTCTGTGACAGGGTGAGGGGGTCTAAAAATTGCTGAAATGTGGAACCTGCCCCCTGCACTCCCTAAAGCTTATTAACCCCTTAACTGTCTCCCAGGATGTGCGTGTGCGCGCATGCGTGTGTGTGCGTGCACATGCACACGTGCACACACACACACGGGGGAGATGCCTGGGCTGTCTTTGCTCTATGTAAATAGAGTCATTGGATCTTTATTTTTGATTATTTGTTCTGATTTTTTTTGGCTTGTTTTCTAAGGAACTGTAATGAACAAATGTCAGGAGACCCAATGCCAAATAAAGATGTTGTATTTATTTAGTCCACGTGTAGCTTTCTGACCCAGGGGACTCACTCTGTCTGCATAGGCTCTGTTACTAACCCCCGGACTACCAGCCCCACCACTGCCACCCTCGCTTGCTCAGGATGCCCGCCTGCCAGCCCACCCCAGCTGTCTGTGTTTCTCTCTCCCTCCCCATTCCCACCACAGGTTGCTCACCAAGGTGAAGGGTTCGTAGCCGCTGGGATCGAAGACGCTGGCCTGGCCTCCTTGTCCCCTCTTGCCCTGGCCCAGCCAGGACCAAACTCTGATCAGTATTAGGGGTGGGGGGAGATAGACACTGAACCCCAACCTGGTCCCCCCACCCCCACCCCCTGTGCCCATACGGGGAGGGACACACTGAACACTGGTAATGAGGGCATGGACAGGATCCACCTCGGCCTCCAAGCCCCCCGTCGCCCTCATATCCTTGCCACTCCCGCACTATCTTAGGTGAGTTTTTGCAAATAAAATGTGTTTCACATCTTGCTGGCCTGGGTTGGGAAGCCTCAAGAGCGCATGGGAAGGAAGCACTCAGGCCTCATGGGCACGATCCATTGAAAAGCTTTTATTAAAAACCCCGGGGGACAGTGGGGTGGCATTGCGGGGAGGTTCAGTCTTGTTGCTTGGTTCGGGAGGCCTCGGCGTTGGCCCGGAGCACAGCCCCCGGAGACGGGTAGGGGCGCTGCTGGAAGAGGGGCCCCGCTGCTGTCGTGTCTGCGCCCGTCTTGGCCTCATTCCGCTTGGGGAGTCCTGTTGACCATGTGCCCCTGGGGGGGAGGGGGTTAGGAAATAGGGGTCAGGGGTTGCGAATATGGGATGCAGTAGGCACTCCCCACCCCCAACTCCAACAACTGACAAATTGGGGAAGGAGACAGGAAAAAAGGAATGGTCA
This sequence comes from Meles meles, assembly GCF_922984935.1. Classification (NCBI taxonomy): domain Eukaryota; kingdom Metazoa; phylum Chordata; class Mammalia; order Carnivora; family Mustelidae; genus Meles; species Meles meles. Next base: position 43,142,909 of record NC_060087.1, on the reverse strand, counting down.
TCAGTGCAAGGGACTCATGAGGGAAAGAGAAGGGCTCGTGAGGGCTTCTCCTTTACCGGGGTGCATCCGAGTACGAGCTGGGGTCCATGGGGTCTAACTCTTCATCCTTCCGGCTTGCCGCTGAGGAAACGTGGCAGAGTGAGGTTTTCAGTAGAGACACAAGGAGCCCCTGATCACCAACCTCCCCCATCCCAGGGAGAAATGGGGTGCATGGCTGCCGTGGCCCACAGCACCCCGTCCCAGGCCCTAGACTCAGGCACTCGCATGATGAGCAAAGGGAGGGCCTCTTCCATGGCTCGTCGGTGGTGCCTCACCTGCCTCAGGCCCCGGCCCTGCTGTTCAGCTTACCCTTCTTGCTCTTGGGGTAGGGCGCCAGCTCTTCCCTGCGATGATGGCGCCGTTCTTTGTTCTCTTCCCGCTCTGATTTGTCATACCCACGATCCCGATCCCGATCCCTGTCCCGCTCTCTCTCTCTGTCCACTTTGTCATAACCACGCTCTCGGTCTCTGTCTGACTTCTCATGGCCCCGGTCCGACTTCTCATGGCCCCGGTCCGACTTCTCGTGGCCCCGGTCTGACTTCTCGTGGCCCCGATCCACCTTCTCCTCAGCATCTGGGAACACAAAAGCCTTGAAGTGATCTTTCTCCTCCAGTCTCAGGCCCCAGCAAGCCTCTGCCTTCAGTAACTGCCCCCCACCTTGCCTGGGGTTTGGTCCGCCTGTCTCACCTGCCCCTCCCCAGCCCACTGTCATTTACCTGACCCCTCCCTGAGAACTGCAGGACCATGGAGGCACCCTTAGGTCCGCCAACTCACCTGCATTAGTTGCCCTGAGCTTCTTGGCGGATTTGGTAACGACGGAGTTGGGATCATGTGGGGAGAGCCAGGACACGAGGTCTGTGTCCACATTCCAGTAGTAAGGGAGCCCGCTACGGGGCAGTGGGAGGGAAGCAGAGAGGGGGAGAGAGGAGGGGAGAAGGAGGGAAGAAGGGAGTGGAGGAGTGTCAGCACAGGGGTCTTACAGCCTCAACTCCTATCTACCCATCTCTTGTAACTGCCCCATGTCAGGACCCGAGGACCCCCAGACCTCTTCTTTGTGTTTCCCATTTACCCCAAGGCCAGAGACAGCACAGGAAAGGTGAAGTCAGATGTCAGTTCCCCCACCCACCCTACCCCAGTTCCCCAGGCTCACCAGGAAGGGTCAAACACCTTGTACCAGCTCGGTGGCAGGCCCTCCAACCGGGTAGCCTCATAGTCTACAGGGTCATCATCATAGTCCTCAGCAATGATCTCTTCCTCTGGCTCTGGCGGAATAGCGGGGTGGAGGAAAGCAGTAAGGACTAGAGGGATTCTCATCTTACAGCCAGAACCTGGAGAGACACTCAAATTCACATGGACCACGTGTGTGTGTGTGTGTGTGTGTGTGTGTGTGTGTGTGCGCGCGCGCGCGCGTACGTACCAGGTCTCACCTGTGGCGAATATCACATTCCAAATCCAAGTGTCTGAAGATCAGGGGATTTGCCAAAAAAATGTACCTAAATCTCTTCTGTTTCTGGGTTCAGGTAAAATCTGGGATTTGATGCTGTCACCCACACCTATCTGATTTCAGAATTTAGACAAGGATTCATCATACAAACGTATCCTCCAGTTCCCAAGTTCAGGAAGCATGGGACACCATGCTATCCAAATCTATTTGCATAAAATGAGTTTGAACAGTAACGGGTTGTTCTGAAAATATGTCCAAATCTACTCAGCTCCCAAAGCCTGGCAAATATTGGGTTTCTGATCTTGTAGCAAGTCTGGATGGCAGGGGTTGTATTCAAACACTGCTCTGGGTCCATTCAGTTCCTAGGCTTGACACATAGCAGGCCTACAGCAGTTGTCAGTTACTATTGGCAAAATAAAAGAGGTGAATGTTGTTAGCTTGGTATGTGACCCTCAGTAGGCCTAGCACAGATTTCAGCTGTGGCTGGAACTAACAATGAAATGTACATGTCAGCAGCAGCATACTGCCTGTCACACAATAGGCCCAAAGTAGATGTGAGCAATAATCACCAGTATCGTTAGTAAGATGTATATTCCATCAGCACAGGGCCTCGTACTCAACAGGCTTACAATACATGATCAGTGATCATTATCGGTATTATTAACCACAAGATCTATGAGTGGCACAGTTGCTTCTAACAGATGGCCTTTATCAGTAAGGTGAAAATAAGATGTACTTCCCAGTGCTTAGCACACTGTACTCAAAACAGATGCCAAAAAAAAAAAAAAAAACCCTCAGAAACAAAAAACCACCACACCAGATGCCAGCTTTTACTATTACTGACAATGAGGTGGAAATCGTAGCACAAGCAGCCCAGGAGGCATAAATGATAGGTCCTATCGTTATTTTCTACTGTTAGCCATAATGCATATGCCAAGCACTTGGGCCCAAAATACATGTCAGCTGTGGATACGGTGAACAGTAAGTTACAGATCACCAGCATAGTGCCTGGCACCACTGTAGGTTTAAAATAATGTAATCATTAGGGTAAAGAAAAAACCATCAGCATCCTGCTAAGGTCTACTAGGATACTTTATGATACCTTCCACGGATTGCTTGGTGGATTGCACGAGGCACACAACAGAACCCCAAAAAAGCCTTCGCTGTCAATATTAAGCACTAAATATGCATTCCCCACCCCCACCCCCACCCCCGCCCGCGGTAGGAATGAATGTCAGGAAGCCATATTGTTAACAATGCCCGCCACCCCGCTGATTGGTGCGCAATAGGGTCCATGCTAGGTATGAAGTGGCAGTTATCAACAACAAAGTGCCTGTCAAGCCTGCCACATGGTAGGCCCATCTGCTTTTAGCTCGCTCACCGGGCTCCAGATGTTTGAGGATGCCTCTCTTGGCCAAGCGGGTCTGCAGCGCAACAGGCAGCGGCATAGTGGACAGCAGACAGACCTAGGGACGGACGGGTGGACAGGCACAGGCACACACACAAAACCGCCAGCTCAAATGAGGATTCAAATCCCGATCCTAAAATCAAGGGCCTCCTCCCAGCATATACTCCATCTGGACCCCCACCTACCCACCTTCACGGATAGCTGGCCGGACGGAACCGACGCTCTAAGAGGTGGGAAGATAGGCTCAATGCCACCCAAACTCCCACCAACCCCCGCCTCGAGGCTGGGTGTTCCAGGACCCAGTTCCCCTCCCAGGCCCAGGTTCCACCCACCGCCGAGGAGGCCAAGCTCAGTTCCACCCCACTGCGTCCCAGGAATGGGCTCACCCAACGTCCCCCACAGACTCCTGGGTGGGAGGAACCAAAGCTCCGGGACGGGGGAGCAGAGCGCACCACCTCCTCCTGCTGCAATAGATGCACCCACCCCGACATTACCAATACAATCCCGCGAGTACTGGAATGCTGTCAGATAGGCCGGCTTTCTCTTGTAGCTGCTAGGATCACCAGAACCACATGAATGTTTTCTCTGAAAGCACAGAATGAGGACCGCCCTCCCTAAAGCTTGAAAGAACTGGGCGACGCTCAGGCTGCAGTACAGATGACGCAAACCCGGGTGGCCAATGAGAGCGCGGCCCTGGCCTGACAAGCGCGAAGCGACCCAATCGCTGGGCTGGAATAGGTGGAGCGCTCGGGCGCCTGTGCGCGTTTGCCGTGGGGGCGTGGCCCGCCGGGGTTTAGTCAGGACTGCGCGGCCAGACGCCGGCGCCATGGAGGAGTACGCGCGGGAGCCTTGGTACGACGGTGGGCACAGGCCCCGGGACTGTTGCTGCGGCGCCACGGCCAGCTGTGGGAGGCGGGCGGGAGAGGCGCCGGCCACACCGCGCCACGTCCCAGACTCGGGACATTCTTAGACATTTGTGGTCTCCTTCCGCTTCCCTCCGCTTCGTTCTTCCCACTCGGGCGCCGTTAAGAAGGGCCGCCGCTGTGTGCCTGGAGAAGGTGCGGTGCAGGACCAACCACTCCTAGGTTTCCCCTGACTCTGTTGGTCTCCCCAGTCCCTCTTAACGGAAAGAGCCATGCTGGTCGAATCCATTCCAGCCCGGGGGTGGTGACGGTTGTCGAGCGGAAATCCCCGGAGTTACCATGCATGGCTTTACTGTGGTCGTTTCCGCGAATGGGGGCGGGGCCTGGGTGAGCCTATGGTGGACGAGCTGGGTCTTCCCTCCCCTGCACCGTGTGCTTTTGGTTTTTCCCAGTTGGGGCGGGTTAAAAAAGAGGGAAGAGGGCGGGGTTTGGTCGGACGTGTTCATTGTTTGAGACGGGGGTGCGACCCCGTCCTGCTTTAATAACGGTATTAGCAAATGAACATTTTCGTATCGCTGATCCAAACGTGCCAACTCCGCCTGTATCAGTTCGTTTACTGTTCGGTAGTAGGGAAGCAGTTGGCTGATTCCTCGGTTGGCCACGAGGGGAGGGGCGGACAGGGCTAATGCTTTCCCCTTGAGCACTATTTGCCGAAATGAGGGGGAAAATAATATCTGAAGTGCTGCTTCTCGTTCGAGTGACTTGGCTTCTCCCAGTGGGAAAGAGTCCATGCAATATGGCGGGGGGAAGAGGGGCTCACTTAACCCCACCCTCCTCTTCCGGCCTGCAGTCCATGGCGAATTGTAGACGATTGCGGTGGAGCCTTCACTATGGGTGTCATCGGCGGTGGAGTCTTCCAGGCCATCAAGGGGTTCCGCAATGCCCCTGTCGTGAGTCGTGGCCTTCCCTGGGTGGGGCGGTGGACCTGCCCTGCCCACCCCACACGGGATATTGCGCGGAAAACCGCTTGGAGCTGCCGTGACTTACTCATTCTGGTTCCTGCTAGCTTACTATGTGCCAGGCCTGGCTCCAGGATATGTGGTTTGGGGAGAAGTGGCAAACATGGCCCTGTGTCCCTTGTCCCCAGCACCCAACTGGGTTTTCTCTGTGGAAATACTGTGCTGTCAAAACGATCCTCATCAAATCCTAAATGTATGTGCAAGGCCAGAGAGATTTTCCCCAGAGCCAGATTACCTGGATACAGGGAAGTGCCAGGAGTTTAACTGGCAGAAGGACAGCCTTAAAGTTAAGAAAATGCTTTTAATGTAACCTAACCAATGTTCTTTTCTCTCTCTCTCTCTGCCCACCCTCTTCCAAGATCTTATCAAACGTCATGGCTTTAAATGCCATCCATTTGCTAAGGTCTCTGAAATTTATCTATCTACTCCTGTCCCTCCCCTCAACTCCTGGAACTCTTTTCTGGATCTTTGCCCACATTTTCTGTTCTTATCCTCAAGGTCTCAGCACAAATACCCCCTCCTTTAGAGTCCTTTCCTGATCTCTCAGCCATTATCATGTCTCTTGATCCCATTTCCTCCAGGGTCTGTATTGCTGTGTGAAGCTATCTTGTTTGTCTGTACCTCTGCCGGGCATCTGTCTCTCCCACTGTACTGTGAGCTCAGAGAGGGCAGGGGCTAGGTCTGTCTCATTCATTATTCCTCTATTACAGCATGGTGCCTGGCACTTAGGTGCTAGGAATCATTGAATGAATGAGAACTTCTCAACCCAAAGCTGAGAACGCCCATGTTAGGGTGCTCACCAGCCTCTGAGTTCCTAGTCCCTGCTCCACGTCTCTACTCCTGATACCCCTGACCCATCACGTTCCCTCTCTTAAAAGCTACAAACCCTGCGTGCCAGGGGCCTCATTCCTGTTCTGACTCCCCGCCTCCTCACTTTTCCCAGGGAATTCGGCACCGAATGAGAGGTAGTGTCAACGCTGTGAGGATCCGAGCCCCCCAGATTGGAGGTAAGAGGCTTGGAGAGACCTAGGAGATGGGATGCAGAGTTGGTAGTGGTCGTTCCTGTGGTTCTAGACTGCAGATTGGGGCCCACATTTCCAGCCCCAGTTCTGCCTGCGACTTCAGGACAGTGATGTTTCCCCATAATTGAATACAGAGGGGCAGGATTATGGATTCCAGAGTTTAAATCCAGACCCCGATCTTCCCTGATGGCATGACTTTGGGTTCGTGGCTTCGTCTCTCCGAACCTCATCGGTAACATGGGGATGGTGACAACAGTCACCACCTAAATTGTTTTGTAAGATAGGTCATGTACGTGTATGTCATTTACAGAGGACTTACTAAGTGCTGGTTGCTTAGTTAAGCCCTTTAACCATGTTAATGAATTTAAGACTTCAGAAGTCAAATTAACATATCAGTACCTAGAACAGGTCTTGGCACACAGCAAGGCCTCAATAAACACTTTAACTATCACAGCATTAACCAGCGTTCATAGCCTCTTTTGCGCTCCCTTAAACCAAGATCCGAAGTCCAGTTTGGTGTGATGCTTAGGAAGATCCGCGTTGCTCTGTGAAAAGCCACACAGAAGAGAAATCGGCTTGTAAACACTTGTCAGACCCCTACAAAGGTGAGGGGAATGCTGGTGGCGATCAGAGATCGCTTGACAAAGGGGCACACAGGGAGTATCCCCTAGGAGTTTACTCTCCGCCTTTGTGTCTGGGTTTTTCTCCCCATCCATTGCCAGAACCTTCAGGCCTTGGAAGCCCCCAGACCCAGCGCTGTGGATTTTGGGGCATTCTGATTCCGCCTCTGTCTCCCTACAGGTAGCTTCGCGGTGTGGGGGGGGCTTTTCTCCACCATCGACTGTGGCCTGGTGCGCCTGCGGGGCAAAGAAGACCCCTGGAACTCCATCACCAGCGGAGCACTGACCGGGGCTGTGCTGGCGGCCCGCAGTGAGTGCCCTGGCCCCCGGCCCCCCGGCCCCTTCCACCTTGTTCTGCCTGCCCTCACCTCTGTCTCCCTGTCTCTTCCCTCTCCCAGGTGGCCCACTGGCCATGGTGGGCTCGGCCATGATGGGGGGCATCCTCTTGGCCCTCATAGAGGGTGTTGGTATCCTCCTTACTCGCTACACGGCCCAGCAGTTTCGCAACGGTGAGTACCCAGCAGACGCTGGTCAGGGAGAGGTGCGAAATGCATCACCTCTCACCCTTACCTGATTCTTTTCTCTGCAGCACCCCCGTTCCTGGAGGACCCCAGCCAGCTGCCCCCTAAGGAGGGTACCCCAGCCCCAGGCTATCCCGGCTATCAGCAGTACCACTGAGGAAGTGACCACCTGTCACCACCACCATGGGAGCTCCTCCTCCATTCCCTCCCCGATGATCTACCTCGAAGGGAGGGCTGGCTCCCAGTTGGCCCTGGGACCCTCCAGAGAGGGCCTCTACTGTGCTCCCTTGTCCCAGGGTGGGGGGTGGGGCACCCCAGCTGCCCTGAAGGATGCGTCCCCTTCTCTATCAGGGCACCCCAACCCCAAATTCACATGTAACAAGTTCTCACCCCAGCCCCCTTTTCCTGGCGCCCTGATGAGTATTTAAAGCCCGTTTTGAAATGCCTGTGTTTGTACTCCTTGAGCTGCGCCTGGGAGCCCCTTGTTATGACAAGGGGCAGGGCCCTCTTCGGGGACGCAGAAGCCCTAGGTATTGTAGTCCGCAGAGAGTGTTTGTGGGATGAATGAGCAGGAGGAGGAATGAATGGAGAAGTGAACAGGCACATGAATAAGGGGGTGTGGAGACCAAGTGATGAATCATAGGCAGACAGGAACTGCTTGGGAAAGAAGTGAGTGAACAGAAGAATTACTGGGGTGGGGAAGGGTGTAGTTTGGACCTTGCACCCCGACCCCTCCCTCCCATGCCCCCACCACCAAGGCTGGGAAATATGACTGCAGTGAAGTCTGGCTTTCTGAATCCCAGTCACCCCATTTGTGAGTGTGATCTCCCTCTCTGTGGCCTCACCATGGACCTGGGGTGGAAGTAGGGGTCAGAAAGATCCAGCTTTCTTGAGGAAGGTGCCATCTGTCAGTCTCCCCTTCTGTACCCCCGAGCTATTCCTTGATGATGCTCAGCGTTGCAATTTTCTTAAGAGCAATCATAAAATAACCAGAAAGGAGTTTTCATATTGGGGTGGGGGCATTAGGGGAAAGAGATTTTTCTGGAGGGACATTGGCCCCAAACACTGTCTCTTCCACGCAAACCCCTACACATGTGGGGCCAACACTGTCACCACTGGGGTGCATCACGGGGAACCTAAGAATGGTTTCTTTTAGTGCAAGCCATTACAAAGAGGTGGAAATGTCCTTGACAAAATTGCTTCCTGGGGGTAAAAGTACAGAGGCCCTGACCTCCCAACAGCCTGGATGCCTCCATAGGAGTCGAAGTACCACAGGGCCAGCTTGTGTGCCTTGGTGCCGGCCCGCCAGCAGCCACCAGACAAGACTCCAGGAAAGCATGATCGGGGGTGGGGGGCTTCTGGCACTGTGTGCACAGCCCTTGCAGGACCCCCACCTGGCCTCGAGCTCGGAGCTCTAGGGGTGTCAGTTTCGGGCCCAGGGCCTTCCAGGCGGTCATGCCTTCTGGGCCGCTGTAAGATCCCTTCTTCACCACCAGGCCCCCTTCTCTGGGGTCCCCCCGCCCATATTTCAGACCCCATACTGCTCCTATCAAACACTGCCCTGCCAGCTCCTCCCAGCCTTTCCCATCGGCTATGCCACTTGACTGTGGTCCCCACAGTCCCGAATCCGCAGGCCCTGGCCCCCTCCTGTCTTTCTTCCCTGTCCTCTAAGGATCCTGCAAGCTCCTACCTCTTCTGTCTCAGCTCTGGCTCCTCTGCGTGTGTGTTATGTGCCTACTGCATCTGCCAGGTCCCTTCCAAATGGGTGGGGCTCCTATAGGTCCCTTCCAGCTGCCCCTACCCGGTCTTCCCCAGCCTCTCGCCCGAACCTCTGCCCGGCTCAGGCCCCATGCCTCTGCTCCTTAAGGTTCCGCCCCTGTAGGTGCACCCAAACACACGACCCCTCTGCCTCTGGGACCGTTCACTGTCTCCGGTCCCCAGGAGGCTGTGGGATGCGAGGGGGCCTTAGCACGGTTTATGGCATCCTTCAGGCCCTTCTGCTCTGGCTCCTCCTCAGGTTGCTGGCGCCGGGGCCGGTGTGTGTGTGTGTGTGTGTGTGTGTGTGTGTGTGTGTGTGTGTGTGAATACCGGGGTACCAGCTCAGCAACATAGGCTCGTGGCTTCGGGGGGGAGGATGCGAAGTGTCCGCGGAGTCCCTAGTCTCCTAGTTGGACCTGGGGTGTCCGGAGTCACCCAGTTCCCCAGAGCTGGGACCGGGGCAGCGGAGGAGCAGACAGGTTGGGTCTTCTCTTTGCCAGAGAAGGAAACGTGGGGTTGACCCCAGGCAGTTTCCATCGGGAGGCACTATGGAGACTGGGAGAAGGCAGGAGTGAGACAAACAGAGAAATAAGCTGAGAGACGTACCCGAGAAGACCTGGAGGCAGAGACATACAAGGGATCTATGAAAAGAGAAATAAGCTGTGCGAGAGAAATGCAGGTGGTCGGGAGCATGTGGGGGCGGGGGGCTCAGGTCATGATCTCAGGGTCCTGGGATTGAGCCTCCAGTGGGGCTCTCTGCTCAGCATGGACTGGGCTTCTCCCTCTCCCTCTGCCCTTCCCCCCACCACTAGTGTTTGCTTGCTTTCTCCTGCTCTCCCAGATAGATAGATAAATCTTTTTAAAAAGGAAAGAAAAATGTGGGTGGGGACGTGGGAAGACCCTCAGCGTCAGATGGAGGTAAACGCAGGGAAGAAGGCCAGCCAGCATAGTAGGTGCGAGCTGGCCTGAAGGGCCCCATGGACAGAGGGCTAGCAGGCCGCCCTTCCCTGAGGCTGAGGGGCCTCAGAGAAGCAGAGAGGAGCCTGACCGTGTCTCCTTTATCCCTCTGGCTCGCTCTCTCACTCTCATTTCTGATTTCATCCCATCTGCTTCCCACAAGGATTTCGTGCCTCTCCCTGGGGTTCTTCCTTCCACTCTTCTTCCTGGCTTCCCCCATCCCCTGAGCGACAAGTTGGCCTCCATCTGTCTTGATCTGTCTCTCAGCCCTCCTTCCCCATTTCTCTACTTCAGTCCCCCTGGCTGGTGGCTTGCACACTCCCCGTGGCCCCTGGCTTTGTTATCTGTTAATGTCATGGGGCAGGTGGCTAGAGGAAGTATCTGGGGGGCAAGGAAGGTTAGTGAGATGGGAAGAATCTGGGAAGTACAACGGGGTGCAACCCTGACAGCGGGGTGGGGAGTCACTGCCTCAGGCAGAGACCCTGAGATGCTGGGGAGATTGAGACAGAATAGAAAGAATTGGGACAGAGCCCACAAGAGGGACCAAGACAAAGGGAAGCCAGAGTTTAAAGAGATATCAAAGGAGAGTCAGATGCAGAGAAAGCAATATCAAAGAGAAAAAATGGTAGGACAAGTGAAAGGACAGGAAAAGAGAAAATGTGAGAAGGGAGATAGACACAAAAGATTGGGAGATGGGGCACCTGCGTGGCTCAGTGGGTTAAAGCCTCTGCCTTCAGCTCAGGTCATGATCCCAGGATCCTGGGTTCGAGCCCCGCATCGGGCTCTCTGCTTGGCAGGGAGCCTGCTTCCTCCTCTCTCTCTGTCTGCCTCTCTGCCTGCTTGTGATCTCTGTCTGTCAAATAAATAAATAAAATCTTAAAAAAAAAAAAGATTGGGAGAGTGAGCCAGCCAGTGGGGGCAAGGGAGAGAAAGGAGCAGAGAGAGTCAGAACAAAACAAAGAAGTGAGAGAAAGACATGAGAGGGGGACACACATACCCTCTTACCCAGCATCTGGGGCTTGCTGGCCTGGGTGTTGTTTCTTTTTTATGTAAGATTTTATTTATTTGGGGGAGAGAGAGTGAGGGAGCACAAGCAGGGGAAGGGCAAAAAGGGAGAGGAAGAAGCAGACTGCCTGCTGAGCAAGGATCCTAATGCAGGACTCTATCCCAGGACCCTTGGATCATGACCTGAGCTGAAGGCAGCCGCTTAACGGACTGAGCCACCCGGACACCCCTGTCTGAGTGTTCTTGCTTCCTTTGTTTTCTTAGTGGCAGCTGGAGAACAGGGCCTGGCTGGGCAGGGCAGCTCTGCCAGCCCCAGCACCGCAGGTTATCAAAGTGGGTGGGAGGAGGGCAGCATCCCCTGGGGATACACTTTTGGACAACAATGCTGTGCTGTTGTCTCAGGTGGCGTCAAAGAGCTCATTTGGGGCCAACCCCTGCAGCTGACCAATGGGAGTCATCTGGGAATCTGCAGTGTCCTCAGAATGCCCGCAAGCACAGAAGAGGAACGATGTGCCAATGATCCCTTCTGGGGGGACAGAGGAACCTTCCTTTTGTTACCCTCCTTATACATAAGGGGAAATGGAAGGCACCAAGAGGTATGGTTATGCTGCCTGAAAGTGGCAAAGCGGGCGTTTGTACCCTTATGTATAGTGCTTAGAGTTGGAGACGTGTGTTGCACCATAATGTCCGACACATCATCGATCAGCACCACAGGTGCCCTTTGAAGCTTTTCACAGGCCAGCAGAACAATTTCTGAGCCCCCGTTGTTTAGATAATAACGAAGGACTCAAGGAATGACTTGACGGACAGCCAGCTGGCGGCAACTGTGGGCCTTCACCCAGGCATCTTCTGAGAAGGTCCTGCCTGTTCAGTTTCAGAATGTTCATCAGAGCACGTGCTTTTCTGTATGTACATCTCACGGAAGAGTTAAATATGAGCTAGAGCCGCGTGGATCAACATGGGTCATTCTTGAGCCTGCAGTATGACACAGAAGAAGGAAAGCCAAAGACTGCTGTGTAGAATACAATATTTGCAGTAAACACATGAGAACAATATATGCAGTTCATGGGTCCCTGATGAGCTAATGAAAGAATAAAAAGGCGCAAGGGAAAAATCAATAAGAAACTCAGCGTTGCGTTCACGTCAGAGGGCGGAGGCGGGATAGAATGGACTAGAGGGGTGCCCAGGTGGCTGAGTTGACCATCTGCCTTCAGCTCTTGTTATGATCCTGGGGTCCTGAGATTGAGTCCCTGTGTCGGGCTCCCTGCTCAGCGGGGAGTCCGTATCCCCCTTTTCCTCTGCCCCTCCCCCTGCTAGTGCTCTCTCATGTGTTCTGCTCTCTCTCTCAAATAAATTTAAAAATAAGTAAAAAAAAAAAAAAAACAACAAAGAACAGAGTGGAGGGAGCTAACCTAGTAGGTTTCAGCTGAAGCTGAAATACTTCGTTTCTTTTTTTTAAGATTTTATTTATTTATGAGAGAGAGAGAGCTTGCACACACAGTTGGTGGGCAGGGACAGAGGGAGAGGAAGAAGCAGGCTCCCCTCCGAGCAGGGAGCCCAACGTGGGGCTCGATCCCAGGACCCCAGGATCATGACCTAAGCCAAAGGCAGTCACCTAACTGACCGAGCCACCCTGGTGTCCTGAAATATTTTTTCTTAAAGGAAAAAAAATTGGGGGCAAATGACAAAATGTTGAGAGTTTACAGGTGTCCATTATATTACTATCTTCTGCAGATTGTTGTCCATTTGAAGATATTTCATAATTTAGGAGATGAAAAAAGAATCCTACTTGCATTAAATTGAATATATAAATTAATTTGGGGACCCATTTCTCCAGTGTTGATTCTTCATGCCTGAACACAACGTCTCTTTCCATTCATTTGAGCCCCTTTTTCTTTTCTTCTGTAAATCAGTAGAGCTCATACTTTTCTTGCTCAAGGTATTCACAGGAAGTTGTATTTTCTCACCATGATGAACAATGTCCTTTTCTATTACATTAAAAAAAATTTTAAGTATCTGTAAAGGAAGGACATTCAGTTTCACATTCAATCTTGTTTCTGGCCACATTCCTCACCTTTCTTATTAGATCTAAAAGTGTTTCAGATGATTTTCTTGGATTTTTAAAAAAAGATTTATTTAGGGGCACTTGGGTGGCTCAGTGGGTTAGGTCTCTGCCTTCGGCTCGGGTCATGGTCTGGGGGTCCTGGGATCGAGCCCCACATCGGGCTCTCTGCTCAGCGGGAGCCTGTTTCCCCCCTCTCTCTGCCTGCCTCTCTGCCTACTTGTGAACTCTGTCAAATAAATAAATAAAATCATTTTAAAAATTAAAAATAAAAATAAAGATAAATTAAAAAGATGTATTTATTAATTTTAGAGACAGAGCACGAGTCGGAAGGACCGAGTGGGGGAGAGAGAATCTCAAGCAGACTCCCCGCTGAGCTCCAAGCCCAACTTAGGGTTCAATCTCATGATCCTGAGATCACAACCTGAGCAGAAACCAAGAGTTGGATGTTCAACCAACTGAGCCACCCAGGCGCCCCAGTTCTCTTGGATTTTTTAAGCAAATAATGTCCTCGGACTTCAGCCAAAGACTACCAGGAACACACTAGTGATTCAACAAAGTTGGGTGTATTAGCTCATTACAACGAGGGGGAATACACACCGTGGAGAATCCTTGGGCATCTCAGTGAAGGAAAGACCTTACAAGATTTGGGTTTGTGTTAGATGTGTTTGTGTCGAATCCCCTGACGTGACAAGGGCCGCACCATGGCTGTTTAAGGTTCTGAGCAGGGTACATACACAGGTAGTTACCAAAAACAAGATGATGATTAGTCTCATAATATCTTCATAAGGGGCGCCTGGGTGGCTCAGTCGGTTAAGTGGCTGCCTTCAGCTCAGGTCATGATCCCAGCGTCCTGGGATCGAGTCCCACATCGGGCTCTATGCTCCGCAGGGAGCCTGCTTCTCCCTCTGCCTCTGCCTGCCACTCTGCCTGCCTGTACTCTCTCTCTCTGACAAATAAATAAGTAAAATCTTTTTAAAAAATAAGTCTTCATAAAATGGGGAAAAAAAAAGTCTTCATAATAATTAGTCTTCATAATAAGCCTCGGAGACCGGGGCCTAGATGACCGGGCCACACTCAGACCATGGAACCATGTCCCAAAGTCTAACTGGTCTCTAGAGAGCCAGGCGGCTTTTTCTTTCAGTCTCATGAGAAAGTGCTGAGCCCGCTGTTTCTGTTTCACCTGTAGTATTTCTGTAAGTGCCACAAAGAGTGTTCCCTGAGCATCACCTCCCCATTTCCCTTCCCCTTCACTAGCTGAAAAGAAATCCGAGGTTATGAAATGGCTTGTGACAGCTCTGGCTAATGAACTTACATTTAAGTTGGTTAGTTGCGCTTCTAAAATAGAAGTTGTGTCATGTGTGACATCTGCTAAGGTCAGAGATGAGTTTGGGACCAGTTTTTCCACAACTATTTTCCCTACCATGGAAAACAGCAGCTGCCATGAGGAAGAAAACAGCTATTTAATTTTTTTTAAGATTTTATTTATTTGACAGAGAGAGAGAGAGGGAGGGCAAGCACAAGCAGGGGGAGCTGCAGGCAGAGGGAGAAGCAGACTCCCCGCAGAGCAAGGAGCCCAATGTAGGACTCCATCCCAGGGCCCTGGGATCATGACCTGAGGGGAAGGCAGACGCTTAACCAACTGAGGTACCTGGGCATCCTGAGCCCGCTGTTTCTGTGGCAGTTCCAAGGAGTGTATGCTTGTCTCATTGTTGATCTCTGGAGAGATTCAGGGAAACACGGTCCACAGGAGGGCGGTAGTTTTAAACAGCTCAGTGTCTAGAGCAATTATTCTGAATACACAGGATAAGGCAGTGCTGCAGTGGGCTGGTGTAAGCGGATTCTCTGCATTGAGAGTACATATATCATTTATTACAGCAGGGAAAAGGCTATTTGTATCCCTCTGAAGAGGAAGATGTCTTTTTTTAAAATATTTTATTTATTTATTTGACAGAGAGAGAGGTCACAAGTAGGCAGAAAGGCAGGCAGAGAGAGAGGGAGAAACAGGCTCCCCACTGAGCAGAGAGCCTGATGCGGGGCTCGATCCCAGGACCCTGAGATCATGACCCGAGCCGAAGGCAGAGGCTTAAACCACTGAGCCACCCAGGAGCCCGGAGGAAGATGTCTTGAGCAGAGTTGAGCAGTAACAGTGAAACCGGCTACAGTGTTTCTAAGAACAAAAATGCCCCAACCCCCATTTCTCATGGTTCTGGGGCTTTGGCTGCTATGGTCGGACTGAGCTCAGCAGAAGCATTCTGTGAGGCCAGTGTCCAGTTTTTACAAGATCAAGGTTTGGGATTAATTTTTTTGAGGGCAATGTTAGTACCAGAAGGGACCTATAAAAAAGAAAGCTACCTTTGGAGGTATTTGAAAGAAAAGCTATGAAATTTTTGTCAGGTGGATGAGTGTGTGTGCTTGAAAGAGAGAGAGAGAGAAATCAAATTCAGAATAGTAGCCATGGTCTGAGAAAACACCCAAGAGAGTTTTATTTTTCCTTAAGTGACAGAGGGAGATCATAGGAGGTCAAAAGTAATAGGGTGAAAGTAAGGGAGATCTGGGGAGGGGGCTGGGGGGCTGGGATAATTGGAGGATGGGCATTAAGGAGGGCACTTGATGGAATGAGCATGGGGTGTGGTATGAACTGATGACTCACTAAATTCTACCTCTGAAACTAATAATACACTATATGCGGATTGAATCTAATTTAAATTTTAAAAGGAGATATTTTGAAAGATATTTTAGTTGGTTACTAGAGGGTGTTAAGATATAGTAATAGTCAGGATTCATAGTGGAATAGGGGTGCCTGGGTAGCTCAATCGGTTAAGCGTCTGCCTTCCACTTGGGTCGTGATCTCTGTGACCTGGGATTGAGACCATCAGACTCCCTGCCCGGTGGCAAGTCTGCTTCTCCCTCTCCCTCTGTGATCTCTCTCGCTCTCACTCTGTCTCAAATAAATAAATAAAAATCTTTTAAAAAATGCATAGTGGGATAAAAAGAAAAAAAAGGGTGCTGTAGAATCAGAAAATTAGTCTTGTCATCTTGGGGAGAAGCTCTGCACCTCTGCAGTCATCGGCTTCCAGAAAATTCCTAAGAATCCTGTTTGATGCCTATTAATGTCTTTTTCAAGAAGTTCAAGGACAATTTTCCCTTTGATCATACAGGCTTTGGGTGGATATTTTGAAATTTGTTTATTTTTTAAGTAATCACTATACCCAACATGGAGCTCGAATTCAGGAGACTGAGTTGCTCGCTCCTCCTACTGAGCCAGTCGGGCACCCATAGGTGGATACTTCATAAATGCAGCTCAATCCTCTTAGGGAGACATCTGGTGGCATCATAGGAGTCTCTGGCAGTATGAAGTCGCATTGACCTGTGATAGGGTAGAATCTTGTATTGAAAGTGAAATTACAAAACATATGGGGTGGTCTGTTATTAACTCAGAAGCAACTAACCAGAGGTGGTCCCCAGAGGGTTTATATCTTGCTGTTATCAAGGCTAATGGCCTTGACAACTTTAGTCTCTGAAAGTTTGAGGGTTTCTCAGAAGTGTTTCAACTTTTTTAAAAAGAATTTATTTATTTATTTGGTTGTTTGTTTGAGAGGGAGAGAGAGCACAAGTGGGGGGAGGAGCAAAGGGAGAGGGACAGGCAGACTCCCTGCTGAGCACACAGCCAGATCCTGGGCTCCATCCCAGGATCTTAAGATCATGACCTGAGTGGGAGGCAGATCCTTAACTGAACAAGCCATCCAGGCGCCCCAGAAGTGTGTTGATTTTTTTTTTAAGATTTTATTTATTTGAGAGAGAGAGATTGAGAGGTATCACGAGCAGGGGGAAGGAGAGAGAGAGAAGCAGGCTCCCTGCTGAGCAGGGAGCACGATTTGATGTGGGACTCGATCCCAGCACACTGAGATCATGACCTGAGCTGAAGGCATATGCTTAACCAATTGAGCCACCCAGGCGCCCTGAATTTTTTTGTAATTCCAGTTTAGTTGACATACGCTGTCACATTAGTTTCAGGAACACATAATAATTCAAAGTGATTCATCATCTCTATATGCAATGCTCTGCTGACCACAAGTATAGCTACCCTGTGTCACCATACAACACCATTACAATACCATCGACTATGTTCCCTATGCTGTGCCTTTCCTCCCCATGACTGGTTCATTCCATAACTGGAAACCTGTACATCCCACTAGCCTTCACCCATTTGTGCCTACTCCCCCCATCCCTTCCCCTCTGGCAACCATCAGTTTGTTTTCTGTTGCTTTTACGTTTAGAATTCCACTAAGGAGGTACCTGGGTGGCTCAGTGGGTTAAAGCCTCTGCCTTCGGCTCAGGTCATGATCCCAGGGTCCTGGGATCGAGTCCCACACTGGGCTCTCTGCTCAGCGGGAGTCTGCTTCCCTTCCTCTCTCTCTGCCTACTTGTGATCTCTGTCAAATAAATAAAATCTTTAAAATAAAATTTAAAAAATTAAAAAAAATAGAACCCCATTAAGTCTCTACTTTTTCTGAAGTTTATGGATGCTAATGACTAGGGTTTGTGAGTAAGTTAAGACTTTACAGTTTTGAGATGACAGTTATTTAAATGAGTGCAATGTGCGCCCCTGTTACTGGAGAGACAAGTTGAGATTCCCCAAGTCAAATACAAAAGGAAGCAATTTCCCCTCCCCTTACAGCAAAGGCTCTCTGCCAATGAAAATCTCAGTTGGCCTAGAAAATAAACCACAGCCAGAACATGCTCATAACCCATTTGGAGGTGTTCAAAGGGGCCTCAAGACTTGGGTTCCTATCCATGTCCTACCTTTACAGTCTTTGCCATGATTGTGTCATTGGAGGTATGACATTCAAGGGGACCACCTCAGCAAGAGCCTTTAAGTTACCTCATCAATGTTGGTTCAGTATCAAGGCCAATTTAGCTCTGCTATTGTGGCTAATACCACGAGTCTGTTTTGCTACCTTCCATTCTTCTTATGGCTATCTGAAGTATGGCAAACGATATAGAATTGCCTTCATTTGTTGTCCATTTTAATAAGGATTTCTGAGGTGCCTTCAGATGAACATGAAATTATCACTGTAAGGGGCGTCTGGGTGGCTCAGTCAGTTGGGTGTCTACCTTTGGCTCAGGCCATGATCCCAAGGTCCTGGGATGGAGCCCCATGTCGGGCTTTCTGCTTGGCAGGGAGTCTGATTCTCCCTCTCTCTCTGCCTGCCACTCACCCTTCTTATGTGCTCTCTTTGTCTCAAATAAATAGATATATAAAATCTTTTTTAAAAAAAGAGAGAGAAATTATCATCATAAAAAGCTAGTTCTATTCCCTTTACAAGGAGAGGGGAGGAATTTTGGCTGCGTGAAAATACAATCTGACATAAACACACTCAAAGGAGAGGCTCCTGGGTGGCTCCGTCATTAACCATCTGCCTTTGGCTCAGGTCATAATCCCAGGGTCCTGGGATTGAGTCCAGAATCGGGCTCCCTGCTCAGCAGGAAGCCTGCTTTTCCCTCTCCCATTCCCCCCTGCTTGTATTCCTCTCTCTCTGTCAAATGAATAAATAAAATCTTTTTAAAAAATACTCAACTGAGCCTGGGTGGCTCAGTTGCTTAAAGAATCTGATTCTTGATTTTGCTTCAGGTCATGATCCTATGGGTCCTGGGATCGAGGGGATTCTCTCCCTCTACCCCTCACCCCTCTTTCAAAAGAGCCAATAAAATAATAAAAAAATAAAAGATGGCACCTGGGTGGGTCAGTCAGTTAAGCGTCTGTCTTTGGGTCAGGTCATGATCCCAGAGTTCTGAGTGGGATCAAGTCCCTCATCGGGCTTTCTGCTCAGCAGGGAGCCTGTTTTTCTCTCTCCTTCTGCCTACCTCTCGGCCTACTTGTGTGCTCTCTCTCTCTCCTCTCTCTGTCAAATAAATAAATAAAGTCTTTAAAAAAATAAGAAAAGAGATGGGGCATCTGGGTGCCTCAGTTGATTAGGTGGAAGGTTCTTGGTTGCCCTTGGGGTCATGGCCTTGGGGTCCAGGGATGTAGCCCTGCATCAGGCTCCATGCACAGTGGGGAGTCTGCTTGAGGATTCCTTTTATTTCTCCCTCTCCCTCTGCCCCCCCATGTGCACATTCTCTCTCTCTCTCAAATAAATAAATACATCTTTAAAAAATAAAAAAGGGAGTTATTACAGCTGATTTAAACAATAAATTAGGCCTTTGACAATTTTATCAAGGCGTAGTATTAAAAAGTCACCACTCTGGGGATCCTGGGTGGCTCAGTCGGTTTAGTGTCTGCCTTCGGCTCAGGGCATGATCCCAGGGTCCTGGAATCGAGTCCCGCATCGGGCTCCTTGCTCAGCGGGGAGCCTGCTTCTCTCTCTCTTCCCTACCTGTGTCTCTCTCGCTATCTGTCATTATCTCTCTCTCTCAAATAAATAAATAAAATCTTTTTTAAAAAAGATTTTATTTATTCATTTGACGGAGAGACACAGGGATAGAGGAAACACAGGCAGGGGGAGTGGGAGAGGGAGAAGCAGTCTCCCTGCCAAGCAGGGAGCCTGATGCGGGGTTCAATCCCAGGACCCTGTGATCATGACCTCAGCCAAAGGCAGACGCTTAACGACTGAGCCACCGAGGTGCCCAAATAAATAAATAAAATCTTAAAAAAAAAATTCAGCACTCCTTGGAGCACCTGCGTGGCTCAGTCAGGTAGCTGACTCTTTTTTTTTTTTTCCATTTTATTTATTTTTTCAGTGTAACAGTATTCATTCTTTTTGCACAACACCCAGTGCTCCATGCAAAACGTGCCCTCCCCATTACCCACCACCTGTTCCCCCAACCTCCCACCCCTGACCCTTCAAAACCCTCAGGTTGCCCCAACCTCCCACCCCTGACCCTTCAAAACCCTCAGGTTGTTTTTCAGAGTCCATAGTCTCTTATGGTCCACCTCCCCTCCCCAATGTCCATAGCCCGCTCCCCCTCTCCCAATCCCACCTCCCCCCAGCAACCCCCAGTTTGTTTTGTGAGATTAAGAGTCATTTATGGTTTGTCTCCCTCCCAATCCCATCTTGTTTCATTTACTCTTCTCCTATCCCCCTACCCCCCCATGTTGCTTCTCCATGTCCTCATATCAGGGAGATCATATGATAGTTGTCTTTCTCCGATTGACTTATTTCACTAAGCATGATACGCTCTAGTTCCATCCACGTCGTCGCAAATGGCAAGATTTCATTTCTTTTGATGGCTGCATAGTATTCCATTGTGTATATATACCACCTCTTCTTGATCCATTCATCTGTTGATGGACATCTAGGTTCTTTCCATAGTCTGGCTATTGTAGACATTGCTGCTATAAACATTCGGGTACACGTGCCCCTTCGGATCACTATGTTTGTATCTTTAGGGTAAATACCCAGTAGTGCAATTGCTGGGTCATAGGGTAGTTCTATTTTCAACATTTTGAGGAACCTCCATGCTGTTTTCCAGAGTGGTTGCACCAGCTTGCATTCCCACCAACAGTGGAGGAGGGTTCCCCTTTCTCCACATCCTCGCCAGCATCTGTCATTTCCTGACTTGTTAATTTTAGCCATTCTGACTGGTGTGAGGTGATATCTCATTGTGGTTTTGATTTGTATTTCGCTGATGCCCAGTGACGTGGAGCACTTTTTCATGTGTCTGTTGGCCATCTGGATGTCTTCTTTGCAGAAATGTCTGTTCATGTCCTCTGCCCATTTCTTGATTGGATTGTTTGTTCTTTGGGTGTTGAGTTTGCTAAGTTCCTTATAGATTTTGGATACTAGCCCTTTATCTGATATGTCGTTTGCAAATGTCTTCTCCCATTCTGTCAGTTGTCTTTTGGTTTTGTTAACTGTTTCCTTTGCTGTGCAAAAGCTTTTGATCTTGATGAAATCCCAATAGTTCATTTTTGCCCTTGCTTCCCTTGCCTTTGCCGTTGTTCCTAGGAAGATGTTGCTACGGCTGAGGTCGAAGAGGTTGCTGCCTGCATTCTCCTCAAGGATTTTGATGGATTCCTTTCTCACATTGAGGTCCTTCATCCATTTGGAGTCTATTTTCGTGTGTGGTGTAAGGAAGTGGTCCAATTTCATTTTTCTGCATGTGGCTGTCCAATTTTCCCAGCACCATTTATTGAAGAGGCTGTCTTTTTTCCATTGGACATTCTTTCCTGCTTTGTCGAAGATTAGTTGACCATAGAGTTGAGGGTCGATTTCTGGGCTCTCTATTCTGTTCCACTGATCTATGTGTCTGTTTTTGTGCCAGTACCATGCTGTCTTGATGATGACAGCTTTGTAATAGAGCTTGAAGTCCGGAATTGTGATGCCACCAACTTTGGCTTTGTTCTTCAATATTCCTTTGGCTATTCGAGGTCTTTTCTGGTTCCATATAAATTTTAGGATTATTTGTTCCATTTCTTTGAAAAAAATGGATGGTATTTTGATAGGGATTGCATTAAATGTGTAGATTGCTTTAGGTAGCATAGACATTTTCACAATATTTATTCTTCCAATCCAGGAGCATGGAACATTTTTCCATTTTTTTGTGTCTTCCTCAATTTCTTTCATGAGTACTTTATAATTTTCTGTGTATAGATTCTTAGTCTCTTTGGTTAGGTTTATTCCTAGGTATCTTATAGTTTTGGGTACAATTGTAAATGGGATTAACTCCTTAATTTCTCTTTCTTCAGTCTTGTTGTTGGTGTACAGAAATGCAACTGATTTCTGTGCATTGATTTTATATCCTGACACTTTACTGAATTCCTGTACAAGTTCTAGCAGTTTTGGAGTGGAGTCTTTTGGGTTTTCCACATATAGTATCATATCATCTGCGAAGAGTGATAGTTTGACTTCTTCTTTACCAATTTGGATGCCTTTAATTTCTTTTTGTTGTCTGATTGCTGAGGCTAGGACTTCTAGTACTATGTTGAATAGCAGTGGTGATAATGGACATCCCTGCCGTGTTCCTGACCTTAACGGAAAAGCTTTCAGTTTTTCTCCATTGAGAATGATATTTGCGGTGGGTTTTTCATAGATGGCTTTGATAATATTGAGGTATGTGCCCTCGATCCCCACACTTTGAAGAGTTTTGATCAGGAAGGGATGCTGTACTTTGTCAAATGCTTTTTCAGCATCTATTGAGAGTATCATATGGTTCTTGTTCTTTCTTTTATTAATGTGTTCTATCACATTGATTGATTTGCGGATATTGAACCAACCCTGCAGCCCTGGAATAAATCCCACTTGATCGTGGTGAATAATCCTTTTAATGTACTGTTGAATCCTATTGGCTAGTATTTTGGCGAGAATTTTTGCATCTGTGTTCATCAAGGATATTGGTCTGTAGTTCTCTTTTTTGGTGGGATCCTTGTCTGGTTTTGGGATCAAGGTGATGCTGGCCTCATAAAATGAGTTTGGAAGTTTTCCTTCCGTTTCTATTTTTTGGAACAGTTTCAAGAGAATAGGAATTAGTTCTTCTTTAAATGTTTGGTAGAATTCCCCTGGGAAGCCGTCTGGCCCTGGGCTTTTGTTTGTTTGGAGATTTTTGATGACTGTTTCAATCTCCTTACTGGTTATGGGCCTGTTCAGGTTTTCTATTTCTTCCTGGTTCAGTTGTGGTAGTTTATATGTCTCTAGGAATGCATCCATTTCTTCCAGATTGTCCAATTTGTTGGCGTAGAGTTGCTCATAGTATGTTCTTATAATTGTCTGTATTTCTTTGGTGTTAGTTGTGATCTCTCCTCTTTCATTCATGATTTTATTGATTTGGGTCCTTTCTCTTTTCTTTTTGATGAGTCTGGCCAGGGGTTTATCAATCTTATTGATTCTTTCAAAGAACCAGCTCCTAGTTTCATTGATTTTTTCTATTGTTTTTTTGGTTTCTATTTCATTGATTTCTGCTCTGATCTTTATGATTTCTCTTCTCCTGCTGGGTTTAGGGTTTCTTTCTTGTTCTTTCTCCAGCTCCTTTACGTGTAGGGTTAGGTTGTGTACTTGAGACCTTTCTTGTTTCTTGAGAAAGGCTTGTCCTGCTATATATTTTCCTCTCAGGACTGCCTTTGCTGTGTCCCACAGATTTTGAACTGTTGTGTTTTCATTATCATTTGTTTCCATGAATTTTTTCAATTCTTCTTTAATTTCCTGGTTAACCCATTCATTCTTTAGAAGGATGCTGTTTAGTCTCCATGTATTTGGGTTCTTTCCAGCTTTCCTCTTGTGATTGAGTTCTAGCTTCAGAGCATTGTGGTCTGAAAATATGCAGGGAATAATCCTAATCTTTTGATACTGGTTGAGACCTGATTTGTGACCCAGGATGTGATCTATTCTGGAGAAGGTTCCATGTGCACTAGAGAAGAATGTGTATTCTGTTGCTTTGGGATGAAATGTTCTGAATATATCTGTGATGTCCATCTGGTCCAGTGTGTCATTTAAGGCCTTTATTTCCTTGTTGATCTTTTGCTTGGATGATCTGTCCATTTCAGTGAGGGGAGTGTTCAAGTCCCCTACTATTATTGTATTATTATTGATGTGTTTCTTTGATTTTGTTATTAATTGGTTGATATAGTTGGCTGCTCCCACGTTAGGGGCATAGATATTTAAAATGGTTAGATCTTCTTGTTGGACAGACCCTTTGAGTAGGATATAGTGTCCTTCCTCATCTCTTATTATAGTCTTTGGCTTAAAATCTAATTGATCTGATATAAGGATTGCCACCCCAGCTTTCTTCTGATGCCCATTAGCATGGTAAATTGTTTTCCACCCGCTCACTTTAAATCTGGAGGTGTCTTCGCGTCTAAAATGAGTTTCTTGTAGGCAACATACTGATGGGTTTTGTTTTTTTATCCATTCTGATACCCTGTGTCTTTTGATTGGGGCATTTAGCCCATTAACATTCAGGGTAACTATTGAGAGATATGAATTTAGTGCCATTATTAGCCTGTAAGGTGACTGTTACTGTATATTGTCTCTGTACCTTTCTGATCTACTACTTTTAGGCTCTCTCTTTGCTTAGAGGACCCCTTTCAATATTTCCTGTAGAGCTGGTTTGGTGTTTGCAAATTCTTTCAGTTTTTGTTTGTCCTGGAAGCTTTTTATCTCTCCTTCTATTTTCAATGATAGCCTAGCTGGACAGAGTATTCTTGGCTGCATGTTTTTCTCGTTGAGTGCTCTGAATATATCATGCCAGCTCTTTCTGGCCTGCCAGGTCTCTGTGGATAAGTCTGCCGCCAATCTAATATTTTTACCATTGTATGTTACAGACTTCTTTTCTCGGGCTGCTTTCAGGATTTTCTCTTTGTCACTAAGACTTGTAAATTTTACTATTAGGTGACGGGGTGTGGACCTATTCTTGTTGACTTTGAGGGGGGTTCTCTGCATCTCCTGGATTTTGATGCTTGTTCCCTTTGCCATATTAGGGAAATTCTCTCCAATGATTCTCTCCAATAGACCTTCTGCTCCCCTCTCTGTTTCTTCTTCTTCTGGAATCCCAATTATTCTAATGTTGTTTCGTCTTATGGTGTCACTTATCTCTCGAATTCTCCTCTCATGGTCCAGTAGCTGTTTGTCCCTCTTTTGCTCGGCTTCCTTATTCTCTGTCATTTGGTCTTCTATATCACTAATTCTTTCTTCTGCCTCATTTATCCTAGCAGTGAGAGCCTCCATTTTTTATTGCACCTCATTAATAGCTTTTTTGATTTCAACTTGGTTAGATTTTAGTTCTTTAATTTCTCCAGAAAGGGCTTTAATATCTCCAGAGAAGGTTTCTCTAATATCTTCCATGCCTTTTTCGAGCCCGGCTAGAATGTTCAGAATCGTCATTCTGAACTCTTGATCTGACATATTACCCATGTCTGTGTTGATTAGGTCCCTAGCCTTCGGTACTGTCTCTTGTTCTTTTGTTTGTGGTGATTTTTTCCGCCTTGTCATTTTGTCCAGATAAGAGAATATGAAGGAGCAAATAAACTACTAAAAGGGTGGCAAAGACCCCGGAAAAATGCGCTGCAACCAAATCAGAAGAGACCCCAAATTGTGGGGGGGAGAAAGGGGATAAAAACAGCTTCTGAAAAAAAAAGAAAAAAGAAAAAAAGAAAGAAAAAAATTTAAAAAATAAAACAAATAAAAAATAAAAAAAAGAAAGAAAAAATATATATATTTAGATGAACTAGTCAAAAAATGTTAAAAAAGAAAAGGGTAAAAGTTTAAAAAAAATTTAGCAGAAGAAGAAAAAAGAAAAAAGAAAAAAAAATTGAAAAAAGAAAAAAAAAATTGAAGTAGCCGCAAGACTAAAGAATCATGGGGAGAAAGCCATGAGTTCCGTGCTTTGCTTTCTCCTCCTCTGGAATTGCTCTGCTGTCTTAGGAATTGAATCTGCTTTCTCCTTGATAGATGAACTTCGTCCTGGCTGGATATTTTGTTGATCTTCTGGGGGAGGGGCCTGTTGTAGTGACTCTCAAGTGTCTTTGCCCGAGGCGGGATTGCACTGCCCTTACCGGCGGCCGGACTAAGTAATCGGCTCGGGTTCGCTTTTGGGAGCTTCTGTTCCCTGAACGCTTTCTGTAGAGTTCTGGAGGACGGGAATGAAAATGGCGGCCTCCCAGTCTCCAGCCCAGAGGAGCCGAGAGCCTGGGGCCCCACTCCTCAGTGCGCCCCCAGAGGACAGCACCCAATCACTCCCGTATCCCCAGCCTCTAGCCGCGCTCCGAGCTCACCCAGCCCGCGACCAGTTCAAGGTAACCCCGAGCTGAGAGTTCAGTCCTCGGCTCTGTCTCTGCAGCCGGCTTCTCCGTTCTAATACCTGCGAGCTCTCCGACACTCTGACACCCCCGATCCTTCTGTGACCCTGCGGGGCCTGGGGCCACGCTGACCCCGCGTGGGCTTCACCCCGGTTTAGCCCCTGGAGCAATATCCCTCAGTGGAACAGACTTTTAAAAGTCCTGATTTTGTGCTCCGTTCCTCCGCCGCTTGCCGGGAGCCGGCCCCTCCCCCCGCGGTCTATCTTCCCGTCGTTTTAGATTCACTTCTCCGCCAGTCCTACCTTTCAGAAAGTGGTTGATTTTCTGTTTCTAGAGTTGCTGTTCTTCTTCTCTTCGCTCTCCCGTTGGATTTGTAGGTGTTTGCAATGTTTAGATAAGCTATCGAGCTGATCTCCTGCTACCTGATGTAGTCTCAGGCTGCTACTTCTCCGCCATCTTGACTCCTCCCCCCAGGTAGCTGACTCTTGATTTCCACTTGGGCCATAGTCTCAGGGTTGTGGGATCAATCCCAAGGAGGGCTCCACGCTCAGAGGGGAGACTGCTTCTCCTCCTCTTCCTCTGCCCTTCCCCCAGCTTGACTGCATGTGTGCTCGCTCTCTCTCTCAAATAAATAAATCAATCTTTTTTTTAAAAAGTTGGGTGGGTCAGTCAGTTAAGTATCCAACTCGGTTTCAGCTGGGGTGGTGATTTCAGGGTCATGGGATGGAACCTGCCTCCTCTTCCCCCAGGCTCTGTGCTTGGTAAGGAGTCTGCTTGAGATTCTTTCTCCCTCTCTCTCCCTCCTCCTTTGCTCCCCCCCACCCCCGCGTGAGATCGTGCGCGCGCTCTCTCTTAAATAAATAAATAAAATCTTAAACTTTGACACTCCTTAATCCCCAAATACAGAAATGAAGAGAAGGGTATCTCCTTTGTTAAACAAGATGATCTCTCTCTTAGGTAAAGGAAACAAGCCATCTCTTTGCATGGATTTCTGCCATTTTTGCTCTTTTTAAAAATTGTATAAATTTCCTTTTATAAGTGGGTGTCATGCCCAGTGTGGAGCCCCATGAGGGCTTTGAACTGCCAACCCTGAGATCGAGACCCAGATGCTTAACCCATTGAGCCACCACCCAGATGCCCCCAGATGCCCTTTTTGTTCTAAGGTGGCCCTCAAATGAACAATCTTGTTCATGGCAGAAGTTTCCCAAAGTAGTTACTGCAATTTTGACATTTCTCCGGTGAAATTATGCCAGTTGCGGTTAGATAAACATTTGTGTTGACATTCTGCTGAAAAAACATGAAGGACACAGGTGCTTGGCCTGAAAGGCACAATTTTAGACTGGGAAGATCCCATGAGAATCGCAGTGCTCCATAAGGGAGGGGGTGTTGTGTAACTGGTATCTCCAGATTCCCGCTAAAGGCCAATTGTCAGGGTCGTGGGCCAGGAATAAAAACCCTCCTGGCTGAGCGGATGAAATTAAACAAAGCAATTCTCAGGGACACAAAGACAAGACTGAAGAAGAAATTCATGTATGTTTTGTTTGTTTTATTGCAGTGAAATACACATAACATAAAATGTACTATCTTTACCATTTTAAGTGTACATTTCAGTAGTGTTAAATACGTTCATTAATATTGTGCAACTATCACCACCATCCATCTCCATAGCTCTTTTCATCTGTTTTTTTTTAAAAGATTTTAACAGAGAGAGAGAGAGATCACAAGTGGGCAGAGAGGCAGGCAGGGGGGGGGGGGAGGCAGGCTCCCCGCTGAGCGGAAAACCAGATGTGGGGCTCAATCCCAGGACCCTGAGATTATGACCTGAGCCGAAGGCAGAGGCTTAACCCATTGAGCCACCCAGGCACCCTAGCTCTTTTCATCTTATAAAACTGAAACTCCAGGGGCGCCTGGGTGGCTCAGTCGGTTAAGCCTCTGCCTTTGGCTCAGGTCGTGATCACAGGGTCTTAGGATCAAGCTGGTGTGCAGGGCTCCCTGCTCAGTGGGGAGTCTGCTTCTTCCTCTTTCCTTCCCTCTCCCTGTGTAGCCCCCCAACTCACACTGGAGCATGCTCTCTCTCAAATAAATAAAATCTTAAAAAAAAAAACCTGAAACCCTGTACTCATTAAACATTAACTCCCTCTTCTCCCCTCCCCCACAGTCCCTGGTAACCAACCATTCTACTTTCTGTCTCTATGATTTTGACTCTTCTAAGTACGTCGGGTAAGTAGACTCCTTCGGTATTCCTCTTTTGGGGATTGGCTTATCTCACTTAGCATAATGTCCTCAGTGTTCATCCATGTGGTCACATGTATCAGAATTTCCTTCCTTAAAGGCTGAATAATATTCCATTGTAGGTATATATGATATTTCGTTTATCCACTCATCCACGGATGGACACTTGGCTTCCTTCCGTGTTTACCTGTTGTGAATAGCGCTGCTATGAACACATGTGTGCAACATCTGAGACTGCTTCCGCATCAGATTTTCTAATGGTGATCCAAGGCTTGTTTGTCCAAAGGATGCTGGTCTGAAGAAACGGACTCCTCAGACCCCAGGGCCAGTTTGGGAATAAATGTCAGGGCTATGCTCTTTCTCTTCCTATAGACTTTTTCCTTTTGTTGTCAAGGAACGCTCAACTATGTAACTAAATATAACACTTATACGTTTCACATATACAATTGGACAGACCACAGAAATAGGTGCTAGAAATCTAGAAAACATTTTTACCAAGTAACACTATGTATCTGATCAGATAACCAAAGTCTGGGGTATCCTCATTCCTAGGAAAACAAACAAAACATCCAATGCAGAGGACCTCATTGAAATGTCTATATTCGAGGCTCTATGAACTTACTCCCAAGCCAAGCATGGGCAGGGAGGTGACTCAATTAGCTGGAGACACAAGGGTTTTCAGATATGTGCGCTCTAACTGAGTTGAAGGTCTCAGAACAGAGTAGGGCAGTGAGGATTTCTGCCCAATCTCAGCAAAACCTTCTCCATTTGTGTAATGGGCATTAGCCCATTAGTCAAAGACCATCAGGAACACAGCTGCAGTCAAATCAAACCGGGTTTATTAGCTTGCTGCAACGAGGGACACCACATGCCGTGGGGAACCATGGAGTATCTAAAAGAGGGGTGTTGGAAGAAAGTGATTATGGGATTTGGGCTGGTGTTAGATGGTTTTCGTGGTTTCCAGGCTACAGTCTTGCCCTTATTTTGTTAAATTTGTTTCTAAGTGTTTTTATTCTTTTTGATGGTACTGCAAATGGAATTGTTTTCTTTCATTTTGGATGGTTCATAGCTCATGTATAGACATACCATTGAGTTTTCTAATATTGATCTTATATCCTGCAACCTTACTGGTCGCATCTATTAACTCTAATGTTTTTGTTGTAGATTCCTTAAGATTATCCATGTATAAGGTCACGTCATTTGCAAATGGAAATGATTTCATTTCTTTTTTTTTAAGATTTTATTTATTTATTTGATAGACAGAGATCACAAGTAGGCAGAGAAGCAGGCAGAGAGCGGAGGAGGGAACAGGCTCCCTGCTGAGCAGAGAGCCCGACGGGGCGCTCGATCCCAGCTACCCTGGGATCACGACCTGACCTGAAGGCAGAGACCTTAACCCCCTGAGCCACCCAGGCACCCTGGAAATGATTTCATTTCTGCCTTTCCACCGTGGATGCTTTTTTCTTCTTGCCCAAGTGTCCTGGCTAGAATGTCAAATAAAAGCGAGAGGAAACATCGTTATCTTTTTTTTTTTTTTTTAAGTAAGCTCTACACCTAATATGGGGCTTGAACTCACCACCCCAAGATCAAGAGTCATATGCTGTACTGACTGAACCAGCCAAGTGCCCCTGGAACATCCTTGTCTTGATCCTGATCCACTGTTAAGTATGATGTTAGCCGTGGGCTTTTGTCCTTCATCAGGTTGAAGGTGTTCTCTTCTGTTCCCAGTTTGTTGATGATATGTGACTTCTCAGCTTAAAACAACACACAACAACATTAACTCACAGTTTCTGTGGGTCAGAAGTCAGGACGTGGCTTAACTGGGATCTCTGCTTCAGGCTTCATGAAGCTGAAATGAAGGTGCTGACAAGGGCTGCAGTCTCATATGAGGCCTGACTGGAGAAGGATCCAAGTTCACTCTGGCTATTGGCAGAATTCAGTTCCTTGGGGCGCCAGGGTGGCTCAGTCATTGGGCATCTGCTTTTGGCTCTGGTCATGACCCTGGGGTCCTGGGATCGAGCCCCGCATTGGGCTCCCTGCTCAGTGGGGAGCTTGCCGGCTTCTCCCTCTCCCACTCCCCCCGCTTGTGCTCCTTCTCTCGCTGTGTCTCCTCTGTCAAATAAATAAATAAAATCTTTTTTAAAAAAAGAATTCAGTTCCTTGCAGGTGAAGGACTGAGGGCTTTGATTTCTTGCTGGCTGTCCGCTGGGACCACCTTTTGTTCCTAGAGGCTACCTCTCTTTCTCTCCGCCTGAGGCTAGGGTAACCTAGAGCTTCATTATAGTATATTTACATTATATAGTACACCCCCAGCCTGGCCTGGGGTCCAGCCACCAGTCTGTGCCCAGTTTTAATGCCCCCCCACTGGGGGAAAAATGGCCATAACCCTTCCAGTAAGAACCTTGTAGGGCCAAAAGCTCCCCTCCCCTTAGATGATTGAAAACAACCCAGTCAGAGACCACCCTGCTGTGACCCATAACCTATACAACCATAAAAAGAAAAGACATCCCTAACCTGGTGCAGTTGCCACCTCGGGGCCTGCCCACTCTCCATTCTTGCGTGTGCATTGTCCTTAATAAACTGCTTCCTGTTTGCTACCTTCCTTCTGGCTGCCTTTGACTGTGGATCCTCATGTAAATCTTTCATGGGGAATCCAAGAACCAACACCTCCATTCACCCAACACAGACTCTCCCACCCATAACAGTTCCAACCTCATTTCTCTCTCTTTTTTTTAAGATTTTGTTTATTTGACACAGAGAGAGAGAGAGCACACAAGCAGGGGGAGCAGGAGGCAGAGGGAAAGGGAGAAGTGGGCTCCCCGAGGAGCAGGGAGCCCGAGGAGGGGCTCAATCCCAGGGCCCTCGGATGATGACCTGAGCTGAAGGCAGATGCTTAACCGTCTGAGCCATCCAGGCACCCCACCAACTTCATTTCTGATGTAATTGTGTACATGTTATCACATATATCTGGTCACCTTTGGTCATGCACACTTTCAAAAGGGAGGGGATTACACAAGATTGTGGACACCAGGAGACAAGCATCATGGGAATCACCTTAAACATGTGTTCATCACCCCATCACTGGGAACATCATCTTCAGGACCATAAAGGAATATGTGTAATGATTTTCCTTGTAAAGTTGTTTGTAATACGGAAGAGATGGAGACAGAATCAATGGATTAGATATACTCATAGCAGCATCA
The DNA here is from genome assembly GCF_922984935.1 of Meles meles. Lineage (NCBI taxonomy): Eukaryota > Metazoa > Chordata > Mammalia > Carnivora > Mustelidae > Meles > Meles meles. Next base: position 43,112,023 of record NC_060087.1, on the reverse strand, counting down.
AGGTGTCTTTCTTCACTTTGAATTTGTGCCATGTTACCATACTTTGTTTTTTATTTTTTAAAGATTTATTTATTTATTTGAGAGAGAGTGAGAGTGAGAGACGGAGAGAGAGAGTGAGCACAGAGGGAGAGGGAGAAGCAGACTCCCTGTTGAGCAGGGAACCCAATTTGGGGCTCTATCCCAGGACCCTGAGATCATGACCTGAGCCAAAGGCAGATGCTTAACTGAGCCACCCAGGCGCCCCCATACTTTGTTTTAATTCCTAAATGAAAATATCTTTATGTTTATCTGATTATAATAGCGATGCATATTCATTACATTTTTTTCAGACAACAGAGAGAAGGGTAAAGGAGAGAGTGACAAACCATTATCTATCTCCCCACCCAGAAATAGCCACTAACATTCCCTCCCCAACATTTTTTTGCCCAATGGCTACTCAAATTTTACCAAAGTTTTGTTTCCTTGGATGTGTCATTTTAAGTGGCTTGAGACCCTTTTCTGGAACAATGTATGGCTATGTATCGATCCTCACCCATAACAGCGAGGAACTGTTTATCCAGTGAACAAAGTCATATGTCTCCTCCCCAGGGAGGGAGAGGTGGGGACCAGATCCCCATTCCACTCCACTGAGTCAATTTTGCCTGCCTGTCTGCTAAGGGACAGCAAGGTCTGTTGCCCCGGTAACTGCCCTCCGACTGCCATGGCAACCGCCATCGAAGGCTCCAGTTTACCACCTTGCCCCTTGGGCATCTCCATGGCGATGGGCAGGATGGAGGGGCTGCTGGAGCTCCCGGGCTGCGCCTGCGTAGAGTGGCCGGAGACGGCGGAGGGGTGGGGTGAGGGGAGTGGGGGGTTGGGCAGCGGGAGGACCGGGTTCCCTCGCGCGCGCAGCCGCAGAGCACCGCAGCCTTGCCCGCTCGCCCCAGCGCTGCGCATTTGCCCGCCAGTCCGCCCGTCCGGAGCCCGGCTCGCTGGGGCAGCATGGCGTGGTCGCCGCTGCTCGGCGGGCCGCGGGCCGGGGGCGTCGGCCTTTTGGTGCTGCTGCTGTTGGCCTTACTACGGCCGCCCCCAGCGTTCTGCGCGCGGCCGGTAAAGGTGCGACACCAGTCGGGCACCGGGTGGGGGTGGGCGGGAGGAGGCTGTGGGCGAGGGTCTGTGCTCGGCTGCTAGCCCCTCGTCCTCGCGGGCCCCCGCCTGCTCCCGGACGTGCGGGGAGATCGGCCAGGGGAGTCCGGGGGCCTCCGCCCGTCCGCGCCCAGGCCATGCAGGACTCGGCCTCCGGGTGTGTGGGGCTCCGCTGGCAGCCACGCCCTGCCCACCCTTGGCACCTGGCGCGGGCCGGGCCTCGCCCCGCAGGTCTCTTGTGGCGCTGTCCATGGGACGAGCGCGCATGAAGAAGGGGTTGTCCGCACCGGTCACTGTGTGTGAGATGCGCTGACTGGGGCGTGAGAATGTGCTGTTTCTGTAAGTGCGTATCCTTTGAGGTCAGGTTTCCGAGCGTCCCTGCAGGGGCGCCGTTGTGGGTCTGGGTGTGCAGTGAGGGTGATTCTGGGGGTCTTCCTGCGTTTGACTTGTCTCAGGGACACTGTAAATCCTATGGGGGTGGCTAACCTATGGGCGTGTCTGTGTGTGTGTGTCTGTGTGTGTGTGATTTCGTTCTTTAGATGGGAGTGGTCTTTGCCGCCCCATGTGCACATCCCATTTTGGTTCTGTTGGACCAAGCGACTAGGATTTTGTATGGCTGTTCAGGAGGCTGTTTCTGCCTGTCCCTTTATGGAGCTGTGTCATTGTGGGGAGAGGAGCCATGATGTCTCCGGGCTGCATTGTGTCTTTAAGGGTGATGTGTGTCCTTGCATCTGGGTAGCTTGGCCATTGTGACCACATGGACAGCCACATCTGTGAATGTGTGCAGTTCCTCTTGTGTGGCTGTGGCAATGTCAGGTTGCACGTGTGACATCTCAAGGCTTGCTAGCCCATGGGAGTGTGAGCCCATGGGAGGCTGTGATTGTTGGTGAGTGTGTGATTCTCCAGGGCCTGAGGGGTGGTGGGCGCCTAGGGCACTTGGAGCACATCCTCCTTCAACTCGTCAAGGATGGGGGACTTAAAAAATTATTAAATACTTTACATATGACATAATATGGTTAACATACATGTATGATGTAAGGAATAATGATAAAATAACCCCTGTGTGTACCCAACACTCAGGTTAAGAAATTGAGCATGACTGATAGAAGCCCCTGGGGGCCCCCTGTGCACAACAACCCACTTGCTCCCTAACCGTTATCTTGTATTTTCTGTTCATTGATTCCTTACTTTTGTTTGTAGCTTATCACATATGTGTGTAGGTCTAAACAATATGTTGTTTAGCCTTTCTTCATAGAAATGGAATCATACCAGGCATCAGGCTCCTTTTAGTCACTAGGGGTCACTAGGAAGTCATTGGGGCATCTGGTAGTCTCAGCCTACAGTGGAATCCGTTAACTTGTTTCTTGGGTGTTTTTTTTTTTCTTGTTTTTTTTTTTTTTCTTTTTGGCTCTGCATTGCCTGTGAGATGCATCCACCATGCACATTTGCACATTGAAGTGCATGGCCGTAATTCATTTATTTTTATTGCTGCCTAATATTTCATTTTCTGAGGATATCATCAGTGTCTGAGTATATCATGATTCACACATGTGTTCTCAATATGTCTGTAGACATTTGGGCGGCTTCTGGGCTTCCCCCCGCCCCCCCGGCTCTGTCCACTTCAGCGCTATCACAACAATGCCCGATATGATTTTTCATGAACCTGGGTCCAGTAGTATATGTACAAAAGCTACCCTGGGTTGTAGCACACCCAAGAGTGGGTCATAGGATTTGTGTAGCTTTTTAGACATTGCTGAACTGTTTTTCAAAGTTACTTTGGCAATTGAATTCCCATCAGCAATATATGAGAGTTTCTGTTTTTCCCACAGCCATGTCAGCATTGGGCATCACTAGGCGGTTTGAGTTCTTTGGGATGTACAATGCTTAGTATCTCACTGGCACTTAAATTTGCATTTTCCTGATTGCTAATGAGGCTCACTGTTTTCCATGTTATTTAGTTACTCGTTTTGTTTCCTTTTTTGTGAAATACTTGGACATCAATTTTCCCTATTTTAAAAATCTAGTTTTCATTCTTTATACAAGTAATCTCTACACCCCACGTGGGTGGGGCTCGAACTCACAACCCCGAGATCAAGAGTCGCGAGCTCTTCTGACAGAGCCAGCCAGGCACCCCTCCTTGTTTTTATATTAGCTTGTTTTTCTCTTCGCTTTTACAGCATTTTTTGGTATATTGGATACTAGTCCTTTATTGACTATTTGTGTTGCAGACATCTTCTCCCACTCTGGTTTGACTGTTCATTCTTTTATGGTGTCTTGGGATAAAAAGAAATTCTTCATTTTAATGTAGTCAGATTTATTCATCTTCTCTTTTTTTTAAAAGATTTTATTTATCTGTCAGAGAGAGAGAGCGCAAGCAGGGGGAGCGTCAGGCAGAGGGAGAAGCAGGCTCCTCACTGAACGAGGAACCGGATGATGCAATGATGTGGGACTTGATCCCAGGACCTGGGATCATGACCTGAGCTGACTGAGCCATCCAGGTGTCCCTGTTCATCTTTTCCTTTTCATTGCTCCCACATTTAGGTTATTTGTTGTTCCTGCATGTTGTTTTGTTTTTTTTTTTTTAAAGATTTTAATTTATTTATTTGACAGAGAGAGAGACAGCAAGAGCAGGGACAGGGAACACAAGCATAGGGAGTGGGAGAGGGAAAGCAGGCTTCCCGCAGAGCAGGGAGCCCGATGTGGGGCTTGGCTGACCTGAGCCGAAGGCAGATGGTTAACCATCTGAGCCACCCAGGCACCCCCCTGCATGGGTTTTTGAAGGAGCTAGTCCTGTCCCCACTGCTCTGAGTATCCCTTCTGCCATGTAGCAATTGTCAATATCTGTGCATCTGTTCTTAAGTTCTGTTCAATCCTATTACTTCCTTCTGCTGGACTGAATCTGCTGTCTAACTGGCCCATTTAATTTTTTTTTTTTTGAAGATTTCACTTTTAAGTCCTCTCTACACCCAGCGTAGGGCTCAATGGCACAACCCAGAAATCAAGAGTCACAGGCTCCACCCACTGAGCCAGCCAGGTGCCCCTTGCCTCCTTCATTTTGAATTTCACTTAAAACTTATTTCTAGGGCGCCTGGGTGGTTCAGTTGGTTGGGTGACTGCCTTCGGCTCAGGTCATGATTCCAGAGTCCTAGGATCAAGTCCCCCATTGGGCTCCCAGCTCCATGAGGAGTCTGCTTCTCCCTCTGACCTTCTCCCCTCTCACGTTCTCTCTCACTCTATCTCTCAAATAGATAAGTAAAAATTAAAAAATATATATTTCTAGATGTTTCTTTTTCAAATCTTCATCGTCATTTTTGTGGGTTTTTTTGTTCCTTACTCATACTTTTGATACTGGTTTTTATTTCTTAAACTCTTTGAAATTCCTTAAAACTGTCTGGATTGAAAATTAATCATTGGGTAACTTATTCTACAGAAAGATTTACACACATACCAAATAATATATGAACAAGGTTACTCATCCCAACATTACAAGAATAGCAAAAGATTGGTGGCGGGTGTTGGGGGGAGTGCCTTGCTGGCTCAGTCAGTGGAGCACCAGGTTCTTGATGGGGTTGTGAGTTCCAGCCCCACATGGGGTGTAAAGATTGCTTAAAAAACAAAATCTTTTTTAAAAAAAAAGTAATAACAGAAGATTGGAAATGTCCATTAGTCAAAGACTGGTTAAATAAAATGTGGGCATCCATACAAAAGGGATTCAATGCCGAGGAAAGAAATGAAAACAGAGGGAGAGGGAGAGAGATGGAGAGGGAGGGAGGGAGGAGAAAGAAAAGGGAGAGAGAAAAGATGAACTGAAAGTACTGATCCAAACAGATTCCCAAATGCAAGGTGCAGAACAGTCTGCTACCCTTTGGGCAAAAGCAATGAACAATAAGAACCTATAAAATGCAAATATGGTTCTTAAAGTCCACGACATCAATATAGAAAAATCTATGGCTGTCATAAACACCATCACCCCTCCTATAAAGACACCTGTTCTCCAGCAGCTCTGGGGCAAATCCTGAATCACTGGAAGATCATTGAGGGGTTGGGGAACCAGCGGTCTTTGGTGGTCTTCAGTGTGCCTGGACATATTTGGGAGTCTTCAGTGGCCTTAGGAGTGTCTGGGTATATTTGAGGGGCCACGGTGCCTTGGGCGGCATCTGGGGATGTTTGAGGTCCACAGGGCTCCCCTGGGTGGCGGCGGGGGTCCCTGGCCTGACAGATGCTGACATCTCCCCCCCCCACGTCTTCCGGCAGGACCCCCGCGGCCTGGGCGCAGCCGCGTCGCCCATGGCTGAGGCTGGCGCTCCCCGCCGCTTCCGGCGAGCAGCGCCCCGGGGCGAGGCGGCGGGGGCCGTGCAGGAGCTGGCGCGGGCGCTGGCGCACCTGCTGGAGGCCGAAAGGCAGGAGCGGGCGCGGGCGGAGGCGCAGGAGGCCGAGGATCAGCAGGCGCGAGTCCTGGCGCAGCTGCTGCGCGCCTGGAGCTCCCCCCGCACTCACGACCCCGCGCTGGGCCTGGAGGACGACCCCGACGCGCCCGCCGCACAGCTGGCCCGCGCCCTGCTCCGCGCCCGCCTGGACCCTGCCGCCCTCGCAGCCCAGCTCGTCCCGGCCCCTGCCGCTGCGCTCAGACCCCGGCCCCCTGTCTACGACGACGGCCCCACCGGCCCAGAGGCCGAGGACGCGGGCGACGAGACACCTGACGTGGACCCAGAGCTGCTGAGGTACCCTGGCAAAGGGTGGGCAGGGGGCGACACCTGCATCTCGGGGGCGGCCGGGGCCTGTCTCACAGCGTGGCGCCGACACTTAGGCCCTGGGATCCTAGGAAGGAGTGAGAACCTCCTGCCAAGGTGTAGGGTCCGAGGTGTTTGGCTGGGGAGAGTGGGGAGCGGCACTGTCGGTCCCGGGGAGGGGCGCTCCGATGCCCGGTTTCTGGGCCTGGTCCCCAGGCAGTATGGAGTTGCTGGGCCGTCTAGGTCCTAGGGCAGAGACGTTGATGCGCGGATACACGCTCATCGCCTTCCTCCCGGCTCTTCTGCAGGTACTTGTTGGGGCGGATCCTCGCGGGGAGCCCGGATCCCGAGGCTGTGGCTGCCCCGCGCCGCCTCCGCCGTGCTGCGGACCAGGATCTGGGCCCAGAGGTGCCCCCTGAGGGCGTGCTGGGGGCCCTGCTGCGAGTGAAGCGCCTGGAGACGCCCTCACCCCAGGCGCCTGTGCGCCGCCTTCTGCCCCCCTGAGCACCGCCCAGATCCTGAGCCCCCTCAGGCCCAGGACCACCCCACCCCAACACCCCGACTGCTCCCGGTCGGTACACTGAGAGCGGCTTACCCCCGTCGGCTGCAGTTGCTGCCCTTGAACCCCAAGATCCCCGCCTTTGGCCCCACAATAAATGTGATCTGAAGCAGCTATGTGCTTGTGCAGAGTGGCAGTTTCTGGCTAGGGGTGGGGGTGGGGGCCGGTGGGATGAGTGGTGGTGGTCCCCTCAGACAAAGGCAGAGGGGCCCCTGCCCCAGTAGTGGAGGCTTTAGAGTCCCCCTCCCCCACTCTCTGCCTCTTTTCCTGGGGGAGGCATCCATAAAGACAATGGCAGTAACTACCCAGATCCTGGGCCCCACTCCACAAGGCTCTGAGGACACTTTCAGGGCCTGCAGCAAGTAGCATTTTCCTGGGGCCCATCCTGAGGACCAAGGGACGGCTGTGAGGCATGAGCAGTTTGGGCTGTGCTGGCTGGCCGAGGTGTCCACAGGCACCCACGAGCCTTCCTGCTCTGGGGGAAAGGCTACCAGGGGAAAGAGAAGGAGTGGACTGCAGGCCAGGGGTCAGTAACCAACCCCCCCCCACCCCCCAGGGGGACTCTGCCTCTGAGAAATTCAAACCTGGGACTCCAGGTCATGAAGAAAACGTATTTGTCAAGGCAGGGAAATAGGACAAATGTCACACACTCAGTAAGGCTTTCCTTGACCTCCCTGTCACTCTTTATTCCTACACTCGCTTTTACAGTCTTAGGTTCTATGTACGAGGGCAGGGATTTCTAAGTGCCTTGCTGGCCTCTACATCTTTTGCACCCAAAGCAGGGCCTGGCGCACAGTGGGCTCCCCCCAGCATTTCTTGAATGAAAGCATTTTCACCATTCAAGGAACAGTCTCCCCAGTTTCACTCGCACCCACGTAACACTTGGCACAGAGGCAGCTTTGAAACCTGAGAACACCATTTATTTAATTTGGCTCACAATCTCCGCTAGCCAGTAGCCAATATGATGCTGCACGTTACCAAATGCCCATCACCAAATGAAAATCTCCCCGACAGAGGACTCATCTATCCACAGTACACCAACAGTGTCCCACACAGCTAGGTGCTGGGGGTGGGGGAAGGGGGCGGGTCTCCTGTCTAGGAACCACCCCCCTCACCTGGGGGCAGGTCACTCGTCCTGACCGAGATCTTCAGGCCACAGAACAGCCGCAGCGGCACATGGCCTTCTGGTGCCGGGCCTTATCCCCACTGGGCCCTGCCATGGCCTCCTTTGCCATGGCCTCCCGGACCTTTTGGATCTCCTGGATGAGCAGGGTAAAGGCTTCCTCTACGCCTTGCCGTGTCTTGGCTGAGGTCTCCACGAAGGGGGCCCCCCAGCTCTTCGCAAGGGCTGTCGCAGCGGCCCGAGCATCTCCAGGGCTGCTCACAAGGTCACACTTGTTGCCCACAAGGACGAGAGGCTGGGTGCGGTGAGGGCCCCAGGTGGCTCGCATCTGCTGCAGCTGGGCTAGAGACGAGGGGTCATCCAGGGCAAAGACCCCCAGCACGCCATCCCCAATGGCCACGCACTGGTCACGCAGGGCCCTGTGAGTGGCCTGCCCTGCTGTGTCCAGCACGTTCAGAATGCAGCCCCCGTGGCCCAGGGCTACCTCCTTCCAGTAGGAATCCTGGATCGTGGGGTCGTGGTCTTCCACAAAGCACTGGTGGTTCAACTGGATGGTGAGAGCGCTCTTGCCCACACCACTCGCGCCCACCACAACCGCCTTGTACTCGGGCAGCTGCTTGCCGACACTTTTGGAGGGTGCTCGAGCCCTCTGGCTCTCCTCCTGAGAGTTGAGGTTCCATGTGCCCAGGCCCAGATCAAACATGTTAGGGTTTCTCGGCAGCGCCATTCCTCCGGTGGGCAGCTCAGGAAAGGGATACGGACAGCAGGCCCTGTGAAGGAAAGAGAAAAGACAAGGGGGAGAGGCGGGGATGGGGGAGCGGGAGGTTAGGCAAGACCATTCGGGGGCAAGGGGTCAGCTGGTGTCATGGAATCAACATTTACTAAGTGCCTAGGTGTGTGCAAATCACCTTCTAGTAGGCCGTATACCTTATTTATGTTGCTTAATCTCTGTCCGTCTCATTCCCTCTATGTGAAGGCGCAGGTTTTAAGAGCCCCTTTATCTAGTTGTAATTTCTATACCACAGTTAATCTAGTTAAAGTGCACGATTCAAAATTTTTTTTAGTATATTCACACTGTTGTGCAACCATCACCGTAATCTAAGAAAATTTTCTTCACCCGGAAAAGAAAGCTCCTGCCCATTAGCAGCCCCTCCCCCTTGGGCATAGGCCGGTGGGGATTTGGGCCAGTTTTGATTTTGGTTTCCGATCATATCACTGTTGATCCCCAAGCCCGGCACCGTGTGGGTCACATATTATCTGCCGAGCGACATTCCTGTCCCCAGGGAGTTTGTATTCCAAAAGGTGGAGACAATAAATGAAATAAATGGGCAAATTATGAGGTCGGTTGGCCATTAACATTAGAATTTAGTCTTTCTTACATATTCAGCATGCGGCTATTGAGAACCCACTGTGTGGGGAGGACAAACAACTGGGGAAAATAGTTAAAATAGTTAGCAAGCCCCTGCCCCCAGGAACGTGACAAGGTGGTCAGGAAGACAGACAACAACAAAGATAAATCAGCAAAATATCCTGTAATAACAGGTGATAAAAGGCCGGAGGTGCTCGGTTCACGTTAGGCCTCTTTATTATTATTTAATTTTCATGCATTATTTCCAGCGTCTTCCGGCACGCCGGGCATTGTGATGGGTGTGGGGAAGGAAGGTGGGAGGTGTGGGGGTGGGGAAGAGGCAGAGAACAAAATAGACTGAAATCCCTGCCCTTGGGAGGATTAGATTCAGGAAGTGAGAAGGAGACAATCAACAAAATAAGCAAGTAAATTATCATGCAGGTAGGAGAGGATGGGCACACAGCAGGTGCTCAATTAGTGCTAGCTATTAATAGCAAATTACCATTAAACTTATTCAATACACATCCTGGTCTTGGTTCTGTGTGGCCTCACGAAATGCATCATAATGGGTGGGACCCTGAGTCTTTCTGGAAACCCCGGGAAGAATGGCAGTTTGGGGGACAGATGGTGGGTTCAAGGCATCCCTGGGGGGTTCTGTTGAATTTGGGAGCTGGAGGTCAGGGTTGGGGGGGTGGGGAACGTCCCAGATGGGGGTCCAGCTGTAAGGTCCTCAGCCCAAAGAGACTCCTGGCAGTAGTTATTAGATGCTCTGGCTTAGAAAGAAGGGGGGCCATGGTGAAGAGAGGTAAACTGAGGACAGAGCTGGGGGGGGATCCTCGAATGCTTCGGGAACAGAAAGGGAGAAGATTTAGCTGCAAGGACAGACGGAGAGGCTAGGGCGAGGGCGGAAGCAGCAAGGAGGCCGCTGCTGTGGTCCAAGGCCGTCGATGGAGAGGTCAGAGTCTAAGGTGGAACTAACTGCCAGGATTTGCTCTGAGAGTCAAAGGCGCTGCGGGGTGGGGGTGGGGAGGGGTGAAGACTAACTCTCGAGTTTGGGGTTCGGGCCACTGGGAATTCTTGGCTGCTCGCGCCCGAGGCCGGGGACACCTAAGACGGACTCTGCCCCCTTAGCAAAGGGCTTCGGGAGCGGTAAGGCGCCACAGGAATGGAGCTGCCTGACGGCCCTGCGACTCTTCCCACCACCCAGGAGAGGCTGAGCCATCCCCCACCCAGGCCACGGTGTCGGCACGGAACAGCGAGGCCTTAGCAAGCGAGGTAGCGGTGGCCATTTACCCGCCGGAAGTCAAACGGCCCGCCGGGGACCCCACCGACGGCAGCGGGGGTCTCGCCCTCCCCTAGTGACACCGAGTCACTTATTGTGGCCTAGGAGCTATGAACGTCCCCGTAGGGCCCTTGAGGCCCCGTAATCCCTTCCTGGAGCCACCCGGCCCCCGGATTCGCCCAGGATCCAGGGGTGCGCGTTGAGGGGAGGCAGGCGCCAGAACGTGAGACCCTACGAGCGGACACCCGCGCCGGGCCACGCTTCCCTTGATTCAACCCGGGGAGGTGCGGCTGGGGGGAACCCACAGGTTTTCCCCTAAACCCGTCCCCTCTGTGCTCCCGCCGGCCCAGCTCACCCGGTTCTTTCTAGGGTGCCGGGGCGCCCCAACCCCGAGACTCGGGCCCGCAGCCCCTGCTTCCCGAGCTAGGGGCTGGGGTTAGGTACTGGCCCCTGAGAATGCGAGGAGGTAGGGGAAGGGCCCCCTTCAAAGCCCACCTCCGTAGCTCCCGCACAGCCCACTGCGGAAAGGCCTCCCCGCTCGGGACGGGGGGCTGGAAGCCCGGCGGCCTGGCTCACCTCGGTCCTGGGAAAGGCGGGAGCGCGCGACCCGAACCCACCGCAGCTGTGACAGGACTGACAGAGGAGGAGATGCTCCCACTCCGCCCCAACCCGCTAGGGGGAGGCAGGAGGCGGGGGGGGGGGGGGGGGGGCGCGGGAGGGGAGAGGGAGAACGCATGCGCAACGGCGCTCCCAGACCCCTCAGCGGGCACGCCCCCCTTCCCCAGGGGTGGGTGCGGGGTCCTGCCCCCGCCAGTAACCTGCAACAGGGCGCAAAGGAGGTAGTCTTGGGGTACACGGACCTCCCTGTGTACCCCCTGCTGCACCTCTCCCTTACCTTGCCCCCATCCGGGAGGTGATTACGTGTTTTTGGCGTGCGGAGGGTGTAGCAGTTTTGACCTGAGTGCCAGACTTTGGCATAGGTTTCATGGGGGCCTCAAGTGGAGCCTGGGCTGCCTTAAGCAGGCTTTTTGGAAAGTAGTTTGGGGGAGAGGTTTATGCCTATTTCTGGAGGGAGGGAGTTGCATGGGAGGGTTATGGTGTCAGGGCCGTAGAAACCTGATTTGAGGTGGATGGGTGTCAAGTGCAAATATTTCCCAGACTCCCTTGCAGCTATGGCAGCCATGTGATACAGGTCTGACCAATGAGATGGAAGGCTACCTTTAGGGTGGGGGGGTGGCATCCAGAATGCTCCTTAAAAGAGTCATGATTGAGGTAGCCACGGCCCCTTCCTCTTCTTGACTGGGGCAGCGCTCTGGTGGGTATCTCGGGTTCATAAGGTGACCATGAAAAAAAGTCTAAGCGACCTCAGCCTAAACTGTTCTGAGTTGCCAAAGAAATTCTCATTATATGAGAGAAGTAAAACGCCCAAACTCTCCTCCAGTTCCTCACCCCTGGTCAATGATAGGCACTCCTTCCCCCAGGAGGTTCCCCATGACCAACCAAATCTAAGTATGTGAAACCTAGACCATGCACACCCGAATCAGGACAAACAGACAGACAGGGAGACTGAGGCCTGGGGGGGGGGGCCTACTTCCTGATAGCTGTCTTGCCTTCTTGGCCCAGGGTATAGCCGGGACTAGCTGTGAGGCTATTTCTAAGGCAAGCACTCATTTGTTCCAGAATTCCACCATTTAATCTAGTCGAGCCGGTCAAGCTGCCTGCCCGACTGCCAGTCAGTTTTCTGGCCACTGGATGGGCAGGGGTTGACCTGATAGAGACCCATGTCCTCATTCTTTCATTACTCATCAGACCAGGGGTTGGCCAGGAGTGTGGGTTTCTTCACCCACTTAAGATCAAAAGGCTCTTTGGGTGCCTGGGTGGCTCAGTGGGTTAAAGCCTCTGCCTTTGGCTCAGGTCATGATCCCAGGGTCCTGGGATTGAGCCCGGCATCCAACACTCTGCTCAGCGGGGAGCCTGCTTCTCCCTCTCTCTGCGCCTGCCTCTCTGCCTACTTGTGATCTCTGCCTGTCAAATAAATAAAATCTTAAAAAAAAAAGATCAAAAGGCTCTCTCCAGGTTTTGTAACAGCTTGTCCTTTATTACAAATGGAACTCTGCCATATATTGTCAGTTGATTCCCCTCCCTCCAAAGTATCAGCTTCGTGATATCAGCCCCATCTTGGGACCACTGAACTGCCTCCCCCTTTCCTTCCAGGGCAGAGTAGATGGAGTCCCTCAAACAGGCAGTGGGCAGAGGGAGATTTACAACTGATCATCACAGTCCTCTTACAAGTATTTATGCTGAAATTGGCACCCTTGGGGAGGTGAAAAGTATCTTCAGGATGGGATGGAGTAACACTGCCCCTCATCCAGGTCCTCAGAAGATGGAGAAGGGGAGCACATTCTGACATTTAGAGTGAGTGAGGTATGTGCTCCCCAAACTTGTTCTGGTGAGCAGCGTTCTTTACATCCAGGAGAGCCTGAGGACGCGAGAGGGGGTGACTTAGAGAGAGTGAGGACCCCTGTTCCTCAGCCCGGGGGCTCTCCCACACCAGGCCTTGACAACCCTTCTTCTGGGATCTCTGATCGCCCCTTACCCCGGCCCAAAGGTGCGTGTGTGAGGGCGTGTGTGCGCATGCATTCTCGGGGCCGCCCAGGACCCACCTGGTGGTGGACATAGGCCTCACAGTTGTAACACCAGGTAGACAGGTCGACGTAGCTGAGGACCAGCGGGTGTCCTGAGACTTCATGGTGTTGGAGCATATGGGCACTGACGTAACGGCCACAGTAGACCTGAGGTTGGAGATGGAGTGTTGGGTGGGAGGTCAGCAGCTGCCAGCGGTCAGCTTCTGGGCTGAACTCTGCCCCACCCCCTTCCGCTGCTGCCTACCTGATAGCAAGACAGACACACCCAGTTCTCCTGGAGGGTTCCACAGTCCCGACAAGGCTGGGTCACGTCCAGGCCCGATTCAGGGACAGGACGTACTGCCACCAAATGGGGACACCAGGACAGCGGTGTCACGGCATAAAGCACAACCTGAAGTGGGTGACACTGAGTCAGCTAGGAACTCCATCTCCCTGTTATGTGTCTCTACACCACATGCTCCTACCTGGAGGCACGTACGGGCAAGAGGAGGACGCCACGGTCTTCTCCCTGAGCCCTGAGCTCACCTGGTCAGCGTCAGCATGCTCCCCAAAGCTCTGAGTCAGCCCAGAAGCATCCCTGTCCTGACCTCCTGCTGCCTCTCCTAGCAGCCTCTCGTCTTCCGGGATCTGAGAGTCTGCTGCCTCCTGGATGCGTGGGGGTAAGAGACACATCTGAGAGGCCAGGTTTTTGCCCCTTCTTCCCCTCTACCTGGGTGTGGTGGGTCTTACCTGAGCCTCGCTGTTTAGGTCCAAGGTCCTGAGATTCTCCGTCAGCTTACTGGGGGATATTTGGGTTGTCGCTCCCTGCGCAGGGGAGGCTGGAGGAGTCTGGTTGTCAGTACATAAGGCTGGAGGGGTTTGGATCATCTCAGTTCCCTCCACAGCTTCCTCTGAGGGGGTCTGGTCCAATGTGGCTTCTTCTGTGGCTGCCTCTGGAGGAGTCTGGTCCACCGCAGCCTCTCCTGTGGCTGCCTCTGAGGGGGTCTGGTCCGCGGTGTCTTCCCCGTTGGGAGCCTCTGAGGTTTGGTCCTGGCTGAACTCCACTACAGTGCTCTCTGACCTAGCTTGGTCTGTAGTGGGCACTGCCACGGGTGATGCTGAGGTAGGCTTCCCTGCGTCTGTATCCGGAATGTTCCCGTCTGGTGCGGTCATCCCCATACCTGACCCACGGTTGGCTGGCTGGGTCACCTTCTTGGTGATCGACTTAGAACTGGAGGGTCCCTCCTTGTCTTCAACCTCTGGAACCATGGGAGGGAGATCCTTGAGTGCGGGTGTTCTCCCCCATCCTGCCTCTGATCCCTGCCCTCTCCCAAGCCCCCCAGTAACCCCCACCCCATCGCCCACGCCTGCTCACTCATGACCCGCAAGCTGCGCCAGTATCTGCGATGGATGTGGGTGGTCTCAGTGATGGAGGCCAGGGCCCCTGAGAGTGGGGGCCGCGACAGGGTTAACAGTGGTGGCGGGTCCCCAAGGAGGGAACGGGTGCAGGCAGCCATGGACTCCGAGATGGATGTCAGGTTATAGCCACCCTTTGTTAAGAAAAAGGGGAGGAAAAGGTATGATGGGGGGTCCTCATGGAATTTGGGAGGCAAGATGTTTTGCCTCCCAATCCCCCTTCGTGGACCTGCAAGTCTAGTGGATGAGGACAAGTGACGAGAAGTGCCACCTGTCAGATGGGCAGCACCCACCGTGTGGGGTGGCCGTTGAGGGAGAGAAATGAGGAGGTCAAGTGCAAGGGAATAACTACCACAATTACAGTTAACACTGAGGGTGACGTGAGTAACAGCAGGCATGCGTGGAGCCCTTGCTGTGCGCCAGACCCTGTTGTGAGCATTTCACGTGTGTCGACTCTCTTCGTCTTCACAACCACATGTGCTCTATCCGCAGGAGGACCTCCTTGTCTCACAATTTTTAGGAACCCCAGTCTCTGCTCTTTCTACAGATAAAGAAACCAAGGCTCTGAGTGGTTAGATCATGCGCCTGAGGCCCTAACGGCTGACAGGAGGCAGTGCTGGGCTTGGGAGCCGGGCTGTGGGATGCAAGAGTTCATGTTCTCCACCACCGCCCTGGCCTCCCACAAGCAGCTCCGGGACCACTGTGGGATCTGAGAGCAGCCAATTAATCTCTGCTGGCAACTGGCCTTATCTGCTCAGGCGTGAAAACAGCAGCACATAAGGTGGCTGAGAGGGTTCGAGCCGTGTGCGATGACTCACGACGATAAGAAACTACTGAGACAGTGCCTACCATATGCCAGGTACTGCTCCATGCATAGCCAGTCCCCTCTTACAGATGAGGAAACTGAGGCACGGGGGGGGGGGCAGGGGCACTGAGTGACTTCCAAGAGGTCCATGAGTTTGCTTTGTCTGGGGAGCTTGCTAGAGGTGGTTCAGGTAGTGGAAAAAACTTAAAGACACCAGAGTCGGGCTGCTTGGGCTCAAGCCCCGGCTCTGCCATTACTGAGTGTGTGACCTTGGGCAAGTCACTACAGCTCGCCGTGCTCTACAGTTTCTCTGCTCTTGAGAGAGGAGAATGCCAAGGCCAGCAGACTCTACCTTAGCAGGCTGCTTTGTCAAGTAAGTGAACTCATAACACACACGACACGCTGGGAAGAGCGAATGGCATGTACTCAGCACTCAGGGAAAGCTGTTAAGCTGGTGTTAGGATAAATGCCCGGTATGTGCCAACAGTCCCAGGCGGGGACACGTAAAGCTGAGTTTAGGAAATTGCCCCGAGTGTCTCCTCCAGCCAGCCGAGAGGGCAGGACTTCAAGCCTTCCAAACCACCCCCCCACCATAGGAAGAGGAACTGAGCAGGTTACCTCAAGGATTAAGATGATGCGGCCGTTGGCAAGGCCCATCAGCAGGTGGGTGAGGTGGGCATAGCCCTCGGGCGACACCTGGCAGCCCCCCAGCGGGTCGCCCCGTGCGGCGTCAAAGCCAGCTGAGACCAGCACAAGTTCCGGGTTAAACTGAGGCAGGGAGAGAAGAGACACATGGGCGTGAGCGTGGAGGCCTGGGGAGCCAGCACGTGAAGGTACCCCAGACACACACAGATGCAAGTCAGAGAGCTGGACACCTGTAGGCCAGGGGGCACAAGACTAGAGCCATGAAGACAGCAAGGGGAGGACAAGGAGACAGGATAGACTCAGGGTCGCAGACACACAGAGACACTGAGACAGATCAACAGAGACGCAAACACACCGAGCAAAGACTTAGAGATGTGACACAGAAACATGGAGACATTTTTAGAAATGGACAGATGGGGACATGAGGCAGAGATGGGCAACGTAGAGACTTAGATGTCAGGAGCCGGTGACATGGGACACACGTGCATTTATATAAACAGTGCCGAAGGGAGACGCGTGCACACTTCCATCGCAGAAGGTGACAATGCAAGTGCCACACAGAAAGTGGTCGCGTCTCCATATAGGATCACACAGCCCCATACAGACTGAACTGACCTCATGCTAATCACACACGCACAAAATAGTATGTCACGGAGGGGACAGTAAGCCACAGCGACCCCTGCAAAGACACAACCCTACACGTGCCATTACCCAAGTCACAACAGTCTCTCTCTCACACACACACACAGTGCACACAGTGAAGGCAGTCACCTCTAGGCCCCCACACAGTCAGGCAAGGACAGACGGGTCACTACCCAACACAGACACACACACACAGCCACAGCAGACGGCCAGAGAGAGGCCTGTCACGCACACCCTCCCACACGCACAGAGCCACATACCAGCTGCTGCTGAGAGAGCAATGTGTAGTGACAGACGGTGCCCCAGCCGTCAGAGAGAGAAACGGCAGCAGCCAAGAGGCATGTGTGTGGCCTCACACACGTACTCCAACTCCTCCCCGCCTGGCACACGCCATTCCACAGAGCCGGCAGGCACGCGGGGCTGCCTCCCCCGTGCCCGGAAGTCCCTGACGGTTGCGCACAGAGAGGGCAGGCACGGAGAGCCGCTCTGCAGAGGTGGGAGCGGGCCGAGGCAATCGCTGAATCACAACCCCCCCACAGCCATCACCAAGCCATGGGACACGTGCGGGCCCGCGGTCACCCACGCACTGCCATGTATAGCCTGTACTGTACCTCGTAGGCAACAGGGAGCACCAGACGATGCCAAGCAGCCAGGTAGTCGGCGTCGCCCACGCGGGGCCCATTCCACGCCACGTTGACAGTGAAGCCAGTGCCCGCAGCCCGGCCCGTCTGGCAGCTGGCACCCTCATCCCCCATGGGGAAGAAGGTGCCGTGATCATAGCGGTGCAGAGAGATGTACAGCACGCTGCC
Source organism: Meles meles (assembly GCF_922984935.1). Classification (NCBI taxonomy): domain Eukaryota; kingdom Metazoa; phylum Chordata; class Mammalia; order Carnivora; family Mustelidae; genus Meles; species Meles meles. The sequence continues at coordinate 43,094,915 of NC_060087.1, read as the reverse complement.
GGGAAGGGGGACCGCGGCCGGTTAGTGGCCCCCAGCACCCCTGAGGCATGGCTGCTCCCCCTTCCTGGACCACACCCCACCCCCTGCCCCAGCTCCTCACCTCGGGTCTTCCTCAAATATGTGCTGAGTGCCATTACCGTGATGGACGTCCCAGTCCACTATGAGGATCCTGGGGGGAGGGAATGGCTCCTCAGTAACCTGGGACACCGGCCCACCCGGGAGGAGGGCAGGGCCTGGAGCCCTGGGGACTGTCTGCGGGGGCATTTACTGCTGGTGGCAAAACTCTGGGTCCCTGGGGAAAGCAGTGGGTGCCAGGTTGGTGGGGCCTATCAGAGGAAAGGTGAAAGCCAGAGCCGGGGGCCTGAGGTCTTCACTGTGGGCCCAAGCAAGTGCTCCAAGCCAGACCAAGCTCCAAGCCAGTTCCCCCATGGGTAAATGTGGGGAGCCAGATACTGGGTCTTCTGAAGGAAGCATTGAGGCCCTGGACCCTGAATTCTGTCACAACAGCCGTCGGAGGCCAGAAATGGAGGAGCAGGGGACCCCAGATGTTGATTTATAACTGCCTGGTGCCATAATCTGGGGGTGCTATCTGGGTAAGCACTTCAGGGCTAGATCCTGGGTCCTCTTCTGGGGAAGTGCTGGGCAACTCTACTCTTCGGTGTTTCTGGGTAAGTCCTGAGGGGGCTGCCCCAAGGGGCCTGCTGAGTAAGCACTGGGCTGGTAGTGGTGGAGGGGGTGGCCCAGGGAGCTCTCACCGCAGCGCATGCCCACTGATGGCTTGGGCATGGCGAGCAGCCACAGCCACAGAGTTGAAAAAGCAAAAACCACATGCTGCATCCCGCTCAGCATGGTGTCCTGGGGGCCGCACCACAGCAGCGCCATTCAAAACCTGGGGGAGGAGCAGGAAGCAAAGACTAGACCACCTGCCCTCACGGCTTTCTCTCCCCTTTATTCTCTTCTTCCGTCCCTGCCACTGCCCCCCCCCACCCCCGCTGCTGGGGCCCCCATCCCCCATCCTCCCACAGCACTGGCCAGTAAGCAAGGCCTCCCGGGAGCAGGGGTCCTCCTCCTCAGGCCCCTCAAGCCCAGCCCTGCCCTCCCAGAGCCCCCCTCTCCGCCCCCCAACTTCCCCAGAGTGTTGCCCCACCCCCACGGGGGAGGTACCTCTCCGGCCAGCACGGCCTCCACCAGGCTGCAGGCGGCGCCAGCGGCCAGCTGCGCACAGGCAAAGGTGCCGGGGCAGATGTAAATGGAGTCGAAGTTGGAGCCCTCGCGGTGCAGCTCCCGGGTTTTCATCTTCGCTGTGGCCCGCAGTCGACCTACGTACTCAGCACTGGAGGCACAGGTGGGGCACAGGGTCAGGTGCTTCCAAGCCCTCCCCGGGGGGGTGGTGGCAGGTGTGCCCTGAGGCCCCATCCCACCCCAAGCACAAGAGTTGGGGGGGGGGGGGGGAGTCTGACCTGTGGCAGGTGAGCAGTTCTGCGTCTGTGGCGGGACGCGTGGGCAACGTAAGGCAGCGCCCCGCAAGGCCGAGTTCTTCCAAACGGCGCATGATCCTAAAGACTCGCTGAGGCATCTCTGGGTGGTGGCTGGGGAAGGAGGGGGCAGGAACCAGAGGCAGGGCTTAGTGCTTGAGGAAGGGGGAGGGATCTCCCTGTCCACTTAGCCGATGGCCCTCTGACTGCATACTTGTCCCACAAGTTGTAGTGACCCATCATCCGCTGGTCATAGACCAGCCCCGTGCGAGCCTGTAGCACGGGCCACGTCGGGATTGCGAGCGCCGGGGGCTGCCACGGTCCCTCTTCTTCCTTCTCCACGTTCTCTTCCTCCAGAAAGTCCTCCTCCAGGGTCTCAGCTGAAAGGGGAGGCCACATTCACCCTATTTCCCCACCTTGGATCCCTGGAATACTCTGGAACTCCGTTTACCCCAACGTGAAGGGGGCGGGAGGCGTGAAACCAGGGTCTAGTGTGAGAGAGAGGGCCTGACCTTCCCCACCAAGGGGGGCCCAGGAAAGTCTGAGGAGGGTCTGGAAGAGTCTCTCCCAAGGGTTCATTCCATGCTTGACTCCCCACCTGGCCCTCTCCCTGCCTCCTACCTGATCTTACAAGGACCTCCCAGAAGGGCTCCAGGGCTTCCAGAGCACAGGACAGGGACGTCTGGGCACTAGAGGGCAGGGGAGGGGAAATGTGACCAAATCGCGCGGGGCAGCAGGGGTCCCACTTCTCTCCTCCTCCACCAGGGCTCACCTTGGGCAGGGGGCACCAGGACACTCCAGTATGGGGCAAGGGTCTCCCAGAAGGGTGTGGAGGGAGGCGCTGACGCCCTCAGCCAGGGAACGGAGGTTGTAGCCACCCTGGGAAAGGAGTGTGAGGGGGTGGTCAGGGCAGAACCAGGCATTACCAGGGAAGAACAGTAATACTAATACTAATAGTGCCGACTACATATCAAGCAATGAGGAATTTGAAGGGGGACTTCCGTTTCGGTCACTGAGCAGTGCTACAAGGCCATCGCCATGATTGTGGCGACTGTTTTACCCAAGGGAAGCAGGGGCATGAGGAAGTTCAGTGACTTGGAGGAGGTTGTCCAGCTAGTGAGTAGAAATGCTGGGACAGGAACTCCTGCCTGACCTGAGAGCTTTGTTCTAACGTCCTCCTGGATCCATGGGCTGAGACACAACGTGAGTCACTCACCTCCAGAGACAGGATCAGCTTGCCTCCTGCCAGACTCATGAGTAGGTGGGTTAGCTGAGCAAACCCTGCCGGAGTGGCGGCCATCTCACCCTGGGAGGGGGCAGACGTGGAGGATCAGCCTGGCTCCGTGCAAACCCCCTCCTGCCCACGTACCGCCCCAGGGAGCCTGCCTTACCTTGGGGTCCCCTTGGAGGGCATCAAATCCAGCGGCCACCAGGACCAGCTGGGGCTGGAACTGAGGGGGAAAGGGACTACATGAGGCCACTTGCCCTCACGGCCCAACCCTCAACATCGCTCCTGTCCCAACACACCCCAGACCCCCAGGACCTCAAGGGCGACTGGCAGAAGGAGGTGCAGGAAAGCAGCAATGTAGTCGGCATCTCGCATCCCCACCTGTGGACAGAGAGGCACGATGGGGATGTTCTGCCCTCTGGCTGAAGGGCAGGGGTGGGCCTAACTTCCGGGGCAAAGGGGAGGCCAACACTGACCTGGTTCCAAGGCACATTGATGGTATATCCCTGGCCTCGGCCAAAACCTATGGTGGACCAGTTAGAGGCCTTCAGGTGGGGCCAGAACCGACCCTGCTCATAGCGGTGGATGGAAAAATAGAGGACGCTGGAGGGAAAGAGGAGAAAAAAAGAGGTGTGGGAGGGTTTAAGAGTCAATGATCCCAGACGCGCCCTAAGCCACAGCTCCCAATTTATTCAACCACTTGTTCATTCTCTCATTAATTTCCCCATTAACCCTTTATCTCCTGCATCCATTCATTCTTCCGTTTAGTCACCAACGTCTGTACCTGCCCATTCACGAACTCTTCCATTTATCCATTACTTCCTTCACTCGTTCACCCGCTCTCTCACTGGCATGCCTCCCTTAGAGAACACTCCTGCCCTCCTCCATGCCAGCTCTGAGACCCTGACAGCTATGGGATCTGTCTATCCCAGTCCCCAAGGGCCCCTGGCCCTGTGGGGGGCTCAAAATCATACCAGCCTGCCCCCGTGCCTCCACGACCAAGGTGATGGTGGCAGGATGAATCCTGTGATGTTGGAGGCCCACCAGGGGGCACACAGCTCTTAGCTGGCAGGATCTGGCTAAGGTGGCAAAGAGCAGCAGACCAGGCTGGAGAACTTAGTGCTTCCCCTGAAGGATGTGGGGAGACTCAAAGGTGGGGGGTAAGGGGGCCTGGAACATGGTTCTGTGTGTGTAGCTGAGCTGAAGTAGGGGCCAGTTCCTTCCCTCCAATACCTTACAAGGCACCTCTACTACTTGTATTTTTAGGTGAGAAACTGAGTACTCAGAGCAGTGAGGACAGATAGATGGAACAGATGCTGGAAAGACATGAAGGTCCATGTTCTGAAAGAAGGCTCAGCAGGGGGTTGCCTGGGTGGCTCAGTCGGTTAAGCATCTGCCTAGGGTTCAGGTTATGATCCCATCAGGTTATGACTCCATCCCTGAGATGGAGTCCCACATTGTGCTCCTTACTTAGGAGGAGAGCCTGCTTCTCCCTCTGCCTGCTGCTCCCCCTGCTTGTGAATGTGCACGCATGCGCTCTCTCTCAGTCTCTCTCACAAATAAACAAATATATTTGATGGAGGCAATCAAAATGAGTAATCTCTCAACCATCCATTCATCCATCTGTTCATCCACTTCCCATCTTGTTCCAGAAAGAATTGTAAGGCAGCAGTTTTATCTTTTTTTTTTTTTTAAGGAAAATGCAAGAAGTAGTGGTAAGCAATAAATCCAGACCAACTTAGTGACATTTGAATAAATGCTGAAAATGTGGTTGTGAAATCTGATACAAATGATATAGAAAGATTCTTAAAATCAAAGAAAAACATCTTGGAACCCATGTGAAAGCTCTGGTCTTGAGTAGGTGGGAGATGATGGGTTTACTTTTGACTCTGATAAATATCGGTTCTAAACCTTTTTTTTCTTCTTTAGTAAGTTAACTTACCAGTAGAGGAAGAGAAATGCACAGTAAAACAGAAAGATGACCATCAGGGGAAGAAAGGAATAAAGAAAATACTTGAAGAAGGCCTACCCCATGAGAGTCACCAGAGCCAGTGGAAGAACACCAAAGGAAACTAAGTTTATAAAGCAAAGGTTGGAGGTATTTTTGTTTGTTTGAAAGATTTATTTATTTTTATTTTAGAGAGAGAGGGAAAGAGAAGGGCAGAGGAAGAGGGAGAGAGTCCCAAGCAGGCTCCAAGCCCAGCCCAGAGTCTGAGGAGCATGACACGGGGCTCTATCTCATGACTCTGAGGTCATGACCTGAGCTGAAATCAAGAGTCTGATGCTTAATTAACTGAGCTGCCCAGGCGCCCCAGCATGAAGTTTTAAAATAAGTTCCACTGATTTCCAGGGGAAGAACGGTGCACTGATAGTACAGGTTCACCTCCTTGTTCTCCACAATCCCAATCAAAAGACAGTAAGAGAAAGTTTAAACATGTATCATCCCAGAAAGATGGAGAATGAAGGAAAGGATGTCAGGCAATTAGAAACTTCAACAAATCTCTGGGAAATAGTCTTTGAGGCTCCAGGGGCCCCATGGGACCCTCTCTCATGCTTAGCAGGTGAGGGAGGGTCCCCAAGATGAGCTGAGGTTTCCCTTCTGAGAAATCAAGGGCAGATCCAGGTAAATGCACACAAAATCGATTCTGAATGGCCAATTCACTGAATGACCCATTCACTAGATTTCCTTGTTTCTTTTTACCACTTAGCCTTGGTTTACCTGTTTCTGTCATCTTTGTAGTAGTATTTTAAGGCCTGATCAATGTCTCCACCCAGGACCCTGCTGATGGAGTTAAGAGCCCCAGGGAAGGAGAGCTAGGAGATTGAAGGGCATGGATAAATGGTTTTTTTCCCCAATTATACATTCTTATCCATAAGAAAGAATATATATATTCATAATTCTTCATATCCGTGCATATCGTCAATAACATATCCACCAAAGAACACAGCGATAGCTTCCAATGCATTTATTAAAAGAAAAAGAATGATTCATGACATTAGGGAATTCTTGTTAATTTGCTTAGAGACGATACTATGGTTATGTTTTTTTTTTAACAGTTTTATTTGTTTCTTTTTTTTAAAGATTTTATTTATTTATTTGACAGACAGATTACAAGTAGGCAGAGAGGCAGGCAGAGAGAATGAGGAGGAAGCAGGCTCCCTGCTGAGCAGAGAGCCCGATGTGGGGCTCGATCCCAGGACCCTGAGATCATGACCTGAGCCGAAGGCAGAGGCTTAACCCACTGAGCCACCCAGGCGCCCCTGGTTATGCTTTTTAAATTTTTATTTTTTAAAAGATTTTGTTTATTTACTTGACAGACAGAGATCACAAGTAGGCAGAGAGGCAGGCAGAGAGAGAGAGAGAGGTGGAAGCATGCTCCCGCGGAACAGAGAGCCCGATGTGGGGCTCGATCCCAGGACCCTGGGATCATGACCCGAGCTGAAGGCAGAGGCTTTCACCCACTGGGCCACCCAGGCACCCCTGGTTATGCTTTTTTTAAGTTTAAAATGTTTCCTCTATGTTTTAGAGAGATGTTCAAGAATATTTACAGAAAAAAATGATACAGTAATCTGGGATTAATTTCAAAATATTATAGAAGGATGGCAGTGATGGGAGGTCCAAATGAAACTAGACTGGCCACTTGAGTGATAAATGTTGAAGCTGAATATTCAAGAAGCCAGAAATGGACAAAATAACACAGGAGAGAGAGATTAATAAACAGAAAAACAAAACAAAACAAAACAAATGAAGTATAAAAAAATAAACACTAGGGGCACTGCCGTCATTTGAGCATCTAACTCCTGCATTTGGCTCAGGTCATAATCGCAGGGTCATGGAATCGAGTCCGGCGTCCGGCTCCACGCTGAGCACAAAGTGAGCTTGAGTTTCTCTCAGCAACCCTCCCACCCCGCTCACTCTCTCTCTTCCTGCCCCCAAATAAATAAACAAATCTTTTTAAAAAAATAACACCAGAAGAGTGGAGATGGCCAAAAAGGCCAAAAGCTAGATTTGAAGAAGATAGGTAAAACTGACCAATGTTTGGTGAAGTAGAGGGTTAAAAAAGAGAGAGAGAGAGAGAGAGAGAGAGATACCATCTCAAGAAGAGATCCCCTGCCTTTTAACTGGCATTTGACAGGACCCCATCTAATGCATGTCATCTCAACATGACAGGTTGAGACCTGTCAGTGGACATTTCCTGCCCCCACCCCAGAGAAACATCTTTCAGAAAACAGACTCCTGTGCGCCCCAGCAGAGCTGGCCCAAGACAGCCACCTGCAATGGCGCCGTATTTGGTATGAATGCCAAGCAAGAACTGCTAGACAGCTGAGGCAAACCGAAGAAAACATCAAAATTTGTTACTATTATTATTACTTATTTATCTGACAGGCAGAGAGAGAAGAGAGCGCGCGCGCACAAATAGGCAGAGTGGCCAGCAAAGGGAGAGGGAGAAGGAGGCTCCCTGCTGAGCAGGAAGCCAGATGTGGGGCTCCATCCCAGGACTCTGGGATCATGACCTGAGCCAAAGGCAGATGCTTAATGACTGAACCACCCAGGCATCCCACACCAAGGAAAACTTGAAGCACTTCTAATGATCCTCTCTAAAAACAAGTTGAGGAATGAGGGGGTGTAGAAAGAGACAGGGATAAAGTGCTTTTGGAGATGAAAAGAATGTCTAAATACATAATTCAATGGAAGGTCTTCAAGGTATAGCTGAGGAAATTCCCCAGGACACAGAGCAAAAGGGAGAAGAAAACATGAGAGAATAAAACACAAGAGACCAGGCAGAATACGTACAGTAGAATACAGTGGAAGAAATCATCAAGGAAGAATGTGTCCAGGGATTTAAGAAGGGCCCAAGTCTTCAGAGGTAAAACATCTAACCACCGCTAAGCGGAACGAAGGGGCCAGGGTGAGAGTTCAGAACACCAGGGATGGAAAGAAGAGACTAAAACCTTTGGAGAAGGAAACAGATTACTCAGAAAGGAATACAAAGCAGACATCTGTCAGCAACATTGAATGCTGGAAAATAACAAAGCCGTGTCTAATGAACAGCCAACCCAGATGAAATAATGGGCCGTGGGAACTCAGGATCCACGGGGAATAAGGGGATTCTACGCAGTCGGTTTGACAGAAGGCTGGATCAAACAACTACCTAGTAGTGTCCCTACTGACAAGGACTTGCTCAATTACTTCCTGCAGAAAGCGGAAGCTGGTACCACTTTTCTGGAGGAAGCCTGGTATATGCCACTAATGACTCGTTGAACATTATATCGAAAACTAACGATGTACTATATGTTGGCTAACTGAATTTAAATAAAAAAAATAATAAAGCACGTTGACCCCCTGACCCAGCAATCCACTATTGGAAAGCCATCCTATATATGTACTCGCAGAAGTGCAAAGTTACATATTTTTAAACTACAGATTATAAAATATATAAAATTATATATTTTCCCCATAGAACTGTCTGTTCTAGCAAAACCTAGAAAACGCCATCAGTGTCCCAGGGCTACACGACCAGAGGTACAGCCATATAGTGGGACCCTGGTGGTTTTTTAGAGGCACTAACGTGGAGAGGTGTCCACGAAGTGCTGTTAAATGGAAAAAGCAAGCTTCCGAAGAACATAGAGAGGATTGTCTGATTAGGCAGTGTGTTACTGATAACACTGAATATTCAGATTCTGTCAGAATATAACCTAAACTATCATTAAGTTATTTGGAGGTGACAGGAATTACAGGAGACTCACTGTTTTAGACATTTCTGTATTGTCCAATTTTGTTTAAACAAACACTTTGCAATTGTCCTAATCAGAAAAATAGTCATTTGAAGTTCACTCCAGCTCCAAGGTCAACAGGTGAACAAGATCTCCAAGTACCTGGGGGCTCCTATCTCATCTCTCCCACTTCTCTGTGTGACCTTGTGAGCTGTAAGCCTTGGTTCCCCCATCTGTAAAATGGGGAACCCCAGAGACCCTGTCCCGGAGTAAAATTAAGTGACAATGCAGACATGCAGGGAACAGCACAGAACCTGGTTCTGAGGTGGGCCCAATGAATCTGAATGCCTTCCCTTCCTTCCCGGGCCCCTTCTGGTTGGGCCCATAAGGGTGAGGGGTGGCTGGGAGTCTAGCATCAAAGGTGGCACTTGGAGCATACCTGGGGTCCTGGTCAAAGGTAAACTGTGTTCCTTGACCATGGTGCACGTCCCAGTCCACGATAAGGACCCTGTGAGGAGGACGGAGGGGGGGGGTACTATAGAAGAGCGTCAAGGCGCATCCTGGGGGTGGGGAAGGGCCCAGGCTAGGACACCCTACCCTGCGCCACCCCCATCATCCCCGCCCTGCGGCTTGCTGCTGACCTCTGAACAGCGTGCTTCTTTTGAGCGTAGCGGGCAGCCACGGCCACATGGTTGAACATGCAATATCCATCCATAAGACTATGCTGGGCATGGTGTCCGGGAGGCCTGGGCAGGATACGGGAGGCCACAGATTGGGGGGGGGGGTGGGTCCTCCTCTACAGAGGTGGACTCTCCCCTGCTCTCCAATTCTAGACCACCAATGTCCCCAATGCCGATGTCTGCCAATCGGCCAGGAACTGAGTAACGGGGCCCCCAGACCTCCACCCCTGGTCTACTGCTCTCTACCCAAAGGAAATTTGGTAATGTTCATGGAAGTTATCAATGGATAGTGCTCACTTTGGCAGCATATACACTAAGATTGGAACAATCGCAGAAGGGCAACATGCAAATTCGTGAAGTGTTCCACGTTTTTGTCACTATGTGATACACATGAAACTAACAGAATGCCGTAGGTTAACTAAATTGGAATTGAAATTAAAAAAACAAATAAATAAAGTAAAAATTATCAACACATATAGCCTCACACCCGTCCTGTTCCTGAGACTCAGCCCACAGCCCGTGTAACAAAAAGGGTGAAATGACAATGTTTCTAAATGAATAATGGTATTTACTGTGACAGGTTTTAGAAATGGCCAGTGACTTGGGGCAGGGGAGACCAAAATGCCCAGTAATGGGGGCTGGCTAACTTCCTGTGCATTCGCACTGTGGCATTCCACACAGGTTCTAAGGTATAAGCACATACCTTTGAGAAAAGCTTAACAAGATGTAGACGTGAAAAATGCACGTGTTCACTGCTACTACCACGTGTGGCTAAAAAAAGGGGCGGGGGAGGCTGTATCTTCCGCAATTCACCAGTTCCAGGATGCCAACAATGCTAAGAGGTACAGTGATTTCACGTGTCAACAACAAATCAGAGAATGCTGCTAAATGATTCTAAGACACCACTGTTCGTAGGATGAATCTGGATTTCAAGATGACTCAATGTGGATCTTAGCATCGATGAAATAGGGCATTTACTCCACGAATAGGCACAGAAGGTTTCTGGGAGCACACGTGAGTGAGTCAGCGGTTACAATTACAACCTCCAGGACAGGAGGCAGGGCTCTGGGGGATGGGGTGGGAGACTTTTTTGGTGCTCCCTTTTTTACCTTTTGACTCTTGACCCTGGGAACATACCAATATATTTTACATTTGAAGGTAGGAATTTTAATACAAAAAAAAAAAAAAAAAAAGCAAATGCTAGTAGGTCCTACCTGATGATGGCCATGCCATTCCGGATCTCATTCCCCAGGACCGCATCCACCAGCCTGAGGACAGAGCCTGAGGCCAGACAGGCACAGGTATAAGAGTTCTGAAGAGACAGTGGGGGACAGAGAGGGAGTAAGGGAGAGAGCAGCCCTGTCCACTCCATTACTCCTCCCCAGGATGCGGTGCACGTGGGGATGGGAAACCCCAGGATTGCCACCACCCTTCTGCTCTCACAGTTCTCATCCATACCGGATGCAGGTAAACTGAGTCATAGGTGTCTGCTAGGATGCGGAGCTCTCCCTCATTCATGTACTGGGTCGTCTCCATCAGATCGATGTATTCTAGGCTGGGGACACAGGAGAGGAGATTCAAGGGCCTGCCTCCCTCCTGGGCCTGCGTCAGGGCACAGTCTCTTCCCTGTCTGAGCCCTGGTCAAATCAGACCCCCTCAACTGTCAATCTGGTGGTGGTGGGGAACAGCTGAGATACAGAACATGTTCCCTGCTTCTTCCCAGCCAGCCTCATTTCGAGTAATATCCCTTGTCCCGTGCTGTCACAATAAATCCTACCCCCAGGCCGTTGGCCACACTGCTGTAGCTGTCTGTGCTTTCCCTCAGCTCTCCTCTTCACCTGACTCGCTCTTTCTCAGCCCAGATCGCCCTCTGCCAAGCTAGCTTTCCTTGAATCACATCACTCTGGGGTCCTCACTCTGGGTTCCTGAAGCCCCACTGGGGGACCTCCGAGTACTCTGTCCACACACCCACCCTCTGTTTACACACTGGACTATCATAACAGTAGCCTCTCAAGGGCTGATGACATGGCGGGCACCATTCTAAGCACCCAACACATCTCGAACCCTCCCGAGGAACTTCTGTTTGCTAGCTCCCATGCGATAGGCGAGGACGCTGAGATTCAGAGGCGTAGCAACTTGCCCAAGGCCACAAGGCCCATGACATCCCTTCCCAAAGAATCCGGCCTGCCCTGGTTGGCTCAGGGCAGCCTCCTCCCCATCTCTACAAGGCTTGGAAGCCTTCACCTGTGAACCAACATCAGCTCCTCCTTTTCAGCAAAACGAGCCTGGAGAGACACAAGGAATAAAGGGCTCAGGCACTGGCCACACCCAGGCTCCAGCAGCTCCTGTCCCCCACCCACCCAGGGTGTCGGCTGGGGGACTCACCTGGAAGGACACGCAGCGGTCCAGAAGGCCCTCCTGGATCAGCTGTTCCTTGATGGCATGGAGCCGCTCAGGGCCTTCAGGGAAGCTGGGTTGACAGGACATCCAGACACACACACACACACACACACACCCATACACACACACAGACATGGGTGAGCGGCCCCTCTGCTCCTACACATCTTCCCCATCCACCTTTCCACAGTTGGTCATGTCAGAGACTTTGGGGTCAACCACGGTGCCTGTTTGGCTCTGTTCCTGCAATACATCGAGAGCCTGCCCCTCTCCTTATCACCCCCCCTGCTGCCACCAGGACCTCCTGCCTGCAATCCTGCCCTCAGTTCCTCACTGGCCTCCCTGCTTCTGCCCTCACTCCCCCAACGGTCCCTTCCTCCACGCAGCAGCCAGGCAGTGGCTAAAACCCAAATCAGATCACATCCCTCCTCTACTTAGAACCTCCTTGTGGCTCCCATCGCCAGCAGAGGCAAAGGCCAAGTCCTCCACATGCTCTGAAGGCCTGGAACCACCGGCCCTGATGCCTCTCAGACCCTGCCTCCCAGTGCTCTCCCCTCACTCCCCCTGCTTCTCCTGCACTGGTCTCTCCCTGTTCCTCCATCCACCTGAGTACTTTTCAGCTGGCTCCTCGCCCTGCCTAGAACACTCTTCTCCCAGATGTCTCCATGGCTCACTCCCTCGCCTTCCAATCCCTGCTCAAAGATCCGTGAGGCCTTCCCTGACCATCCTATTTAAAACTGAACTCCCCTCCATCACATTTTCTGCTACTCTCCCTCCTGCGTCGGTGTCTCTCCACAGCACCTCTATTTATAACGCACTGTCATTCCCTTTTTCACTCACTGGCTGTCTTCCCCTTCTAAAATGCAATGTCCATGAAGGCAGGGGTTCTGTTTGTCTACTGTGGTGACCCTAGGTCCTTGGGAGATGGTAGACATGTACTCAGTGATGAAGTCTTTTGCCATCACCAGCCTTCTGTTGGGACGGGGGACAGACACATGCAAGTGTGGTCACAAGCAAATGATGACACGGACTAGGAATGTCTCAGAGAGCAGGTGTGGGGGAAGGGGAGTGGCCAGAGCCCTCTCTGAGAAAGTCTCCTTGAGATGTGAATGTTAACTGCGAGGGGAGAAGGTGGAAACGAGTAAGCGGAACAGCCATGGTAAAGTCCCAAGCTGGCTGAAGAACAGCAGGGGGACCAGGGTGGGTGAAATGATGTGAAGCGAGTGACTGGCTGATGAGGTCACCAAGGTGCCGTGCCACCGGATCACGTGGACCCTTAGAGGCCAGAATGAGGAATGTGGACTTTACCTTGAGGGCAATGGTGTGCCCTTGAAGGATTCTGAGAAAGAGAACACAACCATAACTAATGGAATGCTCTATGTCAACTATATTTCAGTTGGAAGCTAATTTAAGAAAAAGAAGAGAACATCATCTTACACCTATTACTATTTTTTTGGCTGCCGTGTGGAGGACAGACAGAGGGATGAGGGTGGAGGCAGGGGGGCCAGGGAAAGGCCTCGTTAAGACTAGGTGAGTGATGGTGGTTGGAGTGGAGGCAGTGAGGAGAGGTCAGGTACTGAATACCTTTCCAAAATGGAGCCAAAAGGATTTGCTGATGGATTACAACATGTGTGAGCAAATGGGAGGTATAATTCTTCCACATCTGCATGAATGTCCTTTCTTCAAGGAAACCTTCTGCAAACCCCGGATGCTAGTCTAGGGTCCTCTATCAAACAGTCTTGAATCCCCTGATCTGAGGTCATTCTTCATTAAACACCTCCCACTGCTGCTGGCTGTTTGATGATTTGCTCTCCTAGTCAACTTATTGGCTCCTTGAGAAGGGACTCTGTCTGTCTGGCCCGACCCGTCTGTATCACCAATTTCCAGAACACCGTGCATATTCAGTAAGTGCTGGCCAAATGAAAAGAATCTTTTCAAGCCTAAACCTCACCTCTCGAAACCATCTGCTTCCAGTCTCTAGGCTAGCAGAAGAATGGCTTCATTCTTGCTAACGGGCTCTAAATGGGTTTATTTTTGTGGTCAGGGGACAGCCTGGAGAAGGCAGCCTCACCTGTCATCCCAGAGGCAGTGGAATTCATTTAGCTGCTCATCGAACACCAAGCCCGTGCCAGACAGTGTCTTGGCCTCAAGGTTCAGATCCTGCAGGGGAAAAAAAGGGAGACACCGATCCATTCAGGGCCCAAGTCAGAAGGAACACACCCCACTGTCCAGGAGAGAAAACCTCAGGGTTTTCATTGTCACAGGAGGCTAAATCCATTGAGGCCAGGCCACTCTCACCAGCCCTTGCAGGCCCACGATTAGGTCTTGCTCTGTGGCTTGGGTGAGCTTCTTCATTCTGCCTTTCTTCTTTACCTCTGCCAGACTAGGACTGGAGTGGAGTAAGGCACCCTTCTTAACACCTCGCTTCTGCCAAACAGAGAGAAGGGTCAGATTCCAGTGCATGGCTCACTGCTCCTCCCCGCCCCCCTCTCCGGATCAGGGCAGGTCTGGGGCCTCACCGACGTGACGCTGGAGTCGTGGGGGGGCGAATGGGGGTTATGCCTACTCCTTCGCTGCCTGGTTGTGGTGGTATCCTGGCCGGTGGAGGTCATGGTCGGGGAGACTTCACCCCTGATGCGGTTCTGGGGGGTGGGGTGGAGATGACTACGAACCGGCTGGAGTGCCCTGAGGACCCCACACCCCGGACCCTTCCCAGGCCCCGCCTCCTACAGAGTCTCCGTCCTTTCTGATATCCTACTCCCCACCGCCTTCTAAACTCCGCCCCTTTCAAGGCCCTCTCCTTTCACTGGGGTGTCCAGTCCACCTGGTCCCGCCCATCCCGTTAGGCTCCACCCCTTTAACACTATTCTTTCCCCTCGAAAAGTCTTGTCCTTTCACGGAGCAATAAATCCCCGGGCTCAGTCCGTCATAGGCCCGGCCCCCTCTAGCTGATCACCGCCCTTTCCGCTCCCCCAAGTCCCATTCCCAGACTCGTTCCTCCAAGCCTCGCCAAGAACTCACCCCCTCACAAATCTGCCCCTTCCAGCTAATCTCCCAGGATAATCACCCACCCTTTCACTCAGCCAGACCCAGACCCAGCTCCAGCCCCGACTCCACCCTTAACGATCCACTTAACTCCACCCCTTATCGGGCTGGACCTGCACCTTCCACATGGCCAGATCCCGCCCCTAACGTTTCAACGGGCCCCGCTCCTCGGGGGACTGCCCCTTTCCTTCCACCAGATCCCACCCCCTGCTCAAACCCTACCCTCAAGCTCCACCAAACCCCTTCAGCCAGTTTCTGGCTGCCTCCCCCCAGTCCCCACCCCTTTCCCACCCCGACGCCGACCAATCCCCTCAGCGCCACTCGCGGGGCACACCCCTTTTCCCAAACTCCGCCCCGGGCTCACGCCGCCAAATTCCTGGCGATCTGCGGGACGGCGGGTGCTGGAGGCCCTCTTTTCCATTGGGCTGGTCTCTCCACTGCCCGCCCCGATCCCGCCCACACAGCGTGTCGTGGCACAGGGCCCCGCCCCTTGCGCACGCCACACCTCCCGCGAGCTCACAAACGCCAAGTCAGCACGTCAGCGCGTCAACGCGCTACGCTGCCCGTGCCGCGCGTGCGTAAAGTGCGCGCCGGCGGCTTGAGGCGGTGTTCGGTCTCAAACTTGCCCCTCCCCCAACCACCACCGCTGTCGTCGCGGCTGCCGTCGCCGCTGTCCTTCCGTCCTTGTCCAGTCACCTTAGGAGTCCTCCGGACCCGCGCCAGTTGTACCGCACGAGGACTCAAGAGAGCAAGCAAGCAAGCGAAGGAATTAGGAAGGGGCGTCTCCTCTCCTCCCGGCTGCTTCCCGCGCGGCGAGCTGTGATGACGTAGCGCGGGGCGGGCTGGGGACAGGGCCGCGGAGCGGGGTTGACTCTGGAGGATGGCTGGTGGTGGCCAAAATGGGAGTGGTGATGATGTTAAATACTGTGAGGATTTTCTGAGTTAGTATGCACTAAAACGGCCCACAGGAAGCACTCTCTAAATGTTAGCTGCTGCCATTCTGCCGGGGATATGGAGGGTAGGATGGAAGGAGTCTTCCTGGCAAGTAATTGTAATGATAGCAAGTAATATGTGACAGGCATTGTCGTAAGCCACAGTTCTGCGGCTGTTGTTATTATTGTTATTCCTATTATTAAGGGTGCTTCGCAGATAAGGAAACTGAGGCTATGCGACTTAGCCATGTGACCTTAGGGAAGTTACTGAACATCTCTGTGCTTCGGTTTCCTCATCAGGCAAATTGTGATAATAGTCCCCAGGGCTGGAGCAGACTCAAAGAGGGGAGTTCTACTTGGACGGCAGTTCTCCCTCCAGCCCCCTCCACTGGGTAACCTCTGTCCCCAAACTGTAATAGAAAGCGTGTGCCTGGGAAGTAGGGGGAGTTGTACCCGTGTGCCCCTCCAACTCCCTCACAGGCCTTGTCTCGATGTCTAAATGTCAGCCCCGCACGAGGCCGGTTTTCCTTCCTAATCTCCCTCTCTCATTCTTTACCATTTCCTACCGGGCTGTAGGCTGGGGCTGAAGAGATAAGCGGTCTGGGGTTCAGCATCGCTGACTAACAAATAGATTGACAGCCCCACTGCCCAGTAGCCTGGCCCTATGTCCCTTTCGAAAACTCCAGTTCCACCCTTCTCTTCCCTTCCACTCTTTTCCTACCAGAACATGGTTTTTTTTGTTGTTTGTTTGTTTGTTTTTTGTCCCAGTGGAAGAGGATCAAGCCCTAAGACTTTTAAGCCTCCATGTGCTCCAAAGAAAATGTGATACACGCTGAGGAACATTCTGGGGGTTGTGATGCCTGCAGAGTAATAGAGAAGGGAGCCCTTTAAGACCCATGGACCATTTTTCTTTATAGTAAGACAGATTCCTGAAGAGCAGAGGTCAGTAAACTTGTCTATAAAGGGCCAGATAGTAAATATTTTAAGCTTTGCTGGCCACATAATGGTCTCTGTGGCATGTTCTTTCTTTTCCTTTAAAAATGAAGAAACGGGGGTGAGGGGGCAGCTGCATGGCTCAAGCAGTTAAGTGTCTGCCTTCCACTCAGGTGGTGATCTCAGAGTCCTAGGATCAAACCCCGCATCAGGCTCCCTGCTCAGTGGAGATTCTCCTTCTCCCTCTCCCTCTGCAGCTCCCCGGGCTTGTGCTCTCTCTTTTTCTGTCAAATAAGTTCTTTTTTAAAAAGAGTTTACTTATTTGACGGAGACACAGTAAGAGAGGGAATACAAGCAGAGATGGGGAGAAGCCCCATGTGGGACTTGATCCCACAACCCTGGCATCATGACCTGAGCCAAGGCAGACATGTAATGACTGAGCCACCCAGGCACCCCATAAATAAATTCTTTTTTTTTAAAAAATGAAGAGACCAGCTGAAGTCTGACTTTGGGCTGAAGGCTATAGTTTTCTGATCCTGCTGTAGAGTGTCAGTCTTTGGTTTCCTTTATCTGGCTGGGATTCTTTCACAGGATTGAGTGCAGAGTTTCCATGCTTCCATGTATTCCTTTTGTGTGAGAACTGGGATTCATGGACAGGATCAGGTCACTTTTGGTGTTCTACTGGGTCAGTGTTCCTGAACAGAGTGAGGACAGGGCTTCCTGTAGTTTCTATGCTTTTGTTCCTCTCCTGAACCAAGCAGGGATTTCTATACAGGGCAAGACAGTTGTTTAAGGAGAGCTCCAGACTAAGGGTTCCTAAACAAGTTCAGGATGAGGCTCCTTAGACTGCTTTATGAGTTTCCTACAAAGAGATCAGATGGTCCAGTTCAGGCTCAGCACAAGTATTTCTCTACAGGTTCAGAGCTATGTTAATGTAGGCAGTAGGTACAGGTGTTCACGTCTAGATTCCATCAAGGAATTGTTTTTAATTGGGCTAAATTTTTTTTTAATTTTAAATATTTATTTATTTGAGAGAAAGAGAGACAGAGAGAGTGGGGAGAAGAGCAGAGGGAAAGGGACCAGCAGACTCCACGCCGAGTGTGGAGTCCGATGCAGGGCTTGATCTCACAACCCAGAGATCATGACCTGAGCAGAAATCAAGGGTCAGACGCTTAACGACTAAGTCACCCAGGCACACCTGAGCTAAATTTTTAAAAAGATCTCATTTATTTATTAGAGCGCGTGTGTGAGAGAGAAAGAGAGCATGAGTGTGTGTGAAAGGTAGAGGGAGAAGCAGGCTCCCTCCTGAGCAGAGAGCATGGGGCTCAATCCCAGGATTCCGGGATTGTGACCTGAGCCAAAGGCAGATGCTTAACCGACTGAGCCACCCAGGCATCCCAATTGGGCTAAATTATGCTAGCTGCTATAACAAACCCAGAATATTAGATGATTAACAAATAAATGTTTATTTCTTGCTCATATGAAGTCCAATGTGGATATTTATTACTGATCATTCAGAAACTCAGGCAGCTTCCATTTTGGGGCTCTGCTGTCCTCTGAATCCTTGGAGTTCGCACTATTGAGCTGGTAGATGGGAAAAGAAAGAGAGTGAAGGATTCCATGAGATATTTTTATGGGCCAGGCTTGGAAGTGGTGTATATCCCTTTGCCCATATTGCATTGGTCAGAATTCTGTCACATGTCCACATCTCACTGTAAGGGAGGTCAGAAAAGTGAGTGAGCTCAGGAGAACACAGGTTTGAAGAACCTATAGCAGGGGGTGCCTGGGTGGCTCAGTGGGTTAGGCCGCTGCCTTCGGCTCAGGCCATGATCTCAGGGTCCTGGGATCGAGTCCCGCATCCGGCTCTCTGCTCAGTAGGGAGCCTGGTTCCCTCTCTCTCTCTCTCTCTGCCTGCCTTTCTGTCTACTTATGATCTCTCTCTGTCAAATAGATAAATAAAATCTTAAAAAAAAAAAAGAACCTATAGCAGGGCCTACTACAGGAGTCTACAGACCCCACAGAGCTATCAGTCCCATGTGGCAGCCACTAGCCACAGTCAGAATAATGGTTCCTGTAAAGGGGGGAAAGTGGGGCTTCCAGGACAAGGCCAGGGCCAGGACCAGGGCTGTCAGAGAGAGTCACGTCAGGACATCCTGTTTAGGGTTAAGAGAAGTTTCCAGAAAGCAAGGTTAGGTGTTCCTATAAAGGATCAGGCCAGAGGGGTGCCTGAGTGGCTCAGTCAGTTAAGCATCTGCCTTCAGCTTGGATCATGATCCCGGGGTCCTGGGATCGAGCCCTGTGTCGGGCTCCCTGCTCAGCAGAGAGCCTGCTTCTCTCTCTCGCCTTCTGCCATTCGCCCTGCTCATGTTCTGTTGCTCTCTCATTGTCAGATAAATCAATAAAATCTTTTTGTTTTTAAAGGATGAGGCCAGAGATTCCTGTGAGTGGAGTTAAGGATTTCTGTTGAGAGGAAAAGGTTTTCTATGGAAAGTCCAGTCAGAGGGTTCTAGTACAGTTGTAGGCAAGGCTTCCTGTAGAGGGTCAGGGCTGCAAAGCTAACACGTGGTAAAGATGTAAACCTGTACAGTGTATGGTTCCTGTGCCAGGTGAGGCCATAGGTAACTGTATAAGATGAGGTCTAGGCCTAAAGGAGAAGGTCAGGACAGGCATCCCTACCACAAGCTCAGAAAAGGGTTTTTTTTCTTTTTTAGGAAAGGGTTGTAAGTTCAAGAATGAGGTTCATGTTAAGAATTGGATTACAGGGGCACCTGGGTGGCTCAGTGGGTTAAGCCTCTGCCTTCGGCTCAGGTCATGATCCCAGGGTCCTGGGATCGAGCCCCACATCGGGCTCTCTGCTCCGTGGGGAGCCTGCTTCCTCCTCTCTCTCTGCCTGCTTCTCTGCCTGCTTGTGATCTCTGTCTGTCAAAAAAATAAATAAAATCTTAAAAAAAAAAAAAAAACAATTGGATACAATGACGGGAGTGGGGACGCCTGGCTGGCACAGTTGGTTAAGTGTCCAACTCTTGGTTTCAGCTCAGGTTGTGATCTCAGGGTTCTGGGATAGAGTCATGCAGTGGGCTCCATGCTCAGTAGGGAGTCTGCTTAAGATTCTTTCTCTCCCTCTGCCCCCTCCACCACCACGTGCACGAGCTCTCTCTTTCTCTCTCTCTCTCTCAGCTCAGTTCATGATCTCAGGGTCCTGGGATTGAGCCCCGCATCGGGCTCTCTGCTCAGCAGGGAGCCTGCTTCCCCCCCCCCTGCCTGCCTGTCTGCCTACTTGTGATCTCTGTCTGTCACATAAATAAAATCTTTTTAAAAAAAAGTTGGATCGTGGGTTTTGTGGACTCTACACGTTAGGGTGTGAGATCAGGGATTGTGGTGCAGAATGACATCAAGGGTCATTATTGACAATGGAGACAAGAGCTTCTATATTCAATTGGGAGTTCCCAAAGAGGTTGAAGAAAGTTTCTGCAGAGAGAGCTAGGTCAGTGGTTCAGAACTAAATTTTATTGTGATGCAAGTGTTTCTAAAATGCTATCTGGAGGGCTGAGCTCCAGGACAGTGTGAAGACAGAGGTGTCCTGTTCAAAGTCAAGGCAGGTTTCCTATAGAGAGATCGAGACTACCAAAGAGGGTCAGGACAGGTGTTTCTTTTTTTTTTATTTTTATTTTTTAAAGATTTTATTTATTTATTTGACAGACAGAGATCTCAAGTAGGTGGAGAGGCAGACAGAGAGAGAGAGGAGGAAGCAGGCTCCCGGCTGAGCAGAGAGCTTGATGCGGGACTCAATCCCAGGATTCTGGGATCATGACCCGAGCCAAAGGCAGAGATTTTAACCCATTGAGCCACCCAGGTGCCCTCTTTTTTTAAAGATCTGATTTATTTATTTGACAGAGCACAAGCAGGCAGGGGGTCAGAGGGAGAGGGAGAAACAGACTCCCAGGGCCCTGGGATCGTGACTTGAGCTAAAGGCAGCTGCTTAACCAACTGAGCCACCCAGGCACCCCAACACAAGTGTTTCTAAAGGGTGGTGAAAGGGCTTCCTTAGAGTGTGAGCTCACAGATTCCTAACTGGCCTGAGTCCAAGGTTCCTGTGCCATGGGAGGACAGGGCTTCCTCCAAAGCAAGGTGAGGGCTGATACTTCTGTCGGGGGTCAGCATGGGTTTCCTGTTGCTAATTAGACAAAGGGTTCCCTTAGAGTGTCAAGCTAGTGCAGCTGTTCTGGGAGGTAAGAGCTGGGGCTCCTGAGCAAGGTAGGGCTAGGCACATGTCCAGCACAGGTTCTGAGAGGGGTTTCTGTTTCAGATGTGGACAGGGGCTCTTGCAGGGTGAGAGGGCTGGGGTTCTGTGGGATGGCCAGGAAGGTAGGAGGGTTTTACGAAGACTGGGGAAGTTCTGGACTATCCCTGTAATGAACATGGACTGCCATGATTCTGCAGCAGGCCCGCTTTGCCAGTAGCTGAAGGAGAGCTGTCCTGAGGACATCTGCTTACCCCTACTATGTTTAGGACCCGCGTGCCCACGATCCTTGCTTTGGGGCTCTGGGGGAAAGCCATAAAGAGAAGCAACCCAGGGGCGCCTGGGTGGCTCAGTGGGTTAAAGCCTCTGCCTTCGGCTCAGGTCATGATCCCAGTGTCCTGGGATCGAGCCCCGCATCAGGCTCTCTGCTCAGCAGGGAGCCTGCTTCCTCTTCTATCTCTGCCTGCCTCTCCGCCTACTTGTGATTTCTGTCTTTCAAATAAATAAAATCTTTAAAAAAAAAAAAAGAGAAGCAACCCAAAAACAAATTCAGATGTGAGTGGATTGAGTGATGAGAGCAAGAGCGAGGGTGGGGAGAGTAAAAGAGAGAGAGGTAGCCCAGTTAAGTGTGAGCAAGACTCACATGGGGGGGGGGGAGTGGTATCCAAAATCCACTCCTTAAACTCTGTGTGGCCAGGGCAAGTTAACACCAGTTGTGAGCCTTACTTTTTCATTAGCAAAACAAAAATGTAAAGTGCGTAGTATACTTTCCTTTCCTTGGAGTATTTTTTTTTTCCAGGTGTTCATGAACTAAAGCAACTGAAGCTTCCCAGCTATTGCCCGACCCACAGTAAATGCTCAGCAAATGGGGCTCCTTGCTATCAGGAGCTGCTGGGTGGTATGGAGGCTAAGCCACAGAACCTGGCTTGGCCCCCTGTCTCCAGCTATGTGGCCCCCAGCGAGCCATTTAACCTCTCTGGCTCCGGGTGTCACCTGACTCCGCACAGGCTCCTATGTAAGGGTTTTCCATTTTGGAATTTTTTTTTTTCTTAAGTAGGCCAAACATGGGGCTTGAACTCGTGATCCTGAGATCAAGACCTCATCTGAAGAGTCTGAAGCTTAACTGCCGGAGCCACACTGGCACCCCAGGGTTTTCCATTTTGGAAGAACAGATTCTACTCTGGGGGGGGAAGCAGCTGGCCCAGGTGAGTAGGTGTGTTGGTGTGGGAGTGGGCATTGTGGGGGGGGCTCCCCCCTACCTACGGGGTCTAAATATCACCCCCAGAAGTTATTTTGTCCTCCTAATCTTCCGTTCTCTTTCTCTACCATTTCCCACGGAGCTGCAGGCCGAGCTGGGCCCAAAGAGATAAGCGATGACTGACAGGGAAGGTCCCCCAGACAGCCCCGTGGTCCCACACTGGCCTTCTGACCTTCTGGACAGCTCCCATTCCAGTCCCTCCTTCCCCCCCCGCCCCCCTTTCCTCTCCGGCACATGTCCCTGATGTAGACCCAGCTGGAACTCTGTATGTTGATACTTTCCACAAACAAGTACACACAGAACTGCTCACACCTGACAGCCACTCAGAGACACTGTGGCCTGGCACACACCACAGGATCCGCACTCCCACACGTGTAGACTTGCAGAGAAATGCTGCCGTCACTCGAGCCCCAGGGCTCCCTGGATGTGCAGACCCCCATGGTGCCGCTGTTAGACTTCACACGCCCCCACACGCAGCCCGTGTTCAACGTTCCAGAAGCATCTGTCTGTCCAGGTCTGTGCCCCACACATAGGCCATCACACCGTCTCAAAGATCACCCCAACGTGGCGTGCAGTCACATGGACACCATGCCATGCATTCCTCCTGCATGTGCCACCACGCACACACTCCACGTCCTCCCCCGTAGTCACCTGTACCCTGGCTCCCGCTGTTGCCTTGTGTCACGCACCCCGTCTTGCAGAGCCTCACCCCCTCAGTCACATGCAATATCTCACCCCGTGGTGTGTGGCGACCCATGCCGTCTAGGGCCACCTGGAAGCTGCCACACGTGCTTTCACAAACACTTCACAATTCCATGTCACAACTCACGATCGTGAAGTGTCACACAGGCGCCCACACCAGACGCTGTCCTCAGAGACACCCAGACTCATGACCTCCCTCCCGCCATTCTTGATTTGGTCCCACACAGACTCACACCTCCACTCTCGGGACTTTCGACTTTGGTGGTTTTATTTTACAAAAGCTTTGAAGGTCCAGGCCGGGGGGGCTGGGCCCAGAGGGCTGGGTTGTAGTAACTGCTGCCCACACGGGAGAGGGTCCCTGCCCCAGCCCCGAGGCCATGCTCTGTGCCCTCAGGAGCTCAGTGGAGCCACCACAGAGGTGGTGGTGGTGGTGGGAGGAACGGGACCTGCTGGGAAGGAGCCTGTGGGGGAACCCAGCAGAGGTCCCGGGAAAGGCATAAGGTGGCTCACAGGCCCTGACAACACCACAGGGCCCAGGCCTTGGTAGAGATGGGCAGTGCTGGGCGGGCCCAACGTCAAGCTGGAGGCCATCTCCCCACAATTCCCACTCCCGCTGCCCCCGGCCACCACCATGAAACCACCAGCTGGTCCTTCAGCTGCTCCTGTACCTCCCAGACTTGACCCTCGTTTCTTTTTCCCTTTTCCAGATGCCTTGCGGTTTCGAGTCTGGATACCATCCTTCCGCATGGTCAGTGGTCGGTTCACCTGCCAAAGGGGAGGCCCGGAGTGTTTCCCAACTCCACATCTTTGCCTCTGTGTCTTGACCAGGGAGGCCATCTCCATCCCGCCTCGTTAAGCATAGGGAATTATTTCGGGGACTAGGGGAGCATGACCCTGGTATGGTGCAGGGATTGTCCTAAGGAATCCCAAGGAGGAAGGAGGAGGGGCAGGAGGTCACGGAAGGGTGTGAAGAGATGAAGGAATGGGAGGCGGGAGGGATCAGGACCAAGGTGGAGGGGAATAGAGAAGGAAGGAGGGAGCAGAAAAGGTGGGGGAGAGGGGAGGGTTATGAGGGCAAGTAGACATGGGGGTGCCACAGGAGCAGAGGAGGAGGTAAACGGGATGATGGGAGGAGAGGAGGGAGACTGGGGTGGGGGATGGGGCAAGACAAACCTGGTGTAGCTTATAGTAGAGGCCACAGGCATTGCACACAGGGTCCCCACTAGCATTTCTCCGCCACAGCGTCGTGGTGGTTGTCTGGCAGTTGGTGCACTGGGTACCTGCCCGTTTGCTGACAATCTGGGGGAGAGAAAATGTGAAGATCAGCCCACTGGTAGGAGGGGGGATGCTTAGGGGACCCAAGAGGTCAGGGTCAAGTTGAAGGTAGGGCTTCCGGTGCAGGGTAAGAACAGATATACTTAACAGGACAATGACTGTGGGTTCTGTATGGGGCAGAGACAGGGCTTCCTGGCCAGGATTGGGGATTTTGGTATTGGGGGTGAGATTCCATCAGTGATTCCCAATTTTGGCCATACATTGGAATCACCTGGGGAGTTGAAAATGATCCTAAGGCCCAGGTGACACCCTAGGCCAATGAAATCAACACATCTAGGGGAGGGTGCCAGGTCCCTGGTGGTTCAGGTTGTCCTAAGGTGAGTCCCATGTGAACCCAAGGAGGAGAACGCTGCTGTCGTGCAGGGACAAGACAGGGTTCCTGGAAGTAGCCTATGAAGGTAGGTTGAGGATAGGCATTCCTATGCAAAGCTGGGTTCCTGCATGGATGGGGAAGGGACGGGCTGGGGGATATGGGTTCTCGTAGAGCAGGAGGACAGGAATCCCTGCACAGGTCCAGAACAGTTCCTAGGGAAGGGGAGGCAGGCCTGGGGTCTTACCAGGCGCTTCTTGGGCCGGATGAGGGGCCTGTTCTGCCCATTCATCTTGTGGTAGAGGCCGCAGGCATTGCATAGGTAGTGGCCCGTCCTGTCCCGCCGCCACAGTGGAGTGGCTGTTGCTCCGCAGTTCACACACTCCCTGGCCTCTGATGGGGTGGACAGAGGGGACAAGGAAGCCCAGGCTCAGCCCAGCTTTGCCTTGGACACCCCCCACCCCGATTTTAACCTCCCTGTCCCTTTGTGGGGACCTCACCACAGGGGGGCAGGGGCAGTGTTCCACGAAGTTTGGGGGAGGAATAGGCCGCTGGATTGAGGGGGCTCCCGGTAGGAGAAAAGAAGGTACTGGAAAAGTCAGGACCCCCGTAGGCACTGCTGGGGACGGGGATGGACGAAGGCAGTGCAGGCCCCAGCGTCAAGAGGTCTGGACTTAGCCGCTCTGTCTTTAAGGTCTCCAGGAAGCTGCTGCTGCCTTTCCCATCTGGGTCTTCCGGGGCCTGGGGAGGGGAGTCCTCGCGGGTGGGGCACACGGCCGAGGCAGGGTAGAGCCCCGTCTTGCCATAGGTCCAGCCAGCATACGGTGAGCCCCCTGGGATCCCCTCCATACAGTTGAGCAGTGGGTACACCTGAAAGACTATTATGGAGGGTGGGTACGGGAAGGAAGGAGGGGTCAGTCCAAAGCCATGGTGGTGCCCCACAGCTCCGACTGAGCGGCCAAGTCTCCAGTCTTCCCGCAGGCAACCGGAACAGCTGCTGGCCATCGAGTAACTCCTGGACATCAAGCCCCACTGGTCACTTTGGCAGCTGCGGTAACCTCCACCCATTTCCAAAGGGGCGTTGAGGATGCCCTTTGGGATTCAGAGCCCCATGGGTCTGTTGACAACTAGGGCCACCACCACCCACTTCCGACGTTGCTTTCCAGTATGACTATAGCAAGACGGCACATGGGGAGCGTTGGCATCAACTGGGGGAAGTGGCCATGTTCAAGATGACCTCTTAGTGGGATTCAGCCCTAGCTAAGGGTCACCCAGACAGCACGGAGCCTGTGCTAAGACAGCCACCCGGAGGAGTTTACCTGGGGAGTGCCTGTAGGCCTCAGCATCCCTGTAGTAGGCCAGAGCTGCCGCTGCAGCTGTGGCAGTGCTGGGGGCCGTGGAGGAGGCTGCCGCATCCAATCCCTCGGGCCCAGAGGAGAAGAAGACCCCCGATTCTGGTGGCGAGGATACCAAGGCCGGGTCCACAAACTGGGGCAGGGGCTCAGAGGTCCCCAGGGCCCCTAGGCCAGGGAACTCCATAGGGCCTCGGATGGGACCTGTGAGGACAGGAGGGGTCCTCAGACTCTAAACTCCTCCTCCCCTTCCCACCCCGCCCCCTTCCCTCCTGTCTCCCTCTCCTACTCCATTCCCTCAGTCTTCCTAGCCCTCTTTTCCTCCCCAGATCTCTCCCCTTCTTCCACTCCATCATCCCCTCCTTCCTTCTGCGCCCCTGCCCCCTCACTTCCTCTCCCTCCCTTTTATTCCCTCTTCTCCCCTTGCGCTTCCCCTTCTTCTCTCTCCTCCTCCCATCTCTTCTTTTTCCTCCTCCCACAACTCCCCCTCTTTCCTCTCTCCTCTTCTTCCTCTTGCTTCTCTTCCCACTCCTCCCTCCTCTTTGGCCCCCTTATACCCTCATTCTCTCTTTCCCCAGTCCTCCTCCTCTTCTCTACCTCTATCTATTCCCCCTCCTCCTCTCCCTTTTCTTTAATCAGCCACCTCTTCCGCCTTCCCCCTTTCTACATCTCCTCCCCTCCTCATTTTCTCTTTCCCTCCTGCCTGTCCACTTCCCCTTCTCCTGTGCTCCTTTTTCCTTCATCCTCCTCTCTCTCCCTTTCTGGTCATCTTTTTATCTTCTCATTTTCTCCCCCTCCTCCTCCTCTTCTCTCTCTCTAGAGGAGTCTGGGTGGGCTGGGCTGGGGTGCAGAGCCAGAGTCCCCTGAGCCACTTGTCACCCCTGGGACCTTGGGGTTCACCCTCCTATGCTCCCCAACTTCATCCCTATCTGTTGCATCTTTTAACTTTCTCAGAAACCCATGGTTTCCGGCTTGACTCCTCCCTCCCCCCACCTCCGTTGGGTCTGCAGACAGAGGGCCCCCTCAGTTCCTCCCCACTCCATGGGGGGGGTCAGTACCCCCCACTGCTTATCTCTGCCATCCCCGCCCAACTTTTGAAATCACCCCAAGGCTACTGGCTTCCTCTGAGGAGGGGTACAGGTCTGCCCTGGGGAGGCCTACCATAGTTCTGCTTTTGGGTTCCTTCATTTCCAGCCAGCCCCAGGCCTCAGTTTCCCCATATGCCAGATAGGAGGTAGTGACAGGGGCCCAGCTAAGACCCGTGAGATGGCGGCTTCGTCTTTGCCCCCTTGTCTCTGTCCTTCCCTGTGTGTGTATCTGTTTCCCTGTGTCTCTCTCCTGGCGACACTCTCTCTTCTCCAGCCTGGCCCTCCATATTTTTGTCCCATCGTTTTATGCTACCATGATATGTCTTTTCCTCTCCCTTTCTCTGCTTTAATGAGTGCCTCATTTCCCGCCTCTCTTTCTCTGGCTTTCCATGTCTCTATGTCTGGTTGTCTCTCTCCATCTTCATCTCCATGTCTTTCACCTCTTTCTGTTTCACTTCTCCCTCCCTCTCCAGTCAGGTCTCTGAACGTCTCTACCTCTCTCCCACTCAGTCTCTTTCTGCTTGTTTGTCTCCTCTCTCTCTTTCTGCCCTCTGGCTTTATTTCCGTGTCTGTCTTACTAGTCCCACATGCTTGGCCATACCCCACTGCACACAGCCCGGGTGAGGGGCCAGAAAACCTACTCTTGCCCCTGACTTGCCCTGTGAATCCAAACGCCTCAGTTTTCCTGTCCTTGGGATGGACTAAGAGAGACAGAGGAGAAGGCTATCTTCACAGCCCCAGCCTACATGACCCACTGTGTGAACACGCTGAAGGTTGGGCTCAGGGTTGGGGCTTGTATGGGTAAAGAGAGGAGCCCATGATTGTGTGGGTAAAGAGAGGTGCCCATGGCTGGGTCCACTACCAGCCTTGTCCAGGCCCCAGGATCTCCACTCATTCTCCCCAAAGTGGATGTCTTGCCTCCTCCTCTGTTTCCGTCTCTTTCCTCTGCGTCTCTCCATGATTTTTTCTATCCGTGAAGCTCTCTCTGCATTCCTGCCTTGCTCTTTTTCTGTTCCTGGGTCTCCTTCACTTTCCTGCTGTCTCTCTGTTTCTCTTTCCTTTTTCTTCCTGTCTCTTGCTGTTTGTCACTGTCTCTTTTTCTACCCCCCGCCCCCCACTCTGTTTCTCCCTTCCTTCTCTGTCTGCCTGTCTCTTGTTCTTTTTGTCTTTGTCATCACTGACCTTTATCCCCCCTCATCTTCATCTCACCACTCCCCCATGATCTCCCTCCAGTCCCACTGCCCCACATCCCTGCACCTAGCACCTTGGTGGCTCCAGGGCTGCCCACCCCTCCTATGGCAGGGGCCCAGCCCCCCCACCCCCAGTTATCACTCTCCGGACAGAGATAAAGTTTATCTCGAGGCTGGGGGATATGAAAGCTCCTTATCAGCTGCCCTACTAGAGTAAGTGCTGCCCCAAAGGGCAGCAGGCAGCAGGCCGGCACCCTCAGCTCTCCCAAGGCCCAGCCCCTCACCCCAGGTAACATCCCTATCCCAGCCCTCAAGGGAGGGTCTCTTGGGACTGAAGGGAGCTGAGATGTGGTCTGGGGGCAGATGAGTCTTGGGAGGCTTTGAGGTGGAATTTGAGGGTCAGACGGGTGGAGGATCAGGGAGAGGTTGGGGGTAGAGCTGTAGTGTTTGGGGAGAGCAGATATGGGGTTTGAGGAGCAGAGACATTTGAAAGGTCACATTTTGGGGTCAGAAATAGGTTGGAAAAGCAGAACACAAGGTTAGAGATCTGAAGTGAAGTTTGAGAGCCAGAGAGAACGTTCAGAAGCTGGAGATGTAGTTCGGGGTCAGAGATAAATTCTGAGGAAGGTGGAAAAGTGTGGGGGTTCTGTGGGCTTTGCTGGAGCAGAGATGGAGTTTAGGGGTCAGAGGTGGGTTTGAACAGGCAGGAGTGTGTCTGATAAAGATGTGTTATGGGAGCAGAGGAGGAATTTGAGAACTGAGATGGAATTGGGGTGGAGAAAGACGGGGCCGGAGGAGATCCAGGGGGCCAGAGACACATTTGGGGGCTGAGATGGGGTTTAGGGAAGGCAGGCATGAGGAGGAATCATGTAGTAGAACAGACTTGGGATAGTAGACTTGGTGTTTAGAGTGACAGACTTTTTGGTGTGTGGGCAGGGGGCTGGAGGAGAGTAG
This sequence comes from Meles meles, assembly GCF_922984935.1. Classification (NCBI taxonomy): domain Eukaryota; kingdom Metazoa; phylum Chordata; class Mammalia; order Carnivora; family Mustelidae; genus Meles; species Meles meles. The sequence goes on along the minus strand of NC_060087.1, from coordinate 43,066,081 downwards.
TGGTTTGGGAGGGGATCAGAGAGAAGTCACAGGGAACAAATAGGGGGCTTGAGAGGCGCAGACAGAGATAAGAGGATGAAGCCAGGGTTTAGGGGACTAGAGAATCTAGAGCAGAAACCAGGATGGGGATCAGACAGGGGCTTGGGGAACAGAAATAGGCATGGGAGAGCAAAAGTGAGTTTTTGGGAGAACTCAGAGACAGAAACAATTCCAGGTGAGTGAAAACCAGATTCAGGGCAGAGCTAGGATTTAGGAGAGAAAGGCATGTTGTAGGGGGTGGATGGTGTGTATGGAGCAGAGTTAAGTCATCAGAGGAACAGATACCTTGGAAGGAGAGGATGGAAGTCGGGGCAAAAAGAGGTCAGTTTTGGGGGTTGGTTTCTGGAGTAGAGACGGGGGCTGGAAAGACAGATGGTTTGGAGGAGCGGTGAAGGGTTTCAGGGGTGGTAGACACTTTGAGGACCAGTGGTGGGTTGGGGAGGCTGGAGCAGGCTGGAGGGGTAGCCTTGAGGTAAGGGACAGCAGGCCTGGGGTTTGCCTTGCTGGGGGCTCTTGGGGGGCTGAGACTGACCTGGGCTGGTTGGTGCAGAGGGTTCGGCCGCTTTGGGGATGTGGCGAGTTCAGTGTGATCCCAGGGGGTGTCCTGGCTGGCCTTGGCCTTTGAGGCTCCCTTCCTCCTTCCCTCCCTCCCTCCCCTCTCCCTCCTCCCTCCTCCCCAGGGAGTGGCTGGTGCCCCAGTGGGTGGGGCGGACCAGAGGAGGGGGCGGGCTCCCTGCTGGTGGGGCACCTTTTGGGCAGTGGGGGCCTTCCTCTGTCCCACCTGCCCACCCCATGGATTCTTGGACCCTGTTCAACTTGGGCTCCTGTGGACTTCAGTGTCCAGCCAAACAAAATGGGCTGAAGCCAAGATAAAATGAAAATAGCAGATATGGTTTTATGATTCCACTAGGCTTTTCAGTGAGTGTTTCCAAAGTCCCTCCTGTGTGCTGGGCCAGGCTTGGGCCCTTACGTATGTGAATTTTCCCGGCCAACAGGGAGAGGAGGGATATGACTACCCATTTTGTAGGCAAGAAGAATGAGACTCACAGAGGTTTGGTGGGATTTGAACCAGAGCCCGTAGGACATCTTGATGACCCAGGCCCAACTTGGAGGCCTGGCCAGGCCAGGACTGGCGGGAGGCAGGGGCACACTCACTCAGTGCCCCACTGGGGCTTACGCCAGCTCCGGCCTGCCCTGGGGCAGCAGATAAGTCTTATCAGATGGAGGAGACTGTGGCTGTTGGCTCCGCGGTAACAGGCTGTCTTGGGATGGGGGGGGGGCGGGGCTGGGGGGGCACCCAGGGACAGCGGCCTCAATTTGTTGCCCGCCATGCTGCTTTGGAGGCGGGAAACAGGTGGGACTCAGGGTTGGTTTCTCTGTGGGTCCTTGAGGAGTGGGATAGGGTGGGGGAAGGGAAGAAGAACCGAAGGGATAGAGAAGGGAGAGGGGCAGAGAGCAAGAGACAGAGACAGAGAGAGATGGGAATGGGGAGACTCGGGAAGAAAAGGGGACACAGCTAGGAGGCAGAGAGGGTAAGGAGAGGAGGGAGAGATGGCAAGAGAGACCCAGCGACAATTAAATATCTACAGAGAGAGGCAAAGAGAATGAGAGGACAGAAGGGGAAAGATAGAGCCCTAGAGTGACAAAGGCTGAGGATACAGGGTGAGAAACTAGGAAGGGAGACAGAGACAGAGAGAGATTGATGGACAGAGTCTTGGAGGAAGTCCATGAGACCCCAAGTGTCAACCTGGGATAGGCACTGGGCCGGTGGTGCTGGGGTGGAGGGGACAGGGCCATATGGGTTGATGTGGACCCATGTGATCTGTGGCTCTCCCCTCAACTGCTGAGAGGGACCTCCAGAACCCCTGCTCCTCAGTCCCCACCTTTCTACCCTGTCCCACCTCCCCCAGAGAGGAACAACAGTGATGGCAGCCAGTGTTTCATGCTGACACAGACCACAGGCCGGGTCTGTCCTGAGCACTTTCTCTGTGTAAAATCAATGGACTCATGCCCACATGAGGTGTCCAACTTGGCTCCCCATAGAGCAGGGGTAAGACCACCCAGTGGTAGTCCATGGACTCCATAGGATGGAGCACTGTCCTGACCACCCATTCTACAGATGGGGAGACTGAGACCTGCCAAGGGCACAGGACACTGATGGAGCCCTGGGTCAGTGCAGCCTGCTCCCTCACCAGCTGCCCAAGAAGGAGCTTCTTGTCATCCTCTTGCCTCCATGGGCCTCGTCCTCATAAGCAAAATGGGAGGTTTGAGGAGGAAAAAGAGCATGGCTGTGAGTTTGCGTTTATTGACCTCCTGTTGTGTGCAACATCCTGTGCTGAGCCTTCATAAGTGAGAAGGGGGTGAAGACCTCTATGACTTAAGGGGCAGTGTTTTGGGGACTTCTACTCTGGAGCCAACCCCCCACCGCCATCATTCATAGCCTGCCCTAACCACAGAGGGGCTGCATGGCCTTGGTCAAGTTACCAGCCCCCCTTGGACCTCAGTTCCTCATCTGTAGAGATGGGGTAATAACAGTGGCTACTCCATAGGGTGATTGGGACAGCTAAATGAGATTTAATCCACCGAGTGATTTTAACTTGCTTGAATCTGAGATCTCATTAAATGTTAAGTATTCTTATTGATTTACTGAGTACCTACTGTATACAAGGGATGATACTTGACTCTTTTTTTACTAGCACTACTAATTCTAGTAATAATGCTAGTAACATGTGACACCCATACCAATTTTAATTCCTAATCTTAATTCTAATATTGATACTAATCTTAGTGCTAGTAATACTGATATTAATTCTAAATCTAATCATCATTATTCTAATTCTATCCACAACCATAGAAATACGAATGCTAATTCTGATACGAATACTTTCTTTTTTTTAGCACTGATATCCTAATAACAATAGCAGCACACAGTTCACTGAGCTGCCCCAGGCACTGTGCTAAGTGCTCTCCCTACTTAATTTTATCCCATTCTCACCATGGTGATGTAAGTGCACATAATTGCCGGGAGTGGGCTCAGACAAATGAAGATGTCCATGCAAGAGCTTGTGCTCTTGTCTCTTGTGCTCTTGTCTGAGCTCTGACACTGATTTGCTGCATGATTCCTGGATAGGCCACCCTCTGAGCCTCAGTTTCTTTGCCTGGGTAACGGGTACAATCATAGAACCCACAGCAAACTTTGTTGAGAAGACCACCCGACACAGGTCCTGCCTGGCAAGCCACAGAGGATGAGCCCTGTAGTGGTAACTCTCTTCGTTTTTTTTTTTTTGTTTTTTTTTTTTTTTAGAAACAGCAGTTGCAATATTGGGAGCGAGGTAGGGAAATCTGTTGTCCTCAGGAAGGTCGGGCTGGAGGCATGTCTCAGACAAGAATTTGGACACTGGACTCAGCCTATTTCTTCGTAACCAGAGCTGAAAAAAGCCTAAGGAAGGGAAGTAAAGGGTGGGGAGTGGGGGCCTCAGAACCCCGGCTTCGTCAAGAGCCAGAAACCCTGAGGCTCTGAGGCCAGGCTCACCCCATTCCCTCCCCCATCCCTGTGGAGGGGGCACAGGCCCAGAAGTCTGCGGCGACAGTTCAGCCAGGAGGGAGGCAGCTGGGAGCGGGCAGATAAGGGAATCAGCAGGGCCAGGCCAGGCTTTGGGAGAGACCCAGGGGTGGGGGTGGGGTGTCCGGGTCAAGCGTCCCCTCTGTCAGGCCTCCATTTGAGGCTCAGCCCCAACATCCTCTCTTCCTGGAAGGCTCTTCTGACTTGTTCCCTTCTCCCTGGCATCTTCTGAGGTTCTAGAGCTTATTTGTACCTCATCCAGACGAGTCCACCAAGCCAGAGGAAGAACCTAATTCCCCTTGGTCTCCATCACACAGGGAAGCACGTCAACCAGAGCCTGGCTGAGGAGTCCAACGTTTGTCTCAGAACTGAGCTGTTGTATTTTTTTTAAGAGACAAGTATAAAGGATACTGTAACAAACTTTCACCTTTGTCAAACATTAATATTTTGCCTTATTTGCTTCAGATGCTTTTGAAAGACATATATTCAGATCCAGCTGAAGTTCTTATACAAAGTCCATTTCCTCTCTTCTTCCACTACCTCGAGTTTGGGGTTTGTCTCCCTCGTGAGTATTTTCATTCCCTTACTATGTGTGCATGTATCGGTAAACAGCGTATGATACCGGGGGTTTTCAGCTTGGTTTTGAACTTCGTGTACTCAGAATCACATGGCTTATGTTTCTTTTGTTCTGCATAGTGTCTGCGACATTCACCCACACACTGTCATGTGTATTAATAGTTCTTTTTTATTGAGATGTCATTCGCATACCACAAAATCCACCCTTTGAAGCGTACATCTCAGTGGTTTTTATATTCATATCGTTGTACAGCTATCACCACTGCCTAATTCCAGGACATTTTCATGATCCTAAAAAGAAGGCTGTACCCATTTTAGCAGACATTCCCTATACTATTATCCCTAGAAACCACTAATCTACTGTCTGTCTCATGGATTTGCCTATTCTGGACTTTTCATATGAAGAGAATCATATAATATGTGGCCTTTTGTGACTGGCTTCTTTCACTTTGCACAAAGTTTCCAAGGTTCTCTCACATCTTAGCATGGATTAAACTACTTCATTCCTTTCTACGACTGAATGATATTTCATTGTATGAACATTCAACATTACACTTGTCCATCCAATGAACTGACGTTTTGGGGGTCATGAATAATACTGCTATGAACGTTCATATTAAGGTTTTTATGCAGACATGTGTTTTCAGTCCTCTTGGATACACACCTAGGAATGGGATCATGGGGCTGTTGGAAGAGGCAGGTAGAGGGAAAAGCAGGAGTGGGACTTGATCCCGGGACCCTGGGATCATGACCAGAGCTGAAAGCAGGGGCCCAACCAACTGAGCCACCCAGGGGCCCCAGTATGAGTTCTTTTTATATTCTGGGTCCTAATCATTTATCAGATAATGGGGTTTGAAAATAGTTGCTCCTATTTTAGGGTTGTCCCTCTCACTTTGTTGTGTCCCTTGAAGCACAAAAGCTTTTAGGTTTGATGAAGTGCAAGTTGACTTTGGTTGTTTATGCATTACATGTTATCTAAGAAACCATTACCTAATCCAAAGTCATGAAGATTTATACCTGTGTTTTCTTCTAGAAGTTCAATAGTTTTAGCTCTTACATTCATGTCTTTGATTTTTTTTTTTGAGTTAATTTTTGTGTATAGTATGAAGTAGGGGTCCAGTTGTCCCAACACCAATTTTTTTTATATCTTAGAATGTATGCATGTTCAACTTTAATTTTTTTAAAGATTTTATTTATTTATTTGACAGAGATCACGAGTAGGCAGAGAGGCAGGCAGAGAGAGACCAGGAAGCAGGCTCCTTGCTGAGCAGAGAGCCTGATGTGGGGCTTGATCCCAGGACCCTGGGATCATGACCAGAGCTGAAGACAGAGACTTAACCCACTGAGCCACCCAGGCACCCCCAACTTTAAGTTTTTAACATCTTAATTTAATTTTTTTCATGTTCCAAGATTCATTGTTTATGCACCACACCCAGTGCTCCATGCAATACGGACCCGCCTTAGTACCCACCACCAGGCTCACCCAACCCCCCCATCCCCTCCCCTCCAAAACCCTCAGTTTGTTTCTCAGAGTCCATAGTCTCTCATGGTTCATCTCCCCCTCCAATTTCCCCCAAGTCACTTTTTCCTTTCCTTCTCCTAATGTCCTCCATGTTAATCCTTATGCTTCACAAGTAAGTGAAACCATATGATAATCGAATCTCTCTGCTTGACTTATTTCACTCAGCACAATCTCCTCCAGTCCCGTCCATGCTGATACTAAAGTTGGATGTTCATCCTTTGTGATGACTGTGTAATATTCCATTGTGTGTATGGATCACATCTTCTTTATCTATTAGTCTGCTGAAGGGCATCTTGGCTCCTTCCACAGTTTTGCAGTTGTAGACGCTACTGCTATGAACATTTGTTTTTTTTTTAAAGTGGACTTTTTTTTAATTTTTAATTTTAATTTTAATTTTTTTTGAGATTTTATTTATTTATTTGACAGGCAGAGAGGCAGGCAGAGAGGGAGAGGAGGAAGCAGACTCTCTGCTGAGCAGAGAGCCCAATGCGGGGCTCAATCCCAGAACCTTAGGATCATGACCTGAGCCGAAGGCAGAGGCTTAACCCACTGAGCCACCCAGGCTCCCCAAAGTGGACTTTTTTTTTAAAAGATTTTATCTATTTATTTGACAGACAGAGATCACAAGTAGGCAGAGAAGCATGCAGAGAGATTGAGGGGGGCAGTCTCCTCGCAGAGCAGAGAGCCCGATGCAGGGCTCAATCCCAGGACCCTGGGATCATGACCAGAGCCAAAGGCAGAGGCCTTAACACACTGAGCCACCCAAGAGCCCCTTAAAGTGGACTTTTAAAAAGATTTTATTTACTTATTTATCAGAGAGAGATAAAGAGAGAGAGAGAGACAGAGAGAGCACAAGCAGGGGGAACAGCAGGCAGAGGGCGAAGCAGGCTCCCGGTTGAGCAAGGAGCCTGATGTGGGGCTCGATCTCAGGACCATGACCTGAGCCGAAGGCAGATGCTTAAGTGACTGAGCCACCCAGGCAATCCCCACAGCACCATTTGTTAAAAAGACTATTCTTCCTCCATTGAATTGCCTAGGCACCCTTGTCAAAAATGAGTTGCCCATAGTGTCTAAGTTTATTTCTGGACTCTCTGTTCTATATCTACTCTTGTGCCAGTACCACTCAGTCTTGATTATTATGACCATGTACTACTATGTCTTTAAATCGGGAAGTGTAAGTCTTCCAACTGTGTTTTTCTTTTCTTTCCTTTTAAGAGTTTACTTATTTATTTGACAGAGAAAGACACAGCGAGAGAGGGAACACAAGCAGGAGGAGTGGGTGAGGGAGAAGCAGGCTCCCCGTTGAGCAAGGAGCCCAATGTGGGGCTCAATACCAGGACCCTGGGGTCATGACCTGAGCCAAAGGCAGACACTTAACTAACTGACTGAGCCACCCAGGTGCCCCCAATTATGTTTTTCTTCAAACTTGTTGGAGCCATTCTAGGTACCTAACATTTTCATATGAATTTTAGTATCAGTTTGTCAATTTCTGCAAAGAAGCAGGCTGGGATTCTGACAGGGATTGCACCAAATCTGTAGATCAATTTGGGGAGTATTGCCATCTTAACACTATGAAGTTTTCAATCCATGAATAGAATATGTGATGTCTTTTTTAAAAGATTTTGTTTATTTATTTATTTATTTATTTATTTATTTATTTATGAGACAGAGAGAGAGGACAAGTAGAGAGAGCAGCAGAGGAAGAGGGAGAAACAGGCTCTCTGCTGAGCAGGGAGCCCTATATGTGACTCGATCCCGGGACTCTGGGATCATGACCTGAGCCAAAGGCAGATGCTCCACTGACTGAGCCACCCAGGAGCCTGTATTTAATTTTTCTAAATAGCATTTTATAGTTTTAAGTGTATAAGTCTTACCCATCTTGTGTTAGATACATCACTAATGTACTTAGTACTAAATACATTAGTACTTACATGTACTAATGTATTTAATTTAATTAGTACTTAATGTATTTAGTACTAAATACATTAGTACTTATGTAAATACATTTACATACTAATGTAATTATTCTTTTTCATGCTATCATAAATGGAATTGCTTTCTTAATTTCATCTTTGGATTGTTCATTGCTAGTGTATAGAAATATGATTAAGTCTTGGGGCGCCTGGGTGGCTTAGTGGGTTAAGCCTCTGCCTTCAGCTCAGGTCACGATCTCAGGGTCCTGGGATCAAGCCCCACATCGGGCTCTCTGCTCAGCAGGGAGCCTGCTTCTCCCTCTCTCTCTGCCTGCCTCTCTACCTACTTGTGATCTCTCTCTCTGTCAAATAAATAAATAAAATCTTTTAAAAAATGATTGAGGGGCACCTGGGTGGCTCAGTGGGTTAAAGCCTCTGCCTTTGGCTCAGGTCATGATCCCAGGGTCCTGGGATCGAGCCCCACATCGGGCTCTGTGCTCAGTAGGGAAGCTCTTCCTTGTCTCTCTCTGTTTGCCAAATAAATAAATAAAATCTTTTTTAAAAAAATAAAAAAATGATTAAGTCTTGCATGATCTAGTATCTGGCAACCTTTCTGAGCTCATATGTATATAATGGTTTTGTTGTGGGTTCCTTGAGATTTTCTCTGTATAAGATCATGTCATCTCCGGGCGCCTGGGTGGCTCAGTGGGTTAAGCCGCTGCCTTTGGCTCAGGTCATGATCTCAGGGTCCTGGGATCAAGTCCCGCATTGGGCTCTCTGCTCTGCAGGGATTCTGCTTCTCTCTCTCTCTCTCTGCCTGCCTCTCTGCCTACTTGTGATCTCTGTCAAATAAATAAATAAAAATAAAATCTAAAAAATAATAATAATAAATAAATAAAATCTTTAAAAAAAAAAGATCAGGGAGATGAGTGGAATTCTTGTTGCTGAACTTTGGGCGCAAGTAAGTGAGGCCTGCTGGGAACAGGACTCCTCTAAAACGCTGAATAATGTCTGGAAGGCTGTGGTCCAAGGCCATTTTTGCTGGCTATAAGTGGGGTCTCCGCAACCAGAGGGAGCACACAGCTCTTCTTAAAATCGAAGGTGTATATGCTCGAGATGAAATGGAATTCTATCTAGGCAAGAGATGTGCTTACGTATACAAAGGAAAGAACAACACAGTGACTCCTGGTGGCAAACCAAACAAAACCAGAGTATCTGGGGAAAAGTAACTCGCGCTCATGGAAACAGCGGCATGGTTCATGCCAAATTCCGAAGCAACCTTCCTGCTAAAGCCATTGGCCACAGAATCCGTGTGATGCTGTACCCCTCAAGGATTTAAATTTAATGAAAAGTAAATAAAGGTGTAGATTTGTTCTCTTGTAAAAAAAAAAAAAGATCATGTCATCTACAAATAATGGTAGTTTTACTTCTTTTTTCCAATCTGGATACTTTTTCTGACCTAATTGCCCTGGCTAGAACCTCTAGTACATTGTCTACATTGTCGAATAGAAGTGGTGAGAGGGGACACCCTTGTCTTGTTCCTGATCTCCAGGAGAAAGTTTTTAGTCTTCCATCATTAAGTATGATATTGGCTATAGGGTTTTGTAGATTCACTTTATCAGTTTGAGGAAGTCTTATCTGCTTCTAGTTTGTTGAGTGTTTTTATCATGAAAGGGTGTTGAGTTTTGTCAAATGCTTTTTCTGCATCTGTTGAGAAGATCTTTTGGTTTTTGTCCTTTATTAATATGGTATATTACATTGATTGATTTTCTTATGTTGAACAAATCTTGGATTCCTGGGATAAATCCCACTTGGTCATGGTGTATAGTCCTTCTTATATATTGCTGAATTCTCTTTACTAGTATTTTTTTGATGATTTTTGCATCTATATTCATAAGAGATATTGGTCTGTAGTTTTCTTGATGTGTTTGCGTCTGGTTTTGTTATTAGATTAGTGCTGGCCCTGTGAGTTTATTCCTTTTTAGGGCTGAGTCATATTCCATGGACTATGACATTCCATGGAATGGCTATACCATAGTTCGTTTATTATTTTTTTTTAAGATTTTATTTTTGTATTTGACAGACAGAGATCACAAGTAGGCAGAGAAGCAGGCAGAGAGAGAGGAGGAAGCAGGCTCCCCGCCAAGCAGAGAGCCCGATGCGGGGCTCGATCCCAAGACCCTAGAATCATGACCTGAGCCAAAGGCAGAGGCTTTAACCCACTGAGCCACCCAGGCACCCCTACCATAGTTTGTTTAAATATTGTTTATATATATATTATATATATAACACATATTATATATAATATACTTATATTATATTAATATAATATATAGTTAATATATACAAATATTGTTAATATATATAATACATTATATATATAAAACACAAAAGATTGGAAACAACCCAAAATCCCATCAGCAGATTGGGTTGTTTCCAGTCTTTTCTGTGTTACAGCAGATCTGCAATTTACAAACTGATACTCCTCTCTCTATGCACACAAAAGCGAAGTCTCTCCAGGGGCAGAAGATACCAGTCCATCCATCTACCCATCCATCCATCCATCCATCCATCCATCCATCCATCCATCCATCCATCCTTCCACCCTTCCACACATCCAGCCAGCCAGCCAGCCAGCCGTCTATGTACCCATTTATTCACTCACCCATCTGCCATCCCTCTCCTTCCTTTCCTTCCCCCCTCACCTCCTCCCTCTCTCCCTCCCTTCCTTCCTTCATTCCATTCATTCCTTCCTTCCTCTCTCTCCCTCCCTTCTACTTCCTTCTTCTTTCCTTTCATAAATCACCCATCTCCAGGCACGTGACTCTGGGTCCAAGGGAAGCTGTCTTTTAAAAATAGACAGGAAGTGTGGCCCGGGGGCCTGGGTGCCTGGCTGCTGGGTGGCCTCTGAGTCTAGGTGGCCTCTGTGGCCTGGGGTCAGCAGCGCTGGGGGCTGGGACCAGGGGCACCCCGGGGACACTGCGCCCTTGCCAGGCACCACAGGAGTGGGAAGCCCACTGGGTTCTGTACCCAGAGAACAGCAGGAGCAACAGCCAAACCCTGTTGTCCTATGACGGGCTCAGCCAGTATATATGGGCGTTTAGTGAGTGAATGGTGCTGATCCCTGGCAAGAGGTTATTCAAATATGCTTTGTTATTTTTTTTAAATAAATTTGCTTAACAAATATGTTAAGGAAAGATTGATGTTTCAGATTGAGCAAGCCACCAAGCAGTGCTCCCAAGATCACCCTGACAGCCCCTGGGACCCTCTAGCTATTCCTCAGCATGCCACCGCTGAGGACAGGTACTCCATAGGGGCCCCAGGAGCAGATTGCTGTCTGGGGGTGGGGGAGCTGGCAGAAAGCCAGCTAGCTCATATGAAACCTGGATTGGCATTTATACAGTCAAAGTGTGTTGTCCTGTCCGGGAAACCTTCGCCCAAAGTTACAGTGTAATACCATCCACACAGTTTTTCAACGCACAGCTGGGCATTAAAGACCCCTCGGTTTACTGCAGAGTGCCTGCCAGACGGCCCAGCCAGAGAGGACGAGCAAGAGCTGGACCCGGTAAGCCTGCGAATGCACAGGTGGCAGCACTGGCCGTCACCCCCGGCTCAAGAAGGACTTGAGACTTGAGAAAAAAGAGACTTGAATGGAGAGCACTATCATAATTGTAGGAAGAGAAGCATTGCTGTGGGTGTATTTGTTTTGTATACCTGATTTCGCCCACTCAAGCTATGTTTGCCAAAGGTAAAGGAATGGGCTGGAGAACGTGTGGCAATCTGAACGGAAGAGATGGCCAAGGTGGAGATTTCAGAGTTCTGTGTACAGCCTGCAGGGGTATCTAAGCGCAGGGGCATAGACTGGCTGAGCGGTGGCAGCAGCCCTTTGCCTTGGCAGGGAGGAGAGTTTCACGACCCACATTACTGGCCGTTGCTGGGTTGCTGCCATTGGTGATAACAAAATGCAGACCAGATGTAGTCAGCAGCAGTATTAGTTTTTGAGGGCCCTACAGATAATGGCTCCTTCATTGCCTGCCCTGCCTCCTGCTCCCTTGGCCACTGACACAGCGATTCCTTGAAGTCCCTTCCGGACTTAGGGCATGACCTAATTCACATAAATTTGGGGAGGAAACAAAAGGCTCTAAGACAAAGCCATCTTTCTTCAAGGAGACATTTCAAATGAGAGTTTGAAAATCTTTTTTTTTTAGATTTTATTTATTTATTTGACAGAGATCACAAGTAGGCAGAGAGGCAGGCGGCGGAGGCGGGGTGGGGAGCAGGCTCCCCACTGAGTGGGGAGTCTGACAAGGGGCTCAATCCCAGGACCCCAGGATCATAACCTGAGCCAAAGGCAGATGGTTAACTAACTGAGCCACCCAGGCACGCGCAGGTTATATTATTTTAATAAACATTTCATTGTAAAACTAAACCAATAATAAAAAAAATTAAAGTAGGAGACCCGCTACAGCTTTTGGCAGAGCCTTTCACATGCTGGAACTCTCATCCTGACATATCCTCTCTTCCCAGCCTTTTTGGGGCTCTTTGGGGGTTCACTCGTAGGTTCTGGGTAAACTACCAGCTGGCGGCTGTTTAGAAACCAGAGTTCATAAGACTAGGGGCTCGCTCGCCTCAGGAGACCCTCAGACATGCTCCTTCATCCGTCACTCATTCATTCAAGAAGCCGTACTCTTCCCCTGCCTTTCTGCCTGCCTTGCTTGCTGGTTCATCCTTGTTTCAGAACTCTAAATGTCCTTGGACCTCTTCTCTAGTTGACATTTTCTCTCTTGGTGAACTCGTCTCTGTCTCTGTCTTCAGCATATCTCCGTAATCTAACCATTTTTTACCACCTCCCCTGTGAGCACCGGCATCGCTCGCTCAGGCCATTGCAGTTGCCTCCCCATCACAGTTCCCCTGCTTCCGCCTTCCTCCCTTACAGCCTACTGTCCTCACAGCAGCCAAAGGGAGCCTGTTAAATCCTGAGTCAGAGGGGCGCCTGGGTAGCTCAGTGGGTTAAAGCCTCTGCCTTCGGCCTGGGTCATGATCCCAGGTCCTGGGATCGAGCCCCGCATTGGGCTCTCTGCTCGGCAGGGAGCCTGCTTCCTCCTCCTCTCTCTCTCTCTCTGTCTACTTGTGATCTCTCTCTGTCAAATAAATAAATAAATAAAAATCCTGAGTCAGATCATGGCCCTCCTCCACTCACAACCCTTCCAAGGCTACATGATCTGTCTCCCACCTGCCGTCTGACCCCCCCCCCCCACGCCCCACACACTCACCGCTGCCTCTGCACTGGCCTCCTCACTGTTTCCCACGCACTGCCACGCTTCAGGGCCTTGGCCCTGGTGCCCTCTGACTGTTCTGCTTTTCCTTCAGCTCTTGGAGCCACTACCTCCCTCATCTCCTCGGATCCACGCTCAAATGGCTCCTCAGTGAAGATGATCCTCTGACCATCCCCTTACACATCAGAAACTGCCCCAGCAATTTTTAGCCACGTTTCCTCTTTTCCATGTTTTCTTTTTCTCCAAAAGCATTTATCATCCTCTAACATACTTCATATTTTCCTTACTTAATTTTATTTATTCTCTCTCTGCCACTAGAACAGCAGCTCCCCAAACCTGGATATGCTTATCTCTTCTGTTCAACACTGTCTCCCCAGCATCTGGAACAGGGCCAAGCACACAGTAGGTGCTCAATATATGTTTTATTAGTTGACTGAATGGATGGTGTTGGTGGTCCGGGGGGGAGGACAGACACAGATGAGATTTGTCCTTGTCTGTCTGCTATATCAGGAGCTGAGCCTCAATCGAAACGAATCTGGACCTAACTGATCCAAAGGTAGAAAGGACTGCATCTAGGGGTGTGGTCAGGGAGACACTCCAGGAAGAGGTAGTGTCATCTGGGGCGCTCCTTGAAGCCTCCATGGGACTCACAGAGATCTTGAGGTTCAGCGAGGCCTCTGGGCTGGAGGACACAGCAGGCAGCACTTGGAAGGGGTGACGTGAATTCCAAACGGATGAAAAAGGTTGGGGGGTGCCTGGGTGGCTCAGTGGGTTAAAGCCTCTGCCTTTGGCTCGGATCATGATCCCAGAGTCCCAGGATCGAGCCCCGCGTCGGGCTCTCTGCTCAGCAGGGAGCCTGCTTCCTCTTCCTCCTCTCTCTCTCTGCCTGCCTCTCTGCCTACTTGTGATCTCTATCTGTCAAATAAATAAAAGTTTTTAAAAAAAAAAGAGAAACGTTGGGCTCACTAACAAGGAGAAATCTGTCAGGACCCTGAATCCCAAAGGGATGACCCTGGATTTGGTCCCCAGAGATGTCGTACACTGGTCATTGGCCCCCAGACAGCTCAGAGACCTCACACCCTAGACAAACATCCATCCGTAACCCTGAGACAATAATAATGAAGAGATCGTACTCACTGAGAGGTTATTAATTTATTAAGAGGAACCTTGGATGGGGGATATTCAGTTTTGGTCCCCAACCCAAATCAGCAACCGGCCCCCCCTAGAGTAGGAAGAGTGAAATGCCCAGGTCCTTGGAGATTTCTGGGCTTGGGTGAGTTTGTAGGAAGGAAGGGGGAGGGAGACATGGCAGGGAACAGAATGAAGGAGGGCCAGCCCTGAATCATGGAGAGATATAGTTAGACACCTCAATTAGGTTTCCGTCAGGGTCTCGGAAGTAGATGGACATAATGGGTCCTTTTGCCCCTGTTCTGGGGACCGGACCCTCCTCAATGGGAACTTCACAAGCCTGAAGTGGGAGGAAAATGAAAAAGTGATTCATCATAGTCCATAGGTGAGACCAAAATTTAATCCCCAGAACGTCCCTGATGTCTTTCTGTCTTCATCTCCTGCCATTCTCCCCTCCCTCACTCTGCTCCAGCCACAGACCAGCCGTATGGCCTGGAGCATAGTACCTACCTGCTCTGTGCCTCAGTTTCCTCATCTGTAAAGTGGAATGATAACAGTACGTAGTATTATCTAGTAAGTGGCAGTCAGAATTCAACCCAGGTAGTCTGGACCAAAGTCCATGCTCTTAACCCCTAGGTTTTCTCCACTTTACTTCCAAATTAGCCTTTTTCACTGATACTTTCCAAAGGAAGATTATATACAAGACCTTAATCTGTGTTCCCCAAAAGGAGAAGCCATGCTTCCTTTACATGAAATCATTTTGGGTGTTAGAGGGACACAAAATTAAATATGCCCTTTTAAATCCTATTTCAATCCTTTTTTAAAAAATCCATTTTGGGGGCACCTGGGTGGCTCAGTGGGTTAAAGCCTCTGCCTTCGGCTCAGGTCATGATCCCAGTGTCCTGGGATTGAGCCCCACATCGGGCTCTCTGCTCCACGGGGAGCCTGCTTCCTCCTCTCTCTCTGCCTGCCTCTCTGCCTACTTGTGATACCTGTCTGTCAAATAAATAAATAAAATCTTTTTTAAAAAAAATATTTTATTTATTTATTTGACAGAGAGAGAGGTCACAAGTAGGCAGAGAAGCAGGCAGAGAGAGAGGGAGAAACAGGCTCCCCACTGAGCAGAGAGCCCGATGCGGGGCTTGATCCCAGGACCCTGAGATCATGACCTGAGCCGAAGGCAGAGGCTTAAACCACTGAGCCACCCAGGCGCCCCATAAATAAATAAAATCTTAAAAAATCCGTTTTGTTCTGTTTTTTTACGAAGTGATCTCTACACCCAATGTGGGGCTCAAACTCACAACCCCGAGATCAAGAGCTGCATATTCTTCTGACGAGCCAGTCAAGTGCCCCACATTTCAAACCTTCTGATTATACCAAGAAGAGAACCTCTGGTGGATGCTAACAAGTCCTTAGCACCTCCTCAACCATCTGCCAAATCTTCCTTTGTAATGTCAGGCCGAAAGAGTTCAGAGAAAGGAAGTGGATAAAATCTAACAACTGGTGGGGATTTTTTGTTGTTGTTTTTTAAGATTTTATTTATTTATTTGAAAGCATGCGCAGTTGCAAGATAGAGAGAATATTAGCGGGGGGAGGGGCAGAGGGAGAGGAAGAAGCAGACTCCCCGCTGAGCAGGGGGTCCCAACTCTGGGCTCTGTCCCAGGACCCTGGGATCATGACCTGAGCTCAAGGCAGGTGGTTAACTGACTGAGCCCCACGACTGGTGTTTTTATAGCTGTTTGTTTGTTTGTTTGTTTTTACAAGTTAACTTCACTTTGTGTCAAGATAAAATGGGCTTTTCATGTACTTGGTCAAACTTTTTGCTTTTTACAGAAATGCGTTTCTGTAAAAAGAATTTCAGTTTGTATCTTTTTTTTTTTTTTTTTTACAAGAATGATGTGATGTGGGGGCGCCTGGGTGGCTCAGATGGTTAAGCGTCTGCCTTTGGCTCAGCTGCCCTGGGATCAAGACCCACATCAGGCAACCTGTTCAGCAGAGGGCCTGCTTCTCCCCCTCCCTCTGCCTCTCTCCCTGCTCATGCTCTCTCTGTCTCAAATGAATAAATAAAATCTTTTTTAAAAAAAGGATATAATGTTTCCCTTTATAATAGATTTGTTTACATGAAACAATGATGTCAACAAAAATAATGAGCAAACAGTTGTGTACAAGCATTATCTGGAAGTGAGGAAACTTGTTCTGTCTGAAATTTGAGGAAGACCTGACTGGGTCATGCTTCTGTTTCCTCAGGACCAGACACAGCTTTCTAGAAAAGAATGTATGTCCAGCTCACCTTAAGGTGCTGGACCATTTCCTCCAAAGGTGCCTCTGTGATCAGACATATATCCAGGGAGCCAGGAACTGGGTGAGCAGCTTTGGGTTCAAATTCCTTTCCCACCTCGTGGAGGTTCAATTTCTGTTCTCCAAAGCACAATGCTTTGCGGTCACCCTATTTAAAAAAAAAAAAAAAAAAAGATTTTATTTATTTAACAGAGAGAGCGCGCGCGCACAAGAAGGGAGAACAGAAAGCAGAAGGAGAAGCAGGCTCCCCGCTAAGTAGGGAGCCTGATGCCGGCCTTGATCCCAGGACCCTGGGATCATGGTCCTAGTCAAAGGCAGATAGGGTCAGGTCACCCTATTTGGGGAGGAAGAACAACCGAGAAGTAAACCCCCAAGTTGAACGTGAGACAAAGCCACCTCCCTACCCCAACAAGGTTAAAACAAAGTACAGTGGGGCTTCTTTTTTAAGATTTTATTTATTTGAGACAGAGAATGAGAGAGAGAGAGAGAGAGCACGAAAGGGGGGAGGGTCAGAGGGAGAACCAGACTCCCCGCGAGCAGGGAACCCAATGCAGGACTCAGTCTCAGGACCCTGAGATCATGACCTGAACTGAAGGCAGACAGTTAAATGACTGAGCCACCCAGGAGCCCCTACAATGGGGCTTTTAATGAAAACAATAGCCCTTTGCCCCATCCCAGTCCAGTCTCATTCCCTAGAAGCAACTGCTTTCAGCGTGTGCATGTGTGTGTATTTCTTCTGGAAATTATTTGCATTATCTTCAAATAATATGTAAATGCTGCCCATGTCAGAGACAGCAATTTTTCTTAATATACATTTACTTAGTGTACAATAAAATATATATTTCTCCCTTCTTTCTTATAAACAACCCAAATTTCAATGCGGTCAGTTGTGTGCCCGGCTTAAAAAAGCCTACATTTCCCAGCATTCCTTGGGGGGGGGGCAGCCATGTAAGATGGACTGGACAATGAGATGGCAGCAGAGGTTGTGGGTGGAGCTTCTGGAAACCTCCCAATCCCCCTGAGCCAGCAGTTCTCTGCCATTCACGTCCTCCTCTTTCCCAGCCTCTGCATGAACACCAATTTCTACAGAGTTTGTTAAATGAGAAAAAAAGAAAACTCAATCTTCTTTCACCCACTGTTCATTGAGTTTTCTCCTATGTACCTCCAGACCCATTCAGTGACTGATAATGGGCAACTTTAGACATTTTCTTGATTTAGCAACTTGATTTAGGAATTTGTGACATTTTCTCTCTTCTCCCTGCTCTGATAAACAAGAATTTAACTCATCCACATTACTACCCTTCCCAATAGAATTCTGTCATCGTTTGTAGTTTCTCTTTTAGTTCCTTTATAATTTTTAAAAGACATACATACATCTTTATGTTTTGATAGATGAACTACAGCTAATGTCTCACTGGCCCTCCTATCCTCTTCATGTCCCCTCCCTCTCCACCTCTTCCCTTTCTTTTATCATTTTCCTGTTTCTTTCTCTTCTATCATCATGGCTGATGCCACATCCATTCTATCACAAAATGACCTTATTTCACTTTTTTTCCTTGGCTTGCTCTCTTTCGTGGGACCCCCCCCCAACTTGTTCCAAACCAGACCGAGTGTTTTCTAGGCATCTTTCTGGGATCTCCTTCTTGGGATCTGCTGTGCCCTGACTTTGATGTCTTCCCTATTCCTGGCTTAATCACTTGCTTTGATGTGGCATGCTCTTGATAATTTTCAAAACAAGTGGGCAAAGTTTTAGACTCTTTTTATATCTATGATTTTTTAAAGGAAACCGTATGTCCAATGTGGTACTCGAACTCACAACCCTGAGATCAAGAGTCACATACTCTACAGACTGAGCCAGCCAGGTGCCCCCATATTTCTAAGAATGTTTTATTCTATACTCACTTTGGTTAATAGTTTGGCTGGACATAAAATTTCCCCTCAAAATCTTGAAATTGTTCTATTGTCTTCTGGTCTCTGACTCTTAGGCAATTTGGTATCTGCTTATTTCTTTTTCCTTTGTAGTTGAACTACTTTTCTTTTCTTTTTCTTTCTTTCTTTCTTTTTTTTTTTTTTGGTTTTTATTTATTTATTTGACGGAGAGAGAGATCACAAGCAGGCAGAGAGGCAGGCAGAGAGAGAGGAGGAAGCAGGCTCCCTGTGGAGCAGAGAGCCCGATGCAGGGCTCGATCCCAGGACCCTGAGATCATGACCTGAGCCGAAGGCAGCGGCTTAATCCACTGAGCCACCCAGGCGCCCCATCTTTCTTTCTTTTTTTTTAAAGTAGGCTCCATGCCCAGTGTGGGGCTTGAACTCATGACCCTGAAATCAATAGTGGCATGCTCTACTGACTGAGCTACTTTTCTTTTTAACCTCTTTGAAAGATCTTAGGATTTGGATATTCATTTCCACTTTGATGTTCTATAATTTCATAAGAACATATCTGATGTGCTGGATACTTAGTTAACCCTTTTTGGATAAAGACTGGAAAATTCTCTTGCATTATTTTTATGGCATTTACCTCCCCTTCTTTTCCTCAATTCTCTCTTTGAAAGTTCTGCCTTCAGAGTTTCAATCTCTACATTGATCCTTTCAATTTGCCTCACAGATTTCCTGTGGGGTGTTTTTAGGGGGGAGGGATTAAGAGTATTATAACCAAATTCTACTTCACTTGCAGTTTGTACTTGAGAAAGTGATTACCTTGAAAGTCATGACTTCCATGCCCAAGATCTTGGAATAAAACATGGTGGTGTCTTCGATACTCTTTACTGTCATCACAATGTGGTCAATTCTTTGGATAAGGCATGGTGAAAGAGTCTGACTGATGTTCCTACATGACTTAAAAAAGAAAACAATTCAAAAGAGTTCACATTGCCACTGGTCACACGCATGTTTCCCGTTTCCTTCTCTTCACCTCCCCTCATCTCCACAAGGACCATACTTCCTCCTCAAGCCCATTTCTAAGGGAAAGTCCTGGGAGGAAACGGTGTAGAGTCTTTAAAAAAAAGATTTGTATTGAGAGAGAGAACGAGAGCACAAGCAGGGGAAGCAGCAAAGGGAGAGGGAGAAGCAGACTCCCCACTGAGCAGGGAGCCTGATGTGGGCACAGTCCCAGGTCTCTGGGATCATGACCTGAGCCAAAGGCAGACGCTTAACTGACTGACCCACCCGGGCGCCCACTTGAGTTGAAACTTATCGCCCATGTATGGATTCATAAGAGTCTGCCATGACTACTCGGTACTGTTTTCTTGTTCTCTTTCCCCTTGTAGAGAGACAGAGATGAGGTTAAGGGATAAGATGAAGACCAAGACCAAACCCTCTCCTGTTGTCCCCAAGCTGGAATTCCTCTCTTTTGCAAGGAATGACAAGACACAGAGGAGGCCCAACCGTATGAGAACAAACGCTCTGTTGGCCAGTTTAACCCATTCCCCTTTATCTCACTCCTTAGCTATGCCAGGACAGGAAGGGAGCATCTCAGATGATATAAATGTTTCTAGGCATGTGTGTTTACAGATCCACCTTGAAGCCCAGTGGGAAGACAACACCTGCCTCATTCTTACTTCCTGTCCTCAGCACACTTCCCGTCTGATCTTTCTCTTGATTTGCATTCTTTTTTTAAAAAGATTTTATTTATTTATTTGACAGACAGAGATCACCAGTAGGCAGAGAGGCAGGCATAGAGGGAGAGGAGGAAGCAGACTCCCTGCCAAGCAGAGAGCCTGATGCGGGACTTGATCCCAGGAGCCTGAGATCATGACCTGAGCCAAAGGCAGAGGCTTGATTTGCATTCTTTAGTAATTTGTATATTTACATGACATTGGCTACAGAAATATAAAGTGCCTGTGATCTGGCATTATAGCTGAATATTATGGTTAAAAGAAGAGATCCTGGGATCCAGACTGATGTTTAATTAATCTCTCTATGCCTTGGTTTCCCCTTCTGTAAAATGATTTTAGACATAGATTTTAGACATAGAAGATTATCATGACCACTTAAATAAACAGTTGGATTTTTAAGGGCTTAGAACAATGCCTGGCACATAGCAAGTAGTATAAGAGTTCACGGTGATGATGATGATGA
Organism: Meles meles; assembly: GCF_922984935.1. Lineage (NCBI taxonomy): Eukaryota > Metazoa > Chordata > Mammalia > Carnivora > Mustelidae > Meles > Meles meles. Next base: position 43,045,690 of record NC_060087.1, on the reverse strand, counting down.
TGTCGGGGTCATTTTGTTGAATTTCAGACTCCCTAGCATGGTCCCTAGTCTCTACAGCCTCATCCATCTCAAGCTACATTGCCTCTTTGCCTGTTCCTTATAAGGGCCATCTTTGTATCTTTGGCCACAGAGCCTTATGCATATCTAATGCACATGCTAATATCTGTCTCTCCAACTAGATGATAAGGTACATAAGGGCAGAGATTTCTCTCTGTTTTGCCCACTGTGTCCCAAACAACTAGCAGATGTTCAATAATATTTGTTCAATTAGTGGATATCTACTACAACAATTAGGTCCAGTGCCTAGCACAAAGTCTGACTTCTGTTCTCTCCTATCCTATCCTATCCTGTCCTATCCTATCCTATTTTGTGCCACCCTATACTATTTTATTCATTTCATTCCACTGTGTTCAATTCCATTCAAACCATGACATTTTGAACAATCAATTGCTCTGAGGCCCAGCTTAAAAAAAAAAAAAAAAACACTGTGCAGTTCTAGTCTTATCAGTGGAGGAAGCATTAGCAAAGTTGCTGAGCTCTGCTGTCCTCGTGGATACAGAGGATCTGTGGGAACACACAAGCAGTAGAATGAGAAATTGACCTTTGGACTCCATTGAAAATAAAGTTATATATTAAAAACCTCTTAAAAAAAACCTCTTAATGTCTATAGGATCTGTCACTGCGTCCCCCTTTCAGTCTTGATATTGGTACTTTATTTTTTTTTCTCTTAATTGCTTGAGAGAAAAGAGAAATTACTAATATTTTATGTGTTCAAAGAGCCAAGTTATGACCTTGTTGACCATATCCAATGGATGCTTGCTTTCTGTTTCCCCGGTTTCTGCTCTTATCTTTGTAATTCCATCCTTCCACTTTCTCGGGGTTTAATTTGCTGTCCCTTTTCCAGCTTCCTGATATGGAAGCTTAACTTTTGGTTTTCAACTTTCCTGATCTATGCATTTAGAACTATAGATTTCCCCCTACGCCCTGCTTTACCTGCACCCCCCCCCGCAATTTTAGTAGTATATTGGAAATCAACTCAATCCATTCCTCCCATTTTTCAATGCCCTGCAAGCTTAGACTCACTCCCCAGATCCTGTTTTGCAGGCAAAATGCTCCATCCTTACAAATTCAAGGATGAGCAGGGCTGGTTCTCTTAAAGAACCAGAAGAAGGCCAGTGTGGTTCAAAATCCAAGAGTGAGTGAGGGATGAACAGACAGGGAAGACAAGGGACAGATAGTTTGGGGTTGTTGACGTAACATTAGGGAGGCCGGTTTATAAAAGGATCCTCGGGACATAGGAATCATATAGGACTTACTCTGTGCCTAGGCATGTTCTAAGCACTACACAAAATACATTTTATTCCTCACAGTGACTCTGTATATAATAGAGTGCCCAGAAAACGAGGCCCTCCTATTCAAGGTTTCCTTCAGGGTGAACCTCAAGGTCGGTGCCCAGTTTCCTGGTCCCTTCCCACACTTCCCCGTCAGGACGTTCCTGGCGTCACGCTGAGGGAGCAGAGCAGTCAGTCTGCAGCCCAGGCCTGTTCTTGCAGACATGTTGTTGTCTGAATGTGTTAGAACAGGACCTTTCCGTGTCCCTCTGCTGCCCTCTGCTTGTATTTGAAAGAGAAAGAGACAGGAGGTTGGGGAATTGGATGTCAGCACCCCAGGATAGCCCACAAAGGATGGAAGCAGGTTACCAGGCCTGGGCTGGGGGCTGCCGAGCCTTGGTGTGAACACCCATGCCCCAGTCCCTGAGACCCAGCTACTCACCTGCTTCTGGAAAGTTCGGCCCCACATCCTGGCTGGCAGCATGGCAGGCAAGGTGTCCTTGCCCAGGAGCCTCCGGACAACCCTCTGGCTCGGTGCCCAGAGACCAAGGGGCAAGAATGGGAGGGCCACGGGCTGAGGAGTGCTGGTCATGACAGAGGCAGGCAGTGCAAGTACAAGGACTCTGACAACTCAGGGCCCCGAAAGTAAAAGCTTGAGGTCTGACTTCGTCAGCTCAGGCTGCCATAACAAAGTACTTCAGACTGGGGGGCTTTAACAACAGAAATGAACTCTCTCACAGTTCTAGGGGGCAGAAGTCTGAGATCGGACTGCCAGCAGGGTCACAGGGTCATGTGGCTGGTGACGTCTCTCTTCCTGGCTAGAGGATGACCATTTTCTCTCTGTGTCCTCATGCAGTGGAAGGAAAGAGCAGGCTCTCTGGTCTCTTCTTATAAGGCACTCATCCCATCATGAGGACCCCACCCTCATGACCTCATCCAAACCCTGATCACCCCCACCCCACAGAGGCTTCACCTCCTAATACCATCACTTTGGGGGCTGAGACTTCACCATATGAATTTAGGGGGACACAAACATTCAGTCCATTACAAGGTGTATGTGTAAGGGGTTACTTCGTAATAACACAGAAAAACCACCCATCCCAAGTATGGCGGGGGGATCTTTATTCTACAGTGCGAGGCCTCTGGTCTATGGAAGTTTGTGTCTCCAGAGTGTGAGAGCTCTGCTCTGTTTGGGGGTCAGAGTTTGTGTCCAGGGTGTGAAGTCAGGGTGTGACCACTGCTTTGGGGGTCTGTTTCTGAGCCAGGATCTCTCTCTTTTTTTAAAATTTCTTTTCAGTGTTCCAGAATTCATTGTTTATGCACCACACCCAGTGCTCCATGTAATACGTGCCCTCCTTAATACCCACCACCAGGCTCACCCAACCTCCCACTCCTCGCCCCTCCAAAACCCTCAGATTGTTTCTCAGAGTCCATAGTCTCTCATGGTTCGTCTCCCCCTCCAATTTCCCCCAACTCCCTTCTCTCCATCTCCCCATGTCCTCCGTGTTATTTCTTATTGAGCCGGGATCTCTTAAGCTATTAAGTGTTCTGTGTAACAGGGTGCAATGTTTCTGAGTTCTTTGGGGGGTGTGAGCTTTGAGGTTTTCCCCATTCCTGCCCATCCCTTACCATGCCCTCTCCTTCCACTGCTAAGAGTCAGGGACCATTCATCAGTCCCTCTGCTGCTTACCTTACCCTAAACTGAGTGCCCTCTCTCCTGGGGTGAGGGGTGGTTACTTGTCTAGCCCCTGGGGCATGTGAGTTTGAAATTCTTGTTCCTAGGCACACCCCAAGTGCCCTGCCCCACACTTACAAGTTCTCTATGCTGTGCATATTGATTTTAGCTTGTGATTTTCCCTTATAATATGTGAGTATGGGTTTGTACAAAAGGTTTCAGCAGCAGCATCCTATGGACTACAAGGTCATTCCCCCTCCATACTCCAAAAATTACCACTGAGGTCAGTTTCTGGTGTTTCCTTACACACACACGCGCGCGCGCACACACACACACACACACACACATATCAACTTGACCAACTCCCACCTGCTTTTCCTTGTCAACAGCCTGTCCTACAGAAGGCACCCCCACTCCCGCAGGCACCCCCGCGTCCCACCCATCCAGCCCCATGTACAGTGGGTACCCCGTGGTAGAACACTAACCCCTGGCATTCCTTTCGCTCTGCTGTATGTGCGGATTTGCAAGGTTGTCCCAATCGTTGGGTCCTATCAGCCTTGTGCACACAGCTCAGAAAATGTGTGTACGTGTTAGATGGAGTTAGAAGTGGAATTGCCAGATCAGAGGGTTCATTCATGTGTCAAACACCTAAGGAGCGTGTTCTGTATACGTAGTGCTCTTCTAGGTGCTGGAGAGGCATTGAAGAACTGGATGGGACAAATGTCCTTTCGCACATGAGTCGACACTCTAGTTGGGGAGGAAAAGGGTGTAAAAAGTTGATTTCCGTCCATGTTTCACAAGCTCCTGGAAGGTTTCCCTCCCATCAGCGGTGCCTCTACTGGCTTCCTCTCCGCTCTTCTCTGCGGGGTGGGGTCTGTGGCAGGGGGCTGGCTGGCACTGGCCTTTGCTCTGTCTGAGATCCACAGGGTCTTGGGCCGGGACGGTCTCTTTGGGGATGTGGATGTATGTGTGTGTGGTCAGGGAGGAGGATACAGGTCTTCAGCGGTCCCCTGGATAGAGTGGAGAGGAAATAGGGCTAGAAGAGGCCACTTAATGGTGTGTGCGGGAGCTAAGGACAATGGTCTGCCGAATTAGACATGAAGAGCTCCTCGAAGGTCACCTGCACAGAGGGCAGGCCAGACAAGCAGCCCCGGGTAACCCAGTGCCATCTTGGAATACACCATTGTGAGACTGTGGGCACCCTTGCAGGCCACAGAGATGGGGGGGCCACCTCATGAGGAAGCATACACTGGGGGCTGGACAGCCTTGGGTTACTCAGATGAGGGTCTGGGCAATCTGGAAGTCACACACACTAGGGAGGGGACACTCCTTGAATCATACACACTGGAGACTGCCCACTCTTGGGGTCCCACAGAGCAGGTTGTAGACGTTTCTGGGGTCAGATTGACTAGTGTGTTGACGCTATTGTAGTCAGACAAACTAGGGTGTGGATGGCCCTCGGGTCCAGCAGGTTTGCATGTGGACACTTCTGGAGTCACACATGTTAAGGAGACACTCCTGAGTCACCCAGATATTCACAGGGTCCCACATATCAGGGTGTAGACATCCCAGGGGTCAGGTCGTAGATTGGACTGTGGAGCTTTTTTGGGGGTCACTCAGACTGGGGATGTGGGCACTCCTGGTCTCAGACAGCTTAAGGTATAGACAACTATTGGGTAAGAATGGATGGGTGTGGACAGATGTGGGGTCAACCAGATGGAGGTGTGGAGAGACACAGGGTCACTCAGAGGTTTGAACACTCCGAGGTGTGTTATCACACACGCTGGAGAGTGGAAATCTCTGGGGCCACATAGAGGGACTTTGGGACACTCTTGACATTAAACACACTGGGAAGTGGAGACTCCTGAAGCCACACCCACTGTGGACTGGGCACTCCTTGTGTCGCCCAGATTGAGGTGTGAACGTCTGTGGTGTTATACAGACCGAGGAGGAGACACTCCTGGGATTGTGGTGATTGAGGTAGGGACAGCTCCTTGGTCCAATAAATGATGCGTTGGCCCCGCTCAGGTCAGAAACTGAGGTGTAGACACTCCTGTGGTCACACGGGATAGTTGCAGGACATGGCGTGGACACTGCTGAGGTCACACACTGTGGTGTGGATGGCCTTGGGGTCAAGCAAACGACCACACAAATTCTCTTGGGTCACACAGACTGGGTGTGGACACCCCTGCAGTCACACAAATGGATATTTGGACACTCCTGGGGTCACACACATTGAACACTCACTATTATAGTCTCGGGTGTGGAGACTGTTGGTGGCATGCACTTGGGGGGTGGGCACTCCCGGGGTTACCCACTGGGATGGGGACACTTCTGGCATCACACACAGGGGTGTGCCAGCTCATGATGTCACGCAGAACGGGGACAGAACGACGCTAGAGGTGTCCATTTGGTGACCCTGATTAAGAGAGCAAAGTTCGAATACCACCCATTAAAAGTACTCAGACGAGGAGGCCCTGAGACCGAGGTGGCTCCGATGCCTTAGCTGCCTCAGTAAGCAAACCAAAACCTAAGCCCGAGCAATGCACTCGTATCCAAGAAATTGAAATGTCGGAACTGCCATCACAATCAGCCAACTAGGCTTTCTCAGGTGAAGGTTCAGCCGTAGCCAATCAAATAACCTCCTCCCTTTGCTTTCCACCTGCCCTAGGGAAGACTTGGCCCCAGCTCCTGTCTGGAGCATTCTTCACCACTTCCGGCTTGGCGGTGCCCAGTTCCGATTGCCTTAGGCTCCAAGAAACTGAACATTTAAGTGTGCCTCGGTTTATCTTTTAACATACCTGCACTGCCATGCACGCAACAGGCTCTCGTATGCGGGGCTCACTTTTAGCATCTGTGCTGCCAGAGCAAATGCTGGGTTTCGCTTCTAATTGCCAGGTAAGACCCTACAGACTGACTCTTTTCATGGGGGACCAGGGATGCCTGAGGAAGGAGAACGTCGATCATTTGTTGTTGGAAGGTCTGCAGTGGTACTTTCTCCACTTGCTCTTTGTCCATCTTTTGGGGGTCTAGAGCTCCAGTGGAGTGCGAAGCCACAGTGGACAAGGAGCCCGGGGTCCTCAGCTACCACCGGGACTTCCACCCACCAACCTAGAGCAGCCACAGTAGTCTGTGATGAGAGCCAAAAAATAAATGTTTATTATTAGGTGAAAGCGCTGCATTATGGGCTTGGTTTGTGGTTGCAGAATTAATTCCGGAATACACAGTGTTGTTGGGCCGATGGCATCCTCTGTGGAAATGGACTCTGCAAGCTGAGAAGCTCATGGAAGGGGTGGGGAGAGTCTTCTTCCAAGACGGCCTCCTGGCTGCTAGGAGCTATTCATCCTTGCTTTACAGCCGGCAGAGGTCTGGCCACTGCAGGGGGGCCCTGGATGTGGAGCCCTGTTCTTCAGAGATCTACAGGGGAACGAGGCGCTGGTGCCCTGTGGTTTGGCAAGACTTTCATAATGGGCTTCAGGGCACATCAAGCTACTCCTTTCTATAGACGGATTAAAGATAGCTTTGACTTCACCAAATGTCTCCAAAGGCGGATTTCTTTTTCTCCTTAGAATGGAGACACCTGCTGTGGAGGACTGAGACCCAACATTCTCCCTCCCTGCCCACCACTTCTCCCAGAACAAAGCCCTGGAAGAACCAGTGGGGCAACAGTCGGAAGCAGAGCTCCCCCAGTCATGGCCGCCTTCAGGGTCATGTGATGTTCCTACAAACATAGACCCATGCAATGTGCTGGGACGCCGTTTGTTTAGGAAGTAGATTTCTACCCCAAAGAGAATGCCTTCCGTTCCACCAGACCCAGAGTTTGTTTATGAGGATTTGAGGGAAGATGTTTAAACCACATGGGTTCTGTGGCCTAGTTTCCTTGTATAAAAAGCGTGTGCTAGGACTTAGTCTGGCTGTCCCAAAGGGTAGTTAAGAGATTATATGAAAAGGGTTTTCTTGGGCGTTCTTCCCCCTGTAACAAAAAGATCTGCTACAGTGCCTTCTAGTGAGAGAGGTTTATTTCCTTCCCATTACCAGAAAGTTTGAGATTGACAGTCTCGGGTTCAATGATATCATAAGCAGAGTCAAATTTCCTTCCCTCTTCATCTCGACGATCTTTAAGCATGCTGACTTTTTCTTCATCGTTCTTGCCTCATGGTTCCAAGAAGGCTGCTGTACTTCCAGACCTCATATCTATATCCAATGCAGGAACAAGGGATCAGGACAAAGGCTTTCTCCTAATGAGGCATTGTCTTCTTATTTGGGCTGAACAGCCTTCACTATAGATTATCCCTTATATCTCTTCAGGGCACCAAATGCCCTCGCCTAACATTTGTCACAATAGTAACTCTCTCTCTCTGACAAATAAATAAATAAAACCTTTTAAAAAAAAAGGAAGAATAACAGGAGGGGCACCTGGGTGGCTCAGTCATTAAACGTCTGCCTTCAGCTCAGGTCATGATCCCAGAGTCCTGGGATTGAGCCCATCAGGCTCCCTGCTTGGTGGGAAGCCTGCTTCTCCCTCTCTCACTCCCCCTGCTTATGTTCCCTCACTCGCTGTGTCTCTCTCTGTCAAACAAATAAATAAAATCTTAAGAAAACAGGGGACCTCCACCTACCATCTGAAGGAAGTGGGGATGGAGTAGTGGAGAGGGAGGAAACGGGGGTGAGGACTGTAGAACCAAACATTGCTTATAGAACCAAAGAATGGGAGGCAAGGTGAGTTGCATTCTAGCCCTTGTTCTGCATTGAAGCGGCTGTGTGGTTTGGGTTCTGTCCCTTGCCCTCTTTGGGCCTCAGTTTCCTCTTCTATACAGAAGGAGTTGAGTTCAGTGGTCTCAAAAGACACTCTATGTGCTGGTGGTCCTGTGGCCTTGACCCGGACATGGGGGCTGGGCTGTGGAATTCACCAGATGACAGGGAAGGGCCACCGAGTCTTAAGTGGGGAAGGTCTAGACGTGGCTCCTGTCTCCTACCACCTGGCAGGGGCAACAATCTCTCTTCCCTTCGTGATCAAGGTCATTATGGTTGTCCTTGAAGAGGTCACTCAGAGTGTTTATAAGGGACTCCTGGGACAGAGCAGGGGCCCACATCCGGGTCCAGTTTCCAACCTTAGCTCTGTTGCTAATGTCATGCTGGGTGAGTCTGAACAGGTCCCTGGCATTCTCTGTGCCTCAGTTTCCCCATTTGTTCAGTGAGGAGGTTAGACAAGATGGTCTCTGCTGGACTTTATAGTCCTAAACTGCTGAGGCTGAGTGGATTCGAGGACAGGAGGGAAAGGTGAGGTCTGCTGCTAGAAGAAGCTGCCAGCATCCCTTGTCTTATGGCAGCATCGGTCCAATCACCACCTCTGTGATCACACTGACACCACCTCTGTGTGTGTGTCTTCTCTTCTTTTTCAAAAAGATTTTATTTATTTATTTGGCAGAGAGAGAACAAGCAGGGTGAGCAACAGGCAGAGGGAGAGGGAGAAGCTGGCTCCCCGCTGAGCAGGAAGCCCCATGCGGGGCTCAGATCCAAGGACCCTGGAATCATGACCTGAGCCAAAGGCAGATGCTTAACTGACTGAGCCACCCAGGCACCCCTGACTTCTCTCCTCTCCCAAATCCCACTTGGCTACGCTGTTAAAAAGACATTCGTGGTTACATTTCGGGCCTGTCTGGATAATCAAGGTAATCTCCCCATCATGGACCCTTAACTTTTTTGGGGGGAGAGGATCCCAAGGAGAGGTGGAGAGAGAATTTTAAGCCTGATGGCCCGATGCTGGGCATGATCCCACAACTCTGAGATCATGACCTGAGCCAAAATAAAGAGCTGGATCTTTGACTGACTGAGCCCTCCAGGCATCCCCAGACCCTTAATTACACCTGTTAAATCCCTTTTTTTTTTTTTTTTTTTTTTTTTGTGCCACCTAAGTGAACATTCACAGTTTCCAGGGATTAGGAGCTGGCTAACTTTTCCTTTTGGAGGGCCATCCTTCAGCCCACCAAGATGGGTAAGTCCACAGGTGGGAACCAGTCCTCAGGGTGGAGACATCAGCTGAAATCTGAGCAGAAGAAAAAGACACAGACTGTGCCAGCGGGAGGGGGGAACAACACGTATAGAGACACTTGGAGATGAGAACGCACAAGAGCTATGTGACAGCAGCCGAGCTGTGGGGGACAGTGGCCCTGACATCAGTGGGCAGGTTGTTCAGGATGCTGAACTGAACTGTGGGATGCAAGCTGTCTCCTCCCAGCTCCTCTCCAACCCTGGGCCTGGTGAGGTTCCAGGTGGAGCCTGCTCCATCCTTGGCACCGCCCTGGCTTCCAGAGGCCCAGGCTACCCCAGCCAGGCAGAGGGGAGGGAAGGCAAAAGGCACCCTGACCTTGTGCCTACGGTGGGCAGGCCATGCGGCGCCCTAGTTGTGCAGAATGGACAGGCCAAGGGCTGGCTGGTGCCTGGGAAATGCAGCCTTTGGCCAGACCTGGAGACGTGGACGGCCAGCTCCCACTCCCTCACTCAGGAAGGCAGGCCTCTGGGTCAGAGTGCTCCCAGCAGCACAGGTCGGCATGGGCTGACAAGGGTTAAGAGACTGCTGGGGCAATGGTTGGACAGCCTGGCCTGTGATGGCCACTCCTTGCTGGCGGGATGTCCTTTGGCAGTGACTCCGTGTCCCTGGACCTCCCCCACCCCATCCCATCCCCATCCCACCTTTATCCTCCACTCAAGGCAGTAGATTAGTTATTATAGGCGCCGAGAAGCACCAGGAGCCTCATGATCCTACAGCCGGAGGGGGTAGGAGGAATCTGGGGTTTCTGAGACAGCACTGAGCCAAACTGAAACCACTTCCTCTTTTTGTGAGTTCATCTATTCTCTCTCTTTTAAAGATTTTGTTTATCTGACAGAGAGAGAGACAGAGTACAAGCAGGGGGAGCAGCAGAGGCAAAGGCTACCCACAGAGCAGGTAGCCCAATATGGGACTCGGTCCCAGGACACTGGGACCATGACCTAAGCCAAAGGCAGACGCTTAACCGACTGAGCCACCCAGGCAATCTCCACTAGTTTCTTAATTGGTCAAGCTGGTTCAAGCTGGTTTCCGTGACTTGCAGACAAAAGCATCTTTTTTTTTTTTAAGATTTTATTTATTCATTTGACAGACAGAGATCACAAGTAGGCAGAGAGGCAGGCAGAGAGAGAGAGGAGGAAGCAGGCTCCCCGCCGAGCAGAGAGCCCCATGTGGGGCTCGATCCCAGGACCCTGAGATCATGACCTGAGCTGAAGGCAGAGGCTTTAACCCACTGAGCCACCCAGGTGCCCCCAGACAAAAGCATCTTAACTGATAAAGGTTTTTCATAATTTTTTTTTTTTGGCTTGGAGAACTATGAAAAATTGAAATGTAGAAGATGTTGTGATGACAACTTTAGTGGAGGTTTGGCAGTTTCTTTCACATTGTGCATGTGTAGCCCCAGAATAATGCCTCTACCCCAAAGATGATCACGTCCTAATTTCTGAGACCTGTGAATGTTAGGCTATACAGTGAAAGAGAATTAAAGTTGCTTATCAGCTGACCTTAAGGCAATTATCCTGGGTTATCTGGTGGAGCTAATATACTCATAAGTGTCCTTAAAACTGGAGGACGGGGGGCGCCTGGGTGGCTCAGTGGGTTAGGCCGCTGCCTTCGGCTCAGGTCATGATCTCAGGGTCCTGGGATCGAGTCCCGCATCGGGCTCTCCGCTCGGCGGCGAGCCTGTTTCCCTCTCTCTCTCTCTGCCTGCCTCTCTGCCTACTTGTGATCTCTCTGCGTCAAATAAATAAAATCTTAAAAAAAAAAAACTGGAGGACGGGGATGCCTGGGTGGCTCAGTGGGTTAAAGCCTCTGCCTTCCGCTCAGGTCATGATCCCAGGGTCCTGGGATCTGAGCCCCGCATCGGGCTCTCCGCTCAGCAGGGAGCCTGCTTCCTCCTCTCTCTCTGCCTGCCTCTCTGCCTACTTGAGATCTCTGTCTGTCAAATAAATAAATAAAATCTTAAAAAAAAACTGGACGACGGAGGCAGGAGTGATGTGATGTGAGAAGAGCCCAACAGAAGTTGCTACCTTTGAAGAGGGAGGGAGAAGGCCATGGGCCAAGGGATGCAGGGGTCTTTCAAAGCTGAAAGAGGCAAAATAAATAAATAAATAAAAACCAAAAACCCAGAGTTTCCCCTGAAGCCTCTCGAAGGGAACCTAGACCTGCTAACACCCTGATTGGAGCCCAGTGAGACCCGTGCCAGACTTCTGACTTCCAGAACGAGAAGGTAGTGAATTTGTATTGTTTTGAGTCACTGTGTTTGCCATAATTTGTTATAGCGGCAAAAGAAACGAACAGAGCATCCATTTATTTCTCTTCTATTAATTTTTTAAAAAATATTTTATTTATTTGAGAGAGAGAGAAAGACTGCGAGTGAGCTGAGGGAGAAGCAGGCTCCCTGTGGAGCAGGGGGCCCGATGTGGGGCTCGATCCCAGGACTCCTGGGATCATGATCTGAGCCAAAGGTCTATGTTTAACTGACTGAACTACCCAGGTGCCACTTCTTCTGTTAATTTAATTGAAGAGAAGCTCAACACCTTTTACTTTAACTAACATGTATAGTGCCAGCCCCTTCCTAGAAGTTCCTTTTGTTTCTTTCCCTTTTGCTGATACTCTCTACCCAGCAATCTGCTTGCTTGTACCTGTGCAGAAGGAACACGGTAAGAAAAAATGGTTATTTGGTTATTTCTTGGTATTAGGATTTAGAGGAGTTTTTTATTTTTAAAAAACTTATTTGAGAGAGAGAGAGAACGGGGGTGGGCAAGGAATCTGGAGTGGACTCCCCACTGAGCAGGGAGCCCCACACAGGACTTGATCCCAGGACCCTGGGATTATGACCTGAGCTGAAGGCAGATGCCTAACTGACTGAGCCACCCAGGTGCTCCTACAGGGAATTTTGTTTTGTTTACATTTTCATCTTTGTGCTTTTCTGCACTTCCAACCCCCCATTTTTTGGTAGTGAGCAGGCATTATTTTTTAACCAAAACAATAAGCATGATGATGCATTTTATTGAGAAAGCCTCTACCAGTCAATGCCCATGGCCATCTTTGAGTGTTCTGTCCATCCTAGGTGAGGTTTCCCCAAAGCAAACCCACACACCCCAGACTGAGGCTACCTCCTCCCCCTCTTCCCCTACCTCAGACAGATAAATTTCATCTGTGGCTGTTGCCGCCTGAATTCTGTTCTCCTCAAATTCACACATTGAAGCCCTAACGCCCAGGACCTCAGAATGTGACTGTATTTGGAGACCGGGCCTTTAAAGAGGTCATTAAGTTAAAATGAGCCCATGAGGGTGGGTCCTAATCCAATCTCCTGTCCTTTTTTTTTTTTTTTAAGATTTTATTTATTTATTTGGCAGGCTGAGATCACAAGTAGAGAGAGAGAGAAGGAGGAAGAAGCAGGCTCCCTACTGAGCATAGAGCCGGATGTGGGGCTTGATCCCAGTACCCTGGGGTCATGACCTGAGCTAAAGGCAGAAGCTTTAACCCACTGAGCCACCCAGGCGCCCCGATCTCCTGTCCTTCTAAGAAGAGCACATGAGGACGCAGAAAACAGAAGAAAAACCAAGTGAGGGCACAAGGCAAACCAAAGAGAGAGGCCTCCGGGCGGGGGCGGGGCGGGGGCGGGGGCGGGCTGAAGCCAACTTTGCCAACATTTTGATGTCAGACTTCTGGCCTCCAGAACTGAGGTAAATTAATCTCTGATGTGTAAACTGCCTGGGCTGTCGTATTCTGTTACGGCAGCGCGAGCAGGATAACCCAGTAGCATTCCCTACTCTTTTGCTCCAAAGAAACAACTTCTATGTGATAATAATGTTAGAATGTGTTATGTTCTGAGAGAGCTGATTTAGTTTCTTAAAGATCCTTCATTTTCATAGTCTTGTGACCTCCTGACAAACCTGTGAAACCTGGGATGGGTCAGAATGGTGCTTATGACTCCTCATTTGACAGAAAGAAAAACAGAAGCCTGTGGGGGACACGTGACTCCACCAAGGTCACACAGTCTGAATGCAGATCTCCAGATTCCATTCTGGAACTTGGCCTAGAAGCCCCGAGATCAGGAATATGTGAAAAGGGAGCCAGATATTCTGTCTTCCCATCTAGGGTATAGTCCATCCTATCCGTTTTCTTCTGGAAGAATCACATTTCATTTTTGGCCCTCATCTCTAAGATGGCCCCCTCCCTGTCTTCACAGAGCCTTTAATAAGTAACAGAAAACCATCTAATCATTACTAAGCCAAACCCTTCCTGGCTCTTCCTATTAACTGAGGTTTACAGAATTTTTATGGATTTTTTAGACCTTTCTATTAATGAAAATATGGCTCAATTTTTAAAAATTTGTTAAAAAGATTTTGTATATTTATTTGACAGACACAGCAAGAGGGAACACAGCAAAGGGAGTGGGAGAGGGAGAAGCAGGCTCCCCGTGGAGCAGATAGCCTGATTCAGGGCTCGATCCCAGAACCCTGGGATCATGACCTGAGCCAAAGGCAGATGTTTAATGACTAAGCCACACAGGCACCTCTAAAAAAATCTTAAAATAGACTAACACCTAGCATGAAGCCCAGTGTGGGGCTTGAACTCAGAACCCTGAGATCAAGGCCTGAGATCAAGGGTTAGATGCTTGGGGCACCTGGCTGGCTCAATCGTTAAGCATCTGCCTTCGGCCCAGGTCATGATCCCAGGGTCCTGGGACAGAGCGCCACATCGGGCTCCCTCCTTGTAGGGAACCTGCTTCTCCCACTCCCTCAGCTTGTGTTCCCTCTCTCATGTCAAATAAGTAAATCTTAAAAAAAAGAAAAGTCAGATGCTTAACTAAGCCACCCAGTTACCCCAATATGGCTTTATTTTTAAAAAGATTCATTTCTTTCTTTCTTTGAGAGAGCGGGGAGGGGTAGAGGGAGAGAATCTCAAACAGACTCCTACTGAGCCCGGAGATCAACACATGGCCCCATCATATGACCCATGAGATCATGACCTGACCCAAAACCAAGAGTCCAACACTTAACTGAGCCACCCAGTTCCCCCAGTATGGCTCAATTTTTTTTTTCCTTTTCTTTTTCTTAAAGATTTTATTTATTTGACAGAGAGTGAAAGAGGGAACACAAGTAATGGGGAGGAGCAGAGGGAGAAGCAGACTCCCCACTGAGTAGGGAGCCTGATGCGGGACTCCATCCCCGGGCCCCGAGATCATGACCTGAACGGAAGGTAGATGTTTAACCGACTGAGCCCCCCAGGCACCCCGTGGCTCAGTTTTAAAATGAGGATCTAAGCTGCCAATATTCCCATTAGGACTTTTTCTTAAACTGAGAAAATACCCATCAAAGCCTCGCCGTACAGCGGGACTCCCTTGTACAATGATGAGGTCAGGGGCATGAAGGGAGGGCCCTGGGGCATCGTGGGAGATAGGAGTGTCTGGGTGCGAGCAGGCCACATAGAGAGAGGCTTCAGGATCTGCTTGAGAACCATGGCTTTCTGCTGGGCATGAGGAATGTGGGAGTGCGTGCCAACCTCCTAGCTAGCTGTTCTCTGGGAAGCACTTGCTTACCTTTCTCCCTGACCCCTCTAGGTTTGCAGAGTCCACTTGTCAGGGGAAGGTGAAGTCAGAGTCTAAGTGGCTGACCCAGCATGTCCCAAACCCTTTCATGATCAAAGCCATTCTGGCAGTGGGCACCAGGGACCTGAGTAATCTCCTGCCTTATCTAGAGGAGGAAACCCTACTCTCCTCCCACCAACTGCTGCTGTGTGGGTGCCCAAATCTTCCAATATCCCAACAGTAGCCACGTAACAGCAATTTAGTAGAGAGTTTTAATTTTTTTAAAGATTTTATTTATTTATTTGACAGACAGAGATCACAAGTAGGCAGAGAGAGAGGGAGGAGGAAGCAGGCTCCCTGCTGAGCAGAGAGCCTGATGCGGGGCTCGATCCCAGGACCCTGAGATCATGACCTGAGCCGAAGGCAGAGGCTTTAACCCACTGAGCCACCCAGATGCCCCCCCCTTTTTAAAAGATTTTATTTATTTATTTGACAGACAGAGATCACAAGTAGACAGAGAGAGAGAGACTTTTAATTTTTAAAGTTGATCACGAGGTACGTGTTTTGTTTTGTTTTAATCCTTTGCAGTTGGGGCGCCTGGGTGGCTCAGTCAGTTAAGTTCTGCCTTTGGCTCAGGTCCAGGGTCCTGGGGTCAAGCCCACATCAGGCTCCCTGCTCAGTGGGAAGCCTGTTTCTCCCTCTGACCATCACCCCACCCCCCTCCCCGCTCCTGTGCTTGTTACCTCGCTCACTTTCCACTCTCTCTCCAATAAATAAAATCTTTAAACAAACAAACAAACAAGCAAGCAACAAAACCCTTTGTATCCCCTAGAAAAGGGGGCCAGGATTTGAAGTGGCACACTATAGAAGAGGTTATCCAAATGTCCAACAAACACATGAAGGATAGTCAACCTCGTTGTTCATCCAAGGAAAAGAAAATTAAAATTGCAAAGAGGAACCTTACAATAATATTGTATTAGTAAAACAATTTTTTTAGTGTAACATTTTATGCAAGGTTGGTGGGAGTATAAACTTTAGAAACCATTTGGAATTCCTTAGAAATGCATAAAAGTATGTGTCTTCCATGACCCAGAAATTACACTCCTTGGTCAACACTCAGAGAATGGGTAAAACACATCGTGGGATATCCGTCTACTGATGGAGTACTACAAAGTCATGAGAATGACCAGATCTTAGCTACACACAACGTCCGGGTGTCTCACAGACCTAATGTTGAGGAAAAACAAGACACAACACATACACACTGTATTTTAGTTCCTTTATATAATTCCAAAGCAGGCAAGACTGAACTCTGCTGTTGAGGTTCACAGATGTGGGTGGTAGAGAACAAGAAAAGCAAGGAAATCATGACCACGAAAGTTGGCTATGTTCTGTTTCATGGGCTAGCAAACTGTGACCCATGGGCCAAATATAGCCTGTTGTCTGTTTCTGCATGGCGTTGCACTAAGAAAGGTGAGAGTTGTTTACCTTTTTATTTTTAAGATTTTGCTTATTTAGAGACAGACGGACAGATAGTGCAAGCAGGGGGGAGGGGCAGAGGGAGAAGGAGAGAGAATCCTAAGTAGGCTCCACACCCGGTGAGGAGCCCAATGTGGGGCTCCATCCTATGACCCTGAGATCATGACCTGAGCTGAAATCTAGAACCAGATGCTTAAAAAAATGAGCCACCCAAGAGCGCAGTGATTCAACGAGTCTACACCTGATTCCGTGCTGATCAAGATAAGTGGACCCTTAATCCCCTTCACCTATTTCACCCAACTCCCCCACCCCCTCTCCTCTGGCAATCAGCAGTTTGTTCTCTATAGTTAAGAGTCTGTTTTTTGGTTTGTATTTGTTTGTATCTTTGTTCTGTTTCTTGAATTCCACAGGTGAGTGAAATCCTATGGCATTTGTCTTTGTCTAACTTACATTGCTCAGCATTATACTCTCTAGAAGCATCCATATTATTGCAAATGGCAATTTTCATTCTCTTTTTATGCCTGAGTAATACTCCATTGTGTGTATGCATATATTTTATAGTGTATACAGTATATATACTATAATATTATTCTGTGTATATATAATATACTACATCTCCTTTATCCATTCACCAATCAGTGAACACTTGGCTGCTTCCATAATTTGGATATTGTAAATAATGTTGCAAAAAACATAGGGGTGCATCTGTCCCTTAGAATTAGTGCTTTCGTAGACTATGGGGAAACATGCAGTAATGCAATTACTGGATTGGAGGGTAGTTCTACTTTTTAAATTTTTAAAGATTTTTTTTATTAATTAATTTATTTTTAAAGATTTTATTTATTTATTTGATGGAGAGAGAGAGATCACAAGTAGGCAGAGAGGCAGGTGGGGGACAGGGAAGCAGGCTCCCTGCTGAGCAGAAAGCCCAATGCGGGGCTCGATCCCAGGACCCCGAGACTATGACCTAGGCGAAGTCAGAGGCTTAAACCACTGAGCCACCCAGGTGCCCCTACATTTTTTTATTTTTTGAGGAACCTCCGTATTGTTTTCCAGAGTGGCTGCACCAGTTTGCATTTCCACCAACAGTGCATGGGGGTTCCTTTATCTCTACAATCTTGCCAATACCTGTTCTTTCTTGTGTTTTAAAAATCATTTTAGGGATACCTGGGTGGCTTAGTTGTTTAAACGTCTGCCTTCAGCTCAGGTCATGATCTCAGGGTCCTGGGATGGAGCCCCCCATCTGGCTCCCTGCTCAGTGGGGAGTCTACTTCTCCCTCTCTCTGCACCCCCTCCCACTCATGGTCTCAAATAAACTTTTTTTTCCCCAAGATTTTATTTATTTATTTGACAGAGATCACAAGTGGTCAGAGAGGCAGCAGAGAGAGAGGGGGAACAGGCTCTCTGCTGAGCAGAGAGCCCAATGTGGGGCTAGATCCCAGGACCCTGAGATCATGACCTGAGCCGAAGGCAGAGGCTTAACCCACTGAGCCACCCAGGTGCCCCTCAAATAAACTCTTTTAAAAAATCATTTTAAAAGGCAAAAAGCTCTGGAATGTCAGGGTGACTAGTTGGTTAAACATCTTAATCTTGATTTCAGCTCAGGTCATGATCTCAGGGTGGTGAGAATGAGCCCTGTGTCAGGCTCCCTGCTCAGCAGGGAACCTCCCTCTCTCTATCCCTCTGTCTTTCCCCCTGGCTTCTGCTCTCTCACTCTCTCTCTCAAATAAATAAAGTCTTTCAAAAAATTCTAAAATAAAATGATTAAAAAGAACAAAAATTATTTTGTGACATGTGAAAATTATACAAAATTCAAACTTCAGGGTCTGTGAATAAAGTTTTGCTAGAATACAGCTACTGTTCATTTGTGTATTGTCTGTGGCTACTTTCACAACAATGACAGTTGATTGACTAGCTGTGATAGAAACCAGATGATGTTTCCCAAAGCCTAAAATATTTATTCCCCAGCCCCATTACAGAAAAGATTTGCTAACATCAATTGTTTTTTTTTTTAAATAAATAAATAATTTATTTCGCAGAGCACACAAGCAGGAGGAGTGGCAGGCAGAGGGAAAGGGAGAAGCAGGCTCCCCCCTAAGGAGGGAGCCCGATGCGGGACTCAATCCCAGGACATGGGATCATGACCTGAGCTGAAGGCAGATGCTTAACTGAGCCACCCAGGTGCACCGACATGTCCTGTTCTATTTTTGGACCTGAGAGCAGTTTTATTGGTGTTCACTTTACACTATAGAACATGAATTCTGTGTGTGTGTGTGTGTGTGTGTGTGGCCTCTGGGCCACATAGGGTTGCCAGCTGCCCAAGATATAGAGGGCATTTCCTGTATTTAATTATTTTGTACTATGACCTGTATTACCTTTGTCAGGATGCTCCCAAATCCTGTATTTAGACTTTCTTTTCAATGAGCTACAAAAATTGGACAGTTGGAGCTATTTTTCTGCTAGAGTAATTGGTTCTTAAATCACTAAAATGGCAACATTCCTTAAAATCCTACCTCCTCAGGGATGTCTGGGTGGCTCAGTCAGTTGAGCCTCTGCCTTTGGCTCAGGTCATGATCCCAGGGTCCTCGGATCCAGTTGGGCATCGGGCTCCTTGCTCAGCGGGGAGCCTGCTTCTCCCTCTGCCTCTGCCTGCTTGTGTGGTCTCTCTCTCTCTCTCTCAAATAAATAAATAAATAAATAAATAAATAAAATCTTCTAAAAAATAAATAAAATAAAATCATACCTCCTCAAATAAAGACCTGGGATGTCTCTTATGGTGTCTCCTGTCAGTTTGTCTGAGAGAAAACCGAGAGCGGTGACCGAGAATTAAAAATACATATTGAAGAAAGGAAAAGTCTGTTTCGTGGCTGAACTCCCAAGTTGTGAACAAGTAATCACCATTTAGAGATAACTTTGGATCTGTACACGTGCTCTGAAAATCAGCCATTCAGCGATAGCCTCACTCCAGTGACCAGGCTTCGGAGAGTTTACAAATCAACCAGGACTTCAAGCTTGCGAAATTCAATAGACAAATAGGCAAAAGATTCAAACAGGCACTTACAGAAGAGGATGCCCAAATGGTCAATAAGTGCGAACGACGGGTGCCTGGCTGGCTCAGTTGGTAGATTATGCAACTCTTGAACTCGGGGTTGTGAATTTGTGCCCCACCTTGGGGGTAGAGATTATTTAAAAATTTTTTAAAGTCTTTAAAAAATGGTGAATGATGTTCAACCTCATTTTTTTCACTCGGGGAAGAGCAAATTAAAATCACAATAAGGAACATCATGTACTATCAGAAGTAACAAAAATATTTGTTTAAAAATATTTTACTTATTTATTTGACAGAGAGCACAAGCAGGGGGAGCAGCAGAGGGAGAGAGAGAAGCAGGCTCTTGGAGGAGCAGAGAGCCCAATGTGGGACTCAGTCCCAGGACCCTGGGATCATGACCTGAGCTGAAGGCAGACACTTGACTGACTGAGCCACCCAGGCTTCCTACAAAAAATATATATTTTTTATTCTATTCATTTATTTGACAGAGATCACAAGTAGGCAGAGAGGCAGGCAGAGAGAGGGGGGGGAAGGAGGCTCCCCGCTGAGCAGAGAGCCCGAGGCGGGGCTGGATCCCAGGACCCTGGGAACATGACCTGAGCCGAAGGCAGAGGCTTTAACCCACTGAGCCACCCAGGCGCCCCCACAAAAAATATTTTTAAGGCAATTCTTTATGCACTGCTGGTTGGAGTAGAAGATGATTTAACCACTTAAGAACGCCTGGCTAGGGGCGCCTGGGTGGCTCAGTGGGTTAAAGCCTCTGCCTTCAGCTCAGGTCATGGTCCCAGGGTCCTGGGATCGAGCCCCGCATCGGGCTCTCTGCTTGGCAGGGAGCCTGCTTCCTCCTCTCTCTCTGCGTGCCTCTCTGCCTAGTTGTGATTTCTCTCTGTCAAAGAAATAAAAAAAAAAAAAAAAAAAAAAAAAGAACGCCTGGCTAGCTCAGTCAGTGGGGTCTGTGAGTTCCAGCCAAACATCAGGTAC
Organism: Meles meles; assembly: GCF_922984935.1. Taxonomy (NCBI): domain Eukaryota; kingdom Metazoa; phylum Chordata; class Mammalia; order Carnivora; family Mustelidae; genus Meles; species Meles meles. The sequence continues at coordinate 43,025,590 of NC_060087.1, read as the reverse complement.
AGAAATTACTTTACAACATGTCTTTTTAAAAAATGATCCGGGGTAGGGGCACCTGGGTGGCTCAGTGGCTTAAAACCTTTGCCTTCGGCTCTGGTCATAATCCCAGGGTCCTGGGATCGAGTCCTGCATGGGGCTCTCTGCTCAGCGGGGAGCCTGCTTCCCCTGCTCTCTCTGCCTGCCTCTCTGCCTACTTGTGATCTCTGTCAAATAAATAAATAAAATCTTAAAATGATCCGGGGCACCTGGGTGGTTCAGTTGGTTAAGCGACTGCCTTCAGCTCAGGTCATGAACCTGGAGTCCTGGGATGGAGTCCAGCATCGGGCTCCCAGCTCCATGGGGAGTCTGCTTCTTCCTCTGACATTCTCTCTCTCTTTCTCTCAGATAAATAAATAATCTTTTTAAAAAATTATTCAATTGGGGCGCCTGGGTGGCTCAGTGGGTTAAGCCTCTGCCTTCAGCTTAGGTCATGATTTCAGGGTCCTGGGATCAAGTCCCCCATCGGGCTCTCTGCTAGGCAAGGAGCCTGCTTCCTCCTCTCTCTCTCTCTCTCTTTGCCTGCCTCTCTGCCTACTTGTGATCTCTCTCTGTCAAATAAATAAAATCTTTTAAAAAAATCATTCAACCGATTTGGCAAACCATTTGGAATTGGAATTATTGGATTACCATTATCTTTGGTAATCCAGAAATTCCACTTCTCTAGGCACACTGGAGAATGAATAAGCAAATTGTGGATTACATCCAATTATCTCTGGGTGATAAATGCCAGCCACTGATAAGCCCTCCTGAAAAGTCAGCCAGTCAATGAAAACCGCGTGCTGCTTCTAGGTGACATCCAAACAGCGCATGCTCACTCCAGCTACCTGTTCTGAAAGCCGGGGGCTGCCAGCCGCCTTACTCCAGCAGGAGCAGGAACACCCTGGAAGTCCTTCGGTGTCTTTGCACTTCTACTTCTCTACAGCAACCGATCCCTGCATGCCTGGCTCTCCAAAACCTTCCCAAAGCTCTGGCTTTGTTCTGGAAAAGTGCACCTTACAAGTACAGCTCACCTTCATGGTTAAACGTGAAGTTCACCTGATCTGTAGCAGATACTAATACAACTTATTGTTAGATCACAGGTCTTCCAATGGCTCATGGTTTGTTATGCATTTGACATGAAACAGGCACTGTGAGATGATCAACTCCAACCACAGTTGTGGTGGTTGCTATCATATATATGCGTGCATGCGTGCGTGTGTGCATGTGCGTGTGCGTGTGTGTGTATTTAAGCACCAAAATGCTAAAATGCAGGTGTAAATTTTGTGGTGAATTTACTAACAGTAGACACTAAATGAGGAAAGGTCCTTTTGAAGTTCTTTGAGCCATCATTCAATGTAAAAATGGTAGGAAGTCAAATATAAGCCAGATTAGTATAGCTAAGCATACGAGATGTAGGATTTCCTCAACTTGTACCAAAGAAACTTATAAAATGATAAAATTTTCATTAAGGAATTCAGGGGCGCCTGGCTGGCTCAGCTGTAGATCTTGTGACTCGTGATCTCGGGGGTGTGATTTGCAGACCCATGTTGGGTGTACAGATTATTTAAAAATAAATTTCTAAACAAATTCAGTGGAAGAAAATAAATTAATTGCAACAGAAGTTGTAATGGTCCTCCACACTATGTCATCATTAATTTACAGGTCAAATGTCTGCTTGAATGTCTTGCTACCAGAGTATTTCTTGATTCTAAAACTTCAAGCTAATTTTTAAGTGCCAGGATGAAATCTACTGCAATAATAAAAAATGTAATAGATCCACTTACTATAGAGTGGATATATGTTATGAAAGATCTAAATACCTTACATTTTATGGCATAACTGTGAATTCAAGTAATCACAATGCAAACAAAAAATTTCCCTTCGCTTATGCAATATTTTTTATATGAAAAAGGCTTGCTAATTAGGCTGTTCTGAATAAAATCCCTTCTAGCTGAGATTTCAGAAATAACAGAAAATTTATACAGAGAATCACTTATTGATTTAGGAGTTAATGATAAAAAATTGTACACTTCTCATGCTCTACACTCTCAATTTTATTGATGTTTTCCAAGAACTGGCATTTGGTTCCATTGATTTTCTCTATGTGTGTGTGTGTGTGTGTGTGTGTGCGTTTTAGGATTTTTTGGAATTTATCTAACACAGAGAGAGGGATCACAAGTAGGTGGGGGGTGAGGGGGAGCAGACTACCCGCTGAGCAGAGAGCCCAATGCAGGACTTGATCCCAGGACCCTAAGATCATGACCTGAGCTGAAGGCAGAGGCTTAACCCACTGAGCCACCCAGGCACCCCTGTGTGTGTGTTTTCATTTTTACTGATTTCTGTTTGTATCTTTATTATTTCCTTCCTTTGGGCATAATTTTTCTAGTTTTCTAAGTTGGAAATTTAGATAATTGATTTGAGACATTTCTTCTTTTCTCTTATTGGCATTTTATTGCTATTAAATTCCCTCTCATCACCACTTTAACTGCATCCCTCAAATTTGATTCATTATATTTTTATTTTATCCAATTCACACTAGTTTCTAATTTCCCTTTGGATTTCCTCTTGGATTCATGGATTACCTAAAAGTGTGTTACTTAGTTTCCAAATATTTTGAGATTTTCCACATATATATGTTTCTGTTGCCAATTTCTAGTTTCATTCAATTATGCCAGAGAACACATTTTCTTATTTTAATTCTTTTTTAAGATCTTATTTATTTGACAGAGAGAGAGAATAAGCAGGGGGAGCAGCAAGCAGAGGAAGAGGAAGAAGCAGGCTTCCCGATGAGCAAAGAACAGGATATGGGGCTTGACCCCAGGACCCCAGGATCATGACCTGAGCCAAAGGCAGATGCTTAACTGACTGAGCCACCCAGATGCCCCTGTGATTTCAGTTCTTTTAAGTTTATTAAAGATTGTTTCATTGCACAGAATATGGCCTCTTTTGGTGAATGTTCCATGTGCATTTGAGAAGCATGTGTATTCTGCTGTTGTTGGTTGAAGTACTCTATAAGTCAGGTCCAACTGTTTAATAATAACATTTTTCAAGTCCTCTATATCCTTACTGATTTTCTGCCTACAATGTAGACACTTTGCAACCATGTAACTCCCTTGGCCCTATCCCCTTTTGTTCTGGTTGTCATATGTATTACATCTTTATACAATGAAAACATTAACACACAATAGTAACATTTTTGCTTGGAACAGTTATTAATATTCTGAAGAAATTAAGAGGAGAAAAATAGTCTTTTATATTTACCCAGATATTTACCATTCCTGTTTTTCTTCCCTCATTCATGAAGTTCCAGGTTTCCCTCTGGTGTTGTGTTTCTTTATCATTTCTTGCACAGCCCATCTGCTATTGACCTATTGTCTTCATTTTCCATCATCTGAGAATGTCTTTATTTTTAAAGATTTTATTTATTCATTTGAGAGAGACAGAGCATGAGTGGGAGGAGGGGCAGTAGGAGAGGGGCAAGCAAACTCCCCACTGAGTGTGGAACTCAACACGGGGCTCCATGATCCTGAAGATCATGACCTGAGCTGAAGGCAGACGCTTTATCCACTGAGCCACCCAGGAGCCCAGAGAGCATCATTATTTTGTGTTCACTTCTTCTTCTTTTTTTTTAAGATTTTATTTATTTATTTGACAGACAGAGATCACAAGCAGACAGAGAGGCAGGCAGAAGCAGGCTCCCTGCTGAGCAGAGAGCCCGATGTGGGGCTCCATCCCAGGACCCTGAGTTCATGACCTGAGCCGAAGGCAAAGGCTTAACCAACTGAGCCACCCAGACGCCCCTTGGGTTCATTTCTGAAAGTCATTTTCACTGACTGGAATTCTGGATTGACTGTTACTCTCAGCACTTCAAAATGTTGTCTCACTGTTTTCTGGCCACCATATTTCTGACAAGAAATCTATGGAATTTGTATTGTTTTTCTCTTATGAATAATGTGGGGTTTTTAAATAATTTGATTTATGATATTTCTTGGCAATTCTTGAGTCTGTTAGCTTATGTCTTTCACCCAGATTTGGGGGAGTTTTGGTCATTATATCTTCAATTTTTTTTTCCATGCCAGTATCATCCTCTGAGACTCCAGTAGCATAAATATTAGACCTTTTAATATTGTCTAAGAGGTCCCTGAAGTCCTCCTCACATTTTTCAATATTTTTCTCTTTGTTCTTCAAGTTAAATAATTTCTATTGATATAGCTTCAGATTCACAGATATTTTCCCCCATCATATCTATTTTACTATTGAGCCCATCTGGATAATTTTTTTTTAATTTCAAATGTTACATTTTGGGGTCCTAGAATTTCCAATTGGTTCTTTTTTAAAAACACTATTTTTTTAAGATTTTATTTATTTATTTGACAGATAGAGATCACAAGTAGGGAGAGAGGCAGGCAGAGAAAGAGAGAGAGGAGGAAGCAGGCTCCCTGCCAAGCAGAGAGCCCGATGTGGGGCTCGATCCCAGGACCCCGGGATCATGACCTGAGCGAAAGGCAGAGGCTTTAACCCACTGAGCCACCCAGGCGCCCCTATTTTATTTTTTATTTTTAAAAACTTTATTTATTTGTTTGACAGAGATGCAGCGAGAGAGGGAACATAAGCAGGGGGAATGGGAGAGGGAGAAGCAGGCTTCCCAATGTGGGGCTCGATCCCAGGACCCTGGGACCATGACCTGAGCTGAAGGCAGACACTTAACAACTGAGCCACCCAGATGCCCCAACACTATTTTATTTTTTTAAAAATAATCTCTCTGTCCAATGTGGGGCTCGAACTCACAACCCCAAGACCAAGAATCACAATGCTCTCCCAACTGAGAGAACCAAGCACTCTGGGAAGGAGATCCTTATACTATCTGAAGATCTTTCCCCAGAGTATGTGGTTTCTTAGCTCTTTGGGAGTTTTATCTGAATTAGGATTTATTTTAACTATTTGGGTACCTGTGACAGAGAATTTGAGAACTCTGGTGTGTGTGTGTGTGTGTGTGTGTGTGTGTGTGTGTGTGTGTGTGTCTGCCCAGTGGGTGCGGTCTCTGAGAACCTTTGATTTCTGTGTCCCATGACATGAGATCCCTATGTTGTTTGCGGTATATTTGAAGCTTCTGTTCCTTTGGGGAGTATCAGTCCCGAGATGTGATGTTTTTGACTTATTAAGGTACTGTTTCTAGTGACTACAGTCTCTGAGCCATTTATCCCAAGCCAGTATCCCAAGAAGTGAGATCTCTAAAGTTTTTGTAGTTTGTGTATTTGTGTGTGAAATCTCTGAACTGTTTTGATGTTTGTCTTAGGATGTAAATTCTCAAAAACGATTTTGGCATCTGTCTTGCATGGTATGAAGTTCCGGAACTGTTTGGGGTACACTTTTAGGCGTGATGCTTTTGTTCTTTTTGGGAAAATCTCACTTCCAGGGCTGATGTCTGATTCATTCAGGGCCGTGTGATTAATTGGGGTATTAGTTATCTGGACCGCTCATCAGTCTAGGGCATGGGCTATGGGGTCTCTGGAACATTCAGGGGTCTGTGTATCAGGGTATAAGGTCTCTGGGATATACATAGATCTGGGGCATAAAGTCTCAGAGCTGTAGAGATCTGCGGCAGCGTGTGAAGTCACTGGAATGGTTTGTGGTTGTTGTCCCAGTGAATGAGATCACTTGAAGTGTTTGGGGTCTATTCCCCAGGGTTGGAACATGACATTTTAGAGATTGTGTGGACCAGACTGTGGGGGTACACACGCTTAGTAGCTCCATGCCTTATCATAGGTGGTGTCTGAGCTCTTTTGGGATATGTGTCCAGGGTATAAGATCTTGAAATTTTATCCCTTTTTTTGCTCAAGGGTTTGAGGTATTGGAACTGTGTGTAGGATTTTGTCCCAGAGTGTGAGGTCTCTGAGATGTTGGGATTGGGGGCTCTCTCCCAAGGTATGAGGTCTCTGAGTGGCTTTGAATTACTATGTCCCTGGGTGTGTTCACCATGTGATCTATTGGAGGTGGTCTTGTGTCTGTGTCCTAACATTTGAGGTTCCTGTGTTTCTCTGGATTATGTTCGTTCATGGCATGAAGATCATGATTTTTTTAAAATTATTTTTTAGTCTGTGTCCAGGGAGTGAAGTCTCTTAGCATTTTGGGAACCTGAGCTCTCTGATGAGTATGAGGTGTCTGAGTTCTTTTGGGTCTGTGTTCCATGCCATGAAATAACTGTGTTTTGGGGGGGTATGTTCCAGGGTTTGAGGTCTTTCACATTTTTAACAGTTTCTGTATAAGTGTGTGACGCCTCTGATATATGCGTGGTCTAGTCATAGGGTGTTAGGTCTCAAAATTTTATCATGTTTGTGTCTCAGGTAGGAGGTTTCTTTGTTAATTGATTTCTACGTAGTCTGTGAGCTGTTTTGGAGCCTCTTCAAAATCTATCAAGAGAGGAGTTTCTGATTAGTTCTGTGGTCTACGTCCAAGATGTGAGACATCTGAGCTCTTTTATTTTTTATTTATTTTTGAAAGATTTTATTTATTTATTTGAGACAGAGAGAGAGAAAGGGAATGAGCAGTATGAGGGGCAGAGCAGAGGAAGAGGGAGAAGCAGACTTCCTGCTGAACAGAGAACCCAATGCAGGACTTGATCCCAGGACTCTGGAATCACGACCCGAGCCGAAGGCAGATGCCTAACTGAGCCACCCAGGTGCCCCTGGCATCTAAGCTCTTTGAGTAACTGGCAACTGTTGACAGACTCCAAGGATTATTTTTGGGGTCTGTACCCCATAGTATGATAGCTCCGAGTTCGGGGGTTTTTTTGTTTGTTTGTTTGTTTTCTGGATCTGAATCCTGAAACGTGAGATCTATGAGCTCTTGGACATCTCTGTCCAAGGCATGAGGTTTCTGAATTGTTCTGCGACATGTGTCCAGGGTGTGAAATCTCTCTCCTGTTTTGGGTTCTGTGACACATGATGGAAATTCTGAGCCACCTGGGGTATGTTTCCAGGTGTGAAGAGTCTGTTCCTGTTGACAGTCACTGTCAAGGTTATGACGTCTCTGACCTCTGTTTCCAAGGGGTGGGGGTCTCTGGGCTCTGTAGCCATCTGTGTGACTGTGAGATCACCATTCATGGATCTGGGTTCTGGAGCCGGAGACTTCTGAACTGTCTGGGGTTTGGAGTCCAGAGTGTCATGTCCTCTGATTTGTTTTGGTTAGCTCTCAGGGGGTAAGATCTCTGAGGTACTTACTATGTATGCTCCAGGGGGAATTTTTGAGCCATTTGGGGGTGTGCGTTCTAGAAAAAGAACTGTCAGAGCTGTCTTGGGCTTGTGTCCACTTCAGAAACCTCAGAAGGTTTCTGAGGCATGTGACAGCATGTGAAATCTCTTTGTTTTGGAGTCCTTCTGTTCTCACGATGTCTGTGAGACTGGGCGGGAGTTGTTGGGGACTGGGAGGGTGGTATGGAGTGGTCAGTGTCCAGAGGTTAAGGCCGTAGAATTGGCCCGTGCTGTGCTCAGAGTCGGAGCTTTCTGAGCTCTTTGGAACACTGTGACTCAGGGTGGGAGGTGTCTACAGGGTTTCTAGGTCATTGTTCCAGACTACGAAGCCTCTGAACTCCTTCGGGACTCACATCCAGTATACGAGGCCTCGGAATTGTTTAATGTTCTGTGTCTACAGGTGTGAGATTTTTGTCATCTTGGAGTCTGGTACCACAGAATGAGATTGCTGAGGTGTTTTTATTTCTTTTTTTTTTAAAGATTTTTATTTATTTGACAGAGATCACAAGTAGGCAGAGGGCAGGCAGAGAGAGAGGGGGAAGCAGGCTCCCCGCTGAGCAGAGAGCCCAATGCGGGGCTTGATCCCAGGACCCTGAGATCATGACCTGAGCTGAAGGCAGAGGCTTTAACCCACTGAGCCACTCAGGCGCCCCAATTTCTTTTTGCCTCAATGAATGTTTTCTACATTGCGGGTTGGGGTGCCCTTCTCCCAGCATGTGTAGTGTTTCAACTCTTTGGGGATGTGGGTCCAGGGCTGAAGTTTTCTGAACTTTGTGGGAGTCTCCCTCAAGGGTGCAAGACCTCGAAGCTCTTGTGGGTCTAAACCCCATTACGTGAGATCTTGGAGACAGTTGGCAGGTGTTTCCAGGAGTGAGGCCTTTGACATTTGTGTGGGTCTCGGTTACAAGAAGGAGGTCTTTTTTTTTTAAATTTATGGGTATATTTCCCAGAGTCTGACATCTCTGAGGTATTTCTGTGAGCGCATATGACGTGCTGTGATGCTGCTGAGCTGCATCAAGGTCTGGGTCCTGACCTGTGAGGTATCTGAGCTGTCTGGAGGTCTGTCTCCCAGGACTTGTGATCTCTGAACTGTTTGGGGCCTGTATCTGTTTCCGACTTTGTGTTCCACGGTGTGGTATCTCTGTCCTCTTAGGGATTACTTTCTTGAGTGTGATGTCCCTGCATCATTTGGGGTCAGTTTCTAGTGATCTATGGGGATGTGTCACAAGGTATGGAATCTCTGTTCTCTTTCTCTCTCCAATATCTGGAATGCTTTAGAAGTCAGTGTCTTGTCTGTAAAGTCTATGGGGTGTTGGGTATCTGTGTCTGGAGAACTGTGAGTGGTTTTGGGTTCTTGGCCTTAGTGGGCAAGTTGTTCCAGCTCATGTAGCTGCCAAGTTCCATTGATGTGAAGTTTTTGAGTAATTTGGGGTTTGTTTCCAGGCATGAGGTTTCTGATCTTTTTGGTGGTCTCCATTCCAGCAAGGTATGTATGTGATCTATTAGGGTCTGTTTCCTGGTAGCAAGGCCACTTAGCTATACCGGTGTCTCTTTTCTTTTCTTCTTCTTTTTTTTTAATGGGGCACCTGGGTGGCTCGGTTGTTAAGCATCTGCCTTCAGCTCAGGTCATGATCCCAGGGTCCTTGGATTGAGCCCCACATCGGGCTCCCTGCTCAGCAGGGACCCTGCTTCTCCCTCTCCCACTCACCCTGCTTGTGTTCCCTCTCTTGTTGTCTGTCTCTCAAATACATAAATAAAATCCTTTAAAAAATAAAAATAAAAAATAAAATATTAGCAATTTATTTATTTGTGAGAGAAAGAGAAAGGGAAAGAGAGACAGAGATGGAGAGAGAACACACATGGTGGGGGCAGAGGGAGAGGGAGAAGCAGACTCCCCACTGAGCAGGGAGCCCCATGGGGGGCTTGATCCTGGGATTCTGGGATCATGACCTGAGCCAAAGGCAGAAGTTTAACTGACTGACCCACCCAGCCACCCGGCCCTCAGTGTCCCTTTCCCAAGGTGTCTGCGTTTTTGTGTGTCATTTTTTTGAGCATCTGTGTTCTTGAGTATCAAGTCTCTTAGGATATGTGGGGTTTGTTTCTAGGGTCTAAGGTCTTTGATCTATATATTTGTTTAACCTGTATGTCAAGTTGTAAGGTCTCTGAAAATTTTCCAGGTCTGCATCCAAGGTACAACGTCTCTGTTGTTATGAACTCCATGTTGCAGATTTTGGGGCATCTGAGATGTTTGGGGGCCTTGGTTATAGAGTGTTAAGTCTCTGTACTGTTTTGGAAACTTTCTTCCAGGGTGTGGAGTCTCTGAGTGTTTGAATGTATGTGTTCCTAAGTATAAAATCTCATAAGCTCTTTAGAGACATTTCTAGAGTCTGAGGTCACTACATTATTTTTGGTGCCATATCTTGTCCCAGCGTGTGTCGTTCCAGAGTTGTTTGGGAACTTATGTGCGGAGTATCAGCTTTCTGGGCTGTCTGGGGTCAGTATCCCAGGGAGTGGGTCACAAGGCTCATGTCATAGTTCTTTGAGCTGTTTGGGTGTGAGGTCTCAGAATACTTTGCAGGGCTAAGGCTCATCGTAAGGCCTTTGAGCACTCCCCCACCCCGCCCCCGTCACTTGCTCCCCTCGCCATTAACAGTATGTCCTTTAGACAGTCCATCCAGTGGACACAGCTGTGTCACCCTCCTTGTGTCCAGGCCTCTGAAATGTTTTGTGGTCTGTGTCAAGCTTTTGAGGTCTTTGCCCAGTTGTTTTATGTGTATCCCAGGCGGTGAGATCTCAGAGCTTTTTTGGGGTCTGTGTCCATGGTATGAGATATGTAAGCTGTTTGGGGTTTTATGTCTCAGAGTGAAAGGTCCCTGAGCTGCTTTAGGGTCTCAGGATGTGAGGTTCCTGTTGCTGTTTGTAGTAGTCTCAGGCCAGAGGACGAGATCTATAAAATAACTGGTTATCTGTCTTGTTAGGTGAGTCCTTGGCGCTTTTGGCCAGCCTTTGGTCAGAGTGTGAGGTCTCTAGGCTGTTCTGTGGTTTGTGTCCACGGTGTGAGACCCCTGAACTGCTTTGGACTCTGGGTGCCATGATGTGAGGTCTCCGAGCTTTTCTGTGCCCTGTGTCCAATGGTATGATGTCCCCAAGCCATCTGGGTTGTGCTTCCAGTAGTGAGGTCTCATTCTGTTTCACAGGTCTGTGGTATAACATGAAATCACCTTGATTAATTTACCCTTTACCCTTTAGTTGTTTTCTCCTCCCATTCTTGTGCACACAGACCAGTGCGTGTATATTTCCGTAGAACACATATCTAGAAGCGGAACTGCCAGGCCAATGTAGTTATTTATTCAACAAACTCCCTTTTGAGTGCCTATTGTGTGCGGGACGCTTTTAGGCGCTTGTGGAGGCACGGGGGGACTAGAAATACACCTGCACTCTGGTGGTACTAGTGGGGAGGGATAGCCATTTTTGTTTCGATAGGTGTTGCCACACAAATTCACACCTCCATAGCGGCATCAGGAGAACGAACGCCTTTTTACCGGGCCAAAGCTCTGCAGCAGGGGATTGGGACACCTTGGCGTCGTATTCAGCTTGATCTTCGGGGTATGGGGCTGGCACGGTCCATTGGGGGATATGTCCGGGGGAGCGCGGAATGGAGCGGGTGAAGAGGGAGAAAGACTATTTAGTTGTACAGTTGGCGAGAACTGAAGATGAAATAAAGCCTGGGGCATTGACAGTAAACACCCCTTCCTAGGACACACACACACACACACACACACACACACACACACACGTGTAAGGAGGGCTTTAAGGGTGGGAAGGAAGAGTTAATGATGAGATAGTGCCGCTCTGGGACATACCACTGTGTCACACTGAGACGGAACTGTCGGCTCCGGGAGGTACCACCGGGGATGAGGGCGGGGGTTGTGTATTTTGGAAGAAACCACTCTATGTGTAGGGACGGCAAGGTTTCCCCCATTCTGCTTGTGCATCAGCAGCACTCCAGATGGAGAAGGGAACGGCGCTGTCCAGACCAAACGGAGCCCCGGGGAGGGGGATGGTAGACCCCACCCTCAGCCTAAAGCCTCCACCCATCTGGAAGCTGCCGCCACCATGATCTGACGTCGGGTTGGCTCTGATGATTCGAATCAACAGCAGGGGTGGTGTGGGGTAGAAGGCTGCGGGGCAGTGATTGGTTTTGCAAACCAGTAGGGCGGGACCAAGCCCTGTCCCGAGCGCTGATTGGTCACCGCAAGACTGCCCACCCAAGCTCTTCCAGGGTACCAAGGTTTTCGGGAGTCAATGATAGGCTTCGAGTGGGTCCTCTGGCTCCTTACTGCTATTGGCTGCTGAATTGGCGCAGGCGCTATGGCCCCCGCCTCGGCCTTCGCGGTTGCAGAGGCAGGGCTTTGGCTACTGGAGACCATAGGTTCGAATCCCGTCTGGGAACTTCAGTTTGCGCACCTGTAAAGAAGCTGGCATTATTGGCTAGCACAGAATGTGTCGGGTAACCTTTTCTCTTCTCTTCTACCTGTTCTTACTCTTTTAAAAACAATGTTTATTGTGTCCCATTATATTGATTTCAGGACCCACTCACTGTTCACAGCAGCACTGAGAAAAATTCTTCCCTGGGGTTCCTGACCTCTGTGTTTCAGGCTACCTGTAGGTCTGAGTTCTGCAGGGAAAGTTCAAGGTGATCTTATGATCCTCCTCTAGGACATCCCCTCCCCACCCCCCACAGGATGACTTGGAGGCTTCCTGCCCCCACTCTGGACCAGGCCTAATTAAGGGTGCGTGGAGGTGTCTGTGTGTGTTTGTGGAGGAGTAAAGAGAGGGGGTGGGCTGTGTGGCATAGAAAAGGGGAATTTTGAAGGGGCAAGATGTAACTCCAAGGATAAACTTTTTAATGATGGGATTTTAGGCATCCGGCAGGGGAGGGGTATGCCTGAGTGTAGGTAGGTAGGAGGAAAGTGGTTCTGAAGTCAGGTCAGCTCACATCCCCGGGTAGCTACTGCAGGCTGCTGGCAATGTGGAGGTCTGTATCACAGAGATTCAAGTCTTCCAGGTGTTCGCGGGTTTCTGCCTCAGGGTGAGAAGTCTCTAAGCTGTTTCGGGGGAGTCTTTGTCTCAGAAGGTGCAGGGGTTTTTTTGCTTTTTCTTTAAAATTGATTTTCCTTTTTCTTGGCACTTCTCTGACCACTGGAGGGGCTCCTTACTGTTTTCTGAGCTTGTTGGCAAGATGTGTTTCTTAAAGTTTATAAAATGTAAATTCCCTTTTACATCTTTTAATCTCTTTTCATTTAAAAAATATTTTAAAATCATTTTAGACTTAGGATTGCAAAAAGAGTGCAGAGTTCCTTTATACCCTTAGCCCTGTCTCCCCTGATATAAAGAACTTGCGTAACCATTGTATGACTTCAGAACCAGGGAATGGATACTGTTGTTCCTGAGCTGTTGTTCACCTGCTTCATGTCTATGGCCAAGGTGTGAAATAGCTGAGCTTTTTGGACCCAGGGCTCTCTTGGGTTCTGTGTCCCCTGCTGTGATGTCTCTGAGCATTTGTTATGTGTTTCTGAATGCTAGGTCTCATTTCCTTGGTGATTTCTGTCCCAGAGAATGATATCTTTGACCTATTAGGGTCTCTTCAGGACATATCTTCTCGGAGCTGTTTAGGCTTCTGTGTTCAGGGTGGGAGATCTCTGAGCACTTTGGGGGTCTAAGTTCAAAGCTGTGCTGTGTGTACCCTCAGCCAGTTTTTATTGGTCTCTGTCAGAGATAATGAGATCACTTTTGGATGCTTTTGGAATCTGTGTCTGGGGCAGGATTTCCCAACCTGAGCACTACGGACATCTTGGACTGGAAAATTCTTTGTTATTGAGGGCACTGTAGGATATTATACTAGTTTGCTAGGGCTGCTGTAAAAAAAAAAAAAAGTACCACAAACTGGGGGGGCTTAAGCAACAGAAATTTATTGTCTCACAGTTCCAAAGGCTGAAAGTCTGAGATCCAGGTGTTGGTAGGTTTCTTTCCTTCTGAGGGCTGAGGAGAATCTGTCCATGCCTCTCCCCTAGCTTCTGGTAGTTTCCTGGCAGGCTTTGACATTCCTTGGCTTCTGTTGTATCGCCCTGATTTCTTCCTTCATTTTCACACGGTGTACTGTGCGTGTGTATCTGTCCAAATGTCCCTTTTTAAATAGACACATCAGTCATAGTGGCTTAGGGGCCCACTGTATTCCAGGAATATGACCTTGTTCTTACATCTGCAATGGCCCTGTTTCCAAATAAGGTCACATTCTGGAGGTCCTAAGGATTAGGACTTCAACATATGAATTTGAGTGGGGAGGGATATAAATCAATCCATAAAAGATGTTTAGCATGGGCAAGAAAGGAAAGAGGGCAGGAAGAAGGGAGGAGACCCCAACGCCCAGAGTTGTTCCAGTACTTGCAGCTAAGCCGTGTCATCCTCCTGTTAGACATAACCAGCCTCAAAGAACACTAACCTCAGACAAGGTTACTCTGAGACCATGATAAAATGAGACAAAGCAAAGCTACTTTATTATGTTGTCTAAGCACAGACAAAAACCCATCTTTGCACCACCTACAAGGTACCAAACATCCCCCTCTCTTGGTTAAAATGAGTGACTGCTCCTTTTTTTTTTAACAGCAAATTCAGCTTTGTCCTTATTATAGTCTGCCCTCACTAGAGATAAGATTTATTGAGATACCAGTCATAAAAACTGCCCTCACTTTCTGACAGTGTTCAATCTAGAAGGAGCCCCCCTTCTTTAGAGCCTCCCCCAAACCGCTTAACTGAAGCCCAGATCCTGTCATTGACTCTTTTTTTTTTTAATTAAAAAAATTTTTTAAGGGCGCCTGGGTGGCTCAGTGGGTTGGGTCCTCTGCCTTCGGCTCAGGTCATGATCCCAGAGTCCTGGGATCGAGCCCCTCATCGGGCTCTCTGCTCAGCGGGGATCCTGCTTCCCCCTCTCTCTGTCTGCCTGCTGTTCTGCCTACTTGTGATCTCTGTCAAATAAATAAATACAATCTTTAAAAATAAATAAATAAATAAATAAATAAATAATTTTTTTAAAGTAATCTCTGCACCCAAGTGGGGCCCAAACTCACACCCCTGAAATCGAGAGTCACATGTTCTTCTGACTGAGCTAGCCCCTAACTGGTTTTTTCCCCGACACCCTCTTACTGAGATGTCTCTTGGCTCCTGCGGTGCACGTTCTCCCTCACAGAAATGAATAAGGAACGCTACTTGTTCAACTACAGGTATGTTCCTGGGGGGCCGCTGACAAGTGGCATCCCTGGTCTCTACCCACTCTTTGCCAACAGCACCTCTCCCCTTCTAGCGGTGACAACCACAATGTCCCTAGGTACTGCCAGATGTTTGTGGGGGGAGCAAGTTGAAGATTTGGGGCAGGTTGGCCTCTTTGTCTGAAGTTCATGGTGTTTTCTGAGAAGCGTTTGGGTCAAATTTCTCAGGATGTGAAGTCACTGGTCTGTTTTAAGGTCTCTGCCCCAGTGTTTGGAAGCCCCGAGCTCTTTGGGGTGCTGGATAAGGAATGAGTGATCTCATCACCTGCCAGAATTCGGACCTGAGGCGTCTTGGGCACACACATGTTGTCCTGGCTCTATGAGTCGTGTCATTGGTAGTGGACTCCTCCCTGGGGACTCGCAGCTACCCCAGCTCCCTTGTCCAGACCGGGAAATACAGGTGGCTACTTCCTTCACAACCTCTGTCTTGCCCTTTGTTCTGGAGGTCACAGAGTCTCCCTTGATACCATTTGTGGAGATCGTGTTGTGGAGAGGTGGTGGTCTGTGGCTCCAGAGCAGCAAGAGCTCTGTCTTGAGAATCACATAGCTCAGATGGACATTGGAATCAGGCCTCATCCACACCCAGTACACATGGGTATTTGGAGCCTGGTAGAATCTGTTTCAGAGCCTGGAACCCCCAAGTCCTGGCTGGGGGATAGGAGAGTCCAGCTTTTTGGAGCACCTTTCTAAACCTTAATTTGACCTACTGAAGTTTTACAAGACCACTCTGAGTCAGGAGGACAGTGTCAGACAGTCCGCACACCTGCACTCTTGATTTCAGCCCCCTCCTCCCTAATCACACATCCCTTCTGAAAGCCAAGTTCAGGGCTGGGGAAACGGATGAGATCCAGGTGAATGCCATCTCTGGCCAGGGGACCAGTGTGGGTCTGAGACTGTCTCAGTTGGAACATGGGTGTCATGTGCACGTGTTGCTTAATATAAATGTCTGTTGGGTTCAATAAAGAGGAAATATTCTCCAGAATTGTATTTCCATCTCTAGTAAACCCCCAGTTTTACTTCAGCTGTTCCTTTGAGGACATACATAATAGGTTATATGTCATGAGGCAAGGGTGCACAGGGAGAAAAAAACATTGTTCTTCCTGTGAAAACTGTAATTCCAGTTATAAGAGAGACAGGTTTATACTTTTTTTAGAGAGGGAGAGAGGGGATTGGGGAGGGTCAAGAGGGAGAGAGAGAATCTCCAGCAGTTTCCACGCCCAGCACGGAGCCCCATGTGGGACTCAAACTCACAGCCCGGAGATCATGACCTGAGCTAAAATCAGGAGTTGGACACCTAACCAACTGAGCCACCCAGGCGCCCCCAGGTTTGTACTTTTATGTAAGAGGCAGGGCCTGAGCTCTGGAGAAAGGCTGTAGGGGAGGGCGCAGGGCCTCGGTGAGTCAAAGAACTCATAAGAGAAGTCGAAAAATAGTTTGTATGTTTTTCTTTTTTTTTTTTTTAAGTAGACTCCATGCCCAGCATGGAGCCCAGTGGCAGGGCTCAAACTCACAACATTGAGGTCAAGACCTGAGCTGAGATCAAGAGTCAGACGTTTCACTGATTGAGTCATCCAGGCACCCCCTGCCCAGAATAGTTTGAACTAAATGAAAATGAAAAATAAAACTTAACCATGTGGGGCGCCTGGGTGGCTCAGTGGGTTAAAGCCTCTGCCTTCGGCTCAGGTCATGATCTCAGGGTCCTGGGATCGAGCCCCGCATCGGGCTCTCTGCTCAGCGGGGAGCCTGCTTCCCCCCTCTCTCTCTGCCTGCCTCTCTCCCTACTTGTGATCTCTGTCTGTCAAATACATAAATAAAATCTTAAAAAAAAAATTTAAAAAAATAAAAAAAAAAAAAAAAAAAACTTAACCATGTTCATGGGATGCAGCAAAGCAGTACTTACATAGAGGAACATTTTAAAGGCATTTTGGCTTCCGTCTTGCTCTTTCTTGGATCATTTGCTCTAGGGGAAGCTAGCCACCATGCTGTGAGGACTCTCAAGCAACCACACGGACAGATCTGTGTACCAAAGAACTGAGGCACCCCAGCCAAAGCCATCACCAAATTGCCAGCAATGTGAGTGATCTGGCTCGGAAGCCAAGCTTCCAGCCCCACTCGAGCCTTCTGCTCACTGCAGCCTGAGGGACTCGAAACCAGAATCATGCAGCTAAGCTGCTCTTGAATTCCTGACTCCCAGAACTGTGTGAGATGATTGGTGTTTGCTGTTGTGCTAAATTGCTAAATTTGGGTTCATCTGTGGCATTTCCGAGCATTTTGAAGCTCTCTGTCGAGGGTTCGAGATTTCTGAGCTTTTTGTGACCTGTATCCATATCTGTCTGCATATTTGGGGCATTCCCTTTATCATATTTGTAGGTCTCTGATCTCTTTGCGGGGGGGCAGTCTCTATGTGTTTTTAGGTCTCTGAACTATTTGGGGATCTGTGCCTCAAAGCGTGGGGATTCTGGGCTGTTTGGGGTTCATGTCTAGAATGTGATCATAACTGTTTGGGATCCTTAATCCCAGGATATGATGTCTCTGAGATACCTTGTACTTGGGTCTGGAATCTGAAGTCTCCGAGCTCCCTTGCAGTCTGTGCCATGGGTGTGAGGTGTTCTGGGTGTCTCAGTGTTCACGGCCATGGACTCTTTGGAGGATCGTGTTTGGAGGATCCCATTGGTTCTGTGAAGTGTGTGGAGTTTTAAGTCCCAGGAAGAGATATCAGGAAGGTGACTGGAATCTGCATCCAGGCTGATCGGTGCTGGAGTGGCGCAGGCCAGTGAGTCCCCGCATATGACATCTCTGCTGTGTTCGAGAGTTGATGTCCAGATACTGATATTTCTGGAGCCGAGGGCAGGGGAAATCTGTGTTTCAGGGTATCAGCTCTCAGAACTGTTTATGGGCATATGTCCCAAGTTGTGAAGTTCCTGAGTTGTTTGTGGGTGAGTGTCCCAAATGTGTGGGGTCCCTTGACTTGCTCGCAGCTCTGCATTGCAATTTACCAGGTGTCTGTTCACTGGCGTCTGTACCAGGGTGCAAGGTAGCCGAACTCTCTGAGTGTGTGTACACGAGATTATGAGGTTTCTGATCTGTTTGGGTGTGTGGTTCCCAGGATCAGAGATTTTTTTTTTGTGGGTGTATATTCTAGGATGTTAGTTCTCTAATCTGTGTGGATGTGTATGTCCTGGGTGTGAGGTCTCTGCTCCATGGGTGTATGGTCTAATGGTGTAAAGGGTTCTGATCCACTTGCGGGTATATGTCCCAGGCTCTGAGGTCTCTGATCTGTTTGCCATTGTATATCTCAGGATGGGAGGTCTCTCTTCTGGATGCAGGTCAAGGATATGAGGTCTGTGATCTGTTTTTGGTTTTATGTCCCGGGATGTTAGCTCTCTGGTCTCTAGGGGGTATATGTGCCAATGCATAAGCACGCTGACATGTTTGTGGATATATTTCCCAATACACACGGTCTCTGAGGTCTTTGCGGATATATTTTCCTGGTTGGTATATTTCTGAGCTCTTTCAGTTACGTTTTCTGGGGCTGGGAGCCCTCTGGTACGTTTGTGGGGTGTGTGTTGCAGGATATAAGGACTGTTCTGTCTGAGGGTGTGGGTCCCAGAGTGTGAGGTCTCTGCTGTGTTTGTGGGTGTAGTTCCCAAGATGTAAGTTCCCTGCACTCTGTGGGTGTATGTACCAGAAAATGAAATACATGGTCTGTTTGTGAGTGTATGTTCCAGAACATGAGGTCTCAGAGCTGTCTATCCCTGTGTATGTCCCAGTACGGGAGTTCTGTCTTCATGAGTATAGATCAAAGGTTCTAGATCTTTGATAATTTTGTGTTGGCACTTCCCAGGGAGTGAGGTCTCTGAGCTGTTTGGAGGGGGGGGGGATATAATGTGAGTTCTCAAGTATGTTTGTGTCTGTATGACCCAGCATAGAGGTCTCTGAACTCTTTGGGTGTTTATGTTCCATGGTTTGAAGTCCCTGAGCTCTTTGCTGATGTATATCGCAAGGTCTGAGGTCTCTGATCTATTTGTTGTTATATAATAGTATGTGAGTCTGTCTTTACTGGTGTATGTCAAGGTCTGTTTGTGAGTATATCTCTCAGTGTATGAGGTCCCCTATCTGTTTCTGGGTATATGTTCCAGAGTAAGAAGTCCCTGATATGTCTCTGTATGGAAGGTCTCTGATCTTCGGATAATTGCATCAGGACCTAGAGGTCTTTCACCCCTATGGTTATAATTCCCAGGTATCTTGTCTGTGTTGTGTTTGTGGCTGTATGTCTAGAATGTTGTGTCTGCATTGTTTCTGCAACGATGTCCCCCCTTCGGAGGTCTGTGATCTCTTTGTGGTGTATTCATCAGAAGGGGGGCTCTCTGATAGTGTTTTCGGGTATATGTCCCAGAGTGAGAGGTCACTGATGTTTGCGCATGTAAGCCCCAGGATTTGAGGTCTGTGATATGCTTGTCACTATAATTATCAGCGTGTGAAGTGTCTTTCATGGGTGCATGCCAAGGGTGTAAGTTTTCCAGTATATTTGTGGTTCTATGAACATGGGTGTGAGGTCTCTTATGTGTCTGCAGGTGTATATCTCAGTGTGTGAGGTCTGCGAGGTCCTTTTGGGTTTGCATCCCGTTGTGTGAGGTCTCTGAGCCGGTTGGGGGCTTATTTACTGAGCTATGAGGCGTATGTCTTTTTATCATTAGCTGTTCCGGGATGTGAGCGAGACCTGTGACTATTTATCATTGTATGTCTTGGGATGTGAGGTCTCTTGCGTGGGTGTACATAGAAAGTGTAAGATCTTTGATCTATTTGTGGTCATATGTCCCTGGGTGTGAGGTCTCTGATCAGTTCATGGGTTAATTCTTGCAAACGGAGCAGCAGTGTCAGATGGTAAGTGCTCCTGTCCCACCATGCGTGATGTGACGTCTCTGATCTTGCCGAGGGGGCGTGACCCACAGTGTGAAGTACTCATCTGTTCCTTGTTTGTTTCCCCAACATGTGAGGTCTCCCACCTGGGTGAGGGTGTATGTCCCATGGCGTGAGGCCACTTACTTATCTGCAGGTATATTCCCAAGAGAGGAGCTCTCTCCTCTCTTTTGAGCAGTAGGGCCCAATTTCAGAGTAAGGTCTGATCTGGTTTTGCAGATGTCTCAGGATGTAAGGGCCCTAGCTGTTTGTGGGTGTACGCCCCAGGATGTAAGGTCTCTGATCACTTGTGGATGTACATCCCAAAATACATTTCTTTCTTTTTCTTTTTTTTTTTTAAAGATTTTTATTTTATTTATTTGACAGACAGATCACAAGTAGGTAGAGAGGCAGGCAGAGAGAGAGAGGAAGGGAAGCAGGCTCCCCGCCGAGCAGAGAGCCTGATGCAGGGCTTGATCCCAGGACCCTGGAATCATGACCTGAGCTGAAGGCAGAGGCTTTAACCCACTGAGCCACCCAGGTGCCCCCCCCCTTTTTTTCTTTTTTAAAAAAGTTTTTATTTGTTTATCTGAGAGAGAGAAAGATCATGTGCGGCAGGTAGAGGGAGAAGAAGAAGCAGGCGGCTCCCCACTGACCAGGGAGCCCTAAGCAGGACTCGATCCCAGGACCCTGGGATCATGACCTGAGCCGAAGTCAGCCGCTTCACCAACTGAGCCACCCAGGCATCCCCAGAATATGTTTCTTTAGTTTTTACTGGTATGTGTCCCAGGTTGTAGGTTCTCTGATCTCCTGGGGGGGGGGGTTATTTGCAAGAGTTGAGGTTTCTGATTTTTTTGTGGGTATATGTCCTAGAATGTGAAGTCCTAGATCTTTTAGGGTATGTATGCCCAGAGTGTAAGGTTTCTGACCTCTGGTTGTGTTTATGCTGTGAGGTTTCTTCTCTGTTCCTTCCTGTATGTGTCACTGTGTGCCGTCTGGTCATGAATCTTGTCAAGGATGTAAGTTCCCTGATCTGTTTGTTGTACACTCCAGGACATGAAGTTTCTGATCTGCTTGGTGATAGGTGTCCCAGTGCATGAGATGTCTGAGCTCTGTGTGTGTATGTGTGTGTGTGTGTGTGTGTGTGTGTGAGTCTCAGGGAGTGAGGGCTGTAATGGACTTGGGCACGTATCCCGGGTTGTGAGGTTTCTGATCTGTTTTGGAGTGAATGACAGCAGGTGCCATATGTGAACTCTTTATGGGTCTATGTTCTGGGCTTTGAGGGCTTCCGCGTGGTAGTCAGTATATGTCCTGGGTGCAGGAACCATGGTCTGCTTCTCAATGGACTGCCCAGCATATGCAGTCTCTGAACTGTTTGTAGGTTTGTGTTGCAGGAGTTGAAGTCTGTGATTTTTTTTAAGCCCGAGTGTGGGGCTCACACTCACAACCCCAAGATCAAAAGTAACATGTTCTACCAACCGAGCCGGCCGGGTGCCTCCCAGTCTATGATTTCTTTATGGCTAGACTTTCCAGGCTGCTAGGTCCCTGATCCATTTGTGGGTGTGCATATGAGGTGTGAGTTCCCTGACGGGCCTGTGGGTGTACTTCCCAGAATGTCACATCTCTATCACCCCGTGCCATATACATCGTGTCTGTGCTCCGTTTAGCCGAAGACTGGCCTCCAGTGATCGCTATGTCCAGATTCCCAGAACCTGGGACTGTGTTAACTTTCTGGCAGAAAGGACTTCGTAGGTGTAATGAAATGAAATACTTTGCGATTGGGAGTTTATCCTGGATCGAGCAGGTGGACCTAATGTAATGACGACGGTCCTTCTCTGTGGGAGGCGGGATGGTGAGCGTCCGAAATGGCCGTGTGAGAGTGATGCGTGCGGAGTCCGAGACGGTGATGCAAAGTTGGAAGCCAACTGAGAGAAGGAGGTGTGACAACTGGAACCGAGAGAAGAGAGATCAGAGAGACATTTGAAGGTGAAACACTGCTGGCTTTGATGATGGAGGAAGGGGCCACGTGCCAACAAGTGCAGACAGCCCCTAAAAGTAGGAAGTGCAAGGAAATGGATTCTGTCTTGGAACCTCCAGGAGGAAGGCCAGTCTACTGACAGACAAGACTCGTTTCCGGGTTTCTGACCTGTAGGAATGTTAAGGCAGTAAGCGTGTGTTGTTTTACAGCACTAAGATCGCAGTGACTTGTCACAGCAGGGTCGCAAGGTCTCTATCTGGTTGTTGGCACACATCACAGCATGTAAACTCTCCCATTTGTTTGTGTGTGCAGGTCTGATGGCAAGAGGTCTCTGAGCTGATCTGGGGTGTATGTCCGGTGTGTGTGGTCTTTATGACATTTGTGGGTTGTATTCTGAGATTATCAGGTCTCTGATGTGTTTCAGATATATTTCTCACGATGATGAACTTGCTATTTGCTTTGATGGTATACATGCCAGAATATAAGGTCTTTAATCTGTTGAGTTATGAATGTCTAGGGTGCGAGGTTTGAAAGAGCTTGCTGTGAGGGTATGTCCCTTGGGCTGAATCCTTTGATCTCTTGTGAGTGTGTGTCTCTGGGTGTGACCTCTCTGATCTCTTCATGGGTGTGTGGCACAAGATATTAGTTCTGTGGTCTGTTTGTAGCTCTTTTTCCATAGCATGTTGGGTCTCTGGTGTACCTGGAAACGTAGGTTGCAGGATTTGGGTCCTCTGATCTATTTGTGGGTGTATCTCATTGTATACAGTCTCTGATCCATTTTGGAGTCTATCCCATGATATGAGCCCCACGATCTATTTGTTGGCCTATTTCTCAGGGTGTGAGATCTCTGATCTCTTTGCGGGTATATACTGTGGGGGTTTGAGGTCAGTGGTCTACATGGTTACGTGTCCAGGGGGGTCCCTAATCTGTTTGTTGACGTTCATCCCAGGATGTGAGCTCTCTGATCATTTGTGCGTGGGAGGGTAAATGGTGTGAGGATCCTAATCTGTTTTCTGGTAAGTGAACCAGGCTAAAAGGACTGGTTATGTTTCTGGGGGTTTTCCCAAGGTGTGAGTTCTGTAATCTGTTTCAGAATCCATGTCCTAGGATGTGAGGTCTTAGAGCTATTCGTGGACGTACGTCCCCAGGCACAAGTTCCCTGAGCTGTTTGAGGCTGCCCATCCCAGCTTGTTAGACCTCTCATGCTTTCTGGCATTGTTTGCAAGTATAAGAGATTTCGAATTTGTATCCTTGGACACATAACAGGATGTGGAATTTGTTATTTTTTCAAGTGCATATATCCAAGGTCAGGTTTCTCAGCTCTTTGTGGGGCTGTATCTCAGGGTTGGGGCTTCTTATCCGTTGGCAGGTATGTGCCCCAGGATTTGAGCTCTCTCGCTTCCTCTTGGGTGTGGGCCCCAAGCTGTCAAGCCTCTTTAATTACTCGGGGTGCATTTCCCAGGATATGAGGTCTCTATAATGTACTGTGGGTTCTTGTTGCAAGGGTTCGGGTCTCTGAGCCATTTCTGGTTGTATTTCTCAGATGAAGTCTGATTCCTTTGTGTGTCTCTATCACAGTACACAAGTGTTTTTTGTTATTTTTTTTCTTTGCGATGGAGGGGGGAGTCTCTTTTGTTTGTTAGTCAATGGTATGAGGTTTGTTCCGTTTGTGGGTATATGTCCCAATTTTTGAGGTCCCAGACCTGTTTGTGGGTGTGTGTCCCAGAATGTGTGTCTCTCTGCTCTCTTTAGATGTATGTCTGAGGGAAGGAGGTCTCTGATCACTTTCTAGATGTATGACTCCAGATGAGGGATGGGAGCTGTTTCTAGTGTGTGTCCCAGGATTTTAGGTCTCTGAGCTCTTAGGAGGTGTGTGTTTTGTGATTTAAGGTGTCTTACTGTTTGTGCGTGTATGTCTCTACTCTGCCGACTTAAGGCCTCCTAAAGATGGTCCAAGGTCCTAATCCTTGGAAACTGCGTGAAGAGGTGACCTTACATGTTAAAAGGTACTTTGAAGCCATGATTAAATTACACATCTTGAGATGGGAAGATTTTCTTAGATTTTCTAGGGGTGTCCAATGTAATCACAAGAGTCCTAAAATGAGGGGGACAGGATGGCTATTATCACTGAATGCAAAGTAACAACACAGACCAAGTCAGACACGGTGATCTGATGATGGAGATGTTTGTGGGTATGTGTCTCAGCTGGTGAAGTCCTTGAGCTCTTCACGGGGGTGTGTCCTGGGCCGTGAAATTCCCAGTTGTGCATATACGTCTGTTCTCAGCTAAATAATAGGACTCCGAAGATGTCCAGAGAAGGACGTATGAACAGGGAGCCCGAATCAGGGAGGAGATTGATGATGGAGGCAAAAATCGGAGAGATTTGAAGATGAAGCATGGAGAGCTCTGCAGGGGGAGGAAGGGGCCAGGAGCCAAGAATACAGGTGCTCTGGAAACTGGAAAAGGCCAGGAAATGAATTCTCCCCTAGAGTCTCCAGAAGGAACACAGCCTTGTTCACACCTGCCTTTCATATTGTAAGACCCATTTTCGGATTTCTAACCTCCAGAGATGTAATATAAATAAATTTGTGTTTTTCCACGACCCTGAAATTGTGGTGACTTGTTACAACAGCAATAAGAAACCAATACAGTGTCCTGAGTTGTGATGTTTCCGTCCGGTTGTCTGTTCACATTCTAGGAGTGTGTTTGTCAGTGTGTCTGATGGTGGAGGCCTCTGATCTGTGTGTGGGTGTATGAGCCAGGGCAAGAGGCCTCTGGCCTGTTTGAGAGTGTGTATCCCTAAATTTGTGGGTTTTGTGGGTTGCACGTCCCGGAATGGGTGCTCTCTGGTTGGTTTGTGAGTATGTGTCCTTGGATGTGAGGTCTCTGTGCTATTCTGTGTGTCTCTCCGAGTCAGGTCTCTGAGGTGGTTGTGAGTTATGTCAAGGTTGTTAGATCTCTGATATTTCATGGGTATTTCCAAGATTTCTGATTGATTTGGTTATATACGTACCAGGACAGGAGGTCTCAGATCTGTTTGGGCGTGTATATCCAGCTCACTGGGTGTCTTTCATGTGGCTCAAGTCTCTGGTCTTTTTGTGGGTCTGTGTCCCAAGCTATGAACTCTCTGAACTCCTTGTGGGTGTTTCCTGAAGAAGTCAAGTACATCATCAGTCTCGAGGTATTTTTCCTAGACTAAGGTCTCTTACATGACTTGAGTTTCTGACCTCTGTGTGTGTGTCTGAGGGTGTAAGGTATCTTCTGTTTGTGGTGATGTGTCCCAGTTTGAGAGATCCCTACCCTGTGTGTGGGTATAGGACACAGAACACGTCTGTCTGTCTGTCCGTCTCTCTCTCTCTCTCTCTTCGTATGTATGTCCAAGGGTGGGAGATCTCCGATCTCTTTGGAATCGTACGATATGGGATGTGAGGTCATTGACCTACTTATGGGTGTGTATCTTAGGATGGGATGTTTTTCATTGCTCATGTATGTATATCTAAATTGGTAAAGGTCGCTGAAGGATGGCTGTGTTCTCATCTCTGGAACATGGAACTATGGGACCCCACATGTTAAAAGGTCCTTTGCAAAAAAAAAAAAAAAAAAAAGTCCTTTGCAGTGTGATAAAGTGATTATCTTGAGATGGGGGAGACTGTCCTGGATTTTCCAGCTGACTCCAGTGTAATTACAAGGGTCCTTACAGGAGAGACGCAGGACAGTTGGAGAAGCAGATGTGATGACAGAAACAGAAATCAGAGAAAGCGATTTGAGGATGAAACACTGCTTTGAAATTGGAGGAAGGGGACCACGAGCCCAGGAATGCAGGTAGCTCCAGAAACTGTAACAGGCAAGGAACCAGATTCTCCCCCTAGAGCCTCCAGGAGCAATACAATCTGGCCAGCAACTTGATTTTAGCCCTTTGAAACGCTTTCTTAGCTTCTGCCCAGTGGAAAGGTAAAGATAGTAAATGTGCGTTGTTTCACATAACAGTGGACAGGAAATGAATACAACATTCCAGGTCGCAAGGTCTCTATCTGGTTGTCAGTGCACAGCCCAGGATGTGGACGCCCCCATCTGTGAGTGGTTGTCTGATGGTGGGGGCTCTCTGATCCATGTGCCGGTGTATGGACCAAAATGAGAGGTTTGGCAATGTTTGGGGAGGGGCGGGTGTGTCTCAGAACTTGTGATCTCTGAGCCGTTTGTGGGAATATGTCTTAGGATGCGAGGTCTCCAGTTTGTGTGCATGCGTCTTAAGATGTCAGGTGTCTGAGCTGATTTGGGGAATCCATTCTTATTATGTGAGGCCCGCCGGATGTGTGTGGGTTTGCCTTCCAGTTGTTCGGTCTCTGATCTGTTTGGGCAGGTGTTTCTGGTGATGCGAGGTTTCTGATCTGTTTGATCAGTTGCGAGCACATTAGATCCCTGATTTATTTAGGTTCGTATGTCCAGGGCCTGTGAGGTTTCCGAATTTTTCTGGGTGTATGTCCCTTGACTTGAGGCCTCTGATTTGTTTGCTGGTAAATATCCCCGCACATGAGCACTTGGATCTGTGTGTGCATCTTCACCGTAATATTTCAGGTCTATAATCTGTTTCTGGTATCTTCTTAGCATCTGAGGCGTCTGGCTTGATTGTGATTGTGCGCTGCGGGATTTAAGGTCTCTGGTCCACGTGCAGGTCTGCGCCCTGGGTACGTATGGCCTCTGCACTGTTTGTGGATTATATCTCCGGATGTGAGCGCTATGATCTCCTTATAACGCATGACTCAGAGCTTGAGCTTTCCAATCTGTTTGTGGGTATGTGTGGCAGAGTGTGAAACCTGTGGTTTCTTTGTGGTTATGTGTCCAGGTTGTGAGGTCTCAAATCTGTTCGTGGGTGTGTATCCCAGAATTTCAGCTCCCTGATCTGTTTGATGGTCTCTGTCCCATGGTGTGAGGGCTCTGCACTATTTGTGGCTTTTGAAGTCTCTGTCATGTTTGTGGCTCTGTGTCCCAAGTTGCGAGGTCTGGAATCTCTTTGTCCGTGTATGTCCCAACATGGGAATTTCCAGATGTGTGGGGGAGGTTAGTATCTGGCAGTGTGAGATGTCTGATATGTTCACTGGTCAGTGAAGCAGGGTGTGAAGCCTCAGGCCTGTTCGAGGGAGATCTCAAAACCTAGATGGCGGGTTCTCTTAAGTTTGTGAGTTTAATTCCAAGAACTCTGAGCATTTTTTGGTCTCAGGTCCCAAATGGGTGTGTATCTGTTCTTTTTGGATGTATGTTAGAGGCCGGAAGGTATCTCACTTATGTGACTCCAAATGTGAGGTCTAAGAGCTATTTGGGCTTGTCTCTGGTGAACAAATAGCGAGACCCTGAAGATGTCCACTTCCCAATCCCAGGAACCTGTAATTATGTTAATTTACCCCAAAAGGGGGACTTTGCAGATATGACTAAATTAAGCCTGCTGAGATGGGGAAATTATCCCAGATTATCAGGGTAGGCCCAATGTAATCCTATGTGTCCTTAGTGGCCAAGAGTCCGAGAACTCAGTGTGGGAAGGACCGCAGAGTCAAAAAAAAAAAAAAGTGGCCATAAGCAGAGATCAAAGAGAAACAGAAGTAGAGATCGATTGGAAAAAGAGAGAGAGATTGGAAGACAGAACACTGCTGACTTCAAAGGTGGAGGAAGGAGTCACGAGCTTAAGAATGTGGTTGTCCTATAGATTGTGCCCTAGGAACTCAAGAAGGAAGTTGACTCTGCTGACACCTTCATTTTACCCCAGGAGACCACTTGTCAGTCTTCTGATCTTCAGAAACATAGGATAACAAATTTGTGTTGTTTTACAAGAAGATTGGGGCGATTTGTTACAGAAGCAGGTCCAGAGCCCTGAGAAGCTGAAAAGCCTGCACCTTCAAGAAATTTTTCTTCCCTTTTATTTTTCCTTGCCCCATCCCTTTTCTTTTCCTTTCCTTTTTTAAAAAGATTTTATTTATTTATTTGACACACACAGAGAGATCACAAGCAGGCAGAGAGGCGGGCAGAGAGAGAGGGGGAAGCAGGCTCCCCGCTGAGCAGAGAGCCCGGTGCAGGGCTCGATCCCAGGACCCTGAGACCATGACCTGAGCCAAAGGCAGAGACTTAACCCACTGAGCCACCCAGGTGCCCCCTTTCCTTTCCTTTCTTTTCCTTTCCTTTTTCTTTTCCTTTCCCCTTACCGCCCCTTTCCCCCTTTCCTTTTCTTTCTCCTTTCCTTTCCCCTTTCCTTCCCCCTTTCTTTCCCTCTTTCCTTTCCTTCTTTCTTTTCTTTTAGTAGACCCCAGCCAAGTTACATGCTCTACTGACAGCCAGCCGGGCGCTGTCACCTTCTTCTCTTTAAAAAAAAAAAAAGTTGGAGGGCACCTGGGTGGCTCAGTGGGTTAGAGCCTCTGCCTTCGACTCAGGTCATGATCTCGGGGTCCTGGGATCCAGCCCCGCCTCGGGCTCCCTGCTCGGTGGGGAGCCTGCTTCTCCCTCTCTCTCTGCCTGCCTCTCTGCCTACTTGTGATCTCTGTCTGTCAAATAAATAATTTTTTTTTAAATCTTAAAAAAAAAAAAAGTTGGTAGAGGGAAGAAAGGACTACAGCGTCCCAGACTGTGAGGTCTCCATCTGGTTGTCAGCACATATCCAAGGCCGTGAACACCTCTGCTTGTGAGTGTGTGCCTGCTGGTGGGAGGTCTCTGACCCGCATGCAGGTGTACAAACCAGGGTGTGAGGTCTCTGATCTCCGTAATAGTGTGTGTCCCAGAATTTGTGGGCCTGGCCATTTTGGGGTATATGGTTCTAGGAGAGGAGAATCTGGTTTTGCAGACTGTGCCCAGGATGTGAATTCTCTGATCTGTCCAGGGGTGGGGTATGTTCATGGTGTAAGGATTCTGCCCTCTTCGCGGGTGTCATTTCCTCTTGCTTGCTCCACTTCTGAGATTATATGTCCTAGAATGTGAGATCTCTGGATCCGTGTGTTTGTCTCTGTCTCGTGCTGTGGAAGCCTCTGGCATGTTCACTGGTGACTGAAGCAGGAATGAAACAGGGTATCCATCCCACGATGGAAATTCCCTCCTCTATTTGTGGGTATTTGTCTGAGAGCGTGAAGTGTTTGATCTTTTCACTGGTGAGTGAACAAGGTCTCTGACTTGTTTGCTATTTCTGGGGTTTTCATCTAGGCGAGTTCTCTGATCTCTTTCTTTCTTTTTTTTTTTTTTTAGCAGTTTTTTTTCAAAGATTATTTATTTATTTATTTATTTGACAGAGAGAGAGGAAGGGAAGCAGGCTCCCTATTGAGCAGAGAGCTCGATGCGGGGCTCGATCCCAGGACCCTGAGATCATGACCTGAGCTGAAGGCAGAGGCTTTAACCCACTGAGCCACCCAGGCGCCCCATCTCTGATCTCTTTCTTGATGCGTGTCCTCGGATGTGAGATCTGCGATGTTCTGGGAGTGCGCACCCTAGAGTGTTAGGTCTCTGAGCTGTTTGGGGGGTTATGTTCCAGGTCGTCAGATGTGTGACATCACATGGGGACATTTGCTAGCGTTTCTGATTTGTTTGTTGGCATATAAGCCATGAAGTGAAATTCTCATCTCTTAAGGTCTATATATCCAGGATTTGAGATTTCTGAGGTCATGCTGGGTGTATGTTTCAGATGGGGTGGGGACTCGAGCTGGTGGCGTGTGCGTGTCCCGTGTTGCCAGCTCTCTGATGTTTCTGGGAGTATTTCTGTGCACGTGAGGACTTTTGCCTCTTTCTGGGAGGATCTCTGTTAGTGGGCCCGTCTCCCAGGATCTGAGCTCTCTGATCTCCTCGAGACTGTATGCCTGAAGATTTCAGGTGTCCAAATCTATCTGGATGCATTTACCAGCATGTGAGGGTCTCTAACCTGTTGGTTGGTTCATGTCGCAGGATGGAAGGTGTCTGGTGTGGTACGGGTTGTGCTTCTCAGATGACGTCTTTGATCTGATGGTGCATGTATGTCATGTATGGGACTGTGTCATCTCCTTGGGCGTGTTGGTAATGGGCATGAGGTCTGTTCTCTTTGTGTTTCTGTGTCCCAGTGTGTGGGGTCCCTGGTAGGGGTGTGTGTTTGTGTGTGTGTGAGAGAGAGAGAGAGAGAGAGAGAGAGAGAGAATGAATGTGGGCTGCTTTTCTGCTCCTTTGGTGTGTGTGTTTCAGAGTTAGAGTTCTGGTCTGTTTGGGGGTCCTAGAATGTGGGTCCCTGACCTTTGTGTAGGTGTGTAGCCCAACATATCTGGTTCCTTTTCTCTTTGGGTGCGTATGTCCCAGAGAGCGGGTTCTCTTCTATCTTTGTAGGTTTAATTCCCAGAGTGTGAGGACTGTAGGCATCATCTGGCCAATGTCTCATAACGTAGCTCTCTTGCGCTCTGCACGTATGTCCCAGGGGTTGGGGTCTCTGGTCTCCTTGGGGGTGTGGGACTCCAGATGTGAAGTCTTCAAGCACTTCACGTCCCTGTGTCCCAGGGCTGAGCTTTCTCTTTGTGCACGTGTGTTCTGTCTCGTCCAATAACGGATCGCCAAATAAATGCTCACCCCAGTCCTGGACCTCATTAATATGTCGTCTCACCCGGAGAAAGGGATCTTACAGACATGTATTTAGGAAGCACCGTGAGATGGGGCAGTTATCCTGGATTCCCCAGAAGGACCCATTCTAATCACAAGGGTCCCTATGCAAGGGACGTAGGACTTTTAGGAATCACAGGAAACCAAGTGACTGTGGACACTGAGGCAGGGGGCTGTGGGATGATGGAAGTAGTCACAGAAAGCGACGTGATGGCAGAAGCAGAGGTCAGAGAGAGAAAGAAAGAGACTTGAAGCCAAAACAACGAATCCTCCGATCTCTTTGTGGGTTACGCCACAAGATGCCACGGCTGCCATCTGGTGATTTCCTGGGGGTGTTTTTCAGCATGTGGAGTGTCTGACTTGATTGTGGATTTGAAGTCTCTGGTCTGTCTCTTTGCTTTGGATGCTCCAGAATGTGGGTCTCTGAGCTGTTCATCTGCGTGTGTTACGGGATTGGAGGTTGGTCTCCAACCTGTGCGTGGCTGTCTTCCCAGGACTTCAGGGCACCGATACATTTCTGTGTGTGTCTCCGGATCTGTATCCTCTTTGCGGGGAGAGTCCTGGATATGAGGCCTCTGATTGGTTCGTTGTGTATGTTCCAGGACGCAAGGTTTGTGAATGGTCTGGGGGTGCATTTTTGCAGGTCTTCATGTCCATGAACTCTTCGGGGAAGGGTGTCCTAGGATGTGAGGTTTCTGGTCAGTTTCTCTGCCTTTTTCCCAGCATGTAAGTTCTGTGAGCGTTCGGTCACTGTGCATCCCAGGATGTGGTGTCTCCGATCTCTTTATGTGTGTTGTCAAACATTTAAGGTCTCTAATCTTTCTGTGGATGAATTGGCCAGGATATTTTAGTGCATTTCCTGAAACGTGCCTCTCTCTGCTCTTTTTCTACATCTGTCCCAGTGGGCAGTATCTGATCTCTCTGTGGGTGTCTGTCCCATGGCGTATGCTCTCTAATGTTTTGCGGGTGCATCTTAGGACCACAGGTATGTGTCCTAGGATGTGAATTCTCTGACCACTTTTTGGATTTATGTTGCAGAATGAGAGGTCTTTCATCTAGTTCTCTGTGTATGACCTGTCTGCGGGTGTCTGTCCGAGGGTATGACATCCCTGAGGGTCCATGCCCCAGGATGTCAGACTTGTCTGTGGGTGCCCATCAAGATAGGAGTTGTCTGAACCCTTTGTGGTTGTGTGTCTTGGGACGTGAGGGTCTGTTCTCGGTATGTGTGTCAATGTCATGCGGTCCTTGATCTGTTTATGGTTCTGTGTCTTGCTCGGGTCATCAGGTTTTTGCCTTTCCTTTGTCCCAGCATGTAAGGTCTCTGAGGCATTAGGGGTTTATGCCCAGGCTTCAAGTGTCTGGTCTCCTTGTGGGCATGGGTCCCAATAGGTGAAGTCCCTGAATCCGTTCTTTTTTTTTTTTAAAGACTTTATTTATTTATTTGACAGAGATCACAAGTAGGCAGAGAAGCAGGCAGAGAAAGCAGGGAAGCAGGCTCCCCGCTGAGCAGAGAGAGCGATGCGGGGCTCGATCCCAGCACCCTGGGATCATGACCTGAGCCGAAGGCAGAGGCTTTAACCCACTGAGCCACCCAGGTGCCCCCCACGATCCATTCTTTAGTTTATCTCCTAGGATATGAGTGCTTGGAAATGTTTGCGGGTATATGTCCCAGTGCATGAGGTATCTGATATTTTTATGTGCGTATGTCTCCGATTGAGGTCTACGATCTGTTTGTGGGTATACGTCCCCAGATGCTATTTCTCTGAAACACTCGTGGGTGTCTATCTCCGCTCGTGTGGTTTTTGATCGTTTTGTATGTCACAGGATGTGAGGTCTGTTCGTTGGGGGCGTGTATTTCCTAGAATTTGAATTCTCTGAGCTCTTTTGGATGTACATCCAGGATGTGAGGTCCCTGATCTGTTTGGGTGTGTGTATCCCACGATTTGAGGGCTCTGATTTCTTTTTTTTTTAAAGATTTTATTTATTTATTTATTTGAGAGAGAGAGAGAGAGAGCATGAGAGGGGAGAAGGTCAGAGGGAGGAGCAGACTCCCTGCGGAGCTGGGAGCCCGATGCAGGACTCGATCCCAGGACTCTGGGATCATGACCCAAGCTGAAGGCAGACGCTTAACCAACTGAGCCACCCAGGCGCCCCAATGGCTCTGATTTCTTTGCTCTGCATCTAGCATATTCTCTGAATTATATTTTGAGGTCTGTACCCCAAGTCTCGGAAGGATTTCTGAATCCTCGATCCAAGGGTTCAGAGCTGGTTCTGGTCTGCATTCCGGGGGTGAGTTCACAGAGCTGTTTGAGCGGCTGTGTCTACACTGTATGATCTCTGAGCTGTTTGGCCTCTGTGTTCCAGAATAACTGGTCCCTGAGCTCTTGGGGTTTGAGAGTTTCTTGACACGTTTGGGGGATGTTTTCAGGTATTGAGTCTCTTTCTTTCGGAACCTCTCCATCCCAGAATGTGAGCCATCAGACTCACTAGGGATTTGTTCCAGGGTCATGGTCTCTGAGCTGTACATGGAGGGGAGGAGAGTGCCCAGCTGGGAATTTTCTGAGCTGTCTGGAGGTCTTCATTCCACGGGTGAAATCTCTCCGCTCTGTGATGGTCTGTGTGGAGTATAGTGTCTCTGAACCACTTAGAAAGTCTCTCCTCTCAGGTAGGAGGTGGCAGAGTTGTCTGGGGTCTGTGGCCCTTACATGAGAACTCAGGGGTGTGTGTTTGAGTATCTGTCCTCAGCCTCTCCTGATGTTTTGAGCCCATGCCACAGCAAATGAGTTCTATGATGTGGGTTTCATCCTCAGGTGTGGGTGATTTATCAGAGCAGTTTCAAGATCTGTTTCGAGTTCAAGGGCTTTCTACTGATGTCTTTATACTTTTGGGGGCCTCTAACATGCTTTCCCTTCTGGGACCGAGAGGGTGAGCTCTCTGATCTCTATATCCCTTGGTGTTGAGATTCCTGACTGTTGGGGTGTCTTTCCAAGGGTCAGCTAGCTCCTGTCGGGAGAGTCTCCTTTCCGGGATGTGAGGTCTCTCTGACTTACTAGGGGTCTGTTTCCAGGGTTTGAGGTCTCTGACTGGTTTGGAGTTCTGTTACTAATGTCATCTCTTGGGTGTTTGGGGGGCATTGTCCTTGTCCAGGCTGTTAGCTCTCGGAGCTGAGTGTGGGGGTGTGTTTGTGTCCTGGGGTGTAAGTTTTGTTAACTCTGAGCATTTTGGCAAGGTATGTCTGATACATGAGGCCTCTAGCCTGTTTGCGGGTCTGCTTTCCCGGCCTTACTAACTCTTTGAGGGTTTCCGTCCCATACTGTGGGTGTATTTCTCCAGGATGTGTTGTCTCTGAGCTCTCTGTGGGTCTGTTTCCTGGGTTAGAAGTTCTCTGGGTCATTTGAGAGCCTGTGTCCACAACATGAGATTTAAATGCTGTTGTGGGTCTGTGTCCCAGTTACTGGGTCTATCCTGTTTGTGGCAGACTTTGAACAGAAAGTAAGGTTTCTAGACTCTTCAATGCTGTGTCCATTGAATGTCAGGTGTCTGAAATCTTTCTGGATTGGAGTACGAAGTGGGAGTTCCCTAAGCAGTTTAGGGGTCTGAGTTCAGGATGTGATATTTCTTTTTTTTTTTTTTCTTATTTATTTATTTGTCAGAGAGAGAGCACAAGCAGGCAAAATGGCAGGCAGAGGCAGAGAGAGAAGCAGGCTCCCCACTGAGTAAGGAGCCCAATGTGGGACTCGATCCAAGGACCCTGGGATCATGACCTGAGCCAAAGGCAGCGGTTTAACCAACTGGGCCACCCAGGCGTCCCAGGATGTGATATTTCTGAATCATTTGGAGGTCTATGGAGAGTGTAAAGACTCTGAGCTGTTTGGGGATGTGAGCCCTAGGATATGAGGTTTCTAAGCTGTTTGGGGTCTGTGTCCAGGACGTGGGATCTGAGTCATTTGTGGCCTGTCTTCCAGGGTGTGCAGTCTCTGGGCCATGTAGAGGATTTGTGTCCAGATTTTCAGGTCTCTGAGCTCTTCTGTGAACCAGAGTGAAGGCCTCTGAGCTGTTTGGGGGTCTGTCAGTGTACGAAGGCTCTGAGCTCTTTGGGGGACTTCTGTGTGTGGTGCATGACCCCTCTGAACAGAAATCTATGTCAAGGGTGCAAGGCATCTGAGCTGGTTTAAGGCCTGTGTTCCAGCATGTGTGATTTCGGAGCTCTCTAGAATCATGTTCAAGGCAGGAGGTCTCCGAGTTGGTCTGGTGGTTTGGGAAGAGGGTGTGAGGTCTCTGAACTGTCTGTCGTCCATCTTTATCCCAGTTTGTAAGTTCTCTGAGAAATTGGAGGGGCAAAAAAAAAAGAAGAAGAAGAAGAAAACAAAGGAAAAGAAATTGGCGGGTCTTTGTCCCTGGTTGTGAAGCTTTGTTGGGAGGGGTGTGCTCTAATCAGATTTTCAGGACTCTGAGTTCATTGGGTGCGTGGGTTACAAAGTGGGAGGTCGCTGAGGTTTGGTAGTCTTTCCTAGGCTGTCCTGACCCTGAACTACTTAGGGGTCTGTGGGGTCACTGGGCTGCATATGGATTGTTTTCCAAGGCTTGCATTCTCTAAACAGGGTCTGTTTCTGGGCTGTGAGATTGCTGTGCTTTCTGGAGTCTACGTCTAAGACTTGAGTCTCTGAGTCGTTTGTGACACTCTGTTCTAGGGAGAGGTCTCTGGGATGTTTGGTGTTCTACTTTCCAGGCTGTCTCTGAGCAGTTTGGGGGTCTGTGTCCAAAGTGTGAGGATTCAGAATCATTTAGGAAGCTGTGGTGGGAGTGTGAGGTCTCAGTGTTTGGGCAGTCTGTGTCCAGAGTATCACATCTCCATTTTGGGGCTGGCTGCCCCCAGGATATGAGGTGTCCAGATGGTTTGGGAGTTCACGATTGGGGTATAAAGGCTCCACATAACGGGTGGCAGTGTCCCACGTTGTGAGGTCCTTGTATCTCTATCCCAGAAAGCTCATTCTCTAATGTAGTTGGGGCTCTGAATCCCACTGTGTATGTTGACAGGTGAAGTCTTGGAGCTCTTGGGGAGTCTGTCCCACAGTTCCAGCGCAGCCTCTGAGGTCTGGGGTCTCTGTCTGGGTGCGAGATCTCAGAGCTGCTTGGAACTGGGTCTCCCAGGGTGCGTGGTCTCAGAGTTCTAGGGTCAGTATCCGGGTATCATGAGGTCTATGAGCTGTTTGGAAACCTGTGTCCCAGCTGCCCTGTGATGTGATCTCTCTGAGCCATTTAGGATTCTGTCACCTGTGTGGGAGGTCTTCAAAATAGGTATGTGTGTCACCACATATGAGGTCTCTCAAGCAAAGCAAAGGACACGGGCTCACACTCCAAATGAGAAGCAATGAAAACAAGTTTTTTGGAAAGGTCATCTCTGTTCTCTGCTTTCTGCCCTGGCACAGAGAGGCACCCAAGGAGTATCTGTGGAAAAAGCTTCCCCCGGTTGGCAGAGCCTTTTCTCTCTGCAGTAGGTAGGCTATGGGTTCAAAGCCTCTAAGAGCAGAGAGATTCCAGCTTGAATTGTATCGTATTTCTCTATTTCTACTGTATTTCTTTTTGTTTATGACAAGTGATAATGGTTCATTTAGACAGCAATAGATTTAGTTTCTTTTTTAAAGAATTATTTATTTTAGAGAATGAGAGAAAGACAGTGCACGCCAGCGAGCAGCAGCAGGGGGTGGAGGGAGAGAACCCCAAGCAGACTGTGCACGGAACACAGACCCCAACACAGGGCTCCATCTCAAGACCCCAAGATCACGACCTGAGTTGAAACCAAGAGTCGGACCCTCAGCCGTCTGTGCCACCCAGGTGCCCCGGATTCAGTTTGCTTTTTCTCGGTGCATTTTAAAAGTTCAGTTTTAAGAAGCAAGCTTATTTTAGGTCCCATGATCTATGATGATGGCACAGGCGGGTCCTTGTGGGAGCGTTCCAGTAGATGGCTGCGGTCCGAGGAACACATTCCTGGGCACCCCAGTGCCCACCCTCTCATGCCTCCAACCCCCCCCCCACAAGGTCTTCAGTCCCCACACCTTGGTTTGTTCAGCCATTGATTTGTTTTATTGATGCCCACCCCGGGCCAGGTAGGGCCAAGGGATATACAAGAGGAGAATCAGATTTAGTCCATGCCTGAAGGTCAGTCTGGGGGCAGGGAGCACGGACACAGACGGACACACAGACACACACAGAGGTCTGGCATCTGGTGGCAGGGCACACAGTCTCACGTAGGGGCACTCTGAGCACAGGTAGTCAGGGAAGGCTTCCTAGAGAAGACCTCACAGGGGAAGCAAGGGGCAAGGCAGCCATCAGAGCCTTTGCCTTGTGTCTGTTCATGGGCAGGTCACTTTTGTGACCAGTGGACCCAAGTTGAGTGCAGAGGGCCTGGGGGCCGGGGACAGCAGGGGGCAGAGGATCCCGTCACCTAGCCATACCCTCCTGGGTAAACCGGGCCCGCCCCCCCCCATTCTTGGCCTGTCCTTTGCCTTCTGCCACATGCACCCTTTTCTGGGGTCCACCTCCAGAGTTTCCAAGGCTTCCCTGAGACAATCCACGCGGGTCTAGTGCCCAGCACCTTGCCAACACCCCATCAACGCACATTTTTGTCCTAAGTGCTATCTACAGCCTAGCTAGGTCTTGGTTCAGCTCTACGAAGTCCCAGCAGTTGTCACGCCCCAGGTCGGGGCTCCCGGCCCCCGCCAAACCGTCAAGAGCCCCAGGGAGCCTTTGTGTATGCACCCTCAAAGGCAGACTTCAGACCTGGCCCCCACTGTAAGGGCTGGCCGAGTCTGGACTGCCCACGCACTGTCAGCGGGCCAAGGGCACCCACCCCTCTTCCAGTGACATAGGAGTGTCCACTTCTCAGCTGTGCAAGCTTGAAAGAGAGACCCTGTGGCTCTAAGGCCCACCACCAGCCGGTGCAGGCACAGGAGCAGAAACCAGCCCTGGCCCCAGCCCCGGAGATCCCCTTTCTCTCGCTTGCACAGAGTTTCTGTGGTGGGGGAAACAGGAAGGCTGGGAACCCGGGGCTCTGCTATCAGCCTGCCCTGGGGCTGCGTCCCCACACCCTTGGGGCAGTAGGGAGAGGGCCTGCAACAGACCCCTCATGCTCCAGGCAGAAGCAGGTACAAAAGCAAACATCCTTCCATTTCTGGGGCCCGGCTGGGTTCACCCCTTGGACCTTGATAGGCCATAACTCTCAACCGCAGAAGCTCCTGGTGTTAAAAAATGACTTCTGAGGGTGGGTGGGGGTTTGTAAGTGCAACCCACAGATGGGGCTGGGACAGGGAAAGGGGACTCCTGGAGTCGGTCAGTCCTCACCACAACCCCACATCCCCCAAACACAGGGCAGGCGGGGGCGGGGAGGGGCAGGCAGGGGCAGGCAGAAGGCCCTGGCAGTCATTCCTCGACAGGAGGGCAGCGGTGGGTGGGTGGGGCGGGCGGCTTTAGGCCCCACTGGCAGTCTGGCCTCAGACTTCAAAGGGCTAGAAGAGGTATTTGCGGCAGGATTCAGTCCCACACTTGCATTCAATACGGACCCGCTTCTTGGGGGAGCCGGGGAGCCCGGCCAGGCCAAAGTTGGAGTCCATGCGGGTGCTCTCCATGTCCACGGGGTCCACTGTGGAGTCACAGCCGGGGCGGGGTGGGGGGGAGGAGGGGACTTGTTAGAAAGCCAAGGTGAAGTGTCCCACTGCCCTTTTCACTGTGAGACCTAGGAATCTCGGGTGCTGGGAGCACATCTGGGATTTGGGTCAGGAGGGAGTTGCGGGGCTGGTGGTAGTTTGGAGATAGGACCAGAGCTCAGCACTGGAGAGCTATACAGGTGCTGGTAAGACAGCCAGGGGGTGGGGGTTCAGGAGGGAGGCTGGGGGCTGTCAGGGGAAGGGCCACGTCAGACAGAAGTCAGGAATGGTCACCTACACATCCAGAGAGGCACCTGAACTCTATCAAAGATCCCCCCCCCCCGGCTTTGAGCGTCTCAGGTGGCCCGTTTGTCAAGAAGGGGACTGGCTGGAGGCCTTAAGAGTGTCTGGATGCTGGACTGAGCCAGGCCAAGGGGGGAGGAGTGGGGAGGATTGGGGGGACTGGGGAACTCCAGATGAGTCAGGAGGAGTGTTGTAACTATTAGGCCCTACATCCCAGGGGTCTGGGGAGAAGTCTATATGAGTATCTCAGGGTTGGGATCCAAGGGTTGGAAATAAGGGGGCCCCCAAGAGGTAGGCAGAGGTCCAGGAGTCCAGATGGACACTAGGAGTCAGGAAGGGCATTTTAAAGCTCCTCGGGAAGGGGTCCTCACGTCCCATGTCACTGTGTGCCCCTGTCCCCCGTCCCTTGCCACCCCCACCTTGCATGTTGTAATCAAAGGTGAGCTCCTCCCCTGCCCGGATGGTTCTTGTGGCGAAGAAAGCGATGCGGGGCAGTCGCTCATCGAGGTTGTCTATGAAGACGTTGTACACCTGGAGGTTGGGGTCACACTAGGCGAAAAAGAACAGCGGAGGGTGAGGAAGGGCCCCAGTCTGCTCCTCCCGACCCCCGCCCGCCTGCGGGGTACCCACACTGTGGTTGACAAAGTGGGAGATGTTGCCATAATAGGCGGCATCCACGGTGTACACGTCCTCCACGTAGTCCAGGTCGAAGAGGTAGGTGGCGCCCTGGCGGTCGTAGATTTGGCCCCGCCGCTCCGCCTCCTCTGAGGTAATGATCTGGGGAGAGGGCCGTCGGTGAGGGGCGAGGGGCCAGGAAGGCTCAGGAAAAGCAGCAGAGCCCCTGACCCCCCCCAGCCCCTCCCAGAGCCCAGGCCGGTTAACAAGTGAGCAGAGCCAAGGCTGGCTCAGGTGGGGGCAGGTCCAGGCACGTGGGGGGCTGCAATGCAGGGGGTCTGCGGGTGCCCGGAGGAGGCCGCTAGGCCTCAGCTGCCCGCCGCCACCCCTCCTCAGGCCTCCAGATGGCCTGGGGTCTCTCAGTGGCGCCAGAGACTGGCAAGGTCCAGCAGTGAGAGAGAAAAACCCACAGGGAGACTCCGTGAGGAGACCTCTAGCAGGGCTCAGACAGCGGTGCGTGCTCTGGGGAGAAAGAGAGGCTGCAGCACGAGAGAAGGTGCCCGCGCAAGGACACCGAGAGGAGAAAGCGGCCTGGAACGGTGGGAAAGGGACATGGAATGAATGGCGGAGAGACTCAGACAAGTGAGCTGAAGGCAGAAATTTAGAATCTTAATACTGAAAGACCCCGGTCCAGAGAGATCAAGACCCTCGTTGAGAGTCTGAGATGGCAAGAACACAGCTAAGGCCAGAATCTCAGATGAAAGGAGGCAAGAGCGCGGGTGAGTGCTCTCCCTCCACCCTGATGCTGCGTAGGGCCAGCAACTGGGACCTAGGACCAGCAGGCATTTCCCCCTCCCCAGCTGGGTCTCCGGCTGTCTGCC
This sequence comes from Meles meles, assembly GCF_922984935.1. Taxonomy (NCBI): domain Eukaryota; kingdom Metazoa; phylum Chordata; class Mammalia; order Carnivora; family Mustelidae; genus Meles; species Meles meles. The sequence goes on along the minus strand of NC_060087.1, from coordinate 42,986,098 downwards.
CCTCAGGTCTCCCCTTCCCCCGGGCCGACCACCGCAGCCTTCTGGTAATGCCCCAGCAGAGCCAACCATGCCCTCCTCTGGGGGAGGGTCCCATGGGACCCAAGACTGCCCCTTCCTCAGCCTCAGGTGCCTGCAGACCAGGGCAGACCACCTCCTCCACTCCCGGGCTTCCTGCTACCTCTGCCCACCCCTCAGAGACCAGTGCCCACATGGCACAAGCAGAAGCACCGAAGTACCTTTCTTTTTCACTCTGCTGCCTGGCCCAGTGACCTATCCTCTGTCCCGTGGTGGGCCTACAGGCAATGCAAACCCACCTCTCCTCAGACACCCGCTGGCCACCACCACCTCTGCCACAGGATGCAAACCCAGAGTGGCCCTGGCTTCCTTCCTCGCTTACCCGCACGCCCCCCCACAACCACTCTCCGCTCCCTCCAGGCAGGACAGCCATGCTGGAGCCCTCGCAGTCTCTTCCCTGCCTCTTGCCGCAGCACCTCCAGCCTCTGCTCCCGGCCAGACCTTCACGAGCACCTTGAGGAGACCTGGGCCCCACAGCTCGCTACCCCACACTCTGAGGAACCTGGCTCGCCCACACTCCAAATCTGGGCTTGTTCGTTCACTGGTTTATTTAGTGGGTTTTTAGGAGGCCTACCCTGTCCCCGGTCTCAGCACTCAGGGGCCCGCGTCTGCAGGGGGAGACACGGGACCAGGCCAGGTGCCCACTGCAGTCCCAGTTGGGTCAGGGGAGACAACAGGAACCAGGCCTGGTCCTGGCCCTCTGGTTGGGGGCGGGGGTCACAGTCTGGTGAAAGAGAGACGGACTCAGATACCCGCAGTGCAAGGTGCTGGTCAGAAAACCCAAGGCTTCGGGTTCCCAGGGCAGCAAAACACCAATACAGCATGTAAAGCAAGCTACAGGTCACAGAAGGGCTTGGACACAATGTTGAAGAGTGGGGACTCTCTCCTGAGGAATGCCAACAGGAGCCCCAGAAGCGTTCTGAGGGCTACATCAATGTCAGTGTCCCTCCGCCTCCCAAGGACACACACTCCTTGCGAGTCAGCAAGACAGGTGTCGCTTCTCTGCGGCCTCCTGATGCCCAGGCGCTGGAAGCCACCTGTCTGCAGCCCCCTGCAGGTCTGGGACCGAAGAGCGGCCTCCACGGGCTCTCGAGCATGCTGGGTGGTGTCAGCCAGCTTTGCCCTTTCCATGTCCTCCCCGATCTGCATCTTCCCGCCTATTCTGCCTCTACCTGCTTCCTGAGTCTCCCCGAGAGTGAGTCACGCGGTGAGCCCTCCAGGGCACAAACGGCTCCTTCTCCAGACGCCTTCCCAGACCCACTCTGTAAGGGCAGGCCTACCCAGAAAATCTGGGAACAGAGCAGGCCCCTTCCCTGCTCTCTAGCAGCTGTCCAGAACGACTGGGGAAGACAGATGGGCTAGAGGCTGGCAGCCTGGAAAGGGTGCTGACCGTGAACAGGACCCAGAAGACTCAGAGTCCAGCCGCTGCCCTGCCCCCATCTGGAGAGGGGATCCTGAATGTTCTCTCCTGCCTGCTTCCTCAGCCAAAAAACCAAAACCCTTCCACCAGGTCTGGCAGTGCACCAGTTTTAGACACTTGGGCCTTTTTTTTTACCCACTTTGTTAGCTTGGTGACTCTGAGCACGTTCCTCTCTCCCTCTGGGCCTCAGCTCTCGTCTGCAGAATTGGGGGGGGGGGGGCGATGATGGTAGCTGTGACCTGACAGGAGCTGTGATAAAGCTCCAGCACGATCAGGGACATGAACGACTTTTCTGTTCTGGGCACTGAGCACTGTCGGAAATGGTCATGACTGCCAGTCTTACCCCAGCAGAACACGCTCCCTTATTTTCATGTGCCCTCTCCCAAGAAAGGAAACACTGCTAATTAAACGATGATGCACTGTCATTTAACTAATTGAGATGCACCTTCCTTTCGGTGTTGGTAAAATAGGAAGCAAATGCAGGTCTTAGAATGGATAAGCTAGGCTGTTCTCTGCTGGGTGAGGGCGGATGTTCTGCTGGAACGTGGAAGGGTGCAGAGGAAAGGATAGGCAGCTCGCATGGAGGGACCGTTGGTGCAGAGAGGGGAGGGTGGGTGTCGGGTGGACACTGTAGAAGGACAGCTTGGCGACCAGATATGGGGTGCATGCCCTCTATTATGTGACACCCGTAGGGTCTGGGACAGCACCATGTAACTGAGGAAATGAATACTCCTATAATGAGATCTATGACTGTTCACCCCAAGTGGGAGGACTAAGGCTACATATCGGCCCAGATCAAGTCTGGCTGGGTGTTCTAGCCACATGGGTTACCAAAGACTGGGTTTTCTGAGCATTTTGGATTTTCTGAATTTCAGACTGTAATGGCTAATATTTATCAAAGTCTTACTGTTCAAGTGCTTCTTCCAAGTGCTTCACACATCACGATTCATTTAATTCTTTTAACAAGTGAATGATGTGGGTGCTGTTACCATTCCCATTCTACGGACTGGGAAACTGAGGCTCAAAGAGGGTGAGTGACTGCCACTGAGTGGTGGAGCTCGGCTCCAGTCTCCAGCCTCGGCTGTGCTGCCTCCCCACGGGGGATGCACAAAGAGGAGTTTGGCTTCGGCAGCATCTGGGGACCTATGGTGGGTGCCATCAGGAGGCCCCCCAGGTCTGAGAGCATCAGGAGGGGGCCTGGAAATCACAGAATGTGGCAGGAGGGAGCCCGAGAAATAGCTTAAGGACAGTGTGTGTGGAGCGGGAAGAGGGAGCACAGGAGTAGGAAGCCCTGACCACCCCAAGTTTACAGCATGGAAGAGTGTAGACGCTAAGGAAGAACAGCACCCTGACCAGGGGACCCTGGGGTACTTGGGGCCTGTGCACTCTCCCTCCTCTTCATTCGTCAGGATCCTCTGTGTTATAAAGAGCTTTTCCTCAAGATTGTCAGTACAGTGAGGCTGGAGACACTCCCTTTTCTGGACTTCCTCTCGAACCGGCAGGCTCCTGCAGGGGCTGGTCACCTCCTGCAGGCTGTCCGGGGCTCTGGAGTGTGCACGCGTCCTCCTTCAGACTGATGACACCCCTCCAGCCTGTTAACATCTCCTGCACTGTTAGCATCCCTTGGAGGTGTGGCTACCTCCCCCAGAGGGTCAGAACACTGAGGGCGTGGATACTTTCTCCACATTGTCAGAGTTCTCTTAGGTGTAGACCCCATCTCCTTCAGACTGTCCCAGTCCCTCCGGGGTGAGGACACTTCCTTTTCCTGTCAGGACAGTGTGGGTGTAGACACTGCCTAAGCTGGACTGCCAGGGTCCTGTGGAGGAGAGCTTGCTCTCTCCTTCCAGGTCACTCTGGGACGGAGACACCTCTTCCCACAAATTGTCAGGACCCCCGTCCCAAACTGTCAGGATCCCTCTGGGGTATGGCGACCTTCTCCTTCCTCCAGACTGGCAGGTCCTTCAATGTGTGGACGTTTCTTTCTCCAGACCGTCGGGATTATCTGAGTGTGGACTTCCTGTCTATAGACTCTCAGGGTCCTCTGAAGTGTGGACTGCTCTGCCTCTAGATCATCTCTGCCCCGTGGGGCTATGACCGCACCTACTTCATGGGTCTTTATTGGGAGTCTCTCCTCTCCATCAGTGTCCTTACTACGGTGTGGACGCCTTCACGTGTGTGTCCCTTAGGCCCATTTCTGTCACTTCCCAACTATACCGCAGCCCTAAGAGACATCTAGAAAGATGAAACTATCTGGGGTTGTCACCATGACAACACTCTCATGGATTTACACGGTCAAGGTCCAGGGATGTCAATTGTTCCCCCAGTGCATGAGATGGTCCGACATAAAAAGAACTGCTCCACCCCAAATGCACACTGCGTCCCACCTTAGAACATGACATTTGCTGTTGCAGACACTTGCTGGTTATTCATACACACACTCCTTTTGTTTTCCACCTAGGCGCATGGCTGAGTCACACTTCCCAGCCTCCCCTGCACCAAGGTAAGGCCAGGGACTCGGTTCCAGCCAGGGAGTGTGGGCAGCAGTGATGGGCGCTGTATCCAGGCCTGGTCCATGAGTGACCTTCCCTTCTACCCTCTCAGCCCACTTGCCAGTGATGCGGAGTGAGGATCAGGGGCAGCTCTAAGGCACAACAAAGGCACAAGAGGGAAGGAGCCTAGGCGGCCATGCCACTGTACAGAAGGATACTACCCGAATACCCAAGCTGGACTGACAGTAGCAGAGAGACTTCTAATGTGTGAGGCCGCTGAGCTCTGGGGCTTGTATGGTACGGCGGCCAGCCTGCCTAATCCAGCTGCCCCTTGGACAACACAGGTTGAACTACATGGGCCACCTACAGGCAGATTTTCTTTTGGATAAATACAGTAGGGGACTCTAAGTGTTCTTTTCTCTTCCTTACTTCACTGTAAGGAACATTTTATCATACATGTAACATGTAAAATATGTATCAATCCACCATTTAAGTTATCAGAAAGGTCAACAGGCTGCTAGTAGTTAAGTTTCTGGGGAGCCAAAAGGTACACGCAGATTTGACTACACGGGTTTTGCGCCCCTAACCCTCCCCCCACACCCCCCTCCCCTGGTGCCCTGTTGTTCCAGGGTCAACCGTACACCCAGGCTTTCCCTAGTGTCCTGCAAATGTGGAGGAAGTGGCCGCCCGCGTTAAGGCATGTCTGCGTCCTACTCCAGGGTGTTCGTGCTCCCATTAGTAAAAGGCACTCCTCCTGGTCAGACACTGCGTGGTGTTAAGCTGAACCCTTGCGAAATGAGAAGTAGTGCCTTTCCAGGTGACGCAACCCTATGCTGAGCACATGGCCTGTTAAAAGGAACGGCCGGATTTCAGTTCCCGCTTTCCTCTTTGCCAGGTACCCTTATGAGGTCAACCCAGTCGAGAAGTATTTCGCTGTGCTTTCAACTACCAGCTTGAAATGCGCGCCCCTGTCAGGATGTCCCCGTCACACTCAGGTTAGCCGCCCCCCCACCTTTCCCGGGACAGGAAAAGCAAGGACGCTGCAGGCATGCAGTGAGGCGAGCTGCAAGCACACGATGGGAACTTACCGCGGGAACAGCTGCCCGCGCGGGCGCATGCGCGCGCACACACACACATCAGGCCCCCGGCTCCCTACCTCTCCCACGTACTCCATGACGAAGCTGTTCTTGCGGATCTTCTCCAGCGTGCGGACGCCCCAGCCACGCCCGTCATCCGTGCGGAAGATGCAGAGGTCATAGCGGATGCCCTTCTGTACCACGCGGTTGGGGCAGTCATAGCCGCAGCGGCAGCGCGAGTTGCACTCGTAGATGGGCAGCCCGGCACGCAGCCGCACTTGACCCTGGTCGTTGTAGGCAAACTTGTGCAGGGACGCCCCAGGGCAGCAGCCTCCGGCGGGGGCCCACAGACAGTCCTGGCACTCACAGCCCACCGCCACCTGGTTGAGGGTGATGCCCTCCCCCACACGGTACTCGTTGATGTATACGAAAGCCCGCGGGGGGCCGTCCAGGTCCACCTCATTCTCCACGGTGATGCGTCCCAGGTGGCTGCGCTTGGCATTGAGCTCCTGCTCCCAGCGCCGGAGCGCCCGCCTCTGCTTGGCCTTCTGTACCAGGTAGTTGGCCAAGCTTGGGTCCAGGTGCCTGGGGGGCTTCGACCGGTGGTGCCGCCGGAGCAGCTCCCTCTCTAAGTCCTTGTGGAACTGCTTGAGAATGCGCACACACTTGAGATTCTGCCGTGGCTCCCAGGTGCTCTCTGAGTCTGGGTATCCACGCCATTTTACCAGGTAATACTCTTGTTCCTGTTGGAGGGGACCAGGGGATGGGGGCACCGTAAGTGGCGATACCCTTGGCACAGCCCTTGTGGGACCTCCATCCCAGAGCGAGTAGGTAAGACCCAGATCACTCCCCGCACCTCTTCTGGAATAAGTCTATGCGGTGGTTACAAAGCATGGGCCCTAGCCTGAGGATCCCTAGGTTCAAATCGCCTGCTCTCTCTTACTACTGTCCAAATTCCAAGTTTTAATTTAATCAGCTCCCTCCTCCTAGCTGTTCAGGCCCCAACTCCTGAAAGTCACAACCTTCTTTTTCACAGTCCCCACATCCACCCTCAGCAAATCCTGTCAGCCTCACCTTCAAACTACATCCAGAGTCCAACCGCTTCAAACCATCGTCACTGCCACCCCTGTCATCGCTCGCCTGGATTCCGGTAGGAGGCCTCCTCACCAGTCCCCCCCAGTTCCACCCTTGCCCCCTACAGCCTGCTTTCCACTCAGCAGGCAGAGGGATATTTTCTTGCAGAGAGCAGCTGGATGATACAATTTAACCACACAGATTCCACAGGCAGACACACTGGGTACAGACTCTGAATCTGAGGCTTCTTGGCTGTGTGGCTTTAGGCAAGTTAATTAACTCTGCTGACCCTCATCTATAAGTAAGGTGGGGGGGGGGAAGCTGACATCATCCTAGCTTTCAGTATGTAGCAGGTACTGTTCTAAGGAACTTCTGTGTCTTATTAACTAATTTAACCCTCACAACTCTGTGTGAGCTAGATAATACTAGTCCTCTCCATTTTACAGGTGAGGAAAATGAACCACAGAGAATGTACGTAAGTATCCCAAGGCTACAGGGCCAAAATCTGAACCCCACCATACTGGCTCCAGTCTGTTCTCTTTATCCTGCTGTCACCTGCTCTGGCAATGGTAACAGTTCCCATTTCACAGCATGGCCGGGGGGATTGAAGGAGGTTCTGCGAGTTAGTGCCCAGCACACTGGAGGTGCTCAATAGTTGCTAGCTGTCACTGGCTCCCTTCTGGGGCTCAGCACCTCAAACCCTGTAGCTGGTGTGTATTCCTGTGGAGGTGGGAAGAGAGACTTATTAGGGGATTCATTCGGGCTCCTGCCCCCCCGCCCCGAGAAAGCCACTTAGTTTCCTCACCTGCAAAATGAGGATAGTAAGAAGTCCTACTAAACCTAATTTTTTAAGATCAGAGAAGAAAATTCCCTTTGGAAACAGATGCAGGCAGTGGGGGTGGGGGCAAGGGGACAGTAAGCCAGCTTCCTTGAGACACCCCTGCCCTGGCCATGGTCACCCAGACTCACGCGGATCTTCTTGTAATCACACAGGTACTCGACTTCAAAGTCATAGAGATTCCTCTTGGAGATGCCAAGGGCTGGGCAGGAGAGCTTGGCCAGGCGGCACAGGTCCTGTAGCTGATTCCAAGAAGACTTGCAACACACACTGCAGCCTAGAACAAGGAGGCCAGAAAGAACTTACTGGGCATCCTGGTAAAGCCACGGGTCAAAGGAGACCCCAAATCCTCTCTGGGACTTCCAAAGGACTGCCTCAGAGTCAGTGAGATTTAATCCACAGGCCTTCCCAATGCTGATTCCCTTCTACAACAGAAACAGGCCACTTCTTCCACCCCAGTGCTCATTCCAAGGCTACCGCTGGATCAGTAGACCTCAAAGTGGGATCTGCTGCTTGGATTGTCCTAAAGGGATCTATTCCCAGAGCTTCCAACTCCCTCCATACTCGTCCTAAAACTGCCAGCAAACCTGCCAGGTGTTCAGGACCTAATCAGCCCTCTCCCCACTTTGCAAAATAAAGAGAACCACCCCCCATCTCAGTAGGGTGCATTGCCCCGGGGGATCGGGTGGGGATGGGATTACAACCTGTAGGCACCAAACAAAGGCTTAACTGGAAAGACTGGTCTGGAAACCCTTATCTGAAATTCCTGGGGTAGTTGTGTTTAGGAATTCAGATTTTTGGGGGGCAGATTTTTACAAGTGTAGTTCTAGGTATGCCTCACACACTACCTACCACCCCCAGTGTGGTCAGGGGATCAAGCCATAATCAAACACATTAGCGATTCTGCAGCAAACAACTGAATTTTTACACTGAATAGGAGAAATAAAGAGGCAAGATAGTCCCACTTTATAATCTAGTTTTGCCACTGAATGGTGCCAAACTGAACTTCTCAGAGCTTTTTAGATTTCAGAATTAGGAGTAAGATACTGTGGAATGGTATTAGATTGCTGGAAGCTTCCTTGAATGATTAGCCTAGGTCCTTTAAACCTGCAAGGTGTTTGAGGGGTTTTTTTGAACCCGCATTTTGGCTTTGTGTCTCATCTACATTTCTGTGAGGGGTAAAGCCCAAAAGAGTACACTCTGAATTCAGGAATCGGCAAATAGTATAGATTACTGATGATTCTTTTAAGTATACCTAGAACCTTTCTTGGACTATCAGAAATTTTCAAGATGCGGATTTTTTAAAAAAAGACTTCTGATTCAAGGCACAATGTGCTTTAGAAGCCATTTTATCAAATCATTCCACAGAACCCTTAACTCCAAATGCAGTCAGTCCTCATCCTATTTTTAATATTTTCTACTTCCCATTACAAAAATCAAACATTTGAACTCTTAACGAAATACTCTAGACCTCAACCTGAAAACGTCCAAGAGCTTTGCAAAATTATGCCGTGTGCTAACCCCCCCTCCACTTAGGCAGGCCTAGTGGAGACTCAGCCTGTGCCCACGCTTTCCTCTCTCTCCCTGTGATGCCTCTCCCTTTCAAACCCCTTAACTTGCATTCGAAACTATACCACTAAAGTGGTCCCAACTAACCTCTCCGGCTGCTGGCTCCCCACTGACCACAGGTGGATTCCCAGTCTTCAGAGGCCCCCCCTCGTACTGTGGAGCCCATCCTCCCCGCAGCTTTTCTCACCCAGAAGAGCCCACCCTCCCCAACATACTGGAAAGTCACCCCTCTTCCCTTGCACACGAGAGAGTCCAGCTCTCCTATTAGAGAAGCCCTTTCCCTTCTTCCCAGAAGAGTCTTTTCTGCAGGAAACCCTTTCCCCATCACGCGGAAAGGAGGTACCCTCACCATGAAGACTCCTCTGTCCCCCCACTCTGAAAACGAGGTCCGTCCCCTTCCCTTCCCTCCCCTTCCGGCGTCTCGCGTGGACACCAACCGGGTAACGGTCACCCGCGGCCGATTTTCCCGCGCGCGGGCGCGGCCTCCCCGACAAGCCCCCGCGCGTGCGCGCGCCGACTGGTCGCGATCAGGGGCGCGCGCCCCCCTCCCGCGTCCCCACTTAGCCCCGCGCCCGCCGCGTTCCCAGGCACGCGCCCCCTCCCCTCAGCCCCGCCCAGCCCCGCGCGCCAGGCCTGGGCTCCCTGAGCCCCATCCTTTCCGCGCCAAGCTTCCGGCTCCCGGCTCCGTGGCCTCGGACGCCGGGGCCCCGAGCCCGCGACGCCACCCCTCCAGCCCACCCGGCCCGGCCAGCAGGCCCGCGCCGCTGCCGCCACTGCTTCACCTTTTAAATTTTCCGCCATCTTTCCCCACGGCTAACGACATTCGGGCCTAACCGGCCTCGCGAGAAGAGAGCTCGCGCGGGCGTGGCCGAGAACGCGCAGCCTATTGGCCGCGCGGCGCCGCGAGCAGCGCCCGCGCGGACCAACCGGCGAGCCGTGACCGGACCCCTCCCCGCCACCCAGCTCGGTCCCGCAGGCGGGTGCTAGCCAGAGCTTTCCCAGAGTGCGTCTGGGCTGCAGCGGCGGCGGCGGCGACAACTAAGGTTGCCGGAGGCCCAGCCCGCACGCCGGTCTGTCTGTCACGCTGTCAGCCAATCACGTTCTTAGCCAGCCGCACGGGGGATTCTCCGTCCTGTCAGACCCCCAATTACCACCGTCAGTCAGTCGTCACTGCATTTTAACCCCAAGCAGGCCGTGACTCCCAAGATGGACTGTCGCCACGAACGACTGCTCAGCCGGTCCCCAGACTCAAATCACACAATGGGTCCCGTCAACACAGACAACTGTTTAGTGAGACCCCGGCCCCCCCCCCCATTCACACTATCTGCCAGTCAACAGCGGCCCCCGTTGGAGCCTCGTGCCAGCGGGGAGTCTCTTAAGCAGACAGACGGCGCTAACGACTGCACGGTTAGCCAGCCTGTCATTCCCTCCGACTGCCCCTTTTTCACACGGTCAGTCAAGCAGCCGGTCTCTCCATCTACTCTTGCTCCGCGGGCAGCTCTGAAACCCCCAGGGGAAACCATCTCACAGCCACCAGCCACCAGCCGTGGCCTCGGGCGGGCCGTGGTTAGGTCAGGACAGGCTGTCATTGTCAGCGTCTCAGGTCGCCCTCTCAGGCACAAAGCCTATAGTCACAGCAACTGAAGCCCCCACCTGACAGTGGGTCAGCGGTCTGTCATGTCTCAGGGGAGGCATGCCCACCATTGGTCAGTCATCTGGACAGTCTCCTCTGACCCACCGGGGCCCCCTCAGGGCCGCTGTGATTCCAACCTGGTACGGCCAGGCAGTCAGGTTTCTACACGGACATTTCAGTGGGTCAGCTGGCCTCTGACTCGTTCACTGCCCTCCATCGTGTTGTCCATCAGCCAGGCAGCCATTCTCGGCATGTGACTGACCACGAGGTCTGTCAAGCATGCTGTGATTTGGCCAGGGTGGATGGTCACTCACCAGATACGGTTGCTTATCAGGCCATCACAGATCTGTCCATCAGTCAGCCTGAAATTCCCTCAGGGTAGCCCTCCCTTTACACATCATCAGACAGTGCCACATCCAGACACACTCCCTTGGGCCCGATGTGACTCCCAGCAATAGTCAGCCATTCACAACCAGCCAGGCAGGCAGCAACGGCACAGGCTGTCAGTCAGCCAGCCTGTCAGTCCCTCAAGAGGCTGCCTGTCTTCTACACTATCAGACCACCAGCCAGTCCCCAGTGGGCATAATTTAGTTAGATTCTCAGTACCTCACAGCATCAGGAAATTGCACCCTCTGTTCCTCAAATGGCCCCTCTCCCTGTGGGTCCATGAGTTATGTAGTCAACCAAATGATTATCCAGTTAAGCAAGTGGTTGTTCTGTCTGCCTGCTGGTCTAGCTGTGAGCTAGTTGGGGAAAATGGCCAGTCTGAATTTCCAGTAGCCCCTGCTTACCATGAGCGGGACAACCAGCAGCAGATACCCCACCACTTATTCTTTCTAGAACACAGTCAGATTCTGGTCCTCGAATGCTCCCAGTCTCCCCAGACAGGCAGAACCCTCCTATGCCCAGGAGTCCACTCCAACCCATAAGAATGGCTTAAGGCAGGACTGAATCTGGAGGAGGGTCATGTAGGGGTCTGTGAGTGCTTGGCAAACATCCCTCTGTCAGCCTTAAAGATAAAACTGCCAGTTATTTTACCAGCAAAAGATGTGTTTATTCAGGAATAACTAAGAATTGCAACGGAGGACAAGCAAGCTATGGCAAAACCATATGCATGTCCAATCAACAAAGGAAAGGAACATTCTATTATGGAGGAGGATGTTGGGAGGGGTTGTTTGGAACAAAAGGCTATTGGAGAAAAGCAAGAGTTCTTAGCAATGATGGTTTCTCAGTGGCTGAGTTGCAGGTGTAGTCAGTTTCTTATAAGAGATACAATGTATGTCTTTTCCTGTTGGGGGCTTGTAACTGACCATTCTTTCCTGTTGAGATACTTGTTAGGTCTATAATTGATACTTTTTGCTGTAACTGACATTGAGTAGTAAGTTTCCTCTACACAACCTCCCCATCTAGCATCCTGAGTCCATTTTAGTAAGGTTTCCCTTTATTAATTTTCATACCTTCGTCCTCCCCAAACTGTATATATATAACAGTATATATAATATAGTAGGTAAAGGCTTAGATCTTGGAGCCTAGCTACCTGGGTTCAAATCCCAGCTCCGCCATTTACTAAATTGTGTGACTTAGGCAGTTTCTTCACCAGTAAAACCTCAGATGAGTGACCTTGGGGTGGGCACCTCCCACTCGTGTGGCAATGAACCTTTCCAGACTAGCATCTGTCCAGGAGACCTCAAAAGTAAGACGCCAGGGGTGCCTGGGTGGCTCAGTGGGTTAAAGCCTCTGTCTTCGGCTCAGGTCATGATCCCAGGGTCCTGGGATCGAGCCCCATATCGGGCTCTCTGCTCAGCAGGAAGCCTGCTTCCCCCTCTCTCCGCCTGCCTCTCTGCCTCCTTGTGATCTCTGTCAAGTAAATAAATAAAATCTTTAAAGAAAAGAAAAGTAAGAGGCCACTTTATTATTCTTTTTTTTAAGATTTTATTTATTTATTTGACAGAGAGAGATCACAAGCAGGCAGAGAGGCGGGCAGAGAGAGAGGAAGGGAAGCAGGCTCCCCGCCGAGCAGAGAGCCCGAAGCGGGGCTCCATCCCAGGACCCTGGGATCATGACCTGAGCTGAAGACACAGGCTTTAACCCACTGAGCCACCCAGGCGTCCCATACCACCCTATTATTCTTGTGTCCCACTCCCAGCCACTGGTCTGTTCATTCAGCATTAAATTAGTGCCAAGCATATATTGCCTTGCCCAGTGCTGGGACCAATATAAGGCCTTACCCATTCCAAGCTGTACAGGTTTGACTTGTTTTTAATATAAACCTTGTATTTGAGTGTACCACACAGACAGAAGAGGGCACAGACCACAGGTGATCAGTGTCATGAGTTTTCATAAGCAAACATACGTGTGGAACCAGAACGCAGGTTAAAGAACATCCCCAGCCAGATTCCAGGAACACTTAATTCTGTAACATCTCTGAAATCCGGCTGCGTCTCCCAAGCACTGGTGAGTCATAATTTAATTCGCAGTACTTTTTTGTCTCTCCTGGTGATACATACAATAATGGTGCATTTTTTGATCAACGGTGACTCAGGACCGACCGGCAGTAGGAGGAAGAACAGCAACAGCAGCATCTAATATTTGTAGATGCGTCAAGGAGCCAGGCACTTTGCAGACACTTGAATTCTCTTTGCAACCCTGCGAAATAATGCATTTTTAGTCTGTTTAAAGATCGAGAAAACTGAGACCCAGGAAGGTCAAGCCACTTGTCCACAGTCAATACTTTTCTGCTAACCCCTTGCCTGCTGTAGGCAGTGCTCCTGGGGATTCAGAGGTTGTGTGATAGAAGGTCTTCTACAGGATAAAGCCTACTGAGGGGGTCCCAGCACACTGGATTTCTGGGGTTTCCTAGCAGGGAGTGGGGAGGTGGGTGAGTGATACTGACAGGCCCTTCCTAGACTCAGCTTGCCCCTGGAGACCTGGCCAAAGTGGGGTGGGGAGTAGAGTGGAAGGTGAAGACCAATGAAAGAATTAAAAGGAACCCAAGACTCCCTCCTTCTTCAGCTTCTGTGCCTGTGGGGGAATTCTTAAGGAGCAAAGCCAGCTCCCACCTCCTACACCTCCACCCTGGCCCTGCCTCTCCTTTGCTCCCTCCCCTAACCCCCAGCTTGCACCTCGGATGGCTCAAAATTCTTCCACTGGCCTTGCAGATGGATGTAGCCTGACCTCTCAGGATTCCTCCTCACTCTTATCTTTCTCCCCACTCTCCTCCTCCTCCTCTAAAGGCAGGATACCTGAGGGTTTGAATCCACCAGATTTCAGAAATGGGAAGGAGTAGAATCCTCTTCTAAGGCTCTCATGTGCAGAGGCTTCTATCACTCCCTTGGAAATAACTTTAGACACCTGGGACAGTTTTGAGTTGTTCCTTTTTTCCTGAATGCTAGAAGAGGAGGGGGGACCCCATGGCATCTGAGTTGAAAATCAGTTACATATTGTTACCGCTGTTGTAGAGATGAAGAAACTGAGGCTCAGAGGTGGGGAATCTTGCCTAGGTTCTAGAGCCAGTATGTCCAAGTCTTTGCCTCTTCCATTGCCACTGGCCGGGACTTGGTTTGTGCTGAGAACTGGGCAGAACCAAATTTTAAAATCGAGAGAGGGGTCCTGCCCATCAGGATCCTGGTGTATGAGTTGTGTGCATGGAAAGTATGTCTGACCATTGAGTATTTTCTTGATCTACTATTGTGTTGATTGGACTTTTTTTTTAAATAACTAAGTAAGTAAATGAATAAATAACTCCTGCTCATTCACCATGTTCAACCTCACACCAAGTTTCCCCCAACTCAGGGCCTTTGCACAGGCTGTTCCTACTGCCTGGAATGTCCTCCCCCGAAAGATTTACTGGCTGACTCCCCTCTCTTTAGGTTCTGCACAGCTGTCATGGCATCCTGGTGGCTTTCCCTGAATGTTCCATCTGAAGGCCGTTCCCCCTCAGCATTATCACAGCACTTGTCACAATCTGTAACTACCTCTCATTTCTATTTGATTCCTGGTTTCGTATCTGTCTCCTCCACTAGAATGTTGGTGTCATTAGGTTTTCTTCCTGCTGCTTTAGCTCCAGCCCTAAAAGTAGCGTTTGGCAACAAATGTTTGTGGGAAGAAAGAGGGGGCAGAAAGAAACAGAGAAATAAATGAGGGAACAAATGAGTGAATAAATAAATGAAATGGGAGAGATGAATAAAAGAGACTTTGGGGATAAAAGACCCCACATTTCCACATTTGGAATATAAACCAACTGAGACTCGGAGAAACAAAAAGATGGTTATTTTATTTTGGTTTCAAAATCCTTATGTGAGGAGAACCGAGATAGTCTGTATATAAAGGGGCCCTAGCTACTGCTAGTCAGAATTAACTGCATTGGAAGGGTTGGCGGGGAAGAAACAGGACCTGAGAGGCCTGGAGGCCAGGAGTGGGGGGCACCAAGCAGCAGCTGCCAGGAGAGAAGGCTCAGAACAGGTGGGGTGGTTGACTCAGTCGTCCCACTCATCGTCCTCATCCTCGTCGCCGGCCTGGTCCTCCCCTTCATCTGGAGGGAGAGAAAAAGTAGGACTGAGGATGGGCAGAAGGGTTCAAAGGCCCGGGGTGGGGTGAAATTCCTGGGATCTGAGAGGTCAAGTCTCAGGGTTTGGGGGGCTGAGGTCTCCTGGGGGCCATACAGCTGAATGAGGGAGGGGCCCCTCAGAGGAGGGAGAGTTAGGGAGTGGGCTGGAGTTGGAATGGAAGTGAATCTCGTCAAAAATGTGGTTAGTTGGGGGGCGCCTGGGTGGCTCAGTGGTTTAGGCCGCTGCCTTCGGCTCAGGTCATGATCTCAGGGTCCTGGGATCGAGTCCCGCATCGGGCTCTCTGCTCGGCAGGGAGCCTGCTTCCCTCTCACTCTCTCTGCCTGCCTCTCTGCCTACTTGTATCTCTCTCTGTCAAATAAATAAATAAAATCTTTAAAAAAAAAAATGTGGTTAGTTGGGATATCACTCTCACACAGGGGTTAATGTTCAGTTTGTCACTTAATGGGGTGGATTCAAGGATTATTAGCAGAGGCAGAGTACTTTACAGTATTACTGTTTCATAGCAGGCTAATGTTAATGTTACTGACCCATCACGGGTTATCGATGATCTCACTGTAAAAAGATGAGGTTTGTGAAAATAATCGTCATGGAGCAGATTCATACTAATCTTGCAGATGTATCCTGGGATTAACGTGAATTACTATCGCCAGTAATAGGTTGAGGTTCACATTCCCCTCCTCTAATTGTCCCATAATAGCAATAGTGTTGCCACATCAGGGGACGAATGTCAGCGTTATTATAGAAATGTTGGGTTGGTTATGGTATTATCACCACATTACCAGCTCAGGTCCCTCTACTGACACCTGGAGTTCGTGTTAATATTATTGTCCATGGTGGGGTTCCTTAGAATAGCATCGCCTACGGGCTAATGGTAACACTTCCGTGCATCCGGGATTCCTATTAATATTACAGACATGCTCTGGCCTTTATGTTAATGTCATCATCAAAGAGAGAGTGAATCATAGGATTGTTCCATGATGACAGTGTTAACACTGTCAAAAAAGGAGATTGATAACAGAATCACAATGGGGTGGCGGTCACCACGGTTGGTAACCAGTGGGGTTCTTTTTCAGCCCTCACTGGCCCGGGGGGAGTGGGCGTGCAGTCCTGGCAGCGGGCGGGCTGTCACCTGACGAGTGGATGGCTCGGCTTCTCTTCTGCATCACGTGCATCAGGGCTCCCACCAGCCCCTCTGAGCTCTGAGGCGCGGGCTGCAGTGCTGAGTTCTCGGGGGCCCCAGGCGTCTGCAGCAAGGAGGGTCCAGCACAGAGGGTTCAAGGCCCATGATGGGAGCACTCCTCCCTGCTCCTCCCACGTTATTCCCACTCCCATACACTCCAGTCCCTTCCAGGATTCCCAGCCGGCCTCTCCCCACTACCCTCCCCACCCTGTCACTGAAATGCCAAAAGCCTGGGACCTCTGTCAGTTTCAGCCCTGCCCCAGATATCCTGACTTGACTGACACCCAAGTCCCAGACCCCCCCCCAACAATCCTCCCTCTCACCCGTCCTCACCTTGTTCAGCTGAATTCCCTGGCGGATTTGATCCAAAAGTGCCCCCCGACCTCCACCGGGGGCCAGGTTCCCCACAGGCCCCAGAGCAGGAGGTGGGGGAGGGACTGGCCCATCCGCAGAGCTGGGGGGTGGAGGTGGTGGGGGTGGGGGTGGAGGCACAGGGGGCCCTCCAGATCCAGGGGGCGGAGGGGGTGGTGGTCCAGAACGTCCAGTGGCTGGAGGGGGTGGTGGTGGAGGGCCCCCTCGGCCTGGGGGTGGGGGTGCCCGGGGAGTTGGTGGGGGCGGAGCACCTCCCAAAGGTACAGGAGGCAGTGGACCAGAACGACCCTTGTTGCTCCCCATAGTGGGGGGCCGGGGAGCCTGGTTTCCTCCTCTGGACGGCGGTGGGGGAGGTGGAAGAGGCTCTGAAGGGGGCAAATAACACAGAGGTACTGTTAGTTCTCTTCAGAGCCTCGGTTTTGCTCATTTGCAACACAAGAACCCCAAGTGACCAACTCCTGATTCAAGCAGTGTAAGGGTTTCCATGAGGTCTGAGCGACTGTGGTGTGTTTCTTAGGAATAAGCCACTGGGGATGGAGAAGAAGGGGGGGTGCTCACCCTGACGCCTCATTTCCTGCCGCACAGCCTCCAGGCCACCCTGGTCCTCAATGAAATCATAGATGAGTTTGGAGGTTTCGGCATCTGTGAGCTGAGCCTCACTGATGCCTGCCCTGGAGAACAGACTCCGCAGGTCTGGGTCCAGGTTGTTTACCTGTCCAGGAGGAAGAAGGCCAGGGCAGGGGAGGGGGGAATAAGGCAGGGAGGGGAGGGGCACCAATTATCACAGGGTCTGTCTACCCCACAGGGGTATCTGAGAGGAATGTAAAAAGGGTCGGGGTCTGGGGGTAGGTCTGAGCCAGTGGACTATGGAAGTGTAGGTGGGTAGTCAAATGGGTGAAGGGGTCTTTGGAATTACTCACGTCAAATCCATTCTGGGGGTCCCACCCCACGTGGCTGACATGTCTGGGGGAGGTAAGGAGATCCCAGTGAAGCCCCATTGCCCTTCCTTCCCTTCCTTCCTAGTGAAGCCCTCTTGCCCTCCCCCTCCCCAGAGGGACTCTGAGAGGCCAGAATGAATAGATGAGTCCTAAGTGAATGAATGAGTGACTGAATGAGAACAGTAGTGATGGAATTAGAAGGGGTCCATGGGTTGTAGTGCCCAACTGTCCATCCATCCCTTTTTCTACCATCCATCCACACATCCATTTGTCCACCTAGCCATTTGCATTCACCTGTCAGAACACCGATCTCTCGTACAATTTGTCTTCCTACTCATCTGCCCACATACATCTGTTTACTCATTTGTCTGCCAACCTGTCTTCACACACACTTGTCCATCTACCCATCCATCTACCCATGTGCCCACCTGTCAATTCATCCACTCTTTTGTCTGCCTGTTCATCCATACACTTCTACTGATCTACTGAACTGTCCATTCATCCATGCATCTGGCCACCTATCCATCCCCATCCACTTTCTCTGTGAACCAACCAGATATCCATCCATCTGTCCACACACTCATCCACTCACCTGCCCACCTCCCATTTACCCATCCACCCATCCATCCAACCACCTACCCATTCATTCTCCAACCAACCAATTCATGCATGCATGCATCCATCCATCCATCCATTCATTCGTTCGTTCATTCATTCAACATTCATCCAACCATTCATCTACCCACCCGCACATCCACTCACCTATCAGCCCACCCATGGTGCGAATAAGCTGAAGCAAGTGAGGTGTCTAGGATGCAAAATTTAAGGAGCCCCTCACTCTCAGAGTCATGAATTGCAGTTGCATGACCCTTAGAGTAACAGCCTCTATATATTTTGCAACCTTGGTGCCTTGCTTGCTTCTCCCTAGACCTGGCCTCACACCCACCCACCTATCCACTCACCTATCCACCCACACACCCAACCATCTGCCATCCTTCCATCCACCCAGCTCTCTTCCTGTCCATCTTTTCATCTGCCCCCACCAACACGGATTGGTGGGACTAGTGGGGAGAGGTTCTCACTTGAATCCACTCGGTGCACCAATATCAGCCTTGCTGATTTTCTTCTTCCCTGAGCGTTTCTTATCAGCTGGGCCAGGCCCAGGCGCTGGGAGCCCACGGTATCGTGAACTCGTGATGTCGGGGTTCTGGATGTCCACTGTTACTAGCCCCAGGGACAGTTGGCCAGATGCTGGGCCTGTGGGGAAAATAGGGTGATTGAGCCATTGACCTACTCACCTACCAACCAAAGCATAGGGGCAAGAGACAGGACAAGTGTTGAGGGAATCTGTATGTGTCTGATGGTCATGGAGGGAGTGGGTGAGGGGTCCAATTAGGGCTTATAGAGAAGTGGATGGGTGGGTTCCACAAACCATTCTTACCTTCACCAATTTGTTTCTTTATTCATTCACTCATCTGATCACTTAAGTATTGATTCATTCGTTCATGGCTCATTGACCAATTAACTAAATTATTCAGTCAGTCAGTCAGTCATTGCTTTCTTCACCGATTGAAATGTGTGTTATTCATTTATTCACTGTTCAATTCATTCGCTTATTCGTTAACATCCATCCATCCATTCATCCATATATCCACATACTCATTCACCTACACATCTGTACATCTATGTTTTCGTCTTCCCATCAATTCATCCTCCACTCAACCATCTATCCACCCACATTCCACCCACCCTTTTGCCCACTTATCTCCGCACTCCTCCAGCTACTCATCCATCCACCCACTCCACACCCATATGTCCATCTACTCCCCCGCCCACCTCTCCACCCAGAGACACAGGGAAGAATCCGCACTCACCCCCTTGGTCTCCACCTGGGTGTGGGGGCAGGGGTGGGAGCCCTCCTCTTCTCTCTGGAAAGATGGAATGGGTAGAGAGCTATTACAACTCTGCTACAGTTTCCTGGGCTATCCCCTTAGTGCCCTCCTTGAACTTGAGGACTCACCTTCATTGGCTGGTGCCGGTGGTCGGGGTAGCTGCCGTCTGTCTGTGGAGAGACAGGTGGACTGGGAACCGGAACCATAAGAGGGGCTTTTCCAGCTCCCTACTCTTGCACACACTTCCGCCCAACATCCTTTCCACCCCGAAAGCCTCCTCACCTCCACTTTGCCTCTGATTCCTTTTTTGGATCTTCTCCTGCACCAGGGCCCGGAAGACCTGGGCCTCGCCCTCGTCTGCAAAGTTCAGCCCTGCCTGGCAGGCCTGCACACATCTTGGGCTCAATAGCCTTCCAGGCCCCACCACCATCCCACACCTTTCCCATCTCCTCCCCACATTCCACCTGGGGCCCAGGGGTCACTCACATCTCCAGCAAAGGTGTGGAAGAAGGGGGTAGGAGTGGAGTAGACCAGCTGTGAGTACAGCTCTTGTTCCCAGAGCAGCCGGCCAGTCTGGAGAGATCCGGGGCGAGAGGGGGGAGTGCATTAGCACAAAGACTTGCCCTGGGTGGCAGGCCTCTCTTATTTGGGCAAGGAGAACGGTGTCCTAATTTGGTGCCCCAGGATCAGATCAGAGACTTCCAGCTTATTGTCAGAGAGTTGGGGGGTCTAGATGTCAGGTGTGGAGGGCTGGGGTACAGTATGGGAGTTAGACATGCAGTCAGGGATGGGGAGTTGGGGTTCAGGGCCCTAGAGGTGGGACATGGGGGTTGAATAGGAGGATTTAGGGCTCCAGTCCTAGGAAACTGAGCCCATTCACAGACTTCATCTTACACCCTTCCTTTAGTGGGGGCCTTCATTTGGGCAAGTAGGGCTCCAGTACTAGGAGCTGGTGTTGAGATTTGAGGTTCAGACACACAGACCTGAAAGTTCTGGGGGTGGGGGATTCAGTCAAGGTACATGCAATCTGACGTTTAAGAAGCAGAGCTATGGCTTAGCAGCTAGGCAAAGATTTAGGGTCCAGAAATTTTGATGGGGGATTTCTGGGACCCAAAAGCTTGAGTTTAGAACAGATTTGAGGTTCAGGTAAAAGTATAGTGCTCATTTTTTTTTTAAAATTCATAAAACAGATTAGATTTGGGAGCTATACTAATAGTTGGGGGGTTATAGGTCTTGACCTAGGGATTCTGGGGGTCAATGATCAAAGACAAAGAAAGCCAAAGCAGAGTTTGACATCTGCATGAAGTCTTTGGTTCTGGGGCTCAGGGGTTCACTGATCTGTCCAAGGCCTTGGGGCTTTGGACACAGATCTGGATTTGCGAGTTGAAAACTGGTTTGCACATCCAGCAGGGGGGATGGGGGTCACCTGAAGGCCGTAAAGACGGATGAAGTAGGACTTCTGGGGGTTATCCTTCACGAAGCACACAGCCCCACAATGCTCCTTGGTCCAGTGTTCAGCTCCAGGAGGCAATGCCAGGTACAGTTGAACAACGGCGGTGGCCAGTGTCTGGGAGGGAAGAGCAGGGCTCAGGGGAATCTGGTTAGCCAGAAGGTCTAGTTCTTCCTTGTCCACGGCTGTCCTGGCTCTCAGGGAAGAGCCACAGCCGGAGGGAAAGTAGATAGGCATCACAACCGAGATCTTCCTGGGATTGGTAAATGGGGGTAAGTGGGTTTTAGGAGAGGAGATGATGGAGAAGGGAAGGAAGACCAGAAGAGGGAAAGAAAGCGGAGGAAAGGAGAAGGATGGGGAATATGAGGAGGCAGAAGAGGAGGAGAGGAAGATGAGGAAAGGGAGGGAGACAGGGAGGGCCAGGAGATCCCCAGCTCACCCAGCATTTCCGACCCAGCATCTCGAAGAGTCGCTGGTTCTCATGGTCCTGGAGCAGTGTGGAGGGTATGTTCTGCTGAACCCCTGGTCCTCCGCGACCCCCAGACCTGCCTCCCACAGGGCCCCCACTCATGGTGCCTCCTGCCCTTGTCCTCTTCGGCCAGGCTCTGGGTGCAGGGTAAGAAGAGGAACTTCCGCAGTGCGCAGGGGAACAGGAAGTACAAAAAACCACAAGGGAAACAAGTCCTCCAGGGGCCTCTGGGTGGGCCCGGCCTCCTCCTCCCTCCCTAGGACAGGCTCGGACCCTCCTCCCTCAGAAAGGGGCCCTCCTCCATTTGGCTGGTTAAGACCCATTTTTGGGCCAGCTCATGTCCTCCTCCTTCTTTCTTACTCCCTGAGGCCCATCTCCCTCTGTCCTCCTCCCTCTGATTGGCTGGGAGCAAAGGCCAGGCCACTGCCGCACTTCTGCTGGAGGACACTATGGTGGGGAGCAGTTGGGGGGCTGGGCAGCCTCCTTCCTCCCCAAAGCATCCAGCTGGTCTGGGCCTGAGGCCCACGGCCCCTCATGTGGAAGGGTTACTGGGTTAAAACTTTTCCTCTAGTGACATTGTGAGGGGCTGGGATCCCACCCCTCTC
Organism: Meles meles; assembly: GCF_922984935.1. Taxonomy (NCBI): domain Eukaryota; kingdom Metazoa; phylum Chordata; class Mammalia; order Carnivora; family Mustelidae; genus Meles; species Meles meles. The sequence goes on along the minus strand of NC_060087.1, from coordinate 42,964,450 downwards.
CTGAGACCCCCAGTAATGCTCGGGCACCCAGCTCATTTCCCCATTCCTTACCCCTGCCCCCCCGCAGTTCCCAAAACACTTTCTGCTTCTCTTCCCTTCAGGCAATGTCTTATTTAATCCTAATTGCTTTTGAACCTTTTAAAGTCTGGATTCTTGGGGTACCTGGGTGGCTCAGTTGGTTAAGCAGTGGCCTTCAGCTCAGGTCAGGATCCCAGGGTCCCGGGACCGAGCCCCATATCCAAGGAGCCTGCTTCTTCCCCTCGCCCTGATTGTGCTCTCTCTCTGTGTGACAAATAAATAAATTTTTTTTTCTTAAAGATTTTATTTATTTATTTGACAGACAGAGACCACAGGTAGGCAGAGAGGCAGGCAGAGAGAGAGGAAGGGAAGCAGGCTCCCCGCTGAGCAGAGAGCCCAATGCAGAGCTCAATCCCAGGACTCTGGGATCATGACCTGAGCTGAAGGCAGAGGCTTTAACCCACTGAACCACCCAAGTGCCCGTAAATAAATAAATTCTTAAAAAATAAAATAGAAGTCTGGAATCTTCAGAGTCTTGCTTTTTTCCCCCACACAACATCCTACGTTTATCCAGCACTGATGGAAGCCACTGAACATATGTCCCAGACAGTGTTCTGACCTCTGTAAATACTGAACCCCTTAAATCCTCCTAACAGCCTACGGGATATACACTCTTCCTGGGTCCATTTGTTAGTGGGAAGTGAGGGAATTGAAGCACGCTGATTTTCCCAGTAGCTCCCGGCTAGCAAGTGGCAGAGTCTGGATCCTAAGCCAGGCCGGCTGGGTCCAGAGTGCATACTTTCCATCACTGTGCTCCGTGCCTTCTCTCTGATCTATATCTGCCTGTAACAATGACCGTTCCTTTTCACTGCTACACAGTATTCCATTGTTTGTACGATTTGTTTATTTGTACTGTCCTGATAACAAATGTTTAGGATATTCCTGGCTTTTGCTCCCTTACACATCTCCTGGTCCGCACAGGTAGGCATACACTCGGGAGGGGAATCGGGGGTTGGGGGGAGGTTTGTAGGGTTTGCCTATCTCCGACTTGACCAGATGATGCCAGATTGTTCCCCCAAGTGGATGCTAACTCAACCCTCATGCCTCCCTGGGCCTCAGTTTACTATTTGCAGACAGGAAGCTCCCAGCCACATACAGCAGTCTGGGGGAGCTGAGCGGGTCTGGGGTGTGACTGCCGTCCCCAGGTACCTGAAGGCAAATGGCACTTCTCAAGGTGGGACCCACGGTTCTGCCCAGAAACCTGGCTCAAAGCTCCTTCCAGAGTGGCAATTCCAAACTCCCTCCCTCCCCTCCTCACAACTCAGCTTCCAGTACCCACAACTCACCAGGCAATTTCGTACCTCTGGGCCTGGAGCGCCTTCCAGCCCGTTCATGGGGCAAGGCCCTGCTTTCTTCCTTAAAAAGCCATCACATTAATTCATTTTCATACTGCTTGTTGTTCTCCTGCCGGGTGCCAAGCCTATCTCCGGTATCTGGCACAAACTAGACATTCAATAAACGTTTACTGAAGGAATCAATGAGAGATTAGTGATTTAGTGTTTTCTGAGATTTTTCTAAGTGCCTTACATTTATTAACTCATTTCACCCTCACAGATGACCCCATGAGGTAAACGCTACTCTTATACCCATTTTACTAATAAGGGAAGTTGAGGCCCAGGGAAGTTAGCTAACTTGCCCAAGATCACCAAACTTGTGAATGGTGGAGTAGAGGCCAAATATGTGAGAAATGATTCCTAATCTGTCAAGGGCCACATCGGGGCAGAGAGAAAATTCTTCTGCTCCTTCTCTGTCTTTCCTTCTCCCTCTTCCTCCTTTTTCTTTCTCTGCCCCTACATCTGTCTCCCTTAAGTTTATAGCGGTGGGATGGGCTTAAGCCTCTGCTATATTTGCTGGTTGTTTTTTTTTAAGATTTTATTTATTTATCCGACAGACAGATTACAAGTAGGCAGAGAGAAAGGGAGGAGGAAGCAGGCTCCCCGCTGAGCAGAGAGCATACCGCGGGGCTCCATCCCAGGACCCCCGGAACACGACCGAAGGCAGGGGCTTTTAACCCACTGAGTCACCCAGGCGCCCCTGCTGATTGTTTTTTAAGTTAACATTTAAAAGTTACATATTTTGGCACATTCCGTTGAGTGTCCGACTCTTGGTTTCCGCTCAGGTCATGATCTCGGGGTCGTGGGATCGAGCTCCCTATGGGGCTCCATGCTCAGCTCGAGGTCTACTTAAGTTTCTCTCTCCCTCTGCCTCTCTTTCTCTTTCAAATGAATGAATAAATAATAAATCTTTTTTCTAACTTTTAAAGATATTTATTTATTTATTTATTTAATAGCGAGAGAGCACAAACAGGGGGAGAAGCAGGCAGAGGGAGAAGCAGGCTCCCGAAACCCGATGTGGGGCTCAATCCCAGGACAGCTGGGTCCCGACCTGAGCCAAAGACAGACGCTTAATGGACTAAGCCACCCAGATGCCCATCAATAAATCTTTTTTAAAATGTTATATATTTCCTGTTCTTCTAAGTAGCAGACAGGTTTAAAATGTATACTTTTCTCTAACTAAAAAAACTAGAGTTTTGTTATTTGGGTCCCTAACAGGAATGAGTCGCCCCACCGTGGAATATAGTGCTTTAGTAATCCTTTTTCATATTACCCAGATTATTGAATTACTTTGCAGACGTGCATCAAGAATCAGGAGCTGGCGTATGTCACTTTTACGTATCCCCATCGATTCTTGCTTTTCCGCACTGCATGACAGCCTTTGGTGACGTGAGGACCTCAAAGGTAATTTGCTCTCCAGGGCCTTCAAAGAGATTTAAAAACAAGAACAAGAACCTTAATTTAGCTTTTATGGTTCTCAGCAGGAGATTAGGTTGAATATGAGTCAGTCTGCCACAGCGGGGAGCAGCAGTTCGAGCTTACTTCTTAGTAAGCCAGTGAATACCCAGAAAGCCCAGCCCCAAGAACCAGGATCTACCCCGTAGCTCAGACCACCCTGATGTGCCTCCGCCACCTCCTCCTCCCTCCCTCCCACCTCCCCCCCAACCCCCCCCCCCCCCGCCCTGGGTTCACCAGATGGAGAACCATTTCCTGTTTATATCCTGTGCTTATTTTGCTTTATTCCAAGAGGATATTGCCTACAAGATCCTGCCTGACACATCTCAAGCCCTGAGTAGGAAATAAGACACAGTCAGTGCTAAAACATGGGGCTGTCTTCCACACTTTGGTCCTAGCACACGACTGAGGCCACGGAGATGTGGGCACACGTAGGGTCCTCCTGCTATCCTCTAGGACCAAGCTGAGGACAAGATGGATACATTTCCTTTGCCACACCATCCTTCTCCTCCCCTTACCTCGCCCCTCCGCCTCCCGTGGACCCCTGACTGAGGAGTGCTCCCTAAGGACAGGCTGAAGGAACCAGCAGTGCCCAACCCCCTGACCCAACCCTTTGACCATCCTGGAATGACATTCGGGTACATTACAAGTCTTGATGATGTGGGGATGTCCCCCAGCATCCTAGGCCCTTGCCCATTCAAAGGCGGAGCACCCCCATCACCATGACAACCAAAATCTGCCAGCCAGGAATTCCCCAAATACACCCCCAGGCCAGGAAAAACGTGACCCTTGTCTGTCTTGCTCATTGCCATATGCCCACCACCCCAGCACAAGACCTACACGCAGATCAATCAGTATTTGTGGGATAATCATCCTACAGCCCAGCTATCTGTGCTGCGATTTACTGTCCTCTCTTCATCCCCCCTCCTGCCTGCGGGAAGGGGGAAGAAAAGAACTCGGACAGCCTCTCACATGGAGATGTCTAAAGCGTTCATGGATGCTATGGGCAAGTGGGTGCTTTTTTAGGGGTGCTCAGGAGAGGGGCTGACTTCTAGTTCTGGTAGGGGTAGAGTGAGGATGGGGGCGCACAGAAAAGCGAGACACGTGGAAAGGTAAGGACGGCTCAGTGGCCGTGCACCCAGCTGGCTCAGTTGGTAGAGCAGTGACTTGATCTTAGAGTCAGGAGTTAAAGCCCCACCTTGGGCGGAGAGCTTACTTTAATAAAAAAGAAAAAAAATGGTGCAGTGGTTAGAACCACAGATTCTGGAGCCCTACAGCCTGGCTCTGGCTGTGCCGCTTATGAGCTAATTTTTTTTCTCTTTAAATATTTTATTTATTTTTTTTAGGGAAAGAGAGTGTATGTATATACAAGCAGGTGAGGGGGGGTAGCAGAGGAAGAAGGAGAAGCAGACTCTTCACTAAGGAAGGAGCGGGATGTGGGGAGCGTTCTCATTCCCAGAGGCTCGATCCTAGGACCCTGGGATCATGACCTGAGCCAAAGGCAGACACTTAACCGACTGAGCCACGCAGGTGTCCCCACTAAGGAGCTCTTTAAAGTCTGGGAACCTCTCAGTGCCTCCCTGCTCTCATCCATAAAGTGAAGATAATAGCAGTTAAGGTTGCTGGGAAGGCTAAATGAGGTAATTCATGCAAAGTGATTAGTTCATGTTATAATTATGCATTATTATTGTTTTTCTGAAATAGCTGAGTAACTTGGATGGATGAACTATCATTCCTCAAGCCCAGCCTTCTCCCACCCTCCTCCATAGCACTTTCAAATCCCACGGCCCCTGGTGGATGGGCAGAGACCCAGAACACCTGACAACCTTCCCACGGCCCTTTCTCTACTTTTCCTTGCTGCAAAGACCATCTCAGAGATGCATCCCGTGCCCCAGCCGTATTCCTCCAGGGCTGTGGACGTGTTCCTGGAGCCCTCCCTGGCAACCTTGGAAGTCCCATCCATCACTTGTTTCCTGCCCGACTCCCTCAACCAATGCAGGAAAACCCTGCCAGCCAGCCCTCCCCTTCCCTTCTAGGTTTGTGGCTGCTAACCTTGGGCCAGCCAGGTAGCCAAAGGTACCCTTCTAGTCCCTACACTGCCCACTCCCCTCAAAGTCACCAACTATCCCTAGACAGGTGCTCGCTACCTCCCTGTACCGCAGTGTTTGTGACCCCAAGTGTCCCTTCCCTAGTCTGTGGTGTCACAGACTAGGGAAGGGACACTTGGGGTCACAAACTGTGCACCCCCGAGTGTGTGTGACCCCTCGAGGGTCCAAATCTCCACGTGTGTGATTCCAGGAGTATCTGCTTTCCGCTCAGTGCGTCCCAAGGGCACCCCACACCCTTGACCCTGTGAACCCACAGGAAGGTTAAGGCCGCAGCCTGGAACGGACCACAGCAGGCGTGGGGAGGAATGCGAAATGGAACAGTCCACCCAAGATCGTACCACTAGGAAGGGGACGGCCACCTGGCAACATAACATTTGTTTGTGGGAGAGGACTGACAGCTCCCTCAATCCCTGACCAGAGGGGTGTGTCGCAATCTTGCTTGTACCAAGATTCCCGTCCCGTCCTCCTGACTTCCACCCGCCTCAGGGGTGCCTCACGCTCTGGTAGCGCCCCCCAACCTCCCTCACGTCCGCCATCTTAACCACTGTCACCACCCCCACCTCGATTCCTTAGAAGCCACAGTGTACCCGAGCCCCCAATTGGCTGACGGGTGCGGGCTCCGAGACCGCCGTGAGCTCTGATTGGCCGATAACCGAATTCTCCTTGGGCCTCGGAGAAGAACATAGCCTGCCTCCCCTCTCGCGCGCCGGGCTCCCATTGGTCACGCGCTCCGGGCATGCGCAGTGGATGCCAGACCGCGGTTCCCGGCCGCTGAAGCGAGGCTGTGGAGATTTGGGAGCGTGGGTCAAATGGGTCAGAAGGGGCGGAAGGTGGTGTTTTCCCTTGGGGGTTAATGAGAAGACCCACCAGGGCGTGGCGTCCCGTAACTCGAAATTGTAAACTCTAACAAACCTAGTACGGTTTTCGTGCATTCCTTTATTCTCTAATTAACACAAAATAAAAGGCGGTCTTTTGTGTTTGGGTTGTAGGAAATACACTCAGAAGTTGGTTTAATAAAATTAAGACGCAGTGCGGGCTCTCTGGCTCTCCCTAAATACCATGAATTGCAGAGTGACAGTCTTACGGTCTTTGGATTCAATGTACCAAAGTTACTGATTTTACTCCTCTGACAAATGGGTACAAAGTTTACAGCAGTTAAGGTCCCTCCTGGCGAGGGATTTGACAAAGTGTGTTTAAGAGAATACTTTGCCCAGTTTTCAATACACAAAGCGATGGTTTTGGAGCACTAGGCCTGGCCAGAGGGGACAGGATTGTTGGAATTGATATGTATTATCATAATATACATCGTAGGTGATATAACCAGTGACCTGCTTTAAAGTTGGCGATTTTTACATTATGTTAGTATGTAAATTAAAATATAAGTATATATTATGTACATTATAAAATACATATAAATGACTATAAATACATGATTCGCAGGGATATAGATGATATAGACGCAGGATTGGGGCCTCAGTTTACTGTGCTGGGTCAGTCACGTGCTGAAGGCAAGTAACTTGGTAATTTCACGTGATGCCCTCAATTGTAGGAAACCTGAGCCCTGAGTCCCCTGCCTTTACCAGGTGTGGGGGGGTGGATTTCCCTTAGATTGCTTGGAAATTCCAAATCTATGCCCAGCACTCCTTCCACTGTTGAAAACAACCTGGCTTTTGCATCAGCCCTGATCATTATTTTAAGTGTGTGTATGGGAGCTTGGGGTGCTAGGTAGAGCAAATCAAAGGTTGGGTTAAAATGCGGGCACTTTGTCATCACTGAATGTTTCTGATGGTGGCTGGGTTTGTAACACACGGACTTCTGTTTAGTATCCTCACCCAAGGGCCGATGCTGGTAGGAGGCCCATTGTATTTGTTTGGGATCTGGCCCTAATGGTTATAGTAGCATAGCCCAACCTGCAATAGCTTTATGGTCTCTTTTTAGAAATACAGCCCAAAGTGATAGAATGGAAGAAGTCGGAGGGAAACAAAAGAAAATCTTCAGCTTATAAATAAAGGAATGAGCCCATTTGAAAAAAATAAAATGCTGAAAGAAAACCTCCAGTTAATGTAGCTTGCATCATATGTCTGTAGCCCTTCCAGTTACAGAGATCTCTTTACCAGCAATCAGTTTAGATCTCGAATACAAGCAACTTGAGAAAAAAAGTTTTGTATGTGTTTGCTAGGTTTGGCAACTGTGGGAAAACAGTGAGTGTGTGTTTAAAATCTTATGAATGATGGAGCTTTCAGGAAATTGGGTGATAAATATGCACATATGCATAGTGTTATCATAACTTGCAGGAGTCTCTGGAGTTACTCAGGAAGCTTTAAAATCTATTTACTGGGACACCTGGGTGGTTCAGTCCTTAAGCGTCTGCCTGCCTTCTGCTCAGGTCATGGTCCCAGGGCCCTGGGATGGAGCCCAGCATCGAGCTCCCTGCTCAGCGGGAAGCCTGCTTCTCCCTCCCCACTCCCCCTGCTTGTATTCCTTCTCTCACTGTGTATTTCCCTGTCAAATAAGTAAATAAAATAAAAATGTATTTATTTTTGGCCACCGGTAGTCTTCTAAAAATCGAAGCAAAATCTCTTAAAGCTATTTTTTCACTTTTGATTTTTTTTTAAATTTGTGACTGATAGCTATTTTGTTAACATTTATAAATACTCAGGAGGCTGAGCATGGGGGCTAACTACACAGTGGGCTGGGGTAGGGCGGGACAGGGCTGCACAACCAGGCCTTTTGGGGGGCAGGGATTTTTTAAATTTTTAAATAATTAATTAATTTTAAGGATTTTATTTATTTGTTAGAGAGAGAGAGAGACCACAAGCAGGGGGAGAGGAGGCAGAGGGAGAAGACTCCCCGCTGAGCGAGGAGCCTGATGTGGGGCTCCATCCCAGGACCACGGGATCATTACCTAAGCAGAAGACAGGCACTTAACCATCTGAGCCACCCAGGCATCCCAAGATTTTTTTTTAAGATTTTATTTATTTATTTGACAGAGACACAGTAAGAGAGGGAACACAAGCAGGGGTAGTGGGAGAGGGAGAAGCAGGCCTCCCGCTAAGCAGGGAGCCCGATGTGGGGTTCGATCCCAGAACCCTGGGATCATGACCTGAGCTGAAGGCAGACGTTTAACGACTGAGTCATCCAGGTGCCCGCCAATTTTTTAAAGGATAAACAGTCATCCTTTCAAAGCTTCTTCCCCTTGGTTAAATCATAATAGATGAGCTTCTGCGCAAAATTTGAATTATGAAAGAATTATAGCAGTGCGGGATATTCGGGGGTGAGGCCAGGTAACAAACAGAATCTCTCTTCCCTCCTTAAGCCTCTGAATGTCTGCTGTGAAAGCCCTAAATACCTTAGCCCTTTGAGTTTCAAAGAGTAAAAATACGGGCCAGGCTCCAGTGCCATGAGTGGCCAGGCAGCTGCTGAGCCTCTTCCCAAATATATATCTTCCCAGAAGAAAGAAACCATGTGTTGAAATGAAAACAACTAATTGGGATAAAATATCTTGTAATCAGTTTATAACTAAATGCATCTGGGTAGATTGTTTGCAAAGAGGATACGATGCACTGAACTGTGTCCCTTGAAATCGTATGTTGAGGTACTAAGCCTTAATAGGACTGTCTTTGAGGAGAGGGACCTTACGAAGATAACAGGTCAATGAGGTCACAAGGGTGAGACCCTTATCCAATAGGACTGGTGTCCTTATGAGCAGAGGAAGAGACACCAGAGGTGTGTGCCTAACAGAGAAAAGGCGATCTGTGGGGCGCCTGGGTGGCTCAGTGGTTAAATCCTCTGCCTTCGGCTCAGGTCATGATCCCCAGGTCCTGGGATCGAGCCCCACATTGGGCTTTCTGCTCAGTGGGGAGCCTGCTTCCTTCTCTCTCTCTCTGCCTGCCTCCCTGCCTACTTGTGATCTCTGTCTGCCAAATAAATAAATAAAATCTTTTTTAAAAAAAAGAAAAGGCGATCTGCAAGTGAAGGAGAGAGACTTCAGCAGAAAGCAAACTGCTGACACCTTGACCCTGGACTTCCAGCCTCCACAACTGTGAAAACAAGAATTTCTCTTGTTTACCCCAACTGGTCTGTGGTATTCTGTAAGGGCAGCCCTCACTGATTCATACAGATGGCCCCCAACAGTTCCCCCCGTATCTGTTGTCATGCCCCTTAGCAATGCAATTTTGCGGTTCCCTTATCCAGAGGTGGACCATATTTCCTCAGCCCTTGAACCAAGGCCGGCCTTGTGACTTGCTCTGACCAACAACAGGCTGCGGAAGTGCCACTGGGGGAGACCCAGAGCCTAGCCCTCAAGAGCCATGCAGTGTCTGCCTTGGCCATAGAGAAGGAGCATGGCCCTGAGCCCTCCACATGAGGAAGCCGGCCTGGCCCCCTGGAGGGTGAGAGTAGGGGTGGCGGAGAGCCAAGACACTCCCCGATGACAGCCGGCACCAAGCGCCGGACCCTCTCGTTGGCTGCAGCCCCAGTTGTTGGCAGCCCCCCAGTTGTAGGAAAGTCCAAGTGAGGCACTTTCAGCTAGCGGACCCCAACTCCAATTGCCTACCTATGGGATTGTGAGTGAATCTACTGTTGTAACACAAAGCCACTGTTTTAGCTGTTATTGTAACAGTAACTAAATTGGCATTCTTCTCTCCCTGAACAGGGCTGAGTGAACCCGAGAGTGTTTCTAGAGGGCAGATCTTGTTGTGGACACCAAAAGAGCAAACTTGGTAGGTCAAGAACTAGTGCAAAGAGACAGCTGCTCTGGTCCTCCCCCTGTCCCCCACCCGGATATAGGGCGGGGAGCCCCAGTGTGACACTCAGCACCGTCTCCTTCAATGCTCTTTCCCCAGATTCGGAGTCAGTAGTAGCCGTTGCTGTCTCTGAAATTGTGGTGATAACTACTGGAAAGTCCACAAACAAAAAAAAAATTTTTTTAAAGATTGTATTCATTTACTTGACAGGGAGAGAGACAGAACAAGCAGGGATAGCAGCTGGCAAAGGGAGAGGGAAAAGCAGGCTCCCCTCTGAGCAGAGAGCCCGACACGGGGCTGGATCCCAGGACTCTGGGATCCTGACCTGAGCCAAAGGCAAGCGCCTAACCCACTGAGCCACCCAGGTGTCCCTCAAGAATGGTTTCTTTAAGCAATTATGAGGCTTCACCAGGGGAAATGTTCACTACAAGGTATATTATGGACAAGTGATAGTATATCATTTGAATACCTAGTTATTAGTCTGAATAAGCACATGAAGGTGCTGTATAATTTTTAAAAAATATTTTATTTATTTGACAGACAGAGATCACAAGTAGGCAGAGAGGCAGGCAGAGAGGCAGGCAGAGAGAGAGGAGGAAGCAGGCTCCCCGCTGAGCAGAGAGCCCGATGCGGGGCTCGATCCCAGGACCCCAGGATCATGACCTGAGTCACAGGCAGAGGCTTTAACCCACTGAGCCACCCAGGCGCCCCGGTGCTGTATAATTTTAAATGTAGAAACAGCATTCTTCAAGATCTAGAGAGAAAGTGTAAAAATTTGCCTGATTGGGGCGCCTGGGTGGCTCAGTGGATTAAGCCGCTGCTTCGGCTCAGGTCATGATCTCAGGGTCCTGGGATCGAGCCCCGCATCGGGCTCTCTGCTCCGCAGGGAGCCTGCTTCCTCCTCTCTCTCTGCCTGCCTCTCTGCCTACTTGTGATCTCTCTCTGTCAAATAAATAAGTAAAATCTTAAAAAAAAAGTTTATAAAAAAAAATTTGCCTGATTATTTGAATACATACACTCAATGTAGTACAGAGCTCTTTCCACTGCCAAAGAGTAATCGGAATTTTTGCTTGGTTTCAAACCAAATCCATAACGTTAAAATACACCATAATTTCCATCAGCAACTTGTTGGCATTGAGTGAAGGGAAATCCCTCCTCGCACAAAGACATGTGATTTTGCGGGGTCTGGGTGGCTCAGTCGATTAACCTTAGAGTCTGCCTTCAGCTCAGGTCAAGATCTCAGGGGGCCTGGGATCAAGCCCTGTGCTGGGCTCCCTGCTGGTCAAGGAGCCTGCCTCTCTCTCTCCCGGCCCCCCGCTTGTGTTCTCTCTTACTATCTCTCTCTCAAATAAACAAATAAAATTTTTTTTAAAAGACATGCGATTTCTGCTGAAGACTTTCAAAGACATTCTCTAATGCAATGTTCTTAAAAGGATCTTTGGGGCGCCTGGGTGGCTCAGTCAGTGAAGCGTCTGTCTTCAGCTCAGGTCATGATCCCAGGGGCCTGGGATCAAGCCCCACATGGGGCTCCCTGCTCCGTGAGAAGCCTGCTTCTCCATCTCCCTCTGCCTGCCGCTCTGCCTACTTGTGTGCTATCTCTCTCTGTGTGTGTCAAATAAATAAAATCTTTTTTTTTAGATTTTATTTACTTTTTTGACAGACAGAGATCACAAGTAGGCAGAGAGGCAGGCAGAGAGAGAGGAAGGGAAACAGGCTCCCTGCTGAGCAGAGAGCTCGATGCGGGGCTTGATCCCAGGACCCTGAGATCATGACCTGAGCCGAAGGCAGAGGCTTTAACCCACTGAGCCACCCAGGCACCCCAATAAAATCTTTCTTACTTTTTATTTTATTATTATTTTTAAAAGACATCATTTATTTATTTGACAGACAGAGATCACAAGCAGGCAGAGAGGCAGGCAGAGAGAGAGGGGAAAAGCAGGCTCACCGCCAAGAAGAGAGCCCGACGCGGGGCTCGATCCCAGGACCCTGGGATCACGACCCAAGCCGAAGGCAGAGGCTTTAACCCACTGAGCCACCCAGGTGCCCCTAAAATCTTTTTTAATTGGGCACCTGGGTGGCTCAGTGGGTTAAAGGTTCTGCCTTTGGCTCGGGTCGTGATCCCAGAGTCCTGGGATGGAGCCCCGCATCGGGCTCTCTGCTTGGCAGGGAGCTTGCTTCCTCCTCTTTCTCTCCTTCTCTGCCTGCCTCTCTGCCTGCTTGTGATCTCTCTCTCCCAAATAAATAAATAAAATCTTTTTAAAAAAGGATTTTATTTATTTGACAGAGAGAGTGAGAAGCACAAGCAAGGGGAATAGTGGGGAGAAAGAGAGGGAGAAGCAGACTCTCCGACGATCAGGGAGCCCGATGCAGGGCTCCATCCCGGGACCCTGGGATCATGACCTGAGCCAAAGGCAGACGCCTAACCATCTGAGCCACTAGGTGGCCCAAATAAATAAAATCTTTTTTTTTTAAAGGATCTTATATTTCCCAGCCGAAATGAACATTGAGTCTCACGCTAAGACTTTCCACTGTGTATTTTGATTAAGCAGCAATGGGTTTGTGTCTAATATTCATCGAAATAGGAAACTGGAATCCTTCCCCACATTGCAGAGGGCGAGCTGAACCACAAGGCAGAGAAAGTTCCAGAAACTCGGGCAAACAAATGTGAGTGTATACTTTACACACGCCCTCACACACAGACAGGTGTGCACGTAGTCATGTGGTCCCCAGAGCCGCGGACTGGTCAGGGGCCTCAACAAGAAAAACCAAATACTGTGCAGGGATTGAAGTGATTCGGTGGGCGACACCCCCATCCTCCATACCCAATTATTTCTCTCAAGTAGTTCAAAGAAGTTACCACACAAGAGTTAGGAATTCCGTCTTGGGCAGGAGAGGACCACCCATAAAATGTATGGAATGCATTAGATCCACCAAATCAAAATTCATTCGACAATTTTTTTTAAAGATTTCATTTATGGATTTGATAGAGAGAGAGAGAGAGAGAGCACAAGCAGGGGAGCGGCAGAGCGAGAGGGAGAAGCAGGCTCGATTCCGTCAAATAATCTGCTAACAGCTGCTATATGCTGGGTACTCTGTCCGACGCTCTCCATCTGCATTCTCTCCTTCAACCCTCGCGACAAACCCACGAGGTGGCTGTTTTGTCCCCATTTTACTCATGAGGAAAGAGATTCAGAGATTTTAGGTGACTTGTTTGCTCAAGGTCGCAGAGTCAGAACAAATAAGGCTGCGCCCCGTCCGCTAAACACTGGCTCCCAGGGGGCGCCTGGGTGGCTCATTTGGTTAAGCGACTGCCTTTGGCTCAGGTCATGATTCTGGAGTCCAGGGGATTGAGTCCCACATCAGGCTCCCTGCTCACCGGGGAGTCTGCTTCTCCTTCTGACCCTCCCCTCTCTTATGTCCTCTCTCTCTCTCATTCTCTCTCTTTCAAAAAAAATAAATAAAATCTTTAAAAAAAAGAAATAAACAAACTCTAGCTCCCAGTACCCAGCCTCTCACCTCATTCTTCTAGCAAACTCCTATTCATCTTTCACATCTTAGCTGAGATCCTACTCTCCTCGGAACTCCTTCCCAGGCACGCTGAAGGTCAGGTTCTGTTGCCTCCCCCTGTGTGCTCCCCAGGCTTCCTAGACTTGGTCCTACACACCACAAACTCATGTATTCTTCCTCCGTAGGCAGTAAGTGGGCAAGACTTTCAGCCATATTTCAGTTTCGGGTACATGGAAGATCCAGGGTGCCTGGCTGGTGTGCGACTCTTGATCTTAGGGTTGTGAGTTCGAGCCCTACACTGGGCACAGAGTCTACTTAAAATAAAATTTAAAAATTAGCTATTGGGGAGATACCTGGGTGGCTCAGTCGGCTTAAGCATCTACCTTCAGGGGCGCCTGGGTGGCTCAGAGGGTTAAAGCCTCTGCCTTCGGCTCAGGTCATGATCCCAGAGTCCTGGGATCGAGCCCCACATCGGGCTCTCTCCTTGGCAGGGAGCCTGCTTCTTCCTCTCTCTCTCTGCCTGCCTCTCTGCCTACTTGTGATCTCTCTGTGTCGAATAAATAAATAAATAATCTTAAAAAAAAAAAGCATCAGAGGAGACAGCTTCTCCCTCTCCCTCTGTCATCCCCTCCCCCTGCCTCATGCTCTCTCTCTCAAATAAAATCTTCAAAAAAAAATAGCTATTATGGGGCATCTGGGTGGCTCAGTCGTTAGGCGTCTGCCTTCAGCTCAGGTCATGATTCCAGGGTCTTGAGATGGAGCCCCGAATCGGGCTCCCTGCTCAGGAATCCTGCTTCTCCCTCTCCCACTCCCCCACTTCTGTTCCCTCTCTCACTGTGTCTCTCTCTGTCAGATAAATAAATAAGTTTTAAAAAATAGCTATTGGATAAGTGACTAAATGAAGGTATGAATAATGCACTCCAAAGATCTCCTCCCCCTCCTTCCCAGTCTCCTTCCTTGCATAGGGCCAGGCCAGTACTGAGTCCCTTGGGGTGGGAGACAGAGTACAGCCACAAAGTAGACCTGCCCTTATGAGGTCACTGCTGGTTAGGGAGACATTCCAGAAAACGATGGGAGTGCAGAGGGTCCTAAGCTGGAGGAGAGGATGGGGTGGAGGCAAAGCAGCTGGGGAGAGGAAAATCAACTGATGTCATCAGAGATGAAACAAATTGTTGCATCCAAATAACGTTCCCACGTCAAACAGGAGAACAATCATATGAATATAAATTATGGACTGGAGAATAATTGAGCCTGACACCTTTATTTATTTATTTTTAAAGATTTATTTATTTAACTGAGAGAGAGAGAGAGAGAACCCAGGGGTGCAGGAGCAGGGAGGAGGGGCAGAGGGAGAGAAGCGGACTCTGCCCTGAGCCCAGAGCCTAACTACTGACTCTCAGATCCTGATCGATCTCATGACCCTGAAATCATGACCTGAGATGATGACCTGAGCCGAAATCAAAAGTCGGACACTGAACGGACTGAGCCACCCCGGCAACCTGAGCCTGACACCTTTCGAGTCGGATGCTGGTGTATAGGCTAAATACACACCCTTTTACCTGGGAGTGATCTGTTATTTACAAGGGAGTAATTATTGCAGGGCCTCTATTATTTGCCAGTAGTTCCAAGGCATTTTGCACACCCCCGTCCCCTTGTCCCTTCTTGGTCAGTCACACATTGCCCTTTGTCCTGACTCCCGGCTCTGGTCCTCGCTTGCCTGGTTCTCTCTTTGGACAGTACAAGGGTGAGGTCCCTGCGAAGGCTAGAAGCAATGTGAGGACAGGAGTAATAAGTGACTCGTATTTTTGTGTTCCCTCCACGGTATCAGGGGCCTGTCAGACCAAGAATTGGAGAAAGGTAAAGGATGGGTGCCTGTTGGATAATGTACGGCTTTCCTACAAATGTGGATGGCGAGGTGTTTGTCTCCCGGATCCCGAATTCACATTTTCTTGGTAGAATTTTTTGGATTGTACTCCAGGAGGCATCGGCGGTTTGCTTCTGCCCAAGGCGCCATGAACTTCAGCCCCAGGCAGAGCAGCACAGTTCTTATCACAGACTGAGAAGCCTCTGTCCCTGATGGTATTTATTTGACGCCATTAATTCTAGTCCTTTGACGTGTTTTGTTTCGTTTTGTTTTTCCCTTTGGTTCTGGCATGGGAAAAGAGGTAGAACAAAGAGAACCTTCTGCCTGGCCCTGTGAGTCTTCTTGCCTTCTGATAAATCGCTGGCTTTTTAATCAGGTGACAGCTGGGAGGAGGACCAGCTGCTCCCCCAGCTCCCCCTACTCCCTAATGCTCCCCCCCTCCTGCTACTGACCCTGCTCCTCGCTGGTCTCCCTGTTCCCCTTTGTTCTTCCTGCCCTCTCCCACTGCTCCTCTTACTTACCCTCCTCCCTCTGCTTACCCTTCTCCCTGCTGCTCCCCCTGCTCCCTACAGCTGCCCTCTGCTCCCCCAGGTGCCACCCTTCACACTCCCCTAAGAGAGAAGAAATCAGGCTCAGGCTCTTTAACCGGGAACCTGCGTGTTGGCTTACCCCCTGCCGGAGTTACCTCCTGAAGGCCCCCTTCTTAGCAGTGTCTGGGCCAAGAAGAGATCCCCGCTGCCACCTTCTGGGAAAATGAGTAACAAGTCAATGTTTGATTGGAATCCAAGGGGAAAAACAGTGGGATCTTGCTGAAGACTCATCCCTTTAATTGATTGCTTTACTAACCAGCTGACGCGTGTTTAAAATCTGCCCCCAGACATGGGGTAGGTTTCAGGCCTTTATCGGCCATGGAATTCTATCCCCTCTGCTGGATGGCAATCCTCCTGAAGTTTTTTCAAAAAACATTTATTAAAGACCTTGTTGCACAAGGGAGTTTGCCAGGCAGTGTGTAAGGATAATGGAACGCCCAGCCTCTCCAATGCACAAATTCACTGGGGGAGGTGGGAATGACATGGGCGTGTGCAAGATAAAGAGCAGACTCCAGGCTGAACCCCTGTGGGCTGGGAAAGCTATTTGCCTTTAACATAGTCCGACCAGAGACACAAACACTTTGGAAAAAGAGAAAAAGAGATAGAGGGGCTCCTGGGTGGCTCAGTCGGTTAAGCATCTGCTTTCTGCTCAGGTCATGATCCCAGGGTCCTGGCATCGAGCCCCATGTGTGTCTGGGCTTCCTGCTCAGCAGGGAGCCTGCTTCTCCCTCTGCCGCCCACCCAGCTGGGGTGTGTGTGGGTGTGTGTGTGTGTGTGTGTGTGTGCGCACGCCTCCCTCTCAAATGAATAAAAGGTTTTAAAAAAAGGTAGAAAGCAAAGAATGGGGCCACCGGAGAACAATTTTGACATGAGCGGCTAGGATTAGATCCCATGCAGTTGAGTAAATGAGTTCCCCCTAGCCAAGCAAGTTTTTCTACATTGTATTTTCTGCCATGGTCAATATCATCATCAGGCCATCACTGTTACATTACATATTACTTACTTCTTGGAGCTCAGATAATATCTCCCTGTTGTCACCTGTGCCTGGAACCCCAACGCACCCAGAATTCTTGTTCTTTTCTCTGTTCCTACGTGTCTGTGGGGCTACAGGGGAAGGATGATAGCCCTGGGTCACACAACAGAAAACGTAAAATCAAGCACAGGACATCCACTTTCTTAGCAGGGCTTTCAGCTCTGAGAGGGGGTGATTCCTGCGGCCCCAGCAGTGCCCTGGAGTGTTGCGCACCGCCAGCCTGGGTTTCTTCTTCCTTGCATCCATCCGAGATCGTCTCTGGCTATTTCCTGGAGGCAGTGCTTGGCACAAGACCCAACTTTTGGCCATTATTATGTTCTATTCCTATTTTTTTAAAGATTTTTTATTTGACAGAGAGAGACACAGCGAGAGAGGGAACAGAAGCAGGGGGAGTGGGAGAGGAAGAAGCAGGCTTCCTGCCAACCGGGAAACCCACTTCAGGGAACCCAATGCGGGGCTCAATTCCAGGACCCCGGCATCACGACCTAAGCCCAAGGCAGATGCCCAGCGACTGAGCCACCCAGGAGCCCCTGTTTTATTCCTATTTTCAAAAAAGATTTTATTTATCCATTTTAGAGAGAGAGAGAGATCGCATGACCCGGGGAGGAGGGGCAGAGGGAGAGGGAGAATCTCAAGCAGACTCCACGCCGAACATGGAGCCTGATGCATGCAGGGCTCGATCCCACAATCCCAAGATCATGACCTGAGCTGAAATCAAGAGTTGGACGCTTAACCAACTGAGCCACCTGGGCACCCGCGTTTTTCCTTTAGAAGATTCACCCTTCTATAAGAGCCCACATTTTCGAGAGGAAATATGGAGAATATTGGTGACTTCATTGTGAATTATTTTATGATAAATATTACATAAGTTCTTAAAGTGTAAGAAAATTTAGATATATAAGATGGACACTAGCCACATTTTTTATGGACTAATGAGTCCCCCTCCCCCCCAAAAAAACAGGTATGGCCATGTATGTGAGTGTGTGGGAGGGGACAAAGTTTGGCCAAATGTCAATTTTGCTGAGTTTAGGACATTAACAAACTGACAAATCCTCAATTTCTAACCATTCCCACCATCATTTTATGAAAGGAAGAACATTTTTTTCCACACATAAAAAAGTAGGAAGGACATAATCTCAGAATATAACCACATCATCCTCTGGGGCTCCAGAGATCCAGAGAAAGAAGCAGGAATAGAGGTGAAGAACAGACATATCGAAAAATACCCAGCATCACTCATCATCACGGAAGTGGAAATCAGACACACAATGAGATCTCATTTCATACCTGTCAGAATGGCCAGGATCAAAAAGACAAGAAACAACAGGTGTTGGTGAGGATGTGGAGAAAAGGGAAGCCTTGCGCATTGTTGGTGGGAACGCAAGCTGGTGTAGCCACTCTGGAAAACAGTATGGAGTTTCCTCAAAATAGTAAAATAGAAATACCCATATGAGCTAATAATTCCACTGTTAGGTATTGACCCAGAGAAAACGAAAACACTGACTCGAAATATATACACACCCACATGTTTACTGCAGCGTTATTTGCAATAGCCAAGATACAGAAACAACCCAAGGGTCCAACTGTAGATGAATAGATAACAAAGATGTGATATAGGGGCGCCTGGGTGGCTTAGTGGGTTAAAGCCTCTGCCTTCGGCTCAGGTCATGATTCCAGGGTCCTGGGATCGAGCCCCGCATCAGGCTCTCTGCTCAGCAGGGAGCTGCTTCCTCCTCTCTCTCTGCCTACTTATGATCTCTGTCAAATAAAATCTAAAAAAACAAACAAAAAAAACTTTAAAAAAGACGTGATATATATATGATATACATAAATATATTACATATATGTGTGTATATATAAAGGAATATTACTGAGCCATGAAAAAGAATGAGCTCTTGCCATTTGCAACAACATAAATGGACCTAGAGGTATAATGGTAAGTGAAATTAGTCAGGTAGAGAAAGGCAGATATCATATGATTTCACTTTTATGTGGGATCTAAAAACCAAAAAGGAACAAACAAAAAACAAAACAAAATGGAACAGAACAGGCTCATAAATACAGAGACCAACTGGTGGTTGTCAGAGGAAAGGAGGGTGGAGGGATGGGTGGTCTAGGTGAAGAAGATGAAGAGGAACCAAATTTGAGTTTGAAAAAAAAAAAGAGGGGCGCCTGGGTGGCTCAGTGGGTTAAGGCCTCTGCCTTCGGCTCAGGTCGTGATCCCGGGGTCCTGGGATGGAGCCCCAAGTCAGGCTCTCTGCTCGGCAGGGAACCTGATTCCTCCTCTCTCTGCCTGCCTCTGCCTATTTGTGATCTCTGTCTGTCAAATTAATTAATTAATTAATTAATCTTAAAAAAAAAAAGAATGGGTGTGAAACTGTCACAGACTGAGGAGAAAGGAGAGAAGAAAGGTAACTCCCACTTTTCCAGAAAACATAAAATGAGACATCTGCTGGTGGGGGGCTAAAGAGATTTGGGGTACTGGTAAAACTTCAGATTACCTCTTGGTATTCAAAAGCAAACAAAGGTCTTTTTGATGGTTTTAAGGCCCTGCAATACCTGTGATCGCTTCTTGGTTTAAGAAATTGGTATGGGGGGCACCTGGGTGGCTCAGCGGGTTAAAGCCTCTGCCTTCAGCTCAGGTCATGATCTCAGGGTCCTGGGATCGAGCCCCGCGTCGGGCTTTCTGCTCAGTGGGGAGCCTGCTTCCCCCTCTCTCTCTCTGCCTGCCTCTCTGCCTACTTGTGATCTCTGTCTGTCAAATAAATAAATAAAAATAAAAAAAAGAAATTGGTGTATGTTGGGGGTGGGGGGCACCTGGGTCGCTTAGTGGGTTGAGCAACTGCCTTTGGCTAAGGTGATGATCCCAAAGGTCCTGGGTTCGAGCCCTGTGTCAGGCTCCCTGCTTGGCAGGGAGTCTGTTTTTCCCTCTGCCCTTCAGCCCGCTTGTGCTCTCTCTCCCTCTTTCTCTCTCTTTCAAATAAATAAAATCTTCTTTTAAAAAAGAAAGAAATTGGGGTGCCTCGGTGGCTCAGTTTGTTGTCTGCCTTTGGCTTGGGTCATAATCCCAAGGTTCTGAGATCAAGCCCCACGTTGGGCTCCCTATTCATGGGAAGCCTGGTTTTCCCTCTCCTCCCTGTTCAAGCTCTCTCTCAAACAAATAAATAAAAGTCTTTTTTTTAAAGAAATGATTGGGGGCACCTGGGCGGCTCAGTTGTTAAGCATCTGCCTTTGGTTCAGGTCATGATCCCAGGGTGCTGGGATCGGGCCCCATATGGGGCTCCCTACTCATTGGGAAGCCTGCTTCTCCCTCTCCCACTCCCCCTCTTGTGTTCCCTCTCTGGCTGTCTCTGTCAAATAAATAAATAAAATCTTTTAAAAAATAAAATAAAAAGAAATGATTTGGGGGGAAACAGAGAGATAACACAGAAAACCTTGTCTATTTGTGGAAGCCTGGAAAAGTCAAATTTCAAGCCAAGAAAAAGAAATATTCTGTTGTGAAGACTTCTGGAGGAGCTTCTCACATTTCTAATGGCAGGTCCTCGGGGAAGTCAGCAGTCTCTGGCCAGGAGACCAGTGGCAACTGCAGCATTCCCCAGCTCCGTCTCATCTATGGTGCGAGAGTGAACCCCAGTCTTGGTTTCCGGCCACACACACTGTGGTTGGCATTGCTGTGGTTGCTGGGGCAAAAGATAAAACCTGTCTGTCTTTCCTGGCACTGGGCACATTTTATAGTTTTATCAACGTATAGCTTACATATCATAAAGTTCACCCATTGTTAGTGTACAGTTCAATGATTTTTAGTACATTTATAGCATTGTGCAAACATTATCACAAGTCAATTTCAGGACGTTTCCATCAGCTCTAAAATCTCCCACGAGCCCACTTGCAGTCCTCCCATCCGGGGCAAGCACTGACCTTTCTTGTATCTCTATGGATTTGCCTTTTATGGACATTTCATATAAATGCAATCATACAACATAGGAAACATTGGATCTTGCTACTTTCACTTAGTGCAACATTTTGGAGGTTCATCTGTGTTGTCAGTGTTCTGTTCTCTTTTATTGCTGATAGGAATCCATTGTGTATCAGAGACACCACATTCTGTGTATCCATTCATCAGTAATGGACATATGGATAGTTTCTGGATTTTTGTTCTTATGAATAATGCTGCTATGAATATCAGCATATGAGGGTGCCTGGGTGGCTCAGTTGGTGAAGCGTCTGCCTTTGGCTCCAGTCATGATCCTAGGGTCCTGGGATGGAGTCTCTGCCTGGGTCTCCTTACTTAGCAGGGAGTCTGCTTCGCCTCTGCCCCTTCTTCCTGCTCATGCGCGGGTCTCTTTCTCTCGCAAAAATAAATAAATAAAATCTTAAAAAAAAAAAAGACAGGGGGGCCTGGATGGCTCAGTGGGTTAAGCCTCTGCCTTCAGCTCAGGTCATGGTCTCAGGGTCCTGGGATCAAGCCCTGCATCAGGCTCTCTGCTTAGTGGGGAGACTGCTTCCCCCACCTCTCTCTTCCTGCCTCTCTGCCTACTTGTGCTCTCTCTCTCTGTCAAATAAATAAATAAAATATTTAAAAAAAAGACATCAAAAAGAGGGACACCTGTCTGGCTCAGTCAGGTTAAAGGTCTGCATTTGCCTTAGGTCATGATCCAGTTCCGCATCAGGCTCCCTGCTCAGCGGGGACTCTGTTTCTCTGCCTGCTGCTGCTCCCGCTTGTGCTCTCTCTGACAAATAAATGAATAAAAATATTTTTAAAAATTGTTTTTTAAAAAAGAGTCACATGCTCTACCGACTTGAGCCCCTAGTTTTTCATTTTAAAGCCTATTTTATTCTGTAAAAATAGGGAACACTTCACTGATTTGTGTGTCAATCGTGCTAATCTCTGTACTATTTCAATTATAGTGTATGTGCCCCGAAAGCAAACACTGTCTTTTTGTTTTCTTAGTGGTGTCTTTCCAAGTGCAAACACTTTAAATTTTAATGAAGTCCAATTTATCAACCTTTTTTTTCTTTTATAGGTTCTTTTTGGTGTCTTCTTTTTAAAAAATTTTGAGAGAGAGCGCACGCGCGCACACACACACACACACACACACACGCACCTACACATGCGTGCACACCAGTGGCAGGGGGAGGGGCAGAGGGCTAAGCTGACCCCCACTGAGTGGGCAGCCAGATCCCAGGACCCAGGGATCCTGACCCAAGCCAAAGGCAGACCTTTAACCTGACTGGGCCAGCCAGGTGCCCCTCTTTTTGATGTCTTTTTTTTTTTTTAAGATTTTATTTGTTTATTTTTGTAAGAGAAAGAGAGAGACCGCATAGGAGCAGGGGGTAGGGGCAGAAGGCGAAGCAGACTCAGAATTCTGAGTAAGGAACCGGATGCAGGGGCTTGATGCTGGGACTCGATTAGGTACTTGACCCCAGCGCCCTGGGATCATGACCTGAGCGGTTCTTGGCAGATGCTTAACTGACTGAGCCACCCAGGAGCCCTTTGTGACGTCTTTCTAAACTCTTTGCCTCAAGGTTGCAAAGATTTGAGGCGCCCGGGTGGCTCAGTGGGTTAAGCCTCTGCATTCCGTTCAGGTCATCATAGTCTCAGGGTCCTGGGATCGAGCCCGGCATTGGGCTCTCTGCTCAGCATGGAGCCTGCATCCCCCTCTCTTTGCCTGGCTCTCTGCCTACTTGTGATCTCTCCCTGTGTCAAAAAAAAAAAGTTGCAAAGATTTTCTTCTATCCTTTCTTCTAAACATTTTATAGGTTTATATAGAGGTCTATGATCCACTGGAGTTAATTTTTCTGCACGGTGTGAGGTAACAGTGTAAGCCGACTTTTTGTATATGGGTAGCCAGTTGTTCAGGCACCATTTTTAAAAATATTTTATTTTTTTTTATTTCACAGAGAGAGAGGGCACAAGTAGGCAGAGCAGCAGAGGGAGAGGGAGAAGCAGGCTCCCCACTGAGCAGAGAGCCTGACTTGAGGCTCAATCCCAAGACCCTGGGATCAAGACCCGAACGGAAGGCAGCTGCTTAACCGCATGAGCCATCCAGGCACCATTTGTTGAAAAGACTGTCTTTTCCGCAACTGAATTCTCTAGTACCTTTGTCAAAATCAGGTAGTCATAAATGCAGAGGTTATTTCTAGACTCGAAATTCTGTTCTCTCAATCTATATGCCTATCTACCAATCCCACACTGTCTTGATTACTGTAGTTTTCTGGAAAGTTTTGAAATCAAGTTGTAGAAGTTCTCCAGCTTCGTTCTTTTTCAAAATTGTTTTGGCTATTCTAGGTCTTTGGCACTTCCATATAAATTTAAGGATTATCTTGTCAGTTTCTACAACAAAGCTTTCTGGGATTTTCTTAGGGATTTCTTGGGATCTATAGATCAATTTGGGGAGAACTGCCGACTTAACAATATTGAGTCTTTCCCATTAACATAAACAGCTTCTCCATTTTTTGAGATCCTCAATATCTATCAGCAATGTTTTAGGTTATTTTTTAATTTTAAAGATTTTTATTTATTTATTTATTTGACAGCCAGAGATCACAAGCAAGCAGAGAGAAAGGAGGAAGCAGGCTCCCTGCTGAACAGAGAGCCCGATGCAGGGCTAGATCCCAGGACCCTGGGATCATGACGCGAGCCGAAGGCAGAGGCTTTAACCCACGGAGCCACCCAGGCGCCCCAATGTTTTAGGTTTTTAGCACACAAATTATGGGTTTCTTTTGCTGAACGTATTCCTAAGTATTTTATTCTTTTGGATACAATTGTCAATGCTACTGTTTTTCTTAATTTTACTTTTATTTTTGTTTTTTTTTTTTTTTAAAGATTTTATTTATTGGGGCGCCTGGGTGGCTCAGCGGGTTAAAGCCTCTGCCTTCGGCTCGGGTCATGATCCCAGGGTCCTGGGATCGAGGCCCGCATCGGGCTCTCTGCTCAGCGGGGAGCCTGCTTCCCCCTCTCCCTCTCTGCCTGCCTCTCTGCCTACTTGTGGTCTCTGTCTATCAAATAAATGAATAAAATCTTTAAGAAAAATATTTTATTTATTTATTTAACAGAGAGAGAATGAACAAACAGGTGGAGGGGGCAAGGGAGAGGGAGAAGCAGACTCCCCACTGAGCAAGGAACCGGAAGTGAAGCTGGATCCCTGGTCTCCAGGATCATGACCCGAGCCAAAGGCAGATGCTTAATAGACTGAGCCACTCAGGTGCCGTGCCCCTTAATTTTACTTTTGAATTCACTTCTAGTTCACTGCTAGTATATAGAACTGCAATTGACTTTGTTTGTTGATCTTCTATCCTGAAGCTTTGCTAAAAGCACTAGTTGCAGTAGTGATTTTTTAATGATTCCTTAGGATAAAATTTTCTACAGATAGGATCATGATGTTTGTGAATAAAGACAGTTTTTTTTTTGTTTTTTTTTTTATTTTTTATTTTTTTAATAAAGACAGTTTTATTTCTTCCATTCCAGTGTGCATACTTTTAATCCCCACTCTATTTTTTTTGGTTGATTGCACTGACTAGAACCCCCATTACAGTGTTGAATAGAAATGGCAAGGGGCGTCTGGATGGCTCAGTGGGTTAAAGCCTCTGCCTTCAGCTCAGGTCATGATCCCAGGGTCCTGGAATCGAGCCCCGCATCGGGCTCTCCACTCAGCGGGGAGCCTGCTTCCCTTCCTCTCTCTCTGCCTGCCTCTCTGCCTACTTGTGATCTCTGTCTGTCAAATAAATAAATAAAATCTTAAAAAACAAACAAACAAAAAAAGTCTTTAAAAAAAAAGAAATGACAAGAACAGACATCCTTGCCTTGTTCCTGAAAGTGATGAAATAAACTTTTCCTTCGCTTCCAAAAAGAAGCTCTATGCAAAGATATTTTTTGATGATGCTTGAACGACAGTAAGGGGTTACTTAAAAATTCCTTTTTCCGGGGCGCCTGGGTGGCTCAGTGGGTTAAAGCCTCTGCCTTCAGCTCAGGTCATGATCCCAGGGTCCTGGGATCGAGCCCCGCATGGGGCTCTCTGCTCAGCAGGGAGCCTGCTTCCCTTCCTCTCTCTCTGTCTGCCTCTCTGCCTACCTGTGATCTCTGTCTGTCAAATAAATAAAAATAAAATCTTTATAAAAAAATTCCTTTTTCCATTTTTATGTCAGTATTATAGAAATCATTCTAAGAATTTGTCTCTTAGCTGGCTTTGGCTGCATGACAAATAGTCCCCAAACTTAGTGACTTAAAACAATAAACCTTACATTATTTCTCATGATTCTGGGGATTGGCTGGGTCATTCAGGTATGGGCCAGCTCAGTTGGGGCTGCAGGGTAGAGGATGGCCTTGCTCCCATATCTGGCAGATGGCAGGTGGTAAGTCTGAGAGGGGCCTTGGTTGGCTTGGCTCAACTCTGTTCCTGCAGTCTAGCCTGGGCTTAGAGTTCCTAAGAGCAACATATGTACGCGCGTCTCAGGCCTCTGCTTACATCACATTGCTACTGTCCTACAGGCCAGAGAAAGTCCAAGGCCAGCTGAGATTTAAAGAGTGAAGAAGCAGATTCCACCTCTTGATGGGAGAAGATGTGAAGTCAGTGCACAGGGGCATGGATGCAGGGAAGAGTAGAGAATTAGGGCCAGTTCTATGATCTACGGCAAATAGGTTTGATCTCTAACCATTAAATGCTTAGAGACCTCTGGATGTTACTTGCATTATGAATTTTATGTTTGTCAACTGAGTGTGCTGAAATACAGCCTACAGGGACACCTGGGTTGGGCTTGCCCAACCTGGCAGTGGGTTGGGCTTCCGACTCTTGGTTCTGGCTGAGGTCGTGATCTTGAGGTCATGGGATCGAGCCCTGTGTCAGGCTCTGCACTCAGCGTGGAGTCTGCTTGAGAATCTCTTTCCCTCTACCTCTGCCCCTCTGGCTCATGCTTTCTCTCTCTCTCAAATAAATAAATAAATCCATTAAAAAAGGAAAGAAAGAAAGCTTATTTTTAATAAATCTTCCTTGGTTTTATTTTGCACAAATCAGTTTTCCTCCAAATCATCTGATTTTTAGTACGATGTTGAATTGAAACATACTAAAGAAACTGCTGGGTGCCTGGGTGGCTCAGTGGGTTAAGCCTCTGCCTTCAGCTCAAGTCATGATCTCAGAGTCTTGGGATCGAGCCCCACATCGGGCTCTCTGCTCAGCAGGGAGCCTGCTTCCCCCCCCCCCCCCCGCCTACTTGTGATCTCTTTCTCTCTGTCAAATAAATAAATAAGTAATCTTTAAAAAAAAAAAAGACTCTCGGGTGCCTGGGTGGCTCAGTGGGTTAAGCCTCTGCCTTTGGCTCAGGTCATGATCCCGGGGCCCAGGGATCAAGCCCCACACCCGGCTCTCTGCTCAGCAGGGAGCCTGCTTCCTCTCTCTCTCTCTGCCTGCCTCTCTGCCTACTTGTGATCTCTGTCAAAAAAAAAAAAAAAAAAAGACTCTCCTCTTGCTCTGCCCCTCACTGTCCTCTCTCTCCCTCTCTAAAGAAAAAAGGTAAGGGGTGCCTAGAAATCAGTAGAACATGGAAATGACTCTTTGATTGTGGGGTTCTGACTGTTCCCGCCCCATGTTGGGCATAGAGCTTACAAAAAAAAAAAAAAAAGATAAAAGGCATACAGCTTGGAAAGGAAGAAATCAAAGTGCTTCTGTTCATGGACAAGAAGATTGTCTATGTAGAAAGTCTCAGGGAATCTGCAAAAGAAAAACAAACAAAAAGCCCCTCCAAGAACTAATGATTAAGCTTAGCATGGTTGCCGTGTACAAGGACAAACAAAATTCAGTCACATTGGAAACCAATGTAGAATTGGAACTAGAGAACTGGAAACCAAAGAAATGTACAATGGGTGCATGGGTGGCTCAGTTGATTAAGCATCTGCTTTCAGCTCAGGTCACGATCCCAGAGTCCTGGGATCAATCAAGTCCAGCATCGGGCTCCCTGCTCAGCGGGGTGTCTGCTTCTCCCTCACCCTTCCACCGGGCTCATGATCTCTCTCTCTCTCTTTCTCTCTCAAATAAGTAAATAAAATCTTTAAAAAAAAAACCAACAAACAAAGAAATGTACAATGGCCCCAACAAAAATGAAATACTTTGTTATAACCCTAATCAAGCACGTACTGCGACCGTGTGCTGTAAACTACAAAATGTTGGCAAAAGAAATCAACAACAGCTCAGTAAATGAAGAGGCATAATGTGTTCAGTGACCGAAAGACTCAACACAAGAAAGACGCCAGTTTCCCCCAAACTGGTCTAAATATTTAATGCGATACTAGTCACAATCCCAGCAGGAGTTTTTGTAATTCTACAAACTGACTCCAAAATTTATATGGAAGGATAAAGGAACTAGAGTAGCTAAAGTCATTTTGAAAAGCAAGAATAAAGTTGGAGGAATCATACTGCTAAGTTGTTAATATTATGGTAAAATGATAGTACCCAAGGGGCACCCGGCTAGCTCAGGGGGTAGAGTATGCCATTCTTGATCTCAGCGTCGTGAGCTCAAGCCCCACGTTGGGCATGGAGCTTGCTTAAAAAAAAAAAAAAAAAAAGAAAACCCCCCACGAAACTACAGTCCCCGAGACAGTGTGGTACTGGCAAAGGAACAGACAGATCAATGGAGCAGGAGAAAATACTGACATTCGATTTTTTACAAAGATGCAAAAGAAATTCAGTGGAGGTAGGAGAGTCTTTTCAACACAATGTTGGAAAAACTGTTTCTGCACAGCGAAGGAAACGACAAAACTCAAAGGCAGAACCTGGATGGAGAGCTGAGCTGGGCTAGGTCGGAGAACAGGTGGATCAAGATCGAGAGGGATCAAGCTGTTTTGTCAACCCTGAGGTCCCAGGAGGGAAAAGAACCTTGACCCCTGCCCCATGGGAGGACCAGGCATGGCGGAAACACACCCAGAGCCTGGCAAACCGTTGGCAACAATTAGAGTGCCAAGTGGGATTATAGCAACAGAGGGCGGTCCGTCAGGAGAGACTCCTTGGCCAAAGGTCGTCATAAACAGGATGGAAAAAGGTGACAGTCACGTGGCTGTGCTCCAGGCTTCTGCACTGGGGCCCCTCCATGAGTCTGCTGGTGCCCTGACGGAGTCCTGGCATTGTGCTCAAAGCTTGGCTGAGGGCTTCCTAGAGGAGGAGCTGCAGCTCAATGCTGAACTGAGCCAAGTACCATTCTCAGAGCCTGAGGGCCGCATCTACAATCCCGTGGCATATTTATGGGGGCGTTTGGCATGGGCCAGACTGGGGTGCCCTTTGGGGAAGGGAGCATAGTCTGGGATTGGTTGGGCACTAGGGGACCTGCGTTGACCCCACCCCAAGAATACCTGAAGCAACCAGTGCGGGGACTGGAGTGCCCTCAGTCAGAGGGCAGGACAAAGTGAGGGATATGGATGTTACAAGCGAACCTCATGGGAGACGGAGGGTGGATCAGAGGAGGAACTCAGTGTGGCAGAGTGGGGAAGACCAGAGGACCTGGCTTTCTTCATCTCACCTTTGAGCATTCATGACTTTGTGAACTTTATGACTTGGGACAAACTTGATGCACCTCTCCAAGCTTCAGGATCTCATCTGTACAACGGGGATCCCTACCTCATGGGGTGGGTTTGGGGATTAAGCGAGATAACACTTAAAGGTGCTTTGTGGCATGCCTGGCAGGTGGGGTCTCCTTAAACTTCTTCCCTTTTTGCCCCTTGGTTGGGGTGTCACTGTACCACACTACAGGGGGAGCTCCCCCACTCCGAAGACCTTCCTGGGTACGGGCAGAGCCTTGCCCTGCCAGAGATGGACCAATAACTTTATAACAAACCAAGCCTGTGGTTTTTCAATCCAAGCGTTAAAAACTCCTAAACCTGGGGCGCCTGGGTGGCTCAGTCGGTTAAGCGTCTGCCTTTGGCTCAGGTCATGATCCCAGGGTCCTGGGATGAAGCCCCGGGTCAGGCTCCCTGCTCCCATTCCCACGTTTGTGTTCCCTCTTTTGCTGTGTCTCTCTCTGTAGTATAAATAAATAAAATCTAAAAACAAAACCCCCCCACAAAAACAAGACAAAACAAAACAAAAACTCCTAAACATGGGCGCCTGGGTGGCTCAGTCGGTTAAGCAGCTGCCTTTGATCTCTCTGGTTCCCCACTCAGCGGAGAGTCTGCTTCTCCTCTCGCTTTCCCTCCGCCCCTTCCCCTGCTTGTGCACGTGTTCTCAATCTCTCTCTCAAATAAATAAATAAATAAAATCTTTAAAAGGAAAAAAAACACTAAAAGGCAGCCTATGGAGTGGGAGAAGATATTTGCAAATGACATACCCAATAAAGGGTTCATATCCAAAATCTATAAAGAACTTCTACAACTCAACACCAAATACAACTCAACATTCAAAACCAAATAATCCAATTTAAAAAAAACTGGCAGAAGACATGAGCAGACATTTCTCCAAAGAAGACATCCAGATGGCCAACAGACACATGAAGAGAGGTTCAACATCACTCATCATCCAGGAAATGCAAAGCAAAACTCCTCTGAGATCACCTTGCACCTGTCAGAATGGCTAAAACCAAAAACACAAGAAACAAGTGCCGACAAGAATGTAGAGAAAGAGGAACCCTCGTGCACGGTCGGTGGGAATGCACACTGGTGAAGTCACTCCGGAAAACAGGGTGGAGGTTCCTCAAGAAGTTAAAAAGAGAATTGCCTTCCAGTAATTGCACTACTGGGTATTTACCCACAGAACACAGAAGCACTAATTCAAAGGGACACATGCACCCCTATGTTCATAGCAGCATTACCTACAATAGCCAAGCTATGGAAGCAGCCCAAGTTTCCAACAATAGACAAATGGATAAAGAAGAAGTTACCTATGTGAATATTATTCAGCCATAAGAAAGAACGAAATCTTGCCATTTGCAACGTGGATGGAGCTAGAGGGTGTAAAGCTCAGTAAAGTAAGGCAGAGAAAGACAAACACCATGACTTCACTCACATGGCATTTAAGAAACAAACAAATGAGCAAAGGGCAGAGAGAGACAGAAAACAAGAACCGAGATTCTTAACTATAGAGAACATACTCACGGTTACCAGAGGGGAGGGGGTGGGGGGAATGGGTGAAACACGTGATGGGGAGTGAGGAGGACACCTGTTGTGATGAGCCCCAGGTGATGTGTGGAAGTGTTGAATCACTATATTGCGCACCTGAAACTAATATAGCACTGTGGGCTAACTATACCAGAATTTAAAAAAAACAACAAAACAAAACAAACCTCTGTAGGGGGCGCCTGGGTGGCTCAGTGGGTTAAAGCCTCTGCCTTCGACTCGGGTCATGATCCCAGGGTCATGGGATCGAGCCCCACATTGGGCTCTCTGCTTGGCGGGGAGCCTGCTTCCCTCCTCTGTTTCTGCCTATCTGCCTACTTGTGATCTCTGTCTGTCAAATAAATAAATAAATAATCTTAAAAAAAAATAATTAAATTTTTAAAAAAGCTCATCCATGAGAACATTGCTCATCCATAGGCAAAAAATGAACCTTTCACTGGAAACCTCACACTTTATACAAAAATTAATGAAAAGCCGTTGGATGATAGATCTATGAGTCAAACATAAAAAAATGAGGGTGCCTGTGTGGCTCAGTTGGTTAAACTGACTCCTAATTTCCACTCAGGTCATGATCTCACCGTCCTAAAGGCGAGATTCTCTCTCCCTCTGTCCCCTCAACCCCTACCCTCGCTCGCACATGTATGCACCCTCTCTCTCTCTCAAAAAAAGAAAGTCTAAAACAATTAAAAATTTTTTAAAGATTTTATTTATTTATTTGACACAGAGAGAGATCACAAGTAGGCAGAGACGCAGTCAGAGGGAGAGAGGGAAGCAGGTTCCCCACCGAGCAAAGAGCCCGATGCGGGGCTCGATCCCAGGATCCTGAGATCATGACCAGAGCCGAAAGCAGAGGCTTTAACCCGCTGAGCCACCCAGGCGCACTAAAACAATCAAAATTTTTAAAAGAAAACCTGGGAGGACTGCCTGGGTGGCTCAGTCGGTGAAGCATCTGCCTTCGTCTCAGGTCATGATCCCAGGGTCCTGGGGCTGAGCCCCCCAGTCATGCTCCCTGCTCAGTGGGAAACCTGCTTGTCCCTCTACCTCTGCCCATCCCCCCTGCTTATGCTCTCTCCCTCTCCTCCCCTCTCAAATGAATAAATAAAATCTTAAAAAAAATGGGGTGCCTGGGTGGCTCAGTGGGTTAAAGCCTCTGCCTTCAGCTCTGGTCAGGATCCCAGGGTCCTGGGATCGAGCCCCACATCGGGCTCTCTACTCAGCAGGAAGCCTGCTTCCTCCTCTCTCTCTCTCTGCCTGCCTCTCTGCCTACTTGTGATCTCTGTCTGTCAAATAAATAAATAAATCTTTTAAAAAAATCTAAAAAAAAAAAAGAAAGAAAAGAAAAGACAGGAGAAAATCTTCGTAACCAGGAATTAGGGGGCGCCTGGGTGGCTCAGTCATTGAGCATCTGACTTTGGCTCAGGTCATGATCCCGGCGTACTGGGATCGAGCCCGGCATCAGGCTCCTTGCTCCACAGGAAGGCTGCTTCTCCTCCCACTCGCCCTGCTTGTGTTCCCTCTCTTGCTGCATCTCTCTCACTGTCAAATAAATAAATAAAATCTTTTTAAAAAATCTTTTTTAAAAAAAGATTTTACTTATTTGTCAGATAGAGAGAGTGAGCGCACAAGCAGGCAGAGTGGCAGGCAGAGGCAGAGAGAGAAGCGGGCTCCCTGCCGAGCAAGGAGCCTGATGCGGACTTGATTCCAGGACCCTGGGATCATGACCTGAGTTGAAGGCAGTGGCTTAACCGACTGAGCCACCCAGGAGTCCCAAATAAATAAAAATCTTAAAAAACAAAAAAACAACAAAACCAGGAATTAGGTGGAGAGCTCTTAGGACACAAAACACAATCCACAACAGAAAAGAAAAATGCAAATTGAACTTCATCAGAATTAAAACTTTTGCTCTGTGAGAGACAATGTTCAAAGAATGGAAAGACAGCAATATAGACTGGAAGGAAATGTTTGCAAATCGCATTTACAAAGAACTCGAATCCAGAATATGCAAGGGACTGTTGAAACTCAACAATTAGAAAATAAGCTTAATTTCTTATATTTTAAAAAATATTTTAAGGGGCCCCGCATCTGGCTCTCTGCTCAGCAGGGAGCCTGTTTCCACCTCTCTCTCTGCTTGCCTTTCTGCCTACTAGTGAGCTCTGTCTGTCAAATAAATAAATAAAATCTTAAAAAAAATATTTTAAGCCTAATTTTTTTTAATGGGGAAAAGATTTGAATAGATATGTCACCAAAGGGGTTATAAGGATGGCAAACAAACTCATTAAAAAAAGGTCAACACTGGGCAGGCTGGGTGATTCAGTTGTTAGAGCATCCAGGTGGCTGAGTCATTAAGCGTCTGCCTTTGGCTCAGGTCATGATCCCAGGGGCCTGGGGGCTCCCTGCTCTGAGGGAAGCCTGCTTCTCCCTCTCCCACTCCCCCTGCTTGTGTTCCCTCTCTCGCTGTGTCTCTGCCAAGTAAATAAATTTTTAAAAATCTTTAAAAAAAAAAGGAAAATGCAGATTCTCACCATGATGAGATATGTACACATTTAAAATAACTAAAATAAATAATACCGACAACAACAAATTCTGGCGAGGATATGGAGAAACTGGATTGCTGGTACATTGCTGGTAGGAAAGCAAAATGGCACAGCTGCTCTGGAAAATGGTTTGCAGTTTCTTGTAAAGTTAAACATATACTTACCTTGTGACCCAGCAATTTCACCTCTGGGTCTTTACCCTAGAGAAATGAAAACTCCATACGAAAACCTGTACATGAATGTTTATAGCAGCTCTAATCATAGTTTCCCAAAGCTGGCAGTAACCCAAATAACCATGAATATACAAATGGATAAATATACTGTGGTATATTACATCCATATAATGGAATATTACTCCAAACTATTGATATGCAGCACAACTTGAATAAATCTTAGTGTCATTATGGAGAATCAAAGAAACCTGTTTGAAAAGGTGACATACTTTATGATTCTATTTATGTGACATTCTTGAATGCACAAAATTATAGCCGGTAGGGGTGGGGACAGGGTGTCTTGAAAAAGGGTTAGTATGGGGGCGCCTGGGTGGCTCAGTCCGTTAAGCGTTTGCCTTCGGCTCAGGTCATGATCTCAGGGTCCTGGGGTCAAGCCCCACATCAGAATCCCTGCTCAGCGGGGAGTCTAGTTCTCCCTCTCCACTGCCTGCTGTTCTGCCTGCTTGTACTCTCTCTCTCCCTCTCTGACAAATTAATAAATAAAATCTTTAAAAAAAAAAAAAAGAGAAGGTAGATGTTTTTGTTGATCTTGAACCTTGGACCTTCGTGTTGGGGGACCTAAAGGATGGATGGAGCACCCCAGGCTGATCCCAAGGCCCTTCTTGTCCCCCTGGCTCACCGCCCAGCCCCACTATCCTCCTTCCCTGACTGGCACCCACTGGCAATGGTTGACAGAGGTGGGCCACAGCCCCTCTCCATGGCATTCTTTATCACTTTAGTAAACAGAGGATCCCCTGGACCCTCCAGGGGACATCGTCATCAGTGGGTTTTTGTAGCGATTTCCCAGATCCACATCATAAACTGGGGCCAGCAAGCTCTCATCTTGGGCCCTTCTTCCATCGTCTGCTCTGATAGTCCTGACTTTTCTTTCTTTTTTAAAAAATATTTTATTTATTTATTTGACAGAGAGAGACACTGCGAGAGAGGGAACACAAGCAGGGGAAATGGGAGAGGGAGAAGCAGGCTTCCCACGGAGCAGGGAGCCCGGCTCCCGGCTTGATCTCAAGTCCCTGGGATCATGACCAGAGCCCAAGGCAGAGGCTTAAGGACGGAGCCACCCAGGCGCCCCAGTCCTGACATATCTAGTCTACTTAACTTGGTGCTTTCTCCAAGCTGTAGGAATAGCAGTGCAACTTCAAGAGTACAAGGATCAAAAGAAAATCCTGAAAAAGTTAAGAAAAAAGAAAGATTAAATTTGTAAGAATACGGATCAAAGGGGTATCTTATTTCTCATTCAGTTGAATGCAGAATATAAGCTGTTTTTCCTTTGATGTGTACAGTCCCTGAAACAGGGCCAGGCACATAGTAGGCACTCAATAAACACTTCTTTTCTTTAAGATTTTATGTATTTATGACAGAGAGCGATAGCAAGAGAGGGAACACAAGTAGGGGGAGCCGGAGAGGGAGAAGCAGGCTCCCTGCTGATATGCCGCTTAAGGACTGAGCCACCCAGGCACCCCTCAATAAACACTTCTTCTATGAACTAATTGGAGTAGTTTCTTTAAAAATAGCTTTAAACCTAGGCCTATATCGCTGCCCAGTTAACCTTGGAGAGTGAGGACAAAATATAGTTATGATATGACAAATAAGGATTCAATGGGGCGCCTGGGTGGCTCAGTGGGTTAAAGCCTCTGCCTTCAGCTCAGGTCATGATGCCAGGGTCCTGGGATCGAGCCCAGCATTGGGCCTCGCATTGCATCAGGCCCTCTTCTCAGCAGGGGGCCTGATTCCTCCTCTCTCTGCCTGCCTCTCTGCCTACTTGTGATCTCTATCTGTCAAATAAATAAAAATAAAATCTTAAAAAAAAAGGATTCAATAATCAATGGTCAGAAATCCTGGGTGAAAAATGTCCCCAAATGAGCAAAGCAATTGGTATAGAATGCTGGCATATGTAAATAAACACTGACAAGCAAATAAGATAACAGTATATTTTTATGCTTTTGATAACTTTTATTAACAAGCTAGAAATTAAACTACCAAAAATATTAACATGAGAGACGGGAGGGAAAGTGTGTCCTGTGATCCTGATGAATCTGTTCTTGTTAAAGTGATCACACTTTTTTTTTTAAAAAGATTTTTTTTATTTATTTGACAGAGATCACAAGTAGGCAGAGAGGCAGGCGGAGAGAGAGGAGTGAGCAGGCTCCCCGCTGAGCAGAGAGCCCGATGTGGGACTTGATCCCAGGACCCTGGGATCATGACCTGAGCTGTAGGCAGAGGCTTTAACCCACTGAGCCACCCAGGCGCCCAAAGTGATCACACTTTTATCTTTTTATTTTTATTTTTAAAAAGATTTTATTTATTTGACAGAGACAGGGAGACAGTGAGAGAGGGAACACAAGCAACGGGAGTGTGAGAAGGAGAAGCAGGCGCCCAGCCAAGCAGGGAGCCTGATGCGGGGCTTCATCCCAGGACCCCGGCGTCATCCCCTGAGCGTCCCGAAGGCAGGCGTTTAATTCAGCCACTCAGACGCCCCTAAAGTGATCAGGCTTTTAAAAAGCAAAAAATAGGGGCGCCTGGTGGCTTAATCACTCTTTCTGAAATGAAAGTAAAAGGAAACGGGAAGCAACGAAAGGCTATTTAATGGCATGAGAAAGGGTGCGGGTTCCAGTATCAGTGATAAAACCACAAGACCAAACTGTCCTTCCCCTCCTCGTGGAGTCCCGGGGCGGTCCTCTGAGACGTGCACTGTGCGCACTGACCAACCGGTCGGGACTGTCCCACCGTCCCCCCGAAAAGACTTGCCCTAAATAGCTACTTCCCACGGAGCACGCCTGGCTCCGTGCAGTAATACTCGGAATCCACTGGAGGGCTTGCTTCAACCCAGGCTCCCCAGTTTCCCATCCAGTGGATCTGGGCTGGGGTCTGAGAATTTACATTTCTAAGACGTTCACTTTGAGAACCCCCGGCCTCCGGGTCCGGATCCGCACCTGGAGACTGACACGGGCGGGGTGGGGGTGGGGGGTCGGCGCCGGAGGGTGTGTGATCCACCATGCCCCCTCCGCCCCCGCCCCCGCCCCCGCCGACCTCCAAGCGAGGTGGCTGGAGCTGCTTTCTTTCCTTCAGGCTTTGAGTTTCCAGCATTTCTTAGCAACACGGTAACTTTGCGGGGATCTAAGTGGAGTCAGCCAGGGCGGGCTGACCAAGCCTAGGACGAACAGACGTGGAATTCTAGAAATGATGTCTGATGAGAGTTTGCCCTTTATTTTTTTTTTAATTTTTTAAAAATTTCTTTTCAGCGTAACAGAATTGTTTTTGCACCACACCCAGTGCTCCATGCAATGCGTGCCCTCCTTAATACCCACCACCTGGCTCCCCCAACTTCCCACCCCCCACCCCTTCAAAACCCTCAGGTTGTTTTTCAGAGTCCATAGTCTCTTTGCCCTTTAGATCTCAGACTGATTTCAGCGTCAAAGAAAGGCAAGGACTATGGTCACCAGCAGGTTTCCCGCAAAGCCGGCAGCAACAGGTTGTCTCCTTTCCAGACTTTCACGCTTCTTAGCATTTTTTTTTTTTCTGACGCGAAGGGCGGGAGCAGAGGCCAAGTGTGGGTGGGGGTGGAGCGAGGGTTGGCGGCCTTGTTGGCATTTCTGGAGCAACACTGTCACCAAGAGGAAACTCTGACAAAAGCCGCCAGCCCTGTGGACGAACCGGATAAGCCAGCAGGACTAGACCGAAAGGAATGCTTCATTAGAGCAGAAAATTCGGAAGTCCTGAGACAGGATCCAGAAATCACAGTAAAGATGATCCCCCTGACTGGTAGCGCCCATGTGCTTTGTGACTGCAATGGATTCAAACACATTAATTATAAACGTGTTTGAAATTCACAAGTTAGGGGCGCATGGCTCAGTCGGTAGAGCTGCGACTCCCGATTTGTAAATTCGAGCCCCATCTTCGGTGTAGAGAGGATTCAAAATAAAATCTTAAACAAATATAAAAAAGGAGAACCTGGGTGGCTCAGTCGGTTAAGCACCTGCCTTCTGTTCAGGTCATGATCGCTGGGTCCTGGAATCGAGTCCCACCTCAGGGCTCCCTGCTCAACCTCCCTCTCCCTCTGCCTGCTGCTTCCCCTCCTTGTGCTATCAAATAAATAAATAAAATATTATTAAAAGTAATAAAAATTTTAAAAATAAAGTAAAATCCACAAGTTAGACTCCTGATTAACTACAGAGAGCAGACAGATGACTAGCAGAGGGGAGGTGGGTGGGGGGACGGGTGAAATAGGTGAAGGGGACCAAGAGTACACTTACCTTGACCTGCACTGAGAAATCTATTTGATCACTGTACTGTACACCTGAAACTACTTTAACACTGCATGTTAACTACATTGGAATTAAAATTAAGAACTTAATATGAGGGGCACCTGAGTGACTCAGTGGCTTAAGCCTCTGCCTTCGGCTCAGGTCATGATCTCAGGGTCCTGGGATTGAGCCCAGCATTGGGCTCTCTGCTCAGCAGGGAGCCTGCTTGCCCCTCTCTCTCTGCTTGCTTCTCTGCCTACTTGTGCTCTCTCTCTGTCAAACAAATAAATAAAATCTAAAAAAAAAATTTAAAACTTAATATGAAATCCACAAGTTCAGGAATAAATAATAATAGCTCATTAAATAAAAACAGCTCATTGTTCACCTTATTTACCTTGAGAGGATGCTCAGGGAAACAAGGGTTGATACTTAAAACTGATATGCAGGAGGCAAGAATCGAGCAGTTCTGTTTTTCTTACACAGGCCAAAGAGTTGGCCAGGGAAAGTTCTCCTTTACAGATATGTTTGGCGAATAAATGAAGAAGGAACAAGGGAATCAGGACATTCCATCTAGCTACCGCTTGTGAATAGATGATCCGGGAATTGCTCATTAGTGACGGCTGGTAGCACAGAAATTGATCACCGACACTTACATGCCTGATTATGGAGGTGCACGGCGTCCTTTTTTCTCTCCCTTAAGATTTTTTTTTAAAGATTTTATTTATTTTTCTATTTATCAGAGAGAGAGCACACACAAGCAAGCAGAGTGGCAGGCAGAGGCAGAGAGAGAAGCAGGCTCCCGGCAGAGCAAGGAGTCCAGTGCGGAACTCGATCCCAGGACCCTGGGATCATGGCCTGAGCCAAAGGCAGCGGCTTAACCGACTGAGCCACCCAGGCATCCCCTTCCTTAAGATTTTATTTCTTTGTCAGAGAGAGGGAGAGAAACCACACCAGTGGGGGGGGGGGCAGCAGGCAGAGGGAGAAGCAGGATCCCTGCTGAGCTAGGAGCCCCGATATGGGACTCGATCCCAGGACCCTGGGATCATAACCTGAGACGAATGCAGATGCTTAACGGACTGAGCCACCCAGGAGCCCCAGTACACAGCATCCTTATGAAGCCTTCCCTAATATATGTATACGAAATCAGGGCAATGTAAATGCTGACTATAGTTTCTGATTATTTACAAATTATTATTAATTGTTTTAAGGTTTAATTTATTTGAGGTAGAGGGCAAATGAGAGGGAGAAAGAGAGAGAGAGCATGAGGCGGGAAGGGGCAGAGGCAGAGAGAGAAGCAGACTCCACGCTGAGCAGGGAGCCCAACCTGGGGCTCAACCCCAGGACCCATGAGATTGTGACGCTTAACTGGCTGAGCCACCCAGGCACCCCAAATCATTATTAATTTTTTTAGAGGAGAAAAATGGTATTGAGACTAGGTTTTCTAAAGTGTCCTTATTTTTCAAAACCGTATACTGACATATTCTAAGTGAAATAATATGATGTCTGGAATCTGCTTCAAAATAATCTGAGGGGTGCATAGTAGGTGGGCTATAGATGAAGTCAGATTGGCTATGAGTCCAGACAGGTTGGAGTTGGGTGATGGGTACAGAACGTTCATTTTTGCTGTTCTCTAGACTTTTGGAATGTTTCTTTCTCTTTCCTTTAAAAAAAAATAACTTTATTTTTAAGTAATCTCTATGATCAATGTGGGGCTTGAACCCACAACCCTGAGATCAAGAGTTGGACGCGCTCCCCACCGAGCCAGCAAGGTGCCCCTTGTGTGTTTCTAATTTGCCAAAACAAGAAAATTGATGACTGGAATTACGCCTTCTATTTATTTATTTTTACTTTTATTTGTAAGTACTCTCTACACCGAACATGGAGCTCGAACTCACGACCTTGAGATCAAGAGCCCCAAGTTGCGCTGACTGGGCCAGGTGGGAGCCCCTGGAATTATACTTTTTAGAAGCACAGTACCCTTAATCAGAGCTAGCTTTGAGCACACTCTTAGAACATAACCCAGTTATATAAGCAGTATAATGCAGCTTGCACGAAATGTGACTTAATCAAGTTTTACATGTCCCAGCTTTATGGGCTCCTGAGTCATGTCCCTGTTATGAGTCATTTCCCAAGCCCATGACACCTACTTCCTGCTAAGGAAATAGCTCAGCCCACGGTTAGTTTTCCTTTTTCTAGTGGCATTAGTGCAGTACTGCATTTTGTATGTGTGCGGAACGACCGGGGTTCTAATGAGCACAGTCGGTTCTCAACTTGCCCTGAAGCATGTCGTAGTTAATCGCACACAAAGGAAATTCGCGTTGCTGCCGCTTGTGAGACATGAAGCTTCTGTCCTCAGTCCACAGTGTTAGCTGTGAGCGTTGCTTAAAACCCTGCAGTGACTTCCTGCCAAATGAAAGCCACGCTCCTTCCCTGAACCTACAGTCCTAGCCCCTTCTCCTGCCTCATCTGTCATCATGTCTTCCTCGTAAGATACACCCCCACAAGTATAATCACAATAACCAACGCTTACTGGGGCGCCTGGGTGGCTCAGTGGGTTAGAGCCTCTGCCTTCGGCTTGGGTCCTGATCCCAGGGCTCTCTGCTCTGCAGCGGGCCTGCTTCCTCCTCTCTCTCTGCCTGCCTCTCTGCCTAGTTGTGATTTCTCTCTGTCAAATAAATAAAATATTTAAAAAAACTAACGCTTACTGAGTGCCTACCATGTGTCACGCACTCTGTGTTGTAAATACTTTGCACTTGTGACTTCATTAATCCTCACAACAACCCACGAAGTAGATACTATTATTCCCATTTTACAGATGAAGAAACTGAAGCACAGAGAGGTTGAGTAACTAGCCCAGAGCCACACAGTAAATGGCAGAACTGAGATTTGAACCCGGGCTATCTGACTCTGGATATTCCTTTCAGTTCTCTGAGAAAAGACATAGAATCCTAAGTCACCATGCCTGGGTGGCTCAGTCGGCTGAGTGTCCAGCTTTTGATTTTGGCTGAGGTCATGATCTCAGGGTCATGAGTTCGAGCCCCACGCGTGCTGTACTCCGCAGGTCTGCTTGTCCCTCTCCCTCTGTTCTCTCTCTCTCTCTCTCTCTCTGTCTTAAATAAATAAATAAATAAATGAAAGCTTTAAAAAAAAAAGAGAGAATTCTGGGTCACCATGCATTTGCCCATGACTCCATCTTTGGCTTGGAATTATAAGCAGAGACTTTTTTCTTTCCTTTCTTTCTTTCTTTCTTTTTTTTTTTTTTGAAAGACATTACTTAAATGTCCCCTTCTCTCTGTAGCAGTTCTGGTTCCCCCTAGGTAAACAATACTTCATGACTTTCCTCTCTTCTTTGTTTTCCGTAACAAAACAGAACAAACAATTTAAGACATCATAGTTAGCAATGTGGGCCTGAGTCAGGCTCTCAGCATAGGTAT
Source organism: Meles meles (assembly GCF_922984935.1). Taxonomy (NCBI): domain Eukaryota; kingdom Metazoa; phylum Chordata; class Mammalia; order Carnivora; family Mustelidae; genus Meles; species Meles meles. Next base: position 42,924,204 of record NC_060087.1, on the reverse strand, counting down.
AAACCACTGCTTACACCTTTGCCTCCTTAGAGAATTATGATTCTTTTTTCTAAAGATTTTATGTATTTATTTGATAGAGAGAAAGAGAGAAAGCACATACAAGCAGGGGGAGCCGCAGAGGGAGAGGGAGAAGCAGGCTTCCTGCTGAGCAGGGAGCCCAATGCAAGACTCGATCCCAGCACCCTGGGATCACGACGCCAGCTGAAGGCCGACACTTAACCAACTGGGCCACTCAGGCGCCCCTATGTTTTTACTAAGAAGTATTGAGAATGGTATAACAGATCTTCATCTGTTCATTATCTAGTTTCAACATTTATGAGCTTATAAAAAGTGTTTCATCCAGGGGCACCTGTGTGGCTCAGTCGGTTAAGCATCCAACTCTTGGTTTCAGTTCAGGTCATAATCTCAGGGTTGTGAGATCGAGCCCTTTGTGGGACAGCGCACTGGGCACATGAGATTCTCTGCCTCTCCCTTTGCTTCTCCCTCTGTGCCCCCCACCAGCCCCCTCCTCTCTCTCTCTCTCTCAAATAAATAAATAAATAAATAAATACATAAAGAAAATCAATCTTAAAAAAAAATCTTTCAGCCATACCTCAACCCACTTCTCCACCCCCACTGGATTACTCTGTGTGTGTGTGTGTGTGTGTTTTAAAAGATTTTATTTATTTGACAGAGACAGAATGAGAGAGGGGAGACAAGCAGGGGGAGGGGGAGGGGAAGAAGCAGGCTTCCCGCCGACAGGGAGCCCAATGCAGGGCTCCATCCCAGGACCCTGGGATCAAGACGGGAGCCTAAGGCAGACAACCAAATGACTGAGTCACCCAGGCGCCCCCTTGCAATTGGATTACTTCGAAACAACCCAGATACCATTTCATCTTATCCATAATATTTTAAGATGTTGTTATAAGCAGTAGCTCTTTTGAACAAGTTAGCCATACATCCTTGTCCTATCTCAACAATGAAACAATAATTCTTTAATATCATCAGTTACCGAGTCAGGTACTTTTTCTCTCCTTATTTATCTGCTCTTGGAATAATATCGTGGTTCACCAGCGCCCTCCAAAGGTGGCCAATGGTATTTTTTTGAGCATCATTATGATCTCGTGGCCTGTTGATGTATTTCAATCTGTTGTGGTTATTTTTCTTTTTGGTGCTCAGATTGACCCATCTTTGGCCAATGGGAGCCTTTTAGGTTTTTTACTTTTATTTTTTAAATATTTTATTTATTTATTTTAGAGAGAGATAGAGTGAGCATCAGCAGGCCAGGTCAGAAGGAGAGGGAGGGAGGGAATCTCAAGCAGATGGCACACTGAGTGCCAAGCCCCACACAGGGCTTGATCTCAAGACGCTGAGATCATCACCTGAGCCAAAATCAAGAGTCAGCCGCTTAACAGACTGAGCCACCCAGGCGCCCCTGGTGGGAGCTGTTTAAAACTTGGTTGATTTGACCGCTGTAGTCTTCAATAACTTCCTTGCTTTGGGGTATGACAAACCTTCTAAAACAGAATATAATTATATAATATGATGATTATATTTACATGGTTCCAAACTCAACAGCAGTATGGTACATTCAGAGAAATCTATCTTCTACTCTCTCTTCCCCGTTCCCCCTTCTCCATCATCCCATAAGAAGCCATGTTATCTCACTTTTTAAATTGACTTTCAATTTTTTATTACTTGTTATATTGTTAAATAACAAAAATTCAACTGAGTACATTTTGAAGACTGAATTAGCTTTATTAATTGATTTGTGAATTGGCCAGCATCCTGTCTAGCAAGTAGAGAGAGGCTCCAAAGGGATACAGAAAGGTTTTTAAAGGGGGAGAGGGAGTGGAGAAAAGGAAATTAGTAAAGAACCATTGTTTTAGGCAAGGTCACCCTCCTAAGGGGAATGGAAGAAGTCTATCAGTAAATTTCCTATTGCTGACCAGGAAATTCCCATGTTGACTGTTAAAGGATATGTTGAGGGGGGGCTGAAACTGCATTTCGCTGAAGTATGAAGTCTTGGTTTACTAATGGGGCCTTAACATAAATGACACCATTTTGGGCCCGTGGTTTTCTTTTTCACAGTGTATACGGCATGCTTCATGAATTTGTGCATCTTCATTGCACAGGGCCATGCTAACCTCTGTATTGTTCCAATTTTAAATATTTTTTATTAATTTGACAGAGAGAAATCACAACTAGGCAGAGAGGCAGGCAGAGAGAGAGGAGAAAGCAGGCTCCCTGCGGAGCAGAGAGCCCGATGCGGGGCTCGATCCCAGGACCCTGGGATCATGACCTGAGTCTAAGGCAGAGGCTTTAACCCACTGAGCCACCCAGGCGCCCCTGTATTGTTCCAATTTTAGTGTATGTGCTGCTGACGTGAGTACTTTACTGACATTGTTCTTTTTTTTTTTTTTTTTACTTTACTGACTTTTTATTTTATTTTTTAAAAATTTTTTTAAAGATTTATTTATTTATTTGACAGACAGAGATTACAAGTAGGCAGAGAGGCAGGCAGAGAGGGAGAGAGGAGGAAGCAGGCTCGCCCTGAGCAGAGAGCCCGATGCGGGGCTTGATCCCAGGACCCTGAGATCATGACCTGAGCTGAAGGCAGAGGCTTTAACCCACTGAGCCACCCAGGCGCCCCTTATGTGGAGTTTAAGAAACAAAAAAAAAGGAGCGCCTGCGTGGCCCAGTTGGTTAAGTGTCGGCCTTCAGCTGGCGTCGTGATCCCAGGGTGCTGGGATCGAGTCTTGCATTGGGCTCCCTGCTCAGCAGGAAGCCTGCTTCTCCCTTTAAACCGCTGAGCCACCCAGGCGCCCCTTTATTTTTTTTTAAAGATTTTATTTATTTATTTGACAGACAGAGATCACAAGTAGGCAGAGAGACAGGCAGAGAGAGAGGAGGAAGCAGGCTCCTTGATGAGCAGAAAGCCCGATGTGGGGCTTGATCCCAGGAAGCTGTGATCATGACCTGAGCCTATGGTAAAGGCTTTAACCCACTGAGCCACCCAGGCGCCCCTTTACTGACTTTTTAAAAAACAGCCATATGGGGTGCCTGAGTGGCTCAGTTGTTAAGCATCTGCCTTCAGCTCAGGTCATGATGCCAGGGTCCTGGGATGGAGCCCTACATCGGGCTCCTTGCTCAGTAGGGAGTCTGCTTCTCTTTTTCCCTCTGCCTGCCACTTCCCTCCCCACCCGCATGCTCTCTCTCTCTCTCTGACAAATAAATAAAATCTTTAGAAAATAAAATAATTTCCTAGCATTGGAATTCCTGGATCATAATATAAAAATTGAAAACTTTGATAACTACCACCAAACTTCCTCCAAACACTTCCTTCAAAGCACTTGTTCAGTGTAGTGATCTGAAGGGGCAAGTGCACCCCAATGTTTATAGCAGCAATGTCCACGAGAGTTAAACCATAGAAAGAGCCTGGATAGGGCGCCTGGGTGGCTCAGTGGGTTAAAGCCTCTGCCTTCGGCTCAGGTCATGATCCCAGGGTCCTGGGTTTGAGCCCCACATCCGGCTCTCTGCTCAGCAGAGAGCCTGCTTCCTCCTCTCTCTCTGCCTGCCTCTCTGCCTAGTTGTGATTTCTCTCTGTCAAATAAATAAAATATTAAAAAAAAAAAAAAGAAAGAGCCTGGATGTCCATCGACAGATGAATGGATAAAGAAGATGTGGTTTATACATACAATGGAATACTATGCAGCCATCAAAAATTGAAATCTTGCCATTTGCAATGATGTGGCTGGAACTAGAGGGTGTTATGCTGAACAAAATAAGTCAGAGAAAGACAATTATCATATGATCTCACTGATATGAGGAATCTGAGAAACAAGACAGAGGATCCTAGGGAAAGGGAAGGAAAAACGAAACAAGACAAAACCAGAAGGGAAGACAAACCATTAGAGACTCTCAATCTCAGGAAACAAACTGAGGGTTGCTGGAGGGGAGGGAAGGGACGGGGTGGCTGGGTTATCGACATTGGGGAGGGTATGTGCTATGGGGAGTGCTGTGAATTGTGTAAGACTGATGAGTCACAGACCTGTACCCCTAAAGCAAATAATACATTGTGTATTAATAAAAAACAAGAACAGGGGCGCCTGGGTGGCTCAGTGGGTTAAAGCCTCTGCCTTGGGCTCAGGTCATGATCTCAGGGTCTTGGGATCAAGCCCCGCATCAGGCTCTCTGCTCCGCAGGGAGCCTGCTTCCTCCTCTCTCTCTGCCTGCCTCTCTGCCTGCTTGTGATTTCTCTCTGTCAAATAAATAAAATATTAAAAAACAAAACAAAACAAAACAAAAAAACCAAGAACAAAAACACTTGTTCAGGTCTATACTCCTGCCTCTTATGCTTGTCACATTTCCTCATGCCTTGTCTACACTGGATATTTAACATACACATTTTTATCAATCTGGCAAAGGAAAAGATGATCACATTGGTTAGTTTCTTCACTTATGAATGAATTTCAGCATACTTTCACATGTTTTTGGCTATTATTCCCCTTTCTTTTTTGTGATCTTTACATTCATATCTTTTGTCCATTCCTGTTCACTTTTTGTCTTATTGATTTATGAAATAACAAAGGCCACTCATTCTTTTGGGTGTTGAGCCCAAATCCACTGCCCGCATCCAACAGGAAATTCTCCGGACCCCAGCTGAGGGTCCCACAATTTCAACTCAATTTTGACACTGTCTATCCAGAGGCAGCATCAGAGTCCACGAGTTCAGGCCTCAGTACCAGGAGACCGCACCGGCCCCCAGCGTCAGATACCCGTCAGAAGTCCAGGCTCACCTGTGCTTCTGACCGACCAGCTACAAACACCTCTTCCTTGGTTTCCATTAATTTGCAAGAGCGGCTCACAGAACTCAGAGAAACATTTTACAGCCCTAGACCCCTGATTTATTACGGTAGCATATAACTCGGAAATAGCTGGATGGAAGAGATACATAGGGTAAGCTATGGGGAAAAGGCTCAGGGCTTCCAAGCCTTCTCTGAGCACGTCACTCACCATGAATTTCCACGTGTTCACCAACCCGGCAGCTCCCCGAACCCCCGTTCTTTTAGGTTTTTATGGAGGCTTCATTACATAGGGATGATTGAGTAAGTCTCTGATGTCTGTGTTTGGACTCAATCTCCAGCCCCTCCCCCTCCCCGGAAGTTGGGGGGAGAGCGGCAAGAGGCTGAAATTTCCAACCCTCTCAACCCCCATCTGTTCCCCCAGCAACCAGCCCCCGACCTAAGGTGTTTTCCAAAGTCCCCTCATTAACATAACACAAGATACCTCTATCACATCCCCCACTTAGGAAATTCCGAGGCGTTGGGGGGCTGTGAGTCTGGGACTGTGGACAAAGACCAAATGCATGCGAGAAATGAATGACCGAATTCCTTATAAATCACAATATCACACCCTTTGTCGTCTTCCGTGTACTGCAAGTGTTTCTCCCAGCTTATCACTTGTCTATTGATTTCAGTTTGGGTATATTTAGTCGTTTGGAAATTTTTCAGCGCTGTGGTGTATGGCGTATCTTAAACTGTGAATTTTGCTCTGAGATCCCATTTAGCTCTACCCTGGACACTTTGATACATAATGTCCTCATTACAGAGAAATTTCAAATCCTATTTTTCTAGATTTCTTGCAAATTTTGGTGCACCGTTCTATTGATGCAAGAGTTATTTAGGACAGATATTGTTTGAAGTTTTTAAGGAATCTAAGTCGATCCTACTATGGTCAGAGAATGTGGTGTGTATCCCTTCTACTTTTAGGAATTTACTGAACTTTTCTTTGTGGCCTAATATGAGGGTCAATAATTATTAATGTTCCCTGGTCATTGACTAAAAGACATATTCATAATTATAAGAGAATAAATTTAATATAGCCTTACTAATTATATATTTAGATATATAAATTTATTATATATTATAGTTTGTTGTATTTGTCTTTATATATTAATAAACATATATTTATTATATAATACATACATTATATATATCATACATAAAATATATATTATATACTAATCTCTACACCCAACATGGGCTTGAACTCACAACCCCGGGATCAAGAGTTGCATATTCTGCCAACTGAGCCAGCCAGGCGCCCCTAATTACACTCTTTTTGCTGGGTCTACCCTAGGCTGATATAAAGCCTCCTACTGCTGTTGTTTTTCCGTCATTGATTTCTTGCTTTTCCCGGAAGTTAAACATTTTACATCTTGCCATTCTACTCTTTAGTACATAGAGATTTATGGCCGTTAGGGCATTATTATGAACTGTTCCATTTAGCATTATAAGTGCCTCCGGAGTCTTTCCGCTTTGCCAGTGCCAAGTTCTGGACTAGGTCATGTTTTGCTGTCTGGCCATTTGATGTGGGGTCAGTGAGTGCTTATTAAGTATGCACTCCTTTTCAAGAATCCGACTACCACAAATCTAAACACGGTTAGTGCTGGAGATTTGTTACAAGGGTTCATGAGAACATTTTTATTGTCTCGTCCCTGCCCAGTCATTCGGAATTCCATCACTTGGAAAGCTGCTGGCTTAGCGCAGCCCCAGAATGACTCAGCATCATCGGGAAACGACCAGAATTCATATAACCCTCGGTTCATGGTCCTTCGTCCCCTGACTATTTAAATTTAATTCTAGTAGTCTTTTTTGGAGCCAGGCATCAGGAGCGGCACCTTAATCCTTATTGTATACGTATTGAATCCTTATGTATACGTATGGAACAATTTGGTGAGAATATTATTACCATCGTAAGTTTTAGAGATGATGAAACTGAGACTTGACAAATCAACTTTCCCACGGGTAAACATTTCATTTTAAAGCATCCTCCAAATATTGGGGTGCCTGGCTGGCTAAGTCAGTATAGCGTGTGACACTTGACCTTGGGGTTGTGGGTTCAAGCCCCACATTGGGTGTAGAGATTACTTAAAAACAAAATCTTTAAAAAAATAAAGCTTTCTTCAAATACTTATTAAATAGCAGCATTGGTCATGCCAATAAGAGCTTCTGAGTCACAAGTCCAATCCAGCTCGAATGTCAGTGTCTTTCTCCAAAGCTCACATCATCAACCGCTGTCTACTACGCCTCCCTTGCATGTCACATCTCAAAGGAAGGTTTTGATCACTGCCACCCCAGTACACATGTCCCTTTTGGGGTGAGTTGTTAGGTCATGTCCATGTAGGGCTGCCTTCTGCTCCCACATCAACTTCTGGTGTCACAGTCGTGGTCAAGGTGGCCGGAACTTTCTCAACACAAGGGGAAAGAGCTGTTGTAATCTAGATGACAAGTTCCGGGGTGTCTGGCTGGCTCTGTCAGTGGGGCATGCAACTCTTGCTCTTGGGGTTGTGAGTTCGGGCCCCACGCTGGGTGCAGAGATTACTTTAAAAAAATCTTTAGGGGCGTCTGGGTGTCTCAGTCGGTTAAGCATCTGCCTTTGGCTCAGGTCATGATCCCAGGGTCCTGGAATCGAGTCTCGTGTCAGGCTCCTTGCTCAGTGAGGATCCTGCTTCTCCCTCTGCCTGTCGCTCCCCCTGCTTGTGCTCTCTTTTTCTGACAAATAAATGAATACAGTCTACCAAAAAAAAAAAACCAGCCATGAGTGCAACTACATGGAGTCACTCAGAGTGAATCATCGAAACTGGGGGTGGTCTTGGGGACCCCGGACACAAAACATCTTCTACATAGTACCACACCATCATTCTCAAGGCCCCTCCATTTACTGGTTTATTGTCCATATGGAAGCCTGCTCCTCAGGGTCAGGTCCTTCCCTGAGACGCCATCTTATTTCCAGTGCCCGGCACAGAGTAGGCACCCAGTAAATGTCTGCTGAGTCTTTTTTTTTCTTAAAACAACAGAAATGGGGGTGCCTGGGTGCCTCAGTTGTTAAGCGTCTGCCTTTGGCTCGGGTCATGATCCCAGGGTCCTGGGATCGAGTCCCACATTGGGTTCCCTGCTCAGCGGGAAACCTGCTTCTCTCTCTCCCACTTCCCCAGCTTGTGTTCCCTCTCTGTCAAATAAATAAATCTTTTTTTTTAAAGATTTTTTATTTATTAATTTGACATAGAGAGAGATCACAAGTAGGCAGAGAGGCAGGCAGAGAGAGAGGAGGAAGCAGGCTCCCGGATGAGCAGAGAGCCTGATGCGGGGCTCGATCCCAGGACCCTGAGATCATGACCTGAGCCGAAAGCAGAGGCTTTAGCCCACTGAGCCACCCAGGCGCCCCAATAAATCTTTTTTTTAAGATTTTATTTATTTATTTGACAGAGAGAGAGATCACAAGTAGGCAGAGAGGCAGGCGGAGAGAGAGGGGGAAGCACGCTCCCTGCCGAGCAGAGAACACTATGCGGGACTTGATCCCAAGAACCTGAGATCATGACCTGAGCCAAAGGCAGAGGCTTAACCCACTGAGCCACCCAAGTGCCCCAGTAAATAAATCTTAAAAAAAATAAAACAGGAACACCTGGGTGGCTCAGTGGGTTAAGCTCTGCCTTCAGCTCAGGTCATGATCCCAGAGTCCTGGGATGGAGCCGGAATGGGGAAATCTCCGCTCAGCAGGGAGCCTGCTTCCTCCTCTCTCTGCCTGCCTCTCTGTCTACTTGTGATCTCTCTCTCTCTCTGTCAAACAAATAAACAAATAAAATCTTTAAAAAGCAAAACAAAACAATAAAAACCCAGAAATGTATTATTTAATGGTTCTAGAGGTCTGAAATCAAGGTGTTGACAGAGTCATGATCCCTCTGAAGGCTCTTAGAAGGGGATCCTTTCTTGCGTCTTCCAGCTTCCAGCAGCTCCCAGCAATATTGGGTGCTTCCTACCCTGCAGATGCAATGCTTTCATGTCTGTCTCCATCGTCTTGTGACTACTTCCTGTCTCTGTGTGTGTGTGTCTGTCTGTCTGTCTCTCTCTTCTCTGAAAAAATTGAAAAGTTTAATCTCTACACACAACGTGGGCTCGAACTCACAACCCCAAGACCAGGACTCGAATGCTCTTCTGACTGAGCTAAGCAGGTGCCCCCAGATTTTTTTTTTTTTGTAAAAAAAAAACAGTACTATAAATGTATTTTCTCTTCTTTATGATTTTCTTTAAAAAAAAGATTTTTAAAAAAGATTTTATTTATTTATTTGACAGAGAGAGACACAGTAAGAGAGGGAACACAAGCAGAGGGAGTGGGAGAGGGAGAAGCAGGCTTCCCGCTAAGCAGGGAGCCTGATGTGGGGACTCCATCCCAGGACCTGGAGTCATGATGTGAGCTGAAGGCAGACACTCAACCATCTGAGCCACCCAGGAACCCCCCTTATGATTTTCTTATTAACATTTTCTTTTCTTTAGTTTATTTGATTGTAAGAATACAGTATATAGTACCTGGATCACACAAGATATATATTAATTGACTGTTTATGTTAATAGTAAGATTTCTAGTCAACAGTACACTATTAATAGTTAAGTTTTGGGGGAATCAAAAGTTATAGACATGGATTTTCTTTTCTTTTTTTTTGAAGATTTTATTTATTTGTCAGAGAGAAAGAGAGAGAGAAAGGGAGAGCGGCAGGCAGAAGGAGAAGCAGTCTCCTTGCTGAGCAGGGAGCCCGATGCAGGGCTCGATACCAAGGCCCCAGGATCATGACCTGAGCCGAAGGCAGATGCTTAACCCACTGAGCCACCCAGGGGCCCCTATACATGGATTTTTTAAAAAGATTTTATTTATTCATTTGACAGAGATCACAAGTAGGCAGAGAGGCAGGCAGAGAGAGACGGGGAAGCAGGCTCCCTGCTGAGCAGAGAGCCCGACTCAGGGCTCGATTCCAGGACCCTGGGATCATGACCTGAGCTGAAGGCAGAGGCCTTAACCCACTGAGCCAACCAGGTGCCCCATCTTTTTTTTTTTTTTTTTTTTAATATTTTATTTATTTATTTGACAGAGAGAGAGATCACAAGTAGGCAGAGAGGCAGGCAGAGAGAGAGGGGGAAGCAGGCTCCCTGCTGAGCAGAGAGCCCAATGCGGGGCTCGATCATATGACCCTGAGATCATGACCTGAGCTGAAGGCAGAGGCTCAACCCACTGAGCCACCCACGTGCCCCCCTTTTTTTTTTTTAATGATGTTACTTATTTATTTGACAGAGAAAGAGCTCAAAGAGGGGATGTGGCAGACAGAGGGGGAGGGAGAGGCAGGCTCCCAGCTGAGCAAGGAGCCTGATGGAGGACTCTATCCCAGGACCCTGCGATCATGGCCTGAACCGAAGGCAGACGCTTAACCATCTGAGCCACCCAAGTGTCCCTATTGACAATAACTTCTAATTTTCACTGGGCACGTGTCATGTTGAAGACACTGTGCTAAGTCCATTCTATGGCTTATCTCATGTGATTCTGTCTCTACGCTATAGACACTATTATTATTTTTTTTTTAAGATTTTATTTATTTATTTGACAGAGAGAGAGAGAGAGAGATCACAAGTAGGCAGAGAGGCAGGCAGAGAGAGAGGAGGAAGCAGGCTCCCTGCAGAGCAGAGAGCCCGATGCGGGCCTCAATCCCAGGACCCTGAGATCATGACCTGAGCCGAAGGCAGCGGCTTAATCCACTGAGCCACCCAGGCGCCCAACACTATTATTATCTTCACATTACTGATGAAGAAACTGAGGCCCAGAAGGTAAAACAACTTACCTGGTATCTTATGTGGTTAGTGTGGCAGATCATAATTTTCCAAAAATGGTCCCAACAGTATTTCTGGTCCCGTCTGCTTTTCTGGAACCATGTCACTCACCATCAAGAAACAGAATCTTATTTCCTCACTATCTGAACTTGGGGAGGATCTTGTGCCTGCCTCAGTGCCTTGGGTTCAGGGGAAGTGATGTTACATAACTTTCAAAACTAGGTCATGAAGGCGATAGGACTTCCACCTGCCTTTCTCTCTTTCAGGAGGCTTGGACTTGGAACCCAGCCACCATGCTGCAAGGAAGCCTAAACCAACTGTGGGGAAAGGGCCACGTGGAGAGGAACTGAGGCGTGGGCTTCAACCAGTATTAGCTGTCGCCCTTGGGAGAGGGAGCCCTCAGCTGAGACCGCAGATAAAGAGGAGCAGAGGTAAGCCATATCGCTGATGGGCTGCTCTTCTGAATTCCGGACCCGCAGCATACAACCAGGAAGTTCAGGTGTAGTTTGACTTTGGACGAGGCTGGATCCACGGGCTCGAAATCCCTGCATTCCTTAGCTTTGCCTTCGCTATGTTGTCTCCATTTTTCTTCTCCTTCTGTAGTTCCCTGGCAACCTCAAGTTCTCCCTACCGAGTGATGTGTTTGAGTTTCATCTTTGTGACAGCGTGTATTAGTACTTCATTCTTTTTTACGGCTGAATACTATTTCACCACAGGGATAGACCACCTTTCGCTTATTCACTCATTAGTTGAAGTGTCTTCTTAAATTCTGTACTCTAGGGGGTGCCTGGCCGGCTCTGTTCATGGAGCGTGTGAATCTGATCTCAGGGTTGTGAGTTCGAGCTCCATGATGGGGGTAGAGATTACTTAAAAACAAAATCTCAAAAAAATAAGAATAAAAAAATAATTCTGCACTCCAGACATGTTGTTTGCCTCATCCTAGCCCTGGGAGGTGATTGCTGGAAGCGGTGAAGTCTCAATCCAATCCTTGGCTCAGGGATCCCAGCTCCTAACATCTCACCGCCCTGCCTTATTCACTAAGCTGGTTAAGAACTCTGCGGCATCTTCAAGCATGTCTATGGAAAGCAACCTCTGTACAAAAATGTAAACAAACACTTATCCAGATTAGCTGGAAGGAAAACAAGAATAAACTCTTTGCAAGCTTTAATTATAATTTAAATATAGTCTCTTAATGCAGTTTCATATTTCTAAATATATCCAGTAACTCATGGTGAATAACAACTAGTCAATAGCTCTTCAGTGGTGGGGGCTAAGAATGATACAACAGTTTTAGCACGACATTTATATAAGTGGTAACAGTTGACAAACTTATTTTTTATTTAAAGATCTTACTTATTATTTGATAGAGAGAGAAAGAGGATGAAAGGGGAGAGGGTCAGAGGGAGAAGCAGACTCCCTGCTGTGCAGGGAGCCCAACGTGGGACTCGATCCCAGAACCCTGGGATCATGACCTGAGCTGAAGGCAGTGGCTTAACCAGCTGAGCCCCCCAGGCGCCCCACAGTTAACAGACATAAACATGAAGGTCTTTCCTTGTCAGGAGGGCCAATATATTCCTCCTGTTTCCTCTACTTCATCCCACCTATGAACTGGAGACCTAATTTACAGAGTGTTATCGGACATTTTTAACCAATAACATTTGTCCCAGCTATCTTTTGCTGTGGAACAAATCACCCCCCCAACACTTAATGGCTTAAAACGACAACAATTTATTATCATCCACATTTTCCAAGGGCTGGAGTCCAGGACTGTCTTAGCTGGGTGGTTCTCCCTCCAGCTCTCTCGTGAGGTTTCAGCCAGAATGGCGGCTCGGTGCCCAGGGGGATCTGCTTTCAAGTTTATTCCCTTGATTGTTGGCGGGTATCCTCAGTTCTTTACCACCATACGTCTTCTTGATATGTTCTTGCAATAAGGTGTCTGTCTTCCCCTAGAGCAGGGGACAAGGGGGAGAGAGAGAGAGAGAGAGAGAGAGGAAGAGAGAGTGAGCACAATAGAGCCTGCGGGAACACTAGAACAAACAAGAAGGAAGCCTCAACGGATGCCTTTTATGAGCCTTTTAGAAGCAGCACACTGTCACCGAACCAAACTCTGTTCATGAGAAGTGAGACGCTGAGTCTGGCCCACTCTCCAGGGAAGGGGGATTAAGTAATGTCACTTGAGTGGAGGAATATTAAAGAATTCCTGCATGCATTCTAAAACTACCTCTCTAATAGAGGACACGTTAACGTTAATAGTTTCCTAAAGCAGGATGATATGGAGTTGATGTATTTGACATGTAAGTCCCAGGCAGTGCAAGGAGGACCCCTGCTCTGGTCCCTGAGCCGCAGGGTGCCCCCTGCTTTGAATGCCTTCCTCAAAGTGGTCTAAAACTCCCTCTGGTGGCTGGGACTGGCCATAGCCAGGAGTACCATTTGAACGAGGCGGCCCAGGTCTGGAGCAGGACCCGTGCGGACCCTGATCCCCATTTCTCCTTTTTGGAGATGCTCTTCCCCTTGACCTTAGGTATGGGGGCAGACAGATGCCCTGATGAACTTTGGTTCTTTTTTTTTTAAGATTTTATTTTTTCATTTGAGAGAGAGAGAGAGAGAGGGTACAAGGAGGGGTGGGGCAGAGGGAGAGGGAGAAACGGACTCCCCAGAGCTGGGAACCTGACGCGCAGCTCGATCTCAAGACCCCGGGGATCATGACCTGAGTGGAAGGCGGCCACTTCACCGACTGAGCCACCCAGGCGCCCGAGGAATGGACATTCTTGGTACAAACGGGACTACGCTTCTCATTGCCATGGGCCCCTTGCCTCTCTGCCCCACCAGAGGTGGGAGTGTGGAAGGCAGGGGTCCAACTGAGGTTGCTGTAGATTTCATTCTAGGAATGCAGTGATTATTGTTTAAAGAATTCAAGAGAAGACATGGTTAGAGGATGTGTGTTTTTATATTTTTGCCATAAAATTCCAAACAGTAAATGTAACATGACCAGAAAATGCAGGATTGTCTACGTTTTCCTGCGTACTGGGCAGAAGACTTCCTTTTGCAGTCCTTGTCGACAAAGCACGGGAGCCTGCTTCCTCCTCTCTCTCTGCCTGCCTCTCTGCCTAGTTTTGATTTCTCTCTGTCAAATAAATAAAATATTAAAAAAAAAAAAAAGAAGGGCACCTGGGTGGCTCAGTGAGTTAAAGCCTCTGCCTTCAGCTCAAGTCATGGTCTCAGGGTCCTCCTCTAGGAGTCGTCGCTGGAAGCCAGTATTTATGGGCAGCCCAGTGGATAATGCAATGTCACAAGGAGGATGTGACCAGCGTTCAATAAACGCGTAGGGACCTGACGAGGTAAAAAGATCTAGGTTTTTCCAGCACAGACAGGTTCTAAAGAGCCATGGTACTGTGTGATAATAGGAAACACAGATTGGTCTCTGCCCTTGGTTCCCGACACAGAGCCCCTGAAACCTTTGTAATTTAGTAAGTGATAAGAGCACTAGGAGCACCTTTTATCCCATTGAGGTGACTCTGGGGTGGGGGGCTCCTGGGGAGTTCCAGAGTGGAGGCCGGTCACCGGAAAGGCCAAAGCATCATCAGAAGCTTTTCCAGCGGGGCGCCTGGGTGGCTCAGTGGGTTAAAGTCTCTGCCTTTGGCTCAGGTCATGATCTCATGGTTCTGGGATGGAGCCCCACATCGGGCTCTCTGCTCAGCAGGGTGTCTGCTTCCCCATCTCTCTCTCTGCCTTCCTCTCTGCCTACTTGTGATCTCTCTCTCTCTGTCAAAAAAATAAATCAAATCTTTAAAAAAAAAAAAGAAACTTTTCCAGCTTCATCCCCCCTGTTCTCTAGAGACGGGAGAGGGGCTGGAAATGGAGTTAATGACGGATTGTGCGTGTGTGAGGAAGCCTCCATCAAAATCCCAATAGCGTGGGGTTCAGAGGGATTCCAGGTTGGCGAACACAGCCACACCGAGAGGGTGATGCACCCCTACTCCCCAGGAACTTCTAGAAGCTCCTTTGCTTGGGACCCTCTCGGACAGGCCTCTGTGTATCTCTTCATCCGGCTGTTTATCTGTATCCTATATCATGTTCTGTAATAAACTGGTAAATGTTAACTCAATGTTCCCCTGAGTTCTGTGAACTGCTCTAGCAAGTTAATAAAAAACCGAGGAAGGGGTGGTGGGAACCTCTAATTTAGAGCCAAATCCAACAGCAGTTGTGGGTAACCTGGAGACCTGCCACTTGTGACTGGCATCCGAAGTTATTGTAGGGAGGATGGTCTTGTGGGACTGAGTCCTTAGCCTGGGGAAGTGACACTCTCTCCAGGCAGATCGAGCCAGAATTGAGTTAAATCGTAGGACACCCAGCTGGGGTCGCAGAGGATTGCTTGGTGTGGGGGAGAGAACCCTCCCACACCTGCTGTCTGCAAGGACTCTGGGTGAGTCATAAAAATGACATTTGGGGAAAGGAAACGCAGAAGGAGGTGAAAAACTGGCTTCTTCTCTACACAGAAGTGAAAAATTGGTAGCTTTTCCTTTTTAGGCACATTTGGCAGTAAAGGACATCAGGAGTTGGTTCCTGCACCAGAACAGGAAGACGTAGAGCCTGGACACTAAGGGTTCTTCAGGTGCCTTGGGCGGACAAGAAACAAATACCGAAGTGCCTCTTCCCTACTTTGTTCTAAATCTTCCTCAATAAATCACACTTCCGCATACAGACCCATGACTTTATAATGCATTTCTTCTTCCCATGGTACAGACAGATCCTGCAAACACATATTTGCTGGGGTCCCACATACCTTAGGGGCAATGTGGCAGGCAGCATCAAAGATGGTCCCCAAAGATCCCGGCTTCCTGGTGTTCATGCTTTTGTGTGATTCCCCCCTCCCCCAACCTCGTCCCCTGAGTGTGGCCTGAATTTACTGACTGGTTTCTAACAAAGAGAAAATGGCAGAAATGATGGGATAGCATCGCTGAGGTTAGTTTATAAAATAAAAGACTGCAGCTGTTAGGTGAACTCTCTCCCTTGGTTGTTTGCTTGCTCTCTCTCTCGTTCCCTCCTTCAAATCCAGCCCAGCCAATATGTCAAGAAGTCCAGGCTCTCCTATTGCAAAGGCTACACAAGAAAGGGAGTTCTGGAGGAAGGGAGAGTGCGGGGGAGAGAAACGAGGCGCACCCCGGCCAGCAGCTAGCATCCACGCCAGCCAGTCATACCAGAGGCACCTCTCAGAAGTGAACCCCTCGCCCCAGACCCGGTCAAATCATCAGTTTTTCCTCATCTTCCATTAAATGGAGGAGGACTAGCTTGTTTGATCCGTGAACCTGTCTCCATTTAGGAAAAAAAACAAACCCAACTAGAACAAAATGCCTACTTGTATTACACCAACCATCGATAATCAGAGAAAGCGTGATTATTTTTATGAAATCAAACCATTAAACGAGTCTCATTTGCCAAAGATTTACCTTCGTTGGGGAATTTTGATTTGTACCAGTGCATCTCTATCTCTACAGGCCGATCAGAACAGAGCTCCTTTGATTTAAGGGACATCGCAGAAGAATTTTTTTTCTCCTTCTAGTAACCTGAGGGTTTCCTGTGGTTGGGTAATTGGGTAGTGCCTGTCTTTTTTACTCAGCTGAGCCTGGGGGTGGAATGTGACCATCAGTGATTTCTCCCACTGACTAAGCACCTGAAGATGGACCTAGGGTTGTCAAGATCTAATAGGATCCTTCCACATGGTACCTGTGGCCTCTCATATTCACCGCAAGGGACAACATCCAAGGCCGCAAAAGTATCCGTCCTTGGGCCCAGCGCTGGGAAAACGGGTAGACCATGTGTCCACGTCCTCTATTTCCCTCCATTACCTGCTAAACCTAATTTAGAGGCCTAGTCCACTTTTTAATGTCTGGTGTGAACACTGCTGTGCTTGTCCCAGCCCTGTGAAGGAGTTGGCAAGGATCCTGTTGGCTGTCTTCTGTTCCTTTAGCTAAAGGCTTGGTCTCTGTTACGCGGATTACAGAAATTCGTGACTGTTATGTTTTCAACTGAGAATGCCCTTGATGTGTAAAAAGGGTCCTTTTAGTGTGTTTACTGCTTTTTCCCTTAATTTTATCTTGAATGTATATTGTAACTGCTCTTTTCTCTGTCTTTTCTCACTTTTCTATTTATCATTGAAAAAATCTTTCTGAATCATTCATCTAAATCTAAATAAGATTTAGATCTTATTTAACTTTTTAACTTGTCAACTTTTTAAAAAGATTTTATTTATTTGTCAGGGTGAGAGAGAATGAGCACAAGCAGAGGGAGCAGCAGAGGAAGAGGGAGAAGCAGTTCTCTGCTGAGCCAGGAGCCCGATGTAGGACTCAATCCCAGGACCCTGGGATCATGACCTGAGCCGAAGGCAGACACTTAACTGACTGAGCCACCCAGGTGCTCCCCCAAATTTTAAACTTTTTAGAAGCAATTATGCCTAACAGGGGCTTGAGTTCATGACCCTGAGATCAAGAGTTGCATATTCCACCGGCTGAGCCGGCCAGGTGCCCTATGTTTTCAGCACTTTTCATGCTTCCTTGGTATTTCCTTAGTGATCTATTTTTTGTTATAGAATCGTTTTTTTCAAGTGATTGGGAAGTTCTATCTCCTGTGTTTTTTTTTAAAGGATTTTATTTATTTATTTGACAGAGGGAGAGAGATCACAAATAGGCAGAGAGGCAGGCAGAGGGGGTGGGGGGAAGGAGGCTCCCTGCTGAGCAAAGAGACCAATGTGGGGCTTGATCCCAGGACCCTGAGACCATGACCTGAGCTGAAGGCAGAGGCTTTAACTCACTGAGCCACCCAGGCGCCCTTCTTTTTTTTTTTTTAATATTTTATTTATTTGACAGAGAGAAATCACAACTAGGCAGAGAGGCAGGCAGAGAGAGAGGAGGAAGCAGGCTCCCTGCGGAGCAGAGGGCCCGACGTGGGGCTCGATTTCGGGACCCTGGAATCATGACCCGAGCCGAAGGCAGAGGCTTTAACCCACTGAGCCACCCAGGCGCCCCCCAGGCGCCCTTCTATCTCCTGTTTTTAATTTAGCTTACAAATACCTGTAAGTGTTTATAAAAATTTACTGGAGTCCACATTTATCTAATTATCAACAGCAGAAATGAAAGGCTATCTATTCATTACTTCTCTCCTTTGTCATTGGGGTGTGAAACTCCCGGGGTCACACAGACTGGAGCTTGGACACCTGTGGGTCACACAGACTGGGTTGTGGAGATTCCCTGGCTCACACCAAGTCAGGTAGGGATCCTGGGGTGTCTATACCCCAGTCTGTGCCTCCACTAGAGTCCCCATTTATTATTAATGGTTTTTTTTTTTAAGATCTTATTTATTTGTTTGGGAGAAAACGAGGGAGAGAGAGAGAGGGAGAGAGAGAGAGAAATTGCACATGTGCATGACGGGGGAAGGGAGGGGCAGAGGGAGAAGCAGACTCTCTGCTGAGCAGGAGCCCAACGTGGGACTCGACCCCAGGACCTCGGGATCATGACCCGAGCCAAAGGCAGATGCTTAATGACTAAGCCACCCAGATACCCCAAGTCCCCATTTACTTTTGTGAACACTTAAGTCCACATCATAACCTCTTGCCCCATTATATCTGACCATAGGCTGTATTTCGCCAGTAGTGACCACTCTGAAGTCCTTTTAAGTTTAGTAGGTGTTCCTCTCCTATATGTGAGTTCAGCCCAGAAGGCTACTATTGCCAGAACGTTTACCATGAGCTGGGTTTGAAATTTCACCAAAGGGGCACAGATGTTGAAAGACTTAATTTAATGACAGTCCAAGTTTAAGGTCAGAAAACGGGGCATGGATGATGGACTAGTTAACACGTGTCAGGGTCAGTGATCTAAAACAACAGAGTATTGATGACAAAGTTACTAATAAAAGCCCTTGTCTGATCTCAGGCCGAAGGAGCATTAATAGTCCTAGCCTTACCAGTAAAAGGCAACACCACCAGAGGGGAAGTGACAGTAGACAAATTAACAGGGACGTGGTTCAAAGTCAGATAAGAGGGGCATTGTTGGTAGAAGAGTGAGTCCACAGGGTTCCATTACAGACCAGAAGGTCACTGATGGTGGGATAGAGGCCCAGGTTTGAGGTCAAGGTAGGAGGAGCCGGGATTTTTAATTAGTTTGTAATTAATCAACAGTTCAAACAGAACAATTTGAGTATTGAGGCTGCGAGATATTGATGTTAGAACAGTTGGCAAATGCTTGAACTCCGACTAGAGAAACAGTCAGGGTGTAATGCTTAACGGAAGCCCTGTTTAGGGTCAGACCAGAGAGATAGGGATGGGAACAATTGAATACATCTATGGGTTTGAGTTTAGTCCAAAGGGGACTAGATTCTAAAATATTTAGCAGCCACCTGGGTGGCTCAGTCGTTAAGTGTCTGCCTTTGGCTTGGGTCGTGATCCTGGGGTGCTGGGATCGAGCCCCACATCGGGCTCCCTGCTCAGTGGGAAGTCTGCTTCTCCCTCTCCCTCTACCTGCAGCTCCCCTTGCTTGTGCTCTCCTGCTGTCTATCAAATGAATAAATAAAATCTTTTTAAAAATTTTAAAAAAGTAAAATATTTAGCAGAGGCTGGGGGTGGAGTTCAGGTTCAAAGGGCACTGGTGTTGGAAGAGAACTGTACAAGCTCAGTAACAGACCCGCAGGGCATTGGTAACACAGTAGTTACCAGAGGATCAGGTTTGAGGTCAAACCAGAGTGGAGTTGAGGGTGGTAAATTGAACGAAGGACTGAGTTCAGGGTGAAGCCTGGAATGGAGGGATTTGGGCATCATTAAATGGCTGTGTTGGATAATTTTAGACTAGTAGATATTCGAATATGAAAGAATAAATGAGTCCTGGTTGAGAATCAGACAGACAACAGAACAAGGACAGTGGGAGAGCTCTGATTAGGGACCAGGATGACATTGAAGGTGGAATGACAATAAAAGAGATCCTGGCATGAGGCACCTGAGCGGCTCAGTGGGTTAAGCCTCTGCCTTCAGCTCAGGTCATGATCTCAGGGTCCTGAGATCGAGCCCCGCATCGGGCTCTCTGCTCAGTGGGGAGCCTGCTTCCCACTCTCTCTCTGCCTGCCTCTCTGCCTACTTGTGATCTCTCTCTCAAATAAATAAATAAAATCTTAAAAGAGAGAGAGAGAGAGAGATCCTGGCTTGAGAACATACTAGAAGGACATTGATGTTGCAGCGGTTAGCAACGGACCAGGTCTGAGGTCAGACCAGTGGACCATTGTGGCTTAAGGGTTAAAATGGCCTGCGTTCCAAGTCAGTTGAGCAAGGACTGCAGGTTGAATAGTTAAAAGGAAGTTCAGGGGCCACCAGTGTGGTGTGTTTGGATGAAGAGTTAACAGAGGTCTGGGTTTGAGATCGGAGGGGTCTTTGGGTAGAATATGAAAGGAAGGCTCAGGTTCAAGGTCATGCAAAAGGAGCAGTGATGGAAGGATATTTAACAGAGGCCCTTGTTTTGAAGGTAGACCAGAAAGGACACTGACGGTAGAATTGTTAATAGAGAAGGTGACACCCAAGAGGTGGGACCTTGGAATAGTTTGAAACCAGATCGGGCGGCCTTGATGTTGAGGGTTGATGACGAAGGAACAGTTTATATATAGAGGTCTGTGTTTGAAGTCAGGGCAGATGGGCACCAGTAATGGAACAGCTACTGAAAGCTCTGGGTTTTGGTTGGTTGAGAAGTCTGTCAGGTTGGATTAGTTGAGAGACACCCATGTGAGAATTTATATTTTCTAAAAAAATTTTTTTAAAGATTTTATTTATTGGGCGCCTGGGTGGTTCAGTGGGTTAAACCTCTGTCTTCGGCTCAGGTTGTGATTTTGGGGTCCTGGGATCGAGTCCCGCATCGGGCTCTCTGCTCAGTGGGGAGCCTGCTTCCTCCTCTGTCTCTCTGCCTGCCTCTCTGCCTACTTGTGATCTCTGTCTGTCAAATAAGTAAATAAATAAATAAATTCTTTTAAAAAATATATTTTATTTATTTATTTGACAGAGAGAGATCACAAGTAGGCAGAGAGGCAGGCAGAGAGAGAGGGAAGCAGGCTCCCTGCTGAGCAGAGAGCCGGACACGGGGCTCCATCCTAGAACTTCGGGATCTCGACCTGAGCTGAAGGCAGAGGCTTTAACCCACTGAGCCACCCAGGAACCCCCCATGTGAGAATTTAAATCAAAGGAGGTCTTGGGGCACCTGAATGGCCTACTGGGCTCAGTCAGTACAGCATGCAACTCTTGATCTCAGGGTTCTAAGTTCGAGTTCTAAGTTCGAGTCTCATGTTGGGTGTAAATAAAATCTTTGGACACCTGGGGGCCTCAGTATCTCCATTTGCCTGAGGTCATGACCCCACGAGTCCCACATCAGGCTCTTTGCTCAGCAGGGAGCCTGCCTCTCCCTCTGCCTGCCACTCCTCCTGCTTGTGTGCTCACTCTCTCTCTCTCTGACAAATAAGTAAAATCTTTAAAAAAATAAAAAATAAAATTTTTAAAAAAGGAGGTCTTGATGGAGTAAAAGCTAACAGAGTCTGGATTTTTTAAAAAGATTTTAATTTTTATTTGTCGGGGTGGGGAGAGGTAGGCAGAGGGAGAAGCAAGACTCCCCACTGAGCAGGGAGCCTGATGTGGGACTTGATCTTGGGACCGTGAGATCATGACCTGACCTGAAGGCAGACTCTTAACCCACTGAGCCACGCAGGGATCCCCAGAGTCTGGATCTGAGGTCAGACCAGAGATGCCTTGATCGTTCTAGAGTTCCAAAAGGCCCAGTTAGAGCAAAAAGCCAGTGATGGTGGGTATTAATTAGAGGCCCAGATTCAGTTGGACCAAAGAGTAGTCAGCAGAATTTCCATTTCAAATAAGACTGGAGGGGTACTGATGTTGGAATAGTTGAAAAAAGGTCATGTTCAATGTCAGAAAAGAAAGGAAGTGATAATGGAATAGTTAACAGACACACGGTTTCTGAGGTCTGCCTAGAGGGGAACTGATGCTACAAGTGTTACCAGTGTCCTAGGTTCAAGGTCAGATCAAAGAAGCAATTATAGGAAAATAGTAAACAGAGGCCAGGGTTCGAGGTGAGATCATAGGGGTACAGAGAGGTACAGTTTCTTGAAGTCAAGTGAGAGGAGCAGTGAGTATGGGAAAGCCCATGGAGGCTCAGGTTTCAGACCTGAGGTGCAGTGATATTCAGTTAACTGAAGCCTGGATTCAAGGACAAAGAGTTATTGGTGGTAGAATTATAAATGGAGTCTCAGAGTTTAGACCTCTGTAGCACTGATGGGGGAAGAGTTAAAAAGACTCAAGTTCAAAGGAAAACCAGGGAAGCTTGGGTGGCTGAGTTGATTAAGTGTCTGCCTTTGGCTCAGGTCATGATCCCAGGGTCCTAGGATTGAGCCCTCTGCCAGGCTCTCTGCTCAGTAGGGAGCCTGCTTCTCCCCCTGCTTGCGCTCTCTCTGACAATTAAATAAATAAAATCTTAAAAAAAAACAACAGAGGCCCAGTACCAATGCTGGTGAAGTTCTAAGTGTCTGGGTTTGGGGCCCTACCAGAGAGGCACTGGTGAAGGAAACATTAAGAGATGCCCAGATTTGAGGTTAGACAAGAGACAGTGACAGTAGACCAGTTAGTTACAGAGGACTAGCCTGAAGTTTGGACCACACAGGCATCAATGGTAAAATAACTGGGGCACCTGGGTGGTTCAGTTGGTTAAGCATCTGCCTTTGGTTCAGGTCATGATCCCAGGGTCCTGGGATCGAGCCTTGCATCTGGCTCCTTGCTCAGCTGGGAGTCTGCTTCTCCTTCTCTTTCTGTCCCCTCTGTACGCCCTGCTTCTGCATGCTCTGTCAAATGAATAAATAAAATCTTTAAAATAGACAAATAATGGCAAAATCATTAATGGAGGCCCAGATTCAACGTCAGGACTGAGGGTCCTCACAGTTGGAATGCTTGCTGAAGCAAAGGGGCACTGATCACAAATGAACAGAATCTGAAATTCAAGGTCAGATCAGAAGACAAGAGCTGGTGGGACATTATACAGAGGCCCGGGTTTGAGATTTGACCAGTGGGACACTGATGAGGTAGTAATTAATAGAGGCTCTGCTTCAAGCTCAGACTAGCAAGGCTCTCGTGAAATAAACACATGGGTTCAAAGTCAAAGACTAGAATGGCATTGATGGCGGAATGGTTAAGAGTTCCAGATCTGATGTCACACTGGAGGCACAGTGACGATGGACAAGTTAACAGAGGCCTAAATTTGACAAATAAGATGATTTTTATTATTGTTTGCTCATTACTTATTTCCTTGTAGGTCGTAAGTCAAGAAAAGGTATCACAAAAATGAATTTAAAGTAGAATGTCAGGGGCGCCTGGGTGGCTCAGTTGGTTAAGTGTTTGCCTTTGGCTCAGGTCATGATCCCAGTATCCTGGGATCGAGTCCCACATCGAGCTCCCTGCTCATTGGGGAACCTGTTTCTCCCTCTCCCTCGGCCTGCTGCTCTGCCTACTTGTGCTCTCTCTCTCTGTGTCCAAAAAAAAAAAAAAAGTAGAATGTCAGGATGGGGTGCCTGGGTGGCTCAGTCGGTTAAGTGACTGCCTTCGGCTCAGGTCATGATCCCAGGGTCCTGGGATCAAGCCCTGCATCAGACTCCCTGCTCAGCGGGGAGCCTGCTTCTTCCTCTCTCTCTGCTGCTCTGCTGCTTGTGCTCTCTCGCTCTCTCTGTCAAATAAATAAATACAGTCTTAAAAAATAAATAAATAAATAAAGTAGAACGTCAGTCATATGTGACTCCTGATCTCAGGGTTGTGAGTTCAAGCCCTACGTTGGCCACAGGGTTTACTTTAAGAATATAAATAAAATAAAGCAGAATGTCAATTCTGCCACCTCAAAACTTCACGGGAAAGAAATCCCCCAAATCATGTATAACAGTATTTGTGATTAGCCATTTTGAATTCCGATTCAATAAACAACATGAAGAATGTGAAGGAAGTAAGAAGGTGCTTGGGCACCTGGATGGCTCAGTTGGTTAAGCAACTGCCTTCGGCTCAGGTCATGATCTTGGAGTCCCGGGATCGAGTCCCACATTGGACTCCCAACTCCATGGGGAGTCTGCTTCTCCCTCTGACCTCAGCTCTCATGGTCTCTCTCACTCTCTCCCTCTCAAATAAATAAATCTTAAGAAAAAAGAAGGTGCTAGAGAAAAATGAGGTTCCCCCAGGGTGCCTGGGTGGCTCAGTGGGTTAAGCCGCTGCCTTTGGCTCAGGTCATGATCTCGGGGTCCTGGGATAGAGTCCCGCATCGGGTTCTCTGCTCAGCAAGAAGCCTGCTTCCTCCTCTCTCTGCCTGCCTATCTACTTGTGATCTCTCTCTCTGTCAAATAAATAAGATCTTTTTTAAAAAATGAGGTTCGGGGCGCCTGGGTGGCTCAGTGGATTAGGCCGCTGCCTTCGGCTCGGGTCATGATCTCAGGGTCCTGGGATCGAGCCCCGCATCAGGCTCTCTGCTCCGCGGGGACCCTGCTTCCTCCTCTCTCTCTCTGCCTGCCTCTCTGCCTACTTGTGATCTCTCTGTGTCAAATAAATAAATAAAATCTTAAAAAAAAATGTAAAAAATGAGGTTCCTCCAAGTGATCTTGGCCATCCACTGACCTTGGTTGAAACTGAGCGCTTTTTGGTGTTGCATAGTGTGCAGAGTTAACACAGCAGGCCTGAACTTCTCTCCTGGGAAAGGCCGGCTTCAAGGATGGCCCTTGGCTGGCACCTGGAAACTTAGGTGTCTTTCAACAGGGTTCTCACCACTCTCTAAATGATGAGTGGCTCACTGTGCCTCAACTGTTCATACACACACTCTGGTTTATGCTGAACACCTGCTTTCCTTCCAGGACAGTCTGGAGTTGGGTATGTGCCAGGCAGGGACCCCCCCTGTGTGACCACCCCCCAGAAACAACCCTGGGCACTCAACCTCTAAGAATGAGCTTCTCTGGTTGTCAGGTGGCGTGACAGGGGGGAATTAAGCACATCCTGTGACTCCACTGGGAGAGGACCCTTGAGAGCTCATGCCTGGTCTCCCCTGGAGTTCACCCCGGGGCACCAGTTCCCTTTGCCAATTGTGCTCTGTTGTCTTTTTACGGGAAGAAATAAAAGGTGTGTATGCAACCATAGGCTGGGACCAAGAGTTCTCCCAGCAGATCTTGAGTCTGGGTGGTCTGGGGACCTCTGACGCATACAGACGCATGAACTGCGTCATGAATGTTCAGCTCACTGATGTCCCTACCTCATCACCATTCACCGTAAGGTCAAGGTGGAAGCACCGCATAGAAATGCTTCTGCCTGCAAGTTAACCACACTGTTATTAATGGTGGCTTCAACAAACCAGGCATTTCTTCCCCTCCAACAAGACTGCTAGTATTAGTTCAGTAGCTCGATAATGTTGGGTGGGTTGGAGTGCCTGTGGCCCTGTGGACAGACCCTGAGGTCTCAAGATTGTAGGACACAGCTCCTACTGATGCATCTGGATATGGCAGCCTATGCAGCTGGAGGGAAGGGAGCAGCTGGAGCAAGAAGCCTCCTTGGCATTTCTGGCAACTTTGATATTTCCTGGTGACTGAGGTCATTGACAAGGGATTTTGGTTCTCTTGTCCCCTGTTAATATCCTAAGCTTTCTCTCCTCACTTGGGGGTCCCCTCAAATGTGAACATCACTTTATAGACTCTGAGCTGTTCCAGGCCTTGAATTTGGGCCCTAGGTAGGCATGGAAGGAGCTACGGTGGTCTGGGGTTCCTCTGGGGATGGAGAGAGAATCCCCATTCCCTCCCCCCATCAGCAGGAACCACCAGCTCAGGCTTAGGGTCCATGGTTGCTTCTGCATAGGTTTTGTACTCTATGTCCTCAACTAATCTGGTCCCTGTTTGTGGGGAAGAGCCTTGGGGAAGGGGAAGGGGGAGCTGGAAGGCTTCAGCCCTCCTGAGGAGCCAGCAGAGCCCTGCAGACTAACAGCATGAAATTCCTATGGTAGAAGCCAATATTCCCCACCTCAGCTCCCCAACTTGCGTCCCCATCACTGCTTACCTCAACTCCTGTGGGTCCTTGTGACTGGTCTCCCTGCTTCTACCCCTGTACCCCCCTCCAAGTCTGTTCTTTTCACAGTATCTGGAGGGGTCCTCTTCTAACCAAATGGGATCGCATCCCTCCTCCGCTCAATCGGGTGACTCACCTCTCACTCAGAAGAAGCCTAAGTCCTCACTGTAGCCACAGAGCTCTCCAGGGTCAGGCCTGTCTGACCTTATCTCCTAACATACTCTGGTCCAGCCACACCTGCCTCTTCAGTGAGCCCTCTGGCACACTCCGGCCTCAGTGCCTTTGCACTCACTGCCTTTCCTCTCTCCCCCACCCCGCAGCTCCCTCTCACTTCATTCGGGTCTTTGTTTCAATTTCACTACCAGGAATGTCGTTGTCTCTCATCACAGCACCAAAAACAGTACAATCTTCCGCTCCTATGCCCTTATGTCCTGCCCTCCCAGCACAGGCCATGATACATTTTTGCCTACCAACCACCTGCCATTGAATACGAGCCCCACGAAGGCAGGCACTTCTGTCTGTTGAGGTCACGACTCTACCAGCCCTCAGTGCCTAGAACGGTTCCGGCGCCCAGCGGGTGCTCAATCATGTCTGTCCAACGACAGACTGAGCCAAACACTTACGGGGGGGCCCATGATGTGGGAGGCATTCAATGACCAGTTGCTAAGTGAGGAAATTGAGGCCTGAAGGTGCGAGCAAGGGAGCAAACCCTGTTCCAGCTCAGGTGCTAGAGCCACCCCCTCACCCCCGACCCCAGCAGACCTGGGAACCAGCCACAGGCACAACCACAGGAACTTTATTTACAAACACAAGGCTGGAGTGGGAGCCGGGTGGGCAGGCGACCCGGCAGGACCTACTTCTGCTCCCGCCTCCAGACGATGACCATGCCGCTGGCATCGCTGGAAGCCAGCAGACTCTCATCGCAGTTGAAGCTCACGTCCAGCACGGGGGCGCTGTGGCCCTGAAGCTTGTTGACGGCAGCCTTGGCGGCCCGCTCCACATCAAAGAAGTGCACACACATGTCCTCGCTGCCGGTCACTGCCCAGGGTAAGGGGAGGAGGACAAAAGGGGCGGGGGCGTTGAGAGGTGGTGGCAGAGGCAGCAGGGTGCCCCAGGAGGGACAGTCCCTGGACCTGGGTCACCTGGCTGTTTTAGCCCCATGTCCAGAGTGTGAGGCCTCTGAGCTGTTGGGGGTTGGGGGGGGTAGGCTGTGTCTCATGTTGTGAGGTTCCTGGACTCTTGGGGGTCTTTGTTCAAAGCGGGTGGCTGCTGGGGTGAGAGCTCTCGAGGCCCGTAAAGTCCGGGCACCAGGGGGCCGTGGTGTCCATCCCTGCCCCGCCCCAAGTCACCCAGACACCCCGAACTCTGCGGGACTCACCCACACAGGCCCCCTGGCGGAAGGACATGAGGGGGCAGAAGATGCTGCGCACAGGGTGTGAGCTCTGCTCAATGGGGAAGCTTCTCTTCAGCTGCAGCGTCCCCTCGTTGTCCACCACCCTGAGGGAAGGATGGAGGTGGGTCAGGGTGTCGCCTCCGCTCTGGCCAGCAGTGAACCCGGTGGGTGAGGGGAACAATGGTTTGTGTCCCCACCCCCATGCCTGAGTTCTTTCTAAGGCTCACAGAGTCTGGTTTTGAGGCGACTGCGTAAAACTATCAAGCAGGGCTGGCACGTGCATTCGTGAGGGTCTAGAAGCTACCTGGCAGTGGAAATGGGGAGCCTCGGCAGCGCGGTTCGCTGGTTTCTCTAAGAGAGCTTGGTGGTTAAGATGGGCACAAAGAGGGGACATGGCCGACCAAACTGGATACCCCCCGTGCCGTGGGAAACGAAGGGGCCATTCAAAAGAATGGATGAGCCAAAGGCACTGCAGGGGACCTGGGAACTGTTCCAGAAGCATCCTCTGGTGAGGAGCACGAGATGTGGGAGAGGATGGAGGAGGAGCCTGCTTCCATGAAACGACCCTCCCTCTGAAATGTGGGGAATGGGGGCGCACGCCTCGGATTACAGGGGGAGAACAAAACAGGAAGGTGCGCACAGAGTCATTGGCCGAGGTGGCAGGAAGCGGGAGGAGGGAAGAGAGAGGATGGGGGGGGAAGAGCCCCGCATTTGGGAGTATGCCTCAGTTAAGAATTACACATATGACTATGTGTGTGTGCGAATTCCTTTTTTTTAAAAGCAGAAATACAAAAGAGTACAAAAGGAAACATCTTGCCAGGTGGTGCCTTTCAGGCCTGGCTGGACATCGCTGGGGATGCTTTTCAGTACACCAATGCACCCAGTCCCGCCGCAGGGCTTCTGAAATCACTGGCCTGGAGTGGGGCCCGGCCATGATTCTGTGAAGCCCTTCAGGTCATTCTGGCGTGCAGCCCAGGCTGAGAACTGCGTTTGGGTAATGTGTCATAGGTGAGCGAGGATAGTAAATTCCTCCACTCAAAAACACCAAAAAGGAAAAAGAAAAAAAAGGGAAGGAATGGAGGGAGGGAAAGAGGAAGGAAGGAAGGAAGGAAGAACAGGCCACTGCTCTGAGAGGGCCCTAGTCTATTTTATGCCTCAGGTTACACATCTGTGAAATGGGCATGATCACAGGCCCCTCCTCACAGCGCTGTTTTGAGGATTAAGTGGAGCGCTAGGTAAGAGGCGCTCCCCCAGGGGCTGGTGTCAGCCCTCGCTCGGTCAGCACCAGCTACTTCTGCCACCACTCCTTCCACTGACAGCCGGCATCATCGTCAGGAGACCTGACTTCCCTGCTCACTCAAATTAACCTGATAGAGGAGACAGGCTCTCAGGCCCTACAGGTTTTCCTCTGACTGGGAGCCAGGGCTGCCATGCCAGTCCGATGGCCGCGGCAGGCCCCGCCTCTCCTGCCGGCCTGAAAGGGGAGGACCCACCTGTAGAGCAGCAGCTTGTTGAGGCAAGCGTTGATGAGCAGCGAGGGGTCCCGGGCCTCGCGGCTGACCCAGGAGCGGGCGGAGATGCTGGTCACCGGGCTCCCCTCATGCACCACCAGACGCTTGGCTTTGGTCAGCTTCCCTGGAACAACAGAGGGAGAGGGGGCACAAGTAAGAGCTGTGTGCTGGGACGGGGGTAGCCCGAATACCCCAGATGCAGGCCTGGGGCTGGCCTACCTGTGGCCATGTCGAAGAGGAAGGAGAAAACACTGCCACGGTCATCGCCTGCCCAGAGCAGCCGGCCAGGAGCATCGAAGGACAGAGCGAGGACCCGGCCTGTCAGCTTGCTGGAGCCCCCCTTCACTTTCTTGCCCGTGGAGATGTTCATGACGTGCACGTTGTGCTTGGCATTCCCCACCTGTGGGGGAGACCAAGCACACCACACACTGCTCTCAGCCCGTCCCTCCTTGGGTCTGACCACAACGGAACTGCTGTCGATGGAACTGGCTGGTTCCTACTGGAATCTAACCCTGGGGCGGCTGCAGTGGGGAGACTGGGAGGTGACTGAGGTCTGTGATCCTTCAGAGTCAGAGCCAGCCCCTCTTGCCATCTAACCAGGATGGGCAGCTGCCCCTAAGCATGTCCCCCAACACTGTGACAGGCAAACCACAGGGCCATCCCAGGCTGGTAAGGACAGCCGGTATGCTTCCTGACTGGTCCTCGCCAGAGACTTGACCACACTGGGGCCAGAGTTGCAGCCGAAGGAACCCCAGAATGCAACAGGCTCACTCAGCGGGTCCCCTCTCTGCCACTTGGGGCCTGGCCAGATTTTCACTTCCTTTCCCTGCCCTCTGACTCTCAGTCCTGGGGTCAGACCGCAGTGGAGCTGTGCCACTGGGAGGAGCCCAGTCTTCCGACTAGCCATCCCGCCCCCCAACCAGTGGCCCCCGTGGCTGGAGAACAGCAGCCTGCTGTTGATGGGACAGGAGGGGTACCAGAGCCAGGACTCTGGCTCCTGACCAGTCCCCCCTAGAGTCTGTCACAGCAAGCCAACCCAATGCCAAGCACAGTGGCCCAGTTCTGACCCATTTCCCTCTGAGTCTGACTGCATGGACAACTGTGATGAGGGACTGGAGGGGACCCCCTCCCCCCACCCATACTGACTCCCCAGGACGGCTCTCCTGGCCCAGCAGCCCCACCCTCGGTGAGTGGGCACCCTGAAGCCTGACCACTGTGAGGTTGTTGTTGACTGGCTGGAAGGTGCAGCAGAGCAGTTCGGCGCCGTCGGGGTCAGGAATCTCCCGGATGCATCGGCCGTCCTCAGAGGCCCAGATGCGCATGGTAGCGTCGAGCGAGGTGGACACGAGGATGTCATTGGAGAGGGACCAGGCGAAGTCGGAGACACCGCGGGTGTGGCCCCGCAGCACGCGAAGCACTGTGGGCGGGGCGGGCACCAGCTGGCACAGGGAGATGCTGCCATCCAGGGAGCAGCAGGCCAGGCGGTGCCGGTCATCGTTGGCAAAGCGCACCCTTGGGACTGTAATGCCAAGAAGCAGCTGGTGGGACATGGCACACTTGCCAGGTGCTTTCATTTATAAAAGGCCCTGCTGTGCGCACTGGGGGCTGGAACCCACTGAGCCGAGCTCGGGGGCTTCCGAAAGAGGCTTTCCTTGGCTGAGAACAGGAGTGGGAACCCTAGAAAGCCCTCTGCCAAAAGCTCCCTACACTTTAGCCAGTGTTTTACAGTTACCAATGCCTCGGCGGTTTGCAAAGCCTGTGCTGCCCATTGTGAGGGGATTTCTCTGTAGCCAAGGCTCTAAACTCTTCTAAGCAACTCATGACCCTGGAAGCCTTCTGCCAAGTCCTCTTTTTTTTTAAGATTTTATTTATTTATTTGATAGATAGAGATCACAAGTAGGCAGAGAGGCAGGCAGAGAGAGAGAGAGGAGGAAGCAGGCTCCCTGCTGAGCAGAGAGCCAGATGCGGGGCTCGATTCCAGAACCCTGGGACCATGACCTGAGCCGAAGGCAGAGGCTTTAAACCACTGAGCCACCCAGACGCCCCTGCAAAGTCCTCTTTTGAGCTGCCGGGCCCTTTTACTATAGCCCAAGTACTTGAGATCCTGCGGGCCGCTTTACTTTGCAGAGGGCTTGTGGGCTTGGGGAAAGGTTTAGGGATGGCAACTCCTCCTTCGGAGGTGGGGCAGAGACTCTGAGTTCCAGAAGGGGACGCACTGAGTAGCTGTCCCAGTTCGGGCAAATGAGTTGTGAGGGGACCCGCTACCAGCTGGCTTACCTGCCTCATCCACGTGCTGGTCGAAAACATGGTACATGCCCGCAAAGGCGTAGTTCTCACTCAGTGATGTGTCCCCAGCCATGGCACGACTTGCTTCTGCTGCTGATGTGGGTACCACACTGCCAGGGGGCCTGGGCCCCAACAGGAGTGCGGGGGCAACATGAAGTAGGTGCTAGCACTCAGGCCCTATGGTCCCTCTCCCCATTACAGACCCCAGCTCATAACTGCCCCCTGCATACCTGTCCTCATAGACAGCACGGTTCATCTGTGCCTGCAGCTGGTAGGAGCCTCGGCTGACGGAACGGCGGTGCCCGCGGGCCCCTAGGGCCCGAGGATCATCCTCAAAATCCTGCAAATGGGAGGTCAGGGTGGGCACATCTTGAAGACGGTCCTCAAGAACGTGTGAGGTCTGGAGTCTTCAAAATATACCTAGAACCAGATCCCTTCTCACCCTACCCACCACCACGACCACGGCCTGTACTACCGGGGTGGCCTCGGCACTAGCTCCCCACTGAGTGGATACTCAGTAAATATTCTGTGAGGAAAGAATGGACACTTTCTCCCTGAAAACCACTCAGAGCCAGCTCTTGCTTCATTCCAGCCTCAGCTCAACTGTCGCCTCCTCGGAGAGGCCTTTCCTGATCGTCCCCATCAGAAAAAGCTTCCCTCTGTTCCCCACAGGAGTCTCATTTTACCCCCAAGCCTGCTTTACTTTTCCATCTTAGTAAGCCATGTTAATTATTGATTTATCTGGGTTCACATGTCTCTTGACCCCTTTATCTCATTTATTGCCTATTTATCAATGTGCTCATCTTGTCTGTTGTCCATTTGTTGAGTTATCACATTATTATCTTTTTTAAAAAAATTTTTATTTATTTATTTGTCAGAGAGAGAGAGCACACAAGCAGGCAGAGGCAGAGAGAGAAGCAGGCTCCCCACCGAGCAAGAAGCCCGATGAGGGACTTGATCCCAGGACGCTGGGGTCATGACCTGAGCCGAAGGCAGCAGCTTAACCAACTGAGCCACCCAGGCGTCCCACGTTATTATCTCTTTCTGCCCTTTGCTTCTCCTAAGACCCTGGCACGGTGCCTTGCACAGAGCAGGTGCTCGACAAGTGTGCTGAGTGAATGCATATGGACACGGGTGGTGGGCATGGCAGGCAGTGTGGGGAGGAGCTCACCTCCATGCGGTCTAGGGTAGTTCGGCTGCTGCGAACGATGCTGTTGCTGTAGGCACGGGCACTGCCTGGCTCGGAGAGGGGCCCGTATCGCTGGCCCAGCAGCTGCCCACGCAGCCTCAGGTACTGCCGACGCAGCGCTGGGGGGTGCCCAGCCTTGGCATTCTCCCGCAGCAGCTGGCTGCGCCGCCGGATGTACTGCGTCCGAAACTGTGGAAACGTTGGTGTGCGGTACGCGTTGTACCTATGATGGCAGGAGGCAGGGCGGGCAGCAGGCACAGGATAGAGGGAATCAATCAGCCCAGGGGACAGGGAAAGAGAGTGAGGTGTGTGGCAGCGAGGGGTCAGGAGGACAAGTGATCAGCAGTGGTGGTGGGGGTCCCTCTGGTGCTGTGATGAGGGTGGATCTACAGTAATAAAAGGCATGGCGATGAGGTCACTGTGCTGACAATGGAGGCTGTCTGCAGCTTTGGTGGAGTTGGTATGGGGTGACTGAGTCAGTGTAGACAATAGCAGGCGTCAGGGTGACATGGTGATGGGAGGGGTCAGTGTGGGCAATGGTGGAAGTCAGGATGGGATGGTGATGGGGTCAGATTGGGGAAGTGATGATGGTAAGAGAAGTCTGCGGCAGGGGGCAATGGTGGGGAATAGGATGTCACCAGCCTGAGCTCCATCATCCCCTTCCAAAGGCTCTGACAACACAGCCTCTTTGCGCATGCCCAGATCTGGCTGCGTTTTCCCCGCATGCTCTTTTCGACCCTCTTGCCAGCCCTACACGCCCCCACACCCTGCTACTGCGCATGCTCACCTCCGGCCTGCCCACGCAGCTTCATAAAACCAGTTCTCCGCCCAGCCTCACTTATCGCCATTGCGCATGCACCACAGTAACTTCCGCTCCCATGGGCTTCGACCCCACGCCTCACCTCGCGTCTACTGCTAAGACCTGCTGCCACACCGCGGCCATTCCCCGGCCTCCTCTTCTGGCGTGTCCGCCCGCGGGAGCCTGCAGGACAAGGGCCTAGAATGTCAGCGTTTCAAGTGAAGGGATTTAATTCCGCCCCTTCTGTCAGACGATCTTTGCCGTAGACACCAAGTCCCTCGACGCCGGGACGTCGCGAAATACCACCCGGCCGCTAGCATGGTCATCACCCCAGCCCTGCCCTGCTTTGTCCTTCCCGGGCAGTTCCCGGAAGACTCTCAACAGCGATTCAGATCTGATCCCGCCCCTCCCCGGTCACCATAGCGACGCCCCTCCTCCCGTCTAGCAATCCTTCTTGGCATTCCCCATCCCCCGCCGCCCTCCGCCTTCCCTTCTCAGGTTCAAGAGCAGAGCCGGGGATCAGAGACCACCTCCGGGGCTGCCTCCGGCTCTTGAGGCCCCCGGGGCGGCCCTGAGACCAGTGTCGCCCGTTCCTTCTGTTTCTCGGCTCCCTCTCTCAGGCTCCAGGCAAGATGGCCGCCTACTGCCAGGAAGAGCTGCCAAGCCCAGAGCGAATGGATAGGAATCTTTCCCAGGGCGTGGGAGAACTACGCAAGCGCGCTTTGGGACAGTAGCTTCCGGTACTGGATGGAGGCTCCACCCCTTAAGTTCTACCCACCCCCCAATCCCTAATGGCACTTTTTGTATACACAAGAATAATGTCCAGGGGCCAGAGAGGAATCACTCCCCCCAAATTAGAAATACGACTTTCGGGGCGCCTGGGTGGCTCAGTGGTTTGGGCCACTGCCTTCGGCTCAGGTCATGATCTCAGGGTCCTGGGATCGAGTCCCGCGTCGGGCTCTCTGCTCGGCAGGGAGCCTGCTTCCCTCTCACTCTCTCTGCTTGCCTCTCTGCCTACTTGTGATCTCTCTCTGTCAAATAAGTAAATAAAATCTTTAAAAAAAAAAAAGAAATACGACTTTCTTTTGAAACCGTGGAATAAACTTAGCACAATCTTGGCTAAGCAAGATTTGAAGCATAGGAGGGACCCCCATCACCACTGCTGATCATTTGTTATACCATCAAAATAATTACACACGCAGAGGCTCCTAGGCTGTTCTCCAGTTCTTAAAGTGATTGAGGAGCATCCAGACAACCCTGGGTTGAGAATAGTCTGTTCTGTTGTGGGTGTGTGTGTGTGGGGGGGTGGAGTTGGATGGTCCCCAGGAATCTTGGTCTGGGCCTGAGTCTCCAAAGGCAGAAAGCATTTAAGTAGGCACAACAGGTTTTGGATTCCAAGAGGTTATCTGAACCATCCTTATTTCAACTCTAATAGGAAGTTGCAACTCTTAGCTGTTTATCTTTTTTTTAAGTAATCTACATCCAACATGGGGCTCAAACTTACTTCCCTGAGATCAAGAGTTGCATGATCTAGCAAATGAGCCAGCCAGGTGCCCCTCTATTCATCTTAATGTGGTCAGGATTAAAAGAACTTACAAAATTGAATAACAAAATATAGTAGCTTCCCATTGGATCTTAACATCCACTAACTGCCACAATTCTCAAAACTTTTATTTTTCACACTATTTTTTATAACATACAATAATCTGAACAGTTTTTTAAAATCTTATTTATTTGTCAGAGAGCGAGAGGGCGTGCACACACACAGACAGGGGGAGCTGTAGGCAGAGGGAGGAGCAAGCTCCCTGCTAAGCAAGGAGCAGGATATGGGACCCTACCCCAGGTCCCTGGGATCATGACCTGCGCCAAAGGCAGACACTTAACTGACTGAGCCACCCAGCTGTCCCTAATCTTAAAGCCACTTGAAATGAGGAGACACGGAGTGCCTGTGGCTCAGTGGATTAAACCCTCTGCCTTGGGCTCAGGTCATGATCCCAGGGTCCTGGGATGGAGTCCCGCATCAGACTCTCTGATCAGCGGGGAGCTTGCTTCCTTTCCTCTCTCTTTTTTTTTTAAATTTTTTTAAAGGTTTTATTTATTTACTTGACAGATAGAGATCAGAAGTAGGCAGAGAGGGGCGCCTGGGTGGCTCAGTGGATTAAGCCGCTGCCTTCGGCTCAGGTCATGATCTCAGGGTCCTGGGATCGAGCCCCGCATCGGGCTCTCTGCTCTGCGGGGAGCCTGCTTCCTCCTCTCTCTCTGCCTGCCTCTCTACGTACTTTTGATCTCTCTCTCTGTCAAATAAATAAATAAAATCTTAAAAAAAAAAAAAAGAAGTAGGCAGAGAGAGAGAAGGAAGCAGGCTCCCTGCCGAGCAGAGAGCCCTATGCGGGGCTTGATCCCAGGACCCTGGGATCATGACCTGAACCGAAGGCAGAGGCTTTAACCCACTGAGCCACCCAGGCGCCCCCCTTTCCTCTCTCTTTACTTGTCTCTCTGCCTACTTGTGATTTCTGTCTGTCAAATAAATAAATAAAATCTTTTTTTAAAAAAAGTAAAGAAATGAGGAGACACATCCAAAACACGAATTGCGCTTTGTGTGTTCTAACAAAAATAGACCACTCTGTTTTGGATCAACAGAGCACCTCCCTTGTCCATGTAACTAAGCTGTGGGTGCCTTTAAAAAATTTTTTTAAAAGGTTGTATTTATTAATTTGACAGAGAGAGCGAGCACACGCAAAGCAGGGGGAGCAGCAGGCATAGGAAGAGGGAGAAGCAGGCTCCCTGCTGAGCAGAGAGCCTGGTCCCAGGGTTCGATCCCAGAATCATGACTCCAGCTGAAAGCAGACATTTAACAGTGAAGGTGCCCCTATGTGTGTCTTTTAAAATACCTTCTATTTGATGTTTGCTAAAGAATAAACTGTTTCACTGCACAAACATGTAACCACTAACATTTATTGGCTAATATGCTGGACACATGGTGATCTACATGTATTAATCCAGTTAATCCTAATAACTGAATGTTGTGGGTCTCCTTACTATCCCATTTTACAAATGAGGAAAGCTGAAGCCCCGGGAGTTCAAGGGTGACATTTTATTGAACTGCTTTCCTATTTGAGACCAGCATCGGGTTTATTTTCAAGTATTTTTCTTGCCATAAAGGATGCTATGACCAACCTCTTTCCCATTCACACCTTAACCCTCCCTGGATGGGGCCCCGCCCCTTCATACCACCACTCAGCTTCCAAAGAAACATGGTGGGGGAAAAAAGTACAGGAAAGTCAGGGATGCCAGCGACACTTATCCTCTGAACTTCTGGAATTGTTTTTTTGTTGTTGTTGTTTTTACAATATTCTGTATGTTAAAATTTCAAAAATTATTTTTAAAATTTCACTCCTATCATGCTATAAGATACTAGATAAAACCTAATGATAGGGTTGAGGTAAGTAGGAATGAAATAATGCATAGTAAGTGTTCACAACACCTGTTGTGTGAACGTTTGCTGTTTTTCTGAGAAGTTCTACAGTACTTTTCAGAAGGCAGTATAACTTGGCCATTGCTGTAGGCTCTGCCAAATAGGAGCTGTGATCTTGGGAAAATCACTTAATCCCTTTGTGGCTCAGTCTCCTCATCTGAAAAAAAAATGGCCTCATAGGGTTATATGGAGGACTAAATGAGTTAATACTTGTAAAGCTTAGAGAGCATCTGGAGAAGAGAAAATACCCACTAAAGGTTGGCTGCTTGAGTGCCTGGGTGGCTCAGTCATTAAGCAGCTGCCTTTGGCTCAGGTCGGGATCCCAGAGTCCTGGCATCAAGCCCCGAATCAGGCTCACTGCTCCGAGGGAGACCTGTTCTCTCTCTCCCACTCCCCCTGATTGTGTTCCCTCTTTCACTGTCTCTCTGTCAAAAAAAATAAATAAAATCTTAAAAAAAAAAAATAAAGGGTGAATACCGTCAGTTGTTTTAAGAACTTTTCCCAATACAGCTCCATCTGCCAGAGGTCGTTCTGGTGCAGAAATAATGTGAATTAATAACCACAGCCACCTCTTACATTTGTTGTGTTTTGCATTTTTTAAAAGATTTTATTTATTTATTTGACAGGGAGAGAGAGATCACAAGTAGGCAGAGAGGCAGGCAGAGAGAGATGGGGAAGCAGGCTCCGCTGAGCAGAGAGCCCGATGTGGGGCTCAATCCCAGGACCCTGAGACCATGACCTGAGCCGAAGGCAGAGGCTTAACCCACTGAGCCACCCAGGGGCCCCATGTTTTGCATTTTTTTCTAAAATATTTACACACTTTCACTGGGTTAAACAAGGGATTTTGAACAAGTTGGTGACAGAAGGCACCTTTCAGTTTGGTGGGTGCTTGGCCAGAACGTGGCAGAATTTATTGGCAAGAATAGCAGGCAGGTCAGTGGGTGGGGAAAGGAGGGTCTCAGGTCTGGGGATATCAAGTCATCAGAGGCAGCTCAGGGAGGCTGGGAGTGACCTTGGTTGCAATCATGACATTTAGAGAAAAAAGCTGAAGCCCATGAAGTCCTACTCTAACAGGACCCGGGACTGTTTTATTGTCAGATTGATGGTTAAAGGTCCTAGACAGAAGAACAAACAGATTTAGACAGAAAAGACTGGAAGCCAGAGCTGTTTGAAGATAACACATCACAATAGGGACTTGAGTGGTAGGAGAAACAGCCAGGGGCTATGTCTTTCCTGGACTCTTCATTCCTTCCTGTGCCTCCTGCCCATTCGACCCCCACCCCTGGCTCCTAGTTTAGAAATGCAAAGGCAAGCACTGGACCACACTGGCTGCGTCCACTTTTCATTACTAAGGCTGACACCAAACCTGAAGTTGAGCCCCATCCTCCGGGACAAAAGGCAGTGCAATTTGAGGGAAAGCCTGGGTGGCTTGGGGTAACAAGGGTATGCTGAGAATAAAGACCCAAGAGCAAAATGGGAGACATAGAGCTGAAGTGTAACTGGAGTCTAGAGTTCTTTTTTTAAAAAACATTTATTTATTTTTAAAGAGTTTATTTATTTGCCAGAGAGAGAGACAGAGAGACAGAGAGAGAATCACCAGGTGGAGGGAGAAACAGGCTCCCTGGTGAGCAGGGAGCCCGACATGGGACCAGAGCCAGGACTCTGGGATGGTGACCTGAGCCAAAGGCAGACACTTAACCAACTGAGCTCCCCAGGCGACCCTGGAGTGCAGGGTTCTTATTCACTTATCTCACCCTCAAAGTTTCTTCCTAAACGAGACAAGTGGGGGTTGGGACATAAGGTCATAACTTAAATTTTACCATTTCCTGACAAAAAAACATTTGCCTCTGAAGCCAAAGTTCTCCACATCTCCAAAGTTCTTAATGGTAATAACTCTCCATGGCCTGAGTCAGAAACAAGATTCCTGCGGTTGGGAGAAGCCTCACAGACCACTTCAACAGCCCCCGCAAGCTGAAACGGAGAGCCAGCCTGCCAAGCAGCACCTACTTGTCAAGCCCCTACTCGGTACCAGGCACTGGGAAAACAGTAGTACTTGAACACGCTCTCACGGAGCTGCCACTGTAACTGGACAGATAAACAAGAAGGTCATATAAGAAACTGATACTCAGGGCGCTGGGTTGCTCAGTCATTAAGTGTCTGCCTTCGACTTGAGTCACGATCCCAGGGTCCCGGGATCGAGTCCCGCATTGGGCTCCCTGCTTGGTGGGAAGCCCGCTTCTCCTTCTCCTACTCGCCCTGCTTGTGTCCCCTCTCTTGGCGTCTGTCAAATAAATAAATAAAATCTTAAACAAAAAAAGAAATTGCCACTATTGTTAAAATAGAAGTTTGGTTAGCGTTGCTGAGCTGTGGGGGAAGGAAGGAGGGATGAGAAAGACATTTTGACTGGAACCTGAATGAAAAGGAGCCAGATACACAGAGCTCTGGACGCTGAGTGTGTGGACAAGGCCAGTGAGGCTGCTCAGTGACTGACTCAGAGACGGGGAACGTCACTTCACAGGGTTAGACTGGGGTCACTCTGCTCTTAAGATCTCAACATAACATAAAGGCCTTTATGATCCTTTAGGATTCACAGTGCATAAAGATCTGAGGAACTAGAAGCAGTTTTTTTTTTCAAATTGGGCACAAGACTTGACATGGAGCTTTTCATAATCTTTCTATTTTTTTTTAAGAAACCCCTACACCCATTGCGGGGCTCAAACTCAAAACCCCAGAATGGTCACATGCTCTTCCAACTGAGCCAGAGCTCTCATAATCTTTTATTTTCCTCCATGTGCAAATGCATGCAATCTACCACTATAAAGTGGTTATGGCAAGCTGTCCCAGATCCTAATGGGTGATCTTTTTTTTTTTTTTTAAATATTTTATTTATTTGACAGACAGAAATCACAAGCAGGCAGAGGCAGGCAGAGAGAGAGGAGGAAGCAGGCTCCCCGTGGAGAGCCAGATGCGGGGCTCGATCCCAGGACCCTGGGATCATGACCTGAACAGAAGGCAGAGACTTTAACCCACTGAGCCACCCAGGTGCCCCGCCTTTTTTTTTTTTTAAGATTTAATCTATTTATTTGATAGAGACACAGAGAGGGAACACAAGCAGGGGGAGTGGGAGAAGGAAAAGCAGACTCCCCTCTGAGCAGGAAGCCTGCAGGGCTTGATCCCAGGACCCCTGGGATTATAACCTGAGCCAAAGGCAGATGCTGTTCCTACAGTTATCCGTCACACATAACAAATGCTAATATTTGGGACGCCTGAGTGGCTCAGTCGGTTCAGCATCTAACTTCGGCTCAAGTCATGGTCTCGGGGTCCTGGGACAGAGCCCTGCATCTGGCTCCCTGCTCAGTGGGGAGTGTGCTTGTCCTTCTCCCTCTGCCCCCTACCGCCACTCCTGCTCATGTTCTCTCAAATAAGTAAAATCTTAAAAAAAAAAAAAAAACCCAAACAAAAAAACAAATGCTAACATTTATTGACCACATGCAACTACCATTGTTCTAGGTGCTTCCCATGTCTTAACTCATTTAAGGGGCTACCTTCATTAACCCCCTTTTATAGGCCAGAGGTCCTGGGTACAGAGGTTCGAAGGCAGGAACTCCAGTGCTAGGCAAAGGGATAGTCCTTTTGCCTGGAAAAGCCAGAGGGGTTTGAGATCTGTGATTGGGGCAGGGAAGCAGGATGCGGTTCTGGGGCCAGTATCTGGAAAATAACAATGTCAGATGCCAAGAAAGAGAAGCTAGTATTTATAGAACAAGCACCTCAGCTTGTGCTCTGTCAATTTGTATAAAAGATTTATTTTATTTATTTGAGAGAGAGAGGCAGAGACAGGGAGACACAAGCAGGGGAGAGGCAGAGGCAGAGGGAGAGGGAGCAGCAGACTCCCTGCTGAGCTGGGAGCCTGACGCCAGGCTCCATCCTAGGACCTGGAGATCATGATCTGAGCCGAAGGCAGACGCTTAACCATCTGAGCCACCCAGGCACCCCTAGTAAATAAAGTCTTAAAAAAGGAAAAAGAGGGGCGCCCGTGTGGTTCAGTGGGTTAAGCCTCTGCCTTTGGCTCAGGTCATGATCTCAGGGTCCTGGGATCGAGCCCCGCCTCAGGCTCTCTGCTCAGTGGAGAGCCTGCTTTCCCCTCTCTCTGCCTACTTGTGATCTCTGTCAAATAACTAAGTAAAATCTTAAAAAAAAGATACAATAAAGTGGAAAACACCAGGGCACTTTGCCCATTTCATTCATCAAGCCATTCTTCCACTTACATAGAAAAATGGGTGGACTGGACTCCAATGAAGAAAAATATACCTGCTACTATGGATTACAGTCACAAAGGCTAAAATAGAGATTGTGAATCTTGTGTTCAACTACTAAGAACTAGAAAAAGCGAAGGAAAATTCCAAAAATGAGTTTTACTTAAAGAAAGCTTAAAATTGAGTGAAAACATTTGACTCAACATTGTACAAGGAACATTTATACAGAATGTCATGGTCTGTTTTTGACAATTTAGAAACTTTTAACTTTCCTTGTGCCTTCTCTGTATGTTAAGATCACCCATTAGGATCTGGGACAGCTTGCCATAACCACTTTATAGTGGTAGATTGCATGCATTTGCACATGGAGGAAAATAAAAGATTATGAGAGCTCTGGCTCAGTTGGAAGAGCATGTGACCATTCTGGGGTTTTGAGTTTGAGCCCCGCAATGGGTGTAGGGGTTTCTTAAAAAAAAATAGAAAGATTATGAAAAGCTCCATGTCAAGTCTTGTGCCCAATTTGAAAAAAAAAAAAAAACTGCTTCTAGTTCCTCAGATCTTTATGCACTGTGAATCCTAAAGGATCATAAAGGCCTTTATGTTAGCCTGGGGAGGGGGAGAGGTGGGGGACGGTGGAAGCAGCAGCTGGGCAGGGACAGGAGATTTTGTCCTGAGCTGTCATGGAACACTGGCTATTGACCATTATCCAATACGCCTTCTTACTCAAGTATTCACAGCAGCTTTTAAAAAGCTTTTTTGTTTCTTAGACCCTCAGATCCAGGAGTGTGTGGGACAAGGGTGTGGGTGTTCACTCGGTAATTTGCCATGTCCTAAAATGTCCATCTGGTGGGCACTATTATTCCCATTTTATATATGTTGAACCTGAGGCAGAGAAAGCTGTGAAGCAGGACTTCAGGGTTTTCAGGCCACATGGTTTGGGAGGGGTTAGAACCTTGGATTTATTCTTGAAATGGGCGAGGTGGGGTGTCTAGAAGAAACGTTTGGGTCAACATTTCTGGTCTAGGCAAGATCTAGGGCTTGAAAATATAAGCATCTGCAGACCAAGGATCTGGTCTTCACATGCCCTGGGACAGAGGATCTCAAGGAACCTCTGCATTGGGGTTTCTGATCTCTAAGGGTTCTTGACAAGCACGCACACTAGGGAAATTCTGGTAAAACTGAAGCAGGGACTAATAAACATTTTAAGGGGGCTTTGAATCCCATATTTGGAAATTTTATGAGCAATTGCAGTGAGAAAAACCAAGAGTTCTCTAAGCCTTTTTCTTTAGAGCAAATTACCAGCCAGAGATGGGGCCTTCCTGGGCTGGATTATAAAAAATCTATTTAAGTAAGCGCTATGCCCAATGTGGGGCTTGAACTCACAACCCCGAAAATCAAGGATCACATGCTCTACCAACTGAGCCAGCCAG
This sequence comes from Meles meles, assembly GCF_922984935.1. Taxonomy (NCBI): domain Eukaryota; kingdom Metazoa; phylum Chordata; class Mammalia; order Carnivora; family Mustelidae; genus Meles; species Meles meles. The sequence goes on along the minus strand of NC_060087.1, from coordinate 42,882,137 downwards.
GCACCTCTACAAGGCCTAACATCAGGCATCAGGATAGCACAGCAGGTGTAGGAAGCTGCGGTCTTTACTTATGTCACTTAGGGGATCACTTTGTTGCAGGAACTCTTGCAGCTGGCTATGCAATCTCAAGCCACACCAAGGATGAGAACATTTCACTTACCAACAGCAGGGAGCGGGTGCCCCCCACCATGGCCTACTTACACGATGGTAACAGTGATCCTCCTGTGAGCCCCCACTGCCTTCGCTCCCCAAAGGCCCTGCACAGAACACCTCCTCAGACCAAGTACTCAATACCTAACCAGTGGTGGTGCCACAATGTCCCTTTTCCTGGCTCAGTGGGTCAGTCAGGAGGTATGAAAAGTTCCCTAGTCTCCACCCACCTGCCAAACAAAGCAGATTCATTACTGCTTAGATAGAAGGGTCCTTGGAGCCTGTCCCACCTAGCTGGGGCCAGGACGAAGGCTTCCAATATGGGACTCTTCCAATATAGGAACCTGTAATTTCACTCAGTTCAGAGTTAAAAAACCGCAACAGACTGGGACACCTGGGTGGCTCAGTCGGTTAAGCATCTGTCATGACCACGGAGTCCTGGGATTGAGCCCTGCATGGAGCTCCCTGCTTCTCCCTCTGCCTTCCACTCCCCTGCTTGTGCTTGCTCTGGCAAATAAGATCTTTAAAAAATCAAATAGCAGAACAAAAAAACACCAAAACTGGGTGGCTTATCAATTTCTCAGTTCTGGAGGTTAAAGTCTATCACAGTGCCAGCATGCTTGAACTCTGTTGAGTGCTTTCCCAGACTACTAGCTTCTTGTATCCTCACGTGGCTGAGAACATAAGGGGGAACCTTTCCTGTGACTCAGGGTACTACCATTCATGACCTAGCTACCTATTTTCATCACCCCTGCTCCCCAAAAACCTTACCTCCTTACACCATCATATTGGAGTTTCAATATAGGACTTTTGAGGGAACATACTGAGTTTATTAACACATGCCCTGTGAATGAGGGAATAAGGCAGTTAAAGATGCCCCAGAACTGGCTATCTGGTGGTATGTGACTTTTGCACCAATCAGGTAGAAGCCATGGACACCACCATTAAATTCCAAAAGGAGGAATAAAGCCAAGACGACCCCAGTGCAGCCAAGAGAACCAGGACCAAAGGGAGTAGTATCAGGAGGACTGAGGAACTAAGACCAACTACAGGTGCAAAAGCAGGCCCAACTATTGCCACCTTACCACCAAAGACCCTCACACCACCAGACTGAATGAATCCCTATAGGAGGTTTGGTAATTGTTCTCAATGGCTATACATGCCTACTCACTGTACTTAACCCTCAGGAAGAAATGTGAAACGCCCATGAGGCTGAGGCACACAGGTTAAGTGTCCTACCCAAGATCAAATAGCTGGAGAGGAGCAGAGGCTCCTGGATCTGAATCCAGAGTCTGAGCTCTTAGAACCTTATTTTCAAGTCAGGATTCCTCTAGGTTCCTCAAAGAATTTAGTACACTTCCTCCACTTCCCAACATTTCAGAGTCAGAAGAAACTGAAAATGCTGTTTATGACAGGATCTAACTCCCACCAGATGCTTAAATTCTCAGAACAATCCCACTGATGCTCCAAGATGCTAGGGAGACTTAAACCCAAGCAGTCTGATTCCCAAGCTGACAACAATCAAAACAATGGTGACAAAAACAATGAGATCAAAAGGCTATCTCAGGAAACCCAATTCCAGCCGAGTATTTATTTCCTCTGTAACCCCCAGCACCCACACACTTCATGTATACCCAAATGCAACCAAACTTTGAGCTGGAGAGGTCTACTCTTACGGCAATTGCTGCCTACCCCCCAACTAAACTCTTTCCTAAAAGCATCCCTTCTTGATCTTCCATTTTTAGTTTGAAAACAGGTCAGCAAGGAAAAAAAAAAAAAAAACACGTATCAGTTTTTCATTTTTAAACTTTTTAATCAGCTCCGTGAAGAACATCCTAAAATGCTAGTGAGACACAACAGAGTATTTTTTCTTCCAGTACTAAAAAAAGGACACTCACATTAAGAAACTTCTGTATTCTCAAGGGTGGGGACCTTGAATAAAAAAACCCCACCTCTAATTGTGCTGATTTCTTGTACTTGCATTTGGAAATGCTTCCTAATCATGATAAATGCACCTTTTTAAAAAAAAAAAACAAAACAAAAAACAACAGTCTGAACATTTTTTTTTGCCATGATCAGTAATCCTGAGAGCCCAAACTGAAAAATTGGTAGAAGGAAAAAATACCCAGACTCTACAAATATCCCAGGATTACTATTTAAAAGAGAAAAAAAATTTTAGAAAACACATGGAGCTTTCTAAAAGTTCTTTGTGACAAGCTACCTTGGGAGCTCAGTTCAAAAATAGAAGTTGATGTACTAAAACAGATGTGTCAGTGCAGCTCCAAAAATCTTTATAAATACAGCCATTTGGAAGGATGATCCTGGACCAGAAGTTTTATTCCTTGTGTATCTGAGAACAGTAAGAAGGGGAGAATTGTAATGTTGGGAAGGCATAGGTACACATGCTCACCTCCCAGGGTTGGTTAAGGATTGCTGAGCAATGCCGTTTCATCTCCTCCATACCCAGCAAGAGATTACAGGGTAGACAGGTTTTTAGACATCCCCTCCCAACAGCAGACTAGCTGACAGGCACCTGAGAGCAAAGGAGGCCTAGGAATGGTATCAGGTGGGCCAGGTGAACTAAGTACAGGCAGGAGGAAAGCTCGAGTGGAACATGACAGGGCTGGTGGACAGAGGTCCGCTCAGTGGCAACACATAAGCCTCACCTACATTAGGTGCACATGCCTCACATCTCAGTTGTCGTAATTGTCTCTGTAATTTCCTCCAGAGTAGCGGTCATAACCACCCTGGCTTCTGGGAGAAAACATACATGGCAGTTAGCAAGAACATATCCTAGAAACCCTGGTATTAAAAACCACACATATTTACATATCCTGTCACATTCTGTTATTGCTACACTGTAACATGTAAAACACGTATCAAACATACTGTACAAAAATCACGTAATTACGTGGCATGTAATGTGCACATAGCATATTAGACACACAACACATACAACCAACAAGACATGATAAACATATATTATTACCACCTACCATATTACAATTTTATTATCCTACAATTTACTAGAGCATCATACACACCTCAAAACACAGTGTCACACTTAAAGCCTCATTACAATTTATAAAAACTAACACTAGTTAATACCAAAATCGAGTATGTATGAACTCCCACGCAGCTGAGCTTTTAAGAAGAAAGCAGCACCACTAGAGCACCCCAATCCCTTGGCTACCCACCTGCCACCATAGTCTCTGGTCCTTCCATATCCATACCCATATCCTCCAGGTCGACTGTCATATCTGCCACTCCCATAGCCCTGGTCCCCACCACCTACAGTAGATTAAGAAAAAGTTGAAAAGCAGCTGTCTAGATGTAAGTCACTAATAAGCCACTCTCCCTCATATCCACACTTACCACTGCACTTACCTCTAGAGTAGCTGCGACCACGCCCATGGGCCCCAAAGGCACCCCCTCTAGTTCCCCTGGCCGACTTGCCCGCGTGATCCACACGGATCTGGCGACCATCCAGAGACTACGCGTGGGGAGACACAAGGAGGATGGGTTGGTGGTCAAACAGGGCAGTGGTGAAGGAAGAATGGGTAGGGCAAGTGGGCTTTTGCCCAGAAACTCCTGCCGGGCACCAGGTTCTGGGTGCCATGTTCCAGAATAAGCTCCTTTCACCAGAATGGCTTTATCAGGAGCTATAAAATCCCACAAAATGACCTGAATCCACCGTGTTCCCCCTGCTACTACTTACATCTTGACTGAACTCAGGCTGAGTTCTCCTCCCCACTCCTACAAGCTGCCCCACTATTAGGGCTAGACAGACACCTCTCTTGGTTTGAGACTTCAGAGTCCATCCCAGAAGACTCACGAGGTCCTCTCCGGGCCAGGCCCGCAGGTCTGCAGACTCTACTACCTAAGCCCAGGGCAGGTCAACCATCCACAGGTGGCTTCTCGGCCTCATGCAGGACCAGTCGTCGCCTCCCAGGCAGCCCGGCTCTGTCTGCCGCTGCCCTCCACCCCCTAGAACAGAAGGCAGTCACGCTCCTGTGAGTGGGCACTGCGGGGTTTGGTGGCCGCGATGCCCCTAGCAGACACAGAGGGAAAAACAGAAAGAATGGTGGAAGTGGCAAATGGGGGCAGGGCCCCTATGCAGGTAGGAGACCTCACCTCTCCATTCATGGCTCTCATGGCATCTGAGGCATGCTCTGGATTGGTGAAGGTGATGAAACCAAAACCCCGGGATCGCTGAGTCTCCCGGTCCTTGACAACCACCACTGGGAGAAGAGAGAGAAAAATGTGGGTAGGAAGAAACATAAGCCGCAAAGGGTGTCCAGTAGAGAATAGACCCCTCCCACCACTCCTCAACTAAAAATTAGGGGGTTCTTGCAAGATTACCTTAGAACTAGGAACCAAAAAAAAAAAGGAGTATGTTAAAGTCTAGGGTCCTGGTTTTTCTTCTTCCGTTTCTTGAAACTCAAGGGCCCCAGACTTTCAAACACCCAACTCATCATACAACTGGCCCATATCTCACCCTCCGAAATAGGACCGAAGCTGCTGAAGTGGTCTTCAAGAGCCTGCTCGTCGGTGTTGAAGTTGAGTCCTCCCACGAAAAGCTTCCCTTCTTCGGTAGACATGGCCGTCAATTTGAGTACTGCAAAGGGAGTATGAAAAAGGGTGGGAGAAACCGTAGAGATGAGAGAAAGAGAGAAAAAGTGAAAAAAGCAGGACCACGAAAGGATGAAGAAAGAGGAAGACTACAAAAAAGAGAAAACAAAGAGACAACTGAACACAGACCTAAAAGAACAGCAGAAAAGTCCGGAATCAGCAGTGCCGCATCAGGGCAGCAGCCACTTGGGGGCGGCCTTCGCGCATGCCCGATCACCACCACCACGCCCGTCATTTTGTGCCACTGCGCAGGGCCCGATCACCCTTGCGTTCCCTCCGCGCCGGCAGGACAAGATGGCGGCGGTCACGTGGTGGTGGGGGAAGGGCACCCGCAAATCTCGGCTGTCGCGCGGTCACTCCCGCCACAGACGTCGCCAGTCCCTCCCAGCATTCCTCGCACTCGGATATAAGGAGCCAGCCTCCCACCGAAAGAAAAGTTTCATCTCTCAGCACGGACCTACCCACTCGGGAGAAGCCCAAGCCTACGTGTCAGAAGCCGCTGCTCTCCCCACTCGCGCACCTAGCTCCTGGCCGGCGCGTCGCACGTCAGTGAGGCCAGGAGCAGCCGGCCCACAAGATACGCGCTGCTTACCTGCAAATTATGCAAAAGAACTGGAAGAACAGCTACCGTGCAGGAGCGGAGAGACTGGGAAGATTGCCGCGCAGGAAGACGCTTGATAAAGCGCACGTAGCATACACGTCACGAAACGTCCCCCGCGCGCACCAGCGTTCATGCTCATTGGCTGACGCCAGCAAGGGGGTGGGAGGAAGGGATGGCAGAGCAGACGGACCAATAAGCTCAGCATGCTACCGGAAAGGGAGGCGAGCCTTCTGCGATTGGTGCACTGTGGGGTCCGTATCCGTTCGCGGGCACAACCGTGCGCCGGAGCCTTTCCGTTCTGATACCCTTTTCCGGCCCTGACGTCACCCCGGCCATCCTTGACGTCATATCGTCCATTGGTTCTGGCGTCTTCCTTTCCATCTCAGTCGTCTTCCTGTAGGTCCCCAAGACGTAATTACTGTAACCTCCTTCACCCCCCCCAGTTCTCTCGTATTCCTCAAGGGTCGGATGTTTTATTCCCCACTTTATCTGTCGTCCTCACCCTTCACAGTCCTTAACGTCAGATCCTCTGTTTTCTCAGTGTCTGACGCTGATCCCTACGTTTTCTCTGCCCAGCATCTAGCCGCCTGTCATGGGATCCTTTTTCCTGGCGTCATTCCTTCTCATTTCTGACTTCAGCCCTCCTCCTTATCTGACTGCCTCCCGAAGTCAGTCTCTTGATTTCCCTGCCGGTAGACTGCCCTAGATGCTTTCTACAAAACAGCATGCCCCAGTCTTCAGAGGGAGTAAATTCCAATCCACAGAACAATTTTTGTTATCATGCGGGGTCCCTGAGCCCTTGATCCGCAAAGACTTTCACAGTACACAGTGGACCTGTCCAGCTTTCAGAGTTCTGAGCTCCCCCTCAAGGAAGACTGGGTTACTCTGCTCTCACAAACTCTACATTTCCAAGTCCTTCTAAGGGTCAGCCCTCCAAATACAGACTAGATTTGTTAACTTTTGGAGTACACAATTGTATGCATCCACAAAATGAACTTGTCTGGCTTTTGCCATATCCAGGCCTCCTATGCTCAGGATGGACGTGAATAGATTTCACATTGTGCATATACATAATAGTCTTAGGTAGCCCTCAGGGAATCTGAGGCCCTGTACATAAAGAAGTACCCTTTTGACTCTCAAAGTGAGCTCTGATCATATTCTATGGTTCATGACACATCTTCATTGTTGTTACACAAAAAGCCTCTCATTTTATTTATTCTCTTTTAATCCTGCAGCCAACTTTTGTTCTCTCCCTTCCACAGTTAACCATTTTATTGGTTTTAAAGTGTATCTTTTTCAACCTTTCATTCCTGATAAATGTATTTAAAGCTACAGCTTTCTTGTTTTAACTGATTTTTCTGTGATCTACAAAATTTGCATGTAGTGTTTTTATATTATTTAGTTCTATATTTTTTAACATTTTATTTTTTAAGATTCTTATTTATTTATTTGAGAGAGAGACCATGAGGTGAGGGGAGAGTGGGGTGAGGAAGGGCAGAGGAAGTGGGAGAGAGAGAATCTCAAGGAGAATCCCCACCGAGAATGGAGCCTAATCTGGGGCTCAGTCCCTGGACCCTGAGATCATGACCTGAGTCATGAAATCAGGAGTCAGATGCTTAACGGACTGAACCACCCAGGTGTCTCTATTTATATTTTTAAGTAAACTCTGTGCCCAACATGGGGCTTGAACTCTCGACTCCACAATCAAGAGTCCCATGGTCTCATCTCTCTATCAACTGCGCGAACCCAATTGTAAATCTTTTTTTTAAATTTTATTTATTTGACAGAGAGAGATTATAAGTAGGCAGAGAGGCAGGCAGAGAGAGAGGAGGAAGCAGGCTCCCCAGCGAGCAGAGAGCCGGATGTGGGGCTCGATTCCAGGACTCCGGGATCATGACCTGAGCCGGAGGCAGAGACCCTAACCCACTGAGCCACCCAGGTGCCCCAATCTTTTTTTTTTTTTTTTTTTAAAGATTTTATTTATTTGACAGAGAGAGAGATCACAAGTACGTAGAGAGGCAGGCAGAGAGAGAGAGGAGGAAGCAGGCTCCCCGCAGAGCAGAGAGCCTGATGCGGGGCTCGATCCCAGGACCCTGAGATCATGACCTGAGCCGAAGGCAGCGGCTTAATCCACTGAGCCACCCAGGCGCTCCCAATCTTTTTTCTTTTAAAGATTTATTTATTTGAGAGAGAGAGAGAGAACACAGGGAGGGGCAGAGGGACAGGGAGAGGAAAAACTACAGCAAACTTCTTGCTGAGCTCAGAGCCCAACTCAGGGCTTGATCTCAAGACCCTGAGATCATGTGGTGCCTGGGTGGCTCAGATGGGTGGGCATCTGCCTTCAACTCAGGTCATGATCTCAGGGTCCTGGGATAGAGCCGAACTTTGGGCTCCTAGCTCAGCAGGGAGTCTGCTTCTCCCTCTCCCTCTGCCTGCAGCTCCCCCTGCTTGTGTTTGCTCTCTCTTTCAAATGAATAAATAAAATGAAAAAAAAAAAAAGACCCTGAGGTCATGACCTGAGCTGAAACCAAGAATCAGGTGTTTAACTGGCTGCACCACCCAGGGTCCCCTTTACTTTCTTTCTTTTTAAAAATATTGTATTTATTTATTTATTTATTTAGATTTATTTGAGAGAGAGAGAGACCAAGAAAGAGAGTGCGTGCACAGATGGGGGGAGAGGAAGAAGCAGACTCCCCGCCAAGCAGGGAGCCCAATGCGGGGCTTGGAGGACCCCAAGATCATGACCTGAGCTGAAGGCAGATGCTCAACAGACTGAGCCATCCAGTCACCCCTATTAATTTTATTTTTTTAAAACTTTAAAAAAAATATTTTATTTATTTATTTGACACAGAGAGAGCGAGAGATCACAAGGTGGCAGAGAGGCAAGCAGAGAGAGAGGGGGAAGCAGGCTCCCCGCCGAGCAGAGAGCCCAATGCAGGGCTCAATCCCAGGACCCTGGGATCTTGACCTGAGCCGAAGGCAGAGGCTTAACCCACTGAGCCACCCAGGCGCCCCTCATTTTAGAGAGAGAGAGAGTGTGAGCAAGTAGACACTGGCAGACAAAGTGCTCAGAACTGGACACAAGGCTTGATCCCAGGACCCTGAGATCATGACCTGCCAGGTGCCCCTAGTTGTAAATATTTCTAAAGTTCCTTTATGATTTCTTCTTTCATCTAAGGATTATTTAGTGATGTTTCAAAGATGGGTTTCCTTTTTTAGCTTTTTGCCGTTGCTAATTTTATTGTACTATGGTCAGAGATAATGTTTAATATTGATACTTTTGAATTTATCGAGGTGTTAGTGCCCTAACATGGTCTATTTTTATAACTAAGTGTAAGCATAAAAGTAGTCTTCTCCATTTGTTAAGTGTGGGTTATACAGGAATGTGTTCTTACATATATGTGAATATATAAAAATAGGAATGTGCTTATATATATTAATATCTAAGTCATATATATAATATGATGTATAAATAAATAAATACGTGTATATATAAAATACGAAGCTTAAAAATGTATTGTTCACAGGCGCCTGGGTGGCTCAGTCGGTTAAGTGTCTGCCTTTGGCTCAGGTCATGATCCCGGGGTCCTGGGATCAAGCCTGTGTCAGGCTCTGTGCTCAGCGGGGAGCCTGCTTCCCTCTCTCTGTCTCTGCCTGCCTCTCTACTTGTGATCTCTCTATGTCAAATAAATAAATAAATCTTTAAAAAAAATCATTGTTCAGTACTCCTTAGGTGTGTATGTTTATGGTAGACATACCTTCCTGTCAATGAGTGTATGTCCTTTGTCTTTTGTGATCTTAAATTTTGTTAATTATTGGGATGGCTATCTCAGCTTTCTTTGGGCTTTTATTAATGTGCTATATCCTCTCTTCATCTTTTCATTTTCAACATTTCCCAATCTTTGTGTGGGTGTTGTTGGACCTTCTTTTTTTTTTGGACTTTTTTTTTTTTAATACAATGAGGGTTTCTGTGTTCTAAGTATTTTTGTGATTGTTATTATAGTAAAACTTCCCACATCCCATTTCGTATTCTCTATTTACAGTACTTTTCTTTTCCTTTTTTTCCTATTCTACTCACACCTACTATTTTCTTTAGGTCCCTTTTATATCACTTGTTCTGGTTTTATACTCTACTTTTATCTATTTATTGTATTTACTTAAAATTACTCATGTCTGGCCCAGTATTTCTTCTGATATTATATATTATATTATATTATAATTATAATTATATGGCATACCCAGTACACTAGCCAGCCTCCAGTATGGCCCCCAATGATCCTGCCTGTTGGTATTCACATCCTGTGTAATTCCCTCCCATGTTGTCCTAGGGTTGGTTGGTGTGACCAAGAAAACATAGCAGAAGTGATGGTATGTCATTTCTGAGGTTAAGTTCTAACAGACACTACAGTTCCGTCTTGCTCATGGTCTCCTGCTTGTCTGTTGGGACCATGTGTTGTGAGGAGTTCCACGGAGAGGCTCAGGTGGCGAAAAACGGAAGCCTCCTCCCAGCAGCCTCCCCAGTGGGCCATGTTGGAAGTGGGTCCTTTAGCCGAGGGGTCATGTCTTCAGTCCTGACAACTTGCCTGAAACTTCGGATGAGACTGAGCTAAAATCACCCAGCGGAGTGCTCCCAGATTCCTCCCGACACTCCAGAGGCTGAGAAAATAAATGTTTGTTGTTTTACGCTGCTAAGTTTGGGGGTCATTTGTTCTAGAGCAGTAGATAACTAATACATCCGGTTTAATGTTCTCTGGAGGTGGTGATGCTGCCCCAGTGTCTATTCGTTTTGGGGGTGAGCTCAAGTTCCCCAGACAGGAGCAGCTGTTGTGGCACGTACAACGTCTCGAGGGAAGGCTGAGGGCCAGATTGGACTCTGCTCAGTCCCCTGGAGTTCAAAGGGTAAAGAGACATGTGGGGAGACGAGCCAGAGGGTGGACAGCCCCAGGTGCTACAGAAATAGAGCTACTTGGCAGTTCCTCTGATAGGGGTTTCATCTTTAAACCCCAAGAGCAGGCTGTCTCCCAAGGTGTCACCACCACCCCTGGTGTCTGGAGGGGGATAGGTGGAGGAATGATTGCCTCCAGCTGCTCATTTCCTTCCCTCAACACAGTTCTTGCTGTCCTGATCATAATCCCCCGCCCAGACGACTGTAAGTGGTTGGGATAATGTCTACAGTAAGGGGCGGACAAGGACCTTCCCAACACAGCATGGGGGAGAGGTTAAGAGCCAGACCTGAAACCTATCCTATTTGCTGCCTTCAGCCAGCGCCACTCAAAACAGAGGCCACTTAGAGCTAGCCTTCCGTTTTCCCACAGGTCTCCATAGCTGTGTTGCAGTTTCTGGAACTCACATTTCCCTCTGTACTTTCTCCAGGGTTGCTTTTGGGCAAGGGGGTCGATGGCTTGTGCTGTTTGCCACCATGGCGGGAACTAGAAGCCCCAAGTATCGCCAGGGAGAGAGGTTTCTGCCCTTCAGTGTATCTCCTATTCACAGAAATGACTCCTCTGACCCACAGAGGTCCTAAGCTGCTGCCATACACAGAATTGACTTGTCTGGCCCCTCAAATATCTGAGCTCATTAGTCACAGAATGCACCCAGAGGGTGTCAGCTGCTGCCGGACAAAGGGGACATTTCAGGTCCTCAGAGGACTGGATACCCTCATACCTTGGCTGGCTCTTGGATGGCACGTGTGTGTCTGAGCACCTTATCCGTACTTGTTAGACCCATAGTCTTGGAGTACCCTGGACACAGGATGGTCTTGTCCAGCTCTTCCAGTGAAGCAAGCCCTCATTGGAGGAATGATCAGCTTCCCCTCCAATACTGGGGCATGATGGGAACATTTTAAGGGTTCTCTCTCGCTCCATATGGCATTCTTGGGGAGACAGATGAGAGGATGGCAGTTTCAGTGCCTCTCATCTCTGTGCCTAGTGCAGCAGTGACTTCTGGCCAGAATCTGGCATAGCCAGGCCATAACCTGAACGAGCCCAGTTACCTACCCATCATCTGCTGTGTGGAGAACAGCACCTGGTCCATGAAAGAATCCACCTTCTGAGAAGGTAAGTGGGGAAAAGGTTCTTCTTTTGGTCTTTACCTTCCCCATAAGTAGGTGACTTTTTAGACCCTGAGTTTTAACAATGCTTGATTTGTGTGCCAACATACATGGGATAGAGAAGGCCAAGGAATGGTTTTTGTTGCTAACATGGTTAAGATGGGCCCTCATGGGGTGTCTGGGTACCTTGGTCATTGGGCGTCTACCTTTGGCTCAGGTCATGATCCCAGGGTCCTGGGATTGAGCCCCACATCGGGCTCCCTGCTCAGTGGGAAGCATGTTTCTCCCTCTCCCTCTGCCCCTGCTTGTGTTCCCTCTCTTGCTGTGTCTCTCTCTGTCAAATAAATAAATAAAATCTTAAAAAAAAAAAAGGCCCTCATGAGCTTCAAACCCAATCTAGGACTTAGAGCCCTAGGCATGGCAAGGCCACTGTCCCTCGAGCTGGTCCCAAAGCAAGTGATAAGAATAAGTGCCTCAGACCCTGCCCAGGACTACCAGCATTACTGCATAAGACTCACAGGGGAGGGTCTGGATCCTAGAAATGGTGACATGCAGAACAGCAGAAGTGGTGGCCCAACATTACTAAGTAGCCTGTCTGTGTAATGAGACTTGCCCTTTTAGAGTCATGAACTCCCTCTCTCATGCCTCATTTGGGGGCCTGTCCTGAAAACATACGTTTATAGCCATAATCCAGACCCTTACCGGCAGGCAGATATACCACAAAACAGCCCTGGGCCTCCCCCAAGCAGTCCTCAACCTGGGCTCACCTAGAACCAGTTCTCGGCACCCACTCTCCTGCCGCTGGGGAAGCAGGGGCCAACCTCCACCAAATGAGGTGTTTCCACTCCATCAGGTCAGGAGCCCCTGGGGACCCCATCTATAACAAAAACCAGAGAGAGGATAGAGAAATACACAGACCACAGTGACCTTCATGTGTGCAAAGTACAGTTGTTAAAAACAATACAACATAAACTGAGAAAGGAGGCTATGGCCTCCATGGGGCAGTGCCAAGGCACAGCCCCACACTCTCAGACCTGGGGAGAAGGGGCCCTGCCCTCCAACAGGTCTAGGGCTGGCAGGCAGGGAGCTGGGGGTCTCATGTATAGGCCCCCATAGTAAATAACAGAGATCTGGTGGTGGGACTTATGGTGAGCTGGAAGGAGCCTGATCAAGATGGGGCTGTGGCCTCCGCCCCCTCCTCCGAGTCCCACACCTCTGACTGTAGGTAATCAGCAAAGAGAGCCTTGGCCCGGCGCAGGACACGCCCCAGGTGGTGTTTCCGCACAAGGCGGTCAAAGTGCATGGCCAGCTCGTTGTAATCTAGCCCATTGCGCATGATGTGGTCACGGTGCTCCAGCAGGATGGCAAGGCAGAGGAAGAGCATAAATGGGTTCCCTCGGCCAAATTCCTGGGGCGGGGGCAAGCCCAGTGGGGGTGGGGGTGGCAGGGATTTCCCAGGTTCTTGTGGGGAGCCCAACTCTGGCATCAAGGGGGATCCTGCAGCCACATCACCGGCGGGAGAGGCCTCTTGGGTGGATGGCGGAGATGAGGAGGAAGGGGAATCAGGGTGGGAAGAGGAGGAGAGTGGGTCTGAGGAGTTCAACAAGGGCTCAGAGAGGGACTTGGAGCTGATGAGGGCAGCTGGGTGGAGCAGCTGGACCAGAGGGTCCCTCCTGGAGCCCGTGTTATCCCTGAGTTGCTGGAGGTCATCCAGACTGGCTTGTCTCAGGAGACGCCCCCCGCCACCAGGTCCCTGGCTAGTTGTGACCAAGTGGTCAACAGCATCGTCGAAAGCACCGCCTCCTCCCCCGGCAGGCCTCAGCATGTGCCTCTGTCGCACGGGCCGCCCCCTGTGGCCACTGAAGCCAGTGTCTGCCACCTGGCTGGGGGGTCCGACAAGCTCTACCTCATGTTCAGGAGGATCGGGGGGCAGCGAACTCCAGGTGACCTCGAGCATGCGGAGGGCATCGTCAAAGGCGAACTCGCGCTTGAGTTCAAGCAGCAACCAGCGGTAACAGAAGAACAGGTCATCGGCCCCAGCTTCTTGAAGGTACTGGTAGAAGTCAGGGTCAGCATGTCGCAGTAGCAGCTTGAGGTGGGCAAACTTGGTGGCCATGGCGCGGCCATCAGGATGGAAGTTTGCGGCCAGGCGCTTCATGATGCCACAAAAGCAGACGAAGGCATGGCCTTCGTGGTCCATGACGGCGAGGATGGGCGAGGCGAGGTCACTCATGCCCTGGCAGTAGGACACCTGCGGGTGCGTGACGGCGTAGGTGGTGAGTAGGTCGTGCAGCGCCCGCAGGTGAGGGCCGTCCTCAGGCCCCGCATAGTAGGGGTGGGCCCGGTCCGTCCGCAGCACATCCTTGAGGACCGTGCTGCGGATGAATTCCAAGTCCTCGGGGCTCGCTCGCTGTGCCCACTCGCTCTTGAGCTGCTCATACTCGCGACTCTTGCGTTTCATGTAGTCCATCCGCTCACGGCCCGTCAGCCCATCTGGGTACACATTCAGCAGGTACCGCCATACCACCTGGCCAGGGACAACAGGGAGAAGGCTGAGGCTCGACAAATGAGCCACCACATCCTGGTGGATGTGCCCCACACCCTGCTGCCTTGGGGCCTCTGTCTTCCCTTGGAAGAGTCGGCCTTCCCACCTCTGCCTCCCAGCCCCTCCCGAGGGAGGGCTGGCTGCCCTGGAACGGCTCTAAGCCACCCCATGACAGCATGGTCCGCTGTGTGTGTCTCGTGAGCTAGTCAAAACTGCGGGAGTGACAGATCTGATGAGTGACCGAGGCGGCTCACCTTTCGCAGGGAGGGCTCAACACCGCCGTGATAGATCCGCAGGCGCAGCTCCTCAGGGCGTGAGAGCTGGCCCTCATGGTTCAGGTAGGTGTGGAACTCGGCATCGCTGAGGGGAGGCTTGAAGGGCTTGACGTCTTCCCCATATGACCAGCTCAGCACCTGCTGGACCTTAGACAAGGTGCGGCCCACCTGTGAAGGAAGGTGGGAGAGAGGCCGCCAGTCAGCTGGGCAGGCTACGGGCAGGTGCCAGCCAGCATGCTCAGAACCAGGGGTACCACGTGGGCCTGCCCTCCCCTTGCAGCTCGCCACAGGGGTCCCTGAAACCACCTGAGAGAGGATGGACTGCGTGAAGGGCAGGGCAGCTGTCGTCAGTGATGACCTTTTCTCAGCCAGGAGCACATCGGAGCCAATGACATCCTTGGGGCTGATTATGTCCCAGTCTTCCAGCAAAGGGCCTAGGCACACAGAATGACATGATACCAGAACGGGGGTGAGAGGCCCACACCTCAGGGCTGGGTTCCTTTCCTAACAAAGCTAGGACACCCACGGGGCTCCCGCCCTCTCTTCCCACGTCATCTAAATCAGGTAAAACGTAAAACCGTGAACAATTCTTTTTTGGTAACTGTCCCACAAAACAGCTCAGCAGACTCTAAGCAGTATTTTAGTGGGATAAAGTAACAGTTACTGAGCACTTACTAGGTGCCAAGCACTGTGACAAGGGCTTCACTTTATGCTAGGAAGTGTTCTGAGCCCTTTGCAAGTATGGACTCATTTAATATTCACATCCTTCCTCTAAGTTGGGCACTATTTTTTTAATTTTTTAATTTTTTTTTTAAAGATTTTTAAATTTATTTATTTGACAGACAGAGATCACAAGTAGGCAGAGAGGCAGGCAGAGAGAGAGAGAGAGGAGGAAACAGGCTCCCCACTGAGCAGAGAGCCCGATGTGGGGCTCGATCCCAGGACCCTGGGATCATGACCCGAGCTGAAGACAGAGGCTTTAACCCACTGAGCCACCCAGGCGCCCCAGGCACTATTTTTTTTAAAAGATTTTATTTATTTAAGAGAGAGTTGCAAGCATGAGTGAGGAGAAGGGGCAGAGGAAGAGGGAGAAGCAGACTCCCCTCCAAGCAGGGAGCCTGATGCGGGGCTCAACTCCAAGATCTCGAGATCATGACTTGAGCTGAAGGCAGATGCTTAACCAACTGAGCCACCCAGGCACCCAGCACTATTATTACTCTTACTATTATTATTATCTTAAAGATTCTTATCTCTGAGTAACTGCCACACCCAGCATGGGGCTTAAACTCACAACCCCAATATCAAGAGTCACACGCTCCACTGACTGAGCCAGCCAGGTGCCCCCAGTTAGGCACTATTATTAACACCATTATTTCCATAAGGAAATAGGCACAGTCAATATGAGTCAATATGAGATAGTTGCCTTCAGCATCATAGCTAGTAAGTGAAAGAACTAAATCTGAAGCCCAGGCCCAAAGCTCCAGAGCCCAGACTATTAATCTTATATTCACGCTAGTTTCCATCCCACAAGTGCTACAGATTACCATGATAATTCTCATTTTGTAGATGATGACAAAAAAGGTTGTCCCACCTGTCCCACCCTACCTGTGATGTATGGCTGAAGTGGCAGGGGCCACATGAAGGAAAGTTCGAGAGACTTAAGAAATGTCAGCCCTGGGGCCCCAGAGCTGCTAAACTGACAACAGCAATGCCCAGTGGATTTCAAACTCTACTGTATGAAACAAATCAACTTGGACTTGTTTAAGCCATTGTCACTGCAGGCCAATGCTGTCCCTAAGCAGCCTGTCCATGGGATCCACTGTACATTCTCCCACAGCGGTGAGGGAGGAGCAAACCCTAGCCCATATTTGAATGTCACTGCCTCTCCTTGGGTGTTTCATAGAGCACTGAGCTCTCTGGAGTCCAGAAGGAGAGCTCAAGGTTCACTCTGGATCCGACCTCCTCCTCTGATCCTCTATCTGTTCATTTGCTTGAGCCAGAAACCTCTGCGACATCCTTGCCACCTCCCACTCTCTCAACTCCCAGGGCCAAACTCACTAAGCCCCGGGGCTTCCATATGCACAACATACTTCAATTCCACCTCTCCTCTCCTCTCTGCCTTGTCACCTGAGTCACCACATCTCTCACCTGAAACTGCCTCTTTGCTTCTCTCCACTCTCCCAACAGCTGCCAGAGTAGTACTTAGGAAACAAAGTATGAAAACTCTTAACAGGCAAAAGGAAGATGGTCAAACTAATGGTCTGAAAGACCAAATAGAAGAACCCGTTCAAGGTACAGAGCTAGAGCTTGATGATTTGAATGACAATGTAGAGAGACCTGGAGGACAAGTCCTGGAGACTTAAGATGCAAGTAGTTTGGTTCCTCAATCCTGGAAGCAAGAAGACAGTGGCTTGCCACGCCCATGGAGCACTGAGAAGAAAGCCTTGAGATGCGAGGGCCCCCACCCAGCCAAGATAGTACGCATCTATCATGGCGAAGAAAAAACATTTTTGGTCACTGGAGTACATCCTACATGGCCATGCACTTTGTTGGAGAACAAGAAGTTCTCTAAGCAAATGACTACCAGGGCTCCGAGTGGGGGAAGGCGAAAGGGAGGGTAAATGGCAATAGTCCCAAGTTTTTAATGTATATAATTAAACATGAAATGACAAAGGTACCATGATTTGTGGGACTCCTGAAACATAAGTGATGTACTATAAATAAAATATGATAGCCTGGAATTTCTTTTTTTTTTAAGATTTTATTTCTTTATTTGACACAGAGAGAGAGATCACAAGTAGGCAGAGAGGCAGGCAGAGAGAGAGGGAAGCAGGCTCCCCACTGAGCAGAGAGCCCGATGTGGGGCTCAATCCCAGGACCCTGAGACCATGACCTGAGTTGAAAGCAGAGGCTTTAACCCACTGAGCCACCCAGGTACCCCTAGCCTGGAATTTAAAAAGAAATTTCTGGGGCGCCTGGGTGGCTCAGTGGGTTAAAGCCTCTGCCTTCGGCTCAGGTCATGATCTCAGGGTCCTGGGATCGAGCCCCGCGTCGGGCTCTCTGCTCAGTGGGGAGCCTGCTTCCCTCGCTCTCTGCCTGTCTCTCTGCCTACTTGTGATCTCTCTGTCGAATAAATAAATAAAATCTTAAAAAAAAAGTTCTGAAAAAAAAAAAGAAATTTCCATCTATCTATCTACAAATAAAAAGAAATTATTATCTAACCAAAATGCAGAAGTTAAAGGTTAGGGATCAGAGTAAAAAATAAGAATTAAAAGTGTTCCAAAGCTTCCATTTTAAGGGCCTGGGAGGGTGGGAGAGACTGCAAGGAGAAAGATTTCACTGTCAATCACTTAAGAAAACATAAATCCTGGTATGGGGTTTTTGTGAGAGACATACCTAAAACTAAGTGGCAAAGAAAGGCTGAAAGTTGAAGAAACCTAAAGGTATTCCTGGCAAACACCAACAAACAGAAAGCGAGTGCAGCCATGTGAATGTCAGGAAGAGCACTGCTCAAGGCCAGAAGTATTGCAGGAAAAGAAAGACATTCTACATTGATTAAAAAAAGAAAGAATCTTGGGGCGCCTGGGTGGCTCAGTGGATTAAGCCGCTGCCTTCGGCTCAGGTCATGATCTCAGGGTCCTGGGATCGAGCCCCGCATCGGGCTCTCTGCTCCGCAGGGAGCCTGCTTCCTCCTCTCTCTCTCTCTGCCTGCCTCTCTGCCTACTTGTGATCTCTCTCTCTGTCAAATAAATAAATAAAAAAAAAAAAAAAAAAAAAAGAAAGAATCCATGAATAGAATGGGCAAAGGATTTCTACAAGCACAAACATCCAGTGACAAAGCCTGATCTGAACTGCCATAAGACTATACATAGTCTTTATATAACCTACTAAGTGTAAATGCGTACACATTTCCCTGGAGAAGCATCCAAATGTTTCATTATGGGGTGCTGTCCCAGGCCCTGCTTGTGCTATTACATAATAGATGCTGTGTGTACTATTTTCCTATAAAACTGTCAAACTTCCCAAACCCTAAATTAATATGTAAATTCTGTGCAATG
Organism: Meles meles; assembly: GCF_922984935.1. Lineage (NCBI taxonomy): Eukaryota > Metazoa > Chordata > Mammalia > Carnivora > Mustelidae > Meles > Meles meles. The sequence goes on along the minus strand of NC_060087.1, from coordinate 42,863,827 downwards.
CCAATCAGAAATCTAATGGGGTTTTTCCTGGAACTGGATAAAAATTATTTTAAGGATCGTATGGAAGAATTCACATTTAAGAACAGTTAAGAAAAAGAAGAGCCAAGAAAAGAACAGTGGGAGGATGGCAATGCTTGCCTTATTAAAATTAACCACACAACCACTGTGATAAAAATATGGCGTTAGCACAGCAATAGACAAATGGAGCCAACTGGTGGAATGTGGTAAACAGCCCAGAAATAAATGCCAAGTACACATGGGAACTCAGTGTATGATAAAAGTGTCATTTCAAATCAGTGTAAACATGGCGGTTCTTTAATAAATGATGCTGGCATAACTGTTTATCTGGCATTTTTTTAAAGAACCAGGTGTACTTATTATAATGTTCACAGAGTAGAGATTTATATGTAAAAAAAAAAAGAAAATAACAAGCACATTCGAAGAAAACATAGGAGAATATTCGTATAAGCTTGGGAATGGGGAAGATGTTCCAAAGTAAGGGGAGATACTCAGAAATCATAAAGGAAGAGATAGGTATTACGTATAAGACTGCAAACAAATTTTAGTTTTCAGTGGGACAAAAAAAAGACACTGTAAGCAAGGCCATAAAACAAAAGATAACCTGGGAAAAAATATATGCAGTCCTTATTGACAGAAAGAGGATTCATATCACAACTGCACAAATTGGTGGAAGGCCTAGGCTTGCTAATCTTCCCTTTGTAGAGGTGGCAGAAACAGACTTCTTACCGGAAAGAGGAACTGGCCTTACAAGTTGTCACAACATGCCTGTTGCTTTCACAGTCATGAACATGGTCACGAGAACGTCATTAATAATATTTCTAATAAGAGCCCCATCTATTGGATACTTATAAACATATAGTTTGAGACCATTCGTGTTAAACACATACCATTTGTATATATGTACAAACAGGAATATACTTATGTTTATATGTGGATAAATATGTGTGTATGTGTATGAATAAGTAAAGGAGCTGCAAAATTACACATCAAGCTAATCAAAGGGGTTCCTGCAGGGCAAAAGGGTAGGGGATGAGGATTAGGCACAGTGTGGGGCACCTGGGTGGCTCAGTCTGTTAAGCGTCTGCCTTTGGCTCAGTTCATGATCCCAGGGTCCTGGGATCAAGCCCTGCATTGGGTCCCCTGCTCAGTGGAAGCCTGCTTCTCCCTCTCCCACTGCCCCTGCTTGTGTTCCCTCTCTCACAGTGTCTCTCTCTGTCAAATATATAAGATCTTAAAAAAAATAACAGATCAACTGTAAGAAGACCAGGAATTCAGAAACAGGTTTGTCTACCAAATGCAGGAATGTGGTAAAGGAGACAACAGTAGGAAAAGAACGGACTCATCAGTAACTGAAAAGTTGATTCTCTAAACAAAAAAATGTTTAAATGTCTTTTTGCCAAATTGAGAAGGGTCCGTCTCTTTGCTTTATTTGCATCCCTCTCAGTTCTTTTTATTTATTTAATTTTTTAAAAAGATTTTATTCATTTATTTGATGGAGAGAAGCAGACTCCCCCCTGAGCAAGGAGACAGACTCGGGCCTTGATCCCAGGACCCTGAAATCATGACCTGAGCCAAAGGCAGAGGCTAAACCAACTCAGCTACCCAGGCATCCCTGCAGTCCTCTCAGTTCTTATGCAGCTGGGGTTTCCTTCATGTTCATTAGCTGTGCCGATTTGATTTCTTTACTGAAACAGTGCTTCTGTGTCTATTTTGCAGGTGAGGAAACCAAAGCTTTAGGAATTAGCTAAGTGACTGAGTTAAGCACCCAGGGCTAATCTGGCAGAAGTTCCTGTCTCTGACTACCTGTCTTTTGCCTTTTGTCCCTGCCCATTTCTGTCACTATCTTTCTCCGTGACTCCAGTTTTTCTGTCCCTCTCTCCACCTCTTGCTCTTTTTCTCAAGGCTGCCAATCTTAACAAGCCCACGATTTCATAGAATCAAATGGTTAAAAGCAAGGAATCTGGAGCTAGTTTGGCCGCCACCTGGGTTCAAATCCTGCTCTTGCACTTACTGTCTGTGTGACATGCACAAGTCCTGTTCCCCTCTCTGAGCCTTGGTTTCCTCAACTATAACATAGGGGACTGTCATGCCTACCCTGTAAGGTTGTTTTGACAATCAAATGAATAAATATCATGTGTGTAGAATGGTTCTAAGTGTTCAACACATGTTAGCTATTTATATGTTACTAAGACGTCCATAAAAGACCTCAGTCATCCCAAATGGGCATGTGAATTTCCTGAGGCAGGGCATCATGTCTATCACTCCACAACTTTTTATTTTATTTTATTACTTATTTTCAAAGATTTTATTATTTTTTTAAAGATTTTATTTATTTGACAGAGATCACAAGTAGGCAGAGAGGCAGGCAGAGAGAGAGAGAGGAGGAAGCAGGCTCCCTGCCAAGCAGAGAGCCCGATGTGGGGCTCGATCCCAGGACCCCAAGATCATGGCCTGAGCTGAAGGCAGAGGCTTTAACCCACTGAGCCACCCAGGTGCCCCAAGATTTTATTATTTTTAAAAGATTTATTTATTCATTTTACAGAAAGAGAGACAGAGACAGTGGAGGGAGGGATAGAGGGAGAGAACCTCCCAGCAGACTCCCCACTGAGCATGGAGATGGACGTGGGGAAACCAAGAGCTGGATGCTCAACTAACTGAGCCACCCAGATGCCGCAAGATTTTGTTTGTTTGAGAGAGAGAGAGGGAGAGAGAGAGAGAGAGCATGAACAGGGCGAGGGGCAGAGGAAGAGGGAGAAGCAGACTCCTCGCTGAGCGCAGAGCCCAAGGCAGGGCTCGATCTTAGGACCGCAAGATCATAACCTGAGCCAAAGGCAGAGGCTTAACTGAGCCACCCAGGAGCCCCCAAAATTTTACTTTAAAAAATGTCAAGGGTGCCTGGGTGGCTCAGTCGGTTAAACATCTGCCTTCAGCTCTGGTCAAGATCCCAGGGTGCTGGGATTGAGCCCCATGTTGGGTCTCTCCTCAGTGGGGAGCCTGCTTCTCCCTCTTCCTCTGTCTGCTGCTCTCCCTGCTTGTGCTCTTCCTCTCTGTTGAATAAATAAATAAATTTCAAATCTACAATAAAGTTAAAAAGATGATTTCATTGAATATCCATACATCCTTGCTTGCCTAACTATTCATGTTTTTTTCCACACTTGCTTCATCTTGCTCTCTCCGTATAGATACGTATTATTTTTTAAAAACATTTATTTACTTGAGAGAGAGAGAGGGAGAGCATGCGAACGCAAATGGACAGAGGGGCAGAAGGAGAGAGAATGCTTGAGCAGACTCCCCACAGATTGTAAAGCCCGAGGTGAGACTTGACCACAGGACCCTGAGATCATGACCTGAGCTGAAATCAAGAGCTGGCCGCTTAACTGACTGAGCCACCCAAGGTGCCCAAATACATACTTCTTTTTGCTGAATTATTTGCAGACATCATGACACTTTACGCCTTAATACTCAACTGTGTTTTTCCTGAGAACGAGGGGATCTTCCTTCAATAACTGTGATACCATTACCATACCCAGGACATTTAACACTGACAAAATTATCATCTAATATACGGTTTGTAATCAAATTTTTGGGCCCATGTCTTAATTCATCTGTGTGCTCCCAGGGACCAACACAGGTAAGAGTCAGGGAACAAATATGAGAAGAGAGGAAGTGGCTGAGAAATCAAGGGAACAATGAATGAGCGAGCAAGAGTGCAAACAAATGATTATGAGCGCAGGATGAATGAATGAATGAATACAACCATCATTATTATAATCAGCATTGTATAGTTATGTGTTATTATAATGTAAACATACTACATATTTATTGTTATGCTGCATTATATAATTATACCCTATATTACTAGATTATATAATAGTAAATCTAATATGATAAATTGTTAGAGCTAACATTGTTTTAATATTTTAATTTAATTTAATTAATTTATTTATTTGACAGAGAGAGATCACAAGCAGGCAGACAGGCAGGCAGAGAGAGAGGAGGAAGCAGGCTCCCTGCTGAGCAGAGAGCCCAATGCGGGGCTCGACCCCAGGACCCTGGGACCATGACCTGAGTTGAAGGCAGAGGCTTTAACGCACTGAGCCACCCAGGTGCCTCTAATATTTTTATTTTAGAGAGAGTGGGGGGAGAGGTAGAGGGAGAGGGGTAGGGAGAGAAAGAGAGACAGACAGACAGACAGAGAATCTCAAGCAGATTCTGCAGGGAGCGCAGCGCCCTACATGGGGCTCGATCTCACAACCCTGAAATCATGACCTGAGCTGAAACCAAGAGTTGGAAGCTCAACCAACTGAGACACCCAGGTACCCCTAGAGCTAATATTTTTTGAGCATTCATTATGCAGCCATGTATCATTCCAGGGATTTTACATGAATTTCCCTGTTTAACCCTCATCATGGCCCCAAGATACTATTATTTCTACTTTACAGGTGAAGAAATTGGGGCCCAGTGGCCAAGCCAGGATGTAGACCTCAGACACCTTTTTCCTCTCAAGCCCACTGTGAGGGAGTGTACTGTAAGGGGTGGAGTGATCCCATGGGGGAAAGGGTGGGTCCCAGGGGTCTGCCGGGTACTCACTGTCCTCGATGGGCCGAATGTCTACTCGCAGCTGCAGGTAAGGTTTGGAGGCAGTGGCGAAGGCTGTGCTGAGGTCCCAGTCAGACAGGAGTGAGAGGTAAGTTTCCTGTCCCAGCCGATCCCGGCCTAGGTAGCTGATGCCAAAGTTCTTCTTCCTGGACAGAGGAAGTGTGGCAGCTCTCAAGTGCTCCCGGTGCCATGGAGGCCCCAGGGACAGTTTCCACGAAAAGCCAGGGAAGGCAGAGATGATGTGGAACAACTCTCTACTATGTGTTGGGTACAGTGCCAAGGATTTCGGGCTGTCTGAGGTCATACAGTGTACCTCTGCTTTGTTACACAAACACAGAAACAGATACACACCTGCTTGTATCTAGAGGGCACACTGAAAGCTTAAAATGTTGGCCCCCTCTAGGGAGGGTGACAGAGTAGTTGAGGGATAGAAGTGGGAAGAAAACAGCTTTCTTACTGCATACAAAATAAAGCAAGCTGTGTGTTTGTTATTTTTCACAACAAAAAATGTTTACCCAAAAAAGTCAACAACTAAGAATTTGTTCTTCAGATACACTTGAGCAACCATGTGATGAAGAATGTTGTGTAACTTTTGTAACCATGGAAACATCCCAAGTAGACATCACTTTTGTACTCTCTGAATTTGTTCCCATGTGCTGTATTCCTCCAAAATAACAACCACAACAAAATAACCATCACACCTGTCCCCAAGAGACACCACTTTTCATCTATAAGGTCAGCAAATTTTCCAAGTTTTCTAGTAACCAGTGTTTCTTAGGGAAAGAGGCATTTTATATGCTGCTGGGGAGATTATAAATTGGCAAAAACCTAGCTGAAGAGCATTTTAGAAATAGCCGTTGAAATTTAAAAAAGCACACAACCTTTAGTCCAGCAATACCACTGCTAGGAATTTAGCCTATGACTAGATTTCCCCAAATACTCTAGGATATGCAAATGTGGCAGTTCACTGTGGGATTATTTGTAATAATGAAACAAACAAACAACAACAAAAAAGCCAAACAACCACTGTTGAAGTGGGTGGCCCCATGGTCGGTCCCCCAGCATCCCATAACTCACCCATTCAAATCAAAGGCTCGGATGAGGATGTGCTGTAATACATCGAGCGAAGTGATCTGGGGGTCAACGGCGAAAGAGCGGAACTCAGGTGACAAGAAGTTCTCACACTTCTGCGGAGATAAGACACAGAGTGGGCCATCGGGGGCCACATCACCATACTGAAGCAGGCAGAGTGACGGATAGGAGGCAAGGTCAGACAAGTTGTGGGCAGGGGCACATGGAGGCAGGTGTTCTGGGTCATGGGCTTTAGTTTTTGCTCCGAGTGAGGGTAAGACTTGAAGGGTTCTGTGCAGAGGAGGGATGTGATCTGACTTAGGATTTAACAGGATTCTTCCAGCTGCTCTTAAGAGAACAGGCTGTGGGGGGCAAGGGAGAAAGCAGCAGTCCAGTGAGAAGTTGGCTACTGCAATGGTCCAAGCACCCAATTCTTCTTCTTTGTCCCGATGGTTGTCAGGATCACCAAGTCCAGTCTGGCTCCCATTAAATCAATACTCAATGCTGCATCAATTTAGGACATCTACTTACAATACTACTCTGCTTAAATTTATTCAGAGGCAGCCCCAGGGTCCCCAGAAGGTGGGCCTATAGGATGCTGGCCAGCCTCTCTTCAGTCAGTTTTTTTTAAAATATTTTATTTATTTGACAGAGAGAAATCACAACTAGGCAGAGAAGCAGGCAGAGAGAGAGGAGGAAGCAGGCTCCCTGCAGAGCAGAAAGCCCGATGTGGGGCTCCATCCCAGGACCCTGGGATCATGACCTGAGCCGAAGGCAGAGGCCTTAACCCACTGAGCCACCCAGGAGCCCCAGTCAGCTATTTTGAACTTTACACTCTGGTGCTACCAAACTGCTGGAAGTTACTTTGAACACATCCTGGCTCCAGGACTTTGCTTGTGCTGATCCCCCGTCTGGAAAGTCCTTCCCACTTTCTTCCAACTGGCTCGCGCAGAGCTCAGGTATCATCTCTTTTCTGAATTCCCAAACCTCTACCTTAGAGCTTCCTGTATTACCCTGAGGTGACCTGTTTACTTCTTTCCAGAATCTACTTTCTCACCAACACCAGTGCCACCACCCTAGTCTGAGCCACCATCACCACTTGCTGGAGCTAAGGCAATAGCTTTCTTAGAACACAATCTGCTTCTCTTTTACCTCATTGTTTTACTCCCTACCCACCGCTGCCCTTGCTCTCTTGCTCCAGCAATATGGGAACCTAAGGGAACATGCCAGGCTCATTCCCCACCTCCCAGCCTTTGCCCTTGCTCTTCTGCTTCCACTCTTCCTCGGATACACATACGGAGTATGTGTATCTTTTTTACCTGGGTCTCTGCCCCTTCAATACCTTTCTAGGGACTTCCTGCTACAACTCTGGCTGGCTAAAGGAACTCCCTAGTTCAAAAGGTTTTTCGTTATCTCCTCACGACATTCACCAGTGTCCAAAGCATCTCATTGATTTAGCTGTCTTCCCGATAAGCACGTCAGCTCATTCCGGGTGAGACTGTAAATGTGCACATAGGTACATGTCTCTACATGTTAACTGACTTCAGCACCTCCTTTCAGACACCAACAGCCCCCCCTCAACTATTTAAGGCCCCTCCTCCAGCCCTATGGCCCCTCCTCTCTACCCACGATCTCCACCTATCCATTCCTCAGGCCCCTACCCCTCCATTTTCCAGTCCCTAAGTCCTCAGGGCCTGCCCAGCATTTCCAGGTCCAGCCCCACTCCCCCACCCCTGTCCCCACCACTATCACTCTGCTCTCAAGCCTCGCCCCTCAGGTTAACACCCCAAATCTCGGGTCCCGCCCTCCGGCCTGAGAGAATCACCGCCTTCCCTTCCCCTAGGCACCCCAGGAGGGCCGGCCGACTAACTGTCAGCCTCACCTTGACTCGGACCCGTACCACCTCTCGCTCCTCCTCCTCAGCCGCCGCCGCCTGGGCTCCCCCGCCAGGTGGGGGCGCTCCAGAGCCGACCAAATCCGAGGCTCCAGAGGCCGACGCCATCCCGCCGCCACCCGCTTCGGGGCGACGGTTGACCGTTGCCCCCCAACCTCTGTGCTCACTCCACAGTTCGGGTGCCCGCGGCCCCACCTTGTGGCCCGGCGCAGGCGCAGAGGGCGCTGTGAGACCCTGCCCCCCCACTGCCCCTCCCACCAGGCACAGGGTGGAGACGGCCTCTGCGCACGCGCTTAAAATGCTGTTGCCAAGTGTCCCGCCCCCAGAAGCGGCTCATTGTGCCTCACTTCCAAAAGTGCGCAGGCGCATACTGAGGTCCCGCCTCCCCTTTTCTGCGGTTTGGTTGTCTGGGCAGCTTAATTCCAGATTCACCTACGTATTACCGTGACGATCTACTCAGGCGAGAGAAGTGGGCAGGGAAAGAATCGGCCGTGCGATGACGTCAGGTCCCACATCCCGCCCGGAGTTGCCTCGTGCCTCTCCTTAAAAGATGACGTCATCTATTTCAAAAGCCTGTGGCCCTTGCTTCAAATGAGCCTGCTGAATGGAAAATAATCCCTTTTCCAGAATCTTTTAAAAATAGTTTACATGGGGCGCCTGGGTGGGCTAAGCTTCTGCCTTAGGCTCAGGTCATGATCTTAGGATTCTGGAATCGAGCCCCGCATTGGCCTCTTTGCTCAGCAGGGAGCTTCCCCCTCCCCCCTACCCCGCCTACGTGCAATCTCTGTCAAATAAATAAATAAAATCTCCACAAAAAAGTTTCCATTTACATATATGACTTTTGCAGTTTGTCTCCATGATACACACACACACACACACGCACACACATATTTTTAAAGATTATATTTATTTGCGAGAGGGAGAGTGTGCACAAGCCAGGGAAGGGGCAGACAAAGAGGGAAAGGGGGATTCCCTGCTGAGCAGGGAGCCCTATGTGGGGCTCCATCCCAGAACCCCAGATCAGGACTTGAGCTGAAGGCAGATGCTTAACTGACTGAGCCACCCAGGTACCCCCGCATGATGTATTTCAATAAATAATTCACTAAAAAATTCATTTTTATGCTCTCTGGAGGTCCTAGCTTTTTAAGTTTGCCTTCATTTTATTTGATCCTTGCAAGATGTTGAGGTCAGTCCTGTTATTAAACAGTGTATGTATACTAAATATCAGCTGATTGAACACACTTTAGACTCCTCAAATCACCAAATACATGAAGGAATTCTTCTCACTTCACTGAATATCCATCTGGTTTGGACAAAATACAGACTGCCCTTACAACCGTAATTCCTAACAAAGGAGTCCTGTAAGACGCCTGGACTTCAGTTATTGTTGCAGTATTGTATAAATGCTACTCTTAACATTTTTTAAAAAGATTTTATTTATTTGACAGACAAAAATCAAAAGTAGGCAGAGGGGCACCTGGGTGGCTCAGTGGGTTAAAGCTTCTGCCTTCGGCTCAGGTCATGATCCCACGGTCCTGGGATCAAGCCCCGCATCGGGCTCTCTGCTCAGTAAGGAACCTGCTTCCTCCTCTCTCTCTGCCTGTCTCTCCGCCTACTTGTGATTTCTGTCTTTCAAATAGATGCATAAAATCTTTAAAAAAAAAAAAAAGTAGGCAGAGAGGCAGAAGCAGGCTCCCTGCTGAGCAGAGAGCCGGATGGAGGGCTCTATCCCAGGACCCTGGGATCATGACCTGAGCCAAAGGCAGAGGCTTTAACCCACTGAGCCACTCAGGCGCCCCTGCTACTCTTAACATTAACTTTTTAGAGAAGCCCGCAATTCTATCTTGCTATCTTTTAAAAAAGAGATTTTTAAAAAAGATTTAAAAAAATTATTTATTTGACAAACAGAGATCACAAGTAGGCAGAGAGGCAGGCAGAGAGAGAGGAAGGGAAGCAGTCTCCCTGCTGAGCAGAGAGCCTGACACAGGGCTGGATCCCAGGACCCCGGGATCATGACCTGAGCCGAAGGCAGAGGCTTTAACCCACTGAGCCACCCAGGCGCCCTTTATTTTTTAGGGAGAGAGTGATAGAGTCTAGCTGGAGTGGAGGGGTGGAGGGGGTGGTGGGAAGTGGACTTCCTGCTGAGCTGGAAGCCCAACTCAGGGTTTGACCCCTGGACCCTGGGGTCATGATCCCAGCAGACACTTAACCAACTGAACCACCCATGAGCCCCTATTTTGGTATCTTTTAAAGTAATTGTTTCCTCAGTATTGTTATTACATGGATGTCAATTTTTTGGAAGGTATAAATACTGGAGAATTTTTTTTTTTTTTGTAAGCCAGAGAGGGGTTTTTGGCACATTTCTTCTGATCCATGTGCTAGAGTAAATAACAGTTCTTATGGGTCCGCCAGATTTTCTGAAGGAAATTAGGAATTTGAGAGTCTGCTTCTCATTACAATTATCACAGGGTGGGATGAGCAAAACACTAGCCTGGATTCTGGAGTTCAATCCTGATGGCAGCACTGGAGCCCAGGTTTTAAATGGGGATATAATGTGGTCAGATGCCTGTCTTGGTTGTGAAGAGGGCCTTGGCTGGAAAGACTGCATACTGGAAGCAAGGAGATAAAAAAGGAGGTCCTTGTCATAGTCCTGGGGAGAACTTTCTCTTTCATATATTTATTCTTCCATTCAACAAATACAAAGTGTATGCCAGGCGCTCTACATATATTAATTCATTTAATCTGCATAAAAATCCAATGAGGTAGGTACCTTTATGAGAATTTTAATGTGAGAGCACTGAAGGTCAAGGAGAAACATGCTCAAGATCAAAGGGATAGTAAGTGGCACGGAGAGTTAAGTGCAATGGCCAGAATGTGGCTGTGCTCGGCTTTGGCTTGAACAGCCAGGCATTTCTCTAAAACTCTACTGTAGGCTTGATCAGAACCAGGATTTGAACTGAAGTCCTGTTCTGCACAGGTCACCAGGAGCCAGTCTACAGGTATCCGCAGTTTCTTCATTCTTTGTCATCTCCTCAAGTACCCATGTTTTATGACTCAAGGTCTATGAGGTTAATGACAGACAGACTGCGGGAGGAGTGATGGGGGTGGGTCTATAGGGTGAGAGGTTATCCGTGGGATGAATGATGAGAATCTGTGGATACATGATAGGTGATCTGAAGGATGACAGGATGTGGGGTGAGTGATAGACCTGTGGGGTAACTGGGGACCTGTGGGGTATGAGGTGACAAATTCTGCAAGGCAAGTTATGGGGGTTTGTAGGGTAAGTAATGACAGCCTATGGGGTAAATGATAGGGGATTTGTGGGGTGACTTGAGAGGGTCTGTGTTATCCATGATGGGGGGGGTCTACGGGGTGAGTTGTAGGGTTGTAGGGTATATGACTGGAGGTCTGTTGGGGTAAGTTATGGGGTATGTGAAGTGAGAGATGGGTCTTATGAGTTTTTGCGGTCCCTAGGGTGAGTGATGGTGATCTTAAGGGTACTGATAGGTGTCTTTGGAGTGAGTAATGGGGGAGTCTGAGGTGAGTGAAGAAAGATCTGTGGAGTTATTGATGGGGTATCTATGGGGCATCTGATCAGGAGACAAGAGGTTCAATAAATTGAAGAACTTATAGATTTGGAAAGTTCTACAAAAAATGAGAAAGTGTGCTCTGGAAAGAACACCAAGGGTGTGAATGGATGATCACTTCTTAAGAGAGATAATGGGTGCCTCATGGATCTAATTAGTCATCATGGGACTCTGTGGGGTCAGTGACAGGGGGTTTGTAAGGTTATAGATTGGTAGCCTAAGTGATGATGATGGAGGGGGGTCAATGGCTGAGAGAATGGTGGTCCTTGAAATGAATGAGGTAGGGGCTTGTGGGGTCAGTCACAGGACATCTCTGGGGTTAGTAATTAAAGATCTCTCAGTGTTAGGGTCAAGATCTTTTATTTCCTGATTTTAAACACTGCCACCATCATGGCCCTTCTAGTTTCTTCTGTACCTCTGTCCCAGTGGCTCCTGGCTGTAGCTCCACACAGCTCCTTTCTTGCCCCTGCCTCTGGCCCTTCTGGTGCTTACCCATCAACCCGAGTTTGACAGATTCATTTGCTTTGTCCCTCCAACCTGCAGGACTGGACTCTTCTTCCTGGTGGAGGGTTCCTCATCAGCCAGTGTTCAAGCCCAGCCTACTACTTATTAGTTCAGCTTGCTCTTGGCTTTTGTGGTTTTGGTGTCCAGCATGCTCTGGGCATGGGTGAGCTGCTTTACAGAATCGAGCACAAGGATTCCAGGCAGCACCAGCCACAGGCCGTTCATGAAGACAAAGTAAAACCAGAAGTAGAGCGGGTGGCCCAGCTCCCCATGCTGGAATCCATCCCGCTGCTCTGTTAGGAAATAGAGCACATCCCCATAGATCTGACCTGTGGGAGGTAAGAGGGGAAGAGGAAACCCAGTCAGGAGGAAAAGCTATTCCAAGGCATCTTCTAAGTCATCATTCAAGGTCTCAGAGCTGATTCTCAAATTTAGAGAGCTAAGAAATCTGAAAACATATGGCTGAAAATTTGAGGAATTAGAAAAGTGAGAATTCCAGAAATCAGAAGCTGAGAATTTCTCAACTCAGGAGAGTTTTTATCTCCAGAATTTAAGGAAGCTCAAAATACCTTTAATTCAAGACAGCACAGGATTCCACAACTAAAGAAAGCTAGCAGTGTAAGAACACAAGAGGACTGAATGCCAGATGAAGGGAGCTCAGAATCCTAACCCTGGAGGATCCATGCGCTTCCTGCCACCTTATGTAACCTTCACAGGAGACGTTGTGACGAAAGAGGAGGAGGGGGAAATGAACCTTTCCCACCTGAGAACACAGACTGAGAGGGTCATGGCTGTTCCGGAACCTCAGGATGATGTCATTCAGCCTGACTCAGCCTGGGATGGGCACAACTGAGAGGGGCTCTGTGTCTGTGGATCCCCCATGAACCCCTCTAGGACCCAGTGTAGGCCCTCTCCTCACCTACAGAGACCACGAGCTGTAAGACAAAGCGGAGGGGCTGCTGGCGGAGAAAGGCGATCACCACCCACAGACTGAGTGGTCCCCAAAGGCAAGCTGTGATGGTCTCCATGCATATCGTGAAGTTGTCACTCCTGTGGGAGGAGAAAGGATTGGGGAGCACTGGCATCACTGTGCTGTACCCACATAGCACCCCATTAGTGCTCCCCGACTCACCCCCCCCCCCAAGCAATGCAGGGCTCCCTTGATGGAGGCAAACACTTACAGGATATATCGGCTGTCTCCCTTGGCATACTCCTTCCCTGAAGAAGGTGAGAGACATACATAAAGAATAAAGGCAAGAAAAGGAATTCAGATGTGTGAGAGCTGAGGGCCCATGTAAGGTGTGCTTCATAACCTCTCCATGCCTCAGTTTCCTCATCTGAGAAATGGGGTAGCTGTCTGGATTCTAGAGTGAACATATGTATACAAGATAATGTGTGCAGACCTGACACAGAACAGTAAGTAACGCTGTGACTGTCTGGTATCCAATAAATGCGGAATAAAAGAAGGTTAAGTGTAGGTGATGGGGTGAGTTAAGTAGCCAGTGAGTATGAGAGAAAGAGAGAGTACGCATGGGTGAGCACACAAGCACAAAGGTGAACAGATGAGTGAATCAAAGAATGAGCAGAGAATTAATAAGAAAAAGACAGACCACTCAATGTAAAAATAGACAGGAGACAAGAATAGGTTCTTTAGAAGAGAATTCCAAAATGGTCAATAAACATATGAAACGTGTTCAAACTTCATTAATTATTAAGAAAAAGCAAATTAAAGCCATAACGAGGTATCACTTGCAGCCACTATGACTAAAACTAAAGAAACACCTGACCGCACCAAGTGTTGGCGAGGACGTAGAGGAACTAGAACTCCCATATGCTGCTGGTGGGAAAATAAAATCGTGTAGCCGTTTTTAAAAACAGTTTGGCAGTTTTTTCATAAAGGTAAACACACATCTACCACTCTTCTCTTCCATATTTACCCGAGAAACAAAGGCAGATCTTCACACAGACTTGTGTTAGATCCAAGTGTTATGGAAGAATAGCAGTTTTATGGGTGCCTGGGTGGTTCAGTTGGTCAAGCATCTGCATTTTGCTTAGGTCATGATCCTGTAGTCCTGGGATCAAGTTCTGCATCGGGCTCCCTGCTCAGTGAAGAGTCTGTTTCTCCCTCTCCCTCTGCCCCTCCCCCCTGCTCATGCACTGATGCTCTCTAATAAATAAATAAAATCTTTGAAAAAACATAGCATAAAAATAATTTATTCATGAAGCCAAAAAGGAATATTATTTATAATAGCAGAAGACTGGGGGCACCTAGGTGGCTCAGTCATTGAGCTCTGCCTTCAGCTCAGGTCATGATCTCAGGGTCCTGGGATCAAGCCCGGTGTTGGGCTCCCTGCTCAGTGGGGAGTCTGCTTCTCCCTCTCCTGCTGCTTGTTCTCTCTCTCTTTCTCTCTCAAATAAATAAAATCTTTTAATTTTTTTATTTTTATTTATTTATTTGACACAGAGAGATCACATAGGCAGACAGGCAGGCAGAGAGAGAGGGAGAAGCAGGTTCCCTGCCGAGCAGAGAGCCCAATGCAGAGCTCGATGCCAGGACTCTGAGACCATGACCCGAGCCGAAGGCAGAGGCTTAACCCACTGAGCCACCCAGGCGCCCCTCAAATAAATAAAAAAAGATTTAAAAAAAAAAGATTGGAGGGAAATACCCTAAAATACTGGCCAAGTCAAATAATTCTGTAACATCCATGCTTTGAAAGCTTTTTATGAACTGATGAGGAGTGACCACGTTGAAAAAAAGCAAAGTTCAGAGGTGTATATACCATATTACCATTTTCACAGAAGGGGAAAAAAGCGATGATGATGATGATGAAGAACAGTTATGGCATCTACTGTCTGCCAACAGAGTTCTTAAAGTCTTTTTTCAAGATTTATTTATTTGAAAGATAGTGTGTGTGCATGAACAGGAGGGACACAGGGAGAGGGAGAGGGAATCTCAAATGGACTCCATGCTGAGCTCAGAGCCTGACACTGGGCTCGATCTCATGACCTGAGCTGAAAGCAAGAGTCAGATCCTTAACCGACTGTGCCACCCAGGCACCCCTGCTAACACTGTTCTAAGTGACTTACATATTTTTGGGTATTACCATTCCTCTTTTACAAATAGCAAACTGAGGCTTATCTGTGTAATTTTGTGTAAGTAAGCCCTGGAAAAAAGCATACACAATTATTGACATTGGTTAATAATTACAGAAACTTGGTGGACAGAAGGTAAGATTTTCATTGCACACCTCTTTAAATTGTTTTTTTTTTTGACCCATATGAACAGATATTCAACAAAAAATTTGAATACATTTTAAAAATAAATTAATGTTAGAGTTGGTGGGTGGATAAATATCTAAGCCAATCCCTGCCCAGAAAATTCCCTCCCACAGCCCTCAAAGAACTCAGGACTCACAGAGTTGGGACAGGAAAGCTTGGTCTCCAAGAAGGTCTTCGTGGTAGAGGCTGAACCAGCCCTCAATCACCATGTGAATGAACCCACACACTGCAAACCAGCACAGGGATAGTCGCCGCCAGGTCCCCAGGGGGACGACCGCAGCACGACCTGACAACAGCCATGTGGTCACAACCAAGACGCCAGAGACGGAGAAGAGGCCCGCCAGGAGATGCCAAGTGGGGCAGTCATTAGGCACAAAGTTGTCCAGCCTCAGGTGCCGAGGCCAGTATGGGTGCAAGGGGCTGGCGTTTGTGGTCATGTCTTTGTCTGCTGATGGCTGTATGTGGGCAAGTAGAAAGGAGAAAAAAAAAAAAAAAGAAAGAAAAACCTGAGCAAACAGAAAGCACAGAATGAGATCATAAAATCAAATACAAATAATTTATTATCACAAGAAGTGTAAATGGACTAAAATTATCAGTTAATAGACTGGATTAAAAATAGCCTAATTATATGCTGTTTTAAAATCCCAACTATAAGGCTGTTCCAGTCCTCCAAGAGAGTCCTATGAAGTGAAAGACACAGGAACCGGGCCAGGTTCTAGCCCTCATTGGTCACAGTTTGGTGGGAAGACACAAAAAACAGACTAGGTTCCAGCTCTCATTGGTCACGCCCTGATAGGGGACACACAAGGGTGTGGTCCCTTCCTCAGGGGTCATAGTTGGCTGAGGGAGACACAGCGACCAGTCTGGGTTCCACTGCAAGGGTCAGGGTCTAGCAACTTTCAACAGGAAGCTATTCCCTCCCCCGCAGTCCTGGAATCCGCAGGACAGAAGAGAGAAAACTAATCCGAACTACAACCGTCAGGGTCAGTGTGTGCAATGCCAGACCCTTCCTGAAATCGTGCATAACGCCACTAACCTGCGAGAGAAAGAGGAAAGCGAGAGACAGGGGTCTTGAGCGCAGTTCTAAACAGGAAAACGAGGGTGAAATACACAAACCACCAATTAGAAATAGAAGCCTCTGGTCTAGCCGCCCAATGAGAAGGCAGATCTTCTGCCGTCCCGGCCACAGCGCGCCGTAGCTGGGGGGGTCTTGCGCAGGCGCGTAGGGTGGTCGGTGGGTGTCCGTGCGTGGGACCCGGGCGGGGGGTGGTGGGGGGAGAGGGAGGGAGGAAGGGTCTAGCGCGGGCGTCGAGGGCCGGCTGTTTAGCAGTTGAGAGCTAGGGGATGGAGTGGCAGGTTGGGCGGAGGACACTCACCCAGCGGCGTGGTCGCGGCAGCCTCGCTCACAGACTCCGGGGTCTCTCTAGCCTGGCTCGCTGGCTGCGTAAAAATCCTTCGTTCCGACTTGTCCCCTCACAGGTTCCTCACCTTACGGAGCTGGCCAATGGAGGGGCTGCGAAGGCGCCAGCGCCGCCCCTAGCCAATAGGAGCTCTCTGTGTGCAGCCGGCCCCGCCCCCATGCGTGGTGCCATTTTCGCTGTTGGTTGAAACCCAGTCAGGAGTTGCGGGGAGGCTGGGACTCGCCGAGGTTTGTGGGCATTTTGGGGCTGAAGCCTGTCCCCAGTGAGTCCTAGCTTCAATTTCTCTAGCTCGTTGTCAGTCAGTCGTATCGGAAACTGGGTGTTTTATCCTTATCTGCTGTTGAGTCAGCATTGCTCTGTGTTCGCTCACCTTTGCCCTCGTTTTTTAGGGACATCAATCAATGAGTTCCCAGTCCTAATGCCCGAACCGGCGAGGAAACTTAATACGACAGGCAGACCACATCTCGTACGTTGTGCCTCTGCCCTCTCCCTGGGCGCTCAGAACTCCTCAACGCTCATCTCCACTTCTCCCGACTTAAAGTCAGAACTAGTCAAAACCCGGGCTCCCAGAGCTGCTGGCCAACTGGCATGGAGACCCTTCCTCTCCCTGTGCCAGCTCGAAAAGGGCAACCCAAACTCCGTGACTCTAAGTCAGCAGGCACCCCAGGCCTCGTAATCAATCAGAACCCCGACCTATCACACACCTTCCTATCCAATTAGAACCCACAAGCTTCAGTTCTAAGACCAGTAAGCATGAACTCTTCATCTGTCTTGCTTTCCCCCGTCTCTGCCCTAGTCAAAATAACGGATCAGAAAACCAGTTTTCCAGCCAGCTAGTATCAGCCCCCCCCCCCCCCCCCCGCCACCACACACACATCCAACTATCCAGTTTGTCCTGGCTCCACTCAAATCAAGTTGTGCAGTCCTCGAGCTCATCATCCAACCCTGAACGATAAATTAACCATGAACCAACCACAACCTGTTCCCTCTTCATGATTTCCAGCTTCCAAACCTTTAATCCATGCTGTGCCCATTCCTCACTCAATTCTATTCCCCACTGAGCAGTGAAGAAAGAGCCTTTTGTATCTTTCCTACTTTTATTTGACAATAACAAACTGTATATAAAAAGGGAGAAGGAAGGCGGGGGGAGGCCCTGGATCTCCCCCTCTCTGTTTCCCCAAGCATCCTCTGCCCCTAGGCCCCAGCAGGGACCACCCCCTTCCCGCCTTGTGGTGGAGTGGGGATCAACAGGCATGGAAATTGTGTGTGTGTCTGTATGTGTGTGTGTGTGTGTACGGGTGTCAGGGGGGGTCAAGGATGGAGAGGGGTCAAGAATTAGAGATAGGGCCTTCCCTCATCCCGTATCAGAGCTGGCACCCTGAGGAGGGGTCTTGAGGGAGCTATGAGGGTCCACAGATGGGCCTCAGCCTATGAGACGATAGAAGATCCAACATCCAAAAGTGACCCAGTGACTGGCCCAGCTGAGCTCTGACCACTTGTGGACAGTGTATGCCATGCCGTAGCCCTGTGGGAGAGAAAGAGGTGACAGTCCCACTCGGCAAGAACAAAAAAAGGTCTCAGGAAAACCCATCCTTTGTTCAAGGACATTTCTGTGACTCCATGCTAACCCTAGGCAAGGCCCCAGAGAAGAGACTGGGTACATGTAAAAGGTAAGCAGAGTCAGGTGGGGTTTTTTTTTTTCATGTTTTCGTCTTTAAATATTATTTTAAAAACAAAACAAGGCAATTCCGTCCTCTGACTTGTACTCTCCCTAATACAGAAGGAGCTCCTAGAAATCAATTTTTCAAAAAGAAAAAAAAAACCTGGTAAAGGAAGGGAGTATGCCATTCTCACAAAGGAAAAATCCCAGTGGCTCTTAAATATATGGAAAGATACTCAGCCTCACTCATAATCTTCCTCCTCTCAAACCGGCATACCTATCCAGGAAGTCTGAGAGGCACTCTGTTGGTAGGGCAACAGGTATGGTCACACACTGCTGGGGGGAGGCAAAAAAGTAACTTCTTCATTGTAACTCTCGAGGCTAGATCCTATAATTCCATCTGCACCTGTGTGAATCCATATGGGTACGAGGGTATTAGTACTTGCTGTAGCACCATTTGCAATAGGAAAGGGCTGGAAATCACCTAGGTGTTCACTGATGAGGGACAAACTGCACTGTGTCATATCGTCATACCCTCGCAATGGAAAACAAATGAATGAGGACATTCCATGTACTTATGCGGAAGATTGTCAAGAACGATTACGTGAAAACAGTGACATGCAGAATGGTATCATTCATGAGTTCTTTTAGGGTAAAACCTGGGGTGGGGGAGGGAATCAAAATATAAATCAACTGTTGTGCTTATATTTTAGCGGGACATTTTAATGAAGTGAATAAAAATAGTTACCTCTAAGAGGGGAGGAAGGAGACAGTAGGAGTAAGACTTTTCCCTGAACATCTTGAATACTGTTTTGTTTTTGAACCTTATGATTTATGCATTAACTATTTTTACATTTTAGTTTTAGTAAAAATTAAAACCCCGATTTTGCACACTCAACCTGAACAAAGATTAAAAATTGTTTTTAATGACAAAATAGAAAATAAAAGTTTTATTTTCAATTAAAAATAAAAAAATGCAACTAAAAGAGAAGCAAAACCTGGATCCTGCAAGAGCCATGTGAAGAAACAGTATTTTTAAAATCATCTTTCATTTAAAAAGGGAGTAAAATCTGGAATGTGTATACTCCACATGAATAAAAATAGCACATACATTTTAATGTACATTTTTAAAGCAGAATCCAGAGTTTGCACATTCAACCTGAGTAAAAATACTTCTTAATTAAATAAGAAAGAAACCTTGTGTATTCTATTGAAACAAAAATATGATGAAATGATTAATTTTTTGAAGAGTAAAACCTGGGGGTGCCTGGGTGGCTCAGTCGGTTAAGAGGCTGCCTTCAGCTCAGGTCATGATCATGGGGTCCTGGGATTGAGCCCCCTACGTTGGGCTCCTTGCTTGCCAGGGAGCCTGCTTCTCCCTCTCCCTCTGCCCTCCCTCCTCTGCTCCTGTTTCTCTCTCTCTCTCTCTCTCTCACACACACACACACACACACACACACACACAAATAAATAAACAAAATGTTAAAAAAAAGAAAACTGGGATTTTGCTCTTCATCTCTATAAAATAAATTTTATAAGTAAACTAAACATAGTTTGCAAGCCTTGCCCTAATAAGAGCCCCAACAGGATGAATCCAGCAGAAGGACCCTGAGAAAGAAGGATCCAGGAGCACTAGCTTCGCAAGTGCTACACAGACACATGACACGAGGTCCTCAATGCCTCAGCCTCTTCACCTTTGCTCTCATGGTTCCCATGAGCGGGTAGCACGTCCCTAAGTAACCTCCAGCCCAGGGCCCCACCTCACCTGCTCCTCTGTGGTGTCATCCACATCGACATCAAACAGGGAGCCCAGGTAGGCCAGGTGGAAGATGGCCAGGGCCCCAAAGAGCAGGTTTAAGACTCGCACCCCCAGGCCCTGTGGGGGACAGATGGATATGCTTGGCAGCTGGATCTACTCACTGTCCCCCAGCCCCACCCGGCCAGAGGAGCCCAGGGAGATGCACAAGGCCCAGTGGGTCCCAGGAAGGAGGATGTCTAGGGCACAGGGCACCCCCTGGGGTTTGGATCTTCCTACGGGAGCCCTAGAGGTATCCAGGGATGAGGCTACTGTTAGCCTTGGGGCATCCGGGGGGAGAGGCGAGTGTCGAGGCAGAGGAGGAAGAACGGAGGGGTTTCAGCTGGGGGCTTATGGTGATAAATGTTGGTTGCCAGGTGGGAGGCAAATCTGAGGTGGTCCATATTTCTTATTGCAAACAATGAAAAAACGAACAGAAACAAATCCCCACCACGACCTACGAGACCCACCTTTCCCCACTGCCCTCGCTCGCTCTGCTCAAGCCACACTGGCCTCCTTGTTGTTCCTCAAATATTCCAGACTCTCCCATCTCAGAGCTCTTACACAGGTTGTTCTCTCCCTGCCTGGAATGCTTCTCTTCCTCATCTCCTCCAGTTCAAGAACTCAAAAGTCACTTCCCTATTTAAAATTGAAACCATTCACACCCCCGCCCCATACTTCCCTTCCCCTTTCCCTCACGTCTTTTCTCCTTGGCATTGATCCCAATCTAAGAAACTATTATACTTTTGTGACTTTTTAAAAATTTACTGTCTTGTCTGTTAAAAGGCTTGTCCCATACAGCTGGGACTTTAGTCTCTTTTGTTCACCACTGTGTCCCCAGGGCCTAGAACAGTGCCTGATACCAGCAGGTGCTCAATAAATATTCACAGGGCGAAGGGGGGGGAACGGATGCCAGGTGTGTATACAGCAGAGGCTTGATAATGTTTGTGAGAGAAATGGATGCCAGGGACTAGAAGTGAGGTTCTGGGGATGGCTCAGGCACCAGGAGAGGAAGCTGGACACCCTGAGACGGACAGAAGATGGAGACGGAAGTAACGTTCTTGAGGGGAAGTGCTGGGCATGAGGTTGCCCGGGCTGAACCCTCACCAGGCGGTGCCGGTGCGAACAGTTTGGTGGGCACCGTTTCGACAAGACGCAGGCACTGAGGATCCGAGCCAGGCGCTTCCGGAGGACTGGGGCGGATGCCAGGAAGTAAGGGGGTCAGGTTAGCCTCAGGAGACAGTGGTTCTAGCCCTGCCCCCACCTCCTATCCCATCTGCTGGGCTGGGCTCAGCACTCACCGTGTTCCACGTAAGTGATAAATGCCAGGGACAGCAGCACCGCAGCCAAATGGAAGCTGAAGCCCTGGAGGGCCCAGGGGGCAAGGAGGTGAGTAAGGAGAGGCCCTGCCCCCCCCAGCTCTCCCCACCCCACATCCCGCTCTGCCCTGCTCACGTGCAGGAGGGCACTGGCTGCATAGGTAACCAGCACGGCTGAGAAGGTCCCCAGGCGGAGAGCATTCTTGAAAACATCTGGAAGGGGGAGATGCAGGTCAAGAGTCTCCTGGGATCCCCTCTGCCCTCCCCAGGGGGCCAGAGGGCAAGACGAGGAGCCCACAGCCTATTGGAGCCCCCAGGATAAAATCTTTATAATGGTCCCAAATGTCCCAGGTCCGAAACTTAGCTCCTGATCTTCCCTCCCAAGCTGCTCCTCCCATAGCACGCCCAAATTCAGCCAATGTCAACTCTACTCTTCTAGTTCCTCAGAGCAAAAACCTAAAATCACCCTCGCTCTGCCCTCTTTTACCCTCTCCCCCATTTCCACAACCAAACTCTCAGCAAATCCTGTCAGTTCCACCTCCAGAATGTATCCAGAATCTGCCCTCTCTTCACACCCACTGCCACCACCACCATAGCTTGCTTGGACTATTGCCATGACCTCCTCCCTGCTTCCACCCGTCTGCTCTCACAGCAGCTGGAGGGGCCTGTTACAACCCAAGTCAGCCCTCAGTCCTCTTCTGCTCACACCCCTGCTGTGGTGCCACTTCTCAGAGAAAAAGCCCCAGTCCTCCCTGTGGCCAGTGAAGCCCTCCAGCCCCGTCACCTCTCTGCCCTCACCTCCTGCTGTTGGTCCCCATTCACTCTGCTCTCCCGGCACTGGTCTCCTCCCTGTTCCTCAGATACATGCACAGTATGCTGCCTCAGGGCCTTTGCACTGGCTGTTCCCTCCATCTGTTTACCCTCTTCCCCCCACACATCGGTATTGCTTGTTCTTTCATCTTGCTCAGGTCTTTGCTCAAATGTCACCTCCTCGGTGGGACTTGCTCTGGCTAATTTATTTAAAATTGCAACACTCTCCCCACACTCACTCCTGCCAACACTCCCAGATCATCTTTACCTGCTTCATTTTTTTTTTTTTACCATAGCACCTGTCACCAATTGCACTATTATGTATTTTTTTTTCTCTTACTGTCTGCTCTCCCCACAAAAATGTCAGCTCCACAGGGACCAGGGACTTTCTCCCCCCTGGTTCCTGCAGTATCTTCAGTGCCTAGTATACAATAGGATCTCAATAAATGTTACATGAATGAAAGGCCTGGGTTGAGGACTCCCAACTCTTTTGGAGCGGTGACTTGGTTACTCACAGTTATTTAGCCAATAAGACATGGGCAGGTTCCAGCTCGTGACAACTTCCACCATGGACCGGGGCAGCTCCACATTCAGTGGCTTGGATACTGTCAGGTCCCTGTAGGCAAAAGAGACCTGCAAATTCATCTGGGGTCTCAAGCCAACCATCTAACCTCCATACTTTTATCTTGGCTGTTCCCTCCCCTGGGACTCCCTCCCACCTCCCTGCAGCTCCTCTAGGCAGCACCCTAAGGGAGAGGGGCAGCCCCCAGCCCTCCCCACCATTCCAGGTGATCCTTCTCCTCGGTGAAGCCAGCCCCTGCCAACGTGGCCGTGGCCTCAGACAGAAAGCCCACAAAATAGTTGCTGAAGTGGAAGGAGACAGCACTCTCGTAGGCTCGCAGCCACCTGGGGAGAAAGTGGTTGGGGGGAGAGAGGGATCACTCCCAGGCCTGGCATGACACCCCACCACATGTCAGGTCCCCAGCCCCACTCTGCAGACTCACCTTACCATGGTGCCCCTAGGGCCCCCAGGGGTCAGGAAGGCAGCAGAGAAGAAAGGAAAGAGAGTCAGAGAGGACCTGGAGGCTGGCCGGAGTTGTTTGTAGACAAGACAAGACAGAAACATGGCAGCAAAAGATAGTCACATGCACGCGTACGCTGTCAGTTTCATGCTCAAGTGGAAGTGTGAGCCGCCCTACGGTATGACCTGGTCCTACAGCCTCACACGGCCAGACATCCAGACCCAGCCACTGTCAGAGGCCTGACCTCACCGTGCGACACAGCGACACAGCCACGAGATAGACACAAATGCTATCAGACTCCCAGCCTCACAGCCCTCCAGTCTGACCCAGTGACGGTAAGATACACCAGAGTCCTTTACTTAGGCACAGACACCCCCAGGCACCCTGCTTTGCACACGTTTGTGATACTATGCTTAACCCAGTCTGTACAGCTGTACAGTCAGACATGGTGAAAAACAGACCGCGGCCCGGAGAAAGTGTAGGTTCTGGAATCGGGCCTGGGAATAACGCCCAGAGGCTTAGCTGGGTGACACTCGTTAAATCTCTCCACCCTTTGGGAGCCTCATTCAGCATCAGACACCATCAGCGGCCAGTGAGTGGGGGCACTGGGTCATACAATCAAACAGCTGGATGAAATCCTACAGTCACACTAGAAGGTGGATGGTCAGTCCCACAGATAGGCATGGACACATGGTCGGTCATGAGCCACAGCCAGACAACACCAGGCGGCCAGACAAGGCAGACTCACAGGCAGAATCCGTCACAGACAGGCATACAACAGGCTACACACGGTCAGACCCATTCCCAGCCAGAGTCACAGACGACCCAGCTTTATCTTTTCCAGTGACAGGCACACATCCCATCACTGACAAAGGCACAGCGAGACAGCTGGAACACCAGTCCCACACAGAGGGTGAGTAGCTGACAGGTGAACGACCCACATACACCAGTGTCACAGGCAGGTCGGCGTCACCCACCAATATTTACTGGTCAGTCCCCATTGTCGTCCCATAATTTGTTCCTAGCCGTAAACTAGATGGACAGCCAGGCACAGTTAGAGTGTCGGTCACATGGAGTCACAGAGCTAACTGTGGTCAAACAACAGCCATAGACACTCAGCCTCTGTCTAGTCATGGGATAGATGGTCCAACAGTCTCGGACCTATAGAACAAACCAGCCACAGACTGCGCCCCCCACCCCAACCCCTAGTCAGTCCCACTTGCCCTTAGCACCTGCCCTCATTTACCTGGCTTTGCGTTTCTTGCTGTAGTAACAGAAGACAGACAGAAGAATTAAGAGACAAGCTCAGAGCTGGGGAGACCCCAGGTCCCTCCCCAACCCCCTCCCTGTTGGGCAGAGGCCTCGAAGGCTGTGCTCACTTGCGAAGGAGGCGGTCACCATCAAGGGGGATGAAGTACGGGAAGAGGTAGGGGCCCACACAGGTGGACAGCACAAGGCACAGGAAGGCCAACGCCAGGCTCCGGGCCACCTTCTGCAGCCATCGGCGGCTCTGTGGGGATCAAGGCTCCATGAACACTGCCCCACCATGGCTCCCACAGTCCCTGCCCACCTGTCCACCCATGACCTCACCAGCGGGCGGCCTTGGACAGCCTGTAGGTAGCTGTGGAAGGATATCCAGGGCCCAAAGACGATGGTGCCCACGAAGTAGAGGTAGCCCATGAACTCCATGGGCGAGGGCACTGCACCCACCTCGCCCCGGTCCAGGTCGAAGCCCAGAGACACCGCCTTCATGGCCACGATCATCTGGGCCCCTATGTGTGGCGCCCATGGTCAAGTGGACAGGCAAAGAGCAGGTCCGCGTGGGGGAATGGGGAGCACCAGGTGAGAGGTGGTGGGAGATGAGGAGGTCAGGTGTGGATAGGTGGGCACGGTGTCAGACAGGCAGGTGAGCAGAGGGGGCTCCGGACCAGCAGACGCCTTGAGTCAAGTGTCAGGCGCTTGCGCACATGAGATAGGATAGACAGATGGCGCGGGGGGGCGGGGCAGTTGAGGGGAAGGCATGGGAGAGAGAGACACAGATGTAAGGGGAATCTGAGGCCCGCGTGTCCACCAGAGCGGGCAGATGGGGGAGAAAAGCAGGGAAGGACAGACGGGGCTGGGGGAGTTAGGAGCCATGGGGCAGGGTGGGAAGACAGGGGCGGGAGGGGGTAGGTGAGAGGGCCGGGACCACCTACCTCGCATCTTGTGCCATGTCACGGTGTCCACCATGTGCATCTCACTATGGAAAAAAGGTGGTCTTGGCTCCATGACTCCCATGGTCTCAGAGACCACAAAGTGGGGGAAACCCAGGCGCAGAGACAGTTACAGCCCCCCTCCCCGCACATCCCCATCCTGCACAATCTCCTGGAGGAATAATTCTCCAGGACCCAGGACTCCCTCCTCCAGGGGGAGCCCAAGCCCAGCCTGTCCGGTACAGCCTTCAGAAAGAACTAGTCTCCCAGTCTCCTTTGCCCCCCCACTCTGGGAATCCCCTATGCCCTCCTCGTCCTGGACAGCCTCACAAGGAGTGGCCTGGGCCCCCCGCCGCCCCCGCCCCCGCCCCTTGGCCCACAACGCGGGGAGGAGGACTCGCACCCATACCCCATGAGCAGGTAGATGAGGATGGTGACCGAGAGGAAGACTCCGCGATGGGAGGAATGTCGGCAGAGGAACAGCACGAGGTAGCACAAGAGGCTGAGCAGCACGACCCAAACCATGTGCAGCTGGAAGAAGTGGTAGAGGCTGAAGAACCCCCCTGCCACAGTGCTCGCATGCTTCAGGTAGGACGGCAACCCTTCGGGTGGAGGGGGGAGAGAACAAAGAGAACAAGAACGGGAAGTTGGCTGGGCCAGGAGGAAGGGAGGGCCACCGGGCAGAGGGCAGAATAAGAGGTGGCAATGTGGTGAGATTGCAGGGGTGGGGAGGGGGGAGGGGGCCGAAGCCTGTGAGCTTGAGAGGGGAGCTGAGAAGAAACATTTGTAAAGGACATTTCTGGGAACCCTGGGTAAAATATGAATATTGATTTATGTTGGATAATTATTATCGCACCCAGATTACATTTCTTGAGGGGGGAGGCGGGAGGGTGTGCTTGTTGGGGGAGGATGTCCTTATTCTTGGGGAGGCACACACTGAAGGCTTTGGGGTGAAGTGTCAGCACATTCTTCACAGGATTCAGGAAGATGATGGACAGGTAGATAGATAGAGCTAACGTGTTAACGTGTTAAGATGTTGACAGTTGGGGGGGGTGCCTGGGTGGCTCAGTGGGTTAAGCCTCTGGCTTCTGCTCAGGTCATGATCCCAGGGTCCTGGGATCGAGCCCCGCATCGAGCCCCACATCGAGCCCCGCATCAAGCCCCGCATTGAATCCCGCATCGAGCCCCGCATCGAATCCCGCATCGAGCCCCGCATCGAACCCTGCATCGGGCTCCCTGCTCAGCAGGGAACCTGCTTTCCTCCTCTCTCTCTCTGCCTGCCTCTCTGCCTACTTGTGATCTCTGTCTGTCAAATAAATAAATAAAATCTTTTAAAAAAAGATGTTGACAATTGGAGAATCTGATAATGCATATATAGGTGTTCAGACATTATCCTTTCAGCTTAACTTTTTGGTAAGTTCGAAATATTTCAAAATGATGAACCTTGGGGGGGGGCATCCATTTAAAACAAAAGAAAAAAAAGGGAGCATCTGGCTGGCTCAGTTGGTGGAGAGTGCAACTCTTGATCTTGGGTCATGAGTTCAAGCCCCACGTTGGGTGTAGATTACAAAAAAAATCAATAAATAAACTTTAAAGAAAAGGAAAAGAAAGTGTAGAAGCTTTGAATCTCAGATTTCCAAAATTCTCAGCATCCTATAAGAAAGTTGGGAACTTGGAATCGTATCATTTGGATACAGGCTTGCCACGATTGTGGAAGAATTCCAAAATCCCACAATCCAGAAATCTCATCATGCCCGGACTCTCGAAATCCAGAATGCCAGCATTTTGGAAGGCTACACTGTGAGAATTTCTATTTGTCAGAATGCCCAAACTCTGTAACGTGGTACTTAGGGATTCCATAGCTGACATCGGTATCCCAGAAGCTTGTAACCTTGGGATGGAGACATTTCAGGATCCCAAGATCCAAGAAGCTCAGCTTTCTAGAATCCCAGAAACCCAGGCATACTGAAGGATGTGGCTTGTCATGGCAGGATGTGGCTTGGTGTGGTGAGGCATGGAGTGGCTGGGCATAGCGGGACGTGGTGTAAGGAATGGTACTTGGGCTGCTGGCATGTGGTGGGCTAGACTCGTTGGCGTCCGGTTTGGCATGGCAAGATGTAGCGGGTTAAAACGTGGCTTGGGATGAATAAATGTGGTATGTGTGATATGGCCTCGGTGGTGGCACCTGGTGCGGCAAGCACTTACCAAGCCTCCAGAGCAGCCGGCAGGCGAGGCAGATGGCAAGGAGCAGCCAGATCTGATCAAGGCCCTGCTGGGCAGTAGGCAGGAGACAGCCCTGCAGCAGTTGCTGGAAAAATTCCTGGCGACTGAAGGTGGCCATTGCGAACCCCCACGGATGGATGGACAGATGGATAGACCTGTCAAAGTGGGGACACACAGGGAGCCAGGATGTCCGTGGGGCAGGCCATGCTCAAGGGATGGACTTGAACACTCAGATTTCAGTTTGGGGCTGTCCGTCGGGAGACATGGTCCTGGGGGGCTGGGGGAGGGTGTGAATGTCAGGTACATCCGACAGAGCCACCAACTGTGTGTGTGAATGGGCGTCCGGGGTGAACACACACAGCCCATGACCTGTAGTGAATGAAGGACCCGGTCTCTTGTATGCTGTGAACAGTCCAGGTCCGATGTAATTGAATGGTGTATATTCTAGGCCCACATATCAAATGGGGGGGCCCCCCGGGTTTCCAAGGTAGAGTCACTCTGTGTGGAGGGCAAAGAGGGAGATCCTGTGACACTTGGGGGCCGTGTGCATCTCTTCTTCTATGGATGTGGGGGGTGTCCTGTATCCCCCGCGCGCCCCATCTCACCCCCACCTGGCCTCTTGTAGCCGCCAACAAAGCTCTGCCCAGGCCCGGGAGCTGCAGGGAGGTGAAGTTGGCAGTCGGGGATGTAGCAATTGGAGCAGTGGGAAAGGTGATGGAGAGGGGGCCCCAGGACACGCGCTGCAGACCCGCGCGGAGAGGCCGGCTCAGGATGGGAGCAGGGCAGCCGCACGCTCACTGCTGGCGACTTACCTGGCAGGAAGGAAGCTGCGGTCCTGGGGGCCGGGGACGCACCACCGCCGCCACCTTCGCCGCCTCCTCCGGGCAGCCTCCCCCGCAGGCCGCAAGGCCGGGACCAGCTGCGGCTCCCTGGGCGGCGCGGAGAGCGGGCCCTTTAAATCCCGGGGAGGCCCGGCCGGCCAGCTCGGCCAATGAGAGGACAGGAGAGGGGCGGAGACGGAGGAGGAGGGGAGCCGGAGGAGCGAAGGAAGGAGGAGCGGGAGGTTGAGAGGAGCGGGGCGCTGGAGGACGTCGGCGCGCGGAACGTTTGCGCCCGCACCTATCCGGCCTCTTGGGGCTGTTTCAGCCCCTTGAAGGTTCGCGTCGGGAGGTCTTCTGACGGCCCGGAAACAAACTTTCCAATCGTCAAATTCCTAACCCTTCAAGAAGCCGAGACGCGGAGGGATGGGGGAGGGAGAAGGCAAGCCCGCTCCCGCGACCTGGCCCAACTGCCCACCCGCGCAAGTCTTCTGGCCACTTTTGTCCCCCCTCTCCCCCCCGTTTCACAGATGGGAGAATAAATAGAGATCTCTCCTTCCCAAACCGGTGAGGGAACTAAAGGAATTTGCAGCCCTACCCACCCGCAGAGACGGGTCAGAAGCATAATTACTGTGTCACCTAGGAGCACGAATTAGGCGCCTGTGCTTCCCCTAGGGATTCCTCGTGAGCACTTGGCTTGTCGTTGAGACTGATATGCCCGCATAACTCCCTACTGGACTCACTCCTGCCCTGAGGGTGACCCCAGCAACTAGTAGTGAGGGTTCCCTGTGCACTAGGAGGCTAGTACAGAGCATCAATCCCGGAGCATGTTTAAAAAGCGCTTACGGTGCCCCCAACAATGATTTCTTTTGGGTTCCATCTGCACCAACATGGAGGAGTTAGGCAGCACCTGGTGTCTACCTCCCTAACCCTGCAGTGTCTGGACTCTCCACTCTGTCCCTAGGCTGATGAGGGGTTTATTATGACAAAGGGGGCATTTTCTGGGCGCGTACTGCGGTTTAGCAGAAGTTGGAAGAGAGAAGGAACCCCAGGTCAAGCTGGATCCTACCGTGACCCGAAGAATTAAGGAAAACAGGGTCTAATCAGATTGATGAAACACACTGAGCTTCAAACAAAAAAGTGGGATTACCTGTTCTTTCCTTGGAAATCTCGGCGGCAGTTGAAGAGAAATGGATGCTTCATCTCTTTAAAAAATGTTAACGGGGATGCCTGGTGGCTCAGTTGTTAAGCCGCTGCCTTTGGTGTAGGTCATGATCCCAGGGTGCTGGATCGAGTCCCGCATTGGGCTCCTTGCTCCTCAGGGAGCTTGCTTCTCCCTCTGCTTCTGCCTGCCACTCTGGCTGCTTGTGTGCGCGCGCTCTCTCTCTCTCTGACAAATAAATAAATAAATAAATAAAATCTTAAAAAAAATGTTAAGGTGGGGCCGCCTGGGTGGCTCAGTTGGTTAAGCGTCTGCCTTCAGCTCAAGTCAGAATCCCGGGGTCCTGGAATCCAGCCCTGCATCAGGGAGCCTACTTCTCCCTCTCCCACTCCCCCTGCTTGTGCTGTCTGTCTGTCTGTCAAATAAGTAAATAAGATCTTTAAAAAAATTAGAACGACAATTAGATACCATTTCACATCTACTAGATGTGGTTCATATTTTTATCACTGGAGCTTTGTAGAGGGTGGGGGTATCTGTCAAAAGTTTTAGCCTTTGTGGTCACTCCAGATTATGGTTTCTAAATAGTCTCCCTGTAATTAAAGAGATGCAAATTAAGGCAATGAGATCGCATTTTTCACTTATTAGATTGGCAAAAAATGCTTAGTTTCATAATAATAATAGCAACATATTCATCTCTTTCTGTCTCTGCCTCTATCTCTTTTTAATCTCTATATTTTTTCTAAACTTATATATATATATTTTAAGATTTCATTTATTTGTCAGGGAGAGAGAGGGAGAGAGAACGAGCGCACAAGCAGGGGGAGCAGCAGGCTGAGGGAGAAGCAGGCTGCCCACTGAGCAAGGAGGCCCATGTGGAATTCGATCCCAGCACCCTTGGGTTCATGACCTGAGCCAAAGGCAGACATATAACTGATCAAACCACCCAGGCATCCCTTTTCTAAACTATTTGATACTAGTTGCAGTTTTGATACCCTTTCAACTGAATAATATGAATTTACTAAGAACAAGGACATTTTCTTCTATTCCTACCAGTAGAGTCTGAATGTTCCAGTTTATCCACATCCTTACCAACACTTTGTTATTTGACTTTTTGATTATAGTTGTCATAGGCAGTGTGTCAATAATGTTCTTTTTTTTAAAAAAGATTTTAGTTATTTGACAGACTGACATCACAAGTAGACAGAGGCAGGCGGTGGGGCGGGGTGGGAAGCAGCCTCCCCGCTGAGCAGAGAGCCCTTTGTGGGGCTCGATCCCAGATCCCAGGACGTTGAGATCATGACCTGAGCTGAAGGCAGAGGCTTAACCCACTGAGCCACCCAGACGCCCCATCTCTGTGGTTGTTCTTTTTTTTTTTTTTTTTTTTAAAGATTTTATTTATTTATTTGACAGAGAGAGATCACAAGTAGGCAGAGAGGCAGGCAGAGAGAGTGAGAGGGAAGCAGGCTCCCTGCCGAGCAGAGAGCCCGATGCGGGACTCGATCCCAGGACCCTGAGATCATGACCTGAGCCGAAGGCAGCGGCTTAAACCACTGAGCCACCCAGGCGCCCTCTGTGGTTGTTCTTAACAGTGTCCCATATTTCTTTTTTAAAAAGATTTTATTTACTTATTTGAGAGAGAGAGAGAGAGAGAGAGTGAGAGAGAGATGAGGGAGGGAGCGCACAGAGGGAGAAGTAGGCTTTCCACTGAGCATGGAGCCCCATGCGGGCTCGGACCAGAGCCCAAGGCAGACATTAACCGACTGAGCCACTCAGGAGCCCCAGTACTGTCCCCTGTTTTTTTTTTAATGAAGTATAGTTGACATACAATGTTACAGTTAATCTCAGGTGTACACACAATGATTGGACTCTTCTTTAAGTGTAGTTATCATCTGTCACCATGCAGTGTTATTACATTACTATTGACTATATCCCCTATACCATACCTTTCATCCCTGTGACTTATTTATTTTATAACTGGAAGTTTGTACCTCTTCATCCCCTTCACCTATTTCACCTGTGTCCTTTTATAGTTAAAGGAAATCCCAGGTCACAAGATACATTCTGTTATCTGGTCTTTTTAATCTCTTTCAATCTGGAACAATGTCTCGGTCTTCTCTTAACTTGCATGATCTTAATGTTTTTGCAGAGCATAGGGCAGTTACTTGGAAGAATGTCCTTCAATTTGGGTTTATCTGATGTTTCCTCAGGATTTGATTTGCATTATGCATTTTTGGCAGGAATTCCACAGAAGTGACTGTTCTTCTCAGTGTATCCGGAAGCTCAAAGTATTGGTTAATGGCAAAATGGTTGGTGTTAGCTTTGATCATTTGATTAAGGTGGTGCCTTCCAGGTTTCTCCACTGTAAAGGTACTATTTCCCCTTTGTAATTAAATGAGTATTTTGTGGGGTGCCTGGGTGGCTCAGTCGGTTAAGCGGCTGTCTTCAGCTCAGGTTGTGATCCCAGAATCCTGGGATCGAGTCCCGAATTGGGTTCCCTTCTCAGTGGGAGGTCGGCTTCTCCCTCTCGCTCTGCTGCTCCCCCTGCTTGTACTCTCTCACTCACCCTCTCCGTCTCTCAAATAAATAAATAAAATCTTAAAATAAATAAATGAGTATCTTCTATGAAAGACCTAAATGTGAGACAGGAATCCATCAAAATCCAAGAGGAGACCAGAGGCAGCAACGTCTGTGACCTCGACTGCCGCAACTTCCGGCTAAAGGCGACTCCAAAAGCCAGGGAAACAAAGGCATAAATGAACTACTGGGACTTCATCAAGATTAAAAGGCTTTGCAAAGGAAGCAGTCAACAAAACCAAAAGACCACCAACAGAATGGGAGAATATATTTGCAAATGTCTTATCAGATAAAGGGCTCCTATCCAAAATCTATAAAGAACTTATCAAACTCAACACCCAAAGAACAAATAATCCAATCAAGAAATGGGCGGAAGGCGGGAACAGACTTTTCTCCAAAGACGACACACAAACAGCCAGCAGACACATGAAAAAGTGCTCCACATCACCTGGTATCAGGGAAATACAAATCGAAACCACAATAAGATACCACCTCACCCCAGTCAGAATGGCTAAAATTAACAACTCAGGAAACAACAGATGATGGCGAGGATGCAGAAAAAGGGGAACCCTCTTACACTGTTGGCACTCACTGTGGAAAACAGTATGGAGATTCCTCAAAAACTTAAAAATAGAGCTAGGTATTTACCCCAAAGATACAAACACAGTGATTTGAAGAGGCACCTGCACCCCAGTGTTTATAGCAGCAATGTCCACAATAGCCAAACTATGAAAAGAGCCCAGATGTCCATTGACAGGTGAATGGATAAAAAAGATGTGGGGATGCCTGGGTGGCTCAGACAGTTAAGCAGCTGTCTTTGGTTCAGGTCATGATCTCAGGGTCCTGGGATCCAGCCCCGTGTCAGGCTCCCTGCTCAGGGGGAGTCTGCTTCTCCTTCTCCCTCTCCCCCAGCTTTGTGCTCTTACTCTCTAAAACAAATAAATAAAATCTTAAAAAAAAAAGATGTGGGGCGCCTGGGTGGCTCAGTGGGTTGGGCCGCTGCCTTCGGCTCAGGTCATGATCTCAGGGTCCTGGGATCGAGTCCCGCATCGGGCTCTCTGCTCAGCAGGGAGCCTGCTTCCCTCTCTCTCTCTGCCTGCCTCTCTGCCTACTTGTGATCTGTGTCTGTCAAATAAATAAATAAAATCTTTAAAAAAAGAAAAAAAAAGATTAAAAAAAATGTGATACACACACACACAGAATATTACTCAGCCATCAAAAAATGAATTCTTGCCATTTGCAACAACATGGATGGGACTAGAGGGGATTATGCTAAATGAAATAAGTTAGTCAGAGAAAGACAAGTATCATATGATTTCACTCATATGTGGAATTTATGAAACCAAATAGAAAGGGGTACCTGGGTGACTTAGTCGGTTAAGTGTCTGCCTTTGGCTCAGGTCATGATCCCGGGGTCCTGGGATCAAGCCCCACATCAGGCTCCCTGCTCAGTGGGAGACTGACTGCTTCTCCTCCTCTCTCTGCCTTTATCCCCAACTTGTACTCTTTCTCTTCCGAATAAATACAATCTTAAAAAAGGAAACAAAACAGAGGATCATAGGGGAAGGAAGGGAAAAATAAAACAAGATGAAATCAGAGAGGGAGACAAACTTTAAGAGACTCAACTCTAGGAAACAAAGAGGGTTGCTGGAAGGGAGGAGGTTTGGGGGGGATGAGGTAACTGTGCGATGGACATTAAGGAGGGCATGGGATGTAATGAACACTGGGTGTTATATAAGATTGATGAATCACTGAACTCTATTTCTGAAATGAATAATACACTACATGTTAACTTAAAAATTAAAAAAATAATGAAGGGGGCACCTGGGTGGCTTGGTGGGTTAAAGCCTCTGCCTTCAGCTCAGGTCATGATCCCAGAGTCCTGGGATCGAGCCCCGCATTGGGCTTTCTGCTCGGCAGGGAGCCTGCTTCCTCCTCTGTCTCTGTCTCTCTCTCTCTCTGCCTACTTGTGATCTCTGTCAAATAAATAAATAAAATCTTTAAAAAAATAATGAAGAGGGGCGCCTGGGTGGCTCAGTGGGTTAAAGCCTCTGCCTTCGGCTCGGGTCATGATCCCAGGGTCCTGGGATCGAGCCCCATATCGGGCTCTCTGCTCAGCAGGGAGCCTGCTTACCCCCTCTCTCTCTGCCTGCCTCTCTGCCTGCTTGTCATCTCTGTCTATCAAATAAATAAATAAAATCTTTAAAAAAATAATGAAGAACATTAAAAAATGAGTATTTTGTAGGGACATACTTTGAGATTAGGTAACTCTTCTACCATTCCTCAAATTTTCACTTATTAATTTATTTTTTATTTTTTAAGATTTTATTTATTTGACAGCGAGAGACACAGTGAGAGAGGGAACACAACCAGGGGAGTGGGAAAAGGAGAAGCAGGCTTCCCTCTGAGTGGGGAACCTGATGGGGGACTCGATTCCAGGACTCTGGGATCATGACCTGAGCCAAAGGCAGACACTTAAGGATTGAGCCACCCAGGCATCCCTCCACGAACTAATTTAGCATCCCTTGGTGATTCTTACCTGAAACAATTAACACTATGATGATGGCCAAATGATGATTTTCTCTTACATGTATAGCTGGGATTTTATGGTAAGGAGGAGTTTTCTCTTCCTCCCCATGTCTTTAGTTATTCATTTGTTTATTTGTATTAGTATGGGACCCACGGGTTCTTCTTTTAATTTAAAGATTAAAGTCTGTTCCTATCTTTATTTATAAAAGTAGCTTAATTCAGATATAATTTACAGACTATAAAACTCATCCATGTTAGTTGTACAATGCAATGGTAGTTACTATATTTAGAGACTTGTGTAAAGATCACCACATCCTATTTTTTAGGACATTTCAGTCATCCTAAAAAGAAATTTTGTGCCCACATGGAGCCTGATGTGGGGCTCAATCCCGCAACCCAGAGATCCTGACCTGAGCCCAAACCAAGAGCTGGATGCTCAACGGACTGTGCCACCCAGGCGCCCTAGAAGTTTTTAATGTTGACGTAGCCAACTTGCTTATTTTATCTTTCATTGCCTGTGTTTTTGGTATCACATCCAAGAAATCATTACCAAGCCCAATGTCATGTTTTCTTCTAAGAAGGTCTTTATATCAATTTTGAGTTAATTTTTGTATATGGTGTGAGGTGCGATTCCACCTTCATTTTTTTGCATGTAGGTATCCAGTTTGTCCAGCACCATTTGTTGAAAAGAACTCTCATTATTTATTTTAATGCTCAAACTGTTCTTGATTTGGCCACTGAGAGTCTCCTCCACTTGGTTCCTGTGTCCTTTTGACATATCTCCATCATTTTAAAAAAGATTATATTTATTTATGAGAGAGAGAACACAAGCAGGGGGAGCAGCAGGCAGAGGGAGAAGCAGGCTTCCCACTGAGCAAGGAGCCCAATGTGGGACTAGATCTCAGGACCCTGGGATTGTGACCTAAACCAATGGCTGATGCTTAACTGACTGGGCCATACAGGTGTCCCATCTCCATCATTTTTTAGTACATCTTTCCTTTAGATCACATCAGGATGTTTCAGGCTCATCTTGTATGTTCACAGTCATGGCCCTGGGGTCAGCCATTTCCCCCCAAGAAGCCTTGTTTCTCCTTTTAATGGAGAATGGCATTTAGGAAACCAAGATCTGGGCACTAGAAGCGGTCATTGCTTCTAACAGTGCTGCTGATTCTAGGCCCCCTCAAAGCACAAAGGTAAGATATAAATATAGATGCATATACACATATGTAAGTCCACACACGCATCTATCTTTCTGCTTATAGATTAAAATCTATGAGTTCCTACTGACATCTACAACACCAATCCAACACCACAATGTTCATCCTAGACTTTTCCTTTTCTGTATTTTTAACTCCCTTTCCCAGCAGTGAGAATCCTGATTCTCCTTATCCACAAGAATTTACTTATCTCAATCCCAAGATACACATTCAGTAGTTTCAGATTCACTAACTGATATTACTGTGGAAAACAAGTCTACCAACTAGGGGTCAATACTTGTCACAGTCCCTTTTGTCTTTAGCCTGATGGATACCATGTTTAAAAGTTACCCAGGGAAGGGGCACCTGGGTGGCTCAGTGGGTTAAGCCGCTGCCTTCGGCTCAGGTCATGAATCTCAGGGTCCTGGGATCGAGTCCCACATCGGGCTCTCTGCTCAGCAGCGAGCCTGCTTCCCTCTCTCTCTCTCTGCCTGCTTCTCTGTCTACTTGTGATCTCTCTCTGTCAAATAAATAAATAAAATCTTAAAAAAAAAAAGTTACCCGGGGTAGTTCTTCCTGCTCTCCTTCTGTGAGGCTGTGTTTGTAATACAGTCAAGGTTATTTGTTTCTGTTTGTATTCCTTCTTTAGGGTCCTCCCCATCCCTGTTCATTTTAATTATTTAT
This sequence comes from Meles meles, assembly GCF_922984935.1. Classification (NCBI taxonomy): domain Eukaryota; kingdom Metazoa; phylum Chordata; class Mammalia; order Carnivora; family Mustelidae; genus Meles; species Meles meles. The sequence goes on along the minus strand of NC_060087.1, from coordinate 42,827,467 downwards.
TTATTTTAATTTTTAAAAAGAATTATTTATTTATTTAGGGGAAGGAGGGGCAGAGGGAGAGAGAGTCTCAAGCAGACTCTGGGCTGAGGGCGGACCCACCATGGGGTTCAGTCTCGTGACCCTGAGCCAAAACCAAGAGTCGGATGCTTAACCAATGTGCCACCCAGGCGCCCCTAATTTATTTATTTATTTATTTAAAGATGTTATTTATTTATTTGACAGAGAAAGAGAGGGAACACAAGTAGGGGGAGTGGGAGAGGGAAAAGCAGGCTTCCCACTGGTAAGGGAGCCTGATGCGGGGCTTGATTCCGGGACCCTGGGATCATGACCTGAGCCGAAGGCAGTTGCTTAACAACTGAGTCACCCAGGCACCTCTAATTTTATTTATTTTTTAAGTATGTAAAACATTAATGTGGTTTCCAAAGTCAGAACTATACCTACAAGTATACTCAGAGAGGTATGCCTCCTTCATTCTATTCTTTCTCACCAGGTCCCTCCTAGCCCCTCTAGGCAACCAACTTTAACAGTTTATCCCTCCTATGTTTCTTTCTGTAAAGATATGCAAATATACGTGTTTCCTTAAAGACTCTAGTTTCTTGCAATGAAGGGTTGCTTAGATTGCTGTAGATACTTTTCCCTTTTTTAAAAAAATTATTTATTTATTTATATATAAGTAAGCTCTATACCCAATGTGAGGCTTTGAATTCATGACCCCGAGATCAAGAATCCCATGTTCTGGGACGCCTGGTTGGCTCAGTTGTTTAAGCAGCTGCCTTCGGCTCAGGTCATCATCCCAGGGTCCTGGGATCGAGCCCCGTGTTGTGCTCCCTGCTCAGCAGAGAGCCTGCTTCTCCCTCTCCTTCTGCCTGCCCATCTGACTACTTGTGCTCTCTCTCTCTGTGTGTCAAAGAATAAATAAAATCTTAAAAAAAAAAAAGGATCTCACGTTCTACAGACTGAACCAGCCACACGCCCCACTTTTCTTTCTTTTACTTTTCTCTTTTTTTTAACTGAAGCATCGTTGACATGCAGTTTTATATTAGTTTCAGATGTACAACACACCTGACAATTCTTTTTTTTAAGATTATTTATTTATTTATTTGACAGACAGAGATCACAAGTAGGCAGAGAGGCAGGCAGCGCGGGGTGGGGGGAGGAGCCGAAGGCGGAGGCTTAACCCACTGAGCCACCCAGGCGTCCCCATACCTGACAATTCTATACATTGTGCAATGCTCACCACGATGAGTGAACACACCATCTGTCACCGTGCAAAGTTAGTATAATATTATTGACTATGTTCCCTACACTGCACTTTTCATCCTTGTGACTTCTTTATTTTATAACTGGAAGTTTGTACCTCTTCATCCTTTTCACCTATTTCACCCATCTCCCACCCCCATCCCCTCGGGCAACCACTACTTTGTTCTTTGTATTTATGAGTCTATTTCTGTGTTTGTTTGTTTACTCTGTTTTTCAGATTCCATGTATAAGTGAAATCATATAGTATTTGTCTTTTTCTGTGGGACGTATTTCACTTAGCATGATACCCTCTAGGTCCAGATGCTTCTGTGCACTTTCCTATTTTCACTTAACATATGTCCTGGAATCACTCCTCATCAGTTCATAGCATTGATCTTTCTAGAGCTGTGCAGGACTCTGCTGAGTGAATGAATGAATGAATGTGCCACAGTCTCTTCAACTACACTGCCTATGTATAGGAACTGATATTGTTGCCAGTATTTTGCGGTTCTTAATCATGCTTCAGTGTCTATATATTTTCACAGTGTTGGAGATGTATTTTTGGGGCAAATTTTGGGAAGTGGGGTTGTTGGGGCAAAAGAGAAACAAGTATGTATTCCCCTCCATTTGGGTTGTAAAAAGGACATTTTAAAAAGCACAGAGAATGGACCCCTGGGTGGCTCAGTTGGTTAAGCATCTGCCTTTGGCTCAGGTCATGATCCTTGGATCCTGGGATCGAGCCCCACGTCGGGCTCCCTGCTCAGTGGGGAGCGTGCTTCTCCATTTGCCTAGCTCTCTCACTCTCTGACAAATAAAAATACAAGTCTTCAAAAAAGCACAGAGAAGAGGGGCACCTGGGTGGCTCAGCCAGTTAAGCGTCCAACTCTTGGTATCATCTCAGGACATGATCTCATGGTCGTGGGATTGGGGACCCAAATTAGGCTCTGGCTCCGTGTGGAGTCGTCTTCAGATTCTCATTCCCTTCCCCTCTACCCCTCCCCCTGCTGACTCACTTTCTCTCTCAAATAAATAAATAAAATCTTAAAAAAAAAAAACACAGAGAAGAAAAGCTACTATTCACAAGAGAAACCAAACAGACTTTCTTGCTACCATTCAATAGTCTATGTTGGTTTTAAGACTGAGGGATTTAACTTCACAAAAAAGTGGCTTTTCCGGAGTGATTTAATTTCACCAGCATTGTTGAAGCCTCTGTGGGTGGCTACACCCTTCCCCACACAGTGTGATGCTGTCATAGAAGCCACCCATTTCACAGAGGCAACCACTGAGGTCACATGTGGTAAGCCACGTGAGGGGCCATCAGTGAACAGGTATCTTTGATTCAAAGTCTGTCTGGGCTATAGGTGATTTTAGAGATTAAGCATTTGTTTCTTTGGGAGTCCCAGAAAAATCTGATCAAAGCTCTCACCTTACAAACACACCCAGGAAGAGGGAAAAACAACCCACATGCAGGAGCTGACCTCGCACTCACAGCCAGCCTCTGGTGTCCTCCTGTTGAACACGAACAATTTCCCAGAACGCTGGCCTCAGAGAAGGCCACTCCGCAACCGCAATCAATCAAGACAAAAAAAACGAGACCACTCCATAATCACGTCTGAACACAGACAGAACAGGAGCACTGTCCAAGCCACAGAAGTGACCGGATAGTTCCCCTCACCTGGTTAATAGGCTGCTTCTTTACCAATTTATTTAAAAAATATTTATTTATGTATTTGAGAGAGCGAGAGAGTGCATGTGCACGTGAGTGCAGGCTGGGGCGGGGGGGGGGGGGCGGTGAGGGGCAGAGGGATAGAGAAACTCAAGCAGACTCCCAAAGCCTGCACTGGGGGCTTGATCTGTCAACCCTGAAATCATGACCTGAGCTGAAACCAAGAGTTGGATGCTAAACCGACTGGGCCACTCAGGCTCCCCTTTACCTGTTTCAACTTTAGCCTCACTCTAGTCTTCTCTCTTTCTAGATAAGATTTATGAAGATTCCCAATCAAAAGGATGCCTATGTGGCTCAGTCGATTAAGCATCTGTCTGCTGTCAGCTCAGGTCATGATACCAGTATCCTGGGATTGAGTCCTATATCAGGGTCCCTGCTCAGTGGGGAGCCTGCTTCTTCCTCTGTACTCTCTTTCTCGTAAGTAAATAAAATCTTAAAAAAAAAAAAAAAAAGATTATCCAACATAGAACGCCCTTCTATGAGCAAATCCAGAGCAAAGCACTGCTTCCTCAATCTCGCCACCAAATCACCTAACACCAGCCCAAATCCTAGAAGAATCCTCTCTAACACCAGAGACTGAGACATCCCCTCGTTGCCCACAGTGTGCTCTGTCTCTTGTTGTAACAAGCAAGCAATCCAACTTGTTGAACCACAGATATATTCCTGGGGGGTCTTTGGTTGGTGGGCTTTTGTGGCAGTTACGGAGTTTGCTGCAAGTTCAAGACCTCTTGGGAAACTCTAGTGCACAGACTCCTAATTAAGTGGACTTGAGTCTAGAGCATCAGTAATGCCATTTAATAGATGGAAAAATTGAGGTCTAGACAGAGAGTGACTTCCTCAAAGCCCCACCTTGGTCCAGTAGCTGGGTGGAAACTGACAGCCATGATGGCTGATCCCAGGGTGAGGTCTGTCCAGCAGACTCGGCGCCTATCCCCGAGCCCATTCTGGCATAGCCGAGCTCCAACATGTGGTCCCCTGTGCCTGGGCCGCAGAGCTCTCGGCAGGACACACACGTGCTCATCTCTGAAGCATGGCTTCTTTTCCTCTTTGCCTTGTTTTCTTTCCTTTTTTTTTTTTAAAAGATTTTATTTATTTATTTGACAAACAGAGATCCCAAGTAGGCAGAGAGGCAGGCAGAGAGAGGGGGACGCAGGCTCCCCACTGAGTGGAGAGTCCAATGCGGGGCTTGATCCCGGAACCCTGGGATCATGACCTGAGCCGAAGGCAGCGGCTTAATCCACTGAGCCACCCAGGCGCCCCTGCCTTGTTTTCTTTCTGTAGAGCAGTAAGATTCCAGGTTGAGGCGAGGGATAAGGGAACCGCCACACCTGAGTTGCCCTCAAGGGGTTCAGGCAGTGAGGCCTCAGCCCAAAGAGGCTCCATCTTCTGTGTCCCAGTGTTGGGTCCCTCACAGAACCTGTCATCAGGAGCGCACCTAATTCCCATCTCTGTTTCCCGTTGCATACACCTTCCCACCTTTGTCCACGCCATGTCCCTGCTCGGGGTGCCCTCCGCTTCTCATCCTTGAGCCCTGGCAATTTCCCTTCAAGATCCAGCTCGGTGGGGTGCCTGGGTGGCTCAGTCCGTTAAGCATCTCAGGTCATGATCCCGGGATCCTGGGATCGAGTCCCACATCGGGCTCCCTGTCCAGCAGGAAGCTTGCTTCTCCCTCTGCCTCTGCCACGCCCCTTGCTCCTACGCTCTGTCTCTCTCTTGCTCTCTCTCACTCTTGCTCTCTCAAATAAATAAAATATTTAAAAAAAAAAGATCCAGCTCAGTATTACCTCTGAGGTGGGGGCTGCTGGCTTTCCCCACTCCTGCCTCTGTGACTCCCACCCCCAGACAGACCCTCTCTTCAAAAGCCTCATCACGCAGAAGTGCCTGTTTATTCTCTCACGAGGCAGGACCCACCCCTCTGTCCAGTCTGGGACCCTAGCACCTGGGCTGGGAAGCCAGGCTGGGCTTCCGGGCCACGTCCAGCAAGTGCTGACTCCAGAACTTCATTTAAGTAGGTTAAGTGAGGGAGGGGTGATTGCTGCTGGCAGTCTGTGAGTACTCTGGATGGGGCCCCCAAATCCATCTCTGGATTGGGGGAGTCACTGACCCTCCTCCCCACCCTACAGCCTATTGCCCTCACCTTCTTGCACCCCACCACCTGCAAGCTTCCTTCCAGAGCCAGCTAAGGCCTCTCTGCAGCGCATGTCCCCTACCCCAGGTCCCTCTGGCACCCCAAGATCAGACCGCACCAACCTCACATCAAGCTGTTAAAGCTGTGGGCCTTTCCTGGCTGGGCCTGACCCCTGGAAGTCTATCTGCTGCACGGGGTTTTGCTCAGCCCTGGGGCCTCGTTCCCTGCCAAGGGTGTCATCCCGGGGACACATCCTCCCCTGTCCTGGCAGGTGCTCCCTGTGGAGGACAGTGCCATCCAGCAGAAGCTGTGATGCCTGGGGCTCCTGAGAGGCCTAGGACGGGTCTTTTAGATAAAACTTCAGCTATCCTGGGGGAAAAACCAGGAGCTGCTTCCCTCAAGGAAATTCTTCGAGCCCCAGCTGGGGGAGGCCTCTATCTCTGGTTAGGTACGCTCAGCAGCACGGCTACCCTGGCCACTGCTTTCCGACCCCTCTGCGTCCCCATGTCTCTTGCGAGTCCCCCAGCTCTGCGGAGCTTGGGGTCCACTGGGAGGCTCATGCCTAATGCCTCAGACCGTACTGGGTCCCTGGAGCATGAACCCAGAGCATGTGGCATGGACCAGAGTTCTTTTTTTTTTTTTTTTAAAGATTGTATTTATTTACTTGTCAGTGAAAGAGAGAGGGGGAGCACAAGCAGGGGGAGCAGCAGGCAGAGGGAGAAGCGCGTCCCCACTGAGCAAGGAGCCTAGTGCGGAGCTAGATCCCCGCACCCTGGGCTCATTACCGAAACTGAAGGCAGACATTTAAACCACGGAGCCACCCAGGCTTCCCGGGATCAGAGTTCTTAATAGCATCTGCAGACCAAACAGCCATCTGTGCATCTCTCTGTCCTTCTGTCAGGCCATTCCAGGGACCGTTCCCTTAACGGCCTCCTTCCTGAGGTTTGGAGTCTTCTGTTTCTTTGAATTGTGGGTTGGTAGGCATGTCTCATCGAGATCTGGAGCAAGAGCGGGCCAGCCACTCCCAGGTCTCTGGCCACATTCTCTGCAGGCTGGCTCTTTGGCATGGATGTTGCCCCTGGCTTCCCCCGGGGGCCGGGAATTAAAGGTCCCTGCTCAGCTCTCCCATGTCAGCTTCTGTCTCTCAGCCCTCCATCCACCCTATGTTTCAAACACACTCAGCTCTCTTATACCTCCCAGAATCCACCCGTGTTCTTCCCACTTCTCAGAATGCCTTTCCTCCTCCTCTCTCTCTCTCTCTCTGAACACCCACGTCTCCATCAACATTCAGCTAAAATGGCATTGTCACGATTTAAATGCTCCTCGGGGTTTCCACAGCATTGATCGGAGACTTCAGAAGTGAGATATGCCTAAGGATGTCTCTCCAGCTACACTGGGAGGCTTAAAAGGAGGGGGAGAGGACATGATTCATCTCCGTGTTCCCAATACATGGCCCAAGACGGAGCCACAGCTGTCACTGGTTATTATGCGGGTGGACAGACGCGTGGACGGTTGGGTAGGTGTTATGGGTGGGTGGGTGGATGGGCAGATGAACGGAAAGAAGAATGGGTAGGTGGGTCACTGGTGGGTGGCTACCTGGGCGCAAGGCTAGATGAGTGGCTGGGGGACGGGTGAGGGGGTGGATGGACGGAAGAGTAGACCGTGACTGTTTTAATGTTCTAACCCGTCCTACCTGCTTCTTGGAACCTCCTGCTCTGGCCCTCATCATCCAGAATCATCCAGAACAGACCTTCTCCCTTTTGAGAAAGCTCCTTCCTCCATGTTAGAAATTGATGCCTGATGAAACACACCTATCTAACAGCTCCTTCAAAGGAAGGGAGCAGAAGAGCCCAGAACTCTGAACTGCCTGGTAGTGCCATCCATCTTGGATGGAGACCTAAGATGGGAAGGAGGTTTCTCTTTTCTCCTGGGCCACCTTAATGTGACTTTGTCCCCTGCATCCTTGGAGATCGTCCCCCCCAAGATATCTCTCCTGTTCTTTGGCTACTACACTGCCCTAAATTCTACCATAAGACTGACTCCTTTCCTGTGCTTTCGACAGGCTCTGCCACAAAACACTGTGGAAGATGTTGACATTTGGCTATAAACGACCTTTTCATCTGTCACAGGACACAGAATTTCTGGTGAGATGAGGTGGCTTTCCTGCATAGACCCAAGGATCTAAAAAGCTGGGCAGAGAGGGACCAAGGCCTCCAGGGATCCCATTTAAGGTTTTGGTGGTGGCCTGTGGCCGTAGGCAGGCATTCTTTTTTTTTTTTTAAAAGATTTTATTTTTATTTATTTATTTGACAGAGTAAGAGAACACAAGCAGAGTGGGGTGAGAAGCAAACTCCCCGCTGAGCAGGGAGCCCGATGCTGGACTCGATCCCAGAACGCTGGGATCATGACCTGAGCCGAAGGCAGATAGATGCCTAACCATCTGAGCCACCCAGGTGCGGGGCAGGCATTCTTTGGTCAAACTCAGCACTACTTCACTCTTCCACTAAATAGTTCGCCCATCATGTCTTTCGACAGTACCCCTCACCCCACCCCCAGCCGTGTGGTTCTTAATGGGGTTAATTCCCCCGGCCCCGCCCTGCCCAAAGCTCCCAGAGTAGACCCGTGATTAGCCTGGCCCGTCAGAGCAATCTGTCCTCCCCTCCCCACTGCAGGGTCAGGGAGGGGCGTATGACCCCTGACGGACCATGACTAAAGCTGGGACTTCAGGGAACGAAGTCTCTCGGTCCTGCTCAGGTGGAGGCCCGGTGACCACCACAAGAGGGGAGCCCACTGAGGACGAAGCTAGCAAACACAGAACCCACCCACTCCCCCAGGAGGGAGAGGCAGGGTGCAGGCCCCGCGCCCCACCCCCTCCTCCAGGTCTCTTCACTCGAGTAAGTCCCTTTGCCTTTGGCTGATTTGGCTTGTGTCTCTGACACAACCCAGATCCCTGAAGAATACCTCCACCTTGGACCCCCTCAGGCCATTGAGTCTGTCCCCTGGCCTCTGTTTAAGTTCCCCTGGTAGGCCTCGGGAGTGGCCTGAACCAAATTTTCCTCCTCAGCAGCCAAGAAACTTGGCCACCTGGGCTCGCAGCCAACTCTCCCAGTCAACCTGCTGGGCGACTTCCTGTGGCCTGCGTGGGAGGGCCTCTCCCTTTCTTGTCTGCTCTGCTTTGTCAACTGGAAAGCAAGTCCCAGCCTGGGAGAGCCTCGGCTTCTTGCTATTGTGCTCTTGGAGACCTTCCGTTTCTCTCTCAGCGGTGGGTGCCTAGGTCTTCAGCGAGGCCCAGCTCCAACGTGCCCACTGCACAGATGGAGAAACCAAGGTGACTTGCCCCAGGGCACCCCACAGTTACCTGGCAGGTATTCCCCTTTCCTTGCTCTCTTCCCCTCTGTGTCCTCCGGGTCCTGGGATCTCCTGGGCGGTGGCATGGGGGCGCCAGTGAGAGCCAGCCGGGCGTGTCCTTGCTGGCCAGGGCTCTGACTCACTGATCCACCCACCCAGGGAGCCCTTACTGGGGATCTGAGCCAAGGATGGGGGAGCGAGGTCCTGCTAGGCCAGAATCTGGGAGGCCATCTCAAAGCATCTTTTAGAAAATGTCTACCCCTGGAAGTTGTGCCAAGCCCACGACAGACCGAATGCCTGATACGGAGACTTACTTACCCAGCACTGACTCTGATCAGACAATTCTGAAGCTCACTTAATCTCCACACCGCTAGAAGGCAGGAACCATAATTACCTGCATTTTATCGATAAGGAAGCTGAAGCCCCTTAGTCTAAATAACCCACCCAAGAATAAAGCATTCCCCTCCTGGGGGTTATCACCAGCACGATGGCCCAGAGTGGCAAGGGGGGAGCATTTTAGCACCTGTGTCCTCAATAAACCCACCCAAACGGCCTGGGGTCGGGGAGCTGGCTTGGTCTTAGATCCGCATCAGGGCCCAACACAGAGGGTGGGAAGCAATGGGGTGGGGGCGGGGGGAGGACCTCACCCCAGAGGGTCATTCCATGTCCCCACAGCAAGGGATGTGTCACAGTCCCATTCCACACCCTAGGGGAAGCACGCCCCACCCCTACCCCACCCCCACTCAGGGAGCAGGGCAGAGCTCAGGAGCTCAGAAAGGCTTGGATCCAGCTCTGTCTCCCAGCCCCCACCCCCTCACCCCCTCAAGGGTCACTTCAGGCAAGTGCCTCCCCCACCCCCACCCCCACCCCCACCCCCACCGGTGACCTCATCTGTGCTAAGAGCTGGTAGATGCAATGAAAGGAGAGTTTCCAAAATGGTAATATTGTGACTCACGCAAATATAAATTCAACCCATGTCAAAGATTTTAGGCGGGTCTTCCGTGAAGGCGACAGCTGGGGAGAAGTTACCCCCAGCTCAAAGGACAGTCTGTGAAACAGACATATATAGGCTACTGGAGACACGGGAGCGAGTTTGCCGCCCCTATGCTTCCCTCTGATGGGTTAGGGTGGGGTGGGGTGGGGGAACCAGGGCTGGTGGCATAGGTGAAATTTGTCAAGAGATGCTTTTGGTATAGAACCTGTCGTTATACTGGGACTCATCTTTTCTTGAGGGCTGCTGTCAGTGGTGATTCGGCAGGACAAAACCCATTTGCATGTTTACGAGCAGATACCATCAGCCGGCACATGTCAACTCCTGTCTTTATAGAGTTTCGCAATGGTCCAGTCAGAGACAAGGTTGCTGCCCCCCGCAGATCAGATAAACCACAAAGGTCTGCTTGCTGACACCAGCTTTCCGCTGAAAGGACGCCTGGGAATAGTTCTGTCCATTGAAAAGCCTTTAGAGGTTTTTCCTGACAACCTAAGGGGCTGGACCAGACAAAGGCTGAGATGCTTTCCAGCTCAGAGGCATCCCGGGGCGAAGGCCTTTCCAGCCCCGGGGGGCAGAGTGGTGTCCCCATTTGGGACACTACCTTTAAAGCCCTGGACACTGAGGGGTGCCACTATCTCACCTAGTGCCTTTGTGAACCTCAGACAAGGACGCTCCTACCTCTGGATGGACCCAGGCCCAAGCCGGGACCCAGGGATGCAAGAGGAGCCCAGGCTGCGTTTCTGTCCCCACTTTCCTCCTTGGCCAGGTGTCTTTTGCCCTGCTGCCATCTGACATTCCCCGGTCCTTTGTGATGACCCCCTGGAGGGTCTAGAAGAAAGCCGTGGGCTTGGGGTTGAGATGGGAGCAAAGGACGGTCCTGACACCACGCCCAAGGAGCTTTTCATAGGGGAAGCTGGCAGGGCTGGGGGGCTGACACTGGAAAGGCGGAAAGGGAAAGTGTGGGGGTACGTAGGCCTCCCCTGATAGATTCGGGTGGGCTGGTGGGGAACAAGCACTAGTGGCTTAGGCGGGGACGCCTTCCTAGCCCAGGCGTGCAGCACCTCCCGGCCTGGCCTCCCTGCTGCTTCCCCAGCCTTGACCTTGGGGGCAGAGCGTAAGGACTCAGAGAGGACCGAGGGGTAGGATGGTAGTCCAGTCCTGGGGAGCACCTGCCTGCTCACTGTCCACGGGCTACTCTTTCAGGCTAAATTCTTCCCTGGGCCTGGGCTGCAGACAGGCAAGCTATTCTGCCGTGAAGAATACTGAGGTTCAGAAAGGGCAGGTGGCTTACACTAGGCTCCAGGGGCCGTGGAACCCTTACCTGCTCCCTAACCGTAAGCTGCTTCTTCCAGGGACTGAAAGACAGCTCCCCCCACCCGCCAATCCTCCTTCATCCCTGGGCCCCTCCTAGGCCCGGGCACTTGGTTTCGAAGCCACCCGAGAGCCAGGAGCAGCTTCCCGACCAAACAAATAATGCCATTCCACTCCCAGGCCGTTGCCTGACTGTTCCCGTGCTTTGACTTCTCTCTCCCTACTCCCAACCCTGAGCATCCAGGCCCTCCCCATTGCCACAGGCCCCGCCTTTCCTGCACTTTCCTACCCCACCCTCTAGGAAGCCTTATCTGAGTCTCTTTTCCCGGCTCTGAGCGGCTTCCTGGTGCTTCTCTTTCCTACTTGGTGGCTTATAAGCATTGCCCATCTTTCCCGGAGTCTGGAGTCTGGCCACCTTGTCTCTGGGTTGCCACAGAGCCCAGCATAGTGCTCGACTTGGGAGCATGGGGCGGAATGAAAGAAGGGGCATTTTCTAAGCTCCGAGTTTTTTTGTATTTGTTTTTTAAAAATTTTCTTTATTTGACAGAGAGAGAGAGTGAGAGAGAGCGAGTGTGTGCGCACAAGCAGGGGAGACACAGGCAGAGGAAGAGGGAGAAGCAGGCTCCCGACCACGTGGCCTCCATCCCAGGACCCTGGGCTCTTGACCTGAGCCAAAGGCAGATGATTAACAGACTGAGCCACCCAGGCGCCCCCAAGTGACCAGGTTTAGGAAAAGCAAAATGATGCTGGAGTTCACTCCCCTGGCTCCACCAAAAACTGGATTCTCATAGAAAGCACATTCCTTGGTTTCCCTTATAATCCCCTCCAGGTGTAGGCAGAAGTGAAGCTGCTGACCCACCCTCCCCCCATGGTCACGTGTGGATGCACAGACGGCATACGCGGGCCCACAGATAGCGCCCTCCAAGCCATAGGCACATCTGAACACGTGAGCGTACCCATACTCGGGCCCCTAGGGGTCCACATACACACATGCCCCCAGCCAAGCCTATGGCTGCACCTGGAACCTTGCACACACACACACACACACACACACACACATGCACATTTATACAGGGTCCGTGTGCACAACACCCCAGGTGCAGACCCGTGGACAAATACACACCCATGCACACATGTGTTTATGGGCACCCAGGGGTACACATACATAGATGCCCAGGCCTGAGCTCATGGACACACCTGCACTCGTGCACGCACCTATTCACAGGTGCCCAGAGGCACACGTGCACAGACATCATGGTCCAGGCTCCTAGACACTTATGGTATCCTTGCACATATGTGTGCACTGATGAGCACCAAAGGATACATGAGCACGAACACCCAGACCCGGGCCAACAAAAACACATGCGGTGGCACCACGCACATACCGATGCACAGGCTTCCAGGGGTCCGTGTGTATAGACCTCCACTCCCATCCCAGTGTGTGCATCTGTTCACTCACACTTGCACATGCTTGCGCACCTGGGGTGTATACGTGCACAGAACCTCGACACATAAGCCTGGGCCAGTGGGCTCTCCCACACCTGTGTGCTCACACACAGCCGTGCACAGGCACCCTGGGCTGCACGCGTACACACCCAGACACAAACACTCAGACTTGTGACTGCGGCCACCGGGGTCTGAACTGGAATCTCACGCATGAGCACACCCTCATGAGTCTGCATGATTACTTTTCACAAACACCCTCTCTGGGGTGCAGGCCCCTTTGCACCTGCTGGGCTCCCCTGTACCCGAGCATCTCCAGGAGAATGCACACTTGGACTTGCGTAGCACACGTACACCTCCGCATCCAGCCTAGCAAAGCTGGACCATGCACACGTACCACATATGCATGCACGTAAGAATGCATTGTAAATGTGCACATGCAGGCAAAAGCACAGCACATAACTTTGCACAAACTGAGATGCACACGCATGCACACCGTGGCCACGCAGGCATGCACACACCCAATTACCCTTTGAGCCTCTCATCCACCACCCCTGCCTGGCTGGTAATTGCTCCCAGATCCTGCATCTGGCAGAAGTTTCACACGAGATGTGGGCTGTGACCCATGAGTCACTCCAGCTTTCCCCAGCCTCTGTCATCATCTAGAGAGACACAGACATCCGTTCTTTCCGCAGGGCTGCCACCAGGCTTGGGATTACACCATTACAGCTCCTCCCCTGAAGCAAAGCATTGACGGCCTGAAAACAGCATATGTGTTCCGTGGGGGAACAGTCTGGCATGAACCAGGCGTGGGTGGGGCTTTCAAGGCAGACTTGGGGCAGTTCTGAAATCTCCCAAACAATTCTTACTCATATTGTGGTGTGGACACAGCTCCCGGAAGCTGACTGCTGGGAGTGTGGTGGACTGCACCACGGGGGTGGGGGGTGGGGTTCCCCAGGGCTGTGCGGCCCCTCTCTGAGCTGCAGCGCACCTTCACCTGGGCAAGGAGGATGCGCCAAATTTTTCTTCTTTCGCTGGCCCCCTGCTGCCTTCACCTGTGGCCAAGATGAGTCTCCTGAAGTCGGATCTGAAACTGACAAGCAATGCGTTGGTTTCCTTGGGCTGCCATCACAACAGACGTTTATAACCTCACAGTCTGGAGGCTGAAAGTCCAAGGTCAAGGTACCATAGGGGTTGGTGTCTGATAAAGTTCTCTTCGTGGCTCACAGATGGGCACCTTCTTGCTGTGGGCCACCTTGGCCTTTCCCCTGCCCACTCATGGGCAGCAAGAATGCCCTGGTATCTCTCCCACTTCCTTCATAGGGACACCTGTCCTATAAGATGAGGTCCTACCCTGATGACCTCATTTAATCTTTATTACCACTTTAAAGGGCTTATCTCTTTTATTTGGGTCTCAACATACGATTTTTTTTTGATAGAGGGGACACAATTCAGGTCCTAATAGTCAACAAAACACTACCTAGTCTGACCATGGCCCCTCCTTTTCTTCGAGCACATTCCTGACACAGGTCTGTGCAGAAACCACATGGAGAGGAGGCATAACAAGAGGAACGATCACTGCCTTCCTTTTTTGAAAAAGTTTTTATTTTATTTTTTTTAAGATTTATTTATTTACTTGAGAGAGAGAGAGAGAGGGAGAGCGAGCAGAGGGAGATGGAGATAGTCGGGAGTCCAACACAGGGCTCAATCCCAGGACCTTAGATTATGACGGGAGCCAAAATCTAGAGTCAGACACTTAACGGACTGAGCCACCCAGGCACCCAAATAAAATCTTTTCTTTTTTTTTTTTTATAAAGAAAGAAAGCTATTTGAGTTGTTTTCAGTTTGAGTGATTACAGCTAAAGCTCCTATAAATATTAGTGTATGGTCTTTTGTATGGTCATACGTTTTCATTTCTCTTGGATAAATGACATCTAAGAGTGGGATTGCTGGATCATGTGGCAAATATATGTTTCGCCTTTTGAGAAACTGCCAAGCTGTTTTGCCAAGCGACTCTACCATTGAACATTCGCAGCAGCATTGTTAGAAGACTTCCGTCCTTCCCTAACACTTAGTATGGTCAATCTTTTTCAGTTTAGTCAAATAAGTGTACGACGGTATCTCACTATGTTATTGTTTTTTAACTTTTTATTTTTATTTTTTTTACCATATTTTATTATTTATTTGTTTTAAAAATTTAAACAATATTTATTTATTTATTTGAGAGAGAGAGAGCACATGCTCAAGCATGAGCAGTGGGGAGGAGGAGAGAGAAGCAGACTCCCCGCTGAGCAAGGAGACCGACAAGGGTCTTGATCCCAGGACCTGGGACCCTGACCCGAGTCAAAGGCAGATGCTCAACTGACTGAGCCACCCGGGCAGCCCACCATACCTTAAAGCCAGGCAGATATTAAAATGAATGAACTAGATCTGTATGTACGGATGTGGATCAATCTCAAAACAATGTTAAATCTAAACAATGTTATAAATGGTTAGGAACAGTGGGATACCATCAAGTACACACACAGACCCAGAATAATGCCGCATTGAATCTGGATGTGAACACCTGTAATGAAAGTTTAAAATATGAATAGGAATGATAACCTCAAGATAGTGGTTATCTCTGGGGATAAAATGGAAAGAGATAGTAAAGATCTAGAGCTTCAGCTGAAACAAAAAAGAAACAAAAGTCCCGAAACATGGGTGGCAAAAGATTAACATCTGTTAATTTGCGGTGCTGTGTGGATCACAAGTATGTTACTTTCTATATGTTACAGTTAAAATGGATGATGATGACGATGATGATGATGATGATGATGGACAGAGAGATGAGGAAACCTTCCTTCCTTTGACTGTTAAGAGAATATTTGGGGGCATCTGGGTGGCTGAGTTAAGTGTCTGACTCTTGATCTCAGCTCAGGTCTTGATCTCAGCGTCTTGATCTAGGCGTCATGAGTTCAGGCTATGGGCTGGACTCCATGCTGGGCTCCATAAAATATTAAAGGGTACATTTCTATAGTTTTTAGTATATTCATAAGGGTGTGCAACCATCACTAATTCCAGAACATTTTCATTACCTTAGGTGCCAGAGTTGCTCAGTCGGTTCAGTTTCCACCTTCAGCTCAGGTCATGATCCTGGGGTCCTGGGATCAAGTCCCACAAAGGGCTTCTTGCTCAGTGGGGAGCTTGCTTCTCCCTCTCCCTCTGCTGCTCCCCCTGCTTGTACTCTCTTCTCTCTTTCTCGCCTCCTGCCTCCTGCCGCAGGGAGGAGCAAAGACCTAACTTTTATTTTTTAAAAGATTTTATTTATTTGAGAGAGAGAGAGAGAGAAGAGAGAGAGCACAAGCAGGGGGGAGAGGGAGAAGAAGGCTCCCTGCTGAGCAGGGAGCTCAACGTGGGGCTCGATCCCAGGACTCTGGGCTCATGACCTGAGCTGAATGCAGACGCTTAACCCACTGAGCCACCTAGGTGCCCCTCATTGTGGTTTTATTTCACATTTCCCTAATGGCTAATGATGTAGGGCATCTTTTCACATGTTAATACCATTTGTATTTCCTCTTTGGTTTCAGGGTCTGGTCAAATCTTTGGACATTTGAAAAATTGGGTTGTTGGTTTTCTTATTGAGTGGTGGGAATTCCTTTTCTTATTATATATTTTTTAAATTGAAGTAGAATGTTGACACACAGTGAGACATTAATTTCAGGTGGACAGCGTAGTGATAGTGTTATCCCGTGCTCACCAACAGTGAGCTACCGTCCATCACCATACGCTGCTATTATAATACCATTGTCTATATTCCCAATGCTGTGTCTCTCATCCCTGTAACTTATTCATTCTATAACTGGAAGCCTGTACCTCCCATTCCCCTTCACCCATTTTGCCCATCCTCCCATTGCTACCCTTGGGGCAACCAACCGGTTTGTTTTCTGCTTCTGCTTTCTGTTTGTTTGCTCATTTGTTTTAAGTTTCCATATGTAAGTGAAATCATGTGGTATTTGTCTTTTTTTTTAAGATTTTATTTATTTATTTGACAGACAGAGATCACAAGTAGGCAGAGAGGCAGGCAGAGAGAGAGGAAGGGAAGCAGTCTCTCTGCCGAGCAGACAGCCCAATGCGAGGCTCCATCCCAGGACCCTGAGATCATAACCTGAGCCGAAGGCAGAGGCTTTAACCCACTGAGCCACCCAGGCGCCCCGGTATTTGTCTTTCTCTGTCTGACTTATTTCACTTAGCACAATACCCCCTAGGTCCAACCATATTGTTACAGATAGCAAGCTCTCATTCTTCTCTTGGCTGCCCAATACTCCATATGTACTACATCTTTATCCATTCATCTATGGAGGGACATGTGGCTTGCTTCCCTGTCTTGGCTATTGTAAATAATGCTGCGGTAAACATAGGGAGTGCATATATCTTTTCAAAGTTGGGTTTTCATTTTCTTTGGGGAATCACTAGAGTGTATGGTATTTCTAGTTTTAATTTTTTTAAAGATTTCATTTATTTATTTGACAGAGAGAAAGAGACAGCAAGAGAGGGAATACAAGCAGGAGGAGTGGGAGAGGGAGAAGCAGGCTTCTCGCTGAGCAGGGAGCCCAACGTGGGGCTGGGTCCAAGGACGCTGGATCATGACCTGAGCTGAAGGCTGGTGCTTAATGACTGAGCCACCCAGGTGCCTCTCTAGCTTTAATTTCTTTTTTTAAATTTTATTTATTTATTTGAGAGAGAGAGAGAGAGCACGAGAGGGGAGAAGGTCAGAAAGAGAAGCAGACTCCCCATGGAGCTGGGAGCCTAATGCGGGACTCGATCCTAAGACTCTGGGATCATGACCTGAGCCGAAGGCAGATACTTAAAACGAACTGAGCCATCCAGGCGCCCTCTAGCTTTAATTTTCTGAGGAAACTCCATACTGTTTTCCACAGAGGTTGCACTGATTTACAGAATTGTGGGAATTCTTTATATATTCTGGATACTGATCCTTTGTCAAATAATGCATTTTTTAAAGATTTTATTTATTTATTTGACAGACAGAGATTACAAGCAGGCATAGAGGCAGACAGAGAGAGAGAGAGGAAGGGAAGCAGGCTCCCCGCTGAGCAGAGAGCCCGACTCGGGCTCAATCCCAGGATCTTGGGATCATGACCCGAACTGTAGGCAGAGGCTTTAACCCACTGAGCCACCCAGGCGCCCCCAAATAATGCATTTTGAAATTCTCCCCATCTGTAGTTTATCCTTTCACCTTTTTTTGAAGATTTTATTTATTTATTTGAGAAAAGTGCATGTACAATCAGAGGGAGTAGCAGAGGGAGATGGGGAGGAGAGGGAGAAGCAGGCTCCCTGCTCAATGTGGGGCTTGATCCCAGGACTCTGGGATCATGACCTGAGCCGAAGGCAGACACCCAGCCAACTGAGCCATTCAGGCACCCCTCCTTTCACTTTTTTAAAAAAAGATTTATTTATTTATTAGAGAGAGAGAGAGAGAGAGAGAGAGAACTATCGGGGGAGGGGCAGAGGGAGAGAAGCAGACTCTGCTGAGTGTGGACCCCCAACACAGGGCTCCTCTCACAACCCTGAGATCATGACCTAAGCTGAAATCAAGAGTCAGACATGAGGTGCCTGGGTGGCTCAAGTCTGTTAAGTGTATGCCTTTGACTTGGGTCCTGGTCTCAGGGTCCTGGGATTGAGCTCTGCATTGGGCTCCTTACTTAGCAGGAGCCCTGCTTCTCCCTCTCCCTCTGCCTTCTGCTCCCCCTGCTTTTGCTCTCTCTCACTCTGTCAAATAAATAAATAAAATCTTAAAAAAACAAAACAAAACACAAGAGTCAGATGCTTAACTGACTGAGCCACCCAGGCACCCCTATCCTTTCACTTTTGCATTACACTTTTATATCTATTATTTTATGTCATTTATTCTTTCATTAAATATTTACTAAGAACCTCCTATGTGCCAGGAACCGCTCTGGGTACTAAAAACACGGGAGGAAACACAACGGACACAGACACCTGCTTCCAGGGACCTCTCACACTCGGTATTGTTCAATAGACAGTGGAAAACACTAAATTCACATGTCGGATATTCCATGTGTCCTGAAGTCCATTCGCCCTCCTCCCTGACCGGCTCTGTGTCCAGAAGGTTGACTCTGTGAAGGTCATCAGCTGGACTCGGCCACATCTGGCTTCCGGCCGAGCTGGCCTACAAGAAGCCCTTCGAGACACCTGGGCAGTGTGAGGACAGAGAACGCCAGGTGTTTAATGGCCAGGGCTGGGCTCCAGCTTCCCCTGGGTTTCAGGAACCCTGTTTCCTTTCCTGCCCTTTCAAGCCTAGGAATGGGGACAGCAACTCCACCCCCTGATGCTAGTCCTGGGGTAGCTCAGAAGTGTTCTCGCTTTACTGAACCCTCCCTGTGTCTCTGTAACGGTCCCTTCATTAAGGTCTCTTCAAAATTCCACCCGCGTGTGCCCTGTGTACCTTGCCCGCCTGGCAGCCCCGCTCAGGGCTGACTCAACAAAGAAACGTATTATTAGGAAGTGCAAAATGCTACGAAGGAAACAAGGCAGGATGCAGGGGTAGAGAGGGAGGAGGGAGGGGTGGTGTTTTGGGTAGTCAGGGAAGGCTCCTTGAGATGATGGTGAAGCAGAGAAAAAATAAAGTGAAGAGGGCAGCTATGTAACCATGAACTTCATATTTATCTTGGAAAGACTGTTCAAGCAGGGGCGGCGGCAACAACAGATGCAAAGGTCCTGAGGTGGAATAATGCTTGGTGTATTTGAGGAACGTCGAGGTGGCTGGTGTGGCTGGAGAGAATTGGCGAGTAGAGACCCTGGAAAGAGAGGCAGGGCAGGGATTATCATACTCATTGGCCAAAGGGGGAAACCCGGGACCCACAGAAAGGCAGAGCTGGCCTAAAGTCCCACACTGAGGGCATCTTCACTCAATTCCCATGGTTTCCTAACCCCACTATGTACCCCAGAGAGAGAGCACAGTCTTTTGGGGAAACCTGTCAAGTGATTATGATATTGACCCCTGGGGCCACTGCCCCCCACAGATCAGCCCCATCTCTAATCGGATTCAAGGGCCTCAGTCTGTTCTCACAGCAGCAGCCAGAGGATTCTGTCACAATCCAAGTCAGCCCTCACCCTTCCTCTGCTCCGATCTCTGCTATGGTTCCATCTCTCAGAGAAAAAGCCGAAGTCCTTCTTGTGGCCAGCAAAGCCTTACCTGACCAGGCCCTTGTCACCTCTCCAACATCACCTCCTGCCAAAGGCCCCCTCGATCATTCTGCTCCCACCACACTGGTCTCACTGTCCCACCTCAGGGCCTTTGCACTGGCTTTTCCCTTTGTCTGGATCACTCTTCCTCCAGCCATAACTCCTTCTGGGGTCACACTGATTCGTGTATGGATCCTCCCAGGGTCACACAGTCTGGGGTGTGGACCCTCCTGGGATCAAACAGTTGGGGGTATAGACACTCAAGAAGTCATTAGATTTGGGTGGAAATAATCCCGAGGACTTACTGATTGGGGGTGGGCCTTCGAGGATCCCAGAGATGAGTTTGGGACACCTCTGGGGTCACACAGTAGGATGTGGAGTTTTTAGGGCTCATGCAGACTGGGGTGTGGACATGGTTGAGGTCACATGGAAGGAGATGTGGCCAGTCTGAAGTATCGTGGACTGACATGTGTTCTCTTAGAGTCCTATGGATGGTATGTGGACACTTTTGGTGTCATACAGGCTGGTGTATAGACAACACTGGGGTCACACAGACTGGAGCTTGGACACTTCTTGGATCACCTCGTCTGGGATATGGACACTCCTGGGGCCCCACGGACTGTGACCTGGTACCTTCTGGTTTTGCACAGGCTCCACTTTGGATAGCCTCAGTCAAAAATTCTGGGGTCTGGACCTGCCTGGGGTCACAAAATAGGTCAAGACCATCGCTGAAGATGCACAGGGAAGTAGATGCTGGTTAAATGGTTGTTGCCCGGATACTCCTGGATCATCACGGGCCCCCCCATGGACACCCGCATGGTCGACCAGCTTGTGGTGTGGACTCTGCTGGGATCACACCAACCAGAGCAGAGATGCCTCTCGAGACACAGAGATGTGGGGGGTGGGCGGCCCCGTGTTCACCCTCCTCTGGTCACACCGAATGGGAGCTCGTCTCCCCTGTGGCCGCAGATACTGGGGTGTGGAGGTTTCTTTGGTCACACAGACTGAGCCGTTGTCACTTGCGGACTCACGCTGACTGTGGAGATGCTCCTGGGGTCCCGTGGGCTGGGCCGTGGAGGTTTCCTGTAGTCAGACACTGGGATGTGGACGCAGCCAGGACTCATCTGCGGCCTAGAGACAAGGAAGAGAATGTGTTTGTACTGGAGTGTAGACACTCCCTTGCTCACATTGTCGGGGGTGTAGACACTCCCGGAATCCTACAGACAGGAGTTTGGCTACCCCTAGGGTCACACGGACTGGGAAATGGACCCTCCAATGGCCACGCAGGCAATAGAGTGAATAAACGTGAGGCCACAGAGACTGAGGTGTGACTCCTTGAGAGTTGCAGACCGGGCAGTGACTCCCCAGTGGTCAGAGCTCAGGGCATGGAGACTTCTTTGCTCGTACAGCCTAGGGTGTAAAAACCCTGGGAATCACACAGCTAAGGGCATGCCACCCTGGGGACATGAAGACTGGGTGGTGGCTTCTCTTGTGGTCACACAGAAAGTTGATCATCCTGGGATTGCACAAACGGGCTATTGTGTGGAGACTTCTGGAGAAACAGGCTGGCTGTGGGCCCTCCTGGGGTTACACAGACTGGGGTGTGGACACTTCCGGCATTTCAAGGTCTGAGGAATGATCACTCCTAGGGGACACTGACTGGGGGAGGTGGAAAGCCAATGGTGACAGACTGGGGCATGAACAATTCTGCACTAACAAAGATGAGGGATGTGCTCCCGAGGACAGACACAGGGAGTCTGGAGATTCCTGGGGTCACACAGAGTGGGGGGACACTCCTGTGGTGACAAAGGCTGACACGTGGCCATTGGTGAGGCCGCCGGAGTGTGGGCACTGCCTCAGGCTAACATTCTCCGTGGTGGGCACTTCCTGTGGTCAAACAGACTAGAGTTTTCACGACTCTGTGGTGACAAGCTTTGCGGTCTAGACACTTAGGGGCTCACAGAGACTGTTTTTGAACACTCCAGGTGTCACACAGACTGGAGTGCGTATACTCCTGTGGTGACGTGAACTGTGTTGTAGACACCCCCTGGGGTGACCAGGACTGAGGTGTGGTAACCACTGAGATCACCCAGACTGGTGAAGGGACACCCATTGTTGTCACGCAGTCTAAGGAACTGACAAACCAGTGGTCAAATTGAAAGGGGCGTGTATGCTCTGGGGACAGCACAGTCCGGGTTATGGAAAAGCCTAGGGTCACAGCCTGGAAAATAAACTACCATCACACACTGGTGTGGAAGTGCTCAGACTAAGGTAAATGCTTGGCTGGGGACACATGGTTTGGGGTACGCATGCTTCTGTGGACACACTGACTTTGGCGTGGAAAATTCTGGGGTCAGCTAGAGGGGTATGGATGCTCCTGGAGTTGCAAGACTAGGGTATGCACGCTCGGGGCCAGACAGGGTGCTCCCGACATTGGAGACTGAGCCTGGGTTAGGCTGGTCCTTCCTGGGGCACACATTTGGGGGTGTGGACATCACTGGGTCACATGGTCTGGGGATTGGGCACCTACCTGCTCCCCTCACAGGGACTTGTGTGTATGTCGGGTATCATACACACCCTACTGATGGGGGTGGGCAGTTAGGGACATGAAGCCTGAGATGCGGATTCTTGCTGGGTCCCAAAGCCTGGTGTGTTTATACTCCTGGAAAATTAGATGGCTATTCCTAGGGCCTCAGACGGTACTGTGGACAGCTTGAATTCACATGGTGATGGGTGTGGCTACCTTCGTGGTCACATAGGCCTTTGTGGGGATCCTCTCATCATACATTTCTGAGGTTGCGTTGTTTGGGCGAGAAGACTCCTGGTTTAATGTTCTGTAGTGTGCAACCCCCAGCATCGGGCATCATAGACTCAGTATGGACAATTCTAGGCTCACAGGGTTAGATGCAGAAACATCTAGGGTCACCAGCTGGGACCAGTGGTCCTGAGGTCACTGAATGGAGGTGTAGACAGAGAATGTGTCTCTAACGATACAGGAGGGACGCCTGGGTGGCTCAGTCGGTTAAGTGTCTGTCTGCCTTTGGCTCAGGTCATGATCCCAGGGTCTTGGGATCGAGCCCTGCGTTGGGCTCCCTGCCCAGCATGGAGCCTGCTTCTCCGCCTGCCGCTCCCCCCGCTTGTGCTCTCTCTCAAAGTGAATAAATAAAATCTTTAATTAAAAAAAGGTACAGGGGCACCTGGGTGGCTCAGAGGGTTAAGCCTCTGCCTTCGGCTCAGGTCATGCTCTCAGGGTCCTGAGATCGAGCCCCACATCGGGCTCTCTGCTCAGCGGGGAGCCTGCTTCCCTCTCTCTCTGCCTGTCTCTCTGCCTACTTGTGATCTCTGTCTGTCAAATAAATAAAAAAAAATCTTTAAAAAAAAAAAGGTACAAATGTCGAGTTATAAATAAGTTCAGGGCTGTAATGTATCGGCATAGTGACTATGATGATCAATATTGTATATTTAAAAGGTTCTAAGAGAGTAGACCTTAGGGCGCCTAGTTGGGTGTCTGTCTTCGGCTTGGGTCACAGTCTCCTGGTCTCAGGATTGAGCCCTGCATCGGGCTCCCAGCTCAGCAGGGAGTCTGCTTCTTCCTCTGCCCCTCCCCACACCCCTACCCCCCTACTTTTGCTCTCTCTCAAATGGATAAAATCTTAAAATAAAGAGAATAGATCTTAAAAGTTCCCATAACAAGAAAAAAGTTGTAACTGAGGTGACGTACGTTAAGTAAACTTACTATAATCATTCTGCAATAGGTATATATTGAATTAGGTCATATACTTTAAAATTTATATAAAGTTAAAGGTCTTATGTTAGTGACAAATATTACTATATATTAAAGTGAACCAACACTGGAATACAGTAATATATGGACTTCTTTATTAGTACATCCAATTATAAGGTCTTCCATAATTCAAAGTAGTGACAAATGTGAACAGCATTTCAAGATCGGTGGGAGGCTAACGGGCACTTCTTTTACTACTGAGGTTTGTTGCTAGCATTTGTATTGGGGGGTAACGCTAAATTTCAGTTCTACCAGTGAAATTTCAGTTCTCTTAGTGAAAATAAAGATGTAATATTTCCCTCCATCAGGTTCACAGATGCCCCTGATTTCTATCCAGGTTAAGAACCCCTGTTTTGGGGTAAACTCTGGACATAATCAGGACACGTCTGGAAAGACAGAGAGGAGGCAAGGCCTCACTCAAGAATCCCCTCTTGCAGTGTAGACAGGCATTCTGTGCTGTTGCTTTCCTTGCCGTGCTCCTGATGGTTGCTGCACCACTCGGGATGGGTGTTCAGGACCCACTGATGAGACAGCTGAAAACCAGTTCACCAACACAGGTTCTCATCTTCCTGACAGCAAACAGCTTCTGAGATATATGACTGCCAGCTACCTAAAATCAAGGACAAGGAAGGTTTTTTATTCTTATTTTATTTTTAAAAAATTTCTAAAAGATTTTATTTGACAGACAGAGATCACAAGTAGGCAGAGGGGCAGGCAGAGAGAGAGGGGGAGAAGCAGGCTCCCTGCTGAGCAGAGAACCCAATGTGGAGTTCAATCCCAGGACCCTGAGATCATGACCTGGGCCAAAGGCAGAGGCTTTAACCCACTGAGCCACCCAGGTGCCCCAGGAAATCTTTTTAAAAAATTTTTTTCCGACTTTCTTCTATTGTGATCACTGTTCACTCAGGTACTGACATTTTTAAAAAAATATTTTATTTATTTCTGAGAGAGAGCGAGCGAGCGCACAACCAGGGGGAGTAGCAGAGGCAGAGAAAGAAGCAGGCTCCCCACTGAGCAGGGAGCCTGATGTGGGGCTCCATCCCAGGACCCTGGGATCATGACCAGAGCCGAAGGCAGGCGCTTAACCGACTGAGCACGTGCTCCAGTACTGACACTTTTTTTACTTTTCTCCCCTACTTCTATTGTGAACTGTAACATACAAACACACAACACTTACATGTTTTATTTATGTTCAGTTTAAAGAGTGACAAGGTGTTATTTTTTAACAACTGTAGGATGTTCATTCTTGTTGCTGTGTCATTCTCCACTGCGAATATACCAGGATTTAATGATCCATTCTGCAGTGAACTGATGTGTGGGCTGTATCCAGTCTGGGGTACAAACAGTGCCGAGGAGGAATTCTAGTACATATTTCTTAGGAACGGAACTGGCATGCGTGCAGCTTTACACAATGCCTACCAATCTCCCACAGTGGCCACACCAGTTTCTGCAGCCATCAGTGTATAGTAGGGTTCCTACTGCTGTACACCCTTCCGGACATGTACACTGCCCATCATCTTAGTGTCAGCCTACATTTCCCTGAGAAGCAGCTTTTCATGTGCCTGGTAGCCATTATTTTCTTTTCCCTACTGATTTATAGGAGCTTTTTAATATCAAGGATACTATATATAGGGACTGCAAATAATCTTTTTTCCACCGTGATTCGCCATTTCATTTTTTTTTTTTTTTTTTTTTTTTTTAAAGATTTTATTTATTTATTTGACAGATCACAAGTAGGCAGAGAGGCAGGCAGAGAGAGAGGAGGAAGCAGGCTCCCCGCTGAGCAGAGAGCCCGATGCGGGGCTCGATCCCAGGACCCTGGGATCATAACCTGAGCCGAAGGCAGAGGCTTTAACCACTGAGCCACCCAGGCGCCCCTCGCCATTTCATTTTTTAAAGAGGTATCGTTTTTACTTTTTTTTTTAAAAGGAGGACTTGGTTTAAAAACCCTGGTAAGCCATTGTCAGAAAGGGACCACCTTCTCTGACGTGACTTCCTAAGGATAAAAAGTCCTTCAGCACAGACAGGCTGAGCCCGCTCTGCTCTAGGCAAACTGGCCCCTTGCGGCCCCCTCACACACCAGGCACGGTTCTGCCTCAGGGGCTTTGCATTTGCTATTCCCTCTGCATGGAATGTTCTTCCCTTAGATGAACACACGCATGTCCTCCCTCATCTCCTTCAAGTCTTCGCTCAAACATTCCCTCAGTAAGCCCTTCCTTGAGAACCCTTTTGAAAACTGCAACCTGCCGCCTCTGGAATTCCTGATTCTCTTTACCCTATTTTTTAAAAAGATTTTATTATTTATTTATTTATTTGACAGAGAGCGAGAGCGAGAGAGCGCACAGCAGGGGGAGCAGCAGGCAGAGGGAGAGAGAGAAGCAGGCTCCCAGCTGAGCAAGGAGCCCGATGTGGGACTTGATCCCAGGACCCTGGGATCATGACTTGAGCCAAAGGCAGCGGCTTAACCAACTGAGCCACCCAGGCGTCCCTCTGTTTACCCTATTTTATTAAAAAAATGTTCATATCCCTTATTACCTTTATATATATATAGATACACGTGTATGTATGTGTGTGTGTATATATATATATACACACACATATATATATCTATATCTGTATATACACACAATGTGTTATAATCCAAGCTATACATGGTGAAATGCAAGCTATAAATGTATATATATATGTGTGTGGTCTATCTGTGGATGCTGTGTGTAGAAACTCCTGCATTCACAAGCTGTTTGTTTCTTACCTCTTTCTCAGCTTAGAAAGGGCCAGGATATTTGCCTGCTTTGTTCCCTGCTCTATCTCCCAACCTAGAACAATGCCCAGCACACAGTACGTGCTTAATAAATGTTTACTGAGGGGCGCCTGGGTGGCTCAGTGGGTTAAAACCTCTGCCTTTGGCTCAGGTCATGATCCCAGGGTCCTGGGATCGAGCCCCGCATCGGGCTCTCTGCTCAGCGGGGAGCCTGCTTCCTCCTCTCTCTCTCTGCCTGCCTCTCTGCTTACTTGTGATCGCTCATTGTCAAATAAATAAATAAATAAATAAAATCTTAAAAAAAAATAAATGTTTACTGAGTGCCTCAATACGTAAAATGCTTCAAGCAGGTCCCGGCACATGACATCAGGTACTTAGTATTGGTTGGCTACTGAAAACCTATCAATTGATGTAAAAATTTCAAAGGTGGAATTTTTCTGAGCTTTTCCTTAAAGGTGCTCTTTACTCAAACTGTTAGATAAAAAGGCAATTTACCTGAACGTATTAAGGTGAACAATTCATTTCATTGTCTTCCACCTACCCAAGAAAAAGAAAAATGACTCAGATAGTTGCTGAAGTTTTTCCATTCATTATACTTGGTCTTACCCATTGATTTTTATAGTTACTGGGAGGCAGAGAGGAATGTCTGGGCCCCAGAAACCTTGTGATTTGGGGGCAGAAAGAGGTGCACTGAGGGGGTTCAGGTGGGCTCCGAGAGAGGGCACCAAGGGCCCTGGGCCACACGTTTCCAGACCTCAGAGGCCAGCACGGTGTGGCGCTGTGGGAAGAGGCAGGGGCTGGGACAACGTGTCCACTGTGCTGATGGGGCAGTCCTGGGGACGGATCTCCTTGGCCAGCCGCCCTTTCTTCTTCAACGTGCAGGCCTCCTGGTATGGTGGCGAGATGGGGGGCTGCGTGGGTGGAGTATACTTGTACTCTGAGCCGTCCTCTAGCTGCAGGGACACATGATGGGGTGACAGTGAAGACCTGGGAACCCAGAACAGCCCCCCCATCTACCTATTGTTGGCTTGGCACTCACGTCCAGTGGGTAACTGCGGTCTGAATCATAGGCGCTCAGGTCCCCACAGGTCACAAATGGCACAATGATGCGAGTGGGACCATCCAATTGGTTGAAATCTGGATCTGACCAGCAGGGAGAAATTAGACAGGACAGGGTGGGAGGCCTGGGACCAGTCAGGACTCCTTCTACAGCAAGGGTACGGAGTCTTCCCTATGTATCTACCAGCTCCTCCACTGAAATCCTTCATTTGGTGCAGGTCATCTCCTGAGGGAGGTCCTCCACAACCATCTGTTCTAGAACATTCCACTCCCCTGCTTTTCTCACACGGCGCCTTATGTTCACCTGTCATGACAGCCTGAACCCTGTCTCACTCAAGCGTGCTCACCTTAAGAGCAGGCTCTGTGCCTTTTCCCACCAGGGACAAGGCTAAAGACTCTCTCCAGGCAAAATTCCCACGCAGGGGTGGAGTATCCACCTGGAGGCATGACTGAGTCTTCCTAGGCTAGAATCTTCGGTGGAATCTCCCCAGGGGCAGGACTCAGGATTTGAGAGTAACCATTAGAGGACCTAATGGACCAGGATGAAGCTCTTCTGGGAGGAAACATCCATTCGGGCCAGAATCTCCACAAGAGGGCGGGGCTGAGGATCATTTTGGGAAGAGAAGTTCCATAAAGGGTAAGTTTCTACCAAGGGGTGGGGCCGAGGGCCCTCTGGAGACATACATTCCAGAAGGGTGCAAAGCCTCCCAAGGGAGGGGCTCAGGGCCCTGGCTCTCACCGTAAGAGTGGTCCAGCAGGGGTTTGGTCAGGTCCGGAAGGAAGCCGGCAGGGGGGTCATAACCCTGACAGACAGCAAAGGCCTCTGTGGGGGGAAGGTGGAGTGAGGGGCGACTATCTCTGCCTGACACAGGATGCGTCCGCGAGATTCACACTCGCCTGCCTGGCCCTCCCGCCCCACTGACCTATGCTGGAGTTGCGGCTGCTCCTGGGCTTGGCACAGAGCACGCTGGAGAAGAAGACACGCAGCTGGCTATAGATCAGGGTGACATCCCGGCCCCGGAAGATCTGTAGGGCGAGAAGACATAGATGAAAGCAGGCGAGTGGCCCTGGAGGACCCCTCTTTAACCCTTGCCAGGCTTTCCAAGGCTTACCTTGGCTACAAAGCAGCCTCCTGGTTTCAAGACGTGTGTAGCAATGTTGAGAGCCTGTGGGCAGGACAAATGGCTAAGGCTGAGGTGAAGACAGGCATGAGGGGTCCAAACTGAGGCAGGGTCAGCCAAGGTTACTCACGGCTAGGAGGAGCTGGGCCTGCATATACTCATCAACATCATGGAGGCCAGTTACTGCAGCAAGAGGAACAGTGTTAGGGGGGCCATCCGGGGCTGGCTATCTCCTTGTACCAGACAGGTTGGGATGCTCCAAACATTTCCCGGACTCTCTGACTACTAAGGTTCTGTGTGCAAATTACTATCCACCAGCTGGAGGCATGTTCTGGGCTCCTAATCCTCAGGCACTCAGTTTAATTTTCAAAACAACCTTACACACAAGCATCATTATCATTTCTTACCTCCAGCCCAGACTGCTCCTCCGAGCACCTGACTCACAGGTCAGATCCTGACATCTCAGACTCAACGTGTTCAAGACCAGACTCCGACCCTCCTGCTCAAACCTCTCTCCTTACACCATCTTCTCCATTCCATCTGATCCTTCCAGCTGTTCCAGCCAAAAATCTTCGTACTGTTGACACCCTCCATCCTCTCCTCACATTCACTTTCAAGCATTATTAAGTTCTGTCTTTGATCTCCTGGATCAATCCTCTCTCCTCATCTTCGCCACTGCCGCCCCAGACATCACTTGCCCGGGCTACTGCTATGGGCTCCTCTCCCTGCCCCCCATGCCTCACATAGCTCACAGCAGCCAGAGGGGTCCAGTCACAAGCTGAGTCAGGCATGGCCCGCCTCTGCTCACAATCCTCTCATGGTTTTCTCTGAGCTCTCATCTCAGGGAAAAAACCACAGTGCTCACTGTGGCCCATAAGGACCCATACAAGGATCGGAACCACCCCCTCCCCTCCGGCCAACTTTCTGACCTCCCCTCTACCACTCTCCCCCCATTCACTCTGCTCTAACCACACCAATATCCTCGCGGTTCCTCACACATGCCGAACACCCTCCCACCTCAGGGCCTTTGCACTGGCCAGTCCCTTGACCTGGACTCTGTTCTCCGGATATGTCCCTGGCCTACTCCCTCACCTCTTTCAGGTCTTTATGCTAAACTCATGGGGGCCTTCCCATCCACTTCACTTAAAATTCCAACAGGTACTCCCTGTCTCCTTCTCCTTTCCACTGATTTTCCTCATGGTACCTATCATCTCTTTACATACTATGTGACTCCATCGTTTGTTTCTTTTCCCTCTGCTTCTACTAGAACATCAGGTCTATGAGGTCAGATTAGTAGAATTTTATTCACAAATGTTTTCCCAACATGGAGAACAGTGCCCAACACACAACAGGTGCTCAATAAATGTGCTCCGAGTGAACAGCTAACTGAAAAATATGAGCAGCACCACAGAAATGGACAGTTGCAGATGAGAGATGAGCATCGGGAAGGGCAGATAAGAGCCAAAACCAAAATGGTAGGCTATGGAGATGGAGGAGACAGAGGCTGAGACCAGGACCCGGGGGTAGAAATTGCTGGATGTGGGGGACAGCTGAGAACAGAGGGGAGGCAGGGAGTAGCTGAAGTGGTGAAAGAAGCCAACAGAGGGTGCCCGGGTGGCGCAGTCGGTTCAGTGGCCGACTCTTGATTTCGGCTCAGGTCATGATCTCAGGGTTATGAGATCAGGCTCCACGTCCCCTGCTGGGTGTGGAGCCTGCTTAAGATTCTCCCTTTCCCTCTGCCCCCACCTCTCTAAAAAGAAAGAAAGAAAGATGACAACAGATGTGGGAGCCACAGAGGGCTCCCGCCTCGCCTCCCGACCCCTGCTGTTTACCATCAGGAGCCCCGTCGCACACCACTAGATCCGCTGGGCAGCCCTCAAAGTGCTGGATGATCTCCTTGGCAGTGGACAACTACGGAAGAGAGGGAAGACGAGTGGTCCCGGGCCCCCCGTCTGCAGCCCTCTAACCCCACCTGCCCACAGCCCTAGCCAGCAACCCTGGGTCAGCCAAACCCTCAGGCTCTGCCGCTCTCAGACCAGGCTCCATCTCTGGGGACCCAGTCCCACCATTTCTGGTTGTCTCTGAGATGACGACTAGCTGGCTCTGTTTCTCCACTGTTACACACTCTCTCAGGTTCTCTCGGTTACTCTCTCTTTCTCCCTGTCTCTTCTCTTCCACTCTCTGTAGCTGCCAGCTCTGGAGGGGCTCTCGCCCAGGATACACCCCAATACCCCCAGCCATGCTCTTACCTGTGTGATGTCCCCTTGGATCTGTAACACACCTGGTAATGGAGCCATAGCCTGAAGGTCCACAGCCACCACATGGCCAGAACCCTGGCCCCTGTGGACAACATGGCCCATGTCAGCCTAGTTGTCACTCCTGGCTCATCCCTGACCTGGGCTGCCCTCCTGGCTGCCCCACGTGGGACCCCACACTCACCCGATTTTTTGGCTCAGCACCTGGCTCCAGCTGCCCGGGGCTGCACACAGGTCAACTGCCCGTGTCACGCCTGAGCATACACAGGAAGGTGTAGTGGTCAGTTGCACCCACCTCCCAACCCCGAGCCCTGCAAAGTTCACCCCTCTCCCGTCGGGGGAGCACCCACATCTATCTGTGTCTGACTCCTTTCAAGTTACCTGCCCCTCTTCCGTCTGGCCCCTGCCCCACAGACCCTCCAAGTTGGCCCACCTACCACAGGAAGCTCTGCCAACATGGCCCACTTGTCTCTTCCCTTTGCCTACCCCATGCCCCCAGGACTCGCCCACCAGGTGGGGACCTTGGAAAAGGTGGAATTCCTCGTCAAGTTGCAGCAGCTTGAAGGCACTGCGGGCACGCCAGCCATTCTCCTTTGCCAGGCGGTAGTAGACATCCCGCTTGTCCTTTGATGTCCGTCCCATCTCACACACTATTTGCCCAGGGACCTGCCAACAGGAAGCTGATGCTGCCGTGTATCAGTAACTGGGTGAGTGGGACTACCACCTACGACTGCAGGGCGGTGAGAACCACACAAACCCCCCAGGACCCCCATGACAGCTCACTCAGCATATGGGGAAAGTGGAGCCCAGTTCCTGACCCCACCGACCTCACAAGGCTGGAAGGACTCCATCACTGAGCTCTGAGTCTTCATTGCTCACCCCACAGATCCCCAATGCCAACACTTACAGAAGACTCATTACTGCCCCTGTGGATCTCCCACTGCTGCCACCCATAAAGCCCCATGACACTCACTTTGAATGCTTCTCCAACCACCTCACCCCCATTAACCTCTCACTGACCATCTCCCCAGCTGTCTTCACAGCCCCTAAATTCATACACCCCTATCAGCCTTGCTCTAACCCCCATTATCCTAATGCTACCTCATGGTACTCCTCACCCCCTTAATCTCTCCCCTCCCCGTTCCCCATTAATAAATGATTAGGCCCCCAGTAACTCCTTTCTTACTATATCCTTACCAACCCCCATCAATGTGTAGAGGATCATGACTTATTAGCTCCCCATTAAGCTCTCAATTACTGTGATTTATCAGCTCCCATTAACTCAGCCCTCCAACTGACCCCTTACTGATCTCACCATTAGCCCCTGTAACCCCTTTGTTACCACACGTTAATCCCTGATGATCACACATCAGCTCCCCATTCTCCCTCAGTGCCCACCTTGCCCCCTCAAGAATCACCTGATGATCACACCCCAGCAGCTTATATAACCCTCTCTTTGCTCACTCTGTTCCCATTAACTCCTCAATTATCATGCCATGATTCCCCAAACCCTATGACTACAACACACCTACCTCTCATTCACTCTTCTTTGATTACTTCTCCCCTTAGTTCCTTTGATTATGACTCCCACTGGCCTCGATTACTCCCTTCATAGCTTCACCTTTCAATTACTGTTCATCCTTTCAATTACTGTTGTCCGCTGCTCTTCGTTAACTTGTTTAATATCATACCTCAGCAGGCCCCCAGGGATCATACCCCCCCACCCGCCTCTCATTACCTTCTTTCTAGTTGCCCACTCTACCACCCCTTCATTCATCAATAAACACACCCCCGCCCCCCAGGAACATGTTGACTAAAACACTCCTATTAGCCCTCATGCCCCGGTAATCGGGCATATCAGGCGTTCCCGGATAGAACGCCCATCAGACCTCCAGTACTTTCATGCGACCCACCCCCTGTCCCATTAACAGCCCCCTAGCCACGCTCCTGGTCTCACATCATTACCTCAAAGCCCCTATCCCCACTGGGACCACCAGACACCATTCAAGGAGGCTCCATCGATATCTGGACCCCTGCACCGCTCCCCCAACCCAGTCCACCCCGCACAGCGGTTCCCTTCCACACAAACCTTGGGTCTGGAGCCCAAACGGCACCAGACGCCCAGACTGCGAGGCTGAAGCACGGAAGATGAACTTCCCTCCTTCCCTCGCCGGCGGGACAGCGCAAGGCGTGCCTCAACCGTCTCGGCCTGGACCCGCGTCCTCCGCGCCCCAGAGCCTACCTCAGCTTTCGGAATGGGGAGAAGGGGCACGAAGAGACCGGTCCGTGAGCAGCCCGAGACTCGGCGAGAACGCAGACCCGCCAGAAACTGTAAGGATTCAGTTTGTATTCTCAGTCGGTCCGAAAGTCTGTCGCGCATGCCTACGGGCTCCCGCGGCGTGGTGAGCCTGTCATTGTGGAGCACGAAGTCTCCGGCACCGCGCGGACCCAACCTGAACGTACAACGTGAGTCGCCGTCATCTTGTGTCGACGCAGCTCTTCTCGCGGACTGCCGTTCCCAGCATGCAACGAGGCCGACCAGAGCTGCCGAAGTCGCGCCCTGTGAGGCTGAAACGTCGCGAGGCGTCAGAAACCACTCTTCTTTTGTTCCAAGGCCATGGCCGGCGTGTTCACTGGGGACTACATTTCCCAAGACGCAACGGGCACAGCCGAACCCATTCATTTTAGGCGTGCCGCGAAGTCAAATTACAGCTAGGGTCGCGAACGTGAGAGTTCGGAAAGTACGTTAATTAAGAGCGCTAGAGCACGGAAGCCGGTCTGTGGCAAGATTCATATCCACTTCAGCCAACTGATAGCGCTGCTTGAGTTGTATCCTTTCAGAACTTCAGTTTCTCTCTCTGAAAAATGGGGATAAAAAGTAGTATAGCTTCACGGAGTTACTGAAAGGATTTGAATAGGTGTAGTTCAGCACAGTGTCTGTCCTTTTGTAATTTTGTGTTATTCAAACATTTTTAACTTCGACCCACTAAATAGACTGCATCGCGACCCGGTGCACAAGTAAATACAATAATGGAAACATTCATTAAAGCGTTTACCATGCACGAAGTACCTGTTCTAAGCGCTCTAGTAAACGGCCAACAACCGGTTCTTTGGGCGGGGGGTGTGGGTAGGAAGCCCTGATTTGTCACATTTGCCAATTTCCCGTAGTTTCTATACCATCATCTTGTCAGATTTTAAATTACCAACGTGTAGTCACGGAACACAGAGTTAGAAAGAGATGCAGTAGTGCACCATTATGCAATATTTCTACCCTACGGTTCAAAGAGGGGTAAATGACCTCAGGAGCATAGAGAATAGTGAAATGTAGTAAAATAATCAGGAAGTGAGGAGATGTGAGTATCGCCTTTTAAATAACCTAATTTATTTAATTGTAAGTTTATATTATTGTATTTTAAATAATAGCTGGTTTAAAAACTAAACATTAAAACTATTAAACAGCATTAAAACTATTGATGAATAGTTTTAACAGCTGGTTTGCAAAATTCCTGAAAATTGAACAAGCAGTCTGCAAACCTGTGTGAGGCTCCAGTGCACTGCTGGATTCTTTCCTTGAACTCATTTTAATCCTAATAACAGCCATGTGAAGTAGTTATTGCAACTATCCCCAGTTTATAGATATACAGGGAGGCTATATATTACGTTAGGTGTATAAACATGTATGCTGCTTAATATGTATGTGATTATAGAGAAATATAGTGATGTATAATATTCACTAGTATATAGGTGATATATTAGTAAGAAATGAAATAAATATAATATAAGAAAAAATATATTTATGCATTTTGTATAGTGTATGTATACAGTACACATATCATTTTATGCACATATTTAAATGTATATACTGATGTATATAAATATACTGATATCTATGCACATTTATTAAAATAACTGTACTAAATTAAATGTACCATTATATGTGTAAATATATAATGTTATGTCAGGTGGTGATAAAAGCTATGAAGACTAATAAAGTAGGGTGAAAGGGATGGAGAGTAACAGAGGGATTGAGTTGCTCTTTTATTTTTTTAAAATTTTTAAAAAGATTTTATTTATTTATTTGAGAGATAGAGCACACAGCACACGAGCGGGGGAGGGGAAAGGGGAGTGGGAGAAGCAGACTTCCCCAGGGAACCCTAGGCGGGGCTCAATCCCAGGACCCCGGGATCATGACCCCAGCCGAAGGCAGACGTTTAACCGACTGAGCCACGCAGGTGCCCCTGAGTTGCTCTTTTAGACAGCATATAATCCGGGAAGACTTTTCTGAGGAGGTGGCATTTGAGCTGAGACCTAAAGGGAAACACACCCTAGGAGTAGAGAGGAGGAAGAGCATTCCAGGCACAGGCAACACCAGGGGCAAAGACCCTGAAGTGAGAACAAGCTTGGTGAGTATTCAAAGAACCAAGGACTGTTTCATCATTCCCGAGAAAATACCGAGCTTCACTAGGCAGGAATTTTGTTCTGTCTTGTTCGCGGCTGCCTCCCGGCCCTAGAAGAGGGCCGGGCACACAGGTGGCGTTCAGCAGACCTTTGTTGAACCTGCTCTTTTGTTGCTTGATTCCTTTATTCTTTCCTCCGTGGCGCATTCTGCATTCATGCGGGGGTACTGGATGGTGTAGACAGACGGGCAGAGACAGGAAGAGAAGCACTTTCCCGAGGAGTCCCCTAGAGCTGGGAGGAAGCAAGAACCAGTCAGCAGCGCTCCAGGGCCTTGTGGGGGCGGTGGGAACACGGCTCCCCCGCGGAGGTGAGCAAGTGTGAGAAAGCAAGGGTTCAAGCCACCTGGCCGCTGCTCCACAGTGAGGAGGGGGTGCCAGCCATTGGGGGGCCCATGTTCACCCTGTGGGATGCTTCCCACGTCCTGTTTTCTTGCCTCTCACAAAGAGGATGTTTAATTTTTTTGCAAAGCAACTTGCTTCCTCCAGCAGAGCTGGGGGAATTGGGGGAAAGGATCCAGGCTCTGAACTCCCCAGGCTTTTCCCGAGGTAGGGTGTCGGCCTGAAGCTCCCACCCGGCACCCCACTGAGTGTAAAGGTGTCCTCCCCTCAGCCTCCTGAAGAGGTCAAGGAGCGGGGAGCTGCCAAGCCAGCTCTGTACCGCGGAGGGCATCTTGCTGGGGGAGGGAAAGACGGGGGTGGTCCAGGTGCAGGGGACCAGACGCAGACTCAAAAAGCCTTGCTGCCCAGGGGCTGCTTTGAGGGACGGAAGAGTCTCTCAGTGGGGAGCCTGCATGAAAGGAGAGATTAGAATCCTAAATGCAGCCCAGTGGGGGGTTGCTTTCACAGGCGGAGAAGAATCCATCAATTCCTTTCCCAAGTCTGTTATTGAGCAATTACGGTGGGTCAGGCATTGTTCTAAGTGCTTTACCTGTATTCTTTCGTTCAGTCTTCCTAGGGGCCCTAAGAGTTCGGTGTTATTCTGCCCCCGGGGCGGGGCAGGGCACGGAGGAAGCTTAGACCCCGAGGTTTCAGAACTTTCTCCAGGCCACACAGCTCGGAAGTGGCAGAGCCGGGAAAGCTCATGCTGTTAACTGCTTTGCTCTGTGGCTCCCTCCCCTGAAGGCGGCTGAGCAGTGACCTGTTTTAATGAAAAGCAGGGATCTGCTTCTAAAAACCGACGGGAACCCAACCCGCCTTCCAATAGACTCAATCGGAATCCCAAATGTCACACAAGGGTCTGCTTTACCGAACCCACGAAAGCCTCAAATGACCCCGCAAAAGAACTTACTTCGATGAACTAACAAAGCATTCTTATCCCTGGCACAGACTCAAGGCCTCGGTCAAGCTTAAAGACATCTGTTCTTCTAAAGCAAGCTGCCCTCCCTCCGCCGCCAGATTTCACTTTCCTTTTGTTTTCCCTCTTACCAGCGTCTGTTGAACACTTGCCATTTGCCCTGAAACTTAGCGAAGCTCTGGGGCGCAGGGCTGGATGAAGGTTCGTCCCTCCCCTGAAAGAGGTCACTTGGCAGAAATAAAAAGAAAAATGATGATAATATGACACAGGATAAGGGGCATTTATTGAGCACCTGCTGTGTGCCTGGTGGCCTGGCCCAAGGGGAATGTTGCAGGGCCTAAGAAGGCCCTGGGAGGGCAGGCAGCTCAATGATTGGAGCAGGAAGCTGCTGCTGGGATGGGGTGGGTGGGGGCATCTGTTTTCTTGTCCAAGGTACACTAGATCTTTGGACAGGACGCTTTGACTTTTCTTGAAATCTAGACACCTGCTTAGCCACCTCTCCCCCTCGCCACCCCGCCCAACCACATTCCATAGCCATGAAGGCCAAGGCGACAGGTGCCTCTTTCCCTGGCTGGCCTGGGTCACAGATGTGTAATGACTCTGGGGGATGGTATTCCTCCTCCCCCAGAGCCATTACAGAGAGGAGAGAGACATCAGAACAGGTCAGGATAGACAAGGGAAGTGTGTGTGTGTGTGTGTGTGTGTGTGTGTGTGTGTGTGTGCGCGCGCGCGCGCGTATGGGTGTTTCTCTTGGGGCCACTGCATGGTTCTATCATGGTTCCTTTGAGATGTATTTTCTGGATATTTTCTTTGTCACAATAGTTAAACGTCCTCTCTGCACGCCTGCTTTTCCTGTCCATGCACCTGCATTATTGGTGTGTTTAGGACACGCTCCCTACACGTTTCTTCTGACTTGATTGGCCCATGGCTCTGTGAATTCACGGCTGCGTGTGGCTGCATGGATGGATGAGATGGCGTGTGTGTCTGTGACTGCAGCTTCTCTGGATAGTCATGCCTGCCCGTGAATGTCCCTCTTTGTGACGGGAGAGCCCTATGTGGTCACCTGGGGTCACAAGTTCACACATGAGTTCACAGGAACAGAGGTACCATTATGGAGCCTGAATCTGGACATGGTCTTCAGGATTGTCTGAAGCGGGAACCATCTGTATGAGAGACCCTGCCCCTCATCCCCGCCACCCCACTCCTCCCGCGGATGTTGCCAGCTGTATGAAAGCCTATCTGTGTGCTCCGTGTGCGTGATGTGCCTGTTGGCTCCCCGGAGTAGGGCCATTGAGTCCGTGAGTCTGGAGTGGCTGGAGATCGGTGTGGACCTGTCCTGCGTCTGTCTGTGTTCTCTGGCTGCAAGGCTCAGGCTGTGGGCGATGATACCTTGTCGTGGGAGGTCATTTGGTGCAGCTGTGAGTAGGGGACCCACATATACCAAGGCCTGGGCCCTCCAGGTGCAGTCTCTGTCCGGCCGTAGTCTCTAGTATGTGGTGGGTCTGGATGCAGGTCCGTACTTCTGTGGGTGGCGGTGAGTAGGCCTCCGGATTCTGAGCCCTGGATGGGGTTGTGGTCCCTGAGCGCGGGAGGCTCTCTCTCCTGCTGTGGGGAAGTTAACGCCCCGTCCCTTACCCTCCTCCAACAGACTGCGGGTAGGGTGGGGGCATCTAGGCTAGCTTTGAAGCCCCAGCCAGCCCCTGGCCTTTCCGGGAATTCTCTGCTCGCTGTGGGAGGTGGGCAGGAGGGTGAAGAGGCCCCGACAGAGAGGCCTCTTGTCCGCCAGGACCTCCAGCAGCCTGGTTGAAGTTGGGCCTGGACCTCAAGTCCAGTCCGCCTGACTTTGCAGGAGACACATGGCTTGCCTCGGACAGACATGCCTGTCACATGCTTGGATGGGAGTGAACAGACGGACCCACATATAAGGCAGACACACAGAGAGTGGGGCTCCTCAGTTAGGGTGTGGACACGCCCCACCCAATGCCTGGGCTGGGGTCCAGGACTTTAGGGTGTGCCCTGTTTGCGACACACTCCCCACCCAACCACAGATGCCCCCCCTGCCGCTCTCTGGGGACCCCCCCCCCAGATCTAGGGTCCATTTTTTGGCTAGGCTAGGCTATCTTTCCATCTGTCTGAGGTCCGTCTATAGTGGCCTGGTTGTGTCTATCCCTGTACCTGTCCCCTGCTGCTCCTGGGCCTGTCCATCCTTCTGCCTGAATCAGCCTCTCTTCCTCTCTCTCTCTCTCTGCCTATTGTCCTCTGTCCCTCTAGGTGTCTCCCTGCCTCAGCCTCTTCCTCTGTCCCCTTGTCTCTCCGGGCTGGTGTGTCTGTTCCCAGCCTCTGGGGATGTGTCTGGCTGTGTCCACCTATCTGCCAGTTGTCTCTTCTGCTTACTACTGGGCCTGACTGCCTGTTGCCTTCCTCCAGATGCTTACATGGACCTACCTCCTGTCTCTGAGTCTGTTCGTACCTCTCTTTCTCCCTACGACTGCCCCTCTGCCTCTCTACTGCTCCTGCGCCACACGGCTGTCTTTTCAGTCCTCCAGTCGTCTGTCTTCGTGTTGTTTCTCCTGCCCACCTATCCCTATTTTGTGATTTTTTTTTCTCTTCCGATCTCCGTCTCCGCTCTCTGCATCTTTTCCCTCCATCTGTCCCTCCCCGCTGGGTGTCCGATCTCTGCGTCAGCGGCCTCTGCCTGCCTGTCCTTCTCTCTAGGAGTGGATCTATTCCGTCAGTTTTTCTGTCCACCTCTCCCCCCACTCAAGGCCGCCCCCCCCAAACCTGGGTCTCTCTCCACGTGGGCCCAGGTGAAGGAGAGAAGCGCTTGCCTCCCCCACCCCCTTTCCTCCGCCCAGAGCCAGAGGGAGGGAAACTGAATTAAAATTAAAAGTTCTTCCCAGAAAAAAAAAAAATAATCCGCGGGCCAGATGCGGCTCGGGCTGCGCTGATTAGCCACCTAGCAAGCGCGGCAGAGCTGATTGGCTGCAGGGCGGGGCGGGGGCAGGGTCCGCGGCGGGGGAGCCGCGCCGGCCGTGGGGTCCCAGAGTCCTAGTGAGTTACTGCCGCTTCGGGAGCTGAGAGGAGCAGGGAGGTGAGGAGGGGGTTCTGGCCGGGGTGGGGCTCCGGAGACCCCGAGGCACGAGAGGGGATCCCGGGAGAGGTTTCCTGAGGGAACCTCCGGGAGGAGGCGTTCCCTGGAGACCTTTTTAGCGCTAGCGGGGAATTGAATGGGAAGCCAGGGGTCTTTTTGGTGCCTTGCTCCCAGGAAGTGAATTCAGAAGTGGTTGAGAGTCTGCAGAGAGTGCTCGCGACTGAGGATGGGGCTCCTTGAGAGGCGTCCCCTTCCCAGGACGGGGATTCGGGGCTTGGGGAGGGGGTTTTCCCCGGAGCAACTTTTAGCTGTGATGGGGACCTTGCATGGGGGTTTCTGAGACAATGCACTCCCAGGAAGTGAGCTCTGGACTGGGGGTTTCCTCAGAGACACTCCATGCAGAAGACGGGGCTCCAGGCTCGCTTGGGGATTGCGGAGCGCCCCCACCCCCGAGAAACGCATCCGGCTTTGGGAGGGGGTTTTGATGAAGGTCTCAGAGACAGCACATCCTCAGAAGGGGAAATTCGGGCTCAGGGCAGCTTCCTGAGACACCCCAAGACCAGGAAGGGTCTCCAGTCTGCAAGTGTCTCTAAGTTACTTCTGCCAGGAGAAGGAGTGTTTGAGACTTGACGAGGGCCCCAGAAAAATACTTCTCTAATTCATAAACGGGGGATTAAATGGGGGATCCCTGGGTCACTTGTATCCCTGGAAGGAGGCTCCATTTGGGGAATTGTCTTTGGCCTCTAGTGAGGATATTTAGAGTTGTGACAGAGAGCAGTTTGCAGCCTGGGGGGGGGGGGTGCGGCTAGGGTCTCCAAGCCGGCTCCCTGCCCCCCCTCCAGCTCCTTCAACAGGTTGCATCAGCTCCGGGCTCAGGCTGGGGGCCCGGGCTGGGAGGAGGGGGGTAGGGGGCATTAGGAGGGGTGGGGCAGCCAGCCGACACGTGTCCCTGTAAGGAGTGAGAGGCTTGGCCAAGCGGTGAGGGTGGAGGGAGTGGGGGGGGGGGCGCGGGGGGGGGGTGCAGCAAGGAAAGAGGCAACGAGACTGCGTGAGTGTGGGGTCTGGGAGGAGAGGCTATCCCAGCTTCAGATGGCCATCTCCTCTGCTGTGGGGTCTCTCTCTCTCTCTCTCTCTCTCTTTCTCAATCTCTCTCCCCCCTCCCCCTCTATTTGTCTCTCGCTGTCCTCTTTTTCTGCTTGTCTGAGTAACTGTTGGCATCTCTCCCCCTCCGATTCCCTTCTCTGCCTCCCATCTCTTCCTCTGTCGCTCTGTCGTCTTCACGTCTCTCCATTTATCTCCCTTTCATCCCTCTGCTCCCGTTCCCCGTGCTTCATCTCCGTTTCTCTGGTTCTCCATCTGTCTCTCTTTGATCCTCTACCCTCTTCATCTAGCTCTCCCCACTTTGTAGGCCCCCCTCCATCTCTGATCCCCGCCCCCCTTTCTCTGCCCACAGCATGGAACTGCAGGATCCCAAGATGAACGGAGCCCTCCCTGCGGATGCTCTGGGGTGAGTCCGGGGCCCAAGAGGGACGAGGACAGGGGTCAGGATTACCCTCTCAACAGCCCCGATTTCTGCCCTGTCCAGCTATAGGCAGGAACGGGAAGGCTTCCTGCCCAGCCATCCTCCTGCTCCTGGGAGGAAGCCAGTCGAGTTCATGGATGTGAGTGACCTCACACAATCTGCCCCAGCTTCACCTTGCCCAACTCATCTCTTCCCCTACGGTTCCC
Organism: Meles meles; assembly: GCF_922984935.1. NCBI lineage: Eukaryota > Metazoa > Chordata > Mammalia > Carnivora > Mustelidae > Meles > Meles meles. The sequence goes on along the minus strand of NC_060087.1, from coordinate 42,786,525 downwards.
TTTTTCTTGGGCTTCCCTTCCTAGCAATTTCCTGCCCCAGCTGCTCCCCTCCCTAGCTGTTTTGCCTCTGATGGCTGCTCTGCCCTCCCCTCTCCACTTCCAGCTGCTCCCCTCCGAAGTTTCTCCCAGCTCTTCCTTCCCAGCTCTTGCTTTTCCAGCTTCTCCCTGGCTTCAACTCCTTTTCCTTCCTAGACTCTGTCCTGTGGCCCTTCCTGGGCTTCTCCCCACCCCAGTCACTTCTCCCCTGGTCTTTCCTGGGCCCCAGTCCTGGTCTCCTTACCCGGTCTCCCTCCCCACGTGTTCCCCTGGGCCTTGCCCCTTCCCCCACAGTTTGAGGGGAAGACTTCGTTTGGAATGTCAGTGTTCAATCTCAGCAACGCCATCATGGGCAGTGGCATCCTGGGGCTGGCCTATGCCATGGCCCACACCGGGGTCCTCTTCTTCTTGTGAGTCCTGGGCGGCCTGTGGGGGTCGGGGCAGGGGTGCTGTGTGGGGCAAGCTGGAGGCCTGGGGGCCAAGTCTGAGCTGTGCTATCTGTCATAGGGCCCTGCTGTTATGCATCGCACTTCTGTCTTCATACTCCATCCATCTCCTGCTGACCTGTGCTGGTGTTGTAGGTAAGGCCTGGAGCTCGACCCGCGGCTTGGACCCCAGACTCTGGACCTACCCCTCTGACCTGAGATCCTAGACCTCAACCTGAGCCCTAGATTTTGAACATACCCCACTGAGCATACCATACCCCTGATCTTGGACCCAGAAACCCAGACCCCATCCTCAACTCCCTGGACTCCAGCTCTCAAACAGCACGTCAGCCCCCAGAACTTAACTGGGCTCCTAGATCTCCCACCTCCCAATCCTTACCCCTCAGTCTGGCGCCAGACCTCATTTCTCAGACTCTCCCCACAACCAGATTACTACACTTTGCTTCTAAGCCCCGCTCCCCAGTCTCCCCCTAACTGTGGAAGCCAGCCCCACGACCCCAAGATACCCACTACCTACTACCCACCTCCAGCCCCCAACCTTCTCCCTGGTCACAGAGCCCACCCCAAACTGTTTACCCCTCAACTCCAGCTTCCATCAGTCAGACCCAATTACCCCCAGCACCAACTCCTCAGCTCCCTGAGCCTCGGGCCACCCCCCTCCACACCTCCTCACCCTGGCCTCACCTCCTGGACCCACAACCCATTCCCTCCTGTCTCCCTCCCTACCCCAGGCATCCGAGCCTATGAGCAGCTGGGACAGAGGGCGCTGGGGCCTGCGGGGAAGGTAGTGGTAGCGGCGGTCATCTGTCTGCACAATGTTGGGGGTGAGGACTCTGGGAGGTAGGGGATCAGCTCGGGGAAAGAGGGTGGGGTGGGGTGGGCTTCCTCAGGTTGGGCTGGGGGGGATGAGGGGAATCCTTCTGCTTATACCTCCCCCCACCTGCACCAGCCATGTCCAGTTACCTGTTCATCATCAAATCCGAACTCCCCCTGGTTATTGGCACCTTCTTGGACATGGACCCTGATGGGTGAGTGAGCAACACCCCTTGGTCGGCAGGCCATTGACCCTACCTGTGTGGTCTGGCTGCTGTCTTCACCTCTGTGCCCAGCTGACTCCCAAGGCTTCTGACTCCCAGGGCAGGCCCGTGTGATTCTTCCATTTTGTGAGGCCAACAGCACACATGACCATTGCTCTGACCATCCAGTGGACAACGGGGTGGGGGTGCGGATTTCGGTGACTGTTGATCTGGCTGATTCTGTCTGGTAGCCAACTCTGTATGTCCAGTCGCCTCCAAGGCTGACCATGTGACTATCCATATTAAGCAGACCAAAGCTCTGTGGGTTTGGTTCTGAACTGTTGTACCAGCAGATTCTCTACAGTTGTGTCCTGTGTGCTGTGATTCCAACCACGGGTGTCTGACATTCACTTACTCTGACTTTTCCCCTGTCCAGTGGATTCTGTTGGTGCCCGGGTCCCTCGGGCTGGCAAAATCTGTCTGGCTGGAAGTGTGAGCATGTGGTGTACGATGGGGCCAACTCTGTCTATGTGATTGACTCCAACTGTATGCACCAGTAGGCCCCATCTCTGTTTAATTTAGCAGTCATTTTTTTTTTTCTGGCAAGTTCCCTCTGGCTCTGTGTGTGTGTGTGTGTGTGTGTGTGTGTCCTCTGGATTATGGTTCCAACCACGGGTGTTTGACCACTGTTCTGAGTACTCATGTAGTTGACGGTATGTTTGATTTTTGATCAATCTGCTGGCTGACTCTGTTGAGCTGTTTGTATATGACGGCTGACTCTGTATCCTCTTAGATCTTCGGTTTGACTCTGAAACCATTTAGGTAGCTGACAATCTGTGTGACTAGGTGTTTCTGATTATTATAATTAGCTCCCAGCAGCTATATGGCCAGAGGTGCTTTGTCGGCTCATTTCTGTGTCACTGTGTATATGAGATGGTGTGTGAATGCCTGGAACATAGTAGGCAATTCGTACAATTCTTTGTGAACAAATGAGTGGTTTTTCAGCCAGTTCTGTATTAACTGTCTTGCCTAGGCAGCCCCCTCCAATATCTGTACAGATCCTACTTTTTCTTTTTCTTTTTTTTTTTAAAGATTTCATTTATGTATTTGACAGAGACACAGTGAGAGAGGGAATACAAGCAGGGAGAGTGGGGAGAGGGAGAAGCAGGGAGCCCGATGTGGGGCTCGATCCCAGGACTCTGAGATCATGACCTGAACTGAAGGCAGAGGCTTAACGACTGAGCCACCCAGGTGCCACCCCCACAACTTTTTCTTTGAGCTTGGTTCCAACAAGATCTGGCTGGTTTTGCCTCTATTTCGGTCTTTGGCTGGGTGGTCAAGTTGGCCCAGCAACTCTTATGGCTCAACACACCTCGAGCTGTTCAAACAACCACCTGTGTGTCTTTCTGACCTCTTGTCTGACTTTGCACCATTGCCGGATCGTCAGACTGTTGTTCGACCCATCAGACGCACCAGGGTCACAGCTCACTCTGTGTGTGGTGCCGTGTGTTGGACTGCGGGTGTCTCGCTGGTCTAGGGTACCGTCTGCCCATCTGGTTCTATGTCCACTCGGCGGCACAGTTTTTTCCGGCTGTGTGTGTGTGCGTGTGTGTTCTTAGCTGTGTCCCTTTGACAGGTTTCGACTAAGAGTATGATTATCTGTCTGCCTGTTTCTGTGGATCCCGTTGTACCATTTGTCACCGTGACGGCCTGAATGACTTCCCACGGCTGAGGTGTCAGCTCAGCTCCCCTGACTGCGGGCAGAAATCCGTCTGTTTGGCTATCTTCTATGAGTGTCTGCCTGACAGTTTCTTTGGCAGGCAACTAGTCACTGTGTTCACCTGTCTCCCTAGGGGCTGGTTCTTGAAGGGAAACCTCCTCATCATCATTGTCAGTGTGTTAATCATCCTGCCACTGGCCCTCATGAGACACTTGGGTAAGAGGCTTTCTGTGTTGGTCGTTGGATGGCGGAGTTAGAGAAGGGGAGTCAGATGGAGAAAAATCCCCATTTTCCAGGGCTGTGAAATACCAGGGGAGAGCTTATGGGAGGTGGGCTTTAACAGATGACTAGGAGTTTGCTATGGAGGGCGGGCTGGTCCAGATAGAAGTAAAAGCTTGTGCAAAAGGGTGGCCTAATTAGGGGGAGATAGCCTGAAAGGCCAAGCTAGGGCTTGATATTTGCTGTGGGGGGGGTGTCCCTTGATTTCTAAGGCTCCGTTTGTTACCCCTTGCAGGCTACCTGGGATATACCAGTGGTCTCTCTTTGACCTGTATGCTGTTTTTCCTCATTTCGGTGAGTCCAAGGGAGAAGGACACGCAAAAAGTGAAGAAGGAATTTGGAACGTTGCGACACAGCCTTCCCCATGACCTCGCTTCCCCACCCTCCCCCAGGTCATCTACAAGAAGTTCCAGCTTGGCTGTGCTGTAGGTCTCAATGACACGGCAGTGGAGAGCAAGAGCCCTCCAGGCCTTCCCATCCAGGGTCTTAACAGGAGCTGTGAGGCCCAGATGTTCACTGTTGACTCCCAGGTGGGGGCGCAGGCCTGTGTATGGAGCTTCCGCCACACACCGAGGCGCTCTGGTCCTGCCCTCCAGTGCACTCAGCTCAGAATGGGGCCAGGCATTGGCCATCCAGGGCTTCCACGTGTCAGATACAGCGGGCAACGATGGGGCCAGGGGAGTGGGGGTGGGGGTGGGGGGGGAGAGACCCCTGGAGGTTCTAATCTCTGGTGTGGGCCATTCCCCTAGATGTTCTACACGGTGCCCATCATGGCTTTTGCCTTCGTCTGCCATCCCGAGGTGCTCCCCATCTACACAGAGCTCTGCCGGTGAGTGGGCCGGCAAGTGGGCAGAGGTGGTGCGGTAGACCTCACGTCCCACAGTCCCTAGGGTAGTCCTGGTGTTGTAGCTTGATTGGGCTAGATTGTGCGGGGCGGGGGGGAGCGTTTGAGGTGGCCTTGGGGGTGGTACAGGGCAGTGACTTTCTACTGATGAGGGCTTAAAGATTCTACTTTTAACATCCTGTACAAGCATGAAAGGGCAGAGTGGGGAGGCAGAAATGTTCTGATGAAGGGGGTAGCAGGCGTGGTTGGGGAAGGGGAGGTGGGGATCGTCAGAGAGAGTAGGGTATGGGCGGACAAAATGAGGGGCAGGGAGGATATGTTGGAGGGAAGTGTGGATGATCAGATGGCGGGGGCACAGCATGGAGGTCAGACACGAGGGAGAGGCAGAGATGGTCAGAGGGGATAGACAAAGATGGTCACATGGGGTGAGATGGATGGACAGAGGGAGGCTTGGCTAGCCACACAGGCGAGGTAGAGACAGGCCTCCCAGTGTGTACCAGCCGAACATCTGCTCTGGAAGAAGGGGACTCTGGAGGGTATGGGCTTCTTCTGAGGGCCACCAAGTCCAGGGGTCTGGGCATGACCCTTCCATAACCTCTATGACTCAGGCCCTCCAAGCACAGAATGCAGGCGGTGGCCAATGTGTCCATTGGGGCCATGTTCTGCATGTATGGGCTCACGGCGACCTTCGGATACCTCACCTTCTACAGTGAGTGGGGCTGCGGCCAGGGTGGGGTGAGCTGGAGCAGGGACTGGGTAGACCACTGGGGCAGAAGCCCTGGTGGTTTGCGTCCATGCCCTGAACCCATCAGTTTCCAAAGAGAGGGTGCGTGTCACACATTGTAGATTTCGTTGCCGTGCATGTGCGTATGGGGACGTGTGTGCGTGTGGGGGCGTGTGTGTTTCCGAGACGCTGGTCCTGGTGCTCCCACCACATCCTGCATCCCGTGCCCCATGTCCATGGCCCAGATAGCGTGGAGGCGGAGATGCTGCACATGTACAGCCAGCAAGACCTGCTCATCCTCTGTGTGCGCCTGGCGGTACTGCTTGCGGTGACTCTCACTGTGCCGGTCGTGCTGTTCCCTGTACGTGGGGTCGAGGGGCAGGGGTGCATGGAGCGGAGCTATGTGTGTGGCTGGGTGGAGGGTGGAGGCATGGATGTTTGGCTTGGGGGGGGTGGAGATGGGAGTGGATGGATGGATGGAGGAGACAGGGGTGGCCAGATAGGGAAGGCAGAGTTGTAGGATGGACAGAGGAGGCAAAAATAGATGGTCGGACAGAGAGGGGACACTGGTGGCAGGACAGAGAGAACCAAGGGGTGGGGGAGGGGTAGCCTGTCAGAGGGAGGAGGCACCAGATGTCTAGCTAGACAGAAGAGGGAGGCTGAAATGGTCAGACAGGCTAGAGGCAGAGAGAGATGGACAGTCAGAATAAAGAGACAGGGATAGACGGCATTCCTTAGGAAGGGTAGAGGCAGAAGTAGCAAGGGGTGAGAGCAACCAGGCTCTCAGATGGGAAGGTGGGGTGACTAGACAGAGGAAGGAGGTAGAGGTGGTCAGAGGGACAGAGAGGCAGGGATCTCAGATGGAGTGGAAGGACAGGAGGGTGGTCAGAGGGAGGCAGAGATTCTAGAGAGCGGGTACAGGCATCGAGGGCTGATCAGACCGAAGGGAGAGGCATGGATTGTCAGAAGGGTGGCGGGATGCTCCATCGGAAGGATGCTCAGACCAGGTGGACATGGAGATAGTCAGACGGAGGGGGGATCAGGGACCTCACACAGGGTGGAGGCACAGACAGATGCTCAGAGGGTAGAGTTCTATCCAGATGACCCCACGGAGGGGGGCAGCAGAACTTGAGCCCTGACTGATGTCCCCCCCACTCTGACCGCAGATTCGCCGCGCCCTGCAGCAGCTGCTCTTCCCAAGCAGGGACTTCAGCTGGCCGCGACATGTGGCCATAGCCCTGATCCTGCTTGTCTTGGTCAATGTTCTTGTCATTTGCGTGCCGACCATCCGGGATATCTTTGGGGTTATTGGTCAGTACCCGCAGCCCCAGTCCCAGACCCCACCTCGTATGGGCCTTATACTCCAAACCTCCACTGACTTCTGCTCCTCTTGCTTGGCCTCCAGGGTCCACCTCGGCCCCCAGCCTCATCTTCATCCTGCCTAGCATCTTCTACCTCCGCATTGTACCATCTGAGGTGGAGCCCCTCTGCTCCTGGCCCAAGATCCAGGTGACCATTCTAGCGGAGGGCCGGGGGGCAAGAGGGAGCACTCTGAGGAGGGAGCTGCCCAGGATGGCCAGAGAGCAAAGGAACATTTTCAAAAGGAGGGGGCTGGGGGAGAGGAGGGCAGATGGTCTGGAAGAAGGAAGGAGGTTGTCTTGGGAAGGGGCTGAGCGGACTGAGCACCAGCAGGGTCTGCCGAGACAGGGGAGGCATTCCATAGACGGATGGAAGGAGGGCCATTAGAAGAGGTTTGGGAGCACTTTCAGGGAAGATGAAGGAGAATGCTCTCTGAAGTTGTTCTGGAAAGATGGAGCATTCTTAGAAAGGGGCTGGTGTTAGGAAGGGGAGGAAGCAGGAGGGTCAGGAATGAATGGGGTACTCTGGAGGGGATGGAGGGCTTGAGGAATATTTCCAGGAGGAGCTCTGGTGTGGAGGGCCAAGCAGCCCCATCTTCTCTCCCTCTCGTTCACAGGCTCTGTGTTTTGGTCTCCTGGGGGTCCTCTTCATGGCAATCAGTCTAGGCTTTATGTTTGCCAACTGGGCCACGGGCCAGAGCCATGTGTCTGGACACTGACCTGCTCCACCCTGGGCCCCTGTGCGCATGCTCCCATGTGTGTGGAGGACGATGGGGCCGCTCTCCAGGGTCCCTCAAGTCTGGCTCATGGAGGTGGCTGGTTCCCATTAACAAGGCTCTTGGAGGTGGTGGGGGCCACGGAGGTTGCAGAGTGGTCCGCTTCCTTCCTCCCCAGGGATGCTGAGCTTGGATCATGGCCCTAAGCCCAACCCAACCCCAGGGGGAGGAGGAGACTGGGTCCTTGGGGGGAATCCCTGCCCCACCCTGCCCAGTCCTTTCTGCCTCTCCTGGCAGAAGCTGTTTGTCAGGATCACCCTCAAGCTAAAGGGGAAGAATAAAGATGCTGAACTGCAACTCCGCCTCCGCCTTCTGATCTCTTTCTAAGTCTTCCTGGGGACACCTGGTTCCCTGGCTTGGTTCAGACAAGCCCTGAGGGTAAACAAGCCCTGAGCGTGGGATTGAACTGGCTCTCGAACATTCACTCACTTGTCCACTCCTTCGGTAACTTGCTACCCAACTCGTACTTTTGTTCATTTTCTCATCTGGAAACCTCTACCGAGAGCCCCCAGGTGCCAGGCATTGTTTTGGGTTCTGGGGTTTCGATAGTGCATCAAGCAGATCATAATCCCTGTAGTTGGTGTTCTAGCACCAAAGTAGGCAAACCATGACTCCAGGCCAAATGCAGCAGCCTCTTTGTAGGGCCACTGAGCCAAGAATAGCTTGCACACTTCTAAATGATTAGGGAAAAAAATCTGAAGAAGAATAATTTGTGACACTTGAAAATGACGAAATTTAAATTTGTAGCATCTGCAGATCTTTTATGGGAATGCAGTAATGCCTGTTCACTTACATATACATATTGTTTATGGTTCTTCTGTGCTAGAACAGCAGGGCTGAGGAATTGCAACAGGGACCACGTGGCCCACCAAGCCTCAGCTCTTTATGATCTGGCCCTTTTCAGAAAAATAGTTTGCTGATCTCTGATGTAGCAGAAAAGAGGAAAAGAGATCAATCATTTCTAATAAAGATGAGCACTATGAGGGGCTCCTGGCTGGCTCAGTTGGAGCTGGAGCACAGGACTCTTAATCCTGGGGTTGTGAGCTTGAGCTTCTTGGGTATAGAGATGACTTAAAAGTAAAATCTTTTTTTTTAAGATTTTATTTATTTATTTGACACACAGAGAGAGATCACAAGCAGGCAGAGAGGCAGGCAGAGAGAGAGGGGGAAGCACGCTCTTTGCTGAGCAGAGAGCCCTATGCGGGGCTCGATCCCAGGACCCTGAGATCATGACCTGAGCCGAAGGCAGAGGCTTAACCCACTGAGCCAGCCAGGCGCCCCTTAAAAGTAAAATCTTTTAAAAAAATGATATGCACGGTTGGGAAAAGAAGTAATGTTTAGTGTGGTGTTGGGGAAGTGGGGGGCCACTGAGAGGATTGTCAGGGAGGACTCATTGACAAAAAGACTAGGAGCCGCGTCCTAGATTGGGCGGAAGGAGCAAGTCCTGTGGTTATTTAGATAAAATGTTGCAGGCAGAGGCAGCAGCAAGTGCAAAGGCCCTGAGGTAGGAGCCAGCATGGCCATTTTGCTGTCCCACTGGCAATGTATATGAGTGCCAATTTCATAGCAGCCTGAGTCATGAGACGTGGACTCTTGCCAACCTACTAGGTGAAAATAGTATTGCTGTTAAAATTCACGTGTGTTTCTTTATGAAAGACGTTTCTGGGTGTTTGAGAGACTTTTATTTATCTTCCCAGATAACTTTTAATGCACATGCAGGCCACTACAGATAATCTTTCTTTTCTCCACATTTAGACACAGGACAGCTGGCTGTGGTTGATTCATACCGTAGGCTCCTTATTTCACGCTTCTTCATGCCTTACTGCCTGTAACTCAGCTCAACGCTCAATTTAAGCTCAATACGCCTGCTTTTAAAGAACATGGCTAACTTATAATTCCAGTTCCTGGACTTATAAATGCAAGTGTACGTATTTAACACCCACAAGAAGAGATCATCCTCTCAACGAGGTTTCCTTTTTTTTAAAAAAAATTTTTAATTAACATATAATGTATTATTAGCCCCAGGGGTATAGGTCTGAATACACACTTCACATCAACGAGGTTTCTGGCAGAGCAAAGTCTAATTTCATCTTTTAAAAAATGGGTTATTTTAAAGAGTTGTTTACCATGCCCAAGTTTAAAAATTTTACGTATTCGGGACTCCTGGGTGGCTCAGTGGGTTAAGGTTAAGCTTCTGCCTTCAGCTCCAGTCATGATCCCAGGGTCCTGGGATTGAGCCCCACGTCAGGCTCCTTGCTTGGTGGAGTCTGCTTCTCCCTCTGCCTGCTGCTCCCCCTCTAATTTTTGTATAAGGTATGAAGTTTAGGGGGATGCTTTCTTTTTTTTTTTCTTTACCTATAGATATTCAGTTGCTCCAGCACCATTTCTGAAGATAGTTCTTCCTCTACTGAATTGCTGTTGTATTATTTTCTTCTTTTTTTAAAGTAAGCTCTATACCCAACATGGGGCCCCAACTCAGGACCCCAGGATTAAGAGTTGCATTTTCTGCCAGCTGAGCTAGCCAGGCGCTCCTTCCTTTTGTATTCTGTAAAAATTCAGTGTGGAACTATTTCTGGGTTTTCTATTTTGTTCCATTGATCTATGTGTTTTATTATTTCCCCAATGTCAATATCCCCAATATTGATTCCTGTAGCTATATAAGTATTGTAATTCAGTAGGTAATTACTCTCATTTTACTTTTTTTTCATAATTGTTTTAGCTATTCTAGTTTATTTGCCCTTCCATACGAATTTTAGAATAATCTTATTTACAATATTGCTGGGTTTGGGGACACCTGGCTGGCTCAGGTGGTAGAGCAGATGTCTTTTTTTAATTGAGGTATAATTGACATATAACATCAGTTTTGAATGTACAACATAATGATTCAATATTTGTATATATTATGAAATTATCACCACAATAAGTCTAGTTAAACATCTGTCATCAAACACAAAATTTTTTTCTTATGATGACAACTTTTTTTAAGAAAGATTTTATTTACTTATTTGACACAGAGAGAGACAGCAAGAGAGGTAACACAAGCAGGAGGAATGGAGAAGGGGAGAAGCAGGCTTCCCACTGAGCAGGGAGCCTGATGCTGGACTCGATCCCAAAACCCTGGGATTGTGACCAGAGCTGAAGGCAGAAGCTTAACTGACTGAGCCACCCTGGTGTCCCAATAATAGCGTGTTTTGCTGTAACGAATACTGAAATGTACTTTAAAATCATGGTAAGTGGGCCAGAAGAGTGTGGTAGGCAGAATAAGTGCCCCGCACCGACGGTGTTCTCAATCCTAATCCCTGGAACCAGTGATTATGTTGTTACATGGGGAGGGAATGAAAGTTGCAGGTGGACTTAAGTTGCTATACCTTAAAATAGCTTCTCCTGGGTTATCTGGGTAGGTCCAATGTAATCACAACCCCTTGTAAGTGGAAAGGGGTATGAGAAAGAGATGTGAGAATGGGAGCAGGGTCAGAGAGATGTTATGTGTCTGCTTTGAGGGTGGAAGAAAGGGGACCCTAACCAAGGAATGTGGGCGGCTTCTAGAGACCAACAGGCGAGGAAATCATTTTCTCTTGAGCCTCCAGGAAGGAACACGACTTGCAAACACCTTGATTTTAATCCAGTGAGATGAGTTTTGGATTTCTGACCTACAGAACTGTAAGATAATGAATTTGTGGGTTTTAAAAAATTTTTGTAATTTATTGAAGTAACGTCTGTACTGAACGTGGGGCTTGAACTCATGACCCCAGGATCAAGAGTAATGTGTTCTTCCAACAGAGCCAGTCAGGTGCCCCCAAATCTGTGTTGTTTTAAGCCACCAAGAATGTGGTAATTTGTTATAAGAGTGATAGAAAACGAATACACCCAGAAACAGATTAGTGAAACAAAATAGAAGGATGAGAAACATACCTATCTATACACATTCGTTTCCAAGTGGGCAAAAGATGAATTATCTACCAAATGATGATTTGACAAGTGTCTATCCACTTGGAAAAAATAAAGATTAAATTCTTACCTTATACTATGTAAGATAATAAAGTCAAGAAAAATTAGAGGTTTAAACGTAAAAACGTAAATTCATAAAGCACTAGAAGAAATTTTAGGAAATATGATGAATCTTGAGGTGGCAGAGACATTTCTTTGCATTACACCAAGGTTGTGAGCAATAAATCTGCTATATTTAAAGATATAAAACTGAAAAACTCCTCTGAGTCAAAAACCATCATAAACAACAATCTGAAAGGGTAAATTTGAGGGAAAAAAATGTTGAAACACTGTAAGGGAGAAAAAAATATTTTCCTTCTACCCTTCTGGGGTTTTGGCTGGGGCTTTGTAACAAAAGACATATTAATAGGAGAAAAACAAATAGAAGGCTATTAACACAGTGTCTCTGAATCGATGGTAGAGACTCTGGGATGAGTAACTCAAAGAGATGGCTAGAGCTTTGGGTTTATATAGCAATTTGGACTCTAACCGGAGAAAGGGAGTTTGGGCTTCTGGGTTTGGGAGTCAAGTTATGGGAAAGTGACCTGGGAGGTGTGGTAAACAAGGATAAGGTTTGTTATGCAGATTTAAGTCATTGCTTTCTCTATTGATCAGTGTTTCTTGTGATTTAGACTCCTCCTCTGGGGGGGGCAGACACCCTTACAAATGGAAATTTCCTTTATAAATGTAAATTTCTCTTAGATATGGTAGATATGATAACATCTACTGTTTCTAGAGCTTCTGCCTGCTATTTCTCAAAACAATGAGCTCAAAGTCATGGTTATGCCAAAGAGGCATATTTTGGGGTGGCATATTCTGGTCCCCTACAATATGCAATAAATTAAAAGTAACTATCGCTAATATATAATGAAGCTTTTGTAGATCAATAAGAGAAACTGGAGTAACTCAATGAAAAAAGTCAGGCAATGGCATTACTTCGCATTATGGTACGAAGGATTAAGAAGTAGGTAGTATGAAAGAAATCAAGGAAATGAAGGATGGATCACAGAAGTTTCAACATTCATTTAGTAGGAGTTCCAAACAGAGAATAGAAAAGTGGAGAGGGGACGCCTGGGTGGCTCAGTCAGTTAAGCATCTGCCTTCTGCTCAGGTCATGCATTCCAGGGTCCTGGGATCAAGCCCCACGTCGATGGGCTCCTTGCTCAGTGGGAAGCCTGCTTCTCCCTCTCCCACTCCCCCTGCTTCTGTTCCCTCTCTCCCTATATCTCTCTCTGTTAAATAAATAAATGAAAGAATAAATAGTGGAGAGAAGACAATATTTGAAAAAAATAATGTTCTAGAATTTTCTGAGCTGGAAAAAAGACATGAATCTTCAAACTGAAAAGAGCCACTAAATTCTAAGCATGATTAACACACACACACAGACACACAGACACACACACACACACACACACAGTGCCCCCCACTCCGCCACAACTAAAAATAAAATTTCTAGGTTAAAGATAAAATCCTTAAGGATAAAAAGAAAATCCTGAACGGTCTTAGAAGAAAAGAGAGAAGAGAGAATATAGTAGAGAAGTTCTTCAAAAAGCTGATGAGAAACAACTTTGAACCTCTATTTGTATATTGAGCCAAGGTAATCCAGGTGAAAGGAAAAATATTTCAGAAAATTCATCACACACCTACCCCTTCTGAAAAGATTATTAGGATATATGATCCAGCAGAAGAAAAAAAATGGATTAAGGAGAAACAAGTGGGTTCTAGTAAGCAATGGCGAGGGGAAAAATAGTAACATTCATCGAAAAGTCTAAATAAGTTTTGATTGTAAATTTAAAAAATCACAATCTTTTTTAAAAAGATTATTTATTTATTTGACAGACAGAGATCACAAGTAGGCAGAGAGGCAGGCGGGGAGGGAGGGCGGGGTGGGGAAGCAGGCTCCCCGCTGAGCAGAGAGCGGGATGCGGGGCTCCATCCCAGGACCCTGAGATCATGACCTGAGCCAAGGCAGAGGCTTTAAGCCACTGAGCTACCCAGGTGCCCCTGAAAATCACAGTCTTGAACTAAAATTCCAGGTAATATAAACATGGGAGGTGAGGGGAGAGGCAAGAAGAAAAGAGAGGTTCTTGTTTAAGGGACGAATGTAGATGCTAATTAATGACCGAACTCTAGAACAGCTAAGAGTACTTGCTTTTCAGAGTGCAAACTCTGGAGCCATACTGCATGGGTTCAAATTCCGGCTCCTCAATTTACTAGTTGTGTGATCTTGTGTAAGTCACATGATCTTTCTGTGCCTCAGTCTACTTAAGAGTAAACTGAGGATAGTTATTGAACTCATTGGGTGGCTGTGATGATCAAATGAATTAATATATGTAAAGCACTTAGAAGAGCACCTGTCATGTGGTAAAGTGTAATTGTTGTTGCTGCTATAAGTAATGACTTAAATTGTCTGTTAAAATGTAAGGGCAGGGCCTCCCACTGCTTATGATCCCTCTCTCGCTGTGTTGCTCTCTGTCAAATAAATAAATAAAATCTTAAAAACAAAAATAAATAAAGAGTGCATACATATTTATGAAGGGGCTTGCCCAACGGGGAATACAGCACAGAACTGGGGCAAAAGTCATCTTAAGGTGACTGAGCCCAGGTCAAACCATGGGGACCCACAAGGGCTAGCATCATTGCTTCTCTGGCTCCAGATGGTCCAGTATCTGAGTGCTTAAAGGGGTTTAGATCCTGCAAAGATACCTCAGTGTGCATCGGGTTGATATAGAGAACAAAAGCAAAAGAAATCTAGAAAAAAGACTTCTTTACAACTTACAGCCCATTGACAAGTACTTGGACAGGCAGAGTGAACTTCCTCAAGGAGCTCAGCTGCTTCATTAATACATGGCTAGAGGCAAAAGGCACCCTTAGCTTGACTTTAGCCAGACTCCCAGGATCCTGTAAGTCTTCTTTAACATATAAACATACCTTTGGGGCACCTGGGTGGCTCAGTGGGTTAAAGTCTCTGCCTTTGGCTCAGGTCATGATCCTGGGGTCCTGGGATCCAGCCCCAGCCCCTCGTTGGGCTCTCTGCTCAGCGAGGAGCCTGCTTCCCATCCCCCCACCGCCTGCCTCTCGGCCTACTTGTGATCTCTGTCCGTCAGATAAATAAATAAAATCTTTTAAACATCCCTTTGGAAAGTTCCTTGATCTCTACCCTTCTTGGGCCCTTCCTGCCCAAGATACATGTAAGCAGTCATCCTCCAAGCATAGGCTTGCTGATATCCATCTGAAGGGTCTCATGACTAAGGTTGAACTAGACAGTAGTAAATGAATGACCTTATCTTCAACAGCAGCCCCTCAAGGTCCTGGAAACCTTGCTTCCAAATTCCTCAGCGACTTCCGCTGTGGCTAACTCCCTCCCAACTTGAAAGTATATAATTTGTCACTCCTCACAACCCCAGCACAACTCTTTTTGCCCATGGGTCCTTTCCCTGTGCTCTAATAAAACTACTTTTTTTTTTTTGCACCAAAGACATCTCAAGAATTCTTTCTTGACCATTCGCTCATTCGCTCCGGGATCCCAGCATTTCTCATCAAGGTCAGTCTTCACTTTTGAGTATGATTAAGTTATCTCCTAGCCTGATAGTGATTGTTTGTTCTTACATTCTTTTTTTTAAAAAGATTTTATTTATTTATTTGTCAGAGAGAGAGAGAGAGAGCTAGGACAGGCAGGCAGAGTGGCAGGCAGAGGCGGAGGGAGAAGCAGGCTCCCTGCTGTGCAAGGATCCAGATGTGGGACTTGATTCCAGGACGCCAGGATCGTGACTGAGCCAAAGGCGGATGCTTACCAACTGAGCCACCCAGGCATCCCTGTTATTACATTGTTTTACAAAATGGCTGGGGGCCTAAAATAGATTTTCTTACGTCAAGAAAGTTATGTCTGTCTTTCTTTTACTGGGGACCCCGGCTCTTTATGCTTACAGAACTGTTGGCAATACTGGATATTGATTGTTCAGATAAATAATTCTCTGGGATAGGTTGGATATTAAAACAGATGCATTCGAAAAGGCAAGAAAAGTGATCAGGAACGGATAAATGGATAGAGATGGAGTAAGTGAAAGACAAGCCAATGAATAGGGAGGATAGAAATATAAATGTCAAAGCCCATCTATTAGCAGCCCAGTAAAGAGGGAATGCTTAAAAAAAATGAGTGAGAAGATCTCAGATTTAGACAACTTCAGATTTTAAGGGATCACAGTGTGCTGAACAGAAGAGATAAGACACGCACATATATACACTCCCCTCGACACAGTGAAATGTCAGATTATGAAAGACGACAAGGGAGCCTGATGTGGGGCTTGATCCCAGAACCCTGGGATCATGACCTGAGTGGAAGGCTGATGCTTAACCGACTGAACCACCCAGGCGTCCCTATTTTATTTTGTTTTAAAGATTTTTCTTTGTAAGGAATCTCTACACCCAACGTGGGGTTTGAACTTACAGCCCCAAGATCCAGCGTTACACATTCCACCGACTGACCCAGCCAGGCACCCCTGAAAAATTATTTTTAAAACACCTAGAGAGAAATAGCAGTTTCCTTACAAAGGAAAATAATTTAACTGACACCAGATTTCTCAAACACCACACTGGAGGCAAGCCGACAAGGGTGTAATAATTCCAAAGTGTTGAAAGAAAGGAATCTTATATCAGGTGGAATAAGAACAGTTTCTGGCATACAGGGTCTCAGAAGGTCTAAGACAGAGAGAAAGCATGAGCAAGAAAGGCAACAAGACAGCAGGGAAATTAATGTGTGAGGAAGGAGAATTTTTGCACACTGCTCAGCAGGAAGTAAGACATAAAGGCTTTTCTTCCACCACCAAAGGTGAGTATTCTCTTGAACTTTTAGATTCATTCTATTGTAATTCTGATGACTGCTTTCCTTTGCATCTTACTGTGGATTTACAGAATATTTAGGCAGCGACAAACTCCCAGAGTAAGGCAGAAATGGCAGTGGAGAGAATGTTTTTAAATTATTTTTATTAACATATAATGTATTATTTGCTCCCGGGGTACAATTCCGTGAATCATCAGACTTACACATTTCACAGCATTCACCATAGCACATACCCTCCCCAATGGAGATAATTTTTTAAAAAAGATTTTTATTTATTTATTTGACAGAGAGATCACAAGTAGACAGAGACAGGCAGGGAGAGAGGGGGAAGCAGACTCCTTGCTGAGCACAGAGCCCGATGCAGGGCTGGATCCCAGGACCCTGGGATCATGACCTGAGCGGAAGGCAGAGGCTTTAACCCACTGAGCCACCCAGGCACCCCTGGAGATCATTTTTTAAAAAGATGTAGCTATTTTAGAGAGAGCACGCACGTGCCCACAAGTGGGTGGGGGGAGGGGCAGAGGGAGATAATCTTCAAGTGGACTCCCCTCCCCGCTGAACACAGAGCCTGACTTGGGGCTCCGTCCCACAACCCAGGAGACCTTGACCTGAGCCAACACCAAGAGCCGGTGGCTCAACTGACTGAGCCACTCAGGCGTCCCAGCAGTGGAGATCATTCAAAAAATGGTAGTTTCACTATAAAAGAGTAACCAAAGAAGAATGCTGTTAGGGTAAATAAACACAAAAGTGAATTTTCCCCCGTTGCCCAAAAGGAAATAGACTTCCCCTCCTGCAGTTTTCTTCAAGCATTTGAGAAACATTGAGAAACAAGCATTTGAGAAACCTAGGATTTGTACATATGATGTGGGGCTCGATCCCAGGACCCTGGGATCATGACCTGAGCCGAAGGCAGACACTCAAGGACTGAGCCACCCAGGCGTCCCTAGGTCCATCTTTTTAAGACCTAAAGAAGCCTGTTGCCAGCCTATAACCCAGGAATGCCTTTCTTCAGAGTGTTGTAGTCATCTCTTTGAAATGTGGATCTCAAGGAAGATAAGCACAGGGTTTCCCTGTCACCTGCGAGTTTAGCCTAGGCACCTGGCTCCAAGGTAAAAGCACCCGCTTATCATGGAGATAGGAGTTTAATCTTTCCTCCGGATAAAGGCAATTAGCCAGCACAGATGGCTGTTAACAACTGGTGAACTTAGGACTTGCCTGGGAGTGCTCAGCTCTGACCCTTGGATGCCACTGGAAAGCCGGGCAAATGAGCGGTGTCGTTCCTGGCCTTTTTGGCTCTTCCCATCACTTCTGGAAACTGCACCTGAGAGTGTGTACGTAATCTGGCTTCCCAAACAGCTGCCAAAGGGGTCAAGGGATGCAATCAAGAAATGTGGGGAGTTAATGCCTGTGGGGTACATTTTGACCAAGAAAAAAAACAAAACAAAACCAGCAAACCTGGGAGTGAGCCAGACAAGTCAATTCTCTCCTCCCTCCCTCTCCTCATGCACTGTTCTGAGCTGAATTTCTCTGTATAATCTGTCTGGAGACGTCCTATATGCCCCACAGTCTGTTTCTTTGGGGATCTGGTCTTGAACAGCGGTCATTCGAACTCGTGAAGCCAATGTTAAGTGTTGATTCTGGAGAACCCAAGTCAGAGTGGAGTAAAACTGTCCCAAGGGGGGGAAAAAGGGCAAATAATAGGACTGGGAGTAGATAGAAGTGATGCAGGTTGGCTGGGTTCACGGACCTAGAGGGGGGTCCCTCGGGAGCAGCCAGGAGGGTCCTTGACTTCCCACAGGAATAGAAATGAAGAACTGAAGAGGAAACGAGGGCAGAATTTATTGAACAGTGTAAGTGATGGAGTACGGCAGGCGAAGTGTCTGGGAAACTAGAAAGGAAAGGAGAGAGGGACTTCATCTTTGCTTGGGGTCTGAAGTTTTTCTTCTTCTTTTAAAGTAAATTCTACCCCCAGTGTGGGGCTCAAACTCACGATCTTGAGGGCAAGACTTGCAAGCCACACCAGCTGAGCCAGCCAGGCTCCCCTAGGGTCTGAGGTTTTTATTGAGGATGTGGTCTGGCATTCATGTCCTCACGGGCACCCAAGATCTGGTCAAAACAAGGACGAATGTTCCTGTGTCCGCTGTAAGTCACTTTGGCCCTGGAGCCAGGGGTCTTAGCATCAAGGGGTCTGAAGTCAGGGGTCTGGAAGACACACGTGATAACTTGCCCAGTCACTTCTGTGATGTTATCTACTGTGCGGGAAGACTCCAAAGAAATCATTAACTCCATGACCTTTACAAGGAGAACACACACTATCTGTTCTGTGAGGCGTGTGTAAGGTGGGGGTGTAGGTCCTAGCAAGAATAGAGGCCGCAGGGATGCCTGGGTGGCTCAGTCAGCTGGGCTCAGTCTCCCTTCTGCTCAGATCATGATCCCAGAGTCCTGGGATTGAGTCCCGCATCTGGGTCCCTGCTCCTTGGGGAGCCTGCTTCTCCCTCTGCCTGTTGCTCCCCCTGCTTGTGCTCACTCTCCCTCTGTCAAATAAATAAAATCTTAAAAAAAAAAAAAAGAACAGAGTCTGCAATAAAGCAGTCCTTCCTGGGGGTCCCTTCAGTTTCTCTGTCTTAGAAGGAACAGAAAAACTGAAAGAGGACTTCAGCTGCGTCTACTTTGACCTCAAACTTTCCAGTTTTCGTTCTTTCTTTCCAGTTTGTCTCTTGGCTCAGGTGGGAGACTTGAGGGCTAAGCATCCCCAGACACGCACCCTGTCAAGCAAGAAGGACTGCCCTGAGCCAGCAAGACCCTCACGCATGACTGACCTCAAGATGATCCGTTTGCCCCTAACTGCCTCCCTGTGCTTACCCACCCAACTTCACCCCACATTTTCCTTATATAAACCCGGAAGTGTTCTCGGGCACTTTGGAGGCAGTTGTTTGAGACACTAGTCCACGGTCTTCCTGGTGCAATAAATTCCTTTATTTCACCACCACTCAGTTGTCTGCCTTTGGATTGTCAGTGGATTGTCTCAGTTGTCAGTGGCGAGTAGCCAAACCCCGTCTGTTTGGGGAACCCCCCCCCCAGAGCCAGGTGCTCTTGCTCCCCTCCACCCTGGCTATAGAACCAGTAGTCAAACACCTTAAGGGTGATATTTTTGGGGGGAAGAGGTGATTTAGGTGATTTTTACAATGAATGGCTCAGCTCTCTAAGATACACACCTCCCTCCCTCCAACCAGTCTTCTCTCTGACATCTGCAATACACTGCCCGTTTAGAACACAGGGAAAGGAATTTTCTTTTCGGAGAATAAAGCAGATTGAGTCCTGCGGTAGTGTTGGTGCGAGAAGCCTACAGAGAGAGCCTGGGGCAGGAGTGGGTCTCAGATGGCCTCAGCCTGTCATGGGAAGAAGAAGCCCAGGCTGGCCTGTTTGAGGGTTAGACCACGGGAAGCAAAGACACACGCTAGCGAACGCCCCTCCCAGCCAGCTAGCCGACTGCGACTGATCACCGGCAAGACCAGCAAAAGATCTGCCTGGTCCAACCCCAAGAGCTGACCCGTAAAATCAGGAGCAAATAAAATGTTTGTTGTTATAAGCCGAACAAACCAAACCAAACCCCCAAAAACTGCACTCCCAAAGGGGCCTGCACGTAGCTGGGTTACAGAATACAATATACAATGATTTATTTCTCATATTTTTTTAGTAGGCTCCATGCCCAGCATGGGGCTTGAACTCAACAACCCTGAGATTGAGAGTTGCGCACTCTACCCACTGAGCCAGCCAGGTGCCCCTTATATACAACAGCTGATGGGTTTCCGTATACCAAGAAGAACCATTTAGAGAATAAAGTGGAGGAAAATCACATTCATGTAGTGATAAAAATACATAAAGTATCTAAAAACAGATGATTGGAGGAGGATGGCAGATAGAGCCTGAACTTCTATGTCCCATCCCACCCAACTTTCTAGTGATTTGGGAAGAAAAGTGTTTTTAAGGATAAATGCTTTAAAAATTTTTTAAAATTATTTTTTATTATATTTTAATCTTTAAAAAAATATTTTATTTACTTATTTGTCAGAGAGAGAGAGAGAGAGAGAGAGAGACAGCAGGAGCAGGGGGGAGCAGATTTGGGACTCGATCCCGACTCTGGGATCGTGACCTGAGCCAAAGGCAGACGTTTAACTGACTGAGCCACACAGATACCCCTGTTTTGTTTTTTAGATTCCATGTATGAGTGAAATCATATGCTATTTGTGTTTCTCTTACTTCAGTTAACATTATACCCTCAAGGCTATCCAAGTTGTCCTCTACTCTGAGACTTGGGACAGAACTTGAAGCATATTCAAGTTCACACTCCAGTACACACCTGTCCTCCTTAATGTCTCTGAAGTCGCAGTGAGTTCCAAACCCATTCCTTCCCACACACGCAAGGTGCAGGAACTCTGGCAGTAAGTCTGACATCTGTCTGTGTCTCTGTTTCATCTATAATCTCTCTCTCTCTCTCTCTCTATCTATATCTATCATCATCTATAACATCTATGAAACACAAGATGAATATTAATCGCACTTTCTGGGGTTATTACAGAAGGTGGACTGTGAACACCCCATAAACCAGACCTCCCTCATTCCTGTCGATGGTGTTGCTGGACTGGGGTGCAGAGTCTTAGATTTGGGACCTGTCCCATCCAGAGGCGGGACCTCAAGCGACAACATAATATTCTCAGAGAAGCAGGTAAATAAGGATCCTCTTGCTACACATTCCCCAGGAGCTGACTCTGCTGTAGAAGGCTGTGCCGTGGGGTACATGCTGGTCAGAGAGAGTTCATGTGTGTGTCCACATCTGTCTACAGCCCTGGCAGTGCCTTATTCCTCATCATGGCCCACACCAACTCCCAGATCTAGAGCTCCAAACAATGGTGATTCTTTGCAGTCTTTCTCAGTCTCCCAGGGCAAAGTTCTCTGGGTCCACCAACCCCCAGGGCTTTAGGAGACCCGGTCCCAGGGCTGATGTGAGGAGAGCAAGCCTGCAACCCTGCAGCTGTCACGGGGTGCCCATGGAAGAGAGCAGACTCAGTTCTGGCCCAGGAGATGTGGCCTCAACCTGGAGTCATGATGACCCATCAGAGCCCGAGGAGAGCCTCGATTCCTGTCCTTCTCCTCCAGGACCCAGTCATCTGTGGGTTTATGGTTTCTCCCTGCCTTTGATCCAAATCTACTGGGACAAGGGGGCGGGTCTGGAAGTGGAACAGAGGCAGAGGTAGGGGAGATGGAGGCTTCAACAGGAGAGCGGAGACCTGCCAAGACTGGGTGGTTGCTGGGAGGCTGAGGTGATGGGCAGCATCAACCGTTTCCAGCTGGGGCTGGTATTTGACAGTCCTGTACAAGCCACCTTGGTGACCTTTGTTGACAGCCTTAATGTCTCCCAGCACACACAATGGTTTGTTCCCAAACAGACCCCCCTCTTTCCTTTCCAAGAGTTGATGCTGTGGTCTGCAATGGTGTGAACAGAAGACTATTCCATTTGTGAGTCTTCATCCCCACCCCAGCCCCCAAACCTTTGGTCATGAGACCCTTGAGGGGAAATTTCATACCTCTGTCCCGTGCATTTTTCCATCTGCTGCTTTCCTTCCTCATGACTAGTGGACACTTCCATTCCTGCCCACGATATGGTCCCCAGTGGGCCACTCCTTCTGTATCCTTCCACATTCCCTAGCAGATGGTTTTAGCTCTGTCTCCTTTCACAGACTTATATATTTTTTTAAGATTTTATTTATTTATTTGACAAGGAGAGAGAGCAGGAGAGCACAAGCAGGGAGAGCAGCAGAGGGAGAGGGAGAAGTAGGTTCCCCACCGAGCGGGGAGCCTGATGCAAGACTCAATCCCAGGACCCTGGGCTCATGACCTGAGCTGAAGGCAGATACTTAACCCACTGAGACACCCAGGCGCCCCAGCTCACGGACTTCCAAATGGACCATCCCAGCCCCTGACCCTGGAGATTTCACAGACATCAAAGGCCATGGTGTCCAACCAGCACCCGCCCTGGATCTGGGGTGTATGATGTCCATCAAAATGAAAACTGAAAAATCCGTTAGAATACCAGCTCCACATGGGCTGGGACATTTGTCTGTCTTGTTCCCTGATGTTTTTCCAGCACCTAGAACAGTGCTCGGTACACAGGACGTGCTCAGTAGGTGTTTGTTGAATGAATGAACCCGCTGACACGACAGTTCCGCTTCTGAGGCCGTGTGCTAAAGAAACACTCACGCATACGTACAGGGCTCTGTGCCCAAGAACAAGATGAGCAAACAACCAAGAGAAACTTGTAAATTTTTATTAATTATCAACAACTGAGGCAACACAAATGAAGAAAGGGGGTTTTGCAGCATGGGGCACCTGCTGGACAGCAACAAAATGAGGGGTGCTTGTCCAGGACTTGTCCCAACACTGCCAGTGGGAAAAAGCAGGTGGGAGATACTTAGAGTGGTACCGCACGTGCGTGTAAATGCAGAGAAAAACACGTGGAACCAAACACCCAGAGCTGCCCTCCAGCAATCACATCAGGGGAGGAGGGTTGTGTTGTTCTGGGCAGACAATACCCCAATACTTTGTTTTCTAAAGTAAGTGCATGGATACACAGAAAGAAATATGCATTGAGTAGATGTCTTGCTTATTAACAGAGCTCTATTATCAAACAGAATATCTGGCACATAGTAAGAAAAATCGTGCTTAACTTTTCACTATTGTGAACTCTTTTACTTGCTATACACCTGATGGCTAGGAGTTCACAGCCGTGCCCATGTTCGTGAAAGGCCACCAGGTTCTGCTCCTTATCATGGGCACTTGTCACATCCCTGAGGTTGAGGCAAGGAAAGAGAAGGAACGTGAGTGGCAGTGAGCTCCGATCGCCTGATAGATCCATACCAAACTCTTCCTCCGGGCCTGCAGGACCCCGAGCACTCAGATTCTGTCCTGTCTCATGGTCTACAAGCACCTCCCACTGCTTCTCCAACAGAACCTTGTGCTCAGGCCACAGTGACTCCTTTACCTGTCCTCGGAGTTTCTAGGCTAGAGGAAGGCGTGGCTGATACATCATGGGTTTGGGAGCCCATAGCATTCTAGGTAGGGAGGATCCCTAGATACACAGAGCAGGGAGCACAGAGAGCCTGGGGGAACCTCATCACTTAGCCTCAAAGCAGCACCTCAAGGGACTAGGAGAAAGGAATGTTTTGGGGAAACAGGTGACGAGATGGGGTACCAATACTGTTAACAAGAAAGTACATTTTGCAGAGGGGTGCGAGTGTGGACTGAAGGGTCACTTACAGACTTAGTCATCTTCCTCGGGATCGCTGATTTCTTCATACACTATCAGGGTCTTTCTTTCCCGCAGTCTATAGGCCCAAACACTACTCATCAATTTCCTGGGTCCTATGGTGGAGAAGAGTTGGTAAATGGGGGGCCAGATGGGCTGGGGAGTGTTAGTCTCTGTTTTCCCAGATAAGGAGATGCCTGCTCCTTCCCGAGGGCACACAGGCATTCGACATAGCCTGTTTTCCCCATGTTCTGGCTTAGAGAGGCTGAGATCTTAGACCCGCGCTGATACACACCAAATGCCAGTTGGAATTTTTGCTTCTGGCTCCTCCCATTGTCTGGTTTGGATTGCCACCCTCTTTACTTACCAGAACATTCATTCAGACCTTCTTTCATTCAGCCTATGTTTGTTAAGGGCATATTGTGCGTCAGGCATTGAGCTGAGGGCTGGGGATACAACTGTGAGTGAGATATGTTCCTGGGTTATCACAGATGGAATGACCTGACAACCTTTCGTGTTGTAAGGCTTTCTAGGTTTAAGGCCTTGAACAATTTGTGAACCACGATTCTTTATTTCCATTTTATGGACAAGGAATCTGGAGTTCAGAGAATTTGGAAGACTTGCCTAGAATCACCCGCTGTTACATCAATGACAATTCAAACCTGTGACTCTGGAAGTCACTCACATTCTAACATCTCTGCTGGAACTGGGTGAGCTCCTCCATCAGGTCTGGCCCCAGGCCCGTCCAGGATCCATCCCCCATGCCTAGACCACATACTTGAACACAGGCAGGAAAGGCAGAGGGGTTGCTCCCACATGGCTACCTCTTACCTGGTATCTTCTTCTTCTTCTTTTTTAAATTGTATTTATTTGTCAGAGAGAAAGAAAGCGAGAGAGCACATGCACAAGTAGGGGGGATGGGCAGGCAGAGGGAGAAGCAGGCTCCCCGCTGAGCAAGAAGCCAGATGCCGGACTCAATCCCAGGACTCTGGGATCACGACCTGAGCAGAAGGCAGATGCTTAACTGACGGAGCCACCGAGGCATCCCTTACCTGGTATGTTCTCACTCTGTTGACCAGAGGTACTCGCTTTTTCTGGGGGGCACAGCTCTTTCTGAGCCTGCTCAGGGCCAGGTGTTATTGGTATTGGTTCCGAATCGCTTTCTTCCTTTATGGTTTTCTCGAGCATCACCTTTTTAACGTGAAGGTCACATACAAAGAGTATCAGTGGCATTTCTCTAGTGGTTTAGAGCTTACGAAGTGTCTTCACATCCATACCTTGATTAATGTCCTCAACAACTCTGGGAGATCATTATATAACCTGGACCTAAATTATGAGGAAGGTTAGAACAAAAAGGAATGGCCTAAATGAAGGGTGTTTCCAGGTCTAGAACGTTCGTCTTCACCTCCCTTTCAGATATTCTTGCAAACAGCAAAAATACTCCATGGAAGTGGTATGTGGTATACCGAAGATTCGGGGAAGAGTAGCATTCTAAGATTCCACGTGGTCTCTGGAAGAAAGGAGGGGCTTCTATAAAATATAAGGGAATCACGCATAAGCTGATAGAGAACTGCTGGGAGAGTAAAGGTAAAAATTCAGAGGGGACAGAACACTGCTGGAAAACAGTAGAAGGGAGAGGAGCACAGGGGAGAGGAAAGGAATGGTGCACAGCAATTAATATAGACAGCGAAGAAAGCCGCGCCAGATGTGACCTTCTGTCCTGCCCTGGCAAGAACGGTTAATGGGGACGTAGGCAAGATGGCTGCTGTACCAGTGCTGTTTGCATCAGCGTGTGCGTCACTGACCAACAATCTTAAACTACCTTTCCTTCAGCTCCCTCATTTCTCAAACAGGGAAGAAGAAAAGTAGAAGAAGCTAAGGGAAAGTCCTTTCCAAGCTTGCAAACACTTTTCAATGTGGTGATAATGAAAATGAATACTTTCTCTTCTGATCCTTCTTTGTGCTGTCTCCAAGGTCTCCACACTGGCAATCCAACTTCCAGGGGCCTTTTCCCTCTAAAGTAGAGCTTAATCTAAAACTGCGGAATCACTTACTCAAGGAACAATTTGGGGCACCTCAGAGGGTCCTCCCTCCCTGGCCCCAGGGCCCGGACGGAGGCTTCAGAGATGCCTCAGGTGCAGACAAGTACCCATAGGAGCTCACAGTAGGGAGAGGCTGACAGCCAAGGTCAGCCTCAAGCCAGGAGAGACTGGCCCTACC
Source organism: Meles meles (assembly GCF_922984935.1). Classification (NCBI taxonomy): domain Eukaryota; kingdom Metazoa; phylum Chordata; class Mammalia; order Carnivora; family Mustelidae; genus Meles; species Meles meles. The sequence continues at coordinate 42,760,976 of NC_060087.1, read as the reverse complement.
GCAGAGCAGAGGGGAGCTGGTATTTCCTCTTTCGAGAGTGGGTGTCTCAACCGAAGCCTTAGCAGCTTCTGTGGGGTAGAACCCTTGGTGTGTGTGTGTGTGGGGGGAAACCCCTGAACTTAGACACATGAAAGGGCTCATGAGCTGGGGTATCAGTTGGGGCTTAATTGTCCTGTGATTCGTTAACAGTGTTCAGCAAGAACAATAAGGGCTTTTAAAAAAAGAAATGTTTCAAATGTACAGATTACTATCATTGCCACGTGGTCTCAGAAAAATTACTTAGAATCTCTGTGCTACAATAGCCTCAACTTTATGATTCGTTATTATTATTAATATCTTCATTATTAACTGGGAATAATACTAAGAAAATGTCATCGAGGTTTTTCTGAAGGATTAAAGAAATGAAAGTTGGTGAATTATCTGACATCACTGTGAAAATAAAAGAAGTATCGACTATCACAATCCCTCATTATTAAGCAACTGATGCATCAGGAATTGTCAGGAGAGATCAGGAAAGGGAGGCAGTGACAGTCCGGCTATATTCAGTATCCTCCCACTCTTACTGATGTTCTCATCTGTCGGGGGAGAGAATCTTTGGTTCTTTAGATTTGGGAGATACTCACCTTCATTTTCTCTCTCTCTTGAGCATCAGAAGCTTCCTGAGAAGATTCACCTAAAAGAAAGTGATAAATAGGAATTTTTCTTTGGTGGCAAATATTCCCAAACTCCTGAGACCCTTGTGGCATCAGGGGGTTCTGCAGGAAAGGGTTATGAGTCCACTTATTGTCAAGGAGTTATTTTGAGACCGGTTTTTGAACTGTCTTTAAATCATGGTTTATACATTTATTTGTGGCACCAATTCATAATTTTCCTTCTGATGATCTCTTTTTTTTAAGATTTTATTTATTTGTCAGAGAGTGAGAGAGAGAGAGAGAGAGAGAGAGAGAGAGAGAGAGCATGCAAGCAGGCAGAGGCGGAGAGAAGCAGGCTCCCTGCTGAGCAAGGAGTCTGATGCGGGACTCAATCCCAGGACCCTGGGATCATGACCCGAGCCTAAGGCAGAGGCCTAACCGACTGAGCCATCCAGGTGTCCCCTTCTGATGATTTGTAAACCTTGAACCAAACTCCATCACTGCCTCATCCTGTGCTACTACATATTTCTTACCTTTCCCCTACCCAAAGAATTAAACTGATTGAATGAATTAAATTGATTGCATTGACTTAAAAGGATGTGGCAGTTAAAATCACTGTCCACTCAGACCAGGTGAATTTTATAGTATGCCAATTACATTTCAACAAAGCCATTAGGTGTATGAGGAATCGTGGGTGATTTGGCCCAGTGGTTCTGGAATATTACCAGTATAAAGATACTCCTTCAGGGACACCTGGGTGGCTCAGTCGGTCCCTGCTCAGCAGGGAACTTGCTTCTCCCTCTCCCACTCCCCGTTTGTGTTCCTTTTCTTGCTGTGTCTCTCTCTGTCAAATAAATAAAATCTTTTTTTTAATATTTTTTTTAAGATTTTATTTATTTATTTGTCAGAGAGAGAGAGCAAGAGAGCTAGCACAGGCAGACAGAGTGGCAGGCAGAGGCAGAGGGAGAAGCAGGGTCCCTGCCAAGCAAGGAGCCCGATGTGGGACTTGATCCCAGGACGCTGGGATCATGACCTGAGCCGAAGGCAGCCGCTTAACCAACTGAGCCACCCAGGCGTCCCAAATAAATAAAATCTTTAAAAAAAAGGTACTTCTGTAGTGTCAAAAACTGTAGACTCTCAAGCACTGGATTTTCAGCCCTCTCAGCAATTTTGGGTGCTTGCAGAATCTGGCCCGTTTTCCCAGAGAGTCATAGGTCTGTTGGAGACAGTTTGAAAATTCTGACTCTGTCTGCATACAGCTGTGCTGTCAGAGCAGAAAAGCAAGTGAATACATTTCATCCCCTTTATGGTGAGTACACACACTGATCAAATACACAAAGATTTCTAGAATCTGCTACCCTTTTCACCATATGTTACCTCTGCTCACTGATAAGGAGAAAAGCTAATGTGTGAAGGATCACTTTCTCAAACATCTCCCAAGCTCAACACATAGAATCAGGTTTGATGGGGAGCAAGAAGACTATTTGGTTTAGGTAAAACTTGGGGATATAGCCGTATGTCATTTCCTAATGCATTCACCACTCTCTCTTAAGATATTTATCTGATACTTATGCCCTATTATGACATTGACTCTGGAAGTTTTTTGTGGATTTACATTTTTTTTAATTTAAATTTTATTTTTAAAAAGATTTTATTTATTTGAGAGCGAGACAGCGCACACGTGTGCACAGGCAAGCCCAAGCTGGGGGAGGGAAAGAGATAAGCAGACTCTGAGCTGAGCGTGGAGCCCAATGTGGGGCTCTATCCCACCACCCGAGACTTGACCCGAACTGAAATCAAGAGCTGGATACCCAACTGACTGAGACACCCAGGCGTCCCTGCACTTTAAAAAAAAGTAATCTCTATGCCCAACATCGGACTTGAACTCATGACTCCTAGATCAAGGGTCTTATGCTCTACCAACAGCTGGCCAGATGCTCCACATGGATCTACACTATAATTAAATTTTTCTTTTTTTTTTAAAAGAGTTTATTTATTTATTTGACAGAAAGAGAGATCACAAGTAGGCAGAGAGGCAGACAGAGAGAGGGGGAAGCAGACTCCCTGCTGAGCAGAGAGCCAGATGCGGGGCTCGATCCCAGGACCCTGAGACCATGACCTGAGCCGAAGGCAGAGGCTTTAACCCACTGGGCCACCCAGGTGCCCCTATAATTAAATTTTTCTTAATTGTCTTGTGATTCATTAACAGTGTTTAGCAAGAACCATAACTCCTTTTTAAAAAATGAAATGTTTCAAATGTAGAAAAACTTAGGGAGAATAATTTTGGAAACATATGCACATCTACCACTGAGTCTTGTCAGAACTTCCCATTATCCCGCAACTGCTTCAGACTGTTCTGAGATCTTTATTCAAAATATAACAAAACACTATAAACAAGTCACAGCTGAAGCCATCTGTGCAGTTCTCCCTGATTCCCGACATCCCTCCCTTTGCACTCCTGAATTTGATGGGTTTTATTCTCATTCAGGTTTTATGCACTTACCATTTACTTATTATCCATAAAAATACACACTCTTGCTTTGCATGTTTTAAGATTTTATATGAATGGCCTCTGACTCTACTCAACCTTCTACATCCAACTTTTCTCACTCAGCCATGATGCTTTTGAGGAAACAAACTCCAGAGAACCCTTCCTAAGCAGCTGGACCCCAAAGCAATTAGGCTACAGGATGCTCTCTCGAAACCTCTCCTTTGACTCACCCTGATTCTTGTTCTGATCATCATCAGAATCATGCCCATTGGATTTCTTGGCTCGTTTTCTAGGACACATGAAAGCTGGGAGAGTGGCCCTGAGACCTAGAAAGAAGCAAAATATTTGTTTCTTAAGAGACAACCTGAGAGGAGGAATGTGGGGTAGAATCCTGGGAGGCAGCAGGGATGGTCAAGCTCATCAGCTGGGAATTCCAAACCAGGGTGAGCAGAAGAGAAATGGGCAAGACCCAGGTCTGAGCCTCTTTGTGGCCACTCCAGGTCCTCAGCCCTGCACAGAATATTAAAAAGAGGAGAGTGCCTCAAAGCTTCCCTGGGATTTCTCCCTGCAAAAAAGGAAGATCTGGGACACTTAAGCAGTCTAGGAAGAAGGCATGGCATGTAAAGGGACTGAAGGATGGTCATGTGTTCCCAGGTTTGTTTGCACCCAGAACTTTCTGTTACCTAGACCAGTCATGGTGTCATAGTTTCTCTTCATGTACACATAGGTGATTTTATCTGAGTATGCAAGCTTTGCCCACTCTTCCTTAGAGAAGTATTTGGAAATATCCTTGAAGGCCTAGGAAAGAAAAATAAGCACGTCAGAGCAGCAACTCAGCTAAACATGTCTGATCTTCAGTGGGAGTCTCTTCCTCTGCTACAGGACCTCCATGTTGGGATCTGTGAACTGGGGAGAATAATCCCTCCTGGTTAATGTCAAAGCTAACCGAGAGAACATGGGTAACATTCCCTACCCTCTTCCCCAGCTTTGGTAGATGCGTAATGCTGATGGCATGCTCTTTCACCTTCCAGAATGGACTGAGAGTCACCAAATGCAGTGCAAGGTCACAGACTGGTTGTCTCCAGAGAAGCTAGGTGAGAACAGAGTGAAGGTGGGAAGCTCCAGAAGCTATGGATCTCCCCCCGACACTCTGCTCCTTCTCCCTAGTGCCTCTGAACTCACCTCCTCAAAATCTAGTCCCCCTACGGTATCCCCTGGGTCATTCCTCGACCCCCTCCAGAACACTTCACCTTGCATTTCTTCTCTGATTTCTGGGTATCCTCCTTGGAGTTCTTTGCAAAGGAGCTGCCTTTATTCATGGCGCCAGGAATAATTTGATCTCTGAAGGATGTAGCCTAATCTCTCCAGCTACAAGGCCAAAGGTCCTGAGGAAGAGAGACAGCATTGAGGGTAGGTTATATTCAGTTAATCATCTGGAATCAAGGTTCTACTTTTCTCCATCCTGGGCTTATCTGTCCCTGAGAAAGGACAAGGAGGGGGTGTCAAACAAACACGGGGCAGGATGCCTGGGTGGCTCAGTTGGTTAAGCATCTGCCTTTGGCTTGGGTCATGATCCTAGGGTACTGGGATTGAGTCCCACATTGGGCTCCTTGTTCAGGAGGGAGTCTACTTCTCCCTCTGCCTGCCATTCCCCCTACTTGCGCACATGCGTGCTCTCTCTCTCTGACAAATAAATAAATAAAATCTTAAAAAAAAAAGAAACAGGGAAGCTGGGTGGCTCAGTCGGTTAAGCGTCTGCCTTCATCATGATCCTGGGGTCCTGGGCTCCCTGTTCAGTAGGGAACCTGCTTCTCCCTTTCCCTCTGCCCCTCCCCCCACTTGGACACTATCTCTCTTTCTGGCAAATAAAGAAATAAAATCTTTATTAAAAAAAGAAAATATTTAAATAAAACCTTTAAGAAAAAAAGGGGCGCCTGGGTGGCTCAGTGGGTTAAGCCTCTGCCTTCAGCTCAGGTCATGATATCAGGGTCCTGAGATCGAGCCCACATGGGGCTCTCTGCTCTGCAGGGAGCCTGCTTCCCCCTTCTCTCTGCCTGCCTCTCTGCCTACTTGTCATCTCTCTCTCTGTCAAATAAATAAATAAAATCTTAAAAAAAAGAGGAAAATGCTTAGTGTGAAGAGAACTGGAATCTCCAAGACTACAGGATCAACCTTCACTTAGGCTGAGAATATGGAGAGCTTTATTTTTCTATTTTTTAAAAGATTTTATTTATTTTTGTGAGAGAGACAGAAACAGAGACAGAGAATGAATGAGCACGAGCAGGGGAAGGGGCAGAGGGAGAAACAGACTCCTCACCGAGCAGGAAGCCCAATGCGGGGCTCCATCCCCGGACCCTGGAATCCCGACCGGAGCCAAAGGCTGATGCTTAATGGGCTGAGCCACCCAGGCGCCCCAGAATGTGGAGAGTTCTAATGTAGTGATCTGGTGTTCCCCAACTGATGGCCCTTGGAAACTCTTAAGGAGAGGAAATTTAGGGACCTCCGAGGCCAAGAAAGTTTCTGCTTAATCCTGGAGGAGGCAATAAAGGAGTCACTTAGGCAGTGGCTTTTATCTCCAGGTAAAGAAATCTAGCGGCATCTAGCTGATTTGGGGGTTTCTCGGGCTAAGGGGAGTTCTTTTTCCTTCAGGAAGAAAATTAGAAAGTCTCACAGACCAAAAATAGTTTTAGTTATATCTTTGCCTGACCGGGATTGCCCCAAAAAGCTTTAAGTCATTTTTCAGTCCTAAGGATCTTGAGGTACAGCAAGAACTAAACTATTTGAGTGATCTACAGAGGTTCCTCACTTTTTTATTAGCCTATCTTTAATCTGTCCAAGATGGTCCAAAGAGAGCGCTTACCTCAGGGTTGAAGCGGTGGCGGCTAAGAATCGCTCCACGAGATGAAGTCCCAGAATTCCACTGCCCAAGAGTAGTCAACCAATCAGAACAGTTAATGAACTTGAACTGGCCAATCAAGGCCTAGGAGAGTAGGCGGGGCAAATGAATCAGGAACGGGGTCTAAAAGTCCAGCTCCAGGGATAGGACCGTCTTTTCGAAGTGGGTTGATTTTCCCGCTTGAAGCAGGATTGCGCTCTGCCAGAATTGGCCACTCCAGATTCCATAAGCTCATTCCTTGCGCATGCTCAGATGTTCCCTTTCTCTTCAGCGTACAACTCGCTACTCTCTGCTCTGCCTTTATTGTTTCATTTTAATAAATAGTAAGTACGAGGCCACCACCTCAAATCCTTGCTATCAGTTTGCAACTTCTTCAGTTGCAAGTTCCTCAGGGGTTCTTTTCTAGGATCTCTCTAGTGACTTAAGAATTTTAAACTTCTTTTTTAGATTGAATTACATCAAAATACTAAGACAAAGACTTCATATAGTTGTCCCATTAAAGATAGCACTTACAGGTATAAAGTTACGGAGATGTCCACAGTCTTCGTATGTTCACTTGAAAAAATCCAATAGCAGTCTGATATTGGGTTTTCTGCTCTAGATGAAGATTAACAAATCATCTGTAATCAAACTGGTGTCTTTGATTAGATGACTAACAAAATTTCTAGTAATTTAGCTAGAAGCTCCCTAGCGAAGAGACACACAAATAGGGCACATTACAGGAATGATCTGAAATGGGAACTATCTGGTCATTGTTACAGCGATTTCATAAATGCTGTCAGGTAAAATTTGATCCTTGATGAAAGGGACACTTTAAAGTGGGATGCCCAGAAAAACCTGTATTTTCTTGACAAGTTTCTGTGTCCTCAGAGGTGAGTGTTTCACTCCTATTACTGTTTCCTACTGAATCTTGAGAGATCTGAGTTTGGAATGGGAGAGGAAACACCATGTTCATCTTGATACTTATTTTTTAAAAAATGTATTCATTCTTTTGACAAGGACAGAGAGATCACAAGCAAGAGGAACAAAAGGCAGAGGGAAAGGGAGAAGCAGGCTTCCTGCTGGGCAGGGAGCCCAAGGTGGGATTTGATTCCAGGACCTTGGGATCACAACATGATCTGAAGGGAGACCCTTAACTGACTGAGCCACCCAGGCATCCCTTTTTTAAAATTACAAAAAATTTAAAGATTTTATTCATTCATTTGACAGAGAGAGCGAGAGAGAGAGAGTGAGCGCGAGAGAGTGCACAAGCATGGGAAGCAGCAGGCAGAGGGAGAGGGTGCAGCAGCCTCCCTGCTGAGCAAGGACATCTTGATACTTCTTAACAAAATTTGTAATGATGTCTCAAGTAATAGAATTTGATTTGTTTTGCGCAGCATCTGCAGCTATCAGCAAACCTCATGATAGTTTCAAGGTCTTAGGCTTGTTTAGGACAGTCACTCTCTCTTCTAGTCACATTTCCGTAACAGAGGGGATAATGTATTCTGCTTTCTCTTGCTGTAGTCAGAAAACATTTTCTACAGAAGACGTGCTGATAAACCAGGGCCTCATGGCAGTTTTTAGCACCTGTAACAGATGGGACAGTAGAAATAATCTTTGGTGTAGGATGAGGCTGCAGAGAGCTCCTCGGCCATGGTGAGACAGATGGAGGATCAAAGCAATGGTGGTGACGGATGGAGGATCAAAGCGATGGTGGTGGCAGTAGCAGTTCAGCCGCCAAGGTGGCAGTGGCGGCCTGCCTGATTCCCCATGCAAACCAAGTTGGGGAGGGGAATCATCTTAAACTTCATTTTTTTCCTCCATTTTTGATATGTGCTTTAAAAAAAAGATTTATTTATTTATTTATTTGACAGAAACACGGTGAAGGGAACACATGCAGGGGGAGTGGGAGAGGGAGAAGCAGGCTTCCTGCCGAGCAGGGAGCCCAATGCAGGGCTTGATCCCAGGACCCTGGGACCATGACATGAGCTGAAGGCAGGTGCCCAAAGACGGAGTCACCCAGGTGCCCCTTGATAGGTGCTTTTTAAAAATGCACTTTTCTTAGAATACCCAATAGCTAGGAACAAAGTTTATTCCTTAAGAGTAATACTTACAATAGTATTAAAAAGTATCCATGTAATTACAGTTCGCTGTGTCCCTCAGGGGATTCAGAAGTTACTTTCTCTTGGCATTCTTTTCTCCCCCTCCCCACCACCAGTGTCCCCAATGGGTCCCCAATATTCCCTGTGCTTTCTAATATATATATATATATATATATACACATATATATGTATATATATTCTAATTATATATATATGTATATATAATATATATATATTAAGATTTTATTTCTTTATTTGAAGAAGTAGGCTGCAGAGAGGCAGGCGGGTGGGGGGAGCAGGCTCCCCACTGAGCAGTGAGCCTGATGCAGGGCTTGATCCCAGGACCCTGGGATCATGACCTGAGCTGAAGGCAGAGGCTTTAACCCACTGAGCCACCCAGGTGACCCTCCCCTGTGCTTTCTATTCACAGTCTTGATCTCTCTAAGTTGTTCCTCCCAGAATGACAGAGCTGAGAACAGGGACAGCAGTGACCCTTGCTGCCAGAACAAAGCCCTTCATGCACATCATCCTATGTAATTTTCAGAACCTCACCTTGAGTTAAGTACTGTTATTATCCTTATTGTGCAGATGTTGAGACTGAGGCTCAGAGAGTTAAGCACCATGATCAAGGTCACACAATCAGTGGGTAGCAGAGCTAGAATTCACTCCCAAGTTGAACGGAATCCATAGTCTGTGGTTTTAATTACTCTTTCATATTGCCTCAAATATTTGTTGGTTGCTGAATGAATGCATTTTAACACTACAAAGAACCTTCAACAAAATCTACATAATCTCTTGCAATCACTCAAATTTTCTTTGGCTGCTGTAACAAATTAATGTTTTGCAGCATAAAACTACAGAAATTTGGGGTGCCTGGGTGGCTCAGTCGTTAAGCATCTGCCTTCAGCTTAGTCATGATCCCAGGGTCCAGGGATGGAGCCCTGCATTGGGCTCCCTGCTCAGCAGGAAACCTGCTTCTCCTCTCCCACTCCCCTGCTTGTGTTCCCTCTCTTGCTGTGTCTCTCTCTGTCAAATAAATAAATAAATAAATAAATAAATAAATAAAAATCTTAAAAAAAAACAAAACAGCAATTTATTTTATCACAGTTCTGGAAACTAGCAGTCTAAAATTAGTTTCTCTGTGCTGGAATCAGGGTGTGCTCCTTTCAGAGGCTCTAGGAGAGAATATGCTCCTTGCTCTTCCAGCTTCTGGTAGCTGCCAGCATTTCTTGGCTGTGGCCGCATCATTCTAATCTCTGCTTCCATGGTCACACCCCCCTCTTTTCTTCTCTTGGTGTCAAATTTCCCTCTGCTTCCTTCTGATAAGGAGGCTTGTGATACATTTAGGATCCACCCAAATAATCCAGGATAAGATCTTTATCTCAAGATCTTTAACTTAATCCCATCAGCAAAGTCCTTTTTTTGTTATTATTGTAAGGTAACATACATAAATTCCAGGAAATAGAATATCTTTGGGAGGGATTATTCACCTGTAATCAGCCTCCTGGTCCCCAAAGATTCATGTCCATCCCACTGAAAAAAACACATGTAGTACGTCACCAAATCCCCAAATTTCTCAATACATTGCACATGAATTCAAGTCCCAAATCTCATTTAATATTATCAGCTCAAAAATACCAAATTTCGGGCGGCTGGGTGGCTCAGTGGGTTAAGCATCTGCTTTCAGCTCAGGTCATGATCCCAGGGTCCTGGGATCGAGACCTGCATTGGGCTCTCTGCTCTGCAGGGAGTCGGCTTCCCCTTCTCTCTCTGCCTTCATCTCTGCCTACTTGTGATCTCTCTCTCTCTGTCAAATAAAAAAAAAAAACCTCAACACCTAAAATAGGTATGGATTAAACTCTGGGTATGATCCATCCTGGTCAAAATTTCTCTTTGGACATGAACATTAGAAATCAGGTTATCACTCTTAGAGGGAAAGATGGCAGAGTAGAAATATCCTGAGCTCACCTCCTCCTCCCAGAGACACATCAAGGCTGTAACTATCTGGAGCAACTCTTTCTGAGCATAATTTAGAGACAAGCAGAAAGCCCGTCCACACCCAAAGATATGAAGAAAAAGTTATATCAAGACGGGTAGGAGGGCACCTGGGTGGCTCAGTCTTTAAGCATCTGCCTTTGGCTCAGGTCATGATCCTGGAGTCCTGGGATTGAGCCCCGTGTCAGCCTCCCTGTTCGGCAGGAAATGTTCTTCTCCCTCTCCCACTCCCCTTGCTTGTGCTCCCTCTCTTGCGGCATCTCTCTCTGTCAAATGAATAAATAAAATCTTTAAAAAAAGAGAAAAGTAGGGTAAGAAATAGGACACCCGGGTAGCTCGGTTGGTTAAGGGTCTGCCTTCCGTTCAGGGTCCTGGGATCAAGTCCCAAATCACTCCTTGCTCAGTCGGGAGCCTGCTTCTCCCTCTGCTTGTACTCTCTCTCTTTCTGACAAATAAATAAATAAAATCTTAAAAAAAAAGAAAGGTAGGAATGGCAGAGATGCACCATGGTTGAGAACCAAACCCTGGTGTAATAACTCATAAGTGTAAGGAATGTCGCAGGAATGGAGGTCCTCTGTGAGGATCAAGGAGTTCAAGCCTCATTAGGGACCACCAGCCCTGAGGATCTGCCCCAGGAAGATGAGCCTCCATAAAATTTGGTTTTAAAAATCAGTGGAGCTTAATTCTGGGAGAGCTGGTGGACTATAAGAAACCAAGGCTCTACACAATTTCACTTGCTCTGACACCCAGCACAGAGATAGCAGATTAAAAAATACCTGGGCCACATGTGAAAATTGTGACTAATTTTAGGATATGTTCTGGAGGGGTAGAGAGCTGTAGGAAATTTTACCTGGAACAGAAGTGCTAGCAGTTACCATTTTTCTTGCCTTCCTTCAGCCTCGCTTGGCCAGTGCTGGCAGGTACCAGTTCAGACACTCTCCATCTACCTTGCTAGCACCACTTGCCCCACCTGATTCCTTTGCAGCCCCACCCTGCACAATAGGCCTGTCTCAGCAGACACACTTCCAAAGTAACTTCTGCCCCACCACACCCTGTGGCAGCCTCAGTTGGGACCAGTGTCCCTCCAAAGTGATTCCTATGACAGGGAGAGGCAACCACATCCACCAGCATGCCTGCAAGAGTCATGGGCAGGCCTCACAGCCAGCAACACCAGGAGATAATTCCACCCACCAACACATCCACAGCAGCTTCAGCTGGGGCTCTCAGGCAGTAATGCTGGGGGCCAGCACCACCCACCAGCAGTCACAATAGGCTGCACATGCAGCCTACACAGGGAACACCTCTGGAGTGCCTGGTTCTGGTGCCCAGAGGGGATTTTGGGACCCATAAGATGCCTTCTACTAAGACCACTATCTGAAAGACCAGGAAATGTAGTGAACCTACCTAATACATAGAAAAAAACACAGAGAGTCAGACAAAATAAGGAGACAGAGGAATATGTTACAAATGAAAGAATAAGTCAAAACCTCAGGAAAAGAACTAAATGAAACGGACATAAGTCATCTACCTGATAAAGAGTTCAGAGTAATGATCCTAAAGATGCTCAGAGATACATTAAGGGACCTCTGGAACAACATCAAGCATATTAACATTCTTTATGTTAATACCCATATTATAGGGTCCCAGAAGGAGAAGAGAGAGAGAAAGGGGCAGAAAACATATTTGAAGAAATAATAGCCTAAAACATCCCTAGCCTGGGGGAACAATAGACATCTAGTTCCAGGAATCAGAGAGATTCCCAAATAAATGAACCCAAAGAGCACAAGACACATAATAATTAAAATGTCAAAAATTAAAGCTAAAGAGAGAATCTTAAAAGCAGCAGTTTTCAGCAGAAACTGTGCAGGCCAGAAGAAAGTGGTGTGATATATTTAAAGCTGATGGACAAAAACCCCACAAAATCCATACAGCCAAAAATACTTCATTCATTCAGCAAGATTATCACTCAGAATTTAAGGAGAGATAGAGTTTCCCAGACAAACAAAAGTTAAAGAAGTTTATCACCACTAAATCAGGCTTATAAGATATGTTAAAGTGACTTCTTTACATGGAAAAGAAGAGGTCATTACTAGGTGTAAGGAAACTATGAAAGAAAAAATTCCATCGGTAAAAGCAAGCATATAGTAAAGGTAGTTGATCAATAACCTATAAGGCTAGTATGAAGATTAAAAGACAGGGTGCCTGGGTGGCTCAGTGGGTTAAAGCCTCTGTCTTCAGCTCAGGTCATGATCCCAGGGTCCTCGGACCGAGCCCTGCATCGGATCGAGCCCCGCATCGGGCTCTCTGCTCAGCAGGGAGCCTGCTTCCTCCTCTCTCTCTGCCTGCCTCTCTGCCTACTTGTGATCTCTGTCAAATATTAAAAAAAGGCAAAGGTAGTACAATCAAATATATCTACAATAAATGGTTAAGGGGTACACAAAACAAAACATGCAAATTGTGACATCAAATACACAAAACATTCAGGAGGGAGGGAGTAAAAATGTAGTGCTTTTAGAATGTGTTTGAACCTAAGCAACCACCAAATTTAAATAAGACACCTATAGACATAGGGTGTTACAGTCGAACCTCATGGTAACCACAACCCAAAAATTTCTAATAGATACACATAAAGAAAAATAAAGAGAAGGGAATCTAAACACAACACCAAAGAAAATCATCAAGTTGCAATGGAAGAGAGCAAGAGAAGAAGAAAGGAACAGAAAAGAACTATAAATATATCTGGAAAACAATGAACAAAATGGCAGTAAGTACTTACCTATCAACAGTTACTTTAAATGTAAATGGAATGAATTCTCCATCAAAAGACATAGGGTCACCAAAGGGATGAAAAAACAAGACTCCTTTTTATGCTGCCTACAAGATACTCACTTCAGACCTAAAGACACAAACAGACTGAAAGAGAATAGATGGAAAAAGATGGTCCATGCAAATGAAAATAAGAAAAAAGCTGCGGTAGCAGTACTTATATCAGACAAAATAGATTTTAAAACAAAGACTGTAACAAGAGATAAAGATGATAAAGAGATAAAGATGGTGTAACATAATGATAAAGAGGAATGTAACAAGAAGATATAAAAGTTATAAATATTTATGTACCAAATAGGAGCACCTAAATACACAAAGCAAATATTAACAGACATAAAGGGAGAAATTGACAGTAATACAATAATAGTAGGAGACTTCAACACACTACTTACATCAGTGGTTAGATTATTCAGATAGAAAATCAGTAAGTAAACAGTGTCTTTGAAAGACACATTAGACCAGACAGACTTAACTGGTATATACAGAGCATTCCATCCCAAACCAGCAGAATACATATTCTCTTCAAGTGCACATGGAATATTCTGCAGGATAGATCACATGTTAGGCCACAAAACAAGTCTCAACAAATTGAAGATTATTAAAATCATATCAGGCGCCTTTTCTGAATGAAACTAGAAATCAGGCGTGTCTGGGTGGCTTGGTTAGGCATCTGCCTTTGGCTCAGGTCATGATCCCAGGGTCCTGGGATCAAGCTCTGCATTGGGCTCCCTGCTCGGCGGGAAGTCTGCTTCTCCCTCTCCACCCTGCTTGTGCTCTCTCGCTTGCTCTCTCTGTCTCACTCTCTCAAATAAATAAATAAAACCTTTAAAAAGTAGAAATCAATTACAAGAAAAAAAGTAACAAAAAAATGGAATCTAAACAACATGCTACCAAACAGCCAATGGATCAATACAAAATCAAATTTATTTTCTCATGGTTTTGTAGGTCATATGTCTGAAATCAGTATCACTTGTTAATATCAAGTTGTTAGAAGGGCTGTGCACCCTCACGGATTCTAGGGAGAATCATGCCTTACCTCTTGCAACCTCTGTTGTTGTCATTATTCCTCGGTTTCTGGTGGCATTGCTTCAATCATCAAAGTTAACATCCTCACATCTCTCTGTTTCGTCATTACATTGCCTTCACCTCTGTGTCTTTTCAAGTTTTCTTCTGCTTCTTTCTTTCTTTTTCTTTTCAAAGCACAGTCTTTATTTTCCCTAAAAATTGAGGTACAGGGAACTCTTTTGAAAAGGAAGCCATCTGCATGCTTGAAAATGGGTAGGTCCTAACTTATACAATGTTATATGTCAACTATATCTCAGTAGAGCTGAGATAAATTTTTAATACAAAAAAAATTGGAAAAAGAAAATGGGAAGGTCCAGTTTCATGCAGTAGCTCCAGTGTGCTCAGAGGAAGAAATCAAAGTTGGCCAAAGTTAACCAAAAATTTCCTGAGTATTTCCTGAATGACTAGTATTTCCTGAGTGACTAGTAATTCAAAGATGAAAGCGATCAGTCAAAAGTTCGAGTCTTATAGCCGTTGGAAATACCGATGCTCTTGTCATCTCAGCTGAGCTAGCATTTCTGGTATTGGTCAGAAAACTGCCACTGTTTCCTAGGACCTTCAGTTTTCCCCATGACCAGCCTGGGATCTGCTCAGTCCTCCTGCCCCACGAGAGTGACCAATTCTTATAAGTTTTGGAGAAGAATGCTCCGGCAGGTGTCAATACCTTGTACCATGAGCCAGCTTCACAAGAAAGTTGGGTATGCAAAGCCTTCTAGAAGAGTCTGGAGAATCAGAACAGGGCAGAATTTTCAACAGTAGCCAGCCCAAAGGACGATCTTTCAGGGTGGGCCTTCTCCTTTGTCCCCTTTCATTATGGTTGGACTGGTCCTAATAAAGCTGTGACTTTTCCATCAGCTCTACTCCCACTGTGTTTTTAGAAGTTCTCAGTGACATTCCATAGGCACTCAATGGTTTTGTTATTGCAGACCCTTGGGGACACCCAGGTCCTCTTGCAGTCACCAAAGTACTTGTCACACAGGGGCTCCAGGCTCTGAGCTAAGGGACAGTGCAGCCTGGTCTATGCCCCCTACCATATTAACTTGATGAAGGGGATAAAGAACGTCCAGAGCAGGCACAGAAGGAAGGAGTCCCAGACCATTTGGGAGTGGATGATGCCTGGGTCCACTGCATAGGTGGTGACCCCTGTGCCTTGGAATCTCTTGGCCAGTTCCCAATTAAAAATGCATTGGCCACTTTGTATGGCAATGCGAGAAACCCCCGGAGGTTGTGGAAGTGAATCTTGATCATATGGTAGGTTACTGATGACAGGTTCACCACCTGCGAGGGCACAGACTTTTTCAGTGGCACCAGGAGCAAGTGGGTACAAAGGAACTGGCTGAGGACATTGACTCCCAGGTGGGTTTCAAAGCCACCGGCTGACTTGGAATATGGATACATCATCACTCCTGCGTTGTTGATCAGAACACGGAGCTGCTTTTTCTCTGCCAGAAAGCCCTTAGCAAAGGCTCCGGTGGATTTGGTATGGGATGGGTCCAGTTTCTGAATTAGCATCTGAGAGTTGTTGGTATTGGCCTGGGTTTCACTGGCCAGCAGATTATCCCTTCAGTATATCTCAGAAGGCAACGCTTACTTGGGCTCCTCTGCTATCAAGCTCTCTGGCTGTCTCCTTGCTGATGCCAGTGTTGGCTCCGGTGATTACCACTATCTTCCTGGGAAAGGGCATGCTTATTCTCCAAACCCCAGGAGCAAAGAGCTTCCTAACAGATAGAGCGATCACATATAGGAAAGAAAGGAAGGAGGTGAACAGTCCCAAGATAACCACATCTTTTAAATAGTTTTAGTTGCTGCTGCTTTAGCAAAAGCAGCTTTTACTCCAACTCTGGCTCCGTCTCCTGGTCTGGCTCCAACCCTTGGCTGCCTTTCTCTCCCCCCCCTTTTAGCTTCTTTAGCTCCTGGGCTCTCACGAACACCCTGGCCTGCTTTTTCTTACAAGTATACATGTGGTTGCACTTAGGGCCTGCCCAGATAATCCAGGATAATCTCCTTATCTCAACAGTCTTAACTTAATCATATTTACAAAGAACCATTTTCCAAATAAGGTAACATTTACAGGGTCCAGGGATTATGACTTAATATCTTTGGATGGGGGGCGCCCATCATTCAGCCTACCACAAGGAGTAAGTCAGACACTTTGTTTTGAAGTTCTAGGATCACTGGGTTTTGAAAAGGGTGACTGGAGATTTCTTTTTTTTTTTCTTTTTAAGATTTTATTTATTTATGTGGCAGAGAGAGAGACACAGGGAGAGAGGGAACACAAGCAGGGCAAGTGGGAAAGGGAGAAGCAGGCTGCCCCCAGAGCAGGGAGCCTGATGTGGGCTTGATCCCAGGACCCCGAGATCACAACCTGAGCCAAAGGCAGATGCTCAATGACTGAGCCACTCATGCGCCCCTGACTGGAGCTTTCTGAGGCCACGTGGGTAGAAGTAGGTGCAGCCTGGTGGGAAGGATGTGGGCTTTGTGGTCAGATAGACAGGAATTCACTTCCCAGCCCCAATATCTGATGACCTTGGGCAAGTCACTCAACCTTTCTAACTCCATTTCTCCCTCTGTGAAATGAGGTGATAACTGCTTCTCTCTCACGGGGTTGTTATAACTTGCACTTAGCACAGGGCTAGGCGCATAGTGAGTGATCAAGAGACATTAGCTGTCTGTATTAAGTCAGGAGCATGGTGACAATAATAACATGCACTTACTCTGTGTTTACTTTCTTCTGGGTTCACAAGGGATCTTGACATACACTCCCAGGAATATGTCATACAGATGGCCTCATTGCCCCGTGTCACAGATGTAGATTCAAGAGGCCAGGATTCGCCCAGAGTTGGCCAGTCAACAAATAGCAGAGGAAGAGATGAAGACCAAGTATGGTTAATCTTTCAACACAATGTGAGTGTCCACCACGGGAAGGGATTGTAAATCCCAGCACATGCAGAGCACATATGTAAATGATAAACACGTCTGCAAGCAGGAAAGTCTGTGGCCAGTTGTATGGAGGGACTTGCCAACTCTTAGGGCTACAGACTCTGGTGTGGAAAACCAAGATGGAGGACATCTCTGTGCTCAGTATTTTCCCACCAAGACAATAAAAGACCCCACACTGGTAGTGGTGACAGACCCCTGTATGAGAGCAAGACCTGCACCGGGACCCAGGATGCTGTGGACCTTTTGACTCCGGAATGAATGGATGAGAAGGCCAGCATCACGGGACTCTGGGAGTTTCCCATGATTCCCCAAGAATACTGTTCATTGAGCCCAAGATTTTTTCATGCTATAGTATATTTCCACTTATTTTTTTAATTCAACTTTATATATATATATATTTTTTAAGATTTTATTTATTTATTTGACAGACAGAGATCACAAATAGGCAGAGAGGCAGGCAGAGAGAGAGAGAGGGAAGCAGGCTCCCCGCTGAGCAGAGTGCCCGATGCGGGACTCGATCCCAGGACCCTGGGATCACAACCCGAGCCAAAGGCAGCGGTTTAACCCACTGAGCCACCCAGGCGCCCCCTCAACTTTATATATTTTTAAAAAGATTTTATTTTATTTATTTGACAGAGAGAGAAATCACAAGTAGGCAGAGAGGCAGGCAGAGAGAGAGAAGCAGGCTCCCCGCTGAGCAGAGAGCCCGATGTGTGGCTCGATCCCAGGACCCTGAGATCATGACCTGAGCCGAAGGCAGAGGCTTAACCCACTGAGCCACCCAGGTGCCCCTTCAACTTTGTATTGAAATATAGCATAAAGATGGAATCTTGCACTTTGTAGCTTTATCATTTGACAGAGGCAGGGGAACTCAGGATTTGAGAGTTGGTGTTATTTTCCTCAAGATCGATCATTGCTGTTGAGTATGAGATCAGAAAAATATATCTGCCAGGTTCATGGTTCAACAACTTAGACTTTTTTTTTGAGAGAGAGAGAGAGCATGAGAAGAGGGGAGAGTCAAAGGGAGAAACAGACTCCCCACAGAGCAGGGAACCCGATGTGGAACCCGATTCTGGGACTCCAGGGTCATGACCTGAGCCAAAGGCAGTCGCCCAACCAACTGAGCCACCCAGGCACCCCCAACTTAGACTTCCTTGCGTGTATTTCTGATATGATTGGCCATGCAGACTGTTGTTATCTATGACATTAAAAAACGGCTTTATTAAAAAAAGGTCTTTATTGAGATATAACTGACATATAATGAATTATACATATTAGAAATATATCATTTGATAAGTTTATATATTGCATATATATTCACCATAATCAAGATAGTAAACATATTCATCATTCTCTCATCCACACTGATGCTGTCACTAAAGATGAGTTTGCAGTTTATAATATTTTATATAAATAGAAACATGCAGTATGTACCCTTTTTTGAATAGCTTCCTTCGCTCAGTATTATTTTGAGATTCTTCCATGTCATGCTGTATGGCTACACTCTAATTTGTTTATTCATTCACCTGTTGATGGACATTTGGGTTGTTTTCAGTTTTTGACTATTATAAATGCACTTGCCAAGCAAATACTGTACAAATCTTTGTATTGACATATCTTTTCTTTTCTCCCGGACTAAAAACCTAAAGAGTGCAAAAGATAGCTCATATGGTAGGTGCACGGTTAGATTTTAAAGAAATCATGAAACTGTTTCCCAAACTGGTTGTACCATTTTACATTTCCACCAGCTGTGTATGAGAGTTCCAGCTCCTCTACATATATGCCAATACTTGCTATGGTGATTTTAATTTCTTTTTTTTTTTTAAACTTTTTAAGTAGGCGTCACGCCCAGCTCAGAGCCAGAGCAGAGCTCGAACTCACAACTGTGAGATTGAGACCCAGAAGCTCAACCGACTGAGCCACCCAGGCGCCCCCCTATGGTCATTTTAATTTTGGCCATTCATCCTCCCTCTCTCTCTCTTTTAAAGATTTTATTTATTTATTTGACAGAGACACAGAGAGAGAGGGAACACATGCAGGAGGAGTGTGAGAGGGAGAAGCAGGCTTCCTGCCAAGCAAGGAGCCTGATGCTGGGCTGGATCCCAGGACTCTGAGATCATGACCTGAGGCCAAGGCAGGTGCTTAACTACTGAGCCACCCAGGTGCCCCTTGCCCATTTTTTATCGGGTTATTTTCTTTCTTTTTCTTTTAAAGATTTTATCCATTCGTTTGAAAGAGAGAGAGCGCGCGCGCACAAGCAGGACATGGGGTAGAGGAAGAAGCAGACTCCCTGCTGAACAAAGAGCCCGAAGCTCCATCCCAGGACCCTGGGTTCATGATCTGAGCCAAAGGGAGATGGTTAACCAACTGAGCTACCCAGGCGTGCCAAAACTGTGATTTTGATGAAGTTTTATCTGACATTTTTTCCCTTTATGGATCATGCTTTCGGTGTCATGTGAAAAAAACTGCCTAACTCCAGGTCAGGAAGCTATTTCTCCTATCAGGACCTGAGCCTAAGGCAGAAGCCCAAACATCTGAGCCACCCAGGCGCCTCAGGTTATTTTCTCATTGTTGAGTTTTGTGAGTCTTTTTTTACATTCAGATACATGTTTTTGCAAAGACTTCCCAGTCTGTGGCTTGTTTTTCTATAATCTTAACTGTGTCCTTTAAAGAATGGATTTTTTAGTTTTGATGAAATTGTAATTTATCATTTTTTTCTTTTGTAAATTGTGCTTTCATTGTCAAATATAAGAAATCCTTGCTTAACTTAATGTCATAAATTTTCCCCTGTGGTTTCTTCCAGAAGTTTTACACTTTTAGGTTTTATTTATTTATTTATAATTTTAAAATTATTTTTTTAAAGACTTTATTTATTTATTTGACAGACAGAGATCACAAGTAGGCAGAGAGGCAGACAAGGGGAGAGAGAGGAGGAAGCAGGCTCCCCGCTGAGCAGAGAGCCCCATGCGGGGCTCTATCCCAGGACCCTGGGATCATGACCTGAGCCAAAGGCAGAGGCTTTAACCCACTGAGCCACCCAGGTGCCCCAATTTTTAAATTATTTTTAAAAGATATTATTTGTTCATTTGACAGAGAGAGAGAGAGCACAAGCAGGGGGAGTGGGAGAGGGAGAAGCAGGTTCTCAGCTGAGCAGGGGGTCTGATGTGGGCCTCGATCCCAGGACCCTGGGATCAGGACCCAAGCTGAAGACAGATGCTTAACTGACCGAGTCACCCAGGCTTTTAGGTTTTAAATGTATGTCTATGATCCATTTTGAGTTAATGTTTGAATATTTATATATCCAATTGTTCCAGCACTGTTTGTTGAAAAGGCCATCCTTTCCTTACTGCATTGTTTTTGCATCTTAAAAAAATTAGTTATAACCCACATAGATGCGTGGGTTTATCTAGAGTATCTATTTTGCTCCATTTATCTACTATTTGATCTTTACACCAATACCACACAGTGTCAATTACTGCACATTTATAATAATTCTTGAGTCAGTGTTAAGTCCTCCAACTTTTTCTTTTTTAAGAGTATTTTAGTTGGGTATGTGCTATGGTGAGTGCTGTGAAATGTGTAAGCCTGATGATTCACAGACCTGTACGCCTGGGGCAAATAATGCATTCTATGTTAATAAAAATAATTAATAAAAAACTTTTAAAAAGAGCTGTTTTACTTATTCTTAGATACTTTGCATTTCTATATGATTTAAATTCCGTTAGCCAACACATACTACATCATTAGTTTCAGATAAAGTGTTCAACAGCTCAGCAGTTGTGTATAACACTCAGTGCTCATCCCATCACATGCCCTCCTTAATGCCCGTCACCCAGTTACCCCATCCCTCCACCCTCCTCCCCTCCAACAACCCTTAGTTTGTTTCCTAGAGTTAAAAGTCTCTCATGGTTTGTCTCCTTCTCTGATATCTTCCCATTCAGTTTTCCCTCCCTTCCCCTGTGGTCCTCCATGCTATTCCTTATGTTCCACATATGAGTGAAACCACATGATAATTATCTGGCCCTGCTTGACTTATTTCACTTAACATAATCCCCTCCAGTTCCATCCATGTCAGTGCAAATGGTGAGTATTCATCCTTTCTGATGGCTGAGTCATATTCCATGTGTATATATACCACATCTTCTTTATCCATTCATCTGTTGAAGGGCATCTTGGCTCCTTCCACAGCTTGGTTATTGTGGACATTGCTGCTATGAACATTGGGGTGCAGGTACCCCTTTGTTTCACTACATCTGTATCTTTGTGGTAAATAGCTAGTAGTGCAATTGCTATCTATTTTTTTAAAGATCTTATTTATTTATGGGGCACCTAGGTGGCTCAGTAGTTAAGTGTCTGCCTTCAGCTCAGGTCATGATCCCAGGGTCCTGGGGTTGAGCCCCGAGTCGGGCTCCCTGCTCAGCGGGAAGCCTGCTTCTCCCTCTCCCACTCCCCCTGCTTGTGTTCCCCTCTCTCACTGTGTCTCTCTCTCTGTCAAATAAATTAAATTTAAAAAAAAGATTTTATTTATGTATTTGAGAGAGAGTGAAAGAAAGAGAGATCATAAAGAGGGAGAAGCAGAAGACTTGCTTTTGATGTAAATATTATTGTTTTTTATTTTAAATATTTTTAATTTATATTTTATCTGTATTTTAAATGATACTGGTTTTTAAATTCAATTTCTGATTGTTCATTGCTGGTATATAGGCATATTATTTGTTTCTGTATATGGATCTTGTATCCTGCAAACGTGCTAAACTCACTTATTAGATCTAGTAGCTTTTCTTTCAAAGATTTTACTTTACTTTTTAAAAAACTTATTTATTTATTAAAGAGAGAGAGTGTGTGAGTGGGGAGAGGGAGGGGTAGAGGAGGAGGGAGAGAATCTCCACAGACTCCGTGCTGAATGCAAAGCCCAATGCGAGGCTCTGGGCTTAATGTCACAACCCTGAGATCATGACCTGAGCTGTAAACAAGAATCAGATGCTTGACAGACTGAGCCACATAGGCACCCCTTAAGATTTTATTTTTTAAATAATCTCTCCACCTAGTGTGGGGCTTGAACTTACAACTCCAAGATCGAGAGTCGCATGCCCTACCAACCAAGCCAGCCAAGTGCTCAAATCTAATAGCCTTTTTAATAAATGCTATTGGATTTTCTACAAAGATGGTCATGTCATCTCTGACATTGTCTTTTTTTAACAATGAACTTGCTTTTAACCACAGATTTGTCATTTTAATGTGTTCTTCATTTAATACTTCCCCCTAAAATATGTATAGAAAAGTGAAAACAGAAGCCATCCCACAAAACCTTTTACTGAGTTTTCACTATCATACTCACTATCAATAAACCATTCAAACAGTGGTTCTCAACCAGGTGTGATTTCACTCCCCAAAGGACAGTTGGCAATGTCTGCAAAACTTTTTTGTCACAACTCTGATGAGGGGGCTACTGACAACTAGTGGGTAGAGGCTAAACGTTCTACGATGCACAAAATCACAAAACGTGACAAAGAATTATGTAGCCCCAAATGTCAATAGTGTTGAGATTGAGAAATTCTGCACTAGAAATCAGTACATACACAGATGTGATCCTCATAATAAATATCTTTATGCAGATAGTACAATGTAGACAATGTAGACAATGTAGACAGATGTAGCAGGGCGCATCTAAATTTAGTATAAATTTTATCCTTTCCTTGAATCCTGTAAAAATTGAACCTTCTCTTTTACTTGATGAGATGTTCCGTGGTTCTTCTGACATGCAGTTTCCCTCACTGAAAAGGGTCAATGAACTTGACATTGTAGCACCATAAGATTTGTTTCTGGTTCTTTTAGGTTGATCAAGCTAGAACAAATTTGTGCTATGGAGTCAGATTCCCCGTGGTGAGACATGTTTTTTGGGAAACTGGACTGGTCCAGAACCTGGAGAAATGGGAGCAGATGTGATGAGTTTCTTTTTTTTTTTCCCATTATGATTAAAAATAAAACATTATATTTTCTACAAATGGTATTATATTAAACCAAAGAAATTACATCTCAAAAATAAGCGATCGTGTATATGAAAATCCAGTATACACATAATCTAGTAAATATTCTTTACTAAACACATAACCAAAAAAAACTACCTTGATGTTGATTATAGTATTTTTTTAACAGCTAACCATTTTTGCTTGTGTCTTTTTTAAAATTAATTTATTTATTTTCAGCGTAACAGTATTCATTGTTTTTGCACCACACCCAGTGCTCCATGCAAAACGTGCCCTCTCTATTACCCACCACCTGGTTCCCCAACCTTCCACCCCCCGCCCCTTCAAATTCCTCAGGTTGTTTTTCAGAGTCCATAGTCTCTCATGGTTCATCTCCCGTTCCAATTTACCACAACTCCCTTCTCTCCATCTCCCCATGTTCTCCATGTTCTTTGTTATGCTCCCCAAATAAGTGAAACCATATGATACTTGACTCTCTCTGCTTGACTTATTTTGCTCAGCATAATCTCTTCCAGTCCCGTCCATGCTGCTACAAAAGTTGGGTATTCATCCTTTCTGATGGAGGCATAATACTCCATCATGTAAGCCTCCGAAGGATGGGCAGGGTAAGCTGAGTCAATGCCTCAATTCACAGTCATCCATGGCTGAAACACTCTCTGCCGGCAGTGACCTTGCCCCTCCTTTCCTTGCAGCAATAGCTCTATCAGCTCCTGGGGGGCTCAATGTCCACATGATGGCTCAGCCCTGTGATCTGAATCACCCAGGAGAACTGATATGTTAATGGGGCTGGGACTGTGTAACCTGGGTTCCTTTGGCAGTGGCCAAAGCCAGCTGGATCACCAAGTACAGTACCATTGAAGGGTGGCACTAACTTTCAGGCTCAGCACCTCATTCCAGATGGTTCCCATGGCTTCACTGGATTCCTTTCAGCCTACAGAGCTGCAAAGCAAAGTAGCTTAGGCCGTCTCCCAGTAGAAACCTGGAGACAGGGTCCTCCCCTGAGGCCTTTGGATCCACTGGTGCAGCATATATATCCTGGTACCTGGCTACCTGGAGGCAGAGGTTTGGACAAAAAGACCTGCTGGGGCATATGTGGCACAGAGAGGGGACACTTCCTGCAGCTCCATTCCAAGGGTGTTAAATATAGGTCCTTTCCTCCCACCCTGAGGATACCCTGGCTGCTCCTGGACTCAGACATGGTTTCTCTGTTTCCTTTAGTCCCTCCCAAGCCCCTTTCAAGACCTCTTCAGTGGGAAGAAGGCATCAGTTCTCAGCTCCTGACCCTTTTCCTTGGGACTGTTTTCCCCAGATTTCATTAGGCATGTGAATTTATCCTGGAGTGGGGCACAGTAGGGACTCAGTGGGACAGATGACAGGGCAAGGGCTCCTCCAGAGGGAGGCCGGGGTAGCCAGATCCTTGATGTAGATTTCTTATTGATCCCCTTTACTTCTGCCTGTGAGTTGGGTGGGTGTTCCTGGCACAGGAGACCCTCCATCCCTGATTCACTGAGTTAGCTGTCCACTTTGTCCCTGGTTTTATCTGCTTATCTCTTTCTCTCTCTCCATTCTTTTCCTCTTATGGTCTCTCTCAGAGGCCTCTCTCCTTCCCCCACACTTTCCCTCCTTGGTTCTCCTCTCCTCTTTACCTCTTTTTTTAAAAGATTTTATTTATTTATTTGATAGAGATCACAAGTAGATAGAGAGGCAGGCAGAGAGAAAGAGGGAAGCAGGCTCTCTGCTGAGCAGAGAGCCCGATGCGGGACTCGATCCCAGGACCCTGAGATCATGACCTGAGCGGAAGGCAGCGGCTTAACCCACTGAGCCACCCAGGCGCCCCTCCTCTTTACCTCTTTACTTAAAGTGTTGGCTGCCACATCTCTAGCTGATGTTCAAACCCTAATACAACCACAAAAAGCACCAGTGACATTGCCCTTAATCACCTGTTGCTGTCACATCCTGGGGGACCCTGACAGTGCTGACACCCTGTTGAGGTCACCAGTGCATCACCCTCTCCCAGGCTTGAATGAAAAGATTCACTGCAAAACACCTCTGAAGGTGTGACATTAACCTCCAGGGATGCAGCTAGGGGAAGATGAGGAACTCTCAGCATCATCTTCCCACTTCAGTCCAAGACTCCTCAACTGGAAAGGGCCCATCTGCTAAGTCCTCCCTCTCCCCATGCTGTAGGTTTTCGTAATGATGTTTCTTTTTTTTTCTTTACTTATACCTACAAGCTTCTTGTTTTTGCAAAAACAAACCAACAAACAAACTTGAAAGTATATTTTGCATAATTAACTGGACTTTATTTCTAGGACAACTTTAATTCACATTGGTTAGGTAGAAAAACAATTTTCTGTAACGTTTTATTTCCCACCATTGTAGCAATTCCTCTAGAGACGAGAACTATATATTGGCCACCCTGGTGTACATGACAAACTTTATCTTTTTTTTTTTTGTAATCTTAAATTAAATAAAATAGTGAAACTTCTCAATTTCTGAGTCTTTAGACTGAACAATCTAACAACGGGGAGCTCAGGCGAATCCTACCTCCTTGCAACATGTCACACCCAGGGAGTCCAGAAGGCAGGGACATTTGCAATCAGGGCTCGGAGACATTTACTGCAGAAAGGAACTGGAGCATGGAATCATGGCGAACACATCTCCTGGGGGCTTTCACCGTGAGCCTGAACATGAAATAATAATAATTATGAATCAATATCCCTGAGATATGAACTCCTGGTCCTCTGTAGAGGACCTCATATAGGTCTCATAGACACTCAGGTCTGCCCTGGCACCTGGTTCTTTGCTCAGTTTTCTCTCTACACAGCCTTCTATTAATGCTTTGGCCACTAATGCTCCACTTGTTGGGGGCATTTAATTTAGGTATCTGTCAACTAGTTGTTCTATCATCAGTTTACTCTGTCATCTAAAGCAAACCTGAGTCTTTACTTCTTCAGTGCCTAATCTGATCTGTGAATGAAATCCAAGTCTCTTAACATTAGTTTTCCTTGTTGAGCTATATATTAAATCCAGATTGCACTTCTAGATGTTACCATCAATGCCCCTCTTTTCTGACCTTGACTCTGCCTGTCTATTAAATCTTTACTCATTAATGACCTTTAGCTTTAACCTTAAACCCAGGGCTCTGTTGAGTATTCTGCCATCAATGTGTCTATGTTCTAGATCTTAAACCTGGGCTTCTGTTAACTTTTCCACCATCAGTGTGCTCCTATGACCATTACCTCGGGTGTCTACTGAGATTTCCATCAGTTTCTTTTGTTCTGACCTTGAACCCAGGCCTTTGCAAAAATTCTGACATAAAAGCCTGGGCCCTTTATTGGTAACCATCTGGTCTGAATTCAAACCTGATCTACTGTCAGTAGTCTTTCCCTATTAATACTTTGTGCCTTGATCAAGTCTTCCACCACCATTAACCCTCTACTTTGTTGTCTTACATGGGAAAAAAGAGCAGATATGATTTGAGATGGGAAGATTATTATGGATGATCCAGATGAGTCCAATGTAATCACAAGGATCTTTTTGAGAAGGAAGAGGAGGGTTAGATTCAAAGAACATGTGATGGTGGAAGCAGACGCTCATAGAGACTTGAAGATGCTACACTTCCTGTTTAGGTCACTATTTTACCTTCAGTGTCCTTCTAGTGTGACCTAGAAGTAAGATTTTTTTAAAAAAATTATTTATTTATTTGAGAGAGTGAGAGGGAGAAGCCGACTACCTGCCAAGCAGAAAGCCCAGTGTGGGACTCGATCCCACAACCCTGAGATCGTGACCTGCGCCAAAGGCAGACTTTACTTGTTAGTTTTCTCCATCCATGAACCTTGGTAGAGGTCTTGACTATTTCACCATTGGTGTTCCTCTATTTTGTAGAT
The DNA here is from genome assembly GCF_922984935.1 of Meles meles. Lineage (NCBI taxonomy): Eukaryota > Metazoa > Chordata > Mammalia > Carnivora > Mustelidae > Meles > Meles meles. The sequence goes on along the minus strand of NC_060087.1, from coordinate 42,734,173 downwards.
CTAGAATGCGAACCTTTGTTAACTATCCAATCCCATTCTGGGCTGACCTCAACCCTAGTCTTTTGTTAAGTTTTCTAAAATCAGTGCCCCTTACGCTCTACATTAAACCTCTGCCCCTCTTAACTTCTTTCGGCTTTGACACGGGCTGCCAAAGGCCACATCTGCCCACTTGAAGAGACCGGGGCAGAGTCTGGCCTGTGAGTGACAAGAGGAGGCGGACCTTCTGTGTCCCAAGGAGCCAATAGAAGAGCAGGAGAGCTCTGAGGCGGGGCCTTGAGTGACCAACGGGTAGGGGGCTTAGCCCCATTGAAGGCTGGAGGGCTCTGACGCGAGGCTGCCAGAGGCGGGCCGGGAGTGTGAAGGAGAGATTACACTATGTCCAAAGACTCTTCACTTTCACCAGAGGTTTTAGAAACGAGGCTTCTGCAGAGGAATCTCTCAGGCTGTGCTTCTACCTTCCGGCCTTACCAGTCCTTCTCCGCCCCCCTCCCCAGATCCCGGTTCCAGCCCAACACTCCCGACCCACACGTCGCTCCGCCTTTGCTCAGGCCCGGCCTCTGCCGAGGACCGGGAACGCCCCTTAACCCTCCCGGAACAGTCGCTCCATATCTGAGCCTCACAGTGCTTTCGAAGCACTAATTCCGAATATCCAGCCTCGAAAATATCACAGGGACTCCCCGTACCCCCAAATGCCTATCTCTTCTGGTTGGAATGGGAGCCTTCGGAAGCAGTGTGAGGCCCTGGCCAGCGACAGAGTTCCTGGCGTAGCCCGCACGACGCCATTTTTGTTACTGGCAGAGCTCGGCTGGGAGGCTGTTGCTGAGCCTGCGAAAGATAAACTGATGCGTCATCTAGAGTTACCAAGGAGGGCGGTAGGGGAAAGGGAATTTCGGGCGATGCTGAGCCTGCTTGTGGAAGCAGGGAGCCAAGCTCGTCTTGAGAAGGAGCTTTGAGGTCCTGAGAGCAGAGCCAGGGTGAGGGACCCGGTTGAGTGATGCGGGTCTGTGTGGTCAGTGATGGGGACATGTAGATGGACCAATGAAGGGGTTGTTTGGGCTGAATGATGTGGAGAGCAGTGATAGGGAAGGGAGTCTGTAGGACTCTGTGTGTGGGATATGCGATGAATTTATGGAAGTGAGTGATGGGGGGGTCTGTAGGTGAGTGATGGGGTTTCCAGGAAGTGAGTGAAAGGGGTTTGTGGGGTGAGTGATGGAGAGTTTTTGGGGTGAATGATGGGGGATATGGGGTGAGCAATGGAGTGGTATTTATTAGGGTGAGTGATGAGGGTCCATGGGGACAGGAGTGGGCATATATAGGGTCAATGTTGGGATTCTGTGGGGTCCATGATGGGTGGCTCTTTGAGATCAATAATACATCCATGAATAAACAAAAATCCTTGCCCTGGCGGGGTCACCATTCCAATGGAGGAGTCAGACATTGAGGCTTTACTTTATTTCCCTGATGACTGCTTTTTCATATATGTATTGATCTCTTAGATCCTCTTTTGAGAGGCACCTGTTCAGATCTTTTGCTCATTTTCTTACTGGATGTCCGCCTTTTCCTAATTGATTTGTAGGACTTGTTTTCATGTATTCTGATAACTACTCCTTTAGCAGTGGTATGTGTTTTGCCAATATTTCCTTGATTTTTTGGCTTCTCTTTTCCTCATTGTGGCTTTGAATATTAAGGTTTTAAGTTAACTTTGAACTGTAAAGCACAGTGTAAGTTTAGAGTTTTGTTATTCTCAAGTTAAAAAGCAGACAATGTCCTCTGTAATTTAGGACGAGAATTAATTTTTTATGGCACTGGGAAATAGTGTGTTGCATCTCTGAAAACTTTGGTGCCATGACAGCCAGGGAGGAGTTCTCTGCTTTTTGTTTTCCCACCAGCTCACACTCTAGTCACTGGCTGTGTGATCATGGATAAGTTACTGAACCTTTTTAGGCCTCCGTTTCCTCACTGTGAAATGAGGATAATAGTAGGGTCTATCCTTTGAGGCTTGGATGATAATTAAGTGAGTTAATACCGGATTATTAGCTATTCACCATGGTTTTGTAGCATTTATCTTGTATGGATCGTCCATGAACTGAAGGTCAGTTCTATTCTTGTGATTCCCAAGAAAATACAATGAAAGAAATCAAATGCCAAGTAATAAGATTTTGTCAGGTAGCGTTGAGCTTTGGAGGGCCACAAGCCATTGCGATTATCTTAGGAATCAGATGTTTGTTGTTATTAAACAATTGGGAGTGTGATCTTGTGGTCTGCCTTGTCTTCATTCTGCAGCTGTATTTCCATGCTATTAACTTTATTTCCATATTACTACTAAGCTCATTTCTATGGAAATTTTTTTCCAAGATTTTATTTATTTATTTGTCAGAGAGAGAGAGAGAGCGAGAGAGAGCACAGGCAGACAGAGTGGCAGGCAGAGGCAGAGGGAGAAGCAGGCTCCCTGCCGAGCAAGGAGCCTAATGTGGGACTTGATCTCAGGACGCTGGGATCATGACCTCTGCTGAAGGCAGCCGCTTAGCCAACTGAGCCACCCAGGCGTCCCTCTGTGGGAATTTTTAAACATTCAGCAAAATAAGAGGGAATTCTATAATAACCCCCCATTATGCCCATTACCCAGTCACATCAATTGTCTCCTGATGGCTACTGTTGTTTCACCTAGACCAGGGTATGGAAAACCAGAGGCAGTGGGCCATATATGGCTCACTGCTCTTTTAGTGCAGCTGTAAACTAAGAATGGTTTTCACATTTTTTAATGTTTGGAAAAAAATCAGACTATTTTGTGACATATGAAAATGATACAATTCAAATTATAGTGCTCATAAGTGAAGTTTTTAAAGAGTATATTAAAAAAAATTTTTTAGAGCGAGACAGTGCCATGGGGGGAGGGGCAGAAGGAGAGGAAGAGAGAGAGAGAGACTCTCAAGCAGGCTTCAGGCTCAGTGTGAAGCCCGATGCAGGGCTTGATTTCACTACCCTGAGATCATGACCTGAGCTAAAAATCAGGAGTCAGACTGGTTTTAACTGACTGAGCCCCCCAGGTGCTCCATAAATGAGGTTTTACTGGAACACAGTCAATAAACAGAATTGGCTTATATATTGTCTCTGGCTGCTTTCAACCACTGAATAGTTAGTTGCAACAGAGACCATAGGCTTCACAAATCTGAAATATTTACTGTCTGTCTCTGTGCAGAGAAAGTTTGCCAACCTGTAATCTAGACCACCCATTTATTTCTCCCTCCTAGGCTGTTTTCTCTTTGTTATTGGTAACATAAAATGCACATTTTTGAAAAAGATTTGATGGAGAGAGAGCACGAGCAGGGGAAAGGGCAGGCAGAAGGAGAAGCAGACTCCCTGCTGAGCAGGGAACCCGATATGGGACTCCATCCCAGAACCATGGGATCATGACCTGAGCTGAAGGCAGATGCTTAACTGACTGAGCCACCCAGGTGCCCCTAAAATGCACAAATATTAAATGTATAGCCAAATGAATCTTTACATATGTAGTCCTTATTATTTTGAAACAAATCCCAGATATATCATTTCATAATAAAGACTTCATCATGTACCTGTAAAAGATAAGGTCTTAAAGGTCAATACTGTTATTCAAGGTAAAATAATTAACAATAATAACTTCAGATCATCATTGGTTAAATTTTGTAATATCATTAAATATCTAGTCAGGGCTCAAACTTTAATGATTATCTCAAAGATTTTTTGTGTATTCAAATTAAGATCCAGACAAGGTCCGTAATTTACATGTGGTTGCTGTGTCTTTTGAGCCTCTTAATTGTCTCTAGTGTTACTTTAAATGGTCACCTGGTTTTCCATTTCTTGGAGGTTCCACAAATTATTTTCTCAGTCCTCAGAGACTGGGCATTTGGTTATTTTCAAAACTGTGGTGTTCTTGACAAAGTTGTGATGAAAGTTCTTTCAGTTAAATCTCTGCACACATCCATGATATTACCTTAGAAAAAGTTCTAGAAATGGAAATGCTGGTCAGATGATAAACACAAATTATCAATGAATTAACAAGCAACACATGTTACATTCAGCCATTGAAGAGTGGTTAAACCCAGCTTGGTCTCTGAAGACTCTTCTGTACCCCACCGCACCCCCAACTGCTTTCCAAAGAGAAACAGAAAATGACTGAGTCCCAGGTAAGTTATTTGTTTCCTGCTTGTTTTTCCCACAGTAAAATGAGAAAGGACAATACTTTGAAAATAAGAATTAGAGAACTTTAGACAGAATAGAAGATCAAGATGCAGGTAAAGTTGCTGTTAAGATACATAGATTATCTGGCCTTACTTCATATAAACTGAGCTAAACATTTTACCTTCAAGCTTCCTGGCAGCCACAGTGAAAATGGCAAACAGGATATGTTAGATGGCTTGTATTCTCCATCAAGAGAAATCAGTTCACCAGTCCAGCTCTTCAGCAAGTCACAATTTCTGGGACTTTAGCCTAAAAATTTTATGGTTGACTTTTCCTAAAGGCCAGTGGTTTTCAGCTCAGTGTGGTATCATCAGTAGTTGTTTCAAAGAGGCGCTTTTTAGTTAAAAATTTCTGGCAGAGGCTTGGAGGGTAGATGGTTTCCTGGTTTTCCATGGCTCCTTTGCTGTCATCACATAGTTTGTGGGATCATGCCCCAACACAAGGCCAGTTCCTCCTCTGCTCTTCCATTTTATGTCTTTTTTAAAAATAGTTTTTTAAGTTTTATTTTTTAAAGATTTTATTTATTTATTTGACAGACAGAGATCACAAGTAGGCAGAGAGGCAAGCAGAGAAGGGGGAGGAGCAGGCTCCCTGCTGAGCAGAGAGCCCGATGCGGGGCTCAATCCCAGGACCCTGGGATCATGACCTGAGCCGAAGGCAGAGGCTTTAACCCACTGAGCCACCCAGGTGCCCCAAAATAGTTTTTTTTAAAAGAGATTTTTATCCATCCATTTGAGATAGAGAATACGAGTGGGGGAGAGGGGCAGAGGGAGAGGGAGAAGCAGACTGCCCATAGAGCAGGGAGTCAGATGCAGGGGTCAATCCCAGGACCCTGGAATCACCACTGGAGCTGAAGCCAGACACCTAACTGACTGAGCCACCTAGGTGTCCCCACTTTATGTCTTTTTATCCCTTCTTTGCAAGGGTAATGTATATATGGTGCAAAGAATGTAAATAATATTGCAAAGTAAAAATTAGAAAGAAAGGGAAAACCTCTTTAATATAACTTCTGCCCTCTTCCCTGGCATAACTAGTGTTGTGTAGTTCGGGGATGATCCTTCTGGATCCATATAACCTCTGTGTGTATAGATACATATGCATGAATGTGTGTGAGTGATTTTATTATTTTCGTGTATTTTTCTTTACCACACACACTATATCTTCTGTAACTTTAAAAAAATGTATTGAGGGGCGCCTGGGTGGCTCAGTGGGTTAAAGCCTCTGCCTTCGGCTCAGGTCATCATCCTGGAGTCCTGGGATCGAGCCCCACATCGGGCTCTCTGCTCCACGGGGAGCCTGCTTCCTCCTCTCTCTCTGCCTGCCTCTCTGCCTAGTTGTGATTTCTCTCTGTCAAATAAATAAAATATTAAAAAAAGTATTGATAAAACATTACCAATAAACAGAGTTTTTATACATTTTATTATGGAAAATTTCAATTTCGAACATACACAGAAGTAGATTTTTGTGAACCGCTTGTCCTTATCTCCCAGCTGCAAATATTATCAACTGGTGGCCAATCTTGTTTTATCTATGGCCAATCCTCATCCACTCCTGTCATCCTCCTTCTCATCATTATCATCAAGCCAGTCCTTTATTAATATTTTTGTTAAGGATTTTCACTACTCTGTTCATGAGACATATTGGCTTGTAATTTTTCTCGTATTTCTGTTTATGTTTTGCCATCACAGTTAGTTGGCTTTATTTAACAAGTTGGGAAGTATTCTCTGAAAGAGTTTGGGTAAGATTACTATTATTTCCTTCTTAAATATTTGGAAGAGTTCTCCAGTGAAGTCATCAGGGTGTGGAGTTTTCTTTGTGGATAGGTTTTTGATTGTGAATTTGGCTTATTGAAAAAATATGGTACCATTTATATTTTCTATTTCTTTGTACGTTGGGTTTGCTAAGCTGCGATTTTCAAATAATTTGTCCAGTTTGTCTAAGTCTAAGTCAGGGGTCAACAAAATTTTCCTGTAGAGGGCCAGATAGAAATATTTAGGCCTGTCGGCCATATGGTCTCTGTTGCAACGACTCAGCTCTCTTTTTGTAGGTTGAAAGCAGCTGTAGACAATATGCAAACCAATGAGTGTGGCTGCGATCCAGTGAAATTTTATTTATGGACACTGAAAGTTGAATTTCATATAATTTTTACATGCCACAAAATATTCTCCTTTGGCTTTTTTCTTTAACCATTTAAAAGTGTAAAAACCATTCTTAGCTCATGGGCCAGATTTAGCCTGCATGCCATAATCTGCTGTCCTATGATCTGCATTGTCAAATTTCTTGTCATAAAATTGTTAGGGCATCCTTTTGTTATTCTTTTAATGTTTGTAGGATACCAGCCCCTTGTTGATGGGCTCTTTTATTTTATTTATTTATTTTTAATTTATTTTAAAAAAGATTTTATTTATTGGAGAGAGAGACTTAACACACAGAGGGAGAGTGAGAGGGAGAAGCAGACTCCCAGCTAAGCAGAGAGCCTGATGTGGGATTCGATCCCAGGACCCTGGGATCATAACCTGAGCTGAAGGCAGATGCTTAACTGACTGAGCCACCCAGGTGCCCTGATTATTGCTTTCTAGAAGCTTTTTTATATGAGTGATAGGAATTTTGAAATACACATTACAAACTTCTTTTTTTTTTTTGCTATGTGTTGATTTGTCACTCAGCCTTATTGGCTGTCTCCTCTCACTAGATTACGAGATGCTTGAGGGAAGATATTTTTTCCAGGTTTCTTTTTGGCTCAATCCCCAGTTCCTAGAACAATCCCTGGTATTCGGTGGGGTCTCAGTAACAGCTTTCTGCATAGATGAAATTTTTTTCACTTAACGGTATATCTTAGAGATTGTTGCATATCAATCCTTGTTGCTTTTTATGGTTGTATGTGGAATTCCCTTATGAATTATTGAAGCATAATTTATCCAATCCTCATGAGGTTGTTCTCATCATTTTGCTGTTATAGATAGTACTGTAGTTTTTAAAAAAAGATTTTATTTATTTATGTGACAGAGAGGAAGAGAGATAGTGAGAGAGGGAACACAAGGAGGGGGAGTGGGAGAGGGAGAAGCAGGCTTCTCGCTGAGTGGGGAGCCTGATGCAGGACTCAATCCCAGAACCCTGGGATCATGACCTGAGCCAAAGGCAGATGCTTAACGACTGAGCAACCCAGGCACCCAACAGTACCATAGTGAAATAACTTCACACGTGCTGTTTTGTTCACATATCTGAGTATATATGTTAAGTAATTTCTAGAAATGGAATTGCTGGTCAGATAATGTGCACATTTGAAATTTTGATGGCTATTGTTAAATTAATTGCCCTCAAAATATTTTGTACCAGTGTATACACACAATTTGAATGTGCTCTTTTTTGGTATCTTTACCAACTTAGTGACTTATCAAACTCTAATCTTTGATAATATGTAAGAAAATCATGATGTTTTGTTTTGGTTTAATTTGCATTTCTCTTCATGTAAATGAATTTGAACATCATTTTACATGTTTAGAAGCCATTTGCATTTCCTTCTCTGTGAATTGATGGTCATGTCCTCTGATTATTTTTTTTTAAAAGTAAAGTTGTTGGTCTTTTTCTTTGTGCTTTGTAGGAACTCTATAAATTGAGGAAATTATCTCTGTCCATTTTATGTGTTAGGCATACATGCACTCTCCAGTTAGTTGCCTGAGTTTGTTTATGATATATTTTGCTGTGCAATACAGAAACTAGTCAAATTTATCACTGTTTTCCTATGTGGCATCTGAGTTTTGTAGCATGCCTAGTTAGAAGATTTTTCTCCACTTTAAACTTATTTTAAAAATCTCTCCTGTCTTTATTTTATGGCTTCTCTTTTTCTTTGTTTAAGTTTTTGTTGTATCTCAAATTTATTTTTGTGTATGGTGTGAAATAGGGAGTCCGTCTTTACATTTTTTTCTGATAGCTACCCAGTTTTGAATAATCTGTCTTTTTCGCAGTTATTTATTTATTTATTTTTAAAGATTTTATTTATTTATTTGACAGCGAGAGAGAGAGATCACAAGTAGGCAGAGAGGCAGGCAGAGAGAGAGAGTGAGAGGGAAGCAGGCTCCCGGCCGAGCAGAGAGCCCGATGTGGGACTCGATCCCAGGACCCTGAGATCATGACCTGGGCTGAAGGCAGCGGCTTAACCCACTGAGCCACCCAGGCGCCCCGCAGTTATTTATTTATTTATATATATTTTATTTTATTTTATTTTTAAGTAACCTCTCCTCCTCCCATGGGGCTCAAATTCACAAACCCGAGATTAGGAGTCATATGCTCCACTGACTGAGCCAGCCAGGCGCCCCTGCACTTACTTAAAACACACCTTTCTTATGTATTAAATGTCCCATTTTTATTTATATCTAGTTTTAGACTATTTGTTCTGTTCCACTAACTATTCTTGGCAATGGCAGAATTTTACAAAGTTTTTTCTCATTAAGTAGGCTACACAAAAATGCTAAGTATCCTACAGGTATTGCTGTGGTAAAAATGATCAGAATGAGCAGATTGTACAGGAATGTGCTGTCATAGGAACCAGTGACATATGAAGATGTGGCCGTGGACTTCACCCAGGAAGAGTGGCAGCACCTGGATGCTGCTCAGAAGACCCTACACAGAGATGTGATGCTGGAGATCTATGGCCACCTGGTCTCTGTGGGTAAGGGCACATTCTCCACGGAACAATGAATCGAATCATCTTCATCCTCCAGAGCTGTCAAGACCATGACCTTTATGATTTTCCATGAATAAAGTCTTTTCTTTTATAGCTTGTGCTTTCCATTCATATTTTGGTTACATCTGAAATTTATATTTGTGAGTTAAGGATCCATCTTTCCTTGGGAGGCCCCTGAGACTGCTTCTTCTCCTCATGGATTTCTGAGCTGCCAAGGCCAAGACAATTATACTTTTCCCTTAACAGGGTGTTCAAGTATAAAACCAGGTCTAATCTTAAAGTTGGAACATGAAGAGGACCCATGGATCAAAAAGAGCGAATTGTCAACATGGATCCACTCAGGTGAGTGAGAATTGGGTAGATGGCTGAGAGGACATGTTCTTCTTCTTTGACATCAGTGACCTCCTCTTTCTTAAAATTCATTAGGCCTTTTTTGCCGCATCTATCTTACATTAGCACCTTCCTAACACCTGTTTGTTGCTGTTTTCTTTTTGGTTCCTATTTGATTTTATATTTTTCTTCTTCTTTCAGACAGGGAGAAAAGCCTTGACTCTTCCCAGCAGATCATTTCAGAAGAACTTTCATTTCAAAAGGAGATATTGGAGAAAGCCTCAAAAGACAATTCATTGTACTCTCTCTTAAAAGCCTGGCATACTGATGGTCAGATAGATAGGTATCAAGGAAACCAAGACAAGATTTTGAAGCAGGTCACAGTCCTTAGCCATGAAACATTGGCCAAGGAGAAAACCCCCAAATATAATACATTTGGAAAAATATTTGGTGGGTGCATAGACCTTGGCCCTTCAAGTAAAAAACCACATGATTTTGATTCATGTGAAAAGATCTGGAAATCTAATTTAGACTCACTGACATGCAATTGGAGCTATGCAAGAAAGAACCCTATTGAGAGATTTGGATGTGGGACACCACTTAGCTATAGTGATTCCTGTACTGTGCCTGAGAAAATTTATACTGACATGAAACCCCATGGACATAGTCGATGTGAAAAAGGTCTTAATCATGAACAAGTCCATATTCGGTATAAGAAAGATCAAGCTGGTAGGAAACCCAATGTTTGTAGTGAGTGCGGGAAAGGGTTTTTTAAGAAGTCACAGCTTATTGTACATCAAAGAATTCATACTGGAGAGAAACCGTATGTATGTGGAGACTGTGGAAAGGCCTTCAGTGAGAAATCACACCTCATTGTGCATCAGAGGATTCATACTGGGGAGAAACCTTATAAATGTACTGAGTGTGGGAGGGCCTTCTCCCAGAAGTCACCCTTCATCGTTCATCAGAGAGTCCATACTGGAGAGAAACCCTATGAATGTTTTGAGTGTCAAAAAGCCTTCTCTCAGAAGTCACATCTCATTATACATCAGCGAGTTCATACTAGAGAAAAACCATTTGAATGCAGCGAATGTGGGAAAGCTTTCTGTGAGAAGTCTCACCTTTTTATACACCAGACAACTCATACTGGAGAGAGACCCTATAAATGTGCTGAATGTGGGAAAACTTTCCCTCGGAAAACACAACTCATCATCCATCAGAGAACACATACTGGAGAGAAACCCTATAAGTGCAGTGAATGTGGAAAAACCTTTTGCCAGCAGTCCCACCTCATAGGGCATCAAAGAATTCATACAGGAGAGAAACCTTATATATGTACTGACTGTGGAAAAGCCTTTTCCCAAAAGTCACACCTTACTGGACATCAAAGACTTCATACTGGCGAGAAACCTTATATATGTACAGAATGTGGAAAAGCCTTCTCTCAGAAGTCCCCTCTTATTATACACCAGAGAATTCATACGGGGGAGAAACCTTATGAGTGTAGTGACTGTGGTAAAACTTTCTCCCAGAAGTCACCCCTCATTATTCATCAGAGAATCCATACAGGGGAGAAACCCTATGAATGTCCTGAGTGTGGAAGGGCCTTTTCCCTGAAGTCACATCTCATTATACATCAGAGAGCTCATGCTGGAGCAAAACCATATGAATGTAGTGAATGTGGAAAGGTCTTCTGTGAGAAGTCTCCACTAGCTGTGCATCAGAAAACTCATACTAGGGAAAAACCCTCTGAATCTGCTGAATATGGGATGGCTTTTTCCCGGAAATCACAGATGATCACATATCAGAGAACACACGCGGGAGAAACCGTCAAAATGCAGTGACTGTGGGAAGGTGTTCTGCCAGCATATACAACTTGCTGGACATCAGAATCCACATAGGAGAGAAACGTTGTATATGTACTGATTGTGGGAAGGTCTTCCCGGAAGTCAGATCTCACTGTGCGTGAAAAAACTCACACTGAACAGAAATCTATGGATGTGATGGACAGGAAGAAATTGTGGCACCTCCTTTACTGTAGAATAGCCTCATATGCTCCTAAGTATTTCTCTTTTTCTGTAAAGATTTTATTTATTTATTTATTTATTTGAGGGGGTGGGGAGGAGGAGTGGGAGAAGGACAAGCAGACTCTGTGTTGAGCTCGGAGCCCATCGTGGGGCTTGATCTCAGGACCCTGAGATCGCTACCTGAGCTGAAATTGACTGAGCTACCCAACCACCCAATTCTGAAGTATTTCTGATTACCCCTCCGCAGAATGATCTTGTCAGGCTCTCAGAATATTTTCAATACCGTAAATTTGGAATGCATTTGTTCACCCTCACAGTATCTTATCCCCCCTCACAGAATAAATGTGTCTGGCACAATTAGCACTATTTTGGTGTTATTTGATCCTTGAAGGTATTGTAGAACTCCCCTTGAATTTATTTGGGGATGGTGCATTTTTTGAAAGTGATCTTTCTGTATTTCTTTCACCATATTTTCTCTCTTTAGATTACACATGTATTTATGCTGATATACCTATTGATATATAGATATAGATATATGAATCCCTGTAATTTTTATAAAAATCATCCATTTCCTGAAAGCTCTTAATATATTTGTGAAATTTTGAAAAAATATATTTGTGAATTTTTTTTAAAGATTTTATTTATTTATTTGACAGACAGAGATTTCAAGTAGGCAGAGAGGCAGGCAGAGAGAGAGAGAGGAGGAAGCAGGCTCCCTGCTGAGCAGAGAACCCGATGCGGGGCTCTATCCCAGGACCCTGGGATCATGACCCGAGCCGAAGGTAGAGGCTTTAACCCACTGAGCCACCCAGGCGCCCCTATTTGTGAAATTTTGCGCAAAGTGTTCTCAAATGATTAATTTAATTTTCCTCTAAATATGGAGTTATTTCTCCACTATCATTTCTTATAGATTGTATTTGTGATTTTTCCCCCTCAGTTAGGTAAAGTAATACTTATGTTTGTTTATCTTATGTCCCCCCAAAGACCAATTCTTGCATTTATATAATTTCTCTATTTTCCAGTTCATTCATTGGTACTTTTTATTTCATTAAAGTCCTTCCATTTTCTTTTCTATTTCTTCTAACCTCTTTAGTTGAATGTGTATGTCAATTAATCTCATTCTTTCTGGTCTGTTTATAGATGTGTTTTGGGCTGTGTATTAATCTGAGACCTACCTTAGCCATTTGTGGTTCAATCTGAGAGTATTCTGGTTTTTGGTAGGTAAGTCCTATTGTATAACCCAATATTGTTTGTGGATATAACAGATCTATTTAGTCTTAGGTATTTCAGCATATTTCCTGTTGTGCATCCTGTTTTCATTGCTTTTATGTCTTTACACCTTTCATCATGTGTTCTAATTTCCTTTGTACTGTTCTGGATGTGTTACTTGTGTTCCAGAGCATAGCAAAGGGAGGTACACTTCCAAAAGGTTTTCAGGAAGCTAGCAGAATTATGGTTTCCATAATCTTGATAACCCATAATAGCTGAGAGATGAGATTTGAGGCTGCAGGAAAGCATGATGGCAAACTTTTGATCATAAATGTTTAGGGGACTTTTTTTTAACCTTTCTGCTTAATGCCATGATTTAAGGTGTATCATTTCTCTTACAGTTCTTTGGGGCAGAGATGGTTTTATTTTTATCTCATTCTTTCACAAAGAGTAAAGCCTTTTTGTTTCCAAATTTATGTCAGCAGTCTTTGCCCACATTGAACAGGACATGTTCTTGAAAACTGTAGTGTGAGTGACTTTGGTTTGGGATCGTTCTTGAAGTGAAGGATAAGCAATAGTGAAATGTCTGTTTGCTGTGGTGTGACCCAGCTTCTGGGGTCTGGTTTCTTATGGAGTCAGTGACTTGCAGCACGCCACAGCAAGAATGGGGGATTTCCTAAAAATGTCCCAGAATGTGGATGGACATTATTACTTCATGTTCAACCAATCTTTACTGAGCATGGCAGGCACTATTCTAAGGATTCTGCAGTGAACAAAGCAGACAGAAATGTCCCTGTCCTCATGGAGAGATGGACAATAAAAAATTATATGTATTATATTCAAATACATTTATATGATGTGTATCATATATAAGTGTATTTTTAATATAGTAAAGAATAAAATAAAAAGCTTAATGTAACATAGATAATATTTAAGGGTTTCTTAAAAGATGTATTTTCAACAGCAACTGATCCCAAATAATGATCTGAGATACAAGAATGATGAGCAAAAAAAGGGATAAAGATGTGGGTAAATTAAAATGAACAGTAACGGGCGCCTGGGTGGCTCAGTGGGTTAAGCCGCTGCCTTCGGCTCAGGTCATGATCTCAGGGGTCCTGGGATCGAGTCCCACATCGGGCTCTCTGCTCGGCAGGGAGCCTGCTTCCCTCTCTCTCTCTCTCTCTCTGCCTGCCTCTCTGCCTACTTGTGATCTCTCTCTCCCGCTGTCAAATAAACATATAAATAAAATCTTTTTTAAAAAAATGAACAGTAACTACAAAACCCGGGAATGATAAATCATGGGTATAAGAACAAGACAGAAATAAAATGTGCATGTTACACTTAGTAGGAAATATATTGACTAAATTTAGACTTTAGTAAGTTCAAATGCATGCTAAAATTTCTAAGGTAACCAGTAAAATAATAGAAAGAGTGTACAACTTCCAAATTAAGACAGTCAAGAAATGGATGGTGTATTATTTTCCTATTGCTGTTATAACAAATTACCATAAACTTTGCAGCTTAAAATAACTTAGATTTATCTTAGAGTAGGTCATAAGTCTAACACAGATCTCACTGGGCTAAATCGAAGTGTTGACAAGGCTACATTTATTTCTAAGCTTTCAGAGAGAATTCATTTACTTGCCCTTTCTGGCTTCTGGAGACTGTCTGAATTCTTTGGCTCATGACCACTTTCCTTCATCTTCAAAGCCCTCAAGTTACAGCTCTATGACTCTTCCCACATTGCCACATTTCTCTTTGACTATAACTGGGGAAGGTTTTCCACTTCTAAGCACTTTTTGTGTTTGATTAGGCCCACCTTGCTAATCCAGATTAATTTCTGCTTCTCAAGGTCCCTAACCCTAATCATATCTGCAAAGACCCCTATTCTACGTAAGGTAACATATTTACATATTTACAGGTTCTGAGCATTAGGGCATGGGTATTTTTGGTGGTCATCATCCTGCTTATCAAAGGTGGATTAAAAAAATCAACCTAAAAGAAAACACGAAGGGAGACAAAAATATTGAAAAATAGTGTTACAAATATAAAGCGCAGAATAAGAGAGTTGAAATACGAAATTCTCTCTCTCTCTCTCTCTGTATATCTGTATCTATCTATCTATATATATATAGATATATCTATCTATCTATCTATCTATCTATATATATCTGTATATCTGTATCTATCTATATATATCTATATATATATAGATAGATAGATAGATAGATACAGATATACAGAGAGAGAGAGAGAGAGAGTCAGTCATAATAAATACAGATGAACTGCACCCGCCAGTTAAAAGAGAAAATTGTCAGATTGTATGACATAAAATCTAGCTGTATGCCATTTTAAGAGACATACTTAAAGTCTAAAAAACATTATCAGGTATTCTCAGGACAGCATTACACAATAACACTTACTCTTCCTGGGCTTCGCATATTGTTGAGTCAGCATATATATTGTTTCCCCACAGAATATGCAGTCTTTGAGTTGACAGAGAGATAGTATATGATGATAACTCTCCATCTGTCCCTATTTTATTGGAGTTATTTTTTTGAGTCAAGAATAGCTGTTGAGGGGTGCCTGGGTGGCCCAGTGGGTTAAAGCCTCTGCCTTCGGCTCAGGTCATGATCCCAGAGTCCTGGGATCAAGCCCCACATCGGGCTCTCTGCTCGGCGGGGAGCCTGCTTCCCACCCCCTCTCTCTGCCTGCCTCTCTGCCTACTTGTGATCTCTGTCTGATAAATAAATAAAATCTTAAAAAAAAAGAATAGCTGTTGAATTTTATCAAATTACCTTCTCAGTGTTTATGGAGATGATCATATGACTATTCATTTTGATCCATTATATAATAAATTATATTAACAAATGTCCTTATATTGAACCCTTCTTGCATTAGTAGAATAAACTTCATTTGCTCATGCTATGAGCCAGCATGAAGCAGACAAACTTTTGCTGGTATTTCAGTTAGTAGTTTTGCATTGATCGTTGCAAATAAAACTGATCTGTAGCTTGCTTTTTTGATCCATATTTTTCAGATTTGTTTGATTCAACTATGTTGGCTCCCCACAAACCCTTTAGAAGTGTCCCTCCCTTTGTTATAGAAGAAACATGCCCAAACTAATATGAAGGCAACCAGGACCACATGACAAAAGATTAAAAGACAAAAGCAATGGAAACAGCATGAACAATAGGAAATAGACTGGGAGACCTAAGACCAAATAGCTCTGTCATGTGTACAAACAAAATCAGGGTAAACGTGTCTACTGAAAGACCAAATATATTCGGTTTGAAATACAACGCAAAACCCAAAATACAGGACGCCTGGGTGGGTCAGTGGATTAAGCCTCTGCCTTCGGCTCAGGTCATGATCTCAGGGTCCTGGGATCAAGTCCTCCATTGAGCTCTCTGCTCCGCAGGGAGCCTTCCCCCCCACCCCCACCGCCTGCCCCCTCTCTGTCTACTTGTGATCTCTCTCTGTCAAATAAATAAATAAAATCTTTTAAAAAACCCCAAATACAAGAGATAATTTGGAAAGATTAGAAGAAGGACAAATATAAAATCATACCTGACAATTGCAAACAAAAGGAAGTGAGAAGAGAATCTTAACATCTGAAAATGTTGAGTTTAGGACAATTAGCAACAAGTGACAAAATATAGACTGATTTTATTTTATTTTATTTTTTTAAAAGATTTTATTTATTTATTTATTTGACAGAGATCACAAGTAGGCAGAGAGGCAGATCAAGTGTCACATGTCTATTGACAGAGCCAGCTAGGCACCCCAATAGTTTTTTTTAAAGATTTAATTTATTTACTTATTTTAATTTTTCAGTGCTCTAAGAGTCATTGTTTATTATTTATTTGACAGAAAGAGGAGAGAGAGAGAGAGAGCACAAGCAGGGGGAGCAGCAGGCAGAGGGAGAAGGAGAAGTAGGCTCCGTGCTGAGCAAGGAGCCTGATGTGGGACTTGATCCCAGGACCCTGGGATCATGACCTGAGCCAAATGCAGAAGCTTAACTGACTGAGCCTCCCAGGCACCCCTTGATATTTGTGAAAAAACAAAAACTACGGGGCACCTGTGTGGCTTAGTCGATTAAGTGTCCAACTCTTGATTTTAGCTCAGCTCATGATCTGAGGTCATGTTGTGAGATCGAGTCCCCCGTTGGGCTCTGTGCTAGGCTTGGAGCCTGCATAAGATTCTCTTTCTCCCTCCCCCTCTGTCCCTCTCCTTCTCTAAAAAAAATCCCCCAAAACAACAACAACAAAAATAAGAAATAAAATAATATTCAAAAATTTTAAAAATGGGAGATTTTATGTATTGATCTATAATAGATCAATTGGACAAATAAAAAATTAGAGAAGAATTAAATAATATAATAAGATAGTCCTTTTTTTTTAAAGAAATCCCTTAAATTGCAGCACCACCATTGTGTATGTGCCTTTAAAAAAAAAAGATTTTATTTATTTATTTGACAGACAGAGATCACAAGTAGGCAGAGAGAGAGAGAGGAGGAAGCAAGCTTCCCGGTGAGCAGAGAGCCCGATGCGGGCCTCGATCCCAGGACCCCGGGATCTTGACCTGAGCCAAAGGCAGAGGCTTTAACCCACTGAGCCACCCAGGTGCCCCTATAATAAGATATTTCTAACAAATAGGAGGATAAATAGATCTGTTAGATCTACAAATATAACAGGACTAAATTTAGTTATTAAAAAGCAGAATACCATCAAATTGGATCACAGTTAAAATAGTACTCAAAATGATTAGCCCAAAATGTTTCTACTAACAAACAAGAAATGCTGTTAAGGGAAAATCATAAAGGTCTTTGCCTTGACAGTTCAAAAATTCACGTAGAAAAGAAGCAATTTCAGGGAGATCATAAAGAAGCTGCACATTAGCCTCCCGTCAAAAGTGGATCCCTAACTCATACCATACACAAAAGTACATTCCAGGGGTGCCTGGCTGGTTCAGTTGGTTAAGCATCTGCCTTTGGTTTGGGTCGTGATCCCTGGGGTCCTGGGATTGAATCCCATGTCAGCCTCCTTGGTCAGTGAGAAGTCTGCTTCTTCCTCTCCCTCTAACCCTCCCCCTGCTCGTGTGCTCTTTCTCCCTCTCTCTCTCTCTCACACACACACAAATAAATAAAATCTTTAAAAAACAATAAATTCCATATATAACAGAAAGGTAAACACTAAAAAACTCCTGGAAACTATAAAGGTAATAAAAGAAGAAACATTCTGTTATAGGAAAAACAGAGCCCTTGGCACTGACAGCTCTGAAGGACAGAGAAAAGGATTAGTTCATTAAATTACAGAGGGTGGCCATTCTTACCCACAGAGATCAGGTGATTGTAAGTCTGCAGCTTCACTTTCATATTCAGGGTCCTCTGAACAAGGTCCATATTCTTTTTTTTTTTTAATAAGCAGAAAAGCATTTTATTTACAATGCAGTGGCTAAAATCACAGAATCAATGGAAGTCTGGAGAATCAGGGTCAGAAGAGAAAGAAGAGCTAAGAGAAATAAGGCATTCAGAAGATCACACCCTGAGAACATTCTTCTTTTTTTTTTGCTTTTTATTTATTAAATAACAATCTTATAATAGCATTAAATTCAAATTTAAAAAGAGAAAGAAAAAAATCCATAATTTCTGCACGAGAGAGTTGTCTTTCTTAGTTTTTGTGTGTTTCTCACTACTCTTTTATTATTGTTAGGTTGATGTGCTTTAGAAATGATAGCTCTTTTTTAAAGATTTTTTTCTTTTTAAATTTAAACTCAACAATTAACATATAATGTATTATTTGTTTCAGGGGAACAGGTCTGTGATTCATCAGTCTCATATAACACCCAGTACTCATTAGAACACATATCCTGCCCATTGTCCATCACCCAGTTACTCCATTCCTCCACTCCCTTCCCTCCAGCAATCCTTAGTTTGTTTCCTATGATTAAGAGTCTCCTATGGGGGGCGCCTGGGTGGCTCAGTGGGTTAAGCCGCTGCCTTCGGCTCAGGTCATGATCTCAGGGTCCTGGGATCGAGTCCTGCATCGGGCTCTCTGCTCAGCAGGGAGCCTGCTTCCCTCTCTCTCTCTCTCTGCCTGCCTCTCTGTCTACTTGTGATCTCTCTCTGTCAGATAAATAAATAAAATCTTTAAAAAAAAAAGAGTCTCATATGGTTTTTCTCCCTCTCTGGTTTCCTCCTGTTTCATTTTTTCCTCTCTTCCCCTAAGATCCTCTGCCTTGTTTCTTAAATTCCACACATCAGTGAGACCATATAATTGTCTTTCTCTGATTGACTTATTTTGCTTAGCCTCATACCCTCTAGTTTGATCCATGTTTTAACAAATGACAAGATTTCATTTTTGATGGCTGCATAATATTCCATTGTATATATATATATACCACATCTTCTTTATCCATTCATTTGTTGATGGACATCTGGGCTCTTTCCACAGTTTGGCTATTGTGGACATTGCTGCTATGAACACTGGGGTGCATGTGCCCCTTCAGATCACTACGTTTGTATCTTTAGGGTGAATACCCAGTAGTGCGATTGCTGGGTCATAGAATAGCTCTATTTTCAACTTTTTGAGGAACCTCCATACTGTTTTCCAGAGTGGCTGCACCAGCTTGCATTCCCAGCAACAGTGTAAGAAGGTTTCCCTTTCTCCAGACTCATATTCTGCCACTCCTCCTGGGAGAAGTCCAGAGCCATGTCCTTAAAGGTTACTGATCCGTGTTCAGCACATACCTGTTCAGCTTGAAGTGATCATCCTCATCATTTTTACCACATTAAAATGTGTAGAATGCTTCCTGTGGACCTAGATTTTGCTTGTACTTTATAAGAGAAATAATGTAAAATCCTGCCATCAGCAGAATAGTAATTGAAACAAAATGGAGTCCAAAAAGGGACCCAACTACAAATGGGAATTTAATAATATAATAGAAGTGGCATCCTACATCCATGGAGGAAAGATAGATTATTTAAAACCAAGTAGTCATGAGAAAAAAAATCTAGTCAGACTCCTACCTCACACCTTACAAAAGATAATTACATATGTGACAAAAATTTAAACCTAAAATATCGGAACCATAAAACATAGAGAGAAACAATAAGAGAAATACAAGAGAATAAAGAGAATTTTTGTTTATAACTTCTTAGTGGAAGAGTCCTTATAAAGCATTATATAAAACCTAGATAGTGGGGTGCCTGGGTGGGTCAGTCGTTAAGCGTCTCCCTTCTGCTCTGGTCATGATCCCAGCGTCCTGGGATCAAGCCCCGAGTGGGGCTCCCTGCTCTGCAGAAAGCCTGTTCTCCCTCTTCCACTCTCCCTGCTTGTGTTCCCTCTCTGTCTCTCTCCCTGTCAAATAAATAAATAAAATCTTTTTTTAAAAAACCTAGACAGTATAAAAGATTGGTAAGTTTTTCTCTATAAACATGTTTTTCTTCAAATTATGTCAAAAACTACCATAAACAAAGCAAATAGCAGGACAGAACAAAGAGTAGATTTTTTGTGTGTCAAAGACAATACAGAATATAATAAACAACACACTCATTTTACACAAAGCTCCACACAGCTAGATGGGCTTATATGTATATCAAACAAAATCTGGCCAGAATTTCTTCAGACCAGATAATCATGGTTCTGTTAGACCGAAGGTTTGGGAATATATTATGGAGGATTTTCCTTTTCCTTTTACAGAGATTTTTCTTTTCCTAATGTCTACCTATATTGTTTACATTTTTCTCCATATACAGGTTGTGTTTGTGGAGAAAAAAATGTTTTTCAAGTAGAAAAGCAAAGGAGAAGGAACTTGCCTTCAGTGTGGGGATAAACTCACAGAGATGACTGCAAAGAAGCCATAGAAAAACCAAGAAAGCCTGCCTGAAAGCATCTGCTCAGAAATTTTTTACTAAATATGGACTCACTGGGAAAATTCTGAGCTGAAAATCACTGACCTTTAGAAAGAACCAACAATAAAATTTCGTAGGCCTCAGTGCCTGGCAATCTTTATTTACTTCCTTAGGAACTGATTTGTTTTCTCTGTGTGAAAAATGTGAATCATGTAGCTGATCACATTTGCCTTTTTCTTTTTTTTCAATTGTGGTTGTCGGAAGCTAACAGACAAATGCATAGTTTGTGTAGAAGTCGGGAATATGGGCTATTCATCTTTTTATTCTAAATTTCTCTAGTCCTATTTTTCAATTATTTTCCCCTCTCCATTTTGTTGTATGGAAAAACAAGTGAGGAATACTGTGTTGAGGATCCCAAAGACCACTCTCAGTTATGATGATTTACTAGAGGAACTCACAGAATTCAGAAAAGCTGTTATATTTGTGGTTATGATTTATTACAGTGCAAGATATGGATTAAAATCAGCAAAAGGAAAAGGTCCATACGGAAGAGTCCAGCAAAACCCAGAAGCAAACCAGAGTCACACAGAGAGTCCTTATTCTCCCAGCAATGATGTGTTACAATACATAGGAAGTATAGTCAATCAGAGAAGCTCATCTGAGCCTTGCTGTCCAGGGTTTTTTTTTTTTTTTTAAAGATTTTATTTATTTATTTGACAGAGAGAGATACAAGTAGGCAGAGAGGCAGGCAGAGAGAGTGAGAGGGAAGCAGGCTCCCTGCCGAGCAGAGAGCCCGATGCGGGACTCGATCCCAGGACCCTGAGATCATGACCTGAGCCGAAGGCAGCGGCTTAAACCACTGAGCCACCCAGGCGCCCCTGTCCAGGGTTTTTATTGAGGGTCAGTCATGTAGGCATGGAGTGCCCACCTGTGGGAGTGGAGTGACTGACCTTAGCTACTCAGTCTCCAGCTTCCAAGAAGTCAAACTGCTACAGGGTAGCCCAAAGACTAAAGCATACAAAGACCAGGCTTTTGCATAAGTTGCTCTGTTAGCATACACTAGCAGCATGACCCAAGATTGCAGGTATGCAAAGACATTCTTTTTTTTTAAGGTTTTATTTATTTATTTGACAGAGCAAAAGCAGGGGGAGGAGTAGAGGGAGAAGGAGAAGCAGGCTTCCCGTCAAACAGGGAGCCTGATGTGGGGCTCGATCCCAGGACCCTGGGATGATGACCTGAGCTAAAGGCAGAGGCTTAACCCACTGAGCCACCCAGGCGCCCATCTACTAATGCTGTTTTAATCCCCTTCCATGTTGTTGCCGCTGGGTACTAATGGCCTGAGTGTAGTTAGGATACATGTTTTGTACTCCAAAATTTCGGGAACTCCGTTAGGGCTAGCTGAGTGGTAGGCATATATAGATGTAGTTTAGTCTGAGTATTCCAATGAGGCCTCCAAAAGGCATTTTCATCTCAGAGAGGGGCTGTCCTGCAGGGAATTTGGACCAGACATGTGATGCCTACTGCTTTGTCCCCTGTCTGAAACCCACTCCCCCCTGCATTCTGTTTAGTAGTTCTCTGTCCACGAAAACAAGCACAATATATACTCGTGCACAGCACACTGTGGTGTATCAGACATGTTGCTTCTGTATTTTGTCCATTTTAATCAGGGACTTTTAAAAAAAGATTATTTATTTGAGGAAGAGAGAGAGCAGCGTGAGTGGTGGGGAGGGGCAGAGGACGAGGGGGAAGGAGAGACGTAGACTCCCTGCTGGGGACAGAACCCTATGCTGGGCTTTTCTCCCTAGATATAAGCAATCTCCTTCAACCTCAATACTTTTCAAAAAGGGCAATGTATGCTTAGCCAGACTGCTTTCTTTTTCCATCTTAAGTACTCTGTTCCTTCTGATTTAAGTTTTCTAGACTCTCGGTGTGCTAAAGGTCTACAAAAGCATGTTATATCTCTAAGTTTAGGCATTCTTCAAGTCCCAGAAGGAGTCAGTAGCTTTCTTTTCTCATCATACTCTCAAGAAACCTTCGAACGAGAAGCTAGGCCGGGAGTAAATCTAAGAATTTTGCTGCAGCAGATCACGCATGGGCAACCGGTACGGTTAGAGCTGTTGCCGTGTGGGCCACTCTGGAGTTCACTAGGACTCCTGCATCGTCCATGCTCTGCTACCGGAAATAGCCATGACCGTGGACAATTTTACCAAAACCACCAAGATGATTGCCAAAGAACTCCAGGAACTCCAGCCAGTGGTCCTTCATAACTATCTAGTATTGGCCATGATCCTGGCTTCTCAAGGGGGCGATTGCTTATTTTACCTTTTAATTTTTTAAGATTTTGTTTGTTTACTTGTCAGAGAGACAGAGAAGAGAGAGCACAAGCAGGGGGAGCAGCAGGCAGAGGGAGAAGCAGGCTCTCCCCACTGAACAAGGAGCCCAATGTGGCGCTTGATCCCAGGATCCTGAGATCATGACCTGAGCCAAAGGCAGATCCTTAAATGACTGAGCCACCCAGGTGTCCCAAGGGGGCACTTGTTTAATGGCTAGAAGGTACCATAACGTGCATGTACTCCCCGAAACCTCGCTGAAGTTTATGACATCGCCAAAAACATTCAAACATTTCACGAAATTCTTCAGATCGCCACTCTACTGTCTGGATATGCTTCAGGCCCAATGTCTAGGAATCTTCTCGACTGGGTCTCTCTAAACCTTAACTCTTGCTTTTGTTCTTTTATTTAGCCATGAATAACTATGATTTTGTTTTCTTCCTGGGTATATCTTCTTGTTAAATGCCTAATCGCTAATACATCCCAACAGGTGGCAGCCCGACAGCTCAATCAACAGATGATACCAAAGGAACAAAAGAACATGAAGGTCAACCCCTCTTGAAACTATTTGGACTAAATTCAACTTCCCAATGAGTCTTATTCCATCCCCTAATAGTGTGTAAGGACAGACTTTGTTTTAAACAACAGGGGGGACTAAGTTTCAAAATTACCAACTGCTTACCCTCTGCTTTGTCTTGACCTAACTTTAGTCAGGCTTCTCTTTTCCTACAGGTACCTGAACTCTGCTTGTCTCCAAGCAAACACACAAAGAGTGGAATGTGCCCCCCTTCTCAGCTTCTCCTGAGAACTGACTGACAACAGCCAGACGCTTTGCTGTCAGAACCCACCAGTCATTTTCCCTTGCTTCTCCAACTTCCCCTCCAAAGATTCAGCTTATTTTTGTTTGCTTCCTCCTTATCCTATAAAAGCCTTTTTTTCTGCTTCATTTTGAGACCCTTGCAAACTTATGATCACAGCACTCTCCCCATTGCAACCACGCCCCTCCACGCTTGAAATGATCTTTTCCCTCCCTTGCAATAATCCTTTCAGAGAAAAAAAAGTTTCTTCTTACAGAGTCCTGATTTTTGACAACCAACATGAAGCAAGATGTATTAATAAGGGCCCAGACTTCTTTCCTTTTTTAAAAAATATTTTATTTATTTATTTGTTAGAGAGAAAGAGCACAAGCAGAGGGAACAGCAGGGAGAGGGAGAAGCAGGCTCTCCGCTGAGCAGGGAGCCCAATGTGGGACTCGATTCCAGAACCCCGGGATCATGACCCAAGCCAAAGGCAGACGCTTGACCAACTGAGCCAGCCTGGTGTCCCCAGACTTCTCTTTCATCAGCCAGTAGGTAATCTAGGGCTATGCTGTTGTCTAACATCATGTTTGCTAAAGTATGGTGACATTGGCCAAGAGTTTCAGTTCTTGGCTATTTATTTAATTTGTGTGGGTAACTCCTAGGACACAGCTGTCCGAGTTTCTTTTCATTGCTGTGTGGTGTCTTGTACATATGCTGCTTTTATTGCTTTCCCCTACTCCAATTAGTGATCCTCAAGTGGTTAGTATCAGGGAAATGTATTTTAAAAGATTTATTTGAAAGAAAGAGAATGAGCAGGAAGGGCAGAAGGAGAGAGACTCTCAAGCAGATGCCACACTGAGTGTAGAGCCTGTCATGGGGCTTGACCTCAGGACCCTGAGATCACAGCCTGAGCTGAGACCAAGAGTTGGCTGTTTAACCGACTAAGCCACCTGGGCGCCCCTATCTGGGGGATATTTGGAAAGTTCGTAGTGTTGGAGAGTTGTGGCTAGTGTGGTTGCTGAGGACAAGTCATTGGTGGGGGGTGGGGGTTGCTGTGAGGAAAACTCTACCGGAACTTTGACTAAATCCAGTGTCCGAGCTTGGACAAGGGGAAGCCTGTAATAGGAGAAGCGCCTTTACAAGGGATTCCCTTACAGGCCCATCAGGCTCCCTCCGTTGCCTGTATTTCATGTTCCTATGGAGGCAAGTCGTGTGGCTTAATGCAGTTCCAGGTGGTGTAAACAGACGCTTATAATGTGTTAGTGTAGCAAAATAAACCTGTGTGTTAGTCACCTTGTTTTCAGCACCTGGGTCAGATCCACCGGTTATGGGCTCAGACTCTGGCCACATATTTGAACTAGAAGTTGGCGCATAGGGTTAGGCGACACCTGTGAGCGACAAGCAGTATGTTGTTTTCAGGCAGACTTCGTCAGCAGTAAGGTATTTGGGGGTCCATCGGGTGCTGTGGAGATGATGCTGGAGAAGGTAGGAAGTTCTTGGGTAAGGAGAGGACACAGTCAAAGGGTCGAGGTGAAAGTCAGAGGTCATCTGTGTGCAGCAGTCGGGGCAGAGAGAAGCGAATCAGTCAAATGGTCTTACTGGGTTTGTTCTGTGGCGTTTTCAGTGGAGCTCGTGGGCAGCAGACGATGAGGATGCCTCTCTCTGTCTCCAGCCGGCGGGAGAGGTTTGCTCAGCTTCCCCTGGATGGAGGAGTGGAGGCAGGCTGAGAGGATGGGCCCAGAACCAGCCGTCTGGGGCTGGTGCCTGTCAGGCTGAAGGGAAAGGGGACCAGATTTTCTGTAAGGGAGAAAAGAAAGCGGCCGTGGCTTTGCTGTGGGAGGTGATGCGAGGGCTCCCGTGTCTGTGAAAACTAGTAATGAGGGGCGCCTGGATGGCTCAGTTGGTTTAATGTCTGACTCTTTTTTTAAAAAGGTTTTATTTATTTATTTATTCGAGAGAGAGAGAAAGAGAGGAGAAAAGTCAGCAGGAGAAGCAGACTCCCTGCCAAGCAGGGAGCCTTATGTGGGACTCGATCCTGGGACTTCAGGATCCTGACCTGAGCTGAAGGTGGTCCCTTAACCAGTTGAGCCACCCAGGCACCCCAGGTGTCTGACTCTTGATGTTGGTTCAGGTCTTGATCTCAGGGCTGTGAGTTCGAGCCCCACACTGGGCTCCATGCTCAGTGGAGAGTCTGCTTGTCCCTTTCTTTCTCCCCCTGCTTGGGCACGCTCTCTCCCTCTCAAATACGTAAAAAAAATCTTTAAAAAAATTGGTAATTGAGTTGTGTCCGGGTGTGGATATATACGCTAGCAGAGGTCATAGCATCTCTATTAATGGTTTCTTCACTTGTGAATTTTAATATGGCGCAGTTATGTCACGGGGGCACGAATTTGCTGTCATCAGGGTCGTGAGCAGTACTTGTGAACCAGAGGGACCACTGTCCTCCACGTTCTTTAAGGAGCCTTTGTTTTAAAATAGCATTATGTCGAACACCTGGGTGGCTCAGTCGTTAAGCATCAGCCTTGACCTCGGGCCATGATCCTGGGGTCCCGGGATCGAGCCCCACATTGGGCTCCCTGCTCCGCGGGAAACCTGTTTTCCCTCTCCCACTCCCCCTGCTTATGTTCCCTCTCTCTCTGTGTCTCTGTCTGTCAAGAAAATAAATAAAAATTAAAAAAACAATAAAAAATTATGTCTTCTTATGACACTTGCTGCTGTGGGACCACAGGGTAGGTAAAAAACCCGAGCAATGTTACTTTATAATGCTTGTTACTGCATTTTCTCTGCAGTGAAGTGGGAGCCTTGATCTGATTATATATCAGCACAGTTGGTGCCCTGCGTAGGGAAGCAGATAGAAGGCCCATGTCAATATCCACCATTGTTCAGTCATATACTGACTCCCCTGCAGGGAGGGGCCTAATGAAATAGATTTGCTATTTCATTTCTCTTTTCTTTTTTTTATTGTGTTATGTTAGTCACCATACAGTCCGTCAGTTTTTACAGTTTTTGATGTCGTGTTTCCTGAGTCATTGTTTGCATATAACAGCCAGTGCTCCATGCAATCCGTGCCCTCCTTAATACCCGTCACCCGGCTCACCCACCCCCCTCTCTTTTCCCCTCTGAAACCCTCAGTTTGTTTCTTGGAGCCCACAATCTCTTGTGGTTCATCTCCCAGATTTGCTATTTCAGAGGTAGCCCTCTTTCTTTGTAAATCTTTCTCCCATGAAGTAGGCCCAGTGTCTAGATTTCTGACATCTCGTGCAGTCCCTAATGGCTTTGTTTAAAATCTCTCTGTTGCATAGATTCCTCTATTAACAATCCATTTTGAAAAAAAAAAGCCATGCATTTTTACAACCACACGCAGCCCAAATGCTCTCACCTCTCATGTGGCCACTGATAAAAGGGGTAGGGTGTTTCCTCCCAAAGGTCTGGAGACTCCCTCTCTTTCTAGAGCCCTATCTCCTTTGGTGGTCTGGTCAATTTGTTAGATTCAGCATCGTAGCATGCCTCCTTTGTCCCTTGTTTGGCATGAACAGAGATATGGTGTACCCAGATGCGATAGTGGGAGCCAATGTGATGATTTCCTCCCATCTCTGTATCCCAAATGTCTCAGCTTGTATTTTTTAAAAAGATTTTATTTATTTATTTCACAGAGAGAGAGAGATCACAAGTAGGAAGAGACGCAGGCAGAGAGAGAAGGGGAAGCAGGCTCCCTGCGGAGCAGAGTCAGCTTGAATTTTTTTTTTTTTTTTTAGTCCTGATCTTGCCGAAGTCCTGACTGAGTATTTAGGTCATTAGCCACTGACCGGGAGTCAGTAAAAATGTAAACCTTTGGAGCATGTTTGTCAAAGTCATACTCTTTTACTAGGATATTACATCTAGTTTGGCCTCCTGGGCATATCATATGCCCCCCATGTGGACTTTGGAGTGTTTGAATGGGAGTGAGAGGCCGTAGTTATCCATTGCTGGTCCCTTATATCCCATGCTTTACGCCATTGGTGAAGGAAAACCACTGCTTTTCTTGTTTTGAGAGTGCTGACCATCCTCCCTATTGTCCCCGTTGAGCAGAAACACTTCTGGGCTTTGGGCAAGTTAGCCTCAGAGGCGGGGTACATATGTAGCTATCTCCTCATGGAGTTTCTAATATTCTAGTAGGGCTAGGTTTAGCTTTACCCTTAGATATAATTTCCATTTTAATAAGCAGGGCTCTGTTGCTGATCTGATTTTTATGGGGAGCTTTTTCCTTTATGCAGCACATATTAGAAATCTCTGTCTGAGGGTAACTGGCTCTGCCCCAGAAAGGGCCTCAGTTTCCATAAATGCCTTGTATGCGGCCACGAGTTGCCTCTCCAGTAGCAAATACATTTGGGCTGAGATGGGAGCCGCTTACAGCAAAAACCTGTGAGCAGAAGTTTGCCTATCCATTTAGCCCAGAGGCCCCAGCAAATTCTGTGGTGACAGAAACGTCTTTTTTAGGTAGGCTTCATGCCCAGTGCAGAGCTCAACACAGGGCTTGAACTCATGACCCTGAGATCAAAACCTGAGCTGAAACCAAGGGTTGGATGCCCAACCGGTTGGCTGAGCTCCCCAGGCACCCCAGTGGCAGAAACTCCTAATTGTATGTCCTGTCCTTGGGGCAATACTGGGAGAACTGAAGTGAAAACCCCCTTTTAATTTATGTAGTGCTTGTTGTTACAGAATACAGAAGAGTTATGGGCTACTACCCAGGAGACAGGGCCTAGCAAATAGCTAAGGTGAAGAATGTGTTGAAACTAAAATCCAAATTTTTCTAGCAAATGTGGAGCCTCCATTCTGATGTGGGCGTTGGGAACACTAGAGCTTATTTTTTTAAAGATTTTTATTTATTTATTTGCAGATAGAGATCACGGGTAAGCAGAGAAGCAGGCGGGGGTGGGGAAGCAGGCTCCCCACTGAGCAGAGAGCCACATATGGGGCTCAATCCCAGGACCCTGGGATCATGACCCGAGCTGAAGGCAGAGGATTAACCCACTGAGTCACCCAGGTACCCCAGAGCTTATTTTTTTTAATCAGACTGGGAATGGTTGCCCTTCTCAGTTCCAAATGTAACCTCTGAATTTAATAGACTAGGAGGACCCTTGTATCTTATGGGAGGGCAGGAGCCCATCTTTGCTCAGTGAGGTATTCATTCAGGGCTGTGACAACTCATGAGACAGAGTCTTGGCTAGGTCCAGTGAAAGGCGAGGTTTGGGGACAGGGGGCAGGCCTCTAGGTCCTGTCTGCAAAATCCACTTACAATGGCAAGACTATTGAAGTCCCGCACAGGCCACCAGGAAAAGGTTTATTGTTGATTCTCAACAGTAAAGACAGACTGTAGTCAACTCTCCTGTGAGATTTTCACTGAATGGAACATCTTAGCCAAGACTGTAACCCCAAACCATTTACCCATGTTATTTCTTTTTTAAATTTAAATTCCATGAACCAACATACACATTAGTTTCAGATGTAGTATTCAATAATTACTCAGTTGGAATAACACCCAGTGCTCATCCCCTTATGTGCCCCCCTTAATGCCCATCACCCAGTGACTCCAATTAGCCATACCCATGTTACTTTGAATGTTGTTCATTGAGGTGGTGATATCTGGTAGAGGAGTGTTAGTGAAGGGAAAAGACTTGTTTAATCCTCTCTAATCTATAATTAGCCTCCACTCCCTAGTAGGGTCTGTAAGCACAGGCCATCACGGGGAACTGAGAGGTGAGGTTGGTAGGCACCCCTTCTTTAACTACATCCGCCATGAAAGGATGATCTGATCCTTCAGTGCCTTGCTGTAGCCATCCCTGTGGTGTATTTACTGCGCACACCAATGGGGAAACTCATTCCCACTGGTTGGTATCCATCAATAGTGTAAAAGTTTAGATTGGTTCCATGAGTTTAACCGTGGACCGAGATGGTCCATTCCAATAATGGGAACTGGGAGAGTCTCCAAGGGACCAACCAGGAAAGAAACATCTTTTAGCAAATCTGGGCCGACTTTATTTTTTTATCTCTTTCACCCTCCCTGGGAGGGGGCACTCTTAATAGTTAAGTTGGTAATTTTGCCTTTAATTAATTCTCCTCCCAATCTAGTCCTCTCCTGTGGAGGATCCATTTGAAGCATATGTGCTCCCTGGCATTAGGGAGGTTTGAGCACCCATGTCCAACAGAGCCAGCCAGTGTTTACTCTTCAGCGCCCCAAATCATATGTTACAAGGGTGATTTTCTTGTAGAAGGGTCCTCACTTCTGTGGCTGCTGAATCCCTACATGGGGGCTGTCCTGGGTGCTGATGGAGATCGCAGGTAGGGATTGAAAGTGAGGCTGCCTCTGAAGGGGAAGCCTGCTGTAGCTTGTAATCTAACCCTAGCATTGTAATTCCTCCCCTTATTTATTAGAGAACATCCAATCTGGGACCCTCTTGTCTCTCAGGGTTCAATATCATTTCTGATGGTTAAGTTTATGTGTGACCTTGACTGGGCCATGTTGTGCTATGGTATTTGGTCAATCGTTATTCTGAGTGTTGTCTGTGAGGCTGTTTCTGGAGGAGATTCCATTTCAGTCAGTGGACTAAGGAAAGCAGATTGCCGGCCCCAGCGTGGGCAACTAGCAAGCCATCAGTTAAAGACTTGAATAGAATAAAAATGCTGACCCTCCCGTGAGTAGGAGGGTGTGACTTCCTGTCCAACTGCCTTGAGCAGGGACTTGGGGGTTTTTGTTTGTTTGTTTGTTTTGTTTTGTTTTCTGCTTTTGGACTCAAACTGAACCACTGGTTTTCCTAGGCCTTGAGCCAGCAAATGTTTGGACTGGAACTATGCCGTTGGCTCTCCCGGGGCTCCAGCCTGAGGACTGTAGATTTTAAGGCTTCTCAGTGTCTCTACCCACGTGAGTTCAATTCCTCCTAATAAACCTCTTTCTATATGTGTACATCCTATTAGTTCTGTTTCTCTGGAGAAACCTGACTAATGTATAACCTATCTTGTTTTCTTAAGGTTCACGCTTAAGCAGAGGCCTGGCTGTAGGTGGTTTGTTTGGTTGTGGGGGGCAGGGGTGGGAGGGAAAGGGGAGGGGGGCAGCTTCCCTGTTGATCCTGATTTTGATTTGGGTCAGATGGCCCAAACACTTGGCTCTGAGTTTGTTTTTCATGAATCCCTATTTAATTCAGGGCAGCTATGGTTTCTTGTATTGTTTTAACATTAGCCATCATTGTCAGGAAAGATGACTTATATTTGCCAGGAGCCTCCCCCCCTCCCCCGGAGAAACAACTGTGTGGACTCAGGATTCAATTCCGCCTCCTCTAACTTGCCAAGTCATGAAGCACACCATCTGTTACCTGATAAGCCCACTCCAGCACTCCCAGCTGATGGAGGAGATCTTTGGGCTCAGCTAGCATTTTCTGTTGACAGTCTGCTCAGGTGGATATAAAGCCTAATGTAGGGTGGGTGGTCCTTGAAGCCGTAAAAATCCACATCAACAAGATATGTGTGGACTGGGGTCTGCAGCCTCCTCTGGGTGTCATTCCCACCTTCCTGACCCATCGCTCAAGGTCCTGAAGTAGGCACTCCGTCCTCCCATCCTGTACTATAGCGGCCAACTGGTTGTGTTTCAACCCCTATTAGGTGGAACTCTGAACGAGCACGTCGGGTTGGGGATAGGGGTTGGTGTGGGGGGTTGGGGTGTGGGTAGGGAGAGAGAGAGAGAGAAGGAAGAGGAGGAGGAGGAGGAGGAGGAGGAAGAGTCCCTCCTTCAAATGAAAACCAGCCCCTCCTTCTTAACCCTCCCCTCTTGTCTTTTGGGTCTATATTACCTTGCAGGTGGTCTTGGGGAGAGGGTAGCTTCCCTTTTCCACAACCATGGTGGCATTGTGCTGCTTGTTCCTCTAAAAGGCACCAGTTCTCTTCCCCACGCCACCCCCCTCCCCCAGCCTCCTCTCCATCTTGTCTCCCGGTCCTGGTGAGGACCCATCAAGGGGAAGGCCTAGTGTGTCTCTCCTGGCGTGGAGCCTGTGTTCAGCCCCCTCTGGGGCTGGGACTAGAATGGCGTCTGCAACAGCCGATCTGGGCGCCAAGTTACAGAGTCAGGCCAGCTGTGTGCAAAGGTGCCTCCCCCAGGCGCACCCAGGTGACCAACCTTGGCCTGATGTCTCTGCCTCATAAGCTTGTTTAGCTGCCTTAGTGGTCCCGAGACAAAGATGACCTCTCCTCTCAGAGGACGGCTGAGGGACTGGCCTGTGACAGGGAGTTCTTCCCACCATAGATAGGATGGGGTAAGGGTAGCTCACCCTCAGTGCGGGGGCTGGCGGGGGGGGGGGGGAGGCACGTCCTCCTGCCCCTTCTCTGTTCAGGACCAGGGGTCTGACATTCGTCATCGCCATTTAATGGGGAGCCTAGGAAGGCGACCTCAGTGTCTCTGACCTCAAGAGTCAGTTTCAGTGGCTTGGATTCATTCAAAGACTGGTGTAACTGCCCTGCTGAGGTCAAGAGGCACGGGGAGACCATGATAAATGCGTAATATAGCCCAGAGCGATGCCATACCCAAATGAGGCAGTGGCATTCCAAATTCTGAATCCCAGCCATTTGAGGCCGTCTCAGATTTTTGCCAATTGGTCGTCCCCCCGACTGGGTCCCCCCACCCGCCCATCCATTTCCTAATCATCTCCAGAAATCCGCTCTTGCTCTTTGCCACTGTGTGCAGGAGTTGGAGGTATGTGGGGTACTGAGCAAGGAAAAATATATGACCACAAGGCGGCAGTAGCACACACAAGCTTTATCGGGCGACATTAGGGTTGGCCCGCAGGGTGAGTGCTTGGCGAGGAGAGTCTATACAGGGGTGCCTGGGTGGCTCAGACCGTTAAGCACCTGCCTTCTGGGGTCCTGGGTTGGAGCTCCACCTCGGGCTCCCGGCCCAGCGGGGTGTCCATTTCTTCTTCTCCCTCTGCCCCGCCCCCTGCTCCTGCTCTCTCTGTCTCAAATGAATAAATAAGATCTTTAAAAAAAAAATCTAGCATTCTGAATATTTGCAGCTACCACCAAGTATGCAAAGCCCAGTAGAGTATCTATTCCAGTCAAGACCCTTTTCTATTTCTTAGAAAAGAAATAATAATTATGTGGTATGATAGAGGTGTTAGCTAGTGAATGCTATGGTGGTAACCATATTGGAATATGGAAATGTACCAAATCAACACCATTGCACACTTGAAACTTAAGTAATGTTACATGTCAATTATAGCTCAGTGAAAAACCAAAGGGGGCATGTGGGTGGCTCAGCCGGTTAAGCATCTGCCTTCGGCTCAGGTCGTGATCTCAGAGTCCTGGGATCGAGCCCCACATGGGGCGGGGGGCTCCCTGCTCAGTGGAGAGTCCGCTCCTCCCTCTACCCTTCACCCAGCTCATGCTCTCTCTCTCAAATAAATAAATAAATAAAATCTTTAAAAAAAACCACCCCCCAAACCCAAAGACTTGTTTTCAGCTTCCCGAAATTACCAGCAGTGGTCTGACATAAGTGACTTGCCAGTTTTTGTGTGGGGCCTTCTCCAAAGGAGCCTGCCCATAGTCATCCAGAGGTCTCTTTCTTGTCATTCGACAGGACAGAGATCAAGATTTTATTTATTTATTTGTTAGAGAGAGAGAGAGAGATCACTAGCAGGGGAAGCAGGCTCCCTGCTGAGCAAGGAGCCGACTTCGGGGCTCCATCCCAAAACCCCTGTGATCATGACCTGAGCAAAGGCAGACACTTACCGACTGGGCCACCCAGGTGTCCCTCAACAGGACAGTTCTTTTTTTTCTTTTTAAAGATTTTATTTATTTATTTGTCAGAGAGAGAGAGAGCGAGAGAGCGAGAGTGCGCACAACCTTGGGGAGCAGCAGGCACAGGGAGAAGCAGACTCCCCACTGAGCAAGGAGCCCGATGCAGGGCTCTATTGCAGGACCCCCGGGATCATGACTGGAGCCAAAGGGAGACAGCTGATCGACTGACTCACTCAGGCGTCCCTCGACAGGACAGCTCTTGTTGACATTTTGTGTCTCAGTGGGTGCTGGAGGAAAATGTCTACATTGCTGCATCTCTCCCACGTCTACTCATTTCACAGACCGGCAGAGCTGCCTCAAGCCAGCACACTGGGATATCCACTTGCTGGTTCCTTTGCATCCTGGAAACGGGCTCTTCTGATGGGCATTGACATGCTCTACTTATTGTGCCATTTAAATTCCCCAGTGATTTTCATAGGACAGGTGACCCCCATGGGGACCCCTTTAACAGTCCAGTTTTCTATTCCCCATCTGCCTGACCATATGGCCAGTGCAGCGACTACTACCCATTAGTCAGTGAAAACTCAGGCATAGTGGTTCTTATCCTTGCTCTATTTTTCCATCAGTGCAAGGACAACAGCATGCAATTCAGCCCACCGAGCTGATTTGTTCTCACCTTCTTTAACCAGAGTTTTTACAGCAGTCAGCTGCTGTGTGGTGGCCTTCCAAACAGGATGTCGTCTGTCCACGTTGGAGCTACCATCTGTGGACTCAGCTGCTTTTTGTTGTTCTATGTATGCCTGTTCACAGAACACCACTCCGTGTAGCAATAGGATTTGGCAGCTCCTCGGGTGATTCCAAAGCCAGCCCTCAGGAAAGGGGTCTACCCATTTGGGAATAAGATTTCTAGCATTCTTCTGGCAGCATGTTCCTATGTAAACCATTTCCATTTAATTACGTAACACTTCCGGCTATTGCCTTTCTTCTTGGAGTATTTCTCTGACATTACCTAAGACATGAGGGGTATCTCATATTTCAAGGTTACTGTATGATCTTCAGTCCTGGGGACGGTTTCAAGGACCGCCTAATAGCAAGGTAATAATTGTTTCTCAACCAGTGTCTATTGTATTTGCTGTCTGGAAATTTTCTGGTCCATGCTCTTAGCGATCGTCACTGGGTGGCGCTCGTGGACTTTTGCCATAGGTTCCCGTCTATTGCCCACCGGGTCTTCTATGCTGTTTCTTTCTTATTTTTGAAGATTTAATTTATTTATTTGACAGAATGAGATAGAGAGAGAGAGAGAGCACAAGCAGGGGCAAGAGGGAGAGGGAGAAGCAGGCTCCCCAGGGAGCAGGGAGCCCAATACAGGGCTCTATCCCAGGATCTTGGGATCATGACCTGAGCTGAAACCAGATGCTTAAGCGACTGAGCCACCCAGGCACCCCTTCTATACTGTTTCAAATTAGGAAACTGTGTGGGGTCTGACAATTCTGTTCCCATTTAGCATGTTCAATTAATACTGGCCGAAGGGTAAACTTCCATGCCTTCTGTTCTCCAATACTAGGTTGGAGAGGAGATCTGCAGTCAGACTCATCCCAATAATACATTCAGATAAGGGAGATGCAAACACTTCACATAAAGTCCATTCACACATTTCGATTTTCATCCAACCTTTCATCTTAATCTCATCAACTATTACATCCCAATATTCTCTGAATCTAACTGTATTCTCTGTTAAGACCTCACCAACAGGTTTTGGAAAACTGCACTGGGATTTCATGTCAAGGCAGAGAGAGAGGTAGGGCCTGGGGCACAAGCCTTTATTAGAGTCCGTGGGTACACTGCTTTGGGGTTTCTGGGATAAGGCCAGATTGGCCAATTCAAGCCATAAAGAGTGAGGTTTTGGTAAGCTCCACAGGGTCTTAGACAAGGGGCACACAAGGGGAAGATCCTGGGATGGGGGAAGACCTGTTTATCACAAAGGCCACTGAGGCTTTTGTCCTTGTGATTCCCTGGGCTGTTGTCCACCACATGCTCTTGTAAGAAGTGACCAAGTGTCAGTGTAAGGCCTCTGTAGGCTGCTTGTCCCCAAAGAGTAGAAGCCAATGCAGCAATACCATGAAGAAGCTTAGCTAAATTCTTGACTCTCCTTTGTGCTGTACCCCCTGGTTTCAGTAGTTTCTTGCTGTCCCCCTGCCACCTGGGCTACCTTCTTGGTAGTCAGAAGTTGTAGAGGTACTATTTGCTATCCCAGCATGCTCCCCCCCACCCATTTGGTAGTGGCTCCGAGGCTAATAGCTGTAGTTCAGAACAGCCAAAATCTAAGGTTGGCACAATGTCAGGAACCACCTCAACACTCTCCTTTATTTTCATTTTAGTTACTACAGAAAACAATAACCAAGGGATTGTATCTTCAGCTTGTTTCTTGTTCTTTTGGTTTTCCTTGTATATCCAGTGTGATGGTTAACCAATGTGTCAATGTAACCGGATCATTGGGTGCCCAGATACTTGGCTAAACATTATTTCTCGTTGCATCTGTGAGGGTGTTTCCAAGGGAGATTAGAATTTAAATAGATTGAGTAAAGCAGATTGCCCTTCCCAGTGTGGGTGGGCATCACCCAATCCATCAAGGGCCCGATGGAACAAAAAGGCAGACGAAGGGCTTTGCCTGACCTTTTGAGCTGAGACATTGGCTCTCTCCTGGCCTTGGACTGGGACTTACACCATTGACACTCCTGGTTTTCAGGCCCTTAGACTTGGATGGGAACTTATACAACCACCTTTCCTGGATCTCTAGCTTATAGACAATATCTTGTGGGACTTCTCAGCCTCCATAATTGCATGAACCAATTCTATATAAGAAATCTCATTATATTATGTAGGTTGTATCTTTTTATACAAGTTCTACTCCTGTTTGGAAATATATAAAATAATATAGAACAGAACAAGTAATAAATAAAAATTTAAAAATATATCATTGGTTCTGTTTCTCTGGAGGACCCTGAGTAATATATCCAGAGACCCAATTGCTCAGGAATTAGGTCTGTCATTTCTGAATTCCATTGGTAACTTTCACCTCTAGTAACTGATCACAGCATAGCTGCTATTTATACCATGGGTGATTTGGTATCTATTCAGGTGTAAAAGGTTCATTAGCTCCCGCTGCCTCATCTTTCCTTTTCTCCAAAAATACCTTTGCCATGTTTTGGTGAACCAGGGTCATTCTAGTGAATGTCACTCCTGATGCCAAATGTAGAGTCTCCAGGATCACTCGTAGGTTTCATGACTCACTGGAAAGACTCAGAGAACTCAAAGAAGTGATCGTATACATGGTTGTGGTTTACTACAGCAGAAGAACACAGATTAAAATCAGCAAGTGAAAAAGGTGCCTAGGGCAGAGGGCAGGAGAAACCAGGTGCTTAGCTTCTAACTTCTTCTCCCAATGGAGTTACAAGGACAGCACTTAATTTTCCCAACAATAATATGTGACAATATGTATTAAGTATTGCCAATCAGGGAAGCTCACTGGAGCCTAGAGTCCAGGGTTTTTACTGGAGGCCAGTCTCAGGCATGGGTCACCTGTGTGCTTTAGCTCTTTAGTCTCTAAGCCCTCTAGAGACCAAACAAATACAGTGTGATCTAAAGACCTGGACATTAAAAAAATGTACATTCTCCATAAATTAGATTGTTAGCATAAACTAACTGGTGTGGCCCAAGGTCTTAGGCATACAAAGACACTCTTACCAGGCAAGATATTCCAAGGATTCAGAGGTTATCTCCCAGGAGCTGCTTAAGTGCCAATCCTGAAGACATTTGGAAGGTGTCAGATTTGGGAAGCCCAGGTCTTATGAATTAAGTCTCTACTGCACAGTGTAAACAAACATCTCAATAGGGACCGTATCACTTTCTACTCCTGTTTAGAAAGGACCTAAGGGAAAGAACAGAGTGTTCAGAGACCAGAGTGGCAGGTATTTTTATATTGGAAGGTGTAAAAATGTTAGCTCTTCATATGGACCACTTGTTGCCCTGCTGAAAGCAAATAACTCTGTCGACCAGAAGTTCTATACCCAATCTATACCAGTAGTCAAAAAAAAAAATCAGGTGAAATAAAGCCCTCTACATACAAAGCTATGAGAATTGATCAGCCGTAGACTTGTATTGCTAGAAATACTAAAGTGAATTGCTGAATCTGGTCCCAAATGGAATCAAGAATTAGAGAAAGGAATGAAGAAGTGTAGAAAGCTTGAACATAAAAGGATGGAAAAAGATATGCCATGAAAACACTGATAGAAAGCTGTTGGAGCTACACTAATACCAAAGTAGGCAGTCAAGTAGAAGATATATTGGTAGAGATAGAGAGGGAAATTTCATAATAATAAGAGGGTCAGTTCAAGGGAAAACATAATAATCCTAACTTTTTAATCTACCTGTGTTATTCATTTTTTGGGGAACAACACCATTTATCACTTTCCAATTTCTACAGGGCAGAATTCCAAGCAACATGCAGCTCAGCTGGGTTCTCTTCTTTGCGTCTCTTAAGGTTGAAATTATGGTGCTGTCTAGGCTGTGTTCCTTTCTGGAGGCCTTGGAACAGAATCTACTTTCGAAGTCAGTTTGTTGGCTGAATTCAGTTCTTTTTCTCATGGCCCCCTCCATCCTTAAGCTGACAACAGCCAGGTCAACTTCGTTATGTGCTCTAAATCTCTGACTTTCCCGGCTGCCTTACTTTTCCACTGCCCAACATCTGCTTTTAAATAAAGTTTTCGTTTAAATTCCCCTTAGTTAACATACAGTGTTGTATTAGTTTCAGGTGTATAATACAGTGATCCAACACTTCCATCCAATCCCCGGTGCTCGTCACAAGTGCAGGCCTTCATCCCTATCACCTATTTCACACATCCCCCCACCTGCCCTCTAGCAACCATCAGTGTGTTCTCTATAGTTAAGAGTTTGCTTCTTGGTTTGC
The DNA here is from genome assembly GCF_922984935.1 of Meles meles. NCBI lineage: Eukaryota > Metazoa > Chordata > Mammalia > Carnivora > Mustelidae > Meles > Meles meles. Next base: position 42,695,992 of record NC_060087.1, on the reverse strand, counting down.
TCTCTCTTTTTTCCATTTGCTCATTTGTTTCTTAAATTCCACATAAGAGTAAAATCATGTTGTATTTGTCTTTCTGTGACTGACTTCTTTCAGTTAGCATTATACTCTCTAGCCACATCCATGTTGTTGCCAATGGCAAGATTTCTTCCCTTTTTTGGCTGAGTAATATTCTAGCATGCGTGCGTGTGTGTGTGTGTGTGTGTGTGCGTGCATGCACGCGTGCATGTGCGCACATACCACTTCTTTATCTGTTCATCAATTGATGGACACTTGGGCTGCTTCCATAATTTGGCCATTGTATGCAATGCTGATCTAAACATTGGGGGTATCCCTTTGAATTCGAGTTCTTGTAATCTTTGGGTAAATACATAATAGTGTGATTGCTGGATCATAGGGTAGTTCTATTTTTAACTTTTGGAGGAACCTCCATACTGTTTTCCATGGTGGCTACACCAGTTTACATTCCCACCAACAGTGCAAGAGTGTTCCCTCTTCTTCACATCCTTGCTAATATCTGTTGTTTCTTGTATTGATGAGTTTAGCCATTCTGGCAGGTGTGAGTTGACAACTCATTGTAGTTTTTTTTTTTTAAAGAATTTATTTATTTATTTGACAGAGAGAGAGATCACAAGTAGGCAGAGAGGCAGGCAGAGAGAGAGGGGGAAGCAGGCTCCCTACTGAGCAGAGAGCCTGACGCGGGGCTGGATTCCAGGACCCTGAGATCATGACCTGAGCCAAAGGCAGAGGCTTTAACCCACTGAGCCACCCAGGTACCCCTTTCTGTCTATTTTTTAATTGGATTATTAATTTGTCGGGTGTTGAGTCTTACATGTTCTTTATATATTTTGGATACTAACCTTTTATCAGACATGTTATTTGCAAATATCTTCTCCCATTCTGTAGGTTGTCTTTTAGTTTTGTTGATGGTTTTCTTTTTTTTAAAATTTTTATTTATTTCTTATTTGTTTATAAACATATAATGTATTTTTATCCCCAGGGGTACAGGTCTGTGAATCGCCAGGTTTACACACTTCACAGCATTCACCATAGCACATACCCTGTTGATGGTTTTCTTTGTTGTGCAGAAGCTTTTTATATTGATATAGTCTCAGTAGTTTGTTTTTTGTTTCCCTTGCCTCAGGAAACAAGCTAGAAAGAAGTTACTATGGCTGATGTCAAAGAAGTTACTGCCTATGTTATCTTCTAGGATTTTTGTGGTTTCAGGTCTCACATTTAAGTCTTTAACCCATGTTGAATTTATTTTTGTGTATGGTGTAAGTAAGTGGTGCAGTTTCATTCTTTTGCTTGCTGCTCTCCACTTTTCCCAGCATCATTTGTTGCAGAGACATTTTTCCCCCATTGGACATTCTTTTCCTGCTTTGTCAAAGATTAATATACCATATAGCTGTAGATTCATTTCTGGGTTTTCTATTCTGTTCCATGGATCTTTGTGTCTTTATTTGTGCCAGTACCATACTGTTTTGATCACCACAGCTTTGAATTATAACTTGCAGTCTGGAATTGTGATGCCTCCAGCTTTGCTTTTCTTTTCCAGGGTTGCTTTGGCTATTTGGAGTCTTTTGTGGTTCCATACAAATTTTAGGATTGTTTATTCTAGCTCTGTGAAAGATGATCTTGGTATTTGGTATATTGGTAGGGATTGCATTAAACATGTGGACTGAGCTTTGAGTAGTATAGACATTTTAACAATATTTGTTTTTCTAATCCGTGAGCACAGAATGTCTTTCCATGTCTTTGTGTCGTCTCTAGTTTCCTTTTTGAAAAAAGATTTATTTATTTATTTGAGAGATAGAGAGAAAGAACAAGCAAGTCAGGAGAGGGGCAGAGGGAGAGGCAGTGGCAGAGAATCTCAAACAGACTCCCCGCTGAGGGCAGAGCCTGACACGGGGCTTGAACTCACTACCTTGAGATCATGACCTGAGCTGAAAGTAAGACTCAGATGCTCAACTGACAGAGCCACCCAGGTGCCCCATCTTCAATTTCTTTTATCAGTGTTTTATAGTTTTCAGAGTACAGGTCTTTCACCTCTTTGGCTAGATTTATGCCTAGGTGTCCTATTGTTTTTGGTTCAGTTTTAAGTAGGACTGATTCCTTAATTTTCTCTTTCTGTTGCTTCATTATTGGTCTATCAAAATATAACAGATTTCTGTATACTGATTTTGTATCCTATGACTTTACTGAATTTGTGTATCAGTTCTAGCAATTTTTTGGTGGAGTCTTTTGGGTTCTCTATATATAATATCCAAGTCATCTGTAAATAGTAAAAATTTTACTTCTTCCTTGCCAATTTGGATGACTTTTCTTTTTGTTGTCTGATTGCAATGACTAGGACTTCCAGTTACTCAGGTAAATAAAAGTGGTGAGAGTGGATATCCCTGCCTTGCTCCTGACTGTAGAGGAGAAGCTCTCAGTTTTTCCTCATTGAGCATGATGTTAGCTGTGGGTTTTTCATATATGGCCTTTATTACTTCGAGGTATATTCCCTCTAAACCTACTTTGTTGAGGGTTTCTATCATGAATTGACGTTGTACATTGTCAAAAGGTTTTTCTGCATCTATTGAAATGATCATATGGTTCTTATCTTTTATTAATGTGATGTATCACATTGATTGATACATGAATTTTGAACCACTCTTGCAATTCAGGGATAAATCCCACTTGATCTGGATGAATGATTTTTTTAATGTATTGCTGGATTTGGTTTGCTATACTTTATTGAGAATTTTTGCAATTATGTTCATCAGGGACATTGGTCTATTCTCTTTTTTAGTGGGGTCTTTATCTGGTTTTGGTATCAGGGTAATATAGAATGAAATGTGGAAGTTTTCCTTCCTTTTCTATTTTTTGGAATAGTTTGAGAAGAATAGATATTAATCCTTTTTAAAATATTTGGTAGAATTTGCCTGTGAAGCCATCTGGTCCTGGATTTTATTTGTTGGTCGTTTTTGATTACTCATTCAATTTCTTTGCTGGTTATTGCTCTGCTCAAATTTTCTATTTTCTCCCGTTTCAGTTTTGATAACTGGTTGCAAGAACTCATGAAATTCAGCCCCTCTTGTTTCCCGAGCCAGTGGCTTTGGGGAACCTCCTTTTGTGTTCTTCTCTCTCTTGGCTTTCTCTGTGACCATTGTTCCTTTCCCGCTGCAGCACTCATGATCCCTGTGTCCCCAAAACACATTCTTCAAGGTGGCCTCTTCTCTTCCTTTAGTTGTGGAGTTCATTCTGTCAGTCTTCAGGTCGACTTCTGAGGTATTTAGGATGATTTGGTAGTCGTCTAGTTTGGTATGTGGGAAGAGGCAAGCCTAGGGTCCTCTTACTCTGCTGCCATCTTCCTGCCTCCACCCCCCAGCATCTGCTTTTAAGGGCTCATGTAATGACACCAGGCCCATTTGGGTAATCCAGGATAATCTCTCTACATTTAGATAAACTGATTAATAATCTTAATTATATCTGTAAAATCCATTTTTTCACGTGACAAAACATATTCATGTATATGGCAACTCATCACTCAGTTGCTGGGAATTAGGGCAGGGTATCTTTGGGTGTCCATTATTCTGCCTATTATACCACCTAATCACATAGGCTCAAAATATATAAAGTTAAAGTTGGTAGAATTAAAAGGAGAAATAGACAAATCCCCAACAAAGTTAGGGACTTTAACCCACCTCTCTCAGTGATGGCAGAAAGAAATCAGAAATGATATAAAAGATTTGAATAACACAATTAAAGAATTTCATATAATTGGTACATGGACAACACCATGCCCTGCAACTGAAGAATTCACATTCTTTTCAGGTGCACAAAGAACATTTACCCAAATAGATCTCATGCTGGTATACAAAGAAAGTCTCAACAAATTTCAAGGGATGAAGTTTAACTATGTATATTCTCTGACCACAAAGAAATTAAATTATATATCTATAACAGATAACTAGAAAGCCCTCAAATATGTGAAGATAAGTCACACACTTGTAAATAACTCATGGATCAGGAAGAAATCACAGTAGAAATTAGAAAGTGTCTTGGACCACATGTTAATGAGAATATGTCATCTCACTGATGCAGGAAAAGAGACTTGACAAAAATCCAACATCCTTTCGTGAAAAAACATTCAACGAATTAGGAATAGAAGGGAACTTCTTCAATCTGATAAAAGGCATTTATGGGAAACCCATAGGTAACATCATACTTAATAGTGAAAGAACAAAAGCATTTCCTTAAGATCAGGAACAAGACAAGGAAGCTCACTTTTGCCACTTCTATTAAACATTGTACTCAGAGTCCTAGCCAGAGCAATTTTCAGTCAAGAAAAAGAAATTAAAGGCACTCAAATTGGAACAGAAGTAAAACGATTTCTGTTCCCAGATAATATCATCTTATATATATAAAATCCTAGAGAATCCACAAAAAACTATTACAGTTCATAACTGAATTCAGCAAAGTGGCAGAATAGAAGATTGACACACGAAAGCACTTGTATTTCTATACACTGGCAATGAAAAATCTGAAAAGGAAATTAAGAAACCAATTCTATTTATAATAGGACCCAAAAGAATAAAATACTTAGAAATAAATTTAACTAAGCAGGTGCAAGACTTGTGCACTGAAAAGTTTAAAACATCAGTAAAAGAAATGAAAGAGACTTAAATAATGGAAAGACATCCAGCGTTCATGGTTTGGAAGACTTAACATTGTGAAGATGGCAATACTTCTCAAAGCAATGTACACATTTAATGTAATCCTTATCAAAATTCCAATGGCCTTTTTTGCAGAAATGGAGAAGCAGATCCTAAAATTTATATGGAATTGCAAGGAGTCCCAACTAGCCAAGACATTTTTGAAAAAGAACAAAAGTGGAGAACTCCCACTTCCTGATTTCAAATCTTATCACGAAGATACAGTAATTGAAACAGTGTGGTACTGGCATAAGGAGATATATATATATATATAATCAGTGGAATAAAACTGAAAGTCCAGAAACAAACCCACCCACGTACAGTCAGTCAGTTGATTTCAACAAGTGTGTCAAGACGATTAGATAGGGAAAAGAACAGTCTCTTCAACAATGTGCAAGGACAACTGGATATCCACATACACAAGAAGGCAGTTGGATCCTGACCACACATCACATATAAAGATTAGCTTAAAGTGTATCAAAGACCTAACTATAAGAACTAAAAGTATAAAATTCTTTAACAAAAATATAGTGGTAAATCTTCATGACCTTGGATTTGGCAGTAGCTTCTGAGATATGACAACAAAAGTATCAGCAACAAAGAAATGATAGGTAAGTTGGACATCATCAAGATTGAAAACTTCTTATATCAAAGGACATTATCAGGAGAGTAAAAAGACAACTTAGAGAATGGGAGGAAGTATTACTAATCAGATATCTGATAAGGGTTTAGTATCCAAAATATATAAAGAACTCTTACAAGTGAACAACAAAAAGACAAAAATCCATTTTAAAAAATGAGCAAAAGTGCCTGGCTGGTTTAATCAGTGGAGCATATGACTCTTGATTTCAGGGTCATGAGTTCAAGCCCCATGTTGGGCATGGAGGCTACTTAAAAAAAAAGATTTAAAAACTGGGCAAAGGATTTGAAAGGACATTTCCCCAAAGATGATATACACACAGCCCATAAACACATGAAATATTCTTACCATCATTAGTCATCAGGGAAATTCAGATCAAAACCACAATGAGATAGTACTTCATACCTCCTGGAATGGCTGTAATAAAAACAAATAGAAAATGACAAGTATTGGGCAGGATGTGGAGGAATTGGAACCCTCCTACATTGCTGGTAGGAACGTAAAATAGTGTAGCCATAGTGAAAAACAGTTTTGTAGTTCCTTAAGCAGTTAAACATAGAAATACCATATGGTCCAGCAAGCCTACTCCTAGGTATATACACAATAAAATTGAAAACAGGTGTCCAAACAAAAATTTTTACACAAATGTTCATAGTAGCAGTATTCACGATAGCCAGAAGGTAGACACAACCCAAATGTCTACTAACTGATGAATGGACAAACCAAATGTGGTCTATCCCTACAATAGAGTATTTAGCCATAAAGGAGAATGATTACTGATATATGACACCACATGGATATATCTTGAGGCCATTATGCTCAGTGAAGGAAGCGAGACACAAAAAGCCACGTAGCATATGATTCTATTTATATGAAAATCCCAAACTGGCAAATCCATAGAGACAGAAAACAGATTAGTGGGAAACAGGAGCTGAAGGCATAGGGGAGAATGGGGAATGACTGCTTTATGGGTAGAGTTTCATTTCAGAGTGATGAAGTTAGTCTGTAGCTAGATAGCGGTCATGGTTGCAGACCATTGGGAATGTACTAAATGACAATGAGTTGTACACTTTAAAATGGTAAAAATAATAAATTCCATGTTATATCTGTGATTAAAAAAAAGGTTCATTCTCTCTCCCTTTCTCTGCTACTGTGTGTGTGATTGATTTTGTTCTTCATCATGTCTTCTCACAAGACCTTTAGGATCAAGTGATTCCTGGCCAAGAAACATAATCAGAATTATCTTATCCCTTGATGGGTTTGAATGAAAACTGGTGATAAAATCAGATATAACTCCGAGAGGAGACAATAGGGAAGAACGAAGCTAGGTGTGTAAGGAATTGCACATGAGAGCACACATGTATTTATGCTGTATCAAAGTCACTAGCATCTTAAACCATATCAAGCTGAAAACATCACCACTACCTGGACAGCTGGGCATGCTTAATTGGGAAAATGATTTTTCTGTTTGTTTCTGTGCTTCTGCACTAGAATGTTGTTTGTGGGACTTTTTTTTTAAAGATGTTAATATGGGGTACAGTATGGGTGACTGGTGGCCATGAAGCAGAGTGAATGCGAAGTGAGTAAACAGTGGGACCGGAAGGGGAAATCTGGGGCACAGTGGGAGGGAATAGATTTGAATGATTGGTAGAGTAGGAAGGAATGGGAGCCAGGAGGGACAAAGATGAGCTGGAATGGAGGGGCCTGGCAGTTTCAGACTTTGTAGCTGAATGAGTCCTGTTCTTCTGGAAAGCACTGATGGAGAAGAAATACCCCCCAACTCACTAGTGTTCCAGGAAATGGAGAATCGCGAAGTTCCCAGCATTAGCTCGAGCTGCCATAACAAAATACCACAGACTGAGGAGCTTAAAAACAGAATTTAGTTTCTCAAAGTTCTGGAAGCTGGCAAGTCCAAGACCTAGGCACCAGCTGATTTCCTGGAGAGAACTCTCTTTCAGGCTTTCTGAGAGCCACCTTCTCAGTGTGTCCCCACATGACCTCTTTGTTGTGTGGCAGAGGTGTCTCTTCTAAGGATGCTAATCCCATCCAATCTGGGTCCCCCTGTATGATCTCACTGAACTTTAATTAACCTCCCAAAGGGTCCATCTCCAAATATCATCATTTTGGGGGCCAAGTCTTCAACATATGCATTTTGAAGGGTACACAATTCAGTCCATAGCAATTCCCAATGCCTTTGCATATTCCAAGATAAGACCTGTCTCTGTCCTTCCTGACTCAAGGATGGCTTTTTTATTTTTTTAAATCTGCCTCATTTAAAAAAAAAAACCCATAAACCATAGGTTCAAAATGGTGTCACTTAGACTGAATTCCCAAATATATTCCCAAAGATATAATCTTTTTAAAATTATTTACATTTTGTTAACATATAGTGCGATATTGGTTTCTGGAGTAGAATTCAGTGATTCATCACTTACAACACCCAGGGCTTGTCACAAGTACCCTCTTTAATCCCCATCACCCATCTAGCCCATCCCCCACCCATCTCCCTCCATCAGCCCTCAGTTTGTTCTCTATCATTAGGAGTCACAGCGGTTTCCCTCCCTCCTTATTTTTTTTTCTTCCTTCCCCTTTGTTCATGTTTCCTTTCTTAAATTCCACATATGAGTGAGATCATATGGTATTTGTCTTTTTCTGACTGACTTGTTTCACTTAGCATAATATACTCTAGCTCCATCCATGCTGTTGCAAATGGCAAGATTTCATTCTTTTTGAGGATTGAGTAATAGTCCACCATATATATACATCTATCTATCTATATCTATGTGTGTGTGATATACACACACACACATATATATCTATTACACACACACATACATATACCACATCTTCTTTACCATTCATCAGTCGATGGATGTTTGGTCTCTTTCCGTAGTTTGGCTTTTGTTGATAATGTTGCTATAAACAATGGGGTGCATTTATCCCTTTCAATCTGCATTTTTGCATCCCCCAAAGACATAATCTAATTGCAGTTCCAACCTCCTGAAGAAGTATAGTCTTAACCAGACAGCCAAGAATTTTTCAATCCACATCAATGAATCTGCCACTTGAGCCCTTTCCATACTACTCCCAAAAAAGACGAGGTAATCTGTAGGATAAGACATCTTGCTTTTATTGCACTACTGGGTATTTACCCTAAAGATACGAATGTAGTGATCCAAAGGGGCACGTGCACCTGAATGTTCATAGCAGCAATGTCCACAATAGCCAAACTATGGAAAGAACCTAGATGTCCATCAACAGATGAATAGATAAAGAAGATGTGGTATATGGAATATTATGCAGCCATCAAAAAACCGAAATCGCTCCATTTGCAACGACGTGGATGGCAGAGAAAGGCAATTATCATATGATCTCACTGATATGAGGAATTTGAGAAACAGGACAGAGGATCATAGGGGAAGGGAGGGAAAAATGAAACAAGATGAAACTAGAGAGGGAGGCAAACCATAAGGGGCTCTTAATCTCAGGAAACAAACTGAGGGTTGCTGAAGGGGAGAGGGTGGGAGGGATAGGTGGCTGGGTGATGGACACTGGGGAGGGTATGTGCTATGGTGAGTGCTGTGAATTGTGTAAGACTGCTGAGTCACAGACCTGTACCCCTGAAATAAATAATACATTATATGTTAAAAAAAAAAAAAAGGCACCTTGCTTTTCCCACTAGAGTGAGGCCCGGCCTGAAACGACCCTTTTCTTTTGTTAATAACTTTCTTGCCCTCATCCTTCTGTACAAATGTGCCATTTTTTACAACTCCTTAGAGCACCTCTCTACTTGGTGGGGGAGGGGGTGGCTTCTGCCCAATTCATGAACCATTTAATAAAACCAATTAGATTTTCAAATTTACTTGGTTAAGTTTTGTTACTTAACACTCTATAAAACCCCAGGTCCCTTTCCTTGCCTTTGAGATGTTCCTCGTTAACGAGTTTTCCCCATTGCAATTGCCTGAAAAAAAAATCATCTCCTTAATTATCATGTACATTTTGCCTTTCACATGACTGAGTGGTAGAGTGTGATTAATAGGGTAGAGTGTTTTAGGTCCAGAATCTGAGCACACTGTCCTGGTTGTTCCTCCATAGGTTACTAAGGCCCAGAGGCCAGGGACCTGGGACTACAGGACTCGAACCCTGGCATCTCGACTCTCCCACAACTTTCTGGGGGCAGATGCCTAGAAGGGGGATGGAATGTGGGCTTGGCAGATCACTGTCAGGTTCGGATTCTTATTTAGTCTCTAACTAAGACCTCCCTGTCTCCCAATCCTCCCAGGCTTCTGTCTCTGGCTCTCCTTTCACTTCTGTTTACTTGTCACTTTCTTCACCTGTCTCTGCGAGGATAGAATTTCCCCCATCTGCGCTAGTGGTATCTCCCAAAGAGGATGGCTAGCTGAATCCGATCTATCAGGACTGTATTCCCCCGGTTCTCCACGCCCTCATCTCCTCAGTGTAACGTTCTTGCACCCCTACACTTTCTCTCTATTGCCCCAGTGGTAGAGGAAGGGATCATTCCCAGTTTGCTTCCCTTCTTCCCACTAATAGTTCCCGGGTATATCTGTAATACTCCCGGTCTCCTTACCCCCACCTCGCCGTGGTATCTTCCCACGCAGGCGGTGGTCTCGTCCTCAGCCCTACGTTGGTACAGATCAGTTCCCATTACACCCGCAACCACGCGCAAAACTCGCCCATCACTAGCCTTTGCGTCTAGGGCCTCAGTCATGGCAAGTTTTCAAAGTCCTCCCGAAATCCCATCTCTTCTGAACTTTCAGAGGCATCTATCTCCGCTGTACGGAATTGGCACGTTCGAAAGATGTCTGCTCCCTGACAAACCGGTTTATTGGCGCGGCCATTTCTTTGCGCCCCGCCCCCCCGCCTTCATTCCCGGCCGCCGCAGAAACACGCACGCCCGGCGCGGGCACTGGCTGCTGGCCCCGAAGGCTTCAGCGACGGCCACTGCGCAGGCGAGGGACAGAGCCGGACCCTGCCGACGGCTGGGGAAAGGACCGAGAGAGTGGTTGTCGGAGGAACTGGTGACTGATTTGGGGGAAACTCCAGGCGGATCTAGCCAGAATCCAGGGGGAAACAGGAAGAGTAGGGGATGGAGGGTGGACGGTTAGCTCGGAGCGGTGGGGAGACAGCGCGGGTCTGCGGGCGGAGCGGCACGTGCGAGTGCAGGCTGTGTAAAGACGCGACGTCGCCGGGTGAGTACTTGGAGGGGGCCTCTGAGATGGGTTGTGAGAGTCGTTGGGGGTCTGCGATGGGGGAGGCCTCTAAGTTGAGTGATGGGGCCTGTGGCGTGGGGGTGTGAAGTGAGGGATGGGGTGTCAAGGGGGTGGGGTGTGTGATGGAAGATCTCTGGCGTCAGGGATGGGGGAATCTGTGGGGTGCGTCCTGGGGTCCGTGGGGTGAATAATGAGGGTATTTGGGGGTGATGGGGGTGTCTGGAGTCAGTGATGGGTGAGGGTGAGTACTGGGAAGTCTGTGGGTTCCGTGACAGAGCGGTGTTGTGGAACGATGGGGCTCTGTGGGGCAAACAGATCTTCTTTTCTGTTTTGTCTGTTTTGACAGCAGGGTCATTTAACGAGCGGGCGTTTATGGATTGCTAGCCTGATGATTTGGTGACCTTTCCAGTTTTCCATGCTGTTACAAACTCTTCTCTTTTCTTCTCTCCACTCTCAAAAGCTTTGCTTTTCTAGGCCACTGTCCACTCTCCATAAGGCAGACATGACTAATTTCCAGGTAAGTTCTTATGTGCTCTCCTCTCTCTGACCCATGTTAAAACGCTTAGAAGCAAAGAAGCAGTAATGTGTAGTGGTTAAGAGCCCAGACTCTGGGGCGCCTGGGTGGCTCAGTGGGTTAAGCCGCTGCCTTCGGCTCAGGTCATGATCTCAGGGTCCTGGGATCGAGTCCCGCATCGGGCTCTCTGCTCAGCAGGGAGCCTGCTTCCCTCTCTCTCTCTGTCTCTGCCTGCCTCTCTATCTACTTGTGATCTCTCTCTGTCAAATAAATAAAAAAAAAATTAAAAAAAAAAAAGAGCCCAGACTCTGGGGCCAAAATGTTCATAATAGCTTTGTGAGCTTAAGCAGGTCTCTAACTTCTCTGTAGCTTAGTTTCCCCATTTGTAAAATGATGATGATGATACCTAAGCTTTATGATTGCTAGTGAAAATTAGTTGAGTTAATATTAAGTGTTTAGGGGGTGTGTGGGTGCCTCAGTTGGTTAAGTGTCTGCCTTCAGCTCAGGTCATGATCTCAAGATCCTAGGATCCTGCCCTGCCTTGAGCTTCCTGCTCAGTGGGGAGTCTGCTTCTGCCTCTTCTCTCCCTCTGTTCTCTCTCTCTCTCTCTCTCAATTAAATAAATAAAATCTTTTTAAAAAGTTAAGTGTTGGGTGGGGGATTGGGTGAGCCTGGTGGTGGGTATTATGGAGGGCATGTATTGCATGGAGCACTGGGTGTGGTGCATAAACAAAGAATGCTGGAACACTGAAAAGAAATAAAATAAAATAAAATGGAAAATAAATAAAAATAAAAATTAAGTGTTTAGAACAATGCCTGGCACACACTAATAAGGTTTATATATGGGGTTGGCATTATTATTTATACCATAAAACGAGCATGTATAAACACATGAAAAGTTAGGATTAGGGAAATAGAGCAATACCAAAGCAAAGTTGATATGTATATATGTAGATCATAGGATCTTACATAATTACATTGAGCTACAGTTCTTTTTCAGAGCTTCTTGGAAGCTGTGACATATAGGGGAGAAGCCCTCACTTGTTTTATTTATCTTACCTATAGAGAGAAAGTAAGCCACTCCCTCAGAAGCAAAGATTTCCTGATGTTGAGGTTTCAAAATAATTCTCTAGTGGGTTAGCCATATCCTCATCACTAATCTTATGATGATCACAGGGAGACGACTGCTCTGCGTGTGACTTAAAATATGTCTTCATACCAGCCAAAGGTGTCCTGCTGGGACAGAACTAAAGGGATGTGACACTTCAGGAAACCAGAACCATGTCAGTACAAGCAGCTGTCATGTTCAGGGTCAGTACAGGGATAAAACCTTAAGGGTCAAGAAATAACCAGCAAATGGGGCATCCAAGTGGCTCAGTCGGTTAAGCATCTGCCCTCAGCTCGGGTTGTGATCGCGGGGTCCCAGGATTGAGCCTGCATCGGGATCCCTGCTCAGTGGGGAACCTGCTTCTCCCTCTCCCACTCCCACTCCCCCTGCTTGTGTTCCCTCTCTCACTCTCTCTCCCTGCCAAATAAATAAATAAAATCTTAAAAAAAAGAAGAAAGAAGCAGTAAACCCCATACCCTCCAAATTATTTTCCAGTATTTCTTTAAATTGAAGTATAATTTAACATACAATGTTATATTAGTTTCAGGCGTACAACGTATTGATTTGACAATTCTTTACCTTACGCAGTGCTCACCGGATAAGTGTAGTCATCATGTGTCCCCTGACGACGACGACATTATCACGGTATTATGGACGATATTCCCTATGCTGTACTTTTCTCTCCTGGACTTATTTATAACAGGCTGTTTATACATCTCAATCTCCTTTCTCTATTTCACCCATCCTCTCACCCACCTCCCCCCAGTACTTTGTGTTTTTTCTCATCTAGGATTTCGGCAAAGCTGGAGCAATCCAAAGGTCTGCCTTTTTCCTTTTCAGGCTGAGAATTCGTGATGTCCCTGACTGTATTCAGTTCTTTCCCTTTTGCCCTTTGCATGTATGTATGTATTATTTATTATTTATTTAATTCATTGGAGAGAGCAGGAGAGCACAAGTCGGGGGAAGGGCAGAGGGAGAGGGAGAAGCCGATTCCCACTGAGCAGGGATCCTGATGCGGAGCTCAGTCTGGAACCCCGGGATCACGACCCGAGCCGAAGGCAGGTGCTTAACCGACTGAGCCACCAAGGCACCCCTCCCTATTGCCCTTTATAAAAATGTCTATTTCCTTTTGTCATTTTTCCCCCTCTCAGTACAAAAGAAGTGGCACCAAAAAACTTGAACTCTTAGGAGTGTACAATCTAAAAAGAGAAAATATCTTTAGGTGTCATATCATCCCCCATTCTGGATAACCAATTCTATGGTAAATTTAATTTCCATAGACACCCCTCTCTGTCCCTTCTTCTTTATATTTACATACACATAGTAGCAGATTGTTGCTGTTGACCTTCCTTTGCTAAAATTTGCTCATAGTATACAAACTGTTTTGCAACTCCCTGTTTTCTCTTTACATGGTAATATTGATGAAGGTAGTAGGAGTAATGATAATGATAATACAGAGGATAAGGAGGAGGATGGTATTAGTGGCAGAAACAGGAGCTAACATGGAAAGAGCCTGCACTGCACCAGGCACTCTACAGAGTATTTTATTTTATAAAAATATTTTATTTATTTATCGAGAGAGAGAGTGCGAGAGCGTGAGCACACGCGCACACAAGCAGGTGGACGGGCAGAGGGAGAGGGAGAAGAGAAGCAGGCTTCCTGCTGAGCAGGGAGCCCAGCCCAGGGTCTTGATCCCAGGACCCTGAGATCTGACACTTAACTGGCTGAGTCACCCAGGCACCATTGTTTTCTTTTTTCATCATGAGAAGCATACTCCATAATCCCCATCCCCTACTTCCCCCATTCTCCTGCTTCTCTCCCCTCTGGTGACCATTAGTTTGTTCTCTATTCTGAAGACTCTGTTTCTTGGTTTGGCTCTCTCTCTTTTTATCCTTTGTTTGTTTGTTTTGTTTCTTAAATTCCACCTATGAATGAGATCACATAGTATTTGTTTTTCTCTGACTGTCTTACTTCATTTAGCCTAATACTCCAGCTCTATGAATGAAAATACCCTTTCTAATCCTTTTGTCATGTTTTTAGTCCTTGCCATTTGATAGTTAAAATATTTCTTTTGTTTGTGTTTATTTAGTTGGCAATGAGGTTGAGTGTCTTTCCATATTCTTTCCTTTGTTGGTGAATTGTTCTTTTACATACATGGCTCTTTTTCATGTGGGTTCTTTTTTTTTTAAAGAGTTTTTTTAAGTAATCTCTGCACCGAAGGTGGGACTTGAACTCACAACCCTGAGATCAAGCGTCATGCTCTACCGACTGAGCCAGCCAGGTGTCCCTTTCCTACAGGTTCTTAAATCTTTTGTTGTTGTTCTTATTATCTTTGTCTTATTTTTTATGGAAATATTTTATTTATTTATTTATATGACACAGAGAGAGAAAGAGAGAGAGAGCAAGAGAGGGAACACAAGCAGGGGGGAGAGGCAGAGGGAGAAGCAGGCTTCCCACTGAGCAAGGAGCCTGATGTGGGACTTGATCCCAGGACCTTGGGATCATGATCTGAGCCGAAGGCAGACGTTTAACAACTGAGTCACCCAGGCCCACCTTTTTCTGGAAATATTATGGGAATATTACTTAGATAAGAATTTTGGGGGTTGACATTTTGTTGAAGCATAGCATACAGAGAAAAGTTTATAATTTGTGCACTTTCATGAACTACAAATTGGAAACACCTGGGTAACCAGTACCTAATCAAGAAACAGAAAGTGAGAAGTCACCCAGAAGCCTCCTTCACACCCCTTCCAATCACCATCCCCTGACTCCTGGGTAACAGCTGATTTCTCTAAGCATAGATTATTTTTGCCTGTTCTTGAATGTCACATGGGTGGAATCATACGTTATTCTTTTATGTCTGGCTTCTTTTTTTTAAGATTTTATTTATTTATTTGACAGACAGAGATCACAAGTAGGCAGAGAGGCAGGCAGAGAGAGAGGGAGAAGCAGGCTCCCCGCTGAGCAGAGAGCCCGATGTGGGGCTCGATCCCAGGACCCTGGGATCATGACCTGAGCCAAAGGCAGAGGCTTTAACCCACTGAGCCAACCAGGCACCCTTATGTCTGGCTTCTTTCAGTTATAATGTTTTTGAGCTTCATCCTTGTCGTTTTGTGTATCATTAGTTTCTCCCCTTACTGTGTACTTTTCTATTGTATAAATACATTACAGTTGTTTATCCATTCTACGGCTGGTGGATGTCCCCATTTTGGCTATTTCAAATAATGCTTCCATGGATATTCTTGTACATGTCTTGATGTGTGTGCATTTCCATTGGATATATACATAGGAGTGGGATTGCTGGGTCCTCAGCATTAATAGATCCAGCTAAAATGTTTTCCAAGGTGGTTGTACTCTTTTACAGTTTACTCTCACCAACAATATGTGAGAGTTCCAGTTGCTCCATACCCTTGCCAACTTTTGGGTCTTTGGTCTTAATTTTAGCCACTCTGTTGGTATATAGTTACATCTCATTGTGGTTTAAATTTGTATTTCCCTGGTGACTAAAGATGTCGAGCACCCTTTTTTTTTTATTTAATTAATTAATTTATTTTTATTTGCTTATTTACAGCATAACAGTGTTCATTGTTTTGGCATCACACCCAGTGCTCCATGCAGTACGTGCCCTCCCTATTACCCACCACCTGGTTCCTCAACCTCCCACCCCACCCCACCCCCTCCCGCCGCCCCTTCATAACCCTCTGGTTGTTTTTCAGAGTCCATAGTCTCTCATGGTTCATCTCCCCTTCCAGTTTCCCTCAACTCCCTCTCCTCTCCATCTCCCCATGTCCTCCATGTTATTTGTTATGCTCCACAAATAAGTGAGACCATATGATACTTGACTCTCTCTGCTTGACTTATTTCGCTCAGCATAATTTCTTCCAGTCCTGTCCATGTTGCTACAAAAGTTGGGTATTCGTCCTTTCTGATGGAGGCATAATACTCCATTGTGTACATGGACCACATCTTCCTTATCCATTCATCCGTTGAAGGGCATCTTGGTTCTTTCCACAGTTTGGCGACCGTAGCCATTGCTGCAATAAACATTGGGGTACAAATGGCCCTTCTTTTCACTACATCTGTATCTTTGGGGTAAATACCCAGCAGTCGAGCACCCTTTTTTAATACAATTATTTATTTACGAGAGAGAGAGAGAGAGAGAGAGAGAGAGAGAACACAAGCAGGGAGAGTGGCAGGGAGAGGAAGAGGCAGGCTCCCTGCTGAGCAAGGAGCCCAATGTGGGGCTTGATCCCCCAGGACCCTGAGATCATGACCTGAACCGAAGGCAGACACTTAATTGACTGAGCCACCCAGGTGCCCCTTGAGCACCCTTTCATATGTTTACCAGTCAGTTGGATATCATCTTTTGTGAAGTATCTATTCATCTTTTTCTAGCCAGGACGAAGTTCTTCTATCAAGGAAAGTAGGTTCATTTCCTAAGACAGCTGCGCAATTCCAGAGGAGGAGAAAGCAAAGCACGGAACTTTTTCTAGTTTTTCTATGAGATTGCCTATAGTTATCATGATTTGTAGGAGTTCTTTATGGTTTCCATAGTATAAAAGTCCTTCGCTAGAGATAGCTATTGCAAATATCTCAGAGAAAACTTTTTTGGAATTTTAAACAGTAGCCTCTCTCTGAAGAATATTCCATTTATCTTAAAATATATCATCATTTACATTTTTATTGAACTGATGGAGTAGAAGGATGAGATGACAGGGATCAGTGTCATTTGAGGATGTAGCTGTGGACCTCACCCAGGAGGAATGGAATCATCTGGAATCTTCTCAGAGGACACTTTACAGAGCTGTGATGCTAGAGAGCTATAGCCATTTGGTCTCTGTGGGTGAGCATGGCTTCCCTGAGTAATTCACAGTGTACCAAATAGGATAACTTTCGACCTCTGAAGTATTTCAATACTTTGACTTCAAGTTCTACGGATTCAAGTTTCCTGATCCCTTTTAGGGATACAAACACCCTTTAGGTGTTTGTATTTTCATCTCTTGTATGAAATTTATACTTATTAAGATGTACCTTCCTAATTGCCTTGAGGCCATGAAACCCACACAGATGTGCCTAAGTCATCTGTCATTTCCATTACAGGGTGTCCTGTTACCAAACCAGATGTGATCACCTGTTTAGAGAAGAGAGGACTTCAGATCATAGAGAAATTCCAAGTTTGAGTTAAACAGGTAAATAAGAAACAGACAGATGGAGATGATGAGTAAGACCCCAGTGGGTGAGTGAGGGCTAGATGTCCTTAGAAACCGAGAAATGTCTTCCTCAAGGATATACCTTTCTTTTTTCTTTTTTCGCTTACTCCAAATTGTTACCCTTGTGAGTTGCTTTCTCATGGTAATCTTGGAATGGAGTGGTGAGGAACTAGACTGTGATCTGCCTTGTCCTTCTGCTTATTCTCTTGGTCATGTCAGTTGTTTTTAGCCTTCCTTTTTTTTTTGAGAGAGAGAGCGAGCGCACATGCACAGGTGCGCACATGCGCAGGTATGCACATGAGCAGGTCAGAACAGACGGAGAGGGAGGGAATCCCAAGAAGGCTCCATGCTCAGTGTGGAGCCGGACATGGGGCTTGATCTCATGAGCCTGAGATCATGACCTGAGTTGAAACCAAGAGTCGATCACCTAACCGACTGAGCCACCCAGGTGCCCCATTTTCAGCCTTCCTGAAAGGCTCTTCTCTTTGAGTCCCCTTCCTCCAAACCTGGATCTACTACCTTTTAACAATCCCTTTTCCCTACTCATGGCTCTCTAAACCTATTTTCACCTTCTCTCTTCCATTTTAAGGTATTTTCCTTAATCAGAATCACTTGTATTTATCATTACTTTCTTGTTCCAATTTCTGTTAGAGCAATTTGTGCTTTCTTTCCCTCAAGCTCAGAATATAGGAGACATATAATTTGAATTTCTTTCTGACTGGTATCTAGACCTAAAAGAAAATAAGTCAACCTTTCAGAGGTCTGCTTCTAACAAAAGGTAGATTCACAGGGAATGGTTTCTTCTTCTTCTTTCTAGAGGTCTGGCAAGTTGACCAGCTGGAGAGGCACCAGAAAAACCAAAATAGACACCGGAGGCAAACTACATCCATTAGAGAGAAAGATGTGACTAAGGAGTGAGGTCGTGAAAGAATAGATTTGTAAATCCACTTCCTCAAAGCACATGGGTGGTTTCTGCATTACACATACCCTATATACAGGACTCCTATGGAATAAGATTTTTTTAAACATTTTTTTATTTAGGGACGTCTGGGTGGCTCAGTCAATTAAGTGTCTGCCTAGGGTTCGGGTCATGATCCCTGGGATCGAGTCCTACATCAGGCTCTTTGCTCAGCAGGGAGCCTGCTTCTCTCTTTGCCTGCCACGCCCCTGCTTGTGCTCTCTCTCTCTCTCTCTCTCTGTCGAATAAATAAATAATCTTTTTTCAAGGATTTTTTTAAGGCTTTTAAGCTGACTGATAAGATTTTAAGAGATCTACTTTTTACTTAAATTCAGCAGAGTTCATTTTTGGTGCTTTTGATGAATACAGAAATCAGTACCCAGAGTGATGGCACCCTTTATGGATCTCCAGGGAAATGTGAAATTGGGCCCTCCAGGCTGGCTGGGGCTGAAGGCAGGAGAAATCAAATTGGCATTAAGGAGGGGGGCTCGGTCATTCTCCCACTGGTGGATATCTGCTTTAATGATCATCTGTGCTTACCTTGGATGAAAACAAGACTCTGGGTAGGTGAATATCCACCCATAATCAAAAAGTACAAAAGGCATGAGGGACTGCTTCCTCACCGGTGTGGTTGCTTCTGATGGGGCCAGTACAGAGAGTGGCAAGTTTAAATTCATTAATTCTCTGCCCAAGACACAGACCTAAATCCAGTCATTCTGTAAAAAAAAGAAATTACTACCCTGCGCATCCATTGAATTCCTGGCCTAGGTTCCCACCCTGTCATTAGAAATTTACCATTACTTTATGAAAGAGGGAGTGCGGGGCCAACTGTTAGAATAAGGAGATATGGGAGGATGTGGAAGAATGTGAGCACTTTCCCACTGAGTTTCCTGTGTAAGCTGAAACCAATCTTTTCCATGGAGAGACTGTATCTACCATAATTAAAGACTCTGTAGTGACTGCTTTTTAAGGAAAGCAAATTTTTATAGCTCCTTATCCCACCCTTCCATCTCCAGACCGATAACTGCCTTGTGACACTGTAGGTGCTTTCCAAACATTTCATTCATTTAATTCTCCCAACAATCCCATGAAGTAGGTGCTACCATTATCACCCTCATCTTGTAATGAGGAAGCAGAGGCGCAGAGAAGTTAAATGCCTTGCCCGATGCAACGTAGCTCCTAAGTGGTAGAGATGGTATTTGAACCCAGGAGAAGCTATGCTTTTACCTTCACCCCAAGCAATATGGTGTCCCTGATGAGAGCTTTGAATATATGTGGGCAGTGATTAAATGGGGGGTACCTCCAAGCTTTGGGAAAATGAAGAGAGTTAGGCATCAGAGGACGCTTGTCTAGTTTATAGATACCATTCTTTATTAAAACCACAGAAGAAAGAAAAGAAAGCAAAAAAAAAATCTCTTCTTCTGGGAAACCGAGTCACGAATTATTAATCTTCTTTGCGTCAGGTTTCACATGCATATTGCATCCCTTGAGCCATTCAGATAAATCATGGCCAGAACAGTGCCGGATCCATGAATCCCTGGGAAATGAAGGGAGAGGAGGAGGGTAAAGCGGACAGGCTGATAGGGTGGCAGTAGCATTATCCCAGCTGCCCCGGATCCAAGCCACCCCTATGAACTTACCAAGCAGCCATACCATTCTGTGAGGACACCACCTGCCTGGCACACAAGATATCATCTAGAATATGGCGGTTGAGCAGGTCTAGGTGGGAAGGGGAGAGAGGGACATAGTGATCTGGTGCACTGGGGACAGGGTGACAGTGTATGGTGGGCCCAGGGGTTCTGGATTCCTTGGAGCCTGAATAACTTCAACCACTACATCGACTGATTCTAGACGACCTTGATTCACTTGTTAGCTGGTTATGAGTGACCTCAACTTCCGTGTTGGCTGGTTCTATAGAACCTTAACTCACATTGAGAGATCCTGGATGATCTTGACTGTCATCCTGCCTGGTTATTTGAATATCCTCAGCCATCATACTGCCTGGTCCTCAAACTCTGTGTTGGCCAGTTCTGGATGACCTCAACTCTAATTTTGTGTGATTATGGATGATCTCAACTGCAACGGCAGCTGGTCTGACATCATCTTAACCCCCATATTAGCTGGTAGGGAAGCTACTCAGCTGCAAGGCTGGTCAGTCTTGGTGACTTCAAACACTATGTTGTCAGGTCTTGGATAACCTCAGCTGCCATTTTGGTTACAAATGGCCTCAGTCTCCATTTTGGCTAGTTCCATTCAACCTCAGTCATCATGGTGCTTGGTTCCAGGTGATCCCAGCTGCTCAACCAGGGTGACCTTCACTGCCATTCTGACTGGTTAATGATCTCCACTACCATGCTGACGAGTCCTGGACCACCTCAGTTGACATTTTGACTTGTTATAAATAATTCCACCCTCCATGTTGACCATTCCAGGACTGCAACTTCCAACATTCCACTACCTCAGCTTCCAGGTTAGCTCAAAGTGAACAACCTTAGCCTTTATTTTAGTTAATCTTGAGAAACCTTACTATTCATGTTACCCTGTCTTCAACAGCTTCAACCTCTGTGGTGGCTAGTTCTGGACAACCTCAACCTTCAAGCTGGCTAATCCTGGGTAACCTCTTCTGTTTCTGTAGCAGGACTTGGACAACCTCAACCTCTATTTGGCCTGGCCCCTAATGACCTCAGTCCCCATTTTGGTCTGTCTTGGACAACCCAAGTACCATTTTGGCCAGCCCCGAACAACGACCACTATCACATTTTGTCCTCAATGCCACCATACTCTTGTCTGGAAAGCGCTTTTCTTTGTGCACAGATATTCCTTATTTCTGTTTACAGCCAGATGTGCATTTCTTCCCTCAGGGCCTGAACAACCTCAACCCCAAATCAGGACAACCTCCCCCTTCCATTCCACATGGAGCTAAGTTTCCTGTTTTCTGAGTCCCTGAAACCTTCGGCCGCCATTCTCGGGGAGGTATAGGACTTCTGAGTGCTCCTGACCTCGACAAAATCTCCACGTAGTTGGTAAGGATACAGGAGGTGGTGTCTCTGACAGCCCAGGCAACTGTATTCCTTTCCCTATAATTTTTCTGCTTTTGTTACTAGAGAGTGTGGCTCAGGCAACCTTGCCCTCTGTGTGTTGGGCAGTGGGGCCGGGCAAGGCTTCAGAGTGTCCCCAGTGCTGCCTCACCTCGACACTCTATGTGACAGAGGTTCTGTGTGCGCGTAAGGCCGTTGTCACACCACCAGGCAGAGTTTAGCTGGAAAATGCCGTATTCGCTGCTGCCATCAGGATTGTGGTCCACGAAGGAGGTGTCAAAGCCACTCTCATAGTGTGCCATGCACAGCCCTGGGGCAGGGAGGGGGTCGATAGGAGGTAAGCATGAGTCCTAGGACTGGCTGGTGGTAGGAGAAGGGGAGGGTACGGGGATGGTTGTCATCTCGGTTGTGGGGGGGGGTGATCTTGGTTTGCTGGTGGTGTAGACGTTGATGATTCTGGTGAGATACGAGGGATGGCAAGGGGTGTTGCCCCGTGATGACTCAGGGTAGTGACGGTGTTGACGGCAGAGGTGAGGGTGGTGGTTGTGAAGGCAGTGTTGGTAAGGACATTAGAGCAAGTCAGGGGGTGGCCGAGAGGATCATACCCTGGCCTAGGGAGGTGATAAATGAGAAGGGGGCCTGGGTCTGAGTGTGGTGGGTAGCTCGGGGTGTGGGTGGGACTTGGGGCACTGGAGTCTCACAGTCTCCAACGCTGTAGCCCCTGAAGCCATTGAGGCCCGCCTTCTCCAGCTTCACTGCCAGTTCACAGCGTTCATAGATCTTCGCATCCACAGTGGCGACCATCAGTGTGGCCAGAGTCACCACCCCAGTGACCCAGGTCTGCATGGTAACACCCGTAGGCCCTCCTAGCCAACTCTTTGCTCCAGACTCAGACGCTGCCCTGTTCAGAACTAGGGGCATTCTGGAACTCCGGAGCCTGTGAGCAAACACCATGTAGTAGATTCTGGAACACAGAAGCCAGAGGGCTGGACACCCTCACTGTCTTTCCCAGTGCCATCTCTGTTAGACACAAGGGAAAAAAAGATACTGATGTGTACATAAAGGTGGGAGGGGGCAAAACCAGGGAGAAACCCTGAGATGTCAGAAAGAGATGCAGGAAGAAAGGAGCTGGAGACACAGAGACAGGACTCAGGCCCTGGGCCTCATGCTCAGCCCACATTCCCGCACTTTCCTTAACATGGTGCCACTCCACTGTTGTTAATCTTGCTTTACCACTTGGTTCCCTCCATTTCCACTCACTCTGCTCCTCATCGCTTCCATTCCCCTCCCCTCACTCTGCTCAGCAGTCAGGTCGGTTCACCACACTGCCTCCTACCACCTCGGTTTCTCATGCTCTGCACAATATGGCCACCATGCCCTCGCCTTCTGCCCCTTGTTACTTCCATTTACCCATTCTTGGCATCTCATTCACTTCACTTACTACGCCCTAATTTCCTGGGATCTGGCCACGTTTGCCCCATTCGATCACACTGTGCCCTCCACTACATATTATACACGACACGTGACAGAGATGTGCCCTCTACTGCTGTTCTGCCTCCATTCTTGTTCCAGCTTTCATTCCAACCCCCCTCCCCCGCACCGTTCACTTACACTGCCTCTTGTCCACTACCCTTCCTTCACGCCGGGCCTCCTAGGGCCACAGTTCCTTAACCCTCTCCTCACATGGCCCCAGTTCTCTCACGTCCTATTCCTTCCCCTCTGCTCACTCTCAGACTCTCATTTTCCACGTTTCCCTCTGCTCCTTGACACCACACGAAGCTACTCCCATTCACGCTCATGTATGCCACCTTCAGCTTGGTTCCCGGACTCTGGGCCTCACTCTCTCCTTCATTCACTCTCTTGCTGCCCCTTCTTCCCTTTTGTTCTCTCCAACACCGCTCCCACATTTACCCCCATTCCCTGACACTAGCTCAGGTTACCCGCAGATTCTCCTTCTATTCTCGCTCAGCCCCATTCCTCACTTCCTCTTCATTGACTCCATTAACTCTGCCTCTTGTTCTTTGAAATGATCTCACTCATAGAAATTTCCAGTGTAACCCCTGTTCCTGCTGGAACCACTCCTCTGGAACCATTCTGCACCTGATCGCGTGTCTCGTTTTCATTCTGCCCCGTAGTACCTTCATCCAATCACACTCTGCCCTGAATTCACCACTTTTTGCTAACACTGGTCCCCATGTTTCCCCAATTTATTCACTTGGGGCCATGTGACCTGTGACCTTTGTCTTGCCCTTTGGCTCACAGTCCCCACAGTGACTTGCCTTCTTCTCTTTGCTTCTATTCCCTCTCACTCTGCCCAGCATTAGCTCCATTCATGCACATGCGGCATCTCCTTCACCTGGCTGATGGATGCTGGGATCCCTGGACATTCCTGGAGCCCCGCAACACCTTGTCTAGTCCCAATCTGCTCCTCATTCACTCTAGCCACTCCCCTTCTCCCTCAGAGTGTCGCCGCTGGAACTCAACCTGATTCACACATTCACGTTCTGCCATGTATACGGCTTCAGTCCCTCTTCTTCTGTCCCTTGTGCTCCCCATTCTTCCTTCTATGCCCCACATTCCCTCCATTCCCTCCCACGTTCCCCCTAAATTCACCTCTCTCACCCTTAACATACCCCATAAACCATCATTTATTCACACTCTGGTCCTCAGTGCTCAAAACAGTTTGTACTCTTCTGCTTTATCAACTCCATACACATTCACCGTGTGAATTGCTCCATTCACTCAGTCTGCTCCTACTTTCACTTTTGGTCACTTTAGCCCATGCCTCAATTTCCCATCACTTACTCAGTCTCATCCATAATCTCGATTAATTCAAAATCGAATGCACAGGCATTCCCTCATGTGGCTCCACACTACCCACTTTCATTCCACTCTACTCTTGCACCTCCCTCCCCTCACCCTCTGTCTCTCCTTGCCACCATTCACTCCCAATCTGCCCTTCATTTGCTATTATTCACCCCTGCCCCCAGCCAGTCCCATATGTCTCCCATTGAGTGACACTCACATTGGCCAAGACAGAACAGTCTGACAGGATTCATATACCAGTGATGGCATGTACTACCAATACCAGTGGCTTCAAAAGAATGGAAGGGGGTTCCTCCCCTGGAAGCAGGTAGTTCAGGGCTAGCATGCCAGCTTCAAGGTCACCAGAGAACTGGCTCGTGAGCTTTTGCTCTGACAAACTCACCCACTACCTTATGGTCCCAAGTCACTGTTTGTAATTGGCGACGCTTCTATAGTTTTGATGCAATGTATCTTATATTGTAAAGTAAGCTCTACACCCAATGTGGGGCTTGAACTCATGACCCTAAGATCAAGAGTCACATGCTCTACCAACTGAGCCAGCCACATACCCCTTGATGAAATGTATCTTAAGAGCAATCGTGGTGACGACTCACTGGTGAGGTGGGGGAACTGTGGGTGGGAGTGTCACACAGTACAAACTCTGTGGTGGGACCAGCTGCTGTCAGCTTCCCACACCCCTTCAGCTAGCTACCTGCTGCTTAGACCACTGTGTGAGGAGGTTGCTCCTGCAGGGACTGATGGCAGAGGATGCCCAGCACAGAGTGAGAGTCCAGCTCCTTAGCACAGAAAATTGGCCTCACATAGGTTGTCAATGTGCCTTGTAAACCCTGGGACAGTTCTTGAGGGGTGTATCACTGGCTCAGGGACATTTCTAGAGCTGGCAATCTCTGTACCCCAATACCCACCAATCCTAAAGGATTCTTTCTATACATAGGTGTGTGTGTGTGTGTGTACAAGGTGGTGGGGGGATGATGTTTGTAAGATGGAAGAGGCCAGGCTGGGATGGGCCCTACAGTCTGGCCCTTCCTATTTCCCACCTTCTAAGGCATTCAGAGAGAACTGACATATTTTGTACCCAAGAAGTGCTGATCCTTCGGGGAGCAAGAGATAGGAACTAGTCTTCTGTTTTCTCTCTTTGCTTTGGTTGCCAAGAAGCTCCAACTAGATTTCTGGTAAAAAAAAAAATTCCTTGTCTAGTTTTAATGGTTCTAGGATGAGGACCTGCAGATACTTTCTGGAAGTTCTGTGGGATAATGAAGAAACAAAAGAATATCATTGGGTAGAAGTTAAGGATCCAACCTTGCAAAACTGTGTGACCGTGCGCACGTTGCTTAGTTTCTCTGGGACTCAGTTTCCTCCTCTGACAAGTAGAGACCATGGGACTGTTCACAGATAGTGGGGACTGAGTGAGGCAGGTCATACCATGTGCTTCACATGGTGTGTGGCACACAGGAGATACTGAGCTAGGTCTGAGGCCCCATTATCACTTGCTGGGCCTGTTGGCAGAAGCCACAGTTTTTCCTGCTTTCGCCCTTGCCCTCTGTTGTCTGTTCTTCAAAGCAGCCTGCAGGTTATCTTTGAATTTTTTCCTTTTGATTAACAAAAGCTTAATACATATAAATGCCTAATTTTATTTAAATAAAAATACTAAAACATGTAGCACTTGCTGTGTGCCAAGCATTGTTCTAAATCTTTACAATTATCAGTTCATTTGTCATTGTCCCCATTTTACAGATGAGGAAACAGCACGGAGAAGAGTTCTGCCCTAGTTACAAAGCTGGTGAATGGGGGTTTGAAACCAGGCTGTCTCCATCATGTTTGTTTGGTTCTGTCTTCTTCCTTGCTATGTTCCCAATGTCTGGAATACTGTCTGTCATACAGGAGAAGCTCATGTTCTAGTGGTGCACGACTCGCAATAAACAAGAAATTGAGCTTGCTTCTGATGGGTCTTTAAAAAAATCTTACCCCTCTCACGGCTCCCCATTCTGTCTAGAATGAAGCATGAGCTCTGTTCCTGGCAGATGAGGCCCTACGGCATCTGCGCCCCCCCCCACACCTCCTACGCTCCCAATACACTGCCAGTTTCCATTTCTCTCAACATGCCAAATTGGGTCCCACTTCCCAGCCAGGAGGCTCTTTTCTTTGGCTATTTGTGTGGCCGGCTCCTTTTGGTCAGCAAAATTGTCACCTCCGACGAAGGGATTTCGTTCCTGCCCATCCAGAGAAAAGAACCCGTCAGCTGCTGCTTAACACACTGCCTTCACCGCGGGGTGTGTGCGTCCTAGGTCGCAATTTATGTATCCTTCAGCTTGTTTGTATGCCGTCCTTCAAAACTCCTGGCTTTAGCCACTGGATGGAGCCAGTGTGACCTTTCCCAACCTCCCGGCCTTTGTGTACGCTGGGCGATTCTGCCACGCGTCCCGTCTTCCTATTCAATTACACCTGTAAACCCGACGCTGCCCTTCGGGTTCAAGACACCAAATTCCCGCCTGCCAGAATTTTCCTCAGTTGGGCAGTTCCCCTCCCCATCATAAGGAAAATGTTTTTCGAAGCCTCGAGCGTGACGGTCCCTGTAGAACCAAGTAGACACCTGCTCCACACCATAGCCCTCGAGGTGTAGAGCCCCGGTGGGCGCGGCCATCTCAAAGCAGGGACCGCGCGGGCGCGGCCATCTTCCCTCCGCGCAGGCGCTGCGGACCCGCCGCGTTCGCGTGGGGCTGGCGGGAGGGGGCCCGGTGTTGACTATTGGCGGACGCGGGCTGAAAGCCCCCACTGAGCGTGCGCACGCCCAACCGCTGCAACCCTGTAGGTTGCGGAGCCTGAGTTGGTCCCGAAGCGGAAGTGCTTCTTGGGGCCAGTTCTTGCACTGGTCTCCTCTGCAGTGAGCAGAAAATCTATTGTCGAGAGGGTGAGAGAGAGAAAGAGAAAGAGAGGGATTGAGAGGGCGAGTGCTAGAGGTGATGGGCGGAGTGATGGGGAGTTCGGGGGGGAACGAAAGAAGGGGGATTTGGGGGGGTCATTGATGGTGGGACTTGTGGGGTGAGTGATGGGAGACCGAATGACGATCTCTGGGCACGATGGTGGACAAAGTTATGAGACTAGTCAGGGTTGAGTGGGGCTTGTTAAACGTTGACTTTTACACATTTTCCAGCACAGTGCCCTGCGTTAAGGGTTCATACGCACTCCTCAGGCCCCTCCTTAGGCGCCCCCCGCCTCTCCCCGTGCCTCTCTCCCCTTGCCCGCGCCCCAGGTAGGGGCCTGATGTGAATGCTTCAGCCGAAGTGAATCTGCACCTGAAGGCTTCCTTCTGGCTCCTGGGCAAGCCGGCCCCAGTGAGGTGAGGAGAAGGAAGAGGCACCTGAGAAGACTCATCTCCCAAGCTGAGAGCTTGGGGCTTGGGAAGGGGGTGGGCGAGGCTTGGTGCTGCGGGGTCTAGGGGGAGATCATCAGGCTTAAAACGTCAGGAGGCTGATAGTTTTCCAAAAGTTCAGTTTTCTTGGCATTTAACAAATACTAGCACATTTGAATTAAAGATTAATTAAAAATAGTGGGAAAGAAAATCAAAAGGAACTCATTTTATCCCCCTACGTCTATACGTCCATTCTTAGACAGTTTTAGTGTTTTAACGCTCTGGGTTTTTAAACGTTTCGCATATAGTTTGAGGTGGGTTCCTGCGGTTTTATAACCTACCTTTTTTTTTTTTCATTTAGAAGTTGACTGTGATTCAGCTTAATTTATTCTGTGACATGTTAAAAACTTTCATTTAGGTATGTGTACAAAAAAGTACACAGATGCTAAAGCATACAGTTCCATACAGCTTTTTTAAATAGCTATGTAGCATTTCACCCCTTGTATCTCCTTATTAATCTTCTTATTTTGAGTCATACAGGATTAACTTTGGCATTCATAAAGTCGACGCTGAGATGAAGGTACTTACAGAGGAATTGTGATGCATTAGAGTACATTATTTCATTAAGGAAAATGCCTGGAAATACTGTTTCTGGGTCAGTACACAAGTGTATACAGAAAAAAAACCTTTTGTGTTAGATGCTCCCGTTTGGAAAAGAATCAAGAATACACAGGTGGTTGTTAAAAACCACACGGTTGTCCAGACTTCCACAGAGTGGCCTCATGCCCAGCTTACGGGAGGGAATTCTTGGGCAGATAATTCTAGGCAGATAGTCCTGATGGGTTCTCTCATACTCTGTATACTTCTCCATTCTTCCAGCTCAGCCCTCGCACATCTCTGCCTTTTCCCAAGAAGAACAGGAAATGGCCAAACCCCAGGTAAGTATGTGGTCTGTTCCTTTTTTTTTTTTTTTACCATGGATGTAATGAGCTTGGAGGAATTCCTGATATAAAATAGGAAATTATTTGTAAATAAGCATTAGGATCAGGAAAAACGAGAGACAGCAGCAAGGCCAAGTTAAGAGTGTAGACACGTGGAGGACTTAGGGTGTGACTGGTACTAACATTGACTTACAGATGTCTCTTTGAGCCTCTGGCTGCCAGAGGGAAACTTAATTAGGAAACTGGCTCACCTTGCTCATCAGGAGAGAGCACACCAAGTCCTCAGGGAAGTGGAGGTTTCCTGTAATTGCCTTCCATGGCATTTCTTTTCAGAGTCTTCCTGTGGATGGCGGAATTGTCTTTAAGCACAGCCTGGTGATAAATGCAGTCCCTGGTTTCCTGCCAATATTTCTTACAGCACTCCTCAGTGAGCTGGCGACATAACGTCAAGGTGTAATTTGGGAACGAATTGTCTTAGGGGACTGGCTTTTCTTGAAATCATTTTCCTGAAGTAAGTTTATCAGTCAGACTTTGGATTCTCATTTGGCCAAGAGACAGAGTCTTGCAGATGTGCTTATAACCAACCATCTTTTTTCTTTCAGTAAAAAAAAAAAAATTAAATTAGTGCACAGGAATATTGAATTTGTTGTCACTGTCTAGTACAATAAATATGAACCCATTTGGCGTTGTTAATGTCAGTGCTGAGGCGAAGGTATGTCATGAATACAGATAGGTGTAACTAATCTATGGGACAGAGAATAGTTTCATCAGGCAAAAAAATGCCTTATGCTACTCCTTTATGGTTCTCTCCTTCTCCACTTGTAACCTCAGACAACCACAGATCTGTTCTGCATCACTACAGTTTTTATCTTTTCCAGGATGTCATATAAAAGGAATCATATGTATGTAACCTTTTTTTAAAAAAAATTAAATGTTCATTGGAGATATCGATTGATGTGCAATTATAAAAATACAGAGACATCCCATGTATCCTTTACCTGTTTCCCCCAATAGTACATCTTACAAAGCTATAGTAGAATGTCATGACCAGGATGTTGACTTTGCTGTGGTTAAGACAAGCCCGGGCACCGCAGGGACCTCTTATATTGCCCTTTTATAACCAAATCCATCCCTTTTCTCTAATCCTCCCATTCTTAGCCTCCTAGGAACTACCACTCTCCATTTCTCGAATTTTGTTGTTTCAAGAATGAGATAAAAATCAAATCCTGGGGCGCCTGGGTGGCTCAGTGGGTTAAAGCCTCTGCCTTCAGCTCGGGTCATGCTCCCAGGGTCCTGGGAGCCCCATGTCGGGCTCTCTGCTCAGCAGGGAGCCTGCTTCCTCCTCTCTCTGTGCCTGCCTCTCTGCCTACTTGTGATCTCTGTCAAATAAATAAATAAAATCTTAAAAAAAAATCAAATCCTACAGTATGTGACCTTTTGGCACTGAGGATATTTTTACTCAGCATAATTCCCTGGAGATTCAGACAAGCTGTGTGTGTCAGGTCTTTTTATTGCTGGGTGGTATTCCATGATATTGATGTACCACAGCTTGTCTGTCCCTTCTTCTGTTGAAAGACATTGGAATTATTTCCAGTTTTTGACAGTTACGAGTAACACTACTTTAAACCTTCATACACGGGTTTTTGTGTGAACATCGGTTTTCATTTCTCTAGACTAAATATTGGATTGCTGGGTCACATGATAGGTGTATGTTTAACTTTTTAAGACTCTGCCAGATTGTTTTCCAGAATGGTTTAATCATTTTTCATTTCCACCAGCAATGTATAAGAATTCCAGTTGCTACGTTTTTGTCGGCACTTGGTATTGTCAGTATTTTTAATTTTAGTCATTCTGGCGTTATAGTTGGTATCTCATCATGGCTTTAATTTTGGTTTCACTAATGGCCAATTATGTTCAAGGTCTTTAGATACGGTTATTTACTTTTTGTATATCCTCTTTGATGAAGTGTTCAATCTGCTCTTCGGCCCATTTAAAATTAGATTGTTTTCTCACTACTGAGCTTTAAGAATTCTTTATGTATTCTGTGTGCAAGTCCTTTGCTGGATACATAGTTTGTGTGGTTTGTCTTTTTATTCTCTAAACCAGTGTGTTCACAGAGCAAGAATTTTTAATTTTGAAAATGTCCAGTGTATGAATTATTTCCTTTATGGATGGTGATTTTGGCGTCATGGTTAAGAACTCTTTGCTGGATCCTTATGTCATGAAGATTTTTTTCGATTCTGTAAGTTTCATAGTTTTAGCTTTGACATTTAGACCTGTGATCTCTTTTGCATTGATTTTTATATAAGGGGTGAGAAGTAGGTTGAGGGTTATTATTTTGCATATGGAATTCCATTTGTTCCAACCCCATTTGTCCAAAGGATCATTTTTCTCTTTTGAATTGCTTTTGCAGGTTCACCATAAATCAGCCATATTTGTGGATCTATTTCTGGACTCTACTCTGTTCTATTGATCTATGTATCTAACCCTCTGCCAGCCCCACACTTTTTTTTACACTTTTATTTAAATTCCAGTTAGTTAGCATATAGCTGTTTCCATAATTTGGCTATCATAGATAATGCTGCTATAAACACTTTGAATTAGTATTTTTGTATTCTTTGGGTAAGTACCTAGCAGTGTGATTGCTGGGTTGTAGGATAGCTCTATTTTTAACTTTTTGAGGAACCTCCATACTGTTTCCAGTGTGGCTGCACCAGTTTGCATCCCCACCAACAGTATAAGAGGGTTCCCCTTTCTCCACATCTTCCACAACATCTGTTGTTTCTTATGTTGTTGATTTTACCCATTCAGACAGGTGTGATGTGATAACTCATTGTAGTTTGGATTTGCATTTCGCTGATGATCAGTGATGTAGAGCATCTTCTCATGTGTCTGTTAGCCATCTGGATGTCTTCTTTGGAGAAATGTCTATTCATGTCTTCTGCCCATCTTTAACTTTTTTTAAAGATTTATTTTCATGCTTTACAGGTGTTTTATTTCCTAACACTGATGTCACTGCAAACTTCTTTTCCATTTTAAGTAAAACATTCAAATTGTTGATAGGTTTTGCTGGTGGCACGGGGTTTGTAGTGACCCCTGCACATTGTTTAAAAATTGGATTGTACTGCACTGGGACACTCAGGTCCATTTCAGGAATCTTTTCTTAAATTACTTACTTCAGTTAGTCACTGGTATTCTGAGGAAAAAATTTGGAAAGTTTTGTTTGTATTTTATTGTAGTTTATAATAAATCAAATTATTCTTTATTAGTTTCTGAGGTAGAATTTAGTGATTCATGGGTTGCATACAACACCCAGTGCTCATTCCATCAAGTGCCCTCCTTCATGCCCATCACCCAGTTGCCCCGTCCCCTACCCGCCTCCCCTCCAGCAACCCTCAAGTTTGTTTCCTAGAGTTTAGTGCCTCTTATGGTTTGCCTCCCTCTCAATTTTCATCTCGTTTTATTTTTCCTTCCCTTCCCCTATGTTCATCTGTTTCATTTCTTAAATTCCAAATATGAGTGAAGTCATATGGTATCTGTCTTTCTCTGACTGACTTATTTTGCTTAGAATAATATGTTCCATCCACGTCTTTGCAAATGGCAAGATTTTATTCTTTTTGATGGCTGAGTAATATTTCACTATATATGTGTGTGTGTGTGTGTGTGTGTGTGTGTGTGTGTGTGTGTGTGTGTATGTGGATATATATAATATCTGTTCATGTCTTCTGCCCATTTTTTTTTATTTGAGAGAGAGAGAGAGCATGCACAGTGGGGAGGGGGAGAGGGAGAGAATCCCACTCAGTCTCTGTGCTGAGCTTGGAGTCCGACGTGGGGCTTGATCTCACGACCCTGGAATCACAACCTGAGCCAAAACCAAGAGTCAGACTATTGACAAACTGTGCCATTCAGGCATCCCTTCCATCCATTTTTAAATTGCATTATTTGTTTTTGGGGTGTTGAGTTTTATAAGTTCCTTAGATGTTTTGGATACTAACCCTTTTTGAGATATGTCATTTGCAAATATCGTCTCCTGTTCTGTAGGTTGCTTTTTTAGTTTTGTTGGTTGTTTCCTTCACTGTGTAGAAGACTTTTGATTTAGTCCCAATAGTTTACTTTTGCTTTTGTCTTCCTTGTTTCAGAAGACAGATCTAGAAAGAAGATGCTTCTACCCATGGCAAGAAGTTAGTGCTGGTGTTCTCTTCCACAGTTTTTATGGTTTCATATCTCACATTTAGGTCTTTCATCCACTTTTAATTTCTTTTTCTGTGTGGTGTAAGTAAGTGATCCAGTTTCTTTTTTTTTTTTGAATGTTGCTGTCCTGTTTTCCCAATACCATTTGTTGAAGAGACATTCTTTTTCCCACTGGGTATTCTTCCTGCTTTGTCCAGGATTAACTGACCGATAGTTGTGGATCCATTTTGGGGGTTTCTTGTCTGTTCTGTTGACCTATGTGTCTATTTTTGTGCCAGTATCGTGCTGTTTTGATTAATACAGCTTTGTAATATAACTTGCAGTCTGGAATTGTGATGCCTCCAGCTTTGCTTTTCTTTTTCAGGATTGCTTTGGCTATATGGGGTCTTTTGTGGCTCCACAGACATTTTTGGGTTGTTTGTTCTAGCTCTGTCAAACATGCTGGTGGTATTTTGATAGAGATTGCTTTAAATGTCCAGATTGAGCTTCGAGTAGTATAGACATTTTAATAATATTTGCTTTTCCAATCCATGAGCACAGAATGTCTTTGCATTTCTTTTTTTTTAATATTTTATTTAAATTATTTTGAGAGACAGAGAGAGGTGGGGAGAGAATAGGGGGGAGAGGGAGAGAGAGAATCTCGAGCAGACTCCATGCTGAGCGTGAAGGCCGATGGGGGGCTTGATCTTACCACCATTGATATCATGACCTGAGCTGAAATCAAGAGTCCAATGTCTAGCTGACTGAGCCACCCAGGTACCCATCTTTCCATTTCTTT
Organism: Meles meles; assembly: GCF_922984935.1. Classification (NCBI taxonomy): domain Eukaryota; kingdom Metazoa; phylum Chordata; class Mammalia; order Carnivora; family Mustelidae; genus Meles; species Meles meles. Next base: position 42,662,511 of record NC_060087.1, on the reverse strand, counting down.
GTGTCATCCTCAATTTCTTTTTTTTTTTTTAAGATTTTATTTATTTATTTGACAGAGAGAGATCACAAGTAGACAGAGAGGCAGACAGAGAGAGTGAGAGGGAAGCAGGCTCCCCGCCAAGCAGAGAGCCCGATGTGGAACTCGATCCCAGGACCCCGAGATCATGACCTGAGCCGAAGGCAGCGGCCTAAACCACTGAGCCACCCAGGCGCCCCCTCAATTTCTTTTATCAGTGTTTTAGTTTTCAGAGTACAGGTCTTTTATCTCCTTAGCTAGGTTTGTTCCTAGGTATTTTACTGATTTGGGTGCCATTGTAAATGGGATTGGTTTTCTTTTTAAAAAAAAATTGTTTGAGAGAGAGAGAGAATGCAGGAGAGCAGAAGCATGCTGCCCATGGAGCAGCAAGCCCGATGCGGGGCTCAATCCCAGCACCCTGGCATCGTGAGCTGAGCCGAAGGCAGATGCTTAACTGACTGAGCCACCCAGGTGCCCCTGGGATTGATTCCTTAATTTTTCTTTCTGCTGCTTCATTATCGGTAAATAGAGACGCAGCAGATTTCTGTACATTGCTTTTGTATCCTGTGACTTTACTGAATTTGTGTATCAGTTCTAGCAGTTTTTTGGTGGAATTTTAGGTTTTCTATGTATGGTGCCATGTCATCTGCAAGTAGTGAGATTTTTAGTTTTTCCTTGCCTATTTGGATACTTTTTATATCCTTTTGTTCTCTGATTGCAATGACTAGGACTTCCAGTACTCAGGTAAATAAAAGTGGTGAGACTGGATATCCCTTCTTGTTCCTGACTGTAGAAGAGAAGCTCTCAGTTTTTCCTCATTGAGTATGATGCTAGCTGTGGGTTTTTCCTATATGGCCTTTATTATGTTGAAGTATGTTTCCTCTAAATCTACCTTGTTGAGAGTTTTTATCATGAGTGGATGTTGTACTTTGTTAGATGCTTTTTCTGCATCTATTGCAATGATCATATGGTTCTTATCCTTTCTTTTATTAATGTGATGTATCACATTGATTGATTTGTGAATTTCGAACCACCCTTGCATCCCAGGAATAAATCGCACTTGATTGTGGTGAATGATTTTGTTAATGTATTGTTGGATTTGGTTTGCCAATATTTTATTGAGAATTTTTGCATCCATGTTCATGAGGGATATTGGCCTATGGTTCTCTTTTTTAGTAGTTTTTTTTTTTTATCTGGTTTTGCTATCAGGGTAATGCTGCCTTTATAGAATGAATGTGGAGGTTTTCCTTCTTTTTCTATTTTTGGCAATAGTTTGAGAAGAATAGGTATTAACTCTTTAAATATTTGGTAGAATTTGCCTGTGAAGCCATCTTGCCCTGGACTTCTTAGTATATGTGCTACTGAAGTGAGCACTCTGGACTTTTGTTCTTTGGGAGTTTTTGGATTACTGGTTCAATTTCCTTGCTGGTTATGGGTCTGTTCAGGTTTTCTATTTCTTTGTGTTTCAGTTTTGGTAGCTTTTATATGTTTGTAGGAATTTATCCATTTCTTCTAGGTTGTCCCAATTTGTTGGCATATAGTTTTTCATAATATTCTCTTATATTTCTGTGGTGTTGGTTGTGATCTCTCCTCTTTGATTTGTGATTTTATCTATTTGGGTCCTTTCTCTTTTATTTTTGATAAGTCTGGCTAGAGGTTTATCAATTTTATTAATTTTTAAAAAGATTTTATTTAAGAGAGAGAGAGCAAGCAAGCATGAGCAGGGGGAGGGGCAGTCGGAGAGGGAGAAGCAGAAGGCAGACGTTTACCCCACTAAGCCCCCGCCAGGCGCCCATCCCTAAATTTTATTAATTTTTTCGAAAAACCAGCTCATGGTTTCATTGATTTGTTCTGTTTTTTAAAATTTCAGTATCATTTATTTCTCCTCTAATCTTTATTCTTTCCTTCTTTCTGCTGGCTTTGGGCTTCATTTGTTGTTTTTTACCTAGTTCCTTTAGTTGTAATGTTAGATTGTTAGTTGAGATTTTTTTCTTGCTTCTTGAGGTAGGCCTGTATTGGTATATACTTCCTTCTTAGGTCTGCTTTTGCTGTGTCCCAAGGTTTTGGACCATCATGTTTTAATTTTCACTTGTTTCCATGTATTTTTTAATTTCTTCTTTGATTTCCTGGTTCACCCATTCACTGTTTGGTAGCATATTGTTTAACCTCCACGTGTTTGAGGTCCTTCCAGATTTTTTCTTGTAGTTGACTTCAAGTTTCATAACGCTGTGGTCAGAGAAGGTGCATGGTGTGACTTTAGTCTTTTTGTATTTGTTAAGACCTGTTTTTGTGACCTAATCTGTGATTTATTCTGGAGAATGTCCTGTGTTTACTTGAAAAGAATGTATTTCACTGTTTTAGGATAGAATGTTCTGAATCTATCTGTAAGTCCATCTGGTCCACTGTGTCATTCAAAGCTGTTGTTTCCTTGTTTATTTTCTGTCCCTTGATGTAAGTGGTGGGGTGTTACTATCTTCTACCATTTTGTATTGTTATCAGTTAGTTTTTTTATGTTTTTTATTAATTGTTTTATATATTTGGGGACTCCCAGGTTGGGTGCATAAATACTTTCAATTTTTATATCTTCTTGTTGGATTGTCCCTTTTATTTTAATACAGCGCACTTCTTTGTCTCTTGTTGCAGTCTGTTTGAAAGTCTGGTTTGTCCAATATATGTAGTTACTCTGGCTTTCTTTTGACATCCATTTGCATGATAATTGTTTCTCTGTCCCTTCACTTTCAATCTGTGGATGTCTTGAAGTGTAATATGATTCTCTTGGGTGGAGTGCCTGGTTAGCTCAGACAGCGGCCATGTGACTTTTGATGTCAGGGTTGTGAGTTTGAGCCCCACGCTGGGTGTAGAGATTACTTAAAAAAATAAAAAATAAAATAAAATGAATCTCTTATAGGCGACATATAGAAGGGTCTTGTTTGTTTGTTTTTTTTTTAATCCATTCTGACACCCTGTGTCTTTGGATTGGCACATTTAGTCCATTTACAGTCAGAGCAATTATTGATAGATATGCATTTATTGCCATTTTATTTCTTGTCTTGTTATTTCTGGAGATTTTCTCTGTTCCTTTCTTGCCTTTGTCACTTTTGGTCTTTCCTTTCCAGAGTCCCCTTTAATACTTCTTGTAGGGCTGGTTTGGTGGTCATGGACTCCCTGAGATTTTGTTTGTCTGGGACACTTGTTATCTCTCATTCTATTCCAAATGCTAGCCTTGCTTCATAGAGTACTCTTGGCTGCAGAGTTTTCCAGTCAGCACTTGGAGTAGATCGTGCCACTCCCTGCTGACTTGCCAAGTTTGTTTTGATAAATCTGCAGCTAGCCTTATGGACCTTAACCTTGTACATTAAGGACTAACTTTTTTAAAGATTTTATTTTATTAATTTGACCGGGAGAGACAGTGGGAGAGGGAACACAAGCAGGGAGAGTGGGAGAGGGAGAAGCAGGCTTCCCGCAGAGCAGGGAGCCTGACACGGGGCTTGATCCCAGGACCCTGGGATCAGGACCCGAGCCAAAGGCAGACATTTAATGACTGAGCCACCCAAGTGCTCCAAGGACTAATTTTTTTTTAAGATTTTATTTTTTAAGTCATCTCTATACCCAGCGTGGGGCTCAAACCCACAATCCTGAGATAAGGACTCACATGCTCTACTGAATGAGCCAGTTGGGTGCCATTAAGGACTTCTTTTATTTTACTGCTTTTTAGATTTTTTCTTTATCAGCATATTTCACAGACTTAATTACAATATGTCTTTGTGTTGGCCTGCTTTTGTTGATTTTGATGGGAGTTCTCTGTGCTTTGTGGCTCTAGATGTATGTTTCCATCCCCAGATTAGGGAAGTTTTTAGCTATTATTTTCTGCCCCCCCCCTTTCTCTCCTTCTTCTGGGACTCCTATAATACAAATGTAATGTTTGATGGAGTCATTGAGTTTCCTAAGTTTATTCTCGTGTTGCATAATTTCTCTCTCTCTTCATCTTCATTACATACTTTCCATTACTTTGTGTTTTAGGTCACTAATTCATTCCTTTTCTTCTTTTAGCCTGCTGTTTGTTACATCAGTCATGTTTCTAATCTTTATTGTCCTTTTCATCTTTGGTCAATTCTTTTTTTTTTTTTTTTTTAAGTTGACGCCCCAATGTGGGGCTTGAATTAATGACTCTGAGATCAAGACATGAGCTGAGAGTCAAACCAAAGGCAGACGCTTAACCTTCGGAGCCACCCAGGCACCCCTGATTGATTCTATTTTAATTTTTTTTCTCTTTGGCAAGCGTCTCACTGATGTCTTCTATTCTTCTATCAAGCCCAGTGTGTATCCTTATGATGACTGCTTTAAATTCTCCATGAGGCATGTGACTTACATCTGTTTCGGTTAGATCTCTGACTGTGGCCTTGTTCTTTCATTTAGGATAGTTTCCTCTGTCTTCACATTTTATCTAAGTCTCTGCCCTTTTCTCTGTGTTAGAGAAGCCGTTTGTGTCTCCTGCTTCTGAAAGTAATGAAGGGGCCATGTAATGCCCACAGACACAGAGTGTCTCCTGTGTTTGCTCAGCTGTCGTGTGCTGGCCGCTCTTAAAAAATAAAATCACCTGCAGAGGCTCGTCTTGCCTGCTGTGGGCAGTGCTTGGTCCCCGGCCTGAATGTGACAAATTTGAACTAGATGTGCTGTGGTCTGCTTGTTAAATGAGACCTGTCACCAACCTCACTGGAACTGAGGCCCTGAAGAGAGGACTCCCTGGTCAGGTGATGTGGTGTGAACAGGGGTTTCTGCTGGTCTACGGGGGGAAGGGCCCGCCATGCTGGGACTGAGCAGGGCTGTTCCACTTGCGTGCAGGGGCGTGAGGCTTTGTGTGAGCAAGTTAGGTAGCCAGTGTCATGTGTGCTGCTTCCCACAGATGGCTCCGTGTATGCTGAGGTTTGAGGAATGGAAGTGGCGCTGGCCAACTTCTTTGTTCCTGGGGGAGATGTCTCCATGAGGGCTGTCTCTCAGGCGTGCACTCCAAGAAGAGTGAATAATCTCCCCACTACGTTCCCCGGGCCCCGAGCTTGTTCTTAGATATGTGTATGAAAGTGGTCCGGTTTCATTCTTCTGCACGCAGCTGCCCACTTTTCCTAGCACCCATGTCTTTAAGACACTGGCTTTTCTCCATTGTTATATTGTTGCCTCCTTTGTTTTAGATAAATTGACCACAGAAGCATGGGTTTATTTCTGGGTTCTCTGTTTTGTTCCATTGAGCTATGTGTTTGTTTTTGTCCGAGTACCATACTGTTTTGATTACTGTAGCTTTGGAGTATAGTTGAAAATCAAGGAGCATGATATCTAGCTTTGTTCTTTCTCAAGATTGCTTTGTCTATTGGAGATGTTTTGTCGTTCCATATAAATTTTGGTATTATTTGTTACAGTTCTGTGAAAAAATTCCTGTGGTATTTTGATAGGGATTGTGTTAAATCTGTAGATTGCTTTAACCACAGCATTTACACAATATTATCCATTGGTGTCATCTTCGGTTTCTTACATCAGTGGTTCATGGTTTTCAGAATAAATGTCTTTCATGTCCTTGGTTAAATTTATTCCCAGGTATTTTAGATTTTTTTTGATGTACTTGTAAATCTGATTTTTAAAAAAATCTCTTTCTGATAGTTTTGGTGTTAGTGTATAGATACACAACAGATTTCTGTGTATTAATTTTGTGTCCTGCAACTTTACTGAATTTATTCCAATAGTTTTTTGGTGGAGTCTTTAAGGTTTTTTTTAATATAATATTATGTCATCTGCAAATAGTGACAGTTTTCCTTCTTCCCATTTAGATGCCTTTTTTCTTTCTTTTTTTTCTGCATAATTACTATGGGTAGGACTTCAAGTACTGTGTTGAATAAAAGTGGTGAGTGTACATCCTTATGTTGTTTCTGATCTTAGAGGAAAGGCTTTCTTTCACCTTTTCACTCTTGAGTATGATACTAGGTGTGAGTTTGTCATATATGGCCTTTATTGTATTGACATACCTTCTCTGTATACCCACTTTGTTGAGAGTTTTTATCATCAATGAATGTTAAATTTTGTCAGTGCTTTTGGTGTATCTCATTGATTGATTTGTGGATGTTAAACCATTAATTCCAAGTGGAATTAATTACTTGGTCATGGGATGTGAACCTTTTAATGTTTTATTGAATTCGGTTTGCTAATATTTAGTTGAGGACTTTTGCATCTAGGTTTATCAGGGATATTGGCCTGTAATTTTCTTTGTAGTGTCTTGGTTTTGGGATCAGGGTATGCTGGCTTTGTATAATGAGTTTGGAAGTGTTCCTTCTTCTTTAAGAATTGGAGTAATTTGAGGAAGCCAACTTGACCTGGACTTTTGTTCTTTGGGAGTTTTTTGGTTACGATTCAGTTTCATTCTTAGTAATTGGTCTTCAGATTTTCTGGTTCTTCATGATTCAGTCTTGGAAGATTATATGTTTCTAGGAGTTTATCCATTTTTTTCTAGGTTGTCTAATTTGTTGATGTATAGTTGTTGATAGTATTCTCTTACAATTTTTGTATTTCTTTTTTTTTAAATATTTATTTATTTGACAGACAAAGATCACAAATAGGCAGAGAGGCAGACAGAGGGTGGCGGGGGGGAAGCAGGCTCCCTGCCAAACAGGGAGCCCGATGCGGGGCTCGATCCCAGGATCCTGGGATCATGACCTGAGCTGAAGGTAGAGGTTTTAACCACTGAGCCACCCAGGTGCCCCCAATCCTTTGTATTTCTATGGTATTGGTTGTAATTTCTCCCTTATTTGTTTCTGATTTTATTTATTTGGGCTCTTTTTTTTCTTGAGTCTGGCTAAAAGTTTGTTGATTTTGTTTATCTTTTCAAAGAACCAGCTCTTTTTCATTGATGTTTTTTATTGTGCTTTTAGTCTCTATTTCATTTATTTCCATTCTAATCTTTATTCTTTCCCTTTTTCTACTAACTTTGGGCTTTGTTCTTCTTTCTTTATTTCCTTGAGTGTTAAGACAGATTGTTTATTTGATGTTTTTCTTGTTTCCTGGAGGTAGGCCTTTATTGCTATGAACGTCTCTCTCAGAATTGCTTTTGCTCTGTCCCGAAGATTTTGGAACATTGTGTTTCCATTTCATTTGTGTCATGTTGTCTCTCTTTTTTAAAAGATTTTTATTTACTTGTTTTAGAGAGAGAGAGCGCGCGTGTGAGCACATGAGCAAGTGGGGGGAGAGGCAGGGAGAGAGGGAGAGAATCCCAAACATTCCCCACTGAGCTCAGAGCCTGACTTGAGGCCTAGTCACGAGACCCTGAAATCATGACCTGAGCTGAAACCAAGAGTTGGACACTTAACTGAATGAGCCACCCAGGCACTCCCATGTTACTTTTTGATTTCTTTTCAATTTCTTGATTGGTTGTTTAATAGCATATTGTCAGACTGGTTTTGTGATCTAACATGTGGTCCATCCTGGAGAATGTTCTCTGTGCATTCAAGAATGTGTATTCTCCTGTTTTTAGATGGGGTGTTCTGTATATATCTATTAGATTCATCTAGTCTAATATATTGTGTAAGGCCAGTGTTTTCTCACTGATTTTCTGTGTGGATAATCTATCCATTCATGTAAGTGAGGTGTTGTAGCCCTTAACTATTACCGTATTGCTGTCTATTTCTGTTTATTTTTGTTAATATTTGTTACATGTATTTAGACACTCCTATGTTCAGTGCATAGATGTTTACAAATTCCATATCCTCTTGTTGGATCAACCCCTTTATCATTGAGTAGTACTCCTCTTTGTCTTTCGTTATGTTCTTTGTTTTAAAGTCCAATTTGTCTGATACAAGTATTGCTACCCCCAGGTCTCTTTTCATTTCCATTAAATGAAATATCCTTTTTCATCCCTTTACTTTCAGTCTGTGCATGTCTTTAGGTTTGAAGTGAGTCTTTTGTAGGCAGCATATAAAAGGGTTTTTTTCCCTTTACTTTCAGTCTGTGCATGTCTTTAGGTTTGAAGTGAGTCTTTTGTAGGCAGCATATAAAAGGGTTTTTTTCCCCAATCACCTACCCTATGTCTTTTGATTGGAACATTTAGTCCATTTACATTTAATTATTGATAGGTATGTACTTACTGTCATTTTGTTAATTGTTTTCTGGCTGTTTTGTAGTTCTTCTTTGTTTCTTCTTCTCTTTCTTCATTTGTGGTTTATTTTCTTCAGTGTTATGTTTAGATTCCTATCTATGTATTTACTGAAATTTTTTTCTTCATGGGTACTGTTAGGTTCACATATAACATGTATGTAACAGTCATTTTTAAGTAGACGGTTGTTTAATTTTGAACACATTCAAAAGCAAAGCTTTATATTTTTACTCTTTCCCCCAAATTTTTGATTTTTGATGATACATTTTGTATCTTTTTATTTCATGTATCCCTTAATTATTTTTTAATTTTATTTTTAAGTAATCTCTGCACACACCGTGGGGCTTGAATTCACAACCCCAAGATGAAGAATCAAATATTCTACTGACTGAGCCAGCCAGGTGCCCCTAATTATTTTACTGTCAGTTAATTTTACTATTTCTGTTTTTTGCCCTTCATACTTGGCTTTATAAGTGGTTGATCCGCTGTCTTTAATTTTTACTTACCTTTTCAAGTGGGAGTTTTACTTTTGTATGTTTATTTTGTCATTATTATTTTTAAAGATTTATTTATTGGTGGGGGGAGAGAACAAGAGAGGAGGGGCAGAGAGAGAGCGCCATCACACACACTCCCTGCTCAGAGTAGAGCCAGACATGGGGCTTGATCCCAGGACCCCAAGATCACGACCTGAGCTGAAATCAAGAGTTGGATGCCTAACCAAATGAGCCACCCAGGTGCCCCCCTTTAAATATTAATTAGTGCCTTTTCTTCATAGCTTAGAGAAATCCCTGTAACATTTCTTATAAGGCCAGTTTAGTGGTGATGAGCTCTGTTTTTAAGATTTTGCTTATCTGAAAAACTCTTAATTTGTCCTTCAATTCTGAATGATAACCTTGCTGGGTAGAGAATTCCTGGCTGGCATTTTTTTCCCTTTCCACACTTTGAATATGTCATCCCACTCCCTTCTGGTCTAAATGTTTCTGCTGAAAAATCTGACAGACTTCTGGCATTTCCTTTGTAATACTTGGCTTTTCTCTTTCTGCTTTTAAGATTTTCTCTGTATCCTTATCTTTAACTATTTTTTAAAAAGATTTTATTTATTTGACAGAGATCACAAGTAGGCAGAGAGGAAGGCAGAGACGGGGGGGAAGCAGGCTCCCCACCGAGCAGAGAGCCCGATGCAGGGTTCCATCCCAGGACCCTGAGATCATGACCTGAGCCGAAGGCAGAGGCTTAACCCACTGAACCACCCAGGCGCCCCAACTTTAACCATTATAATTATAATGTGTCTTGGAGTGTTTTCCCTTTGGGTTCATCTGATTTTGAACTCCTGAAACAGATGTCTGTATCCTTCCCCAGGTTAGGGAGGTTTTCAGCCATTTCATCAAATAATTTTCTTTTTTTTTTTTTTAAGATTTTATTTATTTATTTGACAGAGATCACAAGTAAGCAGAGAGGCAGGCAGAGAGAGAGGAGGAAGCAGTCTCCCTGCTGAGCAGAGAGCCCGATGCGGGGCTCGATCCCAGAACCCTGGGATCATGACCCAAGCTGAAGGCAGAGGCTTTAACCCACTGAGCCACTCAGGCGCCCCATCAAATAATTTTCTGATCCTTTCTCTCCTATCTTCTGGAACTCCTATAATGCTATTATTCTGTTTAATGTTGTGCCAGTGGTCTCTTAAGGTATCCTTACTCTTTTAGTTCTTTTTTATCTCTTTGATGCTCTTTCTGTATGTTTTCCATTGCTTCTCTGATTTGTGCTTCTATATAATCTCTTCTGCTTTTGAACCCTTCTTGTGCGTTTTTCAGTTTAGTTATAACTTCTGTTTGGTACTTACGTATTTTTCTTTTTTTTCCCAAAATACATTTATTAGAGAGAGACAGTATGCATGAGTGGGGGGAAGAGGCCAAGGGAGAGAGAGAAGCAGACTCCCTGCCCATCAGGGACCCCGACACAGGGCTCAATCCCAGGACCCTGAGATCATGGCCTGAGCTGAACACAGACACTTAACCTACTGTTCCACCTAGGTACCCACATATTTTTTTCTTTTTGTTGAAGTTCTTTTTTAAAAAAAAGATTTTATTTGTGACAGAGAACACGAGCAGAGGGAGAAGGCAGAGGGAGAGAGAGAAGCAGACTTCCCACTTAGCAGGGAGCCTGATGCTCGATCCAGGGACCCTGAGATCATGACCTGAGCTGAAGGCAGATGCTTAACTGACTGAGCCACCCAGGTGTCCCTCTTTTTTGAAGTTCTTTTTTTTTTTTAAAGATTTTATTTATTTATTTGACAGAAATCACAACTAGGCAGAGAGAGAGAGAGAGGGAAGCAGGCTCCCTGCCGAGCTGAGAGCCCGATGCGGGATTCGATCCCAGGACCCCGAGATCATGACTAGAGCCGAAGGCAGCGGCTTAACCCACTGAGCCACCCAGGCGCCCTTTTTTGAAGTTCTTATTGTGTTTGTCCTTTCTTCTCCTGAGATCAGTGAGCATCTTTATGACCATTACTTTGGATTCTGTATCAGGGAGTCTCCCTGTCTCTATTTCATTAAGGTCTTTTTCTGAGGGTTTGCTGCCGCCTTTGGTTTGGAGAATATTCCTCTGTCTCCTCATTTTGCTTGTTTCTCTGTGTTTGTCTATACGTATTAGGTGAAACAGCTACCTCCCTCGGTCTTGAAGGAGCAGTCTTGTGTAGGAAATGTTCTGTGTGGCCCAAAAGTCTCCCTTGGCCACCAGAGCCTGGCACTCTGTGGGTGTCCCTTGTGTGGGCTGCACATGCATGCCGGCTGTGAAGGGGCCACGGCTGCTGTGTGGGGAGGGCAGGGCTCAGGGCCCTTGAGCCCAGCTCTGTTGTGGTTGGGCTGCTGCAAGGGGAGAGTGGGATGCAAGCTGCTTTCCCTTTCCTTGTGGCCTGGTCTCTGCATGGGGAGGGCAGGGCTTAGGGCATTCACCCTGTCCATGTGCAGCTTAGCCACTGTGTGGGAAGGTGCGGCTCAGGGCACTGACCGGGCCTGCTGGCATCTTGGCCACTGAGCAAGGACAGTGGGGCTTGGGGTGCTCACCTGTCCTCCCCATGACTTGGTCTCTGTGAGGGTCGCATGGTGCTGGGTTTGCTCACCCAGCTCTGTTGTGGCTCAGATGCCTTGCAGGGTGTGTGGGGGGCTAACCGAGCCCCGTTACAGTGTGGGATGGGCAGAACATGCCCTCTGGTTGGTAGGCGCCCAGAATGGTGCCTGTCGGCTTTGTCACCAGCAAATTAGGATGAGATTGCAAAAATGTTGTTGGTCAGCATGTCCTTTCTCAGACAAAATCCTTGTAAGTTCTGTCTCTGTGGCAGCTGCTTGAAAATTAGTCAGTGTGTCTCTCTCCTTTATGGTCTAGGCGCTTTTCAGTCTGTTGCTTCTGCACTGGATATCAGGGTGGGTAGGTTTTGCACGAGAGCCCTTGAAGAATCTCTTCAAGGGATCTCTTTGTTCCCTACATTCCCTGATTCTCCTGGCCTTAATCCCCATTGACTTTCAAAACCAAACATTTTGGGGGGCTTTCTGGTGCAGGCCCCAGGGTCGGGGGTGCTGATGTGGGCCACAGTCCCTTTACTCTTTGAGTAGAGTACCATATTTTTGTGATCTCTTCCAATTGTGGGGTCACCACTCCTGGTGTAGGGTCCCACGTGAGGTTCTGTCACTGCCTCTCCTGGCCTTCTCATTGTGTCTCTTTGTCTTTTGTTGTGGAGGTGCTGCTGTTCATCTAGTTCTCAGGTCCTTTTTAGAGGAAAATTACTCTATATAGAGCTATAAGTTTGTCGTGTCTGCGGAAGGAGGTGATTTCATGGTCTTCTCACAGGGCTGTCTGGAACTCCCATTGTGGTTTTCATTTGCACTTTCTTCAGGACTAATGATGTGTTAAATATCTTTCTGTGTGCTTATTTGTGACTTGTATATTTTCTTTGGTTTAATATCTTTCTTTTGCCTTTTTTTTTTTTTAGTTTTGAGAGCTCTTTATATATTCTCAATACAGTTTTGTTTTTTTTTTTACCAGAATGTGATTTGTAAATATTTTCTTTCATTCTGTGGCTTTTTCTTCTTTTAACAGTGTCTCTTGAATTTCACTCTCCCATCTAAGAAATATTTGACTAACCTAAGGTTAAAAAGATTTTCTCCTTGTGTGAGTGTATTTTTTTTAAAGCCCCAACACAGGGCTTGGACGCATGACCCTGAAATCAAGACCTGAGCAGAGATCAAGAATTGGATGCTCAACTGACTGAGCCACCCAGGTGCCTCTCCTGTATCTTCTAGAAATTTTATAGGTTTAGATTTCACATTTAGGTCTGTGATCTGTTTTGTGTTTTGAGTTTTTTATATGTTGGAGATATTTATTGGAATATTTTGTTTTTGCATACGTATATCCAATTGTTCCAGCACCATTTGTTGAAATGCGAACTCCCATTTTTTGTTTAAACCTTTGCACTTCTGTTGAAAATAATTTTGGGGGCGCCGGGGTGGCTCAGTGGGTTAAAGCCTCTGCCTTCAGCTAAGGTCATGATCCCAGGGTCCTGGGATTGAGCCCTCTCTACCCAGCAGGGAGTCTGCCTCCCTTCCTCTCTCTCTGCCTACCTCTCTGCCTACTTGTGATCTCTGTTTGTCAAATAAATAAATAAAATATTTAAAAAATAATTTCTAAGTATAAAGTATAAAGTACATTTAATTATACATGAAATGCAGTTTATAAGTGTACAGCTTGGTGCATTATCACAGAGTGAATATACTTGTCTAGTCACCGCCCAGGTCAAGATTAGAAGAGGACGAGGACCCCCACTCATGCCCTCTCCCAACCAGAACCACCCACAAAGGTAATCACTCGCCTGACTTTTATTTTTTTTTAGGATTTATTTATTTATTTATTTGACAGAGGGAGACACTGAGAGAGGGAACACAAGTAGGGAGAGTGAGAGAGGGAGAAACAGGCTTCCCGCCGAGCAGGGAGCCTGATGTGGACTCAGTCCCAGGACACTGAGATCATGACCTGAGCCAAAGGCAGACGCTTAACAACTGAGCCACCCAGGTGCCCTTGCCTGACTTTTAACATCATGGATTAGCCTTGCCTGTGCTCTTACTCTCTATATAAATAGAATTGTGTAGTATATACTCTTGTGTCTAGATTCTTCTGCTCTTCGGTACATCTGTTTTGTGATTCATCTGTGTTACACAGTTTGTAGTTCATTTATTTTCATCACCACACAAGATCCCGTTGAATGACTGCCACAGTTTCCCTTTGTGGTGTTGAGGGACATCTGATTTTTTCCCCTGATTCAGTTTTAGAAGTAGGGCTTCTGTGAACATCCCTGCACTCGTTTTCTAGAGCACGTGTGCATGATTTTCTTGAAGCTGTGTACCTAGAGGAATTGCTGCGTCATACCGCATGCAAATCACTAACTTCAGTAAACACCGTTCAACAACTTCCCCAAGCAGCTCTGCCGGTATTTATTCCTGCTAACTGTGGGAGTTCTCATTTCACCACAGTCTTATGCTATTTTAGGCTGCTTCATTATAACCTTTCTAGTCGGGGCACAGGAATGTCTCAGCATGGCTTAAATTTTCATTTACCTGAGTGCTAATTGGGTGGAGTACATTTTCTTATGTTCATCGGCCATTTGGATCCTGTTTTTAGTGAAGTACACATTCACATCTCTTCTCGGCTTTTTGGTGTTGTTTTTCTTCTTGATGTGCAGGGGTTTTATGTGCACCAGAGAAGATCCCTTTATCAAAGTTGAATGTTGCAGATAATCTCCCCATTTCAGGCTTGCCTTTTTACTGTTCTGTCTTTATTTAAATTGCAGCTAGTTAAGATACAGTGTATTATTAGTTTCAGGCATACAGTATAGTGACTCAACACTTCCATACAACACCCAGTGCTCATCATGACAAGCGTCCTCCTTAATCCCCTTCACCTGTTTCACCCATCCCCCATCCCCTCCCTTCTGGCAACCATCACTTTGTTCTCTACAGACAAGAGTGTTTCTTGGCTTGACTCTTTTTCTCTTTTGTTTTCCCCTTTCCTCATTCATTCTGTTTCTTAAATTCCACATATGAGTGAAGTCATACGGTATTTATTTTTCTTTGACGAACTTATTTCACTTAGCATAATACTCTCTATCTCCATCCACATTGCAAATGGCAAGATTTTGCTCTTTTTTATGGCTGAGTACTAGTCCATTGTAGATATATAACACATCTTCTTTATCCATTCATCAGTCGATGGACACTGGGCTCTTTTTTCATAATTTGGCTGTTGTTGATAAATGGTGCTGTAAACATTGGGTGCACGTGTCCCTTCAAGTCAGTATCTTTTTTTTTTTTAAGATTTTATTTATTTGACAGAGAGAGACAGCAAGAAAGGGAACACAAGCAGGGGTAGTGGGGGAGGAAGAAGCAGACTTCCTGCAGAGCAGGGAGCCGATGCGGGGCTCCATCCCAGGACTCTGGGATCACAACCTGAGCCAAAGGCAAACGCTTAACCGACTGAGCCCCCCAGGTGCCCCTCAAGTCAGTATCTTTGAATCCTTTGGGTAAATAGCTAGTAGCAGAGTTGCTGGATTATAGGGTAGCTCTATTTTAAAGTTTTTGAGGAACCTCCATACTGTTTTCCAGAGTGGTTGCCCCAGCTTGCATCCCCACTACCCTTTCTCCACATCCTCGCCAACACCTGTTGTTTTGTGTGTTCTTAATTTTAGCCATTCTGACAGGTGTGAGGTGGTGTCTATCTCATTGTGGTTTTGATTTGTATTTCCCTGACTGTTGTACTTTTAATCTTGTAACATGTACAAATCTTTTCCTTCATGAGTAGCACTTTCCACATCTTGTTTCGGAATTCTTTCCCTCCACCAAGACCATGAAAACATTTTCCTGTCCTGTTTCCTAGGTACCTCCTTGTGTTATCATTCACATTAGATTTACAATTCCTCTGTAGCGGATTCTTGAGTATGGTGAGTTAGTGGCTAAAGGTGATTTCCCCCCATAGATACCCAGTAATCCGTCCACATTTATTTGAAAAGTTCATCCCCCCCATGCCTTGCCATGTCAACTTTGTCATAACTCAGGTGTCCAGAGGGCATTTGGATTCTCTTTTTAGTCCTACTGGACTGTCTTTCCTTGTGCAAATACCACATCGTTTAACATGCATTCTGTATACTTGTGGAACAGTCCATATACTCGATGGATCAGTCTTTCTGCTGGGGCTTGTGATTTCCCAACAAAGCAGGCGTCCGGTATTAAGTCATCATCACGAACTGGGAACCCAGTCAGCAGTTCCCTGCATTTCATCCTCCTCACCCAGTGGTCAGTATTTTGGAGTACAAGGAATGTGCAATTACAGGGACTCGTGACATTCGAGGATGTGGCTGTGGATTTCACCCCGGAGGAGTGGCAGTACTTGAACCCTCCACAGAAGACTCTGTACCGAGAAGTGATGCTGGAGACGTACAGCAACCTGGTCTCTGTGGGTAAGAATGGCCTCCTCAGGTCATTTTGCTGCTCATGACTATTGCGTCTGATAGAGGGCCTTTCCTTGCTAGTTCTGGAAAACTTGTCAGGTCTCTGAACTGCTTGAAACCTCAGATGTTGAGTTCCAGGGATCGAAGTTTCCTCACAGGGTGTTTGTGAACTCAAAACCCAGGTGGAATGGTTCGACTTGACCACTGGACCATTGTGTCAAGTGAGCGGGTCTCCCACGCCCCAGACCCCACCGCCATCTTTCTCAGAGGCTCTCTGAAGACCCCAGGAGGTATCACTGTCATTTCTCATTAGCAGGACCGCAGGGGACCAAACCAGACCTCATCCTCAAGTTGGAGGTCAAAGAGCCATGCCTGGGAGAAACAAAAATCTCCTTCTGGAGCTTTCCAGGTGAGTGGGATCGACTCAAGATGACGGGGACAGGGGGTGCCAGCTTGTCAGCCAGGGGCGATTGTCAGCCAGGGGCAAAGACATCTGAAAGAGCTTTCAGGAATGTCTGGAGAAGCGCTGTGACCCTTTGATCTTGTTGGACAGGGACATGAATACCTCAGACATAGGACTGACACCACTTGCCCCTGTCCCACACCTACTAGACCACTCCCCTTAAGTTGGTGCTCACCCCAGAGTTTCTGCACAGCTTTTTCTCCCAGTGGCTAAGTGTCTTGTAAGTGCCGGTCCTGCCCCACGCCCTCTCCCAGTCTCGCTTCTCACTGCCTTATCTGAAGCCAGGGCCCCCTGAGTCTCAGGCCTCGGCACTACTGTCCTGACGCCTGCCTGAGCTACCTGTTTCCATCCAGTCTAGATAATCCTATCAGGTTTGCTCTCCTAAAACATCTTGATTATCTTTGTTTAAAAATAGCTTTATTGAGAGAGAATTCCCAGACCACAAACTTCACTCTCTCTGATGGATACAAATGCAGCGGTTTTTAGTATATTCGCCAAGGTAGGAAACCATCACCATTATCTAATTCTAGAACATTATCATCACCCCAGAAAGAAGCCCTTACCCCTCATCAGTCAGTCTCTATTTCCTTCTTCCCCCATCCCCTGGCAACCAATTTCTGCCTCTATGCTTTTTCCTGTCCTGGAGATTTCACGTAAATGGAACCATACAAAATGTGGCCTTTCGTGTCTGGTTTCTTTCACTCGGCATGGTTTCCAGGTCCCTCCACGGGGTAGCGTGTGTTAGGACTTTATTCCGTTTTATGGTAGGATGATACTCTGTTGTCTGGATCACACCACTTCTGTTCATTTATCTGCTGATGGATATTTAGACTGTTCCCACTTTTTGGCCATTAGAAAGCTGCTGTGAACATTCGTGTAGAATTTTTTGTGGAGATGAATGTTCTCATTCCTTTTGAATATGGACATAGGAGTGGGATTGTTAAACCATATGTTTAACATTTTGTGGAGCTGCCAAATGATTAATATCCTGTTTTCAAAAATTTTTACTGAGTGGTTTTATCACCCACAGAAGATTCTTGCCTGAATCAATTTATAAGATGTTTGGAAGAAGGGGGAATTTTCTATCATTCCTTCTCCGTTTATAAGTTGGCACTCTTCTCTTACCCTGTCCCTTTAATGAGTGCATTTTAGTATTGGTATGGACTCAAAGTTTTATTTTTCAGGATGTTATAATGCACTAATGTCTTCTGTCGTTACTCATTTTGATGTTCAAATTGTCCTCAGTTTGTCCAGTAGGAGTCCCTTCGGGCTGGCTCCTCCGTCTCTTAACATGACCCCATCCTTCTCTGAGCACTTTCTAGCACAGAAATATGTTCCAGGTTCACACTGTATTTGCCCTGTTTCAGACCTAGAATCAGCAGATTCTCCAAGGATTTCTGATCCCTTTTAGTGGAGGATGGTATTGAGAAATGAGGATCTGCAGGCGGAGGGTTCTCACAACTCCTTGCGTACTCGTTTCTCATAACATACAAACGATTCCCAGCTATCTCCTTCCCCCTTTTAAGTAACTGGTTAATTTGTCTTTTAGTTTCCCACGTTCTGGACTTTGCTAAGTACCCTACTTAACATATTCCTCTGTGCCTTATTTTTTTCTTGTAAATTGATGGTTAGATTTTGAAGTTTGACCAGATTCAGGGTTTTATTTCTTTTTTCTTTAAGCAAGTTCACTTCCTAGCTGGCGTGACATCCTCTCATCAGGAGGCGTGTAATGCGTGGTTGTCTGTTGTAGTTATGAGTTCTCGGTGGTCATTGCTTGCATCTGTTCATTAATATTGCAAAATGGTGATATTCTGTCGTGCCTTCTTTGTTGATTAGCTGGAATAGTTCCATAAAGAAGACTGATTTTCTTTCATCTGTTACTTATATTGTGCATTCCAGGAGTTCCATTTCAGTTACATACGTTTTTTTTCCTGTTTGTTTACCAGTTTTAAAAATAATGAGTTGGTTTTGGGGCGCCTGGGTGGCTCAGTGGGTTAAAGTCTCTGCCTTCAGCTCAGGTCGTGATCTCGGGGTCCTGGGATCGAGCCCCACATTGGGCTCTCTCCTCGGTGGGGAGCCTGCTTCCCCCTCTCTCTGCCTGCCTCTCTGCCTACTTGTGATCTCTCACACTGTCAGATAAAGAAAATCTTTAAAAAAAAATAATGAGTTGGTTTTATGGCATCATTCAAAAGGTGACTAATAGGTCTTTTTAAAAATTCTTTAAAAAGATTTATTTATTTATTTATTTGACAGAGAGGGAGAGAGAGAGAGAGATCACAAGTAGGCGGGGGGGGGGGTGGTGGTGGAAGCAGGCTCCCCACTGAGTAGGGAGCCCGATGCGGGGCTCAATCCCAGGACCCTGAGATCATGACCTGAGCCAAAGGCTGAGGCTTAACCCATTGAGCCACCCAGGCGCCCCTAATAGGTCTTTTTAAAAAAAATATCAATATTTTGTGTTTTAATCCATTGCCGTATCCTCATTATGAATCAGACTGCCTTATCTCTGGCCAGCAGAAACTTTCTGGTATTACAAGATGTTCCAGGCTTATTTTATATAGTTCTCATCTCTAGCCTGGAATGAGCCATTTCTCCAAGGAACCCTGTTTTTTGTTTGTTTTGGATTTTTTTGGTTGGTTGGTTGGGTTTTTGGGGTGGTAAATAGTGTTTTGAGACCACAGTTTGGATGCTAGTGAATTGCTTCTAGGCATTTTAAAAATTGACAGAGATGCCCGGGTGGCTCAGTCATTAAGCGTCTGCCTTCGCCTCAGGTCATGGTCCTGGAGTCCTGGGATGGAGCCCCCCATTGGGCTCCCTGCTCAGTGGGGAGCCTGCTTCTCCCTCTGCCTGTGCTCTCTCTCAATCTATCTCAATTAAATAAAGTCTCTAAAAAAAGTAAAAATAAAAATTGACAGAGCTAGGAACCATGTAAAAACGATTTTTTAAAAGATTTTATTTGAGAGAGAGAGTGAGTGAGAGAGAGAGCAGGAGCTTGGTGGGGGCCAAGTAGACTCCCTGCTGAGCAGGGAAGCCCAATGCAGGGCTTTATCCATGACCTGAGCCATCCAGGTGCCCAGTAAAAAAGTTTTTTAAGAGAAAATACATCATGTATTCAAATTGATACTTCTCCTTCATTTAAAAAGATTGGTATTTCCAAATCAAATTCTGGGGTTAAACGTTTCTGTTAATCTTACATCTGATGGTAATGTAGTTAGTATTCTTCTGAGACTGCTGTCGATAGTGGTATGAATCAACTGAGGTAATCACGTTGGTGCCATTGAGAACCAAGACTTTGCAGTGATGGTGGTTTGGAAATACAGATGAGGGTACATTATTATTACGGGATCCTTTTAAATCCAGTTTTGCGTTAGCCTGCTTCCTCCTCTCTCTCTCTGCCTGCCTCTCTGCCTACTTGTGATCTCCGTCAAATAAATAAATAAAATCTTAAAAAAAAAACCCACAAAATTTTATGTATAAAATACTGACTTGGTTCCAAAGTCAAATCTAGAATAGAAGGTATATTTAAAGAAGTTCAGCTTCTTTCCTTGCATTTCATTCTCTCCCTTCCTTCTGTAGGTAACCATTTATTAAAATGTAAAGGTGTATTCTTCCCTTGTTTACCTGTTGAGCCTGTATAAGTATGTGTTTATAGATTTCTTTCCTTAGAAATACGGTAGCCTACTACACAGTTTTCTTCACCTTTTTTCACTTAATGGTCAAGAGCATGTGAAATGTGTTATTTCTTTTCAGAGTAGTGCCGTGGCTCTGAGTCAGCGTAGCTGCTATTGTAGTAGCAGCATTGGTTGTGACACTTGGTGGAGCTTGGGTGGCCCCATCAGATGTATTTTGCAAAAACAACTTCTGTGAGTCTGATATTCATGCCTAAGAATGAGTTTTTTGCTAATGATACTAAGGATGTCATAGGAACATGGTCCATTTTCAAATTCAGTATTACTATCGTAAATGTTTTCACTGTTAAGTCTGAGTGGTAGTCTGAGTAGTTTTTTATACTCTTTCATCTTTTCTGTCCATTTTTCATACAAAATTTCAGGAAAAGGTGAAAAGTCAACTACAGAAATGATTAAGATTTCGGTAGATGCAGAAAGTATTTACCATATTTTATTGACTTCAAGATCCAATTGATTTTAAAACATAGCCACTAAGAAAAGTTTCCACCACTTAATTGGTGACATGCCATTGATAATAAGGTACATCTGGGTTCAGAAATGTGTTAAAATGTGTGGGGCGCCTGGGTGGCTCAGTGGATTAAGCCGCTGCCTTCGGCTCAGGTCATGATCTCAGGGTCCTGGGATCGAGCCCCACATCAGGCTCTCTGCTCCGTGGGGAGCCTGCTTCCTCCTCTCTCTCTGCCTGCCTCTCTGCCTACTTGTGATCTCTCTCTGTCAAATAAATAAATAAAAATCTTTAAAAAAAAAAAAAGAAATGTGTTAAAATGTGAAATAATGTGCATCTTGCAGGTGATGAAATATGGTATATTTAAGGCGAAGCTTTGCAACTTTAACTTTCTAAATGAGTGGGACAGATAGCTACTTTAGAAAAAAACAGAAATTAGTTATATAGGAAGATCAGAATAAGCTTCTTTGAAAAGACAGAATTGCTTCTTGAAAGTTATCTAGATTTTGTGGGTTGTTTTTTTTTAAGATTTTATTTATTTATTTGACAGAGATCACAAGTAGGCAGAGAGGCAGGCAGAGAGAGAGGAAGAAGCAGGCTCCCTGTGGAGCAGAGAGCCTGATGCGGGGCTCGATCCCAAGACCCTGAGATCATGACCTGAGCTGAAGGCAGAGGCTTTAACCCACTGAGCCACCCAGGCAACCCGAAAGTTATCTAGATTTTGAATATAGCAAAATATGGGAAACTAGGCTATGTGAGTGATAGAAAATGAGGAAGGGTTTGGCATTGATAGAGTCATAGTTTTTAGTGAAAATAGTGTGGACGGGAGAAGGTGGGGTTGAACTGTGAATGCAAGCTTGGATGAATCCAAATTGGGGAAAGATCTTTGAGTTTTTCTTCGTTTTTGTAAGGTTAATTATTCTGCATCTTTCTCTGATTGACTAAGAATGTGGATTCAGGATTGTCTAAGATTTGAGTCCACTAACCACACTGTTGCATTTCTACTTAGAAATTGTATAAGTCCTGGACACTTAAGAGTTCATATGATAAATGAAGATATAGGTTGATAAGGTCCCCAGAGTTGACAGGAATCAGAGATGATGTAAAAGTAGAAGTAAGACAGACTGAGATGTCAGGGCAAGATTGTTCTTGGTAGCAAAAAGCCTAGCAGGTGGGAGTTTAGTAAAAGAACAGGATTTGATGGTCAGGATCTTCTCTAGAACTCAGATAAAATGAGATAATAGTATCAGCTTTCATATGGTAGGGCACTTTAAAGAAGGTTCATTATATAATGTTAAGTTACAAAAATGGTTTATTGTACTTCCTTCTAGAAGCAGTCTGTCAAATTGGTGAACAGATTGAGAGACAGCACCAGGATGACCAAGATAGCTATCTGTTGATGCAAGTTGGATTCCCTGACAAGAAAACGATTATCACCAAGACTGGCCATGACTATAATGAATTTGGAAATGCATTTCATCTGAATACAAACCTTGTTGCTTCAATCCAAAGGTCCCATAAATATGAGCCATTTGGAAATAATATGGTGGATAGTTTAGACTTATTTAGCAGAAGCTCTGTAGGAAAGAAACATGATAGTGGATGTGCAAAGTTATTCTTCCATACAGAGTATGAGAAAACAACTCCTGGAGTAGAGCCCCATGGATATAAAGAGTGTGGGAAGGCCCTCAGGCGGAAGAAAGGGCTCAGTCTACAAGAGAGAATTAAAAATGGAGAGAAACCCTTCGAATGCACCGCGTGTAGGAAAACCTTCAGCAAGAAGTCACACCTCATTGTACATTGGAGAACTCATACCGGAGAGAAACCCTTTGGATGTACTGAATGTGGAAAAGCCTTTAGCCAAAAATCTCAGCTCATTATACACTTGAGAAGTCATACAGGAGAGCGACCTTTTGAGTGCCCAGAATGTGGAAAAGCTTTCAGAGAAAAGTCAACCGTCATCATACATTACAGGACTCACACAGGAGAGAAACCTTATGAGTGTAATGAATGTGGAAAAGCCTTCACTCAGAAGTCAAACCTCATTGTCCATCAGAAAACGCACACGGGCGAGAAAACTTATGAATGCACTAAATGTGGGGAATCTTTCATACAGAAGCTTGATCTAATTATACATCACAGTACTCATACAGGAAAGAAACCCCATGAATGTAACGAGTGTAAGAAAACTTTCAGTGATAAGTCAACTCTTGTTATACATCAAAGAACTCATACAGGGGAGAAACCTCATAAATGTGCCGAATGCGGGAAGTCTTTCAACGAGAAGTCAACCCTCATCGTGCATCAGCGAACTCATACAGGAGAGAAACCCTATGAATGTGATGTGTGCGGGAAAACCTTCACCCAGAAATCCAACCTTGGTGTACATCAGCGAACTCATTCAGGAGAGAAGCCTTTTGAATGTAATGAATGTGAGAAAGCATTCTCTCAGAAATCTTATCTCATGCTCCACCAGAGGGGTCACACAGGAGAGAAGCCCTATGAATGCAGTGAATGTGAAAAGGCATTTTCCCAGAAATCATACCTCATTATACATCAAAGAACCCATACAGAAGAAAAACCCTATAAATGTAATGAATGTGGCAAAGCCTTCAGAGAAAAATCCAAGCTCATTATACATCAGAGAATTCACACAGGAGAGAAACCCTATGAATGTCCCGTATGTTGGAAAGCTTTCAGCCAAAAGTCCCAGCTCATAATACATCAGCGAACACACACAGGAGAGAAACCCTACGCATGTTCTGAGTGTGGCAAAGCCTTCAGAGAAAAATCCACATTCACTGTACACCAGAGAACTCATACGGGAGAGAAACCCTATAAGTGTGCAGAATGTGGGAAGGCTTTTACCCAAAAATCAAACCTGATCGTACATCAGAGAACACACACGGGAAAGAAAGCCCACACGAAGGGCCACAGCCGGAAGTCAAAGCTCATCACACATTAACGAGTAGATCCAAGGTGCCTGTTAAGGTTCACTGAGGGAAAGTTTTGTCTAATTAACGTTTTAAAGGTACGTTCTGATTTCTGGTTTAAGTATGGGGAGTAAAAGTCAGGCTCTTTTCATCTTAGTCTTCATCCAGACACTACAAGGAGCAAAAGCGGAAGTGTAATCTCTGTATCTGCCACGAGGAGGAGATAGCGGAAACCCTGCCAAGAGCGCAGCCGGAGGCAGAGGGGACCACGCGCCAGGGCAGGAGATCTCGAAGCAAACACTCAGGGCTGCACACGTGGGGCTGCACTGGTGAGGACTCACCAGTTGAGGTTCAGGATATCCCCCAAGTGCAAGGCCAACTACATCCACCACGGTAACAGAGGGCATTGACAGATGGGAGTTAGGATGTCTCTGAGACCCATTTGGGGTCTGAGGAGAGGCTGGCAGAGGCCTTGACAAGGAATCACTCAGACAAGCCATATTTGTAGAAAGTCGTCTGCAGTCATGAGAGGAGCACTTGACAGGGGCTGGGGCAGAAGAAGGGTGTGTTCCTTGTGAAGAGCCCTACAGCTTCCCCGGTTTACGGACTCTGGAGAAGTCAAACCTAAAAGAAATACCAAATTGGGGTGGGGGTGACAGTTTTAAGAAAAACTCTTACCTGCCTAGAATGTGGCTCCCATTTCTTACCCCACATGAACGTCTGGGGAATAGCAAGTCCAGGAAAAACTCTTATTCAAATAATGATTCCAAAGTAATGAAAACCACAAAGGCAATGGCTTTTGAGCCCACAGTTCCACTTCTAGGAGTGTATATACTCACGTACGTACAAAATGATGACCACGCAGAGATCTTCACGGGCGCACTGCGAAAACAAAAGGTTGGAAGCTGTCTAGATGACAGGGGTCTAGATCCCGAAATCCTGGTATGTTCATACAGCAAACCTCCTAGGTAGACAAAATGAAAAAAAAAAAAAAATACGCGCGCGTGTGTGTGTATGTGTGTGTATGTGTGTGTATGTGTGTGTGTATATATATATGTAGAAATATATAAAAATTTATATATATACATATATATAAAGAGAACTTGGACATCATCTGTGTAGCGATGTGGGACGATCTCCAACACAATTAGGTACAAAAAGCAAGGCGCAGGATCATGAATATAATATGCTACCGTTCGCATATAAAAACAAATTGCAAGTACGTAATTGAGCATATATGAATCAACTCTCTCTGGGAAGATCCATGAGAAGCTGCGAACCCTGATTACCTCTGGGAAAGGGCAGGGGAAGTGGGTGGCTGGGGGAATGGAATTGGGAGGGAGACACCTCTGTGTCCTTTCATAACTTTTGAAAATTGTGCTCTGTGGCTGTACTACCTTTTCAATAAATAAAACTTTTTAAAATGAATATTTTGTTCCATTGCTGTGATAATGAAGTTATTAGATTCTAGATACAGGATTTCCTAACATTTGAGACACGGATGTTCAATATGGAATTTAATGTTTTGAGTGAATAGTGAACAGAATAATCTATCAGACCAACAGATAGTCAGCTGGTTCGAAAGGCACACGGGCCTCACTTTCTTGAGTGTGCCAAGTGTGGTGGTTCTTAGGTCGGCTGGGACCACATTACATAAACCTGAAATCGTGGAGACTGGAAAACATTTACTAATTTAGTGTGCTCCAGGACCTCTGAAAATACCCTGTATTAAAGCCCATCACTGTCCTTACATATTTCAACAAAATGATGTGCATTGCTTCATTTTGTGTTTGTGCGTGTGTATTTTTATCGTGAGAGAGAAAAGCGTGAGTATCCAGGCAAGTTGGGCAGCTCGCACCCTGAGTCACACGACTGCTGGTGACCTGTCGAGAGCCGTGGTCCGAACAGACATAGCCAAAGACCAGGTTGCAGCGTGTCTGCACCAGAGGGAGAGGTCCCACTCTGTGACTGTGTTTGTGGCCTCAGGATGCTAGGGTTTTTCACTGGGGCTAGATCTCTGGTGGGACGGGGGAACCCAAGCTGTGTAAATCCAGGGGAGGGGAAGGGTTTTGATTTAACCAGACAGGTGAGTGAGTCAGACCTCTGAGACCCTGCCTGTCTCCTGCCGGGCCTTGTTTTTTCCCTAAAGTATCCTGCAAGAAAACGAGGTATGGGTTCGCTTTTTTGGAGCTACATAAGTCAGACGTGTCCCATTTAGTGTCTTCCCAGGGAGGAGGAAGCTTGGGGAAGAAACGGGGGGCTGACAGCCTTACTTCTGGGGCTGTCTGCTGAGAGGATGCCCAGAGGCACCAGAAAGGAAGCATTTCCTCTTCCCGCTACTAGGGAATATCCCTGGGGTTTCAGGCCCGTCAAAGGTCTGAAGGGCAGTGTGAACAGGGGTCAGGTTTTGCCGTTTCAGGTTGATCGTGGACACCAGCTTCCTGGGACACAGATGGCTGGCTGATGCACCCTGTGTGTGAGTGGAAGTGAGTGAGGCATGGACCGTGGGGGAGAAAGGGGGAGGTGAACAGCAGGATACAGACAGATGGACCAGAATCGGGAAAACAGATGAAGGTAATGAAGGGCCAAGTTGGGGGGGGGGTGCGTGGGGGAATGAGGGGACAGAAAGAGGGCGAGCAGGGAAGAGTAGGCAAAAATGTGGCAAACAGCCAGTGGGGAAGGTGCTGGAGAAATAAGAGTAGAGTAGGAGGGAATGTGAGTAATGGCTCGGAAAGTGAGAGTGAGTAGTCAGAGGAATGGGCCGAGAGCCGATGTTGGCAGTGTGGGCAGAGCGGTGTAAGCGGCATGTGAAGCATGGCGGGAATGCTAGCAGTGAGTGGGCCGAGTAGAGAAGGTTCAGACAGGTGGCAGAGTGTGGAGGAGTACTAGCAAGTGTGAAGAGGAAGGATACGGGTTGATGTGGGACAGACCGCTGGATCTGGGGAGTGAACGGTGCTCTGTGAGGTGGGCTGTAGGGTCTTAGGGTTTCCAGGATGCAGGATCTCACGGTATTGGTGATGAGCGCTTGGTGAGGACTGAGTGGAGGCAGGAGGTGGTCTGCACGGGTTTCTGTATGAGGAGGTGCTGCCCCGAGGACCGCAAGGTGACTTCAGGTACACGGGATGGGAAGAGCCCATGCTCTGGACACAGTGTTCAACAAATGTGCCTCCCATGTCCCACGTTCTTGTTCTGATTTGTATGACCTGGGAGAGGGAGAGCCCCCACCCCTGCAAGGATAATCCCGATGCTGCAAATCCGCTCTGCTGTGGCCATAGGCCAGCCCTGAGTCCTCTCCCCCTGTCATCTTGTTTTAGCTAAAACCTCTAAAATGGTCTAAGTAATGATGGCTCTTCAACCTGTTTCCCAGGATCCTCGAGACTACCCTCAGATCCCTAAGATCAGCCCTGTGACCCTTAATTGGCCCTGTGACCACCCAGATCAGCACTGGGACCCCAGTATTTTAACCAGTTACTTTCTATTGTCTTATTTCTTTAGGAAAGGTCTCCAAACTGAACTATGATCCCTTCTCCCCTCCTCCTCTGGAAATGGTTACTATGAGAAATTCCCTTGATAGAATGACGGCCTCCAATACACTACCAGCCAAGCCGTCCCAGAGGTCTCAGAATAGGAAGGCTCACAGACCAAAAGAAAAATGCTCCAGTGGTGCGGCTTATTGTCACTTAAAAAACGCAAGATCCATATATTTAAAAACCCACCAAGAAGCAAATAGAAAGGGACGGGTAAGTTAACATTTAGAATAGGGGGCAGACTGGGTGAAGAACCACGTTTCCTGACTCCTGTGTTACGTAGTGTTCATACACCCTTACCTCCGTTCTCGCTCGGTCTCTCCCTGTCTCTTGCATCAGCCTCACTGATGACCAGAGTCGAAGTTTAAACAAGGGGGCTAATCAGACTGAGGTTGCCCAGGGTCAAGGACATCTCCTGCTGGCCCCAGCTGTAGCTCACCAGTTAGCTTCCCGCACAGTCCTGGGTTTTATCTGTGATCAATGGAACAATCCCGAGTGTCAGCAACTGGTGGTGAGTTTAGGTAAAATGCAGCTGTTGGTTTGGGTGGTAGGACACCTATGTCCTAGTTTTTGCATTCCTTTCTGTCTTTAAGTGACACTTGTGTTTGTTCCACCGCATATTCCATTTATTCTATTTCTCTTTAGCGTATCATATCACTTACCCGCTAACTATATTTAACACATCATACAAATTCTGCCTGTGCCTCTGAAGCAGCCTGCCCACTCACTATTTTTTTTTAATTTTATTTATTTATTTGACAGAGAGAGATCACAAGTACGCAGAGAGGCAGGCAGAGAGAGAGAGAGGAGGAAGCAGGCTCCCTGACGAGCAGAGAGCCCAATGTGGGACTCGATCCCAGGACCCTGAGATCATGACCTGAGCCGAAGGCAGAGGCTTAACCCACTGAGCCACCCAGGTGCCCCATGCCCACTCACTATTTATACCTGATGCCTAATGAGTTCTGGTAGATCCCAAGCTCTTTTCTGTGCTTTACTCTTAGGAATTTCCTCCCTCACATTTGCTTTCCTGTCCTCTAGAGGACAAGCAATAAGAAAAATCAAAGGGAGTTCTTTGAAGAGGTTAATGAATAGGAGAAACCCAGACTGATCAAGGAGGAGGGAAAACACAAATTTTCAAATTAGGAGTGATATAGTGGACTTTACAGATTTCATAAACATTAAATTGGGGAATTATGAAAAAAACTTTATGCCAATAAAATTGACAATTTAGCCACTGTAATTAATGGAGAAAGTCACATCCTAATCTCTACAGATGCGGAGAAGGGGATGTCCTAGGATTCAACATCCATTCATGATATAAATTCTTGGCAAACTAGGAACAGGAGAGAACTTCCTTAGTCTGATTAAGGGTGTATTAGAAAAACTTGGGGCGCCTGGGTGGCTCAGTAGGTTAAGTGTTTGCCTTCAGCTCAGATCATGATTCCTGGGTCCTGGATGGAGCCCTGCATGGGGCTCCTTGCACAGCAGAGAACCTTCCTCTCCTTCTCCCTTTGCCTGCCCCCTGCTTGTGCTCACTCTCTCTGTCAAATAAATAAATAAATAAATAATAAAATCTTTGAAAAAGAAAAAAGAAAAACTTAGTGGTGACAGTAAAAACTTTCCTCCTGGGGCACCTGGGTGGCTCAGTGGGTCAAAACCTCTGCCTTCAGCTCAGGTCATGATCCTGATGTCCTGGGATCGAGCCCCACATCAGGCTTTCTGCTCAGTGGGGAGCCTGCTTCCCCCTCTCTCTCTCTCTGCCTACTTGTGATCTCTGTCTGTCAAATAAATAAATCTTTAAAAAAAAAAAAGGCTTTCTTCCTGAGACTGGGAATGAGACCTAGGATGCCTGCTGTGCCCACTTCTATTCAACACCACAGGAGGACTTAGTGGCATACAGTAAGACAGAGAAAAGTGACTGGGAAGGAATAAAGCCCCCAGTTTTTTTTTAAGATTTTATTTATTTATTTGACAGACAGAGATCACAAGTAGACAGAGAGGCAGGCAGAGAGAGAGGAAGGGAAACAGGCTCCCTGCTGAGCAGAGAGCCCAATGCAGGCTCAATCCCAGGACCCTGAGATCATGACCTGAGCCGAAGGCAGACGCTTAACCCAATGAGCCACCCAGGCGCCCAAAGCCCCCAGTTATTACAGATGATACATGTACACAGAAAAATCCAAAAGCATCCATAAATGAATTGTTAGATTTTTAAAAAAGATTTATTTATTTATTTATTTGACAGCTAGAGATCACAAGTAGGCAGAGAGGCAGGCAGAGAGAGAGAGGAGGAAGCAGGCTCCCTGCTGAGCAGAGACCCTGATGCGGGGCTCGATCCCAGGACCCTGGAATCATGACTTGAGCTGAAGGCAGAGGCTTTATCCCACTGAGCCACCCAGGCGCCCCTGAGTTGTTAGATTTAAGTGAATTTTGCAAGGCTGCTGAATATAAGCTTGAACACAAACTGTTTTTGTATTCTACTGAGAACAACTAGAAGACAAACACCATAGCTTCAATTTGGTGAAAAACAATGGATGGGGCTAGGGAACAGCGATCCCTGAAAGGAGTTTACATGTCGGGGGCGGGGGGTGGATTCCAACTGGGAAACGGAGAAAACAGCTTAAAGCTTCTCACAAGGAGGAGAGGAGAAAGCAGAAGAAGCAAAGGTCACAAAGTTAAGGACAGATCTATAAATGTCTGAATGCGTAAAAAGGATTGACGACAACTGGAGGGTTGGAAAATGAAAAGGCCAGGGAAAGGGAGAATGACCCAGAAGGGCTTGTTCCAGCTGCAAGAGGCAGGGATGAGATCTTGAGGAAAAGAAATGGTTTTCTCAAAGCTAAGCAAAGAATATGGGAGGTGGGGAGGGTGGGAATGTGGAAAGGAAAGTTATTCCGAGGAGCTCACACCCATGTCCTATAATCACCAGAGGCCTACGTCCTCTCCTTTAAGGAAGGCCAAAGGTCTGTCAATTACATGTCAAAGAAATCTCCCTCTTCCATCATCACCCAGGGAGGATCTTGCCCTGCCAGCTGGCTCCCGTACATAGAAGGCAAGGAGAGAGCAAAAATAGAGACCGACTGTTCCAGATTGGTACGTGGCAAGTTTAGTAAGCCAGGGGACTTACTTATGAGGCTTGTCTAGGGTGGCTATAAGAGGAGTTGATCTCCACACCCACTGGCCTGGATCTTGAAGGGATACAGAGGCCATAATACACCAATGAGATGGTCTCAACGACCTATTACTCTCGGAAGTCTGCATCCTTGAAAATGGCTCCCACGGTGAGGATGGTGGAAGAGTATACGTTCCAAGGACAGGAGAGGGGGTGAGGAGCCTCTTGTAGCCTGGGTCCCGCTCACAGATGAACTGGAAGTCCCGTCCTCTTGATGACCTCCTCCCACACCCGAGTCTCTGTGATTGGTCCTTATACTCTTACCCATGCCCGTCTTCTGCGGTGGGTCCCGACCAGTCAGCAAGAGCTAGGGCCGGCACGGAAGCGCCCCATCTGTAGGCCATCTGGCGGCACCGGAGGCAGACACCCACAGCGACAGCACAGGCCCAGGCTAGAGGAAACGCCAGTTCACATGATAATTCCCCAAACAAGCAACAGTGGTTTCCACCAAGAGCCCCAGGACCCAAACCACTGATTTATTAATTCCCGTAGGCTGGGGACTGGATGGCTCAAGACGTTCACTTGGGGCATTATGTGATTTAATAAGGATGATACATTAGCAGGCTCGTCAGGTATGAACATACAATGAATTATGGCACAGGTGCCTCCTCACAGGGGCAAGGCAGTAATAATGTCCGAGGCCATTGTACTTCGGAGGACAATCTTTCTCATTAGAGACATTGCAGCGTTCAATACAAGGGTCTGCTGGCTATCATTTTGTTGGGTGAATTCGTAAGGTTTCTATGTGTGCTATACCAACCTCCAGACTAGTGGAGGGGACAAAGATGGCGGTCAGGTGATCATGGAAAAGAAAATGTGCCCACTTGGCCTTGAGGAAAGGGAGACTGGAAGCTCTAGGCACTTGACTGGGTTGTGCATACCGTGTATTTGGCTGGTGGAGGCAGTACTGTGAGGAGATGGACGGGGGACAGGACCTTCTCCTCCCCCTCCTCCTCCTCCCCTCTTTCAATGGTGCATGCTCCACTCTAGGCATAGTGCATTTCAACAGGTCTGGCTTGCAGCAGGACAATGGGATCCCAGCAGAGAAGGGAGTAGTTCCCCCTCACCAGGGAGTGTGAAGTAACTCACCGATCCTGGAGAAATGCCCCATTGCAAATTCCCGTAGATCTTGCCTTTCCCAGGAGTGTTCTCAGCAGCACAGCGTGTTGATCCATGGTGAAAGTTAGGGCAACGGCCATCTCCTGTGACTTCCCTACCTTTATGGTATTGGCTGTCTCTGCAGTGGACCCTAGTCTGGCGTAGGGGGCAAAAGACCCTACCGGTTGATCGTTCAAACATCTTAAAGGCTCCAACATCTGGCGAAGGTGGGTTTACCTGTTAGTAATTTAATCTGCTGCTTTAACATTCCATTCTTTCTAACAACCCTGCTGCTTATGGCTTAAAGGGGAAACGGAACCTCTGTTCAATGCCATGTTGTTTTGCCCAGTATTGCCCATTATGACCTTTGAACTGTGACACTGTCTAGTCAGTGAGGGTATCTGTACATGGTACACAGCTTCTCTGATGCCCTAATGGTGGCAGCCTGGTTTGCACAGTGATGGGGGGAAGCTCAGGTTAGGCCGGACGCAGTGTCCATACAAACCAAGACATACATAGAACCCTGACTCGGGGCGCGGGGGCAATATCATCAGTTTGCAATCTCTCACCAGTTGGGAACTCCCGTGGGTGTTCAGCCTCCATCAGCAGCTGTCTCGGGCACTGCTTAGAACACACAGGACATGCGGTGACTGCATTATCCAAGTCACTGCATTTCAAGGGCAGTGGACAATCCCACACAGGTGCTACAGGGGCCGCTCTTCCCATGCACCCTGCTCTGTTGTGTCTACTGGAGGATCTGTTGCTAGGGCTTGTACCCACGCTGGGGCATCAGCTGCCTCATTGCCTGGGAGTGTCACTGCCTTAAGGCCCAGGATGTAGAAGACAGAGAAGACTGCCTCAGGTTCTCGAAGGTGAAGCCAAGTGCCTTCCAACCTATCCCGGCCCCCAAGAGGGCTTATTCCTGACCATCCACCACTCAGCTTCCTATTGTCCAAGCCACAGAGCCAATCCCTTTAGAACAGCCCAACTGTCAGGGCCAAGGGTTAACAGCGGGGCTCAGGAGTGATCACCAGCCAAGCCACTCAGAGTTCAGCCTTACAGCTCCTGTGGCTCGTTCCTGTTTTGAGGCATCAACAGGAATTGCCCCCATGCCCACTCTGCGGGCTGCAGGATGGCCACAGGAATTAGGATGGGGCATCTGGAGAATCTACATACCATAAAGGGCCCAAGAACCCCCATATTTCTAGAGACAGCAGGCTGGCAGACGGGGTGCTCTTCTGCTGCAAACAGACATGGGACTTCATCAGAGTGGGGGGTTTGAACCATGGCAGAGGTGGGCAGACGGAACGTCCTCTCAAACCACCCTCTGGTAGGGAGGGAAGTTCTTTCCCTGATGTGTTGCCCCTTCACGAGAGGCTTGACCCAAAGGAGCGCTATGTGCCCCGTTAGAAGCTGTCTCTCTGTGGGGGTATACTGGGCTTCTG
This sequence comes from Meles meles, assembly GCF_922984935.1. Lineage (NCBI taxonomy): Eukaryota > Metazoa > Chordata > Mammalia > Carnivora > Mustelidae > Meles > Meles meles. The sequence continues at coordinate 42,630,116 of NC_060087.1, read as the reverse complement.
CCCCCGTCCAGAGCTGGAACCCAAATCCTAGGGGTACTCTCCCCTGTTATTTCTGCCACAGTGCCCCAACCCATGCCTTCTGGAGTCACAGCCAGCTCAAACGGCAGCCCTCCCTCCGGGCTTGGGAGATGCCCAGAGTTTTCATCTGCTTCATCTTACCCAGACAACTTCCCCAAACCACACTGCTGTCTGGGTCTTGAATGTCCTGTGGGTTCATGGCCCATCCTCTTCCTCACGGATGCTCCAGCAGAAGGCCCTGCAGCAAAGGCAAGACTTCACGTGCTAACATGACGTCATCGATGCAACCGGCCCATCTTACCAGTGGGAGGAAAGAACGGGGACAGGTCTCGGGCTCCCAACCACGACGCACCATAGGGCTGTCTTGGGGAAGCACTTGGAAGACCCACCGGTGCCCCTCCCATATGAAGGCAAATTCCTCATCCTTATCGGAAAACTGTACCTGTCAGAGTCTTTTCCATGAATCCCCATGAAGATGATGCACTTTTATAGGAACACTGTTGCCAAAGCACTTTGGTAAAAGGACAACCGTCTATCAATGACAAAAAACTTAAAAATGGTCGTGACTGAAGATCTGATGGGAGTTCATGATAACACAATGGACAAGGAAATTTTTTTCTTTCTTTTTTTCAGAGAGACCAGCTCTAATGTATCTTTTATTTATACAAAAAGGGCCTATTAAGCAGGAGACACACCAAGAAAAGTGTTGTTATGGCCCAGGAGACAAGGAAGGGGATGACAGGCCTCTTGAGGCCCTGCTGGGAGAGGAGGAGTCTGGGGAAAGTGATGAGAAGATTGGAGGAAAATTGTTTTTTTCTGTGACATCCTTAAAAAAATAACAACTAGAATTATGACTGATAACATTATACCAGGAAATAACAGAGTTTTAGAAATTTCATACAATTTCTGGAACATTTATTTTATATAACATATATTTGGGGTGCCTGGGTGGCTCATTTGTTGGGCATCTACATTCAGCTCAGGTCATGATCCCAGGATCCTGGGATGGAGCCCCACCTCGGGCTGTCTGCGCAGCAGGGAGCCTGCTTCTCCCTCTGCCTGCCACTCCCCCTACTTGTGCTCTCTGACAAATAAATAAAAATCTTAAAATAAATAAACATATATATATATATGATATCACCTAATGAAAGTTTAGCATCACTTCTTATTTGACAATGCTTCCAATGTAATTTAACATATCAAATAAGCCTAACTAGTTTAATATTTTTGCTTTTTAAGGAGAGAGAACACATCTTTTGAAATGTTCCAGGGAACATCTTGGAAATCCCAAAGACTTCAGGATTTGGGGCACCGCCCAGGTGACTTAGTGGGTAAGTGTCGAACTCTTGGTCTGAGCTCAGGTTGTGAACTTAGGGTCATGGCATTGAACCCAATCAGGCTCTGTGCTTAGCGCACAGCCTGCTTGAAATGATCTCTCTCTCCCCCCCAACTCTCTAAAATAAATAAAATCTCTAAAAAAATAGGACTTCAGAATTTGTTTTTAAGACATTAAAATATGTCATAAAATATGTCAAAAATATCAAAGGAATTTAAAACACTTCACTGGGGCGCCTGGGTGGCTCAGTGGGTTAAGCCTCTGCCTTCAGCTCAGGTCATGACCTCAGGGTCCTGGGATCGAGCCCCGCATCAGGCTCTCTGCTCAGCAGGGAGCCTGCTTCCCTCTCTCTCCGCCTGCCTCTCTTTCCTACTTGTGATTTTTCTCTCTGTCAAATAAATAAAAATCTTTTAAAAAACCACTTCATTAAACAGAATCATAGATTACTGTGAAACAATACTTAAATATCCATTTAATCAGTGACAAAGACTTCAAAGGCAAATGCAGAAAGTTACACAGTTACAAAAAACTTAGCTCTTTCAATAGAGAGTTTTCTTCTTTTTTTTTAAAGATTTTATTTATTTATTTGACAGAGAGAGATTACAAGTAGGCAGAGAGGCAGGCAGAGAGAGAGTGAGAGGGAAGCAGCCTCCCTGCCGAGCAGAGAGCCCAATGTGGGACTTGATCCCAGGACCCTGAGATCATGACCTGAGCCGAAGGCAGTGGCTTAAACCACTGAGCCACCCAGGCGCCCCTCAATAGAGAGCTTTCTTAAGTAATCAAAGACACTGTGCACAGGAAAGAATTTTGATAAAACATAGGATCTTTGTTTTCTAGGCGGGTTACTTAATAGGAGAAGAATAAATGAAACAAGATGGGATTGGGAGGGAGACAAACCATAAATGACTCTTAATCTCACAAAACAAACTAGGGGTTGCTGGGGGGAGGTGGGATTGGTAGAGGGGGAGGGGGCTATGGACTTTGGGGAGGGTAAGTGCTATCGTGAGTGCTGTGAAGTGTGTAAACCTGGCGATTCACAGACCTGTACCCCTGGGGATAAAAATACATTATATGTTTATTAAAAAAAAAAATTTGGAAGGGGAGGCGAACCATAAGAGACTATGGGCTCTGAAAAACAACCTGAGGGTTTTGAAGGGTCAGGGGTGGGAGGTTGGGGGAACAGGTGGTGGGTAATAGGGAGGGCACGTATTGCATGGAGCACTGGGTGTTGTGCAAAAACAATGAATACTGTTACGCTGAAAAAATAAATAAAATGAAAAAAAAAAAAGGTAAAGAAAACCTTTTCATAACTTCCTTAAGAACAGACCAATAGGACAAGAAAACTTTGTCCTTCTGGCAGATGACAGAAAATCAAGTTTTCATTTTACGTAAGTATGCCATTAATATTAAAATTTATTTAAGCCAAAATTATTTAAGCCAATTAAATCAAGCTCTTTTACAAATTAATTTTAGCAATATCCTCCAGATGGAGGAAAACATCAGATATCTATCTATCTAAATAGATAGATAGATAGATATCCTCAGATATCTATCTATCTATCTAAATAGATAGATAGATATCCTATCTATAGGATATATATATATATATATATGATGAACATAAACATAGAGACACAGAGTCTCTATAGCTTTCATTCCATAACTTTAGTCACCTATCAGGTACAACAACAACGCAAAACTCAATAGCTGATAGCTAACAGTTGACCAAATTGTGTCTCTAGTGGATGGAACGAGTTAAGGTTACCAGCTTACATGGCTAAAACTTTTCCCCAAGATTTGTGGAGATTTTAAGATTTGTATTTGCCCTTGACAAGTAATCTTATGGATGCTGTGGGCTAGATTTTGGGCAAGGGAGCTTCTAGATTAATATTTTAAATAGCTCTTTCCCTTTTTTTCTCTTCAGTCTCAAACAATTATGGGCAGTGATTATGTTATCTCCTGAGGTGTTTCCTTTCCAAAGACACAATAAGATTTACGATTTCAAAGGACAGAGAGAGAAGGCAAGTTTTCTCCTAGGAGTTTTGGGGACGTATTTTTCTCTATTATCAGAAGTCTAGGATAATTACAACTTTTCCTTTCTATTGGGTCATATGGCGTGGAGCACTTCATCTATTCCACCATCAATGACCACAACACCCTCTTCACTCTTCTCACTTTCCCAGGAATCCTGCCTCTCAGCATCCTTATCAGATTTTGCCACAAACGCTCAGACCCTTGGGGCGCCTGGGTGGCTCAGTCATTAAGCCTCTGCCTTCAGCTCAGGTCATGATCTCAGGGTCCTGGGATCAAGCCCCTATCGGGCTCTCTGCTCGGCGGGGAGTCTGCTTCTCCCTCTCCCAGTACCCCTGCTTGTGTTCCCTCTCTCGCTGTCTTTTCCTCTGTCAAATAAATAAAAATCTTAAAAAAAGAAAAACTAAACATACAAGGTCCTATGTGGGACACAATAATCATGAATACTGGATTACCTGGGCAAGCCTTCCTTGCCTAGGGACCAGGTGGCTGTCGTTCTGTGGTATCCCCTCTCCACCCAGAGGTCTTTGAGCGGGGCCTGCGAGCGGCCACTCTTGCCAGCTGGAGTCCTCAGCCTTCTCCTCCGATGTCACGGATTTGGTGGTGGCTCCATCCGAAATGGTCTTCTATTAGAGAAGGTCATAAGCAGGACGTGACCACAAGATGACCTGGGAGCTGGAGCCCGGCAATGGGAGGCTCCTCACCCCGTCTCCTGTCCTTGGAATGCCCACCAGTCCCACAGTGGGAGCCGTTCTCCAGGATGCAGCCTCAAGAGAGCGAGGTGTTCCTGAGACCACTTGGATTGTACACGTGACTAAGCCCCAGTAAGGAGTCTCTAGAAAGTTTTACGATTCTGGCAGGCAGACATGAAGATCTCATCTCCCGGCCACTCACGACATGCCTCAGAAGTCGCCTTGCTTATTTAGAGCTGCTATTTGCCAATCTGGAATGGGCTCCTGCTTTCTTGGGGCTCCCCTTGTTCTCCATGTACGGGGGCCAGTTTGTGAAGCAACAATTGGAGAGCCATCCCCAAAGTGCAAAGAAATACACCAGCTTGCCTCCCTGTCAGGAGCTTCCAGGGTATAATCTGGAACCGGCCCCCAGCACTCAGAGGGCAGGGAGAGAACAAAGAAAGAGGCAGGCCCCTCCAGCTGAGTATGCAGCTGATTTAATAAGCAAAGGAAACTTCTGTATAGGATGTGTCTCGGGGAGAAGCAGGAGGAGTAGATCCCGACACCTGCCCAGCAGATCCTTAACGTTTACACAGAGAGAGGGTTTAACTGGGTTCAGTCAAGTATGCTTGCCGGTGTTCTCAGCACCGCATCACTGTCTCAAGGCTCTGTCTCTGGAGAAGCCTCTGGGAGCAGGTAAGGCAAGTGGAACCCACACTTCAAGGACAGGGTTGGGGAGTAAGGAGCCTCTGATGGCCTGGCTCATGGGTTAACTGTCGCACATGTGCTCTGAATGACTTTCCCCAACGAAATGGGCCTTGGGGAAGAAGCACCCACAAGAGAAATCCTGAGTTGGCCATCAAGCTCTCTGGCAGGAGGGGGTAGGGGTGGCCCAGAGGTTAGGGGCTTGCAGACTGCCCTGTGAGTATGGCGATGCCCCATGGTCCTGGCTGGTTTGAGGTGTTGGCCTGGGGAACCACGCAGAACGGACCGCAGCAGAGAAGGGGAACAAATGGCAGTCATGGTGGGCTGGCCACTGCTTGAAATTGTTCATCTACCCAACTAGAGGGAGAAGTGTGAGGTAGAAAGTCAGTAGAAGCTCTGAGATTAGAGAAGGACATGCAGTTGTCTATTGCTTTGTGAGCTTCGGGGCTGGCAGACCAGGTGGGGGGACAGGATAATATGTTGGAGAGCTTAGCATGCCATTTTGCGAAGCTAGGAGGGTGCAAGCTGCTACAGACTAAGGTCTGAGCATTTTAAAAAAAGATTTTATGTATTTATTTGACAGAGATCACAAGTAGGCAGAGAGGGAGGCAGAGAAGAGGGGGAAGCAGGCTCCCCACCGAGCAGAGAGCCCAATGTGGGGCTCGATCCCAGGATCCTGAGACCATGACCTGAGCTGAAGGCAGAGGCTTAACCCACTGAGCCACCCAGGCGCCCCAGGTCTGAGCATTTTTTAAAAACATTTCATTCATTTATTTGAGAGAGAGAGAGAGAGAACCCACAGAGTGAGAGGGAGAAGCAGGCTCCCTGCTGAGCAGGGAGCCTGATGCAGGGCTGGATCCCAGGACCCTGGGATCATGACCTGAGCCGAAGGCAGACGCGTAATGAATGAGTCACCCAGGCACCCCTTCTGTTTAGGTTTTGAAAGCTATCTTCTTTCCTCATCCTCAAATGTTCACGAGTTTGTAATGACACACGATGACTACATGTAAATGGCCCTCCCTGGGTGATGAGGAAAAGGTATGAGGGAATGTCTTCTCTGTTCAAGAAAGAGTGCCTGTGGGGCCCCTGGGTGGCTCAGTCACTGGGTGTCTGCCTTCGGCTCAGGTCACAATCTCAGGGTCCCAAGTCGGGCTCCCTGTTCAGTGGGGAGTTGGCTTTTCCCTCTCCCTTTGCCCCTCCCCTTGCTTGTGCTCTTTCTCTCTTTCTCACTCTCTCTTAAATAAATGAAGTCTTTACAAACCAAAAATAAAAAAGAATGCCTGTGCTCAACCTGGTTTGTGTTACATGTTGGAGGAGAAACAAAAATCTAACTGGAGAAAATTCTGCTTTTGGTGATGACAGAGAAGCTTTTAGCAGACCAATTTTCCTGCTGAGATAAACTAAACAACTGGATAAAAGACATTATTTATTTGGAGGCATCATAAAGTTGCTGGGGAGACAGAGAAGTGAGAGGCCAAGAGCACAGAGAATTCCAGACCCCACATTGCCAGACCAGATGAGTACCAGGCCCAACTGTAGTGTGTGCCACATGGGAGAAACTACGTTCTCTGGTCTTGCCCTTACACACTGCACATGGGGACTCCAGGCCCCGTGTGGGTGGCCACCTCAAAACTAAGTCTCTCTCCCGTGCCTGAGACTAGCCGGGGTGGTGTCCTCTGGGTAGGTTCCCAGGTGTGGTGCAGATGGCCCTCACTGCATGGTACCACGTTTCTCTCATGGGCTCTCATGTCATGAGGCCACCAGAATGGTACTATTGGCACATCCTAATTTTGGATGATGCTCGCAGTGAACATGGGATGCCTGCTGGGCTCAGAGCTATAAAGGTCCACCACCAATCCTCGGGTTCGAGCTACATGTGTGGGCCCGTGTATCAGCTCATCTGTTAGTGTTCTGACTATAGTGCCACCTCTGGCTTCGGCATTCAAGAACAGGAGGTGTCTTTATTATAACAAAATGTAGGGGCGCCTGGCTGGCTCAGTGGTTAAGCATCTGGCTTCGGCTCAGGTCATGCTCCCGGGGTGCTGGGATCAAGTTCCACATCGGGCTCCCTGCTCAGTGGGAAGCCTGCTTCTCCCACTCCCCCACCTTCCTGCTCGAGATCTCTCTCTCTCTCTCTCTCGAATAAATAGAATTTTTTGAAAATGTAGAGAGCAAAACAATAGAGAAAGATATAGCATGTCGAGACTAACTCAAGAAACTAGATGTATCTTTACCAATATCAGGCATGGGGACATGAACCTCCAAATTCAGGATATTCATGAACACTACGGCAGAGTGAGGTGAAAGAGAGAAGGGAGGTATATGCAGGAAGTTTCAACCGCATCTGTAATGGTTTATAAGAAGAACTATCTGAAGCAAATATGGCAAAATATTAAAGCTAGGCTGGGGGCGCCTGGGTGGCTCAGTGGGTTAAAGCCTCTGCCTTCGGCTCAGGTCATGATCCCAGGGTGGTGGAACTGAGCCCCGCATCCCCTGCTCAGGGGGGAGCCTGCTTCCCTTCCTCTCTCTCTGCCTGCCGACACGTGATCTCTCTCTCTCTGTCAAATAAATAAATAAAATCTTAAAAAAAAAAAAAAGCTAGGCTGAGTATTCAAGTGTTTTTTTCTCTATACCTTTTAATTTGAAATATTTAATAATTTCAAAAAATGATTTGATAATGAATCCAAAAATTAGACACATGCTCACAAAATGAGAAATGGACATAAATTTGAAGGAGAAAACATTAGGCAGGACAGAGAAGGATATTTTGTATTAATAAAGGTAAACTTCACCAAAAGATATGATGGTAAGGAATGTTTATGAACCAAACAACACTCAATATGAGTGAAGTGAGGGATGAGGAAGAGGCAGCACAGGGGGCGGACCCTAGGCTCCTCCCATCCCAGGAACACAACCAGATAACTATCAAATCATTCTACATATCTCAGAGAGACCGGAAGATAGACAGGACAAACTCCACAAAAAAAAAAAAAAAAAAAAAAAAAAAAAAAAAAAAAAGGCAGGGGGAAGGGGAGAAGCAGCAACACCGAACAAGGTTAAGAAAAAAAAGGGGAGATGTGATTTAGGGGACAAATGGATTGTAGGTGTTATGGAAGTGAGGGAGCTGTGCTCCCAGAGAGGAAGGGAAAGGAGAGACAGAGAGATTTGAGAGAGAAGGAGAGAGGAGAGGAGAGACAGAGAGGAGGGAGAGAGGAGGGAGGGGAGAGGAGAGAAAGAGGAGGGAGATCAATTGCTCTTCTTCACAGAGATGCCTGTCACGCTCCAGGTCCCTCTCCCACTCCTCCGCATAAACACAGCCGCCTGAGGAAAGCAGCGCAGTGCTGACGGCTCCTAACTTGCTTACACCAAGCCCCAGCCCCCGCACTCCGGCGGACCGTGGGACCGTGCTTCTCAGTCAAGCCTGCCTCAGTCCCAGCACAGCGGGCGCCTCCCCCAGAAGACTAGCACCAACCCCTGCCCATACCACATCTCCCGTCCAGAGAGCTCTGTGGGGCCTCGGTCCTGGTGGAAATAGTACCAGGTCTTACTTCACAAGCAGACCAGAACACGCCTAGTTACAATTCTCTACATTCTGGTCGAGGACCACACGACGCCTCACACAGCAGGCAAGGAGAGGCTTTACAGATGACTGCCCTGAAGGACAGAGCAGCCAGAACACAGCAGCAGAGAGCACACACAGCACACACCAGAGACGTGCCCTGAAGTATCAGACCCTGGGCACTCCATGACCTTTCCTTTCTTTTTTTTTTTTAAAAGATTTTATTTCTTTATTTGACAGACAGAGATCACAAGTAGGCAGAGAGGAAGGCAGAGAGAGGAGCAGGCTCCCTGCTGAGCAGAGAGCCCCATGCGGGACTCCATCCCAGGACACTGGTATCATGACCTGAGCCGAAGGCAGAGGCTTTAACCCACTGAGCCACCTGGATGCCCCCATGACCTTTCTTCATAAAGCCATTCCTCTCAGGAGCAGGAAACATAACTGGCTTTTCAAATACAGAGAAGGCAGAGACTTAGACAAAATGCCAAGACAACAGGAATTCATCCCAGACGACAAGAACAAGACAAGGCCACGGCCAGAGATCTAACCGAAACACATAAAAGTAGCATGCCTGATGGACAGTTGAAAGCAACAATGATGAGGATACTCACTGGGCTTAAGACAAGACTGACTGGAAGACCTCATGTGCGTCCTTATCACAGAGAGAAAAGAGCTAAAAAACAGTCAGAAATGAAGAGTATAATAACTGTGATCGGAAACAGGCCTGATGCAACGAACAGCAGACTGGAAGAAGCAGGCAGTGAATTCGTGACAGAGAAGACAAAATAATGGAAAATAACGATGCTGAACAAAAAAGAGAAAGAAGAATGACAGAACATGGCAAGAGACTTAGGGAACTCAGTGACTCCATCAAATGGAATATTGTATTATCGGAGTTCCAGAAGGAGAAGAGAGGGAAAATGGGGCAGAAAATTTGAGAAAATAATGTTGAAAACTTTTCTAATTTGGGGATGGAAACAGACATCTAGATCCACAAGGCAAAATCAACAAATGCAGGCCAACACCAAGACCTACTGTAATTAAATCTACAAAATGTGCTGATAAAAAAAGCAGCAAGACCAGTCCTTGACTTACAAGCGAAGACCCATACGGCCTGCTTCAAATTTGTCAACAGACACTTGGCAATCAAGAAGGCAGTGGCATGATACGTTCGAAGTGCTGAATGGGAAAACTCTGCAGCCAAGAACACTCTATCCAGTAGGGCTACCAGTCAGAATAGAGGGAGAAATAAAGACTTTCCCAGACAAACACTAAAGGAGTCCGTGTCCGCTAAGACAGCCCTGCAAGAAATATTAAAGGAGGCTCTTTGAGTGGAAACAAAAGGCCAAAAATGAAAGAAGACAATAAGGATTCAGAGAAAATCTCCAGAAACAATGACAAAACAAGGGAAAAATGGCACTGAATACATATCAATAATTACTCTGAATGTAAATGGACTGAATGCTCCAATCAAAAGACACAGCTGGAAGAATGGAAAAAGCCAGATCAATGCACATGCTGCCTACAAAAGACTCATTTTAGACCTCAAGATGCCTGCAGACTGAAAGTGAGGGAGATGGAAAAATATTTACCATGTAAATGATGTCAAAAGAAAGCTTGAGTAGCAATACTTACGTCAGACAAACTAGATTTTAAAGACTGTAACAAGAGATGAAGAAGGCACTATGTTATAGTAAAGGGGACTATCTAACAAGAAGATCTAATAATTATAGGTATTTATGCACTATTAACACAGCACACCCAAATATATAAAACAATTAACATAAAGGAACTAATTGATAATACAGTAATGGTAGGGGATTAACACCCCACTTACAAGAGTGGACAGATAATCCAAACAGAAAAGAAACATGGTGGGTCGCCTGGGTGGGTTAAAGCCTCTGCCTTCAGCTCAGGTCATGATCTCAGGGTCCTGGGATTGAGCCCCACATTGGGCTCTCTGCTCAGCAGGGGGCCTGCTTCCCCCTTTCCCTCCACCTGCCTCCCCCTCTCCCTCCCCCTGCCTCTCTGCCTACTTGTGATCTGTCCTGTCAAATAAACAAATAAAATCTTAAAGAAAAAAGAAAAAGAAAAGAAACAAGGAAACAATGGCTTTGAATGGCACATTGGACTGGATGGACTTAACAGACATATTCAGAACATTCCATTCCCAAACAGAAGAATACACATTTTTTTCCAAGCATGCATGTGACAGTTTCCAGAACAGATCACATATTAGTACACAAAATAGACCTCAACGAATTAAAAAAGACTGAAGTCATACCATGGACCTTTTCTGATCATAATGTTACAAAAGTTTAAGTATTGGGCACCTGGGTGGCTTGGTTGATTGGGCGATTACCTTTAGCTCAGGTCGTGATCCTGGAGTCCTAGGTTTGAGTCCCACATTGGGCTCCCTGCTCCATGGGGAGTCTGCTTCTCCCTCTGACCTTCTCCCCTCTCAGGCTCTCTCTCACTCTTTCTCTCTAATAAAAATAAATAAAATCTTAAAAAAAAACTTGAAGTAAATCAAAAGAAAAAATGCAGAAAGACCAAAAATACATGGAGGGTAAACAACATGCTAGAAAAGAATGAATGGGCCAGCCAGGGAATTAAAGAAGAAATTGAAAACCACATGGAAACACATGAAAATTAAAACATCATCATCCAAAACCATGGGGATGCAGCAAAAGTGATTCTAAGAGGGAAGGGATGCAGGCCTACCTCATGAAGCAAGAAAAATCCTAAATAAACAACCTAACCTTACACCCAAAGGAGCTCGAAAAAGAGCAATAAACAAATCCTAAAGCCAGCAGAAGGAAGTAAATCCTAAAGATTAGGGCAGAAATACATGATAGAGAAACTAAATAATAATAATAATAATAATAAAATAATAATAATAGTAGAAAATATCAATGAAACCAGAAGCTGGTTCTTTGAAAAAATTAGTAAAATTGATAAACCTCTAGCCAGACTTAACAAAAATAGAAAGGACTCAAACAAAATCACAAAGGAGAGAGGAGAGATCACAACCAACAACAATTAAAAGAGAATGTTCTGGAAAGCTGTATGCCAACAAATTGGACAACCTGGAAGAAATGGATACATTCTTACAAACATAGAAACTACCAAACTTATACAAGAAGGAATAGAAAACTTGAACAGACTGATAACCAGCAAAGAAACTGAATCCGTAATAAAGATCTTTCAACAAACAGAAGTCCAGGTCCAGATGCTTTCACAGTCAAAGTCTACTAAACATTTATTTAAAATTTTTTTTTTAATTTTATTTACTTATTTGAGAGAGAGAAATAGTGAGAGAGGGAGAGCACAAGCAGAAGGAAAAGGGAGAAAGAGGCTCCCCACAGAGCAGGGAGCCCAATGTGGGGCTTGATCCCAGGACCCTGGGATCATGACCTGAGCCAAAGGCAGACACTTAATGACTGAGCCACCCAGGTGCCCTGAAATTTTACCAAACATTTAAAGAAGAGCTAATACTTATTTTCTCATACTCTTCAGAAAAATAGAAAAGGAAGGAAAACTTCCAAATTCATTCCACGAGGCCAGCATTACCCTGATACCAAAACCAGATAAAGATTCCACGAAAAAAGAGAACTACAGGCCAATGTCCCTGATGAACATGGATGCAGAAATTTTCAGTAAAGTACTAGCACACCAAATCCAACACTACATTAAAAGAATCATTCACCATGATCACCTGGGATTTCTTCTTGCTTTGTAAGTGTGGTTCAGTATTCGCAAATCAATCAATGTGATACATCACATTAATAAAAGAAAGGATAAGAACCGTATTATCATCTCAATAAATGCAGAAAAAGCATTTGACAAAGTACAACATCCATTCATGAAAAAAGCCCTCAACAAAGTAGGTTCAGAGGGATCATACTTCAACATCATAAAGGCCATCTATGAAAAACCCACAGCTCCTATCATCCTCGGTGGGGAAAAACTGAGAGCTTCTCCTCTCTACAGAGAGAGGAGTCAGGGATAAGACACTCAGGGATAAGACAAGGATGTCCATGCTCACCTCTGTTATTTAACACAGTACTAGAAGCCCTCGCCACAGCCATTGGACAACAAAAAGATACAAGAGACATCCAAATTGGCAAGGAAGAAGGAAAACATTTATTATTTACAGATGACATGATACTCTATAAAGAAAAGCTGAAAGATACCACCAAAACTTTGCTAGACCTGATATACGAATTCAGTAAAGTCGGAGGATATAAAATTAATACACAGAAATCTGTTACATTTCTATATATGAGTAATGAAGTAGCAGAAAGGGAAATGAAGAAATCAAGCCCATTTAAAACTGCACCATGGGGTGCCTGGGTGGCTCAGTGGGTTAAAGCCTTTGCCTTTGGCTCAGGTCATGATCCCAGGGTCCTGGGATCGAGCCCTGTATCGGGCTCTCTGCTCAGCGAGGAGCCTGCTTCCCCCTCCCTCTCTGCCTACCTCTCTGCCTACTTGTGATCTCTGTCTGTGAAATGGATAAATAAAATCTTTAAAAAAAAAACCTGCACCAAAAGCCATAAGATACCAAGGAGTAAACCTAACCAAAGAGGGGAAAGACCTGTACCCTGCAAACTATAAAACACTGATTAAAGAATGTGAAGACACAACGAAAGGGAAAGACATTCATGCTTATGGGTTGAAAGAACAAATATTGTTAAAATGCGCACACTACCCAAAGCGATCTACAGATTTAAGGCAACCCCATCAAATTACCCACATCATATTTTCAAGCGCTAGAACAAACAATCCTAAAATTTACATGGAATCATAAAAGACCACGAATAGCCAAAATAATCTTGAAAAATGAAAGCAGGGGCGCCCGGGTGGCTCAGTCACTTAAGCGTTTGTTTTCGGCTCAGGTCATGATCCTGGGGTCCTGGGACTGAGCCCTGTGTCAGGCTCCTTGTTCAGGGGAGAGCCTCCTTCTCCTTCTGCTGGCCACTCTGCCTACTTGTGCTCTCCCTCTGTCAAAGAAATAAACACAATCTTAAAAAAAAAAAAAAAAGATGTTGATAAGAAAAAAAAAAAAAAGAAAAATGTAAAGAAACCTGGAGTCATCACAATTCCAGACTTTAAGTTACACTACAAAATTGTCTTAATCAAAACAGTGTGGTCCTGGCACCAAAGAGACACAGAGATAAATGGAACAGAATGGAAACCCCAGAATTGAGCCCACAATTATATGGTTAGTCTTTGATAAAGGAGGAAAGAATACACAGCGGGAAAGAGACAGTGTCTTCAACAAATGGTGCTGGGAAAACGACAGCGACAAGCAAAAGAATGAAACTGAACCACTTTCTCACACTATACACAGAAATAAACTCTAAATGGATTCGGGACCTAAATGGATTAGGGACCTGAAAGAATAAAACTCCTAGAAGTAAGCTAGGCAGTAATTTCTCTGACATCTGCCGAAGCAACATTTTTCCAGATATGTCTCCTGAGGCAAGGGAAATAAAAGCAAAAAATTAAACTATTGGGATCACATCAAAGTAAAAAGCTTCTGCACAGTGAAGGAAACACATAACTAAAAAGCAGCCTACAGAATGGGAGAATATATCTGCAAACGATATATCTGATGAAGGGTTACTATCCAGTACATATAAAATAGTGATACATGGGACGCCTGGGTGGCTCAGTGGGTTAAAGCCTCTGCCTTTGGCTCAGGTCCATCCCAGGGTCCGGGGATGGAGCCCCACATCGGGCTCTCTGCTTGGGGGGGAGCCTGCCTCCACCCCCCCCACCTGTCTGCCTACTTGTGATTTCTGTTCTGTCAAATAAATAAATAAAATAAAAAATAAAATACTGATACAACTGAACACCTGAAAAACAAATAATTCAATTAAAAAATGGGCAGAAGACATGAACAGACATTCTCCAAAGAAGACATCCAGATAGCCAACAGACACATGAAAAGATGCTCAACATCACTCATCATCAGGGTAATGGAAATCAACCTACAATGAAATATTAGCTCTCACCTGTCAGAATGGCTAAAATCAAAAAACACAAGAAACAACAAGGGTTGGTGAGGATGCGGGGAAAGGGGAACCTTTGTGCACTGTTGGTGGGAATGCAACAGTGTTCCCACTATTGGTGGGAACGCAAACTGATGCAGCCACTCTGGAAAACAGTAGGGAGTTTCCTCAAAAAATTAAAAATAGAACCACCCTACAATGCCATAATCACGCTACTGGATATTTTCCCCAAAAGAGAAAAACAGTGATTAAAAGGGATACGTGCACCCCTGTGTTTATAGCAGCACTATTTACAATAGCCAAGATACAGGAGCAGCTGGAGTGTCCCTCGACTGATGAATAGATGAAGATGTGGTGTGTGTGTGTGTGTGCATGTGCGTCTATTGTGTATGTGCGTGTGTGTATATATATACACACACACACGCACACAATATACACATGCAATAGAAATCCTGCCATTTGTAACAACACGGATGGAGCTAGAGAGTATGATGCTAGGTGAAATTAGAGAAACACAAATGCCATGATTTCACTCATATGCGGAATTTAAGAAACAAATGAGCAAAGGAAAAAAAGAGATTGTGACAAACCAAAAAAACCACACACTAAAGTGTAAAGGACTGGTGGGTACTAGAGGTGAAATTGGGGGTGGGTGGGTGAAATAGGTGATGGGGATTAAAGAGTGTACTTACGATGAGTACTGAGGAATGAACAGCAGTGTTGAATCACTACATCGTACACCTGAAACTAACACTATGTCAGCTATACTGAAATTAAAATTAAAATCTTAATAAAAATAAAGAGTAAAAAAAAGTCAACTAGAAATAGACAAGAACTCCCCTAATCCGACAAAGGGTTAAAGGTAAAAATCTATATAAATCCTACAGCAAACATTATAGTTAAGGGTGAATGAGTAAAAGTTTCTCCTCGGATCAAGATCAAGAAAAGAATATCTGCTATTGTTATACCATTTTTATTCATTGTTGAACTGCAAATCCTATCCAATGCAATAAGTCAAGAAAAAGAGATTGAAAAAGTAAGGATAGGAAAGACTAAAACCATCATAATTTGCAGATTATACTTTTTTTAATGTAAAAAGATTTAAAAGTATCTTCAGATCTATTAGACTGTATAAGTGAAGTTAGCAAAATTACTGAATAAAATGTCAATATATAAAATTGTATATACACAACTGTATTTCTACATATCAGCAATAATTAGAAAATAAGTTTAAAATTATGCAATTTACAATTATATCAAGAAATGTAAAAAAAAAACAAAAACAAAACACCCTAAGGAATAAATATAACAAAATAGGTATGAGATCTCTGTAGAGAAAATTACAAACATTACTGAAAGAATGTCAAGACCTAAATAAATATATAACATTTATTGGAACACCAAACATTGTAAAGGTATCAATTTCCCCCCAATTGATGTTTAGGTTCAATGTACACCCAGCACGCTTTCTGGACAAACTGATAGATTCTAAAATACACGTGGAGATACAAAGGACCTAGAATATCCCCAGATCATTGTGAAAAACTAGATTGGAGGACTCACACTGCCTGATTTCAGGACTTACTTATAAAGCTACAATGATCAAGACTTGACGAACAGGGACAGACCTGTAAAGAAACAGAACAGATGGAACAATCTAGAAATAGAGGTACAAAATCAGTTGAACTGCAACAAATTCAATGAACAATGCAATCTAGTAGAGAAATTATAGTCTTTTCGAAGCAAGTGATGCTGGAACAACCCCATCTCTATTTGAAAAAGAACCAATCTTATCATTACCTCACACAGAAGTTCAAGATTGTTATGTAAATGAGGCAAGTGTGGCCTATATCTACAGGCCTTCTCTTTGTTACTTCTTCATAGCGAACCGGGACCATTACTTCAAAGCTTGCCAGTGCCAAACTCAAATCTTACAAATCCACTTGCTTTTAATATAGCCCAAATCATATTTTCGGTCAGGTAGAGTCTGCCCGCTTCATGTACCCTGCAAAACTGGACCCCAAATCCACCAGCCATAGATACAACAAACTGTGGGATCATAAGGGACACCAGGCAGCCGTTGCCCGCCTTGCTGCTGAGTGACGTCGCCCAGCTGCAGTTCCCCATTCACCAATTCCCTCCCCACCAGGAGTTGCACTGTCTTCTCGCCTTTCTGGGAGGGGGCCCTGTGCCATTGCCTCTGGAGTTTTCCTGTCATGACAGACTTCAGTCACATGCCACCTGTCCTAGCACCACCAAAAAAAAAAAAAAAAAAAAAAAAAATCCTGCTGAGAAAATCCTGCTGAGAAAGACATCCTCTTGTGATTAGCCCCAAATCCTCAAACTCACTACATGGGGTCGTAAGGATGGGGCTTTGGTGACAATCAAGGAATTGGCACGTCTGTCTAGTCGCTAGGACACTCAAAGGGTGACGTGATTCTGGATGGCTTCAGGTGTTCAGGGCTCAAATCTGGACCGCCTCCATGTCATGGCCCTATTCTTCTCAGTGGCTCCATTTTCTGTGGGCTTCTCTTGGGCCTCATTAGCCTGGTCAAGTAGTAACCCCAGTTAGAATGGACTTTTGGCATCAGAGGTGCTGAGCTGCCCAGGGAAGGAGAAGAGCTCACCTGCTTGGGTCTTTGATACGAGACAGGGGCCGGATACCCTAAGGCCCGTAGGCCTGATAGAAAAAGAGGAGTGCAGGTCCCTGGACTGAGGGAGGGCTACTCCTGACCCCATGTCAGGCCATAGAAGGAGGAGCTCCCCTGTGGCCGGGCCAGGGATTTGGGGAACATGGAAATGAGAGGATGCCCTCTTCCCTGGAGACCACTGTGACAGGCCAAGGCCAGCTGCCGCAGCGCAGCTGTGGTTGTGAGGGGACACACGCCTCAGCTGTTGTGACATTGACCTATCCTGTTGCAGATGTCATCATTCTAGCTTGTCCCCGGAGGGATATCAAGATCCTAACCCTTGGGCTTGGTTGGGTGAAGCATTACTTAAAGTGACCAAGGCAAAGAAGTTTTTATTCTTGACCCTCAACAGGACTCCAAAGGGGGTTGCTGTCTTCCTGGAGAGGGGCCCCCCAAGTCACCGAGAGCCGTGCTGGGCCTTGCCTCCAGGCAGCGTCTCACCAGGACACAGCCTGGAGGGGAGTAAAAGCCCACATTCTGGGGGAAGACAAGATGGAGATGGGGGAAGGGGTGGTGGTACCCTGGGAGGCAAAATGCTAAAGATCTTTTTGTCCTGATTGTTCCCTTGGATATGATCCCTGTTCTCATTATTGGAAGGGGCAGTCTCAGTCATCAGTAACAGCCTAAGGCTTGTACACTGTTGGTGGGCACCGGTAACCAGTGAATGTTCCCATAGTGGTGTGGGTGGTAAACACACCCCAGTAACAGTCATGGCAAGGCACCGAAGGGTGACATCCTTCAAGCTGTAAAGCTTGACATCCTGTCAAGCTGACGTGAAGTGCTGTCCTGTCATTCCATTCCCTGATAGCCTGTGCTTACAGCCACTACCAGTGAGTGATGGCTACTTACAGATTATAGACGATTAAACAAGGCTTTCCCTACGTTAGAGCTCCTCTACCAGAAAATCACCCCTTTAGCGAACAACACTCAAAAGAATATGGGCAGGACGCCTGGGTGGCTCAGTGGGTTAAATAAAGCCTCTGCCTTCGGCTCAGGTCATGATCCCAGGGTCCTGGGATTGAGCCCCACATCGGGCTCTCTGCTCAGCAGGGATCCTGCTTCCCCCTCTCTCTCTGCCTGCCTCTCTGCCTACTTGTGATCTCTGTCTGTCAAATAAATAAATAAAATTCTTTAAAAGAAGAATATGGGCAAATGGTCTGGAGTTACAGACTTGGCTAACATGTTCCGTTCAGTGAAAAGTCTCACAGGAGAGTTGACCATAATCTGCCTTCACTGCTGAGGGTCAACAACAGACCTTTTCCTGGTTGGCTGGGGGCGGGGGTAGGGTGGACTTCAATAGTCTCACCACTGTGCATGGGTTTTTGCTGACAGGACCTAGATGCCTGCCCCTCACTCCCACCAAAATGCCCTTGGCATTATATTGAGGACATCCTCTTCCCTGCACCTGCCAACTCTCTGTCTTACAGACTCATAACAACGAGTGAGCACCCTCCTGAGAGGGAACAGGCCACTGCGTCACTTCAGAATGTGAAAGGTATAAGGTACCCTAGAAGGTCCTTCTACTCTGTTAAGTTTGGGGACTACATTTGGAACTGAAAAGCATAAACTATGGGGCGCCTGGGTGGCTCAGTTGGTTAAGCATCTGCCTTCAGCTCAGGTCATCATCCCAGGGTCATGAGATCGTTGAGTCAAGCTCCCTGCTCAGCGGGGAGCCTGCTTCTCCCTCTCCCTGCCACTCCCTCTGCTTGTGTTCTCTGTCAGATATGCAAATAAAATCTTTTTTTTTTAAAAGATTTTATTTATTTATTTGATAGAAGACACAGCAAGAGAGGGAACAGAAGCAGGGGGAGTGGGAAAGGGTGAAGCAGACTCCCTGCTGAGCAGGGAGCCCCATGCAGGGCTCCATCCCAGGACCCTGGGATCATGACCTGAGCCGAAGGCAGACGCTTAACAACTAAGCCACCCAGGCGCCCAACAAAATCTTAAAAAAAAAAAAAAAAAGGTAATCTATTCCCAATCTGGTAAAAGAAAATCTCCTAGCATTCCAACCTTCCACATCCATAAGGAGGCTCGACATTTGCTAGAAGTTCGGATTTTGACACCAACACATTCTTCAGCCATACTATTTGCTAGGCCCTATCTACGGGGTAGTCAGTCCATAAGTCTTCCATATTCAGTGGGGACCCAAGTGACAAGAGGCTCTAGATAAACTAAGGGAGGTTATTCAGTTCAGCTTTCGCCCTACGTGCCCTGAGGGCAGGAGATACAATTAGAAGTTTCTGCCACCAGAATTTGTTTCCTGAGGCCTCTGGACCAAAGGAACAGGTAAACTCCTACCCATGGACTTTTACTGTAATCAGCTTCTGGTCTCAACCCAAATGTGTTTGCCACTGGAGAGGCAACTCCCAGCGGCCTACAGGGCACTTCTGGAAACTGAGGCCCTTTCTGGGGCAGAGCGAGTTACCCCATGGACCAGGATTTCTAGTATGTCCTGCACAATGGAAAGGGCAGCCTGTGAAGTCAGATCAGCAACAGAGACCTCATTATTAAAATGGAAAGGATACGTACAGGCGCAGGTCATACCCAGCCCTCCTGGAGATTACAAAGTCCACGAGGAAACAGCCTCATATACTGCTACTGAGGTTGACTTGCCCCAAACCCAGAAATGCCTCTGCCTCCCACCGCCTGCTCGCTCAATGGGGACAACGGGGAGGATGGTCAGAACTCTCAAAGCAAGAAAAGCAATGGTCTTCCTTTACCAATGGAGTGAGCATGGAGTACAAGAGGCCAGATAATGGACAGCTGTAGACTGTCACCCCTATTCAAATAGTCCAAAGTCCATATGGGGTGGAGGAGTCAACCTAGCCCTTCCATCAGTGGGCCCATGAGAGGTCAGGGCACTGGGGCATCACGGGCTCATGAAAATGGACTGTTAACAGAGGAGGGGTCATGGCGGAGAACAAAGCAATTAGGGACTGTACCAAATGCCAGCCGTTTCTTCAATAAATGGTCTTGAGGGAACTGTCCAGGGACAGGCAAAATAAGGAGATTAGACTATCTTACACCATGCATAAAAATTAACTCAAAATGGATTAAAGACCTGAATGTAAGACCTGAAACCATAACCTTTGTAGAAGAAAACATAGGCGGGAAGCCCTGTGACATCTGTCTTGGTGATGATTTTTTTGGATCGGACTCCAAAAACAAAGGCAACCAAAGCAAAAATAAATAAGTGAGACTACATAAAGCTAAAAGCTTCTGGGAAAAAAAAGAGGAAATCATCAACAAAATGAAAAGGCAACTCTTTTCCACATTGTATATTCTTGCCTCCTTTGTCATATAAGTGTGAGTTTATTTCTGGCCTCTCCACTGATTTTTTTTTTTTTTTTTGCCAAGACCCTACTGTTTTGATTAATATAGGTTTGCCATATACCTTAAAATCTGGAACTGTGATGCCTCCAGCCTTGTTCTTTGTTTCAAGACTGTTTTGGCTGCCTTTCAGGGTCTTTTGTGGTTCTACACAAATTTTAGGATTATTTGTTCTAGTTCGGTGAAAAATGCTATTGGTATTTTCATAGGGATTGCATCAAATCTATAGATTGCTTTGGGTAGTATGGACATTTTAACGATATCAGTTCTGCCGATCCATGAGCAAGGTATGTCTTTCCATTTGTATCATTTTCAATTTCTTTCAAAGTACAGGTCTTTCGCCTCTAAATTTATTCCTAGGTATTTTATTCTTTTTGATGCAGAAGCAAAATGCAATTGTTTTCTTCATTTCTCTTTCTGCTGCTTCACTGCCAGTGTACGGGAACAGTATTAATTTCTTGGTATCAATTCTGTATTCTGAAACTTTACCAAATTTCTTACTTCTAGTAATGTTTTGGTGGAGTCTTTGGGTTTTTCTACATGTATGTCATCTGAAAATAGTGACAACTTCGTTTCTTCCTAACCAATATGAATGCCTCATTTCTTTTTCTTATCTGACTGACTGCTGTGACTAGGATTTCCAGTACCATGCTGAATAAAAGTGATGAGAGTAGACATCCTTGTCTTGTTTCTGGTCTTAGAGGAAAAGATCTCAGTTTTTTTACCCTTGAGTAGGACGTTAGCTGTGTTGGGAGAACTGGCCAGCAACATGCAAAAGAATGAAACTGGACCACTTCCTTACACCCTCTGCAAAAATAAATTCAAAATGGATTAAAGATCTAAATGTGAGACTTGAAACCAGAAAAATACTACAAGAGAACACAGACAGCAATTTCTCTGACACTGGCTGTAGCAACATTTTTTCTAGATATGTCTCCCAAGGCAAGGAAAACAAAAGCAAAAGTAAACTACCCAAACTACACTAAAATGAAAAGATTTAGTACAGTGAAAATAAATAAAAAATAAATAACTAAAACAAAACAAATAACAAACCATCCACAAAGCAAAAAGGCAACCCGCTGAATGAGAGATGTTTGCAAATGACAGATCTGATAAAGGGTTGGTATCCAAAACATATAAAGAACTCATACAACACAACACCAAAAAAACCCCATCCTATTAAAAGTGAGCAGAGGACAGGAACTGACATTTTCCTAAAGAAGATATACAAGATGGCGAACAGACACATGTAAAGACGCTCAACATCACTGATCATCAGGGAAATGCAAATCAAAACGACAATGAGATACCGCCTCACATCTGCTGGAATGGCAGTTGTAAAAAACAAATATCAAGTGTTGGTGAGGGATGTGGAGAAAAGATAACCCTTGTGCCCTGTTGGTAGGAATGTAAATTGGGGCAGCTACCATGAAAAAGAGTATGGAGGTTTCTCAAAAGAAGTAAAAATAGAGCTACCATATAATCCAGGAATTCCACTTAGTAATTATCCAAAGAAAAACACAAATGCAAAAAGATGTATGCAAATGAATAAAACACACAAACAAAAAGCAGAATCAGATCTATAAATACAGAGAACAAAAGTGATGGGTACCAGAGCGATGGCCGGGGGAACGGGCAAAATGGGTGAAGGGGAGGGGGAGATCCAGGCTTCCAGTTATGGCCTAAGTCCCAAGAATAAAGAGTACAACATAGGGAATATAGGCGATGGTATTGTAATAGCGCTGTATGGTGACAGATGGGAGCTACCCTTGTGGGGAGCACAGCATAACGCAAACACTTGTTGACTCACTATGTTGTACACCTGAAAGTAATGTAAGTTTGTGTGTCAACTATGCTGAAGTAAAAAAATAACAATAAAAAAGACTAAAACAAAAATATTAAAGTAATTTAACCATTAAAAAATTTTAAAAAATATATGCATCCCCATGTTCATTGCAGCACTATTTTTAAAAAGATTTTATTCATTTATCTGAGAGAGAAAGAGAATGAGAGAGGGAGAGAGAGCATAAGCTGGGGGAGTGGGCAGAGGCAGCGGGAGAAGCAGGCTTCGCGCTGAGCAGGGAACCTGACGCGGGACTCGATCCCAGGACCCTGGGACCATGACGGAAGCCAAAGGCCGACGCTTAACCACCTGAGCCACCCAGGCGCCCCTGTAGCACTATTTTTAATAGATAACATACAGAAGCAACCTAAGTGTCTACTGATAAATGAATGGATAAAATAAATATGAAATAAATATAAAATATGGTATATAAAAAAATCTTATTGACATCAAAAGGAATGAAATTTTGTCCTGTGCAACAACATGGATGGACCTTCAGAGCATTATCCTGATGTATGTATGTATATATGTATGTGTGTGCGTGTGTGTGTGTGTGTGTCTGTGTGTATGTACGTAAGCAAGCTCTACGCCTAATGTGGGGCTTGCACTCACGACACTGAGATCAAAAGTCGCATGCTCGACTGAGCCAGCCAGGTGCCCACAGAGCATCATTCTACATGAGATAACTCAGACAGGGAAAGACAGATGCCATATGATCTCACTTACATGTACAATCTAAAAAAAACCCAAAAACTAAAAGCAGACTCACAGACTCAGAGAACAGACTGATGGCTGCCAGCGGCAGGGGTTGCGAGATACACAAATGGGCGAAAGGAGTCAAAAGGCACAAACTTGCAGTTATAAACTGAGTAAGTTCTAGGGAGAGGGTCCGCCACGGTTTCTATAGTTAATAATACTATACTGCATATTTGAAAGTTTCTAGGAGAGTATATCTTGAAAGTCCTTTAGCACAAGGAAAAAAATGGTTTTGTAACAATATATGGTGATGGGGGCACCTGGGTGGCTCAGTGGGTTAAGCCTCTGCCTTTGGCTCGGGTCATGATCCCGGGGTCCTGGGATCGAGCCCCACATCGGGCTCTCTGCTCAGCAGGGAGCCTGCTTCCCCCTCTCTCTCTGTCGCTCTCTCTGTCTGCCTCTCTGCCTGCTTGTGATCTCTCTCTCTCTGTCAAATAAATAAATAAAATCTTAAAAAAAACCAATATATGGTGATTGACGTTTGCTAGCCTTCTGTGGTGATCATGCCCCAATATATACAAATATTGAATTGTTACATTATACACCTACAGCTAATGTCAATTATACCTCAATAAAAAATAGCACAGCTTAGATTTTCCACCTATCCTGTCATCCTACAGCAAGAACTATCATAGAAAGAAACAGAGGCATTTTAAAACCAGGACTCCTGAAAGAACAATGGTCCCTCGAGTTCAAAAGTACAGGGATGCCTGGGTGGCTCAGTTGGTTAACCATCTGCCTTTAGCTTGGGTCATGTTCTCAGGGTCCTGGGATCGAGCCCCACATTGGGCTCCCTGTTCTGCGGGAAACCTGTTTCTCCCTCTGCCTCTATCCCCACTTGTTCTCTGTTGCTCTCTCAAATAAATAAATAAAATCTTAAAAAAAAGATCAAAAGTACTGCCCACAGTCCTGATTCCATTAAATTCGCACCCCCGTGGCATAACTTCATCATACGAAAATTCACAACAAACGAAGAGACCGCCAGTAGAGAAGCTCTGACTTCCGCTAGCATATGCATCCACACCGGCCACAACTCAGCACCAGAGCTCACGGACTGATTGCCCTCTCCCTGCCCCGACTGCTGCGCACAGAAGACCTACGACTTTCACCTCTAGCCTTTTGCTGCATCCTCTCCTTACTGGAGAACTTCCTACCTGAACCAGCGTCAGCTCCACAGCCTCCGATGGACCCCCCCCCCCCACAACACCCTACTGGTGACGAGGTTTGTCTGAAAACAACAGGCCAAACACACGCCACAGGGTGACATGCGACGCGAGTCAGCACGGAAACCCCAAGAACTGTGCCATTGCCTATTCAGATCGGTCTGTCCTGCTAACACGATCACAGACACCAACACGGAGGCTGGCGCTCCTCGCCCTCCTGTCTCTACAACTAACCAGCAGCTCCCACCCTGGCTAAGCCAGACTCTACCATGTGGCTGTGACTCACCCAGATCTTCCAACTCTGAGGGCCAATTTTCCTCCAAATCAGACGAAATTTACTATTACCAACCAGTGCTAGCAAATGAACAGAGCAAAGGGCCACCAGCCACGAATCCAATTTAAGGCAGGCCCAGAGATGGCATGCACTGGTATTACCACCGGGATGCTCATGATTGGGGGATTCAAATTGGAAAGGCCATAGTCCAAAGCCAACACCAATAAACCCTACGGGATCACACTGAGAAAATGAGAGCTCTCACTAGTCCCCCCAACGATGATAAATCAAACCTGGCCAAAAACGTATGCCCTTAAAACTACTGGGCTCGGGGCGCCTGGGTGGCTCAGTGGGTTAAGCCTCTGCCTTTGGCTCAGGTCATGATCTCAGGGTTCTAGGATCGAGCCCCGCATCAGGCTCTCTGCTCAGCAGGGAGCCTGCTTCCTCCTCTCTCTCTGCCTGCCTCTCTGCCTGCTTGTGATCTGTCAAATAAATAAATAAAATCTTTAAAAAAAAAAAAACTGGGCTCTTTTCCTATTCATTGTAATGCTCTCTTTTGTCCTTCAAGTACAAGCCACACTCACTGAGGCAGAAGGAAAACTGTTCTCACCAAGTGACCCAGGGAAACTTCCCACGAAACCTCCTTCCCGGCTGCTAATCTAGACACTAGGAGGGCCATGTTTACTACATCTCACCCAGGGCAAAGCAAGCCCAAGATATCAGTGTCTACAATCAGCTTGGGAATTCCTCTCCACCCTTCCCTCACAAGGCCAAGGGCAAGCTGACACTACACCCGGGGGAAGCGTGCTTTGCAAACATTGCTGCATTCCTTAGCCACCACCGTGAACCAGCAGAGCTCCAAGGTGTGTCATACCAAGGACAAGCCCCATGAAAAGCAGATCGGATCCCATGGAGAAATCTATCTGCCCACCTGCATGGGAGTCTTTCCACCCAAACCCACATCTACTTGCTTACAGCTACTGTAATGTCTGCTGAGTCCACCGAAACCATCAAATGCCTTCAGAAATATTTGAATGAGACGGTCACCCTTCTGGGGGGAATTCTTGGAAAAAATGTCCAGGACCCTACAAGGGAGGAAATGGAAACAACAATTCAAAATTTAGAGGTGAGGTTAACCTGGGAGGAAATTGACTGGCGTGGTCACATCACCCCCTCCCAAGGGGCACCCTCTGAGTCTGCCCTAGAAAAATGGCCCCTGAGACAGAAGTGGTAGAGTCAGGATCCCCGCTCCGTGGGGCGTCTGCTTCTCCCTCTCCCTCTCCCTCCTCGTGCTCTTTCTCCCAAATAAATAAATAAAATATTCCAAAAAAAGAGACAGAAAATGGCCAAATGTATAAAACAATTAATGTCTCTTTTGGAAATAATTCAATCCCTCCCTAGAAGGATCCCATGAGTACCCCACAGTTTATGACATCATTTGGTGTGTGGCTAAATTAACAACATTTTTTTCCAAGCTGCTGAGAGTGCCTGCACAGTTTATTCCCCACACTGGAATCACACAGATGCTGCTTACTACAGGCAGCCAGCAGGAAACTAAGCACCAGCGCACACTTAACAGAAAAAGGAGGATACAGATTTACCCACCAAACCAAAGCCACGTCTTGCCTTAGCCACCGCCATCCACAAGATGGCGCACGCTGGCTTTGCTTCTGCCAACCTGATTTTCAGGGGCATAGCTTAAGAACTACCTGGCCTAGCTCCTCCATCAACTTCTTTCATCAAGATAAGCCTATTCCTGTACCCTCCAACACCCAGCAACAATATCCAGAGGCTAAGCGTACAGAAATATGTGGCCAATCGTGAGCTGTGCCCATGACCAATTGCAAAGCTATTTGACTGCAACACTCTTTTTTAAAGATTTTATTTATTTATTTTTAAATGATGGTGAATTTTTAAAAAGATTTTATTTATTTATTTGACAGACAGAGATCACAAGTAGGCAGAGAGGCAGGCAGAGAGAGAGAGGAGGAAGCAGGCTCCCTGGTGAGCAGAGAGCCCCATGTGGGGCTCGATCCCAGGGTACTGGGATCATGACCTGAGCCGAAGGCAGAGGCTTTAACCCGCTGAGCCACCCAGGCGTCCCTAAGATTTTATTTTTATTATTTACTATTTCTTTCTTTGAGAGAGAGAAAATGACAGAGAGTGGGGAGAGAGAGAGTTTGAGAGAGGTGGGAGGGTCAGAGGAGAAGGAGACTCCCCACTGAGCAGGGAGCCAGATGCGGGACTCCATCCTGGGACTCCAGGATCATGACCTGAGCTGAAGGCAGTCGCTTAACCAACTGAGCCACCCAGGCACCCCAACACTGTATCTTTCTATTAATACTCCCTGGAGCTTCAGTAAAGCCATACAAACTTAACCTTCACAGGAACACAGAGAATGTAGGCAGCAGGAGGAGCCTGGTGAGTTTGGAAGGGAATTAGATGGTTTCCTCCATCATAAGCTTCCCCTCATCCAACACAGAACAGTATTTCACGTACCTGGGCATGGCTAAAAATTCCAGCAGCTTTAACCCCCCTGCCCAAGGACTTGCTCCCACAACTCATACTAGCCACCACTCTCCATCACTGCAAATGAGCTTTTCAAACAGTCCCTCTTGTTCTAACCACCCCGCAATCACTAATTTTGGGGGCAAACTGTATACATTTGGGGTTTGGGACACTAAACGAAAAGTAACACAGGTAGCTATGTTTACACAAATTAAACAAACGGCCCAAGGACTGAAACTCTTGGCCAAATCTTACCACAGTTTAGGGGCCACGGCGCTGGATACCCACCTAGCCCTCAATTGCTTATTGGTTGCTTGGTGTGGTGGGGTGAGGGGTTCTGTGTACTTACCAATTCGTCTCTCTGCACGCAGGTAGATAACACTCATCCAGTTTCACTAACACTTGGGGATATGCACTGTAGAGGCCATAAAATCACTCTGTTGACTAAACAGATCGAACAAATAAAAATCTTTTCCGATTCTCCTGATTTCCCCCCTGCTAAATCCACTGGCTGTCAACGAGCTTTGCATTTTCAGTTTGTGCCTTCTTGGAATTCTGGGTCTTGAGAATGCTTTACACAGCCTCTGAAATCCTGTGTTAAGAAATAAATTACAGGGGCACCTGGGTGGCTCAGTCGGATGAGCATCTGTCTGCCTTCAGTTCAGGTCATGATCTTCAGGTCCTAGGATCAAGTCCCGCATTGGGCTCCCTGCTCAGCAGGGAGTCTGTTTCTCCCTCTCCCTCTGCCTGCCACTCCCCCTGCTTGTGTGCTCTCTCTCTCTTTCTCTGTCAAATAAATAAAAACCTTTAAAAAAAAGAGAAATAAATTACAACTTTTGTTATAAGACAATACAGGGACAGGGGATGGATTGCTATATAAATGAGCCAAAGAGAGTCCCTATATATTGGTCCTATATTGTTTACTTTTTCACAACAGGTCAGTACCATTAGCTCCTGTGCTAAAGTTTTACATACCCCTGTGTTTTAAATATAGCCCTGAGAAGCAGATTTTTAACCATTTAGAGCCCGTCTGCTTTGTATACCCATAAAACTGCAGGCAAAATTTGCTAGCCATAGAGAAGATAAATCCTAGATCTATAAGACCCCAGATCACTGCTGCTCTTCAGAACTCTTTAAGAAAGAGACTCCCCATCAAGACACGGAAGTCCCCTCTCAGGTACCCCTTGCCTGGGATTTGCCCTGCCCTCCTCCCCTTCAGAATGGTGTGGCCCTTTGGAAGGTCTCCCCCTGTGAGCAAAGGTCCCCATGTGTGCATCCTTTTAAAGCTGGTTGTCTGTTCCTACCAGTCTGTGGCCACATCTTTTTCCTTGATTGGCCCTGAAATCCCTTGGACTCATTATAAATATCCAATAAATCCATCAATGAGAAGTACCATACTAAGAGAAGTCAAAAACCACATGACCATCAACCCCATAGACACAGGAAAAATTCTTATTAAATTTCAACACCCTTTCATTTGTAAGAGCCTCAATAAACTAGGAATAGAGGAAAATGTCCTCAATCTTATTAAGTATGACTTCCCAAAAAACTACAGCTGATATTATACTTGCTGGTGAAAGACAGAATGTTTTTTTTAAAGGCTTTATTTATTCATTTGACTGACAGATCACAAGTAGGCAGAGAAGCAGGCAGAGAGAGAAAGGGGGAAGCAGGCTCCCTGCTGAGCAGAGAGCCCAATGCGGGGCTCGATCCCAGGACCCTGGGATCACAACCTGAGCCGAAGGCAGAGGCTTTAACCCACTGAGCCACCCAGGCGCCCCAAAGACAGAATGCGTTTGACCTAAGTTTGGAAAAAAGGCAAGAATATCTTCTCTCCCCACTTCTACCCAACATTGCATTGGAGCTGTCAATATAATAAGGAAAAGATACTAGAAGGAATACATACTGGAAAAGAAGAAGTAAAATTGTTTTTATTCACAGACAAAATGATCTTTTTATAGAAAATTCAGAGTTATCTACAATAAGAAAAAATCTACTTAGAACTAGTAAGTAAGTCTAGTGGGGCCATAGGATAACGGATCACTATACAAAATCAGTTGCATTCTATATATTAGGAAGAGTATAAGAAGAAAATTAAGAAAGTCATTCCATTTATAATAGAATGACAAAGAAAAAATACTTAGGAATAAAGATGACACCAGGAATGCAAGACGCATGCACTGAAAAAATACAACACATTACTAATAGAAATGAAATAAGAGCTTTTTTAAAAAAAATGGAGAGATATACTACCCTCATGGATTGGAAGACTCAGTATTTTTTTTTTAGAGAGGGGGGTTGGAAGTGGTGTGGGGAGGGAAAGAGAGACAGAATCCTAAGCAGGCTCCACAGCCAGCACAGAGCCTGATGCAGGGATCAGTCTCACAACCCTGAGATCATGACCTGAGCTGAAATCAGGAGTTGGACGCTTAACCCACTGAACCACCCAAGTGCCCTAGGAAGTCTTCCCAAATTGATTTATAGACTCAGTGTAATCCCTATGAAAATCCCTGCAAGGTTTTTGTTTTGTTTCATTTTTAGAAATTGACCAACTGATTCTGAAATTTATATGGAAATGGAAAGAGCATAGAATAGCCAAAATAATTTTGAAAAGAGAACAATGTTGGAGGACTTACACTATCTGACTGCAAAGCTTAATATAAAGCTACAATAACCAAGACTTGTATTTTTAGAATAAGGGTAGATATATAGCTTAACGGAACAGAATAGAGTCTAGAAATAAATCCTCACATTTTTGTCATCTGACTTTTGGCAAAAGTGCCAAGGCAATTCAACAGTAAAAGGATAATCTTTCCAACAAATAGTCCTGAAAAACAAAAAGTCCCGAAACAACTTCATATCCATATGCAAAACAAAACACAAAAAATGAAATTAGACTCATATCTCACCATATGTGACTCAAAATGAATGATAATCCTAAGTGTAAAGGTAAAGAATGAAAAAAATCTTACAAAGGAAACATAGGAGAAAATCTTTGTGACTGTGGCTTACACAAAGATTTTTTAGATATGACTTTAAGAGTGTAATCCATACAAAATGATGCATTGGACTCCACTGAGATTTTAAAAATATTTCCTGCAAAGACATCATTAAGAAAATGAAAGGACCAGCCACAGACTATGTGGGAATATTTGCAAATCATATATTACATAAGGAATTATATCCTGAATATACAAAAAAAAAACCTTTTAATGCAATAAGATGACAAACTACCCAATAAAAATGGGGTAATGGGGAAGAGTTAAGATAGTGGAGGAGTAGGGGGACCCTAAGCTTGCCTCATCCCTCAAACACAGCTAGATAAATATCAAATCATTCCGAACACCCAAGAACAATCTGAGGGCTGAGAAAGCAAACTTCATATCTAGAGGTAGAAAAATGGCCACATCATGGAAGGTAGGAGCTGCAGAGAGTTGATTTGGAGGATCATAGAATTGTGGGTGATGGGGAAGGGAGGGAGCCCTGATCATGGAGAGAGGAGGGAGGAGGAGAGAGAGAGTGAGAAAGCAAGAGCAGAAAGAGAGAGAAAAAGCAGTATGCAGCCGACTGCACAAGAAAAACTCTTGCCCCAAATCACTGACTGGGAAAAGGAGAAGAGCTGACTACTGCAAGTTTTTATAAGCAGTGGAGCTCTAAGTCTCAAGTTTTAGAAGTACGTGCCATCACTGGGGTCATGCTTGGTGGGCTAAGCAGTGTTCTGGTGGGAAAGGAGGGCGGAGGCCCGGAAGGGTGCAGCATGGCCTGAGGATCCCCTGGGTCGCATGGAGAGAAAGGTTTCCCCTTCTTGGAATGCATCTGGGAGAGATGGCACAGCCTTTCTGGGGACCAAAGAGGTGGCGGGCACCAACGTGATATCCTGTTCACTAGCATAGAAACAGAGATTATCTGCTGAGGGCAGCAAATCTCAGTGGTGACTTTCTGCTACACTTTACCATTAATTCTGAATTGCTGTGCAGTCGTGGGACTGCTTTTCGGGGACAAACTGGCACTGGCCACAGTGTGGCAGGACCCTCCCCCAGGACAATCAGTGTGGGTCTGTGCCATGCAGGTCCCTAAAATTTGGAGTTTTGTGCTCGCTTCGGCAGCACATATACTAAAATTTGGAGTTGTTTTTTTTTTTAAAGATTTTGTTTATTTGTTTGTCAGAGAGAGAGAGAGAGAGCGTGCGCAAGCACATAGCAGGGGGAGCAGCAGGCAGAGGGAGAAGCAGACTGCCTGCTGAGCAAGGAGCCTGACGCAGGGCTTGATTCCAGGACTGTGGGATCATGACCTGAGCAGAAGGCAGACACTTAACCGACTGAGCCACCCAGGCATCCCTAAAATTTGGAGTTTTGAAACCCAGCGGTGCGCCTGAAACCAAACATAGGCAGGCAGCTTGGACATAGGGTGAAGGCAGGGATCTGATGGAAGCCAGGGACACAACAGGGGAGGGTTTACTCTTCTGTGATGGCTTCCTGAAGAGTGGTGGGAACGAACTCCCCACTCTGGGGCAAGACAGCAGGGTGATGCCATTGCCCCCCCAATTCTGCCCCCTCCATTAGCACTGACCAACTTCAGTGAGCAACACAGTGCCCCCCAGTGGACGCTGGAGCCATCAACACCAAGCCTGGCGCCCTGCAGGTGGAAGTCAGTGGGAGAATGAGCAAGTTCGCTGATCACACAGCGCCGCACAGCTTCCATTATAGGGGATATAGAATCTAGCTTCTTTTTGCAAGAAGACCCAAACACACCTAGTTAAAACCTGCCAAACAATGAACAAGGTCCAAACACCCCCCACTGCAGGCAAGGAGAAACTCCAAGGAGGACTGACCTGAAGGAAAGGGCAGCTGAAACACGATAGCAGGTTGCAGATTCTGAAACACCTCCTGAAGCATTAGGCCCGAGACAGTATAGCACCGCTTTCTAATAGAGCCAATACCCTCAGGAGCAGAATTATAACAGGCTTTCCTAACAATCACAGACACACAAAGGGACCCAGACAAAATGACAAGGTGCAGGAATTCACCCCAAAAGAAAGAACAGCAAGAAGTCATGGCCAGGGATTTAATCAATACAGACACAAGGAAGGTGTCTGAATTAGGATTTACAACAGTAATCATAAGGAAACTAGCTGAGCTTGAGAAAAGCATGGAAAAAACTAGAAATTCTCTTCCTACAGAGATAAAAGAACTAAAAATGAGACTGAAATTAAAAAAATGCTATAATGGAGAAACAAAACTGATTGGATGTAATGACAACAAGGACGGACAAGGCAGAGAAACAAATCAGTGATAGAGAAGATAAAATTATGGAAAATAATGAAGCTGGAAAGAAAGAGGGAAAGAAAGGTATCAGATCATGAATGTAGACGTAGGAACAAGTGATTCCCTAAAGCATAATAACATTCATATCATACAAGAGAAAAAAATGGAGAAGGTTTATTTGAGAAAATTATAGCTGAAAACTCCCCTAATCTGGGGAAGGAAATAGACATTGAAATTTGAGAAGCTCAGAGAACTGCCATTAAATACAACAAAACCCAGCCATCACCAAGACATAGCATGGTCAAATTCATAAAATACACAGACAAGGAACAAATCCTGAAAGTTGCAAGGGGGAAAAAGTCCTTAGCCTACAAGGGAAGACATATCAGGTTACGGCAGATCTCACACAGAAATTTGACAAGCCAGCAGAGACTGTCAGGATAGATTCAAAATGCTGAATGGGAAAAATCTGCAGACAAGAACATTCAATCCTGTGCAACTGGGTGGCTCAGATGGTTAAGCATCTGCCTTTGGTCATGATCCTGGGATCCTGGGATCGAGTCCCGCATCAGTTTCCCTGCTCTTTGGGGGAGGCTGCTTCTCCCTCTGTCTCTGCTTCTCTCTCTCTCTCTCTCTGTCATGAATAAATAAATAAAATCTTTAAAAAAAGAACATTCAATCCAGCAAGGCTGTCATTCAGAGTAGAAGGAGAGATACTTTCCCAGATAAAGACTAAAGGAGTTCATGACCACTAAACCAGCCTTGTGAGAAATATAAAAGGGGACTCTTCGAATAGGGGGAAAAAGACTAAGAGCAACAAAGATTAGAAAGGAACAGAGAACATCACCAGAAACACCATAACACAATGGCACTAAATCCATATCTACAATAATTACTGTGAATGTAAACAGACTAAATGCTTGAATCAAAAGACATAGAGTATCAGAATGAATAACAATTAAAAAACACAAGACCCTGGGGCACCTGGGTGGCTCAGTGGGTTAAGCCTCTGCCTTCAGCTCAGGTCATGATCTCAGGGTCCTGGGATCGAGCCCCGCATCGGGCTCTCTGCTCAGCGGGGAGCCTGCTTCCTCCTCTCTCTCCGCCTGCCTCTCTGCTTACTCGTGATCTCTCTCTGTGAAATAAATAAATCTTTAAAACAAACAAACAAACAAACAAACAAACAAACAAAAAACACAAGACCCATCTATATGCTGGCTACGTTTTAGACCTCAAGACACCTGCAGATCAAAAATGAAGGGATAGAGAACCATCTATCACTCTAACGATGTCAAAAGAAAGCCAAGTAGCCAAACTTATATCTGACAAACTAAATTTTAAAACAAAGATGTAACGAGAGATGAAGAAGAGCACCATATCATAATCAAGGGGTCTATCCACCAAGAAGATCCAATAATTATAAATATTTATGCTCCCAACTTGGGAGCACCCAAATATATAAATCAATTAATAACAAACATAAAGAAACTCATGGATAATAATACAGTGATAGTGGGGGACTTTAACACCCCACTCACAGCAATGGACAGATCATCTAAGCAGAAGATCAACAAGGAAACAAGGGCTTTGAATGACACACTGGACCAGATGGACTTAACAGGGATATTCAGGACATTTTATCCTAAAGCAGCAGATACATTCTTTTTGAATGCACATGGAACATTCTTCAGAACAGATCACATTCTGGGTCACAAATCAGCCCATGACAAGTACAAAAAGATGGAAATCTCACCATGCATATTTTCAGACCACAACACTATGAAACTTGAAGTCAACCACAAGAAAAAATTTGGAAAGAACACAAATACACAGAGGTTAAAGAACATCCTGCTAAAGAATGAATGGGTTAACCAGGAATTTAAGAAATTTAAAAACACATGGAGGCAAATGAAAATGAAAACATGATAGTCCAAAGCTTTGGAATGCAAAAAAGGTGAACCTAAGAGGAAAGTATATTGCAATCCAGGCTTACCACACAAAGCAAGAAAAAAATAATCTCAAATACACAACCTAACCTTACATCTAAACAAGCTAGAAAATGAACAGCAAATAAAGCATAAACGAGAAGGGAAATAATAATGATTAGAGCAGAAATAAATGATATAGAAACAAACAAACAAACAAAAACCGGTAAAAAAAGGTCAATGAAACTAGGAGTGGATTCTTTGAAAGAATTAATAAAATTGATAAACCCAAGCCAGACTTATCAAAAAGAAAAGAGAAAGGACTCAAAATCAAATGAAAGATCCCCATGAAAAAGGAGAATTACAGCCCAATATCCCTGATGAACACAGATACAAAAATTCTCACTAACATACTAGCAAACTGAATCCAACAGTGCATTAAAAGAATCATTCACCACAATCAAGTGGGATTTATTCCTGGGCTTCAGGAATAAATTTATATTCATGAATCAATCAACATGATATACATTAATAAAAGAAAGGATAAGAACCACATGATCATTTCAATAGATGCAGAAAAAGTATTTGACAAAATACAGCATCCATTCTTGATAAAAACCCTCAACAAAGTAGGTTTAGAGGGAACATACCTCAACATCATGAAGGCCATATATGAAAGACCCACAGGTAAGGTAATATCATCCCCAATGGGAAAAACTGAGAGCTATTCCTCTACAGTCAGGAACAAGAAAGTGATGTCCGCTCTCACTGGTGTTATTTAACATAGGACTGGAAGTCCTAGCCTCAGCAATCAGACAACAAAAAGAAATAAAAAGCATCCATATTAGCAAGGAAGAAGTCAAACTTTCACTTTTTGCAGACAACATGATATTCTAGTAGAAAGTCCAGAAGAGTCCACAAACAAGTTGCTAGAACTAATATACAAATTCAGCAAAATTGTGGGATATAAAATCAATGTACGGAGATCTGTTGCATTTCTATACACCAATAATGAAGCAGCAGAAAGAGAAATCAAGGAATTGATCCCATTTACAGTTCTACCAAAAACCCAAGATACCTAGGAATAAACCTAACCAAAGAGGTAAAGGATCTGTACTCTGAATACTGTAGAATACTTATGAAAGCAACTGAAGACAACACAAAGAAATGGAAAAGCATTCCACACTCATTACTTGGAAGGACAAACATTGTTGAGATGTCTATACCACCCAAAACAATCTACACATTTAACACAATCTCTATCAAAATGTCACAAGTATTTTCCACAGAACTAGATGAAATAATCCTACAATTTGTATGGAACCATAAAAGACCCCAAATAGCCAAAGCAATCCTGAAAAAGAAAAGCAAAGCCAGAGGCATCATGATTCTAGACTTCAATTTGTATTACAAAGCTGTAATCATCAAGACAGTATGGTACTGGCAAAAATATAGACACATAGATCAATGGAACAGAATAGAGAACCCAGAAATGGACCCACAACTATATGGTCAACTAATCTCTGAAAAAGTAGGAAAGAATGTCTAATGGAAAAAAGACAGTCACTTCAACAAATGGTGCTGGGAAAACTGGACAGCAACATGCAAAAGAATGAAATTGGACCACTTTCTTACACAATGCACAAAAATAAATTCAAAGTAGATGAAAGACCTAAATGTGAGATAGGAAACCATCAAAATCCTACAGGAGAACACAGGCAGCAACCTCTTTGACCTTGGCTGCAGCAACTTCTTACTAGACATGTCTCTGGAGGCAAAGGAAAAGCAAAAATGAATTACTGGGACGTCATCAAGAAAAAAGTTTTCTGCACAGCAAAGGAAACAGTCCACAAAACTAAAAGGCAACCAATGGTATGGGATAAGATACCTGCAAATGAAAAATCTGATAAAGGGTTAGTATTCAAAATCTATAAAGAACTTATCAAACTCAACACCCAAAAAACAAATAATACAGTTAAGAAATGGGTAGAACACATGAACTGACATTTTTCCAAAGATGACACCCAGATGACTAACAGATACATGAAAAGATGCTCAACATCACTTGGAATCAGAGAAATGCAAATCAAAACCACAATGAGATACCACCTTACGCCAGTCAGAATGGCTAAAATGAACAAATCAGGAAATGAAAGATGCTGGCAAGGACGTAGAGAAAGGGGAACTCTCCTGCACTGTTGGTGGGAATGTAAGTTGGTGCAGCCACTCTGGAAAACAGTATGGAGGTTCCTCAAAGAGTTAAAAAATGGAGCTACCCTATGACCCAGCAATTGCACTACTGGGTATTTACCCCAAAGATACAAAAATACTGATTCAAAGGGACACATGCACCCTGATGTTCATAGCAGCCATGTCCACAATAGCCAAACTATGGAAGGAGTCCAAATGTCCATCGACTGGTAAGTGGATAAAGAACATGTGGTATGTATATACACACACACATATGTATACATATGTACACACAATGGAATATTACTCAGCCATCAAAAAGAATTAAATCTTGCCCTTTGCAATAACATGAATGGAGCTAGAGGGTACTATGCTAAGCGAAATCAGAGAAAGACAAATACCATAGGATTTTGCTCATTTGTGGAATTTAAGAAACAAAACAGATAAACATAGGGGAAAGGGGGAAAAAGAGTGGGAAGCAAACCATAAGAGACTCTTAGAGAACAGAAAGGTTATGGGGGAAGGTAAGTAGGGGGGGTGGGTTAAATAGGTGATGGGGTTTAAGGAGGGCACTTGTTGGGATGAGCCCTGGGTGTTCTATGTAAGTGATGAATCCCTGAATTCTACTCCTGAAGCCAATATTACACCATGTGTTAACCAACTAGAATTTCAATAAAGATTTGAGGGAAAAAAAGGAAGAAGTGGGGAAAAGACTTGAAGAGACATTTCACCAAGGAAGACATAAAAATGATTAAGAAGCATATGAGAAGATGTTTATCATCAAGGAAATGTAAATTAAAGTCACAACTGAGATACCATTTTATAACCTACAGTTAAAATGACTGACCATACCGAACGTCAGCAAGGATATAGAATGACTGGAACTCTCATAATTGACATTGGGGAAAGTAAAACAGTGCAGCCACTTTGGGAAACAATTTGCTAGTTTCTCAAAAAATTAAACATACGCTTTCCATCCAACCAACCAGTTTACTACTAGATATTTACCCCAGAGAAATGGAACATGTGTCCACATAAACACCTGTATGCGGAAGTTCATAGCAGCATTATCCATAATTTGGAAGCATTCCAAAGTTCACCTCCTGGTCAATGTATAATATGGTATATTCACATAACCAAACACTATTCAAAAACAAAAAGGAAAGAACTATTTATACAGGGGTGTCTGGGTGGCTCAGTCATTAAGTGTTTGCCTTCGGCTCAGGTCATAATCCCAGGGTCCTGGGATCAAGCCCCACATTGGGCTCCCTGCCGCGCAGGAAACCTGATTCTCACACTCCTTCTGCCGCTACCCCTGCTTGTGATCTCTCTCCTTGTGTCAAATAAATAAATATATATTTTTAAAAGTACTTATATACGGGGGCGCCTGGGTGGCTCAGTGGATTAAGCTACTGCCTTCGGCTCAGGTCATGATCTCAGGGTCCTGGGATCGAGCCCCACGTCAGGCTCTCTGCTCCGCAGGGAGCCTGCTTCCTCCTCTCTCTCTGCCTGCCTCTCTGCCTAGTTGTGATTTCTCTCTGTTAAATAAATAAAATATTAAAAAAAAAATCTGGAAAGCAGCTTGTGGTTTCCTATTAAAAAAAAAAAGTACTTATATACGTAACAACAGAAATGCATCTCAAAAACCCTTTGTTAAGTAAAAGAAGCCAGACTCAAAAGAGTGTGCAAGTGTGTGTATAGTATGATTCAATTCACGTCTGGCGTGACAGAAACTCTTGGTGTGAATGGAGGTATTCTAACTGGTTTGTGTGACAACCGTGCAAATTTGCTCAACATCACAAAACTGTCCACTTACAATGTGAGTTGTATGGGATGTAAATTATAATTTCAAGAAAGCTTTAAACATTTTGAAAAAAATTTTTTTTTCAAAATTGCCCTGTGGTCATGCAAGTGAATGCCCTCATTCCAAAGAGATTCACAAGTAAGTTTTTAAGGGTAAAGGGTCAGAATGTCAGGATGCCTAGGTGGCTCAGTCAGTTAAGCGTCTGCCTTCAGCTCAGGTCATGACCCCAGGGTCCCAGGATCAAGTCCCGCATTGGGCTCCCTTCTCTCTCTGCCTGCCTGCCGTTCTCCCTGCTTGTGCTGTCTCTCTAACAAATAAATAAATAAAAATCTAAAAAAGAGTCAGAAAAGGGCGCCTGGGTGGCTCAGTGGGTTAAGCCGCTGCCTTCGGCTCAGGTCATGATCTCAGGGTCCTGGGATTGAGTCCCGCATCGGGCTCTCTGCTCGGCAGGGAGCCTGCTTCCCTCTCTCTCTCTGCCTGCCTCTCTATCTACTTGTGATCTCTCTCTATCAAATAAATAAATAAAATCTTTAAAAAAGAGTCAGAATGTCTGAAACTTAACTATCAAATGGTTAAAAAAAACAATAATCTGGAGATTGAGAAAAATGAAGGATATGGGGCAAAAGGTAAAAAATGGGTGAATGTGGATAAAGTAATATTGGATTTTTCTGAGCTATTCCTGTAGTTTTTCTGTAGGTTTGAAATACTTCTCTTAGAAAGTTAAAGAAATTAATTGAAAAATCATATATTTTGCATGGAAGGTTTTTATAGGACACAATTTCTACACCAGTCTGTGCTAAGTCTCCAACTCACCCTATGTTATTATTCACTGGGACCTGAAGAGATAGAACAAACAAGGGGAAATTTTTAGAAAGCTGCTTTGATCAAAAAACGTTCTATGAAAGCTCTTGCACATTCCCAGATGGGGTATCAAACCTGGGCAGCTTAGGTGAAAAACGGGACTCCTACCTGCTAGACCAGGGTTGGCAACCTGTGGCCTTTGAGCTAAGCAGAGCCTGCCACCTGTTTTTGCATGGCCTAGGAGCTAAGAAAGCTTTCCCATTTTAAAGTGATTGGAGGGTACCTGGGTGGCTCAGTCAGTTAAGTGTCTGCCTTCAGCTCAGGGTCCTGGGATCAAGTCCCACCCCCAGCTCTCTGCTCAGCAGGGAGCCTGCTTCTCCCTCTCCTACTCTCCCTATTTGTTCTCCCTCTCTGTCAAATAAATAAAATCTTTTTCAAAAAGAGGTTGAAAAAAAGTCACAAGATCTTGGGACATGTGAAAATGTTGTGAAATTCAAATTTTAGTGCCTGTAACTAAAGTTTGAGTATGACACAGCCATCCCTGTTCGTTTTCAAATTGTCCAAAACTGCTTTGCCATTACCATGGCAGAGCTGAGTAGTTGTGACAGACACCACACATGGCCCAGAAAGTCTAAAGTTACTACCTAGCCTTTCGTGGAAAAAGTTTGCCGACTCCTATGGTAGAGGACATGAAACATCATTTCTTCAGATCAGTGGTTCTCGGCTAGGGTCAGTTTTGTCCTCCAGGAGCCATTTGGCAATGCCTAAAGATTTTTTTTTCATTGTCACAACTGGAAGGGATGCTACTTCATCCAGTGAGAGGCCAGGGATGCTGGCAAACATCCTACGATGCACAGGTTAGCCCCCACAACAAAGAATGATCCAGACCCAAATGTCAGTAGTACTAAGGTTGAAGACCCTGGTCCAGAGAACAGAGACGATGACATGTTTAAGACTGGATATCACGGCCTCACCCTGAATAAACTAAGTACTTTATGCCTACCCTTGACTCCACCTCTATGTCCAGCCTCTCCATCCCTACACTACACGTCACTACAGTCTGACTCCCTCCAAAGTATGTTCCCAGCAGGCCCTGCACATGGCCCTCACCATTCCTCGTCAGCCTCATTAACCTTCCATCCTTGCTGCCATGCTCTGCTGTCCTCTGGGATCTCATCTAATTCCACATAGCATCACCCTTCCAGTCTCAACTGGTCAGGCTATGTCAGTTTGGGCCCACCCTCCCCCTTCTCTGACTACCTACCCGGCTAGCTCTCCTGCTTCTCCATCATTCCCCAGGCCCAGGCTGGGAAGGTCTCAGTGGCAAGCCCATTTCCAGGGCTGGGAGGGGCAGAAACTGCAACTCACACTGTCTTGGTGGACCCACTCCCAATTTTTGCCCTGGGGAATGTTGCTTGGGGCAGAGCAGAGTCAGGGCTAAGTATTCAGGGATCTGTCCTCTTCCATTATCGCCCTCCACCCAAAATACTGGTGCCGAAAGTTCAGTGGGGGATTGTGTCATCAAGAGAGCGAGCATGCTGCATAGTGGCCCAGCTATTAGGTCAAGCTTTAGGGCTCCAGTCACCCACGGGAATCTCTGAATCCTACCTCAGATGCTTGTGACAGGGGGACACCTGAACACCTTATTCCTAGGCCTTTTTGTGACTCCATTTTCTAATTTTTGAGTAGACAAGGGTGATCACACACACATGATGTGGGATGGCTGTGAGGATTATAAATACCAAGGATTATCAGGGCACCGATAGTATCACTGGGGTGCCAATAATATTAGTCAGTTGACCGTCTGACTCTCGATCGCAGCTCAGGTCTTGATCTCCTGCCCGTGAGTTCGAGCCCCACAGGGGGCTCCATGGTTTACTTAAAATTAAATAAATACCAGGGATTATGATTATTACTGAAATATGGTAGTAAGCAGAGCATTCAGAACGAGGCTGTAAGCATCCTGAGGAGCCTATGGGGGTTTCCAGGGCGAGAATGGGGCATTCTGATTGGGGGAGGATAGGGCTAGGCATGTGGTAATAGAAATAATAATACTAGTAATAGCCAAGGCCCACACAGCCTCTACTATGTTTCATGATGCCCTGTGCTAGGGGCTTTCTACCAAGAAGTTTGTTGAATCCTCCCCAAAGCCCTGTGAGGTAAATATCCCTACTTCAAGTGTCAAATGTTTTAGTCACCGGAGCCATCTCCCAGCTCTCGGAACCCAAGAAGTAAAAGCTCTGAATGGAAAACACCAACCTGCACTACCCAGGTGCACAGGGAAGCCAGCCTCACCCATGGACACCAGCACAGGGTTCCTGAGAAACAGCAAGGTTCTTCCAGCTGGAGGGACAGCCACACCCTCAGAGGGCACAGTTTGTAACCACACATTCCTGTGGGGATTGTGGGGATTTCTCATGCTTTCCTAGACACACTGCTCTGGGGTGGGGGTGTGGGGGAGTTACGTAGGGCTCCTACCCTAGAACAAGTCTGTGTTACACCTAGGGGAGAAACAGAAATCAAGAGAGGAAATGATGCCTCTAGATAGGAGGCCCGGAGAAGGACAGGGCCTCACTTCTGTGACATTCCTACCAAAGGTACAGAATCTGAAACCAATCAGGAGAAAACACCACACAGATCCAGAGGGCTGTTCCAAAAGCAGGTAGAACCTTCAAGAGGGCTGAGGCCACACAAATTAGGGATATTGCTTTGCTTGGGACACCATAATGAAGGACCACGGGCTGAGTGGCTCCAGAAGAGATTGATTTCCTCACAGTTCTGGAAGTCAAGAAGACCGAGAGGTCTGGTTTCATTGTGAGGCCTCGCTCCTTGGCTTGTAGACGGCTGCCGTCTCCTGGTGTCTTCCCACGGTCTTCCCTTTGTGTACATCTGTGTCCTAATTTCCTTTCCAAACTCTCAAATGGTTTGAAAAAAATATGTACAGAATACATATGAACGTGTATAGAGAGGGAAGGAGGGAGGGAAGAATCTTTTTTTTTAAGATTTTATTTATTTATTTGACAGACAGAGATCACAGGTAGGCAGAGAGGCAGCCAGAGAGAGAGGAAGGGAAGCAGGCTCCCTGATAAGCAGAGAGCCCGATGCGAGGCTCGATCCCAGGACCCTGGGATCATGACCTGAGCCGAAGACAGAGGCTTTAACCCACTGAGCCACCCAGGTACCCCGAGAGGGAAGAATCTTAAAGCAAATGTGTCAAAACACTAACAACCATGGAGCATAAAGGAGTTCTCTGTATTGTTTATGGAAATCATCTCAAAGTTTGAAATTACTTGTAAATAAAAGGAAAATTAACTGGTTAGTTCCTTTGGGGTACAGGATCATTAGGAATTAGAGCTGTATTTTTGAGCAATATTTATGGCATCTTTCCAATTTGGCTAGGCTCTCTTTATTGAAGATGGTCCCCTTACTTGCCCACAATCGGTACCTTGTTCCTACACTTTTGGTGACCCTATCTTACTTCACGCTCTCTGCAGTTCTGTGTCTATAAGACAAGCAGCTTAGCATCATTCTAAAGACGAAGCTGTTGCAGCTGAGTGGGTCACCCAGGTCATCTTCATGAACGACCCCAGCCTGCTAGGATGGCTACTGCCCTGAAATTCACCCAGGGCACTACAAAGCATTTCCCTGTTCCCTGCAGGCATTTCGAGACATCTGTGTGTGTGAGACAGCGCACGGGTCCCTGACTATGCCCGTTTAGAATATGACAAGGACTCAGGACACTTCCTCTTACCACCTCCCCTCTCCGTCTCACCCAAACCAAAAGGCCATCACTTTGACCCCAGAACCCAGCAATGCCACTTTGTGTCTCCTGTCCACAGGAAGGCAGAGCCCAAAGTCTTCCACACCCTGGCCCTGGCTGGGGAGATGGGACATGCTCAGAACCCTTCTGGAAGAACCCAGCTGGCTTCCACCTGGCCTCCAGGTCATGGTCAAGGCTCTCTCTGCTGCTGAGGGTGGAGGAGCACCCTTGTCAGCTCCCTTCACCCAGAGGGCCTCTTGGGGCCCATTCCCTAAGGATCATCCAGCTCTGCCCTCCCTCCAAGTCTGGGAAACGTCTGCCCACACCCTCTTGGAAGAGTGACCCCTCAGTCCTTCCTGTGTGCAGTATCTGTCTGTCTGCAACCGTTGCTGCAGCTACTCTGCCCAGCACAGAAAAGACTTAAATTGAGGGGGGAGGCTCTTCTGGGCCCCCCTGACCTCCGGCTGGGTGACCCCCCCTCACTTCCCTGCTCCCCGCATAGAGAACAGCCATCTCTTTTCAGGGAAAGCTTCAGAGACTTTGACTTGGTGTAACCCTCAGGCAGAAATTTCCATTTTCCAGCTGAGAAGCAGATGGGTCTAGGCGAGGAAGAGCAGAACAGAGCAGGAAATGCTATCGCTCTGGCCTGGCCTGCGTCAAGATGCCCGGGGTGGGTGAGGGAGAGGAGGCGATGAAAGACCCTGACCCCATGCAAGGGAATGCGGGGCTCACTGTTCAGGACGTGGGTCTATACTTAGCACGAGGCAAAACAGGGGCTGAACAGATGAAAGGCTTCTACTAGTGTACTTTGAACAGTTCTGATGTGTAGTTAATAAAAAAAAAATCTTGCTCTTGGGGCACCTGCGTGGCTCAGTCGCTTAAGTGTCTGCCTTAAGCTCAGGTCGTGTCCTGGGATGGAGTCTGGCACCGGGCTCCTTGCTCAGCAGGGAATCTGCTTCTCTCTTTTTCTCTCCCTCTGCCTCTCCCCCAACTCATTCTCTCTCTCTCTCTCTCTCTCTCGCTTGCTCGCTCTCTCAATAAATAAATAAATAAAATTTTTAAAAAAATCTGCCTCTTTTTCTTTTTGCTTTTTTTTTTTGTATGAGTGGGATAGACATTGTTGGGGTCCTTTAGGGGTTCTGACACTGTCCCCTCCAGGCTAATGTTGGCTGCAGAGGGTATATCTGGTACTGATGGCATGCCCTTGGTTTCTGTCTCTGTCAAGCCTATATTACACGAGAAGCATTTTCTGGGGGTATAAACATTTTAAATGAAAATAACTTCTCCATACAGTCCACCCAAGTAACCATTGCCCTCTAGAACAAACAGAGTAAAATTTGAGTTAGCCATTTGTAAAGAGCAGTTGGTTTCTTTTTTGCAGGCCCTCTGTGACGGGATTTGTGTCCTCACACCCTAGGACCTTCAGGGTTTCACTTTGGAAGAATTCCGTGGTGTGGAGGAGCAGATGAACCTGGAGTCCTGACTCTCCTGAAGTGTACCTTCCCCCACTGGGGTTTTCCCACTTTGATAATCTCTGGCCCAACAAAAAAAAAAAAAAGTGCTTTTTTTTTTGGCATAAATGAGGGCAGAAGAATCCGGTTAACTTTCAACCTGACCCCATTTCCATACCACCAAATGGACTGGAGATCAGTAGGTCTCACAGGTATGCATAGCTCACAAGTAAACAGAACTCAGTGTGACCACCCCCATGCCTGATACCAAAAGACCAGACAACAAAAGCAAAACCAAACAAGTGGGACATCACACTAAAATGCTTCTGCGCAGCAAAGGAAACCATCAACAAAATGAAAAGGCAACCTACTGAAGGGGAGAAAATACTTGCAAAGCATAGGTTCATTAGGGGGCTCATATCCGAAGAACATCAGGAATTCATATTT
The DNA here is from genome assembly GCF_922984935.1 of Meles meles. Classification (NCBI taxonomy): domain Eukaryota; kingdom Metazoa; phylum Chordata; class Mammalia; order Carnivora; family Mustelidae; genus Meles; species Meles meles. Next base: position 42,585,573 of record NC_060087.1, on the reverse strand, counting down.
GAAAGTTGCCAGAAGAGGAGATCTGGAAAGTTTTCATCATGAGAATTTTTTGCAACTATGGATGGAAACAGATGGTAACTAGACTTACTGTGATCATTTCGCAACATAGGCCAAAGTCAAATCATTACGCCATACACCTGAGACTGACATAATGTGATATCAATTACACCTCAAGTAAGAGAAAAGGTCAATCCGCAGCAGAATGGATGAGGTCCTGTGGTACGTCTATAGAATGGCATACTTGAAAGTAATGGATATGAACTACAGGTAGATACAACAATGTGGGTGAATCTTAGAAAGATAATGCTGGGGCGCCTGGGTGGCTCAGTTGGTTGGGCAACTGCCTTCAGCTCGGGTCGTGGTCCCAGAGTCCTGGGATCGAGTCCCGCATCGGGCTCCCAGCTCCGTGGGGAGTCTGCTCCTCCCTCTGACCTCCCCTCTCATGCTCTCTCTCACTCTGTCTCTCTCTCTCTCTCTCAAAATAAATAAATAAAAATCTTAAAAAAAAAAGAAAAGAAAGATAATGCTGGTTGGAAGGCTGAGGGCAAAGAGAACATACCACGTGATACCATTACACAGATACAACTAATCTAACCTAAGAGAACTCAGGGTAATGGTTACCTTTGGGGGGGTGCGGTTACTGGTGGTAGACAGGAGGGAAATTATGGGATGCTGGTGAGAACAGGGCAGCCCCTGAGGCCAGGAAGCTGGCCGGACACAGTTGGGCCTTGGTGTTCACCTGCTGAACCAGAACAATTTCACAGACAGACCAAGTCCCTCTAGGACTGTGATGGATCAAGACAAAATCTCTCATCATGGCTGACCACAAAGACCTGAATCTTGCCCAAACCCCCAAAATGATCAAACACCCCCCCACCTTTGTTTCTTCATATGAGTGACTCGTGCTTCTCTATCAATTAGTTGCAGTTTCTCTTCATTCCCTCCACCATATAGGTTTCCGATAGCCCTGCTTCCTGCCAGCACCCAATCTAGATCTACATCTGGCTTCTCCAATCCTCCCCCCAAGTCACCTCTCAGAGATTTCCCTTCCTGGAGGGGTTTATAGCCAGAGAGTAAGGGAGAGGTGAGGCTAGGTAGGGAGAGACAGGGAGGGGTCTCAGAAATCCCAGATGTGGAGAAATGTTACAGACAAGATATTAACCAGAGAGAAAGGAGCATAAAAAATCCACCTGGTTTGTCTTAAATGTTATAGACAAGGTATGTTACCAAGTTCCCTGGTTAGTTTTCTATAAACTACCCTCCATAAAAGTCCTCAGTAGCAACCCATTCAGGACCCCTCTCACTCTAGAGAGCTTTTTTTTCTTTCCTTCCTGTTCTCACCTTCACTTAATAAGCTTTCACTTCACTTTACCCTTTTTTTTTTAAAGGAGAATCTTTTTTTTTTTAATATTTTATTTATTTGACAGAGAGAAATCACAAGTAGGCAGAGAGGCAGGCAGAGAGAGAGGAGGAAGCAGGCTCCCTGCGGAGCAGAGAGCCGGACGTGGGGCTCGATCCCAGGACCCTGGGATCATGACCCGAGCCGAAGGCAGAGGCTTTAACCCGCTGAGCCACCCAGGCGCCCCTCACTTTACCCTTTTGTCCGCAAGATTCATTCTTGGACTCCATGAGACAAGCACCCCGCAGCCTTGCAATACCAGGAAACGTCGACACTGACACGCTGCGCAGCCGTGGAAAAGCAGTTCTGAAAGGTGCATCGTGTCCCCCAGGCTGCTTGGGAAAAGGCATTTCCAGGTGGTCACATCAGGAGGGACAGGGTACAGATGCTGGATGAATGTGGTAGGTAACTGTGAACACCTGGGAATGAAGAATCTGGAATAGAGAGTATAAGATAATAGTGTTTAGTTTCCTGTCTCAAAACCAAAACACCATGAAAAGGAAAAAAGAGTCTACAGATGCCTCAAATTAGATTAAGATAAAATTAAGATGAAAACAAACAGAAGCAGGAATGAGAACAGAAACATAATTAAGATACCGAGAGACTTCTAAAGTATGAGAACACAATATGACTTTTCCAATTAAATATGGCGGACTGACCACAAGCATTTAAATTCGTTTTTTCCAAAGACACAAAAATAACAACTTTAAATGAATGCTCTTTTTAAAGATTTATTTATTTATTTATTTATTTGACAGACAAAGATCACAAGTAGACAGAGAAGCAGGCAGAGACAGAGAGGAGGAAGCAGGCTCCCCGCTAAGCAGAGAGCCCGATGCGGGGCTCGATCTCAGGACCCCGAGATCATGACCTGAGCTGAAGGCAGAGGCTTTAACCACTGAGCCACCCAGGCGCCCCGAATGCTCTTTTTAATGTATAAACTCACTATATGGGCAAAAGGAATAGAAGTCTTCAAAGCACAACAGATTTCTGGAAAGCAGCAGGGTGGGCACAGACCCGTTCAGGAGACCAGTGAAAATCTAGCCCAGATGTCTAGCAGAATCCAGGAGGGGCACAGGACATGGCAGACACCAGGTCCTAGGAAGGCAAGGGTAGGGGGTGGCTGGCAGCAGGGAACGGACTTTGTTTTTTAGAGGGGAATTGACTTGACTGGACCCCAGATCCCACCCCAAGTTTGGACTTCAGGGCAAGTCTAAAATCAAGTAAAACAAAGTTAGTGAAAAAACTGATTCAGTTTTAGGGGGAGTGCTCAGTGGATCCAGTTTCTGGATCCAAGACAGGTCAGAAAAATGAAATAACATGGGTAAATGTTAGAGGTCCACAGAGCACTGTATGGTGTGTAGTGGGTGTGAGTTGGGTCTGGGAGGGGCAGATGTATTGTGGCCTTACTGTATAATGGGGGTACCACCAGGTCTGGTTGACCTTGTAATTCAAAAGGCGGGTCTTGTTCTTGTGCAGTCCCCACAGCCTGGCCATTGCCTTCACATTTGTAGGGAGCACTACAGTGTCACGGCAAGTCCATCCCTTGGGAGAGCATTCCGCCATCCCAAGAGTGCCCGGAGAGCAGAGAATTCACAAGCAAGAGGTTGTTGTGACATAGGAGGGGTGAGAGCTCAGCAGAGAGGCCCAGCACCTGGAAGAGTATGTCATGCACTGTCCTCCTTGGACTGATAAAATGGGGATGGATAATCATAGTACTCGGCACCTTCTTAGCAGATTAAAAGGGGGTGCCTTGGTGGCTCAGTGGATTAGGCTGCTGCCTTTGGCTCGGGTCATGGTCTCGGGGTCCTGGGATCGGGCCCCCGCGTCGGGCTCTTTGCTCCGCGGGGAGCCTGCTTCCTCCCCTCTCTCTGCCTGCCTCTCTGCCTACTTGTGATCTCTCTGTCAAATAAATAAATAAAATCTTTTAAAAAAAAAAGCTGAAGTAAAGCACTTAGCACAGTGCTAGCACCTAAGGGATAAATGTTAACTGTATATATTATTTCTGTTAGCACTTGAATATATCCCCCTAATCAGGATGTCCCTTTCTTGCTCTAGAAAACCCATCACAGCCTAGGCTGGAACGCTCTGCACCAGTCAGGAGGTAGCTACAGCTACCATTTTCATTTTAATGTCGTTAATTGAAGAAACTGAGGCACGGATAGGAAAAGAAAACAAAGTGGCCAAGTTTACGCAAACCATGAACTTCAGAGACTCAGTATGTCCGCAGTTCAAGCTCAAAGGCTAGGTAACCCCGCAGCCACTCCGCAAACAGGCGCAGCTCTCACACCGAAAGACATGTTCACAAGGGCGCCCAAGATCACCCCTCCCTCTGGAAGGCTCCCTCACCCGTCTGGTGGGTTGCGAAAAACCGTAGTGGTAGGGGCAAGTGGGGCACCTCTGAAGGTCCCAATCCCGTTTGAATGCCCCTGGACTCCCCGCCCCTTACGTAGGACTCTCTGAACCAACCTTCTTCCAAATACACCTCCCCTACACGCCCCGCCCTCCATGTAAACGCCAGCCCCTCACGTCCCGCTCACCACGCAGTGTGCCCATGCCCCGCCTACCACGTTGGACCGCCCCACTCATCCCGCCCTCACGTAGAACGCCCCACACTCCGACCTCAACGTAGAACGCACAGGTCCTGCCCACTACGTAGAGCGTACCACTCGTCCCGCCCACACGTACAACGCCTTCACATGCCCTGCGCACTACGTTAGACCGCCCCACACGCCCCGCCTTCCACATAAAAAAACGCCGCTCTCGCCCCGCCCCCATGTAACCCCTGCCCCTTCACCCCGCCCTCCATTCAGAACCACCCACATGCCCGCCCCCCACGTTACCGCTGCGCTCGCCCCGCCCCCCACGTAGAGCGTCCCTCTGGCCCCGCCCCCGCGTAGAACGCCCCGCTCGCTCCGCCCACACGTAGAACGCCCCCCCCCACTCCGCCCTCTACGTAGAACAGCCCACGTGTCCCTCCCATTACGTAGAACGGTCCACATACCCCGCCCACACGTGGAACCTCCTTCACACGTCCCTCCCACCACGTTGACTGTCCCTCCCTTCACGTATAACGTCATGTTCGCTCCGCCCACAACGCGGACCACCCCCCCACACCCCGCCCCTCACGTAACACGTCCCACTGACCCCGCCCCTCCCGTGAAGAATTCCCCACGGGTTTCGCCCACCTTATAGATTGCTTGGAGTGCCTCGCTCTCCACGTAGAAAGATCGCCCAAGTTGTAACCTTCCTAGTCCCGAGAATAGACTCGCACCTGAGACTCCCGCTGCTCCAGTACCCCGGAGCACTGCCTTTACCACCCCTCCGGGGATGGGGCGAACCTGAGTGGAAGCAAACTGCCCAATGAGGAGAAGAGAAGGGCCGTGCTTTGTAGAATTGGATGGATGGTGGAGGACTCTAGTTTGGTGTTCAAGTGAGGATAGGACCAATGGGGACTGTGAGAGCTGCGTCTGGGTCCTATGGGGAGCGTGCATAGCAGCGGGGCGGGATTTAGTGGATTTCAAAGGAGAGGCGGGACGCACAGGTGGATTCAAGGCAGGAGTGAAGCTGGAGTATGTGAAGGATGGGGACGTGGGTGCACCCCTATCTATGTAATAGGGGCATCTTAGCAGTTGGAAGTAATAGATGAATTAGATGTAACAGATGAAAATAGTAATAGATGTAAATAGCAAAGTGGTTCTAAGGTCATTGGCAAGAAAGTAGTAGTAACGAGAAGATGGTCTCTTTTGGTATTTTACAGCTGCTGTATGACTTCGGGAGAAACAGTATTTCCTGTTAATTTCACACTTGTCTTTGTGCCCATCACCTCAGCCCAATTAATAGCAAAGCTGCTTTTTTCTTTCTCACTCTGAGCTGATTTTCACTCTTTTACTCTTCCTTCTAGCTGAGGGCAGGTGAGGTCAACCATAGAACATTATTCTATGAAATTCAGATCTTAACCACTGTCTGGCTTCCACTTATATAATGATGGTTTGGAGAACACAGTTTATGGTTGGATAAATGTACATTCTTCACATTGCTTCAACAGCAGCTTAGTGCTGGATCCTCAGACAGGACAGTGGCTGCATACCAGTATTCAATATACTGGAGGGCCCACATTTGAACCCTGTAATATAGACAAATACTGTCAGAATGATGATAGAATGTGTAGTCCACTTGTAAGTCAGCAGCTAAGTTTAGCCAAGTTAAACGAAAAGAGCAGATCCCATTTTTAATCTGAAGAGCATGCAGAATCAGATGTTGGGGCACTAGCAAAAATACCAAATATATTGATTTGTTTGTTTGTTTCTCTGATTTTTTTTTTTTTTTTTTGTAGTAACGTTAAACGTCTCAGAGAGTCTGTTGCCTGGGTAGCTCAGTTGGTTAAGCAACTGCCTTCGGCTCAGGTCATGATCCTTGAGTCCCCGGATCTAGTCCTGCATTGGGCTCCCAGCTCCGGGGGCAGTCTGCTTCTCCCTCTGACCTCCTCCCCTCTCATGTTCTCTCTCTCAAATAAATAAAAATTAAAAAAAAAAAAAGATCTCAGAGAGTCTATTGGAACGTAGGTACAACATTCCTCCACCCTGATGGTGTGGTTTGGAGTTGTGAGGTCTGGACCTGATGGCCAAGAAAGAATTCTTGAGGCACCTTTGGTGCAAGAAGGTGGTTATATTACAGCACGGGGACAGGAGCTGTCGGCAGAACGGGCTGCACTGGGGTTGTGAGAATCAACTGATTATATAAGATTTTCTATCCTATGGAGAGGAGGGTGATGATAGGGCTCTGAGAAATTGAGTCTACAGGTTTCTGGAGATTGCCTTTTTTTCTTTCTTTCTTGTAAATCATTAAGACAGTTGCAAACTGATGGAGACTCTTGTCCTCCATGACTGTGCTCTCCATCAGTTAACCATTTGGTTTTCTCTTTCCTTTGTTCTCAGGCAGCCAGGAGTGCCTGAGGAATGCGACACACATCCCACCTGGGGCGGGGGGTGGTGGTGGTGGTGGTGGTGGTGTTAGCTTAAGCTTTGCCCTCAGCTTGTCTTCTGTTCCTCATAACACAAACAAATGGACCAATGTTCCATGCTCACGGATTGGAAGAATAAATATTGTTAAAATGTCTATACTACAGAAAGCAATCTGCAGATTTAATGTAATCTCTATGAAAATACCAACAGCATTTTCCACAGAATTATAACAAATAATACTAAACTTTGTAGGATATTTATATTGGATATAATTATTAATATTTGGATTTATGTCATAACTTACTATTACTTTGCTTTTTTATTAAAGATTTCGTTTATTTGAGAGAGAGAAAGAGAGAGTGCACAGAGTGAAAGAGCACAAGCAGGGCCTGGGGCAGAAGCAGACTCCCCGCTGAGCGGGGAGCCCCTTGATCCCAGGACACCCAGATCATAACCTGAGCAGAAGGCAGACACTTAACCACTGAGCCACCCAGGCACCCCTATTATTACGTTTCTGATTGTTTCTTCTGTTTTTTTTCTCTCTTTCTCCTGACTTCTTTTCAATTATTTAAGTATTTTCAGCATTAATTTGGCTTAATACATTTTTTGCTATATCCCTTTTAATATGTATTTTTAGTGGCATATCTATGATTTAAATATATATTAACTTTCCAGGGACTTGTTAGAATTCATATTTTAAAACTTAATTTGAGAGACACCTGGGTGGCTCAGTTGGTTAAGCGTCTGCCTTCAGCTCAAGTCATGATCCAAGGGTTCTGGGACTGAGTCTTGAATCTGGCTTCCTGCTCAGCGGTGAGTCTGCTTCTCCCTCTGCCTGCCGCTCCCCTGCTTGTGCGTTCTCTTTCTTTTTCTCTCTCTCCCTGGCATATAAATAAATAAAATCTTTAAAAAAATCAATAAAATTTCATGTGGAATGTAGTGTAAGGGCCTATTTAGCCAGAGCGTTTCCATCTTGGATTAAACAGTCATTTTGTTGTTTATACAGTAAAACTTAAACTGTCCCTGTCCCCTTTCCCCACAGGGGACTTATTTAAAAACAAGTCCCAGAAACCAGTCCCAGGTAACAAGGCCCAAATACAAGGGTGGGTCAGGCCAGGTGGAGACATCCAATGGGGCCAGCGCATACTGTCTCCTTAGTTACCAAGGAATATGGGCCCCACCCTTTGGGAGCCTTTTGGGCACCAATTCTGACCAAGGTGATAGGCTGGCTCAAATATCTACTGGGGTAAATTGTAATTTAAAATTAATTGTAAATTGTGTTACAATTTCATTGGCCACCTGTGCGTGGCCAGGTCCAACCACATGGCCTTTGCTCTATGAAAGTTAGTCTGTGAGGCAGGGAGGGGTCACCCACTCTGTAAGGGGCGGCCCCGACGGGTCTGTTTGACAGTCAGTTTGATTCTTGATGCTTGGCTTGAAATAAAGCTTTGCTTGACCTTTGCTTTGTATCAGTCTCGCTCCTTTTTTTTTTTTTAAGATTTTATTTATTTGACAGATAGAGATCATAAGTAGGGAGAGAGGCAGGCAGAGAGAGAGAGAGAGGAGGAAGCAGGCTCCCTGCCAAGCAGAGAGCCTGACGCGGGGCTCGATCCCAGGACCCTGGGATCATGACCTGAGCGAAAGGCAGGGGCTTTAACCCACTGAGCCACGCAGGCGCCCCAGTCTCGCTCCTTTAATCACAGACCCATTATTGGGGGACCCAACAGTAGAAAGCTTTCCCCTTTGTATTATTATCCTTATATGTTTTACATCTATGTGTCATTTATCAATTTGTTGCATCCCAGCTGTGAACACACTCTTCAATATAGACTTTATGATCAACAACCAATTTCCTTCAAGCATTCCTCCTTCAAAGTGAGCATGTTAAGCTTTCTCCTTGGAGGGCACTCACTCACCAGAGGGACAGGCCAGGAGGAAGCAGCTTCCTACAATTTCCAGTGTAGGAGAACCAAGGAGTCTTCCCTGTGGGTTTTGAGGACATCCAGCGGAACCTACCTAAGTCATAGGCCCAGAACATCATCTTTCTGTGACCTTGCAGCCTCAGCCTGGCAAAAACCTGCCCACTGCCCTCTCAGCTCAGACCTCCTACTCTGCAACCCCCCACCCCCACCACATTCCTTGACCCTGCAAAACCCATATGCTGTACAAGGGACCAGAAGAGTAGTTCAGTCATATGCAGGTTCCCCTTCTGCACATTGCACCTGGGCTCTGAAGCCCATTTGCCCGGATTGACTGTTGAGAAAGAATCCTTGAGACATTTTCAGAGCAGAAAGGTGTTTTTATTAAAGGAGGTGGAGGGGGAAGACAGGACTCTGGGCAGGAAGAGCTGCACTGGGATTGTGAGGAGCAATTCATTAAATACTTTTAAGTTGGGGGGAGGGGTGTAGAGCTCAAGGAAGTTTCCAGAAGTATTTTTGGTTGTTAAAGAAGACCTACTGGATCCTGGAGGTCTGGCTCTTGTCAAGCTAAGGTGGCTTTTTGCCTGTAGCAAAGCATTGACATGAAGGCATTTGTGACCTCCTTGACCATTGTCATACTCTGCCTGTCTCTGGTATTTATCAATGGGATGCAAATTGTAAGGAAATTTTATCTCCATTTCTTTCGCCTTTGTTCTCCTCCTCAGCACCAAGACTCCCACTGCGTGCCCACACAGTAAGCTGCTGATCACTGTACCTCCACCTCCACTCCTGTTTGTCTAGGAATCTCAGACCACCTCAAGTCTGGCTAAACCAGCCAACTCTTCTGCTCTCTGGTGGTAGAAACACACCTTCTCCAACAAGGTCTGAACTCCTTCCAGGTTTGTCCTGTATTGGTGTTTTAGTCAGTTACATTTTTTAAAAAAATTATGTAATCTTTTTTACCCCATCTGGGGCTCGAACTCACAACCCTGAGAACAAGAGTTGCATGCTTTTCCCCCCAGTTTAAGCTTGTTCACAAAAACCCAGCACTTGGGCCAGGCCAAGTCAACAAACCAGGGCTTAGTATCTAATCTAATTGCAGTTTAAACTTCCCCCAGAAATGTTAAGTCTTAACCTGTCAACCAGGAACTTTCTGATCAGTACCAATAAGGTAAAGTGACACAGGAACCCTCTCCATCCCCCAAAGGAAGATGAAGTAATCCACCTAAAGACCCCTTGTCCTTCCACCTAAGAGAAGGTGACTTTGCTTGAAACAATCCTGTCTTTTCTTTTGCTAATAACTTTCTTGACTCTCCTTCCAAAAACACTTCCATTTTGTACAACTCCTCAGAGCTCCCCTCTGCTTGCTAGATGGGATGTTTCCCCATGCATGAATCACTTAATAAAGCTAGTTATATCTTCAAACTTGGTTGGTTGAATTTTTGTTTTCTAACAGACTGCTATAAGAGAATATCATAGGCTAGATGGCTTATAAAAAAATAAACTTGGGGGTGCCTGGGTGGCTCAGTTGGTTAGGCGACTGCCCTTGGCTCAGGTCATGATCTTGGAGTTCTGGGACCAAGTCCTGCATTGGGCTCCCTGCTCAGCAGGGAATCTGCTTCTCCCTATGACCCTCCCCCTTCTCATGCTCTCTATCTCTCTCCTTCTCTCTCTCAAATAAATAAATAAATAAAATCTTTTTAAAAAGCCCAGAAATTTATTTCTCATAGTTCTGGTGGCTGGGAAGTCCAAGGTCAAGGTATTCAAGAGATTCTTCGTCAGGTGAGAGATTTATTTCCTCATTCATAGAAGGCAGTCTTCTCATGGTGTCCTCACATGGCAGAAGGGGCAAGGGAGCCCTCTGAGGTCACCTTTGTAAGGGAACTAATTCCATTCATGACAGGTTCACCCTTGTGACCTAATTACCTTCCAAAGGCTCCACCACCAAATGAATCATGCTGGGGACTGGTTTCAACATATGCATTTTGAGGGGACACAAACATTTAGTCTGTAGCATTCTGCCCCTGGTCCTCCAAAGTTCACATCCTTCTCACATGCAAAGTGCATGCATTCCATCCCAATAACCCTCAAAGTCTTAACTCATTCCAGCATCACTCTAAAGTCTAAGTTTAAAGTCTCATGTAAATATCATCTAAATCAGATATGGGTGAGACTCAAACTATGATACTTCCTGAGGCAAATTCCTCTCCAGCCGTGAACCTGAGAAACAGAACAAGTTAGGTGCTTCCAAAACACAATGGTGGGGCAGACATACAGTAGACATTCCCATTCCAAAAGGGTGAAATAGGAAAGAAGAAAGGGGGTAGTGGTTCCAAGTAGGTCCCAAACCCAACAGGGCAAACAACAGGAAACTCTAAAGCTGGAGAATAATCCTCTGTGGCTCAATGTTCCACCCCGTGGGCCCTGTGGGGGGAAATGTCACCCCTACCGGATGCTACCCACAATGAAACTCTCTGAGGTAGCCCCACCCTTCGAAACTGCTCTGGGCCACAGGGCACAGCACTCTGGGCCTATGGTGGCAGTGACAGCCCTGAGGATCTCTGAATCACCTGCAGGGTCATTCTTCCATAGTCTTGAAGAAGAGTGCTCGGTTTCTGTTTAGATGACTAGTCCATACTAATTTCCTTATCCTTGGCCACACTGATGGTGTCCTGATAGGATCCAGAATGCTACAACTATATACATAAAAACCCTACCAGACAACGCTTTAATTTTTACTTTCAACCACAATGCACATCTTAAAGAGCTTAAGAGAATAGAATCTGTACCTAGTTATTTCACTAAGTTGCTCTTCCTTCATTCCTGATGTTCCAAGTATCCTTCTGTTACCATTTCCCTACTATTTCAAACACTTTCCTTTAACTATGTTGGAGGGTGGGAGAATGGGAGAGAAGAGGTAGAACATACGCACTCTGGTATTTTTTTTTTTTAAACAAAAGCACCAGTGCCATCCGGGGGACTCCACCCTCATGATCTCATCTAAGCCCGAGCACCTCCTGAAGACCCCAACTCCTAATGATTTCAACATATAAACATTGGGGGGACAGAGTCAGCCCATAGTAGCAACTAGTCTGATTGGGGTCAGGCGGCTCGTTCCCAGAGATTGCAGTTATATATATATATTTTTTTTAAGATTATTTATTTATTTATTTATTTGTGAGAGAGAAAGAGAGAGAGATAGCACAGAAGGAGAATGAGAGGGAGAAGCAGACTTCCGCAGAGCAGAGAGCCCGATGCAGGGCTCTATCCCAGAACACTGGGCTCATGACCCAAGCCGAAGGCAGACGCTTAACTGACTGAGCCACCCAGGCACCCCAACTGCAGTTCTGTTTTCAAAGCCTTTTCAGTACTGTTTGGATGTGCCCCATGTGTGTATTGGTCTATCTCCTAGCTCATAGAAAGTCTTTGGTATTAATTAGGAACAGATCCATGCACGTAGGAAAGCAAAACCTCAGTTTTCAAATTTACTGGCTTCACTTGAAAGAGTGTCAAGGAGGGGACTAAAGAGCACGTTTATCATCATGAGTACTGTGTAATGTATAGACTTGTGGAATCACTATGTTGTACACCTGCAATGAACAGAAAACTGTGTGTTAACAATACTGGAATTGAAATTTTAAAAAATAATTTAAAAAAAGAAAAAAGTTTCAGGGAATTGTATTTTGTTTGTTTGTTTTTGTGTTTTGCTGTTACCTGTGGTAACTCATAGTACAAAGTCTCAGAGGGGAACAGAAAATATGAAGGCCTTTAACAACTTCCAGAAATCCCCGGAAAACCACTGGTAATTGTCACCCCTTTGAATGGTGTTGATGCATTTAGTCACACCTTCCCACCCTCACAGACTCTGTAGAAGCTCCCAGCAGAGATTTCCCCATGTCACTATCTTGGACACTGTTGTTAAAATGCCACTGAATCTGGGGCACCTGGGTGACTCAGTTGTTAAGAGTCTGCCTTCGGCTCAGTTCCTGATCCCAGGGTCCTGGGATGGAGCCCCGCATTGGGCTCCCTGCTTGGTGGGAAGACTGCTTCTCCCTCTCTCACTCTCCCTGCTTGTGTTCCCTCTCTCGATTGTGTCTCTGTCAAATAAATAAATAAAAATCTTAGAAAAAATACCACTGAATCTGACTTCAGTTATATGTGGAATCTAAAAAACAACACAAATGAACAAACAACAACAACAACAGAAAAAGACTTATAAGTACAGAGAACTAAGTGGTTGCCAGAGGGGAAAAAGGTGGGGGGATGGGTGAAATAGGTGAAGGGGATTAGGACGTACAAACCTTCAGTTATAAAATAAGTCAGTCACAGGAATGAAAAGTACAACATAGAATATATAGTCAATTATATTGTAATCACTTTGTGTGGTGATGGACATTTTGTAATCTATATAATTGTCAAATAACCATGTGGTACACCTGAAAATAATGTAATTAGTAAAATAATATGTCAACTATACTTCAATTAAAAACAAAATTATATATATATATAAAGTTGTATATATATTATAAAATATATATATATAAAATTTCTTTCCCCCCAGTATTAAGTCATTCTTACATTCCTTTTTTTTTAAGATTGTACTTATTTATTTGACAGAGAGAGAAGGAACACAAGGAGGGGGAGTGGGAGAGGGAGAAATGGGCTTCCCGTGAGCAAGGAGCCCGAACAATCCCAGGACCCTGAGGCAGATGCTTAACGACAAGCCATCCAGGTGCCCCAATTCTTACATTTCTGACAAAAATACTATTTGGTTTTAGTTTATTATTCTTTTAGTGTATTACTTTAGTATATTTAGTATATTCTCTATCACTTTTGTATTTATATTGAAAATGAGATTGATACTGGTTTTCCATTTGGAGGTTCTCTGTTATTTTTGCTATCATGATTATGTTACCTTTGTAGAGTGAATTTGGAAGAATCCCATCTTTTTCAATGATTTAAAACAATTTAGGGGTGCCTGGGTGGCTCAGTGGGTTAAGCCTCAGCCTTCAGCTCAGTTCCTGATCTTGGGATCCTGGGATCGAGCCCCACATCGGGCTCTCTGCTCAGCGGGGAGCCTGCTTCCCCTTCTCTCTGCCTGCCTCTCTGTCTACTCGTGATCTCCATCTGTCAAAAAAATTTAGAATGGGAATAATCTATTCCTTGAGAATTCAAGAATGTGACCATACAACTATTTAGACATTCTTTGAGGGAATAACTCTTCAAGAATTTTTTGTCTCTCATGACTTAGTGATTTAAATTTTCTTCCTTCTTGAGTAGACTTTGGTCCACTGGTATTTACCTTCAAAATCATCCATTTCAGAGAATTTTCACAAAATTTAAAAATGTACTAGTATATAGCTATCCACATAATATTGTCTTGTAATAAAGTCACAAGCTCAAGAAGTAAAACTGTCACTTTGCAGATGACATACTATATATAGAAAGTACTAAAGACTTCATCAGAAAACTATTAGAATGAATTAACAAATTCAGTAAAGTTGCAGGATACAAAATTCATGTACAGGAATCTGTTGCATTGCTATATGCTAATAACAAAGCAGCAGAAAGAGAAAATAGGAAAACAATCCCATTTATAATTGCTTCAAAAAGAAGATACTTAAGAATAAATTTAACCAAGGAGGTGAAAGATCTGTACTCTGAAAACTATAAAACACTGATGAAAGAAATTGAAAATGACATAAACAGGGGTGCCTGGGTGGCTCAGTCAGTTATGCGGCCAGTTCTTGATTTCTGCTCGGGCCACGATCTCAGGTCCTGGGATAGAGCCCCGCATCAGGCTCTGTGCTAGCGGGGAGTTTACTTGAGGATTCTCTCTCTCCCTCTCCCTCTGTCCCTCCCCCTCCTCACTCTCTCTCTTTCTAAAACAAATAAAGAAATCTTTAAAAAAAAGAAATTGACATAAATATATGGAAGGATATACCATGCTCATGTATTAGAAGAAATAATATTGCCAAAATGTTCATACTACCGAAAGCAATCTGCAGATTCAATGCAATCTCGGTCAAAAAGTACTAGTATTTTTCCACAGAATTAGACCAAAGAATCCTAAAATTTGTATGGAACCACAAAATACTCCAAATAGCCAAAGTGCTCTTGAGAAAGAAGAACAAAGCTAGAGGTATCACAATCCAAGTCGTCAAGACGTACCACAAAGCTGTAGTAACAAAAATGAAAACGAAAACGTATGGTATTGGCACAAAAAGAGGCATACAGATCAACAGAACAGAATAGGGAGACCAGAAATACACCCGCACTTATATGGTCAATTAATCTACAACAAAGGAGGCAAAAATATATGAGTAAAAGATAATCTTTTCAATAAACGGTGTTGGGAAACCTGGACAGCTACATGCAAAATAATGAAACCAGGCTACTTTCTTACATGATATGCAAAAATAAACTCAAAATGGATTAAAGACCCAAATGTAAGACGTGAAACCATAAAACGCCTTTAAAAAACATAGGCAGTATTCTCTTGGGCATCAGCCTTAAAAATCATTTTTCTAGATTTGTCTCCTTAAGCAAGGAAAACAAAAGCAAAATTAAACTATTGGGACTACACTAAAATAAAAGCTTTTGCATGGTGAAGGGCACCATCAACAAAGGGCAATCTACTGAATGGGAAAAGATATTTGTAAATGATATATCCAGTAAGGAGTTAATAGCCAAAATATACAAAGAGCATGTATAACAACACAAAAAAAAAACCCAAAAAACAAAAACAAAAAAACCTCCACAAAGAATCCAATTGAAAATGGGCAGAGGACCCGAATAGACATTTTCTCAAAGACATACAGGTGGCTAATAGACAAATGAAAAGATGCTCAACATCATTAATCATCAGGAAAATGCAAACCAAAACCACCATGATAACTTCTCATACACCTGTCAGAATGGCTAATATCATAGAGAAGAAATAAGAGGATGTGGATGTGGAGAAAAGGAAAAGCTAGTGCACCATTGATGAGAATGTAAATTGGTATAACCGCTGTGGAAAACAGTATGGAGAATACTCAAGAAATACCATATGATCCAGTAATTCCACTACTGGGTATTTACCCAAAGAAAACAAAAACACTAACTCAAAGAAAAAGATATATGCACACTTCTGTTTATTGCAGCATTTTTTTTTACAATAGTCAGGATATGGAAGCTACCCAAGGGTCCATCAATAGATGAATGGATAAAAAATACGTGATAAATTACTCAGCCATAAAAAAGAATGAAATCTTGGCATTTGGGGCAACATGGGTAAACCTAGAGGGTATTATGCTAAGTGAAAAAAGTCAGACATGGAAAAACAAATACCATACAATTTCATTTATATATGGAATCTAAAAAACAAAACAAATGAATAAACATATAAACAAAACCCAGAAACAGACCCATAAATAAAGAGACCAAACTGGTGGTTTCCAGAAGGAAGGTGGGAGAATGGGCAAAAGAGGTGAAGGGGATTGGGAGGCACAAAGTTCCAGTTATGAAATAAATAAGTCATGGGGATGAAAAGCACAGCATAGGGAATATAGTCCATAATATTGTAATAATATTTTATGGTGATTGATGGTAACTACACTTATTGTGGTGAGCATAGCTTAATGTGTAGAATTCTTTTAAAGATTTTATTTATTTGAGAGAAAAGAGAGAAAGCATGAGCAGAGGGAGGGCTAGGGGCAGGGGGAGAGGGAGAAGCAGACCCCTGCTGAGCAGGAACCTGATATGGGGCTCAATCCCAGGACCCTGATATCATGATCCAAGCTGAAGGCAGACGCTTGACTGACTGAGCCACCCAGGTGCCTCTATTATACAATTTTAAAAGAAGTGATAACTTCTTCCTTGGAAAAAGAAAACACTTTCTGATCTCTTGCCACAACTGTGAGCTATGGTGAAGGGTGTGGCCATGACATGGAGCTATTGGAGCCCCATTCCTCCTCCAGAGTACATAGGATACTGTCCCTTGAAGCAGTGGGGACCATGGATCTAATGGGGCTGGAATGGGGCTTGGGTCATACTGGACACTGTCTCCTGTAGCTTCTTCCAATGTGCAAAGGAAACTACCCACTTACCCTTACATCAATTTTAAGTATCCAACAACAATTCTCTAACACCACTTCCCCACCTCCACCCCCTGCTGTCAACAGAGGCCAGGTGGAGAACTTGGACTTCCAACCCTACCTGGCAATAAAGCAATCCTCTTCACCAACCAGAGCACTGTCAGGGGATTCCTACTAGAACAGAAGATTTAAATAAGATCCAGGGTCTCATAAGATAATACCTCAGATGTCCAGGGTACAGCAAAAATCACTTGTCCTAGCAAGAACCAGAAAAATTTCCACTTGAGAGAGAAAAGACAATTGATGGATGCCAATACTGAAATGACACAGATGCTGGAATTATCTGACAAGACCTTGAAAGCAGCCATCATAAAAAGACATCAGTGGACAATTATAACACATTGGAAACAAATGATTCAGTTGGTCTGGGGCGGGCCTGAGCTTCTGCATTTCTAAGTATATTCCAGGTGATACTCTAGCTGCTGGTCTAAAGACCACCTCGACCTGGTTGACACAGTCCTGAAAGGGGAGAATCTCTGAGTCTCTTTGCTAGCTAGGACACTGCTTTTAGATAACTGGGCTCCCAGAAGTGCAGTGGAAATATGTAGACCAGGAAGACTTGACCTTGAGTTTAAGGACTTTCATCAATGTTTATGGTTTCAGGGCATACATCTTTTACCTCTTTGGTTAGGTTTATTCCTAGGTATCTTAGTATTTTTGGTGCAATTGTAAATAGGATTTTTTCTTAATTTCTCTTTCTGCTGCTTCATTATTGGTGTACAGTAACCCAACAGGTGTCTGCACATTGATTTTGTATCTTATAACTTTGCTGAATTCATTGATCCATTCTAGCAGTTTTTTTTGGTGGAGTCTTTGGGGTTTTCTGTAGTATCATGTCATCTGCAAATCATGATGGTTTTACTTCTTCCTTACTGACATGGAGTCCTTTCATTTCTGTTTTCTGATTGCTGTGTCTAGGACTTCCAGGACTATGTTAAATAAAAGAGGTGAGAATGAATATCTTGGTCTTGTTCCTGATGTTAGGAGAAAAGCTTTCAATTTTTCTCCATTAAAGATGTGAGCTGTTTTTCATATATGACCTTTATTGAGGTTACACATTTTTTAATTTTTTTTATTTTTTTATTTTTAAAGATTTTATTTATTTATTTGACAGAGAGAGAGGTCACAAGTAGGCAGAGAGGCAGGCAGAGAGAGAGGAGGAAGCAGGCTCCCCGCGGAGCAGAGAGCCCGATGCGGGGCTTGATCCCAGGACCCTGAGATCATGACCTGAGCCGAAGGCAGCGGCTTAATCCACTGAGCCACCCAGGCGTTACACATTTTTTTAAAGATTTTATTTATTTGACAGACAGATACCACAAGCAGGCAGAGAGGCAGGCAGAGAGGAAGGGAAGCAGGCCCTCCACTGAGCAGAGAGCCCGATGCGGGGCTCGATCCCGCGATGCTGGGATCATGACCTGAGCCGAAGGCAGAGGCCTTAACCCACTGAGCCACCCAGGTGCCCCAGGTTACACATTTTTTATTGTGTTAGTCACCATACAGTACATCATTAGTTTTTGATGTAGTGTTCCATGATTCATTGTTTGTGTATAACACCCATTTTTGATAAAAATACTACCCTTTGCTACAGAAGTGTAGCAAAAATACTATAGAAGTGCCCTTCTCGCGCCTGGGTGGCTCAGTGGGTTAAAGCCTCTGCCTTCGGCTCAGGTCATGATCCCAGGGTCCTGGGATCGAGCCCCACATCGGGTTCTCTGCTCAGCAGGGAGCCTGTTTCCTCCTCTCTCTGCCTGCCTCTCTGCCTACTTGAAATCTCTGTCTGTCAAATAAATAAATAAAATCTTTAAAAAAAAAAAAAAGAAGTGCCCTTCTCAGTGCTGTATATTTAGCGACACACAACATCTATGTCATTTTCCTGGTGATGTTAACTTTGATCAGCTGGTTAACCCAGGGCTGTCTGCCAGGTTTCTCAACCATAAAGTTCCTATTTTTCCCTTTGCAGTTAATAAATATCTTCAGAAAGATCTGTTGAGACTATGCAAATACAGTGTTTCTCAGCAATCTTTCACCTACTAATTTTAACACCCATGGATGGATCTTGTCTGCAAAAATGATCTCAGTGGTGTTCTAATACTGCTTTTCTAATGTCCTTATTCCTGTCGCATTTATTAATTAGAATTATTCTGTAAGTAAAAGTTGTCCCTCTCCCCTTATTTATTTATTCAATTAGTTATTTATATTGATTTGGACTCATTTATTTTATTCTATGGGTTATCATCTAATAGTATCATTATTTTCCATTTCAAATTGTTGGCTATTGCAAGTTCTTTCAGGTTGCTATGGTGCCTGTTTGATATGCTCACATCCTTTTTTTTTTTTTTTAGTACTTCCTTAATTTCTGGGACTACAAGACACTCCAACTCATCTTCTATCTTCCCTGCCCCAGTTCAACTACTTTTTTGAGGAACTCTAGTTCCCTATTATTAGAAAATATTTAGAAACCCAGGTCTGGTTACTATGAATGCTCATTGGTATTCATTGGGCTATTATTGCTTCTAGGCCCTCTTAGGTAACTTGGAGACTTGGAAATATATGAATGTATTACTAACTCATGCCATACACATTTTGCCTGCCTGCCTGCCTTCCCTCCTTCCATCCTCCTTCCCTTCCTTTCTTCCCTCCTTCCTTTCTTTCCTCCCTCCCTCCCTTCCTTCCTTCCTTCCTCTGTCTGTCCTCCATCTACCTACCGACCTACCTACTTAACTTTGTACTTACCTACCTACCAGCCTCTGATTCCAAACCAACACCACAGAGCTCATTCCAGCCTTACCCTTTTCCTTAATTATAACTTCTTTCACTCACAGGGAGAAATCTGGCTCTCATTAACTACAGTATATATACTTATTTGTTCCAATATAGTATTTTCATAACGAAGTTTCAAAATTGCCAACCCATACTCCTGGGAGAAACACATTTATTAATTACCATATGGTATTTATGTTCAGTTCTTTTCACCAATATCCAGTGAAAATGCTGTTTTCCAGGTTATGCAGGTTATGTCTTTACTTCCCCACCCTCTTCAGTGTGCTGTTATTAATTTGTCAAGTGATTAGGTTCATATTTGAAAGTTTGTGTTCCATTTTGGTCCCCCCCCACATCCATTTTAAAAATTTACATATTATACAATTCACACTTTGGATTTGCATTTCTATGGGTTTTGACAAATGAAGAGGCCTGTAACTACCACAGTCATGATACACCAGTTGAAGAACACGAGTTGTTTCCAGCTTTTGGCAGTTATGAATGAAGCTGCTTAAACATGTACATATAGGTTTTAGTGTGAATATAAGTTTATTTTCTTGGGTGAATACCTAAGAGTTAGACTGCTGTTTAATTTTGTATGAAACTAGTTTTATATGAGAATATATGTTTAGGGGCGCCTGGATGGCTCAGTCAGTTAAGCATCTGCCTTCGGCTCAGGTCATGATCCTGAGGTCCTGGGATCAAGCCCCGCATCAGGCTCTCTGCTCAGCCGGGAGCCTGCTTCTCCCTCTCCCTCTGCCTGCCTCTCTGCCTACTTGTGCTCTCTATCACGCTGTCAAATTAATAAATAAGGTCTTAAAAAAGTATATGTTTAATTTTATATGAAACTGTATAATGTATGAAAGCTCTAGTTGGCTCATATTTTTCGAAGCAGTTGTTATTGTCACCCTCTTGTGTTTCAGTCATTTTAATAGGTGTGTAGGGGGTATTTCACCGTGTTTTAAGTTTTCATTTTCCCAATGACAAATAAGGTTGAACATATTTTCATGTGCTTATTTGTCCTTTTATTTGGTGAAGAGTCTGTTCAAGTCTTTTGCCCATTTTTATGTGTTATAAAATCTTATTATATATTATAAACTTTTGAGAGTTTTTTTTTAACGTATTCTGGATACAAGTTAGATATGTGTTTTTAAATTATTTTCTCCTAGTCTTTGGCTTGTTATCTTCTCAAGAAGAACAGTTTCTTTGATGAAGTCTAATTTATCTTTCTTTTTTTTAACTGGACTGTGGGTTTCATGTCATATCTAAGAAATCTTTGCTAACCCAAGATCACAAGCTCTTCTTCCATGTTTACTTCTGGAGGTTTTATATCTTTATGTTTCATATTTAGGTCTATGACCCACTTTTTTGTGTTAATATATACGGAACATAGGGGCGCCTAGGTGGCTCAGTCATTAAGCATCTGCCTTCGGCTCGGGTCATGATCCCAGGGTCCTGAGCCCTGCATTGGGCTTCTCCCTCTCCCACTCCCTCTGCTTGTGTTCCCTCTCTTGCTGTGTCTCTCTGTCAAATAAATAAATAAAATCTTAAAAAAATATACATGTAACATAAAATTAATCATTGTATCCATTTAGAAATGTACCATATGGTGGTATTTAGTATATTTGGAATGTTGAACAACCATCACCACTATCTAGTTCCAGAATATTTTTACCACCTCACAAGGAAACCCCCTATCCATTAAGCTGTCATCCCTCATCCCACCAGCCCCTGGCAACAACTACTAATTCCTGTGTCTACAGATTTGCTTATTCTGGATATTTCCTTCAAATGGAACCATATGATACATGGCCTTTTGTAGCTGGCTTCTTTCATGTAGCATACAGTTTTCAAAGTGGACATAGTGACATGCATCCATGCTTCATTCCTTTTTACGGCCGAATAATATTGCATTGTGTGACTATACCACATTTTGTTTATCCACTCATCAGCTGATAGACACTTGGATTATTTCTACTTCTATGACTATCTATGTACAAGTTTTTATTCGAACACATGTTTTCAACTATTTTGGGTATACATCTATAAGTAGAATTGCTGGATCATATGGTAATTCTGTGTTTAACTTATTGAGGAAATGCCAAACTATTTTCCACAGAGGTTGTTCAATTTTACATTTCCATAAGCAAGGCCTGTAAGTTCCCATTTCTCCATATCCTTGCCAACATTTCAGAATACATAATTTCTTTCAGAAGAAAAGGAGAGAACACTTTCCAACTCATTTTATTAGTCCAGCATTACCAAATACTAAAATTAGAAAAAGCTATGACACAAAAAGAAATCTGAAGACCAGTATCTCTCACAAACATGACACAAAAGTCATGCAAGTATTAGTTATATAGGGGCACGTGGGTGGTGCAGAAGGTTAAGTTTCTGACTCTTAGTCTTGGCTCAGGTCATGATCTCAGGGTCATGGGATTGAGCCCTGCACTGAGCTGTGTGTTCAGTGCAGAGTCTGCTTTAAGACTCACTCTCCCAATGCCCCTCCCCCTGCTCTCTCTCTCTCTCAAATGAATAGATCTTTTAAAGAAAGATTTTATTTATTTATTTGACAGAGAGAGAGAGACAGCAAGAGAGGGAACAGAAGCAGGAGGAGCGGGAGAGGGAGAAGCAGGCTTCCCACCAAGCAGGGAATCCGACACAGGGCTCGATCCCAGGACCCTGGGATCATGACCTGAGCAGAAGGCAGATGCTTAATGACTGAGCCACCCAGGCACCGCTTAAACAAATAAATCTTTAAAAAATATTAGTTATAGGGGAGCTGGGTGGCTCAGTTGGTTAAGCTACTGCCTTTGGCTCAGATCATGATTCTGGAGTGTCAGGATCAAGTCCCGCTTTGGGCTCCCAGCTCAGCAGGGAGTCTGCTTCTCTCCCTGACCCTCTTCCCCTCTCATGTTCTCTCTCTCACACACACACTCTCTCAAACAAATAAATAAAACCTTAAAAAATATATTAGTTATATATATGTAAATATATTTTATGTATTTACATTCATTAAAAGATATAGAAAACATACAGGAGACTTATAAAAGAGATTACACGCACAGACACACACACACACATATGTATATATCACACATCATAACAATGAGGGTTCATGCCAGGAGTGTAAGGCTGTTTCAACATATGAAAATCAATCATTTTAATTTACCATAGTAACAGACTAAGTAAGCCAAGCCATATAATCATCTCAGTACATGCAGAGAAAGCATTTTATGAAGTTAAATATCCACTTATTATAAAAGCTCAAAGCAAACTAGGAATATAATGGGAATTCCTTAACCTAACAAATGGCATCTATATAAAACTTACAAGTTACAGCACACTGAATGGTGAGAAATTGCACACTTTCTTCCTAAGATCAGATAAAAGGCAAGGATGTCCTCTCCTCCCCCTAGTCAACATTCTTTCTTTTTTTAAAAAAGAGTTTATTTATTTATTTGACAGACAGAGATCACAAGTAGGCAGAGAAGCAGGAAGAGAGGGAGGAAGGGAAGCAGGCTCCCTGCTGAGCAGAGAGCCCGATTCGGGGCTTGATCCCAGAACGCTGGGATCATGACCTGAGCCGAAGGCAGAGGCTGTAACCCACTGAGTCACCCAGGCGCCCCCTTAGTCAACATTCTGATGGAAGTCCTAGATAGTGCTGTTAGATAAGAAAAAGAAATAAGAGGCATTCAGATTAGAAAGAAAGAAGTAAGACTCTATTTCCAGATAATACTTTTGCATGTGTAGGGATAATTTAAAAATCTACAACTAGCACTAGAGAGTTCAGAAAAGTTTCAGGATATACTGTCAGTATGTGAAAGTCAATTATATCCTATATACCAGTTATGAACAATAGGAATATGAAATTTAAAAATATAACACATACAATATCACCACAAAGATGAACTACTGAGGTAGATACCTAACAAAATATGTATGGGATCTATATACTGAAGAGTAAAAGACATCAACAAAAGAAATCAATCATCACCTAAAAAAAAAGGTGGGGGGTGCAGTGCCTGGGTAGTTCAGTTTGTTAAGCCTCTGACTCTTGACTTTGGCTCAGGTCATCATCTCAGATTTGTGAGATCGAGCCCTGTGTCAGACTCTGCACTAGGTGTGGAGCCTGCTTAAGATTCTCTCTCTCCCTCTGCACCTCGCCCCCCTTTACCTCTCTAAAACATAAATAAATAAATGGGAAGACAGACCATGCTCAAGGATTGTAAGACTCAAAAAATTAAGATGCCAATTCTCTCCAATTTGATCTATAGATACAACGTAATTCCAGTCTAATTCCCAGAAAACTTTTTTTTTAGATATCAACAAAAAAATTCTAAAATTAATATGGCAAAATAAAGGAGCAAGAATAGCCAAAACAACTGTGAAAAATAAAACAAAGTTGGAGTATTTGCATTACTTAATTTCAAGACTCACTGTAGAGCCTCAGTTATCAAGACAGTGTGGTATTGACAAAGTACAAGAAATGCAGATTGATGGAAAAGAATAGAGAATGGAGAACAATACAAAGAACTCTAAATTTGGCCCACACAAATGGAGTTAGCTGGTTTTCTTTCCTGTTAGAGAAAGAAGTACAAATAAGTAAGGACAGGGAGAAGGCTAAAGGAACCCTGTGGTACTGGGTTACTTTATACTGAGTATAAACTCATGCTTATTTAAAAATAGATACAGCTAAAGAAGTAAAAATAAATATGTATGTATCCCTGGGTTAGAATATATATAGGTATTTCCTCGCTCTTTGACACTAGTAGCAGTGATATACCAGTAGCAACGAACACACCTAATATCGAGACTTTGGTTTCTAATGCCACTTTCCAGCAAAGGAAGCAGATCTCCCTGGAGAAATTAATAGCTGATTCTAGATCTGGAATAGGGGAAACGCAAGATGAGCCTGGGCCAGCCTATAGATGTAGTAAATAAGGAAGTGCCCTCCTTTACAGTAAAAAATGGGGCCATGTCAGAGAGATGCAGGAGCCAACCTCAAAGACCTAACAATGGCCAAACCTATAAAAATTTGTGCCACATAATAAAAAATGCAGTACTGGAGTGTAAACAAAGAATAAAATAAATGTCAATTCATTCATACTGATATAAACAAATAATTGATTAAATAAATGGAGGATACAAAGGGCAAATCTTTCTTGCAGAAGAATCCCAATTAATAAATGTAGAAGCAGGGCACCTGGGTGGCTCAGTCAGTTAGGTGTCTGCCTTCGGCTCAGGTCATGATCCTGGGTTCCTGGGATGGAGCCCCATGTCGGGCTCTCTGGGAAGCGGGGAGTCTGCTTCTCCCTCTCTCTCTGCCCTTCCCTCCACCCCACTTGTGCTCTCTCTCATTGTCAAATAAACAAATAAAATCTTTTAAAAAAAGGTAAATGTAGAAGCAATAAGGGAAACAGAAAATCACTATTAGAATAAGACAGCCATATTACTAACGGGAAGATCCACTGATGAATGCTAAAATTACTGAGTAAAACTTTAAGGAGAAACAGGATGTCTGCATAACCTCAAAGTAATTCGTTTGTGGTGGTTTTAAGATATGACCATGAACTCTTTGATACCCCCCCCCATCCAGAACAGTGGAGCTTAATCCCCCTTCTCCTTTAGTACTGAGGACCTTGACTCATTTCTACTGAAGAGTGTCAAAACAAGAAAAATAGTAACTTTATAACAGAGAAACTTGGGAGATAGCAAAGTAACCAAGGTTAATATCACCAGTAATCAGTCATGTTGATATCAGCTGTCCTGGAATAACACAATGAGAAGGGCACATGATCTCATAACCTCATTCTCTGTTTACGATAAAACATCAGACAAACATAAGATACAAGACTACTCTTCAAAAGTGTCAAGCTCATGAAAGACAGACCAAGAAGCTGTCACAGACTAGAGAAGACTAAGGAGACATGACATCTAAAAAGAAAGTGATATCCTGTACTGGATCCTGGAATAGAAAAAGCTGAGTAAAGGATTCACCTCGCCCAAGAAAGGTTTGTCCCTTTGCCCTGGCTCCAAGGAGGTAGCTTCAGCCTTTTGAGTGTCTTGTTTGACAAGAGAATCTGTTTACCTGAAGGCTTGAGCCATGCTGGACAGTTCATGCTAAAAATGTAATTAATGGTACGGGTTTTGAGGGCTGTGTCATATCAGCTCAGCCTCTGGAGGGCTAGGGACTATATAGATATATATCATGGGAAAATATATACTTGCTAAAATTAATCAAAAGAAAAAATGGGGCACCTGTGTGGCTCAGTCAGTTAAGCATCTGCCTTTGGCTCTGCTCATGATCCCAGAGTCCTGGGATTGAGTCCCGCCTCGGGATCCCTACCCAGTGGGGAGCCTGCTTCTCCCTCTCCTCCCTGCTCATGATCTCTCTCAATATCTGTCACTATCTAGGTCTCTCTCTCTCTCAAATAAATAAATACAATCTTAAAAAAAAGAAAAAAATGGAGTGGCTATTATAATTTTTTTTAACCAGGATAGAGTCATTTTATGATGGAATAAATGGGAAGATATATACCCTGTTCATGAATCTGAAATCCCAATATTGTTAAAATGTCAATTATTCCCAGATATTCTACAGATTCAATTCAATCCCAATCAAAACCCAAGCAGGCTCTTTTACAGTAACCAACAAACTGATTCTAAAATTCACATGGAATTTCAAAAGACTGGGAATAGCCAAAACAACTGTGGACAAGAAGAGTCAAGTTGGAGACTTACACTCTCTGAGATCTGACTTACTACGAAGCTATAGTAAGCAGCAAAATGCCATAGTAATATAGAAGCTACCACAATACCAGGAGTGGTACTGGCAGTAAGACAGAAAAACAGAACTGAAATACTTCAAGAAATACTGCCAACTGATTTTTTACAGAGATGGTGATGCAACTCAGTGGAGAAAGAATAATCTTTTTAAACAAATGGCTCTAGAACAATTGAGCAGCCATATGGAAAACAAAATGAACTTAAATCTTTTCATAAGACCATATAGAAAGTTAAATCAAAATGGATCATAGAATCAAAAGGCAATAGTATAACATGTCTAGATGAATGCATAAGATAAAATCTTAGTGACCTTGAGTTTTATAAAAATTTCTTGACCATTAGTCAAAAAAACATGACCTATGAAAGAAAGTATAAATGAACTGGAATTATTAAAATTATAAAAACTTTTGCTCTTCTGTTATTCAAATGAAAGGGCAAACCTGGGAGAAAATGTTTGCAAAATAAGTATCTAATGGAGGATTTATATCTAGAATATATAAAGGACTCTTACAACTCAATAACAAGGCTAACAGCCCAATTTAAAAATGGGCAAAATATTTTTTTAAAGGATTTTATTTATTTCTTTGAGGGAGAGACAGTGAGAGAGAGCACAAGAGGGGAGAAGGTCTGAGGGAGAAGCAGACTCCCCCTGAAGCTGGGAGCCTGATGTGGGACTCGATCCCAGGACTCCAGGATCATGACCTGAGCTGAAGGCAGTCGCCCAACCAACTGAGCCACCCAGGCACCCAAAATGGGCAAAATATTTTAAGGGAAACATCATCCAAGATGATATAAAGATGGCAAAAAAGTGGAAGATTCTAAGCAGCATTAGTTATTAGGAAAGAGTACATTAAAACCACAGTGTGGGGCACCGGGGAGGCTCAGTCAATTTAAGCATCTGCCTTTGGCTCAGGTCACGATCCTGGGGTCCTGGGATCGAGTCCCATGTCAGGCTCTCAGCTCAGTGGGGAGTCTTCTCCTTCCCTGCCTCTCCCTCTGCTTGTGCTCTCTCTCTCTCTCTCTCTCAAATTAATAAAGAAAATATTTTAAAAAATTAAAATAAAACCACAGTGAGATACCACTTTACTCCCACTAAAATGGCTAGAATTAATAGGAATAATCATACCCAGTGAGGGCAAAGCTATGAAGCAAATGGAACAATTATAATACTGCCCGTGGAATAGAAAATTAGTATATGACTTCAGAAAACAGTTTGGCAGTTTCTTTTTTTCTTCTATTTTTCATTAACATATAGTGTATTATTAGCCCCAGGGGTACAGGTCTGTGAATCGCCAGGTTTACACACTTCACAGCACTCACCATAGCACATACCTTCCCCAATGTCCGTAACCCTATCACCCTGTCCCTACCCCTCCTCCTGGCAACCCTCAGTTTGTTTCCTGAGATTAAGAGTCTCTTATGGTTTGTCTCCCTTCCCGATCCCATCTTGTTTTATTTTTTCCTTCCCTACCCCCCAAACTTCCCACTTTCTCTCATAAATTCCTCATATCAGGGAGATCACATGATAATTGTCTTTCTCTGATTGACTTATTTCAGTTTAGCAGTTTCTTAAAAAGTTAAAATATACACTCACCATATGACTAAGTCATTCATTCCTAGATATTTATACAAGATAAATGAAAGCTATATCCACACAAAGACTTATATATAAACATTCATATCAGTTTTATTTGTAATATAAACACATTTTAATCAACACATGAATGGATAAACAAATTTGGTATATATATATGTGTGTATATATATATGTTTGTATATAATGAAATTCCACTTAGTAATAAAAACGAATGAATATAGATGCCTATAGCAACACAAATAAATCACAAAATAATTATGCTAAATGAAAGAAGCCAAACAAAAGTGCCTATTATATGATTCCATTTATACAAAATTGTAGAAAATGCAACTAATCTGATCACGACTGAAAACAGATCAGTGGTTGCCTGTGGGTGGGGGAATGGTGTAGGGAGGGACAGTTGGATGACAAGGGGGATAAGGCAGCTTCTGGGAGTGACGAACCTGTTCATTATTTCTATTGTCAAGAAGTTTTTAAAGGTACACATATATCTCAAAACTCATCAAATTCTATCTACTGTGTACTAATTATACCTCAATAAAGCTGTAAAATATACTCTGAGGACAATGGGAGAAATTGGAAAATAGACTGGCTATGAGACATCATAGAATTAGGTTGATAATGATAATCCAGTTATGTGGGAGAATGTCCTCATTTTTAGGAAACGGGTGCTCAAGTATTTATGAGTGTAATGCTATGTCTATAACTTACCATCAAGTTTTCAGGAAAAAATTTACATATACGTTGTTGAATCTAGATGAAAGTTAGACACGTGTGTTCACTGTACTGTTCTTTCAGTATTTCTACACGGTTAGAAAATTGCATAATTAAAATGTGGGAAAAGTGATATTGCTGTATCATTTCATTGCCCCTCTTCCTCTTTGGAGAGAGAAACATCTTTATCCTACTGGAATGTAGGCAGATCTTTTCTGGGAATTTCTCCAGGGAGAAAAACATTCTCTATCTTTATTGCCCAGGAATATAAATAAATCTGAGCACATTGGCTGTTAATGTCCAGATAATAAGAACCATGAGAGATTCATGGAGAACTATCTTTGAATAGGAGGTGGGGGACAATCACTCACAAGCAAAAATAATATTGATATGAAATGAATGTAGACTGGTATGAAATGGGTGGGGGAGATGACAAAGACATATTATATAGGCAATAATTGACATCCTTGGAGAAGAAATGGATCAGGAAAAAAATCCATCAGAAAAAAATTTTATAAAATACTTCACTGACATGAAAGGCTTGAATCATGATCGAAACAGCTCATTGTAACTAAAATTACTTCACAAACATCAAGACCTAGGCATATGCTTCTAAAGATCCTTAACTTTGTGCATAAAAAAGGATGATATGGCAGAGAGGTACCAGAAAAAAAAGACTTCTCAATGGCATCACTCAATTTTAAAAGAGCAACATTTACCAGATTCTCAGGAAAAGGAAGTAACTTACCAATCAGGGTTCAATCAGGGAAGTGGATTCTATAATTATTATGGAATAAGGAATTTTTTATACGGATTTGACCAGGCACAACTGTGGGAGTAGCTGGGAAAGCAAAGGTATGGAAAGGGGAGTTGGAGGGCGAGAGAAGTCACTAAACCATCCTTTAGAAATGCTGGCATGGGTGGTGGGTAAGTCCCAGCTTGCAGGAAAATCTGAGAAGCCAGGCACATCCAACTGCTGAATTGAGAAGGGCAAGGTAGAGCTTCTAGACAAGACTATGAAAAGCTGCCACCTTCGTGGGCCTCAGCCAAGCATCTGATGGTGGACCTGGGACCACTGGTGGTCAGCATTGCTGAGAGACACAAAGAAGGGCTGAATACAGAATGGAAGAGAGTGAGGAAAAATGAAAACGTCCTGGGTACCACTGCATCTGTCCTTCACTGTATCTAATCTTAAACTTGTAGAGTAACGGTTGCTCCTTCACTCTGATCTCCCAAATCTCATGCAATCTCTACTTCTGGCCATCTCCAGCCTGGAGTCAAACAGGATTCTTGAAAACGCATTTCTTAGTATAACCCAGGCAACAATAGAGTAATACAGCCCAGTGATCTAATATTTTTCTATCGAAAAAGTTTTGTGGTGAAGTAATATTACTTGAGTTCAGAAATTCCTTCAGGTTTGCTCAAGTTTTTTTTTCTTTAGTTAAATTCACTTCTAAAATAACACTCATCAAAGTTAACAGTGACCTCCTTGTCACAAATTCCTAGAACCAATTTTCTGTTTTCATGTGAACTGACCTCCAGTCCAGACAATTCGCCCACTGAAACACTGCTTCCACGGTGTTTCCAACACAGTCTTCTGGGAGCCTCTTGCTCACCTGGTATGTTTTTACCTCTCTGGCTGCTCCTTCCCATTATCCTCTGTAGATGAAGCCCTCTTGGCCTGGTCCTCAAATGTTGATAGCACAAACCTTGGTCCTAGGCCTGCTTTTCCAGTTACCCAATACATTTTCTTTAGGTACCTAGATGAGACTAAGATGCCACAGACAAGCTCTCATATCCTGGCCAAACAGAGAGAATTATAGGGGGACTGAGCAAGTACAGGAAGTGGGGTACATCTAATACTCATTGAGAACTTCTCTTCATGCGTAGTTCTAAGTGCTTTATACAAACAAGTACATTAACTCCTTGTTATGGGTAATTGTCCCCCCCCCAAAAAAACATGTCCAAGTTCTAAACCCCAGTATCTCAGAACATAAACTCATTTGGGAATTGTCTTTATAGAAGTATTCAAGTTAAAATGAGGCCATTAGGGTGGGCTTAATTTGATATGACTCGTGTCCTTACAAGAAGGGGGAAAATCAGACACAGAGACAGACATGCAAAGGGAAGACAATGTGAAGATACACAGGGAGAAAATGGGCATCTAATGCCAAGGAACGCCTGAGGCTACCAGAAACTAGGACAGAGGCACCGAACAGCTCCTTTTTTAGAGCTTTCAGACAGAATATGGCCATACTGACTCCTTGATTTCAGAGTTTTGGCCTCCATAACTGTGAGACCCAGCAATTTCTGTTGTTTTGGGCCACTCAAGCTATGTTGCTTAGTTACGGTGGCCCTGAGCAGCTAATACACTTCTCATATCAAATCTAGGAGATGTGTACTAGTGTGAACATCCTTTACAGCTGAAGAAACTAGGACAAAAGGATAGCTAACCTGCTTAAGGTAACAGAGCTAGTAACTAGTAGAGCCAGGACTAAAACCTTAGCAGACTGGTTCCTGAGCCCATCTACCTAACCACTGTGCAAACTACCTCTTAATATTTTTGTTATTAACATATAATGTATTATTTGCTTCAGGGTTACAGGTCTGTGACTCATCAGTCTTACACAATTCACAGCACTCACCATAGCACATACCCTTCCCAAAGTCCATAACCCAGCCGCCTTATACCTACCCCCACCCAGCAATCCTCAGTTTATTTCCCGAGATTAAGAGTCTCTCATGGTTTGTCTCCCTCCCCCCCGATCCCATCTTGTTTCATATTTTCCCTCCCTACCTTCCACGACCCCCTGCCCTCAAATTCCTCATATCAGAGGGATCATATAATAATCATCTTTCTCTGATTGACTTAATTTGCCTAGCATAAAAATATTAAGAGGTTAAAAGGTGAGATACCTCTTAATATTTTTAACAGCATTGCTCCCAGTTGACAAAAAAGTAAAAAAAAAAAGGTGTGTGTGTGGATAAATCTTAATAAGAAAAAGATTGAATAAATTATTGCATATCCATCCATATGAACTATCATGCAACCATTCAAAATAATTGTTGAGTAATAAAGCAAGATGCAGAGATAGTTGTATGACATGATCCCATTATTTGAAAATCAAGGAAGAAAACAATCTTTATATAGCTTCTATCTGATTATAAGCATGGGAATGCATGTATGTCTATATATAATTAAGAGCACAGATTAAAACATGAAAGTGTTCATAGTAGTTGATTAGTATTGGTTATCTGTTGGAGATGAATAGTGGAGGAGGAACTCTGATAAATAATAAATGTATTAGCTTTCTTTTGGGTAACAAGCCCCCCAAAATTTAGCACTTAAAACAATCAATACTTAATCCATGATTCTGAGTTGTCTGGGATGGGTGGGATGGATGGCAGAGCTTTTCTAGTCTGTGCCAGTGTATTACTGATCTATTACTACATAACCAATTACCCTAAAATTTAGCAGCTTAAAACAAGTATTTATTATCTCACAGTTTCCGTGGGTCAGGAATTCAGGTGAGGCTCAGAAGGGTATCTCTGGCTGAAGGTCTTCATAAGGTTGCAGCCAAGCTGTCATTTAGGGCTATGGTCTCATCTGAAGGCTAGACTGGGAAGATATGCTCCCAAACTCACTCCCATGGGTCTCTCCATAGATCTGCCTCATGAGATGGCAGCTGGCTTCCCCTAGGGTGAGCCATCTGAGACAGTACCTGAAAACAGAAGCCACAGTTTCTCTGTAACCTAACCTTGAAAGTGATATCCCATTACCTCAGCGTCATTCTGTTTACTAGAACCAAGTCACTAAATCCAGCCCAAGCTCGAGGAGGGTGTGGCTACCAGGAAGTGAGGATCATGCAGGGTCATCTCAGATGCTACTGACCACAGTGGGCTTGACCAGGGTTGGATGGCTAGTATAGCTTCACTTGTATGTCTGGCAGATGAAAATCTGGTTGGTGTAGGGAACTGCAACAGGGATGGTTCACCTCTATGCCATCACGGCTCCATGAAGTCTCTCAGCATCTAACAGCACAACCCAGGCCTTCTCATACTTGTCCTTATGACAAAGAGGAGCAAAAGTGGGCAAACCTCAGTGTGTCAGCACTTCTCAAACATCTGCTTGTGTCGTATTTCCTAATGTCCCATCGGCCAAAGAAATTGCTAAGCCCAGTTTTAAGGGTTGGAGAAGTGGACTCTATCTCTTGATGGGTGAAGTGGAAGAGTCACATTAAAAGGGGGGCATACATTCTGATGTTAATGGCCAAAGGAGACCATTCAGACTTCTGTCTTCTGCCTAGGATGTAGACATCTGTAAAGAGCATAGCTCCCATTCTTATAAGAAGAAAAAAGATGGGTAATCTACAAAACTGTAACTTTTCTTAACTCATAAAGAACTAAGATCGCAGAGAACCAATTATCTTGATGTATAAGACAAGTGTCTCAGGGAATATAGGAAGTTGTCACTGGGTCACCTGTGGCAAGGCAAGAAGGAAGATGGGTCCACAGTACCAGCAGTAAGATTTCAGCAAGAAGTTTTAATGAAGTTCTAAAAGCTGAGTGTGGAATAGCATGAGGATATAGAACCCCTGAGAACTGGAGACCTAAGGGTAGTCGGCCTCCACATGCAGGCTCTTTGCTACAGACCTCCACTGGATGCTCACAAGAAATGATGGTGGCAGGAAAGGAGACCGGAGAAGGCCTCTCTCCGTGGTGTAGGCATGCAAGGGGACAGCTGCTGATACAGAAATGGCAAAAAGCCCCAGTGGGACCTTACTTCCTTACAGAACAAAAGCCTTAAACCACTGGGGGAAGTGATGCAAACCCAGTCACCCCCAGGACACAGATGCAGATCCACTGTAGCTAGAGAAAAAGGAAAAGGAAAAAAACTTCCATTCATGGGGGAAGGGCAGATAATCATCCTGAGCCAAAACACTAAAGGCCGTTTACCAACAGGGAGGAGTGGGATCACTGAAAAAAAAAAAACCAAAACAAACCAAAAAAACAACACCCACCCTCAAGACCTAGGGATACAAGTCCTGCAAGACCTAGGGATATAAGTCCTGCCTAAAACTGAGGTTGGCCCAGGGCAACTCCTGACCCCTATGCATCAGGTTACCAAGACCCAAGTAATAACAGCAGTCTACTACTACGGGAGGGACACGGGCATGGAGAGAGATCTTCCCTGAGATGCAGGCACACAGGAAGGGTCTAAAGGCAAGGGTGGTACAAGAATACTGAGAAAAATTGTCTGGAAAACCAGTGCCTACCCTAAGCCCAAGGTAATCCTTGAGAAATCTGAAGTCTATGGTTCAATGCAGGTACCACAGCAACAACAAAACCTAAACCCAGTCCAAATTCTGACTAGATGGACTCCCCCCTCCCCTCCCTTAATGATTTATCAGAAGAGCAGTCATGACTATTTCCAGGAATAAATATTTACCTCGGTTTCTACTCTCCTACATACAACATCTGACATTCAGCCAAAAATTATTAGAAGCAAAACAGCAAGAGTAAACAGTCCACGGTTTAGAGACAAAGCAATAAAAAAAATCCAGACTTGGCTAACCCAGTCATTAGTACTATCAAATAGGGAGTTGAAATTAACAATGACTAATGCGTTGGAGAGGATGGTGGGGAAGTGTGAACGACAGGTATGAACAGATGGGGAATTTCAGCAGAAAAGATGAAAACTCTTAAGAGTCAAATGGAAATACTAGAAACTAAAAAAACATAACTTAGATGAAGAATGCCTTTAATGAGTTCATCAGGAGACCTAACAGAAGTAGGGGTTAAACAAACCTAACAGGGTAAGGGGTTAAAATTCATGAACCTGAAGATAGGGTAATAGAAATTAGCCCAACTGAAACACAAAGCAAAATGAAGATCCAAAAGGGACACACATATAGGGAGGGTAGAAATTTGTTAACATTTTTCTATCTAACACTATCTTCTGGTCATTAATTATTTATATTGCCACACCATGCAAAATATGTTCACCCTCATTCCAAGGCCTCCAAATGTCTCATTCCAAATTAGGGCATCAGGCTCAAATACAGGACCTCGGGTCTTCTGTATCAGGTTCAGATGTGGCTGAAGCTCCTTGGGTACAATTTCTCAGTTTCTTGATCCAGAGACCTGTGAGCTAAATGACAAGTTATTTGACCATCACCCCTGCCCATACACACACACACACACACACACACACACAGTGGTGAGCTAGGGACTACTGAACTGCAGTAGATACTCTCATTTAAAAGAAAGGAGGAACATGAGGCACATCTTAGTCACTGTTCCTTAACAACTCTGAAGTCCCACAGAGCAAATGTTGACAGGTCTCCCCGCTGCAGAGGCAGATGATTCTTGACTGGGTCACAGTTCTACCTGGGAATGGCTTCCCAGTCCATTTTAATATATTGTTTTCGGGTCTTCTCTCTGAGACATCCTTCTTTTACCATAAGAAATGGCAGCTGAGTAACCTTCTCTGCTTGCTTCCCATTCATAGAAGTTAGAGAAGGTAGTCCAAGGCTGCTTTTCATTTGACTGTTTCAATTCCTTTAAATCTAACCTGAAGGTAGTAAAAAACTCCATTAGAAACCGTATAGGTGTTCCACAAATCTCATTTGTATTTACTCCATGCCCCAAATGCCACATTGACAATTCTTTTTAAGACAGGCCCCTCTCTACTTTAGCCATGCATCGGGCTATTGGACAGACAATGTAATGAAGTTTTTAGGAGCCATTT
Organism: Meles meles; assembly: GCF_922984935.1. Lineage (NCBI taxonomy): Eukaryota > Metazoa > Chordata > Mammalia > Carnivora > Mustelidae > Meles > Meles meles. The sequence continues at coordinate 42,550,542 of NC_060087.1, read as the reverse complement.
GGTTTAGCTGAGAGAGTCCCCAAAACACCAACTTAAATATTTCACACATTTTAACAGAGGGTCTTAATAGCTGTTTCCATGATTTGATCTCTACCCTGAGACCATTTTTCATCTTGAGATTATTTTGATGACTGGAGAAACTTGGAGATGTGAGAAATAGTTATTTTCCAACCCAGCAAGTTCTGGATTTTTTTTTTTTTTTTGGTATTTCTTCTGAATTCTGCTTGTAAATGGAACAGTTATTTCCTTAGTTCATCTCTCTTTTGCAGCTGAAAAACAGCAAATTGATATTTCCAACATTCTGATGGAAATCTCCTTAGCCAGATCCACAAGTTCATTTGGTAGATTCTCTATCTTCTCACAGAGCATGGTGACTGTTTCGCTATTCGTTTCCTTAGTAAATTATATGAGCTGCTGTCTTTTCCAGTCTTTCTTAACAGTTCTCCTCATTGTTTCGTCTCCACCTGCCACCCAGGCCCAGAGCTAATGCCACATGTCTTATGTCTTGTATAATCCCCCCAACGAGTATACACTTTAAGGTATTGCTTAGCGTTTTCCGTGCAACAAACTACCCAAAACTTAGTAGCTTAAAACAAGAAGCATTTTATGTATCTCATAATTCTTTTGGTCAGCTGCAGCAACTGGTATGGCTCTTCTGGCGTGGGCCAGTTTGGCTGGGGCTGGAGGTTGAGGAAGGTCTTACTTTCGTGACTGGAAGTTGGTCTAAGAGGCCTCCTATCTGTGCTCGCTCATCTCTGTTCCACATGGTTTCTCATACCCCCAGCAGAGTACTCTTGAGTTTCTTCACGTGAAGGTCTCAGAATTCCAGAAAGCAGCAAGAGAAGACTCAAGGCAGACTCCTCTCCAGCCTCTTGAATCTCTTTGCTAATGTACGTTGGCCAAAGCAAATCACATGGCCAAGCTCAGAGTCAAGGAGTAGAGAGAGCTCTCTACCTCTTAATAAAGAAAAGAAAAAAAAAAGAGAGAGTAACATTGCAAAGGGGTAGGCATAAAGGATGGGAGAGGTCTCTGGCTATTTTGCCGCTGTACCACAATGAAAGAAGAGAAACAAATGATGTTGTGGAAATCAGTATGAATGATAACATTGTATTTATGTGTTCAAGTGAGATTATACCTGCCGATGTGTATATATATAAAACCATAATGACTTTAAAACTGTGGATTCACACAAGGATTCAATATGAAAGATATTTGATGGACGCAGTTATATTAAATTCTAAAAAGAATTTCAATTCAGTCACTCCTCCTGTTGCGTAATGGGTTCTGCCACAAACACCCTACGGAACTGAGAGTAGGTCCACATACCAGATACATGATTTTGTTTTCTTCCTTTCATTTCGTTGCCACTTCACATGGCTTAATAAAACACAGTAATCTTGACTGTCCTTCACATACTTTTGTATGTATGCAATACATACAAATGGAGCTCCATCTATAAAAAATTTGGTAACAATTTGCTTTATAATACTTTCTATAGGGAGGCTTTTCCGAGCGCATCAAACGGACAGCATTTTTCCCAGTATGAATTCTATTATAGTGTGTGAGGCCATGCAAACATGGAAAATCCCTTTTATTTGACACATTCGTAAGAGGGTCTCTTTTGAATAATTTTTCTCATCTCGGGTGGGAGAGGCTGGATGGATGCTTTGGATCATGCAGCGTATTCATATAGGATCTGTCTTGGATGGGTTTTATAACACACACTTGGACCTGACTTTCGTGATAAGGCTTGCTCATTTGAAAAAAAAAAAAGGGTTACTTTCATGTATGAATATTGCGATGCATGCTCAGGACCGATTTCTGAGTGAAGCCCTTTCCACAGTCACTGCATTTATAGGGTTTATCTCCAGTGTGAATTGTCTGGTGTTTATTGAAATTGGACCGGTCAGTGAATGCCTTCCCACATTCTGCACACATGTATGGTTTCTCTCCCGTGTGAATTCGCTGATGTACTTTGAGATGTGGTTTCTTGGAGAAGGACTTCTCACACTCAGGACATTTATAAGGCTTCTCTGTGGTATGAATTCTTTGATGGGTAATTAACTCTGATTTCTGGATGAAGGCCCTCCCACAATCAGCACAAACATAGGGTTTCTCTCCAGTATGAATGGTCTGGTGTTTATTGAAATTTGACCTGTCCGTGAAGGCTTTTCCACACTCGGCACATATATAAGACTTCTCTCCAGTATGAGATTTCTGGTGAGTATTGAGATTGGACCTGTTGGTAAAGGCCTTCCCACATTCAGTGCATATATACGGTTTCTCTCCTGTGTGAATTCGCTTATGCATCTGGAGTTGTGACTTAGAAGGGAAAGATTTCCCACAGTCACTGCATTCATAGGGCTTCTCTCCAGTGTGGATTCTCTGATGGGCAATCAAGTGTGCCTTCTGGATGAAGGCCTGCCCACATTCAGTACATATGTAAGATCTCTCTCCTGTATGAATTCTCTGATGCATCCTGAGTGTGGATTTTTGGGTAAAGGCTTTCCCACACTCCCCACACTTGTGGTGTCTCTCTCCAGTATGAATTTTCTGATGTACATTGAGGGCTGAGTTCAGGGAGAAGCCTTTCCCACATTCGCTGCATTCATAGAGTTTTTCTCCAGTGTGAGTTGTCTGATGTCTAAGTAGAGAGGACACCTGAAAAAATGATTTTCCACACTCATTGCATTTATAGGGTTTTTCTCTAGTGTGGGTTTTCTTATGCACAATTAATTCTGAATTCTGGATGAAAGCCTTCCCACACTCAGCACATATATAAAGTTTTTCATCTCCGTGAACTCTCAGATATATACTGAGCAGTGGCTTCTGTGTAAACACATCTACACATTTGTTAAGTTCATGAGGTTTTTCCAGAGTGTGGATTCTCTGAGGTGGAAAGAGGTGTGACTTCTGGGTGAAGATCTTCCCAAATTCAGAACACATGTCTGCTTTCTCCCCAGCAGGAAATTTCAGATTGTGACCGAATGCTTGTTTGAGACTGAGGACCTTTCCACACTGATCACTTTCACAGAACTGCACTCCTGTATGAGTGTTTTCATGGTTAGTATAAGAAGAGCTCTGCGTGAAAACTTGACCATGTCCGGTATTTTTATCAAAGTTCTTCGTTGCATTATTTTTACTAGGAATATGTATGTCTAAATTATGCCTAAAACTCTTTCCAAATGAGTCACATTTATGGGGTCTTTTCGGTGAAGGAATATGATTTGGGCTTGGATGAAAAAATTTTCCACTGTCTTTATATTCAAAATCCCACTCTGTATTCAGTACTTTCTTATTGATGAAAGCAGCATGACTCAGAGGTTTGCTCTGTTTTTCCTGGTATCTTTTTATCTGCTCAGAATCTTGCCACAGATCTTCTAAAATGGAATACAGTGAGTCATCTCTTGTATCTTCACCCTCCACTTCACTGTGAAAGGAAGCTTTTCCAGAAATTCCTTTTTGTGAGGTCTTAATCCCAAACTTCCCATCTAAAAAGAGAAAGAGAGCAAAATTGACACAATGAATAGGTAACAGAGGATTAAAAGGTACTCGCAAGCTAATATAAATTGAACACGGGGGAAACCAGTAAATATGATGATGATGGCCACAATGATGACAAGAGAGACACATACAGCATTTATGTGCCAAATTCCTGCATAACATTTATGCTGTTCCAAGCATTGCTCTAAGAAATACATATATACATATGTGTGTGTGTGTGTGTGTATGTGTGTGTGTGTGTGTACACACACACAACCCTACTCACTCAATCCTTTCAAAAGTCATTTGAGGTATTTTCGATTATTATCTCCCTATTGTAGATAAGGAAAGTGAAGCTCAGAATGGTTATTTATATAATTTGCCTTAAAACATATAGTTATTAAGTGTTGAAGACTGGCGTTCAACGGAAGCATTCAGCTCTATTTTGGTAGCATATAAAGTAGGTGGATAGAGAGATATAAAGTAGGATGGACTGAAGATTAAAAAGACAAAGGTTTTAAGGGAAAATATCTGTGCCGAGACTAGGTTTGGAGGCGGGGATTCGGAGTCCAAGTTCACATTAGCTTTTGATTCTAAATCCTCACGACTCTTGCTCCTTTTTGCTTGTTAGCAATAGTACCAAATCAGTGTGCTCAAAAATCAACTTAATTTGCTAACAAAGTTGATTCTAAGAGTTCTCATTACAAGGAAAAAACACTTTTTTCTTTTTTTGGCATCTTTATGAGATGGATTTTAACAAGGCTTATTGTGGTAATCATTTCATAACAGATTTAAGTCAAGTCATTACGCAGTACACCTTAAACTTATACAGTGATGTGTGTTGATATCTCAATAGACCCAAGAAAAAAACAATTTATTCATACCTATAGGAAACATACTGTAGCCATAGCCATCCTGTCCTATACAAACAATAACCAGATATCTATACTCCAACTCTCCACCTAGGTCAAATTGTTTCCTTGGCCCTAAAAACATATACATCTAACAAGAAGCTTAGAATCAGAGAGAAGACAAGCCATCTGGGTAGGCTGAAAACTGTCCACTAGAATCTCTTTCATTATTCTTTTTCATTAACAGAGTAGAAGCCAGGCATATGACTGCCTAGTCATAGAACATTTCTCAGCCTCCTTTGAAACTGGGTATGGCCACGTGACAATGTTCTCATCCGCAGAATGTGAGAGAAAATGATGGGTGCCACTTTCAAGCCAGAGCACTGAGACAGTAGGCATGTTTTCTCGATACCCTCTTCTACCTTCTTGCTTACTAAAATCTGGACTTGGCAATAACACAGATACAAATGTGCAGCTGCCACCAAAAGCCCCCCAAGAGATGGTGGGGTTATGTGATGGAAGGAACCCGGATTCCGTAATAAACATGAGCAATGAGGTGTTCCAAAGGCCTGTTTTATTAGAAAGTTTGTATAAAAGAGAAGTAAAATTCCTTAGCATTTAAGTCACTGTACCTTATAATATCTTTATTGCTACAAATAAGCTTTAACATAATTCATAAATTAGTTTCACCCAGAGTGGGAATCACAGATGTTTCCATTACCAGAATAATGCATGAGACATATCAGAGTCTCGAAAATCTGCTCCTGCAATAGTAAGCTTCTCTATACCTTTCCTGAGCCCACAGATTCAGTGGACAGCACATAATGGAGAGTCAGCAGTCTAGATAACAGCCGCGTGTGCAAGCTTGCATTCTATTTGCCACTCACAAAACTGCCTCCAGAAGTCCCGTTTACTTGCAAATCAAAAGACACGTTCATGCCCTCTCCTTCATTTAGCCCGCTTAGCATTTTCTTTTGTGCCATTTGAACATGTACTTATGCTTCATAAAGCAGTTTAAGCCTTTTGCTTTGAAAATTAATCTGATCATAGTGCTAGGGAGACTTTTTTTCCCTAAAGATCAACAGCAGACACTTTCTGTGCTATTCATTTTAATGGATTTCTATCATAATAGAAATACAATGCCTAGGCAGGAAACTCTGATTATCTGGTGCTGCCACTTTTACTTTCCAATTACAGTCTGTGTTCTACTGAAACCTCTCAGTAGAGTTTTTATAAGTCCCTCCGAAGGGAGAGAAGAACGATCATCGTCAACGGCAAATGGCAGTTACAAAAAGCAACACCAAAAGCCGGCTTCACGCTCAGGAGAGAACACTGTGCCTCCTCCTCGTGGTTTCGGGTACTCTACACATTCAGAGAAACTTCTCTAGTAACAAACTATAGACATGAGCCCTGAAAGTATAGTCTTTTAAAAGTCCCTCTGAAATATAGCAAAATCCTCTTATATTCTTATCCCCCACAAATTCAATGAGTTAATACTGTAAAGTGTTCCCTTCATGCTTAGTGTTCAAACACTGAAAATAACACACTCTTATTATTTTCAGGGACTTCCAAAAATTACTAGGGGCAGAAGCATCCGAGGGGCAGGGGAACAGAAATGGAGAAGGGCAATAAATTTGCCATTCAGATGATAATCTGAAATGAAACAATAGGAAAGTGTCTATTACCTGGATAGGCAGAACACAAGATAATAAAGATCCTGGATACAGAGACGAACTTCATCTATGGTAGGCATTAAAGACAAGGTGAAAATGTGAGGAATGCATGAATTAAGGAACTGTATGGATACAACTTGAACTGGAACTGCATGGGCCACACTGGTCATGTGTTATATAATAGGGAATAATTGTAAGTTTACTTCATAAAGCCAGTGACAAAGATAAATGCAATGTTTTAGGTAATGAAATCTATCAGGAGCATTTAGGATGGACTAGATAGAAGAAGTGAATCTGCAATCTCATTAGGAATAAAAGAAGCCAAGCATAAGAAAATACAGATCTGCTTTTGGGTGAAGCCACTAGGAATTAAGACGAGAGTGTATCTGGATAGTATTCTTCAAAAAAAAAAAAAAGGAATTGCAAAGTAATTAGTAAGAGAAGATAACAAAGAGGGAAGAAATAAGAAACAGAATCTGACAAAATTTGTAACGTGAGGATTCCTGCTGTGGGCAATGATGATGCCAATTCTTCACATACTAAGGAAGGATAAAAATAGTCTATGGTAATGGGCTAATATGCACATAATAGTGGTACTAGAATCCAGTTATAATATAGCAACTAGTGGTGTCAGCATAGAAGTCATCAGAATATAAATCAAAAGCTTAAGTGTTCAGAATGGAAGACTCTTTTGAGTTAATTCCTATAGGAACAAATATTCAGAAGATAGTAAACAACACCCATAACCAGGGGCACCTCAGTGGGGCTAAAGCCTCTGTGGAAAAGAAAATGAGCAGATTAGCTGTAAATCAAGGAGAAAACAACTATATTGTTAGAAAAGATGAAATAATAGGAACAAGCTAATTCACAGAAGGGGAAACCCAAATGGATAAACTGATATCAGAAAGAACAAAAAACAGGGCGCCTGGTTGGCTCAGTCAGTTAAGGATCTGCCTTCAGGGCAGGCCATGATCTCAGGGGCCTGGGCTCAAGTCCCACACTGGGATCCCTGCTCAGTGGGGAGTCTGCTTCTCCCTCTGCCTTCTGCCCCCGACTCGTGTTCTCTCTTTATGTTCTCTCTCACACTCTCAAATAAATAAATAAAATCTTAAAAAAAAAGAAAGCGCAAGAAACAATACCACTTTATATTCATAATAACAAAATAAAAAAATAAGAAATGCACATAATTCCAAGTGTTGACATAGATGTAATGAAATGGGCATACTTAGTGCACTGCATTTATATCCCAATGATCAAGTAATACCATTTCTATATAAATATCCCCAAGGAATAATCTCATAGGCTCATAAGATGATGTGTTTAAGAAATTCTTTGTTTTTAAAAAATTGAGGTATAATTTCTACATAGTACAATTCAGATCTTAACTGCAGAGCTCAGTGAATTTTTTATACATATATACCCATGTAACCACCATCTAGATGAAAATATAAAATATTTTAATTGTTCCAGAAAGTTCCATTGCAGCTCTTCCTGGTCAATCACTGACTCTCAGAGATAACCACCGCTCTGATCATAGACCACTAATCACTTATCATCAGAGATTAGTTTTGCTTATATTTGAACTTTACATAAGTTGAGCTATATATATAGCGTGTATTCATCTGCACACCAGGCTTTTCTGTTCAATAAATTTCTTGAGATTCATCCAAGCTCTTGTGTGTTTCAGTAGCTCTTTCTTTTTCATTGCTGTGTATTTCATTGCTGTATTGTAAGAAAACAGTACAACAGTCATCCATTCTCCTGTTGATGGACACTTGGGGTGTTTCATGTTCTTGGCAATTACGCTAATACTGATATGAACATTCTGTACGTTTCTTCTGGTGGACATATGTATTCATTTCTCTTAAGTAAACGCCTGGGAGTGGCATTGCTGAGATACAGGACAGCTATACATTTAGCACCATCAGGTACTGCCTGTTTCCCAAAGTGGCTGAAAGTATTTACATTCCTACCATCAACGTATGTAAATTCCAGTTGCTCCAAATACTCATTAACACTTGATACTCTAAGTCTTCTAATTGTATCCATTCTTTTGTGTGTCTGTGTCTGTGTAGGGTTGTCCCATTGGGGTTTAATTTTCATTTCCCGGATAAGTAGTGATGTACAGCACCTTTTCATATACATAATGACCATTTATTTGGATACCTCTTTTTAAAAAAGATTTTATTTATTTATTTGACAGACAGAGATCTCAAGTAGGCAGAGAGGCAGGCAGAGAGAAAGGGGGAAGCAGAGCAGAGAGCCCGATGCGGGGCTCGATCCCAGGACCCTGGGATCATGACCTGAGCCGAAGGCAGAGGCTTAACCCACTGAGCCACCCAGGTGCCCCTGGATACCTCTTTTATTAAAGTACCTACTCATGTCTCTTACTCATTTCTTTTACTACTGGGTTGTCTGCCTTTCTCTTTTTGATTTCTAAGAGTTCATTATATATTCTGAATATAAGTCATTTATCAAATCTATGTATTGCAATTATCTTCTTCCAGTTTGTGGCTTCCTACTCACTTTCTTTTTTTCTTTTTTAAAAGATTTTATTTATCTGCCAGAGAGAGAGAGAGAGAGAGTACACACAAGCAGGCAGAGAGGCAGGCAGAGGCAGCAAGAGAAGCAGGCTCCCTGCCGAGCAAGGAGCCCGATGCAGGACTCGATCCCAGGACCCTGGGATCATGACCTGAGCCGAAGGCAGTGACTTAACCAACTGAGCCATCCAGGCGTCCCCCTACTCACTTTCTTAATATCTTTTTGAAGGGGTGTAATTCTTCATTCTAATACTGTTCTACTTACTATCAAATGGGATGGGAAGCGCTCTCTCTCTTTGTCTCCAAAAGAACTTGAATGAGATTGGCATTATTCCTTCTTTAAGTAACAGGAAGAATTCACCAATGAAGTCATGTAGGCTGGGAGCTTGTTTGTAGGAAGATTTTATTTTATTTTAAAGATTTTATTTATTTAATTATGAGAGAGAGAGAGAGCACATGCAGGGGGAGGAGCAGAGGCAGAGAGAGAGAAAAAGAGAATCTCAAATGGACTGCACTGAGTGTGGAGCCTGACATAGGGCTTGATCCCTTGACCCTGAGATCATGACCCTAATGAAAAACAAAAGACATTTAACTGACTGAGCCACCCAGGTGCCCCCGCTGAAAGATTTTAAGTTATAAATTAGTATTTTCAATAGATAAAAAGACTACTAAGATTTTTTTCTTTCTTTTTGTGGTATTCCTTGTAATCTGTGATTTTTAGGACTGTGTCCATCTAGTCTCAATTATAAAATGTATTGGCAAATGGTTGGTAATAATATCTTTTTAATATCCTTTTGATATATGTAGCATTTGTAGTGACATTTCTTTTTTCATTTGTGGCATTAATAATCTGTGTTTTCTCTTTCCTTTTTCTTGATTAGTCTTGTTAAAGATTTATCAGTTGTATTAACCTTTTCAAAGAACCAAATTTTGGCTTTGTTAGTTTTCATTATTTTATGTCCTGAGTTGCAAAGTTAGATCACTAATCTTTAAACTTTCTAATTTTCTGGTAGATATATATAAACCAATATATTTCTTTTTTTAAGATTTTATTTATTTATTAACATTTAATTTATTTATTTGACAGACAGAAAAAACAAGCAGGCAGAGTCAGGCAGGGGGAAGGGGGGGAAGCCGGCTCCCTGCTGAGCAGAGAGCCCGATGTGGGGCTCGATCCCAGGACCCTGAGACCATGACCTAAGCCGAAGGCAGAGGCTTAACCCACTGAGCCACCCAGGTGCCCCGTGATTTTATTTACTTATTTATTTGACTGAGATCACAAGTAGGCAGAGAAGCAGGCAGAGAGAGGAGGAAGCAGGCTCCCTGCTGAGCAGAGAGCCCAATGTGGGCCTGGATCCCAGGACCCTGAGATCATGACCTGAGCCAAAGGCAGAGGCTTTAACCCACTGAGCCACCCGGGCACCCCATAAACCAATATATTTCTATCCGAGTAGTGCTTCAGCTTCCTCCCACAAGTACTGATGTGCCATATTTTCATTATCATTCTGCTCAAAATAGTTTCTAATTCCACTGTGATTTCTTCTTTAACTTCTGGGATATTTCCATGTTTGTTGCTTACTTTCCAAACATTTGGATATTTTCTGGTGTCTTTCTGTTCAGTTTTAATTTATTTCAACAGTAATTAGAGAACATTTAGCATATGATTTCAATCTTTTGGAATCTGTTGCAATTAGCCTTATATCCTCAAATTGGGTCTATTTTGCTCCGTGTGCCATATGCACTTGAAAAAAGTGTATATTCTACAGTTGTGTGATGTAGTGACCTATTGTATGTCAATTAGGTCACATTGGTTTATCATGTTCAAATCTTCTATTGTTTTTTAAAATATTTATTCATTTATTTTAGAGAGGGAGAGAGAGCATGTGTGGGAGGGGGAGGAGCAGAAGGAGAAGGACAGAGAGAATCTCAAGCAGACTCCCCATTGAGTGTGGAGCCCAATGTGGGACTCAATCCCATAAACCTGAGACTATGACCTGAGCCCAAATCAAGAGCCAAATGCTCAACCAACCGAGCCACCAAGGCGCTCCTCAAATCTTCTATATCTTTAAAGGTTCTTTGGTCTCTAAACAGACAAAAACCAGTTATAGAGATAGATATGTTAAAATCTGTAACTATGATTACACATTTTGTCTGTTTCTTCTTTTAGCACTGTCAATGTTTACTTTATATATCTTGAAGCTATGCTATTAAGTGCATAAAAAGATAGATTTTTAATATAGTCCTGCTGAACTGAAGTTTTATCAATTTCAGAGAAACAGAGTACATTGTGGAAGATAAAACAGATATTAAAACAATGATACAGGAATATTATGAAACAACCGCATGCCAAAAATTTGATAAAATAGATAAGATGTACAAATTCAAAGAAATAAAAATAAGAAGAAATTGAAAATCTGAGTATTTCCATATCTGTTAAAGACACTGAATTTCAAAATTAAAGGTAATCCCACAAAGGAAACTTCAGATCCATATGAGTTCACTGGCATATTTTATCATCTATTTAAAGAAAAATTATAAAATTTAAAGCAATCTTACACAAAATCACCAAACAGAGGAATGAATGCTAAAAATTCCTAGTAAATATAGCAACTTTACAAAAACTCTTTCAGAAGATAGAGTGGGCATGAAAATTTTCCAGATCATTTTATGAGGCTAGCATTAATATGATACTAAAATCAAAGATATTGTAAACAAAATATCCCCTAAAACTGAAGACTAATACCTCACTTAAACACAGAGCTAGGGGCGCCTGGGTGGCTCAGTGGGTTAAAGCCTCTGCCTTTCGCTCAGGTCATGATCCCAGGGTCCTGGGATCGAGCCCCGCATCGTGCTCTCTGCTTGGTGGGGAGCCTGCTTCCTCCTCTCTCTCTCTCTGCCTGCCTCTCTCCCTACTTGTGATCTCTATCTGTCAAATAAATAAATAAAATCTTAAAAAAAAAACAAAAAACACAGAGCTAAAAATCCTTACCAATTATTGCAAACTGATTCAAGAAATACATGAAAAAGTTAATAATCATGATCAAGTAGGGTTTATCACAGTAAGGCAATGTCAGTTTAACATCTGAAAATCTGTTAAATTCACCATACCAACAGAATAAAATGTTCATCCCAAATGCAAAAAAAAGCACCCAGGAAATCTAATACCCATTCATGTTATCATCAAACTACGAATAGGAAGTAATCGCCACAAGTTAATAAAGGACATCTAAGGAAAACCACAGCTAATATACTCAATGCTGAAAGACTGAAAGCTTTTGCTCTCAAGATAAAATAAAAATAAAGGGCATGCAGACTAAAAAGTAAATGACAAAAAGACATGGTAATTGATGCAAAAAAATTTTTAAGGAATTTAATACATGAATTTATTAGCAAGGTCTCAGAATATAGGTTCAATGCACAAGAATCAATTGTAAGAGTTCCACCTCTGGTTCCACCTCTAGTATGGAGAAGCAAGCTCCTAAAAAAATCCTTCTACAGACAATAACTATATTCCCTAGAAAAACAAAATAAAACATTTACTAGTAGAGTAAACAAAAGCAGGCAGATTTTGAAGAGGAGTTAGAAGTTAGAACAAGTCTGAACAGAGATCTAAGTTGCTACCCACCATATGTGAGACAGCATCTCCAGTTTAACCTAGTTAACAGCCTACTATGACAAAAACTGCCTACTGTAACAGAAAATGGTGTTACTATAACATAACCCTATAATATTTGGTGTAAAAATCCAAAATTACTCAATATAAGATGACCCAGAAAAATTCCCCTTGGTCACTATCCGGTTCCTTCAGTAGTTTTTCTCCCCCCAGTTTTTATTTGAATTCTAGTTAGTTAAAGTATAGTGTAATATTGGTTTCAGGAGCAGAATTTAGTGATAAATCACTTACATACAACACCCAGTGATCACCATAACAAGTACCCTCCTTGATACCTATTACCTATTTATCCACCCCCACCGGCCTCCCCCTATCAACCCTCAGTTTGTTTTCTAGTCTCTTATGGTTTGCTTCACTCTCTTTTTTCCCCTCTCCATATGTTCATCTGTTTTGTTTCTTAAATTCCACACATTAGTGAAATCATATGGTATTTGTCTTTCAGTAGTTTTTAAAGTGTATTTATCATAGTTAACAGTTTATATCTGTTAGATGAGTTGGTCTAATAGAAACAATTTAATCATATTAAACTCAAGTTATTTTTATATATGGTGTGAGGTACGGGTCAAGGGTATTTTTCTTCCAGTACTGACATCCATTTGTCCCAGCACAATTTGTTCAAAAACAAAATTCCCTTCCCCCACTGAATTGTACCTTTGTCAAAACTCAGTTGTCCATATATTTGTGGGTCTATTTTTGGACTCTCTCTTCTATTCCATTTATATATGTTTGTCCTTACATCAAAACCACACTATCTGGATTATTGTAGCTTTACAATAAATCTAAATTAATACTTTTACTTCTTTTTAAAGATTGCTGTTGGCTATTCTAGGGCCTTTCCATATCCATATAAACTAAAATCTGTCAGTTTTTATCCCCTAAAATGACAAATAATTGATTGAACAAGTAGAATACAATTCAGTAAAGCAACAGATTTCAACAACATGCAACCACCTTGATTTATACCCTATAAAACACAATACCCATCAACAGCTGAATATACATTCTTTTCAGACACATGGAAAAAAAGACAGACCAAACACAGAAATTAGACAGATTATATTCTCAGACTACAACAAAATTAGATCAGACAACATAAATAGACAAGTTTCTTTTTTTTTTTAATATTTTATTTATTTAACAGAGAGAAATCACAACTAGGCAGAGAGGCAGGCAGAGAGAGAGAGGAGGAAGCAGGCTCCCTGCGGAGCAGAGAGCCCGACGTGGGGCTCGATCCCAGGACCCTGAGATCATGACCTGAGCCAGGCAGTGGCTTAATCCACTGAGCCACCCAGGCGCCCCAACAGACAAGTTTCTTGAAAAATACAACTTACTATGTCTGACAAAAGATGAAAGAGAAAAATCTGAATAACCCTGTCTATTACAGAAATCGAATTTGTTATTCAAACTTTCCCGGGGTGCCTGGGTGGCTCAGTCAGTTAAGCATCTGCCTTTGGCTCAGGTGCCCTGCATCATCACATCATCAGGCTCCCTACTCAGCAAGGAGTCTGCTTCTCTGTCTGCCCCTTACCCTGCTTGTGCTCTCTCTGTCTTATTCTCTCTGCCTAAAACAAACAAACAAAAAAAAAGTTTCCCATCAAGAAAATTCCAGGTCCAGATGGTTTCATTAGTGAATTCCATGAAACAGTAAAAGAAGAAATAATAATTTTACACAAACTATTTAAGAAAAGGGAACACTTCACAGCTCATTTATGTGGCCAGCAGAAACCTAATATCAAAGCCTGACAAAAATGTTGCAGAAAAAGAAAACTACAACCAATATCACTCATAAAAATGCAAATACTTTAAAACAAAACATCAGTAAATATAAGCCAATAACATATAGTAAGGGTTATATATCATAATCAAGTAATATTCTATCTCAGAAATACAAAGTTAACTTAACATTTGTAAAATTAACAGGGAAGCCTGGGTGGCTCAGTGGGTTGGGTCTTCAGCTCAGGTCATGATCTCAGAGTCCTGAGATTCAGCCCTGCATCAGGCTCTCTGCTCAGCGGTGCGCCTGCTTCCTCCTCTCTCTCTGCCTGCCTCTTTGGCTACTGTGCTCTCTCTCTCTCTCTGTGTCAAATAAATAAATAAAATCTTTAAGAAAAATCAACAAATAGGGCGCCTGGGTGGCTCAGTAGGTTGGAGCCTCTGCCTTCGGCTTGGGTCATGATCCTGGGGTCCTGGGATCGAGCCCCATTTCGGGTTCTCTGTTCAGTGGTGAGCCTGCTTCCTCCTCTCTCTCTGCCTGCCTCTCTGCCTACTTGTGATCTCTCTCTCTCTGTCAAATAAGTAAATAAAGTCTTTAAAAAAGTATTTTAATTATATTTTCTGTGTTTTTTAAATGTTTTTAATTTTAATTCTAGTATAGTTAACATACAGTGTTATATTAGTTTCGGGTGTACAATATTGTGATTTAACAATTCTATACATTACCCAGTGCTCATCAGGGTAAGCATGCTCTTAATTCCCATCACCTATTTAACCCATCCCCACCCCCCACAACCATCAGTTTGTTCTCTATAGTTAAAGGTCTATTTCTTGGGGCGCCTGGGTGGCTCGGTGGATTAAAGCCTCTGCCTTCGGCTCAGGTCATGATCCCAGGGTCCTGGGATCGAGCCCCGCATCAGTCTTTCTGCTCAGCAGGGAGCCTGCTTCCCTTCCTCTCTCTCTGCCTGCTTCTCTGCCTACTTGTGATCTCTCTCTCTGTGTCAAATAAGTAAATAAAATCTTTTAAAAAAAAAGTCTATTTCTTGTTTTGTCTCTCTCTCTTTTTTCCCTTTGTTCATTTGTTTTGTTTCTTAAATTCCACATATGAGTGAAATCATGAGGTATCTCTGTCTTTCTCTGACTGACTTATTTCCCTTAACATGTTACTCTCTGGCTCCATCCATGTTGTTGCCAATGGCAAGGTTCTGTTCTTTTTTATGGCTGAATAATATGCCATTGTATGTATATCACATCTTTTTTTGTTGTTGCTCTTATTTTTGGTTTTTTGTTTTGTTTTGTTTTTGTTTTTAAGATTTTATTTATTTATTTGAGAGAGAGATAGAAAGAATGAGAGATAGAGAGAGAGCATCAGAGGAGAGAGGTCAGCGGGAGAAGCAGACTCCCTGCTGAGCAGGGAGCCTGATGTGGGACTGGATCCCAGGACTCCAGGATCATGACCTGAGCCGAAGGCAGTTGCTTAACCAACTGAGCCACCCAGGCACCCACATCTTCTTTATCTTATTTTCTGTATTGTTGATGCTTGGGCCATCTGGTGCCTTCCTCCTCCTGGACAGATTGCCTCTCTCAGTGCTAGTTAATTCCTAGAGATAGCAAATGAGTTCCCTGGAAGCACACCTTTTATATGCAAACCAACCAATCCAGAGTCCACTTCTACCAACTCTCCTCCTTTGTTACACTCCCTCAGGTTAAGCCGCTATCCTCCTGCTCTAATCCCTCAGGGCCAAGTACCAAGTTACTAGACTTTTGTTGTAAATGTGGGGCTCTCTTTTAGCACTGAATTGTTGAAAACGCCAGCCAGATTCTACAAACTGGGGTTGGCCAGTACTTCCTGATACTGGGTGAGTGTTCGGGGGAGGGGGGGTGATTTCATGTCTATGGATCCTTTCAACTGACTGGTCAGCTCACCAACTGAAAATTTTAAGAGGGGGATTTTTTAAAGTACTTTTTTGAATGAATTTTTTTGGTAGTTATTGTATATGTACCAAGAAAGCTATAACTTAGGGTTTGGTTGTGTTTTTTGTTTTTTGTTCTTTTTTTTTTCTTTTTTTGGTTTTGTACTTTTTGGGGGATGATTTGTTGATTTTTATTTTTTCCTAACTTTACCAAAGTTTGCAGCTTTTACCTCAACACAACAGGAAGCCCCACTGAAATTACTCAAACTAGCCAATCCTAAGCCTCCCCAGCCTGCTTACTCTGTTTCACCCATGCTTCCCCATGCAAATAAGAATTAAGGCTCTTATCGATGCTTTCCCCTAAAACTTTGGCCTCCTGACTGACCCTGATGCTTCCTGATGTGTCCCTGCATGGTATGGTGTGTCTCCTCCTCTTGGGAACTGTGAATTACAAACTATCTTTTTAATGGCAGTCATCTCTGGATCTGTTGGTCTCACCTTGCCTGAATGATATTAAAACCTACCATTATAAAACAGAAAGACATATATAGATCAACTGAGCAGAATGAAGAGTCCAGAAGTTGACTCACATATAAAAAGTCAATTGATTTTGATAAACATGACTAGGAAATGCAATGGGGGAAAAAAAGCCTCTTCAGCAAATGGTTCTGGAACAAGTGGGTATTGTACTGTAAAAACAAACATTGTGGGCACCTGGGTGGCTCAGTGGGTTAAGCCTCTGCCTTTGGATCAGGTCATGATCTCAGGGTCCTGGGATGGAGTCCCGCATCGGGCTCTCTGCTCAGCAGGGAGCCTGTTTCCTTCTCTCTCTCTCTCTCTCTCTGCCTGCCTCTCTGCCTACTTGTGATCTCTCTCTGTGTGTCAAACAAATAAATAAAATCTTTAAAAACAAAAACAAAAACGAACATCGGTCCTTACATCAAACATACAAAGTGAACTGTAGGTCTAAACTGAGAAAGCAAAAGTGCTATTGCTTAGGGAACGAAATAGGAAAAAATCTTTGTGGCAGGCTATGATTTCTTAAACAGATCACAGAAAGCACTAGAAAATTTTAAAAGACGATAAATTAGACTCCATCAAAATCAAAACATTTGCTCCTCTGATAGGCACCAGTAAGAAGAGAAAAGTGAAAGCCACGAATTGGAACAAAATACTGGCGATGTATATATCTGGTGTAGGAGTTACATCTAGCAAATATCAACAACTCTGAAAACTCATTAAGCAAGCAAGCAACCCAATTAAAAAACAGGAAAGATATCTGAATAGACACCTGAAACAAAAATGTACAAAATGGTCAATAAGCACATGAAATGATACTTATCATTACTTGTCAGAAGAATACAACTTAAAATCATAATGATATACCATTACACATCCACTATGACAGCAAAAATTAAAGTGATTGACGGTAACAGGTGTTGGCAAAGATGCAGAACAACAGAAATTCTCGTGTACTGCTGCTGGAAGAGTAAACTCATACAGTCACTTTGGAAGACAGCTTGGCAATTTCTTTTCATTTTTGAAGATTTTATGTATTTATTTGACAGAGATCACAAGTAGGCAGAGAGGCAGGCAGAGAGAGATGAAGGGAAGCAGGCTCCCCGCCGAGCAGAGAGCCCAATGCGGGTCTCGATCCCAGGACTCTGCGATCATGACCCGAGCCGAAGGCAGAGGCTTTAACCCACTGAGCCACCCAGGTGCCCCAGCTTGGCAATTTCTTATAAAGGCACGCATACACTTACTTATACAATTATATGACCCACCAACTCCACTCCTAGGTGTTCACCCAAGAGAAATGTAAACATATGGTCACACAACAACATGCCAGAATGTTTGCTACACTGTACTCATAATAACCAAATAACAACCACTTGTCATTAACAGGTATATGGATAAACAAATTACAGTCTATTCATATCATGGAATAGTCTTCAGCATTTAAAAGGAATAAACCAGCAATATACTCAGTAACATGGATGAATTGCAGAATCATGATGCTGAACAAATGGAGCCAGACCTAAAAGGGTATAGACAGTAGGATTCCACTCACATGAAACCCTAATAAAGACAGATTTCATCTACAGTGACAGAAAGCCTGTCAATGGTTTGCCTGGGGGCCTACTGACTACAAGGCGCATGGAGGCTCATTTTCATGAAATGGAATGTTCTCCATATCATGACTGGGGTGATGGTTACAGCAGCGAGGACCTTCATCAAACTAGGCACTTCAAATGGAGACAATTATATTGTATGTAAATTATACCTTAATACAGTTGACTGATTTAAGACAAAAATGCTAAGTGACAGTGATCCCAAGGTCAGAAGATTGGAGAGAGGCATGGCAGCAGGGGAGACGGGAGAGGAGTGAGGAATCTGAAAAGAGAAGAGGAGGGGAGGCTGGTTGTCGATGTGTTTATTGGTATCTTAGAGTTGAGAAGAAAAAAATGAGGAGGATGAAAGTGAAAAGGTCCTCAGAAGAACAGGAGTGTGGCAACCAAGTGGTTTTCAAAGAGGGTAAATCCATTAAAACCTGGCCATATGTATTGTTAAGAATCTCAGATCCTGGGGGATGGGGCTTAAGGAATGAAGGATGAAAATGTGATGGAAGGAGAAAACATTCAAAGAAGCAAGATCTGTAGGGAGGAAGCCTGGCATATGATTCTGCGTGTAGGAATTGCAGCAATTCTCCTTGGAGGAAAGCCAGGCAAAAAAGACAGCTGCTCACACTAAGGGAAATAAAGGGAGAGAACAGTCTGGTACCTAAAAGGCCAATGTTATCTCTTCTCAAGCAGTTTCCAAAGTTGAGATCCTTCAAGAAGGCAGCAAGAAATAGCATTTTAAAGGCATAAGCTTCTGAGGAAAAGCGTTTCCGTGTACCCCATCTGCCTGGGTCACACTCACTCACCCGTATGGCTCTGATGTGGGGTTTTTCTCTCCAAAATCCATGGCTCCTCTCCTTGTTCCAACTTGAAGATGACCTCTGGTTTGGGAACTTCATACCCTGTTAACAGGACATGACAGAATTGGGTCCAGCTAATTGCTTTCCTCTTGGTGTTTTTTTTTTTTTAAGTAACCACTTTTCATTGGGAAAAGAGTAATAATCACAGAGGTCAACGCAACTGAAGGATCTCAAGCCCACCAGGGTACTCAGCAGCTGAGAATGGAAATACTCTTATGGAGGCTCTGTGTTCAGTACCTCGGGCTGCCGTAACAAAATACCAAAACCTGCGTGGCTCAAAGCAGCAGAAAGTCATTGTCTCATGCTTCTGGGGCCTCAAGTCTGAAATCAGTGTTAGCAGGGTCAGGCTCTCTCTGGCAGATGTGAGGGAGCATCCTTCCTTGAGTCTTCTAGCTTGTTTGCTGGCAATGTTTGATGTTTCTTTAGCTTGTAAATGCATCACTCCAGATGTATGCCCTTCTCCCCGTGTATCTTCACACTGACTTCCCTCTATATGTATCTATTTCTTTTCTTTTTTAAAAAAGATTTTATTTATTTATTTGAGAGAGAGAGAGCCAGCACAAGCTGGGGAGAGAGACAGAGGGAAAGGGAGAAGCAGAGCCCCTGCTGAGCAGGAAGCCCGACGCGGGGCATGATTCCAGGACCCTGGGAGCAGGACCTGAGCCGAAGGCAGACACTTAACTGACTGAGCCACCCAGGTGCCCACATATGTGTCTGTTTCTATGACCAGATTTCCCTTTTTTTATAAGCACACCAATCATATTAAATTAGGGCCCACTCCCATGAACTCATTTTAACTTGATTACCTCTATAAAGACACTGTGTTCAAATAAAGTCACATTCTGGAGTACTGGAGGTTCAGATTTCCACGTTTTTTTTCAGGGGGACACACGACTCAACCCATTAAAAATCTGCCCTCGGACACCCCCCCCCCCCCCCGCCACCAAATTCATGTCCTTCCCAGGTGCAAAATATACTAACTCCATGCCAATATCCCCAAAAGTCTTGATCATTCCAGCATCAAGTCTTAAATTCTATCTAAACATCAACTCCAAGTGTAAAATCTTATCATCCAGATCACCTAAATCAGTTATGGGTGTGATATGAGTATGAGTCATCTCAGGGCAGCTTCTCTCCACACAAACCTGTGAAATCAGACAAGTCACTGCTTCCAAAATGCAATGGTAGGACAGGCATTCCCATTTCAAAAGGGAGAGACTGGAACAAAAAAAGGCATCACAGATCCCAAGAAAGTCCAAAACCTAGCAAGACAAAGCCCATGAGATTTTAAGGCTTGAGGGTAATTCTTATTGGCTCCATTTTCTGTCCTCCAAGCCTACCAAGGGGGGGGGGATGGCCCCACTCTGTTGGCCCAGGGCCAGGAGTGGCACCATTCACTACTACCTCTACTGGTCCACTAGCATAATATTTCCTGCCTGTTCCCGTGCCCCTTCCACTCTGCTATTCTCTTAGTTCCAAAGGGAGGAATGCTTCTGCCAGGAGACACAGTAGTGATTCCACTGAACTGGAAGTTAAGTCTGTCACGTGGACATTTTGGGCTCCTCAAGTCTCTGAATCAAAAGGCAAAGAAAGGAGTTTCTGTGCTGGCTGGAGTGACTGATCCTGACTACTCAGGGGAAATTGGACTGCTACCCCACAGTGGAAATAAGGAAGCAAGTGTCTGGAATACACGTAATCCCTCAGGGCATTTCTTGGTACTACTGTGTGCCCTGTGATGAAAAGTCAATAGGAACTACAACAACCCAATTCAGGCAGGACTACGAATGGCCCAGATCCTTTAAGAATGAAGTTTTTTTGGGGGGGCGGGGCACTGGGTGGCTCAATCATTTAAGCATCTGCCTTTGGGTCAGGTCATGATCCCAGTGTCCTGGGATTGAGTCCTGGGTCAGGCTCCCTGGTCAGTGGGGAGCTTCCTTCTCCCTCTCCCTCTGCTCCTCCCACCCTCTTGCGCACACATGTGCGTGCGCACACATGCTTGCTCCCTCTTTCAAATACATAAATAAAATCTTAAGAAAAAAGAATGAAGTTTTGGGTCACACCATCAGGTAAAGAACCACAATCTGTTGTGTTGGCTGCAGGCAAAGAGAACAAGGAATCGTTAGTGCAAGAAGGAATTCTACCTTAAGACTGCAACACAGATACTTTGCCTTGGTTTGCGGTCTACTGGCCTGTCCTGCAGATTTTGAATTTAGGATTATAACATCACCTCACTCGAATTTCCAGCTTGCAGGCCTGGCCTTTAAATTTCAGACTTCTTGGTTCCTGTAATCAGGCAAGCCAGTTCCTTAAAACAAATCTCTTCCCTGGAATCTGTGAATGTATTCATTCTGTCTATCTTTCTCTAGGTATGTCTGTATGTATTTATAGTGTGTGTGTGTGTGTGTATACTCTGTATATGTATATACCCATATCATATTGGTTCCATTTCTCTGGAGAACGATAATGCAGATTTTGAGAATGGTGCTAGAGGAAGAGAATCCCAAGAATGAATTTTCTGAATGGGTTATGGGTTTTCTAGAATTGGTTCCCTACTCTGATCAGATTTGAAGGCACTAATGACTCTCTTTCCAGTACTACAGAGCACACTGACAGTCCATGGGATGATGTGGCAAAAGAGATATGCAAAATATCCCCACTGGATACCTAGATACTCCTTATCAAATGCTTGTGAGAGGTATGGTTCTGGGTGACCTCGTATTTGACACCTTAGAAATTTTTGTCAAACTTACAAGTATAATAAGATTGCCGGATTGCTCCTAATTGTGCTGGACAAAGTAGAGGGAGGAAAAGGATGAACTCAGGGATTTGAGTTCCCAGCTCAAGCACTGCATAGATGACCTGAAAATGTCTACGTTTGTCCTAAAAGGAACCCCTAACTTCTGTAGCTACAGAACTGATGCTGCTGAAAACGAAACCCAGAGTCTCATCCTGGCAGTGGCCACATTACAACACAAATTGAATTCCCAACCTTATAGGGTGTGGGCTAGTAAGGTAAGGGAACTGACTGAAAAGAAATGGGATCCAGAAATTTAGAATGGACATAGATGAGGACACTGAACTTCTAAGCTCGGATGAGTATTCTTTTGAGTAGAAGCAGCCTTTCTGTCCTCATCTGAGAAGATTAACCCTACTTTGCCTGAGGACCCCACAACGACCTCCCCTGAGGTACTTGCCTTAAAAGGTACTGCTGATTTCTCTCCGACCTAGCCCTACCACCCTGACTTGCTTCTAGATCTAGAACTAGACTCAAGTCACATCAGGGCCCAAGAGGGGAGGTATAGCATAATCCACGAGGCATAAAACAACGGCATTATTGGTCCAATTTATACAGACAGAAAGCTGGGAAGCCCAGGTGCGAATGGATATTTAAGAGTGTGGGATAATGGAAAGGACATAAAGTTGGATCGATCAGGCCAAATGTGTTAGTATGTGCACACTAAGCAGATTGTGAATTTAACGTCGCTGCTTGAGGGGTTCGAGAGGGCTTGAACATTTTGTTTGGTTGGCTAAAACATGGATCAAAACATGGTTCGTACAAAATGCAACTGAAATGGAGAAGCGCTTTGGAAGAACTCTCTATACTACAGAGAAAGGCATCCAAGGGCTTGGGAGATTGGCACATTAGACTTGATTTAGCATGTAAGGCATGCTCTCACACACTGGGAGGGTCCAGAGGACATGCCCGGGACCTGCAAATTTGTGAGGTGGCGGGGTGGGGGTGGTGCCCAGTATTCTTGAAGAACTCTGTGATTGCTTTTCTCTGCAGGACACAAATTGGGAAACCCCAATGCAATGGGATGAACTGGATTCTGGGGTGACAGGGGCCAAATGGGGGCACTGAATTGCTAAATGCAAGATGGACATGGTTATTACAGTGCACAGCAGGGTTAAAGCAGTAATCAGAATGGTCTGACCTGCAGAGACCCATGGTGTTGGTCAGTTCCTTATGCTGTCCCTAGAAAAGAAACAGACGAGCTACTGCATTCTTACTTGATCTGCATTAGAAGAGTTCTAGGGCAAGTGAACTAAGTCTAACATGAAATGTAAAAAGAGTTTCAGCTCCTCAGTCAATTTTCAGGCTTGAGCCAGTTTACAGACCCAGAGCACTTTGAATGAAGGGGAGCCCCAGTCCCTTGAGGAAGGACCCTGCTATGCTGTCAAAATGTACACTGCTAATCTCTCTCTTCCCTAAACGGATTTACAGCCCTTTGTCAGGGTGACTGTGCAGGGAGGGAAAGGACATAAAGAGGCTTTTCCAAGATTACTGGAGACCAGTTCTGAACTGACACAAATTCCAGGAGACCCAGGATGTCACTGTGGCCCACCAGACGGCATAGGGGCTTATGAGAGTGAAGTCATTAACGGAGTTTCAGCTCAGCTCCATCTCACGGGAGGCCCAGCAGGCACCCCAATCCATCCTGTGGTTACTTCCCAGGTTCAGAATGCAAAATTAGAAGATAGACACTCAGCAACGGGCAGAATACCCATACTGGTTCCCTGACCTGTGCAGTGAGGACTATTATGGTGAGAAGGACCAAGTGGAAGCCACTAGAACTGCCTCTACTAGAAAAAGAGTAAACCCAGGGACGCCTGGGTGGCTCAGTTGGTTAAGCGGCTGCCTTCGGCTCAGGTCATGATCCCAGCGTCCTGGGATCGAGTCCCACATCGGGCTCTGTGCTCGGCGGGGAGCCTGCTTCTCTCTCTGTCTCTGCCTGCCACTCTGTCTGCCTGTGCTCTCTCTCTCTCTCTCTGACAAATAAATAAAATCTTTAAAAAAAAAATACCTTTAGAAAAAGAGTAAACCCAAAGAAATACTGCATTCCTGTAGGAACTGCAGAGATCAATGCTACCATCAAGAGCCTAAAGGATGCAGGGGGAGTGAGTCCCACCACATGTCCATTCAACTTGCCTCTCTGGCCGTGCAGAGGACAAACAGGTCTTAGAGAATGACTGTGGACCATCAAGAGCTTAACCAGGTGCTAACTCCAACAGCAGCTGCTGTACCAGATGTGGTTCATTGCTGAACCAATTAACACATCCCTTGGTGTCCAGTGAATAGTTATCGATCTGGCAAATGTGTGTGGGCTTTTTGTTTGTTTTATTTTCGTTGTTGTGTGTGTGGTTTTTTTTTTGCAATATCTGTTATTAAAGGTTACTAGAAGCAGATTGCTTTTAGTTGGCAAGGCCAACTAGATAGATAGATAGATATAGATATCTATATATATATTCACTGTCCTACCTCAGAGATCTATCAGCCCTCCAGTCCTAATGTCATAATTTAGTCTGTAGGGATTCTGATTGACTTTCCCTCCCACAAGATACCACGTTGGTCCATTACACTGACGACATTATGCTGACTGCACCTGATGAATGAGAAGTAAGAACCACTCTTAACTTACTGGTAAGATCATTTGTATGGCAGAGGGTAGGAAATAAATCTGACCACAATTTAGAGGCCTTCCACCTCAGGGAAATTTCTATGGGTAGAGCAGTATGCACCCATGGGACCCCTAGAAATTTCTTTCTTTTTTTTTTAAAAGATTTTGTCAGAGAGAGAGAGAGAGAGCACAAGCTCAGGGGAGCAGCAGGCAGAGGGAGAGGGAGAAGCAGGCTCCCTGCTGAGCAGGGAGCCCAACGTGGAGCTCAATCCCAGGACCCCAGGATCATGATCTGAGCTGAAGGCAGCCGTCTAACCTACTGAGCCACCCAGGCGTCCCCCTACCCTTAGAAATTTCGAAGCGAAGATTAAGTTTTTGCCTCTGGCTCTTCCTACAAGTAAAAAGAGGGACAATGGCTACCGGGCCTCTGTGGACTTCAGAGGCAATATATTCCACACCTGGGTGTCTTACTCTGCTCCACTTACCATGTGATCCAAAAAACTGCTAGTTTTGAGCAGCGCCCGGAACAAAAGAAGGCTCTGCAACGGGTCCAGAGTGCCATACAAGCTGCTCTCTCCCTGGGGCCATATGATCTGGTGGATCCAGTGGTGCTTGAAATGTCAGCGGCAGTTGGGGATGGAGCCTTGGGTAGGCCCCTAGAGGTGAACCACAGAGCCAATCTTGGGATTTTGGAGCAAAGCCCTATCATCCTCTGAGGATAACTGCTTTCCTGTTGATAAAGAGCTTTTGGCTCGCTACCGGGTCTCAGTTTACTTGCTCGCTGAATTTAAGCCTATTCGTCAGTGGAAGAAAGGAAACTCAGCAAGGACTCCTTCGGTAATGGTCAGCGAACACGGAAGAGCCTGGTGCTGAATCCTCACACCGTGCTGGGACATGAGAACTATGGCAAGTGGTAGAGACCCACTCAGAGGGGGCCCAAGTCCTTCCAATCAAGCTCTAGCTGGTGGATGGTGTGAGGTCAGTAGCAGCTCCTGGAGCACTGAGCCTGAGACTTTCCGGAGTTGTGCTGCTCTGGCATGCAGGCCGAGGTGGGTGACAAGCCCCTTCTAAGGCTAAATAATGGCACAAACTCAATTGTCAACAAGTACTGGAAGGGAACGTTGAAGAGCGAATTCAAGAGAGCATGATGCTGTTAGCAGGTGAGACTTCAGGTGGGATGTGGCAACTCCACACCCTTGACCCTGGGTGGCGGCTCTGCGCCGTCAGGCCTGGAACCAAGTAGGTGGCTTGCCCTGTGGAACTGAGGAGGTGCGGGTCTTTCACATTCCATTTTCCCAGCCTGGGCCCTCTGCAGCCATCTTGGCCTCACAACCACCCTTGGAGTCATTCATCCCTCTTCCAGAAGGCTAACGCATGGGCACAGCTCAACAGTTTTATCAGCCTCTCTCCTACCAGTAGAATCCCAGCTACCCGACAGCCTTCCCTCTTTGTTTCCTGTCTCTGTCCTCTTCAGTTGAAGCCAACAGCATTTCTGCTGACGTGGCTGAAGAAATCCACAAGTCATACAAGTGATCTCTTCCTCAACTGGTTGTCCATATCTTTGGTTCTTTCCAGAGTCTCATCTCATTTTTCACATATGGACAGGCTGAGTATTTTCTAAATCTTCAAGCTCTGCTTCTTCTCTTACTAATGATTCCTTTCTAATATCTTTCTTTTCTCCTACATTTTATGGTAAGCAGCAAGGAAAACACAGGCCATGTCTTTAACACTTTTGTTTAGAAACTTCCACAGCTAATGATCTAAGTTTATCACTTACACTTTCTGCTTTTCACCCAACAGAACACAATTCAGTCAGGTTCTCTGCCACTTTGTAACAAGGATCTCCTTTCCTCCAGTTTCCAGTAACACGCTCCTCGCTCCATCTGAGACCAAAGCCCCGTTAGTGTCCATATATCTACCAGTGAATCTCTTCAAGGCAATCTAGGCTTTCTCTGTCAAGCACCTTTCCAGCCTCTACCCATTGTCTGATTCCAAAACCACTTCTGTGTCTTTTTCCATATTTGCTACGGCAGCATCCCCCTTGCCAAGGACAAAAATCTGACTTAGTTTCCTAGGGCTGCTTTAACAAAGTGCCACAAGCTGAACAGCTCAAAACAACAGACATGCACTGTGTCACAGTTCTGGAAACTAGAAGTCCGAAATCAAGGTGTCAGTAGGGCCAACGCTCTTTTTGAAGGAGAACCTTCAAAACAGGAAGGAACTCTTCCATGCTTCTCTCTCTGACCTCCTGGTGGCCTTGGGCATGTCTCAGTTTACAGATGCATCACTCCAGTGACTTGGCCATCTTCTTTTCCTTCACACTGTCTTTCCTCTGTGTGCATCTGTCTCTATGTCTAGATTTCCCTTATTTTAAGCATACCAGTCATACTGGATTAGGACCTACCCGAAAGACCCTGTTTGAGCTTGGCTACCTCTGTAAAGACCCCCAATTCCAAAAAAAGATCATATCCCGAGGTGCTTAGTCCTAACAGGTTAGGATTTCAACATAGTTTTTCCTTGGAGGAATACAATTTTACACATAACACGCTCCTCATAGTTTCTCCAAAGGGCTGTGCTTACCCACTGAGCGCAGGTGGCTGTAATTCTCCAGCGTCACATCCCGGTACAAGCGTCTCTGAGCAGGGTCCAGTTGCTGCCACTCTTCCTTGCTGAAGTCCACAGTCACGTCCTCGAATGACACAGAGACCTGTAACAACACAGTCCCGTTCAAGGCGACAGGGTCAGCAGCGGGGGATAAGGAGAGGATCATTAAGGAATTATTTTTTAAGGATTTGTTTTTCACCAGAATATGCTATACAGTATGACTATTAAATACCTAGTTATATGTAGTGTTGTGTAGCATACAAATATCTAATCATAAATTTTTGCAATTCACTGTACTCAACATTTAGTCAGTTTGTTTAAAGATCTGATTTATTTATTCATGAGAGAGAGAGGCAGAGGAGGAGGGAGAAGCAGGCTCCCCCATGGAGCAGGGAGCCCAACGTGGGGCTCGATCCCAGGACCCTGGGGTCATGACCTGAACTGAAGACAGAGGCTTCACTGACTGAGCCACCCAGTGGCTTATTTTTAAAATATTATTTTTTTATTTATTATTTATTATTATTTTTAAAATATTATTTTTAAAAATAATAATTTTGTATAGGATTTGTCCTTGATCCCATTTTGTTGTTTATTTTAATGGGAAGTTTGTGTTCTATAATTTTTTTATTTTGTTTTACTTTATAGTCATTTACTGTGCTCCAGTGAAAGAGAAAAAGAAAGTGTTTGCATTACAAACACCACAGTCAAGTCCACGTATGCCAGTCACTGCAAACCAAATCACGTGTGTCCGCCGGGTCTCTGGGCATGCAGTTTGCTTCCACTGTAGGAATGGGGAGGGGGCAAGCCAAGCCTGGGCTCTGGGGGTTTTGCTTGGGGGAGGGAAATTCTTGTCCTGGGGGGCACCCACCTGTAAGGGAGTCAGGGGACAGCTAGGGATAGCTTTGCTCAGTGTGTCCTTTGGGTGCTGTTGGGAAGACCCAGCTCAATGTTGGATCCTGCAGCACTCCAAGGAGGAGGACCCCTTCCCCCCACCACAGGCACCTCAGACTGCCCCCCCAATGCTAACCCTGTAAGCAGGTCCAAGGGGGCTAGAGGACACCACGCAGAGTGAGGGGGTTGGTGGGGCCAGCTCAACCCTGCCAAGAGCAGCAGCCAGCCTCCCTAGAGGGAAGGCAGGGTGAGGACCCCAGGGCCCCAGGCTGAGTTGTAGCAGTTGTGCGGGTGGTGGTCATGGGCAGGCTGGCCCAGCTCTGAGTGTTCAGGCGTCAGGCAGTTTTGGGGATCACAGACCTGGCACAGTGGCCCATACACGGTCATGCCCTGCCACGAGGCCCCCTTGTTGCCGTCCATCTGCAGGCTGAAGTTGAACATGTCACAGTGCTCCATGCCCAGCCCAGGCTTGAGGATCTGTTGCTTGGTCCCAGGTGCAGTCAGCCTGGCTTGGCTGGCTCCCTTGTTGGTGGCCTGGTCCAGGGGCAGGTCTTTGCTCAGCTTGGGGTCATAGAGGTGATGCCAGGTGCCACGGGCTGTCATACCCTGCTGGCTAGCAAATCTATTGGTGCCCATCTGTAGCCCGATGATGTTCTCTTAGCTTCTCTGGCTCAAATTTCTGTTCCTGCTTCTCTGCATGCTTCACCCCTATATTTACCTTATTCCTTTTCGTCTTGGCCATGGCTGGGAGGGTGGGCTGCACCTGGGTGAGGTTGGTTTTCTCAAACAAGTCATTGCCTCAAAAATGTCATGGGACTTCACCCCGTACTCGGTGATGGCCTTGATGCAGTTGCCAATGTTTTCCTGCTGGTGCCAATTTTGGGTCGACTCACCGACCTTCTTCACAGAGCCTGGCTGGAACTTACTGATGAACTTCCAAAGAATGATGCCATCTTTGAGGCTGTCTGTGAAACTGTTGCTGATGTGGTGCCCTGTCAACCCCTCGATCCATTCTCAAAGCTCCTGCTCCCGCTTGTGGTCGTACTTTTGGGCCAGCTTGTTCTTGACCTCAACAGATAAGCCATAGGAGGGCCCCTGGTTGAAGTGAGCAGAGGACATGCTGGCTGGTGGTGGGAAGTGGTGGCAGTGGTGTTGAGGACTGAGGCAGCAGCTAAGGCTCCATCTGCCTGTGTTCTATAACTTCTAGAAGGAAGCACGCACACTTTTTTTTTTTAACTTTACATAGCTCCCTCTACTGTTGTTTTAATTAATTCTTCACAAATATGGCCATTTTCTCTTCATGCCTTTTTAAAAAAGATTTTATTTATTTGAGTGAGAATGAGAGAGAGAGAGAGAGAGAGAATGAGGGGGGAGGGTCAGAGGGAGAAGCAGACTCCCTGCTGAGCAGGGAGCCTATGTGGGACCTGATCCGGAGACTCCAGGATCATGACCTGAGCCGAAGGCAGTCGCTTAACCAACTGAGCCACCCAGGCGCCCTCTCTTCATGCCTTTTTATTGCTCATTTCTAATTTAATTCTGTAGTGGTAAGAAAATACACTCTGTATGATTTCAACTTGTGGTCTATCTAGGAGAATGTTTCGTGTGTCCCTGGAAAAGAATGTGTATTCAGCTGTTGATGGCTGTAGTATTCTATAATATATAAATCAAGTTGGCTGAGTGTTGTTGAAATTTTCTACCACCATACTCATTTGTCTTCTACTTGTTCAACCACTTATTTGTCAACTTTCTGGTAAAAATTGGCATGGAAATGTTAAAGTTTATATGGCTATGCAAAGGACCTAGAATAGCCAAAGTAAAGAATACGTAATGATAAGTCTTATTATAAAGCTATGATACTTTATACAGTGTGGTCTTGATGTAAGTACAGATTTATCAATGGAGCAGAACAGAGAGTCCCGAAACAGGACACACATATGGACAACTGTTTTTTCACAAAGGTACCAAAGTACTTCAATGGGGAAAAGGAAAGTCTTTTCAAAAAATCGTGCTGGAACAACAGATATAAGTTTTGGAGGAAAAAACAAACCTGGACCCATACCTTAAACCACGTACAAAAATTAACAATAATTAAGTTCCAGAATAACTGAATTAATTTTATCAGACCAACTTTCACATAGATAACAACTATACTCTGAGCAAAATTAAAAAAAAAAAACAATCTGGAGGTACTGAAAAGTAACAAAAATCAGGTATTTACTGGAAGAGAACTGACAATTAGAAGAAGGGATGGCACTTTTTTAAATGGGCAAACTCCTTGAACAGACACCAAAAAAGATCTCCAAATGGCCAATAAAGCACATGAAAAGATGTTCAACAGCTTTATCCATGAAAACCAAACATTAGAAACATTCAAAATGTTCATCAGCAGCTGACTGTGTATACAGATTATGCTATATTCATACAACGGAATACCCAGCCACAGCAACGAAAGATCTGAATGACTCTCCAAAACCTGAATGACTCTCCAAAATATTTTGTTCATTTAGAAACAGAAGCCAAACACAGACCAAATGATTCTGTTTATATGAAAATCAAGAACAAGCCTGGGACGCCTGGGTGGCTCAATGGG
This sequence comes from Meles meles, assembly GCF_922984935.1. Lineage (NCBI taxonomy): Eukaryota > Metazoa > Chordata > Mammalia > Carnivora > Mustelidae > Meles > Meles meles. Next base: position 42,520,232 of record NC_060087.1, on the reverse strand, counting down.
TTAAGCGACTGCCTTCAGCTCAAGTCATGATCCCAGGGTCCTGGGATCGAGCCCCGAATCAGGCTCGCTGCTCAGTAGAGAGCCTGCTTCCCCCTCTCTCTCTGCCTGCTTGTGCTCTCTGTCTCTCAAATAAATAAATACAATCTTTAAAAATAAATAAATAAAATCTTTTTTTTTTTAAAAGAACAAACGGATCTATAGGGTTTAGAAATCTTAAAAAATGGTTGCCTCAGGGGTAGGATACTGACAGGTCAGGAGGGTGATGGATCTGCTCTGTATTTTGGTTTGAGTGGTGGTTACTTGCATATATCTGTCAAAACTCATCAAACTATACATAATTCAATGTCTTTCAAATATAGCTCAGTTTCAAAAGACACAGAAAACAAAAGTGTATGTAAGAAATATATTTAAGGTACACTGTGGGCCCCAAAGGGAAAGTAGTTCTACTGGGTGTGTAGGGTTAGGGTCTTTAGAGTTGGTACAGTTTAAATAGGATCTTGGAGGGGAAAAGTAAGTATAATGGAGATAAACATGGGAAAATACTTTCTAGAAAAGATAAAGAGAAAGGTATGGAGAAAGGAAAATACGTGGTAATTAAGGAAAGAATGAACAGGTCTGTAAAAAGGAGAGAAGACAATCAAATATGTCAGGCAGGTGATTATAAGAAAAAAAAATCCAAGGAAGTATGCTAGAGTCTGATCATGAAAATAGTGTAAATTCCTTTCATGATACAGTCGTACCTTGTTTTATCGAGGTTCACTTTATTGCATTTTGCTGATACTGCATTTTTTACAAATGGAAGGTTTGTTGCAACCCTGCCTTGAGCAAATCTATCAGCGCCATTTTTCCAATAGCATTTGCTCATTTTGTGTCTCTGTGTCACAGTTTGGTCATTCTTGCAGAGTTTCAAACTTTTTAATTATTATTTTATTCGTTATGGTGATCTGAGATCAGTGATCTCAGGATGTCACTATAGTAACCATTTTGGAGTGTCATGAACTGCATCCATATAAGACAGTGAACTTAACTGGTAAATGTTGTGTGTGTTCTGACTGTTCCACCCACTAGCTTCCCCCATCTCTCTCCATCTCCTTGGGCCTCCCTGTTCCCTGAGACACAACAATATTGAAATCAGACCCATTAATAACCCTACAGCGGCCTCCAAGTGTTCAAGTGAAAGGAAAAGTCACATGTCTCTCACTTTAGACTGAAAGCTAGGAATGATTAACCTTAGTGACGAAGGCCTATCAAAAATGGAGATAAACCAAAAAACTAGGCCTCTTGCCCCAGTTAGCCAAGTTGTGAATGCAAAGAAAAGTTCTTGAAGGAAACTGAAAGTGCTCCTTTGGTGAACACAGAAATGATAATCAAGTAAAACAACCTTCTTGCTGATCTGGACAAAGCTGTAGTGGTCTGGGAAAGAAGACCAAATTGGCAGACACGTTTCCTTAAGCCAAAGCCTCATCCAGAGCAAGGCCCTAACCCTCTTCAATTCTGTGAAAGCTGACAGAGGTGAGAAAGCTGCAGAAGAAAAGTCAGAAGCGAGCAGAGGTTGGTTCATGAAGTGTAAGAAAAGAAGCTGTCTCCTTGACATAAAAGTGCCCGGGGAATCAGCCAAGTCCTGATGGAGAAACTGCAGCAAGGTATCCCGAAGATCTAGCTAAGATCCTTCATGAAGATGGCTACGTTAGAAAACACATTTTAATGTCGATGAAACAGCATTCTGTTGAAAGAAGATGCCAGCTGGGACTTTCAGAGCAAGAGGGAAGACCATGCCTGGCTTCAAAGCTTGAGACTAGATTCACTCTCTTGTTAGGGGCTAATGCGGCTGGTAACTTTAGGTGGCAGCTGTTGCTCGTTTACCATTCTGAAAATCCTAGGATTCTTAAGAATGATGCTAAATTGGGGCACCTGGGTGGCTCAGCTGGTTAAGCATCTGCCTTGGGCTCAGGTCATGATCCCAGGGTCCTGGGTCCAAGCCCTGCGTTGGGCTCCCTGCTCAGCGGGAAGCCTGCTTTTCCCTCTGCCTTTCCCCCTGCCTGTGTTCTCTCTGTCTCTCTCTCTCTCTCTGTCAAATAAATAAATGAAATCTTTAAAAATAACAAGAATGATGCTGAGTCAACTCCACCAGTGCTCTGTAAATGGAACAACAAAGCCTGGATGACAGCGTCTCTGTTTACAACATGGTTTACTGAATATTCTAAGCCCACTGTTGAGACCCACTGTTCAGAAACAAAAGATTCCTTTCAAAATACTCACTGACAATGCACTTGGTCACCCAAGAGCTCTGCTGGAGATGGACAAGGAGATTAATGCTGTTCTCATGCTGACTAACACAACATGCATTCTGCAGCCCATGGGTCAAGGAGTAATTTTAACTTTCAAGCCTGACTATTTAAGAAAACCACTTTGTAAAACTATCGCTGTCGTAGATGGTGATTCCTCTGATGGATCTGGGCAAAGAACATTGAAAACCTACTGGAAAGGATTCACTGTTCTGGATGCCACTATGAACATTCAGGATTCATGGGAAGAGGTCAAAATATCAACATGAACAGGAGTTTAGAAGACACTGATTCCAACCTACCCTCATGGATGCATTGGAGGGGCTCAAGACTTCAGTGGAGGAAGTAACTGCAGATGTGGTGGAAACAGCAAGAGAACCAGAACGAGAAGTGGAGCCTGAAGATGTCAGAGAATTGCAATCTCATGATGAAACTTTAATGGATGAGGAGTTGCTTCTTACGCATAAGCAAAGAAAATGGCTTTCTTTCTCTCTCTCTCTCTCTCTCTTTTTTTTTAAAAGTCAGCTCTACACCCAACGTTGGGCTAGAACTCATGACCTCAAGATCAAGAGTCACATGCTTTACTTACTGAGCCAGCCAGGTGCCCCAGCAAGTGGCTTCTTGAGATAGAACCTACTCCTGATGAAGATGCTGTGAAGATCATTGAAATGACCACAAAGGGTTCAGAATAGGACATAAATTTGGTGGCTAGAGCAGTGGCAAGGTTTGAGAGGATGGACTCCAGTTTTAAAAGAAATTCTACTCTGGGTAAAATGCTATCAAACAACATCACATGCTACAGAGAAATCATTTGTGAAAGGAAGAGTCAATCAATGTAGCAAACTTCACTGTTGTATTTTTTTTAAGATTTTTATTTATTTATTTGAGAGACAGAGATTACAAATAGGCAGAGAGGCAGGCAGAGAGAGAGGAGGAAGCAGGCTCCCTGCTGAGCAGAGAGCCCAATGTGGGGCTCAATCCCTGACCCCAGCTGAAGGCAGAGGTTTTAACCCACCGAGCCACCCAGGCATCACCCCCCCCCTTTTTAAAAGATTTTTAAAGACAGACAGAGATCACAAATAGGCAGAGAGGCAGGCAGAGAGAGAGGAGGAAGCAAGCTTCCTGCTGAGCAGAGAGCCCGATACGGGGCTCCATCCCAGGACCCTGAGATCATGACCTAAGCTGAAGGCCACCCAGGCGCCCTGTGTCTTTTCTTTCTTTCTATTTTTTTTAAAGATTTCACTTATTTATTTGAGAGAGAGAGAGCGAGAGAGAGAGAGAGAGAGCGCTACATGAGCTGGGGGGAGGGGCAGAGGAAGAAGCAGGCTCCCTGCTAAGCCCGATGTGGGACTTGATCCCAGAACCCTGGCATGATCTGAGCTGAAGGCAGACGTTTAACCGACTGAGCCACCCACGCAGCCCCCCAACCCCCCGAACTGTCTTTTCAAGCATGCTTGAAAACAGCCTTAAAGATAGAGTAGTAAGGCAGTAAGGCAGCAAACAGCCTTCAAAGATAGAGTTCCCCAACTCCAGAGCAAGGGATAGGTTACATAAATTATACTCAAGGTAATTTTGGGCACCTGGGTGGCTCAACAGGAAGAGGCTCAGCCTCTTCCTCTGCCACCCCCCACTTGGGCTCTCTCTCCCTCTCTCTGTCAAATGACTCAATAAAGTCTTTTTAAAAAAAAAGATAATTTCTCCCTCCAGGCAAAGATCAGGCAGGCTTACTGCTCATGATGAAAGATTTGGGGTCCACAGGCTTGGGGGTTCCTCCCCTACAATGGAACCCACAGCATGTGCAAGTATCCTCCAGCCCTCTTTGCGGCACCCTGTGAGAACTGGGGCCTAGAGAAGGGGCAGTGGCACTTAGAGAAGGGCACAGCAGCGCCCACGCCTGACCTGAGTATTCAAGTCCTTTGTCTCTGACTCGGCAGGCTCATGTCTTCTGCCAGCCACCATGAAACTGTGGCAGGCTGCTAGCTTGCAAATGGGGTAAAATTTCAGGCCCTTCATAGTTCTTGGAAGTCTGCATGATTAGGAATGGTCGCACGCAGAGATGTGGCTTTCTGGAAAAGGACGAATGAGGGCCTCACAGGCCTCTCTGGTAGACAGAATGGATGACCCTACCACCACCACCACAAAGAGGTTCCCATCCTAATCCCTGGGACCGGTGACCTTTGAGGGAAGTCCATGGGAACCAGCAATGAGTATGTTGACCTTAGGAAGAAGGCTCCCCTGTCACATTAAACTTATATTAAGTAAATATGTATGCTCTTCTCTTATTAATCTGTCTTTGTCAGTTTCCATCTTCAGAACCAGCTGGGGAACCTAAGAAGGTCAAGGACAACTTTCCCCTCCCTTATGCTACCATGAAAATGGGCCGTAGGGAATATCCTAAAAAGAAAAAGGTGCCACTGTCCTCGGAAAGCCTGAGTTAGCCAATGGGCTCAGCTAGAAAGCAATGTGGCCGTGGGATTGAGACAGCCCTGAAGTTGAAACGCCAGGACCCAGCCACCTGACACAGAGCTCTGTGCATCCTGGAAACATGAGATGTTCACTGGGTAGGCCCTGAGTAGCCGCTCCATGATTCAAATGCAAAAGTAAATGTAAAGACTTCCTGGCTGGCATGGATCCGCCCCTCCCACCCCACGCCTCATCCCTTCCTCTCTTTCTACCCTGAGATCAGTTGCTTTGAAGAAATGATTAGGGGTGGAACAGAAGCTCCCTGTTCCCAAGAGGGACCAAGGGCCATACACACCCTCCTGAGTACTCTGGAGAACTTCAGGGATGGGAGTGCTCAGATTTTTAAGGCTTTGTTGGAGACAGGTACCGGGACCATCCTATCTGATCTCGAGGGGCCAAGGGAACACTCAAATTGCCCGATGGGGTTTTGGCATGGATTGGCGAGGAAAGGAAGGTAAAGTGACGCGGGGGTGGGGGGTGGGAAGGCGGGGCTTTGGGCCAATTCAATGCAGGTACTGTGGCTTCCATGGCTAAATGCATCACCGGTACAATGTTTCATAGGCCTGTTCTGTGAATGTTCATAAAGTCCAAACGGAATCCTCCCATTCAGAGACTGCCCTAGGTAAAGATATGGTGGTGAGACATGCAAATTGCTCCCCAATTTGCTCCCCAAATCCTCTCCCAGCTGGGCCAAGAGAAACAGCAGAGAATTGCTGGAGGACAAAAGGGAGTCGCTGCCTTACGTTTTTCTGTCCCATTGGCATTGGAAGATTCTCTTCCATGGGTGTCTTGTGCTCTGCTGGGTAGGACAAGAAAGCAAGGCTCTAAACGCTTGTTCCCTGGCATTTCTCCAGTTCATGTGTGAGGCAAGCAACTTTGAGGCTGGCTTCCAGGCTGCTAGTAAGCAAATTGCCCAGGCTCTGTCATGCAACTCACTGCCTTCATAAGCAGCTGTCAAGGACAACCTGAGCTGCCCCTGGGAGAACTGTGGCTTGGGTAAGGTTAAAAACAAGGAAAAATGCTTCACATCACTTGCGATCAGGAAAATATGAATCAAAACCACAATGAGATAGCACCTTACACCAGTTAGAATGGTTAAAATTAACAACACAAGAAACAACAGATTTTGGTGAGGATGCAGAGAAAGGGGAACTCTTACACTGTTGGTACAAATGCAAGCTGGAGCACCCACTCTGGAAAACAGCATGGAGGTTCCTCAAGATGTTAAAAATAGAGCTAACCTACAACCCAGCAATTGCACTACTGGGTATTTATCCCTAAGATATAGACGTAGTGAGAATAAGGGCCACGTGCACCCCAGTGTTAATAGCATCAATGTCCACAATAGTCAAACTATGGAAAGAGCCTAGATGTTCATCAACAGATGAATGGATAAAGAAAATGTGGTATACACACACACACACACACACAGACACACACACACACACACACACACAGGAATACTATGCAGCCATCAAAAATGAAATCTTGACATTTGCAACAACGTGGAGGCTATTATGCTAAGGGAAATAAGTCAATCAGAGAAAGACAATCATCATATGATCTCACCGATATGAGAAATTTGAGAAATAAAACAGAGGATCATAGGGGAAGGGAGGGAAAAACAAAACAAGATGAAACCAGAGAGGGAGACATAAAATAAGAGACTCTTAATCTCAGGAAACAAACTGAGGGTTACTGGAGTGGAGAGGAGAGGGAGGGATGAGGTTGCTGGGTGATGGACACTGGGGAGGGTATGTGCTATGGTGAATGCTATGAATTGTTAAGACTGATGAATCACAGGGGCACCTGGGTAGCTCAGTGGGTTAAAGCCTCTGCCTTCGGCTCAGGTCATGATCCCAGGGTCCTGGGATCAAGCCCCACATCAGGCTCTCTGCTCAGCAGATCACCTGCTTCCTCCCCTCTCTCTGCCTGTCTCTTTGCCTACTTGTGATCTCTGTCTGTCGAATGAATAAATAAAATCTTTTTTAAAAAAGACTGATGAATCACAGACCTGTACCCCTGAAACAAATAATACACATATGTTAATAAAAAATAAAAATAAAAAGTAAAGTATACAAAAAAATAAAATAAATAAAATCAGAGAATAACAACAACAAAAAGTGTGGCTCATATACACAAGGGAATGTTACTCAGCCCTCAGAAATGATGAATACCTACTAGTCACATCCACATGCAGGTAACTGGAGGGGATTATGCTGAGCGAAATAAGTCCAGCAGAGAAAGACAATTATCATATGGTTTCACTTATATGTGGAACATAAGGAATAGCGCAAAGGACCACAGGGGAAGGGAGAGAAAATTGGATAGGAAGGAATCAGAGAGAGGGACAAACAACGAGAGACTCGTGACTCCGGGGAAACAAACTGAGGGTCACAGAAAGGGAAGCGGGTGGAGGGATGGGGTAATCGGGTGATGAGCATTAAGGAGGGCACGTGATGTGATGGGCACTGGGTGTTATATGCAACTGATGAATCACCAAACACTACATCTGAAACTAATGGTACAGTCTATGTTGGCTAACTGAATTTAAATTAAAAAATAAAAAAATAAAAACAAGGAATTTCCCTGTAGCCAAAATGGAGACCCTTCCCCTTTCCCTTAGAGCATTTCCTTAAGAAAACTGATACTTGTAAATCCTTCCTCTGCCCCTTGGATATATACATTAATCTTTAAAAAGGTTAAATAAGAATTTTGTTAGTATTACAACCCAGGAACGCTTTTCTTGGGGGCCTGCAAGCCATTTGAAATGGAAACATCAAGGAAGATACGGTTCCTAACCGCCCCCCACCCAAGTTGTACTATCATCTGCTTATCACTGAGCCAGGGAAATCTGATTTTGCCTTTTATTTTTATTTTTATTTTTTTTAAAGATTTTATTATTTTATTTATTTGACAGAGAGAGAGAGATCACAAGTAGGCAGAGAGGCAGGCAGAGAGAGAGGAGGAAGCAGGCTCCCTGCTAAGCAGAGAGCCCAATGCAGGGCTCGATCCCAGGACCCGAGATCATGACCCGAGCCGAAGACAGGGGCTCAATCCACTGAGCCAGAGAGAGAATAAGAAAGAGAGAACATGAGAGAGGGGAGGGTCAGAGGGAGAAGCAGACTCCCCACTGAGCAGGGATCGAACCTCGGACTCCAGGATCATGACCTGAGCTGAAGGTAGTCACTTAACCAACTGAGCCAGCCAAGCGCCCTGATTTTGCCTCTAAGATGAGTGCAATTAACTAGCACAAATGACCCCTCCAATTACCAGGTGAATTTAGGATGAACTATGCAAGGATGTATAGTAAATGGTGCTGTCAGGTCCTCTCTCCATGACTAGTTACCATTTATCTCGAAAACATGCAGATAATGGACTATATCTGCTCAAAACAAAAGAGGGTGAGAGTTCTTTTTATCTTTGCAATCTCTTTATTGGATTACCCGTAACGCAAATCACAGTCTGGTTTAATACTCAGAAACAAAATTCTTTTCCTTCTTTTTTTTTTTTTTACATTTGTAGAAATAATTTCTTAGATTGCCATGAGATTTTATTTTTTTTTATTTTTTTTTTAAAGATTTATTTATTTGACAGAGAGAGATCACCAGTAAGCAGAGAGGCAAGCAGAGAGAGAGAAGAGGAAGCAGGCTCCCCGCTGAGCAGAGAGCTTGAGGTGGGGCTCCATCCCAGGACCCTGAGATCATGACCTGAGCTGAAGGCAGAGGCTTAACCCACTGAGCCACCCAGGTGCCCCGCCAGGAGATTTTATTTTTAATTTTCCCCAACAATCTGCTGATAAGGATGGGATAGCCTCAAAGTTCCTAAACCAAAGGACGCCTGGGTGGCTGAGTCAGTTAAGTGTCTGACTCTTGGTTTCAGGTCAGGTCATGATCTCAGGTGTCTTGAGATCAAAGCCCCGTTGTCAGGTTCCGTGCTCAGCATGGAGTTTGCTTGAGATTTTCCCCCCTCCCTCCCCTTCTCCCTCTGTTTCTACCTGTACCACCCCAGCCTCCCCTCCTTCTCTCTCAAAAAAAAAGAAAAAAATTCCTGAACTTAACAGAGCTGAAGGTGAATTATAAAATATCTCCCTTCTAGCTCTGTGTAATTTTCAAATACCAGCTGGACAAGTCATGCTCTCCAATTTCAGATTTTATCCTTGAGTAAACATGTGTAACACAGGACCTAAAATCCATCAGTATCACCATTAGTTTTGATGGTGGAAAAATATGGTAAGCCAGGAATGTTGCCTGCAGGTCTTTCTCTTAAAGAGCTAACATATCTCCATATAACATTTGGAATGGAATCTATTTGGAATGAGAATCCAGTATTACAGTGGCCGGAGGACAAGGCCTTTGGTTTGAGTGAATTGACTTATCGGTGGTGGTTTTTAGAAGAACCTCATCTTCAGCCACTGAATTACTTGTGTTCCTGGGATGAATCTCACTCCAGGGAAAAAGGTAAAAATTATTTGTAAAGAATGAGCAAAACTGAAGAAGAAATGAAAGAATTAAAGCCACGTTTTCTTTACCGAACTCTCCTCCTTTCTCTGCCTTCCCCACTCCCTTCCTCCTCTTCCCCTAGATATCTTTATCCCTTCCTGTCTCAAACTAAGTCCTTGTAAGAAGGAAGCTATGATCTTTGAGATGGGCAGTTCTGTTAATTAGCAGATTGCCCTACAAAGAAGGACAAGGGCACAACTTTTCCAGCCAGTAATGAATTAAGTGCTCTCTAGTGATGAGGTCTGTGTGCCTCAAGCCCTAGCTCTAGCTTGGATTCGATTTCATGCTTCAGCTGGCCTCCACCTCAAGAGTCCTTCTTATCCACATACCCTTTGGCTAGGAAAACAGAGATGGTAAAACAGCACCGTTTCGGAATAATTGAGAACTTCGATAAAAGACTGTGTCCTCCTAAGATGGCAACAGGATAGAGAATAGCAAGGGCAGTCGCTTGCAAAAGACAAACCAAGAAGGTGCTAGACTGAAAAATACCAACACTGGGATACCAAATCCCCTATACATGATGCCAGATTGTCATCTAAGGCTACGTTTTTCCTGATTTGCTGAGAAGACAGACAGCCCTTCCTAACCACATCATGTCGATGTCATGAAGAAGCTCCCTGGGCTCCCCAGAAGGGACTTGGAAGAAGAATGCCCTTTTACTCTGCCAACCTTACTCATTAAAGGCCTTCTTTTCCTGTGCCCAGGGAAGACCTACCGAAGTTCACACAAGTGCTTTCCAGGGTTTTGCAGCTTACAACCCCACACGTGGGGATGTTCACTGGCTGCTGCAGAGAATTCTGCAACCAGCGGGCTTTTGCCTCTTTGGCGGAACAAGCCCGTCAGGACTTGAAGATGACTCACTGCATCAGGGGGTATCATGGCCAAAAGACTCCAACTATCTACTGCACCCCCCCAACAATCCCGGAAAAACAAAGGACTTGGGGCGCCTGGGTGGCTCAGTTGGTTAAGCATCTGCCTTTGGCTCAGGTCATGATCTCAGGGTCCTGGGATCGAGCCCTGCATTGGGTTCCCTGCTCAGCAGAGAGTCTGCTTCTCCCTCTGCCCCTTCCACCCTGCTCGTGCTTTCTGTCTCTCTCAAATAAATAAAATCTAAAACAAAAACAAAAACAAAAAAACCTAAGGGCTTTGGGGACCCACTGAAAGGGGCTGCAAATGGTCATGATTGAATCCTTCCTAGCTACAGGTGAGTTGAGAGAAATGACAGCAGTGTACCCAGAAGAGGAGTGAGTTTCCTGCAGATAGACATCTGCAGTTTGCTGAGGTTTTCTCACAAGATACTGTGAGGGATCCAGGGGCAGACCAAAGTCACCTGCTGATACTACCCACTTCAGTCCCTGCCTAGGATGGACTACTGCTCAAGTCCTAGCAGTAGCTGCTGAGTCTGGAGATGATCTAGAGAAAGACAATGAAGAAGAGAAACAACTAAAAACTGCTTGGTCACAAGTATGTTCTAAGGGAATATCCCTACTCTGGACAATAGGAAGGGAGCCAAGGCAGTGAAAACTGTATGTCATTGTTGCAAGAAGACAAGCCATTGGAAGAAGGTTTATAGAAAGAGGCTCCAGAGGACAGACGTAAGAACAAGGAACAAGGGAATCAGGAGCCCTGGCAAAAACGTTCAGTCAGGGAATAATAGGCAAATGGCTCAAAACCGACTAGTCGAGGAAGCCTTGGAGGTGGGAACCTGTGAACCATAAATTCGATAACTTTCCCTCAGGCTAAACAATGCATGCCTTTTCTGGTAAATACTGATACTACTTATTCTGCAATTCCTTCAGAAATGTGTCACTTGCATCTAGTGGTAGGTCCACCCCAGTTGTTGACATTTCAGGGCAGCCTTCTACGTGTTCCTTTTCTTCCATGATCTCTCTTTTTTTTTTTTAAAGATTTTATTTATTTATTTGACAGAGAGAGATCACAAGTAGATAGAGAGGCAGGCAGAGAGAGAGGGGAAGCAGGCTCCCTGCTGAGCAGAGAGCCCGATGCGGGACTCGATCCCAGGACCCTGAGATCATGACCTGAGCCGAAGGCAGCGGCTTAACCCACTGAGCCACCCAGGCGCCCCCCTTCCATGATCTCTTTACAGACGGGTCATCTGATGAAGAACATGCCTTCTTTCTCCTGTAAACCTACCAGCAAGATACCCGCTTGCGAATGTGCTATGCAAAAGAAAAGCCACCATATTTTGTGCTCTGGACGGAATGTTAAAGTGCTCCCTGCTGAAAAGACACCCGATTTAGTGGCTCTGTGCCTTCAGAAAGAAAATGAGCATGAGAGAGAGTAGCAGTCTCAAGCTGTGCCAGAAAAATCGCCCAGACTGGGACATATCAATGCATTGCTTTGGGACCTAGAAAATAATGATACTGATTCAACTAAAGAGCTAGAATTGATCAAAGAAGTGTACCAATAAGATAAGCTCTGGCCATGTGTAAAACAATATCCTTTGTTGAGAGTCCCATTAGGGAGAATAAAATCAGTTATAAGAGAATTAGGAAAACCAGGGATAATTTAAAAAGGGAATTCAGGGGCGCCTGGGTGGCTCAGTGGGTTGAGCCGCTGCCTTCGGCTCGGGTCATGATCTCGGGATCCTGGGATCGAGTCCCGCATCCGGCTCTCTGCTCAGCGGGGAGCCTGCTTCCCTCTCTCTCTGCCTGCCTCTCTATCTACTTGTGATCTCTCTCTGTCAAATAAATAAATAAAATCTTAAAAAAAAAAATAAAATAAAAAGGGAATTCACCCTATAATACTCCCATACTTCCAGTAAAGAAGGAAGGTAAATTTGACGAAGATGGACAATCACTACATAGATTTGTACAAGATTTGGGGTGCCTGGGGGGCTCAGTTGGGTAAGCATCTGCCTTTGGCTCAGATCACAATCCCAGGGTCCTGGGATCGAGTTCCACATTGGGCTCCCTGCTCAGCCAGGGAGCCTGCTTCTCCCTCTGCCTCTGTCCCTCCACTGCTCATGGTCTCTCTCACTCACTCTCTCTGTCTCAAATAAATAAAATCTTTTAAAAAAGGTTTGTACAAGGTTTTAGAGAAGTTAATAAATAAATCTGTTGTTCCATTAATCCCTAGAGTTTCTAACCCAGTAACTATTCTGACTTCGGTACCAGAGTCTGCAAAGTTTTCTGTAACTGATGGGTGTTCTGGGTTTTTTCTTTCTGTTCCTCTAGCTTATGAGTCAAATTCCTAAGGATTTTACTTCTTAAGGACTCCAGTATTTACAGCAAGGGACTCTCCTACTACTCACTCTAGCCTCTTGCAGGAAAGCTTAGTGAATTCTGTTCCACTAGAGGAATCGATAATTATTCAATATGTAGATTATTTGCTCTGAAACTAAAGAACAATGCAAAATGGATACTGTGGCTTTGTTACAATTCCGTTTCACTGGGGCATAAGGCCTCTAGACAAATTCTAGTATCGCCATGCTGGAGTGAAATATTGAAGGGATCTGTTGTCATGTAAAGGCCATAATTTAGCTGATGAAAGGCTATACTCCAATAAGACATTCAGACCGTAGCAGGGACTAGCGCACAGCAGATCCCAGCTTCCCACCTTCCGCCGGGGAAGGGGTGCGGTTTGCAGAAGCTCTAGTGAGAAACACTCACAAAGTGGAATCTACAGAGTCTCTGGTTTGGTCCCTAGAATCTGAAGAGGCTTGTAAGCAGCTGAAATTGGCTGTAGGCTCTCCCCCACCTTTGGAGAGTCCAAATCTTGTAAAACCTTCCCGCTTGTCTTATGCAACTTTAACTCCAGAGGTGGGGTTCAACTACAGACCATTGGCACATTTCTCAGTTGCAGATGCTTTGGGCTGGTGGAAACAGCCACCATGCTTAACGAGAAGACTCAAGCCTTTCCGTGGGATCGCTGGATTTATCTGCACGTCCCATATGCTAGGATAGCTAACCTACAAGTACATGAGACCCAGCATTTATTGGTGCCCCCATCAGACTAGGAATAAACATTATTATCCAGTCTTAATCTTGGGCTTGGAAGATGCAACCTGCTAAGCCCTGCTGCTCTTTTGCCAGATCTTGGCCAAATACATGAGCATGAGTGTGTAACAGTAACAGAAGGCACTAGGAAGCAATCTGATGTTTCAGATATTCCTGTTCAAAATGCGTATTTGGTAAGGTTTACTGATGGGTCACTGGCCCAGGAGGAAAAGGGCCATCTTGAGGCTTCATGCATTGTAGCCACTGCTCAGGAAATCTTGGAAGCTTATGTTTTGCCTGGAATTAAATCAGCAGGAGAAGGTGAGTTCATAGCAGCTCTAGGATGCAATTCTCGGTTTAGGACTTAAAAGTGAATCTATATACCGATCGTAAATACGCGTTTGGTGTCTGTTATGTCATACGGAAAAATGTGAAAGAATAGGGGAGTCTTAACTTCAGTGGGGACTAAAATATCTCACAGAAAGTGAATATCCCAGAGGGTAGTGGATTCCTAACTGCCTGTTCAGATACCAGTAATCCGTTGCAGAGTGCTCACTGGGCAGAATGACTGAACTTTGAAAGGCTAAGGATTTTGCTGGCAGAGCTGCAAAAGTCTTACTCATGAAATGTGGTGGACTCAACGGAAGCACCCCACTTCTGATACACGAAGAAACTTTCATCCTTTTTTAAACAGGTGCCTTCCAAAAGGAAATGGACAAACAGATTACGAATGGGGATAAAAAGAAATACCATGTACTGTATTATTGTACCGTATAGCTGTACCGTGGTTATTACCCAACAATGTAATTCCTGGTCCACAGTCTTCACAAATTTGCTGAGTACTGTTAGGTCGTCAACAAAATCAGCCAAGTTGGAAAGGGATTTTAAAGGCCTTAGCCTCTTATGACGCTCACCGAAAAGATGAACTTATTCAAAACATATTAAAGAGATGTGCTATTTGTCAGCAGAATTCTTTCTAGGCTGTTCCCAGGGTAAGCACCAGAAGTTTTCCCCCAACTAACTTTACCAGGACCAGGTGGCCGTTGGATTTCACAAAACCAATGCTTGCAGAAAAGGTAAGAATTTTGTCTAGGTATGGTATACGTGATGTCAGAAGAGCCTGAAGTTTTCCTTTCTTCAAAAGCTAATGCTCAGGCAATGGCAAACATTCTTTTTTTTTTAATTTGATAGAGAGAGATCACAACTAGGCAGAGAGGCAGGCAGAGAGAGAGGAGGAAGCAGGCTCCCTGCGGAGGAGAGAGCCCGATGATGCGGGGCTCGATCCCAGGACCCTGAGATCATGACCTGAGCCGAAGGCAGAGGCTTTAACCCACTGAGCCACCCAGGCGCCCCAAACATTATTTTAATAAACAGAATTCCCACTTTGGCGATACCAGAGCATACTGAATCAGACAGAGGAGGTCAATTTATTTCCAATCTTGGTTAGGAACAACACAAATGATTTCTATACGCTATCACATAGCTTATCATTCTTTGTTCTGTGGACATGCAGAGTGGATGAGTCAAACTCTAAGAAAAAAAAAAGGCACTGGACACAATTCAGTGACCAACTGGGGTAAAAAAGGCCTATAGCTTTATCACTAGCTTTGTTAAAAATTAGAACCTCTGCCAGCAAGCACAGAATCTCTCTTTTTGAACTTATGGTTGGCAGGCCTATGAATTTTGGTCTGAGACCATGTCCTGTACCTAACTGAATGCTCTCATAATCATATTCAATACTTAAAAGGGTTTCTCTCTTCCCTAGAAGCTCTAGGACATAAAGTAGTAAGATCCTGGAAGGACCCCCTGAAGAAAGTTTGCCACCTCTATCAACCAGAAGATGGAGAGCCATCTATCACACTAATGGACATCAAAAGAAAGCCCGGTAGCCATACTTCTATCAGACAAACTAGATTTTAAAACAAAGACTGTAACAGAGATGAAGAAGGGCACTGTATCATAATTAAGGGGTCTATCCATCAAGAAGATCTAACAATTATAAATATTTATGCCCCCAAACTGGGAGCACCCAAATACATAAATCAATTAATAACAAACGTAAAGGACCTCATTGCTAATAACACAAAAATAGTAGGGAACTTTAACATCCCATTTACAACAATGGACGGATCATCTAAGCAGAAGATCAACAAGGAAACAAGGGCTTTGAAATACATACTGGACCAGATGGACTTAACAGATATATTCAAAACATTTCATCCTAAAGCAGCAGAAGACACATGGAACATTCTCCAGAATAAATCACATACTGGGTCACAAATCAGCCCTCAACAAGTACAAAGAGACTGAGATCATACCATGCATGTTTTCAGACCACAACGCTATGAAACTTAAAGTCAAACACGAGAAAAAATGTGGAAAGAACACAAATATATGGAGGTTAAAGAACATCCTACAAATGAATGAAGGGTTAAGCAGGAAATAAAAGAAGAAATTTAGTAGGGACGCCTGGATGGCTCAGTTTGTTAAGCAGCTGCCTTTGGCTCAGGTTGTGATCCCAGGGTCCTGGGATCGAGTCCTACATCTGGCTCCTGACTTAGCAGAGAGCTTGCTTCTCCCTCCCACTCTGCCTGCTGGTCTCCCTGCTTGTACTCTCCCTCTCTGTTAAATGAATAAATAAAACCTTTAAAAAAGTTCTTAAGGGGCGCCTGGGTGGCTCAGTGGGTTAAAGCCTCTGCCTTCAGCTCAGGTCATGATCCCAGGGTCCTGGGTTCAAGCCCCGCATCGGGCTCTCTGCTTGGTGGGGAGCCTGCTTCCTCCTCTCTCTCTGTCTGCCTCTCTGCCTGCTTGTGATCTCTGTCTGTCAAATAAATAAAATCTTTAAAAAAAAAAAGTTCTTAAAAAAATATAGAAGCAAATGAAAATGAAAACACAACGGTCCAAAACATGATTCTGGATTTCAAGCTCTATTACAAAGCTATAGTCATCAAGATAGTATAGTACAGGCACAAAAACAGATACACAGATCAATGTGTCCAGAAATGGACCCACAACTATATGGTCAACTAACCTTGGACAAAGGAGGAAAGAATGTCCAATGGAAAAAAGGCAGTCTCTTCAACAAATGGTGTTGGAGAAACTGGACAGCAACATGCAAAAGAATGAAACTGGATCCCTTTCTTATACCATCCATAAAAATAAATTCAAAAGGAATGAAAGACCTAAATGTGAGACAAGAAACAATCAAAATCCTAGAGAAGGACATAGAAGAACTTCTTTGATATCAGACATAAACTAGACACATCACTGACGGCAAGGGAAACAAAAGCAAAAATGAACTATTGGGACTTCATTAAGAGAAAAGCTTTTGCACAGCAAAGGAAACGATCGACAAAACTAAAAGGCAGCCTATGGAACATGAGAATATATTTGCAAGTGACACGTCTAACAAAGGGTTAGTATCCAAACTCTATAAAGAACTTATCAAACTCAACACCCAAAAACCAAATAATCCAATTATGAAATGGGCAGAAGATATGAATAGACACTTTTCCAAAGATATCCAGATGGCTAACAGACACATGAAAAGATGCTTAACATCACTCATCATCAGGGAAATACAAATCAAAGCTACAATGAGATACCACCTCACACCTATCAGAATGGCTAAAATTAATAATACAAGAAACAGGTGTTGGCAAGGATGTGGAGAAAGGGGAACCCTCTTACACTGTTGGTGGGAATGCAAACTGGTGCAGCTACTCTGGAAAACAATATAGAGATTCCTGAAAAGTTTTTAAATAGATCTATCCTATGACCCAATAATTGCACTACTAGGTATTTACCCAAAGGATAAAAAAATACTGATTCAAAGGGGGCACATTCACCCCAAAGTTTATAGCAGCATCATCAACAGCCAAACTCTGGAGAGAGCCCAAATGTCCATCAGCAGATGAGTGGATAAAGAAGATGTGGTATATGTGTGTATATGTGTATACACACAGATTAAAAAATGAATATATTCATTCAAAAAGAATGAATCTTGCCATTTGCAATTATGTGGATGGAGCCAGAGTTTATTATGCTAAGCAAAATAAATCAAAGACAAATACCACATGCTTTCGCTCATATATAGAATTTAATAAAGAAAACAGATGAACATATGGGAAAGGAGAAAGCAAGAGGAAAGAGGGAGAAACCAACCATAGGAGACTTCCAGTGATAGAGAACAAAGTGAGGGCTGATGGAGGGAGGTGGGTGGGGGATGAGCTAGATGAGTGATGGGGATTAAAGAGGGCACTTGCTGTGATTAGCACTGGGTACTGTGTGCAAGTGATGAATCACTGAATTCTTCTCCAATAACCAATATTGCACTAAATTTTAAATTAAATTAAATTTTAATTTAATTTAAATTAAATTTAAATTTAAATTAAATTAAATTAATTAAATTTTAAAACTAAAATTTAAATAAAAAAAATAAAGTGGAGACACCTGAAAAAAAAGTTAATCAATGAAAACAACTTTAGATCCTACCACTCTGGAGATGGCATCTCCATAACAGTTTACTAACTAGCCTTTATCTACATTAGTTTCCTCCCATATATTTACCTTCCCACCGTCTGGTGTCATTGGAAGCCTAAAACTGTTTTGTTTTTGTCCTGTCATTTCTCCATTAATGTATTGTTCTTTGTTGCACATGCTCTATAAGCCAGAGTTCTAAGCTACCACTTTGTGTTCCTCATTCTCCCTTGGGTATCTCCCATGAATACAAGATACATACATGTTTGTTTGTTTTTTTAAAGATCTTATTTATTCATTTGACAGAGAGAGAGAGAGAGAGAGAGAGAGAGAGAAAACACAAGCAGGGGGAGTGGTAGAGGGAGAGGCAGGCTTCCCATGGAACAGGGAGCCTGGTTGCAGGGCTCGATCCCAGGACCCGGGGCTCATGACCTGAGCCAAAGGCAGATGCCCAACAACTGAGCCACCCAGCACCCCGAGATATACATATTAATAAACTTCTTTTTGTTTTTCTCTTGTTAATCTGTATTTTAGTAAAGGGCTCAGCCAAGAACTTAGAAAGGATGGGACAAAAATTATTTTTCCTCCCCTATAAGGCATTCTAGTGAACTTACTATTATTCCCATATACTGCCTTGCTGTCCTAGTAACAGTAGGGTTATTTCAATTACTTAAGAATCACATTTCACTAGAAAACAAACATGTTATTTGTTACACTGCTTTTTCTGTACTTCCAATAACTGTCTCACGATTACATATTTCCAATCGATTCTATATTGTATTCCCAGAATAGACACGACACAGACTTGTAATTCCAATAACCCAATTATTGGCAGACTACAGGTGGAACCATCTTTATTAGTAATTTTTTTATAATACCAAAGTAATGTAACTAATAGGCATCAAGATACTCAAGCCCTAATTTGATCCACAATGTTTTGTTAACTGCTTTGATCAAAAAGATCATTATAAAACAAAGAAATTATAAAAACAAAGAAAAAACTACACTGCAGTCGAGAGAACTGTAGGAGTAACCCCACTAGCAAATTATTCTCTTACCTTTACTATGGCAGGGGTTTGGGTCAATAAAACTACTAATAGCTATAAAGAGAGTGATAGTAAGTTATATCCAAACTGGTGGAAATCCTTTCAACAGACCCCTCAAGATTCATATTTTTATATACTGCATATATGTAATATAGAGGTCTTCCTTCTATATTTGGAACATGGCAACACCCTGAGCCTATTTTAATACTCCCCCAACAGAATTATAGGTAGATGGTTTCTCTTAATATATGAGGCCAATATCAGTTTTTACAACCAGACATGTAATCCTTGAGCCCTCCCATTATGGAATCTGTTTAAGAGGCCTGTTTGAAGCCAGACAAGGGCAAAAGAAGACTTATTAGAATACAGTCCTGGGAGGAACAAGAACAGGCACAGGTACAGTGATCCCTTATGATACTGAGACTTTGAATAATAAACTTAGAGCTTTGAGAGAATTACAAAAACACATAATACAATTGCAAACCAGATTGAATCACATCATGCAAGATGGTTAAAAGCCATGGGAGTTCAAGTAGGATGGAAATGGAGAACATTTTGGAATTGGACTGTCTGGAATAATTTAATGACAGAACAAAAGATCACCATAAAGGTCTCAGAGCTACCCATCCGCACAGTCAAGAAGCAACTAGCTATCAAATAGCTCCGTGACAGCATCACAGTTCAGAGTTACAGGACTGTTCATATTTAAGGGAAAAACAGGTATCAGCCTATGACTACATAAGAAGGGAAAGAGAAGAATGGTATTAAAAAGTATCTATTTAATAGACAAACAAATCTGGCATTTATATAAGTGAAATAAGTCAGTCGGAGAAAGACGATATCGTATGATTTTGCTCATATGTGAAATTTCAGGAACAAAAACAAATAAGCAAAGGGGAAAAGAGAGAGAGGCAAACCAAGAAACAGACTCTTAACTATAGAAAATAAACTAATGGTTACCAGAAGGGAGGTGGGGGGGAATGGGTGAAATAGGTGATGGGGATCAAGGAATACACTTGTGACCAGAATACATGATATTGGGTCATGTATGGAAGTGGTGAGTCACCATATTCTACACCTGAAACTAATAACTCATATTATACAGTACCTCAACGAACTGGAGTTGAAATGAAAACTTGATAAAAAGAAGAAGAAAATCTGGCATTTATAGAGACTGCGGAAGATAGGTCTAACATCACTGGGTTACTTTTAGGATGCAAATTCTCTCCATTCCCAGTATGGATAGATACACAAAAGTGGATGCCTGTTACTGACGGAGGTTTGTGTTATAATAATACAATTATTGATTTGGACCAATGCAAAAAAATGGCCCAGAGGCTGGGTTTTTTTCCTCAAGACTTAAAACAATTAGGGTCCAATACATGAATCATTGGAAATTCAGTCTACACCCTTTAAAACGTGTCTTGTCATAATACACTACCTAACGACCATGGGTGTCTTTGTGCTTTGCATCTGGGAGATCTTATTTGGGCAGAGAGAACAACTAATGCAGGAGTAAATTACGTAAATATGATGTTACTTACTGAATTATAGGAACTCAGGAGAAATTCATCAACCTTACAAGAAAAAACTCTTTGATTAAACATTAGATTATCAGACTTCTAGAGAGCTACTCTTTAAATGTGGATTGGCTAAGACTTCCTAAAGAATTACAAAACAATACTAATCATTTGAAAAAGCAAGTAACAGACAATACAACAGTTTGTAAAAGTAATCTGTGAGAATGGGCAATTTTTGCACACAGCTAATCAAGAATATGCTTTAACTACTGGTAAAACATACTGAAAGGTTTATTCCCTAAGGCAAATACTAAACTGAGTTTTCCACTTGTGCTATGGAAATTTTCACAATTGCTCTGCTTTGTTATTGTGTGGACTTGTTGGATATTTAGGTGACTGTATATTGCCCAGAGAAAGGTAGAAACTTCAATGGATATAGTTAGAAAATCGTGGTATTATTGTTTAAAGATTTTATTTATTTATTTATTTGAGAGAGAGAAAGAGAGCATGAGCAATGGGCAGGGGCAGAGTGAGAGGGAGAAACAGACTCCCCACTAAGTAGAGAGCCTGACGTGGGGCTCGATCCCAGAACCCTGAGATCCTGACCTGAGCGGAAGGCAGCTGCTTAACCGACTGAGCCACCCAGGAGCCAAAAAATTGTGGCATTATTATAAAAGAAGGGGAAATTGCAGGGTTTAGAAAATTGAATTTTCCCTGTTGTCAAAAGGGAGAAAGACCTTTTCTTCCCTCTCTTTTCTTAGAGCATTTCTTTGACACAACTGGTATTTGGAAATCCTTCCTCTGCCCCTTGGCTATGTATATAAATCTTTAAAAAGGCTAAATAAGCCTTTTGTCGGCATCACAGCCCAGGAATGTTTTTCTTCCCCGCCTGGGAGCTATCTCCCTGAAATGTAAACAGCAAGGAAAAGAGCATCCTTATCTCCCCATCCTGCTGAGAGCAGGGCCTGGGCACCTGGCTTGAAGCTCTAACTACCGGTTTCTCACAGAAACAGAAGCCTGATTTTGCCTTTGAATAGAGACAATTAACAAGCACAGATGGCCACTCCAAATGCCGGGTGAATTTAGGATGAAAGAATTAGAGTGAAACGTGCTTTCAAGTCCTCCTTCATGAGGACAAGTTATCATTTACCTTGAGAACGTGCGTAAGGGATTCTCTCTGCTCGGCAACACAAAGGGGCTGAGATTTCTTTCTGTCTCTGCAATCTCTTTAGTTAATTGCTTGTGATGTGCATTTCAATCTGATTTAATGCTCATGCGGTAAAATGGTTTTCTTTCTATTCTCCATTTGTAGAGATTTCCTGGGCTGCCAGATTTTACTCCCCCCCCCCCCCACCATGTGCAACCAAGCTGATTCTGGCCACTGTGTCTTCTGTAACAGTCTTTCACTGGGGCGCCTGGGTGGTTCACTCAGTTAAGCATCTGCCTTTGGCTCAGGTCATGATCTCAGGATCCTGGGATCAAGGCCCGTGTCAGGCTCCCTGCTCACCGGGGGACCTTCTTCTCCCTCCCCTCACCTCCCTACTCATGCTCTCTCTGTCTCTCTCAAATAAATAAAATCTTTTTTAAAAAAGTCTTTTAGCCATTTGTATGTCTTCTTTTGAGAAGTGTCTGCTCATGTCATCTGCCCATTTTTTGACTTGACACATGAAAAAGCGTCCATCATCATTAGCCATCAGGGAAATTCAAATCAAAATCACATTACAGGGCGCCTGGGTGGCTCTGTTGTTAGGCGTCTGCCTTCAGCTCAGGTCATAATCCCAGGGTCCTGGGATTGAGCCCCCATCAGGCCTCCTGCTCTGGGGGAAGCCTGCTTCTCCCTCTCCCTCTGCCCCTGCTTGTGTTCCCTCTCTTGCTATCGCTCTCTCTCTCTGTCAAATATATAAATAAAATCTTTAAAAAAATAGTTGTTGCTTAAAAAAAAGAAACACACACTGAGATACCACCTTACACCAGTTAGAATGGCAAAAATCAATGAGGCAAGAAACAACAAGTGTTGGAAAAGTTGTGGAGAAAGGGGAACCCTCTTACACTGCTGGTGGGAATGCAAACTGGTGTAGCCACTTTGGAAAACAGTGTGGCGGTTCCTCAAAAAATTAAAAATAGAGCTACCCTGTGACCCAGCAATTGCACTCACTACTGGGTATTTACCCCAAAGATACAGATGTAGTGAAAAGAAGGGCCATTTGTACCCCAATGTTCATAGCAGCAATGGCCACAACAGCCAAACTGTGGAAAGAGCCAAGATGCCCTTCAACAGATGAATGATAAAGATGATGTGGTCCACATACACCATGGAACATTATTCAGCCATCAGAAAAGATGAATACCCAACTTTTGCAACAAAATGGATGAAACTAGAGGAGATCATGCTGAGTGAAATAAGTCAAACAGAGAAAGTCAAGTATCATATGGTTTCACTAACTTGTGGAACATAAGGAATACCATGGAGGACATTAGGAGAAGGAAGGGAAAAATGAAGGGGGATAAATCAGAGGGGGAGATGACACATGAGAGACTATGGACTCCGGGAAACAAACTGAGGGTTTTAGAGGGGAGGGGAGTAGGGGAGGGATGGGTGAGCCCGGTGGTGGGTATTAAGAAGGGCACAGATCACATGGAGCACTGGGTGCTATATGCAAGCAATGAATCATGGGACATTACATCAAAAACGAATGATGGACTATATGGTGACTAATGTAACACAATAAAAAAAGTCTTTCATCACTGACTCATGAGTTTCCTGAGTTCTGCCCATACTTGAAACTGTGGCAAGCCAACTTGTTAGCTTACAGGTAGGGGGCAAATCTCAGACCCTTCACAGTTCTTGACAGCAAGGACCAAGACCACTTTGTGTTTACATGGCAAGGCCTCTTGAGTACTTTTGCAGTGTACTCACAGGGTTAACAGGAATACCTTGGTATTTCACACTAGTGAGTGGGTTAGTTTAGCAAGACTGTGTCTACCCTCTGCTGTCCAAACTTTTCACTATACAGATGAAGTCTCCTTGGTTGACCAGTTAGAAGCCTTAGTCTCAGTGGCTCTGCTGATGGTATCATCATGCCTTTGCCATCAGAGGTGGCTGGTAAACCCTGTCAAAATTCAGGGGTCTGCTCACCAAGTAAAGTGTCTGGGACCTCTCGGTAGATTCACAATACTCTACCCTTCTTGCAATCAAGGAAAAACTTCCACTTCTTTGAACCTAACCCCCAAGAAGGGAAGCCCAGCATTGTACTGGACCCTTTGGGTATGGGAGATGGTAAGTGCCTTACCTTGACATTCTGCTTGATCCTTTATATTGGCTAAATGCCAAACCAGTGGTTTCTGAATGGGGCCCAGACCAACAGGCAGTGTAGGATGCTGTCTAGCAAAGCTGTGGCATATTCTCTGTTCTCTGCCTTCAGGGTCTTAAAAGCTCAATGAGCCTACTGAGCTAACAGTTGCTATAACTGATGATTTCACCTATTGGGGTCACTAGTAAAGGGAAGTAACCTCTACTTGGAAAAGTCCCCTGGGGTTTTGGCCTTGTCATCTTTCTACTATAGCTGCTAGCCACGCGCCTTATGAAAGGGTAGTAACACGCTTGTTACTGGACCCTTGTCAAAACTGAACACCCTGGGCGCCTGGGTGGCTCAGTAGGTTAAAGCCTCTGCCTTCGGCTCAGGTCATGATCCTGGGGTCCTGGGATCGAGCCCTGCATCGGGTTCTCTGCTCATCAAGGAGCCTATTCCTCCTCTTTCTCTGCCTGCTTCTCTGCCTACTTGTGATCTCTGTCAAATAAATAAAAATCTTAAAAAAAATAAAAAATAAAATCAAACAACAAAAAAAAAACCTGAACACCTGACCCATGGAGGCCATAAAATTCTCTAGCCTGACACTCCCATTTTGGGGTAGGTCCATTCAGACTTGATGACTCACAAGATGGGAAGGACCTCCCTGCCCAACCCGCCCCCAAATTCTCACTTGTCTAAAGGAAGGAGTATATTCAAGAGCATGGTGGGCCTGGCTCCAACAGCATCTTAGCTTTATAGGAAAATGGGACAGCTCTCCCTTCGGAGGAAATTTATTTCCCACTTTGCCAAGCAGAGCAGCGCTGCTGGCCCTAATGGGGCCCTTGATTCACAAAGGTTTCCCCCAAAATGCCTGGATCTATTCCACTGATGGTTTGGCCAAGCTGGACTCTAATGGCTTCCACTGGGCCCTGTCACTGGTCTACCTCAGCAGAACCAGGAATGGATGCGGGCGCGCTACTCAGCAGGACAAACTCAAGGCAATTCTCAGTAACACTGGTGAATATTTCCTTTGACAGTTATTGATCCTCGGCATATTGCCAATGTCCAGCTGTTCATTCTCCCACTTGGAAGACTACAGACTGAGAGACGGGACAGCCCTCTTTGGTAGCATGGACTGTGGAAATAAACCGCAGTGATTAACTGGAACCATTTAGGTCACCCAAACAGATGCCTATGAGAAGGTCCATTCTCTGATGACACTGACTGGACTCAATCTGCTGGTTGAGCCTTCTCTGCCCAGGTTACTGCCACTGCTTTGTGCACCCATCAGCACACTGGTCATGGCAACACCTCCATCAGTATAGACTGGGCACACGTTACAGGACTCTACCTTTCTGAGGCCGAAGCTACCACTGTGCACCAAACGTGTTACTTCTTCCAGAAGATGACCAGTTGTGATGAGGAAGGGCACATGCCATGAAATACCACCCACCTGCTCATGACAAACCGACTCTATCACCCCTCATGCCCCTCCCCTCAGAGCTCTCACTGGTGTTGCAGCATCATTGCACCATTTTTTTTTTTTTCAGGTTAAAGTGTTAACATTTCGATCTGCTTATCTGGCTCCAGCCACACAACTGTGGCTCTTAGAATTAGACATGTGTCAAGTTTTTAGCTTTCTGCACTATGTGCAGCCTGAAAATAGTTCACCTTTTATTGCAAAGGCCATGTAACAATGGGCCGATAGTCAAGATAATTCACAGACTTCCACACCGGCATCTGGTACTGTTGAGCACTGGAATGGTCTCTTCAAAAAATGGCCTCAAAAGAATTTCAGACTCTCCTTCCCCCACCACTTCCTGGTCTATATACCCTAGCGAGGCAGTTTGGTCAATGAATGTGGCTGTCCCCAGAATAATCTTTCAGCCATTCCCTGGGTACTGATCCAAACAAAAGGTATTAGGGGTTATATGGACCTACTTTGACAATTTGGGATCCTGTCTTAAATGTTCCTGGGTGTAATGTTCTTTTTTCACCCAACAGCAACCCCAGAATAGTAAGCCTCTGGGTGGCAGCCCAGCCAGAAGGCAGAGAGCCTAAGAGATTGAAACTGAATTCTGGTTCAGTCACTTGAATTCTCCAGTTGGATTGACAGCATCCTAGATCATGAGGATAATTACCACTCGTTTTTAGCACATTATGCACTATGTCCCCCTATGGTGACTTACATGGGCCAAAGTACAGAATGTAACAGACCTCTATAAATTTATAAAAATGCCCTTGTTCCTCCCGTACCTGACTCAGTCAGATGAAAAGTCTGGGAACTAATAGCAGACAGCTGATCGGGAGAGTTGAATTTATAGTAACCAGAATAGGCTCGAATGATCTTTTGTCAGTAAAGTGTGAGCAACAACACAGAACCTGAAGCGGAAACACATAAAGACCCTTAGAGGTCCAGAAAAAGGAGGGATAATCTCTGTCTTTCAGAACCACCCCGTGGAGACTTCCTCTTCCTCACAAAGGAAAGTGCCTTACTACACATCCCCCAAAATGCTGCAAGGGCCTTGAAATTTAACTATCAAGTTCTGCCAATATGGCAACCAGGACGTTACCGCCTTCTCCTTAACGTTGCTGAGCACTCTATCGGAAACAGCAGGGAGGGGCCCCGGCTCTGTCATCCTACAAGTGAAATAGCTGTCAACACCTCTAAATGTCTTCTCGAACCACCTCCCTTAGCCATCACTCAGTCATTCTGTGAGGCAGAATCATGCCACGTGGCTAGTGACGTGGACACATGGGACTAGTCTCAAGTTTCCAAACAGTACCGAGAACCCTTGACAATGCTGAATTACTGCACCTGAGCCCTGAAAATAGCGACAGTTAAGAATTACCCCCACCTGGGGACGCCTGGGTGGTTGTCCTTAAGTTAAGCGTCTGTCTTCAGCTCTGGTCAGGATCCCAGGGTCCTGGGATCGAGCCCCATTTTAGGCTCCCTGCTCAGGGGGAGCCTGATTCTCCCTCTTCCTCTGTCTGCCACAGCCCCTGCTTGTGCTCTCTCGCTCACAAATAAATAAATTTTTAAAATCTTAAAAAAAAAAAGAAAAGAAAGAAAAGAAATACCCCTACCTGTCTGTGTTCTTCCTCCAGAAGTGACTTGCCACAAAAAAAATTCATTCTTCCCAGAGAACTTAGATAAGGCTGGCTGTCCACTCTTTCTCATGACTCCCAGAAGATTCTCAAATGACTCCCTTGTTTACCCATGACAAGGCCAAATGCAGACCTTTCCCCTTTTGCCTGAACCTGTGGACAAGGCCAGCACAGACCCTCCAATTCCCTGTTCTTTGTTTCATAAATGATTAACTAAGATGAGAAATCTGTCCCTCTTAAACTAGGCAGGCACGATAAACATTTCTTTTTCAGCTGACTGATTTGACTTTCCCTGCTTGAAAACAATGCCAGCCATAAACCTCCCCACTATAACTTGTGCACCCCTCCCTGTGAAAGTAAAAGACAAAACCACTGTGCCCAGACACCCCAATGTTCAGATCTTAAGTACTCTCTCAACTGCAATAGCCTGAATAAAATCTGTTTTCTTGCTCATTCAGTTTTTGCCTTGGACAGTTTGGTGCCATGACTTGAATAGGACTGGAAACCTATTTCTGGAACCCCATCTTCCCCAGCTAGGTAGTGAGGCCACGGTGAGCACACTGTGTTCCTTCCCTGACCGGTGATCCATGGGTCCTATGATGAGTTCAGCTCCTGATCCCTGTGCCCTAGGCACCACCCGTGGCTGTACACTAAGGATGTGATTTTCATTCTTCTTTTGGCTTTATCTTGTTGCTGGATTTTGTTTAACCTTGGTTAAACCTTTGTTTAACCTTGGTACTTGTTGGAAACTCTCAATCCGGTTCTCTAACCCCTTCATAAAACACCTATAAGTTATATGCCTCATTGCTATGGCAACAATTCACTACCTCCCCAAATAGGCTAATTTGTAACTAAGGACAGCTGAGAATTCCAATGTCCCCATTGGGGCGTTTGAGATCTCCCTTAACGTGTTCATTTTTGAAGCACTCTCAAATCTTGGGGCTCTAAGATCCTCCTTCACCCATGGTAAGCTTATATTGTTTGGCACAAAGAGGTTGAAAAATGAGAAATTACCTCCAATCTACCCCAAACTAGACAGTCCCATAGAGACTATCTCTCACTACCAAATATCCTCCTGCTTCTCCTTTACCCCCAACTAACCCTCACAACCTTTGCCTCACCAGAACCCTCATGGGTGCCACCCCAGTTCTTTCCCCTAGTCACTATTCCTCCTTATTCTGTAGATTCCTTTTATCTCCACTTCAGCGCCTACTCCCCATCTTCTACCCTCTGTGGCTCCATTAAACTCTTCTGCTCCCAAATATCCACCCTAACCTAGATTGCTACCCTCTCCAACTATGCTGGAAGGTCAACAACCTGAGTGCCTAGCTGAACAAGGCCTGCTCTTGTTCTGATCTACATGCTATTGTTAAAGACTTCCCAGACCTCTGTAAGAACAGAGAAGAATTTAGTAATCAATTCAGACTGGCCTGTGAGGGATAGTCTCCTGGGTTCCTTGATTATATCAACTAATGAAACTGCTGGTGGGCCCCAAAGATGGACCTTCAAAAAATCAGAATACCTCCGAGGCTAATGTGCAAGTTAAAACCGTAGGAGAGAGCAAAGCACTCTACAGATTCAATGCAATCCTTATCAAAATAACAACAGCATTTTTCACGAAACTAGAACAAATAATCCTAAAATTCATACAGAATCACAAAAGACCCCGAATGGCCAAAGCAATCTTGAGAAAGAACAACACTGGGGGTTATCACAATCCTACATTTCAGGATTTACTACAAAGTTGTAGAAATCAAAACAGTATAGCATAGCACAAAAACAGACACACAGATCAATGGAACAGAATAGAGAGCCCAGAAATAAATCCACAATTATATGGCCAATTAATTTCTAGCAAAGGAAGCAAGAATATAAAGTGGAAAAAAGACTATCTCTTCAAAAAATGGTGCTGGGCAAAAAATGGTGCTGGGCAAAAAATGGTAGCTGGGACAGCTACATGGAGAAAAATGAAACTGGATTACTTTCTAACATCATTCACAAAAATAAATTCAAAATGGATTAAAGACCTAAATGTAAGATCTGAAACCATAAAAATCCGAGGAGAGAACATAGTCAGTAATTTCTCTAACATCAGCTGTAGCAACATTTTTCTAGATAAGTCTTGTCTCTTCAGGCAGGGGGAGACAAAAACAAAAACTCCTGGGACTACACCAAAATAAAAGGTTTTGCACAGCAAAGGAAACCATCAACAAAACAAAAAGATAACCTACTATATGGGAGAAGATATTTGCAAATGATATATCCAATAAGGGGTTAATATGCAGAATACATAAAAATCATATATAACTCAACACCAAAAAACCAAACAGCCCAATTAAAAAAATTGGCATGGAACCCGAATAGGAGACATACAGATGGCCAATAAACACATGTAAAGATATTCAGCATCACTAATCATTGGAGAAATGCAAATCAAAATCACACAGATATCAGCTTACACCTGCCAGAACGTTTAGAATCAAAAGACCAGAAATAACAGCTATTGGCCAGGATACAGAGAAAAACAAACCCTCATGCACTGTTGGTGGGAATCCAAGCTGGTGCAGCCACTGTGGAAAACTGTATGGAGGTTTCTCAAAAAATTAAAAACAGATACCATAAAGATCCAGTAATTCCACTCCTGGGTATTTACCCCAAGAAAACAAAAACACTAATTTGAAAAGATATATGCACCCCTATGTTTATTGCAGCATTATTTATAATACCCAAGATACAAAAGCAACCTAAATGTCCGTTGATAAACAAATGGATAAGGAAGTTTATATATATATATATATACACACACACACACACTGGAATATCATACATCTATAAAAAAGGATGAGATTATGCCATTTGCAACAACATGGGTAGACCCAAAGAGTATTATGCTAAGCGAAAGAGGTCCAACACATAAAGACAAATACTAGATGCTTTCACTCAGATGTGGAATCTAAAAAAAAATAAATAAGCAAACGAAAGGCAGAATTGGACCTATAAATAAAAGAGAACAAACTGATGATTGCCAGAGGGGAGGAGTGAGAGGATGGGTAAATGGGTGAAGGGGAGGGGCAGATACAGGTTTCCAGTTATGGAATGAATCATTTAGGGGAATAAAAGGCACAGCATAGGGAATACAGTTAATGGAATTATAATAGTGTCACCTGGTGACAGATGGTGGCTACACTAGTGGTGAGCACAGCATTGTGTATAGAGAAGTTGAATCACCATGCTGGGGAGAGACTTTTAGAATCCATTCCCACTCTCTTCCCTCAAAAATGCATTAGTCAAAGATACAAGACTGCAGACAACAAAGAGATGAACTGATCTCTCACTAGAGACACAGATTAGAAAATATTTGAAAAGATTACTCCGGTCTTGCTTTCAACAATCAACCCGCAGCCACCTTGGTCACTAACTCTTCATGGTTCACAACCAGAAATTACAGACATTATCCAAAAACATAATGTAAACTGGTAAACCACTCTTCTCTCTGAAATACACTAGATCAACACCTTAAGGACTCCACAAGTCAACACAACGTGAACCCATGACTTTTCAACTTAAATAGTTAGAAGGACACAAGTCAGGGCAATCTGTTCCCCACAAAACCTCCCCAGACAGGGACACTTGCAGATACCATCATTAAAGAAAAGGAAAGGGGCATGAGACTTGGGATTTCTTGCCCTTAAAATACAAAAGGGAGCCACTGGGTGGCTCAGTGGGTTAAGCCTCTGCCTTCAGTTCAGGTCATGGTCTCAGGGTCCTGGGATCCAGCCCTGCATCAGGCTCTCTGCTCAGTGAGGAGCCTGCTTCTCCATCCCTCTCCTCTCTCTACCTGCCTCTCTGCCTACTTGTGATCTCTCTCTCTCTCTCTGTGTCAAATAAGTAAACAAAATCTTTAAAAAAAATACAAAAGGGAACAAGAATCTCCAAATCCCTCTTCCCAGTGGCTTTCCTCAAAGGGACTCTCACTGGTGCCCACAACGGACTCAGTGTGTGAGGGGAAATAATCATCCCCAAGCCAGGACATCCTACCACCTTCCACTACCAACACCTCTTCTTCTCCTATTGCACTCCCTCAGAATATACAAAACCATACCCATGGTGAAACTGGATAATGTGCAACACAACTTCCTTCCATCTAAACCTCCTTCTGTCTTACCAGGTTCTCTTAGTACCCAGCACAGGGTTCTGTCTACCTTCACTACCTCGGGAAGCCCCCTGGGGAAAAAACAGCTCTTTTACCTAAACCAGGGATCTATAAGCCCTCTATTTGTGTCCGTATATGCGTTTACGTGTCTGTGAGTAAGTAATATTTTCCTACCCCTAGGGAAAAATGAATAGTACTGAACCACCCCCAAATTAGATAACTTGGAACTTCTAATACTTTCAATGTGCTCAGAACAAGGTATTCTTGCAGAAACTGACTCAAATATTTTAAGAATTCAAGTGCAGGCAACTGAGGTAAATCTTTGACAAATTAGACCAGTTCAACACTGTTGGTTTAAGGTTATGAAAAATGTAAATCTGTACTTAACCAAATTGAACCATCATTCTGACAAACTTTACTTCAAAAGTAATTATGTTTTGTAGTGTGTTAATTTGAAGATAGTTTCCAGTATGTTTAGGTAACTAATAACCTTGGACTTATGTTAAATTACGTGAATGGATATCCATTAGATGCCTATGTCATTTAAAGGTAAGACAGAGGGCGCCTGGGTGGCTCAGTGGGTTAAAGCCTCTGCCTTCAGCACAGGTCATGATCTCAGGGTCCTGGGATCCAGTCCCACATTGGGCTCTCTGCTCAGCAGGGAGCATGTTTCCTTCCCTCTCTCTCTCTCTCTCTCTCTCTCTGTCTGCCTCTCTGCCTACTTGTGATCTCTCTCTTTCTCTCTCTCTGTCAAATAAATAAATAAATTCTTTAAAAAATAATAAAGGTAAGAGAAAACTGAAGCATTAAGCATAATTTTAAATTTACATACCTTTTACATCTTATTTTTATAAGGTACAGGGAGTCTACATATATTGATTCTGTTAATGAACATGTTCAGTTTTGCCAGTGTGAGAAGTTGTACTACAAAGGCTATTAATGGCTATGAAAAACCGTGAGATATATATTGATAAGACCTGCTAGTCAGCTATAAAATGCTGATGCGAGGCAGACAATTCAGTTATTTATAGCTCTTAGTTTTCTCTGTGAAATAGAAGTTATTGTAGTTAAAAAGCTGTAATCAATAGGGGTGTCTGGCTGGCTCACTCGGTGGAGCATGCAACTCTTGATCTTGGGGTTGTGAGTTTGAGACCCATATTGGTTGTAGACATTATTTAAAAATAAAATCTTAAGATGGTAATCACTTCGCTTCCAAGGAGTTTAGTAGCCCTCCTGCTACAATAATCATCAGTGAACCTTTCTTGAGTTTGAGCAAGGCAGTACACTAAGCAGGAGACAAAGAGGCTTATTTTAACAACAACAACAAAAAAAATCAAAGCACACCTAGTTAAAGGTCCAAACACTCCCCAGTGCATGCAAGGAAGAACTCTGCAGAGGACTGACCTGTGGGGAAGAACAGCCAAAAAACAGGAGCAGAGTGCACACAGCATATACCAGAAACACTTTCTGAAGCACCAGGCCCTGGACAGTGTATGACGCCTTCTTAATATAGCATTACTCTCAGAAACAGGAAACATAACAAGCCTTCATAACATGCAAAAGGCAAAACCTAGACATAATGACAAGATGGAGGAATTCTCCCCAAAAGAAAGATCAAGAAGAAATCACAACCAGGGATTTACTCAAAACAGATATATGCAATATGTTTGAACAAGAATTTAGAAGAACAGTCACAATAATACTAGCTGGGTTTGAAAAACGCATAGAAGACACCAGAGAAACCCTTGACGCAGAGAAAAAAGACCTAAAAACCAGTCAGGCCAAAATAAAAAATACTATAATTGAGATACAAAACTGACTGGATGTAATCACAACGAGGATGGAAGAAGAAGACAAGAGGATAGGTGATATAGAAGATAACATTATGGAAAATAATGAAGTTGAAAAGAATAGGAAAATAAAAATATAACACGGATATAGACTTAGGGAACTCAGCAATTCCACAAAGTGCAATAATATCCATATCATAGGCATCCCAATAGAAGAATAGAGGGAAAAGGGGGAAGAAGGTTCATTTGAACAAATTATAGCTGAGAACTTCCCTAATCTGGGGAAGGAAACAGGCATTCAAGTCCAAGAGACATAGAGAACTCCCCTCAAAATCAACAAAAACAGTCAACACCAAGACATATCAAGTGAAACCTGCAAAACATAAAGATAAAGAAAGAATTCTAAAAGCAACTAGGAATAAACAGTCAGTAACCTACAAGGGTAGACATACAAGGTTAGCAGCAGAGCTGTCCACACAAGCATGGCAGGCCAGAAAAGAGCAGCATGAAGTACTCAGTGTGCTAAATGGGAAAAATATGCAACCAAGAATACTTTATCCAGCAAGGCTGTCATTCAGAATAGAAGGAGAGATAAAGAGTTTCTAAGACAAGCAAAAACTAGAGGAGTTTGTGAGGAGAAATATTAAAGGGGACCCTTTGAGTGGGAAAGAGACAACAAAGCAACAAAGACTAGAAAGGGCAGAGACAACCTATAGGAATAGTGACTTTACACATAATACAATGGCAAAAATTCATATCTATCAATAATTACTCTGAATGTAAATGGACTAAATGCTCCAATCAAAAGACACAGGGTATCAGAATGGATAAAAAAACAAGACACACATTTTAGACCCAAAGACACCTCCAGATTAAAAGTGAGCGACTGGAGAACCATTTATCATGCTCATGAACATCAAAAAAGCTGGAGTAGGGGCGCCTGGGTGGCTCAGTGGTTTAAGCCGCTGCCTTCGGCTCGGGTCGTGATCTCAGGGTCCTGGGATCGAGTCCCGCATGGGGCTCTCTGCTTGGCAGGGAGCCTGCTTCCCTCTCTCTCTCTGCCTGCCTCTCTGCCTACTTATGGTCTCTCTCTGTCAAATAAATAAATAAAATCTTTAAAAAAAAAAAAAGCTGGAGTAGCCATACTTACATCAGACAAACCAGATTTTAAACCAAAGACTGTAATAAGAGAAGGAGGAGGACACTAATTCATAATAAAGGGGTCTATCGCATCAAGAAGATCTAACAATTATAAATAAATATTTATGCCTCCAACTTAGGAGCAGCCAAATATATAAACAATTAATAACAAACTTAAAGAAACTCATTGATAATAATACAATAATAATAAGGGACGTTAACAGCCCACTCACAGTAATACAGATCATCTAAGCAGAAGATCAACAACAAAATAATGGCTTTGAATGATACACTGGACCATACAGACTTAACAGAGATATTTAAAACATTTATTTCAGTCTAAAGCAGGAGGATACACATTCTTTTTGAGTGCACATGGAACATTCTCCAGAATAGATCACATACTGGGTCATAAATCAGGCCTCAACAGGTACAAAGAGACTGAGATCGTACCACACATATTTTCAGACCACAATGCTGTGAAACTTGAAGTCAACCATGAGAAAAAAATGTGGAAAGACCACAAATACATGGAGGTTAAAGAACAACTTAACTAGAGAATGAGTGGGTTAGCTAGGAAATTAAAGAAGAAATGAAAAAGACTTGGAAGCAAATGAAAATGAAAACACAACAGTCCAAAACCTTTGCAACACATCAAAGGCAGTCCTAAGAGGTAAGTATATACCAATACAGCCCTTCCTCAGGAAACAAGAAAAGTCTAAAGTACACAACTTCACCTTACACCTAAAGGAGCTGGAAAAAAGAACAATAAATAAAGCTTAAAACCAGGAAAAGGGAAATAATAAAGATAAGCGCAGAAACAAATGATACTGAAACAAGAAAATCCAGTAGAACAGATTAATGAAACTAAGAGTTGGTTCTTCAAACAAATTAATAAAATTGATAAACCCTGAGCCAGACTTATCAAAAAGAAAAGAGAATAGATTCAAATAAATAAAATCCTGAAAAAAATGAGGAGCAATCACAACCAATACCATAGAAATACAAACAATTTTGAGAATACTATGAAAGATTATATGCCAAAAAATTGGACAATCTGGAAGAAATGGATAGTTTCTTAGAAATTTACAAACTACAAAAACTGAAACAGGAAGAAATAAAAAATTTGAACAGATACATAACCAGCAAAGAAATAGAATCAATAATCAAAAATCTTCCAACCAACAAAAGTCCTGGGCCAGATGGCTTCCCAGAGGAATTCCACCAGACATTTAAAGAAGAGTTAATACCTAGCCTTCTCAAACTGTTCCAATAAATAGAAATGGAAGGAAAACTTCCAAACTCATTCTATGAGGCCAGTATTACCTTGATCCCAAAATCACACAAAGACCTCACTAAAAAGGAGAATTACAGGTCAATATCCCTGATAAACATGGATGCAAAAATTCTCAACAAAATACTAGTAAATTGAATCCAACAGTACATTAAAAGAATCATTCAAGGGCACCTGGGTGGCTCAGTGGGCTAAAACTCTGCCTTCAGCTCAGGTCATGATCTCAGGGTTCTGGGATCGAGTCCCGCATCAGGCTCTCTGTTTAGCAGGGAACCTGCTTCCTCCTCTCTCTGTCTCTGCCTGCCTCTCTGGCTACTTGTGATATCTCTCTGTCAAATAAAAAAAAATAAAAATAAATAAATTATTAAAAAAAAAAGAATCATTCAACATGGTCAAGTGGGATTTATTCCTGGGCTACAGGGGTGGGTCAATATCCACAAACCAATCAACATGATACACTGCATTAATAAAAGAAGTGGTAAGTTTCACATGATTCTCTCATTAGATGCAGAAAGAGCATTTGATAAAATACAGCACCCTTTCTTGATTTAAAAAAAAAGTATGGATAGAAAGAACATACCTCAACATCACAAAGGCCATATATGAAAGACCCACAGCTAATATCATCCTTAACGGGGAAAAACTGAGAGCTTCTCCCCTAAGGTCAGGAACACAACAGGGATGTCTACTCTCCCCACTGCTGTTCAACATAGTACTAGAAGTCCTAGGCTCAGCAATCACACAACAAAAAGAAATAAAAGGTGTCCAAATTGGCAAGGAAGTGTCAAACATTCACTCTTCACAGATGACATGATACTCTACGCAGAAAACATGAAAGATCCCACCAAAAAATTGCTAGAACTGAAAAATGAATCAGCAAAGTCGCAGGATATAAAATCAATGTACAGAAATCTGTTGCATTTCTATACACCCATAATGAAGCAGCAGAAAGAGAAATCAAAGAATCAATCCCAATTACAATTGCACCAAAAACCATAAGATACCTAGGAATAAAACTAACCAAAGAGGTAAAAGACCTATACTATGAAAATTATTTTATGAAAGAAATTAAAGATGACACACAAAAAATGGGAAAACATTCCATGCTCATGGATTGGAAGAACATACATTGTTAAAATGTCTATACCACCCAAAGAAATTTACACATTCAGTGCAATCCCTATCAAAATACCAATACCATTTTTCACAGAGCTAGAACAAACAACCCTAAAGTTTGTATGGAAACCACAAAGGGCCCCAAATAGCAAAAGCAGTCCTGAAAAAGAAAAGCAAAACTGGAGGCATCACAATTCCAGACTTCAAGCTCTATTACAAAGCTGTAGTGATCAAGACAGTATGGTACTGGCACAAAACCAGAAACATAGACCAATGGAACAGAATAGAAAGCCCAGAAATTGATCCACACTATATGGTCAACTAATCTTCAACAGTGCAGGAAAGCATAGCCAATGGGAAAAAGACAGTCTCTTCAACAAACGGTGTTGGGAAAACTGGACAGCAACATGCAGAAGAATGAAACTGGACCCTAAAAAATCCTAAAGGAGAAGACAGGCAGCAACCTCTTTGACCTTGGCTGCAGCAACTTCTTACTAGACACATCTCTGGAGCCAAGGGAAACAAAAGCAAAAATGAACAATTGGGACTTCCTTAAGAGAAAAACTTCTGCACAGTGAAGGAAACGGTGAAAAAAAAAACAACAAAAAACCAAAAAACAAAATAACCCCAAAAACTAAAAGGCAACCTACAGAATGGGAGAAGACATTTGCAAATGACATATCTGATAAAGGGCTAGTATCCAAAATCTATAAAGAACTTACGAAACTCCACACCCCCAAAATAAATAATCCAGTTAAGAAATGGGCAGAAGACTTGAGGAGACATTTCTCCAAAGAAGATATCCAGATGGCCAACAGACACGTAAGAAGACGTTCAACATCACTCACCATCAGGGAAATACAAATTGAAACCACAGTGAGATACCACCTCACACCTGTTAGAATGGCCAAAATTAACAACACGGGAAACGACAGATGTTGAGGATGTGGAGAAAGGATGTGCTTTGTTGGTGGGAATGCAAGCTGGTGCAGCCACTCTGGAAAACAGTACGGAGATGCCTCAAAAAGTTAAAAATAGAACTACTCTAAGACCCAGCAATTGTACTACTGGGTATTTATCCACAGGATACAAAAATATTGATTCAAAGGGGCACATTCACCCCAGTGTTTAGAGCAGCATTATCAATAATAGCCAATTATGGAAAAATCCCAAATGTCCACTGACAGATGATTGGCCAAAGTAGACGTGGTATATATCTACAATGGAATATTACTGAGCCATATTAAACATATATATCTGAGCACTGTTTATCCCTGATAACCACGATTTTCTCCCCTACCACTTTCCAATCAGCCGTATGGATTTTGCTTAGTTCTACCCAAAGCCTCTTCCCTCCTGAGGGGCCACGGCCAAGGTTAACCACAACCATTTATTCATAAGGGTTCCCACAATGCCAACACTATCTGTAACCCCTATGATACTACTTTTTATGTGGCTGCCAGCCTACCTCTGCCTTCCTCACACCAATCTTTCCTGCGTTTGCAATCCTTGGCTGTGACCTTTGAATGTTGAAAACCAACCCCCCAACCTGCTGACCACGTGCCCCTTTGGAGACTTGTACAGTCACTCCAAATTGAGGGAACTACAGGGTGCTCTTGAACTTCCCTGGGAAATGAGCAATTCCCTCTTTTACGCACCACCTCTTTCTGAGGGCCATTTTGCCTACCAAGAGAATTCTCCAACTAGAATTCTTGAACTAGAGTTCTCTAGTTCAAAATCTCTCCTTCACCCTTGCAGAATAAATGATACCACTTCTATCTTAGGAGCACAGTAAATACATTTAAACTCACTGGCCCAAGGCACAATGGACGCACGTGTAACTCTTGACTTCCTTCCTAATCGGGGAGGCATCTGTGCCAGAGCCAACAACACAGCTCGTTGCACTTGGATGGACACCGCAGGCCAAACAGGACAGGTCATCACTAAATTCAAGAAAGTGACTTGCATTTCTAAGGTTGATATGAATGGCTTATGAAACATGTTCTCCTGGCCAGAATATGGGATCCTGGCTGTGAGATATATTGCAAGGACCATCAGTCCTTCTGTTTCTCATCTTCTGCCTTGTGGTTGGGGACGCATCCTTCCCATAGTCTTGGGTGCTACTATTCAGCCGGTCTTGACAAATGATTCAACAATATATAATCCAGCAGACCTGAAAACAACTTCACCTCCAACTGACTTTGCACACAGAGGCGAAAACTGAGCTGACAGTTTTACATGCAGAGACCAAATGTGGACTGACAATTGTACAGACCGGGGCTTCCCATACTGCCTTGTTTCCAGACATAATAGTTCAAGGATAACCTTGTGGTTATCTTGATCAAGAGGGGGCCTGACAATGGGGAATACCACTTGAGGCTTGCACAGAGCGATAGCTAAGAAACCACCTCACCCTTGTGTGCGCTTGGAAATGATTTATGGCAAAGAACACCTTTCTCCATATGCTTTAGATAAAACTTGCTGTCCTCTTGTTCCCATGACCCCCCTAGGACTCCTGGATTTACCTGTGATGAGGACAAACACAGACCCTTCCCCTTTTGTTGAACCTGCTAAAAGGCCAAACACAGACCCTCTGACTCCCCCATTCTTTGTCTCATGAACGATTAGCTGACCTTGGCCGTCTGTCCCACATGAAGCAGCTAGACACAGTTAAATATTTTCCTTTAAGCTGAGACTTCCCCCGACTGCGAAAACAATCACACCTGCCAATCACCCTACTATAACTCGTCTGCTCCTCCCTATGAGTGTAGAAGACAAAACCACCCCTACTGAGAC
Organism: Meles meles; assembly: GCF_922984935.1. Lineage (NCBI taxonomy): Eukaryota > Metazoa > Chordata > Mammalia > Carnivora > Mustelidae > Meles > Meles meles. Next base: position 42,481,291 of record NC_060087.1, on the reverse strand, counting down.
AATCTGACCTTCAGATCTGGGGTGCTCTCCTCACTGCAACAGCCTGAACATAATCCACTTCCTTTCTAGTTCAGTTTATCTGAAGTTAAATTTAAAGACTATCAGCTGGCTGACAGGTAACATTGGAGGCAATCCCAATCTGTGTCCTCTGACCCCTAGGGGTCCAATTTAGAGGGCACTACTCACTGTAAACACCACTTTCATCTGGGTGGGGGGCACTCTGAAATTGTACTTTATGCGTGGAAGCCAGACAATAACTTGCCTTCTCCCCCCTCCAAATCATAGTGATTGGCATCTTAGGAGTGGTCATAAGTGACCTCCAAGTGTTTAAGGTAGAGACTGGGGGTTGAGGTAGCCCTTAAATGACTCTGGAGAACTCTCCAGAAGGAAGCTACCTTTGGTTTGCTATGAGGAGCTTCCTAGAAGGATAAACGGCTTGTAAATTGATGTGCACCCTGAGGGCACTTAGTCCTATAACATGGATCATCCGATTAGAAAGGGTGGTAAGAAATGTGGCCCTGACTTTAGCCGAGGTGATCAATCATCCCACCTTGGCCTCGGAAGACATTCGGTCAGCCTCAGCCTACTTGTCCAGGGTTGATACAGAGGATGAGATCGTCCCATGGGGCCTAGGCAGAATCTGCACAATTGATAATATGGGCCACTGCCCCTGGATTCATACCTCGGGCCAGGCAGAAAGGTCAGTATAGCAACTTAAGAAAAGCCCCTGGCTTTGGACCACAAACCTTAATGACTTCCCTGATCTGTATAGCTGCTTGAGTCTGGGATCCTGGAGGTCCTGCTTGAGCAAAATACTGTAGCATGGCCTCATTCTGCCACTTGGAGTCCTGGATAACAGCTTTAATCAAATGCCGCGGGAGACAGACAACAGATTTGGCCCTCGCCTCTGGCCAACAGAGTAGCACACCCATGAGATGATCCGCGGAAGGCAAGACAATACAGAAATGACACCAGATACTAAGGATGTGCGATGGCTAGCCAGTGGATACTGCTGGGAGGCAATCCTCCACGGGGCTCTCCTGCTTCTGTGTGTCTAGTGAGCACAGGCATGGGCTGCCCTCTGTTCCGGACTATCTTTTCGAGGATGTTCGCAAGGCCAACAGCCTTGGAACACACTGGTGCCACCCCCCAGGGCAGAGGACAGGTCTGCTTACTACTCATTATCAAAGATTCAGGTAATCCAAGGGAAGTGCAGTGTATGCAGATGCCACGCGGGCATCTTCGGGTCACCTTGAAGGGAACTGGCACACAGGCTAAGACAACGGCTAGTACTGCCACGGGCCTTAAGTCCTCTTTCTCTGACCTAGGTGGCTCGAGTCTTCCGCCAGCACCCAGACCACTGTGGCGGGCTCACCGGTTAGCTTGGAAGGAGGAAAAAATCTCAGACCCTTCCCAGTTTTTTTTTTTTAAAGGTTTTATTTATTTATTTATTTGACAGGGAGAGATATAGCGAGAGAGGGGACACAAACAGGAGGAGTGGGAAGGAGTGGAAGCAGGCTTCCCACTGACCAGGGAGCCCTAGGCAGGACTTGATCCTAGGATCCTGGGATCATGACTTGAGCTGAGCCACCCAGGTGCCCCTCTAACCCTGGTTCTTGACAAAGACAAAGGAACAAAATATAATGCCATGGATGGAGCTAGAGAGTATAATGCTAAGTGAAATAAGTCAGAGAAATATAAATACCCTATAATTTCACGTATATGTGGAATATGAGAAACAGACAAATGGGGGCACCTGGGTGGCTCAGTCGGTTAAGCATCTGCCTTCAGCTCACGTTGTGATCCTAGGGTCCTGGGATCGAGCCCCACATCAGGCTCCTTGCTCAGCAGAGAGCCTGCTTCTCCCTCTCCCTCTGCCTTCCACTTGTGTTTACTCTCTCTCTCTCTCTCTCAAATAAATAAATAAAAACTTTTTTTTAAAGAAAGAAACAAGACAAATGAGCAAAGGGGAAAAAAAGAGAGACAAATAAAAAAACAGACTCTTAATCACAGAGAACAATCTGATGGTTACCGAGGGGCGGTGGGTGGGGGATGGGTGAAATGGGATGGGGATTAAGGAGTGCGCTTGTGATGAGCGCTGGGTGATGTATGGAACTGCTGAGTCACTATATCGTACACCTGAAACTAGTATTACACTGTAGTTTAACTAACTGGAATTAAAATAAAAACTTTGGAAAAATGCCATGTGTGAGCTTCATTTGGATTCTGATTCGAAGTAACTTCGAAAAGACATTTGCTTGAACTGCCTTAAAAATTCGTGTAATATGCTGGCAGACCTCAATAAAAAAGTGAAAAACAAACAAACAAACAAGATACACAAATGAAGTCTTTAACAGTTCCTGCCCAGATGGCAGGGGACTAAGAATTACGCCTAGTAAACAAAGTGAAGTGGAAATGAATCACGACTTTAAAATATAATAGAGAAAAAATGACAAAAATATGGGAGAGGAAATTCAATATATGTATCATTTGTGTGCACAGATTGACCCAAACAAACTGAACAGACAAGCTCTCAGAGTTCAAGGAAAGCTTACAACAAATAACATAACTCTTGGAAGAGCAGTATACACATCTTGTCACTACTCATACCGGACAGTTAACAGACACTGTTTCAACAACTGCAATATTAATCATCTTTTATAATATTAATCCTATAAAGGTAACCATGGAAAGAACCAAAAAAGAATTCAACCCTTTCAAATTACTAGAAGGAACCCAAAACAAAGCAAAATAGACCATATGGTGAAAGATATTTTTAAAAAGCAGCATGAAAACTAGAAGGCATAATATAAAACATGCCTTTTCAAACGCTGTATAGGAAAAATGCAAAAAGACGATGGTAAAAAGAATGAGCAAAGGTCTATCAGGAAAAGCCAGCAGAAAGGCAGCAAGGTCTCCATTTTAATACCAATCAGAGTAGAATTCTGGGGCCAAAAAAAAAAAAAAAATGAGACAGAGTAAGTCACTTCCTAAAGATAAAAGCCTCAATCCAAAATAAAGAATTCTGGACATCATTAACATATAAGGAAGTCACCACAGAAAGGAAGCAAGGTCTCCATTTTAATATCAATCAGAGGAGAATTCTGGAAAAGTATTAAATGAGATGAAGGAAGACAATTCGTAAAGATAAAGGACTCAATTCAAAATGAAGAATTCTGGATATTTTTAAAAAGAAGTTCTACTTTTTTTTAAAGATTTTACTTATTTATTTGACAGACAGAGATCACAGGTAGGCAGAGAGGCAGGCAGAGAGAGACGAAGGGAAGCAGGCTCCCTGCTGAGCAGAGAGCCCGATGCGGGCCTCCATCCCAGGACCCCAAGATCATGACCTGAGCCAAAGGCAAAGGCTTTAACCCACTGAGCCACCCAAGCACCCCAGAATTCTGGATATTATTAATCAACCACCATTGCATCACTGACAATTCCTACTGTGAGTTTTGGGAAGGGAGTACAGTGTCAAGTGCTCAACTTTGATACTTTTTTTTTAAAGATTTTATTTATTTATTTGACAGAGAGAGATCACAAGTAGGCAGAGAGGCAAGCAGAGAGAGTGAGAGGGAAGCAGGCTCCCCGCAGAGCAGAGAGCCCGATGCGGGACTCGATCCCAGGACCCCGAGATCACGACCCGAGCCGAAGGCAGTGGCCTAAACCACTGAGCCACCCAGGCGCCCCCAACTTTGATACTTTTAAAAATCAAGCCCAGATGTTGAATTTTATCAAATCACTTTTTTCCAATGATATGTGAATACTGGTAAATTACATAGAGATTTTGTAATACTGAACCATGGGCTCAGAATGGAAGCTTTTTAAAGGATCTGCTACATTCCACTGGATGACATTTCATTTATAATCGCCCCGTCACTATTCACAAGTGAGAATGATCTGTAATTGGTGTTCCCTTTGTCAAGCTTCTGTACCAAAACATTAGGCAGAGAGTATAAGAAACCCTTGGGAAGGCAATATTCTGCAAGGATGTGGAGTAGGTAGTGGGAATCGAAGCTTAGAGCATAAGAAAGGAAGGGTAGAGGGTTAGGGAGTTGGCTTAATGGGGACTCCCAGGATCTGCTGAGAACTGTATGGGGGTGGTGGCTATAGGGGGAGTGACCCCACCTGCATTCCAGTTTGAGGAAGCAAACCCCTGGCCAAAAACCCAACCAACAGGAGAGGGTATTAAACATAAAGAGCAGAAGGTTTACTCTGAGAGCTTACAGGAATTATTTATTCAGTGAAACATCTTGGCTGCAAGTGGATCAGGGGTCAAGGGAAGATTTTTTTGAGATGAAAAATATTACTGCATGTATATGCTTTGGGAAGGTACCAGCACAGAAGGGGAAAGGTGGTGATATAGGAAAGAAAGGATACCTAGAGGGGTCGGGTGGGGGAAGGGGCTCAGTGGAGAGCTTGTTTCTTATTTAAGATTTTATTTATTTGAGAGAGAGAGAGAACACAAACAGGCAAAGAAGTAGGCAGAGGGAGAGAGGGAGAGTAGCAGACACCCCGCTGAGCAGGGAGCCCGATGCAGGGCTCAATCCCACGACCCTGGGATCATGACCTGAGCTGAAAGCAGATGCTTAACCAACTGAGCCACCTAGGTGCTCCTCTTTAAAAAAAAAAAAATTATTTATTCATTTGACATTTGACAGAGAGAAGAGTGAGCATGAGCAGGGGCTAGAATGAGAGGGAGAAGCAGACTCCCCACTGAGCATGGAGCCCGGCACGGCACTGGATCCCAGGACCCTGGGATCATGACCTGAGCCAAAGGCAGATGCTTAACTGACTGAGCCACCTAGGTGCCTCGAAGCTCATTTCTTTTTAACAGGAAGGAAAGTCCATGGAAAAAGAGAAGGAATAAGTAAAGGCCTTCAAATCTGTCATTTTCCCTCCACCTGCAAGTTTTGCTTTAGTGCATAAGATTTAGTATGTGTGGCTTGAAGTTTACCTCTGTCATGGACTGGAAGTTTGTGTCCCCCTAAAATTCATATGTGGAAGCCCTAACCCCAGGGAGATGGGATGCAGAAATGGCTCCTTTTGGAGGCAATTGGGATTATATAAGGTCCTGAGGATGGGGCCCTCACATTGGGATTTAGACTGGGGCCTTCCTATAACTGGCCTTATAAGAAATACTAGAGAGCCTGCTTACCCTCTCCAATCACCCTCCACGTGCTCAGAGATAATATGAAGACAGTGAGATGGTGGCCACCTACAAGCCAGGAGGAGGGTCCTGCTGGCATCCAGATCTCTGGATCTCAGACTTCCAGCCTCCAGAATTGTGAGAAAAAGAAAATTTCCCATTGCTTAAGCTGCCAAGTCTAAGGTACTTTCTTGGGGCAGCTCGAGTCAAGATGACCTCTATGTATTCTGTGAGATTACTTGTTTTCTATTTAACACATAGTCATGTAAAATATTTTAATGTTTGTAAGACATGATTTATTTTTGCTAGCTTTTTATTTTTTATTTTGAATTTAATTCCCGGTGGTTATAGAATATGATAATCTACATTAGAGCAAAGCTTTAGATTACTTTTCTTTGTGTGATCAAGGGTAGGTAAAACAGTTAATGGTAGAATTAACTATTTCAGCTAGTTTTAATTTTACATAGTTTAGCTATATGTGTGCTGATAATTTTTATATTTCTTAGTATTTCACAGTTTGAACCATTTACCTTCATCCCTTGTGATGTTTTTCCATTCCCTCTGGTCTGATTATAAATGCAACCCCAGGGGTACCTGGGTGCCTCAGTGGGTTGAGCCTCTGCCTTCGGCTCGGGTCATGATCTTGGGGTCCTGGGATTGAGCCCCACGTCGGGCTCTCTGCTCAGCAGGGAGCCTGCTGTCCCCCGCCCCCCGCCTGCCTCTCTGCCTGCTTGTACTCTTTCTCTCTCTCTCTCTCTCTCTCTCTCTCTCTCTGTCAAATAAATAAATAAAATCTTTAAAAAAAAATGTAACCCCAGATTTCCCTTGGTTCTTGTTTGCCAAGTGTATCATTTTTTGTGTCCCTTTGTTTTCACATTTCCTGGCTCTTTTCATTTTAAGTGTACTTAAAAGTTTATAAGGTAATGCTTGACGTTGGACAGTTTTTGCTTTTTTTCCCCCATCCAGTCTGAGAATCCCTTTTAAGGAATGATTTTAACCGAATCATCCTATGTGATTACTATAACACTAGGACTGATTTCTGCTATTTATGTAGTTCATTTCATTTCTTTTAATCTCCTTGACAAATCAAACTTTGGGTGCTTCCCCACTTAACGCTCATCTGAAAATTACCCATTCTACTTTATTCTTCTGCTTACTTATTCCAACCTAAGACCATAATTACATAAATGTTTCTTTAACAAGCTCTATCAATATCCATATCCTTCTCCTAAACAAGACTAAGAGAACCATAGTACTCTGTTTTTCCTTTCACTCACTCTCCAACGACCTCTTGTGCATATAATTGTAATTTTAATTCCAATTTGTAATAAACACTCATATATATTTGCATTGTATTTTTTCCTTTAGATAATAGAAACAAAAACTGATGTCAAAAATATATCTAAAGAGGTGCACCTGGATGGCTTAGGTGGTTAAGCATCTGCCTTTTAGCTCAGGTCATGATCTCAGGGTCCTCACCCTCCCTCATTTTTCCCTCGCCATGCTCATGCTCTCTCTTTCCCTCACCTGTGCTCCTCCTCTCTAATAAAATATTTAAAACACATAAATATATATATTTGAAGAAAATATTAACACACTAATGTATTGAAATGCAAAGATTACTTGAAGAAGTACAGACAACATACCTTATTCTTTAGCAGTAATTCTGAATTGTCATAAAGAGACAAATGATTCTTAAAATATAAATGTAATACAAGCTCACTGACAACAGCAAGGACATTTGTTTTTAAATTTGGTAAGCTGATTACAAATTGTGAACAGAAATTAAAGCAATCAAGAAAATGGTAAATTTTTGAAAAAGGGCAGTTGGAGACTTAGCCCTACAATCTTTCTTTTTTTTTAAATAGGTCAACTTCTTTTTTTTAAGATTTTATTTATTGACAGAGAGAGAAACAACAAGAGAGGGAACACACGCAGGGGGAGTGGGAGAGAGAGAAGCAGGCTTCTTGATGAGCAGGGAGACTGATACGGGGCTCAATCCTAGGACCCCAGGATCATGACCTGAGCTGAAGGCAGACACTTAACGACTGAGCCACCCAGGTGCCCTATCCCTAAAATCTATTAAAATAAATTATGAACACAGAGGAATTAGAATCAAAGATTAGGACTATTATTATTATTTTTTGATTTCTGTTTCAAGTTTTTATTTAAATTCTAATTAGTTAACATATAGTGTAATATTGGCTTCAGGAGTAGAATTTAGTGATTCATCAACATTTTGACCATTATTAGGTCAATGGCACAGAACAAAGTTCATAAATACAACCAGAGTTATATACTGGAATGTATACACATACTACTGTAGTAGTATATGTTAGTGGAGAAATACAGATTATTCAATAAATGGTGTTGGGACAGATGAGTAGGCATCTTGAAGAAAATGAAAATGGAGGAGTGCCTGGGTGGCTCAGTTGGCTAAGTATCCAACTCATGATTTCAGCTCAGGTCATGATTTCATGGGTGGTGAAATTGAGCCCGGAGTTGGGAGTCTGCCTGAGATTCTCTCCTCCCTCTGCCCCTCCCCTACACACGCACACACACGTGATCTCTCTCTCTCTCTCTCTCTCTCTCTCTCTCTCTCAAATAAATAAACAAATCTTTTAAAAAAGAGAATGAAAATGGATTCCTAGCTAAGGCTTTTACAACAACCACCAAAAATCTAGATAGTGAGAAAAGTAAAGGTTAAAACTAAAGATACGAAAGTACTAAACACACACAGAGGTTTTTTTTAAGCATAGTTGAGCATTGGGAAAGGCCCTTCTAGTTCTGACACAAAACTTGGAGGACATAAAAGATTCATAAACACAATTATGTGAATCGCATGGAGAAAACACTAAAAAAATTAAATTTAAAACAAAAGTAAAAGACAAATGAGAAGTTGAGGAAAAATATTTGGGTCCCCTACAAAAGAGCTACTCTCCTTAATATATAAATCCAACAACCTGATAGAAAAATGAGCAAAGGAAATTTATATTAGCTCAGGAAGAGCATCAAAAATGGTTCTTTAAACACAGTCAAATATATTTAACCTCGGCCACACTAAAAGAAATGCAAATTAAATCTGTACTGAGATACCATATTTTAACCTATCTGAGGTGCCAGAAAGAAAAAATGAATATGAAAAGACACTGCTCCAAAGGGTACAGTATAAACAGGCACTCTTTTATAACTGATACAACCCACAAGGAAAGTCACTTTGCTATATCTATCATAAAATGAAAATGCATGTATCATTTGTCCTGAGAATTCCATTTGTAGAAATTTCTCTTCAAACATATTCCTTTTTGTGTTAAGTGAAATCTGTATAAGAACTTTTACTGCCACACTGTAATAGCAAAAGATTGGAAATACCTTAAAATGTTCATATATTAGAGTAAGATTCCAATTCACCCTTTAAAAAGAATAAGGGGGGCGCCTGGGTGGCTCAGTGGGTTAAAGCCTCTGCCTTCGGCTCGGGTCGTGATCTCAGGGTCCGGGGATCGAGACCTGCATTGGTCTCTCTGCTCAGCGGGAAGCCTGCTTTCCCCTTCTCTCTGCCTGCCTCTCTGCCTACTTGTGATCTCTGTCAAATAAATAAATAAAATCTTTATCAAAAAAAAGAATAAGGAATTAGGGGCACCTGGGTGGCTCAGCTGGTAAGCGTCCAACTCTTGGTTTTAGCTCAGGTCATGATCTCAGGGTGGTGAGATCGAGACCCCTCTCGGGCTCCACGATTAGCAGGGAGTCTGCTTGAGATTCTTTCGTTCTGTCCTTCCCCCTGCTCATGCTCAGGTTCTCTCTCAAATAAGGAAGTCTTTAAAAAAATAAGAAAATGTCAACTCATCACACTGAATGATCACCAAGATTTGTTATCAAATAAGAAAAGCAAGTGTTGGAAGTATAAAAACGGATATGGGGGGGCTGCCTTTGTAAGAAAGTGTATATGGGAGGAGACAGAGGTCAAAATCAGAGGGTACAGTGGTGTACTGTTGGTGGGAATGCAAACTGTGTAGCCCTGTGGAAAACAGTACAGGGGAGCTCCACAAAAAGTTAAAAATAGAACTACCCTATGATCCAGTAATCACACTACTGGGTATTTACCCGCCAAATATGAAAACACTAATTCAAAGAGATACATGCACCCCTACGTTTATTCACTATTTACAATACCCAAATTATGAAAGCAACCCAAGTATCCATTCATAGATGAATGGATAAAGATGGTGTGTGTGTGTGTGTGTGTGTGTGTGTGTGTGTGTGTAATGGAATATCATTCTGCCATAAAGAATGAAATCTTGCCATTTGCAACAACATGGATAGATCCAGAAAGTACAGTAGTAAGCGAAATAAGCCAATCAGAGAAAGAAAAATACCTTGGGACTATGACCTCACTCATATGTAGAGTTTAAGAAACGAAACAAATGAGCAAAGGGAAAAAAAAAAAAAAAAAGAGAGGCGAGAGACAAACCAAGAAATAGACTCTCAACTATAGAGAACAAACTGATGGTTACCAGAGGGGAGATGGGTGGCAGATGGGTGAAACAGGTGAAGGGGATTAAAAGCACACTTACCATGATGAGCATTATATAATTATATAAATCATATAATTATATAAATTACCGTGATGAGCATTATGAGCATTATATAATGTATAGAATTATTAAATCATTATATTGCATACTTGAAACTTACATAACACTGTATGTTAATACTGTAATTAAAATTTAAAACTTAGTAAAACAATTAGGTACATATATTTTTCCTTTTCAAGAGATTTTTATTATGAAAAACAGTATTCATGTAAAGATACAGGAAACAAAGACTTGGCTTACTAATTATTCTAGGCAAATACCTAGCTAATTCTCACTCTGGTGTGGGAACAGAATATGGCCAGCTCCTTGCCCAGAAGCCTTCCTCATGTCTCTTTTCCTCCTCCAACCCCCAACACCCACCAACCAAGGAAACCACTGTACTGCTTCTAACAGTAAACACTTCCCTGTTTGCTTTCTAGTTTTACCCCCTCACTATGCACCCCTGCACAATACAGATTCGTCTGGCCTGTCTTAAAACTTTCTGCGAATGGTAATCGTACAAATTCTTTTGTGTCTGGCTTCTTTCACTCGATATTGTATTCAACTTCTTCATCCAGTCTGCTATTAATGGACATCGAAGTTATTTCTAGGTTCTGGCTGTTGCAAGGAATGCTACAGTGAGCATTTATACATGTGTCCTGGTGTATCAGACAAGGATTTCTGTTGCATATTTTCCTAGGAGAACTGTTTCCACATATGGTCTACACGTGCCTGGATGAAGAAGGCTAAAATGTTTTTCAAAGAGGTTGTGCCAATTTACAGTCCCACCGGCAGTACAGATGTGCAGATATGAGCTAATATATCAACAGCTGTATGTGCTGACATGAGCACAAGCTGCTGATATGGCTCTACAGCCTCCCAATGCTTGTCATTGTCAGTCTTATTTTAAGATTTTTCTTTATTTATTTGAGAGAGAGAGCACGAGCCAGGGGGAAAGGCAGAGGGAGAGGGACAATCAGACTCCTGGCTGAGCCCGGAACCCCACGTGAGGCTCGATTCCTGGACCCAGAGATCGTGGCCTGAGTTGAAGGCAGAAGCTTAACCGACCGAGCCAACCAGGTGCCCCTCAGTCTTCTAAATTTTAGCCATTCTGGTGAAAGTGTAGTGGTATTACACTGTGCTTTAAACTGTGCATTTCTCTGATGACTAATGAGATTGAGCACTGTCTCAGGTGTTTATTAGCTATTTGGGTATCTTCTTTTGTTTCGTATCTGTTCAAATAAAGCCTCTGACTACTGGGTAGTTGGCTTTTTCTTGTTTGGTTGTTCTTTATATATGCTTGGTATATGTCCAGTCTTGTCTATCTCTTCTCCCACCCTGTGGCTTATAATTTCTTAATGGAAGTGATAGTAGTTATCACTTATCAGGATAGCAGTTATCTTTGGGAGTAGGAGGACTCTGGAATGTTAACTCTGGATACTTTCTAGATCTACACAGTGAAAAAAATCACTGAGCTAGACATGTATGTCTTGCACACTTTTCTGTACGTATGTTGTATTTTACAATAAATATCTTTTAAAGATAGGCTTAATCTATGACCCATTAACTCCACCACCATGTACATAGTTAGGAGACAGGGGTATGCATGTATATTAGGGGACATGATAAAAATGTTCACAGCAGCATTGTTTGTAGTTCATATTATATTTCACCAAAATTAATAAAACTGATAAAAATTTATTTAGTAGGTCACTGTTTTGTGAAATAAAAAGGATAAAATAAGAATGTGTTTTCAGCTGCTTTTATTTGCATAAAAAATCCCTAATCACACAGAGAAAACTAACTAACCTGGTTAAATGTATTAGAGAGAACTGAGCTGAGGAGAAAGATAATTTAGACTATGTACTTTTATATTTTTAAATTTTATATAGTTGTATATTTTTAAATTTTTGAGCCATGTGTTGATATTAAACTAAAAAAACTCATTAATATCCTTATAGTGATAAGATGCCACATCCATAAAACAAAAACAGCATGTGGGGTGCAGGGGTGGCTCAGTCAGTTAAGTGTCTGACTCAATTTTGGCTCAGGTCATGATCTCAGGGTTGTGGGATCGAGCCCCACATAGGGCTCCCTGCTGAACAGGGAGCCTGCTTCTCCCTCTCCGACTCCCCCGTGCTTGTGCTCTTTCTCTCTGTGTCAAATAAATAAATAAAATCTTTTTTTAAAAATTCCAGGGAAAAGAAAGAATTGTGCAGAAATAGTAATCACAGCATAGATACTCTGTGACTCAACTATAGACAGTCACTTTTAATAAACACTGATGAGGAAGCTGATCAAAACAATACTATTTATAGGCAAATGTGTATGTTAGTGGGGGTGTATGGAAAACTTAAATCTCCATCTTCCTTAATGGGAAGTCAAATATTAAGGGCCAAAATTTTTTTTTTAAATATCAAATCCATTAAACAGAGTAAAAGCACTTGCCTCCAGGGAGCCAAAATCTGGCAAAAAACAAAGCAGGAAAAAGCCATTTTTAAAAGACAATTTCAAAAGCTGTTTGCCACCCTTTACCACTTGTAAATAAAACTAAAAACTAATGTCAAATCACAAAGTGGCAAAAAATATTCACAAAAACATACAAGAACCACAATGGGTCATGAACCCTAACATTAAAAAAAAAAAACCCTCTAAAAATCCTTAAGCTATGAAACCAGAACTCAAGTAGAAGAAAAACTCTGGAAAGAATACAAACATATGGAGGCTAACAACATGCTAGTGAACCACAAATGGGTCAATCAAGAGGTCAAAGAGAAAATAAAAAATATATATAGACAGATGAAAATTAAAACACAATGGTCCCAAATCTTTGGGACTCGGCAAAAACAGTTCTAAGAGGGAAGTGTACTGAGATCAGGCCTACCTCAAGAAGCAAGAACAATCTCAAATAACCTAACCTTACAGCTAAAGGAGCCAGAGAAAGAAGAATAAACAAAGCCCAAATCTAGAGAAGGAAGGAAATAATAAATATTAGAGCAGAAATAAATGAGACAAAGAAAAAAAAAAAACAGAAAAGGGCAATGAAACTAAGAGCTGCTTCTGCAGATCAACAAAATTGATAAACCCTGATCTCATCGAGAAAAAAAAAGAATACTCAAATAAATAAAATCAGAAATGAAAAAGGACACAGGACAAGTGACCTCACAGAAATACAGAGGATCATAAGAGAATATCATGAAACATAATATGCCAACAAATTGGACAGCCTAGAAGAAACAGATACATTCCTAGAAATATCATCTCCCAAAACTGATTGGAGGAAGAAATAGAAAATTTTGGGGCGCCTGGGTGGCTCAGTGGATTGGGCCGCTGCCTTCGGCTCAGGTCATGATCTCAGGGTCCTGGGATCGAGCCCCACATCGGGATCTCTGCTCAGCGGGGAGCCTGCTTCCTCCTCTCTCTCTGCCTGCCTCTCTGCCTACTTGTGATCTCTCTCTGTGTGTCAAATAAATAAATAAAATCTTTTTTAAAAATAAAAAAAAGAAAGCAAACTAGTGAAAAGGAAAGGATATGTGCAAATATATGTCCAATAAGGGGTTAATATCCAGAATATACAAAGAACCCTAAAATCATCTGATTAAAAACCAGGCAGAGGACCTGAATAGATACTTTTCCAAAAAAGACATACAGATGGCCAACTGGCTCATGAAAAGATGCTCAACATCACTAATTATCAGGCAAGTGCCAATCAAAACCACAAGAAATGTCACCTCACAACAGCCAAATGCCTAGAATCAAACAGGGAAGAAATAACAGGTATGGGTGAGGATGTGGAGAAGAGTGAAGCCTCGTGCACTGCAGGTGGGAATGGAATTAGGTACAATCACCTCGGTAGACAGTGGGGAGGTTACTCCAAACATTAAAAATAGAATTACTCCACGATCCACTGATGCCACAACTGGGTAGGGTACTTACCCAAGGAAAATGAAAATACATATTTGAAAAGGTATGTGTACCCCTATGTTTACTGAAACATTACTCACAATAGTTAAGATTAAGGAAGGAACCCAGGTATCCATCAATAGATGAAAGCATAGAGAAGATGTGGTACAAAGACACACACACACACACACACACACACACACACACACACTCTCTCTCTCTCTCTCTCTCTCTCACACTGGAATGTTACTCAGCCACAAAACAGAATGAAATCCTGGGACTCCTGGCTGGCTCAGTTGGTGGGGACTGTGACTCGATCTTGGGGTTGTGGGTTCAAGCCCCATGTTGGGTAAAAAGATTACTTAAAAACAGAATCTTTAAAAAAAAAAAAAAAAAGAATGGACAGGAGATCACACAAGGAAAACACTTCCCCAGAGGCACTGACTGGGAAAATGAGAGGGGCTGATCATTGTGAATTCTTACAAGAGACAGAGCTCAAAGACTGGAGTTTTAGAGGTCCGTGCCATGGCTAGTATGAACCCAGCAGGTGCCATGACTTTCCTGCAGAGGAGGATGGAGGCCTCAGGGCCGACGGCACGCTCTGAGGATTCCCTGGGACACACTGGGAGAGACGGTTTCCCTTCTTGGAGGACATCGGGAAAAGTGGCCTTGCCTCTCAGGGGCCAAAAGAGCCAGCAGGCACCATTGTGCTCCCCTGCCACTTAGCGGAGGAGCAGAGACACCTGCTGAGGGCAGCTAACCTGGACACTGTCATTTTGTTGCATTTTACTCTAAACTCCAAGCTCCTGTGCTTCGGTGCGACTGCCCTTTTGGGACAAACTGGCACCAGCCCCAGTGCTTCAAGACCCACTCCCAGAGGACCACTGAAGGACCACACCATGCTGGGTCCCTAAAGTTTGGAGTTTTGAAACGCAGCTGGCCTGCCTGAAGTAAAAGACAGGTGCCCTGCACTGCCAGGCAGGCGGGTGGCCTGGACACGGACAGGGTGAAAGCAGGGATCTGAGGGACACATGGGACCTACGAGGGGAGAGGGTTTGCTCTTCTGTGAGGGCTTTCCGGACAGCAACAGGCACAGACTCCCCTGTCCGGGGATGAGGGAGAGGGCTGCTGTGATTTTTCTCCCCCGCCCAGTAGGATGCACTGAAGTCAGGGAGCAACACAGCACCCACAGTGGGGGCTGGAGCCACTACACCAAGCCCCACCTCTCTGTGCTCAGCAAGTGTTTCTTTACTTCGGCTGGTGTACCTGAGACCCAGGGCAGCAGGCTCCTCCCCCAGAAGGCCAGCACAAACCCCCCACATATACCACATCTCCTGACCACAGAGTGCTGCAAAGCTTCAGCTCGACTGGAAATAGCATCAGGTCTCTTTTTAGCAAGCAAACCAGAGCACACCTAGTTAAAACTCGCCACACTCTGGCCAAGGTCCAAATGCTCCCCACTGCAGGCAAGAAGATACTCTGCAGGGGACTGACCGGATGGAAAGAGCAGCGAAAACACAGCAGCAGAAGGCACACAGCATACACCAGAGACACTTCCTGAAGCATCAGGTGCTGGACAGTATAAGACTACTTCCTCAGAGGCACCTGGGTGGCTTAGTGGGTTAAAGCCTCTGCCTTCTACTCAGGTCATGATCTCAGGGTCCTGGGATCGAGCCCCACATTGGGCTCTCTACTCGGCAGGGAGCCTGCTTCCCTCTCTCTGTCTTCCTCTCTGCCTACTTGTGATCTCTGTCTGTCAAATAAATTAAAAAAAAGTCTTAAAAAAAAGACTACTTCCTCATTAGGCCATTACTCTCAGAAGCAAGAAACATTATAGACTTTCCTAACACAGAGGAGAAAACAGAGACCTAGGGGCGCCTGGGGGGCTCAGTCAGTTAAGTGTATGCCTTCGGCTCAGATCAGATCTCAGGGTCCTGGGATCAAGCCCCATGTCAGGGTCTATATTACCAGGAAGTCTGCTTCTCCCTCTCCCTCCGCTCCTCTGCACTGCTTGTGCTCTCTCTCTCTGTCTTAAAAAAATAAATAAAATCCTAAAAAAAAAGAAAGAAAAACAGCCCAGAGACCTAGACAAAATGCCAGGATAGGGGATTCATCCCAAAAGAAAGAACAAGACAAGTTCAGGCCAGGGATCTAATTGAAATGGATATAAGTAATATGCCTGACCCAGGATTCAAAGCAACAACCATTAGGATACTAGCTGGGCTTGAGAAGAGCATAAAAGACACCAGAGAAACCCAGGCTGCAGAGATAAAAGACCTAACTCAAAACTATCAGGCCAAAATTAAAAAAGCTATAACTGAGATGTGAAGTGGACTGGATGTAATGACCACAAGGATGGAAGAAGCAGAGGAATGAATAAATGATACAGAGGACAAAATTATGGAAAATAATGATAGAATTGGGAACTCAGGATCTCCATAAAGCATAATAACATTCATATTATAGGAGTCCCAGAAGAAGAAGAGATGGAAAATGGAGCTGAGGTTTATTTGAAGAAATTATAGGTGAAAACTTCCTTAATCTGGGGAAGGAAACAGACATCCAAATATAGGAGGCACAGAAAACTCCATCAAAATCAACAAAAGCAGACCAACACCAAGACACATTGTAGTAAAATTTGCAAAATACAGAGATAAGGGGAAAAATCCTTAAAGCAGCAAGGGAAAAGAAGTCCCTAATTTATAAGGGAAGACAAGTAAGGTTAGCAGATTTTGCCATGGAAACCTGGCAGGCCAGAAGAGAGGGGCAGGACATATTCAATGTGCTGAATGGGAAAAATATGCAGCCAAGAATATTGTATCCAGCGAGGCTATCATTCAGAATAGAAGGAGAGATGAAGAGTTTCCCAGACAAACGAAAACTAAAGGAGTTTGAGACCACTAAACTAGCCCTGCAAGAAATATTAAAGGGGACTCTCTGCGTGGGAAAGAAAGACTGAAAGCAACAAAGACTAGAAAGGAAAAGAGAAAAGCTCCAGAAACAACCACTTAACAAATAATACAATGGCAACAAATTTGTATCTTTCAGTAATCACTCTGAATGTAAATGGACTACATGCCCCAGTCAACAGATATGGGGTATCAGAATGAATATAAAAAACAAGACACACATTTTAGACCCAAAGACACCTCCATATTAAAAGGGAGGGAGTGGAGAACCATTTGTCATGTTATGGACATCAAAAAAAGCTGAAGTAGCCATACTAACATCAGACAAACAAGATTTTAAAACAAAGCCTGTAATAAGAGATGTAGAAGAGCATTAAATCATAATTAAGGGGTCTATCCATCAAGAAGATCTAACAATTGTAAATATTTATGCCCTCAACTTGGGAGCATCCAAATATATAAATCAATTAATAACAAATATAAAGAGCTTATTGATAATAATATAATGATGGTAGGGGACTTTAACACCTCACTTACAGCAATGGACAGATCATCTAAGCAGAAGATCAATAAGGAAATAAGGGCTTTGAATGACACACTGGACCAGATGGACTTAACAGATATACTCAAAACATTTCCTCCTAAGGCAGCCAAATATACATTCTTTTCGAGTACAAATGGGACATTCTCCAGAATAGATAACATCCTGGGTCACAAATCAGGCCTCAACCAGTACAAAGAGACTGAGATCGTACCACGCATATTTTCAGACCACAACATTGTAAAACTTGAAGTTAACCACAAGTAAATATTTGGAAAGATCACAAATACATGGAGGTTAAAGAATGTCCTATTAAAGAATGAATGGATTAACCAAGAAATTAAAGAAGAAATTTAAAAAATACATGGAAGCAAATGAAAATGAAAACAGGATAGTCCAGAACCTTTGGGATACAGCAAAGGCAGTCCTAAGAGAGAATTATACAGCAATACAGAACTACCTCCAGAAGCAAGAAAATCTCAAATACACAACCTAACCTTACACCTAAAGGAGCTAGAAAAAGAAGAGCAAATGAGTCTAAAGCCAGCCGAAGAAGGGAAGTAATAATGATTAGAACAGAAATAAATGACACAGAAACAAAAAAAAGTAGAATAGATCAATGAAACTAGGAGTTGGTTCTTTCAAAGAATTAACAAAATTGATAAATCCCTAGCCAGGCTTATCAAAAAGAAGAGAACAGACTCAAAAAATAAAATCACAAACGAGAGAGGAGAGATCCTAACAAATACCACAGAAATATAAACAATTATAAGAGAATATTATGAAAAATTATATGCCAACAAATTGGGCAATCTGGAAGTAATGGATAGATTCCTAGAAACTTACAAACTACCAAAACCGAAACAGAAAGAGAAAATTTGAACAGACCGATAACCAGCAAACAAATTGAATCAGGAATCAAAAATCTCCCAATAAACAAAATCAGGGCCAGATGGCTTCCCAGGTGACGTCTACCAGGCATTTAAAGAAGAGTTAATATCTAGTCTTTAAAAACTATTCCAAAAAATAAAAATGGAAGGAGAACTTCCAAACTTATTCTACAAGGCCAGTATTACCTTGATTCCAAAACCAAAGACCTCACTAAAAAGGAGAATTACATGCCAGTATCCCTGATGAACATGGATGCAAAATTCTCAACAACATACTAGCAAATCAAATCCAACAGTACTTTAAAGGAGTCATTCACCATGATCAAGTGGGATTTATTCCTGGGCTGCAAGGTGGGTCAACAACCCCAAAGCAATCAACATGATACACCGCATTAATAAAAGAAAGGATAAGAACCACAGGATCCTGTCAACAGATGCAGAAAAATCATTTGACAAAATGCAGCACCCTATCTTAATAATTTTACTCAAGAAAGTAGGGTAGAAGGAACATACCTCAACATCATAAAGGGCATATACAAAAGACCCAGAGCTGATGTCATCTTCAGTGGTGAAAAACAGAGCTTGACCCCTAATGTCAGAAACAAGACAAGGACACCCACTCTCATGTTATTTAATACAGTACTGGAAATTCTAGTTTCAGCAGTCAGACAACAAAAAGAAATACAAGCATCCAAATCGGCAAGGAAGAAATCAAACTTTCACTCTTTGCAGACAACATGATACTGTATGTAGAAAACCCAAAAGACTTCACCAAAAAACTGCTAGAACTGACAAATTCAGTAAAGTCACAGGATACAAAACCAATACACAGAA
This sequence comes from Meles meles, assembly GCF_922984935.1. Classification (NCBI taxonomy): domain Eukaryota; kingdom Metazoa; phylum Chordata; class Mammalia; order Carnivora; family Mustelidae; genus Meles; species Meles meles. The sequence continues at coordinate 42,462,491 of NC_060087.1, read as the reverse complement.
ATCTGTTGCATTTCTATACACCAATAACAAAGCAGCAGAAAGAGAAATCGAGAAATCAATCCCATTTGCAATAGCACAAAGAACGGTAAGATACCTAGGAATAAACCTAACCAAAGAAACTATAGAACACTCCTGAAGGAAACTGAAGAGGACACAAAGAAATGGAAATGCATTCCATGCTCATGGATTGGAAGAACAAACATTAGTAAAATGTCTTTACTTCCCAGAGCAATCTACACATTTAATGCAGTCCCTATCAAATACCACCAGCAGTTTTCACAGAACTAGAACAAACAATCGTAAAATTTGTATGGAGCCACAACAGACTCTGAATAGCCAAAGAAATCTTGAAAAAGAAAAGCAAGGCTGGAGGCATCACAATTCCAGACTTTAAGCTCTATTAAAAAGCTATAGTCATCAAGACAGTATGGGACTGGCACAAAAACAAACACAGAAATCAATGGAACAGAATAGAGAACCCAGAAATGGACCCACAACTATATGGTCAACTAATCTTTTTTTAAAAGATTTTATTTATTTGACAGAGAGATCACAAGTAGGCAGAAAGGCAGGCAGAGAGAGAGAAGTGGAAGCAGACTCCCTGCTGAGCAGAGAGCCCAGTGCGGGGCTCGATCCCAGGACCCTGAGATCATGATCCCTGAGCCAAAGGCAGAGAGGCTTAACCCACTGAGCCACCCAGGCACCCCATGGTCAACTAATCTTTGACAAAGCAGTAAAGAATATCCAATGGGAAAAAGTCTTTTCAACAAATGGTGCTGGGAAAACTGGACAGCAACATGCAAAAGAATGAAACTGGACCCCTTTCTTATACCATCCATAAAAATAAATTCAAAATGGATGAAAGACTTAAATGTGAGACAGAAAACCATCAAAATCCTACAGGAGAACACAGGGAGCAATGTCTCTGACCTTGGTCACAGCAACTTCTTACTACGTAGGTCTCTGGAGGAAAGGGAAACAAAAGCAAAAATGAACTACTGGGACTTCATCAAGACAAAAAGCTTTTCACAGCAAAAAAAAAAAAAATCAACAAAACTAAAAGACAACCTACAGGATGGGAGAAGATATTTGCAAATGACATATCAGATGAAGGGCTAGTATCCAAAATCTATAAATAACGTATCCAACTGAACACCCATAAAACAAATATTGAGTTGAGAAATGGGCAGAAATATGAACAGACATTTCTCTAAGGAAGACATCCAGATGGCCAACAGCACATGAAAAGGTGCTCAGCATCACTCATCATCAGCAAAATACAAATCAAAACCATAGTGAGATATCACCTCACCCCTGTCAGAATGGCTAAGATTAACAAGACAGGATAACGACAGATGCTGGCAAGGATGCGGAGAAACGGGAACCCTCCTACACTGCTGGTGGGAATGTAAACGGGTGCGGCCACTCTGCGAAACAGTATGTATGGAGGTTCCTCAGAGAGTTAAGAAATGGAGCTACCCTATGACCCAGCAATTGCACTACTGGGTATTTACCCCAAAGATACAAAAATACTGATTCAAAGGGACACATGCACCCCAATGTTTATCGCAGCACTATCAACAATACTCAAACTATGGCAAGAGTCCAAGACGTCCATTGACTAATGAATGGATAAATAAGAAGTGATATATATATATATATTGAGCCATAAAAAAGAATGAAACCTTGCCATGTATGATGGTGTGGATGGCACTAGTGAGTATTATGTTAAGCGAAATAAGTCAGATAGAGAAAGTCAAATATCATATGATTCCACGTATATGTGGAATCTGAAAAATAAAACAAATCAAAAAACCAGAAACAAACAGATTCTTAAATACAGAGAACAAACTGATGGTTGCCAGAAGAGAGCTCGATGGGTTAATGGCAAAATAGATAAGGGGAATTAAGAGTACGAACTTCCAGGTATAAAGTAAGTAAGTCATAGGAATGAAAGGTATAGCACAGGGAATAGAATCGATAATAACCGTAGTAACATTTGTATGTTGACAGGTGGTGATTACACTTACTGTGGTATTTAGCAATGTATACGACTTTCCAATCAATATGTTATACATCTGAGGCGCGCCTGGGTGGCTCAGTCGGTTAAGCATCTGACTCTTGATTTCGGCTCCGGTCGTGACCTCAGGGTTTTAAGATTGAGCCCTGTGTCGGGCTCTTCACAGGGCAGGGAATCTGCTTAAGATTCTCTCTCTCCCCCGCCCCTCTCTGCATCTCCCCTCTAAAAAAATATGTTGCCCTCTACAAGTAATATAACATGCTATGTTAATTATCCTTCCATAGAAAAATCCATAAGCTAAGATAAATAAAGCAGTGATGGACAAAGAAAAGGAACTTCACATAAGGGACATGAATGACCCATAAAAATTCCTGATTATGCTACTTGCTTAAGGAAAAAGTCATACAAATCAAAATCATGAGACACTATCTTTCATTCTGGATGAATTCCTGGCCCTGGGCCCCTCTTCCTCCTCACCTCACAGGAGTCGTCACAGGTCCCCATGCCCAGAGCCAGGGATGGCCCAGGAGAGCTCCGGTTGGCTGGCATGTTCCCACTGGACCTCAGCCCTCCAGCTCTCTTGCTGATGCTCCTCCCACAAGCCTGAAGCCAAGTGGGGTCCGTGGACTCAGTGAGAGCTGTCGGGGCCAGCAAGCAGCTCCTGCAGCCTCCACTACAGGGTCTGGCCCACAGGCTCCACGAAGACTCCAAGAAACCTGGAAAGACAGTGTCCACATGGTCAGTCATTCAGCACTCATCCCACAAATGCTTCCGGGGGTACCAAAGTACAGTCCCTGGCCTTGCATACTGTGGGGTAGACACAGTCCAGTCAAATAAAAGGCATGACCTATTCTAGTCATCCATCAAAATGGATGGATGACGTGTATAAGGATCCATCAAATGGATGACGTTTATAAGGCACCTGGCAGCAGGCTGGCCCAGGGAACATGTAATTCACATTAGCAAGTACTGTCATTATTTTAAGGGATCAGGTAATATGCGGAAGGGGGTACCTCACTTAATTTGCACAATGATCCTCTCACCCGTGTGTTGCCACAATTACTATTATTTCATTTTATGCACACAGAGACAGAGGCTTAGCAATATTAAGTCCAAGCCAGTCTACCTGGCTTCAAAATTCACCTTCTCAACACTAACGCACAGTACTTTTTGTGTGGTAGGCTTAAATAAACGTGGTTCTGTTTAACAGATGTTAAGAACCTGACTGTGATTTGGAACACACACAAAAAGTAGATTTTCTTAAAACAGAAGAGATAAGCCATAAGGAAAATGCTAATAGCCTAGGACTCCAATGTCTTAACTACCTCAGAATAGTCAGAGGTAAATGTGTTTCTCCTCTCACAGGATCTAGGGAGGAGAGGATGTCTCTGTGTCTATGGTGAGGAACAATTTTATTCTGATCAACCAATAAAAGCACTACAGGTTTAGTCATTCTTGCTGGGAAAGGGAAAGTATCCTTTATAAGATGAAGAGGAACTTAAGAAAAGCAGAAGTGGGGCGCCTGGGTGGCTCAGTGGGTTAAACCGCTGCCTTCGGCTCAGGTCATGATCTCAGGGTCCTGGGATCGAGTCCCACATCGGGCTCTCTGCTCTCTGCTCGGCAGGGAGCCTGCTTCCCTCTCTCTCTCTGCCTGCCTCTCTGCCTACTTGTGATCTCTCTCTCTCTCGCTGTCAAATAAATAAATAAAATAAAATCTTTAAAAAAAAAAAGAAAAGAAAAGCAGAAGTAAGAAATGGGATAAAGAGGAAACAAGAAAGTAAATAAAGAATAAAATAAAAGGCATGAACAAGTTGAATTTTAAACCCATAACCATGATGTTATATCAGAGAAAGACTATGCTTTCTTTCCTGACGCCCATGGAACTTGTATACAATTCCATTAAATAACTTGGCCACGAAGAAAATTTAGTAGGGGCACCTGGGTGGCTCAGTTGGTTAAGTCAAGCAACTGACTCTGGGTTCCAGCTCAAGTCATGATGTCATGGGTCTTGGGATCCAGTCCCATGTAGGGTTCTGGGCTCAGCAGGGAGTCTGCTTAAAAGAGTCTCTCCCTCCCACCTTCCCCTCACTCACTCACTCACTTTCTCTCTAATAAATAAATCTTAAAAAAGAAAAGAAAATCTGGTAGATGTTTTAATGTTGGGAATTGGTAGGCTACATGGTCTGATCATAACCTAAGACGTTCAGTATCATTAGTCATTAGGGAAATGCAAAGCAAAACCAAAATATTCCATTCATTAGCAGACCGCTTCACATCCATGAGGATGGCTAAAATCAGGGCTAAAAAAAGACAGTAGCAGGTATTGGTGTGATGGGAATAAACTGGAGCTATCATATGTTGCTGGTAGAAATAGAAAATGGTATAGCGCCACTCTGAAAGTTTGGCAGTTCCTCAAAATGTTACCCATAGAGTCACTATATGATCTGGCAACTCCACTCCTAGGTCCCTCGCCAGGAGAAATGGAAACACATGTCCGCTCCAAAGCTTATATATACAACTATTCACAGCAGTATTATTCATAGTAGCCAAAAAGTGGAAACCACCTCAATGGCCATCAAATGAAAATGAATGAACAAAATTTAGTATAGCCATACAATGGAATATTATTTGGCAATTAAAAAGAAGTACTGGGGCGCCTGGGTGGCTCAGCGGGTTAAAGCCTCTGCCTTCGGCTCAGGTCATGATCCCAGGGTCCTGGGATCAAGCCCCATATCTGGCTCTCTGCTCAGCAGGGAGCCTGCTTCCTTCCTCTCTCTCTCTCTCTCTGCCTGCCTCTCTGCCTACTTGTGATCTCTCTCTGTCAGAATAAATAAATAAATATCTTAAAAAAAAAAGAAGTACTGATACGTGGTGCTAGAGCATGAATAAACCTTGAAGTCAATATCTTATGGGAAAGAAGCCAGTTGCGAAAGACCCCATATTTTATGATTTCATTGATGTGAAATTTCAGAATAAGCAAACACATAGACAAAGAAAATTGGTTAGTAGTTGCCTAGTCTTGGGGTGTGGGGTGGCATGAATGGTCAGTGTCGGCTAATGTGTAAAGGTTTCTTTTCAAAGGTACTGAAAATATTCTAAAATCAGACTGTGGTGATGACTGTACAACTCTGTGAATGTAACAATAACCTCTGAACCGTATGCTCTAAATAGATGAATTTTATGGTACTGGAATAGATCTAAATCTATTTTGTATATCTAAATAAGTCTGTTTAAAAAAAAAAAGGAAGACTTGCCTAAATAACCCAAGGGTCAAAGTGGGAAGTCAATACAGAAGCTATACGAGTCTTATGAGAAATCATGGAACACACTGAAGTCATACAGAGTGAAATTTACAGCTTTAAGTGACTTGATTATAATTAAAAATAAATATAACAGGGGCACCTGGGTGGCTCAATGGGTTAAAGCTCTGCCTTCAGCACAGGTCGTGATCTCGGGGTCCTGGGATCAAGCCCCGCCATCAGGCTCTCTGCTCAGCGGGAAGCCGGCTTCTCCCTCTCTCTCTCTGCCTGCCTCTCTGCCTACTTGTGATCTCTATCTGTCAAATAAATAAATAAAATCTTAAAAAAAAAGAAAGCTGTTAATTCGTCACATGAAAACAGCCCCTGTCTTCACATCTTAAAAAAAAAAAAAAAAGGAGCTATGTATTCAGCCTAAAACATTAGAAAAAACAAAACTAGGTAAAGCTCCCCCAAATAAACTAGTCATTAATAAAAATAAATTAATTAAAAATAAATTAAATATAAAAACAAAATTTAAAATAAAAAAATTAAATAATTCAAATAAATATACTACGGGGTTTAAAGAAAATAAAGAGCTGGTCCTTTGAAATGACCAATGTCATAGATAACCCCCTAGCAAACCAGAAAAAGGAGATGAGTTGTTGGGTTTTTTTTTTAAGATTTTATTTATTTATTTGAGAGAGAGACTATGTGAGAGAGAGAGAGAGCGTGTGCGCGTTCATGCACACACAAGTGCGGGGAGGGGCAGAGGGAGAGAGGACACAGACTCCCTGCTGAGCAGGAAGCTCCATACAGGGCTTGATCCCAGGACCCCAAGACCATGACCTGAGCCAAGGCAGATGCCCAACCAACTGAGTCACCCAGGCACCCCAAGGAGAAGAGTTCAAAAAAAAATATATATATACACACACACATATATATATGCATATACAGAAATATATATATGTATATATATATATTTTTTCCAAATATGTAGAAAATCTTTCCCATGGCAGTGTTTCAAAGTAGTTATTGTAGGATATTATGCATAACTATATAGCAACATATTTTAATCCTGATGTGAAACAGGTGCTTCCCTAGCAAGTTGTAAATTAACAAAGTTAATACAGGAAAAAACAGAAGAGAAAAAAAAATGTAGAAGAGACCAGGAAAAAAATGACATAAGACAACAAATACAAATAGTAAGACTCTGACAACGTAGAAAGGAAAGGCAAACAGTCTATGGATCTCAGATCCTGAGGAACAACACACTCGTGAGTTCCCTAGGTTTCCTTTTCCTCCCATATATCAGAAACAGGACACTGGAGAAGTTTATAACTCAGAACTGTCAACAGCCATAAACAAAAAAGCTCTGAGAAATGCCTACTTACCTTAATCACAGGACCAAGAAGAGGGTTGCCTAACTAAATACCACCCCACTCCAGCCAAATACTAACAGAAAACACATTCTCTTAAAACACCCAGGCAACATTCTCCAAGACATACCACACCCAGGGTCATTAAACAAACCTCCATCAATTGCAATCAATATCCTCTAATATCATTAAGCTAGAAATCAACAACAGAAAGATAACAGGAGAGTCTCCAAACACTTGAAAACTAAACAATACATTTCTATATTACCCATGGATCAAACAGGTGGTCTCAAGGCAAATTAAAAAGTCACGAATGAAAATAAAAATACAACATATCAAAAGTTGGGGGATGCAGGTAAAGCAGTGTCAAAAGGGAAATTTATAGCACTAAGATATTTATATGAGAAAAGAATTAAGGTCTTAAACCAATAATTTAAGCTCCCATCTCATGTAGGGAGTCCCAAAGTAAACCCAAAGCAAGGAGAAGAGAGAAAGCAATAAATATAACAGCATAAAGCAATGAAACTGAAAACACTTACCAAATTGTTGAATCACTCTATTGTACACCTGAAAACAAACAAAAAATAGTTGAGATAAAATATATATGTAAATACGGAAAAAAAAGAAATTGAAAATAGAAAAACAGTACAGAACAATCACTGAAACCAAAAGCTGGTTCTTTGAAAAAAGTGATACAACTGGTAATCCACTAGCAAGACTGATAAAGAGAAAAAGAAACAAGATACAAATTACCAATATCAGAACTGAAACATAAGATATAATTACAGATGCTGCAGCCATTAAACAAAAGTAGGGGAATACCACAAATAACTTAAATGCACATAAATTGAACAACTTGGATGAAATAGTCCAATTCTCCACAAAACACTAACTTCCACAACTCACCCACTATTAAATATATCTCTGAAAAAATTTAAATAGACAACCTGAAGCCATATAACTACCACAGAAGTTGAAGCCATCATCAAAAAGCTTCCAAAAGGAAATGTCCAGGCCCAGAGGGTTTCGCTGGAGGATTTTACCAAACGGTTAAGGGAAAAATTAGCATAATTCTACATAATCTCTTCCAGAAAATAATTCCTACCTCATTCTATGAGGCCAGTACTACCCTAACACTAACACCAGACAAAAACCTAAAACTGCAGACCAATATCTTTCATAAACCGAGTGGCAGAAAATCCTTAAAAAAAAAAAAAAAAAAGCAGTAGCTAATCCATTCTTGCAACACATAAAAAGAATTATACACTACAACCAAGTGAGGTTTATTCCAGGAATGTAAAGCTGGTTCAACATTCAGAAATCAATCAGTGCACTCTCCCATATTTACAAGCTAAAGAAGAAAAATCACAAGACCACATAAATTCATACAGTATTGACAAATTTCAACACACATTCATGACAAAACCAGACAGACACACAGATCAATGGAACAGAATAAAGAACCTAAAAATAGCCCCACACAAGTATGTGCGATTTATTTTTCACAAAGGTGCAAAATAAGTCAAGGAAGGAGGCATAGTCTTCAACAGATGGTGCCTGAGTAATTGGACGTCCAAACAGATGAGCTTCGATCTAAGTCTCACACTTTATACAACACTGAACTCAAAATGCATCATGAACAGCAGCAGGAAGGAGAAACGGACCAATCACCAACACACTGGAGAATTTCTCTCCTCTCGGAACAGGAGAAAAGGACAACAAAGAGTGTAAATTTTGTATGACAGAGGTGACAACCAAACAACTAAATATAATTTTTGATTAAAATATGGAACATTTATAAAAAATTCACCACGGCCTAGGCCACGAGTCTCCTCCTGTTTCAAGGAATGAGCTGCACGTAGACATTTTTCTGACCACAGAAAACTAAGGCTAGAAATCTATTAAAAAATAAACTTTTGGAAACTAAAAACGCACTTCTAAATAACTCGCGGGCAGAAGAAAAATCAACTCTTAGGGAATACTTAGAATGTAATGCACCGAACCTTGGGGTCTTAGAGTGAACTTCAGGACCTTAACGTTGAGAGAAGAAAGCCTGCAAAATAATGATCAAATCATCCAGCTACGGTTAGACAACCGATTCCACCACTGACCACACAGAATTCCCCAACACTCACGCTCCCCGGGGCCCCATCACCTCCACATCCCTCCGACACAGAGCACTGAGATCCTCCTGACAACTATTAAACCACTGCTGAGAACCGGAGCCGCTTCCGGTCACCACCCCTAGCACCGCCCCTTCTCCGGGTTTGGGGCGACGAACGAAGGGGGCGTGGTCCTGCACACGCGCAAAACCACATTCGAAGCCGCTGTCAGCCCAGAGTCAACATGGAGATGTTACGGAATTGATGCTTTGGCGCGTTCAGCGCCCCTCGGCGGCGTTGTCAGGCGGGGAACATGGCCGCGCCCGGGCCGCGCATCCGGTGGGGTGCGCCATGTTGGGGGAGTGACCATTCCGTACCGAGGGTAAGGAAGCCTCTAAACTCACAGAGCAGAGCAGCGGAGCTGTCTCAGTGGCGGCAAGCATGGAAGGCGACGTTCTTTTTGGGCGGTCTTCCTGGAGGAGGGGGTCTTTGGATCTGCACTCTGGATCTGTGTAATAATGTTCAGAGAAGCTGTAGGGCCTCTGGAAAGACGCAGAGGTGCCAGTGGCTATTCTCTCTCGGCAGATACCACACGATGTGAACGGAGGGGAGAAGTCAGACTGGTTTACAGTCCTCTACTGGAACATACCACGAGCAAAGAAGGGGAAGAAATTGGGGGTGGATATAGCACAGAGGGAAAAAGGGAAGTCAGTGTCAGATTCCCCTGTGTTGTGCTTGTAGGGGTTGGCTGCGGGGTCTGACGCTCCCATAGTCTACATCATCTCCCACTCCAGCAGCCCCAGATGAAATAAAATATGTACCAATAATACTTTTTGACTTTTCCTTAATCTGAAGCAATATGTCAATAAAAACATCTTTAGGAAACTATTGTTTTCATTTCCACATAGAATAAAATCTGCATTGTGATAGTGCCCTTTGAAAAATGTGGTTTTAAGACAAGACTGATTCTACCCTTCAACTGGTTTGCCGTCACTAATATTAATTCTAATATAGAAATTCTGGAGATACCCATACCCTTCTAGAACATGTCACGGGGGTAGAAAAGGAAGACGTCCTGTTGGTCTTTACCTGGAATGCCTACTTTTCCTTCAAAACCAAGTTCAAATATCTCCTCCAGGTAGAAGTTTCTGTACCCCACTGAAGGCTTTTCTGAATTCACAGGTGAGGAAGGTACTTTGAGGCGACCTGACACAGGCTCAGGTATGGACTTACTAGATGCTCTCTGTCCAGTCACATCCCCTCTGGGGCTCAGTTTTGCAGTCTGGAATGTGAGGGTGCTGCACTCAGCCTGAGACCATCTGGGACTAATTTGTAGTCTGACAGATCCATCAGTCAATGAGGGAGACCACACACCAGAGGAACCAAGGAACCACTAAACAAAGGAAAAGATAGAGTTATATGATCCTGAGGAATGATGAAGATCAGATGAACTAGAAATGAAGCCGTGTTTTGGTGACCTTAAGGCAAAATGGGGCTACATGTGAACTTCAAAGGGAACTGAGTCCTGTTTTCCTGAAAACAATAAAGTTTAGGTGTACAACATTGTGTCTAGATACCCCTTATGTCTGGTCGGGGTTGGAAATCCTGGCTGCTTCCTTGTGTCTAAGTGACTGAGTGCAGGGAGAAAATGGCCGTCCCTTCCTTGAATAGGGCAAGAAGATGGTTGGGCCCAGCCCAGAAATGCCATCCAATGGTGGGATGAGCAGAGAGGCAGAAGCCCCTTGACCTTGACACTTACTGAAGCCCCTGCTCTGGCCTTAGGGCTCACTCCATCACGCCTGCTCCAATGTCTTTTCTTTAGATGTCTTCCTTCCCTGACCTACCCCCACTACTCTCTAGCTCCTCACTATGCCTTAGTTTTCTTCATAGCCTTTTGTTTTATCAGAATGATCTTATGTATTTACTGTTCACTCATTTACTTGTTCATGCTGATACTAAAGTGATTTCTGCTTCTCCTATATGTGGAGTGATTGCTTTATTTTTGGTAGCTTTACCACACGTGTAGAGAGCAGTACATCACACTCAACCAGGGTCATTGTCTTAAGAGATAAATTATTTCCTCCAAAAGACTTGTAGGCCTCTCTGGGTGACACAACTAATTATAAAATTGATTCGGTAGCAGTAATGCAGGAAATGCTATAGAGATGGAGAACTTGTAAGTATTTAAGACCCTATTTGTTCATCCATCAAATATTTATTGATGACCAGTCACTGCTCTTGGTACTTGATAGTGGGTAAAAAAGACAGACCCCAAACTCCTAGCTTCATGAGCCCAACATCCTAGTGGGGAAGAGGGCAATAAACACTGTTTGTCAAAAGTTGATAACTGCTGGGGTGCCTGGTTGGCTCAGCAGGTTAAGCGTCTGCCTTCAGCTCTGGTCATGATCCCAGGGTCCTGGGATCGAGCTCCGCATCGGGCTCTCTGCTCAGCGGGGAGCCTGCTTCTCCCTCTCCCTCTGCTCGCCTCTCTGCCTACTTGTGATCTCTCTCTCTCTGTGTCAAATTAAAAAAGTTGATAACTGCTAACGGGGGTAGAGGGGGCAGTAATGGGAGTTAGAAATGTTGGGGGAGAGGAGCTGCCAATTCAAATAGAGAGATCAGAGTCTCCTTTTAAACTCTACAACTGGGGATGCCTGGGTGGCTCAGTCGGTTAAGTGTCTGCCTTTGGCTCAGATCATGGTCCTAGGGTCCTGGGATCAAGTTCTGTATCGGGCTTCTTGCTCAGCGGGGAGACTTTTACTCCCTCTGCCTGCTGCTCCCCCTGTTTGTGCTCGCATGCTCTCTCTCTGACAAATAAATAAAATCTTTAAAGAAAAAATAAAGTAAAATAAAACTAAAAAAATAATTCTACAATTGACTGTCCGGAATCCTGGAGCAGGCCAGTTGTGAATCTTCATATTTACCCTGACAACCAGTTGAAAACAAGGAAGACTGCAAGGTCAGAATATTTACCCATCTGCAGCTAAGGACAGAATGATGAACACCTCTTCGTCCTATGGTAAATGCAGAGAATGGCATCCACAGTCTTCTGATCAACCTTGTCTTGCATGCCATCTTCTTTTAGTAGGTGAGAAATGTCTTACAATACGGTAAAATATTATCTATCTTCCACTGACAGAGGTAGAGGAAAACCTCATAAAAGCATCAGGTTCAATGGCTAAGCAGGGACGTTTGGACCAACAGCCACAACCCTTTACACATGTCAGGAGGCAGAAGGCAATGAAAGCTTATTTATTTTGCACCCAATGGGTTTTTGTTATTGTCGTTTTGTTTGTTTTTAAAGATTTTATTTATTTATTTATTTGACAAAGAGATAGAGAGAGCCAGGAGCACAAGCAGAGGGAATGGCAGAGGGAGAAGGAGAAGCAGGTTCCCTGCTGAGCAGAGAGCCCAAAGCAGGAATGCAGGGCTGGATTCGAGGACCCTGAGATCATGACCTGAGCTGAAGGCAGACGGCTTCACAGACTGAGCCACCCAGGTGCAAATTTTTAATGGAAAATTTTTACACTACACAAAAGCTAGAAGAATTGTACTAAGAACATCCAAATATCCTCCCCCTGGGTGTAACAACTGTTAACTTTTGTCACATTTGCATAATCTCTTTCTGTACATATATACAGTCCCCATCATTTTAAAAATAATGTCATAAATAAATAAATAAAATGTCCAAAGAAAATTATTTAAGTAACTGAAGTAGAGGTTAAAGGCTGTATTCAGCTAATGGGCATCAGGTAACCCCATGTCCGACCCCGGACTGAAACAGGCTTAGGGTTTTTATAGGGGAAAGTTGGATGTGTGTCTTTGCAGTTTGGGCTTAGATGACAGGGGTTTTTGTTGTTGTTGTTGTTGTTGTTTTTACCTTAAGAGAAACTCACCCTTAAAGGTTTGTTCTAGTTTTTGAGTCCCTCTCTCGATCAGAGCCCCAAACCGTCAGAACAGTACCTTCTGAGAATTGTTTTGTAAGCCTTGTGGCTTATCCACTAGTCCAAGTTCATGCGGGAGGGGGAAGGATAGATAGCAAAAGAAAGAAAAAGAGGACTCCAGTATGTTTGTTTTATAATACCTTTCTACAATGGACTATAGACATCATGCTCTCTGAAAGCCGAATACTCAGCATGTAGCTCCTGAGGGACCGGACATACAAATGGACAATGGCCAGACTGTATACAGAGGACGCTTGAACAAAGGAGTTTTAACCACACAGGTCTACTTATAGGCAGAATTCTTTTTGATAAATACAGTACAGTATTGTAGATGTATTTTCTCTTATGATTTTAATACATTCTTTTCTCTAGCTTACTTTATTGTAAGAGTACAGTACATAATACACAGAACACAAAATATGTGTTAATCAGTTATTTACATTATCAGTAAGGCTTCGTGTCAACGGTAGGCTATTAGTAGTTACATTTGGGGGGAATCAAAAGTTATTCCACTGTGTGTGTTGGGGGGTGGGCAGTGACCCCAAGCCCAGCATTGTTGAAGTGTCAACTGTATTATGACAATAGAACTCTGACCTACAACCTCTAGCAACAATTCTGGGAAACCAAACCATTGCCTCTACAGCAATGTGTCTAGATGGCCAGGACTTGGTCAAAGATGACCAGCCTCCTCATTTTTTGCCCCCACTCTCCACTTCCAACTCAGGTCCAACCAGAGAAAACCAAATCTGCTCCCCAGACCAATCGCCTAGGATGTCTGCTTCTATTAGAAAGCCAACAGCTTTTCAATTAGGGCATACCTGAACATTTCCCCCCTCTCTTTTTTTTTTACTGTAAAGCTTGTCCACTCCTCTGTCTCTGCCATAAGGCAAGTGACAGTGTCTGGTTTCCTTGTTAAAGGAAGCTCAGAATGAGTGGCCTTTGCTTTTTCTAATTTTGTTTGTCTTCATTCATTTCCACAGGGCATACCTGAAGTCTTTCTTATTTTCACTATAAAGCTTTCCTAGGTGATGCTGACCACCTCCCTTGCTGTAGAAATCTGTGTAGTCTCTATCCCCATTTGGGTCATCTTTGGGTATTTCCACACTCTTAAGAGCAGGATTTTTTTTTTTTTTTTGCATAGCCACAAGCCCATTCCCACATCTAAGAAGTCTGAGATATGACTTTCAATTTTTTAAAAAAGATTTTATTTATTCGAGAGAGAGAGAGAGCGTGAGTGCACGTGTGCGTGCACACATGTGAGTGAGGGGAGGGGCAGAGGAGGAGGGAGAGGGAGAAGCAGACTTCCCGCTGAGCAGGGAATCCAATGTGAGGCTCAATCCAGACCCCTGAGATCATGAGCTGAGCCAAAGTCAAATGCTTAAATGACTGAGCCACCCAGGCACTCTGACTTTCAATTTTATCTAAAAATTATCATATAGTAAAATTAAATTCTTGGTGTACAGTTCACTAATTTGAATACATGTACAGATTTGTATAACCACCACCACAATTGGGTTACAGACATTTCCATCACCTCCCCTAACTCCTTCTGAAAACCTTACTGCACTTAAGAAATTTAACAGTGGGGGCGCCTGGGTGGCTCAGTTGTGAAGGGTCCTGGGATCAAGTCCTGCATCGGGCTCCCTGCTCAGCGGGGAGTCTGCTTCTCTGTCTCTCCTCTGGCTCATGTGCATTCTCTCTCTCTCTCTTTCTCTCAAATAAATAAATAAAATCTTAAGAAAGAGAAATTTAACAATGATAATAGTGTGCATCCTAAATTCAAATGTTTCTAATTATCCTCAAATTTCTTTACAACTTTTAAATCCCAAATTCAAATAGGGTTCATGCCTGACATTTGGGATCGTTCATGGCATCACACCTCTTTAGTCTCTCATCTCTCTCTAATCTAAGAGCATTTTCCCAGCCTGTTTCATCTGTCACGACCTTGATAATTTTGAAGAGAGTTTACCGGTTGTGGTGTAGATGGTTCTGCATTTCTAATTGTTTCCTCATGAATAGATTCAGGTCAAACAGCTTGGGAAAGAAATCTGCCTGGGTGATTTGTCCCTCTCAGTGAGTCATGTCTGGAAATATGTTTCTATGTATCCTCTGTTTGGTAATGGCTAAGTTTAATTTCTTCATTGTAAAGAAATATTTTTTATTTTATTTCTTTAAAAAAGATTTATTTATTTTTTTAAAGATTTTATCTATCTATTTGACAGAGAGAGAGATCACAAGTAGGCAGAGAAGCAGGCAGAGAGAGAGGAGGAAGCAGGCTACCTGCGGAGCAGAGAGCCCGATGCGGGGCTCGATCCCAGGACCCCGAGATCACGACCTGAGCCGAAGGCAGCGGCCTAATCCACTGAGCCACCCAGGCGCTCCTTATTTATTTATTTTAAAGAAAGAGAGAGAGGGCGTGCAGGGATGGGGAGAGGGAGAGGGAGAGTCTCCAGCAGACTCCTGGTTGAGCTCAGAGCCCTCGGTGGGGCTTGATCCCACAACCCTGAGATCATGAGCTGAGCTGAAATCAAGAGTCAGACCCTTAATGGACTGAGCCACCCAGATGCCCCAGAAGTTTTTTTCTTTTATGCTTAATTATTTATCTGTGGGGTAATTCTTTGGGGACCTTGTGAATAACCCCCCCCCCCCGCCAATGTATTAGTTTCCTAGGGCTGTCATAGCCTAATACCATAAATTGGGTGGCTTGAATAACAGAAATCCATTTTCTCATGTTTCTGGAGGCTAGAAGTCCAAGATCAAGGTGATGGCAGGTTTGGTTTCTCCTGAGGCCCCTCTCCTTGGCTTGCATATAGCCACTCCCTTCGGTGTCTTCCCGTAAATCCTAATCTCTTCTTATAAAGATGCCAGTCAGATTGGATCACTGCCTACCCTAAGGGCATCATTTTAACTAGGTCCTTTCTCCAATTATTTCACATTCTCAGACACCAAGGGTTAGGGCTTCACAAACGAATTTTGGGAGAACACAATTCAGCCCATAGCAGCCAGTAGGTATTCACAACATCACTTCATCATCCATTGATGATCTTTGCCTAAAACAATGATCAACTTGGGGTTTCCAAATGGTGCTTTTCTGATTCTATGTCTTTGTGTATTTACTAGTTGACATTGTTCTGTAAAAATTTGACATTGTTCCTTCCTCTTGCAAGTTCATTTGTTTGTTGAGAATTATTATATTCATGTGCCAGCATCATAATGTATGATTATGCAGATACATTACATAATGCACAATTAGTGCATAAGAAATAACACTGCACTTAATGAATAGTAAGTACTAGCATAACATCCTACTAGAACTCCGAGACAACACCTGTACCCATTGATTCCAATATCCTTCCCCAGTTGCAATTTGTCATATATACTGGTCCCCAGGACTTCGTCTTGCTCTGAAACCACGTTTATTCTTACTTCTAACACTACGTCTTGATGCTTCTTGATTCTACTGACTGGAATCATGCCGATGATTTGATTTCATTGATTTCTTTGAGTCCTGCTGATGAACACTTGGATTGCTCTATATTTTTCTCTTTCGAACAGTGCCAGAATAAGCCACCTTGTACTATACCTTCCAAACATGTATAGGTGTATTCCTAGAATAGAGTCCCAGAAGTGTAGTCTCTGAGTTGTAATTAAATGCATTTACAATTTGCTAAATATTTTCATATTCACTTCCATAGGATCGTATCACTTTGACTACACCCAGCAATAGAGGAGAGTGCCAGTTTTCCCACAACTTCACTGACAGAGTGGGTTGTTAAACTTTTAGATTTTTGCCAGTCTTGGTAGGTGAGAAATGATACCCCAAGTGTAGTTTTAATTTTTATTTCTCTTAGTAGGAGGGTTACTGAGCATCTTTTTATATGTTTAAAGTCATCTGCATTCATTTTTCTTTTAACGGTTTTTGCCCATGCTTCATTCAATTGATATGATTCATAGCAATATTCTTCAAATTTTTTTTATTTATTTGACAGAGAGAAATCACAACTAGGCAGAGAGGCAGGCAGAGAGAGAAGAGGAAGCAGGCTCCCTGCAGAGCAGAGAGCCCGATGTGGGGCTCAATCCCAGGACCCTGGGATCATGACCTGAGCCGAAGGCAGAGGCTTTAACCCGCTGAGCCACCCAGGTGCCCCTCTTCAAATTTTTTAAACTGCCTTGTAATCCTCCTTTAGTCTTACTCCTTTTTAAAGACTTTTTTCACTTACTTAAGAGAGAGACAGAAACAGAGACAGAGCACGAGCAGGGAGGTGGAGGCAGAGGGAGAAGCAGACTCCGCACTAAGCAGGGAGCCTGATGCGGAATTCGATCCCAGGACTCTAGGATCATCAACTGAGCCAAAGGCAGACACTTAACCAACTGAGCCACCCAACCTCCCCTTGCTTATTTCTGTTTTCTTTTACTTCTTTTGTAGATATTTTGTTTTCCTTTTCTACAATTTGTACTAAAAGCTTAATTGGTTTTAGTTTTTCTCATTTACTAATAAATGTACTTAATGATATAAATACTCTTAAGTGTACCATTTTGTACATGACATAGATGTTATGTGTAGTGCTCTCATGCTCTCGTAGTTCTAAGCAGTTGGTCATCTGCTTTAATTTCCTCCTTACCTTAAGTATTAATTATGTGTGACTGCTTTTACTGTCCAGACATTTGAGTTTTTTTGCTGGCTCTTTGTCTATCTCCATTTTTATTCCATTATAGTCTGTGAATATGGCTGGTGTGATATAATTCGTTAAGATTTGTTATATCCTGTGTGGCCTAGTGTAAGGAGAAATTTTTTCAGAATATTTCATCTATGTGTAAAACACATGCATTCTCGAGTATGAAATAAAGATTGAAGGTGGACATACAAAATATCAAGTTTTTTTTAAAGATTTTATTTATTTATTTATTTGACAGACAGAAATCACAACTAGGCAGAGAGGCAGGCAGAGAGAGAAGAGGAAGCAGGCTCCCTGCAGAGCAGAGAGCCCGATGTGGGGCTCAATCCCAGGACCCTGGGATCATGACCTGAGATGAAGGCAGAGGCTTTAACCCACTGAGCCACCCAGGCGCCCCAAATATCAAGTTTTTAAGTTGTATTATTCCAATCTGAATATCTTGCACATTTCATCCCTTGACCTGTTCATTTCTTTGAGATATAATATTCTTACACTGTTATTGAATATTTGCAAAAATTTCCCTGTAGTATCCATTCTTATTTTATGTATTTCAAGAGCACACACACATACAAATGCTCATGAGTGGTGTATTTTCTCAGTGGCTGCATGCTTTATTTCTCTTAAAATTCTTCACTTTGAAATCTATTTTTTCTAATATTAGTATTGTTAGTTGTGAATGTTTCCATCTATTTCCTGTCCTCGTTAAGAAAAAATTTCATGATGAACCTTTTACGTATATACTAAAGTAGAACGAAAAGCACGCCGAATCCTCATCACTCAGCTTCAGCGGTTCTCAACATTCTTTCTTGCTTCATCACTCCTTCAGCCCTCACTCCCGTCCTCCCTTGTTTGAGTATTTTAAAGCTAATACCAGACTTCGTATCATTTTACCCACATACTTCAGTATAAATCTCTAACATCTGAGGATGCTTTGTTTTCATTTTCTCTTTATTCATCTCCTCCCTCTTTTTTTTTTTTTTTTTTGGAGTTTTTACTCAAGTGATCTCCACACCCAGCGTGGGGCTTGAACTCACAACCCCAAGATCAAGAGTCCCATGCCCTTCCGGCTGAGCCAACCAGGTGCCCCTCTTCTTTTAACATAATCACAGTACCCTCATCATACCTAACAAAATTAATGCTGGGAACGTCTTTAGACTTGTGAGACTTGAGTTCACAGCCCTGACATCAAGAGCCAGGCACTTAACGGACTGAACCACCTAAACGCCCTGGCCCAGGCCCTTTCAAAAAGCTCTCCCCAGCTGCTAGGTCAGCACGGCCTTCAGGGGGCATGGACTCTCCTACTGCGGTCAGGAAGGGCTTCCCATAAGGGGTATGTGAGCTGGGTTTTGAAGAATGAGTAGCGGTTCATCCATTGAAGAGTTATGATGGATTCCCTGAAGGGGCAATGGTATCTCCCTAATTTCCATATTTGAGGTGCTCTGGGGCAGCAGACTCATTGTGAGGCAATGTTGAAAATTTGTGGTGATGCTGCACCAGCATAGTTATTACTTAGATTTAGTTTTATAAGGAGCTATGAATAATAGGATGATCTAGAAGACACTTTTATTGACACATTAGACAAGAGAAAACCACCCTTGACATATCAATGTAAAACTTATTTTTATTGATACCTGTTTTTATTTTAGTTGAGGTGGCTTGGCTAGTGTGGGGGCTGATTGAGATTATGGGCAGGTTTAGGGCCTCTCCCCCACTGTGCTGGCCTCCACAGCATATATACTAAAACAGGCCTGCATGCCCCTGCCCAAGGTGATGGGACTGGATGCTACCACTCAGCCTTTTCTCCCTCTGGCTGGTGGGGGACTATACTGCTCCTACTGCGTCCTTTCTAGCACATTCTATAGTATCATCCAGGGGAAAGTACTATTGTGGCATTTCTCCCCTCTCTTCCAATGACAGCTCTCAGATTCATTTGGGATTCTCATTCTTTCTCTTGGCATTAGTAATGACTCCCCTCTCCTATTGTTGCAGAATTCTTGTCTCACATTGTCTAAGAATGCATCTCATGAGCAACAGGGTGAAGTGATGTGGTAGGGTGAAGTGAAGTGAAAAGTTTATTAAGGGGAGGTGAGAACAGAAAGCAAAACTCTCTAGAGTAAGAGGGGTCCCCAATGGGTTGCCACTGAGGGCTTTTATGGTCTGTCTTTTACAGGAAACTGACCAGGAAACTTGGTAAATTTCCTGTCAATATCATGGTGGATTTGTGACTATCATGTCTATATTTAGGACACAGCTGGTGGACTTAAAACTATCATGAGAACAAACAAGGTGTTCATGTAAAATATCTCCACATCTGGGATTTCTGGGAGCCTGGTTACATAACCCCCCTGCCTGACCCTGCTCTCCTTTCCTCCTACCTGTCTCTCCCTACCTAGCCTTGCCTGCCCACTACTCACCATGTCCCTTGGAGCCCCTTAGCATCTCCAGAAATTGAAATCCAGAGGCTAACTCCAGAGACTCCTGTCTACCAAAAGGTCTACTCAAAGAAAGATGGGCAACTCCTTCCCAGGGCAGCCCCACTGTTTTTCTCAGTGAGACAGGAGGCAAGTTTTTTCCACCTTATGGCACGGACTGTCTTCCAAGATGGCAGCTCTCATGGAGCAGTGCCATTCATTCTACTGCACTCTTATTCTAAGCCAAACAGAACTGGGGATGGTAAGGAAACTTTCACAGCCAGTAAGTAACTGCACCTTGCTGACTGTGGAATGCAGTTTCACAGGTGCTTTTGAGCTTGGACATGAGACACCGCCCCCCACCCATTTCTCCCATAGACCCCACGGTGTTAGAGACCAGAATTCAGAATGGAAGGGGTTCTCAGGGGCGTGCGCTGATGGTCTTGCAGTAGCTGCCTATCTGGATACTGTAGCCTGAGTGATGGGGGCCATTAGTGTTGGTGATGGCGTTCCTGTGGATTCAGTGTTGGGATCTTTTAGATCGGATGCCCAGCTAATTATTAGTCGCCTTACTTTTTCTAATTTTAAGCATTAAGTCCATACATTTCCATCTAAGACCCATAGGATTTGCTATAGGGTATTTTTATTCCTTCCCAAATATTTTTTTAATTTCGATGATGGCTTCTTTCATTTCACACGTGTCATTTTGAAGCTCGTTTCTAATTGCAATAAACAGTTAATCTTTTACTGATTTATTTTTTTTAAGATTTTTATTTATTTATTTGATAGACAAAGATCACAAGTAGGCAGAGAGGCAGGCAGAGTGAGAGAGAGGGAAGCAGGCTCTCTGCCGAGCAGAGAGCCCGATGCGGGACTCGATCCCAGGATCCCGCCATCATGACCTGAGTGGAAGGCAGCAGCCCAACCCACTGAGCCACCAGGCGCCCCCTTTTACTGATTTCTAATCTAATTTCTCAGTGGTCAGATGATGTGAATTGTGTCATGAATGTTCCTTGAAACAAGTGGAGACTTGTCTTATGGTGAACTCCTTTGCATCTTTCCATAAATGTTCCATCTATTGCTTTAAAAGACTATGTGTTCTCCAGTTGTTAGATCCGCTGTCCAAAACTTGTATACCCTCCCTGATTTTTTTCACTTGTTTGCTCTCTAGAGGGCAGCGTGATGGTGATTTTGTGTTATTTCTCTTTGCTTGTGTCAGTTTTCTGTATGTGCATCTTATTAAATACAGGTGTGTGTACTTTTTTAAAAAAAAGTGGGCTTCAAACCCAATGGAGGCTAGAACTCAGGACCCTGAGATCAAGACCTGAGCTGAGATCAAGATCCAGACCCTTAACCAACTGAACCACCCACGAGCCTTTAGGTGTGTGTATTTTTAAATTAGATATTGCCGAATGACTCTCAAAAATGTTATACACATTATATTAGATACATATATGTATATAATATATATTACATACTCAATAATATATAAAGTATATGAAATATTCACACCAGCAGTGTATAGATACCCCATTTTCCCAAATGCTCTCCAGCACCGAATGCTGTTCTTTTTCATTTTTTTTATCATTCTGAGGAATGAATAATTATATCTAGTTCTCTTTGACTTTTTTCACCTATTAATGAGTTGAGCATCTTTTCTAGATAAATGGGCCTTAGATTCCTTCTGTGCATGTCCTTTGTTTATTCCTCTTCTCTTCCCCTGACTTTTATAAAATGAACTTCCTTGTACTCCCTCATTTGAACCTCACTGATGTCATATCTGTTCCCATATGCATTAAGATCAATGTCTGGACAATTTCTTTACATAATTTTCTTGGGTTTTTAAAAAAAGATTTTATTTATTTATTGAATAGAGAGAACACAAGCAGGGGGAGCAGCAGAGGGAGAAGTAGGGTCCTCGCTGATCAGGAAGCCTGATCCAGGGCCTAATCCCAGGACCCGAGATCATGACCCAAGCCAAACGCAGATGATTAACCACCTGAGCCACACAGGTGCTCCATTTTCTTGGCTTTTTATATTTCCATGAAGAGTTTGAAATTGTTTTACCAAGTTGGAAAAGAATTGGAATTTTTCTTGTCACCTCATTACCTCAACAGGGTTAACACTGAAGCAGTGATGGTTTTATTTTACTATATTTCTGTCCAGGAATATTCTCTCCATGTGCTTAAGTTTTGTATTATATCCCTGAATTATAAATATTAGCTTTCTTATTCCTAGTCCAGTGCTATTCTTGTATTTTGTGGGATTTTTAGGAACTTTGTGTTTGTTGTCATTATTAGACACAAAATTTTTTTCCTTTCCATATGTTTCAATCTGCTGTCATTTTCTTGTACCCCACCACCTTAACGGAAATTCCTTATGCTAATTTTCCAAATATACAATGCTATGACCTACAACTAAAAATGATTTGCTCTCCCTTCTCAATATTTAACCAGTTTATTTCATCTTCATATTTAATTAAATCGGCTAGAGCTTTCAAAACACTGTTGTGATAGGAACAACCCCCATCCTGTCACTAGTTTTAATAAAAACATCTTCTGCATTTTACCTTTTAGTATTGTGCTTCGTGGTGATTTCGAGACTATGATCTTTGCTGAATTTTCATAGTTTCTTTCTAGTCTTGTTTTAGTTTGAGAATTACTGCTGAATTGTGTCAAATGTCTTTTTATATCCACTGATATGATTGTGATTTTTTTCCTTTGAATTTGTTGATATAATTTTTAAAACCCTGGTAAATGTACTAACATTAACTATCTTTGTCTCACCTGAAAATCCAACTCAGTCATGTGGTTAATTTGGTTTTGGTACTTGCTGGATTTAAATTGCTAATTTTTTAAAAAGATTTTATTTATGTATTTGACAGACAGAGATCACAAATAGGCAGAGAGACAGGCAGAGAGAGCGGAGGAAGCAGGCTCCCTGCTGAGCAGAGATCCCGATGTGGGGCTTGATCCCAGGACCCTGAGTTCATGACCTGAGCCGAAGGCAGAGGCTTTAACCCACTGAGCCACCCAGGCACCCCTCAAATTGCCAATATTTTATTTAAGGTCTTAGCATCTGGAGGATGAAATAATCTGAAGGTAACTGCTTGTTTGTTTGAAGACTGTATTTTTCTAAGGTGAGGTTATAATGCTTCATAAAATGAATTTGGAATATTCCCAATTCTTCCTATTGTTTGAAACAGGGATTGGCAAACTTGTAACAAAGGCAGCCATAGACAATATGTAAATGAATGGACATGATTGTTTTCCAATAAAATTTAATTTACAAATACAAGCTATGGACCAGATTTGACCTGCAGCCCATAATTTGCCAACCTCTAGTCTGGAACTATTTAGAAAGTATAGAAACACTCTAAAAAAAAAGAAGTTAAATCGCACTCCATGTGAAGTCAATTTCATCCTGGTGTCTTTTTTGTACTTTAGTTTTTACTTTGAAATAATTATAGGTTCATGGGGCATTGCAAGAAATAGCACAGAGAGCTAGAGTCTTTTAAAATAATGCACACACAAACTTTTCAATTTCTGCTCACTGATCACTTAGGGTTTCTTTTGTTGTTCTTTTTTTCACATTAATTTTGTTAGTTTATATTTTGCTGTGGAAGCACCTGTTTCACCTCCTTATTTATTTATTTACTTATTTATTTATTTATTTTAAAGACTTTATTTATTTATTGGAGAGAGAGTGAGAGAGAGCACTAGCAGGGGGAGGGGTAGAAAGAGACAGACAAGCAGACTCCCGGATGCGCAGGGAGCCCAACTCCGACTCTATTCCAAGATGGTGAGGTCCTGACCAGAGCTAAAGTCAGACGTTTAACTGATCGAGCCACCCAGGAGCCCCTCACCTCCATATTTAAATGTTGCTACGGAGTTGCACGTAGTATTCTACTAGAAATAATCTTTAATGGAATATCCCCTCTACTGATAATCTCTCCTCATTCCTAATACTGCATTTCTTTCTATCTCCTTGATCAGATTTGCCAGTTCATTTATGTAACTGACCATTTCAAAGGATCAGCCCTTCACTTTATTTATACTCTCCTTGTACATATCACACACACACACACACCACGCACACACGTATAATGCATTTGTTTTATTTGTATTGATTACTACTCCCTGAGGGTTTTAGTAATGTATTTTGTGGTTTTTTTTCTAATTGCTTAGGTTGAATACCCTCAGCTTATTTATTTTGAGGTTTTCTTACATCTTAATAGCAAGACCATGTAGGGCTGGAAATTTTCTTTTAAATATAGCTTTTGCTCTGTCCAATAACTTTTAAAAATTTTTTTATTTATTTGACAGACAGAGAGATCACAAGTAGGCAGAGAGGCAGGCAGAGAGGAGGGGGGAGCAGGCCCCCTGCTGAGCAGAGAGCCCGATGTGCGACTCGATCCCAGGACCCTGAGATCATGACCTGAGCTGAAGGCAGAGGCTTTAACCCACTGAGCCACCCAGGTGCCCCTTTCCAGTAACTTCTTTAAAAAAAGATTTTATTTGCTTATTTGACAGAGAGAGAAGGAACACAAGCAGGGGTAGTGGAAGAGGGAGAAGCAGGCTTCCCGCCGAGCAGGGAGCCTGGTGTGGGGTTCAACCCCAGGACCATGGGATCATGACCTAAGCCAAAGGCAGATGCTTAACCACTGAGTCAGCCAGGCGCCCTGTCCAATAACTTTTCAAATGAAGTATACAGGAGTGCTGTGTGTGCACCTGGGTCCAGTTTTTAGTTTTTACTTATTAATCTGTTTTTAGTTAACTTTATTGTACTAAAAACACATACCATAAACTTTGTCATCTTAACCATTTTATGTGCAATGTTCAGTAGTATTAAGTAAATTCACATTGTTGGGGCACCTGGGTGACTCAGTCAGCTAAGGTTAAGCATCTGCCTTCGGCTCAGGTCATGATCCCAGGATCCTGGGATCGAGTCCGGAATCAGGCTCCCTGCTCAGTGGGGAGCCTGCTTCTCCTTCTCCCACTCCCCCTGCTTGTGTTCTCTCTCTCACTGTATCTCTCTGTCAAATAAATAAATAAAATCTTTAAAAAAGAAAAAAGTATATTCACACTGTTGGGCAACTACTCTCCAGAACTTCTCCGTCTTGCAAAACTGAAACAGAACTAATCCATGTGCAGTGTATAATATTCAAGCTACTCAGAAATATTAAAAATAGTATAATGAACCCCTTTGTATCTATCAACCAAGTATAACAATTTCAACAGTTATGAGCGTATGACCAATCTTGTTTTATTAACCACTGCTGTGTTTTTATTTAAAACAAATCACTGAAATGATATTTCATTCTTACTTCCTTCAGTATCTGTCTCTGTTTTACAATACCATTATCACACTTAATTAGGGAAACGTATTTAATAGTATTGATCAGGTGTCATATCTTTACTCATTTTCTATCCATTCTTCTATCAATTATAGAGAATATTGTTGAAATCTCCAATTATACATGTTGGCTTCCCTAATTCTTATTGCAAATTCTATCAGGTTTTGATGCATGTATTTTGCCTTTTTTTTTTTTTAAGTATTAATTTTAGGGCACCTGGGTGGCTCAGTCAGTCAGGCGTCTGCCTTTGGCTTGGGTCATGATTCCTGGGTCCTGAGACTGAGTCCCGGTTTGGGCTCCCTGCTCAACAGGGAGCATGCTTCTCCCTCTCTCTCTGCCCCTTCCCCCTGCTTGTGCTCTCTATCAGTCTCACATAAATAAATAAAATCTTCAAAAAAATAAAAGTTTTTTTTTTAAAGATTTTATTTATTTATTTGACAGACAGAGATCACAAGCAGGCAGAGAGGCAGGCAGAGAGAGAGAGGAGGAAGCAGGCTGTCCGCAGAGCAGAGAGCCCAATGCGGGGCTTGATCCCAGAACCCTGGGATCATGACCTGAGCCAAAAGCAGAGGCTTTAACCCACTGAGCCACCCAGGCGCCCCCCAAAAATAAAAGTTTTAATTTAAATTCCATTTAGTTAACAGTGTTATATTAGTTTCAGGTGTACAAGATATTATTTCCACAATTCCATACATCTCCCTGTTTTGATTTTTATTTCCCTGATGCCGAGTGATGTTGAGCATTTTTTCATGTGTCTGTTGGCCATTTGTATGTCTTCTTTGCAGAAATGTTTGTTCATGTCTTCTGCCCATTTTTTTACTGGATTATTTGTTTTTTGGATGTTGAGTTTGATAAGTTCTTTATGGATCCTGAATACTAGCCCTTTATCTGATCTGTCATTTGCAAATATCTTCTCCCATTCCATGGGTTGCCTTTTAGTTTTGTTGACTGTTCCCTTTGCTGTGCAGAAGCTTTTTATCTTTATGGTTCAACATTTGCAAATCAATCAACATGATACATCGCATTAATAAAAGAAAGGACAAAAACCAACCAAGAAGAGGTTGCTTCCTGTGTTCTCCTCTAGGATTTTGTTTGATTCCTGTCTCACATTTAGGTCTTCCATTCGTTTTGAATTTATTTTGTGGGTGATGTAAGAAAGGGGTTCTTTCTTTTGCATATTGCTGTCTGGTTTTCTCAACACTATTTGTTGAAGAGACTGTCTTTTTTCCATTGGCTATGCTTTCCTGCTTTGTTGAAGATGAGTTGAACATGTAGACGTGGATCAATTTCTGGGCTCTCTATTCTGTTCCATTGGTCTATGTGTCTGGTTTTGTGCCAGTACCACACTGTCTTGATGATAACAACTTTGTAATAGAGCTTGAAGTACAGACTTGTGATGCTTCCTGTTTTGGTTTTCTTTTTCAACACTCCTTTGGCTATTTGGGAGCTTTTCTGGTTCCATACAAATTTTAGGATTGTTTATTCTAGCTCTGTGAAAAATACTATTGGTATTTTGATAGGGATCACATTAAACGTGTAATAATGTTTGTTCTTCCAACCCACGAACATGGGATATCTTTACATTTCTTTGTATCTCATTTGATTTCTTTCATAAGTGTTTTGTTGCTTTCAAAGTACAGATTTTTAAACTCTTTGATTAGGTTTATTCCTAGGTATCTTGTGATTTTTGGTGCAAGTGTAAATGGGATCGATTCCTTGATTTCACTTTCTTCTGCTTCATCATTGGTGTATAGAAATGTAACATATTTCTGTATGTTGACTTTGTATACCATAACCTTACTGAATTTGTGTATCAATTCTAGCAATTTTTTGGTGGAGTCTTTCATGTTTTCCACAGAGTATCATGTCATCTGCGAATAGTCCGACTTCTTCCTTGCTGTTTTGGATGCCTTTTATTTCTTTTTGTTGTCTGATTGCTGAGGCTAGGACTTCCAGTACTATGTTAAATAACAGTGGGGAGAGTGGATGTCCCTGTCATGTTCCTGACTGTAGAGGAAAAGCTCTCAGTTTTCCCCCACTGAAGATGGTATTAGCTGTGGGTCTTTCATAGATAGCCTTTATGATATTGAGGTATATTCCCTCTACCCCTACTTTGTTGAGGGTTTTATCAAGAATGGATGCTTATACTTTGTCAAATGCTTTTTCTGCATCTATTGAGAGGATCACATGGTTCTCTTTTTTTAAGATTTTATTTATTTATTTGACAGAGAGAGAGGGAGAGAGAGAGTACAAGCAGAGGGAGTGGCAGGCAGTGGGCGAGGGAAAAGTAGGTTCCCCACTGAGCAGAGAGCCAGAGATGGGGCTCAATTCCATGATGCTGGGATCATGACCTGAGCCCAAGAGAGACCCTTAACCAACTGAGCTACCCAGGTGCCCAGATCATATGGTTCTGATCCATTCCTTTATTAATATGATGTATCATGTTGATTGATTTGCAAATATTGAACCACCCTTGCAAACCAGGAATAAATCCGACTTGATTATGGTGGATGATTTTTTAAAATGTTTTGCTGGAATCAGTTTGCTAGTATTTTGTTGAGGATTTTTGCATGTATGTTTATCAGAAATATTGACCTGTAGTTCTCCTTTTTTGGTAATGTCTTTATCAGGTTTTGGTATCAGGGTAATGCTGGCCTCATAGAATGAATTTGGAAGTTTTCTGTCCTTTTCTATTTTTTGGAATAGTTTGAGAAGAATATGTATTAGCTCTTTTTCATATGTTTGGTAGAACTCACCTGTGAGACCACCTGGACCTAAACTGTTGTTTGTGGGAAGTATTTTGATTACTGATTCAATTTCATTGCTTGTTATTGGTCTGTTCAAATTTTCTATTTCTTCATTCAGTTTTGGGAGGTTATGGGTTTCTAGGAATTTATCCATTCATGCTAGGTTGTCCAATTTGTTAGCATATAATTTTTCATATTTTCCTATAATCCTTTGTATATCTGTGGTGTTGGTTGTTATTTCTCCTCTTTCATTTATGATTTTGTTTATTTGAGACCTCCCCTCCTTTTATGAGTCTAAAATTTTATCAATTTTGTTAATCTTTTCAAGGAAGCAGCTCCTGGTTTCACTGACCTGTTCTATTGCTTTTTTAGTTTCTATTTTGTTTATTTGTGCTCTAATCTTTATTATTTCCTTCCTTCTACTGGTCTTAGGTTTTATTTTTTTCTTCTTTTTCTAATTTCTTTATGTGTAAGGTTAGGCTGTTTTTTGAGATTTTTCTGGCTTCGTAAGTTAGGCCTGTATTGCTACAAATTTCCCCCTGAGAACAGCTTTTGCTGCATCCCAAAGATTCTGTACCATTGTTTTTTCATTTGTCTCCATATATTTTTTATTTCTTTTTTTTACTTCTTGGTTGATCCATTCATTGTTATTAGCATGTCACTGAGTTCTCAACCTATTTTTCATTTTTGTTATTCTTTTTACTCTCTCCCATTCAGCTTGATTGCTTTCCATTACTCTGTCCTCCAGGTTGCTGATTTGTTTTCTTCTTCCTCGAGTCTACTATTTATTCCTTCTAGTGTATTTTAAATTTTGGTTATTAAGTTCTTCATCTCTGATTGGTTCTTTTTTATGTTTTATATCTCTTTGTTGAAAGTCTCACCAAGTCCCTCCACTCTTTTCTCCAATCCAGTGAGTATCTTTATGCCCATTACTTCAAATTCCCTATCAGGCACATTATTTATCTCAGTTTTGTTTAGCTCTCTAACTGTGATTTTGTCCTGTTCTTTAATTTGGGACATATTCCTCTGCCTCCTCATTTTGTATAATTATCAGGGTCTGTTTTTATGTGTTAGGAAAATCTGCTACAGCTCTGCTCTTGAAAATAGTGGCCTTATGAAGAAGAGGTCCTGGAGTGTCCTGCAGCAAAGTGTCTCCTGTTCACCAGAACCTGGCACTTCAGGGGTATTTCCTATGTGTGTTGTGTGTGCCCTGCTCTCGTGGCTGAGCCATATTTACCTTCAGTCCAGTTACTGGCAGTAGCTCTCTTTGTCTGTCATGCAAAGGGTTTGGTCCCTGTGTTGCCCATGGGCCAGTCTGGGGCTGTGTTGGGCTTGAGCTGAATCAGACCAGGCATTTCCCAAAGCTGTGGTCACACTGAACTGCAAGGCACTTGCCCTGGGTTACCCTCTGAAAGGCTGTCGTTGGTTAACAGGGCCTGCAATCAGACCAGATGTCTGCCCCAACACACTGCTGATGCTGCCATTCAACTAGTGTTTATGATTACTTTCCTCCCTCCCTGGGACAGGAGTCACTTTGGGGGTCTGCTGGCCCCTCTCAGGGATGCTTGCCAGGCTTGCAGCACAGCCTTGGACGGACTCTTACCACTGGCATATTGGAGGTCATGTCCACAGGAGAATGTGGGGGTAGGACACACAGTGCCAACAAGGTCCCCACTGGTCTGCCATCTGAGGGGATCTGCAGCCACTTGGGGAAATTTCTGCAGAGCGCAAGAGGGCTGGAGGGGGTAGATTCCCAGAAATGTGTGGGTGCAGGACTTGCTGTTAGCAAGCTAGGTGGAGAATGTTCACACTGGGCTGGTTCCTGCAGGTGTCTGTGTTTCTAGGCTGGGAGTTGGGAGAGGAAAATGGTGCTCACCAGCTCCTTTGCTCTTGGAATAAATATCTTAAAGATCCCTGCCCCTCCAGCACGCGTTTTTGACACTATTAAGTAAATTGTCCTCCTGTATATCCAGGCGTTTTTCAAGCTGATGCTTCTGTGCTGTATCTCGGTGGGGCTGGTGTTGTGCTGTCTCTTCAAGTGTGGGGACCCCATTTCCTCTTATGCTCTGGCTCTCCCAGAGCCTAGCCACTGATTTTTAAAGTTCCAGGTGTTAAGCCCTGCTGATTGTAAAAATTCACGAAACCAGGCCTGTCTGGTCTTCAAAGCCAAATGTAATGGGGGATTTGTCTTTCCATTGTGGGTCTCCCATGCCTGGTGTGCCTGGTGCCTGCCTCCCCCTCTCTGAACCCATGGTGTCCCTCCCTCCAGGAACAGTCCCACAGGTCCATTTTGTCTCCCAGTTGTGTCTCCACACAGCTCCTACCCTCTTTGTTGTGGCCTCTCTATTTTTTTAGCCTTGGAGAGTCTGTTCTGCCAGTCTTTGGAAGCGTTTTCTAGGATATTTACTTTTACAATAATGAGGGTATTATCTAGGTGTATCTGGGATCCTTCTACTCCACCATCCTTCTGAGAAGTCTAGTTCCCTATTCTATTGACTCATACAGTAATATCTTTTCTCCTTGCATTACAGCCATCCTGTATTACCATATTTACCTATGTAAAGGGACATTTCTCACAGCTATTCAATTCCCTCATTCTCTGTATAGTAACTGGACTTATCATTGTCTAAATCAGAGAATTTTCTCCCCTTCTAAATTCTGCATTCTGAAATTACTACCCTTTTTTCTCTTTCTGAAAGCACTATTTAAATGTCCTTTCTTTTTAAGTCCCATCTATGTCACCGTAAACCACATTTATATTTTATCACATTTATCGCGTTTCTGTCCTTAATGGAATTATCTAATTCCAGTTTTTAACAAATTCATTTTAGGTACTATTGACAGATTTCTCATTACCTGAGCCATAACATTTATCTTATACTTGTTTTACGAAATAAAATTGCAGTTACTCCCTATTGTGCAGCACATAATTATATTCTCCTCACTATGATAACAGGCCACATACTTCCCATTTAACCTTATATCTATCTTCCATAACGTATGCTTGACTTCAGTTTTTTTAATGTTTCTTACATGGAAAATTCCTTTCTGCCTCTAGGCTATTGACTGTTTAGGGCTCTGACTCTTTAGATACAGCTTCTCCTGTTCCATAAAACTCGTTTTTAATTAATCCAGCGTCTAATATTCTTTTCCTTTCTTCATCCCCAGTCCCTAGAAACTCAGAACAAAGAGAAACTTTCCCCCTTTGTTTTATTTTTTAATTTAAAATTTTTGCAGTGGTAATACACTCACAAAGTTTGAAATTTAGAAAGTGTGAAAGAGTGCACATGAAAAATCTCACTCCCAACTTTGTCCCCAGTTCTCTTCCCCAGGGCTACCAGTGCTAATCATTTTTTAGGTATCCTTCTGGAAATACCCATATACAAAGAATATGTTTTTTTTAAAGATTTTATTTATTTAATTGACAGAGAGAGAGATCACAAGCAGGCAGGTGGGGGGGGGGAGGTGGCTCCCCGCTGAGCAGAGAGCCTGATGCAGGTCTCGATCCCAGGACCCTGAGATCATGACCCGAGCCAAAGGCAGAGACTTTAACCCACTGAGCCACCCAGGTGCCCCGTACAAAGAATATGTTTTTAAATTGTGTGGTTTATGATCCTTTCTTTCCTAGATCCTTTTTTTTTAGTCATTAAAAGAATGCAAACTTATTTATTCTTTTTTTACTTAAAAAACTATTGAAATTTTTATTGGGATTGATTTTTTTTTAATGTTATGTTAGTCACCATACAGTACATCATTAGTTTGGTTTTTTTTTTAAGGAATATTTTTTAAAGATTTTATTTATTTATTTGAGAGAGAGAGAGTGAGAGAGAGAAAGCATGAGAAGGGGAGGGTCAGAGGGAGAAGCAGACTCCCTGTGGAGCAGGGAGCCTGATGCAGGACTCAATCCTAGGGCTCCAGGATCATGACCTGAGCCAAAGGCAGTTGCTTGACCAACTGAGCCACCCAGGCACACACGTCATTAGTTTTTGATGTAGCGTTTCATGATTCATTGTTCGCACACAACACCCAGTGCTCCATGCAATCTGTGCCCTCCTTAATACCCATCACTGGGTTCACCCATCCCCCCAACCCCCTTCCCCTCTAAAACCCTCACTTTGTTTCCCGGAGTCCACAGTCTCTCGTGGTTCATCGTCTCCCCCTCTGATTCTTAATTCTTTCTTTAAATCCTTAGTAAGGGGTGCCTGGGGTGGCTCAGTCAGTTGAGCGGATGAGCATCTGCCTTCAGCTCAAGTCATGCAGGACAGGGTCCTGAATTTGGCTCCCTGCTCAACAGGGAGCCTGCTTCTCCCTCTTCCTCTGCTGCTTCCCCCTTCTTATGCTTTCTTGTGCTCTCTGTCAAACAAAGAAATAAACAAAATCTTTTAAAAAATAAATCCTTAAGAATAAGCGCAATAGCAATATTTTATTCTTAAATTTTCTAACAGAAAAATGGAGAAACCAGTTCAAATTCTGAAATTATTGATTTTTGTGGAGATAGGCAAACCAGAGTGTTTTCTTTCAGTGGATGTTTTTTAAGTGTGTCGAGAAGAATTAAAAGAAACAGATTAAGAGTGGTAAGGGAAACTATGGCTTGAAAACAAAAAAGAATTTAGCCTTTGTTCACTAGTTATTTCAGTAAAGTGAACAACTCTTACTAAAAAGGCATTAAGGTGGCTAGCATAGATAGGGTCTGCTTTTAAAATTCAGAGAAAATAATGTCTTCCTAGAGGTGTGGTGAGGTTGCAAGTTAATTTTCAGAGTATAGGACTC
The DNA here is from genome assembly GCF_922984935.1 of Meles meles. NCBI lineage: Eukaryota > Metazoa > Chordata > Mammalia > Carnivora > Mustelidae > Meles > Meles meles. The sequence goes on along the minus strand of NC_060087.1, from coordinate 42,429,850 downwards.
TTAAATGATCTAGGAATCATACATACACTTTGAATTGGCACAAAGGAGCAGAGAAAGGCAAGATTAATGGAAGAAGAGTATGAATAATTATTGGATTTGGGAATAAACTGGATTTTTTAATTAAGATTTTATTTATTTATTTGACAGATAGAGATCACAAGTAGGGAGAGAGGCAGGCAGAGAGAGAGATTGGAGGAAGCAGGCTCCCCGCCAAGCAGAGAGCCCGATGTGGGGCTCGATCCCAGGACCCTGGGATCATGACCTGAGCGAAAGGCAGAGGCTTTAACCCACTGAGCCACCCAGGCGCCCCTAAACTGGATTTTTTTTTCCATTTTATTTATTTTTTCAGCGTAACAGTATTCATTCTTTTTGCACAACACCCAGTGCTCCATGCAAAACGTGCCCTCCCCATCACCCACCACCTGTTCCCCCAACCTCCCACCCCTGACCCTTCAAAACCCTCAGGTTGTTTTTCAGAGTCCATAGTCTCTTATGGTTCGCCTCCCCTCCCCAATGTCCATGATTTTTAAAAAAGATTTTATTTATTTGTTTATTTGTCAGAGAGAGAGAGAGAAGGCAAGCGCACAAGGCAGAGGTGGAGAGAGAAGCAGGCTCCCTGCTGAGCAAGGAGCCAGATGCAGGACTCGATCTGAGGACCCTGGGATCATGACCTGAGCCAAAGGCAGCAGCTTAATCAACTGAGCCATCCAGGCGTCCCTAAACTGGATTTTTTTAAAAAAAGATTTTTTTTTTAAAAATTTCTTTATTTGTTTATTTACAGCATAACTGTTCATTGTTTTGGCATCACACCCAGTGCTCCGTGCAGTACGTGCCCTCCCTATTACCCACCACCTGGTTCCTCAACCTCTCACCCCCCCGCCCCTTCAAAACCCTCTGGTTGTTTTTCAGAGTCCATAGTCTCTCATGGTTCATCTCCCCTTCCAGTTTCCCTCAACTCCCTCTCCTCTCCATCTCCCCATGTCCTCCATGTTATTTGTTATGCTCCACAAATAAGTGAGACCATATGATACTTGACTCTCTCTGCTTGACTTATTTCGCTCAGCATAATCTCTTCCAGTCCCGTCCATGTTGCTACAAAAGTTGGGTATTCATCCTTTCTGATGGAGGCATAATACTCCATCGTGTATATGGACCACATCTTCCTTATCCATTCATCCGTTGAAGGGCATCTTGGTTCTTTCCACAGTTTGGCGACCGTAGCCATTGCTGCAATAAACATTGGGGTACAGATGGCCCTTCTTTTCACTACATCTGTATCTTTGGGGTAAATACCCAGCAGTGCAATTGCAGGGTCATAGGGAAGCTCTATTCTTAATTTCTTCAGGAATCTCCACACTGTTCTCCAAAGTGGCTGCACTAACTTGCATTCCCACCAACAGTGTCAGAGGGTTCCCCTTTCTCCACATCCTCTCCAACACACGTTGTTTCCTGTCTTGCTAATTTTGGCCATTCTAACTGGTGTCAGGTGGTATCTCAATGTGATTTTAATTTGAATCTCCCTAATGGCTAGTGATGATGAACATTTTTTCATGTGTCTGATAGCCATTTGTATGTCTTCGTTGGAGAAGTGTCTATTCATATCTTCTGCCCATTTTTTGATATGATTATCTGTTTTGTGTGTGTTGAGTTTGAGAAGTTCTTTATAGATCCTGGATATCAACCTTTTGTCTGTACTGTCATTTGCAAATATCTTCTCCCATTCCGTGGGTTGCCTTTTTGTTTTGTTGACTGTTTCCTTTGCTGTGCAGAAGCTTTTGATCTTGATGAAGTCCCAAAAGTTCATTTTTGCTTTTGTTTCCTTGGCCTTTGGAGACATATCTTGAAAGAAGTTGCTGTGGCTGATATCGAAGAGGTTACTGCCTATGTTCTCCTCTAGGATTCTGATAGATTCCTGTCTCACGTTGAGGTCTTTTATCCATTTCGAGTTTATCTTTGTGTACGGTGTAAGAGAATAGTCGAGTTTCATTCTTCTACATATCGCTGTCCAGTTTTCCCAGCACCATTTATTGAAGAGACTGTCTTTTTTCCATTGAATATTTTTTCCTGTTTTGTCGAAGATTATTTCACCATAGAGTTGAGGGTCCATATCTGGGCTCTCCACTCTATTCCACTGGTCTATGTGTCTATTTTTATGCCAGTACCATGCTGTCTTGGTGATCACAGCTTTGTAGTAAAGCTTGAAATCGGGTAACGTGATGCCGCCAGTTTTGTTTTTGTTTTTCAACATTTCCTTAGCAATTCGGGGTCTCTTCTGATTCCATACAAATTTTAGGATTATTTGCTCCAGCTCTTTGAAAAATATCGGTGGAATTTTGATCGGAATGGCATTAAAAGTATAGATTGCTCTAGGCAGTATAGACATTTTAACAATGTTTATTCTTCCAATCCAAGAGCATGGAACAGTCTTCCATCTTTTTGTGTCTTCTTCAATTTCTTTCATGAGTGTTCTGTAGTTCCTCGAGTACAGGTCCTTTACCTCTTTGGTTAGGTTTATTCCCAGGTATCTTATGGTTCTTGGTGCTATAGTAAATGGAATCGATTCTCTAATTTCCCTTTCTGTATTTTCATTGTTAGTGTATAAGAAAGCCACTGATTTCTGTACATTGACTTTGTATCCTGCCATGTTACTGAATTGCTGTATGAGTTCTAGTAGTTTGGGGGTGGAGTCTTTGGGGTTTTCCATATAAAGAATTATGTCATCTGCGAAGAGAGAGAGTTTGACTTCTTCCTTGCCAATTTGGATACCTTTTATTTCTCTTTGTTGTCTGATTGCCGTTGCTAGAACTTCTAATACTATGTTGAACAAGAGTGGTGAGAGTGGGCATCCTTGTCGTGTTCCTGATCTCAACGGGAAGGCTGCAAGCTTTTTCCCATTGAGGATGATATTTGCTGTGGGTCTTTCATAGATAGATTTTATGAAGTTCGGGAATGTTCCCTCTATCCCTATACTTTGAAGCATTTTCATCAGGAACGGATGCTGGATTTTGTCAAATGCTTTTTCTGCATCAATTGAGAGGACCATGTGGTTCTTCTCTCTTCTCTTATTGATTTGTTCTATCAAATTGATTGATTTGCGAATGTTGAACCAAACTTGCAACCCAGGGATGAATCCCACCTGGTCATGGTGGATAATCTTTTTAATGTGCTGCTGGATCCTGTTTGCTAGGATCTTGTTGAGAATCTTTGCATCCATATTCATCAGTGATATTGGTCTGAAATTCTCCTTTTTGGTAGGGTCTTTGCCTGGTTTGGGGATCAGGGTAATGCTGGCTTCATAAAAAGAGTCTGGAAGTTTTCCTTCTGCTTCAATTTTTTGGAACAGCTTCAGGAGAATTGGTGTTATTTCTTCTTTGAAAGTTTGGTAGAATTCCCCAGGGAATCCGTCAGGTCCTGGGCTCTTGTTTTTGGGGAGGTTTTTGATCACTGCTTCAATCTCGTTACTAGATATCGGTCTATTCAGGTTGTCAGTTTCTTCCTGGTTCAAATTTGGGAGTTTGTAGCTTTCCAGGAATGCATCCATTTCATCTAGGTTGCTTAGCTTATTGGCATATAACTGTTGGTAATAATTTCTGATGATTGTTTCTATTTCCTTGGTGTTAGTTGTGATCTCTCCCTTTTCATTCATAATTTTATTAATTTGGGCTTTCTTTCTTTTCTTTTGGATTAGTGTGGCCAATGGTTTATCGATCTTATTGATTCTGTCAAAAAACCAGCTTCTAGTTTCATTGATACGTTCTACTGTATCTCTCGTTTCTACCTCATTGATCTCTGCTCTAATCTTGATTATTTCCCTTCTTGCATGTGGAGTTGGTTTGATTTGTTGTTGATTCTCCAGTTCTTTAAGGTGTAGAGACAGCTGGTGTATTCTGGATTTTTCAGTTTTTTTGAGGGAGGCTTGGATGGCTATGTATTTCCCCCTTAGAACCGCCTTTGCTGTATCCCATAGGTTTTGGACCAAAGTGTCTTCATTCTCATTGGTTTCCATGAATTGTTTAAGTTCATCTTTGATCTCCTGGTTGATCCAAGCATTCTTAAGCAAGGTGGTCCTTAGCTTCCAGGTGTTTGAGTTCCTTCTGAACTTTTCCTTGTGATTGAGTTCCAGTTTCAAAGCATTGTGATCTGAGAATATGCAGGGAATAATGTCAGTCTTTTGGTATCGGTTGAGTCCTGCTTTGTGACCGAGTATGTGGTCTATTCTGGAGAAGGTTCCATGTGCACTTGAGAAGAATGAATATTCTGTTGTTTTAGGGTGGAATGTTCTGTATATGTCGATGAGGTCCATCTAGTCCAATGTTTCATTCAATGCTCTTATTTCTTTATTAATTTTCTGCTTCGATGATCTGTCTATTTCTGAGAGAGGCATATTAAGATCTCCTACTATTATTGTATTCATATCAATATGACTCTTTATCTTGATTAATAGTTTTTTTATGTAATTGGGTGCTCCCATATTGGGGGCATAGATAGTCACAATTGTTAGATCATCTTGGCGGATAGTCCCTTTAAGAATTATGTAGTGTCCTTCTGTATCTCTGACTACAGTCTTTAGTTTAAAATCTAATTTATCTGATATGAGAATCGCTACCCCGGCCTTCTTTTGAGGCCCATTGGCATGAAAGATTCTTCTCCATCCCTTCACTTTCAGTCTGGGTGTATCCTTAGGTTCAAAATGGGTCTCTTGTAGACAACATATGGATGGGTCCTGTCGTTTTATCCAATCTGCAACCCTGTGTCGTTTTATGGGCGCATTTAGGCCATTCACATTGAGAGTGATTATTGAGAGAAAGGTTTTTATTGACATCGTGTTGCCTTTGAAGTCTTTCTGTCTGTAGATTGTTTCTATATTTCTGTTCAATGATATTCTTAGGATTTTTTCTCTTTTATAGGACCCCCCTTAATATTTTCTGCAGTGTGGGCTTGGTGGTTGCATAGTATTTTAAGCCTTGCCGGTCTTGGAAACTCTTTATCTCTCCATCCATTTTTTTTTTTTTAAGATTTCAGAGAGAGAGGTTACAAGTAGGCAGAGAGGCAGGCAGAGAGAGAGGAGGAAGCAGGCTCCCTGCAGAGCAGAGAGCCCGATGCGGGGCTCGATCCCAGGACCCTGAGATCATGACCTGAGCCGAAGGCAGCGGCTTAATCCACTGAGCCACCCAGGCGCCCCTCTCTCCATCCATTTTAAATGTCAGTCTTGCTGGATAGAGTATTCTTGGTTGCATGTTCTTCTCATTTAGTACTCTGAATATATTTTGCCAGCCCTTCCTGGCTTGCCAGGTCTCTGTGGAAAGGTCTGACGTTATTCTAATGGGCTTTCCTCTGTACGTAAGGAGCTTTTTTATCCTAGCTGCTTTTAAGAGAGTCTCTCTTGAAACATAATTCCTCATTCTAACTATAAGGTGTCGTGAGGACTTTCGAGAATCTAAAATCTTGGGAGGAAATCTCTCTGCCTCTAGTACATGAACGTTGTTTCCATTCGTGAGATTGGGAAAATTTTCATAGACAACTTCTTCCACTATATCTTCTAGACTTCTTTCTTTTTCCTCCCCTTCAGGGATTCCAATAATTCTGACGTTGGAACGTTTCATGGCATCGTTTATTTCCCTGATTCTGTTTTCGTGGCTTCTGAGCTGTTTGTTCCAGGCTTCCTCCTAATCCTTTCTCTCTATCTGTTTGTCCTCCAGATCACTAATTCTATCTTCTGTCTCAGTTACCCTAGCTTTTAGAGAATTTAGATTAGATTGGAACTCATTGAAAGCATTTTGATCATCCCTGGTGGCTTTCAGTTCTGCCCTAACATTGTGAACATCATCCCTGGTGGCTTTCAGTTCTGCCCTAATCAATTCTGTTTGGTCATCCATGGCTTTCTCCAACCTAGCTATTGCCTGGATAATTGTTAGTCTGAATTCCTTTTCTGACATATTGTCTATGTCGATAGCCATTAGCTCTGTTGCAGAAGGCCCATCCTCTGTATTTTTCTTCTGTTGGGTATTCCTCCTCCTAGTCATTTTGGAAAGAGATGACTGAACAGATGCAGCTGGACTTATCGATTGTGGTGCAGTCAATGTGCACCCTGGAATGCTTTTGTGCAATCAAGATTCCCCACCCAAATGAGAGAAAAAAGAAAAAGAAAAAGAAATAGAGAAGAGGAAAGAAAAAAAAGGGGGATAAAAAAAGATTTTATTTATTTATTTGACAGCGAGATCACAAGTAGGCAGAGGCAGGCAGAGAGAGAGGGGGAAGCAGACTCCCCACTAAGCGGAGAGCCCGATGTGGGGCTTGATTCCAGGACCCTGAGATCATGACCTGGGACAAAGGCAGAGGCTTTAACCCACTGAGCCACCCAGGTGCCCCCCCCAAAGTGGATTTTTAAAAAGTTTTTATTTATTTATTTGAGATAGAAATAGAGAGGGAGGGAGAGAGAGGTGGGCAGAGGGAGAGGGAGAAGCAGGCTCTCTGCTGAGCAGGGAGCCCAAGGCAGGGCTGGATCCCAAGACCTTGGGATCAAGACCAGAGCTGAAGGCAGATGCTTAACTGACTGAGCCACCCAGGTGTCCCATAAATTGGATTATTTGAAGAAATGTTTGTTACTAGTAGAATCCAAACTCACATTCATAGCTATTTTTTTTCTAGACTGATGACTCTATTTATGTGCTGCTTTTAGTCTGTGGGCTCAGAGTGTTAAATATAATTATTTTCAGTGTAGGCATGACCTTTTTACATTGAAGGTTAGTGGTTGTAACTAAATATTGTCCACTCTAGTAAGTTTTTAAATGTAACAAAAAGTTGGAAAAAGTTAAAAAAAAGTTGGAAAAAGTTCCCAATCCATGCATATGAATTAGTATGCTTAAGATCTATAGAATAAAGGAAAAGAGGCTGGGATATAAAAAGTACCACACAAGAGCGAAGCAACAGTGAAGTCTGGGGGACAAGACAAAGTTTTGGATTCCAATATTTTAGCCTGACTTTTTAAAAGAAAAGTACAAAAGTTGATTTTGTGATCCAACCATGCTCAGATTCTTATAACTTAGCAGAACTGGATAAAAGAATAATTTATTAATTCTATTAATTTTAAAGACCTACTATAGTTCCTCTTCTATACAAATCATTGAAATATTAAGTTATTTCCCCTTCTAGGTAACTTGATGTATTACTTAGGGTAGAGTTAAGCCTTAGTTTAAATCTAACCTCTCCTATATATTACCCATGTTATCTCGGAAGAATTATTTACTCATTTTGAGCTTTAGTTTCTTCTAAAGGTGTGTATAACAGGGTCTAAACATAAATGACTTCTGTGAGGATTAAATGAGTTTCAAGGTATGTATGTGTGTGCGTATGTACATATGCATCACCTAGAACAGTACCTGGCAGGTGCTAAGTGCTGTATAAGTACATACGATATAGCAAGAACCATAGGAGTGTTTCCCATGACCGTCATCATCATCATCTGATGTCCTTCTGTCCAACCTGGATCAGTTCCACTTAGCTCATCTCTATTTGGTGAATTATTCTACGTTTCAATCTCATGTTCTTTTTACTTTTTTAGGAGGGACATGTTGGATTAAAACGCTATAACAGAGAATTTTCATAAAAGCTTATTTACAATGAGATAGTGGGCAAATTCAAGAGGAACCATCCATTGTTTCCATGATTAATAAAAACTGTAGTAAGATGATAACCAGACAGAGAAATATAAAGAAAACTAAAATAGACTTTGAGTCATGTGTCTTTCATCAATAAGAACACATTGAATAAGAAGAGAGACTATGAATCTAAGTCCTTGGAAAAATAAGTCACAATGAGCCCACATTGATTTATAAAATTTTACTCAGTTTTTCCTGTACTAACTGTGCTAATTCTCATACAGGTGCGAAATTCTGTGAACCTAATCAATGTGGTAAAGCACTCAGCCATAAGCAAGAACATGTTCCTCTTTCAAAATTTTTTATGGGAAGATGGCCCATGTATGCACTAAATGTGGGACATCTTCACTCAGAAGTCACACTTCTTTGTACATCAGATTATTCACTCTTGGAAAAAACCCTGTGAATGCAATGAATGTGAGAGAACTTTCACCCATCAGTCAAAACTCAGGTGGCCTTGGCGAACTCATGCAGGCGAGAAGCCCTATATATGTGCTGAAGGTAGGCAGGCTCTTATCCTAAAGACACACTTGGTTGCACATCAAACAGTTCATAGTGGGGAGAAACCTTATGAATGGAGTGACTGTGTGAAATCTTTCACTTCCAAATCACAACTCCATGAACATAAGAAAACTCATACAGCAGGAAAACCCTATGTATGCACAAAATGTGGGAAGTTCTTCTCCAAAAGATCAATTCTCCTTGCACACCAGAATACTCATACTGGAGAGAGAGGTTATGTTTGTCCTGAGTGCTGAAAGGCCTTCACTTACAAATAAGTCTTGATTACACATCAGAGAATCCATACTGGTAGAAAAACCTTCCGAAGGCAGTCACTGCGGAAAAACCTTTACCCAGAATTCTCACCTCAATGTACCTCGGAATTTTCTTACTGGAGAGAAACCCTGTGGATGTACTGAACGTGGAAAGGCCTTCGGCCACAGGTCAAAGTTAATTATACATCAGAAAGGTCAAATTAGAAACTCTCTGAATGCCACGGTGGTGGGAATCCTTTCACTTTCAAGTCACAGCAACATGAGCATCAACAACATCATACATAAGAGAGACCCTACATACGCAATAAATGTGGAAGGCTTTCACCAAAAAATCAAATCTCCTTGCACACCAGAAAATTCATACTGGAGAGAAATCCCATACATGTCATGCATGTGGGAAGACTTTCACATAGAAGTCAGTTTTGATTACACATCAGAGAATTCATACCGGGGTGAAATCTTATGAATGTGGGGACTGTGGGAATGTGGTGACTTCTTTCATAAGTAAATACCAGCTCCAACAGCACGAGGAAATTCACACAGGAGAAAAACCCTGAGTATGTACTGGGTGTGATAAGGCCTTCACCAAGACCTCAAGTTCGAATAAGTGCCAGAGTACTCATCCTCAAACTAACCGTTAAAAATGCAACAACTGGGGGCACGTGGGTGGCTCAGTGGGTTAAGCCTCTGCCTTCGGCTCAGGTCATGATCCCAGGTCCTGGGATGGAGCCCCGCATCGGGCTCTCTGCTCAGCCGGAAGCCTGCTTCCTCCCCTCTCTCTGCCTGCCTCTCTGCCTACTTGTGATCTCTGTCTGTCAAATAAATAAATATTTTTTAAAAAGACTTATTTATTTTTTTAAAAAATGCAACAACTGTGGGAAAAGCTGCATCCAGAAATCAGCCTTTGGGATGCCTCAAAGTATTCCCATAGAAAAGCAAATCTGTTTCTTCAGTCTGAGAAAACCTTCTCAGGGAAGTCAGATCTAAATGTGTGTTACAGAATTCCTGAAGCAGAAAAACCACATGAGGCTGTTCATAAGAGAAGCTGAGGAGAAAACTGCTAAGAATGCACCAGAGCAGCGATTTGCCTCTTTGCCCATCCTTGTTAAATGGAGTAGACACTGTTGGGGCCTCACCCAGACCTTCTTTACTGGCCGGAGCACACATCCCCATCTGTTGCGAGCACTGCAACGGACAGCTTACACCTGTGACTTTCTCCAGAGAATTGCTCTTGGCTGACCATAGTGCCAACGCGCCTTGAGATGTCTAGGAAGTTACACCCTCTTAGGGAGTAGCCAATGATTGACTTACACAGGAATATGAGAGCCCTGTTCCTGCTTCCAAGTAGGGCAACTTTGTGGTGCGGTTCATGGGGCAGACACTCCTCTCCTTCCCCACCCACCTTTCCCATGTGCCAAGACAAGGCCAAACTTTTCACGAAACTACACCCTTGCACGGACTCCTCCTTTCCCATCCTTCTTCTTCTATTCCTGTTCACATTTCACCTAAGGAAGACACGGAACAAATAATGGCTACCCAGATGCCTTCTTTCGTGTGTACGTGTATAAGGAAACCTAACCTAAGATAGTATCGTAGAATTCATGGAAACAGACAGAAAAAAAAACTGTTTAAGTTGGATGCTTTAGGAAAAGACGTCCCTTAAAAAAGTATTGTAATATAAGTTGATACCAACTGATCCAACTATCCCTTTAAAAATAATCCTTTTTCACAGGCCTGTACCCCTGGGGCTAAAAATACATTATATGTTTATAAAAAATTATTTAAAAAATAAAAATAAAATAAAAATAATCCCCCCCTTTTTAAAAAAGATTTTATTTATTTGACAGAGAGAGAGAGATCACAAGCAGGCAGAGAGGCAGGCAGAGAGAGAGAGGGAAGCAGGCTCCCTGCTGAGCAGAGAGCCAGATGCGGGACTTGATCCCAGGATCCTGGGATCATGACCTGAGCCGAAGGCAGAGGCTTAACCCACTGAGCCACCCAGGCGCCCCAAATCCTTTTTTTTTTTTAATCTGGCCCTTCCGCTGCAAGAGCAGAGCAGATTCCTAGAGGCTCTCTTGTTTGATGGAGAGGATCTGTGAGACATATTCTCAGTCTCTTAAGGGAGCCCTTTGTGCGATTGGATATTCCGACATTTCATCTTTCTAAGGTTTTAGTAAAAGTGTGTTCAGTTACACTCTCAGCCTTTTTTACTGACCATCCTTCTTGGACACTGACTCTCTTAATTTCAGTGTCTGTTGCCATCCAGATAGGCTGAGAATTTTTTTCTCTTCTAAGATTAGATCTTAATTTTGCTTCAAATTACAACAACAGTATTAAGTGACATTTTCCATGGAGAATTTACTCAGAGATGAAAGATTTCTTTATCAAAAGTTTCTCTTGTCTTTGTCATATACATGCATATTTCAATACTCAACACTTAACACATCATTTTTTATCTTACAATGTTCAATTTTATTCAACATTATTTTCTGATTGACCCAAGCTTTTGTAATTATTACAGCTGCATAAAATGTAGAAGTCGATTGAATGATCAACAGTGATATATTATTAAAGGGACAGTGGCCTATTTTTATCCAATACAGTGTTTCCTGATTTGTCAAGGTGAATACCAATGTACTTCAGTTGCTCAAGAGAAATTCTTACTGCATGCATATATGCAAGTACAAATTTGTTTATTCTTTTAAAGATTTATTTATTTGAAAAGAGAGAGTAGGGCAGGGGCAGAGAGAGAGAGAATCTCGAGGAGGTTCCCCGTTCAGCGGAGAGCCTGATGCCCAATGCAGGGTTCAATCTAATGACCCCAAGATCCTGACCTGAGCCAAAATCAAGAGTCAGACACTTAACAGACCGAGGCACCCACGTGCCCCATAAGTTAAATGAATATACTAAACATTCTTGCACATGAACACCAGAGCACATACCCAGAAGAATTATCAGGAAGCAAATAAATCAAAATGTTAATAGAATTTATATTTAGGGGATAGAGGTTAGAGGTCATTTTAACTTTTCTTCTTTCTGCTGATTTATAGTGTATAAACTTCTGTCATGAATATAATCATTTCTGTAATAAATATAACTAATGGGAGTTTTAGAATATATACAGTCTTACTGACCACGTGACCTGTCCCAGAGGTGACAGCATCCACAGGACGGTCTGAAGAAGGGAGCTGTCGGGCAGGGTCTGACTCTCTCATCTCCTTCCCGTTTACAGATTCTCAAGGGGAAATTCAGTGTGGGATTTGGTCTTGGCTGTGGTGTGGTGAGGGTGGAGGAAACATTCAGGAGACCTGGTTCCAGCCCAGTGTTGTCACTCACCATCGGAGAGGCCCGGGAAAGTCAGGTTTTTTTCTCAGGACGTTTCATTATCTTTGAAAGGAGGACAAACCAGAAGGGCCCTGGAGACTCTTGTCACCCTATTACCCTGCCACCCTTTCAGTTCCGAAGAAAAGGGATTTTTTTTCTGCCCTAGATCAGAATAGAGGAGAAATCAGCAAATTCCCAGAGATGGCAGAATGGGGGAAAGAGGCAGCTCTGGTGGGGATTGGCTGAGCACCTACAGTTCAATGGACAGTTCAATGGACAGTTCAGGGCCTGTGATGGGGGTTGGGAGTAAAGTCGTATCTCCCCACCTAGGGCTACTGTCCACATGGAACTATCCAGCAGATACCCTGCAGGGAGCCATCCCCTTACTCCAGCAGGCATGGAGCTGACCCTCCCATCCCACCTATCTTCCATCAGTTGCATCACGTTTTCCACTGAAACACACAAGGCTCTGGATGTGGGACATCAGCCACATGGGGCTCACTCTCAGCAGGAGGATGGTGAGCTGTCCCAGGGACAGCAAGGCCAGAATCTGACGCTTCTGCGACTCACCTGCCACTGCCCTATGGTCCCGGTGACTGATACGAAGTATTTCATTCCATTTTCACTGCAACCCTGTCTGCTAGAGGACAATGATTATCATTAGGCCCATTAGGCCCATTGGGCAGTAGAAGCAGCTCAAGTGCAGTAGTGCTAGGTCATCTGCCCCAAGGTCACACGGCTAGCAAATGGAAGGATGGAGAGATATTTAAGCCAAGGCCTGCTGACTCCAATGTGCCCACACCCTGTGATACTGAATCCCATACAGTGTCAGTTTTTGATCTACAATATTCCTGTTTTCTATTGTCCTCAAAGCACTCAGGCTGCGGAGTGACCACATCTCATATGCATAAACTGAGCTTTTGCATTTTCCGGTGCACATCCAGGGCAATCTACATGGCCCTTCCTCATCTGACAGAGATGAACACCCAAACTCACTCCCCCACCATCCCCTTCTTGGACACTGGAGACCAGGCGTGGATCCGGTCCCCCGGGGACTGACCATCTCAGGACCATTGACCTTTGGTCACCTCGGGGCCCAATCGCTGGGACCATGCCCTTGATTCCTCTTGCTGCCAATCATTTACAGACCAGCAGAAGCCACCCGTGGCTGGACTACAGGGACTGCTGGAGGACACTTTCCAAATTCTCTGTACTGGCATGTCCCAGGCTCCTCATAGCATTAATCCAGTGATGGCAAATTACTACATCCAAGAGACAACCCTTATCTGCTTTCCACAGGAACTTTGAATAATGCCCAACACAGGCACGCCTGTGCCGCACCCCCATCAGGTTTCCAATCATCGGTCTTCCCAGACTGCCAATCACTGACCTACACAGTTTCTAAAACTGACTTACGGAGATATCAAACACTGACCATTCCTGAAGAATATTATGGGTCACATTCCAGAAATCAACTCGGTGTCGTTCACAAAATCCCTGACCCTCTGGGCCTGACAATATGGCTCCACATCCCCACAGACATAGTGACCTAAGACAACACACACTTAATATTTCATAGCTTTGGTGGGCCAGGAATCTGAGCACAGCTTAGCTTGGTCCTGTTTCGGGTTCTTTCGTGTGGCCACAAATGAGGTGTAAGCCAGGCTTAGGGACTCATCTAAAGGCTCAACTGGGGAAGGATCTGCTTCCAAGCTCATTTATGTGGTTCATTTGGGATGTTGGACTAAGCCTCAGTTTCTTACTGATGGTTGGAGGCCACCTTCAGTTCTGGGCTACACAGCACTTTCCAACATGTGAAGTTGCTTCAAAGCAGCCAACAAGGAAGAACACCTGTTAGCAAGACAAAAGCCACCATCTCTTGTAACCTAATCACAAAGGTGGTATGTTCTCACTATTGGTTAGAAGCAAATTACTTAAATGAAGGGGATTACACAGGTCATGAATATCAGGAAGCATGAATATTGGAGGCCATCTTGGAAGCTAGTTCCCATAGACCATGAAGAAATAAGGACTCCAATACAGAGATCCTATACGTCTTCCCAAAATACCATTCCTTAATGCAAAAGAATGACAGTTTCAGACATGAAACATTTAAGAGTACTCCACAGACTTATTTTATTTGAGGAAAACACTAAAGGAAGTATTCTAAATAAATGAATACTAAATCAAGAGATAGATCTCAAAATTGGAGAACGAAACAATGGTTAGCCATGACACTTGTAAAATACACACCCTTGGGTATACATTCATATAGCTATAGTTAAATTATTATAATATGGCTGGGGATTTTGAATTAAAGTGCATAAACAATGAATTCTGGAACACTGAAAATAAAGAAATAAAATAAAATTTAAAAAATAAAATAAAATGTTAAGGAAGTTTTCTTGAAGCAGAATTGACTTAGCTTCAGAAAAATATGGTTTTCAAATAAGCAACTTAAATTTCTGTAGAAAAAACCCAGAAGTGATATTCTTCAGCTTGCTGAGACAAACATGGAGGATAGAGCAATTTCCTTTACAAAGAAAGGTTTAATTATATTCTGATCATCTAACAGAGAAAACAAATTAAGTCATGTCTGTCAGAAGTAAAAATGTATATAATAAACAATAACTAAGAAAAAAAATTTCCAAACTAATGAGGTAAGGGGGAGGGACAAAAATGAACCAAAACTTCATTGAGCTATTAGGAAGAAGAAAAGGATAAAAGTTGTATTTAGGAAATAGTAAAATCAATAAAAAGCATAATACAAAAAAGATAAAATTATCATAATTATATAAATTTAAATGGATTGAATCTCAAGACACAAATGTGGGATTAGGGCAAAAAACATATACAGTTACAAGAAGCTTACCTTAAAGATAAAAACACAAAATAAAGATTTAGGCAAAGATACACAAGGTGAGTGGCAACAAAGAAAAGCAGCAGTGGTGATGTACTTACCAAAATAAATTCAAAGTCAAAAACACTCAAATAAGGAAACAAACAAAAGAGGAAACAGACAAACAAAAAAGACAAAACAAGGAAAATACATAATGCCATTGTGCAAAATGCCCCAAGATAGACACTTTAGGATGCCCCTCTCCTCTCCACAAAAAATAACCAAACCCACAGAACCACAAGGAGAAAGTTTTTTAAAGATATGATTGCAAAAAAAAAATATGATTGCATTTATCCTATCTTTTTTGTTTTTATTTTTTATTATGTTCAATTAGCCAGTATACAATACTTCACTAGTTTTTGATGTTGTGTTCAACAATTCATTAGTTGCATGTATTTTATCTTTTTTGTAAGGTAGTGAGTAATGGTTACCATTTCAGATTCTGATCATAGTAAAATCCTAATTACAAAAAAAGAAAGAAGAAAACAATCAAACCAGTTAGAAACTAAGAAACTCTCTTCGGTGGCTAGGATCAAAGTGAGAAATCAATTCCGAAATCGCACCTTTCATACCAGAGTTTAGAAGAAACCACATTTAGAGGAAAGTGTATAGCCTCAAATCCATATATATATATATATATATATATGTATATATATATATATAAAGACTGGGAAAAAACAACTGAGTTAAGAATTTGGCTCAAATGAGGACGTGGAGATGCAACATGGGGGGTTAGGGGGATAGGAGAAGAATAAATGAAACAAGATGGGATTGGGAGGGAGACAAACCATAAGTGATTCTTAATCTCACAAAACAAACTGAGGGTTGCTGGGGGGAGGTGGGGTTGGGAGAGGGTGGTGGGTTATGGACATTGGGGAGGGTATGTGCTATGGAGAGTGCTGTTAAGTGTGTAAACCTGGCGATTCACAGACCTGTACCCCTGCGGATAAAAATACATTATATGTTTATAAAAAATAATAATAATAAAATTAAATTAAAAAAAAGAATTTGGCTCAAAAGATCAGAAAAAGAACAGGAAAATTCAGTCAATATATGAAAATGAAACACCAAACACGAAATCAAGAAGTGGCAATTAGTTAAAATGAAAGTTGAAATAAATAAGATAAATATAAAGTTAAGCAATATAAGTAAATTCAAAAGCTAGTCCCTTCATAGAATTAATTATATAGATTAACCCTGGAAAATCTGATCAAATTAAAAGAAATACAATATTATTAATAGAAAAAGGAGACATCGCATCAGGTAGGAGGCAGTATCACCTAAGTATGGTGGAATAGGAGACGTAAGCCTAGAGCAGCATACCTAACCATTTAGGTAAAATGTGTGAGTCCCTGGGAAAAAAGTAATTATGAAAATTCATGAAAAAATCCTCAAGGGACCAGGGAGTAGAGAAAAAATAGAGGTGTTCAAGTCTCTCGTTTCAAACACACCAGTAGTCACAAGCAGCATTACCAGACACACCTCCACTGGCACAGGAGGACTGGCTGGGACTGACAAAAGCAGGTATAGCAGAGGTCCCGGGCTGCTTCTGGCAACCCTATAGGTGTGAAATGTTCTTGACCCCATGGGGCTTCAATGTACAGAGCGGGCTGGAAAGGACAGACCCAGAGCAGTGTGGTGGGGGGGGCGGGGGAGGAGAAGATGTGCTTGGGTGGGGGTGGGAGATGGACAGAACGGGACTGGACTGGCAGGGACCAAGCCTGACAGAAAGAGCTGGGACCTTCTGGGATGGCAAGGGGTGGAACAAGATGGGCAGGGGCAGGGATGTGACTCAGTGTGCCACAGTGGAATTACCAAGGAGGACAATGCCACACTGGTCCGTCTCCCATCCTAGTTTTCTAACACCTCTGGCCCGGGGAATGGAAAAAATTGGACAGGAGTTGATGAATTGGCTGTGCACTAATCAGGTGCCAACGACATATCAGACGGCCTGGGAGGAGGGACTGCAGGGAACAAGGATCGCTGGCCCCTCCTCTCTAAGGTCATGGCTCCCCTGACAGAAGGTGGCTCACCAAGTCCCAAGTGGCCATCACTTCATAGCCTCTTCTGCATATGCCCAGGAGCCACCTTCCTCCCAGTACAGTTACACCGTCACCCACCACCATCAGAGGTTTGAAATTGGGTCTGTGGCCAGACAGACAGGTGTGGGGGGATATTAATAGTCCTTGTTCTTACAAAGTTTGTTAAGGAAACTCTGGAAGTTGGGGGATGCGGGCAGGGCAGATCCCCTGAGCCTGCCAAGGTTCAGGGAAGAGACAGACAGGCGGATGGAGGAATGGATGGAAACAGGGGAATTCTGAGGCCCCCTTCCCATGGAGGAGTAAACAGATACAGGAGACCAAATGGTGATGAGAGAAGCACTGAGAAGCTTGAAGATGATCTAAGAAAAAATGGGGTGATAGGAACAAGTATGGGAAGAATTCATTGAATGTCTCCCTTTGCACAGGATGTTGGGTACAGGATCTCAGTCGAGCAGGGTTCAGCTGTCTACTTTGGAGCGCAGGTCAGTGGTGAGTGGGTCATGCTGGATTGTCTGGTGAAGCATCAGAGCCAGCAGCCCTGCCCGATTTGTCATTGCTGTGCGCACCTTGCGCTCCTGCTCAACTAGCTCTTCCAGCTTGTGCAACTGTGGGAGGAGAGCATGAGAGGGGGATTCCGGGATGTGATCCCACCCTTCAGCCCCCATCGGCACTGCAGCCTACCGCACGAATGCGCTCTAGGTCCACTTCGGCGCGCCGCAGCTTCTCCCAGCAGTAGTGGAGGTTGCACAGGCGTTTGGGGAGGCAACAGAAATTACCAGTGACCTCAAAGACATTGTGCACTAGTGGGCAACCGCACACCTCATCATCGGGTATCTGTGAGGAAGAACGAAGAATGACGTGGTATGGAGGAGGGTAGAAATCCGGGGTGCTCTGGCAGGCACTGTGAGAGGAATGGAGGAGGGAGGGCAGTCTGGCAGGAAGAAGAAAAATGAGGAGTGACCCCACAGTGGCGGGGTGGGGCGGAAGAGAGAAGTTCTGGGATCAGGTGGAGAAGAGGAGGTGAAAGGGGAATGACCTAGCATGGAGGGTGAGGGAAGAAGTTAAACAAGCAGAAATGGAGGCACGGAGGTGATCGGGCAGGAAAGACAGAAGAACAGGAAGAGGTCAAACAGGAAAGGAAGGACGGAGTGGAGGCCTGACAGCAGGAGGTGAAAGAGGGTTGGTAAAGCTTGGTAGAAGTGAGGCATGAGACAGGGAGGGTGGGAAGACTGGAGGCTTGGGAAACAGGGAGGAAGAAAGGATTTAGAAGATAACAAGCAGGGAGAAGATGCCTGTGAGGCGGGCAGAACAAAATGGAGGGAAGTCTGAAAGTAGGGAAGAGAGGGAAATCGTGCGGGGAGGGAGGGAGGAATGTGGGGCAGTCGGGCAAGGGTGTATGATGGGCAAGCAAGTGGAAGAGAGGAAGGGGGAATGCTTATGCAGCTATGCAGCGCGCGGAGCAGAGGAAAGGGAGCTGGTCAGGCAGGGAGGGAGAGGGAAATGGAGGGGGTTAGGTCAGGCAGAGAGGAAGCAGGAATGGAAGGTAAAGTCAGCCAGTAAGGAGGGGGAATGTGGGGTGGTCAGGGAGAAGTGGACACATGAGGGTCCGTCAGAAGTTATGAAGGCAGTCAGGCAGAGGGAAGAAAGAAAGAGGAGGCCATCAAGCAGAGAGGAAGAGAGGAATATGGTGGTCGGGCTGGGAGCAGGGGACGGGTGAAGAAGGATGGTGAGGTAAGGAAGAAAGAGTCACCTTGTTATCTCTTGAGTGCTCAGGGCACAGCACCTGGAGCCTTTTACAGTACCTCTTACTCTTTGGGTTGTAAACATCACAGAAGAGCCTTGTGGCCCTGAGGGAGGTTGAAAGTGAAGTGCTAAGGGTCAGAAAAGGGGGCCCCACTCTGAACCCCTGTCCATACTTTGGCCCTAAACCCCCCATACCCGGCCCCTAATCCACCCACCTCTGCCTCTGAGCCCACCCTGCTCCTGACCCTGTCCACATCATGCCTTTCACCTTGACTAACACCCACACTCACCCTTCAATGCAAGTTGGGTACATGGACCCGAAGGACGTCTTGCACTCATACTGGGAAGAAAGGGTACAAATGGAAGGAACTGTGCATGCACACAGCGTGCCCTCCCATGACGAAGCCCCACATAACACATTTGTCCCTGTGGCTTCTATGCGCCTGCCTGCCCAGCCGATGTCACCCCTCACCATTGGCTGCTGCTCCAATCTTGGCCCTCCTACTAAGGATGGATGAGAAGCACAAATGGGTAGAACCATGGGTGTGTGTTGCCTTCCTTTCTACAACAGACACCCAGGCACCAAACCTACCCTCCTTCCCACGGATTCCACCCAGCCAAAAACACATTTGCCCCATCTGCCCCCAGCCAATCCCCCAACCTTGGCAAAACAGCGTTCCATGTGGCGCAGGGCAACATGCATGCTGACTGACTCCCCGCAGGAGACACAGAAGATCTGCAGGTTGACGCTGTTCCCGCTACTTTTGTTGGTCTGCACAGGACAGTGGAAGGGCCAGTGAAGCAGTACAGGGGGGAGGGGGAGGGCAAGATTTCAAATGCCTTTCTGCAGCATTCCACCCATTCCCATTCACCTCCTCATCGCTGCACACAGCCTGCTGCTTGCCGCGCAGAATTATGGCCTCAAGTTCATGGAAATGGCACTCTATGTCCTTCAGGCGGGTGTGAATGTCCTGCTGCTCACGATGGATGCGCTCCAGCATTTTTTTGCCTTGCTCCTCAGCAATGCAGGGACTCTTCTGCCACTGCTGGATGCGCTGGGGCAGAATCCTATAGATGCGGCTGGAAAGGGAGACAGCAAGAAATGGAATGGGCCATCACAAGAAGAGACAGATGAGTGCCTAAATGGTGAGCGTATAGAATAATGAACAGTAAACGAATGAATGCTGGGGAATGGGGGATTGAATGGGGGATGGATAGACGGGTGAACGACCACAAGGATGGATGAATGGGTTGCTGGGTAGAATGTGCATGGGGGTGTTTGGTGGGTGGCTGGCTGTAAGGTGGATGGATGGGTGGGGGAGTGGCTCAGTGATGGGAGGACACATGGGTAGAGGAATCAATAGACTTTCGGATGGCATAGATTATGCCCTATTTACATGTTGCTGCTTAACTTCACTCACTCAGCTGCCAGTTTCATGCCACAGTCGTCCGAGCAGTACTTGGAGCCTGGCCGGGTGGGGTACACACAGCCAGGTCCCAGGCACTGCCGCAGCAAGCCTAGCTCCTTGGCATCTGTCTTCTCTCTGCGTTTCCACTTTTCAGTGAGCTTTTGCTTCTGCTTCTGCTTCTGCTTCTCTTTCTGTGGGACAAGGGCAGTCAAGGCAGGGAGAGGAGAGTTGATGTCAGCTTCCTAACCTTGTACCCCTGCCCTGTATTCTACTCCTGACCCCTGTCTTTCTGCACCCCCCCCATTCCACCATTTCTGTCACCTTCCACTCCACCTTTATCTTCAAATTCTCCATTTTCTTCACATTCACTGCTGGTTTCTGCAGCGCACACTCCAGGAAAGGGAACTCCTCAGTGTCACTCATCCAGGGGCTGTAAGCCAGGAAAATGCCGGCAGGTCTTCCCAAAGTGTTTTTTAAATGATTTCGGCGACACTCCCTGCCTTTGTTCTCCTCCTTGCTCCCCATCTCTGCCTTTGCTGTCCACTTCTTTCCACCCAGCTTCCCTGACGTACTGTCATCGGGTTTTGTCAAAAGTCCCCTATGCAAAAGCCCCGGCACAGGTTTCAGTCCTGAGGCAGGTCCTTTTCAGACAACAGCTGGGGTGTGTCTATTTGCTGAGAGGCTCCCTTTACTGCCAATGGTGCTGCCAGCATCTGGGATGGCCTGGACTTCGGCAGTCCACAGTAGGCAGCTATGACTGAATGGGCAGTGGCCAGTGTGACCATGGCAAGTTCTCTCAGGGTATGACGGGCAAGAGCTGACGGGAAAACCCTTGCACCAGCTCCACTCCCCCATCCACCCTGTGTCCTGGACTTACCAGACACCAGGGATTACAAGCAGGGCGCCTGTGATGGTGAGAGGAAGGCTCTGGTTTGGTGCTAAATGAGTGGGAACAGACTTAACCTATCCCAACACTCCTAGTTCCACCTTCTGACTAACATGGCCAGGTCCCACTGCACCCGCCTGGGACTAACTGGCACCACTTGGCCCTGCTTGCCCACTTTATCCAGACACCCAGGTTGAGATGGGTGGTCCATCTCAACCCACTTGGGCCACCTGAATGCATAAGACCCTGCCTTTCTGCTCAAAAAAGCTAGCCTACACTCCCTTACATTTGGTCAACTCAGCCTGCCCCACCCTTCAGGACACACTTGCTACATGGCTCACCCTGCACCACGGACCCAAACAAACCAACTCTGCTACCCAAACATGCATGACCCCACCCCCTCAGAATGCTCCGCCCACCCGTCTGCCCCAGCCAGTCCACCTAGTCTCTCTAGGAATTGGCTGCCAGACTTCTGCCTTGGACGCGTTCTGCTTCACCTTACACTCCCAGCGTGGTGGGTCTCATATACTGCACCAAGGCATACCTAGCCCTGCCCCGTGCAAGGCCCTGTCCTCTTCCCGGACTCTCTCAGCCTTGTACGCTTCTCTCCACTCCCGGTACATAGCCGGTTCTGCTTTAGCTCCCACATGCTAAGCCATGACAAGCCCTACTCCCCACTCCCCACGTGCACATGCTAGGTCATACCCTGTCTGCCCTGATTCATCTAGAATAATTTGATGATAATTATTCTGAAAAGTACTCCTGCCTGTACCCAGTGACACCAAGTAAAATATATAGATATATAAAATTTTTTTAAATGTTTGTGTATGTATATACTCACACACAAACAAATCACTCTCAGTGATTAAAATAGCAAGTACACACACTGAAAGAATATACACTTTCGATTAAGACAATTTTCAGTTGGAGAACTCACACTATTTTTGAGCTAGACATGCAATATTAATAAAAAAAAAACTGACCCTGGAATTAGCCTTAAAGGAAATCTAAACACATTCCAATAAATAAGTATCACATAAGGCACAGATAAGTTGCATTTAGATATTAATAAAAGGCTTAACTTTTAAAAACTGAAAGCGCACTTCTAAGTAACTCTTGCTAAAAAGAAAAATAACTAAAAATAGAAAAACTCACAACCTAATAAGACCAAGAACAATACATACCCAGCTGTGGAACTTTAAGATGCAAATATGAGAAAAGAAAGACAGAAATTAGTGATCTAAGTATTCAATTAAGATTAGAGCAAGTCACTATCCCGACTCCAAAGACCCCCATTAGTAACCCCCAAATTGTTCCGATGACCCACTCATTCCTCCAGTCACCGAACCTACAGTTCCTCGTCAAAGTTCTTCAAACTACCTCAGCGCCAGTGAGGCGCTAAACGGCGAGGAACCTCGTGGCAGGTGCAGAGAAAAGGTCCCGTAGAGCTACTTCCGGCTCCGGTATCGACCTTAACCCCGCCCCTTCTTAAATGTGCTGGGTTTGCGCTTGCTCAAGACCTCGGCTGAACTGCTATACTGCCCACCGTTGGAAGAACATGGTTTCAGAGAAACCACGTCTATACATGTGCCATTCTGCAAAACGTCACCATAGGCCTACAGGGATACACTTATGTCTTCTGACGTCAGCACCCAGTTTCCTATTGATCCTATTGTTCCTATTGATTCTTATTGATTGATCATTGCCTTATTGTATATGGCAGGGAAATGGACCTCCTTATCATTTCCAATTATTTTAATAATTTCACATTATTACTATTTTATTATCTTCTATTATTTTAATCATGTGGTAAGCAATGAGGAAAACAAAAACACATAAATAGTCAAGAGAGTAGAAAAAGATTTATAGAAAATCCAGGAAATAAAGAAAGCAAAATGTAAGAAGTTAGGAATAAATTCATATTTGAAGTTCATATTTTATTACATAATTAGAAAATTATTAATCAGATAAATTCTCCAGTTAAGGTCAGAGATTGCCATTTTGGACGAAAAATAACAAGTCTAGTTATATGCTGTTTATGCCAAATTTAGCAAATCATTAGGATACAGAAACATTTGAGATAAAGGGATGGAAGAAAATTTTCCAGGCGCATGCTAATCAAAATAAAGCAAGGTCAGCTATTTTAATATCAGACTAAAGAGACTAAGACAAAAAGTTATTAATTAAGATTGAAAAGATCGTTCTCTAATGACATAATTCACAGTGAATATGTAAAAATTCTCAATCTTATACACAATTAAATGGTATGAAATAAATATGCAGAAAAATATATTAGAACAAAAGGTAAAATCAAATAATAATATTCCCACTGTAGAGTATAACCCTGCTGCTCTTTTAATTCCCACTCACTCTTCAAGACTTAGCTTTGGCATCACTGTGTGGGAAGATTCTGCTTCCTTTTCACCTGGATGATCAGCCTCTCTTCTGAATGAACTTTTGGACATAATTCTGATAGCAAGGCTGTTCCCTTTATTTTAATCTTGATATTGAGGAGGAAATGGGGGCATTGCCTGAACCCTTCACACCTGTTTTGTGTCTGTCTTCCTCACTAGAAATGAAGGTAGGAACAAAGTTGGTCTGGTCAATGCTGTCGCCTGGTGCCCAGTTTACTGCCTGACACACAGTAGCCATCAATGATCAAAAGAATGCATCAGGGCCCCTGCCCCTCAAGTGTTGTTGGAAAATGGCAATTTACTGTAATTTATCGGGCTCCATATTATTCCTTGAAGATAAAAGCAAAGGTATGCCAGAATTTACATTAGAGTTACATTTAACAACTCATTGGCAAGAAAAGCAGTATTCAAAAAATGTTTAAGATCTTTCTGTTAAGAAGCTGTTTTTTGGGGCGCCTGGATGGCTCAGCGGGTTAAAGCCTCTGCCTTCAGCTCAGGTCTTGATCCCAGGGTTCTGGGATCGAGCCCCACATCGGGCTTTCTGCTCAGCAGGGAGCCTGCTTCCCCATCTCTCTCTCTCTGTGTCTGCTTCTCTGCCTACTTGTGATCTCTGTCTGTCAAATAAATAAATAAAATCTTAAAAAAAAAAAGAAGCTGTTTTCCCCTGATTCAAGTCTGGTATCTAATGACAGTGTCCCCAGCTAAATCTTCACAGCTTTTATCCAAACCAGTTTAGGGGTTGGGGCAGGAGATAAGAAATCCAGGTTGAACTCAGGAGTCGTGTGTGAACTCTAAAGAAA
The DNA here is from genome assembly GCF_922984935.1 of Meles meles. Classification (NCBI taxonomy): domain Eukaryota; kingdom Metazoa; phylum Chordata; class Mammalia; order Carnivora; family Mustelidae; genus Meles; species Meles meles. Next base: position 42,405,899 of record NC_060087.1, on the reverse strand, counting down.
GTATTATCTCGCTATGGTCTTGAAAGTTTATAAGCACTACTTGCGGGGTCCAAGCTAATGTTTTTTTTAAAATTTTTTTTAAGATTTTATTTAATTATTTGACAGAGAGATATCACAAGTAAGCAGAGAGGCAGGCAGAGAGAGAGAGGGGGAAGCAGGCTCCCCGCTGAGCAGAGAGCCCGATGTGGGGCTCAATCCCAGGACCCTGAGATCATGATCTGAGACAAAGGCAGAGGCTTTAACCCACTGAGCCACCCAGGCACCCCCCCCCAAGCTAATGTTTTAACTTCTCTTTGAGTTATTTTTCACCACTGTGGCCCATTCAGTGAGTCTTGGGCAGCTTTTCCTCTCCTTCACCTCTGACTTCATGCCTATTTCTCCAGTGTCTTGTATCTCTTTACTGCTGTTTTCTTTCATTCTCAAGTCCACAGCATTAGTTCAGGCTTCTCATATTTTACATCATAATGAACTTCTACCTCTGAAATGTGACTGGTTGATCCACTTTGCCTCCAGGATTGTCTTCCCAAGAGACCACAGATGAAGAAATATGTCACCATCCTCCTTGGGAATCTTCCTTGGATCCCCAGAATCAGAATCAGTTCTCCACTCTCTGATGCACCCCTCAAAATTCTCAAAGGTCCCCACTTTCCTGTGGCAGTCCTCTTCCTAGGCCCTCCAGGTGTCAAGCACTCAGGACATCCTGGACATTCACTCTCTTGTCAATCCAGCATTGTTTTCCACATATCAGGCCTTTATTCAGGCCTGCCCTTCTTTTTTGCTAATTCCTACTCACCTTTCAAGACTCAGCTTTGGCACCACCATCTGTGAAGTTCCCTCTACTTCTTTTCCAACTGGGTGGCCTGCTTCTCCTTTGAATGTACTTGTGGGCATACTTAGAATGGTGAGGGGTGTTCTTTTTACTTTAATCTTGGAATTATAAAAGATAAGGAAATGTTTGCCTGTACCTCTCATATCTGTTCCATGTTTATCTGTTTTTGCCTGCCAGCATTCTGCTTGTCTTTCAAGGCTAAGCTCAGTTGTTTGTCCCCCTAAGATGCCTTCTTCAAACCCCTTGTTCCTCCTTCTTTAGTTTTTCCACAGAAATTCCGTCATTCTGCTTTGCATCATTGTGTGCATGGCAAGGGTTCTCTCCTCCACTAGACAGTTAAGGCAAAGTTGAATGTGAATGCCCTGACTCCTGGCCCAGTGCTCCCACCACAGTTTCTAGGGATTCTTGACTTATGCTTTGGTCTCTTCTGACATCCCAGATACAGTAGATGCTAAGTGCCTTGTGAGCAAAAGAGTACCTCCTTAGAGACAAACACTAGAAAGGCCATCCAGATGGGATGGAGCAAAAGCATGAACCAGCCCAAGAGTAGATACTCTAAATTTGGCTTTTCCTCTGCAGATGCTTCTGTACTTATAATTTTGGTTTTTATCACATCTAATATATCAAATTATCTTTTATAGATCATGCGTTAGGTATTATATCCAAAACTCTTTGCCTAACCCAAGACTGTAAGGACTTTCTCTGATATTTTCTTTCAGAAGTTTTATAATTCTATATTCAGCCTATAGGTGTATGGTCTGTTTGATCTAATTTTTGTATAAGGTATGAGATGTAAGTTGAGGTTCATCTTGTTTTGGGGTTTTTTTTTTGAGTTTTTACATAGATATTCAATTCCTCCAGAATTATTTATTGAAAAGACAACCCCTTCTCAATCAAAAAAGTCTTTGCACTTCATTAAAAATCAGTTGGCAAGAAGAAGATTCTGAGAAAACGGAGGAGTAGGAAGCACCAGAAATTTGTCTCCCATCTAGACAACATTATGCTGGCATAATCCTCCTGGCGTAACTATTGAATTTTTTATATTTTTTAATTTTTTTATTATGTTCTGTGAGTCATCATACAGTACATCACCTGGTGTAACTATTTCAGGACTCTGGAGAAGAGAGAATACTTAAATAATGGCACAAAACTTCATAATTTGATGAAATATATCAATATAAATTCCAAGAAGCTCAATGAACTCTAGGTAAGATTTACTTGAAGAGAGCTACATCAGGACACATTGTAAATGAACTCTCAAGAGACAAAGAATTTTGAAAGTAGCAAGAGAGAAGTGACTCATCACATAGAAGGCATACAAGGGATTCTCAATAAAGTTAAAAGCAGGTTTCTCCTCAGAAACTTTTTGAGGCCAGAAGACAGTGCACTGATGTATTCAAAATGCTAAGAAAAAAGACCTGTTAACCAAGAATTCTACATCCAACAAAACAGTCCTTCAAATGTGAGAAAGAAATTATGACAATCCCAGCTGAACAAAAGCTGACAGAGTTCATTACTACTAGAAGTGCCCTGAAAGAAATGCTAAAGGGAGTCCTACAGGTTGAAACGAAAGGACAATAGACAGTGACTTGAAATGATATAAACAAATAAAGATCTCAGTAAAGGTTAATACATGGGCTATTATAAAAGGTAGTATTATTTGTAACAATGGTGCATAACTATACTCATTTTCTACATGATTTAAGAGACTGATACATTAAAAATGCAATTATTGGGACGCCTGGGTGGCTCAGTTGGTTAAGCAGCTGCCTTCGGCTCAGGTCATGATCCCAGCGTCCTGGGATCAAGTCCCACATCGGGCTCCTCGCTCTGCAGGGAGCCTGCTTCTCCCTCTGACTCTGCTTGCCACTCTGTCTGCCTGTGCTCGCTCGCTCTCTCTCTCTCTCTCTGACAAATAAATAAATAAAATCTTTAAAAAAATGCAATTATTGAGGAGATTTGTCAAGATGGCAGTGGAGTAGGAGGACCCTAGGCTAGTTTCATCCCACAAACACAATGAGATAACTATCAAATCATTCTAAATAACCCAGAAATCAACCTGAAGACTGAAAGAACAAACTCCATAATTAAAGGGAGAGAAGAGACCACATCAAAAAAGGTAGGAAAGGGGCACCTGGGTGGCTCAGTGGGTTAAGCTTCTGCCTTCTGCTTGGGTCATGATCTCGGGGTCCTGGGATCGAGACCTGTGTCGGGCTCTCTGCTCAGCGGGGAGCCTGCTTCCTCCTCTCTCTCTCTCTCCCTACTTGTGATCTCTGTCTGTCAAATAAATAAATAAAATCTTCAAAAAAAAAAGGTAGGAAGTGCAAAGATATAGCGTAGGGGGGAAATGGATTGCAGGTGCTGCAAGCGGGAAGAAGCCATGGTTGCAGAAAAGGGCTAGAGAGAAAGGAGCACACAGGGAAACACACAAGGAGAATGTTTTCCCAAAGCAACTGGCTTGGAAAATGAGAGGAGTGGATTTGATGGGTTCTTGTAACCAGCAGGGTTTTAAACCATGGAGTTTTAAAGGTCAGAGGGCTTTGCCAGGATAGAGCCTGGAGGGCACTGCCCTGCTCCTGGAAAGAAGACAGGCAAACAACCTGGGACAGACAACATGGAAACAGCAATCTGAAAAATGCCTGGGACACACAGTAGGGATATTATTCACTCTTCTCAGAGCTTGTCCCCAGAGGCAGCTTTCACAGAGATCCTCTCTGGGAACAAAGGAGCTGGCTGGTGTCATGTCCTTCTCCCAACCCTCAGCATAAACACAGAGCCACCGGAAGGAAGGAGCTCAGTACAGACACTGGCTATCTTACACCAAGCCCCCAGGCCCCTGTGATCTGGCAGGAGTTCCCTTCTTAGTCAAGCTTGCCTCTGTCCCAGCACAGCAGGCTCCACCTCCAGAAGACCAGCACAAACCTCCGCTCACACCTATCTCCTGACCAGAGAGTTCTACAGGGCCTCAGTTCTGATGGAGTTGGTGTCAAGTCTCATTTCACAACCAGACCAGAGCACACCTAGATAAACTAGCCACACTCAGGCCAAGGACCAAACACTGCACAGAGCAGGCAAGGAGAGCCTCTGCAGATGACTCGCAGAAAGATATAGAAGCCAAACACACCAGCAGAGGACATGCAGCACACCCTGGAGACATTCCCTGAAACAAAAGAAGTCCTTAACTTATAAGAGAAGACCCATAAGGCTACTTAGAGATTTCTCAACAGAAACTTGTCAAGCCAGAAGGAAGTAGAAGTGCTGAATGAGAAAAATCTGCAGCCAAGAATATTCTATCCAGCAAGGCTATCATTCAGAATACAAAGAGAGATAAAGAGTTTCCCAGACAGACAAAAACTAAAGGAGATTGTGACCACTAAACCGCCCCAAGAAATATTAAAAGGGACTCTCTGACCACAAGGGAGAGATTAAAAAAAATAAATGACAAAGACAAGAAAGGAATAGAGAAAATGTCCAGAAACAATGACAAAACAAGTAATAAAATGACACTAAATACATGCCTATCAATAATTACTTAGAATGTAAATGGACTCAGTGCTTCAATCAAAAGACATAGGGTGTCAGAATGGATAAAAAATAAGACCTGAAATCTTTTGCAGTTTATTTATTTTTCGAAGGTCTCTTTTCCTCTTTTATTTTTCACTATCAGGTACTTGTGGTCTATGTTTACACTTCAAAGACATGATAAGACGTATACCTTTAAGGCATAAAGAAATAATGTAAGTTTTTTGTTTGTAAGCATTTCAGGACAATTGCTATTTAAAATTTCCTTCTTTACGGACTCCTGGCTGGCTCAGTCAGAAGATGTGTGACTCTTGATCTTGGGGTCAGGAGTTCAAACCCCCTGTTGGCTGTAGAGATTATTTAAATAAATACATATTTTTTAAACAAACAAATAAATAAATAACAAGACCCATCTATATATTGCCTATAAGAGACTCATTTCAGACCGAAAGTCACCTGCAGATTAAAAGTGAGGGGGTAGAGAAATCTTTACCACACAAATGAATGTCAGAAGAAAGCCAGAGTAGCAGTAGTTATGCTGGAAACAACATAACCTTGTACCTAAAGGAGCTAAAAAAAAAAGAAAGAAAAAAGAACAAAACCCAAAACCAGCAGAAAGAAGGAAATAATAAAGAAGATAAAGAAGAGAGCAAAAAGAAATAATATGGCAACTAAAACAAAACACAGTAGAACAGATCAATGAAACTAGGAGCTGGTTCTCTGAAAAAATTACTAAAATTGAAAAACCTCTAGCCAGACTTATCAGAAAGAAAAAAGAAAGGAAACAAATAAATAAAACCACAAATGAGAAGGAGAAATAACAACTAACACCACAGAAATACAAGCAATTATAAGAGAATATTATGGAAAACTATATGGCAACAAACTGGACAACATGGGAAAATGGACAAATTTCTGGAAACATATAAACTACCAAAACTGAAACAGAAAGAAAAAGAAAATTTGAACAGACTGATAACCAGCAAAGAAATTGAATCAGTAATCAGTAAACTCCCAACAGACCAAAGTCCAGGGCCAGATAGCTTCAGAGGGGAACTCTACCAAACATTTAAAGAAGAGTTAATACCTATTCTTCTCAAACTATTCTGAAAAATAGAAAAGGACAGAAAACTTCCAAGTTCAGTCTACGAGGCCAGCATTACCCTGATACCAAAACCAGATAAAGACTTCACTAAAAAAGAGAACTACAGACCAATATCACTAATGAACATGGATGCAAAAATTCTCAATAAAATATTAGCAAACTGAATGCAACAATACCTTTAAAAAATCATTCACCATGATTGAGTGGGATTTATTCCTAGGTTGGCAGGGTGGCTCAATATCTGCAAATAAATCAGTGTGATACACCACATTAAGAAAAGAAAGGATAAAAACCATATGATGATTTTAATAGCTGCAGAAAAAAAATTTGACAAAATTTTATAAAAACCTCTAACAAAGTAGGTTAAGAGGGAACATACCTCAACATAAAGGCCATCTATGAAAAACCCATAGCTCATATCATCTCAGTGGGGAAAAACTGAGAACTTCTCCTCTACAGTCAGGAACAAGACAGGGATGTCCATTCTCACCACTGTTACTTAAGATAGTATCAGAAGTCCTAACCATAGCAATCAGTCAACAAAAAGAAATAAAAGGCATCCAGATCAGCAAGGAATAAATCAGACTTTCACTATTTGCAGACGTCTATATAGAGTGTCTGCAGACACTCTGTATAGAAAACCCAAAAGACTCCACCAAAAACCTGGTAGAACTGATACATGAATTCAGTAAAGTTGCAGGATACAAAATTAATGTACAGAAATCTGTTGCACTTCTATACACCAATAATGAAGCAGCAGAGAAATCAAGGAATCAATCCCATTCACAATTGTGCCAAAAACAATAAGATCCTAGGAATAAACATAACCAGAGAGGTGAAAGACCTGTACTCTGAAAACTATAAACACTGATGAAAGAAACTGAAGATGACACAAAGAAATCAGGAAACATTCCATGCTCATGGATTGGAAGAAAAAACATTAAAATGTCTTTACTACCCAAAGCAATCTACATATTTAAAGCAATCCCTATCAAAACACCGAAAACATTCTGCACAGAGCTAGGACAAACATTCCTAAAATTTGTATGGAGCTACAAAAGACCCCAAAATAACCTTAGATAAGAAAAGCAAAGCTGGAGGCATCACAGTTCCAGACTTCAAGTTATATTACAAAGCTGTAATGATCAGGATAGTATGGTACTGTCACAAAAATAGACACACCGATCAATGAATGGAACAGAAGAGAAAACTCATAAATGAACTCTTACTGTGTAGTCAATTAATCTTTGACAAAGCAAGAGAGAATATCCAGTGGGAAAAAGACAGTCTCTTCAACAAATGGTGTTGGGAAAACTGGACAGCCACAAGCCAAAGAATGAAACTGGACAACTTCCTTATACCATCCACGAAAGTAAATTCAAGATGGATTGAAAACCTAAATGTGAAACGTGAAACCACAAAAATCCTAGGGAAGAACACAGGTAGTAACCTCTTTGACATTAGCCATAGCAACTTCTTTCTAGGTATGTCTCCTGAGGCAAGGGAAACAAAAGCAAAATTAAACTATTGGTGGGGGTGGGGTTCCTGGGTGGTTCAGGCAGTTAAACATCCCATTCTTGATTTTGGCTCAGGTCACGATCTGAAAGTTGTGAGATGGAACCCCGCATCAGGCCACATGCTGGGCATAAAGACTGCTTAAGATTCTCTCTCTCCCTCCCCCTCTCTTAAAATAAATAAATAAATTGTATCTCTCATCTTTTTTTATTATTTAAGATTTTATTTATTTATTTGAGAGAGAGAGAGTACATGCAAGCAAGAGAGTGAGATAGAGAGCAAGAAAGAGAGCACAAGCAGTGGGGAGAAGCAGAGGGAGAGGGAGAAGCAGACTCCTCAGTAAGCATGGAGCCCAACAAGGGGCTGGATCCCAGGACCCTGAAATCATGAATTGAGCTGAAGGCAGATGTTTAACTGACTGAACCACTCAGGCTCTGCACTATCATCTTTTAAAAAAAAATTAGAAAACTACTGGGACTTCATCAAAATAAAAACTTCTGCACAGTGAGGGAAACAATCAACAAAACTAAAAGGCAATCTATGGAGTGAGAGAAGTTATTTGCAAGTGACATATCTGAAAAAGGGTTAATATCCAAAATCTATCAAGAATTTATAGAACTCAACACCCAAAAAACCCCAAATAATCCAATTTAAAAATGGACAGAAGACATGAATAGACATTTATCCAAAGAGGACATCCAGATGGCCAACAGACACATGAAAAGACACTCAACCTCACTTATCATCAGGGAAATGCAAATTAAAATTACAATGAGCTATCACCTTGCACGTGTGAGAATGGTTAAAATAAAAAAACAAAAAAACACAAGACACAATAGGTGTTGGTGAGGATGTGGAGAAAAAGGAACCCTTGTGCACTGTTGGTGGGAGTGTAAACCGGGGCAGTCACTCTGGAGAACAGTATGGAGTTTCCTCAAAAAGTTAAAAAAAAACTACCCTCTGATCCAGCAGTTGCACTACTGGTATTTACCCAAAGAATACAAAAATATTAATTCAAAGGAATACATACATCTCTATGTTTATAGCAATATGTTTACATTACCAAATTATGGAAACAGCCCAAATGTCTATCGAATGATGAATGGATAAAGAAGGAGTGTATATATCTACAATGGAATATTACTCAGCCATCAAAAAGAATGAAATCTTGTCATTTGCATGGGACATGAGTGGAGCTAGGGTGTATTATGCTAAGTGAAATAAGTCAGAGAATGACAAGTACCATATGATCTCACTCATGCACACAACTTAAAAAACAAATGAACAATGGGGAAAAGCAAGGCAAACCAAGAAACAGACTCTTAACTATAGAGAACAAACTGATGGTTACCAGAGGGGAGGTGGGTGGGGGGATGTGTGAAACAGGTGATAGGGATTAAAGAGGGCACTTGCTGTGATGAGTACCAGGTGTGGAATGGAAGTATCAAAATCATTATATTGTATGCCTGAAGCTAATATTACACTGTATGTTAACTAACTGGAATGTAAATAAAAACTTTAAAACGCAATTATTAATCTAGAAGTATTATTGTAAAAATTATGTATCTCTGTTTCATTAGGGTTTTATTCTGAAGTATTATCTTGTTCTTTCATTAGGAACATATTCATTATTCTCTCATTTTGTTTGATTTTCTATGTTTGTTTCTATGAATTATGCAGAACAATTACTTCTCCTGGTCTTGAAGTAGGGGTCTTGCACGGGACAGTCCGCTGTATAAACTGCCATCCCGGCAGTTTTGTCTGGCTGGCTGGAGTTGGAGTGAGCACAGATTATAGATGTCCTTGGATGTGCTGTGTTGGGGCAGCCGGAGCTGGAGCAGATGTGGGGCAGGAGGTCCTAAGGAGCTCTGGTGGCAGATGACCAGGTGGAATGGCTGGAGCTGGAGTGGGTGTGGGCCAGGTATTCCCAGGGTGCCCCATGCTGGGACTCCTAATGGGGGGCAGCTAGAGCACGCAGGGGTCAGGGATTCCTGGGTGCTCTACCCAAGGGACATCCTGGTGGGGCAGCTAGTGCTGGATTAGGCATGGGCCAGGAGTATCCCAAAGTGTACTATATCAGAGTAACCCGAGTGGGAGAGTTGGGTCAGGGGCAGGCCGGGGGGGGGGGGTGTCTTAGAGTACATTGCACCAGGGGGCCTTGGTGGGATGGCTGGACCTGGGGCAGATGTGGGCAGGGGGAGCTGCCTTGGGGGGTATGGCTGGAGCTGATGTGGGCTAAGGGCCTGAAGCTCACTGGAGGAACACTGAAGGCTGGCTAGAGTACCTCTACCCTGCTATCAACTCACTTAAAAATATCAGATGACCACCAAACACATTTTTTTTTCAGTTTAAATTCACTTATAGTTCGAGAAATGCTCATCACGTTTTCCACTGAAACACACAAGGCTCTGGATGTGGGACATCAGCCACATGGGGCTCACTCTCAGCAGGAGGATGGTGAGCTGTCCCAGGGACAGCAAGGCCAGAATCTGACGCTTCTGCGACTCACCTGCCCCTGCCCTATGGTCCCGGTGACCGATACGAAGTATTTCATTCCATTTTCACTGCAACCCTGTCTGCTAGAGGACAATGATTATCATTAGGCCCATTAGGCCCATTGGGCAGTAGAAGCAGCTCAAGTGCAGTAGTGCTAGGTCATCTGCCCCAAGGTCACACGGCTAGCAAATGGAAGGATGGGGAGATATTTAAGCCAAGGCCTGCTGACTCCAATGTGCCCACACCCTGTGATACTGAATCCCATACAGTGTCAGTTTTTGATCTACAATATTCCTGTTTTCTATTGTCCTCAAAGCACTCAGGCTGCGGAGTGACCACATCTCATATGCATAAACTGAGCTTTTGCATTTTCCGGTGCACATCCAGGGCAATCTACATGGCCCTTCCTCATCTGACAGAGATGAACACTCAAACTCACTCCCCCACCATCCCCTTCTTGGACACTGGAGACCAGGCGTGGATCCGGTCCCCCGGGGACTGACCATCTCAGGACCATTGACCTTTGGTCACCTCGGGGCCCAATCGCTGGGACCATGCCCTTGATTCCTCTTGCTGCCAATCATTTACAGACCAGCAGAAGCCACCCGTGGCTGGACTACAGGGACTGCTGGAGGACACTTTCCAAATTCTCTGTACTGGCATGTCCCAGGCTCCTCATATCATTAATCCAGTGATGGCAAATTACTACATCCAAGAGACAACCCTTACCTGCTTTCCACAGGAACTTTGAATAATGCCCAACACAGGCACACCCCCATCAGGTTTCCAATCATCGGTCTTCCCAGACTGCCAATCACTGACCTACGAAGTTTCTAAAACTGACTTATGGAGAGATCAAACACTGACCATTCCTGAAGGATGTTATGGTTCCCACTCCAGAAACCAAACCAGTGTCCTTCATGAATGTTCATAGCAACTTTATTCTTATTAACCCCAAACTATCCAAACAACATAAATAACAAACTACATAAACAACCTGTGGTACATCCATACAATGAAATACTATACAGCAATAAAAGGGAACAAAAAACCTGATACACGCAACTTCATAGAAGAATCTCAAAATCAGTATGCTGAGTGAAAGAAGCCTGAAAGAAAAGAGTACATACTGTATGATTCCATTTAAATGAGGTTCTAGAACAAATCCATAGCAATAGAAGTCAGAATAATGGTTGCCACTGGGTTGGGAAGATTGACTGAGAAGAGACCGTAATGGAACATTCTAGAATGGTAGAAGTGCCTTGGTCATTGGAGGTACAGGGGTCTGTACATTTGTGAAAACTCAAAACATGATAGATTTTGAGACCATGGTGCATATGGTTTTAAAATTAAGACTTTTTAGTGATTTGAGCTTTTTTTTTACCATTATCTAGTTATTCTCTTTTAGTATTTTGACCATAATATCTATATTGTCTGCTATTAATATAATTACATGATCCTTCGACTTTCAACTTTTCTTTCCTTATGTTTTAGATATCTCCAGATTGTAACTTGCACTTTTTTTATCCCAGTGCCAATATTTATCTTTTAGCTGGTGAGTTTAGTCTATTACACTTACTGGGATTATTGACATATTTGAATTTATTTCTACTCTCTTATTGTACGCTCTCTATTTGTCCTATTTTTCCACTTGTATTTGCTTTTTTCCCTTTATTTCTAGCCTTTTTTGGGCCAAACATTTTTGTTCTTAATTTTCTCTCATTCCATTTTCTCTGTTATGATTTGTAAGTTGTTTGTGTTTATTCTTGTAAAGGCTATTTGAGCTTTCAAGAGTTTATAAGCACAGGGCGCATGGGTGGCTCAGTGGGTTAAAGCCTCTGCCTTTGGCTCAGGTCATGATCCCAGGGTCCTGGGATAGAGCCCTTCACGGGGAGCCTGCTTCCTCCTCCCTCTGTCTGCCTCTTTGCCTACTTGTCATCTCTGTCTGTCAAATAAAAAATAAAATCTTAAAAAAAAGAATTTGTAACCACATAAGTGTTTGTGAATATTTTACCCATATCAAAATAGTACAAAAAACTAGAAAATTTTAAATCTTGTCATGTTCATCTATTTGCAAAATACACCACAAAAACCTCAGTTCCCAGATAGTAAAATAATGGGAAAAGAATGGTTAAAATGGTACATTTTGTGTTATGTATATTTTACCACAACAAAAAAGAATTAAAAAGATATACAAAATAAACAATAACAAAAAAAGCTTATACAGTTATATTTGATATTAGTTGAAATACCGGTAAGGGCAAAAAAGAATTGCCGTTTATTCTTATTGTCTCCAATTCCTATCCTTTCATTTTCTCTCTAACCCACTCCAATAAAGATTTTCCTCCTATTATTACTGAGTCAGGTTTTGGCGAAGACAGCAATGATCTTCATAAGGCTAAATTCAAAGGAAACTCCTCATTTTACCTGACCTATCAACATTTGATAAAGTTGATCCCTCTCTTCTTGAAACACATTAATCACTTGCCTTCTTAGATATGATTTTCATATGTCTCCTCTATTTCTCTTATTCCTCATGGGCTTCTCTCTCAATCTCCTTTGCTGGTTACTCTTCATCTCTCCTACTTGCCAGAGTTAAAGTACCCCAGGGCTCAGTCCCCAGGTCTCTTCTCTTTCCCATCTATACACACTTTCTAGGTAATAATATTTTTTAAAATGTTTTTATTTAAATTCAATTTAGTTAACATAGACTGTATTATTAGTTTCAGGGGTAGAATTTAGTGATTCATCAGTTGCATATAACACCATGTGCTCATTCCATCACGTACCCTCCTTAATGCCCATCCCCCAGTTACCCCAACCCCCACCACCTCCCCTCCAGCAACCCTCTGTTTGTTCCCTATAGTTAAGAGTCTCTTATGGTGGGACACCTATGTGGCTCAATTGTCAAGCATCTTCTTTCAGCTCAGGTCATGGTCCCAGGATCCTGGGATTGAGTCCCAAATCAGGCTCCCTGCTCAATGGGGAGCCTGCTTCTCCCTCTGCCCCTCCCCCTTCTTGTACTTGCTCTTTCTCTCTCTCTGTCAAATAAACAATCATTTTTTTAGAAGTCTCTTATGGTTTGCTTCCCTCTTTGTTTTAATCTTATTTTATTTTTCCTTCCCTTCCCCTACGTTCTTCTGATTTGTTTCTCAAATTCCACATATGAACGAAATCATATGGTATTTGTCTTTCTCTAACTGACTTATTTCGCTTAGCATAGTAACCTCTAGTTCCATCCACATCATTATAAGTGGCAAGAGTTCATTCTTTTGATGGCTGAGTAATATTCCAATATATTAGAATACATATATATCACATCTTCTTTATATATCCACCACACCCATCTTCTTTATATAGATACACACCACATCTTCTTTATCCATTCACCTGTTGATGGACATCTGGGTTCTTTCTGTATTTTGGCTATTGTGGACACTGCTGCTATAAACATTGGGGTGCATGTACTCTTTCAAATCATTATTTTTGTGTCCTTTGGATAAATATCTAGTAGTGCAGTTGCTGGGTCATAGAATGGATCTATTTTTAACTTTTTGAGGAACCTCCATACTGTTTTCCAGAGTGGCTGCTCTAAGTAATATCATTTAATCTCATGGCTTGAAGTACTATTTTTAGACCAAGACCTTTGAATTTATATCTACAGGTTTACATTCAGACTCCTGGAAAACTACACCCAGACATCTTTCACTTAGGTTCCATGTAGGCATGTCTAACTTAACATGTTAACAACCAAGCTCCCTTCTCCCCACCAACACCATCCAAGACTGGTGTTCCCATAATCTCTTCCATTAAGGAACTGAAAACTCTAATGTTTTTATTTGCTCATGAGAGAAATACTTGGTCCCTTCTTCTGTGTCATTCTTGACTTCTTTTTTTTCCCTCTAACATGCCATATCCAACCCATCAGAAAAACTGTCATGTCTGTCTTCAAAATTTATCCAGAATCCTACAACTTACTGCCCCCATCCACTGCTGCTGCCATCATACAAACCACCATTATCTTTCACGTGGATTTCATAAGGTCATAAAGGTGGAGTGCTCATGAGTGGGATCAGTGCCTTCGTAAGAGTCGTGAGAAATCTTGCTTCCTCTGTTCTGCTTTCAGCCATATGGGGATACAATGAGAAGTCTGTGGTCTGTGACTCAGAAGTGTGCTCTCACTAGATCCTAAGTATGCTGCCTCCCTGATCTTGGATTTCCCACCTCCAGAACCGTGAGAAATAAATTTCTGTTGTTTTATATAAGCCATTAGCTTATGGTATTTTGTTATAGCAACCCAAGCAGACTAAGATTATCCTTGTGAGTATAAGATAGCTCCTCCAACCATGGCATTGTGCCCGCTTTCCTGATGGAAAAAAAAAAACATGGGAAAGGGCAAAGAAAAAAATGTGAAGAGAATAAGCCTGATGATACACTTCTATTTTTAGGAGTTTCCTTGAAGTACCAAGTGATCTGTGCCAATTTCTCATTGGCCAGAATTGTGGTTCTTATGCTGCAAAAATGACTGGGAGTTTACTCATAATCAAGCGCAGTACTAGGCTGAGAAAAATCAGTGTTCTGTAAGCATGGAAAAAGAGGAGAATGGTTAATAGGTAAGTAGCTAGAAGTATTTGCCATACTAGAACAGACATCAAGTCCTGAAAAATAACAAAGAGTCAATTTAATAAAGATAGTGTTCTTTATACAGTTTGATATTACAAAACAAAAATGTAATTGAAATATACATATATTAAAGAGCACATAAAATTTGAGATAACTTAAGTCATCATTATGGAAATTTGACATTTGGAATGAAATCCTTTTTTAAAAAAAAGATTTTATTTATTTATTTGAGAGAGAATGAGCGAGCATGAGAAAGGGGAGAGTCAGAGGGAGAAGCAGCCTCTGGGTCGAGCAGCAGCCCAATGCGGACCTGATCTGGGAACTCCAGGATCATGACCCAAGCTGAAGGCAGTCGCCCAACCAACTGAGCCACGCAGGCACCCTGGTATGAAATCCTAATGAAAATGATACATAATAAGCCTTGTGTGTTGCAGCTGAAGAGTTAAAGGGTTGTTTATAGTCTTAAATGTTTACATTGCAAAAGAAGAAAAATTAATGACCTAGAGGTCCATTCTGAAGGTGAGATGCTGACAATTACATTCATATAAAACAATTACATTTATTTATATAAAAACATTTATTACATTTACTTATATAAATGTATATTTATATGAAACATATAAATATATATTTATATATAAAATATATAAATACATTTTATATATTGTTTATTTATATAAATATGTGTTATTTATAATTCTTCATTTATAATTTATAAATTTACATATAAATTTATATATTTTTATGTTTTATATATTTATATAGTATATATTTATATACACATTTATTTTATTTTTATATTATACATAAATATATTATTTTATATATTAATACATTACATATTAATATATTACATGCTAATTCATATAATATATTTATACATTAAATGTTATGCTATAATAATATATAATATATAACGTTGTTATATATTATATATAAATATATAATATATATTTATATGTAAATATAATAGATATTTTTATATAAACATATAAAATAAATACAACATATAAATATATATATGAATATCTATATTTTACATTTATTAAATTTATTTATATAAAAACAATTACATTATAACATTTACAAGGTCTGTCTCCCATTTTAAATTCTCATGTGCAACAGGAATTGAAAGCATCCATATTTTCCTTCTCTTATGAGTTCTCCTGTGTTTCCTAAGGGAAGGGGAATTACCAAAGTTTTTCTCACAAATTTTGCATTCATAGGGTCTCTCCCCAGTGTGTATTAATCCTGAGCCCTCAAACTGAAATCTGTTCCATGTCAGTTATACTCATAAGGTTTTTATCTAGTGTAAATCTTTGTGCTTTCCCAAATTCATGGCATTTTCATAGGCCTTCACCCTGGTATTTATTCTCTTGTGCTGAGTGAAGTTAGATCTCATGTGGAAAACTTCAAAAAGTATTATATTCATTGGGTTTCTCTACAGAACACAATCTCTCCTGTTGATGAAGAGATGAGTGATAACTGGAGACATTCTTCTATTCGTTACCTTCTTTGGAGTTCTGTCCTTCTGTTATGTCTATGATGGACATTATATTTTTTAATGATTTCCTCTGCATGTATATGGCTCCTGCCTTAAGTTTTTTTCCAAGTTGAAAGGGTAATTCTGCAATAAGGCTCTATCATGCCCATTATTTTCATACAGAGATTTTATAATTGGTTATGGCTGAATTATTTTATAAACACTCAATATCTGTGTCAAATTAATGAAACTACATATGTGAATTTTCAGTAAAAATGTGTTTTAAGCTAAGTTTATAAGACTCATAGTATATTTCCTGGTTTCTCCTGAGTGAATTCCACTTGTTTAAATGACTTCCCCAGTTCTTAGAGGGTGTATTAGTTTCCTGTTGCCTCTTTCACAAATTACCACAAACTTAGTGGCTTAAAACAACACAAATTGATTACCTTACAGTTGTGGAGGTCAGTAGTCTGAAGTCGGTTTGACTGGGGCTAAAATCAAGGTTTTGGCATGGTTCATTCTTTCTGGAGGTTCTGAGGGAAGAACCTGTTTTCTTACCTTTTCCAGCTTGTAGTGGCTGCCTGTATACCTTGGCTTGCAGACCCATCCTCCATCTTCAATGCCTGCTTCTGTCATCGTGTCACCTTCACCTCTTCTGTAGTTAAATCTCCCTCACCTTCCCTCATATAAAGGCATTGGTCATTACATTTAGGGTGTGCAGGGATAATCCAGTATATTCTCTCAATCCCAAGATTCTTAACTTAATCACATCTCCGAAGTCTTTTCTTTCTCTTCTTTTTTTTTTTTCCATCTAAGGTAACATTCACAGGCTCCAGGAATTAGCACCTGGATTTTGATGGGGGCGGCGGCCAAACGTGAATTTTTCTAATTCACGGCCTTTCCAGTATCCTCTTAATGCAAAGCACGAAGAATCATTGCATGTGATTTTTACCACGTTCAGGTCATTGCATGGCTGGTTCCTAAATAAGTCCTGCCGAGAAGCTGACCCTGGGTGCTTAAGTAGAGCCTCAATCTGAAAAAAACCTGACAAACATTTATTTTTTTTTATTTTTTTTTTTATTTGCCAGAAAGAGAGATCACAAGTAGACAGAGAGGCAGGCAGAGAGGCAGGCAGAGAGAGAGAGAGGGAAACAGGCTCACCGCTGAGCAGAGAGCCCGATGTGGGGCTCGATCCCAGGACCCTGAGATCATGACCTGGGCCGAAGGCAGAGGCTTAACCCACTGAGCCACCCAGGCGTCCCCCGACAAACATTTAAAACATGGAAAAAGAAATGCCAGAATGAAGACTCAAAAGTCAGTGCAGGGGTCAAAAGGTATAAACTTCCAGTTATAAAATAAGTAAGTCATGGGGATGTCACGCACAAAAAAAAGTCAGTGTGGCCAATAGAGATTTCTTCCAAATTCAGAACACAGAACCTATATTGGGGGGGGGGGGAATACAATCATGAGCAAAAACTGACTTGGAGAACGTAGGCTGTATGGGCATATTGGCAATGACAGGGATAAGGTGGAGACATTTTTGGTAATTTACTAACGATGACTTTATGACAATTGAGACTGAGGTTAACAAAAAGAAGTTTTTCTCAGAAATCGCCAGTAGGGAGAAATCGATTAAGATCCCATACGAAAATGTTAAATTTAAAGAACATAAATAGGTCTCTCACTGAGATTAAGCTGAGCTCGCATGGTTGCTGTTTTGCTCTTTCAGGAGAAAGAGGGCATGTGTGGGACAATTGCACAGAGGGAAAGAGGAGCTTCGATGAAACAGCCGCCAACATTTTCACTCTCAGGGGTTCTCAGTGGCAAATGAGCAAACCAAAGCTCTCATCAATCCAATATAAGTCTTCAAAAAGGATCCGAAGTTCAAATACCCATTCTGTGCCCCCAAGACACTGAGGATCTCTATCTGAAACTTATGCCCAACCTTAGAGTCACTTTTAAAGAACTCCAAGCCTTTCAGTCATGGAGGAAATAAAAAGTCAATGAAAAGTAAAGGTCTTCATCTTCAAGGGGAAGTCATTAGACAGAAAGCCCCATGATAGCAAGGATCATTTATGTCTCATGTACTGGTGTTTTCCCAGTCCCCAGCCCACATCCTGGAATGCAATAGGTACTGTGGAAATACTTGTCCCACAAATGACTAAGTAAAGGAATGATGCCATTTGGGCATACTATCACCAGATTGTTGTAGTTCTTCCATGGTACATCTCTGTTTGGGGTCCTCTGAGTGAGGTCCAGCAAATCCCACTCCTCCCCAGGGAATGTCCCAAGCCACATACCTGAAGACCGGTGATTCAATAAAACTGCACAGATTCTGGGGCACCTGGGTGGCTTAGTCCGTTAAGCTCGGACTCTTGATTTTGGCTCAGGTCATGATCTCAATCAAGGTCGTGAGATTGAGCCCCTCATCGGGCTCTTCACTAGGTGGTGAGTCTGCTTGTGATTCTCTCTCCCCTTTTCTCTCTGCCCCTCCCCCTGCCTTGTGCGTGCGCACTCTCTCTCTCCTCTCTCAAATAAATAAATAAAAACCACACAGATTCTGTCTCAGTGAGACACTATCCCCTCTAATGTTCATAGGAGGATAAGTGAGGTAATAGCCTGTGACAGACCTGATTCAGAGGAAATTTAGATGGGTCTTCTACCCTAAGTCTCAGCATCCATACTCACTCACTCTCACAGCAATCTACCATACCTAGTTTCATAACTCTAACAGCACCTCTAACACATGCCTTCACTTGTATTTCCAATACTGGACTCTGAGTTCTTCCAGACCTATTATTCTTTTTCTCCAACACGAAGCACAGTCCCCAAAACAATGCAGACATGAGCAAAGCACTGAATGACTGAAAAATTATTTCTATGGTGAGAACATGAATTTCTTTTTTTAAAAAAAGATTTTATTTAGTTATTTGACAGAGAGATAGAGAGAGAGAACAAGCAGGGGGAGCAGCAGAGGTAGAGGGAGAAACAGACTCCCCACTGAGCAGAGAGCCCGATAAGGGACTCCATCCCAGGACCCCAGGATCATGACCTGAGCCCAAGGCAGACGCTTAACTAACTGAGCCACCCAGGCACCTGGAGAACCTGAATCTCTTGAGACAAAGATACTTCATCTCCTTCTGTAGTGTCCACCACCACACTCTGCAGAATGTGATCCACAGGTGAGGGCAGTCAGCCTGGATGAGGAGGTAAATGGGAGCATTTCTTTGTAGTCCCTCCCTACCCACAAGGAGCCCAGAGACCTGGCAAAACATGATCAGGAATTCAGGCAGCGATTGCTTTAGTCTGTTTCAGGAAACTCCCCGCCAGGCAAAGGAGAAATGTCTACCTAATGTCCACCTTTTGGAGAAAGATGAAATTCTTATTCATTTGCCACAGATTTGTCATCAACCCAGACATCAGTATTTCCTCCCCTGTGTCTTTTTCAGGAGATGGGCTGTTGAGACAGTGGAGCCAAGAGAATCCAGGCTTCCCACATTTCACAGTCATAAGCCTGGATGCTGCCACACACTAATTTTGAGCTCTTCCTCTCTCCCTACACAGTCACACACTGCCGTCATAAGAATTCAGGACAGTGGAGGGATGCCTGGGTGGTTCAGTCAGATAAGCATCCAGCTCTTGATTTTGACTCAGGTCATGATCTCAAGTTGGTAGGCTTCTCTCTCTCTTCCTCTCCCTCCTTCCCACCCTAAAAAATTAACCATGGACCTCTGGGTGGCTCAGTCGGCTAAGGGATGGATCCCCACATTGGGCTCCTTGCACAGTGGGGAGACTGCTTCTCCCTCTGCTGCTGCTCTCCCTGCTTGTGCACTTTCTCTCTCTCTCTGACAAATAAATAAAATCTTTTAAAAAATTAAAAATTAACTTAAACGTTTTTTAATAATAAAAAAAAAAAGAATTCAGGGTAGTCATGTCTCACCCAGCATCAGAAAAGAGGACTCGGAGTCTTGCTGTCCATGAGGAAGAGATTAACAGTTCCAGATTAAGAATATATAGCTGTCAGGTCAACCTCATGCCCCCGCCCCATGCCCCACCCCCCCCCACCTTGATCAGGTGGTAGTATCTGTCCTCTTGTTTTGCCACCAATCATCAGCCAGTAGTAATGCAACCTCTTGGCTACACACAGGAAAACCTTTTAAAATGTAAAATACTGCTGCTTCCACGCTACCCAGGGAAGGGTCCATACAGTATTGTTTTGGGTTCCCATCCTAACTTAAAGGGAAACTTTCACAATGTCCAGAGTCCTTGATATCCTGCAAATGAAGGAGGAGGATGTCCTCAAATTCCTTGCAGCAGGAACCCATTTAGGTGGCACCAACCTTGACTTCCAGATGGAAGAGTACATCTACGAAAGGAAGAGCAATGGTATCTACACCATAAATCTGAGGAGAACCTAAAGCTTCTGCTGGCAGCTCCTGCCATTGTTGCCATTGAAAAACCCAGCTGATGTTAGTGTCATATCGTCCAGGAATACTGGCCAGCGAGCTATGCTGAAATTTGCTCCTGCTGCTGCTGGAGACGCTCCTACTGCCGGCCGCTTCACTCCTGGAACATTCACTAACCAGATCCATGCAGCCTTCCGAGAGCTCAGATTTCTGGTGGTTACTGATCCCAGGGCTGACCACCAGCCTCTCACAGAGGCATGTCATGTTAACCTGCCTACCATTGCTCTGTGTAACACAAACTCTCCTCTGCGCTATGTGGACATTGTCATCCCTTGCAACAACAAGGGAGCTCACTTAGTGGGTCTGATGTTGTGGATGCTGGCCAGGGAAGTTCTGCGCATGCGTGGCACCATTTCCATTGAACACCGGCGGGAGGTCATGCCTGATCTCTACTTCTACAGACATCCTGAAGAGATTGAAAAGGAAGAGCAGGCCGCTGCTGAAAAGGCTGTGTCCAACGAAGAACTCCAGGGTGAATGGACGGCTTCAGCTCCTGAGTTCACGGCTACTCAGCCTGAAGTTGCAGACTGGTCCGAAGGCGTGCAGGTGCCCTCTGTGCCTATTCAGCAGTTCCCTCTGAAGACTGGAGCGCCCAGCCGGCCACTGAAGACTGGAGCTCCCACTGCTCGGGCCACTGAGGGGTGGATAGGAACAACCACCGAGTGGTCTTAAGCTTCTCTTCCACAAACGCAAACAAAATGGAAATAAGGTTGATGGAAAATAAACAGTTTGTAAAAGTCGAAAAAAAAGTCAAGTACTCTACTATATTCATATTATTTTAAAGTGCTATTACCTGAGG
Organism: Meles meles; assembly: GCF_922984935.1. NCBI lineage: Eukaryota > Metazoa > Chordata > Mammalia > Carnivora > Mustelidae > Meles > Meles meles. Next base: position 42,385,061 of record NC_060087.1, on the reverse strand, counting down.
ACTCGCTATGTGCTAGAGATCCCTCTGAGAACTTAACCTGCATGTGTCCATTTAACTCTTATAATTCTGCCAACTGCATATTATTTCTCCCACGTAATAGCTGGGGAAACTTTGGCACAGAGATGGTATTAACCTAAGACAGGGTTATTAACATGCCCTGTGGCAAACTGGCTGAGTCGGGATTTGAATGCAGGTCGATCCGGCTCCAAAGCCTAAACTCTCCCAAGCACTATGCTTCTCTGGAAACACACACACACACACACACACACACACACACACACACACACACACACACAGAGTTTTGGAATTATTGGGGATGATATTATTCCTTAATACACCTGGGAGATAGTCATACAGTGCTGCTAATCCACGCGTGCTGTGCGAACCAGCAGCGTGACCTGGGAACATGCTAGAAATGAAGAATCTTGAGTCCCAACCCAGACCTCCTGAATAAAAACGAGCAATATCCTATTTTGCTCCCCGAGGAGCAAAAATACTCGGGGGTTTCAGGTGCACGGGTTGGAGAAGCGTTGGCTAGAATTCCGCTTTGCACAGCAAAGGGCTAGCAAATGAAATGTTCCATTCCATTCAAATATCCTGGAGCTCCTCCTGCTGGCAAAACACCTGTGTTTCAGCGCCCAGTGCCCCGCCCCGCGCCCCGGCCCGCCTGCATTTAGGCCTCTATCTCTGGCTCACTCATTTATTAAATCCATTCAGCTATCTGTTCAGCTATCTCGATACCTAGAGCACTGAGGATTCATCAGTGAATGATCACAAGCCAGAGCAAAAGTGGAGAAGTTACATTCTATTGGTGGATGGCAGAAATTGGACTGATTGCAAATTATATGCTGGGTGGTGTTAAACTCTGTTGGAAAAACAAAGCAGGAGCAAAGCTGAGGGAGTGAGGTGTCCAAGAGTATCGGTATAGAGAGGCAGGACTGATTCTGAGCCAGATAAGATAAAGAAATATCTTTCTAGGCAGAAAGACGAATAACCATCTCACAGAGCACTCTAAATTGAGACCTGATTTGCCAAAAAAAAAAAAAAAAAAAAAGTTACTAAATCCCCAAAGCATTAGAAAAAACTAGAATGTAATGGTTTTACAAAGTATCAGGAGAGATTTTTTTTATGTTGGTCTACTTCAACTTGCCCTAACTGAGAGGTGCTGGAGCCAAATAGTTCTTGACCCTTTTCATCTGCACAGGACAGAACTTGAGTATCCTTTAAAGATGGAGGGGGGCAGGACACTAACTGTCTAAAGAGTCACCGCGCCAAAAATATCCTCTACTGGGGCTCCTGGGTGGCTCAGTTGGTTAGACGACTGCCTTCTGCTCCGGTCGTGATTCCCGGGGTACTGGGATCGAGTCCCATATGGGGCTCCCTGCTCTGCAGTGGGTGGCCTGCTTCTCCCTCTCCCTCTGCTGCTCCAACTGCTGGCACTCTCCTGCTCTTTCATTCTATCAAATAAATAAATAAAATTTCTAAAAAAAAAACAAAAAAAAAACCCCCATAAAACCCCCCAAATACTTTCTTACTGTTATCCCTTTCCTCATACTCATAATCTAGTCTAATCAAGAGAAAAACTTCAGACATCCCCAGATTGGGGGACATTCTACAGGACATCTGGCCAGTGCTTCACAAGGCTGTCAAGATCATAAAAGACAAGGAGGGAGTGAGAAACTGTCCCAGACCACAGGAGACTGAGGAGACATGACAACTAAATCCTGCATGGTACCTGGACTGGATTCTAGAACAGAAAATGAACATCAGTGGAAAAAAACTGGTGAAATCCAAATTAAGTTTTGAGTTTTGTTACTAGCAGTGTATCAGTTTTGGTTTATTTGCTTTTGTTTTGTTTTGTTTTAAATTCAATTAGCCAACTTATAGTACATCATTAGTTTCAGATATAGTATTCAATAATTTATCAGTTGCATATAACACTCACTGCTCATCCCATCATGTGCCCTCCTTAATAACCATCACTCAGTTCCCCCATGCCCCTAACCCCTCCCATCCAACAACCCTCAGTTTGTTTCCTAGAGTTAAGAGTCTCTCATGGTTTGAGTCCCTCTCTGATGACTTCCCATTTAGTTCTCCCTCCCTTCCCCTACAGTCCTCTGCCCTGTTTTTTATATTCCACATATGAATAAAACCATATGATAATTGTCTTTCTCTGACTGACTTATTTCACTAACAGCATAATACCTTCTAACTCCATCCACATCAGTGTAAATGGTAAGTATTCATCCTTTCTGATGGCTGAGTAATATTCCATTGTGTGTGTGGGTGTATCACATCTTCTTTATCCATTCATCTGTTGAATAATTATTTCATTTTTGGAAAAATACCATGGAAATGCAAGATCTTAATAATGAGGGAAATTGGGTAAGGGATACACAGAAACACTTCCTACTATCTTTGAACCTTTTTTGTAAATCTAAAATGACTCCAAATTAAAGAATTTTTATCTTTTTTAAAAAAGTATTTAAGGGCGCCTGGGTGACTCAGTGGGTTAAAGCCTCTGCCTTTGGCTTGGGCATGATCCCAGGGTTCTGGGATCAAACCCCTCATGGGGCTCTCTGCTCAGCAGGGAGCCTGCTTCGTCCTCTCTCTCTGCCGCCTCTCTATCTACTTGTGATCTCTGTCTGTCAAATACATAAATAAATTCTTTTTTTAAAAAAAGTATTTTAGGGGCGCCTGGGTGGCTCTGCCTTCAGCTCAGGTCATGATCTCAGGGACCTGGGATCGAGCCCTGCATCGGGCTCTCTGCTCAGCAGGGAGCCTGCTTCCCCCCTTTCGCTCTGCCTGCCTCTCTGCCTACTTGTCATTTCTCTCTGTCAAATAAATAAATAAAAATCTTAAAAAAAAAGTATTATATTTACTTACTTGACACAGAGAGAGACTGTGAGAGAGAGAAAGCACAAACAGGAGGAGTGGCAGGCAGAGAGAGAGGGAGAAACAGGCTCCCCACTAAGGAAGGAGCCTGGTGTGAGGCTCAGCCCCAGGACGCTGGCATCATGACCCAAGCCAAAGGTAGACACCTAACCAAATGAGCCACCCAGGTACCCCCTCCTTTTCTTTCTTTCTTTCTTTCTTTCTTTCTTTCTTTCTTTCTTTCTTAAGATTTTATTTATTTATTTATTTGACAGAGAAAGAGAAGGATTTAAAAAAAACAATTCAGTTTGAAGATTGGCAAAAGGTTGAAACTTGTTGAAGCTGGACGGTAAGTGTAAGACAGAGTTATTTTACTATTCTCTCCACTTTGATGTATGTTTGAGATTATCCCTCATTAAAAAAAATTTAAAGAAAAACAAGCTCGTTCTGAACAAAAGGAGAGAAAAATCAACCTGAAAATAAAATGAAAAAGGAGAAATAACTACATGTAACATTTACTTTAAAAGATGTATAGAGAGGTGCCTGGATGGCTCAGTGGGTTAAAGCCTCTACCTTCGGCTCAGGTCATGATCCCAGGGTCCTTGGGCTCTCTGCTCAGCGGGGAGCCTGCTCCCCACCCTCTCTCTGCCTGCCTCTCTGCCTACTTGGGATCTCTCTCTTTGTCAAATAAATAAATAAAATCTTTTTAAAAAGATGTATACAATATTGTAAACAATTTCACATTAATTCAAAACCTAGCTGATATCATTGAATCTACATTTCCATCATAGCATCACTAAAGATGGGATAACAGACATTATGTCTGTCAACAAGAATATAAGACAATAGGAAGCCCATGATACCACACATGAAGCATGATAAAAAAAATATGAACCCAAATTTAATCTAGCATCCAGATCTAGGTCACATTTACAAGAAATACTGAGAATGGAAAAACAAATTTAAAGACTCCATGATGAAAACAATCAGTTGAATCCAGGTTATGGGACATTCTACTAGACCCAATAACCAGAATTCTCTACAAAATCAATTTCATTAAAAAAGAGAGGAAACTGTTATGACTGGAAACATAACAGCCAAATACAGGGTACGAACTTTTTTTTTCTATATCCCTGCCTTCTTTCCCCTGGATTATTTCAAAGCAAATTCCAGACACCCTATACTTTCTTCTTAGTTATGTTTTATGTTACTCCCCCAAATAAGGACACCTTTGAAAATAATATCGTTACCACACCTTAAAAATTTACAATTCCAGATTATCAGCAAGTATCTCGTGTTCAAATGCCCCCATTTGTATCATACATTTTTAAATGAATGGTTTGAATCATGATGCAAGTAAGTCTCACACGTTATAGTTGGTTGATATCTTTCTTAAATTTCTTAATTTATGTACTCCTTATCCACCTCTTTTATCCCTCCTTGTATGTATTTGTTGATGAAAAGAGATAGTTTTGAAGACCTTCAGTGAATGTATTTGGAATGAATTTCCAAATGCACCCCACAGTATTAGTTTATATGTTCCTCTGTTTTCTACATTTCTGGTCAATTGGTGGGTAGATCTATTGATAAGATTCTGATTCAGTTTTTTGTCATTTATGTCATTTATGCTTCAGAGGTGGTGTGACCAACGTGCTTTCTTCACGTTGGGATGTTAGGTTGTCTGTCATTTTTTTGTGATTTTATTAGTATTTGGTGGTTATTGCCTAATAACACTAACTCACAATGGTTTGCAAAATAATGATATTCTATCACTCTTCTTCACTTGTTAGAAAAGTACTTTTATGAAGGAAGTCTTTCTCTCATCAACTGTTAGCTTTGATCAAAAATGGTACAAAAAAGCAGAATAAATATTTGATTCTTTCCCTGTATTAAGCACATTTTAAGTTAATGAAATGGCTTATGAGCATTTCTAAATGTGACATAGGAGTTGTTTTTATATCAATATGAACTCCTGGATTTAAACATATTTAATGTGCTTTGAACCATTGCAGTTATCCCCAATGATGCTCAAATTGTCCCATCTTCCACCAGTGGAAGCTTCTTCCGTTGGTTTCTGAGTTATTTTGACATGACAATAGTAGTCTTTGAAAGCTTCCTAGCCAACTGGAATTACATGATGGTCCGATATCATTTTATACACTTCCTTACAGTCGTCAAATCACTCCCTGATTGCTTTTAGTGAGTAATGGTATATATAGGCTCCCATCCAGATACTGGGAATGCTCAATGCCACTGCATTGGCCATTGCTTCTAAGTCTTTTCCATAAACAGAGCTAGGAAATAAGTACTTTTTTAACCATAAAAGACATCATGATTCACATTGATACTTATTTATATTTTTTACCTTAATTTAAGTGTAGTAAACATACAGTGTTATATTAGTTTTAGGTGTACAATATAGTGATTCAACAGTCCCATATTTATTCAATACATATCAGTTTAAGTGGACTCTGAAGCCCTTCACTTTTGTCACCCATTCCCCCAGCCACCTTCCCCTCTGGTAACCATCAGTTTGTTCTCTATAGTTAAGGAGTCTGGTTCTTAGTTAGTCTTTTGTTTCTTTCCTTTGTTCATTTGTTTTGTTTCCTAAATTCCACATGGGAGTGAAATCATATGGTATTTGTCTTTCTCTGACTGACTTATTTCCCTTAGCGTTATACTCTCTAGCTCCATCCACGTCATTGCAAATGGCAAGATTCCATTCTTTTTTATGGCTGAATACTATTCCATTTTGTGTGTGTGTGTGTGTGTGTGTGTGTGTGTGTGTGTGTGTATCACTTTATCCATTCCTCTATCTGTGGACACTTGGGCTGCTTCCATAATTTGGTTATTATAAATAATGCTGCAATAAATTTAGGAATGCATACATCCCTTTGAAGTAGTGTTTTTGTATCTTTTAGGTAAATATCTAGTAGGCTGATTACTGGATCATACAGTAGTTCTATTTTTAATTTTTGAGGAACCTCCATACTGTTTTGCCACAGTGGCTGCATCAGAATTGCATTCCCACCTACAGTGTACGTTCATTTTCCTCCACATCCCTGTCAACACTTGTTTCTGGTGTTGATTTGAGTCATTCTGACAGGGGTGCGGTGATATTGTAGTTTTGATTTGCATTTCCCTACTAGTAAGTGATGTTAAGCATCTTTTCATGTGTCTGTTGGCCATTTATATGTCTTCTTTGGAGAGATGTCTGTTCATGCCTTCTGCTCATTTTTTAATTGGATTATTTGGTGGGGGCTTTTTTTGGTGTGGAGTTTTATAATTCATTATATATTTTAGATACTAACCCATTATCGAATATGACATTTGCAAGTATCTCCTCCCATTCGGTGGGTTGTCTTTTAGTTTTATTGGTTATTTCCTTTGCTGTATGGACATTTTTTATTTGACATAGTCCTAATAGTTTATTCTTGCTTTTATTTCCCTTGTTTTAGGAGACATATCTAGAAAAATGTTAAGACTGGTTTTGCGGGGGGCGCCTGGGTGGCTCAGTGGGTTAAAGCCTCTGCCTTCTGCTCAGGTCATGATCTCAGGGTCCTGGGATCGAGCCCCACATCGGGCTCTCTGCTCCGCGGGGAGCCTGCTTCCTCCTCTCTCTCTGCCTGCCTCTCTGCCTAGTTGTGATTTCTCTCTGTCAAATAAATAAAATATTAAAAAAAAAAGACTGGTTTTGCGGGCTGATATGTGATCTATTCTGGAAAGTGTTCCATGTACATTTGAAAAGAATGTGTATTCTGATGTTTTAGAATGGAATGTTCTGAATGTATCTGTTATATCCATCCGATCCAGTGTGTCACCCAAAGCCATTGTTTCCTTTTTGATTTTCTGTTTGGATGATCTGTCCATTGATATAAGCAGAATGTTAAAGTCCTCTACTATTATTGTATTATGGTCGATTAGTTCCTTTATTTTTGTTATTAACTGTTTTGTGTATTTGGGTGCTCCCAGGTTGGGTGCATAAATATTTGTAATTGTTATATCTTCTTGTTGGATTGTCCCCTGATTAAGTATAAAGTGTCCTTCTTTATCTCTTGTTGAGTCTTTTTTAAAAAATCTATTTTGTCCAAAGTAAGGATTGCAACCCCAGCTTTCTTTTGGAACTTGTTTTCATTTGTGGAACATAAGGAATAGCATGGAAGACATTAGGAGAAGGAAAGGGAAAATGAAGGGGGAGGGAATCAGAGGGGCAAATGAACCATGAGAAACTATGGACTCCGAGAAACAAACTGAGGGTTTTAGAGGGGAGGGGGCTGGGAGTAGTGGTTACCCCAGTGATGGGTATTAAAGCGAGCATGTATTGCATGGAGCACTGGGTGTTATAAGCAAACAATGAATCATGGAACACCACATCAAAAACTAATGAGAAAATCCTTGAGGAGAACACAGGCAGCAACCTCTTCGACCTCAGTCACAGCAACTTCTTCCTAGGAACATCGCCAAAGGCAAGGAAAGCAAGGGCAAAAATGAACTATTGGGACTTCATCAAGATCAAAAGCTTTTGCACAGCAAAGGAAACAGTTAACAAAACCAAAAGACAACTGACAGAATGGGAGAAGATATTTGCAAACGACATGTCAGATAAAGGGCTAGTATCCAAAATCTATAAAGAGCTTAGCAAACTCAACACCCAAAGAACAAATAATCCAATCAAGAAATGGGCAGAGGACATGAACAGATATTTCTGCAAAGAAGACATCCAGATGGCCAACAGACACATGAAAAAGTGTTCCACATTACTCGGCATCAGGGAAATACAAATCAAAACCACAATGAGATACCACCTCACACCAGTCAGAATGGCTAAAATTAACAAGTCAGGAAATGACAGATGCTGGCGAGAATGCGGAGAAAGGGGAACCCACAACCCACACTATTGGTGGGAATGCAATCTGGTGCAACCACTCTGGAAAACAGCATGGAGTTTCCTCAAAAAGCTAAAAATAGAGCTACCTTACAACCCAGCAATTGCATTACTGGGTATTTACCCTAAAGATACAAATGTAGTGATCCGAAGGGGCACGTGCACCCAAATGTTTATAGCAGCAATGTCCACAATAGCCAAACTATGGAAAGAACCTAGATGTCCATCAACAGATGAATGGATAAAGAAGATGTGGTATAATACATATACAATGGAATACTATGCAGCCATCAAAAGAAATGAAATCTTGCCATTTGCGACGACGTGGATGGAACTAGAGGGTATTTATGCTTAGCGAAATAAGTCAATCGGAGAAAGACAACTATCATATGATCTCCCTGATATGAGGAAGTGGAGATGCAACATGGGGGGTTTGGGGGTAGGAAAAGAATAAATGAAACAAGATGGGATCGGGAGGGAGACAAACCATAAAAGACTCTTAATGTCACAAAACAAACTGAGGGTGGCCGGGGGGAGGTGGATAGGGAGAGGGTGGTGGGGTTATGGACATTGGGGAGGGTATGTGCTATGGTGAGTGCTGTGAAGTGTGTAAACCTGGCGATTCACAGACCTGTATCCCTGAGGCTAATAATACATTATGTTTATTAAAGAATTTAAAAAAAATAAAAAAATCTTTTAAAAAACTAATGATGTACTCTATGGTGACTAATATAACATAATAAAAATAAATAAAAAATAAAGATTTTATTTATTTGCTTCAGAGAGGAGGGAGGGAGGGGGAGAGAGAGAGAGAACATGAACATTGGGAGAAACAGAAGAGGAAGAAGGGAGCCCAGTGTGGGGCTCAATCCCAGGACCCTGAGCTGAAGGCAGATGTTTAACTGACTGAGCCACCCAGATGCATCCCCTGCTTTTTTTTGACATCCATTTACATGAGCAATGTTTCTCCATCCCCTCACTTCCAATGTGCAGATGTCTTTGGTCTGAAATGATGGGTCTTGCTTTTTTTTATCCATTCCATTACCCGATGTCTTTTAATGGTTTGCAAAGCCTAAAATATTTATTCTCTCATCCTTTTACAGAAAAAAAAATACCACAGAGGATTGTTTAGAATATTTAAATCCATACATTAAATATATGGCTCCATTACTAACATTCTATATTGTACCTGATTAAATTATGCTCATTATCTATTAGAACCAAATTATAAAGATACAGTCATAACTTAGTCTGATTAGGATGAATTCAGCAGACTAATTAATAATAGTTCAGAAAGCATATATTTCTACTATGTATTATACACAATCATCATTGCACTATATGCCTGTGATTCTAAATAATCCCTTCGTATCATCCATAAACAAATTTGTTTTCAAAGGTGATTTGGCAGTAATCCGAAATATTTTACTTTATAAAATCAAATGATCATTATTTTTAGGGGCACCTGGGTGGCTCAGTCGGTTAAGCATCCTACTCTTGATTTCAGCCCAGGTCTTGATCTCAGGGTCTTGAGTTCAAGTCCCACAATGGGCTCCAAGCTGGGTGTGGAGCCTACTTAAAATAATAAATACCTAAAAATTTAAAACTACAATTAAAAAAGATACTTCCATATTTACTCCCCAATATTGGCTTCCCCTCATACCTGTCAACTCCAGCCAAATGAAGATGAGCCTCTCAGATTCCTCTTCTAGAAAGGACTCATTGCCCAGCTATGAGAAGCGTGGTTACTTGAGAGTCTCCAGTTAGCTCTGCTGGGCTTCATCTCAGCTTTAGCGCTAAGGGCCTGCTATTCTCAGGGCTGTCTCCAGCCTATGACTGAGCAATGAGGGGGTTCAAAGGGCTAGGTGGGACTCCTCTAACAGTGAATCTTTGCTCTGGAGCTCTATGTTGGGCTAGCTGCAAGTCTGTCAGGTTGACGTCATGGTCTGAAGCTCCCACTGCCCAATCCTGCTTCCCCCCTTTGCTTTCACAGGTGCCCAATACACCTGCACTTCTAATTCCATGTCAGTATCTTCTTCCTGGAAACTTAAGCTGTGACACCAACAGTGTATTACAAATCCTTCTGGTCTTTTCCAACCTGATACATGAAAAACAGCATTTCACAGGTTTTCTTTGGCATTTCCCTATGGCTGAGGATGAACACATTGTCACATATTTAGAAGTGATTTGCATATCTGTGAATTGTCTCTGTCCAGTTTCTTTTAAACTGGTGGGCTTTTACATTGATTTGCAGGAGTACGTTATTGATTGCATCTGTTGCAAATTTTTCTTTGCAACTTGCCATTTGGCTTTAAGGTTTTTAAGGTTAATTGAGCATCCAGTAATTTTATGAACACAGTGTATCAATACTTTCATGACTTCAGAATTTTATGGCATCACTAGAAAGTATTTCAGTCTAAGATAATAATAAATATTCTTCCATTTTTTTCCTTCTCACGCACTGATGGCTCCATTTTTATATTTAAATCTTTAATCCACCTGAAATTTATTTTAGTGTAGGAAGTAAGGGAGAGTTCTAATTTTATTGTTTCCTGGAGAATGGCATGAAATATTTTCTTCTGCTGATGAATTGGTATGTTTTCCTCGTGGACAATACAAATCATGTAACTGACTCCATTTCCCCTTTTCCTATTGTTGTAGAAAGATCAGAGACAAATTCACAAGCACACAAGTGAATTTCATACCAACATCCCAATTTTCCTTGATGTCAATTTTCTGTTTGTGTTTTTTGTGATCCTACCTTTATTTTCCAATTTTCTGAGATGTATTCTTACCAGGTTCCAAATACCCAGTGGAAAATAAAATAGGGAGTAAATGAATACATAAACTCTAACTCATCTGAGCCTCAGTCATTTCTTGCTCTTCCTTCCCTGTGGGTATGAAGCTGGCTGGAAGGGAGAGAAAATAAAAATGGAGATGAGAGACATGGTCTGCCTCACCTCTCCCAGAAGCACCAGGCTGGAAACGCCCACCCATGAGCCAGGTAAGAGGTCACCAGTGGAAGCTTGGGAGGCCCACATGCTTAGAGCACCAACGTATGTATTGGTGATTGACAGAGTTGTATAGATCTGACATGATTGGGGCTGGCCAACTTCTCCTATTAAAGCCCACATAGTAAATACTTTAGGATTTTCAGGCTATCTGGTCTCTTTGGCAACTACTCTGCCAGTAACAAGCACGAAAGCATCCACAGACAATAAATAAGCAAATGAGTATAGCTGTGTTCCAACAAAACTTTACTTTACTATTTGACACTGAAGCCTGAACTTTATGTACTCTTCAAACATCACAAAATATTCTTCTTTTTACTTTTTTCAAGCATTTAAAAATAGGGAAAACCGTGTTCTTAGATTGCAGGCTGTAAAAAACGGGTCAGAAACCCTTGATGCAGAGCTTAGATGAGGAAGTTTGTTACTGGGAATATGTGTATCCTTGTCAATTCTTGATTGTCAATGCAGTGACCTCCTTTAGATCAATAATTCTATGTCTAGAAATTTATTACAAGGAAATAATCACGGTGGTACACAAAAATCTGAAAGCAAAGACTGTTATCCCATCCTGGATTATAACAATGAAAAAAATTGGGACACATCCAAACATTCAATAACAGAGGAGTGGCTCAAAAATCTGAGGCCATCCAAAACACGGAATGTGATGCAGCCATGTCAATTATCATGTGGCTCACAAAGAGAGAAAGCAAATGCAGTCAAATATTAACATTTGTTGAGTCTAAATGCAGGCTCTATGCACTGCCAACTTCTCTGTAGTTTTAAAATGTAAAAATAAAGTTGGGTACATGGTTTTAAAAGGTAAAAAATGAGGGCACCTAGGTGGTTCGGCATCTGCCTTGAGCTCAGGTCATGATCCCAGGGTCATGACTCCCAGGTCATGAGCCAAGTTGGGCTCCCTGCTCAGCTGAGAGTCCGCTTCTCCCTCTGAACCTCCCCCTGCTGGTGCTCTCTCTTTCTCTCCCTCCCTCTCTCTCTTAAATAAATAGAATCTTTTTTAAAAAAAAAAAAAGTTTAAAATGTTTTTTGTGAAATGTAAGTTAATAAGCTTGCACGGACTCATCTCCAGCTCATCAGAACTCTGTGTTCTTTTGTGTTAAATAAAGATAATAAACATAACACTCTTTTTTCCCCACAGGAAAATGGTATAGACTACCTCAATAATAATTGTCTACTTACCTGGTGTCTGTTTCAGTCATACCAAATGTAATTTTAACTATATGAAACATGAGAAGTTTTTAAAAAAGATTTTATTTATTTATTTGACACAGAGAGAGAGATCACAAGTGGGGGGGGGGGCAGGCTCCCTATTGAACAGAGAGCCCCATGCAGGGTTCAATCCCAGGACCCTGAGATCATGACCTGAGCTGAAGGCAGAGGCTTAACCCACTGAGCCCCCCAGGCGCCCCTGAAACATGAGATTTTTAAAAAAAAAAAAACATTTTTTTAAAAGGGTTTCCTTTATAAGCAAGCATCTTGTTCTAAGGGCAAAGAAAAGCTTGACTTGCTTAGGTTTTGAGCATTTGGAAGAAAAACTTGATTTTACATAGGAAACACACAAATTATCTGAGAAGACTTCACTGGTAGAAAGGTGTTCTCTAGGCCCTGTAAGCGGACCAGCATTTGAGGGATCTGGCCATCTGGGTTCTCCCTTCAGACTCAGCCTCCACTTCCTTGGTTTGATGCTATTATTTGAAAATCTAACATGGGAAAATAAATTCATTAACTTGAGTGCGTACAAATAAATAAAAAGTTTACATATTTAAATAATGACATAGGAACTATTTCTAACTACAGAACAGAGGACTTGAGCGATCTTGAGCAGAAGACTTCAGCGACCCTCCACTCGCCGCCTTTCTTAAACGAGGTAATAGACACAGTGTGTTGTCAGTATCTGCTTGGATCTTAGTTATGGATTGCAAACTGCAAAACTGGAGCTATCGAAGATGAGTTTCAGGAAATCTGTCTCCGTTTAAATTTTTTTTTAATGCTCACATTCATTCCCATTACCGGGAGTCAAACCCAAATCTCCCGCCTGAAAAATCAAAAGCCACGGCGATCGTTCACAGGGAGGTACTCTCCCTTTTACAAACCAGAACCATAATCAATTTTTGCCCGTCGGCTTTCGAAGCTCTGGCTTTTAAACACTAAACGCTTTACTTTCTCTACCTCTACCTGCGCAACCCGCCTAGCCCAGAACCTGCCAGATCCCATTAAAGTTCGCCCCCAGGAGCCACGCAATCCCCAGAGGCTCCGCGCGTCTCGCTGCTCCCACGCCCTGCGGTAGTGCGTACTCTCTCCGGATTCCCTGAAGCCCCGCCTTTCTCTCCTCCGCGATCAGCGCCTTAGAATCGCCTTCCCCACCTGGCTATTTGGTTGGCCAGCGCCCTTGTCATACGTCATTCTCCCGCGCCACCCGGAAGCCACGGTTTATAGCAACCGTTCTTATTGCCTCTTATTGCCGGCGGCTCTAAGGTGAGGGCCGCGTTTGGGTGTCCCTGGGTGGCCGAGTTCCAGTGTTGGGAGGGGCAGAAGGCAGAACGCCCGGCAGGAGCCAGACGAGCCCACTCCCGCTGTTGAGAAGGTGCAGATGTACTGTGCCGGAGGCCAAACAGAGTGGTCAACATGGTCTACCCCCTCCCCATTCTTCAGGAGCCCATCATGGCGACGCCCCCTAAACGGCGGGCGCTGGAAGCCACGGGGGAGAAAGTGCTGCGCTATGAGGCCTTCATCTGTGACGTGCTACAGCGGGACCTGCGGTGAGTGACAGCGTGGAGGGCCCGGCGTGTGGAACGTTCCACGTGGAGGGCGGGGCGTTCGAAGTGAGGGCTTAGCCTTCTGATTGGTGGGGGAGGCGTTTGGAGCCCGGCCCCGTGCGCGGATCCGGCGAGAAGGAGGGGCGACGTCCGGGGTGCGACTTGGGCTGGGATGTGGCGGTCTTAGTAGAGGGTGCGTCCGCGCAAGAGCGGCCTCCCATCTCACTTACCGGTTGAGCTAGAGTCCAAAGCGGGAGTTCTCAGGTTCGAATCCATGGCCATTTCGCCATCCGTGTGAAGACGTTGTACCCTGCCTCGCCTTTCATTGCCTCACTTTTCTTATCTGTGAAATGGGAAAATTGATGGAACCTTCTTGATGGGGTGGTTTTGAGTTTTTAATGTGTTCAGTGCTTGTAAAGGATTTAACATGGATACTACGGGCTCAGTGAGTATGAAAATTATTACTATCATTATTAATCTGAATAAGAAGTAGAGTGTTAAGAAGTCGGATAATGAACATCCTAAAAGGGATGGAAGATTTTTTTTTTTTTTTACAGTGAGAATGGGACAGTTGTTTTTTTTTTTTTTTTGAGAATGGACATTCTGATTGGAGGGAGGCATTGGGAGTAGAGTGTGATAATAGAACTAATAAATAATAGCTAATACATACATAGAGCTTACTATTTGGTTAGGCACTCCTATAACTACTTTGTAGTAAACACTCGTTTAATTCTCCTAATGCCTCTGAGGTAATACTTGTGATCCCTTTCCTATAGATAGGGAAATTGAATCCTAAAGAGATTATTTAATTGCCGAAGTCACACAACTATTAAAAAAGGGGAGCCTGGGTTCAAACCCAGGCAGTCTGACCCACAGTTCAAATCTTAACTTCTGCACTAAAATGCTTCTTTAGGGCACGGCAACATGAGGGTCTCAGTGATAAATTGAGGTATTCTGAAAGGGCCAGGGCTTCCCGTTGGTCACTGTTGTCCTCTTGTCCCATCAGAAAAGTGCTGGACCATCGCGACAAGGTATATGAGCAGCTGGCCAAATACCTTCAACTGAAAAATGTCATTGAGCGACTTCAGGTAAAAACACCAAGGTTAGGTACCATTTTGGTGTGTGTGGGCAAGGGAGGGGGATGGGAGGAGAGACCCCAGACCAAAACCTGTCAGCTGACCTGAAAGTTGACCACTGACCCCTACCTCTTTTTCCCTGGCCCCACAGGAAGCTAAGCCCTCGGAGTTATATATGCAGGTGGATTTGGGCTGTAACTTCTTCGTTGACACAGTTGTGTGAGTGTCTACCTGCCCCTCTGAGCCCACAGGGCTCAGCTTCCCCCTTCCTTCATTCAACAAATATTTTTTTGAGTACTTGCTATGTACCAGACGTTGCACTAGGTGCTGGGGATATGCCAGTGAATCAAATAGGACAAAATCCCCGCCATCCCAGAGCTCCAGTTTGGGGAAGGTGGGAGGAGTGGACTAAAAAAAAATCTTTAGTAGGCTATGTGGTATGCTAAACAGTGATAAGGACTTCCCCCACTTCCTCTAATGATTGTCTCCTCAGCTCAGACACTTCACGAATCTACGTGGCCCTTGGATATGGTTTTTTCCTGGAGTTGACACTGGCAGAAGCTCTCAAGTTCATTGATCGTAAGAGCAGTCTCCTCACAGAGTAAGTCCATCCTATGAGGATAGTGTCTAAAATGCCATCATTTGCAACACCCTTCTCCCTTTCCCCATGGCTCCCTGGGATGAGACTTCAGGGGCCATTTCCCCTCCTCCTCAGGGCTAGGGCTGAGGAAAGTGGAGACACAAAGCTTAGCCCCAAGTATAGCACTTAGTAACCACTCAATAAATGGTCTTTGTATTGTTCGTTCACCACATTTGTTGGCTCTCTATTCTGTGCCAGGCTCTGTACTTGGCAGTGGGGAGGTAGCAGTGAACAAGACAGAAGGGTTCCTTGAAGGTCTAATTTTGACCAGATCCAGGAGGTTTTGGCCTATAAATCGGTAACAGCAAAATAAATTACCTCTGAATTCACTTCCTACTAATTTTCCTGCTCATTCACTGTACTCTCACCACACTGACCTTCCCGGGCTTCTTGAAACACCCTCAGAATGATCCCACCTTAGGGTGACTGCAGTGGCTATGCTCTCTGCCAATAACACACTTTTCCCAAGTACATACATGGCTTCCTTTCTCCTAACTCAGTTTGAGTCTTTCTTAAATGTCACCTCCTCAGTGAGGCCTTCTGTAACCTAACTTGAAAATTGCAACCTCTGGGGGTGCCTGGGTAGCTCAGTCAGTTGAGCATCCGACTCTTGGTTTCAGCTTAGGTCATGATCTCGGGTTCGTGAGATAGAGCCCCACATCAAGCTCTGGACTCAGCAGGAAGTCTGCTTGGAGATTCTCTCCCTCTCCCTCCCCCTCTGCCCCTCCCCACTCGCTTTCTCGCTCTCTCTCTAAGTGGGTAAAATCTTTAAAAAAATTGCAACCCCTGGCACTGCTCATTCCCCTCTCGTGTTCTACTTATGTCCTCTTAATGTTTACTATATAATTTAGTTCTTTCTAAAATTCATTGCCTTTGCCCATTAGGATATAAGCTTTACAAAGGGGAATAGTTTGTCTATACCTCCAAGAGACCAGAGTAGTACACAGCATACAGTAGGCGCTCTGTGTTTATTGAATGAATTTTAAAGGGTATGCCGGAACCAGATGGAAGGGGGGGATTGAAGCAGATCTCTGGTGGTGGAGAGGAAGGTAATGTGGGGAGAAAGTGTGAGCTCCAGATGAGTTTAAGGCTTTGTGCAGGGAAGGGAAATTGGGAGTGTGGATGAGAGGTTTGAAATGTAGCTAGGGAAGGCTTTCCAGGGGGAAATGACATTTGAGTCTCTTGGTTGCGTGAACAAGCTGTGGGGCTATTTCTGGCAAGGGGACCATGTGTGACTACCACGTTTGCAGAATTGCTAAGAGAGGCAAATGTGCCAGGAGAGGGAACACCGAGCAATATACTCAGATGAATACCATCTTAACAAGAGTGAATACCACTGATCTAAAATGCCTCCTGGGTTAAATTTTTCCTACATTCATTTCTTCCAGACTTGCCTCTCTCATGGTTTTAGTAATTCTTCTCTTTTCAAACTACTCCAAGGTTTTAGTGTTAGTAGACCCAAAAGAGCCTTAGATCTGCTGAGATTTCTAAATCTCAGTGATCAGACCAGTTGGTGAGGGGGTCAAGGGGCCTGCTCTCATGGGCCAACAGAGTTCTGAACTAGTGGTCATTTAGGCCACATCCATATCCATTTTTTATAACAAAACTTTCCTTGTTCTGTGACAGGACTCCTGAGCCTTTCAGATAGAAATTTTAATTTTTTTAAGGATTTTTTTTTATTTGAGAGAGAGAACGAGAGAAAGAGCTTGAGAAGGGGGAAGGTCAGAGGGAGGAGCAGACTCTCAATAAGCCGGGAGCCTGATGCAGGACTCAATCCAGGGACTTCAGGATCATGACCTGAGCCGAAGGCAGTCACTTAACCAACTGAGCCACTCAGGTGCCCTGAGATTTTAACATTTTGAGACTTGATGCATTTCCCAAAAATATATTTACATTGTCAGTGCCTGCCCTTCTTGTCTGATCTTTTTGATATATTTATCTGGTTTACTAGTGTCATGAGAAATGTGATTGGATCTCTTATTATTTTATTATAATTAGGAGGGCTTCCTAGAAGCTTAATCTTTCTAGGAGATGAAGATTTGAGTCTGGGTAGCTCACTCTCCTCTTTAAAATACTTTGTTCTGGGCACCTGGGTGGCTCAGTGGGTTAAGCCTCTGCCTTCGGCTCAGGTCATGATCCCGGGATCCTGGGATCGAGTCCCGCGTCGGGCTCTCTGCTTTGGCGGGGAGCCTGCTTCCCCCTCTCTTTCTCTGCCTACTAGTGCTCTCTGTCAAATAAATTTTAAAAAATCTTTAAAAAAATAAAATACTTTGTTCCTTGGGACACACTTGGAACTAACTTTCAGGTTATTTTATGCAACCAAAAAGACTGTCAGTCCTTATATTTAGCATATTTCTTTGGGGAGTGGGAGGATCAGGTCTGTGTGTATATTCTTTCCTGATTACACAGAAAAGAGTACACATCCATAGAAGTGTAACTGTAGAAGAGACAGAATAAGGGCACCTGCTGGGCTCAGTAGGTGAAACATGTGACTCTTTTTTTTTTTAATTTTTTTTTTAAGATTTTTGTTTAATTTATTTGTTTGACAGAGATCACAGGTAGAGAGGCAGGCAGAGAGAGAGGGGGAAGCAGGCTCTCTGCTAAGCAGAGAGCCCGATGCGGGGCTCGATCCCAGGACCCTGGGATCATGACCTGAGCCGAAAGCAGAGGCTTTAACCCACTGAGCCACCCAGGTGCCCCGAAACATGTGACTCTTAATCTCAGGGTTGTGGGTTCAAGTCCCACATTGAGTGTAGAGACTGCTTAAAAATAAAATCTTTTTAAAAAGAGAAGAGACAGTAACCATTTGACTGTTAACACTGCCTTACATATTGAAACAGTATCAAAAAACTAAACATCTCTCATTTGTGTTACAACTAGCCTTTGGTGGACTTTGTATTTTCCTCTTTTTTAAAAAGTGTTGCAGCTCACAGCCTTTCCTAGACCAAGCTTGTACCATTAACTAATTTTGTTCTCTTTATGGATGTTCTGATTGCCCTTAGAAGCTGATCAGTTTCATTACTGCGTTCTTTGAGTAGTAACCCTGATATTCTTTTATTTTCTTTAAGATTTTTATTTATTTATTTGACAGACGGAGATCACAAGTAGGCAGAGAGGCAGGCAGAGAGAGGAAGGGAAGCAGGCCTCCTGCTGAGTAGAGAGCCTGATGCGAGTAACCCTGATATTCTTGAAAGCATTCTTGCTCTCTGGTAACAATACCATGCTTCATTGGTTTCTTGTCTTTAAACATATACTCAACCGTCTCCTGAGGACTTCAGGCACCTTTGAATGGAGTAGCCATTCAGTATTCATTCAACATACATTGGCGCATACTATGGGCCACACACAGTTTGCATCCTGGAGATGCAGCAGGGAACAAAGCAGACCAGTCTCTGTTCTCTGCCCTTACATAGCATACATTCTAGGCAGGGGAGCCAGACAATAAAAAATAAGTAAATGATGGTAGTATGTCACAGGTTGGCAGTGTTACGAGAACAGCAGGGAACAGAGAGAAGAAACATTGCCTGGGAAAATTTTTTTGTAACTTTGTATGATGACCAGTACCAATTAGTCTTATTGTGATGATCCTTTCACAGTGTACCAAATCATTATGTTGTGCCCTTGAAGCTAATGTTACATGTCAGTTATACTTTAATAATTAACAAAGGGATGGGTGCCTGGGTGGCTCAGTAGGATAAGCTGCCAGACTCTTGATTTCAGCTCAGATCATCATCTCAGGGTCCTGGGACTGAGCCCCGCGTCGGGCTTTGTGCTCAGTGGGGAGTCTGCTTGAGGTTTCTCTCTCTCCCTCTCCCTCTCCCTTTGCCCCTCCTCCACTCTCTCTCTCTCAAATAAATAAATCTTAAAAAAAATTTTAAAAGGAAATGAAACATTGCCTAGGATGGAGCGGTTGTAATTTTAAATAGAATGCTTGTTCGGATATGGGGTGTGAGAGTTTCGGGCTGAACAACTAGCAGGAGGGAGCTGCCATTATCTGAGAGGGAGATGATAGAGAAGGAGCAGATTTAGAGAGAAAGACCCAGGAGTTTAGCCTAGACCCATTAAGTATGAGGTGCTTATTAAACGCTGAAGTGGAGTTTTTGAAGATGTAGTTAAAACTCCCAAGGCTGGAGTTCAGGAGAGGGGTCTGGACTGAAAATATAAATTTGGCAGATACTGATACATAAACGGGTTCATAGTGCTGTATTTTTTCCCCAATTTAATCTTCTGTGTTGTTACCTTCTACTTTCCTTATCTAGTTTGCCTAAAACTGATTTCTACTTTGATGGATAGTTCAGCAAAATAAAATATGCATTCCTTATCACAGTTTCAAAACCCTGCACGATCCAGCCACTTCCTATCCCTCGGACCTTCTCTCATACCACTTTCTTTCCACCATTCACTTAATTCCTAAAACTCTGACTTCCTGACTGCTCTTTCCTGCATCTTGGCCTTTTTGGGGAAAAGACCCTATCTTACTATATTACTTACTCATTCTTCGTTCTTCAGAAGGGCTTTCCTTGATCCTTTCTATCAATTAGGATTCTTTTGGGTGAGACTGATCCCAGTTGGCCCAGAAGATACAAGGAACTGACAGGTTTATGTACTCAACAGTCACGGGCCAGAGTGGTTTCAGGCAATTCCAGCTTCGCAGTTGCTTAGGCCTTAGCATCCTTCGTGAGTGAGTCGTCTCTTTCTCTCTCATACCTGACATCCAACCGTTTGGTAAATCCTGTTGATTCTACCTTCAGAATATATTCCAAATCCAGTCACTAATCATCACCTCAGCTGCTGACACTGGTCTGAGTCTCCATCTCTCACCTAGGCTATTACAGTAGCCTTCTCACTGGACTTTGGCTTCCACACTAGCTCTCCTTATCCCCAGTTCTCCATACCGCTACCAGATGCATCCGCCAAAACCCTAGTCAGCGGGGCCCCTGGTGGTTCAGTGGGTTAACCGTCTGCCTTCAGCTTGGGTCATGATCTCAGTGTCCTGGGAAAGAGTCCCACATCGGGCTCCCTGTGTAGTGGCGGGTCTGCTTCCTCCTCTCCCTCTGCCCCTCCCCCTGCTCATGCGCTCTCTCTCAAATAAATAAATAAAATCTTAAAAAAAACCACCCAACTTTGTCAGTTCACATCCCTTCTCTGATTACAAGCTACCCTTGGCTCCCATCTCACTTAGAGTAAAAGTCAGAGCCTTGTGGCTTTCACCTGATCTGCCTCCCCAACTTAACCTCTCTGACCTCACCTCCTACCATTCCCCCTTCACTTATTCTTCTTCAGCCACACCAGCCTCTTTGCTGTGCTTCAGACATGCCACGTACACCCCCACCTCAGCATCTTGCCACGTGCTGGCCCTTGTGTCTGGAACTTTCATCTTCCATCTGTCCACATGATTCACTTCTTTAAGTCTTGACTTAAGTGCTTCTCAGTGCGGCTTTTTGTAAGTACCCTCAGAATTAGCAGCCCCCACTCTTGCACTCCATATCCTCTCTCATCATTTAACTTTTTCATTCTGCTTACAACCATCCAATATATTCTAGGTGTTATTCCGTTATTCGTCCCTCTTAATGAGAGCTCGAGCTCTGGAAGGCTGAGATTTTTGTCTCTTGTGTTTGCTGTTCTCTCCCCAGTACCTAAAATTACCTGGCATAGAGTAGGGATTCAGTAAATGTCTCCAAGTCAGTGCAGTCCAGAGGGTGGCTAGGCGTTTGTGCACAGGAACAGGTCAGGCAGCAACGTGTCCTACCACCTGTCACAGGAGGTAGGTAGTTCTCCAAGTGATGCAGAAGCATCATTCTCATGAGCGTTAAGTGAGGCCCACTTCGCCCTTTCTTGTTTCTTTTCTCCAGGCTCAGCGACAGCCTCACCAAGGACTCCATGAATATCAAGGCCCATATCCACATGTTGCTAGAGGTGAGAGCAGCTCAGCCCACTCCCAGACTCTGTCTCCAGATGTGTTCAGGGTGCTGTGACTTGAGGAAGGGAAAGAGCCAGGGACTGGAAGGACCATCTTTCTCTCTAAGCCGAAGCCAAGCTGGAGCCAGGCAGGCTCTGAGGGAGGGGAGGTTGCAGCAAGCCTGGGTGGAGGCCCAGACCCAGTCTCTGCTCAGTGCCTTCTGTCCTCTTTTTCAGGGGCTTAGAGAACTACAAGGCCTGCAGAATTTCCCGGATACACCTCACCATTGACTTCTTCCCCGCTTCCTCAGACATTAAAGAGCCTGAATGCCTTTGAGTCACATGGCCCTTTTTTCCCTACCTCAACCCCTGCTGTTTGCTGAAGGTGCCCTGTTTCTAAAGCACAAAGTTACCAGGAGCCCTAGAGATACAGTCTCTGTTTGGAACCTATAAAGTAACCCTGAAGTCCCGCCTCCAGCCTGTTGCCTGGCAGCATTTGCCACTTGACTTTCCACTCTGCCCTCTCTTCTGTTGTCTTGGCAACCTGGGCCTCCCACCCGACCTTCTCTTTTTTCTATTTCTTTTCCTGGACATAACTCTTACTTATCATAGAGAATGGGCCGATTCAGGGTGGAGGTTTGTAACCAAGACAATCAGCCTTTCCCTCCTGGCCCAAAGGTTTATCCCTCTCTCCCACCCCAATCGTGACCGGGGTACCTTAGGTTACACCCACGCCCGCCTCCGCCCAACTTTGGCCTCACCCCGCTTCTAAACAGTTCTAGGTTCCACCAAGGGCTGCAGAACTGCATCCCGCCCTCCTCAGTCCGGCCCCTATTTTAGGTTGAGTCCAGCTTTCGCCAATCAACACAGAGCCAAGGTCCGCCCCTTTCTAACTGGCTGCTGCTCACCGCTGACCTTCTCGTGGGCATTTAGTTTCCGCAGCTCAACGCTCTTAGGCGTGCCTGGCAGCTGTCCAAACCTCCTACCTGGGCTAGGTTCTAAACTCGTCTTTTCTAGCCAATCACTATAGAGTTACCCTGCCCACCTACGCACAGCCTAGACCCAACCCCCTCCCTGCCTGCTGCTCCGCCCGCTTCCATACAAGTCCTGCTTCCGCTGAGCGGCATGGAGTGCAGCACCGCCCCGTTGGTGTTTTGGCAGCTGTCTGGAGTCCCTCATCCACCAATCAGCAGGAAGCAGAGTCCATCCGCCCCATCCTCGGAGGCTGTCTTCCGTATACGCCAATTGTGAGGCAGGCGCCACCAGGATCTTGTCAATCGCCCACGGGCTGTCAGGCTTGAGCCAATCGGCGTGAAGCACCGGCGGGTTCCCGCACGCCCGCTTGGAATGCAAGCGGCCATCTGCGTTCCATCTGTTCCCCTTGGACCAATCACGGCACAGCTCTGTGGGGCAGGACCCGCCTCCCCAACCCTGGAAGCCTCGTAGTTGAGCCAAGCGCTCTGTCCAATCAACGAGCAGCAGAATGCTCGGCTCCTCCCCCGTAGGCCCACGTGAGCGGTGAGGAAACGCAGGGGCGGCTTCTAGGTGCTGCCGCCGCCGCCGCCGCCGCCGCCGCCGCCGCCGCCGCCACCGCCGCCGCCGCCGCCGCCGCCTCGGAGCCCGGGCCTGGGGGGCGGTGGGGCTGCGCATGGAGCCCCCGCCCCCCGGAGCTGCCAATACTGCCACTGCGCTACACACAGGTGAGCCCGGGGCTTGGAGGGTGGAGGGCCCGGTGTATCCTTCCCGCCCCCGCGCGAGGGATGTGGCTTGGCCGGTGGCCTGCTGGTGTTCGACTGCCCACCGCCGCCACCACGGCTGGTGGACCTGCCCGTGGTATTGTCCCCTCCCTTCGCCCCTTGTAGTGGATCTGACCGTGGCCTGACCCCCCTTCCTGTTTTATAATGGATCGGTCTGCGGGCTTGTATTTTCTCCCCACCCCACCGTACAGTGGACTCGTCCGTGGTCCTGCCCCCACCCCCACTTGTAGGAGAGCAGTCTCTAGCATTGTCTGATTATTTGACAGTAGGTGCATCTGAATGTTTTTCTCCCGTCCTTAACTTTCAAGGGCCCCGTCTGTGGCCTTGTTTGTTCCACCACTCCTTTTACTTGTAGTGAATCAATCCATGGCGTTGTACACCCCCTACCCCCTTTAACAGTGAGTTAATCTGTGAAGTTGTATTCCTGCCTCCTCCAGTCCCCCAGCGCATTAGTCCACGGTTTTATCACACACTCTGTTTTACGGTGGACCCGTCTAAATGCCTGTACTCACATCCTCCTAGTCATCAGCCCATTGCCCTAACCTGTTTTTTTTTTTTCTCCTTTCTTTTTTTTTTTTTTGGTAGACTGTTGCCCCAGTCCCTGGGATTCTCCCTTCCTTTTAATAGTGAGTCAGATCAGTGCTTTTTATCTCCCCATTTTCAGTAGCCCAGTCCATGGCCTCGTTCTCTTCTCCTTTTAATTGGTCTGTGTGATGGCTTTTCACCCCATCTACTGTGGTACAGTCAGTATGCCTTTCTGCTCCCCTTGCACCCCCCAATAAGATGGGCCTTTGCACTCCCCACCCCCGCCTTTGCAGCGGATCTGTTCATTGGCCTCCCTGCTACCCATGTGCTTGCATTCAGGCACACACACCCCATGCCCTCCCCTGAGTCCAGTGTGCTTTGTAATCCCTCTTCCAGGAGGGGGTTTTATTTTGCCCCTTTTTTCCTTGTGATGGATCAGTCCATGCCTTCCCGCCACCACCCCCCCCCCCCCATCAGTGGCTCCTCCCTTGTGCTTATTGAACCCAGGGCTTTTTTACTCGAGAATACACCCCCCCCCCCCGTACACATCATTAACCCCTAAGACAGTCTGCCTCCCTTCAATAAGTGGGTGCATCAGAGATAGTGATAATGCCCTTAGGAGCTAATGTTTACTGAGCGCCTACTAGGTACCTGGCAGAGAACTTTGTATCAGTGAGCTCACTGAATTCTCACCACAACCCTGTGAGATAGGTGCCCAGGAAAGTTCAGCATAGGGGGTTCAATATGTTATTTGGAGGCAAGTACACAGTTAGGCTGCCCCTCAGAGCACAGACTAAGTTTTGAGGCTCCCCTCTCTCACTTAATCCCATCCCACCTGAGATCCCACTCCTTAAACACCAAATTACTTGCCATCTCCAAGCTTTTGTTTTTGCCGTTCTCCCCGGGGCTGCAGAGCTGTCTCCATTCCACACCTTGTCTCAGCACCCATCCACCCCCAATCACAGCAGCTTATGACCTGAGTGACTTAACCACTTTCTCTCTGCCTCCGCTTCCTCATTTCTAAAACGGAGGAATCAGAACCAGAACCCCCTCCAGTGTGAAGCATCCCTGGGAGTTAATAAAACAAGTCACCTCCCTGACCTCACCTCTTGCACCTTATTATCCCACCTCTATTCCAGCCACACTGAGCTCCTCACTCATTCCCAGATGCAGCAGATGCAGTCCAGCCTCAGGGTCTTTGCTTCGGCTCTGATTTCTGCCTGGAACGCTCTACCCCCGATCTTTGCATAATTCCTTTCAGAGCTCTGTTCAGATGTCAGCCTGTCCCTGATCATCTGAACCTGCATACATAGCAGGCCTCAGGTCCCTTCTTGGCTTGATGGGTCCCTTTGCCCTTGGTCGCTATCAGACACACCGTGTAGTTTACCAATTTATTGGCCCTCCCCATTAGAACAGGGGTCCCATGAGGGCTTACAGTTTCTTGTCCACTTATTTATTGCTGGGTAGATACACCTAGTATATAGTAGGTGCCCAGTAAGACTTTATCACATGAATGAATGTGAAAAATATTATTTTAGACAGATCAGGATTGGGGAGAAGATGGAGATGAAGAGGGCATATGAGAGCTAGTTAAAGAAGCTAATTGGGACTGTTCATTCAGCAAACACTTAGCACCTACTGAGTACCAGGCACTCTTCTAGGTGCTAGGGATATGGCAGGGAACAGAACAGGCAGAAATTCCTGTCCTTGTGGAGCAGACGTTTGCTAAAAGTAGGGGAGACGGACTATATAAATAAAACAGTAAGTAAAATTAGATAGTATGTTAGACAGGCGCTAAGGGGAAAAATGAAGTAGGGAAGACAGGGAGAGAATATGGGGGTGGTTGAAATCTCAGGCACCGGGCAGGCCTCCCTTAGAAGGTGACTCTTGAATTAAGGCCTGAAGGAGATCAGGGAGGAAACCATCATGTCTAGGGGAAGAGTGTTCTAGGGGCAGAAGGAACAGCTGGTGCAAAGGCTCTGAGGTGGGATTATGCCTAGTGCATTCAAGAAACACGGAGGAGGCCAGTGTGGCTGGGGCAGAGTGGAGGGAGGGAGGCAGGCAGGAGACAAG
Source organism: Meles meles (assembly GCF_922984935.1). Classification (NCBI taxonomy): domain Eukaryota; kingdom Metazoa; phylum Chordata; class Mammalia; order Carnivora; family Mustelidae; genus Meles; species Meles meles. The sequence continues at coordinate 42,359,548 of NC_060087.1, read as the reverse complement.
GTTAGAGCGGTGATGGGAACCAGATGGTGTAGGCCATGGTAATACATAAGGTTGGGGAGTCGGGGGACGGAAACAGCTAATACATGAGCTGAGAGCTAACATTTATCGAGTGTCTACCACATGCCAGAGATATTTTTCTAAGTCCTTTACATATATTGGCACTTAATCCTCACAAAAGCCTTTGAGAATCATGTATTTGGAGGATATTTTGCAGATGCAGAAACAGACCCAGAGAGGTTGAGTAACTCGCCCGAGGTCACACAGCTAGAACAGGGCAGAGGAGCAGGAGACCAGAGAGCCAGAGAGAAGGGCTTTGCAAGAGCAAACAGGTTTATTCCGCACACTGGATCACACAGAGGAGGAATTCATTCTGCCCAAGAGATAGGAGAACCTGAGGATCGTATAATAAAGAGTTCATCAGGTGTGAGAAGGGGGAAGGGTATGTACACGTCCTCAGAGATGGAAACTGGGTGAACTCACAGTGCCCATGATGCAGGGTGCCAAGCTCGTGGGCACCTTAGTCTTCATACACAGGCCCTTCCCACAGATGTTCACGTGGCTTGCTACCTCCCCTCCTTGAGGTCTCTGCCAGCAGGACACTTCCTCGGGGAACCCTCCCTGCTCACCCCATGGGAAACACCATCTCCGATACCCTCTAGGGTCTTGCCTCTCTGTCTCACTTTATAAGGAGCCGCTCTTGTAAAGCACTGGGACCACCGCCTGCAGCCAGACTGCCTGGGCTTGAACCCCAAGTCTGCAAACTTCCAGCTGCATAACGTGGGGCAGGTGACTGAAGTCTGCACCTATTTCCTCCTCTGGAAAATGGGAGGATCATAATAACGCCTGCCCTCACGGTGTTGCTGTGATGATTACATGAGTTAAATGATGAAAACGGTGTGTGACACACAGTAAGGGTTGTATGACTATTTTCAAAATTCACATCATTATTCATAGTATGAATGTAGGTGTCTAACAGGCCTCTGAGATCTCCAGAATTGACCTCCTGATCTTGCCCCAAACCCTGCTCCCCTGCCGTGCTCTCATCTCAGAGGGTCCCAGCTCCATCCTTCCAGGCACTCAGGGCACACACCTAGAATCACCTTTGATGATGTCTCTCTCACTGCCCCCCCCGCCCCTCCGCCATACTGTTTACCAGCAAGTCCCGCTCACTCTGTTTCCACATTTCTCCAGAACTCAGCCATCCCTCCCCAGTTCCACTGCAGCCGCGGCCATCACTCACTTGGACGGTTGCCGTAGCCTCGTCAGGCCCTCCAGCCAGTTCTCCTCACAATAACCAGAAGGATCCAGTTACAGTCCAGGTCACTGTTGCCCCTCTGTTGTTGCCCCTCTGTTCACAGCCCTCCTGTGACCCTTCTCTCAGAGTCAGAGTCCTGGCAGGGCCCACAAAGGCCTCACTCAGCCGGGCCCCCATAACCCCTCTCTTCTCACCTCGCTACTACTTTTTTTTACCCTTACTCCTTCCTCTCTGATTTTGCCTGACTCCTTGCTCTTCCTCTGACCTGCCCTGCGCGCTCCCGCCTCAGGGTCGTTCACCCTAGCGGTGTCCTCTGCCTGGATCACCCTGTTCCCCGGATCGTCGCAGACCGACTCGCTCACCTCATTTAGGTGTTTGCTCAAATGTCACCTGCTCAGGGCCTACCCTCCCCTGACTACCCTTCTCAGAAAGAACCGCTCCTTCCCTGCCTCCTTTTTTCATAGCTCTTCTCACCATCTGACTTACTCTTTGACTCATTTATCTTCTTCCTTAATTGTCTTCCCCACTGAGATGAGAATTTTTGTTTTGTTCACTGCTGTATCCCCACCCAGCCCCCGGCCCACAGTAAGCACTCAATAGATGGTTGCTGAATGAATGAGACAAAGAGACATAAACACACCTGAGTGAGGCACATTACTAGGCCTCTTCTGAGGGGTCAGGTGGAAAATACGATAAACAAAATGTGAAGCCCTGTGTGCTGTCAAGGCTTGGAGCAAACGGTCAGATTTTACCTTAATTAGTAGGTCCGATCACGGCTGGAAGAGGATCTGGTAACATTGCCTGTCTTGGCCACCAGGAGTCACACTGGACTCTTTGTGCCTCTGAGACAAGCAGGTCTTTGAAGTCAACTCAGTAAAGCCTCTGATGACAGGACTCTCAAATGTGGACACTTTCATGGCTTTGTGACTTGTATAATGGCCTAAAACTGTGTCCGCCCAGTGAACTTCAAAAGAGCTCAGACCAAGAGAGGCTCATGCCGATCATATTGTGTATTTCATTACAGATTAAAGAATGAAGGATGGTTCTTTTAAACCTGGTTTGGAAGGTCTTATTCTTAACCCAACAGTCCCAGCCCGTGAACAGTCGATTGATGAAAACTTGTTCCTTAAGGAATAGGAAGCTCCTTGTTCATTTCCAGTTCACCCTCCAATTCAGCAAAGAGGGCAGTTTTGGGGTTGGGGGGTGGGGACGTGCTAAGGGAGCAACATCAGAGCAGTTTAGCCTAACAGTTTACATGCTTAGATAATGGGAATCTGACCGCATGGGGTCCAAATCCTGGCTGTGCCACTTGGGCTCCATGGCCCATAGGACATCATCGGACATTTTGTACCTCAGCTCCCTCCTCTGTAAATTAGCGATGATAAAGAGCGCCTACTTTCCCAGAGTTGTGATGAAAGATACATGAGTCAGTACCTATAAAAATAGCAGTACAGGACTGCATGCCCTTATCCAAAACCCTTGGGGCCAGATGTGTTTCAGAATTTCAGATTTTTCAAATTTTAGAAAGGTAACAAGGTGCACGTACAAAATGTTACATAACGCCCTCAGTAATCAGCCACATTCAGATTTCTGTAGCAGAATGTAGGAACAGTCAGCACTAAGTGAGGATCACTAAAGACCGGAAAGGACTTCATTGATTTCCAATCTGGTTTTGCTGCCCAAAGGGTGATAAAGAAGTTTTCTGGTTTTTTGGTTGTGGTTTTTTTTTTTTTTTAAGATTTATTTATTTGAGACAGCAAGCTCATACGTGCACAGGGGGAAGGGCAGAGGGAGAAGGAGAGTGAGAATCCCTAAGCAGACTCTGCGCTGAGCCCAGAGCCCGATGCAGGGCTGGATCCCATGACCCTGAGATCATGACCTGAGCCCAAACCAATCGTCAAGTGCTTGTCTGATTGCACCACCCAGGCACCCCAAGAAGTTTTCTGTTTTTTAGAGTTTGGGGGATTTTGGAATAGCAGATAGGAATTATGAACAAATTGGAAACTAGATTCTATTAAAAGCTTATCATACTCTAAGCACATGATACCTAATCTGTAGAATAACTCTGTGAACTTGGTATTATTAGTATCCCTATTTTACAGGTGAGCTTGTTATTATCCCTATTTTAAAGATGGGAAAGTTGAGGCACAAAGAAGTTAAAGAATATGTCCAGGGTCGGGGCCCCTGGGTAATTAAGTCCATGAAGTGTCTGCCTTGCAGCTCAGGTCATCATTGTAGGGGCCTGGGATCGAGCCCCGCATTGGGCTCCCTGCTCAGCGGGAAGCCTGCTTCTCCCTCTCCAACTCCCCGTGTGTGTGTTCCCTCTCTCACTGTCTCTCTCTGTGTCAAATAAATAAATAAAATCTTTGAAAAAAAAAGAGAGAGAAAGAATATGCCTAGGGCCACACTGCTAGTAAGTAGCAGAATGAGGATTCCAGTCCTGGCAGTCTGGTTCTAGAGCCTGAGTGATTGTCTGGTAGGCCATATTGCCTGATTGGAACAATACCAGCCAAGCATTATGAACTCAGCAAATGTTAGTTATTGCTGTTACCAAGAAGGAGGACCCAAAGGGACAGTAACAGGCCCAAGGAGTGGAAAGTTGACAGAAGAAAGCAGGCATTGAGTTTCAGGAAAGCTTCAGAAAGGCCAGGTTCCGGTGGCTGGGACTGGAACGATGGGGAAGACTTTTAGAGAGAAGAGAGCAGCCCCACACGGCATGAACAGCTTTTGCAAGGGGCTGGCAGGAGGAACCTCCTGGAAAAACTTGATATTTAATGTGGCAGAGATTGCAAATGAAAATGTTCAGGTGAGGGACACTATGCTAGTTTTCTACTCCTGCTATAACAAATTATTGCAAATAGAACTGCTTAAAGCAATGCAAATTATTATCTTGGCACTCCAGAGGTCAGAAGTCCAGCCCAGCCTCACCAGGCTGAAACCCAGGTATGGGCGGGGCTGCATTCCTTTTTGGAGGCTCCAGGGCAGGATCTGGTTCCTGCTCATGCAAGCTGCTGGCAGTATTCAGTTTGTTGAGGTTATAAGATTAAGGTCTTTGTTTCCTTACTGATAATCAGCTGAAGGTCGTTCCCACCTTTTTGAAGTCACCAGATTCCCCCAGCTTGAGCCTCATTCTTCCATCTTTTTTTTTCTTTTTTTAAAAAATATTTTATTTATTTGACAGAAATCACAACTAGGCAGAGAGGCAGGCAGAGAGAGAGGAGGAAGCAGGCTCCCCGCGGAGCAGAGAGCCCGATGCGGGGCCGATCCCAGGACCCCGGGATCATGACCAGAGCTGAAGGCAGAGGCTTTAACCCACTGAGCCACCCAGGCGCCCCTCATTCTTCCATCTTCAAAGCCAGTAAATGTCAGGTCAAGTCTCTCTCATGCTTTGAATCTCTCCTGCCTCTTCTGTCATTGCAGCTCTCGGAGCTCTCTTTCTGCCTCTTGCTTTTTTTAGTAAGATTTCCTGTGATTAGATTCAACTCACTCACATAATCCAGAACAATCTCCCTAAGGTCTGTACAGTAGTACCCCCCCAATCCACAGCTTTGCCTTCTGCGGTTTCAGTTACCCGCAGTCAAGCAGAAGATGGTCCTCCTGACCTGTCATCGGAAGGTCAGTGGTAGCCTAACACTGTGTCTCAGTGCCTACGTCATTACCTCATCTCGTTATACGAGTATTTAATCATCTCACATCATCACAAAAAGGAGGGTAAGTACAGAACAATGAGAAACTGGGAGAGCACATTCACAGAACTTTTATTCTAGTATATTGCCATCATTGTTCTATTTTAGTATTAGTTATTGTTAATCTCTTCTTGTGCCTGATTTATAAATTACACTTTATTGTGTGTATATGTATAGGAAGAAATGTAGTATATATAGGGTTTGGTACTGTCCACAGTTTCAGGCATCCACTGGGGGTCTCGAAATGTATCCCCTGCAAATAGGAGGAAACTACAGGAACCTTAAGTTCACCTGCAAAGTTCCTTTTACCATGGACATAACATAACATATCATAGGTTCCAGAGATTAGGATGTGGACATTTCTGAGGGGGCCACTGTTTTGCCTACCACAGTGTGACCTCTGGCTCCCCCAAATTCACGTTTGTCTCACATGCAAACTACATTCACACATTCACACCATCCTCTTGTCCCCAGAAGTCTCCTTCCATGATGGGGGGGTCGTCCAAAGCCAGGCTGAGGGCACGTGGAATGTAGTGTGAGGGGTGTTTAGGGAATGATGGTGCTTTGGGAACAGAAGCGGAAACAAGATGGAAAGAAAGAACTCCTCCTCCTGCTGACCTTTGCTGCCTCCTGTGTTCATAGCCTCTCAGCTTTGAGCCGTCTGCCCTCCAGGTACCCCTGGGATGGCGTGAGCACTCCGCCAGCGATGGACCCCTCTGTGACCCTGTGGCAGTTTCTGCTGCAGCTGCTGAGAGAGCAGGGAAACGGCCACATCATCTCGTGGACCTCACGGGATGGCGGTGAGTTCAAGCTGGTGGATGCTGAGGAAGTGGCCCGGCTATGGGGGCTGCGTAAGAACAAGACCAACATGAATTACGACAAGCTCAGCCGGGCCCTGCGTTACTACTATGACAAGGTAAGGCCTCTGGGACCAGGACTGGAAGCTGACAACATTTATATCGGTTATTTTGTTTTCCTATCTTAATTGTTGTAGCTATAACTTTGAAAACAGAGTTTACTATTTTTTACCCTACCCTCTCATACTCTCAGATCAATGTTGGGCACCCCAAAATTTATCTCAGGTATTTTCTTGTTCTTTTCTTTTCTTTATTTATTTGAAAGAAAGAGAGTAAGTGACAGAAAGAGCATGAGCAGGGGGAGGGGGAGAAGCAGACTTCCCCATTGAGCAGGGAGCCTGACATGGGGCTCGATCCCAGGACCCTGGGATCCTGACCCGAGCCGAAGGCAGTCGCTTAGCCAACTGAGCCACCCAGGCACCCCAGTCTAAGGTATTTTCTCTGTCTTACTGCTTTAAGGCTGAAACCTTCATAGTAATACTAATACCCCTACTCACCCCTTTTCTGAGGTCCCCAAGGTCATGCTGTTCCACTACCCCCCACATAACATTTCATTTTCTTGCCTTATTCCTATAGCTAAAAATTTGGAAAACAGTATAATAATGACTTCCTTATCCTGTCTCCTGGAACTGGACCAGTCCTGGACGCCTCAGTCATTTCATAATCTGCTCTTATTCCAGAAAAAGAATTCCAGAATAATCTTATTCCTAGCACCATAACGTCCATGGCAATATTATACTAACTTTTCCTTATCTCCTTCTCTAGGATAGTGAACGCATTTGTCAGTTCTTTTCTTCTCAGACCTCCAGAACAACATATAATGCCAGCTCCACACTCCATTCTCATGCATTCCCAAAGCAACACTGGCCTAGCCCACCCCAGCTTTTAGTATTTTATCCTCTTATGCCTATAGCTTAAATTTTACATTTTCCTCATCCTCTCAGATATTTAGACAAGTGCTGGATTTCCTATCCCTCACAATAGACCAGTTATCTCATTTTCTTCTTTATCCGAAACTTCCAAAGCAATATTAATGAATATTCCCTTTTCATTCATTTTCTGAGAAACAAAAACCCACCCTGTGACATACCCGACCAGCATTAAGATGTCTCTAGGGTGCCTTGGTGCCCCCCAGATGCCTTTTGTCCCCCAGAACAGTCCTGGACCTGTGCTGCACACCATAAATCATAGCATTTATTCCATTCTCATATTTTATTCCTTTAGCTGAAACCACCAAAACAATATTGAGGCTACCTCATTCTGTGCCCTGAGACCACCATAGCATTCCGGAGACCCTCCAGACCTATCCTGAAATATCTCAGACATGGTCTGCGATCTACCCAGCCAGCCTTGAGGTTCCCTCCAGTATTTATACCAGTATTTTAATGCTCCTGTCTGGTTGCTTTCATTCACTTCATTTTCTAATTGCCTTAGCTTAAACCTGTACCACAGTATTTTTTAACGTTTTTGAAGATTTTCTTTATTTGAGAGAGTGAGCAAGTGAGGGGGAGAGAGAGAGAGCACCCATGAGTGGGATGGGGGGCAGAGAGAGAGGAGGAAGCCAGCTCCCCACTGAGCAGAGAGTCCAATGCAGGGCTTGATCCCCGGACCCCGGGATCATGACCTGAGCCACCCAGGCACCCCTTAAACCTGTACCGCAGTATTAAGAATGAGGCTCCTCAGTTACAGCTAAGTCCAGAAATAAATTATGACAACTCAGAAAAAGCCCCAAAACAAAGAATGAGGCTCTTCAGCCTGTCCTCCCTAGTGACCTTGTGCTGTTCTACCTCTCTATCAATAGCTTTATTTTTTTTAATCTTTTTTAAAATATTTTATCTGACAGACAGAAATCACAACTAGGCAGAGAGGCAGGCAGAGAGAGAGGAGGAAGAAGGCTCCCTGAGGAGCAGAGAGCCTGACGCAGGGCTCGATCCCAGGACCCTGGGATCATCACCTGAGCCGAAGGCGAGGCTTTAACCCACTGAGCCACCCAGGCGCTATCGATAGCTTTAAATAATCCTCTTTATTAATAATTCACTGCTATATTCTTCTCTATTTAATCTCTTCCAATATTTACATCAGTTACTTCATTTTCCTGTCTTACTGCATCAGCCACACTCCCCAGCTGTCCTGGCAGCTACCCCCAAGGCCCGACCCTGTTGGCCCACAGACTCTCCTGTTTCCGGGAGCCAGGAGGAAAGCCTGTCCCTGCGCTGGCTCCCCTAGGTGGGGCCTCTTGTGGAGAGGTGCTATAGGGTGTGGGAGTGTGTCTCTGAGGAGGGAGTTGGGGGACCAAACAGATGGAGATGAAGAGTGATGGGAAGACATGGAGAGGGATGGATGGGAAGGAGACATGGAGGGAAGGGCAGTAGACTAAAGAAAGAGTTGTGGAAGGGAGAGGGGGGAAAGGGGAGAAACTGGGAAAACTACAAGAGAGGGGAATCACAGTGGGCAAGAGAGGTAGAAACAGAGGGAGGGGAAGAGAGGAGCCCCCAAATTGGGAAAGATGTGGGTGAGAAGTGGGCTGGGGGGGTGCCTACTTGGGGGCAGATGTGTTGGTAGAATGGTGTGTATGTAAAAAGCTAGGAGAGGGGCAAGAAAGACCCTAGGAGACACCCCTCCGCCCCCTCTTCCATACCCTCCCTCCACTGCGGCCCTCTCAGAATTCTAAGGACCTTTATCCTGTCTCCTCCCTTCCCAGAACATCATCCGCAAAGTGAGTGGCCAGAAGTTTGTCTACAAGTTTGTGTCCTACCCTGAAGTCGCGAGGTGCTCCACTGAGGACTGCCCGCCCCAGCCCGAGGTGTCTGTCACCTCTACTGTGGCAAATGTGGCCCCCACTGCTGTACATGCTGCCCCTGGGGACACAGCCTCTGGGAAACCAGGCACACCCAAGGGTGCAGGAATGGCGGGCCCCGGGGGCTTGGCGCGCAGCAGCCGGAATGAGTACATGCGCTCGGGCCTCTACTCCACCTTCACCATCCAGTCCTTGCAGCCACAGCCACAGCCGCCCCCTCATCCTCGGCCTGCCTCCGTGCTCCCCAACACTGCCCCTTCGGGAGCAGTAGTGCCCCCGTCTGGGAGCAGGAGCACCAGTCCCAGCCCCTTGGAGGCCTGCCTGGAGGCCGAGGAGGCTGGCCTCCCTCTGCAGGTAAGGACTGGAAGATGGAAATTCAGTAGGAGGGCGGGTGTACAATTCCCAGATGAGGAGGGCTGCTGGCAGAAGGGACATAGACATTCTATTTAGATACCATGGAAGGAGGGACACCCAAGTTCCCTGGGAGAAAGGGTTGGGGAGGAGAGCCATGCAAGTACTAAGAACGTATTTGTTTAATGCATGGGTTCTCTCAGCTTAGCATTCATCAGAGTCACCTGGAGGGCTTTTGAAACGATAGATTTCTGGGGCCCATCCGCCCCCCCCCCCACACAGTTTCTGATTCTGTGGATCAGGGGACGAACGCGAGAATTTTTTTTTAAACTAGTTTCCAGATGAGGCACATGCTGCTAGTCCCTAAAGCAAAATTTTGAGAACCACTGCTTTCATGAATGAGGGCAGTATCCCCAGGAGGCCCACCCTTAGGGGAAGCCCTGTCCCGCAGAGAGAAGCCTCCCCAGAAGCAGCCTCACATCCTCGGCAAAGTGTCACGTCCTGCTGGTGGACCTGTCTTGATGTGTAGTCATGCCCCGCCCCATACGAAGGACAAGTCCTTCCAAGACAAGTCTTTGGCTTCACTAGCCCAGCAATCCTTACGCGCCCCCTCTGCCCGCCCCCCCTCCTCTACCAGGTCATCCTGACCCCACCCGAGGCCCAGAACCCTAAATCAGAAGAGCTGAATGTGGAGCCCGGGTCAGGCAGGCCACTGCCCCCAGAAGTGAAAGTGGACGGGCCCAAGGAAGAGTTGGAAGCCGCAGTCGGTGGGGAGGCGGGGTTTGTGCAGGAAGCCGCTAAGGCCGGGCCGGAAGTCCCTCCTGCAGAGGGCGTGCCAGCCCGGCTGCCCGCGGTCGTCATGGAGACTGCAGCGCCGGTGGGCGGCCTCCCGGCTTCCACTGCTTCCAGCACAGAGATTGCCCAGCCTCCGAAAGGCCGGAAGCCCCGGGACCTGGAGCTTCCACTCAGCCCCAGCTTGCTGGGTGGGCCAGGACCCGAACGGACTCCAGGATCGGGAACTGGCTCTGGGCTGCAGGCGCCGGGGCCGGCGCTGACCCCGTCCCTGCTACCTACGCATACATTGGTGAGTGCCTGTGAAGGGATGGGGCGGGCAAGGGAGGAGCTAGACTGCAAGGGCCGGTGCAGTCCTCTCTGGGTGAGCGGGAGGGTGGAGCCTCCGAGTGCCATTGGCTGGAGGGACAGGGCTTGATTAATGGGGAGGGGGAGCTGGTCTCCGGTGCCGGGGCAAAGGGTGGGCTTTTGGAATGATGGGCAGATCTGGGGGGTTTTGTGGGCGGGGACCGGGAGGCCTTGGGCAGGGCAAAACTTCTGGGTTGGGGCATGGCTTGGGGATCCTGCATGGGGCTTTTGGGGCTGGGATTTCCTTAGTGGGTTTCCTGTGAGGGGTATGGGTTGGTGGGATGTAAGAATTGGAGGTAGATCCTAAGCTGATGGGATGGTGACGTGTGAGTTTGAGAACAACATGGGATGGGGTCTTATAGGTGATCTCGCCCAGTGAAGCTGGAGGTGGGTTCTTAGGAGCTGGGAGAGGTGGTCTGTAACATTGGAGAGGTATCATGGGCTTGATCTTAGCAGTCAGGGGGTAAGCCTGTACACTTTGGGAAAGTGAGCTCAGAAGGCTGAGTGGGAAATCTGGTGGGACTGGAGCCAAGTTCCTTCCATCTTCCCACACCTGCTCTCTACTCATTTGAGCTCCAACCACCCTTTCCCCGCAGACCCCGGTGCTGCTGACACCCAGCTCGCTGCCCCCCAGCATTCACTTCTGGAGCACCCTGAGTCCCATTGCACCCCGTAGCCCAGCCAAGCTCTCCTTCCAGGTAGGATCCCTTTCCCCCATGTCGGAGAGGGTGAGAGACCCCAGCATGGCCCCCATGCGTGATCTTTCCCTATTTCTGTCCCCAGTTTCCGTCCAGTGGCAGCGCCCAGGTGCACATCCCTTCCATCAGCGTGGATGGCCTCTCAACCCCAGTGGTGCTCTCCCCAGGGCCCCAGAAGCCATGATTACCACCACCACCACCACCCCCTTCTGGGGTCACTCCATCCATGGCCTTGAACTTCTCTCCAGCCAGCCGTCTCAAGGAGAAACATAGTTCAGCTGACAGACTTGTGCTCTAGTTGTGATGGGGTAGGAATTCTTAGAAAAAATCTTTCAGTAACCCTTCCACAGGAAACATACAACTTCTCTCTTCTTGGTCAGTTCCCCAGTGGCCGCCCTTACACGTCTCCTACAGCAGTGGTGGGGACGGTTTATTTATTTATTTTTTGAAGGCCACTGAGAGGAGCCTGGCCTAACCCTTTTGAGGGGTTGGTGAGGACATCTCCCCCATCTCCACATTTTCTCCTCAAGATGAGACAATCGGGGTCTGGCTTGAGAAGGACCTTTATTTATTTCTCAGCCAGTCCTTGGGAAGCTAAGGGAGCCGTGTCTCCATTTTGGGGTGTGAGTGGAAAAGGTACCTTGTTGTCGTTTATTATTCCTGGCCACACCCGACGGCCCAGGAAGAATTTGTGCCATTCCGTGGTTTGGGAATCTTGGCCAAGGAAAGACTCACACCCTTGAAGTAGGAATTTCCACCTCCCCAGCCTTTCTCTCGGATACCACCTTTTCGGCCAGGGAGGAATGCCCCTTTTGTTCTCCTCCCCCTGAGAAGCCATTCCTGTGTCTGCCAAACTCCTGGGGTCCTGCCTGTTACCTCCCAATGGAGGGTTTTTTTGGGGAGTTGGTTCCCGTCTGGGGGACCCCTCCAGCCAGTATTCCAGGTCTCCTTGTCCCCCACCCCTTGCCATTTTGATAGTATAATCTATTTTTAAACAGGGCTTTTCAATAGGGGAGAGGAGAGCATCTCTCCCTTTATCTGAGATGGGGTGGGTGGGAAGGAGGGATGGGGGGATCTTCCTGCCACCCCCAAGTGTTTATTTTTGATACCAAACGTGTATTTTCAGCTCCCTCCCTCCCAGCCCCCCAATTTCCTGCGGGCGGGTACAAAGGACCCTTTAAGTGTCCCTGGAGTTGGGAGGGAGGAATGGGGGACATAAATCCAGTCCTATCTGAATTCCAGGCTGGAGAAGGTGGGTTCACAGGACTCCTGGGCTCACCTCCTGTCAGCACCAGCCCAGCCCGAGCCTGGGGACCTGGGGGTTGGTGATTTGGGGGACGGTGCTACACCTGTCTCCACTGTTTGTTTTACTTGCCCAAAAATGGATCTTTTTTTTTTTCTAAGAGTCCCAGAGAATGGGGAATTGTTCCTGTAAATATATATTTTTAAAGGTGATGCTGGAGGCTGCTAGCCTTTTTTCCCCCGAAGCCATTGGGACTGACTGTGACAGGCGTGAACTTCTGTGAAAGGCAGCGAGGGTGTGAAATTGACCGTGAGAAAGAGCGTGACGGCATGCGTGGGAAACAGCCGGAGACACTACAGATTGGTAGCCCCAGCGTGCGAAGAAGAGAGAAGGTGTGGAAAGCTACAATCACATGTGTGTGTGTGTGTGTGTGTGTGTGAAGTCGCGTGTGTTTGTGAGTGGCAGCTGTAACCACAAATGACACCAGGCCTATGTAAGAAATTATGGCCCTGTGCCCGAAAATCACTGTGAGACCGAGTGCGGATTAAGGTTCAAGAGTCTGGAGGTACGCGGGACATCCCGTTTAGGCACAGGTAGCGGGAACGGCACCCCCCGACACTGTCTGACAGGCTGATGGTAGTGAGCAAGACAGACTGAGTGACCAGAACAAGATGTGAGCCCATACGGGCATGAAGGTGTGGCAGAGACAGATGGTCAGGGACTGGGTGCCAGCGAGAAGGTTGCCTGTCAATAAGCAGGTGACTGCGTTTGGGAGATGGATGGTGTGTGAAACTTCATGCAAGGCTGTCATAGCAACTGAGGTCCTGGAAGCCTTGTGGAAAAGAACTGTTTGTGTGAGAGAAAATGGCTGTGAGGCCCAAGATCCAAGAATGCGTGACCGTGTATGTGAACACCATTCATGTGAGACTGGCAAAGACTGTGTGAGAAACTGAGGAAAAATTGGCTCTAACAGAGGGAGCATGAGGCTGTAAGCGTGTGTGTGTGTGTACCTGAGACCAGTGGCATATTGGTTACAGTTACTACTCCAGTCTGGCCCAGAGGTTTGGGGACTGGGACAGCATAGAAAAGGATGGCAAGGCCGAGTGACCGAAACAGTATGAGAGACCACATAAGTGTCTGAGTGAGAGCCAAGGAGGAGCATGGTGCCACATGAGAGAAGAACCAACGGCCGAGCAGTGTGGGCACGTGTGCAGGTATGTGAAACATGTCATGAGGGACTTCAGTGGGACGCCTTATGTGTGGGAAGAACAGAGAAGACAAGACCCTGGGGTTGGGGGGATTGGTGTGTGGGAGAAGTGGGTGAGGCCCTAGTCATGTTCAAGTGTTGCTGCTGAGGAAACGATGGCGTAAAGGACGAAGGCCAGCCGGAAAGACTGTGTGACACTTTGAGAGCCTCAGGGCACTTGGGAATTAGTGACCACAGATGGCAGAGGCTGACCAAGGAAGAGTGACAACAATGGTGAATGGGCGACCGAGGCAGTGGCTGAGAGATTGGTTGTGTGGGGGTGTGTGTGAACGTTTCTGCAAGACACTCAGAGGCCATAAATGAGGCCTGGATGTGCTGCACGCCACTTGAGATGTGAGATGAGGTGACCGAAGCAGCGTCTGAGGCACTGTGTGATGGTATGTGCGTGTGCATCTTAGCTTCCACCAGGGACTGTGGGTGTGTGAGATATGGGGGCCTGGGTGAGAAGGAGTAGGAGAGGTGGTGATTGAGTTCGTGTGTGCGAGAAAGTTCCTGAGAGACCAGCAGGGGCTGTAAATCAGGGACTGAGTGGTAAAATCATCTAAAGGCGTGACTGCGTTTGTGTGCATATAAGAAACTGGTAAGAGATGTTGGTGATCGTGGCTGAATGAGGGAGGCTGTTAAGACGTGTGTGTGTGTGCGTGTGTGACACTAATAGTAGGAAACCAGGAATCCATGACAGAGAAAATGACCATGAGCGTGTGACTAAGGTCCGGTCCAAGAGGCTGTGGGACTGAGTATGTACATGTGCCTGTTCCTAAGAGCCTCCTGGTAGAGGCTGCAGGTCCAGAATTGTGTGTGTAACTGTGTTAAGGAAAAAAGTAAGAGAAAATGACTAAGACCAAATGAGACTATATGAGAGACCACGGATCGAGTGTGCCAGGCATGGGAAAAAAGCCACTTCCTCCATTGGTCTCTCCTCCTCCATCCCCTGTGCTGTCCTCTCCCAGTTCTCCAAAATTTGAAATTCTGGAGTTTCCCAGGGCTTCACCTAGGATTCCCTTCCCTCTTCTCACAAGCCCTCTCCAGGGTGCTCCGGTCCAGTCCCAGCACTTGAGACACGACTTAATCCCCCCACCGGTGATGCCCACATTTTTTACCTCCAACCCAGACTCTTCTTCGTCGCACGCATCGGAATCTCTCTAGAATTTTGACGAGTGGTTTATCTGTCCAGTGCTTCTTTATCGAGCCTGGCTGACCCAGCAGTTACCAAACCAGACACAAACCCCTGCCCTTTGGCAAGCAGGTGTTTTAGTGAGGCCATTGGACAAGAAACAGATAAGTATGTCATCATCAGTGCAATAATTTCATGAGAAAAGACTTGGCTCATGCTGTTTAGATAAGAAAGCTGCAGTCATTTCATTGCGCAAACAGGGAAAGAAAGCGCCAACGGTTCTCTTCCCACGGGGAGTTCTCGGGGTATACCGTTTAGGCGCAAAGGAAGTACTGATTATAACATTATTACCGGGGCGACCAGTGATTAGAAAAAAACAGCCAACCGGAATCACAGGTTTCTGGGGGAATTTCTTTCCACAGGATAACACAGCGCTGAGGTCTAAAGTCTTGGAATCTTAACAAAGCTCCTTTGTTCAAAACGTGCTTCCAAAACTATGCCTGTCTGATCAGGAAACAGTACATGTGTAATGAATACAGATGTCAACACACCTGATCGCCCCATAACGGCAGACCAACATTCTTGAGAACATTCTCTTTTAACAACCTGACCAAATCAAAGTCTATTACTCTGGGCTAATTTGCAGAATGGTATCTCACCCTCCACGAATGCAGAGGAAACAAGACCTTGCCTTCCTAACTTTCTTTGACTCCTTTTTGTTCATTAAAGAGATTCCTGGTTTTAAAGTGAGCTCTGGAGTTCCACTCATCAGGGCTAATAAGAAACAAAAAAACAGGGGGCTCCTGGCCAGCTCAGTTGGAAGAGCGTGCAACTCTGGATTTCGGGGGTTGTGAGTTCGAGCCCTATGACTGGTGTAGAGATTACTTTTATTTAAAAAAAAGGAAAAAAAAAAAGAGTGGGTCCATGGAGCTTGGTTTTACCTGCATGGAAAGGGGCTAAAGAGGACTGAACAGTAAAAGAAGGAGCACTTAGCATCATTTTTACAGATGACGTCTATGAAGAGTTAGAGGTGTCGGTGGCTAGAATGGCTCTTGAAGTGTGCCTCCCAGACCAGCAGCAGCAGCGTCCCCTAGGAGCCTGTTAGAAATGTACATTCTCGTGTCACGCCCCAGACCTACAGAATCAGAAACGGGGGTCGGGGGGCAGCACTCTGATTGGACATACCTTCCAGATGATTCTGAGGCACACTAAGGTTTGAGAGCCCCTGCACTACAGAGTGACAGGGATCCCATAAAAAAGGGTAGCTGGGGAAGGCCTCTTGAGAGAGGGGACATTCTATGTCTGTCTCTTTTAGAGCATAAGCCCCTCAAGGGCCAGGATTTCTGACCGTCTTACCCTCTGCTCCATCCAGTGCCAGGAACAGCATCTGACAGCCAGTAGGGGCTTAGCAAGTGTTGAATGAAGGTATTTAACACACAGCACCTACTGCATGCCAGGCACTGTTCTGAGGACTTGTAAAAAATCTTAAACTCCCAATCTTTGCAACACACTCTGTGCTGTAGGCTTGGGGGTTGGGGTTGTCCCCTCTCCCCAGTTACTCTGAAACAACACAGCCAAGCTGATTCCCTCCCCCAGGCCAGTGGGGAGGGGGTGTTCCCAGCTGGAGCCCTGGGACAGCTGATATCCCCAATTCACTCTCAAACCCTCTCCCCACACTCTTCTCAGTTCCCCTTCTCACTTCCCCTGCTGCTGACCTCCCCTGCCCTGGATGATGACCGCAGGCAACCTCACTTTCAGGAAAGGGGATGAAGCAATGATCTTGCTGCCTGCCCCACTCAGGAGCACCGCACTGAGCTCCTTTCACCCTTGTGAGGTTGACCCCATCGTTGTGGTAGAGACCGCATTTCCGGGGTAGGGGGAATTGAGGCTCAGCGAGGTTCAAGCGACTTGCCCAAGGTCACACAGCTAGGAAGTTTATGCTCCATCTCCTCTCAGTAAGAATGTGCTCAGGGGACACTGATTGAGTGCTAAAGATTTGGTGGGCAGGGCGTGTTTGCTGGGGATACAGTGACAAGCAAGATTGGACCAGGAGTGAGACAGGAAGTTGGTGGGGGGCAGGAGGCTCCAGGGCAAAGGTGCCAGTAGAGAAATCGGAACTGCTGGGACCCTGCATGGCGCCCACCGCCGCCCCCGCCCCCCCCCCCCCCGCCTCCCTCATCCCCCCCTTCCCCGCCCCCTCCACTCCACTCCAGCTGCCCTTTACCCGCCCACTTCCTCCTGGTCCAGTTCCTCTTTGCCAGGGATCCCAGAGCCAGGTCAGCCCGTACAAAGCCAGGCCTCCTCCCCTGTAGGGTAGCACTGCTCGACATGGGCATCCGGGGGCACGTTCCTCAGCTGCTGCTGCTGCTGCTCATCCTGCTGCCGGCCACAGGTGAGTGCAGGAGGGTCCAGCTGGCCCGCAGGGGCGCCGGGACCCATCACACCGCTGACCTTGCCCCCCCACCCTGTTCCAGGCTCAGCCACTGTATTCTGCTACACCCAGTATGAGGAGTCCTCCGGCATGTGCAAGGGCCTCCTGGGCGGAGGTGTCAGTGTGAAAGACTGCTGTCTCAACCCTGCCTATGGCTTCCAGGAGCCCGGCAGCAAGCTTTGTCAGGCATGCAGGTGAGGGGGAGCCTGGGGTACAAGGGCCACCCAGAATTGGGCTCTCTCCTTCTCTGGAGTTCCCAAGGGTGACTCCGAGGCTCCGATTGCGACCAGAGCTTGGGGTTTCTCAGCCATGGCTCTACTGACATTGAGGGCCAGAAAATTCTTTGCTGTGGGGACCTGACCTGTGCTTCGCAAAGCCGGTGTTTTGCAGCATCCCTGGCCTCCCATTAGACGCCAGGAGCAACTCCCCGCAACCAATGGTGACAGCCCAAATCCTCCAGATATTGTCAAATGCCACCCCACCCCACCCCCGCCGCCGCTCTGGGGCAGAGTCACCCCTGCTTGAGAACCACTGCCATAACTTACATTTACTGAGCCCCTCCTGCCTACTGGAAGCACTGCAGAGGTCAGGGGTAGCTGGAGGATTTCTGAGGGTGGCTTTAGGCTCCTAATCATGATGCCAGCCTACATGTAATGAGCCCTTACTGTACGCCAGACATGTTTTCCCACAGCTTAGCATATATCCCAGATACACCATGGGAGTGGGGAGCTTGAGGGTTTTGGAAGACAGCCCTGGGCCCCTAGTAAGGTCAACAGTCGACAGCTATTTAGTATTATGCTGTGCATGGAGCCGGGGAGAGATCTGGAGTATTTCTCTTCTCTCTTTTTTTTTTAAGATTTTATTTATGTATTTGACAGACAGAGATCACAAGTAGGCAGAGAGGCAGGCAGAGAGAGAGAGGAGGAAGCAGACTCCCTGCTGAGCAGAGAGCCCGATGTGGGGCTCCATCCCAGGACCCTGGGATCATGACCTGAGCCGAAGGCAGAGGCTTAACCCACTGAGCCATCCATGCGCCCCTGGAGTATTTCTCTTCTTAAAAAATTTTTTTCTTGAGAGAGAGCAGGAGGAGGGGCAGAGGCAGAGTTCCACATGCTCAGTGTGGAGCCTGATGTGGGACTCCATCTCACGACCCTGAGATCATGACCTGAGCTGAAATCAAGAGCTGGTCGCTCAACTGACTGAGATGCCCCCCTTGCCGCCCCAGGTGCCCCAGACCTGGGGTATCTCTGACGGGGTCTCTAAGCTCACTGGGACCATGGCTTCTATTAAGAAGTTTCCATTTGCCAGCTACCAAGCATGGTGGTGGCCTAGTAGGTTTCTGAAGCAGTTCTGGGCCCTTAGTCCTACATTTGCTTACTGCACGTCCGGCACTAGCCTTGGGGGACTTCAAAGGGTTCCAGGTCCCCGATCATGAAGGTCAGTGGTATTATTAAGTACTTAATGTGTGCCCTCCTCTTCCCGTTCGATCCCCAGCATCCCTGAGGGGTAGGTGCTCTGATCAATCCATTCCACGTACATTTATCCTGCACACCAGCCTATGTCTGCCCTCGCCCCGAAGTCCCGTACGCTGCACCCCCCCCCCGCCCCGGCCATCTCAGGTTAGTAGCACATGTGCACTCCCCTTGACAGGCTCCCACAATGGTCCCCGTGGTCTGCATGGGCCCCCTGCTCGGTGACCTGCACCGAGGGATCCCAATTGCGGCACCGGCGCTGCATAGGCCACGGTGGGCAGTGTGCCGAGAAGGTGGAGCCTGGGACCCTGGAGTGGCAGCTGCAGGCCTGCGAGGACCAGCCATGCTGTCCTGGTGAGGAGGCTCAGCGAGGAGGCCGAGCACTGTTGGTTGGCTGGCCCTGGGAACGCAGTCAGGGCAGGGGCCCCGAGGGTAGGATAGCGCCGCCTGTGCTGAGGAAGAGGCTGGTGTGGCTGGAGGAGAGCTGTGGGAGGCAAGGTCCAAGGGGAGACCCCTCCCCCCCATCCTTGTGGGCCATGGTGAGGACACTGGCTTTTACTGGGTGCTGGCTGGCAGAGGAGAGGTGATCTGACTCCAGGTGTGACAGATCCCTCTCACTGTCCGGAGGAGGGCGGACAGTCTGTGGTGAGAGCTGAAGCAACAGGACCAGCAGGAAGGCAATGTGTGTGGCAGAGGACATGGGGCACACAAGGAAGCAAGGACCCCTGAATGATGGCCCCACTTCCCTCCTGTCCCTCTCTTCTCTCCCACAGAGATGGGTGGCTGGTCCAACTGGGAGCCCTGGACGCCTTGCTCTGTCACCTGTTCCAAAGGGACCCACACCCGTCAGCGAGCATGTAATCAACCTGCCCCCAAGTGTGGGGGCCACTGCCCAGGAATGTCACAGGAGTCTGAGGCCTGTGATACCAAGCAGGTCTGCCCCAGTGAGTGAAGGCCACTGATGCAGGCACCGGGGGGTTACGGCAGGGAACTTCCAGGGTGGGAGGACTTCAGCACACTGTGACCATACTTGGTGTCTCTCCACACCCCCTATCCCACTACAGTACATGGGGCGTGGGCCGCTTGGGGTCCCTGGGGCCCCTGCTCGGGGTCCTGCAATGGTGGACCCAAAGCACCTACCCAGAGACGAAGCCGCACGTGTTCTGCACCTGAGCCCTCCAAGAAGCCTCCTGGGAAGCCATGCCCAGGGTCAGAGCATGACACCCGGCCCTGCTCCAACCTGCCACCCTGCCCAGGTACGCAGGGATGAGGCCCCTGACACACTGTTTTCGATTCGGGCACAGATGCTCTGCCATCTCAGGGGACAGAGATCTTCAAGCATGTGACCGTGGAACCCTTCAGTTTGGGGCAGTCTGCCTCAAGGGTCTAGGGGCTGAGGGGGGTGGGGGATGGAGGTGGCCTTTCTTCTCACACCTATTCCCCACCCCTACAGTGGCTGGGGGCTGGGGGCCATGGGGTCCCGTGACCTCCTGCCCTGTGACCTGTGGCCTGGGCCAGACCCTGGAAAGCCGGAAGTGTGATCACCCTGTGCCCCAGCATGGGGGCCCCCCCTGTGCTGGTGAGGCCACTCGAGCCCACATCTGCAACACAGCCGTTTCCTGCCCTGGTCAGTAGCTCGAGATGTGCCGTCTCTGTGCCTAAGCCCCTCACCCACCCCTGCTGCCCGGTTCCCACTGCTGATGCCTTGTTCCTGCCTCAAATGTCCCCATTCCCAGCCCCAGTGCCTCGGCCCCCACCTCTCCTCACTGCCGCCCCTTCCCCCAGCTGTCATTCCTTCCTCCAAATCCCCTCACTGGCTCCCTGTCTCTGCAGTGGATGGACAGTGGAGCTCCTGGGAGGAGTGGAGCCCCTGCACCCGTAGGAGCATAGGCAGTATAAACTGTATGGAGATCCCGGGCCAGCAGTCACGCTGGAGGAGCTGCAAGGGCCGTAATTTTGATGGCCGGCGGTGCCCCGGGGAACAGCAAGACATCCGTCATTGCTATGACATCCAGCGCTGTAGATGTGAGTGCCCCCAACAGACTCCACTGTGAGGATGGGGCAGCCTATGTAGCGGGGGGGGGGGGGGATCTGCCTCTCCCTTGGACCCCGCGTCCCTGCCACCTCTCTCCATCTCCCTCTCACCACCCCACTGAAACCTCTCACTCTGACTCATTGCAGTGAAAGGCTCGTGGTCAGAGTGGAGTTCTTGGGGACTGTGCATGCCTCCGTGCGGACCCAACCCCGTCCGCACCCGCCAGCGCCGCTGCACGGCCGAACTCCCCAACTTCGCGTGAGTCAGGGGGCAGAACGTGCCCAGGAAGGGGGTCACGAGATCCGTATGTGAGCAGTGAGGGTGGGAGAGTCAGCTCAGCTCCCCACAACCAGGACATCCGCCACTGGGTCTAAGGTGCCTGCCTTGACAAGTATCATTCATCTCCCTCCTGCCCAAGAGGAGAGACACTAAAGAAGCAGCTGAGAAAGAGGCTCCTGAGGGGAGAACATGTGGCCTCTGTGCTCTTCCAGAAGTCTCTCATTCAGTCCCTCAGCCAACACGGCCACTCACTCAGTCCTTCCTGTGACCATGCACTCAGCCCTCTTGGTTACCCACACTTCCATTTGCTCCTTCGGTCACTCAGGCCTCGGTCCGCTTACTCATTCCTTCAGTCCCCCCGCATCTCACTCAACGTCTCACCACCCCAAGATGCCTGAGGCCTTTTCTGTGACAGTTGCAGACACAGAGAACCCAGGTCCTGTGGGTTCCCTGAGGGCTCCAGGTCGGCAGGGCCCTGCCAGAAGGCAGATGCAGAGCAGTTGGTACAGGGAAAAGGGGCTGACACCCTGCCCCAGAGCCAGGAAGCTGATCGGGTCTCACCCTGCAGGAAGGGGTCAGGAAAGGCATTCCCAGTGTCAAGACTGTGTGAGCAGAGTCCTGGACCCTGGTGACCATTTCCCAAAGCTGGTTTCTGGGTGGCCCAGGTGTTAGAGAGCAGAAAAACACTCACTCCTCCCTTCTTTATTTCCACATACGTCAAGCCACTAGATGAAGTGGGAGATTTTCAACTCATGGAAGGCCTGCCATCTGGGAAATACTCTCCAGCTCTGGGGTTTCTAGTGGGTCCTGAAGAGGAGTTAGAGGTGTTGAGTGGAGGCAGGAAGCACTTGACAGACAGAGTAGAGAAATGAATGGATTTGATTGAGGGAACGGGGGTGAGAGTGAATGAATGGAATGCTTGTCTCGTGGGAGGAACAAGCCAGGCACAGACCATTCTGAATGTGGGACTAAGTCTGGATAGAGTGGAAGAGAGAAAGATTGGCTTGGGGCAGGCATGTGGGCCCCCAAACAAGGCCTCGAATACCAGGGCAAGGCATTTTGTTTCGTTTTGATTTTTCCCCAGTGGGCAATAGGGAGAGATGTAAAGGGATTTGGAGGTAGGAGAAGGTAGCTCTTGTTAATGAATAACAATTACTAGCATTTATTGAGTACTTACTGTGTACCAGACACTACCCTGAACACTTGACCAAAATGAACTCGCTTATCCTCACTTAGCCCAGTAAGCTGGGTCTTATTATTCTTCCAATTATTCCCATTTTTCAGATGAGTACAGGGAAGATAAAGAAACCGCCCAGTATCTCATAGCTAACAAATAGTGTTGAACACAGTAGGCACTCAATAAGAGTTTGTCGAATGCATTCGTGCCTTCCCTGAGTTTCTCCCCTCCATTCCCCCTCTAATGCCCCAGGCCCACCATTACCGTGGTCGAAGGTCAGGGTGAGAAGAACGTGACCTTCTGGGGGACACCATTTCCGCGGTGCGAACCTCTGCAGGGGCAGAGGTTGGTGGTGGAGGAGGAACGGCCATGTCTACACGTGCCTGCCTGCCAAGACCCTGCGGATGAGAAGCTCTAACATCTCCCTCTCCCACTCTGTCACCCTGCCCTCCCAGACCTCAATAAATGGGCCACTTCCCCAGGAGTGAGGCAATAGCATCTTCTAGGCCAAAGGGTACAGCACAAGCAGGGTCACAGTGGCTTGTTGTGGAAAACAGTATTTTCCACTGTGGTCATAGTTTGGCAGAAGTGAAGTGGAGTATCAGTCCCTGTGCCGCTGCCTTAGCTCCAGGGTCTGCCTCCCCCACCCCCACCCCTTGCGCAGCGTCGCGGGGCGCCCAGCACGTCCCTCTGCAGAACTCCGGGTCACAGGTTTTCTGGTTGGCTACTCGCCCTGGTGGGCACTTTCTGATTGGCCGGCATGCCTAGGTTCCCACCCGCCGGAGCCCCTTGGCTGGCGGGTTCCGCATCAATCAGGCACCGAGCAGAGGCGGCAGAGGCGGCAGAGGCGTGGCTGGGGTTGGCACCCAGCCGCGCGAACACCTGCACCCACCCACTCCCAACAGCCCAGATCCAATGCCGCAATTAGCGGAGACCGAAATGGGGGTGGCCGTCTGCCGGGGGTGGACCGAGGAAGTGCCTGTGAGGTGCTCTGAGCTGGGGCAGGAGCGAAGAGAAGCCAGAGTCAGCACCTGCCAGAAGGGGCCCCTGAGACAAACCCAGACACAGATTCCTTTAGTATTTGTGCATTCATTCAACACTTTATAGCGTCTACTGTATACTAGGATGAAGTCTGGGCATCTGGGGTGGAGGAGGACTGGTAGAAGGAGAGGACATGTGAGTGAGGGAACAAACTCAGAATATGCGATCCTTTCGTTGAACATTTTTTTCAACACTTATCAACGCCTACTGTATACTAACAATAGCGCTGGACCTCATGGAGAATAGAAGAGTCAGAACAGCACGTGTCTCCACAGTGAAGGGAACAAACCCAGACACTAATGCTGTTAGCATTTGCTCATTCAGTGCTGCACTAATTAGCATTTACTGAACGCTTAGACCCTCATGATGAGACAAATCACAAGAATCATCATAGTTATGGTATTAGCTAATACTTAGAGAGTACTTACTGTGTGCCTGGTAGTGTTTTAGGTCTCAAAGCATGAATTCATTTACTCCACCACAAGCCTACGAGGGTTGCTATTATCATTATTCCCATTTATAGAGGAGTAATCTGAGGCACAGAAAGGTAGCAGGCTGGACATTTGAAGCATGATGTGTGGTGTGAGAGGAGGGACCCCTCTGTGGAAGGGTTCAGTTGGGAGATGAGTGACACCTGAATTCTGTCAGCGTGCTCACTTCTCTGGGCCGATTCCTCCCATAAAATAGGTCAGTTGATGGGTTGAAGTAAAGACAAAGTGGAGTATTGGGTCGTCTTGGGAAGAACGAGCTGAAAGGGAGTGACTCTGATTGCCTACTAGAGGGTATGAGAGGTATGTGTCTATAAGAGAGTGGAACTTTGGGCATTATGAAACATATCTTTGTGTATGTGTGATATGCAGATCGATAGGTCTGTGCAAGAATTAAGGATGCATTGAGTGTATGTGGAGTGTGTGTAAAGTTACACCGATGTGTGTGCCATAACAATCTGAATTATAGGTGTGTGTGTGTGTGCACGTGCCCACATGTACACGTGCGTTGAGGTGTCATGGACATATATGTGTGTGAGTTATAAATGTGGGTACAACACTGATTACAAACATATGTCAAGGGTGTGTGTTTGAGAGTCATGGTTCACCAATGCACAACAAGGAAAATCATTCCTGGAGCCCCTTCTATTTGTTCATTCCTGCTAGAGAAGATGGAGACAGTGCAAAGAAGCCCTACCTCTACATCAGAGAGCTGAGACACTCCTAAGGGGAATCCTCATTCTTCTGCAAAACAATCTCCAAAACATTAATTTCTGGAAACTGAGCCACCTGGAGAAAGGGAACGATGCTGGGGGCCATGAGTCCTAGAAACGTGGGAATAGGAGCCCTGAGAAGAGGCATTCTGGAGACAAATTCCTAAGGGGAGCAAGATAGGTCTATAAGACTTGCAGATGCTCCTGTCCCCCAGAGAGGGCACCATGGGTCCAGCACAGCTTGTTTACTTCAGTTACTGAGCAAAAAACTGAGAAGCACATACTTCTAAATGTTGGAAAATATGTGATTCATGGGAGTTCCCCATCTGGGCAACACTGGGATGCGGAACGCCTGAGACAGCATCCACGAAAGAGGGAAAGAATGGCCAAAGCAAAGGCCTTGGAGGTAGGACTGAAGCTGCCTGGCATGGAGGAGGGAGTAGAGAATGGTTTGTAAGTATTGGACTTGGGGACTGGAGAGGCTAGGGGAAGAGGGGATGGAATCTGAGTCCTGGGGATCCTGGCCAAAGATGATCCTTGAGAGAGAGGTAAAGGACGTTACTGGCAGAAGTCACAGCACATGCGAAAATATAGAGGTTGTCTCTTCCCCCCACCCTTAGAGATGGGTCAAGTGATCATCTTAACAGATGAGGAAACCAAGTCTCAGCGGGGATAAGTCACTTTCCCAGGGGTACGGTGGAAACCTAGTTTGAACTTTAAGCACTCTGACTCTAGACTCCACACCTTTACTACCTTGTTTAAACAGGCCAAGGACTTAATGCATAAAGAATGAACAAACGAATAAATGGATGATTCACCTGAAAATCCTGCAGACAGAGAGACTCCAAATCTGCCTTTTTCTTACCGTACTTTCTTTTACCTCACTCCATCCGCCAACATCACTCACTATGGCCCGCAAGGACCTGCTCAGTGTGGTCCTTGCTAACCTCTCTGACCCCATCTCCTGCCACAAACCACCCCACACACACTCACGTTGTTTCAGCCACACTGGCACCACTTTCTAGCACATTATTTTTTTAAAAAAAATGCATGGATCAGAAAGTGAACCCGACCCTTTGGGAATGAATTGGAGCTCCTGGATTCCTTCATTTGTAAAATGGGAACGTTTCCCACCCCATTGTATTGTTGTGAGGGTTGGATGAAATAATACATGTAAACAGCTTAGTTGGGTGCTGTCAACAAATGATTGTTTTTAAATAGATTCACACTTTTATTGTAGAATCTTAAAGGATCTGACAGGGTGGCTTCCACAGCCCCCTTTGCCTGGACTATCAAGGTCATTTGCTCATGTGGCAAACATCATTTGGCACCTACTGTGTGCATACCCTACAATGGGTCTGCCTCTGTCTGTGGAAAGTTCTCTGGTGCGGAGGAGACAGCCATGGGCACTGATGATACCAGATGGTTATGGTGGGTTTTGGCTTTTCCAGGGCAGAGCAATGGGGCATATAGAATGAGTCTGTGTGTGTGTAGGGCCTGGGTTGGAGGGACAGAAATGGACACACATCAGGTCTGGAGCTTCAGGGAATGTGTCTTTGTGGCAGATCTAGGTTTATCGTGACCATCTGTGGGTATGTGATTTGTCTGGGTGTGCATGTTCGTGTGAGTTTCCTTGGGTCTCTGTGTGTAGGTGTGGTGCCTGTTTGTGTGTGTGTGTGTGTGTGTGTGTGTAGGCATATGCGTGCGTGTATGCATGCATGCCCATGTGTGTTACCCTGGGCATCTGTATAGATACCTAGATCAGTGTGATCTCTGTCTATACGTGCCTCTGTGTGTTTCTTTACTTTTGTTTGTGTCTATATGTCTCATCACGTGTGTGTCATTCCTCTGTGCCTCCAGGCCCCAGCAACCCAGGGCAAGGCTGTGTACCCCGCCCAGGTGTCCAAGTCTGCCTGTCTGATGCTGTCTATGCCACCCCCGCACCCTCTCTCTGCCTAGATAAGCCCGTAGGATATGGGAAATTGATTTCCCCTTACAGGGTACTGCTTGTGACCCCCATCTGTCGCGGTGAGGAGGTTATTTTTCTACTTATGAGTCTCTGCGTGTGCCTCTATTCCCCCCACGCCCCACATGACTTCTGTGGTGAATATCAACACTGGAAACTTGAGTATTTGCAGAGAATCCTGCGTGTGGGTGCGTCTGGGTGTGAAGACCAGAATGAGGAGGCGTGGGGGTTCTTGCCTGACCACTCACCCCGACCCTCCCGAGAAATATCTACCCCGCCCCCACCCCCCAAATTGCGCATCCCCAATCGGACGAGGGGGAGGGGAAACAGGATGCGGCGTGGCGCGTGCGCACTGCCGCCTTCAGCACCACGGACAGCTCCTTCGCCCCCGCCTGCCGGCGCGTGCCACCGCCTCCCCAGCACTGAAGGCGCGCTGACGTCACTCGCCGTTCCTCCCCAAACTCCCCTTCCCGGCCGCCTTGGTCGCGTCCGCGCCGCCGCCGGCCCAGCTGGACAGCACCACGAGGGGCGCGAGATAGGGGGGTACGGGCGCGACCAACCGCGCTGCGGCGGCGGCGACTCAGCGCTACCTCAGTCTGCAGCGGGCAACCGAAGAGTCGCGTCGTGCCTGAGAGCGCAGCAGTGCTCCTGGGCCCCGCGCGGTCCGCCCCCGCGGCTCCTGATCAGACTGCTCCTAGGACCCCCTGCCCCGCGCCGCAGCCATGAACTACCTGCGGCGCCGCCTGTCGGACAGCAACTTCATGGCCAATCTGCCAAATGGGTACATGACAGACCTGCAGCGCCCGCAGCCACCCCCGCCGCCGCCGGCTGCCCCCAGCCCCGGAGCCACGCCCGGTCCCGCGACTGCCACTGCCGAGAGGTCCTCCGCGTCTGCCCCTGTGGCCTCTCCGGCTGCCCCTAGTCCTGGGTCTTCGGGGGGTGGTGGCTTCTTCTCGTCTCTGTCCAACGCGGTCAAGCAGACCACGGCGGCCGCGGCGGCCACCTTCAGCGAGCAGGTGGGCGGCGGCTCTGGGGGCGCAGGTCGTGGGGGCGCTGCCGCCAGGGTGCTGCTGGTCATCGACGAGCCCCACACCGACTGGTAAGCCACTGCCGTGGACGTCTTCCCGCGGGCCTGGGTCCCCAGATCGTTCCACGACGAGCACTTACCAAGCACAGCTTGTGTGCCAGGCACCTGGCCCCCTAGCCTAAACCCTTTTACTTTAAATTATTATACCGTGTGCATCCTCTGTGCCCCACCCTTGCCCCCCACCCGGCCTTCTCCATCCATACAGGGAGCAGTTATCCGGCGCCTGCTGTGTAACTCCTTCCCGAAAGACTTGGCTTTAGGATATCCTGTGAGCGTTGGGGAGCCTAATGTGCCTTGCCGCCCCACCCCCCCACCCCAAAGGCCTTGTTCTTTAATGGATCTTGTTAGCATTTATCAAGTACCTGCAGTGTGCCTTCTCTGGGAGTCCTTCCCCAAAGCCTTTGGCTTCCCTGAATTTTGTGAACATTCATTGAGAGTTTGCTATGTGTCTTGTCCCCCTCAAGTCTTGCCCTAAGGCATTCTCTCTAACAGATCTTGTGAGCATGTATCCAGAGTGTGGTATGTGCCCCATCCCAACCCTCCCCGCAAAGACCTTTCAAGCCATTCAGTGAACGTGGATTGCCTGCTGTGTATCCCATCCCCTCTTCTCCCCGAGAAAGTGTTGCCTTTAATGGATCCTGTCAGCCTTTATTGAATGCCTTCTGTGTGTCCCAACTCTAAGTCCTCTCTCCAAGAGCTTATTTCTCCAAAGCACCTAGAAAACATTTACTAAGTGCCTGGTGTATGCCCTATCTCCAAACCCCTTTCTCAAACGTGTTTTGCTCAAATGAGTCCCATGAGCATTTTTGAGCCTCTGTGTGTGACTCATCTTCAGACTCTCCCCAAAATCCTTTTCCTCCGATGGATCTAGAAAGCATTTATTGAGGGCCTTGTTTATTCTCCATTCTCAGGCTACTCCAAAGACCTTTCCTTTGGTGAACCCACACAGAATTTATTGCCTGCCTGCTGCCTGAGCCTACTCGAAAGCTTCTTTCCTCCAGTGTATTCAGCAAGCATTTATTGAGTGCCTGTTGTTTACCCCATCCCCAAACCCTTTCCCCAGTGACATCAGTCTGCATGTGTTGAACACCTGCATGACCCAACCTTAGACCTTCTCCACAAAGACTTGTCTCCAGTTAATACAGTGATCAAATATCTAACACTTGGTGTGTGCACCATTTCAATCCTCTTTCCAGAGTCCTTTTCTTTTTACTCACCCCTTGGAGCATTTGAGGAGGACCACCGTGTGCCTGATTCTATGCACTCACCACAAGAGCCTTTCCTTTCATGGATGGAGAATCAAGCTTACATATCAGGCTTCTGCAGCCCCATTCCCCTTCCCCGAAGACTTTTCCTCCAGTGAATCCAGTGATTGTATGCCTACCCCTAGCCCACCCTCCAGCAAAGACCTTTTCTTTTAATGGATCCAGTGAGCATCTAGTTTTGTACTCTCTGCCAGATGCTTGATTCTAATCACCTTCCCCCAGAGACCTTTTCTTCCCATGGCTCCTGTGAGCATTTGGAGTGCTGTCTGTGTGCTCTATGTTCACAACTCCTTTCCAAAGTCTTTTTCTTTTAGTGGATCCGGTAAGCACATATGCAGTGCCTGCTGTGTGCAGGGAGTAGACACCTCTTCCTTGCCCCTAGAAGAAACTGTGCCAGTCATAAAGCCTCTTCCTAAGATCCTTTTTTTTTTTATAAATCTAGAGCCCAGTTTATAAGGATTACCCTTTTTCCACTCCCCTCAATGTCCCTAGGATTCCCTCTCCCAATCTTAAATCCGTACCCCAAAAGTACTTTCTTCTACTTAAGCCAGTAAACACTTACTTGAGTTCCTACTATATAAGGGCCATTCTCAACGTCTTCTTTTCCAAGTCTGAAAGTTGCTGTCCTGTCTCAAGACCTCTCTCTCCAGGAGTCTACTTCAACCTAAATTTATTGAGTACCAGTTTTTTACTGTTTAGATCGCTCCTCCCCCGCTGCCTTTACCTAGCAGCCGTTCTCTCTATTCAGAGCCGTTTATTCACTCTATAGGTATTTACTGCATAGTTTGCATGTGTCAGAGTGTGGGAGGCATCCATTTAGCATTACTACATACTAGAAAGATCCCTCCTTCAGTTCCCCTTCCTTCTAACCCCAGCCGCCAGCTGGATTCTCTACACCTTCTTCTCCATTCAACCCCACAACTGTTTAATAAACACTTACTGTATACTAAGGTCCCCATATTCAGTGCCTCTTTCCCTCCCCCTCTAATTCCCCCTTTGACAATCCTCATCTGACCTTTGACTCTATGCAATCTGGAAAGTTCACAATGTGCACCTACCGTATTCTGGCTAGGTCCCCTCCCTCCCTTTGTAGCCATCTTCCCAACTGCTTCCCCCCAACCAATTAATCCAAAAGCATTTGTTAATCTCTGACTGTATTCTTTTCAAACCATCTCCTTTTCTCCATCAATCCATAAAGCAGTTCTTGAACACTTACTGTAATTCCTTCACCAACATCCCCTCACACAGGAGCCATCTTCTTGGCTAAATTTGCTCCACTGAAGTCAACAAATGTTAATGGGGCCCCTGCTGTATACTGGTAGCCACTCTCCTTTAGACTTCCTTCCCCACTCCCACACTCCCGGAAGTTCCTTTGCTGCATTTTCCTTTGTTCCAGCAAACATTTATTAATTATCTACCGAATACTGACAAGACCCTCCCCCTTTCCATAATTACAACTCCAATGTTTTCCATTATTTTCGAAGTTGTCCGGCAAGAATTTATTGAGCACCTGTTAAATTCAGTGAAAGATTCTTCCCTTCTCTTCCTGCATCTCAGAAACTCCCCTTTATCCAGCTCCTCTAGTCTTTTCTTCTGGTCAGTCTAGCAAGTGTTTATTTAGTGTTTACTATAGTTGGGGTGGGATGGACAAAGGGAGAGGACTTGTGTACACACAGCAGGCTCAGCGTGGGGAACAGAGACCTCTGCATCACCTGCCTACAGATACTGCAAATACCATCCAGGCTTTGGGGATTTCAGCCTGGAATAGAGGAGGAGTTGCGCAGACTCCGTAATGGATTGTACTCCTAGATAGAGTCTGACACCTTTTCCACCAAATCTCACCACTCTCACCCTTTCCTGGGTCTCGGGTCCTCTGTGGCGCACACTTGCAAACTCTGAGTTGAGAATCATTTCCTCCTTTTAGAGATAATGTAGCCAAGTGTTTCGTTCAAACTACAGGTCACCTACTGGCTTGTAACCAGGATTTAGTTTTCTTCATGCAGTAGTATAAATGAAAATAGAATCTAACAAAAAATATATGACACATGGTAAGTGGGATTATTACCATTTAGTGGAACTCTTACTCCAGGAAATACAATCAGTAATGTATGCCATATACTATATGTGGCATATGCTCTATCATACATTTGCTATATAATAGGTTTATAGTACATAATACATATATATATATATATATATATATATACACACACACACACATGTGTGTGTGTTTTTCTTCATGAAATGGAATAAAATAGAATAGAAAATATCAGACTCCGGTGCACATAGTAAAGGTAATCATTTACTGAAAGTTTCATTCCAGTTCTATAGATATGTTTATATACCTTCTAGGTACATATATGGTTAGTGTGTAATATGTAATATATGATATGTTACATAAGCCACACTATATTATATTTGCTGTGTAACAGTAGAGGTGTCATATAACATATATTACATATATAGGGTAGGTTATTATGCATATATGTATACAGTGGGTTATATAAACTATATCTCTTCTTGTGGCTTCTTTTCTTAGACTTCCCTGGAAGCAGGCCCTGAGACTCTGAGGTTTGTGTGCAGATTTACTGGGGAGAGCTCTTGGGAACAACACCTGTTGCGGAGGAGGAGTGAGGGAAGCAGGATTTAGTGGAGGGAAAGGTTGAGCTATGATGCAGCCACAACAGAAGACTCAGCCAACACTTGGGGGGAGCTAGGGAGCTAGGATGACCCTTCAGAGAGACCTTCACTGGGGGCGGTGGTGTCCAAGCTTTTGTATTCTTACATCAGTCAGTCAGCCTCCTGGAAGGAGGTCTAATTTTGGGGAAGGCAGACCCCTGCTGCAGAAGGCAGTTCCCAGTGAGGGACTCCCAGTGAGCACCGTGAGCCTTCCACAGCAAATCTCCCCGGAAGTTGGAAACTAGATAGGAAAGCTTGAAGGTGAGCCCCATGGCGCGGCAGGTGGAGGTGGGGGGGGGTGGCGGAGTGGAGAGTAAATGGGAGTGGGGGAAGATCTGAGGGGAGCACAGAGTCCACTCCTTATACTGCTCAGATTCACTTCTTAGATTAAGTTAATCACCCCATCTGGGCACAGCATCTCCAGGATTGTGATTGGTCAGGTTTTCTGGGGCGGGGTGGGGGGGGGAAGCTTGAAAGAGAAGGGTTAGTAGCCTCCACTGCTGCAGAAATATATGATCTGTTTCTTCTGTTTCCTTCTTCTACCATACATTCTAGATTCCCCTCCCCCTCAGCTAGTCTCTTGGTCTCTGTGGCTTACCTGATGAGTGATTCATTCCCTCATCCTTGGAGGATCCCTGAGCCCTTGGTCCCCATGCCCTTCTCAGGCTGTGGCCACTGTCCTTGTTCATTTCCCTGCAGAGCTGTGCAAGGAGTACCCACAGACAGCTAAGGGGATCGCCTGTGTGCCAAACATATCTCTCCCCACCCCCCGCTCTTGCCGTGTAATAACAACCCCACCTCCTCCTGATGTTCCAGGCCACGTACCCTTGTGAAGACAGTGATTCATTCCTCTTCATATTCATTGGCGTGTGAAACGTAGGTGTCCAGGTGGCATTCATAGCTTCGAATGTAATAGGATTCTTGCTGTGTCCCCTGGTAGCGGTGTTCCCCTTTGGAGAACCAGGACCTCTAACCTTGCAGAGCCTTGAGCGGGCAGGAAGCACCCGTTCCAAAAGTGGATCACTGGGACTGATGGTAAGCTGGGCCCCTCCTACTTTCTCCTCCGAGTTCCCAGACCCATATGTTCTACCTACTGGGAACACAGCGCAATGAATGGGCCGCTGGTTTTGGGTGCTTTGGAGGACGGTGCCGCATTCTTTCACAGTATCATGTCCAAGCTAGCATCTTCGCCCTGGCTGCAAGCTGTTCCAGGCCAGCAGCTCCTGGGTGCTGTGATGTATAACATCATCAATCAACTCCAAGGTCATGGGCCCGCTTCAGTACCTCCTTTGCTATCAAATGTGTCCTTCCATTTGATGCAGTGTTATGAGGGATCTCATACCGGTGGTTCCAACATTGGGTAAGCCCTCGGGCAGTGATACTGGCTATGACCCTGCGGTCGGGAAAGGCAAACCCCCCATATACAATATTCCCGACAAAATGAATCCTTCGTCTTTCCAGGGTGGTTGGGGCCCAATGGAGTCAGCTCGCCACCAAGTGGCTAGCTAGGCTTCTTAACGGATAGGGACGGTGCTGTGTCATGGGCTCAGTGTTGGTCTCTGCTGCTGAAAGATTGGGCCTCCAGCAATAACACCATTGGCCCCACTTAGAGCCACTTTCTCTGCTTGTCTTGCTACTTCATTCATGGGCCCATCTGCTCGCACTGGGGTGGCCGACTTGAGAGGCTGGCTGACATCATCGGGCTGACTCATTCCGTCTACCTGGTTGTTTAGTGCCTCTTCCATTGTGGATGCTGTCTGGTGGGTGTTAACACACAATGCACAGATCTCCGCTCCTCACTTTTTGCCCACTCCCATGTCCACCCACGTTTCTGTGCCCCAGACCTCCTTGTCCTGATCTTCTTTTTTTAAGTTTATATTTAAATTCCAGCTAGTTAACACACAGTGTGATATTAGTGTCAAGTCTACAGTCTAGTGAGTCAGCACTTCCTTGCGTCGCCCGGTGCCCATCGTCTATTTCACCCTTGCCCTCCCACCCCTGTAACCATCAGTGTGTTCTCTATAGTTAAGAGTCTGTATCTTGGTTTGCCTCCCCCACCTTTTACACTTTGCTCATTTGTTGAGTTTCTTAAATTCCGCCTAGGAGTGAGATCATATGGTATTTGTCTTTCTCCACTGACTTATTTTACTTAGCATAATACTCCTTGTCTTGATCTCCTAATATTTTTCCCTTAAGGCCTCTGATCAGCCAAGCCACCCACCGTGGCCCACCAATGAATGTATATTCTAATCCTGGGCCATTTCCCTTTCCTTGCTAAGTAGATTACCGGGGGCCCAGCCCAAAGCTCTGCCCATTGGGAGCTCTGCCACTGTCTTCCACAACCACCCTGAGTGGGGCTATGACACAGCCTCTGTCCCTTTTTGGCTTCTCCCCACACACCAAGCCAGTCCATTTGTGAACCAAGCTGAGGCTTTTTCTCCCTTCCTTCAGCTGCTGGCTCTGAGGGGTCCCCTTGGTGAGCTGAGGGAGACACCGGGGCACCAGGATGGGTGACACGGGCATCAGGATTACCTGTTCAGTTAGCTTGCTCAGTCCTGCTCGAGCCTGATCCCAGCTGCTGGGTCCATGTGATGTTATTATTTGGTGGGCCCGGCCGGACCCAGCTCGCGAGGGGTACCCAGAGGCACAATCGCTTGGTGCCCCATAGCCATGCATTCTGTCTCTTCCAGAGCCTGGTAGGGTACCAGAAAGTGGTTCTCAAGAGTCACATGATTCTCTGCTGCAGATGGCCTGGCCTTGCTCCAGAACCCCCAAGGGCCTCCCACTCACACTTCCCATAAGCTCCACATTGCATCTTTTCCCACTACTGGCTTATCCGGTATCATAGGATCCGCAGGGTCATATGGCCTAAGTGGAAAGATGGCTGGC
Organism: Meles meles; assembly: GCF_922984935.1. NCBI lineage: Eukaryota > Metazoa > Chordata > Mammalia > Carnivora > Mustelidae > Meles > Meles meles. Next base: position 42,325,618 of record NC_060087.1, on the reverse strand, counting down.
ACCATGGTCTGGCCCTCCTGCGGATCCCTTTCTGCTCTGGCCCCTGTTCAGGGAGGGCAGCCTAATGCTCCCCCTGAAATAGGAATCAGAGTAGTATCTTCAGATGCGGGATAGGCTGCTTCTGGAACCTGACAATGCCTACCAAGTGCTGTGCGCTTTCCCTCGCGACAGGAGGTGCGAGATATGATGCTTTGCCCTATTATTTGGAGGCGACTGTCCCGGGGCCTGCCTTGGGCCATTGGACCCCTGGAACTTTTGCTAATGTTCCAGGCCCCTGAGTCTTTGTAGGATTCATCTCCTGGCCTCTGGAGAGCATACATCTTAGCCAGACAACGTCCTACTCATCCCTTGTTTATGTCGCCCAGTCAATAAGATGCCATTGATAGAGTGGTCCAGTGTGACATCCTGGGGGGGGGGGTGTCCAGATGGCCCAGTGCCTTTGAACCATAGAATGACACAGGGTGAGAAAGACAGCATGACCCCATGGCAAGACCTTTAACAGATATAGCTATCAGTCCCATGTGAACGTGAAAGGTCACCGATCCTCTTTTCTGGTCAGAATAGAAGAGTGCATTCAGGAAGTCAGCGGCTACCTGCTGGACCCGAATTCTGCTCTGACAATGGCAGCCTGTCCAGTATAGCTGCTTCCCTTAGGGATACTGCTTGGTCAAGCTTGCAAGAGTCTGCAGACATTCTCCAGGAGCCGAACTAGTCCATTCAATGGGAAATATGATGGGACTAACACCCCTGCATCCCTTAGATCTTTCAAAGTAGCGCTAGTTTCCACAATCACCCCTGGGATAGATATAATCTTAGCTTGGATTTGCTGATTTGATTGGGATGGGAGGGTGTAGTTCTAGAGGCATCCATTTGGACCTTCCCACCACAATAGCTCTTACCCCGCAAGCCAAGGAACCCACGTAGGGGTTTCTGACAACTACAGATATGCCCAGTTTAATTATGCATTTGCGGACTGGAGAAGTGACTATGGGGTGGACCCACTGTGAACAGGACCTGGGACAGGACTTCAGTTACCACCTTCCCACTACTGTGCTTCTCAGCCCGGCTGGTGCCACTCTTACCAGCATATTCCTTATTGATTTTGTAAGTTGGGTAGATCCGCTGGCCCTTCCCATAGAACAGAGTCAGCTGATGAGTTTCCTAGACTCATGTAGCATAACTTCTCTAACATGTCTGCTTCTCTGAGTCCTTTGATCCTTTCTTCCACAGTCTGCCATGGAAGATTTTGGCATTTCTGCTTCACTTGATGTGGGCCACTGTTTTCTCCAAGCTTCCACAAGTCATCTGACGGTGGATCGGCTACACCTCCTAGAGTCCTTGCCAGGGTTTCCAATTCTGGGCCCTGGGAGAGCACTCCAACTTCATGTTCCACCTCCTTGGTCCATTGTCCTCAGGACACAGCTTCTTGCATACTTTTATAGCTCTTGTCAGTACATACTGGCCAGATTTTTCAGCTTCTGTATACTGTTTGCTTCCTTTGCAAATGTACCTCTCCAATCAGACGTGCTAGGATTTGACCCTCCTTATTGATCTGGCTGCTAAGAGGGGAGGGAGGGAGGTTGCAAAAGGGGCAAGCATTGTTTTAAAAGGCACCTGCTTCCTTCAAGGCCTCTGTATTACCTTCAAGCGGAGGGAAGGTCTATATTCTAACAAGGAGGAGAAGCCTACCTCTGCAGGCCCAGCTGGTTCAGGTGAATCAATAAGTTTAAGGTATTACATGCATCTTTCCAGATATCCTCATCCCGCGTCTAAGGGCTTCACTTTGGGCCTATAAGGACCCTGATCATGACATAAGAGATGTGCTAGGCCTGAGAATTCAACCTCCTCTAAAGTTTTGTTACACTTAAGATCATGCCCTAAGTCCCTGGTCTTCCCCAACGCCTGCCCTCCAGTTGCAGAGGATTAGGGTTTCCTTAAATGTAACCAAGGAGATCCTCTGGCTTCCACATTTTGCTTTGGATTAGTGATCACTCACCCTGAACATATCCCATCTTTCTTCAGCTAATCATTGGCGTTTAGCAAACAGTCACCTGAGTCTGCTGACCATTTCCCCCAGGCCTCTAGAGTATCAGCGACATTTCACCAACTGGTGCACTCCCTTCTGCCAGGATCTCATTACAGTTGACCCTCAGTAAAGTTATTGATACCCCCACAGCCCGGGGGGTGCCACACTGTAATTCTTATGCTCATGAGAATGAACTCCACACTGCCTCTTTTCTCACCATGGACACGTCCAGTATCATGGAATGTGCCAGAACATAAGGGTGTGAGTGGTATCCTGCTGGTACCACAGCCCAGACCTGCGGCGGAGTGTGTTATGTGGCTACAGTATGTGGGTGGCTCTCCGTGCCCCCCCCAACAAAGGAGGGTTCCTCCTTGCCTGCTGGCTGCTGGGCGACCCAATTCCAGAATGGCATTAGAGTCTGTGTGTGTGTGTGTGTGTGTGTGTGGTTTGACAGCTCTGGCACACTGGTTTAGGCTGGGTTCTCCGGGATTGGATTTCAAGGCAGGCATTTGTAAGCAGGAGGCTTGCTGGGGAGTGCCTTTAGGATCAACCCCTGTAAGAAGGGCAGGGTTGGGGATGGGGGCAGCTGGTCCACAAGGCAGCTGCATCAGAGACTGACTAGGGGGAACCCCTGCGGGTGGGATGGTCCTTCAGAGTCAGCCTATACTGAGGCCAAGAGGCTAGCCTTTGTACTCACCCATGGACCAGAGAGAAGACATGGGCTGCCTAAAGTAGGTCTAGCCTTGGCCAAGGCAATTCTCTATGAGAGAAGACAGTTCCCAGTGGGACACAGCCCTAAGATGTCACCAGCTAACACTCAGGGTGCATTGGCTGTGAAGAGGCCATCTGAGCAGAGCACCACGGTATTCACTACACTTAGGGTCAAAAAAGTTGGAAATATGGGGGGCCTGGGTGGCTCAGTCAGTTAAGCATCTACCTTCAGCTCAGGTCATGATTCTGGGGATCCTGGGATCGAGTCCTGCATGGGGCAGGACTCCCTGCTCGGTGGGGAGCCTGCTTCTCCCTCTCCTCCCCACTCGTCTTCTCCCTCTCTCTCTCTCTCAAATAAATTAAATGAACTCTTTTTTTAAATCTTTGAAATACAGTGATAGAGTCTACACTCATCATTATTTTATAAATGAAAAAATGTGCCGGTCTCAGAGAAATTCTCCTCCAACACTTGTGAGGGGACAGTGTCAGTAATGGAGTGTGCTTGTGAGAGAGAGGGAGGGAGGGAGGGAGAGGGAGAGGAGAAAATGGCTGTGCTTGGGGTCTTTGGGGTTTGTCCATGACGTCTGTAGGGCCCGTTTATGCTGGGTGGGTGTCTGTGTCAGAGACAAGCCTGGGAGTGCCTCCTTTCCTCATCCCTCTTGAGTGAGACCCCTGACTGGAGATGAGCTTCTTTGTGTAGAGAAGCCTGTTGGGTAGGAATCCTGGGCCTGGGGGAGTATGCCGCTGGAAACCCAGCCTGGCCCAGGGATAGTGAGGTGGGAGTTCACGCTGCTCTCATGGCTGCTCCTACCCCTTTTCCCTCCTGTGGCTTCCCCTCGCACTCCCCTGGCTGGCTGGCTGCCAGCCACATCCCTCCCTACACCCATTATTTCTGCCCACCACACCCCCCCTCCACCGCCAGCTTGCACCCCTCGATCTGCTCTTCTTTTCTTTATCTAGCCGCCCACCCATAGTTGGGTCCCTCAGAGCGCTCAGGCACACATGGACAAGTGTGATCCTCCATGGGGAAGGGCCAGGGCGCAGAGAGATCCTTCAGGATGCACAAGCAGACACAGGCAACTGAGGCATTCCCCGGGCACACTTCATATATACATATTCTCTACGGGTTTTGGGTTTTGTTTTGTTTGTTTGTTTTGGTTTTTTTGGTGTTTTGTTTTGTTTTGCTTTGTTTTATTGCCATTTACAAACCTCCATGCAATTCCAAAGTACATTACCGCTTGCAGAGCGCACTCCTCCTTTGGCAAAGCTTTCCGAAAACATTTCTGGTAGCCGTGTGATGAGCAAACAACCCTCTGGGGAATGTCTGCCTGCCGGCTGGGGTTTGAGGACTTCGTTTAGAGTTCGCAAAGTCCTCTGACATTTACACACCTCCGGAAGAGATCACAACAGAACTTAGGGTACCCCAAGCACTGTTGAGCTTTGCAAAGTGTTTCAACAATCACGAAGCACTTTATGGCTCTGAAGGGACAAAAGGGTCAAAGGAACTGGCCTGGGTTTTGACTTCCTGAGACTGATGGCTGTGCTCTGCTTTTCCTCTCCAGGGCAAAATACTTCAAAGGGAAGAAGATCCATGGAGAAATTGACATTAAAGTAGAACAGGTTAGTTGGGGCGGATGGATCTGGGGGTCGGCTGTCCAGACGGAAAACTGGATGGTCATTTTGGTGTGATGCGGCTAAATCACGGATCTTTTTTCTCCTTCCTAGGCTGAATTCTCTGATCTCAACCTCGTGGCTCACGCCAATGGTGGATTCTCCGTGGACATGGAAGTTCTTCGGAACGGGGTGAAGGTCGTGCGGTAAGCAGAGAGGTGAACTCGGTGTTATAGGACAGGCATAAGGACTCCCTTAGAGCTGTGGGAGCGTCCCCCACCTCTCCACCCATCCTCCTGGGAGCAAGAACTTAGGTATGTTACAATAGCCAAGATATGGAAACAACGTGATTCACTAGTGAATGAATGATTAAAGAAGATGCGGTGTGTATACACTATGAACTATTTAGGCCGAGAGAGAAGGAAATCCTGCCCTTTGCAACAACGTGAATGGACCTTGAGGACATTATGCTAAGTAAGATAAATCAGACAGAGAAAGACCAATACTGCATGATATCTCTTGTCTGTGGAATCTAAAAAAAGCCAACCTCGTAAAAATAGAGAGTAAAATGGTGGTTACCGGGGACTGAGGGGTGATAGAATAAAAGAGATGTTTAGGGGCGCCTGGGTGGCTCAGTGCGTTGAGCCTCTGCCTTCGGCTCAGGTCATGATCTCAGGGTCCTGGGATGGAGCCCCGCATCGGGCTCTCTGCTCAGCGGGGAGCTTGCTTCTGCCTCTCTCTCTGCCTGCCTCTCTGCCTACTTGTGATCTCTGTCTCCGTCAAATAAATAAATAAAATCTTTAAAAAAAAACAGAAGAGTTGTTTAAGGGTATAAACCGTCAAATAGGGGCGCCTGGGTGGCTCAGTGGGTTGAGGCCTCTGCCTTCAGCTCAGGTCATGATCCCGGGGTCCTGGGATCGAGCCCCGCATCGGGCTCTCTGCTTGGCTGGGAGCCTGCTTCCTCCTCTCTCTCTCTCTGCCTGCCTCTCTGCCTACTTGTAGTCTCTGTCAAATAAATAAATCTAAAAAAAAAAAAAAAAAAATTTAAACCGTCAAATAAATAAAATCTTAAAAAAATAGAAGAGTTGTTCAAGGGTATAATCCAATGCACAGTATAGTGAATATAGATAACAATATTGTATCTTTCTTTAAAAAGATTTTTATTTATTTATTTGACACAGAGAGAGAGAGATCACAAGTAGGCAGAGAGGCAAGCAGAGAGAGGGGAAGCAGGCTTCCTGCTGAGCAGAGAGCCTGATGTGGGACTTGATCCCAGGACTCTGGAATCATGACCTGAGCCAAAGGCAGAGGCTCAATGCACTGAGCCACCCAGGCACCCCAACTATATTGTATCTTAATTATGGAAGTTATTAAGAGGCCAGATCTTAATTATTCCCACCACAGAAAGGAAGTGATAATTATGTGACATGATAGAAGTGCTAAATAATGCTACAGTGACAATTCTATTACAATATATAAGTGTGTCTAATTGACATCTTTTTTAAAAAATATTTTATCCATTCACTTGACAGAGATCACAAGTAGGCAGAGAGGCAGGCAGAGAGAGAGAGAGGGAAACAGGCTCCCCGCTGAGCAGAGAGCCCACTGAGCCACCCAGGTGCCCCTAATCGACATCTTTTATGCCTTAAACTTACACAGTGTTATATGACAATTTAAAAAGAAATTAGTGGGGGGGGGGGGTGCCTGGGTGGCTCAGTGGGTTAAAGTCTCTGCCTTCGGCTCAGGTGGTGATCCCAGGGTCCTGGGATCGAGCTCCGAATCGGGCTCTCTGCTTGGCGGGGAGCCTGCTTCTCCCTCTCTCTCTGCCTGCCTCTCTGCCTACTTGTGATCTCTGTCAAAAAAAAAAAAAAAAAAAAACTTAGAAAAAATAAAAAGAAATTAGGGGGGCGCCTAGGTGACTCAGTCGGTTAACCATCTGCCTTCGCCTCAGGTCATGATCCCAGAGTCCTACGATCCAGTCCCATGTCAAGCTCCCTGCTTGGCATGAAGCCTGCTTCTCCCTCCCCCACTTCCCCTGCTTGTGTTCCCTCTCTCGCTGTCTCTCTCTGTGTGTCAAATAAATAAATAAAAATCTATATTAAATTAAATAAATAAATAAAAAGAAATTAGGGGGTGCTTGGGTGGCTCAGTTGGTTAAGCATCTGCCTTCAGCTCAGGCAGGTCATGATCCTGGGGTCCTGGGATCGAGTCCTGCATTGGGCTCCCTGCCCAGCCAAGACCTGCTTCTCTCTTTCCCTCTGCTACTCCCCCTGCTTGTGCTCTCTCGTTCTCGTTTCTCTCTGTCTTATAAATAAATAAAATCTTTAAAAAAAATAAAACGAGGTACAGAATGTGGGAAGATCGCCTGTCTTCTGCAGAGCCAAGGGTCCTAGCAGACCGCAAGCCAAACTTTTTAGATATTAAATCAGCAAATATTTCTTGAGCATCTACAGAATGCCAGCTGCTGCCCTCGGCATTTTACATTCAACATATATATTTACTGAGTGCTGATTGTGCACCTGGACCTGTTGCATGTGCTGAGGACCTGGCACTTAAGAAAACTGACTCCCCAAAAGAGCCCCTACCCCCCCAAAACCCCCTCTGCCCTCACGGACCTTGTATTCTACTGTGGGATACATGCAATAAACAAATCAGAAAATAGAAAGTTGCTAAGAAAAAATATATAGCAGCAAAGGAATAAAGGAAACGTTGGATGCTGGAGGGGTCTGCAATTTGGAGGAGGAAGACTGATACTGTGAGACATTTTTTAAAGGGTTTGTTTTTTATTTGCTTGTTTGTTTGAGAGAGAGAGAGAGAGAGAGAGCCCGCGCAAGCAAGGGGAGACGCAGAGGCAGAGGGAGAGTGAGAAGCAGACTCCCAGCTGAGCAGGGAGCTCGCTATGGGGCTGGATCCCAGGACCCTGGGATCACCAGAGTGGGAAAGTGTGGAAAGGGTGTTGCTGCGGGAGGAAACAGCTTGCACGTGTGTGCACGCAGACCTGAGCAACCACTTTGCAATTTCTAGGAGCTGCAGAGATTTCGAGAGGTGGTTTTTGTTCTAAGGGTGGTGGGGAGCTCTGGCGGGGGGATGTATATCCTCGACACCTCTCCCCCTGCCGCTCCAGGTCTCTGAAGCCGGACTTTGTGCTGATCCGCCAGCACGCCTTCAGCATGGCTCGGAACGGAGACTACCGCAGTCTGGTCATCGGGCTGCAGTATGCCGGGATCCCCAGTGTCAACTCTTTGCACTCTGTCTACAACTTCTGTGACAAACCCTGGGTGGTAAGTGGCGGGAAGGGCGCTGCTGGCGGAGGGACTATCTCCTGTATGCGTGCGTGTGGGAGTTCGAAATCCCTGTGATCTGGGGGGGTGGAGGGGGATTCGAAGCTCAGAATCCCAGCTTGGAGACTCTGTCCCCGCGAAGGGCGTGCTGACCCATCTCTCCTGGCTCTCCTAGTTCGCCCAGATGGTTCGACTGCACAAGAAACTGGGAACAGAAGAATTTCCTCTTATCGATCAGACCTTCTACCCCAATCACAAAGAGATGGTGAGTCTAGGGGCCGTAGGAAGGGCGGGAGGGGAAAGCGTGGTGTCTACTGCGACCTGATTGCCAGGGGACGCATTATTAGCTATGGCGACGGTGTCAGGGAGCGCAGCCAGTGGGGGGGGGGGCGGGGGGGCGGTGAAGTTGCTTCGCGACCGGGTTTATTAATAGCATGAATATACTGATGGGCTTACAAGTGTGATTGCAGTCATTGATCCTGTTTCTTATAGTATCTTTTCTCACCGGTATTAAAAATCAACTTCTACTGTAAACGAACAGAGCTAATGTAATGAATCAGATTATATTACATATAGAAATCAAGTCATGGTTGCTTATATTAGCAAATATGCTTCGTGATAGAAATGTCACCCATGTTGCAAATGAGGATTGGCAATGAAAATCATCACTAGCGATGTTACAAATTAAATTGCTTACCAGGAGCAATTGAATTGTGGGTTACTATTATTGTAAAATAAAATCACCAATATTACAACTTATCACTACTACTACAAATTACTGTTATTGCAGTAAATTATGAGGACCCATGTTATGAATCAAATTGCAGTTCCTAACAGAAATTGAATAATCATTACTAGTGTCATTGAAGATCATAACTATTAGTACAAATTATTATCAATATTACAAATTATGCTCTAATATAAATTATAAGTCTCTGTTTTGAATTATATTATGCTTACTAGAAATTGCCTGATCACTACTAATATTAAATATTATAACTAATATTACAAATTTCTGCCAATGTTACAAATTAAGATTACTAATATGAATTATGAGTAACTATGTTTTGAATTATCTGGTAGCTTCTAATAGAAATCATCGTTAATATGGTTTTAACAACTCCAGTTTATATTATGAATAATTACTAATATCAAAGTTACAAGTACTAATACAATTTGAGTACCACAGTTATGAATCAAATTTCAATTGCAAATAGAAATTGAATCACCATTACTGATGCCATCAAACTTTACAACTAATTTTATAAATTTTTAACAGTGTTATAAATTATGTTTGCTTATATAAATAATCAACACCACTTGTGTGAGTTAATTACAGTTAAATGTCAATATTGACCCAATGTTACCAACTTGGTTAAAAAAACATTGGTATCAATATTAAAAATTCTCACCAGCATTACAATTATGGCCACTGATATTAAGTTAACAGTGTTACGAATTAAGTTTTTTTTACAGATGAAGATCAAATCATTTGTTCTTAGGAAACCCAATTTGCTTATCATTATTATTATTCCACGTTCCTTGAGAGGACAGAATAGCTGACTGTGGTTGAGAGCGTGGACTTTGGCCAGAATTTCTATACTGGAATCTGAGACCTACAACTTATTAGCTTCCTAACAGAGAAAATGTTACTTAATGCTCTGTGCCTCAGTTTACCCACCTGCAAAATGGGGGTAATAAAAGGCCCTGCCTCCCAGAGTGGATGTGAGAATTAAATTATTTAATGACTGTAAAGTGGTTAGAACAGTGCGTCTGACATACGTTAACTTCTCCCTCAGTGTTAACAAATTTCCCGTCTATTCCTAATTTGTGGCGTATTATTATCAGGAAAGGATGTTGAACTGTGTCAAATGTTTTTTCTGTATTTACTGATATGATCGTGTGGGTTTTTTCCTTTTATTGTGTGAATATGGTGTATTACATTACTTGAGTTCCATGCGAGTTGAGGCGCATTGGCATTCCTGGACCATCTCTCACTTGGTCTGGTGTATAATCCTTTTTAGGATTCAGTTTTTAGTATTTTGTTGAGAATTATGGTATCTATAATCAGAAAAGATATTGATCTCCTGTTTTGTTATGATGTCTTTGTTTTTGGTATCTGGGTACTAGTAGCCTCACAGAATGAGATGGATAGTGGTCCCTTCTCTTCTATTCTGGGGAAGAGCTGTGGAAGATTAGTGTTAATCTTTTAAATACTTGTAGAATGCGCAGGTGAAGACATCGACATCTAGTCCTGAGCATTTCTTCTTCTTCTTCTTTTTAAGATTTTATTTATTTAGGGTGCCTGGGTGGCTTAGTCAGTTAAACATCTGCCTTTGGTTCAGGTCATGATCCAAACTTCCAGGGATCGAGCCCCACATCAGGCTCCCTGCTCTCGGGGAGCCTGCTTCTCCCTCTCCCTCTCCCCTCACTTGTGTTCCCTCTCTTGCTGTCTCTTGCTCTCTCTCTCTGTCAAGGAAATAAATAATATCTTATTTATTTATTTCTTTGACAGAGAGAGAGAGAGAAAGAGAGCACACAAATAAGGGGAGGGGCAGAGGGAGAAGGAGAAGCAGGCTCCCCGCTGAGCAGGGAGCCCAACATGGAACTTCATCCCAAGACCCTGAGATCATGACCCGAGCCAAAGGTAGACGTTTAACCGACGGAGTCACCCAGATGCCCCTTCCTGGCATTTCTTTGTAGGATGTTGTTGTTGTTATTATTACTGATTTTATATTATTATTACTGATTTTATATTATATATTATTACTGATTTTATAGGATTATTCAGATCCTCTAGTTCTTCTTCAGTCAGTTTTGGTAGTTTGTGTCTTTCTAGGAATTTGTCCCCTTCATCTAGGCTTTCTAATTTGTTAGCATACAGTTGTTCATAGTACTCTCTTCAATTTCTTTTCATTTCTGTAGGTTAGTAGTTACGTCCCCTCTTTCATTCCTTATTTTAATAATTAGTTTTTTCCCTTATTTTTCTTAATCTAAAGGTTTGTCAATTTTGTTGATTTTTTTCAAAGAACCAACTTGTGATTTCATTTATTTTCTCTATTGTTTTTCTATTCTCTATTTCATTTATTTTCTCTATTGTTTTTCTATTCTCTATTTCATTTATTTCCATTCTGATCTTCATTACTTATTTTTTTAAAGATTTTATTTATTTACTTGACAGAGAGAGACAGATCACGAGTAGGCAGAGAAGCAGACAGAGAGAGAGGGAAGCAGGCTTCCTGCTGAGCAGAGAGCCCGATGCGGGGCTCGATCCCAGGACCCTGAGATCATGACCTGAGCCGAAATCAGAAGCTTAACCTTCTGAGCCACCCAGATGCCACCGCCCCTCATTACTTATTTTTTATTGAAGTATAATTAACATGCAGTGTTATATGTTAGTTCCAGATGTATAATATAATGATTCAACAATTCTGTACCTCTCTCAGTGCTCATCAAAGATAAGTGTACTCTTAATCCCTTTTATTTATTTTGTCCATCCCCCTCCCCCACCCCACCTTCCCTCTGGAAACCACCAGTTTGTTCTCTGTATTTAAGAATGTGGGGTTTTTTTAAATTATGAACAATTTTAAAGATTGTATTTATTTATTTATTTGTCAGAGAAAGAGAGAAAAAGGACAAGCAGGGGGAGCAGCAGGCAGAGGGAGAAGCAGACTCCCACCTGAGCAGGGAGCCCAACTCGGGACTCAATCCTAGGACCCTGGGACCATGACCTGAGCCAAAGGCAGATGCTTAAGTGACTGAGCCACCCAGGCATCACTAGGCATTTTTTTCTATCTCCTTTATTCTTGTTTTGTTTCTTATTTTTACTTCAAATCAATTAATTAACATATAATGTATTATTAGCTTCAGAGGTAGAGTTTAGTAATTCATCAGTTGCATATAACACTCAGAGCTCATAACATCAGGTGCCCTCCTTAATGCCCATCACCCAGTTACCCCATGCCTACATCCACCTCCCATCTAGCAATCCTGTTTGTTTCCTAGAGTTTAGAGTCTCTTATCATTTGTATCCCTCTCTGATTTTGTCTTCTTTTTCCCTCCCTCCCCCTAAATCTCACATATGAGTGAAATCATATAGTATTTGCCTTTCTCTGACTTATTTCACTTAGCATTATCCTCTCTAGCTCTGTCCATGTCTTTGCACATGGCAAGATTTCATTCTTTTTAATGGTTGAGTAATAGTCCATTGTAAATATACCACATTTTCTTTATCCATTCATCTATAGATAGACACTTGGGTTGCTTCCATATCTTGGCTGTTGTAAATAATGCTGCAGTAAGCATATATATATATATATATATATATATATATATATATATTTAAAGATTTTATTTATTTATTTGATAGAGATTACAAGTAGTCAGATAGGCAGGCAGGGAGAGAGGAGGAAGCAGGCTCCCCGCTGAGCAGAGAGCCCTATGTGGGGTTTGATCCCAGGACCCTGAGACCATGATCTGAGCTGAAGGCAGAGGCTTTAACCCACTGAGCCACCCAGGTGCCCCAGGGATATATATTTTTGAATTAATGTTTTCCTTTCCTTTGGGTAAATACTGCATAGTGGAATTACTGGATCACATGATAATTCTATTTTTAATTTTTTGAAAAGCCTCCATACTATTTTCCACAGTGACTGCACCAATTTGCATTCCCACCAACAGTACATGAGTGTTCCTTTTTCTCCGCATCCTCGCCAACACTTCTTATTTCTTGTGTTTTTGATTTTAGCCATTCTGACAGGTGTGAGGTGATATCTCATTCTGGTTTTAATTTGCATTTCCTTGATGACTAATGATGTTGAGCATCATTTCATGTGTCTGTTGGACATCTGGATGTTTTCTTTGGAGAAATATCTATTCAAGTTCTCTTTTTAATTAGATTATTTGTGGGCTTTTTAGTGTTGAGCTGTATGAGTTCTTTGTATATTTTGGATATAAACCCCTCATCAGATTAACCCCTACTGATTTGAAAATATCTTCTCCCATTCAGTAGGTTGCCTTTTTGTTTAACTGGTGATTTCTTTTGATGTACCAAAGATTTTTATTTTGGTGTAGTCCCAATACTCTAATTTTGCTTTGTTTCCCTTGCCTGAGGAGACATACCTATAAAAATGTTTCCATGGCTGATGTCAAAGAAATTATTGCCAGTGTATGTCTCTAGGAATTTTATGGTTTCAGGACTCACGTTTAGGTCTTCAATCCATTTTGAGTTTATTTTTGTGCACGGTGTCAGAAAGTGATGCAGTTTCATTCTTTTGCATGTAGCTGTCCAGTTTTGCCAACATCAGTTGTTGAAGAGACTGCCTTTTCCCCATTGTGTATTCTTGTCTCCTTTCTCACAGATTAATTGACTGTATGCATATGGGTTTACTTCTGGACTCTCTATTCTTTTCCATTAATCTACGTGTCCAGTTTTGTGCTGGTAGCATACTGTTTTGATTACTGCAGCTCTGTAGTATATCTTCAAATCTGGGATTGTGATACTGTCAGTTTTGTTCTTATTTTTCAAAATTGCTTTGGCTATTTGGGGTCGTTTGTGGTTCTATACAAATTTTAGGATCATCTGTTCTAGTTTTGTGGAAAATGCTGTTGACATTTTGATGGGGATTACATTAAATCTGTATATTGCTTTGGGTTGTACGGACATTTTAACAATAATGGTTCTCCCAATCCATGAGTACGAAATACCTTTCCATTTGTTTGTGTCATTTTCAATTTCTCTCATCAGTGTTTTATGGTTTTCAGAGTATGGATCTGCCATGTCCTTGATTACGTTTATTCTTAGGTATTTTATTATTCTTGGTGCAGTTGTAAATGGGATTGTTTGTTAATTTCTCTTAATTAGTATCTTAGTTTCTCTTTCTGCTACTTCATTGTTAGTGTATAGAAATGCAACAGATTTCTATACATTAATTTTGTATCCTGTGACTTTTCTGAATTCAGCAATCAGTTCTAGTAGTTTTTTGGTGGAATCTTTAGGGCTTTTTATATATAATATCATTTCATCTGCAAACATTGAAAATGTTACTTCTTCCTTACTAATTCAGGTGACTTATTTCTTTTTCTTGTCTGATTGCTGTGGCTAGGACTTCCATAGTATGTTGAATAAAAGTGGTGAGAGTGGACATCCCTATCATGTTCCTGATCTTAGAGGAAAAACTCTCAGTTTTCCCCCACTGAGTAAGATGTTAGCCATGGACTTTTCATGTAAGGCCTTAATTATGTTGAGATATGTTCTCTCTGAACCTGCTTTGATGATGGACCCTGTGTGCCTGTTGGGGCCTTCCCTCAATGCTCTGGCAGGCTGTTTACAACTTTGCCTTAGCCTTTACTTCCCAGTTTTGCAGAGCCTCAAGATCAGCCAGAGATCCTGAGCATGCACACAGCCTTGGGCATATTTGTGGTTTTCTAGATTCCTGGGAATTTGTCAGTGTTTTTCAAAGCCTCCTATGAAGATCTCCTTACCCAACTTTTCCTGTTAGGTTTTTCAGTCTGCTTGTAATGTTTGTCCTACTATAATCACTGCCTCCAGCACTTGCTATGCTAAACAATTGCTACTGATTATTTTTGAAAAAAAAAAAAAAAACAACAACAACAACAACAACAGGGAAAGCTATTCACACTAGTTGAACTCTGAGTCAGATCAAATAGACAAGCCCTGTGAATGGAGTTTTCTAGGAAAGTGCCAGACAGGTCAAATAAAGATAGTTCTCTAGGAATGGGACTTTTGGAGGAAATTCCAACCCTGTTCTTCCTCCCGCTCTGGCTGTTAGGCTTCTGGTTTTCATCAGGATTACAAGACTGTTGATTTTCAAGGCTGTTATGGAGGTACGGAGAAGGTGAAGGAAACAGAAAGTCCGAATGCCACAAAGCATACTGTTCTTACTGAGATTCAGCCATTTTTCTTGAATAGATGCTTCCTGAATTATTATAAGCCTTTGGCCAATTTTTAGAGTTCTGAAAAAATTAATTTTGACAATTTTGCCAGCATTCCCATTGCTTTTATGGAAGAGAAGATTTTTTTTTTAAAGATTTTATTTATTTGACAGAGAGAAATCACAAGCAGGCAGAGAGGCAAGCAGAGAGAGAGGCAGGGAAGCAGGCTCCCCACTGAGTGGAGAACCTGATGTGGGGCTCGATCCCAGGACCCTGAGATCATGACCCGAGCCGAAGGCAGAGGTTTAACCCACTGAGCCACCTAGGCGCCCCGGAAGAGAAGATTTTTATAGGCCCTTACTCTGGCATTCCACTGACATCACTTCCAGACACACCTTCCTCTTTCCCACCCCAGCCCTAAGATGATAGCATTTCAAAACCAGGGTGTGGGAGCCAGATGTACTCATTGATACTAGAATATCTTTGCTTCTAGGCCCTCTCATTATATAGAGCTAAGAAAAAAAAAATATATATATATATATATAAAATGTGTTCACACTGATACCTCTAATTGTAACCCAACACATCACAGGGTCCCATTTAGCTTTCCCCCGTCTATACTTATATTTTTCTTCTATAACAGTGAGAACCCTAGCCTCCAATATCATCAGTGATCAGTGTGTTTACTCATTTGCTCGGTCCCACAGTACACAGAATGTATTTTTAGAATTTCAACATCCACACCACTATGAAAAACAAACTAAAAGCCTGATATTTGTTTGCCCTTTTTAGGTCTTTAGGTGAGGATGCACAGTCAAAGTGCTATATTCAAAAGTTTCTCGGTTATTTTATTTTTCGTTCAGCATGATTACCTTATTCATTGTATTTCAAATATAATTTGTTTCTCTTTTTATTAAATTTTAGTCTTTTCCCCATCTATGACTTAATTGTTTATTTCTTCATGTAAGACATTAGCATGATCCAAAAGTCAAAATATTAAAAAGCATACATGGATAAAATTTTAAAACCTAGACAGAATGGATAATTTCCTAGAGAAGCACAATTTACCCAAATTGACCCAATTAGAGCTTAAAAGACCAATTTCCATAAAACAAAAGAGAAGGTGAGTAAGAAACTGCCTCATAAAAAAGCATTGGGCCCAGGTGGTTTCACAGGAGAAGTCTCCAAACTTATGGAGGAGTTAATCCTAATGCCAAATAAATCATTCCAGAGAACAGAGAATGAAAAGAAATTTCCACATGGTTTTACTAAAGCAATTATAACATTTATTGCACTCAAAAACGCATGGACTATTTTCACTTGTTAATAACAATGCAATAATCCTAACTGAAATTTTAGCAAATTAATTCAAAACTAAATTTAGAAAATAATGTAGCATAACCCAGTAAGTGAGTTTCCTTCTGGGCATGCAAGGATGGTTCTTTATAAGTAATGTGTTAATATCATACAATTTATTAATAGATCTAAAGAGAAAACCATATGATATTTCCATAGATATTTTAAAAGACTTTGGCAGAATTCTGATATGATCATTCAAAAATAGAAATCAACTGATAACTTCTTAACATGAAAAAATTTGTATACGTCAATCCTAAAGTTATCATCAACTTAATGAAACAACATGGAAGGCATTTCCACTAAGATCAGAAACAAGGCAATGCCCTCTGTCTGCACTCCTTTTCAAAGTTGTACTTAGAGGTATTAGACCAATGCAGTTAGACTAGGAAAAATAATTACAGATGTAAGAATGGGGAAAGAAAATACAAAATCATCTCTATTTTTTAAATATTTTGTTTATTTATTTGAGAAAGAGTGAGAGAGAGAGAGCACTAAAGGGGGGATGGTCAGAGGGAGAAGCGGACTCCCCACTGAGCAGGGAGCCTGTTGCAGGACTCAGATCCTGGGACTCCATGATCATGACCTGAGCTGAAGGCAGTCACTTAACTGACTGAGCCACCCAGGGTCCCTAAAAATATCTCTATTTAAGACAATACCAATAGTATACCCGGAAATTCCCAGGAGAACCAATAATAAAGTTAATTCAAGCAATAAAGAATTCAGTAATACAGAAGAATATAAAATCAATATATAGAAATTAGTTTTCACACACACAAAGAACCAGATATATAATATAAGGGAAAATGCTATTTATGATAACAAAAAAGGATAAGATCTGTCAGGATAAAGTCAACAAGGAGTAATGCAAACTTATATGAAGAAAAATTTAAAACACTCCTGAAAGACACAAAGGTAAACTCACACAAGAGCAAAGACATTCCTTGTTCTTGGATAGGATGAATTAGTATCATAAAGATATCAGTTTCCCTTCTCAAGTCTTCATTTATAAATGTAATGTGAACCCCAGAAACATACCTATAAGCTTTTATCTGCAACTGATAAAAGTTGATAGTGAACTTCACATGAAAATGCAAACATGTGGGGCGCCTGAGTGGCTCAGTGGGTTAAAGCCTCTGCCTTCAGCTCAGGTCATGTTCCCAGGGTCCTGGGATCGAGCCCCACATCAGACTCTGCACAGCAGGGAGCCTGCTTCCTCCTCTCTCTCTCTCTGCCTGCCTCTTTGCCTACTTGTGATCTCTGTCAAATAAATAAATAAAATCTTTAAGAAAAAAAAGAAAATGCAAACATGGAAGAATATCCATTTAAAAAAAAAAAAGAAAGAAAAGCTATAATGGGGGGTGGGGGGAATTAGCCCTAACAGCCTTGAGGGAGTCTAATGCCTCTGCCAGCGAACATTCTATGAAGGTTTTCTAATTTAAACAATATGATGCTGACACATGAACAGGCAGTCTGACAGACTAAAAGAAAAATTAAAAGTCCAGATATAGATCCATGTACATATGGGAATCTAGTGGATGATAAAAGTGGCAAGCTTTGTTTTTGACATTGAAATCCTTCATCTGAAATGGATTTTTTCCCTTTTTTTTAGCACTCTTATAGACATCGCTATTACATGTGTTTTGGACACTTCTCTACATGCATTACAGGATGGTTGAAACGTCCATTCACTTATGTACCACCGTTCTTCACATAGCGAAGAAGAAGCACTCTCACAAATGTCTTTATTATGCGTGTTCTTTAGAATTGATCTTCCTATACAGGGTGAAGTAGGTTGAGATCCAGTTTCATATCTTTCCTTTCCTCCCCCACAGATCTGGTATGCCGCCTCCGCCATGTACCCAAATCTCATGTGTGAATGGGGGCCAGTTCGGGACTCTGATCCAGTCCATTGGTCACTTTCTTTACACCTGTCCTGGAGCAACCCTAGCTTAATGACTGTATTTTCTCATTGACTACTGATACCTAGTAGGGCAGTCCCACCTCCTGGCTATTCTGTAGCTATGCATAGGCAGAAAGAATAGGACCGAAGAGGCCGAGAAGAAGATAGAGCTAATGGCGAGCGATGATGGCGGCTGGATCGCATGGGCATTGGACTTCCCGCAGGCTAGCTTGCCACTCACATTTCCTCTTTTGTCCCCCATCCCAGCGTGTCGCATGGAGGGTCGTAAGCTAGGCGTGGATTTGTGGAAGCCGTCTTCCCCACCCCGTACTTTTGAAGCTCTGGTGGGAAGGTTGCCCAACCTCCATCACGTGGTGGGAGGCACCTATGGAGACTCTGACTCCACTACCCCATCGACTCCCATCCAGGCTGCAGGGCACCAGGAACTGTCAGGGTTGCTTCCCCTCCCTTGCTTCCTACACTCCAGGTGATATATGGCTCAGTGAGTATGTACGGAGGGTACCCAGGGGAACAGGTTGAGTCTGATCCCAAGGCTTCTCAGGATCCAGTCCCTTCTCTGGGCCCAGGATTCATGGATTCCGTGCTGTGGGGAAGGAGATGGGTGCTTGGGAGTGTGAATCAACAGAGTCAGGGATGTAAGGATTGTGTGAAAAAAGAGAGGGCAGGAGTGAGTAAGGAAGTGAAGGAAGGCATGGGGGAGACGCATCAAGAGGATGGGGAGTTTTCTTTGGAGGGGCCAATCTCACGGAGATATGACAAGTCCAGGAAAGAGAACCCCGTCCTGGGTGTGCAGATCCTTATATTGTCACAAAGTGAACACATTCCTGTTGTTTGTGTCCAGACAAAGAAGCACGATGTCACCAGATAGATCCCTAGCACAGGTAGAATGCGACGGTCTGTGGGAGGCTTGAGGGGCCAGTAGTGGGAAGTTGGTGGGCTTGAGGAGTCTTGCAAATGAGAAAGGTGGAGAGTCCCTGACTCACTGTGGCTGAGTAGAAGGCTGGGCTCCAGGCAGAAGGCGGTTGTTCGTGAGGAGGATTCAAGAGCAGATACTGGGTCATCAGGGAAGGCAGCCAAGTTCGTGGTTTCCTGCTCTTTTTTTTTAAGGTTTTGTTTATTTGAAAGAGCACGCAAGAGAGAGCACAAGCAGGGAGGAGGGGTAGAGGGAGAGGGAGAAGAAGACTCCCCGCTGAGCATGATGAGGGGCTCCATCCAAGGACCCTGGGATTGTAATCTGAGCCAAAGGAAGCTGCTTAAGCATAACGACTGAGCCACCCAGGCTCTCCTCATGGCTTCATGTTCTTGCCTATGCTCTGATAAGCAGGTGTCCCTCCACAGACACTGTGCAAGGTTGGGACTTACGGATGTGGCTTTGTGGGGTGGGGGGGGGGTGTTGCTGGCAGGAAGGCATGTAGAAGTGGTTGGGCAGAGCACCCACCCCTCCTCACACTTCTCATAGCTTTTTGCTCCAAGGAGAGCAGGGTGGCAGGCACAAAGCATGGGCAGAGGGGTCAGGGAAGAGGGAAAGGGAATAGATCATGGTGGGGAAGCAGGGAGGAGCAGGGCAGGAAGAAGAGAGCGAAGAGAGGGAGCAGGAGCAGGGAGAGGGAGAGGGAACGTGGAGGAGGAGCAGGGGCCAGGGGCCAGGGACGGAGAACAGGGTGAAGGGGCAGGGGATGCAGGGAGGGAGCAGAGAGCAGAAAGAACAGGGAAGAGTGGCACTGTGGCCATGCACACCTGAGAGACACACTCAACACCCAACCACCCACCCTGGGCCACCCTTCCCTGTAGATATTCATGAAGCCTCCCCAATAGGCTCCTCTCAAAGCCCCTTCCGAGGATACACCACTCATTTCCAGAAGTGCAAGTTCCCATCTCTCGCAGAGCCTAGAGAGGACAAATGCCATGCCTGACTCCCGGAGGTCAGTAAAGCGTGACCAGAAGTCCCTTGGCTAGGAATGTGATCCGCGAGTGGTCAATCACGAAGACTCAGAACACTATGGTATTGGGATAGAATTTGCTGGGATTGGCCTCAACTGGGGCATAGTATCCTGGGGGGGGGCACTTGTGGGAAAAATACCCTGGACAGGGGGTACAGAGTTCCAGGGCTGAGATGGGGAGAAGCCTGAGGATGAGGAGTCCGTGCAGGGTAGAGACTCTCCTCATGGATGTCCCCACAGCTGTTCTTGGAGAGTATGTAAATAGAACGGACCACATTGCTCTTTATATTTGGGTACACATGTGAACCAGAGGTTCAGGACCCCTTTAGGAACCTTGATTGTGAAACAAGGAAGGAAAGGGAGAGGTACCCCAAGGAGCATTTATGGGGTGAGGGACCGAGGTCTTAGTGTCACATCAGTAGCTTTTTGGTCTCAGAGACTCACCCATTTCCTCCACCAGAGCAGGGTCAGGGGCTTGTATTTTGGTGGGGAGACAGGTGTAAGGAAGAGGTTGGCAAAGTCTCCCACATGATGGTCCCACATGAGGACGACTAGTCCCAGGAATTAAGCCGTGAGAACTAGGAATGGGAGAAATGTGTCAGGGAACCCTTTTGGGTTGAGGCAAGATTTCCATCATCCCTAAGACTCCTGAAAAAAGTTTGCAGAGCACCTCCCATCCAGGTTCTATCACCTCAAGGGGCTTTACCTCCCCTTCTGGAACCTCACCATGAGCCCCTGTGTTGGAGGCCTCTCCAAGGTCTGCCCAGACTTATCCATGTCTGGGTTACAATAAATAGTATGGGTGTGTGGATGGTAGCATCCAAAGGCTTGCCCAGGGGTGGTCACGGACAGAGCCAGGAGCAAAGCAGGGACCAGCAGGAAGGTGGGACTATGGCTGGTGCCTGAGAGACATGGGTAGGGGGTAGAGCTGAGAAATGGTCTTTCTCTGGCCCAGCTCATCCCTAAGCAGGAGAAGATCCCGGGAGCACCTGTCTAACACTACTGCTTTCTAGGGGCCTGGGGTCAGGGGGAGGCCCCATGGTGGGGTGGGGGGAAGACACTGAGTCTGGACCTCTGGCCGGTGACCCCACCTCCATCCATCAGAGCTGTAGCTCTCCTCAAAGGTTCGGCAAGAGGCCCAAGTTCAGGGGTAGATAAAGTCAACAAGAGGGGCGCCTGGGTGGCTCAGTAGGTTAAAGCCTCTGCCTTCGGTTCAGGTCATGATCCCAGAGTCATGGGATCGAGCCCTGCATCAGGCTCTCTGCTCAGCAGGGAGCTTGCTTCCCCCACTCTCTCTCTCTGCCTGCCTCTCTGCTTACTTGTGATCTCTATCTATCAAATAAATAAAAAAAAACTTTATAAAAAAAATAGTCAACAAGAGGGAGGTGTGGCGTGGGTATTCCTGCCCACATGAGCTCTCTTTTCTTCTTTCAAGGGAGCGTACCTCCAGTCTTCTACTGGAGTGGGGATCAGGAGTTGGGCAGTCTATCTGAGGTTCCAGTGGCCTCTTAAAGAGACTTTCAACTTATATATATATTTTTTTTTTTCAAAAATCTCCACCTTCATTCCCACACTGAAAGACAACCTGCGTCCCAATTTTTTCCTTTGGAGGGAGCTTTCTGGTGTGATAAGAGTTGGTTTTGGGGTTTTCACTACTGCCATAGAGGAGGCGTCCAGGGCTGGATGGTGAGACCTAGGTGTCCGTCATTACCGAGGAAAAGAAAGGGTTGGTCTTATTATAGAAATCTGCCTCTTCGTGTAGAGCGCCTCGCTGGCTCCATCAGCGCAGTTGGTGGAGCGTGAGGCTCTTGATCTCGGGGTTGTGAGTTCGAGCCCCAGGTTGGATGTAGAAATTACTTAAAAAATTTTTTTTAAAAACCCAAAACCAAACAACAACAACAAAAGAAATCTACCTCTTCATCTGTCATTGGTGGGCTGGGGAGAGATATTTCAACATATATGGTAATAAATTGGGAGGTGTTCCAGCAAGGAGAGTTTTCCAAATGGAGGTATCTAAGGATGGGGAAATTTCAATGACGGTCGATCAATAGGGGGCTATATGGGGCTCAATGAATGGAAAGATTTTCAAGCAGGCTAATCAATGAGATAGAGATCAGTGGTGGGTATTTCTGAATGGGAAGATTTGACAAGGGGGTTTATCAATGGGAGCATTTTGATGGGCCTGTCTGAATAAGGAGATATGTCAGTGGGTAGAGATACAGGAATAGGGTGATTTGTCGATAAAGCTTGTCAGTGGGGGATGGTGACTGGCTGGGTTCAGTAGACGAAGCATGTGAGTTTTGATCTCAGGGTTCTAAGTTTGAGCTCCAGGTTGGGTGTAGAGATTACTTAAAATAAAATCTTTTTTTAAAAAAGATTTTATTTATTTATTTTTGAGAGAGGGGCAGAGAGTGCCTGAGCAAGAGGGGGAGGGGCAGAGGGAGAAGCAGGGAGCCTCGCATGGGGCTTGATCCCAGGACCCTGGGATCATGACCTGAGCCAAAAGCAGTTGCTTAACTGACTGAGCCACCCAGGCATCCCAAAATAAAATCCTTAAAAAAACAAGATTGTCCATGAGAATTATGTCATAAATAGGGAATATACCATTTATAAATAGATTTGTGAACTGGGTGGTCAGTAGGGGATATGCGGATGATGGGTAATTACGAAGAGAGATATTTGTCCCTGGGGTCCCTCACTGGGTGATAGATTGCTGCCAGGTATTTATAAATGGGGAAATTTGTCAGTGGGGGGTCACCAATGGGGAGATATCAATGGGGTATTTATGAATAAGGCAGTAGCTCAACAGAGGTATTTGTTCTGGGGCTAGTTGTGAAAGAGGGGATTTGTAGAGTGAGAAGAGAGGGAGCTTTTCCAAGAAAAGATTTGCCAAGTACTTAGAAACTGGTCACCTGTGGTCTTGGCAACAGAAGAGATTTGTATGTGCAGTGATTTCGTCATCCACGGTGAGGACTTGATAGTGGGGAATATTATCACTGGGGGCGGGGGAGGGTTTCCTTAGAAGTCTTTGAAAATGTTGGTGTTTTTCGGTTGGGGAGACTTGCTCACTGGGAAAAAATGTACAAGTTTCAGAGGAATAAGAAGAAACATCCCAAACGAGCATATTAAACATCTGTAACATCTCTGGGGAGGTTACCAGGATCACAAGTTAAACTAAGGTTTTCCGAGTGCATTAAATTATTACTACTGATATTACACATTATTTCCAATATTGTAAATAATCGTTACTGATAAGAATGATCACTACTATTGTATATGTGAAATTATATTTGGCATACTGCTACTACTAATGATAACGAATACTTGTAAGTGTTACGTATGACCTCATTTATTGCTCACACTGTCCCTGCGAGTTTGGCATTCTTTCTATCCCCATTTTACAGATGTGGAAACTGAGGCACAAAGAGGTCATGTGATTTCCTCAAGGACACAGGGCTTGTATAGGGGAAAGGGCAGGACTGGAATGCAAATGGCCTGGCTCCAGCCTTCACGTTCATGTTCTTAATCACTACACGTCGCCTGTCTAGAAACAAAGTCACTGTTAGTGATATTACCCATGAAGTTGTTATTTATGAGCGCTTTGTGTTTTGACCTGAAAAATATTCATGGGACGAGCACATGCATTAACCATCCTCCAACCCTAGCATGGACCTCAGAAGGATTCTGAGTAGGCACCTTGAGGCCCATTTTTTTCAGGGAGAATTATTGAGGCTCAGATGAGGGCCGGCCCCCCGGCCACCTGTTGAGCTGGGACCGCCCCCCCCAACTCCATGCTGCACACCTCGCAGGGCCGTCATCCCACATGCTTCCTCTCAGCCATCCGTCTGTCCTGAGCAGAGATTGACAGCCAGACACATGGAATGCTGGGGGTGGGGGGTTGTGACTCACTTTACTGGAGTAGATCTTCGAGAAGAGCGATGGAGAGAATGTAGGGACCCCAGGACGACAGAAATCCTGCCAGGGGCTCCTGCTTGGGGAGGTGGCCTTGGATGTTGTTCTGGCCTCCTCAGGGCCTGCTGGTCGGCCCGGCCTTGAAGCCCTGCCGTCTGGAACCAGGGCACCACCTGCTGGCGGACCAGACGGCGGGAGACTGGCCTCCACGCTGCTCGGCTCTGGCCTTTTCCGCTGCCTCGTCCTACCTCACCTTCCTCCCAGGGATTCCAGCCCAGCTAAGGATGGGCGCTGGGACCAGGGGACAAGAGGGGAAGAATGCAGGGAGCTGCTGCTAGGGTTTGGTGAACTGTTGGGAGCAGCTGAGCCCATAGCAATGAGGGCACCAAGGGTCCTTACAGTCACACGCATCAGCCAAGGGGCCATTTGCCCCTTCCAGTGGACGGGGTTCAGAGCCTGCCAAGGCATAACTGAGGTCTCAGTGTTGACACAGAAATTGTCAGTGCAGTGGTTGTCCCCTGAGCGGGCAGAGAATAGGGTGCAGAGAGCTGAAAATCTACCCATCCTGATTTAGGACATACATTGGGCCCTGGGGGGCATCTCCCAGGAGTGCAAGAGGGAGGGCCATAGAGGATCCAGGGGGCCACCTTGTTGACCCCAGAGCTCCCTGGAGGAGATCTGGCTTCTTGTTAGGAGCAGTGGGCAGTCCGATGGGAGGGAATTGGAAGAGGGAAGTGCACCGAAGAAGGTGCACTGGAGCCTTTTTGCAAGCAGGTTCAGATCAAGGGTGACGCTCAAGTGTGCACCAGTCTGAGGTTCTGGGTCCCAGGAGCCCACTTGAATCAGGATCTTTGGGGCGTAAGGGACAGAAGCCAGGGACTGGGAAGGGCCCCGCTGGGGAACAAGAAGGCCTGCGGAAGGGAATGTTTGGAGCATCTGTCACTCAGGATTTATGGGGGAAGATGAGCCAGAAAGGTGAGGCTTGGGTCTAGAGGCCCCAGTTTGGGTAAGACAATGTCTGTATGGGAGATAAATGGGCATTGAAGGCTGACATACCTGCCTGGTCTTGATTTTGAACCCTATCTGCACTTCACTGCTGTATTGCCTTCAGTGGTAGTCAAAGGAGTTAGGGGAGGGGCTCCTGCGTGGCGCAATCGGTAAGTGCCTGCCTTAGGCTCAGGTGATGATCCTGGGGTCCTGGGATCGAGCCCCGCCTCGCCTCGGGCTCCCTGCTAAGTGGGGAGTCTGCTTCTCCCTCTCCCTCTGCTCCTTCCTCACTGCTCCTGCTCTCTCTCTCTCTCAAATAAATAAATAAATATTAAAAGGGGGGAGTGAGGGAGAGGTAGGGGAAGGGGATGAAGGGCAGAGCTTGGGGATTTCCAGATCACAACTTCTCCTCATCCCTGCTATTCCTCAAACAGCCACCCTCCCGCAGGCCACGGATGGGGAGCCCCGGCTGCCCCTTCTTCCAGAGGCCCTGGCTGGGTCACATGGTGAGAGGGGACACCGGGGCGCTCTTGAGCGCCACCCCCCAGCTTTCCCCTTTCACTTAAGTCAGACTCACAGTACGAAACTTAAGGGTGGGGATGGAAATACCCATAGATGTGGAGGGAGCAGGGCTTCCTCCTGGATGACATCAGGACAGTGCCCAGGGGGAGAGAGCTGTTTGCCAATCAGTAAGACATTTGTCAATAAGCTTGGTGACTGGAGAGGGGCTTGTGAATAGAGGGGTCTGCCAGGGAGGTAGTGATTTGTCAGTAGCAGGATAATTTTCTAGAGAGCCCAGTGCAAACAGGGATCAGAAATTAGCCTGGTAAGCTGTTCTTAAGCATCGGGGAAAGCGAGATTATCTGGTACGTTATGGTGGGTAATGCAGGTGAAATGGCCATTGCTGGTGTGGCTGATCGCGGGTGCCGTTGCCGATGTGGAGAATGACTCCCAATACCTGAAATTTTAGGCGAAATACAGATTTCGCATCCCTCACCCCCCTCGGCCTTGGTCCCCTGGTGCTGCCACCAGGTTATCAGTGACATGGATTTGTTCCCAGACATGACACGGGGACACTGCCTGCTGGATGGTAGTTCTTTATTTCATTGTTTTGTGGGATGAAGACAGACAGGAGTGGGAAGTGGGGTGAACACTGTGCAGGCTCCGGCTTCTGGCGGGGGTGGGATCTAGGCCACCCGAGGCCGCAGGGACTGCCAGGTGCAGAGCCCAGGCTCTCTGGGCAGGCAGGCAAGCTGGCGGCTCTGGAAACCCTTGTCCGAGCCGGTGAGGAACTGGTCGGTCCACAAGCAATGAGTGTCACTCTGCAGCTTGCAGGGGAGGGATGAGCAGGCGAACACCTAGTGGAGGGAAGGGAGGCATGTCTCTGAGGGCTTCTCCCCCTGCCCCTACCTCCCCTACACAGCAGCACCTTCCCCTCCTCGGTTTTCAACACTGAGCTGCTAGGGAGACCTGGTGTTGCCCCACCTGGGGAGAGACTCGAGAACAGCCCCTCCCGCTG
Organism: Meles meles; assembly: GCF_922984935.1. Taxonomy (NCBI): domain Eukaryota; kingdom Metazoa; phylum Chordata; class Mammalia; order Carnivora; family Mustelidae; genus Meles; species Meles meles. The sequence continues at coordinate 42,299,457 of NC_060087.1, read as the reverse complement.
GAGGAACAGTCACTAGGCTTGGCCACAGTAATCCAGCCAACTGTGATCAGTTTCCTGGAATACCGGTTGGGGAACAGTCATGGGGGTGGGGGGGCGGTCAGGCAGGCTTCCAGGGGAACTATCCCGAAGGATAGGGAACAGCTGGCCCAGGGGTGGGGGGTGGGGACTTGGGAATAGGAAAGAGCCATGGGGCTCAGACACAGCCACTGGGATCAGAGGACTTTCAGGGCCATCGGGAGAAAGCCTTGGACAGTCAGAAGGGCAATGTAAAACACAACCCTGTGTGTGAGGCAGTCAGAGCAAGAATCGGAGGTGCTGGGGAAAAAAAGTCAGTGGGTTGGGGCATCAGCACTTTGGGATCTTGAAGAACATTCCAGGGAACCAAGAAACAATCCCGGGGTGTGGGGGGGGGGGGGTCAGGAATAGACAAGGGACTAGAAAATAGTCACAAGGGGGATTTAGAGGGAAAAGCAGCAGCCCGACAGTCCGGGGAATGGCGGGGTCCTCAGGAATCAGACACAGCTAAGAACAACCAGAATTTCCAGGGAACAGTGTCAGGTTCGGGGGAAGAGCAAGAGAGATCAGGGGCAGCCCTAGAGTTTGGGGAGCAGCCATACGGACAAGGAATGGCCAGAGGGAGCAAGAAACAAGCCACGGTTTGGAGGAAGAGCCCAAAGGGTCGCTCTCCAGGCGGCGGGCAGGGCCCAGGCACTCACCGTGCACTCCTCGCAGCCGGCGGCATAGGTCTTGGTGAAGCCCCGACGCTGAGCGCTACTCAGTCTGTTCCAGGGAGCCACGAAACTGCAGGTGTTGATCTGCAGGTGTCCATTCTGCAGGTTTCCTGGGTCGGGGGGCAACAGGCAGCAGCTGATTGGCTGGGCCGGGGGAGGGGGGCAGGACGGCGCCTGATTGGCGTCCCTGGCGCACAGACCCCGGCGGGGCAAAGCCCCGGCTTTTCTGATAGGCTGAGATCAGGGCGGTCCCCATATCAACTGGGACCAGCCCCTCGGAGCCTCGCCCCAACCCTGCTGCCGGGCAGCGTCGGAGGGACCGGCTGGCGTGGCACCGGGCGAGGGGGCGGGGCCTCACCAGCGATGAGAAACTCCTCGCTGCGGTTCTGGGACCTGTGGAAGTATCCGCAGACGCTCTCCAGGGCGGGGGTGTCGACGAACCGGATGTCAGAGGCATTCCCCAAGGCGCTGAAGCCTTTGAACATCTGTCAACAAGAGTCTGTCTTACTGACAGCCCTCCCACTCCACGCTCTTCCCTGAAGTCCTCTCTAGCATCCTGACATCACAGCTAACTTCCTGGGCTTTGACTTTGACGGGAAGGAAGATGTTAGGAAGTGCTGGGGAAAGGGCGGGAGGGATACCTTGGTCATCTTGATCTCATAACGCCGGTTTAAGTCGGTCTGGTTGACTTCTGCAGTCCCCACGAACTTGGCCCTGATGACTGCAGGAGGGAGCGAGGGGAAGACGAGTCAAATGGACTGCTTGAGCCAATAAAGTAAAATAATCACAGTCCTAACATTCGCGAAGCCCAGACTTCAGTAGGGATCGCGGGAATGCCAGCTGGCACGCCAAGGGATGTACACCCTGGGTAATCGATTAATCTCTATATTGAGTGACTACTCTTTGCCAGGAGCTGCTTTAAGCCTTTCTCATATACTCATCGTGTGTTCATTCGCTCCACAGATATTTCAGAGCACGCCGTGTGCCAGGCACTGTTCTGGGTGTTAGGAACACCACAGTGAACAGAAACCACAGAAGCCCCGCTCCCTTGTGAAGCTCACATTCTAGCCAGGAAGAGACTGAACACAAGTGAAATAAGCGTATGGAAGGCATTCAGTGTGTTGGGGAATTTTAGAGCTGGGATCAGGAGTACTAGGGGATGGGGGTTAAAATTTTGAACAGGGTAGTCGAGGAAGACCATCCTGACATCTGGGGCCGCCCCCACCCCAAGACCTTCGCAAAATGGTGTCCCAGGCAGAGGAAGCCGCCAGTGCAAAGGCCCTGGGGTGGGATTGGGCCTAGAGAAATCAAGGAAGCCTGAGGATGTGTCTAAAGCAGTCAGTGCAGGGCTGAGTGGGATTGCTCTAAAGGTAGGAGCCATTGTGAACCTTGCGGGATTGAGAGGAAACCAAAGCACGGAGTGTGTGGGACAGAGTGGGGTGCACTCACCGATCTGGGAGTTGCAGAAGGCTGTCTGCGGGTGCGGTGGGGCACAGGTACAGGCCCTGCTGGGGGCTGTCAGCCACAGCAATAACAGGATGCAGGAGGCCAGGGGTGCCAAGGGTGCCATGGTGGGTGCTGTGGGGTGGGGAGGAGTGGTCGGTGGTCCTCTGCCAATGTGTGCAGCCCCCCCTCCCACCCCCACGGCCAGCTTGGAAGGCAACTAAGCCACTGCACTCTGGGCTTGAGGGGTTGGAGGTGTGTGGAGATTTTAAGGAAGTTGGAGATTTGGGAGTTGAGAGCCCAGAGGAGCTGAGAGCTGTGGTGTTTGAGCGATTTCAGGGACTGGGTGAGTGGGGAGGACATGAGATTGTGGGATTTAAAGAATAAGGGGGCAGAGGGGTTGCAGGATTTAGGGATGCTGGAAAGTTGTAAGGTCGAGAAGCTGGGATGAGGAATTTGGAGTTTGGGGAGCTGGAGGAGTTTGGGGTTTCAGGGTTGTGCATATTAAGATGGGGGAATGGAGAGAAGCTCAGGAATGGGGAGGACATTGGGGGTTGAGGGAGTTTGGGGACTTAAGGGGGCGGGGTGCCTGAAGGGTTTGGGAGCAGAGAAAGTTGTGGAGTTGGGGATTTAGGAGTCTGGAGTGTTGAGGGGAGCGAAATTTAGGGGAGCTGGTGGCCTGGAAGGCAGCTGTGATATTAGGGGCTCATGGGTTCGGAGGAGTCGGGGGTAGATGTTGGGGTTCCAAGGAGTTTGGAGCGTGGGGATCCGGGGAGCCGTTCCAGCACCCTCCCGCCCTCCTCCCATTGACCAGCCCAGGATCCCAGAACCTGCCGGCCAGCCAGGCTGAGCGGCCAGGGGTCTGGCAGGAAAGCTCCAGCCCGGCTCCAGGCCCCGCGGGGCTGCCCAGGGCCCCAGCCTACCTCTGGTGTATCTCTCAGGGGTGCTGGGTCTGCGGCGATGGCGGCAGGGCCTGAGCAGCGGGGGATAAATGTCCACGCGAGGGGCGGGGGTGGGAGCGGTGCGGAAACCACAGGCCTCCAGGCTTCCTGGATGCATTACTCATCCGCCCACCCTCGGTGGAGGCCAAGGGGCGGGCCGAGGGCTGCCGAAAAGGAGATGCACCCTCCTCCTCTCCCTCCCTCTGGGCCTCGCCCTGGCCACCCACCCCCATCTCCACATCAGTCACCGCTCTTCCAGGCAGCCTCTGTGCAGGGCTTAGAGGTAGAACTAGCCCCCCTCCCAAGGCAATTCCCTAAAGTCTCCAAACTCTCTCCAAAGTCTACCCAGTCCCCCGCCCAGCTCCCCATGGCTGAAGCCCCAGTGAGTTCATCCCTTTAATAAACATTGCTTGTGCACCTACTGTGTGCTGAGCACACGCCGCCGAAGTCCCTCTCCTGGGGGATCTGACAGTCTGGTGAAGGGCAAGCAAGGCAGAGGGGAAACAAATGGAGTAGAAGCAGGGAAGAGAGATAAGGCCCGTGCGTGGAAGAGGAATACAAGGTGGGACAACTGAGGCACGGAGGGCTTAAGTGACTTAGCCAAGATCACTGCTAGTAAGTGGCAGAACTGGAATTTGAACTCAGGTGGCCTGAAGCTGGAGCCTGGATCTTAACCCCTCTAAAAAACACAGGCAGGGACTCCTGGCTGGCTCAGACTATTGATCTTGGGGTTGTGAGTTCCAGCCCCACATTGGGTGTGGAGATTACTTAAAATAAAATCTTTAAGAAAAACAAGCAAACAAACACAAAGACAAACGATCAGCATTTATAGAGCACCAGTTGTGTACCAGGCACTCAGCATAACTTTTCTCACTGAAAACTCACACTAAAACCTCTGAGATGGGTACCGGTATTATTCCCATTTTATAGATGAGGAAATAGGAGCATAGAGGGATTGGAGAACTTTCCCAGGATCACAGGACACGGCTGGGATTTGAACCCAGACTAACCGGTGCTAGGCTCTCACCCGAGGCGTGGCACAGCCCTGGCAAGTGGGGAACGTGCCAGTGAATTAGTGAGCATTGGGGTTGGGGGGGGTAGTTCACTGGTGGGGAAAGAGGGCAGTGAGTCAGGAGAAAACAGATCCCCTCCCATCCTGCCCTGCCCCTTCCCCACCAACCCTCCCACACCTCTGGGGGGGGGGCGGTGAGGCAATCCCTGCCCACCAGCTTCCAGATGCTGCCTGAATCTTCACTGGGGTCCTGGGAAAGGGCTCTAAGTGCTCATTAACGTCCTTTGTTAGTCAGGGAAGGCAGACCAATAATAATAGTGATGGGAGCGATGCCGGCAGCCGCTTACTGAACACTGCGCGCTGTGCCCTATATTCTTTGTATAAATTCTCCCATTTGGTCTTCATTGCCCCCTTGCTCCTGAAGCTTGCGGAACTCAGGGAGGTAAGCTCAGCCAGCACCACCACCACCAGCTGTTATGGGTATTAAACCCGGCTCTAAAATCTCGGTGAGTGCTTTGATCCCAGCTGCCTCCTTGTTAACCAATGCTGGCAGCCCCTCCCCGCACCCCCCCCCCGTGCTGATAACGGCGCCCTGAGCTTGTTGAGGATGGAGGAGGCTTCCTGTGCGCTAGATAGTGCACTAAGCACTTTCCCTGAAATAACTAATCTCTTCCTCCCAACTTCCCCGGTAGGCACAGACTTGCGTCTCTCCCTAGGCAGATGAGGAAAATGAGACACACCAAGGGGTCAAGGGCCACCAACCAAGGAATGAGGATGAAGAAATGACCCTGATGGGGGGGAAGGGAAGTAAACCAGGAATTTGGAGAAGCCAGTTGTGAAAGTGGGGAGGGAGAGTGAATGAGGCAGGGGCTGAGTAAGTCAGCGCTTGGCTGGAGGGAGCTGTGCAGGAAGGGAAAGCCCCTCACGGACGCTGCTCCCCAAGGCCGGCTCTGACTCCCCAGCCTGAGTCAGCCCCAAGTCGGGCTGCATGTCTACACGTGAGGGGTTCTGGGCATCTGGTTTGTAGTGTGCGCTTTGAAACCGGAGGGGCATCAAGGAGGGGTATCCAGCTGTGTGGTCCCCGGGGGGAGCCCGATGGGTGGTGGAGGGGGACCGTGGGGCCAGCCGGGTGTGCAGAGCAGACGCCCCACCATTGCCCACAGCATGCCAAGTGCTTTGGGCCTCCGTTGTGCCCCTTGTACAGACCAGGAAACTGAGGCCCAGAGAAGGTTCAGCGACCCGCCTGGGGCTGCCATGTGGCCCGAGGAGGAGGAGAGGCTGAGAGTCAAAACGCAAGGCTCTTCGGGGGAATCCTAGAGAGCAAAGCTCCCTGCCCTCCTGCACACATGGGCCAGCGCAATCGCGCACTGACACCCGACACCTGGGGCTGTGTTCAGGCTCAAGTCCAGCGCAAACAGGGAATGCTTATGAAAAGAGGGGTCTAGAAACCTGGGGGATTGGCGGTGGGGGGGGGGGTGCGTGTGCACTAATGCGGAGCTCTCCTGTGTCCCTGCCTCCAAGAACTGCGTGTGTGCCTTTAGGTGGCGTGTGCCCCTCTGCGTGGTGCAAGCGTGCTCTGTGTCGCTTTGGGGAGTTGCCCGTCTGCCTCTGCAGAGCCGGTCGAGGTTGCTCGTGTAATTGTGGACGTGGTGTTCGGCTCTGAGCTGTGTGTGCGCTGGAGCCTTGCGTCAAGCGCCGCCTCTGCGTTGTCACCCTGGAACGCTAACTAGAGGATCCCTGTAACCCCTGTCCCAACACCGTGCTTCTCAGGGCCCCGTCATGACGCCAGTCATTTGGGAAATGAGGAAGGTGGGGGTGCAGGGAGAGAGGGTGAGGCCTGAAGGTCAATCGGTCACCCTGAGCCTGCGGGCTTCCTGTGCCTGTCGGGAACTGGGAACCGCCACCACCGCCCCCAGCAGCCCCTCCGGGAAAGCCATCTCTCGGAGAGAGAGGGCGAGGGGGCGGTGGTGCAGGGGCCCAACCTGGGGGCGCCCGGCCCCGCCCCCTTTCCCCAGCCAGGGTCGCAGGGCACTCGGGGTACCCCCACACCCGAATGCGTGTGTGTGTGTGTGTCTCCGTTTGTATGGGTAGCAAGGCATGTTGTGTATGTGTGTGTGTCCCTAGATGTACGTTTTGCTCCCCGGGGGCGTGGTGTGGGTGGTTATGTGACTACCTAGAAAGGTGGGTATCTCTATAGGAGGCATGGGTCCTGTTCGTTGTGCGGATGCCTGGGAGTGTTGCGTGTGTGTCTGTGAGTGTTGAGTATGTGCCCGGTTGTGTCATGTGTGCCTATCAGTTGTGTGTGTCTCTGCTGCGTTCTGACGGTTGTCTCTGTATTGCATGGGTAATCCTCCGTGCTGTGTGTCCCTCTGTCTGGTAGGTTTGGGTGAGAGGAAAGGGGCTGCGCGCGCGCGGGTATGGGTGTGTGTGTGTGTGTGTCTGTGTGTGTGTGTGTGTGTGTCTGCTGCTGGGCAAGGAGGCTGGCCGGGAGCCCCTGCCCCAAAGTGCGAGCACCCGGCTGGCTGAAAGACTATGTGGATATCTGTAGCCAGAGAGCAGAGTGTTCCCAGAGCCTGTATTGGTTCTGGGTCTTTCCATCTTGCGGGTGTTGACATGTGTGGGAATCTCTAGGTTTGGTTGTGTAGGTCTGAGTTCTGAGGGTTTGCGTGCAGGTCTGTAGGTTGCGTCTGTGTATGACTGACACTCACACACGAGGCCTGGCTCAGGGGTCTGGTTACTGTGTGCTCACCACCACACCCCCGTGCACGCACACGCACATGCTCACTTCTCTATCATCCATTCACTGTCAAAACAAACTTTCCCTTTTCCGGAAAAGTCCCCCACCCCTATCCCATGCCTCTGCCCGGGAAAGCAGAGGCGGGATGTCTGGCACTTGGGGGTAGTGGAGGGAGGGATGGGCAGGCAGGGCTCAGAGTTCGATTCTGGGCTCAGAGACGCTGTGTGACACCCCTGCTGCTGGCTGTCTCTGACTCGCCTCTTCTGGGAAGTGGCTCCTGATGTGGCTCCCACTAAATGGGCTTCTCTCAGCACCATCCCCCACCCCTGGCGATTGGACCCCCAGCCCTGACCACGCTCTGCCTCCCCCCCCCCAACCAGCTCAGCAGCACGACGTACCCTGTGGTGGTGAAGATGGGGCACGCACACTCCGGGATGGGCAAGGTGAGTCCCCAGATGGGACGTGTGTGTGTGTGTGTGTGTGTGTGTATGGTGCACACTCCTGGCATCGTGCTTATGTGTGTATGTGTATATTACATAGTCAATGCACCCCAGTCATTCCGTACGCTTGTGTGTCCTGGGGCATCTTTATCGATGTGTATTGTTTCCCTTGCATTCTTAGGTTATGGTGGCCCAGTCTTCTGTCAGACATTCGACCAGTTCTGTGTGTCCTGTTCTTTTGTTCGTGCATCCTGCTTCGTGCCTCTGTGTATGCATGCCTCTGGGTTGAACACACAGCATGTGATCTTTCATGTTCAAGGGTCTTAAGGTCCTGCATGCTTTCCATCCCCCTGACCCTGGCACTGTGTATGTAGGAAACGGACTTGGGATGTGTATGTTCGTGTCTGTGCTTCTGTGTGCTTTCCTGTTGTATGAACCACTGACTTTGGGTCTGGGCACTCCCATGCACAGCTTTACTGAGATAAAAGTCACCGCCCATAACACTTACCCACTTAAAGTGGACAGTTCAATCGTTTTCAGTATGTTTCAAGTCGCATCTCCCCACCTGCGTGTCCGTTGCGTCCATGTGAAAACTCTGTACTCAGCTCCCCAGGCCGTTGGCGTGCACGCCCCCACCCAGAGGCCTCCCCACGGCCCATGGCTGCCCTGTCCTCAGCAGGCCCCGATCCCCACCCTGCCCCCACAGGTCAAGGTGGACAACCAGCACGACTTCCAGGACATCGCCAGCGTTGTAGCGCTGACCAAGACATATGCCACCGCCGAGCCCTTCATTGATGCCAAATATGATGTGCGCGTCCAGAAGATCGGGCAGAACTACAAAGCCTACATGTGAGTGAAGAGACCAGGGCCGGGATCAGGGTCCCCTGCCCTGGGCAGCTCAGGCTCCCTTGAGCTTCTGTCCTCTCTCCTCTTGCCCCCCACCCCAGGAGGACGTCAGTGTCAGGAAACTGGAAGACCAACACCGGCTCCGCGATGCTCGAGCAGATTGCCATGTCTGACAGGTAGGGGTGGCTCAGGCCTGGCTGGAGGGCAGGTTGGGGGAGGGGGGTAAGCGTGGCGCGCCCCAAACCAGGCGCTGACAGGCTGCCTTGCTCCCCATCTCGGCAGGTACAAGCTGTGGGTGGATACTTGCTCAGAGATTTTTGGGGGACTGGACATCTGCGCAGTGGAAGCACTGCACGGCAAGGATGGAAGGGATCACATCATTGAGGTGGGAGCACCCGGAAAGTGGTGGGGGTACAGAGGGAGCGGGGGGGGGGGCGGTGGTGCATGGCAGCCACTGAACCCTGCAGCTCTCCATGGCCCAGCAGGGGGCTACCAAAGCCCTCTGCAAACTGTAAAACACCTTATGAAGTAGGAAATGCCACGTGAACAGCAAAGTGCCTTATAAAACTATTTTTTAAAAAAAAAGGAGCTCTGTAAACTGGGAGGGAGGTCCCTGTTATCGGAGCAAAGCACTTCCGACATGCCAGAGTTCTTCATAGACAGCTGTGCCTCTGGGAAACAGTAAAGCCATTTATGAACTCTAAAGCACCTTGAAAAGTGGAGGGCTTGGTAAACGGTTGGTGGCACTTTATTCGTGGTAAGGCATTTTGTAAACAGTGGTGCCCTTGCAAAGCACTTTCCAAAGTCTAAACACACCATGTAACCCCTAGTCCCTTGAAAAGGACAGCGGCTTTGTAAACTGTAAAGCATCGTATAAGCCACAGAGTTCTTCATGAATGACCAAGCACCGAGCATGCTGTAAGACAGGGGTTGGTAAAGGTTTTCTGTCAAGGGCCAGACAGCGCACATTTCAGGCTTTGTGGGCTGTATGTTTTCTGTTGCAGCCACTCTGCAAAAGCAGCTGAAGTCAGTACGTTAAAAGAAAGAAAGAGGAAAAAAGGCACAGCTGTGTTCCTCTAAAACTGTATGGACATAGAAATTTAAACTTCATATATTTTCACGCGGCATGGAATCTTCTTGTGTTTTTTTTTCCCCCAACAATTAAAAAATGTAAAACCCAACCCTTAGCTTGCAGGGGTCATCCCCAAACGTGGGGGGTTGGGGGCAGATTTGGCCCCACACCCCACGGGCCTGATCGTGGAATTCTACTCTGCGCTGTAGGCCCCCCACCCCCCTTCCTGAGCTGTAAGTTACCTTGTGAACAACAGGCCTTCCTTACACTGCAAAACTGATGTCTCTCAGCCTGAATCTGCTTCCTTGGCAGCAGCCCATGCCTTTTAAAACAGAAGGCGCTTTGTCACTGTCACCCTCCCAGGGACCTGCCGCCTCTCTCCTCACTGGACCCCATTTCCTTCCCCAGGTGGTGGGCTCCTCCATGCCGCTCATCGGGGACCACCAAGATGAAGACAAGCAGCTCATCGTCGAGCTGGTGGTCAACAAGATGGCCCAGGCCCTGCCCAGGCAGCGGCAGCGGGATGCCTCCCCTGGCCGGGGGTCCCACAGCCAGGTCAGGCCCCCAGTGCTGGGCGAGGGCCAGGCTGGCCCGAGGAGGCTGGTAGCGGGCCGGCCAGCCCTGGGTAACGTCACCACAGAGCTAATCAGCAGCAGGCAGAGGGCACAGCCATGACCCATGTGTGGCGGCAATGACCAGTGGTTTTAAAACATGATAAAACAGCCGTTATCCTGATTCCCCCCACCATGAGTGCCTCCCAGCCACTCCCTGAGAACTAGCCCCCACCCCAACACACACAGCCCCACATCCCCTCAGCTCAGCCACAGACGTGGCAACACCCAGCGCAGGGGGAGCCCGTGTCATTTTGATTGGCCGAGGCTCAGGCTGGCCGGTAACTATTTTGAACCTCTCCTGCTCTGCTCCTCTGCCGCAGACTCCGTCCCCAGGGGCCCTGCCCTTGGGCCGCCAGACCTCCCAGCAGCCCTCGGGGCCTCCGGCTCAGCAACGACCCCCACCACAGGGTAAGTGAGGGACCAGCTTCCGGGGCCCCTATGGGACTGGCAACCAACGCCCCCCCCCCCCGCCGACGCCTCTCACGTGTGCACTTTTTCTGTCCCTCAGGTGGCCCTCCACAGCCGGGCCCAGGCCCCCAACGCCAGGGACCCCCGTTGCAGCAGCGCCCACCCCCACAGGGCCAGCAGCACCTTTCGGGCCTCGGACCCCCAGCTGGCAGCCCCCTGCCCCAGCGCCTACCAAGTCCCACATCAGCACCCCAGCAGCCTGCGTCCCAGGCCCCACCACTGACCCAGGGTCAAGGCCGCCAATCCCGGCCGGTGGCAGGAGGCCCTGGGGCACCTCCAGCAGCCCGCCCCCCTGCCTCCCCATCTCCCCAGCGCCAGGCGGGACCCCCACAGGCTACCCGTCAGACATCTATCTCTGGTCAGGCTCCTCCAAAGGCCTCGGGGGCCCCGCCGAGCGGTCAGCAGCGCCAGGGCCCACCCCAGAAACCCCCGGGCCCTGCCGGCCCCACACGCCAGGCCAGCCAGGCGGGTCCCATGCCCCGCACTGGGCCACCCACAACGCAGCAGCCGCGGCCCAGTGGCCCGGGACCTGCTGGACGACCCACCAAGCCACAGCTGGCCCAGAAACCCAGCCAGGACGTGCCACCACCCGCCACTGCCGGGGGACCCCCGCACCCCCAGCTCAAGTAAGAGGACCCCACGGCAGCCCTCGCCTTGCTGCTCACAAAACAGGCTCCCGAACCAGGAGAGTGGCCCCAGCTCCCAGGCTCCTCGGACCCAAGTCCCATACAGGGAGTCCCAAGACTTCCATCTCCAGTCTGAGCAGAACCCTCCTCCGAGCGATCCACCCCCCAACCTCGCCCCAGTTCCTGGGGGCTCCTGCCCTCCATCCCAGAGATTCGTTCCAGAATTCCAGAGAAACTTGTTTTTCTTTCTGTCCTCCAAGTAGGCCCCTGGGAAAGCCCCCTCTCCCAGCCCCTCTAGGCCCAACCCAGGCGCCTTGCTGACCCTCCCTGAGTATCTCCCTGCCCAGCAGATCTTCCTCCCCGCCCGTCTGGAGCATTCCCAGCAAAACGCACCCTTCTCCTGCCCAAACAGACTCCTCCCAGGCAAACCCCCAAACTCCTCCCGGCCCCATTCACAGTCCTCCCATCACTTCGTGCTCTTCCCAGCTGCGCTCATGCTTTCCCTAGGCTCCTTTCCGGGCCATCTCAGTCTCCCCCCAAATCATCACACCGTCCTCTCTACCTCTTCTGGTCCACTCCAGACCTCCCCTGCACCTTAGCTCGAAAGTCCTCCGTGACACACATGACCACTCCCCTAAGGGGGACCCCCACCCCCCACCAGCCTGTCCTGTGTGCAAACCCCACTGCCCTCCCTCCGGGACTCCTCACCCAGATTGGAAATCTCCCCACCCATCTTCACCTGCCACTCCTCCCAGTCCAGCCTAGAATGTGGAGGTGGTTCAGTCCAGGACTCTGCCCACTAAGCCCCGACTTCCCCCTAGACGCAAGTCCTCCCAGCCTGGCCCAGGGCTCCCCCACTCCACCTGAGGATCCATCAGGGTCCAAGCCTGTGATGGTGGTGGTGGGGGGCGGGTCACAGGCACAGCCCCAGGACTAGAGGGGCAGGGCTGGGCCGGGCCTGGGGTAACATTGTGTTTCTCTCCCCTTCCTCCCTTCCTCCCCACCCTTCCTCCCATGCCTCCACCTTGTCTCTCTCTAGCAAATCCCAGTCTCTGACCAATGCCTTCAACCTTCCAGAACCAGCCCCGCCCAGGCCCAGCCTTAGCCAGGACGAGGTGAAAGCTGAGACCATCCGCAGCCTGAGGAAGTCTTTCGCCAGCCTCTTCTCCGACTGACACCCCACCCTGAGAACCCTTAATTCCTCCTGGGCAACCCCTCTCTGGGCCCTGAATCCATTTCTCACTTTTGGAGTCTCCAAATCCCTTGAGAAGCCCTCTCCTGGTCCGAGACCCCTCTTCTCACTCCGCTGAATGCCCTACTCCCTGGGGAAACCTCACTCTTGGTCCTAACTCCAACTCCCACTTTTGGAATTCCCAAGTCCCTTTAAAGCCCAGGCCCCACCACCTCAAGACTTTTCAGTTTTAGAACCTCCAAATTCCTGAAGACCTCTACTCCTGGTCCCCCAGAGTGCACCTTCCTTCCCAGAAGTTCCCAAATACCAGGCAACCCGTTCTGGCCCTCACACCACTCAGTCCCCTCCCGGAGCCCTGGAATTCTCGGAAAACCGTACTCTTGCTCCGGGATCTCTCAAGTATGCCTTGTTCCCCATCAGAATTTCCAAAATCCTTAAGAAACCCCTGCCCTGGAGCCCCTCCATGGATGTCCCATCTCTGGAGAGCCGCCTCGTCAGATGCCACTATCCAGCCCCACAAAGATTTCTCCTACCCGCCCCCAGCCCCCTTCCGACACACTGGGAGGTCCTCCCACTGCTAGGACCCTTCTGTTCCCCAGGGACCCATACTCCCACTTTCCTGCCTCTGACAGCTATCTTTAAATATGCAAACTCTAACCATCCTCCCAGAATCCTTTGCACATGGAGGGCCAGTGGTCCTCCACTTCCGCACCTTTGCCGTGATGTCTGTGTCTGTGACTGACGTGGCCTCCTCTCGTGCCGTGCTTGGCATACGTGGTCTTCGTTCATCGTGCCGCCTGTGGTGATGCGTGCAGTGGCGCTGTTTGTGTGGTCCGCACTCCCCACCCCAACCACTCCTTGCCTGGACTCACCCCCACCCTTCAGCGGCTCTGAACCCCATGAGAAGAGTCGGGAAGCAAAATAAACAAGCAAAGGCCCAGCAGAATTCTGTGCTTCTTGGTGAAGAGGGGAGTCCTTGAATGGTGGGGAAGACACAGAGGGGACCCCCCTAAATCCACAGGGGGTGCTGGGGACCCCAAAATCCAGTGGAAGGCACATCAGGCACAAATTCCAGAGAGGTTCTGAGTGGAACCCCTGCCACAAATCCCAGCCATTGCAGATGGAGGAGCTCCCAAATTTAGAAGTATCCCCAAAGCCAAGAGGAAACCAAATTACAGAGGAAGCAGGGGTGTTGGTCTTTGGGGGTCCCCCAATTCCAGAGGAGCTGGAAAAGCACATGGGGACCCCCTCATCTCCCGGGACGGGGATGGGGGGATCCTGAGGCAGTTATCAGGGCAGAAACAGAACATTGGCTGGCTGGTGGGCAGGGCTCCTTTGCGTGGCAGGCTGAGATGGGTTCCCTGGCCACTGGGGGCAGGGCCTAAGGCACGAGGCGGGCCGCGCTGAGGAGGCAGGCAGGCAACTCATCGGCCTGGGTGCGGTGCAAGGAGGGTTCAGAGGCACTCCGCTCAATCTTGGGGAGTGACCGCTGCAGCAGCTCAATCGTGGCCAGGATCTGGGGGCAGGGGCAGGTTAGGGGGGTGTCCAGAGCCATGTAGGCACCCCGACACCCACAAACCCCAGCCTACAGGGGAAGCACACATGCACACACACACACTCTCACACCATACGCTTCAAAGCCTTGAACTCGCACAATTCCCACAGACACCTCGGAGTCCTCCTCCTCCTCAGACTCACCCTCCCCAGTGCGTCCAACCCTCCTGCCCGGCCCACCTGGGGAAAGAGGGGACGTTCCTCCCGCTGGAACTTGAGGCAGTCAGACAGCAGGCGCCGCATGGCCTTGGGGCAGTTGCTGGAGATTTTGCTGAGGTCCGGGGACAGATAGCCACGGCCCACCATAAAGATAATCTGGAGGGACAGGAATGGGGTGGTCTGGAAGTGTGGGCTGGGAGGCTGAGGGAATTGTGGCTCTAAAGGGGCTTTGGGGGCTCCTTTTGGGGGAAACTAGGGCACTCTGGGTATTGGGATCTGGAGTGCTATGGGGACCCAGTGGATCCAAGGACACTGGGTCTCTGAGCACAGGGCTTCTCTGCAGAACAGAGGGATTGAAGCTTGGGGGAAATCCAAAATTACAGGAATCCCTGACCTCACAGGTTTCTGGGGGCTTACAAGCCTACTGAGTCAGGGGAAACATGAAGTTCTGGGTCTGGGAGGAGCTAGGGGAGTCAAAACCTCAGGGGCCTGTATTTCTGCAGGGGTCTGGGGCCTAGAGAACTATGGGTCCATGTGGCCTGTAGGATTGTGAGTGCTCGGTTCTTAGAGCCTAGAGGAACCCAGGTTTCTGAGGGCCTGAAAGATTCCAGGCCTTCAACCTGGAGAACTTGGGAGAGCCTGGGGCCCAGAGTACCATGGCTTCCAGGGCCCCGATATCCTGGCAGACACCCAAGGCCTGAATGACTGTGGGTATCTGTGAGCAGTCCAGAAGCACAGGCGGCTTCTATCATTGGGAGAAATGGGATGCTGGGCTTTGGGACTTGGGAGATTTGGAGTACTGTAGGTACTGGAGGACTTTAGGTATCCAGAGCCCCAGAGGGCTTCTAGGTGTTTGGGGGCCATGGCGGGTTCTGGGTAGAAGGGATTCTGGGGGTTCTGGACCTCAAGGACCCAGAGGATTGTCAATGTGTAGGGAAGGAGGAGATTCTAGGTAGGGAAGACCAGAGGATTCTGAGAGTTCTCAGCCCAGAAGATTTTGGGTTTCTGGGGGGAAGTGTGGCATTCTTGGTCTTTACCAAGGAGGAAGTCTGGGCTTTGGAGGCTGAAAGGATTCCTCTGCCTGGGAGATTGTGGGTGACGTGTGGGGCTCACCTGGTCACGGCTGCCAATGTGGCTGTAAGGCAGCGAGCCGGTCATGAGCTCATAGAGCACAACCCCATAGGCGTAGACATCCGACTGGAAGCTGTAGGGGTTCGGGTCCTGCATACGGATCACCTCAGCCGCCTTCAATAGGGCAGACCAGACCAGGCAGGGGGACCACGGAGGTCAGCCAATGGCCGGCCACACTCCCAGATCCCACCAGCCACACTGGGTACAACTCAGAGCACCCATGTGAGGCAAAGCATGAGCAGTCTAGACAACCCCATCGGGCACAAGCATTCCCATCCCCACTCAGCTCCCCGCATCCCACCCCAGTCACCCAAGCTCCTACCCAGATGGCCCTAGTCCAGCCCGGCCCAACTCACCATCCATAGCACAGAGCCTGAGGGCTGCTCCAAGGGTTGGGCCCCACTCCACCGTGTCTTCACTGTGGCCAGGCCAAAGTCACCAATCTTCACTGTGAGCCCCTCATGTAGGAAGATGTCCACCAGGGTCAAGGGCCACTACAGGAGCTCCCAACAGCCACATCTCCCATCCTGACTGGGCGGTTCCCACTGATGCCCCCACACCAGTCTTGCCCCTGACCCTGACCAGAAGCCCCCCATATCATACAAACTAGTTACAATCTTGACTTGGGTAGGGAACTCCCAATTATTGCCCCTTATGCTACCCCCCACCCCATGACCCCTGACCAGGAAGCGCCTCGAGTGGGGCTTCAGACTTGCCATGCCCTCCACAGCTCCCAAACCTTGCACCCTGCCCAAAGTCCCCAACAACATCACCGAAACCAGCCACAGCCTTGAGCCTGACCAAGAGACTCCCCCCGCCTTAGAGGTCCTATTAAGCCACGTGCCACGTGACCCTTCCATGCATCCCCAGAAGGCCCCCAACAAGAGCCACCCTGCCAAGCCCCCACCCCAGCCCAGCCCGCGCACAGGGACAGGCAGATACTGTTAGACTTGAGATCTCGATGAATGATGTTCTTGGCGTGGAGGTAGCTGTAGGGGTGGAAATGAAAGGCAGATTGGCCAGGGGGTTACCTCCTCTCCCCACCCCAAGCCTCCCGCCACCCCCGCCACTTTGTCTCCAGGCCGGGAGGCTCACTCCATGCCCTGGGCAGTCTGCCGGGCCACGTCGATGAGCTGGACCATGTCGAAGCGAGTGTCGGCCACGTGCAGGTGGTGGTAGAGGCTGGATCCCTCACACCACTGCGTGATGATGGCAAATCCTGGCCGGGTCATGAAGCCCATGAACAGCAAGATGTTGACATGACGGGTCTTCCTACAGGCAGGGAGGGTATTACCAGGACAGGAAGGAAAAAGAGCAACCATCACTCACTTCTGGAGCATCAGGAACGGGGCTATTCACCGCTGCCCGCTGTCAGCACTTCCACCCTTTCAGGAGGCTCAGGGCCAGACTGCCACCAGACTCAGTGCATTTGTGAGAGATGCTTGATGGGTGAGGATTCCCTCCTGGTGGGGGTGGCATATGTCCCCAGCTTCCTCAGCCATCTCCCAACAGAAGGAGGAGAGAGAGACTACTGCCCCCCCCCCATCGACCAGTGGCTCTCCATCATCAACACCTGCCAGTCTCCAACCCTGACCATGACCTGGGCCTGTGACCATTTTACAGACAAGAGAGTGGAATGCCAACCTTCTTCACTGATACAGCAGCCCGATACTGACAGATGCCAGGAAAGATACCCAGTAACGTGTGACTATTTCCTGTTAATTGCCACGAGAGGCTCAGAAGTATAGAGCTTGGAGTTAAGACTCAGATTAGATCCTGTGTTCCAATCCAGGGTACTCACTGTGCAACCTCAGGGATGACACTTAACCTCTCGGTGCTTCACCTTCCTCAACCGCAAAACTATGATCATTATACTAGCTACCTTACAGGGATATTGGCAAGAATGGGTACCAAATGATCTGTAAGGCACTTGAACAGCACCTACCAGAGCTAAGCACCCTGAAAATGTCACTGTCCTCGTTATTGCCACTGGGTGCCTGAGTCTACCTCAAAGAAACTGCGTCACAGTGAACAGACCCCACCCTCTGGTTTAGGAGGACACCTTCCCTCCTTACAAAAGGAGTCACCAGGGGCGCCTGGGTGGCTCAGTGGGTTAAAGCCTCTGCCTTTCGCTCAGGTCATGATCCCAGGGTCCTGGGATCGAGCCCCGCATTGGGCTCTCTGCTTGGCAGGGAGCCTGCTTCCTCCTCTCTCTCTGCCTGCCTCTCTCCCTACTTGTGATCTCTATCTGTCAAATAAATAAATAAAATCTTTAAAACAAAAAACAAAAAACAAAAACAAAAACAAAAGGAGTCACCATAGGTATAATGGCAACACAAATGCGAACACCAACAGTGCTCTGTGATTTTGCTCATGTCACAGTGGGTAACGGAGGACAGGAGCGCTCTTCACAGTGGTCCGATTACAGTTAAAATATTAATGTGATGCAGGCTAGCAGTGGGCTCAAATCATTTCACAGAGAGGAACAGAGAATAAAAGTTTTCTTGCTGCGGTGTCCATAATGAGGATAAATGTTAAAATGGCACAAGAAATTATGAGAACATCAATTCTGTGATGTACCTGTGCCCATTGGTCAGAGGGCACGCCCACATCAGCAAGCCCAGAAGCGGCAGGTAGGAACTAGAGTGGCAGAAGGGGAACACCAGGGCTTCTCAGGACAAATGAACGGACAGAGCATGAGGGACGTATTAAGCAGAGAATTACAATCGTTAATGAAACAAGGACTAAATCAAGTGAAACAACACCCGCCGTTCTTTAAATCATGGCATGACTGTGATTAGTAACAGGAATCCAGCAGGATAAACCTACTGCTAACAATGTAACACAAGCAGAGGGTA
The DNA here is from genome assembly GCF_922984935.1 of Meles meles. Lineage (NCBI taxonomy): Eukaryota > Metazoa > Chordata > Mammalia > Carnivora > Mustelidae > Meles > Meles meles. The sequence goes on along the minus strand of NC_060087.1, from coordinate 42,281,633 downwards.
AGGAGGGGCCCGAGGCTTCCTGGCAACGTGCTTAACATCATGCTATGAATGTGAGGGCATGTGGTAACGTGGCTGTCCACGGCCATACCCACTTCAGTGCCGGGTAAATAAGAAGATGCACGTTTTGGAGGCGGAGACATTAGTTAATATCAGTATCAACCGGAACACAAACAGTATCATCATCAGAGGGCCTTGAAACGAAGCCATTTCCCAAAGGGGAAAGGGACATTCCCTGATTGAGAAAGAGCTCATTAACACAACGCAAATGCGGCTGACCTGTGGGAAGCGCCCCAGCTCGGCCTTTCCCCAGGGAGGCGCCCCGTCCCTCTGCCCCGCCTCACACACGTGTCATCTCACCTGAGCACCTGCATCTCGTTCTTGAAGGCCTGGGCCTGCTCAGCTGTGGGTTGGGCCACCTTGAGCACCTTCACGGCCACATCGCCATGCCACCGCCCGCGAAACACGGTGCCAAACGAGCCTGTCCCGATCCTCTTCAGCAGCTGCACCTCGCTGGGCGGCACCTCCCAGTAATAGCCCGAGTCCCGGTACCCCAGATTCTTCTGTGGGCCACATGGGCGGCATCTCAGGGGCCTGCCCGCTTCCCTCATCACTCAGCCTGTGGCGCCCCCAGCAAAGGCTCCCCTGGAGCTTACCACTTTCTTCTTGTCATCGGCCAAGGACTTCCGCTCCCGCTGCTCTGATGGGGACTTGGAATGGGGGGACTTCCTCCCCGAGGGCATGCTGGCCGGGCTAGGGCTCCCCCGGGGGGCTCCATCACCACCACCTCTACTACTGGCAGCTGCGATCATTGTGGGGGAGGTGTGAGCAGAGGTGGGGCGGGGGTGAGGGGGTGCAAGAAACGGGCATGGGGTGGGCGGGGTGGACTCACCATCGGTGCCGAAACTCTGGGTAGTGAGCTGGAAGAAGAGGGGCGGGAGTCAGAGAGGGCACACGGGAGCCAAGAGGAACGGCTCTCTCCTCGGCCCGGTGCCCTCGGGCAACGACCCCCTCGCCACCAACCTGGATGAGGCTGGAGTCTGTGGGGCCTGTGGTGCTGACCATGTGGACGTTGGGAGTGGATGTGGAGCGGATACGCTGGAGCGGGGCGTTGGCCGACGCGGGGAAGGGAAAGTGCTCCGGGTTTCGGTGCGGGACACAGGAGCTGGAGGGGGGGTAAAGGCTGGGAAATCACTGTGGGATGAACGCGAGAACATGGAAAGCTGCCCTCCCCCGCCCTGTAAACGTATGTGTAGCTTTGAGTCACCGTCTACTGTTACTATTGCCATTCGTTTCCTCAAGAGCCATTTACTGGGGGCCTACCCTCTGGCTGAGAGCATTCTACGTAGTGGAAATAAAACCATGGGCAAAACGAAAACAAGTTCCTGCCCTCGTGGGGCTGATGTTCCAGTGAGGAGAGAGCACCAAAAAAAAAAAAAAAAAGAAGAAGATTTAATATGTCCATTGGTGACAGGTACAATAAAGAAAAAAAACGAAGCAACACAAGGAGACAGAAAGCGTCATGGGTGATATCTGGAAAGGCTTCCCCAAGGGGACATCTGAGTAAAGACCTAAAGGAGGAACAGCAAGCCACACAACATAGGGGGGAAGAAAGTAATATGTAATATCTTCTAACTGTGTGCACTACTCAAATATGTTGTTATATAATATATAACATATTATCTGTATTAAGATGTCAATGTTTCCAAATATGTGTATTGCAGTAACGTTACACAGCGGATCCTTGAACAATGCAGGAATTAGGGGCACCATCGCCCCCCGGCCCAGGTGAATGTCCATGTGTAACTTCTGACTCCCCAAAAACTTAACCACTAAGAGCCTACTACTGACCAGAAGCCTTAGTGATAACATAAACACTCAATTAAGCATGTATTCTGTATGTTTTATGTATTATATACTGTATGCTTACAATAAGAGTAAGCTAAAGAAAATGTTTCTGAGAAAATACATTTATAATACTGCATGTAAAAAATCCACGTGTAAGTGGACGCACACAGTTCAAGCCCATGCTGTTCAACGGTCAACTGTGTATGTTATACGTAGATGTAAATACATAAAGATATATGTTATATATATTTTAATGTCACGAATACATTTTTATTTTTAATTTTTATTATATCTATTTTTTAAAGATTTTATTTATTTATTTGACAGAGAGAGATGGCAAGAGCAGGAACACAAGCAGGGGGATTGGGAGAGGGAGAAGCAAGCTTCCCGACAAGTAGGGAGCCCAATGTGGGACTCAATCCCAGGACCCTGGGATCATGACCTGAGCCGAAGGCAGACGCTTAACGACTGAGTCACCCAAAAGCTCCACAAATGTATTTTTAAATGTTCCTTTCACTATCCTGAAATGAAATGCATAGGTAATCCACATATACCCATAATTAAAAGTAACATAATGCCCTACACTATTTTATGTTGCATAAAAATGTGTTTTATATTATATAGTGCACATAGAACACATGATATATTAATATAATGTACCATATAAATACATCCTACAATATACAGACAAATACAATGTATATTTTATAAATTTGTGCTATCTTAGAGCAATAATATACTTTAATATAGAAATACTACAGTACTGGAGCGCCTGGGTGGCTCAGTCGGTTAAGCGTTTGGCTTTGGCTCAGGTTGTGATCCCAAGTTCCTGGGATTGAGCCCCACATCAGGTTCCCTGCTCAGTGGGAAGCCTGCTTCTCCCTCTCCCACTCCCCCTGCTTGTGTTCTCTCTCGCTGTCTCCCTCTGTCAAATAAATAAATAAAATCTTTTTTTTAAAAAAAGAAATACTACAGTATTATAATACTTAACATAAAAAAGAGAAATAAAAGGAAATTTACATATGTATTTCAAAATGGAAAGGCTTGAGCATGATTATACTGTAAGAATTAACGAAATAGTGGGCGCCTGGGTGGCTCAGTGGGTTAAGCCTCTGCCTTTGGCCCAGGTCATGATCTCAGGGTCCTGGGATCGAGCCCTGCAGCGGGCTCTCTGCTCAGCGGGGAGTCTGCTTTCCCCCCCTCTCTCTGCCAGCCTCTCTGCCTACTTGTAATCTCCATCTGCCAAATAAATAAATAAAATCTTTAAAAAAAAAGAATTAACGAAATAGTTAGATACTTATATATATGTCCTTGTAATTAATAAAGACTTCTTATTCTCTATCAGATCTCATTCTAAGCACTGGGTACACCTTAACACATTTAAATTCTCACCAGAACGCTATGTGGTAAAAAGTATTATTACCCCCCTCTTTGTAGATGAGAAAACTGTGGCCCAGAAAGATTAGGTGACTTGCCAAAGGTCCTACAGCTCCACACCTATAGGTGCTCAATAAATGTGTGCAAATAAACATGAGTGAAGTACGGTTTGTGATCTACAAAGGCCTCCAGATCTTTTTCTCCCAGCAACAGGCCTTCAGCTAAGGCATCCCTACCTGGGACCCTGAGGGGTTAGCGGCTCATTCAGCGGACGGTTTGAGGGAACCTCGTGCTGTCTGGAGCCTCCGGACAAATCCTGGACACTGTGGTAGAACCTTGAGGGCATTTAAGGGAATGGAGCAAGAGGACAAGGGTCAGCTATCTGTAAGAACCTTATGGCGTCTGTCATCCCCATTCCCCCACCCACCATAGGCCAGGCTCACTGTCGGCAGTTGGTGCTCATGTCAACACAGACTGTGGGGACTTTAGAGGAACAATGCTGGTGGAACTTGTAGCCACAGGTTTGGCAGCGGAAGCCGTGGAACAGAAACTTAAGGCAGAAGTCACAGAATGCCAGGCTGAAGAACGTCTTCCGTACCTGCTGCCACAGAGCAGGGAAGGTTGAGGCCTGGTCAAGGAACCTCCCCGCCTCATGCCCACAGTCTGCCCCGACTCTCCACTCCACACTCACAAAATTGTGCATGGTCAGTGGAACATCTTCGAGGACCTCTACAATGAGCTCCTCTCCATCCAGGGGGGCAATGGCCGTGTCCCAGGCGGTGACTGTCTTTCGCCTGTACAAAGCATGTAAGGCAGTGAGTGAGAGGGTGGACAGAGATTGTGGGAGGAAGGGAACCCCCAAAAGTCCCTCCACGCCCACCATCCATGGAGCAACATCTGACGTGTTTCATTTTCATCATGGCAACTCTAGGAACTAGTTACTATCCTTGCCCCCATTTTTCAGAGGAGGAAACGGAGGCTTAGAGGGATTCAAGTCACTGGCCCAAGGCCACAAAGGGCTGGGAGTGGCTGGCCAGCGTCAAGAGTCCATGCTCTTAACCACAAGGTGAAGGGGAATAAGCCACGAAATCTCAGAAGCACTCAGCAAGCCCCTGAAAAAGTGGCCGACCAGCACTGAGACGACAAATAAAAAGCCATGTGGGCATGGAATAAAACAGTTCAGGAAGCCCACGACAGAGGAATAAATGGAAGGCCGGCATGGCCCAGCTCAGCAGACCAACTGAGAATGAGGAAGCGGAGGACGCGGAGAGCTGGCAAACAGATCAGATGAAATCGTGAAAGAACACCACAGATGAACTCCTGCATGGGGTGCAGGAGCTGGGCAAGGACCTGAGGGCCAAGGAGAGACGAGCTGCTGGCCTCAGAGGCCGATGAATGAATGAAGTTATGAAACAAAAGCTGCACGCACTTGTGGATTCACTGAGCTTAAGGAAAGACGAACGGGACACTGCACGACAGAGGGAAGGAGTCAGGGGCCTCCGAGGAGGGGGTGGGAGGCTGGGGAGCCCAGTGAAGGGAGGCAAAGTGGCGGGGTGGGGGCACACTTACCCCTCGATGAGCCGGTAGACCACACAGCAATCCTGATTGAGACCCCGTACCTTGAGGGCCTTGTCTAGAGAGTCGTAGACACTCATGCCATCCCGGACAGTCACCTATGCATTTGTGTGTGCACACGGGGGATGGAAGGGGTGGTCAGTGCCCAACATGGGCCCCAGCCGACTCTGCCCGGCCTCTGTAGAAGCCTCCTCCCCCCACCCCCAGTCAGAACTGGATCCGTCCCGACCTCCTGCCAGCTTTGCCCGTCAGACTCACCACCGTGCGTTGCTTGTTGGGCAAATATACTTTGACAGTGCCCACTGCCCGGGATGGCTCGGCCCCGTTGGCAGGGGGGCCTCGTGGTGGCTCCATGGAGCCTAGGACTTTGTCAAGATGGGTTGAGGTGGGGCTGAGCAGGTGCCATGGGGCTCCTAGAACACAGGAGGAATTCAGAGGTCCAGTAATGACAGTCTGGAAGCAAAGTGGCAGGGACAAAAAAAATTTCAATGTCCAGGCTCCACATCACCCCCTCCCCGCTGTTGCCCAATCTACACACAAAGGCCAAGGGATCTTGTAAACACCTCGAACTCATCCAGTCTCTCCTCTGCTCAGGCTGGTCTCCTGTTGTTTGTCTCACTATTTTAAGGGCCAAGGTCTAGGATTCACCGCATAGGGTGGGGGCAGAGGAGAGGGGAGTAACGACACAAGGAGAGGCAGCACATACTGTCCTGGAGGGCACAGGCGTACCCAGTCTCTGTGCTGGGGGGTAACAAGGAAGTCAAACCACACTGCAGTTGGGCGTGTCACGTCCATAAAGGACATGAACAGGCTGTCCTGGCTTTTTAATGGAGAAAGGGTGGTTACCAGATACTGTGGTGAGGGAGAAGTCACAGACAGGATGATGGGAAAGAAATGGAAGAGCTCATCAGATACTGCCCTTAGTTGGGGGGAAATGGGAGCCGCACCAAACGGTGTTCTTAGGGGTCCTGGGGGAATCCCTAAGCCCTGGGCTGTAACGATGGCAGGCTCTGAAGCACTGTTAGGTGGCTAATGGCTGTCATCAGACCATGATGGGGACTTCAAAGGGGCTCAGCAGAAACTGTGCTGAAGGGACTGTAGTGGGGAGAAGTATGGATAATGGACATCACCAGACACTGCCATGGGGGAATGGAGGGATATGGTGCATTACCAAACACTGTCGAGGTGAGATAAACAGGTTGAAAGCGGGGGTGGAGGGGTCCAAACTCCCCCCTAACTAAGGAAGGGGTCACAGACCTATTACTAGTGATAATGGAAGGAGGCTGGGGAGGGTTAAAGAGGAGTAATGGAGAAATCCTCAAACAGTCTCCCAGTGGGTCGCGACGAGTAAACCACAGCTCCACGCACTCCCCATTGCCGGCAAGGCAGGGTCATCAAGACATCTCAAGGAGGTTTAGAGGGAGTCCGGGCACACCACAGCCAGCCCAGGCCCCATTCAGCCCGGCCCCGCCTACCGAGGGCCTTCCAGCTCTGCGCAGGCGCATTGCCACACGCGACGGGCGAAACCATCCCCCGCAGCCTTGCACCCCTATTCCTGTCTACCCACCCCACCCCCGCTGTCGACGATGGTCTCGCCCCAGGTCAAACCACTCCTCCGGTTCCGGGCGGGGGGCGCCGGCGTCCAGGCGAAGCCATCCTGGAGCTAAGCTTTCGGTCCCGGCTCCCTGCCCGTGCCCGGCGGTCGCTCCAGAAACCTAACCCCGCCGGGCCCGCCCTCACCTGTCACGCCGCTACGGCCACCGCCGCCTCCATCTTGGGCCTGTCTTCTTGTTTCCTCGCCGAGTCCGCCTCCACCGCCCCTCTGACTTTCACCATTGGCTCCGCCGGATTCACCTCTCCATCCTTATTGGGTTAGGGTCACGCTTGTCACAGCAGGACCGGCGGAATGTGGGTCGCGTTCCGGATTAGGAGGGGCTGCCTGAAACGTCAGGGTCTGAGGCCAATTCGCCAGTCCTGACTCGCGCAGGCGCAGCTGGGTGGAGAGCGCCGCGCGGTGGACTTTAACCCCCATCGTGCCGTGTTGGAGTAAAGATGGAATTTTTTTCAGCCACTTGGGGCTGACTCTAGGGGTTCTTGAATCTGGGCGGGGAATCTTTAAGTGCCCTTTTTTGGCCAATGACCCGAAGCGCTAGGTACCCATTTGGGCTTTCCCTGTGTCTCGGTTTTACCATATTTGAAGTGAGTTGCCATCAAACCGCAGAACTGCAACGTTTGCCAGTTCTAAGAAACTTGTAGTCAAAGCTTTTGATAACAGCGGGTCTCAGGTCGGGCCGGGGCCGGGGCCGGGGTGTCTGGCCCTAGCAGAAGCATCCTGCCCCATTCTGTGCAGCTTACTTGAGGACTGGCTTTGGTAAGGATTTTGGGGGAGATTAGGCATAGATGACCATGTTAAAGAGGGGAGGGGAAGTGTGGACCTGGAATGGGGCACAGAGCAGGGGAAAGTGTGAAGACATTGTAGGGTGAAGAACTTTTCAAAAGCTGAATTTTCCCTGGTGTCAAAAGTGAATGAGGCTTTCCATCCTCCCTTTTCTTAGAGCTTTTCCTTTAGAAAACTTGTAAAGAATTTTTCCTCCTCCCTTCCAGATGAACGTAAATCTTGTAAAAAGCTAAGTAGGCCTCCTGTCCATATCATTACCCAGGAATGTTGTTCTCAAGGGCTCCAAGTGTAAACATCAGCGGGTCTAGTACCCTTATCTCCTTGTCTGGGTAGGAATTTGACCTAGGCTCTTGGCCCCAAGTTGTTAACCTGCTTGTCAAAGAGATAGGTGTTTTATTTTTCCTTTGCGTAAGGGCAGATGGCTACCCCGATCACCAGGTGAAGTGGAGATAAACTATGGATAGCAAACAGTGCTGTCAAGTTCTCTTGCTGGAGGACAAATTGCCATTCTTGAGAACGTGTATATAACGGGTTATAGCTGCTCGGCTGCATAGAAGATGTTTCTTTCTGTCTCCCAAAGCCTTTTTTTTTTTTAAAGCTCTTTTAAAAAAATTTTTTTAATTCTTTCTTGAAGATTTTATTTATTTATTTGACAGAGAGAGATCACAAGTAGGCTCCCCGCTGAGCAGAGAGCCCAATGCGGGGCTCCATCCCAGGACCTTGAGATCATGACCTGAGCAGAAGGCAGAGGCTTAACCCGCTGAGCCACCCAGGCGCCCCTTTTCCAAAGCTCTTTAGCACATTGCTTGAGTTGCACATTGCCATCTGGTTTAATATTTATTCAATAATAAAACTATTTCAATCTTTTCTACCTTTGTGGAGAGGATTCACAAGCTGACACAAGATTTTTATTTTTTAATTATTTCCCCAACAGTGTGAATTGCCTGTGGTGTTTGAACTGGCTACATTCTCCTGTTTGGAGCCTCAGCTTCCTTATGTGGTGAAATGGAAAAGAGCAAGAGAAAAGTCACTAGGTGCGGAGACGGCAACATGCTTCAGTGTGTATTTAACGTTCCTCTGCCTATAAAGAGAGAGATAAGTTTGGCTTACTGGGCTGTCATAGAACCTCCATTTTTCCACCCCTCCATTCTATTTCGGGATTTTCACCATTCAGTGGCAAAAATTAAAAAGACTGACAATAGGGGCGCCTGGGTGGCTCAGTGGGTTAAAGCCTCTGCCTTTGGCTCAGGTCATGATCCCAGGGTCCTGGGATCCAGCCCTGCATCAGGCTCTCTGTTCAGCAGGGATCCTGCTTCCCCCTCTCTCTCTGCCTGCCTCTCTGCCTACTTCTGATCTCTGTGTGTCAAATAAATAAAATCTTAAAAAAATAATAAAAAGACTGACAATAAAGACCACATGTCATTGAGAATGTGGAGCAACTGGAACTTTCATGCATTGCTATTTGGGAGTGTAAAATGATGACCCACTTTGGAAAGAGATCGAAAGCTTCCTATAAAGGTAAACACACACAATCCAGCAATCTGACTCCCAGGTATTCAAAGAAATAAGAGCTTATGTCCAGTGATGTGCTGGATAGATGTTCAACAACCAGCTCTCCAGGAAAAAAAAACCCTCTAATTTGTAGCATTTGCCAATTATGGTGTCAACACTCCCACCATGACTTATTTCAAGCTAGGAATATGACATCGCTTAACCACAGTTGAGATTTGCAAAATCAGCTCAGTGAGCCGTCCACAGCATGTGATTGCAATTATGTGCACACAAAAACTTGCACGCAGATGGCCATATTAGCTTTATTCATAATAACAAAAAACTGGAAACATCCCACGTGTCCAGGAACAGAAGAATTGACAAGAAACTCAACAGCGGGATCATGGACTACTACTCAGTAATGAAACAAACTACTTCCTATGTCTCTGAATCTTGTAGACATAAGGTTCAGTGAAAGAATCCAGAATCAAAGAAGAAATACTGTATTATTCCTTTTGCATGAAATTCTAAGTCAGGCAAAACTAATCTATAGTGAGGGATTTTCAGACTAGTTGTTATCTTAGGGGAGAAAATCTCGGAAGCACATGAGGAAAATTTGGAGGTGATTGGCCTGTTCAGTATGAATCTGTCCAAACCACTGAACTCTGTACTGAAACTGGGGACATTCTATTGTATGTAAAGCATACCTCATAAAAAAAACGCATGGCAAAAAAATGGCTTCAAGCATAACTCCAAACATCGTGATTTCCTGCAAATTCTTACTGGTTAGAGAATTCTTTAAAAAATTCTCTTTTCTGAAATTGAATCCCTGGACCCCAAATTTCCATTTCTCAGTCCAAGAGCCCTGGCCCCCACCTCAGCACCACATGGGGTCAGGAACAACTATTGGAGCTCAGCGAAGGGCTCCAAAATACTCCAACTCCAACAAGAATAATTTCCAGGGTCGGGAAATACATTTTAAATTCCAATTCACTGAAATATTATTCAGTTATATATTATTAAATTTGTTTAAAATTTTTAATTTCTAGGCAGTATTTGAAGACAGACTTCCTGGTTGTTGCTCGACCATTGCAAAGGGAAAAATCCAAGAAGTCACTGCGCAGGCGCCAGGGGGTGGGGTGGCAGGAAGGGATGGATGGCTCTCTCCGGAGGACTCATAGACTCACTTCAAACCCATCCTAACTGGCATGACTTTAGCCAAGTGTCTCACAGGTATCTAACAAAACATGAAGGCCTTTAAAGTGATGGGGGAGGAGCCTGGGTGGCTCAGTTGTAAAGCGCCTGCCTTCGGCTCAGGTCATGATCCCAGGGTCCTGGCTTCGATCCCCACATCAGGCTCTCTGTTCAGAGGGAGGCCTGCTTCTCCCTCTCTCACTCCCCCTGCTCTGTCAAATAAATAAATAAAATCTTTTAAAAAATTAAGTGATTTGGGTTATTATCATCACTGTCATCATACATTTAAAACCATCAGATGCACTATGTATTAAAACAAAAATTAAAACTGGAACTAGCTGATAATGATTTTTTTCAAAATTACCCACCTAGAAATTTTAAACGATTTAAAAGTGGTTGTTGGTTTTTCTTATTGTTGATTTAAAAGCCTTAGAGGGGCGCCTGGGTGCCCCAGTGGGTTAAAGCCTCTGCCTTCGGCTCAGGTCAGGTCCCAGATCAGGGAGCCTGCTTCCCTTCCTCTCTCTCTGCCTGCCTCTCTGCCTACTTGTGATCTCTATCTGTTACATAAATACATAAAATCTTCTTTAAAAAAGCCTTAGAAAGGGGCGCCTGGGTGGCTCAGTGGGTTAAAGCCTCTGCCTTCAGCTCAGGTCATGATCCCAGGGTCCTGGGATCGAGCCCCGCATCGGGCTCTCTGCTCAGCAAGGAGCCTGCTTCCTCCTCTCTCTCTCTGCCTGCCTCTCTGCCTACTTGAAATCTCTGTCAAATAAATAAATAAAATATTTAAAAAAAAAAAAAGCCTTAGAAACGTGTCTAAAAACAAAATTATAGGGCATCTGGGTGGCTCAGTCTGTTAAGTGTCTGCCTTCCGCTTAGGTCCTGATCCCAGGGTCCTGGAATGTAATCCCACTTGGGGCTCTCTGCTCATCCGGGAGTGGGCTTCTCCCTCTCACTTTCCCTCTGTGCTCTCCCTCAAATAAATAAATAAATAAATAAATCTTTAAATGTGTGTGTGTGTGTGTGTGTGTGTATAATCTGAAGTGTTCACTGTGCTGTTGCAATGCTACCCATTTTTCAGATGAGCAAACCGAGGTTCAGGCTGCCCTAACTGGAGGGAGAGAGAAGAGAGCTCATCCCAGGAATTCAAGTTTGATAAAACTGTTAAACAAGGGTGCAGGCCAGGGACACCTCCTTAAGGAATCTTGGATCCACCCTAGCAGTCCTGACTCCCTGAAGCCCGCCTCCAGAACCTGCTACGCCCATTTCCCAAAGCCAACGCCCTTGACTCCCGCCGCCGCCGCCGCCTTGAGAATGACACCTCTTGAGACCCGATCGCAATGACTCCCTCACTCTCAGCTAATCACTTCGGAAGAGATGACCGCGCATATACACATTTCACTGAGGAGGGAGACTTAGCTGGGTGGCCCTCATGCTTAACTCAGGACCCTCACCTATCTACTCCGCTAGGCCACTCCGCCCTCCAGCCCTCGACAGGCGTCGAGATCAGCCAATAGCAATGGAGAGGAGGGTGGGCTTGGGGATGCCGCAGGCATTGACAGGTTCTACCTCAACCCCTGGGGTTTAAGAATGAGAAGGGAGGGTACGTCGGGACGCTGAGGAGCCACTGACAAACCAATAACTATGCACAGGAGGTGGGCTTTGGGCCATCCCAGCCAATGGAGGTGATGCAAGCCTGAGACTTACTACAAACCAGCAATTTTAACGTTTAAATTAGTGACAATGCATCCGTAATCGGGACCTTCTAAAGCGGAGTGTGTAAGTTTCCACTTCTGAATATTCCTGGAAGAGATTTTTAATATACAACCCAGAGGTAAGAAGTGTGAGGAATTTACATATGAACCAAAACATTACTTTTAACATAAATTTTCCTCATTAAAAATTCTAACAAAATGCTTTGAGCAGGAATTTGAATTTGCTATCCCTATGATCCAAATGGATGAAAAACACCATTGAACCAACACAGGAGTCTTTTGTTTAAAAAAAAATTAAGTTCATTATGTGCTACATACGGCATCCCCATGTTTTCATAAAATTAAACAAACGTGCTGGTTTATTATGTATTTTCAATCTCCAAAGGATCAGAGGAGTAAAAAAAACAAAAGTCAATTATTTCTCAATAAAGAGGGGGAAAATAATTAAACCAAATAACAGTCCTGTAATTGTTATCAAAAATTTCCTCTGGTGACAGAATCCTTTGGTCAGTGTGCTTATTTTTTAGAAATAAAACAAAGGTCAAGTATGAAAATATTTAATATTCAGGGGAAAGGATCAAAAAAACCTACAAACTGAGCAATGGAACCACCTTTGAGGTGCCATGAGCAGTAACATTCACCTTTGGTCCTCCTTGGTAGCTTCCTAGGTAGGGACCAGTATTTACTATGGTTGGCAATTATTTTTTAAATTTTAATTAACTGAACAGCAAACAAAAAATAATTTCCCCAAAGAAAGTGATTCAGGGGACACCTGGGTGGCTCAGTGGGTTAAGCCTCTGCCTTCGATTCAGGTCATGATCTCAGGATCCTGGGATGGAGCCTGGCTTTGGGCTGTCTGCTCGGCGGGAAGCCTGCTTCCCTCTCTCCCTCTGCCTGCCTCTCTGCTCTGTCTGTCAAATAAATAAATAAAATCTTTTTTAAAAAGTGATTCAGAAGGGTCTACTTTGGATTTCATCAGAAATGCATCTGGTAAAACTTTTCTTAAGGTTAACAGATTTATTTCAAGCACATATACACTGACCTACAGGCCCATCATAGGTGAAAAAAAAAGTTTAGTATCTGTTGGTTTACATCACACATACTTAATAAATTTCTAGTCAACACCTAAAACCGTTGTAAATGAGATTTCATGCCAATGTACTCCAAGTAAGTTTTCATTATTTCATTCATTAAATGACCCACATGTGGTCTTTTCTATACCATTCCTGATACAATATACATATTATATGTAGTCCTTTGTATATATAAAAGAATTCTTCATAGTTTTTATGCCACTTACATAAATGTTATGTATGGTCACAGGGTTTGAGAAAATCAATTCTAGAATACCTAGAATGCCTTAGGATTTGACCACTTGTCTAGTTAGAGTGTGCAGGTATCCACATGTCCTGCTACGTCACTGTGTGACCTTGGACAAGTTGATTCCTCTCTTCACGTGTCTCAGCCTTATCTTAATATTATCTTAATATTTCCTAAGTACTGCTGTCATTTAAGGACTTCTGTAATACTCTGTGAACTAATCTATATCAAACTTTACACAGTGCCCAATACACAGTGACTAAGCAGGAATTATTAGCTATTCCCGTTATCACTATCATCACCATCAGTATTGTTAAAGTATTAGAGCAAAGATCTATGGCCACTGGCAGAACTTGATATGACCCAAGTTCAAGGATGCTGACAGGATTACAGAAGGTTAAACATCACAAAGCATCCAATATGAAGACTAGTTTCATTTCAGAAGGCTCAGTACCCATTAACAGATGTGTGAGCCATTCTGGGTTACTGGCCCATAACCAGCTCAGCCTGTGCTAAGGCCTTGAGAAGGTCTTCCATTTTTTCTTTCCTTTTCCTTTTCAAAGATACCCTCTAGAAGGTTGATAAAGTTCCCTTTTATCCTAATATTCTGGGAATTTTTATCAAAATGAGTGTTAGATTTTGTGAAATGCTTTTCTGCCATATGGTTTTCTCCTCTAGTTTGTTATTGTTATTGTGGTGCATTCTGTTCAATGATTTTCAAATGTTAAGCCAATTCTACATTTTTAGGGTAAACCTTACTTGGTCATAATGTATTATCATTTTAATATATTATAGAATTTGATTTGCCAAAATTTTGTTTAGAATTTTTGCATCTATGTTACTGAGGGATATTGGTCCATAGTTGTTTTTTTTTCTTTTCTGTTAATGTTTTTGTCTGATTTTGGTATGAGGGTAATGCCAGCCTCATAGGATGAGTTGGGAGGTATTGCCACCTCTCCAGTTTTGGGGAAGAGTTTGTGTAGAATCATTATTTCCTTTTCCTTAAGATTTTTATTTATTTATTTGACAGAGAGATCACAAGTAGGCAGAGAGGCGGGGGTGGGGGAGCAGGCTCCCTGCTGAGCAGAGAGCCGGATGCAGGGCTCTATCCCAGGTCCCTGGGATCATGACCTGAGCCGAAGGCAGAGGCTTTAACCCACTGAGCCACCCAGGCGCCCCTTCTCCTACTTTTTAAAGGAATTTGTTTATTTATTTATTTATTTGAGAGAGAGAGAGAGAGCACGGGCAGGGGGTGGGTGGCAGAGAGAGAAGCAGACTCCCCGCTGAGCAGGGAGCCCGACGACTTCGGGCTCAACCCCGAGGACTTCAGGCTCAACCCCAGGACCCTGAGATCATGATTTGAGCCAAAGGCAGATGCTCAACCACTCAACCAACTGAGTCACCCAGACATCCCTCTCTTACTTTCAAAGTGTTTTTTTTTAAGCTTTTGCATTTTGAGATAATGGTAGATTCACATGCATCTATAAGAAATAATACAGAGAGATCTGTGTTCCCTTTTCCAAATTTTCCCCAGTGGTAACATCTTGCAAAACTATAGCATGTGATCACACTATAGCATGCTATCACAGCCAGGAGCTCTCCTCAACTCAGGGAGTCCACTGGGCTCCATCTCATTCGCTGGCCCTTTGCTGGATCTGGAAACTCTCAAGACTGTAAGCTGGGGCAATCACAGGGCTGACCTTGTTTATTTTCCATTTCTCAGGAATCATGGTCCTTCAGTGCATGATGTCCAATATCTTAAAAACCATTGTTTTATTTATATTGTCTGGGATTTTTTGGTTCTTTCGGATGGGAGGTTATATTTATTCCCTGTTACTTCATCTTGGTTGGAAAAAGAAGTGTTTACTCCCTTTCTTAATGACGCCACACAATCCCCAAAACCAAGACCTTGGGTACTTTTTCCAAAAGAATGATATTACTGGCCAAAGTTTCTTTAAAAGCTGTATCTTCCCCGAAACTGGTTTTTTTTTTTTCTCCTCACACTGGCAGAAGTTTCTCTGCACAGAACATTCTTCCTCTTGAGAAGACCCGTCTGTCATCCCCAGGATTAATTCTGAGCACACAGTTAAATGTGTGTTCTAGAAATAATCTGGGAGCACCTGTCTGGCTCAGTCAGTGGAGGGTACAGCTCTTGATCTCAGGGTTGTAAATTTGAGCCTCTCGTTGAATGTAGAGGTTATTTGAACATAAAATCTTTTAAAAAAGGAAAGAAATAATAGGTATACAATATGCCTCCACACAATATTTCTGTCCAACAGCTATTTTGAAATACAAATACCTTTGGGCATAGGATGAATATTCTCTGAACCTTCTGAAAAAAATTTTCCATGTTGTGGAATTCCATCATCAACCTTAACATTGAAAGAGATGTATCAATATATATATGGGAAGCAAGCACATCTAGTACGTCCAACTTATTTACGGAAGAGAACGTGGACAGCCTCACTGTCTGTTACGGACTGAATAATGTGTCCCCTCAAAATTCCTGTGGTGGAGCCCTAACCCCCAGTGTGGCTGTATTTGGCTATGGGGCCTCTAAGGAAATAATTAAGGTTAAACAAGGTCATTAGAGTGGGGCCTTGATCTGATGGATTAGTGTTCTTATAGGAAGAAAGAAACACCAGAGAGCACTCATGTACTCTCTTCCCCAACCCTCACCCTTCTTTCTCTCTCCCTCCCTCCCTTCCTGCCTCCTTCTCTCCCCTCACATAGAAGAGGTCCTGTGACCCCACAGTGAGTTGGTTGCCATCTACAAGCCAAAAGAAGAGTTCTCAGGATGAAACCTATCTTGCCAACACTTTGACCTTGGACTTCAGCCTTCAGGACAGTGAGAGATACATTTTCATTGTTGAATTCCCCCAATGTGGTATTTTGTTATGGCAGCTCCAGAAGACTGATACACCATATTTCTTCCCCTCCCCAAGGATGGGGATCTGGGAACATTTCTTTCCTCTAGGTTACACAGTTCTGTTTCAGACTCATGTTCCCAATACCTATATGAGCCAAGACAGTATTATGAAAAGGCATGGAAGGAAACTATTCAAAAATGCCTTTTTATCAGTGATTCTTTTGGGAAATCACTAACAGAGCAACAAGTTCTTGGTACTCACAAATGCACATTTGTCCTCACAAATGCACAATTATAAAATTTATAATTTTATAAATGTCTATTTATATTGCACGAAATGGGTCATTTATATTGTACTAAAATACTATTTCAAGAAGATGCAAGTCTTTGAAGATCTTTACAATTTTATAGATGATGCCTATTTTTCTAGTCTAAATATCATGCTATCTCTTGGGCACTCTTTTCCAATACAGAAGGAAAAGAGATGTCTCGTGGCATTAATTTAGTGAGGTGTCCAAACTGGTGATCAGTCCAGGCAGAGGCTGGCAAAGATAAGTGAGAAACTCAGACCCCTCTTCTTCCTTCCTTGGTCCCAAGGATGAGGAAGCTGAACTTGCCAGGGACAGAATGAGGGGACCTAGACCTGCCTTTTCCAGCAGGGCCTAGCCTAGGCCCTGTAAGGGCCTTTTTTTGTAAGAACACAAAAACACTAATTCAAAGGGATCCATGCCCCCTGGTGTTTATGGCAGCATTGTTTACAATAGCCAAGATATGGAAGCAGCCCGATTGAGGAGTGGAGAAAGAAGAGGCAGTTTATAGACAATGGCATATTACTCAACCATACAAGAGAACTGGAAAGAGAAGTCTTTCCATTTGTAACAACATGGACGCAGGTGAAGAGTATAAGGCTGAGTGACATAAGAATGATTTCACTCACACGTGGAATTTAAGAAACAAAACAAATGAGCAAAGGGGGAAAGAGAGAGAGAGACAAATCAAGAAACAGATTCTTAAAGACAGAGAACCAACAGATGGGTACCAGAGGGGAGGTGGGTGGGGGGATGGGTGAAATAGGAGACGGGGATAAAAGAAGGCACTCTTAGCCAGGAACACCGGGTGCGGTTTGGACCTGTTGACTCACTTGGAACTAATATAACACTCTATGTGACCGACATGGGCATTAAAAGAAAAAAATACAAAAAATTTTAAAAGTACGTTTAGAGAAGTCCAGAAGGGGGGGCGCCTGTATGGCTCAGTCGGTGAAGTGTTTGCTGCTCTGTAGGCCCTCTAGTGGCACTATTGAAAGATTTCTACAAAGACTCGCACTAAAAACTTATAATTTTATAAATATCTATTCATATTGCACGAAATGGGTCATTTATATTGTACTAAAATACTATTTCAAGAAGATGCAAGTCTTTTATTCTGATATTAAATGTCTCTATTCAGAGTAATTTTAAATTTTATGTCATACAAAAGAATAAGAAACAAAAAAGACTAAGATGGTGAAAATTACTTTCAGCCTCAAAATGTGGGTTTTTTCTTTTTTTAAAAGATTTAATTTATTTATTTATTTGACAGAGAGAGAGAGCGAGCACAGAGAGAGAGAGCGAGCACAAACAGAGGGAGCGGTAGAGGGAGAAGGAGAAACAGACTCCCCACCGGGCAGAAAGCCCGACGCAGGGCTCCATCCCAGGACCCTGAGATCATGACCTGAAGCAGAAGCAGATGCTTAACCATCCGAATCACTCAGGTGCCCTAAGAGTTTTTTCTTAAAGATTTTGTCAGTAATCTCTACACTCAATGTGGGGCTCGAACTCATGACCCCGAGATCAAGAGTCCCATGCTCCACCAACTGAGCCAGTCAGGCACCCCCACCGCCCAGTATGAGGTTTTAATTCATGTAAAAACCCTTACATTTCTAGAGCACCGATGTTCTTCACAATTAGCGGGCAAATTTTCATGTTTAATCCAAGAGTCTGTGTGCCTTAGTATTTGTACAAACGAACAGAAATCTGAGCTGGGTTAAAGGACATTTTCCATTTTTATCTTTGTTCAAAATGCCCATATTTCCCAGTAGGCTGAAGCTTTGCGACTTGAGGCACAATCTAGATACACGGTATTAACTATATTATATACAGAAGTTTATTGAAACCATATAGCTTGAAGCCGAGGACTAGTCCATCTGCTCAGGTAGTCACGATGTCTGTCATTTCCTTTAAAATCTGACAGCAGAGGCCTCAAGATGGAAAGGTGACTGTGCAAGTTGGGTTTTCTAATAAACAGGCCCTGTGGTGGAGTTCAGTTCACGGACTGTTTATTCGGGAATGTTCTTGGCATCAGTGCACATGGAAACAATGGGAGAGGCTGGATTGGACTGAAGGACAAGGGGAGCTCTTATGTGCAGTGCCTTGGACAGCCTTGGCTGATCACGCAGAATAGCTCTAGATGGAGGGTGGCCCATCAGAGATTTCCAGAGCAGGGCCGAAGATAGCCAGGCCTTTCTACCCCCTTATTAGTCAGTGACTGGGTGTGGACGGCCCTGGGGAAGGCAAAGCCTTGTGCAAAGTGGCTCTCTGCAGCCCTAAGCACCCTTCCGGGGTTGGATGGCTAAGGACTGTGTTCTCAGTGCTCCCAGCAGCTGGGGCCACAAGTTCTTGCTTGAAGGGACATCAAAGTGCCACATCAGAGTATCCCACCATAGCTGGGTTGGGGACATTTTCTAGTTTTATTGAGGTATAATTGACCATAAAAATTATATATATTTAAAATGGACAAGGTGGGCGCCTGGGTGGCTCAGTCATTAAGCATCTGCTTTCGGCTCAGGTCATGACTCCAGGGTCCTGGGATCGAGTCCCGCATCGGGCTCTCTGCTCAGCGGGAGTCTGCTTCTCCCTCTCCCACTCCCCCTGCTTGTGTTCCCTCTCTCGTTTTCTCTTCTCTCTGTCAAATAAATAAATAAAATCTCAAAATGGACAAGGTAATGGTTTGATATACCTATATGTTACAAAATGATTACCACAACCAAGTTGACATATCCATCACCTTCCATAATCACCATCTTTTTTTGGAGGGGGGGTTGTGTTACAGAGAGAGAGCATGAGTGAGGAAGGGTGGGGACAGAGAGAGAGAGAGAGAAAGAATCCCAGGCAGGCTCCACCCTCAGCACGGAGCCTGATGTGGGGCTCCACCTCATGACCCCGAGATCACTACCTGAGCCAAAACCAAGAGTCGGATGCCTAACTGACTGAGCCACCCAGGTGCCCCCTTATCGAGATCTATAATGCCTTGTGAGTTGATGTTTCGTAGATAGTGTGAAATAGGGAACCAATTTCAGTTTTTTTCCATATAGATACACAACTGGCCCAGAACCATTTATTGAAAAGGCCCACCTTCCCCCAATGCTCTGTAGTAGCACCTGGATCGTAGATCAAAGTTCTGTGCTGGGCGAGTTGCCATGCTTTCCATTTGGCTAAATTTATTTGCTTGTCTATTCCTGTGCCATTACCACACTGCCCTCATTTATAGACATTCTGACACCTGGTGGAAAAAGTCTTCCAAACTTGGCTCTTCTTCGAGAAGAACATCCATACAGTCTAACACCCCCTCCCAGCAGGTCCTAAAGCAAAAACACAAACACAGGCCATATGGGTAGTTGAAAGTTATAAGTCAATCAGAGAAAGATAATTATCATGTGGTTTCACTCATATGTGGAATATAAGAAACAGCACAGAGGATCATAGGGAACGGGGCAGGGGCACTGAATGGGAAGTCAACAGAGAGGGAGACAAACCATGAGAGACTCTTAACTCTAGGAAACAAACTGAGGGTTGCTGGAAGGGAGGTGGGTGGGGAGAGGGGGTAACTGGGTGATGGGCATGAAGGAGGCATGTGACGGGATGAGCACTGGGTGTTGAATGAAACTGATAAACTGCTGAACACTGAGTCTGAAACTAATGATGTACTGTATGTTGGCTAATTGAATTTAAATTAAAAAAAGAAAAAAGTTATAAGACAAACTAAAAATTTAAATAAATATGCAAGAATGATCAATGAATACTAAGCGGGAGGGAGGAGTTTGGTCTACAGAACATCCTACCCTAGGGCACCTGGGTGGCTCAGTGGGTTAAAGCCTCTGCCTTTGGCTCAGGTCGCCCATTGGGCTCTCTGCTCAGCAGAGAGCCTGCTTCCCTTCCTCTCTCTCTCTCTGTCTCTCTCTCTGCCTGCCTCTCTGTCTACTTGTGATCTCTGTCTGTCAAATAAATAAATAAATAAATCTTTTAAAAAAAAGGAATCCTATCCTCATCAAAGTGTCTATGTACCATTCTTGCAAGTTTTCTGTTAAATTTAAAAGCATTTCAAAATAAACATTTAAAAATGTAAAATAGGGCCATAAGCCCAGGTGGCTCAGTTGGTTAGGCATCTGCCTTCGGCTCAGGTCATGATCTTGGGGTCCTGGGATCGAGCCCCACATCGGGCTCCCTGCTCAGTAGGGAGTCTGCTTCTCCCTCTCCCTCTGGCCCTCTCCTGGCTTGTTTTTTCTCTCTCTCTTTCTCTCCCTCCTCTAGAATAAATAAATAAAACCTTTCTAAAAATGTAAAAGAAAATATGGTGGGAAAGAGAAGAAATACCCTATCTTGGAACTAGAGAATGCCTACAAACCTACTTATTCCGTAAGTACAGCCCACTCGGGCATACATGGCATTTCCATGTCTGCAGGTTTGGCTTCAGGGTTTCTTGGCCTTCCTTCTCGATGCCCACAGTTAAGCAGAAGACCTGGTGTCTGCAAGGAGTTTGAGGAAGGCGCCCATCCAGGGGTACAGAGAAAGCAAATGCCTGAAGGGCAGAAGCCAGCTGCGATGGGAGACATGAGAAGGTCTCCCTGAAGCATAGTTGAAGAACTAAGGAATGAAGGGGCCTTGGCCAAGTGACAGCTGGGCTTGCGGAGAGAGAAGATCTACCAGAGGGAATGAAAATGGTAACAGTGCTGGTTTCCTGAGACGTAGGGCTTGCAATCTAGATTAGTCAGGGAAATCTTTGGGGGGGGTGGGGTGGGGAGAGAATTAATGGAATGATAAGCGCCTGGTACCTCAAAGGAATTTGTAAATATTTGTGGAAAAAAATAAGTAAATGATCTCAACTCAAAACACACTTTAACGACAGAGAGTCATTGGACAGTTTCTTCCCCCCTCCTTGAAATCAAGATAAAATTTCTTCCTGGAAAAGTGATCCATGCCTTCTTCACATAAGTACATTCTTCCACTTTTTTGGTGAAAGGATAAAAATGACCCAATGAGTGGCGCCTGAGTGGCTCAGTCGGTTAAGTGGCTGACTCTTAGTTTCTGCTCAGGTCATGATCTCAGGGTCCTGGGATGGAGCTGGGTGGGGCTCTGTGCTCAGCACGGAGTCGGCTTGTCCCTCTCCCTCTATATCCCTCTCTGTCTCTCTGCCAAATAAATAAAAAATTTGAAATACATAAATAACAAAAAAATCAAAAATTAAAAAATTAAAAATTTAAAAGTGACCAATTAGGTAAAGGTTAAATGAGTCATTCTCATGCACATTTTAGACTGTTCTAAAAAATGTTTTTAACAAAAATTTTAAAAAGTTGGTCCAAATGTTTTGAATTTTTTAATTTTAATTGAATGAGTTATTATTATTTTTGAAGCAGGCTCTGCGCCCAATGTGGGGCTTGAACTGATGGCCTTGAGATTAAGGGTCCCGGGCTCTACCAACTGAGACAGAGGCACCCCTTGAATTGTTTTGATAGGCATGTATTTACTTCCTGTCTCTTGATTTTCCCTTCTGTGTTTTCTCTTTTTGAAAACGGAATATTCCAAACCAAAAAAAAAAAAAAAAAAAAAAGTTCTATGTTTAAAATCAGGAAAACAAAAGAATGTGGCAAAATTAGCCATAATCTCTTCAGTAGTAATCACTATTTACCATTGTAATGTCTTCCTTTTTAATGTATTCTCCTAAGCATTCATATTATGCGTCTAGATATCTTTCAAATACATTTTCAAACGGGGCTAGGAATCCTAGGGGAATAAAAGCTGCAGTATAAAATACTTGCATGGTAATTCACATAATAGGGATATTTTCCCAAGCTGCTAGTTATTCTTAGAAACCATTTCTTCTGCCTCCTTGATTAAAAGGAAGCTCAGAAGCCATCTGTTGTTAGCCAAACGGCTGTAACTGGAAACTGATGGGCCTGTGGGTGGAGTGTGGGAGGTTGGAAGCCCTCATTCCTCATTTCCTAACTGGTCTCTGCAGCGTCTTAAATACATGCCTGATTGCGGCTCAGAACACAGGGCCCTCTACTGGGCTACGTGCAAAATCTCATCCAGGGAATTTTCTGGAAGGAAACAGGCCGTGGCCAGTGTAAGGGAAAAATTCTGAGAACCAAAGAAAACAAAGAGGTATTCGTTTCATTTTGTACACATTTTGAAAACTGCTTAGAGGATACAATATTTAGATCATAAAGTTAGCTGCTTTTCCCTCTCTCCTTTTGGTTAACAACACCTGACCTGTACTGATGTGTTGTTTATTTTTTTAAAGCTAATGACTAAAATGGTACACTTTTATCATCACTCTGGAAAGCAAAACTTTGTAATTTTCCAACCTTCGTAACTTTGTGGTCTTCAGAATCTTAATTACTATTTTTTTAATATTAAAATTCATATCCACCTGAGAGGTGGTGAAAAAAAAATATATGCTCTGTGACTCAGCATTTTGTTTTTCCAGAATCCTTTATCTCCAGCCACACACTGGAGCAGAGGATGTCAGAAAAGCTTTGGATTAGGTCCTTTGAAACCCTTTGATAAGACTCTCTAGGCATTATAAAATGGGCTTATTTGTTGCTTCTCCGTAACCTAGTTAGTTAAGATATTAACAAAAGAGGAGAATATGAAAGAGAATACATTCTCAATTCCAATGTAATGAGATACTTCTACATCCATTAAAACAAAGGCACTAACTTGGAAAGATGCCATTATTCCATTGCCAAGTGTATAAAAATAAGTTGCAAAGCAATAAGCATTCACTGATCTCATTTTTCTTAAAAAAATTATGTTGGCACAAGAATAGCAAAATGCTCAGAAACATCCATAATTATATTTTTAGGAGGCCTAATTGAGCAATTTTTTTCCTTTCATGACAGCTGATTTGTCAGTTATAAAAATATTCGCCTGTGTTTTAATTTAATAGTTCCAATGTGTTTTTCTTTTTCTTTAGGCTTGTCTGGGTCGTTTTGTTTTGTTTTGTTTTCAGCATTTAAAGCTTCTATCCCAACGGCATTTATTTTGGTATGAGGCATAAGATAGATCTCGAGTTTTCATTTTTTTTCCCCCCAAATAACTACTAGATACCCTAGAAATGTTTGAAATTTCTTGGAACTGGTCAGGAAAAGAGCATATAAGGAAAATAGTGAAAACTTTCAATTGAAAATTTTCAGAGCGCTTTGAATTTCTGCTGTTTTACAAACAGTGAGATGTACAGGAAGAAAGGCCACAGAACGGGCAATTCAACGAAGCAACTCCCGAAATAGAAACATGTCAGGATATTACCTGAGGAGGGAAAAGCCACAGCACTTGGAAATACATGCCCTTTTGGCATCAAAATCTCCAAGCTGGTAAGGCAGAAAAACGCCTTCATCTTGAAGTCTGTAAGAGAAGAGTCATTTAAAAATAATTAATAGTTGGGGCGCCTGGATGGCTCAGTCATTAAGCATCTGCCTTCGACTCAGGTCATGATCCCAGGGTCCTGGGATCAAGCCCCACATCAGGCTCTCTGCTCAGCAGGAAGCCTGCTTCTCCCTCTCCTGCTTCCCCTGCTTGTGTTCCTTCTCTCGCCGTGTCTCCCTCTGTCAAGTAAATACATACAATCTTTAAAAAAATAAAAATAGTTAATAGCCCAAATAAGTTTTGCTCTCTGACTATGAGCCCACAGAATGTAAGGCAGCTAACTGTAATATGTGTTTCCTTTACCCATTTGTGAGGTAAAACTGTTGGGTAAAAAAAATATTGCTGGACATACATCACTCACCAAAATGAACTCGAAATGGATTAAAGACTTAAATTTAAGACCCGAACCCATAAAACTCGCATAAGAAAACACCAGGAAAAAGCTCCTTGATGTTGGTCAGCAGTGGTTTCCTGGATGTTACCCTAAAAGCACAGACAACACAAGGAAAAATAAACAAGGGGAACCACATCAAATTAAAAAGCTTTTGTATGGCAAGAGGGACCACCAAACATGAAAAGGCAACCTAAGGGTATGGGAGAACATATTTGCGAATTGTGTATTTGATGAGGGGTTGATGTTTAAAACATACAGAGCTCCTATAACTCAAAAGGGGAAAATGAACAATCCAATTTAAATTGTGGGCAGAGGATCTGAAGAGACATTTTTCCACCAAAGACATACAGTGGGCAACGGGTACGTGAAAAGTGTTCAACATCACTCATCATCAGAGAAATGTGGGAAAACCACAATGAGAGATTACCTCCCACCTGTTAGAGTGGCTATTCTCAGCAAAGATGAGAAAGAACAAGTGTTGGCAAGACTGTGGAGAGAAGGGAACCCTCGTGCACTGCTGATGGGAATGTAAGCTGGTGCAGCTGTTGTGGAAAACAGTATGGAGGCTCCTCAGAAAATTAAAAATAGCATATGATCTACCAATTGCACTGCTGGGTATTTATCTTAAGGAAATGAAAGCACCAACTCAAAAAGATTTATGCACCCCTGTGTTTATGGCAGCGTTATTTATAACACATAGAATTAACCTAAGTGTCCATCAATGGATGAAAAGATCAAGAAAAAATAGATAAACACACACACAATGAAGTATTTACTCAGCCATAAAAAAGAAGGAAATCCTGCCATTTTCAACAGCCTGGATGGAACTAGAGGGTACTAGGCTAAGTGAAATAAATCAGAAAGAGAAAGACAAATACCGTTGTGATATCACATATATGTGGACTCTAAACAAAGACAAAGAGAAATGGAGTAGAGTGTTGATTACGGGGGTAGAGAGGCAGGAGAAATGGGGAGACATTGGTCAATGGGTACAAACTTCCAGTTATAAGATTAACAGTTGGGGGATCTAAGGTACAGCATAGCGGTTCAAGCTAATGACACTGTATCATATATATATATATATATGTATATTTAAGGATTTTATTCACTGATTTGATGGAGAGAGACACACAGCGAAGAGAGGGAACACAAGCAAGGTGAGTGGGAAAGGGAGAGCAGGCTCCCCACTGAGCAGGGAGCCCGATGCGGGACTCTATCCCGGGACCCTGAGATCATGACCTGAGCCAAAGGCAGAGGCTTAACCCACTGAGCCATCCAGGTGCCCCTCTATGTCAACTTTTATATGTCAATATTGTCAATTGCCTGTTTCAATTTCTTGTTCATTTTTCTATGTAGTTGTCCAATGACTTTCTTTTGTTGTTGTTGTTTTCTTTTTTAAGGATTTTTTTTAAAAGATTATTTATTTTTTTATTTGACAGAGAGAGATCACAAGTAGGCAGAGAGGCAGGCAGAGAGAGAGGAGGAAGCAGGCTCCCTGCTGAGCAGAGAGCATGACGTGGGGCTGGATCCCAGGACCCTGGGATCATGACCCGATTGGAAGACAGAGGCTTTAACCCACTGAGCCACCCAGGTGCCCCAGTACGTGCCCTCCTTAATACCCATCATCGGGCTCACCCATCCCTTCCCCCCAACACTCTTACTGTCTAATCCTCAGACCCCATCAGTGTTCACCTATTGTTCCAACAGTGTTCAGTTATGTTCAGTGTTGAGTTTTTGTGTCTCTTTAGTGTTGTTCAATCAAGATTAGTTCTTCAGTCTGCCTTTGTCTTTCATAAACTTTTGAAGATTGCAGGGCAGTTATTTTGTAGAATGTTCCTCAGTTTGAATTAGTCTGATGTTTCCTCATGGTGAGGTTCAGGTTATGTATCTTTGTCAGGGATAGAACAGAAGCGATGCTGTGTCCCGAGGGCATCCAATCAGGTGGCACGTAATGTCAGTTTCTCCCCTTACCGATAATATTCATTGTAATTGCTTGATTGAAGTGGATCTGCCAGACGTCTCCCCTGTAAAGTTACTCTATCCCCCTTTGTAATTAACATGTAATTTATGGAGAGTCACTTTGAGATCATGCAGATATCCTCTCCCTCATCAAATATTTAATTTATTCATGGCTTTATATCAGGATGCACTCACAATGCCCTGTTTTAGTTAATGGGCTATAAGTTACAATTATTATTTGTTTTTATTTTTAAAAGTTAATATTGTTTTTATTATACAAATTAGGATAAAGGCGGAGAAGAATGGAGTCATACAAAAAGAAGACAGCAAGTCTGAACAGTCACACAAATGGGTACATATAATATTGTAAGGGCCTATTCAGCCAGAGCAGCCCCACCCCGGTTGAACTGCCATTTTGTTGTAAAATTTAAATTGACTTTGCCCACCCCCCACCAGGGTAACTTACTTAAAAACAAGTCCGGGAAACCAGTCCCAGGTAACAAAGTCCAAGTAAAAAGGGTGGGTAAGGCCAGGTGGAGGTATTCAATCAGTGGGGGGGCGCATACCGTCTCCTAGCTACCAAGGAGTATGGGCCCCACCCTTTGGGAGCCTTTTGGCGCCAATCCTAACCAAGGTGTGATAGGCTAAATCAAATGTCTACTAGGGTAAATTGTAATCCAATTGGTCACCTAGCATGACTGCAGCTTTCTCTGTGTGTTACAATTTCATTGGACACCTGTGTGTGGCCAGGCCCAACCACATGGCCTTTGCTCTATAAAAGTCTGGAAAGCAGGGAGGGATCGTTTGATTCTTGATGCTTGGCGCGAAATAAAGCTTTGCTTAACCTTCACTTTGTATCAGTCTCGCTCCTTTAATCACGGACCCATTATTGGGGTACCCATTTTTGGGGGGGCCTAACAGTATATGTTAGTTATCCCCAGAATAATGGAATTTTCATGAGTTAAATAGTCATGTGATGTGATTTTACGGTAGTTTTTAAGATATCAACCTAGCATTTTTTTAGTGCGCCGGGGAGTCAATGTCAGAAGTTGAGCATTATCCTTCCTAGGTGACATAATAGAAATAATAAGAAATCCTTGAGTGCTAACTATGTATCAGGTGCTGTTCTAAGTAGTTTATACATATTAACTCAACTACATTTTATAGATGAGGAAACTGAGGCACGGAGGAAGGGAGTTAATAACCAGGGCTGTAGAACAAGTATGTGGCAGACTCAAGATTCTAGCCCAGGCAATGTGGCTCCTGCCACCACGGGCTTGCTTGTTTCTCTCTGTTGTTTCCAGAAGATTCTTGCCTTCCCCACTTTATTCTCATCACCCCCTGGTGACTACTTTGTAGCCATGATCTAAACCAGAGATATATGACCATAAAATGTGAGTTATGCATTTTTAAAAATTAAACTTATTTTGAGATCATTATAGATTTACCTGCAATTGTAAAAAATAATACAGAGAGATCCTTTATCCAATTTCCTCCAATAGTACACCTTTCAAAACCATAGTATGATATCACAACCAGGGGATTGACATTGATATAATTCACAGGATCTCTCCTGCTGCCCTTTAATAACCACATCAGCTACTTTTTCACCCTCAATTCTCTCCTCCATGTCCCTGTTCCCTGACATGAATCTGTTCTCTGTATCTATCATTTTGTCATTTCGAGACTGTTACACAAATGGAATCATAGAGCATATGACCATTTGGGTTTGGCTCCTTTCAACCAGCATCATTCCCTGGAGGTTCACTCAAGTTGCATGTTCCTTTTGGAACATTTCATTCCATTTTATTGCTCTGTAGTGTTCCATAATATGGATGTACCACAGTTTATTTACGTGTTCGCTGGTCGAAGGAATCTAAATTGTTTCCACATTTTCACTATTACTAATAAAGCTTCTATGAACATTTGTGTACAATTTTTTCGTTTGAACATAAGTTTTTGTTTCTCTGGAATAAATGCTGAAGAGTGTAAGTGTTGAGTCATATGGTAATTACATGTTTAGTTTATAAGAAACTGCCCTACTGTTTTTCAGAGTGCTTGTACCATTTTACATACCCACCTGCGATGTATGAGTTATCCAGTTTCTCTGCATGCTTGCTAGCATTTGGGATTACTATTTTTTATTTTAGTCATTCTGTTAGGAGTGCATGGTGAGAGCTCATTCTGGTTTTAATATTCATTTCCCTATGGATAACAGCGTTGAACAACTTCTCATGTGTTTATTTGCCACTGCATATCCCATTCAGTGAAATGTCCCTTCATACCTTTTGTCCAGTTTCTTTTTTTTTTTTTAACACTGAAAGGAATTTTAATTGATTTAACACAAAGCATTAAGCAAGCAAAATAATGTTAATAAAATTTTTTAAATAAAATATTTAAAACAAAAACAGCAGTGCAGAAAACAGCATTAAAATGTTTGCATATTACAGACATTTTAACACTTGCACATTCTTTTTGGAATCCAGGCTTTTAAGTCTGGGGAACATGTTAAATTACAGGCAAATAGAAGAACGCAGATGAACTGATTCTAGAGTT
The DNA here is from genome assembly GCF_922984935.1 of Meles meles. Taxonomy (NCBI): domain Eukaryota; kingdom Metazoa; phylum Chordata; class Mammalia; order Carnivora; family Mustelidae; genus Meles; species Meles meles. The sequence continues at coordinate 42,253,261 of NC_060087.1, read as the reverse complement.
ATAATCCGGAAAACTATTTCCCTAGAGTCCTACCACCAGATGAGCAGTTACATGAATTTTAGAATCAAAACAATATTCTTTGCTCTTCAAAGTAAGACCAAGAATTATACTAGAAAAATGTGTGCATACTGATGTGTTATATAATGTCATCACATTCTCTACCCCTTCCACCTAGATACATTGATTTACCGACCTCAGTTGTATATTACTATTGACTTTGTCAGCACGTTTGCCAGACTCAGAACAAGTCAGATGTATTTTAAACATGCAAACATATTAAAAATATAACCATATGAATCGTCTAATAAAACTGGGGGTCCATTCTGTTAATGCCATCAATCCCCAACAACGAGCGCACTGAAGGTAAGCAGCACAGTGAGCATTTTCACACTCCCGAAAGTCATGAAATGACAACAGTACAATTACTACGTTTAACTGTAATTCGATCCAATGACAGGTACATTTTGCTTAAGAGGATTTTTGAAAGGATTAAAACCTTAAGCTACAGAATTCTGTTCTACATAAAAGGATATGGAAATCTTACACATTCTTTACCATAAAGATGGAAAAGCCCTCTCACAAATTAAAAATTCAGAATACTTTCTATATCTGTTTCAACTGAGTTCCTCCAGCCGATACCTATAAAGGGAGAACTTTCTGTACAGAATTCAGGAATTAACTTTAAAGACCAGGCATTGAATTATTTGCCCATCTTTAAATTTTGCTATTTGCTTCTGATTGGACATGATATAATCCTGGTGCAAAAGTATGCTTTATAAAATGGTCATGTATTTGTGGAAACAACTTGCTTTGCCAATGTTTTTAGTAGGAGGCACGCCATTTTCCAGCTATAGCTACAGAGTTTCATAATTAAGGATTCCAGTGCTAGTCAGTATATATTATCCAAAAAGTTTTCTTTTTTTTTGAATCCCCAGATAATTTTTAACAAATTTATCCCTCACTTTTCAATTCATAAGGAACAAAACTGATACAGGTTTATGTGTATATGTGTGTCTTAACAGATTTATTTTGATATTTGTCAAATAGTTCACATTATATGACACGGGGCTGTCTGAACTCATCCACACAGTAACTGTCCGATAATAGACATTGACTTCAACTATTAAAATTGTACACAAGGAAATTAGGGGTGTTGCAGTATTTGGTTGCAAATAACTTGCCATCTGGTGTTGGGTCAGAAAATGCTATATCATCAATCTTGAGGAAACAGCCAAACATGAAGCAATTCCTGAGAGTATCTACCAATCATCGTGCAATGCGCTTTCTTCGTTTCAGTCTGAAGACCCAGATTCTACTTATTCCACAGACTGCAGGCTCTGGTACATCTGAACATTGCCAAGCCCGGTGACATTCTTTAGAGCTTGGGGATCCTGGACCAGTTGGTTCAGAAAGGACACGGAAGGCCTGTTTGATGGGCTCTGCAATTAAACACCCAACTACTTTCTTTTCATCAGATATGAAGAGAAAAGTCTTGGTTTTGTTTGGACATCTGGGAACAACTTGGTGGAACCCCAATTCATTATCGACCAGTTCTTGGACATCTTCTACCTTTCTAATAGCATAACTTGGATCACGTGGCAGGACCAACACAATTTTCCCATCCCAAAACTGTGCTACTACACGTTCTTTTTTCCAGCCAGTGTATTTGATGCCCTCCAGAAATCTGTAGTGATGCTGGACATGCTGCAGTTCATCTTCAGGGCTGGAAACAGTGTAGATCATGCCACAAGACTTACACATGGTGGCTCCAAAGTGTTTCTGACCTGCGTCAATGATGAGCTGCTCTTTTGTTCCTTTATTTGTATCTCTGGTATTAGTACTTTTCTGTGTACTGATCTGTTTCAAAGAGTTAGCAGATATGATGGATCCCACAGAAGACTGTTCTTCAGCTAAAGATCTTTTTGTATTGACTGGAGACACACTGAAGATGGGATAAACAATGGATTCAGGAGAAACCGCCTTGTTTTCACTGAGAGAATCCTCTGAAGGAAAACACTTATTTTCATCAGGTTTACATTCTCTTAAAGAAACTACTCCACCTAATGAATCCTTTATTAATTTTTCTTCATTTTTACTTCTTGCATGAAGCAGCTCGACGTTCGGTTCTTTTTCTAGTAACAAGCACTTTGGCACTTGCCTTGTCTCAAAATTTTTTCTTTTACTGACAGTCTCTACATCAGAATCTTCAATCACTTCTGATATATTCTTTTGTGTGAGTCCCAGTAATGGCTTGTTTTCCAGAGACAATTTTCTAAGACAGGGCTTTTTTCTACTAACAAAAAATGCTGCTCCCCCCTGCAGTGTAACTTGTGGTTTGACTTTTTGGCTTAGAACCCGAGGAGCATTCAGATTATTTTGAGCTGAATAATAACTATTCTCTTTCTCTATAATTGGCTTATAGACCACTCGATTTTGCTTAGAATTTTTAGAATTCTTTGATAGAGGCTTGATGCATTTATATTTTGGTTGACACTTAGAAGTTAAACTCTTTTGTGGTTTTTTATTCAATCTCTTGGAGCAGACTGGTTTTCCCTGCATTTTTTCTGTCACAACGGGAAAAGATGTGTCTTCATTATTAGTTTTTAGACAAATGGATCTACTCTCTTTTATCAGCTTTCTTTCTAATGGGTTGAGGTACCACTTGTCTTTGTTGTAAAAGGATACAGTAGACACAGCAGATTTAAATGGCGAACCTTGATTTGCAGGTGGAAACCTGGTTTTTTTAGTTGTTTCGAGTGGACTTGAAAGGAAATGGCCTTGTTGAGAGCAGTGTGCCTTTTCTTCACTGTTATCACTGCTTTGGCAAATGTAATTTTGATCAGGTGATGGAAGTATATTCTCAGCAAAGTCCAGAATTGATTTCTTTGATGAAATGTTTGATAATAGGTTGTCATAGTTTGAAGAATGCTGCTTCCTTTTTCTTGGAGTAAAAGCTGACATCTTCTTAACTGAACTCCTGAGGTTCGAAGCCGGGAATCTCCCTCCCGTGGAGCCCGTTTCTCCTCCCTTTTGTCCAGTTTCTAATGGGATTTTTTTTTTTTTACAGTTGAGGTTTTTTTGTTTGTTTGTTTGTTTTGTTTTGTTTTTAGTAGGCTCCGTGCCCAGTGTGGAGTCCAACACAGGGCTCGAACTCATGACCCTGAGACGAAGACCTGAGCTGAGATTAAGAGTCAGACAATTGGGGCACCTGGGGGGCTCAGTTGGTTAGGCATCTGACTCTTGATTTTGGCTCAGGTCATGAGCTCAGGTTCATAAGACTGAGCCCTGCAATGGGTTCACACTCAGTGCAGAGTCTGCTTGTCCCTCTCCCTCTCCCTCTCCTCTTCCCCTCACTTGCTCGCACTCTCACATGCACTTTCTTTCTCTCTCTCTTTAAAATAAACACATTTTTTAAATCTTAAAAAAAAAGAGTTGGACAGTTAACCAAGTCAACCAAGTGGCCCTTTACTGTTGAGTTTTGAGAGTTCTTTATGTATTCTCACATGTTATCTGATCATGTTTTTAATCCACTCTGCCAATCTCTCTTAATTGATGAATTTAGATCATTTACATTTGTCATTATAGATATATTACAGTTTAAGTCTGCCATGTTAATATGTTTTTTGCATGTTTTCTCCTTATTTCTTTCTCTTACTTTCCTGTGGGTTATTCGAACATGTTTTAGGATTCCAACTTGATTTATTTATAGTGTTTTGAGTATATCTCTTTGTATAGATTTCTTAGTGGTTGCTCTAGGTAACAGGTAGATATGCATAACTCATCTGTCGGTATCAGCATTTACTACTTCGAATGAAATATAGACATCTTACTTCTTTCACCCTTCCCCCTTTTTATTTTTTATTATTTATTTAATTTATTTGAGAGAGAGCAAGCACAAAGAGAAAGAGAAGCAGACTCATGGAGCGGAGAGCCCAATGTAGGGCTTGATCCCAGGACCCTGAGATCACAACCTGAGCTGAAGGCAGGCCCTTAACCAACTGAGCCATCCAGGTGCCTCCCCTTTCCCACTTTTTAAATATAATTCTCTTAAATCTTTTTTTTTAACATTTTATTTATTTACTTGAGAGAGAGAGTATGAGTGGGAGGAAGGGCAGAGAGAGAGAGAGGGACAAGCAGACTCCTCATGGAATAGGGAGCCTGATGTGGGGCTTGATCCTAGAACTCCAGGATCATGACCTGAGCTGAAGGCAGTCGCTTAACCAACTGAGCCACCCAGGCATCCCTTAAATCTTTTTTTTTTAAAGATCTTATTTATTTACTTGATAGAGAGAGAGAGATCACAAGTAGGCAGAGAGGCAGGCAGAGAGAGAGGGGGAAGCAGGTTCCCTGCTGAGCAGAGAGCCCGATGAGGGGCTAGATCCCAGGACCCTGAGATTATGACCTGAGCCAAAGGCAGAGGCTTAACCCACTAAGCCTCTCAAGTGCTCCAAATTAATGTTTTTTTAAAAAGATTTTATTTATTTATTTATTTATTTATTTATTTATTTATCAGGGAGAGAGAGCACACAAGCAGGCAGAGTGTCAGGCAGAGGCAGAGAGAGAAGCAGGCTCCCCGCTGAGCAGGGAGCCCAATGTGGGACTCAATCCCAGGACCCTGGGATCATGATCTGAGTCGAAGGCAGCAGCTTAACCGACTGAGCCACCCAGGCATCCCTAGATCTTTTTTTAAAGGACTTTATTTATTTATTTGACAGAGAGACAGTGAGAGAGGGAACAAAAGCAGGCCAATGGGAGAAGTAGGCTCCCCATGGGACAGGGGGCCTGACGTGGGGCTTGATTTCAGAACCCTGGGATCATGGCAGACGTTGAAGGACTGAGCCACCCAGGTGCCCCTTAAATCTTTTCTCTACTTACACTGAGCACCATATCAGATATTATCTACAAGAAATTTACCACAAACACAATGACATAAGTAGATTGAAAGTAAAAGGATGGAAAAAGGTATGCCATGCAAACATTAACTTTTTTAAAAGGGGGCACCTGGGTGGCTCAGTGAGTTAAGGCCTCTGCCTTCGGCTCAGGTCATGATCTCAGGGTCCTGGGATTGAGCCCTGGATCGGGCTCTCTGCTTGGTGGGAGCCTGCTTCCCCCTCTCTCTCTGCCTGCCTCTCTGTCTACTTGTGATCTCTCTTTCTGTGTCAAATAAATAAAATCTTAAAAAAAAAATAAAAATAAAAAAGGAGTGGCTGTATTAATATCAGTGTAATAAAACCTTAGTAAAAACAAAGAGGGATATTGCATAATGATAAAAGGATTAATGTACCATCCTAAATATGCAAGTGCCAAACAAAAGAGCCTCAAAGTTCATAAAACAAAAACCGATGCCCACCAGTCAGAATGGCTAGTATCAAAACCACAAGAAATAACTAGTGTTGTCATACATTACTGGTGGGAATGTGAATTGGTGCAGCCGCTGTGGAGGACAGTATGGAGGTTTCTTTAAAAATTAGAAAACAGGGGCACCTGGGTGGCTCAGTCGTTAAGCATCTGCCTTTGGCTCAGGTCATGATCCCAGGGTCCTGGAATCGAGCCCCGCATGGGGCTCCCTGCTCCACAGGGAGCCTGCTTCTCCCTGCTTCTCCTATTGGCCCTGCTTGTGTTCCCTCTCTTGTGGTGACTCTCTCTCTCTCTGTCAAATAAACAAAAATCTTTAAAAAATTAAAAATTAAAAACAGAAATACCATACAATCCAGTAATTCACTACTGGGTATTTATCCAAAGAAAACAAAAGCACTAATTGAAAAAGATACATGCACCCCTATGTTCATTGCAGCATTATTTTCAATAGCCAAGATATGGAAGCAGCCCAAGTGTCAGTCCATAGATGACTGGATAAAGCAGATGTGATACACACACACGATGGAATATTCCTCAGCCATAAAAAAGAATGAAATCTTGCCATTCACAACAAGATGGATAGGCCCAAAGAGTGTTATGTTACGTGAACTATGTCAGACAGAAAATCAAATACCATATGACTTCATTTATATGTGGGATCTAAAAAACAAAACAAAAGAAACAACAACAACAAACAAAAAAGGACGCATAAATACAAAGAAGAAATTGGTGGTTGCCAGAGAGCAAGAAGGGCTGGGGAGATGATTGGAAGGTGAAGGGGATTAAGAACTACAAACTTCCAGTTATGAAATAAATAAGTCATAATGTTGAAAAGAACAGCATAGACAATATAGTCAATAATACAGTGATAACATTGTATGCTGACAGACGGTAGCTACCTTTTTTGTGCTGAGCCCTGCATAACGTATAGAATTGTCAAATCGCTATGTCGTACACCTGAAAGTAATGGAACATTGTATGTCAACTGCACTTCAATAGTAATTAAAAAATCAGTGGAGCCGAAAGGAGAAATAAACAAACACGCTGTTATAGTTGAGGACTTCGGCACCCGCTCCTATCAACTGATAAAACTACTAGACAAAAACTCAGCAAGTATATGGAAGCTGTGACCCGCCCAACACCTGTAGAATGCACGTTCTTTCCAAGTGTCCCGCGAAGACAGAGCGCTTAATCACGCTGCCTCCTTCTACTGCAGGTGCAGTGGAAACTCATCTCCTCCCCCAGCAGGAAATTTGCTCCCAGCGAAATTAGGGTGTAGACAGGCACCAACTCCTTATCTCTGTGTGGGATTGTGAGCTCACCCCCCTGCTGGGTCCTGTTGACACGGGAGGTGAAGGGAATGTGGAATCCTGCTTAGAGCCCTCTCTCCTCTGGTCAGGTGGCTGGGGATGGAGACTCAGTTCACTTCCTCCTGCTGAGGGGTGGCGTGGAGCATGAGCGCCACGTTCCCCTGATGAAATGATGAAATCTGGCTGTTGTTGGGGTGGGGGGTACCAGTGCTGTGGATTTTCCATTGTGTTTGGCCTTGCAGGGCTGGTATTGTCTAAAAACTTTTCTGTTGTCAGTCCACCGGTTTTCCGGGACCTATGGCTAAGGGGAACAGGCTTTCCTTGTAGTTTGTCATTTTTTTATATCTCTTCGGTGCCTGTCGGGAGTTGGGAATTGAAGGCTTCTGGAGCCCCTGTCCAGGATCCACAGGTAGCAACCGGAAGCTGAGGAAATTCACTGTTGTGTCCCTAGGAGTCCCGGAGTCTCTAGGAAGTTTGTCTTCTTTCCACCTTTTGGAGTCCTTCTATGTTTATTGTTAATTACAGGGGGTTTTAGTTGTAAGAAGGAAGGCTTGGGAGGAATGGGGCTACTCCAACTTGGTGGAAACTAGAAGTCCTATTATTATTTATTTTGGTGCTTAAATGGTCCAGATTTGACCCAGTGAGGGTCCCTTCGATCTGCCTCCTACATCATTCTGATATGCCCCCATCATTCCTGAGCATTCCCTTACTTTCTGGTGCAACATGCTGCAAGTTTATCTTTCACTTCCCTTGTTCAGCCCTGGAATAAGCGATTTCTCCAAAGGGCCCTGTATCCTTTTGTGGAGAGTGGCGTTTAGAAACCACTAACGAGGTTAGCAGATATCCCCTTCATCCCCCTGGGGCTCCAACACATGTTTTCCAGATATAAGGTGTGCGAAGGCCAAGGTTAAAATGTTCCCCCTATCAGAATAAATACTCCTCTTGCAGCCCCTGAGCGCCGCCCCCAACCTGCTCTCCAACTCCATTCACCCTGGCATTGGTCGCTAAGGAGGTATGGCTTTGATTCTGGGGGTGAGCTTGCGTTTGGCCAACCCCAGACATACCTGAAGGGTTCTGGAAAGATCTAAGGGTTGAACGAATGAATGCCTTAGTTTGCTTGGGGGCGGGGTTAGGTTACGCGATGGGCAAGGACGTTGCTTCATCCAGAGATTGGTGCTTTTCTTTTTTTTTTTTTTAATCTTTTTTTTTCAAGATTTTATTTATTTATTTGACAGAGAGAGAAATCACAAGTAGGCAGAGAGGCAAGTGGGGGGGGGGCAGTCTCCCTGCTGAGCAGAGAGCCCGATGTGGGACTCGATTCCAGGACCCTGAGCTGAAGGCAGTGGCTTAACCCACTGAGCCACCCAGGCGCCCCAGATTGGTGGGGAGCTGGCATTCTGACCTGGAAGAGCCAGGCACCCCTCCTCCCCGCCGTGGGGTGTTTCCCTCCCTGGAACCTTGTCGCCGCCCCCTCCAGCATACCCATCCCCGTCCTCCTCCCGTTCCCCCCCCCCCCACCGCCTCTCCGGCTCCTTGGGCACCTTGGCAGGCTGTTCACGTCCCACCCCAGCCCCTCCTTTCTAGGTTTCTAGGTCTCCCCCAGTCCAGCGCGATCCGCCACCCCCCACCCCCCGCCCGCGGCACCTACCGCCGCTGCCCACTGCCAGGGAGGCTCATCTGATGCACTTGTGCCCTTGGCGACAGGGGCAGCGCTTGGCTTGTCGGGGGCTGCAGGGAGCTGCGCGGGCAGAGAGTTAACCCTTATCTCCTAGGTAATACGCAAGACAGTATTGATTGCTTCCTGAGCACCAGCCACCTTGGACGCAGCGGATACAAGTTTAAAACCTCACAAAGTCTCATATATTTACTCTTCTTTTCTTTTCTTTTTTTTTTTTTGTTTATTTGTTTATTTACAGCATAACAGTGTTCATTGTTTTGCCATCACACCCAGTGCTCCATGCAGTACGTGCCCTCCCTATTACCCACCACCTGGTTCCTCAACCTCCCACCAACCCCCCCCCCCCCCCCCCCCCCCCCCCCCGGCCCCTTCAACACCCTCTGGTTGTTTTTCAGAGTCCATAGTCTCTCATGGTTCATCTCCCCTTCCAGTTTCCCTCAACTCCCTCTCCTCTCCATCTCCCCATGTCCACCGTGTTCTTTGTTATGCTCCACAAATAAGTGAGAACATATGATACTTGACTCTCTCTGCTTGACTTACTTCGCTCAGCATAATCTCTTCCAGTCCCGTCCATGTTGCTACAAAAGTTGGGTATTCATCCTTTCTGATGGAGGCATAATACTCCTTTGTGTATATGGACCACATCTTCCTTATCCATTCATCCGTTGAAGGGCATCTTGGTTCTTTCCACAGTTTGGCGACCGTGGCCATTGCTGCAATAAACATTGGGGTACAGATGGCCCTTCTTTTCACTACATTTGTATCTTTGGGGTAAATACCCAGTAGTGCAATTGCAGGGTCATAGGGAAGCTCTATTCTTAATTTCTTCAGGAATCTCCACACTGTTCTCCAAAGTGGCTGCACACACACACATGTGAGGACGAGTGCGGGGGGCGGGGGCAGTGAGGGTGAGGGACAAAGGGAGGGAGAAGCAGACTCCTTGATGAACTCTATCGCAGGGCCCTGAGATCACGACCTGAGCCAAAGGCAGGTGCTTAACCGAATGAGCCACCCAGTTGCCCCCCACTCCTTTTAAAACTTTTTTGGATATTAACCCCTTATCAGATAGATAGTTTGCAAATATTTTCTGCCATTCCATAGGTTGTCTTTTCACTCTGTTGATTGTTTCTCTTGTTGTGCAGAAGCTTTTTAGTCTGATGGAGTCCCACTTGTCTACTTCTGCTTTTGTTGCCTGTGCTTTTGGTGTCAAATCTAGGAAATCCTTGCGGACACCAGTGTCAAGGAGCCTCTCCCCTATGTCTTCTTTGAGGAATTTTACAGTTTTACATCTTACGTGTAAGTCTTTAATCCATTTTGAGTTCATTTTCATGGATGGAGATAGAGGCCTAATTGCATTCTTTTGCATGTGGCATTTATTTCAAAATAAAGGGACTGGCTCAAGGATTTGGCCAAAGTCCCACAGATCCTGGCAAAGCCCGGATCAGGAAAGAGTGCCCCAAAGATGCAGCAAGTGGTACTCCTGGACCGGATGGGGAGAGAATGGGTGAGGACGGAAAGGAGCAAAGCATAAGCTGGGGTTACCCAGTCCTCTTTGCCTTCAGTGAGGTCAATGTGGCTCCGCATTCTCCATCTCTGGGCCTTCCTGAGCAGCCCATGACAAAGACCCTGAGGAACCTGGGGCCAGTTCTGGGGGCTTACAAGGAGCTTACTCCTTTGGAGATTGCCATACCCCTTCCTGGACATCTGCCGGGGAGCACATTCCAGAGAACAGACTTAACTCACATAGTTGCTACTTTTCTGCATTTTTTTTTTTACATTTTTACAAAATACGTATGAATCCTTGAACTTGGGGTGCCTGGGTGGCTCAGTTGGTTAAGCATCTGCTTTCGGCTCAGGTTATGATCCTGGAGTCCTGGGATGGAACCCTGCATCTGGCTCATCAGGGAATCTTCTTCTCCCTTTCCCTCTGCCCCCCACTTCTGCCCCGCGCGTGTTCGTGTGTTTGCGCATGTGTGCCTGTCTCTTTTTCTGGCTCACTCTCTCTCAAATAAATAAATAAATAAATAATGTTAAAAAAAATTTTTTTAAGATTTTATTTATTTTTTTTATATGACAGAGAGAGAGAGAGAGGGAGGGAGGGAGAGAGAGAGAGAGAGATCACAAGTAGGCAGAGAGGCAGGCAGAGCGGAGGGGGAATCAGGCTCCCCGCCAAGCAGAGAGCCTGATGCAGGGCTAGATCCAAGGACCCTGAGATCATGACCTGAGCTAAAGGTAGATGCTTAACCCACTGAGCCACCCAGGCAGCCCTAAATAATGTTTTTGAAAAATCCTTGGACTTAGAGTACTTGTGCAAGTATTTAAACTTTATTTAAATGATGTCAGGACCCTGAGATCATGACCTGAGCTAAAACCAAGAGTCAGACTCTCAACCTCCTGAGCCATCCAGGGGCCGCCAGTATGTATTATTATTTTTTAAGATTTTATTTATTTATTTGAGAAAGAGAGAGAGAGAGAGCATTGGCGGGAGGGGCAGAGGGAGAGGAAGAAGCAATCTCCAGGCAGAAGTTTGACAAAATCCAACACCCATTCTTGATTAAAAAACAAAACCAAACTCTTAGAAAACCTGGAATAAAGGTTAACTTTGCCAACTTGCTAAAAATAAGATCTACCAAAAAAACTATAACTAACATCATACTTAATAGTGAGAGACTGAATGTTTGCTCCCTAATATCAGGAACGACACAAGGACGCCAACTGTCACCACTCTTATTCAGTACAGTAATGAAAATTCTTGCCAGTGCAATGAGGCAAGAAAAAAGAACAAAAGGCATAGAAATTGAAGAGGATGAAATAAAACTGACCCTACTTGCAGGTAACATGATGGTCCAGATAGAAAATCCCTAGGACCCTACACAAAACTTCTAGAAGAAGGGGCGCCTGGGTGGCTCAGTAGATTAAACATTTGCCTTCAGCTCAGGTCATGATCCCTGATCCCACAGAAGGGATCACATGGAAGTCTCGAGTGAAATGGGATCAGGGTCCTGGGATGGAGCCTCACATGGTACACTCAGCGGGTACCCTGCTTTCTCTCTCCCTCCGTCCCTTACCCCTACTCATGCTTGCTCCTGCTCTCTCAAATAAATAACTAAAATCTTTAAAAAAAGAGAAATTCTTTTTAACCCTAAGTTTATAAAGTTACTCCCTTACCATCTCTAATTTTTAGAGTTCTGGGTTTCACATTTATGTTTCAATCCCTCTACAACTGATTTGCATGTTGGATTGCATATGGATACCGGATTGTCCCAGCTGTTAATTAAGATATCCATTCTTTCCTCACAGACCTGATGTCTGGCCCTGTCATAAGTCAAACGGCTCTAATCAGTTCTGTTTCTGGGCACTGTCCTTTATTTGGGATGTTTGTGTTTCCTTTCAACACTATCACACTGCCTTGGTTACTACAGTGTTTACAATCTTGAAATCTGTTGAGCAATTTCCCCATCTCATTCTTTTTTTAAACAGTGTCTGAAGCCATTACACTTCCATGTAAATTTTAAAGTCTGCTTGTGAAGGTCCTCAGGAAACTTTTTTCCTTTTCACGTTGTTAAATTCAAGTTTGTTAACATATAGCATCATGTTAGTTTCAGGGGTAGAATTCAGTGGGGTTCATCACTTACCTACAACACTCAGTGCTTATCACAACAAGTGCTCTCCTTAATCCCCATCACCTGTTTAACCCATCCCCCCACCTACCTCCTCTCCAGCAGCCCTCAGTGTGTTCTCTTTGCCTCTCTTTTTTCCCACCCTCTATATTCATCTATTTTGTTTCTTAACTTCCACATGTGAGTGAAATCATATGGTGTTTCTCTTTCTCTGACTGATTCATTTCACTTAGCATAATACTCTAGCTCCATCCACGTTATCTCAAATGGCAAGAGGTCATTCTTTTTGATGGCTGCATGATATTCCATTAAAGATACACACTTCTTCTTTATCCGTTCATCATTTTATTTACCCATTGGATACACAAATTATGGAAAGGGTCCAAAATGTCCTCAGGCAGGGCGCCTGGGTGGCTCAGTGGGTTAAGCCGCTGCCTTCGGCTCGGGTCATGATCTCGGGGTCCTGGGATCGAGTCCCGCGTGGGGCTCTCTGCTCAGAAGGGAGCCTGCTTCCCTCTCTCTCTCTCTCTCTGCCTGCCTCTCTATCTACTTGTGATCTGTCTCTGTCAAATAAATGTTTAAAAAAAAATGTCCTCAGGCAAACTTTTTAAGCTTTTGCCTGAAAGCGCATTGAATACGAGATTAATTTGGGGACTCTCAACATCTTATTGATGTCGAGTCTCCCTGTGGATAAATGTGGTATGACTCTTCATTTCTTTCAGTCTCCTTTTCTGTCTTGCCATAAAATGTCATAACTTGGTCATCAAAGTTGACTCTGCAGACCATTGCATGAATCAAGATCCTGACTCTGCTCAGCTGTCCGACTGTGGGAAAGTTGCTTAACCTCAGTGCTATGGCGCCCTCATCTGCAAATTGGGGATAACATTACTTATGCCATAGGACTACGTTAAGGATTAGATGCGTATATAAAGTACTTGCTATCGTGCAGGGCACGCAGTAATCGCTATAATTATTTTTACAATTCTTCCTATATTTATTTATAGGTTTTTATATTTGGGGCTGCTATTGAAGATGCTATGTATGTTTTTTGTTTTTTATTTTATTTTAAAAAGAGTTGATTTATTTATTTGACCCAGAGAGAAAGAGAGAGCAAACACAAGCAGGGGGAGTGGTAGAGGGAGAGGGAAAAGCAGGCTTCTCACCCAGCAGGGAGCCGGACATGGGGCTCGATCCCAGGACCCTGGGATCATGACCTGAGCCAAAAGCAGACGCTTAACTGACTGAGCCACCTGGGTGCACTGCTATATATATTTTTAATAGACTTTATTTTTTTAGTGAAGTTTTAGGTTCACAGTAAAACTGAGGAGAAAGCACAGAAAATTCCCATATAGCCCCCTGCCCCCCTCCCCCCACACACAACCTCTCTCCATATCAACATGGCCCCACTGGAGTGGTACGTGCTCGAATCAGTAAACCTACACAGACACATCGTTATCACCCCCAAGTTCATAGTTTATATTAGGGTTCACTCTTGGCCTTGTACATTCTATGGGTTTTGAGAAATGTATAATGACATATATCCACCACTGAATGGAATAACTCTCTTTCAGAGCACCTGGACCGTTTTTCATTCCCACCAGCAATGTATGAAAGTTCTAGTTGTTGCGCATGTCTGCCAGCATTTGGTATGTCGTTCTGAATTTTCACCATTCTGATAGGTGTGCAGTGGTATCCCATCGCATTCATTTGTAATTCTCCCAGGATGTGTGATGTGGTGGCATCTTTTCATATCCTGATTCGCCACCCATGTCTTCACTGCTGAGATGTCTGTTCGGATCTCTTGCTCATGTTTTAATCAGGACGTTCATTTTTTTATTGTTGAGATTATATACTTTGGACAGCAGTCCTTTATCAGATAGATAGGTTTTTTTTAAAGATTTTATTTATTTATTTGACAGACAGAGATCACAAGTAGGCAGAGAGGCAGGCAGAGAGGAAGGGAAGCGGGCTCCCTGCTGAGCAGAGAGCCCGACATGGGGCTCGATCCCATGACCCCAGGATCACGACCTGAGCCGAAGGCAGAGGCTTTAACCCGCTGAGCCACCCAGGCACCCAGATAGATGGTTTTGCAAATGTTTTCTCCCAGTCTGTTGGGGAAGGTCATGGAAGAGACGCAACTGCCCGTCAACCCATCTGTGGGCTCTGTTTACTTTTCCCTCTCCCAGAGGCTGCTCCAAGAACATAGGCTTGAGATGGTGAAGTTGTGTTGAGACCCCCTGCATTAGCATATGTGAGTGAACCTACTTAAGGCCTCTGCATAAATTTTTAAGATTTGGGGGGGTGGGGTGCCTGAGTGGTTCAGTCGATTGAGCATCCTGGGATGGAACCCTGGGTCGGGCTCCCTGATTGGCAGGGAGTCTGCTTCTCCCTCTCCCTCTGCCCCTCCTCAAAACTTGTGTTCTCTCTCTCTCCCCCTCTCTCAAATAAATAAATAAATAAAATCTTAAAAAAAAAAAAGATTTGGTAGGTGGGTGCGGGGATTCATTCATTTGCGGCCACCCAAGACAAGCCTGATCCATAAGCTCCTTTTGCTTATTAAACCTGTCACCTACCAGTCTGGAGGGGCCTGCCTCTTTCTTCCATCTCTCCCTGCCTTCCCCATTTGGGGGCCAGTTTCCAATCACACCTGGGAACCTCCCAAGAAGCTTATAAACCAACAGTTGGTGAGCCATCCAGGAAATCAAAGAAATGGGCCTTGGGAATGAGGCATCCCCAGGGGGGAAATCCCGAATTGGCCATTGACCTCTACGTGGGGGAGGCGGGGACCATATGTCAGATGCTGTAGACCGCCACCTGAGCACAAGGTCACCCTGAAAATGCCGACTGATTTAAGGGGTTTGTTTGAGGAACTGCGCAGAGCACACAGCAGCAAAGAAGGGAAATGCATGGTTGCCACAGTGGGCTGGGCTCTCCTGTGGGCAGTCGGGCTGGCCACCGACGCCCAGCTAAAGGCGGAAGCTCGGGTTAGAAAGTTAGAAGAGCTGAGGTTAGAGAAGGACCCGTGGTTGTGCGCTGCTCTACCAGCGTCGGGGCTGGCAGACCAGGTGGGGGCAAAGAATCATGAGTCAGAGGTCTTTTTCTCTTTTTAAGTAATCTCTGCACTCAACATGAAGCTCGAACTCACCACCTTAAGATCAAGAGTCGCACGCTCCACCCCTGAGCCAGCCAGGCGCCCCAAGTTAGAGGTCTTATTGCGTGACTTTTGGCAAAGCTAGGAGAGCCTAACATTGGCTCAGATTACGATCTGGGTACTTGGGACAAAGCCTGATGAGGATGTTAAGAGGTGGAATCTCTGAGAAAGTTTGGAAAGAGAAGAGGAGGATGTCGTGGTGATTGATACTGAAATGCCTTCTGACCCCTGGTACTAAGGAACATTTTAAATAGCAATTACCCCAACACTCCTGGGAGAAAACTTGCATTCTTCCTCTGTCCCAGGAAGTTGTAAATCGCATGTCTTTGAAACATAAACACCCCAGGAGACAACAAAAACATTGACCAGAGACCAAAGAAAAACAAACGGGGACGCTTTTTTTTTTTTTAAATACAGACTGTTGCAGGAGTTCCCTCGCCCTAAATCCAGCCCACAGCCTCCATAAGATCACAAATATCAATAAAAAGCTCTAGCCCTGTGAGCATGTGCCTGATTCATTAGTTTTGGGGTGAAAACTGAATGGGTAGAAAGTTGGAGAAGGTCTACGGAAAAGGAATACAGAGAAAGGAATTTTATGGGTAGTCAAGCTAAGAGGTTGGAATGGACTTACGTAGGCGTTGGAATGAACTTATGCAAATTAAAAAGAAAAAATAAGAGTTTTAATATCAAAAGTACACTGTTAAGAAAACAGTTTTTTTAGATTATTGGCCGCTTCTTAATAAGAAATTGTAGGGGCACCTGGGTGGCTCAGTCGGTTAAGCATCTGACTCTTTTTTTTTTTTTTTTTTAAAGATTTATTTATTTGACAGATAGAGATTACAAGTAGGCAGAGAGGCAGGCAGAGAGAGAGAGAGGAGGAAGCAGGCTCCCAGCCAAGCAGAGAGCCTGATGCGGGGCTCGATCCCAGGACCCTGGGATCATGACCTGAGCTGAAGGCAGAGGCTTTAACCCGCTGAGCCACCCAGGCGCCCCAGCATCTGACTCTTGATTTTGGCTCAGGTCGTGGTCTCAAGGTCATAGAATAGAGCCCCATGTCAGGCTCTGTGCTCAGCATGGAGTTTGCTTGAAATTCTTTTCCTCTGTACCCCCCGCCCCCGCTCGCATGCTCTCTCTCTAAAATAGTATAGATAAATAAAATCATTTAAAAAGGAAACCATAAATAATGGTTTTTCTTTACTTTTACTGTAATCTGCCTGAAAAACATAGATTGTTTTGTTTTTATCTGGTCTTTGACTACTTAAAAACCGAGTTGTCTCTATTCAAAGAGCTAAATTTTTTATGACTATGCAGCTTTTTGTATATGCTACATTTCATGGGAAGCCTGTCAAAAAGGGTGCTGAAAGATGTATTTGTATGAAATTCCTAAAATCAGATATGTCCTGGTATAATGTTATCAGCCATAATTTTAAAATGTATGTCACAGAAATACCCAAATTCTTTTGTCGATTGAATTGTCATGGACTCTCACCAGATCTTTGACCATGGCCATGTTAAGTCTCTTGTCACTTACAGAGAGTTATTGTTTTACTCTGAGGCTTTGGCACAAAGCATTTTTGCAAAAGTGCTTCATCTTGGGGCACCTGGGTGGCTCAGTCGTTAAGCGTCTGCCTTAGGCTCAGGTCATAATCCCAGGGTCCTGGGATCGAGCCCCGCATCAGACTCCCTGCTCTGCGGGAAGACTGCTTCTCCCTCTCCCACTTCCCCTGCTTGTGTTCCTTCTCTCGCTGTGTCTCTCTCTGTCAAATAAATAATAATCTTTAAAAAAAAAAAACAGTGCTTCATCTAAGGAGATTCATGGAAAAGACTTTGACAAGTTTCTGATAACTAGGCTCAATGTGCCTTCATATGGGAAGGAGACTAGTGAACCTTCCAAGTCTTCCCCCAAGGTCACCCGCACAGCCCACAGTATGTCTTGAGATGGTAGCCCGAGACCTGTCCTTGTTCTTCTTCCCCACATCTGTAATATGGGTCCATCATGTTGATGATATAATGTTAACATGTGAAGATTTGCTTCTGCCACAGGACACACTGAAGGCTTTGCGGGAGCATCTGTGAGGGAGAGGGTAGAAAGTGAACCCACAGAAAATTCAAGGCACAGACACTGCTGTAAGGTTTTGGGTGTCTAGTTAAGTCAAGGTCTAGTTAAGTCTCACATTGTTAAGTCTAGTTAAAACTCATGTTGTTCCCAAAGCTATGATTAATAAGGTCCAGGTCTCTGTAGGGATTTGGGGGTCTGGGAAGATTTTCATTCCCCCATCCCTTATGCCTCCTGGTAAAGAAAGAGCACACGTGGACTGGGGATCAGTGGCAAGCTGCCTTTGAGAAGGGAAAAATGCCAGGGAAAGAGATTAAAGCTCTGGGCATCTCCCAAGCAGGGCGACCATTTGAATTACATGTGTCTGTGATTCGAGAGGGTTTGGGTCCGGTACTATGGCGCAGAATACCCCCAGGATTTTGATCCCAGTTCTGGAAGGGGGCAGAAACACCACATACCCCACCGAGCAGCAACTCCTAGCAGGGAGAACCCCCTCACATGGCAGTCAGTGCAGCAGACAATGGACTGGGTTTGGAGCGGTTTGTCTGGCGATCACTCTTGACCTCTTCCCATTAACTCTTTGCCCTGACAGTTGGACTGTTCTAAAGGGATTAATTGTATGGCTTGGACAGTGGAAAACCAAGTGGGTAAATAATCATAAATAAGCCCTTGTGGGGTCAGGGGGTATGTGAAAAGATATCCGAATTTGCCTACAGGAGCCTGAAACAGCCCTCCCTTTTTCATGGCTCAGCTCATAAAGCACTGACACCCCACCGGCAATGAGAAAGCTGGGACCCTAAGCCCGGGGATGAACCCTAGCTACTGAGTTTTCAGTGGTTACGGCAGATCAGATGCATATAAAGAGTGGCCACCACAGGGCCGGAGTAGGATGGCACATTGCCAAGGGTACCAGACTGCCCTTGAAGTATGGTGATTTGGTTAAACCAGTGAGAGATTAGCAAATGATTATATTGCCCGCCCCCCACCCCAAGTAAGGGTTCTAAATATGCCTTGGTTTGTTGTGGACAATTCATCTGGCCCAACCCACGTTTTCCCCTGTTGCCAGGCAAACCAGACTACAGCCATTAGGAGATTTAAAAAAAAAAAAAAAAAAAAACTATGTAAAGATACCATCATTGTGGGGCACCTGGGTAGCTCAGTCATTAAGTGGCTGCCTTCAGCTCAGGTCATAATCCCAGTATCCTGTGATCGATCCCCAAATTAGGCTCCCTCTCCAGCTCCCCCGTGCTCATGTTCCCTCTCTTGATATCTCTTCCTGTCGAATAAATAAATAGAATCTTTAAAAAAGAGATTAAAATGGACTAAACAGTGATTGGGATCCTGTTTCAAATGTCATGACATACAAGACTGGGCATAGAACATGACCTTGAGAGGCACCTAGGTGGTCCAGTCAGTTAAGTGTCCGACTCTTGATTTCGGCTCAGGTCATGATCTCAGGGTCATGAGATGAAACCCTACATTGGGCTCTGCACTAGGCATGGAGCCTGCTTAAGATTCTCTCTCTCTCCCCCTTTCTCTCTCTGCCCCTCCCCCTTCATGCACACCTGCTGTCTCTCTCTCTCTTTCTCTAAAAAAAAAAAAGAAGAAGAACGTGACACTGAGCAGAGGTTCCATCTCTCCTGCAACCAACAAACAAACATCAGGGTTGGTAAAAAGGAAGGATGAAATATTAAAACAACAGATTAAATTATTAACAGGTAAAACCACCTTGGTCAGGTGGATTAAAGTACTCACCCAGGCTTTAATCCATTTGGATGACCAACCAGTAGGACCTATTGCCCCATATGCCAGACTGGGGACCCCTGTCGAAACACCCAACACCGTAAAGTTGCGGAGGTCTTGGAGAACAACCATTACCTCGACTCTCACCGTGGATCAACGTGCTGTGCTGCTGAGAACACTAAGTCCCATCAAACCTGGGAAAGGCATTATCTACTGGGATTTACAATGGGACATCCCACCAGGATGGGTGAGTTACTCTGTACCCCTGATGGGGGGGGGGAACTACTCAATCTCCCCTGGGATCCCATTGTCTTGCTTCAAGCCAGAACCATTGGAATGGATTGTACCTGAAATGGAACACGCACCATTGAATGAGGGGAGAAGATGGAGACCCTGGTCTGATTTATCCCATCCCCAGTCCATCTCCTCACACCGGATAGTGCTGCCTCCCCCCACCAACATGTATGGTGTGCTCAACCTGGTCAAATTCCTAAAGTTGCCCACCTCCCTCTCCTCGAGGCCAGATGGACACATCCTGTTTTCCATGGGTCCATTTGGCCACCATCTTTGTCCCCACCATTGGAATGGCCGATATTACAGCACACCTAGAAACGTTCACCCAGCAAGCCTTAAATGATAGCCAGCAAAGCCTGAACACTTGAAACGTGTCCAGTGAAAAAACTGTCCTCCAAAACAGGATGGCCTTAGACATTATTACTGCCTTGTAAGTAGGCACCTGTGCCATTATCCCAACAGAATGTTGTGTGTTCAACCTGATGAGTCTGCTAATGTATCATCTTTAATAAATCACACAAGGCCACAAGTAAACGCCTTGAGCGATCCAATCCCCAGTCTAGGGGACTTAATAAATCAGTGGTTCAGATCATGGAGCTCTCATGGCAAAAGTTGTCACTGATTTTGGTATCAGTCTTTTCTTAAAGATTTTTATTTGTTTATCTGAGAAAGAGAGGGAGAGGGAGCATGAGCAGGGGGAGTGGCAGA
The DNA here is from genome assembly GCF_922984935.1 of Meles meles. Taxonomy (NCBI): domain Eukaryota; kingdom Metazoa; phylum Chordata; class Mammalia; order Carnivora; family Mustelidae; genus Meles; species Meles meles. The sequence continues at coordinate 42,233,343 of NC_060087.1, read as the reverse complement.
GGGAGAAGTAGGCTCTCCACTGGGCAGGGAGCCCAACGTGGAGCCCGACGTGGGGCTCGATCCCAGGACTCTGGAATCATAACCTGGGCCCAAGGCAGATGCTTAACTGACTGAGCCACACAGGGGCACCTGGAATCATTGTCTCAATCAGTGTTTTCTCTTACATTTACTTACATTGTTGTGTGGCATCTGCCTCTAATGCAGCCAGAGAGATTGTAAGAGCCTGCTGTGATGGGTAGAGTGTTGGGGAAGGTCATGGACAAGACACGATCGCTGACTGACCCATAAGCTGGACCTGGGCAGTCAGAGGCTCCTCACCACCTCCCCTGTCCTTGGAACATGGGTTCTGCTTGCTTTTCCCTCTTCCAGAGGCTGGTCCAAGGGCAGAGCCTTGAGATAGTGATAGGGTGTTGTGAATTCCTACACGGTATATGTGATTGAACCCAGTGAAGGCCTCTATCTACATAAACTTTTCGGATTTAGCAAGTGGGTATAGGGGTCCACTTGTCTTGCTGCTGCCCAAGACATGCCTCGTATATGAGTTCCCCTTGCTTATTAAACTTGTCACCTGGGGCACCTGGGCGGCTCAGTCTGCTAAGCATCTGCCTTTGGTGCAGGTTATGATCTCAGGGTCCTGGGATTGAGCTGCCAGTCTGGCTCCCTACTCAGCGGGGAGTCTGCTTCCCCTTCTTCTCCCTCTGCCCCTCCCCGCCTCCCTGTTTGGGGGGCCAGTTTCAGAGTCTACCTGGAAAGCTCCCCAGGAGCTTATAAACCAAAACAGCCTGTGGCTTATCATCTCATTCTCTTGAGATGCTATTTTTCAGTTATGTTTTCTAAATGTTTATTTCTAGTGTACAGAAATGCGATAGATTTTGGTATATCTAGCCAATATTACATCAAATTTGCTGTCTATCGCTAATTCTTCTTATTACTATTTCTTATTCTTCTGATCATTATTATTTTTATTATTTCTCATTCTTTCTCTGTAGTCTTGGAATAGACAATCATATCTGCTGATAATGACAATACTTTTTCTCTTTTCTCTGTTCTTCCACACACATCAAAAAAATATTTTAGTAATCTCTACACTCAACAGGGGTCTTGAACGCATGACCCCGAGAACACGAGTTGTGTGCTTAACCAACTATGTCAGCCGCACACCCAGTTCTCACACATATTATACCCTCCTTTTATCTTCCTGCCCTAGTTAAGACCTCCAGTACAATACTGGATAGAAGCAGGTGGTAACGGTTACCCACATGTTTGCCAATTTCTTCTTCATTTTCCCTTTCATCTCCAACCTTTCTTGTGGTATTACTCTCACTCTTCTTCACCACTTAGAAGGTAGTTTAGTAATAGTCTGTTGGTAATAAACTTGCTCTGACTTTATTTTCTGAAGTGTCCTTATTTTGCTTGCATTTTTAGTTAGGTAAGCACCTTTCAAAAATAACATCTTTATTGAGATAGACTTGGCAGATAATAAATTGCATATATTTAAGGTATTTAATTCAATAAGTTTGAGGTGTACATTAGTGAAACCATCACCACAGTCAAGAGAGTGAACATACCATCATTCACAAGAGTTTCCTCTTGCCCCTTATTTATTTATTAATTTAAAAATTTTTATTTTTAAGTAATCTATACCCCCAACACGGGACTCGAACTCACAACCCCGAGATCAAAAGTTGCGTGCTCGGGGCACCTGGGTGACTCAGTCCATTAAGCCTCTGCTTTCAGCTCCAGTCATGATCCCAGGGACCTGGGATGAAGCCCAAAGTCAACTCCCTGCTCAGCAGGGAGTGTCCCTCTCCCCCTACCTCTCCCCTGGGCTCATACTTTCTCTCTCTCAAATAAATAAATAAAGTCTTAAAAAAAAAAAAAAAAACAGAGTTGCGTGCTCTACTGACTGAAACAGCCAGGTACCTCTTGCCCCTTTTTAATTACTCCTTTCTGCTCCTCCCTGTCCCCACAACCACCACCCCTAACCGGACGGCCACTAATCTGATTTCTGCCACCATAGATTAGTTTGCGTTTTCTAGAATTTTATACACATAGAATCCTACAATATGTATCCTTTCTTGTGTACCTTCTTTCATGCAGCAGTATTATTTTGAGATTCATCAACGCCATTGTGTGTACCAATGTCCATTCTTTCTATTGCTGAGTACTCTTCAGTGCATGGCTATTCCATAATTTGTTTCTTCATTCATCTGTTGATGGGCGTTTGGTTCATTTCCAGGTTTTGTCTGTTACAAAGTCTCACAGGGTGTAGAGACTACTTAAATAAATAAACTTTAAAAAAGAAACCTTTTACAAATAACTCATATTTGAAAGTCACCGAAGTCAATAACCTAGAAGCGTATTTTTGGGTTTTTTTTCATTTTAATAAACCATTTTTTGAAGATTTTATTTATTTATTTGACAGAAAGAGAAAGAGAGCACAATTCAAGGGAGGAGCAGAAAGAGAGAGAGAAGCAGCTTCCCTGCTGAGCCGGGACGCCGGCACAGGGTTGTTGTTTTTTTTTTTAAGATTTTATTTATTTATTTGACAGAGAGAGATCACAAGTAGACAGAGAGGCAGGCAGAGAGAGAGGGAAGCAGGCTCACTGCTGAGCAGAGAGCCCGATACGGGACTCGATCCCAGGACACTGAGATCATGACCTGAGCCGAAGGCAGAGGCTTAACCCACTGAGCCACCCAGGCGCCCCTGACACAGGGTTTTATCCCAGGACCCTGGGATCATGACCTGAGGCCAAGGCAGATGCTTAAGCCACTGAGCCACCCAGGAGCCCCTTATGAGCATTTTTGAAGTTTGATTTTTCATACATTTCTCACTACCTTATTCAAAACTTCATTCATCAAATAATTATTGGAAAGCTGCTCTAGGGAGTTAAATACATAGCAGCAAGCAAAGTCAGACACAGTCTGTTTTCTCATGCATCCAACGTTCCCATGGAAGGTAGCTTTCCTTGGAATTTTTGATAAATTCATACTAATCTTTATACCTGTGGGTTCCTGAGCCTTCTGGTTTTGACCTTTTGTTTGTTTTTTTTTCTCTACCTGCTTTCCTTAGGCAATCACGTCCTTGCTAATTGTTTTAAACTTCAACCTACATGCATCTCACTACCAGGTGTAATCTCCAGCTCTGATCTCACTCCTGCTTGACTTATGGGAATGTCCCATAGATCTTTCAAGCTCGAGAGATCTAGAATGATCTTGTCACCTTACAGCCCGACCCCCCTCTACTCCCTTCCCCATCCTCCTCTGATACTAACACACAAATCACTCTGAAATGGAAGTATTCCAAATCTGGAAGCTGAATTCTCCTTCCTTCACATTTCAACAATCAGCAAGACCTGTGGCTCTTACATCCACAGGTGAATTGTGTTCCAGTTCCTCCTCTTTTGTCTGTCCCTCCATGGCTCTAGTTCAAGTCCTAGGCTGCTAATCTATCTCTCCTCTTGTTATGGGCTGAATTGTGTCCCTGGAAAATTCACATGTTGAAGCCCTAACCCCCAGTACCTCAGAATGTGACAGTATTTGGAGATAGGGTCTTTACAGAGATAATCATGTTTCTTTTTTCTTTTTTTTTCAAGTTATTTATTTATTTTTTTAATAATTTCTACACCCAACATGGGGATTGAACTCACGACCCCGAGATCAAGAGTCTCAGGTTCTTCTCACTAAGCCAGCCAGGAGCCCCTGGGGTTAATCAAGTTTAAATGAGGTCAGTAGTGGGCGCCTGACTGGCTCAGCTGGTTAAGCAGCTGCCTCGGGCTCAGGTCATGATGCCAGGGTCCTGGGACAAAGCCCCAAGTCAGACTCCGTGCTCAGTGGGGAGGCTGGTTCTCCCTCTCCCTCTGTCCCTCACCCTGCTCGTGCTCTATCTCTCTCTCAAGTAAATAAATAAAATCTTAAAAAAATACATGAGGTCATTCGGGCGGACTCTCATCCAATATGACGTCTTTATAAAAAGGGGCCATTTGGACACAGAGAAACACACATGGAAGAACGGCATGTGAAGATGAAGCCAGAGTTCGGGTGATGCTTACACAAACCAAGGAACACCAAAGATTGCCAGCAAGCCACCAGAAGTTGGGCACGAGGCATGGAATAGATCCTTCCTCACAACCTCAGAAGGCACCAACCCTGCTGGCACCTTGATCTTGGACTTCCAGCCCCCAGAAGTGAGACAATGCATTTCTGTCACTAGGCAACCCAGTGTGTGGTACACCGCTACATTAGCCCTAGCAAACTAATATGCCCTTCTATTTGGGGATCCCTCTCCTATTTACGCTCAACACTGCAGCTGAGGGAATCAGATCTCAAGACAGATATTCCCATGTCGTTCTCCCGCTAAAAGCCATCCAGTTTAGTTCTTCTTCCTCCCCCAAAAGTGGTCCAGGCTCCTTTAAGCAGAGCCCAACGCCATTCATATTCTGCCCCCTCCTAGCCCCCAACTGCCTCATCTTTCAAGCCCTCCTGCCCTCCCACCTCAGCCCCCAGCTGGTGGGCCTTCTCTACCTAGTACTGCTTTGTGCCCCTGGACCTTTATTCCTGCTGTTCTTTCTGTCTGTGAATTCTTCCGTGTTTTCTTCTATTGGGTCATTCCTTTTTTAAGATTTTATTTATCTATTTGAGAGAGAGAGAGAGAGCGAGCACAAGCAGGGGGAGCAGCAGGCAGAGGGAGAGGGAGAAGCAGGCTTTCCATGGAACAGGAGCATGATGTGGGGCTCTATCTCAGGGTCCTGGGATCGTGACCAGAGTCGAAGGCAGATGCTTCCCCCGCTGAGCCACCCAGGTGCCCTGGCTCATTCTTATTTTGTCTGTACTGGCTCCAGTATTTTCTTTCCAGGGAATGGCTCCCCTTCCCTGTGCCTGATGCAAACCTTTATCTTATTACAGTATTAAAATGACCTCATTAGGAGCCCTGTTCTCCCATGAAGCCTGTCGTCCAAAGGGTTCCGCATGTGTTAGCTTCATGTCTACACCAGACTGGCCCCCCACCTGTTTCTGGATAACACAAAATAGGAACTCATTAAAAGCTCATTTGACAGAACTTTAAAAAAAAAACAAACCAAAACTCCAGTAGATGCCCCAAATCAAAGTGCCAAAGGGCCTGAGCAAAGAAACAAGTATTGGACCATGAGAAAAACATTCATCTCATGAGTGGAAAAAGAAATGAAAATGAACACCACCAGAAAACAATCGTTTTCAAATGTCGAAGTAGCATTAATTAGAAACAATGATATTCAGGGCTGAAGATGGAGATAACGAGGGTTGGGAGTATCAAACCACTCCCTTAGAAAGAAATGAATGATTCTCTAGGCAGAAAGAAATGATTCTCTAGGCAGGTAAATAAGAAAGCTTAAGGGAGCTTGTGCCCTTGGACCCGGTAAGCCTTCTGTGGCTATCGAGCTTAGGGAAAAATGGAAACACAGGAAAACCTTTCCACAGGCAAGCAGTTCGCTCCTACTGTTCACAGAGACCTCAGCGCTCCTGTCCTAGCCTGGCCCTGGGCCACCCCGACCCAAGGCCTCAGGCACAGAGAAACTGAACTGTTCTTTCCCTGTGATTCTGAGAGTTGGAGGGCAGAGCCCCAGAGAGAGGTATGGGACTGAGCTCAGGGACCAAAAGAGCCTGACCCTGGGGCGGGGGGCGGGGGGGGGGGGGGCAAACGAGAGGAGCTCAGGGTGACTCCACAGAGGAACTGCCTTGTCTGTGGGCCATGCGGAGAGTGCCTGGAATGGGAGTCACACCAAATGTTGCCTCAGCCTTCTCGGTTACACAGTGGGCCAGGGAATATACGTAGGGTAGTGGGGGGACCTTTCTGTTTGGTTGTGGGGGCTGAGTAGGGAAGAACTGAGGAGAGAGGCCCAGGAGGAAGTGGCTCCTGTCGCCACACCAAGCCAACTATACCAGTGAGAGCAGGGGAGGCTCCCAAGGACCGGCCTGCCCCAGGGCTGTGAGGCCCTGGTCACTCACAAGGTGGGCAGGAAGGCCCAGAGCTAGTTACAATGCAGGGGTTCCTGGTAGACACGGGGGTCAGACCCAAGTCCCTTCCAAGTTATGCGGAGCTATGAACTCTGGGTCAAGTAGCATCAGAAGCTTCCAGGTGGATGGGACTTGCTGTCCTTCCTGATGGGGGAAGGAAGCCACTGATTTATGGGGACTCTCCTCCTCCTTGCAGAGACACCTGGCTTCTTTGGGGCCTTAATCCCCCTGACCCGCCCCGACAAGACCAGACGAACCTTCCCATGCAGTTCTCAGGTTCTCACCCCTGTTCTCCTCCGAGGACATGGCTGCCCGCCGCGCGAGACACTGACACCATCTGACTGTCGTCAGAGGGAGGACTGCCAGCCCCCTGAAGATCCGGACCACTCTTTTTGCTGGAGGAGGCTTCTGGAACAAGTCACTGTGACCTGCACGGAGCAAACAACGAGTACATGACGCTAAAGAAATGTCTGTGCTCCCAGAATGTTTTCAAATGTAATAAAATCACATTAAATCACATTCCAGTGCCAAGAAAAAAGAAAGGAAGAAAGGAAGAAGAAATGTCTCTGGGATAGGGGCCATCATTTTTCAGTGGAAGTTGCCCTGGACGGGAAGGTGTGTGTGGTGGGGGCATGAGGGTGCCGGGTGGATTATGACAGGTCTCCGACGAACCCCCTTACTCCCTGTACTTGCACTTCCTGAAGAGATGCTTAGGTCACTGAGGGGTCATGGCTGAATCCAGAAGGAGAGCTGGCCTACAGGCCCGAGAACCTCCCTCAACCTCCCTCTCCTCTGAGACCCCTCTGGAAAATCTTCCCTCCCTCTGTCTTCCCTCCTCTCCCTCTGTCTTTCTCTTTCTTTTCCTCCCTCCCTCCCTCCCTCCCTCCTTCACTCTCTTTCTCCTCTCTCTCTCCCGCACCTTTCTTCATTCCTTCCACACTTTGTCTCGAGACCTCATTCTTTCTCCTCTATCCCTTCTTCCTATCCATCCAGGCACGCAGGCACCCATCCTCCTTCCTTCTGTCCTTCTGTCCTTTCTAAATGAAAGGATACAGCACTCCTTCTGCTCTAGGTTGCATTGCTGTGTGAAAGGCCATGGTCGGGCTGAGATGACAACACGTGAGTTATGGGATATTACAGCCTTCGCCTCCCATTTCTCGGCATCCGTGTCCCTCCCTGTGTTGTGAAACCCAGGCCCACATGAAACTTTTTCTGGGAAGGGTGGGTGGCAGGTTGGTTGAATTCGAGATGGCAGGTGGTTGGTTAGGAGAATGCCAAGGGAGGGCGAGGGGTCACTGGGGCAGGATGATGGGAATCTGAGGTCCCAGAGAGCATGTGGAGGGCCCCCATTGTCGCCTACCCTTGGATGGAGCCCTGAATGGCAGAAGACAAATCACCTCACCAGCTTGGAAGGAAGGCTGCTTGGGAAGGGGGTGTGGGCTTGGGTAACTGGGTCATCTGCTGCACTACTTCACTTCCAGAATCCTCCCCAGAGCTGAAAAGAACATGGCATCCCTTTGGAATCCCAGCACTGCCAGGAGCCAGATAAGGCTTTCCTCCTGGCATACACTCACGGAAACCACCTGCGGGGGCTGTTTTCTGACGGAACTCATCTCACAGAGAGGGAGGACCACAGCCCAGCCCTTACTCGATGTATCTACCAGACGCCAGGCACCATGGGGGCTGTTTTTCCCTTGGCCCGACCTGATTTCAAGCTCCCAGGAAGCTTGGGAGGGGAGTTATGTCCATCAGCCTCCCCACACTTCCTGTCTCAGTTCCTTCACCGCTCCTCACCTGGATTATGATGTGTATTTCCCAAACTGTTCTCTCTGCTTCCAGACTTTGGTTCGGTTCTGTGTGTTTGTCTTTATAGACCAAGTTACATTTCAAACTTTATTCAAACACACCAATCGTGGCCAAGAGCGCTGATAAGTGACAGTCATCATACCCAACGCCTGGATCTAAGACCATGAGGGAACCTGTGAGCACCTAGCAGCCCCTGCCCCTTCCGTAGTGCTCCTCCTTCTTCTCTGACACCTGTTGTCACCTTTGAGGTTGGTTAAACCTGTACAGGAAACCAAGGTGCTTTCAAGGAGACTGGGCTGCTCCCCATGACCAAGAAGTACCTCAGGTTCTGAGAAAAAGCGGCAATTGGAGACGCCAACCCGCCTCCTTCCGGCACCCGGCCTGCTTCATCCCCAGCCCCATGATTACTCTGGGCCCTGGCTTGGGCTGGACTCAACAGAAGAGAAGACAGGAAGACACTCTCCACTCAGTGGCACTAGGAAGCTTGAGAGATTGTGTCATGGATTAAGATGATATTCCTAAACCTACAGGCAGAATTCTGGGTAGTTCCCAGCCTTTTCAGGGGGGGTGGGGAATCCTCAATTTATATTTGAAAAGTAAATTCTACACCCAACCTCGGGCTCGAACTAATGACCCCGAAATCAAGAGCCACGTGCTCTAGGACTGAGTCAGCCAGGCGTCCCTTTTTGGTGAGGTGGGGCAGGGAAGGAAAGGAGGAAATCTTTGAAGAGAGAATGCCAGCTTTATTCACAAATGACTTGGGTCCAATACTTTCACAGAAATCCTAGAAAATGACTCATTGGCAGATTCCCGGCATGTTGGAATATTTAAAGTTTGTCACTGGTGATTTTTTTTTTTCACCCAGTGTTAATGTTTGCTTTTTCCCTTCAAAGAGTATTAAAACCGTGACTGTGTTATCAAAATGATAACTGACTACCCTCAAAAAAGAATCCACATAAACCCACTTATAATCTGTAAGTTACCTTTGGACAGAACCAATAAAGAGTTTGCAATATGGTGAAAAAAAATGAAATAAAAGTTGTCACTGGGGGTGGCAGCGAGAGAGGAAACTTGGTGAAAATCAGTCCTCTAAAGGCAGAAAGTTGACCTAGGTCTGCTTGTCAGGATGCTGGGTTCAAGGCCAATACCAGTCCTAGCACCCCCCCCTTTCCAATCTTGCTACCCTAGATGCCCCCTCTACACTGCCAGTGGTCAACCTGCCCAACCCAAGTCCAACACACTTCCTCTAATCCTCGTGCTGCCCTCCATGTTCAGGCTAGTGCCCCCCTTGCCCACCTCCCCTGCTCTGGGACAGCCTTGGTCATGTGAGCAGGGACCTGGGGCCACAGGATCCCTGCTTCCTTTGCCAAGAGACCCCAGCCTTCCTTGCTTGGTCTACTTGGCAAATCCCTGCTCAGCTCACTACTCAGAGCTTAGCTCTGAGGTGACCTCTTGGGAGCCGCATTTTCTGCTCCGCTTCTGACCGGTTCTTCTAGTTTCCCCTGCACAAGCTCCCTGAGTGCCTTTGGCCGTGATACCATCTTCCCTCCTTCACCCTCGGAGCTCATTCTTACTCCGCTTTGCCCCTCAGGCAGCTGGGAGCTCTACAGATACTTGGTGAATGTGTGGACAGAAGAATATAGGGGAAAAAGTGTGGCGATCCTGAGTCTTTGTAAGGCTGGGTCACGTGTGTAAGCTTGGCGCTCCCAGACGTGTGAGTGAATCAGTGGGCAGGCAGGAATCCCTGGGCCCTAGTGTTTGCAACTCTCTTCCCCTCCTGGGGAGCTGGCTCTGCTTGGGAGGTCTGTGGGGTCCCTGGGGTTGGCAGCTGGGTGGGTTCTGGAATCAAGCTTTGTGTCTGACTACTGGGAATCATCCCCCGCCTGCAAACCATGCTTAGGTGGCTTGGGTCAGGCCATGCAATCCCTGGTCTGGGACAGCAGGAGCGATAACGTGGGTCCAAACACAGGAGGCATAGAGAGGCACGTAAATGGGGATTCCAGGTGACATAGGATGCGAATTGAACCTCATGTGGAGAGACTTGACCCTGGCTTTGTGGAGGGTCACTAAGATGCCTTCTGGACCCACGTGGATTAAGTCTGGAGGCTGGACCCTGAGAAGTTCTTCAGGCCAGGAGCCTGGCTGGAATTCGAGAGCGGGTGGGGGCCCCCCTGGCCAGAATCCCTCATATCCGATCACCCTCAATACATGATCAGGCTCCTTAGGCTCCACCAGCCCTGCCCAGCGATGTGTGATCACCCTAGCCTGCCCTCAGCAAGAACCGTCACAGGTCCATTTAGCCGGAGTCCCCCTGACCCTGCCATTTCTTCTTAATGATGTTCCATCCCCAGGTACACCCCTTCCCCGCTCCTTGGCTGTGCATTGCCACTGGCCCAAGCCGTATTCAGAACTGAGGCCGGTTCTCTGCCGAAGTTTCTTTTCCCCTGTTGCCGTAGTCCTGAGTAAAATCTGTTTTCACCACTCTAACTACTGTCCAGCTCTGGTTTTTCTTTGACAATGGGAGGTCCAGGCCCTTGACACCCCCAGGCCTCTGGCTTTCCTGTTCGATTTCCTCTGCCCGAAGTGGGGGACCTGCAGGGGCAAAGCTGTGCAGTCCCTACAGTAGCCGGGTTTGGTCCCTTCCAGCACCTCCACCCGGGACCACAGAGACTGAGAGACCAGGATCTGCAAGGAGGGGCCCCGGGCCCCTGGCCCCGGCAGCTAGGGGCGACAGTTCAAGATCAGCCACAAAATGCCGGGAGGGGAACTGGACCCTGGCCAAGTCGCCAGCCGGCCCGCCCGGGCCCCCTCTCGGCCGGCTCGTTCCCCTGGGTCTAATAAGCAGCCAGGTCCGCAAGGGGCTCCTCGGGCTGGAACCCCCACATTAACAAGCGGACGGCTGGAGAGAGACAAGGGAGAGAGGGGTGAAGGAAAAAGCTGCGGCAAAATGGAGGAGGCGGCGGCGAAAAGGAGAGGAAGAGCAGCCGCCCCTTCCAAGTTTACGGCGAGAACGGCAGGGGGCGCCGGAGACCGCTGAGGCCAAGGCCAGGTGCCACTGCGGCAAAGGCGCCCGCCCTGTTCTCCGCAGTGTGGAGGGCTGGCCTCCGCCTTCCGACTCTAGCCGCTCCGCCCCGTTCCGCAGCCTCGGCGCGGTGACGGTAGTGCTCACTCCTGGCTCCGCTCCCCCTCTACCAGGGCTCCTAACGTGAAGCAATGGTCCTCCTCCCTTCGTCCTCCCTCTCCTCCCACGCCTCCTCCATCTTCTCGTTTCTCGTCCATCTTCTCCATCTTCTCGTCCGTATTCACCTGCCTTCGATACACAGATGGTAGATAAAGAGATAGGGGTGTGTGTATGTGTGTGTACAGGTAGCTATCCAGGCTTTACTTGTAAAAACGGAAATATTGAAATCACAGTTGGACCGTAATAAACTAAGGAACCCAGGGTAGACTGCCTCTCTAAAGATACTATGAAACCATTTAAAATATTGTTTCTCAAGACTGTGTAACATGACTGGAAAATGATTTTTCATGCAATAGTAAAGCAAAAAATGCAAGAATATACGTGGATTTCCATGTAAAAAAATGTTAACTACTTGAAGAAAAGGAATGACAATATCCACCCCCCCAAAATATGAATAATGGTTTTCTGGAGGTATAGTAATGCTTTTCCAGAGCTTACACGTTTATAGAATTATAAACGCTAATAGAATTCGTACTAAAAAAAAGGAAAAAAAATAAAAAATAAAATAAAAGGAAGCCTTCTCTCTTTGCAAGTAGAGGAAACAAGCTGCATCAGGGCTGTGGCTGGGCGGGAGGGGGAGCCTGGGCAGGGCGTGAGTGGAACACCGGGTCTCCTGAGCAAAACCGTGGCTGCTGTCCTCCAGACTCTGGGGTCTACCCCATACATCTCGAAAACCCGCAGTTCTCGGCACCCCCCTTCCTCTGTGCGCAGGTATCTCATCCTTAAGAACCCCACACACACACACACACATATACAAACCCACCCACACAAACCCAGAACCTTGCTCTTGAAGCTTCTCGAAGTAACCTGTTAACATTTCTCTGCTCAAAATAGTTTTAAAATCTTTTCATTGGCCTAATGAATTGAAGAAGTCTATCCATGTCTGGCATTAGAAACATTAGCACATTTGGCCCTGATTTATAGTTTCCTGGTAACTGCAATTTTCCCCATAGGTATATGTATCAGACAAAGGAGGCAAGTGGCCATTCCTGAATCCTCCTCACCTTGCTGATGGTGCTCAGGGCCATCCATGCCCCTGAGCCCTGGGCTCAGAGCCCTAACGGGGAGCTCAGAGCCCCAGGGTGTGTTGCCTTGGCCCCAGGGAGCCTTGAGTCTAACAGATGGCACTGAAGTGAAAAGACAGGTAACACATGTGCGGGGCACAACCCTGGCAAAGAGCAAAGCAAGATTTTAAAATAAGCATTTCATTTCCAAGCGTCTGATACACTTTATAGTCATGTTCAGGCCCTACCCAGGCCCCTAAAAGTAATTTTCACCCAAGTATATTGGGCCCAGGATGGCAGGTAAGGAATTTGAAAACATCCCGATCTACTGCTTCCCGCGGAGGCGCAAGAGGACAAACTTGGCATCTTCTGTGCGCATACGAAGGGGCTCTGTGACTTCCGCCCCCCTAACTCACTGGGACCGGCAAAGAATGGTTTCACACTGAGCCTGCGATCTTGATTTGCAGCTCTGGCTTCGGTGGAGCTGAAATACAGCTTCTGACTGAACTGCTACGGCAAGGGCCACCTTTTTGCCCAAAGCACACCTGCCCGCTAGGCCGGGGCTCCCTGGGGGATGGGGCAGAAGCGACTGCACTCCCCTTCTCCCTAGTCACACCCTTTCTTCCTGTGTTCTCTGCACCTGACGTGTCCCTTCTCTTCCAGCTTGTCACCATGACTGGAATAGACGGAGGGATGAGTCAGGACCTGGCAGTGATGGAGGGGCTGGAGGGGAGGGGCTGGTCCTCGGGCTCTAACACTTCCTGTTACAAATCTGGCCCCTGCCTTCAGCGACGAGGCAGGTGGTGGGCAGAGGAGACTGAGGCACCAGGAGTTGACACTGGTCGTTTTTTCCCCCTCCTCCTCCCAACTTTCTTTGGCTGTTATTTCTGCTTTATGTCCCAGATCGACCTGACATTCAGCTGCACTGCCCCAGGCAGCCTTTCAGGACCTCCGTCCCCACCCCATTCACTGTACATCAAATTCGGATCCACAATATTTTTAGGATGTGATGTGTGTGTGTCTATTATATATATCAGAAAGAAGAACACATGGTGCTTCTCTAATTGTCACAATTTAGGTTCAGATGGCATTTTTGAGGAGCACCTGGGTAGCTCAGTTGGTTAAGCATCCAACTTTTGATTTTGACTCAGATCATGATCTCAAGGTCATGAGATGGAGCCCCATGCCAGACTTGCACTGGGTGTGGAACCTGCTTAGGATTCTCTTTTCCTCTCCTTTGCCCCTAGCCCCCCCCCAAAAAAAAGGAAGGAAGGAAGGGCATTTTTCTGTCCCATCTATTAAAGAGAAGATATCTAACATGAATCTGATCCTTGTTATACCCTTCTCCCTTCTTGTTTTTTGTTTTTAATTAATCTATGGGTTATGACTCACATAGTTATCAATGTGTTATTTTAGATAATAATCTTTTAAAATTTTTTTGAAGATTTTATTTATTTGAGAGACAGAGAGAGTGAGAGAGATCACAAGGGATGGGAGGGAGAGGGAGAAGCAGGTCCCCCTCTGAGCAGAGAGCCCGATGCAGAACTCCACCCCAGGACCCTGGGATCATGACCTGAGTCAAAGCCAGACACTTAACTGACTGAGCCACCAAATGCCCCTATATAATAGTCTTCTGATCATATTTTGACATTCAGTTTTATAACTGGATTTAGACTTTTATAAACCATGATTGTGTCTAACCAGCTTCAAGCTTCACTGGCCAGACTCCACCAGAACCAGCACTTTGTCCCATAGGAATATAAGGCAAGCCATATAAGTAACTTTAAATTTCCTTGCAGCCACTTTATAAAATGTAGAAGGATACAAGCAAAATTAATTCAAAGAATATATCTCATTTAACCTAACATGTCCTAAGTCATTACCATTTCGACATGCAGTGGATCTGAGAATATTAATGAGATACTGTATTCTGTTTTCATACTGAATCATTGAAATTCCACATGTACGGGCACCAGGGTGGCTCAGTCATTAAGTATCTGCCTTCGGCTTGGGTCATGATCCCAGGGTCCTGGGATCGAGCCCAGAATCGGGCTTCTTGCTCGGTGGGAAGCCTGCTTCTCCCTCTCCCACTCCCCCTGCTTGTGTTCCTTCTCTCGCCATCTCTCTCTCTCTCTCTGTCAAATAAATAAATAAAATCTCCTTGAAAAATTCCACATGTATTTTACATATCTCAATTCTTGTTGGCCAGTGGCTGCTGTATTGAACAGTGCGAGTCTATGAACCTCCATCCCTTTGTAGGCAGGATGAGGAATCAAATGAACTGAATTTGAAGATGAAATTCTAGCCTGTCATTTTCAGCTATGTCATGTTAGGGAATAAGCACAGCCAGTCACAGTCAAAATACTTGCAATTCTCTTTAGTTCACCGACTCAGCGTGTTGAAACAGAAAGAAAAGTAGCAGAGATTTATCTACTATATCTAATTGTTTTATTACTCATTTTAATAATGATGACCATTTATTAAGCACTTACCTCATGCCTGCTCGTGTGTGTTTTATGGACCTTCTGGAAGCATCCTGTTAAGCACATGGGGCTCTGGAGGCAGACTGCCTATGGATTAATCTTGATTTGATCCTTTATTAGCTGTGTTCCTTTGAATAAGGACATTGAATAAGGGCAATCCTGTTTTCTCAGGATAATAATACCTAATGCACTGTTGCCATGAGGATTAAACGAGGTAATTCTCCATAAGACCTTACTCCACTGGGGCGCCTGGGTGGCTCAGTCAGTTATGCGTCTGCCTTCGACTCAGGTCATGATTCCAGAGTCCCGGGATTGAGCTCTATGTCGGGCTCCCTGCTCGGGGAGAGCCTGCTTCTCCCTCTCCCTCTGCCCTCCACTGCTCATGCTCACTTTCTCTGTCAAATAAATAAATGAATAGAATCTTAAAAAAAAAAAAAAAGACCTTACCCCATTGCCTGGCTCATAGGAGTTCCCCAGTGAATGTTCACCTGCTACCATTAGTGTCCATTACTCAACCCTTAGGATGATCAAGTCTATTTGAGGGATAAGGAACCTTGGGTTAAGTGGCTGTCCAGGGGTTATAGGAGCTGTTAGATGATGATGGAACTGGTCCTTAAGCCTTTGTTTCCCTGCCCCAGAATCCAGGGGGTTTTAATTCCCACGATACTCCCTGTCTCTACTCTCATCGTCAGCTTCATAACCAGAGGAATTGGTTGCATATGATTGGGAATCTATCCAATACAGAGCCTTCTTTTTTTTAAGTTTTATTTTTTAAATTTTTAAAAAGATTTTATTTATTTATTTGGCAGAGAGATCACAAGTAGGGAGAGAGGCAGGCAGAGAGAGTGGGGGAAGCAGGCTCCCTGCTGAGCAGAGAGCCCAATGCGGGGCTCGATTCCGGGACCCTGAGATCATGACCTGAGCTGAAGGCAGAGGCTTAACCCACAGAGCCACCCAGGCACCCCCCAACTTTTAAAAAAAGATTTATTTATTTGTTTATTTGACAGAGAGAGAGAGAGAGCACAGGTAGGCAAAGAGTCAGGCAGAGAGAGAGGGGAAAGCAGGCTCCCCACTGAGCAGAGAACCTGATGCAGGGCTGAATCCCAGGACCCTGAGACCATGACCAGAGCCAAAGGCAGAGGCTTAACCCACTGAGCCACCCAGGTGCCCCCAAGACAGAGCCTTCTCATGGGATTTCCAGGCAACAATGAAGACAAGCAATTGCAGAACCTTAGGGGAGTAACTTAATCCAGAAATGAAATAGAAAAATTACACATAAGTCATTTTTATTGGCAGGACTTCGGGGTACAATTTTTCTTACATGTGAACAGCCATACAACTTTTTCTATTCATAGATCATTGTCCATTCATTATAAACATTCAGAGTAAACAGAACAACAGAAAACATTTTTAACAGGAATCTGTATTCCCACTACCACGATAAAATCACCAGGCTTCTTTTTTCTATGCATTTGTTAGGCCAACCACAGAGAAACCAATGGTACAGGTACTGTAAGGGCCTATTCAGCCAGAGCAGGCCCATCCCGGTTGAACAGCCATTTTGTTGTAAAACTTAAATTGACTTTGCGCGCCCCCCTCCCCAGGGAACTTACTTAAAAACAAGTCCCGGAAACCAGTCCCAGGTAACAAAGCCCAAGTACAAGGGTGGGTCAGGTCAGGTGGAGACATTCAATCAGCGCCGGGTGGGGTGGGGGGTGGGGCATACTGTCTCCTAGCTACCAAGGAGTATGGGCCCCGCCCTTTGGGCTCCTTTTGGGCTCCAATTCTGACCAAGGTGATAGGCTGTTTCAAATGTCTACTAGGGCAAATCGTAATTCAATTGGTCACCTAGCATGACTGCGCGCTTTCTCTGTGTGTTACAATTTCATTGGACACCTGTGCGTGGCCAGGCCCAACCACATGGCCTTTGCTCTATAAAAGCTAGTCTGTGAAGCAGAGAGAGGTCGTGCTCTCTGTAAGAGGCACGGCCCCGAATGTTCGGTTTGATTCTTGATGCTTGGCACAAAATAAAACTTTGCTTGACTTTCACTTTGTATCAGTCTCGCTCCTTTAATCACGGACCCATTATTGGGGGACCCAATATTGGGGAACCCAACAGTACATAGAAAGATGGAACTGAACAGAGAGGGAGAGACAGAGAGAGAGAGAGCGCGCGCACATGACACTGACCTCATCGGGTTTGGAGTTATATTAAGCAGCAGGAGATGCTGGAAGCTAGAGGGTTAGCTTGGGATGGGCAGCTGATGGGAATGGGAGGGCAAGACCGTTTGGGTCTGGCTGGGAAGCAAGTGGTGCTTGAGATCCCTGTGTGCCCTTTGCTATCTGGGGACATCAGGTCCCTGGAGAGTGACACGTGCTTCATGTGTTCACATTCCCAGTTCCTGGCAGGCCCCCCTTGGCTCTGTCTGTCTCTCTCCCCTCCCCACTCCAATCCCTCAGCTGGTCCTTAATGGTTCTGTGTTTTTCAATCCAAGGTACATACACCCTCTCGTGGCTTCTTACCTCTGCCCACACTTTTGCCATTTTCTTAGACCCTTCACGTCACCCAGTTGGAGGGTGCCATCTGTTTTCTGCCAGGACCCTGACTGGCAGGATAGAAATAGCCCAAAAGTATTTTTCTTATTTATAATCCCTTCCCATTTGCATTTCACATACCTATTTTCGTATACTGTGTTGTCGTGATGTAACTGTTCTTTTTTTTTTTCCAGGTTCCACATTTTCTACTGCATTGTTTAATGTACATGTTCTGAAAGTGTGCCATGTGTCAATAACGTGCCCCATCCCCCACTGTGTGGAGAGTGCCATCCTCATGGCCTTGGCCTTTGAGAAGTATTTGAGTCCGGGCATGTGAGAGCAACTGGTCGGAGTACAGGGCCTTTTGCTGGGACATCTTGTAGGAGAACCACAAGATTATGGCCTCTTGGGGCGCCTGGGTGGCTCAGTCAGTGAAGCGTCCGCCTTCCTCTCAGATCATGATCCCGTGGTCCTGGGATGGAGCCCCACATTGGGCTCCCTGCTCGTGGAGAGCCTGCTCCTCCCTCTCCCTCTGCTGCTCCCCCTGCTTGTGTTCTCTCATCCCTGTCTCTGTTAAATAAATAAATAAAATTTAAAAAAAAAGATAGTGGCCTCTTGTGTTCAGAGCAGCTCTGAGTCAATAGTCAAGAATTTTGCAAGACAATGAGGTGACGTCATCTCCTTCCATGTTTTAATTGGCATCTCTATACCAGCCATCACAAGATTCACATTTGCGGCCCAGACCTTTGTCAGCTTCGGTCTCCTGGGCATTGTTCTTTGAACATTTTGCTGTTTTTAAAGGTACCTAAAAACTCAATATTAACCTCATCTGACTCCTAGGATGTAAGCCTAGTAGCAGGGCAGGGACTTCGTTTCTTTTTGTTGTTTTACTCCTGTACGGTCAACGCCATATAGTAGTTGCTTAATAAAAATTTGTTCAATGCTGAAAAAATAAATGTATTATTCCTTTTACTTATTTATTTATTTAAAGATTTTAATTTATTTACTTATTTTGAGAGAGAGAGAGCATGAGTCGGGGTGGGGGAGGCATAGGCAGAAGGAGAGGAAGAAGCAGGAGAGGAGAAGCAGGCTCCCCACTGAGCAGGGAGCCTGATGCAAGGCTCCATCCCAAGACTCTGGGATCATGACCTGAGCCGAAGGCAAAGGCCTTAACCCACTGAGCCACCCAGGAGCCCCTGTATTATTCTTTTCAACCAAACTCTATCAGAGCATGCGGCCATAACACAATTTACTTAAAAAGGTATATAGAGCGTTTTCCATATTTCAGGGTCTCTTGTAAATAATAATTCCCTAAGTTTTATACCTGTGATTTTTAGCGGTGTTGAGTCATTTCTAAAAGAAAAATTATGAAACATGAGGCTAACGGGCTAAAAGCTGTGAACATCTGTATGGTAAATGACATGTATGGCCAATTTTTTTTCCCAATGGGGATTAGGAAAAAACACCAGAGCAATGCTAGACTAAAACGGGTGAGTTTTAAAATACGTTTTCAAAATATCCCCATTAATAGAATCAGCATACCATATTGTTTCCCTTTTCTCCTTCCTTTCTTCCTTCCTTCCTTCCTCTCTCTCTCTCTTTTTCTTTCTTTCTTGTCTTTTTTTTTCCTAGAAAAAGACTGGCTGGTCAGGTATTTGAGATGTCAGAGTAAACGGTCATCTACCCTGAACCAAACAATAAATAAATGAAAACACAAAACACTAGAGTTAAAACTTACGCTTAGGTGTCTAAAATGCCTAAGATCTCTCCAAAAAGAATTTCAGACAGTTCATCCCTGAACCTGTAAGTAACTAGTGTCTCAGAGATTTGAGAAAAGGAATCCATGTCACTGTGAAATTTACCAGTATCAGGAAACAGTCGCAACAATGTGTAAGCTCTTGTCACAACAAACAGCAAGTATACCAGCGGTTTGCAGAGTGTAAGGATCCGAAGAAGTCCAGTATGTCTCCCTTCCAGACTGGATTAGCTGGTAGATTTTAACATCGAAAGGTATCTACATTATACTGATGAACAAAGCAGAATAAAACAAAGCAAAGGTTTCAATTCCCAAGGTCACTGGTCAATATTGGTATCATGAAAAGGAAAACAATGCTGTGTCATGTGTGTATCCGTAAGTGCAATTAAAAAAAATGCACATCTCCTATGAAGTATTCTCATCAAAATATAACACGTGAATCTGATCGAGCTTCTAACATCTGTTCACAGGAACTTGAGGGGATAGAGGTACAAATTATAGGCCACAAGGAAAATGCGGTGAGCTAAATCCAGAATGTGAAAAATTCCAGGCCAAGGCACCAGGATGCTTTCACAAGTAAAACACAAGAATAAAAGAAAAGGAGGGGGAGTCTGGGTGGCTCAGTGGGTTAAGCCTTTGCCTTCGGCTCAGGTCATGATCTCAGGGTCCTGGGATCAAGGCCCGCATCGGGCGCTCTGTTTGGCAGGAGCCTGCTTCCCCCTCTCCTTCTACCTGCCTCTCTTCCTACTTGTGATCTCTCTCTGTCAAATAAATAAATACAATCTTAAAAAAAAAGAAAAGGAGGAAATGTGTTATTGATTAAAAGACACTTAAGAGGCATATTAATGACATGCAATGTGGACATTAGGTTCTTATTGGAACAACCCAGTTGTAAATAAGAGACTTAAGAGACAATCAGGGAAACCTGAACACTGATAATATTAAGGGATTTTTGATAGATTTTGGAGCATGTTAATGGCATTGTGGTAATGTTATTAAAACAAAGGGTCCTTGCGCTTCAGGATGCATAATATAGTATTTATTTATTTATTTTATTTTCCCATAATGTGGTATTTATTGACAAGCTGTTACAGTGTCTGGGACTTACTCTTCAATAGTCAACAGTGGAGTTGAAGTACAGAGAAAACAAGTTACATATCGATAGTTGTTGAAGCTGGGTGACAGATAAACAAGGGATTATTTTACTGGTATTTTCTCTTTATTAAATTTAAAAAAATTATTTTAAAGTGGGCTCCACACCCACTGTGGGGCTTGAATTCACGACCCTGGGATTAAGAGTCCCATGCTCTACCAACTGAGCCATCAGGTGCCCCTAGCATTTTCTCTTTTATATAAGTTTTAAAGTACCTATAATAAAAATAATAAATGCTTTTAGGGTGCCCAAGTGGATCAGTCGGTTGAACGTCTGACTCTTGATTTAGAACCCCAAGTCCAAGTCCAGCTCTATGCTCAGTGTGGAGTCTCTTTGAGATTCTTTCCACCTGCCCCCTCTCAAATAAATAAGTAAATAAATTTCTAAAAAATAATAAACATTTTAAGAGTAGGTTTCAAAATAATGCACAATATTAGAGATTTTTGGAATAATGTTGGGTCTTTAGGCAAAAGATAGGCTGGGAAGATACATACAAAAACAATAACGGGGGCGTCTGGATGGTTCAGTTGGTTAACCATCCGATTCTTGATTTCAGCTCAGGTCACAACCTCATGGTTGTGAGATCGAGCCCCACCTCGGGCTCCACACTGAGCCTGGAGCTTGCTTAAGATCCTCTCTCTCTCCCTCTTCCTTTACCCCTCTACCCCTCTAAAAAATATTAAAAAAATAAAAAATATACCAGCCAGAAAAAAAAGAAAAATAAATAAAAGGCATCCAAATAGTAAAATCGTCTTTGTTTGCAGATGATATGATCTTATATAGAGAAAATCCTAAAGACTACACACACACACACACACACACACACACACACACACACCTGCTAGAACTAATCAATAAATTTAGTGAAGTTGCAGGATACAATATCAACATACAGTATTGTGTTTCTATACGTTAGTAATGAAACCCCTGAAAAAGAAATAAAGAAAACAATTTTACTCACAGTAGCATCAAAAACAACAAAATACTTAAGAATAAATCTAACCAAGGAAGTGAAAGATCTTTACGCTGAAATCTCTAAGACTTTGATGAAAGAAATGGAAGAAGATATGAATAGAAAGATATCCTATGTTCGTGGATCAGAAGAATTAATATTGTGAAAGTGCCCATATCACCCAAAGAAATCTACAAATTCAATGCAATCCCTATCAAAATTCCAATGTCATTTTTCACAGAATTAGGAAAAACAATCCTAAAATTTGTATGGAGCCGCCAAAGACCCCGAATAGCCAAAGCAACCTTGAGAAAGAGCAAAGCTGGAGGCATTACACTTCCTGATTTTAAACTATACTACAAACCTGTAATAATCAAAAAAGTATGGTAGTGGCATAAAAATAGACACTTAGACCAATGGAATAGAATAGAGAGCCTAGAAATAAACCCATGCATGAACAATCAACTAATATTTGTCAACGGAACTGAGTACTCAAGGAGGAAGGAGAGTCACTTTAATCAGTGGTGCCAAGAAAACTGGATACCCACACGCAGAAAAATGAAAGTGGACCCCTGTCTTCCACTGTCACAATGATTAACTTGAAATGGATTAAAGGCTTAAGTTTAAGACCTGAAACAGTAAAACTCCTAGAAGAAAACATTGGGTAAAAACTCCTTGACGTTGGTTTCCCCAAGAATCGTCTGGATATAACAGCAAAAACACGAGCAACAAAAGCAAAAATGAAGAAGCGGCATTATATCACACAAATATCTTCTGCACAGCAAAGTAAACGGTCGAATAACACGAAAAGGCAACCTCGGGGTGCCTGGGTGGTTCAGTCGTTAAGTGTCTGTCTGCCTTCGGCTCAGGTCGTGGTCTCAGGGTCCTGGGATCGAGCCCCGCATCTGGGCTCCCTGCTCAGCGGGGAGACTGCTTCTCCCTCTCCTGCTGCCCTTCCCCCTGTTGGGTTCCCCCTCTCTCACTGTCTCTCTGTCAAATAAATAAAATCTTAAAAAAAAAAAAAAAAAGAAAAGGCAACATCAGAAATAGAAAAAAAAGTTTGCAAATGGTACATCTGATAAGGGATTAGTAGCCAAACTATATTCAGAAATCATACAATTTAATGGCAAAAAAACGAACATCCCAATTACAAAGTGGAAAGAGGAACCGAGTAGACAGTTTTCCACAGAGGACCTACAGATGGCCAACAGGTACGTGCAAAGGTGCTTGACATCACTCATCATCAGAGAAATGCAAGCCAAAACGACAACGAGATATCACCTCCCACTAGTCAGAATGGCTGTCATCAAGAAGACAAGGGATAAGCGTAGGCGAAGATGCGGCAAAAAGGGAAGCCTCTCGCACTGTCAGTGGGAATGGAAACTGGCACAGCCTATAGCAAGCAGCACAGAGGTTCCTCAAAAAATAAGAAATAGAACTACCATATGAGCTAGCAATCCCACTTCTGGGTGTGTATCCAAAGGAACTGAAATCAGAATCTTGTAAAGAGACATCTGCTCCCCCAAGTGCTTTGCAACATTATTCATAATAGCCGAGACAGGGAAACAACCTAAGTGTCCATCAGTGGATGAACGGATAAAGAAGGTGTGATATATCTATAGATGTATCTACATCCATATATGATATATAATGGAATACTACTCAGCCACGAGAAAGAAGGAAATCTTGCCATCTGCAACAACATGGGATGAAATTCAAGGGCATTGCGCGAAGACAGAGGAAGGCAGCTAGTGTATGATCTCACTTGTCTGAGGAACCTAAAAAAGCCAAACTCATAGAACCAGAGAGTAGAATGGTGGTTACCAGAGGTCGGAGGGGTGAGGGAAATGGAGTGATATTGGTCAAACGGTACACACTCCCGGTTAGGAAATGAACAAATTCTGGGGATCCAATGTATGGCATGGTGATTCTGGCTAATGATACTGTATCCTGTACTTTAATGTTGCTCAGAGCATAGACCTTAAAAGTGCTCACCACAAAAAAGAAACGGTAACTATGTGATGGCATGGAGGTCGCAGATACTGCTATGGTGGTGTCATTTTGCAACATTTAAATGTATCGAGTCGACCGTGTCCTACACCCACCCTAAACATATTCGGTGTAATGTGTAAATTACATCAAAGCCAGGGGCAAAAACCCGCCTAGGATGGGAATAGTCTTTCTTAAGGAAAATCACAAAAGTACAGTTTATAAGGCAAAAATTTGGTAAATATCTACTTCAGAGGAATTTCTGCTCAATTAAGGGGCCCATAGACAAAGTTAATAGACCAATGAAAAATTGGGAGTCAATATTTAAATGTCGAACACCAAC
This sequence comes from Meles meles, assembly GCF_922984935.1. NCBI lineage: Eukaryota > Metazoa > Chordata > Mammalia > Carnivora > Mustelidae > Meles > Meles meles. Next base: position 42,210,087 of record NC_060087.1, on the reverse strand, counting down.
CAAGGACAATATCTACTGTATATCAAGGAACTTCTGCAAATCAGTAACCCCAATGAAAAGGTAGGAACCCCAATCGAAAAATAGGCAAAACATGACAGGCAGTTCAACAAGCCTGATGCCAAGAAACATATGAAGCGATATTTGAACTTTTTAATAGTTAGAGAAGGGTAAGTTAAAACTACGATATAGGGGCTCCAAGGCGACTCAGTCATGATCTCGGCTCCTGGGATCGATACCCATGTGGGGGTCCTTGCTCATCGAGGAATCTGCTTCTCCCTATGTACTTCCCCCTACTTGTTCTCTCTCTCTCTCTCAAATAAATAAATAAAATCTTTTTTTAAAAAACTATGATATATTATTTATACCCATGAGGTTATCGTAAATTGGAGAGTTGAATCATGCCACATTTTGGCAGGGATGAGGGGACAGATGAACTCCACGCCCAGTGGGTGACAGCAGCCCTTTGAGAATGCCATCTGGCAGTGCTCATTTAAGTATAGCTAAGTCCTATGACTTAGAAATCTGAGACCTAGGCAGAAATCCCCGGGCAAATCCTGTCCTCACAGTGGACCTAGATGAGGACATAGATTGCTTGCTTGGGGGCAGTATGGGTGTCTGACCCTGGTGGAGAAGCACCACGAGGGACTAAGTAACATTGGTGAATCCTGAAAACACATGCTTCACAAAACAGAAATAATCCAACTAACCGCATGACCAACACCATCTCTTTCATTTTTTAACTTAATAAACTTTATGTTTTTAGAGTAGTTTCGGGTTTGCATAAAATAGGTCAGCTAGGGCAGAGTTCCCGTATGCCCCCTCTCCCCACAACTCACAGGTTCTCTTGCTAGTAACATCTAGCCTTTGCCTGACACGTTTGTTACAACTCATAAGATAATATTAATACCTGATTATTAACTGAAGTCCATGGTTTACATTATGGCTGACTCTTGGTTTTGTACAGTTCTAGGAATTTTGACAAATGTGTAATGACATGTATCCAGAATCACGGTGTCATACAGAATAATTTCATTGCTTGAAACCTCCCCTTGTTCCACCTGTTCACCCTTCCCCCTCTCCCCATGAAACTGGCAACTGCTGATCTTTTTACTGTTTTCATCATTTTTTAAAATGTTTTTTATTGTGGGGCGCCTGGATGGCTCAGTGGTTAGGTGTCTGCCTTCAGCTCAGGTCATGGTCATGGGGTCCTAAGATTGAGTCCCGCCTTGGCGGGGGTTGGGGGGGATCTCTGCTCAGGGAAGAGTCGACTTCTCCCTCTCCCTCTGCCCCTCCCCCTGCTTGCACGCGCGCACGCGTGCGCGCTCTCTCTCTCTCTCAAATAAATAAATAAACTCCTTTTTTTAAAATATTTTATTTATTTGACAGAGAGAAATCACAACTAGGCAGAGAGGCAGGCAGAGAGAGGGGAGGAAGCAGGCTCCCCGCGGATCAGGCTCGATCCCAGGACCCTGGGATCATGACCCCAGCGGAAGGCAGAGGCTTTAACCCACTGAGCCACCCAGGCGCCCCAATAAATAAAATCTTAAGTAAAATAAAATAAAGTGGTTTTTATGGTGGCAAATGACATATCACATAAAATTTACCATTGTAACCATTTCAGGTGCACAGTTCAGGGGCTCTAAGTAGATCCACAATGTAGGGCAACAGAGCTCAAGATCCTTTTCATCTCACAAAACCGAAACTCAGCCCTCATTAGACAACAGCTCCTCATGGCCTCCTCCCCCAGCTTCTGGTAACCACCATTCTGCTTTCTGTTTCTATCAATTTGACTACTTTAGATCCTCCATGAAAGTGGAATCATAGAGTATGTGCATTTTTGTGACTGATGTATTTCACTTAGCAGAATGTCATCAAGGTTCACACACATTGGAGCCTGGGCCACAATTTCTTTCCTTTTTAAAGCCGAATAATGTCCCATCATATGTATATACCACATTTTGTTTATGAACTCATCCATTCGTGGCATCTGCCTTGTTTCTACCTCTTAGAGAATAATGCCATTACGAACATGGGTATACATGTCTCTACTGATTTGGTTTTTTTTGTTTTTTTTTTGCAGAATGTCAAAAAGTTGGGACCATATGGTATGTAACCTTTGCAGATTGGGCCTCTTCCACTAAGCAATGTGTATTTAAAGTTCCTTCATGTGGGGGTGCCTGAATGGCTCGGTCGGCTAAGGGCCCAACTCTTGATTTCAGCTCAGTTCATGATCCCGGGGTCTTGAGGTCAAGGCTGGCATTAAGTCCTGCATCAGGCTCTGCACTGGATGTGAAGAGCCTGCTTGGGATTCTCTCTCTCTTTCTCTCTCAATATCCCTCCTCCCCTTCCCCGACCTCTAAAAAAAATTAAATAAAAAACAGAAATCAATTTTAAAAAGAAAAGAAAGTTCCTCCATGTCTTTTCATGGCTTGATAGCTTGATTTATTATTATTATTATTATTAATTGAATAATAGTCCATTGTGTGGATGTGCCATGTTGGTTTTTTTTTCATTCACCCTTTGAAGGACATTTTGGTTACTTCCAGTTCTCAGCAATGGTGATGAAAGTACTATATACGTTCCTGTCTAGGTTTTAGTGTGGACGTAAATTTCAACTCATTTGGGTTAATATCTGGGAGCGCAATGCCTAGGTCATACGGTAAGCTTACATATAACATTGTAAGGAAGTGCCAAATACTTCCAATAAGGTTATACCATTTTGCACTCCCATCAGCAATGAATGAGAGCTCCCACTGCTCCGTATCTTCATCAGGATTTGGTGTTGTCAGTTTTGTGATTTTAGCCATTCTAATAGGTATGTAATGGACTTTCACTGTGGTTTTAATTTGCAGCTCCCTAAGGAGGTATGACATGGAGCATCTTTTCATGTGCTTGCTTGCCAACTGTATATCTTTCTTCGTGGTTAATTTTCTGTGGGGGATCAGGGATGGACTCTGTGGCTGTCAGTGATCAGTGGACTTCAGAGCACACTGTGCAAGAATCTATGCAGCTATTCGTTGTCTGTTGAGTCCGAGGTGGAAGTCTCTGGATGTCACATTTTGGGTGTCTCTTGGATCAGTGATTTGGGATCTGTTGATATCAAGGGTTGGAGATCCATGAGCATCAAGAAAACAGAGCGCTGTTGCTTAAAGCAACCGAGGGCCTGTGAGAGTTGTTGGCTGGGGCAGGGGTGACATGTAGGTGAGTAATTGGGAGGCCTATGGGTTATGACTGTGGTTGTCTGCAAGGTAGTGATTGGGGGGAATCGGGGGTGTGGGTGCTCTCGTGGTCGATTGTTAGGAGTTCTGTGTTCTGTGGGGTCTGTGTGGGACCAGTCTAATCAAATCTATGTCTCTTAGTGATTAAGAGTCAGTAATTAAGAGGTTTGGGGGCCACACAAGTGGGTTTCATAGGGTACCTAGATGGAGGCAATTCCTTTTTTTTAACATTTTATTTATTTATTTGGTAGAGATCACAAGCAGACAGAGAGGCAGGCAGAGAGAGAAGGGGGAAGCAGGCTCCCCGCCAAACAGAGAGACTAATGCGGGGGTCAATCCCAGGACCCTGAGATCATGACCTGAGCCCAAGGCAGAGGCTTAACCCACTGAGCCACCCAGGCGCCCCAATGGAGGCAATTCTAAGATCAGTATTTTTCAGCCAACACCAGATTCTGGGGTCAGCAATGCTGAGCATATGATGAGGTGATTAGGAGGCTTTGGAAGTCAACAGATGGAACATTCCTGGAGGTCATTTTCTGGGTGTGTAATGGGTCAGTGATTCACAGCCCAGCAATGTCCATGATTGTGTCCCAATGATATAGTTACTGAGAAATCAAATCTATAATCCCCCAAACATGAACAACTTCTGTGTTGCAGGGGACCCTACCGTGCATTGTAGGCTGTTTACCAGCATCTCTGGACTCTCCCCTTTAAACCCCAGAAGCACAATCCCTACCTCATTGGAAAAACTAAAGTGTCTCCAGACATTGCCAATGTCCTTGACAGGGTGTGTATGACAAAACTGACCCCTGTTGAGAATCACTGGTCTAGAAACAAGGCCCAAAGAATCATGCTGACTATAAATGATAGAGAATCTCAGAATGGATATACGAATGAGATATGGTTATATTTGATTGACAGTGGGAACGTTCAATGTGAAATGGAAAGGTTGGAAAGGATAAGAAGGATGAAGTGTTCTGTAAGCCTGTTGGGTCTGGTTACACAGCTCGCTGTTGGCCCGCACGTTCTAATTTGGGAAAGTGACTGGCTTTCTAGAGGTTAAAGGTCATGGAAATTCAGTTCTGAAGTTCAGAGGAAGGTACGGGTGGGGTGTAGCTGTATTCAGGAGAAGCACGTGGTTGATGGGAAAGTGTGGGTCTTGATCTCGCTGTCAGCAGGCACTAGATGTTTCGTTTTGAGGATGTCTGCGATAAGACAAGCTTCCTGCCCCTGTGGACTGCCTTGATCATAATTTGAAGTTTCGGTCTCAGTGGCAGGCATGCTGCTTTCTGCCATTATTTTTGCTTATAAAAATCTTAAGGGAGATGTTGGTTCTGGCAGGATCGAGCTGATGAATTCTCTTCCCAAAAAGCAACTCTAAAAGCTGGAGGGAAAAAATGGTCAAAACAAACCAACCAACAAACAAAAAAGCCCAAAAAACAACCACTTGGGTCCCCCAGAATTAGACTAAATGCATACTACAAATTGAGAAGTGGTTTTTTTTTAAGGATTTTATTTATTTATTTGGCAGAGAGAGACCCAGCAAGAGAGGGAACACAAGCAGAGAAAGTGGGAGAGGGAGAAGGAGGCTTCCCACGGAGCAGGGAGCCCAATGCGGGGCTCGATCCCAGGACCCCAGGATCATGACCCAAGCTAAAGGCAGACGCTTAATGACTGAGCCACCCAGGCTCCCCGAGAAGTGTTTTATTCATCAAAACTGTTCAACTGTGGCTCAAAGCGGGATAGTTTGTGGTTTTTTTTCCCCAGTGGGGTTCCCATCCCTCCTCCCATCCCATCCCAAACAACCCAAATGTCCTTTTTCCTAGTAGGGGTCCCATCCTTCAAAAGTCATTCAAGCAGGGCAAAGCAGACTGGGAAAACAAGTTTCACAGCGGCTTCTGGAGATGGCTAGAGTGATCTGGAGTCTGGCCAACTTAAGTGACTCTCTCAGCAGCAAGCAAAGGGAAGGGGCCAGCAGTGCCATTTATCAGACCTGACAGCCTGTTGGGGGCTATCAATGGACCGATCTGCTGGGAATTGAACTTGGTGGTCTGGGAGGTGGGACATCCATAGGAGACCTGATGTCTTGGGCAGACTGGAGCCCGTAGGCATGGGCAGCTGAGCTGGGAGCAGACCCAGATCACCCACATAGTGTGCTCGGGGTGGGGGGTGGGGGGAGACACGAGTAAGCCCCATGGGGGGAAAAAAGCAGCCAGGGAAGATTTGCACGCACTCTCCAGCCGTGAAGCGAAGTTAGACATGGCTTGACCTGTTTTCTCACAACCTCTGATCAATCTTTGGCTGAACGCTATGCGGTACGGACAGGGGGTGACCTTCAAAAGTCACCTTAAGTACAAAACAAAACAAAACGAAACGAAAAACCCAGCAGAGACATCCATGGCTGCACATTGCTAGGGAGACAAACTTCACAGATTTAGCCTGGCAATAAAACCTGAGCGAAATGCATGGACCAGCCATTGGAGAGTTCTGAAAAGTACACAGATCAGGAACCCCAAGTCTGAGGTGCTGTTGAAATGGTGTGAGCTTACCATTTTTTTTTTCCTCCTCCAGGATGCCCCGGCTTGAACTAAATGCGGTTGAAATGGGCAATGAAGACTATGTATAGAAAGATGTGGGAGAAGCCCTTTAGTTCTGGGGCGAGGAATAGAAAAGAGAATGCCTAATGCTCAGAGAGGACATGGACATTCCCCCCACCATTTTATTTTTATTTTTATTTTCTCTGGTCTCCTGTGCCCAGGCCTCGAAGCAGCATCATTGTGTCATCAGAGTGGCTAAAAGGAGCCAGAACCCAGAGAGAGGGGACACCTTCCTTTCCAGCAGGTGGAGCTGTGGGCCCAGGCGGTCGGGACCTCCCTCCCACCGCAGACTGAAGAACTCAGTAAACCCCATAAAATGATTTGTGAACTCCAGAGGTCAGTAAACTTGTTCTGTAAAAGGCCAACCAGTAAATATTTTAGACTTGGTGCACCACACAGGTTCTATCACAACTACCCCTCTCTGCCATTGTACCAGAAAAGCAACCGGTACAGGAACAAATGAGTGTGTCTGATTCAAATAAAACTTTATTTACAAACACAGGCAGCAGCCTGGTTTTGGCTCACAGGCTGCAGTTTGCTGGCCTCTGCCATAGAGGAGTGAAGACTTCCGTGCACACCAAATGTGAATGTTGATCACAGCCCTACCCATACTTGTCCCAAACTGGAAACAACCCCAAACATCCTTCAATGAGTAAACATAGTAAACTATGATACATTCATACAATAGAACATACAAACTATGTTGAGTGTACTCAGCAATAAAAAGAAATGAACGGGGGCGCCTGGGTGGCTCAGTTGGCTAAGCAGCTGCCTTCGGCTTGGGTCATGATGCCAGGGTCTTGGGATCCAGCCCCACATCAGGTTTCCTGCTAGGTGAGAAGCTTGCTTCTTCCTCTCCCTCTGCCTGGGGCTCCACCAGCTTATGTCTTCACTCTCTGTCAAATAAATAAATAAAATCTAAAAAAACCTGAACATGCATACATGCATCGACATGGATGAATTTTAAATATTAAGCTGAGCAAAAGAAACCAGGCTTAAAACGTTAGGTACCATAACCTGAACGAATGTTCCTGATGATTCCATTACATGGCATTCTGGTAAAAACAAAATGGTAGGGACAGAGACTGATCAGTGGTTGCCAAGTGTTGCCAAGGATGAGGGAGAGGTTTGATTATAAAGGAGAAGCATAAGGGAATTTTTCAAGATAGGAAACTGTTGTGTATACCGATTTCAGTGGTGAATCAATATATGGGTTAAAACTCATTGAACTTGGAGGCGCCTGGGTGGCTTAGTTGGTTAAGCAGCTGCCTTTGGCTCAGGTCATGATCCCAGGGTCCTGGGATCAAGCCCTGCATCAGGCTCCCTGCTCGGTGGGAAGCCTGCTTCTCCCTCTCCCACTCCCCCTGCTTGTGTTCCTTCTCTCACTGTCTCTCTCTGTCAAATAAATAAATAAAATCTTAAAAAAAAAACGCATTGAATTGTACAATGGAATACATCAATTTTACTGTATGTATGCAAATTTTAAAATAATCATATCCTTGTGTAAGAAAAATTAAACTATACTCCAGGTGGGCAACAATGCTGGCTATAAAAATGTTGGATGACAATATAGAACATTACTAAATAATCTCAGTTTGTAGAAGGATTTTTACAGTAAGATATAAAATACAAAGCCAGAAGGAAAACTGTTGACAAATATTACCACATGTAAGTTCAAAACTCCTGCAAAATAGAAGATAGTAAATAGCATTGAAAGATAAGTCATGGGGCGCCTGGGTGGCTCAGTGGTTTAAGCCTCTGCCTTCGGCTCAGGTCATGATCTCAGGGTCCTGGGATCGAGCCCTACATCGGGCTCTCTGCTCAGTGGGGAGCCTGTTTCTCCCTCTCTCTCTGCCTGCCTCTCTGCCTACTTGTGATCTCTCTCTCTGTCAAATAAATAAATTTAAGAATTTAAAAAAAAAGGAAAGATAAGTCTCAAAAGGAGAATGAGGTTTAATATCTAAAACTCAGGAATTCCAACTAACCAATGGGAAAAAGATTTTTGTTTAAAACCCATAAAAAATGGGTATGTTATGTGAACAAGCGATTCATAGAAAAAGAAATACAAATGTCCAGTCAATTTAGGAAATTATGCTCAACAATAGAGAAGTACAAAGGTATTTAGAGACACGCAAAGTGAAACCAATATATGATTTAGTTTTGCTTGAGCTAAGGAGTGATTGTATCCAACGTTGGAGAAAGAGTGTATAATTGGCAGAAACTTCCACTCACAAACATTGCTGATTCTACCTTTTGGAGGATAATTTGGTTGTTTTTTAAAATAAAGATTTATTTAGTTTAGAGGTAGGGAGAGGCGGAGGGAGAGAAGCCTCTCCAAGCAGATTCCCCACTGAGCACGGAGCCCGGCATGTGGGGCTCGAGCTCACAACCCTGAGATCACTACCTGAGACAAAATCAAGAGTCGGACGCTCAACCCACCAAGCCACCAGGGAGCTCCTAATTTGGCAATTTAATTACAATGAGTAGTGCCCATCTTTGTCCTAGGAATTCTATTTCTAGATATCCCTTCTCCTGATAAAAGATTCACATGAATAACCACACAGAATTCTGTACCAGGGAATCTGGTGAGCAAGCACTCAAGTGAAAACTTAAGAGTGACCTACAAGTTCACGGGTAGGGAAATGGCAGAACGAACAGCGGCATTCCCCTACTACGGAGTAATGACAGAGTAGCAGTTCAAAATGATGAGGTGGTAAGTATATTCACTTCCTTTTGCTGCTGTAACAAATTACCACAAAGTTTGTGGTTTACGACAACACGAAGTTACCATCTTAACAATTTTGGATGTGGAAAGTTCTAAATGGGTCTCACTGGGCTGAAATCAAAGTGTTTGCCAGGCCGCGTTCCTTCCGCGGGCTCTAGGGAAAAATTCGTCTTCTTGCCCTTTCTATCTTCTAGAGGTCACCTACATTCCTTGGCTTATGATCCCATTTTTCATCTTCAAAAGATCAGCATAGAAATCCACCCCCACCCCACTACAACCCTTCTGCTTCTCTGTCTTTTAAAAAAAAATTTTTTTTCTATTTCTTTGCTGAGAATGCCTGGGTTTTTGTTTGTTTGTTTTTGTTTGTTTGTTTGTTAGTATTTTAAGTTTACTTATTTTTTTCAGTTATCTATATGCCCAGTGTGGGGCTTGATCTCACGACCCTGAGATCAAAAGCAGCACACTCCACCAACTGAGCCATACATGCCCACTGCTTATAAGGGCCCTTGTGATTATATTGGGACCAGCCAGATAAGCTAGAATAATCTCCTTGTTAGAAGATAATTAATCTAATCTATCTGCAAGTCCCTTTTGCCACGTAAGGTCACACATTCCTAGGTTCCAGGGATTTTGATGTGGGTATCTTTGAAGGCGTCATTATTCTGAATACCACAGGTAGCTTTATGTGTATCAATATGGAAAACTCTCCGATCCATATTCAACCTACATTTTTTTTATATTTTATTTATTTATTTGACAGAAAGAGAGAGAGAGAGCACAAGTAGGCAGAGAAGCAGGCAGAGAGAGAGAGGAAGCAGGCTCCCTGCTGAGCAGAGAGCCCGATGTGGGGCTCGATCCCAAGACCCCGAGATCATGACCTGAGCCGAAAGCAGAGGCTTAACCCACTGAGCCACCCAGGCGCCCTCAACCTACATTTTTAATTGGAAAAGCAATTGGCAGAAAAATAAGAATATTCCCAGAAAAGAAAAAACACAAACGATGCATTTTTCTGTGTACTATATATATATATGTAAATGCACAGAAGATGGTCTGGAAGGACACCCAGGAAGCTGACCCACAGCAGTGACCTCACCAGATTCTAGCATTGGAGTGGGCGGCCAAGTGTAGGACAATGAGCTCAGACTGGGGCAGGCCAGAAACCTGCTGAAGAGATTTTTTTCAAGATTTATTCAAGGGATTTCTTCTAGCAGATGGAATCTTCAAAAGATTCCATCAAGCAGATGGAATGAATAACCTGTGTTTATTATTTGAATCCCAGCACCAGCACTTTCTAGCCTGTGATCTGAGGTGATAGGATATAATAGAAAATATCATTTGGTATCTGCTCCCCGTTCCTGGCACAGAGCTCCAAAATTCCTTGTAATTTCCTAAGTGATGAGAGCACTAGAAGCACCTTTTGTTCTAATATTTAGTCTTTGACCCTGCTTCCTGCCAGCGGCCTCCTGAAACTCATAATTTCCTGGGTGATGGGCGTGCCTTTTGTTCTGGTGAGGCAACTGTGGGTGGCCTCCCAGATGAGGGCTGGTCCCCAGAAAGACCAAGCCATGATTAGATACTTGAGATTTTCAGCCCCATCCCCCATGGTCTCGAAAAGGGCGAAGGGCTGGAAATGGAGTTAATGAGCAGCCATGCCTCTGTAGAATCCCAAGAGTATAGGGTTCAGAGAGATTCTGGGTTGGTGACCACGTGGAGGTGCTGGGAGAGTGGCACCTGGAAGAAGGCACGGAAGCTCTCCCCCCTCTCCCCATACCTGACCCTTCCATCTCTTCCATATGGCTCTTCATCTGTATCCTTTATCATATTCTCTCTTTTTAAAAGATTTTATTTATTTATTTGACAGAGAGAGAGAGCACAAGAGAGGGAACACAAGCAGGGGGAGTGGGAGAGGGAGAAGCAGGCTTCCCGCTGAGCAGGGAGCCCGATGCGGGGCTCGATCCCAGGACCCTGAGATCATGACCTGAGTCGAAGGCAGCCTCTTAATGACTGAGCCACCCGAGTGCCCCAGTCATATTCTTTTATAATAAACCAGTAAATGTAAATAAACTGTTGTTCTGGGGCACCTGGGTGGCTCAGTGGGTTGGGCAACTGACTCTTGGTTTCCACTCAGGTTGGGATCTCAGGGTGGTGACATTGAGCCCTGCGTGGGGCTCCAAGCCCAGTGGGAAGTCTGCTTGGAATTCTCTCCCTCTCCTCCCGTCCCTCCCCCTGCGCTCTCTCTCTCTCTCCCCCTCAAATAGATAAATGAATAAGTAAATAAATAAAGTCTTAAAAAATAAAATAGACCATTTTCCTAAGTTTTGTAAGTGGCTCTAGCAAATTAATCAAACCCAAAGAAGGCATCATGGGGACCTCTGATTTATAGCCCATCAGTCAGAAACACAGGTGACAACCTGGGACTTGGGATTAGCATCTACGTGAGGAAAGGGAGCCGTCTTATGGGACTGAGCCCTTAACCTGTGAGTTCTGATGCTCTCTCCAGGTAGATCATGTCAGAATGAGTTAAATTGTAGGACACCCCCTCTGGTGTCACAGAGAATCACCTGGTGTGGGGAAACACCTCCCCGCATTGACTGGGTGACCAGAAGTGTCAGAAATGAAGTGTTTTGTGGCACACCTGCATGGCTTCATCATTAAGTGCCTGCCTTCAGCTCAGGTCATGATTCCAGGGTCATGAGATCAAGTCCCACATCAGGTTCCCTGCTTCCCCCTCTCCCTCTGCCGCTCCCCTGCTTGTACGTGCATGCGCTCTCTCTCAAGTAAATAAACATATTTTTTTGAAAAATCATAAAAAAAGAAGCAAAGTGTTCTATGTGAGAGTAAAGGAGGGGGAACTGTAGGTTCTATCTACGTATGCGGTTACTTCCTTAAAATCTCTGCTCTTCAGTCTCCTCAGCTAATAAAATAGGGAAACTCAGATAACCTCTCTCATCAGGTGGTTGTGGGGTGTTATGTGGAGTGCCTACAGCGGTACCTGTTACATAAGCGTTTGCTGCTGATATTATTATTATCATTAACCCAATAGGTGGAATATGTTGATAACATCTATCAACAGGAATAATTCCAATAGGAAGAATTCCAAGGTCAATTCCCGGTAAGCACAGAGAAAATCAAATAAACCTCTAAACCAGACAATGATCAACTGTAGGAAAAATGAAAAGATGAGCAGGAAAGGAAAAATAATCAAACCACAGCATGGCCCAGCGGTGAATAGCTTCTGTGGTCGAAAAAATAAATACTGGCCTTAGATCTAGCCAAGTTACAAGGCCACGTTAGGAGGATGGAGCTTGGGCAGTGAGGGGGTGAATGCTGGAGAGGGGGGTGGCACCCGTGGGAGAGAGCTGAATCCTTATCTCCTGTGCTGGAAAGACGAAACACAGTGCCTGCCAAAGAGCGGATGAGCAATACATGCATGAAATGTACAGATGGGAGGTAAGAGCAAAAGAATCAATTAAATGCATCTGAAGTAGTTTCCCCTTTGAGAAGCTGGAAAAGGGGCGGAGGAGTCAAGGAAATGCTTTCTTTCTTTCTTTTTTTGGTAACAGGCCTTAGAGAAATTTGCCAGTTTTCACTAAATGTGGGTGTGATGTTATTTTGTTTGTTTATTGAAATATGATTAACACACTGTGGTGCAGCCACTGTGGAAAACAGTATGGCGGGGCGCCTGGGTGTCTCAGTCATTAAGCATCTGCCTTCGGCTCAGGTCATGATCCCAGGGTCCTGGGATCCAGCCCCACATCGGGGTCCCTGCCAAGCGGGAAGTCTGCTTCTCCTTTTACCCCTCCCTCCGGCTCATGATCTCTCTCTCAAATAAGTAAATAAAATCTTAAAAAATAAAATAAATAAAAATTTTTAAAAAGACAAATACTGCACGATTCCACATATAGGAGGTCCCCAGAGTAGACAAAGTGAAAGAGCTGGAAAGTAGAATGGAGGGGGTTGCCAGAGGCTGGGGAGGGAAGGGAAAGGTGGGGAGTTGGCATTTCATGGGTCTAGAGTTTCAGTTTTGCAAGATGAAAAGTTCTGGAAGTTGGCTGCCCAGCAGTGTAAAAATACTTCACAGTACCAAAACTGTATGTTTAAAAACAGTTGAGACAGTACATTTATGTTATGTGTATTTTACCATAATTCTGTTGTAATTTTAAAATTTACTGGGCAAATACATCGTGGAGACCCTTGAGAGAGGTCACAGTGCTGGATATAATATACGAAGTACAATAAAAATCGGCTCTAGATTTTAGTCATGCTGGAGTACTGGAACTACCACAGAACTCTGAGTAAAATTAATGAGTTTCTATTTCAGTTCTTCCCCTTTTTAGATGTGAAAATAGAAAGAGGGTAATTTTCACTTGCCTTGTCTTAAAGGTGTGTATGAAAATTCCTATCGGTCAATGCAAAGGTATTTTTCAGACCAAGAGTGCAGAGAATTTACCATCCATGTTCTGGGCTTGAGAAAAATATTCAACAAAATTCTCGAACTTTAGAGCAGAAATTTCGAAATGAGGAAAATGGCAGCAAGAAATGACTCTTCTAAGAGACACATAAAATGAAATCTAAATGGAAGTGACTGCATTTAAGATAAATATTCTTTGTTCTAAGAGGAAAAAAACCCCACAATAATAGCCCAGGGTCTGAACATTTTTATTAAAAATAAAGTATTAAAAAAATAAAATATAGATCGAGAAAGCCATATATCGCCAAAACATAGCTTAAGGGATTTATGATAAAGCAAACATCCTTGTCACCACTACCAAACTCAAAGAACTTTGCCACTCACCCCAGAAACCTCATCCAAATTCAACCCATCAGCCATTACACTGACTCTATAGCAATTATCTCTTTGCGTTTTTATTTTTTTTTATAGTTTTTTAAAAAAGATTTTATTTACTTGACAGAGAGAGACAGCAAGAGAGGGAACACAAGCAGGGAGAGTGGGAGAGGGAGAAGCAGGCTCCCTGCCGAGCAGGGAGCCCAATGCAGGACTCGATCCCAGGACCCTGGGATCCTGACCTGAGCCTAAGGCAGATGCTTAACCGACTGAGCCACCCAGGTGTATTTTTTAAATTGTTTTATTGCCCAAGTGTCCACCCAAACATTGGAGTTTAGTCTTCGCCATTAAAAAAAAAGTTGTTAGGTGTCTGGGGCTCCTGGCTGGCTCAGTCAGAAGAGCATGCGACTCTTGATCTTGGGGTTGTGAGTTCAAGCCCCATGCTGGGTGTAGAGATGACTTAAATAAATAAATAAATAAACTAACTTTAAAAAATCATTAGGTTTTTATGTCTCTTAATTTTTTAAGTTCCCACTCAGGTCTGGATTTGAGTGATTGCCTACACATAGTGCAGTGTCTAGAAAGCCTACACAACACTTCCCATGGGTTTCTCCTCTACTGTCCCATGACTGCCATGCTCACAACCCTTCTGACACCAGAGGTGCGGGTGTCTGCCAACTTAACTCAATTCTGACACTACCTGGAGATAGGGTCAGATCCCACTATGTAAGTAAGGGCTCAGCCCCACAAGGCTGTCCCCTCCCCTCCACTTCAGATGCCAGTCCCAAGGCCACGTGGTCACCTGTGCCTCTGACTGGGGGGCTATATAAATCACAGGTTCCCATGACGGCGTCTTTAGTTTCCATTATTTGCCAGAGCGGCTCCCAGGAAAGCAGTTTACTTACTGTTTACCAGTTTATTACAGAAGGACATGATAAGGGATAGAGATGAACAGCCAGATGGAAGAGGTGGGCAGGACAAGGGTATGCAAAGGGTTGGGGAAGCTTCCATATCCTCTCCTGGGCATCACACTCCCAGGAGCCCCACACGTTCACCAGTCTGGAAGCACTCCAAACCATGGACTTTTGGGTTTTTATGGAAGCTTCATCGTGTAGACATGATTGATGATTAACTCGTTCCAGTCCCTCTCCCCTCTCTGGAGTAGTTGGGTAGGGGGCGGGGCTGAAAATCCCAACCTCCTCATCATGGCTTAGTCTTTCTGGGGACCAGCCTCCATCCAGGACTCACCTAGAGTCATCTCATTCAACAAAAGACATTACTGTCACCCAGGAAATTCCAAAGGACCTGTGAACTCTGTGCCAGGAACCAGGTTCAAAGACCAAATATTAGAACAGAAGATGCTCCTAGTGCTCTTCATGGTTTGGAAATTAGAAGGATTTGAGAAGATCTGTGCTAGGACCCAAAAGACAGAGATCAATAGAGATTTTTTTCTATTATGTCCCATGCAGTTCAACGTATTTCACTGGACTCTTGTGTCCTGCAAATTGGCAGTTGGATGCAGAGGCCAGATCTGGTTCAGGTTTGATCTTTTTAGTAATATTACAGATAGGGGCACACACGTCTTCTTATCAGGGGTCACATACTGTCCGATTGTCATTCTTTTTGTGAAGTTAGCAGCTGAGATTCTCAATCCGTTTGATCCTAGATCCGTTCACTGGTGGTGGCAAAATAATGATATTCAAATTTTAATGATTCGTTTTCATTTGTTAATTGCAATGATTTTATAGAGATGCTTTTAGCCATCTATTGTTTGGTTACCGATGCTATAGTTCATGTAGAAGGACAGGAGAAATGCTTTTTTTTTTAAGATTTTATTTATTTATTTGACAGAGAGAGAGAGAGAGAGAGAACACAAGTAGGCAGAGTGGCAGGCAGAGAGAGGGGGAGAAACAGGCTCTCCACTTAGCACTCTCCACTGAGCAGAGAACCCAATGCGGGGCTTGACCCCAGGACGCTGGGATCATGACCTGAGCCAAAGACATCTGCTTAAGCTACTGAGCCACCCAGGCGCCCCCAGGAGAAATGCTTTATTCTTTCCCCTTTATTTGCCGTTTTCAAGAAAACGGTTTGGGGTGTCTGGGTTAAACCTCTGCCTTCAGCTCAGGTCATGATCTCAGGGTCCTGGAATCGAGGCCCACATCGGGCTCTCTGCTCAGCAGGGAGCCTGCATCCCCCTCTCTCTCTGCCTGCCTCTCTGCCTAATTGTGATCTCTCTCTCTCTCTGTCAAATAAATAAATAGAGAGAGAAAGAGAGAGAGAGATAAATCAATAAATAAGTCTTTAAAAAAAAGAAAAGAGGGGCGCCTGGGTGGCTCAGTGGGTTAAGCCGCTTCCTTCGGCTCAGGTCATGATCTCAGGGTCCTGGGATCGAGTCCTGCATCGGGCTCTCTGCTCAGCAGGGAGCCTGCTTCCCTCTCTCTCTCTCTCTCTGCCTGCCTCTCTGTCTACTTGTGATCTCTCTCTGTCAAGTAAATAAATAAAATCTTTAAAAAAAAAGAAAAGAAAAGAAAAAACGGTTGGTCCCCTATCATCTTCCAAAGTCACGACTGGATTAAACATCATTGTGACATCATTAATTTAACCGTGTTAGCTGGATTTCAGTCAGATTGCAATTATGATCTTCTTGAAGCTCCCATGATCTCATCTGTGGCCAATGGGAGACCGAGGGTCCTTTGGCCATGATCCTAGGAAGCCTCAACAGCTTCCCCACAATCTGCTAAAATGACAATATTCTAGGGTCATCTTGTACATTTCCAATCCCAGACTTAGAATCAGCCATTTCTCCAAGAGACTGATTTCCTTTCATGGGAAATTATAAGGCTTCAATCTGAATGTCAGCGTGGCCAGCTGTTGAGCTGGTCATTGTTTCTAGGCCACTTCGGCAGACAGAACTAGAAAGGACACGCACATGAACGCACACATTCTTCTTTTTTTTCAGTGCCCTATCTTATGAGAGCATACTGATGCTTCCGATTCAAATTCAGGAATACACATTTTTTGGTTTTGAACCTCTTGTGTATTGTATCTGTATTTTCTTCTTCCACGCCCAAAACACAGGTTCTCAAAGATAACAGGGAATGATGAAATATCTCATAATTATTCACTGGCTTTACCCCACTGTGTTAGAGGTTCCCAAGTTCACCTCACACTTGGTGGCTCACTAGAAAAATTCATAGGATGGAACATATAGTAGTATTCACGGCTAAGGTTTATTACGGCAAAAGGATTTGTGACAGAAAAAAAAAAAACAACAAGAGACAAAGATGTAGGTAGGCAGAGTCTAAAGGATGCCATGCAAAGGCTTTCATCGGCTGTCTCCCTCCCACGTTGGGTCACACAGAGCTCACTGTTTCCCTAGCAACGAAATGCAGTGACTCACGTGTGATGTTTCTACCCAGAGAAGCCATTAGAGACTCAATGCCCAATCACTGGGGGCTGGTCACTAGACGCCCTCTGCCTAGCACATACTAAAAGTCCAGACCCCTTTTTTTTGAGGATTTTATTTATTTATTTGAGATGAGAAAGAGAGAAACAAAGTAATGGAAAAAAATAGAAGAAAAATAGTGACAGAGAGCATGAGCCAGGAGGAGAGGGAGAGGTCCCTGTTGAGCAGGGACCATAATGCAGGCCTCCATCCCAGGACCCCAGGATCATGACCTGAGCTGAAGGCAGATGCTTAACCGACTGAGTCACCCAGATGCCCCAAAAGTCCAGACTCTTAGGAGGAAAGCAGATGAGCATCATAAACCACGCTGTTGGCACAAATAGTCTGGGTACAGGGAGCCATTCTGATCAGTTAAGGAAGAGTAGGACCACTCCCCAAATCCAAATTCCCAGCCAAGTGCCAACCTTGCAAGCAGGCCTTTCAAAGGAGAGCAGTCTCTGGCCTGCTTTTTTTTTTTTTTTAAGATTTTTTGTTTATTTATTTGACAGAGAGAGATCACAAGTAGGCAGAAGCAGGCAGAGAGAGAGAGAGAAGGAAGCAGGCTCCCTGCTGAGCAGAGAGCCTGACGTGGGGCTCAATTCCAGGACTCTGAGATCATGACCCGAGCGGAAGGCAGAGGCTTTAACCCACTGAGCCACCCAGGCGCCCTCTGGCCTGCTCTATTAGCCTCCTTCTGGAGAGCCCACACCTTGGCTCTTGGGCAGGTCAACTTTACAGCAAAATTATCAGTAGGACCAAGTTGGTGAGACCAACCGGCAGCCTTGACCTCATTCCTACCCTCCAGGAGTCCTCGATTTCTCCAGTTAAAACAAATCCCATTAACCACAAAGACCTATCTTAGAAAGCCAGGTGGTTTCTTCCATAAGTTTCAACACTTTTGGACTTGGCTCATGGCATCCATTCAGACACAGCGTACCCTGGTCAGGAAGCAGAAGCTGACCTGAAAGTCTTCCGGGCTGAGGCAGTGTCGAGGTGGTCTGGTGCACATACACAGGAGGTGCAGTCCCAGAGGGCACGTGTGGCACTCCAGGGAACAGTTGACAATTGTTAGGACACCCCAAGCAGGAAAGACATTAGTCAGGCAGTATGGGTTAGCAAAGCACCCCCCGACCCAGGCCCCAGGGTGGTCTCCCGCCCAGTCCAATCCAAATAATTCCATTTAGTCCTTGGTTTCAGAGGGACGGCTTGAAAGCAAGCCGGTTTCTATCGGTTCTGCTTGTCTGAGACGTATGTCTTCCCTGTCCTGAGCATGGAGACATCTGGAGGTGTCAGAGCCCCCCCCCCTCCTGCAGTTGGGAGTCAATTTGCATATTCAAGGTGCTCACAGCAGCTTGGGAATCAAGCCCCGTGGGGCATTTTTCTTCCAGAAGACAGGAAGCTTCCAGAACAGTTCAGAAAAGAAAAGATTGTTGATGCCCGCTGTACTCCCTGGCTCCTCCCCAAATGTCTCCTGATTTCTCCATGGTTACACCATCAGTGTTTCTCACGCAGTGACCTAACCTTCCATTTCCCAAGCATTCTATTCTCCACCAAACCTTTTGTCTGGAAGCGTTGCGTGCATGAGGGACAGAAACAATTTCCCTGGAAAAAAAATTGTTATATGATTTTAACCAGAAGGATGCATCACGTCCGGGAATTGGTCAGGAAGAATTCTCAACTTTCAATTTGTTTCAAAATGGGTTTACATAACCTCCCACTCCTTTCATGCTGATCATTTTCCCAGTGAACAGCCTAGAAAAACACCAAGCCCTTGCCCGGGGACAGCTGCGTTTGGTAATCAAGCGCCTGGCAAATGTGCGTGTAGCACAGAGAGTGATGAAGAGTCAGGCAGGCTCTCATTTCAAGGGTACAAACTGCAAGTAATCTGGAAATTTGGATCACAGCAAGTCGACAGCGGCAACACATCTCCAAGAGAGGGTCAGGAGTCCCATCTGTATGGGACTTTACCCACTGGTGAAGGGTCGCAATGTCGCCCCCACAATTAGTCTCTGTATCAGTAATAGAAAGACAACCAGAGGGGCAGTTGGGTGGCTCAGTTAGTTAAGCCTTTGCTTTCGGTTTAGATCATGATCCCAGGGTCCTGGGATCGAGCCTCGAAGCTCCCCTGCTCAATGGGGAGCCTGCTTCTCTCTCTCTCTCTCTCTCTCCTCTCTCTCTCTCTCATTCTCGCTCTCTCAAATGAATCAATGAAATCTATAATACATACATACATACATACATACATACATACATACATACATACATAAAAATAAAGCCAACCAGCAGCTCCATTTCAGAGAACAAGTCCACTCCTCTGGGCATCTGTATGATATTTGGATAGATCCACGAGTGTGTTTCTGATTTCTTTGCCGGTTCGGTTTGGTTGGTTGGTTGGTTGGTTGAGAACAAATTGGTGGTTGTCAGAGGGAAGGAGTGGGGGCTGGGTGAGATAGACAGGTAAAGGGAATGAAGAGATAGATACTGCCAGTGATCAACTAAATAAGTCACCAGGATGCAAAGTACAACGTGGAGAATATTGCCAATAATATTGTAGTAACGTGCTAGAGTGACATATGGGGACGACATTTATCATGGGGGGGAGCTGCATAACGTATGGAATTGTTGAATCACCGTGCTGTATCCCCAAAGCTGATATAACATTATCTGTCAACAGTGCTTCAAGAATCAAACATAGAAATGGGGGGAAAAAAGCTCAAATATCCTATTTAATCCGCACCTGCGATCTGTTCCTAGTTTATGCACTCCACCCCCACCCCCTGTCCCGGCGGGGGGCTGTCTTAAATAGGCAAGCCTTCCAGAATCCGGGTTCTGTTCTTTGAGATGTGTTTCAGTTCCGCACAGCTCACGGTCGGTCGGTCCAAAACAGCTGCAGAAGCCAACTGTCAACTTTTAGCTTCGAGTCAGGCCCCAGCAACTGGGATCTGGGAATCCAGGACTTTTTTTCCAAAGTTCGAAGCTTTTCTTCAGTAGCGGCAAAGCCAAGACAAGGAAGGGCCAGACAGCTGTGCTCCCAATCCCAGCGCCAAGCAAAGCTTCCCTTAGTAGCCCTTTTCATCTTGTCAGTTTCAGAGTCCAAGCAGACCCACTCAAACATACTGCATGGGGCTGGAAAGCCTCTGTGGGGTTCAGGCACCTCGTTTCCAGAAGAGCACCTTAGCAAACCAAAACCTGATTTTCCCATCTGCAGAAGTGCCATTTCTATACGGGCACTGCCTCTTTTCTTTTTCTTTCTTTCTTTTTTTTTTTTTTAAGATTTTATTTATTTATTTGACAGAGAGTGAGGACAAGTGGGGGTAGGTGCAGGCCGAGGGAGAAGGGATGGAGGGAGAAGTGGGCTCCCTGCAGAGCAAGGAACCCTACTCAGGCTCGATCCCAGCACCCTGCATCAGCATCATAGGGCTCCTTGCTTAGCTGGGAGCCTGTTTCTCCTTCTTCGGGACTCGATCCCAGGACCCCCGAGATCATGACCTGAGCCAAAGGCAGACACCTAACAGACTGATCCACTCGGGTGCCCCAGACTGCCTCTTTTCATGGTTGTCTCTTTTTCCAGAGACTCGAATAGGCAAAAATCATCCCTTATGGAGTCTTGCTCTGTCTTCAATACCCAAAGACTTTAAACCGCCATCTGCCCCCAGGCAAGACAAAGTGAGGGAGCTAGGAGCCACCGACCCTTTTTGCTCCGTCTATGGCTTTCCTGATGCGGACGACCTGCCTAGCGCTGATGAAACGTCTGACCCTTTACATCCATTTTTATCATGCCCCCAGATGCAGTAGCCACAGGATCCAACGTCTGTTTAAAAATCCCCCTCTTTTATCCTTGAACCCCTAGCTGTAAAATCAGCATTTACAGGGTTAACATTACAGCTGCGGGAGCTCAGAGCAGCCAAGTAAGGAGCTGTCGCCTACCCCACCCCCGCCTCACTGCAGCCAGAATGGGGCAGCTGCTAAACTGGAAAAAAAAAAAAAAAAAGAAAAAAGGCTAGAGTGGTTTTTTTGTTCTTTTCTTTTCTTTGCCATTTTTTGTCCCTCTAGTTTATGTAAAGCCTTGCTCCAGCCCTCGGATGCAATTTAGCTGTTTTTCTTCCACTTAGAGGAGAGAGCAACACAGGTTTAACGTTTTTTAGTCCACCCCAAAATCTGCCTTCCGGGGAATTTGGAGACCCTTACCCCTCCTACCTGGAGGAGAGAACAACTACAAACTCATTTTGATTTGTCTTTAACTCCTACAAAGCTCACTGGGGCGGGCGGTGGGGGGGGGGCTATTTGGGCCCTTTCTCCTCCCCTTGGAGGACAGAACCCAAACCAAAGGCATTGTTCGGAGTTGTTCTTTTTCCTCCCTTTACCCAGCAGGACCAAGAGCAGCCCGAAAATCTTCTAGCAAGCCAACTGGCCTTCTAACTTTAGATTTATGGTCTTCAAATTCCAAAGAGAGCTTTCACCACTCGTTACTGTAGGTCACTCCATTAGCCACCCAGACACCAGGATCTTTTTTTTTCTTTTAAAAGATTTTATTTCTTTATTTGACAGACAGAGATCACAAGTAGGCAGAGAGGCAGGCAGAGACAGAGGGGGAAGCAGGCTCCCCACTGAGCAGAGAGCTGGATGCAGGGCTCAATCCCAGGACCCTGAGATCATGACCTGAGCCAAAGGCAGAGGCTTTAACCCACATAGACACCCAGGCGCCCCCAGACACCAGGATCTTGTCATTCTCCCCAGGATCTCCCCAGGATCTTCTCATTCCCTTTTTCTTTTTCCTAAGCCATGCTGGAGCCATATTTCAGTGAGTCAGGTTGTTCAACTGAGTCCCACCACTGCCACCACATCCAATGATCTGCTATGAGGACTCCTGGGACTTGGGTTATAGCGGTATCCCCACTAAGATTTATAACAGCCAATAATAAATACATGGTAGAATCCACAAGGGGAAACGACACAGGAGGATGCCAAGCACAGACTTCCTCACTGTCTCCCTCCCACGAGGGGTCACACACACTCAGCTTGCGGTTTCCCGGGCAACAAAAACGCAGCAATACTCGTTTCCTCCAGGAGAAGCCCGTTAGAGACTTGGTGGCCAAGGATTTCACTGGGACTTAGTCACTAGGCACCCTCGGCAGAGCACGTACCAATATTCCAGATCGCCAGCACTAAAGCAGATGTTTGCCATAAACCACACCGCTGGCACAGTCTAGGCATAATAAGCCATGCTTATCAGTCAGGGAACAGTGGGAACCCTCCTGAAATCCAAGTTCCGAGACTCGAGCCAAGGGCAAACCTTGTGAGCGGAACTTTTGAGGGCTAGCACTCTCAGACTTGCTAAGTTAACCCCTTTCTGGTCATCCATGCTGGTCAGTCCCGGTAAAACAATACTAATTCTACCACCACTGACTTGATGGCCACAAATAGTTTAAAAACAGGAGCATATGCTCCCCTATCCTCTTCCAATTCCTTTCCCGGTTGCATTATACCTACATCATCTGAGCCATGACCCACTCAACTCTCCCTCTAAACTGTTACTGAGTCTTAATTCTTAGTTCAGTGCTTACTACCAATCCTTAGGTCAAAGAATCCTGAGCCATTGTGATTTTCTGAAGCCTGTTCCTTAATAGACTATAGAAAGGACTTATGAGCACAATATTTCTTGAGTTTTTGCATGTTGATAACATTTTGTTGAAAGACGGCTTTTCTTGGTATAAAGTTCTTGGCTCACATTTTCTCTTCTTGTTATTTTAAATGTTGCTCCACTTTATCCTAACATAAAAGGCTGCCATCGCAGTCTGATGACGATCTAATTTTCTTACCCTTATCCATCATTTGCTCTTTTTTTTCCCCTAGAGGCTCAAAGATTTTTTTTCTTTGTTCTTTATTTTAAAGTCCAGCTATTGGGGCACCTGGGTGGCTCAGTTGGTTGGGCATCCACCTTCGGCTCCAGTCGTGATCCCGGTGTCCTGGGATGGACCCCACACCAGGTTCCCTGCTGAGCAGGGAGCCTGCTTCTCCCTGTCCCTCAGCTGCTCCCCCTGCTTGTGTTCCCTCTCTCCCTGTGTGTGTCTGTCTCTCTGTCAAATAAATAAATAAAATCTTTTAAAAAATAGAGTCCAGCCATTTATGAGAATAGGACAGTGTGGTGGTCACTCTGGGTGGATATTCTTGAGTGTGTGGGGTGCCCTTTCCAATATTTTTTTTTCTGTACCTCCACCTGCCAGAGACAACAGCCACATGCACATTAGACAACTTGAATTTATCCCATGGCTGATACACTGCTCATTTTTTCCGTCATTTTCCCTTCTATATTTTGGTTTGGATAGTTTCTATTCCTATGCCTTCAAATTCGCTAATCTTTTCTTCTGCCGCGTCTCACCTGCTGTTAATGCCGTCCATACATTTTTCATTTCAAACTTTATATTTTCATCTCTAGAAGTTCTATTTGGGCCTTTTTAGAGTCTTCCCTGTCTCTCCTTAAGATGCTTGATCTAGGCTTTTGAACATTTGGACTAGAGTTATAATGCCTGTTCTCATGTCCTTCACTATTGATTCAAAATGCCATGACTTCTGGGTCAATTCAAATTGATTGATTTTTCTCCAAATTATGCATCATCAGTTCCTGGTTCACTGCATGCCTGGTTATTTTTTGCTGGGTGGCAGACATTGTGAATTTTACCTTGCCTGGGGCTGGATAGTTTTGTATTCCTATGAAGTTGTTAAGCTTTATTCTGGGACACCGTTAACGTATCTGGGAACAGTTTGATTCTTCTGGGTCTTGTTTTTAAGCTTTATTGATCAGGGGCAAAGCAGGTACACTCCGGGGCTGTTTTTGCCCTCATTGTTAGCCTCCTAAGTACTCTACTCAATCATCTATAAATTATGAATTTTCTTCTCTATCTGGTGAGACCAGGAACTCTTGCCAGCCCTTTGTGAATTCCCAGGATTATTCCCGCTAATCCTTCTTGGTGGTCCTTTGCCCAGCTTTGGTTGGGTAGTTTCCTCACATACAAGAGCTGAGGAGTACTTAGCTGAAGACTCGAGTGGGACCCTCTGCAGACCTCTAGAGCTCTTTTCAACTCTATGCAGCCCTCTCCTCTCTAGTACCCTGCCCTTGACCTCCACCCGCCTTGGTCTCCTCGGACTCCCAGGTCTATCTCCTTAACTCGCAAGGAGCACCAGGCTCTGCCTGGATTCCCCTCTCAGTGCTGTGATGGGAAACCATCCAGGCTGAGGCATTTGCAGGGCTCACTTCACTTGTTTCCCCTTTCACAAGGATCACCGTTCTTTGTTGGTTGATGTCCATCATCTTGAAGACCGTTGTTCCATATATTTTCCCGTTTCAGTTATTTCAGTTGGGAGGGTAAATTTGGTCCCTGTTACTCCATCTTGGTCAGAAGCAGAAGAAAGTCCGGTATGCCCTCTCAGTATATAGGGTTGTTTTATTATTATTATTATTATTATTACTCCAAGAAGTTTTATGGAATTATAGTTTTTTTAGTATTTGTTTTGTTTCCTTAGTATGATTTTCTTTTTCAGGGACTCTGCTGGTTTATGAACTAGATCTTCTCTTTCTAACTTTGATATTTGTCACTTGTTCTCAAATCTTTTTACTTCTTAAAAAAAAAAAAAGTTCCTCTTTGTCACCTATTTCTCTTAAGCCGTTGTGTGTTGTGTTTATTTGGTTTGTGTTCCTTGTAGTTTAATCTTCTATTCTGAAATGATTTTTTCCTTTTAATTCCAAATATTTCCTGAGATCTATCAAGTCATTTCTGAGTTTTTTTAGTATTTATTTTATGTTTTCTTTCACTGTCTTACATTTATTCTCTCTCGTTTTAAAGCTTTTATTTTCAAAGAATTTCTACACCCAACCCAGGGCTCGAACCCATAGCCCCGAGATCAAGAGTCACATGCTTCGCTGACTGAACCAGGTGCCCCTTACATCATTTTCTTAATATCTTTTACTTTGTTCAAAGTAGCTGGCTCCGGGGTAGAGCTCAGGGGTAGAGCATTTGACTGCAAAGTAGCTGGCTATAGCTTTGATCTGTTCTGTAAGCGTGGTTTTCTAGCACATCTTCATTGTCTCTTAGGGTGGTGTTCTTCCTCTTACCCTTATAGCGACATTGTATGGGATTTTCCTTGTACGTTTTTTGTTGCTCTTCGTTATACAAAATTAGTTTTCCTTAACTTTTGGAGGGAGGTGGGGTTCGGGGTAGCTTCTTAAATGTCAGAGCTCCCTCTTCTGTTGTTTTTGCATAGTGCTAAAAATTATGGCAACTTCTTTCGAAAACTTCTTCACTCTTTTCACCTACTTTTTCTGGACATTCTCTTTCCTTACTGAGGTAGGCTAAATTGTTTCTTCCTAAAAGAAATCCAAGTCCTAATCCCTGAAACCTGTGTTACCATAAAAGGACTTTGCAGATGTGATTATAAGGATTCTAGGTGAAGAGATTATTCTGAATTATCCAGGTGGCCCTAACTGCAATGGAATGTGTCTTTGTACGCGGGAGGCAAAACGAGATCCCACAAATAGAAGAGAAGAAAGAGATGTGATATGTAGGCAGATATTGGAGTGATGGGGCTACAAGCCAAGGAATGCCAGCAGCCACCAGAAGCCAGAAAAAGCAAGGAATGAATTCTCCCTTAGCGCTCCCAGACGGAGCATGATCCTGCCAGCACCTTGATCTTGGCCCAGAAATACTGATTTGGGGGGCGCCTGGGTGGCTCAGTGGGTTAAAGCCTCTGCCTTCGGCTCAGGTCGTGGTCCCAGGGTCCTGGGATCGAGCCCCGCATCGGGCTCTCTGCTCGGCGGGGAGCTTGCTTCCTCCTCTCTCTCTGCCTGCCTCTCTGCCTACTTGTGATCTCTGTCTGTCAAATAAATAAATAAAATCTTAAAAAAAAAAAGAAATACTGATTTGGGACTTCTGGCCTCCAGAACTATAACAGAATAAGTATCTTTTGTTTTAAGTCACACGGTTTGTGGTAAACTGTCCTAGCTGCCATAGAAAACAGGCTTTGGTGCCGGAAGAATGGTGTTACTATAAGAAATCTCAAAAAATGTGAAAGTGACTTCAGAATAGGGTAATGGGTAATAGGTGGAGGCTGGAAGAATGGTAAGGAACAGGACAGGAAAAAAAGCCTAGATTGCCTAGAAATAGAAATCCAGATGATGAAGGTGCTGCTGGTGAGGGCTCAGAAGTAAGGAACATGGTAGAAAAGCCTATATTGTCTTAGAGAAGATAGATGATTGATAGATGATAGATAGATAGATTGATGCAGATATAGACATTCAACAAAATGTTGGCATAAATATGAGCCTTCAAGTGTTGCTCATGAGGGTTCAGAAGGAAATGTGGAACATGTTGCTGGAAACTGGAGGGAAAGCGATCCTCATTATATCGAAACAGGGAACGTAGCTTAATTGTTTCTACAGTGATAGGGAGAGCAGAACTTTTTTTGTTTAAAGACAGACTTTTTTAAAAGAGAGAGAGATCACAAGTAGGCAGAGAGAGAGAGAGAAGCAAGATCCCCGCTGAGCAGAGAGCCCAATGCGGGACTCGATCCCAGGACCCCGAGATCGTGACCTGAGCCGAAGGCAGAGGCTTTAACCCACTGAGCCACCCAGACGCCCGCTGAGGAAATTGAAGTGTTGAAGGTGTAGCCTGGTTTCTCCTTACTGCTTATAGGAAAAAGTGGGAGGAAAGAGGGGAAACTGAAGGAAGAACTGCTGAGCAAAAAAAGGCACCAACGCTTGAGGATTTGGGAAGATCTCAGCCTATCCAGATTGCAGAAGGTGCTAAAATTAGGAGATTCACTGTCAAGAAAGCACGTTCTGGAGATAGTGCCAAGGGTGTGGCCAGACAACCTTTTGCTATTACTGAAGAGATTAAACATTTGACTCAGTGATTTCCCCCCCCCACCCCGCCCCGCCCCGCCTTCACAGCAGAAGCCAGGAGTAGAGATGGGATTAATGAGGAACACATGTGGAGGCACCTTGTCTCCAATGGCGTGAATCCCTGTGACATAGAGAGGGGACCCGCAAGGTTTTTGAGACCATTATGTCATCAGAAATACTGCCAGTGTGGACTGAAAGGGACAAAGATAGGATGAAATGAAATGAAGGCTAGCAGATTCCTGAAACAAGAAACAGGCTTCTAAAACTACTCAGCTTTGAACGTGCATTACCCTTCCAGAAAAAGCATGAATGAGTGGAGTTTTGAGTGAGGTAGAGCCTCAAGCTATGAACCATTATTTCCCAGACTTAAAGTCTGATGACGTCCGCCCTCTTGGATTGCAAAATGGCTCAGTGACAATGGCTTTCTATTTTCCTTCTATTTTTCTCTCTCTTTGGAAATAGGAATGTCTATGACGTTTATGCTATGACCGTCTCACCATTGTATTTGAGGAGGTGGTTTTAATTTGTTTTCTTGTTTCACAAGTGCACAAATTGAGCAAAATTTTGTTCCAGGCTGGCATACTAAAAGAATGCATTCATCCTGATTCAAATGATGAGATTTAATACTTCTGAGCTGATGATCTTTAGATGAAATTTTGGACTTGAGTTGACACTGTCATGTGTTGGCCCTTTTAAGGGTGTTGGGGTAGCGTGAACATATTTTGTATGTGGGATGGACAGCGATATTTGGGGACTAGAGAGTGGACTGTGGTAGGTTGAATAACAGCTCCCTAAAGATATCCTCGTGTTAACTCCTGGAACAGTGAATGTTAGATTATTTGGGGGAAAAAAAAGACTTTGCAGGTATGAAGGTCTTAAGATAAGGCGTTAAGACCCGTTAAGTTAGGGGTCTCGAAGATAGAGCGATCATCTTGGATTATCCAGATGGGCCTTAAACGGCATCACAAGTGCTCTTACAAGAGAGAGGCAGAGATGACATGGGCAGAAGAGGAGATGACAGTGTGATCACAGAAGCAGATTGAAGTGATACAGCCGCCAGCCAAGGAGCGCCTGTAGCCTCGGGAGGGAGCTGAGCTCTGCTCACACCATGATTTTAGCCTAGCGATGCCGATTCAGAATTCTTGCTTCCAGAACTGCGAAAGAAGAACTTCATTGTCTTAAGCCACCATAGGAAATGAATACACTCACTGTCAACTGTTCTAACCTGCTCAATTTTTATTTGATCCCCAGCAGTTTCTCCTCTCCATCCCCAGATCCCTGTGCGAGGAGAGAGCCCCCATGGATCAGTATGGTAAAGGGTTAATTCAGCCCCTCTGGAGTATCCAAACCTCACACTTTCCTAAGAAAGTTTTGGCCCTTGCACAGCTCCTGGGAGACAACTTCTAAGACCTTGGAATATCCTGCCTGTTAAGAATGTCTTTGTTTGGGGCACCTGGGTGGCTTAGTCGGTTAAGCACCCACCTTAGGTTCAGGTCATGATCCCAGGGTCCTGGGATAGAGCCCCATATTGGGCTCCCTGCTCAGTGGGGAATCTGCATCTCCCTCTCCCTCTGCCGCTGCCCCTGCTTGTGCTCTCTCTCTCTGTCAAATAAATAAATAAAATCTTAAAAAAAAAAAAGAGTTCACAGGAATTAGGTTGCTCCATCCCACTCAGACCTTACCACAGACCCTTTGCACTTGCTTCTCACTGGATGGAGCACAACACCTGTCTGTTTCCACTGCTGAATTCATGCTGGCCTACCATACCAGATGATTGTTTTGGCATTCTCCTGTTCTCAGGTCTGTCAAATGCTAGTTACTTCTCTCTGCTTTTCAGATAACCATTCAGATAACTATATCATATGGTTCCTGCGGCTCTTGGCAACTTGTCCTCACCCACATGTATTTTGAGACTCATGGACATTTCCTCTATCTATTGCTGTGTAAATAAACCACACCAAAACATAGTGGCTTAGAATTTTATTTTTTTATTGCTCGTGATTCTCTGGGTCAGGAACTTGGGGAGGGCATAGTGCGGAGGGCTTGTTTCTTCTCCATATGATCTCAGAAACAGCTAAGGCGGGGTCGGACAGTCCGAGATGATTTCATCACATGACTGGGACCTCTGCGGGTTGGGAGCTGGGGCTTCAGTCCTCATGCACATGGTCCATTTTGAAAATACTGTCTCATTGTCCAGGGTCTCTGTCTTCAAAAGGATAGAGTCCCCTGCTTCTGCTCTCTCTTTCTCTCCGACAAATAAATAAATAAAAAAAATCTTAAAAAAATTATTTCAGAAAGAACAGACACTTGGTGTGAGGGTAGAGTAAAGAAATAAAATCAGGGCCGCCTGGGTGGCTCAGTGGGTTAAGCCTCTGCCTTCGGGTCCGGTCATGATCTCAGGGTCCTGGGATCACTGCTCAGCAGGGAGTCTGTTTCCCCCCCCCTCTCTGCCGGCTGCTCTGCCTACTTGTGATCTCTCTCTCTCTGCCAAATAAATAAATAAAATCTTAAAAAAAAAAGAAGTAAAATCATCCTAAAGATTCTTTTTTTTTGAGAGAGAGAGAAAGCGAGTACAGAGAGAGGGACAGAGGGAGAAGCTGACTCCTCACTGAGCGGGGAGCCCAATGTCAGACTCGATCCCAGAGACCCTGGACTCATGACCTGAGCTGAAGCCAGACACTTAACCAACTGAGCTACCCAGGAACTTGGAAGTAAAAACGTTCTAAATGTTTCATGCTCCTGAGAAATTAGGGGTAAATGCAAATAATGTGTGTGTTCAATCTACCAATAGAGAAAATCTGAATCATGTTCATAATGGAAGAATAATAACCAGTAGATTGATAAGCATAGTTGAACATCCAAATTACTAAGAAAGGGAAAAGGAGATTGAACAGAAACTTGACAGAGACAGCAAACCTAAGGAAATGGAAAAAGAATGAGCAACAACAGAGACAGTCCTTCTGAATGGAAGACACAAAATCAGGCATATCATTAACAAATGAAATTGATTGGGTTCTCCTATAAGAGACTGGGGAATTGGGTTTAAAAAACAAGAGTTCTTGGATGCCTGGGTGGCTCAGTCGGTTGAGCGTCTGCCTTCAGCTCATGATCCCAGGACCCTGGGATTGAGACCCGAATTGGGCTCCCTGCTCAGTGGGGAGCCTGCTTCTCCCTCTTCCTCTGCCTGCTGCCTGGGCACACGCTGTCTCTCCCTGACAGGTAGATGGATACAATCTTTTTAAAAAAACAAAACAGAACAAGAGTTCTGTGTTGTTTACTAAAAGAGGCAAAATTTAAAAATAGCAAAGGATACATGTCAGGTAAATGCAAGCAGAATGAAAGCAGGTCTGATGATATAATTATCAAGTTAAATTCGATGGCTAAAAGCATTCAACAGATGAAAAGAGACATTACATAATAATAAAGTCTACCTTTGGTGAAGATATAATATGTATAAACCTTTACAAAAACACAAATAGAACCAGCAAAAATAAAAGAGATGAAACAAAACCTTAAAATTATAATTTATAGTGACAGATTATACCTCTTTCAGAATATGATGAATCAAGTTAACATAAACAAAGGCAAAAAAGATATGAAAATTATAATCAATAAGCCATATTTAATACACATAAAAAGAACTTTTTATCTTTTTTAATTTTAATTTTTTAAGATTTTGTTTATTAATTTGATGGGGAGAGAGACAGCAAGAGCGGGAACACAAGCAGGGGGAGAGAGAGAGGGAGAAGCAGGATCCCCGCTGAGCAGGAAGCCAGATGCGGGGCTCCATCCCAGGACCCCGGGATCATGACCTGAGCTGAAGGCAGACATTTAATGACTGAGCCACCCAGGCGCTCCTATCTTTGTTTTTAAAAGATTTTATTTATTTACTTGAGAGAGAGTCTGTGCAAGCAGGAGGGAGAGGGAAAAAGAATCTGAAGGAGACGCTGTGCTGAGAGTGGAGCCTTGCCACATGCTTGTTTCCCAGGACCTGAAATGACGACCTGAGCCGAAACCAAGGGCCAGACAATCAATCGAGTCAGCCAGCCAGGCACACCAAGAACTTTATATCTTACAAAGAAACTATATAATCCCATGTCCTTGCAACATTAAAAAACATTCAGTTCTCCCACCTGGCCTAAGAGAAATGATGGATACATTTTTAAAAAGTAGGGCCTTCACAGATCGTTTCCTGTGATAAGAGTCAGTAAAAACAGAAATAAATTAAAATGTTACCGAAATACCTTAACCAGCTGGAAGTTAAGAAGCACTTTCCTAAATAAATCATGATGAAAGGGGTCTATGTTTCATAAACTCTACCAGCTCCTAGAGAAAGATGGAAATTTTCCAATTTATTTTATGAAAGAATAACCTTAATGCCGAAACGGAAATATATTGCTTGAAAAACAAGATGATTGGAGACAATCTTTCATAAATGTGAGCGACAATTTCTAAATGAAGTATCCACATATCAAATCCAGGCGTGTCTCCAGAAAACAAAGGGCTCCTGGGTGGCTCAGTCAGTTAAGAATCCAACTGTTGATTTCAGCTCAGGTCATGATCTTGGGGTTGTGAGATGGAACCCCAACTCTGGAGCTGTCTCTCTCTCTCCTTGGCTGTCTCTCTCTCTCCTTCCGCCCTCCCTCCCCCTCAACACGCATGTGCTCTTTCTTTCTCTCTAAAAAAAGAAAAAGAAAAAAAAATACACCATAACCATTAGGATGATTCTAGAAATGCTAGTGTAGTTTAATATTTATAAGTCAATCAACAGAAGTCATTACCCCAACATTTTAGAAAAGCTACATAATGCTATTGATATTTCAAAAGTATATGATATAATTCTAGTCATTATATTAATAGTAAAAACTCAAAATAACAACAGAAGGAAACTACTTAGGGTGCCTGGGTGGCTCAGTCTGTTAAGTGTCTGCCTTCAGCTTGGGTCATGATCCCGCTGTCCTGGGATAGAGCCCCACATCAGGCTCCTTGCTTAGCAGGGAGCCTACATCTCCCTCTGCCTGCTGCTCTCCCTGCTGTGCTCTCTCTCTGTCAAATAAATAATAAAATCTTAAAAAAAAAGAGTCTGTTTCTAATAAACTTAAATTTAAATAACCACATGAGCTTAGTGGCTACTGTACTGAATAGCTAACACAATAAAAAGAATCACAGCAAGTACTGGATAAATGAGAAAATATTATCTGTATTTGATAGGTTGTACAATCAGAAAACGAGAGACTACATACTAAGAAGCTACCAGAATTGGCAGGTAGTTTTGATAATGAGCTGGATAAAAGATAAAATTATAAAAATAGGTATTTTCTTCCTATACCAATAGTAAGCAGATAGGATTAACAAGCAGGCCTTAACACTGACAACAAAAATATTGTGACTATCTGAGAACAAATTTAACCAAAAAAGAAGATGGACTTATAAGAAGACGACAAAATGTCATTGCCGTATATAAGACATAACCAAGTAGAGACTCATGAAATCTCTAGATACAAAGGCTTATTGTAACGAAAAGCATTGACTCTTCCCAAACTATGATATTAGGGTAATATAATCCCAATCAGAATCCCCAAAGTTTTGTTTTGTTGGGGTTTTGGGGAGGGGGTAGCGTTCATTTTGAAACTTCATTTTAAACTTCAGGGAGTTGTTAGAAAAATAAATTTGGGGGCGCCTGGGTGGCTCAGTGGGTTAAAGCCTCTGCCTTTGGCTCAGGTCGCCCATTGGGCTCTCTGCTCAGCAGGGAGCCTGGTTCCCTTCCTCTCTCTCTCTCTCTCTCTCTCTCTGCCTGCCTCTTTGCCTACTTGTGATCTCTGTCTGTCAAATAAATAAAAAAATAAGAAAAATAAATTTTCAAGAAGAGAACTCCTTTGAAATCAGATTGCAGAGACACAATCAAGAAAGAGTTCCAGTCAGGCAAAACATATGTGTGACCTTGTATGAACAAAGTGATATTTAATTCGGGGATACAAGGCACTGTGTTTCATAAACAGTGCCACGTGGCCCTGTTGAATTTTACCTGAGTCCTGTGATCCAGGTAAACAGTGAAGCCCCTTATTCTTTCATGTTCTGGAAAACTGCTTACTGCCAAGAACTCCCCTTCCCTCCCTGACTTAGACAGGACTCACTGATGCTCCTGTTCTTTACATATGACAAGGACAGACGCAGACCTTCCAAATTCCCAGTCCTTGCCTCATAAACACTGACTGTGTTTCAGAACAAAATGCTTGTTACCAAACGGCAGTCGAGTCTCTCTCTTTCCTGCAGCCTCCTGAACTCGGCTTGTCCCCAAGTCTGAGACAGCACAAAAGATTGTGGACCCTCTCTTTTCAGCCTCCCTGGAGAGGGAATCAACCAGCCACAGTGGGCCCTTTCCTTTCAGATCCCACTGGCCATTCTCCTGCTAAAGCAGTTCCTCGCTCACAGATTCTGCTTATCTCCGCTTGTCTCCTCCTTACCCTGTCTACAAAAGAGAAGCCCTTTTCTGCTTGGTTATGAGATAATTGCAGATTTCTGAAATGGAAGCTTTCTCCCTATTTGATACAGCAAGAACAAACCTTGACCTTAGCCTCATACCATACGTCACAGTAAATTCCAACTAGATTAAAAAAATTAAAGCAATAGGGACACCTGGGTGGCTCAGTGGGTTAAAGCCTCTGCCTTCGGCTCAGGTCATGATCCCAGAGTCCTGGGATCGAGCCCCATCTCTGCTGGGCAGAGAGCCTGCTTCCTTTCCTCTCTCTCTGTCTGCCTCTCTGCCTACTTGTGATCTCTCTGTCAAATAAATAAATAAAATCTTAAAAAAAATTAAAGCAATAAAAATAAAATAAATGTTAAGACTTTTTTTGGGCAGATGTGGAATGGGGGAGGAGGACCATGCAAGACAGGAAATACAGAGACCAGGAAAGAAAGCTTAGACATTTCTGTTGAGAGAATGCGTCTTTCTAATTACATATCGAAGGACACCTATAAAATGCAAAGGAGAATAAGAGTTAGGGGGAAATACTGCAGCACAACTCACAAAGGGTTGCTATCTGTAATGCACAAAGAGCTTCTATAAATCGATAAGAAAAAGACAAATCACTCCAAAGTAAATTGGACAAAGGATATGAAGATCTGCAGAAGAGAAAATCTAAGTGGTCAGCAAACAGAAAAAGATCCTCTGTTGCAGAATTAGGAAAACGCAAATTAAAGCGATTAAACACTACTGGCAGTTACACTGGCAAACATGAAAGTATCAACATCTAGTGCTGAAAAGAGTTGCCTCAATGAACTCCTATTTTGCTGCTGGCAGTAGGCATGTTACAACCTTTTGCGGAATTGATTCGGCTGTATGTATTTGACAACAAAATACCCTCACCTGAATTTAATAATAATAAACTTCAAAATATAGAAGGCAAAAATAGACTAGCACAATGAAAACCTGACCTAACAATACAGTGGGAGAATGTCTCAACTCTCTCAGGAACTCATGGGGCAAGCAGAAGAAAATCATCAGGAAGGAAATACATTTTTAAGGCCCGACTAACAAGCTTGAGCCAACAAATGCATATGTTCAACCCAACAACTGGAAAATACAATCTTTTAAATCAGGAGATGAAACATTTCTGAAACCTGGGCCCGTGCTTGAGCCATAAGGCAAGTTTCAACAAATTTCAAAGACTCAGCATCATTCAGACAAAATTCCCAGACCACAATGCGATTAGGTGAGAAAACACTAGTGTCAGGTTAACTTTGTGTTTGTTGGGAGAATGAAAAATGGTGTCAGGAACTGTAAACTCTTCTGCACTCCCTCTACCTTCCTTCGTGGTGTCATTAATTCCGAGAGGAGAGTGTGACGAAACTCGTCTCCCCTAGAACACTCCCCTTGCTCGGGGAAACGCTGGGTTGGGCTGTTCTCCCCCTTGCAGCAGCCTGAAAAAAAATCCCCGTTCCCTAGCCCTACGAGGAGTCCCGGAGAAGTTTTGCAAGTTGGACAATGGACTTCTAAATAATTCATGGGATAAAAGGGGGAAAAACTTATAAATTAGCACTTGAAACCAAACACTAATGGAAAGCCATAGAAACTTGGATCTTTGGAACTTTTAGCCTGAAGGCTTTCATAAGGACACTAGGAAGGCTGATCACTTGATTTAAAAAAAAAAAAAAAAATGGATGAAATGCCCCACCACTGGTATCTCGGGCCCCCTAGTTAGCCGCTCCACGGATCCTTGGTCCCCAGCGCTAAATCGCCTGAGCTCCCCGCGCCCAGAGTGGTTAAACTCTGGCTGCGGGCGACTTCCGCTTCCTGGCCTAAATCTGACACGTACTGTTC
The DNA here is from genome assembly GCF_922984935.1 of Meles meles. NCBI lineage: Eukaryota > Metazoa > Chordata > Mammalia > Carnivora > Mustelidae > Meles > Meles meles. The sequence goes on along the minus strand of NC_060087.1, from coordinate 42,175,101 downwards.
TCCCCCCGCCCGTGGCAACCACCCAGGGTCGGTGACAGTCGAGGAGCCCGGCGATGCCCTCAGCCGAGGCGGGGACAGAGAGGCGCCGGCAGGTGGGCACGTTGCGGCGCCATGGGCCCCGCCGCCGCCGCGAGCCACCCGCGCCCGCCAGGGGCCGTCCCATTCGCTCGAGAAGGGGAGCCGGAGCGGAGGCCGGGGCGGGGGCGGGCCAGGCTGTGGACCCGCGGCTTGGAGGAGTCTTTCTAGCGGGGACCCGGTGGCAGGACGCGAGTGGGGGGTGAGGGGGTGGCCTAGCGGCGCGTGAAAAAGCCGCGGCTCCCCGGGGATGCGGCCCGAGGGCGGGGCCCCTGAGCGCCAGGAAAGGCGAGCGCCGGGGCCTGCGTCCAGGCGGCCACCGCGGAGAACGTGGCGCGGGCGGGAGAAGTGCTGGCCGCACAGCCCGCACTACTGCCCGGTCGTCTCCCGGGAGACCCCGCAGGGCCAGATCGGGTTGGGGACGGCCGGGTCCGCGGCCGAACTGAGCACCCTTCCAAGATGGCGACTCCCGTAGAGACACTCCCGAGGGGACAGCCATGTTAGCCGCCTGACAAAGTCACTAAAGAACATTTGAAAGTCCGCCTCTCCACCGCCACGCACACGGGCTAACACCGCACGAGGGCACCCCTGTGGGACAGCGGCCGCCGACCGCTCCCAGGCTGACTCTGAGCATGTGCACGGTCAAGTCCAGACACGGAAGGGTCCCTCAGAGGTAGTTTCCACACTTAGGGTTCAGGGAAGTGAGTTTAACAGAGGCGGCAAGGTTGGGCCACCGAAGCACTGACATGATTATTGGGGTGTGGTGACATGGATTTCGCACTCAGTGATGCTACTCCGTAGGGTGAGTGATGAGGCTTCTCTGAAGTCCATAAGTAGGAGGGGCGTGGAGTGAGTGACACGGATTTGGGGTGACTGATGGGATCAGTGGGGAACATAAAATGCGTAGTCTGCAGGTTCAGTGATGAGGGTCCTGGGGGTCTATAGGGTGAGCAATGAGGACGCTGTGGGGGAGAGTGGTGAGGATTCTCAGAAGTCACTGATGGGGTCTTGCAGTGTAACTTGATTGACCCGTGGGGTAAGTTATGGGGATCTGTGGGGTGATTCATAGGGGGTTAGTGGAGTAAGTGATAGGGGCCTGCAAGATGAACGATTGGACTTCAGTGAGTGAGTGGTGAGGGTGTTTGGAAAGTAATGGGTAGTCTGAGGGGTGAATGGTGGAGAGTTTGTGTGGTGAGTATTGAAGGATCAGTGAGTGAATGATTCGGATCGTAGGGTGACTTGCGTGGTCTGTGAGGTGCATGGTGGGGTTTATTGAGTGGACGGTCAAGGTTTCTGTGGCATTTATTTGGGACTGGTTGATGGAGGGCCAATGGAATCAGATCTGCTGCCTCAGCGACGGGTGGTCTTAAACCAAGATGAAATTGTTTCAAAACTCTACTTTGACTTTGTTGGACCTCCTGTATTTTTGTTTTCCGCATCATTAATTTCTCTCCTTGATTTCATTATTTCTCTTCTTTCGGTTTTTTCTTTTATTCTTAAGATTTTATTTATTCACTTGACAGAGAGAGAGCACAGCAGGGGGAGTGGAAAGGGAGAAGCAGACTCCCCGCTGAGCAAGGACCCCCCCCACCCAATGCCAGGCTCCATCCCAGGACACAGCGATCATGACCTGAGCTGAAGCCAGAGGCTTAACCTACTGAGCCACTCAGGCTCCCTCTTTTATTCTTTTCTTTTTTTAATTCCTAAGATGAATGCTTATCTCATTAATATTCAGTCACTTTTCTTTTATAATATAAGCTTTAAGTTCATGAATTTTTCATGAACACTTTAGCTCCATGTAACAAATTTTGATACGTAACATTTCACTATAGTTTACTTCAAATGTTTTCTAATTTCTCTTGTGGTTTCCTCTCTGACCCCATAGTTATTTAGATATGAGATTCTGATTTTCCAAAAAGTTGAAATTTTTATTACTGATTTCACTCAGAGACTGTCGTCTGAGTGATTATTAGGTGCAGAAATGGATGTTCCTTAAAGTGGATGGTATGTATTGAACTTTAAATTATTTTCCAAACCGTTTGTAAAACTGGTACTCCCACCAACAACATATTAAAGGGCTCACTCCGGGGGCGCCTGGGTGGCTCAGTCTGTTGAGCGTCTGAATTGGGCTGGGATCTTGATCTCGGGGTCACATCCCTGACTTGGGCTCCGCACTGGGGGGAAGTCTGCTTCTCTGTCTCCCTCTGCCTCTATCCCCATCCTGGACCACCCCCTCCCCGCTTGTGCTTGCGCTCTCTCCAATAAATAGATAAAATCTTTAAAAATAGAAAAAAATTGAAAAAATAAAAGGGCTCATTCTAACATCCTCTCCCACACTGAATTTTGCTGCTTTTTAAATTTTCCCCATTCTGAGGGCCAGACAGAATGGTATCTGTTTTTACTTTGGTAAAGTAAGTGGTATCTAGTATCTTGTTTTACTTTGATATGCATTTTCCTGGCAACTGATGTTTGAATACCTTTGAATGGGTTTTTTAAAGTTTTCATATCCTTTGCTCTTTTTTTCCTTTAGGTGGTTTGTCTTTCTAATTTGTGAAAATTAACCTCGTGTCATTTATTGTGATATTTTCCCTCTTATCTATCTATCCTTATATCTTGATTTTTGAAAGATGTTTTCACATATCACATATCATTAGAAAAAGTAATCATCCGATTAGAGATATCTGTCTTTTTCCTTTTCAGGCTCTGAGTATCTTCTCTTGCCTAGTGAGTTCTCTCCACTTCATGCTTAAACAAATACATGCCTGAAGTTTAACATTTGTAAACTTCATTTGTAAAAATGTAAAAAAAAAATTTGTTTTAATTTTTAAAAGATTATTTGTTTATTTGTTTATTTGACAGAGAGAGAGAGAGATCACAAGTAAGCAAGGAGGCAGGCAGAGAGAGAGAGAGAAGCAGGCTCCCCGCTGAGCAGAGAGCCTGATGTGGGACTTGATCCCAGGACCCTGAGATCATGACCTGAGCTGAAGGCAGAGGCTTTAACCCACTGAGCCACCCAGGTGCCCCTAATTTTTAAAATTAAATTTCAGTCCAGCTGGAATTTACTCTGGTGTGTGGTGTGAGATGAGATTGAAATTTGTATTTCCCATTTGGATGTATATTTGCTGGCACCAATCATTACATGAATACACTTTTCTAATTCAACTACATGCCACTTTTGTCACATAAATTTCCAAATGCATATTGCTCTATGTCTGAGCTCTTTTCTTCTGATATATGTTATCTACTCCCCTTTAAAAAAGTGTACTGACTTTTAGAAATGCTTTTAATATCAAATAATGCTAGCCCCTTCACTGTTCCTTTTCTTTATTTTTTGGTTGTTTTCTTTAATATTATATTTTTTAAAAGATTCTATTTATCTATTTGAAAGGGAGAGAAAGGAAGAGAACACGAGTGGGGGGGCGTGTCAGAGGGAAGGGCGAACCAGACTCCCCCGCCCCCCGTGCCTGACATGGGGCTGGATCCCAGGACCCCGAGATCATGATTTGAGTCATAGGCAGATGCGTAACCAACTGAGCCATCCAGGCACCCCTGTTTAATATTCTTTAGCATTTATTCTTCCATGTGAATGTTAAAACCATCTTATTTTGTTTCAAAACAGCCATTAAATCTATGCATTTTGTAGTTTTCTTTTTTTTAAAGATTTATTTATTTATTTATTTGAGAGAGAGAGTGCATGAGAGTTAGAGGAGGGGCAGAGGGAGAGAATCTCAAGCAGATTCCCCACTGAGTGAACAGCCTGACTAAGGGCTTGATCTCATGAGATCATGACCTGAGTCGAAACCAAGAGTCAGAGGCTCAACTGAGCCCCCCAGGAGCACATGTTGCTTTCTTTTTATAGACCCAGCACCTTTTTTTAAAAGATTTTATTTGTTGACACTGGGAGAGAGAGAGAACACCAGTAGGCAGAGAGGCAGGCAGAGAGAGAGGGGGGAGCAGGCCCCCCTGAGCAGAGAGCCTTATGCAGGGCTCGATCCCGGGACCCGAAGATCATGGCCTGAGCTGAAGGCAGAGGCTCAACCTGCTGAGCTACCCAGGCACCCCACCCAGCACGTTTTTATTTTTAAAATTGCATTCTTTAATATTTTACATTTATTTTTGTCACTATGGTGAAATGCATACTTTTTCTGTTTCCAGAGGAAGAAAAGATCTATCAATTTTTCTTTTCGTTTTTTTTAAATTTCTTATCCAGTTCAATGATCAGATTCGCATGTGAATTCTAGTTGCTTTTCATAGTCTCGTAGTTTTCCTAGATAGATTATCCAGTTAACAATGATACTCTCTCTTCCTTCCAAATATTTATTCTGATACCTCATCTTCTCTTGCATTAGCTAGCACTTTTGGAACAATGTTGAATGATACTTGATAGAGTTTATCCCTATTTTGTTGCTAATTTGAAAGTGAAAGGTGCTCATTCATTCATTCATTCATTTGCTCATTCATTTATTCATACATTCGACAACCATTTATTGAGTAGCTTCCCCTTGCCAAGAGACTGGGTTTGAAATCCTGCATGGCCACTTACTAGCTACATGATCTTTTTTTTTTCCTAACAGATTTATTGATATAATTTATCTACTATAAACTTATGGTAAACTATCCATTCAAAGCTTACAGTTTGGTGGTTCTAAGTATATTCATAGAGTTGTGCAACCACCACCACAATCTAATTTTAGAACATTCTATAACCTCAGAAAGAAACATGGTACTCATTCCTCATCCCATTCTGTATTCCCCTGCTGCAGGCAACTCCTTTCTGTCTCTGTAGAGAGACATTGACTATTCTAGGCTTTTATAAATGGGATCATACTACAGGTGGTTTTTTGTGACTCTCTTCTCTCATTTACCATAATGTTTTCAAGATTCATTCATGCGTGTGACAGCATGTATTGGTACTTCATTCCTTTTTTATTACTGAATAATATTCTTTTGTGAGGATATACCACATTTTTTTCCCATTCATCAGCTGAGGGATGTTTGGGTTGTTGCCACTTTTAACTACAATGAATAATGCTGCTGTGAACATTTGTGTCCGCATTTTTGTGTGAACATCTATTTTCATTCTCTGGGGAGTTAAATTGCTAGATCATATGGTACCTCTATGTTTAACACTTGGAAGAACTGCCAAACTGTTTTTCAAAATGGCTGTGCCATTTTACATCCCACCAGGAATGCATGTAGGTTCCAATTAGTCACAACTCCGCCAACACTTGTTACTGTCTTTTTTTATTCTAGCCATCCTAGTGAGTGGGAAGTGCTATCTCATTGTGGTTTCAATTTCTATTTCTCTAATGACTACTGATATTGAATATCTTTTCATGTGTGCAATGGACTGAATGTTTGGGTCAATTCAAATCCTTTGCCTATTATGAGTGATTTGGTTTTTTATTATTGAGTTGTAAGTGTTCTTGATACGTTCTGGATACAAGTCCCTTGTCAGATATGCGATTTGCATGTATTTTCTCCTATTTTGTGGGTATCTTTTCACTGTCTTGGTGGTTGACTTTGTAGCACAAAAGTTTGTGATTTTGGTACAGTCCAGTTTATCTATTTTTTCCTTTTGTTTCTTGTGCTTTTGATGTCATAGACTTTTCTTTCCCCATGGAATTATATTGGAATGCTTATCTAAAATCAGTTGACTGTACGAGCCCTGGCTAGCTCAGTAGTTAACAGTCTGGCTCTTGATTTTGGCTTAGGTCGTGATCTCAGGGTCGTGTACCATCAAGCCCTGCATAGGGCTTCTCGCTCAGCAGGGAGTTAGCTTGTGTCTTGTCCTCCCCTCCCCCCACTCATGCTTGTGCACGCTCTCTCTCTCTCAAATAAATAAAAATTTTTAAAATGGTAAATTGCAATTATTTTCTTTTCTCTGATTATTGGTCTTAACAGGTTTCTGCTTTGGGGGGGATTAATTTTGGTAGTTTATGTTTGCTGGGGATTTTATATTCTTGCAGAACTGCGCATAATGCTTAGTTAAATTATTTTGTTCACTCCCACCTTATTCTTTGTTAAGACTGCTTTAGCTATTCTAGGGGCTGTGCCTTTCTGTATAAATTCTAGAATATGTTTGTCTATGGATGTTGAACATATTCTCATGTACTTATTTTCCCTCTTTGGTGAAATGTCTCTTCATGTCTTTTGCCCATTTTCTAATTGGATTGTTTGTTTCTTCCTTGTTGAGTTTTGAGAGTTCTTTATGTTATACTTTTGAGTCTTTGTCAGATACTTTTTAACACTCTGTAGCTTTTCATTTCATCCTCCTAACAGTGTCTTTTGCAGAGCTACAGTTTTTAACCTGTTGAAGGCAAATATATGTGTTTTTTCCTTTTATTGATCATGGTTTTGGTGTCATATCTAGCAACTTTTACTAAGCCCTAAGTCCTGATGATTTTCTCCCACATGGTCCTCTTTTTTTTTTTAAGATTTTATTTATTTATTTGACACAGAGAGAGATCACAAGTAGGCAGAGAGGCAGACAGAGAGAGAGGGGGAAGCAGACTCCTGCCGAGCAAAGAGCCTGATGCGGGGCTCAATCCCAGGACCCTGAGACCATGACCTGAGCCGAAGGCAGAGGCTTAACCCACTGAGTCATCCAGGCGCCCTCCCACATGGTCTTCTAACGGTTTTATAGTTTTACATTTTACATTTTTTTTATTTTTTGAAAGACTTTATTTATTTATTTGACAGAGATCACAAGTAGGCAGAGAGGCAGGCAGAGAGAGAGGAGGAAGCAGGCTCCCTGCCAAGCAGAGAGCCTGATGTGGGGCTCGATCTCAGGACCCTGGGATCTTGACCTGAGCCAAAAACAGAGGCTTTAACCCACTGAGCCAGCCAGATGCCCCTACATTTTACATTTGAATCTATGATCCATTTCGGGTTAATTTTTTATGAAGTGTGACACTTAGATTGAGATTCATTTTGGTTTTTTTCCTTATGAATGATCCGATTGCTCCACCACCATTGTTGAAAAGACTTTCCTTCATCCATTGAATAGTTTTTGCACCTTTGTAAAAAAAAAATAGTTGGCTATACTTTTGTGGGGCTATTTCTGGGCCCTCTCTTCTGTTTCATTGCTCAGTACCACATTGTCTTGATTCCTGTAGTTAAATAAAAAAGCTTGAGAAAACAGGTAAATTGATTTCTCCCATTTTATTCCTTGTCAGAATTGTTTGTAGCTAGTATAGATCCTTTGTTCTTCCACATAAACTTGAGAATAACTGTGCCTATATCTACAAAAAATTCTTGCTGAGATTTTAATAGGAATTATATTAAGTCTGTAAATCAACTTGTGAAGAATTGATATTTTTACTGCATTGAGGCTACCCGCCCATAAACACAGTATCTGTCTCCATTTATTTAGATCTTTGTTGACTTCTTTCATCAACATTCTCTAGTTTTCAGCAGGCAAGGCCTGTATATGTTTTGTTACATTTACACCTAAATATTTCACTTTCTGAGTGATGTAAAGTATTGTGTTTTTAATTTGTTTCATTATGTTCATTGTAGTATATAAAAATACAGCTGATTTTTGTGTGTTGTTTTGTGTCCCATAACCTTGCTGAAGTCACTTTTACTTCTAGAAGGTTTTTTTGAAGATTTTATTTATTATTTGAGAGAGCAGGAGCGAGCATGAGTAGGGGGGAGGGACAGAGGGAGAGAGAGAAGCAGGGTCCCCGCTGAGTGTCCCATGTGAGGCTCCATCCCAGGACCCTGATCCCATTTCACTCAAGACTTCCATGTGATCCCTTCTGTGGGATCAGGGATCATGACCTGAGCTGAAGGCAAACGTTTAATCTACTGAGCCACCCAGGATCCCCTTCTTCTAGAAGTTTTTGTGTAGGGTCCTAGAGATTTTCTATCTGGACCATCATGTTACCTGCAAGTAGGGTCAGTTTTATTTCTTCCTCTTCAATTTCTATGCCTTTTGTTCTTTTTTCTTGCCTCATTGCACTGGCAAGAATTTTCATTACTGTACTGGATAAGAGTGGTGACAGTTGGCATCCTTGTGTCGTTCCTGATATTAGGGAGCAAACATTCAGTCTCTCACTATTAAGTATGATGTTAGTTCTAGTTTTTTTGGTAGATCTTATTTTTAGCAAGTTGGCAAAGTTAACCTTTATTCCAGGTTTTCTAAGAGTTTGGTTTTTTAAAATCATGAATGGGTGTTGGATTTTGTCAAAACCTTTTTCTGCATCAGTTGATATGATCATGTGTTTTTTTTCTTCTGTGGCCTGTTAGTATGGTAAATTATATCAATTGATTTTCAAATATTGAACTAGTCTTGCATTCCTGGAATAAATACCAGTTGGTCATGGTGTATAATTCTCTTTGTATGTTGCTGAATTACGTTTGCTAACAAATATGCTACGAATTCTTGCATCTATGGGGCACCTGGGTGGCTCAGTTGGTTTGGTTAAGTGAGTGCCTTCAGCTCGGGTCATGATCCTGGAGTCCCCAGATTGAGCCCCACATCAGGCTCCCTGCTTGGCGGGGAGTCTGCTTCTCCCTCTGACCCTCTCCCCTCTCATGCTCTCTCTCTCACTCTCTCTCTCTCTCCAATAAATAAATGAAATCTTTTAAAAAAAGAATTCTTGCATCTATGCTTATGAAGGATATTGGTCTGTAGGTTTTTTACACTTTTTTGACTTAAGCAATAGAATTATTCATCAAGAAAATACTATTTTCAAATACAGGTGATGACAAAATGTGCAAAATTTGCTATGCAAACCACGTATAAACTAGTGGGAAAACATGAACACATCAATGACCTATTTATTGTACTCTTTGTCTACTTTCGGTATCAGCCTTTAGGGAATGAATTAGGAAGAATTCCGTCTTCTATTTCCTGGGAGACATAATGTGCCATTGGTGTTAATTCTTCTTGAAAAGTTGGTTGAAGTCTCCAGTGAAACCATTTGGCCTAGAGATTTATATTTCAAGAGTTGTTTTTTAACTTGCAAAGTGCATTTCCTTAATAGTTATGAGGCTATCCAAATGAACTCTTTCGTATTGGAAGAGTTGTGGTGGTTTGTACTTATTGAGGAATTGGTCCATGTCCTCTAAGTTGTCAAATTTATTATTGTATTCCTTTATTATTCTTTTGATGTCTGCAGGGTCTGTGGTGTTATCCCCTGTTTCGTTCTTGATATTAATCATTTGTGTCTCTGATTTTTTTCTTTGTCAATATTGCTAAAGGTTTGTTTAATTTTATTATTCTTTTTGGAAAACCAGCCCTCTGTTTCAGTGTTGTTGTTTTTTTCTGTTGTTTTTCTGTTTTCAACTTCATTGATTTCTGCTCCTACTTCATTGTTTCCTTTCTTGTGCTAGCTTTGGGTTTATTTTGTTCTTTTGTAAATTCTTTTTTTTTTTTAAAGATTTTATTTATTTATTAGACAGAGAACACAAGTAGGCAGAGAGGCAGGCAGAGAGAGAGGGGAAGCAGGCTCCCTGCTGAGCAGAGAGCCCTATATGGGGCTCGATCCCAGGACCCTGAGATCATGACCTGAGTCAAAGGCAGAGGCTTTAACCCACTGAGCCACCCAGGTGCCCCTGTAAATTCTTTTTTTTAAGATTTTATTTTTAAGTAATCTCTACACCCAACGTGGGGCTCCAACTTACAACTCTGAGATCAAGAGTCGCATGTTCCACTGACCAAGCCTGCCAGGTGCCCCTTCTTCTCTAATTTCTTGAGATGAGAGTTTAGATTATTGATCTGAGGCTTTTTCTCTTTCACTTATAAATGTTTAGTGCCATAAATTTTCCTTGTAGCACTGCTGTAGTCTATAGAGCAGAGTCTTGTGCACTGGTTATCAAATCTCAGGGGAGGACTCCAAACACTTTTGCCTACTGTGACTTAGTATCAGAGTTACCAAGGAAAACACTGAATGGAACAACACTTTACTTGCCTAGAGAAGAGGCAAAGCAAGGTCAGCGTCAGTAGTAGACATCCTCTCCTCATAGCTAACAGGTCCCCTGGCAGCCAAATGGCGAGTAAGCATAGGAAAAGATCCTTCACTCCATTACTTAGCAAAGAAATCTAAATTGAACTAAACTAAGATACTATTCACACCCCTCTCATATTGCAGTGGAAGGACCCCACCCACTCCCCCATGGAGTCTGAAATACTGAAAGCTAAGGGCATGCGGAAGAGCCATTGACTTACAAACTTCTGCAGAACAGAACAGCACACACTGAGTTCAAAATAGGGAAAGATATTCCCACACAAGGCGGTAGCCCAACACAGGCTGTGTGGGCTCTTGGTCTCATGTTCCAGGCCCATTTTTTTAAAGACTTTTTTTTATTGATTTGAGAAAGAGGTAGAGAGAGAGAGAGAGTACAAGGGAGCGGGGAGAGGCAGAGGGAGAAGCAGACTCCCCACTGAGCCGGGAGCCCAACATGATTTGGGCTGGGGTCTTGGTCTCAGGGTCATGACTGAGCCCGGTATTGAGCTCCGCCCTCAGCAGGGAGTCTGCTTGGGATTCTCTCTCCCTCTCCCTTTGCTGGAGGTCACGACCTGAGCCGAAGACAGAGACTCAACCATCTGAGCCACCCAAGTGCCCCAAGGTCCATTTCTATATGGTCAAAGGGGGATTAAATGATTAGATGCCCAAGACTGTATCCTACAAATTTTGATATGTTGTATTTTAATTTTTATTCAGTTCAGTGTATTTTTTAAAATTTCCCTCGAGACTTCCTCATTGAGCTATGTATTATTTAGAAGTATGTTGTTTAGTTTCTAAGTGTTTGGGGACTTTACTGTTACCTCTTTGTTTTGATTACTAGTTTCATTCCACTGTGGACAGAAAACATACTGTGTATGATTTTAATTCTTTTACATTTGTTGAGATTGGTTATATGGTCTAGGATATGGTCTATATGACATATTTTCTGCAGGTACTTAAAAAGAATGTGTGTTCTGTTACTGTTGGGTGGAAAGTCCTATAAGTGTCGCTTAGATCCTGTTGGCTAATGATGTTCATGAATTCTTTTATAACCTCGCTGATTTTCTGTCCAATTGTTCTTTCAGTTGTTGAATGAAGGGTATTGAAGTCTCCAGCTGTAATTGTGATTTTGCCCATTTCTCCTTTCAGTTTTATCAAGATTTTCTTCATATATTTTGCAATTCTATTGCATGGTGCATACACATTTAAAATTGCTATGTCTTCTTGGTGGACTGACCCTTTTATCATTATGTAATGTCCCTGTCCGTCCCTGGTAACTTTCGTTACTCTGAAATCTACACTATCCAAAATTAATAAATCTACTCCAGCTTCCTTTTAATTAATGTTTCCATGATACATCTTTTCCATCCTTTTACTTCCGACCTACATGTATCATTATGTTTGAAGCACATTTCTTGTAGACAGTATATAGCTGGGTCATGATTTTTGAAATAGAATCTGCAATTTCTGTCTACATTTGGTGCATTTATGCCATTTACATTTTATGTAATTATTTATACATTAAGGTTTAAGTCTGTCGTATTTTGTGTTTTCTGGTTTTTGTTTTTTTCTCTCTCTCACTCTCTCTCGCCTTTTTTTTTTTTTTTTTGGCCCTTCTTTGGGATATTTGGACATTTTAAAGAATTCTGCTTTGCTTATCTAGTGTTTTCAGGAGGTTCTCTTTATACAGCTTTTTTTTTGACCTGATACTGTGTGTGTCATGTAATACATACACAACTTATCAGAGTCCACTGGTATCATTTGACCAGTTCCAGGGAAGTGTGGAAACCTTACTTACCTCCCCTATTTATAATATAATTGTCTTAAATATTTCCTTTACCTGCATTGAGCACCACATTAGATGGTGTTAGAATTTTCACTTCAACTGTCAAACATAATTTAGAAAACTTAGGAGAAGGAAAGCATATTATATTTACCTATATTTTCCCTCTTCCCATGTTCTTTCTGGCTGGTGTTCCAAGATTCCTACTTCTATTATTGCTTTTCTGGTTAGAGAACTTCCTGTAGCTATTCTTTTATGGTAGGTCTCCTGGTAACAAATTCTTAGTTTTCCTTCATCTGAAGATGTCTTGACAGTGCTTTGATTCTGGAAGGATATTTTCTATGGGTATAGGATTCTAGGCTAACGATTCTTTTCTTTTAGTGCTTGAAACGTGTTGTGCCATTTCCTTCTGTTCCTAGTGGCATCTTCTTCCAATAGAAGGCTGTTTCGTCTATGTTGAAAATCTGCTGTTCAGTGTAACCATCTTCCATAATTATCTTAGCTGGATCTTCTGGATAATTGGCTTCAGCTTCCATACCAGCACCTGCTGCTTCACCTTACACTTTAATGTTATGGAGACAGCTTCTTTCCTTAAAATTCATGAAGCAACAGGGTGCCTGTGGGGCTCTGTCCATTAAGCATCTGCCTTCGGCTCAGGTCATGATCCCAGGGTCTTGGAATCTGGCCCCTGCATCAAACTCCCTGCTCAGTGGGGAGCCTACTTCTCCCTCTGCCTTCCACCATGCTCGTTCTCTCTCTCTCTCTCTCTGGAATGAATAAATAAAACCTTTTTTAAAAAGCCGTGAACCAATCTCTGCTCGCTTCAGACTTTTTTTCTGCAGTTTCCTCACCTCTCTCAGCCTTCAGAGAACTGAAGAGAGTTAGGTCCTCAATCTGGATTAGGTTTTGGTTTAAGGGATTGTTGTGACTAGTGATGTGGATATGGCTTGTGGTGCCCCCAAACGATTGTGATGGTAACATCAAAGATCACTGACAACAGGTCACCATAATAAATATAATAATAATGAAAAAGTTTGAAATATTACAAAGTATTACCAAAATGTGACACAGAGACATGAAGTGAGCAGTTGCTATTAGAAAAATGGCGCCGACAGACTTACTTGACAGAGTTGCCATAAACCTTCAATCTGTCAAAACTTCAATATCTGGGAAGCACAATAAAATGAGGTATGCCTGTATTTCTTTGCTGAGATTTTCTGTTGTCTCATCTGTGTTAAGCATTTTTCGTAATTGCCCAATGAAGCATGTTTATGATGGCTGCTCTAAAATCCTTGTCAGATGGGGCTCCTGGGTGGCTCAGTCAGTTGGGCGTCGGACTCTTGATTTTGGCTGGGGTCTTGGTCTCAGGGTCATGACTGAGCCGGGTATTGAGCTCCGCACTCAGCAGGGAGTCTGCTTGGGATTCTCTCTCCCTCTCCCTTTGCTGTCAGTAATGGTGGTGGGACCCCAGTGTTTTTTGTGGTGTTTGGCCTGAGTGGAGCCATTGTTGTCTACAAGTTTTCTGTCTTGGTAGTATGCCTCTTTCCTGGTCCTTTGACTAGAGAGAACAGGCTTTTCTGGGGGCAGTTTGTGTCTGTACCCACTGGCCTCTAGTTCTAAGTTGCTGCTTCTCCAGCACCAAGTGTAGGCTAGATGAGGCTAAAAGAAAACCAAGAGAACTCACTGCCAGGATTCCTAGTCAGTCTGGCCTCTTCACTCCACCTTTTCACATCTTCCTATATTTTTAAAAAGATTTTATTTATTTATCTGAGAGAGAGAGTATGAGTGAGAGGGAGAGAACAAGCCAGTGGGAGAAGCAGAGGGAGAAGCAGACTCCTCACTGAGCAGGGAGCCTGATGGGGGCTCGATTCCAGGACCCTCAGATCATGACCTGAACCAAAGGCAGGTGCTTAACTGACTGAGCCACCCAGGCACCCTTCTCCCTGTGTTTATGTATAATATCTACCCTTTTTAGTTGTATTTAGTTGTATTAGTTGTGTTTAGCAGAAAGAATAGGTTAACTACTCCATCTTCAGAAGAGGAAGTCCCCATAATTATGATTTTTTGTGGTTTCATGCATTTGTGCTCATTTTATTTGTACATATTGAATAGCCCTAAAAATTTATGAAAAAGTTTATGTACTTCTTTCTTGTATATTTTACTAAAAATGAACCTCTTTGTTAATCTACAGAACAGTTTAGACTTAATTTCCACCTCAATAATTATATTTCTAGATATGCTTTCATTTTCTTACATTTGCCTAGTGTATTTTTTTTTAAAAAAATCCTTATTTAATTATGACATAATATAGGAAACTGCACAGATTATGCATTTAGCTTGATGATTTTTTGACAGACTGCATGAACATGCACAACCACCACCTAGATTTAGAAATAGAACATCGCTACACCCGAGAAATACCCGCTTGTGTTCCTTTCCAGTTACTAACCTCCTCCCAAGGGGTACCAACAGCCTGACTCCTAACAGCATAGATTAGTTTTACATGTTTTTGAAATTTATATAAACATAATCCTACGGTATTGATGCATTGCTCTTTTGGGTCTGGCTTCTTTGGCCAATGGAATATTCATAAGATGAGATTCTTGTCTGTCGTGCATAGTAATCTGTTCATTCTTGTTACTGTAGAGTACTACCTTGTATGATTATAGGACAACTTGTTTATCCATTCTGATATTGATGGGCATTTGGATAATTTTCAGTTTTGAATAAAGCCACTCTGAACATCATCTTGTCTTTCAATCAAAATATGTTTGCCTTTCTCCTGAGTACCTTCCTAGGAGTCGAAGAGCTGGGTCATAGACTATTACTTGGGTTCAGCTCTCTCTCTCTTTTTTTAAGATTTTATTTATTTGAGAGAGAGAGCACATAAGCAGGGGGCGGGGTAGAAGGAGAGGGAGAAGCAGGCTCCCCACTGAGCAGGGATTCCCCATGCGGGGCTTGATCCCAGGACCCTGGAATCATGACCTGAGGCGCTCCTGTGTTCAGCTTTCATAGATAACACCAGTTTTACAAAGTGTTTGTGTTACTGTATGCTCCTCAGAAACAATTTATGAGTTTCCATTGCTCATATCCTCACTAGCTCTCTTGGTTATTTTCCATCTTTTCCATTTTCAGCTATTTCTGGTGGTTATGAAGTAGTATCTGATTGCAGTTTAATCTATATATCCTTGCTAACTAATGAAGTTGAGTATCTTTTCCTATGCTTATTTGCCACTTGGCCTATCTTCTTTGGGAAGTGTCTGTTCCCTTTGAGTTTTTCCTGTTACTCCTATTGATTTCTAGGAATTCTTGATATATTTGAGATATGAATTGTTTGTCAGATACCAGTATTACGATCATCTTCTCTCACTGTGGGATTTGCCTTTTCACTCTTAATTTTGTCTTCTGATGAGCCAAGGTCTTTCATTTTAGTGTAGTCCAATTTAATATCCTTTTATTCTACCAGATATCGAAACTTGATATGAAGCACATTAATCAAGATGTAATAGTAGTGGTCCACATATAGACAAATAGACCAGTCAAAGCACAGAGTCCAGGAATGGACCTCTACCTAGATGGTCACAAAATAATACTGCAGAGCAGTGGAGAAAGGACAGTCTTTTCAATAAGCCATGTTGGATCTCCTTGATATCCATATGGAAGAAAAGAATATTTTTTTAAAAGATTTTATTTATTTGACAGAGAGCATGCACAGGCAGGAGGAGGGACAAAGGAAGAGGGAGAAGTAGACTCTCCACTGAGCAAGGAGCCTGACCTGATCTGGGGCTCGATCCCAGGACCCCAGGACCCCAGGATCATGACCTGAGCCAAAGGCAGACACTTAACTGACTGAGCCCCCCAGGCGCCCTGGAAGAAATGAATCTCGACCCTAGCACATACCACACACCAGAATCCTTTTCAAGAAGGCTATAAATCTAAATGTAAAAGATAGAACAATCCAAATTTAGAAGAAAACATTGAACATCTTTATGACCCTGAGTTTTCCTAACTAAGACATAGCGAGTACCAACCATAACAGAAAGAATGATAAACAGCACTGGCATGTTTCTGTCCCACGCTTCATTTCACGTCTTTGTCTTTTTGTTTTACGTATGTGGCACCTGTGTTTTGTTTTGTGAACCAGTCCCATTGTCTTTGTCTTTTATGGCAGGAGTCAGCTCATTCAATTTAGTTGATTTATAACCTATTAAATTTCATGCCTTCTATTATTTTATGCTAACTATTTATTTGACTTGGTTGGTATTTCTACTCTTTTCCTATTTTTGCTGGTTTGGTCACATTTCTCATTCCCCTCTGGGTTCATATTATCTAGGAATTCTGATAGTTTGGGATTTTGATTACTTACATCAATTTCTGCTAGTAGTTGCCTTCACCTTCCTTACAAATATAATTGTCTACCTTTTCTCTATTACTAAATCCAATAATGTTGTAATCACATTTGGATCTAGGAATAGAGGTGCGTGATTTGTCTTCTCTTCGTCATTTTACTCAGTAGATTTTTCCAGGCTATTGTAAATTTTCCACTTAACAATTATCTTATTTATTCCATATGCCTACTTACTTTATTTTTCTTTATTCAGATATAACTATATATTACAAGAATCATTTCTCAAGACTGCTTTCCTCTGGTTTTTGAGGTTCCTGTTACTATTCAACTTATAATTGCTTAGACTCTTCCTTTGAGTGGTCTCCTGAGCGGGGAATGGTGGCATTTAATGTTATAAATACTTTTATGTCTAAAGTTGTCTTTTGCTCTGACAGAAGAATAGTATCAAGCTAGGATTCGTTTAAAATTCTCAGATCTCAGCCCCTTTCTCTCAGTAATTTGTAGATATTTTCTTCTAATATGATTCCTATCATTGCAAACAATAAGTCTAGTTGCCATTGTGAGCCCTTTCCATTGTAAATAACATGTCGTTTCTGCCTGGAAGTATTTTAGGTTTTCTTTCTTTTTTTTTAAAAAGATTTTATTTATTTATTTGACAGAGAGATCACAGGTAGGCCAAGAGAGAGGGGGAAGCTGGCTCCCTGCTGAGCAGAGAGCCTGATGTGGGGCTTGATCCCAGGACCCTGAGATCATGACCTGAGCCAAAGGCAGAGGCTTAACCCACTGAGCCACCCAGGCATGCCTTGGGTTTTCTTTTTATTCTCTAAATTCAATGCCACATCAGGTTTGGGGTTGATTTGGTTCCTCTGGGAGTCAAGGATTGGGGTGATTTCTTTGGGGATGGATCAATGAGGTAGGGTCCAGTAGGATTAGATAATCTAAAGCCTATATATGTGATTCACAATGGGGCAGTGAGTGACAGTCTTGGGAAATTCTTGAGATTTTATAAGAGTTGGAGATATAGGGGTGCTTGGGTGACTCAGTTGGTTAAGCGTCTGCCCTCAGCTCAGGTTACGATCTCAGGGTCCTGGGATCAAGCCCCGCATCTGGCTCCCTGCTTAGTGGGGAGTCTGCTTCTCCCTCTCTCTCTCTGTCTCCCACTCCCCTTGCTTGTGCTCTCTCTCTGGTCAAATAAATAAAAAAATTAATAAAATCTTTTTTAAAAAGAGTTGGAGATATAAGTATCTGAAGTCATTGATTAGCCCACGAAAGTTATTGATTGGACCCTGAGGTGGCAAATGATTGCTTGTAAGCCTGGGATTACAAGTTTTGGGGAGTCAGTTTTGGTGACCTTTTCCGAGTCATTGATTGAGACCTGTGGATATCGGTAAATGCAGGACTGTGTGAGTTGGTATGTGATAGACTATTACTAAAGATTTTATGGGAGTCACTAATTCTCCATATGGGCTGTGAGTTATGGGGTCCTATAGGAGGTCAGGTTTGGTCCCCAAAAGTCATTGAGTGGATCAGTGGTTGGTTTTTCTTTTGAGAGTGCATTGCCTGTGTTGATGATTATTTGGGGAACCTATGAAAACCAGTGGATGATACCATCTGGGACACGATTTTGTCAAGCAGTGTGGGTGACTGATTTAGGAGCCTGTACAGACATGCTGGTTGTCAGTGCCCAGATGGGAGTTGGGGGAGGGAGGCAATGAGTTTATGTTTTCATCTATGGCAGAAGAAGGTGGGCTCTCTCAGTTGCCCAGAGCAGACACCAAATTATCCAGAAGCTCAGTTTATGCAGTTGTGGCATGATCACCCCTAACCAGAGCACTTTAAGGGCAGCAGGAAATGGAAATAATGTTTTTTGTGACCTCCCATGTACAGAATACCGTATGGCTTAGTATTTAAGAAAATGTACCTTGGAGCCAGACATACCTGGGTTTGAGTCCCTGTCCTTCCCCCTAATCTGAGTGATCTAGGGGGAAATTTCTTAATATCTCTGAACATCTCTATGTGATGATAAATGGGAATAATACTACTAGAATACCTAGTTCATAGGATGAGTTTGAAAATTAAAAGAGGTACCTGCTTTGTCCTTATAATAATAACAATATTTAATATCAATGGAGTATGTTCCAGGTGCCAAGTAGGAATGAGCGCTTTGGAGGTATTATACCATTTAATTCTAATGACCCTATGAAAACAGATGTTTTCATCCTCAGTTGTAAGATAAAGAAACTCAGACTAAAGTGACTTGCCCCAAATTCTAGCTAGAAGATCTGGAATTCAAGCCCTCATTCATTTTATACCAAGGCTTATGAGTATTTTTTTTCATATTATATGCTAACACTTGGTGTTGGTTTTACTGAACTTTTTCACAGTATCCAGACAGAGAGCTGCCCCCTCGGTGCCCCCAGGAGGCAATTGTGGGGAGAATGGTGAATGACTGACCACGTGGACACTGGCTTTTCAGCATTTCTTGGAGTCTCTGCGGAGCCCCCGGGCCGGACCCCGTAGTGGAGGCTGTAGGTCCTACCTCCCGGCCCCAGCAGCTCTGATTGGGTCCCTGGCTGCCCACCCGGCTTCGAGCTGCTGGGAAGAGTGGAGTCATCGGCAAGAGAGCCTGGACAGCTGAGGCCCAGCGGGAACATGCCAGCTAACCAGAGTTCTCCCCAGTGGTCCTCGGTCCTGGCTGCAGAGGGACATGGCAGCCTGTGTGAGGTGAGGAAGGAGAGGATTCCAGGGGCTGGAATTCACTCAGTGAGGAGGCAGCCCTGACTTGTCCCCAGGGCCACAAGGAGGGGGCAGGTGGGTCACAGAAGTGGTTGATTCCAAGACTCCAGGATGCCAGGTCACCGTCCTCCGGCTGTGTGAGTACCACGTAGCCGGTGTCCCACATCCAGAGCCCTGTGTGTTTCAGTGGTCATGTGATGGAGGGAAGGTGGAATGGGAGGGTCACCCCAACATCCGGGGTCCTAGCAAGGAAGACACTACCCCTGACCCCCCCCCCCAGACCCTGCACTCTCCATTGGCTCTCTATAGATGCTCAGCTGGTCACTCCCCCCTCCCCCAGCCTCCTTTCTCCCTTGTCTCAGGGGATTTGCTGATTTCTCCTCTATCCTGATCTAAGGCAGAAAAAACCCTTTTCTCTGGAACTGAGAGGATGGCAGGGTAGTAGGACAACAACAGGATCCAGGGTCCTTCTAGTTCTTCCTCTTCCTTTCAAAGGTGATAAAATGGCCTGAGAACAGACATGACTTGCCCAGGCCCCTTGGACTGTGAGTAACAGCATTAGACTGGAACCAGGTCTGCTGAATGGGTCCTCCACCCTCACCACACCACAGCCAAGACCAAGTTGCCCACTACAATTTCCCTTTGAGCATCTGGGTGGCTCAGTCTGTTGGGCGCCTGCCTTCAGCTCAAGTCATGATCTCTAGGTCCTGGGATCGAGCCCCGTGTCTGCTTTCCCTCTCCATCTGCCCCTCCACCCCTCCACCCCCACCCCGGCTTATGTTCTTTCTCTTTCTCTCTCAAATAATAAATAAAATATTTTTAAAAAAAGAAAAAGAAAAAGAAAAAAAATTCCCCTTGAGAATCTGTAAACAGGGGAAGGAGATGAGAGAGCCAGACAACAGCTCCCTGCTTCAGACCTTCCTGTGGGTGCTGTCACCTCTGGGACAGGCTTCTGGTCACAGGGGCTCAGGGTCACGTGGTCATTAGGATATTAGCTTTAAAAAATTATTTTGATTTTTATTGTTTCATAATTTCATTATACCACAATAAAATGTTAGAAAACACAGGTAAACAAATAGAAGAGAATGAAACGTTACTTGTAATTCCAGCATTACCCAAAGTTAACCATTGTTAACATTCAGCTACATTTCCTTTCGGTTCATTTTTCCTTTGTACGCACATGCGTGCGTGTATGTGGGTGTATGTTCGGGACTGTGTCTGTGCACGCATACCAGACACGGATACATCCTGTAGCTCAAGTTTAAAAATGGAATCACAGTATTTGGTTGCCTCCTTTTTTCATTTGTCAGCTTAACATGATTTTCTGGGCATTAAGTATTTTATCTTCCTGTCCGCATAACGCACAGCATTATGTCCTTTGGATAAACTTGAATTAATTTAACCAATCCGCTGTATGTGTATTTAGGGTGTTTCAGGTTTTCTGTTGTGATCAACACTGCTGTGGGAAAATTCCTGCACTTGAATCTTTTGCTCACATCACTGAAATTATATTTGGGTAAAAGGTATGAAGCTGTCAAATGGTAAACAAATTGCCGCCTAATCATAGTGCCCTTCCTTCCGCCCATGGAAATGTATAGGCTCCATCGTATCAATCACAGACCCACAGTTTGGGGCCGCAACAATGTGCTCCTCCCCAGTCTTTCCGCAGGTGGCCTCTTGCCCAGCCAGTGTGTGGGAATTTCTAGATTAAAGATTCTGGGCTCTACAGGGTACATTTCTCCACTCATCTCTTCCTTTCCAACCACAGACTTCTGACCCTTTTCAAGAAGAGATGGAAATGACCAAGACACTGTTGAATGTTATTTATTCACTTATTTATTTGTTGGGTTTTTGGTTTTTTTCGTTAGATGCCAGGGAGCAGAGAATGGGCAGAGATGCCAAAGAACCAATAAGAGTGTCCCTGGATGTAGGGAACAGCCAGCGGGACCAGGAAATAGTGGCTGAACCTGGAAAATAGGCAGAAGGGTCAGTAAGAGAAAGAGGGATGAGGAGCAGCTGAAGGGACCCTGGTGCTCTCCCTGGAGATGGAGGATAGCCAAGGGACCCAGGGGGCAGATGAGAGTGCAATGGAACAGAGGAAACGGGAAACAGAAGCCCAGAAGCCAGGGGCAGCAGAGAGACCAACAAATAGTCATGGGGACTGGAGAAGTAGAGAGCAGGGAAAAGCCAGCAGGTCCAAGAACAATAAGAGGGATCGCAAAATAGGAGGAGGGACCAGAAGGTAGAGGGACCAGATAGCAGCCAGAGGAGCAGAGACCATCCAGAGGGATGGGAAAACAAAATTTGGCTAAAATGGAGAAAGTAGAGGGGCACCTGGGTGGCTCAGTGGGTTAAAGCCTCTGCCTTCTGCCTCAGGTCATGATTCCAGGGTCCTGGGATCAAGCCCCACATCAGGCTCTCTGCTCAGCAGGGAGCCCGCTTCCCCCTCTCTCTCTGCCTGCCTCTCTGCCTACTTGTGATCTCTGTCTGTCAAATAAATAAATAGAATCTTAAAAAAAAAAAGTAGATAGGTTTGGCGTTCTGGGCAAGAGCCTGTGGGACAAGCAACTTCACAAGGCACCAGGGCTTAAGGAAGAATCCAAGGGGATGGGGAAAGGTAGAGGCACCAGGGAACAAAAAAATAGGAAAGAATGGGAAGGGAGTGGATAGCAGCCAGAGGAGCAGGGACCAGCTGCCGAGGCTATAAACAGGGGGAAGGGTGGGGAGGGGAGAGGCCCATGGGACAGGTGGAAAGACAGGGAAAGGCCTCCCGGGCTGAGGAGTAGCTGAGGACATCAGGAGCCACACGGAACAAGGAAGAGTCTCTGGGTCCAGGAACAGCCAGATGGAACAACAAAGCTGTACTGGGCACAGAGTGTCTACTGGAGGTCCCTGGGGCTAACCAGGGGACTAGGAAACAACAAAGTGGCCATTAAAAGTTTATCTGGTGTTGGAGAGCAGCTTGACGGACCAGAGAACAGCTAGAGGGACTAGAGAATAGCTGGAAGGCATAGTAGGCATTCCGGAGGCCAGTTAGCAGCGAGAGGCCCCATGTCACAGGCACCAGGGTTAAGAGCCAGTTGCAAAAAAAAAAAAAAAAAGCCAGTTGCAGAAGCCAGGGAGAGGCTGAGGAACAGCCAGAGTTCCCTGGAATAGGGTCACAGGGTTTCCTGGGATCAGGGATTTCAGTGCGAAAATAGGGAAAGTCCTGGGCGAATGAAACAGTTGGTCACTCTACCCAGGAAACAGAAGAACCAGCAAATAGACATGATGTAAGTGATGGAGAAGGCGAAAGTCCAAAATCAAGCATGGCGGAGCACCCAGAACTGGTAGACTTTGGTGGTCAAGAGTCTAGGCTAGGAGCCGGGTTGACCAGCCCTTTGCAAAGTGCCCCCCCACCCACCTCTCCAAACCAGATGCAGGAGTGTCGAGTGAGAGTATATTAAAAATACATTCTAGATTTGCCGAAGGCACAGGGAAGAATTGGGACCGGCGGACAGCAGTCAGGGGCCTCAAAGGGCAGTCAGTCTGTGCCAAGTAGAAGGAGTAAGAAAAGATCATCAGGACCAGGGAACAGCCAGATGGACTAGGGCGCCATCAGAAGAATGATGCCACAGACTAAGGGTCAGCTAGAGGGAAAACTGTCAGAGGAAACACAGGATAGTCAGAGGCACCAGGGAGCAGTCAGAGGGAAGAAGAAACAGGAGGCGTGGAACAGTTAGAGGAACCCAGGGACAATCGGGAAAGAGACCAAAGGGCACCCAGAAGGAGCAAGCAACGTTTAGAGGTTACAGTAAACAGAGGGACCAAGGAAGTCCGATGGGGACTAACGCTGAGGGAATAAAGACCAGCAGAGGGAGCAGCAGGGGGAAGAGACAGGAGTGGTCAGGGGTAGCAGAGGAAACCGAGAGGGAGCCGCGGAGGGGTAGGAGAACAGTCCGAGAACAGTCCGAGGGAACGGAACAACCAGAGGGAGCAGGGAAGATCAAAGCAACCCCAGCCATGGGCAAACATACAGAGAGGCTGGGTCTTTGGCCTCTGGTGAGGGCCCGGGGAGCCAAGAACTCGCTGCACACTTTCAGCCAGCCCCGTAAGCACCATGGAAGCCTTTCTGCTAGGCTGGGACAGGGTATAGAAGGGCTGGGTCCTATCACAGGAGGGGATGTGGAAGTGTTCACCGGCAGGAATGAGGCAAGCCCAGAACTGGGGGTGTGGAGACCTAAGCCCGCTGCGGGATGGGCGCGAGCTGAGGGCCAGGAAACACAACGGGCAGTGAGTAGTCAATCCTGGCAGCCCAGCAGGGTCCCTGGGATGAGAGCCCGTAGTGTGTGGCTCAGATGATCCCGAAGGGAGACAGGAGAGCCGAGTGGGTCGCTGGAGAGCCGCGAGGAGCTAGAGTGGGGATCCTCACCTCGGATGAGGAAGTCCTTGCAGGGGTCCTGGTGGTGGTAGACCCGCGTGCCATCTGCCTGGTATAAATGGGACAGGAAATCAAACCTTTTCAGCGGGTGAGGCTGAAATCTGGGCGAGTCTGTGTTAGCAACTTTCTCCCCAGATTTCTGGCGCCAAAATCCCCCTCCCAAAGCTGCTATTTTTGCAGGGAAGGGGAGCAAAGAGGGGCATCTGTGGGCAGTATACTTTGCGTATATTTATCTTGTGTCTGTCCATGCTGAGAATGCCTGTCATGGGTTTTGTACACTTTCCCTGCAATGGGGCCTTCATGACTCCCTGGGAGGGAGGGACTGACTGAGGGTGGTCTTTTCTTTTCTTTTTTTTTTCTTTTCAGTGTAACAGAATTCATTGTTTTTGCACCACACCCAGTGCTCCATGCAATACGTTCCCTCCATAATACCGACCACCTGGCTCCCCCAACCTCCCACCCCACCCCACCCCCGCCCCTTCAAAACCCTCAGGTTGTTTTTCAGAGTCCACAGTCTCTCATGTTTCATCTCCCCTTCCAGTTTCCCTCAACTCCCTTCTCCTCTCCATCTCCCCATGTCCTCCATGTTATTTGTTATGCTCCACAAATAAGTGAGACCATATGATACTTGACTCTCTCTGCTTGACTTATTTCACTCAGCATAATCTCTTCCAGTCCCGTCCATGTTGCTACAAAAGTTGGGTATTCATCCTTTCTGATGGAGGCATAATACTCCATCGTGTATATGGACCACATCTTCCTTATCCATGTGTCCGTTGAAGGGCATCTTGGTTCTTTCCACAGTTTGGCGAGGGCGGTCTTTTGTCCACTAGCTTGAGCCCCTGAAGTTGTCAAAATGTCTAACAAATGAGAGAGTATTTTCATTCTTGCATACTGATTGGTAAATAGCCACTCATGTCCCACCCCCGAGACTCCTCCCCCTCGTGTTGCCCACACACCCACCCCTCTGCCCTCTAGCTGGCAAGCTGCTCCAGAGGATGGGTGGGCAGAATGAGAGCTTCCGGAAAGCCTGACCCCAGGGCTTCCCCTCGTTGACTGCCTTTGGGTGATGAAGGGGGTACAGGTCAGGTGTGTTCCTAGGGGCTCAAGTGAAAGTCCTCCTCTCAGCAACCCTCAGGGCTGGGCTCAGGAGCGCTGGTTTGGTGGGGGGGGGGGTGGCGGTGCTCCAAGTGCTGGGCTCAGTCCAGGGTTTGTGTTGCCGCCTCCAGAAGCTGCTGGTGCTGGAGAAGGTACTGTGAGTTCCCTGCACGTTTGGTGCCCCTGATCATTCACCAGCAAGGGGAGGCCGACCTGGGCTCCCAGAGGCCAGAGGGGCTTTTGGCGAATAAAGCTTCTTCACTTCCAAAAAGTCAAATCATGAGGTCTTTTCTTTGATACTCAACGCATATTCTCTGTCCTTTAGGAAATCCTCACCCACCCCAAGGCCTAAACAAATATTCACCTAAATTTTCCACGAGGAGTTTCAAAGCTTTGGTTTTTTGTTTTTAACTTTTGATTCTTTTGAAATAATTTTAAAATGAAAGAGAAGTTACTGGAACAGCACGAAGAACTATGTACCCCCTGCATCCAAAATAACCCGTTAACATTTTGCCACATTTGCTTTCATTCCATTCTTGATGTATGCCTGTGTGTTTGTAAGTTCGTGTCTATGTGTATACACACAGCTATATTTAAAACTTTATTTTCTGAACCACTTGAGAGGAATTTGCAGACACGGTTTTTAGTATTTACCCCTAAATACTTCAAGGCGAATCTTTTAAGAACAAGGACATTCTCTTCCGTAACCACAGTACAGTTTTCAGAAGGAAGAAATTTCACATTGATAAGGGGCTAACATAGCATGCATTACCTAATTATCTAATCTGGAACGTGTAATATACAGTTTCCCCAGCTGTCACAAGAAGGTCCTTTATAGCATTTCCCCCTGGTCCAGGATCCAATCCAGGTTCATTTATTATGTTTCCTTGGCATGTCCTTTTAGTCTTGGATCCGGAAGAGTGCCTCAGCCTTTCCTTGACTTTCATGACATGGACCGTTTGGAAGAATGTCCCTCAACTTGGATTTGTTTCTTCCTTCCTCATAATCAGATTTAGGTCATTCCCTTTTTTGCTCAGGAGTATCACAGAAACAGTGCTGTGTTCTCAGTGCTTCGTGTCAGTAGGCATTCTCTATCAATTTAGACTTCATTGATAATATTAACTTTGTTCACTATGACTGAGACAGTGTCTGTCAGGTTCTGTAATGTGACTGTCTTTCCCTGTGTAATTAATAACTATCTTGTGGGGAGATACTTTGAGGCTATGTAAATATCCTATTTCTCATGCATCCAGTGACAATTCTTGCCTCTAACAATTACTCTGCTGTTCCCCTAATGACATTTTTCTAATCCCATCACTTCTTCCACATTGATTAGTTGGCATTTCAAGGAAGAACAGCCCTCGCTCTGACTGCTGAAAATGCAATTACACTCCAGGCACAACAAGCACACCTTGACTTGTCATTCATCACTAATGGGAACTAGAGCTTCTTGGAGAAATGAAAGATTCCAGGGTTAGAGCAGAGAGTACAAAATGACCGTGGAAGAACTCATCGTACTGAAAAGTAATAGAGTGCTTAAAAGATGGGGCCATGTCAAAATGACACAGGAACCATCCGGAAGGAACTCCCTGTGGCCAAATTGGACAATTTGAGTAGCAAAATAGAAAATGATAGCAATAGATGTTAACCCACTGAATAAAGTAGGAAGTCACCAGCCCATATAATAGGTGGATAGGTTTGTAGGTAGGCAGAGAGGAAAGAAATGAATGCTTCTTTTTAATAGCATTCTGATCTTTTCTGGTGTGCCCACTACTCCAGTCCTTCTGAGGATAATATTGGCAGCTTGTTAAAACTTTTTATTTTTGAAATAATTATAAATTTACTGGAACTCGCAAAGATGGAGAGAGGTCTCATGTAACCCTTTATGCAGTTTCTGCTAGTGGTTACATCCTGCATCACTGAGTATCACAAACGGGAAACTGACATTGCTACAGTGTGTGTGTGTAGCTCTCTGCCATTCATGTACTGATTCTTCCTTTTTAAAGATATTATTTATTTATTTACTTATTTATTTGGGAGAGAGAGAGAGAATGAGGGAGAGAGAGCATGAGAGGGGAAAGGTCAGAGGGAGAAGCACACTCCCTGCTGAGCGGGGAGCCCAATGCGGGACTCGATCCCAGGACTCCGGGATCATGACCTGAGCCAAAGGCAGTCGCCCAACCAACTGAGCTACCCAGGCGCCCCCATGTATTGATTCTTGTGCAATAATACAGATACAGAACTATTCCATCACCAAATAAGTCACTGGCATTGACATTTTACCAGTTAGAATGAAGCATAGAAGACTTAGTGACCTTTAAATCCCTTTATCCTTACCAGATTATATTATAATACAGTTGTCTTAAATATTCCCCCTACATACATGGAAATCCATAATAGACAATGTAATACATTTTCCTTTGACCTGCAAACGTAATTTAGAAAACCCAAGAGGAGGAGGAATGTCTATTGTGTTTACTTATATTTTTACTTTTTCCGTTTTCTCTTCCTTCCTGATGCTCCGGGATTCCTTCTCTTATTATCTCCTTTCTGTTTACAGAACTTGCATTGCCCATTCACTTAGGGTAGGTCTGCTGGCCAGAGATTTTCCTTCACCTGAGAATATCTTGATTTCCTTTTCACTTCTTCTTTCCTAATTATAGCTTCACTGAGATAAAATTCACATACCATGCAATTTACCCATTTAAAGCATTCAATTCACTGGTTTTTATATTTATGGATATGAGCAACCATCACCACAATCCATTTGACAACAATTTCATCACCTCAAAAAGAAGCCCCATTTCCTGCAGCCGTCACTCCTCCCCACCCCTCCACCCCCGTTCCCTGTCTCCCCTAACCCCAGCAACCACTAATACACTTTCCGTCTCTATAGACGTCACTCTTCTGGGCAGTTCACATGAATGGGCTCATATATTCTGTGATCTTTGTGTCTGGCTTCTTTCACATAGCATAATGTTTCAAGGAACTCCCTCTGGTCAAATCTGGGACAATTTGAGTAGCAAAATAAATAATGGTAGTAATAGGTTATATATAACCTGATGAATAAAGTAGGAAGTCTCCAGTCCCTATAGGTGGGTAAGTTTGTACGTAGATACAGATAGGGAAGAAGTCTAGCACGCTGGACCTGGACCTGTTGTAGCATGTGTCCATTATTTTATTCCTTTTTATGGCTGAATAATATGCCATTGTATAGATGTATCGTGTTTTGTTGATCCCTTTGTCAGCTGACATACACCGGGGTGATTTCCACCTTTTAGCTCTTATGAGTAATGCTGCTCTCGACATATGTGTACGTGTTTTTATGCAGCCGTATATTTTCTTTTTTAAAAAAAGATTTTATTTATTTATTTGACACACAGAGATCACAAGTAGGCAGAGAGACAGGCAGAGAGAAAGGAAGGGAAGCAGGCTCCCCACTGAGCAGAGAGCCCGATGCGGGGCTCAATTCCAGGACCCTGTGATCATGACCTGAGCCGAAGGCAGAGGCTTTAACCCACTGAGCCACCCAGGCGCCCCCACACCGTATATTTTCATTTCTCTTGAGGATGCATGTACCTAGGAATGGAATTGCTGGGTCAAATGGTAGCTATATGCAGTCATTTGGGGAGCTGCCAGATTGTTTCCCAAAGCAGCTGCGCCATTTTGCACTCCCCCGGCAATATATGAAGGTTCCAATTTCTCCACGTTCTCACCAACACTTGCTATTTTCTGACGTCTTGATTCCAGTCATCCTAGTGGGCGTGAGGTAGTATCTCATCGTCATTTTGATTTGTATTTCACTGATCATTAATGACGCTGAGCACCTTGTCTTGTATTTATTGGCCACTACCAGTTCATTTCTTTTTATTGGAGGGTGGGGGAGCGGGGAAGGGGGGTGGAGCAGAGGGAGAGGGAAAGAGAGAATCTTAAGCAGGCTCTATGCCCAGCATGGAGCCCAATGCAGGGCTTGATTTCATTACCCTGACATCATGACCCGAGCCAAAATCAAGAGTCAAACGCTTAAATGACTAAGCCACCCAGATGCCTGTTACCACTTCATTTCTTAGGGGTAGTTTTGCCAGATATGGCAGGGTCGACAGTTCTCTTCTTTGAGTACTTAAAAATGTTGTGCCGATGTACCTCGGTGGCTCAGTCAGTTAGGCAGCTGACGCTTGATTTTGGCTCAGGTCATGATCTCAGGGTCCTGTGATCAAGGCCTGCATCAGGCTCTGCATTCAGTGGGGAGTCTGCCTGAGGATTCTGTCTCTCTCTGCCCCTCCCCTCAATATAAATAAATAAATAAATCTTTGGGAAGAATAAAAGAAAAATGTTGTGCCATTTGCATCTCTCCTTCATGGTTTCTGATGAGAAATCTGTCGTCACTTTGTTTTCTGCCCATAAGTAAGTTGTGGTTTCTCTCTAGCTAATTTTAAGGTTTTTTTTCCTTTGTCTTTAGTTTTCTAAAGTCTGATTGTAATGTGTCTTGGTGTAGATTTCTTTGACTTTTCCTCTGGGGGTTTTCCTCAGCTTCTTGAAACTTGTAAGTTGATAATTTTTGTTAAATTTGGGAAATTGTCGGCCAGTTTCTTCAAATACTTTTTCAGCCCCACACTTGTTCTCCTCTCCTTCTGGGACTCTGATGACACAAATGCCAGATCTTCTATTATTGTCTCAGGTCCCCGAGGCTCTGCTCATTTTTTTTTTCCAGCCAATTTTCCTTTCTGTTCATGTTGGATCATTTCCATTGTTCCATTGTCAAGTTCTCAGATGCTTTCCTCTGTCCTCTCTATTCTCCTGTTGAGCCCACAGTGGAGTTTTAAATTTTGTCAATGTATTTTTTGGTTCTAAAATTTCCATTCAGTTTGTCTTTGTATCTTTTCTTTCTTGGCTAAGACTTTCTATTCTCAAATTTCTTTTGAGTATGTTGAAACATTTTTATGATATCTGCTCTAAAATTCTTGTCAGATAGTTCTAACATCTGTGTTATCTCAATGTTGGTATCTCTTGATTGTCTTTTCTCATTCCAGTTGAGATTTTTCTGCTTCTTCTCATGATGCCTGATTTTTCAGTTATGTCCTGGATATTTTGGGAACTGTGACACTCTAGATTTTATTTAAATGCTGTGTTTAACAGGTCTCCTCTGACACTGTTCTGCTAGAAAGGAAGAATCTTCTTCTTCTGAAGAGGATTCTGAAAAATGCTCCTTATTGCCAGGTAGATGTAAAGTTCAGGTTCCCCAGTTGACCCCCTTTGACACTCCAGAAGGAGACAAGCACCTTGTTGCTACTGGGCAAGGGTAGGATTTCAGGCCTTCCAACACACCACGTCTGACACCACCCTGGTGGGAAGGCAGAGGACACCTTGCTGTCGAGTGGGGATGGAAGTCCAAGAGCCCCACATGGCCTAAACTGATACTATGGGCAAGGGGTCTCATTACCCCCAGGCTGGGATGAAAATCTAGGCTCCCCATTCAGCCTTTGCTGATGAGAATGGGAGTAGGAGCACAGTTCTTTTCCGTGATACTTGGCTGGAACAGGGTGGTATTTAAGTTTTTCTCTCTTGCTACATGGCCTTTTCCCTGGTACTTTAACTCAGAAAGCAGGCTTTCCTGGGACTGTTTTCAGTCCATGCCAGTTGGCATTCTAGGTTACCAGTTTCTCTAGCACCTAGTCCAAGATATGTGGGGCAAAAAGAAAATGGGGAAATCACCACTGTGACATTCCTCAGGTTCTGACGACCACGGCAAGTTTGCCTCCCTCTCTCCAACTTACAGAGTACCCTTATCTTCATTTTATATATAATGTCCTGGGGTTTTAGCTGTACTCAGCAGGAGAAATAGAGAGAATTATGTCTATTCCATTTTGGTCCCATTGGTAATTTTTAACCTAATTTTTGAATAGGTAATACATTCACATGGCTCTCTCCCCCTCTCTCCCCCAACTCCCCAGATCTCCCTAGCCAGAAAACTGGTCTTGGGTCATGTGTGTGTGTGGCGTGGGTGGGTGTAATATGCTTAGGGATTATGCAAATAAAAGGCACTAAGAAGATATTCTTTTTTAAAGATTTTTTTATTGATTTATTTAGAGAGAGGGAGCACAAGTAGGAGGAAGGGCAGAGAGAGAGGGGGAGAGAGAATCTCAAACAGACTTGGCACTGAACGCAGAGCCTGACACAAGGCTTGACCTCATGACCCCAAGATCACGACCTGAGCCAAAATCAAGAATCGGTCACTCAGGGCTCCTGGGTGGTTCAGTCATCAAGCGTCTGCCTTCGGTCCCAGGATCCTGGGATCAAGCTCCGCATGGGGCTCCCTGCTCAGCAGGAAGCCTGCTTCTCCCTCTCCCTCTCCCACTCCCCCTGCCTGTGTTTCCTCTCTTGCTGTCTCTCTCTCTCTCTCTCTGTCAAATAAATAAATTAATTAATTAAATCTTTGTTTTTTATAAAGAAAAATCTTAAAAAAAAAAAAGCATCCAACTGAGCTACCCAGGCATCCCCGAAAATACCTTTTAAAAAAAAAGTTGTTATTTATTTATTTGACACATAGAGAGAGATCACAAGTAGGCAGAGAGAGAGAGGGAGAAGCAGGCTCCCACTGAGCAGAGAGCCCCATGCAGGGCTCGATCCCAAGACCCTGAGATCACGACCTGAGCTGAAGGCAGAGGCTCAACCCACTGAGCCACCCAGGCGCCCCCCCAGAAAATATTCTTAATATTTTTCACACAGAGAATAGATACTGTTACTATTATGTTGAACACTGGTTTTTTAATTACTATTAATTTTTAACTTTTTATCATGAAATACTACACACATTTTGGATAATGCTGCTGTAAATATTCTTGGCCATGCCTCCCATTGCACATGTACACATATTCCAACTGGGCATATTGCCACGAGTGGAATCACTGTGTTCTCGTGTATGCATGCTTTAACATTACCCAATAAAGATAAAATGCTTTCCAGCAAAGTCGCACCAATTTAGATCACCATCAGAAATATGAGAGTTCTTATCACACCACATTCTCCTCAACACTTCATACTATCAGCCTTTTTCATTGAGGACATTCTAGGGATTGTATAGTGGTATCTCACAAAGGGTTTTTTTTTTAGATTTTTTTTATTTATTTGACAGAGAGAGCACGCACAAGCACAGGGGGCAGGAGGGGGAAAGCAGGCTCCCGGCTGATTAGGGAGCCCGATGCAGGGCTCCATTCCAGGACCCTGGGATCATGACCTGAGCGGAAGGCAGATGCCCAACGAACTGAGCCACCCAGATGCCCCTCACTGTGGTTTAAATTTGCATTCCCTGGTTACTAAGGTTAAGCCCTTTTCATGTTTACTGAAACCTTGGATTTCCCCTTTTGCAAAATGCCTGTTCAAATGCTTTGCCCACTTTTCTACTCGGTGATCTTCTTATTGGCTTGTAAGAGTTCTTTACGTCCTCTAGATATAAACCCTTTGACAGTAATAGGTGTTGCAGATATCTTCTATTCGGTGGCTTTCCTTTTCTTCTCTTATAGCACTATCTTTTAAATGAATAGAAGCTTTAAAATTTATGGTAGCCAGATGTCAATCTTTTTCATTATGGTTAATGTTTTTTGCATCTTGTTTGAGAATTATTTTCCTAATCTGTGATCATAAAGATACTTGTCTATATCATCTTTTTCCTGTTTTGTTTTGTTTTGTTTCTTGTGCCAAAACCTGGAGATGAATTTTCTGTATTGTCTTTAAAGGCTCTCTTGCTTCACCTTTCCCCCTATGTGTTTCTTGTTATTCAATTTCTATTTTATTCAATTCTGTATTGCCATGGCCCGGCACACGATCAATCAGTAAATGTAAGTAGTACCCACATTAACTAGAGGACTTAAAGAGAGCCTATTTTAATCCTCATGTTTGCAAAAGAATGACTGACTATATAAACAAATGAACGTACTACATACACAATGAACGTCAAGCTACTTCAGTAAGTTTTTTTCTCTCACAGAATGAAACACAAAACCAGGTACTGAGCTAAAGCCCTATGTGGTACATTACAGTAAAACATGATGAGAAAACGACTTCCTATTTGTCTTCCTTCCAACCTTCCCCCCACCCCAACAGCCCACCGCCCCCTGCTGACCCTGTCGCCTTGAACGGGACTGTGCTGTTACAGGTCTCCGTGTCATTCGAGGACGTGACTGTGGACTTCAGCAAGGAAGAGTGGCAGCGCTTGGACCCTGCTCAGAGACGCTTGTACCGGGATGTGACGCTGGAGAATTACAGCCACCTGCGCTCAGTGGGTAAGCACAGCTGCCCTGTGTGCCTGCCAGGCGCCCGAGTGTGGCTATTTCCATTCTCAGCTGCTGGGTGTTCTGGAACATCTTGAGTGTGTGATGGGGTCATCTTTGATCTGTCCAGGATTCTTCAGTCCCTTTTCAGCACTCATTATTACTCTGTTGCCAATGAAATGTGCTTACTTTTCTGGAGAGCAAATGGAAATGTCATTGAAAGTCCCCTGAAATCCAATCAGCTGGACCCAATCCTGTACTATGTCCTGTTAACAGGGTGCCAGGTTCCCAAACCAGAAGTCATCTTCAAGTTGGAGCAAGGAGAGGGGCCATGGACATTGGAGGGGGAAACCCCACATCAGAGCTGGTCAGGTGAGTGAGTGTGACTCAGGCAGATGGGGGACATGGAAGCAAATATCATTTTTTCTAGAAGAGGCTGATAGCTTTGAAAGGTGGTGAAGTTAACCTGCCTGCAAGTTCTAAACTGCCTTTTTTTTTTTTAGGATTTTATTTATTTATTCCACTGAAAGAGAGGGCAAGAGAGCACATAAGCAGGGGGGTAGGGAGCAGCAGACAGAGGGACAGAGAGACAAAGAGAAGCAGGCTCCCCACTGAGTAAGGAGCCGGATGCCAGGCTTGATCTCAGGGACCCCGGGATCGTGTCCTGAGCCAAAAGCAGACGCTTAACCAACTGAGCCACCCAGGCGCCCCAAAAGTTCTAAACTTCTATAGTTTATTGGAGATAGTTCACGGAAGCTCCTCTGATAGCTAAACAGTTTCTCCAAGTACAATCCTTGCAAATAGCCCTTGTCTTCATGGCTTGGCATTTTGTGACGAGAGAGCTGTCTCTCGTCTCTGTATCCTGGATCACATACCTCCCACCCTATCTTATCTAAGATCTGTTTTTTCTTCCTACTCCTCTCCCACCCCCTTTCTCTTAGATTCTTTCCTTGCACATTCAGACATTTTAACATTTCTTCCCTTTTTTTTTTAAGATTTTATTTATTTATTTGACAGAGAGAGATCACAAGTAGGCAGAGAGGCAGGCAGAGAGAGTGAGAGGGAAGCAGGCTCCCTTCAGAGCAGAGAGCCGGACGCGGGACTCGATTCCAGAACCCCGAGATCATGACCTGAGCCGAAGGCAGCGGCTCAAACCACTGAGCCACCCAGGCGCCCATTTTATTCCAGTTCCGCATGTTCGTTCCAGGGGCAACGGAGCTACTGTGTTTATCTGTGAATTTGCGTGGTATTCATTAAAAGCCGGAAGTATGGGTTTGTGAGTCTATTTTTAGTACATATAAATTATATTGTGCCCCAGGTCTTAATTCTGTTCCTTTTTTTTTTCACTCATCCATAAGGTCTGTCCGTATTACAGTGTGTTCATCTGGCTTCATTCCTTCAAACGGCTGCGTAATATTTTATTACTTGCCCCTTTATCCAGCCTTCTCTTCTTCCTTATTCCCCAGCCATGAGGTTGCCCTAGGGACCCTGTCCACTGTTCACCAGTCTTTTCTTCATATACATGCACACATTCATCCGTATTAAATTCTGATGACTCTGCTTTTGACATCTCCAGTCTGGTTTTTACTGGTATTTTAGTACTAGATTTAGCTACCCAGAAAGTTCCCACGGGATGTTTCTCTTGACCCTCAGCATGTCAGAAATTGGAATCATCATCTCACACGTCACCTTCCCACCTTCCAAATTCTGTCACATTCTGTCAGTGCTTCTTAAATCTTTCAGCCTTTTTTTTAATTAGTCACCCTAGAGTTCCTTGTGCTTTTCCATTTTTGCAAATACCATTTTCAGTTCTCAGCCCATCTTCCCAGTTCCCAGTGATACCACCTAAAACCGGCTCCGTGTTTTCTTATGCCTGAATTATGATGATTTTATGCCTGATTGAATTCACTGATGCCGTTTTTCTATTAGTTCACTTTCAGTGACCCTTTGGATGTCTTCTTTGGAAAACTGTCTATTCAGTTCCTCTACCCATTTTTTTTCATTGGTTTGCTTGCTTTGTGCCAATGAGTTGTATGAGCTCTTTATAGCGTTTGGATATTAACTCCTGATCAGATACGTGACTTGCAAAGATCTTCTAGCCTCGCGTTAGCTGCTTTTTCATTTTGTTGATTGTTTCATTTGCTGTGCATTTCTGCATCTTCTTGATGTCTCCCACATTTGTCAGTGTTCCATGAATCTGACTCTTTATTCTGTGCCTGTTAGGTCCGTTATTAAACGAAACGAGACTGAGACAAAGTAAAAGTTATTTAAAGCTTTATTTTATGCCAAGTATTGGAAGTTAGACTGATCGGCCAGGGGAACGAGACTGAGACAAGGTGAAAGTTATGCAAAGCTCTATTCTATGCCAAGCATTAGAAGTCAGACTGACCGGTCAGGGCCGTCTCCGAAGAGAGCGACCCCTCCCAATCTTACAGGCTACCTTTTATTGGGTAAAACTGCAACCCATATCTTGGTATCTCAACCCACTGGGTTTGTGTGTCTCTTGCTGATTGGCTAGTTCCATCTGGTCTGGTGGTCTGGTGACATGTTATTCAAGATTACCCCATACCAGGAACTGTTACAAACAGTACTTTCTGGGAAGGCTTAGTCAGTTAACATATTCAGTGTGAATAATAAGATTGTCGTCCTTCCCAAGATGGAGTCATTTTGGTTTGGGCAAGACCTTCTCACTGTTACAAACAGTACTTCGTACTGATTAGATGTCTCCATCCGGCCTGACTCGTCCTTGTATTCTGGGCTCTGTTATCAGGAACTAGCCTGGAACTACATTTTACTGGTTTCCCAGACTCGTTTCTAAGTAAGTTTCTTTGGGGGGGCAGGGTCAATTTAAGTTTTACTGCACAAACAACAAAATGGCTATTTACCCAAGATGGAGTCGCTCTGGCTAAATAGGTCCCTACAGTGCCCTCTCCCTTCAGATGACACGTTTGCACCTGGTGATCAGATTTTGGCATTCTGCGAAATGGCTCACTTACTCCAACATAGATGGCTCTTTATTTTTCCTCACCTTTCTTTCCAAAGGAACTCAGAAAAAAAAGCACATATTTTAGACTGTGTGGTCACTGAGGCCTTTACCTCCATGTTTTTAGAAAGTTCTCAGAATGAAGAGCCTGTTTCTTACTGTACAATTCAGGGGCTGATCAGGAGAGAGAAACTATGTACGAATTTGAACAGGGAAAGCATAGCATAAAGAATTATTGGGGCGCCTGGGTGGCTCAGTCATTAAACCTCTGCCTTCAGCTCACGTCATGATCCCAGGGTCCTGGGATCGAGCCCAGCATCGGGCTCTCTGCTCAGCAGGAAACCTGCATCTCCCTCTCCCTCTGCCCCTGCTTGTGTTCCCTCTCTCCCTGTGTCTCTCTCTGTCAATAAATAAATAAAATCTCAAAAAAGAAAGAATCGTTAGCTCTGGTGAGACAGAAGTGACAAGAGATTAGCTAGTAGAAGTAAAGAGGAATCTAAAGAATAAAGGAACCACAGATAAAAGGAACAGCCAGTGCCTCTAGGGCTGCAATGGACCACCCACCAAAGAGCCTCCCTTGCTTCCCAGGGAAGAAGCCAGACCTTGTTGAGGGGCCCAGCCATGGCCCAGAGCACAGAAGAAGAGTTACTGAGGTGCCATGCTGGTGGAACTTGCTGGAAATCCGCCCCCCGGCGTTCCAGAGAAAGCTGACGATGGGGAACTTCTTACTGGAAGTAGTCCCCCCACACATCTTCCACGAGGGGCGCCTGGGGAACTACTGGGTGCTGAGTGCTGCCGGGTGGGCTCCAATACATGGCAGGAGCCTGGAGCTGGAGAAGCTACCAGTGTTGCAGAAGCCGGCTGCTCAGGAAGCCGTCTGAGCTGCAGGAACTGGGTGCTAGAAAAGCCGCCCACACTGCAAGCCCTGGGTGCCCGGGAAGCTGCGTGTGCGTCAGGAGCCCCGTGTTGGCAAAGCCACCTGCACCGCGGGAGCCTGGTGCCAGACAAGCTGCCCTTGCTGGAGGAGCCCGCCGAGCGAGCCCCCCAGAACCAGGAAGCAAAATCCCCTCCTCCTGCAGTGTTTCTCCATCAACCTGGGCTGAAAAGGCTCAACACTGCGACAGATATTTAAAGAGACTCAGATCCGTCTTTGTAGAGCAGGCAAAGAGGTGTGAAAAAGGAAGAATACCCGGCACCTTTATTCTTCCTTTTTTCTGAAGCAAAGCATGGGAACTATTTGGCAAACTTAAATTCATTGAATTGGGGGAGATCGGCAGAGGAGAATCTCTTGCTGTCTTTCGGGAGGAGGTTTCAAGTGTCGACTCAGGGGAATTCCAAGGACCATAGATTATGTTTGGAAAGGGACGACAACTGCATGAAACGTTAACAATTTCAGTCTTTGTGTTCTGAAAGAAAACCATGCCAAATTCAGTATCGGTATGAGTCTGATTTGTAAATTCACAGCAGATATAACCTCCGGAGAAGTGTCCTAAAATCAGAGCTAACATTTTGAATATTCGGAGGAGCAAAACAACAAGCTCAGTGTCAATGTATAGCGTCTTTTGTATAAGAAGTCTGAGATGAATGGATTTGTTCAGCAAGTCAACTCTGATCCCAGCGGGCCATTTGGGGACCACGTTCCAAGTCCCTGCTCTGACATCTCCTAGGGCACCGTTGTCAGCTGTGTGGTGAATGTTGGGTCATTGTTGAGTCCAGTGGGAAGGAGAGAGGGGAAGAGTGTTGCCCACTGTCTTAAGGCCCAGCCTGGCGGCTGCACATGTCATTTCTACTCATACTCCACTGGGGAAGACAAAGGAAGGCTGGTAAACGGGTTGCCCAGCTACCTTCTAGTACTATAAAAGAAGAGGCAAATGCAAATCGTTTTTTGGTGGATAGCTTGCAGTTTCTGCCGTAGGTGGCTTTCCCTGGCCTATTTGACACTTGTTGAAAGCATCGATCCCTGGGACCAAGGAAAACTTGCCGCTGGCCGAGAGTTGGAGCACGGTATCTATTTACTATTTAGATGGCTGATGTTGGCACGGTGTTTCCTACAGATGTAGAAGAATGGGTCTTTGAGGCACATAAATTTTATGCTGGTGCTTGTATGGTTCAGAGGGAAAAGTGAGAGAAGGCAAAGAGATTAGAACAGTTTAGAGCTGATAAGTAATGAAGACATATAATCCGAACTCTCTCTCCCCTGCCAGGATTCCCCTTAACAGACTTGGCTTTCTTCTTCTGGTTAGACTCACTGTCCAGACCTCCTCCATAGTGGATATGAATCCCGAGGATTCAAATCCCATATCTCTCATTTATTTAGCAATTTGATTTCAGCAAGATGCATAACCTCTGTGCTGCTGTTTTCTCATCTGTGAAACATGGTTGGTAATGATGGCCGCCTTTAAAGGTTTAGTGAGGATTAAATGAGCTATTACGTGTGAAGCACTGGGAACGGGGCCTGGTGCATTATAAATGGTATGTAATTATTTCGTATGTAGTAAGCACTTTAGAAGAATTTTATATGACTACATTATTACTGTTTTCATGATTGTCATATGGACTCTTCCATTTCTGTGTTCACCTCGTCTGAACTACATGTACCCCCTACCCTCTGCTAATTGTCCTTCGAGTTATTTTTACTTTTTTCTTTTTCTTTTTAGACGAGGATACTGGGGAAAAGCAACACCAGAGAATTGCTGGAAAAGTTTCATTGCACTGTGAGAAATTTGGTCAACCCATAAGGGAAGATCCATTGTGTTCCATTTTAGAAGAATTGTGGCAAAACAACAGCCAGCTAGAGAGATATCGGGAGAGCCAGAATCACCCTTTAAGTCATGTGCAAGTATTGATTAAGGAGAGGGGCTATGAATGTAAGAATATTGAAAAAATAACCCATGTGAGTACCAAGCTTGTTCCTTCAATTAAAAGTCTCCGTAAATATGACCCATTTGGAAAGAGTCTGAAGCATACTTTAAACTTACACAATCACAATAAAAGCAATGCAACAAAGAAGCTTGATAAGATTTTTGGAAATGATAACAATTTTGCCCCTAGCTCTTCGTCTACTGAGACTGCGAATACAGGGGCAAATTCCTATGACATTAATCAACGTGAAAAACATCTTGGCAACAAACAAGTTCTCATCCACCATCAGACAGTTCAGACTGGGGAGCAACTGCCTGTATGTACTGAGTGTGTAAAGAGCTTCCCCCCAAAGCCCCATCTCTCTGAGCATCAGAGAATTCATGCTGAGGAAAAATCCCATGAATGTCATAAAAGCCACAAAGCCCTCAGGCAGAAGCCACCAATTAATGTACCTCAAAGTGCTTATACAGGAGACAAACCCTATATATGTACTCAATGTGAGAAGGCCTTTACTCTCAAGTCGAACCTCATTACACATCAGAAAATTCATACTGGGCAGAAACCCTATAAATGCAGTGAATGCGGAAAAGCCTTTTTCCACAGATCCTATCTCTTTAGACACATGCGAATCCATACGGGAGAAAAACCGTACGAATGCCGTGAGTGTGGAAGAGGCTTCTCCCAGAATTCAGACCTTACCATCCATCAGAAAACTCATACCGGAGAGAAACACTATGCGTGCGGCGAATGCGGGAAAGCCTTCACAAGAAAGTCAGCACTGAGAATGCATCAGAGAATCCACACAGGAGAGAAACCCTACGTGTGCCCTGAATGCGGGAAGGCCTTCATCCAGAAATCCCACTTCAACACACATCAGAGAATCCATACCGGCGAGAAGCCTTACGAATGCGGCGAGTGCAGAAAGTCGTTCACTAAGAAGTCACAGCTCCACGTGCATCAAAGAATTCACACAGGGGAAAAACCCTATATATGTACAGAATGTGGAAAGGTCTTCACTCACAGGACGAACCTCACTACACATCAGAAAACTCATACCGGAGAGAAACCCTATACGTGTGCTGAATGTGGCAAGGCTTTCAGCGACCAGTCAAATCTCATTAAACACCAGAAGACGCACACTGGAGAGAAACCCTATAAATGCAATGGTTGTGGAAAAGCCTTCATATGGAAGTCACGCCTCAAAATACATCAGAAATCTCATATTGGAGAGAGACACTATGAATGCAATGAATGCGGGAAAGCCTTCATCCAGAAATCGACACTAAGTGTGCATCAGAGAATCCACACAGGAGAGAAACCCTACGTTTGTCCTGAATGCGGGAAGGCCTTCATCCAGAAATCCCACTTCATTGCACATCATAGAATCCATACCGGAGAGAAGCCTTACGAGTGCAGTGACTGTGGAAAGTGCTTTACTAAGAAGTCACAGCTCCGTGTGCATCAGAAGATTCACACAGGGGAGAAACCCAATATATGCGCCGAATGTGGAAAGGCCTTCACTGACAGGTCCAATCTGATAACACACCAGAAGATCCACACTAGAGAGAAACCCTATAAATGCAGTGACTGCGGAAAAACCTTCACTTGGAAGTCCCGCCTCACTATCCATCAGAAATCTCATACTGGAGAGAGACACTATGAATGTGGTAAATGCGG
This sequence comes from Meles meles, assembly GCF_922984935.1. NCBI lineage: Eukaryota > Metazoa > Chordata > Mammalia > Carnivora > Mustelidae > Meles > Meles meles. The sequence goes on along the minus strand of NC_060087.1, from coordinate 42,134,896 downwards.
GAAAGCCTTCATCCAGAAAGCAACATTAAGTATGCATCAGATGATTCATACCGGAAAGAAACCCTATGCCTGTACAGAATGTCAGAAGGCCTTCACCGACAGATCGAATCTCATTAAGCACCAGAAAACTCACAGTGGAGAAAAAGTATAAAGCCACTGACTGAAAAAGCCTTCAGCTGGGACTCAGACCTGGGGATACATCAGAGGTCTCAGAGTAGGGAAGAGGAGTGCCAGGTGCTATGATGGGGGGGGGTACGGGGTTGGGGCGGGGGGGGGGGGGCGGGGGGCATGGCAGCCCACAGCTTAAGTGAACAGAGGGCAAACAAAGCCAAGTGTCCTTCAGCCAATTGGAAATAGAAACACCCGCACCACCAGTTGACGTGCAATTATATGCAGATGGAAACACTTTGATAAGGCACTTGAGCAATAGTCCTTTTCGGTTGCATGATTCACGTGGAGACCCTCAAGCTCCTGCAAACAGTAGAAAGACAGACCCCAGGAGATGACTTGTAATCTCTTATGTTTCACTTTTTGGATTGTATAAGGTCAGCACTGATTGGTTCTTCATACCCTGGGATGCAGAAGTGCTTAATACCGGCCACCTTGTTTTCAAATGTCTAGGGTGGGGAGAGGAGTTTTCATTACCCAAACACCCTCGGAGCACCAAAGTCAAGGCAAAAACCTACTGGGGAAGACAGATCTGTGAGGAGAGGCCAGAAGTTTTTGTGATCATTGACATTTAAGGCCCAGAAAAGATGGCCACGAGGCACTGTTCTTTCTCTTCGCTTCTCCAGAGTATATTTTTAAAAAACGAAATGGAATTTTAATGACTTTATATATTGGCAAATTAGGCATAGCTGTAGCCGGTGTTACAGGAATATAGTTATTAAACCTTACAGACATCTGAAGGTGGCATTTGCTCCCTCATTACTTCCATGCTGTGGCCGCAGGTGATTCACATCCAAAAAAGGTATGCATACTTTCTGACCTGTACACCAAAAGCTATCTTTCATGTAACCCACAGACACAGACTTCTCATCCCCTTAGTAACTGACCCTAAAACAATGAAACTGAGCCACGACACACTGGACTTCTGGTCTCATCTACTGAAGCTTCTGCTTTCTTTAGGTTTCCTGTTTAAAAGGAGTGGTTGATTAATTGGGTTTCAAGACATAACATTTTGATTTTGTTTTTCTTTCAATTTGGTAAGATACATTCATTTTCTACATGCACACGAAGAGCAGAATTGTGTTGATTGCTATGGGATAAAGTCATGTTGCACTGTATTTGTTTAGTCTAAGATATGATTATAGTTGAACAGCTAGAAGACTTCTCTAGAAAGAGCACTGCTTTTTTTAAAGCACTGATCTGTAGACACTTTCTCATTTTCCCTTCAATGTTTTTTATGATACTCATAAGAAAAGGGGCTCTCTAGCATGCAAATTTACCTGATTTTTAAACCTTTTTATTAACGTATAATGCAGACAGAAAATGCAGCTATCGTAAGCAAACAGCTCAATGAATTCTTACAAACTGAACACACTCAGATCAAGAAACACAACATGCCCAACACACCAGAAGCATTCCCTGTGCTCCCTTCCAGGCCTCATCCCCTCAACTCCCAAGATAAACACTATCTGACTTCTGACAGCATCGATTAGTTTTGTCTGTTTGGTATCTTATGTAAATTGAGTCAAACAATTAAATATATTTCATACTTTAATAATACACTCTTTAGTGTCTATGTTTCCTTCACATTGTAAATGTAAGGTTCATCCACTTTATTGAATACCCTTGTAGATCATTCATTCATTCTCATGGTCACGATATATTCCATTGTGTGAACTGTAGTATACCACAGTATGTTTATTCCACTGTTGGTGAACATTTGGGTTGTCTGCAACCTCGGGCTATTGGAAATAGTGGTGCTACAAATATTTTAGTACCCATTTATTAATGACCATATTTATGAATCTCTGTTAGGCATATTCCTAGGCTTTGAACTGCCAAATCGTACAGTATCTATATGCTCAGCTTTAGTTTATAAAACTAGTTTTCCAACGGGGCTGTACTAATATACACTCTCACCAGCGCAGTAGATGAGTTCTAGGTTCTTGCCAACACTTGGTATTTTCCACATTTTTCTACTTTAGCTTATATATTCTCCATAATATTAGTATCTAGTGATATCTCAGTGGGATTATAATTTTTATTTCTTCCAATTCTACCATAGCAACTCTCCAAGACAGTTAACTGATAACTGAGATCTGAGACCCAGGCGTGGTCCTCACATGCCTCACAGTAAGCAAATACTAAGTTTAAATCTTCCCACACAAAAAAGCCTAAAGCCAGATGGTTTAACTGGTTAATTGCATTAAACATTTATAGGAGAAATAATACCGAAGCTTCATAAAATCGTTCAAAAAATAAAGGAAGAAGGAACACTCCCCAAGTCTGTGAGGCCAGTATTACCCTGATACTTAAGCTATACCAACACATAACAACAACAACAAACTACAGATCAGTATTCCTCATGAATATAGACATAAAAATCCTCAACAAAATATTAGCAAATTGAACCTAACAACATATAAAAGAATTATACATCATGACCAAGTGAGGTTTATTCCATGATGCAAGGCTGCATCAACATTCAAAAATCATTCAATGTAATGATATTAATAAGCTGAGGAAGAAAAGTCACATGATCTATAGATTCAATACAATTTTATCAAACTTCGAGCAGGCTTTCTTCTCCTCAAAACTGATAAACTAATCTTCAAAATATAGAGAGATGTAGAAAAGATCAAGAATAGCAAAAAGGTTGGAGCACCTGGGTTGCTCAGTGGCTTAAGCCTCTGCCTTCGTCTCGGGGTCATGATCTCAGGGTCCTGGGATCGAGCCCTGCATCAGGCCCTCTGCCCGGCGGGGAGCCTGCTTCTCTCTCTCTGCCTGCCTCTCTGCCTACTTGTGATCTCTCTCTGTCAAATAAATAAATAAAATGTTAAAGAAAAAAGAATAGCAAAAAGGAATCTGCCAAAGAACAAAGAGGGAGGACATTTGCCTACCAATTTCAAAATTATTATAAAGCTACAGTAATGGGAGATAGTACGGTACTGGCATGGGGATAGAGCAACAGAACAGAATAGAGTCCAGCAATAAACCCTCATGCTTACTGTAAACATCTTGTTTCTACTTTATTTTTTTTCCACAAAAGAGCGAAAGCAATTCAATGGGGGAAAGAAAACCCTTTCAACATTTGGTGGAGGGATAATTGGATATTCACATGCAAAAAGATAAATTTAAATCTTGCTTCACACCATCCTAACAACTCAAAATGGACCACAGACATAAATATAAAAGCTAAAACTATAAAGGTTTTAGCCAAAAAAAGGAGAAAAGTCTCTGTGATCTTGTTTTAGACGAGAAATTCTTAGATAGGACACCAAGAACATGATCCATAAGGAAAAAAAATAATAAACTGGACTTCAGCAAACCCAAAACCGAAAAGGTTTGTCCTTCAAAAGACACCACCGAGGAAATGAAAAGACAAAACAGACTGAGAGAAAACATTTGTAGGTCCTATGTCTGATCAAGGACTTGTATGCAGGATATATAAAAAAACTCCTACAACTCGATAAAAAAAAGACAAACAACCCATTTTAAAAATGGGCCAAAGACTTAAAGAGACCTTATGCACATAAAGAAATACCCAACATCATTGGTCATTAGGGAAATTCTAATGAAAACCACAATGAGATACCCCTTTGCATGCACTAAAATGGTTATAATAAAAAAAGACTATCATAACAAATGTTGGCAAATACATGGAGAGTTAGGAACTTTCATACATTTCTGGTATAAATGCATTAAAGTGGTATAGCCACTTAAGAAAAGTGTCAGTTTCCTTAAAAGTTCATCATAAATTTACCATAGGACCCAGCGATGTCACTCCTAGGATCTGCCCAAAAGATACGTAACGTGTTCACACAAACACTTGCACCAGTTCATAACAGCATTATTTATACCAGGCAAAGAGTAGAGACAATCCAAATGTTCATCAAATGGCAAATGATACACAAAATATGGTGCATTCAACAATAAAAAGGAACAAACACTAATAAACATTACAACATGGGTGAACCTCAAAAATACTACACTAAGTGAAAGAAGCAAGACACAAAAGATCAAGGATCATATTCGTATATTGTATTTCCATGGAATTTCCAGGAAAATCTATAAAGATCTGTAGACTAGTGGTTGTCTGGGGGTGAAAATGGGAATGGTCATTAACTGTAAATTAGTACCGGAATCTTACTGGGGTGATATAGATGTCCTAGAACTTGATTGTGGTGATGGTTTCATGACTGGGTAAATTTAATGAAGGTCATTGAGGTGATCCTTAATTCCATTCCTTTTTGAACATCTGGATTCCCTGCCATACCATCTGTAGCCCCCTATAGCTAGAATGAACTGTTGTTGTCTTAGAGCCTGTTGTACATTTAAGAATAAACTTTTGATGAAAAAAAGTCCTTGAACTGTACAATTTAAATAATGGAATGTAAATTATACCTCAATAAAGTTTTTTCTTCTTCAGAGTTTGTTTTGCCTGTTCTAGGTCCTTTACATTTCCATATGAATTGTAGAGTAAGTTTGTCCATTTCAACAACAACAAAAAAGCTGCTGTGGTTTTGATTTGGATTAATTTGAATCTATAGATCAATTTGGGGATAATTGAAATCTTAACAATAGTTTTCTGATTCATAAATAGGTATATCTCTCAATTTTTTTAAAAAGATTTTTTTTAAAGATTTTTATTTATTTAACACAGAGAGAGAGATCACAAGTAGGAAGAGCAGCAGGCAGAGAGAGAGGGGGAAGCAGGCTCCCTGCTGAGCAGAGAGCCAGATGCGGGGCTCGATCCCAGGACCCTGGGATCATGACCTGAGCCAAAGGCAGAGGCTTAACCCACTGAGCCACCCAGGCGCCCCTAAAAAGATTTTTATTTATTTATTTGACAGACAGAGATCACAAGTAGAGAGGCAGGCAGAGAGAGAGGAGGAGGCAGGTTCCCTGCTGAGCAGAGAGCCCAAAGTGGGGCTCTACCCAGGACCCTGGGATCATGACCTGAGCTGAAGGCAGAGACTTTAACCCACTGTGCCACCCAAGCGCCCCTATCTCTTGATTTCTGTAAGTATTCTTTAATGTTGTTGCATTTTATTACATTTGTCGTTTTTGGGTTTTGTTTTGTTTTTAAGGACTTTATTCATTTATTTGTCAGAGAGAGAGAGAGAGCACAAGCAGGGGGAGCGGCAGGCAGAGGCAGAAGCAGTCTCCCCCCTGAGCAAGGACTTGATTCCAGGACCCTGGGATGATGACATTAGCCAAAGGTACACAGGTCTTTCACATCTTCTGACAAATTATTCCCTAAGTTTTTCATATTTTTCATGCTTTTTTACTTCGTGTCTTCTTGTTTCTACTTTATTGTGTGATATTGGGTTTGTTTGGTTTTTTTACTTAAATTTCTTTTTTTTTTAAATAACCTCTCTACACCCAGCATGGGGCTTGAACTCACATCCCTGAGATCAAGAGTTACATGCTGGGGTGCCTGGGTGGCTCAGTGGGTTGAGTCTCTGCCTTTGGCTCAGGTCATGATCTCAGGGTCCTGGGATCGAGCCCTGCATCAAGCCCCGCGTCAGGCCCCCTGCTCAGCAGGGAGCCTGCTTCTCTCTCTCTCTCTCTCTCTCTCTCTCTCTTTCTGCCTGCCTGTGATCTCTCTTTCTCTGTCAAATAAATAAATAAAATCTTAAAAAAAAAAAAAAGAGTTGCGTGCTCCACTCGCTGAGCCAGCCAGGCACCCTTTTAAATTTCTTACTGTTAATTACTAGTATATAGAAACTCAGTTGATGTTTATGTTTATCTTGTGCAGAAGTTAGAGGAAAGAGTCCCCACACAAGACTGCCCTCACTTATGACAGCAACAGCAAGTTCAATGGTCTCTAAGACCACCCTCTCTGTTTCAATAATTCACTAGCTGGATTCTCAGAACTCACTGAATGCTGTTAATACTCACGGTTACATTTTATTACAGCTGGAGGATAGACATTAAAATCAGTCAAGGGAAGAAGGAAATGGAACAGAGTCCTGGAAGGTAAGCTTCCAGTTGGAAGGAAAAGCTTCCAGTTGTCCTCTCCCCATGGAGACAGTATTCTCCTGGCCTTGATAAGTGAAAGCAGCATGGAGTACTGCCAACCAGTACTCAAGCCTTCAATGGGCTCCATCATGTAGGCATGGTTGACTGCTCACATGGCTGATTTCGGTTTCCAAACCTCAGGAGGCCAAGCTTCATGAACCAAAGCCCCCACACTTCATTATGCTGTTCATATGGCTCTGACCCTCACCTTAAATCACCTAGTTACTATCTGGAAGGCATGAGACCCCCAAGTAAACAAAGACATTCCTATCAGGCACGACATTCCAAGGGCCTAGAGATTATTGTCCAGAAGCTGAAGGCAAAGGCAAGACTTCTCTTTGAATAAGGTTAAATTATTTACTATACAGGTCACCCCCAACCTTTGGCCAATGCTCTTTCACAGCAAAATATATTTACTTGAACTTGTGATGAACGATTTATCATAGAAATTAGCTAATGGTTACTGAAGTCCAGTTCTTCAAGCCATTTTCCATCGGGGGGAAAATAAAGCCTTTAGCTCAATTACTCAATATATTTGACCACCAGTATATATAATATATATAATATTATAATCTTAACCATAATGCCAGCATTACACATCATAGTATAGTAGTGGAGGTGATCTGTACACACTAACCCTATAATCAACAATAAGGTATTGTACATTTAAAATTTTGCATCTCTCCTGTTAAAGGTTCTTTTCCAAATTAAAAAAAAAATTTTTTAAATGAAGGAGGAGAGGTGCTTGGTTGGCTCAGTCAGTAGAGCATGGGACCTTTGGTCTTGGGGTTGTGAGTTCGAGCCCCATGTTGGGTGTAGAGATTACTTAAAAATTAAAAAAAACTTTTAAAAATAAATAAAAATAAAAAATAAAAATGAAGGAAGAATAAAGACATTCTCGGATTAACACTCAGATTCTTGAATCTATAAATTTACCTCATACCAAATTTAGGAATTTCTTGGGCAATTATTTATTTGGGTAGTTCTTTTTTTTTTTTTTTAAGATTTTATTTATTTATTTGACAGACGGAGATCACAAGTAGGCAGAGAAGCAGGTACAGAGAGAGGAGAAGCAGGCAGAGAGAGAGGAGGAAGCAGGCTCCCCGCCGAGCAGAGAGCCCGATGCGGGGCTCGATCCCAGGACCCCGGGCTCATGACCCGAGCCGAAGGCAGAGTCTTTAACCCACCGAGCCACCCAGGCGCCCCTTGGGTAGTTCTTTAGTCATGCCCTAGTTCTCCACTCCTCCAGGACTCAAATGACAGGATCATTAAATACTGCATGATAGTCTCATGCGTCCCTGAGGATCTGTTCATTTTAAAAATTCTATTCCTCTCTGTTGCTGAGATGGGGTAGTTTCTGCTCTCCTATCTTCCAACTCACTGATTCCTTCATTGGTTCCCCCAGTGAGCTTGTCTTTTGAGGTTTTCATCCTGGTTATTGTATTTTTCAGTTCTAAATTTCCACGTGGTTTTTATATATATTTCTGTATCTTTGATGAGACTTTCCACTTTTTTGCTGAGAGGCTATTTTGTCATTTGTTTCAAGTGTTCTTTTTCTTTTCTTTTTTTTTTTTAAGATGGATTTATTTATTTATTTATTTGACAGAGAGAGACACAGAGAGAGGGACCACAAGCAGGGGGAGTGGGAGAGGGAGAAGCAGGCTTCCTGCACGGAGCAGGGAGCCCAACACGGGGCTCAATCCCAGGACCCCGGGATCGTGACCTGAGCTGAAAGCAGATGCTTAACCACTGAGCCACCCAGGTGCCCCGGTTTCAAGTGTCCTTTTTGTTCACTAAAGCATTTTTTTTTAGTTTTATGGTTTTATTAACACAAATATGACATGCACATGAGGTGTCTATTCATTTTCTTCACTGCACAGCCTGGCATTGGGATTGGTGACGCTGATGGACAGCTGGGCTGCTCTTTCTACAGCGGCTTGGCGGTTCTTGGAGGAGACATTGTGAGCAGCCTGGGCGCAGTAAGATTTGCTGCACATCAGCAGCACCTGAGATAGACTAGGAACTTCCGGAAGCCACTGGGCAGCGTGTGCTCTGCTTTCTTGTTGCTTCTGTAACGGATGTTGGGCATCAAGGTCAGGCCCTTGATTCTTCTGTGCACCCTACTGTCAATGCCTCTGGGTTTCCACCAGTTGTGCTTAATTTTGACCTATCAGTCTGACTGGCCCCGGATGAACTTATTTCTTGGTCCTCTTTCTAATGATCTTAGGCTTCACGAGGGTTCTGAGGGCGGCCATGATACCAAGTAGGAGACGGCTGCCATCTCTGCAGGGAGCGCCAAGGAAAAGGAACCATTTTTATTACAGCTGCTTTAAAATCTTTGAAAGATGATGTCAGATAATTTGTCATCTTTGTATTCACATGTATTGATTATTTGTTTTCATTCAGTTTGATATATTCCTGGTTCTTGGTACGACAGGTGATTTCCAATTATAAGCTAAACATTTTACATATGTTATGAAACTCTGGTTCTTATTTAAGCCTTCTTTTTATTTTTTAAATTTTTTTGAATTCGTGAATATATTTATTTTGTATTTTTAAAATTAACACATAATGTATTATTTGTTTCAGGGGTACAGGTCTGTGAATCACCAGTCTTACACAATTCACAGCACTCACCATAGCACATACCCTCCCCAGGGTCCATCACCCAGCCACCCCATCCCTCTCATCCCCCTCCCCTCAAACAACGCTCAGTTTGTTTCCTGAGATTAAGAGTCTCTTATGGTCTGTCTCCCTCTTGGGTTTCGTCTTGTTTCATTTTTCCCTCCCTTCCCCTATGGTCCTCTGTCTTGTTTATCAAATTCCTCAAATAAGTGAGATCATATGATAATTGTCTTTCTCTGATCGACTTGCTTTGCTTAGCATAACACCCTCTAGTTTCATCCACACCATTGCAAATGGGGGGTTTTGATGGCTGCATAGTATTCCATTGTATATATGTACCACATCTTCTTTATCCATTCATCTGTTGATGGACATCTAGGTTCTTTCCATAGTTTGGCTATTGTGGACATTGCTGCTATAAACACTGGGGTGCAGGTACCCCCTTTGGATCACTACATTTGTATCTTTGGTGTAAATACCCAGGAGTGCAATTGCTGGGTTATAGGGTAGCTCTAGTTTCAACTTTTCAAGGAACCTCCATGCTGTTTTCCAGAGTGGCTGCACCAGCTTGCATTCCCACCAACAGTGGAGGAGGGTTCCCCTTTCTCCGCATCCTCACCAACATCTGTTGTTTCCTGACTTGTTAATTTTAGCCATTCTGACTGGTGTGAGGTGGTATCTCACTGTGGGTTTGATTTGTATCTCCCTGACGCCGAGTGATGTGGAGCACTTTTTCATGTGTCTGTTGGCCATCTGGATGTCTTCTTTGCAGAAATGTCTGTTCATGTCCTCTGCCCATTTCTTGATTGGAATGTTTGTTCTTTGGGTGTTGAGTTTGATAAGCTCTTTATAGATTTTGGATACTAGCTCTTTATCTGTCATTTGCAACTAACTTGCCCATGCTGTTAGTTGTCTTTTGGTTTTGTGGACTGTTTCCTTTGTTGTGCAAAAGGTTTTGATCTTGAAGTCCCAATAGTTCATTTTTGCCCTTACTTCCCTTGCCTTTGGCGATGCTTCTAGGAAGAAGTTGCTGCGGCTGAGGTTGTAAGCCTTCTTTTTAAACTGGCTTTTTGTGATACCATTCCAGCAGGGAAAATGAGTGGAGGGTGCCAGTTTGCTAATGCCCGGTATGGGAAGAAGTCTAGCTTCCCCACTTGGCCTCTGTTGATAACAGAGAGGGGAGGCTCCTTGCTACTGTTGGGTAGGGCTTGGAGTTCCGCTCACAAGTAGGGCTCCACTTACAGTTCCCTGGGAGGAAGGGGTAGCCGTGCCTCCTTTCTGCTCTCTGTATGGCCTCCAATGATACGACCCTGGGGGGGAAAGAGAGGGGTGGGTGCCTGGATACTGCCAAGTGAGAGAGCAAGTCTAGGCTCCCCACATGGTCTCCACTGACACCACATAGGGGAAGGCTTGTTACAACCCGGTCAAGAAAAAAGTCCTAGCTCTGTAATCAGTCTTTTCTGAGATCACCTTGGCAGAGGTTTGGCATGAATTCACAGTCTCTAGAGGGTGAAACCATAAGCTCCTCGCTTGGCAACTGTTGGTGGAGGTGGGAATTAGGCCACATCTTTTTCTACACTGTTTTGATTCAACAATGTAACAATTTTTTAAAAGTTTACTATCTCATGGGGCTGCCCATTTCCTGGTTCTTTGACAAAAGAAAGAAAGCTTCGGTTGCGGTCATTTGTCTTGTTTGGGTCCATTGGTATTTCTAGGTTGCCAGGTTGCACAGTCTCAAATGCACGAAGAAAAAAAAAATCCATAGAACTCACCAGTGTGCTCTTTTTTGGGTTCTGATCCCTAGTCAGTCTGCATTCTTCCCTCCACTTTTCAGAGTCATCTTACGTTTGCTTTTATAAATATTATTTCCAGGGGTTTTTTGTACTCCGGGGGAGAGACAGGGAAAAAGGCATCTACTCCGTTTTCCGAGAAGTGGAAATCCCATATGGGTCTCTCTCTATATTTCTTCCATGTCTCTACTAACTTTCTGAGGATATGCAATACATTTGTTCATTCATTCATTCATTCATTCATTCATTTATTAAATAAGTCCAAACTCTCATTGTGTGACTAATGGTTGAAATCCTTAAGATGAACTCGATGCTGCACATGGTTCCCTCATGGAATCCGTGCCCGAGTCTGCAGCATACAATTTTTAGGTCCCTCATTCGACCAACCGGTCCCAGTGGTATTTCATCTTTTAGCCTTGGCACTGCAGTTACACTTTCCCTTCCCCTTGGCAGGATAGCCACATTTGCCGCAGGTCAACTTCCGAACGTGGTGGGCCCTCGAGCCACAGTGCAGAACAATGTGTGTGTCTTACTACAATGCTTTCCAAATGATGAAGTCCCCTTTGTCATCTTGTTTAGGTGGCCACGGCCAAAGAGCTGGGGAGAGAAGCCACTGTGCAATAAACTTATAATAATTGTTTAATACCCTTATTTGTTAATTCTAACATGGATGTCAGCTCTGGGTGAGTTGATCGATTGCTTGATTATTCTCACTACGTGTGCTGTTTTCCTACCTCTTTGCGTACCTATTGATAGTTGATTGAATTGTGGATTCTACTTTGTTGGATAATGGATACTTATGCATTTTTATAAACTATTTGGAGTTTTGTTCTGGGACACAAGTAAGTTCCGTGGAAAGTTTTATCCTTATATAAGGTCTTCCTTATATAATTTTTAGGTGTATCTGGAACAGAGGTCAACCTAGGGCTAATTATTCCCCACTACTGGGGCAAGAGCTTCTGGAATTTTTTATGCAGTGCCTTATTTTTCCAGTCTGGTTGGTGATTACGGCACTATTACCAGCCATGAATGAGCATCAGACCCCGTTTTCTCTTATCCTTTCAGATGGCTCTCTCACTGACCTCAGTTTCCTCACCCACATGTGCCGATCCATACTTTATCGAACACTCACGGAGGACCCTAGAGGGATCACTTGGAGCTTCTCTCTGCAGTTTTCTGCAGTCTTCTGGTGGCTTGTCCTATGAATCCTAGCTGCCTTCTCTTCCTTAGACTCTCAGTTCCTTCTCAAGTCAGGGAGAATTCACCAGCCTTTTCCTCAGTTCCCCCTCTCTGTGCGATGCCCTGGGATGTCTCTCAAGCAAGTATGCTAGAACAATCAGACGGCTCACTTTATTTGTTTCCCTTTCCTCAGGGATCACTGTTGTTCATTGCCTGCTACCCAGAGCCTTGAAAACTGTGGATTGTTGTTGTTGGGTTTTTTTTTTTCAATGTCTTTTGTCTGCTTTGTTTGTTTATTTGTTTGTTCCAGGCCTAAGGGAAATCTGGTCTCTGTGACTCCATCTTGGCTGGAATAAGTCACGGAAGAAAATTTATAAATGTGAAGTTTGTCAGTGGAGGTCACCGGTATGAGATATACTTGAGTTAGTGTGATTGTTATGAATAGGGAATACTGTAACCTGGGTTTGAGACAATATGCCAATGAACTTGTATCGGTGAATGGGGAACTTGTATCTATTAAGTGCTCATCAGTGTGGGATATATTGGGAAGTATTTAAAAAAGAGGAGATACGTTAATGTAGGCTGTCACTAAGAAATATTCTCCAGTATGTGAAAATTTATGAATATATTCAACTGAGATTTTCAACGTAAAAAATTCCAGTGGGCAGGCATTTACTACACTTGATCTTAGCCAAAAGGCCGAGAAGTGATAGGCAGGCATTTACAAGTCAGATCTCTAAATTGGGTTGTCAATGAGAGATATGCTTAATGAGGACTTAGGAACAAAGAGATTTTTCACCAGTGATCATCAATGGAGTTTTATGGGTTGGGGGCAGTATTTATGAATATAGATCCTGATAATAAATGTGGACCTACCAATCAGGGATACATTGATATGTGTGCGTGAATGGGGAGATATAAAATAGGTATTGTGGTTTTTGTTTGTTTTTAAAGACTTTGATTTATTTATTTGACAGAGAGAGAGCATGTGAATGCACAAGCAGGGGGAGGGGCAGAGGGAGAAGCAGACTCCCTGATGAACAGGGATCCCAGTGCGGGGCTCGATCCCAGGAACCGGCTGAGCCACCCAGAAGTCCCTGTGTAATGGGTCCTGTGCGATAGGTGTTGTATAGGTTAATGTAGTATATGTCAACAGGAGTATTGATTGGATAGTTGTAAAACCAGCTGAGCAATAGAGCATATGCCAATAGGCAGATGTTTGAAAGATAAGGCAAGGGGCACCTGGGTGGCTCAGGTGTTAAGCGTCTGCCTTTGGCTCCGGTCATGAGGCCAGGGTCCTGGGATCGAGCCCCACATCAGGCTCCCTGCTCAGTGGGAAGCTGCTTCTCTCTCTCCCACTCCCCCTGTTTGTATTCCCTCTCTCACTGTATCTCTGTCAAATAAATAAAAAATCTTAAAACAAATAAAAGATAAGGCAATTTGTCATTAAAGTCATAAACGAGTTATACAATCAGGTAGATATTTAAGAATACAGATTTTTTCAAAGGCAAGCAACAATGGAGTATGTATTGTGATGGTTATCAATAAAGAAAGTTTTTCTGAAAGAGACAGTGTGTACAAGGGGAGGGGAGGGGCAGAGGGAGAGGGAGAGAGAGAATCTTAAGCAGGCTCCACGCCCAGGCAGAGCCCAACACGGGGCTCAAATTTATGACCCCGAGAACATGACCTGAGCTGAAATCGAGAGTCGGATCCTTAACCAACTGAGCTACCAGGTGCTCCAATAGAGATTTTTAAAACAGGGGTTATATATAGATTTACTTTATTAGTTTGTTATGTGCAAAATATCATTGGTGTTTACATTATTCTTTAGTTTTTTATAATTTCAATTTTAATAAATGTACTAACAAAAATGCAACCTATGTGTTTCAAATAAACAAACAAACAAACAAATAAAAAATAAACAGGTATTATAATAAGAAATATTCCAGTGGGGATGGCTGGCTGGCTCAGTAGGAAGGGCATGGGACTCTTGATCTCAGGGTCATGAGTTCAAGCCCCATGTTGGGTGTAGAAATTACTTAAATAAAAATAAAACATTAAAAAAAAAAAAAGGCTCCTGGGTGGCTCAGTTGGTTAACCATCCAACCCTTGATTTCAGCTCAAGTTATAATCTCAGGTTTGGGAGACTGAGCCCCCTCGCTGGGCTCTGCACTGGGCATGGAGCCTGCTTTAGATTCTCTCTCCCTCTCCCTCTGCCCCTCCTCCACTTCTCTCTTTTTCTCTCTCTCTCTCTAAAAAAAAAGAAAGAAAGAAAAAAAAAGGGGGGGCGCCTGGGTGGCTCAGTGGGTTAAAGCCTCTGCCTTCGGCTCAGGGCATGATCGCAGGGTCCTGGGATCGAGTCCCACATCGGGCTCTCTGCTCGGTGGGGAACCTGCTTCTTCCTCTCTCTCTGCCTGCCTCTCTGCCTACTTGTGATCTGTGTCTCTCAAATAAATAAATAAAATCTTAAAAAGAAAAGAAATATGCCAATGGGTGTTCATGAATAAGATTTCTCAATGTCAGACATCTATGGGTGATATGTCAATGGTTTTTATTTCTCAGTGGGGGGATTTGTCAAGAGGGGTCGTGAACTGAGATATCTTAACAGATATTTTTGAATGGAGCAGTTTTTTTTTTTCCCCAAGAGGTTAATGGATGGAAGATTTGCCAACGGGTAGGTATTTATGGAAGGGGAGATATACCATAAAGAATCATAAATGGAGATAAACCAGTGGGATGTTCATGAATAAATAGCACAAAAGTGGCTACAGTAGGCAGAATTCCAAGAATGACCCCCAATATCCCTATCACCCTTACATAAACTCCTCCCCTTGAATGTGAGTGAGGAAACCTGTGAATATGAAGCCCTGTAACTCCATGATTGTATTACATTAGGTAGCAAAAGGGATCTTGCCGATGAAATTAAGGTTAATCAGTTGACCATAAAATAGGGAGATTACCCAGGTGAGCCAAATCTCATTAAGCACAGGAGCCCTTCAAAAATGCAGCTTTCTCCTGCTGGTGGCAGAAGAGACATCAGAGAAACTGAAAGCATGAGAAACGTTTGGCACATCCTATTGGCTTCGAAGACAAAGAGGCCCAAGTGGTGAGGCACGCAACGGGCCTCTAAGGGCAGGGAACGAGCCCCGGCTGAGCAAGGAAATGGGAGCCTCAGCACCACAGCAGCAAGACTCTGAATACTCTGCCGACAACCTGAATAAGGCTGGAAATGGATTCTTCCTGTGAGCCTCCAGGTAGGAGCTCAGTGTGGTCAGCTTCGGTTTCCTGAGACCCCTAAACAGAGAACTCAGCCAAGCGCTCCTGAACTTTGGACCTACAGAACTGTGAGTTCATAAACGGGTGTTGTTTTGCTGCTCAGTTTGGGGTAATGTGTTACATAGCAACAGGAACCGAAAAAAGTACTCGCCAGTTGGGTATTTATGAAAGAGGGGTTAGGCCACAAAGGGGGGACTTTTCAAGGTATTTACCAATGGCTTGGGGATTTGTCGTGTGCGATCTCTGCCAACAGTTGAGATTTATAAACATGGGGATTTGTCTACAGTGGGGATTGCCTAAAGGGGAACTAATGGTTGCGGGTTGAACTGTGTCCTCCAAAAAGGTACAGTGAAGCCCCAACTCCCCGTACCTTAGAATGTGACCTTACTTGGAAATCATAATAGGAACATTCTCACTCGGGGCGATGGTTGTCCTCAGAAGTCTTTGAAAACGTTGGTATTTGCCAGTGTGGGTATTTACACACTAGAAATTAGTGTATGAGCATCATTCTCAGAAAAAAAGACGTTACAAATGAGCACTTTAATATTTGTAATGTTTTGGGGAAAGACCATCAAAATCACGAGTTAAATTAAAGGTACCAGTGTGCATGAAATTATTACTCCTAGCATTATACATTATTTCTAATATTATAAATTACCATTCCTAATAAAATATTATTTGCAATATTATAAGTAATTTACTAGATTCATCACTACAAAGTTATAAATTATATTTACTCTTACTACTCATAGTAATAAGTAATACAGAGCGCTGACTAGGAGGCTGGCATTGTTTTAAGCACTTTATGCATATATGACTTCATTTAATATTCACACTGTTCCTATGAGTTAGGCATTATTTTTAATCCTCATTTTACAGATGTAAAAACTGAGGCATAGAGAGATAATATGATTTCTCCAAGGCCACACAGGTAGGACAAGGAAAAGGTAAGATTTCTTAGGCAAAACTGTAAGCAGACACTAATGAAAACTTTTTTCATTAAAAAAAATCACAAGGACTCAAATTTTAAAATACTGACCCAGTTAAAATCTTTTATTTTTATAATATTTTTCTTTTTAAAACATTACTGAGGTGTAAATCACATACAATAAATTTTATCCATTCAACGCGACAATTAAGTCCATTTTAGCATATTCACAAAGTTGTGCAACCATCACAATAGAATTTTAGAATTGATTCATCATCCCAAAAAGGAGACCCTGTACCCATTAGCAGTCTACTCTCCACTGCTCCCCCTTCCTCCCACCCCAGCCATAGACAACCACTGAGTTATTTTCTAACTCCACAGTTTTGCCTATTCTGGACATTTCATATAAATGGAGTCATACCATATGTGGTCTTTTGTGACTAGCTTCTTTCAAGTAATATTTTCAAACTTCATCCGTGTTGTAGCGGTATCAGTACATCATTCCTTTTGATTACTGAAGAACATTCCACGGTATAGCTATACCATATTTTGATCAGCCATTCATCAGTCAAAGGACGTATGTGTTGTTTCCACTTTGGGGTGACGATGAATAATGCTGCTGTGAACATTTGTGTATAGGTTTTTATATGGACAGGTTTTCATTTCTCTTGGGTGGATGCCCAGCATTGCAATTTCTGAATCGTACGGTAACTCTGTTTAACGTTTTTTGAGACACTTTCAAACTGTTTTCCAAAATGGCTGCCCCACTTTATGTTCTGCCAGCAATGTAAAATGGGTTCAATTTTTCCACATCCTCACCAACACTTGTTGCTGTCTACACTTTTTCTTCTAGCTATCCAAGTAGGTGTGAAGTGTTATCTCATTGTGGTATTTTTTTTTCATTGTGGTTTTGATCCCCACCTCCTGATGCCTAATGATGTTGAGCAGTTTTTCTTGTGCTTAGACCCATTTCTATAGCTCATTTGGAGAAATTGCTATTCAGATCCTTTGCCCATTTTTAAGTTGCGTTATTTATGTTTTTATTATTGAGTCATAAGAGTTCTTTATATGTTCTAGATAAAAGATATGTGATTTGTAAATATTTTCTCCCATTCTGTGGGTTCACTTTTCACTTTCTTGACAGTACTGTTTGCAGAACAAAAGTTAATTTTGATGAAATCCAATTTATCTGTTTGTTTTACAGTGTCTGCTTTTGATGTTATATTTAAGAAACCATTAAGGGACAGGATTTGAATACAGATTTGGCACCAGCATTTGCGTTCTTCGTTACACTACATTACCTGTCTAGAAATTAAATCACTGCTATTAATGTTACACATGAAGTTATTATTATGTGTTTTGTGTTTTGACCTGAAAAAATACACCCCTCCATCATCCTCCCATCCTAGCACAGACTCCAGGATTCTGGGTATGGATTGTGAGGCCCATTTTTTAGGGGAAGTACGGAGACTTAGTGGAAGGAAGGGCCACCCGTTGAGCTGGACTCCCCCGCCCACCCCATGCTGCACACCTCACAGGGCTGACACCCTCACGGGCTTCCGCTCCGCCATCCGTCTCTCCCAAGCACAGATTCACACCCAGACACATGGAATGCTGAGGTGGAGGGTAACTCCCTTTACTTACTTTCGTGGATTTTCTGGAAGGGTAATGGAGGAAATGTGGTGACACCAGGACTACAGATAGCCTGCCAGGAGGCACACAAGGACTCTGAACTGTAAGGTAAGTTCTCCATGGCAGCCATAACTAAAGGCAACTACGTGGAAGGAAGGTGCTTCCTCTGGAGCCTGACACTCTTTGTTGTCTGATACTCCCGGCCACATCCAGTGGCTACAACGGTCCTTGGTTTTGAGAAACAGTTGGATAAACCAGAAAATAATCAGGTGTGAATATACCTAGGATTGAGGTAACAACTGGGAGGGTTTGGTGAATTATTCCAGGCACTGGAGAACAACCAGAAGCAGCAGGAATAGTCTGTGGCTGAGAAGATATTCCAGGACACGGGGAACAGTCACTGCAGTGATGTGAAACAGTCAAAGAGACTATCAAATAGCCAGAGGGACAGAGAACAGTCCTTGGAGTTAGAGGATAGCCAAAGAAACTCTAGAATGGCCACAGGAAGTCACTCCTAAATGTTATGCAATAGCCAGAAATACCTAGGAGACAGCCAGAGATAAGGGAACAGTCTCAGGCTGAAGGAATAGCCAGAGAAATAAGGCAACAGCTGGATGGGGACAGTGTCTGGACCTGAGGAACAGCAGGATCATCAAACATCTGGAGAGACCACAAAAATAGTCCTTGTATATTTGGAAGATAATCAGAGGGACTGCAAAACAGCCAGAGCAACAGATAGACCCTAGGGATCAGACCACAGCAAGAAAAAAAAAAAAAAAAAGAAAGAAAGAAAGAAAGAAAGAAAAAGACCAAGGAGTAAGTTCTGAAGTACAAGGAACAGAAAAATAAAGTAGCAGTCCGAGGGACTGGGGAACCACCAGAGTCCAAGGAACAATTGCAAGGACTGAAACAATAGCCAAGAAACCAACATACAGAGATCAGGGAACAATGGCTGGTCCTAATACAGGGTCATCATAAACTGTGGGGAATAATCACAGAGATCAAAGACACTATACTTAGGACTAGTGGGAATTCAACAGACAGTCGTGGGAGCTGATATAGCACCAGCAGGCAGAGCTACGGGGGACTACTGGGCATCAAAGACCCTGTCCTAGTGGCTAATACAGGATCATCTGAACCAGGAAGGGCTCTAATGTAGGGTAGGCTCTCATGAGTCCCAGGCACTCTGATGAGGCTCACGAGGCCAATACACAGCACTAGGGAATAATGAAGGACCGGCATCCACAGGGATGGGGATAATAAATGAACTGATGCTGAGATAGAGACATTATCACTTTAGTGGTGGTGCATGGCTAATCAGCAGAGTGACTAAGGGCTATTTTTTTTTATGATCAAAAACACTGTATTTGTGAGCAATATAAGTGGATAGTGATGACACTAATTCAGGGTCAGCAGCAGATGGCAAGACTGAGAAGCATGAGGCAAAGATTAAACTAATGAACAGTCACAGGGCTGAGGCTACTCTAATGTTAGCATATGCAGCGATGAACTCGAATGGATGGTCGACACGCACTCGGCTGGGGCACCGTTGCATTCTGACACTGTACTAGTGGCTCATGACTGTAACTTAAGAGGGTCAAAGACCCTGTACTGACGGCTAAAAGGTGATCAGCAAGTTGGGGCTAATGGGGAATCAGCAGATACCGTCCTGGAAGCTCATGGAAGTTAGTCTCAGCTCTTGTGGCTAATTGGGGATCAGCAGACAGAGGGAAGGTAGCGGAGTAGGATCTGCAGATACACTGCTGGGGCCTCACGGGTGTCAAAGAAACTACTGCTGGCTAATGGAGGACCAATAGATACCGTCAGAGGGGCTAATGTGGGTCAGCAGACTGGACTGAGGCTTCAACTGGTCAGAGACACAGAACTGGTGGTTAAAGGGAGGAGATTTAGCTGACATAATGATTTGACTAAAGAGAAAAAAAAAACGTGATGCATCCTCAAGGAGTTCATACTCTGCTAGTGGCTAATAAATGAAAAAACGCTTTGGGGTGCCTGGGTAGCACAGGTGGTTAAGCTTCAACTCGGGTTTGGCTCAGGTCATGATCTCAGGGTCATGAGACGGAGCCCTCTGTTGGGCTCCACACTCAGCCTGGAGTCTGCTTAAGATTCTCTGTCTCTCTCCCTCTGCCCCTCTGCACTGTGCTTACGCTCTCTCCCCCTCTCTCTCATTAATAAATCAACACATCTTTAAAAATCAACCAGTCAAAAGACGTCGCTGTATGGTCAGCAGATACAAGGACAGGCCGTAGTGGAGGGTCAGAAGACACAGGGATGGGGGCTCTTTTAAACAGACACCACTGGGTCTCAAGGTTAAAAATCTTGAAGCTTGGTAAACAGGGGATCAGAAGACAGAGTGACAAGGTCATCTGAATTCTGCAGATACTGTACTGGGGCTCAGAAGGATCAAGCTCACCACCCTGGGGGATAATTGGGGAACAGCAGATGGAAACTGGTGCAGTTGTGCTGTGCTGTGGGTACATGGTGAGGTCAGACACTGACTACAGGTGGCTGATAAACATCACCACAACGAGCCCATCCAATGTGCTTAGAACACATTGGATTGAATATATCGTATGGTAGCCAAGAGGGGAGCAGTAGACACTGCCGATATGGGTCAACAGACATTACCTTCAGTCTAACAGAAGGCGACTAGACACATTACTGTGAGTTAATGTGAGGTCAGCAGTCACCGTGCTGAATCTACAGGAAGGCAAAAAACCCCCATGATACTGAGTTAATGGAAGATCATCAGTCACAAAGCCGGAGGCTAACGGGGTGAAAAGACACTCTGCTGTGAGCAAACGGGTCAGCAAAAATTGTAATGGCAGCGAAAAGGGGTGGTGAGACATGATGCTCCGAGCTAATGGGGAGTCAGCAGACTCTGCTGGATCAAAAAGTTGTGATAAGACAAGATATTGTGAGCTGATGGTATAGGTCATTGTACAGACACTGTGCTCCAGGCCCACAGAAGTGAAAAGAAGTGCTGTAGGTTACTGGGGCTGACATATCCTGGGGTAAAACCTACTGTGGCGGTGGCTAATGGAGGATCGAGAGGGATTGTGCTTAAGCCATTAGGAGTCAAATACACACAGTAGTGTTGGCAGCGAGGGTGCTAACTGAGGGTAAGCACAACCCATCACGGGGCCTCAGTGAAGGTCATCTTCACGAAGCAAGGCCGTTTCGAAAGCCTTCGGAGGACTAAGTCTCCCATTGCCAGTGTTCTTTTATCTGATCTAGTGGTCAAGATTCCTGGTTTTCTCCCTGGAAGCCCACATACGGCTCCTGGTGTGGGAACCCGTAACATTTGTATTGTTGCTTTTAAATTTTAATTGAGATATAATTTATATCAATAAAGTGCACAAATCTTAAATTTACTCATTTAATAATTTAATATGCGTGCCAATCAAGATACAGAATAGTTCTTTCACCCCCCCCAGGAAGTTCCCTCCTACCCCTTAGGATTTAATCCCCATCCCACAGGCAATCACTGATCTGCTTTCTGTCACTACAGATTACTTTTATTTAGGTTTGATATTTTCCATAATAATAAGAATAATAATTTTAAAACAAAATTGAAGTTTATTAAATGGCTGAGCTGAAGATTAAAAGAATAAATAAGATAAGATCTTGATAAATGTAATTAATACTCAGTAAATGAGGGATAGGGAATGCTGTTTAAAAAATGTAAAGTATAATATATATATTCAAGTGTATGCTGTATTTGGAGGCATCTGATGATTAATCCAAATATCCTG
Organism: Meles meles; assembly: GCF_922984935.1. NCBI lineage: Eukaryota > Metazoa > Chordata > Mammalia > Carnivora > Mustelidae > Meles > Meles meles. The sequence continues at coordinate 42,113,498 of NC_060087.1, read as the reverse complement.
GGTCTTCATATTTATTATGAAACATCCAGGAAACAAAACAAAAACATATACTTAATTTAGCATCAATTTACTATAGCGTAGTGCTACAAAATACTAATGGTAAAGGATTAACTTTTGTGGATCAAAATGGTGCATTAGAAAACATTCTCAGGGTGCCTGGCTGGTTCCGTTGGTAGAGCATATGACTCTTGACCTTGGGATCATGAGCTGGAGTCCCATGGTGGGCCTAGAGCTTATTTAAAAAAGAAAAAAATGAAAAAGATAAGCTTTACAAAAAAAAAATAACACATTTTCCAAGTTGAGAGGTTTGGGTATACACTAACAAACCTCCACTAAAGGGTATTTTTCAGGCAAAGAAGAAAATGATCCCGGATGGAATGCAGAAAGGAATGAAGAGCAACCAAGATGGCAAACAAGTGGGTAAAATGAAATGAACATATAAAACAAAAATGTTTTGTGGGGATACATGACTGTATCTGTGTATGTGTGTATATGTGTGTGTGTGTATATATATAATATATATACATATAGTACATATAAATATCTATATAAACCCCATAATACATTATTACATTTTAAGATATATATGTACATACAGATATATGAGCAAAGTTTCTGTTAAAAATTAGCTTTAAAAGATAATTTCTTGGGGAAAACCATAAAATACTATCAAAGGTTAAAAAGGCGACTTAAAAAATAAAAAGACAAACCATATTCATGGATACAACAGCTTCAAGCCATTTTACACTTTTCAGACTGGCCACAATTTGAAAGACTGCTAATAAGTCCTGGTGAATACATGGGAAAACGTAAACTTCATCTCAAACTTCTCATGAGAATGTAAGTTAGTACAACCTAGAAGGGGAAAAATCCAATTATTTAACAAAGTTGAAAAACTTCTGTATCAATCTGAAGAACCCAGCTAGGGGACAGAAACAATACCAGCTATTTTTTAATGAAAAGAACTTATTATAAAGACTTTTTAGCTAGTCACAGAGTTACTAACCATGTAACTGAAAAGACAGGGAACATTAAAATCATCGTGGAGATAGCAACTACAGGAAGCAGCTGGCTTAAGGTAACAAGGGAAGAAACTGGAATCGAAAAGTTGGAGGAGTAGTGTCATGTGGGTGGGACTCACACCTCTAGGGAGGTGGCACCGGCCAGCGGCTGCCAGCGTCTCTGAGGGGGTGGGAGGTGTACCGTAGGGGGTTCCATGGGTGCTGGAAATCTACAACCTGGATTAAACTACCGCCACCACGAGGAACTGCTGCTGGCCAAGGGAAGAAGTAGCACTGGGCTGACGCTCAGATGAACAGGGAGCTAACAGGAAGGGAAAAAAAGGAGCAGGTCCCTTCTTCCTTCCTCACCCTCAAAGTCTATATTTAGTATCTCTTATTGGCAAGACCCAACAGGAAGAAGATGGCAAGACAGAAACATGTTTTGTAGAGTCACAGCCCAAGCACCACAAAGCACAGTGTAGAAGGGGGATGTTAGAGCTAGGGCACAAGAGCTGAATCACTTAAACACTGCCTACACTCTATGACCCATCAGTTCCATTTTTAGATTTAGACACCAAACACAGACACGATACAAATGTCTTGCACCAAGAGAACGGAGAGAGAAATAAATGGACCAGACCTATATTTATCCGCGTGGACAGACCCTGGAAAGGTAACGTTTCATGAAAGGAGCGAGCTGCAGAACATTCAACACCGTGTGATACCATTCATGTAAAGTTTTTAAAAGCAATAGGGTATTATATATGGTACGGTTCACACTATACACACAAAAATCCTCAGGGTAGATGACAAATTCTCGATGTTGAAAGGAAACCCTTAACTTTAGAAGAAAGAATAGGAGAATATTACCACCCTGAATCTGATCATATTCCAACATAAAACCTCAGCAGAAGACTTAACAAAATTAAACAACCAGGCCCGGTCCATGAGGACATATCTGTAACACACATAACTGAAAAAAGATTTTTATATGCTCATATAGTAAAAAACAAAGCCAACGGACACTTAAGCCAAGAAGTAAGAGAGAAGCGGCCCATTAAAAACAATGGGCAAAGGACAGAGCACTGTCCGTGCACAGAGGAAAAAACCGAAATGGCCAAACAACAGACAAGAAGCCGTGGCACCATACCATTCATTAGGGAAATCCAAATGAAATGAAAACGACAATGAGCTATCCCCTAACGGAACTGGGATGTATTTTCACACCAGTGTAGGAGCCAAACTGTTACAGGTGTACTCTGGGTGCAGGGTGACCAGATGACCCAAAGGGCCCGATCAAATGGTGATGGGAGTCTTCACAGAGAAGCTTTCTCCATTGTACAAGGCAAGGGCCGGCCTACGTGGGTTCTCTGATGTTCTGTGAGGTGTGCTTTCCGGCAAAAGGCTTTCCCACATTCCCGACATTCAAAGGGTCTCTCTCCTGTGTGAATTCGCTGATGTTCAATGAGGCGTACTTTCACGTAGAAGGCATTTCCGCATTCGCTACATTCGTAGGGTTTCTCTCCCGTGTGAGTTCTCTGGTGCTGACAAAGGGATTTCTTCATACTGAAGATTTTTCCGCATTCGCTACATTCATAGGGCTTCTCTCCTGAATGCATCCTCTGGTGTTCAATGAGGCGTGCTTTTACGTAGAAGGCGTTACCACATTTATTACACTCATAAGGTTTCTCTCCTGTGTGAATTCGCTGATGTATCCCAAGAGATGAGTGTACCCTGAAAGATTTCCCACATTCATTGCACTGATAGGGTTTTTCACCTGTGTGAGTCCTCTGATGATTATTGAGAGTCATTTTCATTCTGAAGAATTTCCCGCATTCACCACATTTATAGGGTTTCTCACCTGTGTGAATTCTTTGATGTTGGTTTAGGGATTTCTTTGCACGGAAGTTCTTCCCACAGTCCCCACATTCATATGGTTTCTCCCCCGTGTGAGTTCTCTGGTGCTGGGTAAGGGATATCTTAACTCGAAATGTCTTTCCACATTCACTACACTCGTAGGGCTTCTCTCCTGTGTGAGTTCTCTGGTGAATCATGAGGGTTGCCTTCTCAGAAAAGGTTTTCCCACATTCGGTACATTCATAGGGTCTCTCTCCTGTGTGCGTTCTCTGATGTAGAGTGAGTTGTGACTTCCTGCCAAAAGATTTCCTACATTCGTTACATTCAAAGGGTTTCTCCCCTGTGTGAGTTTTCTGATGAGCAATGAGGTATGACCTTGCACTAAAGGTCTTTGCACATTCTGCACATTCATAAGGTCTCTCCCCTGTGTGTATTCTCAGATGTTCAATAAGGTTTGATTTCCGGCAGTAAGCTTTCCCACATTCATGACATCCAAAGTTTTTTACCCCTGTGTGTGCCTTTTTAGGACCAACAAAGCCTGTTTTCTTGTAGAAGATTTTCCCATATCCATTATATTCAACAGCTTGGTCCAAAGTTTGAATCTTCTGAAGCCGGAGGTCATTATCATGCCCGAGGGCATTACCCCCAACAGAACTGCTGTCACACAGCAGGGAGAGAGATCCTGTAAAAACAAATCAGATCACCCTTTCACTTAAAACTCAACAACGGCCACAGTATCAAATGAAAGTGCTTCATAAAGCCTACAAAAAAGTGCTTAACAGAGCCTAGAAATCTCTGCATGATTTGGCCCCCAGCTAACTCACTTGATTTTGCCTCTCACCACCCACTGTTAAGTTGCACTGGCCTCTTTGCTATTTTTAGGATATACCAGTCAGACCAGACCTGACGCGTACAATCCTCTCTACCCAAAATATTCAAAATCTCCACGGTTCTGTCTCTCTCCCATCACCGATGTTGGCGCACTCATGTTAACCTCACCAAAGAGTCCTCCCTGAGCACACGCTCTCCAAGCACACAACCATCATTAGCTAGCTTTCTTATCTTGCACTGATTTTCTTTTCACCACCAAACATGATGTATTTGTCTCTGGTCCCTTTCCCTCATCGGACTGCAAGCTCCAGGAGAGCAGAGCTCTTAGTTCATTCGCTGCTGGACCCCCACACCGCGAACGTGACCAGATTAGAGCTGATACTCATTTAAGACTTGGTGGAACACTAAATGAATGAACGAGCGAAGCCCTGACAACAGAAGGCATCCCAGGCACCAGAGGGAAGGAAGGCAATTTAGAATGCTAAAGAGAGGCAGAACAGCTAAGAATGTCTGAGATGAGGCAGGCAGGGATAGATAAGAATGGCAGATAACTACAGAAATCAAAATAAAAGAGCACGGAGCACGTGAGCGTGAGCACGATAACGGCATGTGTGATTTAGGTATCTGAAGTGTGGAAACCTTACGTGGCCTCCAGTCATTTCCAAAGTGCGAGGGCCTCTAAAAAGAGATTACCAGAGAACACCTCCCAGAGTGTTCTGACCTACGTTTCTGGGCTCTTATTTCCCCTGTTTCCATCTGTCTGGATACTGCACACTCACCTGGGTAACCAGGGCCTGGGGATTCCTCCTCTAATATCCACAGCTCTTCTCCTCGCTCCAACTTGAAGATCATCTCTGGTTTGGCCACGCAGAGGCCTGTTAATGGGAAATGGCACAGGACATGGGCCAAGTTGTCTGAGCTTAGGGCCTCTGATGGAGGAGGAAGGTGCATCTTCGTGAGCTGCACAAGGAAGGGCCCATTTAAACCTTTCACTGGGGGGAAGTGACGACACACACACTTCCCGGTGCCCCAAACTGATCAGTCACCTGTGACCCCTGCCTCTAGAACTCGAGCATCATCAAAGTCTACAAAGGCTGCACACATCCCAGTAACCACGACAGGACACACATGCGACCGGGAGTGACGTGGGAGATAATCCTCACCCACAGATGCCAGATTGCTGTAGTTCTCCAACATGACATCCTTGTGCATGGTCCTCTGAGCGGGGTCCAGTCTGTGCCATTCCTGTCGGGTAAAATCCACAGCCACGTCCTCAAATGACACAGATCCCTGTAACAACAATCTGCAAGGATCAGAATGGGACACACAGAGAAGATGTGTGGGAACTAATTCCACGGAGCACTAATATAATCAGAGTTAACTAGGAGTTGGGGCGCCTGGGTGGCTCAGTGGGTTAAGCCTCTGCCTTCGGCTCAGGTTATGATCTCTGGGTCCTGGGGTCGGGCCCTGCATCGGGCTCCCCGCTCAGTGGGGAGCCTGCTTCTCCTTCTGCCTGTCCCCCTGCTCATGTTTTCTCTCACGGATGAATAAAATCTTTTTTTTTTTTAAAGATTTTATTTATTTATTTGACAGAGAGAGATCACAAGTAGGCAGAGAGGCAGGCAGAGAGAGTGAGAGGGAAGCAGGCTCCCCGCCGAGCAGAGAGCCCGATGCGGGACTCGATCCCAGGACCCTGAGATCATGACCTGAGCCGAAGGCAGCGGCCTAAACCACTGAGCCACCCAGGCGCCCGAATAAAATCTTTTTTAAAATCCAAAAAAAAAAAAAAAGGAATAAGCTCATACCCCAATAAAGAGACACATCCTTTCCAGGTGTCTTGGTGGCTCAGTAGGTTAAGCCTCTGCCTTTAGCTCAGGTCATGATCCCAGGGTCCTGGGATCGAGCCCCACATCAGGCTCTCTGCTCAGCGGGAAGTCTGCTTCTCCCTCTCCCACTCTCTCTGCTTGTGTTCTCTCTCTCACCGTCTCTCCCTCGTGTGTCAAATAAATAAATAAAATATTTATTTTTTAGCACACGGGAGCTATGCTAGACATGTGTGCAGAGTACGGTGGGCTTTCACAAGGGATGGAATGGGATTCTACTTTGTGTTACCAGATTCAAATCGATTCAGCTTCATTGGGGGAGATAGAGCTTTGAATCCTTAAACAAGAATACAATTTCCCTCCACAAACATGGGGCAATCACGTAAGAAAAGGCAGGAAAACATGAAACACACATGGTGAGTGAGGGAACCTCACATAGAACAGTGTGACGGAAAACAGCACTTCAGGCTACGATGAAATAAAGGCTGTGGAGACACTCAGGGGCCAGAGAGTGGAGGGATTTGGGGCTCTTTTTTCCTACACATTATCGGTCTCTAAGATATTTGACTCCTTACACCATCAGAACATTTTTTGACCTTTGCACAATATATTCATACTTATAAATTATACAGAAGCACTGTCAAGTGAGGGAAAAGCACAGAATACTAACTCCCAGAAAAATGGCGTGAGCAGATGGGTTGGGGCTGGTGGCACATATGGAGATTAGCAAAACAAAAGAGATACTAGGTTGGCAGAAGGGGAAATTAAAATAGATCTTGGACCTCAGCTGGAGTGTTTATGACACATACTGATAGACATCCAGCTGGCAGGTGGGTATATGATTCTGAAGCTCAGAAGAGAAGGCCAGGATAGGCCAAGGCTTGGGAGGCAATCACATTTCAGTACAAGCTGAAACCACCAGAATAAACTGGATAGCTAAGAAAAAATAACAAAAAACAAAAAACAAAGAGCTTGAGAAAAGCACCAAGTAGGTACTGAGTCAGCAGGGACACCAAAATGACAGGAAGCTTGAAGGAGGGTACTGTGGGACAGAGAAAATGGGAGAAGTCCTGTTTTAGTTTTTTTTAATGCACTCCTGCCCCAAAGTCAGCCCCAGAATCAAAGCCACAAGCTTGTAGCAGCAGACACCTCGCACTCTGAGGAAGAGAAATCTTTTTCTTTAGCAAGGAGAATAGTGCTCTGAAGAGTGTGGAAAGGAGGGTGCCTGGGTGGCTCAGTCGGTTAAGCGTCTGTCTTCGGTTCCGGTCCCGATCGCAGGGTCCTGGGATCGAGCTCCACATCCGGCTCTGTGTCCAGTGGGAAGCCTGCTTCTCCCTCTCCCACTCCCCCTGCTTCTGCTCCCTCTCTTGCTGTGTCTCTCTCTTTCAAATAAATAAATAAAATTTAAAAAAAAAAGTGACTGCCTTCGGCCCAGGTCATGATCCTGGCGTCTCGGAATCGAGTCCCACATCAGGCTCCCAGCTCCATGGGGAGTCTGCTTCTCCCTCTGACCTTCTCCCCTCTCATGCTCTCTCTCACTCTCTCTCTCCCTCAAATAAATAAATAAAATCTTTTTTTTTTTTAAAAGAGAGTATGGAAAGGATCTGCATTGCCTTTTCTCTAACCCCCCCACCACTTGGCCCTGAGGGTAAACACAGTTATAGAAAGTGAGAGCCAAAGTGGAGAGATTAAAGCCCTAACTCTCCAGCCAAAAGACCATGGAGGGGACCGTGGGAGAGCGGGATCGTGGAGGGGGGAATTGCTCTAATAAAATAGCCTAGAATACATGAAACAAAACTAAAAGAACTGGGAGGAAAAGATGGGCAGACCCACGCTCACGGCTGTTGACCTTCGACACTTCTTTTACTAATAAAAGTAACTGGAAGACAGAAAATCAGCAGGGATATAGAAAAACTGAACACCAACCAACCGACTTTGCAGAGCATTCCACTCAAAAATATAGAAATTAATTCTGTTTCTTCAAGTACACATGGTATATTCACCAAGCTAGAACACACCCAGCATCATAAAACAAACCTCAACACCTTCAAAGGCCCGTTGGGTCCCAAGGAACCAGCTCCGAGATGTATCTTATTAAAACAATTAGAATTTAGAGACAAGGAAACTATTCCCTCAGGGCCTCCAGGCAAAAAGATGAAATAACTCCCAAGACAAGAGAATTAAACTGGCATCAATTTCGCAAGACACAAAGCAGTAGTACTGTGGCACTTTCAAGAAAGTGAAGGGGGGAAAGTACCAACAAAGGCAATTTGACGCTTTATACTTGATACTCTTCAAGCATCGAGGCTATCAGAAGAACAGCTGAGTGGGCCAAAACACTGGTGCCCTTTCTAAGGAATTTCATAGAGTTGCACCGTCCAATTTGGTAGCCACTAGACACATGTGGTTATCGAAATTTAAGTTTTGATGAATTAAAATGGAGTAACATAGGAAATTCAGTTTCTCGGTCACATCAGGCATATTTCCAGTGTTCGGTAACCGCATGTGGCTAGTTACAGTCCTGGACAGGAGAGACCCAGAACATGCTCATCGCTGCAGGAAATGCTATTAGCCAGCCCTGTACCATCCAACCAAAACCAATGAATGGAAAAATTCTGGCAAAAGCCTAACAGTGAGCATTCCATATACTAACTGTAAAGCTAAGACTAAAACAAGGCCGGGGTCATGGGTCGAACTTGAAGTTGTCCTGACAAAGTAGAAGAACAAAGAAAAATGGAAGAATAGAAAGAAAATGAGAAAAGATGAGTAAGATCATTGACTTCTATATAGGCAAAGCTGAGATACAAATTAGATGTTATAAAAGATTAATAAGGAAAAAAAGGTAGGGCCATCTGGTTGGCTCGGTTGGTGGATCGTGTGACTCTTGATCTAGGGGTTGTAAGTCTGAGGCTCACAGTGGGTGTAGAGATTACTTAAAAATAAAATCTTAAAAGGTAAACAGGTACAGCCGCTATGGAGAACAGTATGGAGGTTGTTCAAAAAATTAAAAATAGAACTATATGATCCGGCAGTCCCCCTTCTGGGGATGTATCTGAAGGAAGTGAAATCACTATCCCAAAGAGATAGCCGTGTTCCCATGATCACTGCAGCATTATTCACAATAACCAAGATACGGAAAACAACCTAAGCGTCCATCGGTGGATGAAGGGATAAACATGTGGTTTATATATACAACCAGATTGATTCAGTCATGACGAAGAATGAAATCCCACCATTTGCAACAATTTAGATGAAACTGGAGGACATGATGCCAAGTGAAATGAATCAGACAGGGGCGCCTGGGTGGCTCAGTTGTTAAGCGTCTGCCTTTAGCTCAGGTCAGGATCTCAAGGTCCTGGAATTGAGCCCCGCATTGGGCTCCTGCTCATCGGGGAGTCTGCTTCTGCCTCTCCCTCTGCCTGTTGCTCCCCCTGCTTATGCTCACTCTCTCACCCTCTCTCTGATAAATAAATAAATAAAATATTTTTTTTAATTTTTTTTTAAAAAGGAAATGAATCAGAGAAAGTCAAATACTGTATGACCTCACTTGTATGTGAAATCTTTTTTAAAAAGGTCAAACTCATAGAAGCAGAGAGGAATGTTACCAGGGGGATAGCGGAAATGAGTACATGTTGGTCAAACAATACAAAGTCAGTTATGTAGATGAATAAAGTCTAGAGATCTATGAGCACCTGGCTGGCTCCGTCAGTGGAGCATGCAACTCTTTTTTTTTTTTAAGATTTTATTTATTTATTGGACAGAGATCACAAGTAGGCAGAGAGGCAGGTTGGGGTCGGGGGGGAAGCAGACTCCCTGCCAAGCAGAGAGCCTGATGCAGGGCTCGATCCCAGGACCCTGGGATCACGACCTGAGCTTTAACCCACTGAGCCACCCAGGTGCCCTGGAGTGTGCGACTCTTGATCTCAGCTTGTGAGATCTACACCCATGCTGGGTGTAGAGATTACTTAAATATAAAATCTTTAGAGATCTAACATATAGGCATGAAGACTATACTTAATAATACTATATTGAACAACGGAAATATGCCAAGAAAGTAAATTACGGGTGTACTCATCACACACAAAAAAATGGTAACTATGGGGGCGCCTGGCTGGCTCAGTTAGAGGAGTGTGTGACTCTGGATCTCGGGGTCGGGAGTTCAAGCCCCATGGGGGGGGGGGGTGTAGAGATTACGTAAATAAAGACAACTTTTTTTAAAAATGGTAAATATGTGAGGAGATAATATGTTTATTAGCTTAACTGTAGTAATCATTTCAATATGTGTATCAAATTATCATGTCGTATACCTTAAACATACACAACTTTTGTGAATAAATAAGTAAATGGAAAGAAAGGAGGGTTGACTAAGGGTACTATAAGAAGTATTAACACGAAGGAGTGCCTGAGTGGTTCAATTGGTTCAGTTTTGGCTCTTGATTTTGGCTCAGGTCATGATCTCAGGGTCGTGAGATCCAGCCCTGTGAAGGGCCCCACAGTAAGCATGGAGCCTGCTTAAGATTCTTTCTCTCCCGTGGGGCGCCTGGGTAAGCATTCCTACTCTTGCTTTTGAATCAGGTCGTGATCTCAAGGTCATGAGACGGAGTCCCTCCTTGGGCTCTGAGTCTTCTTGAGATTTTTTTCCCCTTCCCCTCTGCTCCTACTCCCACCCACACTCTCATTCTCAAATAAATAAATGTTTTTTTAAAAAACGATTTTCTCTCTCCCTCTCCCTCGCCCCCCCCCCCCACTCACACCCTCTCCCTCTCTCTCTGAAAGAAAAAAAGAGAAGTATTAACACAAAGGGAATTACCAGCATAAAAATACAACCTTCTTTTTTTTTTTTTTTTTTTTTTTTTTAAGATTTTATTCATTTGACAGTGAGAGAGAGAGATCACAAGTAGGCAGAGGGGCAGGCAGAGAGAGAGGAGGAAGCAGGCTCCCTGCGGAGCAGAGAGCCCGATGCGGGGCTCGATCCCAGGACCCTGAGATCATGACCCGAGCCGAAGGCAGCGGCTTAATCCACTGAGCCACCCAGGCGCCCCAAACCTTCTTAATTACCAAAAAAATTTAAGAGGAAACACTCGATAAAGAAGCACAGTGAATATAACATATAAACATAGTGATTACATCAGAAGAGAAAATGAAAGTATTGTATTTGTATTTGTATACAAATATTGAAAATATTTGTATTGTTTCTATCATCAAACTATAACAGAAATAACTGTTAATAGGCTTACCTCACCTGTTAACCAAAAAAGATTTTCACAGTGCCTCATAAAGCAGAGCCCACCAACGCCGTGCACAAAAGACATGTTTAAAACACAGTCATTGCAAAAGGCTAAAATTAAAGAGAGGGACAAAGATTTACCAAATGAAAACAATATAAAAGCAGGGACAGAAATCCTGATGCCAACGTAGAATTCCAAAAGCAATTATATGAGCCAAAGGAAGATACTCTGTAATGTTAAAAGCCCCCTCCAAAATGAAGATTTGACAACAAAGATATGTGAAAATACCTATGCACAAAGTTACACAGCAAAAGCCTCTATAAACCAAAACTTAGGAATGCAAGAAACAGAAGCATTCTCTAATGGGAGACTTTTAACATACCACTCACAAACTGAGACAGGTTAAGTGGACAAAAAAAAATAAGCAATGATACAAAGGACCCAAGCAACATAATTAAGAAGGTGAAACTTTTGGACCTATATATATTGAACATTACAGATCATACAAAATATAGTCTTTCTCAAGCACACACAGGATATTCACAAAAACTGACCATATAGTAGGGCACAAAGAAGAAAATCTCAGTAGGCTCCCTAAAATAGAAATATGAAAAACGTCAATCACAATCAGTAAAGAAATTTAACAGTTAGAAATTGACAAGCTGATTCTAAAATTCATATTTAAAAAATGAAAGGACCTAGGTAGCCAAAGTGATTTTGAAAAAGGAGAAAGAAGTTGAAGGGCTTATATTATCTCATTTTAAGACTTATAAAGCTACAGTCTCAAGACAGTATGGTATTTTTTCAAGATACACACGACACAAAATTAAGTTTAGAAAGAGACCTACACATAAATGGTCAGTTGATGTCTAACGAAGGTGTCAAGGATATTCAGTGGAGAAAGAATACTTTTAACAAATGGCCCCGGAAAAACTTCAGACCTTGGATAGTCATGCCCCAAAAAGTTCAGAGTTCCTGAGTGCCTCGGTGGCTCAGTGGTTAAGCATCTGCCTTTGGCTCAGGTCATGATCCCAGGGTTCTGGGATCAAGTCCTGCATCGGGCTCCCTAGAGGCAATTTTCATATGGTTTCACTTATTTGTGGAGCATAACAAATAACATGGAGGACATGGGGAGATGGAGAGGAGAAGGGAGTTGAGGGGAATTGGAAGGGGAGGTGAACCATGAGAGACTATGGACTCTGAAAAACAACCTGCGAGTTTTGAAGGGGTGGGGGGGTGGGAGGTTGGGGAACAAGGTGGTGGGTATTAGGGAGGGCACGTATTGCATGGAGCACTGGGTGTGGCACAAAAACAATGAATAGTGTCACGCTGAAAAGAAATTATAAATAAATAAATAAATAAATAAATAAAGATGTGAGCATTCTGGGAAAAGAAAAAAAAAAAAACTTCAGAGTTCCTGAAGGATCTTACTCAACTGAAAAGACTGATTATCTCCAGAAGGTAAGGAGATTATGAGGAATTTTCAAAGTAAAATTTTTGTATTTCTGATCATTTAGTTAACGTGGTGTCTATTAGGTTTCTCCATTATAAAGTTACCAATTTTCCCCAAGTCATTAATGAGTAATCTGTGGGGATGTAACTTGAGACTCTAAATATTTTGTTCCTCATTAAACTTTCATCCAGTAGCTTTGGATCTCATCAGTGATGCTTGCTTGGCTCAATTATTACTTTAATGATTTCAAAATGGTTATTTTTCTAACTCTCATTCTTTCCACATTATTAATTAGCATTAGACATTAAGAAAGAACTTTCCCGGGGCGCCTGGGTGGCTCAGTGGGTTAAAGCCTCTGCCTTCGGCTCAGGTCATGATCTCAGGGTCCTGGGATCGAGCCCCACATCGGGCTCTCTGCTCAGCAGGGAGCCTGCTTCCTTCTCTCTCTCTCTGACTGCCTCTCTGCCTGCTTGTGATCTCTGTCTGTCAAATAAATAAATAAAATTTAAAAAAAAAAAGAAAGAACTTTCCCTGTCTCCTGTTCCTTCATTTATTATCAATATGGACTCACGGTTTAGCTTGATCTCCAACCAGATTCAACACCTAGCTGCACCCAAGGCCATATGCACATGTGTGGGTAAAATGGCCAGGAGGACAGAGAAGAAACTTCTCTGGGACTCTGTCATGAAAAAATAATGAACTTGATCCCAAAATCGGCTGGCGGAGTCCTAACAGGGGCCATAGTTAGATGAGGAGGATATAGGGATACAACAGTTGATGGAATTAAGGTGGAAGGTTGGATGAAAATGGGAATGTCTGAATGGACTTGATGGGAAGTGGTTACATCTCCATCTAAATTATCTCTGAGATGGATATTATGTCCAACAAGGGACATATACACAGAAGGGAATACTTCTCTCTAGTATGGTAACACAGAAGGAATAGAAGTTCATCCTTTGGGCAGTATTAATTGTACATGATAACTGAGAATCTTCAGAATTGCCCAAGCCTACACAAGTTGTTATTCTGAAGCAGGGCAAAATACATGGTGGACAAAAAGAGATTACTGCTTTTAATTAACGGCATGTTAGAAGCTGGAGTGCTGGTCCAACAGATTCTCCTACGGTGCATGGGTGGTTCAGTGGTAGAATTCTCGCCTGCCAACAGATTCTCCTAGAACAGCCTTGTGTGACCTGTGACAAAGGTGGAAGGCACAGGACGACTAACAGCAGATCATCAGGGCTTACATAAAAGAGTAACGCCCTCTAGCCTCAGTAGCTCCAGATATGGTTCCAACAGTGGAAAAATAAAGAAAGGTAAGGAGACTGGTTCTCAGTGACTGATCCTGCAAAGGCTTTTTCTTCTATCTCAATGTAGGAAAAGAGTCAGTGGTACTTTGCTTTCACATGGGGAAGATTCCAATTTCCATGTATGGTACTACCATGGTGTTCTCTGAATTCACCAGTTGCCATAATTTGGTTAGAAGGGATCTGGACTTGATCCAGGTCCCAAGGACAATAATACACTACACTGATGACATCATGGTCAAGTCAGAAACTGAAAATCAAGCCAGGACTGACTGACTCGCAAGAGCAACGCATGGCGAACAGAGGGGAGTAGATAAATTCAACAAAAATCCAAAGGCCTCCTCAGATGGTGAAATTCATCAGAATATGCTGATAGCAAGAGCTATCCATGACATTCGACAGGCAACCAAAAATGAACTCTTGTTGGACCGCGAGCATGGGCGAGAGCCAGAAACTGACTGGAGCTTGAAAGGAGCCAGAAACTTCTGTCATTCTCAGAAGGTCAATAGGCCTCGGGCCCTGCATAAGGCATGAGTGATGGGATCTACACTTCTTCCTGAAAGGAGGATTCTGTGGTCACCAGGTCAACCGGCACAGGCATTTCTCTTCTTATGATGAAGATCAGGGATCTAAACTTACCTGCAAAGCTAGAGACGCACCATGTGTCCCCACTGGGATGGCAGGATTTTCGGCAATCTTTGTGTGTGGAGTATATAAATTGAAGAGCAGGTCAAATACTAAAATGTCATCTGTTCACCGGACCCACATGTGCCCGGCAGCCCAAGGCTTTGCTGTGGGAGCAATGACTCTTGCTATAGGCTAAGGAATTCTGGGCAAAGCCTAAACCTTAGAAGGAAGGAAGCTGTCTTGGTCTTGGAGTGGGTAGTTGCTTTACCTAGACATCTCATCTTGACGTTGTATGTTCATGTTGAAGGTAAGTCATTAGAGTGGGTCAGACAATAACACAGTGATTTGAATATTGGCTTCCTTTCTTGCAGGCCTCATCGGTCTGATGACCAAATTATTGGTGATGAGTTCACTAAACAGGTCGTTCAGGGGAGTCAAAACAGCACCCCAAAATGTCACTTTTTTTATTAATAGTTTTTTGTGGGTTTTTTTTTTTAAGATTTTACTTATTTATTTGACAGACAGAGACCACAAGTAGGCAGAGAGGCAGGCAGAGAGAGAGGGAAGAAGCAGGCTCCCTGCAGAGCAGAGAGCCCGATGCGGGGCTCGATCCCAGGACCCTGAGATCATGACCTGAGCCGAAGGCAAAGGCTTTAACCCACTGAGCCACCAGGTGCCCCCAAAATCACTTTTAAAAGTACCTGTTACTGGTATATTTACCTTCTTAAACTCTTCTGGTGAAATCAGTTCTAAAGAGGACAACATTCCAGTCCTGACGTACTTCCAGTCGCTGCAGAGTATCGTGTGCATTGGATGTTACGTAGGAATCCGATTTATTCCAGTTAATTTAACTTTCTTCTGTGTGCTTTGTGGACTGACGGAGTACTTTGCTTTTAAGGCTGGTTAGCTATTGAATCCTCTCAGAACACTGCATGGAATGTAACATTCTAAGCCTCCCCACGAGTGAAAATATGTGGATGTTTCAACCAAACCCAAAAAGCTGACAGAAGAACTAATCAGAAGTAGAAATATTTATTTCAGGATCACACTTGCAAACATGAGAATAACTCACTTATGGATCCCAGTCTAGCCCTTCCGTAACTGCAGAATTATGTTTATGCTGCTGCTATATTAGAATAATTTGTAAAGGGCACCTGGGTGGCTCAGTGGGTTGGGCCTCTGCCTTCGGCTCGGGTCATGGTCTCAGGGTCCTGGGATCGAGCCCCACGTCAGGCTCTCTGCTCGGCGGGGAGCCTGCTTCCTCTTCTCTCTGCCTGCCTCTCTGCCTACTGTGACCTCTCTCTCTGTCAAATAAATAAATAAAATCTTTTTTAAAAAAAGGAAAAAAAAGAGTAATTTGTAAATGTCATCTTGAAATAGAAATACTTATTTTGGGGTGCCTGGGTGGGCTCAGTCAGTTAAGCGTCTGCCTTCGGCTCAGGTCATGATCCCAGGGTCCTGGGATCGAGCCCCGCATCAGGCTCCCTGCTCAGCGGGGAGCCTGCTTCTCCCTCTGCCTCTGCCTCTCTTTCTCTCCGTCTCTCATGAGTAAATAAATAAAGTCTTTAAAAAAAAAAGAAATACGTATTTTAAGTGCTAATGCAAAGGTAAATGAAGAACACTTTTTAAATATGAAGTATGTTTATTTTTCCCATAAGAATCATAAATGTTAATGAATTACCTATAATGGAAATGATTAATGACTCAGGAGCCAGCTGGTTTGGTCAGACATTATACACAGACTTCCGTATACTCCAGAAGGTGTTATTGAACTTGTGAAATTCTCCTGTCTAACCTAAATTTACATTCCACGGTCACAATGTGGTAAATGTAGTCTTACTAGAGTAACTGAACACATAAAAAAACAAACAAACAAACAAAAAACCCAGAAACCTACTGTTGCCTACCGCTGGTACTAAGCAAAAAACACAACGCCTGATCAGGTTATCTGGATTTTGCAGGATATCTGTTTCACATCTGTGCATACTGTTAGCTCCTATCTATAAAATTACCCAAAGAAGGTCATATTTGAATAAGATCCTGAAAAAAAGTAAGCCATCTCAACTGCAAAAAACAGTAGCTCGTTGTGTGTGTGTGTGGGTGGGTGTGTGGGTGGGTGTGTGTGATGAAAAAAACACATTTAGAATTAGCCAGCTGGACCCAGTTTCGATGCTCCCATTTTTGCTGGCAACATCCAAAGAACCATAGTCAGGAGCCTGTCGAACATATGCCTTCTTCTCTCCATTTGGCCTGATCAAGATGTCGATCTTGGTCCCGTCAATGTCATAGCGCTTCCTCCCAGCCTGTGTGATCTGCTGCTTGTTGGCCTTGACATCCACAATGAACACAGGTGTGTTGTGGTCTTTCTGTCCTCTTCATGGCTGGCTTGGTAGTCAGGAGGAATATGATGACGGCACAGTGGTCAAGCTTGTTTCTCCTGGGGGCGCTCTTTTGAGGCTACTTAGGCTGCCTTCAGAGATGCAGAGTCTTGGGCCGTCAGAAGGTAAGTGACAGGCAGATCGTTTTTTGTGTGTGACTGGATGCCTTTCAGCACTACTTTCTTGGCCTTCAAGGCCCCTGCTTCGGCTGCAGCTTTGGGAAGGGCAGGGGTTTCCTTACTAGCCTTCGGTGCCATCTTCATGAAAGGGAACTGTGGCTCTCTTGATGCCTTTGGTCATCAGGATCCACACTCATATGATTCTGGAACCATCCGCAACTTGGGCTAATGAAGACAGGAGCCCAGGAGGCTCACGAGCAAAACGACCGCAGTGATGGGGATGGAGGTTATGTACGGACCCAGCAACATGGGCTTCCACTCGCCAAGGCTGATCTGGCTCCAACCACAGCTGCGTGCCCCAGGTGCCAGTCACAGAGACCAACACTGAGTCTCTGATATGGCACCATTCTCTGGGGTTATCACCCAGCGAGCTGGTGGCGGCATGACGACACCGGACCGCTCCCGTCATGGAAGGGCAGCACGTTCTTGTTATGGGAATAGACAGTCACTCTGGATATGGAGTTGCCTTTCCTGCACACCACGCTTCTGCCAAAACTACCATCTGTAGACTTACGTGCTGCCCTACCCACTATTGTGGTATGCAACACCGTGTTGTTTCTGACGACGGAATTTACTTCACGGCAGATGATGTTCAGCAACGGGTCTGTGCTCGTGGAATCCACGTGTCTTACAGGGTTCCCCACTGTCCTAAAGCAGCCGGCTTGACAGAATGGTGGAACGGCCTTCTGAAGACGCAGCGGCAATGCCAACTAGGGGCAATGCCAACTAAAGCCTTGCAGAACTGGGGCGATGTCCTCCGGGGGGCGATGTCCTCCGGGGGGCTGCACGGGCTCTGAATCAGCATCTAATACATGGCACTGGCTCTCCCATAGACAGGAGTCGCGGCTCCAGGACTCAAGGGGTGAAAATGGGAAATGGCACCAGCCACTATTACCCATAAGGACCAGCTAGCAGGGCGCCTGGGTGGCTCAGTGGGTTAAAGCCTCTGCCTTCGGCTCAGGTCATGATCTCAGGGTTCTGGGATCGAGTCCCGCATCAGTCTCTCTGCTCAGCAGGGAGCCTGCTTCCTCCTCTCTCTCTCTCTGCCTGCCTCTCTGCCTAGTTGTGATTTCTCTCTGTCAAATAAATAAAATATTTTTTAAAAATTAAAAAAAAAGGACCAACTAGCAAAAATGTCCCTTCTCGTCCACCATGTGACCTTATGTTCTGCTGGTACAGAGATCTCAGTTACAAAGGGATGAATGCTTCCACCAGGGGACACAGTAGTGATTCCATTTAACTAGAACCTGGGACTGCCACCCAGCAGCTTTGGGTGCCTCCTGCCTCTGAATCAGGCTGATTGAGTCTGACTACCAAACTGAGCAAGTAAGGGTGAAGTAAGGAGGTATACGCCTGAAACACAGAAGGCCCCTTGGGCACCTGCGTGGTGGCTCAGTCGGTTAAGTGTCTGACTTCTGATCTCAGCTCAGGTCTTGATCTCAGGGTTGTGAGTTCAAGCCCCATGTTGGGCTCCATGCTGGGCTCCGAGCAAAAAAAAAAAAAAAAAAGGCCCCTTAAGGCATACTATCGTGCTCTGTGAGGGAAGTTAATGGAAACCTATACAACCCAATTCAGGCAAGATTATTAATAGCTGGACCCTGGAGGAATGAAGGTTTGGGTCACCGTACTAAGCAAAGAACCATGACCCACCGATGCTCGCGGAGGGCAGAGGAATATGGAATGGGTAGTAGATGTATTTATAAATACCAGTTATGACCACATGACCAGTTACAGAAATGAGGACTATAATTTTTGAGTATTTTTTCCTTGTTTTGTTCTGAACATCTGTGTAAGACAATTATTTTTGCTTTGTGCCCTCCCTTAGCCTCTTATCATCCAACATAAAGTCTATGCATAATGATCAGTTTTACATCACAGTATTTAAGTTATGGTATATCAAGGAGAAGAGTAAACACCACTCAATGACTTTGCATCCTCTTCTGAGGAAATAATTGGCCTGTTTTCGGTTGTACACATGATAGCTGTATCACGTTGGACAGAAGGACGACCCTGTTACTCTCTTTATTTGGGGACTGAGCGTGATGTAAGGTGTTGCGTGTGGAAGCCAAGCTGACAAGGGGTGAACTGTGATGGTCAGTTTCACGAGTCAAGTTGGCTAGCTATCGCCCCCAGCTACTCAGCCAAACACTGATCCAGGTGTTGCCGTGAAGTTCTTTTGTGGATGCGTTTGAACATCTCCCATTAGTTGACTTTAGGAAAGAAGATTATCCTCGATAATCTGGAGTGGGTTTTATCCAATCAGCTGAAAGGCCTTAAAAGCAAAACTGAAGTTTCCCCGAAGAAGAAGTTCTGCCTGTGGATGGCAGTGTCAGTTCCTCCAGCCAGTTTCCTACCCTGCGGATTTGGGACTTGCCTAGCCAACTCACACAATCACGTAATTCAATTCTTTGCAATAAATCTCTTAAAGTACCTATAAATATATATCCGCTACTGGCTCTATTTCTCCAATAGAACTCTGACTGATACAGAGTACCCCGTTGGGCCTTTAATCCCTATAAGACACGGAGGAGGAGAAGGCACACACAAAGGAGAGAGTCACGTAAAGACAGAAGCAGAGATTATAGTGACACAGCCACAGACCAATGAAAGCCTATACCCATGAGAAGGTGGAAGAAGTAAGGAAGGGCTCTCCCTTTTTGTAATAAAGCTAGAAGAATTTTGAGGCAAGTGACAGCAAAAACCCAGACTACCCTGAAGAGAATGTTGGAAGAAATATGGACATTATGGGGCACCTGGGTGGCTCAGTTGCTTAAGCGTCTGCTTTCGGCTCAGGTCATGATCCCAGGGTCCTGGAATTGAGCCTCCCATTGGGCTCCCTGCTCAGTGGTGGGGGCCTGCTTCTCCCTCTCCCTCGGCCTGCCTCTCCCCCTGCCTATGCTCTCCTGCTCTCTGTCAAATAAATAAATAAAATCTCTAAAAAAAAAAAAAAACAACCAACAAGAAATATGGACGTTAAAGGCACTGCTGGAGAGGGCTCAGAAGAAGGCAGAAAAGACGGTAGAAGAAGCTTCTATCATTTTAGAGAATACATATATCATGAACACAATGTTAACAGCCATATGAACATTAAAGGTGCTTCTGGTGAAGCTTCAGGTGAAAATGAGGAACATCTTATTGGAAACTGAAAAAAGGACTTTCCTTGTCATATAGTGGCAGAAAATTTGGTAGAATTGAGGTGCACCTGGGTGACTCAGTCGGTTAAGCATCTGTCTTCAGCTAAGGTCATGATCCCAGGGTCCTGGGATCCAGCCCCACGTCAGGTTCCCTCTCCCTTTATCCCTCTCCCCAGCTGTTCTCACTCTTTCATAAAGAAATAAAATATTTTGGGGCGCCTGGGTGGCTCAGTGGGTTAAGCCGCTGCCTTCGGCTCAGGTCATGATCTCGGGGTCCTGGGATCGAGTCCCGCATCGGGCTCTCTGCTCAGCAGGGAGCCTGCTTCCCTCTCTCTCTGCCTGCCTCTCTGTCTATTATGACTTCTCTCTGTCAAATAAATAAATAAAATCTTTAAAAAAAAAACAATAAAATAAATAAATAAATAAATAAAATATTTTAAAATTAACTTAAACTAAATTAAATTTTAAAAACTTGGTAGAATTGTGTTCTATAGTTCCGTGGGAACGAAACCTTATAAGGAATGAACTTGGATATTTAGCTGAGAGATTTTCAAACGAAGTACTGAAGGTATAGCCTGGTTTTGTCTTGCTGCTTATAATAAAAGGTAAGACAAAAGGAGTGTCTTGAGTAAGGAACAATTACGCAGAAAAAAACCAACACTTGATGATTTGGTATATTCTCAGCCTACACATACTGTCATGAATGCTAAAATTAGAAAACTCATTGTTGGGAACTAGTGCTGTGGAAAGCCAAGGGTGTGGCTAATCTTTCCCTGAAAAGATTAGGTATGTGGCTCATCGATCCACTGAACCATCTCCACAAAATCCAGGAATGGCGATGGGATTATCCAGTACAGATCTTTGGGGTCCCTCTTGTCTAAAGGGAACATCCACAAGAGAGTCACAGGCTTTTGAGAACGCTATAGGCATAGAAACTTTGCCAGCTTGAACTGAAAGGGACAGATGGGGGACAAAATGAGAACATGCTGAGAGCTTCTAGGTTGGTGAACATGTGGAAGAGGGGAGACCGGTATGTCTTGAGAGGGTGGGGAAGCTCGGCACCCTTTCCCTGTACCTGGCCTTGTGCAACCCTTCATCTGGCTGTTGGTTTGTTTACTTTATCAGACCCTTTAACAAACAAGAAACATTTTAAAACGACACAAGGCTGCCAGACTTCCAAAATTTTATAGGTAGGAAACCAGCTGACGGAACTACCCAGCTGTAAGTGTGTGCTACTCCGCCAGAAAAAAAAAGGAAGAATGACTTCAAAGGTAGGGCCGCAGGTGCATCCAGCGGAAGTGTGGGCCCAGAGGTAGAGGCCAATGGACGCACTGCAGGCATCGCAGAAGCTAGAAGCGTTGCCATAGGTCCAGAGGCTCAAGAATCTTACGCAAGACAAAGAAACACTATTGCAATATCTCAATTCTGTCTTTCTGATGCTTCTTCCTTTATAAGTCGGTTTCCTCTGGACTCTAATGGGGAAAGAGCATGATGGCAATTTGCTGAACAGGCAGGAAGACCAACTACATCTACGGTACGCTCTTCCAGTGGGGACACTTGGGACCCCGCTAGGCACGGTACTCTATCCGTGACTTGTCATCCAGGTATTGACCGGCAATTGGCATTGTACTCATCACCTGCGTAGATGTGTCTGACAACATCAGCAAAACACTCAAGTCGGCATCGCACAGCAACTCACAAGAAAACTTAGAAAGAACCGCCTGGATGGTGTCAGAAAAGGCATGGGAAAGACTTAAAAGGGGGACAGTAATAAATTAAGGACCAAAGATGATGGTGAAGATGGAAACACTTGGAATCCAAATTCTACTCAACAGATGTAGTGAGACTGGTGCAATACATACAACCAATCACTGTTTCTCTTATAATTTAAGTCAACTAAAATTCTACTGGGGAATGAAGGAGGGCACTGGTTGTGATGAGCACTGGATATTATATGTAAGTGTCGAATTACTACATTGTACACCTGAAACAAATATTATGTGTATGTTAACTAACTGGAATTTAAAGAAAAACTAGAAAAAATTCTACTGGGGAGAACCTGGGTGGCTCAGTCCTTAAGCATCTGCCTTCAGCTTAGGTCATGATCCCAGGGTCCTGGGATCGAGCCCCACATTGGGCTCCCTGCTCAATGGAGAGCCTGCTTCTCCTTCTCCCACTCCCCCTACCTATGTTCCATCTCTTGCTGTGTCTCTCTCTGTCCAATAAATAAATAAAGTCTTAAAACAAAATTCTAGGGGTTTTGGGGGGATGGATGAGCCTGGTGATGGGTATTAAGGAGGGCATAATTGCATGGAGGACTGGGTGTTGTATGTAAACAATGAATGAATCTTGGAACACTGCATTAAAAACTAATGATGAATTTTATGGTGACTCACAGAACACAATAGAAGAAAATATTTTAAAATATGCACATACAAAAAAATTCTATTGGGGCAGTAGGACTGCTTTATGTTTCCCAAGTAATCTATATTTTAAAGTGTTTCTTTAATCCTCTTTAGTGCATGTGAGTTAAAACACATAGACCAATAGAACAGGATACAGAGTCCAGAAATAAACCTACACATATATGTCAATTACTATACAACAAAGGAGGAAGAATTTACAATGAGAAAAAGGCAGTCTATTCAATGAATGGTGTTGGGAAAACTGGACAGCTATATGCAAAAGAATGAAAGTGGACTATTTTTTTTTAAGATTTTATTTATTTATTTGACAGAGAGAGAGAGATCACAAGTAGGCAGAGAGGCAGGCAGAGAGAGAGGAGGAAGCAGGCTCCCTGCAGAGCAGAGAGCCCGATGCGGGGCTCGATCCGGGGACCCCGAGATCATGACCTGAGCCGAAGGCAGCGGCTTAATCCACTGAGTCACCCAGGCGCCCCGAAAATGGACTATTTTTTACACCATACAAAAAAAACCCTTCAAAACTCCTAAAATAAACCATAGGCAATAATTTCTTGGACACCGCCCTTAGCAACACATTTATTGATATGTTTCCTCAGGAAGGGAAACAAAATAAAACCATTGGGACTACACCAAAATAAAAAGCTTCTACATGCACACACACACACACACACACACACACACACACAGGCTTCTGCACAGCAAAGGAAACCAACAAAATGAAAAGGCAACCTATTGAATGGGAGAAGATACCCGCAAATGATGTATCTGATAATGGGTTAATACACAAAATACATAAGAACTTATACAACTCAACACTAAAAAAATCTTATTAAAAAACAGACAGAGAGGGTGCCCGGGTGGCTCAGTGTGTTAAGCCCCTGCCTTCGGCTCAGGTCATGATCTCAGGGTTCTGGGATCGAGTCCCACATCAGGCCCTCTGCTTGGCAGGGAGCCTGTTTCCTCCTTTCTCTCTGCCTGCCTCTCTGCCTACTTGTGATCTCTCTCTGTTAAATAAATAAATAAAATCTTTAAAAAAAATTAAAAGAAAAAAAAAACGGGCAGAGATGGGGCACCTGGGTGGTTCAATCATTAACCGTCTGCCTTTGGCTCAGGTCATGATCCCAGGTCCTGGGATCAAGTCCCACATGGGGCTCCCTGCTCTATGGGAAGCCTGCTTTTCCCTCTCCCACTACCCCCCGCTTGTGTGCTCTTTCTCTCTCTCTCTCTCTCGCTATCTCTCTTTCAAATAAATAAAAATCTTTAAATAATAAATATGAAAAAATTAAAAATGGGCAGAGAACCTAAACAGACATTTTTCCAAAGAAGACAAATAGCTAACAGACACATGAAAAGATACTCAGCATCACTCATCATCAGGGAAATGCAAATCAAAACCACAGTGAGATACCAACTCACACCAGTCAGAACAGCTAGAATCAAAAAGAAAAGAAGTAAGTGTTGGCAAGGATACAGAGAAGAAGAAACCCTAGTGCACCATTAACAGCCAAGTACATTGGTACAACCACATACTGTGGAAAACAGCATGGAGATACTTTCAAAAATTAGAAATAGAAATACCGTATGATCTAGCAATTCCACTACTAGGTATTTACCCAAAGGAAATGAAAACACTAATTTGAAAAGATATAAGCACCCTTACATTTACTGCAGCATTATATTCACTAGCCACCATACAGAAGCAGCCCAAGTGTCCATTATGAGATGAATGGATAAAGAAGATACATATACACAATGGAATATTGTTGAGCCATAAGAAAGAATAAGATCTTTCTGTCTATGACAACACGGATGGACCTAGAAGGTATTACGCTAAGTGTAAGAAGTCAGACAGGGAGAGTCAAGTACCCTATGATTTCACTTATACCCGGAATCTAAAAAACAAAACAAATAGACTCATAAACACAGGGAACAAACTGGTGGTTGCCAGAGTATAGGTGGATGGGGGAATGAGCAAAATAGATAAAGGGGATTAAGAGGTAGAAACTTCTAGGGGTGCCTGGGTGGCTCAGTGGGTTAAGCCTCTGCCTTCGGCTCAGGTCATGATCCCAGGGTCCTGGGATGGAGCCCCACATTGGGCTCCACGCTCCGCGGAAAGCCTGCTTCTCCCTCTCCCACTCCCCCTGCTTGTGTTCCCTCTCTTGCTGTCTCTCTCTGTCAAATGAATAAATAAAATATTTCTTAAAAATAATATAATATATAATAACATTGAAACTAATATAACATTGTATGCTAATTAAGCTTTATTAAAAAAAGAATCTATAACTTAGAAATAACATCGTATGCTAATTATATATTATATATATTCACTCCATATAACTTGTGTATGTACAATATAACATTATAGGTAATGTTAAAATGAAACTGAAAAAAGATTTTATTATATATTTATTTGAGAAAGAGAGAGTGAATGAGAGAGACAGAGAGCGAGCAAGCACAAGCCCCGGGAGAGGCAGAGGGAAAGGGAGCCTGACGCGGGGCTCATTTCTTTGTAAACCAGAGTTAATTCCATTTTGAGTTCCCAATCCCCATCAGGCTGGAGAGAAACTCAGCGTTAGTCATTTGGGGACCCCTCACTCAGACTTGTGGACGACTTACAGTATTTTATTTTATTTTTAAAGATTTTATACATTTATTTGACAGAGAGAGAGAGCAGCAGAGGGAGAGGCAGACTCCCATGCTGAGCAGGGAGACTGACCCAGGGTGGATCCCCGCGGCCTGAGCGGAAGGCAGCCACTTAACCGACTGAGCCACCCAGGCACCGCCCCTTCCATCAGCTTTCTTTGTTTTTTAATCTTTATTTTATTTATTTGAGAGAAAGAGTGTGTGTGAGAGAGAGACAGCACAAGCAGGGGGAGTGGGAGAAGTAGAAGCAGGCTCCCCGCTGAGCAGAGAACCCGATGCGGGGCTCGATTCCAGCACCCTGAGATCATGATCCAGACTGAAAGCAGTCGCGCAACAGACTGAGCCACCCAGGTGCCCCGTACTCTTTTTCTTTTAACCAACAACTGAGCCACTCAAGCGCCCCCCATCAGCTTTCATATGTAGTATTTCATATACCCAGTATCACTATCTTGTTAGATGGCATGTTTTGCTTAGGCGTATTTTCTTCTAAAACTCTTAAGCCAGGACGCCTGGGTGGCGCAGTCATTAGGCGTCTGCTTTCGGCTCAGGTCGTGATCCTGGGGTCCTGGGATAGAGCCTCGCATCGGGCTGCCTGCTCAGCGGGAAGCCTGCTTCTCCCTCTCCCACTCCCCCTGCTTGTGTTCCCTCTCTCACTGTCTCTCCCTCTCTGTTAAATAAATAAAGAAAATCTTAAAAAAAAAATTTCCTGACCCTCAAGTATCAGGAAATCTTTACTATAGAAGAGTTATTGATTTCTTTATGGAGATACTGTAATTCGTGTGTCTGATTGCACTTCTTACTGTTGCGCCTTCCCAAGATATCAGAGATCAGGCTGGACCTCAGAGCATCTAGCTGTGCAGGACTGTCTACCAGCAGGCCTACATTCTAAAACGTATGTTGATCTTTTCTTCTTTTTACTCCCTTTTTTGATCCTAATACTTCTCTACTTATACTTAGACGCATCTTAAAAACCACAGGAAAGGGGCGCCTGGGTGGCTCAGTGGGTTAAAGCCTCTGCCTTCAGCTCAGGTCATGATCTCAGGGTCCTGGGATCGAGCCCCGCATCGGGCTCTCTGCTCCACGGGGAGCCTGCTTCCTCCTCTCTCTCCGCCTGCCTCTCTGCCTAGTTGTGATTTCTCTCTGTCAAATAAAATGTTAAAAAAAGAACCACAGGAAAACAAAAGCAACAAGTAAATAAATGAACCAATAAAAACTGAGGAGGCAGTCATTTCTAACTCTTCTTTAGATGATCTGGGAAGGAAGAGTTGGGGTGGGGTCCGGAGGGCCAGTGAGGAAAATGTTGCCATGTATGACCCGCAGCCGTCAGTCTCCAAACAGTATGACCATGTAGAGTATGACGAGGTACATGTTTCACTGACATCCAACGAATTCCTTACAACCTAGTGATCCTTCTCCTGCGACACAAAAATTCCATTTCTAGAAAAATGTCTTGAACGAATAATCATGCATGTGCCTAAAGACATAAATTGAGGAATTTCACCACCGAAGTGTCAATGTTAATGAAAACCTACTGTCACTGCCATTGCTCAAAGGATGAAATGCTATGTGACCATTAAGATTATGGAGAAAATGATCTCTGGACATGGAAGAATATTGATGTTCCACTCCCAAAGTTTCTTTTCTTTTTTTTTTTTTTTTTAGAAAAGGCGACCATTCTTACTAGTTTTACTTTATCCTCCCACTATTTTCCATATTACAGGATAAACCAATCAAGTAAATTATGTTCATGTCATTATGACCTCTCCGCCAAAACAGATACATAAATAAATATCGAAGAAGTAAAAGTTCTGTGATTTTAATGTGAAATGAAATTGAGGTATTTTTTAAAATATTTTTTATTTGTTTGACAGAGAGAAAGCACACGCATAAGCAGGGGGAGCAGCAGGCAGACAGAGAAGCAGGCTCCCCACTGAGGAAGGAGATTGGTTCAGTTGGTTAAGCATCTGCCTTTGGCTCAGGTCATGATCTCAGTGTCCTGGGATCGAGCCCTGTCTCAGGCTCCTTGCTCAGCAGAGGGTCTGCTTCTCCCTCTCCCTCTGACCCTCATCCCCACTTGTTCGTTTTCTTATTGTCTGTAGGGATGCAAGCTGGTGCAGCAACTCTGGAAAATAGCATGGAGGTTCCTCAAGAAGTTAAAAATAAAACTATCTTATGACTCAGCAATTACACTACTAGGTATTTATCCAAAAGATACAAACATAGTGATTTGAAAGGACATGTGCCCCCCAATGTTTATAGCAGCAATGTTCACAATAGCCAAACTATGGAAAGAGCCCAGATGTCCATTGATGGATGAATGGATAAAGAAAATGTGGTAGATATATACACAATGGAATAGTACTCAGCCATCAAAAAGAATGAAATCTTGCTATTTGCAATGACGTGGATGGAACTAGAGTGTATTATGTTAAGCAAAATAAGTCAGCAAAAGATGAGTACCATATGATTTCACTCATACATGTAACTTAAGAAACAAAACAGGTGAATGTAGGGGAAGGAAAAGAAAAATAAAATAAGATAAAAATGGAGAGACAAACCTTAAGAGACTCTTAACTAGAGGGTAACGGTTGCTGGAGAGGAGGTGAGTAGGGGTGTGGGGTAATTAGGTAGTAGGCATTAAGGAGGGCAATTGACAAAATGAGCACTGGGTATTATACACAACTGATTAATCACTTAACTCTACCCTGAACCTAACAATACACTACATGTTAACTGACTTTAATTTAAATTTTTTTAAAAAGGGGGGAAAAAAGTACATGAAG
Source organism: Meles meles (assembly GCF_922984935.1). Lineage (NCBI taxonomy): Eukaryota > Metazoa > Chordata > Mammalia > Carnivora > Mustelidae > Meles > Meles meles. The sequence goes on along the minus strand of NC_060087.1, from coordinate 42,085,831 downwards.
AAATAATGGCTAAAAATGTCCCAATTTAGCAAAACATAAATTTACAGGGGCACCTGGCTGGCACACTCAGAAAGGCATGCAACTCTTGATATCCGGGTTGTGAATTCAAACCCCATGTTGGATACAGAAATTACTTAAAATCTTAAAAAATAATGATAAATAAATAAAAATAAACTTACAGACTGAAGAACCAGAACAAACCACAAACAGGATAAAACCAAAGAAATCCACACCAAGACGTATTGTTAAGCTTTTGAAAACTAAAGATTAAAAATATGTACATGGGGGATGCCTGGGTGGCTCAGTGGGTTAAGCCTCTGCCTTCAGCTCAGGTCATGATCCCAGGGTCCTGGGATCAAGCTCCTCAGGCTCCCTGCTCAGCAGGGAGCCTGCTTCTCCCTCTCCCTCCATCCCTCCCCCTGCTTGTACTCTCCCTCCCACTCTCTCTCTGTCAAATAAATAAAATATTTTAAATAAATAAATAAAAATATGTACATGGGAAGGCACAAGACAGAAATAACACCTTACCTACAGAAACAATTTGAGTGAAGCTGATTTCACATCAGAAACCATAGAGGCCATAGTGGGTAGCACAACATTTTTCAGCTAAAAGAAAAGAACTGTCAACAATGAAAATATCATTTAGGAATGAAGGAGAAATCAAGACATTCTCAGATGAAAAAAAAAAAAACTAATAGAATTTGTGTCCAGCAAAACTATCCTATAAAAATGGCTAAAGGAAGTTCCCTAAACAGAAAATGAAAGATAAAGGAAGGAATCTTGTCACACCACAAAGGAAGAAAGAACGCAGGAAACAAAAATGTGGGGAAACACAACAGACCTCCCTTCCCCTCTTGAGGTTTCCACATTATGTTTGCCAGTTGAAGCAAAAAATTATAACACTATTTGATGAGGTTCTAAATATATGTAGATGAAATATTTAAGACAAGAGATGCCTGGGTGGTTCAGTGGGTTACGCATGGGCCTTCGGCTCAGGTCATGATCCCAGGGTCCTGGGATCCAGCCCCGGGCTCTCTGCTCAGCAGGGAGCCTGCTTCCCTCTCTCTGCCTGCCTCTCTGCCTACTTGTGATCTCTCTCTGTCAAATAAATAAATAAAATCTTTAAAATAAATAAATCAATAAGCAAACAAATAAATAATAAATGAAAAACTACACAAAGTCCCTGGCTGGCTCAGTCAGTGGAGCAAATGACTCTTGATCTCAGGGTCATGAGTTTGAGCCCCACACTGGGGGTACACTTATTTCATTTAAAAATAAATAAATACTTATTTCAAAAATAAATAAATAAATACTTATTTCATTTAAAAATAAATAAATAAATAGCTATACAAAGAGACACGCTCATAAACACTATAGGTAAATCAAAATGGAATTCTAAAAAAGAAATGTTCAAGTGACTGAAAGGAAGATAGGGAAAAATAAAACAGAAAGTGAACGAGAGAACAAAAGAAGAAAAAATAAAATGTAGACATAAGGCCTAACATACCCTTAATTACATTAAATGTAAATGGTCTAGGGGGTGCCTCGGTGACTCAGTCAGTTGAGCCTCCGATTCTTGGTTTCAGCTCAGGTCGTGATATTGGGGTGGTGGGATCGAGCCCCGCATCGGGCTCCGTGCTCAGTGGGGAGTCTGCTTGAGATTCTCTCCCACTCCCTCCACCTCTCTCCTGCTTGTGCACACGTGCACATCGCACGATCTCTCTCTCCCCCTCTCTCTCAGATAAATGAATCTTTTAAAAAAATAATAAAATAAAAAGTAAAATAAATGTAAATGGTCTAACTGCACCAATTAAAAGACAGAAATTGGTAGAAAAAATTAAAAACATCACCCAAGTGTATGGTATCTAAAAGAGCAATACAGGAGCGCCTGGGTGGCTCAGTGGGTTAAAGCTTCTGCCTTCGGCTCAGGTCATGATCTCAGGGTCCTGGGATTGAGCCCCGCATCGGGTTCTCTGCTCAGCAGGGAGCCTGCTTCCCCCTCTCTCTCTCTGCCTGCCTCTCTGCCTACTTGTGATCTCTGTCTGTCAAATAAATAAATGAAATCTTTAAAAATAATAATAATAATAATAAATAAAAGAGCAATACAGGCAGGTTGAAGGTAAAAGTATGGGAAAAGATACATCATGCAAACATCCATCAAAAGAACACAGAAATGTTGTTAATTATACCTAAATAAAGCTGGAGAAAAAGAAAGCAAAAGTAGCTATATTAATGTCAGAGAAAGTAGACTTCAGAGAAAAATATTACCACAGAGAGAGAAGACATCTAACAATAAAAAAAGTCGATTAATCAAAAGAGACAAATCAATCCTAAATGTGTATGAGGCAAACACAAAAGAAAAAGCTAATAAAACTGGGGTGGGGGAGACAAATTAGGGGGCCCTGGGTGGCTGAGGGACTGACTCTTGATTTTGGCTGAGGTCATGATTCCAGGGTCATGAGATCAAGCCCCGCAGATCGAGCCTTGCGGTGTCCATGGGCACCATGCTCAGCAAGGAGTCTGCTTCTCTCCCTCTGCCCCTCACCCCACTTGTGCATGTACACTATTAATCTGGCTAAAAATAAAAAAATAAATATCTTTTTAAAAAGACAAATTATAGTTGGAAACCTCAATGCCACTTTTTGCAATTCAGAGCAACTAAATAGAAAATGAGCAATTTTTCCATGACCCCACTGGAAAGAAACTAGAAATCAGTAACAGAGGGGCACCGGGTGGTTCAGTCCATTAAGCTGTCTGCCTTCGGCTGAGGTCATCATCCCAAGGTCCTGGGATCAAATGTCGCATCGGACTCCCTGCTCAGCGGAAAGCCTGCTTCTCCCTCTGCCTGCTGCTCCCCCTCCCTGCTTGTGCACGCTTGCGCGCGCTCTCTCTCTCTCTCTCTCTCTCTCAATGCCAAATAAATAAATAAATAAAATCTTTTTTAAAAAAGACATCAGTAACAGAAAGATAACAAGAGAATCTCCAAACACTTGGAAACTAAGTAACACATTTCTAATATCTATGGTTCAAAGAGGAAGTCTCAAAGGAAATTTAAAAAATACAATCAACTGAATAAAAATGAAAACACAACATTTTCAATTCGGGGAACACGTCTAAAGCAGTGCTGAGAGAAAAGTATAGAGCACTAAATGCATGCGGTTGGAAAAGGAAAGTCTCAAATAAAACATCTAAGGTCCTACCTCAAACACGAGGGGGAAAAAAGACCGTATTGGGGATATATGCTGTTTAAGAGTACAATCTTTGAACTAGTAGATAAGTAAGTATTGGAGAGCTAATGCATAGCAAGTTGATTATCGGATACAATACTATAAACTTCAAAGTTCTTAAGAAATTAGACCTAGGGATGCCTGGGTGGCTCGGCCGTTAAGTGTCTGCCTTTGGCTCAGTTCATGATCCCAGCATCTTGGGATGAAGCCCCGGCATCGGGCTCCCTGCTCAGCCGGAAGCCTGCTTCTCTCTCTCCGACTCTCTGTGCTTGTGTTTCCTCTCTCACGCTCTCTCAGTCTCTCTCTGTCAAATAAATAAATAATCGTTTTAAAAAAAAGAAACTAGACCTAAATTGTTCCAACCACAAAAAACAAATGATAATTATGTGATATGATAGAGATGTTAAACACTTCAGTGGTAATCACATTGCAATATATAAATGTATCAAACCAGCACACTGTACACCTTAAACTTCCACAATGTTATATTATCAATTATATTTTGCTTTTTAAAAGGACCAAAGTAAACCCAGAGCAAGCAGAAGGAAGGAAAACAGAAAAGAGCAGAAATCAGTGAAGGCTCAGTTGGCTAACCACTTGCCTTTGGCTCAGGTCATGATCCTGGGGTTCTGGGATCAAGCCCCACATCGGGCTCCCTGCTCAGTGGGGAAGCCTGTTTCTCCCTCTCCCACTCCCCCTGCTTCTGTTCCTGCTCTCACTGTCTCTCTTGCTGTCAAATAAATAAATAAAATCTTTAAAAATAAAGAAATGGAAATGAAAGGTATACAGAATAAAGAAGAAAAAATAAAAATGTCCCTATTCCTAGATGACATGATTGTCTAGGGGTAAAATCACACACACACACACAAATCTCCAAAAAAAGAAAAACCTCCTAGAACTGAATTTAAGCAGTCATGCGAAACAAGATCCAATACAAAAACCCATTGTATTTCTACGTTAGCCATGGACTCTAGAATTAAAAATACATATATAAAATCATTCATAATCACTAAGAAATATGAAATACTTTACTATAAATCTGATAAAACATGTACAAAACTTGTAAATTAATAACTACAACACTCTAGCAATCTTTTTTTTAAAGATTTTATTTATTTATTTGAGAGAAAGAGGAGAGAACACCAGAGAGAGACAGAATGAGCAGGGGAAGAGGCAGAGGGAGAAGCAGGCTGCCTGCTCAGCAGGGACTTCATCCCAGAACTCTGGGAACATGACCTGAGCCAAAGGTAGACACTTAACCGAATGAGCCACCCAGGTGTCCCATATTAGCAATCTTGAGAAGAAAGAACAATGCTGGAGGCATCATGCTCTCTGATTTTAAACTATCATACAAAGCTAGAGTAATCAAAGCAGCGTGGTATTGGCATAAAAATAGACACATATCTCAGGCACCTGGGTGGCCCAGTTGGTCATGCACCCACCTTCGGCTCAGGTCATGATCCCAGGGTCCTGGAATCAAGTCCCGCATTGGGCTCCCTGCTCAGCAGGAAGTCTGCTTCTCACTCCCCCTCTGCTCCTCCCTGCCCCCCCCCTTATGCTCTCTAACTCTCTCTGTCAACTAAGTAAATAAAATTAAAATCTTAAACAAATAGACACATATCTCAATGGAACAAAACAGAGTTCAGAAATAAACCCACTTGATTTATGACCAAAGACCCAAGAATATTCATTGAAGAAAAGAGTCTTCAATATTGGACAGCCACATGCAGAAAAATGAAACTGGGGACCACTATCTTACACCATGCATAAAAATTAACTCAAAATGGATTAAAGACTTGAACCTAAGACCTGAAACCATCAAACTCCAAGAAAATATAGGCAGTAAGGTCCCTGACATCAGTCTTGGTGATGATTTTTTGGATTTGATACCAAAAGCAAAGGCAACAAAAGCAAAAATAAACAAGTAGAACTACATCAAACTAAAAAGCTTCTGCACAGCAAAGGAAACCTCAACTAAATGAAAAGACAACCTACCGAAGGGTAGAAAATATTTGTAAATCATATATCTGGTAAGAGGCTAATATCCAAAAATTTATAAAAAATCCATATGACTCAAGAGCAAAAAACAATCTGATTTAAAAATAGGCAGGGGAGCCTGGGTAGCTCAGTGGATTAAGCCTCTGCCTTTGGCTAAGGTCATGACCTCAGGGTCCTGGGATCGAGCCCTGCATCAGGCTCTCTGCTTAGCGGGGAGCCTGCTTCCTCCTCTCTCTCTGCCTGCCTCTCTGCCTACTTGTGATCTCTGTTTATCAAATAAACAAGTAAATAAAATATTTTAAAAACTAAAAATAGGCAGAGGAGGGGCACCTGGGTGACTCGGTCGGTTAAGTGTCTGCCTTTGGCTTAGGTCATGATCCCAGAGTCCTGGGACCAAGCCCAGAACTGGGCTCCCTGCTCACCTCTGTCCTTCCCCACCATTCATGCTCTCTCTCTTTCTCTTTCTCGTTCTCGCTCTCTCACTCTCTCGAATAAACAAATAAAATCTTTTGGAAAAAATGGCCAGAGGATATAAACGGACAGTTTTCCAAAGAAGATATGCAGATGGCCAACGAGTACATAAAAGATGCTCAACATCACTAATTTAGGGGCACCTGGCTGGCTCAGTAGGTAGGGCATGCGACACTTGATCTCAGGGTTGTGAGTTCAAGCCCCACGCTGAGCATGAAGCCTACTTGAAAAAAATCACTAATCTAATCATTGGAGAAAGGCAAACCAAAACCACAATGACATATCACCCCACACCTGCTAGAACGGCTAGTATCAAACACACAAGTTGGTGAGGATGTAAAGAAAAGGCAACCCTTGTGCACTGCTGATAGGAATAGCAACTGGTACAGCCACTATGGAAAACAGTATGTAGGTTCCTCAAAAAATTAAATATAGAACTATCATATCATCCAGCAATTCCACTTCTGAGTATTTATCCAAAGGAAAAACACACTAACAAAGAAATATATACACCCCATGTTCACTGCCACATTATTCACAATAGCCAAGATACAGAAACAACCCAAGCGTCCATCAACAGATGAATGAATAAAGAAAATATGGGGTGTGTGTGTGTGTGTGTGTTTGTGTGTGTGTGTACACACAATAGAATATTATTCAGCCATAAAAGAATGGGGAAATCTTTCCATTTGCAAGAATATGGATGGATCCTGAAGGCATTATGCTAAGGGAAATAAGTCAGAGAAAGAAAAGTCCTGTATGATCTCACTTATATGAGGGATCTAAAAACAACAACAACAACAACAACAAAGCTCACAGTACAGAGAAAGATTGGTGGTTGCCAGATGTGGGGATAAGAGTTAGGCATTATACCTCCATCAGAAAGGATGTATACCCAACGTTTGAATCACCATGGACGGGACTGGAGAAGATTATGCTGAGTGAAATAAGTCAAACAGAGAGAGTCAATTATCATACGGTTTCACTTGTTTGTGGAGCATAAGGAATAACATGGAGGACATGGGGAGATGGAGAGGATAAGGGAGTTGGGGGAAATCGGAGGGGGAGACAAACCACGAGAGACTGTGGACTCTGAGAAACAAACTGAGGGTTTTGGAAGGGAGGGTGCCTAGAGGGTTGGGTGATCCTGGTGGTGGGTATTATGGAGGGCACGTACTGCATGGAGCACTGGGTGTGGTGCATAAACAATGAATTGTGGAACATGGAAAAAATAAAATTAAATTTTAAAAAAGAGGCAAATGGGTGAAGGGAGTCAAAAAATACAAACTTAGGGGGCCTGGGTGGCTCAGTGGGTTAAAGCCTCTGCCTTCGGCTCAGGTCATGATCCCAAGGTCCTGGGATCGAGCCCCGCATTGGGCTCTCTGCTCAGCAGGGAGCCTGCTTCCCCCCACTCTCTCTCTGCCTGTCTCTCTGCCTGCTTGTGACCTCTGTCTGTCAAATAAATTAATAAGATCTTTAAAAAAAAATACAAACTTACAGTTATAAAAAAAAGCCATGGGGATGTAATGTACAGCATGGCAACTATAAGTAATTATACTGTATTGCATATTTAAAAGTTGCTATAAGTAAATCTTAAAAGTTCCCATCACAAGAAAAAATTCTACAACTGTACATGGTGATGGATGTTAACTAGCCTTATTGTGGTGATCATTTTGCAACACATGCAAATTTAGATTGATTATGTTGTACATATGTTGTACTCCTGAAATTAATATAATGTTGTAAGTCAATGAGACCTCAATAAAAAAAGAGCATGGTAGGGGCGCCTGGGTGGCTCAGTGGGTTGAGCCTCCGCCTTTGGCTCAGGTCATGGTCTCAGGGTCCCGGGATCGAGCCCTGCATCAGGCTCTCTGCTCAGCGGGGAGCCTGCTACCCCCCACCCCTTCCCCGTCTGCCTCTCTGCCTACTTGTGATCTCTTTCTCTCTGTGTCAACTAAATAAATAAATAAATAATCTAAAACGAAATAAATAAATAGATAGATAGATAGATAGATAGATGAAGAGCATGGTATGGGTGAAGAATAAACAAATATATCAGTGGAACAAACAGAAAGGAAATAGATCCGGGGCTCCTGGGTGGCTCAGTCAGTTAAGCATCTGACTCTTGATTTCAGCTCAGGTCATGATCTCAGGGTCATGAGATCAAGCCCCAGGTCAGGCTTCATGTTCATTGTGAATCTGCTTATTCATCTCCCTCCCTCCCTCCCACTCCCCCACTTGCACGCTGTGTGCACGTGTGCACACGCATGCGCTCTTTCTCTCTCAAATAAATAAATCTTACTTTCAAAAATATTGTGTTTGTTTGTTTATTTATTTATTTATTTATTTGAAAGCGAGCACACAAACAATGGGGAGGGGGAGAGGGAGAGGGATAAGCAGACTCCCCACTGAGCAGGGAACCCAACACAGGGCTCGATCCCAGGACCCTGAGATCATGACCTGAGCCAAAGGCAGACACCCAAAGGACTGAGCCACCCAGATGCCCCCTCTCAGATAAATAAATAAATCTTAAAAAAAAAAGGAAAAAAGTTCTAAATAGACATTTGACCAAAGAAAATATACAGATGGCAAATGAACATGTACAACTATGTTCAACATCATTTTTCATTAGGGAATTATAAATCAAAACAATGATGAGATACCATTATACCCCTATTAGAACGGTTACAATCCAAAAACCCAACAATACCAAATGCTGACAAGGGTATGGAACAACAGGAATGTTCTCGTTTATTGCTGGTTTGAACATAAAATGGTGAAGAACTTGGGAAGACAGTTTGACAGTTTCTTGCAAAGCTGGTCTTACTGTATGACCCAAAATTGCACTCCTACTTATTTACCCATATGAACTAAAAACATATGTCCACACAAAAACCTGTATATAAATGTTTATAGCAGCTTTATTCATAATTGCCCCAAACTGGGAACAACTAAGATGTCCTCCGATAGGTGAATGAATAAGCAAATTGTGGTACATCCACACGATGGAATATTATTCAGTGATAAAAATAAACGAGATAAAAAGCTACAAAAAGACATGGAGGAAGCTAAAATGCAAATTGCTGGGCGCCTGGGTAGCTCAGTCATTAAGCATCTGCCTTCGGCTCAGGTCATGATCCTAGGGTCCTGGGATTAAGCCCCACCTCGGGCTCCCTGCTCAGCGGGAAGCCTGCTCTCCCTCTCCCACTCGCCCTGCTTGTGTTCCCTCTCTCTGTCTCTCTCTCTGCCAAAAAATTAAATAAAGATCTTTAAAAAAAATTTTAAATAAAATGAATAAATAAATAAAATGCAAACTGCTAAATGACAGAAGCTAATCTGAAAAGGCTGTAGACTGCATAATTCCTAATATATGACACCTTAAAAGAGGTAAGACTATATAGAGACAATAAAACAACAACCAAAAAAACAGAGGTTCAAGCCTAGGGAGAGAAAGGATGAACAGCTGAGGCACAGATGAAACTGTTCCGTATTAAACTGTAATGGCGAATATATGTTATTCTGCATTTGTCAAAACCTAAAGACTGCACAACACAAAGAATGAACTTTACTATAGACTATAATGAATAACAGGGTATCCGTATTAGTTCATTGTAACCAACGTACTACATGAGTGCAAGATATTAATCATGGGCAAACTATGGAGGAGACGGAGAGTGGTACATGGAACTACATGTACTATTTTCTCAATTATTCTATAAATCTGAAGTTGTAGTAAAAAAAAATTAAGTCAATTGTTTGAAATGCACTTAGCATACAATCTAGCCATTGCGTTCACGTGCATTCGTCTCATACAAAATCCTTACACAAACAATCATAGCATCTTTATTCATAATAGCTCCAAACTGGAAACAGCCAAGATGTCCTTCAACAAGAGTTTGGTTAAGCCAACTGTGGTATATTGATACCAGGGAATACTATTCAGCAATAAAAAGGAACAAGCTATTCATATACCACCCAACAATCCGCATCAAGCTCCAGAGAATTATGTTGTGTAAAAAAAGCCAGTCCCCAAAAGTTACATACTGTATTATTCCATTTATATGTCATGCTTGAAATGACAAACTTATAGCTCAGTGATGGCCAGGAGTTAAGGAGGGAGTGGGGGAGGAGAGAAGTGGTTGTGTCTATTAAAAGGCAAGATGAGGGGTCCTTGTCAGGATGGAAATGTTCCCTATGTCAATATCCTAGTTGTGATACTATACCAAGGCTTTTGCATGATGTTCCCATTAGAGGAAACTGGGTAAATGGTACATTGCATTGGAATCTACAATTATCTCAAAATTTAAAAATTTATCTTAAAAAAAAGAAAAAAATTTAAAGTAGGCTCCTCCTCCTTACCTCACATGATCTGCCAGGCAGTCCTGGAACCAGAGCAGGGAACCTCTGGGGTGATTTCCTATTAGCTGACATGTTCACCCTGGGTCTCAGCCCACCTTCCAAAGCTGGAGGGGAGTCGGTATACGGGCTGCGGTCAGAATGAATGGAAGATCCCGCAGCCTCCAGTAAGGAGAAACCTCAACAGCTCCACAGAGACACCAAGAAATCCTAAAAGGACAGCATCCGTGTGATCAGTGTCATTCCACATTTACACCACAAAGTTCAGCAACCCCCACTCTGGGCATTAGGGTGGATTATGAAAACCATCAAGATATCTGAAGTCAAATGAATGACCTCAGAGTCCTTTATTCTGGGGTGGCTCCACAGGGAGCTTCACACCTTACCTAGCCAGCCAATTCCTCAATTCTGGGTTCAAGGTGGACCTGAGTTTGCAGGGAGGGCAGAATTGGGGCAGCGAATGGTGCTAAAGTCGATGGGGACCTGAGGGGTCACTGACAGGAAACTTGGAAACCCGGTAATCTGAATGAAAGGTATCTCTTCTGCCCTCTTCAATTATTTTTTCCATTTTAGGGTGAAAAATCCCTCTTGAGCGAAATAAGTCAAGCAGAGAGAGTCAAGTATCATATGGTCTCACTTATTTGTGGAGCATAACAAATAACATGGAGGACATGGGGAGATGGAGAGGAGAGGGAGTTGAGGGAAACTGGAAGGGGAGATGAACCATGAGAGACTATGGACTCTGAAAAACAACCAGAGGGTTATGAAGGGGCGGCAGGGGGGTGGGGTGGGGGGGTGGGAGGTTGAGGAACCAGGTGGTGGGTAATAGGTAGGGCATGTACTGCATGGAGCACTGGGTGTGATGCCAAAACAATGAACACTGTTATGCTGTAAATAAACAAATAAAAATAAATAAAAACAAAACAAAACAAAAAGTAAGTTAATGGTAAATGTTAAAATATGATTAAAATAACAATAATAAAATATTGATTAAAATGTTAAAAGGAAAAAAAAATCCCTCTTAAATTCTTCTACAGGAAGCTTAGCCTCTTCTTTCCAGAAGATGGTTCAACATTAATAATATTTATTAATCAACAAATCAGGGGGCATGTTGCTATTAACTTACACCAGAAAAGCATTTGACACTATTCAGGAGACATTACCAATAGAATTCCAGCTAAAATTAGGAAAGATGTAAACCATTTAAATATCACAAAAATCATTTACAAAACATAGCCCTGGACTATTATGCTAAAAAGTAAAATGAAGAAGCTATTGCCATTAAAATTATCAACAAGATAGGGATGTCTAATAGAACTCACGATTGTTTTGCTGGCTCTAGCTCACACTATGGAAGATGAAACAGTAAGAATGGATATTGCAAGGAAATGGAAATGTGGCTTTCTTTTGCCAATGATATGATTTTATACAAAGAAAAAAAGACACTACCAGCATTCATAGGGCAATTTGAAAAGGGGCTGGATACCAGATAAAATTATAAGAGCGGATAGTTTTTCCTCCACAATAGCAGTGATCATATAAAAATGGGGGGAAAAAACATTACTAACGACAGTAAGAAATACACAAAATATATTTAAGGAGTTGGACTTCTACAATTAAAAAAAAATTGACAGATATAAAATAGTCACACAGATATACCATATCCTTGGATAAGATGTAATAAAATGTCAACCCTTCCAAAATGCGTTTTATTAAGGTAATATAAATAATTAAAAAAACCACAAATCTCAGTAATAATAAGATGGTGTATGTAAAATTTTGTGGAGTGCAGCTAAAGAGATTCTTAAAGAGAAATTCATGTTCTAAATGGTTTTTAACAAAGAAGAAAGACTGAACATTAATGAATTAATATCCAATTTAAAAAGTTAAAGTGTTACAGATAAGAGCCGAAATTAAAGAAATAGAAAAACAAAGGTACATCAGAGAGGATCAACAAGGCCAAAAGTTGGTTCTTTGGAAAGACTAGTAAGATTAGCACGCCTCTGGGGAGACTGATAAGGAAAAAACCTAAACACACTCTTAAGATTTGACAAGATGCAGCAAGGAATCTAAAAACTGACTATCCCAGAAACCCCCATCCCTGACCTGCACAGATTCCCATTCACCAGATTCTGCAACTCCCCACCAAAGGACCTTACAAACTGACAATTCGTCATTCCCAAAAGCCAACAAAGCCATCACCTCAAAATCACAGATGACTGTCACGCCTTAAAACCTCGTGCACTCGCTTTAGCGCGGCGCGCCAACAAGACTTAAACGTCCTCTGAGGGCCACTTCCGTTTCCTGTCCTCACCCCTGACAGTGCCCCTTCTGTGGTGTTGGTCTCGCACACATGGGAAGGGCTGCGGTGCTGTGTGGTCTACTCACTCTGAGCAAGGTGCAGTTACGGATCGGCAGGGACTTTGTCCATGAGTGGCGTTGTTGGGCGAGGAACATGGCTGTGCCGAGGCTTTCCTCCATGGAGGCCGCCATCTTAGCGCCCATTCCGTACAGTGGGCTGTTCCACCGAAGGCGGGGGCAGGGGGCAGGGGGCGTTGTTCAGGGCTAGCGTCCGGGAGCAGTTGGTCTTTGGAATTGGGTTCTATAGGTCTGTGCAAAGTTTACGGAAGCGGAGGCTCCGGGGGCAGGGGAGATGTGACCTTCTCTCTAAGGGAGATACCACTGGGTAGAGGGGAAAGAACAGGATTAGTTTCCTCCGGGAAGATGTAACTCGGAGGAAAGGAGAAATTAGAATGGTACAGCCCCCCACCCCACCCCCGGCAGATACCACTGGGCAGGAGAGGGAAGGAGTCGGTGTGGTACAGTTCTCTCCTTGAAGATACCCCTGGGAAGAGGTGGGGAAAGTCGGGTTATTGTTGATCCCCTCCTGGGTGATACTACTGGAGAAGAGTGGGGAGGAGTCATAGTGATACATTATTTTGATGTGCTGGAATTGGTGTAGAAGGGAATTGAAACCCCCTCAGTCTCTATTACTGCCATTACGCCCACTAAAATGATAGTGGCTAGAAATAATAATAATAATAACCTTTGATATAGACAACTAATATTTTTAAGCAAATTGCCAATAGGAAAATATTTTTAAAACATAGTAAGCATACTGTCCCCGAAAATACATCTCGGAAACACGCCCCTAACTCCTCCTGTCAACCAGTTTGCAGCCTCGTAACCTCTCTTACATGGGACTTTAGGAGCTACTATGTACTCTTGGGAGAGAAGAGAGAATTCTACATGTTCTTCACCTCCAAACTCCTAATCTAAACATTCTTCAAAACCTACTCCTACATATACTCTTCCTGCAGGCCTTCTCTGCCAAGAGGTAGAAGGCTCTTTGCCCTGTTGAAGGCATTTCAGACACAACAGGTAGGCCCTAGCTAAGCTTGGGCATGGATTGCTGGGTCCCCTAGGAACATTCAGACCCTCTGCCTGGGTCTCGGCACAACAATCGGGAGAGTTGAGTGTCACCCTCTCAGTATTTGTGAATTGAGTGGAAGAAAGAGTAGCAAATGTGAGAATATTATTGTAGCCCACACACTTCTACAGAAATTTCCAAAACATTCTTGTCATGACTTTTGGGCAACATCTCAAATCCTGGACTGTGCTAACTTCTACCATCAATGCCTCCTGGGCTGATGTCAAACCTGGATCTTTTTCAACGCTACCAACACCTTGTTGCACTCTTGATCTAAATTCATGTGCTCTATTAATCATTTCATCATTAGTGTCTCTGTATTTTGACCATGAATCCAAGATGCTGCTAACTCATTTACCATATGTGCCCTTTTTTTTATAGACTGAGAGTAGACATTTGTTAATTTTCCACTGTCAATACCTCTCTGATCTATATCTCAACTATTGGACCAAGGTTGACTTTTCTACCATCCATGTCCTTTGGATTAGACCTCCAAAACAGACATAGGTCACAGATGACTGGGTTCCAGCTCAAACCTGAGAGGAAATTATGTCTGAAGGATAACAGAGGCCCAAGTTCAAGAACTGGACCTGAGGACCATCAAAGGTACAAGTTCATTCATGGTAGAAGATTGCTCCCCAGGCTGGGCTTATGGTCAGTAAAACAAGAGGGTGATTTCTGGCAAAATCCTTAACAGATGTTTTTAGATCAAACCAGGGAGACTGAGGATGTTGAAAGTTCGTATTTTCCTAAGGTAGACACAGGGAATTGTTGACGGAGGCCCAGGGTTCCAAGTCAGAAGAGATGGTTTGTCACCTCAGAGAACAGACTATAAAAGACTGAGGCTTCCGTGTGTTCTCTCTCTCTTTCTCTCTCTGTCTCTCTTCATCCCTCATATCACTCACTGTGGGAGAAACCAGCTGCCATGTGATAATGACACTAAGGCAGGCAGCCTTTGGAGAGGCCCAAATGCCAAGCACACCTGCCAGTAACCAGTGAGGAACTGAGGCCTCTAGCCTATAGCCGTATGAATGAGCCAGACTCCAGCCTCAAGGACTACAACCCCAGGCAACAACTTGAACTATAACCTCAGTTAGAGACCCTGAAACAGAATCTTGAACCCAAGCCTCCCCCAAGTTCTTAACCCCACAGACACTGTGAGATAATAAATGTTTGTTGTTTAAACCTTTACGTTTAAGAGTAATTGGTTGTGCAGCAATAGATAACAATATAAGCATTTAAAGTTTTGATATTTTGTTCATCATGGATTTTTGCATTAATTTTGACTTTTGAAAACATTGCACTGGGGCCCCTGGCTGGCTCAGTCAGTAAAACAGGTCATGATCCCAGGGTCTGGGATCAAACCCTATACTGGGCTCTTTGCTCAGCAGGGAGCCTGCTTCTCCCTCTCCCTCTGCCTGCCACTCCCCCTGCTTGTGCTCTCTCTAATTAATTAATTAATTTTTAAAAAAGAAAACATTACACTGAATGATATATATCTTGATTACTGAGTTTTTTTCATGCCCCCTTAAATTTTGCGTTTGGAGGTGACTCACCGTAGTCCTGGTCCTGCTAAGAAAACTTCTCTAAAATCATAGACTATCAGAAACTTTGCTATTTGAAATTATATCAATAAGAATAAAACATCCTACTCTGCCTGGAGGATCCAAGTCACTTTGACATAGAGGAGCAACCTCAATTTCCAGCCCAGCTTCAGAGGCTCAAATAAGGGGCATCTGGAGTGAACATGTCATATATATTTTAACTTTAGTGTTTCCAAATAAAAAGTCCCCTGAATCCATTTCACAGTCCAGACTTAACATTGACTCTTTTATATACCAACTTGCTTTGCTTTGCGCTAATCAAAACCCTGCTTCACTGAAAATTTTTTTAAGGTTTTATTTACTTACTTGTCAGAGGGAGAGTGTACAGGCACAAGCAGGTTTAGTGGCGGGCAGAGGGCGAAGCAGGCTTCCCTGCTGAACAGAGATTCTGAAGTGGGGCTCGACCCCAGGACCCCAAATCATGACCTGAGCTGACCACCCAGGTGTTCCTCATTTAAGGTTTACCTTAACTCAACTCTTTCCCAAAACCCTATAGTAATCCTATTTCCTCCTTTGTTTGCAAAGTCTAAGGTGATCAACCATCCTTGCTTGCCTAAAACTGAGGGATTTACTGGGCCAAGGGACAATCAATGCTGAAACCAGGAAAGTCCTAGACAAACTTGAACAAGTTGTCTGCCCTAGGTGAGATTCCCTCACAGTCTTTACGGTGTGTGGTCTCCCTTGCTGCAGCAAGTTAATAGGCCCATTAATGTCAGACTATGGATGTGACCCTGGTGGTCTTCATCAGGTAGGCTTTATCAAGATCATTAATGTTGGAAGGGTTCAGAGGTCACGTTTGAGATCAGTCCTGGTATACACTGATGGTGGAACATTTAACACACCTGGACTGAAGCTTCGGATCAAAGGGGCTTTGATGGAGGCGTAATTAACGGAAGGCTGAGTGCTAAACCATGCCAGAAAAGCACTGATGGTAGAAGAGTTATGAGAACTCTAAGTCAGACTAGAACAATATTAGATGGGGTTAGAAATTGGTCCAGAGGAGGGAGAAATGTTAAAAGGGGCCCAGAGTTTAGATTTTGACAAGAAGGTCGTTGGTGGTGGATTAGATAACAAATGCCCAAGTTCAAGGGCCAGCTCGATGAGCAGTGGGGGTGGAAGAGTTAACAGAAGCCAGCAATTTGAATCTAGACCAAGTCTGTGGGTTGTAGATAAATGGTACAGCTGGCCAATGGCTGTGTAAGAGAGGTGGGGTCTAGCTCCTGGTGGCCAATGAGGGGAAGCAGCAGCCTGTTACTAAGGAGAAGCTCCTGTTGCTATGTGCTGAGTACCAACGCCATGAGAAATGGGCCAGCCAAAGGGACACCTGAGAAGCTGTAGACAGAAGGCGCAGTTAGGGAATGGCTGAGCATAAGAATCAGGCTCTGGCCTCCCCACTCAAATAAGACTGCTAGGTCTATAAACCAGAAGTCCCTATTGTCCAATGCAGGGAGGGGGCAGGGCACGTCTGAGGGGGTGTAGATACCTGATGCTGTGTGAGGGGTGGGGGCAAAGCCTGGGGCTGCTCTGGACAGAGGATGCAGCTGGCCAATGACTCCGTGGGGGAGGCGAGCTTTAGTTTCCATGGCCAATGAAATGTGAACATCGCTGTTACTATGCAGAAATAACTTTGCTGTACCAAATTATATCCATAAGAATGAAGCCTTTCCCTGTTGCCTGGAGAACCTAAATCGCTTTGATGAAAAACAACAAGCCTCCATGTCCAACTCCAGTGGAAAGGGAGGAGGAAACAGCATGAGGGGCTGCAGACAGGTGACACATTGGGAAGAAAAAGAAACAAGAAATGTCATGATGTATTTTATTTAAACTACATATCCAAAACATCATTTCGACTTATAATCAGTTTTTTAAATTGCCGATGAGATATTTGGCATCCTTTTTGTTGTAAATAAGTCTGCGAAATCAGATGTGTATTTTACACTTAACAATATGCCTCAGTTTGAATACTAAATTTCCACCAGAAATACTTGATTTGTATTTAGATTTCATAACATTTAAATTTGAAAACATAGATTAATATTCACAAATTCGTCCAAACATACTTGAAAAGTTTTCCGATAACTGAATTGAGTATCTATTTTATTTTATATTTTAAAGACTTTATTTATCCATTTGACAGAGAGAGAGAGATCACAAGTAGGCAGAGGGGCAAGCGGAGAGAGAGGGGGAAGCAGGCTCCCCGAGGAGCAGAGAGCCCGATGCGGGGGCTTGATCCCAGGACCCTGAGACCATGACCTGAGCTGAAGGCAGAGGCTTAACCCACTGAGCCACTAAACTAAATGTTTAGTTAAGGGTGCCTGTGGTTTAGTGGGTTAAGCCTCTGCCTTCAGCTCAGGTCATGATCTCAGGGTCCTGGGATAGCATCCCACATCGGGCTCTCTGCTCAGCAGGAAGCCTGCTTCTCTCTCTCTCATTGCCTGCTGTTCTGTCTACTTGTGACCTCTCTCTCTGTGTGTGTCAAATAAATAAATAAAATCTTTTTTAAAAATAAAATAAATGTTTAGTTAATTCAAATAAATAACATTTAAAATTCAATTCTCAATCTGACTAGTTTCATTTCAAGTATTCCATAACCACATGTGCCTGGTGTCTACCATATCAAATGCACAATTCTAGACAATATGCCACTGAGGGTGGTTGAGTTAGAGACACGTGGTTTTGAGTTGTGGACCAGGTAGGCGTGGATGGTAGAAGAGGTCACAGAAGCCAGGGTTGGAGAGATACAAAAGACGGGAAACGGTGATGGATTGTTGACAGAAGCCCACCTTCAAGGACAGACCAATGTAGCAAGGATGGTGGAAGAATTAACAGAAGCTTGGGTCTGAGGTCAGCCCTGAGAGGTGTTGATGGTTAAAAAATAGAGTTTTCCAGTCACAACAAGATAGCAGAGACCCGTTTCTCCCTGTTCCCTCCTGCTAAGCACAACTATCAATCCTAGAAATGAAACAGGAGAACATCAAGAAAAACTATGAAGGGTGGTTAAAAAAATTAAACTGAGTTTGTTTTTTAAAAGATCTTATCTATTTATTCCTCAGAGAGAGAAAGCACAGAAGGAAAAGCAGGCTCCCCACTGAGCAGGGAGCCAGATGTAGGACTCCATCCTGGGACCCTGAGATCATGACCTGAGCTGACGGCAGATGCTTAACCGACTGAACCATCAGGCTCCCAAGAAGGTGAATTCATTTAGGATCCCAGGACTGGAGGAACAGTACAACTTCAAGGTATCTTACATTCCATCCTCCATCCCAGGAGAAGGTGACTCAGGCCGGGCATCTTCTGACACCAAACTTAGGAACACGAGGCAGCTCAAGGAGGTTCAAATGGAAGGCCCTCTGACAACATGAGGCAAACCCAGTAACCACAAGGGGATGGACTGGGAGCCTTCTTATAATAAGTGGCCATGAGAAGTTCTCTCTTTCTCCATTAGGCCCCAGACTGCCCTCCCCCACCAACGCTGCAGGAAACAGGGGGAGCTGTAAGAGGGAGGCAGCCACAGCAAGACACCAGGCCTGGAAAACTCCCCTTCCCTTGAAAGCCCCCAAGACCTGAGATTCCCTTCCCCCAATAGGAGGCACAAGGCGAGTGCATGAAATCAGCAGGAAGAACTCAACCAGGCAACCAGACTTGAAAAATCCTTCACATTACCAGGGGTACCGGGGCAAGCAGGCAGAAGCAGAAAAAGGGGCTCAGCCACAACAAGCATCATGCCCCAAGATGCCACTTTGAACGTGCTGGCCAAAGATTCCTCTTCCCTGCACAGAGATACCTGGGCAGCCATGAAGCAGTGATCAGGGGAGCTCATCACATCCCTCTACCACTGAGGGACCCCAGAAGTCTGGCCTGTAGAAATCTTTTCCACCCCCTCAGGCAGAGCCAGCAGAGACAAATGGAAGCCCCAGAGACACCAGATAGACCAAGCAGATGAAAATTACACCACAAAGTTTCTGAAAATTAAGCTTCCATTGGGGGATGTCTGGGAGGCTTAGTCAGTTAAGCATTCGCCTTCGGCTCAGGTCATGATCCCAGGGTTGTGGGATCAAGTCCTGCATTGGGCTCCCTGCTCAGTGAGGAGCCTGCTTCTCCTTCTGCCTGCTGCTCCCCCTGCTTGTGCTCTCTCTCTCTGACAAATAAATCAATAAAATATTTTTTTAAAAATCTTCTATTAGAACTACAGCACAAAAACTATGTCAAAGCCCACATCCTAAACCTAAACAGGGTAATAAAAGATTTTAATAGGACCCAGAGTCTCCTAACATCATAGACAAATGCCTGGGATACAATAGAAAATTTTCCATCATTCCAAAAGCAAAGAAAATCACACTTGAATGAGAAAAAAAAAAAAAAAAACCTGGTGCCAACACGGAGATGACCCAGATGTTCCAATTATCTGCTGAGGATTTTAAAGCAGCCATCATCAAAATGTTTCAACAGTTATAAGATCTGCAAAGTCTCATGGAACAAATGAAAAAAACAAGAAAAATCTCAGCAAAGAAATAGAAGTTGTTGTTTTAAACCCAATGGCAATTGTAGAACTGAAAAATGCAATAAAAGAAATAAAAATCTCACTGGATGGGCTTTTTAAAGAACAAAATTGAACTGAATACCTTTAAACCTCTAATTGGCTTTATTCAATCATTAATGAATCTAGCAGTATCCCATCTATGCAATAAAAAAACAGCTCCAAAGAGCTGTACAAAACATTAGATTTTTATAGGTAGAAGAAGGCAGGACAAGGAAGTTACTAGCAAGGAGTGAATTGTTTCAGGGAAGGTCACCTTCCTTTGAGGGGTGACGGAGGTCTATAAGTAATTACCTCATTAGTGCTGACCAGGAAATTCTAGACTGACTGGTTTATATTACGTTCCTGGGAGAGACTGAAACTGCAGTTAGGTTAGGGATTAAGTCTCTATTTGGTGATACGAGTTTAGCACAGATGACTCCATTTTGGGGCCTGTTGTCCTCCCTGCCCCGCCCCCCACCACCGTGGGCTCAATAGTAGAGTGGAGATGACAAAAGATAGAATCAATAAATCTGAAAACTAATCAATAGAATTAACCCAATCTGAACAACAGAAAACTGATTGAAAATATTGAACTGATGGGGCACCGGGGTGACTCAGTCCTTAAGCATCTGCCTTCAGCTCAGGTCATGATCCCACATTGTGCTCCCTGCTAAGTGAGAAGACTGCTTCTCCCTCTCCCACTCCCCTACTTGTGTTCTCTCTCATTCTCTTTCTCTCTGTCAAATAAAAGAAGAAAGGAAGAGAGAGAGAGAAAGGAAGGAAGGAAGGAAGAAAGGAAGGAAATACTGAATTGAGAAACAGTAACAAAACACCTAGCGTTCGGGACGCCTGGGTGGCTCAGTGGGTTAAGTGGCTGCCTTCAGCTCAAGTCATGATCCCAGTGTCCTTGGATCAAGTCCCACATCGGGCTCCTTGCTCGGCAGGGAGCCTGCTTCTCCCTCTGCCTCTGCCTGTGCTTGCGCTCTCTCTCTCTCTAACAAATAAATAAATAAAATCTTAAAAAAAAAAAAAAGCGCCTAGCATTCATATCGTAGATGTTCCAGAAGGGTGACAAAAAGCAAGGCCAAAAGAATACTTGAATAACAGCTAAAATGTTCCAAATCTGTCAAAAGACACAAACCTACAGATCCAAGGAGCTGAGGCAATCTCAATGGGATAAACCCACCCCAAATTCACATCAAGATATATCATAATTAAGCTTTTGAAAACTAAAGACAATGAAAATACCTTGACAGCAACCAGAGAGAAACAAAGCATTAGCTCTAGGGGAGCACCCATTTAAATGACAGCAGATTGGGTGAGGGAGTTGGGGAGATGTTGTTTAAGGGGACAAACCTGCAACTCTTAGAAATAAGTTCGGGGTATCTAACGCACAGCGTGATGAATAAAGCTAAGGGTATCATATCTGATGTGAAAATTCGGGGATTCGGGAGTGAAAGGTCAAGCGAGAATTCTTGAGATGTCTTCCGTGCAAAAAGGTCGTTTTATTAAAGCATGTCGACAGGTCCCATGGGCAGAAAGAGCTGCACTGGGGTTGTGAGGAGTGGCTGATTATACACTTTCAAGTTGGGAGGGAGTTAGGGATAGTGTCAGTCTCTAAGGAATTTGGAAGCAAGGTTTGCTGGACCTTGAGGGGCCGCTGTTGAAGATAAGGTCATTTACTACTGTCTAGTTCAACCTTAGTCATGAGACCCTTCAGATGGATATCAGCAAGCCTATGCTTGGAGGATGACTGCTAAGATACATCTTAGGGGGTAGAGATAAAGGAAGTTTCCAAAGGAATTTTTCTGTTAAGGAGATTTACAGGATCCAGGGGGGTTGGGATGATGCTAAGGTGGCTTTTGCTCTTAGCTAAGTATTAACCTAGAGGAAGGTCGCTCTGCTGGTCTCAAGGACTTGTCAGTGGGCTGTAAGTAGTAAGGAAATTTATTTTTTTCCTTTGCCTCTGTTCCCACATCAATATCCTTGAATACTACTAGAAGAGTAGGTCTTGAATGTTCTCACCATAAAAAAAGAAAGGGTAACTGCGACAGGATGGAGGTATTAGCTAATGTTCCAGGAGTGATCATACTGCAATATATAAATGTATCAAATGAACACATTATCCACCTTAAACTTACACAGTGTTATATGTCAACTATATCTCAATTTTTTAAATTAAAAAAAAAAAAAACTCTCAGTAAAAATGATAACAAAGGGATGTGTGGGTGGCTCAGTCAGTTAAGCGTCTGCCTTTGGCTCCAGTCATGATCCCAGGGTCCTGGGATCGAGCCCTACTTCAGCTTTGGGCTTCCTGCTCAGCGGGGAGCCTGCTTCTCCCTCTTTCTCTGCCCTCTCTCAGCTCGTTTTCTCTCTTTCTCAAACAAATACATAAAATCTTTTTAAAAAAATAACAAAAATTTAAAAAAAACTTTCAACCAAGTACATTTTGAAGATCTAATTGGCTTTATTAATTGACTCCTGAATTGGACAGCAACCTGTCTAGCAAGTCCGAGGGACTACAGAAAGGGAAAAGTCTTTAAAGGTAGAGAGGGAGTGGGAAAAAGGAAATTATTAGCAAAGAATCCACGGTTTAGGCAAGGTCACCTGCCTTCGGGGAATGGAAGGGGTCTCTCAGTAAATTTCCTATTACTGACCAGGAAATTCCCAGGTTGACTGGTTAAAGGTTACATTACCAAGAGGTTGAAACTGCAGTTAGGGTTAGGTATTAAGTCTTGGTTTACTAACTTGGGGTCGTAACCCTATGGGATACAATTTGGGGCCGGTGGCTTTCTTTTTAACGCTGGTACTCTAGTAACAAAAATGTTCCTGAGTTATGTGACCTGCTCTAGCAAATTAATGGAGCCTAAGGAGGGGTCGTGAGAATCTCTGGTTTGTAGCCGGATGGTCAGAAGTACAGGTAATCTGAGCTTGTGACTGCCATCTGAAGTGTGTCTGTGGCGGGCTGGGGCGAGGGCGGCGGGGTGGGGGTGGGGCGAGTCTTGTAGGACTGAACCCTTAATCTGCAGAACCTGGGGCCATCTCCGGGCAAACGGAATCAGAATTGCCCGCTGTGGTGTCAGAAGGTCCCCCCTCCCCCATCCAGGCATTGGAATTGGGTCCAGAAACCCAACGTAGTTGGGATTTGCTAAGAATGGCCCTTGGCTACTGGAAACTAGTGGTTTGGAGAGGGAAGGATAAGGGGGTGGAGGTGGGGATGAGGCAGGTTTGATTCCGGGGTGGCCACGTGGTCACTTAAGGTTTAGAGCCGCAGCTGTGCGGTGCTCAGTTACTAAAGATAAAAATTACCAATGAAATTTAAAAATGCATCCAACTCGCAGGCGGTTGGTTCACTGAATGCATAAGGAAAGAATGAGAAGCTAAGAAGAAAGCATATTAATAAAAGGCCAAATCTTCAATCCCTTGGTTACTGTCAGTCATCTGCAATAGCTAAACAAAAAGTCAGAGAGAATGCCGGCTGGGGCTCTGATGCTAGCCCAAGCTCAGATTTCAGTCTAAGCTTCAGCCCCCCGGCGTCAAAGCCGCCCCCAAGATAAAAACCCAGGTGGGGGATGGGCAAAGCCGGGAAACAATTGAAACTGGGGGGAGGGGTGGGAGGGAGAGGGGGTTGTTTCCTTTTGTAGAATGGGGTGCCCTCAGCTTCCAGAAGAGCCTTTACCAAAATGAATTATGAGAATCATTTCCTTAGGAGCTGCGTCCGTGGTCTTTGAGTGCTGCCGAGCGGAAGAGCATGTCTGGTTTGATCCAGGACTCGCAGCTCACTCCCCAGGTCAAGATAAATGCTGTGATTAAGGGGCCCCCTTTCACGGGGCACCGCAGACAACCTTATTGTGGCAGAACTGAAAAACAGCTCCGGAAGCCTTATTGAATTTGGAGTCTCAGCTTCCCCTCCCGGGTCTTACAGATGCTAATGAACATTAGGGTCATTAACAAGTGAATGGGGGACATTCCGAGGGCACAATCCTAAGACTCTTCCCCCACCAGGTGGAAAATTTTTTAACAGTTGTTCAGAAGTGGGGTGAAGAAAGCAAATAATTTAGGAGCAAAACGGGGAGAGTCACGGGATTTGTCCCAGCAGGGTGGAAATCTGTAGATGGTTAGTAAGAGATGGGATGAATGAAACAGACATTGAGGGGGTTAAAACAGAGGTTTTAATACAGCACTACCGAAGGTAGCAATACCAAAGCTATTACCAAATGTTGGGTGGGCGGAAGGGACCCCTCCACACACCGCAAGTGCCCCAATATCAAAGGGCCTCGAACAATTCTGCTTTATTTACCCCAGTTAGAAGCAATTTAAAAAGTCAGAAGGTAGAGATTCCTATAAGAAACCTGACCAGCAATCCCATGGATCAATGGCTAGGCAAATTAATCAAGTTAAAAGTTGACAAAAGCCCTGGGGCCGGGGGGGGGGGGGGGGGCAACGTCTGGCTGGCTTGGTCACTGGAGCCTGAGACTGAATCTGGGGCTTATGAGCTCAAGACCCATGGTGGGCATAGAGATTACTGAAAAATAACAGCTTAAAAAAAAAAAAAAAAAAAAGGCTGACAAAAGGGCCAGAGTCCCGTGTCTGGGTCCGGCTCTGAGGAGCCAAAGGCCTTTAGCACCAGAGTAGATAAAATGGTCGGGGGATGGAGAAGTTTCGAGGACTCTTTGAAACAGAAGCGGTGCAGATACAGAGCTGTAGTACCAAAACCTGCTGATGAAGTCTTGATGGAGGCTACGGTTAGAAATGCAAGCGAAGGGGAGCACGCTTTTCCACCCCAAAATGTGCTTCTTTGGCATGGGGATTATTTTAAGCTGCTTACTTTCAAGAAACAGCAGACACAGGTGAAACTCTGAAAATTGAATAAAGGTTACATTTGGTAAGAGACATTTACATGTGTAAGGGAAATATCCATTTGCAAAAGAGTCTTTGTTACCGTACCAGGACCAGGGTTATGACTCAATCTCTAGAAATTCTTTTTTTTAAAAAAGATTTTATTTATTTATTTGACAGCGAGAGAGGGAACACAAGCAAGGGGAGAGGGAGAGAAGCAGGCTTCCCGCTGAGCAGGGTGCCCCTCAATCTCTAGAAATTCTTATCCACGGAGAAGACGGTGACTTAACTGTGCATAAGAACCCTATGCCAGGGGAGCCTGGGTGGCTCAGAGTGTTAAGCCTCTGCTTTCAGCTCAGGTCATGATCTCGGGGTCCTAGGATTGAGCCCTGCATCGGGCTCTCTGCTCAGCAGGGAGCCTGCCTCCCTGCCTCTCTGCCTACTTGTGATCTCTCTCTCTGCTAAATAAATAAAATCTTAAAAAAAAAAAAAGAACCCTATACCAGAGTATCCTGTGCTCTGTTTCTTTTGTCTTTAGCTGAAGGTGGTATTTAAAGGGATGGCTTTGACCTTTTCCGGGGGGGGCGGGGATTACTCAGTTTTCCTGGTCTGTCCCATGTATAAGGGAGGTATACACGTGATTAAACTTACGTTTTTTCCCTCTTGATTGGTCTTGTTAATTTACTTATCAGACCAGCCAAAGAAGCAAGAAGGGGAGAAGGGAGAACTTTTCCACCCCTACCTAAGGGCTGATAAAATTAAGGTGAAAGTTTGTAGGGGAATTGCTGTGTTTGAAGAGGCTTTATGTGAAGTGGTTGTATTTTTTTTTTTTTTAATCTAATTGTATTGTGGAGATGGACACTGTAACTGACTGGGGAATGTTTCCTCTGCCCAATAGCGTGACCCAGAAGGCATGGAAGCCTGCCCTTCAAAGCAATGTTAATTGGACATGCTCAATGGGAATCAGTAAGATTGCCCGAGCCCACGGTGCAGAACGGGAGCTGGAGCATGTAAAAGATTTCAGAATAGAGCGAGCCAGCCTAGATAAGAGTTCTTTTAAAAATAGGGTCAGGAGGCCATCAGGGAGGAGGAATTTATGCACATACTCACTGAAGAAGCCATGAACTTTTTTTGAACTTTTCAGCCAGCTGCAAGCCCTCAGCCTGGGCTTAACTTTATATCATGGGCCCCCTCCTGCCCCTGTCCCCCAGTCATCCCCAACTTCACTTTGAAATGAGCCAAAGTGACTTAACAATTGTCAATCCCTCCTGTGCGGATGAACCCAACGAATCCCAGTTAACCTAGTTTCGGGCCCCGTTTTCCCTGGGGGACCTGAAAGAGAGCTACACTGTAAGGCTTTTGCCCCTCTCTTTGTTTTCGTTGGAACATAACTTAGATTTCTACCTGAATCTGTGTCTCCCGAATCTCAAGTCTAACTGCTCAAATAAATGCCTTTTTGTTTAAATTCTCGGGGAATTCTTTCTTAGTCCACAAGCGCTGATAGGGACAAACAATGCAGTAGCCCCACAGGGAGCTTAGATTGGGCCTTACGGCAAAAACCAGTGAACGCCTCCCAGCAACTACTCGGAGGACCTTGAACTAGAGAATTTCCACTGGAAGGCACTTAATACCTTCCTATGAGACATTATTAATTGAAGCTATCTCTGTGACTGAAGGACATAAAGTGATCTTAATGCCAGAAAGTAGGCCACGAAAGACCAAGACCCAGTGAACAAATCCAGGCAGAAAGGAAGTGGCCCAAAGGCAAAGTCCAGAACAAGTTCAATAACGTAGACTTCTTTGACAAAACAACATACGACAAACTCTGCAAAAAGTTCCCAACTATACGTTTATAACCCCAGCTGTTGTCTCGGAGAGACTGAAGGTTCAAGGTTCCCAGACCCGGGCAGCCCTTCAGGGTTTCTTAGGAAAGGACTTATTAAACTGGTTTCAAAATATAGAGCTCAAACCTAAGCAACCATCAGCTTAACAGAGACCGCTATATGCGGAAGATGTTATATAAAAACCTAATAATAACCGCAAATCAGAAACCACTAATAGACACAGAAAAAGAAAAGAGAAAGGCATCCAAGTGTATCACTAAAGACAACCAGCAAACCATGAAACAGAGAAAGAGAAGAAAGGATCAGAGACAAACAACCACAAAACAAGTAACAAAATAATTATAAATACTATCTATCAATAATTACTTAGGGACCGACTGAGTGGCTCAGTCAGTTAGGCGTCTGCCTTTGGCTCAGGTCATAATCCCCTGGTCCTGGGATTCAGCCCCGGCATCTGGCTCCCTGCTCAGTGGGGAGCCTGCTTCTCCTTTTACCTCTGCCTGCCACTCCCCTTGCTTGTGCTCTCTCTGTCAAATAAATAAATAAAATCTTTAATAGTAATAATAATTTACTTTGAATGTAAACAGACTAAACATTCCAATCAAAAGACACAGTGTGTGGGGTGCCTGGGTGGCTCAGTCAGTTAAGCCTCCAACTGTTTTTTTTTTCTAAGTATTTTATTTATTTATTTGAGAGAGAGCATGAGCAGAGGAGTAGCAGAGGGAGAGGGAGAAGCAGGCTCCCCACTGTGCAGGGACACTCCCCCACCCCTCATGTGGGGCTTGATCCCAGGACCTTGGGATCATGGCCTGAGCCAAAGTTAGATGCTTAGCCAACTGAGCCACCCAGGTGCCCCAAGCATCCAACTCTTGATCTCAGCTCAGATCTTGATCTCAGGGTCATGAGTTCAAGCCCTGCATTGGACTCCATGTTGGGCATGCAGCCTACTTTAAAAAACACAGGGTCGGGGCACCTGGGTGGCTCAGTGGGTTAAGCCGCTGCCTTCGGCTCAGGTCATGATCTCAGGGTCCTGGGATCGAGTCCCGCATCGGGTTCTCTGCTCAGCAGGGAGCCTGCTTCCCCCTCTCTCTGCCTGCCTCTCTGCCTACTTGTGATCTCTCTCTGTCAAATAAAAAAAAAACAAAAAAAACAAACACAGGGTCACAGAAGGGATTAAAAAGGAAAGACCTGGGGGTGCCTGGGTGGCTCAGTGGGTTAAGCTGCTGCCTTCGGCTCAGGTCATGATCTCAGGGTCCTGGGATCGAGACCCCGCATCAGGCTCTCTGCTCAGCAGGGAGCCTGCTTCCCTTCCACTCTCTCTGCCTGCCTCTCTGCTTATTTGTGATCTTTGTCAAATAAATAAATAGTCTTTAAAAAAAAAAAAAAGGAAAGACACTGGCAGATTAAAAGTGACAGAGTGGAGAAACATCTATCTTGCAAATGGATGTCAAAACAAAGCTAGAGTAGCAAAACTTATTTCAGAAAAAA
The DNA here is from genome assembly GCF_922984935.1 of Meles meles. Classification (NCBI taxonomy): domain Eukaryota; kingdom Metazoa; phylum Chordata; class Mammalia; order Carnivora; family Mustelidae; genus Meles; species Meles meles. The sequence goes on along the minus strand of NC_060087.1, from coordinate 42,058,055 downwards.
TAGACTTTAAAATGAAGACTGGGTGCACCTGGGTGGCTCAGTCAGTTAAACACCTGACGCTTGGTTTTGGCTCAGGTCATGATCTCAGGGTCATGAGAGCTCCATGTCAGGTTCCCTGCTCAGCACAGTCTGCTCAAGATTTTTCCCCCTCCCCCTCTGCTCCTCCTCCTGCTCATGCCCATACACTCTGTCTGTATCTTCTTCTCTCCAAAATAAACAAACAAATAAATAAAATCTTCTTTTAAAAAGAATATAAGTGAATCAGGAGAAAGAATGTTAAAAAACAAAACAAAACAGAGACTGTAACAATAGACAAGAGACAAAGAAGGACCCTATCCAACAAGAAAATATGACAATTATAAATACTTATACACCCAACATGTGAGCATCCACATATACAAGGTAGTTAATAACAAACAAAAAGAAACTAATCTATAGTAATAAAACAGTAGAGGACTTTAACACACCACTTCCATCGATGAACAGAACATCCAAACAAAATCAACAAGGAAACAATGGCTTTGAATGACACGCTGGACCAGTTGGATTTCACAGATATATTCAAAACATTCCATCCTAAAACAGCAGAATACACATTCTTTTCAAGTGCACATGGAACATTCTCCAGAAAGTTCCCATATTAGGTCACAACAAGTCTCAGCAAATTCAGTTTTAGTACATGAGCTGCTGAAGCGAGCACTAGTCTCAGCAAATTCAAAAAGATCAAAGTCATTTCATGCTTCTTTTCTGACTACAAAGCTATGAAACTAGAAATCAACCACAACTACATGCTACTAAATAATGAATGGGTCAACCAAGAAATCAAAAGTACATGGAAACAAACCAAAATTAAAACACGATGGTCCAAAGCCTTTGGGACGCAGCAAAAGCAGTTCTAAGGGTGAAGTTTATAGCAAGAAAGGCCTAGCCTTCCTTACTCAAGAAAGAAGAAAAAGCTCAAATAAACAAACTCACCTTATACCTAAAGAAGCTAGAAAAAGAATGACAAACAAAACCCCAAACCAGCAGAAGGAAGGAAATAAGAAAGATTAGAGCAGAAACAAATGATATAGAAACTTTAAAACAATGGAATAGATCAATGAAACCAGGAGCTGGTTCTTTGAAAATATCACCAAAAATGGACAAACCTCTAGCCAGACTCATAAAAAAAAGACACAAATATATAAAAATCACAGATGAAAGAGGAGAAATAACAACCAACACCACAGAAATACAGTTGTAAAATAATATTATAAAAAGTTATATGCCAACAAATTGGACAGCCCAGAAGAAATGGATAAATTCCTAAAAACATAAAACCTATCAAGACTGAAATGGGAAGAAATAGAAAATTTAAACAGACCAATTACCAGCAAGGAGGTTGAATCAGTAACCAAAAAACTCCCAACAAACAAAAATCCAGGAACAGACAGATCACAGACAAATTCTACAAAACATTTAAAGAAAAGTTAATACGTATTCTTTTCAAACTATTACAAAAAACAGAAAAGGAAGGAAAACTTTAAATTTATTCTATGAGGCAAGTATCACCTGATACCAAAACCAGATTTAAAACACACACACACACACACACACACACACACACACACAAGAGAGAACTATAAGCCAATATCTCTCATAAACATAGATGCAAAAATCCTCAACAAAATACATCAAACTGATTCCAACAATATATTTTAAAAAGTCATTCACTGGCAGACAGTCTCTGCTTTGTTGTCCTGCCTGCCATTCCCTTGTGGTATATTCAACAAACTTCTATCTTTTTTTTTTAAGATTTTATTTATTTATTTGACAGAGAGAAACACAGCAAGAGAGGGAATAGAAGCAAGGGGAGTGGGAGAGGGAGAAGCAGTCCTCTCACTGAGCAGGCAGCCCAGTGCAGGGGCTCGATCCCAGGACATCAAGATCATGATCTGAGCTGAAGGCAGACGCCTAAAGACTGAGCCACCCAGGTGCCCCAATATCTATCTTCTTTTAAAAAAAGATGACTCACCACAATCAAGTGGGATTTATTCCTGAGATGCAAGTATGGTTTAATATTTGCAAATCAATCAATGTGATACATCACATCAATAAGAGAAAGAATAAAAACTATATGATCATTTCAGTAGATACAGAAAAAGTATCTGACAAACTATAACATCCGTTCATGATAAAAGCCCTCAAAAAAATAGGTTTAGAGGGAACAGACCTCAACATAATAAAGGCTCCATAAGAAAAATCCATTATAACGATCAAATTCAATGGGGAAAAAGTAAGAGCTTTCTCCTTAAGGTCAGAAAAAAGACAAGGATATCTACTCTCACCACTTTTATTTAACATAGTACTGGAAGTCCTAGTCACAGCTATTAGACAAGAAAAAGAAATGAAAGCATCCAAACTCATAAGGAAGAAGTAAAACTTTCATTATTTGTAGATGACATGATACTATATAGAGAAGACCCAAAAGAATCTATCAAAAGACTACTAGAACTGATAAATGAATTCGGTGAAGTCATAGGTTACAAAATCAATATACAAAAATCCATTGCATGTCTATATACTAATAATGATACAGCGGAAAGAGAAATTAAGAAAAAAAATCCCATTTAGAAATGCACCAAAAAGAATAAGATACCTAATAATGAACTTAACCAAAAAGGTAAAAGACCTGTACTCTAAAAGCTATAGAAAACTGATGAAAGAAATTAAGACAACACAAAGAAATGGAAAGACTTTCTATGCTCATGAATTGGATGAACAAATTTTGTTAAAATGTCTACACGACCCAAAGCAATCTATACATTTAATCTAATCCCTATCAATATACCAATACCATTTTTCACAGAACCAGAATAAACAATCCTAACATCTGTATGGAACCACAAAAGACCCCAAATAGCCAAAGCAATTTTGAAAAAAGGAAAGCAAACCTGACGGTATCACAATTCCAGACTTCAAGTTTTATTACAAAACTGTAGTGATGAAAACAGTATGGTACTGGCACAAAAATAGACACACAGATCAATGGAAGAAAATAGAAAACCCAGAAATAAACCCCCAATTATGTGGTCAATGAATCGTCAACAAACCAGGAAAGAATATCCAATGGCAGAAAGACAATCTCTTTCATAAACTGTGTTGGGAAACTAGTCAGTTACACGCAAAAGGATAAAACTGGACTACTTTCTTACTCCATACGCAAAAACAAATTCAAAATAGATTAAAGATCTAAATGTGAAACCTGAAACCATAAAAATCCTAGAAGAGAACACAGGCAGTAATGTCTCTGATATTAGCTGTAGCAACACTTTTCTAGACAGGACTCCTGAGGCAAGGGAAATAAAAGCAAAAATAAACTATTCGACTACATCAAAATAAAAAGCCTCTGCACAGCAAAGGAAACAATCAACAAAACTAAAAGGTAACCTACAGAATGGGAGAAGAGGTTTGCAAATGACATATCTGATAAAGGGTTAGTACCCAAAATATATGAAGAACTTTTATAAGTCAACACCCAAAAACCAAATAGTCGGATTTAAAAATGGGCAGAAGACATGTATGGACATTTCTGCGAAGAAGACATCCAGATGGACAACAGACACATGAAAAGATGCTCAACATCACTCATGATCAGGGAAATCCAAATCCAAACTGCTATGAGATACCACCGCATACCTGTCAGAATGGCTAAAATCAAAAACGCAAGAACAACAGCTGTTGGTGAGGATGTGGAGAAAAAGGAGCCCTCTTGCCCTGTTGGTGGGAAGGCAAACTGGTGCAGCCACTCTGGAAAACAGCATGGAGGTTCCTCAGAAAGTTGAAAACAGAGCTACCCTAAGACCCAGCAATTGCACTACTGGGTATTAAATCCCCCCAAATATATAGAAACTCTAATTTGAAAGGATTCATGTACCCCTATGTTTATAACAGCATTATTTATAGTAACCAAATTATGGAAGCAGACCATATGTCCATTTATAGACAAATGGATTAAAAAGTGGAATATTATTCAGCCATAAAAAGAATGAAATCTTGCCATTTGAAATGACTGGAATGGTGCTAGAGAGTGTAAGGCTAAGTGAAATAAGTCAGTCAGAGAAAGACAAATACCATATGATTTCACTCCCATGTGGAATTTAAGAAACAAAACAAACAAGCAAAGGAAAAGAGAAGGTAAAAGAGAGAGAGAGAGAGAAACCAAGAAACAGACTCTTAACTATAGAGAACAAACAGATGGTTACCAGAGGGGAGGTAAGTGGGGGGATGGTGAAACAGGTGATGGGGATTAAGGAAGGCACTGGTCATGATGAGCACTGGGTGATGTGTGGAAGTGTTGAATTGCTATATTGTACACCTGAAATTAATAAAATCCTGTATGTTAACCATACTGGAATTAACATTTTATAAAGATTTTATTTATCGGGGCACCTGGGTGGCTCAGTGGGTTAAGCCTCCGCCTTCAGCTCAGGTCATGATCTCAAGGTCCTGGGATCGAGCCCTGCACCGGCCTCTCCGCTCCTCGGGGAGCCTGCTTCCCCCTCTCTGCCTTCCTGTCTGCCTAGTTGTGATCTCTCTCTCTCCCTGTCAAATAAATAAATAAAAATCTTTAAAAAAAAAGATTTTATTTATCTACCTGAGAGACAGAGAGACAGAGAGAGAGAGAGAGAGAACAAGCAGGGGGACAGCCAAGGGAAAGGAGAAGCAGGCTCCCCACTGAGCAGGGACCCCGATGGGGGGCTCGATCCCAGGACCCTGAGATCATGACCTGAGCTGAAGACAGATGTTTAACCGACTGAGCCACCCAGATGTCCTGGAATTAAAATTTTTTTTAAAAACTCCGAGCGAAGTAATTTACACCAGAAACATCAAGGGTGGAGATGCCCCAGCTGCTGATGAAGATACACGAACAGATCCTACCAACTGTACATTTTGAAAAGTACAACTTCATTAAATTGAAAAAAAAAATAAACAAACCATGAAATACCCACAATGTCTAGGATGGTGTTGAAGAAATGCCCTAATGGGTATGGCAGTGCCCAGAAGAATTCCATGATAAAATGGAAATAGTTTATACAGGATCATGCTGCCCAGCCATGGGAGAGAGCAGGGAGAGCAGGGAGCCCCTTTTGCCTAGGATTGATTCTGGAACTGTGTGAGGAATTGCTGGATTCTATTGTCACTTGGACAATGCCTTATCCACAGCTCTCAACTGACCAACAACGAGCTTCTTGGTTGGTGGATGGTAGTCCCACCATGAGTGGAAAGCATCCTGTTTGGAAGGCCACCACTCTGATTGAATAAGGTTAAACACTGATTAGCTCAGTGGTCTGAATTGCATGTTCTTTTGTTAGCAGTGATGGAAGAATTGAACCATGGTGAAAGCCTATATGTTTGACTTTTGACGGACTCATGCGCTGTGGCCAATGGCTTGGCCACATGATCAGCAAGTGGGCAATGGGAATGTGGCCTATTAAAGGGATGTCCATGTAGGACATAGCCCTCTAGAAATTTTTTTTTAAAGATTTTATTTATTTATTTGACAGAGAGAGATCACAAGTAGGCAGAGAGACAGGCAGAGAGAGAGGGGAAGCAGGCTCCCCGCTGAGCAGAGAGCCTGATGTGGGACTCGATCCCAGGACCCTAGGATCATGACCTGAGCTGAAGGCAGAGGCCGACCCATTGAGCCACCCAGGCGCCCCTATAAATTTTTTATATATATATTTTTTATTTATTTGACAGAGAGAAATCACAACTAAGCAGAGAGGCAGGCAGAGAGAGAGGAGGAAGCCGGCTCCCTGCGGAGCAGAGAGCCCGATGCGGGGCTCGATCCCAGGAGTCTGGGATCATGACCTGAGCCGAAGGCAGAGGCTTTAACCCACTGAGCCACCCAGGCGCCCCTAGAAATTTTTTTAAATAATCGTTACACCCAGTGTGGAGCTCGAACTCACGACCCTGAGATCAAGGGTCCCGTGCTTTGCTGACTGAGCCAACCAGGTGCCGCAGCCCTGTGGAAATGTGAGGGGTGTGTCAGAGTAGGACATGTCAACGCCCATCAGAAGAACTCCGTTCCTGGTTTGGAAGATGGTTGGAACAAACAAGCAGACATCTCCATGTGCTCCCTTGATGTGGCCACCTGGGTCCGTGAGATGAGTGGACACGGGGGGTCTGCAGCCATGCAGAGACGGCTGGTTCCAGACCTGTTCCTCTGGCACCTTCTGAAGCACAAAATGTCAACAAGAACTGTTCTGAGTGCAGGTGGCCTTGTGGCAGATTCCCTGGTGGGAAGAGCTGGTGAGGGAGCCTGATGCTGGCAGCCCCAAGGGCCACGAATGGGTCCTGACAGCAGGAGTCACTGACTCTAGACTGACTTTGCTTCCCTGGTGGGAGGGGCGGACGCTCCAGTGCTGGGAAAGAACCAGAACTGAGGACAGGGTGCTTTTTTGGACAGCCCATCGACACTTCTTCAGACCGAGGAATGTACTTTCGAGCTGATAATGTCCAACACTGGGCAGGGAAATCCTCCTCAGAGTACTAGTTAGACAGAGAGTGGAGGGGGCGATTAAATAGTGGTTGTTGAAAAGTGGGGATTCGGTGAGGGGCAAGGGGGGAGACACGCATGAAGTGGGCTGGCTTACAGTCCTTCACGAGCGTGTGCTCACACTCAGTGCGAACACGAGGAGGCTACAGGAGTGTCCCCCCCGGATAGATTCCTCTGTTTTTCTGGTGGGTCTGGGGAAGGGGGGTGTGGAAGGAAGGTGCTAGGATTCTTTCTTTTCCACATCGCCTCAACTTGCCCCCGCCCCCTACTTGATGCAGTCGTTGGAGGACCAGGGCTGCAAGTACAAGGGCTGGAAGCAAGGATGATTCCTAAGCAAGAAATGTCGCTGTGTTTTAACTTTTATTTCAGGATTCCTAAGGGCCTAATGGAGCAGGATTTGCCTTCACCCTGTCTGGCAAAAATGGATTAACAATGAATGTGGCTCTGCTGCCGAGGGGTAGAGCTAGCCCACCAGGCTGTGTGCCTAGGTAACCTAACCTAGGTAACCTTATCCTGTGTGAACAGGAGTCACTGAGGGGAAGCATTCACTAGACTAGTATTGCTGCCTCCAATCTAGAGCACTGGAGGGGTAAAGCCTAATGTGCCCTCCAAAGGTGGAAAAGCTTGGGTATAATCGGAAAGAAGGAAAAATAGTAGCTGAGAGTAAGGGGATGAGTGAATGGGTTATGTTATGTGATGAGAGAAAGCTAATATACATTAACACCTTTAAAGAGGCTCAGAGCAAGAAATGATACTCTCTAAATATGATTATACCAAGTGCCTGAAAGGGTGAAGCCATAACTTTGCTGACACCACTCCTGCTTTTGGAAACTGACCAGATGAAATGGAAGCCTGTGTAGGGGAGGAAAGATTTTATTCCTACCCTTCTAATTTCTTTGGCTGGTTTCATAAATAAACTGACATAAGACCGGGGCGCCTGGGTGGCTCAGTGGGTTAAAGCCTCTGCCTTCGGCTCAGGTCATGATCTCAGGGTCCTGGGATCGAGCCCTGCATTGGGCTCCCTGCTCAGCAGGGAGCCTGCTTCCCTTCCTCTCTCTCTGCCTGCCTCTCTGCCTGCTTGTGATCTTTGTCAAATAAATAAATAAAATCTTAAAAAAAACCTGACATAAGACAGATTAACAGGAGAAAAACAGATTTAATTATGTAAGTACAGGAGCCCCAAAAGTATAAGACTCAAGGGCAAGTTGGTCAATTGAGGCGTACAGGCCATCCTGAACTAAGAATAGCAGAGACACCTGGGGCTTCAAAGGGAAGGATGGTAATTCACAGGACAGTAAGAAAATCAAAGTTTGGTAATTAGATATTTGCCCTGCCATACAGACAGGTCATTCAGATAAAAGTTATCTCCAGTAATAGTTCTTTCTCTGACCCAGACGCCACCCCCCCCAAATCTAAATTATTTTAGGTAGTTAAGGGAGAAGTAACTGCTGGGCCTTGATTGCCTTCAGTTCAAAATAATCCACGTGTCAATGTGGCGTGTTTTGGCGTCACATATTCTGCTCCCCTTCGCCTGCATATCTGACTGGTTTCACCCTGGGAGACATTTTCATGTGATATGATGATGGACTGGATAGTTACTAATGACTGAATGAGATTCTAATAATGTTGCATTATCTTTTGACATTTATGATGATTTTGCTATAAAGGGTCCATGTTCAAAGACCAGGGGGTGGACAGCAATAATGCAATTTACTTATTTGTTTAGAATATTTAATTTATTTATTTCTTAAGATTTTACTCACTTATTTGACAGAGAGAGTGAGAGAGCACAAGCACGGGGAACTGTAGAGGGAGAGGGAGAAGCAGGCTCCCTGCTGAGCCGGGAGCCTGATGTGGGCTCGATCCTAAGACCCTGGGATCATGACCTGAGCCAAAGGCAGACGCTTAACCATCCAAGCCACCCAGGCGCTCCTTATTTATTTATTTTAGAGAGTCAGGGGGGAAAGGGGTGGATAGAGAGGGAGAAGCAGACTCCTTGCTGAGTAGGGATCCTGACACAACATGGGGCTTGATCCCAGGACCCTGAGATCATGACACCTAACCAACTGAGTTACCCAGGCACCCCAATGTTGTGATTTATAATAGGAAATACATATTTAGTCTTCATTTCCATTTCTAGCACAGTCCTCCTAAAACCCCTGGAATTTCCTAAGTGAGGAGAGCAGTAAAGTCTTCTGTTATGTTAATAAGATGGTTTTTGGAAACCCTCTAAGGAGAGAGGGTTGGTTTCCAGGGGGAACCAACCATGATTGCAGGGTTGGAATTTTTGGTCCCCCTCCCCCAACATCTCTGGAGGGTACAGGGACTAGAGATTGAATTCAGTCACCAATGGTTAATGATTTAATCAACTGTGCCTATGTACTGAAGCTTCCATAAAACCCCAAAAGGATGGATTTGGAAAGCTTCCAGATTAGTAAACACATGGAGATATAGGGAGAGGGGCAGGCCAAGAGAGGGCATGGAAGCTCTATACCCTTTCCAGAACTGTGATAAAATACCCTTCTGTTGTTTAAGCCACCCAGCCCATTGTATTTTGTTATGGTGGCTGTAGCAGAATAATATACTGGTAAGACATTTAATGTGGTTTCTGCAGAAAGAAACAGGCAAGGCAGGGTAAGAAGGTTTACAATTGTTTAGTTTGAATACTTACAGGGGCTTCTGGGTACAAGAGGCTGCCTCTAGTTGTCTGGTACCTGGCCTTGGGGTGAGTAGGACAGACAGATAATGGCCTGGAGTGTGACAGCCTGAGAAAGGCAGTGGTGAAGGGTTTGGGCTCTGGGGGTGCCTGGGTGGCTCAGTTGTTAAACATCTGCCTTTGGCTCAGGTCATGATCCAAGGATCCTGGGATAGAACCCCGCACTGGGCTCCCTACTCAGTGGGGAGTCTGTTTCTCCCTTTACCACCCACCCCCCTGCCGCTTGTGTTCCCTCTTTTGCTGTCTCTCTCTCTGTGTCAAATAAATAAATAAATAAAGTCTTTTTTAAAAAGGGTGTGTGTGTGGGCTCTCGATTGGTTGGTTTGCATCATGGTGCTCATTATCAATATCAAAACACATTCCTGTAGCTCAGGAAATCCCAAGGATTTTAGGAACTCTGTGCCAGAAAATGGGGACAGTGACCAAATATATATATTATACTATACAACCTGAAGAAGACAAATCATGCAACCATATTAATTGATGCAGAAAAAGTATTGGACAAGATCCAACACCCACTCTTGATTAAAAAAAAAAAAAAAGAACTCTCAGCAAGTTAGGAATACAAGAGAATTACCTCAACTTGATAAAGACCATCTACAAAAATCCTACAGCTGACACCGTATTTTTGGTTTCATATTTTGGGTTGAACCATTTCCCCCTAAAATAGGGAAGAGGACGCCCAGGAGTGGACAGCGTGGTCTGAGAAAAAAATAAAATAAAACAGGGAACAGGGCAAGAATAACTGATCTTACCATTCTTATTCAACATAGTATGAGAACTTCTAATCACTCCAATAACACAAGAGAAAGAATACAAGCAACCAGATTATAAAGAAGAAAGTAAAAACTGTCCTTATATGCAAGTGGCATAATTGCCTATGTAAAGTATCCCAAGGAATCTAACCCTGGGGGCGCCTGGGTGGCTTAGTCCATTAAGCATCCGACTCTTGCTTTCAGCTCAGGTCATGATCTCATGGTCATGAGATTGAGCCCCATGCTGGGCCCTGTTCTCCCTGCAGAGTCTGCTTCAGAATCTCTCTCCCTCTCCTTCTGCTTCTCCCCCCACTCATGTTTTCTCTCTCATAAATAAATAAATAAACAAACAAAATAAATAAAACCAATCTTAAAAAAAAAAAAAGAAAAGTTTACCCCCCCAAACCTTCTAGAATTAATCAGGGAGTGCAGCAAGTTTGCTAGATAAAAGATTAACATGCAAAACAATCACATTTCTATATACTAACAATGAATACACAGAAACTGAAATTTTAAATACAGTATGATTTACAAACAGTCCTAAGAAAATGAAACACTTGGGTATGCACTTAACAAAACATATAAAAGGTCTTCACGATCTAGAGATTACAAAATGCTGATGAAATAAGAGAAGACTTTATTTATTTATTTACTTATTTTAAAGATTTGATTTATTTATTTGACAGACAGAGATCACAAGTAGGCAGAGAGGCAGGTGGCCGGAGTGGTCGGGGGCCCCACCTCAGCAGGGGCCTCCCCACTGAGCAAAGAGCTAGATGGGGGGCTCAATGCGGCTTCAGTTAAAGCCAAAGGCAGAGGCTTTAACCCACTGAGCCACCCAGGCGCCCCTTTATTTATTTTTTAAGGAATTTATGTATTTATTTGACAGAGAGATAGAGAGCACAAGTAGGCAGAGCAAGAGGGAGAAGCAGGCTCTCCATGGAGCAGGGAGCCCGACGCAGGACTCGATCCCAGGACTCTGAGATCCTGACCCGAGCTAAAGGCAGCCGCTTAACCAACTGAGCCACCCAGGCACCCAAGGGAAGACTTTAATAAATGAAGAGGCACACTGTGTTCACGGATAGGACGTCTCAACAGAGTAAACATGTCAATTTTCCCCATGTCAATATATAGGTCTAATGTAATTCTCATCAGTGTCCCAACAGAGTTTTTGTAGACAGACAATAATTTTGTGAAATTTAAAGACAAAGGAACTAGAATAGCTAAAACAATTTTGAGAAAGAATAAGAAAGTGGGAGGAATCATGCACTCAATATTAATGTTTATCTAGCTACATTAATAAGACAGTGTGTGGGGCACCTTGGTGGCTCAGTCAGTTAAGCATCTGCCTTTGCTCATGCCATGATGGGATGGAGTCCCACATCAGGCTCCCAGTTCAGCAGGGAGTCAGCCTTTCCCTCTCCCTCTCTCTCCCCTTCCTTGTGCTTTCTGTCTCTCTCTCAGATGAATGAATAAATTCTAGAAAAAAAAAATAAGACAATGTGGTATTGGAGGAAGCACAGACCCATAAAAGAGTGGAACTGAACAGAGAACCCAGGAAAAAACCCCACACAAGTATGGCCAAATTATTTTTGACAAAGTTGCAAAAACAATTCAGTGGAGAAGGAGAGGCTTTTTGACAACAGTGTTGGAGGAGGTAGACATCATAAAAAAAAATTAGGCCTCAAACCTTACATAAAAATTAATGCAAAATGTGAAATGTAAAACTTCTAGGAAAAAAGCGTAGGAAAAATCATTAAGATCTAGGGATGTGCAAAGAGCTCGAAAACTAGACACCCAAAGCACAATTCATAAAAGGAACGTTTTATCAATTGCACCTCATCAAAACTAAAAACCTTTATTCTGCAAAATCGTTTGTGAAAATGGAAGATAAAAAGACAAGTTAGAGGGGCACCTGGGTGGCTCAGTGGATTAAGCTGCTGCCTTCGGCTCAGGTCATGATCTCAGGGTCCTGGGATCGAGCCCCACATCTGGCTCTCTGCTCCGCAGGGGGCCTGCTTCCTCCTCTCTCTCTCTCTCTCTGCCTGCCTCTCTGCCTACTTGTGATCTCTCTCTCTGTCAAATAAATAAATAAAATCTTTAAAAAAAAAAAAGACAAGTTAGAGACTGGGAGAAAATTTTGGCATACTACATATCCAACAAAAGACTCATTCCTAGAATATATAAAGAAGTCTCACAACTCAGGAGTATAAAACAAACAATCCAATTACAAAATAGGAAGAAAACATGAACAGACATTTCACAAAGAAGAGGTACAGATGGTAAATAAGTACATGGAATGATGTTTGACATCTTTAGCCGTCAGGGAAATACAAATGTAGGCCACAGTGCAAATCAGGATACACACATCAGAATGGCTAAAATAAAATACAGTGACAACATCAATGCTAGAAGGATACAGAGAAATTGTTCATTCTTATATCCTGGTGGTACTATAGAAAGGTACAGCTACTCTGAAAAATAGTTTGGCAGTTTCTCATAAATTGCATTCTTGGGCATTTATCCCAGAGAATATATATGTAATATGATTTTTTAATACGATGTGGGTTTAAAAAAAAAAGAGTTCATTCATAAGCTTCAAAAAGTATCGCCACTGGGGATGCCTGGGTGACTCAGTCGGTTGGGCGTCTGCCTTCGGCTCGGGTCATGATCCCAGAGTCCTGGGATCAAGTCCTGCATTGGGCTCCTTGCTCAGCAGGGAGCCTGTTTCTCCTTCTGCCTGCTTGTGTGCACGCTCTCTCTCTCTCTCTCTCTCTCTCTCTCACAACTAACTAAATAAATAAAATCTTAAAGAAGTATTGCCACCAGATTATAAAAGTTTAGTTAAAACCGATTAATAGGAACAATCTTGCACAAACAGAGATAGCTTTGCTTTGAAGGATGATAGCAACATAGAACTGGGAGGGATCCTCAAAGAGAGTCAGATTACACAGTTGGTACCTCTTCCAGAAAGTACATTAAAAAGACACTTGATGGGACATTCTGTCTTTCTTTCATGACACATGCCACTTCTGAAAATTCTCAACTTTTTACACAGGCTATGAGATATATTTTTTAACGATTTTCTTTATTTATTTGACAGAGACAGAGATGACAGGTAGGCAGAGAGGCAGGCAGAGAGTGGGAAGCAGGCTCCCTGCTGAGCAGAGATCCCATGGGATGCGGGGGCTCGATCCTAGGATCCTGGGATCACGACCTGAGCCGAAGGCAGAGGCTTAACTCACTGAACCACCCAGGCGCCTGTGAGATATTTTATTTACAGTTCAGAGTAGCTTTTCTTCATCAGTGTAGATGTAAATGCCCAGAAACTAGTAACAGAAATCCCTAACACAGGTACAGAACAGCTTTATTGATTTCTGGATGTGTCCAGTCATTCTGAATGTCATCCAGATGGTGATCAAAATCTACCAGAATTTCATTAAGACCACCAGCCGTCCTCGTTAGTATAGTGGTGAGTATCCCCGCCTGTCATTAAGACCACCTACCCCGGAGTGACACCAAGTTCCTCTGGGACTCTGGCCAGTCTTCACAGTAATCATAGGATGGGTCTCCGCACTGCTATTTGCTTTTTTTTTCATGGTGTTCGTACACATGGATTGCCGTTACCACGTAGTCCGTTGTAAACCTTGTTTTGTCTACCATGATGATGTCTATAAGTATATGTGTATGTGTAACAAAATTATATTTCTTACAAATTCGCTAGATATGTATATGCACGTATCAAAATATTTAGAGTCAGTATTTTATATTTAGATATATGGAATCTTTCTAAGTCTTAAAATGAAGACATTTAGTGGTCTTTAAAGGATTAGTTGCATAACGGTGAAATACAGGCGCAGATTCGTACAAATGTTAACTGGTGGAGATACATACGCTTCTGTACTCTCTAGACATAATGGACGTGAAGCTTTAAGGAATGTACCTGGAGGGGCACCTGGGTGATTCATTGGTTAAGCATCTGCCTTCGGTTCGGGTCACGATCCTGGGGTCCTGGGCTCCAGCCCTGCATCGGGCTCCAGCCCTGCATCGGGCTCCAGCCCTGCATCGGGCTCCAGCCCTGCATCGGGCTCCAGCCCTGCATCGGGCTCCAGCCCTGCATCGGGCTCCAGCCCTGCATCGGGCTCCAGCCCTGCATCGGGCTCCAGCCCTGCATCGGGCTCCAGCCCTGCATCGGGCTCCAGCCCTGCATCGGGCTCCCTGCTCAGTGGGAAATCTGCTTCTCCACCTAACGCTCCCCCTGCTTGTGCTGGTGCTCGTGTTCCCTGTCTTGCTGTGTCTTTCTCTGTCAAAAAAATAAATAAAATCTTTAAAAAAAGGAGTGTGCCTGAATATGAAGTAAAGGCAAATTGTAAAGGGAAAATAATACACATAAAAAATATAATTTAAAAAGTAAGAAGAGGCATGTTTATTATCGTTATAGTTTTCAAAATCATGATTTTTAAAAGTGTTTTTGTTTTTATTTTTTAAAGATTTTACTTATGTGAGAGAGAGAGAGAGAGAGTGAGAGTGAGCACAAGCAGGGAGGGAGCAGAGGAAGAAGGCAGCTCCCCACTGAGCAGGGAGCCCGATAGAGGGCTTGATCCCAGGACCCTGGGATCATGATCTGAGCTGAAGGCAGACACTTAACTGACTGAGCCCTCCAGGCCCTCCTTTAAATGTTTTTATTATGGAAACTTAAGCATATGGAAAAAGAATAATAAAAAGTATAATGACTTGGCATATAACCATCACAAATTTCTTTCCTTTTTTTTTTTTTTAAGATTTTAAGTAATCTCTATACCGAACATGGGGTTTAACTCACAACCCCAAGTCCAGGAGTCACACACTCTACCAACTGAGCCAGCCAGGTGCCCCCAAAAATCTTTTTTTAAAAAGATCTATTCAGGGACGCCTGGGTGGCTCAGTGGGTTAAAGCCTCTGCCTTCGGCTCAGGTCATGGTCCCAGGGTCCTGGGATCGAGCCCCGTACCGGGCTCTGCTCAGCAGGGAGCCTGCTTCCTCTTCTCTCTGTGCCTGCCTCTCTGCCTACTTGTGATCTCTGTCTGCCAAATTAAAAAAACAGATCTATTCATCTATTTTAGAGAGAGAGAGAGAGCAACAGTGGAAAGAGGGGCGGAGGGAGAGAGAGAGAAGCCAACTCCCCAATGAGTGCAGAGCCCAATGCAGGGCTCAATCCCAAGACCCTGAGATAACAACCTGATCTAAAATCAAGAATCCCATGCTCAACCAACTGAGCCACCCATCCCCCCCATAAAATCATTTCTCAATCCTAAATAAATCACATAGATATAACATCTTCACACTTAAAAATGTAACATCTTTATATCTATGTGATTAGTTTAATCTGTGTAGTTTTATGTTTTCATGTATAATATATACTTTATGTAATATTATTTATATAATAAACATATATATGTATACATACTTTATACAATATACAGTATATATTTATAATATATAAAATATGTCTATATATGATTTCTACATTTCTATATACATTAGATATATATATATTTACCTATATAAGTAGGAAGAGAGAATTCTCCAAATTTATACTTTGGGGTGCTGTTTCCAAACCCCTAAAAACTGGTCCCTTTCCTGCTGCCCCATCCCAGAGCGCTAGGACCACAACCCCGAAGAACCAACTCCAGGAGCAAAATCCCAGAGGGCAGGTGGCCTAGGCAAACTGTCACTTTACAGATGGTAACAAGGATGCATACTGGTAGCAAATAGGCGAGGATACCGGCGCCTGGGTGGCTCAGTGGGTTAAGCCTCTGCCTTCGGCTCACGTCATGATCCTGGGGTCCTGGGATCGAGCCCCATATCGGGCTCTCTGCTCAGCGGGGAGCCTGCTCCCTCCGCCCTGCCTACTTGTGATCTCTCTCTGTCAAATAAATAAATTAAATCTTTAGAAAAAAAAATAGGTGAGGATGGACAAAAGAGGACAGATTAAAAAAAAAACAGAAAGAGTCTTTGTTACAGCAACTCATCTACACGCTGGCTTTTGTCAGGAATGACTTCGGTTAGTGACCAGGGGTCAGGGGTGGATAAGACAAGTTATGAAGATCTGTGGGGTCAGTAATAAAGAGTCTGTGGGGTGAGTGATGAGAGGTATGTGGAAGGAATGACTGGATGTCTGTCAAGTCAGTTATGAAGTTTTATTCTTTCCTTGGCTTCCTTTACCATATTATATTACAAAGTACTTCTGGTTGAGATACAGCTGTCTTTCCTTTTATAGAGAATGGCATGGCACGATGGCCTGCCCCCAACTTTATGTAACTAACATTCTAAATTTTCTTTTAATGTTTGACATTTATTGCTTTTTACATTTTCCATCTTTATGACAGCTGTAGTTTATTCTGCATTTTGATATGTGCTGGAACACTTACATTTCTGAAAAAGTTATATTAATTTTTTGTCTGATATTTGCTCCTCTAGTTTCTGTCTCTAGTTTCTTTTCTTTCTTTTTTTTTTTTTTTTTAAGATTTATTTATTTGACAGAGAGAGATCACAAGTAGGCAGAGAGGCAGGCAGAGAGAGGGGAAGGAAGCAGGCCCCCTGCTGAGCAGAGAGCCCGATGCGGGGCTCGATCCCAGGACCCTGAGATCATGACCCGAGCCGAAGGCAGAGGCTCAACCACTGAGCCACCCAGGCGCCCCTCTTTTCTTTTTTTTAAGATTTTATTTATTTATTTGAGAGAGAGAGAGAGCACAGAAGGAGAGGGAGGGAGAGGGAGAAGCAGACTCCTGTTGAGCAGGGACCCCTGTGGTGCAGGGCTCCATCCCAGGACCCTGGGATCATGACCTGAGCCGAAGGCAGATGCTCAACCAACTGAGCCATCCAGGCGCCCCTCTCTGTCTCTGATTTTTTAACCTAACATTGGCTGGTTCCTCTATGACATGTCAAGTCCTGCCAGGGACAAATCTCATCTTTTTCCTTACTTGAATTAAATGGCTTTTGTGGTTCCACAAAATGATGCTGGGTATTGTTTTGATATAAAAATATTTTATCACAGGGGCACCTGGGTGGCTCAATCTGTTAAGTGTCTGTCTTCGGCTCAGGTCATGATCTCAGGGTCCTGGGATCAACCCCTGCATTGGGCTCCCTGCTCAGCAGGAGGTCTGCTTGTCCCTCTCCCACTCCCCTTGCTTGTGTTCCCTCTCTCACTTTCTCTCTGTGTCAAATAAATAAATAAAATCTTTAAAAAATATATTTTATCACATTAAAGAACTATCCAACTATTCCTAGTATATTACGTTTTTATTCAGAATGATCAATGGTTTTTATCACGTATGTTTTTGACATCGTGGAGATAATCCGGGTTTTCTCCTAACATCAATCAATATAATATGACACATTTTTTTTTTCTGGGAATGCCAGGAGAGTCAGATGGAAGAAAAAAAAATCCACTTGTTCATGATGTATTATTCTTTTGATGGGTAGTGTGTTTCAGTTTTTCATATGTGATTTACATATTGATAGACATAACTGAAATATGGCTGTACTTATCATCTGATTTTTTTTCTCCTTTTGATAAGGTTGATATCAGTGTTGTATTCAATAAAAAAAATTGAAAAATTTCCCTTTTCTTTCTTTAGTTTTTACATAACATCCTTTTCATGTTTTAGAATATCACATTACAGGTTTATTTATTTATTTTTAAATATTTTATTTAATTTATTTAATTTATTTATTTATTTATTTATTTATTTGAGAGAGACAGAAAGAGTGAACATGAGCCAGGTAAGGGACAGAGAGGGAAGCAGTCTCCCTGTCAAGCAAGGAGGCCAATGTGGGGCTCGATCCTGGGACTCCAGGGTCATGATTTGAGCCGAAGGCAGATGCTCAACCAACTGAGCCACCCAGACATTCCTATTACATTACATTTAATTATCATATCCCCTTAGGGTCTTCTAGGCTTCAACAGTTTCCATCACTTTTCTTAGTATCTCCTTATTTTTGACATAACAAGATGTTCCAGGTTCATATTGTATTTTCCCTGATCCGGCTCTGTGATCAGCCATGTCTCCAGGAGCTCTGGTGGGTGGAAAATATTACTGGGAGACTGAGTTCTGGGCACCAGGCATGCTCATTACAATGGGGGTGTGACTGTTCCCAAGCCATCTCAGTGGACAAAAGAAGATACACGGTGGTGTGCTGGAGTTGGCTTGTACGCGTTTGTAAGAGCTGGTTGTTAAATTTTCACTGTTAAATCCAGTTGGTTGTCAAGCACAGCCGTTATTAAATATTCAATGATATAAACTTACAATTAAATGAATTATATTAAAAGAAATGTAGGTGCCAGGGTGGCTCGGTCAGTTAAGCGTCTGACTCTTGATTTTGGCTCAGGTCATGATCTCAGAGTCCTAGGATTGAGACCCCTGCCTCAGGGTCCACTCAAGATAGAGGGGAGCAAGAGAGAGAGAAAGAGCACATGATGGGGTTGGGGGGCAGAGGCAGAGAGAGAAGGAAACAGACTCCCTGCTGAGCATGGATCCGCCACCCAGGGACCCATCTAAAATAAATAAATAAAGTCTTTTTTAAAAAAAGGTAATACGTACTCAGAATTCAGCATTCCTCATTATTTTTTTACAGTTTACTGTTATTTTCTTGTTCAGATTGCTTACATGTATGTGTATAGTGGAAATGTTATATAGTGGAGTGCCATGTGCATTTCTCCCCAAGTCTGTGTTTAATAATGTTTAATGATGCCAGCAGCTTTGAAATCAGCCACAGTGACAATATTTACCCAGTGGAAATCAGTCGATACGATAAATAGGAGCCAATTCATTCTAGTGTTGATTGTTTCAACCATGGGTCAAAACTATAGCTCACAGGTCCGTCTGACCTACTAGTCAAGTTTTGCTGGAACACAGCTATACACTTTTGCTACACATTGTCTATGGCTATTACCCAACTCATTAAAGAAATCGTTCATATCATTGACCAATGAGTGAAGTATCAGCCCAGTGCTGAAGCTGAAAGAAATGTTTACGTGACGAGATTGGAGTTAAGATGGTGAGGTGCGGGGTGCCTGGGTGGCCCAGTGGATTAAGCCGCTGCCTTTGGCTCAGGTCGTGATCCCAGGGTCTTGGGATCGAGTCCCGCATCGGGCTCTCTGTTCAGCAGGGAGCCTGCTTCCCCCTCTCTCTCTGCCTGCCTCTCTGCCTACTTGTGATCTCTCTCTCTCTCTGTCAAATAAATAAAATCTTAAAAAAAAAAAAAAGATGGTGAGGTGCTAGGAGGACCCTAGTTTTGCCTCAGGCTTGAACACGGCTGGATAAATATCAAATCCTTCTGAACGTCCAAGAAATTGATCTGAGGACTGACAAAACAAACTGCACAACTAGAGAGAGAGAAGAGGCCACATGATGGAAGGTAGGAGGTGCAGAGACGTGATTTGGGGGAGGAAAGGTTTGCAGGTGCTGTGGAGGGGAGGACGCCCTGCTCATGGAGAGAGAGAGAGAGAAAGAGAGAGAGACAGAGAGGATCATATAAGGGATTGCACAAAGGAAAACACTTCCCCAAAACCACTGACTAAGAAAACAAGAGAAGCTGAATATCCTGAGTTTTTACAACCAGAAGATCTCAAAGCCTAGAGTTCTAGAAGTCTGCACCTTAGCTGGTGTTGAACCTGGTGGGTGCTGCAGTGTTCCTGTGGGGGAGGGCAGAGGCCCAGGAGTGGAGCGTGGTCTAAGGATTCCCTGGGGCCCACTGAGAAAGATGGATTCCCCCTTCCTGGAGGGCATCTTGTAAAAGTAGCATTGGCTTCTCAGGAAACAAAAGAGCTGACAGGTACCATTGTATTCTGCTGCCCCTTAAGCATAGGAGCAGAGACACCTGTTGAGGGCGGTTAATCGGGACTCAGGCTTTTTGCTGCCCTTTACTCTAAACCCCAAGCTCCTGGATGCTGGTGTGACTACCCTATTGGGACAAACTGGCACCAGCTCTAGCACGATAAGACCCTCCCCCAGAGGACCCGTGCAGGTCTGCACTGGGCTGGGTTCCTAAAGTTTGGAGTTTGGAAACTTAGCTGCGTGCCTGGGATAAAACACAGGTGTGCCACACTGCCAGTTAGGCAGACGGCTGGGACCCAAATAGAATGAAGGCAGGGATCTGAGGAACGCCTGGGACAGATGAGGGAAGATTGTTTGCTCTTCTGGGAGAATTTCCTGGACAGTGACAGGTGTGAACCCCTATCTACAGGAATGAAGGAGAGGACTGGCGTCATTTTCTCCCCTGCCTATCAGCACGGACTGACACCAGGGACCAGCACAGCTCCAAAAGTGGAGGCCTGAGTTGCTTACACCAAGCCCCACCCCCTGCTTTCTCTGCAGATGCTTTCTTACTAGGGCAAGTGTCTGAGAACCACAGCAGTGGGCTCCTCCTCCAGAGGATCAGCACAAACCCCCGGTCCCCTGTCCGCCATGTCTACAGACCATAGAGTTCTGCAAAGCTTCAGCTCTAGGGGAAATAGCCTCAGGTCTCTTTTAGCAAGCAGACCAGAGCGCACCTAGTTTAAACTCGCCAGACTCTGGCCAGGGTCCAAACGCTCCCCACTGCAGGCAAGGAGAAACTCTGCAGGGGACTGGCCAGATGGAAAGAGCAGCAAAAACACAGCAGCAGAAGGCACACAGGACACACCAGAGACACTTCTTAAAGTGCCAGGCCCCAGACAGTATATGACCTCTTCATAAAGGCATTACTCTCAGAAGCAGGAAACATAATATGCTTTCCTAACACAAAGGAGGTAGAAACTGATACAAAATGCCAAGATGGAGGAATTCATCCCAAAAGTAAGAATACGAAAAGGTCACAGCCAGGGATCTAATTGAAACAGATATAGATAATATGCCTGATCGAGAATTTAAGGCAACAATTATAAGGAGACTAGCTGGGCTTGAGTAAAGCACAGAAGACACCAGGGAGTGCCTTACCACAGAGATAAAAGACTTAAAAACTAGTCAGGCTGAAATTAAAAATCCTATAAAAAAATTCACAATGTGAAACCGACTGGATGTAATGACCACAAGGACAGAAGAAGCAGAGGAATGAATAGGTGATATAGTAGATAATATTATGGAAAATAATGAATGTGAAAAGAAGAGGAAAAGAAAATATTCGATCACAAATATAGATCTAGGGAACTCAGCGACTCCATAAAGCAAAATAACATTTGTCTCATAGGAGTCCCAGAAGAAGAGAAGGGAAAGGGGGAGAAGATTTATTTGAGAAAATTATAGATGAAAACTTCCCTAATCTGGGGAAGGAAACAGACTTCCAAATCCAGAAGGCACAGAGTACTCCCACCTAAATCAACAAAAGCAGGTCACACCAAGACATATTGTAGTAAGACTGCAAAATAGAGCTAAGGAAAAAATAATCCTCGAAGCAGCCAGACCAAAGAAATCCCTAGCTGTCAAGAGAAGACAAATAAGGTTAGCAGCAGATCTTGCCACAGAAACTTGGCAGACCAGAAGAGAGTGCCATGATACATCAACATGCTGAGTGGGAAAAATCTGCAGCCAAGAGCACTTTATCCAGGGTGGCTGTGATTCAGAATAGGAGAGATAAAGAGTTTCCCAAACAAAAACTAAGGGAGTTCGTGATCACTAAACCAGCCCTGAAAGTAATATTAAAGGGAACATTTTGAGTGGGAAAGACAAAGAGCAACAAAGACTAGAAAGGAACAGAGAGAGTCTCCAGACACAATGACTTAACAGGTAATACAATGACGTTAAATTCATATCTATCAATAATCACTCGGAATGTAAATGGACTAAGTGCTCCAATCAAAAGACATAGGGTATCAAAATGAATAAAAAATAAATAAGACCCTTCTATATGCTGCCTACAAGAGACTCATTTTAGACCTAAAAATACTTGCAGATTGAAAGTGAGGGCCAGTTATCATGCTAATGGCCATCAAAAGGAAGCTGGAGTACCATACCTGTATCAGACAAACTAGGTTTTAAACCAATGACTGTAACAAGAGATGAAGAAGGGCATTATATCCTAATAAAGCGGTCTATCCAACAAGAAGATCTAACAGTTGTAAATATTTATGACCCCAACATGGGAGCACACAAATATGTAAGATTAATAACAAACCTAAAGGACCTCATTGTTAGTAATACAAGAATAGTAGGGGACTTTAACACACCACTGACAGCAAGGGACAGATCCTCTAAGCAGAAAATCAATAAGGAAACAATGGCTTTGAATGACACACTGGACCAGATGGATTTAACAGGTACACTCAGAACATTTTGTCCTAAAGCAATAGAATACACATTCTTTTCCAGTGCACAGAGGACATTCTGCAGAATAGATAACAAACATATTGGGTCACAAATCAAGCCTCAACAAGTACAAAGAGACTGAGATTGGACCGTACATATTTTCTGACCACAACACTGTAAAACTTGAAGTCAACCACAAGAAAAGTATTTGGAAAGACCACAAATACATGGAGGTTAAAGAACATCCTACTAAAGAATGAATGGGTCTACCAGGAAGTTAAAGAAGAAATTTTTAAAAAGATTTTATTTATTTATTTGACAGAGAGAGAGATCAGAAGTAGGCAGAGCATCAGGCGGGGCAGGGGGAAGCAGGCTCCCTGCTGAGCAGCTCGATCCCAGGTCTCTGAGATCATGACCTGAGCAGAAGGTAGAAGCTTAACCCACTGAGCCACCCAGGCACCCCATAAAGAAGAAAAATTTTTAAAGACACATGCAGTCAAATGAAAATGAAAATAAAATGGTCCAAAACCTTTGGGATGCAGCGAAAGTGGTTATAAGAGTGAAGTATATAGTAACAGGCTTTCCTCAAGAAGCAAGAAAAATGTCAAATATACAACCTAACATTAAAACTAAAGGAGCTAGAAAAAGAATGGCAAATGAAGCCTAAAGCCTACAGAAGAGTGAAATAATAAAGAAATGAGCAGAAATACATGATATAGAAACAAACAAATAAACAAAAAAACACCCAGTAGAACAGATCAATGAAAGTAGGAGCTAGTTCTTTGAAAGAATTTATCAAATTAAAAAATCCCTAGTCAGACTTATCAAAATGGAAATAAAAAGGACCCAAAGAAATAAAATCACAAATGAGAGAGGAGATCACAAGCAATACCACAAAAATACAAACAAGTAAGAGAATATTATGAAAACTTTATGCCAACAAATTGGGCAATCGGGAAAAAATGGATAAATTCCTAGAAACATATGAACTACTAAAACTGAAAGAGGAAGAGACAGAAAATTCGAACCGACCCATAACCAGCAAAGAAATTGCATCAGTCATCAAAAATCTCCCAACAAACAAAAGTCTAGGGCCAGATGGCTTTTCAGGGGAACTCTACTAAATGTTTAAGGAAGAGTTAATACCTATTTTGAAACTGTTCCAAAAAATGGAAATGGAAGGAAAACTTCCGCTTCTGAGCAGGCTCTATCTTATCAAACTTGGGGCACGTGGGTGGCATAGTCAGGTGGGCATCCAGCTCTTGGCTTTGGCTTAGGTCATGGTCTCAGGATTGTGAGATCAAGTCTTAAATTGGGCTCTGCACTCAGCAGGGAGTCTGCTTGGGTTCTTTCTCCCTCTGCTACTCCCCCCATCCCTCTTGCACTCTCTCTCTCTCTCAAATAAATGAATAAATCTTAAAAAAGAAGAACTTATCAAACTTAACACCCGAAAAACAAATAATCCAGTTAAGAAATGCCAGAAGGCATTATATATTAAAAAATAAAATAAAATAAAAAGAAATGCCAGAAGGAAGGGCGCCTGGGTGGTTCCATCGGGGAAGCATCTCCTTCAGCTCAGGTCATGATCCCAGGGTCCTGGGATCAAGCCCCACATGGGACTCCCTGCTCAGCGGGGAGCCAGCTTCCCCCTCTGCCCCTCTCCCCTGCTTGTGCTCTCCCCACCTTTAATAAATAAATAAAATCTAATAAAAAAGAAAAAGAAAGAAAAGAAATGCCAGAGGGCATGAACAGATATTTTTCCAAAAAAGACATCCAGATCACTAATAGATGCATGAAATGTGCTCAGCATCACTCATCATCGGGGAAATACAAATCAAAGCTACAATGAGATACCACCTCACACCTTTTAGAATGGCTAAAATTAACAATTCAGGAAACAACAGATATTGGCGAGGATGTGGAGAAAGGGGAAACTTCTTACGCTGTTGGTGGGAATGCAAGTTGGCACAGCCCCTCTGGAAAACAGCATGGAGTTTCCTCCAGAAGTTAAAAATAGAGCTATCCTACAAATCACCAATTGTACTACTAGGTATTTACCCAAAGGATACAAAAATACTGATTTGAAGGGACATATTCACGTCAATGTTTATAGCAACAATGTCCACAATAGTCAAACTATGGAAAAAGCCCAGATGTCCAAAACTGATAAATAAAGAAGATGTGGCATATATATATATATATATATATATACACACACACACACACACACACACACACACACACACACACACATACATACAGTGGAATATTATGCAGCCTTAAACAAAATGAAATCTTACCATTTGCAGTGATGTGGGTGGAGCTAGAGTGTCTTATGCTAAATGAAATAAGTCAGAGAAAAATAAATACCATTTGATTGCACTCTTATGTGGAGCTTAAGAAACAAAATCAGTGAACATGGGGGAAAGAGGAAAAAAGGAAAGAGGCAAACCATAAAAGAAACTCTGAACTATAGAGAACAAACATGGTTGGTGGAGGGTAGTGGGCAGAGCCTGGGCTAAATAGGTAATGGGCATGAAGGAGGGCACTTGTGCTAAGTACTGGGTGTTGTATGTAAGTGCTGAATCAGTAAATTCTACTCCTGAAACTAAAAAAAAATAGAAATAGAAAAAAGCAATTTTTGTGTCACAAAAATAATGTGTATCACCATGAGAAATAGGTTAATAGATCACATGTCAGATTTAATAACAATAAACTTATGTGAAAATGAGTAATGAGATTGGGATGCAACTGAAACAGATAGGTAGGCAACAGATACAAGAATCTGGCAAAAGACAATGGAAGAATTCTGTGATAATGATTTGGCTATACAATATTTACAATACAGTATTGTATATTGGGGCACCTGGGTGGCTCAGTGGGTTAAGTGTCCATCTCTTGATTTTGGCTCAGTTTGTGTTCTCAGGGTCATGAGATAGAGCCCCACGTTGGACTCTGCACTCAGAAGGGAGTCTGCTTGAAGGTTCTCTCCCTCTGCTTCTCTCTCTGTGCCCCCAACTCTCCAACTCACACTCGTGCTCCCTCTAAAATTAAGTATATAAATCTTTTTTGAAAAACTATTCTGGGATGCCTGGGTGGCTCACTGGGTTAAGTGTCTGCCTTTGGCTCAGGTCATGATCTCAGGGACCTAGGATCAAGCCCCACATTGGGCTCCTTGCTCGGCAGGGAGCCTGCTTTTCCCTTTGCATACTGTCCCCTCTGCTTGTGCTCTCTGATAAATAAATATTTAAAAAGAGAGTATTGTATATTTAATTCCCCACTATAAAGTGATTGCTACACATCATTCATATGGGTAAATCTTATAATAAATTCTGATATATAATACATTTTCCCTGGAGAGGTGATTGTTAAATATTTTCCAACACACACACACACACACACACACACACACACAATCTCTTGTCCTCATTATCCCCACAGAGATATCTGCAGCCCCGGAGCCCACTGAGCCTTTCTGTGTCCCAGGATCTGGCTTCTCCCTTTGTGAACACCATCCCTGTCATGTCCTATGACCACCTATCGTGCCCCTCTTAGCCTGGCCCATACCTCTCCCATGTACTCTACTTGATTTTCGTTTTCTTAAAAAAATCTTATTTATTTGAGAGAGAGAGTGAGTGAGAGAGAGCATGAGAGGGGAGAAGGTCAGAGGGAGAAGCAGACTCCCCAAGGAGCTGGGAGCCTGATGAGGGTCTTGATCCCAGGATTCTGGGATCATGACCTGAGCAGAAGGCAGTCGCCCAACCAACTGAGCCACACCCAGGCGCTCTCTACTTGACTTTCCTAAGCAGGAGTATTGTCTTCCTCTCACACACTCTGCCGGTCAATCCCTGGGCTAATTCTTCTTTTCTTCTTTTTTTTTTTTTTTTAGATTTTATTTTTTTTTTTTTTTTTTTTTTTGAGAAAGAGAGAGAGACACAAGTGGGGGGCAGAGGCAGAGAGAGAGAGGAAGAAGCAGACTCCCCGCTGGACAGGGAGCCCGATGCGGGGTTCAATCCCAGGACCTTGGGATCATGACCTGAGCCGAAGTCAGTTGCTTAACCGACTGAGCCACCCAGGTGCCCCTCCCCCTGGCTAATTCTTAATTTAGAGGCCTATTTCTCTATGTCCCCAAACTGCCCAGAATAAGGGATTTCTCTTATTACCCCTCCAACCATCAACTTGCTCTGATCACATGGGGTGGGGGCCTCTAAAAGAGGTCCCCCCAGGTTTCATTTCTTTTTTAAGAGATGAAGAAAGATGTATGGCAAATGGCAGGACATATTTAAGTGACATTTTCAAAGTAAACTTTGTATTAAGAAAACATACAGTGAAGGGCACAAATCCTAATCCCTGTGAGATTTGACAAACGTATTCACGTAGGTGACCAGCAGCAACAAGATCTAGGATACTTTTAGCCACCCCAGGAAGCTCCTTTATCCTTCTCTGAAAGCAAGAAAACCTTCAGCAGGAAATCTGATCTCACCCTTCATCGTAGGATTCATACTTCTGAGAAGCTCGATGAATGTAATGAATGCAAGGAAGCCTTCTCCTATAACACATCCTTTACTGACCATCGGAAAATTCATGCTGGGGGCGCCTGTGTAGCTCAGAGGGTTAAGTCTCTGCCTTCGGCTCAGGTCATGGTCTCAAGAGTCCTGGGATCGAGCCCCGCATCGGGAATCCCTGCTCAGCGGGGAGTCTGCTTTCCCCTCTCTGCCTGCCTCTCTGCCTGCTTGTGATCTCTCTCTGCCTGTTAAATAAATTAAAATCTTAAAAGAAGCAGCAGCAGCAGCAGCAGTCATGCTGGGCAGCAATGCTATGAATGTACTGAATGTGGGGAAGCCTTCTTCTGGAAGTCAGAATTAATTGTACACTCCCGAACTCACACAGGGAAGAAACCTTACAAATGTACTGAATGCGAAGAAGTTTTTAGCACAAAGTCATATCTCATCATACATCACAGATCTCATACTGGGGAGAAGCCCTCTATATGTTCCAGCTATGGGAATGACTTCAGTCCTGGCTCCAGACTTATTAAGCATCAGAGAATTCCCTCTCGAGAGAAATCATCAATTTAAGGAATTTAGTGAAACATTTGTATTTTTTTTAAAGATTTTATTTATTTATTTGACAGATAGAGATCACAAGTAGGCAGAGAGGCAGAGGAGGAAACAGGCTTCCCGCTGAGCAGAGAGCCCAACGTGGGGCTCGATCCCAGGACCCTGGGATCATGACCTGAGCCGAAGGCAGAGGCTTTAACCCACTGAGCCACCTAGGCACCCCGAAACATTTGTATTTTTAAGATCTAATCGTATAAGGGGACACCAGGCTGGCTCACTCAGTGACTCAGTGTGAGTGATTGTGATTCTGGATCTGGGAGTTGTGAGTTCGAGTCCCACGTTGGGTGTAGAGATTACTTAATAAAATCATTTAAAAACTTATATAAGGAAAGTTATGTTTCAGATGTGATCTCCAAATTTTCAAATGTTTTAAAAAGAAGAAATTAAGGGACGCCCACGTGGCTCAGTCAGTTAAGCATGTGACTTCGACTCGGATCATGATCTCTGGGTCCTGGGATCAAGTCCCACATGCGGCTCCTTGCTCAGTGGGAAGCCTGCTTCTCTCTCTGCCTGCTTCTCCCTTTGCCTGCTGCTCCCCTGTGTGTGTTCTATCTCTCTGACAAGTAAATAAATTTTTTAAATAAAATAAAATAAAAATAAGGACTTAAATAAAAACAAAAGAGCATCGCATACTTGAAAAATTAGCAATAATTACTTAAGATCATCAAATAGCTGCTCAGTGCTCAGGTTTCCTCCAAGTTTCATAGTTTTATTTTTGTATTTGAGTTTACAAATTGAGTTCCAAACAAGATCCACAGATTGTATTTGCTCAATTTTGTCTCTTTGGACTCTTAATCCCTACCTTCTTTTGCCTTCCCCCCCCCCTTGAACTTTATTCACTGAAGAATCCAGATCATTCACCCTAGAATTTCTCAGGTTCGCCTGGGCAGCTCCGTCCTGAAACGTCAATATTCATCCCCTCAGTCATAACCGCTGTTCAGACCTCTACGATCACAGATTAGTTTTGCCTGTTTTAGCACTTCGTATATATTGAATCACACAGTGTGTAGTCTTTTGTGTCTGGCTCACCAAAATATTTGTGAGATTCACCCATGAGGGAGGGTTTGGAGGTTCTGGTGATGTTTTCCGTCTTGATATTGGTAGGGACACAGGTGTAAATGTACAAAATACGATTGAAGTGTATACTTAAGATTTGTGAACTTTACTGTATGTTATACTTCCATTGAAAAGTAAAAGGAGGGGCGCCTGGGTGGCTCAGTGGATTAAGCCGCTGCCTTCGGCTCAGGTCATGATCTCAGGGTCCTGGGATCGAGCCCCGCATCGGGCTCTCTGCTCTGCAGGGAGACTGCTTCCTCCTCTCTCTCTGCCTGCCTCTCTGCCTACTTGTGATCTCTCTCTCTCTGTCAAATAAATAAATAAAATCTTAAAAAAAAAAAAAAGAAAAAAAGAAAAGTAAAAGGAGGGGCATCTGGGTGGCTCGGTGGGTTAAGCCTCTACCTTCGGCTTAGGTCATGATCTCAGGGTCCTGGGATCGAGTCCTGCATTGGGCTCTCTGCTAGTCAAGGAGCCTGCTTCCTCCCCCCACCTCTCTCTCTGCCTGCCTCTCTGTCTACTTGTGATCTCTCTGTCAAATAAACAAAATCTTTAAAAAAAAAAAAAAAAAGAAAGAAAAGAAAAAAGGAGGGGGCACCTGGCTGGCTCCATCGGTAGAGTGTGCGACTTATGATCTTTTTTTTTTTTAAAGATTTTATTTATTTGACATATCACAAGTAGGCAGAGAGGCAGGCAGAGAGAGAGGTAGGAAGCAGGCTCCCTGCCAAGCAGAGAGCCAGATGCGGGGCTCAATCCCAGGACCCCGAGACCATGTTCTGAGCTGAAGGCAGAGGGTTTAAGCCACTGAGCCACTCAGGCGCCCCGATCTTTTTTTTTTTTTTTAAGATTTTATTTATTTATTTGGGAGACAGAGATCACAACTAGGCAGAGAGCCAGGCAGAGAGAGAGGGGGAAGCAGGGTCCCTGCTGAGCAGAGAGCCCGATGCGGGGCTTGATCCCAGGACCCTGGAACCACAGACTGAGCCAAAGGAAAAGTCTTCAAACCACTGAGCCATCCAGGCTCCCCAAGGACTCTTGTCTTGAGATTGTGAGTTCGAGCCCCGTGCTGGGTGTGGAGATGACTTAAAAACAAAATCTCTTTGTAAAAGAGAAAATTAAATTAAAGAAAAGTAAAAGAAGAATTAAGGAGAAATAGCCATGTAAACGTTGACCAGTAATATAGAGGAGTTACCAATAGAGTTCATTCTAAAAGTGAGCCACATTTAATTTTTAACCTTGTTCATGTTTTAAACACTAAAATAAATATTACATCATTTTTCTCTTTTTGGGGGGAAAGATTTTATTTATTTATTTGAGAGAGAAAGAGCATGCAAGAGAGCCTAAGTGGTGGAGAGGGAGAAGCAAGCTGTCCATTGAGCAAGGAGCCCAATGCAGGGCTCGATCCTAGGACTCTGGGATTATGACCTGAGTTGAAGTCAGATGCTTAACAGATTGAGCCACCCAGGCGTCCCACATCATCTTTATCTTAACCTGCATGGGCTGACATCTGTAAATTGGTGGGGAAACTGATCCTGAGGCCCTGGTTCAATAATAGAGTCAACACCGTTGAGGTCTCCTGCTACCTGAGTCCCACCTTGGGCTCCATGCCAGTGTGGAACCTAGTTAAAAAAATTTTTTTTTAAAGCTGAAAAATTTTTTTTAAGATTTTATTTATTTGAGACAGAAAGAGAGAACATGAGCAGGAGAAGAGGGACAGAGGGAGAGGAAGAGCAAGAAGCAGACTCCCCACCGACAAGGGAGCCCGATGTGGGACTCGATCCCAGGCCCCTGGGATCATAACCTGAACGGAAGGCAGACACTTAACCAACTGAGCCACCCAGACGTCCCCAAAAGACACTATTTTCAATATAATTTTTCTTTAATTACTTCATTTATTATATCTTTTTGTTTTACCAACACTGACATTATTATATAGTAAAACATGCACATTCTAAATTTATAGTTTCTTGGTCTCCCTTATTGGCATAAAAGTTCTTCCCTCTAAAAGTATGGTCTTGGGAAGCCTAGTGGGTTCAGTCTGCAGAGGGTTGGACTCTTGATCGTGGAGTTGTGAGTTTGAGTCCCACATTGAGGGTAGAGTTAACTTAAAAAATAAATAAGTGGGGGCACCTGGGTGGCTCAGTGGGTTAAGCCTCTGCCTTAAAAGCCCAGGTAATGATCCCAGGGTCCTGGGATCGAGCCCCGCATCAGGCTCTCTGTTCAGTAGAGAGCCCGCTTTCTCCTCCTCTCTCTCTCTCTGCCTGCCTCTCTGCCTATTTGTGATCTCTGTCAAATAAATAAATAAAATCTTTAAAATAAATAAATAAATAAGCGTACAGCTTTTAAAAAATCTTAAACAAATAGAAGTATGGTCTGATGTTAAGATTTTATCAAGTCGGGTGCCTGGGTGGCTCAGTGGATTAAGCCGCTGCCTTCGGCTCAGGTCATGATCTCAGGGTCCTGGGATCGAGCCCCGCATCGGGCTCTCTGCTCCGCAGGGAGCCTGCTTCCTTCTCTCTCTCTGCCTGCCTCTCTGCCTACTTGTGATCTCTCTCTCTGTCAAATAAATAAATAAAATCTTTCAAAAAAAAGATTTTATCAAGTTTACCACGTTTTTAAACCTAACACAAAAATCTTATTCCCTTTAGGCTCCATCTGGGAAGCTGACAGTCTTCTAGAGGGCCCCCTGAGGATTTAAGGTTGTAGATGAGTGCTGTGAACCAAGGTAGCAGTCCCCATAGCTCTGCCGTGCACCCTTGAGCATCCTTCATCCTTAAACTTCAAGCAAGCAGGCAGCCCCCACACAGCAGCCTCTCCTTGGGTGCAGCCATCTTGGATCATGTGTCAGCTACATCCACCGCAACTTGAATTAACTCCTCCTCCCCCTCTGTGTCTAAATCCAGTCTCCTTCACCCCACCCTTGGTGCCAGCCCTAGTCTCCATGACACCCATTCTCTGCCAAACACTCCAGTCTCTGAACGTGATGTCCAGGCCTCAGTGTGACTCGCCAAACATTCCAAGGGGAGGTCCCAGGCCTGCAGCGCTGGTGCCCTCCTTGTAGCTAAAGAGGCTGGCTTGTTGCTAGGAGTTTCACTACAGCTCAATTCCAGCCTGGGGACTTTATGCCAAACAAGACCTTAAATACAAGACCTAGGTGCAATGTCAGTCCCCAAACGGATCACCATGCCCAAAGGTGTGCACCTCAACCAACGAGGAGTCCACACACCAATTGGAATCTCCCCCCGACCACTCTCAGACCTGCCCTTGCCTTGAATGGTAAAAGTTAGTCTCAGCATGGTACTCTGGGCCAGGTCCGACTCTCTGTTGGCCGTCTGGCCCCATTCTGAAGTGAATAGCAGGGCGACATGACACAGAAGAGTTTGCTCTGGTTCCTTGCCCAGTGCTCAGTAGCTTTGTCTTGAGGCTTCCCAGGACCCCAAGCTATGTTCCCTGTTTGCAATTCTGCATGTCAGGTTCAGGAAGACCCTGTGGTAGGCGGTGTTGGTGTAGGACAGGTAGGTAGTGGTCTCCTTCTCCAGTCTGTCCAGATAGTACACACTGAGGAAAGAGGGATGGTATCCTGGGGACAGACAGCTGGTTGTGGGGAAGGTAGTTGGGGACCAGCTGAGGGGAAGGAGAAAAACAATATGAAAGACATAAGGGTCAGGACACAGATATCATTAGGCCCCTTGCCTCAGGCTGTCCCCTTCATCTTTAGACGTTATCCTTCCCTTCTCCTCCCTCCTCCACAGCCTCCCCGGCATCCCTCCTTGCTCCTGCAGGACCAGCACACCATGACCTAATCAACCTTTTCTGGCTGTGGTTCACATGCTGGGCTCTGGCGGTTGTGAGTTCTAGCTCTTAGACAGGAGCACACACTTCTCATGGCTGGTCCAGGGAAGAATGAGTGGGCCTCTGCCTGAATGGCCAGCATTCACCACCATCACCCAGGACCTTCCCAAACACCTTGAGGCAGGAACCAGAGTCTCAGAAGGTGAGGGTCATGACTTTGAAGTCCTTGACACCTGCCTATTGATATTTGTCATCCGTGAGACTGTGGACACCCACTGTGGTCACAGTGAGAGGACTTGAGACTGTCTTCAGCAGCAGCAAGAAGTTAATTCTGGACTAGTGACTCATCTTGAATCCCAGAAATTCTACTAATGCCCAGAGAAGACACGCTCCATGCCCTTATCAAATACTTATAGTATTTGTAGTATTTGTTTTCATTTGCTAGATAAATAAATGAATATAAGGGGCGCCTGGGTGGCTCAGTGGGTTAAGCCTCTGCCTTCGGCTCGGGTCGTGATCTCAGGGTCCTGTGATCAAGCCCCACATCGGGCTCTCTGCTCGGCGGGGAGCCTGCTTCCCCCTCTCTCTCTGCTTGCCTCTCTATCTACTTGTGATCTCTCTATATATATCAAATAAATGGAATCTTAAAAAATAATAATAATAAATGAATATAATAGTTTGGTGTCAGTTGTATACTAGGCACTGATGATATAATAGTGAAAAAGAACACACAGAAATCCTTGCCCACAGAAACATTATATTTTAGTGAGGAAGACAAACAAGAAGATAAACAAATAAGTAGACAGGAAGTAATTGAGAGAGAGATATCCTTCCATTTAAATTCAGGATGGTGTATCAGACAAAGGGCTAGTATCCGGGCGCCTGGGTGGCTCAGTGGGTTAAGCCGCTGCCTTCGGCTCAGGTCATGATCTCAGGGTCCTGGGATCGAGTCCCGCATCGGGCTCTCTGCTCAGCAGGGAGCCTGCTTCCTCCTCTCTCTCTGCCTGCCTCTCTGCCTGATTGTGATTTCTCTCTGTCAAATACATAAATAAAATCTTTAAAAAAAAAAAAAAAAAAAAAAAAAAAAAAAAACAAAGGGCTAGTATCCAAAATCTATAAAGAGCTTAGCAAACTCATCAGCCAAAGAACAAATAATCCAATCAAGAAGTGGGCAGAGGACATGAACAGACATTTCTGCAAAGAAGACATCCAGATGGCCAACAGACAAATGAAAAAGTGCTCCACGTCACTCGGCATCAGGGAAATACAAATCAAAACCACAATGAGATATCACCTCACACCAGTCAGAATGGCTAAAATTAACAAGTTAGGAAGCAACAGATGTCAGAGAGGCTGCAGAGAAGGGGGAATCCTCCTACACTGTTGGTGGGGAATGCAAGCTGGTGTGGCCACTCTGGAAAACAGCATGGAATTTCCTCAAAAAGTTGAAAATAGAGCTACCCTATGACCCAGCAATTGCACTACTGGGTATTTACCCTAAAGATACAAATGTAGTGATCTGAAGGGGCACATGCACCCGAATGTTTATAGCAGCAATGTCCACAATAGCCAAACTGTAGAAAGAACCTAGATGTCCATCAACAGATGAATGGATAAAGAAGATGTGGTATATATACACAATGGAATATTATGCAGCCATCAACCCCCCCCCCCCAAAATCTTGCCATTTGCGATGACATGGATGGAACTAGAGGGTATTACGTTTAGCGAAATAAGTCAATTGGAGAAAGACAACTATCATATGATCTCCCTGATATGAGGAAGTGGAGATGCAACGTGGGGTCTTGGGGGGTAGGAAAAGAATAAATGAAACAAGATGGGATTGGGAGGGAGACAAACCATGAGAAACTCTTAATCTCACAAAACAAACTGAGGGTTGCTGGGGGGAGGGGGGTCGGGAGAGGGGGGTGGGGTTATGGACATTGGGGACGGTATGTGCTATGGTGAGTGCTGTGAAGTGTGTAAACCTGGCGATTCACAGACCTGTACCCCTGGGGATAAAAATACATTATATGTTTATTTAAAAATTAAAAAAAAATTTAAAAATTTCAGTATGATGGTTTTCTGACTTGGGGAAAGAAGGTCACGGAAGGCCTCTCTGCAAAATTGACCTTTGAGCAGAGCAGGGAGAAGCAGCAAGCCACACGGGCACCTGGAGGAAGAGTGTACCAAGCAGAAGGATTCTAACTAATGACAGTATGTCGTGTACCGGAAGGTTGCAAAGAGATCTTAAAGGTTCTCACCACAAAAAAGAAAAGGTAGGTATGTGACAAGATGGAGACGTTAGCTAATGCTTTGGGGTAATCATAACGCAGTAAATAAAAGTATAAAATCAGCACATTGTACTCCTTAAACTCACACCCTGTTAGATGGAGATTATATCTCAGGAAACCTGGCGGGGGAGAGGGGAGCAGCTAGGAAAGGTAAAATAATAACGGTTTCCTACGTAAACCTGAAGAGAGAGATTCTTCAAGATTACTAGTTAAAAATTGGGTCTTAAAATATAAAGTTGTCGGAAAATGTGTGACACATAGATTTTTTTTCTCCTAATCCCTGAGATTATGAGGACCCCCCAATTTACAGATGAGGAAAATCAAGCCCGTAGTGCTAAACTACCTTGTGTAACATAGCTAGTAAGGAGGAAAGCTGGAATTTGAACCCAGTTCTGAATCAGCCAGCATGAGAAAGAAATTCTAGGGCACCTGGGTGGCTCAGGTGGTTAAGCCACTGCCTTCGGCTCTGGTCATGATCCCAGAGTCCCAGGATCGAGTCCCGCATCCAGCTCCCTGCTCAGTAAGGAGTCTGCTTCTCCCTCCCTCCTGCCTCTCGTGATTTCTCACTCTCTCTCTCTCTCTCAAATAAATAAATAAAATCTTAAAAAAAAAAGAAAGAAAGAGAAAGAAAATCTAGGCAGAAGGAGTGGAGGGTAGGAAGTGGTTTGATGTCTTCTGCGATTCGTATACGGTGCAGCAGAAGAGAAGGTAGGTACAAGAGTCTCACAGCTGGGCAAGAACTGGTCACCGGACACCCTGTAGACCCTACGAAGGAATTCAGGCTTTTTGTTGAAGCATATGGAGAAGTAATCCTTAGTTTTAAGTGGCGGCAATAGCAATCACTCTATATTTTTAGGCAATCCGTCGGGCAGCAGTGTGGGGTGTGGCTTTAAGGAAAGAGGGAAGAATGGGATACAAGAGATATTTAGGACATAGCTGCAATAGTGCAGCAATAATAGTGAGGATTGGGACGCCTGGGTGGCTCCCCAGTGGGTTAAGCCTCTGCCTTCGGTTCAGGTCATGATCTCAAGGTCCTGGGATCGAGCCCCGCATCGGGCTCTCTGCTCCGCGGGGAGACTGCTTCCCCCTCTCTCTCTGCCTGCCTCTCTGTCTACTTGTGATCTCTCTCTCTCTCTCTCTCTCTCTTTCTCTGTCAAATAAATAAATAAAAATCTGTTAAAAATTAGAAAAAATGGTGAGGATTGTGAGTTGAGATTTGAAGAATCTGCCCTGGTATTTGAAGACTGATGACACATAGGAACTGAAGGGTACAGTGATAGTATGGGATCTGTTTCAAGCAAAATGTATTTGATGTATCTGCATGACATCCAGGCAGAGACATCCATCAGATAGCCGGATAAAGGGTTAAGGGCAGGCAGCATTATCCTAAAACAGTTGCCAAAAAATGACTGTTCTCTAAGGCATTAGCAAATGTAAAAGGATAAATGAAGGAGTAAAGCTCCATGCAAAATAAGTCAAGGGAAAAGTATGGTCACATGAAGTTAAACAGGTGTGGAGACTTCAATATGTCAATGTACATTGTGAATTTCCTAGAGTAAAGGCATTTCCCCAAATGATTTGACCATAGACCTGTTTTTCTTCCCACAGTGTATCTTGGGGGACTTGTTCCAGAGAATGCTTCCAAAAAGGCTTGTTTCGAGCTTGAGGGAGAAAAGTATGGAATAGCAACACGAGAGCTTTCTGTTAACATGGCAACAGAGGGCATGGGAACAATAAGATCACTACAGAGCATATGACTGAGGACAAAGCTTGAAGGCAAAAGAAGAGCTTTCGAAAGGACACCTCGAACTAGTCATAGCTTGCATCAGGTTAGGTTTATCTATAATAAAGCGTAGTTTTCCATGACATTTTCCTCTTGATAATCTATTCTTTCAGTTGATTTTTTAAACCTTTCATTGATGCTTTTATTAGAAAATGCACAAATCCTAAGTATACAGCTGACTAGATATTCCAAAGTGAACACAGATACCCAGATAATGATGCCCAGGTCAAGGACCCCAGAAACTCCCTTTGGACCCCCCCCAACTATCTCTTCCCACCTCCACAAAGTAAGTAACCATTATCATGACTTGTTACACCATACATTGGTTTTGTCTGGGTTTGAACTTTCTTCAAAAGTGGAGTCACACTGGGATGCCTGGGTGGCTCAGTTGGTTAAGCTGCTGCCTTTAGCTCAGATCATGATGCCAGGGTCCTGGGATGGAGTCCCACGTCTGGCTCCTTGCTCAGCAGGGAGTCTGCTTCTCCCTTGGCCTGCTGCTCCCCCTGCTTGTGCTTGCACTCTGCCTCTCTCTGACAAATCAATAAATAATCTTTAAAAAAAATGGAATCACACTGGTGTCTGGTTTCTTTCACGCAACATCTTGTTATGGGATTCATCTATGTTGTTGCATGGACTTGCAATTTGTTCTTCTATTTTTATTTTTTTTTTAAGTAATCTCTATCCCTGACATGGGGCTCGAACTCATGACCCCCAGATCAAAAGTCACATGCTCTAGGGGGCGTCTGGCTGGCTCGGTCAATAAAGCATGTGACTCTTGATCTTGGGGTCACGAGTTTGAGCCCCACATTGGGTGTGGAGCCTACTTAAAAATAAAATAAGATAAAAATACTTCAGAGTCACATGCGTTACCAACTTAGCCTGCCAAGCATCCTGGAGTTTGTTCTTTTAGTTGTGGCATAATATTTCTGTAGCATAGTGTGGAATATACCATGATCTCTACATTCTATTATTATTTTTTAAGGATTTTGTTTATGTGAGAGGGTGAATGAGAGAGAGAATGTGAAAAGGGGGACCGTCAAAGGGAGAAGCAGACCCCCCTGCTGGGCAGGGAGCCCAATATGGGGCTCGATCCCTGGACTCCAGGATCATGACTGGAGCCAAAAGCAGACGCTTAACTGACTGAGCCACCCAGGGGTCCCTATCCATTTTATTACTGATAAACATGTGTGTTGTTTCCAAGTTCTTACTTTAATAAGGAACAGTGACATAAACATTCATCTACATGACTTTTGGTATGTGTACGGATGTGTTTCTGCTGGGTTCTGGGCACTAGCTTGATCACAGTGCATGTGTATGTTAAAATTTAATAGTTCGTTAGTGCCAAACAATTTTCTAGAGTCCCTGTACCAGTTCGTAATGTCACCAGCAGTGTATGAGAGTTCCCATTGTTCCATAGTCTCATCAACATTTGGCATTGTTAAATATTTTTGTAAATTTATTTGGAAAGGCATTTTTTTTTTTTTTTACATTTCTCTAAGTATTGACAATAAGCAACCCTTTCTGAAACATCAGCAGAGGTCACGGCTAGAGAGGGCACTTGAATGATGTTGTGTTGCTGGTTTATATGGGCTGAGCTTTTCATTACCATATTTCCTTAGTATTAGTCTTCATTATCCTTGTAACTGTCATAAACTCCCGTGACTAAGGCAGATCTCAGGAATCAGGATGCTGGGCTTCTATTTTGGGCCACAGTATGGGAAATCCACATGCATTAACCTGGATGCAAAGGGTGTGATCCCCATCTACCCACCTACCCCCATTAATTGAAACTTTTCTATACATGGTTTTCCAAAACACTGTTTGGCTGAAATCATATCTTACTCAGAAATATTTGACAACTGTTATAAAAGAGACAACAGGCCCAAATTGGAGTCACTTATGCTAAGCCCATGTCACCAAACCAAGACTTAAGATGCAACTTAGTTGATGTTTCAACCTTCCCCAGGAGTGTAATCTTAAACCAATGAATCGGGATTTCCTGGTCAGCATTAATGAGGTAATCAGCCTAATCAACTCCCCTTGTCCCCTAAAGAAAGATGAAGTTAATGGACTTTTTCCTTGTCCCTGCCTCCTTCTGCCTAGAAAAGTCTCCAATTTTGTTCAGCTCTTCAGATCTCCTTTCTGTCTCTCAGGTGGGATGTTGCCTGATTCACAAACTGCCAAATAAAGCCAAAAAGATCTTCCAAGGTTTTTTTACTCACTTGAATTTTGTTTTTTAACAGATTTCCACTTTGATCCCAAACATCAGAGTTAGTCTATCTCATGATCTTTTGAACACCGTGTCCAGGCTGACACCGATAGGCAGAGCTTTAAGCACCTGGGTGGCTCAATGGATTAAGCCTCTGCCTTCAGCTCAGGTCATGATATCAGGGTCCTGGGATCGAACCCCACATCAGGCTCTCTGCTCGGCTCTTTCTTCCTGCCTCTCAGCCTGCTTGTGACCTCTTTCTCTCTCTGTCAAATAAATAAATAAAATCTTAAAAAAACAAAAATAAAAGCAAACAGCCATCTTCCTGGGGCACCAGGAAGAAGAGTTTCCAGGGCTCAGTGCTAAGAGGATTACAGTTTCTCCAAGAGCCTCAGTGAGAGCCAGGGCTGGTGAAGTCCAGTTAACCTCCTGTTGTTTCCAAGTTGGACCAGACCCCAAAGGAATGCCGACTCCCAACCTCTTAGTATTCCCCAGATAGTAGGGAAATTCTAAAAAATTTTTCAATTTTTAAGTAGAAATATATTTGACATATAACATTTTATGTCCATTACAGTTTTATATGTCAGGCTTAAACCTAAGTTGAATAAAGTATTTTTACTGCTTTGCTTCTTTATGTAATTCTCATGACTGCATTGCCTGTACAAGGTGTTCTTTTAGAAAGAGGTTTAGAAGGATTAATAGCCTCTCAAAGCCACAAGAAAAATGTTTATAATGAATGCACACCAAGCATGATATTATCTCGAGAAATGTCTCCAGCATTTGGCAAGAATTTTTACAGGAAACTCTATTAGCTAGGAATAAAAATTTCAAATTAAAGTATGATTTTTTCCTTCCTGAATCTTGTAATTTTTCCAGTGGTGATTTTCATTATTGGAAATTACAAAGTTTAAGATTCTTAGAGATTAACTGTCCTAACATTTCTCAGAAATCGAAAAGTCTAGGGGCACCTGGCTGGCTCTGTCAACAGAGCATGAAACTCTTTTCTTTTTTCCCAAGATTTTTATTTATTTATTTGGCAGAAAGAAAGGGAGTGAGAGAAGGAGAGAGCACAAGCAGGTGGAGCAACAGGCAGAGGGAGAAGCAGGCTCCGAGCTGAGCAGGGAACCCAACATGGACTCAATCCCAGGACCCCAAGATCATGACCCCAGCTAAAAGCAGATGCTTAATCGACTGAACCATCCAGGCTTTCCCAGAGCCTGCAAGTCTTGATCTTGGGGTTGTAAGTTTGAGCCCCACGTTGAGTGTAGAGATTACTTAAAAATAAATCTTGGGGTGCCTGGGTAGCTCAGTGGGTTAAGCTATGCCTTCGGCTCAGGTCATGGTCCCAGGGTCCTGGGATCGAGCCCCACATCGGGGTTCTCTGCTCAGCGGGGAGCCTGCTTCCTCCCCCCCCTCTCTGCCTGCCTCTCTGCCAACTTGTGATCTCTCTCTGTCAAATAAATAAATAAACTCTTAAAAAATATTTTTTAAAGAGTTTATTTATTTATTTATTTGACACAGAGAAAGAGATCACAAGTAGGCAGAGAAGCAGGCAGAGAGAGAGGGAGAAGCAGGCTCTCTTGCTGAGCAAGGATCCCGACGTGGGGGTCGATCCCAGGACCCTGAGATCATGACCTGAGCTGAAGGCAGAGGCTTAACCCACTGAGACACCCAGGTGCCCCAAAATAAGATCTTTAAAAAAAGAAAAAGTCTAGGAAACTGGCATGTTCCTCCCCAAAATATAAAGAAATGAAACACTTTTCTTGTTCCTTTTTCTCTTTTACCTTCATTTTCTTCTCTCATTCTTCCCATTTACTCCCATGACTTTATCTTTCCTCTGCTTTCTGATTGTAGCCTTACAAGAAATTTCACTTGATGAAACTATTTTCAGCAATACAAAGTATTTTTTAATCTAGTTTAACTTAAAACCTGAGACGAGTCTCAATTTACTCTGCCTGGAAGAATATAAAAGAAATAAACAGGTAACCATGTGTTAAAAGAAATCCAAATGTTTGGTCAGTAATGTTGACTTCAATAAAAGCCTGTAGCAACAGAAAGCTGTTTTACTTACACCATTTGAGGGTTTACAAGAAGTGACTGTGAATACAAGGCAATTGTACAAGAACAAAGGTCAGAAGGCAAAGGGCCTTTAAATTTAAATGTGTAAGATTATTCTGTCCCAAAGCATAAAGATTTTGTCTTAGTCTTATCTTCTTACAATAAAACTGGAGCTAATTGTGGAACCCTTATTTGGCTTCTAATTCTGATTCTATGTACTTGCTTCTACATTTTTATTAGGTGAATTACAAAGTAAAAATGGCACATGAATAAGAAGAAAACATTTATCTTTGGGTTCTAAGATTTTAAACCAAGTATTTTCTACTTAAACTATAGTAACCAAAATTTAATAAGACAAACTTCTGGGGCACCTGGGTGGCTCAGTGGGTTAAAGCCTCTGCCTTCGGCTCAGGTCATGATTCCAGGGTCCTGGGATCGAGTCCTGCATCACAGGCATCGGGCTCTCTGCTCAGCAGGGAGCCTGCTTCCTTCCTCTCTCTCTGCCTGCGTCCCTGCCTACTTGTGATCTCTGTCTCTCAAATAAATAAATAAAATCTTTTAAAAAAAAGATAAACTTCTGGCTAATGGTACTACTTAAAATTCTCTATTCACTAATTAGTCACAGCTAGACCATCATTTCCTATGAAATCCTAATAAGATTCTAAGCTACTAAGTCTGCATGTTCATTTATAAATTGTAGGTGAACAAATCCAAAATGGCACTGCGGCCATCTTGCTTCTCTCCACGTAGGTCACGTAGTCAAGTTTTAACTGTAGTCACCCAAGTCCTGGCAGGACACCCTGTGATCCTCCCCTGGAACACCATGGTCTTGTGAAGAGCTGTCACACAGTCATTTCTCATCTGCCTCCCTATGTCCCAGAAACCTTGCTATCTTGCCAGAGGCTCCCACAAAGCATTTTCTCATCTGCCTCTCTGGTTCAGGTGAGGCATGGGACTTTCTGCTCCGATACCTCCCCTTAGGGTAAGCCACAAACCTCTGTGGAAATCTGTAAAACTCTCTGGTTGTAGATTATAGGAGAGTTCTCAATGACAGAGTGACCCACCATGCATGCTTTCTGTCCTCCGGCCTCTCTGGTTCAGTGTCATCCTGTGAGACTGGGCAAAGGGGCAGTGACACAATACTGACCTTGCTTTGGGACACCTGGTGGCTCAGTCGGTTAAGCGTCTGCGGTTGGCTCAGGTTGTGATCCCAGGAGCCTGGGATCAAGTCCCACATCGTGCTCCCTGCTCAGCGGGGAGCCTGCTTCTCCCTCTGCCTGCCGCTCCCCCTGCTTGTGCACTCACTCTCTCTGACAAGTAAATTTAAAAATCTTAAAAAAATACTGACCTTGCTTTTATTGTCTGTATAAATAATAAAGCCTTATGGTTCCTTGTTTCCTTACCGCTGAATCTATGGGAATCAGACAAGCCAACTTAACTGTACTGTTGCTTAGGAGCTGCTTGACCACTTGACAAATTGGCCTCCAGTGTGGGGCCAGTAAAGTTACAACACCTTCTTGGAGAAAAGACACAGGATCCGTGCAGGCCAAGTTAGGAGACCTCCCTGGGATCTGGTAGTGCACGCTTTCTCTTTTCAGGGCACTGCCACATTAGAAAGCACTCATGAGGGAACCTCCCTCCACAATTTGTCACCAATGTGTGAGTCGGGATGTAGTACAAGTACATCTACCTTCTGATGTCCAAAACTTTCACCATCTAGATGATGTCCTGTTGCTTGGCAAGTCAGAAGCTTTAACCTCAGCAACCTTTTCTATGGTGTCATCTCATCTTCACCAGTAGGGGTAGCTGATCAACCCCAACAAAATCCAAAGCTCTGCTTGCCAAGTAAAGTCTTTTGGATCCACATGGGTGAATTTACAACACTCCGACCCTCTGGAAGCCAAAGAACACAACCCACTGTCTCTTACAAAGCAGAGGACTTTATGTTTCTGATAAGAAACCACTAGGGCATGTCAGACTTCTAACATCTGGCAAAGTCTTGTTACCAAAAAGACTGGTTTCCCATTACGCTGGGCATTAGCTCCACCCACTCCTAATAGATCAACATCAGCTCTGTGATGCCCTTTCAGGTTATCACCGGAACTTCATCACGGTTGATATTTGTTCAAACTGTGCCATGTTTTACTTGAGGAACACACTCTCAGATTGTTGTAACCAATGCTGCTGAAAGTACTGGAGTAACAGACATTTTAAGTAGGGGTAATACTTCTGATTTTTCAGAACATTTCCATTTCCAGGGGAGAAACGCCACAGTTAAAGCAGTAGTGATAGGATAAGATATAGTCAAGACTGCATTCGGCTACCCCAGCCCAGCCATATGGTGTCACTAAAATAACACAAGAAGGGGAGAGGGTGCTGATCATTGTATTAAACAAAAAACTAAAGGAGCTGGAAGTGCTTTAAAAAATATCCAGGATGTGAGGGTGATTTGGCTGGGACATCTGTCACCCCGATTATTGCCAGGGTTGATTCGGCTGATATGGCTGGCTAGGCGGGTGTCCCTTTCCTCCCTCACCCGCTCCACGAGCGTCCATCCCGAAGCTGCACACTCGGTTGAAGAGGACGACCTTCCCCGATAGAGGAGAGGACCGTTCCTCGGTCAGGGGTATATGAGTAGCTGCGCTCCCCTGCTAGAACCTCCAAACAAGCTCTCAAGGTCCATTT
Organism: Meles meles; assembly: GCF_922984935.1. NCBI lineage: Eukaryota > Metazoa > Chordata > Mammalia > Carnivora > Mustelidae > Meles > Meles meles. The sequence goes on along the minus strand of NC_060087.1, from coordinate 42,014,787 downwards.
GTAGGAGAACGTAGGGTAGTCAAGCTTCCAAGACTCCAGACCCATCCAAATGAGGCGCGCACGTGGCAGTCTGCCTTTCTTTAAAAATAATAATAAAGTAAAATAAAACAATAAAAATATCCAACAGATTGCTCTCCTGCTTAGGCCAGTCAGGCCTAATAAGCTTTTTGAACTACAAGGGTCAGTGACTGATAATTAGGCAGACTAGGGCGTAAATTACCACTAAGGCCGTACTCTCTGCTGTGGTCTTGCACATGACATTTGCTGTGTGTGTGTGTTAAAGATTTTATTTATTTGAGAAAGAGAGAGAGTACGAGTGGGGAGGTGGGTCAGAGGGAGAGGGAGAAGAAGGCTCTCCCTGCTGAGCATGGAGGCAGTCATGGGGCTCAATCCCAGAACCCCAGGATCATGACCTGAGCCGAGGGCAGATGCTCAACCGACTTAGCCACCCAGGTGCCCCATGGCATTTGCTTTGGTATGTCAAGATTTCTGAGGATAACTGGATCTGATGCACAGACAGATCAACTAAGTTAAAGTCTGATGGGGCACTCTGGGCCACTTATAGCAGTGCAACTACCAAAAATCAAAACAAAACTATTTAAAGCTTTGCATGGAACATGCAGACCCAGCAAGGGGTTGTACACCTGAGGCAACACCAGCACAGATGGAGCAGGGGGCACTGAGAAACCAAAAAAAATGTTCCTACCTTCCAATCCCACATCCTTCACCCCACACCCATGGACCAGGAAAACAACATCTACCCCTGACAGTAATAAAGACTGAGATGGTGCTTTGGAGGCACCAGGTAAATGAAGCAGACCAGAATAACATTGCAAGGACTCTGAAAACCAAACTGTCATTGGAACCATGGCCCCCAAACAGTCAAGACTTGTATGCTAAACTTAAACAGGATAATTGATTGCTAAAACAGAAGACTTAAATAGGATTCAAAGTATTGTAACATAATGGACAGAATATCTGAGATGCTATACATATCAGATCTTGCAAAAAAAAAACACAAAAAATTGGGACCCCTGGGTGGCTCAGTTGGTTAAGCGACTGCCTTCAGCTCAGGTCATGATCCTGGGGTCCTGGGATCGAGGCCCATATGGGGTTCCCCCTGCTCAGCAGGGAGCATGCTTCTCCCTCTCCCTCTGCCTGCCACTCCCCCTGCTTGTGCTCTCTCTCTTTCCCTGTCAAATGAATGGATAAAATCTTTAAAAAAAGAATAAAAAAAGAATAAAGTCACAACATGAGTGAAAAGATATCAACAAAACCAATAACAAGATTAGTTGGATGTTGGAGTTATCTGACAAGGATTTTAAAGTAATTATAAAAATGATTCAACAAGGAATTACAAATAAACTTGAAACAAATGAAGAGGCAGAAATTATAACCAAGTAAGATACTAAAAAGAACCAAATGGAGACGATAGAATTGAAAAATGTAAGTGAAATCTAAAACTTATGCAAAAGGATCAATGGTGGAATAAGTTTGACAGAGAAGAAGTGATCTTAGAGATAGGACAATAGAACTTGCCCAATCTGAAAAACAGATAAATACACTAGGGGGAAAAAAGATAAATAGTCGCAAGGGCATATAGGACAATAACAAAGATCTAAGATTCATACCATTGAACTATCAGAAGTAGAGGAGAGAGTGGTGTTGAAGAAGTATTAAAAGAATTATTGAAACCTTCTCAAGTTTGGCAAAAGACATAAACCTACAGATTCAAGAAGCTGAGAAAACCCCAGTAGGATAAACCAAAAGAAATCCATGTCAATATATAATAATTAAATTTCTGAAAACTAGGGACACCTGGCTGCCTTAGTCAGAAGGGCGTGTGACTCTTGATCTTGAGCTTGTGAGTTCAAGCCCCAGGTTGGATGTAAAGATTACTAAAATAAACTAAAGTGGGGCACCTGGGTGGCTCAGTTGGTTAAGCATCTGCCTTCAGCTCACGTCATGATCCTAGAGTCCTGGGATAGAGTCCCGTATGGGAGGGAGGGGCAGTTATATTTAAAAGTCAGAAGGGTAAAGGGACCAAAACGAAATTAAGTTTTCTACACTTCAATCAAAGTGGTGAAACACTGCTATCAGTAAACTGTGTTAAGTTACATCTGCACATTGTAGTACTACAGCAACCACTAAGAAAATGACACAATGAGATGTAGTAAAAAAAAATCACATAAATATATAAAAATGGAATTCTAAGAAATGTTTGTGTAGCCAAAGGAAGACAAAAGGAGAGGAGAAGCAGAAGAACGAGAATCAAAGAGAACAAGTAAAAAAACAAATAATAAAATGGCAGACAGAAGTCCAAACCTATCTTACTAATTATTTAGTGTAAAGTGTCCAAATATGACAGTCAAAAGACAGAGATTAGCAGAGTAGAGACAAAACACAACCCAACTATATGCCATCTACAAGAAATTCACTTCAAATATGATGACAAAGGTAGGTTGAAAGTAAAGGGAAGGAAAAAGATATGCAATGCTCACATAAATTTTTTAAAAGTAGATCTCAGAGCAAATAAACAATAAGGAACATTACATAATGGAGGAACATTACATAATGATAGAAGAATCAATCCACCAAGAAAATATAGCAATCCTAAATGGGTATGCACCAATAAAACAGCTTCAAAAAATGCAAAGCAACAGTGATTGGGCTGAAAAGAGAAATAGACAAATCCACAATTATAATTAAGGACATCAACACCCCACATCAGCAATTAATAGAACTATTGGAGAGAATTTCAGCAATGATAAAGAAAAACTGAACAACACCATTGATTAACAGGATCTAATTGATATATTTTTTAAAAGATTGTATTTATTTATTTACAGACAGAGATCACAAGTAGGCAGAGAGGCAGGCAGAGAGAGAAGGGGGAAGCAGGCTCCTCACTGAGCAGAGAGCCCAATATGGGGCTCGATCCCAGGACCCTGAGACCATGACCCGAGCCGAAGGCAGAGGCCCAACCCACTGAGCCACCCAGGCGCCCCGGATCTAATTGATATTTATAGAACATTCAACCCAACAACAACACATTATTTTCAAGTGCCTATGGAACATTCACCAAGATGGACAATTTCTGGGCCATTAAAAATACCTCCACAAAGTCAGAAGAATTGAAGTTATACAGTGTATGTTCTCTGACCATATGGAATCAAACTAGATATCAATAACAGAAAGACAACAGTAAGATCTCTGAGACACTTATTTAAAAACATGCTTCTCAGTAATCCTTGGGGGATGATAGAAGATGAAAACCAAAAGGAAATTTTACAAATATGTGGAACTGGGGGCACCTGGTTGGCTCAATTGGTGCAGCATATGACTCTTGATCATGGGGTCATGAGTTCAAACCCCACATTGGGTGTAGAGATTACACAAAAAAATTTTTTAAAGGGAAGAGAGCTAAGATGACTGAGTAGTAGGAAGACCCTATCCTTCCTTGATAACACAGCTAGATAAATGTCAAACCATTCTGAATACCCAAGAAATTGATCTGAGGGCTGACAGAAAAAACTGCAGAAGAGGCAGAGACGAGGTCACATCGTAAAAGGTAGGAGGTGTGGAGATGAGATGTGCCACAGAGAGGAGGGAGCCTTGGTCACTGAGAGAGGCAAAAAAGAGTAGTGCACAGGGGATCACACAAAGAAAAACAGTTCCCCAAGACTATTGACTGGGAAAACCAATGGGGCTGATTTTTTGTGAGGTTTTATAAGTAGTTGGACTCAAAGGCTGGAGTTTTAGAGGTCCACATTGTGGCTGGTACAGAGCCCCGAGGGCACTACAGTGCTCCTGTGGAGAAGGAGGGCAGATAGACCAGGGACAGACAGCATAATCTGAGGCTCCCCCCGGGAGAGATTGTTCCCCCTTCTTAGAGAACATCTGGGAGAGATAACATTGCCTCTTAGGAGACAAAAGAAGGATGCCTGGGTAGCTCAGTGAGTTAAAGCCTCTGTCTTCGCCTCAGGTCATGATTCCAGGGTCCTGGGATCGAGCCCCGCATCGTGCTCTCTGCTCAGCAGGGGACTGCTTCCTCCTCTCTCTCTGCCTGCCTCTCTGACTACTTGTGATCTCTGTCTAATAAATAAATAAAATCTTTATTTTAAAAAAAGGAGACAAAAGAGATGGTGGGTGCCACTATCATAAACTAACTTAGTTTATGCCCCTCAGCATAAACTAATGTAAATAAGCAGCAGTGTCTAAACTGCTTATACCAAGCCCCACCTCCCTGCCCTCTGCAGGCGCTTTATTACAAGGGCAAGTGTATCTGAGAATCACAGCAGTGGCCCTTCCCCAGAAGACCAGTGCCACCCCACCACGCAGCACACCATGTCTACTGACCATAGAGTTCTGCAAAGTTTCAGCTCTAGTGGAAATAGCATCAGGTCTCTTTTGGCAAGCAGACCAGAGCGCACCTAGTTAAAACTCGCCACACTCTGGCCAGGGTCCAAAAGCTTCCCACTCCAGGCAAGGAGAAACTCTGCAGGGGATTGACTGGATGGAAAGAGCAACAAAAATACAGCAGCAGAAGGCACATCCAGGTGCCCCCATAACAGCCTTCCCTAACACACAGAAGAAGAAGAGACCTAGATAAAATGCCAAGACAGTGGCATTCATCCCAAAAGAAAGAAAAAGGAAAGGTCACAGCCAGGGATCTAATCAAAAGAGGTTAAATAATATGCCTGATCCAGAATTTAGAGCAAGAATCATAAGGAGACTATCTGGCCTTGAGAAGCATAGAAGATGCCAGGGAGTCTCTTACCACAGAGATAAAACATCTAAAAACTAGTCAGGCCAAAATGAAAAATCCTGTAACTGAGACTCAAAACCGACTGGATGTAATGACCAAAAGGATGGAAGAAGCAGAGGAACAAATGAGTGACAAAGAAAAAATTAGGGAAATTAGGAAGGTGAAAAGAAGAGGAAAAGAAAAATACTGGATCACAAATATAGACTCCATAAAGCATAATAACATTTGTATCCCAGGAGTCCCAGAAGAAGAATGGGAAAAGGGGCACAAAGTTGATTTTTTTAATAATTTTTTTAATAATTTTTAGTTTATTTGACAGAGAGAGATCAGAAGTAGGCAGAGAGGAATGCAGAGAGAGAGGAGGAAGCAAGGCTCCCTGCTGAGCAGAGAGCCCAATGCGGGACTTGATCCCAGGACCCTGAGATCATGACCTGAGCTGAAGGCAGAGGCTTAACCCACTGAGCCACCCAGGTGCCCCACAAAGTTGATTTTGAGGAAATTATAGCTGAAAACATTCCTAATCTGGGGAAGGAAGCAGACTTCCAAATCCAGGAGGCACAGAGAACTCCCACCAAAATCAATAAAAGCAGGCCAACACCATAACATATTAAAGTTAAATTTGTAAAATATAGAGCTAAAGAAAAATTCCTAAAAGCAGCAAGACAAAAGAAGTCCCTAACTTCCAAGGGAAGACAAATAAGGTCAGCAGCAGATCTATCCACAGAAACTTAGCAGGTCAGAAGAGAGTGCTATGGTATAGTCAACATGCTGAATGGGGAAAATATGCAGCCAAGAATACTTTGTCCAGCAAGGCTGTCATTAGAACAGAAAGAGAGAAAAAGAGTTTCCCAGAAAAACAAAAACTAGAAGCATTTGTGATCACTAAACCTGCCCTACAAGAAATATTAAAGGGGACCCTGTGAGTGGGAAATAAAAACCAAGGCAAGAAAGACTAGAAAGGAAAGGGAAAAGTCTCCAGAAACAACAACAAAACAAGCAATAAAGTGACACTAGATTCATATCAATAATTGCTCCAAAAATAATCACAATAATCATTCGGCTTGCTCAGTGAGTGAATTATGTGACTCTTAGTCTTGGGGTTGTAAACCTGAGCCCTATGTTGTATATAGAGATTACTTAAAAATAAAATCGAAAAAAAATTATTCTGAATGTCAATGGACTACATGCTCCAGTCAAAAGACACAGGGTGTCAGAATGGATAAAAATATAAGACCCACATATATGTTATCTATAAGAGATTTATTTTAGACTTTAAGACACCTGTAGATTGAAAGTGAAGGGATGGAGAAATATTTGTCATGCAAATGGATGTCAGAAGAAAGCTGAAGTAGCAATACATATATCGGAGAAACCAGATTTGTTTAAAGATTTTATTTATTTATTTGACAGAAAGAGATCAGAAGCAGGCAAAGAGGCAGGCAGAGAAAGAGAGGAAGCAGGCTCCCCGCTGAGCAGAGAGCCCGATGTGGGGCTCAATCCCAGGACGCTGGGATCATGACCTGAGCTGAAGGCAGAGGCTTTAACCCACTGAGCCACTCAGGCAACCCAGATTTTTTTTTTTTTTTTTAAGTAGACTCCGCTCCCAGTGTGGAGCCCAGTGCAAAGCTTGAACTCATGATTCTGAGATCAAGACCTGAGCTAAGATCAAGATTTGGGTGCTTAACTAACTGAGACACCCAGGTACCCCAGAAAAACTAGATTTTAAACCAAAGACTGTAACAAGAGATGAAGAAAGGAACTACAACAAGAAGATCTAACAATTGTAAATATTTATGCCCCCAACTTGGGAGCACACAAATATATAAAATAATTAACAACGAACATAAAGGACCTCATTGTTAATAATACAATAACATTAGTGGACTTTAACACATCACTTACAGCAAGGAAGAGATCATTTAAGCAGAAGATCAACAAGAAAACAATGGCTTTGAATGACACACTGGACCTGATGGACCTAACAGAACATTTCATCCTAAAGCAACAGAATACACATTCTTCTCTAGTGGCACATGGGACATTCTCCAGAATAGATAACATACTGGGTCACAAATCAGGTCTCAACAAGTACAAAGACATTGAGATCGGGCCATGCATTTTTTCTGACCACAACACTATAAAACTTGAAGTCAACGACAAGAGAAATATTTGGAAAGACCACAAATACATAGAGGTTAAAGAACATCCTACTAAATAAAGAACGGGTCTACTAGGAAATTAAAGAAGAAATTTAAAAAAAATAATATATGGAAACACATTAAAATGAAAACACGATGATCCAAAACCTTTGGGATGCAGTGAAAGTGGTTATAAGAGGGAAGTATATAGTAACACAGGCCTTCCCCAAGAAGCAAGAAAATTGTCAAATATACAACCTAACATTAAAACTAAAGGAGCTAGAAAAAGAATGGCAAATGAAGCCTAAAGCCAGCAGAAGAAGTGAAATAATAAAAATTCGAGCAGAAATACTTGATATAGAAACAAACAAACCAAAAAACCTCGGTAGAACAGATCAATGAAACTAAGAGCTGGTTCTTTGAAAGAATTAGTAAAATTGATAAATCCCTAGCCAGACTTCTCAAAATGAAAATAGAATGGACCCAAAGAAATAAAATCACGAACGTGAGAGAAGATCACTACCAACACTACAGAAATTCAAACCAGTAAGAGAATATTATGAAAACTTTATGCCAACAAGTTGGGCAATCTGGAAGAAATGGATACATTCCTAGAAACATAAAAACTACCAAAACTGAAAAAGGAAAAGACAGAAAATTTGAACCGACCCATAACCAGCAAAGAAATTGCATCAGTCATCAAAAATCTCCCAACAAACAAAAGTCCAGGGCCAGATGGCTTCCCAGGGGAACTCTACTAAACATTTAAGGAAGAGTTAATACCTAGTCTTCTGAAACTGTTCCAAAAAATAGAAATGGAAGGAAAACTTCCAGACTCACTCTATGAGACCAGCATTACCTTAACCCCAAAACCAGACAAAGACCCCACTAAAAAAGGTAACTACAGGCCAATATCTCTGATGAACATGGATGCAAAAATTCTCAGTGAAATACTAGCAAATTCAATCCAACAACACATTAAGAGAATCATTCACCATGATCAAGTGGGATTTATTCCTGGGTTGCAAGGGGGGTTCAATATTCACGAATCAATCAATGTGATACATCACATTAATAAAAGAAAACATAAGAACCATATGATCCTCTCATAGATGCAGAAAAACCATTTGACAGAGTACAACATCCATTCTTTTTTTTAAAAGATTTTATTTCTTTATTTCTTTATTTGAGAGAGAGAGAGTATGTGCACTTGAATGAGCCCAGGCAGAGGGAGAAGAAGGATAGGGACAGACTCTGCACTGAGCATGGAGCCTGCCTGATACGGGACTTGATCCCACAACCTCAAGATTATGACCTGAGCCAAAATCAAGAGTTGGATGCTGGGGCACCTGGGTGGCTCAGTCAGTTAAGCATCTGCCTTCGGCTGAGGTCATGATCCCAGAGTCCTGGGATCAAGTCCCACATCAGACTCCTTGCTCATTGGGGAGCCTGCTTCTCCCTCTGCTTGTGCTCTCTCTCTCACTCTGTGACAAATAAATAAAAATAAATAAAATAAATAGTAAAATAAAAATAAATAAGAAAGATTTTTAAAAGATTTAAAAGATTTTATTTATTTATTTTACAGACAGAGACATGGAGAGAAAGGGAACACAAGCAGGGGGAGTGGGAGAGGGAGAAGCAGGCTTCCTGCTGAGCAGGAAGCCCAATGTGGGGCTCGATCCCAGGACCCTGGGATCATGACCTGAGCGGAAGGCAGATGCTTAACAACTGAGCCACCCAGGTGCCCCAGCATCCATTCCCGATAAAACACTCAATAAAGCAGGGATAGAGAGAACATACCTCAACATCATAAAGGAAGACCCACAGCTAGTATCATCCTCAATAGGGAAACACTGACAGCTTTTCCTCTACAGTCAAGAACAAGACAGGGATGTCCGCTCTCACTGATGTTATTTAACATAGAACTGGAAGTCCTAGCCTCAGCAATCAGACAACAAAAAGAAATAAAAGGCAACCAACTCAGAAAGGAAGGAGAAGTCATACTTTCAAAAACATGATACTCTTAGTAGAAAACCTGAAAGACTCCACCAAAAAATTGATGAAACTGATACAGAAATTCGGTAAAGTCACAGGAGGCAAAATCAATAAACAGAAAGAAGTTGCATTTCTATACACTCATAATGAAGCAGCAGAAAAACAAATCAAAGAATCGATCCCACTTACAATTGCACCTAATACCCTAAGATACCTAGGAATAAACCCAACTGAAGAGGTAAAAGATGTGTACTCTAAAAACTACATAACACAAAAGAAATTGAAGATGACACAGAGAAGTGGGAGAACATTCTATGCTCATGGATTGGAAGAACAAATATTGTTAAAATGTCTATACTGCCCTGTGTTGCCTGGGTGGTGCAGTCAGTTAAGCGTCCAGCTCCCTGTTTCTGCTCAGGTTGTGATCTCGGAGTTTTGGAATCCAGGCGCATGTTGGGCTCTGCGCTCAGTGTGAAGTCGGCTTGGGATTCTCTCTCCCTCTCTATCGTCCTCTCTATCTATCTCTCTCCCTCTCACTCATCCTCTCTATCTCTCAAATCTTTGTTTAAAGATTTTATTTTTGTTTATTGGGACCGCCGGGTGGCTCAGCCGGCTAAGTGTCTGACTTCAGCTCAGGTCATGATCCCAGGGTCCTGGGATCGAGTCCCTCATTGGCTCCTTGCTCAGCGGGGACCGTGTTTCTCCCTCTGCCTGCTGGTTCCCCTACTTGTGCTCTCTCTCTCTGACAAATTAATAAATAGAATACTAAAAATAAAGATTGTATTTCTTTATTTGACAGAGCGAGAGAAAGAACAAGCAGGGGGAGCAGCAGGCAGAGGGAGAGGGAGAAGCAGGCTCCCTGCGGGACTCGATCCCAGGACCCCAGGATCATGATCTGGGCTGAAGGCAGATGCTTAACTGACTGAGCCACACAGGTGCCCCAGATAAATAAATCTTAAAAAAAATAATTTGACTAATCTTTTTTTTTTTTAAGATTTTATTTATTTATTTGACAGAGAGAGATCACAAGTAGGCAGAGAGGCAGGCACAGAGAGAGAGGAGGAAGCAGGCTCCCTGCTGAGCAGAGAGCCCGATGCGGGGCTCGATCCCAGGACCCTGAGATCATGACCTGAGCCGAAGGCAGCGGCTTAATCCACTGAGCCACCCAGGCACCCCTAATTTGACTAATCTTAATAAAAAAAGAAACCAATGTAAAATTGTGTCAACTGTACTCCAATTTAAAAGAATAATTTTAAAAAAAGAATAATTAAAAAGAAAAAAAGTAAAGAAAGGAGGAAAGTTCTCAAATCAATAATCTGGTTCCTACTCCCCAAGAAACTAGAAAAAGAAGAGTGAAACAGACTCAAAGCAAGCAGAAGGAGGGCAGTTACAAAGATAAGAGCAAAACCCAGAAAAAGGGAAGGTAGAAAAGTAATAGATAAAATCAATGAAACAAAAGACTAAATTGTTGAAAAGATCAATAAAATTAAAAACCTCTGGCAAGACGAAGAAAGATAAGAAGAAAAAATACAAATCACCAACATCGGGAATGAAACACGGGCTATCTCTGCAGATCCTATAGCTATTAAAAAGATAATAAGGTGGGGCACCTGGGTGGCTCAGTGGGTTAAAGCCTCTGACTTCGGCTCAGGTCATGATCGAGCCCCACATCGGGCTCTCTGTTCCTCAGGGAGACTGCTTCTTAGAACTCTCTCTCTCTGCCTGCCTCTCTGCCTACTTGTGATCTCTCTCTCTGTCAAATACATAAAAAATCTTTTTAAAAAATTTTAAAAAATAAAAAGTAAAAAAGATAATAAGGTAACCCCATGAACAGCTTTATGCTCATAAATTCAACAACTTAAAGAAGAAATTGACCAAGTGCTCCAAGACTACAAATTAGCAAACTTATCCAAATAGTCCCAGAAGCATTAAAGAGATTCCATGTGTTGTTTCGCTCTCCAGAAAGGACTCTTCAGATCCAGATGTGTGGGGTTTTTTTAGATTTTATTTATTTTATTTGACAGGCAGAGATCACAAGTAGGCAGAGAGGCAGGCAGAGAAAGAGAGAGGAGGAACCAGCCTCCCCGCTGAGCAGAGATCCCAATGCGGGGCTCAATCCCAGGACCCTGGGATCATGACCCTAGCCAAAGGCAGAGGCTTTAGCCCACTGAGCCACCCAGGCATCCGGAGATCCAGATGTTTTCAGTGGAGAATTCTACCAAACACCGAAAGAGAAATTAACACAAGCTTTAAAAAAAAAAAAAAAAAAAAGATTTTATTTATTCGACAGACAGAGATCACAAGTAGGCCGAGAGGCAGGCAGAGAAAGAGAGGGGGGAAAGCAGGCTCCCCGCCAAGCAGAGAGCCCGACACGGGGCTCGATCCCAGGACTCTGAGATCATGACCTGAGTCGAAGGCAGAGGCTTTAACCCACAGAGCCACCCAGGCGCCCCTAGCACCAGCTTTGTAGGACCTCTTCCAGATAAGAAAACATTTTCTACCTCATTTTATGGGGCCAGTTTCACTTTGCCCCCAAAACTAGAGAAAAATCTCAGGGTCCTGGGACTGAGCCCCGCATCGGGCTCTCTGCTCAGCCGGTGACCCTGCTTCCTCCGCTCTCTCTGCTGTCTCTCTGCCTGCTTGTGATCTTTGTCAGCCAATTAAATAAATAAAATCTTAAAAAAAAGAAAAGAATTATACAGTGTACCACAACCAAGTGGGATTTAGTCTAGGTATGAAAGACTGGTTCAATATTCAAAAATCAGTCAATGTAATAGACCATATCAAAAAAAGACTAATCACATGATCATATCAATTGATGCAACACACACACACACACACACACACACACACACACACACACGCACGCACACACTCCCAGCATTTAACAAACTCCAATGACCAGACTTTTGGTTCCTGGAGAAGATGGAATGCACACACCTCTCCCTGTTTCTAGCACTAATTAGGGAACCTGGAGCAATGATCAAATAAATAGTATTTCTTATTATAAGTCACAATACAACAGTAACACGGAGAGACAAACTACTTACATTCCTAGCCACGCATGATCTTCTGTCTAAATATTTCATCCAGAGGAAAAAAGCATTAAAGAGATTTTTTGTTAAGATTTTTATCTATTTATTTGAGAGATAGAATGAGAGGAGAGAACATGAGAGGGGAGAGGTCAGAGGGAGAAGCAGACCCCCCACTGAGCAGGGAGCCCCATGTGAGACTAGATCCTGGGACTCTAGGATCATGACCTGAGCCGAAGGCAGTTGCTTAACCAACTGAGCCACCCAGGCACCCCAAAGAGATTATTTTTATTTGATTAGGAGAACTATGAAAGGGATTCAGAATTTATATGACCTAGGCACGGAGATATGTGATTAGGTTATGCGCCTGTGGCCTAAAGTAACTATAGTATTACTATTGGGAATTATACCTTAGAAATTTTTGAACTGGAAAAGACAGTTGATTGTCTTTTTTGTTGTTTATTTAGTAATAATGGAAATCTGGCTTTGAGAGGGAACTTAGAATATTTTCTGCTTTCTTTTTGTATTATTTTAGAATAAGGACCAGCAAACCATGACCCAGGACCAAATATGGACCTCTGTTTTTGTAAGTAAAGTTTTGTTGCAGCGCCCACAAACACATACACACACACGAACAATAGCATTTTTATATACTAACAATGAAAGGCGAAAACACAACACCAAATATAATTGCTCCAAAGAACATAAAATACTGGGTGCCTGGGTGGCTCAGTGGCTAAGTGTCTGCCTTTGGCTCAGTTCATGATCCCAGGGTCCTGGGATCCATCAGGCTCCCCACTCAGCAGGAGGCCTGTTTCTCCCTCTCCCACTCCCCCTGCTTATGTTCCCTCTCTTGCTGTGTCTCTCTGTCAAATAAATAAATAAAATCTTTAAAAAAAAGAAGAAGAAGAACATAAACTACTTAGGTATACAGTTAACCAAAAAATGTACAGGATCTGTATGTTAAAAATTATAAAACACTGATGAAGAAAGAGGAGATCTAAATAAATGGAGAGATATATTGTGTTACGAATTGGAAGAGTCAACATGGTAAAAAAAAAAGTCAGTTATCTCCAAACTGATCTATAAAGTTAATGCAATTACTATGAAAATATCAGCGGGGGTGCCTGGGTGGCTCAGTGGATTAAGCCGCTGCCTTCGGCTCAGGTCATGATCTCAGGGTCCTGGGATGGAGCCCCACATAGGGCTCTCTGCTCAGTGGGGAGCCTGCTTCCCTCTTGCTCTCTCTGCCTGTCTCTCTGCCTACTTGTGATCTCGCTCTGTCAAATGAATAAATAAAATCTTAAAAAAAAAAAAAGAAAGAAAATATCAGCAAAATTTTCCATAGAGAGAAACAAGCTTTTTCTAATACTTCTGTAGAAAAGCAAAGAGTAAAATAGCAAAGACTAAAACAATTTTGAGCAAGGAAGAAAAAAAGTAAGAGCAATCAGTCTACCTGACATTAAGGCTTATTACACAGCTCCAGGAATCAAGAGAGTAGGTACTGGCAGAGGGATAGACCCATAGATGGATGGAACAGAATGTAGAACCCAGACAGACCCACACAAACAGACCCAGCTGATTTTGATCAAGGGAGCAAAAGCAATTCAAGGGAAGGACAACCTATTCAACAAAGGTGTTAGAGCCAAATGGGCATCAATGGGAAAAAGTCTGAACCTGGACCAAACCTTGCAGCTTATACAAAATTAATTCAAAATGGATCATAAACTTATATATAACATGCAAAACTTCTTTTTTTTTCAAAGATTTTATTTATTTATTTGACAGAGAGAAATCATAAGAGAGGCAGGCAGAGAGAGAGGAAGGGAAGCAGGCTCTCCACTGAACAGAGAGCCCGATGTGGGACTCGATCCCAGGACCCTGAGATCATGACCTGAGCCGAAGGCAGCGACTTAACCCACTGAGCCACCCAGGCGCCCCAACATGCAAAACTTCTAAAAAGAAAACAGCAGATAATCTTCAGTACATCAGGCAAAAGAGTTCTTATACATGACACGAAAGCACAGTCCATAGAAGGGAAGTGTGACAAATCGGGCTTCGTCCAAACCAAAAATTTTCTTTCTTATCTGGAAGAGATGAAAAGATGAGCTACAGACTGTTAAAAAAAAAGTTGCAAAACATATGTCCAACAAGGACTTGTATCTAAATATATTAAATATATTAAAAAAAATTCTCAAGACTCAACCAAACAACCCAATTAGAAAACCAAACAATGCCATTAGCAAATGGTACAAAAGACAGGAAGAAACATTTCACCCCCGAGTATGTACAGATAGCAAATAAATGATATCAATATCACTAGCCACCAAGGAGATGCAAATGAAAACCACGATGAGATATCCCTACACACCTACCAAAATGGCTAAAATAAAAAATAGTGACAATACTAAATGCTGGAGAGGATGTAAAGAAACTGGATCACCTGTACAGTTGACTCTTTTTTTTTTTTTAAAGATTTTATTTATTTATTTGACAGACAGAGATCACAGGTAGGCAGAGAAGCAGGCAGAGAGAGAGAGGGAGGAGCAGTCTCCCTGCTGAGCAGAGAGCCCGATGCGGGGCTCGATCCCAGAAATCTGAGATCATGACCTGAGCCAAAGGCAGAGGCTTAACCCACTGAGCCACCCAGGTGCCCCTGTACAGTTGACTCTTGAACAATGCAGAGGTCAGGGGTGCTGGCCCCCCCATCCCGGTCATGTATAATTTGTGACTCTCCAAAAACTTAATTACTAATAACCTACTGTTGACCAAAAGTTTTCCTGGTAACATAAACAACCGAGGAACACATATTCCGTATCCAGTGCTCTTTTCTTACAATCAAGTAAGCTAGGGCATCTGGGTGGCTCAGTTGGGTAAGCGTCTGCCTTCAGCTCAGGTCATGATCCCAGGGTCCTGGGATTGAGCCCCACATAGGGCTCTCTGCTCAGTGGGGAGTCTGCTTCTCCCTCTCTCTCTGCCTATCACACTCCCCTTCTTACGCTCTCTCTCTCTCTCTGTCAAATAAATAAATAAAATCTTTAAGAAAAAAACAATCAAGTAAGCTAAAAAAGCAATATATTTCTCAGGAAATCTCATTTCCTGAGAAAGGGAAATGTTATTAAGAAAATCATAAAGAGGGATGCCTGAGTGGCTCAGTCCGTTAAGCCCCTGCCTTCGGCTCAGGTCATGATCCCAGTGTCCTGGGATAGAGTCCCGCATCAGGCTCCTTGCTCGACAGGGAGCCTGCTTCTCTCTCCACCTCTGCCTGCTTGTGCGCGCTCTCTTTCTCTCTCTCTGACAAATAAATAAATAAATAAAATATTTTTTAAAAATCATAAATAAGAGAAAATATATTTATACCACTGTATTGTATTTATGGGAAAATCCACCTATAAGCAGACCGATGCAGTTGAAACCTGTGTTGTTCAAGGGTTAACTGTTCTCTGCTAGAGAGAATGCAAAATGATACAGCTACTCTGGAAAATAGTTTGGCACTTTCTTATTCAACCAAACATGCAACTACCATATGGTCCGGCATTGCATTCCTGGGCATTTATCCCGGAGAAATGAAAACTTACATTCACACAAAAACATGTACATGAATGGTCTTAGCAGCTTTGTTCATAAGAGATGAAAACTGGAATTAGCCCATATGTCCTTCAGTAGGTGATTGGTTAACAAGCAGGGGACCCATCCATGGACAGAATATTCTCAGGGATTAAAAGCAACGGTCTATTAAAACATGCAACAACTTAGTCTGATCTCAAAGGAATCATGCTGAGTGGAAAACCAATCTCCAAAGGCTTCATAGTGTGTGGTTCCATTTATGTAACATTCTTGAAATAACACAATTATAGAGATGGAGAAAGGATTAGTGGTTGCCAAGGGGACCGGGATGGGGGATGGGGCCCGTAAAGGCATAGCACAGGGCTCTTCGTGCTAAGGAAACAGTTCTCTGCCTTTACTGCAGTGGCTGTTCCATGAATCTACACGTGTGATAGATTTGTACAACACCACACACACACAAACACATACACACATAAAGCTGGTGGAATCGAAATAAAGTTGGTGGGTTGCACCAATTCAATGTCCTCTTTTAAAAAAAGAAAAAGATTTATTTATTTATTTGAGAGAGAGAGAGAGAGAGCATGAGCAGGGGTAGGGGCAGAGGGAGAGGGAGAGACAATCCTCCAACACACGCCCCTCTGAGCAGGGAGCCCAACACAGGGCTCGATCCCAGGACCCTGAGATCATGACCTGAGCCAAAGGCAGATGCTTAACTGACTGAGCCAGGCAGGCACCCCCAGAGAAACTCCCATTTGAAGAAAATGTTTAATTATATAGTTGGGGGCAAGAGGAGGAGGCCCAGACTGGCTGTAAGAGACCCTGATCACACAAGCAGCCCTTTTCACCTTATCTCTTCCTCTCCCACACCTACCACCAGGAAGCCGGGCAAGTGGAGGTCTTGAATGGCCGAACAGAGGTTGGGGGAGGGGTCGGGGATGAGATGCTAACCTGGTGTTTCTCTTCCCATCCCATCAGCCAGTGGGGCTGGATGGTCAGAGACTGATGACAATGGCAGTAGGTATGAGGGGATGACTCCCAAGTTGGTCCTGGAGCAACCACACACATGGGTGGGGCAGATACCGGGGACATGACAAGGCCCGGGTGCTTCAGAGAACCAGCATACCCGTCACATGGCCACCAAAGGACAGCGACCTCTTGGGCTGGTGGGGAAGGAACCCATCAGGCCCAGAGGGTTTGGTGAAGTGAGGGGTTGGGGACGGGAACCATTAGCGCTTGCTTGGCTCTGGTCTGCAGGACACCTGACTCATCCCATCACCTCAGAACGAGCCTACTCAAAGGGTTGGTCTGTGTATGGGACACAAAATTGCTTTATTACAGTTATTGTAAGAGTAATAAATGATTCCATCCTCCTACAATTTCTGCCCCAATAGGGTACCACTTCTTCTTCTTCTTCTTTTTTTTTTTAAGATTTTTATTTATTCATTTGCAAGAGCAAGAGAGAGCACGAGCGGGGGTGGGTGGAGAGAGGCAGAGGGAGAGGGAGAAGCAGACTCCCCGCTGAGCCAGGAGCCCGATGTGGGGCTCCATCCCAGGACCTGGAGATTATGACCTGAGCCAAAGGCAGATGCTTAACCAACTGAGGCACCCACGCGCCCCTAAGGTACCACTTCTAACTCGGACATCAGGCTTGTACTTCCCTGCCGCACACAAAACAGTCTCAAGTCTCTGGCGTGACTGGGGATGAATGAGCCCATGGTCCCGGGTTTCCTCCGGGCCATCCCAAGGCAGGCTATGTGCGGTTGCCAACACCTCTTGCTGCTCCTGGAATCGGGATATATTTAGGGGTCTTGGCTGTGGACCAGGAGCAAGGTTGTGCTCTGTCTGGGATCAGACCAGCTCTGGTCGTTCTACTGGGAGTCATGGCCATGGTCACTCCCATCCGATTGCACTCAAGGCAAATAGAATGGCTTTCTGCCAAGCCCCTCTCAGTACAATTCCTTGGGGCATCTGATGGGGTGGCTCATGCTTCTAAAAAAGATTATTAAATGAACACACGAAAGGCGGGGTGGGGCAGTCGTAGGGGAGAGCTCCGGCTGTCATGGCGCCACAGTGACTTGGCACAGCTTCACATGGGCCACAGGGGCACGGCTTGACGGAAGTCCGACAGGAGTCTTGGCAGCAGGTCCCGTGATCTATTCTGGGACATGGCAAGACAGGTAGCCTGGTGAGGAGCCTGGTGAGGACTGTCCCTCACGTCCCTGGCTCTGGCACTGCCAGAACTTCCCACCTTGACCGCATGGAGGGTGCAGCCACGGGCTTTTGTGTAAGTCCCCTTCTGTTTAGAGTTGGCTCTTCACTAACAGAACGACTCACCACCTGTGCTTCCTGTCATCTGGCTGCTGTGGTTCAGTGTCATCCTGTGTGACTAAGGACATGGCAGCTGTCTCCACACTGGTCTGATTTCACTGTCTCTGTACATAATAAAGCGAATGGATGTGGGCTCGTTGTCTCTTTCTTGGCTGAATCTGTAGACACGTGACAAGCTCGCCTAGCAGCTGCCACCACACTGTCGCTGAAGAACTGTTTATTTCCTGAGTGACACAACTGTGCTGAAACACGGGGGAGGATACACTTCCTCTCACTCTGGCATTTTGATGGGACATCTTCCGGTGTTGGCTTATCTTACAGTTGCCCACATAGGTGTCCGGAGTCACAGTGCCCCCTGACAACTCGGTCACATGTTAGCCATTGCAAGCCCTCTGGAAGCTTTGATGTTGCTTAAGAGATGCTCAAGCGCAAGACAGGAAACCCTAACTGCTATTTTTCTAGAAGGAAACCCCAATGGAAAGAAACTAGTTCATCCGTGTAATGTAAGAAAACACTGATCACAGACACGTTGACAGTGAAAAGGGGATTTGGACATTAGTTAGGGTAACAACAGCCCTACTCACACGGGCACGGATGTCTGTACCCGTCTTACAGGTCAGAAACTGGGCCACCGACCTTTAACGTGCCTCGTGTCCGGAAACTCCGGGCTCGGAGTTGGGATGGACCCTGTCCCTTTCTTGCACCTGCGGTCAGGCTGCTTACACAAGCTGTGGTTGCTGGAGCGAACAGCAGCAATGACAACAAGCAGTATGTGTTCACTCTTCGGTTTGTGATTCCTTTCCCCTCTTTGGAAAAGTTAAAGCGGGGCAGGTGGCTCAGTTGCTTAAATGTCTGCCTTCGGCTCAGGTCCTAGGATCGAGCCCCACCTCAGGCTCCCTGCTCAGCAGGGAGCCTGCTTCTTCCTCTCCCTCTGCCTGCTGCTCTCCCTGCTTGTGTTCTCTCTCTCTCTCTCTGACAAATAAATACATAAAATCTGAAAAAAGAAAAAAGTTATAGCGTTACATTAGGCAAAGCGGGCACAGAGACGAACACTTTCACTCTTAAGGAAAATGCCTGTCCTACCAATGAGACTACTTGGCGTGCTCTGGTGATATCACCAACACTAAATCGTGCAAAGTCTGGTGTGCAAGCCAGTCTGCACACAGTGCACATGCATGGAGGGCGCCAGTCGGTTGCCTGTGCGCTGGCATTCCTGCGTTTGAAATGACTTCTCCTTTGTGCCTGGCTGGCCTCTGGCTCCCAGTCTCAGC
The DNA here is from genome assembly GCF_922984935.1 of Meles meles. NCBI lineage: Eukaryota > Metazoa > Chordata > Mammalia > Carnivora > Mustelidae > Meles > Meles meles. The sequence goes on along the minus strand of NC_060087.1, from coordinate 41,995,688 downwards.
TCTGAGGCTGTCACCCCACCCCCACCCGGCCTGTTGCATTTGGACATGTCTATATTTGGGCTTGGGGGAGGGTGATTAGCAACAACACCAAAAGCTTTTTTTATTTCCAGTTTTTGAGCAAATGCACTAATCAAACTTAGCATTGCATCGTAGCTCTACAGTTGACCCTTGAAGAAAGCGGGGGTTAGAGCAGCTAACCCCCACCCGGAGCAGTCAAAAATCAGCATTAACTTTCAGGGCCCTAGCAACTCAACTACAAATAGCCCACTATTGACCAGATGTCTTACTGAGAACAGTCAATGAACACATATTTTTAAGTTCAATCAATTATATGGTGCACTTTTTTGAAAGATTTTATTTATTTGACAGAGACAGAGAACACAAGCAGGGTAAGAGGCAGGGGGAGGGAGAGGCAGGCTCCCCGCTGAGCAAGGAGCCTGATGGCGGATGGCAGACTCGATATCAGGACCCTGGGATCATGACCTGAGCCGAAGGCAGATGCTTCACCCACTGAGCCACCCAGGCGCCCGGATATGCCGCATTCTTACGATCCAGTAAGTGGAGAAAAGAAAAGGTTATTCGGAAAGTTATACGGCAAAAAAAAAAAAAAGTTAAAAGAAAGCAAAAATACATTTCCAGCACCATACTGCATTTATAAAAACAAATTTGTGTATATCGTGGGCCTGCATTGTTCATACCCCTATGGTTCAAGGTCAACTGCATAGCAACTCACAGTTTGTTATATAGAACATAGTCTCAAATATTTGAGAAAGAATCAAAATACTAGAAAGATCTGGTTTCTTCCTCTGGCATTCCTTTTTCTTTTCTGAGTTTCCGTGTGGCTATTTGAAAAACCTCTACTAACGGGGGATTGCTTTGATGCGATGAAAGAGCAGTAACGCGTCCCTTCTAACATGTTCACTGACATCTTCCTAAATAAGATGAACTTTATTTCACAATCTGTGATCTTTTTTTTTTTCTAAGATTTTATTTATTTATTTGACAGAGAGAGAGAGACAGCGAGAGAGGGAACACAAGCAGGGGGAGTGAGAGAGGGAGAAGCAGGCTTCCTGCTGAGCAGGGAACCCGATGTGGGACTCGATCCCAAGACTCCAGGATCATGACCTGAACTGAAGGCAGACACGTAACCAACTGAGCCACCCAGGTACCCCTTGACAGTCTATGATCTTTAAGGAGAATGTGTATGAGATCACAAAACTTTTGTTTCTAAGTTATTTCTTTTTTCCCCTTCATATTCTGGGAGGGTCAGAACCTGAAGACAAAATAGTCTTAGTGAATCGGAGCTAAATCCTACTATTCGGTGGAGGCTCTGGGCCCGAGGCGCGCTCTTCCGTTGTCTCAAGCTTCCAAACAAGACTTTCTACCTGCCATAGCCACAGATACTGAAGGAGCCTGGGGAACGCAGCCTCTCTCTCACCTGTGATTCACTGATATTTAGTGCTGTGTCCATAGTTACCACCAGGGATAAAAGCACCCTGCACTTAGGGCTGAGTGTCATTTTATGTAACCTTCAAAACATGCATCAATTTAGGGAGGTCCGGCTGGCTCAGTCAGTGACACATGTGACTCTTGATCTGGGGGGAGGGGAGACAAGAATTCAGGCCCCCCGTGGGGCATAGAGCTTACTTAAAGAAAAAAATATACAGTATGTTAAAAATGTGCATCAGATTTTTTTTTAAAGGTTTTATTTACTTCTTTGAGCTAGGGAGTGTGAGAGAGAGAGCATGAGCTGGGAGGCTGAGGCAGAGGGAGAAGCAGGCTCTGCCCGCTGAGCAGGGAGCCCAATGCAGGGCTCAGTCCCAGGACCCTGGGATCATGACCTGAGCTGAAGGCAGACGCTTAACCGACTGAGCCACCCAGGCGCCCCCCAAAATGTGCATCCGTTTAAAGAAACATGGGAAGTAAATAATGTTCATGCAGTAAGTGGTTATAGCAAAAGTTGTGATGTTTGCACATGAATTACTAAAATCGGCACTGTGCCGTCTTACATGTATGTGTTTTACATGTAAGTGTGTCACAGATGTATGTCACTGGTATCATACATAACAGATAGAATATGAAATCCAAATATCTAGTTTGTATATATACCGTACATGTTAAAGCTCTGGAAATTATGAAGAACATATGAGTCTCCAGATTTCTTTTTTTCTTCCATTTGCAGCTAAAATCTTTAGGACGGAGGGGCACCTGGCAGGCTCAGTTGGTGGAGAATGTGACTCTTGATCTCGGGGTTATAAGTTCGAGCCCCACGTTGGGTATAGAGATTACTTGAAAAAATAAAATCATCTAAAAAAAAGAGTGGATTGAGGAGAAGTCACTGGGAAAATTAGGCAATAAATTGATATATCATATGCCAACTCCAGAGAATGGACTTGATTAGTAAGCTGGACTCAAACCAGTTCTCTTGACCCCCGTGCTTGAGTGGTTTCTACTATGCTAGGTGCGTGGTAACTGAAAAAACCATAAATGATAGAAAAAACATATGGTAATGAGAATGGAAATTGTTATATTCCAGTGTTCACACAACATAAATGTGCCAAAGGAAGGATTTATGCTGAGCACATTTCCATTAGGACATAATTATGCAGTTATGGGTGAGTTTTTTTCAAAAAACGAGGGGCATTAGGGGTGCCTGGGTGGCTCAGTCGGTTAAGCATCCGACTCTTGGTTTCAGCTCAGCTCGTGATCTCAGAGTCATGAGACCTCCAGCCTTAAGGTGAGCTCCCTGCTCTCCCTCTCTCTCTGCCCATGCCTCCTCGCTCCTGTTCTGTCTCAAATAAAGGAGGTGGCGGCCTTGTGGGACCTTTCAGTTCAAAACATTACCCTGCAGTGTCAAAAATTGGGTGGGAGGGGGGAGTCGGGTGAATATTTATTCTACAGAGTTTAAAATAAGTCAATCCTGTAAAGCAAACCATTTTAATGTACTCTCTGAGATCCAAACGTTCAAAGGGTCAATCTTAAAATTTGTAAAAAGCATGCAACTATCCCTTAACACCCGTTCCACAAATTATATTCACTGACTATTTGCTCACTGTCACCCAACAGCTGGCCCCCTGCCTCCTTTCTCTGGCCACCTCTCACAACAATTGACTTAGTCCATCTAAAAGGCAAAGCAGTCATGAAGGAACAAAAAGTATAAGGGGATGCCTGGGTGGCTCAGTCGGTTAAGTGTCTGCATTGGGCTCAGGTCATGATCTCGGGGTCCTGGGACGGAGCCCTCCATCGGGCTCACTGCTCAGTGGGGAGTCTTCCTCTCCCTCTGCCCTTCCCCCTGCCCGTGCTCTGTCTCTCTCTCTCTCAAATAAATAAATAAAATCTTTTAAAAAAATGAAAAAAGAAACAAATAGTATGTTTGCAAAATCCTCCAACTCATCTTTCACCTTTTTTTCCCAAAAGAAAACAAGAACTCTGCAATCCACATATTGAGACTGCTTTATCACGAGGACTCAAGAGGAAAAGCCCACTTGGGTCCAGCAGAATTCTACAGAGAACCCTTCTATTTGGTAAAGTGGAGACTATTGGGATTCAGCAGCTCACTAATCTGATTAATGAAATGCTACCCTCCACACCACGCCTGGATTATTAATTTTTCCAGGACTTGGAATGCAAAAAATTTGCCACTAAATCTGAAGATAATTTCAACTTCATTCCATAAGGGAGAACGTGGGTCGTAATTCCGTTGACCTGTTGGTGCCTGCGTTTTACCCCTCTGCTAAGAAACAAAGATATCTTGGGGGTGCCTGTGTGGCTCAGTGGGTTAAGCACCCTTTTGAGGAAATTACTGAGCTCTGAAATGTGAATTACTCCTTTGTCTCATATTTTATCATCTAATAATGCTTTGAAGTGCAAATATCACAGGGCGCCTGGGTGGCTCAGTCAGTTAAGCGTCTGCCTTGGGCTCAAGTCATGATCCCAGAGTCCTGGAATCGAGCCCCGCATCAGGCTCCTTGCTCGATGAGGAGCCTGCTTTTCCCCTCTGCCCTTCTCCCCTGCTCATGCTGTCTCTCTCACTCTCTCTCTGTCTCAAATAAATAAATAAAATCTTTTTTTAAAAAGGCACAAATATCCTTGTTGATGCTATACTTTCAGTGAAATCATTAAGCATCTGGTGCAGTTTTAAAAATCGTACTTCCAAAATAGACACACCATCTCTCCTGATTTCTTGGAGGCCAGAAATTTCTTAGGAGGCCAGAAGGGGCTGGCCTCCTAAAACTCCAATTTTAGGGGAGTCTGGGTGACTCAGTTAAGCATCTGTCTTGTGCTCAGGTCATGATCTCAGGGTTCTGGAATCGAGTCCCACAACACTGGGCTCTGTGCTCAGCAGGCAGTCTGCTTCTCCTTCTCCCTCTGCTGCTCCCCCTGCTCATGAATTCTGCCTTTCTCTCTTAAATAAATAAATGAAATCATTTTTTTAAAAATTCCAACTGAAAAAAAAATACAGCTTTGGGGCGCCTGGGTGGCTCATTGGGTTAAGCCTCTGCTCTCATCTCGGGTTGTGATCCTGGGGTCCTGGGATCGAGCCCTGCATCGGGCTCTCTGCTCAGTGGGGAGCCTGCTTCCTCCCCTTTCTGCCTGCCTCTCTGCCTACTTGTGATCTCAGTCTGGCAAATGGACAAATAAAATCTTAAAAAAAAAAATACAGCTTTCCCCCAAATTCTACTTCAGGGAACTGTTGGGAGAAATGCAGGTGAGGGGATAAGGAGGAGTGTTAGGAGGCTATAGTGGGAAAAATAAGAAACATCACAGCATTCCCAGAAAAATTAAAGATGTCTGTTCCTCCTTCGAAAAGATCTTGATCTGTGAGGTGATGGGTGTTCACTAAATGTATTGTGGTGATCATTTCATAGTGTACATAAGTCACATTATCATGTCAGAAACTGAAAACTAATACAATGTTATACATCAATTACATCTCAATAAAACTGGGGAAAAAATAAAATAACTAAAAAACATAAAGATTTGGGGAGAGGGGCGCCTGGGTGGCTCAGTGGGTTAAAGCCTCTGCCTTCAGCTCAGGTCATGATCCCAGGGTCCTGGGATCGAGCCCCGCATCAGGCTCTCTGCTCAGCAGGGAGCCTGCTTCCCTTCCTCTCTCTCTGCCTGCCTCTCTGCCTACCTGTGATCTCTGTCAAATGAATAAATAAAATCTTAAAAAAAAAAAAGATTTGGGGAGAGCACACACCTGCTGTGGGTTCAGCGTTCACATTCCCTGCAGACTTACAAGTAGTACATGCACCTAATACCTTTCCTCGTCATTGATTTAATTCAGTAAACCCGATAAAAGTCACCAACTTGGTGTGTCTGACTCCATGGGGTGGTTTTCTGTTGAGTTGTTTTTTTTAAGATTTTATATATTTATTTGAGAGAGAGAGAGAATGAGCGGTCGGGGGAGGAAGAGGGAGAGGGAGAAGCAGACTCCCAACCCTGAGCAGAGAGCCCAATGCGGGACTCGATCCCAGGACCCTGGGATCATGACCCGAGCCGAAGGGGTCGGTTGTCTTGGAAATATGATTACTTCCGCTGAGGGGTGAATGGCAGGCTCAGTCTGTAGAGCACACGACTCTTGATCTTGGGGTGGTGAGTTCAAGCCCCACGCTGGGTGTAGAGATTACTTAAATAAATAAATAATTTTTTTAAAAAAGATCATTTCAGCTGACTACAACAACCCAATCTGAAGCTTCCAGCATTTCTATGTCCTGTGAAAACAGAGAAGCAGGCTTGTATTTTTCCATTAGGGGAGTTCACAAAACACGCCCAAGATAGGGATGGAGACCCGGACAAATTCCATCTAGCAGTCCCCGCAGGTGATGTTGTCTCTGCAGGGATGATAAAATAACCACCTCCTCTTTTGATCCTGGGTTAAAACAAAGAGCTACACAGAGAGCTGAAATTTGGACGGGGGTGGGGGTGGAATTCCTAGAGAAGGCTAGGTTTGTTAAACTGTTGATTTTCAAACCTCATGCCAGAACCCTCAAGAGAGTAGCAATCTGGGGCGCCTGGGTGGCACAGTGGGTTAAAGCCTCTGCCTTTGGCTCAGGTCATGATCTCAGGGTCCTGGGATCGAGTCCCGCATTGGTCTCTCTGCTCGGCAGAGAGCCTGCTTTCCGCTCTATCTGTGCCTGCCTCTCTGCCTACACTCTCTGACAAATAAATAAAATCTAAAAAAAAAAAAAAAACAGAGAGAGAGAGAGAGTAGCAATCCAGAGATGCCCCTCCCTGGACCATCCTGTGATGAAGAGCTGCTCACAAACTAGAATGGCCTTAATCCCACCGTGGCAGGGTGCAAAGGAGTAAAACTGAGGACTGACATGATCTAAAATAGTGAACGAATCTGTAAACAGTCGGACCTACCAAAACAGCTCAGTCCTTCAAATTATACAGCTGTATTTCCTTTTATTTTTAAAGATTTATTTATCTATCTATTTATTTATTTATTTGACAGAGAGGGAGAGACAGTGAGAGGGAGCACAAGCAGGGGGAGTGGGAGAGGGAGAAGCAGCTTCCCGCTGAGCAGGAAGCCCCAAGCAGGGCTTAGTCTCAGGACCCTGGGATCGCAACCTGATGCTTAACCCACTGAGCCACCCAGGTGCCCTCCCCCTACCACTTTTTTTAAGCTGACACATGATCAAAATCAGTAGGGGGACTGAAAGAACTTTTCCTTAAAACATATAAAATTGCTCTTGGGGTACTTGGGTGGCCCAGTGGGTTAAGGGTGTGCCTTTGGCTCAGGGCTCAGGCCATGATCCCAGGGTCCTGGCATCGAGCCCCGCTTCGGGCTCCCTGCTCAGCGGGAGGCCTGCTTCTCCCTCTCCCACTCCCCCTGCTTGTGTTCCCTCTATCGCTGTGTCTTTCTCTGTCAAATAAATAAATAAAATCTTTAAAAAAATAAATAAAATTCCTCTTTAGCACATGTTAGAAGGGAGCAGTAGAAAGAGTGGGGCTTCAGACAAGACCTGGCTAAAAGATGCCACGTGTTTGCTACATGACCTTGGGCAAGGGCAGAATTGCTGAACCTCAGCAGACGCTCCCTCATCTGTTGATATGGCAACAATAGCACCGCATTCCATAGTGTTATCACGAGGCCAAATGAGAATATATCTGGAATTCCCAAAGTCCCATATGCATTATTGTATTTATGACAGAGCAGGACAGTTTTTAATAATTATTAAAGTATTCTTCCTTCTGGGATAGGTTCAAAAACAGATTTTATTTTGAAACACGTATTTTACCTTCGCTCAAAGTCATAGCCCTATTCCTTCGTCCCAAAAAGAAAGGGCTGGCTGAAAGCCAAGGGCAGGAGCTTGGGATGAGGGAGGAATGTTTCCAAACGGCTACAAAATCCACTGCTTTCAGCACAGTCTCTCCTGCTTGAAGTAGGAAAAGATCCTTTCTACCCCTCCCCCATTTCCAACTGGACACAGAAAAGTCTATTGATGCAGGGAGCAAGGGAGGGAAGAAGCAAAACCCCCCCGGTGAGTTTGACAGCTGGAGCAAACCCAAACGGAAATTTTGTTAGGATCTAGAATGGAAAGAATCAAGATTCCAGAGCTGCTCAGGGATTGGGACATGGATCCTTCCATGGCAATCGGGGGGGAAAAAAGGATGGTTCCTTGAAACCCTGTTTTCAGACATTGTTCATTTCTAACACCAAAAACCTATATTCACAATTACGTTTTCTTCTATGGTGCTTTCACCGTTTTAGAGTAACTAACGTAGGCAGCGACCTGCTCCGTGGGAGGCTGGCAAATGCATGTGGACTGTGACCAGCTATGTGTCACATTCTCTGGAAACTGTAGCTGTACACCTCATCCACGCACAGTTCACTTGTCCTACTTTTCTGTTCCCCTTTCTTGCTTTCTTCTGCCTTCCATATTTCTTTTTAACTTCCAGATTGCTTTCTCTCCTAGCTCCTTACTGCACTGAAAGAATGTACAATTTTTAGAATGCAGTATAAGAAAATGTTTTTAAAGATTTTATTTATTTATTTGAGAGACAGAGAGAGCAGAAGCAGGGGGAGCAGCAGGCAGAGGGAAAGGGAGAAGCGGGCCTCCTGCTGAGCTGGGAGGTCCACATGGGGCTTGATATGAGGACCCTGGGATCATGACCTGAGCTGAAGGCAGACACTTAACTGACTGAGCCACCCAGGCTCCTGAAAATGTTCTGAAAGTATAGATACTTGGGGCACCTGGGTTACTCAGATGGTTAAGCATCTGCCTTCAGCTCAGGTCCTGATCTCAGGGTCCTGGGATCGAGTCCCGAGTCAGGCTCCATGCTCAGTGGGGAGCTGGCTTCTCCCTCTGCCCCTCCTCCTGCTCATGCTCTCTCTCTCTCAAATAAATAAATAAAAACTTTTTAAAAACGGTACTAAAAATAAAATATAGATACTCATGTTTATATCCCTTTTTTGTCCAGTTGTTAAGGAAACTTTTTTCTTTTTTTTTAAAGATTTTATTTATTTATTTGACAGAGATCACAAGTAGGCCGAGAGGCAGGCAGAGAGAGAGAGAGAGAGAGAGAGAGGAGAAAGCAGGCTTCCCGATGAGCAGAGAGCCCGATGCGGGGCTCAGTCCCAGGACCCTGAGATCATGACCTGAGCCGAAGGCAGAGGCTTTAACCCACTGAGCCACCCAGGTGCCCCGAAACTTTTTTCAAGACAAGGACTATGACAGCACAAAAAACCTATAAGCATTTCATAAATGTATCCCTTTTAAAAAAAAAAAAAGATTTTATTTATTTGACAGAGATCACAAGTAGGCAGAGAGGCAGGCAGAGAGAGAGAGGAAGCAGGCCCCCCGCGGAGCAGAGAGCCCAATGTGGGGCTCGATCCCAGGACCCTAGGACCATGATCTGAGCCAAAGGCAGAGGCTTTAACCCACTGAGTCACTCAGGTGCCCCATCTATCCCCCCCTTTTTTTTAATTCAACGAATTTAAAGAATCCAACAGTGTTAAAAGTAGCAAATCAATGTATGTGAGGTTTTTACAATCCATATTTCTGTCTTTTAGTACCTAAGAGTACAAATATATCAAGACAAAAAGTTGGAATAATTAATGGGCTAAGCCTCCACCTCAAGGAGTGAGAAAAAGAACAGCTAAGTCAATTTAACAACGTTGAAGAAAAGTACTTCTGCTTCCGGGCACAGTGGTGCAACAGGGACACGACTTACCTTCCTGCCTGAAACAACAGAACCAGATAAAACACATGAAACAATCGTTTTCAAAATAAGGGTCATCAGGAAATGAAAGACAGTGATCCCTGAGAGATAGGAAACAATTGAGATGAGCCTTGTGATTTCCTCAGTTTCGTGCCTAGAGGGATTATCCAGGCCACAGTGTAGGGAGGGGAATGCAGGCAGAACCCAGCAGATCCCTCAGTTCAAAGAGACAGAGCAGAGAGTCCTTGGAAACCAGGATGGCTGGAGTCCATAGGACAGAGTAGTAGAGAGGAGACTGATGCCCAGAGGACCGTGGAAAAACAGGAAGAGGGTCCTCCTTGAACAGTCAGCAGAGTATCAATCAGAGCATGCGTGTGAGAAAACTGCTGGAGACTAGGGAAAGAGCCATCTGAAAGGGTTATAGGGAACAATGCCTAGCTTCCACACAGGGTGGGGAATAGAGGCTAATCTAACCAGCAAGACTGGAAACCCTCATAATTCACAGGTCATGGGCTAGAGGACTCAGTAGTGGGGGATAATTAGTCTCAGGACAAACACTTCCTTGGAACTGCCTAACAAGTCATAAAACCAAGACCTGAAAGGTTCAAACTGTTTCTAAGAAAATTAGATGCATCACAGAACAAGGATCCAGGAGATTCATAGGAAAATAAAAATATCCGGCAACCAGTAAGATAAAATACACAATGTCTAGGATCCAACCAAAGATTACCAGAAATGTCTTTGCAAAGAAATGAGACCCATAATAAGAAGAATCATCAATTAATCAAGACTGACTTAGAACTGACCCTGATAAATTATCAGAGGTCATTAACGCTTATTAGCATGACTGCATTCTGTATGTTCAAAAAGTTAAATGGAGACACTGAAGATATAAAAAGGACCTTCACTGGGGGGCGCCTGGGGGGCTCAGTGGGTTAAAGACTCTGCCTTCAGCTCAGGTCATGATCCCAGGGTCTTGGGATCAAGCCCCACATTGGGCTTTCTGCTCAGCAGGGAGCCTGCTTCCTCCTCTCTCTCCCTGCCTGCCTCTCTGACTAGTTGCAATCTCTGTCTATCAAATAAATAAATGAAATCTTTAAAAAAAAAAAAAAGGACCCTCACTGGGCAGCTACAATGACCTAGCTGAAAAATACAACTAGTGCGATTAACAGCACATGAGGCATTGCAGAAGAAAATATTAGTCAACTTGAAGGCACAGCAATAGAAACTACTGGAAAATGAAACACAATAGGGCATACAACTCTTGATCCCGGGATCATGAGTTCGAGCCCCACATTATGTTGGGTGGAGAGATTATGTAAGTAAGTAAATAAATAAATGCGTACATACATATATACATAAAATATTCTACAGAAAAGAAAAGAAAATGAAACACATAGAGTAAAAAGAATTTTTTAACAAGTGCATCAGTGAGCTGTGGGACAACTTTGAGCAGACTAATATATGAGTAACTGGGGTCCATGAAGGAGAAGAGAGAGGGGAGCTTCAGGAAAAAAAAATTGAAGAAATACTGGCCAAAATGTTTCCAAATCTGACAAACACTAGAGATCCAGAGATCCAAGAAACTCAAAGAAAGCCGAACACAAGAAACATGAAGAAACCACACCAAGGCATATCATAATCAAATTGCTCAACACCAGTGCTAAAGAGAAAATATTCGAAGCAGCCAGGGGTCAAAAAGGACATGCTAGGGCGCCTGGGTGGCTCAATCGGTTAAGCATCTGCCTTCGGCTCAGGTCATGATCCCAGGATACTGGGATCGAGTCCCGCATCAGGCTCCCCGCTCCACGGAGAGCCTGCTTCTCCCTCTCCCTGCCGCTCTGCCTACTTGTGCTATCCTTCTGTCAAATAAATAAATAAATAAAATCTTAAAAAAAAAAAAAGAGACATGCTAGGTACATAAACACAAGGATAAGGATAACAGCAGATTTCTCATTGGAAAACAATGCAAGCAAGAAGACAGTGGAGTAACATCTTAATTTTTTTAAATTGTTTTATTTGTTTTTTAAAAATTTTAAAAGATTTTATCTATTCATTTGCCAGATAGAGAGAGAGAGAGAGAGAGCACAAGCAGGGGGAGCAGCACACAAAGGGAGAGGGAGAAGCAGGGCTTCCCGCTGAGCAGGGAGCCCCATGCAGGGCTCGATCCCAGGACTCGGGGATTACTACCCTAGCCAAAGGCAGACGCTTAACAGACTGACCCACCCAGGTATGCTTTTTAAATTGCTTTAAAGATTTTATTTATTTGAGAGAGAGAGAGCATGAATGGGGGGGTAGGAGGCAGAGGGTGAGGAAGAAGCAGACTCCCTGCTGAGCAGGAAGCCCGACTTGGAGCTCATCCCAGGACCTGGAGACCATGACCCGAGCTGAAAGCAGGCACTTAACTGACTGAGCCACCCATGTTTCTCTGGAGTAACGTCCTTAAAGTACTGAAAGAACCAGAAACTGTGTAACTAGAATTCTGTACCCACCAAAATAGCTTTAAAAAAAGAAGGTGAGGGGCGCCTGGGTGGCTCAGTGGGTTGGGCCTCTGCCTTTGGCTCTGGTCATGATCCCGGGGTCCTGGGATCGAGCCCCACATCGGGCTCTCTGCTTGGCGAGGAGCCTGCTTCCCCCCCACCTCTCTCTGCCTGCCTCTCTGCCTACTTGTGGTCTCTGTCAAATAAATAAATAAAATCTTAAAAAAAATTTAAAAAAATTAAAAATAAGGTGAAACAAAGACATTTTCAGACATTCCAAAACTGCGAGAATTTATCACCAGCAGACCTATAAGACTATAAGAGATGTTACAGGATGCCCTTCGGGCAGAAGGCAAGTGACACCACATGGAAATCAGGACCTACACCAAGGAAAGAACACTGGAAATGGTAACCATGGTATGGCATGGGAAATATATGTGATTCCTTTCCTTATTATTTAAATCTCTGTAGAGAAATTGACTGTTTAAAGAAAAAAGAAACAATGTATCTTGGGGTTTATAACCTACATAAAAGTAAAATGCATGATGAGGACAACAACTTAATGGCTGAGCAGGGAAAAATGGAAGCACGCAATCAGAAATTTCCTATACTACATGCAAAGTTGTATGTCTCACTCGAAGTTAAAGATGTATACTCTAAACTCCAAAGCAATCAGTAAACAAAACCAAGAGTTAGAGCTAAGAAGTCAACAAAATAGCTAAAAAAAAATACTTAACCCAAAATAAATAGAAAAAGAGGGAAAAGGAGAAGGGGTAATAGGATAAATAGAAAACCAACAGCCAAACGAGACTCAACTTACAGTTAAATATGTCAATAATCACGTTAACTGAATGACCTAAACCCCCCAATTACAACACAGATATTGTCAGATCAAAGATCCAACTACATGTTACCTAAGTGTGTTAAGAAACACGTAGAACTTAATACACAAGGGGAGTGGCAACAGCAAAATGGCAGACTAGGAAGCTCCAAGCTCTCACTCCCCAGCAGAAACCAACACACATACACCAAGCAGCATTATCAGAACAAGCCGTGGCAGAGCCCTGGAAAACAGTTTTACAGCAACAGAGCAAGCATCCATCCAAGAGAAGGCCATCTTCAAAGTCGTAGGAAAGTTTTGGACATCCTCACCCACCCTCGCCTGCCCCCTTCTCTCTGGCTAGGTGGCAGCCATGGTCTCAGAGCGGCAGCCCAGTTCCCAGTTCCCTCCCTTGAACTGAAGGGACAGAGTCGACCTTGTAAATGCTCATGTATGTGCTCTCTATCCATCCACCTTGGTCTATGTTCCCTTCTGGATTGATTATTCATCATCAAATTTCCCCCCATTTGTTAGAAATGTACCTTTCCTCTTCTTTAGTTGGCTGGCTACCCCTAGTTTACCAAAATATATTAGTCTAACTTAAAATCTAGAAGATGCATTCCTTCAAATACCCATTATATATATATATATATATATATATATTTAAAGATTTTATTTGACAGATCACAAGTAGGCAGAGAGGCAGGCAGAGAGAGAGGGGGAAGCAGGCTCCCCGCGGAGCAGGGATCCCGATGCGGGGCTCGATCCCAGGACCCTGGGATCATGAACCGAGCTGAAGGCAGAGGCTTAACCCACTGAGCCACCCAGGCGCCCCCACCCATAATATATTTTACTTATTTTAATTTTTAAAATTTTTTAATAAACATATAATGTATTATTAGCCCCAAGAGTACAGGCCTGTGAATCGCCAGGTTTACACACTTCACAGCACTCACCATAGCACATACGCTCCCCAATGTCCATAACCCACCACCCCCTCCCGATCCCCCTCTTTACTTATTTTAAGTAAGTCTGTGCCCAATGTGGGGCTTGAACTCAGAACCCGGAGAGCAAGAGTCATGTACTCTACCGACTGAGCCAGCCAGGTGCCTATGCTTTAACCTTTAGCCAATTCACCCACTTGCTCCTTGGCTACAGGCACTTCAACTCAACTGTTGTTTTTTTTTAAGATTATTTGTTTGACAGAGAGAGAGGAAGTGCCAGTATAAGCAAGGGAGGGGCAGTGGGAGAGGGAGAAGCTGACTCTCTGCTGAGCAGGGAGCTGGACTCGGGGCTCGATCCCAGGACCCTGAGGATCATGACCTGAGCCAAAGGCAGACGCTTAACCATCTGAGCCACCTAGGCGCCCCTCATCCATTGGTTTCTTAAATTTTGTTATTACCTATCTCAGGCCTATCTTTTCTACTTGACTCTTTTTCAACTCATTTTCATCTTTTTAAGTTTTCTACTTCTTGTTCACATCCTGTCAACTTTAGTTCCAGCACCAGAGTCAGCACAGCTGTTTTACATTGTTGTCTGAGAATTCTAATGTGAGGCACCTCTGTGAGTCTGATTCTTAGGGTTCTCTTCTGATTCTTCTGCGTATTGTCGTTTTTAAAAAAAAGACTTTGAGAGAGACATGGAGAATGGGCTGTGGGGAGGGGCAGAGGGAGAGAGACAGAGAATGAGAGGGAGAAGCAGACGTCTGAGCAGGGAGCCCAATGCAGGGCTCGATCCCAGGACCCAGAGATCATGACCTGACCTGAAGGCAGATGCTTAACCCACTGAGCCACCAAGGCTCCCCGCATGTTGTCATTTCCAGACATTTTTGGTTAAATCAGGGAAGTTATCTTAAATGGGTTCACTTCAGGAGGTCTTTGTTCAGGACTGATGATGCACAGGTAATAAAATGAGGTCTTTCTGTACTTAAGGCCCATTCTGAACCAGTTCTTTAGGCCTGTCTCATCTGCAAAATGGGGTAACAGTGTTCAAATCATACGGTCCTTGAGAAGTTTAAATGACTGCTTTTATGAGTTCCTGGATCTAGCCCTACCTGAACCGGTTTTTATCTTTGCCTGCATCAGTTTGAGCTAGCTCCTTGCGACTACCTCCCTTCTTGCGGGGGTCAGCTGTGTGACTAGGGGGTTTGCAGGTGGTAATGCTGGGCCGAGTGACCCTGAGAGGGGCTTGCCAGGGGGATGTGGAGGCCCTTCCTGTGGGAATGTCCATTAACCCCCACGTACTGTACATCTGTCCACATCGCTCCATCCCACAGTGGGTCCCATGGGAGCCATTTCTTAGACAAGGCAGTTGATGCCTATGGGAGGGGTCAGGCGGGAGATGCTTAGTGTTTAAGTGGTGTCTTATACCCATACATGCTATGCTGTTCCTGTTCCATGGTAGGTGTTCCAGCTCCCTCTTCTCTGGGATGAGGTTGGAGGGACCCTACCTGGTGGGGGAGCACCAGAGGCTAAGTACAGGGATAACAAAGATGCAGCACCTTTGTCCTGTGGGGCTGGCCAGTTTGGGTCAGGTAGCACCTCCACAGTTCTCCTGGGAGGACACCGCTAGGAGTCTGCGAGGTGGTCTGGCTGGTATCTCTCTGTGTGTCCAGAAACCACACATTTGCCCACAGGGCTGCCTGTCTGTTCCAAGGGTCCCTTTCCCACATCCGCTGTAAGGGGCAGGCCATGTCCCCAGAAAGACTTCTGTCTTGGGTCCAGAGAGGTCAAATGCCCCCTCCGGGAACCAACACCAGGGTAACAAATGAGGTGTGCTGATCTCCTGACAGAACCTGAGCAATTAATTCATCTCTGTACCTCAGTTTACCCATCTCGAACTGGAGATGACAACTCCCACATGAGACTGTGGTGACGATTTTAAGTCGGCGTGTAAAATTCTCCGGAAAACCTTGGGCACGTGGTTAGTGCTGAGAACCGTGTCTGGTGTCCGGGGGTGCAGAAACCCCCCGCACACGGCACTCAGCAAGCCCTTGGCAAGCACCTGGCGCAGCACCCGTCCCACACGGGGAACGTGTGGGGAAAAAACCACACCGCCAAGGAACACACTGGCACTTTATATATACACAGCAGGTACAGGGTCTCGATAAGAAAATACACTCTGTGTTCAGGTGCACCCCACCCCCACCCCCACAGAACACCCCAGGATGAGGACAAAGGGAAGGGGACAACCATAAATAGAGAAGAGAAGGGGAGGGTAATGCTCTAACGGGCAAACACAGGCAGGGAACACACTGCCGGGAGGAGACACGACCTCTTCTTCCCCGGGAGAGAGCAATAGAGCGGCACGAGAGAACAGTAGCCACGACTAAGCCTGTGATGCCTGGCTCGGGGAGCCTAACACGGGTAAGGGGGTGGGGAGGGGGAGGGGGCAGGTACGGGAAGGAAGAGAGCAGAGATGGCTTCCTTCCCTGCCGCAGGACTGGGTCCGGGTCGGGGCCCCTCAGTTTACATCCATGAACTCAGAGTTGGGAGGGGAACCGCAGGCAGGGGACGCTGGGGGGTCAGATAAGCCGGGCTGGGGTTGCAGGCGACGCGCCACATCCTGGCGTTGGTAGAAGAGGACGTAGGCCGCCTTGGACTGCAGGGAGAGGACAGGAGTCAGCGTGGAGCTGCAGGCTGTGGGGTGGGGGGGTCGGGAGAAGGGGAGGAGGGAGGGAGATCCCACCTCGATCTGGTTCTCAGTTACAGGTGAGACGCTGTTGTCATCAAAGTAGTGCCACTGGCCACTGTCCTTGTTGTAGGCAAATGTCGTGTCTACAAGAGAAGGGTGCTGTCCACACCGGCTCCCCTGACCCGCCCCCCCCCCCAAGAGCCTCCGGCGTTCCCTCCCCACTCTGCACGCCAGGACAACCTTGCCACCAGCTCACATATCTTAGTCACACATGGGATATCCAGACCCCCCGACCCCGGGCCAGCCCCGCCTCAGCCTGGCACATACAGTGTCCATCACGCAGGCCCCCATAATGGTTGGAAACCGCGATGAGATCATATTTGTACAGCTCTGGCGCCGACTCGTTCTGCGGCTTGATGACAAACTCAGAGAAGTCCAGGTCCCTGCAGGGGAGGCCAGGGTCACTCCCAGCGCACCCCTTTCCCGCTCCCCGCCCCTCCCCCAACCACCCTGCTCTGGGCCCTGCCCAGACCGGATAGGAAACTCCACAAGGGTGTCCAGCTTCTCCCGGGAGAATTTGGTGTAGGAAAAGCGCTTCAGGTGGATGATGAGTGTCTCAGGGAGCATCCACAGGTCCAGCTTCTTGGTGGCCAGCTGGTGCTGCTTGCAGGTGGGGCAGTACCTGCAAACAGGAGCCCGCGTCAGCACAGGCACTCCCTGAGCACCTACTTCCCCACTCTGTGTTCCGGGGGGGCCCCCATGGGCCCCGTTCAGGCCGCAGAGATGCTGCTCTTCCTTCCAGCCCGCCTGTTAACTCCGGGTGGACTCTTCTCCCGTGTTAAAACCCTGTCCTTCACCAGGTACTGTCACACCTTTACACTGGCATGTGTTCTGCTTTGGGTTCGGGTCCATGAGACACCCGTCTTGTTTAGTGCCTGCCTCTGTCCCTCTACTTCTCCATTTTATCCACTCACTCGCCAAGTACTTACTGACCGCTTACTGCCCAGTCCTGTGGCCACCCCTGCTCCATGGGGAAGCCACTCTTATTTTTGAGACAGGTTTTAACTTTTTGGTTGTCCCTTTATACTTTGTTTATCCTGCAAGGAGCTACTGAGCGCCTCCTGTCCCTGCCCTCCCCGCCCCCCCCCCCCCCATTATCATCACTGAGAAGAGACCACAGCAGAAACTTAGAAGTCTTCACCCTCAAGGGTTTCCTCTGATGGGAAAAACAAAGAATGATGCAAAGGGGATCCAGGACATGCCAACAAGTGGTATTACTGAGCCAGGAGGAAAGTAACACTGGGCTAGACAGAGTGAGCCTGGGGAGGGAATGGAAGGAGAGATGGCATCGGGGGAGTGGCTTCTAACAGGGTAGTAAGAGAGAGCTCTGATAAGTTGATGCTGGGTCACAGACCTGAGCAAAATGGAGTCCAGTCCTGCAGATAACTGGACTGGAAGGAGGGACAGAAAGGCCAAGGCTCTCAGGTGGGACTGAACCTGGGTACTGGTGGCCAGAGTGGCAGGAAGGGTTTGAGTGAGGGGCAAAGGAGGGACATTTACAGGTAAGAGGGATCTGGCCAGGTGGTCTCACCCAGCTATCCCCCCAAGAGACCCCGCTCCAGTCCCTCACCAGGGATTTTCCTTCTCCAGAGTCTCCACAGTGGTGAAGAGCTCAATGCACTCCTGCAGCCGCACCGGAGCCTTCTTCAGCACGTACCCGACACAGTCGTGTTTCACGTAGCCCTAGGCCGGGGGCGGGGGGGGTGGGAAATGGCCAGGAGTGAGGATGGTGCGTGAAAGGGAGTGGGGGCAGGAGACCTGTGCCCTGCAGTGAAGGTCATGGCCTCCGAAGTTGGGAATCTGAGTCTCTGGGAGCTCTGTGGTCAAGGCTTGGAGGAGGAGGTGGGGGGGAGGGTGGCAGGGGGAGGTGGGGGGCTCGTTTACCTCAGCCTCCACCTCGTCATAGTAACGCTTCTTCATCTCCGGCTCCCAGTCGATGGCAATATACGGCTGGGCTGGGGGCGAGGGAGGTGGTCATGGGCCCTGCTGCCAAGGAAACCCCCCACCCGCCTCCCAACCCTGGCTCACAGCTGAAGGAGACACCATGGGTATCCTCGTTGAAGGTCGAGCGGTCGCTGGTCCCATTGGAGTTCACGGTCTGCAGGGTGAACAGGTGCTTGCGCCGCGCCCTCTGGGGCCAGTGAGATGGTCCAGGGGAGCTGTCCACAGGGGCCCGGCTCCCGCCTGCGACTCCGGAGCTGGGCCCGGCCTGCTCTGGCCCAGAATCCTGGGAGCTGACCCCAGCCACGTGTCCAGGCTTGGGGATGTTGTCCTTATCCTCCATGTCTGCCAGGACAGGGGAGGGTGGCAGACGCGGGTCTGGGTGAGCCCCCAGGTGGCTGAGCAGCCATGTGCATGTGGGCCGACCTCCCCAGACCCCCACCCCTCCTCTGGGCCCTGGACCGGCTTGTACAGACCGTCTTCCTTGTCGATCCGCTCTCCTCACCCCTCCTCACCTTTCTCATCTCCGTCGTCTTCGTCATCCGAGCTGGGTCTGGTCACATAGCGCCTGCCAAGAGAGCAGAGCAGACTCCTGAGGAGGGCCACGGGAGCCAGGAGGCCAGGGCCCCGGACCGACTCCACTTAGCTTCTGATGAGAAACCACTGGCAAAGCCCCCCACAAGCAGCTGTTCATGCTGAGCCTGGAAGGTCTCCGGAGATGACACAGAAACGCAGGAAGAGGTGGCTCGACCAGGTAGGGTCTCGTGAGCCACGGCTAAGGAGTATGGACCTTAAGCATGGTGAGCCACTTTAAATAAACACCCCATCAACTGTCCACTTTGATCAGGGCAGGCCTCTGAGCAATGGACTTGTTAGTGCAGCACGAAGGAGCGATTGAGCCAGAGAGCCCACCGCTGTTTGCCTCGCTAAAGCCTCCAGATTTTAGAGCACAGTGGAAATCTCTTTGTAAAAATCCAAATAACCCTGCCACACCAAGGAGAGGGTAATCGAGATGCACAGGACAAAGGTATGTGTGTTTTGTCCATTTTGTTGACCCCGGTTATCCCCAACACCCAGGAGAGGCAGTGGCAAAGCCGGAGGTGTAGACCGAGCAAAAAAAACCCTCCAAGTTCCTCTCTGGCCACGTTAAGCTTTGCTTTGGAAGCAGAGGAGGGTTGGCAACAAGCAGTTCAACACCCAGGTCTTTATTCGGACTCCACCTTCCCCCCTCCTTGCACCCCAAAAGGCAGACTCACGACAGGCGGTAGAGCAGGATATGATAGAGGGCATCCCAGGAGAGCCGGTCACGGGGGACCGACACCAGGAGAGGGTGCCCGAAGAGCATCAGCCCATAGTAGGAGTTGTTGTAGTCCCGGGCTGGAGTGCGCTCCCGCAGGTAGATGGGAAGCACGACGTCCTCCCTGGTGTTCTCTCCAATAGCAGACCTGCCTGACACCTCGTATCTGTGTGGGGGGCGGTGAATGTCAGGTCACACCTGATCAGGACACGCCAGAGGGACTTGGGGACTCTGCCCCAGCTCTTCTACCCACTCACCCCTCACGGCCTGAAAATAGTTTTTTAAAGGGTCTGAAGAGCCACCCCATGGTTTGCGCTTTACAGACCGGTAGATGGCGCAACACTCTGCCTGACGTTTTACAGAGCGCTCTGGTGGTAAGGAAGCGTTGAGGAAAGTGACACAAATTTTTAGCGATGAAGAGATCTAAAACCATTTTGTTTTGGGAAAACCCTCCTTTGTTTAAAAAGATCTTCTCTACTCAAGATGTAGCATTTACTGTTTTATTTTTCTTTTCTATTTTTTTTTGAAGATTTATTTGAGAGAGCGAGCGGGAGAAAAGAGAAAGCACACGCACTCAAGTGCAAGTGGGGGACTCTCCAGCAGACTCTCTGCTGAGAACAAAGCCCGATGCGGGGCTTGATCTCGTAACCCTGAGTTCGTGACCTGAGCCTGAATCACAAGCCGGATGCTTAACCAACTGAGCTACCCAGGCATCCCTGCACTTTCTATTTTAGTTACCCAAAGATTTCAAATTTGTTCTGAATACTCTGATGTTTGGAAAATACCTTAGTGTTCCCTATTTCAAAAATCCCTTTTGGTTTTCTGAGGACTGCAACAGGAGTAAGGAAGGAGAATCAAGCACCCGGTACAAGGGAGATACTCGGTGCCTGCTGACTAAAATGAAGAAACAGGAGCCTCAACCATGTACGAGGGAAAAACACCCAGGAACCCCCTGTGTAAGGATGTCTCGCCCACCTTCCTGACAGCCCCAAGGCTTCTGTCCTACTAAGGCCCATGACCCAAACCCTGCACAAGGCGGGTGGCCTGTGAGTCCCGCCAAAGGCAGGCAGGGAAGCTGGCTAAGAGGAGGAGATTCCTGAGGTACCCTTAAATCCCCGGGGCCCTCACTCACATGAAAATATCATCGCGGTCCAAGATGCTGCTCAGAGACTCCTCCAGCTGGTAGATCTTATAGAAGCGGTGACTGAACACGTCGGCCACCATCATCTGGGAATGGAATGCAGTGGGGGCTCGTCCGGGCCCTCTGCCTCCCTGCCCCTCAACCCCACCCTCTCTGTGCCTGCAGAGCCTCACCCTCTCTGGCGACATGCCAGTGTGTTTGGCCAGAGCCACACACAGATCCGAGATCTTGCCCTTCTTGGGGACCACCAGCCGGTGCTGTAGGGGAAAACGGTATCCACAGAAGAGCAGAAGGGCATGTGGTCAGTCAGTGTGGGCCACATCAAGGTACGGCAGAGTCCTCAAACTCTGACTACAGCCCTCATCATGCTCCCGCATCTCCATGACCCCACACCTGCTCTGGCTTGCGGCGAGGATCCATGGAGACGAAGAAGACCTCCATGACCCTCTTGTGGCTGACAGGCAGCGGGACACTGAGGTAGCAGAAGGGGTCGAAGGTCACTGACACGTTGCCACAGTCAGGGCAGACCAGCGTGGACTTGAAGAGACCGTGGAAAGTGTCCACAATCACAGAATCATTCCGCCGTTTGTGGTTCTGCCAGGCCTCCTGAGCGACCTCCTGTTGACAACGTCATGGTGGGTGACAAGGTTTGCCCAGGGAAGGGGAAACTGCAGCTTGAGGTGCGTGTGCATGGAGCTGAAGTCAAGGTGCGGGTCATGGCAAAGTGCAGGGACGGAGTTACAAGCCAGGGCTCTCCGGAGGTGGTGTTCAGTCAGGCTGGGGTGTATTTGGGCAGGAGACTGGGTGAGGGGCAACTCTGGGCAGGGAGGTCAGGTAGGGTGTGGGAGGCCCCAGGGAGCCCAGAGGATCCCTGAAGCTGAGGCTCTGGTGGTTTTACCAGAGCTCTCAGCACAGGAATCTCTGAGGAGTGCCCACCTGATCTGGTCGCCCAGCAGCATCGCACAACTCCACATATTCCTTCTTCTTGACGCGATTGAGGTCCTCATGCAGCCCATCCAGGAGGAACGACAGCAGCTCCTGCGAGTCATGCTGCTGGTAGCCCAGAAATTGGGACGCGAAGTGGCCAACCTTGGTCTGAGAAGACAGGCAGGGCGCTCAGGGTGAGAGGGCCTGTGCGGGGGCAGGGTTGGTGGTGCACGGGTAGGGGCAGCTCAGGCCTGCGTCATACCTTGAACACATGAGGCACGATGGTCCGGTGGTGGCCAGACCAGGCCTGCTTCACCAGGTCTGCATAGGCCTCCGCGATCTCACCCTTCATGCCCAGCGGGTTGCAGAAGTTGAGCTCCTCCAGGTAGCGGTTTTTGAGGAAGTACTCGGTGAGCTGTGGCACATTGCTTAGGCACTGCAGAAGGCAGGGCCCAGGAAAATGAGGCAGAGGAGAGGAGAGAGGGGTGACCAAGGTGGAGACAGAGAGGAAGAAGCAAAAAGGAGACAGAAGGGTGGGGGGAATGAGGCAGGGGAGAGAAGGCAGCAGCATCTCGAGAAAAGGAAGAACGTGGTGACAAAGGAGAAAAGAACCCAAAACAGAGGGGAGCAGAGGGAGAAGGTACTGATGTTTCAGGGAGGACCGTGGGCACGTCAGGTCCGACCTGTGGAGTCCCAGCTTCCCACCTGACTCCTTGCCCTACAGTCCCCCAACCCAATCCTTGTCACTTGAGGCCCACCCCCGTGGCTGTGCCAGACACAGCTCTACTCGCCCAACCTGCAGGGCCGAGTTCATGAAGCACGTGTTGCCTAGGTTGGTGAGACCACAGATGCCTGGCTGGCCCTGGAAGTTCTCATCCACCTCCAACGCAGTGTTCCTAGGGTGGAGGGGAAATGCTTATCAGCTGAAGGTCAACGGTGTGCACATGAAATGGGCCCATGAACACAGTCATCCTGCCTACTAGGGGGACCCCACTCTGACCAAGACACTCTAGGGGCTTACACGGCCTGTGGGTGGGCACTGGGCCAAGTGCCATCCTTCTTTCGGGTCTCCATGATGACCACCTGGGTTGAGGAAGAGAAAGAAAAGCAGGAAAGGCGCTCATGGAGGGCCTATGGGCACCTCACTCTCCCTTCCCCCAACCTGAGAGCACTGGTGGTGAGCAGGAGAGCCCTCCCCACTCTCACCTGCCCGGTCTTGAGGGCAGCGTCGAGCACTGTGACTCGTGTGTTACACAATCTCTCAAAAGAGCCCCGAGCTTTCTTGATCCACAGCCGTGTCTCTTCCTCAGGGCTCACCAGAAAATGCTCTCGGGCGGTGTGCAGAACGAGGTCTGTGGAAGGTGGCAGAGGATCCTCCTGAGACCCTGAATGATCGACCCATCTCAGCATCAGTCCCTGACCCGTCCTCAGACTTTGCACGCCTGGTGGATACCTTGTGTGCCCAAGCCATCTCCGAGTGACACATGCCGGCTGGGGACCCGAGACCACCCACAGCAAGGACCCTCTGGCGTACCGTCTTAGCCACGGGAGAGCAGCTCACACCCCCTCAGCACTCTAGGGCACGCGCTCAGGGCCTCTGCCCAACTAAACCGATACCTTCCTGGTCCTCCAAAGCCCGACCGCTGCCTTCCCAGTTGGCCACAGACAAGGCCCAGCTGTCTTGGGTCACTGAGCTGCAGGAAGGCCGACTCACTCTGTGGCCCTCCGACTTACCAACAGAATCCGTACAGCTGAATTGAGCAGTGTGGGTTGTGTCCATATCACTGTGCCGGGCCAGCAGCAGTTCTACTGGGTACACTTCGACCTTTTGGATGCTGGGCAGCTCCACAACCTGGAAGGAGGAGGGGCGCACACACGGGTGTACCCACCCAGCAGACACACAAACAGGCATGACAACCTCTGAGGTCAGAGGAGCGTGCACACAGATGTACACATACCAAGATACTTGAGGGGAGAGGGGTGCAGACAGAATGTCACTACACAGCGCATGCGGGGACCCATGTACACGAGTCTAGACCCATTCCGGGCCTCCAAGGCCTTTCTCCTGCCCCGAGCACCCGCCTCATCCACCGTACCTTACGCTCGATGGGTGGCTGGCCATGTTCTAGACCGTACCAGTCAACCAGATAATGCCAAGCTGCCGCTGGGAGCAGCACATAATCTTCACCTTCCACTAGACCCTTCTTGAGGTGCCAGTTTACCTGGTCTGCCGGGGGCAGAGGAAGAATCAGGGAGGGAAAGTGGTTAAGTCACTCTGGCCATCTCCCTGATGACATAGGTCAGTGAAGACACTTATGATCGTTGGCTTTAAGGACAGAGGGGACAAGAGCTCCAGGGCTTGACTGGGGTGGGGAGGGAGAGGCCTGGTACCTTCAAAGAGGTCAGCATTATTGATGCAGCCTGGGAAGGTGCCAGAGTCCTTGTCTCCTCCCTGCACATACGCTTCCCACTGTTTGTACCAGTGCTGCTCCACAAGGAACCTGGACCAGACGGGGAACAAGGGTGGCACATGGTTACCTGGAGTTAGTGGTACCACTTCCCATGGTTAGTAGACTAAAGTCAGTCTACTAACCATGTCAATCTACATGCCAGTTGATGTGACAAATTTCACGTACACCTAAAATAATACCAGGATATGTGTCAATTATAGCTCAATAAAAAAGGGAAATCTCTCCCAGAACTTAACATGAAAATTTTAAAAAAGCTTCACCATCATATAAAAATAATCAGAAGGAAAATGTATTCAGCAAGACTCGGGTTTAAACAGATTACCTAATTTCTGAGAACACTAAAAGAGATTTGATTAAAAACAGAAAATGGGGGCTCCTGGGTGGCTCAGTGGTTTAAAGCCTCTGTCTTCGGCTCAGGTCATGATCCCAGGGTCCTGGGATCGAGCCCTGCATTGGTCTCTCTGCTCAGCAGGGAGGCTGCTTCCTCCTCTCTCTCAGCCTGCCTCTCTGCCTACTTGTGATCTGTGTCAAATAAATAAATAAAATCTTTAAAAAAATAAAAATAAAAACAAATAAAAACAGAAAACAGCAAAACCCCAAACAAAACAAGACAAACCAAACCACAAACCCACATCCAGACTGCCAGGAAATATGAGGTTTTATTATAGAACAAAAAATTGGGCTGAAAATTATCCGTTATTTACAGCTCATGTTGTAGAGCTTTTAGCCACTCATTAAGTGTGCAGTGTTTATAAAGGATATATAAGGGGAGAATAAGAAATGAATTATTAAATTCTGGAAACCTGCTCAAAAACTGAGAAGATTTTAAAATGCTAAAAGAACTCCTTCCAAGACTGCAACCTATCATTTTTCGTCACTTTTGTGTTGAGGATTTATTTCGGCTTTATAATAATCTCCGAGCTTATGGTAACTAGCTCGTTTTTTTTTTTTTTTTAAGATTTTATTTATTTATTTGAGAGAGAGACAGAGATAATAAGAGAGAGCAGGAGTGGGGAGTCTGACCCGGGGCTCGATCCCAGGACCCCAGGATCATGACCTGAGCAGAAGGCAGATGCATAACCGACTGGGCCACCCAGGTGTCCCTCTTTTTTTTTTTAAGTTGTGACAAAAAGCAGCACATACCGTAAAATTTACCATCTGAACCATTTTTAAAGTGTACAGCTTGACCAGCTCTCTTTTAAAAGAGGAACTCTCATATGCATGACACCCAGGATGAACATTTAGGACGGCTGAAGGCTGCCTCTGTAAAATGTCAAGGGCAATTCTCAAAACCAGAAAGACCTGACATAGAGTAAAAATGCTAAATGAATGTTAGCCGTTACTGATTCAAAGCTCGCAGACACACAACCCCTGTCCCACACTCACTCACACACCTGCTCTGCTATGGGATTTGTGACATATAAGAGGCTGTCCCAAAGTTAACCGCCTCAAATAAACAATTTTTTAAAATATTACTCTCACGCTGTTGTGATTAGTGTTCTAGCAATTTAACCCTTTCAGGGTTAATCTTTAAAATGGTAACTTTTCCTGTTCATAAAAGGATAAGGGAGGTGAAGGGATGGAGGGCTAGAAAACCTTGCAACAGTCATGCGTCACCCAGACAGGCACACATTTTGGTGGGGTTCTGTTGTTTTCGCTGCACTGACCCCCCTGCACATCACTCATACCAGGAACACACACCTCCCTGCCCCAGTGGCACATGCCACAAACCTCCCATCACTCTTCTGGAACACCCCATCACTGACCCCTACCCCTCCCTGCTGTGGCTTTCAATGCCTCTGCTGGCCGGTCTATGACCTTAACGGCTTCCCTAAAGCTTTTCCTTGCAAGGGGAGGCACTGCTCATCCTTGAATGAAGAGCAGATTAAGGAAAATTAACATTAAAACCACTCTGTAGCATACACCTGGAACTAATGTAACACTGTGTATCAACTATACAGCAATTAAAAAAAAAATCACACTGCAGAGGTGAGCAAAATCCCTCCTACCTGAATTTCTAAAGTCTTCACAGGAGCCTGAAGTTTATACCAATTTTCACAGAATAAGATTACCAGATTTCTTCAGGTTCAAGGACACTTTAAAAATGTTTAACATCTCTGAAATTGGGATGTCTCATGATCTGTCAGCCCAGATGGCAGTCATGACAGAACTGCCATCGTCTGATAGGGAAGCACACACATCGTTAGATTTACCCCTAGGTATTTGATCGAGAGGAGGCAATCATAAATGGTATCTTTTAAATCTTCATTTTCCAATTTCTTCCTGCTAGTATATAGGAATAAAACAGTTCATGCTAAAGTCACTTATGTTTCTATTTCCTCAAATTTCCTGAAGTGCTTATGAAATATGTGCTTATGGGGGAAAAAAATCCACTCAACAAAGCTCTTTGTCCTCTGGTTTTCTCTCATGTCTGAAAAAATTGGTTATACTGGTTAAGATAACAATATACATAACAGGTCAACTATACTAGATACAAAAATCAGAGAGAAACAGAAATAGGCCTAAATAGAGGTACACAGAGGCATGTAAATGAATCTTTACTGTAAATTGTTACATCCATAATGCACCAAAGGAGAAAATTAGAATTTGGGCCTTTTCTGTTAAACGTCATTATTTTATGCCCAGATTATAAGGTCCTTTTTTAAACACCAAATTATTAACTCTAGGTGTTTTCTGACATCAAAAAAGTTAGACAGGCTCCAAATCATCTTTGTTATTTATCACTGCATTTTTACAAAGTTGACTATAAGTATTTTTTGTCCTTACTTCAATTTATATCTTTTTTCCCCCAACAACTATTTTTGATTTGTCTTTCCCCAATTCAGAATAATAATACTATTAAAATGTTCTTTTATGGTGAAACTACCTCTGGGAGATAACACAAAGATTTGCTCTGTTCCCCTCTAAAAGGAATGAATGGCAAAAGGCATAACTAGGTTTAATTAAAATTCTCCAAATTTCAAAGAACTTAAAATTTTTATAAAAGCTCGTTCATGTTCCAAACTTAACATTTTTTAAAAATTTTATTGGGTTTTTAATTTTAATTCTAGTAAAGTTAACACAGTTAGTTTCAGGTGTGTAATACAGTGACTCAACAATTCTATACATTACCCGGTGCTCATCACGTAAGTGTATACTTTAACAAACTTGGTATTTTTGAAAAATGACAAATCAAAAAGCAAGTTTATCTTCCTACCTTAATTATATTAATCATAATTAGAATTGCAAATATCTTTCAATAATTGCATATTTTCAAGCTAAAAAGCATACTCATGTTCAAGCAACAAAGACTGGTGCAATTACTATCTACCAAAAGATGCCCCAGTCCAGGACTCTAAACTCCCAAACCCTCTCCCCGCCACGGTTCATGAAAAGTCTGAACAAGCACTAGGGGGACCGACTCAATGACAAGGGAACTGCCAGAGGCCTATTGTTTCTTTCAGTCTTTCATTAGTTCCAGAAGTCAAGGCATATCCACCTTGTTTAAGAGCTACTGCAGCAGTCACCAAGCAAATAGTGAAAATTGCTGGTTGAGTTCTACGGTCTTCATTATGTAAACTCAATGGCCCCCAGTGCTGTGCAGACTTCTCCATTGACAGAAAACCCTCAGCATTTCTAGGGTAGCCCTTAACCTCGAATGGAACAGTCACTTTCCCTTCACACATCACTATCCACTATGCCACACTCCTTCCTTTACCTGAACAAAGAACCCCTTGCCTGCTTACCTGTTAGGAAACTACACACACCCTGCACAAACCTTCTAGAAACTCCCTCCACTCTCCCTGATTTAATTATGTTCGTAGACAGTTCATTCTTAAAAAGAAAAACTGGTATTTGCCAAGGAAGCTTTACTATCATAGATTTCAATTTACTCTTAAAATACAAGTTTTTCCTAGAAATTAAATCAGTTCAGATGGCCAGATTACTTGCCCTTGCCCAGATCTGCCAGCTGACAAAAGAAGGTGCAAAATATTAATACTGGTACTAAATGACTTAGGGATTATTCGTCCATGACTTCAAAATGCTTTGTAAACACAAATTTCCTGACCACTGCAGCAAACCCCTATAAAATGAAAAGCAAATTAAAGAACCTTGAGATGCTTTGCTCTCACCTAAGTAGATAAGCATTTTTAAAATGGAGTTAAGGAAAAGGGTTCATGTTATCTACCAGCCACAACTGCGGAGATGAACTGGCTTCAATATTGAACCAACATTGGTGGGGTAATTTTTTTTTTTTTTATTGACAGAACATACTTTTAAAAATTCACATAAAATTAACCATTTTCAAATGAACAGTTAGGTGGCATTTAGTACATTCACAGTGTTGTGCAACCGCGACCTCTATCTAGTTCCAAAACATTTTCAACACCCCGAAAGGAAACCCATACCCATGAGGTAATTTTAAAGGGTATTGTCACCAGGAGGCTGTAAAGGCAGGATACGGCAGGAATGGGAGCCCCCCCCAACCCCCTCTGAACACATCCAAATGAACTATAAAAAACGTTCCAGTAACTGTTGTTTATTCTCAGGATGGAATGAGGCTTTTCCTTGCTGAACAGCTACAGCGCAACACTCAAAGAAAAAAAAAAAAAAAGATTTCGTATTCCCCATTTGGAGAACCTCAGCTTGTCCTACTCCCCAGTAACAGGGACACATATATCTCACTAGCACTGTGACTAGAGAACTCTAAAATGAGCAAACCTCACTCAGAAAAGCCCTCAGGTGACTGCATGCCCACGGTGTTACAGGAACAGCAAGGGTCCAATATGGCCGGATGGAGAAGGGGGTGGGGGTGGCTGGAAATCAGAGGCGAGATCCGAGAAGCAATCAGAGCCCGGGACAAGCCTCGCCAGT
This sequence comes from Meles meles, assembly GCF_922984935.1. Lineage (NCBI taxonomy): Eukaryota > Metazoa > Chordata > Mammalia > Carnivora > Mustelidae > Meles > Meles meles. Next base: position 41,966,869 of record NC_060087.1, on the reverse strand, counting down.
CATTATAAGAACTGTAGCATTTACGCTACACGAGATGGGAAGCTGTTAAAACGTTTTGAGGAATGGATGGACAGAAATGTTTTTAAAAGAATTACCGTGTAAGGGAAGAAAAAAAAAAAGAGTACCTTTATAGTGGAGAAACAGGGCAGAGATACCACCTTCGCCAAATGATCAAGGCTAACGTCACCAATGACGTCATGTGGATACCATGTCCCACCTGATATGATGCAAAGGGCACACGGTACGCACCTAGTATGATTTCACATGTATTCTCCATAAAATGAAAACTTAGACCACAAATACTACTTACGGCTGCATACAGAAATGGAAAAACCTTAACAAATTGAAAAATTCAGGCTAACAGTGGCGCAAGGAGAGGAATTTTCATCCGAGAGGGGCACAGGATTTCTTAAGCTAACGGTCTGAATTTTAAGCTGAATGGTGAATCCACAAATTTGTTTTATTATTCTTTGATTTTTTTAACTTTGATATAGATTGAAAAAAATTGCAAAAATAACATAAAGAATTCCCGTATACCCTTCATCCAGATTCCCCAAACTTAACATTTATCCATTCGCCCCATCATTGTTTGTTTAAATTTTTATGTACGCTATTTTTTCCAACCATTTGCGAGTAAGCGGCTTACAAGATTGTTCTTTATCCGTAAAAATTTCGGTATGTATTCCATTAAAAAAAGATACTCTTTCATAATCGCAGTACAATTAACCAAATCAAAACATTATCACTGCTGATATCTAATCTACAAGTCTCAAATTTCACCAATTTCCCCATTAACATCTTTTACAGTAAAAAAAGAGAAAATTAATTTTATGAGAAAAAACCTGATTTTTAAAAATAATTCATTTTTCTCTGCTCCAGGATTCAATCCAGGACCACACATTGCATTTTAGTTATGACTCTTTAAATTCCATTAATTCCTTTAATCTGGAACAGTTCTTCATCCTTTGTCTTTCACGACCTTGAAATTTTTGAAAAGCACAGGCCGTGTATTTTTTACAGAATGTCCATCAACCTGGGCTACGTAAACGTTTTATGCAATCTTGTTAGGTCTTACGTATATCACAACTTTTAAAATGAGATGCAACTCGGCGAGAAATAAAATAAACCCAGAAACAGTACATTTCAAGCACTGGTTAGCCAAGAAATCAGTAAAACAAGTGGATTTATCAAAATACGCATTGACATTTTTTTAAAATAGCTATTTCTCCTGATTACAAAAACAAAACAGTACTAAAACAGAAAACTGATGTAACATCGAAGGCCCCTCCCGTGCCAATCACCTGCACTTTCTCCCGTCCTGGGAAGAAGGCCTCGGCCAGAGGCAAAAACCTCGCCGCGTCACAAACTTTGTTCATTCGCAGGCGCCATTTTCTGCTTCACAGGCACCACCTCCCCTCTGCAGTCTTTCCTCGGCCTCAGGACACGCCCCTCGGCCCACGTCACAAGCCTCGTTCCCAGGCGCCAGCTCCCTCCACCACGCAAGCTCCGATTCCCTCCCTCCCGCCCACAGCCCTAAGGCTCGGATTCCGCTTTCTGCCTGACGTCATCCGCTTTCCCTAGCTCTCAGGCGCCAGGCAACCGCAGGCCGCCCCTGCCTCCAGATGCTACTTAAACACCGCGAAGACCACGCCCCTCGGCCTCGGCCGCCGAGCCCGCCCTTTCCCAGGTTCCGAGTTCCACCACGCAGGCCCGGCCCCACCCCCGTAGCCGTTTCTTCTCCGGCCCCGCCCCCGCCGCCTCTCCCAAACAAACCCTCTCCTGTTCTCAGGCCTCTGGCGCCACCATACAGGCCCCGCCCCTTTCCCAGACAAGGCGATCCACACGCAGGCACTTCCCCGCCCCTCCCGCCCGCAGTCCCACAGGCCACTCCCCCACCCCCGCGGTAGTTCTGCGGACCTCGGCCGCCACGTTCCCCGCAGCTGCCTACGCCCCCGCTTGTCCCCCTCTGCCGAGGATCCGCTCGCAGCCCTGGCTCACCAGCTTTCGCCGGCCCGCAGTGGACGCCCTCGTCCACTCTCGCCGTTTTCGATCTGGAGCCGCTGGCTCTCGAGGCCCGGCACAGCTTCGTGCTGCGGCTCTTGGTCCTCGGCCGCAGCCGCCACATTTGCTGCGACCGCCGCCATCACCGTTCGCCCTCCTCTTACAGCTACTGCATCTGGAGATGGGAAGAGGCTCCTCAACGGCCACTTCCGGATTCTGATCCCGGAAACGGAAACAGAGCCCCCCAAATGGCCAGGGGGCTACTGCCATCTTGGAAAGGGACCCCATGGTCGGACGCGTGGAGGGGCTAGACAGGCTTCGGACTGTGGGCGGTGATCTCTGCGGCTGATGGGCGGGGTAAAACCTCCAGTTGGGAACCAAGAAAGACAAAGGTGCCTTGTAGGATTTTAACGCCATGTTGAGTCTCGGTAAAAGGTTGTGTGGAAAGGTACAAGCGAAGGTCCCCGATATGGACGAAGACATTTTGGGGAATGCTCAGGGACACAAAGGTTCCGGGCTTTCTCGGTCCCGTGCTTTGCTGGGCAACAGTGGCCCCAGCCCTGAGAGTGTTTGTTAAGCTGATCAGAACGCCCTACCTTCATTGCACTGCCCTTCTCGTCCATCAAAACCTGGTACAAGAAAGATCACCACCCAGGCCTGCGGGCGTTTCCCTGCCTGAATTAGATTTATTTTCTTGACAAACGTGTTGAAGGCAAGTCGGCCTCGAGCCCAGTGTATTTGTTGGCATTATAGCAATGATAACTTGTAATAGTTGGCCCTGTTTAAGTGCTTTATTGCACGTAAATAGTAGCCTTAGGCAGCAGATAAATATCCCTGTCACCTTTGGACTTCAATGGGGCAAGCTGAGTACCAGAAACGTTAATTCATTTTGTCCCAGCTAGTAAATGGCTGAGCTGTGGTTCAGACTCAGAGCTGTGACCTTAAGCACCGGGCCATAGATCTCAAACTGTGGTTCCAGTCTTCTTACTGGTTCAGGAGACCTTCTCAGGAGGGTTCACAAAGTCAAAACTATCTTCACAATACTTTTTTTCATTGTCATTCTTTCTTGCATGTGTGGTGTAATATTCTGAGGCAACATAAGCAAAAGTTCTTTAGATGTCCTCAATTTTTAACACTATAAGGGGATCGTGACCAAAGAGTTTTGAACCATTGCTCCAGGCCAGGGGTTCTCAACGTAGGCGCTATTGACATTTCTCTGTTTGGGAAGCACTGTAGGATATTTAGCGGCATCCCTATCATCCCCTAACTGTCTCATTCCCGAAAGTGTCTCCAGACATTGCCAGTGTTCACTGGGGATGGAGATCACTGGTTGAGAACCACTGCACTAAGCTCTGCCATCCTCATCTGCTGGGGCTTCCAGCCCTTCCTCTTGTTGGTAACTTGAATATTTCACGCTCTGGCTTCCTCTATCTACCTGCCTATTGGCTGTCCCCACCTGACCGTCCTATATACTCCCTAAGACAGGCTGATGATTGTGGCTCTGGTTCAGTAACTTCCTTATCACCACCCATCTCCACAAGACCACCAGTTGCCTTCCCACACCTCTAGGCTGGTGCACACAGCTCCCTGGACCTGGAGTGTCCACAACACCCTCTCTCCCTGCACAATTTCAAGCCCCACCCACCCACTGGATATCGTAGTTTACCTCAATTTTCAGTTAACCTTTACAGAGCAGGGATTGTCTCTATTACTGTGATTCCAGCCCCTAGCCCAGACCTGGCACAGCTGAGGGGTTACAACTCAGTTGTGTAAACTCTGAGGGAGATGAGAACAGCCCTTTCACCCTGGGGTCTCTATAATGGCACGGAGTCTGGCACATGGCAAGTAGCTGGTCTTCAAGCCCAGCTGAATCTTGTCAGATTCTCTGAATTGCCTCTCCTCATCGTCCCTCTGCAGACTTCTCCTCCCCACTTACTGGGTAGCCTGTCCTTCCTATAGTTCAGCAAGAGGTCTCCCGTCCCCAGGCCTAGACTGTTTGGTTTCCTCACCTTCCAAAGGCCCACCTCTGCACACACCAATGACCCTACCACTTCCCAGAGCAGTTGTGTGAATTCTAGTCCTTTTAAGTCTGGCCTGGCAAACCTGCCTCCCTTTACAAGGTCCTCGTCTTCCCAGCCTCCCTTGCTGCCAGAGGTGGCCAAATCATCTTATTCTAGCCACAGAACGGCACGGGAAGTCTGTTGAACTTATGGAAGGTTCAGCCCTGTTATAAGGTAGTAAGACAGGACAGATGTCCTGTTTTCCTTGCTTGCTTTCCCATCTCTGGGAACATGGCAGCCATCATGGAACCATAAGGCTGCAGGCTGAGATATCGCCAAAATGCTTACAGAGGCACAGTGGAATGATTAGTGGTCCTCAGGCCTCCACCACTGGACTACAGTAAGCCGCCTTAGGTTATTACCTGGAGTAGGTATCACGTCCTTCTCAGGGTTATCTCACCCATGCCCATGGTTTCTGTTACTTCCTGGACACCAATAATCGAAACTTCTAGTTCCATCCATTGGTGGCCCCATCTCTGAATTTAACCCATTTAAAGGATTCCCCTACCTACTCAGTGGTCCAAAATTTACCCTCTTCTCCCACCTCCCTCTCCAAATGGCCTGCCTCATGGTGTCCAGTTCTGACATGTGGTCATACTGGGCCTCTCCTCCCTACCTCCTGGTTTTATTGGGCCTTCCCAAGTGTCTTGCAAACAAACAGCCCCCCTACATACACCGGTCCCCACCATCTGGCTTCCTCATACACTTGGGTGAATCTCACTCTTTTCTGCTTGATTTTTAGTTCATCCTCTATTCAGCCTGCCCCAGTTGCTTCAACACAATGTTCCACTATTGCGTGGACATAGTCATGCCATGTCCCTGGCCCACCTCAGTGTCTCCTAGATGATGGAGACCAGTTATAAATTCTCCAAGGTCCCAGAACTCACCACAGATTGAGCCCACCCCCGCCCCGGCAGGGACTTACAATCAGGTTTTTCACTTTAGACTTTTTAATATTTCATACAGCGATTATGGTGCATTCAGGAACCCAACCCCCCAAACCCCACTAGGAGGGCCCCCACCCCAGCCCTCCCACCCCATTTGAGGGCCCCAGGTCTAGAGTGGAGGACGGGGAAGTAACCACCCATCTGGGACTGACCCCAGACACTGTCCCTGCCCTGCCTCACCCTCCCCAGGGGTTTGGGGATAACACCTGGGCCCGGACCCCATGCACCCCTCTGCCCCTGCTTGTGCACATATACACACTATGGCTCCTTGAAGAGTTGGTCAGTTCCTGGCAGGGCCCTACTCAACAGCACCGAGTGGGACAGGGGCGGGAGGGTTGGGCTAAGGAGACCCTGAGAAGGAAGGAGGCCCCAGCTATGGGACTGCAGGAGGGAAAGAGTGGGGGGCCCCCCCCACCTCGTCCACCTCCCAGAGAGTCTCCGGTAGTCCGCAGGTCCCCCTGCGGCCGAGGATGGCGGGCAGGGGTGTAGGAAGGCGAATGGTCAAGGCATGCTTTCCCTTAGCCGACCCCAGGGTCTGGTGATGGTCAGGGTTCCAAATAGGGGCTGTGTCCCTGCCTTGGAAAGGCTGGGAGCGGGGCTTCATTGCACAAAATACTGTGGGAGGGCCACACGCAGAGGGTGGGGCCCAGCCAGTCTGTATACAGAGATATTGCATTTAAAAAATGAAAACCTCATTTAAAATAATTAAAAACAACAATGAATGAAACAAACAAAAAAGGGCCCACACAACATGAGGCAGGTGGGGCAGGCAAGAAAGCAGGCAGGGGAAGCCTCAGACCCAAGGCATTGCCACATCCTGTCTGAGTCGAGATCCCCAGCCTGGGCTAGCTCCGGACCCCTGGATGGCCGTGGGGTAGTGGTCCTGGGGGAGGGTATGATGGGGAGGAGGGGAAAGGCCTGGCCTCAGCGTGGGAGGCTGGCACGGCCATGCTGTCCACCGGTAACTACCGAGACAGAGAGAGACAGACAGACAGACAAGACAGACAAACCAGGCGAAGGAGCGATGAGAGCTTTGTTAGCACCCAGCAGACAGGCCAATAGGTGGGCTGACAGGCCAATGGTCGGGTGTTCAGACAGGCAGCAGGGAACATGTGGGCAGGCGAGCATGAGTCAGGCAGGTAGGCAGGCAGCAAGCGAGGAGGATGCAGCTGGGGGCTGCCCTGTGAGGGGAGTGGCATCCCTCCAACTGCTGCCTGCTGGGGCCTCGGTCCGTGGCTTAGAACTCAGCTTAGAACTCGGTGTCCACCACGCGGAAAGCTGGCCTGCCTGGAGGGGGAAGCAGAGCGGACGGCTGTTGGTGGGTAAGCAGGTAGGTGGCTGGGGCAGGGAAGAGGGCGAGGGCCATACATACCTGAGTCAGGCATTGATGAAGACCGAAGGCTGGCCTCCTTTTGTAGCTGGATCTCCTTTAGTGCAAATATGGAAGTAGCTGTGGATGAAGAGAGACACTGGGAAATGACCCACAGGGCCATCCAGGATCACCTCCCACATGGCCCCATTGGGGGAATTAGAAAAAGCTGCCTTTTGAGAGGCTTGACTTTCGCCTATCAAACAATCCTTACACACAAACCAGCTACAGCTAGGGAATATGGAATATGGACTATTACATGATGCCAGAAAATCAGTAATTCTGTCAAGTGTGATAATGGTACTGCAATTACCACCTGCTCAGTCTAGATGATGGTGCTTGGGATTTTAGTTTAAACTAGTGGGGAGATGCAGGAAGTGGGCCATTTTTTTAAGGTATATAATACTGTTATGAAAAATATTTTAGAGACATGCTGAAATTTATAGATGAATGACATATCTGGGATCTGATTCAAAATAATCAGCGGGAATACAGATAAAACCAGATTGGCCACAAGTAGATGACCTATTGGGAATACTTGGGGACTCATATTATTTGGTCTAATAGATAAATATATATAATTTTACTTATTTTTTTCTTTAAAAGATCTTATTGGGGCGGGCTCCTAGATGGCTCAGTTAAGGGTCTGCCTTCGGCTCAGGTCATGATCCTAGGGTCCTGGGATTGAGTCCCTGCTCAGCTGGGAGCCTGCTTCTCCCTTTCTCCTTCTGCCTGCCGCTCCCCCCTGCTTGTGCTCACTTTCTGTGTCAAATAAAATCTTTAAAATAAAAATCTTATTTGAGAAAGAGAGAGAGAGAGAAAGAGGAATATGGGGAGGGAGAGGAACAAGCAGACTCCGCAGAGCCCAATGTGGGGCTTGAACTCATTACCCTGAGAACATGACCTGAGCCAAAACCAAGAGTCAGATGTTTAACCAACTGAGCCACCTAGGTGCCCCTTATTTTTTTTTTAAAGTAACCTCCATACCTAATGTGGGACTCAAACTCACAACCCTAAGATCAAGAGTCATATCCCCACTGACTGAACCAGCCTGGTGCCCCCAAATATATAAAGGGGCGCCTGGGTGGTGCAGTCAGTTGAGGGTCGGGACTCCTGGTTTTGGCTCAGGTCATGATCTCAGGGTCCTGAAACTGAGTCCCGTGTCGGGCTCTGCTGCTTTAAGACTCTACTCTCTCTCCCTCCTTCAATCCCTCCCCACCACACATTCCCTCCCAAATAAATAAATCTTTGGGGTGCCTGGACGGCTCAGTCAGCTAAGCATCCAACTCTTGGTTTTGGCTCAGGTCATGATCTCAGGGTCCTGGGATCGAGATCCGTGTCGGGGTCCATGCTCTGCTGGGAATCTGCTTGAGGACTTCTCTTCCTACTCCTCTGAGCCTCTCACTCACACTTTCTATCGGAAATAAATCAATCTTTAAAATAAAAAAGAGAACACCCTGTGTGATTATGTTTCTGCATAGTACCAAGAATGGGGAAAACTCATGCTGTTAGAAGTCCAACTAGTGGTAATCCTTGGAGAGGGGTTAGGAATAACTAAACGAAATAAGAGGGCACCTTCAGGGAACCTCCTCATATCTTATTTCTTCCTTCATTTTTTTAAGGTTAGAAAGAGAGAGAGAGAGCGCACGCATGCATGAGCACAAGCAGGGGGAGCGGCAGGCAGAGGGAATGGGAGAAGCAGACTCCCCGCTGAGTAGGGAGCCTGATGCAGGACTTGATCCCAGGACCCTGGGATCATGACCTGAGTCAAAGGCGGACGCCTAACAGACTAAGCCACGCAGGCGTCCCTCATATCCTATTTTTTGGCCTGTATGCCAGTTACACAGGTGTGTTTAGTTTGTGAAAATTCATTGTGCTGTATACTTACGATCTGTGCATTTCATATATATTTTATAAGAAAATGTTTACTAGAAAAAGGGAAAGTGATGTTGCATCTATTTTTATGTATGTTTGAAAATTCCCAGGAAAGGTAAAAAGGAACTGAAAACCAAGTTAATATTTGTAATAAACACATCACATGTCTGAGCAAGGGTGTGCTACCCCAGAGGTGACACAGCCAGAGCCCTGCACATCTGCCCAGCGTCTTGTTCCCCACAGCCCCCGACCAGCTTCACTCACTGTCAGGAAGTTTGTGGATCCGCTCCCCCAGACTGAGGAAGAATGGATGTTTCATGGCGTCCTCTGCGGAGATCCGATTGCGACCTTCAAACTGAGTGGGGGACAGGTGTGGGGGACAGGCAAGGGGCGGTGAGGGCGGCAGCAGTGTACTGAACACATTCAATAAGCAGGCCTCTCTTCCTCCCCACCCCAGACCATGCCCCTGGAGCTCCCCCGTTTCCATACCCCTAGAATCCCCTAACCCCCAAGGCTGGCCCAGGAAGGTAGACTCACCTGCAGCAGCTTGTTGAGGAGGTCAGCCCCATCGCTGTCAAGTCTACAGCAAGGACAAGGGGACCTCCTTTAAACTGAGTTTGGGCACTCTGGCCCCTAACACTCGCCTACCTACCCACCAGTCTCACCGGGGTGCATGGCTCAAAAGGGCCTCGGCTCGATACTTGGGGTAGTTGTATGTCTTGAACTCTTCGTTGGACAGAATGCCTGGCCACGTCTCCTCGGTTGGGGTTCCTGATGGGGAAGAATTACCCTAAGCATCCACAGGGCGTCACTAATGTCCCCACGGCTCCTAGGGCCCATTCCTCCTCACCCAAGATGCGGAAGATGAAGTGCAGCTGTTCTTCCACCGTGGAGCCTGGGAAGAGGGGCCGGCCTGTGGCCATCTCATAGAAGATGCAGCCCACACCCCTAGGCAGGGAGGGCACAGTGAAAAGGGAGGCAGCCGGCTGATTGGCCATTGTGACCAAGCCACTGCCTTCACTACACAGCTCCTGCCACACTTCCACCTGTCCTCACCACATGTCAATCTGGGTAGAGTAGTCCGTGGACCCAAGCAGAATGTCAGGGGGTCGGTACCACAGTGTCACCACCTCGTTGGAGTAGGTCTTCGTTGGAATCGACTTAGCTCGGGCCAGGCCTGGGAGGTTGAGAGAAGGGGCAGCTGGAATTGAGGAGGTCCCAGGCAGTCTGGGGGAGAGGATAGCTGGGATGGAGAGCATCTTAAGCAAAGCCTGGAGAAGCTGAAGGGGACTGAGATTAGGTGGTCATGAAGAAGAAGGGTATGAAAGGATAAGGCTGGGGTGTCACGGGGAAGAAGGGGGAGGCCAGGGTACCAAAATCTGCCAGCTTCAATTCTCCTCTCTCGTTGATGAGCAAGTTTTGGGGCTTGAGGTCTCGGTGTAGCACCTTCTGCCGGTGGCAGTAGGCCAGGCCACGGAGCAGCTGGAACAGGAACAGCTAGGGACCCAGGAAGGGCAGGTGGAGTCAAAGTATATCCAGCAGCCCGACCCCCAGCAGACACTGCTCCCCCTCCCAAACACAGACACTGAGCCCAGAGCCTTATCTCACGGAAGAGGACAGGGTCCCAATGCCCTCCAAGGGCTCCCAGCAAAAAAGCCAAACGGGAAAAGTCTGTTTCTGGGAGATTTATGGGATGGAGTGGGTGAGTGGGGGCCCCCATGTGCCCCCGCTTCCTGCCCCACACCCACTTTCACGTTGTGCATGTTGATGACGTTCCCACAGTCATCCAGGTACTGCTTCAGGTCCTTGTCCTGAGGAGAGGAGATACAGGAGAAAAGAGGGGACAGTGGCCATCTCCCCACCTCCAAGACCAACCACCACTCAACCTTACCAGGTACTCAAAGACAAGGGTGAGGGACTTCTCCGTGTGGATAATGTCATGTAGCGTGACGATGTTGGCATGTTTGAGGTCCTTGAGCAGGGACACTGCAGGAAGCATGGGAGCGAGATGGGGGAAGAGTTAGTACCCCACTCTCAGGATAGAGGTGAGGATGAGGACCAGACAGGGATGAGCTCAAGGTTCCTTTCTTTCCCCGTGCACTCTGGGGTGGCGGCTCATAGCCACTGGCTCTATCCCACCCGGTGCTAGGGAGGGGTGTTCCTATGTTCCAGATGTGGAAACTAAGGCTCAGAGAAGAGTTTGGAGCAAGAAGCAAGAACCAGGCTTACAGCCCCACGCTTATGTGACATTAGATATTCACAACCTGTCTTTGCTTTCTGGAAAAAGGGGTTTTGCTTCAACCCTCAGTACAAAGGCTTGCAGCTTCTGTGAAGTTGAGTTTGCACATGTAACTTCTATGCAATTCAAGCTCATTCCGTGGGACAGTCAGACTAGAAACTGTCATGTCAACGAAATGTTAGCACTTCCACAGGTGCTCTCAGAACCAGACAAAGCAAGCACCCTACTTTCTAATTCCTTGGCCTCTTCTCCGAACAGGAACAGATCCCTGATTACCTTGATTATGACCCAGATATCTGCACGATGGGCATTTTCTCCTGAAGGCCAGAGTGTCAGAAGCGAAGTCTCAAAACCCCCAGTCTCTGTTCTCACCGTGGGGCATGTATGGATGAGCCATGGGGAGAGCCCGGGAAGCCTGGGACGGCCTTCCTGGGTGTCTGTACCTTCCCGGATGGCGGTGCAGGGAGCCCCCTCTTCGTGTTCCAGTCTGATCTCCTTGAGTGCCACAAGGTTGTCTGTGAGCTTGCTTTTGCCTTTGTAGACGGTGGCATAGGTACCCTGGAGTGTGAGGAAGAGTGATAGGAAAGGAGCTGGAGGCTGCGGGAAGCTCTCGTGACCCCTTATCCCCACCACAGGCCTCCTGACTGTCTCTCACCTCACCCAGCTTGTCCAGCTTGATGTACGTCTCCAGTTTCCCAAAGCCAATCTCAGACTGTGGAGTAAAGGGGCAGATTGAAGCAGGCTCACGGGAGGGGCCGGAGAAGAGAGAAGTGGGCAGAGGGGAGGCGAGGCCAGAAGCAGGAGACGCTCACCAGGCTGACACGGCGGAGGCGGCGGCTGAGGGGCTTGTCGAAGATGGGGCTGTTGAGGGTCAGCTTCTCAAGGTAGCCCTCAGGCAGCCGGATGTCGGCTGGGAGCGACAGGCGCTTGTTGATGTCCTAGCAGGCAAGACAGGTGGGAAGACCATGAGTGCCACCTTCCCGGGTTCCACCCTCTTCTCTTGTCCCACCACCAGCCAGATGGGGTTAAGCACCTCGGTGGAGATCTTGCGTGGGGGATGGTTGCGCATGCGCACCCTCACTGGCGACTGCACCTCATCGGAGGACGTGGCTGAAGCCTGGTCACTCTCCCCATCAGACCCCATCTTCAAGTCCTCATGTACAATCTCTGGTAATGAGGACACGGGGAGGAGGGCAGACCAGTTGAGGTCCAGAACCCCAGGAATCCCCTCCCCTGCAGAACACACTGCTTCATCACACACGTACACACAAGCCCCCTGAGCCGCCTAGAGTCCCTCAGGCGAGGGTGGCAAGGCCCAGGGAAGTTCAGACAGGTCGCGGCGGGCTGAGTAGGGGTGGAGGGCCAATAGTCACCTAGTGGAGCACCCCCATTCCAGGGGTGAGCTGAGACTGGTGCTGGCCCAGGGCCAGGAGGCAGGCAGCGACAGAGTAGCCAAAGGCCCTGGGAAGGCAGGCCCTGGGAAGGCGGGCCCAGGGCAGGCAGGCACCCGTAGGCCTGAGGGGGCCATAGCGGAGTGCAGGGGAAGGGCCAAGGGAAGGCTGGGGCAGCTGCAGCAGGCAGGGCACTCTTCCTCCCCCTGAGGCCTGGGCACAAAGCCAAGGAGAGGGACACAGATGGACAGACAGAGGGTGCTGAGAGGATGGCAGGGAGGGGGAGAAAATAAAGAAAGGAAAACGGAAATAATACATGTCTAAGGGGAACTAGGCTGGGAGGCAGTTCCTGGGGACCAGTGCCAGGGGCAGGGGTGATCAGTGGACCTACCTGGTGCAGAGCTGAGTGGGCCCCGTCCGGAGCGTGGTTCCCCAGGAGCGGCCCGAGTGGGTACCTCTCCAAGGTCACTGCCACCGCCACCCCCACTCTCATCCAGGCCTATCTGCTCAGGGGCACCATTGGTCTTGTCCACACCTCGGCCCCCTCGGAGTGTCATCGACAGCTGCCGCTTGATCTTCTTCATCCGATCCATGGCGACCTGAGCAGGAGGGATAGATGGGAATGGGTCCCCCGTTAGCACTTGTCTGACCATCATGGGCCCCCTAAAGCCCAAGACAACTTAGTGAGGTACACTGACATGAACCTGTGTCAGTGCCCACCCAACCCCTATGGAGGCCTCGAAACACTTGGGATTCCCGGAAACCTGGCACCGATGGGGACCCTTGTCAGCGCCCACCCACCTATAGCCAGCCCCTGGGGACCCCGCTCCTGAGTAGTGCACCTGGGTGTTGAGGCCTGGGTGGCTGGCTGAGGGTAAGGGCCCAACTGGTGGACTGTTGGCCTCTATGGGGGCAGCCTCACTGTGGGAACAAAGGCCTCCACAGCAGGCATTCTCAGGTGCGGTGGCGGTGATGGGCCCAGCTGTAGGTGGGGCGAGGCGCTCTCCCAGGACTGAGGGGCCACCAATACGGCCCTGGACTCGCCCATAGAATGGCATGTTCCACCGGCACCAGCCCCACATCACCCCCCAACTGCCAAGGCAGAATGTTCCCCACAACCATAAGGACCCACCTGCCTTCCCCAGCAACCATTGTCACGGTGACTAAGTGGACTACCCCACTGGTCTACTCAAGTGAGGGGTGTATAGAGAGGGGAGTCCTGCCCAGACCCAACCACTGGGTAGGTTGTTGGCGGGGGGGGGGGGGGCTGCATCTCAGTAGACACCAGCTGTCCTGAGGGCTCCTGGAAAGTTTCGACCAGGCTGGGACCCTATGGGTCCCACTCAAAATTTTTATATGCCAGGCCTTATAAAAAATTTTTCTACTTGAGAGTGCACATCTCCCCTATCACCCCAAAAAAATGTCCCAGTCCTCAAGGGTGGCCACAGGTCTTATCCTTTTCACCCCTATTAGCTTCCTGGCCTCACCTCCCCCCACAACTACTGCTAGTTGCTGTTCTGCAACCACAACCAGCAGTCCCACCTCAGGGCCTTTGCACTGGCTGCTCCTGGTGCATGGAAAACCCTTCCCCCAGATTTCAAAATAGCTCACTCCCTCACCCTCTTCGGACCCTTGCTCAAATACCACCTTTTCATGGATAATCCTCCACAAATAACCCTACTTAAAATCTCAACCATACTGAGCTCCCCCTTACTTTGCCAAATTAACCCCCCAGCACTTATCACCTCCTCAGAAATGATACCACCTACTTATTGGTTTCTATATTCTTAACTGTCTGTCTCCTCACCGCCATAACTAGAAGATCAGCTCCGCCAGGGTAGATTTCTGTCTGTTTAGGTCACGGCTATATCCTGAGGACCTGGAACAGTGACTGACACAGAGTAGATGCTCAAAAAGTGCTTATGGCAGAAATTAATGAATCAGGGGGCTGAGGGCCTAAGACCAATCCCCACCCAGTGGGCAGGGTAGGTCTGCTACTCGTGAACAACTCCAGAAAATGTGGCCCAGGGACACTGGCATCGCGGGAAGATGACCTAGATGGGGCCGCTGGAGGGAACAGGGCCACCAAAAGGCTTAGGCTGGCCTTCTTCTGCTTCCTCCTGGGCTCCAGGCCAGCAAGGTGGGGGAAAGACCTGGCCTAGGAACCATCTGGACTCACAGCGGGCCTAAGATGGCCCTGGGCCCAAGGGAAGTAGAGCTAGAGAGGAGATGGGAGGATGAGGTGGGGCTGGATTCGAGGAGAGAAGTGGGTCATCTGTTACCTTGAAATCAGGCGCTTACCCCACTGGTCCCTACACCCTGCTTCTGCCTGCCTGGCCTCACCACCCCCAGGAGGAGCAGAGGTGCCAGCCTAGCAGAGAGACTCCAGTAAAGAGGATGAGGTCGATTCAGAGAACTCAGGAGAACCACAAAAATTCTGACCCAGTAGGCCGAACACTGGACCTGAAGCTGAAGAAGGAGAAGCATGGCCAGCCCCAAAGGCAGTCTTGCATCCATGGTACGAATACTCAGTCGGCTTTGCCTGTAGTGGCAGGGAATGGGGCATCTGGGGGGACGGTAAGTAGGGCTGGATGGAAGATGAGGAGGGAGCCAGAAGGAGCCAGGGTCCATGACCTCTAACTGGAAACTCCAAGAGCTGGACATGTTCCAGAGTTCAGTTTTGGGGGGATTTTAGGAAGACAGGATATAAAATCTATGTATCAAACAACATTCCCAGCAGGGGGGCCCCGGGCAGACCTTTGTGAACAGAGACACTTTAACATTAATATACAATAAAACTTTTAAATATTATTATTTCCATTTTCTGAGCTTTTTAGAGTTCAGAATAGTAAAGGAAGGAACAAGAAACTGGATACACAACTCCACTCAAAAAAAGGGCATATGTCCTTCCTGACCCTCCGAGGACATACACCCATCCTCAGAATACTCTCACACCCAAGGGCACTCATCACCTCACACCACACTGTCCACTGAGGACATAGTCATCATACTCTAGTCATCACGGTCACCCCACAACTCGCACCGAGAACACAACATCCTCATCCTGTCCAGACCCCTATAAGCACAAACTGGCCCCTCAAGAAGACCTCTCTGCATTTTAACAGCACCTGCAATTTCCCCATTTATTTCTAACCCCCATCAGCAACAGGAAGCCCCAATAGAGCAGAGAACTGTTTGCATAGGCTCGGGCCCCTCTAAGTTAACACTCACTGCCACATTCTTGGGTGCCTCCTAGGCCAAGTTGCCCGTTAGCTTCTCCAAAGCACTTACCCCCATTAACACACTGTTCCCTGTGCATGATTCTGACCCCTATTAACATGCACTTGGGACCCTCTACAGCTGACCCAAATTAGCACTCCCTGGACCTTCACACTGCCCTGAATCTCATTAACATGAAGTGAAACTTGCCAATCCCTGACCTGTTTTGCCCACTCAGACCCCTCCATGGCTATAACTATCAGTAAACCCATATTCTGGTCCTCTCACTACCCTGTCCCCACCATCCCCCATCAGCACAAGCTGTACCTTCACTTCACCCTGACCTCTATTAGCACACACCGGGCCTCACACAGTGCCTCCCCATCAGCACACCCTGAACCCTTCACTCAGCCCCATTCCCCAGGGACATACCAACACAGTGTTCTATAATGGCCTGACCCTCATTAGCGCACCCAGGTCTTCATTCTGCCTGGAGCACCATTAGCACACACTTCAGCCCTCCATGGTTCTGAATCCACTTTATCACACCTAGATCTTCACATATTCCTGTCCTTTATTTCTCTTTGCTTCAAATCTCTCACACCTATAATGCCTGTTGGTTCACGCCTGAACCCCTTCACAACCCCGATTCTCCTTACCGCACCCCTTGGAACCTCAATGCGCCCCAGTCCCCCATGAACAAAAGCACACTGTCTTCACAACGTTCTGACGCTCACTAGCATTTTCCAGACCCGATACGGCTCTGATTCTTCCCCCAATGGCACACATTTAAGCACCTCCAAGGCTCCAAACTCATACCAATGGTCACTAGATTTTCATATGTAACTGTCCCTTATCGCATCCTGGAGTCTCACATCCCGTTCTCATGGATGGTTGGGGACGAACGGGGACACACACACACACCATCTTGATTCTTATATACTGGACCTCTTACAGTGCTAAGACATTTCCCTCACCACTGTGCCCTCCCACCCCACATATATCTGTAACTTCTGGTACCCAGTAGCACAGGCTCAGGTCTTCCACCACTCTGTCCCCGTTAGCATATCCTGGGCCTCATACTACCCAGACCTTTATTAACACACGCACGTACCCTTTACAGCTATGACCCCCATTAGCACACACTCAACACTCGAGTTCTTCCACTACCCTGACCTCCGTGAGCACTCTCTGAACCCCAGCACGCTGCAGTTCGTCACGGACGAATACACAGTATTGACACCATCCAGATGCTCAGTAACACACACGGGACTTCAGAGCCCTGATCCTATTAGCATACCTTCTGCTATCTCTACCTTATCCCCCATTAACACACACGGGGGTCTCTCCACACCTATAACCCTGTTTGCATACCTCAGCATTCCTGACATGCTCTCCCCCTATCACACACCGTTGGGGCCCTTCACTGCCCCCCCCCCCCCATTAGCACACGCTGGGCCTCAAGCCCTACACAGCGGTTAAGACTTATTATCACACGCTCCGACCCCTCCACAGCTCAGGCTATTAGCAAAGCTCGAGTCTTTCACCACCCACTTCCACATCCTCTAGTCCTTTGATCACCCTGCTCCCCATAAGCACCCACAGGACTGCCCATCCCCAGTTCTCAGACCGGGCCCAGGGCGGGGCCAAGGTCAGGGAGGCCCCGAATGACCCCCCGCCCCGGTGCACTCTGGGAAATTCGCTGGGGGAGGGGGCACATGCCAGGGGTGCAGCCTAGACCCCTGGGCACCGCCCGGGGTCTGGGTTGGTTCTGCAAGAAGGGCAGCCCCCACCCCACGTCTCGGGGACGCGCTCACCGGCGGGGGCGCGCGAGCAACCTCAGCGCCGCGGGGCCGGCGCGGCGGCGCCTGGGGCGGCGGCCCGGGCTGAGGCCGCGCGACCTCCTTCTCCTCCTGTTCGCCGCAGGCGCCCGTCCCAGTAGTCTTCGGCCATGGCTGCTGGGCCCGGGCCGCCGCCGGCTGAGGAGGAGGAGGCGGCGGCGGCGGCGGCGGTGGTTGAGGCGGAGGCGGCGTCCCGCTCAGCCGGCCATGAGCTTGGCCGCTGCGGGCGATGCCCCCGGGCTCGCTGGCGCCCGCTCGAACCCGAGAGCTCACGGCGGCTCGCGGCTCAGAGCCGACTGCTTGCGGAGACGCGGCGGATCCCAACGCCGAACACCCAACGGCCCAACCGCCGCGCGCGCCGCGCTCCGCGCATGCGCACGCACGCGCTGAAAGGGCTGAAGTGGGAAGGAGGGGACTCACCTCGGACTGCACATACCAAAAGATCCGTCCGCAGCGGGAGGGGGCCCGGCCATTGCGCGCCCACCGGGGAATGTGGCGCCAGCCCTGGAACGGCGCCAGGGAGAAGTGTAGAGGTTGCTTAGTACTCAGTTCCGATCTTGCTAGAAGTTTACTAGTGCCAAGGTGGGCAACGCCGGTAACCAGCGTGCCGGTCACCACTCGGTCCCCCTACGTGGTCTCACTTGGTACATCCCCATGGTGGCAAAAGGGACTTTGGCAAGGAAGAAAAAGACAGATGAGTCTGAGTCCCTTGAGGTGCCTTGGAAGGAATTTTAAAGGTTCGCGAGAAGATGACTTTTCTAGGAGTGGCGGCCTGGAGAATCATTGGCCTTTACCACCTTAGATAGGACAGAGTCTAGCCCCGCCCTGAACCCCCCCTCCTCCTCTAGCTCATTCCCACTGTGAACGTGTGCGGCCCCGCCCTTTGAGGTTGTCGTCCAGCCAATCGGATTCGCCCCCTGGGGTGAGGCAGAGCAAGAATGAAAGGCGTGGCTGAGCTGAAGAGGCGTGATTTCACTGCTCCGTGCAACGCCTCTGCCAGGTTTTCATTGGCTTTCAGCGCCAGGGGCGGACACTTCTTTTTGTTCGGAGCGCCTCTCTCGCCACAGGCCGATTATTCTGCAAGATCATTGGTCAAAAGAGCGTTCAATCGTCTTTCGCCCCTCCTCTAACCCCTCCCACCCCCCCGCCCCAGCAAGACGCACGGGGTGGAGCCTAGGCTGAGAAAAGAGGGAAGGCGGACCTTTAGACAGGAAGGTGCGTTACTGCGCATGGGCTGGGTCGGGAGGAGACCTCTTTTCCACCTCACGCGAGTATTTGCGTATGCACCCTGAACTGGGTTTCTTGCCTGCCAGCTCTCAGTTACCTCTTGTCTGCCAGAACCCCGCCCGTGGCTCTCCCCAGGTCTGCGGTTTTCTGTTTTATTTATTGAGCGCCTGTTGTGTGTCAAGCACTGCCAGCACACCTTAAGCCCTCACTCCTCTATGCCTGGAAAACTCCTACTGTCAACAAGCCCGGCTCAAATGGCGGCAGCTTTTGGCAGGCCTTCTGGGGCATCCTTACACTGCACTCCAGTCCAAAGCCAGCTTCCCCGCCTCTTCTGGGCTTCTTTTTATGGCAGCCTTGATCACACCGGTTAGAGTATTCTAGTAAGGTTCATACTAGCGAGGGTTATCAGAGCATGATGGGAGTGGAAATACTTGAGAAGTACACCGTGGGCTAGACCATCAGGTCCATTACTTCTTTGACCTCATTTTCATTTCCTACCCTTCTTCCTCTCACTCCAATGCTCCAGATGCATTTGTTCCCTTCAAGCTGTTTCTGAATAAAGCAGGCACAATCCAGCCTCAGGGACTTTGCACTTGCTGTTCCCTTTGCCAGGAATATTCTTCTAGATACTCGCACGCCTCATCCCTTCACTTCTTCCAAGTCCTTGCTTTAATGTCACCTTCATGAAGCCTTCCCCGAATACCCTATTTAAAAATGTCTACCTGCATCCCATTCGAGACCCCGACCTGGCCCTACAAATCTTCTGAATGATACTTGTCAACTTCTTACAATTTACTTGTGTTTGGTCTGTTCTGGGTCTCACCCCAGGAGAACATGAGGCACTCCCGCCCCCCCCCCCACACGCACACCCCTCAAGGCAGGCATTTTTTTTTTTTTTTTTTTTTTTTTTTTTTTTTTTTACCCATTGCTGTCTCCAATGCCTAGAATAGTACCTGTCCCATAGTAAGCACTCAACAAATGTTGGGGCAAATGTTCGATGGCAAATAGCTCTAGGTCAAGACAAGAGACAACCGTGTAACACCCTTCCCTTTGTGCCTGCCTGGTGCAGGGGACTCAGTGAAGTGACCCAAACCCTGCCCACTGAACTCTGGTCTTCTATCTTGTTGGTACAATGGTAGCCAAACAGGACAGAAAATGGCACATGGCGGGGGGGGGGGGGACTGAGATATAACCAGGATTCAGGGGTTCCTGCTGAAGCTTTTCTTGATAAAGAAGCATTTCAGGTACAAATGAAAGAGGAAGGTGATCCAGGAGTTCCGTGGCGAACAAAGGGACAGACTGAAGTGTCTGGAGAATCATGAGTTATAATGGGGGGAGATAGTGGACAAGGAGCTGGGATAGTATCGAAAGGGGGCAGAAGTTTGTGTTCAAGTGTCAGATGGTAACAGCAGCGGACCAAGGTGTGGAGTGTTTGGGGAACTCTTAAATGGCAATGGAGAAAGTATCTCTGGCAGGAAAACCTCTCCACTTGACCTAAACAGTTAGCATCACCACTTAATAGATGCCAGAGGAAAAAAAAAAAAAAAGATGCCAGAGGTAAAGCACTTCAGTCTCCAACATCCTAGAGGGGAATAAAAAGGAAGTATGGAAGGATGAGGTCACCTAAGCAGAGCAGGCCAGGGGAAAAAATAATCATGAGAGGGAGGCAGACAGGGGCAGAGGCTGTGCCTGGGGTCTGGAGCTGGCCTGGGAGGCGGCAGATGTGGGGGCAGGCTATGAGGAGTGTCAGGCCAGGTTCAGGGATAGATTGTGCTATTCCCAGTACCTAGGTATGAATGAAGGAATGAGGGGTCTGTTTTCAAGTGGGAGAAAGAAGTTGGGCTTCTGGCTGGGTGAGGGAGAGGTATGCGTGGCATCCCCAGGTACCAGGTGGCCAGTCTGATTGGTGCTTTCAACTATCTGGAGCCTTCAGTCAAGACCAAGGACGAGCATGGGCAGCTCTGCAGTCCTGAGGGCAGGTGCGCAGTGGGGGTGGCACTGTGGTGAGCCTGCTCCAACCAATCAACAACCCACAGCTGGCTCCCTTCTCAAAGGTAGGAGGCCTAGGGACAAGCAGACCAGACCTGAGGAGGGAGCAGGGTGGAGTGGGAAAGGTGCTTTTCCTCCACAGATGTTCTCAGCCAAATATTTTCATTAAAAACTGCAAAGTCTGCATAGTCATGGACATTCCTCGGTCCAACAGAGTTGTTCAGGCCTCCCTGCAGCTGGGAAGCTGAACAAGGGCTCCATAGGCATTCCTGGTGCTGGGAACCAGGATGGTGAAGACTTGTCCAAGGGCTCAGTGCTTTAAGCCAGATGGGAAGGGATCTGTCTCTCCAGGGACATAAGCCATGCTGACCAAGCCCTGGCTGATGGGTCACAGGTGACTTTCTTCTTCACGGAAAGAACAAGGTTAGAGAAGTTACAGGGTTTGCTCAAACACGACTCTCTACTACCTCTCAAAATCAACATGGCGGGGAGTTAGGAGTTGGAGCTGGACAAGGTGGAATTTGAATCCAGCTCAAATATAGTCACGCGGACCCAGGTACCTGTGCTCTATGCCTCCATCTCTTCCCAAGTGGGGAGGATGGGAGGAAGAAGTGGCAATTCCCACATTTTCTCTGCCCAGGCAACTGGTAGCTGGGGTGGGACTGAGCCCTTTGGGCTACCACCTGAACGGAACCACTCCAGAAGTCCCTTCCTTCCCTGGAAGCAGCAGGGCATGCCACATCTGGGTTAATAATTCTTTATTAGGATTCAGGTTCCAAACAAGGTAGAAAGCAGCGGCATGAGGGGTGCAGGGAGGGGAATGAGGAGAGAACACCAGGCGTGGCTAGCTGGGCCACTGCCAGAGGCCCGATGGGAGCCCTGGGCTGGGGGTGGGGAGGGGAGCTGGGGCCAGCCTACGGGCGCGGACAGGAGTCAGCGGATGGTGTATCGTACATAGGGGACCTCGACGTCCTCGCCGCTCTCGTCGTTGCAGCACAGCTCAAGCACCAGCGCCCGCACATGGCGGCCCAGCTTTCGCTTCGACACACGGCTTACGATCTCTGTCATCCTGGGGGGGCGGGGGAGCAGAGGGTCAGGGAGACAAAAAGCGAGGGAGGAGGGTGGGGAGGCGGAGCAGAGGTGAAGGGCAGTGAACTGGGGTGGAACAGCTGCAAGTGGAACACCCCTCCCCCGCCAACTCACGGCTGATCCAATCGTTCCTTGAGCTTGGCGGCTGGCATGAAGAAGGAGTAGAGCATGGACACACCCTGGGACAGCATGGTGATCTCCAATTTATGCTCTGTCTGGAGGAGGGGGAAGGGGACAGCAGTGTCATGGGGGCAGATGGCCCAGCAAGCCTGGCCTGCACACTCTGCCTGCAGGTGGAATGAGAGTGAGGGAGGTGCCTCACCTTAAAGTAGTCCAGGAACTGTTTGAGTGTCATCTCCTCGCCATTAGGCTGCAGCCCCTGGACCTCAAAGCGATCCCACAACGTCCACTCCTGGTTATAGTACTACGGGACAAGGACTGAGCTGATGGGCTGCAGGCCACCACAGGGTCTGGCCCCGTCAGTCCTGTCCTCGCTGCTCCCCCCACCCCCCCACCCACCATCACTCAGGCAAACATGCTTAGTCAGACTGCAACCCTCCTTTGTCAAAAACACATGGCTTCTGTCGCACCCTGAGCACTGATGCCCTTTGGTGACCGATGACCAACATGGCCTAGTCACTGGGAGCCTGCTCTGTTCTCATCTCCTACCTTCCATCTTCGCTCTCACTCTGCTCGAACCAGTTATTCTTCCTCAAACATGCCAGGCATGCTCCTACCTTGGGACCCCTGGAAAGACTCATCCCTCTGCCTGGAATGCACTCCCTCCAGGAGCCTGTGTGGTCTGCCTCCTCCCCTTCTCCAAATCTGGGCTCACAGATCGTCTTTCAGCAGGGCCTTTCCTGACCATCCCACGTTTATAAGGCCCCAACCCATCCCCTTGCCACCTGGTACTCAAGTCCTCCTTACTGTGGTCTTTTTTGGAGGTTCTAAGATCATTTACCGTGTTATTTATAGAATCTAGTGCACAAATGAACAATCCTAGCACCTACAAGAATACCTGGCACACAGGTGCTCAGTAAATATTTGAAATGAATTAACAAATGAAGCAAGTGAAAGTATTTACCATAATAAGCACCCAATAAATGTCAGTTGCTATCATTATTTTATTAATAATCTCTTAGGGTACAATTAAAAGATCCCATCTTTTCTAAGGGCTTCCACAGGCAGACTCGGTGCTTAGCACAAAACAGGTTAAATGAATAAACGAATAATGTGTGCACAAACGGAGTAGGTGCATGCTCACAGAAACCCTCACCTGGTGACACGCTATGAAAGCAAACCAAAGCCAGCTCTACAGAGAAACATCGCACTCACAAACCCACCAGCCCTGATGCAGGCCCTCACCTGGTGACGGGGTGCCGCAAGGGGTTCAGAGAAGGCAAAGAAGGGCAGAGCCAAGTTGAGGAAACCATTCTTGTAGGAGTCAAGTTGTCGGTGCCCGTGCACCACTTTATACAACTCCAGACACACAAGGCCAACCACAGCTGCTGTGGTTGTGGCAATGGCTGGGATGATCTTCCCTGCAATCAGCTTGCTCTGTGAGGCAGGAAGGACCAAGACACGTGATAGTTAAGGTAGAGGAGGCTCAGAGCCTACAAAGAATGAATGGAACGTGGAGAACTCGAGCCTGGGGGAGGGGTGCAGTGTGAGGCTGGGTGTGGGTGCAGAATCAGGTCTAGACTCCCCTCACCTTGTGCCGGTCGGCAGGGGGAATGTCATAGTTCTCTGCCCGGAGGTTGGATGCCGCCACAATGAAATCCATATGGAAATTGCTGTCATCATCCTTTTATGAGTGGGGGAGGAAGAAGGGGAAGGGCGGGGAGATGGCGAGAGGATCAGAGTCGGAGGAGGAAAAGGATTACTGGCCCCTGGGGACACAAGTATCCTCCACTACAGTTACCTGCTGGGTTCTCTGAGATCACAAAGGCAAGGCTGGGAACGTCTATACATTCAGGGCCATGTGGCAGGCCCATGATGCAATCCTGGTAGAGGCCTGGGGCTGCCTCCAGATCCCCACAAACCTGTTCTGTCTGGGCCATCCCCCTACCCATCCAGGGCCCCCATCCAGCACCTTCTCAAAGTCGATGGGATACATCTTGAATCCAGGGAGCTTTTCCGGACTGGGCAGTGTGGCCTTGAGCTCCTCGAGACGGCTGTCATCTGCAGGAAGAAAGGGACACCATTGACCCTTTAGATCCCAGGCCAGTGTCTGAGGTGGAAATAGGAGCTGGGGTCGGGGCGGGGGCTGGGAGGGCAAAAGATGTTCAGGTAGAGAAGACCTGAAAAAGAAAGCTATCCTGGGAGAGAGGAGGCGCAAGGTGGAGAGGTAGAGCAGGACAAGAGAGCACAAACCTGAAGGAGACAGAATGGGGGCAGGTATATGGAGACAGCGAGCTCTCCAGAGACACTAAGGAAGACATCAGGAGGAAGTGGACATGGACAGATCCAGATGGGAGAGCTGTAGATCTTGAGGAGAATGTTATAGAAAGAGGTGGGGAGACATGGAAAATATGGCTGGGGGGCGACAGGGGTATGAAAAAAATATACAGAGAGGATATTGGGGGGAACACGCAGATGCAGAGATAGAGGAAAGATATGGGAAAGGGAAAAAAGGGAGAGGAAAATGGGGCATGAGACACGTAGATGTATTCTATACACATTTTATATATATCATTCACAAACGTTTCACACATACATTACACAAATCTCACATATGGTTAGGCAGCTATATGCATGTATATACACATGTATGCGAGGAGAAAAATGGAGGAAATAAAGGGATGAAGTGAAGAAAAACGTGGAAGGAAAGATGGGAAGAAACATACAGAGAGGAACATGAGGGGGTAGAGACTTGGGAAGGGAGATGGGGAGATAACAGGAGAAGGGAGAAGATCGATGGAGAGGAAATGGAAGCATGGAAGGTAAATGCAGGGGGAGCCATAGAGCTGCAGATGCGGTTATCTAGGCCATGGACAGGGAGAGGTAGGAAGGGCAAGACAGATCAAATCCATAGGCTGGAGGTCAGCAAACTACGGCCCTGAGCCAAAGTTGGCCCATCACGTGCTCTATCAATAAAATTTTTCTGGAAAACAGCCAAACATGTTCATTAACACATTGTATATGGCTGCTTTTGTACTTCAACCATGACAGGTGACTGACCGCAGACTCTATGGCCTGAAAAGCCTGAGGGTCACTATTTGGGCCCTCATCTAATATGCAGCATGAGCTGGAAGAAAGAGATGGAGAGAGATGGGAAGTTGAGGAAGAGAGACGTGCAGAGGGAGATGGGTAGGGAATGCCAAGGAAAGATAACGTGGAGGGCAGTATTAGGGTGAAAAGGCGTACAGAAGCACACAGGGGCCAGATGTCAAGGGAGAGAGACCACTGGTAGAGATCACAGCTCCCAGAGAAACAAACAAAAGAAACAGAGAGTTCTTTTTTGCAAGGCAAATACACACAGAAGACCAAAGAGTGGGGAGAAGGAGTGAGGGAGACAATTTGCTCCGACCAACCGACCTTCTTCACACTTTGGAAGAAGGGAGGCTCAAAGGAAGGTGTGGGGAAGGCTCGGGCCTGGGGTGGCAGAGCAGAGCCAGGGGCAGAGAACTGGTGGGGAAGCTGGCCTGGGCAGCCGACTGGCCAAACACCCTCACCAACTGAGGCATTGGCGCTCTGCAGCTCCTGGTCAGAGACGTGGATCTTGACGCCAGACTTGGGGGTAAACTCGGGGACCTGCACAGACCGTAGGAGTGTGGCCACAGCAGCTCGGTCCTGAGAGCCTGTCAGCCCATAGGTCTGGGCAAACAGGTTGGCGGCAGCCATCACGTAGTCCAGATGCAGGGGCTGAGGGAAGGCAGGGCCCAGAAGGGTGAGGACATCGGCTCTCTCCTGCCGCGTCTCGGCCTCCTTCCCTCTCACCTACCCTCTGCCTGACCCAAAGACACCCCAGGGAAGAGACTTACATTGTTGACATCGAAGGTGAGTGGGTGTGGACAGCGTTTGGGCCCAGACCAGAATGGAGCTCCCGAGCTTGTGAGCTAAAGGAAAACAGCAAAGAGACTTCTGAGGGGCAGGACTTGAGAGCAGAGGCCCCTCTAACAAGCCGAACTCCTAGCTGGGTACATGCAGGGCCCTGCAGTCAGTCATGAAAGACCCAGACTGTAGGGTCCTATAGATGGAGATTCCGACACCAGGCTGAACCAGGGGCCTCGCTGAACAGACAGCTACCAATTCCTGGGCACTTGCTTTGTGCAAGACATGCAGCCACCTCACAAACTCTTACGGACTGCCAGGCACTGTACTAACTTACTATCAGTAAGTACCAATAAACCCTCACAAAACCCCGTGAGGTAGACTGCTATTCCGTCTACTTTGCATGTGGGAAGACCAAGGTGCAGAGGAAGCTATGTGACTTGCCCCAGTGCAAATGGAGCCAGGAGGCAAAGCTATGCCCATTCCTGTGCCCACGACTACCAAATGACTACCAAATTTCTCCTCTGTAATCAGTACAGCCCTGGGGGTTGAGCTGGACTTAGAGCACGCCACAGGCAAAGGAAACAGGGACACAAGTCTCTTGCTCGAAGTCAAGGCAACAAGAAAAACAGGTCAGACTTAATCCATCTGCGGAGAGCCCTAGGCCCAGGTACCTGCCACAGCTGGCCTCCTGACTGCGAAGAGCATGGGGAGAGCCCGCAGCAGGTTCCTGTGTCGGGAAAGGGCCTCACGCCCAATGGGGCCGGCAGGCGGGCATTACCTGGTCGGGAGGGAAGTTGTGCAGCAGCTGCCGGATGTTGTTGGAGTACTGGGTGTGCCAGTGGTGGCAGGCCCAGCTCACGCAGTCGGCCCAGGTCTGTGGCCGCTGCAGCACCAGACTGCGCTGTACGGCCTCTAGCACCTCCAGGGGTTGGGTGCCTGCCAGCCGCAGGGTCCGCTCCACAAACTTGGGGTCTCTATTGGGAATTGGAGGAGGTCAGAGGGGCAGGATTACACCTCGGCCCTAGCAGTGGGCTCCAGCACCACTCTACTTCCTCCACGGAAAGCTAGCCCTGACCCCCAGCGGTACGAGACCCCGAGCTTTCCCCAATTCATCTGCCAAGTAAGCGGGCCTGGTGCCGGGCATCACTGGTGAGGAAAGCAAGTGGGACGCCTTGGCGGGCAGGCAGGGGACAGGCCGAAGGGGCGCTTGGATACTTACGTGAGGTACTGGTTCACGTTTTCTGCCGGCTGCTTGAAGAGGCCTTCAAACTCATCCCGCGCCCACTGTAAGACAGAGCAGATGGACGACATGGAGCGACGGCTGACAACTGGGGACTTGTCATTAGACAGACCATCAGCGAATGCATCCAACTACAACACCGCTGCTCGGAGAACAGGGAAGCCCTCTGCCACTGCTCCCCAACCTTCTCCACTCCCCCATCCTCTGGCACCTCAATTTAAAAACCAATTAACTTGATCTGGGCAATGGTTACACTAGTGTATGTGTGAAAAAAATTATTCTTTAGGATCTGTGTGCCTTACTAGAGATATATCTCGATTAAAAAAATTTAGTTATATATTTTACCATAATTGAAAAAAAAATTCAGACCCAAATCAAAAACAGCTACCACCATACAGGCTCTGGGCTGAGCAGGAGATAAGACAGATGCTCTGCACTATGCCAATTCAGAGTGTCCTAAACCTGCTCCAGATACATAGTAAAGACTAAGTGCTTTCCACACCAAGAGGCTGACACCGCTCTCAGCCCCATTTCAGAGGAATCAGGCATGGAGAGCTGTCTGTGTCCAGTCACACTCGACCCCATGAGATCACAATGGGGACACAAATATCAACATGCCCACTCTCGAACTCCAGGCAGAAGGGAAAGTGGCCAAGGAAACTGGTTCTTCCCTACTTGGTTCTCACCCCCCACACTCCTAACTAAACATTCGGAAGTCTGTTCTCAAAGACTACCAGGTCATTCTAATAGCACAAGAACTCTCCTTGGGTCCCCCTCAGGTTCTGGTTCATGGCCCTGGTGCCAGATAGATGCCTAGGTGTGTTCACTTTGTAAAAAGTCAGCCTGATGATGGGAGCTCTGGGCTGTGCGCACACGCACCACACAAACAAGATCGTCCTGAGAAACTAGCTGTTGAAGCCACTCTGAGCAATACCTGGCGACACCCGAAGAGGAGCATTAAAGACCTTGGTAACTGCAGGAGGCAGTAAGAAACGACCATTAATTTCGCTCAGCACGAATGCAGGGTTTTGATTAGACAGCAGCAGTCCTCACCTGGGAGCAATTCTGCCCCCACCCTGGGGAGGGGAGGGGGCTACCTGGCAATGTCTGGAGACATTCCCAATTGCTACAACTGTAGGAGAATGCTAGTGGCATCCCGTGGGTGGAAGCCAGCAATGCTGCTAAGCGCTGGCCGGTGCAGAGGACGCCACCCACCACCGACAAAGAAGTATCTGGCCCCAAGTGCCAATAATGCCAAGGTCGAGAGACCCTGTTATGCAGAGCACGTGTCCCTTGCAGAAGCATATTCGATTAAGGACTGAGGTGCTGTGATAACTGTGATACGTTTCAGTAGAAAAGTAAAAATACAGCAATCTAAGAAAATGTGTCAAAAACTTGAACAACTATTAAATCTGCATGAGAAATAATACTTGAGTACTCATCATACACTCTTTGTGTATCTCTACATGTTGACAACTTCTCAAAATAAAAGAAAATGAATGTATCACTCTAGAAACCCAGGCTGCTGGATGGGAAGTGAGGGAGGAAGGTTTCAAGAGAAAGCATGTCTTGAGCTTAGGCTGGTGACACCTGAGGGGGCCTAGCAGCCAAGAAGGAGCCTGCTCCCTCCCCTCTCCCCCCAACAGCTGATCACCTGCAGGGTGTGCTCAATGGCGTTGGGGAAGTTCTTCAGGGTGCAGATGGGGATGGACTTCTCAGGCGGATCCTGGCTAGAGCTGTAGGACTCTGTCAGGAAGGGGATCACCACCTGCACGTTGCCCTTGGTGCCCAGTGTACCAGACTCCAGCAGCGGCTTACGGTAGTACACACAGCGGCGGTCCATGTACATGCCTACGGGGAGGGGTGGGGGATGGGAGACCGTGTGTGTGTGTGTGTGTGTGTGTGTGTGTGTGTGTGAAAAAAGAACGTCAATAGAGGATAGAAAAACACGACAGCGGATACACATACACACACGCACGTGTGCGTGCATACCGCCTCTGCCCCGACCTCCTTGCCAGCCTCCAAACTCACGGGCATCCACATTGTCGAGGGCATTGGCCACACCATCCAGATTTTGGAAGAAATCGTCGTCATAGATGCGCTCCGTGTCAGGGCCCACACGGTTCTGGTGGCTTGTCACCCGGATGTGTGGATTCATCTGACGCACAGCTGCAGCAGCCGTGTCAGACTTTAACTTCTAGGGGGACAAGGCCGGGATGGGAGCATAGGCTCAGTTATTCGTGTCTTCACCCAACAAACCTGTATACAACTGTACTCCTAAACATGGACTACTTAGTTTAGGAAGAACTAGGGCTCTGAGTTAAGAAGGCTCCTTGATTTAGGAGACAGTCGCGGACAGCACCACATGGCCAAAGCTGTGACAGGTGGCAGGGGCTCAGTGAAAAGGGAAGCAGTGAAAAAATGCAGATCTGAGGCAAGAGGCCAGCCACTCTTGTTTCTATGCCTACCCAACATGTACTGTTCTTTCAGGTAACAGAACTCAGGGGTGGAATCCATCCTCTCAAACAAAACAGTATCCTCCCAAAGCCCAGGTCAGGTCACATCCCTCCTCTGCTCAAAACCCTCCCCTAGCTCCCCACTCCCTCCACGGAGAGGAAAAGGAGTTGGCCCCCATTTCCCCTAGCTCATCTCCTATCCCTCTCCCCACCATCAGGATCCTGGCCTGGAGTGCTCTGGGGGGGGGTAGGGGGTGCTTTACACCCTTCCATCCTCCAGGTCTGCAGAACTGAGCCGTTCCTTAACCCCTACCATCAAACCTGCCAACCCACCCTCCGGGTGTGTCCGACTTCCCTTTGCTTGGGCACTTATCAACGTTAAACCCCAAACCTCACCCTTACACTACGTTGATTGCTTCCGGTCTGCCCTCGCTTTCTTTCCTTGCTGTATCCCAGGTGCAAAGCACAGTGCCTAGGCCAATGGCTACCTGGTGACAAAGTCCATGAACGTAAAGGAGAACTGATCCTGGGCAGGCACACATGGCACTGTCCACCATGGAAGGCTTCAGAGCTCGAGCTGTGTACAGCCCAGGGTCCATGTGGCAGGGAAGAGTGAACCTAGCACATGTGTTCTCCTAGGGAAGACCTGTTGGCAAGGCTGGCCCTTGGTTGGCATCTGGGAACCTGGATTGGGGGAGGGTTCTCCCCATGCCTTACCTGATAAGGGTGGCTCACTGTGCCTAGACTGCTTATGCAAAGTGTGGTTTCTGCTGAACTCCTAATTTCCTTCTGGGAGGCTAGAATTTAGGTATGTACACATAGCCCATAGAACAAGCCCTGGGCACTGAGTTGCTAATGAGCGTCCCTGGTTGGCAATATTTCACACGTGTTGTCACAACTCGCTACTAGGGGAAATAAGTGTATCCTGTGCGACTCCACTAGGAGAGGAGTCTCGGAAGCCTGTGCCTGGTCTCCCCCAGACTTCACCCAGGGTGCCTTTTCCCTTTGCTGATTTTGCTCTGCATCCTTCTGCTGGAAGAAATCATAGCCATGAATACGGCCATAAGCTGAGTCCTAAGTCCTCCTAGTCAATCATCTAACTTGGGGGTGATCTAGGGGACCCCCAACACACTGTCCCAACCAGCACGGATAAGAGGTCAAGGAAAAAGAAAGAAAAGGAAAGAGAGAGATGAAAAATTGCAGATCCAACGCAAGGATACTCAAGAAATGTTTGCTGAATGAGTGACGCAGAGAAGCTGAGAGAAAGAGTTGAAGAAAAAGGTGGAAAGGCCTCCCTCCTTTCCAGAAAAAATGAAAACAAAAGACAGGAGGAAAGCCAGAGGACAGAATCCCACCCCCTCCCCCCACCCCACTCACCGTGACATCCCAGGGCCGGAATAGAAACTGCCGGTTCAGATTTGACTTCTCAATAGTGTCCATGTCTGTGACAACAATTTCTCCGCCCTCCCCACAGCCCAGCCCAATCATGGCGAAGTTCTTGAGCAGCTCACAGCCAATGGCTCCTGCACCCACCTAGGAGGCAGTAGAGAAGAGAGACAGAGACTGGCTGGAGTAACACAGGTGAGTGTGATGGTACGCATGACTCTTCACTCCCCACCACCCCCGAAGACAGCAGGGGAGGCGAAGTGGGGCTAGTGCCACATCCTCAAGTCCCAGAACTACAAGAAATAACCCAGAGCCATCTGAGGGAAGGCAGTGGCAAAAGGCACACAACAGAGGTATACCAGAACCAAAAGACTCTCCCTTGGGAGGCAGGAGACTCCAGAATAGGTGGCCAGAGGCCTGGGAGGTGCAGGTAGAGGGCATCTAAGGGATCACTCACTAGGAAGTACTTCTGCTTGCCCAACTTTTCCTGTAGGTCAGAGCCAAACACGGCCACCTGCCCATCGTAACGGTTCTGGCGCTGAGGAGTGCAAAGGGACGAGGGTCAGAGGGGGCCTCGCCAGAAATGCCCCCAATGGCATCTTCCTTGTGGGCCCTACTCGCATACCGGGTGGCACTTGTCCTCCGTGGGGGCCTCGTTGTCCTCAGGGAGACACTCCAGGGCATCAAAGTACAGCCACTGCATGATGGGCATAAACTTCCCAGAGCAGGCCTGGGGATTGCGGAGGAGAGAGGAAGCAGTCAGTGGTTAACTGGGGCAGATGGACAGTAAGTGATGGAGTCAGAGAAGTGCCTGGCCCACGCCCCCCACCCTGAGCTTCTCCACCCACGCTGACCTTCATGACCTCCTGGGCAGCCAGGCCCCCAATGAAAGCGTTTACGGGTGCCAGATCCCCAGCAGCCACATAGGCCAGCTTTCGGATGAGGTCCTCATCCAGGTTGTCCTGCTGCACCGCTCGCAGGGCTCGTGTATTCACAGCCCGAGCTAAGGTCACCAGCTCTGTTGCATCCTCCTGGTGGGGCAGAAGAAACCAAGAGGACACCTGTCAGGCCACTCTGGGAAGAGGGATGGGGAGGGGCAAAGGGGAGGGAGAGTAGACAGGCACAGCGGGCCTTCGGTGCCAAGGTCACCTGCCCTGTCTGGCCCACCCACTCACCCACCTCATTGCGGGGCCGAGGGGGCCGGCCATGCTGAGCACAGAACTGGTGTAGGGCCTGGAAGCCAATGTGCAGCTGGGCGGGTCGGGAATACTTGGCAAAGTCCGTCATCACAAAGTCAGGCTCTGCCAGTGAGGCCAGCAAGGATTTCTGTGGGGGACAGGGCATCAGAGCCTAGAAATGCCCAGAACCATCCCCCACCCTCTACTACCCACCACACTCACAAAGCTGATCTTCTTAGGTACTTTGACCTGACTGACAATGCCTCCACGGATGTAATCGGAGAAGTTAGAGGTGTCACAGATGCTAAAGGTGTAAGGACCTATGTAACAGGAAAAGGGTCAGGCTACCCACTCTCCCTAAAGCCCACAACACCCTCAAGATAAGGGAAAAATCCAGGGAGCCCAGTCATCAGGAGCCAAGACCCCACGCCACGTTCTACTCAGACATCAGAAACCATCTCCACTCTGCCCAAGACCCAGGCTCAGAATCCACGAGACCCTGTGCTCTTGTATCCAAGTCTACACTAGAAGACATTCTCTGTTCCTTGTCTACATCAGCTCAGACAAGAATGGATCCTCTGATCTGCTCTGTTCAAACGCCAGAGACCTTTTCCCCATCAGCACAGACACCAGAGACCTATTCCACAAACACCTCAAACTCAAGACAGCACCTTTACCCGAGGCCCACCAGCTCTGGCTGGACCCCGGCAGAGGGTGGGAGGGTGGGGGAGGTCTGTCTCTGGTTCATCTCAGACACCCAGCATGTGTCTGTCTCCCCTCACTCTGAGCCCAAGGTCATATCCTCACCCAATTCCTCCACAGCCCTAGCTCACCCAAGACTTTGATCTCCATGGGCTGACTTCCGTTGAGTTCAACCATGCCCTGTACTTCCGAAAAGGAGACAAAGTCGCCATTCTCAAACCCATGTCGGGCCTCATCCAGACAGGTGACCACACCGGGGTTGTCCTGGTTAAAGGAGAAGTGAGCCTCAGAGGCAGGTTCAGGATACCAGGAGCAGAAGGAAGGCCTGCTGCTGCCCATCCACCTGCCCGGAGCCCCAAGGCTGGTCTCCTCACCTTGGTGACCATAGAAACCATAGCGCTGAGAGGCTGCTCCCCATTGGAATCTGTGAGGATCATTTCCTCTCCAAAGTCACAAAAGAGCTGCCTGTAAAGGGAGGCAACAGGGCTGATGCCCCAGAGTCCCATGCTCCCGGGGACCCGCATGTCCCTCGAGATGCAGCGAATACTTGCTGAGCAAATTCCGCCCATCACTGCTGGGAATCACACAGCGCTCATGTCACGTGGGGAGAGGAGGACACACAGAATCCAAACCCCGAGTGGCTGAGGGGCAGGGCGGCGAGAGCTCAGGGGTCTTGGCCTGGGCTCAGCAGGGGTCGGGAAACCAGGGTGGGGGCACTCACCCAAATAGGCCCCGCGTGTCTGCCACCACCAGCTTGATGCCACGGTTGTGACAGAACTCACCGACCCGCAGCTGGTCCTCCAGGGGGGTGTTGGTGAGGACCACCACCTGTAGAGAGGTGGAGGCTCAGGGGACTGGCCTGGCACTGGGCCAAAGGGGAGAGAATAACGGAGGAAGGCTCGTGTCAGGGACTCGAACTATCTCCCCTGGCTCAGTAGAGACTTTCACAAAGGACCTACCGTGTAGCAGATCCAGCCAGGGTGAAACCCAGAGGAAAGAGAAAGGCCAATCCCTCCAACAGGGCAGGCAAAGCAGCCGGCTGGGTAATGAAGCAGCCAGGAGCAGAGCGCAGAGCACAGCTGACTCATTTACGCACCAACGCCCACCGCAGCCTGCCTACAACCCTGCCTCGCCTGGCGAGACATAGAAGTAACCCTCCCTCAGCAGCCAAAGTCTGAGCTCACTCCTACCACACCCACTTGCTCCCAATTCTCCAGACAATACCTGCTGAAACCCCTGCCTTGGGATTTTGCTTTCTGCCTGAAAGTCCTCCCTCCCCACGGGGAGGAACTCCTACAACTACCTCAGGTTCCAGGCGGGACGCCCCAGGGCAGAATCTCAGCTGCCACAGCTCCTCTTTCCGGCTCAGAATTTTTATTTAACAAATAACCAGATGGCCCTTATCATGTGCCAGCTGCTATTCTAAGCACTTAGCCCTCACAAAAACTCTAAGATGTAGGTATTACTATGGGTCCCAAGTCCATAAGGAAGAAAAAAATGAAAGAGAGGAGATTGAGTGACCTCAACTGGAGACCTGCACTAGAAGTGTGGCTCCAGCACGTGCCGATGACCACCAGGCTCTGTGGGTATGCCCATCCACACCCCCATCCCCAGAAAAGGCAGGTCCAGAGTCTAAATCCCACCTGCATCCCCAACACGAAACCTGGCACAGAGGCCAGCCCATTTACCAGAGAACTAATGAGCAAAGACAGATTCAGAGAAAACTGGGCAGGAGGCTGGGTGGTACGCCCCCAGGGTACCTGAAAGCCACTAAGGAAGTCCTCGACGAGAGGCCCGGTGTAGGCACTGACAGGCACATAGCTGTTAAGTTCGGCGAGACGGGGCTGGGAGACCTCAGCCCGGTTTTTACCAATGTCCTCCTCCCGCAGGTAGAACTGCAAAGGGGAGACAGAGAGGAAGGAAGTGGCAGCAGAGCCCGGGGGACTGGCACCTCCGCCAGGGAGAAGGGCTGTCAAGAAGTACCTGGGAGGAGAGGTCAGCCCACTGGGCAGTGCCCTGGTCATGCAGGGTGACAGCCTTGACCCCACCAAGGATGATGTTCTTGGCAATCTCCACGCCCAGGCCCCGTAGGCCGGACACCAGGACGCTGGAGGTCTGGAGCCGCTTCATGGCCTCATGGCCCAACACGTACCTGCCAGGTTGGGAGGAGTTCCAGGTCAAGGTCTGGCCCTCCAGACCCTGTCCTCCCAGTACCCCTTCCACTGCTTGGTCCAACCAAGGCCCCACTTACAGCTGCCGGGAGTAAAGGCCCTCATCTATGTCTGCTTCACTGCCGTTCTTCGCCATTCCCTAGGCACAGAGGAGAGGAACAGGTTTGGGGAGATACAGAGGAGGGTGTGGACAGATGCACTGTGATACAGAGAAGGCCATCCCACCCATCACTTCCACCACCCTGCCTGCCAGGGTCCAGGAAGAAGACACTTACGTTGGTTGGCACCGAGGGCACTTCGGACAACACGGAGTGGGCAGGGGAACAGTTAGAACCCGGCTTTGGATCAGGCCCGGACACGCGACGTTTCTTGGACAGCGGCGAGCTGGACATCTGGAAGGGAAAAGGAGAGTCAGAGGTGAGCTTGGGCATGTGAGTATTGCAGTTGGTTAGTGGTGACCGTGGGGTGGGGGGAAGGGAAGACTTAAGGGCTGGTATCTCCATTTTACAGAAGAGGAGGCAGGTACAGAGAGGTGAGGTGACTTGCCCAGGGTCACACAGCTGTCAGAGCTAAGATCTGAACCCAGGTGGTCTGGCTTGCAATCCATGCTGCTGACCACTAAGCCATTCGCCTTTCTCCCCAGCCCAGCATGAGGGAGAGACTCCAGTCCTGCGGGGTGAGAGGAGTGACATGAAGAATGTCCTTGTGGGAAAGTCAGAGGAGGGTGTAGGCTCAGGTCAGACCCTGCACTCCTTGACAGACCTCATTTAAGCTGTGGGCTGAGTTCCCTCACCTGTGCGATAGGGCTGACAGGGCCACTTACCTACCCCACGGAGTTGCCGAAGTGATGAAAGAGAGCCCAGACCACAGAGCCTGGCACAGAGCAGGCAGGCAACCACAAGCAGCCATTCTCCTCCCCCTTAACCCCGGCGACAGGGGCACAGGAGGGAAACGCAGCTTAGACTTCCATCAGGTTGGCATGATGGCAGGAGACACCTTGCCAGAGACCCAGCCCCGAGGGGCTCAGGGAGGAGAGTTTCCCAAAGCCCACCCCAGCCCTCCCCCCCTCCGGCCGGAAGGGAAAGGCTCAGGCCAATGAAAGAGGTCAGGGGAGAACCCCCCCCAACACACACACAAGCACTCACACATCCCGAGCCCTGTCTGCATGTGGAACCCTGAAACAGGTTAACAATCATGGCGGATGAGTATTAACTAGGAATCCTCCCTGGGCCAGATGTCAGACCCAGCATGATCCTTGCTTCACTTTGTCCTCACGGCGTCTCCCTGAGATCTGGACTACTACTGTGTCATCCCCCACCTCCCACTGGAGAAAAAAAATTCACTTAGGGACACTTGATGACTTAACTAAGGTTCCCACAAACACAGTGGCCAGGCCCTGACCAGATCTGTAGACCCTGAAGCCTAGGCTGCCGCCTGGTGTCAATCCCATTTCATCCCCTCACCCAGGGTTGAGTACCCTTGCCAGACAAATGAGAAAACCTGACCTCATGAGGTCAAGTTAACCTGCCGAGCATCACACACTGGGTCTCAGAGAGAGAACAATAGAGCCTGCTGTGGGAGAGAAATGTGTGTGTGTGACTGGATGCACATGGCAGAGACAAGAGGGCCCTCAATCGTTTCCCCTCACTACCAATGCTCTCCTAAGCCATTGTCCTCCCACACTGGGCCTTTTCTGACCCGCCCCCCTCCCCCAATCACACTGAGCACACCCAGTGTACCTAAGATTCTATCTCGGCACCGGTCACCCTCTGACGCCAGGCAAGAAGACAGGAGCTCCCTATCATTTACCAAGAGCTCGCTGCCTGTCAATCACAGGGTAAAAGGCTTTGTCTAATCCCAACAATGCCCACAGAACGAGATAACCTCATGCCCACATCACAAGTAAGAAAACAAAGGCTCAGGGAACTCAATCACTTGCCCACAGTCACGCAGCTGGTGCGGGCCTGTTTGCCAAATGCCTCCTGGGAGAAGAGAGTCAGGACCAAGCTCAGGACCCAGCTCATGGGGCTAAGGGATGAGGTGTGAGGGAGGAGGACCCAGAAGGCAGGAGGTTGGCTAGGGCCCTGGAGCCAACCAACCTAAGTACTGGGAATGCAAAGCACTAACCTAGACAAGAAAAAGTTGGTGAATTAGTATGGAGGCAAATCATAATTTTTCCATTTACTGGCTTTCTGACCTGGGGAAGGGATCTCATTTACTGAGCCCCATTTTCTCCAAAAGCAGGGACAAACAGAAGCATCCCCAAGGACTTGCTAGGAAGGTTAAAAAAGTCTACTTCTGTGGTCAGAACTCAGAGACTTGAAGACGTAAGTAAGCTCCTCCCTGGACACCT
The DNA here is from genome assembly GCF_922984935.1 of Meles meles. Taxonomy (NCBI): domain Eukaryota; kingdom Metazoa; phylum Chordata; class Mammalia; order Carnivora; family Mustelidae; genus Meles; species Meles meles. The sequence goes on along the minus strand of NC_060087.1, from coordinate 41,930,140 downwards.
GCAGTGGCCTCCATTACTTTTATTTCTTTGCCTTGTCACTGGTTTGCTTGTCTGGGACACACCATCTCCCTTGCTTCCTAAATCAGTGATGGTTCAGGGCCAGAGAGATCTTTAATACCTGCACTTTTATCCGGATTCCTGTTGCTGCCAGCAAGGGTCTAAGCAGGTTTTGGGTGACTGTTCCAGAAAAGATTTCAACTGCAGAGATTTGGAACAGCCCAGTCTCAAAGCAAGCAGGAGGATTCTGGGGCAGTAACCCCAGAGACGAGCTAAAAATTCCCCCACCCCCAGTACAAAATCGATACCCTTTCTCCCTCAACATATGCTCAGGTCCCACTTAGGACGCATATACGATCCATTGTTCAGCAAAGCCGAACTGGGGCTTAGAGAATTTCAGAACTTGCCTGAGGTCTCCAAACTGGTGATTTTGAAGCCTGAGCATTCTCTACCACCCAAACCAGATAAGAAGGTTTGAGGTAGAAGTCTGGGAGCAGGTTTGAAAGGGGGCAGGCACAGGGTCAGGTTATCAAGATGGAGAAGCTAAGGCACAGGATGCTGGGGCCTGTCAAGCCTCCTGGGAGGGATTAACTGAGAAGTCCCTGGGAACACAAAAGAGAGGAGTCAGGAGGTAGTTGTTTGAGCCTATGGAGCCTCAGAGGGAGATGGAGAAGGGGACAGAAGTCATGGGAGGCAGGCCAGGCTGTTAAGACTCATACCTGGGTCTTTGGAAAGGATCTTTTAGGGAAAGGCCAGGAAATTGCACTAGAGGTCCCCCGAGGCTGCAAGGAGATAGGAGGGCAGTGGCTGGGCCCCCATGGAAGCTACACGAGGAACAGGTGGGGGATTCTGGGACCCAAGGAGGCTGCAGAAAGATGCTGGGGTCCGGGGGGAGGTATGTTGTCCATCAGAAGGATGCTGGGGCCCTAGGGGTCTCTGCAGATGGATGCACAGAAAAACCTTTGACCAAAAATAACAGGGACTTGCAGGGAGAGAGGTGTCTCTGACATTGAAGTCAGAGTCCCAGGAGGCTATAAGGTGAATGGTGAGTCCTAGGGTCGGGCTGGGCAGGGATTTCTAATGGAGCACAAAGCCCTTGTATTGATCTCTGGTACATGCTAGGTACAGCAGCTGCTCTAACAGAGTGGAAACAGGAGGCTGAGCCCAGACAGTTCTAGTCCTAAAAAGTTCAGCAAGCAGATACTGGCTAGATGTCCAAGTAGGGTTGGGTTTCTCTGACCAATTGTGTGGAATCCCAGGGACGCTCTGAGTAGATGCTGAGAAGGTGGTTTTCTACTCTGACGGAAGACAACTGGGCCTGTTGGGGGAAAGGACATCTGACAATGATGCTGGGGTCCTACGAACCTAAAGCCCTCTAACTGATGCTAAGGACCTTGAAAGACTGAGGGCAGATTCTGAGGCCTGATTGATGTGATGTTATGGGGTCTGGGAGCAAAGGTGCAACCCTGGTTGGCTTTTGAAGGCAGTGGCTGAGTGAAGGGTGGGGTATGAGGAGAGTCTGATGGAGGGGGCTGGAAGGCAACTAGGTCTGCAAAGGCAGGTGCTGGCCAGGGCAATCTGTGATGGAACATCCTGGAGTGAGGACTGTGTGACCAGGGAGCTGCTGAGGCCCTGAGCGGTAGTCTCCAGAGAGAATACGGAAACTATGAAAAAGGGCATTCCCTCAAAGTAGAGAACGCCCCTAAAAGCAAAAGAGTCTCTAAAGGTAAACGTCGAAGAGAACCTCTGATTAGAAATGCTGGGTCCAGAGGGCTTTTTCATGGAAAATACTAGAGCCAGGTTGGGGTTGGAGATGTAGAGAATAGGTCTCTGACATGGAGGCCAGGCCCAAATCGTCTTTCCACAGGGTCTACTTTCCTTGGAGGCTCTAAGAGCAGATAATGCCTATGTGAATTGGGGGAGGAGGGAGAGCTATCTGAAGGAAGCTGCTAGATTAGACTTACAGAAATGAAGGCCCTCCCCCAGGGTCTAGCCCCTCTTGGAAGCTGTGAGAGCAAATACTGAAGGACTAGGAGGGTCTGAAAGAAGATTCTGGGGTAGGGCTTTCATGGCACATATTCGTGGGGGGCTTCACCCAGGAATGTCAATCCCGTTAAGTCTCTGTTAGCGACTGAGGGGGATTCTGACTTGCGATACAAGGTTCAGGTCAGAGTCCCGGTCCCTGACTAGGGATACTGGGCCCGAGTCTCTAAGACCAGATCCTGGGGGGTGGGGGTGGGGGGTGTCTGACCCCAAGGTCAGATTTCCGAGCCCGAGAGCTGGTCCAGGATGGGAAATGTCGACCCCGCCCCAAGACCTGTCGCCCTCCCCACAGATCCCTAGCATCCCAGTCACCACCGCCCATCCCGACATCAGCCTGGCCCAGCGCCGACCCAAGCTCCTCCAGTGCTTCCCGAAACCCCTGCCCCGGCCAAGGCGCTGAGAAAGGCCGTTTGTTACCAATGCCGGTTCCCCGGGTCGCGCCGCCGCCAACTCCTCTAGGAGCCGAAGCCAAGCCCGGCCGCCACCCTCCTCCTTCTCCTCCTCCTCCTCCCCGCCGCCTGGGCCGCCTAGAATCGCCGCCGCCTGGGCCGCCTTCTCCTCCCCCGGCCGTAGTGGTAGTGCTCGACCCTACCACCTCCTTCACCTCCGCCGCCGACACAAGATGGCGGCCGGAGAGCCCGAGGCCGGAACAAAACCTTGAGCCCCACCCCCCAGGAACCCGGATGCAGGCAGGCCGCGCCCATTCATGAATCATGTATAAATGGTCCCTGTCCGCTGTGACCTATTCGAAGAGGAAGAGCTCCACCTCGTGGCGAAAGTGGTAGAAACTAGGAAGACAGGTTAAAAAAAAACCCAAAACACAAAAACCATAGATGCCACGCCCCATGGAACCTGAATAATGAATACATTGTTGAAGCCAGGCTGCCAAGATAACTAAGAAAGGACCTCAAAAGGCCACATTTCCTGATCATGAATTATGTATGAGGCGGGGTGGTTGGTGGACTAACTCCCTGCAACCAAAAAGTCAATGTTAAAACACGGAAGCCACGCCCCCTGTCATGAATAATTAATGATCTCACAGCGGCCCGGAAGCCAAGGAGACCAAGGCCACATCTTATCATGAATAATGCATGAAGCCCGGTGGGCTGGAACAAAAGGCAGAGACCCGCCTACTGCCGCATCTATTACCCTGTAAGCTGGGAAAAAGGGTAGGGAAAACACACTCCCCCGGCTCATAAATAATGAATGATGATGCTGCGGCAGCTCAACCTGGAAACTCGGAGAGGTCAAGAAAGGTCCCACCTAGTTGCTTATGAATTATGTATGAAGCTGGATGGACAGAAACACTCAAGACAGCCCTGCCCAGCTAGCAGGGATTACAGTACTCCAGCCAAGGCAACACAGCCACGCCTTCCTGTTCATGAATAATGAAAGACGATGCTGCAGGGCCACAGGGGAAACCCAGGGGAAGTGTAGCCGCCTTCTCCCCACCCCTGACTAACATCAGGGCAGCCTTGGCCCAACCGAATTTAGACTAATATGCCTTTGGCAGGTGCTTCAGTTTCCACAACTGTAAAATGGGGATAGTAATAGAACCCATTTACCTCATAAAGGCAAAGTGTGCTATTATGAAAATCAGAGAATATGGATCATGGTGTGAGCTAGCAGTGCTGACACAGGGCGCTGTTAAATTTAAGTATTCTATATAAATATTCTATATAAATATAAAAGAACTATGTAGATATATATTTATATTAATATAAAATTAGTTATGGCTGAGGGTATACTCAGTCACTACAGAAACTCCCAGCTTGGGGCATTATTTAAAAAACAATGTCTTGACCAGGCAATGAAATCTTACACAGCACTAAAGAGAAAAAAAAAAAAGAAAAAACAATGTCTTGAGACAACCAACCGCCCAGAAGGACAATGGAAAACAGAATGCTAAGGCCACCAAAGTCCACTGAATAGACAGGATAAGAGGACCAGGCCACCCAAGATACAACTGTATGCCAAAGCCTCAGGTACACAATAAGCACTCAACACACTTCTCTCAAATAACAACAGATCATATTAACAGATCTCATATGATGGTGATTGGTCCTTTCCAGGCATTGTGCCACTGATCTCAGGAATGCAGAGCAGGAAATCGGTTCCTTCCTGGCCTTCAGGTCTTAGCTCAGAGGTGACCTCCTTAGAGAGTTCTTGAACCCTCACAAAAATCATTTCCACCCACCAATGACTAGCCGTGTGACCTGGGGCCAGACACTTCACTTCTCGGGACCACTGTTTCCCCACCCATAAATGAGAACAATAGTAACCTACCTTGTGATCAGAGTTTAAATGAGTAAATGGGCAGAAAGGGCTTAGAACAGTGCCAGACACAAGTACTATATGAGTAACATTAGTAGTAGTACATGCCATTAAAGTGGTGGCGGTGGAGAGAGACATTGTGGCATTTGATTAAGACTACAGACTTAGGGGCGCCTGGGTGGCTCAGTGGATTAAGCCGCTGCCTTCGGCTCAGGTCATGATCTCAGGGTCCTGGGATCGAGTCCCGCATCGGGCTCTCTGCTCAGCAGGGAGCCTGCTTCCCTCTCTCTCTCTGCCTGCCTCTCTGCCTACTTGTGATCTCTCTGTGTCAAATAAATAAAAAAAAAAAAAAAAAGAAAAGACTACAGACTTGGGAACTAGATTGACTGGGTATGAATCCTGGCTCAGCCACTCACTGACTGTGACTAACTTTAGGCAAATTACTTAGCCTCCCGGTGTCCCAGTTTCCTCACCTATAAAATGGGATAATAATAACCTACCTCCTAGGATTGTTGTGGGGATTAAATGGGCTAATAAAGTGTGAAATGAGTGTAAACTCATCTGATTATCATTATGCCCATACCCATTTTCAGGCTCACAGAAAGATTTGCCAAAGATTACACAGCTGGCAAGGATCAATGGGATTTGAATCTAGAGCCTGTGTTGATAACCTGGAATTACTGGGCCATAAGGAATGAACGGTGTAGGCGGCCTCCTCCCTTCGCTAGAGTTAAGGGTTACTTAAATCCTGGAACCTGTAGGGGAAAGCTAACAGCAGGTCATGCAGATAAAACCGTAAAAGCTATGCCCCTCATGAATTATGCACAATTACGCCCCTAGAAAAGCCACAGAAAACTCGGGGCGCTACTCACCTTTCCGATTAATCAATGAGATCTAGTTTGCCCGGCGGACTGCAGAACGCCCCTTCAGCACATCCCGCCAGCACGCTGGCCCGCCCCCTCTGAATAATTCACAAGCCGATACTTCCCCCGGACCAGGTGCGAAAGAGGCAAAAATGGGCTTCCTCAACAGCCCCACCTCCTCATGAATAATGAAAAAAGCCGCGGGCAACTAAGGCCCGGTAGCACGCTGTCCCCTCGGGAAGAGCCTAACACACTGGGTTCCAGCGTGCCTTCCACAGCCTGGCCCTGAGGAGGTGAGGGGGTCCCTCTCCCTAAAAACGTGTGGGCTCCGACCTGTCCAGTCGCTTCGCCCCGACTACCCAAGGGCGGGGAGTGGGGGACCGCATCATAGAACCCAGGTCACAAAGGCCATGGATACGTCCACAATGCCACGTCGGTCCCGAACGTTACCACTGTCACAGGACCTGTCCTGAAACAAGCTCTCCCAAAATTTCACCTTGACTTCAGGAACCTCAAACTTCGCCTCTCCCTTTGGGGAGTAACCCCAAATCCTGCCTCATGGACAGAGAACTCATACACGGACTTTAAGGGTCTCCTCAAACATCCCCCAAAACCCTGTCTCCGAGGGGTGTAAAGCCTGCCTCCGAAGAGTATATAAATCCTGCCTCCCAGTGATACTCCCTAAAACAGACTCCAAATCCCATCCCGGTGTCCCCAAATGCCACTTCCTAAGGGACCCATCAAAAGCAGCCACCCCGGGCCCAGAGCTCCAAATGTGCCCATTAGGGGATCCCCCAAATTGAGCCCCCTCCCCCAAATGCTGTCTAGGGTTTGGGGCACCGTGCTCCAGCTCACCCCCTGCGCCGGGCGGAAGCCTCGCCTTCCTGCTGGAGATGAGCCGAAGCCACGGGGCAACGGAAGAACAAACCACCTCCGTCGTACCAGAGTTAGAGTTTGCGCGGAGCTCGGAAGCGCGGGGCCTTGAAGGGCCCCCGGTTGGGGATGTACCACAAATGCTTAGCTAGAGGGGCGCCCGCCCCTGCTGCCGCTCCGTCGGCGCCCGTGTCAGACCCAGACACCCCTACAGGTTGTGGTACTTTCCGAGCGCGCGAGGCATGCTGGGGGTGGTAGTCCTGTCTGGCCAGTGCGTGGTGCACGTGGTGGGCTACAGCGCCCAGAGTATGGGAAAATGTGAACCTGAGTTGTGGAATTCCTGGAGCTGTGCTCTGGGGGATGGGAAAAGAGAGTGGAACGTGGGGTACCTGCAGATGTAAAGGCACACCCATCCTACAGATGGGAAGGCTGAGACTCAGATGGCCAAAGGAGTTCATTCGTTTGACATTTATGGAGTTCAAGCTGTGGGCCAGGCGCGCTAGGGACTCTTTCCTTGTCCTCACCGAGCAGACATTCCAGCGAGAAAGACCATAAATACAGCAAATGAGTAAAAATCATAATTTTGCATATAAATACTTATGATAGATACATGTGACTGTATAATATAAATTATATGTAATAAAATATACATATAAATACATAATTGACATAACATGATAGTGTCCATATGTAATTTACATCTGTATATAATAAATGTCTTAAATACATTGTGTGTATTCTATATTCGTAGGTGAATATATAATTAAAGATATATGTAAATACGTGTAGTATATATGTATGTAACAATTGTCAGTGCTATGGAGAGAAGCAGAACAGGATAAGGGGAAATCTGTGGGGTCAGGTAGCATTTTTCAAGTGATCAAAGAAGGCCTTGCTGAGAAGGTGATGTTCGAGCAAAGGTGTTTCGCAGAAAATATCTTTATCACCTTATCCCAAATTCTATACCTCATATCCTGTCAACAACCGCCAAATTTATTCATTTGAAAAGGATTTCTTGAGTGCCTACTAAGTGCAGAGCACCGGGAACACAGCAGAGCACCTATAAAGGAGACTGCCCTTGCAATAGTCAAGAACACTCTTCCAGGGGCACCTGGGTGGCTCAGTGGGTTAAGGCCTCTGCCTTCAGCTCAGGTCATGATCCCAGGGTCCTGGGATCGAGTCCTGCATCAGGCTCTCTGCTCAGCAGGGAGCCTGCTTCCTCGTCTCTCTCTCTGCCTGCCTCTCTGCCTACTTGTGATCTCTGTCAAATAAATAAATAAAATATATATAAAAAAAGAATACTCTTCCATCAGGTCTTTTCCTTCTTACTCATCTTTTGCCTCACCTCAGAGAGACCCCCCCAGATACTCCCTGTGAAGTAGCCAGGGATCGCCTCTCTGAGGAAGCAGCATGTGAAAAGTGAGGAAGCAGGCCATGTAGCATACGGGGGAAGGAATTCCGAACAGAGGGATCATCCGGTGCACGGCCTTGGGAGTTTGGGAGTGTGAGCCCCAGTCTGAGGAAGAGGGCAGAAGTCTGCGTAGTCAAGAGAGGAGTGAGGACAGGAGAACACGGGTGATGACATCTGAGGCCATGTCAAGGAGGGTGTTATAAGCCAGGCTGAGATGTTTGGGTTTCGTTCTAAGATCCGCGGGGAGCCGTGAAAGGATTTTAAGCAGAGGTGCCACCTGATAGAAATTCCATTTTAGCGTAAACAAGCTGGCTGCTCTGTGTGGAGAGAGAACAAACTGTAAGGGGAAAGATGGGAGCAGAGAAACCAGCAGAAGGGCCACTGCAAGAGGCCAGAAGTGACGAGAAAGGATCAGACTGAGATGGTAAAAGTGGAAGGGGCGAGGAGAGATTCGATTTCGGATTGATTTTGAAGGTAGAGATGCCAGGATTTGCCAAGAGGTCATGATAGAGGACATGAAAAATAGAGAGGAGTTCTGGCTGACCCCCAGGTTATTAGCCTGAGCAGCTGGAAGGATGGAGTTGTCATCAACCGACAGGGGAAATACTCCATTGGGAACCAGGTGTGGGGCAAGGTCAGGTATTTGTTTTCAGATGTGTTATATTTGAGATGCACGCTGGACATCTAGGTTGTGGTTTGTGTTCGTTGAGTGAAGAGTTGGGGACCAGGTGAGAAATTCAGGGGATGGAGGGAGGTCTGGGGCTGGAGATATGGATTTGGGGACCATCAGGGGGGACAGCTGAAGCCATGGGTGTGGCCGAGTTCTTCTCTGAAGAATTGATTGCCCTCAAATGGATCAGAAGGAGTCATTGAGGCAGGATTTGGACTTTCCTAAGTGAGAAAGAGAGCATTGCAGTTGGAGAGAACAGCTTGAGCAGAAGCCCATGGAGGTGAGAAAGCAGGAAAAAGAGAGGGAGGGGGAGGTGGGGGTGAGAGAGAGAGTTGTACCATTTAGCTTTGCCCCCAGCCATGGACGAGAGTGTCCTGTGAATTCTGTAGGAGTGAACTTGGGCATCTTTTCATAGCTTTAAAGGTATTTATGGTTCTTGTTTTTTGGGGGGAATTTTCTATTTGCATCCTTTGTTCACTTCTATTGGGTTGCTGTACTTCTCATGGATTTTTAGGAACTCTTTATATATTAGCCCTTTTTGGTTTTGGTTTTGTCTTTTCTTTCTAGCTTTTTCTTTTTTTTTCTTTTTTTCTTTTTTGTGAAGTGACAGTGATTCGAACAGTTGTGGAATGTGTATTTATTTATACTTCCAAGAACTAGTATATGCCAAGCCCTGTTTTAGGCATTTAGGGACATAGTGGTGAGCAAGGCAAGACGAAAGTCTCTTCCCTCATGGAGCTTTGGTTCTGGTGGAGACAGTATAGAAAAGGGAAAAATAGAGAGGATGTTAGAATCTGAGAAGTGTTATGGAGAAAAGTAATGCAAGGAGTGGGGCATAGGGAGTACGGTGGGGGAGGGTTTGGAATTTTAAATAGGGTAGGCAGGGCAGGCCTCATTAAGGAGGTGACATTTGAACTTTCAAATGGCCTGTCTCCTTCAGTCTGAACAGTTCTTCAGTCTTCCCTTGACCTTCATGACCTTGGCGCTTTTGAAGACGAGAAGCCAGGAATTTTGTAGCATGTCCCTTGGTTTGGTCCTGTCTGATGCTTCCTTGTGGTTAGATTCAGGTTCTGCATTTGGAATGGGACTATCACAGAAATGTCGCTGACTCCTCATTTCATTCTATCAGACGGCTCACGATTTTAATATTGATAATGTTCGCTGTGTTCCCTTCATGAAGCTGGTATCTGCCAGGTTTATCTACTGTAAAGATACTTTCCCTCCCTTTGGAATTAACTGACATGCATTTCATAGGGAGATACTTTGAATCTATGTGAATATCCTGTTCCTCACCAAAGTGTGCCTGACTGCTAGTGTAACAACTAGTTTTAGTATTCATAAATTTTCTAACTCCATCACTGTTGACCATTGTTAGTATTATTCGTTAACATTCTACTGTAAAGAAAATATTTCCCTTCTTCTCCAATTATTTACTCTTTCACCCATTTATTTATAGGTATGGATTCATGGTGTCTGCTTTTTCTGTGTTTCACATTATGTCTTGCTTACTTTGGGTCGATTAAGGTATTGAACTACATTTATAGCCTTTTCTGATGTTGACCCAACTTTACATTCCTGGGATAAACCCTGTTTGATTTAAACATGTTTGGTAAATATATTACTGGATTCATTTAGCTAAGACTTTGTTAAGGATTTTTACAACTACAGATATAAGTGAAATGGGTTTGAAATTTTCTTGTATTATCTCACCTGCTTCAGGGATAGAGATTACACTAGCTTCATAAAACAGACCTCTTTTACTCTTTTTCCAGTACCTGGAACAACTTCTATAAGGTAGCAATTAACTATTCCTTGGGAGTTGGGTAAACCACACTTAACAAAAACCATTTAGGCCCCGCCCTTTTTTTTGGTGGGGAGAGGAAAGCTTTGACTACTGTTTCAATTTATTACTTTTTGCTCTATTCGACTGTTTCTTCATGGCATGGTTTTGGCATTTTATATTATTCTAGGAATGTATTCATTTCAGCTAGATTTTCAGACATAGGTTCGTTATTTTTAAAAGATCTGTTACATCTGTAGTAAGTTCCCCTTTTTAATTTTGTATTTGGGGTGTTTGTATTTTCGAGTTTCTTTAATTGATCAGTCTTGCCAGGTCTATCTTTGCTCTTAATTTTTGTTTTAAAGATTCTGCCTTTGATTTTACTAGTCTGTTGTTTGTTTCCCCTATTTCATCTATTTCTGTTTTGTCTTACTTCCTTCTTATTGAGGTTTGCTCTGGTGGTCTTTTTCCAGCGTTGTGTATAACTTACATATGATGAAATGCTCAGATTTTAATTGTACAGCTTGAATTTTTACCTACTATACACCCATGTGGCTAGTACCCGAGTCAAAATCTAGAATCTTTTCATTATCCCAAAAAGCTACCTTCCAACCCCCTCTACTGAAAGACACCCTCCCCACCTCCACTCTGCTCTATCACCAATTTTTAAAAAGATTTTATTTATTTATTTCATACAAAGATCACAAGTAGGCAGAGAGACAGGCAGAGAGAGAGGAAGGGAAGCAGGCTCCCCGCTGAGCAGAGAACTGGAAACGGGGCTCGATCCTAGGACCCTGAGATCATGACCTGAGCCAAAGACAGAGGCTTTAACCCACTGAGCCACCCAGGCGCCCCCTCACCAATTTTTTTTAAGACTTTAAGTAATCTCTACAGCCAACTCGGGGCCCAAACTTGTATATACAACTTTGAGATCAAGAGTCAGATGCTCTACTGACTGAGCCAGCCAGGTGCCCCACCAACATGTTTTGATTAAGAACTTTACATAAACAGAATTATATAGTGTGCTCTTCTGTGTCTTTTTTCACTCATGTTTGTGAGATTCATTCACTTTTTTCTATTCCTATTTCCCGTCCCTCTCCCCTCTCCTACAGCCCCCTTCCTCTGTCCCTGGGCAACACCCCCACCCCAAATCATCACCATATCACCTCTAGGGGGCCCCTTCTTTCTAACTCGCCTCCTCTAGCTGGAGCAGGGAGATGTCACAAAGCAGGCCAGTTAGTGGGGGAGGGGCTCTGCACCGATCGCTTTTCCCTTAGCACCTCCCCTTTCCCCTTCCCACCTCACAAGCATCTGTTTTGGGGGCGGGGTGGTTCTTGGCCCCATTTCCCGCCCAGCCCTTCAAGGCCAGGCCGGGAGGGGGCAGCCTCAGCTTCATGTTCCACTGCACCCAGACCTGTGCTGAGAGCACACACATACTTGGGACTCACAGGGTGCAGACTGGTCCGCAACGACCAGAGGGGTGGGTCCTGTGCTAGCAGTCGCAGATAGGACGGGAGTAAGTGTGGGCCCAACCTGTCCTGATGAGGCATCTCCAACCTGGGGCTGGCAGGCTGAGCTTCTTTAGCTCCATCCCTCTGGAGTCATCTGCCCATTGAAGGCACAAGGGTGACTGGTGCCAGAGTGCCCACTGTTGTCCACCTGGAGATGCCCTTGGGCAGTCCCCAGCCCCAGGGAGGGCCAAGTGTGGTTTAGGTTTAGCCCTGCAATTGGACAGCGGTTGCAGCTGCTGGGTGCCAAGGCCAGGGGGTGGGAGGTTCCCAGTGCTGGTTCTCACCCGAGGGAGGACTTCAAGCCCGATGGTGCCCTGCTGATGTGGGATTTCCTGGTGTATGCAGACTTGCTGGACTTGACAATGGCGAGGGAGTTGTGACCCGGATCTTGTGGGTTGGGGCACAGGCCAGAACTTCCTGTTGTACCCCCCACCTTCATCCCAAGCTGGGAGCCCCCACGCACCAGATACCGTGAATGCTAGCACTGCCACCCTCCTTGGCCTGATGAGGCCCCTTGTCCACCTGTGTTTACGTCCCTGTGTGGGCACAGACGGTGCTGGTGTGTGAGAAAGAGACATGCAAGGTATGGACTTTTTGGCTTTTATTACAAAAAGAAGAGCATTGATCCCAGCCCAGTTTTCCAACAAAAGTCACCAACTCAAAGTCTGACTTGGTCAGGGCCTCTCTGGTTGGGGAGTGGGCTGGTAGACAGGTACAGGGCCCCACTCAGACCACCCACCACTTCACCCTCCCTGTCCCCGGGATGGACCCAACATATGTAGCAGCTCTTGCAGCTGCTCACTGGGCCTCGTTGAAGCGGGTCACCATTGTCTTGTGCAGTGTCTCCTTGTAGGACTCGGTTGAAGTGACCCCATAGGAGCTGCCTCGGGCACCCAAGCCGGAACCCCGCACCCGTGTCTGGGCCTAAGTGAGAGAGGCAGGACTTCAGGTCGGTGCGGGACGGGGGTGCAGCAGACAGAATGCTGGAGGCCGGGGAAGGGACTGCAGGAGACTCACCTCGATGGGCGTCACAATGCCCTGCTTCTTGCGGCCCAGGCCACTACCCTCTTTCCAGCCCATGGCCTGGAGCATGCGGCTGCCAATGTTGTCACTGCCCAGCCCATCCCGCGTGGGCTGCTCGAAGTCCCTGCAGGGGCCGGTGGGGCGGGGTGAGTGACCAGCCGGCTGGCCGCGGGCCCCTCCCCTTGGCCCCACGCACTTACACAGAAGCTGCGGACATGCCGCCGTACTTCCTCCTCTTGGGCTCTGGGGGCTCAGGGATGCCATACTTCTCTCTGCGTTCGGCCGCACGGTCCCGGTACTTCATTTGCTGAAAACACGTGTGTGTGTGTGCGTGTGTGTGTGTGTGGAGGGGGGGCACTGGGGGAGCTGGATCTGGCTAACAGGTATGAGGTCCTGTGGGCCGGATACTGTGGGTGCGAGCAGCCAAGCTATACCCAGCCGAGGCACTTAAGCACCGGCTGCCTGAGGGGACAGGCACTGGGCCGGGAACAGAGGGGATGGAGTCCAGGAATGGGTCACACCTCACCTCCATGTCGTTCTTCTCCAGTGCTTCGAGCTCGTTTTCTGACAGGTGGGCTCGCCGGTGAATCTCAAGGTTTTGCTACAAGGGGACAGACAAGATGAGGGGTGAAGCGGTCGGGCCAGGCCGAGCCAAGGGTCCCCGCAAGTCCTCCCTCGGAGAGTCACCTTGTGGAGCCCGGAGAGCTGCTGGTGGCGGATGAGCGCCTCCTTGCTGGGGAACTGGCGCCGGCAGAGCAGACAGGCCAGCTTCTGCCAGTCAGTGAGCTTCTCCTCCCGTTCCGGACCCCCGCGCTCCTGCTCCTCTTCACTGTCGCTCTCCCCGCTATAGGCTGCCACCAGGCCCCGAGGTGGGCTCTAGAGAATGTGAGGGTGGGGAAGCGAGGTCAGGCCTGGCTAGACTGGAGCCCCCACCCCTCTGCTGCTCCTCCTGCCCCGGCCACTCACTGGGCGGTCGTCGCTGGCCAGTTTTGGGAGGTCCATGCTGGTGTGTTGTCTCTCCGCTAGTGCTCCCTGGGGGTGGGGGGGGGGGATGGACACACAAATTCAGGGACTCCACAGAGGGGATGCTGAGATGACAAGATGAGGGAGTGGGTAATGGAGAGGTGGCCCCAACACACCTTCTTCTCAAGGATGGCGTAGCCGGCATCTGCGGTGGCTGACTCCCGCCTCTCGTCGTCTCGCAGGGAGCTGATGGGCTGGAAGCTGTTTTTGAAGTTTTCTTTTTGCTTGTTGAGGCTGCGGGCCCAGCGTTCCATGTCCTTGGCAATCTAGGGGTAAGGGTGTGGGTGAGGCTCTCAGGGACCCTCCAGTGGCTGGGACCACCAACTCCGTCCACTGCCCCTTCCTGCCCTGCAGCCTCAAGCAGCGGGTAAAGATGTGGCGATGAAAGTCCCCATTTCTTGTCATTCTGCCATCAGTGCCCCTCGCCAAGCCCTCTTGGGCTGTGCTTGTCCTCTTCACAGGTACCCACGGACTCTGCTCTCTGTATGCTTTCGTCTTATCATTTTATGGTGCAGACAGTGGCTCTGTCTAACCTCTACATGCAATACTATGCCACATTCCGTATTCTGTCCACCCTCCCAGGCACACCACCACTTTTAGAATTTACCAGGTTGTCAAGGAAACACTTAGTTCTTGCTTCCAAGTGCTGCACCCAGACTCTGATACTCTTCCTCCGCAGAGACACACCACAGTGCCAACTGACTGCTCCCACCAGACACTGCAAGGGCCATTTTCCACACCCTGATGGGCCCATAAGAAGTTCTCTGGGGTAGATAGACCTGGATACATCCCCACGAACGGGGTTGGCCCACAGGAGCTCTGCACGCCCATTCGTTTCCACAGGCAGGGCTAGCCCAGCTTCAGGCACTCAAACAATAGGAGGATTCCCACTGGGGGACAGGAAAGCTGACCCGCTCACTTGGGACAGATGGCACTGGCCACTGAGGGTGGTAGGCTGCCCGACCACGTACTGAGGAGACTGCCCTGGATCAAAGTCATGCATCAAAGAGTGGAGCTGGGCTGGGAGCCTGGTCTCCTGAGCACAGTCACTGCCATGCACACCTCTGCCTTCCCCCGCCCAACCCCGACAGTGGAGGCTTCAAGAGAGAAATGCACTCATTGGAAGATGCCAAAGAGCCAGCCAGTGAGCCCCACTGCTCACCTGTTGGGCTGTCTTGGTTTTGTGCTTCTCCTTCTTCTCTTTACCCTCCTTCGAGGGGGCCCCGGTCTCCTTATGCCCGTCGGCCGACTGTTCCAGGGCAGGGATGTAGGTCCGCCTTTCCCCGTCCCAGTACAGGTACTGCTGGCTCTGAGCGTTGTAGTAATACTGGGAGAGGGGCAAAGGAGGGGAGGGTGAGGGGAGACCTCCAGAAGGGGAACTGCAGGCCCCACCCGTTCCCTGGGCACCCCATCACCTGGGAGTTGGGGTCATAGTAGAGGCCAGTCTGGGGGTCATAGTAGTAGCCAGACGTCTCATCATACTGGTAGGTGGAGACGTCAGGAACAGCTGTGGGGGGTGGGGGAGGTCACACTCTTCCTCTGTGCTTTGATAAAGAACTCCCTGTCCTGCCTCCCTCTCCTCCCTCGCCCTCCGCAGGCCATGGCTACTCACGGTACTGGCTGTAGGGCTCCTGGGCAGTGGGGCTGGTGGCCGGTGGCAGGGCAGAGCTGGGATGGGTGGGGCTCTGGAGCTCAGATTTGAGCACAGCAGGTGACATGATGGTGTATGGCTGGTCGTAGGGCCGGATGGGGGAACAGGGCTCAGTGTCTGCCGATGCCCACCCCCACGCCCCGCCCCCAGGATGCCCCCAGAGCTCCCTCACCTGGCTGTTGGCAGCGGCGCCTTGGCTGCCGCTCGCTTCGGCTGCTGACTGCTGGTAGATGCCAGGGGCGGCACCAGGCTGGGCGCGGGAGAAAGCCTGCAGTGACACAGGGTCGGCCCCGGGATCCAGAGAGGCCTCTGCACCTGTAATGAGGGACAGGGAAGGAAGGAGAAGGTCTGTGAATGATGGGGCCCAGGACCCCATGCCTGCTGCCCCACCCCAACCGCCACGGGCTCAGGGAGAGGTGCTGGGGCTCACCTGCTCCAGATGGGTCCCCCTTGGTTCCAGTGATGCTGGGGCCCTTGGTGCCCTTGAGGTAGCCATGGGCATAGAGGGAAGACTCTGTGCCCTGGCTGCCGCCATAGCCCTCATCCTGTTGGTAGTAGCTGTAGTCGACCGCTGGCTCCTCGGGGGTGGCCCAGGCACCCTCCCCACCCTGGGAGGCCTGAGGGGCAGTGGGAGGGGCTTATTAGCAGAAGAAGGGGCGCAGGGGGAGGGGAACCTGCTAAGAAGCATCTGCCCACAGGTGAGGCTAGTGTCTGTCTGCTGACAGAAAGCATGCAGGCCTCAGACAAGTGAAGTGTGAGGGCCGCCCGGCCGCAGCAGGGCAGGGCAGCGGCAAAAACAAGAATCGGCTGAAGAAGAGTTGCGCCCAAATGCTCCCAGGGCTGACACTGGTACGTGTGTGGCGTAGTTCAAACGCTGGGTGTCAAGTCAAGGAAGACACCGTCCTCCCCTTCTTTATTTTCATCTCCCAATTTTCTTTCAGCCACTTATAAATTCCGTTTTATTAAAGAAGTTGTGACAATTCAGGACGATAAAATAACCACCAAATAGAAGCGAAAAGCAGCCACGATGGTGTTGAAGTTGAAAGCCTGGGAGGAGGTGACTGGGAAGGGAGCTGCGGCGAGGCCCCCAAAGCCCACGGCAGCCACTGTGAGGGTTTGGGGTCCACAGAAAGCCAGACAGCAAGCCAGCCCTCCTGGTTGCAGAGAGGGCGCGGGAGGGTCGAGACTGCGGCCCCAGTGTGGGGATGCTGGGGCAGAGGGGAGTCTTTGAGTACCTGTGAGATGGCCCACTGGGCCGCAGCAATAGCAGTGCTGGCCACAGAGGCAGCATTGATGCGACTGCCTTCGTTGGAGGCCATGTCCCTGGGGAGGATGTCAGAGACTAGGAGTCAGATGGAAGCCCCAGGCTGGGGGGCCAGCTGGGAAGGGACACAGGCAGGGTCCTGACCTCTTAGAACCCTTGGCAAACTCAACGTTGATGGTCTTGCCGTCGATGGTGAGTGGCGGGTGCAGGGCCTGCAGGATCTGCAGCAGCTGGGCTGCCTCCTGGGGGATGGGGGAGGAGGGGAGGTGGGGGCAGAAGGGTCAGGCCCGGGGAGGCCCCCGGCTCCATTGCCCCATTGCCAGGCTTGGAGCCGCGGTGGGGGCGCTGGGCTCAGGGACCCTCCTCCCCGCCCCGGGGGCCGGGACCCTGGCTGCCCGGCCCCCCCCTGTGCCGCCCTCACCACGATGGTGGAGAGCTGGATGAAGGCGAAGCCACGGTTCAGTTGGGTCTGCTTGTCCTTGATGACACGAACATTGGAGGAGGAGAGCACCGCGTAGGGTGCCAGGGCCCCCAGGATGGAGTCCATGGTGCTGTGTGGGTTCAGGTTGCGCAAAATGATGGCTGTGGGAAGGGGCCCAGTGTTAGGGGGCACCCGACACTCTTCTCCAGCCCTACCCTCTGGTGGCTCTCTACTACCCCTCTCCTCTGGCCTCTGTGTCTTTTGCACCTGCCGCTTCCTCTCACCTGTTCCTCCTGGATAAACTTTGCTTGTCAGTCCAAGTCCTAGCTTAGTTGCTCACCTGCCAAGAACCTTCCCAACACACCCCCAAAGTCAAGTTGGGCAATGCTCTTCCCCTGCTCTCCCTACATCATGTCTGTCCCCCGACTAGGCAGAGACCCTGGGAGGACTAAGTCCTAGTCACCGCCAGCTCTCCGACCTCAGGAGAGCCCAGCCCAGACACCCTAGGCCAGGGAGAAAGGAAGGAACAACTGACTCACTGTCATTGGCGTTCTCCGAGCTTGGCTCCGAGCCCTGTGCCAAGGCCTGGGAAGCCAGCACTCCCTGGGCTTGGTAGGGCTGTGGCAGGGGGAGCAGGCCCTGGCTTAGCTCCCGTCCACCCAGTGGCAGCGTCTGCTGATCCAGCCTTGCGCCCAGGGGCAGCTTCTGCTCTGCCTCTGTCAGGGGCAGCAGACGATAGGCCAGTGACAAAGGGGGAGGCGGCTCCCTGGCTGGTCGCCCTCCTCCCCCCTTCCACCAATGTCCCAGCGAGGTGGGGAGGTAGGAGGGCCTCACCTGACTTAGGCACACCACATTTGAAGCACTTCTCACGGCGTTTGAAGTTCTGGACACCACACTGCGAGGCACAGGCCAGGCTGTCAGAGGGGGTGGGGCTTCCACTGCGCCCTCCAAACCTGGATCCCGAGACCACCCCCCCACCCAGGGAACCCTGCCATGCCCCAGGAAGGAAGGTCCCAGGGTCAGGGGTGGCAGGGGGCTCTGGCTGTCATTCCCAGTCTGTGACTCTTCCCTTCACACGGTCTCAAGTTTGTCCTTAGTGCCTCCTCCTCGACTCAGGAATCAACAACCCCTCCCCGACCCCTGCTACAAAGGCCACCTCCTCTGAGGTACCAACTGCCAGGACTGGCCCCCTTCTTGTCCCTTTAACAGGATAAGTCCTCTTCCTTGTCCTCTTCCTAAAACTTGCTTCCCTCTTAAGGAACCTTCAATGTTTTCACCCCTAAAAGCCAGTAGCCCCTCTCTGGCCAGACTCCCACCCCTCCTTCGCCTTGAGGACTGGGTTGGTGCTCTTGAGAACCAGCCTTGGCCATGGTAGCCTCCAAGAACCCCCAGCTTTTCTATCTCTGGAGGTTCTACATTTCTATCTCTGTTCCACGGTCAGGCACCGTGCACTGCTCCTGGGCCAGGATCTGCCCCACATCCCTGGATGTGGTCCTGGCCGCCCTCACAGCCTAACAGCAGGGAGCAGATATAGCACGGGGAGGGGCAGGTTTGTCTGTGGGGACTCGGGGAGGGGGACGGTCCAAGAGGGGCATGGCTCACTCAGCTCAGGACGGTTGGTGGGATATTTGATCTGGGAGACCCAGAAGTTTGCTTTGGTTTCGCTGGGAAGCTACTGCTAGCTAAGGAACTAGAGATTTTCCGTAGCTGGTGTAGGAGGGTGAGGAAAGAGGCAAAGTGAGAGCCGGAGAGGGCAGGTGACACTAGATTATGAAGGGTGGTCACGCTCAAGCTCAGCGCTGCAGTAGTGGGTTCTAAGCAGAGAAGGTGGGATGTGGTTAGGGACGGTTTCAAGGAATGTTACAGGTAAGAGGGCGAGAGAAAGAGGCAAGAGGCCAGCACAGCAGAAGAGAGGTCCATGGCGACTGAGGGAGAGGGGAGGGGATGGCTGTCTGGGCAGTGGGAATCACAAGGGAGAGCATTTTTGTGATGGAAGCAACAGGACCTGATGACCAACAGGATGCGGGGAAATTAAAGGAGGGGAAAGGAGAGAATTCCCTGGTTTTGAGGAGTATCCAAAAACATAGGAGGGACAGAGAGCCACTGTCACTTTGTCCCTGCCCCTGCAGAGACACTGGACACCCGCCTTCTGAGAACACTTTCTCTTTTAAAACAAACAGATGCCACTCCCCTTAGTAGGCACAACTGTTCCTGGGGGGAGGGTTGGGGGCTCGGCCTGCCCTCAGTCCTCCCCTTAGGTCTCAGGACTGCCAGCTGGCTGCGGGAGGCACGGCTATGGAGTTGCAAGGCTGCCTCCGGGCTGCTGGGGTCATAGCCCCAGGGAGACCTGAACCCTGGGTACCAGCCATGAACCCTGTGATCAGGAGCAAGTCGTGGCTCAAGGCTGACCCATGGGGGCACCCCTTTGAGCCCCAGCTTCCTCGGAGGGAATACGACTGCAAGACCCTACAGCTTGCGGCTTCAGCCTCAAGTGGGGCCACATGACGCAGGTCCCCCGAGCAGCCAGTGCTTTCCGCTGGGGGGAGAGGTGGACATTAAAGGGAGCTAACTGTGGGCCAGATGTTGTTCCAACAGTTACCCTCTCAGTGCCACACCGGAATCCTCCCAACCACCTTGGGGGGAGGGGTCATTGCTATTTGTGCTGTGGAGCTGAGGAAAGTGAGGCGGAGACCAGGGAGGATGCGGGAGGCTCTAACTCCAGCCAGCCCTGCTCAGAGGTCCACAGCACGGCACGCCTCCACCGTCACTAGCCAGTCGCTTACGTAAGTACTTGTGGAAAGCCTACTGGGACTTCAGGCAGGACTGCACCTCTTGAGGGCAGAGCCTGGCGCCGAGTGAAAGCCCAGTGCATGTGGGCAGGTGGGCAGGCGGCCGGGGACGGTGGCTACTTGAGCTGAGCTGGTCCTCAACACCTATGCCACCTCAGAGGCCCCAGGGGGACAGACGCTGACGCCGCCGCCGTCTCTATCCATGGCTACCACTGCCCACCGCCCCTGTACCTTATTACACAGCCAGTCCTCATTGATCTTGGGCTTGGGGTCGCTGTAGTGCATGGACACCTTCTGGCCCAGGATGTTGAGAGAGTGCTGCAGGAAAAAGCAGAGCGCAGTGAGGCCCAGGCAGCAGTGCCCCACGCACCGTTTCAGCATAGGAGAAGAGAGTGAGCGAGCCCTTCAGCTGGATGGATGAGGGACAGGGAACGGAGGGAGGTCGGAGAACGGACGAGGGAAGAAGGAAGGGAAGGAGGGAGGGAAAGCGCCAGAGCCCTTGGGCGCAGCTGTTTGCTGCCTTTCCGGGCCCGCGCACGCACACGTGAACACACGCCACCAGGCACACAGTGCTCGGCTGACCGACACCTGCCGGACAGTGGGGTAAACCCCCCACTAGGCCCTGACACTGCCAGGCCACATCCAGGGCCAGCACTACACAGGCTATGCTTGGGAGGAGGGGGACAGGGAGGGGAGGGAGAGGAGGGGAAAGAAAGAGAGAGAGAGCGCACGCGCGCTAGTGCTGGAGAAGGGGAAAAAGAAAGAGCCAGATTTAAAAGATGGCAGTTCCTGCTGTGAGGCTGTCTTCCCGGGGCTGGCTGGGTCCTGGGCCCCCGGCATTAGGGCAGAGACGGCCCCAGGGCCGCCCCGCTGAGCCCCGCTTCCACCACATCTGACCCTTCCTTCCCTGAGGCTTTCCTTCCATGCCCCACACCAGTGAGCCAGGCTCTGGGCAGGTGAGTAGAGCAGGTCCTTGGGTCTCTGGAGGTCCCAAAGCTGCTGGGTGGGGACCGTGGGAGGCGGGGGAGCTGGCTCCTTCCCTTCTTTATAGCATGACTCCTTGCTGAGAAGGCAGGCCTGCCCCAGTGGAGTGGGCAAGCAGACACTCCTGTGGGGGGTAGGTGCTGGGGGAGGGCTGGGGCATCTGAAGTGAGTGGTAGTGCATCTGACTGGTACTTGAGATCAACAGAGCGGTGCCGGCCTCTTCCACGGAAATCAAAAGGCCGAACTCCCATGCAGGGAGAAAGCTGGCCAAACGGGACTGGCTAGTTAGTGTGCCAACAGCTAAGCTCCCCAGTGGCTAGACTTCCAGTGATGCCTGAGCGTGGAACGAAAGCCCAGCTCTGCCTGACCCTGGAGCAGGGCAGTCCCCGAAGAGTGGGAGCCTCCATGGAAGAAAACCTCCCCCCCGGCAGCCCTTTCTCCAAAAGCTCAGCTGGGAGGTGGGGGGGCAGAGCTAGTGCCTGGTGGTGGGAAGGGGCCGGTGTGAGTGTGGGTTCTTGAAGGGAAGCCCAGTGGGTAGCAAGAGATGGGAAGAGGAGATAGTGAGGGTCAGGAAGGGGGAGAGAGAGGGGGGCGGGGGGGATAGGACACAGGGCCACAGGGCAGGGAACTGTGTCCATAAGAATCAGGCGATGGGGAGCGCTCGATTACAAAGTAGTATTTGTTTGGGGGGGGGTTCAAGTGCGGCAAAGCAACCTGATTGGCTTCCATCCATCGTGTAGCGTCCTGCAAGTGACTAAACTCGACGAAGGCGAAGCCCCGGCTCTGACCTGGAGACAGCATTCAGATACAGACGCAGTGGGTTAGTCAACAGCTTTGGACACACGGCGTTCCCGGGGGTGGGACCCGAGGGGAGAGGACCAGGGGGCAGAGAGGGAAGGGGAGAGAGGAGAAAAGAAGAAAGGGAGAGAGAGAAGTAATCAGAGAGATAAAGACCAGGGGTGGGGGGCAAGGTAGATGGTGGAGAGGGGCAGGAAAGAGGGAGGGGGGAAGGAGGATAACTGAGCAGGAGAGGTGGGGCAGGGAGGGGGAGATACACACACGCCAGCTGGGAAGAAAGACAGAGGGGGGCTCAGGCAGGCCTGCCTGTGGTGACAGAGACGGAGAGAAGGAGGTGGGAGGGAAAGGGTACAAGCAGAGATCTGTCTCAGAGAAGGAAGGAGGGCAGATGGGCAGGCTGCTGACCCCACATGGGCCAGTATCAGTAACTGAAGGGTGGGGCCCAGCATGAGGCCGGGAAGGCTCCAGGCCCATCAGGAAGCAGGGGGAGGCAGGGACACAAGGTCACTTCAGCCTCAGCACAGTGCAGGGGAGATGGGCCTTCCCAGGGAGCTGCCTTGGGGCCAAGCTAGGAAGCTTACAGCCACCCACAGGGCAAGCCCTCCTACACAGTAGGAGAATGGGGGCCAGGGTTGGACAGGTAGACCTTAAAGAATCAGTCGGTGCCTGGGAGAAGTGCCAAAAGGGGCCACACCTAGGATACCACCTTGTGGAGAGAGACCAGAACCCTGTCAGCCTATGGTTTGGCTGGGGTGACGCAGAGCAAGACCTACATGCTACCAAGAGAGACTCCAGGCCTGGCCAGGACTGGGAAAGGGCTGTAGGAGAGCAGCTCCTCTTCTGGAGGGACACACACAGGGAGGGCTCAGGCCTAGCAGGGCCGTGGGGGCATGCTTGCTCTCCGTAAGAATAACCGTTAGGATGCACAGGAGGATGAAATGGTATGATCTGGAGTGGGGGAGGGACGGAGAGAGGAGAGAGAGAGAGAGAGAGGAAGGGGGCAGAGAAGGAAAGGGAGAGGGAAAGAAGGAGCGGGAAAGAGCGAGAGAAAGAGAGAGAGAGAAATATGGAGGTGTGGGGAGGAGAGAGACTGAGAGATGGAGAGAGAAGCCCAGGCACTGAAGCCCCACTGTGCCTGCCTTGGGGAGCCTGGGTCAGAGGTCCTGCAGAGACAACTCCCCCCACCGCCCTGCTAACCTCAGGCCAGCTCCAGGCAGCCTGCAAGAGGGAGGGAGGGAACAAGCAAGGCCAGAAATCCTGGCTGCTCCTCGGGATGCACCCTTGGATAAGAGCCATCCCCTGCCTCCCCTCTTGGGACACGTGGGTGGGACCGTGTCAGACCTACTTTCTGGTCACAGGCTGTTACCGGAAAAACGTGGGGGAGACCGAGGGGCAGGAGGAGGAGAAGAATGGAGAGGGAAGGGAGTATATGGGGAGGGGATTACCACCTCAGATACTCAGAGTCCCAGAGAGGAGGTTCCCCGGAGCCTGGCCCTGGCCCTGCCCCCGGGGAGCACTCAGCTCAGTGTTGCACCCCCTCCCCGACAGCCCCAGAGCTGCGAGGAGGATGGGTTGAGGGGAAGAGAAGAAGAGAGGGCACCCCAAGCTGCCCATTCCCAGCTGTGGCAGGAAGGCAGGGCAGGGAGGGTGAGGGAGAAGGCAGAAGCAGGAGGGAGACTGGAGGCTGAGGCTGGCCAGAAGGGGAGGCACTGGGAACAAAAGCTCACCTGAGGATTTGTTCCGCATCAGCCGGACCTCTCGTGCTTGCACTCCATGGGACTGCAGCTGGCCCCGGATCTGTACGGGGAGATATGGATGGGGGCAGGCTCAGCACACGGGGGGGCCTCTAGAGGCCTCCAGGACCCCGAGGGGCTGCCGGGGATGTGCATGCACTGCCTCCTCTCGCTCTCTGAGGAGCGGCCACGGCCCTGGGCCCACACCAGCACTGGGCCTCTGCACTCGGCCCCAGACAGGCAGAGAGTGAGTGAAATGAAAGGGGCATGGTGCAAGGGGGGGCATGGCAGCACGGTGACCCTCAGAGGCGGGAGAGCGAGCCAAGCCAGCAGCTCAAGAAGGGCCTGCAGTGGGGTAGGAGGGGGTTCTGATGACAGGCTTGGTGCAGCCTTGGTGAGGAGAGGAGAGCTGGGGCTTGCTGCAAGAGACCCGTGACGCAAATACCAAAATGGGAAGGAGCGGGGTCTGAGAAGAGGCCAGCCGTGCACCCCAGGCTGTGCGAGGGGCAGTATCCTGGGGTGGAGACCAAGAGGTGTAGTCACAGGATTTGGAAAGCTTCCTGGGTGAAACCAGGGGGAAGCTGCAGAGGCAACGTGGGGTTTGGACCAGGTGAGGCAGGGTCTCTGGGCCAGTGGTGTTTCTTGCAGAAGCCTGGGAGCATGTGCTGGGCATTCTCAGGCAGCAATCTCACTGCCTCTGGGCCTCAGTTTCCTCATTAGGTGAAAAAGAAAAGAGATCTCTCTCTCTCTCATACATACACAAACACACACACACACGTGCACACAAGGGTGAAATGAAACACAGAGGAGCTCGTTAGGCCTGACAATACTCAGGGAGGGCTCAAGAAACAGCAAGAATGTGGGCTCTGGAATCCAGCTGCCGGGGGCCAGACCCCAGCTCCACTCTGCCACTCACTGGCCTGCCACACACTGGCTGTGGGACCTGGGGCAAGCTGCTTCACTGCTGGGGGCCTGGCTTCCTCATCCGTAGGATGGAAACACACAGAGTACTTCCCCACAGGGTAGCTGTGAGGATTAAATGTGACCTGGCCGGCGGCCCACCCTGTGATCAATCCTTAACACATGTCAGCACGGAGCTACCGTCTGACTCTGAATACAGCAGCTGGGCCAGACTTGAGAAATTCTCAAATACACAGATGGGGTTTTCTCTACGACAAAATGGGCAGCCGGTAGGTTTTGGTGAAGAGCTGGGCAGAGAATTCTGGGGAGGGGACAGAGAGGAGACTCAGGGAGGCTAGGGGGGGATGCTGTTCTAGTGGCCCTCTGGGGTGTTACTGGGGCTCGTCAGGGGAAGCCTCTGTGAGAAGGAAACAGAAGAAAAGGGAGGAATGTGGAAGGAAATGTCACAGAGCATGGGGTGGGAAGCCTGTCAGTAGCAGTGAAGAAGTCAAAGAATGTAGGACTCTGTGGCCAGGCCACTGAGATTTGACATTGCTGACAAAAGAGGGCGGGGGTGAGGGTATGGGGAGAGAATGTAAATAAAACCTCAGAAAATCCCATGGGGATTGTCCCTATTTCCCACCCGCCTCCCACCCTGGGCTGCCGGGCCCTGTACCATCTCTGCCACCAAGCATAGCCGGCTCTGGGCCTGGTAAGCATCTGGCCCTCAATCAACATAAGCAGAATGGATGGATGACCAGCAGAATGTTCCGGAGGAATGCTCTGTTCCCTCCCACACCCACCACCACAGCCCCTTGGCCAAGCCAGCCTATCGGACACTCCTCCCTTTCAGACCAGGAGAGCACAGGGGCCTGCCCAGAGGATGGATCAGTGCTGGGGGAGAGAAGGGATAAAAGGTGCTGAGGTCGGGGTGAGGGAGAAGCTGAGGGCCCTGGGGGAGACCCAGCCTGGCCTCCTGCTCTGCCGCCTGCCCAGGGCCACGAGGGGGGCACGTACGTCATCCTCAGTGGCTGCCTGTGGCAGCATCCTCAGCATGACGATGTTACTGGCCTTCTCCTCCTCCTCCTCCTCCTCATCCTCCTCCTCCTCCTCCCCTTGCTCGGTCCGATAGTCCTGGTCCCGATAGTCGCCGTCTCGGGGGAAGCCTGGCGGGCCGGTGGGGCTGTGCCTGTGCCGCCGCCGCCGCCTACGCTGAGTCTCGGAGCCCGGGGAGGCCTCGTAGGAATCCTGGCCGACAGAATGAGACGAGAGACACCAGACGGGCAGTCAGTCTGGGATGGGCCTAGGGGCTGGCCGCTGGCTCTCTGAGGCAGGCAGGCTCTGAAAGCCAGGAGTGGGCGGGCTCCGGCTAAAGGCTCAGGGCAGGCAAAACGGGTCAGGCCTGGACTGCAACCCTTCTGGAGTGGGAGACTGTCCCCGGGATGCCTTCTGGGGGCTGCCCTGGTGGGAGTGGGACGAAGCCGGTGGCAGTATCACTTTGGGGGAGGATCTCACATAGATGGTTGACTGGATGCTGCCTAAACCTCCTCAGGTCTGGGGTGAGCACACTAAGTCCTGCCCTCCGCTGCTCCCTCCTCCTCCCTTACCAGCTCAGCTAATATGTACATAACTCTTCCTTACGCCTTATGATTTCCAGCTAGGGCCAGTGTTCTAGGAATGGCTTATTATCTCATCCAGAGCCCATCAGCAGGGGCCTGCAAAGGTGTGAGGGCCACAACGCTGCCCCCTGGCCCCAATCCTCCTCTGCCTGGCCAGTCCTCTATCACCACTAGGCTCCCTCCTAACAGGGCGTGGTGGCTGAGTTCTTGGAGGCTGCCCAAGCCATCCTGCCAGGACTGAGCAGGCCAGGCCAGAGTCCACACCCCTTCTGCCCTCAGGGGGACCAGATAACTCAGTGCTCCACTCCCACTCTTTCCAACAGGTCCACCCAGCACCCCCTGCTGCCCCAGAGACATCCAGGCACAGATCACAGTGGCCAATGGGGAAGCCTGAACACCCACACTCTGTCCCCAGGGGGCTGGGTGGCAAAAGTCCCCTTCCGGCCCTGCTGGACAGCAGACCTGCCTGCTTACTTGGACCTGGGCCCTGACTATCCTCTCAAACTGGGGTTCCCATAAGGCAAGTCTGCTTCTCCTCAGACGGTGAACATCATGCTGCCCCTCCTCAGGCTCGGGCAAGCTACCCAGTGCGGAACTGGCTACTCCGAGCTCAAAGGAGAGGCCCTAGAGGGTCTTTCCCCTCTGCGGAGGGGCCATGCTGCCCCTGCGAATACTCACGGGGTGGACCTCCCAGGGCTACTCTGCCGGGTGGCATCCAGATCCCCCACCACCCTCTCAACCCCACATGCCGGGTCCCAGGCAAGAGGCTCTTCAAGGGCCCCAAACTGGCTGGGAGCAGGTGGTGAAGGGCTTGCAGTGAACCGCAGACCCCAATTAAAAAACAGGGAAGGAAGGAGAAAGGTGGTGGCCAGGGCCCTCAGAAGTATAGAGCCAAGCATGTGGAAGTCAGGGAGACCCAGCTTGGGAGAGGAGCCCTCACAGGGGGGAGCGGGGACAGACCCTCCGGGTGAGGCAAAGCCACCGAGCACAGTCTGAAGGCACGGGAACCGAGAGCTACCCACACATGGCGCTACAAGCTGAGGCCCTGAAGGACTCTGTCCTCCTCGGCCCTCACCTCTGCACTCTGCTCCTCGGACGAGTCGTCGTAGTCGTGCTTGCCCTCCTGGCTACCGTACTCGCGAGGATACGAGCGGTAGTCCATGTCCCGGTAGTCATGGTCTCGGCTGCGGTTCTCCCCGCCATCATCTTGCGAACGGTCAGTGGCTCCATAGCGGCCAGTCCTGTCCCCACGGCCACCTCTGAGGGAAGAACAGGGAAAGATCAGAGGGCAGTTCTTTCTGGAAGGTGCAAGTGGCAAGGGGGGGGGGTCCCACCCACTTATGCCCTCTAGACACTAGATCCTGCTCCCGATGGGAGTTCCTAAATCCTGACTCC
The DNA here is from genome assembly GCF_922984935.1 of Meles meles. Taxonomy (NCBI): domain Eukaryota; kingdom Metazoa; phylum Chordata; class Mammalia; order Carnivora; family Mustelidae; genus Meles; species Meles meles. Next base: position 41,903,118 of record NC_060087.1, on the reverse strand, counting down.
ATGAGGCAAGCCAGTCCCCATCCCTCAAAAATCCAATCCACTTCTCCTTCCCTCTGCCACCTCCCCGGTCCATGCCTGTCTTCCTTCATAGGGTCCTCATGAGTGGAGTCAGGGCCCATCTCACCTCCACCAGACCAACCAAGCCCAAACATTGACTCCCTTCAATGGCTCCCTCTTATTCTCAAGATAAAACACCAAAATGCTCACCACAGCCCTGCCAGGTCAGCAGGGTATGTGGGGGACATGGGGTGAGCTCCCTACCGCCCTCCTCCCTCCCTCTGCCTCATTGTGCGCTGTGCTACCCTGCCCTTCTCCTTCACTGTCACCCTGCCTGCTGTTTTGTTAAAATCTCTCCTACTGCAATTACTGTAAAATAATGATCACACAGTTGATTTCATGTATGTTTCTTTCTTTTTTTTTTTTAAAGATTTTATTTATTTATTTGACAGACAGAGACCACAAGTAGGCGGGGGGGGGGGGGGCGGTAGGGAGAAGCAGGCTCCCCGCTGAGCAGAGAGCCTGATGTGGGGCTCGATCCCAGGACTCCAGGATCACGACCTGAGCCAAAGGCAGAGGCTTTAACCCACTGAGCCACCCAGTCACCCCTGTTTCTTTCTTTCTTTTTTTTTTTTTTTAAGATTTTGTTAAGTTATCTCTACATCCAATGTAGGGCCTGAAATTATAACCCTGAGATCAAGGGCTGCATGCTCCACTGACTGAGCCAGCCGGGCGCCCCTCACGTGTATCTCTTTGATGATTTAAGAAAGCACTAACCTGTGAGTTCTGGGAAAGAGGGCACCACATCCAGAGGGCCCACTGTCCTACTCCCCAATACTTAGCTTAGTATCTGGTACTTGGTAGGTGCCCAGTGATTTTTGTTTGATGAAATAACGACTTAAAAAGTAATCTGAAAGCAACCAATACATGTTTACTTAAAACAAGAAAAAACAGACACCATAGTAGACTATGGCTAGCAGGGTCCAAATCCTGGTCAGGAAGGACAGAATGTCTGGTATCAACACCACTATGAATGTTGTTCTAAGCCACTAGCTGAACCAAGAGAATGAAGACAAGAGGTTAAGAGCTGCCAAGGAGAAGGTGAAATTACCATTGTCTGTAAATGACATGAGGATATGCCTACAAAGCCCAAGAGAATCAAATGAACAATGATTACAACCAATAAATCAGGAAGGATGCTAGGGACAAAAGTAACATGCAGAAGTAAGTATGTTGCCTCTATTCAGAGAGGCACCGTTTAGAAATGGGAAGATCCCAAGTATAACTGAACCAAAAAGGTTAAATACGCAGACAACTGCCAAGATCTTACGACCATACTTCACACATATAAACCGGGATACGTTCAAAATGGGTCAAAGATTTGAGACAACATGGATGGAGCTAGAGAGTATGATGCTAAACGAAATAAATCAGTCAGGGAAAGACAAAATGCCAGATGATTTCACTCCTTGTGGAATTTAAGAAACAGAACAAATGAGCAAAGGGGAAGAAAAAAAAAGGAGAGGGAAGCAAACCAAGACACAGACTCTTAACTACAGAGAACAAACGGATGGTCACCAGAGGGGAGGTGGGTGGGGAGGGTGGGGGATATAAGGGGTGGGGTTTGAAGGGTACACTTCTCATGATGGAAATAAATTTTTAAAAATACAACAATAGGGGCGCCTGGGTGGCTTAGTAGCTAAAGTGGCCAAGTTTGGATTTTAGCTCATCATGATCTCCAGGTCCTGGGATAGAGCCCCACCATAGGCTCCACACACAACAGGGAGGCTGCCTGAGATTCTCTCCCTGGGCCCCTCCCCCCACTGGGGTGTGCTCTCTCTCTCTGTACAATAAATAAATAACTCTCTAAAAAAATAAATAATAAAACAATTGGGAACATGGGGAAAAAACCATCACGAGCCCAGTCAGGACAAACTAACTGGGAAAAAGTACAGGAAGAGGAAGAGAAGTCACACCAAAGACATACAAATGGTTTATATTTAAGAAGATGCTGTTTCATAATGAAGGATGAAAATTAAAACTACCCTGGGCAGGCCATTTTAAAATAAACGTCCAAAATTTATTTTTTGTGTATTTTTAGTCACTTTCATTGTGGTAAAATATAGACCTCACAAAATTTACCACAAAATATGCTCACGATGTTGAGCAACCATCACCGTCTATTTCCGGAAACGTTTTTTCATCACCCCAAACAGAAGCTCCCTACCCGCTAAACATTAACTTCCCACCCACCCCACCCCACCCCGTCTACTCTACTTTCAGACCCTCTGAAGATGCCTGTTCTAGGTACCTTGTGTAAGGGGAATCACGTGTTTGTTCCTTTGTGTCTGGCTTCTTTCACTTAGCATCATGTTGTCAAGGTCCCTCCTCATTGCAGTGTGCATCAGAACATCCTGTTCTGTGGCCGCACATGTATGTAGGTATGGCACACACCACACACACACCACACTGTTTGGCCACGCGCCTGCTGATGGACACCTGTGCTGCTTCCACTTGCTGGTTGTTTCAGGGGCTGGGACTAATGCTGCTGTGAACACTGGTGTACAAATATGTGTTTGACTCACTGCTTTTAGTTCCTTCAGGTACATACCCAGGAGTGGAACTGCTGGACCCCATGGTAAGTGTAGACTTAACGTTTTACAGAGTCTCTGGCTGGTGTCCCACAGCAGCTGTACCACTTACATCCCCATTGGCAACGCGCCATGGTTCCAATGTCCCCACATCCTCACCAATACCCATCATCCCGCATCTCTTCCTGGGCTTATTGGCCACTTGTGTGTCTTTTCTGGAGAAATATCTATTCAAGCCTTTTGCCCATTTCTTTTTTTTTTTAAGATTTTTAAATTTAATTTATTTATTTGACAGAGAGAGATCACAAGTAGGCAGGGAAGCAGGGAGAGAGAGAGGGGGGAAGCAGGCTCCCCGCTGAGCAGAGAGCCCGATGTGGAGCTCGATCCCAGGATCCTGAGATCATAACCAGAGCCAAAGGCAGAGGCTTAACCCACTGAGCCACCCATGCGCCCCCTTTTGCCCATTTCTGAATTGGGTTCTCCTGTGGGGCTGTAGGACTTCTTTTTCCATTCTGGGTGTTAATCCCTTATTAGATACAGGATTTGCAAATACCTTTTCCCATTCTGTGGGTTGTCTTTTCACTCTCTTGGACCATGTCCTTTGATGGACTTAAGTTTCTAATCTTGATAAGTCAAACTTGTTTTGAAATATTTTTATTTTTATTTTTTTAAATTAATTAATTTATTTATTTAACAGAGAGTGGTCACAAGTAGGCAGAGAGAGAGAAAGGGGGAAGCAGGCTCTCTGCTTAGCAGAGAGCCTGATGTGGGGCTCGATCCCAGGACCCTGGGATCATGACCTAAGCCCAAGGCAGAGGCTTAACCCACTGAGCCACCCAGGTGTCCCTTGAAATAATTTTAGATTTATAGAAAAGTTCAAGGATAACATAATTCTTATATATCCTTCACCCAGCTTCCCCTAATGTTAACAGGGGACAAATGTAACCATGGTACATTTGTCAAAACTAGACTTTATTAAGATTTCACTTGTCTTCCTACTACTACTGACAACCCACATTTTCTGTTCCAGGACTGAATTCAGGATGCCACATTGCTTTTAGTCATCATGCACCCTTAGTCTCCTCTGGCCTGTGAAGGTTTCTTAGTCTTGTCTTTTTTTTTTTAATGACTTTGACAGTTTTCAAGAGTACTGGTCAGCCATTCTGCAGAGCATACCACAACTTGGGTCTGTCCATTGTGTTTTTGTGATTAGACTTGAGGTTATGGAGGTTATGGGTTTTTTTTGCGGGGGGGGGGAACAAGAGAGGTGACCTGACCTACTGATTGCATTATATAAGGGGGACCATGATATCAATGTGACTTATCACTGCCAATGCTGACCTTGACCATGTGGTTGTGGTGGGGTCTGCCAGGTTCCTCCACTACAGTTTCTCTTTTTCCCTTTCTATACTCTGTTCTTTAAAATGAGTCACTAGATTAGCCCATATGCAAGAGGAGAATTAAGCTCTAACCTCCTAGAATGTGGAGTATCTACATATATTATTTAGAATTCTTCTGTAAGGAAGATTTGTGATAGAACATTTCTAATGCAACAGATCCATAAAAGTCCAAATGTTTCACAAGACACTGTTGGTAAGGCTGTATGGGAAATAGGTACTCTCATACTCCTGGTAGGAAATGGAAACAGTCTCCTGTGGAGGGGAATTTGGCAATAGCCAGTACAATTAAAAATCTACCCTGACCCCCAATTTTCCTGGAAACTTAATATACTAATATACTTGCACACATACAAAAACATCATTCAACAGCACTGTTTATAATAGCAAATGATAAGAAACAATTTAGAAGAGTCAGAAAAATTCTGTTTAAAAAAAAAAGACTAATGAGGGGGAGAAGAGCTTCACCAAATGTTAAAACATATTATATATAAAGGTGGAACAACTGAAACATAAATGCACAGATCAGTGAAACTGAACAGAGTCCATGATACACGGTAACACACATGGAAATTTAGAGTAACCCAGAGGCTGCAACTCAAAATGAACAAGGGGAAAACAGGATTAGTCAATAAACACCAGTTGCAATAATGGTCTGGCCCAGACATCAGCAAACTGCAGCCAGTGGACCCAATCCAATTACCTAAATGAAGTTTTCTTCAACACAGCTATACCCATTCATTTATATATTGTCTGTGGCTGCTTTTAGCTGAGTAGTTGTGATAGAGATGGCGTGGTCTGCAATGCCAAAAATATTTGCTATCTGGTCCTTCACAGAAAATTTTAAGAAAATAAAAGTTGTTTATCTACTTCACTTCTTATACCAAGTAAATTCTAGATGAATCAAAAATTTAAATCCCTGAATAGAAACCATAAAGACATTAGAAAGAAAACATAAGAAAAAAAATGAATCACCCCAAGAATGGGGAAAGGCCTTTCTAAACAAGATGAAATTCTGAAGTCATTAAAAAAACAACTGATAAATCTAGCTTTGTAAAAACTTAAAAATGGGTTAAAAATACCATAAACAAATAAACATGTCATAAAGCAAGCATGGTAAAATGTTAATGGTAGAATCCAGCAGATGAGTATAGAGGTATTCACTGTAAAATTCTTTAAACTTTGCTGTATGTTTGAAATTTCATAATAAAATACTGGAAAAACACCATAAAGCTCAAAGATAATCAACAAATGGGGAAAAAATGTTTCCAGACATCTGGTTGGTTTCCAAATTTTCATAATTGTTCACTCATTTTTTTTTCACTCAACAAATATTAATGTAATATCTGCCATGTTTCAAGCACTGTTCTAGGTGCTGGGGTTACTGCTATCAATAAAATGAGGTCCCTGTCCTTGTGAGCTTAGCTTGGAACCCAAATTATTTCTTTATGATAAATGCCTGGACAAGAAGAGGCTGGTATGAGTGATGTATTTTAAGGGTTTTGTTTGTTTGTTTGTTAGAGAAGGGGAGGTGTGGAACAGGGAGGAAGAGAGAGAAACTCAAGCAGGCTCCATGAGTGATGCAGAACCTGACACAGACCTTTATCTCATGATCCTGAGATCACAACCTGAGCTGAAATAAAGAGTCAGATGCTTAACTGACTGAGCCACCCAGGCACCCCTTAAGGTTTCTGATATGAGCAATGTGTGTTTGCTTACCACAGTTATTCCTCAATAGTTGAACTCTAGTCCCTAGAATTTAAGAACCAAATAGAGTTGAATAAATGTTCAGATGAAATCCTGAACTCTGATACTCACCATCTAAACCAAATAATTTTTTTAGGATTTATTTACTTTAGAGAGACAGGGAGCGAGCGAGCACACATGCGAGCAGGGGGGAGGAGCAGACGGAAAGGGAGAGACAGAATCCTCAAGCAGACTTCCCACTGGGCATGGAGCCTGAGCAGGGGCTCAATCCCAGGACCCTAAGATCATGACCTAAGCAGAAACCAAGAGTTGGCCACATAACCAAGCCACCCAGGTGCACCTAAACCAAGTAAATCTGCATACTGAACTCTTGCTATCTAAACTCGGGAAGAGAACAGATTTGGACAGTAAAGGATACTTTTCATTGGCCACAGAGCACTTTGACAAAACACCTTCCAAAGACATACCCTGTTCATAATACATTTCCACAAAGCTGGACTGAATCCTAGTATGTGAGGACCTCCGCAAAATCAATGTATTTCTGGAAAACATAAACTGCCAAAATTGGCAGAACTACACAAAATGATCATTAAAAACCCAGGGCCCTTTAAAGCTCAGTTTTAACAAGCTTTCAAGGGACAGATAATTTTTATTCCAGTTTCTCCAATAAAGAGAGAAATGGCAAAAGCTACCCAAATCATGCCATGAGGCTATGGTGACTCAGTGTCAGATGGATACTAGAAGAGGAAAACAGTTAAGACCACTTTACTGAGGGACACAGATGCAAATATCCTAAATAATACAGTACGTAATCAAACCTAACAGTAGTTTAAAAACGTACATACTAAATAATTTTTCTGCCAACAATTCACGAATAAACATCAGAAAAGCTCAAATTCAGAAGCATCTACAAAGCCAAGGACCTGTGCTCTTAAAATATATCAAGGCCATGGAAGAAAAAGAAAAACTTAGTAACTGTTCCTGAGTAAAAGGAACCAAGAATACAGAGTAGCTCCGTGCAGTGTAGTGTGTGATCTTGGACAGGATCCTAGATTAGGGAACCAGTGCCATAATCGAGAAGGGATGACATCCAAACGGACTTTTTAGAAGATAAAAGTACTGTAACAATGTTCAACTTCCTGATAGTCAGAAGTGTACTGTGGTTACAAAAGAGAAAGTCCTTGTTCTTAGGACATACATTCTGTCATGCTTAAGGATCATGCCAGTCAATAGCTGAAATGATACAGAAGAAAAAAACTTGCCTATATATACATACATAGATATATACGCCTGTATCTTTACAGAGAAAGGCGGGGGAGGGGATAGTGAGGCATGTAGGTAGGTAAAATAAATGTGGCAAAATGTTACAATTAGTGGTTCTGGGGAGAAGATACACAGGAGTTGTCCGCACTTGCAACTTTTCTGAAAATTGGGAAATTTTTTTTCAAAATAAGAAGTTATAAACATACACATACATACCATGATCAAGGAAGGCAAGGATATAATTTAATGTGATTTGTGAAACTGATGGACAAAAGGAGAAAAAAAGCATATAATTATGAAGTTCGAGTCTCATTTCTTTTTTTAATGTTCTTCAAACACAACACTTATTACTTTTTAAAAAAGATTTTACTTATTTATGTGACAGAGAGTGAGCATAAGCAGGGGGAGTGGCAGGCAGAGGGGGAGGGAGAACCAGCCTCTCTGCCGAGCAGGGAGCCCAATGCAAGGCTCGATCCCAGGACTCTGGGATCATGACCTGAGCCAAAGGCAGATGTCTAACTGACTGAGCCACCCAGGCACCCCTAATTATGTTCTTGAAGATTTACTAATTTATTTATTTGAGAGATCGAACGAGCATGGAGGGGAGAGGGAGAGAGAGAATCTCAATCAGACTCTACACTCAGTGCAGACCCGATGTGGGACTTGATTGATCCCAGGACCCTGAGATCATGACCTGAACCAAAATCAAGGGTCGGATGCTTAACTGATTGAGCCACCTAGGTGCCCCCGATTCTCATTTCTGATCAATCTTGACAAACTAAGATTAGAGATTTTCTTGGTTTATGAAAGGCTACATTCTAACAGCCTAACAGCACACATCCAATTTGATGGCTAAGCAGACGGGCTGCCTATCAGGCTGGGACTGACTGTTGATGTCTTGTAGGTGTCTTTTATGAGACAGAAATGTCTCATCTATCTGCAGATGTCCTTTATGAGAAAGAAAATAAACTGCACTGTTTAAGCCATTATTCTTCAGATTTTCTGTTACAACCTGCCAAAATGAGTCTTATTTTGTGCACTCGGCATCACTGACACTATATGCTACTAAAGTCCTAGACAACATTATAAGTGAGGAAAAAGAAGTAAGTGACAGAATTGATTTGCGCAGAACATGACCAATTACTCAGACCATCAGAATCAACAATGCATAATCAGAAATAATAAGAGAGTACAGCAGGGGTAAGATAACTTAGAAAAAAAGATCAATAGCTTTCCTCTACCCCAGGAAACACAAGCTTGGAAAATATAAAAGAAACAAAGATGTCAATGAAAACTACTGAAGCACCTAGGAATTACACAAGACTTGTATTTTCATTTATTCAGATTTGGCTCCATGCCCAGCGTTGAGCCTAATGTGGGGCTTGAACTTACCACCCTAAGATCAAGATGTGTGCTGAGATCAAGAGTCAGACACTTAACTGACTGAGTTGCCCAGAAGCCCCATTGATTTGTAGGTCCTTTATTTTAATTAATTAGTTAATTTTAAAAAGATTATTTATCTATTTATTTGTGAGACTGAGAAAAGGCATGAGCCTGGGCAGGGGGAGGCAGAGGGAGAGAGAGAAGCAGACTCCCCGGTGAGCAGGAAGCCTGATGTGGGGCTTGATCCCAGGACCCCAAGATCATTACCCGAGCCGAAGGCAGACGCTTAACTGATTGAGCCACCCAAGCACCCCTTGTATGTCCTTTAAACGAATTTTAAAATATTCTCCAAACAGGTCTTGGATGAGATCACTACTTAACAAAGATGACAATTCTCCCCAAATTAATATATAAATTTGATGCAATCTTAATCAAAATTCTTGAATGTTTTTGAGGGACTGATACATTTTTAAAAAAGATTTCATTTATTTATTTGTCAGAGAAAGAGAGAGAGAGCGTGAGCGCAGGTGTGCACAAGCGGGCAGAGGCGGAGAGAGAAGCAGGCTCCCTGCCAAGCAAGGAGCCCGATGTGGGACTCGATCAGGACCCTGGGATCATGACCTGAACCAAAGCAGTGGCTTAACCAACTGAGCCACCCAGGCGTCCCGACTTGACACATTTTTTTTTAATATAAGTCCCACAAATAGCTAAAATCAATTTTGACAAATAAGTGGGAGCTAAGAGATTCTATAAAGCCATAACAAACCCAGTAAGGTTCTGGCATGAGAATTAAGCAAACAGACCAATGAAACAAATCAGATTACTCAAGACAGATCCTCCTACATGAAGGAACTTGAAATGATATGACGTACTACAATCAATAAAGAAAGAATGGACTATTTAAAAGGTACTGGGAAAACTGCCTACTATATGGAGGAACACAAAACCAGAACCTACCTTATACCATATTCAAAAAACCTACATTATACCATATTCAAAAAAACTCTTAGATGTTATTAAAGATCTGAATATGAAAGGGAAAACTATGGAGTGAAAACAATCTTTGTGATCCAGATGCAGGAGCAGAGAAGTTTCTGAAAGCACAGACTACCAGACAAAAAAGTGATGAATTTTACAGATACCTATCCTTGAGGGAATCATTAAGGAAAAGGCAACAGGCACACACCACGGTATCCTTGGGACCAATTAGAAGCAAAGCACTAATATACATCTGGCAAGGGGGACAGATCTTAAAAATGCAGTGCTGAGTCACATAAAGTTCAGGAAAGAGAAAGTAAACTGTAGCACTCTATCATTTGTATAAACTGAAAACACAGACACTCAAAACAATGCTACATATTTTAGAAGGCTACATTTCAAACAGGACAGAGCAGCTGCCTATAGCTACTGGAATTGGAAATGAGAAGGAAAAAAACAAATATGGCAAGAGAAGGCCCTATAGTGACCTATGATAGAAACCCACCTTGAAGTGAAAAGGTACAATTTAACTCCAACCTCTGCACTTGAAAGCCAAAAGAAACGGCTTTATTTGGTTATAAAGTCTGAAAAATGTCATCTACTCAAACTCAGAAACTGCTAGAAAGCATTTCCAGAGAATACCACCCAAAACCTGAATTTTTCCAAAAGACTTTTTTTTTTTTTTTTGTAAATAAGAAGACTGAATAACACTAGATGATGACATCTCAAACTTGGGCTCGCTTTTCAGAAAACATTTTTAAAGGTGGTGGTGGAAGAAGAAACTCTCTGTAAGACATGTTAAAAAAAATTATTTCCTCCCTGACTTTTTATAAATCTACTGACTCTTAAGAGAGGCTTTCTGGGAGCATTAGGTCTACTTTCCTATGCACTCTTAATATGTCAGGAATAGATGATCTGCATGAGAAATCAACTGGAGTGATCCACCAGTATGCAGAGGGTTGGCCCAGGATCTCTGTATTTTACCAAGTGTCCCGACTGTTTCTTGTTCGTACCAGTTTAAAAATAACCACAACCACACGGGGAAAAAAAATAAAATAAAAATAACCACACAAGAGTATCCCATTCCAAGACAAGTACCCCGGCAGCTTCAGCCCACCCTGTCCCCCAAGTCTCCCATTATCTGACCTGGCTTGCCCCATATTTGTCTGCACAAATGCCTGACTCTTAAGGCACCACTCCCATCCATCCCTCCAACCCAAAGCTACAGCCCACACCTCTCCCGAGAATCCACAGTCACTTACAACCCACCACCCACCCACCACCCACCTCTGCCTCTCCTCCCGCAGCGGCTGTCCACACTTTGGCGAATATCTGAGTCACCCCAACTGGGAACCTGGGCCTCGGCTTCCATTCCTCCCTTTCTCTTGATCCTTTCCCAACTCCACAATCCACCATGGCACCTATCAAGCTGTTTCTTAATCACCTGTAAACTGTGTGGTCTCCCTTGTGAGACCCCGAGGAAGAAGGCTGCAGTCTTATCTGTCTCACTCGCCACTGCACTGCCAGAGCCTAGTACAGGTCCTGGCTCACAACAGGTGCCAAGTAAATGTCTGAAAAGAAACCAGTCATCTGCTGTGCTGTTTCCTCAGCCCGGAAGTCCCCTCCTAGCACCTTCCTGGACCAATTCTTACACGGGGATAAGCCTAGGATGCTTGATAGGGGTGGGAGTGGGTAACTCACCGTCTTTCATACTCCATGTCCTGATAGGGCCTGCGGGGGCTGCTGGGGCCCCTCCTCAGCCGCTGGCTCCGTTTCACTTCCCAGCCACCCCCGCTGCTGCCACCATGATCTGCCAGCCTGGGTGATGCCTCCTGCAGGGACTCTGGGGAGAGTAGAAGGAAGAAAGGGGTCAAGGCAGTTGGGGCCTCCTTGAGAAACCCTTGTTGTCAAGGCTCTCTGCTGTCGCTTAGCCCAGGGACATTATTTCCCAACTTCCTGGAGCTCCTGTGGGCCAGAGTGGGAAGGCAGCCCCTACCTGGCCTGCTCCTTCCTTTCCCCACAAACATGAGGCTATAGCCCAGAGCCCAAAATAGCAAGGTCAGGGGCACCTGGATGGCTCAGTCAGTAGAACATGCAACTCTGGATCTCAGGTTATGGGTTCAAGCCCCACACTGGGCTCAGAGCTCACTTAAATAAAACAGAAACAGCAAGGCCTTCAGCAGAGAGGGAGCATCCTGCAAAGAGTCCTGGTGGTACTACCTACTCTGTTATCAGGGCTCTGCCACCTGAGACTGGTAGACAAGTCTGAGCCTGGAGCTACCTGCCCAGAGTGCTCTTGGCACTGGATGACTTGTCAAGATCAGGCACATTAGGCACAGAGGCAAGACTTCACAACCGGAGTTGTAGGCACCCACCAGGCTCCTTCCACAGGGCCCCAGGTGCCATTTCATCCTCGCAACAAAGACGTTGGCTGCCCCCTACAAGACAGCAGGAGACCACAAAAGGCCTAGAGGGTAAAGGGGCTAACTTGGCAGTGAGACAGTTGACGCCTCCCTGGGCTCTGGGCCAACACAGCTTTGGCCCTCACGCCGCAACTGGCTCAGCCTCGAGCCCTCTCTCTTCTGCACAGCCAGGTCCCAAGGTGGTTCTCTGCCCAGGGCTCTGGGTCCAACTTATTTAGAGGCAAAAGGAGACCTTTTGAGGCTGTTCCCAACCACTGTGCTGTTCTGCTGGGATAGAAGGGTTAGTCACTTCATCCAACCTTCAGGGCTGCCATGAGAACTAAGTGAGTCCCCAGAGCCACGTGACCTGGCCAGGGGTCACCAAGAAGTATCCCAGAATCTTCAGGCCCACGCTCTGAGCAGGAATCAGGCAAAGCTAGGCAGCAACAACACCTGCCAACAGGAGGTAGCCACCACACCTTTTGCCCATGTATACACACAACCAATTTTCTCTTCCTCCTTAAGCCACAGGGAACCAGGGCTGCCTGCTCCCAGATGGATAAGAGTTAGAATCACAACCAGGGGCCCCAGTGGATGAGAGCCAGATATAAAACCCTCAGCAGATTCTGGCAAAGAGGTCGGAGTCACACACCGGTATCCACAACAGACAGGGACCAAAGTCACAGACATGTGCCGGGAATAACTGGGCCCAAATCACAAGACAGGAACCCACAATAAATACAGGCCATAATCACACACTGAGGCCCATCAAACGATGAGCGCCAGAGTCACGGATTCGAACTCCTCCCCAAAGAAGGGGCAGTAAGTCATGCACACATTCCTTGCACTCCCTCCCCGCTTAGCAAGTGGGTTGGTTAGGGCCAGTCCCAAGAACTCCCCAAGGATTAGGACCCCTCCCCATGGATAAGGACCTGAGTTACAGCACAGACTGCAAGGATAAAGACCAGAGACAGACTTTTTTTCCCTCCTCCCCCACCCAAGAATAAGGACCGGAGCCACAGAATGCTTCCCCATGGATCGGTAAGTACCCAATTCACACGGAACAGACAGCACACCTCCTCCCCTATGGATAAAGACCTCGGCCCCTCCACGGATAAAGTTCGATGTCACACATACCACGGAAACCCACTCCCATCGGTCCCTCCCTTCCCCCAACCCGCGTGCACCCATTCTGTGCCCCAATCGCGCACGCGCCTCCGCTCTCAAAAGCAGTGTGTGGGGGGGAAGACACCCCCTCCCGGGCTCAGGCCATGCACGCACGCCTCGGTTCCGCCCGTAGCCCAGGCCCACGTCCCGTAGTCGGCCCTCGCGCCTCCTCTCCGCACCCGCCCGCCCCCGGCCCCTTACCTCCGCCCCCACGACCAGGGACGACGCTCACCTTCTCGGCCCGGGCTGTCAAGGGAGGGCTCCCGGACATCACCTCGGCGCGCCGCCACCTCCTCCCAACTCTCCCAGCTCAGCCGGAGCCGGCCCGCACCACCGCCAAGTCCGAGGCCGGAGGCAGAAGGTTGGAAGAGCGGGGAGGGGAGAAGCGCCAAGCGCGCTACCCTCCCCAGGAAACCCACTGCCGCCTACTCCCGGCCGGCCGCAGTCACCAGCACAAAATGGCGACGACGAGAAGGGAGCCGGCGCTTCGACCACCATCCACCTACTAAGGGAGCGCGCTCTGGCCGGCCTCGTCTATTGGTTGCCGGCCGCCCACGGCCAGCCCTGGCCGGCTCTGATTGGCAAGCGTATGCCACCTCCCCACTCTCCCTGCGAACGCTCACAAGTCGTGAAAAGGGGTAGCTATTGGCCAATCCGGCGAGGCCCGCTTTTTAGAAGGTTGGCTTCCTTCGAAGATGAAAGACAAACGGAAGCTCCGCCCCTTTCCTCAGGGGACGAGATAAATCTCCGTGCCATTGGCTGGGACCTGAGGCCACCCAAATGTCAACTCTTTCTTATCAAGGGACTGGGCCGACCTATCAGCCAGAAATTCCTTGGCCTGACCGACGTTGGGAAAATGGTCGCCCCCGTGAGGCCATGACAGAAGGAAGGAAAGAGGGGCTACTCAGCGCCTCACCTCACTTGAAAACCAAATCCGGGCTCGGGACCTATTTAGTGCGGCGGGGGCGGAGCGACAATTGTCGCGCCCGGGCCAACTGCAGCTGCGCACAGTGGCATTTCCGTCCCCGCCCCTGAGAGCCTGCTGCACAACCTGTCATGGCGGCCGGGCTGTTGGGTTGGAGCGGTCGCCGCCTTTTGGCAGTAGCGGCGACGCGAGGGCTCCCAGCCGCCCGCGTTCGCTGGGAATCCAGCTCGGCCAGGGCCGTGATCGCCCCGTCGGCTGTGGCTGGAAAGCGGACGCCGGAACCGACCGTACGCTGGCAGGAGGACCCAGATCCGGAGGACGAAAACCTCTACGAGAAGGTGAGAGGGAGGGGAAACGCGACACGAGAAGGGTCAGTTGGGGGCCGGCGGACGGGACGCCGTAGAGGACGTTCTTAAGCGGCTGAGGATTGCGCGGCTGGTGAGATCCTCGAAGACCGGAACTTTGCCTAGCTTGATTTCCTTCTTTGTCCCCTGGTAATCTTCAGCTCAGGGCCGGGGGCAAGATTGGCTTTGTTTTGAAGACGGGTATCAAACCTGAAGTGGGCGGTGCTCAAAACACGTTAGAAGCAGTATAACATAACGACAGTAATACTAAACACCCCTGTGGGGCTTGCTCAGTGCCAGAGCTCTAAACTCTTTAGGTACGTTATCTTATCTAATCCTCAAAACAACCCCATTTCGAAGTAGATACTATGAGCATACCTATTCTACTGATGTTAGTGACTTGCCCAAACTCGCTGAGATGAACGTGTGGGGGAACCGGGTCCACGGTGCTGTGGGGATGGCAGAGACTCTGAAACGAGAACGCCAGGATTGGAATACAAGCACTGATAGTTGTTCATCTTTGTGACCTTGGTCAAGTAGCTTAACTCCTTGGTGCCTCTTTGTAAAACGGGGAAAGTATGAGGACGCCTTCTAGAAAGTAAAATGCTACATCTGCCTCATGTAATTAAATGAGTCAAAATGTTCAGAAGAGCCGCTGCCACTTAGTATTCAGCATTGGAAGGTATTAATCATTATTGCTACTTTCCGCCTCCCTGATACATTGTGAAGTTTGTGTTTCACACTGTAGGTTCTTCATGAGTACTGTCCTCTGGCTTGGATATATAGGATCTTACTCATTTATTCATTCATTCTGTAAATAAGGACCCAGGGCCTGCTGTATGCCAGGTGTGGTTCAGGGCCCTTAGGAGTTCAGCAGTGTGGAAGTCAGACAAAGCCCTTGCCCTCCTAGAGCTTATATGGTAATGGAGAGCACAGACGATAGTCATGTAAAATATACGGAAACAGTGCTATTGAGTATGTAATAAGATAATGTGATAGGATCTGGGGAGATGCTGCTACCTTGGTAAACTGGTAACTGCTAGAAAGAAAGTTAAGCAAGATAAGTGGATGGGGAGTGACTTGGGGGGGAGGGGGTAATTTTAGGTGAAACCATAGGAAATTAGCAATATGCAGCCATCTTTAACCTATAAAAGTGGCAATTTCCTATAGTTTAAGACAAGTAATGGATAAGGTGACTAGGGACTGCCTCCTAAGGGAAGTGGTTATGAAGCCTACATTTTGAGCCAGGAGACAGATCTAGCCATGACGCTGTCAGGCGGAAAGACTTTCCAGGCAGACGGAACAGTAAGTGCAAAGGCCCTGAGGTAGGAAGGAGTTTAATAACTCCTAAGACTAGAAAGAGGAATTAAAGGAGAGAGGGGAGATGGGTCTGAGGTGAAATTGGGGACCAGCTTATGGGCCGGCGTAAGGTTTTGTGGAGCCACAGGAAGCCCTCACTGACCTTTTCCTCTTCTTGCCACAGAACCCAGACTCCCACGGTTATGACAAAGACCCTGTTGTGGACCTCTGGAACATGCGGGTTGTCTTTTTCTTTGGCTTCTCCATCGTCTTGGTCCTTGGCAGTACCTTTATAGCTTATCTGCCTGATTACAGGTGCATGGGGGTGTCTGAGAGAGTGGAATGGGTGTGGGTGGAGGTTGAAGGGGGCTGAGCCAGGAATCCTGCTCTTTGTGCCAGTGGGGATTGGGGAGCTAAGATGGGGATTGGTGTCCGGTGAGGCTCCCTCACATCCACCCCCATGCTGCTGCCTCCAGAATGCAGGAGTGGGCCCGCCGAGAAGCTGAGAGGCTTGTTAAATACCGAGAAGCCAATGGCCTCCCCATCATGGAATCCAACTGCTTTGACCCCAGCAAGATCCAGCTACCAGAGGATGAGGACTGACCCGTTGCCAAGTGGGGCTCAAGAACCATCACGTTCTCCATCGCCTACCTGTCATTCTGCCCTTTCTTCAGAGCACCTAATTAAAGGGACTAAAAGTCTGACTGGCTAGTGTCGATTTTGTTGTGTGTGGGAGGGGGGTGCGGAAATGGACGTGTCAGATCCTAAAAGGCCACTACAGCTTCTTCTGGTTATCTGTTGCTGGGTAACAAACACAGTAAGACTTAGTGGCTTGAGATGACCATTTAGCATTCACTTTCATGGTCCTGTGGTGGACTGGTTGTTCATCTTTGTGACCTTGGTCAAGTAGCTTAACTTCTTGGTGCCTCTTTGTAAAATGGGGAAAGTATGAGGACGCCTTCTAGAAAGTACAATGCTACGTCTGCCTCATGTAATTAAATGAGTCAAAATGTTCAGAAGAGCAGCTGCCACTAGGTGGCAGCTAGGTGGCTTAGCTAGGTGGCTCCTCTTGGGGCCTCAGGTGGTTGCAGTCAGATGGTGGCAACAGGCTGAAGGTACCTTTAACTGGGACAGACGTCCCAGGTAGCTTCTTCACTCGCATGTCTGGCATCTCAGTCTTCTTCCGTGTGGCATCTCTCCCTGGCAGAATAGTCTGGGCTCCTTAAGGGTGGCTCAGGGCTCCTCTGCATGGGGGTGTGACATATGGGAAGAAATCAGTGGCAACCAGTCATAGAAGGGCCAGGACGACTGGGAATTGAGGGTGGTGTGTCTGAACAGGGCTTTTCTGTTGCTAAGCACAAGGCTTTGTCTCCCTCGCCACCTTCTCTGTTTCCCTCTACGTTTTGGTGTTTCTGCCCGTCTTGTGTCTTGGTGAGTCTGGATGCCTCTCTCTCCCCTTCTGACCCAGTTTGGGTGGTCTTGCACTCAAGACATATGTCTCTGTGTATGCATGCATGTCTCTGCCTGTTCCCCTTCTCTCCCTGCCCCCTCACTTGCAGGAATTCTCCCCCTGCATGTTCTTTCTCTGGGAATAGGCTGTCTCCCCACATCGGGCTCATTCTTTCAGCCTTCCTCTGTCTTTGTCTCTGTCTCTCTGTTCTGGAAGATGGAGCTCAGGAGACTTGCTCTGGCTCTCTTTGTCTTTCCAGGGAATCTCCCCTAAATTCCTGTTAATTCTGGACATATGGGCGCCCCTTCATGCCCCTGGCATCTCTGCCCTCTGCCCAGTGGCCCTGTTCCAAAGCTCGTACTTCACAACTCGAGATCACATGCTCATTGCTGCCATCTCTCTGTGTGTCCCCGCTTGGGACTTCAGAGAGTGCAGGAGCCCCCAGTCCCTGGCTACCAGAAGAAAATCTGTCCCAATGGACCCACCGCTAGAGGTGATGTCTCTACCCCCAGCTGCTCAGTCTCAGAAGGAGACCCAGCCCACCGGTGCATGGCTAAGGTGGGAGCAACGTCCATGCGAGCCTTTCTGGAAGTGAGCGATTTCACTTCCCGAGTGCTTCCCTGTGGGGCCTGTCTCCCAACCTGAGGCTAGGCCCCAAAGCAGAGAATCCCAGTGTGTAAAGAGAGCACTCTCCACCTTCCAGCCCATAGGTACTGGGACGGGAAGTGAAAGGGATGTGCTAGCCCAGTCACCAAGTACCTGAGTATATTGGGGGGGAAGATTCCCTATAATAAACCTCAACTTCTTGCCGCCATACCCTACCATCCACCCAAGAATCTGTCCCCCCACTGACCGCATTCGGGAGGTAAGCTGCCCGAGCGCTCAGAGCAGGGACTGGTTCAGTATGTGCTTGAGAAATCTGATACTTTTGCTGCCTGTGGTGTAGGCGCCATGGCCTACCGTCAGTGGCCTTCAGGCTTATGGCCTCTGAGACTGCATGCTTCCAATTCCCCCCAAGTTCTGCCTCCTTCTCAAGCTCCCAGGATCTCAAGAAACCTCTGTTCTGGCCAAACAGGAGCCGGCACTTAGACTAAATCCTAAAAATCCCTGCTTTTGCTCCCTTCTTGATGGCAACAATACCACCCTCCTTCCCCTCCCAGCCACACCAGCCACCTCAAAACTTCCTTGTTCTGAACATGAATTAAAATGTACAGACAGGGGCCCCTGGGTGGCTCAGTTGGTTAAGTGTCTGCCTTCGACTCAGGTCACGATCCTGGGGTCCTAGGATAGAGCCCCAAGTCAGGCTCCCTGCTCAGTGGGGAGTCTACCTCTCCTTCTCCCCCTCCCCCTGCCCCCACCACTCATGCTCTCACTCAAATTAATAAATAAAATCTTAATAAATAAAATGTACACAGCCTTCAAAGCTCATTTACTTTTTACAAACCGGACACTCCCATGTAACCAGGACCCAGGTCGAGAAAGAGAACATGAACGAACACTAAAAGATCCCTTCAGGTCCAACCCCCCACCCCCTGCCTTGGGAAGTCCATATAAATGCAATCATACGTTTTTCCGTCCAGCTTCCTTCATTCGGTGTGAGGTTTGTGAGATGGAACCACGTTATATAACTGGTAGTTTGTCTGTTCTCGTTGCTGTAATCTCTTCCATTGTGTGACTAGATCACACTTATTGGTTCCAGTGTTGATGGGCCTTTGGAGAGTTTTCTGTTGGGGCTATTAAGAATGATTCTGTCAGGACACCTGGGTGGCTCAGACGGTTAAGCTGCTGCCTTTGGCTCAGGTCATGATCCCGAGATCCTGGAATCGAGTCCCGCATCAGGCTTCTTGCTCGGCAGGGAGCCTGCTTCTCTCTCTGCCTCTACCTGCCACTCTGCCCGCTTGTGCGCGCGCGCTTTCTCTCTCTCTTCTGACAAGTAAGTAAATAAATAAAATCTTTTAAAAAAAAGAATGATTCTGTGAACATTTTTTTAAAAGATTTTATTTACTTATTTGACAGAGACCACAAGTAGGCAGAGAGACAGGCAGAGAGGTGGGGGGGAAGCAGGCTCCCTGCTGAGCAGAGAGCCCCATGTGGGGCTTGATCCCAGGACCCTGAGACCATGACCTGAGCTGAAGGCAGAGGCTTAACCCACGGAGCCACCCAGGTGCCCTGTGAAATTTTTAAAAAATTTTATTTATTTATTTGACAGCACACACAAGCAGGGGGAGTGGTGGGCACAGGGAGAGGGAGAAGCAGACTCCCCACTGAGCAGGGAGCCTGATGTAGGACTCGATTGCAGGGCCCCAGAATCACGACCTGAGCCAAAGGCAGATGCTTAAATGACTGAGCCACCCAGGTGCCCCAATTCTCTGAACATTTTTTATGCACATCTTTTTGTTGTTATATACATTTTTAAAAGAATTTATTTATTCATCAGAGGGAGAGCACATAAGCAGGGGGAGGGGTAGAGGGAGAAGCAGGGTCCCCACTGAGCAGTGATTCCTTATGCGGGACTTGATCCAGGACCCTGGGACCATGACCTGAGCTGAAGGCAGATGCTTAACCGAATGAGCCCCCCAGGCATCCCTTGTTGTATACATCTTTTGATGGATAGATGCACTCATTTCTCTTGGGCATAAACCTAGGGCCTAAGTCACAGGCAAAATGGGATGAGCTTTAGTAAATGACGCCAGGTTTCCAATCTCCACATCCCATGGTGGTGAGCGCCACATCCCCACCATTGCTCGGCACCCTCCATCATTCTCACTGTAGCCATTCCAGCAAGCCACTGCGTTTTAAGGACCACACTGAGATGAAGAGGTGGAAGTTTGTTGCCTACCCTGGGTCAAGTCCTGAAAGTGTCCCAGACACACACATACCAGGATGCTTGCCCTGGGAATTTCCCAGGGTGGGGGTGTTGGCGGAGGCCAGCGTGAGTGACCAGAGGGCCTAAACACAGAGGGCTTTCACCCTACCATTTGACCCCAGGGATGTTTGAACCTTGATCTGTCGGACCCACCTCTGCTCTAGCAACATAACAGATACCATCCTCCTTCAGCCTTCAGTCTCACAGGGCATTCATTATGAGCAAGGCCCTGTGAACAAGACAGTCACAGGCCGTGTAACAGACACTGTTAGGTCCCAGCCCGTATCCGCGTGTCCCTGCAGCTCCAGTGTGTGCCGGCCAACTGCCAACCGCCAGTGTCTGTATGTTTTCACTGGAGGGCTTCCTCTCGAGCTGCAGAAGGCCATTCTGTTCCGTTTGTGTATCTAGCAGGCTGGAAGGGCCAGGGAATGAACACGCCTTGGCAGCAGCCCTTAACCAATGACAGGTTAAGACAATGACAGGTGAGAGCTGGTAGGTAAGTACCCTTGCCCCCTCGGCCCTCACATGGGACATCTCTACGGTGTATGTTCTCTACTGGTCCCCAGAACCCCGCAGTGGGAACATGCTCAGGTTAACCCCCAATGCTAAGTTGCTTACTAACAGTCTCCATCGGCTGCCTTATCTTTTCTTTGTCTTGCTGGCCCACTCCCCCACCCCCAAATAAACGACTTGACTTCGATTCCTGCCTGGGTCAGGGTCAGCTTCTGGAGGCAGCCCACTAGAACAGTCTGAGTCCTCAAGGAGTTTCCCTCAAGGTGATGGGTAAGACTGGAGTTAAGAGACACAGAAATCCACAGATAAGTTCCACCAGAAGGCCAGTATGCCTGGAATATTGTGCTCGCTGGAAACCCTGGGCTCTTCCAGGAAAAGAGTGGCTAGAGATGAGATCCACAGGGTCCCAGGGGTGATGGTTGGAAGTTTTGACTTTATATCCTACACAAAGTTAACCAGAAGCTTTAGCAAAGCTCGTCTCAGACAATTCTGGACTGCATAAGGGGCACTGCGTACGGTTTTTGTCATGGATTACCTAGGAAATAAAAACCAAAATATCTTACCCGATTCATGACTGTTACTGATAGACATAAGCACCATGTGAGTAAACCCATGGAAGGCAAAGCTCTGAGTTTTAAAACTGGTGGAAGGATCCAACGTTCTCCACAAAATGAGAACCTGTATGTTTTGATCCTGAAATATTAGACTCAGTGAAAACTGGCCACAAACAAAGAAAAGCTGACATGACAGGAGCTCTTCATCCAACGAATATTTATTGAGTGCCTACTGGATACGGGGCACTGTTACAAACAGTGGGGAGATAGCGGGGAACAAAAGATTCAAAACTTCCTGCCTCCCTGGGGCTTATGTTCCAACAGAGGGAGACAGACAATAAACAAGGCAACCAATGACATTATCTGTATGTTGGAAGATGGTAAGTATGCATTAAATTCCAGGGGGACCAAGGGGTGCCAGGCTGGCTCGGTCCATGGAGCATCTGACTCCTGATCTCTAGGTTGTGAGTTCGAGCTGCACATCAAGTGTGGAGATTACTTAAAAACAAACAAACAAACAAACAAATCCAAGGGGGATCAGGGGTGTAAGGAGACAGAAGCTTGTATTTAAAAAGGGTGGTCACCTGATTTGGGCTCAGGGCATGATCTCAGGGTCAGGGGATCGAGCCCCACCTTGGGCTCTGGGCTCAGCGTGGAGTCTGCTTGAGATTCTCTCCCTCCCTCTCCCTCTGCCTCTTTCCCCGCTTGAATGCTCTCTCTCTCTCTCACTCTCCCTCTCAAATAAATAAATAAATCTTGAAAAATAAAAAAAATAGGGTAGTTAGCTTAGTCCTTGTTGAAAATGATTTTTTAAAAAAGAAAGATGATTTTTTTTTTTCAGGAAAGAAATGGGAGGAAACAAGAGATGAGCTACAGAGATACGAGGGCATTTCTTGCGGAGGGAACAACCAGTAGGATTCCTGAAACAAGACTGTACCCAAGCTGTTCAAGGAGCAGCCTGACTCCAAGAAGATGTCTGGGTCAAATCCATTACTGCTGAAACAAGACAAGAAAATTGACGCACGAATCAAATTGTCACTGTAAAAATTAACCTGAGAGTGATTCATCTCGCTGTAAGCAGCTTCGGAAAAGTGAAAATGGTCAGAACAGTCTTTGGGTTAAGGGCACCACTGTAGGGCATTGAACAAGGAATTAAACTGGCTCATAACTCATGTCAGGGCAAACTCTCTCTTTTTTTTAAAATAAGATTTTATCTATTTATTTATGAGAAAGAGAGAGCCGAGAGCAGGAGCAGGAGCAAAGGGAGAGGGAGAAGCAGACTCCCTGCTGAACAGGAAACCAGACTTGGGGCTCAGTCCCAGGACCCCGAAATCATGACCTGAGCCAAAGGCAGACACTCAACCGAGTGAGCCCCCCAGGAGCCCCCAGAACAAACTCTCTTAATAGAAATTCATCGTAGTGGCATGATTCCGATTTTAAATGTTCATGTTTGTAAGCAGAGCTAATAATAGATCAGGCCAGAGGACTCTACATGAGTCAGAGGAGCGAATCCAGGGCCAACCTAGATCCAGACAAGGCATCTCGGAATCAACCGTCATTGGCAGGGTTCATTTCCTCATTCCCTCCTTTATTCATTCATTCATCCCACAAATGTTTACCAAGTGCCTACTGTGCAACAGGCGATACAGCAGTGAATAAAACAGGCAGGGGTGCCTCAGTGGCTCAGTGGGTTAAAGCCTCTGCCTTCAGCTCAGGTCATGATCCTAGGGTCCTGGGATCGAGCCCCGCATCAGGCTCTCTGCTCAGCGGGGAGCCTGCTTCCCTCTATCTCTCTCTGCCTGCCTCTCTGCCTGTCAAGTAAATAAATAAAATCTTCAAAAAAAAAAAAAAGGCAAAAATCTCTGCCCTCTTGGAGCTGACTTCTATAAAAAACATAACAAATGTAAAGAACAAATAACAATTTTGAGTAATGCTAATTGCTAGATCAATAAGTAAAATGTATAATACCGCGATAAATGTTGAAAGAGAAAAACGACGCAGGGAAGGGGAAAGTGAGTGAGTGAGTGCGTGTGCGTGTGTGTGTGTGTGAATGTGTGAATTTCAGCTAGAGTGGCCAGGAAAAAGGCCTCACTGAGATGACATTTGAGAAAGACCTAAAGGAAGTATCCAACTGAAGAGAGAACTTTGAAATAAGAGCCATGATCGTGAGGCAGTCATAGTGGTTAAGGGCACAGGTTCTTGAGCCAGACTGCCTGGGTCCAAATCACAACCCCCTCCCCAAATGTGTGACCTCATGTTTCCATTTTACTCTCCTTTTTAAGAAAAAGATTTTATTATTTATTTGAGAGAGAGCAAGGAAGAGAGAGCATGACCTGCGGGTGGGGCAGAGGGAAAGGGAGAAGCAGACTCCCTTCTGAGCAGGGAGCCCCACGTGGGACCTGTTCCCAGGACCCTGGATCATGACCTGAGCCAAAGGCAGATGATTAATCCACTGAGCTACCCAGGTGCTCCCCAGCCCCATTTTACTCTTCTGCCATCAGGGGCTAATGACATTAACTCTCTCCTAAGGATATCGAGAAGGTTAATTTGAGAGTGCTTGTAACATTGTCTGACACAGATTAAGTGTTTGTCAATATTGGTTGAAAGAATGAATCCTTACTCATGTTAATATAGTGACAATTGAAGTTTTAAAATAAGTTCCCTAAGGAAATGAAATTGTGGTTATTATGGTTTGGGGAATGTTTAGATCGTGGACTTGAAATAGAAGGCAGTTTTGGAGTCCCTAGCAATCACTTCTGGGAGGCTTGGGGTCTGGTCTGGCATGTGGTGGTTTCTGAAGACAAGGTTTGAAAAACGACTTAGGCCAGTTGGGGCCTTTAGCAGCAGTTGTCAGAAAAGTGGCAGGATTCTTGGGGTCGGTCATCTCAAAGGTAGAAAGGGTCTGGGGAACTCTGCCAGGGTCAGAATGAGGATCCAGGGTGTCATCTGAAGTTTGGGAAAAGAGTAGCCATGGATGGAGACCAGGAGGCGTCAAGGACAGGTACACATCTGGGGCCTGGAAATGCTGTATTCTTGTCTTTTTATTCTTTTCCCAAGTCCTTCCCCTCCTTTGCGTCTTTGCTAAACATCAGCTTCTCAGAGATGATTCCCCTTATTTAAAACCTTAATCCCCCTTGCTGTTTATTCTCTCTGTTTTTTTTTTTAAGATTATTTATTTATTTATTTGACCGAGAGAGAGAGATCACAAGTAGGCAGAGAGGCAGGCAGAGAGAGAGAGGAGAAAGCAGGCTCCCCGCGGAGCAGAGAGCCTGATTATGGGGCTGGATCCCAGGATCCCAGGACCATGACCTGAGAGCCGAAGGCAGACGCTTTAACCCACTGAGCCACCCAGGGGCCCCTATTCTCTCTGTTTTTAAAAAAGATTTTATTTATTTATTTGACAGAGAGAGAGATCACAAGTAGGCAGACAGGCAGGCAGAGAGGGAGGGGGAAGTAGGCTCCCCACCGAGCAGGGAGCTCAATGTGGGGCTCCATCCCAGGACCCTGGGATCATGACCCAAGCTGAAGGCAGAGGCTTAACCCACTGAGCCACCCAGGCACCCCATGTTTATTCTCTCTGTTTTTTTGTTGCGCCTCCCCCCCCCCCAGCGCACACAAACCGCATTGGGTGTGCTGTCCTTTTACCTGTGGTCATGCTACCAAAAAATAAACCAAAATAAACTAGGCTGTTAATGGCAGAGAAGAAGGAGGAGGAAGAGAAGGAGGGGAGGAGGTAGAAAGAGGAGAGAGGGAGGAAGGGTGGAAGGGGAGGAGAAAGGAAATCTTCAGAAGCCCTAAACTCATCAGGATGAGACAGAACTGGTGGTTTGGGTCTAGGTCACACAGTGCTCTGAATGTCACACCAAGGTTTGGCATGCACACACATGGGGACTGGAACGGATTCCATCGAAATGAAAAAATCCTCTCTGCGCATTTTTTAGCCTCTGCTTCTGCCAAGATTCTAAGTCATACCCACCTCTGGGCCATCGTTCCTCTCACCTGAAATCTGCCTTCTCCAGAAAAATTCCACTTGCCCTGCAGATGTGGCCTCTTCTCTGGGGGAAATTCTCTTTTGGGGAAAAAAAGAAACAACAACAAGCTCAGAGGAATCAGTTTGGGATCTGAAAAAGACTTGTGATTAATAAAACTTAAACATTTTTAGTTTAAAGTCTCTCTTTTTTTTTTTTTTTTTTTTTTTTTTTACAGATAGAGAGAGAGAGAGAGATTACAAGTAGGCAGAGCAGCAGCCAGAGAGGGGAGGAAGCAGGCTCCCTGCCAAGCAGAGAGCCTGATACGGGGCTCGATCCCAGAGACCCTGAGATCATGACCCGAGCTGAAGGCAGAGGCTTAACCCACTGAGCCACCCAGGCGCCCCTTTAAAGTCTCTTTTGACTGGTTTAAATATAACTACACCAACTTTTATGGCTTAATATTTGCTTGAAATACCTTTTCCCACGCCTTCACCTTCGGTCCGCGCACGTGTCCTTAAGGCTAGTGAGCTTGTAGATGATGTGGTGTGAAGTCTTGTTTGTTTGTTTATCAATTCAGCCATTTAATGTCTTTTGACTGGAGAGTTGAATTTATTTACATTTAAGGTAATTATTGATAGGTCGGGATTTACTGTTGCCATTTTCTTCATCGTGTTCTAGCTCTTTTGTGGATCTGTTTTTCCTTGTTTCTTACCCTACAATCTTTTTTGGTGCTTTGAGTTCTTTGTCATATTCTTTCCTGTAATTACTATAGGTTTTTCCTTAGTGGTTAACATGAGACTTACAGTATCTTCAAATTGTAACAACACCCTATTAGAAGCTGGTAGAAACCCAGGGGCACCCGGGTGGCTTAGTGGGTTAAAGCCTCTGCCTTCTGCCTCAGGTCATGATCCCAGGGTCCTGGGATTGGGCCCTACATCTGGCTCTCTGCTCAGCAGGGAGTCTGCTCCCCCCTCTCTCTCTGCCTGCTTGTGATCTCTGTCTGCCAAATAAATAAATAAAATCTTAAAAAAAAAGAAGCTGGTAGAAACCTAAATTCAGTAGCAGTTTACTTTACATTTCTACTTCTCCCCCTCACAATTTAGGTTATCAATGTTACATTTTACATATTTTATATATTGCATAACCAATAACAGATGACAGTTACAACTTTTTTATGTTTGCTTTTAAACGTATTTTAAAAAGATTTTATTTATCTCTTTGTCAACCATCCAGGCGCTCCTGTTTTTAAACCTTTTTAGAAAAGATTTTATTTGTTTGACAGAGATCACAAGTAGGCAGAGAGGCAGACGGGGTGGGGTGGGGGGGGAACAGGCTCCCCGCTGAGCAGAAAGTCCAACTTGGGGCTTGATCCCAGGACCCTGGGACCAGGACCCAAGTAGAAGGCAAAGGCTTAACCCAGGAGCCTCTGTTTCTTAACTTTTTAACTAACAGTACCATTACCATATTACAAAATCATACAGAAAACAATTACAGAAAGTGTGTGTATGTATATGTACGTGTATATGTGTGTGTGTGTGTGTATTTAAAATCACACACACACACGTTGGTAAAATTTCCTATACTGGGGTGGAACTCCAGCGGTCTGAATCCAAGTCAATCCCTCTGCGCTAGGTGAGAAATAAAGTAGCAGCCCTCTTGAGTTACTCTTCCAAAGGGTCTTGGACCTGCCCCCAGGTCTTTGTGTTCCTCAGCGTGGCTGCTGCGCAGACCCCTCACTCCACTGAGCACTTGGAACAACTGTCTCGCTGTCTCCCCTCCCGGGCACCGAACCCGACACCTTAGGGGACCAGGCGAGAGAAGCTGTGCTGGGTTCGGAGCCTCTTTGCCCGCCCGCCCGTCTCTGTGCCATGAGGTGCTCAGGAAGAGGCAGAACCAATTGCGACCGAGCCGCAGTCCGGTGCCGACCCTCGGGTTAATCCGCTGTTCATCAGAGCCCCCAGGACACCTTTAGAGGGTGGGCTCTCCGGCTGAAAGGGCAGCGGGCAGCCAATCAAAAGTTCTAGCTCCCGAGTCGCTGAGCACGCTGAGCGACTGGTTGATCAGCCCGCCCATCCAGGAGCGCGGGCTCTCGATTTGCACTTCTTCCGCCGCTAGGGGGCGGGAGCGTGAACTTGATTGATAGCCTTTTCAACCAGTGAGAACGTCTGAGCCCGGCTCCTCTTAAGTAGCACGTGTCTTTTGGCCGTCACTCTTATCAGCCAATAAGGATGTCCGCTTGAGCGGTGGGCGGGGCGAATGGTTGCAGAAACGGCGGGGTATTGGTCCTGATCGACCTCGTTTTGCTCAATGAGAAAACCCCAATTCCACGAGGAGCCTCCTCACCTTATCTGTTTTTCAGGAGACTTCTGATATTTTTAAAAAGTTTGAAAATCACAGCTTTAGAGCAATTTAGCTTTCTCATGCGGCACAGAAACGGCAGTCTCACTGCCCCTGCGAAAAAGAGCCGCTCTTAGGGAAGGTGGACTTAGAGGTGGGGACAGGAAATAGAACTGGTTCTCAGAAACAGCTTAATGGCAACTGGCATAAAATTGGAACTTGATTTGAAGTTTTAGGGCCTGAGAAACCATGGGGGGGGGTCTTGTCTGATAGAGGGTCTGTGATGTGATTGATGCGGGTTTGGGGGGCAGTGATGGGGGCCTGTGGGGATCAGTAATGGATGGTTAGTGGTTGAGATCAGTCTGGGTCACCCGTGTAGATGCCTGGTCGCTGATGAGACTGACTGGAATCAAGTGGCTGACGGGGCCGGGGCTGCCCAAAACACTGCCATTACCTGCCCCCCACCCCATGCCATCATCAGAGACTGGACACAAAGTTAAAGACTATGTTTCTTTTCTTACAAAGGCCACCCCACAATGGGTCAGGAATCAAAGTATTCGATAGTCATCCCAAGCTCCCTACCATTGGCCAATAGCTGATGAACATTGAACAAGCTCCTCAAGAATGGACTCAGAGGAATCTCAGACACTACCCCTCTCACCTCCTCCTGGTCCACACACCTTAGTAAGGCCGATTGATCACTGAAGGTGGCTATCAGCAAAAAGGGATCATCTCCTATTGAATACCTCCTAGATGATGATCAGAACAAAAGGGGGGGGGGGTAGTTCTTAGAGACCTAGCTTGAAAATCAGGCCCTCGGCTCTGTCATTCCTGGACACCATCTGTCTTTCTTCCTCCTTATGGCAAGTCCTGGCTAACCTGGTTGGTAACCATCTGGGTGGCAGCTCAGCCCAAAAGAGGCCTAGGAGATTCAAACTTCTTTCTGGTTCGGTCACCTGCATTGTCTTGTTGACAGGCCGCGGTGCTCGACCATACTGATGAGGATAGCGCGATTGAGTACAGGCTCCCTGTGTTCCCCTACAGTGCCCCCAAGTGGCCAAGATGGAAGACATAAAACAAAACAATAAAAACAACCCTGTAAATTTTATAAAAATGCCTTTGGTCTTTTTGCACCTGACCCTTCTGGATGAAAGAGCTGGGTACAAGTAGGAGATGATGGGATGAAAGTGAAGTTACAGGCACTGGGATGGGACACACTGATCTCCTGGTTGTAGGTTAGCCACTGAGAGGTGTGAGAGGAAGAGACAATTGACCCTCTCTTTGTCCTCGTAGATCAAGCACTGAAGCCTGCAAAAACAATCACACCGGTCTCCCGGAGTCAAGCAGCAAAGGCAGCTGGTAACCTGACCTGCTGGGTCTGTCATCGCTTCCTTGGGATGACAAAAACAGAAAGTCTCATGTGGGCATGGGCTGTCCAAAACTATTTTGCTGTGCCTGATGGGTCAATGCCAGCTCCTGAACCTCCCTCATACCTACACACACACACACACACACACACACACACACACGGACCAGCAT
The DNA here is from genome assembly GCF_922984935.1 of Meles meles. Lineage (NCBI taxonomy): Eukaryota > Metazoa > Chordata > Mammalia > Carnivora > Mustelidae > Meles > Meles meles. The sequence goes on along the minus strand of NC_060087.1, from coordinate 41,874,435 downwards.
GGCCTTGTTTAGACCAACTGATACAAATTCATCCTCTTCGGATGCCTGAGTGGCCTCGGATGGTGGCATAGCTCAGTAGATTGGCTACAGGCCCCTGATGCCATGCCCTATGGGACTTACCCAAACCTATGCAATGGTGTTTCCAGTCAAAGTTAACAACAAATCCTAGACTGAAATAAACTGTGCCCTCTGGGTTATAAATTTGTATTTGGGGGGAAAGGACAGGGAACAGACTATCTTTCCATTGGGGATGGAGTTTGCTTTTGGACCCATGTGGTGTTCCCTATCATCATTGACAGTGATACCAGACACCAACAAATCAGTCTCAACTCTGTGTGGGTGGCAGGATAATGGCCTGGCCCATAGACTACTTCCTGGATGTCTAAGAATACAAGGCTCTGACCACTCATTACCGTGGCCATTTCTCAGGATTGTGTTGACAGTGAGCAACCTCACGGGATGAGGTAATGTCTCCCTCCTGGACAAAAACCAGGCCGGATTCTCCAAGCTCAGCATTTCTTGGCTGTACTGGAAACCCACTGCCTGGGTAGCATCCACCAGAGGTCACCCCTTCGAGACATGGAGGACATGGAGCGCCAGCATCCTCTGCATGCAGCCTGCTGTGCCCTGAAGAGAAAATCCTCTGTAAAATCCCCACGAGTCTCATGTCTTCTGTCATCAGCTCTAAAATTTGTTAGCTTCCCAGAGGGTGATGTCTCAGACCCCGACAGTCAAGACTTGAGGGATTTTTTTTTTTCCCTGTGTGTTCTGACGGGCCCTATGGTTTGGCCAGTGGCACTTTTGGAAGGTCAGGAATCAGCTGCCGGTGGTATCAGGGACGTGGCTCTAAGGATTTGAGTGCTGAGGTCATTAGTGGCTGGAGGCCTGTGAGGCGGCTGCTGAGAATCTGTGGCTGTCAGTCCATGGGGGAGGGGCCTTGGTGTGGGGGCGTATGTGGGCCTGAGTGGGGGGTTGTTTCCTCAATTCAGTTTCTTCTTCCTTTACTTTTACACAGAACACTTCACTTCTGACGCGGCTGGTCACCAGAGGTGTGGAGGTTTCACTCCACATCCAGCAATTCTCCCTGACTCGGTGGGCATCCTAGAGTCGAACTCAATTCTGACAGCATCTGACTGGAGATGGCGTCCGATCCCTCAGGTTGAGGGCTCAGTCCCACAAGACCGCTCTCTTCCCCACCTCAGATGCCGACTGCAAGTCTCGTAGGTCCCTAGGTGACCCCCAGAAGTTGTGGCTACAGATCAGAGGTTTCCACGACCCCTTCCTCACATTCAATTAATTTGCCAGAGCGACTCACAGAACTCAGGGAGGCACCTACTTACATTTTTCAGTTTATGAAAGGACATGATAAAGGATACAGATGAACAGCCAGAAGAAGAGATATAGAGGGCAAGGTCTGGGAGGGTCTCGAGCCCAGGAGCTTCTGTCCCTGTGGCGTTGGGGTGTGTCACCCTTCCAGGATGTGGATGTGTTCACCCCCTTGTAAGCTCCCTGAACCCCATACTACTGGGGTTTTGATGGAGCCTGCCTCATGTAGGCATGATTGCTCACTAACTCTGTTTCCAACCCTCTCCCTTCTCTGGAGAAGTGGGCGAGGGCGGGACTGAAAATCCCAGGCTTCTCGTCGTGGCTTGGTCTTTCTGGTGATGAGTCCCAGTCTGGGAGCTCACCTAGAGTCATCTTTAGAACAAAAGATGGTTCTACTGTTCTTTTTTTTTTTTAAGTTTTATTTATTTAAGTCATCTCTATAGCCAAAGTCGAGCTCAAACTCATGACCCTGAGATCAAGAGTCACATGCTTTTCCGACTGAGCCAGCCAGGTGCCCCGCTCCTAATGTTCTTATCACTTGGGAATTTACAAGGGTTTCAGGAGCCCTGTCAGGAACCAGGGTCAAAGGCAAATATTAGAACAAGAGATGCTCCTAGTGCTTTCATCACTTAGGAGATTCAAGGGTTTTAAGGAGCTCTGTGCAAGGAACCAGGGGGCAGAGACCAATATATATATATTTTCTATTATCTCATACCAGCATGGTTTGACTTTGGTCAAATTTCTTACCCCTTCTGAGCTTCAGTTTCCTTATGTATAAAACGGAGGTAATATATCATGTACTCTATATAGTATATAATATGTATAATATCTGAGTATGATTGTGGAAAATCCTCAGCATGGCCAGAGTATAAGACTATGCAGAATCTGGGGGGGATAGGATGGCGAGATACTGGGGTACAGCACTCCGAATTCAGGACTTGGAGGGGGGAGCACAGTGTGGATAGGGCGTGGCTTTGGGGGAAGCGGGTCTGTACCAAATTGTACCTCACTCTCTGTGGTAAATCTGATGTCCATGTGTCTTATCAGCTTCTGCGGTTTGGCTCAGAGGAAAGCCAGCATGGTCATAGTCCAAATGACCTGTTAGCCCAGGTAGGTATCTGGGAAGTTTTTTTTTTTTTTAAGATTTTATTCATTTATTTGACAGACAAAGATCACAAGCAGGCAGAGAGGCAGGCAGAGGGTGGGGGGGGAGGCAGGCTTCCCGCTGAGCAGAGAGCCCGATGCGGGGCTTGATCCCAGGACCCTGGGATCATGACCCAGCCGAAGGCAGAGGCCCTAACCCACTGAGCCACCCAGGCGCTCCAGTATCTGGGAAGTTTTAAGTTTTGTTAGCTTAGAAAGGAGGCTGTGTAGGTTCCCAAAGGTGTGCATTGAACTATCCCGGAGCTCTATTTTAAGTATCCACAACATCGGCATCCTGCAGCCTGAGCTTCAACCTGAGCCTCACGGCCCTTTTTCTCTATGACCACCGACCCTACAGACCGCTGATCCTTATACCCTTTTTTCCTGCTCTTACTGAATTGGCTAGAATTTTCAGTACAGTGGTGGAGAGAAACATTCATAGGCGAACACTTGCAGGTTTTTTTTTTAATGTTTTATTTATTTATTTGACAGACAGAAATCACAAATAGGCAGAGAGGCAGGCAGAGAGAGAGGGGGAAGCAGGCTCCCTGCCGAGCAGAGAGCCTGATGTGGGGCTCGATCCCAGGACTCTGGGATCATGACCCGAGCTGAAGGCAGAGGCTTTAACCCACTGAGCCAGCCAGGCGCCCCCCTTGCAGGGTTTTTAAAAAATTTCATTTAAATGGAAATCTTTCAACATTTCCCACTGAGAATAATGGTTTTCTTTCTTCCCCTTCCTTCCTTCCTTCCTTCCTTCCTTCCTTCCTTCCTTCCTTTCTTTCTTTCTTTCTTTCTCTCTCTCTCTCTCTTTCTTTCTTTTGTAGAGATCCTTGCCAGGTTATAGACGTTCCCATTTCTTCCTACTTCGCTAAGCTTTAAAAAAAATTTTATTTATTTGAGAAAGAGAGAGAGAGTGAGAGTGAGAGAGAGCTAGACAGAGACAGAGCATGAGTAGTAGGGAGAGGCAGAGGGAGAGAGAGAAGGAGGCTCCCCAATGAACAGGGAGCTGATGCGGGGCTCGATCCCATGACTCTGGGATCATGACCTGAGCCGAAGACAGATGTCTAACTGACTGAGCCACCCAGGTGCCCCTACTGTGCTAGGTTTTAAAGAAAATTGTAAATGAATGGCTGCTAAAATGTGTCAGATACTTTTTCTATGTCTTTCTTGGCAATCATGAGTTTTCTCTTTTGATCTATAAATATGGTAAGTTACATTATTCAATTTTCCAATAATAAACGAACATTGTATTCCAGGGATAAACCCAACTTGTCATGATACCTTATCCTTTTTATATATTGCTAATATTTCATTTAGGATTTTTTTTTCATTTAGGATTTTTGCATCTATATTCCCGAATGAGATAAACCTGTCATTTTTGTTGTTGTTCATTATGGTGTTATGGGTTAAGTTGTGCTCCTGCAAAAAAGATGTTGAAGGGGTGCCTGGGTGGTTCAGTGGGTTAAAGCCTCTGCCTTCAGCTCAGGTCATGATCCCCAGGGTCCTGGGATAGAGCCTAATCTGCTCTCTGCTCAGCAGGGAGCCTGCTTCCCTTCCTCTCTCTCTCTCTGCCTGCCTCTCTGCCTACTTGTGATCTCTGTCTTTCAAATAAATAAATAAATAAAAATCTTAAAAAAATCTTTAAAAAAAAAGATGTTGAAGTCTTAACCCTCAGTACCTCAGAATGTGACTTAATGTGGAAATAGTGTCATTGCACATGGGATTAGCTAGGATGAAGTCATATTGCTGTAAGGCAGGCCCTTAAATCAATATGACTCGCATCCTTATAAGAAGATGGCCAGGGGCACCTGGCTGGCTCAGTTGAAAAAGCGTGGGACTCTTGATCTTGGGGGCATGAGTTCAAGACCCACATTGTGAAGAGTTTACAAAATTAAAAAAAAAATTAAGGCGTGCCTGGGTGACTCAGTTGGTTAAGAGGCCGACTCTTGATTTCGGCTCTGGTCATGATCTCAGGGTCCTGGGATCGAGCCCCGCATTGGGCTCCGTGCTCAGTGGGGACTCTGCTTGTGAATTATCTCCTCTCTCTCCTGCTGCCCATCTCCCTAAAGGCAGCCATGTGAAGTCAGGGAGACACAGGGAGAATGCCATGTGGTAACAGGGAAGAGGGTGAAATTATGCAGCTGGAATCAGGGACCCCCAAATATTGCTAGCAAACTGCCAGAAACTAGGAAGCGGCAAGGGAAGGGTCACTTTTAGGCTTTGGAGGGAGCGTGGCCCCACCAACACATTGATTGCAGACTTCCAGGCTCCAGAACTGTGAAATGATAAATTTCTGTTGCTTTAAGCCCCAAGTCTGTGGCATTCAGTTACAGCGGCCCAAGGAAACAAATAGGCTATCTTCATAGAATGGACTAGGGAGCTTACCCTTTTGTTTCTATTTTCTGTAAGCATTTGTGTAGCCTCAAATGAACTGCTTCTTGAATGCATCGCACAAGTTGAACTTCAAGCCACATGGGCTTACTCTTTTCCTTGTGGGAAGATACATCTTGAATATGAAATAAACTTCTGGGCACCTGGTATGTATCCTCAGCACTGACAACAGGCAGAACCCCCGCCCTTCCAGCGTTCCTAGAGACAGAAAAATGTATTCTGGAGAAACATACAAGCATGTTTCATATTCCATTGGCAAGAGCCACTAAGCAATTAGATATACGTAGTGAAAATGATTACTACAGTCAAGCCAATCAACAGATCTGTTTTCCCACATAGTTACCTTTGTGTTGTATGTGTATGTGTGTGTGTATTAAGAATGCCTGAGATCTACTCTCTCAGCAAATTTCCAGTATACAGTACAGCATCATTAACTATAATCCCCATGCTGCGCATTAGATCCCTTGAACTTGTTCATCTTACATAACTGCAACTTTGTAAACTTTGACCGACATCTTCCCATTTCCCCTACCTCCCCCAGGGTCACCCCTATGAAACTCTCTGTTTCTATGCATTCAACTCATTGAGACTCCACACATAAGCAAGGTCATGAATCATTTTTCTTTCTGTCTTTGGTTTATTCATCTAGCATAATGTCCTTTAGGTTTATTCCTTTGTATGTACACCACATCTTTATCCATTCGTCTATCAGTGGACACTTGGGTTGCCTCCATATCTTGGCTATTGTAAATAATGCTGCAGCCAACATAGGGGTGCAGATTTCCGTTTGAATGTGTGCTTTTGTTTTCTTTGGGTAAATAGTAGTGGAATTACTGGATCACATGGTAGTTTTATTTAGAATTTTCTGAGGAACCTCCATACTGTTTTCCAGAGTGGCTGCACCAATTTGCATTCCCACCGACGGTGCATGAGGGCTCCTTTTTCTCCACATCCTCGCCAGCACTTGCTGTTTCTTGTGCTTTTCATTTTAGCCATTCTGACAGGTGTAAAGGGACATCTCATTGTGCTTTTAATTTGCATTTCCCTGATGATGAGTGATGTTGAGCATTTTTTATGTACCTACACATGGGATCTTCTCACCCAAAAACAGAGATAATTTTACTTTTCCTTTCTGATTTGGGTGCCATTTGTTTCCTTTTATTTTTCTTTCTTTTTAAAAAAGATTTTATTTATTTATTTGTCAGGGAGAGAGAGAGAGCACAAACAGGCAGAGTGGCAGGCAGAGGCGGAGAGAGAAACAGGCTCCCTGCTGAGCAAGGAGCCCAATGCGGGACTTGATCCCAGGACCCTGGGATCATGACCTGAGCCAAAGGCAGCGGCTTAACTGGCTGAGCCACCCAGGTGTCCCTTATTTCCTTCTTTTTCCCCTTCCTTTATTTCCTTTTCTTGCCTGATTTCTCTTGCTAGGACTTCCAGGGCTATGCTGATTAGAAGTGGTGGCAGTGGGCAACCTTGCTTTGTACTGGATCTTAGAGGAAAAGCTCTCACATTTCTCCCATTAATTATAATGTTAGCTGTGGGATTTTCATAAATACACTTTATTGTGTTGAGGTAAGTTTCTGCTATACCTATTTTGTTGAGAGGTGTTTTTGTTTTAAATCACAAATGGATGTTGCTCTTTGTCAAATGCTTTTTCTGCATCTATTGAGATGATCATGTGGTTTTTAGTCTTTCATTCTGTGAATGTGGTGCATCAAACTGATTGATTGGCATAGGTTAGTCATAAGCTAGCATCCCAGGGATAAATCCCACATGGTTGTGCTGATTTATTTTTAAGAACTAATTATTTTTGAGAGAGATAGAGAAAGAGAAGGAGAGGTGTGCGCACAAGGAAGGGGGTAGGAGCAGAGGGAGAAGCAGGCTGTCCACTGAACAGGGAGCCCAATGCTGGGTCCGATCCCAGGGCTCCGGGATCATGACCTGAGCTGGAGGCAGACACTCAACTGACTGATCCACCCAGGTGCCCGGTTGTGTTGTATTATCTTCTTGAACTGTGTCTGGGGGAAAAAACCCATAATTCATGAGGCATTGATTACAGTTCCCCGAAGGTCTTTTCCCAGTTATGGAGAATAATTAGCCCTCAACTGAGACTGCCCCAGGATCCCATCTAACAAATCATAAAAGCTTCTTGGAAATCTTTTTATTCTTTCAGGTCTTACTTTTATGGTTTGTTTGTTTTTTTTCTGGTCTGGTTGGTGGGAGCAGCTACTACTCTTTTGCCAGTATGAGGGCGGCCATGGCTCCTTCTAATCCTTCCAGACAGTTCTTTCCTTAGCCTCAGTCATTTTCTTCACAGGCGTGCACTAATCTGTACTCTTCTGAATAATGCACCCTGTGTGGAGGCCCCGGGGGGCTAAACCAGTCTGGCTTCCAAAGTCAAGTTGAGCGAGTCAATCAACCTTCCAGATCCTGGCAACAGAGAACAGCCGGGACAACGTCTGGTGGCCAAGTGGCTGGAAAGTGTGGACCTTAGATGAGGTTTCTAATCTGTTCCTGGGAAGTTACCTCTAAGAGATTTCTTTACCCTTCACATTGACCTCTGGGGCCATCCCGTGGGATTTCACTGTTCTTCAACCTCCCCCACATGATAAACTGGGCCATAAATCCCTGGTAGTTACTGGAAGAGCAGCTAGATGTGGAGTGGGTCTACTGGGGCAAAGACGTAAACAGAAATACCAGAGCATGCTCCCCCTGCCCCGAGCTGGCTGGACATGCACCGGAACCTGGGTATTTAATGGCTCCATCTCTTCTTGTGCAGGGGAGGACATCGTCGATGAGAGTGGCACAGTCAATACTGGGGTTCTCCATGGTGTGTGCTGTGGCTTTCCAGGAGGGACACTACGGGAACTGGAGGGATCTGGAACCCCAGGTAGCACCCGGCCCCCCTCACTCCACATCCAACTGCTTTTCCCAAAAGGCCTCTGTACCCTTGGTCTCGACCCCTGAAGCTGTTCCTGGCCAATCTTTCTGCTCTCCAACCTTCTCCACTCAAGAAATGGGACCGCCAGTTGCCTGGGCCATCATCTAAAGACCATCCAGCCACAGACGATAGGAAGGCCCTGCCCGGGGTCTCTTATTGTTCCTGGATCTCCTAGGATCAGTTCTAAAAGGACTCTGCACCCTCTGTGGGAGACTCCAGCATCTACCTCTGCCAGTCCCTTTTCCTTCTTCCTCCTCTGCATGAGTAATGGTGGCATAAAGTGATCTGTTTGATGTCAGGCCATTGGACAGTGTTGGTGACCACTCATAAAAGTTGAGACTTCACCTCTGCAGTGGAAATTGGAGATTTCATCTCAGGACTAAGAAGTAGAGACTTAGATTCTGAAGCTGAAATCAATACTTAGCGTTTGGAGGAGGAGTACAGATTTGGTCTCTGGAGGGAGAGCTGGGGAGCCCAGCTCCTGCTGGCAGAGGCTGGGACTTATCCACTGGAGGCAGAGTCTTCCCTAGATTTCTGGCAGAAGAGGTGAAGACTCACTCTGTGGAGAGAGAGGCTGGAACTCAGTATCTGAAGCAAAAAGGAGGAGTTAGGCTCTGGAGCTGTTACTGTGGAGTTAGGCTCTGCGGAGGGAGTCAGGGAAGGAAGAGTTGGCAGCTTAGGTTGGGAGTTGGTATCTGCTGGAGGAAGACAGGATTTAGTACCTGGTGTGAGGAGTCTGGTGTTGGTTCCTGGTTCTGAGGACCTTGGACTCAGAGGGTCTGATGGGTGCAGGTCAATGTCCAGAACTGTAAAGGGTCTGAGATTTTATTCTACTTGCAAGCTAACAAGCTATCCTGTTTCATGGATGCAAGTAGAAGGCATGAGACTCCTGGGTCAGAGATAAAGAACTTTACTATTCATAGCAACAGCAGTAGCCAGAATGTCAGATGTTTGAGCTGATTCTCCAAGGGGCTAATACAGGTGGACCTAGATGCATGCCTGCAGACATAATGAGTTGGGGTATAGGAGGGGATCTCTGAGTGTGTAAGATTGAGTGTTCCTATGCTGAGCATTAACAAGCCTGGTTTTTGTCTGCTAGGAAATTATTTATATCAAGGGAGCTTGCTACAAACACAGTTCTGAGAAATGGCCTGTGTAAGGCATGGTCATGGCCTTGCATTCTTGGAGTGCCCACCAAGAAATGTGCAGGAATCCTCAGGGAAGATGGCAGATTGGTGTTGGTAAATCAGGTTGACCAGATATCTTGATTCACTGTCAAGCAGACGTGCTTTTTACAAGTTTGGTTAACTAGATGGCCATTTGAGCAATTGGCCAGAGAAGACTCAGATAGGGCAGGGATTTAATGTTTGTCATGGGCGAGGTTTCCATCACCAGGGACAGGGGCTAGCCTGGGTCCCACAAGGCTGAGTTTCCAGGTTCAGAGGTCCTGCACAGAGGAGAGCCATTCTGGGGGCTTAGGATCACCTGAAATTCTGGGAGATTCCTTCCTCAAAGTGTTCAGAACTCTCCTCCTTGGCCCCTGGAGCACCTCAGCAATTCTATCACTCTCTGACTTCCCTTGAATGGGAAATGGGCTGGAAGTGACTGAGTTAGGAGGCTAGCCCGGTGGGGAGGAAGGTCCCCAGTTTTGTGCTTCAGATCATCTTTGGTCTCCTGATGGCCTACAAAAAGGCCTGTTACACACTCCTTGGAGCCCTGGGAATAGCCCCACAGAAGTCTTATCGCTCTCTGAACTCCCTTGGTTGAGAAATGAGGATGGGAGAGCACCAAGCAGAGATCACAGAACTAGTGGACTGCAGTGAGGGTTGGAGAGGAAGCTGTCCAGGACTTCAGATCCACCATGCTCCCTGGAGATCCTCAATGAAAAGTCCTTTGCAGGTTGGGTTTAACCCCAGGTGTTCATAAACAACTTTATGGAGTTGCTTTTCCCAGCTCCTGACCTGCATGTACATGAATTGGATCCTGATTAACATATCAAAGACTCAGAGACCTGAGCCAATGCTCGACCTATTCCCAGGTCCTAGACTGACCACTGGGTGATATACACATGGGAAAGACCTACTGCAAAGCCTGTAAAAACAACCGACATTGGAACCAAACCCACAGAAGATAGGATGGAACTTTCAGACCAAACCTAACTATGCAGATTGTCTGCTAAAACAAATATATCAACGTTCTTCGTAGGATTTAAGCAAGACCTAGAGTTTCATAATGTAATATTCAAAATATCTAGGATACAATCTAAAATTACTCATCATACCAAGAACAATGAAATGCTCAATTCAAATGGAGAAAGATGATCAACGGTGCCAAGAGTGAGATGATGCGGATGTTAGAAGTACCTGACAAGCACTTCAAAACAGCTATTATATAAAAATGATTGAGCAATCATGAAAATTCTCCAAACAAATATTAAGTGGAAAAAATATTGGCATAGAAATGGAAATTTTAGAACTGAAAAATAAAATAACAACAACAAAAATCGCCAGATGGACTCAACAGCCAAGAAAACAGAGAAAGGAGCCAGTGAACTTGAAGATCGCTCACAGAATAACAGCGAGAACAAAAAATATTGGAAAAAAAAAAAACAAAACAAAAACAGAAACTCAGGAACTTGTGGCACAACAATAAAAAGTCTGATGTTCAAGTCTTTGGAGTCCCAGAGAGAAAAACGTGAGGCAGAAGAAATAATTGCCCAAACTTCCCAAGTTAGGTAAAAAAAAAACACCCCATAAACCGACAGATTCAAGAAGCAGAGCAGACCCCAAACAGGATAAACCCAAAGAAATACATATCTAGACACCTCATAATCAAATTGCTGAGAGCTAAAGATTAATACAAAATCTTGAAATCAGCAAGAGAAAAATTACTCATTACCTGTAGGGAAGTGATAACTTCAAAGGCTGCCGATTTTTCATCAGAAACCATGAAGGCCAGAAGAAAATGGCACATTTTTAAATTGCCAAGGGCTGAGAGAAAAGAACTATCAACCATGCATTTCATATATAGTGAAAACAGCTGTAGGGAATGAAGGTGAAATAAAGACATTCTCATACAAAGTAAAACTGAGAGAATTCATAGGCAACAGACCTACTCTAAAAGAACTGATACAGGAAGTTCTTCAGACAATAAAAAGGAGACAGAAAGAAACTTGGAACATCAGGAATGAAGAAGAACAACAGAAATGGTAAGTATCTTGGTAAAGATAATAGACTATTGAGCGCCTGGGTGGCTCAGTGGGTTAAAGCCTATGCCTTCGGCTCAGGTCATGAGCCCAGGGTCCTGGGATCGAGCCCCGCATCGGGCTCTCTGCTCTGTAGGAAGCCTGCTTCCTCCTCTCTCTCTGCCTGCCTCTCTGCCTACTTGTGATTTCTCTCTGTCAAATAAATAAAATATTTAAAAAAAGATAAGACTATTATTTTCCTCTTGAGTATTTCAAAACATGCTTGATGGTTGAAAGCAAAAAAATTAACCTTAATGGGGCACCTGGCCGGCTCAGTCAGTAGAGTATGCGACTCTTGACCTCGGAATTATAAGTTTGAGTCCCATGTTGGGTACAGAGATTACTTAAAAAGAAAATCTTTAAAAAATGTAGCCTTGATGAATTTTCAATGGATTTCAGTAGATTTTCAAGGGATAAAGAGAGACATGAAACTGAAAAAAGTCAATTCACCAAAAGACATACGATTTTAAAGGTGTATGCACCTAACAACAGAGTTCCAAAATACACAGATCCAAAACTGTCAGAACTGAATAGAGCAACAGACAAATCCGAAATTATAGTTAGAGATTTTAACAACCCTTCCTCATTAATGGATAAAACTAGAAGACAGAAGCTCAGGAAAGATCTAGAAGAACTGAATACCACCAACAACGAACTGAATCTGACTGACGTTTATAAAACACGCCATTCATAAAAGCAGAATGCACATTTTCCTCAAATCTAACAAAATATGAGCAAGACCGATATATTGAAACACACAAAATGCTGATGAAAAAAGTCTTAGAAGACCTAAATAGTTGGAAAGATGCACTGGATTGGAAGATTCAAAATAGTAAAGATGCCAGTTCTCTTCAAATTGTTCTACAGATTTAAAGTAACTTTGGTTAAAATTGCAGCACGGTGGGGCTCAGTCGGTTAAGTGTCTGACTCCTGATTTCTGCTCAGGTCGTGACCTCAGGGGTCGTGAGCTGAAGCCCCATACTGGGCTCTGTGCTGGGTCATGGAGCCTGCATCAGATTCTCTCTCTCCCTTGCACTCCACCCCCCACCCCTCGCGTTGGCTCATGTGGGAATGCACTGCACAATCTAAAAAAAATAAAATGATCTTTTAAAATAGAGTGAGTAAAGCTGACTCTAAAACTTTCTTTTTTTTAAGCCCAAAGGAACTAGAATAGCTAATAAATTTTTTCAAAAGATTTTATTTATTTGACAGAACACAAGTAAGCAGAGTGGCAGGAAGAGGGAAAAGACTTCTGGCTGAGCGAGAAGCCTGATGCAGGGCTCAAACCCAGGACCCTGGGATCATGACCTGAGCTGGAGGCAAGACGCTTAACCAACTGAGTCACACAGGCGCCCCTAGCCAAGACAGTTTTGGAAAAGGAAAAAATTGGAGAAATCACACTACCCAGTTTTAAAGCTAATTAATAGGGACAGAAATCAGATCAGTGTTTTCCTGGGGATGAAGGCAGACATACAGAGGGACCAAAGGAATGGATTACTAAGGGACACAGGGCAAGTCTTGGGGTGGTGGACAGATTCGTTATCTTGCTTGTGGTGTTGGTTTCCTTAATGTACCTGTGTCAGAGTTATCAGATTGTACACTTGAAATATGTGCAGGTCAATTATGACTCAATAAAGCTATTTTGAAAAAGACTTATTTATTTGAAAGAGATCGAATGAGCATGAATCGGGGGGAGTGGCAGAGGGAGAGGGAGACGCAGGCTCCCAGCTGAGCGGGAAGCCCAATGTAGGGCTTGATCCCAGGACCCTGGGATCATGACCTGAGCTGAAACCAGAGACTTCACTGACTGAGCCACCTAGATGCCCCTCAGTGAAGCTATTTTTTAAAAAGTATTCTTATAAAGTGATATATGGCTTCTACATTTATTAGGTGGCAGTTGGAGTCATGGATTTTGCCAGTGTTTAATTCTTATCCTCCAGTAATATTTTAGCTTGCGAAACATAGCTCGTAGGAAGAACAATGTGAAGGGAGGTTAGCACCGCAATATATTCTTTAAGTTTATGATGAAAATGAAAAGGAACATAATCATAGTAAGTCATTACTAAGATATTAGGTATTATTTTTTGAACCTTCAGGTATAATAAGTATGGAATGCGGAACAGACATGGTCCCCCCGTCCCCTTCTAGCAATTTGCAAAGAACCAAGAGGCTGGTTGACATTTGAACAGTTCTCTATATTTCTATAATACCTTTGCGGAAGGCTTTTTAGTATGTGATCAAAACGACCTGTCACCCCTTATGAAAATGTTTTAAAAATTGTAAAAAGAAATTAACCCTCTTAATAATATCATTTCTTTAATTTTTTGTAACTATTTTGAAATCTCAGCTCTCGAATTTTCTACGTGTCTTCAAAAGTTCCTCCAGTAGGAAAGAAGTCCGGCCACTCGTCCCGCATAGGGATGGGAAGGAATTCCTTTGACCCCCCAGGCCAGTTATCTGTTAAAAAAAGAAAAGAGAAACACTCTGCTGAAAGGTAGTTCACAAGTATTTTTCAAAAGCATTTTTATGATTCATGATAATATGTTTAGCCGCCAATTATCCTGGCTTTATTTCCTATCTTAAAAAGGAACTACTTGATTAGGGCTGGTTGAACTCAAATATTCACAGTGATAATAATCCAACTAGCAACCAACTGCCATTAATTAGGATTTTTTAAGCTTTTGTTTGTTTATTTATTTATTTATTTATTTATCTGACAGAGAGAGAGTGAGACAGAGACAGCAAGGAAGAAGGAATACAGGCAGGCGGAGTGGGAGAGGGAGAAGCAGGCTTCCCGCTGAGCAGGCAGCCCAGTGGTGGTTCTGGACCCAGGACCCCAGGATCCTGGGATCATGACCTGAGCTGGAGGCAAGACGCTTAACCAACTGAGTCACCCAGGTGCCCCTAGCCAAGACAGTTTTGGTAAAGGGCAAAATTGGAGAAATCACACTCCCAAGGGTTTTTTTTTTAATTTTTTAATTTCTTATTTTTTAATAAACGGATAATGTATTTTTATCAACACAGGTACAGGTCTGTGAATCGCCAGGTTTACACACTTCACAGCACTCACCATAGCGCATACCCTCCCCAATGTCCATAACCCTCTCCCCCTCTCCCAACCCCACCTCCCCCCAGGAACCCCCAGTTTGTTTTGTGAGATCAAGAGTCACTTACGGTTTGTCTCTCTCCCAATCCCATCTTGTTTCATTTATTCTTCTCGTATCCCACTAACCCCCCAGGTTGCATCTCCACGTCCTCATATCTGGGAGATCATAGGATAGTTGTCTTTCTCCGACTGACTTATTTCACTAAGCATAATACCCTCTAGTTCCATCCATGTTGTCGCAAATGGCAAGATTTCATTTCTTGTGACGGCTGCATAGTATTCCATTGTGTATATATACCACATCTTCTTTATCCATTCATCTGTTGATGGACATGTAGGTTCTTTCCATAGTTTGGCTATTGTAGACATTACTGCCATAAACATACTGGTGCACATGCCCCTTGGGATCACTATGTTTCTATCCTTAGGGTAAATACCCAGACACACTACCCAGGTTTAAAGCTAATTAATAGTGACAGAAATCAGATCAGTGTTTTCCTGGGGATGAAGGCAGACGTACAGAGGGACCAAAGGAATGGATTACTAAGGGACACAGGGCAAGTCTTGGTGTGGTGGACAGATTATCTTGCTTGTGGTGTTGGTTTCCTTAATGTACGTATGTCACAGTTATCAGATTGTACATTTGAAATATGTGTAGGTCAATTATGACTCAATAAAGCTATTTTGAAAAAGACAATTTATTTGAAAGAAATCGAATGAGCATGAATCCGGGGGAGTAGCAGAGGAAAGGGAGAAGCAGGCTCCCAGCTGAGCGGGAAGCCCAATGTAGGGCTTGATCCCAGGACCCTGGGATCATGACGTGAGCTGAAACCAGAGACTTCACTGACTGAGCCACCTAGATGCCCCTCAGTGAAGCTATTTTTAAAAAAGTATTCTTATAAAGTGATATATGGCTTCTACATTTATTAGGTGGCAGTTGGAGTCATGGATTTTGCCAGTGTTTAATTCTTTTTTTTTTTCCAGTGTTTAATTCTTATCCTCCAGTAATATTTTAGCTTGCGAAACATAGCTCGTAGGAAGAACAATGTGAAGGGAGGTTAGCACCGCAGTATATTCTTTAAGTTTATGATGAAAATAAAAAGGAACATAATCAGAGTAAGTCATTACTAAGATATTACGTATTATTTTTTGAACCTTCAGGTATAATAAGTATGGAATGCGGAACAGACATGGTCCCCCCGTCCCCTTCTAGCAATTTGCAAAGAACCAAGAGGCTGGTTGACATTTGAGCAGTTCTCTATATTTCTATAATACCTTTGCGGAAGGCTTTTTATGTTGTTATCAAAACGACCTGTAACCCCTTATGGAAATGTCTTTAAAATTGTAAAAGGAAATTAACCCTCTTAATAATATCATTTCTTTAATTTTTTGTAACTAGATTGAAATCGCAGATCTAGAATTTTCTACGTGTCTTCAAATGTTCGTCCAGTAGGAAAGAAGGCCCGCCAGGCATCCCGCATAGGGATGGGAGGAATTCCTTTGACCCCCAGGCAAGTTACCTGTTAAAAAAAGAAAAGAGAAAAACTTTGCTGAAAGGTAGTTCACAAGTATTTTTCAAAAGCAATTTTATGATTCATGATAATATATTTAGCCACCAACTATCTTGGCATTATTTCCTATCTTAAAAAGGAACTACTTGATAAGGGCAGGTTGAATCAAATATTCACATTGATAATAGTCCAACTAGCAACCATCTGCCATTAATTTAGATTTTTTAAGCTTTTATTTATTTATTTATTTATTTATTTATTTATTTATCTGACAGAGAGAGAGTGAGACAGAGACAGCAAGAAAGAAGGAATACAGGCAGGCGGAGTGGGAGAGGGAGAAGCAGTCTTCTCGCTGAGCAGGCAGCCCAGTGGGGGTTCTGGACCCAGGACCTCAGGACCCTGGGATCATGACCTGAGCTGGAGGCAAGATGCTTAACCAACTGAGTCACCCAGGTGCCTTAGCCAAGACAGTTTTGGAAAAGGACAAATTGGAGTAATCACACTACCCAGTTTTAAAGCTAATTAATAGGGACAGAAATCAGATCAGGGTTTTCCTGGGGATGAAGGCAGACGTACAGAGGGACCAAAGGAATGGATTACCAAGGGACACTGGGCAAGTCTTGGGGTGGTGGACAGATTCGTTATCTTGCTTGTGGTGTTGGTTTCCTTAATGTACGTATTTCAGATTTATCAGATTGTACACTTGAAATATGTGTAGGTCAATTATGACTCAATAAAGCTATTTTGAAAAAGAATTTATTTATTTGAAAGAGATCGAATGAGCATGAATCGGGGGGAGTGGCAGAGGGAGAGGGAGAAGCAGGCTCCCAGCTGAGCGGGAAGCCCAATGTAGGGCTTGATCCCAGGACCCTGGGAATCATGACCTGAGCTGAAACCAGAGACTTCACTGACTGAGCCACCTAGATGCCCCTCAGTGAAGCTATTTTTTAAAAAGTATTCTTATAAAGTGATATATGACTTCTACATTTATTAGGTGGCAGTTGGAGTCATGGATTTTGCCAGTGTTTAATTCTTATCCTCCAGTAATATTTTAGCTTGCGAAACATAGCTCGTAGGAAGAACAATGTGAAGGGAGGTTAGCACCGCAGTATATTCTTTAAGTTTATGATGAAAATAAAAAGGAACATATCAGAGTAAGTCATTACTAAGATATTACGTATTATTTTTTGAACCTTCAGGTATAATAAGTATGGAATGCAGAACAGACATGGTCCCCCCGTCCCCTTCTAGCAATTTGCAAAGAACCAAGAGGCTGGTTGACATTTGAACAGTTCTCTATATTTCTATAATACCTTTGCGGAAGGCTTTTTAGTATGTTATCAAAACGACCTGTCACCCCTTATGAAAATGTTTTAAAAATTGAAATAAAAATTAACCCTCTTAATAATATCATTTCTTTAATTTTTTGTAACTAGATTGAAATCTCAGCTCTCGAATTTTTTACGTGTCTTCAAAAGTTCCTCCAGTAGGAAAGAATGCACGCCACTCATCCCACATAGGGATGGGGATGAATTCCATTGAGCCCCAGGCCAGTTATCTTTTAAAAAGAAAAGAGAAAAACTCTGCTGAAAGGTAGTTCACAAGTATTTTTCAAAAGCATTTCTGTGAATCATGATAGTATATTTAGCTGCCAATTATCCTGGCTTTATTTCCTATCTTAAAAAGGAACTACTTGAGGGGCGCCCGGTTGGCTCAGTGGTTTCAGCCACTGCCTTCAGCTCTGGTCATGATCTCAAGGTCCTGGGATCAAGTCCCGCATCGGGCTCTCTGCTTGGCAGGGACCCTGCTTCCCTCTCGCTCTCTCTGCCTGCCTCTCTGCCTCTTTGTGATCTCTGTCAAATAAATAAATAAAATCTTAAAAAAAAGGAACTACTTGACTAGGGCAGGTTGAACTCAAATATTCACATTAATAATAATCCCACTAGGAACCATCTGCCATTAATTTGGATTTTTTAGGCATTTATTTATATATATATATATTTATCTGAAAGAGAGAGAGAGAGTGAGGGAGATACAGCAATAAAGAAGGAATACAGGCAAGCAGAGTGGGAGAGAGAGAAGCAGGCTTCCCGCTGAGCAGGCAGCCCAGTGGGGGTTCTGGACCCAGGACCCCAGGACCCTGGGATCATGACCTGAGCTCGAGGCAAGACGCTTAACCAACTGAGTCACCCAGGTGCCCCTAGCCAAGACAGTTTTGGAAAAGGACAAAATTGGAGAAATCACACTACCCAGTTTTAAAGCTAATTAATAGGGACAGAAATCAGATCAGTGTTTTCCTGGGGATGAAGGCAGACATACAGAGGGACCAAAGGAAAGGATTACTAAGGTATACAGGGCAAGTCTTGGGGTGGTGAACAGATTCGTTATCTTGCTTGTGGTGTTGGTTTCCTTAATGTACCTGTGTCAGAGTTATCAGATTGTACACTTGAAATATGTGTAGGTCAATTATGACTCAATAAAGCTATTTTGAAAAAGACTTTATTTATTTGAAAGAGATCGAATGAGCATGAATCGGGGGAGTGGCAGAGGTAGAGGGAGACGCAGGCTCCCAGCTGAGCGGGAAGCCCAATGTAGGGCTTGATCCCAGAACCCTGGGATCATGACCTGAGCTGAAACCAGAGACTTCACTGACTGAGCCACCTAGATGCCCCTCAGTGAAGCTATTTTTTAAAAAGTATCCTTATAAAGTGATATATGGCTTCTACATTTATTAGGTGGCAGTTGGAGTCATGGATTTTGCCAGTGTTTAATTCTTATCCTCCAGTAATATTTTAGCTTGCGAAACATAGCTCGTAGGAAGAACAATGTGAAGGGAGGTTAGCACCGCAGTATATTCTTTAAGTTTATGATGAAAATAAAAAGGAACATAATCATAGTAAGTCATTACTAAGATATTACGTATTATTTTTTAAACCTTCAGGTATAATAAGTATGGAATGCGGAACAGACATGGTCCCCCCATCCCCTTCCAGCAATTTGCAAAGAACCAAGAGGCTGGTTGACATTTGAACAGTTGTCTATATTTCTATAATACCTTTGCGGAAGGCTTTTTAGTATGTTATCAAAACGACCTGTCACCCCTTATGAAAATGTTTTAAAAACTGTAAAAAGAAATTAACCCTCTTAATAATATCATTTCTTTAATTTTTTGTAAGTAGATTGAAATCGCAGCTCTCGAATTTTCTACGTGTCTTCAAAAGTTCCTCCAGTAGGAAAGAAGTCCGGCCACTCCTCCCGCATAGGGATGGGAGGAATTCCTTTGACCCCCAGGCCAGTTATCTGTTAAAAAAAGAAAGAGAAAAACTTTGCTGAAAGGTAGTTCATAAGTATTTTTCAAAAGCATTTTTATGATTCTTGATAATATATTTAGCCGCCAACTATCCTGGATTTTTTTCCTATCTTAAAAAGGAACGACTTGATTAGGGCAGGTTGAACTCAAATATTCACATTAATAATAATCCAACTAGGAACCATCTGCCATTAATTTGGATTTTTTAAGTATTTATTTATTTATTTATATATTTGTCTGACAGAAAGACAGAGAGTGAGACAGAGACAGCAGGAAAGAAGGAATACAGGCAGGCGGAGTGGGAGAGGGAGAAGCAGGCTTCCCGCTGAGCAGGCAGCCCAGTGGGGGCTCTGGGCCCAGGACCCCAGGACCCTGGGATCATGACCTGAGCTGGAGGCAAGACGCTTATTCAACTGAGTCACT
This sequence comes from Meles meles, assembly GCF_922984935.1. Lineage (NCBI taxonomy): Eukaryota > Metazoa > Chordata > Mammalia > Carnivora > Mustelidae > Meles > Meles meles. The sequence continues at coordinate 41,855,040 of NC_060087.1, read as the reverse complement.
CAGGTGCCCCAACGAAGACAGTTTTGGTAAAGGGCAAAATTGGAGAAATCACACTCCCAAGGTTTTTTTTTTTAATTTTTTTATTTCTTATTTTTTAATAAACGGATAATGTATTTTTATCCCCACGGGTACATGTCTGTGAATCGCTAGGTTTACACACTTCACAGCACTCACCATAGCGCATACCCTCCCCAATGTCCATAACCCCCTCCCCCTCTCCCAACCCCACCTCCCCCCAGCAACCCCCAGTTTGTTTTGTGAGATCAAGAGTCACTTATGGTTTGTCTCTCTCCCAATCCCATCTTGTTTCATTTATTCTTCTCGTATCCCACTAACCCCCATGTTGCATCTCCACGTCCTCATATCAGGGAGGTCATAGGATAGTTGTCTTTCTCCGACTGACTTATTTCACTAAGCATATGACCCTCTAGTTCCATCCATGTTGTCGCAAATGGCAAGATTTCATTTCTTGTGACGGCTGCATAGTATTCCATTGTGTATATATACCACATCTTCTTTATCCATTCATCTGTTGATGGACATGTAGGTTCTTTCCATAGTTTGGCTATTGTAGACATTACTGCCATAAACATACTGGTGCACATGCCCCTTGGGATCACTATGTTTCTATCCTTAGGGTAAATACCCAGACACACTACCCAGGTTTAAAGCTAATTAATAGTGACAGAAATCAGATCAGTGTTTTCCTGGGGATGAAGGCAGACGTACAGAGGGACCAAAGGAAAGGATTTCTAAGGGACACAGGGCAAGTCTTGGGGTGGTGGACAGATTCGTTATCTTGCTTGTGGTGTTGGTTTCCTTAATGTACGTATTTCAGATTTATCAGATTGTACACTTGAAATATGTGTAGGTCAATTATGACTCAATAAAGCTATTTTGAAAAAGAATTTATTTATTTGAAAGAGATCGAATGAGCATGAATCGGGGGGAGTGGCAGAGGGAGAGGGAGAAGCAGGCTCCCAGCTGAGCGGGAAGCCCAATGTAGGGCTTGATCCCAGGACCCTGGGAATCATGACCTGAGCTGAAACCAGAGACTTCACTGACTGAGCCACCTAGATGCCCCTCAGTGAAGCTATTTTTTAAAAAGTATTCTTATAAAGTGATATATGACTTCTACATTTATTAGGTGGCAGTTGGAGTCATGGATTTTGCCAGTGTTTAATTCTTATCCTCCAGTAATATTTTAGCTTGCGAAACATAGCTCGTAGGAAGAACAATGTGAAGGGAGGTTAGCACCGCAGTATATTCTTTAAGTTTATGATGAAAATAAAAAGGAACATATCAGAGTAAGTCATTACTAAGATATTACGTATTATTTTTTGAACCTTCAGGTATAATAAGTATGGAATGCAGAACAGACATGGTCCCCCCGTCCCCTTCTAGCAATTTGCAAAGAACCAAGAGGCTGGTTGACATTTGAACAGTTCTCTATATTTCTATAATACCTTTGCGGAAGGCTTTTTAGTATGTTATCAAAACGACCTGTCACCCCTTATGAAAATGTTTTAAAAATTGAAATAAAAATTAACCCTCTTAATAATATCATTTCTTTAATTTTTTGTAACTAGATTGAAATCTCAGCTCTCGAATTTTTTACGTGTCTTCAAAAGTTCCTCCAGTAGGAAAGAATGCACGCCACTCATCCCACATAGGGATGGGGATGAATTCCATTGAGCCCCAGGCCAGTTATCTTTTAAAAAGAAAAGAGAAAAACTCTGCTGAAAGGTAGTTCACAAGTATTTTTCAAAAGCATTTCTGTGAATCATGATAGTATATTTAGCTGCCAATTATCCTGGCTTTATTTCCTATCTTAAAAAGGAACTACTTGAGGGGCGCCCGGTTGGCTCAGTGGTTTCAGCCACTGCCTTCAGCTCTGGTCATGATCTCAAGGTCCTGGGATCAAGTCCCGCATCGGGCTCTCTGCTTGGCAGGGACCCTGCTTCCCTCTCGCTCTCTCTGCCTGCCTCTCTGCCTCTTTGTGATCTCTGTCAAATAAATAAATAAAATCTTAAAAAAAAGGAACTACTTGACTAGGGCAGGTTGAACTCAAATATTCACATTAATAATAATCCCACTAGGAACCATCTGCCATTAATTTGGATTTTTTAGGCATTTATTTATATATATATATATTTATCTGAAAGAGAGAGAGAGAGTGAGGGAGATACAGCAATAAAGAAGGAATACAGGCAAGCAGAGTGGGAGAGAGAGAAGCAGGCTTCCCGCTGAGCAGGCAGCCCAGTGGGGGTTCTGGACCCAGGACCCCAGGACCCTGGGATCATGACCTGAGCTCGAGGCAAGACGCTTAACCAACTGAGTCACCCAGGTGCCCCTAGCCAAGACAGTTTTGGAAAAGGACAAAATTGGAGAAATCACACTACCCAGTTTTAAAGCTAATTAATAGGGACAGAAATCAGATCAGTGTTTTCCTGGGGATGAAGGCAGACATACAGAGGGACCAAAGGAAAGGATTACTAAGGTATACAGGGCAAGTCTTGGGGTGGTGAACAGATTCGTTATCTTGCTTGTGGTGTTGGTTTCCTTAATGTACCTGTGTCAGAGTTATCAGATTGTACACTTGAAATATGTGTAGGTCAATTATGACTCAATAAAGCTATTTTGAAAAAGACTTTATTTATTTGAAAGAGATCGAATGAGCATGAATCGGGGGAGTGGCAGAGGTAGAGGGAGACGCAGGCTCCCAGCTGAGCGGGAAGCCCAATGTAGGGCTTGATCCCAGAACCCTGGGATCATGACCTGAGCTGAAACCAGAGACTTCACTGACTGAGCCACCTAGATGCCCCTCAGTGAAGCTATTTTTTAAAAAGTATCCTTATAAAGTGATATATGGCTTCTACATTTATTAGGTGGCAGTTGGAGTCATGGATTTTGCCAGTGTTTAATTCTTATCCTCCAGTAATATTTTAGCTTGCGAAACATAGCTCGTAGGAAGAACAATGTGAAGGGAGGTTAGCACCGCAGTATATTCTTTAAGTTTATGATGAAAATAAAAAGGAACATAATCATAGTAAGTCATTACTAAGATATTACGTATTATTTTTTAAACCTTCAGGTATAATAAGTATGGAATGCGGAACAGACATGGTCCCCCCATCCCCTTCCAGCAATTTGCAAAGAACCAAGAGGCTGGTTGACATTTGAACAGTTGTCTATATTTCTATAATACCTTTGCGGAAGGCTTTTTAGTATGTTATCAAAACGACCTGTCACCCCTTATGAAAATGTTTTAAAAACTGTAAAAAGAAATTAACCCTCTTAATAATATCATTTCTTTAATTTTTTGTAAGTAGATTGAAATCGCAGCTCTCGAATTTTCTACGTGTCTTCAAAAGTTCCTCCAGTAGGAAAGAAGTCCGGCCACTCCTCCCGCATAGGGATGGGAGGAATTCCTTTGACCCCCAGGCCAGTTATCTGTTAAAAAAAGAAAGAGAAAAACTTTGCTGAAAGGTAGTTCATAAGTATTTTTCAAAAGCATTTTTATGATTCTTGATAATATATTTAGCCGCCAACTATCCTGGATTTTTTTCCTATCTTAAAAAGGAACGACTTGATTAGGGCAGGTTGAACTCAAATATTCACATTAATAATAATCCAACTAGGAACCATCTGCCATTAATTTGGATTTTTTAAGTATTTATTTATTTATTTATATATTTGTCTGACAGAAAGACAGAGAGTGAGACAGAGACAGCAGGAAAGAAGGAATACAGGCAGGCGGAGTGGGAGAGGGAGAAGCAGGCTTCCCGCTGAGCAGGCAGCCCAGTGGGGGCTCTGGGCCCAGGACCCCAGGACCCTGGGATCATGACCTGAGCTGGAGGCAAGACGCTTATTCAACTGAGTCACTCAGGTGCCCCAACGAAGACAGTTTTGGTAAAGGGCAAAATTGGAGAAATCACACTCCCAAGGTTTTTTTTTTTAATTTTTTTATTTCTTATTTTTTAATAAACGGATAATGTATTTTTATCCCCACGGGTACATGTCTGTGAATCGCTAGGTTTACACACTTCACAGCACTCACCATAGCGCATACCCTCCCCAATGTCCATAACCCCCTCCCCCTCTCCCAACCCCACCTCCCCCCAGCAACCCCCAGTTTGTTTTGTGAGATCAAGAGTCACTTATGGTTTGTCTCTCTCCCAATCCCATCTTGTTTCATTTATTCTTCTCGTATCCCACTAACCCCCATGTTGCATCTCCACGTCCTCATATCAGGGAGGTCATAGGATAGTTGTCTTTCTCCGACTGACTTATTTCACTAAGCATATGACCCTCTAGTTCCATCCATGTTGTCGCAAATGGCAAGATTTCATTTCTTGTGACGGCTGCATAGTATTCCATTGTGTATATATACCACATCTTCTTTATCCATTCATCTGTTGATGGACATGTAGGTTCTTTCCATAGTTTGGCTATTGTAGACATTACTGCCATAAACATACTGGTGCACATGCCCCTTGGGATCACTATGTTTCTATCCTTAGGGTAAATACCCAGACACACTACCCAGGTTTAAAGCTAATTAATAGTGACAGAAATCAGATCAGTGTTTTCCTGGGGATGAAGGCAGACGTACAGAGGGACCAAAGGAGTGGATTACTAAGGGACACAGGGCAAGTCTTGGGGTGGTGGACAGATTCGTTATCTTGCTTGTGGTGTTGGTTTCCTTAATGTACGTATGTCAGAGTTATCAGATTGTATACTTGAAATATGTGTAGGTCAATTATGACTCAATAAAGCTATTTTGAAAAAGACAATTTATTTGAAAGTGATCGAATGACCATGAATCCGGGGGAGTAGCAGAGGGAGAGGGAGAAGCAGGCTCCCAGCTGAGCGGGAAGCCCAATGTAGGGCTTGATCCCAGGACCCTGGGATCATGACCTGAGCTGAAACCAGAGATTTCACTGACTGAGCCACCTAGATGCCCCTCAGTGAAGCTATTTTTAAGTGATATATGGCTTCTACATTTACTAGGTGGCAGTTGGAGCCATGGATTTTGCCAGTGTTTAATTCTTATCCTCCAGTAATATTTTAGCTTGTGAAACATAGCTCGTAGGAAGAACAATGTGAAGGGAGGTTAGCACCGCAGTATATTCTTTAAGTTTATGATGAAAATAAAAAGGAACAGAATCAGAGTAAGTCAGTACTAAGTTACTTATTATTTTTTGAACCTTCAGGTATAATAAGTATGGAATGCGGAACAGACATGGTCCCCCGTCCCCTTCTAGCAATTTGCTAAGAACCAAGAGGCTGGTTGACATTTGAACAGTTCTCTATATTTCTATAATACCTTTGCGGAAGGCTTTTTATTTATTTATTTTTTTTTTTAATTTTTTTTAAAGGTTTTATTTATTTATTTGACGGGGAGAGAGAGAGAGAGAGAGAGAGAGATCACAAGTAGAGAGGCAGGCAGAGAGAGAGGGGGATGCAGGCTCCCTGCTGAGTAGAGAACCCAAGGTGGGGCTCGATCCCAGGACCCTGAGATCATGACCTGAGCCGAAGGCAGCGGCTTAACCCACTGAGCCACCCAGGTGCCCCGCGGAAGACTTTTTAGTATGTGATCAAAACGACCTGTCACCCCTTATGGAAATGTTTTAGAAATTGTAAAAAGAAATTAACCCCCTTAATAATATCTTTTCTTTGGGGCGCCTGGGTGGCTCAGTGGGTTAGGCTGCTGCCTTCGTCTCAGATCATGATCTCAGGGTCCTGGGATCGAGTCCCGCATCGGGTTCTCTGCTCAGCAGGGGCCTGCATCCCTATCTCTCTCTGCCTGCCTCTCTGCCTACTTGTGATCTCTTTCTGTCAAGTAAATGGATAGGGTCTTAAAAAAATATCATTTCTTTAATTTTTTGTAACTAGATTGAAATCGCAGCTCTGAATTTTCTACGTGTCTTCAAAAGTTCCTCCAGTAGGAAAGAAGGCCCGCCAGGCATCCCGCATAGGGATGGGAGGAATTCCTTTGACCCCCAGGCAAGTTACCTGTTAAAAAAAGAAAAGAGAAAAACTTTGCTGAAAGGTAGTTCACAAGTATTTTTCAAAAGCAATTTTATGATTCATGATAATATATTTAGCCACCAACTATCTTGGCATTATTTCCTATCTTAAAAAGGAACTACTTGATAAGGGCAGGTTGAATCAAATATTCACATTGATAATAGTCCAACTAGCAACCATCTGCCATTAATTTAGATTTTTTAAGCTTTTATTTATTTATTTATTTATTTATTTATTTATCTGACAGAGAGAGAGTGAGACAGAGACAGCAAGAAAGAAGGAATACAGGCAGGCGGAGTGGGAGAGGGAGAAGCAGTCTTCTCGCTGAGCATGCAGCCCAGTGGGGGTTCTGGACCCAGGACCTCAGGACCCTGGGATCATGACCTGAGCTGGAGGCAAGATGCTTAACCAACTGAGTCACCCAGGTGCCTTAGCCAAGACAGTTTTGGAAAAGGACAAATTGGAGTAATCACACTACCCAGTTTTAAAGCTAATTAATAGGGACAGAAATCAGATCAGGGTTTTCCTGGGGATGAAGGCAGACATACAGAGGGACCAAAGGAAAGGATTACCAAGGGACACTGGGCAAGTCTTGGGGTGGTGAACAGATTCGTTATCTTGCTTGTGGTGTTGGTTTCCTTAATGTACGTATTACAGATTTATCAGATTGTACACTTGAAATATGTGTAGGTCAATTATGACTCAATAAAGCTATTTTGAAAAAGACTTATTTATTTGAAAGAGATCGATGAGCATGAATCGGGGGGAGTGGCAGAGGGAGAGGGAGAAGCAGGCTCCCAGCTGAGCGGGAAGCCCAATGTAGGGCTTGATCCCAGGACCCTGGGATTCATGACCTGAGCTGAAACCAGAGACTTCACTGACTGAGCCACATAGATGCCCCTCAGTGAAGCTATTTTTAAAAAAGCATAGGCAGTAACCTCTTTGATACCTGCCACAGCAACTTGTTTCAAGATATGTCTCCAAAGGCCAAGGAAACAAAAGCAAAAATGAACTTTTGGGACTTCATCAAGATCAAAAGCTTCTGCACAGCAAAGGAAACAGTCAACAAAACAAAAAGACAACCCACGGAATGGGAGAAGATATTTGCAAATGACAGTACAGACAAAAGGTTGATATCCAGGATCTATAAAGAACTCAAACTCTACACACACAAAACAGATTATCATATCAAAAAATGGGCAGAACATATGAACAGACACTTCTCCAACGAAGACATTGAAAAAATGTTCATCATCACTAGCCATCAGGGAGATTCAAATTAAAACTACATTGAGATACCACCTGACACCAGTTAGAATGGCCAAAATTAGCAAGACAGGAAACAACGTGTGTTGGAGAGGATGTGGAGAAAGGGGAACTCTCTTACACTGTTGGTGGGAATGCAAGTTAGTGCAGCCACTTTGGAGAACAGTGTGGAGATTCCTGCCTGGGTGGCTCAGTGGGTTAAGCCGCTGCCTTCGGCTCAGGTCATGATCTCAGGGTCCTGGGATCAAGTCCCACATCGGGCTCTCTGCTCGGCAGAGAGCCTGCTTCCGTCTGTCTCTGCCTGCCTCTCTGCCTACCTGTGATCTCTCTCTCTCGCTGTCAAATAAATAAATAAAAATCTTAAAAAAAAAAAAAAAGAATAGAGCTTCCCTATGACCCTGCAATTGCACTGCTGGGTATTTACCCCAAAGATACAGATGTAGTGAAAAGAAGGGCCATCTGTACCCCAATGTTTATTGCAGCAATGGCTACGGTCGCCAAACTGTGGGAAGAACCAAGATGCCCTTCAACGGATGAATGGATAAGGAAGATGTGGTCCATATACACAATGGAGTATTATGCCTCCATCAGAAATGATGAATACCCAACTTTTGTAGCAACATGGATGGGACTGGAAGAGATTATGCTGAGCGAAATAGGTCAAGCAGAGAGTGTCAAGTATCATATGGTCTCACTTATTTGTGGAGCATAACAAATAACATGGAGGACATGGGGAGATGGAGAGGAGAGGGAGTTGAGGGAAACTGGAAGGGGAGATGAACCATGAGAGACTATGGACTCTGAAAAACAACCAGAGGGTTTTGAAGGGGCGGGGGTGTGGGAGGTTGAGGAACCAGGTGGTGGGTAATAGGGAGGGCACGTACTGCATGGAGCACTGGGTGTGATGCCAAAACAATGAACACGGTTATGCTGTAAATAAACAAATAAAAAAAAAAAGTATTCTTATAGGGGCACCTGGTGGCTCAGTGGGTTAAGCCTCTGCTTCAGCTCAGGTCATGATCTCAGGGTCCTGGGATCAAGCCCCAGATCGAGCTCTCTGCTCAGCAGGGAGCTTGCTTCCCCCTGTCTCTCTGCCTACCTGAGATCTCGCTCTCTATCAAATAAATAAATAAAATCTTTTAAAAAAAGTATTCTTATAAAGTGATATATGGCTTCTACATTTATTAGGTTTCAGTTGGAGTCATGGATTTTGCCAGTGTTTAATTCTTATCCTCCAGTAATATTTTAGCTTGCGAAACATAGCACGGAAGAAGAACAATGTGAAGGGAGGTGAGCACCGCAGTATATTCTTTAAGTTTATGATGAAAATAAAAAGGAACAGAATCAGAGTAAGTCATTACTAAGATATTACTTATTATTTTTTGAACCTTCAGGTATAATCAGTATGGAATGCGGAATAGACATGGTGCCCCCATCCCCTTCTAGCAATTTGCAAAGAACCAAGAGGCTGGTTGACATTTGAACAGTTCTCTATATTTCTATAATACCTTTGCGGAAGGCTTTTAGTATGTGATCAAAACGACCTGTCACCCCTTATGGAAATGTTTTAGAAATTGTAAAAAGAAATTAACCCCCTTAATAATATCTTTTCTTTGGGGCGCCTGGGTGGCTCAGTGGGTTAGGCTGCTGCCTTCATCTCAGATCATGATCTCAGGGTCCTGGGATCGAGTCCCGCATCGGGCACTCTGCTCAGCAGGGGGCCTGCATCCCTCTCTCTCTCTGCCTGCCTCTCTGCCGACTTGTGATCTCTTTCTGTCAAGTAAATGGATAGGGTCTTAAAAAAATATCATTTCTTTAATTTTTTGTAACTAGATTGAAATCGCAGCTCTCGAATTTTCTACGTGTCTTCAAAAGTTCCTACAGTAGGAAAGAAGGCCCACCACTCATCCCGCATAGGGATGGGAGGAATTCCTTTGACCCCCAGGCAAGTTATCTGTTAAAAAAAGAAATGAGAGAAACTTTGCTGAAAGGTAGTTCACAAGTATTTTTCAAAAGCATTTTTATGATTCATGATAATACGTTTAGCCGCCAACTATCTTGGCATTATTTCCTATCTTAAAAAGGAACTACTTGATAAGGGCAGGTTGAATCAAATATTCACATTGATAATAGTCCAACTAGCAACCATCTGCCATTAATTTAGATTTTTTTTTTATTTATTTTTTCAGCGTAACAGTATTCATTCTTTTTGCACAACACCCAGTGCTCCATGCAAAACGTGCCCTCCCCATCACCCACCACCTGTTCCCCCAACCTCCCACCCCTGACCCTTCAAAACCCTCAGGTTGTTTTTCAGAGTCCATAGTCTCTTATGGTTCGCCTCCCCTCCCCAATGTCCATAGCCCGCTCCCCCTCTCCCAATCCCACCTCCCCCCAGCAACCCCCAGTTTGTTTTGTGAGATCAAGAGTCATTTATTGTTTCATTTATTCTTCTCGTATCCCACTAACCCCCCAGGTTGCATCTCCACGTCCTCATATCAGGGAGATCATAGGATAGTTGTCTTTCTCCGACTGACTTATTTCACTAAGCATGATACCCTCTAGTTCCATCCACGTTGTTGCAAATGGCAAGATTTCATTTCTTTTGATGGCTGCATAGTATTCCGTTGTGTATATATACCACATCTTCTTTATCCATTCATCTGTTGATGGACATCTAGGTTCTTTCCATAGTCTGGCTATTGTAGACATTGCTGCTATAAACATACTGGTGCACGTGCCCCTTGGGATCACTATGTTTCTATCCTTAGGGTAAATACCCAGACACACTACCCAGGTTTAAAGCTAATTAATAGTGACAGAAATCAGATCAGTGTTTTCCTGGGGATGAAGGCAGACGTACAGAGGGACCAAAGGAGTGGATTACTAAGGGACACAGGGCAAGTCTTGGGGTGGTGGACAGATTCATTATCTTGCTTGTGGTGTTGGTTTCCTTAACATACGTATGTCAGAGTTATCAGATTGTACACTTGAAATATGTGTAGGTCAATTATGACTCAATAAAGCTATTTTGAAAAAGACAATTTATTTGAAAGAGATCGAATGAGCATGAATCCGGGGGAGTGGCAGAGGGAGAGGGAGAAGCAGGCTCCCAGCTGAGCGGGAAGCCCAATGTAGGGCTTGATCTCAGGACTCTGGGATCATGACCTGAGCTGAAACCAAAGATTTCAGTGACTGCGCCACGTAGATGCCCTTCAGTGAAGCTATTTTTAAAAAAGTATTCTTATAAAGTGATATATGGCTTCTTCATTTACTAGGTGGCAGTTGGAGTCATGGATTTTGCCAGTGTTTAATTCTTATCCTCCAGTAATATGTTAGCTTGCGAAACATAGCTCGTAGGAAGAACAATGTGAAGGGAGGTTAGCACCGCAGTATATTCTTTAAGTTTATGATGAAAATAAAAAGGATCATAATCAGAGTAAGTCATTACTAAGATATTACGTATTATTTTTTGAACCTTCAGGTATAATAAGTATGGAATGCGGAACAGACATGGTCCCCCCGTCCCCTTCTAGCAATTTGCAAAGAACCAAGAGGCTGGTTGACATTTGAACAGTTCTCTATATTTCTATAATACCTTTGCGGAAGGCTTTTTAGTATGTTATCAAAATGACCTGTCACCCCTTATGAAAATGTTTTAAAAATTGAAAAAAGAGGCCTCAATCACGATGCTCAAACGAAAGAAGCAGAATCAGCAGCAGCCTCTGCCACTGCAGCAGCCCCCTCTGCCAGAGTGGGAGGAGACTGGAGCCGGGGAGGATGGGAGTCCCATCGGACCACCCAGGCTTCTAGGCCCTCCTCCCATGGCCAATGGAAAGCCTGGTGACCCCAAGTCAGTCCCAAACTGGAATCCACCCACATGTCCACCATCAGTAGAATGGATAAATAAGTTGTTGTGTGTGCATGCAATGGGATACTACACTGCAATGAAAATGAACGAACCCCTGCTACAGGCAACCTGGATGAATCTCACAAACACGATGTTGAGCGAAAGGAGCCAGACAGAAAAGAATGCAGACTCTCTTCACAGAGGTCCTCCAGGATCAAGAAGACCAATGATTCCACCACTCCTGAGTCTCCCACCTCCTCCCCGGGGTAGAGGCCCAATTCGGGGAGGCCTTGGCCCCAGATGTGGCCCATATGGTCGTGGTTGGTGGGGGGCCAACACTGAACCTCCTTTTCCTGGACCAGGCCATAGGGGTCCTTCCAGGGGAGGCTTTCACAAAGAGCAGAGAAATCCTCGAAGGCTCAAAAGTTGGTCTCTTATCAAAAATACCTGCCTGCCCAAGGATGGCCCTCAAATCCAACCGCCCCGTTTGCCGACACTTTGCCAAAAAGGGCCACTGTTGATATGAAGACCTCTGTGCCTTCTACCACCCAGGCGTCAATGGACCTCCTCTGTGAGACTGTGCCTTCCTATCCAGGCTGGAAGGAGCCCTCTGACCTAGCGGCCATATATTTCCCTGTGGCCCTGTGATGGCTACTGTGAGGCTCTTCCACCCACCACCCTCAGTCAGTGACACCCACCCCTATCCACAGCCTTCCAGTTTGGGGTCCAGAGCTGTGTTTCATCACTGGTGCCCAGTGTGTGGGCTTTCTTCTGATCCAGCCTCCAGAGACTCGCCTTCAGGACCCCATCTTTGTCCCTTCAACTGCCTCCTGGGTCCTCTTCCCCGTTACCAACTGACTGCTCAACAGGAAACCTCTTTGGTGCTGTTTCTTGTGCATCTGTCCACCCATCCCCCGGTACTGCCTTCGACTCCTGAGAGCCGTGGAGCAGTTTCCTACCATTCCCTTCTTCTAGCTGCTTGTTTTTAAGTCCTTTTTATGTGACAGCCCCTACCCCCAAAGTTGCCAGTTGCTCTGTGAAACTCACCAGGTTGACCTGGGGTCAAATATGGATGACTGGTACAGAGTTACTCCCTGAAACGCCACTCTCCCTGCTTTTGGATTTTGTAGTTTCTTCGTCAGTAGCATGATCCCCACCGCTCTGGTCTGTGATCACTCTGCTTTGTGAAACGGTGAAAAAAAAATTGAAAAAAGAAATTAACCCTCTTAATAATATCATTTCTTTAATTTTTTGTAACTATTTTGAAATCTCAGCTCTCGAATTTTCTACGTGTCTTCAAAAGTTCCTCCAGTAGGAAAGAAGTCCGGCCACTCGTCCCGCATAGGGATGGGAAGGAATTCCTTTGACCCCCAGGCCAGTTATCTGTTAAAAAAAGAAGAGAAAAATTTGCTGAAAGGTCGTTCACAAGTATTTTTCAAAAGCATTTTTATGATTCATGATAATATATTTAGCCGCCAATTATCCTGGCTTTTTTTCCTATCTTAAAAAGGAACGACTTGATTAGGGCAGGTTGAACTCAAATATTCACATTGATAATAATCCAACTAGGAACCATCTGCCATTAATTTCGATTTTTTAGGCTTTTATTTATTTATTTATTTATTTATCTGAGAGAGAGAGAGAGAGAGAGACAGAGACAGAGACAGAGACAGCAAGAAAGAAGGAATACAGGCAGGCAGAGTGGGAGAGGGAGAAGCAGGCTGCCCGCTGAGCAGGCAGCTGAGTGGGGGCTCTGGGCCCAGGACCCCAGGATCCTGGGATCATGACCTGAGCTGGAGGCAAGGCGCTTAACCAACTGAGTCCCCCAGGTGCCCCTAGCCAAGACAGTTTTGGAAAAGGACAAAATTGGAGAAAGCACACTACCCAGTTTTAAAGCTAATTAATAGGGACAGAAATCAGATCAGTGTTTTCCTGGGGATGAAGGCAGACATACAGAGGGACCAAAGGAAAGGATTTCTAAGGGACACAGGGCAAGTCTTGGGGTGGTGGACAGACTCGTTATCTTGCTTGTGGTGTTGGTTTCCTTAATGTACGTATGTCAGAGTTATCAGATTGTACACTTGAAATATGTGCAGGTCAATTATGACTCAATAAAGCTATTTTGAAAAAGACTTAGTTATTTGAAAGAGATCGATGAGCATGAATCGGGGGAGTGGCAGAGGGAGAGGGGAAAGCAGGCTCCCAGCTGAGCGGGGAGCCCAATGTAGGGCTTGATCCCAGGACCCTGGGATCATGACCTGAGCTGAAACCAGAGACTTCACTGACTGAGCCACCTAGATGCCCCTCAGTGAAGCTATTTTTAAAAAAGTATTCTTATAAAGTGATATATGGCTTCTACATTTATTAGGTGGCAGTTGGAGTCATGGATTTTGCCAGTGTTTAATTCTTATCCTCCAGTAATATTTTAGCTTGCAAAACATAGCTCGTAAGAAGAACAATGTGAAGGGAGGTTAGCACCACAGTATATTCTTTAAGTTTATGATGAAAATAAAAAGGAACATAATCAGAGTAAGTCATTACTAAGATATTACGTATTATTTTTTGAACCTTCAAGTATAATAAGTATGGAATGCGGAACAGACATGGTCCCCCGTCCTATTCTAGCAATTTGCAAAGAACCAAGAGGTTGGTTACATTTGAACAGTTCTCTATATTTCTTTTTTTTTTTCCATTTTATTTATTTTTTCAGCGTAACAGTATTCATTCTTTTTGCACAACACCCAGTGCTCCATGCAAAACGTGCCCTCCCCATCACCCACCACCTGTTCCCCCAACCTCCCACCCCTGACCCTTCAAAACCCTCAGGTTGTTTTTCAGAGTCCATAGTCTCTTATGGTTCGCCTCCCCTCCCCAATTTCTATAATACCTTTGCAGAAGCTTTTTAGTATGTTATCAAAACGACCTGTCACCCCTTATGAAAATGTTTTTAAAATTGTAAAAGGAAATTAACCCTCTTAATAATATCGTTTCTTTAATTTTTTGTAACTAGATTGAAATCGCAGCTCTAGAATTTTCTACGTGTCTTCAAAAGTTCCTCCAGTAGGAAAGAAGGCCCACCACTCGTCCCACATAGGGATGGGGAGGAATTCCGTTGACCCCCAGGCCAGTTATCGTTTAAAAAGAAAAGACAAAAATTGTGCTGAAAGGTAGTTCACAAGTATTTTTCAAAAGCATTTTTATGCTTCTTGATAATATATTTAACGGCCAAGTATCCTGGCTTTTTTTCCTATCTTAAAAAGGAATTACTTGATTAGGGCAGTATGAACTCAAATATTCACATTGATAATAATCCAACTAGGACCATCTGCCCTTAATTTGGATTTTTTAGGTTTTTTTAAATTAATTAATTTATTTATATAACAGAGAGAGAGTGAGAGAGAGACAGAAAGAAGGAATACAGGCAGGGGGAGTGGGAGAGGGAAAAGCAGGCTTCCCACTGAGCAGGCAGCCCAGTGGGGGTTCTGGTCCTAGGACCCCAGGACCCTGGGATCATGACCTGAGCTGGAGGCTAGATGCTTATCCAACTGAGTCACCCAGGTGCCCCAACGAAGACAGTTTTGGTAAAGGGCAAAATTGGAGAAATCACACTCCCAAGGGCTTTTTTTTAATTTTTTAATTTCTTATTTTTTAATAAACGGATAATGTATTTTTATCCCCACGGGTACATGTCTGTGAATCGCTAGGTTTACACACTTCACAGCACTCACCATAGCGCATACCTTCCCCAATGTCCATAACCCCCTCCCACCTCCCAACGCCACCTCCCCCCAGCAACCCCCAGTTTGTTTTGTGAGATCAAGAGTCACTTATGGTTTGTCTCTCTCCCAATCCCATCTTGTTTCATTTATTCTTCTCGTATCCCACTAACCCCCCAGGTTGCATCTCCACGTCCTCATATCAGGGAGATCATAGGATAGTTGTCTTTCTCCGACTGACTTATTTCACTAAGCATAATACCCTCTAGTTCCATCCACGTCGTCGCAAATGGCAAGATTTCATTTCTTTTGATGGCTGCATAGTATTCCATTGTGTATATATACCACATCTTCTTTATCCATTCATCTGTTGATGGACATCTAGGTTCTGACCATAGTTTGGCTATTGTAGACATTACTGCCATAAACATTCAGGTTCACGTGCCCCTTGGGATCACTATGTTTCTATCCTTAGGGTAAATACCCAGTCACACTACCCAGGTTTAAAGCTAATTAATAGTGACAGAAATCAGATCAGTGTTTTCCTGGGGATGAAGGTAGACATACAGAGGGACCAAAGGAATGGATTACTAAGGGACACAGGGCAAGTCTTGGGGTGGTGGACAGATTCGTTATCTTGCTTGTGGTGTTGGTTTCCTTAATGTACGTATGTCAGAGTTATCAGATTGTATACTTGAAATATGTGTAGGTCAATTATGACTCAATAAAGCTATTTTGAAAAAAGACTTATTTATTTGAAAGTGATCGAATGAGCATGAATCGGGGGGAGTGGCAGAGGGAGAGGGAGAAGCAGGCTCCCAGCTGAGCGGGAAGCCCAATGTAGGGCTTGATCCCAGGACCCTGGGATCATGACCTGAGCTGAAACCAGAGACTTCACTGACTGAGCCACCTAGATGCCCCTCAGTGAAGCTATTTTTAAAAAAGTATTCTTATAAAGTGATATATGGCTTCTACATTTATTAGGTGGCAGTTGGAGTCATGGATTTTGCCAGTGTTTAATTCTTATCCTCCAGTAATATTTTAGCTTGCGAAACATAGCTCGTAGGAAGAACAATGTGAAGGGAGGTTAGCACCGCAGTATATTCTTTAAGTTTATGATGAAAATAAAAAGGAACATAATCAGAGTAAGTCATTACTAAGATATTACGTATTATTTTTTGAATCTTCAGGTATAATAAGTATGGAATGTGGAACAGACATGGTCCCCCCGTCCCCTTCTAGCAATTTGCAAAGAACCAAGAGGCTGGTTGACATTTGAACAGTTCTCTATATTTCTATAATACTTTTGTGGAAGGCTTTTTAGTATGTTATCAAAACGACCTGTCACCCCTTATGAAAATGTTTTAAAAATTGTAAAAATAAATTAATCCTCTTAATAATATCATTTCTTTAATTTTTTTGTAAGTAGATTGAAATCGCAGCTCTAGAATTATCTACGTGTCTTCAAAAGTTCCTCCAGTAGGAAAGAAGGCCCGCCACTAGTCCCACATAGGGATGGGGAGGAATTCCTTTGACCCCCAGACCAGTTATCTTTTAAAAAGAAAAGACAAAAACTGTGCTGAAAGGTAATTTCCAAATATTTTTCAAAAGCATTTTTATGCTTCTTGATAATATATTTAGCTGCCAACTATCCTGGCTTTATTTCCTATTTTAAAAAAGAACTACTTGATTAGGGCAGGATGAATTCAAATATTCACATTGAAAATAATCCAACTAGGACCATCTGTCATTAATTTGGATTTTTTAGGCTTTTTGAATTAATTAATTAATTTATTTATATAACAGAGAGAGAGTGAGAGAGAGACAGAAAGAAGGAATACAGGCAGGCGGAGTGGGAGAGGGAGAAGCAGGCTTCCCACTGAGCAGGCAGCCCAGTGGGGGTTCTGGACCCAGGACCCCAGGACCCTGGGATCATGACCAGAGTTGGAGGCAAGATGCTTAAGCAACTGAATCAACCAGGTGCCCCTAGCCAAGACAGTTTTGGAAAAGTACAAAATTGGAGAAATCACACTACCCAGTTTTAAAGCTAATTAATAGGGACAGAAATCAGATCAGTGTTTTCCTGGGGATGAAGGCAGACATACAGAGGGACCAAAGGAAAGGATTTCTAAGGGACACAGGGCAAGTCTTGGGGTGGTGGACAGATTCGTTATCTTGCTTGTGGTGTTGGTTTCCTTAATGTACGTATGTCAGATTTATCAGATTGTACACTTGAAATATGTGTAGGTCAATTATGACTCAATAAAGCTATTTTGAAAAAGACTTATTTATTTGAAAGAGATCGATGAGCATGAATCGGGGGGAGTGGCAGAGGGAGAGGGAGAAGCAGGCTCCCAGCTGAGCGGGAAGCCCAATGTAGGGCTTGATCCCAGGACCCTGGGATCATGACCTGAGCTGAAACCAGAGACTTCACTGACTGAGCCACCTAGATGCCCCTCAGTGAAGCTATTTTTTAAAAAGTATTCTTATAAAGTGATATATGGCTTCTACATTTACTAGGTGGCAGTTGGAGTCATGGATTTTGCCAGTGTTTAATTCTTATCCTCCAGTACTATTTTAGCTTGCGAAACATAGCTCGTAGGAAGAACAATGTGAAGGGAGGTTAGCACCGCAGTATATTCTTTAAGTTTATGATGAAAATAAAAAGGAACATAATCATAGTAAGTCAGTACTAAGATATTACTTACTATTTTTTGAAACTTCAGGTATAATAAGTTCGGAATGCGGAACAGACATGGTCCCCCTGTCCGCTCCTAGCAATTTGCAAAGAACCAAGAGGCTGGTTGACATTTGAACAGTTCTCTATATTTCTATAATACCTTTGCAGAAGCTTTTTAGTATGTTATCAAAACGACCTGTCACCCCTTATGAAAATGTTTTTAAAATTGTAAAAAGAAATTAACCCTCTTAATAATATCATTTCTTTAATTTTTTGTAACTAGATTGAAATCGCAGCTCTAGAATTTTCTACGTGTCTTCAAAAGCTCCTCTAGTAGGAAAGAAGGTCCGCCACTCATCCCGCATAGGGATGGGGAGGAATTCCTTTGACCCCCAGGCCAGTTATCTATTAAAAAAACAAACTGGGGGTTGCTGGGGGGAGGTGGGATTGGGAGAGGGGGAGCGGGCTATGGACATTGGGGAGGGGAGGCGAACCATAAGAGACTATGGACTCTGAAAAACAACCTGAGGGTTTTGAAGGGTCAGGGGTGGGAGGTTGGGGCAACCTGAGGGTTTTGAAGGGTCAGGGGTGGAAGGTTGGGGGAACAGGTGGTGGGTAATGGGGAGGGCACGTTTTGCATGGAGCACTGGGTGTTGTGCAAAAAGAATGAATACTGTTACGCTGAAAAAATAAATAAAATGGAAAAAAAAAAGAAAAGAGAAAAACTTTGCTGAAAGGTAGTTCAGAAGTATTTCTCAAAAGCATTTTTATGATTCTTGATAATATATTTAGCTGCCAACTATCTTGGCTTTATTTCCTATCTTAAAAGGGAACTACTTGATTAGGGCAGGATGAACTCAAATATTCACATTGATAATAATCCAACTAGGACCATCTGCCATTAATTTGGATTTTTTAGGCTTTTTAAAATTAATTAATTAATTAATTAATTAATATAACAGAGAGAGAGTGAGAGAGAGACAGAAAGAAGGAATACAGGCAGGCAGAGTGGGATAGGGAGAAGCAGGCTTCCCACTGAGCAGGCAGCCCAGTGGGGGTTCTGGACCCAGGACCCCAGGACCCTGGGATCATGAGCAGAGCTGGAGGCAAGATGCTTAACCAACTGAGTCACCCAGGAGCCCCTAGCCAAGACAGTTTTGGAAAAGGACAAAATTGGAGAAATCACACTACCCAGTTTTAAAGCTAATTAATAGGGACAGAAATCAGATCAGTGTTTTCCTGGGGATGAAGGCAGACATACAGAGGGACCAAAGGAAAGGATTACCAAGGGACACAGGCCTAGTCTTGGGGTGGTGGACAGATTTGTTATCTTGCTTGTGGTGCTGGTTTCCTTAATGTACGTATGTCAGATTTATCAGATTGTACACTTGAAATACGCGTAGGGCAATTATGACTCATAAAGCTATTTTGAAAAAGACTTATTTATTTGAAAGTAATCGAATGAGCATGAATCAGGGGGAGTGGCAGAGGGAGAGGGAGAAGCAGGCTCCCAGCTGAGCGGGAAGCCCAATGTAGGGCTTGATCCCAGGACCCTGGGATCATGACCTGAGCTGAAACCAGAGACTTCACTGACTGAGCCACCTAGATGCCCCTCGGTGAAGCTATTTTAAAAAAAGTATTCTTATATGGGCACCTGGGTGGCTCAGTGAGTTAAGCCTCTGCCTTCAACTCAGGTCATGATCTCAGGGTCCTGGGATCAAGCCCCACATCGGGCTCTCTGCTCAGCAGGGAGCCTGCTTCCCCTCTCTCTCTGCCTACCTGTGATCTCTCTATCTGTCAAATAAATAAATAAAATCTTCTAAAAAAAGTATTCTTATAAAGTGATATATGGCTTCTTCATTTACTAGGTGGCAGTTGGAGTCATGGATTTTGCCAGTGTTTAATTCTTATCCTCCAGTACTATTTTAGCTTGCGAAACATAGCTCGTAGGAAGAACAATGTGAAGGGAGGTTAGCACCGCAATATATTCTTTAAGTTTATGATGAAAATAAAAAGGAACATAATCAGAGTAAGTCATTACTAAGATATTACGAATTATTTTTTGAATCTTCAGGTATAATAAGTATGGAATGCGGAACAGACATGGTGCCCCCGTCCCCTTCTAGCAATTTGCAAAGAACCAAGAGGCTGGTTGTCATTTGAACAGTTCTCTATATTTCTATAATACCTTTGCGGAAGGCTTTTTAGTATGTTATCAAAACGACCTGTCACCTTATGAAAATGTTTTAAAAATTGTAAGAAGAAATTAACCCTCTTAATAATATCATTTCTCTAATTTTTTGTAACTAGATTGAAATCTCAGCTCTCGAATTTTCTACGTGTCTTCAAAAGTTCCTCCAGTAGGAAAGAAGGCCCGCCACTCATCCCGCATAGGGATGGGAAGGAATTCCTTTGACCCCCAGGCCAGTTATCTGTTAAAAAAAGAAAAGAATATTTCAAATAAAAAACCTTCTTACCAAAAAAAAAAAAAAAAAAAAAGAAAAGAGAAACACTCTGCTGAAAGGTGGTTCACAAGTATTTTTCAAAAGCATTTTTATGATTCATGATAATAAGTTTAGCCGCCAATTATCCTGGCTTTATTTCCTATCTTAAAAAGGAACTACTTGATTAGGGTTGGTTGAACTCAAATATTCACATTGATAATAATCCAACTAGCAACCAACTGCCATTAATTAGGATTTTTTAAGCATTTATTTATTTATTTATTTATTTATCTGAGAGAGAGAGAGTGAGACAGAGACAGCAAGAAAGAAGGAATACAGGCAGGCGGAGTGGGAGAGGGAGAATCAGGCTGCCCGCTGAGCAGGCAGCTGAGTGGGGGCTCAGGGCCCAGGACCCCAGGATCCTGGGATCATGACCTGAGCTGGAGGCAAGACGCTTAACCTACGGTGCCCTAGCCAAGACAGTTTGGTAACGGGGAGAATTAGAGAAATCACACTCCCCAGGCTTTTTTTCTTAATTTTTTAATTTCTTATTTTTTAATAAACGAATAATGTATTTTTATCCCCACGGGTACAGGTCTGTGAATCGCCAGGTTTACACACTTCACAGCACTCACCATAGCGCATACCCTCCCCAATGTCCATAACCCCCTCCCACCTCCCAACGCCACCTCCCCCCTAGCAACCCCCAGTTTGTTTTGTGAGATCAAGAGTCACTTATGGTTTGTCTCTCTCCCAATCCCATCTTGTTTCATTTATTCTTCTCGTATCCCACTAACCCCCCAGGTTGCATCTCCACGTCCTCATATCAGGGAGATCATAGGATAGTTGTCTTTCTCCGACTGACTTATTTCACTAAGCATAATACCCTCTAGTTCCATCCATGTTGTCGCAAATGACAAGATTTCATTTCTTTTGATGACTGCACAGTATTCCATTGTGTATATATACCACATCTTCTTTATCCATTCATCTGTTGATGGACATGTAGATTCTTTCCATAGTTTGGCTATTGTAGACATTACTGCTATAAACATACTGGTGCATGTGCCCCTTGGGATCACTATGTTTCTATCCTTAGGATAAATACCCAGACACACTACCCAGGTTTAAAGCTAATTAATAGTGACAGAAATCAGATCAGTATTTTCCTGGGGATGAAGGCAGACGTACAGAGGGACCAAAGGAATGGATTACTAAGGGACACAGGGCAAGTCTTGGGGTGGTGGACAGATTCGTTATCTTGCTTGTGGTGTTGGTTTCCTTAACGTACGTATGTCAGAGTTATCAGATTGTACACTTGAAGTATGTGTAGGTCAATTATGACTCAATAAAGCTATTTTGAAAAAGACTTATTTATTTGAAAGAGATCGATGAGCATTAATCGGGGGGAGTGGCAGAGGGAGAGGGAGAAGCAGGCTCCCAGCTAAGCGGGAAGCCCAATGTAGGGCTTGATCCCAGGACCCTGGGATCATGACCTGAGCTGAAACCAGAGATTTCAGTGACTGCGCCACATAGATGCCCTTCAGTGAAGCTATTTTTAAAAAGTATTCTTATAAAGTGATATATGGCTTCTACATTTACTAGGTGGCAGTTGGAGTCATGGATTTTGCCAGTGTTTAATTCTTATCCTCCAGTAATATTTTAGCTTGCGAAACATAGCTCGTAGGAAGAACAATGTGAAGGGAGGTTAGCACCGCAGTATATTCTTTAAGTTTATGATGAAAATAAAAAGGAACATAATCAGAGTAAGTCATTACTAAGATATTAGGTATTATTTTTTGAACCTTCAGGTATAATAAGTATGGAATGCGGAACAGACATGGTCCCCCCCCATCCCCTTCTAGCAATTTGCAAAGAACCAAGAGGCTGGTTGACATTTGAACAGTTCTCTGTATTTCTATAATACTTTTGTGGAAGGCTTTTTAGTATGTTATCAAAACGACCTGTCACCCCTTATGAAAATGTTTTAAAAATTGAAAAAAGAAATTAACCCTCTTAATAATATCATTTCTTTAATTTTTTGTAACTATTTTGAAATCTCAGCTCTCGAATTTTCTACGTGTCTTCAAAAGTTCCTCCAGTAGGAAAGAAGTCCGGCCACTCGTCCCGCATAGGGATGGGAAGGAATTCCTTTGACCCCCAGGCCAGTTATCTGTTAAAAAAAGAAAAGAGAAACACTCTGCTGAAAGGTCGTTCACAAGTATTTTTCAAAAGCATTTTTATGATTCATGATAATATATTTAGCCGCCAATTATCCTGGCTTTTTTTCCTATCTTAAAAAGGAATGACTTGATTAGGGCAGGTTGAACTCAAATATTCACATTGATAATAATCCAACTAGGAACCATCTGCCATTAATTTCGATTTTTTAGACATTTATTTATTTATTTATTTATCTGAGAGAGAGAGAGAGAGAGTGAGACAGAGACAGCAAGAAAGAAGGAATACAGGCAGGCGGAGTGGGAGAGGGAGAAGCAGGCTTCCTGCTGAGAGGCAGCCCAGTGGGGGCTCTGGACCCTGGACCCCAGGACCCTGGGATCATGACCTGAGCTGGAGGCTAGACGCTTATCCAACTGAGTCACCCAGGTGCCCCAACGAAGACAGTTTTGGTAAAGGGCAAAATTGGTGAAATCACACTTCCAAGGTTTTTTTTTTTTAATTGTTTTATTTCTTATTTTTTAATAAATGGATAATGTATTTTTATCCCCACGGTTACATTTCTGTGAATCGCCAGGTTTACACACTTCACAGCACTCACCATAGCGCATACCCTCCCCAATGTCCATAACCCCCTCCCCCTCTCCCAACCCCACCTCCCCCCAGCAACCCCCAGTTTGTTTTGTGAGATCAAGAGTCACTTCTGGTTTGTCTCCCTCCCAATCCCATCTTGTTTCATTTATTTTTCTCCTAAACCCCTAACCCCCCATGTTGCTTCTCCATGTCCTCATATCAGGGAGATCATATGATAGTTGTCTTTCTCCGATTGACTTATTTCACTGAGCATGATACACTCTAGTTCCATCCACGTCGTCGCAAATGGCAAGATTTCATTTCTTTTGATGGCTGCACAGTATTCCATTGTGTATATATACCACATCTTCTTTATCCATTCATCTGTTGATGGACATCTAGGTCCTTTCCATAGTTTGGCTATTGTAGACATTACTGCCATAAACATACTGGTGCACATGCCCCTTGGGATCACTATGTTTCTATCCTTAGGGTAAATACCCAGTCACACTACCCAGGTTTAAAGCTAATTAATAGTGACAGAAATCAGATCAGTGTTTTCCTGGGGATGAAGGCAGACGGACAGAGGGACCAAAGGAATGGATTACTAAGGGACACAGGGCAAGTCTTGGGGTGGTGGACAGATTCGTTATCTTGCTTGTGGTGTTGGTTTCCTTAACGTACGTATGTCAGAGTTATCAGATTGTACACTTGAAATATGTGTAGGTCAATTATGACTCAATAAAGCTATTTTGAAAAAGACTTTATTTATTTGAAAGAGATCGATGAGCATGAATCGGGGGGAGTGGCAGAGGGAGAGGGAGAAGCAGGCTCCCAGCTGAGCGGGAAGCCCAATGTAGGGCTTGATCCCAGGACCCTGGGATCATGACCTGAGCTGAAACCAGAGACTTCACTGACTGAGCCACCTAGATGCCCCTCAGTGAAGCTATTTTAATTTTTTTTAAAGATTTTATTTATTTATTTGATAGCGAGAGAGAGAGATCACAAGTAGGCAGAGAGGCAGGCAGATTGAGAGAGAGAGGGAAGCAGGCTCCCCGCCAAGCAGAGAGCCCGACGTGGGACTCGATCCCAGGACCCTGAGATCATGACCTGAGCCGAAGGCAGCGGCTTAACCCACTGAGCCACCCAGGCGCCCAGTGAAGCTATTTTAAAAAAAGTATTCTTATAGGGGCACCTGGGTGGTTCCGTGGGTTAAGCCTCTGCCTTCAGCTCAGGTCATGATCTCAGTGTCCTGGGATCAAGCCCCACAGCGTGCTCTCTGCTCAGCAGGGAGCCTGCTTCCCCCTCTCTCTCTACCTACCTGTGATCTCTCTCTCTGTCAAATAAATAAATAAAATCTTTTAAGAAAAAGTATTATTATAAACTGATATATGGCTTCTGCATTTATTAGGTGGCAGTTGGAGTCATGAATTTTGCAGTGTTTAATTCTTATCCTCCAGTAATATTTTAGCTTGCGAAACATAGCTCGTAGGAAGAACAATGTGAAGGGAGGTTAGCACCGCAATATATTTTTTAAGTTTATGATGAAAATAAAATGGCACATAATCAGAGTAAGTCATTACTAAGATATTACGTATTATTTTTTGAACCTTCAGGTATAATAAGTATGGAATGCGTAGCAGACATGGTCCCCCCGTCCCCTTCTAGCAATTTGCAAAGAACCAAGAGGCTGGTTGACATTTGAACAGTTCTCTGTATTTCTATAATACCTTTGCGGAAGGCTTTTTAGTATGTTATCAAAACGACCTGTCACTCCTCATGAAAATGTTTTAAAAATTGTAAAAAAATATCTTTGCTTTAATTTTTTGTAAGTACTTTGAAATCTCAGCTCTCGAATTTTCTACGTGTCTTCAAAAGTTCCTCCAGTAGGAAAAAAGGCCCGCCACTCGTCCTGCATAGGGATGGGAAGGAATTGCTTTGATCCCCAGGCCAGTTATCTGTTGAAAAAAGGAAAGAGAAAAACTTTGCTGAAAGGTAGTTCACAAGTATTTTTCAAAAGCATTTTTATGATTCTTGATAATATATTTAGCCGCCAAATATCCTGGCTTTATTTCCTGTCTTAAAAAGGAACGACTTGATTAGGGCTGGTTGAACTCAAATATACACATTGATAATAATCCAACTAGCAACCATCTGCCATTAATTCGGATTATTTATTTATTTATTTATTTATTTATTTATTTATTTATCTGACAGTGAGAGAGTGAGACAGAGACAGCAAGAAAGAAGGAATACAGGCAGGCGGAGTGGGAGAAGGAGAAGCAGGCAGCCCAGTGGGGGTTCTGGACCCTTGACCCCAGGACCCTGGGATCATGACCTGAGCTGGAGGCAAGACCCTTAACCAACTGAGTCAACCAGGCACCCCTAGCCAAGACAGTTTTGGAAAAGGACAAAATTGGAGAAATCACACTACCCAGTTTTAAAGCTAATTAATGGGGACAGAAATCAGATCAGGGTTTTCCTGGGGATGAAGGCAGACATACAGAGGGACCAAAGGAAAGGATTACCAAGGGACACTGGGCAAGTCTTGGGGTGGTGGACAGATTCGTTATCTTGCTTGTGGTGTTGGTTTCCTTAATGTACGTATTTCAGATTTATCAATATGTGTAGGTCAATTATGACTCAATAAAGCTATTTTGAAAAAGACTTTATTTATTTGAAAGAGATCGATGAGCATGAATCGGGGGAGTGGCAGACAGAGAGGGAGAAGCAGGCTCCCAGCTGAGCGGGAAGCCCAATGTAGGGCTTGATCCCAGGACCCTGGGATCATGACCTGAGCTGAAACCAGAGACTTCACTGACTGAGCCACCTAGATGCCCCTCAGTGAAGCTATTTTAAAAAAAGTATTCTTATAGGGGCACCTGGGTGGCTCCGTGGGTTAAGCCTCTGCCTTCAGCTCAGGTCATGATCTCAGGGTCCTGGGATTAAGCCTCACATCGGGCTCCCTGCTCAGCAGGGAGCCTGCTTCCCCCTGTCTCTGCCTGCCTCTCTGCCTACCTGTGATCTCTCTCTCTGTCAAATAAATAAATAAAATCTTCTAAAAAAAGTATTCTTATAAAGTGATATATGGCTTCTTCATTTACTAGGTGGCAGTTGGAGTCATGGATTTTGCCAGTGTTTAATTCTTATCCTCCAGTACTATTTTAGCTTGCGAAACATAGCTCGTAGGAAGAACAATGTGAAGGGAGGTTAGCACCGCAGTATATTCTTTAAGTTTATGATGAAAATAAAAAGGAACATAATCAGAGTAAGTCATTACTAAGATATTACGTATTATTTTTTGAACCTTCAGGTATAATAAGTATGGAATGCGTAGCGGACATGGTCCCCCCGTCCCCTTCTAGCAATTTGCAAAGAACCAAGAGGCTGGTTGACATTTGAACAGTTCTCTGTATTTCTATAATACCTTTGCGGAAGGCTTTTTAGTATGTTATCAAAACGACCTGTCACACCTTATGAAAATGTTTTAAAAATTGTAAAAATAAATTAACCCTCTTAATAATATCATTTCTTTAATTTTTTGTAAGTAGATTGAAATCGCAGCTCTAGAATTTTCTACGTGTCTTCAAAATTTCCTCCAGTAGGAAAGAAGTCCGGCCACTCGTCCCGCATAGGGATGGGGAGGAATTCCTTTGACCCCCAGGCCAGTTATCTGTTAAAAAAGAAAAGAGAATAACTTTGCTGAATGGTATTTCACAAGTAGTTTTCGAAAGCATTTTTATGATTCATGATAATATATTTAGCCGCCAATTATCCTGGCTTTATTTCCTATCTTAAAAAGGAACTACTTGAGGGGCGCCTGCGTGGCTCAGTGGTTTCAGCCGCTGCCTTCGGCTCAGGTCATGATCTCAGGGTCCTGGGATGGAGTCCCGCATTGGGCTCTCTGATCGGCAGGGAGCCTGCTTCCCTCTCATTCTCTCTGCCTGCCTCTCTGCCTCCTTGTGATCTCTGTCAAATAAATAAATAAAATCTTTTAAAAAAAAAGCAACTACTTGATTAGGGCAGATTGAATCAAATATTCACATTGATCATAGTCCAACTAGCAACCATCTGCCATTAATTTAGATTTTTTTAAAATTTATTTTTTTTTCAGCGTAACAGTATTCATTGTTTTTGCACAACACCCAGTGCTCCATGCAATACGTGCCCTCTCTATGACCCACCACCTGTTCCCCCAACCTCCCACCCCCGACCCTTCAAAACCCTCAGGTTGATTTTCAGAATCCATAGTCTCTTATGGTTTGCCTCCCCTTCCAGTTTTTTTTTTTTTTATAAACATATAATGTATTTTTATCCCCAGGGGTACAGGTCTGTGAATCACCAGGTTTACACACTTCACAGCACTCACAATAGCACATACCCTCCCCAATGTCCATAACCCCCTCCCCCTCTCCAAACCCCAACTCTCCCCAGCAACACCCAGTTTGTTTTTTGAGATTAAGAGTCACTTATGGTTTGTGTCCCTCCCAATCCCATTTTGTTTCATTTATTCTTCTCCTATCCCCCTAATCCCCCATGTTGCATCTCCATGTCCTCAAATCAGGGAGATCATATGATAGTTGTCTTTCTCCGATTGACTTATTTCACTAAGCATGATACCCTCTAGTTCCATCCACGTCGTCGCAAATGACAAGATTTCATTTCTTTTGATGGCTGCATAGTGTTCCATTGTGTATATATACCACATCTTCTTTATCCATTCATCTGTTGATGGACATCTAGGTTCTTCCCATAGTTTGGCTATTGTAGACATTGCTGTTATAAACATTGGGTACACGTGCCCCTTCGGATCACTGTGTTTGTATCCTTAGGGTAAATACCCAGTAGTGCAATTGCTGGGTCATAGGGTAGTTCTATTTTCAACATTTTGAGGAACCTCTATGTGTTTTCCAGAGTGGTTGCACCAGCTTGCATTCCCACCAACAGTGCAGGAGGCTTCCCCTTTCTCCTCATCCTCGCCAGCATCTGTCATTTCCTGACTTGTTAATTTTAGCCATTCTGACAGGTGTGAGGTGATATCTCATTGTGGTTTTGATTGGTATTTCCCTGATGCCGAGTGACGTGGAGCACTTTTTCATGTGTCTGTTGGCCATCTGGATGTCTTCTTTGCAGAAATGTCTGTTCATGTCCTCTGCCCATTTCTTGATTGGATTGTTTGTTCTTTGGGTGTTGAGTTTGCTAAGTTCCTTATAGATTTTGGATACTAGCCCTTTATCTGATATGTCGTTTGCAAATATCTTCTCCCATTCTGTCAGTTGTCTTTTGGTTTTGTTAACTGTTTCCTTTGCTGTGCAAAAGCTTTTGATCTTGATGAAATCCCAATAGTTCATTTTTGCCCTTGCTTCCCTTGCCTTTGCCGATGTTCCTAGGAAGATGTTGCTGCAGCTGAGGTCAAAGAGGTTGCTGCCTGTGTTCTTCTCAAGGATTTTGATGGATTCCTTTCTCACATTGAGGTCCTTCATCCATTTTGGGTCTATTTTCGTGTGTGGTGTAAGGAAGTGGTCCAATTTCATTTTTCTGCATGTGGCTGTCCAATTTTCCCAACACCATTTGTTGAAGAGGCTGTCTTTTTTCCATTGGATATTCTTTCCTGCTTTGTCGAAGATTAGTTGACCATAGAGTTGAGGGTCTATTTCTGGGCTCTCTATTCTGTTCCATTGATCTATGTGTCTGTTTTTGTGCCAGTACCATGCTGTCTTGATGATGACAGCTTTGTAATAGAGCTTGAAGTCCGGAATTGTGATGCCACCAACGTTGGCTTTCTTTTTCAATATTGCTTTGGCTATTCAAGGTCTTTTCTGGTTCCATATAAATCTGAGGATTATTTGTTCCATTTCTTTGAAAAAAATGGATGGTATTTTGATAGGGATTGCATTAAATGTGTAGATTGCTTTAGGCAGCATAGACATTTTCACAATATTTATTCTTCCAATCCAGGAGCATGGAACATTTTTCCATTTCTTTGTGTCTTCCTCAATTTCTTTCATGAGTACTTTATAGTTTTCTGCATATAGATTCTTAGCCTCTTTGGTTAGGTTTATTCCTAGGTATCTTATAGTTTTGGGTGCAATTGTAAATGGGATTGACTCCTGAATTTCTCTTTCTTCTGTCTTGTTGTTGGTGTACAGAAATGCAACTGATTTCTGTGCATTGATTTTATATCCTGACACTTTACTGAATTCCTGTACAAGTTCTAGCAGTTTTGGAGTGGAGTCTTTTGGGTTTTCCACATATAGTATCATATCATCTGCGAAGAGTGATAGTTTGACTTCTTCTTTGCCGATTTGGATGCCTTTAATTTCCTTTTGTTGTCTGATTGCTGAGGCTAGGAATTCTAGTACTATGTTGAATAGCAGTGGTGATAATGGACATCCCTGCCATGTTCCTGACCTTAGCGGAAAAGCTTTCAGTTTTTCTCCATTGAGAATGATATTTGCGGTGGGTTTTTCATAGATGGCTTTGATAATATTGAGGTATGTGCCCTCTATCCCTACACTTTGAAGAGTTTTGATCAAGAAAGGATGCTGTACTTTGTCAAATGCTTTTTCAGCATCTATTGAGAGGATCATATGGTTCTTCTTCTTTCTTTTATTCATATGTTGTATCACATTGTTTGATTTGTGGATGTTGAACCAACCCTGCAGCCCTGGAATAAATCCCACTTGATCGTGGTGAATAATCCTTTTAATGTACTGTTGAATCCTATTGGCTAGTATTTTGGTGAGAATTTTTGCATCTGTGTTCATCAAGGATATTGGTCTGTAGTTCTCTTTTTTGGTGGGATCCTTGTCTGGTTTTGGGATCAAGGTGATTCTGGCCTCATAAAATGAGTTTGGAAGTTTTCCTTCCATTTCTATTTTTTGGAACAGTTTCAGGAGAATAGGAATTAGTTCTTCTTTAAATGTTTGGTAGAACTCCCCTGGGAAGCCATCTGGCCCTGGGCTTTTGTTTGTTTGGAGATTTTTGATGACTGTTTCAATCTCCTTACTGGTTATGGGCCTGTTCATGTTTTCTATTTCTTCCTGGTTCAGTTGTGGTAGTTTATATGTCTCTAGGAATGCATCCATTTCTTCCAGATTGTCAAATTTGTTGGCGTAGAGTTGCTCATAGAATGTTCTTATAATTGTCTGTATTTCTTTGATGTTAGTTGTGATCTCTCCTCTTTCATTCATGATTTTATTTATTTGGGTCCTTTCTCTTTTCTTTTTGATGAGTCTGGCCAGGGGTTTATCAATCTTATTGATTCTTTCAAAGAACCAGCTCCTAGTTTCATTGATTTTTTCTATTGTTTTTTTGGTTTCTATTTCATTGATTTCTGCTCTGATCTTTATGATTTATTTCTCTTCTCCTGCTGGGTTTAGGGTTTCTTTCTTGTTCTTTCTCCAGCTCCTTTATGTGTAGGGTTAGGTTGTGTACTTGAGACCTTTCTTGTTTCTTGAGAAAGGCTTGTACCGCTATATATTTTCCTCTCAGGACTGCCTTTGCTGTGTCCCACAGATTTTGAACCCTTGTGTTTTCATTATCATTTGTTTCCATGAATTTTTTCAATTCTTCTTTAATTTCCTGGTTGACCCATTCATTCTTTAGAAGGATGCTGTTTAATCTCCATGTATTTCGGTTCTTTCCAGCTTTCCTCTTGTGATTGAGTTCTAGCTTCAGAGCATTGTGGTCTGAAAATATGCAGGGAATGATCCTAATCTTTTGATAGCAGTTGAGACCTGATTTGTGACCCAGGATTGATCTATTCTGGAGAAGGTTCCATGTGCACTAGAGAAGAATGTGTATTCTGTTGCTTTGGGATGAAATGTTCTGAATATATCTGTGATGTCCATCTGGTCCAGTGTGTCATTTAAGGCCTTTATTTACTTGTTGATCTTTTGCTTGGATGATCTGTCCATTTCAGTGAGGGGAGTGTTAAAGTCCCCTACTATTGTATTATTATTGATGTGTTTCTTTGATTTTGTTATTAATTGGTTTATATAGTTGGCTGCTCCCACGTTAGGGGCATAGATATTTAAAATTGTTAGATCTTCTTGTTGGACAGACACTTGGAGTATGATATAGTGTCCTTCCTCATCTCTTATTATAGTCTTTGGCTTAAAATCTAATTGATCTGATATAAGGATTGCCACCCCAGCTTTCTTCTGATGCCCATTAGCATGCTAAATTGTTTTCCACCCCCTCACTTTAAATCTGGAGGTGTCTTCGCGTCTAAAATGAGTTTCTTGTAAGCAACATACTGATGGGGTTTTTATTTATTTATTTATTTGACAGAGAGAGAGATCACAAGTAGGCAGAGAGGCAGGCAGAGAGAGAGGAGGAAGCAGGCTCCCTGCGGAGCAGAGAGCCCGATGCGGGGCTCGATCCCAGGACACTGAGATCATGACCTGAGCCGAAGGCCGCGGCTTAATTCACTGAGCCATCCAGGCGCCCCGGGTTTTGTTTTTTTATCCATTCTGATACCCTGTGTCTTTTGATTGGGGCATTTATCCCATTAACATTCAGGGTAACTATTGAGAGATATGAATTTAGTGCCATTATTAGCCTGTAAGGTGACTGTTACTGTATATTGTCTCTGTACCTTTCTGATCTACTACTTTTAGGCTCTCTCTTTGCTTAGAGGACCCCTTTCAATATTTCCTGTAGAGCTGGTTTGGTGTTTGCAAATTCTTTCAGTTTTTGTTTGTCCTGGAAGCTTTTTATCTCTCCTTCTATTTTCAAAGATAGCCTAGCTGGATAGAGTATTCTTGGCTGCATGTTTTTCTCGTTTAGTGCTCTGAATATATCATGCCAGCTCTTCCTGGCCTGCCAGGTCTCTGTGGATAAGTCTGCTGCCAATCTAATATTTTTACCATTGTATGTTACAGACTTCTTTTCCCGGGCTGCTTTCAGGATTTTCTCTTTGTCACTAAGACTTGTAAATTTTACTATTAGGTGACGGGGTGTGGACCTATTCTTGTTGACTTTGAGGGGGGTTCTCTGCATCTCCTGGATTTTGATGTTTGTTCCCTTTGCCATATTAGGGAAATTCTCTCCAATAATTCTCTCCAATAGACCTTCTGCTCCCCTCTCTCTTTCTTCTTCTTCATTATTCTAATGATTATTCTAACATTATTCTAATGTTGTTTCGTCTTATGGTGTCACTTATCTCTCAAATTCTCCCCTCGTGGTCCAGTAGCTGTTTGTCCCACTTTTGCTCGGCTTCTTTATTCTCTGTCATTTGGTCTTCTATATCACTAATTCTTTCTTCTGCCTCATTTATCCTAGCAGTGAGAGCCTCCATTTTTGATTGCACCTCATTAATAGCTTTTTTTATTTCAACTTGGTTAGATTTTAGTTCTTTAATTTCTCCAGAAAGGGCTTTTTTTTTTTTTTTTTTTTTTTTTTTTTTTTTTTTTTTTTTTTTTTTTTTTTTTTTTTTTTCAGAAAGGGCTTTTATATCTCCAGAGAGGGTTTTTCTAATATCTTCCATGCCTTTTTTGAGCCCGGCTAGAATCTTCAGAATCGTCATTCTGAACTCTTGATCTGACATATTGCCAATGTCTGTGTTGATTAGGTCCCTAGCCTTCAGTACTGCCTCTTGTTCTTTTGTTTGTGGTGATTTTTTCCGCCTTGTCATTTTGTCCAGATAAGAGGATATGAAGGATCAAATAAAATACTAAAAGGGTGGCAAAGACCCCAGAAAAATGCGCTGTAACCAAATCAGAAGAGACCCCAAATTTTGGGGGGGAGAAGGGGGATAAAAAGAGGTTCAGGAAAAAAAAAAGAAAAAAATTTAAAAAATAAAACAAATAAAGATAAAATATAAAAAAGAAAGAAAGAATATATATATTTAGATAAACTAGTCAAAAAACGTTAAAAAAGAAAAGGGTAAAAGTTTTAAAAAATTTAGCAGAAGAAGAAAAAGAAAGAAAAAATTTGAAAAAAGAAAAAAAAATTGAATTAACCGCAAGACTAAAGAATCATGGGGAGAAAGCTGTGAGTTCCATGCTTTGCTTTCTCCTCCTCTGGAATTGCTCTGCTGTCTTAGGAATTGATCCTGCTTTCCTTGATAGATGAACTTCGTCCTGGCTGGATATTTTGTTGATCTTCTGGGGGAGGGGCCTGTTGTAGTTACTCTCAAGTGTCTTTGCCCGAGGCGGAATTGCACCGCCCTTACAGGGGGCCGGACTAAGTAACCGGCTCGGGTTCGCTTTTGGGAGCTTTTGTTCCCTGACGCTTTCCGTAGAGTTCCGGAGGACGGGAATGAAAATGGCGGCCTCCTAGTCTCCGGCCTGGAGGAGCCGAGAGCCCGGGGCCCCACTCCTCAGTGCGCCCCCAGAGGACAGAACCCAATTACTCCTATATCCCCAGCCTCTAGCCGCGCTCCCAGCTCACCCAGCCTGTGACTGGTTCAAGGTAACCCTGAGCTGAGAGTTCAGTCCTCGGCTCTGTCTCTGCAGCCGGCTTCTCTGTTCTAACACCTGCGAGCTCTGCGACACTCCGACACCCTCGATCCTTCTGTGACCCTGCGGGACCTGGGGCCACGCTGACCCTGCGTGGGCTTCACCCTGGTTTAGCCTCTGGAGCAATGTCCCTCAGTGGAACAGACTTTTAAAAGTCCTGATTTTGTGCTCCGTTCCTCCGCCGCTTGCCGGGAGCCGGCCCCGCCCCCCGCGGTCTATCTTCCTGTTGTTTTAGATTCACTTCTCCGCCAGTCCTACCTTTCAGAAAGTGGTTGATTTTCTGTTTCTAGAGTTGCTGTTCTTCTTCTCTTCCATCTCCCGTTGGATGTGTAGGTGTTTGCAATGTTTAGATAGCTATTGAGCTGATCTGCTACCTGATGTAGTCTCAGCCTGCTACTTCTCTACCATCTTGACTCCTCCCTAATTTAGATTTTTTAAGCTTTTATTTATTTATTTATTTATTTATCTGACAGAGAGAGAGTGAGACAGAGACAGCAAGAAAGAAAGAATATACGCACGGGGAGTGGGAGAGGGAGAAGCAGGCTTCCCGCTGAGCAGGCAGCCCAGTGGGGGTTCTGGACCCAGGATCCCCGGACCCTGGGATCATCACCTGAGCTGGAGGCAAGACGCTTAACCAACTGAGTCACCCAGGCACCCCTAGCCAAGACAGTTTTGGAAAAGGACAAAATTGGAGATCACACTACCCAGTTTTAAAGCTAATTAATAGGGACTGAAATCAGATCAGTGTTTTCCTGGGGATGAAGGCAGACATACAGAGGGACCAAAGGAAAGGATTACTAAGGGATACAGGGCAAGTCTTGGGGTGGTGGACAGATTCGTTATCTTGCTTGTGGTGTTGGTTTCCTTAACGTACGTATGTCAGAGTTATCAGATTGTACACTTGAAATATGTGTAGGTCAATTATGACTCAATAAAGCTATTTTGAAAAAGAATTTATTAATTTGAAAGAGATCGAATGAGCATGAATCGGGGGGAGTGGCAGAGGGAGAGGGAGAAGCAGGCTCCCAGCTGAGCGGGAAGCCCAATGTAGGGCTTGATCCCAGGACCCTGGGATCATGACCTGAGCTGAAACCAGAGACTTCACTGACTGAGCCACCTAGATGCCCCTCAGTGAAGCTATTTTTAAAAAAGTATTCTTATAAAGTGATATATGGCTTCTACATTTATTAGGTGGCAGTTGGAGTCATGGATTTTGCCAGTGTTTAATTCTTATCCTCCAGTAATATTTTAGCTTGCGAAACATGGCACGTAGGAAGAACAATGTGAAGGGAGGTTAGCACCACAGTATATTCTTTAAGTTTATGATGAACATAAAAAGGATCATAATCAGAGTAAGTCATTACTAAGATATTACGTATTATTTTTTGAACCTTCAAGTATAATAAGTATGGAATGCGGAACAGACATGGTCCCCCCGTCCCCTTCTAGCAATTTGCAAAGAACCAAGAGTCTGGTTGACATTTGAACAGTTCTCTATATTTCTATAATACCTTTGCGGAAGGCTTTTTAGTATGTTATCAAAACGACCTGTCACCCCTTATGAAAATGTTTTTAAAATTGTAAAAAGAAATTAACCCTCTTAATAATATCATTTCTTTAATTTTTTGTAACTAGATTGAAATCTCAGCTCTCGAATTTTCTACGTGTCTTCAAAAGTTCCTCTAGTAGGAAAGAAGGTCCGCCACTCAACCTGCATAGGGATGGGGAGGAATTCCTTTGACCCCCAGGCCAGTTATCTGTTAAAAAAAGAAAAGAGAAAAACTTTTCTGAAAGGTAGTTCACAAGTAGTTTTCAAAAGCATTTTTATGATTCATGATAATATATTTAGCCACCAACTATCCTGGCTTTATTTCCTATCTTAGAAAGGAACTACTTGAGTGGCGCCTGGGTGGCTCAGTGGTTTAAGCCACTGCCTTCAGCTCAGGTCATGATCTCAGGGTTGTGGGATCGAGTCCCGCATGGGGCTCTCTGCTTGGCAGGGAGCCTGCTTCTCTCTCATTCTCTCTGCCTGCCTCTCTGCCTACTTGTTATCTCTGTGAAAGAAATAAATGAAATCTTAAAAAAAAAAAGGAACTACTTGATTAGGGCAGGTTGAATCAAATTCTCACATTGATAATAGTCCAACTGGGAACCATCTGCCATTAATTTAGATTTTTTAAAGCTTTTATTTATTTATTTATCTGACAGAGAGAGAGTGAGACAGAGACAGCAAGAAAGAAGGAATACAGGCAGGCGGAGTGGGAGAGGCAGAAGCAGGCTTCCTGCTTAGCAGGCAGCCCAGTGGGGGTTCTGGCCCCAGGACCCCAGGATCCTGGGATCATGACCTGAGCTGGAGGCAAGACGCTTAACCAACTGAGTCACCCAGGCGACCCTAGCCAAGACAGTTTTGGAAAAGGACAAAATTGGAGAAATCACACTACCCAGTTTTAAAACTAATTAATAGGGACAGAAATCAGATCAGTGTTTTCCTGGGGATGAAGGCAGACATACAGAGGGACCAAAGGAAAGGATTACCAAGGGACACTGGGCAAGTCTTGGGGTGGTGGACAGATTCGTTATCTTGCTTGTGGTGTTGGTTTCCTTAATGTACGTATGTCAGGGGCGCCTGGGTGGCTCAGTGGATTAAGCCGCTGCCTTCGGCTCGGGTCATGATCTCAGGGTCCTGAGATCGAGCCCCGCGTTGGGCTCTCTGCTCCGCAGGGAGCCTGCTTCCTCCTCTCTCTCTGCCTGCCTCTCTGCCTACTTGTGATCTCTCTCTCTGTCAAATAAATTAAAAAAAAAAAGAATGTACGTATGTCAGAGTTATCAGATTGTACACTTGAAATATGTGTAGGTCAATTATGACTCAATAAAGCTATTTTGAAAAAAACTTTATTTATTTGAAAGAGATCGAATGAGCATGAATGGGGGGGGGGAGTAGCAGAGGGAGAGGGAGAAGCAGGCTCCCAGCTGAGCGGGAAGCCCAAAATAGGGCTTGATCCCAGAACCCTGGGATCATGACCTGAGCTGCAACTAGAGACTTCACTGACTGAGCCACCTAGATGCCCCTCAGTAAAGCTATTTTTAAAAAAGTATTCTTATAAAGTGATATATGGCTTCTACATTTATTAGGTGGCAGTTGGAGTCATGGATTTTGCCAGTGTTTAATTCTTATCCTCCAGTACTATTTTAGCTTGCGATACATGGCACGTAGGAAGAACAATGTGAAGGGAGGTTAGCACCGCAGTATATTCTTTAAGTTTATGATGAAAATAAAAAGGAACATAATCAGAGTAAGTCATTACTAAGATATTACGTATTATTTTTTGAACCTTCAAGTATAATAAGTATGGAATGCGTAGCAGACATGGTCCCCCCGTCCCCTTCTAGCAATTTGCAAAGAACCACGAGGCTGGTTGACATTTGAATAGTTCTCTATATTTCTATAATACATTTGCGGAAGGCTTTTTAGTATGTTATCAAAACGACCCGTCGTTATGAAAATGTTTTAAAAATTGTAAGAAGAAATTAACCCTCTTAATAATATCATTTAATTTTTTGTAACTAGATTGAAATTGCAGCTCTCGAATTTTCTACGCGTCTTCGAAATTTCCTCCAGTAGGAAAGAAGGCCCGCCACTCATCCCGCATAAGGATAGGGAGGAATTCCTTTGACCCCCAGGCCAGTTATCTGTTAAAAAGAAAAGAGAAAAACTTTTCTGAAAGGTAGTTCACAAGTATTTTTCAAAAGCATTTTTTTGATTCTTGATAATATATTCAGCCACTAATTGTCCTTGTTCTATTTCCTACTTAAAAAGGAACTACTTGATTAGGGCAGGTTGAACTCAAATATTCACACTTATAATAATCCAACTAGCAACCATCTGTCATTAATTTGGATTTTTTAAGCTTTTATTTATTTATTTATTTATCTGACAGAGAGAGAGAGTGAGAGAGAGACAGCAAGAAAGAAGGAATATACGCAGGCGGAATGGGAGAGGGTGAAGCAGGCTTCCCGCTGAGGAGGCCGCCCAGTGGGGGTTCTGGTCCCAGGACCCCCAGGACCCTGGGATCATGACCTGACCTGAAGGCAGATGCTGAATTACTGAACCACCCAGGTACCCCAATTAACTTGGATTTACAAGTGAATTTATTTATACCAACTTCGTATTTCTTTTCTTTTTTCAAAGATTTTATTTGTCAGAGATCGAGGGAGTTAGCACAAGCAAGGGGAGTGGCAGGGAGAGGGATAAGCAGGCTTCCTGCTCAGCAGGATCAATGCCAGGCTGGATCCTAGGACTTGGGATCATGACCTGAGCCAAAGTCAGATGCTTAACCGAATCACTCAGGCGTATTGCAAAGTAGGCTAAACATTATCTTGGACTTACAGTCTAGGAAATCTAAATAAAAAATCTAGCATGGTGAGCTTAAAAATGGGTGGTTTGGTTAAGCCTCTGCCTTTGGCTCAGGTCATGATCTCAGGGTCTTGAGATCAAGCCCTGTGTCAGGGTTTTCTCTTTCCCCCTCTGTCCTCCCTGCCCAACTTGTATGTGCACATACACACCCATATGTGCTCACTCGTTCGTGCTCTCCTGCTAAAAAAATGCTAAATAGAATTATGTTTTGGAAGTAAGAAAAAGCACTCATCGGGTCACCTGGGTGGCTCAGTCACTTGGGTGTCTGCATTTGGCTCATGATCCCTGGGTGGATCCAACCCTGCATCGGGCTCCCTGCTCAGTGGGGAATCTGCTTCTCCTTCTCCCTTTACCCCTCTCCCTGCTCATGCTCTCTCTCTCTCTCGTCGTCTCAAATAAATAAAAGAAAAAAAAGAAAATGCAGTAATCACTCAGTTACATAGCCAAGGATCTCCCACCTCACCCTCAAAGTAAAAGAAAGAGCCAGATCACCTTGAAGATCCCACCAGCTTCAGGCTGTTGCAGAAGACCCTCGGGGTCCATTCCGTCCCGTGCACAGGTCACATACATTTCAGAGTAGTCCTTCCCTCCAAAGCAGCACGAAGTTGTTTTAACAACAGGCAACTTCACAGTTTGGAGTCTTTTCCCTAGATCACCAAATATTTTATTGAAAGCCCAGCTCTAGCAAATTTCCAACCTGCACAACCATTCAGGACCTCTTGCAGAAGATCAGCGAAATTCAAAAAGCGTTGTGGAGGTCATTTAACCAACCTTCCCTGACAATCTGTTTCAGCCAAAAAGACTTACCTCCACAGGAAAAGAAGTTCTGACTCTAAGTTTGGGGTGCTATCTTGGGCCTTTATTTCCAAAGTTATTCTACTGAGACCTCTGAATGTATCTCTAGATAACATTATCAGTAATGAAGTTTCTCTAGTTGCTAGTGTCTCATTTTTTCTAGACACGGCAGGGATTTTTTTTTTTTTTTTAATTTTGCTGCAGGCCTACCTGTCTCAGGGTCTAAACGAATCACTCTCCCTCCATTGTAACAGGCTACCCAGAGCTTCCCTTCCGCATCGATACACATCCCATCTGGAATTTGCTCTTCTTTCTCCAGCTTGTAAATACTTCTGCGGTTGGCTAGGGTTAGAAAAACAAACACACACACACACAACAAAACAATAGGCCACTCAATGCTGAGCCTCAGACCAGGAGCTCTCCAGCTGACTGTAAATCCTCATCACCTTTGCTGATCCGGAGTCTGGCATGCAGGATAGTTCAGAAGAATTCCTAACTCTAGAAACAAAAACGTCCAGGGCGCGTGGGTGGCTCAGCCGCTTCAGCATCTGCCTTCGGCTCAGGTCATGATCCCGGGGTCCCGGGATGGAGCCCTGCCTTGGGCTCTCTGCTCAGCAGAGAGGCTGCTTCTCCCTCTCCCTCTGCCTGCCACTCCCCCTGCTTGTGCTCTCTTTCTCAGATAAAAAAATAAAATCTTAAAAAAATTTTTTTTAATCAGGATTTTCCTCTGTTTGAACTGGAATTAATTTTTTTTATTTGTTTATTTACAGCATAACAGTGTTCATTGTTTTGGCCTCACACCCAGTGCTCCATGCAGTACGTGCCCTCCCTATTACCCACCACCTGGTTCCTCAACCTCCCACCCCCCCCCCCGCCCCTTCAAAACCCTCTGGTTGTTTTTCAGAGTCCATAGTCTCTCATGGTTCATCTCCCCTTCCAGTTTCCCTCAAATCCCTCTCCTCTCCATCTCCCCATGTCCTCCATGTTATTTGTTATGCTCCACAAATAAGTGAGACCATATGATACTTGACTCTTTCTGCTTGACTTATTTCGCTCAGCATACACAAAACAGATAATCCTATCAAAAAATGGGCAGAAGATATGAACAGACACTTCTCCAGCGAAGACATACAAACGGCTATCAGACACATGAAAAAATGTTCATCATCACTAGCCATCAGGGAGATTCAAATTAAAACCACATTGAGATACCACCTGACCCCAGTTAGAATGGCCAAAATTAGCAAGACAGGAAACAACGTGTGTTGGAGAGGATGTGGAGAAAGGGGAACCCTCTGACACTGTTGGTGGGAATGCAAGTTAGTGCAGCCACTTTGGAGAACAGTGTGGAGATTCCTGAAGAAATTAAGAATAGAGCTTCCCTATGACCCTGCAATTGCACTGCTGGGTATTTACCCCAAAGATACAGATGTAGTGAAAAGAAGGGCCATCTGTACCCCAATGTTTATTGCAGCAATGGCTAAAAAAATTTTTTTTTAAAAATAAAACAAAAATGTCCAGAAACATGAGTGGGCACTCCTCAACTAAGAATTTTTTTTACCACATGATTTGGGGGTGATTACACTCTCTTTGGTTTGGGTACAGACATATTTGTCTAAGCAGGAAAAAAGTAGAATTCTTTATTTAAGATTTTATTTATTTATTTGACAGAGAGAGAGAGCACAAGCAGGAGGAGCAGCAAGCGGAGGGAGAGGGCGAAGCAGGGAGCCTGACACCCGACGTGGGGTTGGATCCCAGGACTCTGGGATCATGACCTGAGGTGAAGGCAGATGCTTAATGACTGAGCCACCCAGGCGCCCCTAGAATTCTTAATAAAATAACAGTAGTTCTTTTTGAGGTTGAGCCGAACTGAAACCCTGCATACCCTCCTCGGGGACTTTTCGGTCTGCGGTTAGACCTTTGCTATTTTCCTTATAAAAATGCCGACTTTGATTAACTCCAAGATCTAGAAGGCCACTTAATGGTACCATGTGAACGGTTCCTATGCAAAAACTAGTAAGACGTGTGTGTTCTGTTTCTGTCTGACCGAATGTTCCAAAATCATCCTATCAAAACATAATATTAAAGAGCTTATTTCTGAAAGGAGGGGTGTTCTGGAGCCCACTGGCTGGCCTGAAAGGGGGGAATCACAGTTTATACAAATAAACAAACAAACCCCCAAAACCCCATCAAACCCCAGAGGAACTTTACACTACAAAATCCAGGTCATTATAGTAACTGCATCGAGGTATAGTGAAACAAAAAATGTTAAAAACCATGTGTCAGTAAAAATGGGTAAAAACAGTCATAAAAAAGGCACTCTATATTTCAAAGCAAAACATCTGTACTGAAATAACCTGTCTCTCGTTAAATCTACACGCGAGGCTTGTGATTTTTTTCCCCTCAAGTCATTTTTATTACTGCGTTTGTTCTCGCGGTTTGGCACCTTTCACGAAACAGTTTCAAGTGCTCCCTCCTAAGTTCTTCTCAAGAATTTCTTCCCTCCCAGTTTCCAACTACAGCTCATGTCGAACCCACTGCCGGAACTGAACACTCGGCAGCTACTGTTTAAACTCTTCTACTTGGGAAGATCATTAATTCGTCTCTGAGCAGTTCCCTCTGCTTAACTCAAGGACATAGGAGCAACCCCCCAACCTTAGCTTTCCGTTCCTTTTTCTCATTCTGCTGTGCATTATCTGCCGACAGGTGCCTCTAGTAGGACAGGATCCATTGCATGGTGAGTCCCTTTCGAGGGACGGTGGCAAGAAGCGGGGGCGCGGGGGGAGGATCTATCCCTATTTTGCCAACGGTGGCCAGAGTCAGGTGTGCCGAGGGCGCTGGTCTGATTGGCAGCCTAGTCGAGTCTGGACAATTATGACTCTACTGGAATGATCACATCTGCCATTTCCTTCATTTGACAAGTAAGGGCCTTTCCATGTGAGTCGAGGAAGAAGAGGCAGCTTCCCAGCTACCCACATATGAAAAAAAAAATCCCAGCAGTATTAAGAAGAATAACGAAAAAATACGTACAGATCTTTCCTGTCTGTAGGTCATAGTCAAAGGCATCTACTGAGTAGGACAGGCTGTCGATGTAATAGAAGATTTTGTGGTCCAGGGACCAATCCAAACCATTGGAGATGTCCACCTGGTCAAAATACTTTTCCACGTGGTGGTCAGGAAAGAGGGAGTACAGGGACCCCTGGTGCCGCTCCAGAACCGCGGGGGCCGTCTCCTCTGCCATGGTGCCTACAAGACCCCAAAAGCACTGAGTTTAGCTGCACAGCACCTTGTCCCATGCCCTACAGCACCTTTTATGACCAGGGTTCCTTTCCCATCATGAAGTCAAGGAAAACTAAGGACGACTGGGTGGCTCAGTCGGTTAAGCGTCAGCCTTTGGCTCAGGTCATGATCCCAGTGTCCTGGGATCGAGTCTCACATGGCCTCCCTGTTCAGGGGTGAGCCCATCTCTCCCTCTGCCTCTGCCCCTC
Organism: Meles meles; assembly: GCF_922984935.1. NCBI lineage: Eukaryota > Metazoa > Chordata > Mammalia > Carnivora > Mustelidae > Meles > Meles meles. The sequence goes on along the minus strand of NC_060087.1, from coordinate 41,813,137 downwards.
CCCACTGCTTGTTCTCTCTCCTCTCATTCTCTCTCTCTCTCTGTCAAAATAAATAAATAAAATATTTGTAAAAAACCTATTCTATTCAAGGAAACTATTCTGCAATCCCAATCTGGGTCCTTTATTTAAAAAAAAAAAAAAGACAACTGCCTTGCTTATGATGCCAATGAAAATTACACCAACAGGTCTGGTTCCGGATAAGAAGGAGTCCATTTCCACCAACCCCACTTTCTCCCACTGAGTGCAACTGTACAATCTGGACAAAACACCCAGTGGGCTATTTGAGAAACTCTGACAAGTAAAAATATCGGGCAGCTCAGGGAAGACCAGCGGAATTTGCAGTGCTGCCTAACTGGTGGCGAGTTCTCCATTTTTTCCTCCAGTGTGTCCCAGCCTGACCTCAATGCAGCCTCCAACTTGGAAGCGAGCACCGTGGTGAAGACAGAGAGCCAAGAGAAACCCTCTCGATCTGGCTCAAGGAGCAAATGAGGAAACTCCTGAGGCTCGGAGAGTGGAAGAAATGCCCTGGTTCTTTTCCACTCCTTTCTCCAGTCCGCACGCTCTGCAGCAGCAAGGGTAGTGACGGCAGAGTGGCGGGTACAAGGAAAGTGCAGGAATCAAGACTCAGGGGAAGGGGACATTCCTCTCCTGCTGGAGCTCCAAAAGGGCAGAACCAAACACTGCTGCTTTTATGCTCTCTCTCTTTCTCTCTGTCTCTCTTTCTCTCTCTCTGTCTTGCTGCTACTTGGCTCTGGAGAGAGCACTGTCCTAGAGATGGGTGGGCTCCGGCTGGAGGAATGACAAGGACAGCTCCAGGAAAATGGAAAGTACCTAGAGACAGTCAAGAGGGACGCTGTTTAGGAATGCAATTCCATAAGGTTGTTTATGAGCTCCTGGGCTCATCTCCTACTTGTACTCGCAGGACTCTGGTTTTAATTAGCATACCAAAGACTGAGAATGCAGCTGTGGTTGGAACTCCTAAGTCTCAGGGCGGCCACCCTGTGGCCCACATGGGGGCCAGATCTTAACGGTAGCTCAGAGAGAGCAGGCTAGAGCTTTTCTGGTAAACCTTCTGAACCTAAACATATACAGATAGCTCATGAGGACAAATGTATCAACATTCTCTGCAGGATTTAAAGACCAGGGTCTCAAAATAATAGTCACAAAGTCACAAATACTATCCAATATGACTTGGTAATGCAAAGAAGTCAAAACACAACAAAGGGCCAAATAAAAATTTTAGAACTGAAAAAAGAAAATAACCGAAATAGAGAAACTGCCTGGATGGATTTTGCTAGCAGGCTAGAGATGACAAAGGAAAAGAGTTAGTGTAGTGAATGACAGGTCAATAGAGATTATCCAGGGGCACTTGGCTGGCTCAGTGAGTAGAGCATGTGATTCCTGATCTTGCGGTTGTGAGTTGGAGCCCCATGTTGGGCCTAGAGATTACTTTAAAAAACCTAAAATCCTAAAAAATATAAAAAAGGAAATTATCCAATGTGGACAACATTGCAGAAAACTACAGGTTCAAGCTGAGCAAGCCCCAAACAGGAGATAGTCCCAAAGAAATCTATACCCAGACACACCAAAATCAGAATTCTGAAACCAAAGTCAAATAGAAATCCCTAAGAAAGAAAGAAAAATGACATATAACATATCAAGAATAATGATTTCAATAACTGTTGATATTTTACGAGGAGCCACGGAGGCCAGAAGGAAGTGATGCTTTTTTTTCCTTTTCCTTTTTCTTTTTCTAAAGTAGGTTCCCTGCCCAGCGCAGGGCCCAGCAGAGGGCCTTGAACTCATGACCCTGAGATCAAGAGCTGAGCTGAGATCAAGAGTCAGACACGTAATGGGACTGAGCCACCCAGACGCCCTGGAAGGCACACATTTTTCATTTGCCGAAAGAGGAAAAAACTGTCAGACTAGTATTCTATATTCAGTGAAAATATCTTTCAAGAATGAAGGTGAAATAAAGATATTCTCATATGAAGTAAAACTGGGAGAATTCACATCCAGCAGACCTGCTCTAACAGAATTGCTAAAGGGAAGGGAAATGATACCAAAAGGAAGCTTGGAACATCAGAATGAAGGAAGAACAATAGAAAGAGTAAATATAATAGGGTGTTCTTCTCCTTTAAGTTCTTGAAAATATTTCTTTTCTTTTGTTGAAGATTCCATTTTTTAAAGATTTTTAAGTAATCTCTATACCCAACATGGGGCTTGAACTCACAACCTCAAGATCAAGAGTCGCACGCTCCACCAACTGAGCCAGCCAGGCGCCCCAGTTCTTTAAAATATTTCTGATTGTTAAAAGCAAAAATTATGTTTTCTCACGGGATTTATATGTATGTCTATAAAGGGAACTATAGCATAAAGAAGTGTTAATCAAAGTGGTAAATCTTGGTTCTAGACAGACTGCAAAAAGTTAACTGTGTATTTTGCAATCCCTTCAGAAACCCTTAAAAAACTACATAGAGAGATACAGCGAAAGATCCCCATGAGTAAATTAAAATTGAATTCTAAAAGAAGGTTCACTCAACCCAAAAGGAGGCAGGAAAGGGGAAACGGGAGGAACAAAAAATACAGGGAGAAAGAAGAGAAAACAAATAACAAAATGGTAGATCTAAGTCAAAGCATATTAATAATTACACTAAATACACGAAATGTAAAGAACCTAAATACATTAAGTTATTGTTAAGACGAATTTTTTAAAAGCCCAGCTATTTGCTGGTTATAAGAAACTCATTTCAGATATAGGGATACAGATCGTGTAAAAGTGAAAGGATGGGAAAGGCTATACCACACAAATATTGATTAAAATATTAGCTGGAGGGGCTATGTTAACATCAGACAAAATATACTTAAAGCAAAGACAATTATCAGGGATACATAGAGGTCCTACATATCGCAAAAATGGTCAATTCACCAAGGGACATAGCAATCCTAAATTCGTACGTGCTTACCAACAGAGCTTCAAAATACACAAAGCCAAAATCAGAACTGAAAACAGAAATAGACAAGTCCATAATTACAGTTGGAAATGTCAGTATCCTTCTCTCAGTAACAGATACAAGTACATAGAAAAATCAATAAAGAAACAAAACTGAACAGCATCAACCAATCTAAGTGACATTTACCAAACACTCCACTCAACAGTGGCAGAGTACACGTTCTTCTCAAGGGCACATAGGATAGTCACTTAGACTTGAGTGTGATCTTGGGGAACGGAGCAGAGTTTGACTGTAATGAAGAAATTGGGAAGCTCATTTAGTATACCAAGTTCCATTTGAAATAAGAATGAGTTAAAGGAAAATGGATAAAAGTTGGGAAGCTTGAATAGCAAGCAGGAGGGTAAATCCTCCCTCCCAGGGGAGAAGGATTTCATGCAGCAGTGTCCGGCTATAGGGCAGTTGGGTTTGTTTTACTAATATTCCGTGCCCCCCCCACCCCGTCTGCCTCACAGAAAGAGATGCCTGGAACATGCATGTGAATTCCGCACTGCTTGGAAAGGGTTCTACGTCAGTGGGAAAGAACATGCCGGAGCCCTATCTAGTAGTCCACTATCTAGTAGTGGACACAGTAGTGGATGTGGTGACACCTTCAGGATTCTTCTTCTTCTTTTTAAAGATTTTATTTATTTATTTGACAGAGAAGAGAGATAGCAAGAGAGGATACACAAGCAGCGGGAGTGGGAGAGGGAGAAGTAGGCTCCCTGCTGAGCAGAGAGCCTGGCGTGGGACTCGATCTCAGGATCTCGGGATCACGACCTGAGCCAAAGGCAGATGCTTAACCACTGAGCCACCCAGGCGACTCACCTTCAGGCTTTGACCCACCACCTCAAGACTCCATCGTGCCATCAAATGACCCTACCGTTTTCTGGTCCAGGGACACCTCCTAGCACTTGCCGAAAGCTAGAACTCTCTAGAAAAAAGGTTCTTAGGTGCTTCTGGCAGATGCTCGTGACCAGTCTGCACACCCACAATTTTGCCTACAATTTTAAGGGGTCCCCTCAGGGCACAAGTTAAGACCTGGGGACTCCAGGCTAAGGACTCAGGCTTCTGAGGACACCTTTATCTTGTCTCACGAAGTGCCACAGAACTGTCAACTACAGCCATGAGGGAGAGAGAAAATCAATTTCAACAGCAGGTGGGATATCCAATCATATTTCCTTATCTTGCAGAAGGGCTTCCAACAGATTCTCATCTTGAATCTTTCAACCTGTCCTGGACTAGATCTGTGGTTTTGTCAAGCCCGGGAAGACGGGAAGAAAGCCACAGCCGGTTGCTCAGACCTTGAGTACCTTCCATGCAGAAAACAGACGGAGCCACAGCAGCAAGGTTTGAGGGGGCGGTGTGGGGAGGTGGACATAGCAGGGATTGGAATAAACTCTGGCTAACTTGTTATGAGGGGAAGTAAATGAAAACATACGTGAAATGCATTATTTAATTGGAAACTAGAGTTAACATTTACAGAAAGCTGGATGTAGGCCATTCTCCAACCAGCACAGTCAGCATTGGTTCAAGCAAGAATCATCAACAAATGTAAAACCCAAGGGAGACATTTTGATGAGGACCTGGACATTTGGTCAGTCTTAAAAGTATCTACGGGGCGCCTGGGTGGCTCAGTGGTTTAAGCCTCTGCCTTCGGCTCGGGTCCTGATCTCAGGGTCCTGGGATCGAGCCCCACATCGGGCTCTCTGCTCGGTGGAGAGCCTGCTTCCTCCTCTTTCTCTGCCTGCCTCTCTGCCTACTTGTGATCTCTGTCTGTCCAATAAATAAATAAAAAATCTTAAAAAAAAAAGTATCTCCCCCCGTGTTGTGGGGAGCCTCCAAGATGGCCACAAATGATCCCTGCCTCCCAGTGTTCACACCCTTTGGATACAGTCCCTTCTATCACCGTGTGACCAACAGCACATGACAGAAGTGACGTTCAGTCACTTCCGAGATTGGTTATAGTAAGACTGTAGCCTCTGTCTTGGATGTCCTCATTCTCTCTCTCTCTCTCATCACTTGCCCTGGGGGAAGCCATGTTCTGAGCAGCCCTAGAGAGAGGCCCAGGTGGTAAGGAACTTCCGGAAGCCTCTTGCTGGCCCCATGTGAGTGAGCCTGGATGTGAATCCTCCAGGCCGCTTGAGAGACACCAGCCCCTTTCTGAGACTACAGCCTCCGCCAACATCTTGACTGAAACTTCATGATACAGCCTTGAACTAGAACCATCTGGCTAAGTCCCATCCAGATTCTTAACCTTCAGTAACGATGTTTGTAATTTTAACGAACACTTTAAAAATGTTATTTTAAGCCACTGAATTTCAGGGTAATTTGTTACACAGCAATAGGTAACTAATAAACCCCACAACATGTTCATAAATTGCAATTAAAAATAGTAACTATGGGGGCGCCTGGGCGGCTCAGTTGGTTAAGTCTTTGACTCTTGCTTTCACCTCAGGTCGTGATCTCAGGGTCATAAGATAAAGCCCTGCCAGAGGCTTGTGCTCAGGGCGGAGCTCCTCTGCCCCTCTGCACACCACCCCCACCGTCTATCTAAAATAAATAAATAAAATCTTTGTAAAAATAGTAACGATGCAGTAGAGAAAGCTGAGAAGACCTTAACTAGGTGATCCAAACTAACATCACCCATGAGGGACATGGTGTCCAGACGAGATACCTGGAGAAAGACAGCGTGTCACCTCCGCAGTATTCTAGTGACAAATATACAGCATCAATCTAATCACAGGGAAACATCACACAAACACAAAAGGAAGAGGAACATGAGGGATGTTCTATTAAAAAGGGGGGAGTTGTGTGGGACTGTATTCTTCAAACACAGCGGTGTCATAAAAAAAAAAAACAAAACAAAACAAAGAAAGGCTATGCCCAGACGAAAGAGGTTTAAAGAGACTGTCAAATAAATGGCAATACGTAATCCTAGAATGGGTCCCGGACCGGAGGGGGGATAATGCTGTAAAGGACAGTATTTGGTTCATGGACAAAACTGGAGTACAGATAGGACATCAGTTAAAATCGTAATAATGTTGAACTTCTTTAAGTTGGTAACTGTACTGTGGTCATTTTTCTTGGGAAGAACAGGTCTTTTTTCTTGGAAAATTCCCATAGAAGTATCTTTCAGGGTTAAGACATGTGATATATGCAACTTACTTCCAAATGATTCTAGAGAAAAGCATGTTTATATACAGAGAGAGCACACAAATAGGACAAAACGTTGACGATAGGTGGATCTAGGTAAAGGGCAGATGGGTGTTGTTCATACTATTTTTACTTTTCTTTCCCTGTAAATTTGAAATTATTTACAATTTAAAAATCGCCAGCAACCATGAAACTTCTATTTGAAAGCTCATTTAGGGGCTCCTGGGATCGAGCCCCGCATCGGGCTCTCTGCTCAACGGGGAGCCTGCTTCTCCCTCTGCCTGCTGCTCCCCCTACCTGTGCTCTCTCTCTGTGTCAAATAAATAAATAAAATCTTTAAAAAAATCTTTAAAAAGAAGAAAATTTAAAAAGTCTTTTAAGTAACAAAAATTTAAAAATTTAAGAAAATAAAGCTCATTTAAACTACAAAAGTACCATGCACATTTTGGTCTCTGCCAGAGACAGAAACTTCTGAAAGGGATATTCTGAAATTTTTCTCATGGGATTTAAAACATTTTAACATTATTTTTAATTTGATTTATTACCTTTAGCAATGAAATTTTAATAGACTTTATTTATTTCTTTAGTTTTTACATTTCCGTTAAGGAAACGCTACCCCCAGTGTGGGACTTGAACTCACGACCCCAGGATCAAGAGTCACTTGCTCTGCCAACTGAGCCAGCCAGGTGCCCCTTGGGATTTTTGTTTTGTTTTGTGAAAAGCCACTCAAGTAATAATAAAGGAAGAACCCAAAACGCATTATGAGTAACATTTTCCCAGGACAACTGGGAGACTTAGCCCAAGTCCGGCTTTTCTCCCAAGCTCGGTTCACAGGGGCTGGAGATCAACTGAACCTGCGAAGTATCTCCCAGCGGGATCCACCTTCCCATCGTTGAACCGATTGTTTCTCTTGTCTGCATCTACTGAGGCCAGGGCAACTGCTGAGTGATCTTCCCAGTTCAAAGCACAGAACTTTGTCCCAACAGTGGCCACATAGCCTCCTCCCTGGCGAAGGGCCACGGAGCTGACGGGGGCATCTGCAGAAGCAAAAGCAGCAGTCAGAGGGCGGGAAGGGGGCCAGTGGCCGAGCGGCACCCTGCGGGCACCCCGCCACCTGGCATCTCATTCAGAGCAGATTCCAGCTCTTTTGGCAATGCGAGTGCCCTCTCCCTTCTGTGGAAAGCCGAAGGCTCCAGAACCGAGTATATTTGTTGAGCAGTATCCTTGGGCAGCAGAGATAGAAACGTGAATGAAACCCAACTCTTCTGGAAGCTTCCAGCATCACTGCAGCCACCATACACTGGGGCAGGCGCCACATCAAATTCAAAGGTTGGGGGGGGGTCCTTGACTGGGTAGGGGGGACAGGGGCTCCCAGGGTAGCTATCATGGAGCAAGGGATGCTTGATTCACCTGTTCTCCAGGAAATTCAGAGACACAAACCAGGCTTAGTTCTGGCAACTAGGTTTTGTGACATCTCTCCCTCCCTCTCATTCAGGACTTGTCTTTTTTAAGGGGCCCTATCTTATGTATTAAATTGAAAGTTGTGGGACGCCTAGGTGTCTGCCTTCGGCTCAGGTCATGATCCCAGGATTCTGGCACCGAGTCCTACAACAGGCTCCCTGCTCAGCGAAGAGCCAGCTTCTCCCCAAACCCTGACAAATAAATAAATAAATAAATAAAATCTTTCAAAAAAATAATTTATTTGAAAACATTTTTTAAAAAGATTTTATTTATTTATTTAACAGAGAGAGAGAGAGAGTGGAGGAGGATGAGCAGAGGGAGACTCCCAGGTGAGCGCCAAGCCCAGCTTGGGGCTCAATCCTGGGGCTCTGAGATCCTGACCTGAGCAGGTAGCTTAACGGACTGAGCCACCCAGGCGCCCCTTGGAAACATTTTCTAAGCACCTATTCAGTAAGTGCAAGGTGCTGGGTACTCTGGAAGTGGCTCTTAGCTCTAAGTCCCCTTCAGAAGTTGATTCCCACCAACGAGGGGCCCAGAGAATATGCAAGACAGTGTTGAGAGATCCCGACCTGCGCCCAGAGACTTCTGCCAGCGCACTTCTGTAAGTTCCCAAGTTAACCAATACCAGAAGCCCCTTCCATGCTTTGGGGGTGGTTCTGGATTGGGGTGGGAATATCCCCCTAACGTGTGCACCCTGGCAAAGAGAGACTAGGGAAGGCATTGGTCCCCCTTCCCCCACTTCCCCCCACCACCACCCCAGTGCCCCTGGGGCTCTGAACCCCTCTGGTCCCAGTCACTTTGCCTCTTGTCACACTCACATCCCTGGGTGAATTAAAAAGTTTTTCCCTCTTACTGAAAAAAAAAAAAAAAGTTCGAGGTCACCAGCTCTGGAATGAGACTGTCCCAAGGTCACTGGATTTCCTGGTATCTCTTCCCACTAACACAAAACAAGAAGCTTCCTTATCTCTAATCAAGCTCCTCCGCTTGGGCTATAGAATGAGAAACCCCTCCTCTGGGAGTCAAGTGGCCCTAAACAGAATCGCGGTCAAATGCCTTTGGAAATTGTCCTGAATCTTATATTGTACAGTGAACAGATAGTCCTGCTTGATGCTTTCCAAGTCTGAAAGCTCTTCTTTTTACATTCAAAGAAGGGCTCTGCCTGCTCTTTTCTTTTTTTCTTTCTTTTGCCCATTAAGGTCCTGGTCCAACCCAAGGCGGACAGCCTTTGCTGGGGTCCCCAGCCTACCGTGCCTGTGCCTCGTCAGCACCAAATGAAGACTCTCGCTCCCCACCCACAGCCAAAGAGGAAAGTACTGACCACCCCAAATTTATTCCTGGGTCCAAGTGGGAGGACACAGAGTGTGGCTAGAGAGAGCATGGCATTCCAGAAGTTTTAAAGCACATCTAGTAGCTTCAACAAGAAGTTCCCTGGGGAATGATACATCAGGTGGCCGCGCGTCCCCAGGGAAATGACGGCTGTCTGGGCAGAGCAGGGTGGGGGTTTGGGGGCCCCTTCATCCTTACCCAGGGTCACTTGCTGCACACGCTTGCTGAGCGAATCCCACCGGCAAACCTTTTTTGCGGGAATATCTACAAAGAGCAGCGAACTGGACGCCTCCTCCCACACCGGAGACTCCCCACACCGGCAATTTTCCCGCAAAACACACTCGATCTTAATGGAAGACATTGTCCACACGGAGCTGTCTGGAAGGTAGCAAGAGAGGACAGAAAATGTAGTCGCATGGAGCAAATTCAGCAAAACACATCTGGCTTAAGGCCCTGGGAAGATCCCAATACAGACCGAGTTTTTCTCAGAACTAGAAAAACACGTTCTCTCAATCAGGACAAAATAGGCACGGTGGCAGAAAGAGACTTATAGGACAGTGAAGAGCGAGCTGTTGGTCCATAATGTGAGATATCTTCTGATCGACTTACCCGGGCGTGTTTTCAAGCTATCTTTTACAAAGAGAGGAAAAAATCCCACAACACCCCAGCATCCATACCTTGATGGCAGGTGACCCTCAGAGAGCTGGCAGCTCGCGGGAGGGAAGGCCGCCCTTTATGCCTGTGCCCTAGCCCCCGAAGGTCCAGGTGCCTATGGAGGTGGGGGGAGGGCACCTCCCTCATTGGTGGCCCCTCCCCGCCTGCAGGTCACCAGCTCCCGCTGCCCTCCCCCATCCCCTGATGGTGCCGATTCCCTCCCGCTCAGCCCGCTCAAAGGCCAGAACTTTACTACTCTGCATTTTTCTAAAGTGCCTTTCTAGAAATATGGTCATCAGGGATATACACTAAATTAAACCTAACGTCCATTTGTCAGCTTGGCACAATGGAAGGGCTGGAGAAGAGGACCGGGTCTGGGCGCTACTGGAGGTACTGAAGGCCCCTCTGCTAGTTCTTGCCACCCAGGGCAGGCACCGTGCGAGTTTGGCAAGGAGACTTGAACTCCACAGGCAGGAACATTCTATGCTGGGAGTTTGGGCCAGAGTGTGACCAGCGAGCAGGGAGAAGAGAAAGAAAAATGATCGGAGAAGGAAAAAACAAAACAAAAGAAACAAAAAAAAAAACATTACCTAAGAAACCCCGTGGGAGAGGAAAACGAGGCAACTTTTCAGGGTCTCTTCTCTTTCCCAAACTCTGCCCAGATGCTGCCCCAAATCGTCTGCCTCATCACCCTTCTCCCTTTCTGCTTGGGAGTGGGTGGGCTCACCCACGGATGGGCGAATTCATGACGGGGGGGGGGGCGGAGGGGGGAGGAAAATAATCTCCGGTTTCATATTCCTTTCGAGAAATTAATTTTTTTTTTAAAGAAACACAACTCAAATCTTAAATCCCGATACCGGGATTTGGAAGCCTCGCTCGCTGTTACAATTTGGCACAGGCTCCAAAGGCCTGCAATGTTATCGATCTGAGATAAGGCACAGGATCAGACGAGAAGCGGGACTTCTCCCAATAGCGACTTTTAACCCGAGCCAGGGGCCCTGCAGCAGTCCCTCCCTGCTGCGGCTTCGGAGCCCCGCGGCCCCGCAGCGGGGAGCCGGCACGCGGCGGCAGGTGCCCGCGCAGTACCCGCGGTACCTGTGAGGCGGAGTGGCCTCGGCACAGTTGGGTCGCACCGCTGCAGCCTCGGGCGACCGCAAGGCCCCGGGAAGCTGAAGGTTGAGCCCCCCTCGTTCCTGGCCGGGCAGAGTGGAGCGCGCGCGGGGCCTGGGTCCTTGGGAGGGCAAGGGGGGAGGGGGCGAGCGGTGTCCTTCCAGCCCGCCCCAGCGATTTTTGATCGTCTGTGGTCAGACCTTTCCTCTCTGGAGGGCGGGCGGAGAGGCCGGCCAGTCCCCCGCACTCACCGGGCGGGTGACTTCCAGCAGGCGCAAAGGTCAGGCAGTGGGGCGGAAGGGCTGGGCGGGGGACGAGGCCGCTGGGCAGGTGGGTGGCAGCGGCCTGGAGCGGCGGGCTGGGGACTGCAACCCCCAACGCTGTCCCCCTCCTCCGTGGCTCCCGGAAGAATCCTACAAAGCCTCCCGGGACAGCGGGGGCGGGGAAGAGGCTTGGAGCCCGGTGAATCTAAGCCTCGGAGTTTGGACGGAGCGCTAAAGTTTATCTGTTACTTAAACAAGAAAAAATTGTTAAAATGCCTAACAGAGATTGGGGTCGAGGGTCCGGTTAAACACAAGCAGGTCAAAAAGTAAAGAACAAAGCGGTTAAACAAATCCACCCTTTTCCCAGCGGGAGAAAGAAAGACTGCTGCTGGCTGCAGGCCACCTTTTGTAAAGCGTTTTTTGTTTGTTTGTTTCTTTTTTCTTTTCGTGCGTGTGTGTGTGTGTGTGTGTGTGTGTGTGTGTTTGGGGGGGTTGTTTGTTTTTGGTGGGGGAAAAGGAAAGGTTTTATTTGATTGGGTTTAGAAAATCAAATGGAATAAATGATGCTACGCAGCGCTCAGTTTCACATTCTTCTTTGAAAGCAGACCTCGCCATCCAAATTTAAAACATTTCAAAAAATGAAGGGAGGGAGGTAAACAGGAGGGCGTTTGCCGCTGGGGGTTGGGAGCCAGGGAGTAACCATGAAGGGATTCCGGCAATTTTCTGGGGCTGATGGAGGCTATCTGGATGGACGCCTGAGTTGCACAGAAGTACGTACATGTCGAAAGTCATCTGGTGGGACACTTGAGATTTGTGCATTTTTTTTTTTTGTATGCGTTGAATCCAAGGTCAGTGCTACCTCAGCATCATTATCATTTTAATTTTTTACATAGGCTGCATGCCCAGCGTGGGTCTCAAACTCATGACCCTGACTGAGATCAAGAGTTGCCCGCTTTATCGACTGAGTCAGCCAGGGCCCTCGTGCTATCTCATTATTGATCTCTCTCTGTGGAGCATGCATTCCTGGCCTTCTGCACAATCCTGAAACCTACACTCAAATCATAATCACTGTGGCATTCCAGCTCCCTGAAATTCACGAAGGAGGAGGGGTGGCAGATTAAATGCTTCAAAGGCAGGAGGCTCTAAAGCAGGCCCGAGATGCTCAAAGTTTCAACTTAGTTAACTTAGAGTAATGGGCACTTATGGCCTCAATCATTTTGCCTTCACCCTGGGAGATGTTTAAGACAACTGCTCTCTCATGGCCCCATTTACAGATGGGAAAACATGAGCCTGCAAAGTGAGGAGAATCCCAAAGTCGTAGGTCAAGCTGGGAGAAATCTGGCAAATAGACGAAACCTTCAGTAGAGAAGTAAGAGCTTGGGGGGCTCCTGGGTGGTGCACTTGGCTGAGTTTTGACTCTTGGTTTCAGCTCATGTCATGATATCTGCGTCCTGGGATCGAGCCCCTTGCAGGTTCCCTACTCAGTGTGGAGTCTGCTTTCCCTCTTCCTCTGCCCCTCCCCGACCCCACTTGTGCTTTCTTTCTCTCTCTCTCTAAAATAAAATAAAATAAAATAAAATAAAATAAAATAAAGAAATCAGAACTTGAAGGACACTTTCTTGGGTGGGGCAAAGAGCGGGACTGTGATCTCCGGAGGCTTCTCTGGGGTTCTGTTGGGTCCTCTTCCCATCGCATGGCTTCTTCTGCCTCCTTAATGCTGACAACCCCCCAAACTGTATCTTGTCCCAGACCTCTCCCCCAAACTACAGCCCTATCGTTCAGATGCTCTAGTCAACCACACCACTGAGCTGTCGCAGAGACATCACTTTATTCTCCACGAACCCGGAGAGCGAGACCATGGTCCCACCAATAGACTGCATAAGAAGTCCCCATTTCTTGCCCAGATTGTTGTCAGCTCCCTGGAGGGCTCGTCTCCCCGCTTTGGATCTGCTGCCAAAACGCCCCCGTAGATGGCGAGTCCCACAGGGCAGGGACGCCTCTCATTCCCTCACTCACGGTGCTGACACATAGAGGCTACTCAACGACATGCTCTTCTTCTTTTCTTTTCTTTTTTTTTGGGGGGGGGAGTCAGGGAGGAGGTAACCTTATTTTTTTTTAAAGATTTTATTTATTTATTTGTCAGAGAGAGTGAGCACAGGCAGAGGCAGAAGGAGAAGCAGGCTCCCTGCTGAGCAAGGAGCCTGATGTGGGACTCGATCCCAGGACGCTGGGATCATGACCTGAGCCGAAGGCAGCCACTTAACCAACTGAGCCACTCAGGCGTCCCGAGGTAACCTTATTTAAAAAAAAATGTCAGTGTTACAGAAGAGTTGCAAGAATCCTAGGGGCACCTGGGTGGCTCAGTCATTGGGAGTCTGCTTTTGTCTCAGGTCATGATCCCAGTGTCCTGGGATCGAGCCCCTCATCAGGCGCCCTCTTCAGCAGAAAGCCTGCTTCTCCCTCTCACACTCCCCTTGCTTGTGTTCCCTCCCTCGATATCTCTCTCTGTGTGTCAAATGGGTAAATAAAATCCTTTTAAAAAATCCTATAAAGGATTCCTGATTACCCTTTACCTAGATTCCTCCAGTGTTAACAGTCTAGTGTTGCTTTGTCTCTCTCACTTACATATAAATGGAAATAAATTTTTTCCTTGATTTTTATTTGCTTCTTTCTTTGTTTATTTATTTATTTGTTTTTAAAGTAATCGCTACGCCCGACGTGGGGCTCGAACTCACAGCCCTGAGATCAAGCCTCACATGCTCTACCAGCTGAGCCAGCCAGGCACTCCAATATATTTATTTTTCTTGAATGGTTTGAGAGTAAGGTGCAGATGTGATGCTCTGTTAAATCTGAAGACTTTGGTATGTGTGTCCTGGGGGAAAAAAAAAAAAAGGACATTCTCTTCTATAACCACAGCGCAATTATCAAGATCGGCGGATTAACACTGATACAATATTACCTAGCTGAATTTCATAGATTGTCCCACGGATGTCCCTTCTAACAAAAGGAAAAAAAGGATTCCGTTCCTGAATCCAGTCCAGGGTAAAGCTTTGTGGGGAGCTGTGCTTATTCTCCTTTTAATCTGGAACAGCTCCTCAGCCTTTGTGCCGTGACATTGACATATTGGGAGTTCAAAACGTAGAATGCTCCTTCATTTGGGATTACTTGGTTTTTCCTCGTGGTTAATTCGGGTTATGTCTTTTTGGCATACTGCAATACTGCAAAAGTGATGCTGGCTTCTCCGTAGCATCTGGAGGCAAATGATGTCAATTTCTTCAATGTGGTCACAGTATGTGCTCATTGAATCTTGATAAAATATAACTTAATCATACCCAAGAGCCTATAAATCCCCTCAGACTTGCTAGTAGTACCTTCTTGACTTCAGTGATGGTCTAGCCATGTCCTCTTTCTGCTTCTTGTGTCTGAACTTGCTACTGCTTCTGCCTGGAACACTTCACTCCTCCCACTAATCCAACCCCTACCTCTGCACTGGGCTCACTCCTACTGAAGCCCAGTATCCCGTCCACCAGAAAGCCTTCACTGATCCCTCTGGCTCTCACCTGTCACCCTTACAGCATCCTGTCTTTATGTTTTATTACGATATTCACCACATTGGCTGAGAACTGTTGGTCTGTCTGTCTCTCCTGCTACATCGTGAACTCTCAGGTTAAGTCTTGGTTCTTTTCTTATGATATAAACCCCTTCGTCCAAAGATCACCTCCAGTCCAACAAATCTGGGTTTGTGGATTCCTCGCAAGAAGGGAGAACTCCCACCATGGGGGAATCATGGGATGTCTTGGTTAGAAGGTGTTAGAGAGAAACTCTTACAGGACTTGGCTTTGTATCAGGTGCCTCTGGGTTGGGTGCAAGCATTGAGGCTGTCAGGAAGTGGGGGTAGTTCTATGACTGGAGATCTTCATTCTTACGAAGGTGAGGAGAATGGAGTGACTGCTAAAGAAGCAGCACCCATTTGTATGAGCTACAAGAGGGTGATGTTGAGTCATCCGGGGGACTTGGAGGACGTTTCTGTCTTGTTCTGTCATGGACACAGAGTGCTTTTGTCTGCTGTTGGCGATCTGTGAAATTGTCCATGTTCAACAGGAGAACGCCAAGGTCTTGCTGTGAGTTCCAGGCCAGCTCGTGGACGTCGGGGGCTGCATTTCTTTCTCATTCCCATCTTTCGTCCAAGATCAATTGAAGTCAGGCCGCAGGGCATGAATCTCTATATTGTGATCATCACCGCCGCCGAGATTTTGCTGATCTGGAGGTGGCTCGGAGAAAGCCAGCCGTAGCAGGGCTTGGGCTAGTCTGTCCTGTCCCTTTGGCCACAGGGTAAATTCTTGAATCCCCTGACGTGACAGGGGCTTCACAGTGGCATCTAAGACACTGGGCAGTATGCATCGGCCAAAGGCTCCATGCGCAGTTACCAGAAACAAGATGATGATTAGTCCTTGTAATGGACCCTGGAGACAGACCAAACTCAGGCCATGTCTCAAAGTCCAGCTGGTCTCGAACCAGATGGCTTTTTCTTTTAGGCTGATCAGAAAAATTGTTCTACTTGGGGGCACCTGGCCAGCTCAGTCAGAGGAGTGTGCGACTCTTGATCTTGGGGTGGGAGGTTCAAGCCCCACCGTGGATGTAGAGATTACTTAAATAAAGGAAAGCTTTAAAAAATTGGTCTTCTTGACCGCCGTATTTATATAAGTGTAGCAAGAAGTGTTGGCTGAAACATAAACTCTCCCTTGGGTAGCCAAAAGGAAATCGAAGGTCATGAGTTTGTTCATGGCAACTCTGGCGTAATGAACGTAAACTGGCTTTGGGTGGGGGCAGGTCTTCTGGAGTAGAAACCGTGTCATTTCTGGCATCCAATAAGGTCAGAGTCAGGTTCTGGACCCCCTTTCTGCGACTGTGGGAACTCTGGCTCTTAGAGCGTGCCCGAAGACTCAGCTCGCCCTCTGGGGAGTTATCCACATTCACCCAGGCCTGCCTCTTCCGTTTGGGAAAACAGGGTCCACAGGAGGGGTGGTAGTTTCAAAAGTCTGAAAGTTTCTAAAATTTATCCCAAATATACCAGATAAGTTCACGTGTGGCAGGTGCGTATAAGTCTGGTGCCCACATGGGTAATGGAATCGTAATGGGGCACAGACCCCAGGGGTAGTCTAAGTATCATTTGGCATGAGCTGTTTATATGTCCCTCGAAATGTCCCCTCAGATAATCTCAGTTCCTGAGAACAGTGTCTCTGACGAGAACAGACTACCGTGGGCAAGGCACAAGCCCTCATTTTAGTCCCCATTCCCGGGGGCGCTAGCTTTTGCTGATCATGACCTCGGCAGAAGCATTCTGTTGATGTCAGGTCACTTGGTAGGTGACCAGAGTTTGGGATGGAAGCCGTGAGGGAAGCTTCAGAACCAGAAGTGACATCTGAAAGGAAATGAACCTTCTTCAGAGTCCATTTAAAGGAAGAATGATTAAATTTTTGTCAGTGGTTAAAATCAGAGCGGTAGCTCTGGTCTGAGAAAAACCTCCCACAGAGGGTCAAAAGTCACAGGATGAAGAGAAGGGAGAACCTAACGGAGAAGCCTGTTAGTTACTGGGAAGTGTTGTCAGAGACACTTCGGGCGCAAGCTGTCCCCTTCTGTAGCCAGCGGCTTCTGGAAGTTTCCTAGGAATCCCGTTTAGCGTCCCAGTGGAATGGCCATCCGGTAGTCAGGATAAAGTGATGTGTATCTTCCAGGTTGGGAAACACGAACTTGAGTGTCAGGGCCTCAGCGTTTTATTGCTGTGTCAGGTGCTAACAGGGCCTGATAAGGTCTTTTCCACTGAGGCTCAAGGGCAGTTTTGAGACAAAACCAGACCTTCTGCTTGGAGTCACGCAGAGGCTGCTCAGGGGGATGTTTTGGAAATGCAGCTGGGACCCGTTGGCGATAAAGCTGGACATGTGTGAGTCCCTTGTGGGGATTAGTCATATCAGCCTGTAATAGGCCAGAGCCTGGGATTGGAATTACTTTCTTTTTTTAAAAGATTTTATTTGTTTATTTGACAGAGAGAGATCACAAGTAGGCAGAGAGGCAGGTTGGGGAGGTGGGAAACAGGCTCCCCACTGAGCAGATATCCCGATGCAGGGCCCGATCCCAGAACAATGAGACCATGACCTGAGCCGAAGGCAGAGGCTTAAGCCACTGAGCCACCCCGGCGCCCCTGGAAATACTTTCTGAATGCAGGGACCAACCCGTTATTTACTTGCTAGGAAACAACCTGTGGCTCTCAGAGGGGACAGATCTCGTTGCCATCAAGGGAAACGGCAATACCGCCATACCTCAGAAGTAGTGCAGGTTCGGGTCCGGACCATTGCAACAAAGTGAATTTTGCAACACAGTGAGTCAAATGAATTTTTTCGTGTCCCAATGCACATAAAAGTGATGCGTATTCTATGATGTATGTGATAGCCTTGTCTCTGAACAAATGTACATGCCTTAATTTAAAAATGCTTTATGGCTAACACAAGCTAATTATCATCTCAGCTTTCAGTGAGTTGTAGTCACTGAGCACAGATCCCTACAGGAAATATAATAGCAATGAAAGAATTTGGAATATTATGAGAATGACCAAAACGTGGCTCAGAGACGTGAAGCAAGCGTAATGCTGTTGGAAAAACATACAATGTGGGGTTGCCACAAACCTTCAGTTTGTTAAAAAAAAAAAAATGCAAGTAAAACAAGATATGCTTGGGCGCCTGGGTGGCTCAGTCAGTTAAGCGTCTGCCTTTGGATCAGGTCATGATCTCAGGATTCTGGGATCGAGGCCTGCCTTGGGCTATCCGCTTAGCAGGAAATCTGCTTTTCCCTCTCCCTTTACCCCTCCTGTCCCCCAATTGTGGTCTCTCTCTCAAATAAATAAAGTCTTTAAGAAAACGAAAACCCAAAACCAAGTTGTGCTTGTATGTTGGGCCATGGATGTTTAAGGGGTTTCTGAGAGCTGATAATTTGGGCTTTAGAATTCCATTAGTTGCCTACACTTTTCCTGAATTTATGCATAAGGACAGTGCCGTTCTAGAAAATAAGAGTAAAAAATTACTCCATGGAACAACAAAAAATTGTTCCATGGCTAGAGTTTTGCATCTGTTTGTTACTTAGAAACTGTCCAGGCATCCAAACATAACTTATCAATTAACTTAATCATTTATCAAACCGATGGTTACCAGAGGGGAGGTGGGGGGCGATGGGTGAACCAGGGGATGGGGATTAAGGAGGGCGCGTGTTCTGATGAGCACCAGGTGTTGTAAGAAGTGCTGAATCACTAAATTCTAAACCTGAGACTAATATTATACTGTATGCTAACTAATTGGTATTTACTTATTTTATTTTTTTAAAGATTTATTTATTTATTTGAGAGAGAAAGAGAGACAGAGAGCACAAGTGGGAGGGGCAGAGAGAGAGACAATCCTAAGCAGACCCCACGCTGAGCAGGGAGCCTGACTCCAGGCTTGATCTTACCACTCTGAGATCATGACCTGAGCCAAAATCAAGAAGCCTACACTTAGGGTCGCCTGGGTGGCTCAGATGGTTAAGTTCTTTCAGTACTTTAAAGTCATTACTCTAGGGACACACATGTGGTTCAGTCTGTTAAGCGACTGCCTTCGGCTTGTGTCATGGTCTCCAGGGTGTGGGGATCAGCACCCCCCCATTGGGCTCCTGGCTCAGCGGGGAGCCTGCTTCTCCCTCTCCCTCTGCTGCTCACTCTCTCACTCTCTCTGTCAAATAAATAAATAAAATCTTTAAAAAAATATCCAACGCTTAACCACTGCACCACCCAGGTGCTCCAACAAACCGGAATTTAAATAAAAACTTGGGAAAGAAACCCTTAATCATTTACCCAAGGTCTTAAAAGTTAGAATGCAGAAATTTCAATTTCAGCTAACATGTTAAATCTTTGTGCTTCATAGCAATTTAAAAAGTTAATAAAATTAAACTCTAAAAAATCATTTCATTTTGTTGTTAATATATACGTTTAATATATACATTTCACCCTTGAACAACACGGATTTGAACCGTGCGGGTTCACTTATACGTGACTTTCTTTTTTTGATAAATACAGTACTGTAAATGTATTTTCTCTTAGGATTTTTCTCAATAACACTGTCTTTTCTCCAGCTTTAAGAATTCAGTATGTAATACATAGAACATACAAAATACGTGTTAATCAGTAAGGCTTCTGGTCAATAGTAAGTTCTTAGTAGTTATGGTGTTGGGGAGTCAAAGTTATATGTGGGTTTTTGTGTGGGGGGGGTGGGTGGCCTAACCCCTGCATTGTTCAAGGGTCAACTGTACACACACACACACACACACACACACACTAATGGAAACAATGGTAACTCACTTAACTCATAAAACCAGTGTAGGAATTTTAGAAGGTTAAAATTTTTTGCGCTGGCTTTGTCCAAACCAAAGTATTGTGCTGACATTATTTTTAAATGGTAAACTAATTCTTAAAGACTCTCAGTCCCATCAAAAGCCCTACTTTATCTTGGGATTACGTTCTTCTTTCCTCACAACTAGGATAACAGAGGCTGTTATGTTAAGATACTTTTCGGGGTCACAAAAAGACATATCATTCAACAACATTTTTTTATTATTTTATTTTTAAAGATTTTATTTATCTACTTGAGAGAGAGAGCGCGAGAGCATGTGCACACACGCAAGCAGCGGGTGGGGCAGAGGGAGAGGGAGAGAAGCAGACTCCCCAGTGAGCACGGAGCCCATTCAATGACCCTGAGATCATGACCTAAGCCAAAATCAAGAGTCAGATGCTTAACCGACTAAGCCACCCAGGTGCCCCACATTTTCTTTTCTTTTTCTTTTTAAAAAGATTTTATTTGATTATTTGTCAGAGAGAGAGAGAGAGAACAAGCAGGGGGAGCAGCATAGAAGCAGGCTCCCCGCTAAGCAGAGAGCCTGATGTGGGACTCAATCCCAGGACCCGAGATCATGACCTGGGCTGAAGGCAGACATTTAACCAACTGAGCCACCCAAGCGTCCCATTTTCTTTTTTTAGACTTTTTTGACACTTTGTCTGGGCTAGATATTCCTAGAGTGTGCACATAACAACTGCATGTTTTTTTGACCAGGTAATCTCTCACGTTACCCTGGTGTAAAAGAGAGGGAGAGAAACCAAAAAATTAACAGGGAGCCAGCTTCAGGCAAATATGAAATTATTGTTGTAAGAGACTAATTATGTCTCTTCTTGAAGGACAGGGAAGACTGTATAGATATAGAAAACCCATTTTGACAAACATGAGACAGAGATAGAGAGAGATATTGGGATTACAGCTTATTTAGACAATAACCAGCCATTGACAATTTTACCAATCTAAATACCTTTTTAAAGATTTTCTTTATTTATTTGAGAGAGAGTGAGAGAGAGCACAAGAGGGGAGAAGGTCAGAGGGAGAAGCAGACTCCCCATGGAGCTGGGAGCCTGATGCGGGACTTGACCCCAGGACTCTGGGATCATGACCTGAGCTGAAGGCAGTCGCTTAACCAAACGAACCATCCAGGCGCCCCCCCCCCCCCGATCTAAATAATTTTATAAAGATTATTTTATTTTATTTTTAGGTGATTGCTACACCCAATATGGGGCTCGAACTCATGACCCAGTGATTAAGTTGCGTGATCCACTGACTGAGCCAGTCAGGCAGCCCACCAATCTAAATAATTTTAAAGCTATCATCCATTAGTCTTGAAATATGGAAATGAAGCCAACACAATCTCCTGTGTTAAACATGAAAAGAATTTCTGTTTTAGGGGCACTTGGGTGGCTCAGTCAGTTAAGTGTCCAACTCTTGATTTTAGCTCAGGTCATGAACTCAGAGTCATGCAATTGAGCCCCGTGTCGGGCTCCACACTGGACATGGAGCCTGCTTCAGATTCTCTCTCTCCCTCTCCCGTTGCTCTTCTCCCTGCCCTCTCTCTTAAAAAAAAAAAAAAGATTTACTCTTTTATACAGGAAAAATCTCCTTATGAGGATTTCTTCCCTTCTTGTCCTAAGGTACCCCTTAAATCAACAGTCTTGTTCATGTCAAAAATTCCCCAATGTGGCCATGGAAATTTGAAATTGACCCTAGAGAAATTATGCCAGGTAGAGAACATGATACTAGGAAAATAATGAAGGAAGCAGGGGGTCTGAGTTGCAGTTTTGGTTCCAGAAGACCCCATGAGAACTACTGAGGGCCATAAAGATGGTGCTTGTGCAATTTTGTGTCCCTAGAGCTGGGCTGAAGGCCAACCATTCACCATTGGAAGCTGCGTAAAATAAAACCTCCTGATTCCAGGCCAATGTAAGTAACAAAGTTCTTAGGGACACAAAGACATCACTGAAGGAGTCCTTTTAATGTCCCCCTGCCCAAAGATTTACTTATTTATTTGAGAGAGAGAGAGAGAGAGTGGGATGAGGGCCAGAGAGAGAGGGGGAGAGAGAATCTCAAGCAGACTCCACACTGAGCCCAGAGCCCAATGTGGGGCTCGATCCCATGACCCTGAGATCATGGGAGCAAAATGGCTGGATCTTATGTAGGTGTATACTTCACTTCGTAGAAAGCTTCCAAGCTGTTTTCCCAAGTGGTTGTGTCATTTTACATCCCCACCACCCTTGTATCAGAGTTCCAGTTCCTAGACGTCCTCACGTCACTTAGTATGGTGAGTCTTTTAAATTTTACCACTAATAGGTATATAGTGGTTTCTCATTGTGGTTTTAATTTGTATTTCCCTAATGACTAATGGCGTTGAGCCTCTTCTCATGTAAGTATTTGCCTTTCGTGCATCTTCTCCAAAGAGGTTGTTGTGATTGCTCATTTAAAAAAAGAATATGGAGGCGCCTGGTTGGCTCAGTCATTAGGGTCTGCCTTTGGCTCGGGTCATGATCCCAGGGTGCTGGGATCGAGCCTGGCATTGGGCTCCCTGCTCAGCGGGAAGCCTGCTTCTCCCTCTCCTACACCCCCTGCTTGTGTTCCCTCTCTCACTGTCCCTCTCTGTCAAATAAATAAATAAAATCTTAAAAAATATATATGTTAGGGGCACCTGGGTGGCTCAGTTGTTAAGCGTCTGCCTGCAGCTCAGGTCATCGTTTCAGAGTCCTGGGTTTGAGCCCCACATCAGGCTCCCTGCCTCACGGGGAGCCTGCTTCTCCTTCTCCCCACTCCCCCTGCTTGTGTTCTCTCTCTCCCTGTGTCTTTCCCTGTCAAATAAATAAATAAAAATCTTTTAAAAAATTGGCTTATTTTCTTCTTATTATGTTGTGAAGATTCTTGATGTATTTTGGATACTAATCCTTTAATAGATAAATGATTTACAAGTCTTTTCTCCCAGTCTGTGACTTGGGTTTTCATCCTATTAACAGTGTTGTTCAAAAAGTAGCAGTTTTGGGTGCCTGGGTGGCTCAGTAGTTTGACTCAGGTCTGCCTTTGGCTCAGGTCATGATCCCAGAATCCTGGAATCGAGCCCCGTATTGGGCACTCTGTTCAGCGGGGATCTACTTCTCCCTCTGCCCTTCACCTTGCTCGTGCTCTCTCTTTCTCAAATAAATGAATAAAATCTTTGAAAAAAATTAGTTTTAATTTTAATGAAGTCCAATTTACCAATGTTCTCTTATGGAAAGTGCTCTTGGTGGCGTATAGAAGAAATCTTTGCTTAACCAAGGTCCTAAAGGTTTTCTGTGTTTTGTCCACAAGTTTTATGGTTTAAAATTTTAAATTTAGGTCTTTGGCACATTTTTTTAAGAGAAGGAGGGGAAAGGAGTGTAGGGAAAGGGAGAGAGAGAATCTAAACAGGCTCCATGCCCAGCTCCACACCAGGGCTTGATCTCACAAACCTGAGATCGTGACCTGAGCTGAAATCAAGAGTCAGATGCCTAACTGACTGAGCCAGCCAGGTGCCCTGGTCTTTGACTCATTTTAAAATTAATTTTATATATGTGAGAGGTATGGATTGAAAGTCTTCTCTTTTTTACTATATGGATATCCAATTGTTCCAGTACACTTTTTGGGAAGAGGATTGTTGAAGACAATCTTCTTTTTATTGAATTGCTGTGTACTTTTGTTAAAAATCATTTGCACATGTATGGATGGGTCTACTTCTGAATTCATTCTATTCCATTGATCTATATGTCTATCTCTACACAAATAGCCCACTTTTTAAATTACCATTTCAAGAATGAAATCAGGTAGTGTCAGTCTTTTAGCTTCATTCTTTTTTTTTTAAGATTTTATTTATTTATTTGACAGAGGTCACAAGTAGGCAGAGAGGCAGGCAGAGAGAGGAAAGGAAGCAGGCTCCCTGCTGAGCACAGAGCCTGATGCGGGGCTCGATCCCAGGACCCTGAGATCATGACCTGAGCCGAAGGCAGAGGCTTTAACCCACTGAGCCACCCAGGCGCCCCTAGCTTCATTCTTTTTGTTCTAAGTGTTTTTGTGAACCCTAGGTCCTTTGCACTTTTATATGAATTTTAAATTCAGTTTGTCAATTCCCACCCCAAGAGGTTGGTGTGATTTTGATTGGAATTGCCTTGACCAACTTGGGGATAACTGACATCTTAATACTGAGCCCTCTTACCCACACACATGGTATATCTCTGCATTTATTTAGGTCTTCTATTTCTCTCAGAAATGTTCTACTGATGCCATTGTACTGGTCTTCATATTTCCTGTCAGATGTCTATGTACAAATTTCACATTTTTGGTACTATCATAAATAGTATTACTTTTAAAATGTCAATTTCAGATTGTTCCTTGCTAGTATATAAAATACAGTAGATTTTTGTAAATCGACCTTTTTTCCTGTAACCTTACTAGAATCACTTATTAGTTCTGATGGCTTTTTTGGTAGATTCCATATCATTTTCTTTCTTTTTTTTTTTAAGAATTTATTTATTTATTTGACAGAGAGCGATCACAAGTAGATAGAGAGGCAGGCAGAGAGAGAGAGAGGGGGAAGCAGGCCCCTGCTGAGCAGAGAGCCCGATGTGGGACTCGATCCCAGGACCCCAAGATCATGACCTGAGCTGAAGGCAGCGGCTTAACCCACTGAGCCACCCAGGCGCCCCTCCATATCATTTTCTACATAGATATTCATATCATCTGAAAACAAAGAGAGTTATATTTCTTCCTTTCTAATCAGGATGCCGGGCGCCTGGGTGGCTCAGTGGTTTGGGCCGCTGCCTTCGGCTCGGGTCGTGATCTCAGGGTCCTGGGATCGAGTCCCGCGTCGGGCTCTCTGCACTGAGGGGAGCCTGCTTCCCTCTCACTCTCTCTGCCTGCCTCTCTGCCTACTTGTGATCTCTCTCTGTCAAAATTAATAAATTAAAAAAAAAAAAAAAAAAAAAAAAACATCTAATCAGGATGCCTTTCATGTCTTTTTCTTGCTTTGTTGTACTGGCTAGAAATTCTAGTATAAGGTTAAAGAGAAGTAGTAACATTCTTGTCTTATTCCTGATTTTAGGGAGAAAGCATTAAGTCTTTCACCATTAAATACTATATTAGATTTAGGTTTTTCATGGGTACCATTAATCAGCTTCAGGAGGTTCCCTTCTATTTTTAGCTGGTTAAGCATTATTATCAGGAATAGATACTGGATTTCGTCAAATGCTTTTTGTGTATCTTTGAGATACGACAATTATATTGATTGTTTTTTTGAATATTAATTCAACCTTTTCACTCCTGGGATAAATCTCATTTGGTCATTGCTATGGACTGAATGTTTATGTTCCCCCAATTTCATATGTTGAAGTCCTAGCCCCCAGTGTTGTGGTATTTGGAGGTGGGGCCTTTTGGGAGATAATTAGCTTTAGATTAGGCCATGAAGGTACAGCCCTCATGATAGGGTTCATGCCCTTAAAAGAGGAAAAGACCTCTCTCTCTCTGAGTATGCACCAAGGAAAGGCCATGTGAGAACACAGTGAGAAGGCAGCTGTCTACAAACCAGGAAGTGGGCCTTCACCAGACAGGAGTCTAATGGCACCTTGATCTTGGACTTTCCGGCACCCAGATTGTTAAGAAATAAATTTCCGTTGTTCTAGTCAGCCAGCCTATAGTGTTTTGTTAAAGCAGCCCAAGATAAGATGGTCTTGATGTGTTATCATTTTGATATGTTATTGGATTCAACTTGTTGAAGTTCTAAGAATTTTTGCATCTACTTTTTTTAAAGAGATTTTATTTATTAGCGAGAGATCACAAGTAGGCGGAGAGGCAGGCAGAGAGAGAGGGGGGAGCAGACCCCCTGCTGAGCAGAGAGCCTGATGCGGGGCTCGATCCCAGGACCCTGAGGCCATGACCTGAGCCGACCGCAGAGGCTTAACCCACTGAGCCACCCAGGCGCCCCATGCATCTACTTTTATAAAGGATATTGGTCTATAGTTTTCTTATTATGTCTGTGTGGTTTCAGTAGCAGGGTAATGCTGGCCTTCTGGAATGAGTTGAGAACTATTCTCCCCTGTTCAATTTTTGGGAAGTTTGTGTAGATTTGGTATTATTTGTTCCTTAAACGTCTGTCAGAATTTGCTAGTGAAGTCATTTGCGCCTGGAGTTTTCTTCATAAGAAAGCTTTTTTTTTTTTTTAAGATTTTATTTATTTGTTTGACAGACAGAGATCATAAGTAGGCAGAGAGGCAGGCAGCGGGGGGGGGGGGAAGGAAAGCAGGCTCCCTGCTGAGTAGAGAGCCCGATGCGGGGCCCCATCCCAGGACCCTGGGACCATGACCTGAGCGGAAGGCAGAGGCGTAACCCACTGAGCCACCCAGATGCCCCCATAAGAAAGCTTTTAACTCTAATGTATTTAAGAATAAAAAGATTGTCAGGTTATCTATCTTTTTCTAGAATGTGCACTATTAGTTTGTGTCTTTGAGAGACTGTGTCCATTTGGTCTTGTTGAATTTACTGGCATACGTTTGTTAATGATATTCCCTTATTATCCTTTTAATACCTATAGAATCTGTAGCAATGTTATTTTTCTCATTCCTAAAATTAGTCATTGGCTTTTTCTTTTTTCTTGATCAATTTCACTAGAGGTTTTTCAATTTTATTTTACTTAGGTTCTCAAAGATCCAGCTTTTGGTTTCAATGGTTTTCTTTTTCCTGTTTCACTGATTGCAGCTCTAACCTGTATTATTTCCTTTCTTCTACTTTGGATTTCATTACCTCTTCTTGTTAGTTTTCTTAAGATGAAAGGTGCAGTTACTGACCTGCGACCCTTCCTTTTTAAGTAGGCATTTTTGTGCTATACAATGTCCTCAAAGTACTGTTCTACTGCCATCCCACGAATTACACCTTGTGTTTTCTTTTTAGTTCAGAAAATACTTCTTAATTTCCTATTTCAGCGTTCGCTTCGTGTGTCATTTAGAAGTTTGTTTAGTGTCCAATGATTGCATTTCCCAGAGATGTTTCTGCTACTGATTGCTAATTTCACTCCATTGTGGTCAGAGAACCATCCTTTGACTTGAATCTTTTTAAATTTATGAAGACTTGTTCAATGGCCTATCTTGGTAAATGTTTCATTTGCATTTGAAAAGGATGTATTTTCTGCTCTTGTGGGATGGAGTGGTAAGTGTCAATTAAATCCGGATGGTTGATAGTTTTGTTCAAATCTTCTAAGTTCTTTTTAAAAAAATATTTATTTGAGAGAGAGAGAGCCAGCGAGAGAGTGAGCACAAGGAGGGAGTGGCAGTGGGAGAGGGACAAGTAGGCACCCCGATGAGCAGGGAGCCCAACCTGGGACTCTATCCCAGGACCCTGAGATCATGACCTGAGCCAAAGGCAGATACTTAACCTACTGAGCCACCCAGGTGCCTCTCAAATCTTTAATGTTCTTACTGATTTTCTGTGTACTTGTTCTATTAGTTAGAGATTGTAATTGTTGGTTTATATCGTTTTTTCCTTAACGTATTTTGAAGCTGGTTATTAGGTGTGTAAACGCTTAGGATTTTTATGTTCTCTTGATGAATTTGTCCTTGTATGGTATTGATAGAGCCCCTCCAGCTTTCTGTGGGTTAGTGTTATAGCATGGTATCTTTTATCATCCTCTTAGTTTCAACCTATTTGTGTCTTTATACTTAAAAGTGGGTTTCTTGGGGCACCTGGATGGCTCAGTGGGTTAAAGCCTCTGCCTCTGGCTCGGGTCATGGTCCCAGGGTCCTGGGATTGAGCCCCGCATCGGGCTCTCTGCTCAGCGGGGAGCCTTCTTCCCCCTCTCTCTGCCTGCCTCTCTGCCTACTTGTGATCTCTGTCAAATAAATAAATAAAATCTTTAAAGAAATTAAAAAAGTGGGTTTCTTATAGGCAGTACAGAGTTGCAGTCTTTAATCCCCAAGTTCAAGGACTCTCTAACTCTCCAAGCTACCCATTTCCTTGTAGGAGGTTCTGATAATTACAGCATCATTCCTCATGATGAACCCCACCTGCCTTCTTACACCGCCCCACGGGGTAACACTCAGAGAGTTATTTCCACTTCCTCCCAACAATTTTTCAGCCAACAGGGACACCTAAACCTATGGCAACTACTCAGGCACTGCCAGATCCAGCCATGGTGGGTCCACAAGACCCATGGAAGATTATCTCAAGGCTACCTGAGAAGCACCAAAGGGTCCCTTGGAAAAAGTATTGGGGGGCAGGAAATAGAAAACCAATTTCTACAGGGGAGGATCTTACTGATAGAAAAACAACAAAGTGTGTTAACCAGGAGAGAAAGCCTGCACGCAACCCAGAGTGGTCTGCCACAGCCCAGGTGGGCTTTTTGGGAAGGAGGAATTCTCCTCTGAGAGAGTGAGGAGCCCTGCTATATGCCTAGGGTATTTGCTTCCTATCTCTGCTGCTGCAAATTCCCACACATTTGGTGGCTTAAAGCAACACAGATTTCTTATCGTTCTCTTTGTCGGAAGTCTAAAATCATGGTGTAGGCCGGGGTAGGTTCCTTCTGGAGACCTTAGGAGAGAGTTCCTTTCCTTTCCTCTCCCAGTTGCTAGAGGCCATCTGCATCCTTTGGCTCGGAGCCTTTCTCAGCATCGCTCTAACCACTAGGGACTGCCACATCCCCTACTCCTCCTGATCCCACCGCCCGTTCTGCTGCCTCCTCTCATAATTAGCCTCGTGTTTATGCTGCTTGGTTCTGCCTGGATCATTAAGGATAATCTCCCCACCTCGGGTCCTTCACCTTAATTTTGTCTGCAAAGTCCCTTTCAGTATGCAAGATAAGAATGGCAGGTGCTGGGGCTGAGGAAGTGGGTGCCTTCGGGGGGACATTGTTGAGGCCACCACACTGAGTTACAGGGTAGACCAGCTCTGCAGAAGGCAAGTCCACCAGGTCCTCCCTCCACCGTGAGACCTGTCCTGTCCAGACTGGTGTGAATTATCTTGCTCTTTGGACGTGAGCCTCTGAACCGTGTGCCCTGTGTCAGATAACGAATTCTGGTCCAGTCATCTCTGTCCAGGATGGCAAGGATCAATGGTACAGAGCTCATGGGATTCAACCCTAACTCGGGTTGGTTTCTTCAGGGCGAAGCGGAGCAGGGACAGTTACAGAAGGGGCTTGGGACGTGGAGTCAAGCCAAGTGGCAAAGAATAAGTGTTGTATGTTGTAGAGGTGACCTCACGGGTTCCTGTCCCCGTCCTGCTGTGTGCTAGGAACCTTGAGCAACTGTCTTAACCATCCAGCCTGTTTTTACACGCATCAGAGCTCGTAGCATCACCTTCATTTCGTTGTTACGAGAACTAAATAGAAGGCGGTGCATGTGAGAGGCTTAATTAGCAAACGGCCGGACACAGAAAGAGGGCGCAATGAATTTTGCCGTTCTTACTATTTGAAGTCTTGACCAGTCCCAGACAAGTTTTGGGGGCTGTCCTACCAAGGGTTTTGGTCTCGGTTGGCTTCCCTAAGGGACCTAAGTAGTCTTGAAACTGTCCTTTAGCCCGGTCTTTGCCAGTGTACCTCCCAGCCCATCTTTGGCGGGGGGGGGGGGGGCAAGGACGCTGGCATGAATTCTGCCCCTAAGAGGCAGGCAGCCCCGTTTGATCTTTGTCCATTGTCATCCCTGTGGAAAGACGGGAGAAAAGTGGCAAGTGGCCACGCTACTGCACAGAGCCCACGATGCTCTGACCGCCACTGTTGGTTTGGGCCCTCTGGCTGCCTGTCAGGGCTGGGGGAGGGAGGGGGCAGAGTTACCCCAAGATCCTGTCTTAGAAAGCCAAGAAGGGAGAGTTAGGAGGGACAGAAGCCTGTCACCGGAAGCCTGGTACGTGTGCCGGGCTGATCTGAGGCAGGAGGAAGCGTGGAACGCATTCTCTGCGAAGCAGCTGGAAGATCCCTACGCTAACTGCCTGATCGGGAGGGTCTCTCTCTCTTGAAACGGAGGTGATTTAAGTCAACGAGGTTCTAATTTGCAAAATGCCAGCAACTCTTAGCTCCAAGTATCTTCGTCCTGTGAGAAATGGCTATGAAATAAGAAGACCCATTTCCATGTGTGATTTACAGAAGCTGTATTTTGGAAGGTCAAGGGGACTGGAAGGGGCTCCTGCAAATGGTGTCCACGTGGGGGGGACCTGCTGTGAGGGGCACAGCTTCACCCGTCCAGCACCCCATTGTGGGGGGAGGGGAAGGAAACAGAGCTTGGGGTGCCCAGGCCTGGAGGCTGAAATCTCACACGCAAACCCATCTTAACCAGATGAGAAATGCTCGCTGCTCTGACCGTTTCTCTCCACGAGGAACAGATTTAGGGACGGAACTGGACCAGGCCACCAGCCTGGGTCTTCAGCCTCCCCCTGCCACTGCCTCCACTCACTTCAAGGACAATAAGCCTCACAGCTTCAGGCCCTATAGTTTTTCCCACAGAAGCCTCCTTGAAACAGTGCTGTGAGTCATAGAGCTGGGGGGGGGGGGCGGCAGGCAGGGGGGACACAGCTTCAGGGCAGGCCTTTATCAACTGAGTTGCTTTGTAACAACAACAACAACAAATCAACACACAGTTGCTGCTTTCCATAAAACTTGAAAAGAGCCAAATTAGTGCTGTGAAAATCTAATGCATGTTTATTATAAATAGGATACATTTTTGGAAACTAGCGCATGAAAGTTACCCAGCAGCAAGGTTTTCCTCCTATCAAGTGTCTTTTCTAAATTCTCAAGGGTCAGCAAACATGCTGAGGATTGTAAAACCAAGGGGAGGGGGACAAGCACCACCACCCAGGGCTAAGCATCATCTGGTTTAGTCTCTGAATTTAAAAGCTGCTTCAACACAAAGCAAAGGTTTCATCTCCCACTGGCAATATAGACATTGGTATAAACCCAAAGCTTGGGGTGCCTGGGTGGCTCAGTCAGTTAAGCGTCACTGGGCTCCCTGATCATCCGGGAGTCTGCTTTTACCCTGCAACACCCCCCCACCCCCACTGCTCCTGCTCTCTCTCTCTCGCAGATAAATAAAATCTTTTTAAAAAAACCACTACAGGGGCGCCTGGGTGGCTCAGTGGATTAAGCCGCTGCCTTCGGCTCGGGTCATGATCTCAGGGTCCTGGGATCGAGCCCCGCATCGGGCTCTCTGCTCAGCAGGGAGTCTGCTTCCTCCTCTCTCTCTGCCTGCCTCTCTGCCTACTTGTGATCTCTCTGTCAAATAAATAAAATCTTTAAAAAAAAAAAAAACACCACAGCTTTTGTTGGGTACAGTAGGGTATATTTATAATTTCAGTTCTCCAACATCTTAGCTAACAATGTGGAGTTAGCCATTAATGAGAGAGGGAGGAGAGGGAGAGAGGGAAAAAGGGGGAGAGCGAGGGAGGGAGACACAGAGAGGGAGGGTGGGGAAGGGGGAGGGAGGAAAGGGGGAGAGAAACAACCTAAGCTATTAACTATCTTCGCTACTGATTTACCCAATGACCTTTGGTAAGTACATTTCTCAAACATAGTGAAAATGTTTATAATGCCCTCAGAGTCCCCCCCATGACACTACAAAATCCGTACTGCATTAATATACTCACATGACTCCAAACAGAATGAATAATGTAAAAGAGTGTATGTTTAAGTGATGCCCGATCTAAGCCTTTTGGACTTTGTGACTTGAAATAGGATCCATTTCCTTGGTGATCTTAAATGATCCTAAGGTTTTGTCTTATTAGCCTGATGAAATCACGATTTTGGGGTAGAGTCCAAGGCCCCAGAGTTCTCTTTGGTCCCTGGTATTGACATGAACCATGAATCTGTGCTTCTAAACGTTCAGTTCCTCCCCCTCCCGCTCTGTCCTTTTCCCCCACCACCTTGTTGCTTAATGAATAAGATTTTTTAAATATGAAAGGAACATATTTAAGATTTTCTAAAACCCATATGTCAAATTAAGAAATTATCACACTGACAGCAGTTAGCAGTTTTCATAATTTAATGAAAAAGTATTGGTAAAAAGGTGACATTTGAAAAAAGACTGGTTTATCTTGGAAAACTGGACTATATAAGACAAAATGAAATAAAGATTAACAAAAGAAGGTTAAGAGGTAATACTTCAAACAACAACAATATGTAGCAAATACATTTTGGGGCAGTTGAAATGTACACAGCTGAAGGCTCCTTCATTTACTTAGGAACATCCTGTAAAAATATCACAACTATATTTCCCTGACTGCAATGATTTTAGTCAATCTTCTCCCCATGGCATTACATATGGAATTTGGCTGAAGCACTTTTTCAAATGTTTGCTTTTCCTCACACTCACTCAGAACCAAAAGGCATGAAAGGACACAGGCTGTGGTACTGGCCTTGAACAGAAGGAGTTTAGAACACAGCTCCGTTATAATGTCATTCCCAGGAAGGCGTCAAATTCATCGCCACCCCAGCAGAACTCAGAGAAAAAGCACAGGAACCCAGTGCATACATACGGGAGACTGTCTTCCTCATTTGGATAACTCACTGCTGTTTCCATCTGAGCAGAACACAGGATGCCTACGACACATGCTACAGCGTGTTCACACACGTACACAGGCATAAAGGAAACATTTGCAAGGTGTGGCCAAATGGGAGGCAAAAATGCAGAAGTTTTCCAAAAAGGAGGAACAGAGCAAAAGCCACGGAACCCACGAACAAGGCTGCAGGAACGAAAGTGGAGAGAGGAAAAGGGCTGCGTTTCCCCTGTTGGTGGAGAGCAGAGGAGCCCCGTGCTGCCTGGCACCTACTGCAGTGGGGCTGTCTGTTCACCAGCAAGCAACGTGAAAATCTAAAAATGGCCTCTTTTGTCTGAAAACTCCCACTGCGCTTTCCCAAACTAGAAGAAAGAGAATATTAGTTTAAGGCTAAGAAGAAAAGAGAGCAGAGAACTATAGTCGGCTTCACATTTTAAAAACTGTAACATTTCCCCCTTCTTTAAATGGGAAGCGGACATGTTTTATCCCCCCCTACACGTAATTATTCTCTTCCTCCCAGAAATAAATCAAGGCTGATTGTTTGGGAATAGGGTATAAGCAACTTCAGAAAAATGGCTCCAGCCTTTTTGTTTGGGAAACTGCCTCGGATTCAAAGTTGGTAGAAAGCTAAATTATATCCATGTGTTAAACACATGCTTTCAAATTCTGTTTGACAATAAAAATCTGTTTCAAAATTAAAGCAGGTAAGAATACTTAACCTCTGTGCATTTTACTATATTTTAATTATACCTCAATAAAAATTTTATAAACATTAAAGCAGGTATACAAAAACTGTCAGCCAAACTTATTTAAGTCAAACTGATTTGAAAACAGTAACACAAAAACCCTGACCTGGTACAAATCCCTCAGAATTGGTCTCACTTTGGGAAAGGCTCTGGGATCCTTCACAAATGCCTAAGCTGAGAGAATCAGAGCATTTTCCTTGGAAGTAGTACTTTTTTGTACCTTTGTAAACACTATCCACAAGTTAGCCTTTTATGCTTGTTAGACGGGTGAAGGAGTTACAAGTGCGTCCCCAACAAGCAGGTCTAGGAACAGGCACTGGACACTTAGAAGCATTAGGAGTATTGACTTGGTAAGGTAAGATACTGTGAAAGGAGCTCAACCTTGCGCAGAGCAAAGGAAGAGGGTAGTGAGTCTGACAGTATCTGAGATGTTGGTCCCCGGTCTCTGCCCGAAGCGGGTTTCCAGATACCAGTAGAGTTAGAAACTGCCTACAGACAGGAGCTCTGAGAGTCACATGCTGTAGGTTCGAAAGAGAAGTAGTTTTAGTGTCTGATAATCACGGTCTCTTGCAAATCCATAAAGGACACAAGGACTCTTAATACGTATGTGTGTCAATGTGTTAATGAGACTGGAGAGCTGTCCCCAAGTATTTACTGAGCAAGTACTCTAGGCCCAGCTGTTCTCAACAGCCTCTGGCAGGAAAATTTCCAGATAATCTGTAATTCTTAAAATGTGCTTGTGAAAATTAGACTTGAAACTGTTTCAAAAACTGCAACCCACTTCACTGTGGAGCATTTTCTCACTACAATCCCTCCTAACATATGCGAGAGTCCTTTTGGTGTGGGGGTTCTCCCCAGCGTACGGGCTAAAGGCAAAGATTACGCTATTCTTGGAGGGTGCTGATCACCTCTGCATTGAACTGTGGGAAAGGGAATGCATCTTGCTTTTGCCGTGGCAATCCCGTCGAGAGTCATGGGAAGGATTTTCCCGGTCTGAGCTAACTCTCCTGACCCTGACTTTCTCTTTATTCCCATCACTTTCTGCCTCGGAATCGCTCAGCTCCAAATCTGGGCAATACCCATCATTTTCCTGATAGGGAGCTCTCCCTGCAGACCGCCTGACAAGCTGCTTGCCCCAGAGCTGCTCCTTGGGGTTAATATTCTTGGTTGGCTTTGCACAGCATTGGAGGTCCTCTGTGGTCCTCACCCACCTGTTGGTGGCCTCCTTAAAGGACCTGCTAAAGTGTTCCACAGTGGATTTTCTAAAGGTGCCCTGACTGGCCAAGTGGGAGCTGAGCATGGACTCCTGGTTACAGAACATCTCACTTGAGCTGTCTTTTTGGGTGGCATCTCCAGACCAGCTGCCCTCCAGGCCATTGGATTTGGCAAGCTTGGAGGTAGGCTGACTTTTCCCGTTCCCAATGGAAGACTGCCCATGCAGGGCAGCCTGAAGGACCAGAGGCTTTCCTAGCGATTGCCCATGATAGAACTCTGGAGATGGAGCTCTCCAGGCAGGACTGGGATCCTTCGCTTCGCTCCTTGGATGGCTGAGACTGGCCAGCAGACGGTTACTCTTGCTCTCTAGCGGATGTCTCGGGTACGATTTCATTCTCATGTCTAGTGACTCCTGAGATGCCTGCATGCTCCTTACACCGTGAACAGGGGAGCTGCTGGCAGGAGACAGGGCTCCATGATCAGGCTCTGTGGAGCTGTTTCGGCAGTCTTCTGGAGCTGATTTGGGCATTTTTAACTTTAAGGTAATTCTTGGTGGTGGGTAAAACAAGGAGTTTTCTGGTGCATTTGTCAAAGGAAGTCCTGAGAGCGAAAAGAAAGATTCGTTTTAACAACTGACTAAAAGAATGGCGCACTTGCTCACTGTGGCCCAGAGGCCCCCCGCAGCCACCGTTCCAGACATCCGACGAGCCCTGGCTGCCCATGGATTCGCGCCACCTCACAGAAGCTGGAAAACTCAACGATGCCACTGTTCACAGCGTGACTCTCAGCCTCTTCCCCTCTGCTCTCACAGTCCGTAAAGGGATCCCAAAGATGAGTGTGCCACCTCCTGTAGCCCCAGCGCTGCCCCCTCCGTTTCTGAAAAGAATGTCACTAGCCATGGTTTAGAACAGGGTCTGCCAATTTGTGCGTGTGTGTGTGTGTGTGTGTGTGTGTGTGCGTGCACGTGTGAGTACTGCACAGCACTTAGGATGTGTCTTAGAAAGACATTTCAGACCCTGCCCCCAATCTCTCCTGCCCTTCCCAAAGCAAGTCAAATATAAACCCTCAAGGACATAGCAAAGGCTTTGGCGGATGAAGAGTAGGTGAATATGTGTTTTAACCCAGCAATAGCAGAAATGGTAGTGGGTGGTTCCCGTGTATTTTAGGTCTTGAACCTAAAGTCATTTCCTGACCGTGAACGGCCATCACGGAGGTGTGGGGCAGGTTCTGCAGTGGCAAGGCCAGCAGAAAAGAATCACAGCATTCCCGCCCACGCCTGCTCTGGGCTTGGCCTGGGGAGTACTGGCCGTCGGTTACCTGGTTATGTCATCCTACGGTCATATTTAGAACAGATCTTTCTTTCTCTATTACTTTGAATGCTCTGAAATCAAGAAAAGCACTACGGAACAACTCCTCCTTGCACAGGGACTTGACCTTTGCCCATGAGAGGACAACCAGCAGGGGCCCAGGTAACTAACACGTGTTCTCTCAGGGTGCATGGTGAATACTGACAGCTCTCATCTCTGGGGGGGGGAGGGGCTGCCACCTGCTGATAGCACAAGCAGTGATGGGACTGGTTCCTACCGATCAGAAGCCACGTGGTCTAGCAGCCAATCTCCTTGGCACGTAGGGCCCCCACCCCTGCTGTCCTTTCGTTTTTCTTGTCTTGTCTGTCCCGGTGACTTTGTGGCTGAGCAGTCCTGCTCCCTCCTGCTATACCATTCTGCTGTGACCCACGGTCCTTACAAATAGCCCAGAGCCTTTGAGGCCTACCTGACATCTCATTTCTGGGTGTCACTCTTACTCTATGGCTGGCCCTCAGCTGGAGCTAGATTCTGTGCACCCTGTGTAGTGACTCCTGGTTGGCCAGGCTCTGACACCAACCTCTGTATTAAATGAGGTACCGGGAGGTTATAAATGTCACCGAACATGACTGTCATTGCAGCCAAGCTCCCCATGCTTAGGGCACTGTCTCTCTCACCAAGTGGCCAAGCATATCCTACAGGACGGGTCTCGGTCTTGCTGACAGTTCTCCTCTCTAGCTCAGTGCTTACTTCACAGGGGCAATCCACAAATGATCGTAAATAAGAGACACAACCCAGATCTCCTAACTACTGGCTAAGGGTTTAATAGACTATCATTAAGATGAGTAACCTTGGAATTAAATGTTTTCTGGAAACTAGGATTAGATCCTCTCCTAGTGATTTCTAAATGAATCTGATGGTTATAGAATACTTTCATGGCTTTGTCCAGTGGCTCTTGATATCTCCCTCACACCTAGATTATCTGCCCTAGACCTGCAAGTCCCCCAACCCCACCCTGGGATCTCTTGCCTCATAAGTTGACAGTGAAATGGGCCATGTTGTACCAGGGTTGGACTAGAGCAAATGAGATATTTGACAAGAATTTTAAAACATTTTTAAGTAAAACAATTGACATAAAATTTTAAATTATTAAAATAGGATATAACCAGAGTCTATATTAGGACATCTTTACTATAAGGTTACCTGCAGCAATTTCCTGGTTAATAAGCTGGACTTGCAAACCGAAGATCTGTTCCTGTATTTTGTTTTGTGATAGTTTCAGCTTCTCTCGCCTGCTTATCATGTAGCACAGATTTCGGACCTGAAAGCCCAAACCCAGAGCAGAGATTTTTGTCATGTTACGTAAAACTGACAATTATAAATTATTTAGCTAAAATGAAGACAACTAAAATGAAGCGGGGTATGGCCGGGGGTGGGTGAGGAGAGAAGACAGAACACAGAAGTCTACAGGAATTCACAGAGCACGTCAGTCAGGGGATCATGGGCCCCATATCAATCAGCGGCACAAGGGAGACACTCCAGAGCGGCCTTCTGAAACCTACTCTCCCTGAGGTGTGACGGGCTCAGTGTTTACCGGCACAGCCAAGCTGGGAAGACAGGGTGAGGATTTAACATTTCAGTCTTCCTTTTGGGTCCCCAAATAAAACAATGGCGATGCTGGATCCAGAATTTTCTAATGAGTGCTGGACCAGCACAGCAGGATAAGGGTCTGCTGGGAAGACTGAAGGTGGCTTTTTTGCTCACACGTCCAGCTTAGCCAAATCTCCATAGTCACAACGGTGCAATCCTCACACCCCCATACTCCCCACCCCACTTAGACAAATCACCCTACCTTCCTTCCTGTGCCCCAGTTTATTCATCATGTTAGGGTTAAATGAGTTAATATTTATGAAATGCTTAGAACAGTGTTGCCACACAGTAAGTGCTATAGATGTGTGAGTTAAATTTTCCAAAGTGAGCCAGATCTAGTCCCTTCCAAATTCTGGTAGCAGTGAGAAAAACAAGACATCTCTATAATTATACTTGATTATAAAATTCTCTAGGGTAAACACAGGGCCAAACTTATCTTTGAATAAGTGAGTTAAACTGAATTATCTGGTGTGGAGTATCAACCAGAGGCGATTTTGACCCCCCAAGAGGCATTTGGCAATCTGGAACCATTTTTGATTGTCACAGCTGGGTATGTTGGGGGTGGGTATCTGCTACTGGGAGGAGGCCAGGGATGTTGCTGAGGACCTTACAGCATCCCCCACAACAAAGGACGGTCTCCCACAACGAGAACCATCCAGCCAGAACGTCAGCAGTGCCAAGCCTGAGAAACTGATTTAGTTCTTTCCTCCACAAAATTCATGCTTTCGGCAGTCCATAGTCTCATGTGTCAGTAAAATATAGCTGAGCCAATTTGGGCTCGACAGTGAATAAAAACTAAACCAAATGAGAATTTATTTCAGATATAAGGTTCATATGTAAGTGAGGGCTTTCCAATTCTCCTGAAATTGCCTGTCAAAAATTGAAACAGAGTCTCATGTTTGGGTCCACAGTGCAATCAGAAGATAAGCAAGGACACAGAAGCCCACACTATAAATGAGCTGACCTTTAGAAAACAAGAGACAAACTGGAAGCAGGGCCTCCATTTCTACGCAGACGGAAACCTAACAAGTAACCACAGCTGATCACCTTACCCTCTCTAGGTCTTGCCGTAGATGCATAAACATTCTCATGCGAGTGTGAATACTCTCCTCTTTTGGCTGCACCAGGCCATTTTCTTCATCCTGCTTCGGAGGAAATAATGGCTTATTGAAGTTACTTTTCCGCTTCAGTTTCCAGTAGTTGTAGATGAAGTCCACGGCTAGTATGGGCAGCCCCAGCTCTGAGGCCACATCTTCCACGCGGACCAGGGAATAGAACTCCTCCTCCAGCTCCCGAAGCTTCTGTGCTCGCAGGCTTGTTTTCTCGCTTTTGGTCTGGCTCTGCTCTGCAGACCTGTGTAGGGGGTACTCAGTCTCCCCAAGTTTCTGCCTATTTTGGCTGTGCTTTAGGCAATATGACTTGAACTTCACTTCATCCCCCTCATCTAGGATGGTCTTCATCTCTAGGCTGTGCTCAAAGGCACAGGTGACGTGGAAGGCAGTGATGCAGCTTTTCACAGAGCACTGTGGGAAGAAAAGAAGTGTTAAGGCAGCAGGGCTGGGCACAGGGGGAGGGGCGACACAATATCCCTGGGCTTCAGTTGAGAGCTCACAGGAAGCAAAGCAAAGGCAGGGAGAAAACTGGTCCTAAATCGACCATGACAGCTGCTTTACAAGTAACCCAGGAAACCTGCTTGTATAGAAAACAGAAAGAACAGAGGCAAAAAAAAATTCTAACTTCCCTTTAAGATTTCAGTCAAACACTAAGTTTTTTTGAAAGGTCTTCCTTGACCCCTCTCTGAAGAGTCATGCTGTACCTTCTCTGTGCCCCCCACATCCCCTTATGTGTTTCTCTAATGGTACTTTTTGCACTGTACCTACAGTAAAGGTCAAAAATCCCTGACTAGAGTTCTTAAAGACAGAAGCTGTGACATTCATCTTTGCATTGCCATCAACTTTTGAACAGGCAGGTGCTCAAGAAATGTTTCTAAAAAAAAAAAGAAAAGAGAAGAAAAGAAAAGCTTCTAAATAAACAACAGAAAAAACAAAGTCAGTACTATTGCCAGAGCATCTACTGGTTCTAAAAAAGCCAGAGGATCTCCAATACCTACGCAGCCTAACATCTTGATATTGTTCTTATGGAGGGGTGCTGTCCAACATGGTGGCCAACGAGCCACAAGTAGCTATTCCAACTTAAATTAAAATTATATACAATTAAAAATTCAATTCTCCAGTCACATGAGCCACATTTCAACCATACTGGACAGCACAGGTTTCCATCACTGCAGAAAGTTCTGTGGGAAATTAGGCCTACAGACAATCTGAGATTAAGTTTATAACATTCTGCTGTTCATCGACGTAACACCTCTGTTAAGCAGCATGCACTGAGGATTCATTTGCAGGGCGGCAGAGGAGGAAGAAGCTGGCCTGGGACGTACCCCTGAGTTTCAGTTTGTCTTAATTACCATGTGTTCTGATTACAATGCTACAGCTTTCCTTCCAAAGACTTTTAAATGTATGGGTGCATGTATATGCTTACACAGAGGAAGGACGGAAAGCAGTGGAGGATTTGTTTCTAAAAACAGTGGGAATTCCCATGGTGAAAGCCAAATCTCAACTCTTGGAAGCCTGCATCTGGGCGGCAGACTGCTCAATTGCCTATATGTTGGGTTTTTGATGACTAAAAATAGGAAATAACCTTGGATATGAATAAAGACTAAAAAAATGCAAACCCTGGCAGGTCTCCTTATAATAGATGGAGAAATTCAACACCTAAGATAACACTGGCAACCATCAAAGCTTTAATGGGGACAGATTCCATTTTGGCTAATTTTACAGGACAGAGAATTCCAGAGATGAAATATAATTCTAAGATTATCTTATCCAGCCTCACATTTATTACTGCTTGTCCTTCCTTCTAGAGTACCTGAAGTTCTACCTCTGCTGCCCTGCTCCCCCCAGCTCCTTCCACTTTTCAAGCAAGTGATAATCTAGCCACTTCAACTGCATTCCTGAGACAGCCCACCCCAGCTTTGGACAGATCTACTGGAGAAGTCTGTTACCTTACACTGAAATCTGTATCCTTAAAATGTCTATGTATTTGAAAAACCTCATGAAAATGGGGATAATGAAAGCCAAAAATGCACTTTTATCTGGGCCCCTTTTGTTATCACTTGGCTAAGAAACTAGCCAATCATTTAGAGAACACATAGCAAAAGGCATTCTTTAGCAAAAGATAAAAAATTTTGGGCATAGTGCTCTTTTGTTGTTTAGTAACTGATAAAAATATGGGAGGAGAAAGCAAAAGGACTGCTTCTTATTCAAGGGGATGAATGTGTGACATCAAACTACTACTGATAGGAAGCTAGGGGCGCCTGGGTAGCTCAGGTGTTAAGCATGTGCCTGTAGTTCAGATCATGATCTCAGGGTCCTGGG
Source organism: Meles meles (assembly GCF_922984935.1). Classification (NCBI taxonomy): domain Eukaryota; kingdom Metazoa; phylum Chordata; class Mammalia; order Carnivora; family Mustelidae; genus Meles; species Meles meles. Next base: position 41,772,919 of record NC_060087.1, on the reverse strand, counting down.
ATTGAGCTCCACATCGGGCTCCCTTGCTCAGTGGTGAGTCTGCTTTTCCCTTTCCCTCTGTCTCCTCCCTCTGCTCATGCTCTGTCTCTCTCTCAAATAAATAAAATCTTTAAAAAACAGAAGCCAAAACCAAACCATCTCAGGTCAAATTTATAGACATATGTAGAGACATAACTGTAAGTTACTAAAAATAAAAGTTGTGTACTTAGACGAAAAATGAAATGGCCTTAGGAAACTCTGCCATAAAATCCATTCAATCGCAAAAAAAGGTCATTCTATGATATTTATAGCTGAAGGTCTATATATTTTGATGGTAAAGGAGAAATGCCAAGCAAGTTTTGGTGCCAATCAAATACCTCTTTCCTTTTCTCCAAAAACATATACTTGGAACATTCTAGTAAACAAAATGCCTTTATATACATCTCATTTATTTCTACTGTAACCACTTAAGGTGACAGAGGAGGTATGATGATGCCCATTAAAATAAGAGGTTTATCAGGGGCCTGAGTGGCTCAGTGGGTTAAGCCTCTTGCCTTCAGCTCAGATCATGATCTCAGGGTCCTGGTTTTGAGCCCTGCATCCGGCTCTCTGCTCAGCGGGAAGCCTGCTTCCCCCCACCTTCTCTGCCTGCCTCTCTGCCTACTTATGATCTCTGTCTGTCAAATAAATAAATAAAATCTTTAAAAACAATAAGAGGTTTATTGAGATATAGTTTATGTGCCATAAAAGTCACCAATTTTAAGTATACATTTCAACAGTGTTAGTATGTTTAGAGAGTTTTGCAACCATCACCAGTACATAATTCCAGTACATTTCATCACCCCAAAAGAGAAATCTCCTGCCTACCTGTAGTCACTTGCTGTTTCCAATCCCAGTGTCAAGCAACCACTAATTTAACTTCTGTGTTTCTGTAGATGTGTCTATTCTGGACATTTCATATAAGAGAAATCATACAACATGTGGCATGTTTGTTTTTTTTTTCACTTAGCATATTCTCAAGGTCCAACTGTGTTGTAGCACGTGTCAGAATTTCATTCTTCTAAAAATGTGCCATTAAGGTTCCATTGTATGGATATACCACATTTGTTTATCCATTCATCACTTGATGGACATTTGAGTTGTTTCCACTTTTTGGCTATTATGAAATAATGCTGCTGTGAGCATTGTGTACAAGTTTTTGTGTGGACATATGTTTTCATTTCTCTTGGGTAAGGAGCATTAAGGGATTAACCTTGCCCAAAGAAAGAAGGTTGGCCCTGTGCCCCCAAGCTCCTAAGAGGTAACCTTTAAGCCTCTGGAATGTCCTGACTGATAAGAGGGTTTTTGTTTATCTGGGGTCCTTGGACATGTCAGATAGTCTATGCTAAACAATGTGATTTATGGCGGAGGCTGTGGGTCACATGGGATCAGCCTGACCTCTGGAGGGACTGGAAACTACAGTTAGCCATGAGGGTGGTCAACTGTGTCTAAGCCACCAACTCCTGATAAAATTTCTGAACACTAAGACCCCAGCTGAGCTTCCCTGTTTGGCAATACTCTGTGTATTATCACACATTGTTGGTGGGAGAAATAAACCGTGTCCATAAGACTCCACTTGGGGAGGACAACTGGAAGCTCCATGCCTGGTCCCTCCTGGACCCTGCCCTATGTGCCTCGCCCCTTTGCTGTTTTTAATCTGCATCCTTTGACTGTAAAAAACCGTAACCACGAGTACAATGGCTTTTCTGAGTTCTGTGAACTCAGTGAATTATTGAACCCGAGCATGGTCCTGGACACCTCGCAAACTGCAGGTGTATACTTTGAAGTGCAGTTGCTGGGCCATATGGTGATTCTATATCTAACCGGTTGATGAATTGTCTACCTGGTTTCTACAGTGCCTGCATGTTTTACCTTTCCACCAGCAAAGCACAAGGGTTCTGATTCCTCCACATTCTTGCCAATAATTGTTATTGCCAGCCTTTTTGATTATTATCACCCTAGTGAGTACGAAGTGGTATTGTATTTCACTGTGGTTTATTTATTTATTTATTTATTTTTAAAGGTGGGGGGGAAAGAATAATATTCTATATATTCTTCAGAAATTAGAGAAAAGAAAGGACTTAAGAGATATTTTGTCACCCCTCCCCCCAAATAGTGTGTCCTCCTCAAAAGGGAATGGCACATGCCTGGAACAGCAAGGGCTTGGTGCACATGTCCTCAGCAGTTCCTGTCCCACTGCAGGACAGTGTCCATTTGGTTGTCTTTAATCCCAAATAATCTGTAAACAGACAACTGGGTGGTATCATAGCAATTTTCTCAAAAATCTGTCACTGACACAATGTCACAAATGGTTCAAGCAGCCTACAAAACCTACTCCAGCCATTGTACACTTAAACTCCAGCACCCACAGTGGCCACCAGCCTTCCTGACCTCTCATCCCTAAGGGTCTGCAAGGTTGGAGGGCAGATGTCACTTCGGTGTTATTTAACTTTCCCCATGTTTATATCCAGCCTCCTTTAATAGACTACAAACTCCTGAAGGCAGGGACCAGAAATGCCTTAGAACCAGAACAATCTGTACTGACAAAATTTGGAATATATGAAAAAATATTAAGCACAGTCACTGGGTAGGCATACTTGCATTTTGCCACTTGTTGAAGATTTTCATTTGTTTTTAAAGAAGTTCAACTTCCTCATCATCAAACTCCTATTAGCCTAACAGTAAACTCATAGCAGCCCACTGATTTACCCTGACTTCAATCCACTTGCATGTGACTTCAAATATGCCCACATCCTTCTACTTTCAAAAGGGACACTTATCTAGTTCCAAATATTTGATGATTCTACTCATTTTGGCTGGATGAGTGCTACAGCTTTCCAACAGCAAAGTCCAACAGTCCAATAATAATAATTATTATTATTCCAAGGAATAATAATAAGAATAATTTAAAACAACTACCCTATGACCCAGCAATTGCACTAGTGGGTATTTACCCTAAAGATACAAACGTAGTGATCCGAAGGGGCACGTGTACCCAAATGTTTATAGCAGCAATGTCTACAATAGCCAAACTATGGAAAGAACCTAGATGTCCATCAACAGATGAATGGATAAAGAAGATGTGGTATATATACACAATGGAATACTATGCAGCCATCAAAAGAAATGAAATCTTGCCATTTGCGATGATGTGGATGGAACTAGAGGGTATCATGCTTAGTGAAATAAGTCAATCGGAGAAAGACAACTATCATATGATCTCCCTGATATGAGGACGTGGAGATGCAACATGGGGGGTTAGGGGGATAGGAGAAGAATAAATGAAACAAGATGGGATTGGGAGGGAGACAAACCATAAGTGACTCTTAATCTCACAAAACAAACTGGGGGTTGCTGGGGGGAGGTGGGGTTTGGAGAGGGGGAGGGGGTTATGGACATTGGGGAGGGTATGTGCTATCGTGAGTGCTGTGAAGTGTGTAAACCTGGCGATTCACAGACCTGTACCCCTGGGGATAAAAATACATTATATGTTTATTCAAAAAAAAAAAAGAAAGGATGAATACCCAACTTTTGTAGCAACATGGACAGGACTAGATAGAAGTGATTATGCTGAGTGAAATAAGTCAAGCAGAGAGAGTCAAGTATCATATGGTTTCACTTATTTGTGGAGCATAACAAATGACATGGAGGACATTGGGAGATGGAGAGGAGAAGGAAGTTGAGGGAAATTGGAAGGGGAGGGGAGGGAGACTATGGACTCTGAAAGACAACCTGAGGGTTTTGAAGGGGCGGGGGTGGGAGGTTGGGGGAACCAGGTGGTGGGTAATAGGGAGGGCACGTATTGCGTGGAGCACTGGGTGTTGTGCAAAAACAATGAATACTGTTACGCTGAAAAAATAAATTAATTAAAAAAACAAACAAACAAACAAACAAAAACAAGTACAACTACTATTACCACTAACATTTACTGAATATTTATTCAGTGTTAGGCACTGTGCCAAGCCCTTTACCACATTTAATTTTTTTAAAGATTTTATTTATTTATTTGACAGACAGAGATCACAAGTAGGCAGAGAGGTAGGCAGAGAGAGGAGGAAGCAGGCTCCCCGCTGAGCAGAGAGCCTGATGCGGGACTCGATCCCAGGACCCTTAGATCATGACCTGAGCCGAAGGCAGAGGCTTTAACCCACTGAGCCACCCAGGCGCCCCCTTTACCACATTTATTAAGTAGGTACTATTATCATCTCCATTTATAGATATGGAAACTGAGGCACAGATATGGTAAGTAACTTCCTTAAGATGGTATAAAAAGCAAGGAGGTGGAACACCTTTTTTTTTTTTTTTTAAAGATTTTATTTATTTATTTGACAGGCAGAGATCACAAGTAGGCAGAGAGGCAGGCAGAGAGAGATGGGAGAAGCAGTCTTCCCGCTGAGCAGAGAGCCCGATGCAGGGCTCGATCCCAGGACCCTGAGATCATGACCTGAGCCACCCATGCGCCCCAATCTACTGAGCCACCCAGGTGCCCCATTCTTTTTTTTTTTATTTTTAAAGAATATGAGCTTTGGGGACACCTGGCTGGCTCAGTTGGAGAAGCATGTGACTCTTCTTTCAGGGTCATGAGTTCAAGCCTACGTCGGGTGTAGAGATTGATTGACTGATTGAATAAATACACACATACACTTAAAAAAAGAATAGGGGCGCCTGGGTGGCTCAGTGGGTTAAAGCCTCTGCCTTCGGCTCAGGTCATGATCTCAGGGTCCTGGGATCGAGCACAGATCCCAATGTGGGGCTCGATCCCAGGACCCTGAGATCATGACCCAAGCCGAAGGCAGAGGCCCAACCCACTGAGCCACCCAGGCACCCCCAAAGCTCATATTCTTAACCAATGTTCTTTCTTTCTTCTCAAGGAAAACCTAAAGCCTTTGGACCTAGGTTGAGTGCAGCCTGAACATAAGACATATAAGGACCCTACAGGAATTCTGGAAAGCTGACAGTTAGAGGGACTGTGGCCAAAGTCTAGGCAAAATCCAGAGCTGTCTGGGGCATCTCATTTGAACCTTGTCCTTATGCTCTAGTTCAGGATTATTGGAAGACTTTATGTGCAGGAGAAAGGTTCTAGCTCCATATATGGAAGATGTAGACACTGGTTGTGTTTAGACCCCAAACCCACCAGCGCTGAATTCTATCTTTCCCCAGCAAATGTTCCCAAATCAAAAGAAGACAGATACAAGTATTCCCACTGCTGGGAAACAGGAAGAATAAACACAACTCACAAATAGTTAAGAGATCCATAAAGACTTAATAAAACAAAATACCCCAAATGTGTTACTAACCACAAAGACTTAAAATAAACCCCCAAGAACAATGATGCTAATAAAGCTTGACCCCTACTGAATTACTATATTTGTTTACTATGTTTTTGATTCACATAGAGGGAACAAGATGTCAAATTACTAACGAGTTTGGAATTAACTTTCCTTTGTGGTAGTTTAAAAGGAAGAAAGAGGTTTGGGTCTGTTTTCCCACAGGAAAACTAGGTATCAACCATGGAAAACAAATGCCATTCTACTAGTATAAGTAGAAGGTAGGTGAGAAAAGAATCACACACTTCAGAAGGTCACCTGACGTTCATTCCCCCTTCACCTGAGGGGGAGGGTCTTCAATACAGCCTGGCACTCGCACAGCACCTCCTCAAACCACGAAATCACACACCTCTCCTCAGACCTCTGGGCCTCCCTCTCAGCTGATGGTCCTGCTTCCTACCGCACTGAGGAACTGAAAACAATCAAAAGAGCACCTCTGCGGGTCCGCACCAGCACGTGTGCCTAACGCTGCACCTGCACTCTGCCTTCGGGGCTCCTGTCCTGGCCACCGCCTCCTCATGCGCTTCACCCACCCTCTCCCACCTCCTGAAAACCTCACTCCAGCAGTGTTTCCTTTCCACCAGGTCACTCCCTTTCATGCATACTGCGACGTTCTATGTGCTAACAAGTGTACATGAATATTTGGTATTTCCAGCATCTTGAAGACAAGACCTCTTTACCTCACCTTTCTGAACTGTTCTTACTCCTTTCTTCATGCTGACCACTGGCCATGCAGCTTTTGCCATCACTAGTGCACCTAAATGGTTCCTCCCAATGACCAATAAGCACACTGCTATAATCACACTGCTAAATTCAGGGCCCAGTCTCTCCTCATCTTCAGTGGCATCTTTACACCACTGATCTTTTCCTTCTCCTTGAAATGCTCTCTTCTCTTGAGTTCTAAGCTGCTACACACTCTCAGTTTTCCTCCTGGCTTCCTCACGGTCTCCTCTTGCTGCTTCTTCCTATTCTGCTGGACTTCGTCACGCTGCAGTGCTTCCAGGCCTACTGCTCAATACTGTTCTCTCTATCTACACTCACTCACTCGGTGATCCTACCCAGCCCACGCTAAAGCCATCTCTAGGCCAGTGGCTCCCAAATGCGTGCCTGCGGTCCAGAGCTTCTCCCAGACTCCAAACTCACACAGATAGCTGCCAGCTTGACATTTCCATTAGGATGTCAAATAGACATCTCAAACTTAAATGTCTAAAACTGAACTCATCAACTCTTCCCCCAAATCTGTTCTTCTGCAGATTTCTCCATTTAGTTTATGGCACCTTCATCCTTCCCACTATTTGGGCCCCAAACCTGGAGGCATCCCCAATTGCCTATCTTTCTCTCACATCTCATATCTGATTCACAGTCAATCCTGTTGGCCCTACCTTCAAGATTCATCCAGAATCTAATCACTTTTCACTATCTTCAGAGCTACTACTCCAGTCAAAATCACCACCCTCTCTCAAAGATTACTAGAATAGCTGCTTTTCATATTTCTAACCCCCCCACCAATCTATTCTAAATATAGAAGCCAAGACTCATTTTTCATTTTAACCATTTACCATGGAAATTTAAAAACCTATATAACAGGGGCACCTGGGTGGCTCAGTTGGTTAAACAGCTACCTTTGGTTACTGTCATGGTCCCATGTTCCCGGGATCAGGCCCCATGTTGGGCTCCCTGCTCAGCAGAGAGCCTGATTCTCCCTCTCCCTCTGCCTGCCACTCTGCCTACTTGTGCTCTCTCTCTCTGTGTCAAGTAAATAAATAAAATCTTTCAAAAAGCAAACCAAAAAACTATATAACAGCACAGAGAATACTAATCATGACCCCCATATAGCCATCAGCCAGCTTCAATAGTAATTAATGTATGACCAATCTTGTTTCATCTTTAACCCGTATAGTAGCTTGCCCCCAGAAGATTTTGAAGCGATTAGACATCATATCATTCTATAGAGTGATTCTCTTACAAACACAAGTCAAATCATGTCACTTGCCTGCTCAAAGCCCGTCAGTGGCTCCCCCTTAAACTGAGAGTAAAAACAAAAGCTCTCATAAGGACGCTGGAAGCCCCACACCAGGGGCTGGCAGACTATGGCCCGCAGAGCAAATGCAGCAGCTGTCTTTGTGTGGCCCAAGAGCTCAGAATGGGAACTAAGGCTCTTTTTACATTTTTAAATGATGTAAAAAATAAAAAGAATACCTCATGACACGTGAACTAACATGAAATCGACATTTTAGAGTCCGCAACGTTTAACTGGAATACAGTCACATCCATTTGCTTAAGTACTGCCTGTGGCTGTCTCTGTGCTCAAGGCAGAGGTGAGTGGTTGTATCACAGAAATGTATGACCTGCAAAGCCTAAAATATTTACTTGCTGGCCGTTTACAGAAAAAAACCTGCCAACCACTGCCTTAACCAGTCAAGTTCCCATATGATCTCTCTTGATAGTCTCTTCTCACACACTCCATTCTAGTCTCACTCACTGGCCTCTTTCTGTCACTCAGACAGGCCAGACACACTCCTGTCTCTGATCATCGGCTGATCCCTCTGCCAGGAATATTTTTTACCTAAAATATCTGCATTGTTTCCTCTTACTTTCAAGTCCTTCCTCAAATATCTCCTCTACCACAAGTCCTACTGTGACCACTCTATTTAAACCTGAAAAGCACGCCTCCTGACCCACACTCCCCATCCACTGACCGTACTCCACGTTTTTCCTTCCTATAGCACTTCCCATTTTCTCATGCACCATTTAGCATCTATTCCTTATTCCCTATTTCTGCCAACTCAAACCCAAGTTCCATGGCACAAGGTTCTTTGTTGGCTTCCTGATAAATCCCAAGTGTCTAGAATAGTGCCTGGCACACAACCAGGCACTCAAATATTTGTTGAATAAATGTAATTCTTTATAATAAAACATTTAAGAGTTTTAACTTGGTAAGATCTTTAAAAATGCAGACTCTATACTCTAAGTAATAAAAGTAAGAAACATTGCTCTGCAGATGAAAAACCTACTCCAGAAAGCTTCCTCCAACCATCTGTCCATCCATCCATCAATCTACTATTTACTGTCTGTCCGCCATGTCAGGGGTATGGGGGATCTAAGGATGAAACAATCTGAGCTTACAGTCTACTAAGGCAGATAAACCTCAGATAAATAACTCAGACAGTGTGGCAGAATGTGGTAACGTGGGGGCTGTAATGCAAACTCGAGTCTGCTAAGGTCAAGGCTAGTGTTTTCTTTCGCCACCGTCATGCTGCCATTTATTAACTAGTCTAAAAAAATCATCCTTTAAAACCAGAAAGATAGGGAGAAAAATGAAGGTACTACGATAATGAAAGTAAGTAAATCAAAGGATGTAAGTTCAATGTGCTGTTATAAAATGGCTAATAATGGGGCACCTGGCTGACTCAGCCAGTGGAACATAAGACCCTTGATCTTGGGGTCATGAGTTTGAGCCCTACACTGGGTAGAGAGATAACTTAAAACAATTTTTTAAATGGCTAATAATTATAAAAACATGGAAAATATTTCATTTTCTTAGTGGGGAGAATAAATATTATAAACACATCTATGATACAATTAAATATGGATCTATTTATTTAATAAACACTAATTGAGCACTGAAAATGGGCAGGCATTCCTCTTTGTGGTAGGGGAAATCCAAGGAAAAATGATGAACAACCTTGGTCCCCAAGAGGCTCACATATGAGGAACAACCAGGACAGAACTTAGGAAAACCTATACAGGCAATGTGTTAAGGTAGTAGATCCTGTGGGATTAGTGTTCCCTTAAATTGTTTTCCTTTGTAACTGCTGTGCTTAAATAATATCAGTAGGGGAAAAAAAGTAAAAAAAACAAAAAGGCAGAACAAAGTATCCAATTCTGTCAGATGTAAAAAATGAATTTAAAAAATTAAAAGGGTCTTTCAGTGGAACAGAGTGGAGAGCCCAGATATGGACCCTCAACTCTATGGTGAAATAATCTTCGACAAAACAGGAAAAAATATTCAATGGAAAAAAGACAGTCTCTTCAATAAATGGTGCTGGGAAAACTGGACAGCGATATGTAGAAGAATGAAACTCGACCATTCTCTTACACCATACACAAAGATAAACTCGAAATGAATAAAAGACCTCAACGTGAGACAGGAATCTATCAGAATCCTAGAGGAGAACATAGGCAGTAACCTCTTCGATATCAGCCACAGCAACTTCTTTCAAGATATGTCTCCAAAGGCCAAGGAAACAAAAGCAAAAATGAACTTTTGGGACTTCCTCAAGATCAAAAGCTTCTGCACAGCAAAGGAAACAGTCAACAAAACAAAAAGGCAACCCACGGAATGGGAGAAGATATTTGCAAATGACAGTACAGACAAAAGGTTGATATCCAGGATCTATAAAGAACTTCTCAAACTCAACACACACAAAACAGATAATCCTATTAAAAAATGGGCAGAAGATATGAACAGACACTTCTCCAACGAAGACATACAAATGGCTATCAGACACATGAAAAAATGTTCATCATCACTAGCCATCAGGGAGATTCAAATTAAAATCACATTGAGATACCATCTGACACCAGTTAGAATGGCCAAAATTAGCAAGACAGGAAACAACGTGTGTTGGAGAGGATGTGGAGAAAGGGGAACCCTCTGACACTGTTGGTGGGAATGCAAGTTAGTGCAGCCACTTTGGAGAACAGTGTGGAGATTCCTGAAGAAATTAAGAATAGAGCTTCCCTATGACCCTGCAATTGCACTGCTGGGTATTTACCCCAAAGATACAGATGTAGTGAAAAGAAGGGCCATCTGTACCCCAATGTTTATTGCAGCAATGGCTACGGTCGCCAAACTGTGGAAAGAACCAAGATGCCCTTCAATGGATGAATGGATAAGGAAGATGTGGTCCATATACACAATGGAGTATTATTCCTTCATCAGAAAGGATGAATACCCAACTTTTGTAGCAACATGGACGGGACTGGAAGAAATTATGCTGAGCTAAATAAGTCAAGCAGAGAGAGTCAAGTATCATATGGTCTCACTTATTTGTGGAGTATAACAAATAACATGGAGGACATGGGGAGATGGAGAGGAGAGGGAGTTGAGGGAAACTGGAAGGGGAGATGAACCATGAGAGACTATGGACTCTGAAAAACAACCAGAGGGTTTTGAAGGGGCGGGGGGGGTGGGAGGTTGAGGAACCAGGTGGTGGGTAATAGGGAGGGCACGTACTGCATGGAGCACTGGGTGTGATGCCAAAACAATGAACACTGTTATGCTGTAAATAAACAAATAAAAAAAAAATTAAAAGGGTCTTTGGGGTCTAGATTGTGTTCTTTAAGTACCATTTCTCAGCAAAAGAACCATGTTTACTTGGAGGAGTGGCTGATCCCAGGTCTGTAGCAAGAAATCTACAAGATGAGCCAGACAGCAAGAAACCTCAGGAAACATCCAGAGATGTCCCTAAGTGATGACATCCATCACATGGCTCCTTTTCTGTGAAGAACCTTAGCAGGCAAACCTAACTCTAACCAACCTGTAGTTCCTCTTATGCAGGAGGCCTGGAGAGTAGAAAGGTCAACCTTTCTGCCTTTGCCAGAGGTAACTGGCCTCTCCCAGTCTCATCCACCATTCCCCAACTGCTGCCATTGGGTATGTGGGCTACTACTTCCACTTCATGCAGCTGAATTCCTGTACCCAAGATGTCTCAGAAAACTTTATTGCACTACCATATACAACAAGTGTGTTTGTGAGAATGACTTTCAAACCTATCTACCAGGATTTATACATTTAGCTACATATTTCCCTACCAAAATGAGCTGTCCTTAGTCCAGCAACAGAGTCATTGCTTAAATCATCCTGAAACCTGAGTCCATCCGTAGTTACTGGGTGAGCTACACAGGAACATGGGCATGGTTGTTTTAGAGTTATGGCTTGTTTCTACCCAAGAGGGTATCATCTAGCTTCAGAACTCACCTAATTCATCAGCAAAGGACAGAGATTAACTACCACTATGGACGAAAGGCGTATGCTGAAGCATCCAGAGGCAATGTCTAAAAAAATGGCTTCAGGAATGGTCTGTACAATGGCAGAGACCTAGGAATGAGTGGGAGGCCTCCCGGGTAAACTTCCGGTTAAGAGGCAACTAACACTGGAAGGTTGAGTCTGGCCAATTCAGTGGGAGCCCACTCCACCACTTCTCTTGGTGACTTACCTGAATACAAGCCCCTGTCTTCAACTTGCACAGGTTGCAGACTAAGGCCCATCGACTGGGCGGGATGTGGGAGACCTTTGTGATTGGTTCCATCCTCTCAGGACAAGCAATGCTGACCTACAAATGAAACACCACCATAAGGCAGAGTCATCAAGATATTCCAGAAGTACCATTCGCAAGCCACAAATGATATTACATGAAGCTCAGAACATCCATACAATGAGGTAAGCCACATCTCTAAAGGTTACTATGGAACCAAGAATAAATAAAACCTGTCTCTAGCCACCACTCAGGCCTTTGATCATTTCCAGTAATATAAATGATTCATATACAGAATGAGAGGGCAGGAGTGGAGATGGAGAATGGATACATTAATGAATCCAAGAGATCTACACTTGACTTGGGAACCAAAGAAAGCCACCAAGGAAAGGAATTAACATTCACAAAATCTAGTGTCTATTATATGTTAGAGATGGTGCAACATGCCTTATTTTGTCCTTTAATCGACTAAGGATAAAAAACAGGCAGTGACAAGCCTTTCAGTTTACAAAGAAGCATGATATTGTTGGAAAGTAGCAGCAATCTGAACAATGAAGAGGTTGGAGCACAAAAGTAGGGAGGATGAGGATGATAACAATTTCAAACCACAGCCTTTTAAATCATGTAACTGTTACATCAGATTGCTCTACTCTTTCAGTCAAAGTAGCTTCAAAGTGAAATCAGACTTTGGGAGAGAACTGAAAGGAAGGGCAGGCTTTTTAAAAAGATGGAAAACGGGTTTTTTTTGCATAGGAAAATAAGGGGTTAGGCAACTTCTGGTAAAAAGTGTCCTCTCCCCTTACAAATGTGTACAGGAGTTTTAAAGAGAGCCACAACTTTAACAAAGAGAGAAAGACTGCTGAATAAAGCTAGTTAAACTAGTGCAAGTTCTACCCACATCAAGAAACCAACAGTAGAAAGATCACAGCAATCTTGAGCAAACCCAAAGGTACTAAAAACCCTAATACAAAGTCAACAGATAAGAAAGCTTCTTTTATTTCTAAGGACTCTTCAGGAGTCATGTTCTAAACTCATTATGCTGAGAGAGACTGCTCTATTAGCTGGGGCATTTGCTGCAGGAAATCACTCTCGGGCCAGAAACCCAAGAGTTCACCTCAGTCTATAAGCTGGACAGTCTTAGTACAAAAAAGAAACCATTGCTCAAATTATTTTTTAAAACACTTCTCTATCCATAAGAATACAATAGTATTTATTGTGGACAGTTTAACTCTGTGTGCTTGAGCTTGACTCTTAGTAGTTAACTCCCCTGGAACTGCCATTAACAAGAATAAAGCCAGGGAAGTTTTAAAAGGGGGATGAATTACGAATACAGTATCATCAGCTCTCCCGTGAACTGAATTCTGAATCTCTCTTGCCCTGCAGTTAAACTGCCTAACAAATTTGCTGGCTTAGATAGGGGTTGCGGAAAGAGGATGTGAGTGGGATGTTCAAACCAGTTTAAAGAAAAAAGACAGCCATAAGAAGTAAGGACAAGTAATGTTTGGAAACCCTCTTTAATCAACTGAGTGTGCACAGAGCCCCTTATAAGATAACAGCAACTGAAGGACCAGATTAAATAATGAGCGATGGAATTTTGAATAAAGAGGCTCTTAGACAAACATTGAGTCCAAGCTCTGAAAAGAGCTTCAAAAATCAAAGGGCATATGGTTTTGCTTATTTGTGGAGCATAATGAATAACACAGAGGACGTGGGGAGATGGAGAGGAGAAGTGAGTTGGGGGAAATTGGAGGGGGAGATGAACCGTGATAGACTGTGGAATCTGAGAAACAATCTGAGGGTTTTGAAGGGGCGGGGGTGGGAGGGTAGGTGAGCCTGGTGGTGGGTATTAGTGAGGGCACGTAGTGCATGGAGCACTGGGTGTGCTGCATAAACAATGAATATTAGAACACTGAAGAGAAATTAAAAAAATAAAAAAGATTTTAAAAAAATCAAAGGGCAACCATCACAGTGGGTGAAAGAGCTATTGCTAGCCTAATTTGGAATAGCCTAAAACTGGAAACAACTGAAATGCCCATCAAAGGAGAATGGATAAATAAATCATGGTATATCCATACAACAGCATACTACTCAACAACAGAGACAAGTGATTGTTGATACACACTACAACATGGAGTGCTAGGCAGACAGAAAACAGTGCATACTGTATGACTTCATTTATATGAAATTCAATAACAGACTAACTAATCTACAGTGATAGCAACTGCAATGGTAAATAGGGACCCAGATAGGGACTGAAAAGTGGGTATGAGGGAACCTTTTGGGTTATTCTGTGTCTACTTTTGGGGTGTTCCAAGTCTTGGTCTGGGTTGTGGTTACAGATTGGTGTAAAAATTCATGAAACCAGACACTCTGTATTTGGTATTTTAAGGTTAAGTTTCGCCTTGGGCGCCTGGGTGGCTCAGTCAGTCAAGCATCTGCCTTTAGCTCAGGTCATGATCCCAGGCTCCTGGAATCGAGTCCTGCATCGAGCTCCCAGCACAGTGTGGAGTCTGCTTCTCCCTCTGCCTCTGCTCCTCCCTCTCTCAAATGAATAAATAAAATCTTAAAAAAAAGAAGGTAAGTTTCACCTTGAAAAAAATCTGCTCACATCCTGGTCTTTCGTGCCTCTCTTCTCATACGAATTTATCCAGTAGAACTGGTCTCTGCACTTATATGTTAATCGGCACGGGCTTACCTGCTCACTTGCATCTGAGAAGGATGTGAGGGAGCTCAAGTGAAAGCACTATCACCTCAGAAACACAGGCAGGCACGAAGCATCTCCATGGAGCCCCAGCAGGTCTGAATGCTGGGGAAAAACAGGGGCCCCCTTGGAGCAAATGGGCTCCCAGGCCTGGATGAGTTCTTACCTCTGGAATCCACAGGGCACAGCTGACATGAGCCCATTTAGTCCCTGTCCTGGTAGTTTTCATGGCCCCACCTCTCTTTGGACATAATAGACATTGTGGATGAATGCCTAGGACGCAGGAACGACACAGCCAGCTGCCTTCTGGGACCTTGAGGATGCCGTAGCAGGCCTGGAGGCACGAGGAGGAGGGGGAAGAATGGTTAGCATTTTCTCACCAAGACTGATATCTGCTCTGGTACACAGTGACAGAGTACCCTCTGCTTTTAGGAGAAAGAGAAAATAAGGCCCAACAAACTCATATCTAGGATTTAGTAATTTTAAAACACTCAAAAAAAGGTGGCATCTGTTCTAAGATCAGCATGTCTGTTTATGAAACTGACTTTTTTAGGACAAAAGAATAAGACTAGAAGGAAATATATACAAAGGCTGGCCCAACTGTTATCTGAGTTTGGGGATTACATTCTTTCTTTTTTGCCTCTGTTTTCTAAAGTTTCTTCAATGATTATATATTTGGTCAGTCATATACTTAGTGGATAACTTCTACAAGTCATGCACTGTTGTAATCAAGAAAAAAGTGTTAAGAAGGAAACAGAAGGAAACTTCTGAGCAGCAAATGAGCTAACGTTTAAAGAGCCTAATAGAGCCTGGCGCATAAAAAGCAATCAGCAAATCACAGCAATTACTTGCTTGGGTTGAAGAAAAAGGGTCTTGTGAATGAATCCTGAGTTGAATAGAATATTAGACTAATCACAATACTCCATAATGAGTTCTGGGAGCTGCTTCAAATCCTTTATGGAATGAAGTTGGACAACTAAATGAATTACTGGAGGAAGGGAGATTAGTTTGGGAAACATTCTAGATTTCCTTTTCACTACCTCCAATCTCGCCCAACTTTCTCCTCCTTACTGCTCTACTCTCATCATTAAGGACTAAACCTGGGGACTACCTGGCTCCTCATGTCGCCTGGTATACTTTCCACCACTGACTAATTCATCAAGGCAGCTTCAAAATCTGTGTCTACCCTAGGAGGTTCACCCACAGCTTGGATTCATGTTCCAATAGTTACTACCATGTAACCCCCGAACCGGTGCCTTTTCTAAACTATCCAAATCATCACCATGCTTCCCAGCTTCCAGATCCAAAATTCCTGTTCTCACATTATCTACTTCCCTTTGTCTACCACCCCTGAGGCATGCTAGTCCTCTCTACAGAGTGGACCTTGGGCTCTGACCTTCCTCTCCATCCCCACCACCCCTGCTCCATCCATCCAAGTCCTTATCGTGTTAGGCCTGGATTGATTTATTCCTAAATTCTCTTCCGCCCCTTTCACACCTTCAATCCTCTTTCTATTCGGCTGCCATGTTCTTCTTACTAAAACAAAGATTTTATTCCATTGCACAGCAACAAACCCTCTAGAAATTCCTTCTGTTCTCACCCTCACCCTTGTCTAAACCACAGGTTAGCAAACTACTGCTTGAGGCCTGTTTTGGAAGTCTAACAAGCTAAGAATGGCTTTCATATTTTTGGAGTGATGTTTAAAAAAAAGAATATGTAACAGAGACTGTATGTGGCTCTCAAAGTCTAAAATATTTACTATCTGGGCCTTCAAAGAAAAAGTCTGCTGGTTTCTGATCAAAAGCCTGACGCTCCTCACCGCACTTCTCAGATCACAGAGCCCTGTGTGTCCGCTCCACTTCTTGACCCCTGCCCTCTACTCAACACGGCTTCCCCCTCACCAGGTACATGGTTGGCAACATGTACTCTTCTCGACTTTAGCTGTTACATTTCATCTCCTCAGTGAGACTGTAAGGTCACTGGGGGCAGGTCATTTATCATCAGTTTATCCAGAATACTTTCTATGCTGAGATCAAATAGGCGGTTTGGTAGAACAGATTAATTTAGGTCAAGAACTGGAGCTGAGCTCCAACTAGGCTGCTCTTACAACAGTAGGGCATCATTCTGTAAGGTTCCTGACCTCCAAAGTTTTCTTTCTCTGAGGTCCAGAAAGTGCTAGGAAATGAAAGCAAGCTTCCTCCTAAAACAGAACCTCTTTCAGACCAGCAGCAGAAAAAAAAAAGTGGTTCTAGGAATACCTTTTATCTCCTGGCCCTTCCATGGGGCAGAAAATAATCTACTGAGCCCTTGTGTAGACTTATTCATGGTCATAGGCTCACAGAAGCTAGTAATTCATAGCAGTGGTTCTCAATTTCTTCTCGACCACAATATGATGAAGGCTGTGGACTCTTGAGAAAATTCCACAAATGCACAGACATATGTTTTATATATAATTCCAGGGGGTTAATAAACTCAGTGCCAAACATATATGACAGATAAAAAAACTATGAGCATGTACCTTCAGACAAATTAATTTAGGCCTCAGTTTGAGTGTTCAATACCTGGGCTAAGAACCAAAAATGGAATCTACAAAGGGACTTGGAATGCTCCTAGTTTTCACATTTTTAATGTTAAAATCTCAAGTCTAACGATGTAAACCTCTCTTCTAAAGTACTGAAACAAATGTGTTATAGTCACAGAGGAACAAACATTTGACATAATGTGGTGGCAGTAAGGAAGAAAAGTAATGTTTAATAAATACAGATGTCAGTATGTCCCTGATTCTGTTAAGGAGTAAACCAAATCCTCCAGATCATTTTAAGTCACTTTTCAGTCAACAGAGGGAGCTCTAACCTAAGTATGGCGTTAGAAGTCAAGTGAATGTACTCACTTTGGAAGAATCTCTTTTTTTTTTTTTTTTTTTTTTTAAGTTTTTTTTTTTTAAATTTATTTATTTGACAGACAGAGATCACAAGTAAGCAGAGAGGCAGGCACAGAGAGAGGAGGAAGCAGGCTCCCCGCTGAGCAGAGAGCCTGATGCGGGGCTCGATCCCAGGACCCTGAGACCATGACCTGAGCTGAAGGCAGAGGCTTAACCCACTGAGCCACCCAGAAGTGAGGAAGAATCTCTTTTATATGAAACTTTATGTGGCACCAACATTCAGCCATAACACATACCAGCTTATATTCTGCAAGGCCTGGTCAGGTGTTATTGTCATCACTTTCTACGTGAGGAAAGCACGTCATTTGTAGTCAATACTGGATATGTTTTCAAAACAAATACTCATTGAGGAGAATTATTAAGCTACATTTCATTTTTTAAGTCAAGGAATCTGAAAAATAATTCCTTAATATTTGGTCCCAACTGTGAATAACAGCTACTGAAAATATATACAGACGACCTTTGTACTATTTTCCCTTCAAGGCTACAATCATTTATCTGAAAACCCTAGGATGAGAAACAAGGAAATTCAGAATTGCTCAGATCTTAGGAAAGTAGTAAATACATATGTGGTATATTACCTAAACCTCAATGGGACCAAGGACAGTACCATATTATCAAATACATTACTATTTCTCTAGCAAACTACATAAGCATTTATACAAAATGGTATAAAGACTATAAAGAGCCGCATATTGGGTGAGTTCTAGTATTGCCCCTAATCACTTTTGGTGCCAGACTTAAGCAAAACCTCGCAGTTTTCAGAGCTTCTGAAATTTCTGGAATTGTAGAGGAAGGACTGTGGACCCATATTATCAAATATTTAAGTTCATACTAACACAAAATTTCCTGTCTTGCTAAAGATGTGACATAAACACTAATAACTGATAGAGTGAAGATAAAATTTTGAAGTTCACTCTCTTAAAGGAAACAAGCAAAACGAAGAAGATCCAATTGGTTACAGAATAATTTTGAGTACCTTTTAATACAGAGGTTTAGGTTAAGTAGTCCAGGTAATTTGAATAAAGTCATAAGCCCTGTTTTTTTTCAATCTCCTGTGTTACCTAACAATTTTATTTATTTAAAAAAATTTTAAGTAATCTCTAGGCCCAACATGGGGCTCAAATTCATGACCCCAAGATCAAGAGTCACGTGCACCACTGACTGAGACAGCCCGGTGCTCCACTGCGTTACCTAAACATTTTAGTCATTTTGTGGCCAGAATGATCTTTCTAAAATACAACTCACAGCCTTCAGGGTTGACAGGACAAAGCCAAAGTTCCTTAGTCTGTCAGCGAAGGCCCGTCACCTGTGGCTCCTCTCTACCCTCCCTGTCCACCCCCCTCTATTCTACCCCACTCCCTTCTGCAGCTCTGAACAGCTCCAAAGTTCCCTCTGATATACTGTGCCCGCTTTCACTACCTGCCTGAATGTGTCCTCTTCTCTGCCTGAACATACCCTGCTGCTCTTTGTGCCATTTAGATTCAGCTTGGATGCCACTTAGAAGTTGTCCCTGATCCCCATCTGTCCCATGCACTTTCACAGCAGCATGGACTTCTAGCTACGAAAACACCCAGCATACTGTGTTAACTGGGCAGTATCCTTGTAGCCCCTATACCAGACTCTGATGACCTCGAGGGCAAAGATCATGTCTGCCTCTTCGTCACTGACTGTGTCTTCAGTATGTGGCACTGTCTTGGCACATGGGATGGTAGATGGTGTTGCACACCTATTTGCTAGATAAATTAATAAGATAAATGAAACACAAAACAGGTTCAGGAGAGTGAAAAATTACTTAGGGGAGTTCAAGAAAAGATTTAAATCAAAATCTGGAAGTCCTGTAGATTTTTTTATAGCTGAAGGTGGAAGAAAACATTTTAAATTGGAGTGTGGCCAAAACACGGAGAGAGGACAGTGTCAGGAATAGTCATCACTGCCGCCTTAAGTAAACTTATTTTGCTAGAGCATAGGGCTTATGAGGGGAAGAAAAGGAAAGAGCTGAAAAGAACGTTGATATCATCATCATCAATTAAAAAGGCACTATGGTGGAAAGGATGACAAATAACTAGCTGTAAGCACTTGGGTAAAGACATTTCATCTTTTCTGGTTTTATCTGTAGAACTGAGGAGTGGGATGGTCTTCTACAGCCCTAAAATTATATGATCTTTAAAAGCATAGTGGACTCTGCTTCCTCAAAGTTATATATGGGTAGGACTGGAAAGGGCTGGGATAGAGAGTCTGGACTTCTACCTGGAGGAAGTATGATCTCACCAAGGTTAGGAACCAGGAGTGTACAACCTGATGATGTAACAGGGACTCCAAGGCGAAGGAGAGACTCCCAGGCAGGCAACAAGGAGACTCCCCAGGGGATGATAAAAGTCTTGAATAAGGCAAACTCAATGGCATAGGTATGAAGGGATATAATAAAGATCTGGGTTTAGCTTCTGAGTTAAAGTTAGTAAACTTTACCTTGGGGTCACCTTGGGGATCATTAGTATTGTTTCTAAAGGAATTACTGAAGAACAGCCAGGCCAAATCTTTATTTTCACCCTTATTAAATGCAAATTGCTACCCAGATATGGGTGCTGGAGACCATCACTGAGCTTCAGAAAGGCTGACTGTGGGGAGGTGGTGGTCTCCACTCTCACTAACCTGATGCACACAGACGTTACACTTATCACAGAACACCATATCATTCCCTTCTTCACTGTCTGGAGACCGGCACACATCACAGATCACATCTTCATCATATTCTATGCCTAGCCCTTCCTCTGTCTCAATAGCATGGTTCATATTTTCATGGCAATGGCGTTCCAGGACTTCTACTGTCTTTTCCATAAGATTCTCATCAACTGGACCAACACCTGCATGGAAATACAAAACAATCAATCAACCCATCAGTCAGCTGTCAATCCCAAATCACCTACTATGAGCCCGGTACAGGGATGGAGGGATTCTAAAAGATAAAACCATCTCTTCTCTGATCTAAAACAACTGGATTTCAAAGAATCTTTTACTAGAGCTATTCTAATATTTACTTATTATCACATATTGGTGTCTGACACATGAAAGGAGAAGTACATTTTACCACATTACTTGTAAGATGTATTACTGACCCTTTCAATTTTCTGTCTACATCTCAATCAGTCCCCCTCCTACATCTCTTTTCTCTTATTCCCACTGAGGGTGAACTTTCACAGCTTTATAATTTTGAACACTTTAATTTATAGAATAAGATAATTAGGATCACATAACTATCTGGACATAAAGAGTAATTCATTCCTAGCATAATAGTTCCAATGCGCACATCTAATGAATATATGAGGAAATTTTTATACAAAAAGGTATTAAGTCATAAAAGAAAATTCTAGGTACTGTGTATGCCATTGTACAGATGAAATATTTTGTTTTTTAAACATGACTTCTAAAAATATCCAATAATATTTTCCAGTGGCAACTGTATACAAGAGAAATCTATTAGCATCCACAAAAGTCTAACTGCAAATTCTGAAATTACTTTTGCCTCTTGTGATTCCCTTTCCTTCTATACTTTTAATTTTTCTTAGTCTTACAAACTTAATAAACCCAACTAAAAGATTTATATGGTAGATACAAGCAACAACTAAACATATTTTTTTGTTTGTTTTTAAGATTTTTATTTATTTGACAGAGAGATCACAAGTAGGCAGAGAGGCAGGCAGAGAGAGAGAGAAGCAGGCTCCCCGTTGAGCAGAGAGCCCGATGTGGAACTCGATCCCAGGACCCTGAGATCATAACCTGAGCCGAAGGCAGCAGCTTAACCCACTGAGCCACCCAGGCGCCCCCAACTAAACATATTTTTTAATGATTCTGTGAGAATGAATATATATATATATATATTTGACATATATTTGATATATATATTTGATATATATATATATATATATATATTTGACAGCTTATAAATTCAGGAATAATCCTCAAAATGATCCAAAACAAATTCACCCAAATATTCTACTTCATTTGTTATATAAGATACATGAAGAAATTCTGGAATTCCATATAAACTACCATTTTAGTGTTGTATATAGTTATGAAAGCAAAAACTACCCAGGTAGTATGTTTCATTTTTCCAGCCAAGACAAATTACATATTTTTTTCCTGGAATGGAGGAGGACAGCATTTGGTTAGAGCACTTAGATTCAAATTCCAACTTGACCCCATACTGGTTATATAAACCTTGACAAGTTATTTATCCTCTTTAGGGCTTAGTTTCATTATCTATAAAATAAGGACCATAATACAAACTCCCTGATTTCTTGTGAGGATGAGATGAGGTAATATTTATGTACTGCTTAGTTCAGTGACCAATATGTAGTAAGCACTCAATTTTTAAAATTCCTTAATCTGAACTAAAAAAAATGCTTAATTTAATGTTGTTTTTAGAAGTGTATTTTAAGCCCTTAGAAGCCTTACTATAATATAGTTTACTCTAAAGCCTAAATGCAGTGCGGTGTCCTGGGTGGCATCCTGGAATAGGAAAAGGTCAAGTACTATGGTCAAGTGAGATGTTATTAACATTAGGGGAAACTGAAACTGTGAGGGGCATATGGCAACTGTATTAAATGTACACTTTTCTGTAAATCTATAACTATTCTAAAATAAAAAAGCTGATTACAAAAAATCCTTCAAAGGGGATTAACTGCAAAATACCAAAGGGACCTCACCGTAAGGTGGTGTCGCATTGAAGGCAGCCCTGTAATGATCATAATGTACACAGACACCATATGGTTCACAAACACAATGGCACACTGAGCCATCAACCCACTGGATTCTGCTCTCATACTCTGATTTCCCCTCTCTGTCAGTCTTTTATTCTCTTCTCTTTGTTGTTTGTACCCTAAGCTGACATCTCTTCTCTTCTCTTAGAAGGCAGAGTAAGAGGAGACATAAAACAGTAGGTTTTAAAAAAATAACAAGTACTCATTATACTAGTACCACTAGTATAATTACTCACAATCACACTAAACTGGATTTAATACAATTTTGTTTTTATCCATAGGCATTCAGATACCAACCTCAAAAGAAAGAAAGGGAAAAAAAAGGAGGGAGGGAAGAAAAGTAAAACCACCGATCCCTGTACTAACAATGTACAAATGTGATTCAAACAAAAAGGAAATCAATTGTGTGCTTCTGCAAATCTCATAATGGAGACTTAAAAACCACCCACAGTTCCATAGGTCCAACCACTGCTCAGATCGAAGTCTTGTCAAAGGGTGATGTGTAAGAATAAAATGAATTTCCTTTCAGCCTAGCATCTCCCAGCATCACCGGTATGGTGCTGTAGGGCATACACTTACTTTACAACTGTTATTATGTTTACTTTCAGGATTTTTTTGTTTGCTTGCCTCTGCTTAATTTAAGTCTTTGAGAACTGCATGACAACTTCAGAACTCACTAAACATAGTGAGGCAGCTAAGAACTGCTCTGGGGATGTTTTGCCCTAAGCCTGCCATTCTTCCAGCAGGAAAATTTTAAGTCTCGCATGAAGGCGTGCTGGTCACATCGACCTGTCAGGTGCATGCTGCTGTCTCCTGCTGAAGTTAGAGCGTCTCTCCAGCTGGCAGAGATGGCAGAGGTGCTGCTGCCCCTGGCCTTGCCCACAGATCAGAGTGTTTTTTGGGGGCTGAGCGAGGAACCAGCTTCAGAATCCTCCTTACCCAGCAGTCCAATCAGCCATGACCACTCTCACAATTGGAACTGGAAAACAATCTTATGAAACCTACATACCACCCCTGATCTTTGCTATTCACCATGAACAAGGAAAGAAAAGGTCAGATTTAAATGTTACTGCTCTATTTCAATATATTTATGCATTTCAAGAAATGCCTCATTAAGGTAAGATCAAAGAGAAAAATAAATAAAAAAGCCAGAAAAGAAAAGAGGCCACAGGATGAAAACAAGTTAAATGGTCCTGACACCTTAAAAAAAACACGAGGCAAATCAAGGACAACTTACTTGTGGGAAAACAACTCACCCATTTCAGCGAGATCTTCATTGAGTTCCTGAAGCCAGAAGATGTCCATGTCGTCTAGGTCATAGCGACACACAGATGCTGCCAGTTCCATGATGTTGATGTAGCCAGGTTCTGTGGTTTCTGAGCTGGAGCACTGGATGTACTTCCGGGGCCGCATATACAGAACGTCCTTTACCTTCTCGGCTACAACCCTGGAAAAGTGAAAGAAAAATACTGATAAGTCAACAAATGACAGATTCTAGGCACTGACTGGGTAGGACACAGTGGAGCTGAATGCTCTCCTTTTCCTCCATGGGGGTGGGGGGAGGTCGCTGCTCTGCCAACTGAGAGGTATGGCAGATCCCTTTCTGGAAAGTAAATGGTTCTACGAATTCAGTTTTTTCATCTGCTATGAACAGTCCACTGCTAATGTAATGTTTCATTTACCCTCATTGCTGCTGGGTCCCTACTACCATTCATTCTAATAAAATGTTGCACTGTGTGTTCTTGGTGCAACAGCCACCACATTTGGTTAGAAGGGGGAAACTGAGGAAGAGATGATACCAGCACAAAGCCATGGCCAGATTCCATACCAAAGATATACTTCAGCTAAACCCATGAGTTTCTGCCACGGAGGCAATACTGGATGGTGGTAAAGAGTACAGGCTATAGACTCACACAAGCCTGTTTTTTCTGCCACTTATTCACATAGTAATCTTGAGGAACTACTTCTTTTCTATAAGGTTCAGTTTCCTAGCTAAAAAGTAAGGACAATAGTCATATATTATTATAAAATAATATCAAACCTATAGGGTTATTACAATTGCACAAAATAAAATACATAGGGGGAACAGGTGGTGGGTAATAGGGAGGGCACGTATTGCATGGAGCACTGGGTGTTGTGCAAAAACAATGAATACTGTTATGCTGAAAAAATAAATAAAATGGAAAAAAAAACAGGAGGAATAAACAAAAAAAATACATAAAGTGCTTAGTATATAGTAAAAAACAGATGTTCAATAATGTTATTGTTGTTATGTTTCTTGTTATTGTCACTATTTATGTAGATGAGGTAAAGCCAAGAGGCCGTGGACTTATACAAACTCCATGCATTTTCCAGCCATATATGATAGCGACCAGAAGTCCGAGCTAGGGTAACATGATGAGATGAAAGATTCCTGTTCTTCCATCAACTTTTCCAGCAGGCCTGAGAAAACTCGTATTTTCGTCCTTCCTCCTGACACTTAGGAGCCCAAGGCAAAGAAACCAAGCAAGGGAAGAACTAGAAGTTTCTCATACCAATAACTCATTTTATAGTCAATGTTTTAGGTACTCCACAAAGCATCAGAAAATCTAAACAAGAGGAAATATGGATTCTTATTCCTTGGCAATTTAAAAGAATAGAGTGGGCCCTCTAAAAAAAGAAAAATATATATAAAATAATGAAATTGTTTCTCTGAAAGGCTTCTGAAACTAGTTTCTTTACTCAAGTCACTATATATGTAGAAGAATTCATAAACATAAATGTATTTATATGAATACATATAAGTATATATAGGCATAGTCCGCCTTGTAAATATATAATAAATATTTCTTCCTAAGCATTCTTCCAAAAGGTTATGATTCCACATAATATATATTGAAAAAAAGTTAATAACTACATGCATCTGCACATTTTAATTTTTCTACCATATGGAGTTTTAAAGCCAAAGGCAACAAATATTTGAGTAAAAAAAACCAGAACCCTAAAATATTAATTGAAGCTAGAAATTTGGGAACTGCTGACAGAGGCCTGCTTCCAACTGAAATGAACCCAACTGAAAAGGACAAGACATGCATATGAATTCTCCAAAGACAATGAGATTAAATATGCTATGCTTATTTGGTGCATGGCCTATGAGGTAATTATAGAATATCTAATTTTTTTCAAGATTCATCTTGTTCTAAAAGGAAGAATATTTTGCTAACTATTCATATCAATTGTCTCAAATCCTCTGTGGAGCAAGGTAGACTATAAATGTTCTTGAACTAAACTAATATGTCTATAACACTTCTGGAAGAGACCTCAGGATACGCATATATATTTTATATATATATATATATATATATATATATATATATACACACACACACACACACACACATATATATGTGTGTATATATACACACACACACACACATATATATGTGTGTATATATATGATAGGTGTGTATACAATACAGATATATATATATATTTATTTATTTTAAAGGTTTTTTTTATTTTAAAGTTTAAGTAATCTCTATACCCAATGTGGGGTTCAAACTTGTGACCCTAAGGATCAAAAATCACAGGCTCCTCTGAGCCTGTCAGGTGCCTCGAAGGCAAATATATTTTAAATAAGACATAAAGGCCAATAGCCATAAAGGAAGAGATTTAAAAACTTCTGTTTATCACCAATATATAATAAACTCTTACAAATCAATTAGAAAAAGACAGACAATTCAATTAAGTAGTAGGCAAGAAACCTGAATAGACATTTCCTGAATAAGGTTATCCAGATGGCAAGAAAACTTTTTAAAGGCTTTCAACCTCATTAGTTACCACAGAAATGCAAATTGAAATCGTAATTACTATTACTTACCAGAATGGCTAAACTTGGAAAGACTGACCAAAAACTGACATTAACTTCAGTGTTTATAAGGAAGTGGAGCAAACAGACCTCTCCTACACTGCTGGTAGAAGTGTGAATTGGTCCAACCCCTTTGGCAAACTACTTGGCAGCAGATGTCACAGTTGAATATACATATAACCTAGGACCTAGTAAACCCAATCTGGGAGAATATACTTAACAAAAGAGTATACATATGTAGAGTAAAAAATTAAAAATGTCAGGACACCTAGGTGGCTCAGTCAGCTAAGCGTCTGCCTTCAGCTCAGATCATGATCCTAGGGTCCTGAGATCAAGTCCCGCATCAGGTTCCCTGCTCAGCAGGGAGCCTGCTTCTCCCTCTGCTTGTGCTGGGTCTGTCTCTCTCTCTCTCTGACAAATAAATAAATAAAATCTTAAGAAAATTAAAAATGTCTGTATTAGCTGAAAACGGGAAGCAATCTAAATACCTATCAAGATCAGAATTGATAAATAAAATGTGGTATATTCACACAATGGAATATGACACAGAGATGAAACTCAATGAACTACTACATGCAACAGTATGGATAAACCTCACCAGCATAATGATGAACACAACAATCTAATCTCAGTACGAAGTTAAAAGCCGGCAAAACTGCCACCTACGGAGAGGGAGGTTAGTTACTGGGTATGAGCAGGAAGGCTCCTGGGGTGTTGGGTAACATTCTATTTCTCGATCTGGGTGGCAGTTAAACAAGTGTATTTAATTCATGAAAATTCACAGAGTTATACAGTTATGCTTTGGTTACTTTTCTTTCTTTTTTCTTAAAGATTTTATTTATTTATTTGACAGTGAGAGATCACAAGTAGGCAGAGACAGAGAGAGAGGAAATCACGTACAGTCTACACCATCCCAGCCCAGATGACAGACATGTTAATGCATAAGCCTTGGAATGATTCTAGCCCCCAGCCACTGAGTCACCCCCAAATTCAAAGTCTTGTTGGATGAGGTCCTAGATATCACAGAGCAAAGACAGGCCATCCCCACTCTGCCCCTCAGAATCCATGAGTATGATAACATAGAGGCTTGAAGCTGCTAAGTTTGGGGGCAGTAGTAAATGGGAAAATCACCAAAGGGCTGTTTTAAACTTTCAGTAAGATGTGTGTATGCAAGTGCTCTGTACATTTTGCTTCTTACTGCCTCTCATAATTGAAAGCAAGAATGGAAGGCTGCTGCCACACTGAACAGAACAAGAAAGGAGCTATGGGGACAGTGGGGCAAGGAGAGCAGGGAGATGAGGGAGGCATGAGGATGAAATGGAGCAGTGGAGTGGGAGGCAGGCTTGGGCTCCCATTTATCATCAAGGCCCTTCTTCCTTTGACTTACTATGTGGAATCTGAATATCTTTTGAAATTAGGGCCAAGAAGATCTCCTTTAAGACTAATGATGTACTGTATGTTGGCTAACTGAATTTAAATTAAATAAAGAATGAATATGGGGTATGAGGCAATGAAGAATCAAAGATGACTCTAAGAAATTTGGCCTGAAAGTCTGAAAAGATAGTTACAGCAGGAAGAATGGATCTGCCATCAGTTAAACATGGGACTACAGGTGGGACTAGTTTGGGAAGATAAATAGCTCAGTTTGGGATATCTGAAGTCTAATAAGATGTCTACTGGACATCCAAATGGAGATGCTGAATTGGTGGTTATATATTTGAGTCTGGAATTTAGTGAACAAAGTGTGGCTCTCCATAGTCCAGTTAGTTCAATGTTTACATTCCAAGGAGAAATAGGGGCCTGTCTGAATATCTAATTATTCCCGCTTTCAGTATCGTTCGTGATTGATAATATATTGTTAAGTGAAACAAGAAAGTTATAGGATATTCCCACTTATTTCTATATACATAGATATGTGTGCGTGTATAAGCATATATACTATGTGGTTAATGTTTTGTATTCTAATTCATTTTTAGTTTTACAGTAAATCAGTACTTCACCTATAACGTTAAAAACACACAGAGACACACAGTAAATATATCAACCACTTGCCTGTCATACAAATTATGAATGGTCCCTTTCAACCAAACTTGAACCACGGTTTTTGTTCCACTAGAACCTTTAGCAACAGAAACTAATTTAAATACACAAATAACCCCTGGCCAGACTCATCAAAAAGAAAAGTGAAAGGACCCAAATAAATAAAATCATGAATGAAAGAGGAGAGATCACAACTAACATCCAAGAAATACAGACAATTATAAGAACATGCTATGAGCAACTCTACGCCAACAAATTTGACAATCTGGAAGAAATGGATGCATTCCTAGAGACATATAAACTACCACAACTGAACCAGGAAGAAATAGAAAACCTGAACAGGCCCATAACCAGTAAGGAGATTGAAACAGTCATCAAAAATCTCCAAACAAACAAAAGCCCAGGGCCAGATGGCTTCCCAGGGGAGTTCTACCAAACATTTAAAGAAGAACTAATTCCTATTCTCCTGAAACTGTTCCAAAAAATAGAAATGGAAGGAAAACTTCCAAACTCATTTTATGAGGCCAGCATCACATTGATCCCCAAACCAGACAAGGATCCCACCAAAAAAGAGAACTACAGGCCAATATCCTTGATGAACACAGATGCAAAAATTCTCACCAAAATACTAGCCAATAGGATTCAACAGTACATTAAAAGGATTATTCACCACGATCAAGTGGGATTTATTCCAGGGCTGCAGGGTTGGTTCAACATCTGCAAATCAATCAATGTGATACAACACATTAATAAAAGAAAGAAAATCAGAAGAGACCCCAAATTGTGGGGGGGGGGGAGAAAGGGGATAAAAAGAGGTTCAGAAATAAAAAGAAAAAAATTTAAAAAATAAAACAAATAAAGAAAAAGTATAAAAAAGAAAGAAAAAAATATATATATTTAGATAAACTAGTCAAAAATTGTTAAAAAAGAAAAGGGTAAAAGTTTTAAAAAATTTAGCAGAAGAAAAGAAAAAAAGAAAAAAAATTGAAAAAAGAAAAAAAAACTGAATTAGCCGCAAGACTAAAGAATCATGGGGAGAAAGCCATGAGTTCCGTGCTTTGCTTTCTCCTCCTCTGGAATTGCGCTGCTGTCTTAGGAATTGAACCTGCTTTCCTTGATAGATGAACTTCGTCCTGGCTGGATATTTTGTTGATCTTCTGGGGGAGGGGCCTGTTGTAGTGACTCTCAAGTGTCTTTGCCCGAGGCGGGATTGCACCGCCCTTACCAGGGGCCGGACTAAGTAACCGGCTCGGGTTAGCCGGTGAACATGACTTGGTGAACCAGTAAATTCCAAATGACCAAAGGCCTTGTGTTACAAAAACATTCATGGGTAGAAGACCAAGTCAAATGAAAGATAGACCAGTGAGTTTTTATATAACCAAGAACAAAAATTTTCTTAATGTGGTTTCAGGTTCTACATGGCAATGAACTTTTGAGAACCTACTACTTGTTGAGCTTTGATGTAGTATCAAAAGTATCAAAGAGGAATAAGCCCAATTATCTGAAAAAGGCTATTAAAATACCCTTCCCCTTTCTAGCTATGTATCTCTTTGAGACCAGTGTTATTCCTATTCTTTAACCAGGTATTAGAACCCAGCTATCTTCTATTCAGTCAAACGTTCGAGATTTATAAAAATGCAAAACAAACAAACAAAAAAAAACAAAACAAAAAAAAAAAGAAAGAAGAAGAACCATATGATACTCTCAATAGATGCTGAAAAAGCATTTGACAAAGTACAGCATCCCTTCCTGATCAAAACTCTTCAAAGTGTAGGGATAGAGGGCACATACCTCAATATTATCAAAGCCATCTATGAAAAACCCACCGCAAATATCATTCTCAATGGAGAAAAACTGAAAGCTTTTCCGTTAAGGTCAGGAACACGGCAGGGATGTCCATTATCACCACTGCTATTCAACATAGTACTAGAAGTCCTAGCCTCAGCAATCAGACAACAAAAGGAAATTAAAGGCATCCACATCGGCAAAGAAGAAGTCAAACTATCACTCTTCGCAGATGATATGATACTATATGTGGAAAACCCAAAAGACTCCACTCCAAAACTGCTAGAACTTGTACAGGAATTCAGTAAAGTGTCAGGATATAAAATCAATGCACAGAAATCAGTTGCATTTCTGTACACCAACAACAAGACAGAAGAAAGAGAAATTAAGGAGTCAATCCCATTTACAACTGCACACAAAACTATAAGATACCTAGGAATAAACCTAACCAAAGAGGCTAAAAATCTATATGCAGAAAACTATAAAGTACTCATGAAAGAAATTGAGGAAGACACAAATAAATGGAAAAATGTTCCATGCTCCTGGATTGGAAGAATAAATATTGTGAAAATGTCTATGCTACCTAAAGCAATCTACACATTTAATGCAATCCCTATCAAAATACCATCCATTTTTTTCAAAGAAATGGAACAAATAATCCTCAAATTTATATGGAACCAGAAAAGACCTTGAATAGCCAAAGCAATATTGAAAAAGAAAGCCAACGTTGGTGGCATCACAATTCCGGACTTCAAGCTCTATTACAAAGCTGTCATCATCAAGACAGCATGGTACTGGCACAAAAACAGACACATAGATCAATGGAACAGAATAGAGAGCCCAGAAATAGACCCTCAACTCTATGGTCAACTAATCTTCGACAAAGCAGGAAAGAATGTCCAATGGAAAAAAGACAGCCTCTTCAACAAATGGTGTTGGGAAAATTGGACAGCCACATGCAGAAAAATGAAATTGGACCACTTCCTTACACCACACACGAAAATAGACTCAAAATGGATGAAGGACCTCAATGTGAGAAAGGAATCCTTTCTCTTCAATCAATCTTTTCAATCAAAAAAATCCTTAAGGAGAACATAGGCAGCAACCTCTTCGACCTCAGCTGCAGCAACATCTTCCTAGGAACATCGGCAAAGGCAAGGGAAGCAAGGGCAAAAATGAACTATTGGGATTTCATCAAGATCAAAAGCTTTTGCACAGCAAAGGAAACAGTTAACAAAACCAAAAGACAACTGACAGAATGGGAGAAGGTATTTGCAAACGACATATCAGATAAAGGGCTAGTATCCAAAATCTGTAAGGAACTTAGCAAACTCAACACCCAAAGAACAAACAATCCAATCAAGAAATGGGCAGAAGACATGAACAGACATTTCTGCAAAGAAGACATCCAGATGGCCAACAGACACATGAAAAAGTGCTCCATGTCACTCGGCATCAGGGAAATACAAATCAAAACCACAATGAGATATCACCTCACACCAGTCAGAATGGCTAAAATTAACAAGTCAGGAAATGACAGATGCTGGCGAGGATGCGTAGAAAGGGGAACCCTCCTACACTGTTGGTGGGAATGCAAGCTGGTGCAACCACTCTGGAAAACAGCATGGAGGTTCCTCAAAATGTTGAAAATAGAACTACCCTATGACCCAGCAATTGCACTAGTGGGTATTTACCCTAAAGATACAAACGTAGTGATCCGAAGGGGCACGTGTACCCGAATGTTTATAGCAGCAATGTCTACAATAGCCAAAATATGGAAAGAACCTAGATGTCCATCAACAGATGAATGGATAAAGAAGATGTGGTATATATACACAATGGAATACTATGCAGCCATCAAAAGAAATGAAATCTTGCCATTTGCGATGATGTGGATGGAACTAGAGGGTATCATGCTTAGTGATTTATGTCAATCGGAAAATAATCAATCGGAAATAAGTCAATTGGAGAAAGACAACTATCATATGATCTCCCTGATATGAGGACATGGAGATGCAACGTGGGGGGTTAGGGGGATAGGAGAAGAATAAATGAAACAAGATGGGATTGGGAGGGAGACAAACCATAAATGACTCTTAATCTCACAAAACAAACTGGGGGTTGCTGGGGGGAGGTGGGGTTGGGAGAGGGGGAGGGGGTTATGGACATTGGGGAGGGTATGTGCTATCGTGAGTGCTGTGAAGTGTGTAAACCTGGCGATTCACAGACCTGTACCCCTGGGGATAAAAATACATTATATGTTTATTTAAAAAAAAATTGGAAGGGGAGGCGAACCATAAGAGACTGGACTCTGAAAAACAACCTGAGGGTTTTGAAGGGCCGGGGGTGGGAGGTTGGGGGAACCAGGTGGTGGGTAATAGGGAGGGCACGTATTGCATGGAGCACTGGGTGTTGTGCAAAAACAATGAATACTGTTACACTGAAAAAAATAAATAAATACACAAATAAAAACCTAAAACAACAACAAAACACCATCTGAAGCTCGTTTATTATTGACTAGTGCAAAAAATTATCCATAGTCTACCTACAAACACAGAATGAAGTTAATACCATCTTTATTTGTTGATTTGTTTTCAAAAAGTTCTTTGTGTTGGTCAACAGAGTTACGTAAACAGCTGGAACTTACAGCGCAAGCTGGCTCTGTGATTGTCTATATCCTCCCCTCAATCACTGCCACCTCCCCCCAACCCCTGTCTCTGTACACACACCCTACACTATACTACACTGAAGAGACAAGACAACTGCACAAAGGACAATGCAACAAAGGGAAAAATCTAGCTTGAAAGCTGGAACAAAGATTCTGAAGGAATCTGCTTCCCTTTCTCTGCTGTATCACTTTCCCCTTTTTTCAGTTGTTCCAGCATCCAGGGATCAAGTCAGTTAATTTATATACATCCAAAATTACTTCCGTAACTCCATTAGTAATTAAAATTCTGAAGCATTTTGACAATCTTGTAGATTAGGTACTAAATAAAAAGCAAGTGTTTGGTTTATTAGTATTTAAGTTTCTCTAGCTGACTGATTAATCTGTAGGTTTTAGGCAAGTAACTGAAATACAAAATCATTAAAAATATTACCATTGTGATAGATTGAAGATGGTCACAAATCTTCTGATCATCCTTCTGTCTACTTCCCTCCCTTTCAGTTTGGGAACTCTGTGACTGCTCTAGTGAAATGTGGTGGAAATAATGCTGTGTCAGTTTCTGAGCCCCGGCCTTAAGACTAGCAGCTTCTACTTGTTATCTCTCAGAATACTCACTCTTGGAGCCCAGCGCTGCTATGTAAGAAGTCAGATTATCTTGTTGAGAGATCATGTGGAAAGGTCCCAAGACCATATGCTAATCTGGGCAGTGCAGATAATAGATAGCGTCAACTACATGGTTACACTGCTGAATCATATCAGTAAGGTTCCTAAGGCTCCTGTGCCCATGTAGCTTTGCATTTGTAATGCCTCTATCAAAGAGTAGTAGAGAAATGTTATGTGTTCACCAAACTGTTTCCATCTAAGCACACAGCAAGACTGCATTCCCCAGCCTTACTTTGCAGTTAGGTGGGCCAATTGAGTGAGTTCTAGCTTATGGAACATGGGTGGATAAACCACTTCAAATCCTAGTCTCCCCCACCCCCAACCAAATCTACCTCTATAACCCTGCATGCTATCTTGTCTTTTCTTGCATACTGGATTTAGAATTGGTGGGGGGAGAAGGGAGTGGAAATGGGCCTATCCAATAGAGGAGCCTACTCATAAAAAGAGCCTGAGTCCCTGAAGGACTACATGGGGGTGACTCACATCCCAACCCACA
This sequence comes from Meles meles, assembly GCF_922984935.1. NCBI lineage: Eukaryota > Metazoa > Chordata > Mammalia > Carnivora > Mustelidae > Meles > Meles meles. Next base: position 41,739,416 of record NC_060087.1, on the reverse strand, counting down.
CTGGATGGAGATACGTACAAGAAACAGAACGTTCACCAGGTTAAAATGTTGAGACTTTGGGGGATGTTATACTAAATGGACTCTCTTGCCTAATACAAAGAAGGATTTATAAAGAGTTATTTCCCAATATTTTCACGTATATTTTAACTTAACTACAGCAGTTCCCCTTTATCTGTGGTTTCCCTTTCTGTAGTTTCACTTACCTGTGGTCAGCCACAGACTGGAGGAAGATGACCCTCCTTCTGATGTATCATTTTGTCAGTAGTAGCCCAATCCTGTGCCATAGTGCCCATGTCATTCACCTCATTTTGTCCCATCACAGAGGCATTTTATCATCCCACATCATCACGAGAAGGATGAGTACAGTAGAGTAAAATATTCTGAGAGAGCACATTCACATAACTAATATTGTTAAAATTGTTGCATGTTAATAGTTAAAATTGTTAATCTTTTACTGTACCAAGTTTATAAATTAAACTTTATCTTAGGTGTCTATGTGGAGAAAAAACATAGTATACACAGAGGCTGGCACTATCCACAGTTTTGGGCATCCACTCAGGGTCTTAGAACATATCCCCTGTGGAATGGGGGAGGAGCCTACTATATTGTATTACATTAGACTCAGTCTTAAATTTCTCTAACAGATTTATGTTTTAGAATATTTTCTTTAGAGAAGTGAGATTTCTACCAGTAAAGAAGTAACTAACCAATTCAGTTTTAATTTTACCAAAACTAATATGGAAGAGCCAACCCAAACAATGTATTAGAAGATTTTTGTTTTTATATTCTGATATTGTTTATATCCGATTGTGAACTGCTATAAGAGTCTTTGTTAAAACTTTAGCCTAGAATTAAGGAATGTCATCATGCTCTTGATGTACACTGATTTATGATTTTTAAAATTTGGAAGGCAGAATTTTTACAATTGAATAATTATTAACATTTCTTCTTCACATGAAAGTAACACATGACCACTAAAGATACTAGTTTTAAATCTAAAAGCAATTACTGTAAGGTCTCTTTATAAAACATTTACATTTGTTTAGATTTGGCAGTTATGTCAGAAGAAAACACTTTTATTTGTGGCTTTTGAGAATAAACCTACTATCTTCTAATTTCAAAAACTGTTTAAATATTCTCTCAGTTGTATAAATAACCAAATTGTTACAAAGCACCTCCCTAACTTCTAGGAGTTTTATAATCTATGAAAATAACAACAATGAAGACATACAAAAAGAAACACTAACACAAAAAAAATTATAAAATTAGCCAGTAAAAGAGCAACAAAAAACAGTATTCTGTCATACAGTGTGTGGGGGAGGAAGAAGGAACGTATTTGGACAGAGTGAAATATAAGTAGAGAAATCAACATCTCAGTTCAAAGTAGGAAAATAGTATTAAAAAGTCACCCTGGTAGATTTGTGAGAGAGAGGATTTAAAAAAATAAAACTGAGATTTCTTAATGATTCAAGACCTATGTTTTCTTCCACAGCTGCCTGGCTTACAAGACACTCATGGAACCCAGGTGGGTGGGGTTGGTGTTTAGTGTCTATCACTTTCAAAAAAAGGAGCTGTTCAACAAATGAGCAGGGACACATGGATATCCTCATGCAAAAGAATGGCGTTGTCCCTAACACCTCACACCACATATAAAAGTTAACTAAATGGACCAAAGACCCAAATGTAACAGATGAAATTATAACATTCTTGGAAGAAAACAGGTGTAAAAGTCAAGATCTTGGTTTAGGCAGTGATTCCTTAGATATGACACCAAAAGGACAAACAACCAAAGGAAAAAATAGATAAACTGGACTTCATCAAAACTAACAACTTTCGTGCTTCAAAGGACACCACCAAGAAAGTGAAAAGGCAATTCACAAAAGGAGAAAATACTTGCAAATCACATATCTAATAAGAGACTTGTATCCAGAATACATAAGGAACTTTAAGAACTCAACAATAAAAAACAAATAGCCCAATTTTTAAAATGGAAGAAAGATCTGAATAATTTCTCCAAAGAAAACATATATATAGGGGGTATACATGGAGGCACTACAAAAAAATGGGATATCCCAAAACTGGTCAGGGGACGTTGTTGCCTTGTTCCAAAGTGAATGTGACGGCACATAAAGAAGTAAACCAAGATGATTCACTTTGGCTGTTTGAACAGTAGCGTTTCATAGGAAGAGAAAGAAAGTCACATATTAAAAAATGGGCAGAAGATATGAACAGACACTTCTCCAACGAAGACATACAAATGGCTATCAGACACATGAAAAAATGTTCATCATCACTAGCCATCAGGGAGATTCAAATTAAAACCACATTGAGATACCACCTGACACCAGTTAGAATGGCCAAAATTAGCAAGACAGGAAAAAACGCGTGTTGGAGAGGATGTGGAGAAAGGGGAACCCTCTTACACTGTTGGTGGGAATGCAAGTTAGTGCAGCCACTTTGGAGAACAGTGTGGAGATTCCTGAAGAAATTAAGAATAGAGCTTCCCGGGGCACCTGGGTGGCTCAGTGGGTTAAGCCACTGCCTTCGGCTCAGGTCATAATCCCAGAGTCCTGGGATCGAGCCCCATGTCAGACTCTCTGCTCAGCGGGGAGCCTGCTTCCCTTCCTCTCTCTCTCTCTGCCTGCCTCTCTGCCTACTTGTGATCTCTGTCAAATAAATAAAAATCTTTTAAAAAAAAAAAAAAAAGAATAGAGCTTCCCTATGACCCTGCAATTGCACTGCTGGGTATTTACCAAAAAGATACAGATGTAGTGAAAAGAAGGGCCATCTGTACCCCAATGTTTATTGCAGCAATGGCCACGGTCACCAAACTGTGGAAAGAACCAAGATGCCCTTCAACGGATGAATGGATAAGGAAGATGTGGTCCATATACACGATGGAGTATTATGCCTCCATCAGAAAGGATGAATACCCAACTTTTGTAGCAACATGGACGGGACTGGAAGAAATTATGCTGAGCGAAATAAGTCAAGCAGAGAGAGTCAAGTATCATATGGTCTCACTTATTTGTGGAGCATAACAAATAACATGTAGGACATGGGGAGGTGGAGAGGAGAGGGAGTTGAGGGAAACTGGAAGGGGAGATGAACCATGAGAGACTATGGACTCTGAAAAACAACCAGAGGGTTTTGAAGGGGCGGGGGGGGTGGGAGGTTGAGGAACCAGGTGGTGGGTAATAGGGAGGGCACGTACTGCATGGAGCACTGGGTGTGATGCCAAAACAATGAACACTGTTATGCTGTAAATAAACAAATAAAAAAAAAAGTCACATTACTTTTTGATTTAAAGTAGAAAAGCTCTGTTTCAAAAAGAGCTTACAAATGGCTTCTAAGCACATGAAGGAAAGATGCTCGACATTTCTGTAGTTTCAACAATATTTGATGAAATACAAAATATTTCACCAAAATTTGATGAAATATTTGATGATTGATGAAAACATCAATATTTACAGATGCTATCACTACAAAGCTGCTATTATGGTGAAAAAATCATCAGGCAAATGATAATTAAACTTACAGTAGATATACTTCGGACTCACTAGTGTGGCTATAATAAAAAAGAAAATAACAAGTGTTGGTGAAGATAGGGAGGAAATGGAGCCCTCATACACTGCTGGTAGGAATGTAAAATGATACAGATATTCTGGGAAACAGTTTGACAGTTCCTCAAAATGTTAAAGATATAGCTACCATATGACTCAGTATATCTACCCCTAGGTATATACCCAAGAGAAATGAAAACATAAGTCCACTCAAAAACTTGTACAAGAGGGGCACCTGGGTGGCCCAGTTGGTTAAGTAGCTGTCTTCAGCTCAGGCCATGATTCTGGAGTCCCGGGATCAAGCCCCGCATCAGGCTCCCTGCTTAGAAGGGAGTCTGTTTCTCCCCCTGTCCCTCACCGTACTTGTGCTTTCTCTCTTTCAAATAAATAAACAACAACAAAAAAACCTTTAAAAAACTTGTACAAGAATGTTTGTAGCAGCATTATTCATAATAGTTCAAACATGGAAACAACCCAAACTTATATCAACTGATTAACAAAATGTGGTCTTATCCATACAATGGAATATTATTTGGCCATAAAAAGTTAATGAAATACTGATACATACTACAACATAGAAAAACCCTGAAAATATTATGCTGCGTAAAAGAAAGATTCAGTGGCCATACACTGTACGATTCAACTCTCATAAAATGTCCAGAATAGGCAAACCCAGAGAAAGAAAGTAGATTAGTGGTTGTTAAAGACTGAATTGTGTTCTCCCAAAATTTTTATGTTGAAGCCCTAACTCCCAGTGTGACTATATTTGAAGATGGGGCCTATACAGAGATAACAGAGGTTAAGGGAGGTTATAGAGTGGGGACCTAATCTGATAGATTTGGTGACTTTATAAGAAGAGGAAGAGACACCAGATCTCCATCTCTCTGTCTCTCTCTCTCCCTATGTGCACAGAGGAAAGGACGTGAGAACAAAGTGAGAAGGTAGCTGCCTACAAGCCTGGAAGAGAGGCTTCACTGAACCCTAACCCTGATGGCAACTTGATCCTGGACTTTTAGCCTTCAGGTTGCGAGAAAATAAATTTCAGTTTTTTAAGCCACCCAGTCTGTGGTATTTTGTTATGACAGCCTTAGCAGACTAATACAGTGACTGCCAGGAGCCAGGGGAAGGGGAAAATGAGGAATAACTGCTAACAGATGTGGGGTTTCTTTCTGGGGTAATGAAAATGTTCTGGATTTACATAGTGGTGATAGCTGAATAAGTGTGAATATACTAAAAACCACCATGCAGTTTAAAAGGGTGAATTTTATAGTATGTGAATTCTATCTTGATAAAAAAATCAGTATCAATTATATTTCAATTTTTAAAATATTAAAAAAAAAGCAAGTTGCACATTGATAAAAGTCCATGTTGGTCATGTGACAAACCTGGAACCTGATTTGACTGACGAACTTAGTAAAATCCCCCTACCTCCCATTTTCCTGGTTTTCTTCTTTTTCTTTTTGCAAGATTTTATTTATTTATTTGACAGAGAGGTAGTGAGCAGGGGGAGAGGGAGAGGAAGAAGCAGGCTCCTGCTAAGCAGAGAGCCCAATGCAGGGCTTGATCCCAGGACCCCCGGGATCATGACCTGAGCCAAAGGCAGAGAGGCTCAACCCACTGAGCCACCCAGGGGCCCCACCAAGCATTTTATTTCATGCCAGCCTTGGTGCAAAGCACCAGGAACACAAAGACCAGAAAAGAAAAATGGCTTCCAAACCAGTCATTACTCTTGAGGAGCTGAACTTACTACTTCCTCTGGCAGAAAAGTCCTCTCCCCTTTTCACAAACCCAAGTTCTCCCCTACTTAAGCTTTCTTCTCAAGTTTTTGTAAATGAAGGTTATGTACTTACAATCAATCTGATATTCTAGTCATCCCCTCTCATTTGGGTTTTATGCGTTTTACAAATGAAATGTTTTGGCCCTCTATTAACAGATGCTATCACTATGAGACTGCTGTTATAATGAAGCAGCTTCTCATGGGGTTATAATATTAATAGGATTATTATGAGGTTATGTAATCAATGCTCTGTTTCTCTTCAAAGACTAGTAAATGCTACTGATTGTTGAGTCAGACTTGGAAATCCTACTCTCCAAAACCTTACCACAGTTTCAGACTGGACTTCAAATAATAAACGGGCACATATTCTATCCCTAAACAAATGAGCTTGACTTTAACTACTGACTTACTCTCACCTGGTATCATCTACCATGTCTGAGTGAATTGGTGATCACAGTATGTGACTTTGTATTATGAAGTATAATTAGCCAAGCAGTCTCTCCCCAACCAGCACACAGATAACTGTAAGAGCAATCATTCCCTAAGTCAAAGGTACAAGCATGCAAATACCTGAGGGAAGGCTGTGGAACAGTGTCTGGACTGGCTGGTACCTGGACTCCCTTTTCCCATTCTTCCTTCCATGTATCCGCAAAGAGGTAATAGCTGTCTGGATTAATATGATGAGAATCTGGAAGTTTCATGGCACTGATGAGGTCCTTTCGGAATACCTGAGAAGACATTGGACACATCTTGAAAAGACCATCACTACGAACTAACACCATTTAATGTTATTTTAAAAAGACTATCTATCCTCACCTACTCTTCAACAAGAGAGATCTCTAACTTGCTAAATGGCCGGATCAACTTCTATATGGAAAGTGTCTGAAGTACTGACAGGGAAGCCAGTTTGTTCTGGATTGAACAGAGTAAAGAAATCCTCCTTGAATTATTTTCTAGAGCTCCTTGAATTTAAATCAACAGTATAGGTTATCTAAAAGTCTGATAAAACAAACCTTAACTTTCTCAAATTAAGCAGGTTTTAAGTGTCCTCTGATAACTTCTAATTATTTATTTAGGCATCACTTTATTTTTTATTTACTTAGAAATTATTCTACTATCTTAATTTTTTTTCTCCCTGAGATTTTAATAGGAATTATGGGGGGTTTTTTTGGAGGAGGGAGAGGGAGAGAAAGAATCTTAAGCAGGGTTCATGCTAGGATGTGGGGCTAGATCTCATGACCCTGAGATCAACACCTGCACTGAAACCAAGAGTTGGATGCTTAACTGAGCCACCCAGGTGTCCCTATAGAAATCAGACATATGGAAAATGTACAAAAGTAGTACAGAGCTCCCATATACCCTTCGTACAGTTTCTTCTAATGTTAACATCCTCACATAACCAGACTACAATGACCTAAACCAGAAAATTAGCATTGCTACAATACTATTAATTAATCTACAGATTTTATTAAAAGTGTCACTAATTTTCTGGTTATTATCTTTCTGTTCCAGAATTCAGTCCAGGATCCCACATGCAATTAACTGTCATGTCTCCTTAGTATTATCCAATTTGTGACAGTTTTTTAGTTTTTGTCTTTCAAGACCTTGATACTTTTTAAAAAAAGATTTTATTTATTTGACAGAGAGAAAGAGATCACAAGTACGCAGAGAGGCAGGCAGAGAGAGAGGGGGAAGCAGACTCCCTGCTGAGCAGAGAGCCAGATGCGGGGCTTGATCCCAGAACCCTGAGATCATGACCTGAGCCAAAGGCAGAGGCTTAACCCACTGAGCCACCCAGGCGCCCCAAGACCTTGATACTTTTGAAGAGAACTGGTCACGTATTTTAGAGACTATCCCTACAATTTGAGTTTGTCTGATGTTTTCTTGTGACTAAAGTTACTCATCTTTGGCAAGAATACCACAGAAATGATGCTGTGTTCTTCTCATTCCATTATATCAGGGACATATAATGCCAATGTCCTACTAGTGGTGATGTTAAACTTGATCATTTGGTTGAGGTAGTGTCTTGCTGGTTTTCTCCACTGTTAGTTTACTGTATCTCCCTTTGTAATTAATAAACATCTTAGAAGAGATCCTTTAAGATTATAACAACACCCTGTTTCTCCTCAAATTGTCATGAGCTTATTTTAGCATCTACTGGTGGACAGCTTGCCTGCAAGAATTATGACTGTGGTATCCTAATGGTGAATTTCTATTTCCCTCAGCTCTTCTACATTAATTAATTGGAATTTCTCTGTAAGAAAGATCTGTCCTTTCTTCCCCCTTATTTGTTTATTTATTCAATTATTTAGTTATATTATAGACTTGTGGATATTTGTTTTACTCTTTGGGTTATAATCCAGTATTATTGTTATTTTTATTGCTCAAATTGTTCCACCTCTGATCACTGGGAACTCTTTTGGGTTGGCTACTGCCTGTGCTCTTTCAACACATCCCATCTTTTTTGGAGTATTTCTTTAATTTCCTACATCACAACATGCCCCAGGCATGTTTATATCTTTGGTTTATAAAAGCTATTGATTTTATATGTTAACTTCATACCCTGCTATCTTACTGAATTCTTTTATTGCCTGAGTTAGTTTTTATCATTGATTTTCGTATGGTTTTCTAGATATATTATCATATCATCCGCAAAGAGAGTTTCACAACTTCTTTACCTAGTCTTGGTCTCTAATTAGTTTCTCTTGTTTAACTGCATTGGTAAATACTGTAGTAATATTTGGAATAGTAATGGGGATAGTTGATAATATCTGTCTTCTTCCTGAAATTGGGGGAAATGATTTTAGTATTCTTCATTAAGATACTAGATTGAAGACCATGATGTGTATATATATACAGTATCTATGTTAAATTATCTTACAGTTCCTTATTCTTGAATGTTTCTGAGTGCTTGGGTATTGAATTTTGTTAAAGGCTTCTTCAGGTATATGAGAATAATTATAGTTATGTTCCTAAGATATATTAATTTGCTGTAGGATCATATTGTATTTCTTTTTTTAAGATTTTATTTATTTATTTGACAGAGTGAGCACAAGCAGGAAGAGCAGCTGGCAGAGGGAGAGAGAGAGAAGCAGGCTCTGCACTGAGCAGAGAGCCTGACGTGGGGCTCGATCCCAGGAGCCTAAGCCAAAGGCAGACGCTCAACTGACTGAGCCACCCCGGCACCCGACTGATTATACTGTATTTCTTAATACCAAAACAAACTTGCCATTTCTGGAATGAATGTCATTTGGTCATGACACACTTCTTAAATATGGTATTGTATTCTGTCTTCTAATATTCTATTTAGTATTTTTGTATCATTCAACGAGTGATATTTACCTGAAGTTTCCTTTCTTTTCAGTTTACATATCAGTGTTATACATGCTTCATAAAAAGAATTAAAAAAAATAAAAGGAATTAGAACATATTTGTTCTGTTACAACGTCTGGAATAACCTGGGAATTATTGGGACTATCTGGTCCCTAGGAAACCATCCGGACTTGGTGCTTTCATTGTGGGGTAGTTGCTTAATAATATTCTGTACATATTCTTTAGAAATTGATCCTTTAAGCTTTCTACCTCTAATGGATTCAATTTTGGTCATCTGTATTTCCATAGGAAGTTATTTTATCCAGTTTTCAGATTTATTTCTGTATATGTGCTGCCGAAGCGAGCACTCAGATTTATTTCTGTAGAGGCTTGCACAGTATAGGCAGTTCTACTTTGCACAGAAGTGAGGGGCACCTGGGTGGCTCAGTAGGTTAAACCTCTGCCTTCAGCTCAGGGCATGATCTCAGGGTCCTGGGATCGAGCCCCACATCGGGCTCTCTGCTCAGCGGGAGCCTGCTTTCCCTTCCTCTCTTTCTCTACCTGCCTCTCTGCCTATTTGTGCTCTCTCTGTTAAATAAATAATATATTAAAAAAAAAAAAAGAAGTGAGACCTGAGAAATGACAGTGCATGTGGAAACTGTGAAAAGCAATCTTAATTATTAATAGGGAAAATTATGATTTTTCTATGACCATTAAACATTTTGGTCAAAATATTAGAAACTCTCAGTGCTGGCTATAAGTATATAAAAAATGAAAAATATAATAATTTAGTATACTAAAATTAAACATCAGAAACATTGAGAATTAAAGTAATTTTTATAAGAAAATTTATCAAGAGTAGGTGGAACAATGCCTTCTTTTTCTTCTCGTATAATTTAAGATATGGAGCAAACTGAGACAGAATGTTTTAAACTATCATTTTTAAAAATCTAGGATTTCAGTTTGTATTCCTCTTTTCACTGAACAGTTGTTTAATAGAAGGGTTTAAAATTTCCATAGGAAAGGACCTTTCCGTTTTTGTAATTTCTGATTTTACCACATTGTGACTGGAGTATTGTTTATATCATGTCCATGTAATAATGGAAATCACTGTTTTCCTTGTGACTTAATATTTGCTGTATTCTGTGTGTGTACCACAGATATTTGAGAAGGTATATTCTCTATTATCTCTAATATCAAGGTTTCAAGTTTGATATACATTCATCATCTGTACCTTACTAAGCTGCTTAAGTTGTTTATATCTATCTCATCTCTTAATTTTTCGTTCACTTAATCTGATACTGAGAGAGGCGTATGAAAGCCTCCTATTATCAGTGTGTTTCAACCTATATGTCCTTGACTCTTCCATGGCTGTTGCTCCACAAAGGTGGTTGCTGCATTAGTCAGTGTATAAATATTCCTAAGTATCACATTTTCATGGTGAATTGTGTTTAGCACTAAAAAGCCTTCTTTGTTTTGCGGGGCTTGATTTCTACTTTGTCTGAGATCAGGCTCACTCCTCCTCCTACCATTTTCCTGGTACACCTTTGTCCATCTCTATTTCTAGCCTTTCTGAGTAGGTGTTTTAGGTATATTCTTGTATACAGCATATACTTGCATCTTGTTTTGTGAACCAAACATTTTTTTCTTTAATAAATGTTAAGCCCATTCATATTTACTGGCATGTCTCAGATATTTGGTCTCAACTCAGTTACATTGATAATTATGTGGTAATTTCCTTATGCATGTCTCTATTGGATGTGTATTGTTTGCTCTTTTAATCACTTTTTTTGCATTTAAGAAGGTTTATAGTTGTATTCTATTTGTTATCTTTGTACTTAGATCTTTAAAAATGTTCTTAGTTTCATTTTCTTTTTCAACCTTTAACTTCATTAACTTTTTTAACCCGTAAACCTATCTGGTTTATCAGTTTTTATGGTTCTCAGTGTATTCCTCAGGGGTGATGAGGATAGGAATGAAATGTCTATTGTGGTAGCCAAGAATACCCCAGAGTTAGGCTTAACCCTACCCCTGGCAAGGGAGCCCTGGCTGTGTGAAAAGTTCAAAGGCCAGAAGTAGAGGATGATATGAGTACAGCTACAACTTGGACTTGGGGAAACAAAGAGATTCCCCATAGTTCATTTTCTGTATTCAAAGCACAATCAGACACAGCATGGGAACCAGGATCCACCTGAAGTCTGATGTACTGTTATCCTCTGGTTGAAGGGTTCCCTGGATAACTAATGGGCACAGAAATATGCTCACCTGCCGGGACACATGACTTAAATGGCTGTGGAAGCCTAAGCTTTGTGATTCTGCCCTTTCCAACAACAGAAAAAAGTATGCTATGAGGTCGTAAGCTAACTGGAAATGATGTCAGTGATGAAGGTCCAGTTGAAGTCTAAGGAATGAGGGAATACACTTTCACACAAAAGTATACATACACTGACACTACATACATACACTCAGAATTAGAAATTAGAAATACTCATTTCTAATTCTGAAAAAATTCAACCATCCACTGGCAGGCTGAAAATAAACATGTCCACATTTCTGGAAGATCAAAGGAAAAAAATGCTATCAATCAAACATTTTAGCCCTTATTGTTAATAAAGGTTCTCTGAGGAAAAACACTGTTCAAATTATATGCAACATTAAAGTGCAGGCACAGAGTGTGATCCAATAAAACAGTTAATTCTCATCGGTGCAGTTCTGTTTAAACTGACAACATTTCAGAGTACAGGACTGAACTATCACATAATCAAATGATGCCATTTAAATGGATAAAGACTCATTCCATTTGCTTCTTTGCAGGGACAACTCTGCAAATGCCTGTTGCTTTCATTTAGGGAAGATTAAGAAATAATATGATCTGAGCAAAGTAGAGAAGGAAACCAACCTTAAACATGTTGGTGGCCAGGTGGCAACAAAATGACCTCCCTACCAAGAATCCTTGCCAATTAGAGTTAATTGGGTACTGTGCAGGGAGAAGGCTGTCTGTAGAAGAAAAAAACCTGGTGGTTTATTATATAATGCTTTGTACAAGGGGTTAAGAGAGGATCACAGTCATATCCATTCAACATGTTTTGCATAGCGCTCGGTGTTCTGGGTGGTTGGGGGAGAAACTCAACCACCATTTTCCTGAACACTGATCCATTTCTATAAAAGACTAGAGTGCCTTTAATGAGCCAGTGGTTAAGTAGTGGTGGCAATTTGCAATAGTGCTAAATAAACTGCTCTCTTTGGGAAAGAGTGCTATGGGAAATACTACTTTCGATCTGGAAAGAATACTAGGGCTAAGTATTTTCAACCTTCTAAAATATTTCATTGTTTTCCATGTGATACACTTCACAAAATAAATCAACTGATTGCAAACCATGCTTAGGGCTTAATAATATCACACTAACTCATCATATAGCTTAAGCCATGTCTTTATACTTCATGTAACTGCTTATGAAAATCTGTTCTGTATAGTTTCCTAAGTAGCCTGGAAACATACTGTAGTGGTTTGAACAGTGGTCCCCAAAAGGTAAGTCTACATACTAATTTCTGGAATCTATGAATGTTACCTGATTTGGAAAAGGGATCTTTGCAGATATAAATAATTTAAGGATTCTGAGATGAAGAGATCATCCTAGAACATCTTGGTGGGCCCTAAATCCAATTGACAAGTATCCTTACAAAAGGAAAGCAGAGAGAGATTTAAGACAGAAGAGGAGGAGGCAGCGTGATCATGGATACAGAGATTGGAGTGACTCACTGATCTACAAGTTAGTAAATGCTGACAGTCATCAGAACCTGGAAGAGGCAAAGGATGGAATCTCCCCCAAAGTCTCTGTAGGGAGTGCAGCCTGGCCAATTTTGGGCTTCTGGCCTCCAGAACTGTGAGAAAATCATTCCACTTGTTCTAAGCCACCCAGTTTGTGGTAATTTGTTACAGCAGCCCTAGGAAACTAATACATATGTTTACCAAACAGAAGAGTAACTTGAAGACTCTAGACAAAGAGATATAAAGGCAGAGGCCAGTGAAATCTGGCCCTTGTCCACGGCTTCAGAAATGCCAAACCTCCAGGGAACAGACATTCTGTGAAGTCTGAGAAACCTCAGACTACAGGAACACCAATCAATTCCGACCTATTTTTCTTAAAATGAAGAATGAAGGCTAGATCTAATGACTATTATAATTTTCCTTCCATCTTTAGAGAAAAGCAGCAGCCTTACATGATAAGCCTGATTTCAATTTTATAAGCTAGCTAGATCAAACAGCATCAGATCCAAGGTTTCTAGAGAAGCATTTTTACTCAAGGCAGAGTACAAGAGTCTGCTTTATCTCGCTGTAGAAACATCCCAAGCATGAGGCAGAACATAAAATGCCGAATAAAGGACAGGAATGTAAGCTCAGTACTCAAGCAGATATCTGCAAAGCGATAGGAAATATATTTACCAAACTGGTCTCATGAATCTGCTTTTGATAAGAAAAGGAATTTGGGGTTTTTAAAAAAATGAATACAGGCAAACAAAATAGCTTTAGTGTATCCTGGGTAGAGAGGTGTGAGTTCTCTATACATATGGAGGCACACACATATGCACAAATTTGTATATATTGTCATAAAGAAACAATAAAAGGATAAACCAAAAGCTTTTTAAAAAAAAATGGCTACCTCTGGGAGTGAGGGAGAAAACGAGGAGAGAAAGACAAAAGCTAGATCTTTCTGTATGTGTTTTGTGTCATAGTTAGATGTATGAACCAAGCAAGTATCTTATACAGTCAAATATGAAATTAAAAATCTTTAAAGAAAGGAATATGGGCCCAGGGACAGACTACCCAAACTGGTCTATTGGTTTCACCAACCAATTTGGGACAAATTATTTAAATTCTGTGTCTCCATTTACTCATCTGTAAAATGGGGATAACAAGCACACCTCACAGGGGTTGTTACAAGAATTAAATGGCTCAATTTATGTAAAGGGCTTAGCGTGGTATTAAGCTCATGGTAACTGCTGAATAAATTCTAGCTGAACTTATTATTTTATCATCATCGTCATAGTCTCAGCTTTACTTCTAAAAGCAGAAAGAAGTATGCAGCTAAGTTTTCCTATCTATCTAGTCCATAAAAGTATCATTGACGGGGTAAAGGAGATGTGAGTTCATGGCTCAACTAAAACATGCATGGTTCAGCTCCCAAAGATAGGGATTTCCAAGCAAGAAGCCCACCAAAAACTCCAGCCAACACTCTATAGGCCACAAGGTAATGCAGAAACTTCACAAAATAAAACATGGCATTTAATGTTAAAGATTATGAATGAAGGCTCTAGATGCTGACATTCACCTAGGTAATGAAGTTGAGAAGTTTTACAAGTTCTTAATTGTGTGCCTATTTTATATGCACTGGTAGTTTCCCCCAAAAGTTCCTGAAACAAAAAAGCTTTGTACTTACCAGATATCTGCTCATTTATGGTCAAAGAGGGGATTCACAGGCTAACATACAGCCCAAAAGCTATGCCAAGTCCAACAGTGCATGTACATCTTGGCCCCTCAGATGCATGCAGAAACAAAGGAGGCCTCACTATGAATTCAATTAGAATATCAATGCTTATAACCTGCCAGAGCCACAAAATGAAAATGTCCTTCATGGACAGCTCTGGCTTTTACTGTTCTCCTTAACATCTCTCAGTGGGCAGTTTCTTAAAGCATTGCTAGTCTGAACATTTCTGTGACATTTTTTAGAGAAAAAGTCAAAACATTTACTTCCTGTGTGACACAAAAGGGAAAACTGTCTGGTCCATGTGAATGAAGCAGAGAAACAGATTAGTTCTGATTCACAGCCACTTAAATATGAAACTATACACAAATAACCACAAACAGATGTGTTACCCCAAAAGCACAAAAAACCAGCTGCAAATGTGGTAACTATATTTAATCAAAAGGAACTAACTGTAAGTGATTTTCTTAGAATTATACAATCTTCAGATGAAAAAAAAGGTGTTCAGGTAATCTAAAAGAATCAACCATTTAAAGCAGAGAAAACGTAGCAAAGAACACAAGTTTGTTCTTATATGATGACAAAAGGTACCCAGTATTATCAAGCTACTGTGTCCCACGTTAATTTTTCCAATGGAGCAAAGCTTATTTAATTTCTAAGTTTGAAACTTTAAAGATCATGTAAATATTTTTTCACAGAAATATTTTTCAAATAGCTTAAAATAATTCTCAGTTTTCTTACAAAGAAAAAACAGGGCATTTTTGATGGCTTTGGGTTGACATCAACTGAAACATCAATTACCATAAACAAATGTACTTTTGGGCAACTTAAGTAGGTTTGACTATTCCCCTTAACCACTACCCAACAGAGGTGGTATGCATCCCAGTGATGGAGGAGAGGGAGTAACTGAGTCTGAGTTTGAGATCTGAGCAATTTTCATGTAAAAGATGACATCTGAGGTTTGCTTTGCAAGTTTTTCTCCCATCCCTCACTATCCCTTTTTTGTACAGTAAGTGTGCATTTGCAAGCTTGGTAGTTTTTAATCTCCTATAGGTCAAAAAACCAAATAATCAAGCATGTTAGAAATATAGGCTCTATTTGAGGGTGTGTTCTCTGCCGAGTTAAAATGTATGAGCTTTTCACTCTGCTGCTATGAAAGTCCTGTGCTTTGAAAGTCTTAGACATAATAAATGAGGCTATGGAACTACAGATGATATTCAATTCTTTAAGATAGGTTATGTCTTACAGACCAGTCGGATGATACACATGAAAATATTCTGGCTTTTGAGAAAGAATAGAAGACTTTTTAACACATTCAAATTAGTTGTCTAGTACTATGTGCTTTTTCTAGGGCAACTGGCTTTTTTAAAAACATCTTTAAAAAAAAGATTTTATTTATTTGTCAGAGAGAGAAAGAATGAACAAGCAGGGGGAGTGGCAGGCTGAGGAAGAAGCAGTCTCCTGGCTGAGCAGGGAGCCCAAAGCGGGACTGGATCCCAGGACCCTGGGATCATGACCTGAACTGAAGGCAGATGCTTAACAAGCGAGCCACCCAGGCGCCCCTAAAAACATCTTTAAGAGTATGGACCCTTTTGAGAATCAGAAGAAGGCTACTAGCATATGCATACACAACAAAACACTTTAAAAACTTACCCTTGAAAGCCTGTATACAATTTGTAGAAGCTACCAAAGCCCCTGAACAATACGTGCAATTCACACACCCCAAGAACTCTTCTCTAGAGGATAAATCAGGGGTAGGCATAAACAGGAATCCCACTGAAGCACTAAACATCAAAGAAAATACGAATCTATTAATGCAGCTGATTAAGCCCCAGTGAAAACAATCCTTTACACTGCATTTCAATGACAAACTCCCATTACAAACAAAAGGTTTCAGTCAGAAAAAAAGAAACTCCCATCCTTACAAGAAGAAAAAAGACAAGACAGGCAGCAAATTAATGATTTTTTCATAAACCCTTTAGAGAAATGAGACACGGGACAAATGGCCAGCTCAAGGAAGGACAACCGTGCCTGCAGGGAGACACAGGACAGGAGCTTATGCTTACCTGGGGCAGAAGCCACAGCAGGAATGTTTAGAAATTTTGACAAATTCCTGGCGGAAAAGTGGGGACAACCAAGAGAGAATGAAGTTCCTGGGGGCTATAGTGAGAGGGGGTTCCAACCCTCTTGTAAGCTTTTTCTCTAGAAACCCAACTAGGCTCTCACAGGGAAGATGGTGGAAAATATGGAGAAGGCTCCCCCAGTGGAGCTGTCTGTGTCTCTGTTGCTCTGTGTCCTGGCTCCCTTACTGAAAAAAAAAAAGCTTCACCTGCAGGGGAAGGCTATCCGGCGAGGGCACTGGTGTAAATTCACAAGCTCTGGGAAGAAGGGCAAAGTACCCAACCCCAGCCTTAATCAAGAGGCGTGAGAACCTTAAGGACAGAGACTGAGCATACCGTAAGATACTGACTATAGGCAGATGGCGGGGGGCGGGGGGGGGGGGGAGGTGGTGGGGGGGGGGACGGGAGGCTGGGACAAAAGAAAAGCTCTAGAGTCCACTTCCTCATCTCAACCCCAGAAACAGGACCACTATACATCTCAAAGACTGAGAGTAATCAGGTTAGTGAACAATGTCATTCTCCAGTACTCTACCACTATGCTAAAGCCTCCAGTGATAACAGTGGCTTATACTGGGAGAGGTGCAAAAGACAGAATCTCTCCTGAGGACAAGCACAAAGGGAAGATTCTAATCCAAGACAGCAGACAAAAACAAGGTCACCAGAAGAGTTAGAAGGAAGTCTCTGGTGCCCACAGCAGTAACACATTTCAAATGCCCTCTTACACTGGGAGTGGGAGTATAAACTGATGAAGCCCTTTTGGAAAACAGCCTGGCATTTCCTCAGATGGTTAACTAGGGTTACCATATAGCTCAGCAATTCCACACCTAGGTATATACTCAAGACAACTGAAAACATATGTCCACACAGAAACTTGTACATGAATATTCACAGTAGCATTATTCGTATTACTCCAAAGACAGAGACAACCCCAACGTCCATTAATTAATGAATGGATAAATAAAATGTGATATACCCATACAATGGAATATCATTTGGTCATTAAAAGAAATAAACTACTATACATGCTCCAACATAACATGGATGAACCCTGAAAACATTGTGCTAAGTTTAAGAAGCCAGACACAAAAGGCTGTATATTAGATGATTCCATTTATATGAAATGTCCAGAACAGGCAAATCCATAGAGACAGAAGTTAGATTAGTGGTTGCCAGGGGCTAGCAGTAGGGGAATTAGAGAGTAACTGCTAATGGGTAAGGGGTTTCTTTCTGGGTGATGAAAATGTTCTATATTTAGACTGTGCTTATGGTTATACAGTTCTGTGACTAGACTAAAACCTACTGAATTATACATTTTTAAAAGATGAACTGCATGGTATAAGAATTATATTTTATAAAAGATGTATAAAGTGTTTTCTTTTTGAAAAGGGCAACTGTTGTGGCATCAGTGGACATCACCTTAGAGGCCCTGACATCCACTCCCACCCAATAATAACAAAGTACCCCTCCTCCTTAATGTGGGATCCGCACAGATTGGGTAGGGAGCCTGGACTCTCACTACCACCCAGCAGTAATGTAGTACCCCTCACCACCTCCACTACCACTGCTATCAGTAGAGACAACAGGGTGGGGATTTCCACCCCCACCAAGTAATAGGGAGTCACCCCTCTCCTGGTCCCAGAGAGATAACAGAACTATCTTCCTAGAGACTAAGAGAAGTAAGATGGGAAGCCTAGGAATTCTGCAACTGGTGATACAGAGTCAGCACCCCACCTCCCCACTGGCCTGGTTACTACAGAGGCTTATTAGAACAGATTTAAATAAGACTTACTGTCTGATAATATAATACCAAAAAAGTCCAGAATACAACAGAAAATCACTTATTGTACTAAGAACTGGGAATGAGAGGAGACAATCAATAGACACCAACACTGAGATGACACAGATACTGGACTCATCCGACAAGGAGTTTAAAGCAGCCATCATAAAAGTGCTTCAGTAAGAAATTAGAAACACTTTTGAAACAAATTGAAAGTTTCAGCAGAGAAATAGCGGGTGTAAAGAATAACCAAATAAAAAATCTGAAATGGAATAATACAATAACTGAAAAAACAAACTCATGGGATAGGCTCAATAGAAAAATGGAATTAACACAATAAAAAGAATCTGTGAACAAGAGAAATTGCCCAATCTGATCAAAAGAAAGAATATATATTGAAAAAAAGAGAAGAGTCCGAGGGACCTTTGGGGAACTAACAAAAGATCTAACATTCATGCAATTGAAGTCCCAAAAGAGGAGGAGAAAGAAGATGGAGCTGAAAATATGGATGAAGAAATAATGGCTGAAAAATTCCCCAAATAGGCAGAAGATATAAACATAGATTCAAGAAGCTAATCAGACTCCACAAACAGGATAAATCAAAAGAAATCCATGCCCATGCACATTATAATCAAACTTTGGGAATAAAGACAAAGAAAAATCTTGAAAGCAACTGGAAAAGAAATGACTGATTACCTGCAGGGGAGCAACTACTTGAATGAGAACAGATTTCTCACAAGAAACCATGGGAGCCAGAAGAAAGTAGTACATTTTTCAAGTGCAGAAAGAAAAGTTCTGTCAAGCCAGAATTCTGTATCAAGTGAAAATATCCTTCAGGAATGAAGGCAAAATTAAGACATTCTCAAAAGAAGAAAAACTAAGAGAACTGATCACTAGCAGACTTACCCTAAAAGAATGGCTAAAGGGAGTTCTTTAAACAGAAAGGAAATGAACAAAAGGAATGTTGGGGCATCAGGAATAAAGGAAGAATCAGAGTAAAAATATGGGTAAATATAATAAACTATCCTTCTCTTGAGTTTTATAAATAATGTTTGTTGAAGCAAAAATTATAACATTGTCTAGTACAGTTCTCAAGGTATGTAAAAAGAATATTCAAGACAATTATATTATAAAGATGGGGATGGATAAATGAACTTAGATGATAGTAAGCTTTCTTTCCTTTTCTTTCTTCTTTTTTTCTTTTTAAGTAGATTCCACATCCAACATGAGGCTTGAACACATGATCCTGAGATCAAGAGTTGCAGGCTCTACTGACTGAGGCAGCCAGGTGCCCCAGTGGTTAAGGTTTCCATATTTCATTTGAAGTGATAAAATGTAGAGAACACATTTAAAAAGGTCCTCCTTTTTAAAGGTTGCATCCCAAGAGCAACCACTAAAAATCTACACAAAGATATACACTCAAAACCATTACAGAAAAGTCAACATGGAATTCAAAAAAATGTTCAAGTAATCCACAGAAAATAAAAGAGAAACCAAAAAACAGAGAGAACAAATACAAAACAAACAACAAAATGGCAGACATAAACTAAATCATACCAAAAGTTACATTAACTATAAGTGGCTTAAATATTCCAATTAAAAGAGACTGAAAGAGTAGTTTCAAAAATGACCTAACTGGGGGCACCCAGGTGGCCACCCATGTGGGTTGAGTATCTGACTCTTGATTAAGGCTCAGGTCACGATCTCAGGGCTGTGGATCAAGCCCTGCATTGGGCTCTGCGCTCAACAGGAAGTCTGCTTGAGATTCTCTCTCTCCTGCTTCCTTAGCTCCTCCCCCAAATTATGCTCTTTCTCTCTCAAGTAACAAATCTTTTTTTAAAAAAATGACCCAACTATATGTCATCTATAAGAAATTCACTTCAAATATAATCATATATGTTACAAGTAAAAGGATGGAAAAATATACAATGTAAACACGAATCAAAAGAAAGCCACAAACTATATTAATATTAGACAGTGCAGACTCCAGAGCAAACAAAATTATCAAAGACAGAGAGGGACATTAAATGATGCTAAATTCGCCCAGATATAGCAGTCCTAAATATGTATGCACCTAACAAAAGAGCTTCAAAATATATAAAGCAAAACTGACAGAATGGAGAGGAGAAAGACACAAGTCCATATTACAGTTGGAGACTTCTACAGCCCTCTCTAAACAATTGATAAAACTACTAGGCAGAATATCCATGAGGATACAGAAGAACACTGTCAAGGACCCAACAACAGCATAATACACAGTCTGTAAGTACCCATAAAATGAAACATTTACAAAAGAAAGACCATATCCTTAGCTATAAAACAAACCTTGACAAATGTAAAAATATGTGAAATTGTAGAGATTATGTTCTCCATCAAAACTGGATTCAGACTAGAATCAGTAACAGAAAGAAAGTAGGAAAGTCTTTAAATGCTTGGAAACTAAACAACATACTTCTAAATAAGCCACGGATCAAAGATAAAGTCTTAAGAAAAATTAAAAAAGTACACTGAAGTGGATAAAAATGAAAACAAACACATCAAAATTAATGAGATGTAGCTAAAGAAATGTTTAAAGGGAAATTTATAGGCATGCCTGGGTGGCTCTGTTGGTTAAGCATCTACCTTCAGCTTGGGTCATGATCTCAGGGTCCTGGGATTGACCCCCACATCAAGTTCCTTGCTCAGCAAGGAGCCTGTTCTCCCTCTCCCTCTGCCCCTCTTTCCTGCTTGTTATCACTCCCTCTCTCTCTTTCTCAAATAAATAAAACCTTTAAAAAATTAAAGGGAAATTTAAAGAACTAAAATTCTTACATTAGAAAAGAGGGAAAAAAAGGAAGAAAAGTCTCAAATAGCCAAAGTGCCCACCTTAAGAATCTAGAAAAAGAACCAAGTAAACCTAGAGCAAGAAGGTGGTAAATAATAAAAATAAGAACAGAAACCAGTGGAATTGAAGAGAAAAAAATATGAGATGATTTCACTGATTTATGAAACAATTTGAGCAACACAATAAATTATGTAGTACTGGATTGTAGCCCCAAGTATAAAATAAATGTATGTGAATCCATACTGACATTATTAAAAAAAATTTTAAATGAAGGAAGCACCCAAGGAGATTATTATAATTGCTTAATTTTAGGAAACAGATAGTCTATCATAAAGCTCTTGGCACATAAAATTTCAATAAATGGTAGCTATGAGAGGGAGTTATAATAATGTCCATGTTATAATGACAAAATAAATTATTTCAGAGACACAAAATAAGCCGGCAAGGCAAAGCATGGAATCATTCTCTTCTAATGCCAAAGCTAGTTTTGTTCTACTATATCAGGTTCTCTCTTTTATAACAGAATGTGGAACATAAAGTTAAAAATTTGCTTCTGGTAGTACCCTATCCCTTGCAACAAAAGACTGCTATTCTCACTGAACTGGAGGCATTAGGACTTAAGACCCAAAACTACTGAGTCATTTTATGCTCTAAGACTGTCTGTCCTAAATGGAAAAGTAGCAAAGTTTCTTTCTCATCATGCTATAGTCAAAGCCTCCTCTGGATAGATGGGAAATTTGTTTTGTTCCTGCTTACATGCATTTTATTCCCTAAGTTTTTCTGCATGAAGCAGACACAAATAAACACACTCTGATATTTATTTTACTGTGCCCAGAAAGATTTTAAGCAAAAGATGGAAATGAAAAGTGACCTCTGAGAGACAGACAAATGCTCTCTCTAGATGACACCCTAAAGCAAGGCACCCCTGCCCTACCTTGTGTGAGGGTAGGTGGAACCTATGACTTGCTTCTAGCCAACAGAATATGTCAAATGTGATGGAATGTCACTTCCTTGATTAGGTTATGTTGTGTGGCAAATGTGATGGGAGGTCATTCCCATGATTATGTTATACTATGTAAGACTCAGTCTTAGCAGACTGGAGCAAAAGCTTCTCCCCTTGTTGACTTTGAAAAAGTAAGTTGCCATGTTTTGAGAGGATGTATGGAGAAGGCCACATGGCAAAAAGCTATGAGCAGTCTCTACTCTCATACTCTCATATGAGCAGGGGGTAGTCTTCCACCAAAAGCCAGCAAAAACCCGGGATCTCAATCCTCCAGCTGCAAGGAGACGAATTCTGCCAACAATATGAATGAGGGTGTAAGTGAATTCTTCCCTAGTAGAACCTCCAGAACACAGCCCAGTCAGCACACTGATTGCAGCCTTGAAAGACCTGGAACAGAGAACCTAGGGATGCTGTGCCAGACTTCTGTCTCACAGAAACTGAGATAATAAATGTTTGCTGTTTTAAGCCACTAGCTTTGTGATCATTTGTAATGTAGCAATAGTTAACTAATATGCTCCCTTTCCTCTGCAGCTAAAGAAGTCTACTCATAGAAGTGAAGAAACACAATGTCAGGTTCTCATTATTTAATTATCATAGAGGAAAGTCTGTAGGATCTGCCAAGCCATTCCCAAGTCCAAGTGTAGCTCTGGCACTTTGTTGTCCTTGAGGTGGAAGATAACCAGCCTCAGGGCACCTGGGTAGCTTAGTTAGTTAAGTGTCTGCCTTTAGCTCAGGCACTTAAGTGTCATCACCAAAATGAAATCGGTGTGATGATTACTGTTTTCCCAAAGGAAAAAGAAAATGGAATCTTTCTTAAAAACCAGAAACATTCATAAGAAAACAAGTCTATCCCTTGGCACATAGTTTAATCCTCACATCTCTAAGATCTGGCCATTGTAGGTATGTAGGCAGAAGGCAGCTGTCTATATTTTTAAGTCTAAAAATTAAATATCTGATCTCACCTCTGCAGGCTTCTTGTGTTCATGGGGAATTCTGGATTTGCTCCTATACATTGAGCCAGAAGTAAAGGAAGTGGAAGGACCTGAAAAAGATAATTAGACAAAAAATACTGAGACTTGCTAATATTACTAAATGTCACATAACTAAATGTCATCCAAGAGAATATGAAAGGTATGATGGAGAAGAGCATGGTGATCTCATATCACTGAGGAAAACAGTTAAATTGCAATCAAGAAAGACTCATAATGGAGCTTAATGACATTTATAGATGACCTCCCAGCATGTAAAAGCTTCCACGGTGCTAATACTGAGGAGGTTTGATTTGGCATAATCATACTTCACAACATTTTGGAACAACACGATTCATATTCCACCTAGAGAAAATGTATCTGTAAAAGCAACCGGAAAAACTAAAAAATGTGAGGCAAGTAATCTGTGGATCCTTTGGCCCTCCCCCAAGTGCTACAAATGATGATTCATCCAGTCAAACATTTAATACCTAGTTACAGTTGGAATTGTAGGGCCTGTAATTTATGCTCTTGTACTTTTTGTTCTTTCTATAGAGAAAAGCACTGCTAAATCATTATTAGATTTGGCTTTTGTTGTTTTGGCAAATGAAAAGTGAAGAACAAATTGCTATATGCCACAAAAAAACAATTTTCCCACCTATCTATTTTTAATGAAATTTAAATGAATAAGAACAATAATACCCTAATCTTTCCTTCCTAGAAACATTATTTTTTAACCATTGAAAAAAACATGAAATAGCTTGTCCTCAAGTCAAAGAATAAACCCTCAAAGAGTATAGATACAGAGTTATGAACTGTTGGCCGGTTCCACTCACTTTCGTCTGAGCTGTCACTGCTGCTGAGTGTTCTATGGCGCTTCATCCTGGAGCATCCTGGGAAAGAGAACAACACTGAATAAAATAGTCAAAACACACACACACACACACACACACACACACACACCCATTTCAAGGGCAGTCAACACTGCCCTACAGATCCCAAGAAGCAGCAGCAGGCAAATCATGCGGATCAAATGATTTCTGTCAAAAATAACCTCAAATGACCTACAGAGATGGGAGAAGGGTACTATCAAATTCTCCAACACAGAGGGTAACAAAGACTGAAGAGGAGGATGTCCAAGCAGCCCTGGATCAATGGTCCAGAATTGGCTGCCTCAGATGTGGCCACATGACCACAGTCCATCCAAATAAAAGCAGGTAGCCATGCGGCCATCACCAGCCAGGGAACCCCAGTAGGGCAGGAGCAGGAAAGGTAAAAAGCATTTGCAAAGCAGAGCTCTCACAGGTCAAGGTCAAAAGGCACAAGATACACTTGACTGAAGAAAGAACAAGTGAGGCATGTCCCACCTTTAAGGACATAACCATACTGCTTTTCTGTCTGTCTTTTCCCCCTTTCTTTCTCCCCGCCCCATCCCCCAAACAACTAGCCTAATTTAAAATTATATCTATATATATGCCACAAGGAATGTTATAAGAAAGCTCCTATAGGGGTACCTGGGGGGCTCAGTCAGTTAAGCATCTGACTCTTGGTTTCAGCTCAAATCATGACCTCAGGGTCCTGAGATTGAGCCCTGCGCAGGGCTGTGCACTCAGGCCACAGTCTGCTTAGGATTCTTTCCCTCTTCTCCCTCCCCTGCTGCCCCTTCCCCTGCTCACATGTGCTCTCTCTTTCAAATAAATAAATAAAACTTTAAAAAAAGAGTGATCATCAGCACTTAAAAAAGAAAGCTCCTAAATGTACAATGGGTTTGACTAAAACTTAAAAACTTAAGTGCCCTTCCTTGTGTACGTGTGGCCAACAGCAGATAAAGGCACAACTTTTCTGGGAACACACCAGCACTAGTGTTTAAGAAAAATGGAAGGCATTGTAAGGTACAAAGCAAGTACTGAAGAAATGAACTAGAAAATACAGTGATACAATCAGTAATTGACATTCTTCTATGTGCCACAGTATACAAAATGCTTTTAGAGGCAATCATGATTTCACAAGGAATAAAGGTCAGAGCTACTGTCTTTGAGCCACTCAAAATCTACCAAGGAGATAGAAACCCTAGTACAAGGCCACTGTGAGTAATTATGGGTAACATAAACAAAACTATGTTAAAAAGTTAATAGAGAGGGGTGCCTGGGTGGCTCAGTGGGGTAAAGCCTCTGCCTTCAGCTCAGGTCATGATCCCAGGGTCCTGGGATCGAGCCCCGCATCAGGCTCTCTGCTCAGCAGGGAGCCTGCTTCCCTTCCTCTCTCTGCCTGCCTCTCTGCCTACTTGTGATCTCTGTCTGTCAAATAAATAAATAAAATCTTTAAAAAAAAGTTAATAGAGAAAGTTCCCCTTCTGGCATGACAACGTGAAGAGCTTCACCAACCCACTCCCCAGTGAAGCTGGTGAAAATTACTTTAAAAAGAAACAAAAAGCTATTCATTTAAAGTCTCTAGAAATGGCTCTAAGGACACAGAGCAAATGAAGAAGCATTTATTCAAGAAAACCTATTGAAACTCAGAAAGAATTTGTGGTATTTGGACCTAGAACTACTTCCTTTACCCTCTCCCAGCACAGATTTCATGAGACTGGTGCAGCCAAGAACACAGATGCCCCTTTCCCCCAGCTCCCAAGTGTAAGGCTTTCTTCCTGGGAGGAGCAAGACGTCAGCATTTTTCATCCTGCCCCAGCCACCTGTTGTTGAGGTTAAGTTCCAGACAAGAGCAGCTGAGAGGTTGGGCCTTTCTTCTTCCAGATGGCCCCCACTCCTGGGGTGGAGGCTATACCTTGGGTGTGGTGCCACCAAGAATACTGAGGTTCCAATGGCCCTGACTCCAGCTCATCAAGTGGGGGTTCTATAGAGGTTATATAGAGAGGCAAACCTAGGAGACCTGGGGGGCTGCCACTCACAGGGAAGTACATCGTTGTCCCCACACTCTACCCTAGAGCTGTGGTTCAGAGACTTTGCCCAGGGGGAGAAGCAGACCATAGAACAGAGGGCTTGAAATCTCTCCCCATTTGCAACTAAGTGTGGAGAAGTTCGAGCCTAGGCTGGTTAGCATGGTGGAGAACCAGGGAAAGAGACAGCTGGGAAGAACAATCCTGGAGTCAGAAAAAAAATCTCAAATACTGATCTCAGGAACTATCCCTTCTCAAAAGAGTTCTAGTTTGATTGGATCAGTTTGTAGAACAATTTATGTCCCAGGGTATTATTAAAAATAACAGAGCAATTAGCCATTTCAGCTTAGCAATGTGGTGTGGTGAGGGGAAGTCAAAAAGAACCCTGCCAACCAATGTCATCCCAGGGTGACTGGGGCATACCAAAGGATGCACCCTTAAGAGACAACATTAAGACTTACACTGCAGGGCAAAGGTGGGGAGTGATTAGGGTCACCTGGGAGGCTCGGGAGGTTAAGTGTCTGACTCTTGATTTTGGCTCAGGTCATGATCTCAGGGTAGTGAGACTGAGCCCAGTGTCAGGGCTCTCTGCTGGGCATGGAGCCTGCTTAAGATTTTCTTTCTCTTCCTCTGCCCCCGTCTCCTCCCTCCCTCAAAAAAAAAGGTGGGGAGTAAACAGACTTTAGGAAAATAATCCAGCCAGTCATTAAAGAAATAAATAAGAATTTAACAATAAAGTGCCCTGGGCAGGGGGTGTGCGTTTGCCAGTACCCAGTGTTGTTGCATTATATTACCTACAATGTCCAATTTCAAACAAAAAACTATGAGACATACAAAGAAACAGGAAAGTATGGTCTACACACCAGAAAAAAAACTGTGAGAGCAACCAGATAACAGATTCGACAGGTAAAGACTTCAAATTAGCCATACAAACATGTTCAAAGAACTTTAAAAAACCATGATTAAAGAAATAAAGGAAGGGGGTGCCTGGGTGGCTCCGTCGGTTAGCGTCTGCCTTTGACTCAGGTCATGATCTAGGGTCCTGGGATCAAGCCCCGCATTGGGCTCTCTGTTCAGCACTGCCTCTCCCTCTCCCTCTGTCCGCCACTCGCCTTGCTTGTGCTCTCCCTGCCCCCTGTCAAATAAATAAACAAATAAAATCTTTTAAAAAAAGGAACGTAAAAAAAGAAGGAAGGTAAGAATATCAATAAAGAGGTAGAAAGTATAAAAAAGAACCAACTGGTAATTCTGGCATTGAAAGTACAATAACTGAAATGAAAAAATTCACTAAAGGGGCCCAACAGTAAATTTGAACTGGAAAAATAATCAGTGAACTTGAAATAGATCAAAAGAGACGATTCAAGCCAAAGAACGGAAGAGAAAAAAGATGAAGAAAAATGAACAAGACCTCAGAGAAATATGCGACACCATTAAGTGCACTAACATATATGGGAGTACCAGAAGGAAAGGAGAAAGGAGCAGAAAAAAATATTCAAAAAAATTATGGCTGGGGCACCTGGGTGACTCAGTCAGTTAAATGTCCAACTCATGATTTCGGCTCAGGTCATGATCTCAGGGTTGTGAGATCAAGCCTGGCATCAGGCTCTGAGCTCAGCATTTGAGATTCTCTCTGTCCCTCTGCACTCCCCACCTCTCCAAAATAAATAACTCTTGGGGTGCCTGGGTGGCTTAGTTGGTTAAGCATCTGCCTTCAGTTCAGGTCATGATCCAAGGGTCCTGGGATAGAGGATGTCAGGCTCTCTGCTCAGGGGGTGACTGCTTCTCCCTCTCCCCCTGCTGCTCCCCCTGCTTGTGTGTGCGCTCTCTCTCTCTCTCTCTCTCTTGCTGTCAAATAAATAAATAAATACTTACGAAAAAGAATTATACAATATAAGTAAATCTTTAAAAAATTATGGCTGAAAACTCCCCAAATTTACTGAAAAAAAAATTAATTTGCACATTCAGGAAGCTCAACAAACTCTAAGTAATTTATACTACCATGACTACCACAACTGTCTGCAAAGAGATCCACAAAGAGGTAGATCACAGTAAAACTGCTGAAAGCCAGACAAGGAGAAAATCCTAAAAGTAGCAAGGGAAAGCTGACTCAGTAACTCCAATAAGATTAACAGTTGACTTTTCATCAGAAAGAGTGAAGTCAGAAGGTAGTAAGATAAGATATTCTAAGTGCTCTACAGGGCTTGTTGCACATTATCAGCTAAATATATTAAGAATCATGATGTAGGGCGCCTGGGTGACTCAGTGGGTTAAAGCCTCTGCCTTTCGCTCAGGTCATGATCCCAGGCTCCTGGGATGGAGCCCCGCATCGGGCTCTCTGCTTGGCGGGGAGCCTGCTTCCTCCTCTCTCTCTCTCTGCCTGCCTCTCTCCCTACTTGTGATCTCTATCTGTCAAATAAATAAATAAAATCTTTAAAAAAAAGAATCATGATGTATATTTTAAATGACTGGATTGTATGGTGTATAAATTATATCTCAATAGGAGCTGAGGAGTTGTTCTTTAAAAAAACTAAAAGGATTAGCAAAGTATCAAAATCATTGATCAAAATTCTATCTGACCTACTGTTAAAGTCAACTGAATATTTTTAAAAATTGAGATATAACTGATATATAACACTAAATTTGTTTCATTTGCACAACATAATGATTCATTGTTTGTATATACTGTGAAAGTTAAAGACTATTTTTTATAAGCTTGTTTTATTTCTTTTTAGAGGGAGGGAGAAGAAATGGACAGAAGGAGAGAGAGAATCTTAAGTAGGTTCCATGCCCATGCAGAGCCTGACATAGGGCTTGATCTCCCAACCCTGGGATCATGACCTGAGCTGAAATCAAGAGTTGAACGTTTAACCGACTGAGTTACCCAGGCGTTCTGAAGGCTATTTCTTTAAATAGAATGTTATCCTCCTATCATATAAATTTTGGGGGCTACATCTGACTCCTTAGTGCAAAACTTAAGACATTCAAAGACTCTTCTAAAGTGCAAACAAAACCAACAACAGTAACAAAATATTAAAAAAGTATTATATATAAAAATCCATCAAAAAGTAATGTGTAATTTAAAGTCACGGTGAATACAGAAATTAAAACAAAATAAAAGTAATATTTTTCTAATTATTTCCTATTGAATGCACTTATTCCCTATTGAGTAGCACCTCATTTTTCTGATATTATTGGGATGTTCTATATATGTAAACTTTAGAGAGAAATGCTATGCCCAAGCATTTAAAATTCTGATACCAATGGGAGCTTTTCTAAAATACATATTTATTAGTATTTTATTGTTGCAGTAACAAGTTACCACAAACTCAGTAGTTTAAAACAACACAAATTTATTATTGTGTTACGAGTATCACTGGGCTAAAATCAAGATATCAGCAGGATTGCATTCCTTTCTGGAGGCCAGAGTAGAGAATCCATTTCCTTGCCTTTTCTATCTTCTAGAAGCCACTCACATTCCTTAGATCTTGGCCATCTTCCTCAATCTTTAAAGCCAGCAATACTGCATGTCTCTGACCTTGCTTCTGTCATCACACCTCACTCTCTGACCCTCTCTTCTGCCTCCTTCTTCCACTTTTAACTACCCTTGTGATTACTTCAGGTTCACCCAGAAAATCCAGGATAATGTCCCTGTTTTATTAAAGTCATCTGATTAGCAGCCCTAATTCTCCTTTGCCATGTAACCTATCATATTCATAGGTTCCAGGGATTAGGGCATAGACATTCTGCCAACCACAACTTAATATATTTTTGCATTATTAAAAGTAAATATAGTCCACAAATATGCCTGACAGATTTCTGATGAAGGTAGAAAAGTAATTCAACAGAGGAAAGATAGACTTTTCAATAAATGGTACTGGCACGATAGTAAAAAAGAGACAGACAGACAGAAAGAAAGGAAAAGAAAAAAAAAGAACCTCAACCCAAGTCTCATACCTTATACAAAAGTTAACTCAAAATGGCTCATGGACTTAAACGTAAAACTATAAAACTTTTAGAAAAACACAGGAGAAAATCTTCAGGATCAAGGGCTAAGCAAAGAGTTCTTTGACTTGACACCAAAAGCATGATCTGTCAAAGAAAACTTCATCTGCATCAAAATGAAAAAAACAAAAATAAAAACAAAAAACAACTAGTTCTACAAAAGACTGTTGAGAAGATACAAAAAGAAGCCACAGAACAGGACAAAATCTTTATAAACCACACATCCAGCAATGGACTTGTATCTAGAATATGTAAAGAACTCTCAAAACTCAACAGTCAGGGAACAAATGATTCTGCTAAAAATGGGTGCCTGGGAGGCTCAGTTGGTTAAGCATTTGATTCTTGATTCCAGCTCAGGTCATGATCTCAGGGTCATGAGGTTGAGCCCCACACTGGACTCTGGGCTCAGTGGAGAGTCTGCTTGAGATTCTTTCCCTCTGCTCCTTCTCCTGCTCTTTCTCTCAAATAAATAATAAATCTTTTAAGAAAATGGTTGGAGAATATCTAAATGTCTAAAAGACTTGAACAGATATTTCATCAAAAAGCAGTATGAATGGTAAATAAGCACATGAAAAGATACTCGGTATCATGAGTCATTAGGGAAATGCAAATTAAAACCGTAATTGCTGCACTAAAAAAAAAATGATAATTCAAATGGTGAAGATGTGAAGAAACGATATCACTCATACATTGGTGGTGGGAATGTAAAATAGTACAGCTAATCTAAAAAACAATTTGGCTATTTCTTTAAAAATTAAACATGCCCCATTTAATAATGTTCATCAACCCCTGTACTGATGAACATTATTAAATGTTGCATATAATGAATAACAGAATGTAGGATTCCTAAACTTTGTAAAGTTAAGTCTATTATGTACCATGCTTCACTTCAAGAAATAAAAATAGTAGAGAGATTCTGGAGTCTAAAAAAAAAAAAAATGCCACTACCATAGGACCTAGGAACTGCATTCGTGGGCATTTAGCCCAGAGAAATGAAAATTTACATTCACACAAAATCCTGTACACAAATGTTATAGCAGCTTTATTCATTATGGCCCCAACTGGAAACAACTCAGATGTCTTCTAACAGGTGAATGGTTAAACAATCTGTGGTACATCCATACCATGGAATACTACTCAGCAGTAAAAAGGAATAAACTATTAATACATGCTGTAACATGAAAAACATACATAAAACATGTAAAAAACTTAGCAAAACATGCTCAGTGAAAGAAGTCATAAATACAAGATCACTTATTGTGTAATTCCATTTATACAAAATGTCTAGAGCAGTGGTTGCCTAGGATTCGGAGTGGGAATGCAGACTGACTACAAATGAGCACGAAGCTTTTTTTTGGGGGGTGGTGACATAAATGTTCTAAAATTGGACACTACTGATGGTAAATACAGTGATGTAAATACACTAAAACTCAGTGAATTGTATACTTAAATGAATTTTATAGTATGTAAATTATACCTTAATGAAGCTTAAAAAGACCTTTAAAAGTTATTGTAACAACCCATGAGAATTTTGGGGCAGAGTCAAGAAGAGTTAGCAATAGAAAAATTCTGTGTTTTCTGAACATTACCTCGTACTGGGATCGAAGACAGCATAAAAGAAATAGTTATATCCTCCAAAAACTCTCAGTGAGGAAAGCCAACTGAGCATGGACCTTACCCTCTCTCCTCACTTCCCTGAGTTTCAGGAGACCCATGACTTCTTATGATATAGATATTCCTCTCATCTGAAGTTCTGGTCTTAGGAACTTTGGCTAAAACAGTATCCCCATTTTCTTTTCATTAATTAATTAGTTGATTGATTAATATTCTTATTTATGTTTTAATTTTAATTCTAGTTAACATACAATGATATATTCGTTTCAGGTGTACAATATAGTAATTTCCATTGTCTATAATATTCTGTTCTTTAGAAGTTGGTTATCAAACTGTTCATGATCAAGGGAGGTACACATTTTTAAGAAGCTGCAAAATTTTATGTTTTTAAACTATTACAGTAACAATCACATTTTATGAATGATGGAAACAAAAAACTCTTGCATTATCAATAAAGAGTCTCGGAAACAGATTAACTAACACCAGTAACACCAGTCCTGGGAAATAAGAATGGATAGTCAATGATTTCGAAAAGGAAAACAAAGCAAGCAAAATTTTTGGGTTTGAGCTGTTACAGTGCATTGATCTCTCTGTTCATTTCTGTGATAGCGCTGCTGTTTTAATCACTGAACGAAAATTACAAAGAACAGCAAATGCAGCACAATAATAGTACATCTTTAGATCTGTCTTTATTATTTCTAATTACAAAAGTCCTATAAATATCACCATCATCCATCAGCCATTTTACAGATGAGAAAATTGGGGTTCAGAAATATTTAAGGGACATGCTTGGAGCCACATGGCCACCAGAGGGCAGAGCTGGCAGGTATATCTGGAATGGGTACTCCAAGTTGACCCTGAAAACTTAGGCAGGCTGGGTGGATGACAGCAGGAATGCTGCCCCTTCTAAGGCCAGCCTTCTCAGCGTGACCTTGGAGTCCCACAGTATTCTGGTTCTAATCTGTCAGGCCACATCAGCTGCTGTTCCCCTACCTCCAGCATATACTAGGCCCAGTGAGATTCCATGAACACCTCTTACTTCATACTTGGTGGCCTTCGTCAGGAGCTCTTCCCTCTGTCTACAGTTCCTTCTTTGTTAACCCTGATCAGCCCATTTTCCCCTAACCTGGTCCTACCTATTTGTTAGATCCCCTCAATGAAGCTCTCCAGGTATCCCTCTCTCACAATTACTCACTCCTTTGTTTTCTGAGTCTCTGTGCATGATTTTGTCGGTGTAAAAAGCCCCTCGCTTACACTGTAAATATTCTTTACATGGTCAGCCCTGCCACTATACCACAAATATCTTAAAAGCTGGGACAATATCACATTCATCTTTTACTCCCAAGTCTTAGCAGTGTCCTGCACAAAGTTGACATTCCAAAGAATAATAGATGCTATGGTTGTACCTAGCTTTACCTAGCTAACACACCCACCTCCCAGCTACTGCTGGTTTGCTGCTAATGGTTCACAGCTATCCCTCTCACTAAGCACAGGGGTCCTGTCAGGGAGCTTATACTCCCCCAGTCTCCCTCCCGGTGGGGGCCAGCAACTAGTTCTACATTCTCCCCCTACTCTCCTCAAACATGATAAGGTTAGACTTTTAAAAATTAATTAATTAATTAATCAATTAATGTTTTTATTGTGTTATGTTAAATAAAACAAACCATTACTTTTTGATGCAGTGTTCCAAGATTACTCAGCCATCAGAAAGGATGAATACCCAACTTCTGCATCAACATGGATGGGACGTGAGGCTAGACTTTTCTAAGACCACATCTTTACTTTAGCTCCTTCTTCCCTACACTCTTGTCCTCACTCCCTTATCAGTTTCTCCTGAGAGCATCCCTTCAATAAATCACATACGTTCAAATACTGTCTAGGTTCTGCTTCTAGGCACCCATACTACTCAAGGCAATACGTAAATCTTTACTAAGTGGTATACTTTTCAAAGTACTTCAGAATAAAATTTTTTGTTAAGCAAAACCATAAATAAGTAAGTACAGTGTAATCTTGGAGTAACTTCATGATGCACCTTATATTTGGATATATTATTCAGCTGTTTATTTTCTAATCCTCTGCTCAGGGTAGAGACTTTATAAAGGCATCCTTTTCTTCCTTACCTCCCACACTGAGTATTCCTTTGTTTTGGCAGAAATGAAATGTGCACCAGCCCTCAACTTGCACCCTTGGGAACAGTAATTTGAGGGCAGTTTTCAGATCTTATTCCTGCCATAATCTCAACCAAAATGATTAACAGCATGCTGATTTATTTTAACAGTGACTGTAAGCCAGGCAAAATACAAATGTATAAAGTAAATGCCTTCTTTGGGTGAAACTCCCTGTTAAAGGAGCACTGTCTGGAAGTTAACCCAACTGGGATTATTTGGGACTGGAATCTAAGTCTGTGGTTTGGTGGCTACTTGACTCCCCATTAATATTCCCACAGAAGAGCAGGTTGGCAAGGAAAAGTGATTAACTTAAACACAGCCCTTTCCTTCTATATGCCCAAGAGACAGACTTTTGAAATGTATGGTCAGTGCAAGGAGCTCCTTTTCACTGCCCTCTCTGGGGACATGCAGCAGTTTAAAACATAATCCAAGGCTCTGCTTTAAACATAGTCACACCCTTTGACCCAGGAATTCTCCTTCCAACATTCATCTTTGAAAAACAATCCAAAACACAGAAAATAATTATGGACAAAAATGTCCATTGAGGGGTGCCTGGGTGGCTCAGTGGGTTAAGCCGCTGCCTTCGGCTCAGGTCATGATCTCAGGGTCCTGGGATCGAGCCCCGCATCGGGCTCTCTGCTCCGCGGGGAGCCTGCTTCCTCCTCTCTCTCTCTGCCTGCCTCTCTGCCTACTTGTGATCTCTCTGTGTCAAATAAATAAATAAAATCTTTAAGAAAAAAAAAAAAATGTCCATTGAAACTCCATAATAAAATAATAACTGAAACCTGGCTATGAAACCAAAGAGGAATAAAGCATATTAATGTCATATTTCATTTAATCACTTAAACGTGGTATAAGGGGAAAATTTTATGTTAACATGTTAAGTGGAAAAAACAGCCTAAAATTAGTTTTACAGTGAGATTACATGAAATAAAATATATAGAAAACAGATGACGGCAATAAGCCAATTTACTAATATTAGTTAACATTAGTACCATTAAAGTGATGGATTTTGGGATGATAAAAACCATTCTTTCCAAATTTTTCCATTGTTCACATTTCTCCAGTACACAAATAGGGCACTTATCATTAGAAAAAAATACTTCTACGTTTTCAAGGTATTTGTCCCTCATGCCACCTGCAAATGATGCAGCTGACCAGAAACACTGAAGCTATAAAAATAGCTGTCACTGCCATTCATCATGGGCATTAACCAGAGCTGGGGAAAAAATCCAGAAAAGCATGACACAATCAACTGGATAGAGAAGTCTCCATATCATAAAGGTAGTCAAAAAGCACAAAACTTTGCAGTTTGGGAAAGACAAGTATCTACAGCAGTGGTTCTCAACTGAAGGCAATTTCACCCTCCAAGGGACACGTGGTGATATCTAGAGACATTTTTGATTGTCACGACTGGGAAGGAGAGTGTTACTGGTATCTACGGGGTTAGAGGTTAGAAAGGCTGCTAACCATTTCTACAGCCCACAGGATAGTCTCTTACAATGCACTGATGTATCTGGTCCAAACTGTCAATATTGCCAAGGTTGAGAAATCTTGCTCTAAAAGGATGAAGCTGAAATAAGACTCAAGAAGAGTGTAGAAATGATTGACTTGAGTTTATTAACCTACTCACAGAGTAAAAGTAACAAAGGGGCACTCCCTGAAACCTAAAGGCAATTTTATCAAAAAGAAAGCAGGACTTTGAGCAATGCTTAGGGAACTTAGAGAACTCATCAGCTCAAGAAGTGGAACAGAATGAAAATATAAACAGGTTCAAGAAGGACTGAGATAAAATCAGGGTGGATAAATTCCTGATGGTATTTGGAAGTAATCCTTAAGTAAAGAAACATCTGTAAGTCCAGCTCCCTTAGGCTTTCAGGAAAATACCCTCCAGAGCCCCGAACAGAGACAGACATTTGAGTTAGGTCACCAGTCAGACCAGAGCAGAATTCTTCTTATATCCTTAAGGGTCAAATCCTGCCCATGGGGGCAAAGAACCTCCTAAAGTCTTCCTTCAACAGAAATCATGAATGCTATAAATATGTTTCTTGAGCTGATTAGCTCTGCTTTGGGAAAAACAATACTAAACTCCATGTTGAAGCCAAATTCTCTACAAAATTTATCCATCACACTGCTTCGATGCAATGTTGTGGAAACAAACTTCCCTTCAAGTCTGTTCACCTCTCATATCTTTCTTCTCTACCATATTTCAGTAGTCCAGTGACTAAAGCCATAAATATCTATCTAGAAACTGAGTAAACAAAAAAATAAGAAAAAGGACATAGCCTACATATTTTACTGCTTCTCCTCATCCCCAACAAATCTTTATCTTGAAAAAAGAGATACCAGAAGCGCCTGTGTGGCTCAGTCGTTAAGCATCTGCCTTCCACTCAGGTCATGATCCCAGGGTGTTGGGATGGAGTCTGCTTTGGGTTCCCTGTTCAGCTTCTCACTTTTCCCACTCCCCCTGCTTGTGTTCCCTCTCTCACTGTCTCTCTCGCTCTCTGTCAAATAAATAAAATTCATTAAAAAAAAAAAGAGAGAGATACCAGAAGATGGACTGGATGAACTTTTGTGTACGTTCTAAAAGACAACTACCTCCATCTCAGTGATTGTGTGTGTATGTATGTGTCATTTCAAAGCTTGTTTTTACAAAGAAAGACATGTCATGTGACTCATGAGATCCCTGTGACCAGATGAGGAATCTGGAGGTCAACTCTTTTCCAAAGCCCTTAAAATGCATTAAAGAAAAAAGAAGAAAATACAGATTTGTCTGGGTAGGCTCCTGCCACTCAGAGAAGTATTTCCATGTCAACCACAGTTACCTCTATTGCCAGGAAGCAGGCTTACCCTCTTCAATATATAGACTTGTTAACAAATTATTTAGGGATATCAAACCTCCTGAGTAGGACTTATCTTGTATAGAAAGGCCAGGCTGGGAAGGAAGTTTAAATCAGGGTTCAGTAAACTTTTTCTGGAAAGGACCAGCTAGCAAATATTTTTGGCTTTATGAACCATATGGTCTCTGTTGCAACTACTCAAATCTGCCTTTGTAGCATGAAAGCAGTCACAGACAGTACATAAACAAATGAGGATGGCTCTGTTCCAATAAAACTTTATTATACTGAAATTTGAATTTTGTATAATTTTCATATCATGAAATATTATTCTTCATTTTTTAACTATTTAAAAATGTAAAAACCATTCCTAGCTCACAGGCCATGCAGAAACAGGTGGCAGGCTAGATCTGACTTGTAGGCCATAGCTTGTCAACCTCTGGTCTAAACTACAAGAAATATTTATTATTTATAATATTTATAAATATTATAATATAAAACACATATATAAATATTTATTTTAATTTTAATTCTTTTAAAGTAGGCTCCACACACAGCAGGATGAAGGGCTTGAACTCATGACTCTTTAGAGATCAAGACCTGAGCTGAGATCAAGCTGGCTCACAGACTGAGCCACCCAGGCACCCCAAGAAACATTTTAATGAAAAAAAGGATATTGAAAATCAGAAGTCTACAAATGAATTATCACTCTCCTAACATCACCCCCACCTTAATCTCTCAACCCACTGTTTGTCTGATACAGACCTCACTGGAAGGTTTCAGCCTGGGTGGCCTATTTGGTGATATTATCTTGACAGATTTTAATGGTTGTAGTCCTTCCTAAATTAAAATGTTTTATGCCTTTTAAGGGAAAAAAGCCCCAGTTCCAGTAAGTTTTTTTTTTTAAATTAGCAGTACATGTTCTTTTTAATTTATGTACATATATTCAACAATTTCAATTACCCAAATAAGCAGGCTTGGCATTTTAAGAATAAAAAGAGATATATGTACAAAATATGAATCTTTTTAAAATAAAATACCATTTGCAAATAAGACTTCTTAAGAATAAAGTAAATCAATAAGAATAGCTTTTACTATGAAATACACAATTCTCCAGATAGAAACACAATTTTCAAAAATAGCAGTTTCCAATATGTCTCATCTGCTGCTGTGAGTTGCTTCCACATTGAGATTTTTGCTCACATGTACCCCTAGTACATTTATAACATCTACCCAATTTAAAGTGATCGTCAGAGTTTATTAGGAGGAAAAATAACCTTTATCCCAGGTTTTCATTACAATAAAAGGCATGTAAGCCTTACATACAAGGTCAGAAAAACAGAAACAATCCCAAACTTACTGAGCAAGTTCAAATCCACTGCACACCAACTGTTAATATTGTGCTACTAGAGGGCTGGCACTGCACTGGCCACCAGAACTGAGAAACCAAGTCCTTTGGCTCTCTCAGGACCACGGTCACAGGACCAGGTGCACTAGACACACTGTCACAATGGCTTGGGTGATCACAGCCCGTAACTGGTAACCAGTGATGTGTGACAAACCAATCAGGGAAGGTTTTCAGTGTTAATCCCAAAATCAATCAAATTGGTTGGGGGTGAAGTAGAGGGGGATTGAGGTTAAACCCTCACCTCCGGTTAGAGCAATGCCTATGGCAAAGGAGCAGTCAGACATGCAAATTGACATATAAGTCAGTACTGACTTTGAGGGCAACAAAAAGTGAGGGGAAATGAAATAGCTACAAATCTTCCTCAGAAGAAAAGGACTGGGCCACAGATGCCAAAATAAGTTAAGCCCCAAGAAAACATACCTAGCCTCCTCAGCAGAGGTTCTCAATCCCCATTTCCCACTGGAATCATCTGGGGAGCTTATAAAAACCCCAATGCCCAAACTGCACTCATTATCAATTAAGTCAGAATCTCTCTTTTCAAAGAACCAGCTTTTGGATTCATTGTTTCTCTCTACTATTTTTGTTTTCAACTACATGAACTTCTCTTTTCTTTATTGTTTCCTTCCTCCACCGCTGGTTCTGAGTTTATTTTCCTCTCCCCCTCCCCATTATCTTGAGGTTGATGCCTAGATTATTTGAGATCTTTCACCCATTCCTCATATAAGCATTTAGTGTCATGAATTTCCCACTTAGTACTTATTTAGCTACATCCTACAAATTGTTTTTTAAAGATTTTATTTATGTATTTGAAAGAGAGAGTGACAGGGAGATGAGAGAGCGCACAGAGGGAGAAGCAGGCTTTCCACTGAGCATCAGGCTCTCTAGCGTGATGCGGGCTCGATCCCAGGACCCTGAGATCATGACAGGCAGAGGCTCAATCTGCTGAGCCACCCAGGCGCCCCCATCCTACAAATTTTGATATGCTGTGTTTTCGTTTTCATTCAGGGAAATGTATCCTTTTTTTTTTTTCTCAATTTCCCTAGAGACTTCCTCCTTTACCCATGGATTAATGAGAAGTATGTTATTTAGTTTCCAAGTGTTTGAAAACTTTCCCTGGCCTTCTTTTTTCTGATTTCTAGTTTGATTATGGTCAGTGAATATACTCTGCATGATTTCAACTCTTTTATATTTGTTGAGGTTTATTTTATGGTTTGAGCTACAGTCTATTTTGGTGAATGTTAGTCACACGTGTACCTGAAAAATAAGTATATTATGCCGTTGTGGAGCATTCTATGTCAATTAGATCTGGCTGACTGGTAGTGTATTTCTTTTATAACCTTGCTGATTTTCTTCTGTCTGATGGTTCTATCGGTTACTGAAAGGGGCACTGAAGTTCCCAACTCTATGAATTTGTGTTTCTCAAATCAGTTATGCTGAGTTTTGCCTCATGTACTTTGAAGGTCTGGTTATTTGGGCATACACATTTAAGACTGCTGTGTCTTCTGGATGGATTCACCCTTTGAATCATTATGTAGCGCTCCTCTTGTCCCTGGTGATTTTCTTTGCTCTGATGTCTATCTATCCACAATTAGTATTCCAGCTTTCTGTTGAACGGTGTTTGCATGACATACCTTTTTTGTATCCACTTACTTGTAGACTACCTGTATATTTATTTAAATGGAATAGAATAAAATGTGTCTATTCCATCTTGTCTGGAACAGCAAGGTTGCTCATTCTACTATTTTTGCAACTCCTCTCTAAATTTAGACATATTAGCTCAAAATATCTTATTTTAAAAAATTATCTCAAAATAAAAATTAACTATTAAAAAAGGAAATACATGATAAAAAGGCCATCTTACTCATGTTCCTACTATATCTGGAGAATATTAAGTTAATATTTAATATTATTTAATAAAGGAAAAGAATTAACTTGAGGACTTGTGAGATTTTCACTTTCCTCCCAGAAGAAGGAAAGAAAGGACTAAGAAATAGGTAAAATTCACAGGCCTGAACGTCACTGGAGAGTGAATCCCTCTCTGCGGACCAGCTGGTAACAAGGAAAATCAGTTGGTAACAATGATATTACTATTTTTCCTTAAAAGAGAAATATTCACCATACCTGGTGCTCCTGGTTTTTCTTAGGCATAGGAACTCTTCTTCCAGTGTTTGCATTTTCTAGTTTCCCTGTCTGGATTTTAATTATTTTTACTACTTACTGGCATTTTCAAAAGGTTAACAGAGAGAATTTAAAATGTATAACTTGAGAAGTAATAAAATTCCAATTAATTAGTTCTACCACTTGTTAGTTCTGTAAAAGAAATGATGAGTGAGAAAGCTGGAAAGTACTGACTAAAATGTGGCTTTCTGAGAATTAGTTGTGTTCAGTCATTTATGCCGTTCATGCTTCAGTGCCCCAGGAAGCCAGATTTGGATACAGGTAAGTAGTCATTTGAGACAAAACTGCAAAAGGTTACCCCTGAACTGTTTCAAATGCTAACCAAAGGGATCACTAAACGATCTAAGATAAGGACTAGAGAGCATAGATGGAAACTAATTATCTCCTCTTGGCCCTAGGAAACCAAACTTCATGTAAATTAAAAGCATTCATAAAGGAATATGAATCACAGAAAAAAAAGAACAGGTTTTTCCTCTCTAGCCATTTCTCCTATCATTTCAGTGCTATTTTGATCATTCTGAGTAACAGTGTTTGAAAAAAATGATGGACAGATAAAATATTAAACTCTCAAAAACTTGAAATAAAACTCACTGTTGCTGCATATGGAAAGGGACTACCCTTGTCAAAATTATCTATTATGTCCAGACCATGGTTGATTGTCATAGTGATGAAACCTTCCTGGACACTAAGCACCAATATTTTGTTATCTGAGAATCTGCAGCTTAATTTCATCCTTCAAGATCAAAGGCACATAAATTAACTTGGCACATTGATCTGACGAGTCTATGGAAAACTGCCAGGCAAGACAAGTCCACAGATTAACTCATTAATTTAGAATGCTTAAAACAACTTTGGGCAAACTGTTGAGAATTGAACAGAGGCTAAAGAATCCAAAGGCATTCACCAATATATCTTTCAATACAGTTCGCCAAAAACCATCTCACCTCTACTTGACCACTCAGTGAGGGAACACACTATTTAACAAAGCAATCCATTTCAATTTTTAGACTGCTCTAAATGAAGAAATAACTTTCTATGAACAAAAAAATCCTCCTTTTAACTTCCTAATTCTGCCTTTATACTAGATTTATACCAGGTTCAGATATCCCCCTACCTTTATCCCCAAACTCTATCTTGACCCTACACCATTTTTCTCTATGTAATACCTAATTTCTTTCTTTCCCTTCTCTTGCAAACTCCTCAAAAAGTAGTCTATGGTTTCTCTTCTCCTCCTCACTTTTAGTTACTTCTAGCAGAGTTCTTGAAAAAGTCACCAGTTTGGGCATTTTTCCGAACCCTCATCTCTAAGTACCTACTACATTTGACATGCTGATTTCTCCCTCCTTCCTTCCCACCACTGCTCTTGAAACAACTGCCTTGGTTTCCAAAGGTTTTTTTTTTCTGTGTTCCCTGTGTTGCTCCCTAATATCCTTTTCTTCCTCTAACCATCTCATAAGGGATGGTGTTTCCCCAAAATGTCCTATACTATACACATGGTTATGGCTCTAAGGAAGGAAACAAAGGAAAGACAGTGGGAGGGGAAGAGGGAGTAAAAAAAAAAAAAAAGAACAAATCCCAAACCCCTGCCAACGATACATAGGGACCTAGAAGGTGATTAACACCAAGGCCACTGGCTCTTCCTCCCTTCCAGTGGTCTCCATTGGCACCCTCTGTGCCTTCACAAAACCTAGAAAAATCTCTAAATTCTTTCTCTTCTCTCACCCTGGATCAGTCATCAAATCCTACTAAGTTAACCTCTGAAATTCTATTATCAATATTCCCATTTTAACCTTCATTTTCTTAGTTTGGGACCTAACCATGTCCTAAAGCAGGACTATGATAGCAGTTTCCTAACCAACTGGTCTTAGGACTCCTGATCTTGTTGCCCTCAAATTTACCTTCCACCCAACTGCCAGAGACTTATCTGAAACACAAATTGGACTACGTCCCTTCACTTCTGAGAGATTTCAATGGCTTCCCTTTGTCCTTAGACCTTTAAAGCCACCAAGGTCCTCCACAATCAAGCTGCACCTCATTCTGCAGCTTTCTTTCTCACCACACTGCTCTGCTTTTATGCTCTAGCAACACAACCTCTAGAGTTCCCATCCCCATGCGGCTTCTCACCCATATGCTTTCTATGATCATACCATCTCTTCTGCCTGGAAGGTCCTCTTCTTATTTCCTCACTTAGGAACTTATAAACTCATCCTTACAAGGCTTAGAAACCATGTCACCTCTCTAAAAAGCCTCCCCTGTCTGATTCAGCCACACTTTGATGATCCCAACAGCAGTATGCCCTAGGAATGGCCTGGGTAGAGGACAATCACTAACTTAGACTATTCTGTAACCAACTATATAACTATATATAACTATATATAACTATATATATATATATAAAATCTATATAGATAACTATATATATATAGATATCTATATATATCTATATATATTTAAATCTCCAACTATAATATGAGTTCCTACCAGGCATGGGCTAGATTTTTTGATGTAATGGATGTTATTTTTCCTTCATCTCTTTGAAAATCCTAAACTTTAAAGTCATTCTAAAATGATTCTCATTGGGAGTGGGAGTAAAATGACTCTCATTTTGCTGGTTGCTAATTTGGACAACTGTCCTTACTCTGAAATTTTAGTTTGCAGGCTAACCTTGGAGACAGTTCATTTCCCTCCTTCATTCACCCTCTCCATTGAGAGGTGCTTCCTCCCAGGATTCTCAGTCCCACCCTATCAAGAGGGAGAAAGGTACAGATTTAGACAGTAAGCTGATAATACATTTGTCTCTGGCCCTGAGTCTCTCTTTGCTCTCTTGCCTGTCACTCTGAATAGAAGTAACATCTTTTTCTCTCTGTTCATGGGCAACTCTTGACTTCACAGCCAGGGATCATTTCCTCCATTCACTGAAAGTTTTGATCCCCATTACCTACAGAAATACCATCTCCAGACATCTCTGCCTTTTCTGGGATCTAGAGTCCAGCACATCAGAAACTAGACGCCCATGACTAACAGTCTCCACTGACTGTTTGATCTGTTTCTGGTCCAGAGATTTACTTTTCTTGATCACAGATACGTCTTTCTCATTTTCATTTTATTTATTATCACTTTGTTTAGAAAGGAGATAGGAGTTTGGAGTATGAGAATCAGAGCCAACTTGACCAGAAGCCCTTAGGTTTAAATTTTACAAGTGCTACATAATCTTTTAGATCAGCATTCAGCAAGCTACAGCCCCTAGGCCAAATCTAGTTCACTGCTTGTTTTCGGTATAGCCCATAAGCTAAGAATGGCATTTGTATTTTTAAATGGTTGAAAAAAATTCAAAAGAAGAATAATATTTCATGACATGTAAAAATTATGTGAAATTCTT
The DNA here is from genome assembly GCF_922984935.1 of Meles meles. Lineage (NCBI taxonomy): Eukaryota > Metazoa > Chordata > Mammalia > Carnivora > Mustelidae > Meles > Meles meles. The sequence continues at coordinate 41,696,107 of NC_060087.1, read as the reverse complement.
ATTTCAGTGTCCATAAATAAAGTTTTATTGGAATACAGTCATACCCATTCATTTATGCTATTCTAGTTATCAGCTGCTGTGTAACAAACCACTGCAAAACAGAGTGGCATAAGGCAACCCTCATTTTATCATCTCACAAATTCTGTGGGTCAGGAATTCAGATAAGGCATGGCAGGAATGGCTTTTTTTCTACTCTAAGATGTCTGGAATCTCAGCTGGGAAGACAAACAGCTGGCATCATCTGGAGGCTTCTTCACTTATCTGGCACCTTTAAGAGAAATGACATGGCTTAGCAGACACCATCACCAGCACGCCCACATAAGACCTCTCCACCAGACGTGGATTCAGGGTAGTCAGACTACTTACGTGACAGTTCAGGAGTCCCAGCATGAATATTCTAGTGAACAAGGCAGAAGTTGCATTGTGTTTTATGACTAAGCCTCAGAAGTCCTATACTAGACTGGATGAAGCAGTCACAAGTCAACCCAGATCTCACTGGAAGGGCACACAGGCCCTGTTTCCAGATAAAGTAGTGTCAAAAAATCTGCAGCTGTGTTTTAAACCTGCATTTATGGTCTTCACATCATTTAGTACCAAGGATCCAGAATTAATGACTCTGACTTAAAATGGACGGCACATTCAGGTATGAGAGCATCCAAGTTTCAAAAAAATATCAGTTTCACAAAAGGACTATCATCAAGGCCCTGACTTGTGAGCAATTTTAATACTTTCCTATTTGTTTCTGAGCAGCCTTTAAATCTGAACATACAGAACCTATGAGTTTTTAAATGTTACAGAATTAACTGAAGCCTTTAAGAAGAGTAATCTATATTTGTGTGATAAAAGCAAAAATGGCCCCAATTCTCTACCGTTTTCTTTATTTATGCCCTTTCAAGGTGAGTTTGAAGCTTCTTCCCACTCCTTGAATCTAGACTGGCTTTGTGACTTCCTTAGGGCAACAGAATACAGCAGAGGTGAAGGTGTGCCAATTCCGAGCCTTACCTCATGAGGTTTTGCTGCTTCTACTCAGTTTTAGAAATCTGCCCAGCTACCATGAAAACAAGCCTGGGCTAACCTGCTGCAGGAGGAGGAAAAGCCCAGTGCTCCTACCCCTACCATTGCCCAGCTGACCAGCCAATCTGAAAAGCAGAAGCTCCCTGATGACCTGTAGTTGACACAGGCATAAGGGGACCAGCTAAGAACAGCAGAACCACGCAACCTGAACCCAGTCCAAATAGCTAACTCTTAGAATAATGAACTGAAGAATTACTACTTTGAGCTGCTAACTTTTGAAAAGGTTAGATATACAGCAATAGTTAACTGACAGAATTTAGAAGACAGTTTTTAATGATAAACTGTAGAATGGAAATTTCATCACACACTTCAGACCTGCTACACTGAATCACTTCAGACACTGAATGATTCTCCAAAGCAGGAACTACTGCCAGGCTTTATTGAGACGGGCACTCAAGCTAATGCCATGATCACAGAGGGGTCAAATTCCTGACCCAAAAGAAGAAATCTGCAATAGCACCCATACAAATAACAAGCATCACTCCATGTGCAAGTCTCTCATCTTACCTGATGCCAAGACAGCCATAAAGCACATACTCAGGCAAGAGGTAAGTGGCACCTACAATCAGCACTGAACCAGTTAACTAGAAAGAACAACACAACCCACATCCCTAATGTGAGAATTTACTGCTACTAGAACGCCTATTCTTTTTAGCTATAATCCCCACCTTCTTTTTAAAAAATATTTATTTATTTGAGAGACAGAGAAAGCACAAGCATGATGAGGGGCAGAGGGAGAGGAAGGCAAGCAGACTCCCTGCTGACCAGGACCCTAAGATCATGACCTGGGCCAAAATCAAGAGCTAGACACTTAACTGACAGCCACTCACATGCCCCTATCCCCAACCTCTTTATTTGCCTTTGGTGCACTTCAGTAAAGGCATGGCAGATACCAATTCAAAAAATTAATTACACACATGTAACTACATACAGACCACCCCCACCCGAATTCACACATCCAATTATAGGCTGACTTCCAGGCTGACTTCCAGGAGACCCTCTGAGACAGCAAATGTTTGTTCCAACAGTGCAATTTCTCAAAATACTTAGGACATTTTTTGCTTGGATTTGCTTTCTGTTCCTTTGGCATCCTACTCCTTTGAATAAGGTCAACGGAAGCAAAATTTTTCCTTTGAGAATGAATTTAATTTTTGGAAACAATCAAATGCCATTCAAAGTCCATTCAAGTGAATATGCAATCGAGGTGTGTAAAACCAGTTTTAGTCAGTCATAAGCTGGGAAAAGAAATTGCAAGGCTGATTTATAATTCCAATTCTACAGTTATTAGCTGGCAGGTTAAAACTCTAAAAGCACAAAACCTTCAACGGCTCCCTACTGCTCACAGCACAGATTTCAAACTCCTAGGCCTAGTATTCAAGGCACTCCACAATGTGGCTAGAGCTCATCTTTCCAGTCTTATTTTCCTTGCATGGTTTCTCCTCTAGGGAAGCTAAGTCCCTCACTTCTCCCCACTCACATGTCCTGGTGCTTTCTTGCACCCCTGCATCTGTTCATACTCCTCCCCTGGACTGCCCCATATGTTGATGTCATCTATCTCTATACCTGATACATTGCCCACCCCTGTATGTGACTCAAATAAATATTCCCTGAATGAATCAATTCCTTGGGTGACTTACAAAATGGCTCTGAAGATAATTCCAAAAAGGAGAGCTCCAAAAACATTCTAAGCAAGGGAAGAAATAGCTAGCCTTCAACATGCATTTTTGAGGATAAGGTCAGGAAAACACTGGAATAGCAATTGATTTGTAGTCATGCTTACTGACTGCTTATGAAGTCCCAGTCAATCAGGTACTGAGCCAGAAACAAACTAAAATTGCAGGCTACTCTACTCTACCTAGACCTACTCTAGTCTACCTAGACACTATGTCACTGAAGTTAAGACAGCAGGCCTTGGGAATTCTGGACTTCTCTGGGTTTCTCTCTCCAAGTTACAAACGAGTAATACTTCTAGATATATACTTAGAAGTGACATTGCTGGATCATTTAGTAGTTCTATTTATTTTTTTTATGATCTCCATACTGTTTTCCATAGTGGCTGCAAGGTTTTACATTCCTACCAACAGTGTACAAGGTTCTAATTTCTCCACATTCTCACCAACACTTATCTTTTAAATATATAGATAATAGCTATCCTAACAGGTGTGAGGTGATAGCCCATTATGGTTTTGATTTTCATTTCCCTGATGATTAGTGATGTTGAACACCTTTTCATATACCTGCTGGTCATAAATACCCAAGAGAACTGAAGTTTGGATCTTGAAGAGATATCTGCACACCCATGCAGCATTATGTGTAAGAGTCAAGATATGGGAACAATCCAAATGTCCATTGACAGATGAATGGATACAGAAAATGTGGCATATACATACAATGGAATATTATTCAACCTTTAAAAAAAGGGAATCCTACCATTCACAACAACAAGGATGACCCTGAAGGACATCATGCTAAGTGAAATAAGCCAGTCACAGAAGGACAAATGCTGCACAATTCCACTTACACGGGGCTATCTACAGTAGTCCAACTCATGGAAACAGAGATTACAGGGGCTGTGGGGAAGAGGAAATGGGGAATTACTGTTCAATGAATATAAAGTTTGTTATATAAGATGAATAAATTCTAGAGATCTGCTGTACAACATAGTGCCTATGAACAATACTATATTGTACATGTAAAAAGTTAACAGGATAGATCTCATTTTAAGTGTTGTAACACAAAAGAAGAGAACAAGGAAACTTCTGGAGGTGATGGATAGGTCTATTACCTTGATTGTGGTGATGGTTTCACAGGTATATGTATATATCCAAACTCATCAAGTTGTACACACTGAATATATGCAGTTTTCATGTATCAATTATATCTTCGTAGAACTCCTAAAAGAGACGCTAGTTTGATTGGTGATGGATATGTCACAAGTTATTATAAACTATAAAGACTAAGAATTTATGAGATCCTCTCCCCTCTTATAAAGTTAAGACTACTACAGTAGTAAACTGGAAATACTTTCAAAGCATTTGTGTGGTGAACTTAGTTAATATTTGGTCAAACCACATGAAACTGCCATTGTAGTAGGTCAAAAGGTTTTGAGTGTCAGCAATTTTATATCATTCAATCTAATACTTCAGAATTTTGCTCATGAACAAAAAGAAGTAAAAAAAAAGAGAAGAAACCTTCCTTTGGCCTCAAAGCCCTCACACACTCTGGACAATCTCAATTCTTACAAACTTTTGAGGACTTATAATAAACAAAGAAAAGAAATACACAAAGCCTTGCCTGTACATATACATAATTTCTTAGTTCAAAACACCTAGTTTCCTTTAGGAGTTGTATTCCACTTACCAGACTTAAGGTAATTGGCCTGTGAGTCCCCAGTGGGGTATTAGGTCTCTCCAGCTACATCTCAAATTTCTAGGTCAGATCTGAGCACCATCTTCCCATGTTCCATTTGCACACTGCAAATAGGCCATCACACCCAGGATTCCTGAATGTTGTTTAATGTAAGGGAAGGCTGTTGATGAAAAGGCATCTAATCATTATTATAACAAGTGGGGGGGGGGCTTGATTTTATCCTCATTTCTTCTGCTTTTCCTGTCCCAGAGTTGCAGACAGCTGGCTAGACTCTCTGGGTCTCTTCTTGGTCAGAGCAGAAGCCTCATAAGCAGGATTCCTAACCCTGCATGTGTGGCTGGAGTGGTGAGGCAATTACCCTCCATCTTCCTGGGCAGCCGCAACAGGACCCTATGAGGAGGCGCAGGTGCTGCGACTAACTGGCACACTCCCAGGCTACAGTTAACACCACGTGCTCAGAACAGAGGCTCAATTTTAATCCTTCTGAGACACCATTTCAGGAATCAGCCAATACACAGACATGTAATCAATGCAATGCTTTTGTGTGTTTGTGTGGGTCTTGAGCTGGTGAATTTTCCACATTAAAAATTTTAGAATTTTCTGCATAGAAATTTTTAGAATTATGCAAGACAAGTATAAATGCAATCTTCTTTTAATGGTAAATGTTATTTCATGAGAAACACTGAATACATAATTTCAGCTCCAATGGTCAGAAGATCCTGTGCTTTCAAGTTTACTGTTAGAAATGCAAAACAGGGACAGCAAAACTCCATCATCCCACCTCTGTTCCCTCAGTACAGGATGTTTTCCTCTTTCAAAAGTCTTTTTTTTTTAATAAGATCTTTCATCCAGTGTGTTTTAAATAACTGATTTTCTCTAGTTCCCCAAGCAGATTATTGCATGGTCTAATTAAGTCGTCCCTTAGGAAACATCATCCCTGACATGCAAAGAGAGACAAAACAATGGTGGCAGATTGTGGAAACAGGAATATTTCATTTCCACCAAATGAAAAACTGTAACAATCAAAAGTGCCAAAATTGCTCCCAAGCTACTCATATGCAGTGATCTGAAAGATCAGTAATTCACAGGAGATTGGTAAAATGTTCTTAATTTACTGTTTTGCCCAGGTTCTGAATTCAGAACCCCACTTTCCTACTTTGACAGTTGACAGCATTACAATCACCTAAAAACAGGTTCAGAAGGTTTTGTTGCAGACAGTGAAGTGATGCTCATTTTTGCCTGGACCTGTCTCAGAAGTAAAGCTGAGAGGGAACTGAGTCTCACATATTCACTCTTACAGGATTTGTTAAATAATTCAATAAAGATCTGATGAAAGACCTTGGGCTGGCATTTGGGAAACCTGGGTGTTAGCTCAAATTTCTAGTTCATTACCACACTATTTTTATTATAGTGGCTTTGTAGTAAATTTTGATCTGGTAGAACAAACTCTCTTCACAACATTTCCTGATGATTATTGGGCATTTATTCTTTCCAAAATGCAACAATCTGATTGTGATAGTCCTTAGTGTAAAACCCTTCCACTGCTCCAATTTTGTAAGTGGAAGTACAAGTTTAGGGCCAAAGCCGACTGCTCAAAAAGGAGCCAGTGATAACCACCAGAGAGCGCCTTTCTCTGCCCTGGTTCTTCACCAGGCTCACTCTCTCCTTTTAATAAGTATTGAAAAAATATTTAACAATGGTTTGCAAGGGTGCTATGTTGGGGTCCCCAAGACCACCTCCAACTTCTGTGATTCACTAGGAAGACCCACAGAACTCAGCATATAATCATACTCTTGGCTATAAGTTACTATAGTGAAAGGATACAAAGCAAAATCGGCAAAGGGAAAATGCACACTACATGAAATACAAGGGAGATCAGGCACAAGCTTCCCAGAGTCCTCTCCCAATGGAGTTACACAAGGATGCACTTAATCTCCCTAGCAACGAGTTGTGACAACACATGTGAAATGCTGTCTACTAGGGGAAGCTCATTAGGGACTCGGTGCCCAGGTTTTGATTGGAGGCTGGTTACACAGGCACCCTCTGACTGGCAAATACCCAAATTCCAGACTCTCAAGAAGGAAAGCAGGTGTTCAGCAGAAACCACATTGTTTGTATAAACAGTTCAAGCACAATGAGCCACCTTTATCAATCAGTTCTGGGAATGGTGGGAACCCTCTTGAAAATCAAGTTCCCAGATGCCCACCAAGGGACAACGTTGTAAGCAGGCCTTTCAAAGTCAGGTCCATTATGATACTTTTTTGCATAGATGCCAATCATTAGTGTGGGCAGGCACCAACAAATCCTGTCCAGACGTGGATGGGGGAAACAAAATCATGAGAGTTCTCTGAGCAAGATACTAAGGGGAACAGGAATGGAGAAACACCTACCCCCTCCCAGTGGCAAAAAGGAAGGGGCAATGAGGACTGTTTCTTGGGAGAGGCAATGCCTGAGCCAGGTCTGGACACATGACAGATGTTGTGGTATGTCTAGATTTAAATCCCAACCAGGTGGGTGATCTTGGCTAGTTAATTAACTAGACTAAGCTGTATCTAAGGAAATGGGTTACCAACACAGACCAGGGTTATTAATCACTTTGATTCCCTGCTTAAACTTTGCATGGCTTCCAAACATCTTGCAAGCCAGGGTTTTTCAAAATCATGACACACTCAACTTACCCTAGACTCCTTTCTAGCCACTTGATTAATTTACTGAGATAAATCTTTGTAAGTATAGTATATGTGGAGGTAGCTGACAAAGGCCATCAGGATTTTCCCCTTGATAAGATGAAAAATTGAGGCTGCAGATAGGTAAACCTGAAAGGTATCTTGTTGGGGGGACACAGAGTTACACCCTTGGCCCTGTGCTGATCCTGATCATAACTCTGATCAGTAACATAGATGAACCTACTAGGTTACTGACCAAGGAGGGGTATGACCTCTGATGAATGTTACTCTCCTAAGTTAGTTATCAGTGGTAAGGAGAGAATTCAAAAGCTAATATGATAAGAAAAAAAAAGGATGAAATTTAACTAGAATGTATGTAGAGTCACTGCAATTTTAAAACCTCTTATTTCCTGAATGCAGGGTGACAGCAGTTCAGGTTTTGATGCCAGCAAATACCACCCAAGGTGATGCAGCTACTCAGCTTGGGTTGAATTCAGAACATACCATCTACCTCAGTTGGAACAACCAAGTTCCAGTCTGGATATTACAGAGAAACAAAGACGAACAAAAGTGAATCCAGAGACAGGAACCAAGATTACAAAGATTTGGGAATCAAGTCATACACATGACAGCTGGAAGAGTGAGAATGTAAACTGGTACGGCCATTTTGGGTAGCAAAATGATATAAAACTGAAAACATCCATACCTTGTGACCCAGCAATCTTATTTCTAGATATATCTCTTGGAGAAACCCTCACAAACTTACATAATTACCAATACAGAATTTTTTATAAAAGCAAAATCCAGGAAGTACTTAGGCTTTTGTCAATAGGAGAGTGGCTAGACAGAATCAGGTCAATTCACACACTGGGATACTTTACAGCCACTAAAAACACTGTTGTAGGTCTACTTACCAATCAGGATGGGCTAAGTTTGCCAAAGCAACAAAAGGAACCTAAAATCTGAGCTTAACACAATCAAAGTCTATTTATTCCTTATGCTACATGTTTAAAGTGAGCTGGCAAAAAGCTAAATGCAGTTATTCTCAGACCCAGGCTGACAGAGGACCCATCTCTATTTGCCAGGGACATGAAAGGCAGTAAATTTCATATTGGCTCTTAAAATTTCCATCTGGAAGCATATCCATTATATTGTTGACATTTCATTGACCAAAGCAAGTCACATGGCCACACCTAACTTCCAAAGGGGTGGGAACTACCATCCTACCATATGCTTAGAAGGCAGAGAGCCAAAAATATTATATTATATATAATGACTAATACAATATACAGTATAGAAAAATTAATACAAAATATATGAAAAGGTCTAAGACATTTTGCTGTCTGGACACAGACAGCAAAATGTCTTAGACCTTTTCATATATTTTGTATTAATTTTTCTATACTGTATATTGTATTAGTCATTATATATAATATAATATTTTTGGCTCAAAACACACAGACACATTCATAATACTACCATTTATGCAAGTTAAAAGGGAGATCTGAAACAAATCTGTATGTTGTTTATATATACCTATATATTCATGAAACTGAGGAGGGAGGAGGATGACACTGGAAGAAGTGATCAAAGGGAAAAAATAATTTCTGTAACGTTTCAATTTCTTTAAGAAAAAACATGACAAAATCTTAATTGATAATTCTGGCTGGGAGAGAATTGAGTGGTCATTATATTAATGTATGAATTTTTGCATTGTGTTGAAATCCCTATAATAAACAGCTGTTGAAAGAACCAGGAATTTTTTAGCCTGAGAAGACCAGAGGTGGGAGAAAGGGGAATGGCAAGTAGGAAAATAGATGGCTTTAACTGTTTTGGACAAAGGAGTTCTGCTCTGTGTGGTAATGAAGGGGAGAGCTGGGCACAATGGTGAGAGTTCCCAGAAGTCAGATCTTGGCTTGGGAATAAAGAACAACCTATCATGGAAAGATGAGTGAGTAGCTTCAAGAATGTGTGGAGGAAAAATATGTATTATTTGGGGGGAAAAAGTGATCAAGAGTCAGACAACTGCCTGTCTGACAGAATATTGTGAAGAGGACTGCTACACTGGGAAGATATCTGGATTTGGTGAACTCCAAGGTCCTTCTAGTTCTCAGATTCCATCAGTCTTGGACCAGAACCTCTCAATTTAGAGCTCTGAGGCTCTAAGAAGTGTAGCACAATTATCCCAAGACAAGCTTTAAAAAATAATGCAATAATCTGAATTCAGTAAAGCCTTTAATGGTGCTACCCGGGAATATTTCACAATCAGTAAGGAATAATTCATTTAATTGGGCCTGAAAATTAATATAGGCAGGGGGTTACAAAAATTATTCCGGCCTTGAATAAAGCTAGCTTTAAATCTCATGCCTGGTCAACCTTATGCACATAATTAAATCAGTACTATTTGTAGAACTGTAGCCTATTTAATCACTGCTTCTGTGGCTTATCAGTTGTTCTCCCAGTACCAAAGTCAAACTGCTCCCACAGTTAAAGAGATCTCCACAGAAACATCCCACTGAAATGAGTATTACTTGGTAAAATCAAAGTGTAAGAATAATGACTGTGTTTTCTTTTTAACAAGTTGCTTTGGCTATTGCCAACAGAAAAAAAAAAAAGCCTTAGCAGTAGAAAATGAGTATCCTTGACCTGTCCTTGTGTGAGCTGGGTCAGTCTGGCATAGAAACAGTGGGGTCAGAACTCAGGCAGCTCCCTGTGGCTGCCCTGCTCCAAGGCCAAGATGATAAGAAATTTCAGTGGTAGTAAATGAAACATGCTGTACCTGAGGATTTTCTGTCCAAAAGGTACTGTATCTTTTGTACCAGCAATTTTTATCTGTACGTAGTAAAATTATGCCCAGAAGGTTATGAGTTGAGCAGGTTTTACATGCCTGGAAACTGATGGATCTGAATAGACACCTGAGAAGCCCACTGTGGTTTTTAAGGAATGTGTTTCCACCATAAAAATATTAAAAGCATGCTGCAACTTAAAAACATGTGCTTTTTGCCCATGTATTTTTGCCTATTTGGATTTCCTGCCTGCAGTTATTCTGTACCACATAACTAACAAGGGGAAATACTTGCATAAATGTAACTGTTATTTAGTAGTTTCTCCCTATTAAATTTCAAGATTAACAACAAATTAAACAAAACAAAACCAAAACACAGTTCAAAAGGCTCTGATATATTCCCAGATTCCTGAGGTTAGTGAGATTTGAATACTACCTTCTTTCTAGACCCATTTTCCTGGCTGTGCCGGAGCTTCATGTAGCCTGGCCCCACAACCCATGGAAATACTGTATAAAGAAAAATCTCTAATATGCTGGAAAAGCAGCTGGCTAGACCACCACAATGCCTTGCAGAGACTCAGGTCTAGCCCTAATCTATGAGCAAAAGCTGATTACTCACCTCCCCACTCCCAGCTCCCTAGCCTAGCTTCTCCATCCGGCAAGTGCAAGCACTTACATCCTAAGATGTCACAGGGAAGTGTATCTATCCTTGGAAGACAGTGTCTAGTGATAAAATACAAGACTGCAGGGTTAGGAAGTAGTGTGGGGGACACCAGAGACTAACAGGGGAGGAAGGAGGAGAAAGGGCTTGATGAATGAAGTCCTGGGGGCAAAGGTTACTGGAAACAGCAGGGCAGAAGTAAGAGAATGTGACAGAGAGGCAGGGCCAAGGAAAACAAGGAGGTCAATGATATGCTGCATGAGGACAAAGAACTGTGCTTCCGGGTGAGATTACCACATATGCCTTCAGAAAAGTGGCTTTGTTTTTCAGGAGGTCCTTATGTATTCTATCCAATGATGCAGCTCTTCTGCTTACCCTTAGAAACTTGCCACTTAACTACACCAAAAGCTGCATCTCTAAAACTATTATTTCAGAGATATATATAAATATTTGGGGAAGAAGGGAACTAATTCCAAACATCACTTAAAATATCAGTTAAGACTTCTGGTTTCAGGTAAGATGGAATAAACATACCCAATCTTCTGTCTACTGAACGCAACTATAAAATTTGTACAGAATGTGGCAGCTATTAGAGAACTCTTTGAAGTATCTATCAGCAGGTAGATCACAGAAGAATACCAGAATGCCAAGTACAAGTGAATTGGTGATGATTTTACCACTTTTTTTTTTTTTTTAAACCTCCAGTATTCTCTGGCCTGAACCCAGCACAACAAAACCTGAAAGTGAGTGAACACTGTGGTTAGAGCACATGTTCTGGCTCAGGTGCTTTTTTTGGAAACAGGAACTACTATAACTCAGAAAAACTAGAGGGAAATCCCCTGGGTTTTTCTCTCCTTTTCCTCCCTTCTCCATGCCCAGAAAATCCCATGGTGGAAGCTACAGCAATGAAATTAACTAACAAAAGACAACTGTAGGATTTAAAACTCTCCAGGGAAAGGAAACTTACATGCCATTTGGTGGAGTTATAGCTCCAAAAGGGCAAAAACAAATCACATTGTTTTTTCTTACTTTCTTTCTTTCTCTGTCTCCCTGCCCCTTGTGCTCCAGAGATAGTGCATCATGAAAGCAGGTGGTTTCTGCTGGAGGACCGAAAAGAAAAACTCTAGGAAGCCAGAAAGCACCATGAAAATAACAAAAAGAGAAGAGTTCAGGAAAAAAAAAACAAAACATCAAGCTGCTTATGAACAACTCAGATCACCCCCCACCCACACATATGTGGGGCTTGATCCTAATTATCATTTCAAAGATTTTGAGAACTGAGCTAGGAACACTCAGGCCCCACATTGACCAGTGGGTGTCATGCATGGGACAGATCTGAATAGCACTGTAAAGAACCTGAATACTAACATTGGAGCTATGGAGTTGGAACTTGCACTCTGAACCTAACCAGGTCAACTGACAGCTAAAACAAATATATTAACATTCTCCATTGGACTGGAATAATGTCCATAGTCTATTAACATAATGTGTGAAATGTCCAGGATAAAACCCCAAATTACTGGCTATAAGAAGAATCACAAAAATGCCAATTCACACAGGGAGACAATCAACAGATGCCAACAATGAGATGATACAATTGTTGAAATTATCTAACAAGTATGTTAAGGCAGCTATTATAAAAGAAAATGCTTAAATAACAAATCACCAAACTTGAACACTCTTGAAAGAAAGTTAAAATACAAAACACTGGCAAAGTAAAGAGAAGATATAAAGGATAACTGAATAGAAACTTTAGAATTGAAACATAAAATAACCAAAATAAAAAATTCACTGGGAGAACACAACAGAATGGAGGAGGCAGAGAACTTGAAATAGGTAAACAAACTAGTCAATCTAAATAATAGAAAAAAAATATGGTGGTGGGGAGAAACAAAGCCTCAGGGACTTATAGGATAACAATAAAGGATCTAACATTGTATAATTGGAATCCAATATAGAGCAGAAAAAGAGTGTAATGCTGAAAAAATATTTGAAGAAAAAATAGCTGAGAATTGCCAAGAAACTGAGAGCACTAAACATAACAAATACAAAGAAATCCACATGCAGACACATCCTAATCAAACTGCTGAAAACTAAAGACAAAGTACTGAGGAAACAGATAATTCAAGCCTAACAGAGTTCAACACACACTCTGGATAACAGAACAACGAGAAAGAAAATCAGTAAGAATATAGAAAACTTACAAAATACTATGGAAATATTGAGCTAAGTTAGCATTTACAAAACACTCCTACCAAGCCGAACAACATACACATGCTTTTTCGGTGTATATGGAATATTCTCTGGGAACTGCTGGTGGGACAATAAAATGGTTCAGCTAGCTACCTTGGAAAATAGTCAGACAGTTTCTTCAAAAAGTTAAGCAGAAATTTACCATACAACCCAGCAATTCTACTCCTAGGAATCTACCCAAGATAAATGAAAATATGTCTAACACAAGGACACATACATGAATGTTCACAGCAGCATTATTCGTGAGAACCCCAACTAGAAACACCCCAGATGTCCATCCACAGTGAACAGATAATCATAATATGGTGTATATATATTATGTAATACCCAACAATAAGAAGGAATGGATTACTGATACTTGGCACAACATGGATTAACCTCAAAAACATGTTACCTAAACACCAGACACAAAAGACCATAGAACGTATGATTTTATTTATACGAAGTATGAACAAAAGCAAATCTATAGAGACAAAAAGTGCATTAGTGGTTGCCTAAGGCTGGAGGGCAGCGGGTGGAGTGATGGCAAAGAGGCACAAAGAATTTTACTGGAGTGACAGAAACTCTAAAACTGGATTATGGAGATGGTTACAGAACTTGGTAAATTTACTAAAAAGCACTGAATTGTATATTTAAACATGCGAATTCTGTGGTATGTGAATTATACGTTAATAAGGTTGTCATTCTAAGAATGTTATATAAATGAAATCATACAATATATATACTTTTGAGACTGGCTTTTTTAAATTCAGCATGATGCTCCTGAGATCCATCCAACTTGTTCCATGTATCAGTATTTCATTCTTTTTATTCCATTATATGCATGTACCACAGTATGTTTAACCATTTGCTCACTGAAAGACATCTGGGTTGTTTTCAGCTTGGGGTTATTACAAATAAAGCTGCTATGAACATTCCTGTACAGGTTTTTATGTCTAAAGGATACTCTGAAGAGAGTGAAAAGACTCTCTCAGACTAGAATGAATTCATACCTTGTATAAAGAACTCCGATAAATTATTCAGAAGACAGACAACAGGAAAATGGCAGAAGTCTTGAACAGGCTCTTTGCAAGAGGATATTCAAATAGAAATAAACAAGAAAAGATGTTCAACAGTATTAGTTATCAGGGGAAATGCAAACTAAAACCAAAATAAGACTTTCAAAAAACCCTGAAATGTCCATCAACAGAACAGATAAATTCTTATAATGAAATACTCAGTAATAAAATAAGATGGACTACTGATAGATAAGACATCATGGCTGAATCTCAAAAACATTATGTTGAACAAAAGAAAGCCAAAAACAATCCAGACACAAGATCCTAGATCTTCACTGGGGTGTAGGTTACATGAGTATATACATTTGTCAAAACTCAAACTGTACTCTTAAAATCTTTTCATTTTACTGTATGTAAATTATACTTCAATAAATAAGAAATAAGAAAGTCACAATAAGGTATCACAATAAAATATCACTAGTATCCATTGGAATGGCTAAAATTCAAAACTTCAACAAAACAAGTGTTGACAAAGACATGGCCAGATAGCACCTCCTGTATACTGTTGGTGAGACTGTAAATTAGTTTAAATGCTTTGGAAAACTGTTTGATAACACCTACTGAGGCTCGACATATGCATACCTTATGACTCAGTTCTTAGTTATATATATAACAGAAATGTAAACATTTGTTCCTCAAAAGATGTGCAAGAACATTCAGATGAGTACTATACGTAGTAGCCCCAAACTGGAAACAACACTGATATGTTCATCATAGTATAATAGAATTTTTTAAACTGTGAGATATATGTGTGTGTATAAATGCATATGTGTGTATATACACATATATATATTCTTCACCTATGCAAAGTATCAAAATAGATTAATCCATAGAGATGAAATTAAGGATAATGGTAAATTGGTAACCTCTAGGGAATAAGGAAGGGGTTGCCAGGAAGCAAGAAATGGACCTCTGTGGTTATGTTCTTTTGCTTGACCTGGGCACTGGTTAAATGGGTATGTTCCCTTTGAAATTATCAATAGAGTTGTACACTCCTGACTTGTTCACTTTTTCTTCAGGTACATTACACTTCCACGTATATTTTAGATTCTGTCCCTTATGCTATATGCATGCATACTGAAGTTTTCCTTTCTCTGTTCACTACCACCTCCACTATCCCCTTTATCCTTCCTTAGCATGGGTACTTCCTTTACTCTCTGCGTTCTTATCTGCTGAACTATCAATAATACTTAGTACTTAACCCGAATCTTCAGTGCCAGTGATGGGATCACGTAAAGTCAAAAGTGCAATGAAAAAAGGGAGCCCACAAAATAGCTACAGGGAGAACACAGGCATCCTTTCTTTACACAGGCAGGACTTTATAAGTCAGCATCAAAGAAGCTGGACCTTGTCTATCCACAGAGGGGAAACCATCCTTTAAACAGAAGGATTAGTTCATTTGCCCACATAATTCCAGAACAAAGCTACAGACCCAGAGTGGCATTCCTTTATGTGCTCCTTCCTATACAGGAAATCTTTCCAAAGGCATTTTGAGATACTTTAGCAATTATCAGAGCTGCAAAATATTACAAAGGGGGCAAAAAGGCTATCTAGGAATTTAATTTTTTTTAAGATTTTATTTATTTATTTGACAGACAGAGAGAGGGAGATCACAATTAGGCAGAGAGGCAGGAAGAAAGGGAGAGGGAAGCAGGCTCCCTGCCGAGCAGAGAGCCCAATGCAGGGCTCGATCCCAGGATCCTGAGATCATGACCTGAGCGGAAGGCAGAGGCCCTAACCCACTGAGCCACCCAGGCGCCCCTAGGAATTTATCCTTAACCCACAGTGTAAAACGTGGACTTCAGGATGTTAATCTTAGAAACTCCCACAGGCTAACTGAACTTTTACCATTAATCTCACGGAATGTTACTAGTTAATTTTTACGCACTGCAAATTTATATACAGGATAATACAGGCTGACAACACACTGGGAACCGTAGATACAGGGAGAGGGAACTGCAAGGTCTGTAATTCTGAGATATCTGGGGGCCCAGGTGAATGGAGAAGGAGGAGAGGAAAACAAATCACCACAACCCAGGGTGACAGGTTTTATCAGAGA
Source organism: Meles meles (assembly GCF_922984935.1). Classification (NCBI taxonomy): domain Eukaryota; kingdom Metazoa; phylum Chordata; class Mammalia; order Carnivora; family Mustelidae; genus Meles; species Meles meles. Next base: position 41,680,182 of record NC_060087.1, on the reverse strand, counting down.
AGAAGGGAACGCTCCACATTTCCTAAGGGTATGGAAGGATTGTGACTAAATCTGTCCAGAGAGGGCATGGCGGCTTCATGTCACAAGCGATACATTATCAGGATGTGTACCAATCAAACAGCATGGTACTTCCTGAAATCTTAGAGATGGGCAAAATGTGTTTGCTCTGAAAAAAAAAACAAAAAAACAAGTAGCTAAAACCCACATTTGGAAGTGACTGGACACCCACAGGCACAAACTCTGATACTGCCTGTACAGAAGACCAAAAAAGTTCATTAACACCCAAAACTCCAAACAAACTAATCTGGGAGTTGCATGCATGCAAAGAATTTGCATTTATTTTGACTTTATTTTGGGGAACCAGGGCTGGAATATGATTATAATTGAGTAAAAACAATTTTATTTGATATTCTACTTAGGATGGACTGTGAGAATAAAAGGTGGATCAGTCTGAAGGATGGAAAAAAGGAGAGTCCCACAATCAGAAGTTCCTATCCAAGCATGGCCCAGAGGGAAATGGAGCTCATGTCCAAGTACCCACCTCTCCTGGCTGAGGGGCAGGAATACCAAAGTTTTCAGAAAAGGACCAAAAGGGGCTCTCATGCTGATGACATCAAATATGAGAATCACATCACTAAAGTCCCTGGTCCAAGTCCACACTTGAGAAGATGACTTGGCCTCCCACACAACTCATTCGAAGAGACAAAGACAGCATCAGTTGTGTAATGATAAATGTTTAATGTCAGGCTGGGGGATAGGTGCTGTGATTTGTAGTTTACTGGTTTCTGTGATGTAGATATTCCCACCATAGTCAATTTTGAGCTTTTAAGGTGATGTCATTCACCACGGAGTTTGAGAGTGATATATACAACCAGCTCTTGCAATCTGGTGTGAGGCGGCTACATCACCAGAAAATGCAATCAGTTGAATTTTCACTATATACCAATAAGTTGCTATCTTGGCCTATATAGATCAGATCTCAAGAGCTAGGTGATCAAGTCCCTCCTTAAGGAGAGGTCCAACCTCAGTATAAACAAGATTGGGTTTTGGAGTACACCAAGTGGAATGTCAACCCTGGACTAAGAAATTCTTCACGATGAAAGGCGCAACACACATGATGGCATGGAAAAGCACAACATACCTAAAATAAAATAGAACGAACCAACAGACAAAAATTCCTACAAGCAATTCTGTATATTAGATTACAGAGTGGTATGAAAGACTGGTGAGCAGTGAGTTTGGGGAGCCAAGCTAGGAAAAGACTAAAAAGAGAAGCATGGGGAACTATACTCATGGGTGCACCCTTTGCTGTGGTAGGTACTTCACATACTTTAATTCATTTAGTCATACCTATTCACATATTATCCATTTATACAAAAAAAGCCTCAGTGAGAGATCGGGGAGTTGATACTTGAACCCATGGACTGATTCCCATAGCATATTGCCCCACTACATCATGCTACTTCTATGGGAGGGCTGGATAATGATGTAAGAACACCCTCTCCCCAATCCTACCCACTACCCCTTGAGTCCTCTCCATTTACCTGAACCCCCAAAAGGGAGACTATGGAATTTTTCTTTCAGGCCCAGCTAGAAAATTCTACTATATTCTTTTGGGATCCATTTCAACAACTGCTAGAAACACTTCCTTCTTTTCCTAAACCCATCACACAAATAGTCCTTATATTATTTTTACCACTCATAATTGTAACTGCCACCACCAAATTTTGTTTAAAATGTCTTAAGTACTGAAGGGGCACCCTCTTCATCTTCTCTTTTGCAGGGTTAGGGATCATAATCTTTTACCTGCCATTCTAAAGTCTTTGCTTTCCAACTCTATCATTCTTCATGTTTTCCCAAGCCAGGCACTCTTCTAAAAGGCATGGCCACTGGTGAATACCATGAGGTTACCCAGTAGCTCTTGTGTTCCATACATCCATGTATCTATCCAATTATTAAAAGAACTATAGACAATGGGAAAAAAAAAGTTCTCAAAAAGAGAGTACGAAATATTAAGATGGTTAAAAAACTTTTAAAAATTTATTTAATCCTTGCTAATAAATACAAACATGGTTTGAGGAAGAAAGAAACAAATATAAAACCTACTGCCATGTAAAAGACACCATTAAGGCGAATACAGGAACTAGAAATGTAACAGAAATCAAGTATAAATTTCATTTTTTAAAAAAGATTTTATTTGTCAGGGAGGGAGAGAGAGAGAGTGAGAACATGCAAGCAGGGGGAGCAGCAAGGAGAGGGAGAAGCAGGCTCCCCGCTGAGGAGGGAGCCCGATGCAGGACTCAGTCCCAGGACGCTGGGATCAAGACCTGAGACAAAGGCAGATGCTTAACCAACTAAGCCACCCAGGCATCCCATAATAGGCTTTTTTTTTTTTAAAGATTTTATTTATTTATTTGACAGATAGAGATCACAAGCAGGCAGAGAGAGAGAGAGGAGGAAACAGGCTTCCCGCTGAGCAGAGAGCCCGATGTGGGGCTCGATCCCAGGACCCTGGGATCATGACCCGAGCCGAAGGCAGCGGCTTAACCCACTGAGCCACCCAGGTGCCCCCCATAATAGGCTTTTTAAAAAAAGATTTTATTTATTTGTTTGACAGACAGAGATCACAAGCAGGCAAGAGAGGCAGGCAGAGAGAGAGGGGGGAAGCAGGCTCACCGCCAAGCAGAGAGCCCAATGCGGGGCTCCATCCCAGGACCCTGGGATCATGACCTGAGCTGAAGGCAGAGGCTTTAACCCACTGAGGCACCCAGGCGCCCCTCCATAATAGTCTTTTGAAGCCTATGACTGATTCTGCCCCCTTCACTACTGCCTACCCTAAGCATCTGCTATATAAATGATTTGCACAGGAGAAAGGGGACTATAACTGATACTGACTTATGAAGACATGTGAGATACCCCATGATGACTTACGGATTTAACTATGGACAGTTTGCTGGAGGCTGAAAAGTCGAGCAGGAGCCAGTGAAACCAAGAATCATGCAACTTCGATATCATAAGCCCATAGGATACCAAGTCCTGAGGACATCTAAATTACACAATATTAAATAAGTGTGTCTGGAGTGGTGGCTGGATTTTTGTCTTGATTGGACTGCCAATCTCCCCTTAAACACAGGGAAACCAAAATGCAGAAATGTTCAAAATTTTCTTCCTCTGCTCCCTTTTACCTGGTTGATCTCTACTGGTCACTTAAAAGTCAGCATACCCGTCACTTCTTACTTATCAGAAGCCTTACTTACCATTCTCTCCTACTCCCAAGCTATTTAAAATGCCCCTACTAACCTCTACCATAATATTTACCCCTTGTAATTACCTGATTATCTGTACATGTCTCCCATGGAAGGAAAGGAGTGTGTCAGGTCTTCTCTTTGTACATGCAGTACCTAGCCCAGTATTTGATGCCCAACAGCTCAGTGAACATTTTTTAATCGAACTGGGTAGTATCATTTGCCCAAAGTCACAGAACTGCTAAACAGCAAAGGATGGTTAGGCCTTAGGTCATCTTACTCTTCACCTAGTAAGCTTTACATTATATAATGTACTCGAAGAATCACTCATGAATGAGGCAGACACAATTCCAGAAAATATATTCTATAGACAGACATTTTATTGATCTCTGAAGGACCAGCAAATGTAAATGGTTTAAATAAACCAACCAAAGGGCAGAGATTGGCAGAGTGGGTTAAAGACAATGATCCATTTATATGCTATCTACCACAACTCACTTCAAATATAAAGAATTTAGCAGTTTGGAAGCAAAAAATAAAGGAGAAAAAAATAAGATTCAAACAGTACTCAAAAGAAAGCAGGAATGGTTATATTAGTATCAATAAAAAGGAAATTTCCACAGATGGAGAACATTAAATAATGATAGAAAGGCCAATCTACCAAGAAATAGCAATCATAAATGAGTATGCACCAAAAAACAAAAAAGCAAAACAAAACATCAGCTGCAAAAGATGCAAAGCAAAAATTGATTGAACTGAAAGGAAAAACAGACAAATACACAGTTGTAGTTGAAGACTTCAACGTTCTTTTCTCAACAACTGGTAGAACCAACAGACAAAATCAGCAAGGATAAGGAACTCAATAAATACAATCAACCAACAGGATTTAATTCACACTTGTAGAACATCACATTCAACAGCAGACTACGTTATTTTCCAGCACCCACAGAAAATACACAGAAACAGAATATAGCTTGGGCCACAAAACCAACTTAAGTTTAATAGGACCGATATCATACGGAGTGCATCCTCTGACCACAATGGAATCAAAGCAGAAATCAATAGAAGATAATAGGAAAATTCCACACATTTGGAAACTAAGTTATGTATTTCGAAAATTTTTAAACTACACTGAACTGAACAAAAATGAAGATATCACGGCACACCCAAATTTGTGAGGGAGAGCTAAAGCAGTACTGAGAGGGAAATTTATAGCACTAAATGCTTATGTTAGAAGAGTATCAAATCAATAAACTAAGCTTGTACCACCTCAAGAAATTAGAAAAAGGAGAAAAAGGAGGATAGCAATCCTTGGTATAGGATACAAAAGTAGATGACAGTTTGGGAAGAATGAAAATCAACTTGTATGTAGTAGTAACATTGGGTAAGTAGGTCAACCACTTAGGTCTGAAATGGGCAGAGTATCTGGGCAGGAAGACAACCAACTAATGGCTTAGTTTAGGTAAAGGTAGAAATTAAGCTCTGGGCTTCCTACAGCAGCTGACCAGCTTAAAAAACCTCAAGGAGACAGGAATAGAAAATGTACACACCATAGGACACATATTATCAACACATAAACATAATCCCACAGAGGGCCCCATTTGAGCAGGTGATTAACACACCAGTGGGATTCTTAACTGTCAGGGCATACCTAGGAGCAGCCTAACTTACCAGGAATCTAGGTTCCTTTTTTTTTTTTTTTAAAGATTTTATTTATTTATTTGGGTGAGAGAGAACATGAGAGCGGTGAAGGTCAGAGGGAGAAGCAGACTCCCTGCGGATCTGGGAGTCCAAAGTGGGACTCGATCCCAGGACTCCGGGACCCAGAGCCAAAGACAGTGGCTTAACCAACTCAGCCACTCAGGTGCCCCATGAATCTAGGTTCTTGAAGGAACATGGCATCTTCTGGTAAAGAGGGCTGTCCTAAGAGAAGACAAAAGCTCACCAACACAATCTAGTGGTCCTCTAAGGTCTGAGGGAATAAGGATTCAGAAAATGGGTGTGAAGCATGTTATTCAGGTTTAAAAGCTGAACTTTTAAGGACTGATTCAGAATTCCAGTCAGAGAGGGGCCTTCCACAGAAACCTAAACAAGCTGACATACAGTTCCTGCAGCCCCAGGAACTCCAGTTATAATGGGAGGATGAAAGAATCAAGAGAGTGGGAGAGGGAGAAGCAGGCTTCCCACTGAGCAGGGAGCCTGATGTGGGGCTCTATCCCAGGACCCCAGGGATCACAACCGGAGATGAAGGCAGACGCTTAACTACTGAGCCACCCAGGAGCCCCTGTATTGCGGTATTATTAGTTATAATCATCATACTGTATATTAGATCCCCAGAGCTTCTTCATCTTATAACTAAAAGTTTATACCTTTTTACCACCTCTGCCCATTCCCCCTACTCCTCAGTCCCTGGCAAACACTATTCTACTCTGTTTCCGTAAGTTCAACTTTAAAAAAAAATCACATATATTATAAGTGATATACCATGCAGTATTTGTCTTTTTCTGTCTGGTTTATTTCAGCTGGCATAATACCCTCCAGGTTCATCCATGCTGTCGCAAATGGCAGCATTTCCTGAAGAGCTAACTTTAAAAGTACAATAACAATGTGCAATATTGTTCTAGAACTGAAAATATTTAATATATGCTAATAGACTTCTACTGTAATCAGGTAATAACCTATACCTAAGACACTCATTCAAAGAGCAAAGTTTGATTTCTAGCTAACCTTTTCACATAACTCAGATCACGGAACACTCCAATTCAACTCACTAAACATTATCCTAAACGAGGAATTAACAAACTTTTTCTGTAAAGTGCCAGAGAGTAAACATGTTTTTGCTTTGCAGGCCATTTGGTCTCTGTCTTAACTATTCAACCCTGTCACTGCAGCATGAAAGAAACTATAAACAATATGTTACAAAATGGACAGGCTGTTTTCTGATTAAACTTCACTTACGGATGCTGAAATTTGAACTTCATATAGTTTCACATATCATGAAATATTCTTCTTTCAATTTTTTCCAACCATTTAAAAACAGAAAAACCCATTTTTAGCTTGTGGGCTGTATGAAGATAGTAGGTAGCAGGCCAGATCTGGCTGGCAGGCTATAGTGTACCAATCCCTACTCAAACCAAGACTTGATGCCTCCCAGAAGGGATTTAAAATTTCAGACTTCTCCTGATTTAAAAAAAAAAGAAGAAAGAAAGAAAGAAAGAAATGGGGTGCCTGGGTGGCTCAGCTGGTTAAGTGTCTGCCTTCAGCTTGGATCATGATCTCAGGGTCCTGGGATCAACCCCCATGTTCGGCTCCCTGCTCACTGGGGACCCAGCTTCTCCCTCTCCCTGCTGCTCATGCTCTCTCACTATCTCTCTCTCCCTAATAAATAAAATCTTTAAAAAACAAATAAATAAAAATAAATGTAAAAAGTAGACATTTCAAACCAACATTTCACTATAAATTTTGTTGTTATAGTTTCAGCTTGAGAAGTAGGGGCAAACTCTTTAAGTGTACAGCAACATATTATAGTGGAAAAAGAACTAGAAAACTAACTTACAGACCTGCAATTTACTAGATAGGTAAAGCTACAAAATGTTCTCATTCTTTTAGGAGTTCAATTCCCCCCAAACCTAGTCCATTTGCAACAATCTTCCACATTGCATAGTTACAACTATAATTTACTAAACTCATGTTAATTTCTGTCTGGGATATATAGCAAATATTTCTATTTCTATTTCTATTGTGTGCACATCCCTATGAAGCAAAGACACTTTCAAAACAAGTCTTTTATCATAATTATTCTAGTCTATTCTGGAATCTAGAGCCTACTTATGATACCCTGAATAGGCTGAGCCATGAAAAAACCCAAACAGGATAAACCTGAAAAAATCCATGTCCAGACATATCCAAATCAAACTGCTAAACAAAAATACAAAGAAAAAATCTTGAAAGCAGCCAGACAAAAACTTTACATTATAGGAGTATCTATTACCTTTTATAGGGCTACATTATTTGACATTACAGTGGATTTTTAAAAATCAGAAACAATGAAGGTCAGAAGAAAATGGTACAACATGTTTGAAGTGTGGGGAAAAAAGAACTGTCAGCACATAATTCTATATCCAGCAAAAATATCCTCCAGAAATGAGAATTTATAGCTAGCAAACTGCTCTAAAAGAATTGCAACAGGAAGTTCTTCAGACAGTTGGAAAATTAGAGCAGACAGAAATTTAGAACATTAGCGACAATTGAACAGCAACATAAATGGAAAATATTTGGGTAAATATAATACACTATTCTCTTCAGTCCTTTAAAATATGTTTGACAACTGACAGAAAAAATGATAATGTGTGAAGGGATTTTCAATAGGTGTAGATGTAACATAAGAACATTCTAACATAAAGGGTGGGAGGGAAAGGGTAAGGTTTCTGCATTCCTCTTGAAGTGATAAAGTATTAATACTAAGCAGACTGTACAAAGCTAAATATGTGTATTATAATTCCTAGTGTAACCACAAAAATATGCAGAGATAAACTCAAATATCAGAGTAGATAAGTTAAAATGGAGCACTAAAAATGCTGAAATAACCCAAAAGGCAGGGAAGTGGAAAAAGGGAAATATAAAGAGGTTAACACAAAGAAGTAATTAAGTGGTAGGCCTAAACCAAGCATATCAATAGTTACATTAAGTGTAATGCCCTAAACATACAATTAAAAGATAAAGAATGTCAGAATAGATTTTTAAAATATGACTGAACTATACACTGTCTGTAAGAAAATCACTTCAAATATAATGATACAGGTAGGTGAAAAGTGAAAGGATGAAAAAAGATACATAATGCAAACAATGATCAAAAGAAAGAATTCAGAGCAAAGAAAACGACAAGGATAAAGTGGGATATAGAGAGACATGACATAATGCTAAAAGGTTATTAACTCACTCAAAAGACTTAACAATCCTAAATGTATACACACCTAACAGCAGTACTTCAAAATATGTGAAGCAAAAACTGTCAGACCTAAAATTAGAAGTAGAAAAATCCAGTTATAGTTGGAGGCTTCAATACTCCTCTTTAAAACATAGAACGAGTAGACAGAAAATCAGCAAGAATTTATAAGAACTGAACATCATTATCAACCAAGCAGCATTAGCTGACATAATAAAGAACACTCTACCTGACTATAGCAAAATATATATTATTTCAACAACACAGACCATATCTTAGGTCATAATACAAACCTCACATATAAAAGAAATGAAATGATAAAGAATATGCTACTCCATGACCATAAGGAAATTAAAATAGAAATCAACAACACAGATAGAGGAAAAATTCCAAACACTTAGATATTGGATAGCATACATCTAAATAATCCATAAATCAAAGAGAAACTTTCTAGAGAAATTAGAAAAATATTCTGAATTTTAAAAAAATGAAAATACAACATAACCCAATTTATGGGTTACAGTTGAAGCAGTGTTTATATGGAAACTAATAGCATTAAATTTTCTTTTAGGGAAAAAAAGGTCTCAAATAAACAATCTACACTTCAACCTTAGGGAACTAGAAGAAGAGCAAAATAAATCCAGAGCAAGCTGAACAAGGAAATAATCTAGATAAAGCAGAAATCAATGAACCTGAAAACAACAGAGAACAGAAAAACAACAGACGAAAATCAATGAAAACAAAAGCTGATTCTTTGAAAAGATCAATAAAATTGATAAACCTCTAGCAAGACTGACAGAGAAAAGAAAAGTGAACACTCAAAATAGTCATATCACGAATGAAAGAGGGGATTATCACTATATACCCTGCAAACACTGAAAGGATAATAAGGGGATATGACGAATAACTCTATGCACATAAATTAGAGAACAAAAATGCTCAAAACTGCTCAAAAACCACAAACTCCCAAAATTCATTGAAGATGAAATAGACAACCCAAATAATGCCATATCTATTAGGGAAATTAAACTCACAGCCAAGGGGTGCCTGGGTGGCTCAGTCAGTTAAGCATCTACCTACAGTTCAGGTCATGATCTCAGGGTCCTAAGACTGAGCCCCATGTTGGGCTCCCTGCTCAGAAGGGAGTCTGCTTTTCCCTTTGCTTCTCTCCCTCCCCCCGGGTCATGCTCTGTCTCTCTTAAATAAACAAAAATATTTAAAAAATAATAAAAAATAAAAGCATTGGGTAATATTTTTTTAAAATTCATAGTTAAAAATCTTTAAAAAAAATACCAGGCCCAGATGGTTTCACTGGCAAATTTCAAAATACATTTAAAGAAAAAACACCACCAATTCTGCAAGATCTCTTCCAGGAAACAGGAGAGGAGGCAATCCTTCCCAACTCATTTTATTAAACCCTGATACCAAATCCAGACAAATGCAGTAAACTCTAGACCAATACCCCTCGTGAAAATAGAACTAAACACCCCCAACAAAATATTAGCAAATCTAATAGCAATATATAAAACCCTACAAACAAGTGGGGTTTTCTCCAGGAATGCAAGGCAGCTTCAATGTCCAAAAACCAAGCAATGTAATCAACCATATTAAGTCTAAAATTCATCATGCACTCATGATAGAAACTCTCAGCAAACTAGGAATACAGGGGAACTTCTTCAACCAGATAAATGAACTTCAAGATGAAAGACTTGAAGATGGGGGCGCGTGGGTGGCTCAGTCGGTTAAGTGTCTGCCTTCAGCTCAGGTCATGATCCCAGGGTCTTGGGATGGAGACTTGAATGGGGGTCCCTGCTTAGTGGGGAGCCTGCTTCTCCCTCTCCCTCTGCTGCAGCTCCCCTTGCTTGTGCTCTCTGTCAAATAAATATTTTTTTTAAAAAGACTTGAAGATGAAACAGGAAAATGATGTCCTAGTAGTCTAGTAGTGAGAAACTACTCCTTTAAAAAAATTTTTTGAGTATAGTTGACACACAGTGTTATCCCACCACTTGTATTAAACATCATACTGGGGGCGCCTGGGTGGCTCAGTGGGTTAAGCCTCTGCTTTCAGCTCAGGTCATGATCTCAGGGTCCCGGGATCGAGTCCTGCATCGGGCTCTCTGCTAGCCAGGGAACCCGCTTCCTCCTCTCTTTCTCTCTGCGTGCCTCTCTGCCTACTTGTGATCTCTCTCTGTCAAATAAATAAAATCTTAAAAAAAAAAGAAAAAAGAAACATCATATTGGAAGTCCTGGTCTGTGCAGTAAGGGATGGGTGGATGCATGGCTAGATGGACAGATGGACAAGCAGATAAATAAATGGCATAAAGGAGCATCTGGCCGGTTCACTGAGTGGAGCATGTGACTCTTGATCAAGTGGGGCATTGTAAGTCGAGCCCCACTTTGGGTGTAGAGATAATTAAAAATAAAACCTTAAAAAAATGGCAGGGCAGTTGAGTGGCTCAGTTGGTTAAGCGTCTGCCTTCGGCTCAGGCCATGATCCCAGTGTCCTGGGATAGAGACCTGCATCAGGCTCCCTACTCAGCGGGGAGCCTGCTTCTTTCTCTCCCTCTGCCACTCCTCTTGCTTATGTTCTCTTGCTCACTCTCTGTCAAATAAATAAATACATAAAATCTTAAAAAAATAAATCAATGGCACTATCCCTATCCCTAAATATGACTGTTTGCTTAGAATATATCAAGGAATCTAATTTCTTAAAATCCTATAACAACCAGTTAGCTGGTTATAAGGTCAATACAAAAATAAATCATATTTCTATGTGGGCTCCTTGCTCAGCAAGAATCCTGCTTCTCCCTCTCCCACATCCTCTGCCTGTGTTCCCTCTCTCGCTGTCTCTCTCTCCCTGTCAAATAAATAAATAAAATCTTAAAAAAAGAAAGCTATTATTTAAAAAGTATATTATTTACAATAGCTCCAAAGAAATAAAATATTTAAGTATAAATCTAACAAAACATGGACAGGATCTATATGCTGAAAACTACAAAACACGGACAGAAGAAAAAAAAGAAAATCTAAATAAATGGTAAAATACACTATATTCATGTTGCGGAATGTTCAGCATATTAGAGATGTCAATTATCCACATTCATCAGATTCATCATTGGCTTTAATCTAATTCCAGTAACAATCCTAGCAGCTTTTTGTAAATATAGATAAGTTGATTCTAAAATTTATAAAGAACAGCAAAAGATCCAGAAGAGCTAAAACAAATTTTACAAAGAACAGTTACAAAAACCACACTGATTTTAAGGCTTACAGTAAAGCTACAGTAATCAAGATAGTGGTATTGGTGGAGGGATAACAACTGATCAATGGAACAACAGTTCAGATATCAACCCACATAAATAGAGCCAACTGATGTTTGACAAAAGCACAAAAACAATCTAAAGGAAGAAGGAGAGTCTTTTGGACAAATGGTTCTCTAACAAGATATCCACATGTAAAAACCAGACCTTTACCTAAACTTCACATCATATACAAAGATTAACTGGAAATGGGCATAAACCTAAATGTAAAACATGTAACTTTAGAAGTTTTAGAAAAAAACACAGGAGAAAATCTTCATGACCTAGACTTAATGAGTCATTTAAAAAATGATAAATCAGACTTCATAAACGTTAAAATCTTGCTTGGTGATGGACATTGTTAAGAATATGAAAAGCCAATCCACAGATTAAGAAAAAATATTTGTTGATAAATTATGTAACCAACAAGGAATTTTTATCCAGAATATTAAAAAAAAAAAGCCTCTCTAAATTCAACAGTAAGAGGGGTGCCTGGTTGGCTCAGTAAGAGGAGCGTGTGACTCGATCTCCAGGTGAGGAATCCAAGGCTCATGCTGGCTGAAGAGATTACTTAAAATAAATACATATGGGGCCTGGCTGGCTCAGTTGGTACAGAGTGTGACTCTTGATCTCAGGGTTGTAAGTTCGAGGCCCATGTCAGGTGGTAGAGATTACTTAAAAATAAACTTAATTTTAAAAAAAGCCTCAACAGCAAGAAAATAAACTACCAAAGTTAAAAATGACCCAATTTTTGAACAAAGACTCGTCTCAAAAAATACTCTCAACAAATACTTAAGCAAACTACTTCTTTCTGATGGGTTCAACAAAAGTCATGAATCTGAAGTCAGTCAGGTATTTTACAATTTTAAGGGTGGGAGCAATGCTCCTTCCAGCTCTCTACATTCTAGGGCAGAAGTGGGCCCAACTGATTACTTTTTCAAAAACACTTTATGGTGAAATATTAAAGAACTTTGTTTTAATAATCACCAGGAAAAAAATGGGTTGAAAAATTTTCCCCTACTTATGTCCCATATCCTTAACCCACTCCACCCCTGCCTCCCCAGTGTTTTAGAATTTTGGTTCAGAATTTCTCTGCAGAGGATTCCTTACACTGCATGGGAAGTTGGCACTTTGGTCTCTGTATGAATGGGTACCACATCTCGGTTATTTCTGAATCTGAGTTTTTACTGCAAGATATTTGTTTTATGCCTCTTTCAATAAAGTCATCAAGCTAATTCAGAATATTTATAAATACCAGTTGTTAGTGAACCATGTTTTAATCTGCCCTTCCTGTTTCATAGGCTGTTTCAAATTTGTATGTATTTAATACTCAGTGGTCTTGTAGATAACTGAGCTTTTATTAATGCGAAAAAGACGCACCCTTTTGCTTGATTCTGTGGGTGCTGACAGGACAGACTGCAACCCTCCATTTGGGCTCACGCTGTTCTCCATTATCATCCTAGACAACTGCAAATCAATGACTGAGACTGAGTACCAGTGGAGCCTGCTTGAGGCAACGGGCAGGTGAGGGTGGTCAGGGCTGAGAAGTGCCTAGTGCCTGGAACACACTGGGCATTTGCTGAATTGTTGATTTGATTATGCTGTTCAGTAGTGTGAAAAGGAAAGTGTTAAAATAAAACCTGTTAGGGAAAAGGAGGCTCTATCACAATGAGCAGCAGTATATTTTGCCAAAGCTATTAAGATTTTTGAGGCAGCTGGTAGTTTATCAATTTTTATTGCTCCAATAGAGTTATTTTATGGCCATTACTAGCAAAAGTGGATTATAAGGAATAGTGTTTGACAGGAAAGAAGGGCCCAGTGTGAGTCTGTTTGCTCTGGATCTCCTAAAACAAAGGTTCTTAATGTCATCCTCTTGGCTTATACATAGAAAAATAACATGATAGGAAGGAACATCAGTTTCTCATTTTGTGAGAGGAGTTCCAGAAAGCCTTTCTGCAGCATTCTGCTGAGGTATCCAGTGTTTTTCCTGTATGGTACCAGCATGATCACAGACATATTTCAGGGTGCTGATATAGCATTAAAACTAGCAATCAGTAGTGGATTTCGGGACTTTGTACAGGATAGGGCATGATCCACAGGCAATGCCGTAGGATATTTCTGGTATCAAAAATATAATTTTCAAAATTAAAAACATGACTCATACAGATACAGAGCGAACACATGTCAAAGACTACTTTATTAGTGAGGGAACCAGGCTGATTCAAAGAATATTGGAGAGATTTGGTATGCATCGGTACTAAAATTAAAAATGCTACAATAAGATATCTAAAGTGGATAGAAAAGTAGTTACTGTCCTATAGGACAGTTAATCTGTACTCTCTGGGATTATTTCTTCTACCAAACAGAATTTTTACATCTCTACCTGACAAAAATCTTTAAGTTAATGTCCGTCCCAATGGTGCAATTCCCCCAGAGAACTAAATAATCCTTGGGTGGACCTATTAGTCAATGTTCCAGTATAACAGTGAAAGAATATTTGGCCATCTTTTTTGTATTACTTTTAATTTCTAAGTAATTTCTATTAACAGAGGGCTAATAGTTTATTTTACACCTGAGTAAGTCTTTGTAAGTAAAATTAATGTTCTAAGGGGCCAGCTTTAGAATAGTGAGGTGGTGCTTATATATTTTACTTCACGTAAGCATTCCAAAATAGTCATTTATTTACCTTTCAAACCAGTCATAGGATCTTAGAAGTCATCTGAGATCCAGCCATCTCCTAGGGCATGTATGCTTTCGTTAGCAGTCTTGACAGTTGATCCTGAAGCATTTGTGTGCAAGGAGGAAGGAAACTAATGTTGAGTACTTAGGTGAAATTTATTTTCAAAGGGCCAAATTCCTTTTCTCACGGTAAAATGTAATCTATATATTTGCCACATTCATCAAATAAATGGATTTCTTCAGCATAATTGCCTTGAATTACACCTTAATTCTAAAAATTTACACACAGCATAATCTATCCTTCTTAACGTACAATTCAAGTTTTTAAAAAATGCATATAGTTTTAATTACCACCACAAATAAGATACAGAACAGTTCCCTACAATGAGACACCACTTCACATTGGTCAGAATGGCTAGTAACAAAAAGGCAAGAAATAACAAGTGTTGGCAAGGATGTGGGGGAAAACGAACCCTTGTGCACTACTGGTGGGAATGTACATTGGTGCAGCCACTATGGAAAACACTGAGGTTCCTCAAAAAACTAAAGATAGAAATACTGTATGACCTAGTAATTCCACTATTGGGTATTTACCCAAAGAAAACAAAAACACTACTTTGAAAAGATAAATGCACGCCTATGTCTATAGCAGCGTTATTTACAATAGCCAAGAAATGGAAGCAACTCAAGTATTTACCCATAGATGAAAGGATGTGACACACACACACACACACACACACACACACACACACACACACACGGGAATATTACACAGCCAGAAAAAGAAGGAAATCCTGCTCTGTGCAACAACATGGATGACCTAGAGTGTGTAATGTTACATGAAATAAGTCAGGGAAAGACAAATACCATATGATTTCACTCTTATGTAGAGTTTAAGAAACAAAGCAAATGGGCAAACAGGAAAAAAAAAAGAGACAAAAAAATCAGACTCTTAAGTACAGAGAACCAACCAGTAATTGACAAAGGGGAGGTGGGTGGGGGTATGAGTGAAATAGATAAAGGGGATTACAAGGTAAAAATCTGCAGTTATAAAATAAATAAGTCACAGAAGTGGTAAGTACAACTTAGGGAATATAGTCAATAAAACTATAATAACAGTATCTGGTGACAGACAGTGACTACACTTATCGTGGTTAGCACTGAATACAGAATTGTTGAACCACTATGTTGTACACCTGAAACTAATGCTGTGTATCAATTTTACTTCAGTAATTTCTTCAAAAACTTGGCAACCTTACAAAAAAGATACAGAACAGTTCAAGCATAACTACTTTTCAAATGTCAATTAATCAACAATTATTTATTGATTATCTATATGTCCAGTGGTCATTGGTTTGTCTTTGGGGATAGCAGGGAAGTATGAAAAGGCAGAAGTAAAATTATTCCTGCCTCCAAAGAACTTCTCCAGTCTGATCAGTGAAGCAGTTTTACACACATGAACCAAGCACAAATAAGCAACCTACTAAGTAATGATCTGCATGAAATGTGGGTTCTGGTATTGATAATGCCAACAAATTACCTGAATAAGTTCTGATCCACAGAACTATGAGCACATAAAATGGTTGTTATTTTAAGCCACTAAATTTGGGGGTGTTTTGCTATGCAGTAATAAATCACTGAAAGGGCATGGTTTATACTGTTGTATTCCCAGGGCCTAGAAGACATGCTCATGGCAGGTTTTCTTTAAGAGATTGAAAAATCTCTTTAAAAAAAAATCTCTAAAAAATGGCTGAATAAGCCATTTTTTAAAAGATTTTATTTATTTATTTGACAGACAGAGATCACAAGCAGGCAGAGAGGCAGGCAGAGAGAGACGGAGAAGCAGGCTCCCTGCTAAGCAGAGACCCCAGGACCTGGGATCATGACCCGAGCCGAAGGCAGAGGCTTTAACTCACTGAGCCACCCAGGCGCCCTGAATAAGCCATTTTTTATGGTTTTTTCCTATCTGGGCATTCCTTTCCTCATTCATAACTAAAAGGGGTTGTCTGAGACAATCTCTTAGTGTCCCCCTAATTATAAGTGCATGTGAATCACCAAGAACAGTGTTCCTGAAGACCGTGTTGAGCCCAAGCTTCGAACTGTTGAGAGCTAGGGAGAGACATGAAGGTTTGTAAGCTTATTTGTCTATTAAATAAGGAGAGGAGTGGCACCACAATGACAGCGATCCACAATAATCTCTTAAAGAAAACCTGCCATGAGCATGTCTTCTAGGCCCTGGGAATACAACAGTATAAACCATGCCCTTTCAGTGATTTATTACTGCATAGCAAAACACCCCCAAATTTAGTGGCTTAAAATAACAACCATTTTATGTGCTCATAGTTCTGTGGATCAGCAGTCTGGGGTAAAATCAGCTAGGTGGTTCTTCTGTTAGTCTTTCTTAGGGTCCCTTATATGGTTAGTCATCTGGCAATGTGACTGGGGCTCAATGTTCTAATATGGCCTCATTCACATGTCTGATGGTTGGCTATCGACTGACCTCTCTTGCCACATTGTCTCTTCCTCCAGCATGCTAGCTGGGCTTCTTTACAAGGTTGTTTCAGGGTTCCTAGGGAGCAAGGGGAAAGCTACAAGACTTCCTAAAACCTGGGCTCAGAAGGCACACAGAGCTAGGCACGCTACATTTTATTGGCCAAAGCAAGTTATAAAAAGAGCCCAGATTCAGGGAGTAGAGAAACAGACTCTGTCTTCATGGGAGGAGCTGCAAAGTCACATACATACAGAAGTGAAAGAACTTTGTGGCTAATAACCATTCTATCACACCATCCCATTTGGGAAAATGAGTGCTGTGGGCCTTCAAAGATGAAAAGAACCACTGAAGTAAAAAAGATAAGCTTTTGAGTGGGTCCTGAGGAATGTACAGGATACAAAAATCCCAGAGGAATGTGGAGAACTTCAGGAAAAGGCAGTACACACAGAAGTTGCAGGATGACTCATAGTATGTTTAGATTCTAGTGAATACAAACTTAGGTGGAATGAGTAGAGAAGAGGACTTAAAAGGTAAGATGGCAGGAAAGGTTATGATTGGATGTGGGAGACTTTAACCGCCTGGCTCTCAGGAATACAGACACTACCACCCACCTAGGCAGTGAGCAGCAAGGGGTCAGGGTGGCCTTGTGGCGGGAGTAGGAATGGTAGGATAGGCAAGAGGCCTTTAGAACCTGCATCTTTGTGGAGAGCAGTGTAGAAGGAAGTTGAATTGGGCCTCAAGTACAGTGGCATAGAGATCATGGCAAGAAAACAGCCTAGAGATGGTTTCCTTAAAGGCAAGTGCCTACATCGATTCTCTTCACGGGGTTAAAGGGCATAACCGGAACTTTTAAAGCCAGTTTATTTAGAAGTATAAAAAAATGTTTTTGTTTTTTTAAAAAATATTTTGTTTATTTGACAGAGAGAGTGAGTGAGAGAGCACAAACAGGGGGAGCAGCAGGCTTCCTGCCGAGGAGGGAGCCCAATGAGGGGCTCCAATCCCAGAACTCCGGGATCATGACCTGAGCCAAAAGCAGACGCTTAACTGACTGAGCCACCACCCAGGCGCCCCAAAGCATAAAAAATGTTTATCCTGGATTTAAACTGGTTATCCCAAGGAAAGCTAAACTTAGGCTCAACACACACACACACACACACACACACACCACTCTCCTGTACAAGATGCAGGTTTTGCACAAGACAAGAGGGTTACAACTACTTGCAAAGTTTTGTCTGTATTTAAAAGAAAATTCCTAGTGCTCTTTAACATTTGAAGTGGGCAAAGAATTACGGGGAAGGCTAAAAACAATGATGGAGCCAGAAAAAGGCTGCCACAGTTTCGACTATAATCTATATTGTGCAGCCAGACTCTGCCCAGGCAGACTGCACAGCCCTACTTTTCACAGCGGCAACATGGCAAAGCATTAGCTTTCTTCTGACAGTCTGAAAAATACATATTTATTTCCCAAACTATCACTTTCCACAGGACTTATGTGGCCATTAGAACCTGTTACATGTAACTTTTAAACACAAAATGAGAACTGATGTTTGGTCTGTGAATTAAATAGCAGGCAGTGATTCTCTTTCGGGTATTTGTGGGAGATAGGATGTAGAGAATTTGAGGGTTTCCCACCATTCTGGGAATGGCAGTCTCGTTGTAAACCTTCAGGTCATGTATATATGAAATAGATCACAGAGTAAGGAAATATGGCATTAGGTGACAAAGTGAATAGAAAAGACATGACTGGGGTACCTGGGTGGCTCAGTTGGTTAAGCGCCAACTCTTAATCTCAGCCCAGCTCTTCATCTCAGGGTTGTAAGTTCAAGGCCCATATTGGGCTCCACATGGTGTGGAGCCTACTTAAAAGAAAAAAACATGATTTAATAAGAAAATATGGAGTACAGATTGGCATCCAAATGAGAGGATTTTGAGGCATGGGGGAGTGTCTTGCTGGGCTAGAATTTGCAAGAAGTGCTCATGAAAGAAATGGCAAGAAATGGTAGGACTGGCAAGGCAAAGGCGGAAGGATGTTCCAATAGTGAGGAAAGGCTCCAGGTAAACCTGAGTGTTGGACTATTGGTGGTACTTGGGGAGGGGAGGCAGTGAAGACAGTTTAGAGATGACATCCCAGACTGAATGCTCTAGATTTCTTGTTCAACCCACTTCCACTGAAATCCCAGGTGACGAACACAGCTGCTAGACTGTGGCATGTGAATAATTACAAAACAGCTGAACAGCCAGGAGAAGAAAGGACATTTAGGTTCCTCTTTGCACATACTGGTTTTCATTCACTGTCTAGTAGGTAACTGGTCAGCCCTTTGTGTGTACCTCATAGGACAGGAAAAGTTCTCCAGGGGAAAACACATCCCTTTGTCCTTGGTGCTTTCTCAGGCTGAGCCAGACCATAGTACGTGACAGTCATGCAAGAAAGGGGCCTCTGTTGCATTTTCTAGTGACACAGTATTCTAGGAAGAGATTTGAGTGGCATGCTGAGTTTTACAATCTCCTCAACGTGCTCCTCAAAACTGGGGAGGTTTCCTGTAAAAAAGATGTGTTTCAAGACAGTATCTGAGATATCATCGATGGCTCACACCATGGGGGCACTAAGAAATCATGCCTCGGGGCGCCTGGGTGGCTCAGTGGGTTAAGCCTCTGCCTTCAGCTCAGGTCATGATCTCAGGGTCCTGGGTTCGAGCCCCACATCGGGCTCTCTGCTCAGAAGGGAGCCTGCTTCCTCCTCTCTCCCTCCCTGCCTGCCTCTCTGCCTACTTGTGATATCTGTCTAATACATAAAATCTTAAAAAAAAAAAAAGAAATCATGCCTCACCAGTGTCCTGACTAGTTACCGTAGAAAACCCAGAAAAATAATTTAGTGATTACCCAAGTTACTTATTTTGTGGGGAGATACTCAGGTTTATACACTTGAATGCCTATCCTGGAGATTGGTACACAGCAAGCACTAAATGAATGTTACTTGATTCTGAGGTAGTTTTTGCAGCTTCTTTATTAGGTATAGCAATGCACTGAATTTTTAGTGGACATGATTCTTTAATGTTGAGAGGGCAAGTAAAGCCATCAAAATTGGGCATCTGGTCCAACCTTTGGATGTTACATAGGACTCCCCTACACCTATGTTCCTAAACTTTTATACCGCCAAGGGTAACTTCTAAAATTTCCCCTAGAGACAGCATGCTTTGAAGGCTTGCCTACTAAACACATCACACTTACGGATTACTTAATTTCCCTACTTTAATTAAAGATGGGTGTTTCTGACAAGGTTCAGTTAAGCATGAAATAATAATAATATTTGGTATGCTAGACATTGATCAGCATTTTATCCTTAATATACCATTAATTCCACACAACAATCCCAGTGGTTATTATTATAAACTTCATTTTACAGGCATCTGGGTGGCTCAGTTGGTTGGGCATCTGCCTTTGGCTCAGGTCATGATCCCAGGGTTCTGGGACCGAGCCCCACATTGGGCTTCCTGCTCAGCAGGGTGTCTGCTTCTCCCTCTGCCCCTCCCTTCGCTCATGCTTGCGCTCATGCTCTCTCTCTGAAATAAATTACACTTTTAAAAAACACTCATTTTACAAAAGAGGAAACTGGGGCACAAAGAGGTTTAATTCACTTAAGGTTGCATAACTAAGAAGTAAAAGCAGAATTCAAATAACTTGAGTCTCTACTGCTCTATTCATTCTAGCATTCAAAGTCCATTTAACAAGGTTCTACCATGAATGTTAGTATAATTCTAAGCCCTCTCACTCTCGGGTTATTTGCCCTAGAAAACTGCAATTGTATGTGCACATAAACACTTGCACACGAATTCTCATAGCAGCTCTACTTATAATTACCCCAAACTGGTAGCAACCCAAATGTAGTACATTTCTACAATGGAATACTACTCAACAATAAAAAGGGAACAAGCTTTTGATATACACAACTTGGATGAATCTCAAAAGCATTATGCTGAATGAAAAAAGGCAAGACTCAAAAAAAGATTACATTCAGTTGGACTCCATTTACATGACATCTTCAAAGTGACAAAACTAGTGATGGAGCACAGATCAGTGGCTGTCAAGGGCTGGGGGTGGGAAAAGTGTGACTGAAGAGGTAACACGAAGGAGTTGTTTTGGGTGATGGGACTATTTTACACCTTGATTATGATGGTGGTTACACTGATCTAGACATGCATCAAAGTCCACATGACTACACACACCTTCACATGTCAATTTTACTCTATCACTTTTTATGGCTTTACCTATCATTAACAATAGTTTTCAGAAAAATTTTTAAAAGAGTTAACTATAATGTGAAGCAAAAAAAAAATTATCAGGCCACACATCCAAACTGAATGGTGAGTTACCCCTTTAAACAAACATTCCTTAAAAGTTAACAGAATTTGTGTGCTTACTCCCTTACAAATACATATATTTCAGTAAACTATTAGATGGCATGATAGTTGATACAGCAATTTGCATAGTAAAACAAAAATAAGTAACCAAAATCAACTCTGGGAAGGAGAACATGATGAAATGAGGATATTATAAGGATGTCATGGACAACCATGACTCTTTCTATAACTTTTTCCATTTTTCCTAGAATGCATCTCTAGGATATCTCTAATATAACTAAGAACAGAATTTAAAAAGTTTTTTTAATCCTTCTAGATTGAAATGGGGATATTTCCCAAGTGGCAATATCCTTACATCCAAAGGGTCTCCATTGCCTTTGAGAACCTCTTGGTCACTCCACTTACCAGGTCATGCTTGTATTCTACTCAACACCTAGTGCTTCATAGCACAATGGGCACTTAAATATTTGCTGAACTGAACTGCACCTGGAAATGTGGGGAATAAAAAAGACAAACACATGGTCACTAACAAAACCTATACCGTAGAAAGACTAAATAACCCCCTAATTCTGCACGAGGCAAATTATTACTGAGTGCTAACAACATTCTCAATAATTACAAAGGCATACATAACATTCTGGAAGACAGCAAAAACAAACAAACAAAAAAACCATTTAACAACATACTGCCAGCAGGGTAGAGGTTTTTAAAGCCTAAAGTAGGCAGAACCCAAACCAGAATCAATTATTCCTGGCTCCCTAGCCATAAAACCATAAAATTCAAGGAGGTGAGAAAAAGAAGAAGGAAAAACTAATCTGTACTGAGTTTCTATGGGCCATACACTGCATTAGACATTTATGTAGATTAAAACTTATTTCAGAATGCAGGTTTCAGCTGCTATATAAAGGGCTGGAAAGCCATCATCCTCACCCTCACCAAAAAGAAGCTATTAGACAAACTGAGAAACCAATGACTCTTCTTGGACCTATCAAAAACTGAATACAGGGCAAACCACCATCCAGATATCTGAAGAGACAGATGCTTACAGGTAAACATAGGATCTGAGCATATAAGCCGGTAGGAAGATCAAACTAGAAATTCTAACACATTACTTACTGGAGACCAGAGTATGGGATGTCATGACAGTATGCAGCTCCTAGGCTCCACATGGGGTGGAGTAATTCCCATCTTCTTAAAAGTTTTTCCTACAGGAATCCCACCATACTCTTACAGAAGGAATCAGGGGAAATCCCAGAGAAAGCTCCCATCTTGGTGCTGGTTGGCTGAGGAAAACAACACCCACTGAAATCTACCCAGACACCTTTCCTTTATCTCCAACACAGAACAAAAGGCTTACTCTGCAGGGGGAAGGGCTTAAAACCCTTGACTTAAGGACACTGGTGGGTACTCACTGCAGCTGGGAAAAAAGAAGACAGGAAAAAGGAAAAGAAGCTTCACCCTGGAGGAGGGGCAGGAATTCTTGTAAAGGACATACTCAAGACCCAGGTTCTGATACCTGCCTAAGTCCAAGGCTTAATCAAATCATCAGAGAACTCCCTCCTCCTCCACATCCACCACTTGGCAAACCAGCTACATGGTTAGTGAAATAGAATACAACTGGGAGGGCTACAACAGACAGCTCTTGGGAAATAGCACAAAGGAAAAACCCAAAGCCGAGCAGGACTCAAAAAGAAGGTATCACTAGAGGAATCAGAAATCTCTCATGCCCCACCAAGAGCAAACATTAAACACAAGCCAACTCCTGGCTAGATTAACTCAAATCCCCCCTCTAAAAGCCTTGCAGAAGGACACCTATGTTCTTCTCCAAATATATCGAATATTTAACTCAGTATCTCTTGCTGATGTTCAGTTTCAATGGCTTTTCAGTCACGTTGAGCTTTTTATTATGAGGCATAACGAAGGATAAGAATATATTCCAAGTGACAAAGCAATCATCAGATTTACACTCAATATGACACAGATGTTTGCACTATCAGAAATGAAATTTAGAAGAATTGTGATTAATATAGTGAAAACTTTAATGCAAAAGATAGACAACATGCAAGACCAGATGAATAATTTCAGCAAAAAGATAGAAAGCATAGGAAATAATCAAATGGAAATGCTAGGACTTAAAAAAAATAGCAAAAAAACCCCCAACATGCTCAAAAAAAGACAAAAAACCAACACGTTCAACAGTAGACTTGACACAGCTCAGGAAAGAATCAGTGAGCCTAACAACTGAATTTATTGGTCAGGTCAATAAAAATTAAAACAAAAAGGGACAAAAGAGTGAAAAAATAGAACACAGCATACAAGAATTATGGGAAAATATCAAAAGATATAACATACTTGTAATTGGAATTCCAGGGGAATAAAATAGAATGGAATACAGGAATTATTTGAAAAAATGATGAAGAGCTCTCCAAAATTAGTGACAGACAATCCACAGATACAAGAAGCTCAGAAGAACATGAAGCAGGACAAATATGACAAAATAAAAAAGCTACATCTAGGTAAAGACAAAGAGCTCGAAGGCAGTCAGAGGAAAAAAGACACATTATAGAGAAACAAGGATAGAAATTACAGCAGACTTATCAGAAACCATGCAAACAAGGCACAGTGGAGTACTATGGTGAAGAGGGAAAAAACTGTCAACTCAGAATTCCATATCTCATGAAAATGTCCTTCAGAAGTGAAGAAAAAAAAAGACTTTATCCAACAAAAGCAAAGAATTTACTGTCAGCAGACCTGGTAAAAAGAAATGTTGAGGAAAAATTCTTCAGGCAGAAAGATTATGATTAAAGTGGGAGCTTGGATTAGTATAAAGAAATGAAAAACACTGGAAAAGGAATAAATGAAGGTTTACTATAATATTTTATTTTCAAAATGTTTGAAAAGCCAATTTTCAAGACACCAGCCAAGGGCCAATCTTGAAAGAAAGCCTTCTAAAGATAGCAAGCAGTGTTAGGACTGCTATGGTAACTCTTTTCAGCACAATAGGGTATATATACTTTAAAAACTTAAAGCTAGGGACACCTGGGTACCTTGGCTGGTCAACAGTCTGCCTTGGGCTCAGGTCATGATCTCAGGGTTCTGACTCTCCCTTTCCCTGTGCCCCTCCCCTGCTTGTGTTCTCTCTAATAAATAAAACCTTAAAAAAAAAACCCTACAGGGCGCCTGGGTGGCTCAGTGGGTTAAGCCGCTGCCTTCAGCTCAGGTCATGATCTCAGGGTCCTGGGATCGAGTCCCACATCGGGCTCTCCGCTCAGTGGAGCGCCCACATCGGGCTCTCCGCTCAGTGGAGAGCCTGCTTCCCTTCCTCTCTCTCTGCCTGCCTCTCTTGTGATTTCTCTCTGTCAAATAAATAAATAAAATCTTAAAAAAAAAAACAACCCTACAGCTAACATCATACGTAATAGTGAGAGACTGGAACAGGCTAAGAATGTCTTCTCTTACCACTACAATTCTGGTAAAGAAGAGAAAAGAGTACTCATATTACCTAATTTCAAGACTTACTATAAAGCTACAGTAATCAAGACAGTGTGGTAATAGCACAACGATGGTCACACAGATCAATGCAACAGAATAGAGAGCCCAGAAATAGACCCACACAAGCATAGTCACATTTTTGACACAGGTACAAAAGCAATAATAATGGAGAAAGGATAGTTTTCAGCAAATGATTCTGGAACTCCTTGACATCCATATGCAGGAAAAAGAAACTTGACACACACCTCATATTCATGGCTGGTGGGAATGTAAAACAGTAGAACCACTTTGGAAGACAGTTTGGCAGCTTCTTATACAAACTCCTGGTTATTTACCCAAATGAACTTAAACCTTATGTTTCACCAAAAAAAAAAGTATGCTAAGGTTTACTGCAGCTTTATTCATAATCATCAAGAAACTAGAAGCGGCCAAGTAGTCCTTCAACAGGTAAATGTACGAACTGTGGTACATCCATAAATCGGAATGCTATTCAGTGACAAAGGGAACATGCTTTAATTCACATAACATGGATGAATCAAGTAAAAGAAGCCAGACCAAAAAAGGCTAAATATTGTATGATTTCACTCATATGACCTTCTGGAAAAGGCAGGACTTTAGCTAAAAACTCAGAAGTACATTATTCTGAGGCATTTCTAGGAAATAAAACTGACTCTGTATGTGTGTGTGTGTGTGTATGTACATATACATGTATATGCATATACATGTGTATGTGTGTGTATGTGTATATGTATACATATATATTTTTTTAACAGGGATATGTGTGTATGTGTGTGTGTATATATATATATTTTATATTATATTATATATATAACATATATATTATATTATATTATGTTATATATATATATTTTAACAGGGATAGCTCTGACCAAATCAACTTGGGTAGGAGTCCATGGAAGTTCACATCACCATTCACCATATACCATCTCTTTTTAAATAAATGTATTGGATTTTTAAAATTGGGCAACACATTCACATGGCTTGAAATTCAGAAGGCAGTTGTAACTTTTGGCTCTGAGGAGGTAAAGGTGCAACTATCTTCAGTTCTCCCAAATCCGATTCACCTAACACCAGCTTCCTTCACCATGCCACCTATGTTTGACCCCAGTGAGATCAAAGTCCTATACGTAAGGAGAACTGGTGGGAAGTTGGTGTCATGTCTGCCCTGGCTCCAAATATCAGCACTCCCTCCCGCCCCCGGTCTGTCTCCAAAAAAGGTTGGCGATGACATCGCCAAGGCAACTAGTGATTAGAAGGGTCTGAGGATGATAGCGAAAATGACCATTCAGAATGGACAGGCCCAGATTGAAGTGGTACCTTTTGCCTCTGCACTGATTATCAAAGCCCTCAAGGAACCACTAAGAGACAGAAAGCAGAAAAACATTAAGCACAGTGGAAATAACACTTTTGATGAGACTGTCAACACTGCCTGAAAGATGCAGCACCGACGTTTAGCTAGAGAACTCTCTGATACCATTAAAGAGGTTCTGGGGACTGCCTGATCTGTGGGCTGCAGTGTTGATGGCCACCACCCTTATGACATCATAGATGACATCAACAGTGGTGCAGTGGAATGCCCACCTAGTTAAGAACTGCAAAGGAAAATATTTCAATGAAAGATCATTTGACATCCCCCCCCCCAAAATTAAAGGTCTATATAAAAGTTTATGCAGTAAAAAATCTTCCTCCAACTCTCTACCTTGGCTGTATATGCCCTAAAACTATCTGTGCCTTAACATCCTTCTAGAAATATCTTTGTCTATGTAAGCAAAAACGTATATATTATATAGTACATATTAGTGTCCCTAGTAGCTGTCACAAATGGTAGCATATAATACACACTGTTCTGTTTCTTGTTTTTCATTTTGTACATCTTAGAAATCATGCAATATCAGTGCAATATTCTACTGTATAACCAAGCCTTAACTGATACTTAGAATATCAACCAATCTTTTGCTATTATAAATAATAATCCAAGTAATATGCAAATATTTGTTGAATAAATTCCTGGAAGTGTTTGCTGGGTCAAATGATATATACATTTATAATTTTGAAGGCTATTTTCAAGTCACTGACTTTTAAAATGTCAGGGATTTTCCATTTTTAATTTTTATTCTAGGAGGAAAGAAAGGCAGCTGAGATTCTATCACCAGGCAATTTCTGGAGGAATGTACATCTCTAAGATGTACAAAATGAGCCTTCTCCTCAGTTTCCCACACATGCGTCCTTGGGTCCAGTTGCATTTTCATGTAATATATTTCAGGCCAATAGCTGGCTGCAAAGCCTATTTAAGTTTATGTGAAAGGTGTTACTTCTGAAAGCTTCACAAGCAAAGGTCAAAGGCTGATGCCCCAAACTGCTGATCACTGACCAGTCACTACACACCACAATACTGGATTCTTCACTGCAGCTAAAGAGAGACTTTACAAACTTGACGAAATAAAACACACCTACGGAGAATCCTTTGTCTTTATTATAATGCCCAAATAAGAATTTCTTCTCAGGTAAAAACCATAAATCAGATAAAGGTTATGAAGAAAAGCTGCAAATGTTTCTCTCATCTTCCAGGTAATGATGGATTTCCAATTAACCATCTTTTTGCTTGACTACAAAGCACAGCACAGCCTAGTACCCTAAATTTTTGGGGGGAGGGGGGTAAAGCTTGAACAGGAGGTTGAGGAAACCCAAGGACTCTTTTTTTTTAAGGTTTTATTTATAGGGTGGCTCAGTCAGTTCAGTGTTTGCCTTCGGCTCAGGTCATCATCCCACGGTCCTGGGATCGAATCCCACATCTGGCTCCTTCCTCAATGGGGAGCCTGCTTCTCCCTCTGCCTTCTGCTCCCCCTGCTTGTGCTCTCTCTCAATCTGACAAATAAATAAATAAAATCTTAAAAAGTAAAGATTTTATTTATTTGGGCGGGCACATGCGAGCAAGGGGGAGAGGGAGAAGCAGGCTTCCCGTTGATCAGGGAGCCCAACGCAGGACTTGATCTCGAGGACCCTGGGATCATGACCTGAGCTGAAAGCAGATCCTTAACCAACTGAGCCACCCAGGCGCCCCACCTCAGAGACTCTTTTGATAACAGCCACACAAGATCAGTGAGCAGTCAAGCCACTCGCAAGAGTACCTACACCCAGAGCCACACTGTCTCCCTTTGGTTTCCTTCTAGGAAAACTATCACTCAGATCCACACTCAGTAGAAGAGAAGATGGCACCATCGTATTACTTAGTTTCAAGAGTACATTACATGTATAGCTATATGTAGAAGAATGAAACGCGACCATTCTCTTACACCATACACAAAGATAAACTCGAAATGGATAAAAGACCTCAACGTGAGACAGGAATCTATCAGAATCCTAGAGGAGAACATAGGCAGTAACCTCTTCGATATCAGCCTCAGCAACTTCTTTCAAGATATGTCTCCAAAGGCAAAGGAAACAAAAGTGAAAATGAACTTTTGGGACTTCATCAAGATCAAAAGCTTCTGCACAGCAAAGGAAACAGTCAACAAAACAAAGAGGCAACCCACGGAATGGAAGAAGATATTTGCAAATGACAGTACAGACAAAAGGTTGATATCCAGGATCATAAAGAACTCCTCAAACTCAACACACACAAAACAGATAATCATATCAAAAAATGGGCAGAAGATATGAAGACACTGCTCCAATGAAGACATACAAATGGCTATTAGACACATGAAAAAATGTTCATCATCACTAGCCATCAGGGAGATTCAAATTAAAACCACATTGAGATACCACCTTACACCAGTTAGAATGGTCAAAATTAGCAAGACAGGAAACAACATGTGTTGGAGAGGATGTGGAGAAAGGGCAACTCTCTTACACTGTTGGTGGGAATGCAAGTTGGTGCAGCCACTTTGGAGAACAGTGTGGCGATTCCTCAAGAAATTAAAAATAGAGCTTCCCTAGGACCCTGCAATTGCACTACTGGGTATTTACCAAAAAGATACAGATGTAGTGAAAAGAAGGGCCATCTGTACCCCAATGTTTATAGCAGCAATGGCCATGGTCGCCAAACTGTGGAAAGAACCAAGATGCCCTTCAAAGGACGAATGGATAAGGAAGATGTAGTCCATATACACGATGGAGTATTATGCCTCCATCAGAAAGGATGAATATCCAACTTTTGTAGCAACATGGACGGGACTGGAAGAGATTATGCTGAGTGAAATAAGTCAAGCAGAGAAAGTCAAGTATTATATGGTTTCACTTATTTGTGGAGCATAACAAATAACATGGAGGACATGGGGAGATGGAGAGGAGAAGGGAGTGAGGGAAATTGGAAGGGGAGGTGAACCATGAGAGACTATGGACTCTGAAAAACAACCTGAGGGTCTTGAAGGGGCCGGGGGTGGGAGGTTGGGGGAACAAGGTGGTGGGTATTAGAGAGGGCACGTATTGCATGGAGCACTGGGTGTGGTGCAAAAACAATGAATACTGTTATGCTGAAAAGAAAAAAAAAAAAGAATATACTGCATGTAGGGGGCGCCTGAGTGGCTCAGTGAGCTAAACATCCGACTCTTGACTTCAGCTCAGGTCATGATCTCAGGGTCACGAGACTGAGCCTCATGTTGGGTTCCACACTGGGTGTGAAGCCTTTTTAAAATACTCTCTACCTCTGCCCCCCATCCGCTTTCTCTCTCTTTTAAAAAAAAAAAAAAGAATACACTACATTTAGAAATGAGCGTTTAACAAGATTTATCAAAGGAAAAGAGGTTATGTTCATTAATTATTATGCATTACTGCAGTAACGGTCCCCAATTAAAAAACACCTTCTTGTATTTGTACCTTTAGATGGTTCTCTCCCTCACAATGACTCTAGGCTGGGCCAAGAAGCACTTCCCTACTTTGGCTGATAGGACAGTATCAAATGTGACGTAAGCAGACATTGAGAAGTGCTTGTGCACTGGCGCTGGCTCCTGCTCGCTACGCCTTGTGCCTCTGAGACCACCATGTCAGCAGATCCAGGCTAGCCAGCTGCAGGAGAGATCACTTGGGAGTGGAGATGAGCCATCCTTGCTTAGGGCCTTCTAGACCCACCGGCCTGACAGCTACCAGTTACGTGAGCAAGGCCATCCTAGATCATCCAACCACCAGCTAACAACCCTCCCTGTCAAAAAAAAAAAAAAAAAAGCTAATTGACACAGGTTACTTCAAAATAAGTATGGTTGTGGTCTGGCACATATGGAAAGGGGAAGAGAACACTGGTTTTCTTCCTGTGCAGTGTATTCTGATAAGAAATTGTTTCAAACAGAAAAACCTGCAGTACCTGGATGGGAATAAATAAATATATAAGTACTGAAAAAATGCCTAAATCTTCCCAGATTCTCACAAATGTGCTGTCTGCCATCACAGATGGCACACACCAAAAAAACAAAAAACATTAAAAATTTCCATTTAGTCACTGAAGCATCCTTATCATGATATATTTAAACCAAAGTCTTATACTCAACAGTTCCATTTCTAACTCTGAACAACTCAGGTTTTCAGGAATTAGTCTCCCAATTTTACTTTTTTCCCCATTTGACAGGGCTCAGTGAAAACTGAAAGAGCTCCCTAATGCAGCCTAAAAAGCATCAAATATATAGGCCTAATTAAACCATCTAGAAGCATTCTGCAGACCAGCTTCTTCGAGCATCATAGCAACTCTTTATAGCTGTGTTAATGGTGGGCAGTAGAAACTGTTTAAGATCTACACATTTGGGCCAGAAACATTGCCTCCACTGGATCACAAAGTGGGACACTGAGGGGGAAATTACTTTAAGCTACTTTTGTTTAGGCCTCACTAGATGCTTTTGCGGATTACACATGCCTCGCCATGCCCACCCACACAGCCCCCCTATGGTTTAAGGTGAAAAACACCTTCCGGCAGCCTCCCACTGCCCTTGGAATAAAACACAAGCTCCTTAATGAGATCCCATAAGGCCCTGTCAATCTCCCCCTGCCTACCTCATCTCTCTTTCCCCAGGTCCTAGCCAAACCTCTGTGGATCCCTTCCACATCTCTCTTTCACCTCAGTGTCCTCACAACACCTGGTGTTCCCTCTGCCTGGCAATCCCTTCTCTCTTTTACCTTGCTTATTCCTGCTCATTATTCAGGGTCCAGGGCACCTTGCTAGTTTCCCTTATAAAAGCATTCTGCCTCTTACTTGCTGTGTGACCATTGGCAAGTTACCTTTGCCTTACACCTCAGAAAGATATTCCATGTTAAATACTTAGCATAGTACTCAGTACAAAGGAAATGGTTAACAAGTCATAGCTGCTGTTGTTATCTCTTATAGTGACCTCCATCACAGCTCTCAGTACAATTAGAAATTACATATTTATTTGTAGGAAAAACAGAAACACCTCCTTGGATCCCACCTTAATATCTAATACTGCTCATGCTATTTCCCCATATACTGCACTGGCCGGCAGGGGGTGGGGAGACAAAATCAATGTTTACAGAGCAATTATCGCCTCAATTAATTATTACCTTGGAGATGTCAAATTGAGGAGATGAAGAAACTGAGGCATAGAGACATCAAGTACTGGCCCAGATCAAGCGGTAGATTCGAATCGAAGTTGGCCTGACCCCATAGATTGTGCTGGGTATACCACACCAAAGGCTTCTCTAACTCATGAACCTTGTTATCTGAAAGCAGCAAGTCTCAAGGAAAATGGATCTTCACATTCGACTCTCAGGCATCTATTCTTCAGATCCTTAACCAGTCTGGTGTTCTAAGCACCTTGTGTAAACTCTTTCAACAGAATGCTCTTTCCCCCCTGACTGGGTTAGATTTCTTTCTTCCTTTACATTGGATGTTGAACTCTTAATGGGATGAGTTATCGATATTTTACCTCTTATACCCTAGCAAATAGGAGGCACTCAACAGATGTCTGCTGAACGAATTAAATGAAAATCTTGGAGAATACATTACAGCTGCAAAATTGGGCAGTGGTAGAGTGGATTTTCATAACAATGTGGAAGTTTGGCATAGTTGGGAAGACACTTGACATGACTGATGACAAAAAGGGAGTTTATCTTAGCCGTTTTTACGCTGTTATGATTTCTACATCTAGCACCAGAGATTCTGTGTGACTTACACATATGTGCTCACAGCTACAGGTAGACTTCACTCTGCCTCTGGGGCCCTGCGTCACCACCAAAGTTCTGCTATACCCCACGGGTACATCTGTGCCACCCTTTGGGACAGGATGCCCTTGATAAATGCCAATGTCTTGGCAGTTACTTTCAAATGGTTCAGAAAAAGTAACAAAAAAATGATAAAGCAAGGGGGAGCAACCTATTGATAATTACTGACCTTGGATAAAGGGAATACAGGAGTCCTTTGTACTATTCTTGCAACTTTTTGTAATTATAATCAAAATAAGTTTTTTAAATCTAAAAAGGAAGAAGAAGAACTTTCCCAGGAGATTACAACACACAAGGTCTGGTGTACTGACCATGCTGGTACCATATTCTCTTGTCAGCTATTTCAAAAAGCACATTCTGGGCTCAGATTTCCTTGCCTATCAGCCAGTATCAAGGGACAAGGAACTCCCTGGGTAGTAGGGCTCAGCTATGGCCGCTGGGTTGTGACAGAGATTAAATTATTTACTGCTTAGGGGCGCCTGGGTAGCTCAGTTGTTGGGTACCTTCGGCTCACGTCATGGTCCCAGGTTCCTGGGATTGAGCCCTGCAGCACTGGGTTCCCTGCTCAGCAGGGAGCCTGCTTCTCCCTCTCCCACTCACCCGGCTTGTGTTTCCTCTCTCGTTCTCTCTCTCTCTCTCTCTCTTTCTGTAAAAAAAACAAATAAATAAAATCTTTAAAAAATTATATACTGTTTAAAGAGTATTAATCAATGCATGGGCATCTCCTATCAGTCAAAAACACCAGTACCCTTTCCCCACACCAGGCCACCCCTACCTACTTTCTTCAGTTAACTGCCCTCTCAGTTACTTTTTAGCTATGGGTTAGGCAAATTCTCCTCAGGACCCTTCTTTCTGTCACCCAAGAGAAGCACAGAGGCAGTTCTGAAGGTAAGAACTTTGCTGCTATTATCTACGGAGAGACCTACAGGGAGAAGGCAAAAATAACCATGGGGGAGTCACAGATATTTCAGAAAACAGAAAACCCAAAGCAGTAGTTACTTGGTCTGTAATGACCATTTGCCATCACCTTTTTATTTGCTCATCATTTTTACCCATTCACCTTAGATTCTCCCCACAAACCGGACTGCTTCAGCTTTCCCAGCCACTGTAACTGAACCACAGGGAGATACTGCTAAACCACTCAGTGTCCCTATGTAAGCCAGTTCAGGAAAGTGCCAGATGGGTGTCACCCACTGCCACCCACTCCTCACCTATAAGGCGATTTAAGTTATTCCCTGATGAGAGATTTTTTTTAATGTAAGCCAGCATATGATCTTGACCTTCCTCAGCTCTCGCTTTGCGTAACCTCCAGGAGGAAGGAGGTGCACTATGTCCTATGATAATATTCAACCTCTGTATCCCTAGTCAAGGCCTGTAAGAGCCCTCTGTAATGCCATGTCTTCACAAACAGCCAATGCCTCCTGCCTCCCCTTACCTTCCCCCAAATACTTGCCTAGTTCCAGTCAGGCCTCAAAGTAGTGGGCAAAAAGAAGAAATAGATTTGCGTTCCTTAGGAGAGAAATGGATTGTTATGGCTGATGGAACATGAGGGGAAAAGACAGGCACTATCAAAGGAGAGGATCATACCCAACCTACCAGCCTAACATCCTTTTTTCATAACCCATCTGTCTCAACTATGATGAGAGCCCTGCGTCATCATGTGTCCTGCTTCTGCGAACTTCATCTACAGGCCGGAAGGTGGGTCAAGGGCACCCCTAAGGCTGTTTCTGAGTCACTCCTGGCTCCCAGTTCATCACAAACCCTTCAGGAAGGAGTGGAAGGCCTTTCTCCACTTTCTTCTACCTGTGACCAAGATTCACAGGCTACTAAAAGTGTGAAGGCACTTACCATACTGCCATGACTCAGAAAGGCTGAAGACAATGCTTGGGTTCTAGAACCAGACCCGCATCTCTGAGTATTCCAGAACTGACTGAATGAAAAATGCAAGGAACTGTTTTAAGGCAAAGATATTAGGTTAGGAACTCATCTCTAGCAAACAGAACTATAGAGAAGACCACAGTTAAAGAAAAGGTGGCAGTGATAGTAGCTAATACTGAGAAGCACGTCCCAAAGATCTCTTGCAATCCCTTCACCCCTTGAAGAGAGGTATTACCTTTTACAATTCAAGTATTTCAGCACAGAGCTCACTTTAAATGAAAAAGAAAATGATATGTTATGGAGGTAGACCACTCGGCTAAACAAAAAAGACAAAATCTATTTTCACTTATCCAGAGAGGAATCACATGATGCTATAAAAGCATGAAAACTACGGTATGCAAAGGACACAGAGGCAGGAATCCACATTCCCATTGTTTACAGATGTTATGAAAATATTAAATTAAATACCACAGAAAGCTTTGTTGAGACCAACTCCTTTCTCACCCTCACCCTCACCCCCAACCCCAGGCTGGCAAGAAGTGCCTTCAGGGAAGGTATTTAAGAGAACTACTCTGGGAAAGTGGATTCTGGGTTGCTTAAACTGAGCCAAGATGTTGTGCAACCCGTCTTTACCTAAATTATTTTCCATTACTTTCAGAGTTTAGAGAGAAGCAGACAGTTATCTTTATCAGACTGAATACCGGGAATGAGGTCGCCTTTCCCTTCAGGCCCCTGAAACCACCATCAACACGGTTTTGATTTCTTATACAATCAGACGGCGTTGCGGGAGGGGCGGGAGGACGGGATCCCATCCTCAGCTTCACAGATAAACGGTTCTCACATCAAAAAACCTTGCGCACATCTGAGGCCACGGATTTCCTAGCAACTCAGAAAGTCAGAAGCGGCCAAACAAGTTTCTTGCCAAATGCTTGGGAACTACATATGTCCCAGGGCTACACAATGATACCAACTTTTAAACATGCCTACACATACCACCACTACGGTCACTCACTCGAGATCTCGCGCCCCCCCCCCCCGCATTGCCTTCTCACAAATAATAAACGCAGGTTGCCCTGTGCGATTTAAAGCCAGACTTTACCAAAGCTGTGGCTCTGAAAAAGCGAGAGAAAAAGATTGGAAGGAGGCTCTCTCTCTCTCCCTCCCTCTTTTTTTTTTTTTTTTTAATCGATCGCCCCACAGCTGAGGGAATAAAACCAACTCGATCGCTGGAGAAAAGTTAACTTTGCTGTGCCCAGCGGTGGGAAATTTTTCCAGTAAGATTCGCACAGCCCTCCTGCTTTTCCCACCGCCCCCCCCCCCCCCCACACCACACACACAGCCGGGACCGCCAGGCGCTCGGCGGTTGTTGCGGCGGCCCCGGACTGGCAGCGCCCGAACAATGACGGGAGGGGGAGGGAAAGTTCGCCAGCCCGCGGGGCGCTCGCGCTCCTGCTCCGGGGGTACCCGCCGCTCACCGGGGGCCTCGCCACTCCCTGAGCCGCCCGGCCCCCCTCTCTTCAAGCACTCGGTTCTTCACGCCCCCCAACATCGAAACAGCGAGGGGCGCGCCCTCGCTCCTTGGAGCATCCGGCCCCGGGGCGGCCGGCAGAGCAGGTCCCCCCGCCGCGGTTCTGACCCCGGGAGCCCCGAGACCGGGCAGAGCACAGAGAGGGAGGGGGCGCCGGGAGGGGGCACCGGAGGGAACGGCCGCAACAGTTATGGCGCTCAATTCCTGCCCGAGTGGAGCTGCAGCCCGAGCCCGAGCCCGAGCCCGGGCGTCCGCCCCCGCCCCCCGCGTCGGCCACCCGGCACTGCCCCGGGCCGATGGAGGAGCCAGCGGGCACTTTACCTCAGCCCACACACGCTCTCGGCCCGAAGACGCCGGGGACGCCAAAGCGACCGCGCTGTGGAGCCGGGGCGCCCCGGAACGCTGCGAGGCTGGGCCGGGACGTTGCGCTCCGCGGCGCCCGTTTCGACTCCTCGAGGCCGCCACTCCCGCTGCCCACCCGGCGCGACGCCCCCAACGCCGCCCGCGCCGCGTCCAGCTTCGGCGGCGCCTACCTTAGCGCGGCTAGGTCGCCGCTCCTTCCTTCAAGCTCCACACTTGGGCCCGGCAATGTGCCGGGCGAGTCCGGTAGGGGTGGTAACCGCCCCCTTAACCGCTCGCTTTCTTCTCTCCCCTCCCTCGCACCTGCCCCCTAATCTCCTCCCCACCCCCGCCCCCCGCCCCGCCGCCTGATCAGCCCGGGCCGCCCCCTGCGCCTCAGCTCCCGCCCTCGGCCCTCGCCCGCCCGGCCCGTCAGGCCTCAGCGTTGGGCAGGCTGTTGGGCGGCGGCGGCGGCGGCGGCGGCGGCGGCGGCAGCGGCGGCGGCTGAAGCGGCGCGGAGCACTATTGTATTCCTGACACTGAGCGCTCCCACGCTCCGCCTCTTCCCCTTCCTTCCAACCCCCCACCCTCAATCACCGCCCCCCCCCCAACCCCAACCGCCGGCCGCGCTCGCCCTACCCGACTGGCTCCCCGCCGTCCGCCCGCCGCGCGCTCTTCTGGCGGGCTGGGCGCCTTCGCCTCCGCCGCGCGCCTCGAGGCTCCGCCCACTCGGTGCTCCCGCAACCGCGGCGTCGTGCTCCAGGTGGGTTCCTCTCTGCTCCTGCTGGGCGCGCTGCAACCGGGAGGAGCCTCGGCCCGAATAAGTGCCCGAGAGGACGATGGGGAGGTGCCTTGGCTGTGATGAAATACAAACTAAGCTTTTCAGGGCCCCTTTCAACTCTAAAGTTCTGTAAGTGGACCCTCCTGTAGGAAACTCATTGTCGGCCACTATTGATTTAAGTTGTTTGCTCTTGAATTACCTATAATAATAAAGCCAGGGTGCCTATTAACAGAATGAATTTATTCAGTTGCCAGCACAAATGGGCTGTGATGGTGTGTGGCTTTTTGAGGTGTCAACTGGGTTAGGCTACCGCCCCTGTTATTCAATCAAACGTTGATCTACGCATTGCTGTGAAGATATTTTGCGGATGTAATTAAAGCTCCTGATCAGTTGATTTAAAGTAAGGGAGATTATCCTGGATAATCTGGGTGGGCCCGATCATTCCTTTCTGACTGCTTGCCCTACAGATTTTGGATTTGCTTACCCAACCCCACAAATTGTGTAAGCCAACATCTTTGAATGAATGAATGAATGAATGATGTGTGTGTGTGCACCCGTGTGTGTATAAATATCCTGTTGGTTGGCTTGCCTGGTGGAATCCTAACTCATACAGATGTTTAAGCAACAACCCCCTTTTGGTTTATTTCTCTGGGTTTGGAAATGGACCATGTGCAATTATCATGAACTCATACTGTCATTTTCATTTACATTTCTTGGCTAAACAAAAATGTAGGCTCTTCTGTATTTTGTCTGATTTACATAGTAAAGATGTTGTTCTATTTCATAATACACAAATGTGTGTGTTCTAAAACATTCATAGTCCTTCAGATTTACCTTGTTTTATTAACTTATCTTGAAATAATTATAGATTCACGGGATCTGTAAGAAGTATTACAGAACAGACCCATGTACTCTTCACCCAGTTTCCCCCATGTTAATGTCTTACATAACCAAGATACTGACATGGGTACAATCCACAGACCTTATTCAGATTTCACCAGTTTTACATGCAAACATTTCTGTGTCTGTGTCTATCATACTACACAATTTTATCACGTGTAGATTTGTGTAACTACCACAATCAACCGTTCCTCCTTCTACCCAGTATAGATAGTCACAGTTACCTCCTTCGCCTACTCCAACCCCTGGCAACCTCTGACATATTCTCCATCTCTATAATTTTATTATTTCAAGAATATTATGTAAATGGAATCATGCCTTTTGAAATTGGCTTTTCTCCATAATTTGCATAATTTTCTTGAGATCCACCCAAGTTGCTGCATGTATCAATAGCTCATTCCTTTTCGCTGCTGAGTAGTAGTATTATTATGCTTTGGTGTTCTACAGTGTGTTTATTCACTCACTGAAGGACATTTGGGTTGTTTACAATTTTTGTTGTTAAGAATAAGACTGCTATGAACAGTCATGTAGAGTTTTTTTGTGTAAACATCAGATTTCCTTTTTTCTGTGACAAATGCCCAAGAGTGCAATTGCTGGGTTGGGTGGTAAGTGGAATTTTAGTGTTGTAAGAAACTGCCAGAGTTTTCCAGACTGTACCATTTTACGTTCCCACCAGCAATGTATGAAACATCCAGTTTCTCCACATCTCTGCCAGCATTTGGTATTGTCCACTATAATTTTATGTTAGCCGTTCTAATAGGTGTATAGTGATATCTCTCTGCATTCAATTGCATTTCCCTAACGATGTTGACATCTTTTCATGTGCTTATTTGCCATCTGTATATCCTCTTCAGTGAAATGTCTGTTCATGTCTTTTGTCCATTTTCTCATTGTGTTGTTTGCTTCTAACTGTTGAATTTTGAGAATTTTTCATATATTCTAGATACAAGTTCTCTGTCAGATACATGGTTCGCAATTGTTCCCCCCAAGTCTGTACTGATGTTTTCATCTTCTTAAGAGATTTTGCAGACCAAAATTTTTCATTTTGATGAAGTCTCACTTCACAAAGTCTGCATTTATGTATTGTCCCCTTCCTGTCGTGTCTAAGAAATTTTTTGCCTCGCACCAGGTTCCACAAATTTTCTCTTACATTTCCTTCTAAAAGTGTTATAGTTGCATATTTTACATTTAAATCCATGATTCATTTTGAATTAATTTTCGTATGAAATGTGAACTTAATGAGGTCGAGATTCATATTTTTGTCTATAGATGTCTGATGGCTCAAACACAATTTGTTAAAATTAAAATTAAAAATGTCTTTCCTCCATTGAATTGCTTTTGCACCTTTGTCAAAAACAGTCGGTCATGTTTGTGTTGGACTAATAGTGTGGGGGCTATTTTTTCATTCCCTATTCTGTTCTGTTGTTCTATGTGCCTATCCCTCTGTGAATACCAGTCTTGAGTACTATAGTTAATCAGTAAGATTTAACATTGGGTAGAATGATTCTTCCTACTTTATTCTTCAATACTGCATCAGCCATTCAAAGTCATTTGCCTTTCTGTATAAATTTTGGAACAAACTTTTTTATATCGACAGAAACTTTGCTGGGATTTTGTTACGGATTGTGTTAAGCTGATAGATCAATTTGGGGAAAGAATTGACATCTTTACAATATGGAGTCTTCCAATCCATGAAGATGATTTGTGTACCTCTCCATTTCTTTAGATTTTCTTTGACTTCTTTCATCAGCATTTTGGAATTTTCAGCATATAGATCCTGTACATATTTTGTTAAGTGTATACAGTATTTCATTTTCTTTGGAGTGGTCATAAATAGTATTATGTTTTTATTTTCAGCTTTCTCATCATTGTTCATTATTAGCATATAGAAATGCAGTTAATTTTTGTGTGTTGACCTTCTATCCTTTAACTTAGCTGAACCCACTTATCAGTTCTAGAAAATTTCTGGTAGATTCTTTGGGATTTTCTACATAGACAATCATCTTGTCTGTGAACACAGTTTTGTTTCTTCCCTTCCAATCTGTGTGCTTTTTATTTCCTTTTCTTACCTCATTGTGCAGGCTAGAACTTTCAGTTCTATGTTGAGTAAGAGTGAGATGAGTGGACGTACTTCCCTAGTTCCCTATCTTAGGGGGAAACATTCCATCTTTCACCATAAGAAAACTGTTAGCTGCTCTTTATCAAGTTGAGAAAGTACCCTTCTATTCCTAATTTGTTTAGAGTTTTTATCATGAACGAATGCTGAATTTTGTCAAATGCTTCATCCCCATCAATTGATAGGATCACATGATCTTTCTTCTTTAGCCTGTGGATATGGTAGATTACATTGATTGAACACCGGTTTTTGAACTGACCCTCCATACCTGGAATAAGCCCCACTTGACCATGGTGTAATTCTTTTTATACATGTCTAGACTCTATATCACCAATATTTTGTTGCAGATTTTTGTGTCAAAATTCCTGAGAGAAGTTTTGAGGGTTTTTTCCCCCCACACTGTCCTTGGTTATGGGAATAGGCTAATACTAGCCTCATAAAATGAGTTGGAAGGTGTGCAGACGAGTTAATACACAGATCCTTTGTGGGTAACTGGGAACTTGGGTTTCAGGAGGGTTCCCACCATTCCCAGGATTGATAAGAGTGGTTTACCGTCCCTAAACTGTTTGTACATATGGGATTTATGCTGGGACTACATTTCAAGTCTCCTGATTGCCAAGCTGTGCAGAAAAGCGTTATCATAGCAGGCCTGATGGCTCTCTTTTGAATGGTCAGCCTGCTTGCGAGATTCGTCCCTGGTTGGCATCTGGAAAACTTGAATTTAAGGAGGGCTCCCATCATTACCAGGGCTGATAAGAGTGGCTCACTGTGCCTAAACTGTTTATACAAACAATATGGTTTATGTTGAACATCTGCTTTCCTTCTGGGAGCCTGGCATTTTGGTGAGTGCTAGACAGAGGGTACCTCTATGACCAACCCTCAATAAATACCCTGGGAACTAAGTTTCTCATGAGCTTCCCTGATAGATAGCATTTCACATGTGTTGTCACAACTCTTTGCTGGAGGACTTAGGTACATCCTGTGTGACTCCACTAGGAGAGGACTCTCAGAAGCTTGTTCCTGGCTTTCTCTGGACATCATCCCTATGTCTTGCCTTTCCCCTTTGGTAATTTTGCTCTACAGTCTCTCACTGTAATACATCATAGCCATGAGTCTGACTGTATGCTGAGTTTCTAGTGAATCATCGCCTGGGAATGGTCTTGGGAACCCCCAACACAGAAGTGTTCTCTCCTCTTTGGTATTCTAGAAAAGACTGTAAATTTGGTGTTACTTCTTTAACTGTTTGGTAGAATTCTCCAGTGAAACCATGTGCCTCTGGAGCTTTCCTTTTTCAAGACCGTTTAAATTACTAATCTAGGGACACCTAGGTGGCTCAGTCGGTTGAGCATCTGCCTTTGGCTCAGGTCATGATCCCAGGGTCTTGGGATTGAGTCTTGCATCGGGCTCCTTCCTCTGCAGGGAGCCTTCTTCTCCCTCTGCCTGCCACTCCCCACCACTTGTGCCCTCTCTTTCTTTCTCTCTGACAAATAAATAAATAAAATCTTTAAAAAATTACTAATCTAATTTCTTTAAAAGATATTGGACTGTTCAGGTTATAAATTCCATATTGGTTGAATTTTGGCAGTTTGTGGTTTTCAAGGAATTGGTCCATTTTATTAAGTTGTTACATTTAAATGCCTAGGGTTTCTCATAGTATTCCTTTTGTAAAAACACAGTCACCATCTCACATAACTACTTTTTTTGTTGGTAAGAATATTTAAGTTCTACTCTCTTAGCAAATTTTAATTATAAAATACTGTGTTATCAACTATCGTCACTATGGTATGCATTAGATACTCAGACTTTATTCATCTTTTTTTAAATATTTTATTTATTTGACAGAGAGAAATCACAACTAGGCAGAGAGGCAGGCAGAGAGAGAGGAGAAAGCAGGCTCCCCGCGGAGCAGAGAGCCCGATGCAGGGCTCGATCCCAGAACACTGGGATTATGACCTGAGCCGAAGGCAGAGGCTTTAACCCACTGAGCCACCCAGGTGCCCCTCAGACTTTATTCATCTTATAGCTGAATGTTCATACTTTTTTATCAACCTCTAGTTCCCCCACCCCCAGCTTCTGGTAACCACTATTCTACTCTCTGGATCTATGACTTTGACTTTTTTTTTTTTTAAGATTTTATTTGAGAGAGAGAGTGCATGCAAGAGAGAGCATGTGCAGGGCAGGGGATGGCCACAGAGGGAGAGGGAGAAACAGACTCCCCACCCTCACCCCCAGCCCCCAGCAGGGAGCCTGAAGCTGAGCTCCATCCCAGGACCCTGAGATCATGACTCGAGCTGCAGGCAGATGCTTAATCGACTGAGCCACCCAGGTGGCCCTATGATTTTGACATTTAATTTTCTATTTAAAAAAATCTTTACGATTCCACGTGTAAGTGATACCGTGCAATATTTGTCTTTCTCTGTCTGGCTTATTTCATTTAGCCTAGTACCCTCCAGGTCCATCCACGCTGTCACAGATGGCAGAATTTTCTTCTTTTGTAAGGCTGAATTATATTCCATTGTGGGGTGTGTGTGTACGTATACATACATATGTATTATATATACATACATGTTTGTGTATGTATGCACACATATAATGTATACATATACATGTATGTATATGTATGTATGTATATGTGTACATAATATATATAAATATATATGTTTACTTGATCCATGCATATATATTTAGTTGATCCCTTAGTCGATTCATTTGTTGACAGGCATTTAAGTTGTTCGCATACTTGGCTATTGCTATTGTGAATGATGCTGCAATGAGCATGGAAGTGTAAATATCTCTTTGAGGTAATGGTTTTATTTCATTGGCTATATACACCCAGAAGTGAGATTGCTGGATCATATAGTGGGGACGGGGTGGGTGGGATGAGGGGTTAGTGTCAAAGAAATTAAATAATTTGCAAGTTTCTTTTCCAAATAGAGACGGACTTTATGAACATTCTGTTCATAGATTGACTATAAATTTGCTGTGGACAGATATTCACATAGCATCTTTTTCCAAAGAATCTGGGTATTGTGTTGAGGACTTTATTTTCCTTTCCATGGCTACAGGGTCTGTAGTAAGATTTCCCTCTCTCATTTGTGATATTAGTGATTTGTGTCTTCTCTCTTGTTGTAGGTTTATTAATTTGATTGATCTTTTCAGAGAAACAGCTCGTTGTTTAATGGAGTTTCTCTGTTGTTTTCCTGTCTTCAATTTAATTGATTTCTACTCTTCATTATTATTTTTTAAAGAATTTATTTTTTTAAGATTTTATTTATTTATTTGAGAAAGAGAGAGAGAACAGAGAGGGAGTGAGAGAGAGGAGCAGGCTCCCTGCTGAGCAGAGAGCCCAACGTGGGGCTTGATCCCAGGACCCTGGTATCATGACCTGAGACAAAGGCAGATGCTTAACCAACTGAGCTACCCAGGAGCCCCTCTTATTTTTATTATTTTTCTCCTTCTATTTATTTTGAATTCATTTTATTTTGCTCTTCTTTTTCTAGTGTATTGAGGTGGGAGCTTAGGTGATTGATTTGAGACCTTTCCTCTTTGTTAACGTAAGCGAGCATTTCGTGTTCTAAATTACCACGTCAGCCCTGCTTTAGCTACATTCCGCCAATTTTGTTATGTTATATTTTCATTTTTGTTCAGTTCATTGTATTTTTTAAAAAATTCGCATGACAGTCTCTTTTTGACCTATAGATTAATAAGAAATGAGTTGTTTTGTTTCTGAATGTTTGGAGATTTTCCTGTTAACTTTGTTGTTAATTTCTAGTTTGATTCCACTACGGTCAGAGAACATACTCTGTAGGATTTCAGTTCTTTTATGCTTGTTGAAGTTTGTTTTATGACCCAGAATATGAGCTATCTTTCTCGGTGAACGTTCTGTGGGTATTTGAAAAGAATGTGAATTATGTTGTTATCGGGTGGAGTGTCCTATAAATTAGATCGTGTTGCTTTATGGTTTTGATTTGTATGGTCTTGCTGATTTTATGTTTAGTAGTTCTACTGCTAAGAGGGAGTACTGAAGTTTTTTTTACTGTAACCATGGATTTTTCTGTTTCTCCTTTCACTTCTATCAGATTTTGAAGTTCTGTTTGATGCATACA
Source organism: Meles meles (assembly GCF_922984935.1). Classification (NCBI taxonomy): domain Eukaryota; kingdom Metazoa; phylum Chordata; class Mammalia; order Carnivora; family Mustelidae; genus Meles; species Meles meles. The sequence continues at coordinate 41,636,840 of NC_060087.1, read as the reverse complement.
CATTTTGGATTGCTCTATCTTCTTGGTGGATTGACCCTTTCATCATTATGCAGTATCCCTCTTTGTCCCTGTAATTTTGTTTGCTCTGAAGTCTGCTTTATTTGATATTAATATAGGCATGCCTTTTACAAATTAATATCTGAGTAGCATGTCTTTTTCCATCCTTTTATTTTCTACCTACCTATGTTGTCATATTTTTTTCCATTTTATTTATTTTTTCAGCGTAACAGTATTCATTCTTTTTGCACAACACCCAGTGCTCCATGCAAAACGTGCCCTTCCTATTACCCACCACCTGTTCCCCCAACCTCCCAGCCCTGACCCTTCAAAACCCTCGGGTTGTTTTTCAGAGTCCATAGTCTCTTATGGTTCGCCTCCCCTTCCAAATTTTTTTTTTTTTAATAAACATATAATGTATTTTTATCCCCAGGGGTACAGGTCTGTGAATCGCCAGGTTTACACACTTCACAGCACTCACGATAGCACTTACCCTCCCCAATGTCCATAGCCCCCTCCCCCTCTCCCAATCCCACCTCCCCCCAGCAACCCCCAGTTTGTTTTGTGAGATTAAGAGTCATTTATGGTTTGTCTCCCTCCCAATCCCATTTTGTTTCATTTATTCTTCTCCTATCCCCCTACCCCCCCATGTTGCTTCTCCATGTCCTCATATCAGGGAGATCATATGATAGTTGTCTTTCTCCGATTGACTTATTTCACTAAGCATGATACGCTCTAGTTCCATCCACGTCGTCGCAAATGGCATGATTTCATTTCTTTTGATGGCTGCATAGTATTCCATTGGGTTGTTTTTTAATTTTTAAAAAAGATTGTATTTATTTATTTGACAGGGGGAGAGAGAGAGAGAAAAAAAAAAGCACACAAGCAGGGGGAATGGGAGAGGGAGAGGGAGAAGCAGGCTCCCCACTGAGCAGGGATCCCGATGTGGGGCTTGATCCCAGGACCCCCCAAAGATCATGACCTGAGCCGAAGGCAGCCGCTTAACCCACTGAGCCACCCAGGCACCCCTAGTTGGGTTGGGTTTTTTTTTTTTAAGATTTTATTTATTTATCCGACAGACAGAGGTCACAAGTAGGCAGAGAGGCAGGCAGAGAGAGAGAGGGGGAGAAGCAGGCTCCCCGCTGAGCAGAGAGCCCGACGTGGGGCTCGATCCCAGGACCCTGGGATCATGACCTGAGCGGAAGGCAGAGGCTCAACCCTCGGAGCTACCCAGGTGCCCCTAGTTGGGTTGTTTTTTAAAACCATTCTGTGACTTTCTGTATTTTAACTCATGTATTTAGACTGCTCACCCTTAACATAATGACTGATATTTTATGGCTTAAGTCTAACTTTTTTCTCCCCCTCTATTTCTCATTTTTCTGTTTTCCTTTCTTGTCTTGCAGTGGGTTACTTGAATTTTTTTTTAGAATTCCATTTTGACTTACATAGTGTTTTTAAGTGTATCACTTTATATAGTTTTCTTAATGCTTGCTCTAGGTATTAAAACACACATGTGTAGGGGCACCTGGGTTTCTCAGTCCACTGAGTATCTGCCTTCGTCTCAGGGTCCTGGGATCCAGCCCCAAGTTGGGCTCCCTGCTCAGTGGGGAGCCTGCTTCGCCTTCTCCCTCTGCCTGCTGATCCTCCCCCCACCCCCCGCTTGTGCTTACTCTCTCTCTCTCCCTTTCAAACAGACAAGTAAAAATCTTAAAAAAAAATTAGGGATGCCTGGGTGGCTCAATTAGTTAGTCGTCTGCCTTTGGCTCAAGTCATGATGTCAGGGTCCTGGAATGGAGCCCCATGTCCCATGTAGGGCTCCCTGCTCAGTGGGGCCCTTTTTCTCCCTCTCCCTTTGCCTCTCCTCCTGCTTGTGCTCTCTCTTGCTATCTCTGTCACTCACTCTCTCTCTTTCTCCCAAATAAATAAAAAAAATCTTTTAAAAAATAAATACAATTTTAAAAAATAATAAAACACACATATATAACTTATCACAGTCTGCTGGGTGTAGAAAACTTATTTTAATTTAGGTCCCTTTACTCTCCTACTTTTAAAATATAATTTTCTTGCTGATTTCGTCTACATACATTGAACCCCAGATCAGATGGTGTTAGAATTTTTGCTTTAACAACCCATCATAACTGAAAAAAATTCATGAGGAAAAAGATAATCTACTTTATTTATCCTTATTTATACACATTTCATTGTTTTCCTTCTTTTCTGAAAATTTAAGCCTCCTGTTATCATTTCCATTTTCTTCGGAGAACTTCCTTTCACTATTCATTAATGGTAAATCTGCTAGTGAAAATTTAGTAAGTTTTAGGCCATCAGAGAATGTCCATTTCATTCCTGAAGGATATTTTTGCTGAACATGGAATTCAGAGTTGGCGATTCTTTTCTTTCATCCTTTGAAAAATGTATCTTTGATTTCAGATTTCAGATGAGAAATTTGCTATCAACTGAATCAGTGTTCCTCTACAGGTAGGAATTTTTTTCTCTCTAGCTACTTTCAAGATTTTTTCTTTATCTTAATTTTCAGAAGTTGTTTATGATATGTTTCGGTATTGTATTTTTGGGTTTTCCTGTTTGGTTTCACTGAGCTACTTGAATCTGTAAGTTTATGTCTGCCAAATTTGGGACATTCTCTGCTGATTATTTCTTTGTTTTTTTAATTATTACTTTTGTTTATTGATCTATTCAATATTGTGTTTTTTACATTTTAATTCCAGCATAGTTAACATACAGTGTCATGTTAGTTTCAGGGGTACAATACCCGGTGCTCATCAGGACAAGTGCCCTCCTTAATCCCCATTTTCTATTTCACCCATGCCCTCCACCCACATCCCCTCTGGTAACCATCAGTTTGTTCCCAACAGTTAAGCTAGCCATTATTTCTTCGAATTCATTTTCAGTCCCATTCTCTCTTCTCCTTCAGGGACTTCAGTGATGCGAATATTAGTACTTTTGTTATTGTCCAACTGGCTTCTCAGACCCTGGGATATTTTCCCCTCATCTATTCTCTCTCTTTTTTTTTCCGATTGGAGAAATTCTATTGTTCTGTCCTCAAGTTCACTGATTCTGTCCTGTCGTCTTCATGCTGCTATGAGACCATCCAGTCCCCTTTCAATTCTGATGATTTTTCACGCCTGCAATTTCCATTTGGTTGTTTTTTGTAACCCCTGTTTCTTGGCTGAAGTTTTCTATTTTTCCTCCATTTGTTTCAAGAGAATCTGTAACTGTTTATTGAAGCATGTTTTTAAATGATGGTTGCTCTGAAGTCCTTGTAAGGTAATTCCAATATCTGATTTATCTCAATGTTTTGTCTTTTTTCCTTTTCATTTATTTATTTACCTGAGAGGGAGAGAGTGAGCAGGGGAGGAGCAGAGGGTAAAGGGAGAGAATCGTCAAGCAGACTCCTGGCTGAGTGCAGAGCCTGACCCAGGGCTCGATCCCAGGACCCTGAGATCATGATGTGAGCCAAAAACCAAGAGCTCCGGCTGAGGCCCCCAAGAACCCACTGTCCCACCCACCCCTCACTGGGTTATGTCTGTTAATTGTCTTTTCCCATTCAAGCTGTGATTATCCTAGTTCCGGGTATGATGAGGGCTTTTCCATTGTCTCCTGGACAATGGGGATGTTAGTGGACCCTGGATCCTACTTAAATCTTCTGTATTAGGCAGGGACCCCAGGTGTAGCAAGGGGGCATGGTCTCCTTTTGTGGACTGTGGTTCCAATGACAGTGTAGCTTTCAGAACCCTCACTGTGTTATCCTGGTCTGCTTTGTCTGTGTGCCACTTAAAGCCACCTTGAAAAAGTCAGTGGTATTCCGCACTGCGGTTCTGTTCTCAGACTTTTAGGCGTGTTGATGTCGTTTTACCTTTGGGTCCTGCAGGTGTCTTTCCTCACTCCCCAGGCAGATTTAAAGAATTCCTTTCTCCAGCTCCCTCCTCCTTGAGATCCTTCCTTCACTTTATAATTGGAAGCCTGAGGGGCACCAGCTGCCACTGGCAGACAAGGGTGAAAGTCCGGATTCCTCACTCTGTCTCCACTGACACGGGAACACCCGCCAGGGGAAGCATCTTTCTGGATTCTCGGCGGATGCCAGGTGGGAGGGAAGCAGCAGATGTCCGCACTCCCCCACAATCTCTCCACCAAAGCCACTAGCAGGAGAGGAAAGTGCCTTCCCTGCCACCTGCCATGTGGTGGGGGTCAGGAGATCACCAGATGGGGGATGGGGGGATGCCAGGCCTGCAGGGGCTCTAAGTGCTCGCTCTGGCTACCTGCTGCTGCTGCTGGGGGGCGGGGCACGGTCGCAGGGACCCTTCGCGGGGACCGCTGCTGCTGGCAGGGGCAGAGCACGCCTCCCCCCAGGGCTGCCTGGTGCAGTGGGGGCTCCAGCTCGCTCTGGATGGGTGCCAGGGGCGGGGGAGGAAAGTGCTTCCTGGGGCTGCCTGGTGCTGCTGAGGCTCCCCCTGTCTTGGCCGGTGTTCCCCGTGTTCCCGGAGGGAGAGGGGGGCGTTCCCCCCTTGTCTCCTGAGGCTACTGGATGGGGAACCAGAGTCTCTATCTTGTCCCTCCTCGGCCTCTGCTGATACCTCTGGCTGGGTTAGGGTAGGTGTTGTCAAAGGTTTGTCTCCTACTGGACTGGGATTCTCTCCTTTCCTGGTCCTTTGGCCAGAAAGGAAAAGTTTTTCTTTGGTTTTGTTGGTCTTTGCTTGTTTTGTTTGTTTGTTTGTTTATTTGTTTGTTCTGTTTTTCTTTTTGGTCCGCTCTGGAGAGTCTGGGTTGCAGGCTTCTCCAGAACCCAGGCTAGGATTTTGAAAAAACAGGGAGCCCACCACTGTGTTTCCTCGAATCTTGTGGTCTCCAGCTGGCCCACGTTCCTCTTGCCACCACAAGAGTCCCTTTATTATGGGCTTTAGTATTATTTACAGGCATGCTAGTGAGCTGTACTTAGCAGGGAGGAGCAAGGAGAAATGAGGCTATGCCCTCTTGTCTGGAACTTGAAGTCACCTCCTATTTTATTTTATTTTTTAAAAGATTTTATTTATTTACTTGACAGACAGAAATCACAAGCAGGCAGAGAGGCAGGCAGAGAGAGAGAGGAGGAAGCAGGCTCCCTGCTGAGCAAGCAGCCCGATGCGGGGACTGGATCCCCGGACCCTGAAATCATGAACTGAGCAGAAGGCAGAGGTTTAACCCACTGAGCCACCCAGGCGCCCCACCTCCTATTTTAAAAGAAATTAATGAAATGATTAACAAAGGGTTTGTTTCGGTTAGAAAACAGAATTTGCCTTTGGTGACTTAAGTTTGCACTTAAAAAAAAAAAAAAGTCATCTCCACGCCCAACGGGGAGCTCAAACTCACCACCGGATCAAGAGTGGCAAGCTCTCCCGACTAACCCAGCTGGTGCCCATGGTTTGCACTTGGAAGCCAAAACTATTTTTCTTCTTCTTTTTTTTTTAATTTGTAAAATGAAACTGATGATGGACTTTGGTGGATTGAGACCTTCAGAAGGCATCAGGGGCTGTGTATCTATCTTTGTTGAACGCACCCATTGATTAAACTGGATCTTGCAGACACGTTGATGGTGTAACTTGCCAGAAATGGGCTCAGAAGGGCGCCTGGGCGGCTCAGTGGTTTAAAGCCTCTGCCTTCGGCTCAGGTCACGATCCCCAGGGTCCTGGGACCAAGCTCCACATCGGGCTTTCTGCGCAGCAGGGAGGCTGCTTCCTCCTCTCTCTCTGTCTGCCTCTCTGCCTACTTGTGATCTCTGTCAAATAAAGAAATAAAATCTTAAAAAAAAAAAAGAAATAGGCTCAGAAGACCAAAATCAAAGGGCCAAAAAAATAGAAGTAAATGATCACTCTTGGCAAGACCTCTCTTCCTTTCTTCTTCCTTCTCTCCTCTCTCCAATCTGCCTTACCCATCACACCAAATTTTACATGATCAAAATCAATAATGGGTCCCCTTTTCCTTAGATAAGGAAAATAACTACTTTCCGTATAAGTTCATCTGTCTGTACAGGTAATGTATGTGTAAATCCAGAGACAAAGAGTCTGGAAGAATACAGACCAAATTGATCATTGTAGCTACCCATCAGTAGTAGAGATCAAAGTGAATTTTAGATTTATTTCCATTTTTAAGGGAAAACAAAATGGTATTATTTGTATAATTAACAATAATAAGACGAAACAACCTGTGCATCTGCCAGCCTGCAGATCAAACATGAGAAAGTCTGATACGGAGAAGAATTTAAGAATGCTCCCGTTTTTCCTGAGTCAAAAACTATTTCAAACTTGTGAAATCTGGTGGCATCTAACATTTGTTCCGAACTTCACCACTATGACTCACAGGAACATTTTCAGATGAAATTTGGAAAAATGCTGATTTTTCAAACAAAAAAGCAATTGTAAATACCTGGCAAGTTTCTCTGCACTCATGGTTGAAATGATAACTTGTAAAAATGGTCTTTATATGCACATAAGTAAATGCAAAGGAAACTACAGTGAGAGAGTGTATGTAGCCAGGGTGACAAGTTCATGGGCACTGGTAACCTCACTTGATTCTTTGCTATGTATTGATATCCAACGTAATGTTGTCAAAGCGAGTCTATATTCATGGAAATAGGCAGAAAATCAGTATTAGTAGAGCACCTGCCGTGTTCCAAGTGTTTAACATATTTTCTCATCTAATCCTCCCCAAACCCTCAAGACAACCTCAAATAACCCCCATTATTTCCATTTTATAGGTAAGCAAACTGAGGCTCAGAGAGAAAATAACTTGCCCCACATCATTAGTAGATGGTAGGTACACTTGGTAGGTACATTTCAAGACAAAATGGTTTCTACCCTTGTATAGGTTTGAGTATTTAAAAGCATCCACCACTTTTAATGGTTATATGTTTAGGTTTTATTATTTTTTAAAAGATTTGTTTATTTTGGGGAGGAGAGAGAGAATCCTGAAGCAGACTCCCTGCTGAGTGGGGAGCCTGATTTGGGAGCAGGGTTCGATCCCAGGAACCCCAGATCATTACCTGAGTGGAAATCTAGAATCTGACGCTTAACCAACTCAGCCAACCAGGTGCCCTTGTTTATTTAGTTTTGTTTTTTTTTTTTTAAATGTGTCCTTAAGTCAGGGTTGGTAATATTTTTCTACAAGTGTAACAGCAGTCACCATTTTTGGAAATAGCCAGCTAACCTGGCCTAGTACTCATTAAACATTTGTAGCATGAGGAAATGATTTACAAATGAAGAAATACACACTGGTTCCTTGAAATACTTCCTTTTTTTTTTTTTTTTTAAAGATTTTATTTATTTATTTGACAGAGAGAGATCACAAGTAGGCAGAGAGGCAGGCAGAGAGAGTGAGAGGGAAGCAGGCTCCCTGCCGAGCAGAGAGCCCGATGTGGGACTCGATCCCAGGACCCTGAGATCATGACCTGAGCCGAAGGCAGCGGCTTGAACCACTGAGCCACCCAGGCGCCCCGAAATACTTCCTTTTTTATGTGTTAAACTTCACTTGAACGGGAGGGCTAATTCTCCTACCAATAAACTGAGAACAGTTTAGTGGAATCAGGCAATAGCAGACACCCAAAGGATGAATTGTAATCAATGAAGCTTCCTCTTACCAGATGGTTAATGACCTTCATAGACCAAATAAGTATTAATGCCAATGCCACAGATTGATGATATTGACTCCCTCTCTTCTTGGAAGCCTGTTTGGGTTTGTGATTTATTTTCACAAAGAATAAAGTGTTCACTGATGGAGACTAAAGACAAAATGAAACACCAACCACCCCTGTAATGGTCAGTTTTATATGGCAATATGGCTAGAGTGCAGTCCCCAGTTTTTCAATCAAATACTAATCTAAGTTTGGGGGTATTTTGTAGATGTGATTCATGTCTATAATCAGTTGACTTTAAGTAAGGAACATTATCCTAGATAATCTGGATGCGCTTGACTCAATCAGTTGAAGGCTTTAAGAGCAGAATTGAGGCTTCCCTGAAGAAGAAAACAGAATTTGCCTTTGGTGATGGCTACTCACCCCTACTCAAACTCTCTCTTTCTCTCTAATAAATAAATCTTTAAAAAATTCTTAATATGTGTATCCTAATGATTCTGTTTATCTGGTAGAATTCTGGATGGTACAATCCCTGTTTTCACTTTTACATGTAAACCCAGAATCTATATGCACTTAAGAAAAACATTAATTTTCCCCTGAACTTTGTATTCTCTCTTTAGAGTGGATTTCCTAAGTCAGAAATTTCGAAAGGAATTAAAGAAGTGTCTGATTCTAGAGAATACCCAACGTTAGAGATATATTTTCCATATTGAAAGTAAACCGCATCACGTGTGGCTTAGGGGTAGTTCCTCTTGGGAACCGTCATCTGAATGAGTTCTCAGAGTCTGTATTCAGCTTTCTGAAGATAGAAGCCCCATGGCCTTATGGGACAGAAGCCCATGAACACTGTTCCAGCCCTTCTGTGCTCCATCCAAGTCCATCCATCAATCCTACATGTCTGATGGGATATGTGAACCAGTTGGTTGTTTTAATCACAACAGCAATAATTTTGTTCCTAAAGTTCTTCAGAAATTTCTTGGGAATTTACTTTCTGGAAGACCTTCCCCAAATCATTTCATCCTGTTCTTTATCTCTCTGAAAGAAGCTTTGGGTTACTTTTGGATATGTTCTTTAAGGTTTTATTAATTTGTGTGTGTGCGCGAGTGAGAGAGAGAGCGAGCGAGCGTGCGCGCGCACAGGCAGGGAGAGCAGCAGGCAGAGGGAGAAGCAGGGTCCCTGCTGAGCAAGGATCCCAATGTGGGACTGGATTCCAGGACCCTGGGATCACAACCTGAGCCGAAGGCAGGCGCTTAACCGGCTGAGCCACCCGGGCATCCCACTTTTGGATATGTTCTTAAATTGTTCTCCTCCCATCTGTTCATGGTGTATTCTAACTAAACAGATGGTAAGCTTCATGTGGCAAACACTGGTAGTCGCTTACCCAATATCCATACTTTTCACCTTTCCTGCCAGCAGCTCCATTTCTCCCGGAGATGAGGCACCCAGGGAGAATACTCAGCTCCACAGCCTCCCTGGGAGGTTGGATGGCCGTGTGATCCGGCCCTGGCAAGTGAGACAGTAGTAGATGGCTCCTGAGTAAGGCTTCTGGGAAAGTGGCTGTTTTCCTGACAAAAAGGACGGACTTCGCTGGCCATTTGCTATTCACCTTCTCCATTCTTTCTACCTAGAATGCAGTCACAATACTTAGAGGTATTGGTGAGAGCCATCTGACCAGTGTAGAGGAGAGCCTCCAAGTGGAGGACAGCAGGGCAGGGAGAGCCTGGGGTCTTACAGGCATCATGGAGTAGCTGGGCCGACTCGCTGCCCGACTCCAAGACTGTTACATGGGCCCTGGCATGTTCTTCTTCTTCTTCTTGCGGTGCCCTGCTCACAGTTCCCTCCACCTCCCCCCCCCCAACCCTACGGTGTTCAGCTCACAGGTTCAGTCCTCGTCGGAATCCAAAAAAAGTTCCTGACTGAGTGGCATCTCTAAGAGTAGTAAAGCCCCCTCAGTCACATGCATATTTGTGTTTGTCCAAACAGTACCTAGTTGTCTCCAGCGGTATTTGGTTGCCTGAGGCCAACAGGGGGCACGTACAGAAGTCTTGGTGTCTGTCCACAGTTGAGTGTGGTGTCATTTTGGAAAAATAAGACACGAGAAAAGTAATACTTCCAGGTTTTATATGACTAAGGAGAAGAACTAACACTGAGGCATGTCCTTTTACTTAATTTCACTGAATACTCAAAATACCAGCAAAGCGGTCATAATTCTCATTTTACAGATGAGAAAACGAAAAACAACATAGCTTGCGCAGGTCTACACGGGCAATATGTAAAAGAATGTGTATCAAACCCAGGTCTAATGATTCTCTGATCTACGCTGCTGTTCTTTTGCTGTCCTTTGCAACTGGGACATGACTAGTTCAAATGATCAGGGGTGAATGGCTTACCAGAGCTTACAGAACTCGGCCAGTCCTGGAGGAAGGACAGAATGCTAAGCTTTGGGGTAAGGGAACCGGGAAAGAGGGAGAGAAATCATGGGATTCTGGGGTGGGGGGAGGTGGAACATAAGCAAAGACCAGTTTCCATGGGTCATGTCCTATTTGACAGGAGATCAAATGGCTAAAATGATTTCTTCGAACAGATTAAGTATCCGTTGGCTTTTCCTTTCCTTTTTTTTTTTTAAAGATTTTATTTATTTATTTATTTGACAGACAGAGAGATCACAAGTAGGCGGAGGCAGGCAGAAAGAGAGGCGGAAGCAGGCTCTGAGCAGAGAGCCTGATGCAGGGCTCCATCTCAGGAGTCAGCTTTTCTTAACAGCCTGTGATAATCACTGTGGGACATACTGAGGCTATTTTTATGAAAGTACCTGACATCTAAGCTGCCGCTCAGTTTCTGACATTTTTATTCTTGAAGAAAGTGGTCCCAGACTTAAAAACACATTATTTGGATTACTCAAAAAGCTGACAGTCCAGTCTGGGAGAAAATGAAATGACTTAGGAGTTCCAAAATGAAGTGTCACAGGATGATAGAAAATTACTGATCACAAAACCACCCCCAAAAGCTAAGCTCTTACCGTCTAAGCTCTTTCCCCCTGCTGTGTACAAGATGCCGGCAAGAAACAAGCAGAGATGGGGAGGCTATGTGCTATGGTGAGCACTGTGAATTGTGTAAGAGTGATGAATTACAGACATGTACCCCTGAAGCAAATAACACATTATATGTTAATAAAAAAATAAAATAAAATTACAAAAAAACGAAGTAAGCAGGGATCTTCAGTAGGTGTGCCAACGAGGAGGCTGATGGAACAACCATGGGGCCAACAGCACACAGTAGGTTGATGAGGATGGGCGTGGAAAGGAGAGGATAGAGAAAAGAAGTATTTCAGCAACAAGGCTAGTTAAGAACAGATCTACCGTAGTAATAGCTCTCTCTAAGGGTTTGCTGAGATCAAATGAGATTTTATATGTAAAGTGCTTAACATAGAGCTTGACATGCATAAGTAGCTGCTCTATCTAACAGCATTTAAAAACCCAAACCCAACCATACTTAAAAGATTGCTGCTCCCCAAAAAGAGATTGCTGCCCCTTCAAATAAGGTGGGAGGTACCTCTTCCCACGAATTTGAGGTGTGGGGGAGGGTGGAGGGAGGATGCAACATTTTCCCATAAAAATGCACTCATTTAAAACCTAAGAGGGTAGCTCTCATGCTGTGTTCTTTCTCACAGCTTTAAAAAACTCACTCAGAGGGGCACCTGGGTGGCTCAGTTGTTGAGCCTCTGCCTTTGGCTCAGGTCATAGTCCCAGGGTCCTGGGATCATGGTCCCAAGGTCCTGAGATCGAGCCCCGCATAGGGCTCCGTGCTCTGCGGGAAGCCTATTTCTCCTTCTCCCACTCTCCCTGCTTGTGTTCCCTCTCTCGCTGTGTCTCTATCAAATAAATAAATAAAATCTTTTTAAAAAAACTCACTCAGATAAATGAGTTTTATAAGGGTGAAGGAAGGGCGCCGTAACATTCTGAGCATCTGTTTACTATGTGTCCTGTGGTTTACATTTTTCCTTATGCAGCAGACCCCTGAACATCGGAGGGATTAAGGATGCTGACCCTCCCACCTAGTGTAACTTTGGACTCCCCAAAAACGTAACTACTAATAACTTTAACTGTTGACTGGAAGCCTGACAACACAGTGGATTAACACATATTTTATATGTTTTATGTATTATATACTATATTCCTACAATAAAGTAAGTTAGAGAAAAAAATTAAGGAAGAGAAAATACATTTAGAGTACTATACTGTATTTATTTTAAAAAAAAAAAAAAGTCAGCAGAGAACTGTACCTGCACAGTTCAAAGCCACACTGTTCAGGGGTCAACCATACTTACTGCTAATATAACCATAATCAGGACAGTGCCTATCCGTAGTGTTGCTGGATTCAGTACGTAGCATACCATATAGGCCTCAAATGCTGCCCTATTGAGGGCCTTCGATCATTTAGTTTGCTATACAAGTACATGTTAGCACCAAAGGATTTATAATGCAATATTCTTTTTAAAAAGATTTTATTTATTTATTTGACAGAGAGAGAGAGAGATCACAAGTAGGCAGAGAGGCAGGAGGGGGTGGGGGGGTAAGCAGGCTGTTCGCTGAGCAGAGAGCCCAATGCAGGGCTTGATCCCAGGACCCTGAGACCATGACCTGAGCCGAAGGCAGAGGCTTAACCCACTGAGCCACCCAGGTGCCCCAGGAAGATGGTTGTTAGTTTTGGGGTTTTTTAAAGATTTTATTTATTTATTTGACAGAGAGAGAAAGAAGTCACAAGTAGGCAGAGAGGCAGGCAGAAAGAGAAAGGGAAGCAGGCTCCCCGCCGAGCAGAGAGCCCGATGCGGGGCTTGATCCCAGGACCCTGGGATCATGACCTGAGCCGGAGGCAGAGGCTTAACCCACTGAGCCACCCAGGCGTCCCTATAATGCAATATTCTTGAACAAAGATGTATTAAGAAGATCAGCATTTTTTTTTTAATTTTGAGCTGAGCTCTGGTTCAAGTCGGAAACCTCTGACTTTTCAAACCTGAGCATCACATTTGTGCCCATTTCCTTCTTTTCTGTGTCATACCACCTTTAGAACAGTAATAGGTAGGGAACGATCGAATGCCACCCGAATTCTGCTCTCCACCGACTAAATGCAAAGAAAGATTTCCTACATAAGAAATTACCATTTTGTTTCATTTGGGAGGGAGACAAACCATAAATGACTCTTAATCTCACAAAACAAACTGGGGGTTGCTGGGGGGAGGTGGGATTGGGAGAGGGGGAGCGGGCTATGGACATTGGGGAGGGGAGGTGGACCATAAGAGACTATGGACTCTGAAAAGCAACCTGAGGGTTTTGAAGGGTCACGGGTGGGAGGTTGGGGGAACCTGAGGGTTTTGAAGGGTCAGGGGTGGAAGGTTGGGGGAACAGGTGGTGGGTAATGGGGAGGGCACGTTTTGCATGGAGCACTGGGTGTTGTGCAAAAAGAATGAATACTGTTACGCTGAAAAAAATAAATAAAATGGGAAAAAAAAAAGAAAGAAATTACCATTGAGTTTCACACGAAGATGTCGATAGAGTTCTACCGAGGAAACAGAAAGAAAAACCACTTGAAGCAGACGGCGGGCCGAGTGTGCCGTTTAGGGTTTTACCTTTCTTTCAAATTTCACATTTATAATTAAGCCTTTGTTCCAGGAAAGAAACAAGTCATCGTCCCCACCCTATTCCCCCCAGAATTTGGAGCAACACCAACCATTCCCCTGAACAGTCCTGCACGTGGCTGGATGATGATGGCCAAGCTCATCCCTGAACGCTAGAAGTGGGAAGATGTCAAGAGAGAAAGAGGGAGGGTAGCAGATCCCAAAGACACTAAGGGACTAACTTTCCACATAAACCCAAAGCAAGTAGTTGATTGCTGTTTTTTCTTCTTTTAACTCAGCTCTGGGCATCAACAAGTGGCCACACTGGCTTTATGCAACACGTTGCCTAACTGAATAGGACCCACTTGAATAGGAACACGCGTCAGAGGAAAATTGCAGTCAGAAATTGCTGTGCTCTTATCTGCTTCCAGTGAATACCGCTGATGCTCTCAGAGCTCCCCCAGGAGCCTCAGTGGGCAGAGGCCATGGTTACTATTTCAACACAGACAGTTGGGGTGGGGGGAGTAAGCCCTATGGAATGTTTTTTATTCCAAAGCCATACAAAGAGAGTAGAATGAGGCACTGGATTGTATCATTCAATTAAAAACGTTTATTAAATATAGATCATCTTATTGGACCCTAAGCTACTTTCTAGGAATACAAGGATTTCTAAGCCTTGGTTCTAGTGCTTGAGGAACCACTGGTCTCGAGGGCTGAGCGTCTCTTTATTTTCTTTTAAGATTTTATTTATTTATTTATTTGTCAGAGAGAGAGAGAGAGAGCAAGAGAGAGAGCGAGCAAGCGAGCACAAGCACGGGAAGCAGCAGAGGGAGAGGGAGAAGCAGGCTCCCCGCTGAGCAGAGACGGGGCAGAGCTTCTCAAACTTTGATGTGGTGTGTCTGAATCCCCTGAACACATTGTTAAAATGCAGAAGCTTATTCGACAGATCTGGAGTGGGGCCTGAGAGTCTACCAAGCTCTAGGTGATGCTGTTGCTGCTGGTCCACAGATCGCACTTGGAAGAGCAAGGGAAGCATGGGGAGAGAACTAGTAGAAGACTTTAGAAGCACCTGGACACCTATACGGCGTACTGTGTGAGCACCGAGGACAAAATGCACCCGAGGGTTTGAAAAGGCTTCATGTGGAAGAGGGGTGAGCTGAGTCTTGTTCTCCCGGTGATCCCAGGGGAAAGTCGAGGGCCCACACTGTAGTTCAGTGATGAAACTTTCTGACCCTCAGTTTTCTCATGTCAGATGAGGGATTGAAAACGTCCAGACCCTTCCAAGTCCTAAAACCAGATGACTCTACTGAGATAAGCTTTAAAATTGCTGAATGATCTGTATGGAAGTTAAAATGAAATAGTAGGAAAGTCTTGACTCTTACCTTCTTTATTTTACTAGGCAAAGGACTTGGTTAACCTGGCTTCAGACTTTGTTTCCCAGCTACTTCAGCTGCAAGAATGAGGCGAGTATAAGCAAAAACTGAAAAGCGGGGAGAAGTTCAAGGGGCTTGGGCTTCAAAATATTCGAGATCTATGTCTTATCAGATCCAGGAACAACATTTTACACAGCAGTCATAATATCAAAGAGCAGCTCCCAGTAACTTCCTCAAGTTTTATCTTCTTCAGAAGTGGACTGGGTTTGGTTTGCTTTGTTCTTGGAAGCCTCCTCAAAATTCTCCACAAGAGGGGCGCCTGGGTGGCTCAGTGGATTAAGCCGCTGCCTTAGGCTCAGGCTGGGATCGAGCCCCGCATGGGGCTCTCTGCTCCACAGGGAGCCTGCTTCCTCCTGTCTCTCTGCCTGCCTCTCTGCCTACTTGTGAACTCTCTCTGTGTGTCAAATAAATAAATAAATCTTAAAAAAAAAATTCTCCACAAGATCTGGGAGATAATCTTTTTGATTATCCTCCTCTCCGGCAGCGAGGGGTGCTTTTCCAGGCACAGATGACCTGGGCAGGGCCTCAGCCAGTCTTCTTCAACCAGTCAGACGGCTGGCACCATGCTGGCTGAAGACCCGGCTCGCACTTCTGTCAGCTGCTTTGTGTCAGCGTGGCCTCTGAGGGCGCAAGCATTCGCTGCCCGGGATGGCCACAAGTTAGGGCTGTGAGAGTGGACCACTCACTGTTCCTTGGCTTGGGAACACATTCAACTCTTCGATATGATCTTGTTTACCCCTAAGTTCTTGAAGGAGAGTTGAAATTTTGGTGTGTGTGTGTGTTTAACCATCTGCTGTAGTTGTTCCATGAAGTGTCTCCTTTAGGCGAGCAGTTGCCTTCCCACCAATGTGCACTTGTGTCCACCCGTTGGGCGAGTTTTTCCTGGTTCATGCTAGTTTCTTTGCTCTTGTTGGAATGGAACCAGGACCATGCTGGGGACTAGGGCTGCTGCTCAGGGGGTCTCCGGCAGACCAGCTGGGATTAGGTGCACACACACAAGGACACCTATAAAAGGTTTTCCTAATGAGCCCAACAAACTGACCTACATTTTGGTAGGTCATTACTACCTTATTTACTTATGTTACTACATTACTTCCGTGTGTCAATCATAAGAAAACAGCACTTAAGTCTTAAGAGCCTCGTATACTTGTTTTCTCCCATTCAGTTGCCTGTTTGTAGGTGGGTGTACGGCTCCCCAGCTGAATCCTTAAAAAGAACGCCATACTCACTTTATGAATACTTAACACTGTGTAATAAAATACACTTCAGTGTATTTTATTTTCAAGGTATACTTTATAAACATCATTGCATTACCGGTCATAAATATGCCAGTTACTTTGCATTAGGACAATTACAAGTGGACCCGATTCAACTGAAATGGCGGGGCGGCAAGCCCCCACCCCCAGGGAGGATCAGAGACCAGCTGACAATGCCGGGGCTCTCGCCCACCTGTGCTCCTGCTCTCTCACCATCTATTGGTAGGTGAGAACCTGCCCTCCCCAGGAAGGCTCCAAACACTAGAAAAGGAAAAGACTGCTTAATGGAACATCTTGCTGGAGTTTGCCACTAAAAGCCAAAATGTCAAAGAGAAAAATGGGGTTTAAGGGCTTGCTCCTTTCCTTCCTGTGTAGGACTGATTGCTGACTCCCTCCAACACTATCTATCAAAAACGAAAACCAAGTCAACAGTGAATTACTCCATTTTCTCCAAAAAAAAAAAAAAAAGAAAAAGAAAAAAAAGGTTTTCATGATTAAAAATTCAAATTTTTTAGTGTTAGGCTTTTAAAGGATAAGTATTTTCTAGACTGGATTTTGAATGAGTAATCATACCTAATTACAAAATTACAATATCATTTCTTTCTACAGAGAACAAAATTAAACATGTCCCTTTTAGATGAGAAAAATAAATTTTAAACTCAGCACAGCAAGAATTATCCAATAAACAGAAAAGGAATTTTTATATTGTTTTGTACATCTCTATTTCCCCCTCATGCTCTAAATGTACATGGAAATGCTTCATGCATAGAAAAAAATAATAGCAAATGTTACTTAAAAATTAACCAATTTGTAGTTTCAGTATTTCTGATTTTATTTAAAAAACTAACCAAGCTGCAGTTTCAGTACTTCTGATTTATGGGCTAGTAGATGGAGAGGTTGGGTACAAATGGCTGGTAAATTTGATAAATAAGGTCCATTTGTATATACCTGCAAGAAATTATATCATAAAAAATTCATTATTTTCTTAAATATGGGAGAAACGTCTAATCTTAGTAAGTATTCCAGTATTCAATCATAATAAAATGTATCTTTTAACAAGGGAAGCATTATATTGGAAATTCCTTAGATTAAAAACAAGTTTTCTACTACCTTTGCATTACTCTAGAGTGTTTTGTATACACACACACACACACACAGCTCACGTCTCATTAACATGAGATTAGAAATTTCTATTTTACTTTTGTCATTAAAAAATTTGTGCCATGATCAAATCTTGGCACATGTATGAGTAGCTGAATGTTATAGAAGCGTACCTCAAAAATTAAGTGGTAAGCCGTTTTCATTTTATTTATTTATTTTTTAAAATAAACTACCCCCCAGCGTGGGGCTTGAACGCACGACCCTGTGATCAAGAGTTGCGTGCCCTACCGACTGAGCCAGCCAGGCATCCCAGCCATTTTTGTTTTAACAACATTTATTACAAATCACGTTTTATAAACACTACATATAAATTACATACAAAAGCTAGACAGAAATATACAGAAGTAAAAACAGCAGTACTAATAACACAAGAGAAATAAGCTAACATTTAAACATGTATAACTTAATAAAATTACTAATTTGTCCTTGCTAATAAATGTTCATGATTTCAAAAGCTACTAAAAAAATGAAATGTGGTACAATTACTATCAAAGTTTGGAATTATAGAAACAACAACCATAGCACTACTTATTTTAAAAAATCTTTTCAAACATTCAGAAGCCAAATGACTGTCCTTAAAGACAAATTAAACTAGGGTAAAAGCTCTTATCCAACTGAAGAAAAAGTTTGGGCTTTGGTTAATAGATACTAAATATAGTGGTTATCTTAAAATTAACATCTCCCTTATATGCTGTATTCCTGAGTTTTTTGCTAAAATACTATAGATAAAATAAAGAACTCAGTTTACAGCTTTGTGTAACATTGTATTTATTTTTGAAAAACATAAAGTACAGCAATTACTTTTAGTGTGAATAATGGGGTTTAATAATGTAATCAAAATCAGAAGGAATATATTTAATTTAGCTTAACAGTGGAAAAAATTAATGCCCTCTGACCACTAATTACAAAGCTTATTTGTAAATCATGATTAAAATTATGTTAAATCTGTCACCAAGTTTTATTTGCATCTCATGAAACCATTCTGATTTAAAGAAGAGGTTGATTATGCAGTATAGAGTGCTCTTACAAAATTTTGACTGAAATGATACAAAGCTAATGGTTAGCACGAGGCCAGACACAGGGTAGGTAGTCAATTTTCCACATTAAAGTGAAAAGTCTTTGAATGCATTATTTCTGAACATCAACACACAGCTCAATATAGTAGTTATAAATTAATCTGATATATTCAAAAGCAGTTTACACATGAAAATACATTTTCAGTAACAATCATAAGAGGGATTTCTATAAGTGGCTATCTTCAGTCTTGGTTTTACCAAAATAGATTTAAATTTAAGGTTCCTTTAAAAAATAGACCTATGAAAGCTAATTTCCTATTAGCTGCTACATACAATGTACATGGCAGGTTCAGTCCCTTCTCTCCAGAT
This sequence comes from Meles meles, assembly GCF_922984935.1. NCBI lineage: Eukaryota > Metazoa > Chordata > Mammalia > Carnivora > Mustelidae > Meles > Meles meles. The sequence continues at coordinate 41,618,373 of NC_060087.1, read as the reverse complement.
CGCCCAGTGAACATCTTCTGAGCTGATTAATTTAGGTTACAACAAACTCCTCACAACCAGGTTCCCCTTGGAGAATGAATCAGTGTATCTGGGGACTGGGTCCAAGGATGTGGGTTTTTAAATAAGTAGCTCTCCCTTTGATTCCTGGCAAATTATTACAGTCAGCTTGATTTGGGAAATAATGCTTTAAAGCAGCCAAAAACAATTTCATCACGCTTGAACATTACTTGATGAATGGTGTATCTGCTGGAAATCAAATTTCTCTAGTTTTTTTAAAAAATAATCTGCCTAGCTTATCATCATGCCTAAGCATTTCATGACATTTAAATGTCACAAGATTTTGTTCCAATTCTCCTGATAAACCACAAGAGCTGGTGACTTCACCTTTCTGAAACCTGCCAGTGATCAGGCTTCTATACTTTGAAGTACTGCATACACCTTTTCTTACCAGGAAGCAGAAGAGTCACCTAGCAGTTGCGTTAAAAAAACTAAACGGTGTGGAATTTATTCACATAATCGTCTACTCACAAAGTAGTCTTTAAACAGCTATACCAACATCAGTTAGTAGAGTTAATTGAAAAACTGGGTATCAAATCCCTATTAATTAAAAAAATTCAATTTACAAAGTATTATCAGTTCTGCGTACAAAATCTCATTTGCCACATTATGCAACTAGGAAGCAATTACTTAATTGGCTATGTTTACATGAAAAAAATGTGCAGAGGTTCATTCTAAACGATCAGCTAGTAACAAATCTCTAGATAAAAAAAGAAGAGAAACAATGGAATGTATTCTCAAACAATATGGAGCACTGAGGAAAGTTTAAATTCTTAGAGAATTAAAAGAATAATTAGGATTAAAATCATGACCTGTAAGCCATTTCTATCTTCTAATAATGATATCATAAGCAGAGAAACAAAACCACAACCTTATTGAAGTAGGTTAAATAGTTTTTAAGCTGAGTAAAACCACTGAATTTAAAATGAACTTTTTTTTTTTGGTAGGCTCCACGCCCGACACAGAGCTTGAACTCACAACCCTGAGATCAAGAATCCTATACTCTACAGACTGAGCCAACCACATATCCCAAAACAATTTTTGAACCTGAAGTAAATGATGCAGTATTCAACCGTTTACTAAAAAATAATCATTAACAGTTTCATCATTAGAAAAAACCATTGCTAATACACAAATTAAAAAGGGCTTAATACCAAGTCCTTGGTTCCACACTGCACTTTATATTCCCATCTGTATGTCAGCAAAGTTGTAGAAGCTGTCTACATCTCCAGATGCTGTCTCCTTGCTTTCTGATACAAACATCTATTTTAAATACAAAAGAAGCAAAAAATAAATACCAGTAATCCCCAAATTTCAAAGCCCACATTGTCCACAGAATAATGACAAGCTTCCTATTAAAAGAAATTCAAGTATACCATTTATATAATATTTAATCATATTCTGTAGAATCTATACAATATAGTTTCAGTAGCCACAATGTAAACTGAGCTCATTTAAAAGCACTTAGGATATAATCAAGGTCTTTGCTTTCATAATATTTCTGTTACACTTTATCACACTTGGAATTTTACTGTTTTTTAAATATATGAGAGTCAGTATTATGAAAGCTACTGTATAGAGAAGTTTATTTAAAGACTTCTTAGTTTCTTCTATTTCCTTTTTTTATTTTTTATTTTTTTTAGATTATTTATTTATTTATTTGACAGAGAGAGATCACAAGCAGACAGAGAGGCAGGCAGAGAGAGAGAGTGAGAGGGAAGCAGGCTCCCTGCGGAGCAGAGAGCCCGATGCGGGACTCGATCCCAGGACCCTGAGATCATGACCTGAGCCGAAGGCAGCGGCCTAAACCACTGAGCCACCCAGGCGCCCCTCTTCTATTTCCTAATAAGAATCTCATTAGGCTGAGAAGCAAGACTTGAGATTATCATTTTTAAAGCTGCTAAAGATATATTACTAGTTTTAAATGAACTATCTGCTAAACATGAAAGCAGTACTCAGTAGAACCCTTCAAAAATCGTTTTTACAAATGTCAGCCACGAATTAGAGGAGACCTGGACTCTCTTCTAGCTTTATCATAAACTAGCTGTATGATGCTGACAATTCATTCAATAAACCTCTCTGGGCTCACTTTACACACCTGTAAAATGAGAACATTGGATTAGATCATCTTTGACTCATTCAGATTTAAAATCTCCAAATCATAGAACTGTTTTCTCTTTGCTTCCTTTTCTATTCAACCTAATCATATTTGCCCTTCCCCTTAGTACTGCTGGGATGATAAAATGAGACAAAAGGCAAAGTACTTCAAATTAGGCAAATTTAAGAAACTATTAGCCAAGTCAGTCAACAAAACCAGAAATTTTATCTCAGATATTTATCCAAAAAATTATTAGTTATATCTATACTCATTCAGTACTCATGTTTGGTTTTTAAGTTCTATTAAGTTATTAAAGTCTGAAGTTCTTAGAAACACCAACCCCAACAACATATCTAGAAACTACCTATATGTAATGACTTCTAGATAGAGCTCAAATTCATTTTTTTTTTAATGGGCTCTGTGCTGTTCTCAAAACCGTGAGATCAAGACCTGAGCTGAGATCAAGAACTGGATGCTCAACTGACTGAGCCAACCAGGCACCCCCCCCACACCCCCAGTTTCAATGTTTGATGAAGCATTACTGAAGCAAATAAAAATGAACAGTGGGCAAGAGGATCATCCATCTAAGGTATATAATCTTAGAAATATAACATTTTCCAACATACACTAGTTTTCAAAAAAGGAAGAACTTAAAGAGACATTGAATGAGACTTTTTACTTTAGAAACTCATGTCTTATTGGAGGTTTTTAAATTAACAGATTCTTGGGACACCTGGATGGTTCAGTTAGTAAAGTGTCTGCCTTCAGCTCAGGTCGTGACCTTAGGGTCCTGGGATCAAGCCCCACATTGGGCTCTTGCTTAGCGGGGAGCCTGCTTCTCCCTCTGCCTGACATTCCCTCTGCTTGTGCTCTCTTTGACAAATAATAAAAAAAATCTTTAAATTAGTAGATTCTTATTTTGTAAATTTTTAAGCAATTAAAATTTTAATTTGGCAAGGAAAAACCAAAGCTCAATTAGTAGATTCTTATTTTGTAAATTTTTAAGCAATTAAAATTTTAATTTGGCAAGGAAAAACCAATTGTTTACCATAGATTCTAAAAATCATGATCTGTTTTTTTAATTCCAAGCAGCTACAGGGATAAAAGTACTACTTAATTGTAAAGAAAAGGAAACGACATGAAAGGTCTGATTGAAATAGCAATAATCAATAAAATCTTGTACCTTAGTTCCATTGAATATCTCATTGACGATAAGTTGGCATCCTTCTACAGCTCCATCTCCATTAAACTCCAAGGCAATAACGGGACCTATAAGCAAACCCAAGAAGTGTTGTCTGAATATGAATACAAATTATTTCCTTATTTATTTAGGAAAGCGTGGGGAGGGGCAGAGGGAGAGGGATAATCTTAAGCAGCTCCACACCCAGTGCAGAGCCCGAACTGAGGCTCGGTCTCACCACCCTGAGATCATGACCTGAGCTGAAATCAAGAGTCAGATGCTTAACCAACTGAGCCACCCAAGTGCCCCCAAATGTATTTTGAAATTTATCTTTTTATTCTTTATATTGTAAAGAATCTCTAGTCTCTTCCCTGGGGTGTAAGAAGAAAAGAAGAAGGAAGTAGACAGATGGGGATATGTCACTTTTGCTACTTCTTCCAACTGTAATCATGCAATAAATGAACACAGTCTCATCTTATGATGGGTAACTTGAGTGTTATTACAGGACTACGGTCACATTTTAAAGTGTTGTAAATACTCTGACTTTTCTGGTTTTCATTCCATAAAAGCCATAAAAAGTCCACTCATTTAGCAGTACAAAAAGCAGCTGATAAGATGACAAATAAGATCAAAAGCAATTCAAGTATCATAAGTAGGTTTTGCCGGGCAGCCTGTCTTCCTTGCAATTCTCCTACTTAACAGCCAAGTTCTGGGTCACCAATAATGAAGCTAAGCCGAGCAGGAATTGAAGCCAGGCACCAGAGGTAATGACCATCTGAAAATGGTTTTCCTGAGTGTGCCTTACAGCAAATTCTAGAACCAAAGACTGAGTTTTTATTCTCTGAATAGGATATTTGTGCCTCCTTTCCTATACATTAATTTGAATACTTTTAAACCACCTGTACTTTAAATTCTAGTGTAAAGATTTATGATTAAGTTCGGCTTAGATTTAAATATAGCATTGGTACTACCGGTGTCAAGTTGTTGGTAAATGTGGCCATAGGTTAGCCAAGCAAAATATGTCCTTCAATTCAATTAATATTTATTCAGTTATCACTATATTCCTTAATAGATTTGCTTTTTAACTTCTAAAGTAATCCTAACCTCTAGAAAATGATTAATTTCTTGAAAAAAGACATAAGCCCAGTGGGTGGCTGGGTGGCTCAGTATGTTGAAGCCTCTGCCTTCAGCTCGGGTCATGATCCCAGGGTCCTGGGATCAAGCCCTACATTGGGCTCTCTGCTCGGCAGGGAGCCTGCTTCCTCCTCGCTCACTCTCTGCCTGCCTCTCTGCCTACTTGTGATCTCTGTCAAATAAATAAATAAAATCTTTAAAAAAAAGACATAAGCCCATTAAACAAACATGGGGCAACAGAGACTAAGAAGTACTAAAGAATGAAATTCTAAGGTTAAGTAATACGAAATACTAAGTTGAATGTAGGCATGTGCCATAGGACAAGACACAAGAACAAGGGAGAAGATCACTCTGCACTGGGCACCAAAAGAACTGAGGGTTTGTGATTTCACATAAACAACAAATACAGAAAAGGAATGACATGTAACAGTAAATTGTACGATTAGATACAGAGAACAAAGTATGAGTTTTTCAGGATCACAGTGTACTTGAGATCAAGATAGGTGCTGTATAAAGAAAAGAAGATAATTAGGGAACATTTTCTCAGAAAAATGCTTGATTCTCTGTCTGGGGCAAGAAATGGATAAGATTAACCTGTAATATCTTATTGAGCCAAAAAGCAGGAAGCTATCAAAGGCCAATACAGTTGTACCAAAAGGACATAGGATTCAGCTTGAAGGGGCTCCCAATGGCCAAAGATGAGACATGGACATCGGAAGGAATAATGACTGCAATTTATTAAAACATACTGAATATATAAAAATTCATGGGCTCAAAATGATATTTAGAAGAGAGAAACAAAATTCACTGGACACCACTGCAGGTTGCTAATACATCAATTCATTATTCTGAAAACTGATACTTAATTCTTTTGTTTATTCAGCTTTTCTGATATGAAGCATATTTCAAGTTAACCCAAGAGCTCTGGTATATAAGAGAAGTTTCATTAACATCAATTAACATATATAGAGGTAGTGACATGGTTAGAAAATGATCATTTTGCAACTCCTAATAAAATAGTTGGATCCTGGGGTGCCTGGATGGCTCAGTTCGTTAAGCGGCTGCCTTTGGCTCAGGTCAAGAACCCAGGTTCTGGGATCGAACCCCACATCAGGCTCTCTGCTCAGCAGGGAGCCTACTTCTCCCTCTCCTACTTCCCCTGTTTGTGTTTGTTCTCTTTCTCTGCCAAATAAAGAAAAGAAAAGAAAAATAAAATGAGCAAGGGACAGAAGATTAAGACTGGAATAAAAAAAAAGAAAAAGTTGCTAATAAAAGTAGGGTTTTCAGTTTTTATGAGAGTGGAAAGTTTAAGGTAGAATATAGCATGCTTTTATTCAGGATCACTACAAGGAAATACAATAGATACATTTTTTAAAGTCAAACAGTCAAACATTTTTTACTGAAAGTTCCTGTATTCTATAGAGAGAACATAATCTAGAATTCAGGAACACAATTTGGTGGAATTACCCATGCATGTAACTTGGTTGATAGTCATCTTTGTTTGTTTGCTTGTTTAAGTAAGCTCTATGCTCAATACGGGGCTTGAACTCAGGACCCTGAGATCAGGTGTCACATGTTCTACCAACTGAGCCAGCCAGGTGCCCCAACTTGGTTGTTATTCTTTAAATAGAATATGATGAACTTCTAGGAAGTGACGTAATAATTTACCAATATAGAAACACCAACAAAAAAGGCAGACAAGTGGAGCACCTGGGTGGCTCAGTGGGTTAAGCCGCTGCCTTTGGCTCAGGTCATGATCTCGGGGTCCTGGGATCTAGTCCCGCATTGGGCTCTCTGCTCAGCAGGGAGCCTGCTTCCCTCTCTCTCTCTCTGCCTGCCTCTCTATCTACTTGTGATCTCTCTCTGTCAAATAAATAAATAAAATCTTTAAAAAAAAGGCAGACAAGTGTATCAGTTTTGATGAACATGTGTAGATAATCCTAAATTTAAAAAAAACCTACAGTAGCTGACAATGCATGTTTTAAGCAGTCCTACTTGTATAATGATGCTGACTACAATTACTGTGATTATTTCAAGCTGAACTATGAGGTCAATAAAGATCACTGGTAAACTTTTTTAAAAGTATTTTAGCATGACCATCTTATCAAATAATTTGCAGTAGCTTTGGGGCACATGTACCCCAATGTTTACAGCATCAATGTTCACAAGAGCCAAAATATAGAAAGAACCCAGATATCCATGAACAGATGAATGGATGAAGAAGATGAGGTATGGAATATTAGTCAGCCATCAAAACTGAATGAAATCTTGCTATTTCCCACAGTGTGGTTGGAACTAGAGGCTACTATGCTAAGTGAAATAAGCCAGTCAGAGAAAGACAAATGTCTTACGATTTCACTTACATGTGGAATTTAAGAAACAAAGCTGATGAACATAGGGGAAGGGAAGGAAAAATAAAGTAAGGTAAAAAAGGAAAGAGAGGCAAACCTTAAGAGAGTCTTGACAATAGGGAACAAACAGAGGGTTGCTGGAGGGGAGGTGAGTTGGGGAATGCGGAAACTGGGGAATGGGCATTAAGGAGGGCACTTGATGGAATGAGCACTGGGTGTTGTATGCCACCCATGAATCACTAAATTCTACTCCCCAAACTAATACACTATATGTTAACTAAACTGAATTTAAATTTAAAAATATCTAAATGTTTGAGTTGTCATGAAAAACTGAAATTTTGAAGTAAACAAAAAAGATTCCTAGATGTCCTAATACCCTCCTTCTAGATTATCTAACGTGACCTCGGAATAAGTCACTATCACGTTTCAATTAGATGACAGCAAAAGCCTCCCAGGTGCTCTCTCTGCTTCCCCATAGTAGAAGTTACATTTTAAATGGACCATGACATTCCTCTGCTCTAAAACCTCTAGTAAAATATGATCTGTTTTTAATTGTTCTAAAATAAGTGAGTTTTTCAGATTTTTATTTTCATTGATGTATAGTTTACATACAGTATTTTATTTGTTTCAGGTATAAAAAATAGTGATTCAGGGGCGCCTGGGTGGCTCAGTGGATTAAGCCGCTGCTTTCGGCTCAGGTCATGATCTCAGGGTCCTGGGATCGAGCCCCGCATCGGGCTCTCTGCTCTGCAGGGAGCCTGCTTCCTCCTCTCTCTCTGCCTGCTTCTCTGCCTACTTGTGATCTCTGCCTGTCAAATAAATAAATAAAATCTTTAAAAAAAATAGTGATTCAACAATCATACACATTATAAAATGCTCACCATAAGTGTAGTTACCATCTGTCACCTTACAAAGTTATTATAATATTAGTGACTATATTCCCTATGCTATACTGCTTTTCATCTCTGTGATTATTTTATAACTCGAAGTTTGTACCTCTTCATCCCCTTAAAAATAACTATTTTATTTTTTTTTTCCATTTTTCTGTAGTGATTTTTTTTTATTTGTTTATTTACAGCATAACAGTGTTCATTGTTTTGGCATCACACCCAGTGCTCCATGCAGTACGTGCCCTCCCTATTACCCACCACCTGGTTCCTCAACCTCCCACCCCCCCCGCCCCTTCAAAACCCTCTGGTTATTTTTCAGAGTCCATAGTCTCTCATGGTTCATCTCCCCTTCCAGTTTCCCTCAACTCCCTCTCCTCTCCATCTCCCCATGTCCTCCATGTTATTTGTTATGCTCCACCAATAAGTGAGACCATATGATACTTGACTCTCTCTGCTTGACTTATTTCGCTCAGCATAATCTCTTCCAGTCCCGTCCATGTTGCTACAAAAGTTGGGTATTCATCCTTTCTGATGAAGGAATAATACTCCATTGTGTATATGGACCACATCTTCCTTATCCATTCATCGTTGAAGGGCATCTTGGTTCTTTCCACAGTTTGGCGACCGTAGCCATTGCTGCAATAAACATTGGGGTACAGATGGCCCTTCTTTTCACTACATCTGTATCTTTGGGGTAAATACCCAGCAGTGCAATTGCAGGGTCATAGGGAAGCTCTATTCTTAATTTCTTCAGGAATCTCTACACTGTTCTCCAAAGTGGCTGCACTAACTTGCATTCCCACCAACAGTGTCAGAGGGTTCCCCTTTCTCCACATCCTCTCCAACACACGTTGTTTCCTGTCTTGCTAATTTTGGCCATTCTAACTGGGGTCAGGTGGTATCTCAATGTGGTTTTAATTTGAATCTCCCTGATGGCTAGTGATGATGAACATTTTTTCATGTGTCTGATAGCCATTTGTATGTCTTCGTTGGAGAAGTGTCTGTTCATATCTTCTGCCCATTTTCTGATAGGATTATCTGTTTTGTGTGTGTTGAGTTTGAGAAGTTCTTTATAGATCCTGGATATCAACCTTTTGTCTGTACTGTCATTTGCAAATATCTTCTCCCATTCCGTGGGTTGCCTTTTTGTTTTGTTGACTGTTTCCTTTGCTGTGCAGAAGCTTTTGATCTTGAGGAAGTCCCAAAAGTTCATTTTTGCTTTTGTTTCCTTGGCCTTTGGAGACATATCTTGAAAGAAGTTGCTGTGGCTGATATCGAAGAGGTTACTGCCTATGTTCTCCTCTAGGATTCTGATGGATTCCTGTCTCACGTTGAGGTCTTTTATCCATTTCGAGTTTATCTTTGTGTACGGTGTAAGAGAATGGTCGAGTTTCATTCTTCTACATATCGCTGTCAAGTTTTCCCAGCACCATTTATTGAAGAGACTGTCTTTTTTCCATTGAATATTTTTTCCTGTTTTGTCGAAGATTATTTCACCATAGAGTTGAGCGTCCATATCTGGGCTCTCCACTGTTCCACTGGTCTATGTGTCTGTTTTTATGCCAGTACCACGCTGTCTTGGTGATCACAGCTTTGTAGTAAAGCTTGAAATCGGGTAACGTGATGCCGCCAGTTTTGTTTTTGTTTTTCAACATTTCCTTAGCAGTTCAGGGTCTCTTCTGATTCCATACAAATTTTAGGATTATTTGCTCCAGCTCTTTGAAAAATATCGGTGGAATTTTGATCGGAATGGCATTAAAAGTATAGATTGCTCTAGGCAGTATAGACATTTTAACAATGTTTATTCTTCCAATCCAAGAGCATGGAACAGTCTTCCATCTTTTTGTGTCTTCTTCAATTTCTTTCATGAGTGTTCTGTAGTTCCTCGAGTACAGGTCCTTTACCTCTTTGGTTAGGTTTATTCCCAGGTATCTTATGGTTCTTGGTGCTATAGTAAATGGAATCGATTCTCTAATTTCCCTTTCTGTATTTTCATTATTAGTGTATAAGAAAGCCACTGATTTCTGTACATTGACTTTGTATCCTGCCACGTTACTGAATTGCTGTATGAGTTCTAGTAGTTTGGGGGTGGAGTCTTTGGGGTTTTCCATATAAAGAATCATGTCATCTGCGACTATTTGATATTTTTAAAGATTTATTTATTTTTGAGAGAGGGACAGAGAGAGACAGCAAGCGAGTGCAGGAGTAGGGGAAGGGATGGAGGGAGAGGGAGAGCATCTCGAGCCGACTCTCTGCTAAGCACGGAGCCTGACACAGGGCTCGATCACACAACCCCAAGACCATGACCCGAGCTGAAATCAAAAGTTGGACACTCAAAATAACTTTGCCCTGAAAATAACAGTTTAAAGCATTAACAAAGCTATAACAAATTAACAAGGTATTTAGGTGTTTATAGCATATATAATAGTAAAATATACAACAATACAGGAATGGGATGGAAGACTGGAGAGTATGTTATTAAGTCCTTATATGCAGCAGATAAAGTGTTATTCTTAGAAGATGTATTCAAATTATTTAAACATACATACTGCAAAACCTAAGGTGACCATTAAATAAGTTTTAGAAATAGTATAAATAATAATAGAGGAGATTAAATGGAATCATAAAAAATGCCCAATTAAACAGAAGAAGAGGTAACAAGAAACAAAGAACAAATGGAACAAAAAGCAGCAAGATGGTAGATGTTCGTCAAGGCATATCATAGTCAAATTCACAAAATACACAGACAAGGAAAGAATCGTACAAATAGCAAGCAAGGGGAAAAAGGGAAGACTGATCAGGTTCTCAGCACACCTCTCCACAGATAGGTAGGCCAGAAGAGAATGGCAGGAAATATTCAACGTGCTCAATGGTAAAAAATATGCAGCCCCAAATTCTTTATCCAGCAAGGCTGTCATTTGGATAAGAGAGAGAAAGTTTCCCAAATAAAAACTAAAGGAGTTTATGACCACTAAACCAACTCTGTGAGAAATTTTAAGGGGGGACTCTTTGAGTGGAGGGGAAAAAAAACCCTAAAAGCAACAAAGGCTAGAAAGAACCAGAGAACAACACCAGAAACACCAACTCTACCGGTAACACAGTAACACTAAATTCATATCTTTCAACAATCATTCTGAATGAAAATGGACTAAATGGTCCAATCCAAAGATATAGCATATCAGGACGGATAGAAAAACAAGATCCATCTATATGCTGCCTACAAGAGACTCATTTTAGACCTAAAGACACCTGCAGATGGAAAGTGAGGAGATGGAGAACCATCTATCATGCTAATGGATGTCAAAAGAAAGCTGGAGTAATCATACTTATATCAAACTAGATTTTAAAACAAAGACTATACAGGGTGCTTGGGTGGCTCAGTGGGTTAAAGCCTCTGCCTTTGGCTCAGGTCATGGCCCCAGGGTCCTGGGATGGAGCCCTGCATCGGGCTCTCTGCTCAGCAGGGAGCCTGCTTCCTCCCTTCTCTCTCTCTGCCTACTTGTGATCTGTCTGTCAAATAAATAAATAAAATCTTTTTTAAAAAAATGTCAGCTCCCTTCATCCTCATAACAACTGAGGTGAATGGTAATACTATCATCATTCCTATTCTAATATGGGACAACTGAGGCACAGGAGATTTTAAAGAGTCCTAGCCAGTTGTCTTGTAGAATGTCTTCTTTTTGGATCTGAGTCATCATTTCCTGAATCATCATTATCAATGACATGATAGTGTTATTCAAAATCTCTAAATTTCCTTTCTTTCTGATATAATAGGAGTGAAGTCTTAGCTTGATTAGACTCAAATTAAGTATTTTGGGGAAGAACACTTCAAAGGTGATGTCGTGTATTTCTTACCGCATTGCATCAGTAGGAACATAATGTCAGGCTGCCCTGCCTTCACTGATGCTAAGTTTGAGGAGAATGATCACTAAATCTCTGCTGCAAAGGTACATTTCCCCTTTGAATGAGAATGTGCAAATATCCTATTTCTTAGCAACTTTTACCCCAGTAGTTTTAGCATCCACTGATAATCTTTACCGGAATTAATGATTACTGTGGAGATTGGAAGAAGGTGATTTCCAAAGTCTATCATTCCTTCTACATTTATTAGCTCACAGTATTCTGTAAAGAGCAAAAGATCTTTCCTTTATTTCCTCCTCCCCCCCTTTTTTATTATCACTATGGATGCATGGATTTCTGTTGTTAAATCAGTTCCCTCCATTATCCTCTGTGATGCCTAAATTATCCCAAATTTGACCAAGGGATCAGATTTAAGCTTGCCCCTGTGACCTTTTGGTATGACCTCCTTAGTTTTTGAGTACTTCCTATGGATATCTCTGGTTTTAATAAATTATATGATGTTTATTTGCTGAAATTCCTGTAACATCTGCCCACTGGTTTTAGTTCTATTTTTAAAATTTTTTTAAAAATGTTACTTATTTATTTGACAAAGAGAGTGAGAAAGCCCAAATAGGCAGAGCAGCAGGCAGAGGGAGAAGGAGAAACAGGCTTCCTGCTGAGCAAAGAGCCCAATGCGGGGCTCCATCCCAGGATGCTGGGACCATGACCTGAGCTGAAGGCAGAGGCTTAACCCACTGAGCCACCCAGGCGCCCCTACTTTTTTTTTAGTTCTACTTTTACTTCCTCCATGTAGAATGTTGTGTTACTTAAACAAAGGTATTGTATTTGGGGTTGGAGCGTTTCTATGAAACCACTTCACTAACATTGCATGAGCCCATAAATCATTAATTCACACTTACTCATATACCTATTTCCCTAATCACATACATTAGGATGTCCATTACACTTATTACTGGACTCAATTTCTGAAACCTGTTGAGAGTTTAAAGGCTTGTTTTCAAGGATCCATCAGAATGCTCCCATGTCAAAACAGTATCAAAGGAGCCAGGACATCTGTACTCTGGAAACTATAAAACACCGATGAAAGAAATTGAAGATGAAACAGACAAATGGAAAGATATGCCATGCTCCTGGATTGTTAAAATGTCCATACTACTCAAAGCAGTCTACAGATTTCATGCAGTCCCTATCAAAATACTAACAACATTTTTCACAGAACTAGAACAATAATCTTAAAATTTGTATGAAACCACAAAAGATCTTGAGTAGACAAAGCAATCCTGAAGAAGAAGAATAAAGCTGGAGGTATCTCAATCTCAGATTTCAAGATATACTACAAAGCTGCAGCTAATCAAAACAGTATGGTACTGGCCCCAAAACAGACACATAGAGCAATAAAACAGAATAGAGTCCAGAAATGAACTCATACTAACAAAGTCCACTAATCTGTGACAGAGGAAGCAAGAATATACAATGGGGAAAAGACAGTCTCTTCAACAACTGGTGTTGGGAAAACTGGTCAGCCACCCGCGAAAGAATAAAACTGGACCACTGTCTTACACCACACACAAAAATAATTTCAAAACGGATGGAAGGTCTAAAGGTGAGATCTGAAACCATAAAAGTAGTAGAAGATATATGCTGTAATCTCCTTGACATTGGCCACAGAAACATTTTTCTAGGCATGTTTCCTCGGGCAAGAAAAACAAAAGCAATGAAGAAAAAAGGCAACCTCTGAATGGGAGAAGAAATTTGCAAATGGATATCTGATAAGGGGTTAATATCCAAAATATATAAAGCTCTTATGCAACTCAGCAGCAAAAAAAAACAAATAACCCAATTAAAAATGGCAGAGGACCTGAAGAGACATTTTCCCAAAGAAGACATACCGGTGGCCAACAGACACACGAAAAGATGCTCAATATCACTCATCATCAGGGAAATGCAAATTAAAACCGCAATGAGATATCACCTCACACCTGTCAGAATGGCTAAAATCAAAAACAAGAAATAACAAAGTACTGCTTAGGATGTGGAGAAAAAGGAACAAACCCTCATGCACTGTTGGTGGGAAAGCAAATTGGTACAGCCGCTGTGGAAAATCATATCGAGGGTCCTCAGAAAGTTAAAAGTACAACTACCCTACAATGAGTAATTGCAGTACTGGATATTTACCTGAAAAATACAGAAACACTAATTCAAAGGGATACCTGCATATCTATATTTACAGCAGCATTATTTACAACAGGCATATTATGGAAGCAGCCCAAGTGTCCATCAACAGATGAATGGATAAATAAGATGTGTGTGTGTGTGTGTGTAAAATGGAGTATTATTCAGCCATAGAAAAGAATGAAATCTTGCCATTTGCAACAACATGGATGGAGCTAAAGCGTATAATGCTAAGTGAAACAAGTCAGAGAAAGACAAATACTGTAGTGAAATCACTAATTTGAAAAGATATATATACACCCCTATGTGCACTGCAGCATTATTTATAATACTCAGGTTATGGAAGCAAGCCATGTCCAGCTTCAGATGAATGGATAAAGAAGGTGGGGTGTGTGTGTGTGTACACATACAATGGAATATTACTCAACCATAAAAAAGAATGAAATCTTACCATTTGCAACATGGATGACACTAGACGGTATAATACTAAGTGAAATAAGTCAGCCAGAGAGAGACAACTACTATACGATTTCACTCATATGTGGCATTTAAGAAACAAAACAAAGGAAAAAAAAGACGAAAAAGTCAGACTCTTAAATGCAGAAAAATGGTGGTTGCCAGAGAGGAGGTGGGTGGGGAGAGGGATGAAAGAGATGAAAGGGATGAAGAGTACACGTATCTTGATGAGCCCCAAGAAATGTACAGAATTGTTGAATCATTACATTGTATACCTGAAACTAATATAACACTGTATGTTAATTATACTTCAATTAAAAAAAAAGGAGCCAGGTCAAAATTTCCAGTATCTATTCTACAGGAGATTCACACACTGGGATAGAGCAAGTCCTTCACACTGCTGCAATAACCACAAAGGTATATGAAATACTGTATAAATGGCTGAGTCATACCCAGCATTAGTTATTAAAATGATCCCAACAAGGGGCACCTGGGTGGCTCAGTGGATTAAGCTGCTGCCTTCGGCTCAGGTCATGATCTCAGGGTCCTGGGATCGAGCCCCACATCAGGCTTTCTGCTCCGCAGGTGAGCCTGCTTCCTCCTCTCTCTCTGCCTGTCTCTCTGTCTACTTGTGTTCTCTCTCTCTGTCAAATAAATAAATTTTAAAAATCTTAAAAAAAAATGATCCCAACAAGCCTCCAGTGTTTTCTCTTTTTTTCTTAAGACATATTTACTTATTTTAGGGAGAGAGAGCATGGGGGAGCAGAGGGGGAGGGAGAGAATTTCAGGCAGGCTCCCCGGTGAGCAGAGCTGGACGTGGGGCTCAATCTCACAACCCTGGGATCATGACCTGAGTCAAAATCAAGAGTCTGATGCTTAACTGACTGAGCCACCCAGGTGCCCCTCCTCCACCATTTTCATATAGGTTTTGCAGTGATTATAATTCATACATAAAAAGCATGTAAATGCAGAGGTGCCACCTTTTTAGGGTATACTCAATCAGCATTGTGTATTACTCTACGTATTTGTTCAGGCCAGTAAAGAAAAGCCTGGTGAACCCTGAGCAAACAATGTCCCTGCTCTGACAGATAAACAGAACTTTATCCTCTAGAATCCGTAGACCTTCAAACACACACAGACAGATGTAACCCTTCCAGAGGGCACATGAATTCCAGTTCCTCTGTTTGCAGATATATTTCCAGTATCTCAGATTTGTTGGTGGCATTTTCCCACTGGGGAAAAAATTCTAATTATGTGTGAGAAGTTAATCAATCATATCCAATACATAAAATTATATACCATTTTATTTATATTTCTTATTTCCTCTCCAGTATGGTCAAAACCCACTGAAGGCAGAAAAAATCCTTATGAAGTGCTTTGTAACTCTGGGCAGGGAGAAGGGAACACTCATTATAGTATAATAATATAACGACAATAAAATAATAATTAAAATAACAAAAATACATAATAATCGAGTGTGACTTTAAGTATTAAGATGACAAAATAGGAAAGAAAACCCAATGCCTAGTTATGTAGGAATTTTTGAATGATGTGAAATTTTGACATTTTTGAATAGTAACAGGAAAAAAAAACATAAAACTAGCCAGAAAGAGAAAGCAAGGTAAGAGAAATGTTGAAGGCAAGAGCAGATCGAATCACATGTCAAGAGGATAAACACACAAGTACACCAATCATCCAGAACGTACCTTTGTTCAGAAGAGGAAGGAAGTCAGGTGCTTTTTCTCCAAAAACCCTTTGAGCATCCTCGGCTTTCATTGATACTTCCTTTGTCTGAACCAGGAAAAAGCCTTTACCGACCATCTGTGGAAAATAAAATTTCATTTAGAGTTTAAAATGAACTTCTGAGATTAAAACAGTATTTTTCTATTCCAGTATTTTTCTGTATACAATGAGACACAGCATGCTGATTTTTGTTTGAATCATCCCTCTAATTCAAGGCTTTTGCTCTGCGTTGGTGGTATAGTGGTGAGCATAGCTGCCTTCCAAGGCTTTTGCTCTGAGAAGTTTTCATATATTCAAGATTTTTCCAGAAGGGTGGTTCTGGGTAAGAATTAGTGTGTACTGCCTAATTTGTCCAATGAGAAGAGAATGTTTAAGGAGGTAAACTAGGGGACATTTATCACATGATGAAATAGCACAGTTCATTAAACATAACCAATAATACAATGGGGAAAAGCTTATGTAATAATTTTGGAAAGCATGATACAAATATATACAGTAGAGCCCAATAGTGATAGTCCATATTTATGGAGCCCTGCTGTGCGCCACGCAGTTTCATGCACTTAACATGGATAGCACATTTAACCCTCTCATGAGGTAGGTGCTATTATTACCCTCATTTTATAGGTGAGAAAATGAAGGCACAGAGTGGTAAAGAAACTTAGTCAAGGTCAGACAACTATCAAGTAACAGAACTGTGATTGGAACCTAATCTGATAATAGATGAAATAAATGAAAGAGTATTCCTAAAAAGACTATTCAAGATATACTATGTTATAGAGGATTTTTTTTTGTTATGGATGATTTTTAAACACTTCTATTCTTTATTTCTACATTTTGTATGATAAGTATACATTAATTTTTAAAATAATGATGAAAGGAGTTTTTAAAAATGCAAAGTATTCAACCACTTAATTTTTTTTTAGCACAGCCTATTGGATTTTTTAGTATAACCATGACAGACTATGGACTCTGGGAAACAAACTGAGAGGGTGGGGGAATGGGTGAGCCCAGTGATTGGTATTAAGGAGGGCATGGACTGCATGGAGCGTTGGGTGTTCCATGCAAAAAATGCATCAGGGAACACGACATCAAAAACTAATGATGGACTGTATGGTGACTAACATAACACAATAAAAAATAAGTGAATAAAAGTAACAAACATATACGCTCAACACAGAGCACCTGAAAAATGAAAAAATAGAAACAAATAGGAACCAAGGTGCTACCACTCAAAGGTGCCACTGCCATTTGGTTACATGCCTTTTACCCTCCCAGTTGTCTTTTTCCCCCACTACAGAAATAACAAATGTTCATTGTAAAATCCATATAACCACAAAAAGAAAAGAAAATCCTGCTCTTAATCCAACTCCTAAGAATAACCACAACTACTAACATTTTAGTATATATATCTTTCCAGACTTAGATTTCTTAAAAAAAATTCAGATACTTATATAATATTCTACAAATTTTCACTTACTTGACTGTGAATATTTCCCAGCTATTCCACTATAAAATTAGTTTTAATGGCTGATAGTATTTTATCCAATCAGCTGCATTATCCCATACCATTCCTTCAAATTGGATTCAAACTCAAATCCTTTCTCAGAAGCCTGGGTGCTGCCTCAGAAAAAAGAAACATACATACAAAGGTAGCAGAAAACTGCATGGACATCCACTGCCAGGTGATGACTATAAAGTTGCTTAAAATATCCGAAATCATCCTTTATCTGTTTCTAATTTTCTAGATGGCTCACTACCTCTGATTTTATAGTCAGACACATAAACTGACAAAAGATGATTAATTCAGAATACTGTTACCTAAAAACAAATACTGAATTACAAAACTCGATCGATTTTGATATTTCACTGCAGCTATCTGGAGACTCCTTTTTCATGGACGTTCTTCTACTTCTAAAGACTTGAAAATAGCGTTAACTACCCAACTTAAATTATGCAATATGTTACTTCCAACCAATTCAAACTACTTTTACTCTAATTTGTCCTGTGCATATCTGTGATGTAGCTAAGAGGAAACAAGAAATCTGATTTTCAGGAGAGAAAATTGAGGCCCAGTAACTTCTCTTGATTCCCTTTGGACTGTATTTTCTGCTTTATCCAGCTTTTCCGGACTTCCTACCTCAAAAAACTATTATGATACATTTAATTTATAAAAACAATGGGAAACAAAATTCTATGATACTCCTAGGGTTTAATGAAACCAGAGTCAGCAATCACAGTTCCAGTCGGAGCTGTCTTAAGGTATTCAGGTTGTGATATGAGAAAGACTCGAGTTTTGGGTGGGTTTTTCTTTCTTTTTTTTTTTTTTTTCATTTCAGTATTAAGTAGCTCCTATGCATCTTTTCCTGGGAACGTGAGCTTCATTTTTCTGAAAACACAGGTAAGCTCTCCTTTAATATGTATGTAAGTGAGGGATCTTTTAGCATGTTTTGATACCCTCTTCGTGTGCACTTGCATTTTCTTCTTTTTGTTCTCTGCCATTCCTTAATTCTGTGCTTTCAGAATTAGGCAGGCTAACTCCAACCCAAAAGGCCAAAGGTTTTCCCTTCTAGGCCAAAGGGTGGTATCTGCCTTGACTCCCCACACTTTTGGTCACACTCCTGCTCCCCCAGGCCCTCGTCAACCTTCCTTTCCCACTGAGGCAGATTAGCATCATGCTTAAGGGCTCAGACTGTGGTTTAAAGCCAGACTGCCTGGATTTAAATCACCGCTCTGCTGTTTACGCTGAGTGACCTTTTGCAAGTTGCTTACTCTCTCCATGGCTCATTTTCCTCTGTAAAAAGGGGAATAAATGCACCTACTGCATAGGTTCTTCTAAATTGAGTTACTTCATTTAAATCCCTTGTAAGAATGCCTGGTACACAGTTAACACTACATAAGTGTTAGCTATTACTATTGCTGTCATTACATTTTTGTTTTAAAATATCTTGTAATCCGGGAGGACATCTAAAGACCATTATCCTTCCTGCTCATGTTGTTTTCAAGTGCACACAACGCTGCCATTTCACACAATAGACACCAAAAATTAAAAGGTTAAGAACATCTGATGACCCATGAAGAAAGAGTGCTCGTTTGATGTCTTTTTTAGAAATTTAAACATGGGGCACCTGGGTGGCTCAGTGGGTTAAAGCCTCTGCCTTCGGCTCAGGTCATGATCCCAGGGTCCTGGGATCAAGCCCCGCATCCGGCTCTCTGCTCCGCATGGAGCCTGCTTCCTCCTCACTCTCTGCCTGCCTCTCTGTCTAGTTGTGATTTCTCTCTGTCAAATAAATAAAATATTAAAAAAAATTTAAACATGTTAAATACTCCCTATGTCCACTTCTCAATTCCTACCAAAAAGGAGTTTAACTTGAATAATTATATCGTCTGAAAACTGTACGTAGATTTTTTTCTAAGTCACCATGCTGTATAATGAAAATGCTGACCTTTCAGATGTTGGATTAACATGTGATAGATAGCTCAAAGGCCAGAAGTGCTTTTTCTATATCTTACCAATGTGTTCAGCAGCTTAGCACGAACAACAACAACAAAAATACCACAGTCTTCAAATTATACTTTGGCTTCTGTTGTTTCAAAAACCAGACTTCGGATATACTTTGTAGATTTCAGACATGGGTTTTCGACATTGTAGGATGTATAGCTATAGAGAGGAGATCATTTTAAGTTTTTTCTCCCCCTATCATCTTCCTTTGACAGAAGGGTTACAATTTTTTTAAAAATCCATTCAAAAGGAGACTTGAGGAGTTTTCCATTCACTTTTTCACTTCTGGAAGTCTGACTTTCTTTTCTCTTTTTTTTTAAATTTTGTTATGTTAGGCACCATAGAATACATCATTAATTTTTGATGCACTGTTCCAATATTCATTGTTTATGCACCACACCCAGTGCTCCATGCAATCCTTGCCCTCCTTAATACCCACCACTGGGGTTACCCATCCCCTCTCCCCCTCCCCTCTAAAACCCTCAGTTCGTTCCTCAGAGTCTGAGGCTCTCCTCAGGCTACTCCTTCTGAAGAACGTCTGATTAATGGGTGACCAATACACTGGACTGCCCGCCAACATAGGAACTGGTGCTTCTGGAATGCCTCATCTCTATGTCCCCAGTTATTTTTCAGTGGAAGCTGCTTCTGCTAGAAGAACTCTTCTCTAGTCCCAAACTCGCCGAGTCCCTGCTCCTGAGTGCACCACCTCTGCTAATCCAGCTCCCACCTCATTCTTATGCACCAATCTCCCCTTCACACCAATCTCCCCTTCGTGTAGTAAGAGGGCAAAGGGAAATACTGTGGAGGGGGATCTCACAGTTGCCCTAGCGGCCGAAAGCTATACTCCTAAATGTCTTTCCCACTGCCCTCCAACCAATTAAAACTCCAAATAAGTATTCCCAGCTAAATAAGCTCATGCTTTACTGTGCAATACTACCTTTGTAAGCTTCCATGGAAATCATTCATTAGAAAGAATGGAAGTTCTCTGAGGGCAGAGAATTTTGCCTATGTGTTTCCATCTCCAGCATATACCCTAGGTCATCAGCTTTAAGTTGCCATCAGTTTTAAGACACATTTCGGATAAGCAAAAATGTGCAAAACAAATGTGCATCCTACAGTCGATGAACTATGGCAACAGAAGTAACTCTTCACATAGTAAGTGCTTAAGAAACGCTTACTGACTTATATTTTTTGAAGTTTCTGTGGGAAAATCTTTTGAGGCCCAAGCAATCAGCTTACAGATATATCTTCAGGGGACAAGGGACTAGAACTTGAGGATTGTGCAAAGAATAGAAGTTCTCCAGACAGTGGTGTGTTCCTGTCTGGGTATGTGTCTGTCTCTCTTCTCTCTCTCCTTACCTCATCAATTAGTTTTCTGGCATTTGCGATAGTATAATCACCAGCAAATAATACCACTAAGCATGACTCATCACTGCTCTTCTGCCTCTGACCCCGAGATACTGGAATGATACTTCTATTGGCTTCTGTGGAAACGCGGACAGCTTTGAGCTCTTCGGTAGTAGGCAGAGGAACATGGTCTTGAACTACAGCATCCTCGGGAAGAAGGCTCCAGTTGAGTTCTCCTGACACGGGTGTAAAGTCATGAATGTTGCTCCAGGTATTATTGAAGATACTCAGCCCCGCGTCCTTGAACTGGAACGCTAACTCAGGGTAGTACCATTGGAAGCAGCCAAACTTGATGTTTGTGGAAGACTCAATGATGGGTTGAGTGGCACAGCACAGAAAGACTTCCAGCTTTCTACAATCCCGCACACGAAATTGTTGGCAGGCTAGCGTACACTTGCAATCTCTGCAATTCCGAAAAAACACACTGCCTTTCACAGGTCCCAGAAAAATCACACAGTTAGTACAGTCATCGATAGTAATCGTAGCAGAGTGATCAAAGATATAGATGTTACAGTTCTCACAGTCTTGAATGAGAAACTGTTGTCCCGCCACTTGGCCAGGTAGGCGACCTACTGTTTCATCCTTCAGGCCACTGAACATGTAGTCTTTTGGATCAACCTGCAGGGACAAAACACAGGCCTTGAGTATGACCGACGTTATTCAACAACTATTAGTCAAGTGTCTGCTGGGTACCAGGCACAATTCTTGGTGCTAAAATAATAAGTTCCTACTCTCACCGACTTTGCGACATAGTAAGAAAATGAAAAGCACAAATTATTTCTTCCAGTAGTTAAGAAGAATGGGGGCAGGGAAAGGGAGAGGAAACTGTGATAAAGAAAGGCTCAAGGACATATCAACCAAACGATGTGTGGGCATTGTGTGGATCCTGTTTCAACACACCAACTATAGAAACACTTTTTTGAAACAGTTGGGGAAATTCTCACGCACACAGCATTTTGGATGATATTAAGGAATATTTCAGCTCGGACCCTTTTCCTGATGTTTCACTTTTTAAATTTTTTTAATTCAAGTACAATTAACATTACAGTTTTATATTAGTTTCAGGTGTACAATGTAGTGATTCAGTAATTCCATAAATCACCTGGTGCTCATCACAAGTGCCCTCCTTAATCCCCATCACCTATTTCACCCATCCCCCTACCTACCTCCAGTTTGTTCTCTATATTTAAGAGTCCGGTCTTCTGACTGCCTTTTTCCTTTGTTCATTTGTGTTGCTTCTTAAATTCTATGAGTGAAAATTTTAAAACTTCTGAAAGTGGAAATATACCCAGATTGAAATATATTTCTTTATCCTTCAATAAACGGATGTGGGGGTCTTGGTTTCTAAACCCCGACTGATTTCTGCAATATGCTACAGAAAATGGAAGAACCTGAAGGCACAAGAATTACTATATGGCATAACTCCCATCTGCAAGTTTGATTCAAATATTTATTAAGCTTTTCCTATAAGGCAATTCTTCAAATGCCACCATTCCCAACTTCAGATATTCTAAACTAAAGCACACATAACCTTTTAAGCGGTATGCCTGTAATTTGTCACATTATATATTATAAAATTCTAACTGACGTCTAAGAGTCAAAAAAAGGCCATGTTAATTTTTCCAAATTACATTGGAGTCTACTTGCACTGTTCTATCTCTTTGCAAATATTATATTTCATATAAAACTATTCGTGTGCCAGCAACAGACTCCCATATAGTAGGTGAAATTTTGATTATTCACAAAGGTTAATTTACTCATCCCAACCATCACTAACTTAAAGTGGCTTATTCAGTATTGCACAATAAATGTTGTACTTATCCAGTTTTACATAATGTACTGGAAGGAGTACTGGTCTGTAGCATGGGGAGATAAAAGAGGCACTTTGTTTCCCAGTCTTAATTCTGGCACCTATGAGCAACATGATCTTGGAAAGGCACTTTAACTTTCCAGATCTTCAGTCATTCAACCAACATCTGAACACCCAATATGAGCCAGATAATCTCTCAGGCACCAACATGAGTATGACCAGCTTTTCCCACAAAAAAGTAAACACTAACCTACTCGGCTGTGTAATGCAAGATGCCTAGAATATTCTGGAAACACAGAGGAAGGAAACCTGGGGTGGAGGAGGTAGGGTGTAAGAATTTACTAACAAAGTGAGAATGAACCAGCTGGAGTTCACCACATAAAACATGAAGGGGTAAAGGATCCTCCCTTTCCACACCAGGCAAAAGTGAAAGAATTAACAAAATAAAACTCTTCAGAGAACATGAGGAAAACCAAACATGGTTTGGTGTTTACCAGTGATACTAGAATGGGGGCAGATGAAGCTAGAGAGATAGGCAGGGGCCATATTACAAAGCCTGGAAGTTATCCGTGGGCAATAGGGTACCACAGGAGGGTTTTAAATAAGAGAAATTTGTATTTCAGGAAGATTACTCTGTAAGAATAAGGAGGTGGGGCATGGATCTGAGACTCTTGCTGTCGGCAGTGGCTAGAAGAAGATGGGATAAATTTGAGAAATACCGAGGAAGTAGAATCCATCAATTTGGTAATTCAACGGCTGTCGGAGGTAAGGCAGAAGGGTGGGTCCAAAATGATGCCTAGTTCTCTCGTCAGTGTTTTCCGACTGTTTTGGACTATCATGTGCATTAGCAGATTCTTCAATACAGCCCAGTACACCTACTGGTGAGTATTTGCACATGGACACATACCAAAGAAATAAAAGCTTCACGAATAATATTTACCCTGATTTTGTGTTAAGCCCCCCAACACAGACAAAATTTTCTATTATCCCCCTGAAGGGTTTGAAAAAACACTACTCTGATTTATATGATTGGATGTTAGTGTGCCATACCTCAGAAAAAGTGAAAAATACAGGGGGCAACACAGGTTTAATGTAGAAAGAAGTATTCAAGCAATTGTTTCTAGGATTTTACAGGTGATGCATGTATATAAAGGTACTGGGGTGCCTGGGTGGCTCAGTCAGTTAGGCGACCCTTGGTTTTGGATCAGGTCGTGATCTCATGGGTTGTGAGATTGTGCACCGTGTCAGGCTCCGCGCTGAGTGTGGAGTCTGCTTGAGGATTTTCTCCCTCTGACCGTCCCCTCAAATAAATGAACATACCTTAGGAAAAAAAAAAGGTAGAGTATTCTAGTTTGGTCTCTAACAAGAAACCGAATCAGCATAGTTGCTGGTTCCCTATTGCCTAAGATCAACCTCAAAGGGACCGTATAAGGAAAACACCAAGAAAAGGGGAAACTATGAGAAGTCCCTGTGGGGGCGTGTGGGAGGATAAAACAGAAAAGGAACCTCTGGGATTTCTGCTCTTGCTTCTCCCCCACCCTAAATCTTGAGACAACTGTGCTTCTCCCACACCTGCTGGGACTCAGATCTCTGGTCCAGACTTCCTTTGAGTAAATTTAGGGCAGGACAGAAACCCTGTGCTGGTGAAGAGGTGGGAAAAAACAGGGGGGACTAACTCTGACAGTTGCTCTGGACCTCTTCAAACCCTTGTAACTGGCAGATTAAAATCTAAGAAGTATCTTCTAATGCTGCTTCTCCCAACTACGAATTGGTCAAGTAGTCCAAAAAATTTAACAAAATACAGAAGCACTGAACCACACAATGAGAACAAGCTTAAGTTCTGCATCCAGGAAGTAGAGTGTACTCACAGTTTTCTTAAGGACACACTAAAGCTTTTCAAAAAATCATATAGTAGATCATAAGGCCTAAACAGATTTTAAATAATAGGTAACATACAGACCATGATATGAGACTAACATGTACACTTTTAAAAATTCTTGCCTACTTGAACATTTTAAAAACACACTGCTAAATAACTCATGGCTTAAAGAAGAAATCATAATCAAATCTAAAAATACTTAGAATTAAATGTTAAGACACCACATTTGGGATGCAGCAGAGACAGTGCTTTGAAGGAAATCTCTAACCTTAAATAGCTATAATAAAAACACTCAAAATCAGTTAAATGTCCATCTTAAGAAATTAGACAATAAACAATAAACCTGCAGAAAGTAGGAGAAAAAAGATAAATAGTAGAAATGAGTAACTTAAGTATTAAATATATAAAACAAAACATCAGCAAAGCCAAAAATATGTTTTGGGGGGGGCAAAAAATAGGCAAACTTCTGGCAAGAATGACCAGGGAAAGAACAACGAAATACGAACAGTATGAATGAAAAGGGGGATATTACCATAGAGGCTAAAGGAGAATAGTATCAACAACCATATACCAACAAGTTTTAAGAGATTTTGTCTATGAAATGAACAAATCTCTTAAAAAAATAACTTACCACAACTCACTCCAGAGGAAGTTAGATGCTTAAATAAAATGCTATTACTACTAAAGAAATACAAGCAGTGGGCTAAGTGTTCCCACAAAGAAAACACCAGGCCCAGATAGTTTTATAAGCAGATTCCAATTTTATTTATCCCAGGTTCATGCAAACCCATAAAGACAATAGAAAAAGAAGGAACAGTCCTAACTCATGCTATTAGCCTGTCTGGCTAGACCCTAGTAAGAAAAACAGAGACATAACAAAAGAAGATTTTAGGTTCATTTCACCCACATCTATAGACGGGGGAAAGAAAAAAAAACCCTGCAAAAAATCAATCCTATAAAAAGAGAAAGCACCACAACCAAGTTGAGCGCAAATGGTTCGGTATCAGAAAATCTTTCAATGTAAGTCACTATTATGTGATAACAACTTACATTTTACTCCTAAGTCCTATTGATCTCCTATGGGAATTTATTCTTCAGTAGACTGGAAGCACTTGCTGTGACCTACGTCCTCTGACTCTCTTTTGCCCAGACGGCCTTCCTTCTCCTAGTTCTTGTCCACCTGTCAAACTTCTTCTGTGAAGCTTTCCAGTTTCCTCAACCAGAGGCCTGCTCTCCCTTTTCAGAGTACCTATATTACATTAAATACCAGTGTCCGTCCCTTCCTGTAACCAATCTATTTAAAACTGAAACACCTCCTCCACTACTACCTCTTTACCGTTCTTTATTTTTCTCCAAAGCACTTAGTTTCCTTTTAATGCACTATGAAGGCATTGTATTTATTGTCTTTATTCTACCAATCCTCCATTATGGACGTAAGCTCCATGAGGGAAAGGATTATCTGTTTTGCCCACCTGTTTCCCCCTGAACCCAGAACAGTGCCTGGCAGCCAGAGGCCCTCCACACACCAATAGTGAATCCATTTTAACTACTTAATCTTTGTTACCTCAGAGTGTGTAATCTGAGGTAGGTGGCCCCCATGCGTCTCTTTAATAAACGAACGTGAAGAGTTAACTAAGTTTGGTCATCACACACTTCTCTACTGCCCATTCTCCAGAAGAGAGACCCTGATAATGATCAAGAACAACATGATATTCTCAGGGACATTCAGTCAGGTCACTGTTCGAGTTGGCCAACTTCTGAGTGGGAAGATAATTACACAGAAGGAGGCAGAGGCACTCTTAATATCAGTGCTGGGGTTCTTTTTACATTCTCTTCTCTGCCATACCTGTGGTAAAAGCAAGCTGCGGCCGCCCTCCACTTGGAAGGGCCAGTGAAGGGAATGGGAATGTGGGCATGGAGCAGGCTGATGGGACCTGGATCTAATCCAGGCCTTAAAGTGGAGAAAAGGGAACATGCAAGAGTTTTGCTTTAGGCCTTATGGGGCGTAGAAACATTGTCTGGTCTTCTTCAGCCTGTCACCTTGGCACCAGTCCACCTCCCACAGTGGGGCTGAGAAGATCAAGAGCACCAGGATTAGGTATAGGGAAAAGGGGCCCAGGAGTTGGCCTGTCTCTACCAAGGCCTCAAACCCAATGGGCAAGTAGAATCTTCAAGGTTCAGCTTATGGTTTATCTCACTGCACCAGAAACTCCTTAAAACTCTGATGTAAAACTCTGTGTGTATTCTCCTGGGGAATTAATTTGGGGTTCAAGATTCTGGCCAAATCATCTTTGCTTGAGATACGGATAACAAGTTCAAACATTTGCAAGCACATTTATCTGAGAGTTAAGTAGGGAACAAACCAGTGTTTGGATAAAAATAAAACAGTAGGGTCGCCTGGGTGGCTGAGTTGGTTTAGCATCTGCCTTTGGCTCAGGTCTTGATCTTGGGGTCCTGGGATCCGCAGGTCGGGCTCCTGGCTCAGTGAGGAGTCTGCTCTGCTTTTCCCATTCTCTCTGCCCCCACCCCCATGTGTGCTCTCTCAAATAAGTAAAATCTTAAAAAAAAACAGTTAATACCTGTTACTTAAAGGAATTTAGCGAATTTGTTTTGCATGGAAATGATACATAAGATGTATAGCATTTGAGAAATTTCAACTATGTTGTTTATAATATAATTAGTACTCTATCAGAAGCTGCAGTTAAGACTTGTTGCAAATAATAGCCACTTTTACCTTTGAAATCACTGAGCTGCTACCTTAGTCTGCACCTGAAGTGTTAAGTATGGAATACCAATAGCTTCTCCAAATTCAAACGTTGAAGCCCTAGCCCGGAAGTGATGGTACTGGGGTACTGGGGAGTTAAGCCACTCAGGTTTAAAAGAAGTCACAAGGGCAGGGCCTCATGATGAGATTAGTGCTCTTAGAAGAAAAGACCTCCCTCTCTTCCTCCCTCCGTCTCCCTCGCTCCCTGTGCACACAATAGAGGAAAAGCCGTGGAGTACACAAGAATGTAACGCAACCAAATATGAGCCAGAGAGCAGGCCCTCACCAGTGAGAACTGTAGAACTCTGGGCACATTACAATTCTGTCCAAATCCCTGCTGTGAGAGACTTGACCAAACTCTAGCATGGCTTCTAGCAGCACAAGCCATGTCTCTAGAAGGACCCTACCCCCCCTACCCCTGGGGGGTAAAATTTTCCTGCCAGGGAAATTTACTATGTGTTCTAGCTAATACCTGATAATAGGCCCCCAACCTCCCTTTTTTAGAGCATTGATTAAAAAGGGCTCCACAGTTGTGAATATATAAGTCTTAAAACTCAGAAATATGTTTTCCAAGGACCTGAGAGTCATTCCTTTGAAATATAACTACCAGGAAGGACAGGGCCTCTGTCTGCCAGTCTCTGTGGGAGGACAGAATCCTAACTTTGATAACTGCGAGTGAACAAACACAGCTGGTTTAATCACATTTACACTGACCAACTTTGTAATTTTCACTTCTCTGACTCTCCCTGCTCCCTCATTTTCCTAATAAAATTGCTGAAATCACCTCTCCACAAACTGGAACACAGCTCAGCTCTGTCCCCTACTGTCAGCAGTTACGAATAAAATCTCTTTTCAATGCTTTAACTAATGTCCAGCAGTATTTATCTTTGACACCAGACACTCTATCTGCTGGTACCTTGATCTTGGACTTCTCAAGTCTCTAGAACCATCTAATAAATAAATGTCTGCTGTTTAAGCCACCTAGTCTATGCTATTTTGTTATGGCAGCCTGAGACAGACTAAGACTGGTTGCCACAACAAAATAACAGATCAGATGGCTTAAACAACAGAAATTTACGTCTCTCAGTCTGGAGGCTGGGAAGTCCAAGATTAAGGTGCCATCACAGTTGGTTTCCTGTGAGACCTCTCTCTCTGGCTGGCAGACAGCAAACAGCTGCCTTCTCCCTTATATCCTCCTCACATGGCCTTCCCTGGTGAGTGCAGGGCAAGCTCTCTGATGTCGCTTCTCATAAGGACACTAATCCTATGAGATAAGGACCCCAACCTATGATCTCTTTTAACCTTAATTACTTCCTTTGAGGTCCCATCTCCAAACACAGCCACACAGAGAGTTAGGGCTCCAACATGGGAATTTTGGAGGGACACAAATACTCAGTCTGTAACAACTGTCAATGATGAGACGTTAAATGTAATTTTACTATTCTTCTAAGTATTTTATCTGGACACCTCAGTTCTAGTTATGGGGAGAAATTCATGCTATAGTTAAAGATCCTCTAAGCTAAAGCGTTCTAAAGTATAAAATTATTTGGACTGTCAATGCGGTCTACAAAGGAGAAATTTAGGATTTATGTTGCTGTATTTTTCTCAACAAATCCTGAAAGTTCTTCAAAATAAAAAATAGTAATAATAAATAATCTGAAGCTTAGCACCATAGTCATTTTGCAAGAGTTACTAGTTCTCAAGTAAAATGCCCCAAATCACAAACATGGAAAGGTCATATTCCAAGCTACCTTTTCACGAGAGCCACTTATGAAGTGAGCTTAGTTTAGGCTGTATTTCTTACTACAATCCATAAAAGACAGTAGATACACTTTCAGAATCAAAGAAAACATTTCAACAGCTGCAATTCACCTGAGACAGCTAATAAACGAAGTTAAGCAGTATTTTCCTAACAGAAAATGAAAGTAAACATCTTATTGTTTTACTGAGCAGCAAGAAAATTCAGTAAAATTCATCTCCACGGGTAAACTTCCATAATGATTATCTGAGATGAAATGACGAATTTGTTAATTTCAGTGGAAAGCCTGTCTGCAAAGAAGTCCAAAATAAAGCTCTGGAGTGTAAGAAGCACTGTTATAGGTATGAGATACCATTCTCACTGCTTTATAATCATTCACTCAATAATCATAAAAACCCCGGGACACGATGGGTTTTAGTTGATTGAGCACCTGACTCCTGATTTCAGCTCAGGTCATGATGTCACGGTGGCGAGATCCAGCCGTGATGGGCTCTGCCCGCTCTCTCCTTCCCCCTTGGCTGCTCCACTCTCCCAGCCCACGTGCGCTTTCTCTCTCTCTCTCAAATAAATAAAGAAAATCTCTTTAAAAATACTCATAAAAACTCCTGTAAGAGTTGCGTACTATTATTTCTGTTTTGCAGATGAGAAAATTTAGCTATTCAGAGGCTAAACAACTTGCCCCAAGTCACACAGTTAGTAAGTGCTTGAGCTCAGTCTCAGACCTAGGCAGTCTGGCTCCTAAGTATATTTTCTCGGTTGCTTCTTCACATTTAACCATATTCAAACAGAAACCAATGTTTACTGGCACTTAAATCAATGGAACAGAGTAGAGAGTTCAGAAATAGACTTATGTTACATTGGCAAAGGTGCAAAGGCAATTCAATACAGAAAGGATAGTCTTTTCAACAAATGTTATTGGAACAACTGGAAATCTGTATGTAAAAAAAGAAAAAGAATCTCTCACATTTTGCACCATATATAGCAATTAACTCCAAATGGATCACAGAACCCAGCTGTAAAACTAAAACTCCACAACTTTGTGGAGAAAATTGTTGTAATCTTGGTTAGGCAAAGATTTTCTAGATGTGAAACCAAAAACACAATCCACAAAAGAAAAAATTGAGAACTGGAGTTTTATCAAAATAGAAAATTTTGGGGGGTGCCTGGATGCCTCAGTCGTTAAGCGTCTGCCTTCAGCTCAGGTGATGATCCCAGGGTCCTGGGATCGAGTCCCGCATCGGGCTCCGTGCTCAGCAGGAAGCCTGCTTCTCCCTCTCTCACTCCGCCTGCTTGTGTTCCCTCTCTTGCTGTGTCTCTCTGTCAAATAAATAAATAAAATCGTAAAAAAAAAAGAAAATTTTTGTTCTTCAAAAGACACTGTTAAGAGAAGACAAATCATTAATTGGGGAAAAAATCTGCAAAACACACATATGACAAGGGATTTGTATCCAGGATATATAAAAAAAAAGCCTCAAAAGTCAGTTAAGAAAACAAACTAGTAAAAAAGGGGCAAAAGATTTTAATAAGCACTTCACCAAAGTAAATATATGGATGGCAAATAAGTACATGGAAAAATCCTCAACATTGTTAGTCACCAGGGATATGCAAGT
This sequence comes from Meles meles, assembly GCF_922984935.1. NCBI lineage: Eukaryota > Metazoa > Chordata > Mammalia > Carnivora > Mustelidae > Meles > Meles meles. The sequence goes on along the minus strand of NC_060087.1, from coordinate 41,587,703 downwards.
TAAACCACAATGAAATACCACTACATGCCTATTAGAATGGCTAAAATTAAAAAGAAAAAAAAACCTTGACCATACCAAGTGCTGGTGGCATAGCAACTGTATCTCGCATGTTGGTGGTAAGAATGCAAACTGGCATAGCCACTTTGGAAAATAGTTTGGCAGTTTCTTATAAAGTTTGATATAAAATGTCCATGTGAGTCAGTAATCCCACTCCTAGGTATTCACCCAAATGAAGTGAAAAATTACGTTCACTCAAAAACTGCATGCAAATGATTATGGTAGCTTTATTCACAATTACGCAGACTGAAAACAACCCCAATGCTCCTCAACTGGTAAACGGATAAACAAACATGGTATACCCATATAATGCAATACTACTCAACAGTAAAAAGGAACTCCTGATACATGCAACGACATGGATGAATTTTAAAAGTATCATGCTAAGTGAAAGAAGGCAGACTCAAAAGGTTACACCTACATGATCCCACTTATATGACATTCTAAAAAAAAAAAGAACTATAGGGATAAGGATGCCCGGCAGGTTTAGTTGGTAGAGGGTATAACTCTTAATCACCAGGTCAAGAGTTTGAGTCCTACGTGGGGTGGTAGAGATTACTTAAATAAATAAAACTTTTTGAAAAAAGACAAAACTGCAAGGATAAAAAACTGATCAGAATAAGTCAATCAGAGAAAGACAGCTATCATATGATTTCTCTGGTATGAGGAATTTAAAGGCAGGGCAGGGGTCGTGGGGGTAGGGAAGGAAAAAATGAAACATGATGGGATAAATGAAAAAAACTGATCAGAAGCTGGGGGTGGAGTCAACTATAAAAGGAACACAAGGAAATTTGGAGGTACGATGGAACTGTTCTATATCTCGATTGTGGTGATCAGTTACTCAACTATGTTCATTTGCCAAAACTCGTAACTGTATACTTTATTTTTTTATTTTTCTAATTAAAAAAAATTTTATTAACATATACTGTATTATTAGCCCCAGGGGTACAGGTCTGTGAATCGCCAGGTTTACACACTTCACAGCACTCACCATAACACACACTTTCCCCAATGTCCATAACCCCACCATCCTCTCCCTACCCCCTTCCCCCTGCCCCGGCAACCCTCAGTTTGTTTTGTGAGATTAAGAGTCTCTTATGGTTTGTCTCCCTCCCAAGCCCATCTTGTTTTATTGATTATTTTCCTACCCCCCAAACCCCCAATGTTGCCTCTCAACATCCTCATCAGGGAGATCATATGACAATTGTCTTTCTCTGACTGACTTATTTTGCTCAGCATAATACCCTCTAGTTCCATCCACGTTGTCACAAATGGCAAGATTTCAGGGTTTTTTGATGGCTGCACAGTATTCCATTGTATATATATACCACAGCTTCTTTATCTATTCATCTGTTGATGGACATCTAGGTTCTTTCCATAGTTTGGCTATTGTGGACATTGCTGCTATAAACATTTGGGTGCACGTGCCCCTTCAGATCACTACATTTTTATCTTTAGGGTAAATACCCAGTAGTGCGATTGCTGGGTCACAGGGTAGCTCTATTTTCAACTTTTTGAGGAACCTCCATGCTTTTCATGAGTGTTTTCCGGAATGGTTGCACCAGCTTGCATTCCCACCAACAGCATAGGAGCGTTTCCCTTTCTCCGCATCCTCACCAGCATCTGTCATTTCCTGACTTGTTAATTTTAGCCATTCTGACTGGTGTGAAGTGGTATCTCATTGTGGTTTTGATTTTCATAACTGTACACTTTAAAGGGGTAAATTTCACTGTATGTAAGTTACACTTCATTTAAAATAAAATTACTTAAAATTTCAACATTGTGGGGGGGAGGAGTCAAGATGGCGGAGAAGTAGCAGGCTGAGACTACATCAGGTAGCAGGAGATCAGCTCGATAGCTTATCTAAACATTGCAAACACCTACAAATCCAACGGGAGATCAAAGAGGAGAAGAACAGCAATTCTAGAAACAGAAAATCAACCACTTTCTGAAAGGTAGGACTGGTGGAGAAGAGAATCCAAAACGACGGGAAGATAGACCGCGGGGGGCGGGGCCGGCTCCCGGCAAGCGGCGGAGGAACGGAGCACAAAATCAGGACTTTTAAAAGTCTGTTCCACTGAGGGACATTGCTCCAGAGGCTAAACCAGGGTGAAGCCCACGCGGGGTCAGCGTGGCCCCAGGTCCCGCAGGGTCACAGAAGGATTGGGGGTGTCCGAGTATCGCAGAGCTCGCAGGTGTTAGAACGGAGAAGCTGGCTACAGAGACAGAGCTGAGGACTGAGCTCAGCTCGGGGTTACCTTGAACCGGTCGCGGGCTGGGTGAGCTCAGAGCGTGGCTGGAGGCTGGGGATACGGGAGTGATTGGGTGCTGTCCTCTGGGGGCGCACTGAGGAGTGGGGCCCCGGGCTCTCGGCTCCTCCGGGACGGAGACTGGGAGGCCGCCATTTTCATTCCCGTCCTCCAGAACTCTACGGAAAGCGTTCAGGGAACAGCAGCTCCCAAAAGCGAACCCGAGCGGATTACTTAGTCCGGCCCCGGTAAGGGCGGTGCAATCCCGCCTCGGGCAAAGACACTTGAGAGTAACTACAACAGGCCCCTCCCCCAGAAGATCAACAAAATATCCAGCCAGGACGAAGTTCATCTATCAAGGAAAGGAGGTTCAATACCTAGGGCAGCAGCGGAATTCCAGAGGAGGAGATAGCAAAACACGGAACTCATGGCTTTCTCCCCATGATTCTTTAGTCTTGCAGTTAATTCAGTTTTTTTTTTCAATTTTTTTCTTTCTTTTTTCTTCTTCTGCTAAATTTTTAAAAACTTTTACCCTTTTCTTTTTTGACGTTTTTTGACTAGTTTATCTAAAATATATATTTCTTTCTTTTTTATATTTTTCTTTGTTTAATTTCTTTCTTTTTTTTTCTGAACCTCTTTTTTTTTTTAAAGTATTTATTTATTTGCCAGAGAGAGCGAGAGAGCACGCACACACAAGTAGGTACAGCAGTGGGCAGAGGGAGAAGCAGGCTCCCGGCTGAGCAGGGAGCCCAACGTGGGACTTGATCCCAGGACCCTGGGATCATGACCTGAGCCGAAGACAGGCACTTAACTGGCTGAGCCACCCAGGTATCCCTGAACCTCTTTTTATCCCCTTTCTCGCCCCCACAATTTGGGGTCTCTTCTGATTTGGTTACAGCGCATTTTTCTGGGGTCTTTGCCACCCTTTTAGTATTTTATTTGATCCTTCATATCCTCTTATCTGGACAAATGACAAGGCGGAAAAAATCACCACAAACAAAAGAACAAGAGGCAGTACCGAAGGCTAGGGACCTAATCAACACAGACATTGGTAATATGTCAGATCAAGAGTTCAGAATGACGATTCTGAAGATTCTAGCCGGGCTCAAAAAAGGCATGGAAGATATTAGAGAAACCCTCTCTGGAGATATAAAAGCCCTTTCTGGAGAAATTAAAGAATTAAATCTAACCAAGTTGAAATTAAAAAAGCTATTAATGAGGTGCAATCAAAAATGGAGGCTCTCACTGCTAGGATAAATGAGGCAGAAGAAAGAATTAGTGATATAGAAGACCAAATGACAGAGAATAAAGAAGCTGAGCAAAAGAGGGACAAACAGCTACTGGACCACGAGGGGAGAATTCGAGAGATAAGTGACCCCATAAGACGAAACAACATTAGAATAATTGGGATTCCAGAAGAAGAAGAAAGAGAGAGGGGAGCAGAAGGTCTATTGGAGAGAACTATTGGAGAGAATTTCCCTAATATGGCAAAGGGAACAAACATCAAAATCCAGGAGATGCAGAGAACCCCCCTCAAAGTCAACAAGAATAGGTCCACACCCCGTCACCTAATAGTAAAATTTACAAGTCTTAGTGACACAGAGAAAATCCTGAAAGCAGCCCGGGAAAAGAAGTCTGTCAGATACAATGGTAAAAATATTAGATTGGCAGCAGACTTATCCACAGAGACCTGGCAGGCCAGAAAGAGCTGGCATAATATATTCAGAGCACTAAATGAGAAAAACATGCAGCCAAGAATACTCTATCCAGCTAGGCTATCATTGAAAATAGAAGGAGAGATCAAAAGCTTCCAGGACAAACAAAAACTGAAAGAATTTGCAAACACCAAACCAGCTCTACAGGAAATATTGAAAGGGGTCCTCTAAGCAAAGAGAGAGCCTAAAAGTAGTAGATCAGAAAGGTACAGAGACAATATACAGTAACAGTCACCTTACAGGCAATACAATGGCAAGAAATTCATATCTCTCAATAGTTACCCTGAATGTTAATGGGCTAAATGCCCCAATCAAAAGACACAGGGTATCAGAATGGATAAAAAAACAAAACCCATCAATATGTTGCCTAGAAGAAACTCAATTTAGATGCAAAGACACCTCCAGATTTAAAGTGAGGGGGTGGAAAACAATTTACCATGCTAACGGACATCAGAAGAAAGCTGGGGTGGTAATCCTTATATCAGATCAATTAGATTTTAAGCCAAAGGCTATAATAAGAGATGAGGAAGGACACTATATCATACTCCAAGGGTCTGTCCAACAAAAACAACTAACAATTTTAAATATCTATGCCCCTAACGTGGGAGCAGCCAACTATGTAAACCAATTAATAACAAAATCAAAGAAACACATCAATAATAATACAATAATAGTAAGGGACTTTAACACTCCCCTCACTGAAATGGATATATCATCCAAGCAAAAGATCAACAAGGAAATAAAGGCCTTAAATGACACACTGGACCAGATGGACATCACAGATATATTCAGAACATTTCATCCCAAAGCAAAGGAATACACATTCTTCTCTAGTGCGCATGGAACATTTTCCAGAATAGATCACATCCTGGGTCATAATCAGGTCTCAACCGGTATCAAAAGATTAGGATCATTCCCTGCATATTTTCAGACCACAATGCTCTGAAGCTAGAACTCAATCACAAGAGGAAAGCTGGAAAGAACCCAAATACATGGAGACTAAACAGCATCCTTCTAAAGAATGAATGGGTCAACCAGGAAATTAAAGAAGAATTGAAAAAATTCATGGAAACAAATGATAATGAAAACACAAGGGTTCAAAATCTGTGGGACACAGCAAAGGCAGTCCTGAGAGGAAAATATATAGCGGTACAAGCCTTTCTCAAGAAACAAGAAAGGTCTCAAGTACACAACCTAACCCTACACCTAAAGGAGCTGGAGAAAGAACAAGAAAGAAACCCTAAACCCATCAGGAGAAGAGAAATCATAAAGATCAGAGCAGAAATCAATGAAATAGAAACCAAAAAAACAATAAAAAAAGCAATGAAACTAGGAGCTGGTTCTTTGAAAGAATTGATAAACCCCTGGCCAGACTTATCAAAAAGAAAAGAGAAAGGACCCAAATAAATAAAATCATGAATGAAAGAGGAGAGATCACAACTAACACCACAGAAATACAGACAATTATAAGAACATACTATAAGCAACTCTACGCCAACAAATTTGACAATATGCAAGAAATGGATGCATTCCTAGAGACATATAAACTACCACGGGGTGCCTGGGTGGCTCAGTGGATTAAGCCACTGCCTATGGCTCAGGTCATGATCTCAGGGTTCTGGGATTGAGCTCCACATCGGGCTCTCTGCTTCGCAGGGAGCCTGCTTCCTCCTCTCTCTCTGCCTGCCTCTCTGCCTACTTGTGATCTCTCTCTCTCTGTCAAATAAATAAATAAAATCTTTAAAAAAAAATGAACTACCACAACTGAACCAGGAAGAAATAGAAAACCTGAACAGGCCCATAACCAGTAAGGAGATTGAAACAGTCATCCAAAATCTCCAAAGAAACAAAAGCCCAGGGCCAGACGGCTTCCCAGGGGAATTCTACCAAACATTTAAAGAAGAACTAATTCCTATTCTCCTGAAACTGTTCCAAAAAATAGAAATGGAAGGAAAACTTCCAAACTCATTGTATGAGGCCAGCATCACCTTGATCCCGAAACCAGACAAGGATTCCACCAAAAAAGAGAATTACAGACCAATATCCTTGATGAACACAGATGTAAAAATTCTCACCAAAATACAAGCCAATAGGATTCAACAGTACATTAAAAGGATTATTCACCACGACCAAGTGGGATTTATTCCAGGGCTGCAGGGTTGGTTCAACATCCGCAAATCAATCAATGTGATACAACACATGAATAAAAGAAAGAACAAGAACCATATGATCCTCTCAATAGATGCTGAAAAAGCATTTGACAAAGTACAGCATCCCTTCCTGATCAAAACTCTTCAAAGCGTAGGGATAGAGGGCACATACCTCAATATTATCAAAGCCATCTATGAAAAACCCACCGCAAATATCATTCTCAATGGAGAAAAACTGAAAGCTTTTCCGTTAAGGTCAGGAACACGGCAGGGATGTCCATTATCTACCACTGCTATTCAACATAGTACTAGAAGTCCTAGCCTCAGCAATCAGACAACAAAAGGAAATTAAAGGCATCCACATCGGCAAAGAAGAAGTCAAACTATCACTCTTCGCAGATGATATGATACTATATGTGGAAAACCCAAAAGACTCCACTCCAAAACTGCTAGAACTTGTACAGGAATTCAGTAAAGTCTCTGGATATAAAATCAATGCACAGAAATAAGTTGCATTTCTGTACACCAACAACAAGCCAGAAGAAAGAGAAATTCAAGAGTCAATCCCATTTACAATTGCACCCAAAACTGTTAAGATACCTAGGAATAAACCTAACCAAAGAGGCTAAGAATCTATATGCAGAAAACTATAAAGTACTCATGAAAGAAATTGAGGAAGACACAAAGAAATGGAAAAATCTTCCATGCTCCTGGATTGGAAGAATAAATATTGTGAAAATGTCTATGCTACCTAAAGCAATCTACACATTTAATGCAATCCCTATCAAAATACCATCCATTTTTTTCAAAGAAATGGAACAAATAATCCTAAAATTTATATGGAACCAGAAAAGACCTCGAATAGCCAAAGGAATATTGAAAAAGAAAGCCAAAGTTGGTGGCATCACAATTCCGGACTTCAAGTTCTATTACAAAACTGTCATCATCAAGACAGCGTGGTACTGGCACAAAAACAGACACATAGATCAATGGAACAGAATAGAGAGCCCAGAAATAGACCCTCAACTCTATGGTCAACTAATCTTCGACAAAGCAGGAAAGAATGTCCAATGGAAAAAAGACAGCCTCTTCAATAAATGGTGCTGGGAAAATTGGACAGCCACATGCAGAAAAATGAAATTGGACCACTTCCTTACACCACACATGAAAATAGACTCAAAATGGATGAAGGACCTCAATGTGAGAAAGGAATCCATCAAAATCCTTGAGGAGAACACAGGCAGCAACCTCTTCGACCTCAGCTGCAGCAACATCTTCCTAGGAACATCAGCAAAGGCAAGGGAAGCAAGGGCAAAAATGAACTATTGGGATTTCATCAAGATCAAAAGCTTTTGCACAGCAAAGGAAACAGTTAACAAAACCAAAAGACAACTGACAGAATGGGAGAAGATATTTGCAAACAACATATCAGATAAAGGGCTAGTGTCCAAAATCTATAAGGAACTTCTCAAACTCAACACCCAAAGAACAAACAACCCAATCAAGAAATGGGCAGAGGACATGAACAGACATTTCTGCAAAGAAGACATCCAGATGACCAACAGACACATGAAAAAGTACTCCACGTCACTCGGCATCAGGGAAATACAAATCAAAACCACAATGAGATACCACCTCACACCAGTCAGAATGGCTAAAATTAACAAGTCAGGAAATGACAGATGCTGGCGAGGATGCGGAGAAAGGTGAACCCTCCTACACTGTTGGTGGGAATGCAAGCTGGTGCAACCACTTGGAAAACAGCATGGAGGTTCCTCAAAATGTTGAAAATAGAATGACCCTATGACTCAGCAAGTGCACTACTGGGTATTTACCCTAAAGATACAAACGTAGTGATCCGAAGGGGCACGTGCACCCAAATGTTTATAGCAGCAATGTCTACAATAGCCAAACTATGGAAAGTACCTAGATGTCCATCAACAGATGAATGGATAAAGAAGATGTGGTATATATATACAACGGAATACTATGCAGCCATCAAAAGAAATGAAATCTTGCCATTTGCGACAACGTGGATGGAACTAGAGGGTATCATGCTTAGTGAAATAAGTCAATTGGAGAAATACAACTATCATATGATCTCCATGATATGAGGACGTGGAGATGCAACATGGGGGGTTAGGGGGATAGGAGAAGAATAAATGAAACAAGATGGGATTGGGAGGGAGACAAACCATAAGTGACTTTTTTTTTTTAAAGATTTTATTTATTTATTTGACAGAGAGAGATCACAAGTAGACAGAGAGAGAGAGAGAGAGAGAGGAGGAGGAAGCAGGCTCCCTGCCGAGCAGAGAGCCCGATGCGGGGCTCGATCCCAGGACCTGGGATCATGACCTGGGCCGAAGGCAGAGGCTTTAACCCACTGAGCTACCCAGGCGCCCCGACCATAAGTGACTCTTAATCTCACAAAACAAACTGGGGGTTGCTGGGGGGAGGTGGGGTTGGGAGAGGGGGAGGGGGGTGATGGACATTGGGGAGGGTATGTGCTATGGTAAGTGCTGTCAAGTGTGTAAACCTGGCGATTCACAGACCTGTACCCCTGGGGATAAAAATACATTATATGTTTATAGAAAATATAAGAAATAAAAAATTTAAATAGGAAAAAAAAATTTCAACATTGTGGGGCGCCTGGGTGGCTCAGTGGGTTAAGCCTCTGCCTTTGGCTCAGGTCATGATCTCAGGGTCCTGGGATCAAGCCCCGCATTGGGCTCTGTGCTCAGCAGGGAGCCTGCTTCCCCCTCTCTCTCTGCCTGCTTCTCTGCCTACTTGTGATCTCTCTCTCTCTGTCAAATAAGGAAATAAAATCTTTTAAAAAATTTCAACATCATTAAATCAGTTTCAGGACTACACAGCTACATAACTGAAAGGTTATTTCATAAATGAAAATGGCAGTGCCATGTAATTATAGAAATAATAATAGGGGCGCCTGGGTGGCTCAGTGGGTTAAAGCCTCTGCCTTCAGCTCAGGTCATGATCTCAGGGTCCTGGGACTGAGCCCCACATCAGGCTCTCTGCTCAGCGGGGAGCCTGCTTCCCCCTCTCTCTGCCTACCTCTCTGCCTACCTGTGATCTCTGTTAAATAAATAAATAAAATTTTCTAAAAAAAAGAAAGAATAATAAATACCAGTACCTTGATCTTGCATACACTGAGGACAAAAGAAGGTGAAACACTGTATATTAGTTCACTGTGTTGCTAAATTCATAACCACAAAATAGAATTATGAAATTTTAGGTTTGAAAAGGATTTTCCATACCATCTAACTTAATCTTAACCTAATTTTACATCCTATCACATTCCCTTTGTTCACCCTGATTTGCCTGAATGCATCTAGCCATGCTTACCCTCCCTGCCCAGAGACGCTCAAAGAATTAGAGAACTGGAGTGGATGTTAGGAAATTGAGAGCTGGAAAAGCTAAAGGCCTTCCCCAATGAGGTATACTGGCGTACAGAATACAAATTAAAACCCCAGTCCTATATACTTTTCACTCTCTGTGCTTTTCCCCTTTACCAAAACTTTATGTAAGTGAAGAAGTTTGAACCCTCAGCACACTGTTGGTAGAAATATAAAATGGTGCAGACACTTTAAAAAAGTTCAGATCTTCAAAAAGTTAAACATAGAATTACTATATGACTCAGGAATACCATGCCTAGGTATATCCCCAAGAGAAATATTATGTCCACATAAAAAATTATAGGGCGCCTGGGTGGCTCAGTGGATTAAGCCGCTGCCTTCGGCTCAGGTCATGATCTCAGGGTCCTGGGATCGAGCCCCGCATCGGGCTCTCTGCTCCGTGGGGAGCCTGCTTCCTCCTCTCTCTCTGCCTGCCTCTCTGCCTACTTGTGATCTCTCTCTGTCAAATAAATAAATAAAATCTTTAAAAAAAAAAAAAATTATACACAAATATTCATAGCAGCATTATTTGTAATGGCCGAAAAATGGAAACAACCCAAATGTCCATCAACTGATGAATGGATAAATAAATCGGACAAGTAAAATTTATAAGTAAATATCTATTCTGTTGACTAGTATTCCCTAATAAAAAGGAATAATGCACTGATACTTGCTACAATATGCATGACTCTCAAAGACATGCTAAGTGAAAGAAGCCAGTAACAAAATGTCAAATACTGTGTGATTCCATTTATATGAAATGTGTAAAAGAGGCAAATCTGCCGAGATAGAAACTAAAATTGTGGTTTCCCAAGGTGGTGGGGGGGAGGGGAGGAAGTGGGAATAACTACTAATAGGTATGGGTTTCTTTTGTGCGGAATGAAAATGTTCTAAAATTATAGTGATGGTATCATAACCCTGTGAACTTACTAAAACTACTGAACTGTATACTTGAAGTGAGTAAACTGAATGGTAGATGTATGTCAATAAAGCTATTTTTTATATTAAAACTGCTCAATTTTATTAGCTTCATACTGCCATGTGCCTCAATTTTTCTTTTTATTTAATCATTTTAGGATGGTGTAAACATATGGGATTTATGCCTGGCTTCATGCTTATACAAATTTGAATAGAACTATAATAAAATAAGAGTCAAGCAGAAATCTGTATTAGTCTTTTATAGGTATCCATTCATTAATCACATTTTCCCCCAGAAATCATTTTTATTAATATTTCTATTTACATACACTGCAAGTATATCTGATTATAAAAATAAGGTGTGCTTCTTACCAAAACTTTAGATAATTTAGACATTTATTTCTAGTCCTTTTTAGGACTAAAGATATATTTTTCTGGTTTTCAAATTTTCATTCCAGTGTAGTTAACATATAATGTTATGTTTCAGGTGTACAATATAGTGATTCAACAGTTCCATACATTACCCAGTGCTTGTCAAGGTAAGTATACTCTTGATCCCCTTCACCTGTTTTACTCATCCCCCTCCCCCAACAACCTGCCCTCTGGTAATCATCAGTTTGTTCCTCACAGTTACAAGTCTGTTTTCTGGTTTGTCTTTTTTTTCCTTTGTTCATTTGTTTTGTTTCTTTAACTCCACATAAGTGAAATCATATGCTATTTGTCTTTCTTTGACTGGCTTATTTCGTTTAGCATTATACTCTCTAGCTCCATCCATGTTGTTGCAAATGGCAAGATTTCATTTCTTCTGTGGCTGAGTATTATTCCATTACATGGACACCACATCTTCTTTATCCATTCATCTATTGATGGGACACTTGGGCTGCTTCCATAATTTGGCTATTATGAATGATGCTGCAATAAACACAGGGTGCAAATTAGTGTTTTCGCATTCTTTGGGCAACTACCCAGTAGTGTGATTATGGGATAGTGGGGTAGTTCTACTTTTTATTTTTTGAGGAGCTTCCACCTCGTATTTCACACCAGCGTGCATTTCTACCAACAGCAACAGTGCAAGAGGATGCCTTTTGCTCCGCATCCTCGCCAACGCTTGTTGTTTCTTGAGTTTTTGATTTTAGCCATTCTGGTAGGTGTGACGTGATATGTCATTGTATTTTTTTAACGATTTATTTATTTATTTGAGAAAGAAAGACCATGCTCTTGAGCGGGGGGAGGAGCAAAGGGAGAGGGAGAGAATCTCGAGCAGACTCCCCACTGAGTGCCAAGCGCAACATGGGGCTCTATCTCATGACCCTGAGATCATGACCTGAGCCTGAAATCAAGACCCCCGAGGCTTAACGGACTGAGCCACCCAGGCACCTCTCACTGTGGTTTTAATCTGCACTTCCCTAATGATTAGTGATAAAGCTGTTCATAAAATGAATAAACAAAGAGCTACTTACCACCTTCAAAAAACAAAGTAACAAAGTAACCACAACTTTATGTAAAAGATTTAAAACCTGTAGACAAATTCTTTGATCCTCCTCCAAATGGGTGGGCATTTGTGACTACCTCAACCAAGAGAATGTGACAAAGTAAGGCTACAGCACTTAAGAGGCTAGTTCAAAAAGCCATGCAGCTTCTCCTGGCCTCTCTTAGAGGACACCTGCCCTTGGAACCCAGCCACCATGCTGTGCAGAAGCCTAGACTGCATGAAGAGGCCGCTGGCCCTCAGCCTAGCCAAACTCCAGGATCAACTTGCCAGCCAGCACTGCCATTAAGCCATATTGAAAGGAGATCCTTAGGGCCCCCAGTCGAGCTGCTGCATCTGATGTGGCAGATAGCCAACCTTGCTATACCCTACCCAAATTGCCAAGTTGTGAACAAAATAAATACTTGCCATTAGTCTAAGCCACTGAGTTTTAGAGCAGTTTGGTTTGGTAGGCAGCAATGGATACCTAGAATACGTACTTTACAGGCTAAAAACAGCATCTAGCCCCCTACTCAGAGCAGACCCTTCTTTCTAATAAGTGGCCATCAAACCACTATCTGAATCTTTTGACTAATGTGGAGATCAGTTCCTCACAAAGTCACGCCTTCCACTGAGAAACCACCCCAGGAATTATGATCTGCTTTTATAATAAGACCGGTTCTGTCCTGTCCAATCTCTGGTCTGAGTTCTATCTTCAGGGGTGATCATTACTGTCTAACCCCCTTTTGTCAGGACAGTGCTTCACCCTGTTAAACAGGAGAGAAATCTTTGGCACTGTTGCATTTTATAGCCAAGAACCTGAAATCCATGAATGGACTGCTTTATCCAAAGTCATGAAACAGACACCGAATAAAATGCAGTTACTTGAATTTCTGGTATAAGGCTTTTGTTTAGTTTTATTTCTATCAAATATGATCCAAATGTAATGGACACATGATGTGTTATTGCCCATACTCAAATTCACAATTTTCATACTTATGCCATCATTGTTTAGAGGACTAATCCTCATTTCTATCATCTAGGAGAAGTAATGGTATGAATAACTAGAAAATGAAAACTACTTTTCTGTACCACTCATCTTTTCCTTGTTTGCACTTAAGTATTTCCTATTTTAACTCAATAAAAGCAGTCAGCTCTTTAAAGGCAGGGATAATTTTTATAATTTTGAGTCTTTCTTGGTGTTTGAGTACCTATATATTGCATAATTTGCCTAGCCATGAGAGGAAGCATACAGATAAAAAGGATAAAAGCATTTCTTTCCAAGTAATTTAAAAATGGATGGAATTAGAGGGTATTACACTAAGTGAACTAAGTAAGACAAAGACAAATACCATATGATTTCACTTATATGTGGAACTTAAGAAACAAAACAGATGAACACAGGGGAAGGGAAGGAAAAATAAAATAAGGTAAAAATGGAGAGAGAGGTAAACCACAAGAGACTCTTGACAATAGGGAATGAACAGAGGGCTGCTGGAGGGGAGGGGGGTGACAGGATGGGGTAATTGCGGAATGGGCATTAAGGAGGGCCCTTAATGGAATTAAGCACAGGGTGTTATATGCAACTGATGAATCACTAAATTCTACCCCGGACACTAATAACACACTATATGTTATGAATATTTTTAAGATTTTATTTATTTATTTGACAGAGAGAGAGAGCACAAGTAGGCAGAGAGGCAGGCAGAGAGAGAGGGGGAAGCAGGATCCCTGCTGAGCAGAGAGCCCGATGTGGGGCTCAATCCCAGGACCCTGAGATCATGACCTGAGCCGAAGGCAGAGGCTTAACCCACTGAGCCACCCAGGCGCCCCTATATGTTATGACTTTTTAAAAAATCTTACAATCGAAAAATATTTCTCATGCCAATGTAGTAATTGTACAGTAAGCTTTTCACTTTTTCAAAGTTAGCAGCAATAGAACATAAGCTTCATACACTGTTGATTACAGTGTATCAGTCGCCATGACAACACTCAGTCTCCAAACATTCTAATTGAGACAATTGCTCCTAGCTTCAGTCCCCCAAGACTGACCCAATTACACAACTCAAAACCCAAAGCCCAGAGGGTGCCTCTCGACAAAGATACTCTGAGTACACAACCTAAGGAAAAATTTAAACACCACTTTTCCAAATTGCAAGGAAACTTTTCAGGCAACAGATTATGTTTTTAAAGTTGAATGGTAATTGTCTGATGTAATTTTAAAACGTATCTCATTTACATTCTCTGGGTTGTATTTGCATTCTGTTCCTTTTAAAGTACAACTAAAATCTTTTAGGAGCAAGCAAGACTGTTCTAAACTCAGTAGAAGTATCACTGGACTAATACAGAACATTCGTACACTAGCCTAAATTGGCCTCATGAGAGATAAAGAACTAGAAAAAAAATCTTTAAAATCATATAAAATGAGGCACCCTAGAGTATGCTCCTAATGATTCCAAAGGAAGGGATGTCTGAGTGGCTCAGTCAGTTAAGTTGTCTGCCTCTGGCTCAGGTCATGATCCCAGGGTCCCAGGGTCCCACATCAGGCTCCTTGCTCAGCGGGGAGCCTGCTTCTCTCTCTGCCTGCTGTTCCCTCTGTTTGTGCTCTTGTGCTAGCGTGCTCTCTCTGACAAATCAAACCAAATCAAATCAAAGTAAAATAGAATACTCCTAAAGAAAAAAATCCCCTAAAGGAAAAGCAATGTTGGGAAATGTGGTACCTCCACTGTCTCAAAATGTAAACTAGTAATTCTCTTTCTCTAATGATCCAACAGATTTTTTTAACTGGGTTGTTTTCAAAATATAATGTTCATTTAGTTAGAAAAATTCTGATTAGGTAAGTTGATCAATACTTTAACTTTTACTATGCACAGTATCAGAAGCATGAACTTATTTTACATACCCAGTAATATGTCTTACACCTCTACAACTACAGTACCTACTAGTACTGTTATTATATTCCCTGTAAGCTCAAAACTATTCCCTGTGAGCTCAAAACTGTCTACAAATGAAAGTTTACTATCTGCTCATATGGGCAAAAAGTTTAGAAGTTGGTAAAAGAAAAAAAAATCACAGAATACACCCATGTAACTAAAAGGAGAAAGAGGAGCCTGGGTGGCTCAGTCAGTTGGGTCTCTGGCTCTTGATTTTGGCTCAGGTCATGATCTCAAGCTGGTGGAAGAGCTCTGCATTGGGCTGTGTGCTCAGCCCAGAGTCTGCTCTTCCCTCTCCATCACTTTATCTCAAATAAATAAATAAATAAAATCTAAAAATAAATAAATAAAGGGAGAAAGATTAACATGAGATGCTAACTAACCTGAACATTACGTTAATAAAGGTTAACTGTAAGACCATCTTTATGAAGTAATGAGTCAAAGGGCAACTGAGACTACTCGAAATAAATAAATAAATAAATAAATAAATAAATGAAAGCACTTTCATTTTAGCCTATGGTTTCAAAACAAAAAGCTCAAGTAAAAATCAAATACACAAGCCTCTCTATGACAGAGAATTCAAGGTTAAAGAGTGTTGTTAGAAATACTAAGGCTGAGGAAATCAATCTTTTAAAAACTGTCCACCACGTAACTTCGAATGACAGGTGCAATCTTCTATGACAGAAAGCATAGTATTTTCCATTCCTATGCAATAAAATGATGCTATCAAGTATAGATAAGAGAATTAATATACCATACAACCCAAGAAAGATCTGAGAAACTGGGTAGAAAGATGCAGTTCAGAATTCTGCAAAAAGCTTCCCATTGCTTAAATCTGACACTTGGAGAACTGAGTTTCCATGAATAAATCATTCTGGTGATTGAAAATCATGCAGGAAGATCTATGAAATCATAACATGAATTTGAACTTCACTATAAAGTATCCACGGGCCAATATATGTTCCATCAAGCAAGGAGGTAACTGTTCATAACATTTATTTAAACATCCTTTTGCAGTCAAATGCTCTACCACTGAGCTATACCCCCTAAACATCCTTTTGTTTGGAAAAGAAAAATAATTGCCAAACCTATCAAAGTATTTTACTAAGCACGAAATGCAGAACTATGAGGAAAGAGGAAACATTATGAAATTTATGACTAAGTGTGTTTTGTGCAACACTAGGGGACGTTTCAAAGCTGTCTCATTGCTGGCTATATACAAAAGTGAAAAGAAGGGCGTTTTCATTCATTGAAAACAACAGCAAAATATTGCTTGGTTTATGCTGGTTATTTTCACCATACAGTCCTGACATACGTGTCAAGACTGATTTCGATTTTCATTATTCCCTTTGGGTAACTGGAAGAGGAGGAAAAAGCAAAGCCATACGTTCAAGAGTCCACTTTGTTAACTGAGAAAATTCAGCAGTGGAATATACCATTAGGCACCAAAGAGATTTACCGGCTAGGGCAGACAAAAGAGAAAACAGTCACAGACGAACATGAGCCGCGAAAAAAGATGAGAATCGGTCCCACGTGTAACTCGAGGACTGGACAAAACCCCGCTGGGCGCTGCGGGTGAAATGAGCAGATTTGAGATTCGGGGCATTCACGACCTCTTTCCCTGGAGTCCATCCTGGGACCGCAAGGAAAGCCTCCAGAGCTCTGACAATCAGCTCTAAGGCCCCCTGCACCGCTTCACAATTCCCCGTGACGCCCCCTCCAGCGGGGTATTTCACCGCACCCCAAAAAGTCACTCCCCCCGACTTCAACTACTCGCGTGGGAGAGGAGAGCGCACGCAAGAGAGCTGCAGCTGCTGGGTCGGCCCCCTCGGCGCTCCCGGGCCGCAAGGGACCCTTGCCGGGAGGCTCGTAAGGGCTGAGACCAGGGGTCACGGGACTTTGGTTACCTTCTCGCGCTGGTCCCAGCTGTACTGCTTCGGCCGCCCCTCCCCGCCCTCGGGCTGCGACTCCTTCTCAGCCTTCCGCCTGTTGGAGAAGAAGCACCCCATGGTCCCGGACACTCCCCGCCGGCCCGCTCGTTCAGGTATCGCCTGGGAGTGTGGCCTGAACCCCGGGCGCCCGGGCCCCGCAGCTCTTCGGACACCGCCGAGCGAAACGGCCCAGCCGTCCCCAGCCCGGGTTAGCCCGCCAGGCCCAACACCCCTTCTCTTTTTTCCTCTCAGTCGCCCAGACGACCCATTGCAGCCAATGACCATTCAGCGCCCAGTGAGCCAATCAAAGCCCCGAGAGCAGCCCTGCGCGGCCTATGAGGAGAGGTCGACGTACCCACACAACCAATCCACGCCCCGCTCCAGCGCCAGCCCCCAGTGGCGGGTCCTGGGGGCTCAGGCGCACGCACAGCGGACCCCGCCCCCTAGTCCGGCCCCGCCCCTCCGAGGACACCGTGGGGCTCTCTAGCCGCACAGGGTCCAGCTTTGGCAGGTTTGTCTTTTTGCCCTTGGCTCTCAGTTACCAAGTTTTAGGCGCGGGCAGGCTCCCTAGTTGAACATTAAGCTTCAGTTTTATGATGCAAGTGGTGAGGGAACAGGAATTGCAGCTGACACAGGAAGAGGCCCTGAAATTCGTAACTTTCCCCCCTCCCTCCCGCCACATCGTCCGACTAGTGTCGCCCCTCCGGAAACTTCCCCCAACCACACACCCACTTTTGCCTCCTCTTCTGTGCTTTCTTAATATTCCTACGTATCACTCTGAAATTGCACAAGTACTTAGTAAAATAATTATTTGTGTATTCTTTCCCTTTTGGAAATGTGAATTTCTTGAGGCCAAAAGGCCTTTCTTAAAAGAGCATGTATCTTTGAATTCCCTAGGCCTGGCTCTGCTCCACGGTAGATGCTCAGTAAAACGTTTGTCAAATGAATGCATGAATGAATGCATGCTAGTGAAGGAAGTATTTATAACCTCTTTTCTATATTCCTTATCAAAGAAAGTGACTTAAGTGTGTGTGTCATGAGGGAGAGGGGGTTATAGTAAAGGGGTTCTTCTTGTGAAATTTATAGCCTAGTGGAGGACATAAGCATTGCCATATAAGCAGTCAGCTCTAAGCAAATGGTATAGGGTTTGTGTGAAGGTATTAAATATATATACACTAAATATTAACATTTGTTACATTTGGGCCAAGTTTACTGCAATACACATGTATTGCTTATGTGATAGAAAAGGGTGCCTCGGTGGCTCAGTCGGTTAAGTGTGGGACTCTTGATATTGGTTCAGGGCATGATCTCAGGGGGTGAGAAGGAGCTCTCGGCGGCCCCAGGCTGTTCTGGGTTTAAGATTCTGGGCTTGTTTAAGATTCTCTCTCCCTCTCCCTCTGCCCCAAACCCCGCTAAAAAAAAAAAAAAAGGCAAGTTGTTGCTTCGATTGTCTGAGTATTTTGACGTCTTGGTAGGACACCAAACGTGGATCAGGTCAGTTTCAAATTTGGTTATCTTTTTACTTTCCCACACTTATTCACACTAGTGTATATCCTAAATGAGTCTCTGACTTAACTTGAGCATTAAGAATGTTCCCTTTTTCACTTCCTGCTTCTTATTGCACAAGCAGGAAGAAAAGTGCATGTGCTCAAGTATTAGAGATTACTGCAAATTTAAGTTCTAGATCTTAGGCAATAGGGTCTTTACCCTGTACATACTTTTTCTTCTTCCAATTGAAATGAAAGGTCTATGTGTGGGTGTTTTGGATAAGACACCTAGATATTTTATAGTCATAGAATGTTAAAATTGTGACCATTATGTCGTTGCAGTGGGGGAAACAGAGGTCTATGGAGATAAAGGGACTAATTTGTGGTCACAATGAGAATGATTGACCAGGGACTAGAAACACCCAGAGCCTGAGTTGTCCAGTGCTCCCTCCTACCCTGAATGCATTCCTTTCTTATTCATCTGAAATAAAAAAGAAAAGAAGTATCTGTTTAGGCCTTCTGATGCCTATGGGAGCTCTGTCCCCCAGTGATGCTCTTCCTCTTAATGAACAAACAACAAAACCAATTTTACAGAAACAACCCCGAAAATTCTCCTAGTTTTGAAGTATTCATTAATGAGGAAATCAAACCCAAAACAAAAATCTATATCTGACAATGATCTTTTCAGGTACCCTAAGCAAAAGGGAAGATAAGGTCCCCATTCTGTTAAATCCCATCCCACCAGCACCCCCACCCAAAAATAAAATAAAGAATCAAATTAAATTAAAATTTTAAAACTGGGGACTAGAAAGCCAAGGAACAGAGCTAGTAATAGAGCTCTGTCATGCTCTCTTTTTTTCTCTTTCTTACTCTTTATTTTCTGCTCCTTTTTTTCTCCTCCCTCCCCACCGTAGATTCTCATCACCACTTCTCTGTGCAAACCAACTCCCTTTACGTACTCATCAGCATACACCATATATGTGGCTGAAATCGGCTATCCCACCCTGATTCCTCATGGCCTTTCTGTCCAAGTGTATGCTACAATCTCTTTCTATCTTAGTTCAGATCCTCAAGGAAGATGACCACATAAATTGCTGGCCAGTCAATACTAGAATGGTTCTCCATCGGTCAAGTGTACACCCTTGGTCTAACCGCTGCAGCTGCAAGGATGAACTTCTCATCACAAACATGGATGGGGAGCAGATCCTACAAAGGGGGCATGTGCTGGCACCTCTGAACTCCGAAGAGTCCAGACAGAAATTGGTTGATCCTTTGGCCTATCCCCCTTCTGTTACTTACTCCCTTGTGATTTCTTTTCTGTGGAAGGCTGCCCTTCATATTCAGCTTAATAGATATACTCAGCTACATTAAAAAGTTAGGTTGTGGGTTTACACCTGGCCACAGGTTCCTGAGAGAGTCTGGGTTCCCATGTGTCTTGATCACAGAAGTGGCACAGTTACTTCTCAGAAGACAGACCTGAAGACGTCTGTCTATGCAGCATGAACAAGTCAACTATCCCAACAACAGCAGCTGGAAAAGTCCCTGTTCTTGAGTTGACCTGACACATACTTGCTCACTCTGCACTCAACGAAGACCACTTGACAAGTGAAGGAGAAGGGTCGGGAAGGAGTGTCCCCATCATTTATCACTGCTCAACAAATTGCCTGAAACTTAAACCGAAACAAAACAATTACTTGCTTTGCTTACAAATCTGAAATTAAGGCGGGGCTTCACAGGGACAATTGAACTCTGTTCTATGCTACATGCAGAGCCTCGGTAGGGAAGATTCAAATGGCTGGGGAAGTGGCCAGAAATCACTCTACATGAAATCTCAGGGCTTCTCCGTGTACTCTCTCCAGCAAGGTGGCCTTCGGATGGTTGGGCTTCCTCCATTGTACTGAGAGCTCCAAGAGTGAGTGTTCCAAGAGACCAAGACAGAAGTTGCTAGGCCTCTTAAGATGTGGTCTTAGACATCATGCAGTATGGCTTCCCCTGAATTCCCCTGAATTCACCCAGGGATTGCCTTAACTCATGAAGGGAGGCGACTGAACAAGGGAATGAACACTGGAAGGCACAAATCTTTGGGGTGACATCTCGGAGGCTGGCAACCACAGCGGGAGTGAACTACATCAGTAGTACTACATAATGTACCGAAGAAGATGATTGGAAGGTTAAAAAAATTGCATGAGCAAATGACTTTCTTTATTTTCATAGATTTTTGAGCCAACATTCTTCTCATACTTTAACTTTTAGGTACTTCTTACCAATTTTCTTTTACTACCTTATTGACCAATTCTATTTCTAAAAGCATCACAAATTGTGTGTAATCAGATTATAAAGACTGTTTTTTTCCCACCGCTCTTAGCAAGGTTGTTGGTAAAATCACTGTTGTTGGTAAAATTCTTAATGTAAGCCAAGTAAAAAATATTCAAACGTTAGTACAGGAGAGGAATAACAGGGGAAACAGACTTCTAACTCAGATTGGGGTGGGAAGGGCGTAAGAGTCTAGAAAGACTTCTCAGAAGTCAATGGACTTAGCAGCATAAAATAAAAATAATTCCAGTAACTTTTTACAGCAAAACAGTTCCAATGGAAACTATTTTTTAAAAAATAGCCTCTGGACTAAAAAATTTTTTTCTAGTGGAATTTCCATCTTCTAAATACCCATTTCAATACTTTTTAGGAAAGGGACAAACTATGATAAAACTAAGAGCTAATCAGAGTGTGTTAGTTAATGAAATTTGTTTTTATTCTTGGGATTTTATTAACAAAAGAAAGCTGCTTGCTCTTTCGCCCAAGCTAAATGAGAGATAATATTTTCTACTTTCCCCTACACATGGCAACAACAAATAAGTCTTTTTTTTTTTAAGATTTTATTTATTTATTTGACAGAGAGAGATCACAAGTAGGCAGAGAGGCAGGCAGAGAGCGTGAGAGGGAAGCAGGCTCCCTGCCAAGCAGAGAGCCCGATGCGGGACTCGATCCCAGGACCCTGAGATCATGACCTGAGCCGAAGGCAGCGGCTTAAACCACTGAGCCACCCAGGCGCCCCAACAAGTAAGTCTTAATCTGACAAATAGAAGATCCCAGCCCAAATAATTGCTACTCATCAACATTTGTATGGTATAAAAATAATTCCAAAGTAGTCAAAAAGAAAAATTTGGGCGACATAACTGATGCCACACGGCAAAAGTTTAAGTAAAAGGATATCTGATAACATTTCCTAAATCTTACACAAGAAAATGGTTATTATCCCATATATGGCCAATAGCTAGGCAGGCCTGATACTTCCTACAACCTCTAAGTATGGATTTCTTTCCTCCTTCACCTCCTCCTCCTCCTCTTCCTCCTCCTCCTCCTCTGCCTCCCCCTCTCCCAGTTCCTGACAAAAGTAGAGAAAAGTCAGTGTTCATTCTAGACGAAAATCTTCCGTAAGAGCTGCTCCGCTGCTTTACTATGATGCCCACCTCCTCATCTCCCTACCGCAACCCCCCAGCGGCATAGTACATTCTAAGACCAGGATAAGAAAGTGACCCAGGGGGGCATCTGGGTGGCTCAGTGGGTTGAGCCTCTGCCTTTGGCTCTGGTCGCAGTCTTGGGGTCTTGGGATCGAGCCTCGCATTGGGCTGTCTGCTGGGCTGGGAGCCTGCTTCCCCCTCTCTCTCTGCCTGCCTCTTTGCCTACTTGTGATCTCTTCTCTCTCTCTCACTCTCTCTCTCTCCCCCTCCCTCTCTCTGTAAAATAAGTAAATAAAGTACTTCAAAAAAAAGAAAAAAAATTGACCCAGGGAGGAAGCGATCTCTTCTGCATTTCTTTCACGTGTTCCCTCATTCTCATGGTGTCAAGGATGGCATCGAATAAACAGAAATTCACTCTAAGACAGGGAGAAACCCAAGATTCGTAGGGTTTGAAGTTTGTACAATTTGGGTTGGGTCCTTTTTAAAATTGAGATATAATTGGCATACAATATTATGTTAGTTTCAGAGGTACAATGTAACGATTCGATATTTGTATACATTGCAAAATGATCACCGCCATAAATCTAGTTAACATCTTGCCATATTTACTGCAGAAGTTTTTATTCTGATGATGGGAACTTTTAAGATCTACTCTCTTAGCAACTTTCAAATATGTAATACAGTATTGTATACATAGTCTACATGTATGACTATAGTCACCATGCTGTACGTTACATCTCCAGAACTTTTTTAGTTTATAAATGGAAGTTTATACCTTTTGACCACCTTCACCCATTTTGCACATCCCTTTACCCCCCTCAACTCTGGCAACCCTCAGTCTGGTTTTTTGCATATGAGCTTGCATTTTTGGTTTTTGTTTGTTTGTTTGTTTGTTTAGATTCTACATATGAGATCATGTGGTATTTGTCTTTCTCTGACTTATTTCACTTAGCATAATGATCTCAAGTTCTATCCATGTTGTCACAAATGTCAAGATTTCATTCCTTTTTATGCCTGCTAATATTCCTCTGTGTGTGTGTGTGTGTATTTGTATGTGTGTGTACACATCTTCATCCATTCATCCATTGATGAACACTTAGGTTGCTTCCTTATCTTGGCTATTGTAAATAATGTAGCAATGAACGAGAGGGTGCATATACCTTTTCAAGTTACTGTTTTCATTTTCTTCAGATAAAATACCCCAACCTGTGATTGCTAGATCACATGGGAGTTCTATTTTTAATTTTTTGAGGAACATGCATTCTGTTTTCCATACCGGCAACACAAATTTACACTGGATTGGGTCCTTTTCAGAAAGATAATACAAACTTATGAATAGCAAATTGCTAGGACCCCTACGTACAGGACATATACAAATGAAGGGCTCTACCGTTTATGTTTCATTAGTTATACTATAAGTTGCCTGTCCAAGGATATTAGGGATATTATTAATTTTGGTGAGTCAGGATTTAAGTTTGCACATACTACATCTCTTTCATGTACTAGTTGGTTTCAGAATAGATATATGGCAGCCTATTATACAAGGATTAAGAAGACCATACTTTCCTGGCAGTTGTAGATCTCCCACAACTTATGAAAACCACCAGTGGGAACAGAGAAGTCAGCCGGCTCAGGCTGACGAAAGCCGATCAAAAAGCAGCCACTAGGGCACCTGGGTGGCTCAGTGGGTTAAGCCTCTGCCTTCAGCTCAGGTCATGATCTCAGGGTCCTGGGATCGAGCCCCACATGGGGCTCTCTGCTCAGCAGAGAGCTTGCTTCCCCTTCTCTCTCTCTGCCTGCCTCTCTGCCTACTTGTTATTTCTATCTGTCAAATAAACAAATAAAATAAAATAAAATAAAATAAAAAGCAGCCACTAGAGTCAGATATGCAAAGAACAAAACTCCCAACGCAAACTACACCAACCTGTTAACAATCCTTGGAGACTTTCAGGCAACCAGAGGTACCAGTTTGGTCCAAGTCTTAAAGAACTTTCCAACGAAAAAGAAAAGTTAGGATCTTGACATGTATATGCGGACCCAGTGTTTCGATTCTAAATTGGGTTTGACTTCAAATTTTTCTTTTTTCAAACTGTTCATAACACTGATGCTTACACTTCCTGTTGAGACACTGTAAGCTCTTATCCAACTTGCCACATTGTTCTTTCTTGGGAGCCCAGATAAATTCAGCTCCTACATCCCTTGCCCAGCTTTTTATTTTAACATCGGTAACATTCAATTTTATAGTCGCTTACCCCATTTTCTCCTTGTTGATAAGAAACCCTTCCTTGAAAAGTGTCCTACCAGAGGCGCCTGGCTGGCTCAATCAGTTAGGCATCTGCCTTGGGCTCAGATCATGATCTCAGGGTCCTGGGATTGAGCTGGTCAGGCTGCCTGCTCAGCGGGGAATCTGCTTCACCCTTGCCCCCCCCCACTTGTGTTCTCTCTCTTTCTCAAATAAATAAATAAAATGTTTTTTAAAAAAAAGGAAAAGGGGCACCTGGGTGGCTCAGTGGGTTAAGCCTCTGTCTTTGGTTCAGGTCGTGATCTTGGGGTCCTGAGATCAGGCCCCACATTGGGCTCCCTGCTCAGTGGCGAGCCTGCTTCCCCCTCTCTCTCTGCCTGCCTCTCTGCCTACTTGTGATCTCTTTGTGTGTGTGTCAAATAAATAAATAAATACATCTTAAAACAAAGAAAAAGGTACTGCCAAAGTGTAATTTTCACAATATTAAAAACACAATTCCTATACCAATTGACAGTGACCCAGTGTCCAATATTTATCTAATTCATTAACGAGGAAGGTCAACAAGTTGGTTCAAAGAGTATATGAGAAGTAGGGCTTTATAGAGTTTCGCAAAGGAAAAGGACTATTGAAATAACATTTCCAGCACGGATACAAACCTGGTTCACGTCCTAAATGGAAAAAGACACAGGAGATGTGGGATCTTTCCTACCAGGCAGAAAAGAAAATCATCACACTTTACCAGTTTTCTACAAGCTGACTTCTAACTTTACAGACTCATCCAATATCTGAGTACTAATCAGCAGTTTCCTGGATGCCAAGCAAGTTACGTTCCCTCAGAGAGTCAGCTGAACCTTAGCCAAGCTTATAGGATAGAGCTTCCAGAACAGCACTTAAACGCCACGAAACCATCTTGCTTCTTTCCAGATTTTATCTCATTTTTCTTAACATTATCCCAGAGCGGTGTGATTGTTGACTACTGGTTTCCAGTAGTCGACAGTGAAATCACAAGATTCACAGTTTGGCGTTAGTATGGCCGTCAAGAATTCTGGTCTTGAATTCGAAGCCTTGTCGGTTGTCTTCTTTGGGTTTTAGGCTTCCAAAAGAACGTTTCTTCATGATTCATTTTTCTAACCTCTTGGTCCAAGAGTAGACTGCCAAATTAGCCAAAGTGAGCAACTGGTGATGGAATGAGCGGGAACATCTTAGGCTGGAAAAATCTTGGGCTGGATGTATGGGTTGAATTGCATTCCTTCCAAAGTCACATGTTGAAGGCCTAACCTCCAGTCCCTCAGGATGTGACCTTATCTGGAGGTAGAGTTTTTATGGAGGTAATTGAGTTAAAGTCAATGGCTTCGGGCCTCCAGAACTGTGTGACCAGGCATTTCTGTCGTTTAAGCACCACGCCCCAACCCCCAGGCTGTGGTCATTTGTCCTGGCAGCCCGAGGCTGACTGTAGGAGTTTCTCTTCTGCTATCATGTGGAATGAGGATCTGATCTCGTTCAGACTTGTGATCAGAACGTGACTTCTCCCGGTGGGAGAGGTTTAGTATACAGCTATCAACAGGAGTCATGGGATGGCGCTTTCATCTTCTGAAGACCCGTTTCACTCCATTTATAAGGAAAAATGTTCCAGTTGGCACATTAGCCATGTTATCCTCCATCAAGATAAGTCCTAACATTCTCAGTGCACACTAAGTCCCCAGGAACCTCCCTGAGAATACCAGAGGCCTTTGCGAGGCCAGTGGATTCCATGTGCTACTCTTGGTTCTGGCTGCACGCACCTGTTCTCTGGGCCATCTCAAGGCACAAAGCCGCGGAAAGATCTGAGGAGGGTCTAGTGTTAAGCAGGTTCAACAGGTGCTGATAAGCAACAATTAGGGCAGCTCTGGCAACAGAATACTTGCTGGAGGTGCAGAATGTTCCCTGATCTTCTTGTACATAGTGAAGACACTGGCTTGTTTAAAGCTAGTGAGGTTCCTGGGGCGCCTGGGTGGCTCAGTGGGTTACAGCCTCTGCTTTCGGCTCGGGTCATGATCCCAAGGCTCTGGTATCAATCCCCGCATCAGGCTTTCTGCTCAGCAGGGAGCCTGCTTCCTCCTCTCTCTCTGCCTCCCTCTCTACCTACTTGTGTTCTCTCTGTCAAATAAAGAAATAAAATCTTAAAAAAAAAAAGCTAGTGAGGTTTCTATTCTCTCTCTCTGTCTCGAATAAATACATAAAGCTTTTTTTAAAAAAAGGTCTCTTTCCTTTGATCGAATAACTTTATTTATAGGAATCTGATGTGAGGAAATGACCAGAAATGGGGATAAAGCTTTATGAACAAAAATTTTTATTGCGATATTTTCAGTAATAATTAAAAATAGATACACAAAATATTCATTAACTTGTGATTATTGGGAAATCAGGACATAGCCATCTAATGCAAGCATTTATTTGTTTATTTATTATTATTATTATTACATAGGCTCCATGTCCATTGTGGAGTGCAGTGGGACTTGAACTCATGACCCTGAGACCAAGACCCCAGCTGAGACAAGAGTCGCAAGCTTAACCGACTGAGCCACCCAGGTGCCCCCAATGCAAGCATTTAAAATTAGGTTAACAAAATTTTTAAACTGTGTGTGAGAAAATACCCACATATGATGTGGTGAAAAATAGAGCACAGGTTGCATATTGATAAAAAAAAAATCAATGTAAAATTCATATAGGCACAGAAAAACGTGCAAGGAACTATGTTAAAATATTAATTGGGTGGTGGGAATGTAGTGATTATCATTTTATTACTTGTATTTTCCAAAGAAAAAAAGGCTATGTATTATAGGTATAACCTGCTTCACCAAATTATGTAAAAAAACTTCTCAGTTATTCTCTTTCCTCTGTCCTTATAAGCAGATACACCAGTATCTTCCCCCATAGGGAGTCCCCACTCCAGCTCCCACGCTTCCAAGAATCCTGAGGCTTACTCAGAGCAAAGGGCATTACTCCTGGGTTAAAAAAAAAAAAAACCTACGTAGAAATCATAACAATTTTGAAACCAGGTATAGAAATAATAAGTATTACTTATTAAACCCTGAGTGTGCCAAACACAATTCCAAGTTATTAAATCATTGACACTTCCTAATGACTCTATGAGGAGGGACTCCTATGATCCTTGTCTTGCAGATGAGAAATTGAAGCACAGAGAATAACTTGCCCAAGGTTCCATAGTAAGTGGCTCAGCTTTGAACCCTGACAGGACGGCTTTGAGCTTGCTCTAAACCACTATATAGGATGCATCCAGCAAGAACTGAAAAATGGGATCTATTCCCTGCTGCTCTTGCTTCCAAAACCCCCCTCCCCACCCCAGAATGGCTTCTGAAGTCTGGTTCTGCCTAAGCAAAGATGCTCATTTTTGGATGAGTCCCTTACAGGCCTTGGTGATGTCCTATCCACAGGCTCAAAAGTTGTGACTCCATGGTTCATCTTCACATGTGGGCAACTCTTCCCAGCAGAACACACCAGGGAGCTTCAGCCTTGCCTACCTTTCTTTACCCTATAGTTCGGGGCTTGGGTTTCATGCCAATTTCCCTTTCTTCCCAGTGAGTTCTTTCCTGGGATCATTGGTGTCCTCTCCCACAAGTTATTCTTTTGTGTGTGTGTGTGTGCGTGTGTGTGTGTGTGTGCGTGAAACAATTTATTCTATGCAATTTCCCAAATGCCCCCTCTCCATTAGATACACATTATACGAAGCAAAGAGCCATATACTTCATATCAGCCTTGTTGGTTACTGCACCCTCAGCACTTACTGGGTCATAATAGAATTCGAGGGTACATTCATTGTGTTAATTTTCTTTAATTAGGCAGCTGGCTGACTTATTATGTGATTGGTAGCCTAGGGTTCTGACTACCAGAATGTGTTGCAATTGATCTAGAAATAATTGAAGATATTTCTTCAATATTAACTAGAATTCACACACACACACACACACACACACACACACACACAAATAACAAAAACAAAATACAAAAAAACTTTACCTATGAGAGCAGGATCATGTTGGTGTGAATGGAAGTTGGTACAGCCATTTTGGAAAACAATACGGAGGTTCCTCAAAAAGTTAAGAATAGAGCTACCCTATGACCTGGCAATTGCACTACTGGGTATTTACCCCAAAGATACAGATGTAGTGAAAAGAAGGGCCATATGCATCCCAATGTTCATAGCAGCAATGTTCACAATAGCTAACCTGTGGAAGGAGCTGAGATGCCCTTCAACAGATGAATGGATAAAGAAGATGTGGTCCATATATGTAATGGAATATTACTCAGCCATTGGAAAGGATGAATACCCAGCATTTGCATCAACATGGATGGGACTGGAGGGGATTATGCTAAGTGAAATAAGCCAGACAGAGAAAGACAATTATCGCATGGTTTCACTTATTTGTGGAACGTAAGGAGGACATTAGGAGAAGGAGGGGAAAAATGAATGGGGGGATATCAGAGGGGGAGATGAACCATGAGAGGCTATGGACTCCAGGAAACAAACTGAGGGTTTCAGAGGGGTGGGGGGTGGGGGAATGGATTAGCCCACAAGTTATTCTTGGTTGGAATCACCCAGGGCCTGAGCAACAAGCTTCTATAACCATCGATCTCAGGGAGTCAAAGCTGAATTTGATCCACACACCAAGGAGTATTAAGAGGGTTCTAACTTTGACAAGTCACAAAAAGTTCCCTCACACCCTTGCCTCAGTGGAAGGGGCAGCTTCTATAACTTTCCCCAAAATTGACATAATGTTGGGAGGTTGCAGGTCTTAAGTCAAGGTGTGTAGGAGGAGGTTTCTGACACACTTTTACATCAAATGAACACTGCTGCTAGGTGTTACAGCCTGAATTATGTCCTCCTAAAATTCATATGTTGAAGTCCTAACCCCCAGTACCTCAGAATGTGACTGTATTTGGAGACAGGGCCTTTAGAGAGGTAACAAAGTAAAATGAGGTCATATAAGTAGGCCTTAAATCTGATAGAACTGGTGTCCACATAAGAAGGGGAGATTAAGGCATAGACAACCTTCTGCACAGAGGAAAGACCATGCGAGGGCAAATTGAGAAGGCGCCCGTCTACAAACCTGGGAGAGAGACCTCAGAAGAAACCAACACCTCCATCTTGGACCTTCAGCCCGCAGAACTGTGAGAAAAGACGTGTCTGTTGTTTAAGCCACCCAGTCTGTGGTATTTTGTTATGGCAGCTCGAGCAGACTGATGCCCAAGGGAGAAGAATGGATGATGAGACCAGCAGATGGCATGCGATCCTGAGGGGCATCGTGGGTTGAAGTA
This sequence comes from Meles meles, assembly GCF_922984935.1. Classification (NCBI taxonomy): domain Eukaryota; kingdom Metazoa; phylum Chordata; class Mammalia; order Carnivora; family Mustelidae; genus Meles; species Meles meles. The sequence continues at coordinate 41,558,366 of NC_060087.1, read as the reverse complement.
GGGAGAAGGCACTAGACCTGGACAGCCAATGACCATGTTGCCTCAGAAGCTTCCTTTCCGGGGTGCCTGGGTGGCTCAGTTGGTTAAAGTCTCTGCCTTCGGCTCAGGTCATGATCCCAGAGTCCTGGGATCGAGCCCCGCATCGGGCTCTCTGCTTGGCGGGGAGCCTGCTTCCCCCTCCCCCCGCCCCTCTGCTGCCTCTCTGCCTACTTGTGATCTCTGTCTGATAAATAAATTTAAAAGAAATTAAAAAAAAAAAAAAGAAGCTTCCTTTCCTCGAGCTTCCTGCCTGGTGGGTCTCTGAAGTGGAAGGAGGAAGGAGGCAATGGGAGGCCTGTGACAACTAATGGCCTCAACTTGAGCTCCCCCCCGGTTGGCTTTTCTCTCACAGTTGTCTTACAAGGTGTGTGTGCGTCTGTGCGTGTCTCTGTGTTTGTGTCTCTGTGTGTGTATTTGCCAATGGTACTGCCTCCCCTCCACCCCAGCCTTTCCAAGCTTACAGAATCCTTGATTTCTGGTTTACATTGTCCAGTTATTTCTACTTCATGCTACTGCAGCCTTCACTATGGGACATAAAGCAGAGAGTTTTGTCCTGCTCAGTTTTCTACACTGAGGTCTGAAAATGACATGGGACTTTTGAATCTTGGTGGATTGATTCTGAACAGCAACAAAAGGCAGAACATGTTAATATGCACAGTGGCAAGACGCAGAAGACTTGGGTTCATCGCTGATTAATAGCCACACCCGTTCCAACCTCCCCAAGGGAAAACGAGCCAGGTCAGCATATCCCAGTTCAGAGCTAGCTGTTGTGTGAATCAGTATTCTGTGCATAAACTTGTCTCTGCTGGCCTCCAGGCAGTTGGCATGGCAGCTATGACGGTCGCCAGAGTTCTCTCGTGGGGTATCCAGGAAACTCTCATAAAATCCTGGAAAGAAGTGCATTTTCTCCCTTGGTGGCACTGTTGGGGTGTTGTCACCCTCAGGGGGCAGGAAAAGGGAAGAACTGAGTCCAGTAAATACAATCGCCTCCAGTCAAAAATAATCGAATCTTCATTTTCATCCCATATTTCTCTTTGTTGGCTCAAGCTTGAGGGATAAAATCTCACTTGTGCTTCCTTTTCTTACTCCTGGGAACCATACCAAGAGGCTATGATTTTTCTCTGCTCTTCTGGTGCTTAGCAGGATTGGAAAATAAGCAGAAGAATTTATTTATTTATTTATTTAGGGGCAGGGAGGGAGGGAAAGATCACAAGCAGGGGGAGCAGCAGAGGGAGAGGGGAAAAGCAGGCTCCCCACTGAGTAGGGAGGCGGATAATGACGACACGGTGCTCGATTCCAGAACCCTGGGATCCTGACCTGAGCCAAAGGCAGACATTTAACAGACTGAGCCACTCGGGTGCCCCCGAGACCACTAGTTTAAATATTCCAGTTCTAATAACAAGAAAAGTTCCTTCATGCATTGTTTGGGAACACGGGAAAACCTCCTCCCAAACACAGTCTTAAAGCATGAGCCTCAAGTTTCTATCGGGGCTTAGGGTAGAAGGAATCTCAGACAGCAGGAGGTACAGCAGGGGCTTGTGGCCCTTCATCCTAGTACTCTGCTCTTATTATGCTGAAGCTACTTTCATGTGTCTGCTTATCTCTTTTTTTAAATTAACACATAATGTATTGTTTCAGGGGCACAGGTCTATGAATCCTCAGTCTTACACAATTCACAGCACTCCCCATAGCACATACCCTCCCCAATGTCCATCACCCAGCCACCCCATCTCTACTACCCCCCTCCCCTCCAGCAACCCTCAGTTTGTTTCCTGAAATTAAGAGTCTCTTATGGTTTGTCTCCCTCCCCGGTCTCAGCCTGTTTCATTTTTTCCCACCCTGCCCTCCACGACCCCCACTCTGCCTCTCAAATTCTTCATGTCAGAGAGATCATATGATACTTGTCTTTCTCTGATTGACTTACTTCGCTTAGCATAAACCCTCTAGTTCCATCACGTCATTGCAAATGACAAGATTTTGGTTTTTGATGGCTGCATAGTATTCCATTATATATATATACCACATCATCTTTATCCATTCATCTATTGATGGACATCTAGGCTCTTTCCATAGTTTGGCTACTGTAGACATTGCTGCTGTAAACATTTGGCTGCACGTGTCCCTTTGGATCACTACATTTGTATCTTTAGGGTAAATACCCAGTAGTGCAATTGCTGAGTTGTAGGGTAGCTCTATTTTCAACTTTTCAAGGAACCTCCATGCTGTTTTCCAGAGTGGCTGCACCAGCTTGCATTCCCACCAACATTGTAGGAGGGTTCCCCCTTCTCCGCATCCTTGCCAACATCTGTCGTTTCCTGACTTGTTAATTTTAGCCATTCTGACTGGTGTGAGGTGGTATTTTACTGTGGTTTTGATCTGTATTTCCCTGATGCCAAGCGATGTTGAACACTTTTTCACGTATCTTTTGGCCATCTGGATGTCTTCTTTGGAGAAATGTCTGTTCATGTCTTCTGTCCATTTCTTGATTGGATTATTTGTTCTTTGGGTGTTGAGTTTGAGAAGTTCTTTATAGATTTTGGACACAGCCTTTTATCTGATATGTCGTTTGCAAATATCTTCTCCCATTCTGCCAGTTGTCTTTTGGCTTTGTTGACTGTTTCCTTTGCTGTGCAAAAGCTTTTGATCTTGATGAAGTCCCAATGTTCATTTTTGTCCTTGCTTCCCTTGCCTATGCCTTCTTCTAGGAAGAAATTGCTGCAGCTGAGGTCGAAGAGGTTGCTGCATGTGTTCTCCTCAGGGATTTTGAGGGATACCTGTCTCACATTGAGGTCTTTCATCCATTTAGAGTCTATTTTTGTGTGTGGTGTAAGGAAATGGTCCAGTTTCATTCTTCTGCATGTGGTTGTCCAATTTTCCCAACAACATTTGTTGAAGAGACTGTCTTTATTCCATTGGACATTCTTTCCTGCTTTGTCCAAGATGAGTTGACCATAGAGTTGAGGGTCCATTTCTGGGCTCTCTGTTCTGTTCCATTGATCTACGTGTCTGTTTTTGTGCCAGTACCATATTGTCTTGATGATGACAGCTTTATAATAGAGCTTGAAGTCTGGAATTCTGATGCTGCCAACTTTGGTTTTCTTTTTCAACATTCCTCTGGCTATTCGGGGTCTTTTCTGGTTCCATATAAACTTCAGGATTATTTTTTCCATTTCTTTAAAAAAATTTGATAGTATTTTGATAGGGATTGCATTAAATGTGTAGATTGCTCTAGGTAGCATAGATATTTTCGCAATATTTGTTCTTCCAATCCATGAGCATGGAACATTTTTCCACTTCCTTGTGTCTTCCTCCATTTCTTTCATGAGTACTTTATACTTTTCTGAGTACAGATTCTTTGCCTCTTTGGTTAGAGTTATTCCTAGGTATCTTATGGTTTTGAGTGCTATTGTAAATGGGATCAACTCTTTAATTTCTCTTTCTCTTGTCTTGCTGTTGGTGTATAGAAATGCAACTGATTTCTGTGCATTGATTTCATATCCTGACACTTCACTGAATTCCTGTATGAGTTTTAGCCATTTTGGAGTAGAGTCTTTTAGGTTTTCCACATAAAGCATCATATCACCTGCAAAGAGTGAGAGTTTGACTTCTTTGCTGATTCAGATGCCTTTTATTTCTTTTAGTTGTCTGATTGCTGGGGTTAGGACTTATAGTATTATGTTGAATAGCAGTGGTGATAGTGGACAGCCCTGCCATGTTCCTGGCCTTAGGGAAAAAGCTCTCAGATTTTCCTCATTGAAAATGATATTCATTGTGGGTTTTTCATAGATGGCTTTGATGATATTGAGGTATGTATCCTCTATCCCTACACTGTGAAGAGTTTTGATCAAGAAAGGACGCTGTACTTTGTCAAATGCTTTTTCAGCATCTATTGAGAGTATCATATGATTCTTGTTCTTTCTTTTGTTAATGTATTGTATCACATTGATTAATTTGCAGATCTTGAACCAACCTTGCAGCCCAGGAATAAATCCCACTTGGTCATGCTGAATAAACCTTTTAATGTACAGTTGGGTCTTATTGGCTAGTATTTGGTGAGAATTTTTGCATCCAAGTTCATCAAGGATATTGGTCTGTAATTCTCCTTTTTGATGTGGCCTTTTCTGGTTTGGGGATAACGGTAATGCGGGCCTCATAAAATGAGTTTGGAAGTTTTCCTTCCATTTGTATTTTTTTGGAAGAGTTTCAGGAGAATAGGTATTAATTCTTCTTTAAATGTTTGTTAAAATTCTGCTGGGAAGCCTCCTGGCCCTGGGCTCTTGTTCGTTGGGAGATTTTTGATGACTGCTTCAATCTCCTTACTGGTTATGGGTCTGTTCAAGTTTTCTTTCTCTTGGTTCAGTTTTGGTAGTTTATATGTCTCTGGGAATGCATCAGTTTCTTCCAGATTGTCTAGAGAAGAATGTGTATTCTGTTGCTTTTGGGATGGAATGTTCTGAATATATCTATGGTGTCCATCTGGTCCAGCATGTCATTTAAAGACTTTATTTCCTTGTTGATCTTTTGCTTAGATGATCTGTCCACTTAGTGAGGGGGATGTTAAAGTCCCTACTATTATTGCATTATTGCGGATGTGTTTCTTTGATTTTGTTATTAATTGGTTTATATAATTGGCTGTTCCCATGTTAGGTTCATAGATATTTAAAATTGTTAAATCTCCTTGTTGGACAGACCCTTTAAGTATGATATAGTGCCATTCCTCATCTCTTACTATAGTCTTTGGCTTAAAATCTGATTTATCTGATATAAGGATTGCCCCTCCAGCTTTCTTTGGATGTCCATTAGCATGGTAAATTGTTTTCCACCCTCTCACTTTAAATGTGGAGGTGTCTTTGGGTCTAAAATGAGTTTCTTGCAGACAACATATCGATGGGTCTTTTTTTTTTTTTAAATCCAATCTGATATCCTGTGTCTTCTGATTGGGGGCATTTACCCCATTTACATTCAGGGTAACTATTGAAAGATATGAATTTAGTGCCATTGTATGGCCTGTAAGGTGATTATTACTGTATATTGTCTCTGTTCCTTTCTGGTCTGTTACTTTTAGGCACTCTCTTTGCTTAGAGGACCCTTTTCAATATTTCCTGCATGGCTGGTTTGGTGTATGCAAATTCTTGTTTGTCCTGGAAGCTTTTTATCTCTCCTTCTATTTTCAATGACAGCCTACCTGGATATAGTATTCTTGGCTGCATATTTTTCTCATTTAGTGCTCTGAATATATCATGCCAGTCCTTTCTGGCCTGCCAAATCTCATGGATAGGTCTGTTGCCAATTTAATATTTCCACAATTGTATATTACAGATCTCTTGTCCCAAGCTGCTTTCAGGATTTTCTCTTTTTTACTGAGACTTGTAAGTTTTACTATTGGATGATGGGATGTGGACCTATTTTTACTGATTTTGAGGGGGCTTCTCTGTGCCTCCTGGATTTTGATGCTTGTTCCCTTTGCCAAATTAGGGAAATTCTCTGCTATAATTTGCTCCAATATACCTTATGCCCCTCTCTCTCTTTCTTCTTCTTCTGGGATCCCAATTACTCTAATATTGTTTCATCTTATGGTATCACTTATCTCTCAATTCTCCCCTCATGGTCCAGTAGCTGTTTGTCTCTCTTTTTCTCAGCTTCTTTATTCTCCATCATTTGGTCTTCTATATCACTAATTCTCTCTTTTGCCTAAATTATCCTAGCAGAAAGAGCCTATATTTTGGATTGCACTTCATTAATTGTTTTTTTTTTTTAAATTTCAACTTGGTTAGATTTTAGTTCTTCTATTTCTCCAGAAAGGGATTTTATTTCTCCAGAAAGTTATTCTCTATTATCTTCCATGCTTTTTTCAAGCTCAGCTAGCACCTTGATAATCATCATTCTGAACTCTAGTTCTGACATATTACTAATGTCCATATTGATTAAGTTCCTAGCCATTGGTACTCCCTCTTGTTTTTGTTTTTGTGGTGAGTTTTTACACCTTGTTATTTTATCTAGTAAGAATAGATGAATGAGAGAACAAAATACTAAAAGGGTAGCAATGACCACAGAAAATATACACTAACCAAATCAGAAGAGTTCCAAAACTCGGGGGAAGAGAAAGGAGAGGAAAAATATATAGAAATAGATATAGATACAGTTAGACTGGTGAATAGAACAGAGCCACATGCTCGATTTTGGGCATATTTTGGTCTGTTAGAAGAAACTGTCTCCCAAAATTTTAAAGAAAGAAAAACTTATATATATATACAAAAATAAGGGTAAACATGGTGAAGGGATGGAATATGACTGTAAAGATGAAAATTTAAAAATTTCCTTAAAAAGGAATTGATAAGTTGGTTGAAAAACGAAAAAAGAGGAAAGAATGTGATCAGGCTGGAGACTAGAACAAAGCCATGTGCTAGATTTAGGGTGTATTTTGATCTATTAGAAGAAACTGTATTCCAAAATTTCAAAGAACTAAAAATCTATATGTATACAAAAAATAATTTGAATCAGTGAAGAGATAAAATATGATTATAACAATGTAAATTTAAAAAGATTTTTAAAAAACTATTGATAAAATAAAATAGTTAAAAGAATGTTAACCTGGTGGTGGGTATTAAAGAGGGCATGTATTGTATGGAGCCCTGGGTGTGTTGCATAAACAATGAATCTTGGAACACTGAAAAAAAATAAAATTAAGATGTTAAAAGATGTTAAAAATAGGAAAGGGGGAAAATTTTTAAAAATAGAATAAGAAAAAAATTTATAAAATTTAACTTTGAAAGACTAAAGGATCATGGGAAGAAAGCCATGAATTCTATGTGTTTCTTTCCCCAGCTCTGGAGTTCTGCAGTTCTCGTTGATCGCTGATCGATGAACTTGGTCTTGGCTGGATGTTCTTGCCGATCTTCTGGGGGAGATGCCTGTTGTAGTGATTCTCAAATGTCTTTGCCCGAGGTGGAATTTCACCACCCTTGCCAGGGGCCGGGCTAAGTAATCTGCTTGGGTTCGCTCTCAGGAGGTTTTGTTCCCTGAAAGCTTTCCATAGAGCTCTGGAGGAGGAGAATGAAAATGGTGGCCTCTCAATCTCTAGCCCCAGAGGAGCCGAGAGCTCAGGGCCCTGCTCCTCAGTGCGCCCTCAGAGAAAAGCAGTCAGTCCCTCCCGTCTCCCTGGCCTCCAGCTGCACTCCGAGCTCACCCGGCCTGTGACCGAGCATTTCTATCTCTGGCACTCGGCCCCATTTGGAGTCTCCAAACCTAGCAGATTCCTGCAGTGTGCTCCCATGCCGCTCTTCCCAGAGGAGGGAGGAGGGGGTCTCTCCAGATCTGCTGTTTGTGGGGAAACTGCTCGAAGAGCAGTGGCCCAACTGTGCCTTGGATCATGGTTTAAAGTAACCCTGAGCTGAGCGCTCACTCATCAGCTCCGTCTCTGTAATTGGCTTCCCCGCTCTGATACCTGTGAGCTCTGCAACACTCAGACACCCCCAATCCTTCTGTGACCCTGCAGGACCTGAGACCACACTGTCCCTCGGATGGCTCCACCCCAACTTAGTCCCTGGAGCGATGTCTCTCAGTGGAGCAGACTTCTAAAAGTTCTGATTTTGTGCTCCACTGCTCTCTCATTTGCTGGGAGCCGCCCCCCGCCCATGGCCTATCTTCCTGAAAGTCGCCTCGGATTTACTTCTTGGCATGTCCTACCTTCCAGAAGGTGGTTGCTCTTCTGTTCCTAGAATTGCTGCTCTTCTTCTCTTCTCTCTCCTGTTGAGTTTGTAGGTGTTCAGAGTGGTTTGATAACTATCTAGCTGAACTCCGGGGACACAATGATATTTAGGTCTCCTACCTTCTCCTCCCAGCTGAGAGAAACAACTTGCACTTTGTAACTGGACAGGAATATCGTTTGGTGACAGAAAAGGGTAAAGAAAATGGAGGCTGGTACAGGCTAGTACAGGCCCACCTTCACTCTTGGAGAAACTGCCTCAATCAAACAGCTCCTTGTCCATCTAGAAGGGATGCTTTTCCCATGGAGTCTCGTCTTCCAGCTCTATCTGCTTATTTCTTTCCGACTACTGGTTTGTCTCCCCAGTCTCTATCTTTGCAGTACACAAGGCTCCTATTTTTTCAGTTTTATTGAGATATATTTGACCTACGAACATTGTGTAAATTTTTAAAAATTATTTTATTTCTTTAAAATATTTTGTTTATTTATTTGACACACACACACACACACACACACAGAGAGAGAGAGAGAGAGAACAAGCAGAGGGAGCCGTAGAGGCAGAGGGAGAAGCAGGCTTTCTGCTGAGCAGGGGGCATGATGTGGGACTCAATCCCAGGACCCTGGGATCATGACCTGAGCTGAAGGCAGATGCTTAACTGACTGAGCCACCCCGGTGCCCCAAACATTGAGTAAATTTCAGGTGTACAATGTGATCACTTGATACAGGCACATATTTGGTACCTCTATGTATTGCAAAATGTTTACCCACAAGGCCAGTTAACACATCCTTTACCTAACATAATTACCATTTAGTTGTTTCGTTGAGACCATTAAAGCTCTACTCTCAAAGCGAGTGTTAAGTACACAACACTGTATTGTTCAGTATAGTCACCATGCTGCACATTAGCTTCCCAAAACTTTTTCATCTCATGGGAGCATCTTTTCATTATTTTTTTAAAGGTTTTATTTATTTATTTGGCAGAGATCGCAAGTAGGCAGAGAGGCAGGCAGAGAGAGAGAGGGAAGCAGGCTCCCCACTGAGCAAAGAGCCCAATGCGGGGCTCAATCCCAGGACCCTGAGATCATGACCTGAGCCAAAGGCAGAGGCTCAACCCACTGAGCCACCCAGGTGCCCCTCATTATGTTATCTTTAACTGCTGCAGGGAAATTGCCATCCATAGCTTTCCTTAGTCATAGCTTCTCTTCTCTCATCAGAACCACCAACTGTCCAATTATTTTGGTATTCCCCAGTTAAATTTATCAGATTGGAATATGACCCAGCAAACTTCTTGGTAGGCAAAATCCTAGATTGTTGGCCTGACTGTGGATTTGTTGCTTTTGGCTTAGAGGAATCCCTGACCTTCAGTCTAAACATATGTGGCTAACAGGCCATCATAGAGCCTAATGATGCAAGCACAAGGGCTGTCCCTCGAGTGGGAGCTGTGGGTGGGACCCATTGTACACTCAGCATGTGGATACAATGTCCCAAGACTCCAAGGGATGCCCAGGTGGCTCAGTCGGTTAAGCATCTGTCTTCAGCTCAGGTCATGATCCTGGGATCCTAGGATCAAGCCTCACATCACGCTCCCTGCTCAGTGGGGAGCCTGCTTCTCCTCTCCCCCTGCCTGCCCCTCTCCCTGCTTTTGCTCTCTCTCTCTCTCTTTCTGTCAAATAAATAAATAAAATCTTAAAACAAATCAAAGCAAAGTCCCATGATTCCTGGCATTCGATGGACTCACTGGCTCAGTTACTGTTTACCTACCATCCCATGGATATTTTATATATCTTCTTTCCTTGGCTTTAATTAAGTGTCTTAGAAATTTTGAAAGCTTACAAAGGAGTAGGGAAGTAACTGGCTGATCTGCCGGGCTAAGAAATGTTCTCATTGGCTCTGGATGTGACATTACTGAGCAGGAGGCTCATACAACAGCCGTGTAATACCTTAAAGCTTGCACATGGGCAGCAGAGAGCTTCTTTCCAGGCCCACAGACCACAGAGGACTCCGTCTCTGTTCTTCTAGGGTGTACTTTCCCACCACAAGTAAAATCTGTAGACCCTCTTTGGTGGTGTGAGTTTGTCATTAAAGATATGCAGTAAAACGTCAGATCAGGTGTCAAAGACCTTGACAATTACAAGGATAGCAATTCAGTTTTTGTTTTTATTTTCAACTAAGCAGTCATCTAACTTCGGCTCTTAGAATTTATGAACAAAATGATGATTGAGTACCAACTAGACACCAGGTACTGGGCGCTGGAGATATATTAGTGAGTGAAACAAACAAATTCTGGCTCTCCTGGAGCTTTTGTCCTTGGGCTGTAAACAAACAGGAATCACGTCAGGTGGGGATAAGTGCTGCAGTGACTAAGCTTCAAGGATAGCCCTTGTTACCATCCGTTTCTTCCCGCCCTGTTTCTTCCTGCCTGTGTGCTGTTCTTCCCACTGAGCGCTGGAGTCTCTTTTCTCTCTCCTTTGTCTGGTCTGGCCTAGTTTCCTTCCTTGACCACAAGTATGTTGCACAAGCGTTGACATATTAATTCTGGGTCTTGCTTTTTTTTTTAACTTTTTAAAAAAAATTATTTGTTTATTTTTTCAGCGTAACAGTATTCATGGTTTTTGCACCACACCCACTGCTCCATGCAATACGTGCCCTCCCCAATACCCACCACCTGGTTGCCCCAACCTCCCACCCCCCGCCCCTTCAAGACCCTCAGGTTGTTTTTCAGAGTCCATAGTCTCTCATGGTTCACCTCCCGCTCCAATTTCCCTCAACTTCCTTCTCCTCTCCATCTCCCAATGTCCTCCATGTCATTTGTTATGCTCCACAAATAAGTGAAACCATACGGGTCTTGCTTTTAAAAAGCCTGTCAATTTTCACTTCATCTAAGGTAAAAGCCAGCCCCCAAGTAAGAAATCCAACTGTCCCTGAGGCCACCCCGCCATGAGGAATTCCAAGCTTGCCATGTGGTGGTGAGTCCCTCATGCAGGAGAACCGAGGAACCCAGATGATAAAAAGAAGTGAGGCCAACTCCCAGCCATTACATCCATCCCAGGCAAGGCTCTAGAATGCCTCAATCTCCATCTTCCCAAATTTTGAGTAATTAAAAGGGTGGTTGTTTTAAGCCACTAAGTTTTTGGGGTGCTTTTTTGTGTAACAGTGGACAACTGGGACAAATGTTCAGGAGAAGAGTAAATCAGGATAAAGTGAGGAGGAGAGACAGGGGTCCTATTTTAGAAAGAGTAGTCAGGCATGGCCCTCTGATCAGGAGACATTTGAGCAGAAACCTGAGGGCAGCGAGGGACCAAACCATCTGGCTATGTGGAGCAAGTGTATTGCAGGCAGAAGCAACAGCAAAATGCTGGCACTAAAAGGCAGAAAATGTTTGGAATGTTCTAAGAATGACACAAAGGCCAGTGTAGGTCGAACACAGTGAGCGAGAAGGTTAACAAAAAATCTAGGCACAAAGGGAGCTGGCACCAGCTCAGGTAGAAACATGGCATGGACTCGAAGGAAGTCTTGAGCAGAAGTGTGACGTGATCAGATTTACATGTAATAAGGGTCACTTTGGAGTGAAGAACGGATTGTGGGGAAGGCAACAAGGAAGCTGGGCAACCAGTTAGAAGGCTATTCTGATCATCCGGGTGAGAGATACTATCTTGGATCAGGAAGGTTGCTGTGGAAATAAACTGGCTTTTGGTTTTATTTTGAAGGTAGAGCCAGTAAGATGTACTGATGAACTGAATTAAGACAGAAAAAGAGAGGGGATTCAGAGGTGATTTCAGCACCTGACAGAAGAAGGTTGCTGTTTACTGAGATGGTGAAGAATAAGTAAGGAGCACACATTTGGACAGAAACATCATGAATTTCGTTCTGGAAGTGTTTAGATTGAGGTGTCTATTAGACATCTAAAGGGGTTGAATAGGTGAGTCTGGGGTTCAGGAGAGCACTCATGGCTGAGCTGTCATGGTTGAGGGCTACTTATTATGGTAATTTGAGTCACAGTATTTGATGAGATCAGCTAGGGTTGAACATAGCTAGAGAAGACAAGAAGTCTGAAGAGGGAACCTTGGGGAATATGAGAAAGAACCAGTGACAAAAACTGATAATGGATGGGGTAAGCACCTTCCACCCTATTCAACCCACTCACTAGACAAAAAACCCCAGACAACATTGATAAAACAACAGTTAGAAGATTCTGGGAGATGGAGAAAAGGTAGACTGATCAGAAACCTCAGAACTTAATGAACAACCCAGTGATGAGTCCCCTTGTGTGTGTGTTTTTTTAAATCTTGTATATAAATCATGGCCTGGGCAATTCAGAGGCCCAAAAGTCCAGTCATGTTAATGGGTACAAACAAAAAAATACCGCAAAGAAAATCCACTTGCTCTTGCCAAAGGACCAAGAAAAGGGTGGGTCAGCAGGCCAGAAACATTTCGATTATACCTCCTACTCATTTCCAGGTGAACACCACAAATGAAGCCACAGCCTTTTCCCTCTCACTTAGAGAGCGAAAGGAAGATTACTGAGAAAAGTGAGCTAAAGAAAAGGATTTTTTTAAATTGTGAAATCCTGGGCAGACCTCTGAGCAGCCCATGCATGAATAAGAGAGGGAAAATAGATTAAAAAATAAGGACCAGAGCCTCAGGGACCTGTAGGACAATAACAAAATTTAATAGAAGTCATAAACGTAAAAAATCAAGTCATTGAGGGGCGCCTGGGTGGCTCAGTGGGTTAAAGCCTCTGCCTTCGGCTCAGGTCATGATCCCAGAGTCCTGGGATCGAGCCCCACATCAGGCTCTCTGCTCTGCAGGGAGCCTGCTTCCTCCTCTCTCTCTGCCTGCCTCTCTGCCTAGTTGTGATTTCTCTCTGTCAAATAAATAAAAAATATTTTAAAAAAAATCAAGTCATTGAACAATCCTAACAGGATAAACCCAAAGAAATCCACAATCAGACCCATCATAAGCACATTTCTAAAAACCTGAGACAACGAGAAAAATTTTGAAAGCAGTCGAAGAGAAAAAATGCATTACCTATAGGTAGAATTCATAGATTAATCTGTAATTGCCAAGAACTCTAAACAAGTCAAATGTCTGTTAACAGGCAAATAGAAAAACTGGGGTACATCCATTTAATGGAGTACTACTCAGCCAGAAGAAAGAATATGCTCTTGATATATATAAAGACTTGAATTCTTTTTTCCCCCTCATGTTACAAGGTATTATGCTGAGTGAAAAAAAAGCCAACCATAAAAGATTCTATTTATATTATACTCTTGAAATTACAAAATTTTAGAAATGAGAAAAGATTAGTGGCTTCCAAGGGCTAGGGATAGGGGTTGACTATAAAAAAGAGGGTTCTTTTCAGCAACAAAACAGTTCTGTGTCCTGATTGAATTGGTTACATGAATCTATACTATACATCCCACCCCCTCAAAATAAAACACGGAAGATGGGGCACCTGGGTGGCTCAGTTGATTAGGCACCTGATTCTTGATTTCAGCTCGGTCATGATCTCGGGGTCATGAGATCGAGCCCTGTGTCAGGGTCCATGCTCAGTGGGGAGTCTGTTTGGGATTCTCTCTTTCCCTTTCTTTCTGCCTCCTCCTCCTCTCTCTCTCTCTTTCTCTCTCTCAGATAAATAAGTCTTTTAAAAAAACACATGCAAGACTGCTCTGTAGTTTTGTTGTATCAACGTCAGTTTCCTGGTTTTTGTTTTTGTTTTTAGTTTCCTAGTTTCAGTTATATACTATGATTATGTCAGATGCTATCATTAGGGAAAGCCGGGTGAAGGGGATGTGGGACTCTCTGTAGTATTTTTGCAGTGACTTGTGAATTCTAAATTATTCCAAAATAAAAAAGATTAAAAAGAAACTGATAAGGAATAATCAGCAAAGTAGGAGAAGTGTTCAGAGGCCAAAGGACATCTTTCAGGCAGAACAAGGTGACCATGGGATGTGGTTACATGGAGGCCACTAAGGACTCAGACAAGAAGAATGTCTGTAGAGAAGTAGGGACAAAAGCCTTACCAGAGTATGTGTAAGAGAGCTTGGAGAGAAAGGAAGTGGAAACAATGAGTACAGTGTGGAAAAAAGTTAAGATTCTTTCTGTTAAAAAAACAACAACAACAGACAAACCAATAAAACCAAACTTAGTAGTTTCTGTCTCGCACAGTTGTTTTCATGTTACATAATCAACTCTAAGTCACCATTAAATTTTCATAAAACACCTGATTATTTAACTTTGTAAGTAGGCTCTGGTGTTGTAAAATATACGATGTTTTCCTGCCTTGTTTTGTAGCTCTGTTTTTAAAAATACAATTATGGCACTCTGAGGGCCTCTGAGGGATAAATTATACTACTTGTTAATAACCAGGGCAGCAAGGGACTGTGTATGAAGAGAAGATGGAAAAACGATGCAGCAGATTAATTACTAATGTGGCACATCTGAATGTTTTCAGCTCTCAGACGGCAGTAATGATCCTATCTCCTTGACTACCGCCGCTCGTTCATGTTTGTCGTCAAAAACAAAAATGAAAAGACTTGCAGAAGTGTAAGTGGGAATGGTAATTAGATAATTGTCTTTCCTCTGCAAAAACAAACAAACAAACAAAAACCCCCCACCGGAAGCCCCCCCCATCACAACAGTACAATTTGTTACAAACAAATAAATGACACACACTAAAGACAAGGCCCTTAGAAATAGCAAAACTAAGGGATTCGGGTGGTCCGTTCAGAAAAAAAAAACAAAAAACAGAAAACAAACCAATTAACTGAGATCCCAACTATGGAGGTGGGGGCAGTCAAAAATGAAAAAACCATAACCGAAGAATCAGGTTCAATGCTCTCTGTGATTCTAGCTCCTCAGGATCCTGGAATGACTTCATCATATTTTCACAGTAAATGGAGTTAACGAATGCCCGAGGCACTGTTCTTTCTTTGCTTTCCTTTTTTTCCAGTTTTATTGAGATATAACTGACATACTGTTTAAGGTGTATAACTGTGGATTTGATACACTTGTGTATTGCAAAATGATTACCACTGTAGTGTTTGTGAATACCCAAAGCTCTGTTCTTAAGGAATGAGAGGTCGACACCAATCCATGTGTGGTTAGCAGTTCTGTTCATTTATATCCCACCACAAGCAAGTTTATTTACTCTCTTCCTGACTCATTCATCCGTTCATGTATCCAACAATTATCTATTGACATTGGGGACACAAGAATGGACAGAGTATGGTCTCTGCTCTTCTCACAGAGACTACCTTCAATAGGGAAAGCATAAACAAACAATTACAGGACAGTATAATAATAGTAATTATTACTTTTCCACTATCGCTACCACTGACTGTGTGCTGTCTATGTGCTAAGCGCGATCTTAAATTCTCGTCATGCATCCTCTTGGGGAATTCCCACCACGGTTTTGTGCCTTGGGAGCTAAGTTTTACTATTATTCCCGTTTCAAACATGAGAAAGATAAAACCAAGAGGTTTTGGTAACTTAACCAGAGTCATACAATTCGGACAATGCCAGGGCTATCTTAACTCCAAAGTCAAGTGCACAGTAAAACAGCATCTGAAGCCTAGGGTCTTAGGTAAGCTTTGCGGGACTGGAGAGTGTTAGCAGGAGGTGACCTTAGAGAGATAAACTATCAAGCCCTTTAAGGATTTAGGACTTTATCCTGAGGTCATTTAGGGGCTTAATACAAGTACCATTTAATTGCTCATGATTCTGTTGGTTAGGAATTTGGGCAAGGCTCCTCTCTGCCTGGTGTCAGCTGGCACAGTCCCACAAAGGCTGAAGGATCCCAGATGGCCTCACTTGCTCGCATGTCTGGGACCTTGGTGGAGGACCTAGGCCTTGAACCATCACAGTATCATTTGTTTCACATTCTATTGGTCAAAGCAAGTTACAAAACCAGACAAGATTTAAGGGGAGAGAAGTGTGCTTCCCCTCCTGATGGGAGGAGTTGAAAAATTGCATCAAAACCAGGCATTCAGGATGGAAGGGATTGTTGTGGTCATCTTGGGAAACAGTCAACCACAGCACTGCTGTGGGTTTTTTTTTTTTTAAGATTTTATTTATTTACTTGAGAGAGAGAAAGAAAGAGGGAGGGAGAGCAGGAGTGGGGTGGAGGGCAGAGGGAGAAGGAGAAGCAGATTCCCCGCAGAGCAGGGAGCCTGATGGGGGCTTGATCCCAGGACCCTGAGATCATGATTTGAGCCAAAGGCAGGTGCTTTAACGACTGAACCACCCAGGTGCCCCAACACTGCAGTGTTTTAAGAAGGGGTGCTGCTTGCAGGAAGGAGGAAGAAGGGTCCTGCAGTGGCCTGGATGACACGTTGGGTGGCCAGAATAAAAGCGCTGTTCTTCACCTGGTTGACGACAAGATTTGCCTGGAGGAGCTTGTTAAAAATAGGGATTCCCCAAAACTATCACAGACATATTGAATCAGAATCCCTAGGTGTAAAGCTGAAAATATACATTTTAATGCTCTTTCTTTCAACAGATATTTTATTGAACACTTGCTTTGTGCAACCACCATTCTGTGCTCCGAGGATAAGATAGTGAGTGAAACAGACAAGGGCCCTGGTCTCTCCTGCAGGCAGGGTGTAAGGTAAGAGAGATGGACAAAAACTAAATGGACAGCTAAATAAATGAGTAGCTTTGTGGATTCTGTACCAAAATCATTCTTTTCAGAAGGAAAACAATTAAATATTGTGAAATTATAATGCGTAATTGAGAATACAGGTGGAGTTAGAAAGAATGAACACATATGTGAAGATTCTATATTACAGCATTACTTGTAGTAGCAATAGGTTTGTTAAAAGCAACTTTATTGGAATGTAATTTAGGTACAATAAACTATACTCACTCAAAGTTGATAATTCCATGAATTTTAGTGGACATCACATCCCCTTATTTCTGTATCCCATCCCCAAGAAACCACCTATTTGCTTTTTGCATCCAATTCTTGATTTTGGCTCAGGTCATGATCTCAGGGTCATGAGATCGAGCCCTGCATCAGGCTCTGCACTGGGCATGAAGCCTGCTAAAGATTCTCTCCTTCTCCCTCTGCGCCCCCCTCCCTTACTCGCACATGTACTCACGAGTGCTCATGCTCTCTCACGCTCTCTCTCTCTCTCTCCATAATAAAGAAAGAAAATATTTAAATAAATATTATCTTGAAATATTTCAAATTCTACACAAATGAAATCATATAGTATACAATAGCAATGGATCTTTAAACAACCTGAATGAACAGCAATTGTGGTATTTTGTGGTACCTTCATTCAATGAAATACTATGTAGCTATGGGAATGGGGAGTCAGCTTTTTATGTCCTAATTTGGAGTGATTTTCTAAAGCTATTGGTAGGTGGAAAAGGCAAAAGGCATATGCAGAAGAGGGCATAGAGGGCATTGCCATTTATATAAAGAGAATAAAGAAAAAATATCCATATGTTTGTTTGTATGTGCATAGATTATCTCTGAAAAAAAGCTGGCAATGCATGTTGCTTCATGGGAAGAGAACTGGGTGTCTGGAAGGCAGGAGTAGGAAGGAGACTTTTCACTAAAAATCATTTGGTTCCTTTTGAATTTTGTACCTATTCAAAGGACAACTAAAATTTAAAATTTTTAAATCATAGTAAGCACGATGATTGAGAAATTACCCCCAAACTTGGCAGAAGACTGTAATGTCAAATAAAAAGGCCATAAGCTTCAAATATTTTTTTATTTTTTCAAAGACTTTTAAAATTTATTTCAGAGAGAGGTAAGTGGGGAGAGGGGCAGTAGGAGAGGGAGACTTTCTTAAGCAGACTCGAGCTGAGTGCAGAGTCGGATGTGGGGCTCGATCTCATATCCCCGAGATCATGACCTGAGCCACAACCAAGAGCCGGCTCCTTAACCTACTGAGCCACTCAGGTGCCCCTTCAAATAATTTTTTAAAGTTTTTATTTATTTATGAGAGAGAGAGAGCATGCAGCAGGGAGGAACAGAGGGAAAAGGAGAGAGAGAGAGAATACTAAGCAGACTTCATGCTAAGTGAGGAGCTCAACTCGGGGCCCCAATCTCACAACCCTGAGACTATGACCCAAGCCAAAACCAAGAGTCGGACTCTCAAGCAACTGAACCACCCAGGTGCCCCAGCTTCAAGTACTCTAATTAAACTTGGTTAAAGTTATATTAAAGCCAGAAACCACATGTCTCAATTATCAACTAAAGAAAAAAACCCAAGAAAAAAACTATAAATAAAGAAGTTGAGGATTGGAATTAAACAAGTTGATCCCAAAATTCATATGGTAAAAAGCAGCCAGAAAATCTGAAAAAAAAAAAAAAAAAAAAAAAAAAAAAAAAAAAACTAAATGTGAGACAAGAATCCATCAAAACCCCTGAGGAGAATGCAGGCAGTAACCTCTTTGACCTTGGCTGCAACAACTTCTTACAAACTACATCTCTAAAAGGAAGGGAAACAAAAGCAAAAATGAACTATCAGACTTCATCAAGATGAAAAGCTTTTGCACAGCAAAGGAAACAGTCGACAAAACCAAAAGACAACTGACAGAATGGGAGAAGATATTTGCAAATGGCATATCAGATAAAGGGCTATAAAGAACTTCTTAAAGTCAACACCCAAAGAACAAATAACCTGATCATGACACAGACAGAGGACATGAACAGATATTTCTCCAAAGAAGACATCCAAATGGCCAACAGGCACATGAAAAACTGCTCCATATCACTTGACATCAGGAAATACAAATCAAAACCACAGTGAGATACCACTGCACACCATTGAGAATAGCTAAAATTAACCAGTCAGGAAACAACAGATGTTGGCGAGGATGCAGAGAAAGGGGAACCCTCCTACACTGTTGATGGGAATGCAAGCTGGTGCAGCCACTTTGGAAAACGGTATGGAGGTTCCTTAAGATGTTAAAAATAGAGCTACCTGGGGCGCCTGGGTGGCTCAGTGGGTTAAAGCCTCTGCCTTCGGCTCAGGTCATGATCCCAGGGTCCTGGGATCAAGCCGTGCATTGGGCTCTCTGCTCAGTGAGGAGCCTGCTTCCTCCTCTCTCTCTGCCTGCCTCTCTGCCTACTTGTGCTCTCTTTGTCAAATAAATAAATAAAATCTTTAAAAAAAAATAGAGCTACCCTCTGACCCAGCGATTGCACTGCGGGGTATTTACCCCAAAGATACAGATGTAGAGAAAAGAAGGGGCACCTACACCCCAAAGTTCATAGCTACATCCCCAACAGCCAAACTATGGAAGGAGTGGCAATGTCCTTCAACAGATGAATGGATAAAGAAGATGTGGTCCGGGGCACCTGGGAGGCTCAGTAGGTTAAGCCTCTGCCTTTTGCTCGGGTCATAATCTCAGGGTCCTGGGATCGAGTCCTTCATCAGGCTCTCTGCTCTGCAGGGAGACTGCTTCCCCCCTTCTCCCTCTCTGCCTACTTCTGATCTCTCTGTGTCAAATAAATAAATAAAATCTTAAAAAAAAGAAGATGTGGTCCATATATACAATGGAATATTACTCAGCCATCAGAAAGGATGAATACCCACCATTTACATCAACATGGACCGGACTGGAGGGGATTATGCTAAGTGAAATAAGTCAAGCAGAGACAGACAATTATCATATAGTTTCACTCATATGTGGAACATAAGGAATAGCACAGAAGATCATAGGTGAAAGGGGAGGGAAAACTGAATGGGAAGGAATCAGAGAGGGAGAAAAACCATGAGAGACTCTTGGCCCTGGGAAACAAACTGAGGGTTGCAGAAAGGGAGTTGGGTGGGGGGTTGGAGTACCTGGGTGATGAGCATTAAAGAGGGCATGTGTGGTGATGAACACTGAGTGTTATACTCAACTAATGAGTCATTGAACGCAACAGCAAAAATGAATTATGTACTCTATGCTGGCTCATTGAATTTAAATTTTTAAAAATGCTGAAAAAAAATCTGACAAAACAAAAATAAAGTCAAAAAACAAAGAAGAGCAACAATAGGGGACCAGAACCATAAGATTTTTCTTCCCAGAACCATAAGATATTAAAACATAAAGCCTTAAGGGTGAAACTAGCATATCAAGAGACAAACCAATAGAATAGAAGAAAAAAAATCCAGAAATGGAAATTAATACATAATGAAAGTGATATCTTGAACCAGTAGAAAAAGAGATGGACTTAGTGGGGTGCCAGGTGGGGAGCTGGGACACCTCTCTAATGGGTTCCTTGTTATAGAGAACCAAAAACAATAGTAAGATTGACTTAATCAACCTGCTTTTTAAAAAAATCATAATCAGGCATCATTGATTGTAAACAATGTCAATGATAAAATAATGAAATTCTCCCTCCACTCCAGTGGCCAGATGGACTGTTCCCACCTGCACCTTCTTTGGAATTCTGCTGAATGGGCTCTTTAATACATTATGTTGGGACAACGAGGTAGTGTCACAGAAAAACAAAGAAAATGACTCAAATAGAGGTTAAACGCTTTCTACAGCTCTCCTGCCCCAGGAAGCATCTCAAAACAAGATTGGAATTGCTCTAGGGCAAGGAAAAGAGTATGTGACTTTGGCATTGTCTCGGGTTGCAATTTTCTTTCTCTGGAACTGCTGCAAAACTTTCCATTGGAATGGTTGAGAGAGGTCCAGCTTTTTAGTTCTTTCTTGGGATGGTCAATGCAGTGGGCAATCTCAGTTTGACAGTTCTGTGTGTATGTGTGAGCATAAGATAGAGACAGAGAAAGTGAAACAGAGGTGGGGGCAGAGAGAGAGAGAGAGAGAGAGAGAGAGAAAATCTTCAATCAAACCAAGGAATACTTGACCTTTTGGACCAGATTGGGTCATGAGCCCACTTCTGGAACAATCAGTCTCCAGGGAGAAATGATGGATTACTTGATTGAAGCTGGGGCTTTACATCCCTGGAGAGGCCAAAGGGATTAGCACAACTGGCCTAGGCTTCTCAGGACTCACCCTTCAAGTTGGATCACCTTCACACAAATTACATGGGCTGAAGAACAAGAGGCAGGATACCTAAATAAAAGTCAAGAAGCTGGGTGAGCGACAGGTACTGGGTGTGTAACCAATAGCGACACCATATATGCTTATCACAAAGTGAGTCACACATGTAGATATTTTATTGCAACAAACTTTTAAAATGTTCTTACAGATTTATAAGTAAATATAGGGACCTGAGAAGGCAAAAGGGCACCGCGTTTAAAGGCATGGCTGCCAGAGTTCGAATCCCAGGAACCTTGTGGTCAGTGTTCTTGAAGTTCACTTTCCTGTCATGTAAAATGATGATGGCGGCGATGATGGCGACAGTATGGGAAGCTACAGATTTCCTGGGATTGTTGCGAGGAGTACATGAGACGACGGACACTAAAGCAGAGTACAGGATAAGGGCTCAGAATCACCATTAAGTCATTGACCAATGACTGGAGCTTTTGTGAGACTGAATTTGGTTAATAATCGTTTTCATCGTGTTAGGATCTGATAGTATTTCCTGAGACGTTTCCCACCGATCCAGCCGACTAACGGATGTTTTTCTCTGGTGGCATCTATGTGTGTCAGTAAGAACAACTGAACATTCCTATCCCCAGACTCCTGTGGCAAGAAAAGTTTAGGTGACAATGTGTGGGCTGATCTGCCCAGCTCCACCACCTGAAAGGATCAAAACTATGATAGCATTTTCATGATTACGTCGACCAAAGACCTTCTCCATTCCTCACTTTTCAGGGCAACGTCTCTAGCTTGACTCTCCTCTTACCAGGGTGGTTAGGCTCTAGAGTCCCAGCAGAGCTTAAATGTTATGGAGCTTTCACTTGTTTCTTCAGCTTAGAGAGGTCTCTACATACCCGCGGATATTTCACTGACCCCTTGCTTAGAACTGAGCGCAGTCTCTCCTCTACTTCTGACCCGAGGAGAATGCAGCAGAATGCAGGGACCGAGGAGGGGACCAAAGCCCCTCCCCTTCGGCTACTGCTTCAGCTCCTCCCATTCTTTCAAACAATGATCGGCCTTTTCTCGTTTTTTTTTTTTTTAAATAGCAGTGTTACTTATTTATTTTTTACTTTATTTTTATTAACATATAATATATTATTTGCCCCAGGGGTACATGTCTGTGAGTCATCAGGTTTATACACTTCACAGAACTCACCATAGCACATACCCTCCCCGATGTCCATAACCCAGCCACCCTATCCCTACCCACCCCCCACCCCCACCCCAACCCAGCAACCCTCAGTTTGTTTTGTAAGATTAAGAATCTCTCATGGTTTGTCTCCCTCCTGATCCCATCTGGTTTCATTTTTTTCCTTCCCTACCCTCCAAATCCCCCACTCTGCCTCTTAAATTCCTCATATCAGGGAGATCATATGATAATTGTCTTTCTCTGATTGACTTCTTTCGCTCAGCATAATACCCTCTAGTTCTACCCACATCGTTGCAAATGGCAAGATTTCATTTCTTTTGATGGCTGCATAATTCCCCATTGGATGTATATACCACATCTTCTTTATCCATTCATGTCAACTGTTAGACAAATGAGGCTCCAAGACAGATCCCTTAGAAGACCTTCCTTCACCACAGATTGCCACCGCTTGTTCAGATTAGACCTTTTGTGGTCAAGGCAAATCCTGAAATCATCACCATCTGAAATCTGGCTTCTTTCTTCTGTACTTCTCGGTTTACAGTGTAATCTGATTCTTTCTCCATAATCACAAGAAAGCAACTATCTTTCCCAAGGCTGAATTCCCGGAACATGACTCGCGCTTTTCCATCAACTTTGACGCCTATCTTCTCAACTCTTACATCACCCTTAAAAATCGTATTTCCAGTGCCGCTGACCACACCTGTCACTACAGGACTTCGTAACAGGACGGGTGACTGTAGTGTATGGGTTTTGGAGACAATAAGTCCAATATGAAGTGGACAAAGCAGGAAGCCAGGACAGGGCAGGGGAGGTGAAAGAAACATTTAATAATGTGTAAAGATATAGTCAGCAACAGTGAATTTCATTTTTTTAAGATTATTTATTTATTTATTTATTTGACAGAGAGAGAGGTCACAAGTAGGCAGAGAGGCAGGCAGAGTGGGAGGGGGAAGCAAGCGTCCCACTGAGCAGAGAGCCCGATGTGGGGCTCCATCCCAGGACCCTGAGATCATGTCCTGAGCTGAAGACAGAGGCTTAACCCACTGAGCCACCAAGGCTCCCCAGCAACAGTGAATTTTAATTCCTTACCTCCAATGTGTGGGCTTGGACATTTATGTGTTTTCACTTTTGCCTAACAAATTAGTTTCATCTGTAAACACAAAATCTACTCTCCATTCTTGGCTCACCTCACTTCAAAATAACCCAAGAGTCTGTAAACTAATTCTTGTTTTATTTGTATAAATTTTATTTTTTTAAATGTATTTATTTGTAGAGAGCGAGAGAGCGAGCACAAGCAGGGAGTGCAGCAGGCGGAGGGAGAAGCAGGCTCCCTGCCGAGCAAGAACCCCCCCCCCACCATGTGGGACTCAATCCTAGGACCCTGGGATCATAACCTGAGCCAAAGGCAGATGCTTAACCGACTGAGCCACGCAGATTTCATTTTTATGTCTGTGTTAACAACAAACGATGTTGTTTTATGTGGGAATGTTTTCAAAACACTTTAGAAACATTTTGAGTATGAAAGAACATCTGGTATTTTATGTATTACCTACAATCAAACTTATTTGAATGTAATATAACAGCCTCCAGGGAGATAATGAGAACTTTAGACATTTTGGGACTTTTCTTTTGTCCCTTTGCAAATGGAAGTGCCCAAGTATGGAGAGGAGATTTTTTTTTCTCTGTATTTGGGCAAGGCAGGTGAGAGTATGGTGTAACCTGCACATAGATTCACTAAAAGTTCTTTCTTTTAAAAACAGGACAGAAGGGGAAATATGGGGGGGGCGGGAAAGCTAGGTAGTTCAAAGTCTTATCCCAGTGTGGATGATGGGATGGAAAGAGCTAACGCTTTGAATAGGGACCCAGGTCCATAGACGCATTGATGACTACAGCCAGCAGATGGCAGCAGGGGGCCACGTCAGGAGAATTCACCCACATGGAAAAGCCCTACCTAGTTGGGCCTTTGGGCCCAGCCACTGGCATCTACTGGCAATTGGTAGAAGATATGATGCATTTCCCTGTAGAAAACAAAACAAAAAAACACCAGGGTCAGAGTCTTCCAGAAGCCCAGGGTTAGAGTCTGGCCTCGAAAATGAAGGGCCGGCATAGCACAATGATGACAGTCAACAATATTATAAACTTCAAAGTGGCTAAAAGACTAGATCCCAGTTGCCCTCACTGCAGAAAAGAAAGGATAATTATGTGATGGGGTAGAGGTGTTAGCTAACACCACAGTGGTAATCATACTGCAGTATATAAATGCATCAAATCAACATGTTGTACCTCTTAAACTGACACGATGTTGTATATTTCAGTTATATTTCAAAGAGTATTTTAAAAAAGAATAAATACAATGAAGGGTGCTCACTTCTGCAGCACATGTACGAAAATTGGAGTGATAGAAGATTTAGCATGACCCCTGCACAGGAAGGACACGCAGACTCGTGAAGGGTTCCATATTGAATGCAAAGATACAATGAAGGACCCAGAGCCCTTGGTTGCCTTAGTCCGCAAGAAGAAGAGGGGAAGGGAAACACAGGAACGAAGGCACAGGAGTGGGAGGGGGGTAAGTCTGTGACATACAGATGACAGTGGAGAGTAGGAAGCAGGTCAGAGAGGGTGGGAATCATTTCTTTTTGTGTGACCTGGCTGTGGCGCTGATTTTAATACACTCTAAGAATAAGTGGAAGCAACCCAAATGTTTGTCAGTGGGTGAATGGATAAACAAAATATGGTGTCTACGTACGGTGGAATATTACTTGGCTTTAAAAGGGGAGGAAATTTTGGGGCGCTTGTGTGGCTTAGTGGGTTAAACGTCCAACTCTTGATTTCAGCTCAGGTCTTCATCTCCATGCCGTGAGTTCAAGCCCGGCGTTGGGCTCCATGCTGGGCATGGAGCCTACTTTAAACAAAAAAAAAAAAAAAAAGAGGGAAGGAAATTCGGATACACGCTACAACATGGATGAATCTTGAGGACATTGTGCTAGGTGAAATAGTCCAGTCACATATACCATAAAAATACAAATACTACATGACTGTACATATATGAAATATCTAGGATAGTCGAGTTCATAGAGATAGAAAGTAGAATGGTAGTTTCCAGGGACTGAGGGGAGGGAGGAATGGGAAGTTGTTGATTAATAGGTATAGAATTTTGGTTTTGCAAGATGAAAAAGTTCTGGAGGTTGGTTGTCTCACTAACAGTACAAGAGACACATGAAAAAATGCTCAACATCATTATCCATCAGGCAAATACAAATCAAAACCACAATGAGATACTACTTTACATCAGTTAGAATGGCTAAAATTAGCAAGACAGGAAATAACAAGTGTTGGCAAGATGCAGAGAAAGGGGAACCCTCTTACACTGTTGGTGGGAATACAAGTTGGTGCAGCCACTTTGGAAAACAGTACAGAAGTTCCTCGAGATGTTAAAAATAGAGCTACCTTATGACCCAGCAATTGCACTACAGGGTATCTACCCCAAAGATACAGATGTAGAGGAAAGAAGGGGCACCTGCACCCCAATGTTCACAGCAGCCATGTCCACAACAGCCAAACTATGGAAGGAGCCGAAATGTCTTTCAACAGACGAATGGATAAAGAACATGTGGTCCATATACACAATGGAATATTACTCAGTCATCAGAAAGGAGAAACACCTACGGTTTGCATTGACATAGCTGGAACTGGAGGGGATTATGCTAGTGAAATAAGTCAAGCAGAGACAATTATCATATGGTTTCACTCATATGTGGAACATAAGGAATAGCATGGAGGACCACAGGGGAAGGGAAGGAAAACTGAATGGGAAGAAGTCAGAGAGGGAGACAAACCATGAGAGACTATGGACTCCAGGAAACAAACTGAGAGCTTCGGAGGGGAGGGGTGTGGGGGATGGGGTAACCAGGTGACGGGCATTAAGGAGAGCGCCTGTGGTGATGAGCCCTGGGTGTTACACGCAACTGATGAATCACTGAACGCTACATCAAAAACTAATGATGTACTATATGCTGGCTAACTGATCATCATCATCATAATAAAAGAGATAACAAGTGTTAGTGAGGTTGTAGAGAAAAGAGATCCTAACGCACTGTAGTTGGGAATGTCAATTGGTACGTTCACTGTGGGAAAAAACTACAGAATTTTCTCAAAAAATGAAAAACAGAACTACCAAATGATCTAGCAATCCATCTCTGGTGTGTAATCAAAAGAAATGAAATCACTGTCTTGTCGCAGAAGCAGACTCAAGCAACTGTTTTGTTGCGCTGATGCTTTAACAGACTCATAAATATGTGAGAACTTACCAAGTTGTGTATTTTATTTTATTTTTTTAAGATTTTATTTGTTTATTTGACAGACAGAGATCACAAGTAGGCAGAGAAGCAGGCAGAGAGAGAGGGAAGCAGACACCTTGCTGAGCAGAGAAGGCTATGCGGGGCTCCATCCCAAGACCCGTGAGATCATGACCTGAGCCGAAGGCAGAGGCCTAACACACTGAGCCACCCAGCTGCTCCCCAAGTTGTGTATTTTAAATGCATTCAGCTTATCTTGTATCAGTTAAACCAATGAAGATGTTAAAAATTTAAAAAATTTAAAAATAAGGTGTCTACCATGTCTTCTGCCCATTTCTTAATTGGATTATTTGTTTTTCAGGTGTTGAGTTTGTTAAGTTCTTTGTAGATCTTGGATACTAACCCTTTATCAGATAATGTCACTTGCAAGTATCTTCTTCTGTTCCATAGACTGTCTTTTAATTTTGTTGACTGTTTCCTTTGCTGTGCAGAAGCTTTTTTTTTTATCTTGATAAAGTCCCACTAGTTCATTTTTACTTTTGTTTTCCTTGCCTCAGGAGACATATCTGGAAAGAACTTGCTGTGGCTGATGTCAGAGAGGTTGCTGCCTGTGTTTTCCTCTAGGATTTTTTGTGGTTTCCTGTCTCACATTTAGGTCTTTCATCCATTTTGAATTTATTCTGTGTGTGGTATAAGGAAGTGGTCTAGTTTCATTCCTTTGCATGTTGCTGTCCAGGTTTCCCAACACCCTGTGTTGAAGAGACTGGTTTCTTTTTCCCACTGGATATTCTTTCTGGCTTTGTTGAAGTTTAGTTGACCATAGAGTTGTGGGTCCATTTCTGGATTCTCTGTTCTGCTCCATTGATCTATGTGTCTGTTTTTGTGGCACTTTGTAATTTACCTAGTTCTACTGCAGGAATACCTTACCTTGTCAAGTCCTCCTAGCAACTAGTGTGGAAGGGGGTGGATCTCTGGGTTAAAAATAAATGGGTGGGGGTTGCCTGGGTGGCTCAGTTGTTAAGTATCTGCCTTTGGCTCAGGTCATGATCCTGGGGTCCTGGGATGGAGCTCCATGTTGGGCTCCAGCTCTCTGCTCAGCAGGAGCCTGCTTCTCCCTCTCCCTCTTGTTCCCCCTGCTTGTACTCTCTGTCTCTCCATCAAATAAAAATAAATAAAATCTTAAAAAAAAAAAGAAAAGAACGTGGGTGGGCTATATGGAGGAAATGCAGGGAGTGAAAGGATTAACATGGAACAAAGGGACGCATGATAGACTAGGTGGGCAGGAGGCAGATATGGAAATTGAAAGAGGCAAAACAATCAGTTCACCATCTTTCTTGATTCCTCTGTTTTTCTTTGGATGTGAGAGTTAGTGATTATAGTCTTGTGTTTTCTGTTATTTCTGCACCTCATTTTTCATAAGCTCTGTTCCGAGAAGCAGGATGTCTTCATAATTAAAAGTGCTTGTGTTCAAAGTTGGGAAGGTTACTTATCTCTCTTGGTTTTAGTTTTCCCTCTAATAATAGTTCCTGCCCCTTCAAGCCTCAATGCATATTTTCTCTTTTCATGTGTCCAGCTCTTTGACTTCAACACAAATGTCCCCTACTGATTGAAGTGATAGGGAATTACCTCTTTGAGGTTTTCCTTCTCTCAGCTTGTCTTGCCACATTATTCTTGAGAACATTGCCAACGGCATCAAGCAGGAAAAGAACGTATTTGCAACATACAGGTTTCATGCTTGGTAAAACTTGTTGACTTCAAGGATTTGGAAGAAAACAATTGATGTGAGTGCGGAGTTGGCTGGCCCCCAAAACTTTTCAAAGGTTAGGTGGAAACTTTCAGGGCTGCTTCTTGCCAACAATCTCCAACAATTTCCTTAAAGTTTCTGATTACATTAGTTGGGGTGACATTCTGGGTAATAAAGGTAGAAATTTTCATTAGTTCATCTGAGAGAATTGTAGCCCTATTGAACACCAGAAAAATTTGGCTCTCACACTTCAAGAGGCAACGCTTGCTACATTGGGTACATCCTGACCTGCTGTAGGTGGGGTGTTCAGTTCCTTCCACTCAACAAGTCTGTTGGAATGAAAACTTAATGTGGAGTTCCTCACTTCTTCTGTTTGTTAACAATATCAATTACTTTAGCTGCTATGAAAATAAAAGAACTTCCTTCACTTGGATTTCTCAAACACTGATATACACTGCTCACTCGAGAGTATCTGGAAATATTAACTAAAGGAGTTTATTTTATCTGGGGAGAAAATTCTGAGCTTTAAAATTATTTAACTAAGATCACTTGATATGTTTTATGGCTAACACAACTGGACCAACCTGTATTCTAGGCTCGGTCAATGCAAAAATAAACAAAAACCTAACGCCAACCAGATTAAATTGTAGAACATTCACACAGCATCTAGGATCAGAAACTGAACCTGTGTGGCTGACGACCGATGTCCCACCTTCTCTGAGATATTATTGCTCTTGGATTTTTTTTAAGCTTTTATTTATTTAGGGGTGCCTCGGTGGCTCAGTCGTTAAGTGTCTGCCTTCAGCTCAGGTCTTGGTCCCAGAGTCCCAGGATCCCAGCCCTGCATTGGACTCCCTGATCAGCAGGGTGCCTGCTTCTCCCTCTCCCACTCCTCCTGCTTGGGTTCCCTTTCTCACTGTATCTCTTTCTCTGTCAAATAAATAAATAAATTCTTTAAAATATATATTTTATTTATTTATTTGACAGAGTGATAGAGAGAGAGTGCACAAGTAGGTAGAGCAGCAGGCAGAGGGAGAGGGAGAAGCAAGCTCTCCGCTGAGCAGGGAGAGCAGTGTGGGGCTCAGTCCCAGGACCCTGGGATCATGACCTGAGCCAAAGGCAGCCACTCAACAGGTGCCCCTTTGCTCTTGGATTTTTAAGGATGACCTCGACTCATTTGCCATGTACTTGCCTCTTGAAGCAAAGCGTATAGTGGACTAGTAATAATTGTGTTTTTAGGCAATGCCTGGGTCGCTCAGTGGGTTAAAGCCTCTGCCTTCAGCTCAGGTCATGATCCCAGGGTCCTGGGATGGAGCCCTGCATCAGGCTTTCTGCTCAGCAGGGAGCCTGCTTCCCACCACGGCCCCCCCCCCACCTGCCTCTCTGCCTACTTGTGATCTCTGTCTGTCAAATAAATAAACAAAATCTTTTAAAAAATTGTGTTTTTGGAGACACAATGGAATACTATGCAACCATCAAAAGAAATGAAATCTTGCCATTTGCGACGACGTGGATGGAACGAGAGGGTATCATGCTTAGTGAAATAAGTCAATTGGAGAAAGACAACTATCATATGATCTCCCTGATATGAGGACGTGGAGATGCAACATGAGGAGTTAGGGGATAGGAGAAGAATAAATGAAACAAGATGGGATTGGGAGGGAGACAAGCCATAAGTGACTCTTAATCTCACAAAACAAACTGAGGGTTGCTGGGGGGAGGAGGGGTTGGGAGAGGAGGAGGGGTTCTGGACATTGGGGAGGGTATGTGCTATGGTAAGTGCTGTGAAGTGTGTAAACCCGGCGATTCACAGACCTGTACCCCTGGGGATAAAAATACATTATATGTTTATTTAAAAAAAAAAAGAAATAAATAAAAAATTTAAAAAAATATAAAAAATTGTGTTTTTAATTCGGGAATTCTCTTTATGATTCTCCAAAAGAGTGAATTTCTCTAGGCCATTTCCAGGTTCCTGCAGAGCCAAAAGATGCAGGAGAGCATATTCTGTAAGTGTGTGCAGACAGTTTTGAGAACTTAGCCCAGTAAGCTTTGTGATCCATGTGTCTGGCTACTATTGCTTGGTAACAAATTACTGCCAAAACTGAGTGGCTTATTATAATCATTTTATTAGGCCCCCTAGCTTTATAGGTCAGGAATTCAGACAGTGCACAGTGAGAGTCATTTTTCTTTGCTCTGCCATGTCCGGGACTTTGGCTGGGAAGACTGAAAGGCTGGGGCTGGAACCAACGGGAGATGTCTCCAGTCATATATCTGTTTGTTGATGCTGGCTGTTGGCTGGCTCCTTAGGTAAGGATGTTAATGAGAACTCTGCTGTGTGACTCTTCCATGTGACCTGGGCTGCCTCACAGCATAGTGGTTACAAGTCAATCACAAGCCCGTGGCAGTTCAAAGAAAGGGGACATAGGCCATACTTCCTAATGAAAGGAAAATCAAAAAATTTGTGGGCGTGTGTGATGGTTAATTTTATACATCCATTTGACTGGATCATGGGGCGCTCAGATATTTGGCTAAACATTATTTCTTTTTTTTTTCTTTTTTTTTTTTAAGATTTTATTTATTTATTTATTTGACAGAGAGAGAGAGATCACAAGTAGGCAGAGAGGCAGGCAGAGAGAGAGGAGGAAGCAGGCTCCCCGCGGAGCAGAGAGCCCGATGCGGGGCTCGATCCCAGGACCCTGAGATCATGACCTGAGCCGAAGGCAGCGGCTTAATCCACTGAGCCACCCAGGCGTCCCTAAACATTATTTCTGTGTGTGTCTGTGAGGGTGTTTCTGTGTGAAATCAGCGATTAAATCAGTGAAGTCAGTGAAGTGGTTTGCCCTTCCCTCTGTGGATACGTATCATCCAATCCACTGAGGGTCTAAATTGAACAAAAAAGTAGAGGATAGAGGAAGGGAGAATTTGGCCCTTCCTGCCTTATTGTTTGAGGTGGGACACCCCCTTGTGTTCCTGGTTCTCCATCCCCAGTGCTCCTGGTTCTCAAGACTTTAGCATTAATTTCCTCAAGGTTCATCCAAATTGTGGCAAATTGCAGGATTTCCTTCTTTCTCAGAAGAGATAATGACTGGGTGAAATAACGTTCCTGTGTGTGTATGTGTGTATGCACATATATATCATATCTTCTTTATCCATCCGTTCATTGACAGGAATTTAAGTTGTTCCCATATCTTGGCTATTGTGAATAATGCAGTGAACATGGGAGTGCAGATATCTCTAAGAGATCCAGATTTCAACTCCTTTGGATATATACTCAGAAATGGAATTCCTGGATCACAGGGTAGCTCTATTTTTAGTTTGTTTTTTTTTTTTTAAGGAACCTCCATACTGTTTTCCATAGTGGCTGCACCAATTTCCATTCCCACCGACAGTGTACCAGGGTTCCCTTTTCTCCACAGCCTCAACAGCACTAGTTATTTCTTGTCTTTTTGATGATAGTTATTCTAACTAGGATGAGGGGGGATCTCACTGTGGCCTTAATATTCATTTACCTGATGATTAGTGATGAAGAGCATCTTTTCATGTATCTGCTGGCCATGTGTATATCTTCTTTAGAAAACTGTCTATTTAGTTCCTCTGCCTATTTTTTAAAATTGGGTTAATTTTTTTCTATTGAGTTGCGTACATTCTTTATATATTTTGGCTATTCACCCCTTATCAGATGTATGATTTGCAACTATTTTCTCCTGTACTGTGGGTTGCCTTTTCATTTTGTTGATTATTTCTTCCGCTGTGCAGAAGCTTTTTAGTGTGATATAGCCCCACTTATTGATTTTTGCTTTTTTTACTTGTGTTTTTACTGTCATATACAGGAGAATGCTGCCAAAACCAATGTCAAGGAACTTTTCCCCTATATTTTCCTCTAGGAGTTTTATGGTGTCAAGTCTTTTTTTTTAAGATTCTATTTTATTTATTTGACAGACAGAGGTCACAAGTAGGCAGAGAGGCAGGCAGAGAGAGGAGGAGGAAGCAGGCTCCCTGCTGAGCAGAGAGCCCGATGCGGGGCTTGATCCCAGGACTTTGGGATCATGACCTGAGCTGAAGGGAGAGGCTTTAACCCACTGAGCCACCCAGGCACCCCTAAAAAAATTGAAATGGAAGGAAAACTTCCAAACTCTTTCCAGCATTACTTTGATCCCCAAACCAGACAAAGACCCCACCCAAAAGGAGAATTACAGACCAGTATCCCTGATGAACAGGAATATCAAAATTCTCACTTAAATACTAGCCAGTAGGATCCAACACTACATTAAAAGGGTTATTCACCAGGACCCACTGGGATTTACTCCTGGGCTGCAGGTTGGTTCAACATCCACAAATCAATCAATGTGATAAAATACATTAATAAAAGAAAGGACAAGAACCATACGATCCTCTCAATAGATGCAGAAAAAGCATTTGACAAAGTACAGCATCCTTTCTTGATTAAAACTCTTCACAGTGTATGGATAGAGGGAACATACCTCAACATCATAAAAGCCACCTATGAAAAACCTACAAGTGGGGCACCTGGGTGGCTCAGTTGTTAAGCATCTGCCTTAAGCTCAGGTAGGTTATGATCCCAGAGTCCCAAGTCAGGGGCTTGATTCCCGCATTGGGCTCCATGCTCAGTGGGAAGCCTGCTTCACCCTCTCCCACTCTCCCTGCTTGTGTTCCCTCTCTAGCTGTCTCTGTCTTTGTCAAATAAATAAATAAAATCTTTAAAAAAAGAGAAAAACCCACAAGAACATCATTCTCAATGGGAAAAAGCTGAGAGTTTTTCCGTAAGGTCAGGAACATGGCCTTATGTCGAATATGCTATTCGACATAGTACTAGAAGTCATCACCTCAGCAATCAGACAACATAAAGAAATAAAAGGCATCTGGATAGACAAAGAAGAAGTCAAACTCTTACTCTTTGCAGATGACAGGATACTCTACGTGGAAAACCCAAGATTCCACTCCCAAATTGCTAGAACTCATACAGGAATGATGAGATAGAAGAAAGAGAAATTAAGGAGTCAATGCCACTTACAATTTTACCCCAAACCATAAGATACCTAGGAATAAACCTAACCAAAGAAGCAAAGGACCTGTACTCGGAAAACCATAGAACACTCATGAAAGAAACTGAGGAAGACACAAAGAAATGGAAAAAATGTTCCATGCTCATTGATTGGAAGAACAAATATTGTGAAAATGTCTATGCTACTTAGAGCAATCTATAAATTCAAAGCAATCCTTATCAAAATGCCATCAACTTTTTTCACAGAGCTGGAACAAATAATCCTAAAATTTGTATGGAACCAGAAAAGACCCTGAATAGCCAGAGGAATGTTGAAAAAGAAAACCAAAGTTGGTGGCATCAACATCCTGGACTTCAAGCTCTATTATAAAGTTGTCATCATCAAGACAGTATGGTACTGCCACAAAAACAGACACATAGATTAATGGAACAGAATAGAAAACCCAGAAATGGATCCTCAACTGTATGGTCAGCTAATCTTTGACAAAGCAGGAAAGAATATCCAATGGAAAAAAGACAGTCTTTCCAACAAATGGTGTTGGGAAAATTGGACAGCCACATGCAGAAGGATGAAACCAAACCATTTTCTTACACCATACACAAAAGTAGACTCAAAATGGATGAAAAGACCTAAATGTGAGACAGGAAACCATCAAAATCCTAGAGGAGAACACAGGCAGCAACCTCTGTGACATCAGCTGCAGCAACTTGTCGCTAGACATGTCTCCAAAGGCAAGGGAAATAAAGGCAAAAATGAATTACTGAAACTTCATCAAGATGAAAAAGGTTTTTTTGCACAGCAAAGGAAACAGTCGACAAAACCAAAAGATGACCAACATAATGGGATATTTGCAAATGACATATCAGATAAAGGGCTAGTGTCCAAAATCTATAAAGAACTTATCAAACTCAACACCCAAAGAACAAATAATTTGATCAAAACATGGGCAGAAGACATGAACAGACATTTCTCTAAAGAAGACATCCAAATGACTAACAGACATATGAAAAAATGCTCAACATCACCAGCCATCAGGGAAATACAAATCAAAACCACTATGAGATACTACGTTACACCAGTTAGAATGGCAAAAATGAACAAATCAGGAAACACCAAGTGTTGGCGCGGATGCAGAGAAAGAGGAACTCTCCTACACTGTTGGTGGGAATGCAAGCTGGTACAGCCCCTCTGGAAAACAGCATGGAGGTTGCTCAAGACGTTAAAAATAGAGCTACCCTATGACCCAGCAATTGCACTATAGGTATTTACCCCAAAGATACATATGTAGAGGAAAGAAGGGGCACCTGCACCCCAATGTTCATAGCAGAAATGTCCACAATAGAAAAACTGTGGAAGGAGCTGAGATATCCTTCAACAGATGAATGGATAAGGAAGATGTGTTACTACTCAGCCATCAAAAAAATAAAATCTTGCAATTTGCAACACCATGAATGGAATTAGAGGGTATTATGCTCAGTGAAATAAGTCAATCAGAGAAAGACAATTATCATACAATCTCACCGATATGTGGAATTTAAGAAACAAAACAGGGTCATGAGGGACGAGAGGAAAAAAACAAAACAAGATGAAACCAGAGAGGGAGACAAACCTTAAGAAACTCTTAATCATAGGAAACAAACTACTGGAGGGGAGGGAGGTGGGGGGATGGGGAAACTGGGTGATGGACATTAAGGAGGGCACATGATGTAAAGAGCACTGGGTATTATGCACTGAGACTGATGAATCACTGACCTCTAACTCTGAAACCAGTAATACATTAAATGTTAATTAACTGAATTTAAATTTAAAAATGTTAAAAAAAAGGGGGGGGCACCTGGGTGGCTCAGTGGGTTAAAGCCTCTGCCTTCAGCTCAGGTCATGATCCCAGGATCCTGGGATCGAGCCCCACATCGGGCTCTCTGCTCAGCAGGGAGCCTGCTTCTCCCTCTCTCTGCTTGCTTGTGATCTCTGCCTGTCAAATAAATAAATAAATAAATAAAATCTTGAAAAAAATGTTAAAAAAAATAATCCTGGAGTTCTCACCAGGGCCTTGGGGGCCCACCATGATGGGGTGTGCTCACTTCTCCAGCCTCCTCTCAGACCATCCTCCCCTTTGCTCACTCTCCTGCTGACACATTCGTTTTCTTTGCTGCTTCAAATATGACTTCAGAGCCTCACACTTACTGGTGCATCTGCAGGGAACACCTGGCATAACTCATTCCCTCTCTGCACATGTCTGCTCTCTCCTTAGCCCCTCCCTGCCCATTTCACCTAACGACCTCCAGCCCCACATTCCCTTCTGTTCCTTTATCCTGCTTTACTTCTCTTTGCCAAACTAATCGCTACCTGTATTATCATAAAGTTTGTCTCCCTAAGTAGAATGTGGGGTTCAAAATGGAAAAAAAAATGAAAAAAAAAAGAATGTGGGGTTCATATTTTTGTTGTAGTTCACTGCTTTCCCCCCCGGGGACTCAGAACAGTGCCTGGCACATGGTGGATGGTCAGCAAATATTTATAAATGAACACACACATGAAGAAAACAACTGCAAAAAAAAAGTGATCCAATAAACTTGTTTGTTGCTCAGGTGTTAAAAAAAAAGTATTATAGTTTTCAGTGTACAGATCTTTCACCTACTTGGTTAGATTTAAGATTTTGTTTTATTTTATTTTATTTATTTGAGGGAGAGAGAGAAAGCAAGAGAGGGGAGAGGTCAAAGGGAGACACAGACTCCCCGCTGAGCAGGGAGCCGGATGTGGGCCTCAACCCTTGCACTCCAGGATCATGACCTGAGCCCAAGGCAGTTGCTTTAGGGACTGAGCTGCCTAAGCACCCTCCTTGATGAGATTTATTCTTTTCTTTTTTTTTAAATATTTTATTTATTTATTTGACAGAGAGAGATCACAAGTAGATGGAGAGGCAGGCAGAGAGAGAGAGAGGGGGAAGCAGGCTCCCTGCTGAGCAGAGAGCCCGATGCGGGACTTGATCCCAGGACTCTGAGATCATAACCTGAGCCGAAGGCAGCGGCTTAACCCACTGAGCCACCCAGGCGCCCCGAGATTTATTCTTAAGTATATTATTGTTTTTGATGCTCTTATGAATAACATTATTTTCCATAATTCTTTTTCATGTGTTTCTTTGTTAGGATATAGAAATGCAACAGCTTTCTGCACGTCAGTTTTGTATCCTGCAACTCCACTGAATTTGTTCATTAGTTCTAGCAGGTTTCTGGTGGAGTCTTTAGGATTTTCTGCATATAAGATCATATCATCTGCAAAGGAAGACAATTTTACTTCTTTATCAATTTGGATACTTATATTTAAAATAGAAAACATCTTTGTTTTATTTAAATTCAATTAGCTAACATACAGTACCTCATGTTTTTGGTGTAGTGTTCGATGATTCATCACTTGCATATAACACCCAGTGCCCATCACATCACATGACCTCCTTAATGCTTGTCACCCAGTTACCCATTCCCCCCCCTGCCACCTTCCCTCCACCAACCCTCAATTTGTTTCCCAGACTCAAGAGTATCTCATGGATACTTATATTTCTTTTTCTTGTCTGATTGCTCTAGCTAGGACTTCTAGTACTATGCTGAATAGGAGTGGTGAGAGTGAGCACCCTTGTTTTATTTCTGATCTTAGAGGAAAAGCTTTCATACGTTCATCATTGAGTTTGCTGTTGGCTGTGGGATTGTCATACATGGGCTTTATTGTGTTGACATACTATATCCAATTTGTTGAGAATTTTTAAAGTGAAAGGATGTCATATTTTGTCAAACGCTTTTTCTGCATCTATTGAAATGATCATCAGCTTTTTCTTTTTCATTCTATTAATGTGGTATATTGCAACTATTCACATGTGTATGTTGAACCATCTTTGCATCCAGGGGTAAATCCCACTTGATCATGGTGAATGATGAACGGGGTGGGAGGTGTTTTTTCAACTTTCATTTGCAATTTTTTATTACTAGTATATAAATACAGCATTGATTTTTTTTTTAATTGTTGCATGTTGTCCTTTTATTGAATCACTTTGCTAAACTCATTGATTAGTTATAAGTCATTTTATGGATTCTCCGGGATTTTCTATGCAGATAGGTATCATGTTGTTTATAAATAGAAACTGTTTCATTTCTTTCTTTGAAATTTGTATTCTTTTAAATATTTATCTTGCCTATTGCTTTAGCAGGACTTCCAGTACCGACCCTATTTGTAGATAACATGATGAATTACACACCATGAGCACATGGGATTTATCCTGGGAATGCAAAGCTGATTCAGTATTCAAAATCAATCAGCAAATTTCATCATATTACAAGAAGAAAAAAACGCATATGATTATATCAATTTATGCAGAAAGGCATTTGACAAAAAACAACATCTGTTCATCAAAAACAAAAACAAAAACAAAAACCAACAACAAAAACCTCTCAGCAAATCAGGAATACAAGAAGCTTCCACAATCTGGTAAAGGGCACACACACACACACACACACACACACACAGAGGAAACTGTATAGCTAACATCACACCTCATGTTGAAAGTCTAAACGCTTTCCCCTAAGATCAGAAACAAGATAAGAACACCCACTTTCACCACACTACTTGGAATCAATATATTGTTTTCTTTCAAGTGAAATGTAGCAACTTTATAACTGCCACTGCGGCATTGCTTTCCGGCTGGGTGCAAAAGACCTGAGAGAAGACAAAGAAAAACATAACTGAAGATTTCCGTGCTTTGAATTTCAGAGCTTTCCCACCCCTCAAGCCTGAACTAGAGTATTTCTTTCGGAAATTTCTTTGTCAGTGTTAAAGCCCCCTTATGGTTTTGGGCTGCATTGAGGACAGGGGGACGCCTGGGTGGCTCAGTGGGTTAAGCATCTGCCTTCGGCTCAGGTCATGGTCCCAGGGTCCTGGGATGGAGCCCCGCATTGGGCTCTCTGCTCAGCAGGGAGCCTGCTTCTCCCTCTGCTTGCCGCTCTCCCTTGCATGTGTATGTGCCCTCTCTGGCAAATAAATAAATAAAATCTTTTTTAAAAAACCGCACAAAAATGTGTAATTTGCCATCTTAAAGTATACAGTTCAGTAGTGTTAAATATTACTGTACAATAGTTCTCCAAAACTTTTTCACTTTGCAGAACTGAAACTCTACCCATTAGACAACTCCCCGTTTCCCCCTCCTCCCACCACTGACAAACCACCCTTCTATTTTCCGTTTCTATGAATTTGACTACTTGTCATGTAGTCATGTAAGTGGAATCATCCAGTATTTGTCTTTTTGTGACTGGCTTATTTCATGTCACATAATCTCTGCTAGCTTTATTTATACTAAATAAATTATTTTTAAAAGGATTTCATTTATTTGTTTGACAGTGGGAGAGAGCATAAGGAGGCAGAGAGGCAGACGAAGAGGGAGAAACAGACTCACTGCTGAGCAGGAAGCCTGACTTGGGGCTCGATCCCAGGACCTTGGGATCATGACCTGAGCCGAAGGCAGACACTTAACTAACTGAGCCATCCAGGCACCCCTGAATAAATGATTATTTTAAGCCACCAAGGTTTGGGTGATTTGTTATACAATAAATAGATGGCTGATAAGGGCCCATCTGATAAAGTTTGTTTCCTGAAAGGAAAAAACATTTTTATTTATCCATTGAAGGTATTGTACCTATAAAAGAATTAAGAAAATCAGCTTATTTTGCTGATAGTTTATAACACATTTCTTTTTTATTGTTATTATGTTCAGTTAGCCAAATAAAGTATATCATTAGTTTTTGATGTAGGGTTCAACGATTGATTCATCAGTTGCTTATAACACGCAGTGCTCCTCACCACACGCGCCCTCCTTAAATACCCCTCCCCCTGTGACACCCTCCTCCTAACCTCCTCTCTTCTGTAACCCTCAGTTTGTTTCCCAGAGTCCAGAGTCTTTCATGGTTTGACTCCCTTTCTGACTTTATTCTTCCCATTCAATGTTCCCTCCCTTCCCCTGTGGTCCTCCATGCCATTCCTTATGTTCCACATATGAGTGAAACCATATGATAATTGTCTCTGCTTGACTTATTTCACTAGCATAATCCCCTCCAGTTCCATCCATGTCGATGCAAATGGTAGGTGTTCCTCCTTTCTGATGGCTGAGTAATATTCCAGTGTATATATGGACCACACCTCCTTTATCCATTCATCTGCTGAAGGACATCTCAGCTCCTTCCACAGTTTGGCTATCATGGACATTGCTGCTATGAACTTTGGGGGTGCACGTGCCCCTTCTTTTCTTTACATCTGTATCTTTGGGGTAAATACCTGTAGTGCAACTGCTGGGTTGTAGGATACCTCTATTTTTAACATCTCGAGGAACATCCATACTAGCAACTCTCAACATATAATATAGTATTAACTATAACCACCATGCTGTACATTAGATTCCCAGAATTTTTAATCATATAACTAAGTTTGTAGCTTTTGACCAATATCTTACCCTACCCTCCAATTCTTGGCAATTACCATTCAACTCTGTTTCTGAGGACTTTTTTAGATTCCACATATAAATGAGATCATACAATATTTTATCTGACTTACTTCAGTTAGCATAGTGCCCTCAAAATCCATCCATGTTGTTGCAAATGGAAGGTTTTCCTCCTTTTTCATGGCTGAAATATATATGTGTGTGTGTGTGTGTGTGTGTGTGTGTGTGTGTGTGTGTGTGTATAACATTTCTTTATCCATTCATCCATTGACAAATACTTAAGTTGTTTCTATATCCTGGCTACTGTGAGTAATATTGCAGTGAATGTGAAAGCGTAGATATTGCTAAGATTCTGACTTCATTTCCTTTGAATACATACCTAGAAGTGGGATAATTGGATCATATGGTAGTTCCATCTTCTAATTTTTTGAGGAGCCTCCACACTGTTTTCCACAGCGGCTGCACTAACTTATATTCCCACCAACAGTGCTCCATATTCATATACTTGTTTTCTTTTTTAACAAAGATTTTATTTATTTATTTGAGAGAGAGAGAGCAAAAGAGGAGGGGAGGGGCAGATGGAGAGGGAGAAACAGGCTTTCCACCAAGTAGGGAGCTCGATGTGGGACTTGATCCCAGGATCCTGGGATGATGACCTGAGCTGAAGGCAGACACTTAATCAACTGAGCCACCCAGGCCCCCCAGTGTTCCACATTCTTGCCAAAGTGTGGTGTCTCTTGTCTTTTTGATCACAGCCATTCAAGTGAGTGTCAGGTGATATGTCATTGTGGTTTTGATTTGAATTTCCTTGATTAGTGATGTAGAGCATCTTTTCATGTACCTGCTGGCCATGCGTGTGTCTTCTTTGAACACTGTCTGTTCATGTCCTCTGCCCATTTTAAAATCAGATTGTCTCTTTTTTTGTTCTTTTTTTTTTTTTTTTTTTGCGCTATTCAGTT
This sequence comes from Meles meles, assembly GCF_922984935.1. Taxonomy (NCBI): domain Eukaryota; kingdom Metazoa; phylum Chordata; class Mammalia; order Carnivora; family Mustelidae; genus Meles; species Meles meles. The sequence goes on along the minus strand of NC_060087.1, from coordinate 41,517,975 downwards.
GTAGGAGTTCCTCAGGCACTTTGGATATGAATCCCTTATCAGGTCAATGGTTTACAAATATTTTCTACCATCCCACAGGTTTTCTTTTCATTTTGTTGATTGTTTCTTATGCTGTGCAGAAACTTTTCAGTTTGAGGCAGCCTCACTTATTTATTTTTGCTCTTGTTACTTGTGCCTTTGGTGTCATATCCAATGTAACATATTTCAAGAACACTGCTTGGACTGGTTCAAACATGCGGTTGGATAGTGTAGCCAAATTTTTGGAGCTTTAATTTTCACTGCTTGGTTCAAATTGGCTCTCCATATAAAGAAACAGGAACTGATGTTTAAAATTCATTTCATATGGCAGTGCATTTACTAATTCATGGGGTTGGGAGGGAACTTCATAGAATATTTATTTAGTTCCCATCTTCAAGCAGACTTATACTTGACAAATAGATAGCAGGCCTTTTAAAGAGACTAGCAGATTTTTCTTAAAGAAGCTATGGTATAGTGGTTAAAAGCACATGGTCTTTAAAGCTAAACCACCTGACTTTAAGTCTGGTTTACACTATGAACTATCTGTGTGACCCTAGACAAATTATTTGCTTTCTTTGTGCTTCACTGGCATCATCTGTGAAATGGGGATAGTGATAACACCTACCTCACTATCCCCTAGATGAGTAAACACACACAAAGTCATAGTAAGCACTCAGTAAATATTTACCTTATTAGTAAATCACTCCAGTGTTTAATCACACCTTCAATATATAAAACTTTCCTAAGCTTTTTTTCTTTTTTAAGATTTTATTTATTTATTTGTCAAACACAGACACACACAGCACAAGCAGGGAGAGCAGTGGGCAGAGGGAGAATCAGGCTCCCTGCTGAACAACGAGCCTGATGTAGGACTTGATCCCAGGACCCTAGGATCATGATCTGAGCCAAAGGCAGATGCTTAACTGCCTGAACCACCCAGGCGTCCCCCTTAGCTTTTCAATATGTGTTTCTAAACTCATATTACAGAACTTAAAAAAAGAAGAACCCCTAAGGGAGAGTCTTATTTGAATTTTACCTCCAGCCATGAAGATAATAGTATGTTTTCATTTAATAAATACAGACTGAGTACCTAGAATGTGTTAGGCTCTGTGTGAAAGGAATAAGGGACAACATTCCTGATCTCAAATCTTGCATTTTTTATCATAATGGAAGAAACAAAACACATAAACAAGCCAAACCAAGATAACCATAGATTGTAAATTTGCTGAGACAGAAAGAAACAAGGCACTGTAATAGAAAATACCTAGCAGGTGTAGGGCAGGAGTAGTACCTAGATATAGGGTCATCATCGGGGAAGTTGTTCCCGAGAATGACATGTCAGTGGAGACTGGGAGGATGAGTAGACAGACACAAGGTGTGGACAAAGGAACAGGTGGTAGGCATTTTTAGGAAAAAGAACACCTAGATGCAAGCGCTGAAACAAGGAAAACATGCCAACATGCCTCTTCTCTATTTCTCCACTACTTAAAAACTGTGAAAGTCATTGTCAGCTGGTGAAACAGAAAACTCCTACCCAGAGGTCTGCTTTCCATTATTTCTGTCATTTTATTTTATTCATGAGCAGATAACAATGTTTCGTGATTACAACAAATTGTAAGGACTGTGCGTACAATAGCAAGAATTTAGACTCGCAGCCGAGGTTGATCTGAACACATCTGATGACACGATGTGGTCAACTTAACCATCAGCGCTGCTCCTCCCACTCATCTTCCAAATGATGCCACCAATCACTTCATTGTTGAAACCGAAGCCAGAGGACGCACGCAATCACCAAGTCCCGTCACTTCTCTCAAGTCAGTCTCTCATGCATCCTCATTGTCATTAATTTGGTTCAGTTCTTATCACTTATTTCCTTTGGAATTATAAAAAGTTCTCTCCTGGCTGGTGTGGTGCATTGCGGGAGTGGCCACAAATAATTCTGCTCATTCCATCATGAGATGGACTCTCTTTCTCCAGTCCTTGACCCTGAGCTGGCCTTGAGACACAATGTGCAGTTGATACAACATTGTGTGAGTTTCAAGCGTGAGGCTCAAGGGAACTTGCTCTGGGACCACTTACTACCACTGTCATGTGGGTAAAGCCAGACTAGCCTGCTAGAGGAGGAGAACAGAGATGAACCATCTCATCTGAGCTATCCTAGACCAGCCAGCCCCCAACCACCCCACCCACTGGTAGTAAATACACAAGCCCGGTCATGTTCCCACAAGGTTGACTTAGATCAGCAGACTTGCCCATGTGAGCCCAGTCTACATCATTAAACTACAGAGTTGTGAGATAAATAAATATGTTTCTTTAAGCCATTAAGTGTTGGGGTAGTTCTTTCCACAGCAAGAAGCTAATTGGTAAAACTGACTCCCTGGCTTCCGGTTTGGGCTCTACGACAATGAGTAGTCTTTCTAAAACACGACCCAATTATGATGCTCCCCAACATTCTCCTATTGCTTTTGTGCAAAACCCATACTTGTAGGTCATGTTTTACCTTTCACTATAATTTCCTGCAGTTGCCCCAGCATATATGTATTTTCCACCTCCATGCCTCTGGGAATGCGTGGTTGGGACTGCACTAAATTCACACACTGAAGTCCAACACCCAGTACCCCAGAATGTGACTGTATTTGGAGATAGGGACTTTGAAGAGGCAAGTAAGGTAAAATGAAGTCATATGGGTGGGTCCTAGTTCAATATGACTATCGTCCTTTAAGAAGAGGATGTTAGGATCCAGATAGTTACAGAGGGATGACCACGTGAGGACACAGCAAGAAGGAAGCCACCTGCAAGCTAAGGAAAGAGGTCTCAGGAGAAACTCCACTGCTGACACCTTGATCTTGGACTTTGAGTCTCTGGAACTGTGGGGTAATAAATGTCTATTGTTTAAGCCACCAAGTCTGTGGCATTGTGTTATGGCCATCCTAACAAACTAATACAATGCCATTCCTTTTCCCAGGAAGTTCTTCCAAACTTCAGTGTGCCCGCACCTTCTGCTTCTTCACCTGGCTAATTCTGACTTCACGCTGAACCCACTGTCTTGGGGGAAGCCTTCCATAATCCCCTTCAAGCTGGTTCAGTGGCTCTGGTCTGTGATTCCAACCCCTGTATGGTGCATTTAATCAAGAATATTGAAATTTTTTTGTGTGGCAGTGGCGCATGGGTGGCCTAGCTGCTTGAGTGTCTGACTGTTGGTTTTGGCTCAGGTCATGATCATGATCTCAGGTTGTGAGCTCGAGCCCTGCCTTGGATTCCGCACTCAGGAGGGAGTCTGCTTGAGATTCTCTCCCGCTCTCCTTCCCTCCAGCAGTGCTCTCTCTTTCACTCTCTCTAAAATTAAATAAATAAACCTTAAAAAATTTTGTGGGTAAGAATACTTAACATGAGATTTACCCTCTTAACAAAATTATAAGTGTACAATACAGTAAATTTAACCATAAGCCCTATGTTGTACAGCAAATCGCCATACCTTAATCATATTGTATAACTGAAACTTTATATTCATTGAACAATAATTCCCCATTTCCGCCTCCCCCCAACCACCAAAACCACCATTCTACTCTCTGCTTCTAGGTGTTTGACTATTTTGGACACCTCATATAAGTAGAATCATGAGTGTTGTCCTTCTGTCACTGGCTTTTTTCACTTAGCATAATGTCCTCCAGGGTCATCCATGTTGTCACATATGGCAGGGTTTAGTTCCTTTTTAGGGCCGAGTAATATTCCATTGTATGTTTATATCACATATTCTTTATCCATTCATCCACTGATGGACAGTTAATATTGTTTCCACACCTTGACTACTATAAATAATTCTGCAGTGAACACGGAAGTACAGATATCACTTTGAGATCCTCTTTTCATTTCTTTTGGATCTATACCCAGAAGTGGGATGGCTGGAGCATAAGGTAGTTCTAGTTTTTATTTTTTGAGGAACCTTCTTACTGTTTTCTAGAGTGACTTCACCATTTTACATTCCCACCAACAGAGTATAAGTGTTCCAATTTCTCCACATCCTTGTCAACACATGTTATCTTTTGTTGTTGTTGTTGTTGTTGTTGTTAATAGCCACCTTCATTGTGTGATTTTGATTTACACTTCCCTGAAGATGAGTGATACTGAGCATCTTTTCATATACCTATTGGTCATTTGTGTGTGTTCTTTAGAGAAATGCTTATCCAAGTCCTTTGTCCATTTTTCTTAAAAAGATTTTGTTTATTTATTTGACAGAGAGAGATCGCAAGTAGGCAGAGAGGCAGGCAGAGAGAGAGGGGGAAGCAGGCTTCCCGCCGAGCAGAGAGTCCAATGCGGGGCTCGATCCCAGGACCCTGAGATCATGACCTGAGCCAAAGGCAGAGGCTTAACCCACTGAGCCACCCAGGTGCCCCATTTTCTTTCTTTTCTTTTCTTTTTTTAAGATTTTATTTATTTATTTGACAGAGAGAGAGATCACAAGTAGGCAGAGAGGCAGGCAGAGAGAGAGGAGGAAGCAGGCTCCCTGCGGAGCAGAGAGCCCGATGTGGGGCTCGATCCCAGGACCCTGAGATCATGACCTGAGCCGAAGGCAGTGGCTTAATCCACTGAGCCACCCAGGCGCCCCACCAGGTGCCCAATTTTCAATTGGTTATTTGTTTCTTTTCTTTTCTTTTACTATTCAGTTGAAGGAGTTCCTTATGCATTTTGTGTATTTCTTTTAAAAAAAGATTTATTTATTGATTTGAAAGGGAGAAAGAGAGCGTATGAGTGAGCACACATGAGCAGGGGGAGGGGCAGAAGGAGAGGGAGAGAAAGAATCCTTAAGCCTATTCCCTGCTGAATGCATAGTCAGATGGGGGGGAGCTTGATCCCAGGACACTGAGATCATGACCTGAGCCGAAATCAATAGTTGACTGCTTAACTAACTGAACCACCTAGGTGCTCCCCTTTGCACATTTTGGATATTAATCTCTTCTCAGATAGTTTGAAAATATCTTCTCCCATTCCATAGTTTGCTTGTTCACTGTCGATTTTTACCTTTTCTGTGCAGAAGCACTGTAATTTCATGTGGTCTCTGTCCTCTAGATTGTGAACACCTGAGGGCAAAGAGTGTGCCCTTCACATGTTAGCCTCAGTGCCAAACCGAGGGCCTGGCACACAGCATATGTTTAATAAATGCTTGTTGGAACAAAATCCTCCTCCTCCTGCCTCCACATCTTCTCAACTCTATGTATTTGTTTGTTCATGCTGCCCCCCTCACTTGGAATGTTCCTCTGCACATCTCCCCAAACCCAAACCATATATAAGATTCACCTTAAAAATCATCGTTCAGAGCAGATTTTCTCCACTGCACCAGCTAGAAGTAATCCTGCCTTCTTTTGAATGCCCCTTCTTTTATATGTAGCTCACTTAATGGATGCTTGGCTGTCACATTACCCAATATCTGAACTCCCTAATTTTGTTGCTCCTTCCATATTTTTGGAAAGAGCTCACTTTCCATTGTAAAATCAGAAGAGTTGGTGCTTGCTCTGCCTGCCTTCCCTGAGGCTAGGGGGCTCGCATGTGACCAGGCCGGAGCCAATAAAGCACATCTGCCTGGTACTTTGTATTGGAAGCTGGAAAGGTGAAGAATTTTTTTTCAAGATTTTATTTATTTCTTTGACACACACACACAGAGAAAGAGAACACAAGAAGGGGAGAGGCAGTGGGAGAGGGAGAAGCAGGCTTCCCGCTGAGCAGGGAGCCCAATGCAGGACTCAGTCTCGGGACCCTAAGATCATGACCTGAGCCGAAGGCAGACGCTTAACTGACTGAGCCACCCAGGCACCCTGAAAACGGAAAAGGTAAAGAATTAAAAACAGTGAGAAACCTGTCTGTGGGTGGTGATGGTGACAGCAACATCCAGTCTCCAAGGCAGCAATGCCAATGAGACGCCAGGACCCTAGGGTCCTGGTCTCAACTGCAGCCTCCAGGAGTCACAGGAAGCAGCAGGGGTGCTCCTGCCAGATGGTATGGGGACGCAGTTTGGCCTTTTCTGACTGCCTTGCTTCCCTTGGCCTCTACTCATTTTCTGAGTGTGCTATTCCAGCCTTGCCAATGGCTCTATGGAAAGCCGGCATTTGTGGCTGGAGTGGAACGGTCCGGACCTATAAAGAATGGTAAGGTCTTACCTCCCACTTGTCAGAATGGCTACAGTTAACAACTCGGGAAATAACAGATGTTGGCAAGGATGCAGAGAAAAGAGAACCCTCCTACACTGTTGGTGGGAATGCAAGCTGGTGCAGCCGCTCTGGGAAATAGTATGGAGGCTCCTCAGAAAGTTGAAAATAGAACTACACTACAACCCAGCAACTGCATGACTAGGGATTTACCTAAAGGATACAAAAATATTCATTCGAAGGGGCACATGGACCCCGATGTTTACAGTAGCATTATCGACAATAGCCAAATAATGGAAAGAGCCCAAATGTCCATCAACTGATGAATGGATAAAGAAGTGGGGCACACACACACACACACACACACACACACACACACACACACACACGAATATTACTCAGCCATCAAAAAGAACCAAAGCTTGTCATTTGCAATGATGTGGATGGAGCTAGACTGTATTATGCTAAGTGAAATAAGTCAGAGAAAGACAAATATTGTATGATTTCATTCATATATGGAATTTAAGAAACAAAACAGATGAACTTGGGAGACGGGGAAAAACGTGAGAAGGAGGCGAACTGTAAGTCTCTGAACTACAGAGACAAACTGAGGGTTGATGGAGGGAGAGGGTAGGGCATGAGCTAAATGGAGGTGGGCATTAAGGAGGCACTTGTGATGAGTACTGGATATTACACATAAGTGATGAACCACTAAATTCTACACATGAAGCCAATTTTACCATATGTTAACTAGCTAGAACTTAAATAAAAACTTGAAACTAAAAAAAAACCAAATGAATAAAAGAAAGAATGGTAAGGCCTTTGAGGGCAGGGCGCTGACTCATTGAATTCACTACCTTCATTGCAGAACTTGTACATAGGATAAATTCATTAAATATTTCCTGATTCAATGGAAAGACAGTGATCGTATACAGAAACCAATTATTTATAGCTCTCATTGGTGTTAGCTTTTTGCAGCTCTCAATATCGATACTTCTTGATATATGGACACTTACCTTCAACACACTCCATATTTAGAGAAAAGATGTTAATTACTGAAATTGATTCTATTAGACTTTACTGGCCACTATCGACTAGAGTTTATCATATATATGTTATCATATATATGTTTCTCATACAGAGTTAATCATATATATGATTGACCCCAGATAGTTCAGTATTTGGTGAAATGAAGAGTTAAGAGGAGTATTTTGATAACAATTCTTTCATGATCTGTGTGGCTGAATATGGAGAAGGAAGAAACTTGGGCAGAAGACACACTTTTTCCAGGGCTGATCTTACATTCATCCATGCATAAGCAAGCAGAAGTTTACACAGGAAGAAAGGAATGTTCCTTTTTTCTTTTCTTTCTTTCTTTCTTTTTTTCTTTCTTTCTTTCCTTTTTTTACTTTAAGCTTTAATTTTAATTCCAGATAGTTAAGTAGGTGATGGGGATCAAGGAATGCATTTGTGATGAGCACAGAGTTATGCATGGAAATATTAAAGAGTGATGTCCTATGCGAACCATTGTGCATGCATTTGATTATAAACACGGTTTTATCCCACCCCTGGATACATCGAATTTAATGCACAGATGGTAGAAGAGGAAGCTTATCTTGGTCAGTTCAAACAAAACTTAACGAAATAAAGATTCAAACAAGTAATAGTTAGACACACGGTTTCTTGTTTTGTTCCTGTTTTATCTATTTATTTTTTACAATATCTTATTACAGTTTTATATTACAATATTGAAGGAAGAAAAACCATCCAGATGACAGATGCCCACAAAAATGTGAAGCTATAGCAGTCAATTTTGTGAGACTATGCCTATTACACAGAAACCTGAGGGCTCTAAGCCATAAAAATCCTCGTTACCTGATTATACCAAAAATCAGGTAGCTCCCAAAGTCCATTTTATGCCATTCAAAGACGGTTAATAGAAAGTAGAAGAGAAATCAACTCTATTCTGTTCTGGCTCATTATTTTCTGATTTTCACGTGTATCTCTGCAGCACCTGGCTATTTTTCCAGGCCTGCCTATTGCTTCAAGTAATTGCTGTAACATTTTTCTTTTCTGGCTCTGGGAGATCATGGAACATAATTGGTTTGGAAGAATTCAGCATGGCTTTAGTTTCACGGCTTGTTTTTTTGGTGAAAAGAGGAACAGAATAAAACCCTGTAGTTTCAGTTTTAGTCCGAAACAGACATAGCTCTTAAAGGGAAATGCACACAACTTGGCCATTGGAAGGTGATTTAAAAACCACCTTTTTCTTTCCTAGCTTCTTTCAAAATACACTGTATCAGTTGGGGACGATTTAGGTTGGTGCTGTCAACTAGAGATGTCTTGATGAGCTATTCTAAAACTCTGGCTGTTTAACACATTAGCCACTAGCTACGCGTAGCTATTGAGGACTTAAAATTGGGCTAAGTGCATGGAGGGGCTGAAAATTTAATTTAATTTATTTTAATTAATTCAAATTAAAATTTAAATAGTCACATGTGGCTACTACTTCACGTAACTGGTAGCTAGCCAAAGAGCCATAAAGCCCTCTGGTAATACTATTGAGATGCAGTCCTTCACATGTTTCTGTCCCAGTATCGTTAGTATGCAGGCTTTGATCCTTATGCTCTTTGCCTCGTGGCTGCAAAGGACCATTGTGCCTTCAGCCATTGGATCTGCTTTCCAGGAAGGAAAAGGGGGAAGTGGAAGAAGGAAAACCTAGAAATCAAAGAGTGGGAAATGGAGTGCTTAGTTTTTATGGCCTCTGTAGTAGAGGTAGGCAAAGAAAAAAATCAGGTTTGGGTCAGCCAACCTATAATGTCTGTCTCAACTTCAAAATTTATGAGACCCTCATGGATTACAGAGAAGCTGAATATGCACTTAAATAAAAAGAACTGATTAGGTAGCTGGCTGGCAAGGGGACAGGCAGATAGCTGGAAACTACTCCAGTGATTCTGGTGTAAAAGTAACTGCGCCCATTTTCAGTTTATGAAATCCGAGAGACTTAACTACAGAAAGAAGCGATGAATCTAAGATCACACAGATAATACCCTAAGGAGTAGAGATTCTCAACCTTGGTTGAGGAGTGGAATTACCTGGGGAGGTTTAAAAAGTCCCAATGCCTAGACTGTATCCCTGACTAATTAATTCATCCTCAAGGGGAGGTGTTTGGAGTGTAGCTAAGGCTGAGAATTGCATTGTGGTTGCCTATTGCTGCATAACAAAAATATTCCAAGAAGAATTACACAACAGGAGAAGAGACTTAGGGAACTCAAAGACTCTATCAAATGTAATAACATTCATATTATAGGAGTCCCAGAAGAAGGGGGGGGCAGAAAATTTATTTGAAGAAATAGTAGCTGAAAATTTCCCTAATCTGGGGAAGGAAACAGATATCCAGATCCATGAGGCACAGAGATTCCCCAACAAAATCAACAAAAGCAGATTCACACCAAGACATATTGTAATTAAACTTGCAAAATATAGTGATAAAGAAAAAATTATAGAAGCAACAAGACAAAAGAAGTCATTAACTCTGAGGGAAAACCCATTAGGCTAGCAGATTTTTCAGCAGAAACTTGGCAAGCCAGATAGGAATGACATGACATATTCAAAGTGCTAATGGAGAAAAAGAATACTGTGACCAGTAAGGCTGCCATTCATCCTAGGAGGAGAGATAAAGAGTTTCCCAGACAAACAAAAACTAAAGAAGTTCATGACCAGTAAAGCAGCCCTGCAAGAAATACTGAAGGGGACTCTTTGAGTGGAAAGGAGATACTGAAAGTGGCAATATAAGGGTAGGAAACACAAAAACAGTAAAAATGAATATATCTGCAAAAAAAATCAGTCAAGAAACTCACAAAAATGGATATAAAATATAATAACGTGTACCTAAGAGGAGGAGGAGGGGAGAAAAGAAAAGAATGGGTTCAAATGTAAACAACTATCAGCTTAATATAGACTGCTATAAGTAAAAGAGGTTATGTACAAACCTAATGATAACTACTAATCAAAAACCAGTAAAAGGCATGCAAAGAGTAAAGAGAAAGAAATCCAACCATATCACTAAAGAAAATCAGCAAAATGTGAAAGAGAGAAAGACAAGATGGGAAAAGAAAGGATCAGAGAAAATCTTCAGAAACAACCACAAAACAAGTAATAAATGGCACTAAATACATATCTTTCAATAATTACTTTGAATGTAAATGGACTAAACAGTCCAATCCAATGACACAAGGTAACAGAATGGATAGAAAACCAAGACCTGTCTATATGCTGCCTATAAAAGGCTCATTTTAGACCTAAAAACACCTGCAGATTGGAAGTGAGGGCATGGAGGAATATCTCATGCAAATAGATGTCGAAAGAAAGTTGGAGTAGTAATACTTATTTCAGAAAAAAATAGACTTTAAAACAAAGACTCTAACAAGAGACAAAGAAGGATACTACATAATAATACAGGGGACAATCCGACAAGAATATATCACAATTGTAAATATGTACTACACGCGGGAGAAACCCACATGCATAAAACAGTTAATAACAAACATTAAGGAACTAATTGATAATAACACAATAATAGTAGGGGACTTTATCACTTCAATCACATCAATGGACAGAAAAGCAACAAAGAAACAATGGCTTTGAATGACACATGGGGTGCAGATGGACTTAAAAGATACATTCAGAACATTCCATCCTAAGACGGCAGAATACACATTCTTTTCAAGTGCATATGGAACATACTTCAACATTAATAAAGGTCCTCTATGAAAAAACCCGTAGCTAATATCATCCTCATGGGAAAAACAGCTTTTCCCCTAAGGTCAGGAACAAGACAATGATGTCCACTCTCACCACTTCTATTCAACATAGTACTGGAAGTCTTAACCACAAAAATCAGAGAGCAAACAGAAATAAAAGGCATCCAATGTGGTAGGGAAGAAGTAAAACTTTCACCCTTTGCAGACGACATGATACTCTATATAGAAAACCCAAAAGACTCCACCCAAAAACTGCTAGAACAGATATACGAATTCAGTAAAGTCATAGGATACAAAGTTAATGTACAGAAGTCTGTTGTGTTTCTATACATCAATAATGAAGCAGTAGAAAGGGAAATTAAGGAATCAAGCCTATTTACGATTGCACCAAGAGTAGTAAGATACCTAGGAATCAACCTAATCAAAGAAGTGGAAGACCTGTACTCTGAAAACTATAAAACACTGATGAAAGAAATTGAAGATGAAACAAACAAATGGAAAGACATCCCATGTTCATGGATTGGAAGAACAAATAATGTTAAAATGTCTATACTATCAAAGTAATCTGCACATTTAATGTGATCTCTATCAAAATACCAATGGCATCTTTCAAAGAGCTATAACAAACCATTCTAAAATGTGTGTGGAACCACAAAAGACCCTGACTAGCCAGAGCAATCTTGAGAAAGAAAAGCAAAGCTGGAGACATCACAGTTCCAGACTTCAAGTTATTATTACAAAACAGTATGGTGCAGGCACAAAAATAGCCACATAGATCAATGGAACAGAATAGAAGACCCAGAAATTAACTAGCAACTATATGGTCAATGAATCTTTGATAAGGCGGAAAAAACTACCCAATGGTAAAAGAATATTCTCTCCAACTAATGTTGTTTGGAAAACTGGAAAGCAACAGGCAAAAGAATGAAAGTGGACCACTTTCTGATACCATACACAAAATTAAATTCAAAGTGGATGAAAGACCTAAACGTGAGACCCGAAACCAAAAAATCCTAGAAGAGAACACAGGCAGTAACAGGTAGCAACTTCTTTCCAGATCTGTCTCCTGAGGCAAGGGAAACAAAAACAAAAAGAAGTTATTGGGACTACATCAAAATGAAAAGCTTCTGCACAGTGAAGGAAACAATCAACAAAACTAAAAAACAACATACAGAAAGGGAGAAGAGGTTTGCAAATGAAACACCCAATAAAGCGTTAGTATTCAAAATATAAATAACTTATAAAACTCAACAGCCCAAACCCAAATAATCCAAATAAAAAAAAAAAAACCGGGCAGAAGACATGAAGGGACACGTCTCCAAAGAAAACATCCAGGGGTTCAACAGACACGTGAAAAGATGTTCATCACTTCCCATCAGGGAAATACACTCAAAACCGCAATGAGATATCACCTCACCCCTGTCAGAATGGCTAAATTCAACAGCACAAGAAACAACAGGTGGTGGCAAAGGTGTGGAAAAAAGAACCCTCGTGCACTGTTGGTGGGAATGCATACTGATGCAGTTACTGTGCAAAACAGTATAGAGAGTCCTCAAAAAGTTACCAATAGAATACCCTATGATCTGTCAACTACACTACTAGGTATTTACCTAAAAAGTACAAAAACACTAATTCAAAGGAATACATACACCTCTATGTTTACAGCAGTATTGTTTACATTAGCCAAAATACGGAAGCAGCCCAAATGTCTATTGATTGATGAATGGATAAAGAAGAGGTGGTTTATAGAGAGAATGGAGTATTATTCATCCATAAAAAAGAATGAGGGGCGCCTGGGTGGCTCAGTGGGTTGAGCCGCTGCCTTCGGCTCGGGTCATGATCTCAGGGTCCTGGGATCAAGTCCCGCATCAGGCTCTCTGCTCAGCAGCAAGCCTGCTTCCTTCTCTCTCTCTCTGCCTGCCTCTCTGTCTACTTGTGATCTCTCTCTGTCAAATAAATAAATAAAATCTTTAAAAAAAAAAAAAGAATGAAATCCTGCCGTTTGCAACAACATGGAAGGAGCTAGAGAGTATAATTCTAAGTAAAATGAGGCAGAGAAAGACAAGTACTGTATGATCTCACTCCTGTGTGGAACTGAAGAAACAAAACAAATGAACAAAGGGAAAAAAAGAGAGAGACAAATCAAGAAACAGACTCCTAACTATAGAGAACAAACTGATGGTTACCAGAAGGGAGGGGGTAGGAGGAGGGGTGAAACAGGGGATAGGGATTAAGGAGGGCACCTGTCGTGATGAGCACTGGGTGATGTACAGAATTGTTGAATCCCTGTATTGTACACCTGAAACTAATATAACACTGTAAATAACAACAATGACAACACCCCAAATCTGGAATAGAACCCAATATTTCACAGGGGGATGCCACTGCTTCTTGGGCAACACTTCGAGTAGCAAGGGTGTAAGAGGATTCAAATCTCAAGGTGGTCATCTGTGTCTTTTAACTGCTCCCAACCAAGCATAGTCATTCAGAGTCCAGTCCTTGCTGCCTTTGTGAGTGTGTGTGTAGTAGGTAATAAAAAGTTATTAGAGGGGCCCCTGGGAGGCTCAGTTGGTTAAGCGTCTACCTTCGGCTCAGGTCATGATCCCAGGGTCCTGGGACCGAGCCTCGCATCAGGCTCTTTGCTCGGTGGGAAGTCTGCTTCTCCCTCTCCCTCTGTGCACTCTCTCTCTCTCTCTCTCTCTCGCTCACTTAAATAAATAAATAAAAATCTTTTTTAAAAAAAGTTGTTAGAAAGAAAGCGCTCACCTCTTCCAATAAAAAGATTAAAATACCAGACTCAGGAAGTGAGCACAGAAATAACAACTAAGTTTTTAGGAAGAGCCTATGGTTTTCTTAAGCAGTCTCTGTCATTTCACTAAAAGCTTTTTCTGGACAGCCTGGGACTGGGTCACACAGTGAGGCCCAGACTCTAATTCTAGCTTTACCACCAATTACCTGGGCAAGCATACGTAAATGACCTGTAGCCCTTAATTTTCAGATCTGGAAAATTACGTAAATGCCGATCTTCCCCAAGGTCTCTTTCAGGTCATACTCCCTCTATAACCCACAGTTTCAGAGAGGACTTACACTTGTTTCACTGAAAGTGTGTGTTTGTTCCCAAAATGTAACCAAAGAGACAGTATAGCATTTCTGAGGGACTCTGGCTTGCCCTCGTTTCGTTGCCTCAATTAGAAAGACCTACCCCAGACTCAGTCCTTTCCAGAACCCTTCCATGTCAACCTTAATCCCTCCATGCCCCAACCTCTCACCATGATACCACTGGTCCCTCAGACAGAGGCCATAGGTCCCTCAGACACTGATTTAGGACCTTGAATTTTGATAAGGACAACCATTTCTCCAATTAAAATTTTTGGCCTCTATGCCGGAATTAATGTAATGGGTAATTGTGTTTCGGCTGTGGTAATGCTGTATAACAAACAAACCCAGACAGAGTGGTGGCACACAAGTCTTTATTTCTCACTCATGGGCTCCAGGGTTGGTTTGAGCAGCTCTGCCTTAGGCTGCGGGTCAAGTGCAGATCCACTGTTTAATTCTGATAATAGCAGCTACACGGGTCACATTTTCTTTTCATGGCAATGACAGAGGCCCAAGAGGCCCTAAGCCGAACGAACACATTTGGCACCTCTGCTCAGGTCCATTGAGGGAAGTGAGTCACATGACCAAGTCCGAAGCCCGTGATACAAGGAAATCTACACTCCCCCTCCCCTTACTTGGGGTCCCTGAAAAGTCACATAGCAAAGGGTATGAAAATCTAATTTCTTTTTTTTAAAGATTTTATTTATTTATTTGACAGACAGAGAGAGAGAGATATCACAAGTGGGCAGAGAGGCAGGCAGAAAAAAAGGAGGAAGGAGGCTCCCTGCTCAGCAGGGAGCCCGATGTGGGCCTTGATCCCAGGACCCTAAGATCACGACCTGAGCCGAAAGCAGATGCCTAACCCACTGAGCCACCCAGGCACCCTGAAGATCTAATTTCAATAAAGGGAAGGAGTAAAGAGTGGGGACAATACTCTTCTCTGCTACAATGGGACATAGTGTTTTTCTCCCCAATATTTTATTATGAAAAAGTTCAAACACAGAAAATGTGAAGGAATTTTATGGGAAACATCCATATACTCACCACCTAGATTCTATAATGAATAGTTCACCGCCACCTTATGGATGACATTGGCCATCTATTTCTTCACCCCTTCATCACTCAATCTTATTTTTGATGTGTTTCAACGCAGCTCGCACACATCGGTGCATTTCCTCCTAAATACTTAAGTATGCATAAAGTTACCTATAATATCGCTTGCAGTTCAATTTGTTCCCTTGAGGTAACATTTACATAAAATATAACAATGCACAAATCTGAAATGGACCATTCCCTGAGTCTTGACAAATGCATATACCTGTGTATCCCAAACTGTCCTATAGATACAGAACACTGTTATCACCTCAGAAAGTTCCCCAGGGACATAGATTTTTTGGTAGTTTTCTTTTTTAATCTCACACATGGATCAACTGCAGATCCACAGGAGGTAGTCTAAAAATTGCCCCACGGCGAAGCAGAGCACAGAGGAATGAGTGGAAACACAATGAAGCAGGGGACACAGTTGTCTTTCAGGGGCTGCCTGAGGCTATGGCCTGAATGACAGGTTGCTCACAGAATGTGTGAGTGTTTTACAACTATTTTGAGAGCCTTTTGGAGCTGTTACCACCCTCCAATGAACACAAAAATGCTCACCCTCAGACCTTTGCACAACTTAGAAAAGGTTCCCTTTTCCAAATGGAAGTAGCCCCCACTAGGGCTTACCCTTGGTGAGCAGGAGTTCTCATGGTTTCATCCCAGCGACCCTGCTCTCCCCTGGGCTAGCACTCTTGACCACACAAGCATGCCTGAGGCCCTGGGAGAATGCTCTGCTCCAGGCCCTGTGTGCTTGGTGTTGGTGAGATGGTGGTGAGAAAGACAGATGTGATTTCTGGCCTCAAAGAGCCTGTGTTCAAGTGGGACCAACTTCTATTACAGGTTGTACAATCAGCAGCAATTTGGATATAACAGTAGTTAGAATTCAGGACTTAGAGTTGTTAAGTGAACAGTCTATCTATCTACTACCTACCTGTCTATCTATCTTTAGAGAGAGCAGTGGGGTGGGGGTGCAGAGAGAGAGGGACAGAGGGAGAGAGAGAGAGAGAGAATCCCAAGCAGGCTCCATGCTCAGTGCGGAGCCCCACATGGGGATGGAACTCACAACCCCCAAGATCATGACCTGAGCCAAAATAAAGAGTCTGACACTTAACCGACTGAGCCTCCCAGACACCCCAATAAGTGAACAGTCTAGAGTTGATAAAGACAGACTGAAAATCCTTGAAGTCCAGATACAGGAAAACACTGACTCTAACCCAATTGCAATTGACGTCCAACGGAACTGAGAATGACTTCCTAATCACTCCTAAGGCTTTCTCTTAATGGACAGAAATTAGAAATGAGCATCGGAGCCCTGGGGTATATTATTCATTGTCTGTCATCAATACGTTCATATTTTGGCTCATTGTTAGTGAGTCATTTCATCATGCATGCTGAAGGATTCTCGATGAATCCTCTCCGCTTCCATTATTTGTAAAGTCCCAGGTTGAAAGGATCATTTCAAAAGGTTTGTCTCATTAATGCCTTCAGGAGCCCAGTAGCTTCTGTACCTGTGCGAAGCCCTCAGTCTGAGAAAACACAGAGCGGGTGGATCATGGGAAGCTGGAGAGCCCATGCCCCTTCACCGTAATTCCAATTAGCAATAATCGCGCCTCGGATAAACCTCATTGGCTACGATACTGCCACTGCGCAAAGCTTCACCGTAATTCCAATATACCAAGTAAATAACCGAAAATAGTGACAAGAGTATTAATAATAAAATAAACAAATGTGCTGGCTAAACAAAACGTGCTTATGGAATTGGTTTGCCTAATCAGTGACCTCTGAGTTCTGTCGATAGAAATGTACACTTGGTGTGCCCATTGGACAGACCAAGTAATTGGCAGCAGCACCTGTTACAGAACAGGCCCATTCTTACCTTGGATGGACTGTGTTACTCACTCTCTGAGCTGTGCTATCTTAAATAAGTTAAAGAGTGAAGAATTGTCTGAAGGAGTTTATGCTGTTGTATCAGTTACAAGTAAGTTCGGCTGCAAACAACAACCTCCTCCCCCCTAACAAATAACAAGTTAGAATTTTCTCTCCCATTTCTCTCAGGTAGAGGAAATCTGAAAGTAGGCTGTCCATAAATGGTATAGGATCTTTGGATTGTCACTGGGGACACGGTCTCTTCTCTTTGTCCTACTGTACTCAGCATATAGCTTCCATCTTCGAGGTCACCTCATGGTCCAAGATGACAGGTGGTGCTCCAGCCCTCAAGTCCGTTTTCCAGGCCGGAAGAAAGAAAGTAAAAGAGGAAGGACGAAATGCCATACATTGTTAAGGATCCTACCTGGAAGACCCGCCCAATGCTCCCACTCACATTTCACTGAACAGACCTTAGTCCCATGGCCATAGCTCACTGCAAGGGAGGCTGGGAAATTTAGGGGTTTTTGTTTGTTTGTTTGTTTTTGTTTTTGTCTTTCCTTTTTTAAGCCGGGCACATCGACAAGGTTTCAGTTGCTAAGAAAGAAAAGGATAGGAGGAGATATTGCAGGCTGACTAGTTAATTATCTCTGCCTTCGTTGCAAGTGGCACTTACTGAAACTACTCTGCTTGTGGGAGCTGAAGAATAAACCCTGTATAAAGATTATTTGCACAAAGTTGGTCTTCATTTTTTCCAAAAGTCAAGAGAAATGCACAAAATATCAAATTAACCTTTCTTTCTTTCTTATGAACCATTTTCAAGTGGACAATCCAGGGGCATTCAGTATGTCCACAATGTTGGGCATCCATCACTTCTCTCTGGTTCTAAAACATTTTCATCACCCCCAAAAGGAAACCCTGAATTCATTAAGCAGTTACTCTTTAGTCCCCGTTTCCCCCAGTCCCTGGTAACCACAGATGTGTGGTTCCGTCTCTATAGATTCATCTATTCTGCACAATTCATATGAATGAAATCGTACCACACATGTCTGGCTTCTCATACTTAGCATTGTGTTTTCAAAGTCCATCCACATTGTAGCACATGTTTGCACTTGTTCCTTTTTGTAGGTGAAGGCAAGAGGAGAATCTTCTTAGCAGGTGCAGTTCCCGGCCCCTCACCCCGCCCCCACTCCATGCCACATCCTGAACCAAGGCCCCAGCAAAAATTGGACGCCTTGTACTTGGGTCTATGGTGTTCTGAGTATTCTTGCTGAGACAGACGTTGGTATGAGTACCAAGACCTTGGTCTACGTATCCTTCCCCATAGCTAACGGATCCTCTATTTTCTTTGAGGCAGCAAGGTGCCCTGCTGAGGTTCACAACTGCCCTCAGCCAACCATGACAAACCTGTCCCTTATCTTCCCAGCCTCTCTTGTACCCGCTCAAGCTCCGGGCCATGAGATGTAAGCAGAAACTGCTGGGCAGAAGGGGTCCTTCCACCTTTTCTTGCTCTGATGGTAGGCCTGATGGTTGGAGCTGCAGTACCTGTCTTGCCATCACAAATGCTCAGCCATGCAGCATTCCAGTCCTGACATCCTTGAGGCCTCAAGTCTACCCTAGCCTCTTCTTACAGAGAGCACTCCTGTTACACGAGAAAGAGAAATGCCTATTTGCCTCAGCCACGGGGAGACAGGTGTTCTGCTACTTCCAGCAAAATTATATCTAATGAACCCGCTGCGCTCCTTTTCAGTGATCAGTTTCCCGAGACCCATCAGAGGCAAAAATTACAGCTGCCATGGAGAGAAGGAGGATGCTTCTGCAGGGGGACAGATTGTGGCCAACCTCCGACTAGAGTCTAAGACAGCACTTTTCTAACATGGCTCCCAAATCAGAAATATAATCTGTTCAACTTCATACAGGCATGAAAGCCAGAGCGCCTGGGTCTTCCTGGGTCTTTCTGCCCCTCTTGCTTAAAGAAAAAGATCATCTTTTCATCCCCATGGTCAACGAGGATGCTAAAAAAGAACTTAAAAAAATGCAATACCTACATTTTGCTTAATGTTGTGAGATGGAAGCAGACAGCTAGAAGGGACAAACCTGCGCTGTTAATAAACGCTTTAAAGACTGTCTTGTGCTCCTAACAAGGTCTTTGTGATTTTAAAACATCTTGCTAATAAGGGCATTTTCTCCAGTACATGCTTAAATATTTTCAGATTACTTGAAGGTAATTAAAAAGGAATCTCGAAGTTTCCCAACGCTTTGCTTAAACGACTCACATTTAAGGGATTCTCAGTGTGGATAATGAGAAACATAAAACAAAACTAGGAGTGCCTAGAAATGACTTTGCTTTTGTTCCAGAGAATTTTCATTTTAAAATTGAATTGGGAGGGATTTTTGGTCCTGGGAAATAGAATAAAGAATGAAGCACTCTGATTTGAAGATGATAAAATAGCTGGGGGGGGGGCCCAAACCTATTATGTTATATTTATTTTATTTTATTTTTTTTTCATTTTTTCTCCATTTTATTTATTTTTTCAGTGTAACAGTATTCATTCTTTTTGCACAACACCCAGTGCTCCATGCAAAACGTGCCCTCCCCATTACCCACCACCTGTTCCCCCAACCTCCCATCCCTGACCCTTCAAAACCCTCAGGTTGCCCCAACCTCCCACCCCTGACCCTTCAAAACCCTCAGGTTGTTTTTCAGAGTACATAGTCTCTTATGGTTCGCCTCCCATCCCCAATGTCCATAGCCCGCTCCCCCTCTCCCAATCCCACCTCCCCCCAGCAACCCCCAGTTTGTTTTGTGAGATTAAGAGTCATTTATGGTTTGTCTCCCTCCCAATCCCATCTTGTTTCATTTACTCTTCTCCTATCCCCCTACCCCCCCCATATTGCTTCTCCATGTCCTCATATCAGGGAGATCATATGATAGTTGTCTTTCTCCGATTGACTTATTTCACTAAGCATGATACGCTCTAGTTCCATCCACGTCGTCGCAAATGGCATGATTTCATTTCTTTTGATGGCTGCATAGTATTCCATTGTGTATATATACCACATCTTCTTTATCCATTCATCTGTTGATGGACATCTAGGTTAAATGTATATTTTATTTAATTTGGAACATATTACAGGATTATTGTAGCATTAAATATATAAAAGATATTTAAACCCTTTCCATTTTCCAGGACTGGACTGAAATTTAACTATATATATTTACCAACAAAGATCGTAAGTGGTTCTTGGCAACTGGTAGTCCATAGAAACAGAGCTGCAAAAGTAAGATGGGGCAGAAAAGACAGTAGGTAAAAGCAAATGATAAATAAGAAGATATGAATTCTAAGCAAAGTAGATGATCAAGAATCTACAAGAGGTACCTTAGAAACATATAGAAGTCACAAAACAACTTCCAGTTAAATGGCATTGCAGGTATCTAGCTAAACATTTAAAAAAATGACCTCTGTTTTATTTATATACGTTGAATCATTTATTCAACAGATGTCTTTGAACATCCACTATGGACCAAGTGTTGTGCTCAACATATTGGTTGGCAGGAGCTAAGACAAACACAAAAAGCAACAATTTAAAAAAATACAACAAGAGCACCTGGGTGCTCAGTGGGTTAAGCCTCTGCCTTCAGCTCAGGTCATGGTCTCAGGGTCCTGGGATCGAGCCCCACATCTGGCTCCCTGCCCAGCTCCCTCCCTTCCCCCTCTCTCTGCCTACCTCTCTGCCTAATTGTGATCCCTCTCTCTCTGTCAAATAAATAAATATATTTTAAAAAATACAACAGCAACAAGGACAACAGAAAGACTTATCCCCTGCTTCCAAAGAGCGTAATGAAAAGTGGGGACATCAGCAAATAATCAGGTAACATGATGCAATGTGGGAAGGGTCCCATTTGTAAGTATACTCAGGGTATTTGGAGGAAAATATCAGAAAACAGACATAACCCAGATTAAGGAGGCTTTCTGCAGTGGGTAGTGTCTGAACTGGGCTTTCAACAACAGCAGGTGCTGGGCAAAATGATCAGTACTACAAAAAGAGGAGCTCCTATGCAATAGCCCAGAGGTATTAGGATTTCTTGACACTTTCAGGGAAGTTGAGAGAGTAGGGGCCGTCACCAGAGATGAATCGAGAGAGGTAGGCAGGGGGCAAATCACAAGTGTACTCGTCAGGACAAGCTTAGGTTTTTTTAAATTTTTTTGAGTATAGTTGATACACGATGTTACATTAGTTTCAGGTGTACAACTTAGTGACTTGACGAGTTTATCCAAGTGTAGACATCGTAGCTACCCTCTGTCCTGTTATGACACTATTAAGGCAACTGACCATATTCCTTACTCTGTGCCTCTTATCCCTTTGACTTACTCATTCCATAACTGGAGGCCTGGAGCTCCCTCTCCCCTTCACCCATTTTGCCCACCCCCACCTTCCTCCCCTCTGGCAATCATCAATTTGTTACAGGTCTGATTCTGCTTTTTGTTTGCCTATTCGTTGTTTTTTTTTTTAAAGTCCACTTAGAAGTGGACTCAAATGGTAGTTGTGTTTCTCATTCTGGCTTATTTCGCTTAGCATTATATTCTCTGACTCCATCCATGTTGTCGCAAATGGCATGATCTCATCCTTTTTTATGGCTGCATAATATTCCTGTGTGTGTGTTTTCTTTATCTATTCATCTATGGGTGCACACTTGGGCTGCTTCCATAGGGATGCATATATCGTTGCGAATTAGTGTTTTTGTTTTCTTTGGGTAAATACACAGTAGAGGGATTTTTAGATCATATGGTATTTCCACTTTTAATTTTGTGTGGAACCTCCATACTCTTTTCCACTGTGGTTGCACCAATTTACATTCCCTCCAACAGTGCACTGGGGTTTCTTTTTCTCCACATCCTCACCAACACTTGGTATTTCTTGTCATTTTGATTTTAATGACAGGTGAGGTTTTACTGTGGCAACAACCCCAAAGTTAAAAAAAAAATCTGCCTCTAAACTATATGTCATACATGGACTCTTCTGTCTTACAATATTCCCATATCAACCTTAGGCTTCAGGATTCACCCCTGCAGGGGAAGATAACACAGAAAATCACGCACCTGCTCTCAAATGCTTCTGCCCAGAAGTGATGCTCATTACTTCCTTCATTTCACTGGCCAACGTGTGTCGTAGAACCACCACAAGCTTCAGGGAAAAGAAAACTGAAAAAGTCCCTGTGTTCAGAAGGAGAAGGGAATTGGACATATGGCAGATCACTAGCAACATCTACCAGAGGCCTTAGGCACCACACTTAAGAATTTTTATTTTATCCTCAAAATGCAGGCACAATTCCAAACAGAGGCAAAACAAACACAAGGAACTCAGCTATACCCCTGATTGTCCTCTGATTTTATTTATTTTTATTATTATTATTTTTTTAAAGATTTACTTACTTGAGGGTGGGGGGAGTAGGGGCAACTGTGAGCTAATCCAGAGAGAATACTAGCAAGTATTTCCAATTGCTGCTGCCAAAGCAGGTTCTGGAACGATCTAAATGAAACTGGAGTCTGGAGCAAACCACTGCCGCTGGGGCAAAGCAGTCAGAAATAGCAGGAGTCTGGAAGGAAGCCTTCAGCCCCTCTTGTTGCCTTCCACTCTCCCATAACAGCCTCCCATCGGTAGAACCGAAAAGGATACCCCACCACGGTTCCAGCTTCCACACCCCTGGCCCCCTGGTCAATTAGCAAACCCCTCATTCTCTGTCTATCCAGCCTACGATCTTCCACTCCATGGTGTACACCATGCTCCCTAGTTGGTATCCTGTTCTTCTATCACCCGCATCCCCAACTATCTGTGTTATGTTGCAGATACATTGGGAGGGGCGCCCAAGGGGCTCAGTTGGTTAAGCGTCGGATTCTTGATTTCAGCTCAGGTCATGATCTCAGGGTCATGAGATCTAGCCCCACATTTGGCTGCATGCTCAGCATGGAGTTCTACTTATGCCCTTGCCCTCTGCTCCTCCCCGTGCTTTTGTGTGCTTGTGCACTCCCCCCAAATTAAACAAAGAAAATCTCAAAAAAAAATATTTTGGGGAGGGGCGCCTGGGTGGCTCAGTGGATTAAGCCGCTGCCTTCGGCTCAGGTCGTGATCTCAGGGTCCTGGGATCGAGCCCCGCATCGGGCTCTCTGCTCTGCAGGGAGCCTGCTTCCTCCTCTCTCTCTGCCTGCCTCTCTGCCTACTTGTGATCTCTCTCTGTCTGTCAAATAAATAAATAAAATCTTTAAAAAATATATTTTGGGGAGAAATCACTCAAATTAACACCCAGTAAAATGTATTTTTTAAATGTGCAGTTATCTGGCTGAGGCTCCATAGCTCAGGGGTTAGAACACCAGTCTTGTACAGCCGTCTGAATTTCACACACGCACAGAGTCCTACAACGACCACCACAATCAGGAAGCAGCACGGTTTTGTCACCCCCAAAACCTCCCTTGTGCTCTCCCTCCCTCTCTCACTCACCCCCGGCAATTACTGATCTGTTTTCCATGATTTTTGTTTTGTCTTTTCCAGAATGTCATACAAATGGAATCATTCGGCATACAGGCTTTGAGACTAACTTCCACTCCGCATCAAGCCTTTGTGATTCACTCAAATTGTTATATATGTCAACTGCTCATTCCTTTTCATGGTGGAATAACATTCTATTGTAAGGATGTGCTGGAGTTTGTTTATTCTTTCAGCCATTGAAGATCATTTGGGTTGTTTCCAGTTTGGGGCCAGTACAGGTATCCCCTGCTTTTCCAAAGTTCTCGTCAAGCGACTTCACTTTTATGGCACACCTACAATAGTGCCTGTTTTGGCTAACAGAAAGAAATCCAAAGAGGAGGGGGGGGAAAAAGTGAAAAGCAAAAAATAGCATTCAGGGTTTGTTTTGGAGTAAGCCATTATCGAGGAAACTCGCGCCCCCCCGCCCCCCCCCCCCCCCCCCCCGAGGAGCAGCAAGAATGGCCCCACCAAAGTCCTTCCCTGGGAACTACACTCAGCATCTCAGCATCCAGCCACCGGACCTTTGAACTGGATCTATGAGCATCTGTGCTTGATCTCGATTTATTCTGTACATCCATTAGCGAAATGTGTTGTGAGATACCAGAAAAGCCTAAGAGAGGTTATTTCTTTGCGTCTGAGAATGCTCAAAACATTTTTCCATATAAATTAATGACAACTGTTTGTTCACTTCATGTCATTTCAGCTTATAAAGTTCTCATAGAAATGCTCTAGTTTTGGATAGCAGGGGAAACCTGTGTAAATAAAGCCGCTGTTAACACTCATATGCGGGTTTTTGTATAAATAGGTCATTTTTCTTGGATATACACCTATGAGTGGGGCGTGCTTGCACTTATGGGTAAATGCATGTTAATTTTATAAGGAACTGCCCAACTGTTCTCCACAGTGGCTAGAATAGTCTGCATTCTGACCTGTGCTTGGTATTGTCAATATTTTCATTTAAGACATTCTAGTAAGTTGTAATCATGGTATTGATTTTTCTTCTCCTAAGTGGCTAATGATGTTAACTCTTTTCACATCATTATTTGTCATCCACATATCCTCTTGTCTGTGCAAGTGTTTTGTTCATTTTTCAATTGAGTTTATTTTTTGAATATAAACCTCCAATTATTCTATTTTTTTAACATGTACTTCCCCCCATTGAATTGCTTCTGCACTTTTGCCAAAAATCAACTGACCATATTTGTGTGTACACCAATCTCTGGACTCTCTTCCGTTACATTGATCTATGTATCTATTCCTTCACCAATACCATCCTGTCTTGATTGCTTCTTGATTGCTTCTTCTGTCTTGATTGTAGCTTTATAGTGAGTCTTAAGTTGAGTAGTATGAGGTCTTCAATTTTACTCTTCTTTTTAAAAATTGTTCTGGCTGTCCTAGTTACTTTGACTTTCCTATTCATGTTCGATTTCCCTTGTCTAGATTTACAAAAAATTCTGCTGGGATTTTGATAGGAGTTGCATTAAATTTATACATCACTTTGGAGAAAATTAACACGTTTTCTAGGGTTAGTCTTCCAGTCCATGAACATGGTAGGTCTCTCCATTTATCTAGGTCTTCTTTGATTTCTTTCATGAGCATTTTGTAGTTTTCAGCACATAGTACATGTTTTGTCAAATTTATGTCTACGTATTTCCTTGTCTACTATTGTGAATTACATATTTAAAAGATTTTCATCTCAAATTGTACATTGTTAATATGTAAAATATGATTGAATTTTGTGTGCTGACATTGGATCCTGAGACCTCGCTTAACTTCACTTAGTTCTAGGATTTTATAGATTCCTTGGGATTTTCTAAGTAGGAAATTATGTCATGTATGATTACATCTCCTATAAATAGGAGAAATTTTCTAATATCATTTGAAAACTACTTTTTCCTTCCTTTCCATTTTGTTCCTTCTGATTTTTTTGTTTTTCACCTTCCCCAATATTCCATTTAAATTTACATACTGTGGTTTTTTGCTATGTGTGTGTCTTTTATTGATCTTGCTTGCCTTACTGCATCGGCTAAGAGTTCTAATACAATGTTGAATAGGAGTAATGATAGTGGACTTTCCTGCCCTTTTCTCTTCATGTTAGGGGAAAGGATTCAGTCTTTAATCTTAAGAATGATATTAGCAGGGCGCCTGGGAGGCTCAGTGGGTTAAAGCCTCTGCCTTCAGCGCAGGTCATGATCTCAGGGTTCTGGGATTGAGCCCCGCATCGGGCTCACTGCTCTGCAGGGAGCCTGCTTCCTCCTCTCTCTCTGCCTGCCTCTCTGCCTAGCTGTGATTTCTCTCTGTCAAATAAACAAAATATTTTTTTTAAAAAAAGAATGATATTAGCTGCAGTGTTTTTTTATGAGCTCTTTTTAAAAAAGATTTTATTTATTTACTTGACAGACAGAGATCACAAGGAGGCAGAGAGGCAGGCAGAGAGAGAGAGAGGAGGAAGCAGGCTCTCTGTGGAGCAGACAGCCCGATGTGGGGCTCTATCCCAGGACCCTGGGATCATGACCTGAGCCGAAGGTAGAAGCTTTAATCCACTGAGCCACCCAGATGCCCCTTTTTATGAGCTCTTTACCAGGTTAAGGAAGTCCTTTTTATTCTTATTCTGTTCATAGGTATTAGGTGGATGTTGAATTTTGTCAAATGCTTTCTCTGCATTAACACAATCATGTGCTTTTTTTGTTTCTTTAGACAGTTAGTATGGTTGATTGAATTGACTCATATTGCCTCATATTGAACCAGCCTTGCAGTATCAGGATGAACACCACTCAGTTGTGGTGTATACCTCTTTTTTTCCCCCAAGATTTTACTTATTTGAGAGAGAGAGAGAGAATGCATGCACATGCAAGTGGGGGGAGCAGCAGATGGAGAGAATCTGAAGCCGACTTCCCCTGAGCATGGAGCCTGACAGGCGGCTCAGTCTGACAATGCTGAGATTATGACCTGAGCTGAAACCAAGAGTCAGATGCTTAATTAACCAACTGAGCCACCCAGGCACTCCATACTTCTTTTGATACATTGTTAGATTCAATCTGCTAATATTTTGTTGAGGATTTTTATGTCTAAATTCATGAGAGATATTGGCTTGTAGCTTTCTTTTCATGAAATCCTGGGTTTTGATATCAGGGTAGTATTAACTTCATAAAATAATGGCTCACTCTCTTGTATTTTCTGGAAGGGATTGTGTGGAATTGGTGTTATTTCTTCTTAACATGTTTGGTGGGATTCGCCAGTGAAACCACCTGGGCCTGTAGAATTCTTTTTTGTAATGTTTCCGACAAGCTCAATTTCTTTTCTTTTGTTTAAAAGAGTTTATTTATTTATTTATTCACCTATCTATCTATCTATCTATGAAAGAGTGAGAAAGAGAAGGAGGAGGAGAAGAGGGAGAGGGAAAAGCAGATTGCGTGCTGAGCATGGAGCCAAATGGGGAGTTTGATCTCAAGACCCTGAGAGCATGACCTGAGCTGAAATTAAGTGCCCCAATTTCTTCAATAAGTATATGTAGTATGCTGAATTATGGCCTCTCAAAAGACATCTATATCCTAAATTCCAGAATCTGTGATTATATTACTTTAATGGTAAAAGGCACCTTGCAAATTGATTAAGTTAAAGATCTTGAGATGGGGCGATTACTTGGATTGTCTGAGTAGGCCCTAAATGTAATCACAAGAGTCCTTAAAAGTTAAAAGAGGGAGGCAAGGGGCGCCTGGGTGGCTCAGTGGTTTAAGTCTCTGCCTTCGGCTCAGGTCATGGTCTCAGGGTCCTGGGATCGAACCCCGCATCGGGCTCTCTGCCCAGTGGGGAGCCTGTTTTTCCCTCTCTCTCTGCCTGCCTCTCTGCCTACTTGTGACCTCTCTCTCTGTCAAATAAATAAATAAAATATTTTTTAAAAAAAGAGGGAGGCAAAAAGGTCAAAGGAGGAATTAGGAGATGTGACAATGGAAGCAAGTGGCTACACTGCTGGTTTTGAAGACGGAAGAAGGAAGGTCACCTAGATGGCTCAGCTGGTTAAGCATCCCATTCTTGGTTTCAGCTCAGGTCATGATCTCAGAGTCACACGATCAAGCCCTGCATCAAGCTCAATGCTCAGTGAGGAGGCTGCTTGAGATTCTCTTCCTCTCCCTCTGCCCCTTATCCCCCCTCAAATAAATAAAGTCTTAAATAAGAGATGGAGGCTGGCGCTGCCTTCGGCTCAGGTCATGATCTCAGGGTCCTGGGATCGAGTCCCGCATCGGGCTCTCTGCTCAGCAGCGAGCCTGCTTCCCTCTCTCTCTCTCTGCCTGCCTCTCTGTCTACTTGTGATTTCTCTCTGTCGAATAAATGGATAAAATCTTTAAAAAAAAAAAAAAGAGATGGAGGCTGGGATGCCTGGGTGGCTCAGTCGGTTAAGCGTCTGTCTTTGGTTCAGGTCATGATCCCGGGATCCAGGGACTGAGCCCCGAATCAGGCTCCCTGCTCAGTGGGGAGCCTGCTTCTCCCTCTCCCTCTGCCGGAAGCTCCTCCTGCTTGTGTGATTTCTCTTTCTCTCTCTCTCTCTCTCTCTGTGTCAAATAAATAAATAAATAAAAGTCTTAAAAAATAGATGGAGGCTTAAAAAAAAAAGGAGGGGTTGCACCTGGGTGGCTCTCAATTAGTTAAGTGTCTGTCTTCAGCTCAGATGATGATCTCAGGGTCCTGGGATCAAGTCCTGAGATCGAGCTCTGCATTGGGCTCCTTGCTCAGTGGGGAGTCTACTTCTCCCTCTCCCTCTGCCCCTCCCCGTCTCTCTCCACCACCACCTGCTCATGCTGTCTCTTGTTCTCTCTCTCAAATAAATAAATAAAATATTTTTAAAAAAAGATGGAGGAAGGAGCCATAAGGTAAGTAATCAGCTCCATAAGTGGAAAAGGCAAGGAAATGGATTCTTTTCTAGAGCCTCCAAAAGGAGCCAGATCTGCAGACACCTTGACTTTAGCCCAGTGAAACTGATTTCAGACTTTTGTTTCATGTGCACTTAAAGACAACGTGTATCCTGCTGTTGTTGAGTGAAATGTTATATAAATGTCAATTAGATCCAGCTGGTTGATGGTGTTGTTCAGATCTTCTATATCCTTATTGATTTTCTGTCCGTTAGTTCTAGCTCTTACTTGAAGAGTATTAAAGTCTCCAACTCTAATTGTGGATAATGCTTATTTTTCCTTTCATTCCTGTCAGCTTTTGTTTCGTGTATTTTAAAGCTCTGTTATTAGATGCATCCAGGATTGTGTGGTGGGCGGTCCCTGAGAAGGTGAGTCCCAATGAACTCAACCCTTGATGCTCATGCTTTTCTGTAATCATCTCCCATTGAATGGGGGCAAGATCTGGGACTTGCTTTTAACCAGTAGAATATGGCAAAGGTGATGGGACGTCATGATCTTGATTAAGTTATGTTATATGGCAAAAATAATGAAATGCCGCTTCTGTAATTATGTAAGACTCTCTTAGCAGATCAGCATGAGAGATCATCTTTGTTGGATTGATAAAGTAAGTGGCCATGTTGAAGAAGGCCACATGGCAAAGAACTTCAGCCAGCTTCTAGAAATTAAAGATGGCTTCTCATACCCGAGGGTGGCCTCCAATGGACAGCCAGCAAAAATCCAGGGCCCTTGGTGATACTGCTGCAAGGAAATGAATTTTGTCTAAACCTGAATGCATTTGGAAGTGGATCTTCTTCTAGTCAAGTTTATGATGACACTGCAAATTCACATGCAGGTTAGGGTGAACCTAGGAGCTCATAAACAACTCTACAGGGTTGTTTTCCCAAGTTGCTCCCTCTCCAAGATCTCCCTGGGACTTTGCAGTTCCTTGGAGTTCCCCTTTGAATCCTTTGACAAGAAATCCGAGGGTTTTTTTTTTTTTAAGATTTTATTTATTTATTTATTTATTTGACAGAGAGAAAGATCACAAGTAGGCAGAGAGGCAGGCAGGGCGGGGGGTGTGGGGAGCAGGCTCCCTGCTGAGCAGAGAGCCTGATGCGGAGCTCAATCCCAGGACCCTGAGATCATGACCTGAGCCAAAGACAGAGGCTTAACACACTGAGCCACCCAGGTGCCCCCAAATCCGAGTATTTACTTCTCTCTCCCATCCACTTCCTGCAACTTCACCTATGTCTGGAGCCAAGCAGCAGGAGGACCAGAGAGAAAAAACCATACATCAATGGGCATCTGCCCTCACTGACTTGGGACCATGACTATTCTAAACCAGAGAGAAAGGTCCCCCCCCCACCGCTTCCCTCAGCATTTTAGGTCCTCGACAGCGCTGCTCCCTCCATTGTTACTGTTGACTCAGCTGCAATGGGGGACTGCTTATTAGCTAGGGTGTGAGAGAATGGAAAAAAGAAAAATTGGTGTACTTCCCTACTGTCTCTGAACCGTAGGAGGTCCATTTTCTGCTTTCCCTGGTGCCCTCTCTGTCCATGTCACTGTCCCCTTCTGGGTTTGGACTACCTTGAGTTCAGTCCAGTGGCTGCTGGAGGGAAAAAAAGGTAAACACATTGTCTGTTGTTTTACTTCAAATTCTGGTGCTCTTCTTCAATTTACCTTTTGGTGCTCTTCTTCTGGTGCTCGTCCGGTCCTCCGATGGCTGATCCATGCATTCTGTTCAATGGAAGCGAATGGGTTGAGTGTGATCCTTCTGTGTTAACTGGAATCAGAATGCTTGCATTGTATAAGGCTTATTTTCATATACAAACATGTATAATAATTGAGTATTTTCTTTAGTGTAGATTTGTGAATACTTGGGTCACATCTTTTCATACTCTACCTAAGGCAATCACTTTATAGTATAAATATTCTTCTGGTTATCTCTTGCTGTGGAAGAAATCACACTTAAACTTAGTAACTTAAAATAACATAAATCACTGTGTTGTTATCTCATAGATTCAGGCATTGATCGGGCTCAGCTAGGTGGTTCTTCTTTGGGAGTGTCTCGTGTGCTTAGCGTAAGATGGTGGCTGGGAATAAAATAATTGGAAGACTCATTTGTTCAGGTGTGCAGTGTTTGGGCTGGGAACACTTAAAAAAAAAAAAAACAACAACAAAAACCTGTGGCTCCTCTGGTGTTTGTCTCTATGGCTACGCGTCTCTCTGTGGTTTCTCCAGCATGGCAGCTTCAATGTAGATGGGTTTCTTTCTTTTTTTTTTTTTAAGGATTTTATTTATTTATTTGACAGAGAGAAATTACAAGTAGGCAGAGAGGCAGGCAGAGAGAGAGAGGAGGAAGCAGGCTCCCTGCCGAGCAGAGAGCCCGATGCGGAACTCGATCCCAGGACCCTGAGCTCATGACCTGAGCCGAAGGCAGAGGCCCAACCCACTGAGCCACCCAAGCGCCCCTAGATGGGTTTCTTTTTAAGAATGGCTCAGCTTGGGGCGCCTGGGTGGCTCAGTGCGTTAAAGCCTCTGCCTTCGGCTCAGGTCATGATCCCAGGGTCCTTGGATCAAGCCTGGCATCGGGGCTCTCTGCTCAGCGGGGAGCCTGCTTCCCACCTCCTCATCCTGCGTGTCTCTCGGCCTACTTGTGATCTCTCTCTGTCAAATGAATAAATAAAATCTTTAAAAAAATAAATAAATATGGGAATGAAGATATATCTTTGAGATCCTGTTTTCACTTTCTTTGGATAAATACCCACAAGTAGAACCTCTGGATCATGTGGTAGTTCTATTTTTAATTTTCTGACGGACCTCCGCACTGTTTTACATAGTGGCGGTATCAATTTACATTCCCACAACAGTGCATGAGGCCTCCTTTTTCTCCACAGGCTCGCCTCCGCATTTGTTGTCTCTTGTCTTTCTGACGACAGCCTTTCTAACAGGTGTGATGTGGTATCTCACTGTGGTCTACATTTTTTACATGGCAGCTCAGGACTCCAAAATGAGTGGATAGCAAGAGTGTGAGAGTGAGTCAGGCAGGAACTAGATTGTCTTTTATGACGGGGTTTCACAAGTTTTGCAGTCTTTATTGCCACATTGTATTCTTTAAGGCAGTCACAAGGGTCCAATGAGGTTCAAGGGAGGAGGGAACACAGATGCCACCCTTTGATGAGGGAGTGGCAAGTTCTGGAAGAACAGGTGCAATTGGAAATACGATCTGCCGTAAGTACTAAGTCTGCAAAGAGACATTCTGTCCTCAACTTACAGGAACCCAAGAGCATGTAATATTAAATATTATGATCAACATCACCAGTTTTCAGCAAACGTGGATTTTAGTAAATCTCCAGAAATTGGATCATCTTCCTGTTGCATAATTTTCTCTGTGGCTCTCCGGGTTTTTGGTGTTTGCAATTTCATTGGGAACCTGCATGGAGCTTCAAGATATATGGATTTTTGCAAGGGCTGGGGGCAGTCTGGACGAATAGGGAACAACGCTAGCTAAAATCTTGAAGACAGTCCTGTGCTTTAATGAAGGTACTAAGCAGCTTGGCAGAGTGTTCAACTACAGAGGAACCTGGAAGGCTTCAGTGTTGCAAATATCCTGCCTCCTAATGCCATCCCTACCTTATTCTGATTACTCTTCATTCTTTTTAGTTAAGCTCCACTTTCTTCAAGAAATTCTCTTAACAATGCAAACCCCTCTGGGAGAGAAAACATGAACTGTTGGTGTGGATTTCAGAGCAGTTCAATAAACATTTATGAGAACAGTGTTAGGCACTGGGAATCCAGTGATTAAGAATTCCATCACTCCAGGGGTGCCTGGCTGCCTCAGCAGGTAGAACACGCAACTCTCGATGTTGGGGTTATGGGTTCGCGCCCCATGTTGGGTGTAGAGATTACTTTTAAAAAGTCTTAAAAAAAGAGAATTCAATCTCTTTTCTTCTTTGATTATAGGAACAAGGTGGATTGAAAATTCTAGTTCCTGAGGAATTGTTCCAAGAGACTTTATCCTCCAGAGTCCGCTTTATAATTTTTTTTTTCCAGAGCTTTCCCAAGAATCATCCAAAGACTCCCCGGGCTACCATAAGGTCAACATAAAAGGGCCACCAGTGTAATCTCCACCCTCACCCCCCTGCTGCTCATCTAGGAGGAGTGGCAAGTGCTCGGTTGCTTCTGGTTCAACCCTGTTCCCCAAGAGGACTGGTTACACAGTCCAGAATAAGAAGTCAGTCTATTCCCCAAGTGGTGAAAGAGGTATTTGAACGCTTGCTCCCCATTCCAACCCCTTATCAGTCCTCACTTTGGGACAGACTTAGAGCAGAGGTTTGAATGAAGCCTGGTTGAGTCTGGGAAGCCCTGAAAGCTGGAAGGTACTGTGAGAGTCGTGGAAAACGAGGTGGAGGGGGCAACGTGACTTCGCGAATCTTCGCTTCCCCCAGGGTGCTCCCCACCCCCCGCCCCTTGACTGGGCTCAGGACAGCCGCACCCTGGCCTGAGACGGACCACTTTGCGGGGAGCTCCCAGAAACAGGACCCCAGCGCGCGAATCCAAGCTGCCGCTCCTGCCAGGCACCGGCGACCTCTGGCGTCGCGTTTAGGAAGCGCGGCGGCGACTGCCCAGGAACGGCCCCGCGACCCCAGACGGCCTGGCCAGGTACGCCAGGACCGGGTGAGGAGCGCAGGCAGGCCGGGGGCCGACGGCCGCGCCCCTGAGTTAGAGGGCCCCAGCCCGGTGAGCTTAGGCCGCGACGAGAGCGCTCCGCACCGCGCGGCGCGGCGGGGGACCGAACAGGTGCGCGGGCGGGGGGCGGTGCTTGGCGATCCTGCGCACTGCGCGCGCCCCTCCCCCACGCGCCTCCCGGCGCAGCCCGGGCCCGGCGCGCGCGGGAGGGAGGAGCTGCGGCGGCGGCGGCCACTCCGGCAGGTCGGCAGCGCCGCGGGAAGCCGCCGACGGCGCGGGCTGCTGGTCCCGGCGCGCAGGAGGCGCGGGCGGCCCGGGGACCATGGAGCCTGGTGACGCGGCGCGCCTCGGCCCGGGACGGGCGGCTCGGACGCTGCCACCGCGGCTGCTGCTGCTGCCCCTGCTCCCGCTGCTGCTGGGTCGGGGGCTGCGCGCCGCGGCCTCGGCCTCCTCTGGGGCGGCGGCTGAGGACAGCAGCGCCATGGAGGAGCTCGCCACGGAGAAGGAGGCGGAGGAGAGCCACCGGCAAGACAGCGTGAGCCTGCTCACCTTCATCCTGCTGCTCACACTCACCATCCTCACCATCTGGCTCTTCAAGCACCGCCGGGTGCGCTTTCTGCACGAGACTGGGCTGGCCATGATCTACGGTGAGCAACCCCCCGCCCCCCACCGCGCCCACCACCCGGACACCCCTTTCGCGGCCGAGCCGCTGCGCTCCCCCCGACCCCGCCCCGCGCTGCGCTCCCCCTTCACTTGCCAACGTGTTTCTTTTCCGTTTCTCGCTGCGACGGGGTTGGTTCCCAAGGTCAACTGTCTGCATTTTCTGGCTTTCTGTTACCGTTAAAAAGAATTCCAGCCCGTTTCGATGTTTCTTCATCGGGGAACCAGGAAAATGAAAGAGACGGAGGTGGCCTGGTTCTATCCTCCGGGTTCTGTTTTGCGCCCCCCTCTTTCTGCATCGCGCTTCCGCACCCGCCCCCCACCCCCCACCTCCACCCCAGTTCAGCCCAACGGGGTATGTGTGCCGGGGCAGATGGGTGACTACCCTGGGGACAGCGTCACCCCAAGAGGCAGGCCCCAGTGAGAGTGGGGGCGAGGGCTGAGGGTTTCTGGGTTTGGGTACGGGTGGCCGGGGCCTGAGGGATGCCACACATCCGTGGTCAGCTTGGGGTGAGCGCCCACTTTGGAGAGCTATGTTCCCGGGTCTCTTGTTAACAAAGTCGGAGCCTGGAGTGCCGTGAAAGGTGAGTGTGGTCCAGGATCCAGAGTGGTGCACTGCCATGGTCGGGCCTAGTCGGGTGTATGGGCACGCCTCCCACTCTTATGTCCAGGCGGGACGTTATACCCAGGTACTTGACTTCTCCAAGGGAAGAGGAGCTTTTGTGTTCTTCAGATTGTAACATGGACGTGACTTTGAA
The DNA here is from genome assembly GCF_922984935.1 of Meles meles. Lineage (NCBI taxonomy): Eukaryota > Metazoa > Chordata > Mammalia > Carnivora > Mustelidae > Meles > Meles meles. The sequence continues at coordinate 41,483,482 of NC_060087.1, read as the reverse complement.
GATACGTTTATAAGTGGATGAAGAGGAAAAGTAGTGGTTTTAACTCGGGTCAGCCGTCTTTTGTTGTGAAGGGTGGGCTGATGCCACCATCCTTTTCTGGATTTAATGACACATGCTGTGTTAGGCGCAGAGTGGTCAGCACAGATCGTGCTTACCGTGATTACATGGATGTCAGCTCTCATCTGAATCATCCCTCTCACCACACCCCACCCCCTCATTATGACTCCAAAGGAGAAACAAGTGTTCTCTTTTTGAACTGAATTTAGTGGAGTTAAGGCACAGGGGGTCGTCATCATGGGAAATAGATGAGCCCAACTCTGACTCTTCCCAGTAAGGGAACATTTTACTTCATCACTTTTACTGGAGGGATCTCTCCATGCAATTTCCATTCGGGGTTCCCTGATAAAGCATGGAAAGCTGACACCTGAATCTTTAATGTGAAAATTACCCTTGGCCCTGGGCCTTGCTTCTCAGGGCTCTTGATCAGTCGTTGACAGCCCAGGCTCATGGCCACCAAGGTTACAAAGTGCTTTCAGGAGCCCTCTAATTTTAAAGAGGTAGAGGCCTAAACAGATCTGTCATTGAAACAGGACCAGGTCTAAGACTGAGTTCGATTGTTGTAAATTACAGACCTGAACTCAAACTTCGGCCTCGATACCTGGCCACTCTTGAGCTCTGCGGTTTGTGTCAGTGGGTGACAAATGACTAATGCCAGGGCCGTAGCTAAGGTAGGAGGTGTACTGCGCAGATAGCAGGGTGGGAGCTGAAGCATGTTGTCATTTCAGGTGCTCGACTCTGAGAGATAATGCAAATGAAGATTTGCCCTTCTACGTCTATAGAGAACCATGAACATATTTTTATTTTATAGTCTCTAGATCCAACTCATTAAAGCACAGTGTGAAGTATTTCTAGAAGGTAGATTGGACAGGCTCATAAATACATGTTCGAGCACATGGAAAATGAGGATTTAAAAATATTTTTAATTGAGGGAGTACTCCGTGTTTTTAGGAGCTCAGTCACCTTCATCTTAAGGCCTAGAAGCAATAGTGGAATTTTCCTCCGCTGATACGTACTTTTTAAACTCATCTCAATCTTTTAGTCATTGGGGCCCTGCTGCAGTGTACCGTGTCATTTTGTGGTACTGAGATCTGGTTCAGTTGATGACAGTTCTGAAGAGGCAACATCATCTCATAACATTCTGTGTCATTTTTCTCTGTCTTTGGATTTTCATGTTACTCTGAAATATACTAAGAAATTTAGTTTGTCAATATGCGATGTCCTAGGTTCTGCCAAATACTAATATTTTGATGTGAATATTTAGCCCGTACCTGTGAGAAAACAGTTCTCTGTCTCATGGATATTTAGTCTTGTGTTTTAGCACACACACGCCTCCATCGGAATTCTAATGTCATTTGATTATCTAATTATTCATTATTTTCTGAAGGCTCCTGGGATAGGGATTCTGATTTTTAAAAATTCAGTATGAAAATCTTTGAACGCTTAAGTGAATATAGTACAGATTTTCAGGACTTCTCTTTGTTAATCATAGTAAGAAAACAGATTTCATTTCTTGATATCAGTAGAGGAAGTGAGTAATTGTCCCGTTGCCTCTGAGTAATAAAGGACAAAAAGATGTAAGGAAACATTTGTTAAGTATCTGCTGTGTGTCTGGTGCCCGGCTTAATTTCTGGAGGTAATTTTCAAATGTTGGTAAGTTTTTATGAGTGAAAAGTGTTCAAATGCAAGTTTCAGAACTCTTTGAAACTTAAAAAAAATGTTAATTTCTGCCCCTTTAAAAATATTTAAGTGGCACTTTAATCTGCAAGGGAAAGCTTTAATATTTATAAGTTATAAATAACTATATATATATCCGTATCAAAATAAATTGTGATTATATGAGTTTGCTGGTATAAAATATCTCTGGAAGGACAGTCAGTAGACTAGTAACGTTGGCTTTTTTTGCTGGAAAGGAAGTAGGTGGCTGCGACATGTGGTGGGAGGGAAACATCACCGTATATTCTTTGTGCTTTTCAGTTTTTGAATTACGGAAGCCGAATGACCTCTCCGGGTGTTCTTGCCTCCATTCTGTGGCATTGTGATGACATTTTAAGATGCTTCTCAAATCATCCAGTTTGATGCCCACTTCTCCCCATTTTAAACTATATTATGTTATCTGTTTTCTGTGACTTTTTTTTTTTTACCTTTTTTTTTTTTAATGATTATATCCTCTTTTCTATGACCTTTCAACTGTTGATTGTACCCATGGAACTTCTGGAGCCCTGTGCCTGGAATGCAGACCAAACGGGAAAGGGGAAAGAGATTTCCTTCCTTTCCCTCTCTCCTTTTTATTTCACCACCCTGATGAAGAGTCATGTTTTACTAGGAATGGCGTGCACTGAGAGTTCCCATCTTAAGCCCTTGCTTAGTCGGATGCAGAGGATCCAAGGACAATACCAGACACACTGTGAATGCTCCACATTTAACTGGCAGGGGACAGTTAGAAGCACTGCTCCCTGACAACAGACCCAGGTAGCTGTAAGGGCCGGTGACCACAGACCAGACCCTCCAGGAACATGAAGGCAGCACCCCGCCCCCCCCCGCCCCCCAGGCCCTGTGCTGGGAACTGTGAGAGGCCATGGACCAGAAGCTTACCTGGCACCCGTCTAACCTGTTTTGTCAAGGCAGGGAGCTCCCAGCTGTTTGCCCCTGCACGTGACTAAGGGCCCTCCGAAAGTTCCTGGGCATGGCAAGTATTGGAGGCGGGGAAAGGTGGTATCAACGGACTGTGTCCGTTAACTGTGGTTCTTTCTCATGTGGACGCTGGTTCCACTTCCCTTGTACTGTTTGTGACAGCTGATACAGGTCCAAAATATCTAGCTTGGCCCTGGCAGCCCACCACCTGCTTCTTGCTTCCTCCATGCCTATCAACTTTCCAAGTATGTGTTGGTCAGTCCCCTACCCTCCCCATCAGGTCCCATGGACCAGGGTCTCCTTGTTGCTTTTTGGAGCTGAATGGCTAAGTGCAGCCGGAGAGGGGTTTACAGGCAAAGTCTGCAAGGGGAAGGAGGACCCTGTGAAGTAGCGTACAGTGAACATTTGAGCCTCTGTGTGAGGGGACATTTTGTAGCCACCCTATTCTTGGCTAATTGGAACCCCTCGTTTGTTTTTGGTTTTGTTCTTAAGAGCCCCTCACTTTGGCCCCAGTTCGGGGCGGCTCCATATGGTCTCATTTTGGCACCACATTCCTTCGGTTCAGATGCTGCCTCCGTTACTGAAAAAGCTCCATAAAACTGGGTAAGCTCTCTGAGCCCGTGTTTACTCTTTTCAAAAACGGAGACAACGTCCTTCACCTCACAGGATTATTGTATTATTGAGATGTTGTAAAAGTCAAGTGCAGGGGCGCCTGGGTGGCTGAGTGGGTTAAAGCCTCTGCCTTCGGCTCAGGTCATGATCCCAGGGTCCTGGGTTCGAGCCCCACATCGGGCTCTCTGCTCGGCAGGGAGCCGGCTTCCTCCTCTCTCTCTACCTGCCTCTCTGCCTACTTGTGCTATCTGTCAAATAAAGAAATAAAATCTTAAAAAAAAAGTCAAGTGCAGTGTCTGATACTTACACACTTGGTCAGCACTAGTTCTCATTCCCAGTTCAGACTTCGTGATTCTTTGGCCAGCTTCGCTACTTGAGGCTCATTCAGTGGAGACCCGCTGTAGTTTAAAAGTGCATCAACATTCAGTTAGTGGGGATGAGGGACAGTGACTTTTTTGTGGGGGGAGATGGGCTCTTTGTTAATACCTAGGAAAAATTTACAACATACCTACTCTATTCTTATAGCCAGCAGTTTCAATTCTTGGACTTTGTCCTTCAGAAATACCTGCACTATCCCGTTACATAGATGGCCATATTTGTTGTCGCAGAAGCAAATGGCAATCCTCAAGAAGACACTGGTTAAGTTACAGCCCATTCCTGCTGAGGAACGCTATGCAGCTGGTAAAAAAGAAGTGTTGTGTAGCCATCCACACATACAGTTGTGGGAAAAAAGGCACAGAATAGTTTGTATAATATCATCTCATTTATTGTTTAGAAATTATATATGCACATAACATTTACATATGGCGTGTGCTTCTCTGGAAGCGGATGCAAACTTACTTAGCCCTGGTTATCCTAAGGTTGTAGAACCGGTTGCTAGGAGAGTGGGAGGGGCGGTGTTACTTTTTTCCCTTTGTACTCTTCTGAGTGGCCTGAAATTTCTATGACACTGACACATTATTTTTGCAATGGGAACTTTGTTTAAAATTAAAGCAAATTGGGGGCCTGGGTGGCTCAGTGGGTTAAAGCCTCTGCCTTCGGTTCAGGTCATGATCTCAGGGTCCTGGGATCGAGCCCCGCATCGGGCTCTCTGCTCAGCAGGGAGCCTGTTTCCTCCTCTCTCTGCCTGCCTTTCTGCCTACTTGTGATCTCTCTCTGTCAAATAAATAAAATCTTTAAAAAAATAAAGCAAATAACTTCAGCAAAAAAACACATTAGAACTAAGAGAACACAGTTATGCAGTTGGTTAGCATTCTCCTTGGATATTGAGATGTTCTTTTTAAAGGAATGTCTAGGTGTAAAGAAAACTTGTAGTTATTTAAAAGTAATAAATGAAAGTAAAATGCATCTTAAAATGAGAAAGTGACATTTCCTGAAAGTGTTTCTTAGAACTTTCAGAATGTAACCTTTTTGGAATGATGTAATTAGAAAATCATTTCACAACCCTCAGTGATGTAGACAGTGATTTTCAGTGAATTCCAAAGCCATAGGTGAGAGGTGGCTGGCGAACGTGGTACTTACATGGTGCCAAGGATCACACCACAGACCTCTTGCCTCTCACAGAGGAAAGAAGGTGTCTTCATGGCAGAGAAGTCCGGCAGTCACCATTTTCTAAGTTGTCAAATTTATCCTTGCTCCTTGTGAAACTATCTAGTAGTACCTGCCTCCTGATAAGAGGCAGTAGGAACCATACAGCTTTACCTATGTAGTATTCATCCTCCAAATGTTTTATCTGAATCAGATTGAGGTTTTAGGCACATCTTCTGGTTTACAGGAAATACAGGAGATAGAGAAACAAGTTATCAAATACCATGTGAAAATAATTAGACATATCCCAGGCACAGGGTAACCTGTAAGAGCATTGTTCATGTTTCTTCAAGAAGTCCATGTGAAGGGAAACAAAAAGACAGGATAAGTGTCTGTTATGGACTGAATTGTATTCCCCCTCCCCTAAGATACATATGTTGAAGTCCTAATCTCTAAGGTGATGCTATTTGGAAGTCGGGTTTTGGGGAGGTAATTAGGTTTAGATGAGTTCATGAGGGTAGAGCTTCTATGACGGGATTATAAGAAGAGGAAGAGACCAAAGCTCCCTGTCTCTCTACCATGTGAGGATATAGTGAGGGGGCAGCCATCGACAAGCCAGGAAGAGGGCTCTAATCAGAAACTGAATCTGCCAGCATCTTGATCTTGAACTTCCCAGCCTCCAGAACTGTGAGAAATAAATGTTGGTTGTTTAAACATGTTTAACTATGGTCTTTTGTTCTAGCAGCCTGAGTAGACTAAGACAGTGTTCTAAGTTAATGGAGACCAGAAGGCACAAGCAGTCATTGCACAGGAAACTTGATTGACTCCTGGTTCATGAAAATAAGATATAAGATGTTTTCAGGGATGTCTGAATATAGGTTTGGTGTTAGATGACATTAGGGAATTACCGTTATTTTTCTTAGGTAGATAATTGAGGTTATGCAGGAGAACATGCATATTAATTGGAGTTGTAAGCTGAAGTATTCAGGGGTCAAGTGTATGAGTCCTAACACATGCAACTTACTTTCAAAAAGTTCAGTAAAAAAAAAACAAAACACATACCACGTATATCTGGGTGATGGGTGAAAAGGTGTGTTTTATATTCGTCTTTCAACTTTTGGTATGTTTTGAAAATTTTGTTAAAATAGAAGATGTGTGGGGCGCCTGGGTGGCTCAGTGGATTAAGCCACTGCCTTCGGCTCAGGTCATGATCTCAGGGTCCTGGGATCGAGCCCTGCGTCAGGCTCTCTGCTCCGCAGGGAGCCTGCTTCCTCCTCTCTCTCTGCCTGCCTCTCTGCCTACTTGTGATCTCTCTCTCTGTCAAATAAATAAAATAAAATCTTTAAAAAAAATAGAAGATGGGGGGAAGATGTTAACGTCCCTGTTAATCTGTTAGCTGGTAACCTGTTAACCTGGCTCCCTGAAAGGACGTACAGGTGAGGCAGGATACAACCTGTTACTCTCATTAAATTCTGACATTGAGTAATGCTGTTTGACATTAATTTATAGGAGATGATGTTAGACTTTCATGACTTGAGAATCAGTAACAACTTAATTTTAATTTTTTGTTTTGATTTTAAGGCTTTTGAAAAATTGCCTCTGTTCCACTTGTAAGACAGTAGGTGTGAGGAGACTTTTCTCTTTTGATTAAAGCATGCTACCTGGCTTTTTATCAGCGTGGATATTTGTATTAAGGGAATGCTAGCTGGCAGAACAGACGGACCCCAAATTCCAGTGGCCCACCATAAGAACAGTTCATTTTTTTTTAAAGATTTTATTTATTTATTTGACAGAGAGAGAGATCACAAGCAGAGAGGCAGACAGAGAGAGAGAGGGGTTAACCCATGTCATGGGCCATTGGGAGAGTCTGGCAGGTCGCTCTCGATGTGGGTCATTCAAGGACCAGGTGTCTTCCATCCTGTGCCTTTCACATTCCTTGAGGCCTTGGAACCGCCCCCTCCAGCCAGTGAATGGGGAAAGAAAAAAGAGGATCACACGGGGAAGAGTTTGTGCTAAGCCTAAAAGTGCTGGACATCGCTTTGCCTGCTTCCGTTGGACAGAACTTGGCCAGGAGGCCACATGTAACTGGAAGGGAGGCAGGGAGGTAGTGTATCTGGAGGAAGAGCAGCAGGTTTGGAAAGAAGCTAGCCAGTCTCTGATGCAGTATGTGCTGAGTACTTTGTCACACATAACACAGAAAAGGGAAGTTGTAGTAGGGTTTGCGTGCGGTTGTGTTGTTGTTGATGATAAACTAACTTTTTCAAGTAATCCAGTTTGAAGAGAGTATTTTTTAAAAGATTTTATTTATTTATTTGAGAGAGAATGAGAGAGAGAGAGAGAGAGAGAGCGCGAACATGAGAAGGGGGAGGGGCAGAGGGAGAAGCAGAGTTCCTGTGAGCAGGGAGCCGGATGCGGAACTCAGTCCCGGGACTCCAGAATCATGACTTGAGCCAAAGGCAGTCGCTTAACCAGCTGAGCCACTCAGGCACCCAGAAGAGAGTATATTCTCCTGGAGTTTATGAAGTTGTTTCAATACACTTATCAGCATCACCCTGGAGCTTGTTAGAACTAGCAGGTCTGGCCTCAGACTTACTTAGAATGTCTCAGGGTGGGACTCAGATATTGGTCTTCCAGTGCATTGACAGGTTTTTTTTTTTTAGATATTTATTTATTTAGAGAGAGGAAGCATGAGCAGGGGGAGGCGCAGAGGGAGAGCACGTGAGAGAATATCTAGCAGACTCTGCTGAATGAGGAGCCCAAGGTGGGGCCTGAGCGCACCACCCTGGGATCATGACCGGACCCGAAATCAAGAGTCAGATGCTTAACCAGCTGAGCCGGCCAGACCCCCTAGCAGGGTCTTGTTTGGTTGGTTTTTTTGTTTTTGGTTTTTAAGTTTATGCTTGAAACTCACTGCTGTAGAATATTTGTTTTCAGCCTTTAAATACATGCACCATGTTGCTCGTAAGGAAATAATTGTAGAAAAACAGCAACTGTTTTTTGAGTACCTGCTGTGATTGCCAGGCACTGTGTTAAGTATTTTGTGTACTTTAAACCATTTAACCTTCACATCAGATGTATGAAGATGGTATTGTCGGTCCCAACAATTTGCCAAATGAAGAAATTGAACGCTTGGTCTAGTAGCCCATTTGTTTAGGGCCATATGTTGGAGATTGGTAAGTGGGTGTCTACTGAAGGATGAGATGGTTCAGGATGTGGTTCAGGATGTAGTTCAGGATGTGTTTGGCCAGAAGAGAGCAGAACCTGAATCCCGCCCCAATGACCTGGTTCTGGGGGGTCTTAGAGGGAAATCTATGCCCAGAGTATAAAATAAAGCAAAGTCTTCCTTCTTAAAATCGGGGTTTTGGCTCCAAACTCCAATGTACCACTGCAAGGAGTGAGGCTGGCCAATTTGGAAGACTGGATTTTCTTAGGCTAGGTTGGCCTCGGGCCCTTGGATCCAAGTAGAGCCAAAATGCCTGTTTGTTTTCATCCCACAGGTGTTATGCCCTGATTGTGTGGGCCTCCCCTGATTCATATATTGAAATCCTAACCCTTAGTATGACAGTGTTAGGAGCTATGGCCTTTGGGAGGTAATTATGTCCTGAAGTTGGAACTCTCATGAACGAGATCCGTGCCCTTATAGAAGAGACCCCAAGAGCTCTCTCTCCCAACGTGTGCATATATGATAAGTCGGCAGTCTGCGGCCCAGGAGACCTTCACTAGACCTGATCATTCTACTACCCTTGGACTTCCAGCCTCCAGAACTGTGAGAAAAATAAATTGCTGTGATGTATACGTCACCCAGTCTATGGTACTTTGTTAGAGCTGGCCTGAGCAAGGCAGCATGGCTGAAGGCTGCCAGTTGTTACAGGGGAGAACCCAGAAAAACCATCAGCGGTTGTTCAGAGTGGCTGTGCCAGGCCTTCTCAGGTGGGAGCAGGTGCTTAAAAGCTTTCTCCCCTCTAGATGCCACTATTGCAGAGGTGGGGAGGCAGGTGAAGCGTGGTCCATCGAGCTCCCAGGTCTCCCTGCTCTTTCTATGCTGGTTCTCCCAGGCGTATCGTAGTCTCCTCAAGAGCGCTTCCAAAAGATAAGGGAACAGAAGACTGAATGACCACATAGGGAGTCATCTTCTGTTTACTGATGTCTTTTCTGTCCCTGGCATAGTGCCAGACACATAGTAGGTGCCGTGGAAATATTTGCTTAATGGATTTTATTTTTTCTAACAAAAATAAGGTGCTGTTAACACTTTTTAGAATTAAAGGTCCTTCCTTCAAGTTCTCATGCCTCAGATTAACACTGACAGTGAAATTTCTGAGAAGGAAAACGGTATGTGTGAAAACATCTGCCTGAATCACAGCAAGCCGTTTCAGGCAGGACAGCGAAGGATAGGTGAGTATATGTTCACCAGAAAATTGTGTATTTAGCTGATTAGCCACATGGTGGTTTTTACATTTTTTATTGTGGCAAAATAATACAGCAAAATTTTCCATTTTTATCATTTTCAGCTGTACAATTCACTGTCAATAATGGCATTTGTAAACTTGTGTGACCATCACACCACTCTTTCCGAAAAAATTTTTTTATCACCCCAAGGAGAAACTCTGTACCCATTAAACAACAATGCTCCATTCCTTCCTTCCCCCACTCCCTGATGTCCTCTGATCTAGTTTCTATCTCTGCGAATTTGCCTATTCCAGATATTTCGTACAAGTGAATTCATACACTTTTAGTCCTGGCTTACTTGAATCTGACTGTTTGACTTGGCACAATATTTTCAAGGTTCATCCGTGTCATTGCCTATATATGAACTTTACTCTTTTCTGTGGCTGAATAATATTCCGTTCTGCATTTTGTTGATTCATTTATCAGTTCATGGACACTTGGGTTGTTTCCACCTTTTGGCTATGATGACTAATGCTGCCATGACATGCAAGTATCCGTTTGGGCCCCTGTTTTTCAGTTCTTTTGAGTACATACTGGGGAGTAAAATTGCTGGGTCATATGGCAAGTCTGTGTTCAGCTTTCTCAGGAACTGCCAAACTATTTTCCATAGCAGCTGCACCATTTTACATTCCCACCACCAGAGTTCCAGTCTCTCTACATCCTCTCCAATACTTATTTTCTGTTGTTCTTCGTTTTTGTAGTCATCCTAGTACTTGTGAAATGGTAGCTCATTATGGCTTTGGTTTTCATTTTCCAGTTGACTAATGATGTGGAACATCTTTTCTTGTGCTTATTGGCTGTTCGTACATCTTCTTCGGAGAAATGTTCATTCAGGTCATCTGCCCATTTTAAATTGGGTTGTCTCTTGTTGTTGAGTTGTAGGAGCTCTTTATATATTCTAGATGTTAACCTCTTATTAGATATAGGATTTGTAAATACTTTCTCCTAGTTCATGTTGCCTTTTTACTCTATGATAGTGTCCTTTGATGCACAAAAGGCTTTAAGTTTGCTGAAGTTCACTTTATTTTTTTTCTTTTGTTGCCTATGCTTTTGGTATCCTATCCAAGAAATCTTTGCTGAATCCAATGCCACAAAGTTTTCTCTTTCTGTTTTCTTTGAAGAGTTTTAGTTTTAGCTCTTAAATTTGGGGGTTTGGTTTCTATTGAGTTAACTTTTATATATGGTATAAGGTAAGGGTCTAAAATTTATTTTCTTTGTATGTGGATATTCAGTTATACCAGCACCACTTGTTGAATGTCCCTTCCTCATTGAATGGTTTTGGCACCCTTGGCAAAAATCAATAGACCATAGATGTGAAGGCATATTTCTAGGCTCTCCGTTCTATTCCATTGGTCTATATGTCTGTCCTTATACCAGTATCACACCATTTTGATTATTGTAGCTTTGTAGCAGGTTTTGAAATTGGGAAATGTGGGTCCTCCAACTTTGTTCTTTTTCAGGATTATTTTGGCTCTTTGAAGTTCCTTAATTTTCAATAAAATTTCAGGATGGGTTTTTACATTTCTGCCATTGAGATTTTTTTTTCAAAAGATTCTGTTTATTTATTTATGAGAGACACAGAGAGAGAGAGAGGGAGGCAGAGGGAGAAACAGGCTCCCCACAGAGCAGGCTCCCCACAGAGCAGGGAGCCTGTGGGAAGCCTGATGCAGGACTTGATCCCAGGACCCTGGGATCATGATCTGAGCTGAAAGGAGATACTTAATTGACTGAGCCACCCAGGCAGCCTCCCACTGAGATTTTAAAAAAAAGTATTTTATTTATTTGAGAGAGAGAGAAAAAGAGAGAGAGACTGAGTGAGAGAGAGAGAGCTCAAGCAGGTAAAGGGCAGAGGGAGAAGCAGGTTCTCCCCTGAGCAGGGAGCCCGATGCAGGACTTGATCCTGGGACTCTGGGATCATGACCTGAGCCGAAGGCAGATGCTTAACTGACTGAGCCACCCAGGTACCTGCTATTGAGATTCTGATAGGGATTGCATTGAGTCTATATTGCTTTGGGTAGTATCATCATCTTAATGATTTTATGTTTTCCAGTACATGAACATGGATATCTTTTCATTTATTTAGGTCTTTAATTTCTTTCAGCAATGTTTTGTAGTTCAGTGTACAATTCTTGCACCTCCTTGGTTAAATTTATTTTCAAATATTCCTTTTTATGCTATTGTAAATGAAATTGTTTTCTTAAGTTCCTTTTTGGATTGTTCATTCCTAGTGTATAGAAATATGACTGATTTTTTTTGTTGTTGACTTTGTATCCTACAACTTTGTTTAATTTGTTTATTTTCTCTAACAGTTTTTTGGATTCTTTAGAGTTTTTTTATGTATAAGATCATGTCATCTGCAAATGGAGATAGTTTTACTTCTTCCTTTCTAATTTGGATGCCTTTTATTTCCCTTTCTTGCTTAATTGTTCTGGTTAGAACTTCCAGTCCTGTGTTGAATAGAAGTGGTGAAAGTGGGCATCCTTGTCTTTATCCTGATCTTAGGGGAAAAGGTTTCAGTTTTTCACCATTGAGTATGATGTTACATGTGAATTTTTCACATATGGCCTTTATCACTTTGAGGAAGTTCCTTTTTTTTTTTTTTTTTAAAGATTTAATTTGTCAGAGAGAGAGAGAGAGCATGTGTGCGCAAGCAGGGGGAGTGGCAGGCTGAGCAGGGAGCCTGATGCAGGACTTGATCCCAGGACTCTGGGATCATGACCCAAACCAAAACCTTTTCCATGAAAAGGTATTATTTTTGTCACTTTTTCTACACCAATTGAGGTGATTATGTGGGGTTTTTTTCTTTGTTCTATTGATGTGGTATATTATACTGATTGACTTTCATATATTGAGACACCCTTGCATTCCTGGGATAAATTACATGGGGTTATGGTGTATAATTCTTTTAAAGTGCTGCTGAATCTGGTCAGCCAGTATTTTGTGGAGGATTTTTGCATCTGTATTTATAAGGACTATTGGTCTGTAGTTGTCTGTTCTTGTCACATATTTGGTCTTGCTATCATGGTAATGCTGGCTTCATAGAGTCAGGAAATATTTGCTCTTCAATTTTTTGGAAGAGTTTGAGAAAGATTGTTGTTCTTTAAACATTTGATAAAATTAACCAATAAAGCTATATGGTCCTAGGCTTTTCTCTGTTGGGAAGTTCTTGATTACTGATTCACTCTCCTTATTGTTATGGGTCTGTTCAGAATTTCTCCTTGAGTCAGTTTTGATAGTTTGTGTATTTATAGGAATGTGTGAATTTCATTTAGGTCACCCAATTTGTTGGTGTACAGTTATTCATATTATTCTCTTATAATCATTTTAACTTCTGTGAAGTTGATAGTCATGTCCCCTTTTTCATGTCTGATATTAGTAATTTGAGTTATTTTTTTCTTAGTTACCCAGCTATCAGTTGTCAATTTTGTTGATCTTTTCAAAGAACCAACTTTGTTTTCTTGATTTTTTTCTTCTATTCTTTATTTTATTTGTCCTTTTTTATCTTTTTTATTTTATCTCTTTATCTCTTTTCATTTTTTCCTTATTCTAGCTTTGGGTTTGATTTGCCTTTTTTTTTTTAAGTTCCTTCAGGCATACAGTTAAGTTACTGATTTGAGATCCTTCTTTTTTAATGTAGACACTTAACAGCTAAGAATTTCTCTCAGCACTGTTTTTGCTGCATCTGATAACTTTTGGTCATTATGTTGTTTTCATTTTTCCCAAGGTATTTCCCGGTTTCCTTTGTGATTACTCCTTTGACTTATTGGCTAAAAGTGCATTTGTGAGTTTTCCAGTTTTCCTTCTGTTATAGATTTCTAGTTCATCCCATTGTGACTGGAAAAGATACTTTGTATATTTTTAGTCTCTTAAAGTTTATTAGGACTTGTTTTGTGACCTAAGTTATGGTGTATCCTGGAGAATGTTCCATATGTACTTGAGAAGACTGTGTGCTCTGCTCTTGTTGGGCAGGGTGCTCTATATGTCTGTTAGGTCCAGTTGGTTATTTGCTGCTGAATCTAACTGTAACTTTTACACCAGGCTCTGAGTTACATTTGAAAACTCGAGTGTGTTATACTGGGCTGTTTTGCCCCTGGACCTGATGAAGATGTTCATGACTACAATAGATAAGGCACTGCTTGGGATTCTCAGGGAGGCCAAAGAATAGGCAGTACAGGTCCAGAGAAAGGGTTTGAGGAAAAAGTTAAGATTGAAAGTACCATTTATATTTGGTAACTGCTTGGGCATCTGATGACTGCCCACACATTTAGTGATTTGCTAGAAAGACTAATGGGATTTGGGGCATATATAATCAGAGCTATGATTTATTACAGTCAGGGGATAAACAGCAGGATCAACAAGGGGAAAAGATGTAATGGGTGGAGTGTAGAAGAGTCTACACGTGGGCTTCCAAAGTTCTCCCTTCGAGGATTCAGGTTAGGGTTTCACAGAACAAGCTTCTTCCTCCTGCAAGTAAATACAGCAACACATGTACTGAGCTTCTGCCTAGGGAAGCTTGCTTAGGACTCTTTTTCATTAAGGGCTGATCAGAACTCTTACTGAAATATCTGACTCCCAGAAAGAAAGCAGGTGTTTGCCATAAATCACATTTGCAAAAACAACTTAGCTAGGCTGGTATGGCAGAATTCAGTGTCCTAGGCACACAAAACAACCTTATCAGTCGACGTAGGGAGTATTCTGTACACCAAGTTCAAACGGACTATTGTAAGGATCATTCATGCAAGCAGGCCCTCCTAGAGATCACAACATCAGGCCTGTTATGTTAACATTATCCTGCAGAAAAACATGTGGCGTCAAGTGACTGTAGCTTTTCGTGTTCCTGACGTTTCTTTAGCTTCATCCACACTCTTTTATTTTTAAAATCATTAGTATTTTTAGATTTACTAATTTTATTTTTGTGTGTGCATATGTGTAAATGTCTTTATTTCACCTTCATTTTGAAAGATGTTTTTGCTGAGTGTAACATTCTAGATTCATGTTTTTCTCCTGTCTCCATTTCCTGCTCCATCATCTTTTTGCTTATATCGTTTCTGATGAGAAATGTGATGTCAGCTTTGTCTTTATTCCTGTGCATGTAACATGTCTTTCTCCTCTGGTTGCTTTTAAGATTTTCTGTTTAATAACTGGTTTTAAGCAATTTGATTATAACTTACCTTGGTGTAGTTTTCTTTGTGTTTCATGCACTTGGGAGTCATTTGGGTTTTTTTGGTGTGTGTTTTTATAGTTCTCATTAAATTTGTAAAAATTTTGGCCGTTATTTCTTCAGATATTTTTTCTGTCCTTTTCCCCTTCAGGGGCTCCAGTTACCTGTATATTAGACCCCTTCTATGTTGTTACACAGCTCACTGGTGCCTTCTCAGATTTTTAGCATATTTTTTTCCATGAGTTTCATTTTGGATAGTTCTTTTGTCATGCCCTTGACTCATCTTTTTTTTCCCCTGTAATATCTAATCTACCATTAATTACATCCAGTGTATTGTTTTAAAGATTTATTTATTTATTTATTTGAGGGGGAGGTTCAGAGGGGGAGAGAGTCTTAAGCAGATTTGGCTCTGAGTGTGGAACCTTAAGTGGGGCTTGATCTCATGACCCTGAGATCATGACCTGAGCTAAAACCAAGAGTCAGAGGCTTAACTGACTGAGCCAACCAGGCAACCCCCATCCAGCATATTTTTCATCTTAGAAATTATAGTTTTTGTGCTCAGTTCTTCCATTTCTCTGCTTAACTTTTCGAACATATGTAATATGTTACAATAATTGTTTTAATGCCCTTATCTGCTGCTTCTAAAATTTGGGTCCGTTTCATTTGATTGCTTGATTATCCTCCCAATTATGGGTTGCGTTTTCCTGCCTCTTTGTATGCCTGCTAATCTTTAGTTGGATGCCAGACATTGTAAATTTTACCTTGATAGATGCTGGACATGTTTGTGTTCCTAAAAATCATCTTGCACTTTGTTCCCAGATGTAGTTAACTTGAAAATAGTTTGACCCTTTGGGGTTGGTCTTGCTGTCATGATTCGTTAGGTAGGTCTGGAGCAGTGCTGGTTATTCTCACGACCGAGGCAAGACCATCCTGGTTATTCTACCCAAATGTCCAGTGAGCTGTGAGTTTTCCCAGCCTGGCTAGTGGGGATAGGTACTGTCCCTGTAACCTGGTATCATTCTCCCTAATCCTTTCAGATTGTTCTTGCTGCTCATCTGCGTATGCTGATCTCTCCTGAATACCTGAGGGAGAGACCCTCTGTGGATCTTCAGGATTCTCTCCCTAGGTCTCCTTGCTGGTCGTCTGTCCCATGAACTCCAGCCGCCTTTGTCTGTAGACTCCCAGTATTATCAGTTTAGGGAGTCGCCTAGGCTTTGTCTCAGTTTCCCCTCCCTGCTTTGTGGCTTAGAAACTCTTAAGGCAGTAAGTTGGAGCGATCATAGCACTGACCCCATTTTCCCCCCATCTCTCAGGGATCAGTTCTTCATCGCCTGATGTCTGGTGTCTTGAAAGCCATTATCTCATGTATTTCTTTGTTTTTGTTTCAGGCGTGAAGATAAATCCAGTCGCTGTTTCTCTGTCTTGTCTGAAAGTGGAAGCCTTCATTTCATAAAGAGGAGTTTTATTCTTTTTTTTTTTTTTTTGTCATTGTAACATCCGTAGACATACACTTTGTCTTTTGGTATTTATTTTTTTTTTGAACTGTGGACTTTATATGTACGTCTGTGTGTATATGCAGTTACACGGGTTTGTGTACCCACAGACACACATTTACACACATTTACACACATTTGTGTACCCACAGACACACAGTCCACCACGAACTATCATATTCTAGTCTAGGAGTATGTTGGCTACTGTATATTCTTGCTGTTTAGAGAACTGGGGAAAGAAACAGTTGCATTCATTAGCAGAGTAGGCTGTGAATGAGCCAGAGTGATTCTCTTCAGTGGTATGAATGAGAGAATTGTCTCTTTTCAGTGGCAGTGTTCTATGGAGTGTTTGTGATGGCACGGAAGAGAGACACAGTCAAGATGGTAATCTGTAGTGATTTTTATCTATTGTGGGGAAATCTGGTAAAGGGTGGAGCTCTGGTGTCTTACAGATGAAGTCCTCCCAGTCCACTCAGGAAAGAAGAGGCAAGTAGTTCATCAGGGGACAATGTGAACCAAGGCATTGGAAGACCTGAGAAGCCAAACGGGGTGCACTGAAGCAACCTGGAGGTCAGCAAGAGCAGGCAGCCACTGTCACCCCTAGGGCTGACATAGGGAGAAGGTAGCATTCTCGGAGCCCAGGAATGAGGTCGCTTGGCAGGAACGGGAACCACTGTGGGGGCTGCCTGGTGAGACATGGGACCTGGAGGGAGGGCTGTTTGGTGGAGGCTTCAGCCATGGAGATCACATGGCCATTACTTGAGGGAGGGAAAGGGACAGAGGGGAGAGAAGGAGAGATGGAGAGAGCTCAAGCATGTGCTTCTGCAGCAAAGAGATGGCGATGTCCTGGCTTCTTTCCTCTTCCATTCTAGTCTCTCACGGTGCTGCCCATTGGACGAATCTCACTGGAAGCCACTTGGAAGTAAGCCTGGAAATGCAGTTTACTGGGGTCACCCCTTCCCCTCCCTGCCTTGTCCCCTGCAAATGTAGCAGAGCATGGAAGGGCAGAAAATGGATCTGAGGGCACAGAAGCCCAGGGCTGGCATGATGACCCTGGCTCAAATTAAAGTCCTCTTCTGGAGTATGGCATATCTAATCCCTGGATATGGCCCGGAAGGGAGGAGAAAAGCTGCATGGTCAGGCTCAGAAGAACCACTGTCCCTCTCAGTAGATGCTAGAGGGAAGGAAGTTAGGTGGATTTGCTGTGGTAACATATGCCTAAAAGATGGGATGATGTAATTATGATAAACAATCATTCACATTTGAAATGTTAGGGATATGCATTAAAAAAACCCACATTGACTATTTTGTACACTTACCTATCAGTGCCCTTTGTATAGTATAATTAACATTATAACTTAACATATTAATATTTGTAGGCAAGGTGGTAGGTATTTCTGGGACAATATCTTTTTTTCATAGGACCACCCTAACAGTGATACCCTAGGATATCTAAGCCCCTTTTTGATGAGTTCAGCCTGGGAGGCTGTGCCTGTCGAGGGTACTCATCTCTCTGAATCGTGTTATTTAGTTTTGTAGCAATACCTCTTCAATTTCTACAATTCGGGTAGTGTTTGGAAAATTCCTAATTAGAGTTGGGTTTCTGTAAAAGAGGACAGCTTTGGGGAGTAGGTCACTGAAGCACCTGCTGTGTTCTGTCCCCTCTGCTAGTATAGAGGGCCTGCTTGGGCCAGTGCCATAAGGTCCAACATGCGAGGCAGGTTTGAGCATTTTCCTCTACCTCAGAGGGCCAAATGGGCATCAAGCATTTATGTGTTACAAGTTTATGAAAACAAGTTCTTTCTTTCATTGGAATTATAGCAAGTCAGGTAAGAAAATCAGTTCTATCAAAGTGATCAGAATCCGTGATTAGATGCCAATACTATAGGACTTCCCCATCTTTCTATGTTTATCTGATTAACAAAAGTTCAGTGAATTGTTATAGTGCGTTATCATTTGCTTGACACGGTCTTTAAGTATTTCAAATACCTAATCTTTGTGGGAAAGGGCTGCATATAAGATACAAGTGCACTTGAAAAGTGAATCAACAACCTTCTGGTTTCACCTCAGAGATACAGACCGTAGAGTTCCCACCCTTCCAACAAGAAAAAAGCTGGAGAGATTGCAAACCTGTGACTTCTCTTGAATGCAACAGAAAACTGAGATTTCAGGGCATACAACTAACCCCAAATCAGGAGAGCTACAGGAACCACTGCAGGGAGAAATAGGACTTGAACATTTGCTTACCCAGGATGGACACTGCTGGATGTCATATAAGCCAATAAGATTTTAAAAAAGATTTTATGTATTTATTTATTTATTTGAGAGAAAGGGAGAGAGCACAAGAAGGGGGGAGAGGGAGAAGCAGGCTCTCCACTGAGCAGGGAGCCCTACCTGGGCTTGATCCCAGGATCCCGGGATCATGACCTGGGCTGAAGGCAGATGTTTAAGGGACTGAGCCACCCAGGCGCCCCAAGCCAATAAGATTATTATTTTTAATGAATTGCTAAAGGCTGGTGGCCAGAGGTAGAGGAGGTTCTCCCCCTCATGCGCACTTTTCCTCCAAGACCCCCACCAGATGCTCATGGGGAAGATTATGGAGAAAGTTTCTCCCATACGCTGGCTGGGATAGGGGAACAATAGTCAATGCCAAAATCTGCCCAGACATGTCTCCCCATCTCCCCAAGGAACAAAAGTCCTAATCTGTAGGAGGAAGGGTGACAAAAGTGATAGCATTGGTGGAAGCCCCCTGTAGCTGGGGAAGGAGAACAGGAAAAACAAAAAAACTCTACTTTTGGTGGGAGGAAAGGAATACCTACTGGTCCCAGAATCATGTTTTGAGGACAATTAGGAATGCTTATGAAGGCCACAACCTAATACTCTAGGGTCACAGTGCCTTCTAATATTGAGGATTAATTGGAATATAAAAGAATGCCCCCATCTCCCACCTCCCCACCACTGAGCTAAGCATCAAAGCACTACTACATGCATTAAGTGATTAAGTAATAGCATGATATGATGAATTATTAATATTAAGTGATAATAGACATGATAAAATGAAAGCACACACCAAAAAAATGCTCAATAAAACATAGAGAAAGCAGGAAAAGCGGAAAAAAGAAACAGGACAAATGGAACAAATTGAAAAAATAGCGGGCAAGATGGTAGATTTTAATCCCACCATATCAGCATTCACTTTAAGTGTGAAAATGTGAGTGACCTAAAAGAGATCATCAGACTGGATTTAAAAAAGAATACAACTGTATGCTATTTATAAGAAACCGACTTTAAACACTGAAAAAAAATAAAATTACAAAAAAATATAAAGACGTAAATAGATTAAAAGTCAAAAGAAGGATAAAGACACATTATGTAACACTAAACAAAAGAGAGCTGGAGTAACTATATTAATTTCAAATGAAGTGTACTTCATAACAAGGAATATTAGGTACTTTATACCTACAAAGTCATTTTACCTTTACTGTATAACATAACATAATTATAGAAATGATATCCCATCACCTTTGCCTTATTCTTTTGGTTAGAAGCAAGTTCGAAGTCCCACCTCTCCAGAATTTAGGTAGTCCCGCTTTGCGTCTGTCTGGTCTGTATGAATTGCAGTTACTGTGGTTTAGTTACATAATACCAGTCTCCTGACAACGTGATTCACTTTTCTGGTACCATTCTCTGTTAACTGCACAAAGTACAAGCTTTACTTCACTCCAGAAATCACTATATAAATAAGAAATGCACATCAGGATCAGTGACCAATCATGTCCTTTCTTTCAAAGTCTGTCTGTGATTGGTAGACAGTAAAGCATGTAGTTGGGTTGCCTCCTTATTCCCCAGTGATAAACCCCTGTGACATTTTATAAAAATGCCTAACAGAGAGGAGATTGGCTAACAAAGAAGCAAGAAAAAGTGATAACACTGGAAAAGAAATTTATATCAAATGTAAATGGAGTTGTAGTTGACCCTTGAACAACATAGTTTTGAACTGCACAGGTCCACTTACATGTGTTTTTTTTTTCAATAAGTACAGTACTATAAATACATTTTCCTTGTGATTTTCTCTCTTTAAAGGATTTTATTTACCCATTTGACAGAGAGAGAGAGAGCACAAGTGGGGGAAGTGGCAGACGGAGGGAGAAGCAGACTCCCTGCTGAGCAAGGAGCCTGACGTGGGGCTCAATCCCAGGACCCAGGGCTCATGACCCGAGCCGGAGGCAGACGCTTAACCAGCTGAGCCATCCAGGCACCCTCTTATGATTTCCTTACAACGTTTTCAGTTCTCTAGTTTACTTTGTTGTGAGAATCTAGTATATAATGCCTACAAAATATGTTAATAGACTACATTATTAGTAAGGCTTCTGGTCAACGGTAGGCTATTAGTTATGTTTTGGGGGAGTCAGAGGTTATACCTGGATTTTTGACTGCATGGGGCGTCAGTGCCCCAATGCCTATGTTGTTCAAGGGTCAGCGGTTTAGATGAAATAGTCGATAGCAGAAATGTTGACTCTGCCACCATTTGAGAGACTCTAGATCACAGCCAGAAGAACTCAGTGAAGGGGATCTTAACTGATGTAAATGAGTAAAGTGATTGTGATGAAAGGCATGAAGGTTTCAAAGGAAGTGGTGCCAGCAAAAGAGTTCCTCAGATTGAAGGAACTCTTGGAGCTATTTCAAGACTTTGAAAGTGCTAAGGATATAATGTGGAAGCTGATCCTGACCTAGGAAGAAGTGTGACCATTTGTCATGGCATAGAAAAGATGCTTGCTCTGTGTTGTTATAGGACAAGAAAAAGAAAGCAAGCACTGTTCAAAACACTCAGTAAGTTTTTTTTTTCTGAAGAGATAGCTTCAGTTCTCAATATTTCTGAAGTTTTAAATTATGCTGCGATAAATAAATATTAGTTTTACTATCTTTTCATTTTTTCTTATATATTTATAGCCAAGAGTAAGAGTCCCTAATGTTTTGGCAACATTTTTTAAAGACCACGGGACAATTATATTTTTTTCCCCATTGATTATTTGGATTGCTTTTCTTCCTTTCTTTAAAAAAAAAAAAATATATATATATATATACATATATATATATAGAGAGAGAGAGTATGCACGTGCACACACACACACACACACAGGCAGTGTGGGGAGGGGTAAAGGGAGCAGGAGAGAGAGAATCTTAAGCTACCCAGCATGGAGCCCCACACAGGTCTCAATCTCACAACCCTGAGATCATGATCTGAGCCCAAACCAAGAGACTGAGCCATCCAGGCGCCCCAAAATAGCTTTTTGTGCTTTCAGCGTGTGTAGTCACTTCTGTGGTTCCCAGTACCATGCAGGACTGTCTACACTATTCAGCAATTAAAAAGAATGAAGTGCTGATTCATGTTAAAACATGGACGAACCTCAATAACGTCATGCTCAATGAAAGAAGTCATATACAAAAGGACACCTACTGTGTGATTCCATTTATGTGAAATATTTAGAAAAAGCAAATGTATAGAAACAAATTAGCGGTTGCCTGGGGCTAGAAGTGGAAACTGATATTTTTTAAAAAATATTTTATCTATTTATTCGACAGAGAGAGATCACAAGTAGGCAGAGAGGCAGGCAGAGAGAGAGAGAGAGGAGGAGGAAGCAGGCTCCCCACCAAGGAGAGAGCCCGATGCGGGGCTCGATCCCAGGACACTGGGATCATGACCTGAACCAAAGGCAGAGGCTTTAACCCTCTGAGCCACCCAGGTGCCCCAGAAGTGGAAACTGATATTAACTGTAAGTGGGTACCAGGAAATCTTATTAGGTTAATGGTGGTGATATTTGCATGACTTGGTAAATTTACTAACAAAGATTGAATTGCACACTTAAATTGGGTGAATTTTATGGAATCAAAGTTGTTTTTTCTTGAAAACGAAGGTGATGGGGTGCCTGGCTGGCTCAGTCTATGGAGCGTGTGACTCTTGATCTCAGGGTTGTGAGTTTGAGCCCTACCTTGAGTGTGGAGCTTACCTAAAAATAAAATCTCTAAAAAATAAATGAAGGTGAATATATATTCCCAGTTAAGCAAAGACTGAAATAATTTATTTCTGACATATCTGCCTTAAAAGAAGTACTAAAATAAGTCTTTTAGGCTCAAAGGAAATGACATTGGACAACAACTCAAATGCACACAAGGAAATAAAGACTACTGAAAAAATGTAAATATATGAGTAACTATAAAAATTGCATAAATATATATTCTCTTTTGTTCTCTAAACTTTCAAAGAGACATGGAATTGAACTAAACAAATGCTCTGTTCTTAAGTTTGTAGCTAATACAGATGACATTTTAAGATACTAGCATGAAGGAAGTATATGAAAATGGAGCTAGGATCAAAGAAAGTTTCAGTTTCAGTAATTCCTTTTTTAAAAAAGATTATATATATTTACTTGAGAGAGAGCAAGCAAGAGAGAGAAAGCATGACTGGGGAGGAGGGGCAGAAGGAGAGGGAGAAGCGGGCTCCCTGCTCAGTGGGGAGGGTCCCAGGACCCCAGGATCATGACCTGAGCTGAAGGCAGACTCTTAACTGACTGAGCCACCCAGGTGCCCCAATTTCAGTAATTCCTTACTGGGATTAAATTAGCATCACACTGAAGTGGACTGGAGTAAAGAGAACTATTACAATCCTAGAGCAACCTCTATGAAAATGAAAAAAATAACTAAAAAACTAGAGTGAAAAAAACCCCAAAGCAATTAAGATTACACATACAACCAAATAAATATTTGTACATACATATGTATGCACATGTGCACACACAGAATGTGCAGACACATGCGTGTGCACACGAGGCTGGATGAAAAAGTAGCAAAGATCCAAAGTAACATGAAACATATAGAAAATATGGCGGTCATAAATCCACCCATTAAATGTGACTGGATGAAACACTGCAGTCAAAAGGCAGGAATGGTCACGCTCCAAAAAATCCCCCAGAGATTCAGCTACATGCTGTCTAAAAGACACAAGCTTTATAGATAAGCATTTCTCAACCTTGGCCCTGTTGAAATTTTGGACTGGGTCATTTTCTGTTGAGGGGTGTGTCCTGTGCTTTGTAGGCTATTTCTTAGCATTCCTGGCCTTTTTCTAGTACACGTCAGTGGTAACCATGCCCTTGTGATAACCAGAAATTTTTCCAGCTGTGGCAGATGTCTCATGGTGGCGGGGGAGGGGGGGGGATTGCTCCCAGCAGTGCTGGGCACAGTGCTTTAGGTTAAAACACACACACACACACACACACACACACACACACACACACACACACAGCATAGAAAAATCCCAGCTAACACTAATCATAAAAGCACTGGAGTAACTATATTAATATCAGGACAGACTTGAAGACAAGAAATATTGTTATAGTCAAAGAGGGATACTTTATAATGCCATCAGAAAGATAGAAAAATCATGAAAAAGTGAAGGTATGCCCACCAAAAAACAGAGCCCCCAAACACATAAAGCAAAAACCGACAGTCTTGACAAGACAGATATGCAGTTCAACAATAATGGGTAGGGACTTCTATACCCTTTTCCCAATAATTGAAAGAACAACTAGATAAAAAGTCAGGAAGTTTATAAAAGATTTGAACATCATCATCAACGTGCGGGACCTAACTGGCATTTATAGAACAAAACAGCAGCAAAATACACATCCTTTTTAAGCACACATAGAATGTTCTGCAGAATAGATTCTACATGTGGCCATAAAACATGTCCTTATTAAATTTTAAAAGATTAAAATCATACAGAGAATGTTCTCTGACCTCAAAAGAATTTAAAATTGGACTCAGCAACAACCAAAGAAATTTGGTAAATACCAGAATAGTCTTTATAGTTTTCTAACATGTATATATAGCCCTTAATGATTCGTTTAGTCTTGCCTGTTTTTGCCCTTCCTGAGTCATATGTATATATATATTTATTTTCTTTTTGAATACACGGTACAAGTATAAAAGCAGATTTAAAAGAGACACATTGAAAAAGGCATACCCTGTCTCTCCTCTTCTACCCATTCCTCCTTGACGTTGTAGTGACCACTTTTGTTGGTTAACCATTTGATATTGTGTTTCTTTTCATAAATAAAAGCAAATACAAATATATGTGCTAATTTCACCTTCCTCTGTGTAAGGGAGTATACCATGTGTCCTGTACTGTACCTGTGATTTTCACTTACGTTGTCCTGGAAATGTTGCCATATCAGGTCAAAGACGTCGTCTTCATTTTTTTTCTCTTATAGCTGTAAGGTATTCTGTTGTGTGGTGGTATCATGATTTAGTCCTTTGTTAGTGGGCTCTAGGGTTGTTTCCAGTCTTCATGTAAGCAAACAGTACTGCACCACATAACCTTGAACATTTTATCCATGTGTGGTTGTTTCTTCCTAGAAGTAGGATTACTGGATGAAAAGGTAAAATGCATTTACAGTTTCGGATGATAGGCCAGGTATCTTATTAGAAGCTGTACCATTTTTCACTCTTACGAACAATGTCTTGCCAACAAAGTCTGTTGTCAAACTTTTGGATTTTTGTCAACTTGAGAGATAAGAATGTGGTCTCAGTGTTGATTTAATTTGTATTGCTCTTATAAATAATATCTTTTCAAAAGCCTAAGAGCCATTTGTATTTTTCTGTGAATTGTGTATTTGTATTTTTGGCTGAATTTTTTCTATAGACTTGTGGTTTTTTTTTTTTATTGATTCTAGGAGCTTTTTATACTTTTAATGCTTAAGGAGATTAGCCCTTTATTTGTGATGAGTTGCAATTTTTTTGTTTGTCTTTAAAAATAAAAACTTTGGCTATGTGTTTCTCCGTCTTATAAGTTTGCTGTTGCTTTCAAGTAGTTGAAGTTTTCAAATTTTTCTTTTAAGATATCCGGACTTCATCGTTAGAAAGGTACTCCCCAGATGCCTACCCAGTTGTCCCAACACCAATGACTAAAAAGTCCATATTGAGCCTGCTGGTTGGAGATGACTTCTCTATCACATCCTGAACATTTGTATGCATTTCTGGACTTTCTCTCCTGGTCCATTGGTATGCCTCTATTCATGAATTAATGCCACTGATATTAATATTGTGCCAATATTAATTAGTACCAATGGTTAAGGCCTTCAGACTATTTTAAAATCTGGTAGGGCTAATGCCACCCATGGCTATTCTCTCCGGCCCCCACCCCAAGTTTTCTTGGTTCTTCTTATCTGTTTAGTTTTACAGGTGACTATAATCAGCTTGTATGGTTCCTGTCCAAAGGTCTATTGGTATTTTTATTGGAATAGCATTAGATTTAGGAATCAGTGTGGGAAGAAAATTTTTATAATATTGATTCTACCTATTCAAGGGCTTCTTGTGCCTTTCTATTTTTCAAGACTTTTGTGTTCTTCAGGAGTGTTTTTGAATCTTCCTCTTAAGTTTTACATATTTCTGGTAAACCTTATTCCTAGGTATTTTATGTTTTTGTTACTGTTACAAATGAGGTTTTCTTGTTCTTTATATCTTTAAACTGTATTGTTCTGGGTTTCTTTTCTCTTAAATTTGCTTAGCCATATGATTTTTTTATTTGCTTTAATCTCCTTTTAATAGCCCTGGATATTTCCTGAAGATTGCTAAATGCTTTTTACTGTATTTCTGCCTTATAATGAAATAGCTTGAAAATTAATGTAAAAGATCAAAGTACTGAAAATGAATTAGGGTTTCAAGTGTACATGTTGGTAATGGTGGGATTTATCATAGGAGCTTGCAGGCAGAGAAGGCTGAACCCAGAGTGTATTTTGACATTGGTTTGGTAGAGGTTGGCTGATCATGAACCAGAATTTGAAACCCTGAAAGTTAGCAGACCGATCGCTTGTATTAAGGATACACTGAATAACTATTTTGTCTAATTGTTAGATGGCAAGTGTTAAAAATCAGTATTGTCGGGCACCTGGGTGGCTCAGTTGGTTGGGCAACTGCCTTTGGCTCGGGTCATGGTCCCAGAGTCCTGGGATCGAGTCCTGCATCGGGCTCCCAGCTCCACGGGGAGTCTGCTTCTCCCTCTGACCTTCTCCCCTCTCATGCTCTCTCTCTCAAATGGATAAATAAAATCTTTTAAAAAAAATCAGTATTGTCCAAGACCAAACCAAAATATCACCAGCTTAGAGTGAACCTCTGAGTTAAATAGAATTGCAATTTTATTCAGGAATACATAGTTAATTGCAATTTTACTTAAAATGTCAGTAAGGCACCTGGCTGACTCAGTGAGTGAAGCATGTGATTTTTGATCTCAGGATTGTGGATTCGAGCCCCATGTTGTGTATAGAGAGTACTTAAAAAAATAAAATCTTTAAAATAAATTTCAGTTGTATTTTTATTTTTTAATTGTTTCTTTTTAAATTTTACTTTTTAAGTAATCTCTATACCCAACATGGGGCTCAAACTCACAACTGTGAGATTGAGAGTCCTGTGCTCTACTGACTGAACCAGCCAGGCGCCACAGTAGCCATATTTTTAAAGTTTGACACTACAGAGCAAAATTTCTCAGCACTATCAGCTGCTAGATTGCATGGGAGTTCCTAAGGTCATGAGTATGGTACCAAAGAGATAACTACAAGTTTAATGCAACTCGAAAAGTTTGTTTTGTGATACTGTGAATGGTATTGTGCCAGAGAATTCTACAGAGATTAGAATTATGTTATGATTAAATATCTATTATTCTATTTGTATTGTTACTTGAAATCTATTATTCTATCTTGTATTGTTACTTGAAGTTTTAGACATTAGTTAATGTCTAAATAACAGATATATTGTTTTTTCTAACTTAGTGATTGCACTCTTAATTCATTCAAATATTCACTGTCTTTTTACTTATTTCTTGACATACTCCTTTTTAAAAGCCCGGCTTATTGAGGTATAATACACACACACATACACACACACAAATTCATTCCTTGTAAGCATACAGTTTGATAAGTTTTGGCATCCATGTACGCTTGTATGACCACCCCCAACGTCGAGATCTGGAACGTTTCTATCCCCTGAAAAGTCTTCATGCCCTCCTCTTACTCTAGCCCTTGGTAACTACTGATCTGTCTTCTGTCACTATGCTTTTGCCTTTTCTAGAACCTCATGTAAATGAAATTATATCTTAGGTAACTTTTTGTGTCTAGCCTCTGTCAGTTAGCATGGTACTTTTGCGATTCATCCATGTGATGTGTGTCAGTAGTCAGTCCCTTTTGTGTTCCTGAGCCGTGTTCCACCGGGTGGCCGTATCACAGCTGACTTACACATTCCCCATCCGTTGAACATTTGGGTTGTTTTCAGTTTGGGGTATTATAAATAAAGCTGCTGTGAACATTTGCCTACACATCTTTGTGTGGGCATGTGTTTTCATTTCTGTTGGATAAATACCCAAGAGAGATTTCTGGGTTGCATGGTAAGTGTATGTTTAATTTTATAAAAACCTGGCAACCTTTTTGCAAAGGGACTGAACATTTTTACATTCCAACAGCAGTGCATACATTTCCAATTGCTCTACATTCTTACCAACTTTCGTTATTTAGAAATTTTTAATTTTAGCAATTCTAGTGTGAAGTAGTATTTTTATTGTTGTTTTAATTTGCACTTCCCTAATGATTAATGATGTGGAACGTCTTTTCTTTCTTTTTTTAAAATTGTATTTTGGGGGGGTACCTGGGTGGCTCAGTCCGTTAGGCATCTGACTCTTGATTTCGGCTCAGGTCATGATCTCAGGGTCAGGAGGTTGAGTCCTGTGTCAGGCTCTGCATCCAGTGGAGATGAAGCCCAGCACTTAAGATTCTCCTTCTCCCTCACCCTCTCCCTCTGCCCTGTCCCACCTCTCCCTCTCTAAAAAAATAAAAATTAAATTGTATCTTAAATTCTAGCATAGTTAACATACAGTGTTATATTAGCTCCAGGTGTACAGTATAGTGAGTCAGCACTTCTATACATCACCCAAGGCTCATCACGACCAGTGCACTCCTTAATCCCCATCACCTAGTTCACCCATCCCCCACGGCCCTCCCCTTATGCCTATTTGCCCTCTGTATACCTTTTTAGTGCTCTGTTCATACTTCCGGTCCATTTTTAATCCTTGTTTTTTATCTTATTGGGCTGCATTTTTTATATTTTTCTGGGTACAAATCCTTTATCAGGTAAGTGGTTCAGAATATTTTCTCCCTGTGACTTGTCTTTTCATTTCCTTAACACTGTCTTTGGAAGAGTAGAAGTTTTAGATTTTGATAAGGTCCAGTTTATCTGTTCTTTCCTTTATGGTTTTACTTTTTGTGTCAATCCTACTACATTCTTAATTAGTTAACTGTTTTGTATGGAAAATTAGCAGCACTCGCAGTCATTAATCAGTACTTTCTTCTTAGACTAATAAAGGATCTACTGTTGGAGAGACTGATAGAATTTCTACACATAAAACACATATGGCGATCTGCACCCCAAGTTACAAGTAGACTGGGTAGTAAGCACAAATGGCATGCCTTGTTTCTAGTACTCGTGTTCTGCTGGTCCCGTGTGATACCATCACGTGGCCATTGGTCACGAACAGTTAAGGAATACCGAACATGACATTGCGGGAGACATTCAGTTACCTCTGAAGATCAAAGCTGATTTTTGTCTAAGTCAAACTAATTTGATTAGTTTATTTTATAAACTAATTTATATTGATTGCTTTTTTAATTGAAGTATGGTTGACACACAATGTTATATTCATTTCAGGTGTATGACATAGCAATTGGACAAGTCTAGATGTTGTGCTGTGCTCCCCACAATGGTGGCTACCCTCTGTCACCATACATGCTAGTACCATACCAGTGACTGTATTCCCTGTGCTATACCTTTCATCCCCATGACTCATTCATTCCATGACTGGAAGCCTGCATTTCTCTCCCACTTTCACCTGTTTTGCCCACCACCCCCACTGATTGTGTGTGTGTTTATTTTGGTATTGTCTATTATTTGTGGATTTTATTCTTTCCATAAAAGACCCAAGTGAGCCTAATCATGAATTTCACAAAATTAAGTATTGAATACCCAAGTCTTTGTGACTATTTACTGTACAGGGATCCAGACCTTACTCACAGGGACTGCTATGGGAATGCGATGTGGAGGGGATTATTAAGAAATTCGCTTTCTGATCCCTCCCAGGCTGCTGCTTCCTCCTCTGGGAAGTGAGAAAGGGTTTTGGATGAGGCTTGTGGTCTTTAACATTTCTTGTGTGTCCTCACTGTCATTCAGATAATTGAGACTTTGAATATTGCAGAACTTTCCTTCACTGCAGCAGAATAATTGTGACTCAGCTTTATTAGTTGCTTAAATGCAGTTAATGTTTTGCCGAGTTTTTTTTAGTATTTAAGTGACTATGCTAGGGTACCAGGTATGGGAAGAAGATATAAAGGAGAGATTTCTGCCCCTAATGAGCTGATACACTGAGTGGATTCCAAGTACATACAGTGCACCAAAATCCAGGTCCGGCTGTGTGGCTGACATTAGAGCGTGTGGGGATCAACTGTGTGATGTAATACAGGAAACCTGTTCAGAGAACAGACTGTGGGCCTTAGTTGCCCTTTTGGAGCCCCGAGGCTCCGTTTCATTAAGAACTGGGTTGACATTAGCGAGTGGAGGCTTGGGTGGATTTAGGCCCACCTGAGAGTGACCTTGGCCTCCCATACTCTGTGCCCGTGAAGACAGTAGAGTTAAGGTAATCTGGCTTGGGGAGCTATGCACTGGTGTGTAGACTGGGGACCTGTGTGAGGGTGGTATGCAGAACTTGTGGGAAAAGAGGCCGTGGCTTCTCTGTATCAACAAGCTGTGTGGGGGAGGGGACAGAAGAAGCAGCATACCTGGGGGGCTACTGTGCCCCCCCATGGAGACAGAGTCTCTATCCCCGATATATTTCCAGTCCTATGCCCTCTAAAGGTGAGCACATATTCTACTGAAAACCTCTTTGGGTCCCGGGAGCCTGGTTGCTGTCTTGAACCCATCACAGCTTGGAACAAAAGGTTAGCAGTACAAGTTGGGGAGATGGCTTTAGAGAGATTGCTGTTGGGGAGAATGGGGACCGGAATCAGGGCTATAGCGATGAGAAGGTGAGGAAAGCAGCGCTGAGACTCCTGCTAGCACTTCTAGCAGGTGGTCTAGTGCAGAAGGGAGACCAGAACTCCGGCTGTAGCTCTGGTGAGAGGTCCGCATGGGGCCAGGGGCTCTTCCTAGTTGCGTAAACATTTTAATTTAATTGAATTTAAAAAATTTAATAGTGCTGGTTATGTACCAAGTACTCTTCCAGGTACTTTATAACTCTTGCCTCATTTAATTCCTCATACCAACCCACTGCTGGTTACAATCTCCTGACGAGAATGGTGAGGCCCAAAGAAGTGGAGTAGCTAGTCAGTGGTGGAGTTGTGATGTGAACTCGGGCCCTCTGGCTCCAGTGGCCCTGCTCTGAGCCCTTCCAGTTCCTCTAGCTTCTGTCCGCATTCTTCCTTGGAGGACATGAGTGGAGTAGTTTCTTTTTCAAAATGTCGTTGTTGGTCACTGAGATCACTGATGCAGGAGACAGCCACCCAGGGTCATGTCCTTGGACAGTGGCTGAGAGCACGGATTCCTAACACAGTGTCTGGTTGAGGAGAGCACCTATCCTTTGGCTTGTACCCCTCCATGTCCCACTACCAGGGAAGCCCCGCATTATAGTCGTAGGGCCGCACTTCTCATCTGTTGATCCCCCTTTTGCTATTGTGACAGCCCCACTTTCAAAATTCCTGGGATCAGAAGGTGCATTTCCCCCTCTTCTTGGTTCCTTAGAGCCTTTGCAGGGCTCACAGCTGGGATGCCCCCGAAGTCTCCTGCTTTGCCTTTGTGGAGGGGAGCAAGCGAGTTTGCTCTGTGAGGAAACCCAGGCAAAGATCTGAGCAATGGGTGTGCACTTGGGGCTCGCTCAGGGATTCAGACGTTGCTTGGTCATGGTTTTTTGCCCTTTCTTGGAAGCATCTCCCAATGTTAACACACTGCCTCTCCCACCCAGGCCCTTTATTCATAGCAAAGCAAATTGTTCCGTTTTGAAGATGAGCCTTATAATGCATGAATTATCACATTACCTCTTCTGCGAAGGCTCGCAGTTACATGTGGTCACGATTTATGTATTTTATTCTTCCTCCTTTTGCTGGATGGGTGGATCAAAATAGCTTTCTCATCATGATTTTTATTCTTTGCTACAAAGCAGTGATTTGGTTTCTAGGTCGACGTTGTCAGCAGCCTGGTATTTCATCCCAGCACACCAGCTTGCTCGCACTGCTGGCTGAGCGGAGATGGCTGAAATACATTGATCGAGCTGTTGGTATTTTGTCCTACTTTGTATCCAGTGAAGCAATGACAGGTCCCACTCTGTGACCCATGCTGTGAGTATCCGTTGTTTCCATGCGGCGGCCAAAAATGATAGAGGCTTACCCTGCTTACTAGGGACCAATCTCCTGGAGGTTCCCTCCACCCCTCTGCTTGCAGCCCACAACAGAACTTGGGTGTGGCATCTAGTGACTTACAACCCCACTGTCACAGTGGCCCGCAGGCACAAAGGACTAACTTTGTCACACAGGAAAATTCTGGAGCCCTCGAATCATCTGCCTCTGGTCATGTTTCATGGCTTTATTGGAATGCGTGCCTGGGAAGACTGGGATCAGCACCTGTCTCTTAACCTGGTTGCTGTCTTCTGTACTCTGGTTCTTTATGGGTCATGCCTAAACCAAGCGTCACAGATGGGGTTGATAAAACTCTTTTTGTTTTCTGCACAGAATTTTAGTTTTTACAATTAATCTTAGAACAATTTAAGTAACTACGCTTTGGGGAGGAAACAGTTCTCACTTGTGCACGAGAAACTCTCTATTGCTCTGCACTGTGCTCCATTTTTCTGGAATTGACTATTAGCTGGATTAACAAGCATCATCACAGAAACAAAGTGTTTCTTTAAAAGCCATATATTACTGCTTTTACATTTACAAAAACCATAAACAGGCATTTCTCCCTTAATAGGAGGGTTTAAACAGATGTTTAAACATTACAGCAGTGACAATTCTAAAACACAATGAAAATCCAAGGTAAGGCTTTATGGTTGTTTCAAAACCTGTATTCATAGAGTACTTCTATGCAAGAGGAAGACCTTTGCATTTTGGGGCCAAGTGCTATTAAAGTTATTGTTTACTCTTGTACACAGTTACCCCCCCACCCCCTCTGAAAAAAAAAGAGGCAAATTTTTTTTAGAGCCCAGGATCATCAAAATAGATTTTTAGGGGGCACCTGGGTGGCACAGTCAGTTAAACATCTGACTCTTGGTTTCAGCTCAGGTCTGATCTCCTGGGTTGTGGGATTGAGCCCCACATGGGCTTCTAGCTCTGTAGGGAGTCTGCTTGGACTCCTCCCCCTGCTCGTGCGCACGCTCTCTCTCTCTCTCTCTCTCAATAAATAAATAAATCTTTAAAAGAATAGATTTTTGGTTTATCAACTCCTAGACTAGAATGTAAACAAACCCATGTTTAATCTAGTGTTTGGACAATTAATAGTTATATATTGACTGAGGATGTGGGAAGCAAAGTCGAAAAAAAAATGCTTCTCACTGGTGAATGTCACCAACTGCATTCACTAACTGCACTTGCCACAATACATCATCATATCGTCTCCCTATCTTCACTAGATCATAACATCCATAAAGGCAATCCCCTTGATTGCCTTGTTCCTGATTGCTCAAATACTGGTTGCATGAGAGTCTCTATAGTCTTCAGTGGGCTGGTGGTGAGGTGTGGAGAAGACGGTCTTCTCTCAATCCTGGGCCTTTGCTTTGGAAGCCAAGCTGTGTTGTGATCATTATAATCACTTAAAACCATGTAGCATCTGAAGATGACTCTGCAGGAAATTGAATTTCAAAGCAAACTTACTTTATGTCTTAGAAGCTTAATGGGGGACTTAAAAAAAAACCAATAATCATTTACTTCTAGCTTGGAAGCCAGGGAAACCAGAGGCTGATGGATGTGCCCTTGTCCCTCAGTCTCTTCTCTTGCAGCTCTGATTTCTATCCAGGACAACATGACATTTCACATCTTTGAAAATTCCACTGTTCTGGCTGATTAGAGTGGTAAAGTGGAAACACGCCTTGTGTGTTCTCTGCCATTCTGGAGAATTACCAGAAAAGTCTCTTTCTGGCAATTCTCTTTAAATGACTTAATTTTAGAAATGGAAAGAGCCTTGTCTATTGGAGCACTTGAATCTAAGCAGATTACTCTATTAAAACTCTATTAAGAATAAAAACTGTTTCCTGGAATTTTGTAAGACCAAGTCAAAGTTAAATCAAACTCTGTCTTCAGATAGGATCACAGAGATCATCAATACAGCCAGAAGATATATTCTTGAACCTTTCTTAATATCATTGTGTGAATTTGGACCAAAGGTGGTCAGTCTTGTGGGAATGGTGATTTGAAGTCCTTTGTTCAGGCTAATTGTTCTTAAGTTTGGATTTCCTTGCACC
Source organism: Meles meles (assembly GCF_922984935.1). NCBI lineage: Eukaryota > Metazoa > Chordata > Mammalia > Carnivora > Mustelidae > Meles > Meles meles. Next base: position 41,450,019 of record NC_060087.1, on the reverse strand, counting down.
AGGAGAGTTCACCTTCACCATCTATCTACTCATGTGATGCTTTCTACCACTTTTTTGGGAGAGATTTTGCTGTGGGAATTCAGGGTATAGACTTACCAGTCTAAACGTGTAGGTGGTTTTGGCTTTGCCAGATCATCTCAGAGATTCCTGGGTGTATTTTGATGACATGCTCCAATAGATGAGGTTCTCTTCTTTTCTCTTTTCCTCTTTTGTCTTCATTTTTCCTTTCTATTCTCTGCCAGTGCTGTGAGGGAGGTTTTGGATGACAGTGTTGCCAGGATGATAGTAAGGTGTGCGCAGGGAGCACTGAAGTGTTTAAGATGATGAGTGTTTATGTGTGAGGGGAAGATGGTGGTTGGAAGTGAAATTGGAGAGAGGGGCAGATGCCAGGTCTTTGTGGTCCTTGGATGCCATGTTTCCATGGGCAGTGATGTCAGAATTTTAAGCAGGGCTGTGGCACGACTAGCCTTATTTACGTGAGTCAGAGAAATTATTCAGGTAGTTGTTGGAGAATGGATGATTAGGAAACCTGGTAAGAAATTATTGTGGAAAGTCCAGGCAGGAGACTTGAACCAGAGGAGAGATGGTAAATTGGATTGGGGATGAGCAGGGAGAGCACTAGGGTTGGCAGGACCGAGAAAAGAAAGGATGTGCCACTTGGTGGTGCCAAGCCTTTGTGCTAGAATGAGGTAATCATGGGAATGCTTGGACCGGAGCTGTTTTCTGAGGAAAGTCTTGTTTGTGATTTTAGAACCTCTCTTCGGCAGGCAAGATTGATTGATTGATTTTTTTTGTAGCAAATAGCTTTACAACTGACACACCTGGAAACTGTAGCTTTGTAGAGCTTCGAAATGACCAGCTATTGAAGTCCTCAGTAATGACCATAGTCATGTTAGTCATTCATCTTGCTCAGGTCAAAAGCAGCTGAAAATACTGGTATTTGCAAAAGTAATGTTCTTAGAGAATATATTACTTACTGTGTCTTCAAAAAGTAATTTTAGCCAAAACGTCAGGAAATGACAGATTGGACCATATAATATTGCCCCTCCAGTATGCCATCCACAGAATTGCTTGTATAGAACCAAACGAATATCACGCCTTTAGTTGTTTCTGAGGTTTACTTATTTGTGGAATGCCTTTGCGTTTTGAGAAAAATGTTCTTAAAGCTGTTGTTGACTTTCGTGGCTCCCCTCTTTCCAGTTTCTACAAAAACTGAGACAGAATCTTCTTAGAGCAGTGAAATAACCTTGTGATTTATCAATACTTAGGCTAGAATAGGAAACGGATGTTTATTCTCGTGTTTTCCATTTTGCTCCTGTCAGAAAAATGCACAAAGCTTTAGGCTTGTTTTCTATGGTTTCCCTCAGATAACTTTTTTGATTAGGCTTTTCTTCTGTCCTTTGTCTTACTATGTTCATTGATGTTTTAAATGGATTTGTGCTTGTACTTTAATCAGTTGGAGTAATATTCAAAGTGTGTTTTTAAGGAGAATGAAAATTTGGGATGCCCCTACAGCAGTATTTATTAGGATATTTAAAAGGACTGCTTAGATTTCCTTGAACAGCAATTCTTTTCTTAATGCATCTTTATTACCCAAACATAATAGAAATTAACAAAATTTAAATTAACAAAAATTTAAATTAACAAACTTTAAAATTTTTTTTTTTAAATTAACAAAAATACTGGGGCGCCTGGGTGGCTCAGTGGGTTAAAGCCTCTGCCTTCGGCTCAGGTCATGATCCCAGGGTCCTGGGATCGAGCCCCACATCAGGCTCTCTGCTCCGCAGGGAGCCTGATTCCTTCTCTCTCTCTCCCTGCCTCTCTGCCTACTTGTGATCTCTCTCTGTCAAATAAAAAAAAAAATATTAAAAAAAATTAACAAAAATACTGAAGTGATTTTGTGGTACTATATGGAACTTATACTCATTTAGCCCCTGGTATAATTCATATCAATAATATGTGTCCATTTTATAGGACTTAGAGAACCATTCGAGCATTTTCCAGGAATATAGACTGCAGTTATGTTATATATAGCTCCTGTTCACAGCACTGAAGAATGTAACATCCCCTTCCCAATTATTTCATCATTTCTTTGGGAAAATGCAATTATTGTGGTGAATGTGTTTTTGCATAGCTCATGTGACCAGATGTCCAGGGTGAGAACAAAGCCTAGGGTTTTTGTTTTGTTTCTGTCCTGGGCAGCACTTGTCCTTTTGATCACGCTTCTGGCTTTATCTGGAAGCCAACTGACTTTATGACAAGGTGATTTTCCCTTTACCAAAACATTAAGAAACTGGAATCAGAAACAAAAAGAGAGAGTGAGAGAGAGAGAGAGAGAGAAAGGGAAAAATTAATTTTGAAAAACTAGATTATCAAAATAGTTTCAAATAGGATTTGAAAGTCACTTGGGAATTATTTGCTTGTGGATTACCAGAGTCATCCCTTCCTGTTTGGGTGTAAATCATTTAGCTCTCCAGTTTGCTGCTGCTGCAGGATATTTTGAACCAGAAGTTACTGCTTTCACATAAGCTTAGGGTCCTCAGAGCTCTGTATTTCAAGTGTTTTTCAGGGTGAGTCAGTGGGGAGTTCCAGAGCAGATTTGGGCAAAGTAATTACTTCCTCCCCTCTAGGCTTTCATAGTACCTGCCTCTACACTGGCACCTCCTGCTCTGAGTTAGAGCTTTTTGTCTTCCCAAGCAGGATCCTTTCTTAGTCATCACAGGACTCTCAGCATCTGGTGGCTGAGTAATGCAGGCAACACAGAGCACTTCCTTGGATCATTTCCACCGGTGATAAGCTCAGGTGCTCTAAAAACAAACCTCTTTACCAGGTGTGATAGGAAGGCAGAGTGCTCCAAGGTCACGCACGTTGTTTGGTCTACCAGTTAGCCGCAGGCTGTGTGGCCGGCCAGGTCCGTGCATGTGTGGGCTGGCTCGGAGTCACTGCTGAACTCCGCCTGCCCACCTGTACTTGAGCAGACCGCTAACTAGCTCTAGATTTCACCAGCTTGATTCACAAAATAACGCTCAGATGTACCCTGCCTGCTTTATAGGGCTTTTTGCCAGAAAAGAATAAATAACGTACATATACAGACTTCTCAAGACTAAAAAATACACTCTATGTGACATTTTGTCATTCTTAACTAACCAAGGGTGATGGCACCTTCACAAATTTGGATTCAATCCAGAACCAAACCTTCTATCACTGGACTCATATTTTGACATCAATGATCATGATATTAACAACATTGTGACCGTTTCTAGGCACTAAGTGCCCTCGAACCATTATAGAGAAAAAGCTGTTTAGCTATAAATATACCAAACCTGTCAAGTTGGTTTGGGGTTGTCGTTATTGTAATATCCTTACGTTCAGGAAGGGGCTCGGGATGTCTCTAAAGCCTCTTTTATAAAGTACTAATCCAATTCATGATGGATTCTGCCCTCATGACCGAAGCACATGCCAAAGACCCCATTTCATATGATATCATCTTTGGGGATTAGGATTTCAACATATGAATTTGGGGTAGGGGGACACAAACATTCAGACCATAGAAATCAGTATTTTAAAATCTAACTTAGCAATCTTTTTTCAGCATGCTTTCTTCCATTGGCCATATATACTGGTCTTTCCTTTCCTTCTTGGAACCAGCTTTACCATATTGCTTGTTTCCTAATTAAGCAGTAAATAGCTTTGACATCTGCTCACTATTTTTATGAGACTCTTGTTTTTGACCCTTCGAAATTTATCCTTTGACAAAAATGAGAACCAGGAAATAATGTGTACTGTGGTTAAGCCCCAATCACCCCCCCAATACCATTAGTCCATGACATACTTAGTATAATATTCAATTAAACTGTACAAAATTACTGTTGTAGTGACAGTAATTTTCAGATAATGTAAAGGAATTTTTTTCTTGACTTTTTTGATGACAGGTAGGATTAATTAGAGGATGAGAAGAACGTAGATAGTGGGAGGCACTTCTAGTTATTCTGATAGGGCATTTTACATGTGCTCAATACCGTTAGACATTTGATCCCATTGGTTCTCTATTGTCCCATTGTCCCATTGTCTCTATTGTCCTCTGGTGTTCTTTTTTTTTTATGTAAGTGGATTCTGAGCCATGACTTTTATATTTCCACAAACATTAACTCAGCGTTACAAGGCAAGTACTCTTATGAACACACCTGCTTTACAAGAGAAGAAATTAAGGTATGAGAGGTAATTTGTCCACAGTCCTCAAACTAGTAACTGACAACCAGAGATTTGAACTGAGGCAAGAATTCACCTATTTAATTTCACTGAAGCAGACCCCTGTCAATTCTGGGTTTGCCAGTAGAGCTCATTTAACCTTGGCTGCCAGGAGGGAAAATTGAGGTCCAGGAGGGCTCAAGCAATTTTGCCCAAGGTTCATTAGCTAGTTAGCAGTGGTTGGGGCATTCAAGTGTTTATTGTATGTCTGGTACTGTGCTATTCCATGTGGGAATACAATATGAAAGAAATCTATAGACCCAATTCTCAAGGAGTTTGCAGTCTAGTTAGGGATGTGGAATAAGGTAAGAACTGGGCTAATCTGTGATGAAAATGAATATTGATTATTTTAATATGTAGAGTATTGGAGAAATGAGATACCAATGTGAACAAGGAACTTGGGTAGGCTTTAGAGAATTGAGGTTAATCCAAGTGAAAAGAAATTTCGTGAAAGTACAGAAGTAGTATAAAATGCATCTACACGTCTAATATATATACTGGATGCAAATACTAATTTGCTTGGTGAATGAACCTCTACTTCAACAAACTTACCTTCTAGTTTTACAATTCTCTCTTCCACTGTATGTAGTCTACTGTTGAACTTGAAAATGAAATAAGATTCTAAGATCATGTTTTCCTGTTCTAGAGTTTTTGTCAGTTCTTTCTAAAATCTCAACTTTCCTCCCCACGCTATTCTTCTTAACACTTTTTCTGCTGTATTTTTTTTGCCATAGCATTTACCATGTTCTTTTCTTATGTGATTTACTTATTGCATTTCTTCTTTTTCTCCTCCCTCCTTCCCAGTAGAATATAAAGAAGTTCCATGAGAGCAGGAATTTCTGTTCATTTTGTTCACAGATACATGGCCCTAAAGATTAGGACAGTGCTTGGTACATAGTAAAAGCTGAAAACTCATTTGTTGAACAGATGTGTGGTTTAAGTGTGGAGACAGTGATGAAACCTAGCAGGTCAGATCAAGGGGGGAGGTCCTTGTAGAACATACTAGAAAATAAAGTGGGGGGGGGATGCATTCATTATGGCCAGATTACAGAGGGTAGCATGTTTTGAGGGAAGGTTTAGGGGTTCACTACAATAGACACACATATTATTTATAAAGCTGAGCAAAATCTTATAATTCACTTGTCATCTGGGAGGCATCAGGAAATAGCAGAAAGAACTCTTGCTTTGGAATTAAAGCACATGAGTTCGAATCCTATAGTTTCTGTGACCAGATCAGCTATATGACCCGAGGCAGGTTATTTACTCTTAAAGATCTTGTTTTCTCAGCTGTTAAGTACGGTAAAATAAAGTTACCTCATAAAGTTATGGTGAAAATTAAGAGATAATGTTATAAACAAAACCTTTTGAATAAAGTAGATATTCAATAAGTATTTCATTTCTTATTCTGCATGAATTGATTTGAAATTATTTTAACGTACTAAAACATACTTTTTCTGTTTGAGGCAAATTACTTAGAGTAGTAGGAGGAAGCAGACAACACTGGGGCGGTGTATTGTAACTGTGGTTTAGAAAAAAAAACAACTACCAAATACGAGTGAAAATGAAAAGAAGATACTATGTTTGGGTATTTCAGAGCCATGAAAAAAAAAAAAACCCACAGAAATAACGAGTATCTTTTCACTTCTCCAAAATGGTTTGGAACCTTCAGTTAACTAGAGAAGAGAGGAAAATCCCCTAATAAAACCGGAGTCACTAATAATAATGCCTCCAAAAGTACCAAACCATCCGGAAGGTACCAGGCTCTGGGGAAAATCAGCCTTTCCTGACATCCTCCTGGGTGTCTCCTTCTGGGCATGAATCCCATACCAGTGTCAGCCTGGGCACTAACCTGATCCTCTAAAGAAAGTATTTTAAGTCCTCTACTCATTAAGGGTCAACCAAGGAAAACATCCTCCTGGAGAAGTCTTGGACATTTTCTATATACTGGTTGTTAAAGACGTTGTTATCCTTTTTTCTTCTTTTTCTTTCTTTCTTTCTTTCTTTTTTTTTTTTTTTTTTGGCTAATTGATCTTGAGATAAATTTGTTTGAGAATAAGGATCAAGCAAACATTGATTTCCCTCAACTGGTTTATTTCCTTCTACAGATGATGTGACTCAGACAGCACCCAAGGCTTTCTTTCAGTTGTCAGGAAACCCAGCACAGGCTGTGAAATGCTTTCATTACAATCACAGAAAGTCCGGGAGGACCATACATTTCATTCCTCTTTCTCCACTAACATTATCCCTTTCTCTTTTAACTGGCTTACTATACGGGACGTGAAAGGCTTTGTCAAACAACCGGCCTGTACCTGAGACTGATGATGCATACAGCTTAGCATTTCACGGGCTGACCTGTTGCTCCCGATGCCATCCAAACACTTTGTAAATAGAATGTCTTCAAAAGACCCAGGTGTCTAACGGTAGGGGACCCGTTTAATAAATGTCGTACATGCATACACCCCACTGAGAGTTAAGATGCTAAATTGGAAAGGAAATTGCTCTTAGAAACCCTTACAAGAGGCACAACACACCCCTGACTGACAGTGAACGCTCATACACTTAGGTTTGGAATGTGGGTAGCTCTCAAAAACGTAACATTGAGTCTGGGGAGAAAAAGGGGAGGTGGCCCAGTCCACCCAATAAACGTGGCACAGAAGGCCACTTGTCCCACAGTATCTGCTTTCCATTTCTTCCATGGGAGTGGGCTTTTAGAAGGAGGAATGTCTTCCCAGAAAGAAGACTTTTCTTCTCTCGCCTCTCTTGCCGTCGGATGCAGCCATGTGACCAGGTCCTGACCAGGTTCGGGTGTGAGTGGGGGTCGTGTGCATAGTGCAGAGGCGCTCCCAGTAAAGGGGAGGGGAGAGCCTTTCCTTGTCACCTTCCCAGTTCGCTTTCCCTGCAATGTGGTTCTGATGGGGAGGGCCACGCCTGGGGGCAGTCGAGCAGGAGGACAGGGGTGCCGTTGTCTCATCCCGGGAACCCTTCTGCTCTGACTTGTACATGAAAGAAAAAAATGGGCTCCTGTCTCAGGTAAGCCACTGGTATTCTGGTCTGTGTCCCAGCAGCTGAACCTGTTTCCTCACGCCCCATGATGCTATTTCTGGAAGTTAAAAGAAGCAAAAGACTATTCTGTATTTGTGGATATGTATATTTTAGCAAGCCTTGGCCTGGCCAGAGGCTGACATGAGTGGTGGGTGCCACAGAGGCAGAGGGAGGGGACAGAATGAGGGAGAGCAAGACTACAGCGCGCTTTCCCTCTCTCTCCTCTGTGTCCTGCCCTGTCTTTTGTGTCTGAGCAGGACAGTCAGTCAATGAAGATGTCTGCACGTGTGAGATTTTTGTGAGTTCTCACGCCAAAGCTGTTTCTTGCTGGCTTTTCACAGTGACTTTGGTCCCTGTCTGAAGTAAGTGACTGCATTTGGAGGACATATTCGTATTATCTGGTTCCCCATCAAACAGACACCAAGGACACAGCCATGGTTGTCATCACAAGAGTGAGCCGTGAGATGGAATTGGGAAAATGGTTGCTTTTGCATAGGTCTGTTAAGACCTATGGCACAGATGTTGCCAGAAGGCTGGCAGGCTACAAGAGCCCACACAGGTAGCATGTACCTTGGCCCACACTCTAGACAATGATGTCACCTGCTCAGAAGCCAGCACTGTCAACAGCCTGAGTGACTCTGTCTCTCAGGGCCAAGCTCAAGTTCATCAGGCTCAGAGAATCTGAACCTAACCGGAGTACAGCGTTCGGACAAAGTAGACTGTATTCTCTGTGTAGACAAGTAGCAGACTCCTCTCTGTAGACTTCAAGCTGTCAGAAGGTGACTTAGAGGACAAAGGAAGGACAGAAGCAATTGGCTGTGATGTGCTTATATCTAGACTGGAAAAGGCCAATGGGTCCATCTCCTTCGTGGGGACAGCCTTGTCCCTTCCCCTCACGCAACTGTCAGCCAGACATACGATCACACATATGGATCGTCTTACCATCCGACCTTTAGAGATCTGCTTTTCTTCTTCTTTTCACAGTGTTTTTCCAAAGCGGATACCACACAGTGCATTGGGTTCTCCCCAGATGAATCGAAGGTGCATTCCAACTCGGCCACTTTGCGGTTTGGGGATTCCCAGGCCTTTCGAGGCTCACGAACTGCTCATCTCCTGGCTTATTCCCGTAATTTACCTGTCCCATCTGCCATCTGGCACTTTCACTGGCTGAGGAAAACCTTCATTCTCTTACCTTAAAGTCTTGGGGACCCTCACTTCTGCCCCCACCCTCATTGCAGGTGCATTCCATGATGCTTTTGGTAGTATTTTTGGATGAGTTTCTTCCTGGCATGTAGGAGGGTCTCCTGTCGACTCAGCTGTTCCGGCTTTCATTCTGTTTGCCTAAGGGTAGAGTTACCCAAAACCCAGTCCCTTGATCTGGTAAGTTTCTTTCGCCTTCTCGTCTGTGGCTTCAGATACCTTCTTTATGTAGCTGGCTTGCAGGTGTTTGTATTTAGTCTTGACTGGAATTTCTATAACACAGTCCTGAAACTGATAATTTATTTAAATGAATTTTTGGTAAGATAATAGATATCGTAGTACAAAATGCAGAAGTTCCAAGAAGAGACAACTGAAAAGAGGCCTCTGTCCTTGGATAGAAATTTATCGCATTTTCTTCCTTGGAGGCAAATGTTCTCATCATTTGGGCCATTTCCCCTCGAATGTGCCATACTCTGAAATCAGTGTATGTGATGGCAGAGTTAGCACCTTTGGGGTTTTTTGTTTAAGATTTTTATTTACTTATTTATTTGAGAGAGAGACAATGCATGCACGCACAAGAGCAGGGGGAGGGCCAGAGGGAGAGACTCTCAAGGAGACTTCATAAAGTGCAGAGCCCGACACGCGGCTCGATCCCAGGACCCTGAGATCGCAACCCGAGCCGAAACCACGAGTTGGACGCTCAATCCACTGCAGTACCCAGGCGCCCTAGCGCCTTCCGTTTGTAGCCCCGGCTTTCCCACTGAATGTTCTCACTTCCTGTAAATGCTGTCCATACTTTACCAGCCACCTCAGCTCAAAGCCTCGGTGTTTTCTTTTACTTGTTTTTACCCTTTTGTTTCATTTATATCTTTTTATTCACTATATTCTGCTGCCTTATTCTTCATAGTGTATTTTGCCACAGACTTTTCCTTTCTGTTACACAGTCCTGTCAATAGCAACCAACTTGGAACCTCCCTGCTCACACAATATTTGACTCTCCAATGATTCCCCCGAGAATGTGAATGTCCACTACTGTACTGTAACTAGAGGAATGCTTGATGGATTGTCTGCATGATGCTTTTTTGTTTGCACAGCTCACCTTCAGCTGGATCATAGGCTCTCAGGACAGGAATCACTGTGCGCTATTTCTGGTGTATTCCTTTTAGCACTTTACATAGTCTTATACATAGAGCCCGCTCTCGATATATATTTGGCAACATGAGCTGAACACTGTTTTTTGTCAGTTTAAGTAGATGTGGCATTTTGTTTTTAAAAATGTGGGGGAAAATGTGGCACCTGGGTGGCTCAGTTGGTTAAGCATCTGCTTTTGGCTCGGGTCATGATCTCAGGGTCCTGGGATAGAACCCTGCGTCAGGCTCTCTGCTAAGTGAAGAGTCTGCTTCTTCTCCCTCTGTCCCCACCCCAAGCTCGTGCGCTCTCTCTCTCTCTCTCTCAAAAATAAATAAAACCTTTAAAAAAACATGGATGGGTGCCTGGGTGGCTCAGTGGGTTAAGCCTCTGCCTTCAGCTAAGGTCATGATCCCCAGAGACCTGGGATCGAGCCCTGCATCGGGCCCTCTGCTTGGCAGGGAGCCTGCCTCCCCCCAACTCTCTGCCTGCCTCTCTGCCTACTTGTGATCTCTGTCAAATAAATAAAAATCTTTTTAAAAAATGGAAAAAAGTAAGTGGCAGGGAATGTAGTGGCAAGAGGTTGAGAAGATAGCTAGCTATATTTTTGAACATTTGTTACCTTTTTTAAAAAAAATATTTCATTTATTTATTTGACAGAGAGAGGTCACAGTAGGCAGAGAGGCAGGCAGAGAGAGAGGGAGAAACAGACTCGCCACTGAGCAGAGAGCCTGATGCAGGGCTGGATCCCAGGACCCTGAGATCATGACCTGAGCCGAAGGCAGAGGCTTAAATCGCTGAGCCACCCAGGCGCCCCTTGTTACCTTTTCTTTTACTTGACCTTTTATCTTTTCTTGCTCTGTGATAGTGCACCACTGTTCTATCCCAGGACCTCCCATGACACTAGCTGTGCTCCTCCCCTCTTTTATTTTCCTCACTAGTTAATTTATTTACCTTGCTTTGAAAACATTCTTTCCCCTACTAGAATCTAAGTTCAGGGGCGCCTGGCCTGCTCAGTCAGTGGAGCATGAGACTCTTGATCTCAGGGTTGTAAGTTTGAGCCCCACGCTGGGTGCAGAGATTACTTAAAGAAAAATACAATCTTTACAATGTAAGCTTAAAGCATTCTTGGCCCTACTAGAATCTAAGCCCTATGAGGGCAGAACTTTTTTCATTCATGTTGATTGCTGTATTCCCAGGGCCTGACATGTGGTAAGCTCCTCAATAAATATTTGTTAAACGTGTAGCCTGCTGAGGTGCCAGCCTGGTATATTGTCCTTTAGCTGATTACTATCAGCCATCCTAGATTTCTGTGTTCTGCTTAGCGTTACTCAGCATCTCTCAGCGGTGATGCTTCGAGGCCAGAATGACATTTTTTGTCTCTCTGCAAGCAAAAGCTGTACCTTGGGACTGAATGACTGAGCTGTTCTTGAAAGGGAAGAAACAGACAAGGTAGTTGATGGTGCTGGAAAAAGGTGCTGGGCTCGGCTTTCCAGTGACTGGCTTATTCTCCAAATCCCCACTTGTATTTGGCTAAGCACTTTCGAGTGCCTTCAGTAAAGGTGATTCATGTCCCTATTTGTTATTCTTACCACAGATCAGGTCTTTTTTGTGTGACTTAAATTCTCCCCTTATGGTTTGTGTCTGTTTGGATTCCTCTGCTCAGGAGATGTCACCCGGACATAAAGGAGGCCCGCTGACTGGGCTTGAGTTTGAGTCTTGAGTCATTTCATCTCATAGAGAAAACTTCTGTTTTGTGGCCACATCTTGCCCATCTAGTCAGCCGGCTGCTGTGACTATTGGAGCAGTGGGTCCCATCCCCTTTGGGGACAGGTAGGGAGGCCTTGGCAGGAAGGCAGAGCTGAGAGGGTGCTGGCTGAATGTTGACCCTGGCTTTCCAGGAGGGGCTGCCTGGCCTCCCTGCCTCAGGAGAACCTCTGCTGTGATGGGGCTGGGGGGCGGCTGTGCCCCTTGCTAGTTAGATAATCAGCTCCAAAATGAGGTTTATGTCCTTTGTGAGAACTGAAAGCACTAAGATGGTATCAGGAAAACCTCAGAACCTTTTTGAAGGGACACAAAGAGATCAACAGATTGTGCCTTGCCAAGGAGTGGAGGCTTTTGTTGCCTAGATGGCGAGGAGCCACTAGAAGACAGTTAAGCTGGGCAGAGAGGTTTATTTTAGAGTTACTGGCCCCCCAGTGGTTTTGTGGTGGCTCACCGAGGAGCGTGAGGTGGCCACAGAGGAGACCTAGGAGGCTCTCTAAAAGAGAGAAAAACAACCCACGTGAGAAGAATGTTTGCCACTGTGCAGACCTCGGTGTCTGCCTGTGGGCAACTGACGTGGGGCTGACTCACAGGGAGACAGCTTTCCCGGGGACAGGGATGGGGAGAGGAAACGTGCTCACAGGGAGGACTGACAATTACCTCTTGCGCCAGTGGAGTGAGGGGTGTTGGGGACATTTGGAGCTAAGTTTCCGGAGTGGGGATGGGAAGATGGCGCTGGACCTACAGTTGCCGGAATCCCTACTCTAAATCTTCATGTTGGGCGGATAAAGTCTTTTACTGAAAAATTGTTTATTATGGAAAATGGCAAATACGTGGAAGTTGGGACAATACTATTATGGTATTGTGATTTGTAATAAATACGTATTTGCTGTTCATTTCTGGCACAGTGCCCTTGAAAGCCTTGGAATTTCCTAAGTGGAAGGAGCTGTAAAGGTGTTTGGACCTTTCCTAATAAATCCCTTCCAACCACACCCCAGTTTATGTTAATCAGGGGACTTTAAGAGAGAACCTGGGCTTGAGGGCTGGTTTTCAGGGAACTGACCTTGTGATTAGAGGGCTGGAACTTAGGTCCCACCCTCTGACCTCAGGGGAGGGGGAGAGGGAAAGAGGGGCAGGAGGTTGAATCAGTCACCGAAGGCCAATGATTTAATCAACTGTGCCTATGTAATGAAGCCTTCATAGAAATCTAAAAGGCTGACGCTCAGAGAGCTTCTGGGCTGTGAACACATGGAGGGAGAGTGGCCCACTTGGAGAGGAGATAGAGGAAGAATGGCTCACTTGGAGAGAGCCTGGAAGCTCCTAGACCCTTACCCACACTGCGCTATGTATCTCTTCCATCCGACTGTTCCTGAGTCCTACCCTTTTATAATAAACTGGTGATCTAGTGAGTAAGAAGTTTCTCTGAGTTCTCTGAGCTTTCTCTGAGTTCTCTGAGCTGCTCTAGCAAATTAACTGAACCCAAGGGGAGGGTTATAGGGACCTCTGCTCTGTAGTTCTGATCTACATCTGGTTGGTTAGAAACCTTAAGTGACAACCTGGGCTTGTAGATTGGCATCTGAAGTGGGCTGGTGGTGGGGGGAAGAGGGGCGGTCTTGTGGGAATGAGTCTATAACCGGTAGGATCTGACGCCATATCCAGGTAGATCGTATCAGAACTGAACTGAAATGTAGGACACGTAGCTAGTGTCAGAGAATTGCTTCGTGGTGTGAAAAAAAATACCCCCCACACAGAAGTATAGTAAATCACAACCCATGTACCCATTATCCAGTTTCATTAATTAGCAGCTTCTGGTCAAACTTGTTTAATCCTTACTGCCCACAGCTACTGTTCTTTACAACACTGGCACAAAATCCCAACTTTTATTGTAAATATTTCAGTATTTATTTCTAAAAGATAATCTTTTTCTAAGATTTATTTATTTGAGAATGAGAGAGAGAGTGGTGGGGGGCAGAGGGAGAAACTCTTCAAGCAGGCTCCCCGCTGAGCATGGAGCCCAGCATGCAGCTCCATCTCGTGACTCATGAGATCATGACCTGAGCTGAAACCAAGAGTCAGACACTCAACTGACTGAGCCACCCAGGTGCCCCAAGATAAAGAATCTTTAAAAAATATAAAGCCACATCTTCTTTATCCATTCGTCTGTTGAAGGGCATCTTGGTTCTTTACACAGTTTGGCGACTGTGGCCATTGCTGCTATGAACATTGGGGTACAGATGGCCCTTCTTTTCACTACATCTGTATCTTAGGGGTAAATACCCAGTAGTGCAATTGCAGGGTCATAGGGAAGCTCTATTTTTAATTTCTTGAGGAATCTCCACACTGTTTTCTAAAGTGGCTGCACCAACTTGCATTCCCACCAACAGTGTAAGAGGGTTCCCCTTTCTCCACATCCTCTCCAACACACGTCGTTTCCTGTCTTGCTAATTTTGGCCATTCTAACTGGTGTAAGGTGGTATCTCAGTGTGGTTTTAATTTCAATCTCCCTGATGGCTAGTGATGATGAACATTGTTTCATGTGTCTGTTAGCCATTTGTATGTCTTCTTTAGAGAAGTGTCTGTTCATGTCTTCTGCCTTTTTGTTGATGTGATTATCTGTTCTGTGTGTGTTGAGTTTGAGAAGTTCTTTATAGATCTTGAATATCAGCCCTTTGTCTGTAGTGTCATTTGGGAATATCTTCTCCCATTCCGTGGGTTGCCTCTTTGTTTTGTTGAGTGTTTCCTTTGCTGTATAGAAGCTTTTGATCTTGATGAAGTCCCAAAAGTTCATTTTTGCTTTTGTTTCCTTTGCCTATGGAGACATGTCTTGAAAGAAGTTGCTGTGGCTGATATCGAAGAGGTTACTGCCTATGTTCTCCTCTAGGATTCCTGCCTCACACTGAGGTCTTTTATCCACTTCAAGTTTATCTTTGTGTATGGTGTAAGAGAAGGGTCGAGTTTCATTCTTCTACATATAGCTGTCCAGTTTTCCCAGCACCATTTATTGAAGAGACTGTCTTTTTTCCACTGGATATTTTTTCCTGCTTTGTCGAAGATTATTTGACTGTAAAGTTGAGGGTCCGTATCTGGGCTCTCTACTCTGTTTCACTGGTCTATGTGTCTGTTTTTGTGCCAACACCATGCTGTCTTGGTGATCACAGCTTTGTTGTAAAGCTTGAAATCAGGCAACGTGATGCCCGTGGTTTTATTTTTCTTTTACAGTATTTCCTTAGCAATTCGGGGTCTCTTCTGGTTCCATACAAATTTTAGGATTGTTTGTTCCAGCTCTTTGAAACAGAATAACATGGAGGATATTGGGAGAAGGAGAGTCGAAGGGAGTTGGGGGAAATTGGAGGGGGAGATGAACCACAAGAGACTGTGGACTCTGAAAAACAAACTGGGGGTTTTGGAGGGGTGGGGGGTAGGGGGGCTGGGTGAGCCAGGTGGTCGGTATTATGGAGGGCACGTATTGCATGGAGCACTGGATGTGGTGCATAAACAATGAATTATAGATCACTGAAAAATTAAATTAAAAAAATAACCATAATACTTTATTATCCCTCAAAAATGATAGTAATTTCATATCTGTCCAGTGAGTTCACATTTCCCAGCTTATTTGTTTTTAGTTTGATTTAAGATGCAACTAAAGTCCCTACAACTGTATTTGGTTATTATGTCTCTATGGTCTCATTAATCTGTCTTTTTTTTTTTTAAGATTTTATTTATTTATTTGACAGAGAGATCACAAGTAGGCAGAGAGGCAGACAGAGAGAGGGGGAAGCAGGCTCCCTGCTGAGCAGAGAGCCCAATGTGGGGCTCGATCCCAGGACCCTGGGATCATGACCTGAGCTGAAGGCAGAGGCTTTAACCCACTGAGTCACCCAGGCGCCCTCATTAATCTGTCTTAATCTGTAGTTTTGGATGGGTAACTTCCCAGAGCATTCTCGGTCCTATTTGTGTGAACCCAAACAATAACTAGCACTTGAACAAAACAAAGAGGTGGAGGAATATGAGATAATGTAGGGTTTCTCTTAGTCGGAAGAATGATTTTTATGGCCCCCCCCCCCCCCCCCGAGAGGCATGACACTTTTAGGAAAGCCTGAGAACATTCTCGTATTTGTAGCCTCTCTTCCTCAGTTCATTTTCCACCCTTCTACTGCAGGCCCCTTCTTAGCCCTGAAGTCTCTGACCTCTGCTTCCTGTGGGATAAAGTCTGCACTCGGGAGCCTGGCTTCCAGAGAAGCTTCTCCATCTTCCTTGAGCCAATCTCACTCCTTGACACTTGGTCTTGGCCCTTTCTCTTTCTCTCAGTGTGGTCTATGCTTCGGCCATGCTGCTCTGGTTAATGTTCCCTTCCCCACATCATGTTGAGGGCTTTCTCTGAAATATACCTCTCTTTTCTTTCACCTGCGAAAGTCTGACTCATCCTGGAAGGCCCACCTGAGAAGTCACCTTTTCTGTGAAGTTTTCCTCAACTACTTTTTCATCCAAAAGAATGATTCATCCTGTTCCCTACTATGTCACCCATTGATGTCTCTGTCTTATGGTCCTTGTCCCAGCTGGACTGGCTTTATCATTTTCCCTGTTCCCAGGCTGGTGGGGGTGGGTGTGGTGTCAGTAGGGGCTCACCCAAAGCCCTCTCCTCCTGGAAGGCAGCATACACCTGTTCAGTACCAACTCTTAGAAGGGCCAACGACAGATTTTCTTTTTTAAAAAAATTTATTTATTTAAATAAACTCTACACCCAACCCGGGGCTTAAAGTCATGAACCCTGAGGTTAAGAGTTGCATGCTCCTCTGACTGAGCCAGCCAGGTACCCCCAGATTTTCTATTATAGCTTTTCCACTGTGTGTTTTGTTTTAAAATAATTTTATCAAGTAGGCCATTAAATATGGTATAGTCTTGAGCTGGGTCGAACTTAAACCAGGGAGTAATTACATTTTATTCTGCTCTCATAAGCACCTAAAAGATTTTGCTGGGAATATGGTGTGAAGTGTTTCTTGATGTGTCATTAATGTTGACTCTGGTTATTGACTTTGGATACTTCCCAGACACCAATTTCATGACTCAAGAAATTGCAACAAAAATACAAAAGTCATCTTTGCAGATGCTGCTTTGCTGCCTGCCGAAACTTAGACATAAGGTGCAGGGGGAAAAGGGCATTACATTCACAGTTTGGGAACTGATGCTTCTGTACGTGTATAATCTATTCATTGTATTTGTCATCAGGTTATCCTTTTTGATTTTCGTGATCTCATTCTTTTCAGCAAACATGTCTTGAATGATGACCATGTTCCAGACATCGTGCTGGGTTCAGTGGAGCTTGCGGTCTCATGGGGAGGATAGACATGCAGTAACACTTAGGTAGGCGCCAACAGCCTGGAGGAAAGTGGCTAACTGTGCGCCAAAGCTGGTGTAGTTCCAGATGAGTCCCGCAGGAGAATAGGAACTGGCCAGGTGCATAGGAGAGGGCACGGTGGAACTGGGAGACAGGCCTAGTAGCGTGGACAGCATGTGCCGAGAGCAGAGAGGTTAGAAATGGCTTCCCTTACTTCAGTATTAGCTATCATTTTGATTTCTTTTAAGATTTTATTTTACTTATTTGACATAGAGAGAGAGATCATAAGCAGGCAGAGAGAAAGGGGGGAAGCAGGCTCCCTGATGAGGAGAGAGCCGGATGTGGGGCTTGATCCCAGGACCCTGAGAACATGACCTGAGCTGAAGGCAGAGGCTCAACCCACTGAGCCACCCAGGCGCCCCTCATTTTGATTTTTAATAGGAGATATATATACTGTACATGGTAGAAAGTTCAAATAGCTCCAGAGTGAAAATTAAATGCTACCTTTCCTCTGATCCCTAGCTAACTCAGTTCCCCTCCTCAGAGATATCAGTGTTAACACCTTTGTGTGTCTATCCTTTTAGGGAATTTTCTGCATTTACAAACCTGAGATAGATTTTCATTTTCATTTCCCATGTGAAAGGTAGCATGCTATACAACTCATTCTACACCTTGCTTTTTTTTTTAACTTAATGCATTGGATATAGCCCTGCTGCCTTCTTTTTAGGATAATGGCTACAGACTCCCATTATGTGAAGGGACCACAATGTATTCACCCAGTACCCTTTGGAAGAGGCATTAGGCCTCTTACAACAATGTTCTGTTATCCATCTCGTGAAGCTGATTGGAATAAGTGAGCAGAGTCCCAGAGTGCAGAGCTGACGGTCCTAAACATATTCACCTCTTTGTTCAGATTCTGTTAGCAAACAAAAAGTCTAGCATATTTGTAAAAAAACCAAATAGAATTTCAAGAAGCGAAAACCAGCCATTGACATTGCAGACTCAGTGGATAGGGTAAAGAGCCAAAGAGAGAACTGGCAAACCAGACAGATGGATCTGAAGCAATTATCCCGACAGTGGTACAGCAAAGCGGAAGGAAACGACACCCACATGCTCAAACATGACACCGCGGTGGCACATGATGACCAGAGCCACATGTGAACATGGATGGCTCTCATAAGCGCATTCTGGGGTGATAAAAACAAGTCACCAGATAATCCACATCATACATAATTCGAAGACATACAGAATGAAACAACATAGATCCACAATTACACTCTAAGGGCATAATAAACACCCCGTTCAGGGTAGTAGTTTCCAGAGGGTGGGATGATGAGGGCAAGTTCAGATCTTGATTAGGAAGAATATAAATGGTGCTTAGCTCTCTTGGTAAGGCACTGTTGATTAAGCTCAGTGATAGCCCCCTAGAGGTCTGGTAGACCACTCTTAGCCTGATAAAATCTTGTGAAGTATATTAAATACACAAAATAGTGTATAAAACTGAAAAAGTGGAATAAACACTTTATTTACTGTCCAGCTTAAGAAACAAAAATTACCAGTACCTTTGAACCCCCCATGTGTATTCTTTCCCAATTATATTTAGTCTTTATCCCTTATAGGTACTATACTTGTATTTTTGAGTGTCTGATATATTTCATAATAAAGTTTTTTGTAGTTGAACTCTAGTTCACTTACTAATATAGGTCATCATCAATTTAAATTTAAATCCTTGTCCTTTTTTTGAATTGTATCAATCATCTGAGTTAAAACATTATGTATTGTGTGCCTCTGATTAAATTTCTAAACACAATACATTTCAGCATCTTCCTGAGTAGTTACTATTTTAAAAGCATTAATGAAAATTAATCTTTTGTCTGGCTCCATCAGTTCTGATCAGAGAGAACAGAGGTATGGTAGTTTCTTGGCTAGTGCCCTAGGAAAATACTTTTTTTAAAGATTTTATTTATTTACTTGAGAGAGGAGAGAGCACAAGTAGGGGGTAGAGGCAGAGGGAGAGGGAGAAGCAGACTCCCCGCTGAACCGACAGCCCAACTTGGGGCTTGATCCCAGAACCTGGAGATCATGACCTGAGCTGAAGGGAGACGCTCAACCACCTGAGCCACCCAGATGCCCCAAAAATACTTTCTACAGAGGTCTGAGTTCATGCTGGGACGGCAATGTGGTGAAAGTCTCCTTTGGAAGAATTAAGAAGAGTCATCATGATGGTGGTATAGGAAAAGGGAAGACAGACAGAAACCATCACTGGAGTGGTGGTTAAGGACCCTGTGTTAGAGCAATGGGACCTTAACTTCTCATCCGTAAAAGAAAGGCTTCCTAGTTGTGAGGTCAGGTGTGAGTTAGCTGCAAGGCTATTATTGGTAGTCTAGAGAAGCCCTCTGTGATTTCTCAGAAAGGTAGTATATTAGTCAGCTCGGGGCTGCTATTAACAAAATACCACAGACTGGGTGGCTTAAGAGAAATTTATTTCTCATAGTTCTGAAGGCTGAAAGTCTAAGATCAGGGTACCAGCATAGTTGAGTTCTGGTGAGGCCTCTCTTCCTGGCTCATAGACGGCCACCTTCTCGCTGTGTCCTCATGTGGCCTTTCCTCTGTGCATGTATGCATGGGAAGATGGAGCAGGTGTCTCTTCCTCTTCTTATAAGGCCACCCATCCTATCAGATGATGGCCCCCCTTATGACCTCACTTAACCTCTATTTCCTCCTCAACAGCCTTTCCTTCAAATTTCAGTCCCGTGGTTGGGGGTGGGGTGGTTAGGGCTTCAGCATAGGAAGTTTGAGAGAACACAGTTCAGCCCATAGCAGATAATTTATTTTGGTTAATGATCTTTGAATTCAGGTGAATTCTTAAATAGGTTTTGTTTTCTTTGATTTGCAAAAAATATACCTTCATCAGTTAAAACTTTGGTGAGTATGGTTCTGTTCATTTATCAAAACCCTACCTTCTCATTTGCGTGTGTCTGTATATTTGCATTTATTTCAGTTTAAGGCTTAGCCATTCCCTCAGTTACTGCAGTCACTAGAGCAGTAAACGTAGTTGCTGTTATGTACTCCAGTTTAATGGCTCTCAAAGAAAACTGTGCTTAGTGCGTTCGTTGATTTGCAATATTCCTTAACTTCAGAGCCTCTAGAAATGTAGATTCTATAATATGCCTCATAAAAACCATTGGAAAGTTTTTTTTTAACCTGTGAGAGTACTTGAATTGTATTCATTAATTTGTGCCAAATTCTAAAGGCTAATAAATGTGAGTACCCTTGGATTTTATGGCAGGTAAGAGATCGAAAATAAGTAGTTGCTTTCTTGAGGTTCAGAACTAAGTATCTTTTCCTGTAATTCACATAAGGTAATTCTTTGTTAACAGGTGACTACTGTCTAATGTTCCCCTAGTCTACTGTCACTTATTGTGTGGCTGTGGTGGGTCAGGTGCAGGAATGGCTAATGAGTGCTCACTGAGCCCTGCCCTTGTGAGAATTGGCCCTGCGGATATGGGGGGTGGGTAGTTAAAACAACTTCACAGTGCAGTGCAGTCATCGCTCTGACAACATGGTCACTATGAGAGACTATATTCTGGAAATGCCTGGTGAGCAGGGCAGTCACATACGGTTGTGTAGGTTGTGCACTGAACAACTCCAGGGAGCATCTTTCATGTGGAATTCTATGAGGGCAGCCCTGATTGTGGAGAATCCAGTCCAGTCCTGAGGTATCAGGAAGGGCTTCCCTGCCTGGAAGAAGTGACAACTATATTGTGACTTGAAGGTTAAGTAAGGCTTAACCCTGTGAGGATGATTAGGAAGACAGCATGGGGAGAGAATTCCAGGCAGAAACTCAGAGGAAAGATTGATGAATTTATGTCAAAGAGTAGCTGGTGTTCATATGAAAGTTGGCTCAGCCTTTAAAGAGCAACAAACAGGTCCACGAAAACGGGTGACAGTCCACTATAGTAACCTTTGTAGGCCTTTGGCAGTGACTTGAATTTGATTAATGTGTTTAATTGAAGGGAAAATACACAAAACAGCAATTAAAATATGTTGATTGATGACTTAGCCTGAGGTATTGTTCTTGATTTTGGAAAATGGCACAGTATGAAGCAGAAACAAATAAATAATATACCTGACCTAAAACAGAAAAACAGTACTATACTTGGAAAGGTCCTTAGACCTAATCCATGAATCTACTGGCTTCCCATTATCTTCCACTCAGACATATCTATGAATTTCATTTTATTTTTTTTCCAGCACTTTTTTTTATTTGTTTATTTACAGCATAACAGTGTTCATTGTTTTGGCATCACACCCAGTGCTCCATGCAGTACGTGCCCTCCCTATTACCCACCACCTGGTTCCTCAACCTCCCACCCCCCGCCCCTTCAAAACCCTCTGGTTGTTTTTCAGAGTCCATAGTCTCTCATGGTTCATCTCCCCTTCCAGTTTCCCTCAACTCCCTCTCCTCTCCACCTCCCCATGTCCTCCATGTTATTTGTTATGCTCCACCAATAAGTGAGACCATATGATACTTGACTCTCTCTGCTTGACTTATTTCGCTCAGCATAATCTCTTCCAGTCCCGTCCATGTTGCTACAAAAGTTGGGTATTCATCCTTTCTGATGGAGGCATAATACTCCATTGTGTATATGGACCACATCTTCCTTATCCATTCATCCGTTGAAGGGCATCTTGGTTCTTTCCACAGTTTGGCGACCGTGGCCATTGCTGCAATAAACATTGGGGTACAGATGGCCCTTCTTTTCACTACATCTGTATCTTTTTGGTAAATACCCAGCAGTGCAATTGCAGGGTCATAGGGAAGCTCTATTCTTAATTTCTTGAGGAATCTCCACACTGTTCTCCAAAGTGGCTGCACTAACTTGCATTCCCACCAACAGTGGAAGAGGGTTCCCCTTTCTCCACATCCTCTCCAACACGCGTTGTTTCCTGTCTTGCTAATTTTGGCCATTCTAACTGGGGTCAGGTGGTATCTCAATGTGGTTTTAATTTGAATCTCCCTGATGGCTAGTGATGATGAACATTTTTTCATGTGTCTGATAGCCATTTGTATGTCTTCGTTGGAGAAGTGTCTGTTCATATCTTCTGCCCATTTTTTGATAGGATTATCTGTTTTGTGTGTGTTGAGTTTGAGAAGTTCTTTATAGATCCTGGATATCAACCTTTTGTCTGTACTATCATTTGCAAATATCTTCTCCCATTCCGTGGGTTGCCTCTTTGTTTTGTTGACTGTTTCCTTTGCTGTGCAGAAGCTTTTGATCTTGAGGAAGTCCCAAAAGTTCATTTTCGCTTTTGTTTCCTTGGCCTTTGGAGACATATCTTTTTTTTTTTTTTAAAGATTTTATTTATTTATTTGACAGAGAGAGAGATTACAAGTAGGCAGAGAGGCAGACAGAGAGAGAGGAGGAAGCAGGCTCCCTGCGGAGCAGAGAGCCCGATGCGGGGCTCGATCCCAGGACCCTGAGATCATGACCTGAGCCGAAGGCAGCGGCTTAATCCACTGAGCCACCCAGGCGCCCCTGGAGACATATCTTGATAGAAGTTGCTGTGGCTGATGTCGAAGAGGTTACTGCCTATGTTCTCCTCTAGGATTCTGATAGATTCCTGTCTCACGTTGAGGTCTTTTATCCATTTCAAGTTTATCTTTGTGTACGGTGTAAGAGAATGGTCGAGTTTCATTCTTCCACATATCGCTGTCCAGTTTTCCCAGCACCATTTATTGAAGAGACTGTCTTTTTTCCATTGAATATTTTTTCCTGTTTTGTCGGAAGATTATTTGACCATAGAGTTGAGGGTCCATATCTGGGCTCTCCACTCTGTTCCACTGGTCTATGTGTCTGTTTTTATGCCAGTACCATGCTGTCTTGGTGATCACAGCTTTGAATTTCATTTTAAAAGCATTTTGAACCAGGTGGTGGGTAATAGGGAGGGCACATACTGCATGGAGCACTGGGTGTGGTGCAAAAACAATGAATACTGTTACGCTGAAAATAAATAAATAAATAAAAGCGTTTTGAAGAAAATGTGTTTAAGAATATGGGTGGTCATCTATACCGTTGTTGTTCGAGGGGTTTAATTAGTGATACTCTATTCCCTACCAAAATTTTGAACCAATTGGGAGACAAAGGAGCCAGGTCAAAATGTCTCATTGATTAGTGCAGAGCTTGGAGAGTGTGGTTTAGGGGTGTGGCAATAGTGGGATTCCTGAGACTGTAACCCTAGATCAGGCAGAAAGAATCCCTCCAGCCCTGGAAATGTTGAGCCAGCATAGGCCCCACCTAGAATGAGGCAAGTGAAATTATTCTACACTTGGGTACCATGTTGGACTCCTCTAGTTGAAAGTTCAGTCATGGCGCCTAAGTCTGCCTCCCTGGTCTTGGATTTCACTGAAAGGCTCTTCTACTCTTTCACTCTACACTAGAATGAGGATCTTCATTTTATAAAGATTGTCAGAAGGGTATATGGTCTCGTGTGGAGAAGTGCTGTATGGCACAGCAAGAATGGGAAGGTTTTGGGGTGGCTTACCCAGGAGCTTCATGGGACAATACAATGATTTTTCCCATATCTGGTTTTGTTAAGCAGGTATCTAAGACCTAAAATCATTTTCATTTTTTTTTATTCCTACCTGTGACATTCCATATTTAAGAAACTAGTTATAATTGATGGTGGTTTTGAATCACAAAAATGTGTTCCATCTTGGTCTCAGTCAAATCTCTCTGGAATGTGACCTTCTGGAGAAGAGGGGCATTGGATTGGAGGTCAAGCTCTTGACTAATGGGCTTGATTTTCACTATTTTAGTGTCTCATACACTGGTCAGGACAAGACAGAACTTGTGTCTTAATGAGCTATGGACTCAGTTTCTTTCTTTCATCAAAGTCGTCCTCTATCAAGGTAGCATTACTCCCAAGCTGGCTATTTGGTGAGTCACAGATTTTCTGGTATATTAGCAAGAGTTATCAGCTGTGGAGCAACTGGAGCTCTGACTCACTGCTTGAGGGGAAGGGGTTGTCACAAAATGGCATAGTAACTCTGAGAAATGGTTTGGCAGATTCTAGTAAACACACGCTTGCCCTGTAACTGAACATCCCCACTCTGGGTATTTATTCTAAAGAAATGAAAGTCCATTCACATAAAACCTTGTTCATGGATGTTCAAAGCAGCTTAACTTGTGGTAGCCAAAGGCTGGAAACAAGCCAGCTATCCCTCAGCAGGTGAATGGATAAAGAAACTCTTGTATATTCATACAGTGGAGTACGAGTAAACAGTCAGGAGTGTTAATTCACTACTTGGGTGAATCTCAAGGTACACAGTTTCCCAAGTGGGAAAAAAATTTGGCAGTTTTTAAAAATAATAAACATAAAAAAATAAAAAATAATAATAAACACAGATTTACCATATGACCTGGAAGTTCCACTCCTGCATATCTACCCTAGAGAAATGAAAACTTATCTCTGTGGAAACTTGTATGCAAATATCCAGAGCAGCATTATTCATAATAGCAAAAAAGTGGAAATAACCCAAATGCTTATTTGGTGAATGGATAAGCAAAATATGGTCTATTCATACAGTGGAATACTATTCAGGAGTCAAAAATAGTGAAGTACTGCTACCTTCCACACAGATGAACCTTGTAAACATTACACTTAATGAAAGAAGCCAGACACAAAAGACTACATACATTATGATTCCATTTATAGGGAATATCCAGAAAAGGCAAATCTATAGAGGCAGGAAATAGATCAGTAGTTGCCTGGGGCTGAGAGTAGGAAGGAGGAAGTGATTACAAATGGAAATGTTTCAAAATTATATTCACTTTCTTCATACACTGTGTAATTGGGTGTGGAACAAGGTGCTTTCTTTTCTCAGAATTTCAGATGAAGCTTTCCAGCTCAGAACAACCCCCATGTGCTCTAAACAGGCCCACAGTGGTAGCCAGACCGAACTGGGGATCATCTACTCCCAACTGCTCATACAGTGGGAGCGAGACCTCTGTAGAGAACCTTGCATCCATGTACCTGTTCCCCAACTCCTTAACAAAGGCTTATTAATAGAGACATCTAAATATTACAGCAGGTGGATGGTGGTCTAGAATTACAGCTAGCCGAGCATCGACTTGTTCAACTGTCCTCCCAACAGCTTTAGTCACAAAAGCAGGAACTGGCACCTGACTCATGGGGCCTAGTTTCTTTAATGACCACGGGGGTTTTTTGAACCACACTTTGTCCAAAAATAAATTCCTTCCTCATACCACCAGTTTTTGGATGGACACGTATATCTGCTGTATGTTGGGGGTGGGGAGGTTAGTCTTCCTTTTTTTTTTAAAGTTTTATTTATTATTTGACAGACAGAGATCACAAGTAGGAAGAGAGGCAGGCAGAGAGAGAGGGGGAAAGCAGGCTCCCTGCTAAGCAGAGAGCCCAATGTGGGCCTCGATCCTAGGACCCTGAGATCATGACCTGAGCTCATGACCTGAGCTGAAGGCAGAGGCTTAACCCACTGAGCCACCCAGGTGCCCCTGTCTTCCTTTTAAAAATCAGAAAAGTTCAGGGTGCCTGGGTGGCTCAGTGGGTTGAGCCTCTGCCTTCGGCTCAGATCATGATCTCAGGGTCCTGGGATCAAGCCCCGCACCAGGCTCTCTTGTGATCTCTCTCTCTGTCAAATACTTGTGATCTCTTTCTCTGTCAAATAAATTTTTAAAAAATCTTTTAAAAAATACAATAAAAAAATTAGAAAAGTTAGTAGCTGTACGCCATTAGCACAATATGCTAATACAGTTGTGAAGCGAGTTGTTTTCATACCTCCAAGATGAAATGGTCTTCAGGGTTTTTTTTTTTTTTTTTTAAAGATTTTTATTTATTTATTTGACAGACAGAGCTCACAAGTAGGCAGAGAGGCAGGCAGAGAGAGAGAGGAGGAAGCAGGCTGTCCACAGAGCAGAGAGCCTGATGCGGGGCTCGATCCCAGAACCCTGGGATCATGACCTGAGCCGAAGGCAGAGGCTTTAACCCACTGAGCCACCCAGGCACCCCGGGTTTTTTTTTTTTCCTTCTGAAAAAGTCTTTAATTTTTGCGTCTTTGGAGTTTGCCATCTTGTTTTAAGCCGTGTCAGATGTAAAAGGAATTTCATCCATCTTTGCTTTCGGTAGAAGTTTGAAACCACATTCTTCCCTGGTATTCGTCATATACCTATGAAGTCAGTGATTGTTTTTCTTTGGGAGCTGACATCTTACATGCTACGTTTCTGGGCCACATACATAATAGGTCATTTCTCTTTGTAATCCAGAACACTATGGTGTTCATCCAGTAAAATTTTTAATGCCTCTGTTGATTTACATCATTTTTTTTGGTGGATACTGACTTTTTTGAGCTTTAAAAAAAACTTAATGTTGTATTTTAATTCCTTGTAACTAGGACCTTTTTACAGTTCCCTATCAGAGGATGTCTTCCAGATCTAGCAGATGAAAATATGCCATTCATGTTTCTTCTACACCTTTATCCTTTTCTTACCAAAATGCACCTCTGCGGTCCTAATATCTTATTCTTTTTTGAAGTGGAAGACAGTAAACACGAACTTAATATCATAGCAATGACTCTGTTCCTTTGTGCCATGAACTACAGTGATAATAAATATGAGTCTAAGATGCTTGAGAAGTAACTCAGAGTCTACCGTGAGTTAGCAGTGTATCCTGTTGCTTGGCATCATTTCGGTCAAAACTATCAGGATGGTGTTGTCCATGTTGTTGTCTTCATTGTTGTCCTTGTTGTCTTTGCTGTGGTGTTTTATGTTGCCACGTTTTCCCACAAGGGAGCAGCAGCATCACCTTCACTGTCTCCCATCTTTAAAATGGGCGCATTGGGCCCAGGTAGGGAGGGAAACGTTTTATCTGTCTATACAAGCAATATTTGTCAGTTAATAGCACTCCTGGTATGATAGTGGTGGTTACTGGGAAAGACTGCGAGGGCATTTCCTGCAATTGAGGAATTTGTCTGCAAATATAAAACTCCTAAAAGGAAAAAAACTCCTGTTTCCCCTTTACACAATACTCATACCCAACACTTCTGTAACCAGATGTGTGGGGATTTTCCCACACCAAGCAGTTCTCCAGCTCTCACGTGGGTAGTCACTGTGAGTGGCCTATGATTCAATTCAATTCTCACACTACCTGGAGACAGCATCAGCTACCACAGGGTAAGGGCTCAGTCCCACAAGAGCCCCCCCAACCCAACTTCAGATGTCAATTCCAAGTCCCAGGTGGTCACCTGTGCTTCTGGCCAAACAGCTACACATCAGAGGTTCCCATGACACCCTCCTCAGGTTCAGTCATTTGTAGAATGGTTGAAAGAACTCAGGAAAATAGTTTACTTATTTTCTTGCAGGCTTATTATAAATGGATATAACTCGGGAACAGCCAGATGGAAGAGATACCTAGGGCAAGGCATGAAGGAGGGAGTGCGGAGCTTCTGGCCCATGTGGGTGCACCACCCTCCCCGCACCTCCACACCTTCACCACGCCAGAAGCTCTCTGAGCCCGCGTACTTTGTGGATTTTTATGGAGACTCTCGTTACTTCGGCATGGTGAATTGGCCATTAGTGATTAACTACGGCTTGCCCCCTCCCCTCCCTGGAATTTTGGCTTGGGCTTTAGTTTTTCAACTCTGTAATCATAAGGTTGTTACTTTGGCAACCCACTCCCATCCTAAGGGCATTCCAGGAGCCCCCAGCCACCAGTCATCTTATTAGCACACAAAAAGACACTTTTCTGTCCTGGAGGATTCCCAGGGCTGTAGAAGCTGTGTATCAGGAAATTGGGACAGAGACCAAATACACATTTCCTATTGTAAATGACAGTATCACGCCTCCTCTTTCATTAGAGTAGCAGCCATCGTGAAGGCCCTGGGCTAGCATGGCTTACCTTCTAGTTACCTGCATCAATAATGAGGCTAACCTGTGAAGAAACAGTGAGTTATGGGAAACAGCCATTGATCTGGGAGGAGGACAGTCTGCTGTAAATGATTGGCTTTGGTTTTCTGATGAAGACACTGCAGTTAAATTGTGTAACGGGTAGCCTTCAGACTCTGTGTTATGATGAGTGTTGAAGGGCCATGGAATTGTCTCTTGTCCTGTAAAACTTGCTCAGAAAATCACTGCCTGACCAGGGAGTGAAGAAACAACAACAACAACAATAACAATAAAAACCGATAGGAGCTCCATATGGAGTGGAGAGCAACCCCAGAGAACTTTGAGCAGAGCCCCACTCTGGCGACCTCATCACCGTCATCCCAGCAAGGAGCCGCGGCTGCCACAGCCGGCCCCGGCACCAGCCCCAGCATTGTGACCCTGAGCAGCCATGCCACCACCCAACGTGGCTCTGTGGGCAGGATGGAGGGAGTGAGGGCCCACCGGCAGGGACAAAAATGTCATCGTGACAAAAGTGTCAAGAATGGTAAAATGGTTCAGTATCAGAAACAGGTCTGGTTTCATCTGCAGGAATGACATGAAGCAATACATACTTGTACATGAGACTGCCATAAAGATGAAGAAGCCCCAGGAAGCACTTCCCGGCGCAGAGGGTGAAGAAACCATAGGGTTCGATGCTCTTGATGGAGAAAAGGGTGCGGAGGCAGCAAATGTAGAGAATGGGGAGAAAGGAAGAGGACACCAGGCCCAGCCACGCACACCATACGCCATACAGAGACCCTCTGAGTGTTGACCAGAGTCTTCCAGGCCTCCTGTGTAGGGAGAAGCGAGAAGGGCGTTGAGAACCAGGGTATAGGAGAACAGGGTAGACGGGGACACACAGGATCCCTCAGGGTTAGAGACTGTGATTCTCTAGGACAGCCATGAAGGGGAGCAGGAAACATCAAGAAGGGACCCACGGCCAGCAGCCACCTCAGTGTAGGGATCTCCCCAACTCCAGTTAGCAGCACAGACACCCAGGAAACCCTTCCCCGCAAGCTGGCCGAGAGACCGCAGCTGGGAAGTCCATTCAGAGGTCGAGCAGGGGAGACTAAGTGCTGGCTTGCCATCTCCCATGTCATCCCGGGTAGTCACTCAACAGGAAAGAAGAAATGAGTATGAAATGGCAGCAGGAAGACCTGAACCAAAGATTGGTGCTGAAGGCCTCAAGTGCTTGCCCTGTGACCCGATGACCAGAACGATCTGCATTATGGGGTTTTTGTTATTTGTTCCCTGAAGACAACATCTTTTTGTGTGTGTGTGGTAGTGACCAACATGTTTTTCTTTAAAGGCTGGCTTTTTCTCCTACACCTTTAAAGGTTTTGAAACTGTTTTATATCTGGTTGAGACTGTTAAGAACCTTGTTTTTAATTTGTAATAAACTTTTATAGTTTGATTTTTTCACGAAGGTCAACAAGCTGCAAGTATTAATACAGATCTTTAATAATAATGATGATGATAGGGGCACCTGGGTGGCTCAGTGGGTTAAGCCTCTGCCCTCGGCCCAGGTCATGATCTCAGGGTCCTGGGATCGAGCCCCACATCGGGCTGTATGCTCAAAGGGGAGCCTCCTTCCCCCCACCCCCCCACCTGCCTCTCTGCCTACTTGTGATCTCTCTCTCTGTCAAATAAATAAAATCTTTTAAAAATGATGATGATAATAATGCAGTACTGACAAAGAGTTTGGCTTAAAGAACTGTATTTTTCTAGGGGCGCCTGGGTGACTCAGTCTGTTAAGCATCTGCCTTCGGCTCAGGTCATGATCCCAGCATCCTGAGATCGAGCCCCACATCAGGCTCTCCACTCAGCCAAGAGCCTGCTTTTCCCTCTCCCTCTGTCCACCCCCAAAGCTTGTGCTCTCACTCTATCTCAAATAAATAAATAAAACCTTCTTTTAAAAAAATCTGTTTTTCCAGATTTCACATATTGTTTGTTCTTCTACAATGTCCTGTGAGTTCTCATATGTCTTGGTGATAAGAGAGATTATAGAACATTATGCACAGGATATAGTAAATATAGAACTTTCTTTTTCTCATGGAACTTCCTCCATTAGTGGCAAAACGAGATGGGGAGCATGTTTACCATTCTGTCTTTTAATACCGCTAGCAAACAGCAGAAGATAGGAAGTCAGAAATCTTCTTCCTAAGAGAACCATAGAAAGCGTCTCATGGCAATTTATGTTTTCTTCACCTATCACTCACTTTTACTGCAGCATGTGGGACTCCTGTTCAGGACCAAGGGATCCACACTCCTTTGCTGTGGAATCCCATGCTTATCCCCAGGTTTGCTGGTTTTTCCCCCCTAATGGGAAACCCCACCTATGAATGGAATGAGACCTCAAGACTTGTAGCTCATTATTTTAGCTGTTATCCTAGCCCACAGCTCTAAGAGGACAGCTCTACAGTCCTCAGATTGGGATCATAAAAATGTGCACTGTAGTGTGGAGCTCCCTGAGAGACAGAATTACTTCCTTCCTGACACCCAGTAGTTGAAATGACCTAAACAAAAGCATTTCTTTTCTTTCTGTCTTCCCTTCCACCCCCTCCTCTGGTGTGTGGCAAAAATCAAGTTGCATTTTTAGGAGTGAGAAATTCCTGTGGCCTGGTCCTTGCTGGCAGATGGCCACAGACCTGGCCTGAGGGCTGTTGCTGGTACAGATCAAAGCTTGGCAGTTCTGCTTTGTGCTGTCCTTGGCAAGAAAGGCTTTGCTTCTTATCATTCTATCTTCCTCCACCAGAAGCCCGAGAAACGAGAGACATGATCTCTTGGAGAAAATACTCAGTGCCATAATAACCAGGAAAGGTGCTGTCCAGCCTCATCCTCCTGGTGCGGGAGGGACTCGTGCTGGACGATGTTAACCCTTTGGAGGGAGTGTGCAGCTGCTCCTAAAATGCACACTTCACGCCTGGGCTCTAAGATGACCTTTTCGTTTCTTGTTGCAAATCGACCGCGTCATTATGTTCTCTTTCTGTCCTTCTGTAGGCCTGATGGTGGTTTTTTTTTCCCCCTGCACTGTTTCAGGGCTCATTGTTGGGGTGATCTTGAGGTACGGCACCCCTGCCACCAGCGGTCATGACAAGTCACTCAGCTGTACTCAGGAAGACAGGGCCTTCAGCACCTTATTAGTGAACGTCAGCGGGAAGTTCTTCGAATACACCCTGAAAGGAGAAATCAGCCCTGGCAAGATCAACAGTGTGGAGCAAAATGACATGCTGAGGAAGGTGAGCTGGGGCGCATTCAGCCATTGGGGTCCTGACATGGTTTTTGACTTTCTGATTCCATGTCGGCCTCAGGGAAAGAAATCCTTTCAAAGTCCTGGAGCATGGGTAAACGTTCCCGGCTCCCAGTTTTGTTTGCTAGGAAGTTTTGGGGCTATGATGATGAGAAGAAAGAACCAGATGGAAACTTGAGCCTGTGAGCCTTGTTAGGATCAGGAGCTGATGTGGCCTGCCATGTCATGTAATGTAATGGGGTTTGTACATCACCACTCAGCCTGTCTCTCCACCCCCATCTCTCCTTTACTACATCTCTTGCTATTGTTTAAGGATGGGGTTGTTTCTTTCTTAAAATAAGATGGGTTTCACTTGGGGCGCCTGAGTGGCTCAGTCAGTTAAGCATCTACCTTTGGCTCAGGTCATGATCCCAGGGTCCTGGGATTGAGTCCTGCATCAGGATCCCTTCTCAGTGGAGAGTCTGCTTTTCCCTCTCCCTCTGCCTCTTCCCCCACTCCTGCTCTATTAGTCTTTCCCTCTCTCAAATAAATAAATTAAAATTTTAAAAAGATTGGTTTCACTTTAAGCTCATTTACTCAGTGTTCCCAATCGTAAGTCTTTGTTCTTCCTGGTTCTTTTGCCATATTCTACAAATATTTATTTAGTGCCCATTCTCATGGATGAGTGATGCCAAAGGCTTAATGAATCTTTGGAGGGGAATACCTTGTTGTCTTAGAATTTGAGTCCAGTAACTATTTCTCATTTGATGTTGAGGGTAACTAGAACACACAACAAAAGGATCATATATCTCTTCACTCAGGTGCTTTCCAAGAGAAGCAAGATATCTGTATTCATCCACATATACTCTCTAACTGTATAGACCCAGGCTTATCAGCAGGGAGACTTCTGTCTAAGCTCTGGGCAATCCAGGCCTTAGGGAGCCTCTTTCATAAAGAACAAGGCTAATGTGTGCAAAGGCTTGCGGTCAAAGGCAGGATGTAGCCTGTGCTCCACACATTAAATTCTTATTGTTTTTAGGATCTACCCTAATCCTTAAGAAAATTATTCTCAACCTGGAGCATTAAACATGTCCATCTTGTCTGTGTCCTTAAAGGCAGTCCTAGTGAACTCTTTGCCCTCAACCCCTCATAAGAATGCCTGGGATTTTCATAAACATCTGTGAAATTAAATGCCACCGAGAAAGATACTCAGTGTAATCACCATGCTCATGGCTGTTTTGAAATGGCAGCTTGAGTCTGTAGTGGATAGGATGGGGGCGAAAAGGGAAAAGAACCCAACCCATTTCCATCTTTTAGATCATAGTAGAAGGTGATGTTGACTTTCGTTCCTGTTACCTTTAGGAAAACGTTGATTCATATCCGTTCTGTTTAAACTTTGGCTGCACGAATCAAAGGTGGGAGAGCATACAAGGCTGAGATGATTGTTGTTAGCTGAGGGGAGAAGAGATATGCTGCGGCGGCTTGCTGCACAGTACTGGAGTAGCTGGCAGGAAACTCTCGTGCTGGTCCCATGTGACTATGGCCCCAGCATCCTCATACTGGGTACTGTCCAAAGCCCCTTCTCATCCTGACAGTGCCCATTTTTCACACTAGCCGTGTCTTCAGCAAGAAGATGGAATAAAACGAAATTTGCGAGAACCATTTCTCCCAATGGTTTCTCGGTTAACATTTCCAATTTCTGAAGAGAAATGCTGACTTTTTTTTTTTTTAAGAGACCGAGAGCAATGTGGGGAAGGACAGAGGGAAAGGGAGAGAGAGCATCTTAAGCAGGCTCCATGCTCAGCATGAAGTCCCCCATAGGGCTCCCTCTCATAACCCTGCAGTCATGACCTGAGCCAAAATCAAGAGTCGGACGTTTAACCGACTGAGCCACCTAGGCACCCCTAACTTGACTTTTAATAATTAGAGTGAAGTTTTGAAATTAATTTCAGTAAGAGCCAATAAATCTACCAACATAAACAGATTATTTAGAAAGTTTGAGGGAAATATAGACTCCTTAATTCTTTTCTGGATGTGATAAGATTTTGCTCTTTAATAGTATCAGAGTGATTTCTGAGTATCAAGCCTACAAAGTAATTTTAGTCCCCCTAAGCTGCCTAATTTTCATGGTGATGTTGAGAAAGCTACTAGCATTGTTGGCAATCCTGATCCAGGCCACATCAGGTCTCCCAAAAGGCTGATCACTCAAAAGAGACTTAAATTCAGTAGAACTGTGTTAAAAGCCATTCTTTGGGAGGGTCCAGAAAATTAACCAATCATAACAGCGTCTTTCATTGCATTTGATCGTTCATATAAGCTTAATAAAAATCAAGGTGTTTTTATTTCTCATTTAAAAAGTATTGGCGGGAAGCTTTGTGTGAGTCCTCACACTTGCACTGAACTGTTCCTTCTAAATAGGAGTCCGAGTGCTGTGTGGAGAAGAACATGGCCTTCCACAGGGGCAGCTGTGGCATCGCTCTTGTGACGAGTCTGCCATCTTTCACATTTATCTTATCTGCTTCGAACATTCAAACTTTTTAGCCATTGGCTTCAAATATTAAGCAGATACTATACTACCAACTGGTGTCTTTTTTTAAAGATTTTATTTATTTACTTGACAGACAGAGATCACAAGTAGGCAGAGAGGCAGGCAGAGAGAGGGGGGGAAGCAGGCTCCCTGCTGAGCAGAGAGCCCGATGCGGGGCTTGATCCCAGGACCCTGAGATCATGACCTGAGCCGAAGGCAGACGCTTAACCCACTGAGCCACCCAGCTGCCCTGCACCAACTGGTATTAAATTAGAAATTGACTTTTCGGGGTGCCTGGGTGGCTCAGTGGGTTGAAGCCTCTGCCTTCGGCTCAGGTCATGATCCCGGCCGGCATCCTGGGATCGAGCCCCACATCGGGCTCTCTGCTTGGCCAGGAGCCTGCTTCCTCCTCTCTGTCTGCCTGCCTCTCTGCCTACTTGTGATCTCTCTCTGTCAAAAGAATAAATAAAATCTTTAAAAAAAAACTGACTTTTCTCCCTTTCTCTTTTTTTTAAGCAGGCTCCATGCCCGACACCGGGCGTGAACTCAGGATCCTGAGATCAAGAGTCAGATGCTGTACCAAGTGAGCCATCCAGACTGCCCCCTACCCTTGACTTTTTTCTTTTTAAACCTTCAGGTAACGTTTGATCCAGAGGTCTTTTTCAACATCCTTCTGCCTCCCATAATTTTCCATGCTGGCTACAGTCTAAAGAAGGTAAGAGATTTTTGCCAGTATTTCTTAAAGCATGGGAATCTCTGTGTTAACATACCTACATAATTTTCAAGTTTTTCCTTCTCCCACATTGCTTATTACTGTGTTCTGCACCCACTCAGAGACTATAGTTGTCTCATCATCTATGATTCATCTGTTTTAAAATCAGGAGCGCTCCTATGTCACCGGTAGGAATGTAAACTGGCGTGACCACTCTGGAAAGCAGTTTCATGGTTTCTTGCAAAACTGAAGTTGAAACTGCCACACGACCCCATGGTTTTTTTCCTGGGGATTTCCTCCCAGAGGAATGAAAACTCAGGTTCAGCCAGAAGCCCATGCTTCATTGCCCAGAGCAATTTAATTCATAATCACCCCAGTCCGGAAACAACCAAAATGTCATGCCGTAGGTGCACAGTGAAACACACGGCCATACCTCAAAGGCATTAGGCTAAGGGACAAAAAAAAAATCTCACCTCAGAAGGTCACGTACTGTATGATTTCATTTATATAGTGTTCTAGGCAGGACCAAAGTATAGGGATGGAGAACAAATGGTGAGTCCATGAAGCTACGTATATGATAAAAGAACACAGAACCATTGACACACTTTGTCCCAATGTCGGTTTCCTGGTTTTGATCTTGTACTACGGCTATATGAGGTATAGCCAGTAGAGAAAATCTGGTGAAGGTACACGGGACCCCTCCGTACTATCTTTGCAATATCTGTGAATCTGTAATTACTCCAAAATAGAAAGTTTAAAAAAAAAAAAAGGCTATCCCTCTGTGTCCTACTTTCCCTCCAGATTTGGGTTTTCTGGACCAAAGGGTGTATCCTTTTTCTGACTGCTCTGTGGGGTTCCGGAAGTGTGTAAATCTGTATGGCAGTGATTGACACGTAACGGACAGGAGGTGATTTTATGGTTTTAAGTGATGTTATCCTCTGTGTAAGTGAAGAATTTGGGAACTCCGTATCAGAGCGAATGGGTGATAAATAATTTGGTATCTTAAATAACTAATCTTAATGTATCATCAGGGTCATAGTTGCTTTAAAATGAAACCAAATCACTGGTTGTGAAAGCCATTCTAAGGGCTGAGAAATACTTCAGGTTCAGCAGAGCCTTCCCTGTGTCAGCCTTATTTTCCCAGAAGAAAAACAAATAACAGGCTTTGCCAGTTACCAATTTAAGTTGTTTTTGAAATGCCAGTCTTTTGGGCTATCTGCTCTTAGTTCAGTCTCTTTCCTTTTTAAATAGTCCTTACAGTGGCACTGAAATAGTGGTTCTTACAGGGTTTTGCCATCTGTAATTAAGGCTGCCATCATTTAAGTGTGTAATAACCATTCCACCACTTCGCTGTGGGTATGGAAACAGATACATTCAGACCCTTTGACCTATGCACATATAGGTGTCATGAGGACATGAGCTTTTTTTTTTTCCAAACTTGAAAAAGTATCATTGGAATCGGCTTCAATTTTGTGGTACCGCTCCGTTTGCTTCCAGGGCCCATTGTTAGGGAAAGAATTCACCTGTAGAAGCCTTTATATCTTGTGAACTTCTCCCACCAAACTCTCTCTGGGTCTCTCTCAGTCTCTCTGTCTCTGAGTCTCTGTCTCATGGTAACATTCGTCAGTGAGGAATGGGAGGAGTAGAAATACAAGTCTTAGAATGGTACACCTTCTCATCCTGATCTGTCTTGGGCTCGTATTCTTGAAGACTTTGCCAGGGCTATGCCATCTCCTTTGTCTCTTTTTGCCGTCCTGAAATGGAGAAGGAAAAGTAGGGCAGACTGAACCAGTCATGGCCATGGAAGCCGCACATGACCGGCCAATTAAAAAGAAGACGAAAGACCTCGGATTCCACTAGCACCCAGGACTAGGACTGGGAAGTGCTGTACTTTCTTCCCAAAAGGGGTGTGGTAGGAGTCGAGAAGGGTGGCTGGTGCAGTGAGTGTGATTCCCTGGAAAGACCCGCTTTCCAGGTCTGGTGCTGCCATTTGGTGGATGCGTGACTCCAGGTGCCTCACACCGCACCTTCGAGCCTTAGATGCCTCTCATGCACAGTGGTCCCCCGAGCACCTTCGTGATGGGGTAGCTGTGACAATTGGATGGGCTCCTCTGTGTGAAAGTACTTCGTACACTGTGAAGCGGAGAGTCGAGCGCTAGGTGTAGTAATACAGAAATAAGTGATAGGGTCTACCTTTCTTGCCAAGTCGTAAAATTCCAGTTCCTATCAACAGATATGAATGGCGATGGGTAATTATGTGTGTATGTGTCTTATGTGTATGTGTCATTTTAGAATATGTTATGGGTGTATTTGGATTGGCAGATTTATATTCCTAATTTGTGTGTGTGTAAGTGCTTTTATTTATATGGGTCAAAGGTATCTTTGTATATCAACAAATAACACAATTAAGATAACAGTTTCAAAGGCTCTAGTTCATTATCACAAATCATTCAAATATCTATCGTTGCCCGTTTAAAATATTTTCACTTGTTGATTTTCAAATAAATTTGTGTTGGAAATCACCCTCACATGTGCACTGGAACAGTCTCTGAGATGAACAAGACTGTGAGAGAGTCACTGGGCAGTGTGGAGTCAGCTTCTCAGATGTAACACACTGACGCCGAGCCCTCCTTTCAGTGCGGGCCGGCCCAGGCGAAGACACACATGTGGCACCGTGGCCACGTGGAGGGGCTGGAGGTCTGGCTTCTGTGCACAGGCTGTCCGCTTCACTCTCCAGTGGGACCCTCTGGACCTGAGCATGGGGACTCGCTACACAGACCATGAACGCTAAAAGCAGCGCGCTCCATGTGCAGCCAACACTTGCACCCACCTGCACGCTGGGGCCACTCAGCTCCCCCGCACAACCAGACTGCAGCCGGAAGGCCTCCCAGTGATGCTGGTCCTGCTAGAGGTGCACCCTCACCTACCCTGCACCCGTGGTCTCCTGGCCAGTCCTGCCCCCGGCAGGCCTGGGAGCTGTAGTGCACACCTGATCCTGCCCCCCACTCCCTGCATCTGCACCCCTCGGCCACCCACAAGATCCAGATTCTCCGCAAGCCTGTGGACTAGGGCTCAGGTTCAGCTTTACCTGCAAACAGTCTGAAGCACAGACCCATCTTTCCACTAACATGTGCACTCTCCTCTCTAGGTGGGTCCTGGACCTCCCTTATGCCCAGGTCCTTCCAGCCCAGGAGCTTGCACAAGGGCACCAAAGGGTGCAATTTGCATTGCCCCTTGCTCCCACACCCACCCCGGGGACCAAATCCAGCACGTCCAAAAATCGAGATGCCCTCAAGCATGGCACCAGGGACCAGGGCCTCCTCACCAATATACAGGGATAATAAAGGCTCCACCAGGCTCTAGTCTGAAACACCGTCGTCCCTGGGCCCCCACAAACACTACCAGATCTTCGGAAGCCCACATTCCCTGAGAACCAAACTTCTAGGAGGAGAATCTGCAGCTCTTATATTCCTGATTTTTTTGTTTTGGCAAATATATGAATTCACTTAATGGACTCAAACCACCCATAGAGATGGTTCACCTAAACAAGAGCTGGGTGGCAAGGGAAAGCAATTCTGGCATTCAGATCTGTCCCGGGATACGTCACGAGTTTCCTTGGTCTCATGTCTCTGTCTTGATGGACCCCTAGCCCTCCCTGATTTAAGCCCTTGATGGAGTTTTTAAAGGCAATTACGCTCACAGTTGTTGATTTTTTTTTTTTTTGAAATGTAGTTTTTTCAAAACACGGGTGGATAAATACATTCACTTAGAGTAAAAGACTAAGGATAGCGACTGACTTAAAAGGCAAACATAACGTGTCCATAATATACACAGGCAGCACCCTCACTTTGTGACTGGCGGTGTGGCAAGCCCTTGAACAGTTCTCTTCTGAGCAGGTGGCTTTAGGGGCACTAGGCATTCCTTGACACCTTCTTCACGGCAGCAGGGAGGGCCAAACACTGGGGAAGGTTGAAGTCAAGGCCCCAGATCATCTGCTTAGAATACAGGCCAGAGGACACCCACAGCCCTCCGTGTGGTCACACTTCTTGGTGGCTGCTTAATCCAGGCTGAGTTCTTCCTAGACCCTGTCCTTCCCTGAGGTCGGTCAGCAGGCACACTGGGGCTCTTTTGCCTTTTAAAATTATTTATTTTTCTTAAAAGATTTTATTTATTTATTTGACAGACACAGAGAGAGAGAACACAAGCAGGCAGGACTGGGAGAGGGAGAAGCAGGCTCCCTGCTGAGCAGGGACCCAGATGCAGGGCTCGATTCTGGGGCCTTGGGATCATGACCTGAGCTGAAGGCAGACACTTAACTGACTGAGCCACCCAGGCGTCTCGCCTCTTAAAATTTTTAAATAAGGTATTCTCGGCCCCCATCAAATTAGGATGTTTTGGGGGTTTTGTCTGGTTTTGTTAAATGGTTCTGATTGGCCAAATAAAACAGCCTGTGCCTTAAGGAGTAAGAACCGTGGCTTAGGGTCCCAGCAACAGGGATTTTCCCCATCACAATATCCCACAAGCCTAATGACTTTCTGAGAAGTAAATCCGTGTGTGTGTGTATGTGTGTGTATTAAGGAAACCAGTGGATGTACAGAAGCATTGAGAGGGTTGCAATTTTGCCATCTCTTTCTGAATGATTGCTAAATCTTATATTGGTCTAAGTAGCTACAATTATATATATAATATATATATAAACTTATAAATTTGCCTATCTTAAATGAAACTATTTTTCATTTCTCCCATTTCCATCTCTATTGGCCCTCTTTCCCAGGCTCCACAGATTAATCCAAAAGAATATCAGGAGACACTTAAGATGCCTTGAGACCAGATACTTAGGACACAGTTTTCTGACACTGAATTAAGCAGAAAGCCCCTTAGGCATCACTTTCATACTTTATCAATTTCAAACTCCTATCTGTAATGATCTTCTAAGGTTCACCAGACCTGGAAGCAACTAGCTGAATCACTAGAGTAGAAGAGTAAAATAGTTTGGGTTAGATCTATGAAAATGGTCCACTTACACACACACACACACACACACACACACATACACACACACACACTCTCTCTCTCTCTCTCTCTCTCTCTCTCTCACTCACTCATTCTTTCTCTGTCTCAGTGTAACTTAATATAATCACAGTGGTTTTCTCCGAAATTTACTAAGCCCTTGCGTGCTTACTCAGTGATTAATAGGACCAGGGATATTTTAAAAGCACAATGTTTATAGCTCAATAGCATTATTCTAGAGTAACTTCAGTTATTACTTGTTACAGTGGAAGCCGTAAGTAAAATTTCACTTTTAAGAGACTTCTGTTGTGTTTCTTATGCTCAGTATCAAAACTCACAATGTGATTCCTGCCTCTTGTTTTATTCAGAGACACTTTTTTAGAAATCTTGGGTCTATTCTGGCTTATGCTTTCTTGGGGACTGCTGTTTCCTGCTTCATTATCGGGTAAGTTAACCCTTTGTCAGTAATAAAATTAACACACTTTCCAAAGAGATGAGATCCCCATGGGTCCGAGAGCCCGGTGTTTTCCCCAGCTATACTGAGATGCAGTTGGCTGATCACATTGCTGTGAGTTTCAAGTGGACATTGTGTTGAATTGATATATTTATAAATTGCAAAATCATTACCACCATAATTTGCTACCACCTTCATCCTGTCACATAGTTACCATTTCTTTCTTGTGATGAGACCTACTCTCTTAGCAAAATTATTACTGACAGTCCTCATGATGTACCTCAGGTCCCCAAACTTGTTACTCTTCTAACTGGAAGTTTGTATCCTTCGACCAACATCTCCCCATTTCCCCCATCCCCAACCACTGAAAACCAGCAGAGTCCAGGATTTCGATGTTTACGATGATGGCGGTTCAGATCTAGAGCCACGTCATGCAGTGTGGTAGCTGTTAGCCCTGTGTAGCTATTCAAATTAAGATTAAGCTAAATTAAAATGAAATAAAATTTATACCTAGTCCCCAGATCTTGTTTCCTGATAACATCCTACAGTAAAAAGAATCAGGGGCCCCTTGCAGAAATGGCTGATTCTAGGGCTGGGGCAGCAAATACACAAGATAAGAATGGAATATATCTTCAGGCCAGGAAATAAGGAAGCGACCCAGAAAACAAACAAATAAAAGGACGTGGGTCCTGTCAAAGAGACGCAGAGCCAACCTGAAAGCTCCCCTAAGGCCAGTGGCCAAAGAACGACAAAATAAATAACATCGTACTAGACCCAGACTATAAAGTAAACATTCGAGTCTTGACGGATGTTAATAACTGATTGGATGAATAAAAACATGGCAGAGAAGTGACCCATCTCCTGTGCAGAAGAATTCCAAATAATTTATGTCGACCCCCGACCCTGCAGGAGAGGGAGCTTACGTCCCTTCCTGCTTTGGTTGCAGGCTGTGCCTAGTGACTTTGTCCCACCCAGGATAGTGGGCGGGCGGGGGGGTGGGGGCGTAGCTTGCTGGTGGGGAGAGCCTGACAAACACCACGTCGGCTAGATGATCAAGGTCAGCAGCCATAGTGACAAATCACGCTGGGATGCTGCACCCTCGGTGTTTGTGATGAGAGTGGCATTTTCCCTTCCCAAAACACGTCACCTCGGTGTAATCCTGAGAAGGAAAGATCAGCCAAGTCCCAGTGGGGACACGTTCTACAAAATACCCTACCAGTATTCCTCAAAACTGCCAAGGTCATCAAAACCACACAAAGTCAGAGAGACCATCCCAGCCAAGAGGAGACTACAGAGACATGATGACTAAGTGTCATGTGGGATCCTGGATGGGATCCTGGAATAGAAAAGGGACATTAGGTAAAAGCTCAAGGAAATCAGAATAAAGTATGGACCTTAGTTACTTTTTTAAAAAATGAGCTGGAAAGCTGGAGGAGATAAAAGGCCAAGGGCATTTTGTGTCGTCAAAATAGGAGGGGCTTGGACTTCGTCCTTTAAGAATGACAGGTTAGTACTGGCAAGATGGGAAAAGATTGCCAGAGAGCAGCCCAGCATCCAAGTCTGTTTGTGGTCAAAGGAAATGGACAGGCAAGTGTAGTTTCAGGGAAAGTCTGAAAGGAAAGGGAAAGAAGCCTTCGACGGGCAATAAAAGGCAAATCACATCTGTCCCACAGAGTTACTGGGAATCAAAGTTGAACTGTTTAAGTGTCTGGAACAGTGCCCGGCCCCCAGTATGGAAACACTGAGTTATAGCTATGTACTGTCCAAAGGATTCCATTCTGGAACTAGTTCCTGAGCTCCCAGCTTAGTCAGTCTGTTGCTCTCGGCGCCCGGGATACAAAGGTGAGCCACGGAGTGGTCCTGACTGGCAAGAATATTATTATTAGAATGTTAGCTGTAGGGTACAGTGAATTCATTCTGGGGTTATTTTTATTCCCCTAACCCCTGCAGCTGCCCCTCCACACACACCCTTAGTGACATGCACCAGGCCTTTTAACACTCATCACTCCTCCCATTTTGTAAGCTCTCCTGTAGGAAATGTGCTCTGGCCAAGTGGAAATATTTAACTCAGGAGTCTCTCTTGGACCATGTCACATCCTGCATGGCACAAGAAGGGCCACCGCTGGCCTGCCCCAACCCCTGCAGAGAAGGCAAGGCCGGATACGCTGACGGGTGCACTGAGATTTTACTAGGACGTTTACAGCGTTTTGTTCCTTTTTCCTTTCTTTTCTTTTCCTTTTTTTTTTTTTTTTTTCAGTAATTCTTGGCAGAGAAGTTT
This sequence comes from Meles meles, assembly GCF_922984935.1. Classification (NCBI taxonomy): domain Eukaryota; kingdom Metazoa; phylum Chordata; class Mammalia; order Carnivora; family Mustelidae; genus Meles; species Meles meles. Next base: position 41,408,131 of record NC_060087.1, on the reverse strand, counting down.
GGTCGCTTGGACCTTCACGGCCTGCCCATGTTTGTTTTTCTCTCTAACTCGTTCAGCTCTCACTCCTTTCCACAGCTTTAAACATACCGCCTTACAATCCCGCCAGTTTTGTTCAAGCGGTCGAGTACACACTGTGAAGCGTGCTTTCCCTTCCCTTCCCCTCGATCACCCGGCTGCTTCGGAGGCCCTAAGGTTGTTGCTAATCGAGGGCCCTACTTGATAGCTGGAAGTAAGCACAGCTTTAAGAAATGGAGTGGTGTTGGGGCGCCTGGGTGGCTCAGTGGATTAAAGCCTCTGCCTTCAGCTCAGGTCATGATCCCAGAGTCCTGGGATCGAGCCCCACATCAGGCTCTCTGCTCTGCAGGGAGCCTGCTTCCTCCTCTCTCTCTGCCTGCCTCTCTGCCTAGTTGTGATTTCTCTCTGTCAAATAAATAAAAAGTATTTAAAAAAAAAAAAGACACCTCATTAACATAACAAAGGCACCTTTATCACTCTTAAAAAAAAAAAAAAGAAATGGAGTGGTGTTCACATGTTTCAGCAAGAGGTCGTTAACGACACGCCATTACTTGCTGCCAAAGTCTTATTTGCACGCGTTCCTGGTAAGTGTCCAAGGACAGCAGCTGCCCAAGGTTTTCACTGATCACCCTTGAAGTGCAGTACTCGAGGCTGCTCTGCTCACATGTGGGCCAGTATGCTCCGTGAGGAGGGTTTTCGTTTTCTCTTGTCACACACTCTCCCTTCCCTCCTTACAGAAATCTCATGTACGGTGTGGTGAAGCTCATGAAGCTTGTGGGGCAGCTCTCGGACAAATTCTACTACACAGATTGTCTCTTCTTCGGAGCCATTATCTCTGCCACTGACCCAGGTATTTGACATTTTTGGCTTTGTCATCGTGACGTTCCATTATTTCAGTCTTTTTTTTTTTTTTTAAAGGTTTTTTATTTATTTATTTGACACAGAGAGAGAGAGAGAGAGAGAGATCACAAGTAGAGAGGCAGGCAGAAAGAGAGGGGGATGCAGGCTCCCTGCTGAGTAGAGAACCCAATGTGGGGCTCGATCCCAGGACCCTGAGATCATGACCTGAGCCGAAGGCAGCGGCTTAACCCACTGAGCCACCCAGGTGCCCCCATTATTTCAGTCTTAAACCATTCAGAGCAACCAGTACTTTGGTCACAGTAGGGAGACTGTACAGTCCAGCATGGAATGGCGGGGAAGAGAGCAGGAAGTGGTCTAACAGAGTTAGATGGCTTTTTGAAGGGTGTGTGTTTCCCTTTTGTTTTTATTATTATTTTGATGATGATGATGATGATGATGATGAAGAAGATTTTACTTATTTGAGAGAAGGAGAGACCACATGTGTGTGTGTGCATGTGCATGGGCGGGGTGGGGGGGAGAAGCAGACTCCCCGCTGAGCGGTAAGCTGGATGTGAAACTCAGTCCCAGGACCCTGGGATCATGACCTGAGCCGAAGGCAGAGGCTTAACCCACTGAGCCACTCAGGCGCCCCTTTATTATTTTTGTGTTGTGCTTAAAAATACATAACAAATTTTACCATCTTCATCGTTCTTAAGTGTGTACAGTTCAGCAGTGTCAAGTCTGTTCACACTGTCGTGCATTCAACCTCCAGAACCTTTTCATTTTGCAAAACTGGAACTCAGTACGCATTAAACAGTAACTCCCCTATTTCCACCTCCTTCCTGTCCCCGGCAAGCACCATTCTTCTTCCTGTCTCTGTGAGTGTGACTACGGTAGCTACTTTATAGAAGGTGGAACCGTACGACGCTTGTCTGTGTGTGTCTGGCATGTTTGACTCCGCATAATGTCTTCACACTTCATCTGTGCAGTAGCACGTGTCGGGTCTTCCTTCCTTATCCAGACCCAGTAATATTCCGCTGCGCGTCCGCACCACATTCTGTTTACGCTTCTGTCCACAGCGGACACTTGGGTTGCTTCTGCCTGTATCTCCCTTTTGTCTTTCATTTTTGAATGTCTAATATGGCCATAATTTTTACACTTTGACTGTCTTCTTCCTCAGTATTGTGCTTTCGTCTTCACTGAGGAAATCATATCATTTTCATTTAAATAAGACCTTTTCTTAGTTGGCGTGCACACCGATACCTGCAGTGACTGTACTGTCCTTTGTAAACTCTTTTTTTTGCTCAGTGTTCCTGCATAACAGCACACCGTGGCCTAGTTCCAATTCATAACCCTCTGACCTTATACTTTCCGAGTGTCAGTCAAAGTATTTCTTCAAAGCGGAATCATTATATGCCTGCCGTGCTCTACAGCTCCAGAACAAACAAACAAAAAACCTCCCTTTTCCATGTTGGAACCTACAATTAAATCAGTTCACATAAAGTAGTTCTAGCTAGTCCTTCCTCTGATGTCAACCACTGAGAGGACATTGTAGGCAAAAAAGTACAGAGAAAAAGATGGCGCTGTCCTGGTAATGGAGGTGCAAAGGCCTTCTCACCATCGGGGTGCCCTCTAACATTCTGGACAGTAATGGTTTTAAAGATACTAAGAATCTCCCCACCACACAACTGTACCATACCTTGTGGGGAGTCCTCCAGATCAGTGCGATAATAGACATGGTCTGTGTTCAGTGCCCGGTCTGATATAGCAGCCAGTAGCCACATACGGCCACTGAACCCTCGAAATAAGGGGTGGTGCAACCGAAGAACTGACTTTAAAATTTTATTTTGTGTTAAGTAATTTGAATTTAGATAGCTACACGTGCTAGGGCTGACAGTTGTGTGGTTCTGAAAACTGCCACTGTTCCAAAAACCATTGACCTCTCTTTCTGCCATACTTTATTCCAAACACTGAGTAAACTGGTATCAAAGACTCGGCTGGTTAAAGCACCCTGGGTTTGGAAAAAGAGTGCCGGGAGGTGGAGTCGCAGGTGGAAGTTTGAGTCCGAAACCCTCCAGTCACTGACCAGGTGGGCCTGTGCACACTTTCTCTCCTCTGTGTCAGTTTCCTCACTCAAGAAGTAGGAATAATGATACCTATTTCCCAGGGCTATCATGAGCATTAAATGAACGAACACATGTAAACCATTGACCATAGCATCTGCTAATCACGTCGGTCTCTATCCACATCTGGCGTGGGCAGAGATTTTTAAGAATGGTGTTTAGTCTCTCTAAAAATATACTACTAACTATACTCATCTGTAACTTTAAAAAAAACCTTTTTTTAAATTTATTTGAGAGAACAGGGGTAGAGGGGCAAAGGGAGATGAAGAGAATCTCAAGCAGACTCCCCGCAGAGCAAGGAGCCCAATGTGGGGCTCGATCTCGCCACCCTGAGATCACAACCTGAGCCGAAACCAAGAGTCAGGTGCTTAACCAACTGAGCCACCCAGGCACCCCCCTTGTCTGTAACTTTATCGCTAACTTCTTACACTAGTACCACCAATAAGCAAAGGGAAATTAGTGTCATATAAAGTTCACGGATGTTATTTTTCTGACCTATTAGTATTCCTTCATTTAATTGGATAGAAAGGCTTATTTTTTTCAGATTATCTTCCTAATTGTTTCCTTCCCTTTAATGCGTCCATGCTGTGGTAGAAATTAATGGAAGGCATCACCATGACACAGCGTTGTTATTTGGCCTGTGAAGATTGGCACAGTAAGGGTTTTATATAAATGAAAGTTCTAGAAGGTTGAAAGTTTAAGCTTATTAAACACCAGGACATTAACTTTAACTGCTTTTTAATGGAAATCTTTCTGAAATGCAGACTGTTTTTGTAAATTAAAAGCCTTTTACCAGCTTCCTAAAAATCTATCGTTTGAAAACATGGGCCATAAAAGAGATAAAAACTTGAGTGCAGAGTTAAAAGGGGCCAAAGGACCAGATTGACTCCTTGTGCCTGCTACATCAAACCAAAATTCTGGTATCGGTATATGTAGTGGTCTTGACTGATAACAAAGAAATCTGAGTCTTTGTCCCTGAGTACATCACACTAGGCTCGAGACACCAGCCTTCTGGTCTTCCTGTGGAGGGGGACACCATATGTGTGCAGTTGTGTAGGCGGCTCTGTGACCCGCAGCCATCTCTCTTATGTGGTTATATGTCGGGGGGCCACATGGACTGTTACTTTAGACGGACCCACAGCTTGGCAGAGGACAATGTATGTTTCCCACTCAGAGCACATCTCCAACAGCCACCAGAGAAAATGACTCACTCCTCCTTGCCGTGCATCACTAGGAAGCCATTCCTGTCATTTTGATTCTGTCACTTTCATGCCCCTCAACTTGACCAGGCCTGCTCACAGGCTTGTCAGAGAGTAATTCTCTAGTTGCGTCACCGGGGCTGCTCAGTCTCTTGCTTATCCTTTATGACTCTGTTCCAATATGCCACCTGCCTACACACTCTGCCCTTACTCCTTCAGCTGCTCGCACCCACAGCTCTTGAGTCAAGCCTGTTTTGTACGTAACAATACTCGCCACTCAGTACTAAGTGTTGGCAGGTGCTAAGTGCTCTCCAGTACACAGATGAAGTGCTCGGGGACAGCTTCATGCGTTGAAGGAGCAGATTCAGGTTCTTGAATTTTCCTTCGTCCTACATTTGCCCTCTTATCTTTTTCTCACTGCTTTTCAGAAAATGCCTTTATCAGAGATCTTCAAGCAATTACCTGGCCTTTCTTAGTCCCTGTCTAGCTAAAGACAGCCCTGGTGACAGCTCTGTCTGATTTCAAGGGTCCCTCTGTGGGGGGAGCAGCCCCTTTACTCTCCACCTTGAGAAGCCACTCACCCAGTCTGTCACCCCCTCCATCAACTTCCGGTTGTCCGGACATACACTGCTCCTCTTGCTCAGGCACAGCCTGGCTCAGGAGGGGCACACGGGGTCGCTGCATTGTTCTATGAAGGGATGGGCAGGGAGACTGAGAAATTGAAAATCAGAGCAGCCAAATTCCGACCGGGACCGGTCTGTTCATTGCTATGAGTATTAACTCTGTAAGCTGTAAGCAAGCCTTTCTTGTCACAAGTAAGTGAGCTAGCTGTACATCATTGTTTTGTTGTACTACTGCTAACGGTAGAATTTGACTTTAAAGTCAAAAGGGCTCTTGAAAATCATGGCACTCAACCCCCCTTCTTCACTAAATCTTTGGACTTGGCTGTGAGCTAAGTTCTCATAGCCTGTTGGTGGCTATGTGGAATGGCTTCTGTTTTCCTCTCCAGATTAACTCACCACCCTTCTCCACCCTCCTTTGGGCACCAGGAGGCTGATTTGTATGGAAGATTCCAAAGTTTCCTTTGCTGTCTGGTTTCCCATTGGAATTGTCCAGAGGGGAGCACCAGTGGGCAACTGGAAGGAGGGTGGAGATGCAGGGTCCTGTGAGCTGGTTGTATTCCTTGATCACGGGACACAGATCCCATCAGGGGACCCTCTCTACATGGCTCCTGGTTCAGGCAGTCATGCCTTCTCTGGACCCTCTGGGCCCAGGCATAGTATAGGATAGTCCCTGTTTTCAGCAACACATCCTGTCTTTCTCTTGTGGTTTTTCCCATACTCTGCCCACATTTCCATAAACGCTCCCTTCGTTAAATACTTCTCAAATTGCTCAGATTAAGGGTCTTATCTCTTTCCTGCCAGGACCCTGATTGATAAAGTCCTGGGTCCCAGGTCTCCTGGGTTGCCAGCTCTGTGTTCTGTTCATTGAGATTAGCCTCCACCAGTCTTGAGTCTCCGAGTGACTGGTGTGACCAGAGGCTCCAGTACCAAGTTCGGGTGGACATGTCATATGAGCAATGGCTAAAACTTCGCTTGGGTTCAACCACTGAGATTTTGGGAGTTTCTACAGCAGAAAGCAGCCCATCCGACAGATCCTGTTTTCTCTTCTCTGAATTAGGGGAAATGATAGTACTACCCACCTAGGGGTGAGGACTAAAAGAGATTATAAAACGTTTGTCATAGTGCCTGCTTCTTGGTTAGTCCTTAGTAATAACTGTTGTTATTAGCATTGTCAATTTTTCATCAACATTGGGTTAAAACATTATAATTCTTTTTTTAAGACTGTATTTATTTGAAAGAGCAAGCATGAGCAGGGGGAGGGGCAGAGGGAGAAGGAGAGAGCCAAGAAGACTCCCCGCTGAGCTGGGAGCCCAATGAGGGGCTCGATCCTAGGATCCCTCAAGATCATGACCTGATCCAAAGTCAGATACTTAACCAATTAGGCCACCCAGGTGCCCCCAAACAAGATAATTCTTATGTCACATAATGCTAAGCGAGTAGAATAAAGGTCTTGTATTAGTTCTTGCTGAGAAGTTCCCAGATCTGCTGTCTGAAGACCTGAAAACCAGGAAAGCCAATGCTGTCCTTCCAGTCTGGTCCAAAGACAGGAGGAGACCGTTGTCCCAGCAGAAAGATGGGAAGCAAAAACAAAGTTTTCCTCACTCAGCCTTCAGCCAACTGGATGAGTCCCACCAACAACGGGGAGGGCAATCTGCTTTACTAAGTCTTCTGACTCAAATGTTAATCTCATCCAAAACCTCACAGACAAACCCAGAATCATGTTTAATCAAATATCTGAGGCCTCATGGCCTGGTCAAGTTGACAGATAATATTCACCCCCACAGGTTTTCTGGAAGGACCCACAGATACTGTTCATATAATAGATACTCCAGAAAATAAGAATTTTTTATCCAAATCCCCAAAGATTTTTCCTTTTGTTTTACCTGATAAACTGTATTTAAGGATGGATGAAAGAGACTGACCTTGTGTCTTGTGTTACGAAGATGACATGTCCTCCAGGAAGTATGCCTTCTGGTGATGCCCCCCATAGTGATTCGAGCACGTGGATGTAGCAGCTTCGTGACGAGTCCACATCTTTCCTATCCAAGCTGTTCTGTGCTTCCTCTCAATAAATGAATGAAACTTTTGAAAAGGAGAGAATGATGGGGACAGTGTAGTTTTAGAATCTTCCTTAATCCCTAATAGAAAAAGAGGAAGCAGGACAGCAAAAGAAAAAAGCACAGGGATACAGCTGGTTGACAGAGTATGTATGGGTCCCCAGATATTATCTGCTGGGGTCAGACCACCAGCAGCGGCGAGACTCGGGTTGGAACTGCAGCGGTGCAGGAGGAAACGGGAGAAGAGGAGGCCGCTGCTTGTTCTGACTGCCAGGGAACTTTCTCCCAAGTATTCACACTCGAAAGGAAGGGTCCCCACTCGGAGTAAAGAACTTGGTAAGTATATCAGATAGCAACAGTGAAAGCTGGGACACACTACACAGGCTCCAATCCGTGGGTGACAGCGAGGACACTGGAGGAGGTGTGAGGCTGCCAAGGTGACCCGAGCCCTTAGGGCTCTCGAAAAATACCCAGTGAAAATCTCTCTGGAGGGACAGAGCCGCTCCCCGAAAAGGAACTGCTGAGGACCACAGACCCTGCATGACAGGGCATCAAAGGAGAAAGAAAGCTCAGACACCCATGGAGAAAGAGACCAGAGGAAGTATTTCTTGAGTATTAAGGGGGTGGCTACACTTGGAGGCCACATTTTCAGTATTTCAATGTAAAACCAGCAGAGGGAGCCCTAGAGCCATGAAACGAGGAAAGCTAGTCTGGGTCTGGAAGTAGATTGAGATCCTACTTCATGCAACCATACTGTAAGACAAAATGAGGATAGCCCCTCTGAATAATAAAGTTGCAGATAATTAAGTCATATCAGCAAAATAGGGTACTAAAGCAGAATATTACTAATATTCCGATAGAAGCCAAAGGAAATTCAGGGGGTACCTGGGTGGCTCAGTTTGTTGAACATCGGACTCTTGCTTTCTGCTTCGGTCATGATTTCAGAATCATGGGATCGAGGCCCGCATCTGCTCCGCATTCAGTACTGGGTCTGCTTTTCCCTCTCCCTCTACTCTCCCCTGCCCCGGTAACTTGCTTGTGCTCTCTCATGCTCTCTCTCTTGAATAAATAAAATCCTTTTTTTTTAAAAAAAAAAAAAAAGGAAATTTGGAAAATGATAGAAGTTATGAAAGCACTGTGAACATTGGGATTGGAAAATTCAGAACTGAGAGGAGTAAATGATAGGCATCGTGGAAAGAGTTGACCGAAATGAGCAGATGAGGAGCCCAGGCAGTAAACAAGATGTAAAAAAAAAAAAATTTCAAAAACTCAATTTAAAAATGGACAAAACCTAAGCAGTAGTGTCGGGGAGTAACCTTGGGTGATCAAACTGTAAGGAAATGCAGGAAAACGATTACTATAAAACGAGGTTGGTGGTTAAGTTTAAGTGAAGGAAGGGGCTTGAAATTAGGATGCAACATAGAGGTGGTCTTCCGGTGGGGGCTGGCAAAATTCCATTGCCTGCACTGGGTGATGGCTACAAAGAGGGGTTAGCTTGTAATAACTCACACAGGTAAATATTCATTTGGTTTTGTTTTCTAATTGTGTCTGTTAGTAATGCCTTTGGTTGCAAATAGCGGAACAAGCTGGCTCATAGGAGCTTAAACAGAGAGCTGTCTCTTTTAGCTTACGTCCCTCAGCTGGTGCCTCGGCTCCTGCGACAGTCAGGTGTCCGGGCACCCCATCTCTCCAGGGCACTGCCCTTGTGTTTCAGACGCACATTTGTTGCCCGCTGGAGGCGAGAGGTTACATCCATCTGTCCACTCTCCTCCAGGCAAGAAGAGGTGACACTCACTGCAGGAGAAGCTGGGGAGGCGAGTTTTTAGTTTTTAAAGTCCTTACGGTAGAAACGAATGAAGCAGAAGGTGGTTGGGCACGAGTGTGGAGAGGAGCCTGCCTGCCTGCCTGCATTTATCTGGAACAGTGGTTCTTCACCGAGGGGTGATTTGTGCCCCTCAGGAGACATTTGGCAATGTCTGGAGACACATCTGGCTGTCCCAGTCAGCCGAGAGCGTGCGACGCTACTGGTATCTAATGGGTAGAGGCCAAGAGTGCTTCTGCACATCCTACAGGGCACGGGGCAGCTGCCCACAACCAAGAATCCGCTGGCCCCAGATGGCCATCATGCTGCGGTTGAGGGACTCCAGAATGCCTTCACGGGGACAGAGGGTTCAGACTTATGTAAATCATTACATTAATAATACTAACACATTGTTTGTCTTTTTAAAAAAGATTTATTTATTTATTTTTAAGAGTGTGAGAGAGACGGTGAGGGAGAGAGTGAGTGGGGGAAGGGGCAGAGGGGGAGAATATCCAAGCCGACTCCTGCTGAGCGCAGAGCTCTAGGGCTCAGTCTTACCATCCTGTGAGATCAGGGCCTGAGCCAGAATCAAGTGTCAGACGCTCAACTGACTGAGGCACCCAGGCGCACTCATTAGTTGTCTTTTTACTTTCATTTTTTCACGTGTGTCCGGTGGAGTAGGGTTTTCCAGAGGCTGCGTAACATGTGCTGTTGACTGTCTGGTGGTCAAATGCGGAAAGAGATAAGAGAACCATCTGTCTTCCACTAGTCTAGATACTGAAGAGATCTGGAAAACTGTAAAACAAATGGCTCTCTTCTCACTGATGTTTTTTTGTTTTGGAAAATATAATTATTTTTCATCAAAAATATGTACGTTAAGGGGTGCCTGGGTGGCTGAGTTGGTTAAGCATCTGCCTTTAGCTTGGGTCATGATCCCGGGGTCCTGGGATCGAGCCCCGAGTCGAGTTGGAGTCCCTGCTCAGCGGGGAGCCTGCTTCTCCCTCTGTCTCTCCCCCCACTCATGCTCACTGGTGCTCTCTCTCTTTCTCTCAGATAAATACATAAAATCTTTTTTAAAATAAGTACATTAACATACGATGGGGTCTATTCCTAGTTTTAAATGCATAAATATTTAAATAAATATTTAAATTTTGGGTTCTGGGAATGCAGTGGTCAGTGGGAAAAGGGTTTCTGCCTTTAGAGAGATTTCACTCTACCAGTGGAGCCAAACACATTCACTGTGATTATTTCTTAAAGTTCTGTAACAGAGGTCATTTCCGAGTGTGATGCGATTGCACTGGAGAGCGCAGGGTGATGAGGTGGTGTTCTTAGAATGGAGCCTCCTATCAGACCTCACTCAGATCAGGACGACTGTCATTTTCATTTTGTTTCATTTGTCTCCCAAACTGCCCTGTTCCACCAAAGGTAGGAATTGGCTCGATACGTTTGTCACCGGTGGCTTAAGCTGCAACTCACTGATGTGCTTCCTGCCCTTTTTTAGTGACTGTACTGGCAATATTTAATGAATTGCACGCAGACGTGGACCTTTATGCGCTTCTGTTCGGGGAAAGCGTCCTAAATGATGCTGTTGCCATTGTCCTGTCCTCGTAAGTAACAGAATTACTCTGCCCTGGGGAAGAGAGCCTCCGGCTTCCCGAAAGGCTCTGGGCTCAATTCAGACGCTTATCTTAAAAGTGTTAAAGATTGAACCGGGTGTTTTTCTCCACTGATAAAGTTACGCTGCTTTGTCCACTTGGCAGTGATCCAAATGCTGATGGCAGCATGACACGAGGGCTGCGGGTTAAAGGCATACAGCACGGGGAGTGCTGGGCAGAGTGTGGATACCATTGTGTAAAGCGGGCGTGCTCCGTTTTAACTCTCTCTTCTTTTTAAACCCCAGGTCTATTGTTGCCTACCAGCCAGCGGGGCTGAACACGCATGCCTTTGACGCTGCTGCCTTTTTTAAATCAGTGGGCATTTTTCTAGGCATATTTAGTGGATCTTTCACCATGGGAGCCGTGACGGGCGTTGTGACTGCTCTAATATCCTTCCTGTGCTTTCCACCCCTGCCTGGGTAGGATCACGTGCTAGTACACTCGCAAGAGCAAGGTCTCGGATCTTCCTCTCAGAAATGGTTTCTTTTTTTTCTTCCAGAAATGAATCTTTAATCGATGCTCAGGGGGTGGGGGTGGGGGCTCCTGAAATGTGTCCCTTTGGTGAAATGTGACAGTCGAGTCTGTAGCTAGCTGGGCCTCTGAGAAAATGTCTGGGAGTGTGACTCTAGCCTTAGCTCCATTCCCACCTCTGCATTCTCTCCCTCCGGCAGAGCAGCTGGAGATGGGAGTTTGGGGAGGACGTTGGTTTTGGAGTCGGGGAGAGAGCCAGGAGGCCGGGAGGGAGCAGGCCGGAAAGTACTGGAGCCTGGAGCCTGCAGCCTGCCCTCAGCTGTTGTGGGTCACAGGGGCTACCTTGGCGGTAACTGCCTGGGGCCGTCAGTGGCTGTTACTGCAAGGTGGCCTCCCATAAGTGAAGGATTGTATCCTATTCACTTCACAAACCAGCCAAGCAACAGTAAAGCAAAGCACGGACCGAGCAGACCACCCCTCGACAGGTGTGCAGAGTACTTCGTCACATGTTCTTTCGGTGGCATGTAGATCCCCACTGTCCAGTACGATGCCACGGGAGCCACAGCTGCCAGCCATGTCATCTCAGCCTGCAGTCAAAATCCAGATTATCACTGAGATTTCATACGTGCAATTTCTGTAATAAACCTCTGCAACGTGGCACGCATTTTGCTCTTGCAGCATCTCCCAACTCAGACTAGCCCCACTTCCAGTGTTCAGGAGCCCCTTGTGGCTAGTGGCTACCCTACTGGATGGCCCAGATCCATCGCTTCCTTTCCAGAGGTCCCCGTAATGCCCTGGGGACTCAGGCTACTCGGTGAGAGCACTCAGGAAAGGCTTCCATGCTAGCCCACTGGAAGGGCAGTGTTACAAGGGGACTCTCTGTCCCCGAAAGTGACACCAGTACCTGGAATTGTGCGTTTTATTTCTTCATTTCTCATGCATTCGTGAGGGACCTGCTGTTGGCCTCAGGTCATACCAGCCCACAGAGGTCAGAGTCTCACTGTCCTCATCTCCCTCCCCAGGCCCTGCCTGAGGTACCCCCAGTGCTGTTAGAACTCCCTGCCAGTCACCCCTCAGGCCAAGACCGTGCCCCTCAGAGCCCTGGGCATTGCAAGGAGCACAGAAAACCTATTTCCCATTGCTTTAGAAAGCTCCATTTTTTTAAAGACCACTTTATTGAGGTAAAATTTGCATTCCATACAATTCACCCTTTTGAAGTGTACAGTTAAATGGCTTTGGGTATGTTACATTACTATCTTTTTAAATTGTGGTGAAATACGTATAACACAATTGGCCATTTGAAGCATTTTAGGTGTATAATTCAGTGTCATTAAGTACATCCACATTGTTGGTGTCACCGTCCCCACTGTTTCCAGATCTTTCTCATCATCGCAGACAGAAACAATACCCCTCTCTCTCCTCTTTCCCACCCTTGATAACCTCTTTTCTACCAGAAAACTTATTTTTTCTTGCTTTAAAAACCGAGCAGCAGCTTTGGGGTCCCCAGAAGAAGAGTTGTAGGGAAAGGGTAGCCCTTAGGGAAGAGGGTCCTGGGCTTACCAAGTGTGGTTCTTGGTGGCCCCCATAACTTGTTCCCAGAGCCAAGTTCCTTGACAGGGGCCCACGTGACCAAGTTTACCAAACTGCACTGCTTCCCCCTCCTGGAGACGGCACTCTTCTTCTTGATGTCCTGGAGCACCTTCCTTTTGGCGGAAGCCTGTGGCTTCACAGGTGGGTTTTCACTACCCGTGGGCTACCCTTCCCCTCCTGGCAGCCAGGGCTGCGCAAACTGGAGGGGAGATCGCAGCGTTCATTCACGGCTCCCATAGCGTCTGCATGGAGGGTTGCCGAGCGAGGCTGGTGTTCTGCCTGAGGAATAGTTTTGTTTCCCAGAGCTACACATTTTTAAAGGATGCAATTTATTGCTTCAAGCTCAGCTGTCTCTGCGTACTGGTTCCAGTTGCAAGCAGATGTTTAGCTGCAGAGGTTAACGAACATATTAACCTCCTAGCTGTTATCATCCCTTAGATTGCTCCTGCTTTCACGAACAGTAACAAGCAACAGACAAAATCTGTATCTGTGTAAGGGTAATTTCATATCTACTCCGATGAATGTGAAAACAGTTCATCCTTGTTTTGGCTCTGGTTTATTTAATCTTTATTTTTCAATACTATGTGTTTATGATGCCAGTTTCATGTATTAGTATAAGTAACCTTGTGGTTGTAGTTCTTCCCATTCCCTCATCAAAAAAAAAAAAAATTACTTTTTCCACTAGAAAACTCAAGTACAATTGCTATACATAATTCAGGTAGTTGGGAAGCCCTTTTAATTCTCTTTTCAAAATAATGCAACATGTCTTTATAGGCAGCCTTATAATATACCCCACTTCTTTAAACTTTGGCAATTATCTGTAAAGGTCAAGGCACAGTCCAGGTACATCAGTTGTCTTGCACAACAAAATGGTTATCATTAATCCTAAATCAAGGTAACCAAGGCTTGGGAAAAAATGGCACAGTACTCCGGATCCATTTTGTCTGAAACCCTAGACCATGCACAAACAGAAAGCATTTGCTTGCAATTAAATTCATTGCTTCTAAGAGCAGAGCGGAACATGACAAAAGGATATGATGGTCCCATGGATATGAAGCGCCCCACAGCCTCTTGGAAAGAGTGAATGCTAAATGCCAAATTCAGTGGGAGTTTAGAGGAGAGAGAATGCCCTTAAAACTGGAGCAAAGAGGGAATTCAGGCACCTTGGCTTTGAAGGAAGACAGAAGAAGGGAAGGTTGGTATGAGTGGTGGGGGCAGGCCATAGGAAAACTTGCCAAACTATTCCAAACTTTCAGTAATAGGAAACTTTCCAAACTGTATAGGAAGCTGGATATATTGGGCTTGCCCACCTGAAGTTTTTGTTTCAGTGGGGATTTTTTTCCTGCTTCACTTTTTTCCCCATTGATTTTTTTTCTTTCTTTTCTTAAAACAAAAATCTCTCACCAGGCGTTGTGGCTGTCCTTTTCTGTGGAATCACACAGGCTCATTACACCTACAACAACTTGTCGGTGGAGTCACGAAGTCGAACGAAGCAGGTGAGAGCAAGCCCTGGGTCTTCACCAGTTAGTTGTACATATAAGGGAGGCACCTCACAGGGTTTACAGCTTCCTTTTCCCATCCCGTGCAGCTCTTTGAGGTGTTACACTTCCTGGCAGAGAATTTCATCTTCTCCTACATGGGCCTGGCGCTGTTTACCTTCCAGAAGCACGTTTTCAGCCCTGTGTTCATCATTGGAGCTTTTGTATCCTTTTTTTGGTTCTACTGTTTTGTCTGTGGACAAGTGACCACTGCTGAGGAAGCTATAATAAGAAGAATTTCTGTTTGGGGTGGGTGACTCAGCCAGTGCTGGTTCGTGATGGTGTTTTCCTGATGAGAAAAAGAAGGCTTACGAGGTTCATAAAACTCAGTGGATTCGATGGAAAGATTGGCATTCATCTGAGGCTGTCCTCTCTGCATGTTCTGTGTGAGACAGTTTTCCTGTTAGCCTGGTGCGTGGCAGGTGGTAGCTTATATTATAGACCACCCTTCTTATTTATTTTATTTGTTTATTTTCTTATTTATCTTATGTATTTATTTATTTATAAAGATTTTATTTAGTCATTTATTTTAGAGAGAGAGAAGAGCACGCATGTGCCTCTGCATGTAGGGGGAGGGGCAAAGGGGGAGGGAGAGGGGGAAGCAGACTCTGCGCTGAATCCCGACATGGCACGTGGGACGTGGGACCCTGAGACTGTGACCTGAGCTGAAATGAAGAGTCAGATGCTCAATGGACTGAGCCATCCAGGTGCCCCATAAAGCAAATCTGCAAGTTGGCCACTGTGTCAGTCCCAGAATCATTTTTATTTCATTGCTACATGAATTCCAATCCAGAAGGTTCCCAGTTTGGAACACCTGAAGGTTCTGTTACGCTTGTTCCCAATTGCACAGGCAGCCCTTCCTCACACTGCCGAGAGAGGCCTGCTGGCAATGAATCTGCTTTCCCTGGAGCACACCTGCTGTGATAGATCACAGTGGAGAAGACACCCTTTATTTTTTTTCCAAAAAAATAAGAAAAGAAAAGAAAAAGGAGAGGAAGAAAAGACAAAACAGAAAAATACTTGGTTCCTTGACTTAGTTCCATGGTGAGTGCAGTTTTTGGAAGAGAGACACTGTTTGAGGGATTGGCTTCTCTGAAGAAAGGAGGGATGCGAATGCCCAGCTGTGGGTGGACAGCTCAGAGTTTTGCTCACTTGGCCTCCGATCCTATTGTTTTCATTGATGTGAATTCCTCTGGGCCTTGGAACGGTAGCAGTTCAGCTCAGCCTAGATTTGTAAACACTGAGCCAGCGTCCCCTATTGCCGGGCATTTACACTTGCTTTTTCTGAGGCCTCATGGGTAACCTTTAAAAAAAAAAAAAAAAAAAGGAGTGTTGTTCTCTTCTGGGTTTGAGGACCAGGGCATACTCACCAAGCAGCTGGATAGTGACTGTGGCTGGCCTATTGCTGTGCGGGGTCCTTCCTGTTAGAGTGCTATCTCCTTCACCTGGGGCTCTTTTGGATGGATTTACATGCTCGCCAAGACTGACAGCTAAAAACCTGGGGGATCAGCATTCTCGCTCCAGAAAGACCTCACATGTCCTCTAGATCTGTATTCGGAGCACAGCATCTGGGGAGAGAGAGTGAGAGCAGCAGCCCTTGTTTATAGAGGAGGGCCTTGCTGGGAGGGCGATCTGGGGGTGGGAGGAGCCCCCTGGGAGTCCCGAAGGCCCCTTACCACTTGAGGACCTTTTGTGGCTTCTGGAATAAAATGTGCTTTCTAAGCACTACCTGTTTCCTTCTGTTCGAAACAAAACAACACAACACAGAACCAGAGGGGTTGGGAGGGGCACAGATTAAAAAAAACAACAACACTAAAAGCAGAAAAACAGTCAGTCCTTTACCCTGGAGGAGGCAGAAGGCAGTTCCGCCCTGGCTTGTGTCTGAAACAGCTGCACCTGAAGCAGCTGGTGCTCGGCTGGCCCAGAAGCTCCCTGTCCCGGCGGCTCCCACCGCGGTTTCCTTCTGCGACCAGGGCAGCATGCGGCTCTCTGCCAGACTAGTCTAAACTCAGCAAGTGAAGGATGACCTGTTTCCCTGAATTCTTCACTGTCCACAGCAGAGCTCCCCTTCCACACTCCCCCATTTCCATGGCTCTCTCCTCTGGAAGACTTTTGAGCCACTTAGGTAGAAAAATCTCCCCCTCCCGTTGAGTCTTACGAGGGCTAGGAGTGCTCCTTCAGTGGCCTGAGTCCTTTGTGTGTCTGCACAAAGCGTCTCACTTGTAGCATCTTCCTGGTCCTTTCCGGCCCCTGCTCTCTACTTCTGACTGAAGCGTATGCGCTCTTACCCAGGACATTTGCTCTTTACCGTTTGACCTGGAGGGTAGGCGTTTGCTCTTCTTGTGACTTTCCTTCTCATGGAGCCCAAGCCACTATTTGCCCCTCTCAATGCACCCCCCAACCCCTGCCGTGGTGCCCGAGTTTATTTCTGGACTTATTTTTAGAGAGATGGGAAACTTGGTCCACATCAGTGTGATTAAATCAAGAAGTTATGACAGAGATGCCTGGGTGGTTCACTCGGTTAAGTGTCTGCCTTCGGCTCAGGTCACGATCCTGGGGTTCTGAGATCAAGCCCTGCATCAGGCTCTCTGATCAGCGGGGATCCTGCCTCTCCCTCTCCCTCTGCCTCCTCCCCGCTGCTTGTGCTCTTGCTCTCATAGTCTCTCTCTCAAATAAATAAATAAAATCTTTTAAAAGAAGAAGTTACAACAGCCCATTTAAAAGGTTCGAAATGAACTCTGGTGGAGCCAGAAGGCTGGGAAAGCTGTCTAACTGAATCCCCACTTGCTACTGAGACTTGTTTCAGGGGAGGCTGGACAGCCTGGCTGCCTCCTGCGACCATCCAGGTCTTTGTGCAGTTATCTCCTGGTTATGAGGGGTCACAGCATTGCTAACATTCTCTGCTCTGCCAGAGGCTCGGGGAAGATGCCTTTCTAGAAAGCTGTTGGGTCCTTAACCTCCACCTGGTGGTCAGGTCGCCATCTTCCTGGGCAGAGCTGCGCACATCTACCCGCTCTCCTTCTTCCTCAACTTGGGCAGAAGGCACAAGATTGGCTGGAACTTTCAACACATGATGATGTTTTCAGGTAAAAAAACGTACAATGTCAAGAAAAATGAGTTTTATTTGGCAGGAATGCTAGCATGATTAAAGTATCCTCAATAAGGTCCACAAAGAGCCAGAAGTTCAGACGCCTGATTCTTTTGTATCCCTGCGGTGCTGAGTAGGCGGACATACATGCTAGAGTTAACTCTGGTTTTGCAAGCTGTACTACCAAATGTGAACGTTCGCCCCCAAAATAGCCGCATCTTCGTTTTTACCTCTGCCACCCATGGGACCTAGAGGTTTACAAGTATTTAAAGTGCTGGATTATTTTCTGGTTGGTGTTCGTAACCCTTAATCTTCCAGAAGGGCTCCAGACTTAAAGTTTCTAGGTCTTTAATGAGAAAGAAAACAGGCCAGGTCGCTCAGTACCTCCCAGCTGCAGTATCCAGTCTTGTAAAATAATGAAATTGAGCTACTTAGTTGAGGTTCCTCCCAGCTCCAACTTTCTCTGAAGCATAAAACAACACAAAACCAACCAAACCATAAAACCACTTGCATAAGCAAGATGAGCCCCACACTGGCAATTAACAGCTGTGATAGTGCTGCTTGATCTACGCTGTCTCCCACATCCACCACCCTCCCCCGCCACCCCATGAAGCTCAGAAGTGTGCGGAAGCCACCAAGGGAACAAAGGACAGTAAAATACGCGGAGGTAAAGGAAGGAGAGAGCAGCTGGCCTGAGCTGATGGTGCAGTAAGCGTCAGGCGTCATAGATGAGACCCAAGTTAGAGGGTCTTTGTAGAGCACAGGGAGGAGCTGGTGGGGCTGCTGGAGGCGACAGGGATCCTTAAAGGTACCTCTGTCTTCTGTGGGGGATGGGGAGGGACTGTACAGGAGGCAAAGTGAGTAGCAGCCCTTGACTGCAACGTGGTGGTTCTCATGGGGGAGGGAGGTGTTAGAGTCTTCTGGGTTGGTCTGTGTGGTACTTGCTTACCTCTGCACTGAAACAGGCCACCTGCTGCAGTGAGTGTCTTTCACTCTGACAGCTGTCCACACAGCATCCTCTTTATAATGCAGCACTCTGGGTTCTGGGGGGGACAAAGACCGCCTCCTTGCCAGACTCCCCGTCTGCTGTGGGGGAGGCAGGTGAGCAAAGAGCTGACTTCCTCTGGAGGGAGCATGACACACTGCGATCAAGGTGGGGAAGAGGAGGGCCTGGGGCCATCTTTACCGAGGTGGCAGCCTTCGTCCTGGGTTTGGCAGAAATGAGTTTTGTGAGGCAGCAGGTTGGACAATCAGGAGCGCGTTGCCAGGCTTTTTCCAGGAAGGGCAGCAGTGTGCTTTCGCTGTGAGACACAGGGGCTAATGCAGAAAGAGGGTCAGGTTGGATGGGGAAAATTGCATCTAGGCTGCTGGGAGCTCAGGCGGCATCAGAACCACCTGTTGGGCTGGTTAGAGGCCCTCGCGGGGCCCCACCGCCAGAGTGCTTCTGCAGGTACAGGGGCCCCAGGAATGGGCACTTCTCACGTATTCTTGGCTGCTTCTGCTGCTGCTGCTAGTGGTTTGAGGACCACACTTTGAGAACCACTGTTGGAGTCTGGACCCCAAGGAAGCCCCAGTGCTGTGCCCAAGAGGTTGGGCTGGACTCGAGAGCAGCCGGGCAACTTTAGAGGTTTCTGAGAAGGGCACGCCAAGGTCCTCCTTCCATATCAAGAAAGGGCTGCTGGGAAAGAGCGAGGCCAGCTGGAGATAACTCGGCACCTGGATAAATTTAAAGTATGTTCATTATTTTCTGTACTAAAAGACTGTGATGTACACAGAGCTGTTTAAAGATATCGTCTCCTGTAAAAGTAACTTCCTGCTGGGAGCAAATCTCACCATCGAAAGGAACTCAGTTCTTTAAAGTGATGAAAAATCCTAGGCTTCTCTATAGCATACAGTGTTTACCTAATAAAATTAAGACAACTGTAGCACACGTTGTCTCTCTCTGACCCCCACGCTTTGTTCTTGGAGACAGCATCCTTTTAGAGGTTTAAATATTGATTGTTGACAGTGGTGGCTGTCGGCGCTCTAGATGTGCGTAAGTGTCTCCCTAGCACAGATTAACAGAAAACATTAACTGTGTTTTTTCATGTCATTTTTGGGGAGTCATTCTGCAGTGAATCGTGAAGTTCTCAGATTAGCGAATTTGCGAAATTATCAGGAAAGGTAGGAAACTACACAAACAGATACAGTGCATATAACTTTTCTTGCTCTCATACAACATCCACAGTTGTCGTGTACTCCCCCTCCCACCGCTGGTGAACAGGAGCTCATGCCAGGTATCTATTGAAGACCATGGAGTCACTCTTTACTTTAAAACAAATGAGGAGTGTGCTTTGAAGAAGGAACAAGAGAGCTTAGAATGGCAAACATTAAAATGTGGTTGTTTAATCTTTTTTTTTAAAAACAAACAATATTTTATTAACTATAACATAAGTAAAATCTAATGCAAAATAAAAATATGAGAACTCACATAAAAGAACAAATATTTGTGAATATATATTAAGAATATTCACAGTTGTTTCAATTCTTTTGTGAGTGTTGCACTATGTAGATCAAAACACGCTTTTAAAATTAAACGTAAGAATGTAACTTAACTACATAAGGTTAATTTCTATTTGGCAGGGTTTTTTGTTTGTTTTGTTTTGTTTTTAGTCAAGTTGACACACAATGTTTATGTTAGTTTCAGATGTACACATAGTGATTCAACTTCCCTACGGGTTGTGCTGTACTCACTCTAAGTATTTGGTGCCTAATCTTAATGCCCGTTAATGTGGGTGAAGGGTCAGCGAACTGTAGTCCTGGGGTCCAATCTGGCTGCTGTCTGTTGTCATACACGCCATGGCTCAGAATGGCTTTTACCGATGGACATCTACAGTCCGCGTCATGAGAGGAGACACTGACTTTGAAATCCGATCAGGTGAAATCTCGTCCTCCAAGAGAATCCCACTGTTTGCATTAACACACCTATATTACAACAAACTGTACTCAGTTATTATGAGTCCATTCTTGGTTTTTGTCGATAAAATTTTGTGGGAATCTGTTTTTTCTCTTATACATCAGTACCTGCACATTATTCTTAATTTTCCCCCCTTACCCCATAAAGCCTAAGATCTCTAATATCTGACCATTTACAGAAAATTTGCCAGCCCCTGATGTAGATCAAGTTATATCATTGCTTCTCTGTGTGGCTTTGCTAAGGAAATGCTGACCTGCTCTGTGGTTCGTGGCACAGAAGCCACAAATATGCATTTGCCATATTCATACCTAGCCTGCTACTTCCATTTATGATGACCATATAGTGCTGGGATCACAGACCTAGAGAGCTTATGTTTTTATTTTTTATTTACATTGCTTTTTCCTTCATGCTCCTAGCAGAACTATTTCAGCAATAAGAGCGTGTGTTGTCCTAGAATGGGCCATACAAAATAGTGCGATGTTTTTCTCCTTACATTACGGGCATTTTGCCAAAAAAAAAAAAAAAAAAAGAAAACAGATAAAGGTCCAACAGGAGAAAACCATATGCCCTTAAGTTTCTTCTTTCCAAATGAGACAGCACGTGGGGTCCAGCCATTAGCCCCAGGTGGCAACAGTGCATTCGAGGATACACTGTCATTTGGCCTTGTAACCAAATCTTCTTCTCCGGTCCCTGCAGGCCTCAGGGGGGCCATGGCATTTGCACTGGCCATCCGAGACACCGCATCCTATGCCCGCCAGATGATGTTCACGACCACGCTCCTCATTGTCTTCTTCACCGTTTGGGTCATTGGTGGAGGCACGACGCCGATGTTGTCGTGGCTTAACATAAGGTCAGTTTGAAACCATGGTCAGTTTTGTGTCTAACTGGGTCACTTGTGCCCACCCTGGTGCAGGTGTGTGTGTGTGGTGGGGGAGTAGTTTAGTATGTGGAAGGTTCTTAACAGGGTTGTATTGGGTTGGGTTTGGGGGAGGGATTGAAAATATAAAAAGCAATGAGGAAAAATTCAGAATATTGACTTCTCCATGAGAAAAAAAGAAGGTGGCCTTGAAAATTTCTGTCAGTGCGACAACACAAGGCCTTAGAAACACCTGGACCTTCCTGGAACAGTGACACTAGGGCAAGAATTCCAAAGTCTTAAAGCCGCAGGCAGGAGAATGGATGTCACTGCCGGCAAAGTCAGGCAGTGCACGTTCCTGTGAAGTCACGCCTCTGGCCTTCAGAGCCGCCTCATCCACCAGAAACAAAAAGAGACAATTCGAGTTTTGTTTCTAGGAGGAAATTGTTTGCTTGTCTCTGCTGACGCGTACCAAAGAGGTGACATTTCCTGTGTCACCATCCTCTGTTGCAGCCTCATGTATGTCCCCTGCCTGTGGTTTTGCAGCTTGGTCAGGACTGAGAGCCCTGACAAAAATTTGATTTTCTTGTTTTTTAAGAGTGTTTGAAGCCCAGAGGGACTGACAAGCCCCAGCACATTAGGGCGCTGGAACAGAGGTCAGGCGTCCCAGAGCTTAGCTCTGGCTCTGGTTCAAGGCAAGCCCTTCACATGTCTTTGGACCTCGGTTTCCCCAAATGCTAACTGAAAGCATGCCGGCAGACCTTCTGCAGTCCCTTCAGCTCTCAGTGGGTGTGCTCTGCTCGTGGGAGGCACCCCCACCACCTCCATCCATTTGGAGTCTGCGGAGGCTGAACGTGATCCCCGGAGACAAGGCTCTCGGCAGTGTGTGGTGTGAAGAGGAATTCTCTGGAAAGCCACAAGGTGGCGATGTTTTTCTGTTTTTCTTCCTCTGCCCCCTTTTAGTTCGCATTCCCTTCTCCGGAATATGGAACGCCCAGACAACAGCTGCAGAGCCTACTTTAGTTGGGGGCTGGGGACTGGAATTTGGGAGAAAACTGGAATTAGAGAGACCTCCGTAGCCCCCTCAAGGACTTTTGTCTTGATAGTAGGCAGGGATTTCTGGGTTTGGCCTCTGCCAGGGGCACCGTTTCTGGCCTAGCAAGTCTCAGCCTCACATCCTCGTGGGTCTGCAGAAGCTCCTCGGGGCTGATCAGTGGCAGTCCCATAATAGCTAACACTTGTGTGACACAGGCGTTGTACAAGGTGCTGCGCCTGTATTAAGACAATCTTCATAACATTCTGTAGAGAAGCTACGACTATGCTCTTCATTTCAGAGTTGACAGAACTGAGGCCCAGAGAGATAACTTGCCCAGGTCACAGAGCTTTAGGGGGATGGGCCGGGATTTGGGCCCCAGCAGTCTTGGCACCCAGTCCACAGGCTGAGCCGCTGTGTTTGACCACCTGTGAGAAGGTGGATGGTGTTGAGCACCTCTGTGTCGTGAAATTTGGGATGACCAGAACTTTGAGTTCCTGGTATGAATCTCAAGAGTTGTATTAAGGAAAATAATTCATCATGGGAATATGAACCTAAAGAAGAAAATGGACAGCTTTTTGGCCCTAAACCTGACACATATAATGGTACCATCTTTGTTCTGTGTTAGAATAAAGGTAAGAAAGGAGGTTTACCCTGCACACAGTTGAGAATCTTTAAGAATCTCAAGATTAAGGGTGCCTGGGTGGCTCAGTTGGCTGAGTGTCTGCCTTCGGCTTGGGTCATGATCCTAGGGTCCTGGGACAGAGTCCCACATTGGGCTCCCTGCTCAGTGGGAAGCCTACTTCTCCCTCTACCACTCCCCTGCTCTCTCACTCTATTATTCTCTCAAATAAATTAAATCTTTTTTTAAAAAGGTTTTATCTACTTATTTATTTGACAGAGATCACAAGTAGGCAGAGAGGCAGGCAGAGAGAGAGGGGGAAGCAGGCTCCCCGCCGAGCAGAGAGCCCAATGTGGGGCTTGATCCCAGGACCCCGAGATCATGACCTGAACCCAAGGCAGAGGCTTAACCCATGGAGCCACCCAGGTGCCCCTCAAATAAATTAAATCTTTTTTTAAAAAAAAGAATCTCAAGATTGACCTCTGAGATTACTTTCTGCTCCTATTTGTCTGGTCACTCAGTAGGTACCTGGATGCTCAGAGCCTGATTAATTCATGTTGGTTTTTCATCCTGGTTTATAGGCCCTCCCACACACTACACACATGTATAGGCAAATAATTTCCCACCAATAGGAGAGTTGACTTGTGACATTTTGCACTTCTGGTAACCCTTTTCCAAATTGGGCCACTCAGATTGTCCTTTCCAGAACTGAGAGTGTGTGTAGCTTTTCCTGAGGCACATAAGCTGTATATACAAATATAATTATGATATAATTTATCATCATGGAAATATCCATGTAATGTACAGATAGCACCTAGAACATAGCAGCTAGTGCCCAGAGAGGAATCGGGAAATGATGATGTGTATGACTGGGCATAGGAGAGATCTCATTTCTCCACATCCTCGCCAGCATTTGGTGTTACCACTCTTCTTTTTTTTTTAATTTTATTTATTTATTTGACAGAGAGCACAAGTAGGCAGAGAGGCAGGCAGAGAGAGAGGAGGAAGCAGGCTCCCTGCTGAGCAGAGAGCCCAATGCGGGGCTCAATCCCTGGACCCTGGGATCATGACCTGAGCCGAAGGCAGAGGCTTTAACCCACTGAGCCACCCAGGTGCCCCTGTTACCACTCTTCTTGATTGTAGGTCTCATAGGTGTGTGGGTATACCTCCCTGTGGCCTCACTTTGCATTTCTCTAATGACTAATGATATCAAGCATCTCTTTGTGTGCTTATTGGCCATTCTTGTATCTTCTCTGATGAAACACCTGCTCAAACTCTTTGTTTTCTAATCAGATTGTTTGGGTTTTTTTAATTGAGTTTTGAGTTCTTTATTTATTATAGATACTAATCTTCTGTCAGAGATGTGGTTTGTAAGTATTTTCTTCGAGGTTGTGGCTTGTCTTTTAATCCTTTTAGTAGAGTCTACCATACAACACAAGTTTCAGTTTTGAGGGAGTGCCATTTACCATTTTTTTTTCTTTTATGCACCGTGTCTTTGGTGTTACATATAAGGACTCTCTGTCAAGCTCTAGATCCTGATTTCTTCTGTGTTATCTTCTAAAAGTTTTTTAGTGTTCTGCTTGACATTTAAGTCTGTGGTCCATTTTGGGTTGATTTTTATATAAGATACAAGGTTTAGGTTGAGGTTTTATCTTATTTGCCTAAAACCATCCAGTTGTTCTGGCAATGTGTTAAAAAGACTGGTCTTGGGGCACCTGGGTGGCTCAGTCATTAAGCATCTGCCTTTGGCTCAGGTCATGATCCCAGGGTTCTGGGCTCAAGCCCCACATCAGACTCCCTGATCCACAGACAAACTGCTTCTCCCTCTCCTTTTGCTGCTTCCCCTGCTTGTACTCCCTCTCTCTTTCAAATAAATAAATAAAATCTTTTAAAAAAACTAGTCTTACTCCATTGAATTACTTTTGCTCCTTTGCCAAAAATCAGTTAGCTGTATACACGTGTGTCTGTTTGTGTTCTGCTCCAATGATGAATGCATTCAACCCTCCACCAGGACCACACTGTCATGATAACTATTGTTATGTAATAAACTTTAGCATCAGGTGGGGCGAGGCCTCCCACATTATTCTTTTTTCAAAATTATCATAGCTGTTCTAGTTCCTTTCCATATATATTTTAGAATAACCTTGTCTATCTCTAAAAAAATGTTGCTGAAATTTTCACAGGAATTGTGTTAAACCTATATATCAGTTTGGGGAGAGTTGCCATCTTTATTACATTGAGTCTTCCAATTCATGAAAGTGTCATGTTTCTTCATTTATTTAGATTGTATGGTTTTCAGCATACAGCGCCTGTCCATGGTTTGTTAGATTGTTTTTTTTTAAAGATTTTATTTATTTATTTGACACACAGAGAGAGAAATCACAAGTAGGCAGAAAGGCAGGCAGAGAGAGAGGGGCTCTCTGCTCGGCAGAGATGGGGGACTCCATCCCAGGACCCTGAGATCATGACCTGAGCTGAAGACAGAGGCTTAACCCACTGAGCCATCCAGGTGCCCTGGTTTGTTAGATTTATCTCGAAGTATTTCTTCTTTCTTGAGGAATTATAAATACTGTTCTATCTTTATTTTTTTAAAGATTTTATTTATTTGAGAGAGAGATCACAAGTAGGCAGAGAGGCAGGCAGAGAGAGAGGAGGAAGCAGGCTCCCTGCTGAGCAGAGAGCCCGATGCGGGGCTCGATCCCAGGACCCTGAGATCACGACCTGAACCGAAGCCAGAGGCTTAACCCACTGAGCCACCTAGGCGTTCCAAAGGTTTTATTTCTTTGACAGAGCACAAGTAGGCAGAGAAGTAGGCAGAGAGAGAAGAGAGAGAAGTAGGCTCCCCTCTGAGCAGAAAGCCTGATGCAGGGCTCGATCCCAGAACCCTGGGATCATGACCCGAGCTGAAGGCAGTTGCTTTATGGACTGAGCCACCCAGGCGCCCCACTATTCTGTCTTTAATTCCAGTTTCCATGTGTTCACTGCTAGGATATAGAAATACAATTGATTTTTGTTTTTTGTTTGTTTTTTAGAGAGGGAGAGGGGGAGAAGAGCAGAGGGAGGGAGAGGGATAATCTCCAACAGGCTCCACGCGCAGCATGGAGCCAGATGCGGGGCTGGATCCCAGGACCCTGAGATCATGACCTGAGATGAAGGCAAGAGTTAGACGCTTAACCGACTGTGCCACGCAGGCAGCCTGGTTTTTCTATGTTGATCTTGTATCCTGTGACCACACTGAACTCATTTATTAGTTCTAGGAGGGTTTGGTTTGGTTTTGTAACTTATTTGTGATTTTCTACATAGGCCATCACATCATTTGCAAACAGAGGCACTTTTATTCCTTTCTTTCCAACCAGTGTACCTTCTATTTCCTTTTCTTGACTCACTGCTCTGGCTAGGTATGACGTTGAGTAACAGTGCCATGAGCTGACATCCTTGCCTTGTTTCCAGTCTTAAGGAGAAAGCATTCAGTCTTTCACCAATAAGTGTAACGTTAGCTGTTGAGTTTTTGTAGATGTTTATCATCATTAAGTTGAGGGAATTTCTATCTGTTGCTAGGTTTTTGAGAGTTTTTGTTCTTATCATGAACAGGTGTTAAATTTTATCAGATGCTTTTCCTGTATCTATTGATGTGATCATACTTTTCTTGTTTAGCTTGTTAATATGGTAGGTTACATTGATTAATTTTCTTTTTTTTAAGGGAGAGAGTACATACATGAGTGGGGGAGGGGCAGAGAGAGAGAGAATCTTAAGCAGGCTCTACAACCAGCGTGTACAATACAAGACTTGATCTCAAGACTCTGAGATCATGACCTGAGCTGAAATCAGGAGTCAGGTGCATAACTGACTGAGCCACCAAGGCACCACCCCTTTTTCTAAAGTAATTTTCAAATATTTAACCAGGCTTACTTCCCTAAAATAAACTCCAGTTGGTTATGGTGTATAAATTTTTTATATATTGCTGAATTCCATTAGCTATTATTTTCTTAAAGATTTTTATGCTCTGTGTTCATGAGGAATATTGGTTTACCATTTTCTCTCTTTTTGGTACTGCCTTTTTCTATTTTTCTATTTTCCTTTTTCTATTCTATTTTGTACTGGTTTTTTCTATTTTACCAATCTGATATTGGTATCAGAGTAATCTGGCCTCACAAAACGAGCCGGGACGTGTTCCTTACTCTTCTGTTTTCTGGAAGACATCCTGTAGAATTTGTGTTAACTCATCTTGAAAGCTTAATGGAATTCTCCAGTAAAACCATCTGGTCCTGGAGACTTCTTTTTCAAGAGTTTTCAAATTGTGAAGGCAATTTCTTTAATAGTTATAGGGCTGTTAAGATGATCTCTTTCATGGGGCACCTGGGCTCAATCAATTAAGCATCCAGCTCATGATTTCGGCTCACGTCATGGTCTCAGGGTCATGGGTTTGAGCCCCACATTGGGCTCTATACTCAGGGGGAAGTCTGCTCGAGATTCCCCCCCTCCCCCCACTCACATGCTTGCTCTCTCTCTCCCAAAGAAATCAATCTTTAAAAAAAAGATTATCTGTTTCATATTGGGTGAACTGTGGTAGTTTGTGAAATTGGTCCTGTTTCACCTGAGTTGTCAAGTTTATGTTGTTTGTAGCCTTACCTTATTATTTTCTTGACATCTGTGACATATATAGTAACACTCCTTGTTTCATTCCCGATATTGGAAATTTATATCCCCTCTCTTTTTTTCTTTCAGTCTTGCTAGAGGTTTGTCAATGTTATTGATCTTCTCAAAGAACCAGCTTTTTGTTTCATTGATTTCCTGTATTGTTTTTCTTCTCTCCATTTCTTTGATTTCTGCTCCTATCTTTATTCTTTCCTTCTTTCTGTTCAGCTCTGCCCAGACAGCATAATGAAGCAAATAGGTAAACAACATGTTTGGTGTCAGTACTTTGCATTTTCCAGATTTGTTTAAATAGTGATTATCTAAGTATAGAAACTGACATTTATAGAGATTACATGAAAAGAAATTCCCTCAGAAATAAAGTAATGAGATTCATTGGTTTCTCTGGCCTGTGGTTTCTGACGTTACTTCATGAACATGAATCATTTATGTGAACCAGGTTCTTATTCTAAAATTCTTCAGAAACCCCCTGAAGTTCAGTGTGGTATTTTGACCTCTATGACCTAAGTAAAATCAACACCTACCTGTTCCTTATTTCTCCAGGCTCCGGACAGAGGCCCTTATGAGGTGTTAAGTGGCTGCTCAGAAGTCAGAAGTCCAGGGTGGGATTCCGAGTTCCACCATAAATAATGAGGAGTTAGTTGTGATTTTTAACCATGGCTAAGTTCTAGTCTGTGTAAAATAAAAATGGCCGTGACCCAAATCCAGAGCCAGGTTGCTGCTTTCCAGAAACCCAACGTATCTTTTTAAAATCAGTATGTGGTGACTGATACTTTAAAACATGATGGCGAGACACTCAAATTGTTTTCTTTTTTTTTTAATATTTTATTTATTTATTTATTTGATAGACAGAGATCACAAGTAGGCAGAGAGGCAGGCAGAGAGAGAGGGAGGAAGCAGGCTTCTTGCTGAGCAGAGAGCCCGATGCGGGGCTCGATCCCAGGACCCTGGGATCATGACCTGAACCCAAGGCAGAGGCTTTAACCCACTGAGCCACCAGGTGCCCCTCAAATTGTTTTCTGGTAATGCACAAACTACATATTTTTCTTAGTCCCTTGAGCAGATGTTATTCACACAAGATGTAATGTTGGCAATTTAACAAGGTGACCATAGGACTGTTTCAGCAAAGGAGTCTGGTATGTGTGCAGAGCACATTTGGGCAGCATGGTGGCTCTTTGGAGTCGCCAGCTTCAGGTGACACACACATGAGGTGGTGGTGAAGGTGGGGTCGGAATGGCACATGCCCAGACATCCGGGTAGCCCTCACACCCCACAGCGCAGTCGTGCAGATACTTCGGGACAAGGAAGGACACTCTCCTCAGTATAATCCTGTTAGACTGAGAACTTACAATTTGCCAGATACTGTGAAGAGTAAAGGTAGGGAGAAGCCCTGAGCTCTTTATGTAAATAGCATTTGTAACTGAATATTTGAAAAGAGTTTTTAAGTACACCAGCCTGTAATTGTAGGATGGATCCCAGGGCGCCTGGGTGGCTCAGTTGGTTGGGTATCCGACTCTTGGTTTTGGCTTAAGTCATTATTTCAAGGTCATGGATGGAGCCCCATGTTGGGCTCAGCGTGGAGTCTGCTTTGGTTTCTCTCTTCCTTTCCCTCCGCCCCTGCCCCCTACCCCCATCTCAAATAAATAAATCTTTTTTTTTTTTGAAGGGCGAATACTGTAAGGTGAAGAACTGGGCTCTGGGGTCTAAGAGCCTCAGCCACAGTCTTGGTTCCACCATTTTCTAACTTTGTGACCTTGGGCAACTTATTTACCTCTTTGACTCAGTTTCCTCACCCGTTTAGATGGGGACAGTAGTGCAAGGATAAAATAGATGTGATAATTCTCTCATGAAACGTACCGTCTGAAAAAGAAATAAAGGTACCATCTGGCACATGGTAAGCATTTAGTATCTTTTAGCTATTAATTATTATATATGTTATATATAATTTATTATGTTACCATTACAAATCATAACATCAGTACTACTCCCATTGCTATTATTATTATGATGATGATGATGATGATGATCAGTGAATCTTACCTTAATGGAGTCTAGTTTGCTTTTCTGGAATTGGTTACAATTTTTCAGTAGTATAGTAAAATAGAGAATCTGCTGTAAGTCACATTCTGAGCAGGTGACTTGTTAAGGTACCCCTTAGGAAGCATAGCTCGTTCTCACTTGCAGATTCCCAGGGATTTCAGTAGCGTAAGAAGTTGGGCATTGTCTATCACAGTGTTTTTCCACCTTGTTTTCATTGTTGTTCCCCTACAAGGAGCCCTTCAAAAATGTTTTTCCCCTGATTACCTCTTCCAGTGAAATCTTAATAGCACAGATTTGGGAAAAAAAATAGCACAGATCTGCTATAGACTTGTTTATGTAGGCTCATGCTTTAGAGGGTATAAAGCATTGTAATGTCTAAAATGTTTTGTCTCACAAGAACCAGTCTTCACACCCATGGGGACAATGCCACCCCCAACTGATAATACATGATTTAGTGCACTGGTTCTCGATTAAGGGCATTTTGCCACCCAGGGGCCATTTGGCAATGTCTGGAGATAAAATTTTGAGTTGCCTCAACTGGGTAGGGGGCTGCTACTGGTATCTTGGGAGGTAAAGGCCAGGGCCTAAAATGTCAATAGTGCCAAGATCGTGAAACACGGTTCTTAGTCTGATGGCAAGGTTCAAATGTACCCTGAATACAACCCAGAAATTGTTAAAGCGGGTACAAAGGGACCATGTCAACTCTAAGGCACAAGAGAAAGAGAAGAGCAGAAGTTGAGTTCCTGACCTTCAGGAACCCTTGGACAACACAGTTTACTCGTGTCCAAAAAAAAAAAAAAAAAAAAAAGCCATCTTTGTCTTCTTAAGTATTGTTGCTGTTTTCAACAATATGATGCTTTTTGCTCTTTCTGTCGAATATGTGTCAAAATATGTGTAAAACTTCAAATACGTGTTTTGTAACAACTTTGTTTTCTGTTTTTCCTATGGATGTACCTTGCTCTATGGAACAGGTGAATTCCTGAAAACTTGTATAAATTCATTTTCCATAAGCCGCACATATTTCTCTGGTTTCCTTACATGATCTTTTGAGAGGCTTACCTTCCTTCCCAATTGATCCTCATTGAGCATAGCTCCTAACATTGTTGCTTTAAATTTAAATTTAGCAGCCTCTCTGGGTTTGAGAGAATGGGTACAGTTTCAGAGAGGGTACGGATCTCTCTTCAGAGTGAGTCCGCCTGTTCCTTGATGGGCGCGGTCCGGGTCCTGTGCCCAGAGCTCCTGGCTCCCTTGTGCTCCCCGTCACACTCACGTTCCCTTCTGCTGCTGCCCAGAGTTGGCATCGAGGAGCCGTCCGAAGAGGACCAGAATGAACTGCGCCGGCAGTACATCAGGTGACATGAAGAAATCCTCAGAAACAAATTAACTGGGCCTGGCTTTTCTCCTCCTTCTAACCTGACGTGTTTCTCTTGATGCCGTTTTGTCTCTTTCTTCCTTCCTGTGTGCACCCACCCTCTGCCCCTTTCAGCCAAGGGGCAAGAGGTCGGGTCAAGTCTAACCCCTTTTCCACACTGTCTTTGGGTTGCTTGCTGGCTCGGTGTTCCTGAGGTTCCGTTCTCTGTCCCTGCCTACTGGGCAGCGTGTGTCCCCACCAAAGCCAGAGTTGGCAACGGTCTCCCCTCTTACACAACTGAGCTTAGTGGCGAGAGCGGTCCATTCCCAGAGCCGCAGACACATCTTCCACAAAGTCTTGGTTATGATCTACTAAACAAGGCTGTTCACTCATGAAGAGAATTAGGATTTGGTATGTCTGCCATGACTGGGGTAGGGCTTACACCATCTGAATGAAGTACCAGTGCTTTTGAGTAGTTTTTAAAGTATGTAAGTGCGTACTCGTACCTTTTGGGGAATCTGAAGATACAAAAGCAGATTTGTTTGGTTTTCAAAAAAAAAAAAAAAAAACCCAGAAGATAAAGACTCGGGTAATGCAATTAGGTTCTCAGTGTCCACCCAAGTTCATGATCTGATTAGGGGAGGGAGCGATGTGGGGCAAGCAGAACAAAGACTTTAATGTTTCCTTTGCCCTTTCTGTGTCTTTATCAGCATGTGTTCATCCCAACCTCATTCTCAGTGCCAGCAGATAAATCAGGGCACAGTAGGCTTGAGCTCTGTTTCTCCCACTGTGAAAGGACGTCTTCTGAGGACGGTGGAGAGAACAGCCCTGCTCATCACCGGCCATGGACGCTGTGAAATCACCGGGCTCCAAATGGGCCATAATGATGTGTATATAAGTAATGGAAGCTGTTAAGATCCCTGGGTTCACACTTTCTTTCTGCTGTTTAAAACACACACACACACACACACACACACACACACTCACACTCACTCACTTTTTGGAGGCCTGACTTTAGGTAGCACATAAGGTGCAGAGTAAACCCTTTCTTTTGAAATATCCCACCTTCAGGAAGGAAAGTCCTTTGGGCAAAGCACAAGTTATTACCCTTGGGACATGAGAGCATTCAGACTGCGATCTGGAGTTCAGGTTTTACAGGAAGGCATGTGTCTCCTAGTCCTGCAATGATTTAGGGCCTCAGCCATTCACATTTTTAGAAATCACCGGTTAAAGTAGAACACCTCTAAAAGTCCTGGGATTTCCTGGCATTTTAGATGGCAGCTCATCAGAATGTACTTATACCAGAAAGGAAATTATTCATGTTCTTTCTATATGTTTTCATTCCAGAATGAGCACATTAGTTTGATTGCTCCATTTTCTCACTTGGCGTGACACTGAACGAAATGTAAAGTGCAGCAGTTTCAACTGCTTAGGGGCTGGCCGCACGTGGCTGGTGGCTAGCACATCGGACTGTGCAGATCTAGAAAGCTGCAGTAAGTTCTGCTGGACAGCGTGGATCTAGACTCATTCCCGAGTTCCCCCGAACAAAACACTGAACATCACAAGTTTAGGATGACCCTACTTTTTTGATGTTATCAAGTTATTTCATCGTTTTATGCCTTGTTATATTGAATTCTGACCTGGCCACATGGGCCCAGGATAAATAGATGAGTCCTACTGACACGGCCAGAACTTGAATGAAAATAGTCACAACCTAGTCTTCATAAACAGTTCTTGGTGAACAAAATTTAATTCTTTTTAACCAAGTTTTTTTTTTTCCTTTTAATAGACTTCAAAAGCATAGAGGGGGCTAAATTTCTTTTGGCAGCTTTTATTATATTTGGTTTTATTTTCATTATTGTAATACAGGGCATCCTTAACCTTTTCTCCTACTCCCAGTCGTCCTATTTTACCTAGGACAGTAACGTCAACTTGTTTTCTCTTTGCTGACGTGGAAGCCATTTACGAAGGCTGATTATACCTGTTTCAAAATTCACAGTATAGAAAGGAGAGATTATTAGTGGGAGACCTGGACTGCCACATTCTTGGCCAAACTGTGACTCACACCCGTCAGATCAGATAATCTCATTGCTCCTGCCCCACAGTCTGGTCAGAGCTTGTGGTTAGGCCGAGGTCTGCTGTGTCACCTGGCATTCCGGGAGGCTGTCGGAGAAAGAGCAGGGTAACCGGCACTCCGCCCCTCTGAGTCTGCACTGGGGAGCTCATCTGAGTAAACGAGTCTGCCGTGAAGTGGCTCTGTGCTGCTGTAGGACCCACAGAGCAGGGCCTAATGTTGGATTCCTAGCTGTTGATACCACGAGTGTGGACCGAGCTACCAGACAGAGGACTCTTCTCTGGGGGATTGTGTGTTAAGAGTGTCTGAAACAGGTGAGGGCTCAAAATCAGGAGCCAGGAATTCCATACATGACCCCTCGGCCAACACTTTGATACACTAGACACATCAGGTACATTGAGGCTCTGGCGGGACTTTTGGGGGACAGCCCTGAATTGCATGGGTCTCATATCAGAAAATCTCTGTGAGACTTGTTGCTCAAAAGTCCTCAAATAACATCCAGTTAGGAGGACAAGCCTCCAGCCCTCAGACTCTCCAGCCTCGAAGCAGCCCCTAGACACATAGCAAAGTCCATCGAACTCACTGCAAAAATTCTACCAAAGCCCGGGCCTGTAGGTAGGAAATCTGGTGTCAGGTACACCAGAGTTTAAATAGAGCAGAACTTGGTGTCATGGGCACTCAATAAAGATTTGCCGAATACATGAATTCATCTTGTGGTTTTAAACTTCACCTTCAGCAACATATGGGCTCTCTGTTCCCTTTCCCTCCATAGTTCCCCCTTTCCAGGGACACATACCTCAGGTTAGTGCTTAACAAAGCTGTGCTAAGGCAGGGTAGACGTTGGCTTTCAGAGGTGGGCACATCTCTGTTGTCTTCTGTTTTCATTTTCAAGAAATAACCTGGGCATCATAGGTAGGAAAGAGGGAGGGAGAGGAAGATAAGTAAGGCGCACGCATGTGGGTTTTTGTAGTCTGCTGTCCACTCACTGGAGCCACTACCCCAGTACTGGACTGCCAAGACCCTTGGGTGAAGCCATTCGGCACCTCCCTTCGGGCTTGAGTCAGACCTGCCAGAAACCGTGTTCTTGGTTTATAGTTCTTTGCAACACTGGAGGGAGCGTGGGAAGGCAGAGAATTTTCCTGTCCTCTTTGTTTTCTCCGCCCTCCCCGTGTGATGGAGGTCACAGTCCTCTGCCTCAGGGTGAGGAAGGTACAGGGATAAAGAATTAACAGGTGCACAAGACAACAGTTGGTGTGTTACTAAGCCAAGACGACTATCCTAGTCAAAGCATAGGATGTGTTGTAAGTGGATTTTGCCACTTTGCTTTTTCTTTCTGTCTTCAGTTGTTGATCTTAAAAGAGTCACTTCTCAGGTCATCTCAGCTGTGGGAGGACATGGGGGCACCAGGATAAAACGTTAATGAAATGTATGCCCAAGTATTTAGGGACGTGTACTGATGTGTGCAACTTTATTTGAATGCGTCTAAAAAGTAAGATGGAAGATAGAGAAGTGGAGAGATATGCGATAAAGAAAGTCCAGCAGTATGTTAACAGTAGACTCTCCATGGTGGGTATACAGGTGTTCACTAAATTCTTCTGGCACCGCCCTGGATATATGAAAAATGGCAGGACAGAAATTTAGGGAATGGAAAGCAGGTCAGGGCAGACGTGAGGAAGCAGCAGAAGGGAAAAGGCATGGGGCAGTGAGTCCCATGTTTGGATAACTGGGATCCTCTGGTGTAGGAAGACAGAGGGACAGTTGGGTGCCCTTCCCCAGTGGCCTCATGTAGGCTGT
Organism: Meles meles; assembly: GCF_922984935.1. Lineage (NCBI taxonomy): Eukaryota > Metazoa > Chordata > Mammalia > Carnivora > Mustelidae > Meles > Meles meles. Next base: position 41,373,752 of record NC_060087.1, on the reverse strand, counting down.
AAGCACATAGTACCACTTGCCTCTCCTGCCCCCTGGGATCTGACATGGAACATGACCTCTTTCTCCCAACTTTTGCATGACAGCCTTCCTCTTCTAGCTAACTACTCCTTCTGCTTCCGGAAGATGGCCGGCCTCTTGGCTACTTCCAGCCAGCATGGCTGCCGTGGTCCAAGCTAATGCTCTCCCTTTTTCTCCTTGTCTCTCTCCCTGGTGACTTACAGAGTTGGTGTTGACCCAGATCAAGACCCACCACCCAACAATGACAGCTTTCAAGTCTTACAAGGGGTAAGTCACAAGAGGTGCTTCTTCAAGGGAAGACACTGTTCAAAAGGGCTGCAATGCAGCGAGCACTTACTATAGGCCGGGTTCTCTTTACATGGATTTCCTCACCATGACCTTGATGGCAACCTTATGAGGGAGGTTCTGTTGTCCCCATTCTGCAGATTAGAAGCTGAAGTTTGAGAGTCTCAGTGAGTCATCAACAGTCAGAGGATTAGAAAGTGATGAAGCCGGGGTTAGACCCTAGGGTCGGCATTTTTAAAACACCATATGGAGGGGTATGCCAGCCAGGAAGAGCATTCCAGCTAAGTCCCTGACTGCTTGCCTTCCAAGAATGGATAGACTGGGTACACTGGTGACTGGCTCACGGTCCCCGGGTCAGAGTCTGTCTGTAGTGCCCAGGCAGGGGAAGGCAGGGGATGGGGTCTGACTCTCCAGCCCAGGGAATCTGAGGAGGAGAGGAAGGATGTGGGTGATTTCAGGCCCTCCCACTCCTCCAGGGCCCAGGACCCTCTCCCGCTGTGTTCCCCACAAGCCCAGGAACGGCTGAGCAGGGGTCCTCACCCCGACCACCAAGGGCAGAAGGTCACCGCCAGGTGGACCATTAGGGCTTAGGCAGGGTGGTGGCAGCAGTGACAGCTTGGGACAGCATGCCGGAAGGGAAGCTGTCGAGGCTGGGATCAGAGGAGCCCCGTGGCAACATTGAGTGTGATGAGCAGGGACGTGTCCCCGCTGCCACGGAGAATCCTGACAGAGTCCTCGTGGCCGAGAGGAACGTCCTGGCCTGCAGTTTGGCCATCTGTTCCAGTTACTGTTACTACATAACCAACTGCACCACGCAGAGGAAAGGGAGCAACAGTTTCTTTCACTCACGGATCCTCTAGTTGGCGCTTTGGAAAGGGCATAACAGGGGCAGCTTGTCCTTGCTCGAGCAGGAAGCTGGGGGCCGGAATCGGCCAGAGACTCGTTCGCTCATCTGTCTGGTGCCTGGGATGGGAGGACCCGAAGAGGGGGACAGCCGACTGCAGTGCCCACACGTGGTGCCTGCACATGGCCTGGGGGCACTGGGCCCCTTCCCCGATGACTCAGGGTTCCCGCAGCTGGGCACCGCCTTTTCTGACCTGATCCTAAAGGTCTCAGGACCTTCCGGTCACCTCTGGAACTCACTGGTAGTCGCACTTGAGTTGCTCAAGCCAGCTCTGATGCAACGGGAGGGGAGAGAGATCATAACCTCTTCATGGGAAGAACATCAGCAAAGTGGCAGACGTGAGTGCAGGCTGCCACAGGACCCTTGCTGTGTCCCTGGGGTTTGCTTCCTCCTAGGGCCAGCATTTCCTGGGCTGGCAGGGCAGAGAGAGGCTATGCTAAGAGCAAAAATGTGTTACCAAAATGTTACCAATGGCCCCCTCCCCACCGAGTCCAGAACTCTTCTGTGCGGCGTGGCAAAAAGCCTTACCCAACCGCACGCACACTCTGTCTGTGACCGTGCCGGGTGTCGCTTTCTCTCCAGTCCGTGGAATCGCACTCCATCCTAAACCTAGTCTCTATATGTCAGACGCCAGAGGACCTTCTAAATGACTCCAGCCCTTGAAGCCCCTTAAACAAGTGTTGCCCACAGTGGTGCCCTGTGGGGCCTGGGAGTGCCGCTGTGGCTTTTCCTGATTTCTTTCTCTTTGAGGGTGGTCACATCTTGGTGGCAGTGCGCATTCAGGGTCTCAAAGCCACAACCTCTGAAAGGGGGGCACATTTTAGGAAGAGTTTTCAGTGAGCTTCATGGGAGATGATAGGACGCCCACTTGAATGGTGCTCCAGAGAAATTCTTGAAAAGTTGCCATTGGACCCTAGCTTGAATTAAGGAGTTTAGAAACCTAGGGTTTGGGAATTGTGTACCTGGAAGCTAATTTAGAGTCTAACAGGGAGATCTTGAAACTCACCCTGAGAAAACCTGGGTGAAGTGTCTTTCTTTCACTGGAAGGAGAAGGAGGGCTCTGGAAGGATACAAATGGCCTCCTCCAAAGCTTCCTCCCCAGGACCACAGCTGGTCCAGATGAATTTTGTAAGAAAACAGGCTAATTCCAGCTGGATAGCCAGGGTTTGGACAGATTTCATCTTGTCGGTTCCAGACTCATCAGACACCCCCAGCCCTTTTGCTGTTTGTTTTTCATTAATCCTGCCTCTGGATTTAAGCATCTGTGAAAGGAAAAGCATGAAATGGTTTGGTTGCTTTCCTGTAGCCGAACTCACCATCCATCTCATAAGAACTTCACATGGAGACACTGGGCTTATAACTAAGTCACCAGCTTGCTGTCACTGTTCCATGGAAATGTTGGAGAAAGCAGTGGGTCCTGAGTGCTAAGGGTTGGGGCAGTGCATTTAGTGTGGGCAGTGACTGCTCCCCGCCCCACGCAGAGTGCATTTCAGAAACCTCCCTAGGTGGGCGTGGGTCTTCAGTGTCCTCGATGGCTCCCTGGGGGGACCTTTGGGCCAGTTGTGAATGTGCCCTTGGTGGTGACTTCTGCTGGACTCCCAGTGGCACCCGGTGGCCCGCCCTAGCCAGGAGCTGGTGTCATGGCTTTCCCTCCTTCTGAGCCTCATACACAGTCATGCCAAGGGCCCTCAGAATCCATTCCACTGGCCTTGTGAAAGTCTTTCAAGATTGCTGTCAGACTGGGGGGGGGGGGGGGGGAAGGCAACTTCAAGCTTGGTTTCCCAGGGCACTTTCTTAAATAGGACTCATGTCCTTGTACTTAACAGGCCTTATATCCCTCAGACCTCCTGACCCGACCTTCTCAGTCCAGTGAGCCACTAACAACCAGGCTGGGAGCACTCAGTGGTCATGAGCAACAATAAAACAGAGAAATAAATGGGCTTCTCGTTTTTGGGTAAAATCCTGGGTTCTTGCAGTTTCCCCTGAAATGGATCCAGGTCACACGCTTAGTGATGTCATGAAACTGCAGTCATAAATGGGGAAAGTCCAGATGTTTGTTCCCCATCAGAAAAGAAAGGGCAGTTCTTGTTACCTCATTATCTAAATGATCTCCCTAAAAACAAACAGGAAAGCGACATTTTGATGGAAATGAATTTCTTAGGACAACATGATTTTCCTCACTGGTTCTAGAAGCCCAAGAGTTCTGGCTACAGAACTACAGAATATTAACTCATGTGGGAGAAGGAAAGGAGCTTTTGGCTAGAACTTCTGGCTTTGTGTGAGGGAAGCATAAGAATATTGTGGGCAGACTTCTGCTTCAAGTTTGACTCATTAGAACAAAACAAAACAAAACAAAAACTCAGTTGCTTTGTTTCTCCAGAGGTCTTGGTGACTCTGCAACCAAAACAAAAGCCCAGCTGGAGGCAAGCTGCCTGGGCTTGGGGGTGACCTCCCACCCCATTTCAAGGGGGACCTTGAATGCCAGACAGAGACCTCATTCACTTCCTTCCCCAAGTTAACAGAAGAGCACGCATTGATGGGGCTGCTCTGGAGTAGCTAGGAGCATGAATTCGAATTTATCCGGGCTTTATCATCTCAGCAGGACCAGGCCACAAGCAGGATACGAGTGGCGTGTGGAGGAAAGGAAACTACTGGCTTGTGGTGTGCATGTGTGTGCGCTCACAAGTGCACACGAGCACACAGAAAATCAGCTGTTTATAGTCACAGTGACATGTAACTTTCTGGGTCCTACCCCAGTTTTCCTCTAGGCTGAAATCTGATACCCAGTCACTTAAATCTTTGACTTCAACCAGTTGCCGAAGGGCCTTTTCTCAAATTCCTCCTCTTTGTCCCTACCAACACCACGCTTTTCTTTTTTGTTCTTCTGATTCCTTACCCCATCTCCCCACCACCCCCACCTTGGTCCCAGACTTCCCTTTTGGCTGTTCTTTTTTTTTCTTAGAAGTGCAGAATTCACATTAATTTAGTCATGCATTTGACAAATACTTACTGAGCACCTGTTATATTCCGGACACTCTTTCAGGCCCTTGGGATACATCTGCAGACCATACACATGAACCTCCATTCTTAAGGGTGTGGTGATAGTGTGATGAAGGGGACGGTAAGGATGGAGAGTGCCAGAGGTGAGGTCTGTAGATCTGTCCTTGCTGCTCCGAGTGTCCCCGTGGACCAGCAGCCTGGGTATCCCCAGAGAGCTTATAAAAATGCAGACCATCAGGCCCCACCCAGACCCACTGACTCTGAACCCGCATTTTAACAGGGTTCCCAGGAGGGTCGTGTGCCCATTCCTACTTTGAAAAATCCTGGAGTGGGCATTGCGGAGCTCTCGATTCCCTGTTTTTAAAACCTGTTATTACTCCCTTGTGAGAGTCGTTGGCTCCGCTGTCCCAGGGACAAGAAAAAGAAAGGCCCAAATTGGGTCACATCACTTCCTTGCTTTTTTGCTCTGCATTGGATTTCTAAGGCCACTGCAATAAATTCCCACAGACTCAGGGGCTTAAGACACTGATCTTATATTCTGTAGGTTAAAAGTTTGGTGGGCTCCGCTGGTTTCTCTGTTTCAAGGCCAAAATCAAGGTGTCGGCGGGGTTGGATTCGGGGTGGGGGGGGAGCCCACTGCCAGGGGCATTCCGGTTGCTGGTAGAATTCAGTTATGTGGTTGTAGGACTAATGTCCCATTTCCTTGCTAGGACCATTGGCCCTGGGTCAAGATCCCATCCTAGCAGCACCTACATGTGCTGGTTCATGGCCACCTCTGTCTTCAAAGTCAGCAACAGCAGGGCAAGTCCTTATCACACTTTGTATCTTTCCTGCCTTTTCTTCCACTGCAACTCTCTGACTCTTTTGCCCTCGTCTACTTTTAAGGGCCTGTGTGATTGCATCGGCCCCCTGGAAAACCTTAAGCCCATCTCCAAAGCCCCTTTGACTATATAGCATAACATACGGGCTCCTGGGGTTAGGACATAGACATCTTTGTGGTGGGGTGGGGGGGGAGAAGGGAAGTATTCTGTTCCATCTCTGAAAAAAAAACATAAGCTGTTCTCATTACGGTAATGACCTTAACTTGGAAAATTTGTATCTTTTAACAATAAGAATGGAAAGAAATATAACTCTGTCCAGAAATCATTATTTATCAGTTCTAGAAAAAAATTTCAAAAATAGGACCTTTGTCACTCCTCAGTTTTTTAATCTGTCTTCTTTTTCTTCATCGCATTTGTCACCATATACGTATCTGTGTGTCTTCCCCTCTGGAAAAGGACTTTTGGAGAAGCAAGTGCTAATCTCATTCCTCTTTGTGTTTCTGGCACCCAGCATGGTGCCTGGCACACCTTTAGGTACTTAACGAATGCAAAAAATATATATACACTTGTTGTTACATCCTTGAAAAATGGGGATAAGGAGAGTCAGTGATATTTGCTTAAAGGGTTTCTCTATTAATAATGTCAACAAAAAGTTTAAAAATCTCTTGTGTTACTCATGAGAACAGAGAGTAGAATGGGGATGACCAGGATCTGGGGGTTGGGAGAGTTGGGGAAATGTTTAAGGGTACAGTCCTGTGGCTAATAGATAAGTTCTGGAGATCTACTGCACACCGTAGTGAATATAGTCTGCAGTACTCTTATAAACTGCAAAGTTGCTGAGAGAGTAGGTCTTAGTTGTTCTCACGGACAAACGGAAATGAGAATTATGTGAAAGGGCACAGATGGAAGCTCATGCTAACATGGTAATCCTACTGCAACAGATGAACGTATCAAACCAACACATCTGTACACTGTAAATTGACCCAATGTCATATGTCAGTTACACGTCAATTTAAACTTGCCCAGAGTCATACAGCAAGACAGTAGCACAGCCAGGATCTGGAACCATGTCATTTGTTGAGAAAGCCTGTGATATTCATATCTATACATGTTGGTGTGTTCTTGTGCCTTGAAACATTCTCAGAGAAGCCAGCCTCGGACCCAGCCTCAAAAAATGAATAGGGATCAGCCAGGTAGCTGTTGTAGGTGGAAGAAGGTGACCATCTGAAAGGATGTTTTAGGTTCTAAAAGCAGCCTGGGCTGGGGCATAAACACTCCTATAGGAATGCAGGTTTGGGGGGGCAGGGTCCCCACCTTTTCTGCAGGCAGCGCTTGAATGGAAATGCAAGGCAAGTTGTTCCATACACGCAGCCTGGGGAGGGGGCTGCCTCTTACAGGATCTGCCTCTTACAGGATCTGCCTGCACCCACACTGATCCCTGCTCAGCCCTAGACTGCTTGGAGCAAGAAGGGGGCCCCCAGATCCCATCTGCCAACAGCTATTGGTTGTTTTCTGGGCCAGCTTAAAAAATTAGTCCCATTCCACAGACATGCCCTGATTTCTCTAAAGCCACCATATGCGCGTTTACCTAGGTTCTTCCTAGTCCTGCTTCTGGCACCATCTCTTAGAATAAGAAGTTGTTTAGCACCCCTGCTATGAAACTACACTTTTTATTTACTCAGAATTTACCCCTGGTAACCCTAGGGCAGAGTCTTTTTGTTTCCTACCTTTCTAAGGCCCCTTAATCTTTTTTTTTTTTTAAAGATTTTATTTATTTATTTGACAGAGAGAGAGATCACAAGTAGACAGAGAGGCAGGCAGAGAGAGAGGAGGAAGCAGGCTCCCCGCGGAGCAGAGAGCCCGATGCGGGGCTCGATCCCAGGACCCTGAGATCATGACCTGAGCCGAAGGCAGCGGCTTAATCCACTGAGCCACCCAGGCGCCCCTGAGGCCCCTTAATCTTATTTGTGGAGCGCAGGCATGACTCTCTGTCGCCTATGAAGACCTTCTGTTAGTTTGCCTTCGAAAAGAGACCTTTCCTTTGCTTTCCTCACAGTAATGGTCCTTCTGGGGGCTTACTGAAGTCTCCTGTAGCTTTGTAGGGGTGAGGTGGCGGGAATGGAGGCGTTCCAGGTGATGACACCCCATTGTGGTTTGACGGAGGTTAGGAGGACAGCGCCGGGGTTTGTCGTTTTATCACTGTTTTACGGGAGGGGCGGATGCACCTGACTTGGGGGGACTTGTCTTGTGCCTGATGGCTTATGGTACCCTTCCTGAACGTGTATGTCTCTGTGTTAGTCTCTTCTTTTGTTTGATTCTGCAGGCTTAGAACCACGAGCTTAGAGCCTATCACTTTATAAAAAACCATTTAATTTTTTCCGTGAAGATATTTGCCCCTCAGAACGCTCATCCACTCCTTTCCCACTCAGTCGAGCGACATCCTGAAACCTCCCTTGAGTTGTCATTAGGCCAGCACCTAATTACCTGAAGGAATGACCATGATCTGCAAATGGAGACATTTCTCTGCCCTCTTTTTTCCACATGATTTCTAAAAATGGGAAATACAGTTGGTCTCTGGGAACGTGCTCATTCTCTCTCTCTCTCTCTCTCTCTCTCTCTCTCTCTCTCTTTTAAATTTCCTCATCCCCAGAAGGGCTCATTTAACCAAGCCGTTTCCACATGTGTCCCTAAACGTTCTTCAGGTCCCCTAGGGACTCTTTTTGTAAAAAATAACCTTTGTTATGGGAAACATTGGGAAATTAAATAGTGCTTGCTGATTTCCCTCCCTTGGCTTGTCCTCGTGCTCTCCCTTTTCAGAGATCTCTGACCCATACTATCTCAGTCACAGCGGGAGCTCACATGCGCTGCTACTAGAGCTTCTGGGAATTGTGGCTCATCGTGCGTTTAGCTGTTGTCAGCCGCCTTAGAGTTGCCTCTCCCTGTAACGTTCCAGGGGTGATGACAAACATGGCTGTACCTCCCAAGTGGTCCCTACTTCCAGAGCTTGTCATCTAACGACACAGAATGCCAGCAGTGGCCTCCCATGGCTGTAGTTAGTCTGCCCTTAAATAGTAATATTTGCACACAGCAGATGGCCCAAGCCTCAAATGACTGTTCAATATTGCAAGGCGTTTTACAAATTAAATGACGGGGACGTTTGAGTTGGAAAGAAGCAAGAGGAGTAACCACTTGAGGGCAGCTGAAATTACAGAAGTACGTGGTTGCCTGGCTGGCACAGTTGGTTGACTGCCTGACTCTTGGTTTCGGCTCCAGTCCTGATCTCAGGGTCATGAGCTCAAGCCTCATGTCGGGCTCCATGCTCAGCATGAAGTCTGCTTGAGAGTTTCTCCCTCCCCCTCCCTCTGCCTCTCCCACTCATGTGCTCTCTCTTTCTCTCTCTCAAATAAATAAATAACCTTTAAAATAATAGAAATAGTTCCGGCCCCATTTCCCTTGCTTGCTGCCCCCATCATCCTAAGGTTGCCAGGGCAACAAGTCACTGCCCCAGCTGGAAGGCAATGTAGATGCCTCCATTAAGGACCACCACAAGCCCGGGGCTGATCTGTCAGGGAACGGTCAAGCGTGACTTTCCCAGGCCAGCTTTGGGGAGACTTGGGAAGTTGGTTTTATAGAAGCTTTCTTCAATATTCCCTATAGATCAGTTTCGGCCCATTAGGATCGACACTATGTCAGCGTAATCAATCTGCTTTAAAAGGCACTTGGAGGAAATTACAGTAAGAATGCCAAAAGAAATTTTGTACCGCACTGAGTTGATCTGCCCACAGACATAACCAAGCCTTTTTACTTTGAGGGTTGATATGTCTGCCTTTTGGATTTATTCAGTTTCTTTCAAGGTATTACCTCCTAGTATATCTGAAACTTTGGTGATAGAGGATGTTTGACTCTGAGCTCAGAATCTCTAAAAGTTATTAGTTAGAAAAGAAGCTTCCCCTCCTCCCAATACATGCACACCCAATTTCAATCCCTTTTCTGCAACTAAGCATCTGTTTTCTTGTTCATTCTTAGGACGGTCCAGATTCTGCCAGAGGAAACCGGACAAAGCAGGAGAGTGCATGGCTCTTCAGGCTGTGGTATAGCTTTGACCACAAGTATCCTTTTCAGTGGCTTCCCTATATTTGTGAAACACCAACGATGAAGTTCTCTTGTTGTCCGTGAATGAATTCTGATGAGTAAGGAAGACGTGTGCTTGGTACAGGTATAGTCAGTCGCCTCTTGGGCCAGAGGCAGTGATCATTCAATCACAGGTAGTCCTGGCGAGCAGGGCTCTGGCCAAGAGGAATGTTTGTATGTCATTAGGGTGGCTAACCCACAGGGTGATAGACTCATGTGGCTCTTAAGAATGTTATGTCCTAGGGAAATAAGCCTGTGTAAGTGAATTAGTTAAATTTACACAATGAACCATGCTGTGGTCAGGAAGGGTAGTAGAACTTGGGCAGTTAATCCATGTGGGGAAGAGAATTCCTATTGGCTGAATGGAAGAAAGTCTGATCCATGTCTCAGCTGGACCACTTGCAGGGAAGACTCTGTTCTAGTAGATTCACCTGTTCTCCAGTGGAAATGAAAAATCCAGAAGTTAAACTTCCATAATTTAAGTTGACATAGTGATCAAATGCATAGGAAGTACAAAGTCAGGAAACTTTGAAAGTACTAAAATTTTTTTTGAAGTCTAAGATTCGTACAGAAAAGTACACAAATCTTGGGTGCTTGATGAATTTCACAAAATAAACACACTGAACACCAAGAAGGTGAAAACCAAAGTCTTCAGTTCCCCGCATGCCATAACCCAGTTACCAACCCTTCTTCTCTCTAGATGTAACCGCACTCCTGACTTCTAGTAACACTTAATAGTTTTATCTGTTTTTTGAACTTTGTATGAATGGGACTACAGAATATATAGATTTTAGCGTCTGGTTTATTTGGCTTGACATCTTTTGTGCGACTCTTCCATGTTGTCATGTGTAGCTTGAGTTCATCTGTTTTCATTGCTATATAGTATCTGGCTGTATGAATATACCATCATTTATTTATCTTTGATTGTTGATGAACAATCTTTTGATTGTTGATGTAGATTGTTTCTAATTTGGAGCTAGTATTAAAAATACTGTTATGAACATTTTTGTATATGTTTTTTGGTGCATCTGTACATACATTTTTGTTGCGAATATATCCAGGAGTGAAATTGCTGGGTCATAGGACATGCATAGGTTCAACTTTAGGAGTTATTGCCAAACAGTTTTACAAAAATGGTGGTACCACTTTACATACTTTCCTTTTGTGTATGATAGTTCTAGTTGCTCTGCATCCTCACTGACCATTGGAGTTGTGAATTGTAGCCATTCTGTTGGGTTTGTGGTGGTGTTGTATTGTGGTTTTAATTTGCATTTATCTGATGACTAATAAGGTTGAGCATCTTTCCATATATTTATTGGCCATTGGTGTGTTCCTTTAAGAAGTACCTGTTCAAGTCTCTTGCCCATTTTTCTATTGGGTTGTCTGCCTTTCTCTTACTGTTTTTAAGTATTCGTAAGGTATTCTGGGTAGGAGTATTTTGCTAATTATATATGATCAAAATATCATCTCTCCTTGTGACTTGCCTTTTCACTTTTTTTAATTTTCAACATAATTTGCTACATGTTTTTTTTTTTAATTTTCAACATAATTTACTACAGGGTTTTTTTTTGCCTTTTCACTTTTAGATAGAATCTTTTGATAAACAAAAGGTCTTTGCCCAATTTATTGATCTTCTCTGATTAGTAGTTTTTATGTCTTCTTATAAAGATCTTTGTCTACCCCAAATTCATGAAGCCAGTTCCTGTTCATCTTCTAGAAACTTTATTGTTTATCTTCCGTACATCTATTTTTTTTTACTGAGTGATGGACATGGGCAATGAAAAAGTGTAGAGATCATTTGAGATGCTCTGGATGAGGCTTTTGTCCTTCAGAGCAGATTAGCTTACATCTGATCAGTGGCTAGGCACTAGGGGCATTAGCAATTTCAGATCACCATAACCCAATCAGGAATAAAGGTGACTTACAGATGGGAGTCAGTTCCTGTGAGGATTATTCTGTTTTCTGTTGGTCTTTTTTTCTAGGGTTCTAACATAGAGCCTAAGGTGTTGGCATAGCCTCCTCAGAAGTACAGCACTCCAGTTTTCATCACATTCAGTCTGTCTTTGTGGGTCTGCCAGATGCTCTGCTCAACTTCTCAGGTACCTTTTGGGGAACTATGGCTCACCAAGTGCCAGGCTCACCTCTTGGGTTTCTTCCTCCAGATTCTGGCCCTTTTTGCTGCCACGGCATCTTGTGCCATTAAGCAGACGATTTTGTTGTGTTTTACTTTGCTCAGCTTTTCTAGTTCTCAGTGGAAATGATGGTTCAAAGTACTTTATTTGCTATTAGCTGAAATAGAACCCCCAGGGATTTTTAAAAGCCATATGTACTTTGTTTACATTGTCATTCGAATGCATGTTATTCCCTGAGCTTGGAAATGAGTGGAGAAAATTGGAGAGAGTTCGCAGAAGAGAGGCAAAATGCTAGTGATAAGAAGTTGATTCTTATGGGAATTCAGTACTCCACTCTGAAAAATCTATCCATTATTGATAGATTGTTCAGACACAAGATCAGTAAGGAAACATTGGACTTGAACTACATTTTAGACCAAATGGACCTAAAAGATCTATAGAACATTCCATCCGACAGCAGCTGAATACACATTCTTCCCAAGGATGTTAGGAAAGATCATATGTTAGGTGACAAAACACATCTTAGCAAATTTAAGAAGACTGAAATTACATCAAGGATCTTTTCCAACCACAGTGGTACGAAGCTAGGGAAACTGGAAAGTTCACAAATGTGTCAACAATAAACAGCACACTTCTGAATGATCAGTGGACCAATGAAGAAATCAGAAGGGAAATCAGAAAATATCTTGAGACAAATAGAAATGGAAAAATAGCATACCAAAACTTACGGCGTACAGTAAAAGTAGTTCTAAGAAGGGATATAGTGATAAATGCCTCCATTAAGAAGAGAGAAAGATCTCAAATGAACAACATAACTTTATACCTCAAGGAACTAGAAAAAGAAGAACAAACTAAGCCAAAAGTTAGCAGGAGGAGGGAAATAACATACGTCAGAGCAGAAATAAAATAGAGTCTAGAAAAACAATAGAAAAGATCAATAAAACTGAGAGTTGTTTTATTGAAAAGATAAACAAAATTGACAAACCTTTAGTTAGAGTAAGAAAAAAAGAGAGGACACAAATAAAATCAGAAATGGAAAAGGAGACATCACAAATGATACTGTGTAAATACAAGGGATCATAAGAGACTACTATGAACAATTATACACTAAAAATTGGATAACTTAGAAAAAATTGGATAAATTTGTAGAACCATGCAACTTACCAAGACTAAATGAAGAAGAAATAGAAAATCTGAATAGACCAGTAACAAGATATTGAATCATTAATCAAAAAACTCCCAACAAAGAAAATCCCAGGACTGAATGGCCTCAGTGATGAATCCACCCAACATTTAAAGAATTAATACCTTCTCAAGGGTGCCTGGGTGGCTGAGAGGGTTAAAGCCTCTGCTTTCAGCTCAGCTCATGATCTCAGGTTCCTGGGATCAAGCCCCACATTGGGCTCTCTGCTCAGTGGAAAGAGCCTGCTTTCCCCTCTTTCTCTGTCTGCCTACTTGTGGTCTCTGTCTGTCAAATAAATAAACAAACAAATAAATAAGTAAATAAATGGGGCGCCTGAGTGGCTCAGTGGGTTAAAGCCTCTGCCTTCGGCTCAGGTCATGATCCCAGGGTCCTGGGATCGAGCCCCGCATCGGGCTCTCTGCTCTGCGGGAGCCTGCTTCCTCCTCTCTCTCTGCCTGCCTCTCTGCCTAGTTGTGATTTCTCTCTGTCAAGTAAATAAAATAAAATAAAAAAAAAAAAAAAAAGAATTAATACCTTCTCAAACTCTTCCAAAAAATTGAAGAGGCAGGAATGCTCCCAGACTCATTTTATGAGGCCTGCATTGCCCTGATATCAAAGTCCAAGGATACTACAAGAAAAGAAATTTACAAGCCAGTATCCCTGATGAGCATAGATGTAAAAAATATTAACAAACAGAATCCAGTGGCATATTAAAAGGATCATACACCATGATCAAGTGGGACTGATCCCTCAAATATAACAGTGGTCCAAATCAATAAATGTAATATACACCACATTAGCAAAGTAAAAATTATGTGATCATCTCAACAGATACAGAAAAAGCAAAGCAATTTTTTAGGGGGGGGGGTAGGGGCAGAGGGAGAGGAGAGAATCTCAAGTAGATTCCCTGCAGAGTGTGGAGCCTGACATGGGTCTTGATCTCAGGAGTCATAAAATTATGATCTGAGCTGAAACCAAGAGTCAGACGCTTAACCAACTGAGCCACCCAGGCACCCCTAAAGATGACATGACCTTATATATAGGAACCCCTAAAGACTCCACCAAAAAACTCTTTGAAAACTAATAAACTCGGTGAAGTCAGAGGATATAAAGTCAACATACAAAAACCCGTTGCATTTCCATATATTAACAAAGAACTATCCAAAACAGATATTAAGAAAACAATCCCAGGGCACCTGGGTGGTTCAGTGGGTTAAGCGTCTGCTTTAAGCTCTGGTCATGATCCCAAGGTCCTGGGATCAGGCCCTGCGTCGGGCTCCCTGCTCCGTGGGAAGTCTGCTTCTTCCTTTCCCTCTGCCTCCTCCCCACCTGCTCATGTTCTGTGTGTGTGTGTCTCTCTCTCTTTAATAAATAAATAAAATCTTAAAAAAAAAAACAATCCCATTATGATACCATCAAAAACAATCAAATACTTGGGAATAAATGTAACCAAGTAGGTGAAGATCTATACACTGAAAACTAAAAAACACTGATGAAAGAAGTTGAAGACACACAAGTAAATGGAAAGATATCTGTGTTCATAGATTGGAAGAATTAATATTGTTGAAATTCCCATATTACCTAAAGCAATCTACAGATTCAGTGCATCTCTACCAAAATTCTAATGGTGGGGTTTTTTAAAAAAGATTTTATTTTAGAGAGAGATAGAGAGCACCCACAATAGGGGGAACAGCAGACAGAGGGAGAGGGAGAAGCAGGCTCACAGAGCAGGGAGCCCAATGTGGGGCTCCATCCCTGGGCCCTGGGATCATGACCTTTACTGAAGGCAGACGCTTAATGACTGAGCCACCCAGGCTCTCCTAATGGTGTTTTTTTTAAATAAAATAAAAACAAAATCATAAAATTTGTATGGAACCACAAAATACCCTGAATAGCTAAAGTACCATGGAGCAGAAAGAACAGAGCTGGAGGCATCACACTTCCTGATTTCAAATTATATTACAAAGTCATAGTAGTCAAAATCGTACAGTATTAGCATTAAAACAGAGACACAGACCAGTGGAACAGAATATGGAGCCCAAAAATACACCCTCACATATTCAGTCAACTAATCTTCAGCTAAGGTGCTGAGAATACGTAATAGGGAAAGGACAGTCTCTTTAATAAACAGCTCTGGGAAAACTGGATATCCATTTGCAAAAAAATGAAATTGGAACCCATCTTACACCACTCACAAAAATCAACTCAACATGGTTTAAAGACTTAAATGCAAGACCTGAAACCATAGCACTCCTAGAAGAAAATATAGGGGGAAATTCCTGACATTGGTCCTGGCAATGAGTTTTTGGATTTGATACCAGAAATATAGGCAACAAAAGCAAAATAAACAAATGGGCCTACATCAAACTAAAAAATTTCTGCACAGAAAAGGAAACCATCAGCAACATGGAATGACAGCCTGGGGGATGGGAGAAAATATTTGCAAATCATATATTTGATAAGGAATTAATATCCAAATTATATAAGGAACTCCTACAACTCAATAACAAAAGCCCAAGGACCCCAATTAAAAAATAGGCAAAGGACCTGAATAGACATTTTTTCCAAAGAAGACATACACTTGGCCGGCAAATACATGGAAAGTTGTTCAACATCACTAATCATCAGGGAAATGCAAATTAAAACCATAGTGAGATCTCACCTCACATCTATTAGGATGGCTATTACCAAAATGTCAAAAAATAACAAGTGTTGGGAGGATGTGGAGAAAAGGAAACCCTTGTATGGTATTGGTGGGATGTAAATTGATGCAGCCACTATGGAAAACACTATGGAGCTTCCTCAAAAAAATTAAAAACAGAACTAGCATATGATCCAGCAGTCCCACGTATGGGTATATATCCAGAGGAGATAACATCACTATCTCAGAGGTATCTGCACTCCTGTGTTCACAGCAGCATCATTCTCTGTGATGAAGATATGGAAACAGCCTAAGTGTCCATCAGTGCACGAATGGATAAAGAAGATGTGTGTGAGTGCGCATGTATACAGTGGAACATTATTCAGCCTTAAAGATGAAGGAAATTCGGCCATTTGGGTCAACGTGGTGGAACATGGAGGACATTAAGCTACGAAATAAGCCAGGCACAGAAAGAAAAATACTGCATGATCTTACTTATGGGTGGAATCTAGAAAAATCTAACTCATAGTAATAGAGCAAAGAGTGGTGGTTGCCAGGGGCTGGGGAGTGGAGGAAGTGGAGAGATGTTGGTCAAAGGGAACAAACTTTCAGTTACAAGATGAGTAAGTTCTGGAAACCTAATGTACAGCATGGTGAGTAGTTAATGATCTGTACTAGAAATTTTCTGAGGGGGTAGATCTTAAAGTCTTCACACCAGACGCACAGAAAAATGGTAAGTATGTGAAGTGATGGATATGTTAATTAGCTTGATTGTGGTAATCATTTCACAATATATACCTATCTAAACATCTCCTTGCCTTTAATACATGTAGTTTTGTGTGAGTCATACTTCAGTGAAGCCAAGTGGGGCCGAAATTGATTCTTTGAAGAGCAACAGGAATGATCTCTAAAGTCTCTGAATGTAAAGCTTAGTGGCTAGGATTTCTGCTTGTTTAGTCTGGAGGAGAGAAACTAGAACAGAAGCAGGCACAGAGTGTCTGAAGAATTCGATGACGAAGGGGCCCATGGTTCATTCTATAGCTCCATAGGTGATCAAACAAGAAAACGTGGGCTTTGGCTGCATCAAAAGAGGGTTCCCCTGGATGGGAATGAGCCCCACAAGCCAGCAGGAGCAGGTGTGGTACTTCGTTCACGGAATAATCCTGACAATGGAATAAACCAGCTTCCAACGTAAGATGAGAGGCTCAGCACGCACACCAGCTCCCTCCTTATTCCCAGGGCTCCTTCGAATCGCAGAAGAGATATTTTGGACTACTTGCAAGACCAAAGATAGAATTGTAGCAGAGAAAACCATAGCTCAAGACCAAAGTGAGGCTCAAGCCAGTTTGTCTAGGTGATTTATTGAAGAATATTTTTAGTAACAGCTCCAACAGGCATTTCCTGTGTCCACAAATCAACCGGTAGCTGTTAATTTTCTCTTCAAGCCATAGCTCTCTAAAGAAAGTAGAAATACTGCTTGGGGAGGGCTTGGTAGAGAAACAGATCTTGAGGCTACCAAAGATTTTTCTCCCTAGAGTAACCTCCCCCACCACCCAACTTTGACATGGTCAGATTCCCCAGCTGCTTGAGAAACTGAGTAAAGACATGGGGGACATTTCAAAGTAATTAATTCCTATATATCTACATGTATGTCCCAAATATATACGTGTGTGTGTGTGTGTGTGTGTGTGAACTCTCTACCCAACACGGGGCTCTAACTCATGACCCTGAGATCAGGAGATGTCTGTTCTACCAACTGAGCCAGCCAGGCGCCCCCCCCCATATTTATTTTTTTTAATTTTTCTGATAAAAGCCTTAGAGTTGAAAGGCTTTTCCAGTCACGATGTAAGAACAGGATATTAGAAAAAGAAGCGAGCAAACAAGAAGAAACTCTTGGAAATTAAAAATAAGGTTTCTGAAATGAACCCCAAAATGTAATGGACAGTTTAATTACATGGTGGAGACCAAACTGTCCATCTGGGAGATGAAGCTGAGGAAAAAAAAATATGTGAGAAATGGAGCACAAAGTCAGAGATGTGTGAAAGAAGAGTTTCGAGATGAAGGGGTCAGAGCCACATGGTCCAGAGTCCTTTAACAGAATCTAAAAGAAGATAGAGATGGTGGAGGAAAAGAAGAACCATAGAAATAATGGAAGAAAAAAAATCCCTTGGCTAAGGGAAGATTCTTGTTTCCGGGGGTGGGGGGGGGGGGCGGGCGGCTGGTGTGAGTGGCATGAATGGATACATTGGAGCATTCCATAACTAAGGAGGAAAAGCAGGACTCATAAGGCTTCCAAAGAGAAAGACTGGAAGCCTTTAAAGAGAAAGAATCAGGTGTGGCATTAGCAAAATTGAATGTTAGAATACCCTCTAGCATTGTCAGAGTTCTAGGATGAAAATTAAAAGCCTGAGCCTAGCATTCTACCCCCAAACTGAGTGGGGGGAAGGAAGGAGGGTGGCTTTCAGATATCCAAGGGTTGAGAAAGGTTAGCACTGTGCAGACTCTCTAAGGAGGGGGAGAAAACCAACAACAACATAAGGATCAAATAAAACCAAAATCACATTCAACTAACGGGACAACATTGAAGAAGTAGTGATTGTTTTATAATCCAGAAGTGAATAAGATCAAAATGAAATTAAAAGAAAATCTTGTATTTCGTAAGACACTCAAAATGTTCTCTTCTCACTAACAAAGTTTAAATGACACTGTATTACATTTCCTTTACATTTCCCCATGTTCTAACCATGGGGCACCTGGGTGGCTCATTTGGTTAAGTGTCTGACTCTTTTTCTTTTTTAGGTGGGTTCCATGCCCAGCACAGGGCCTGAACTCACAACCCTGAAATCAAGACCTGAGCTGAGATGAAGAGTGGGACGCTTAACCGGCTGAGCCACTCAGGCACCCCTAGTGTCTGGCTCTTGATCTCAGCTCAGGTCTTGATCTCAGTGTTGTGAGTTCAAGCCCCACATTGGGCTCCACATTAGGCATGGAGCCTACTTTAAAAAAATAGTGTTGTAAACACTCTGCTTGGTTACAGTGAATAATATTTATATAATAATATTCTTTCAAATGCTGTTTAGTGGCTTTTAACACTTAGACGCAGTCAATGGACAAAGTATAGAAGATTTACTTATGAATTATAAAATAGAATGTAAATGTTATATATATATATGTATGTATGTATATATCTGCTGTATAAAATTAATTATAATCAAAATTAGGAAAAACTTGAAGAGTCAGGAGTATAAATGAATTAAATGTACCATTTTTGTAGGAGAGAGTTTAAAACCTCTGACTAAATTTTATAAATCAAGAAATAAGAGATGGGGCTCATTTGGTTTCGTGAAAAGCTGTAGCAGAGCCCACACCTCATCCTTCTGGGAGTGACTCTCTCCGAGAAGGATCCCCCAGATCCTGGGGTACAGACAACTAGGATACCTCCTCGCCTTCCTGTGAGTTCTCTTGGCCATTCCTGCCATGGCCATGTGAGTCTCTGCCTTCTCCAGAGTGCTGGCGCTGTGGATACCAGAAACAGCCCAGGCACTGTCATGAGATGACGTGTGCTTCGTGGGGCTTCCCACATGGGCTCACGCGTTTGGTGGCACAGATGTCCACGGACTGACCAACCTGGAGCTCTTGGGACGTTTGGCCATGTCTAGAGACACTTTTGTTGTCACACAAAAGTGTGGCCCGGTGTTCTACAGGGTGGGACAGTCCCCTAGTGTCCAGGTGGAAAAGCTGATACACTGTCTTCTGTTTCCAAGGCACGAGCTGGTTGTGTGTCCAAAGCTGGAATGCTGATTGAAACCAAAATTCTCATTCAATATAACAAGGAAGGGAGAAGGATATGCAAATGAACCTCAAAATATTCTTATTGCCTGAGAAGCGGGAACTGCCAACCTGAGAGTTACCAGTGAACGCTTCGGGCTGAGAGAGGATGGTTTAATCTTTGATTCAGACTATTGTAGACCCCAAGGATTTTCTGTAACATACTGGTTAAATGGGGCGTAGGGGGGTGGGGAGAGGCCTTTTGTAGGTAGAAGTCCAGATGATTTACTCTGGGGGATCTCTAAACTTGTGTGGGATGTGGGTCTTCTTTGCAGACATTTTTTCCTTAATTCTCTTTTTAAAGTTACCTGAAGCCCATCCTCACACACAGCGGCCCCCCACTGACCACCACACTCCCAGCCTGGTGTGGCCTGCTTGCTCGATGTCTGACCAGTCCCCAGGTGTACGACGTAAGTACAGCACCACGTGAGGCGGGTTTTCCTGCTCGCTGCCCCCAGGGAGTATCTTCTCCAAGAAGAGGAAATCTCTTGCCTCCAGATCCACTGGTTTTGCTTCTCTAAATAAGATGATTAGAAATGGCCGACTTATGTTGATCTGTTTTGCACAGTAACAGAGAAATCTTTTACCTGGGCCGTGGGGCCCCATCACGCCACAGCCATGGTGTAGTAGATAGAGCACTCAATCTGGAATCAGAGCAACTAGATTTGAAGCCAAGCCCCGAGGCCATTTAAGTGTTCTGTGCCTTGGTTTTCCTATCCATAAAGTGGGCCCAGTCGCACAGGCTGGCTGTGAGGTTAAAGGCTAAGATACAGAAAAGCACTGTGAACCACAAAGTCTTTAGCAGATGTGAGGATTCTTTTTTGTGTATGCTTTATTTACATTGATGTGGTTAGGTCCTTTCCGTTTTCAGATTCAGACTTAGCGCAGTACAAAAAGAATATCCACACTGGTGGACATCTGAGCTCTGGGGCTGACTTGTGAGCTCTTCCTGTGGGTTGCTGGGCAGAGGGGTGAGGAGAGCAAGCAGCTCTCCACATAAAAGGACTAGAGGAGAGGGAAGAGGCCCTTCTTCCTCTCTACTCTGCCTCCCTAATCATCTGGTCATGAACACAACCATTCTATCCTATCCTAGGAGAGAAGGACTTCTTAAATTTGTGTAGAGCTTTACAGCCTACAAAGGCCAAGTTTATTCTCTTGGCCATACTATAAGTAAGCTGCTACTACAGGGTTACAGAGGAAGAAAGTGCCCAGGTCCCAGGATTAGTAATTGGCCAAACTGAGACCCTAATGCAGGTTTCAGAGAATTTCTAAATAACCTGCAATTGACTTGATTAGCATTAAGAAAGCAGAATGCAAAGCTCAGATCTGAGAGAGAAGGCCCCTGACCAGGTAAGTTCTAATGGGGCGGGGCAGCGGGCTTGGGAATGATTGTTGGCATTCGGCATTCGGGTGCTACAGAGGGTCAGGGAGCATAGCTGGGTGGTGGGAGGCACTGGGGTCTGGTGTGCTAAGGAGCAGCCTCCTCAGAGATGGGGCGACTTGGTCAAGAAGCAAGAATCCCCCATACTGCCCCTGCTGCTTGGGGCTGGGTTCCTGAGCGGGGTCTCAGCTGCACACACAGTGAGGCTTGCTATTGTCGAGAACGGGAGCATAGAGTCTTTGAAAAATTAATTGAGGAAGTCCAAGGCAAGAGAGGGGAAGGGCTCCCTGTGGGGTTTGGAGCCCAGTGAGGGTCTTGGGCTGGGCCGCTCTCGCGTGGCTGTTTGACACACTGTAGTCCTCACCTGTCACCTACAGAGCGATGGTACTTTTGGTTTCGTTGGACGGTGTTGAAGATGTCCCTCATTCACTATTTGCACTTACTCTAAACCACTCAGGTTGGATATCCACCTAGAAAACAGGGTTCTGCCGTTCATGAAGTTGACTGCTGATTGTTTAAAATGGGCACGATCCTGCAACACAAGTGTTTGCAGGGTTCTTCGACAGCATTTTCATGGCAGCCTGCAGTAGACAGCTGGTTGCATAATCATACAGACCTCCAGCTTAACATCTAAAATTCAAGGAAGTGGATTGGTTTCATCATCCGCGCATCACGTTCATTAAAGCTCTGATTTGGAAATCCCTGTCCACTGGGTTTTACGATGTCCTTGTTTTGGGTACTATTTGTCCAGGCTTGCGAGTTTCGTAATGGAATGGGTCAACAGCCAATCTTGCTTTCTCCTGTCGGTGAATCTGACCCTGGCTTGCCACTGCCAGGGGTCAGTGTGGGGCCACACAGGGGCTGGTGTCTGGGGGCAGGGGTGCTTGGCTGGGGCTGCGGTAGGGGGCAGGGGCGAGGCTGCATTTGTGGCATTTCCCTCCTACTGTTGCTTCACATTCCTCTCTGTCCTCGAAAGAGTAAAGTGCGTGCCAGGAGAGGCTCCCCCTGAAAACGGGGAGCCAAGAGCCTCGGCTGCGGTATTTTGGCAGAGATGAATGAAAATATTACTTAGCACTCACAGGCATGGGAGGAATGGAACATGCTAAAACAGGGAGCGTGAGCTCATTTCTTGTTAGGAAGACTATGGCAGGACAGATGGCGCTTCGGGACTTTCTAAACCCCTGATGGCGAGGAGGAATTTGGGGAGTTGGGAGTGAGTTTTGGGAGTACATTCTGCCTGAGTAGAGGATTCTCACTCAGTTGCACGTTTGCACTCTGCCTCATGCCGCATTTGGGGCTGCGAGCAGGAAGAGTTGCGTGCTTGCCTGTCAAAGCCGAAGCGTTGATCTTAGTGGAGTCACGCTGTGGACAGTGGAGAAGTCGACATCACTGGGGTGCAATGCGGAAAGCAGGCTTGTGCTTGTCACCAGCGAGCACGCACAGACCGGCTGGGGCTGGAGGAGGAGGGACTGGAGGAGGAGGCTGGCACTCATGCGGGCGGTCTGCATTAACCAGGTGCTCCTCTAGCGCCCGCTGTGGCTTCTGCGCCTCAGGGAAGGGCACCAAGAAGAGGAGGCCGGGGAGTGCAGGCTTGCCAGGGAGAGTGTGCCCGTGGCCTTGGGCAGTGTGACTGCCGGGGGGACCGCCCTGGGGGGGATGGCAGGAAGCTATGGGGGATGCAGGTCCCATGTCCTGCATCCAGGACACCCTGTGGCTGAGACAATGCAGGGGCTCCAGATGCCCTTTGAAAAGCAGTTGGGAACTAGGAGAGCGAAAAGGGTTTAGCCAAAGTATTCCGGAACTGTGTTTGACAGATGTGCCATGGGGACAGCAGGGGACAGAAGCGCCCCTCCCTTTGCTGGTGAAATCCATTAGAGGGTGAAGGATTGTGTCCGACCAGGCGCCGCTTCCCGAGCCCTCCCTGTGGACTGGGAGTTCCGAGAGGCTGCCGTTTGTCTCCCGCCCTGTCTTTCAACCTGATCTGCTCTGAGCCAACAGCGGCTCAGCATCAGCTGCCTGCGGGGCTGCTTCCGGACCCATCCTCTCTGGGGGCGGAGCTAGTCTGGAGGCCTCAGAAATCCCACTCCTGCTTCCGATCAGCTGGACCACCCGGGGTTAATTCCATAGGTTCTCTTAGCTCCAGTCTCCTTGGTGACAGGAGTGTTCCTGCCCTTCCCAGGCAGGGAGGGGTAAGTGTCGGAGGAGAGCTCAAGTGGCCTCCCTGGCAGGCCTGAAATACATGCTCAAGAAAATGCTCCTTCCCTCTCTTTGTCTCACTGCATCCATCAGATGGCTCCCTGTCGGGGCTGGAAGGGGGTGGGCTGTGGGGAAGCGGTTCTTCTGTGGGGACTGGGAGGCAATCCTAGTTGGGCTCTGTCTGGCCCCTCAGTGGCTGACTAAGACAAAGAGTAGTTCAGATGCAAACCAGGTGCATTTAGGGTGGTTTGTGTGGGGTGGGAAGCCCCCTCAGAAGACCTGTCCAGAGAAGAGAGAGACCCCAAAACCTCTTTGCACCTTTGCCCAGTGAATTTCCCCCTCCTTTTTTTTTTTTTTTTTTTTTTTTGTGGGTTGGGAAGCCGAAGGCTCAGGCTGGCCTCCCTTTCTTCCCTTTTGGCACTAACCCCGAGCTGTCAGGCGTTTAAAAATCAGAAGTGCTTCCTGAGCTTCAAAGCCCTGGTTTGGGCAATGGTGCCCTACCTTGAATAGCACTCGACAGTTGGCATCCAGTAGCCACACCAGAGGCTCAAGGCAGGCAAGTTTCATGAGCCCCAGTTTTCAGAAGAATGGTTGAGATTGAGATTGGCTCCAACCCGAGCAGAGATCAGTCTCCCATTTGCTGTTTTCATTCGTTGCACTTTTCAGAACCAAGAGCCACTGAGAGAGGAAGACTCAGATTTCATCCTGACCGAGGGTGACCTCACCTTGACGTACGGAGACAGCACAGTGACTGCAAATGGCTCCTCGGGTTCCCACACGGCCTCCACGAGCCTCGAGGGCAGTCGGAGAACCAAGAGCAGCTCAGAGGAGGTACTGGATCGAGCCCTGGGAATAGGAGACCAGCCGGTGTCCAGCCGGGGCACGCGCCTAGTGTTCCCCCTGGAGGATAATGCGTGACTGCCCCCCCCACCCCCAGGCTGCAGCGATGGGGCAGCCCACCAGTGCGGTGAGGATGGCTGCAAGCCCAGGCTTGTCTGAGCCAGGGCACTGACTCAGTGGAAATAATGCTTCTGTTTTATTGAGGTCTGAAGCTCTCTTAACATTTAAAGTTTAACCCAAGATGCAGACAGTGGGGCTTAAGCGTGTCTGCATCAAGACAAATGCAGACCCGTTCCCACTTTCTCACATAGTAGTGTGCTGTTCCGAGTCAAACAAATAGCATGCTTTACCGGTCCAACTCATTCACCTGCGGAATCCGAGCCAGGCGCGGCAGGTGTGGGGAGGCCTCCCAGGAGAGGCTTCGGGTCCGTATACAGCAGCACAAGCTGAGCTGGCTGCAGGAGTAGCCAGGCAGGGTGAGAGCAGGCTGGAAGAACGGTCCCGAAGGAAGGCCGCCAAGACCGGACCTCCAAAGGTCATGGAAGCCAGTGGTCAATGGGACAGAGCTCAGGAGGAAGCAGTCGGTGCGGCAGCCCTAGCACGGACGGCTGCGGGGCTGTGAACTCATGGCAGACTTCTGGACTTTTTGTGCTCCCTGAGTTTCCTGTAGACCGAAGATCGGAACTCTATCCGTGAACATTTCAACATGGGGAAAGAATGGGAATTCCTTCTCTGGAAATCTCCAGAAAGAAGTAGCTACTGAAATGTTGGAAACCAAAGGCAAAATTGTGTTGTACTGTTGGGTTTTTGGAATTAATCTGAGGACAGAAGAAACTGTTTAGAGACTGATGAACAAAAATCAGTCACTTCTTCAGGGCCACCACCAAGGTGTCTACTGTGGGGTTTAGGAATAACACCAAAATGTGTGGGATGCTTCTCTCTGGGGAGGAGAGAGCAGCAAGGAGCCTAGGAGGCAATAGGCTAGTCTTCAGAGTTGGGGCAGAGAGCCGTAAGGCTCCAAAGTATCCAGGCTAGTAAAGGATCTGAGAAAACTTCTGCGTCAGAGCCAGAGAAACAGGTTTTTTCCAGAGCCCCTGGAGGTCATCTGTGTCATGGGGTCACAGTATAGGGAGCAGCTCCCAGGCTTGGCTTGTGTGCCCAAACACAGCACAGCTGAGAAAAATTGACCATAAAAGACAAGATACTGTTCTAAAGATGGAGTAGAAGTCCAAACTTTGAGCTACTAGATGCATGGGATGTCAGTGGTCGGGTGAAGAATGAGAGGCAAGTCAGTGGAAAATTGAGCATTGTTCAGTCCAGTGGACGGTTAGTCTGCTTTAAGGTTAAGAATCCAGATGTCTTAACACCGAGTGCCATGTAGAGAAGGGTCGTCTTCTTGGTATCTGGGGAGGCTTGTACCAGCTTAATGTGTGGGCATGGTTCGAAATCTAAGTTTTTAGTGTGGGTTCTTTGTGGGTGAGCTGTTCTGTGTGGCAACTAAAATACTGAGAGAGCTCTTGGAAACCAAGTTTGAGATTTTCCCTGGGTCTCTATGCTTCAGTGCGGATCTCTTAGAAAGAAAATCCAGAAAGAAAATCTTAGAAAGAAAATCCAGTCTCTTAAAAACAATGCTTTCATAAAATGTGGCCATTTGTCTTATTGTGGCAGACAAAATGGTGGCCCAGTCAAGTACACCCATGATGAAACCAGCCATGTCGTCTTCTTAACTCACATTTTTAATGGTTAATATTTAGGTAAGACGTTAGTGCTTTGCTTTTTGAATTGATAATTTGTGCAAAACAAGCAAAAATTACTAAGTTGAGCCATATGAAATTGCCGATATCAACCCATTTTCAAAGCCAGAAGTGGCAGTTTCATATGGTTCGATATAATAGAATTAAATGATTTTTATTCCCCTCCTTCCTTTCTGTGTACCTTACAGTCCATTTTGGTTTTCTCATGGGCCTCCATGGGCTTTGTAAAGCTTAAAAAACGAGCTAAACCACCTAACTAATCCCATAAGGCTCCAAAGTATCCAGGCTAGTGAAGGATTTGACAAAACTTCTGCATCCGAGCCAGAGAAACAGGTTTTTTCCAGAGCCCCTGGAGGTCATCTGTGTCATGGGGTCACAGTATAGGGAGCAGCTCCCAGGCTTGGCTTGTGTGCCCAAACCCAGCACAGGTTTTATTCAGTAGTTATCTCAGTAATGACCAGTCATGCCTATAAACTCGGAAGGTGAGGAGGCTTTCCTGTGTGTGTGTTGTTTGTGGAGGTGGAGGGAGAGTCTGGTCCGCTCTTTGAATGGGTCTTTATAAAGCCTTGCTTGCCTCTTACGTTGCTTACTTATTTCATTTTGGAGGGAAGAAGCTACCAGAAAAGCCCTGATAAGGTTCTTGAAAAGAGCCAACCAGGTAGAACCCCCTCTCTGGTCATTCACGTCAAGGCTTTGTTGTCATTCTGGTTTTCCAGGAAGCTTTCAGCAAATCAATAAGAAATTGCCCTCGTAAGGAGGGAAGGTAACCAGAGTTCTCCAGCCTAGATCTAAGTCAATCCGTAGATTGTTGTGTTTCCCCCCAAAAAGGTCTTATAGTCTTGACTGCAAGCGTTTTATTTGGACCTACTATAAATAAATGGAGATTTGCCAAGATAAAAATTTTGCTAGGGTTGTAGTTATTTGGTTGGATTTTTTATTCAGTAGATCGGAGTAAGTCAATGACCTGTGGCCTTAATTTTTGTTTGCAAGATGTGGAGAATAATCCTGACCTTACCAGGGGTCCCGGGAAAGGAGACTGTTCATCAAAATGCTTCCACCTTCTAGAAGCTTTATGCCTATGCTGAGAGGAGAAAAGTGGGTGCCACAAAGCCCCAAAACCATCTAGCTCAAGACCGACTCTCTGCTGCCAGTCTGGCATACATCAGATTGAAACTGCTGAGTGCATCCGGTTTAACCTCTTATAAACGTATTTGTTCTGGGTTGATAGGGTGACAATTCCACAGAGCTGGGTGTCCTAGAGCACGGGTTCTCAACCGTGGCTGCACATGCGGAATTATCTGGCTAGTTTCTTTTTTTTAAGTATCAGTGCAAAGGCCCTGTGCTCAGAGATTCAGAGCCAGCAGGCTTGGAGCAGGGCCTGGCTTCCGTGCTTCATGTAGATCTTCAGGGGTTCTCCTGGGCAGCCAGGCTCGAGAGCCTTTTAGTCCAGAACTTGCCACTGCACCTGTTTGGAACCTTGAAGAATGGTCTAGCAGACTGACTTTCCTCTTGTTGCTTGTCCTCTGGAACGAACCGAGCATCAATCAATTAATACAGCCCAGACAGGTGCGAAGGGGTTTCGTGCACATCGTCTGTGCCGAACTCCTGAATGCACTCCGTGAAGCACAGCCCCAAATGTCACCTTCGAACACCTTAGTGCAGGGAAAGGAGGCACGGAGGACTTGAGCGGATGGACTGGGTGGGTGGGGGTGGTTAAAAACCTGTCATCTTTGTCCCTTTCCGTGGAAAGAAAGGGGTTCAGAGTAGCTATCAGGTGTGAAGGCTTTGGAGAAGCTGTCTCTTCAGTATAGCCTGCGATTACTCGGAGTCCCCTTTGCAGTCCAGTCAGCTTGCTTTCTTGTCACACCTGGCTTGTCCACAGGCCCAAATCCCTGCTGGACTCCTCAGCAGAGGCGTGGGCCCGTTTCATGCACAGAGTGCAGGCCGCAGGGTGAGGGGAAGCTTGGGACCGCTTGGAGGTCACGAGGCCGTGGTGTCGGCGGGACTCCTGTCCAGGCCAGCAGACGGGCACTGTGCACTCCAGCCGTGCCTGGTCGGACTCGCTTTGGGGACTAGAGGAGACCTGAACTTTGTCTCCTGGAGAAGGAAATCTGCCCTTGAAATGAGGAGGAGGAGGGCATATGCGATCACACGGCCTCTGCCCATCCCTGGGTCAGATGAACCAGCCCCCACGCCCTGCAGCCCCAAACCCTCATTGCGGCATCAAGTGTCTCATCAGGCAAACAGCAAGGAGCTTTCAGGTTGTGCTGTGCTCTCTAGACCAGAGGACATTTGTCCTCTGTGGTTGGGGGGACAAATGAAGTCTCTTTAAAAAACGCAAGAAACGTTCTCTCAGCTGGCCACAAGCATTTCAGTCGGGGGTGATTTCCTTCCAAAGTAGAGGGGCTGTTTCGTGACACACAGGTTCACCACCCCCACCCCCAGTTCTCTCGCTCCTCCTCTGTGTCTGCTGGGGAAGTCAAGGTCATATTAAGGTGTCAGATACCTTAATATGAACAGAACAGTTTCCAAACATAGAAACACCACTGATGCCCTGAGGGGAGACGGACTGGCAGGCAGGGCCACTGAGCGGCTCAACAGAGGGGAGACTGAACCCCTTGGGCCCCGAGCTTGGTACCCATCATGAGTTCTGAGAGGTGTCTCGGCATGCTGCTTTCCCCATCTGTTGTAAGAGGTCATCCGGAACGAGGGATTCTGGAAAGCCAGCTTGCTGATTCCATAAGTGCGTGACTTCTCACTCTGCGCAGGAAATGGGGAACTTGAGGAGTTTCATGCAGGCCTCTTGATGCTGATTCTGTGGATGAGTTCGTGTAGGAGGGAGTCTGTCACGTGTGTTAAAGGGACACCACTGAGCTCTCGTCCCTTCTGTTGGTCTCTGTTCAAGTGTCAGAGGTGGTTCTCTGCTACAGTAGTGCTGAAGAAAATCTAATGGCCAAGAGTTAGAAACAAGGGGCGCCTGGGTGGCTCAGTGGGTTAAGCCGCTGCCTTCGGCTCAGGTCATGATCTCAGGGTCCTGCGATCGAGTCCCGCATCGGGCTCTCTGCTCAGCAGCAAGCCTGCTTCCCTCTCTCTCTCTCTCTCTCTCTCTGCCTGCCTCTCTGTCTACTTGTGATCTCTCTCTCTCTGTCAAATAAAAAAAAAATCTTAAAAAAAATTAAAAATTAAAAAAAAAAGAGTTAGAAACAACCCCTCCAAATGCTGCTTTCACTCTGGTACCCTGAAGGGCCCTTCCGACTTTCTAAAACCCAATAAGGACAATATACAGAGGAACAGTCCAGAAAGCTTTGCTAGTCTCTAACTAGGAAAAGCAAGTAGGCTCTTCGACAATCTTTCCAAAACCAAACCTAGGAATCAGCCCCCTTTTCCCAGTTTCAATGCTCCTAAGGAGGGCTTTTGTTTTAAGTTAACAAACATGTCCCGTCGCCCAGTGCTCGTGAAGAGCAAAACCAAAGTTTTTGATGTTCGTTGTATTTTTGTAAGGCAGGGTAGAGCCAGGGCCCACACAGAACACCGAGGTGGCCAGTTGTCTGCCACATGAGCCTGGGAGAAGAGAAGGCAGGCCTGCCTGTCTGGCCAGATTTTGAAAAGCCCTGAAATGCACAGGGAGCCCCTTAGTCCAACTTCTCTTTAGGACCGCTGCCTTTGAAATAAGGGTTAACGAAATTGCCACAGGTCAGGGTCAGCGGTCAGGGCCTGTGGATGTGGGAGGAACTCAGACTGAAGGGGCCTCATCCATGGAAAGAGGAACTCTAGCTGTGCTGTTGACAGCATGGAAAGCAGGTAAGGCCCCAGGGCCACTGGGTGACCGTCCCACCACTTGGACATCTGGGGGTGGGCTTTGGGGAAGTGGAGGAATGATTTCCGGGTGTGGAGGTGTTACGTCTGTGGATTTGGAATTTATCCCTGAAATCACTTGTTCAAAGAGCAACTTCCAAGCAGGAGCCCCTCCTCCTAGGTTGTTTTTTGATTTTTTACGTAAACTACATCTGGTCCTTCTCACTTAGGAAGTTTCACTCTGTCCCATAAAATGATTACATGGTAAGGCCACCAAGATTCATTTAATAGGTGAAAAGCAATTTTTAAAAATAGGATAGGATGAATTTAACATGGGATGATATGACCTTCTGGGGAACTTTTTATAGAGAGCTTACATATGTAATTGGAGAGAATTTTGTCTTCTATTTCCATTCATCAGTAGCAAACCAGTGGTTTTTATAAAATTAACATTATAGTATGCTATATAAACATGTTATATGAAATAAAAGTATGTTGAACTGTGAAAAAGTGAAGACTTGGAGTTATTGGCAACCTTTATGTGCACTAAGGAAAACCTGCAGTTAGGCCCCCAAAGTGCTACCCTTCCCTAGCATTTTACTTTGTTTGCCTTTGTGTATATGTTTAGATTGATATTGTAAAGCTAGCTATATGTTTTCCTGCCCTTGACTGACATTTAACACATTTTTCTCAAAGCTTTTTTTTTTTTTACAAAACTCAAAATAAAAAGATTAACTGGCTGAGCTAATCTTCTTTTGCATTTTAAAAGTATCCTGTGATCCTTAAGTCTGTTTCTTGGCCTCATGGGGGGAGGGGGTTCTTTTCTGGGTGGAAGCTATTCCTCTCCAGGTACCCTAGACCCAGGATTGACAAATTAAGGGTAGCTAGACCCTCTGGACCAAATCCCCCCCCCCCGTTTTTGTAAATAAAGTTTTATTGGAATACACTAGGCTCCTTCATTTGCGTAATGTCTGTGACAGCTTTCATGCAGAAAGCTGCATGTGACAGGAGTGAGCGGGGATTTGTGCATTAAGTCTAGACCGTTAACTATCTGACTTCCTACAGCAGAGGATTTTGCCACCCCCTGATTTAGGTGCTTGAAAAACTTGAGTTTCAAAATAGCGTCTAAAAATCACAGCAGCAGACTTCTGAGATGATTTAAATGTGCCTAAAGAAACACTTTAAATCTGGTCTGTGTTGTAACTTCTGACCACAGTCGTCAACAGACTCTGAGTGTTGAATAACTGCTAAGATCCCGGAACTCAATACAGCTTCCTTGATAGTCTTCATGAGTCCCTTTGTATGTAGACTAGCTTTTCCCCGAAACACACAACTGAACTTCATCAAAAAATCAGCATCCTAGCAAAACAAAACAAGTCTTGTCGTTAACATTGACTCCGGAGTCATTTCACAGTATAATTACGAAACCACCAGACAGAAAAACTAGCAAAAGAAAATCTGTCAGCTCATGAGGGGGTTCTCCCACTGCAGGGAGAGAAAGTCCTTTTTTTTTTTAAATTTTATTTATGTATTGACAGATCACAAGTAGGCAGAGAGGCAGGCAGAGAGAGAGGGGGAAGCAGGCTCCCCGCTGAGCAGAGAGCCTGATGCGGGGCTCGATCCCAGGACACAGGACACCGGGATCATGACCTGAGCTGAAGGCAGAGGCTTAACACACTGAGCCACCCAGGCTCTCCAGGAGAGAAAGTACTTCTTAAGAAATTGGTTTAGGGGCAAGTGTAGGGGGAGCTCTTTGAAAAACAGCTGAACAAGTCAGGTTTAAACCAACAGCACTCAGACCTTTTATTTACTATCAAGTAATTTAATCAAGATACACAGGACTGCACTGGGCCTTATTCACATTGATGTCTTGTCCAGACACCCACTGCTGATGGGAAATGGTACCTGATCGTGTCTCTTCTGTTCTGAGAACACCTCCAGCAGAGGCAGGCAGGTTCTGGCTGGGAACGAGAGCTCTTCCTACTGGATGGCCATCATTACCCACACTGTACTGTCATTTCCTTATTGAAAACTTCCTTTCAATCGGTGTGTCGGTCGTCACGGAACAGCATGCGACAGTCCTGCTCTGCCAGCCACACGGCACTTGGTCCCGGGCCGAGTCCCCCCATCTCTGCGAGCGTGCGAGGCTGCCTCCCCGTGAAGCTCCTCCAGGGCTGGGGAGACACGTTGAGTGCCCCAGTTTGTGCTGACTGACCTAGAAGGGAAGGAACAGAGGACATTTTGAACCTCAGAATTCAGAAAGCTCCAGACAGAAAGCCTGTTGAGCTCTGCTGATAAAAAGGCCTCTTCGTTTTTTAAAAATTTTTAAAGGTTTTGACAGAGACATAGCAAGAGAGGAAACACAAGCAGGGGGAGCAGCAGGCAGAGGGAGAAGCAGGCTTCCCACTGAGCAAGGAGCCCGATGCAGGACTCGATCCCAGGACGCTGGGATCGTGACCTGAGCCAAAGGCAGACGCTTAACTGACTGAGCACCAGGCGCTCCATGAAGCCTATAATCTTCCTTCTCTAAGCCACATCTTCCAGGGCTGGAAATCCAGCCCAAATCAGGAACTATCATTTCTGCTCTGGGGACAGGCTGGGAGAAAATGTGACCCAAGAGGGGTTTGGTGAGGATGAAGATGAGGAGAAAAGGGGGGCAACTCTGCCGGTATGACTGTGCTCTCTGCAATGGCTGCTGGGGGGTGGAAGGGGGCACCTGGTGAGGTGAACAGAACGTTCTGAACTCTGCTGGGCAGAGTTGGGGGGGGAGGCGGGGTAGAGCTGGGATCGAAGCTGTACTTTCAGCTTGACTGCGTAACCAGCCCTCCTTCACTTGTGTACTCGTTCACACGTGCCAAGTAAATCACACCAACGACAGCTCTTCTATAAAGCGGAAGCTGCATATAAGCAGCAAGTCCAGCCATTGTCAGATTTCAGTATAATTTAGTTTAATAAAAATCAGTTTCCAGAAGGGCTAACTCTGGTTCCAGATAAAACAGCAAATGCATTTCTCCTTATTCCTTCCACAAAGAGTAACTAAAATCCCCCAACATGCTACAGATGGCAAAGATAAGACTCTGAAGGGTGGGGAAAAGAAGGCCGACTGACTGCAGACCTTGGGCAATGAGGGACACAGAGCAGTGAGTTCCCTCCGTTTTCTTTCTGCTTCCCCCATACACCAAAGACGCCAGCAGGCCAGAAATGCACATGGTCCCAGACCAAAAAGCCCCAAGAAAAGCCTGTTATCGCTAGCTAGAGGACAGGGAAAGGGTCAGCCTAGAAGCCTGAAACTGAGCACCAGACACACAAAATACCCCCTTCTTGTCAGCAGAAGCCTAGTGGGAGGTGAGGACTTCTAGAGTCCCACCCCCACCCAGCAGTAGCCAGGAGGGGCACCCCTTCCTCCACCAGCAGTGTCAGGGAGGCCTGCCAAACCAGAAGATCTAAATAAAATTCAGAGATTCAGATGTATCCCAAATATTCGGGACACCATTAAGAAATCACTTGTCGGGGCGCCTGGGTGGCTCAGTGGGTTAGAGCCTCTGCCTTCGGCTCAGGTCAGGATCCCAGGGTCCTGGGATCGAGCCCCGCATCGGGTTCTCTGCTCAGCGGGGAGCCTGCTTCCTCCTCTCTCTCTGCCTGCCTCTCGGCCTACTTGTGATCTCTGTCTGTCACATAAATAAATAAAATCTTAAAAAAAAAAAAATCACTTGTCAAACCAAGAACCAGGGAAATTTCAACTTGAATGAGAAAAGATGAGTGATAGATGCCAACACTGAAACAACACACATTCTGAAATTATCCTCTCTCATCAGTATGCTTCAGTTAGCCATTAGGAACACACTTGAAACAAATCAAAAAATAAAGTCTTGGCAAAGAAATATATAAAGAAAGAACCAAATAGGATTTTTAGAACTGTGAAGTACAATAACCAAAATTTTACAACCTCACTGGATGGGCTCAGTCGCAGAATAGAGATGACAGAGTAAAGAATTAGTGAATCTGAAAAGAGAGCTGTAGAAATTATCTAATATGAACAGCAGAGAGAAAATTGGGCAAAAAAGGATGAACAGAGCCTCAGGGACCTGTGGTACTACAATAACTGACCTATTCATTTCATTAGAGTTCCAGAAAGAGGAGGACAAGAGATTGAAGCTAAAAAAAAAGTACTTGAAGAAATAGGGCTGAATTGGCAAAAGATGTAAACCTACAGATTCAAGGAGTTGAGTGAACCCCAAAACACAAAGCTACACCAAGATACAGCATAATCCAACTTCAGGGAAGACAAAAAAAATCTTGAGGGCAACTAGAGAGAACTGATGCATTACTCACAGAAGCAATGATTCAAATGTCAGTGGATTTCATATCTGAAAACATGGAGGCCAGAGGAAGTAGCACAATAGTCTGTAAGGGCTGAAAGAAAATGACTGTCAATGCAGAGTTCTGTATCCCATGAGAATATCCTTCAGGAATGGAGGTGAAATAAAGACATTCTCAGATGAAGGAAAACTAAGAGAATGTGTTCCAACAGAACTGCTGTAGAAGAACCACTATAACAAGTTCCTCCAACAGAAAGAAAATGATAAAAGAAGGAAAAGAAGCATTACAAATGAAGAAATAACAGCAGAAAATGGGACTAAATTTAACAGACTATTCTTTTGATTTTAAAGAATTATTTTGATAATTGAAGCAAAAATTATAACACTGTATGATGCAGTTCTTAATATATATATATGTGTGTATACACACACACACACACCCCTAGAGAATTACAAAGGGGACAGGATAAAGGAAACTAAATGGACATGAAGTTTGTATACTTCCACTTGAGGATAGTGAAATGTTGAGACCAGTAGGCTGTGATTAGTTGCATATGGATGATCTAAAGAAAGTACTAAAACAAGCATACAAAGAAAAATACTTTAAAACACTGCAGATAAAATAAAGTTCTTAAACGTATTCATGTAACTCACGGGAAAACACAAACAGGGAGATGGGAACAATAAACAGAGGGAAAAAAGAAATCAAGTTTTAAAAAATGGCAAATTTAAGCCCTATAATATCAATAATTACATTAAATATAAATGGTCTAAATTCACAAATATACAAAAAAGAGACCAGCAGAATGGCTTTAAAATATGGCCCAACAACATGCTGTCTATAAGAAATTCATTTCAAATACGATATAGGGGGCGCCTGGGTGGCTCAGTGGGTTAAGCCGCTGCCTTCGGCTCAGGTCATGATCTCAGGGTCCTGGGATCAAATCCCACATCGGGCTCTCTGCTCAGCAGGGAGCCTGCTTCTCTCTCTCTCTCTCTCTCTCTCTCTCTCTCTGCCTGTCTCTCTGCCTACTTGTGATCTCTCTCTGTCAAATAAATAAAATCTTAAAAAAAAAAACAAATACGATATAGGTGGGTTGAAAGTAAAAGGATGAAAAGGATACACCATAGAGGGGCACCTGGGTGGCTCAGTAGGTTGAACCTCTGCCTTCGGCTCAGGTCATGGTCCCAGTGTCCTGGGATCGAGCCCCACATCTGGCTCTCTGCTCAGCGGGGAGCCCGCTTCCCCCCCCCTCTCTCTCTCTAACTGCTGCTCTGCCTACTTGTGATCTCTGTCTGTCAAATAAATAAATAAAACCTTTAAAAAAAAAGGATACACCATAGAAACATGAATTGAAAGAGGAGTAGGTGGTGTGAGCCCTGGACACTTGCCATGAATGGATCTAATGAGCTGTGGACATATGCTAAGTCTGAGGTCGCCAACCAGCTTACAGGTCTGCAGTTGAAACTGGGTATGGCTGTAAGTTCAGACAGTTGCAGATCACTAAGTGTCCTTATGCTGCAGTGATGCTAACGGTGGCAGATCATTCAGGCCAAGTAAATAAAGAACAAGTCCTTTGAAATGACAATTTCAGAATTTCTACAGGCAGTTCAAAGGAATTGCTACAATTATTGAAACTATGTGAAAACTGATTACTTGGTTGATAAATTGCTATCATCATTCTAAAATCAAAGGCTTCACTTTCTACAACAAAACTTCATAAGGACCAAAGTATATTTATGGAATGAAAATTGCATTTTGGTTTTTCCAATTTTAAAATAATAATCAGAAGGAGGGCACCGTGTTATGATGAACACTGGGTGTTACACGAAACTAATGAATGGAACACTACATAAAAAACTAATGATGTTCTATATGTTAGCTAGCTGAACATTATATATATTATATATATATAAACTACATATATAATATATTTAAACAATATATATGTAAAAAAATATATATTTTGGGGCGCCTGGGTGGTTCAGTGGGTTAAAGCCTCTGCCTTTCGCTCAGGTCATGATCCCAGGGTCCTGGGATCGAGCCCTGCATCGGGCTCTCTGCTTGGCAGGGAGCCTGCTTCCTCCTCTCTCTCTCTCTCTGCCTGCCTCTCTCCCTACTTGTGATCTCTATCTGTCAAATAAATAAATAAAATCTTTAAAATATATATATATTTTAAGGGAAACTATACATATGTATGTATAGTTTCCCTTAAAAATATATATATATTTTAAAGATTTTATTTATTTATTTACATATTTACATTTATTTACATATACATATGTATATTTACATATACATTTACATTATACATATACATACACATACATTATACATTATACATATACATTTACATTTATTTACATATACATATGTATATTTACATATACATTTATTTACATATTTATTTATTTACATATTTACATATGTATATACATACATATGTATGTATAGTTTCCCTTAAAAATAAAATATTAATCAGAAAAACAGGAATTAGTGGTGATCAATGTACAACTTTCTGAATGTACTAAAAGCCACTGAATCAAACACTTTAAAGGGTGAACTCTATGTATGTGAATTATATTGCAATAAAAAACATCATATAAAAAGGGGTGCCTGGGGGGCTCAGTCAGTTGAGTATCCAACTCCTGATTTTGGCTCAGGTCATGATCTCAGGGTCATGAGATCAAGCCCTGCATCAGGCTCCATGCTGGGCATGAAACCTACCTAAGATTCTTGAGCTCCCTCTCACTCTGCCCCTTCCCACCCCTCATGCTCTCTTTCTCTAAAAAAAAAAAAAAAACAATAATAATAATAAAGAAGTGTTGTTATATTAATATCAGATAAAATAGACTTTGGAGCAAAGAAAATTACCAGTAACAACAAAAGACAGTACATAATAGTGAAAGGTTCAACCCACCAACAAGCCATAGCAATCCAAAAGGTCTACATATGCAGCAAACAACAGAACTTCCAGTTTCCTGAAGCAAACCTGAAGAAAAGAAAGGAGAAGCAGACCTGCCCACATTTATACTTGGAAACTTCAATACCGCTCTCTCAACAATTGACAGAATGACTAGACAGAAAATCAACAATGATATAAGGAACTAAATAATGCTATCAACCAAACAAGACTCATTGACATTTATACAACACTCCACCTAATAACAATAGAAACACGTTCTTTAAAAAAAAAAGATTTTATTTATCTGAAAGACACAGAGAAAGCAGAGTGGTGGGAGGGGCAGAGGGAGAAGCCGGCCACCCACTGAGCATGAGCCTGACATGGAGCTCAGTCTCAAAACCCTGAGATCATGACCTGAGCTGAAGACAGATTTTTTTTAAAGATTGATTGATTGATTGATTGATTGATTTGACACAGAGAGACAGCAAGAGAGAGAGAGCATGCAATGAGCATATAAGCAGGGGGAGCAGCAGAGGGAGAGGGAGAAGCAGGCTCTCCACTGATCAGGGAGCCCATCATGGGGCTCAATCCCAGGACCTTGGGATCATGACCTGAGCTGAAGGCTGACACTTAATGACTGAGCCACCCAGGTGCCCCTGAAACACATTTTTTAAAGCATGCATGGAACATCCACAACATTGACCATATCCTGTTTTTCATGAAACAAAATTTCATGAAATCTCAACAGATTTTAAAGAACTGAAATAACAGAGAGAATATGTTTTCTAATGATGGAATCAAACTAAGAATCTATATCTAAAAAGAGGAAATTCTCTAGATCCTTGGAAATTAAAGAACACATAGAATTCTAAGTAAGGGGGCGCCTGGGTGGCTCAGTGGGTTAAGCCGCTGCCTTCGGCTCAGGTCATGATCTCGGGGTCTTGGGATCGAGTCCCACATCGGGCTCTCTGCTCAGCGGGGAGCCTGCTTCCCTCTCTCTCTCTCTGCCTGCCTCTCTACTTGTGATCTCTCTCTGTCAAATAAATAAATAAAATCTTTAAAAAAAAAGAATTCTAAATAATCCATGGAATATTAAACAATACATTGAATTAAAATGAATATGCAATATATCAAAATTTGTGAGACACAGCCAAAGCAGTGCTGAGAGGGAAATTTATAGTATTAGATGTTTACACTACAAATGATGTAAGGTCTCAAATCAATAACCTAAACACCCACCTCCAGAAACTAGGGGAAGATAAAAATAAACACAAATCAAGCAGAGGGAAACAAGAGCAGAAGTCAGTAAAACTGAAAACAGAAAAACAATAGAGAAAAATCACTGAAACAAAAAACTGATTCTTTGAAAAGATTAAGAATTGGATAAATCTCTACCAAGTTTAAAAACAAAAAAAGACAAGACACAGATTACTAATATCATCAATGAAATAGGGGATCCCACTGTAGAACTCACAGACATTAAAAGGATAAAAAACATTAAGAAAAATTTTACATACATAAATTTGACAACTAAGATGAAACGGACCAATTCCTCAGAAAGCACAAACTACCAAAATTCATCTAATATGAAGTAGATAATTTGAAGTTATACAGACCTTAAAAATTGAATCATTAAAACACTCCCAAAGAAGAACTCTCCAGGCCTATATACTTTCAATGGAGAATCCTACCAAATATTTAAAGTAGAATTAACACTAATTCCACACAACCTCTTCCACAAAACTATGAGGCCCGTATTACCTGATACCAAAACTAGACAAATACCCAAAAAAGGAAACAGTATCTCTCATGAACTTAGATGTAAAATCCTCAACTAAGTATTAGTAAATCAAATCCAAGAATATGTGAAAAAATTTATATATCATGACAGAGTGGGGTTTATTCCAGGATGCTGGTTCAGTTTCAATAATCAATCATGTAATCCACCATGTTAACAAACTAAGAAAGAAAAATCAGACAATCACATTAATTGATGCAGAAAAGGCACTACTATCCATTAAAGGCATTTAACTTCTCTTCATGATGTTCAGGAAATAGAAGGAATAGAAGGAAACTGCCTTCAGCAAACCAGGAATAGAAGGAAACTGCCTTAACTTGATTTTTTAAAAAAATTCTACATAAAACCACATCTAACCTCATTCTTTATGGTGAAAGACTTAATGCCTTCCCCCCTAAGATCAGGAACAAGGCAAAGACCTCCGCACTTGCCACTCTTATTCAACAGAATACTAGAAGTCCTAGCCAATGAAATAAGGCAAGAAAAGGAAATAAAAGCCATAGTGACTAGATAGGAAGAAACAAAACTGTCCCTATTTGCAGGTGATAGGATTATATACATAGAAAACCCCAGGGAACACACACATACACACACACACACACACACACACACACACACACACACACACCCAACAAGTGAATTCAACAAGTCTGCAGGATGCAAGATCAATATTAAATATTTGATTTATATATACCAGAAATGAACATTTTAAAACCAGATTTTAAAACTCACACCACATACAATCACTCAAAACAAATGAAAAACTTAGATATAAATCTAACAAAACAAGTAAAGGACTTGTATGCTAAAAACTACAAAACACCAGTAAAAGAAATCAGACAAGATCTGAATCAGTAGAGACACATGACCATGTTCATGTTATCAGAGGACTCAACAGGAAAAGATGTCAATTTCCCCCCAAATTGATCTGTAGAGAGATTTTTAGAAAATTCCTGTCAAATTCCATCAATGCTTTGTGTAGATATAGACTATCTTATTCTTTTTTTCTTTAAAGATTTTATTTACTTATTTGACAGAGATCACAAGTAGGCAGAGAGGCAGGCAGAGAAAGAGGAGGAAGCAGGCTCTCCACGGAGCAGAGAGCCCAGTGCGGGGCTCGATCCCAGGACCCCGAGATCATGACCTGAGCCGAAGGCAGAGGCTTAACCCACTGAGCCACCCAGGCGCCCCTAGACAAGCTTATTCTAAAATTTATGTGGTAAGGCAAAGAAACTAGAATAGCTAAAGCCTTTCTGGAAAAGAATAAAGTTGGAATAATCATTCTATTCAGTGTTAAGATACATATAACTGTATTAATCAGAACAGTGTG
This sequence comes from Meles meles, assembly GCF_922984935.1. NCBI lineage: Eukaryota > Metazoa > Chordata > Mammalia > Carnivora > Mustelidae > Meles > Meles meles. Next base: position 41,334,490 of record NC_060087.1, on the reverse strand, counting down.
GTATTGGTAGAAGGACAGACTCATAGGTCAATGGAGTAGTAAAAGCCCAGAAATAGACCTACATATGTTTATGGCTAACTGATTTTTGACCAAAAAAAAGGAAAAAGCAATCGACTGGAGGAATGATAGTCTTTTCAGTAAATGGTGCAGGAGCAGTTAGACATCCACAAGCAAAAAACTAACCCTTTACCTAAACCTCACACTTTAAACAAAAACTAACCCAAAATGAATCATAGAATTAAATGTAGATAGAGGTAAATTTATCCTAAAATTTATAAGGAAGGATAAAAAATACAAAATATTTATCAGAAAACATAGGAGATAATCCTCGGGACCCTGGGGCTAGGCAAAGAGTTCTTAGACACAGCAGAAAATGCACAATCCACAAAAGAAAAAAATGCAAAGTTGGACCTCATCAAAATTTACGAACTTTTGATTTGCAAAAGATCTTGTTAAGAAGATGAAAACACATGATAAGACACAGGCTGGGAGAAAATATTTGCAACCACATATCTACCAAAGGGCTTTTATCTAGAATATATAAATAACTCTCAAAATTCAAGAGTAAAAAACAAACAATCCAATTAGGAAACAGGCAAAACACCTGAACCAACATTTCACCAAAAGGAGACAGGGATGGCAAATAGGCACACCAAAAGATGTTCAGTATCACTAGGTGTTGGGAAAATGCAAATGGAAACTACAAGGACATATCGCTATACACCTAATAGAACGGCTAAAATACAACACAGCAACAACACCAAATGCTGGTGAGGCTGCACAGAAATCTGATCTCTCATACGCTGCTGGTGGGAATGTCAAATGGTACAGCCACTCTCAAAAACAGTTGGGTAGTTCATTGTAAAAACTAAACATGTGTTTACCATATGATCTAGCAATTGTACTCCGGGCATTCATCCAGGGAGAGGAAATGTTATGTCCGCACAAAAATCTACACACCAATATTCATAGCAGCTTTATTTGTAATAGTTAAAAACTGGAAGCAATGCAAATGTCCTTCAGTGGGTCAATGGTTACACAAACTGTGGTACATCCACACCACGGAGTACTATTCAGCAATGAAAAGGAATGAACTACTGATACATGGGACAACTGGTGACTCTCCAGAGAATTCTGCTGAGAACAGATGATCTGAAAAGGTCACATAGTGCATGGTTCCACTTATCTAACAATCTTGAAGTAACACAATTATAGAGATGGTGAAGAGATTAATGTTTGCCAGGGAAAGATGGGATTGGGGGGGGGGGGTCTATGATTATAAAGGGGTGGCCCAGAAGATTTTCTTTATGCTGATGGAACACTTCTGTATGTTGACTGCGGTAGTGTTCACACATATCTATACGTGACCAGATTACACAGGTCTGTGTGTGCACACACACACACACACAAAATGAGTGCATATAAAAACTGTCTAAAACTGAGGTCTGTAGATCGGACCAAGGTCAACTTCCTGGTACTTATAGTGACCTACGCAAAAGATGTGAACTCTGGGTAAAGCTGGGTGAAGGATACAGCAGACCTCCCTGTACTGTTTTTGCAGCTTCCTAGGGGTCTGTAATTATTAATTTAAAAAAAGAGTTCCTCTGCCCCTGTTTCTTTGTGCAATGTGTTCAGTTCTCTGTTTGGGTTGTTTTAAAGACCCAGCAACAACGTGGCAGTAACTCAGGTCAATTTTCCGTCAATGACTCGCCAAGTGTGAAATGCTGCCTGTTCAGAGCCCATGTCCCGACCAATGTCCCATTTATGGAGGTGCTACTGGCCCAAACCCTAGACCCCAAAGCACTCTTTAAGTCCTTTAACTAAAAATATTTTTTTAAAAATTCATTTTATCTCCCTGAAAGCTGCTTCCCATTCATGTTCAGATTCTTTTTTTTTTATCAAATCACTGGCCATCGCTTCTCGACCTTTTGGCTACGATCAAATGTATCAAATCACTGGCCAGAGAGTGTGGGAGGAGAAGCGCTCTGAGAGCTCTGTGATTGCCCCTCTGGGGTCCGTGAAGAACTGTGCCGGAGTCCGGCCAGTCTGAGCTGGCAGTACACTTTGTGCCCACAGCAATCTGACGAGGCCCCTTCCTTCTTTGTGCTGCAAATGGGTTCCTATCCTCCTACAGTTCCTGAAAGTCACTGAACCCGGGCAGGGATGCTCAGACACCTTCCAGTTCTGACGACTACCTCCATGGAGCCTACGGCCCTCAAGCAAAACCTAAAAAAAAATCCTCTCAGTTAATTTCCTAACATTTTCCCATTATTTTGGGTTGTGGGTCTTTTTTGTTGTTGTTTTGTTTTGCTTTTTTTTTTTAAGATTTTATTTATTTATTTGACAGACGGAGATCACAAGTAGGCAGAGAGGCAGGCAGAGAGAGAGGAAGGAAAGCAGGCTCCCCGCTACGCAGGGAGCCCGATATGGGGTTCGGTCCCAGGACCCCGGGATCATGACCTGAGCTGAAGGCAGAGGCTTTAACCCACTGAGCCACCCAGGTGCCCCAATGTTTTGCTTGTTTTTGAAAGAGAGAGAGAGAGTACGTGCACAAAGTGGGGGGTGGGAGAGGGAGAGAGAGAGAGAATTTAAAAAGACTCCCAGCTGAGCTCGAAGCCTGAGGCAGGGCTCAATCTCAGGACCTGAGCCGGAAATCAAGGGTTGGACGCTTAACCGCCTGAACCACCCAGGCGCCCATTGGGTTGTGTTTAAAACATAAACATATCCATGAATTCTTAATGTGCTTTTCTCCCAAATTCTTAAGCCCCGGTGTCTAGATAAAAGACTAAGGTTTTAATTCACTCCAGATCTCATTCTTCATAATACTTTGGGGCCCTATTCATTTGAAGCTACAAAGTATTCAACTTTATGTGCCAATTTAAAAACCAAACCCTCGGTTTATCAGCAAGCTACAGTGACCAAGTACCTAGCATTTCCTCCCACCCCTTTTTTTCAGCTGTTGGATGTTTGACAATGAAGAATTCAGTTTGAAGCTACTAAAATTCTTAGCTCAAAGGATTCCCATTTACCTAGAATCTGGAGAAAATAAAAATGTTTACTGCTGGGGCGCCTGGGTGGCTCAGTGGGTTAAAGCCTCTGCCTTTCGCTCAGGTCATGATCCCAGGGTCCTGGGATCGAGCCCCGCATCGGGCTCTCTGCTTGGCAGGGAGCCTGCTTCCTCCTCTCTCTCTGCCTGCCTCTCTCCCTACTTGTGATCTCTCTCTCTGTCAAATAAATAAATAAATAAATCTTTAAAAAAAAAAATGTTTACTGCTGCCTCCAGCACCTGAAATGAGTTTAGACCCTTCTGGATATTCTGAAGATGAAAGTATTTCAAGACCTCTCGTGGGCTCTCTGTCCTGTTCTGTGGATCTGTGTGTCTGCTTCTGTGCCAGAGCTACACCGCTTTGATGACTACCCCTTTGCAGTACACTCTTCTTCAAAATTGCTCTTACTGTTCCGGCAGGGTGCCTTCAAGTTCTGTACAGATGTTAGGACTATTTGTTCTAGTCTTGTGAAAAATGATATTTGTCCAAGAAGACATAAAGATGGCCAACAGACACGTGAAAAGATGCTCGAGGGATGCTTGGGTGGTGCAGTCCGTTAAGCATGCGACTCTCGGTTTCAGACCAGGTCATGGTTTCTCAGGTCCTGAAATCAAGCCCCGAGTCTGGTTCTGCCTCAGTGCAGAGTCGGATTAAGGCTTTCCCTCCCTGTCTGCTCCTCCCCTGCAAACTCTCTCTCTCTCTTTCTCTCCCTCTAATAAACAAATAAATCTTTTTTTAAAAAAAAGATGTTCGACATCACCAACCACCAGGAAAATGCAACAAAGCCACAATGAAGATACTACCACACACCCGTCCGATTGGCTTGTATCCAAAAGACAAGAAGTAGTAAGTATTGGCGAGGATGTAGAGAAAGGGGAAGCCTTGTGCACTGTGGGTGGGAATGCAAGCAGGTGCAGCCACTGCAGAAAACAGTACGGAGGTTCCTCAGAAAGCTAAAAGAACTACCCTATGATCCAGCAGTTCCATTTCTGGGTATTTAGCCAGAGAAAATGAAAATACTAACTCAGAAAGACATATGCATCTCCATGTTCACGGCAGCATTATTAACAGCCAAGACACGGAAGGAGGCTTACCCTTCATACTACTGAGACTCTAAGAATCTCAAGAGCGCCTGGGTGGCTCTGGGTTAAGTGGCTGCCTTCAGCTCAGGTCATGTTCTCAGGGTCCTGGGATCAAGCCCCCCATTGGGCTCTCTGCTCAGTGGGGAGCCTGCTTCACCCTCTCCCTTGTCCCTCCCCCTGCTTGTGCTAAGTAAATAAAAATATTTGAAAAGACCTATCCTGTATGATAACAGAAAACAGATAGTAAAACTGTCTTAGTGCAATTTATTTACAGAATTCTAGAGATTCCAGTATATCACCGTTGTGTGAAGCACTGGAAAACGGTTGTTCTCAAAATACGTTGCACTGAGGTGTGAAATCTTTCCGTACCACTCAATTCACAAATTCGCTTGCACTTAAAGAAAGAAAGAAAAGAAAAGAAAGAAAGATCATGTGCTTAAAGATTCAAAGTCATACTCCAAAGACCTGGGTGTATTTGACCTCCTTTGCTGCAGTTGCCCAGGTCTTATAAACGACCAGCCGGGCCCTGCTTGCGGCGGGCTGCCCCACGAGCCCGGCGGCAATCGAGGGGAGCAGCGGAGCTCCACCGCGTCCGGCTGGCAGTTGGCTCGGCTCCCGGCGCTGCGGCTCCCGGCGCTGCGGAGGAGCAACTCAGGAAGACGGAAGACGCTCTTAGCATTTTAATCACAGTTTTGTCGACCTCTGAGGCCGGGAAGGGGGAGGGAGGAAGAACGGACTTCCTGCTGGCGTTCAAGTTTGGGAAGAGTCAACAGAGGATCGTGCAGCCCCGCCGCTCTGGGCGGCCCTCCTCACCCCACGGGGAAGCAGGTACCCGCGCCCCCCTGCCCCCCCCCCCCAGGACATCTGCGAGCTTTCCCTCCTCCAACTGCACTTGTAGATTTTCAGCCGCCCTTCTTCCAAGCGTTTCTGGGCGTCGTCGCCTCCGGAGGTACCCCCCCAGCCCCCCCCCCCCCGTCCCCGCCCACACACTTGTGCCAGGTGAGGCACCCTGGGGGGACGACCACAAGCTGCTTCACAGATGCTCCGAGTTGGTGCCGGGCCCTGGTGCCTGGGCTCAGATTTCCGGGCATTCAGCCGGGCCCTTATCACAGGCGAATGACTTGCCAGCCCATTGTGACAGCCTTCCTCCTGGACCCACTCCAGGACAAATGGGTCGCGAACGGGCGTTAGTCTCCTTCTTGGGGGCCACGGGTCCTCGCGGGGACTTCTCCCAACATCCCACCCCGGCCCCGGCCTCTCGGGATGAGGTTACTGCCCAAGATCCTCTGTCGCCCCGAAGACCAAGCTTTCTTAACCTTCCTGTTTTCACCTCAAATCGGTGATATGCGGGGCTAAGGAAAACGGAAATGACTGACAATGTTTACGACAATAGGGCCATTAAGTTGTTGGGGGTGTTTTGTTTTTTTGCGGTTTTTTTTTTTTTTTTTTTAAGGGAGTTGCTTGGGGATAACGTGAAAATACTTGCAAACCCAGAAATGTCAAAGTGCAAGCATTCCCTCACTGTGACTCTCAGGCGAAATGTAATAGGAAACATTTAGTTTGCTCAGGCAACCGCACCCCCCAAATTGCCTAGAAATGTACTTAAATAGCCTGAATGGTATAAAGTATTTCCAGACTTTCAGTGTGAAAAATTAAGTGGCAGGGAGAGGGGGCTGTTGCCAGTACATTTGCACTAAGTTGTACTTAATACTAAACAACTCTCACTTCAGGTGAAAATGGAGTCAAACAAAACAAAACAAAAACCCAGACAGACAGACAAAACTTTCTTGCCTGGGGAGCAGAGGGAGAAACTAAGGGAGAAGCCACCTTGCTTCTGGAGGAAGCTTCTGGAGATGAGCTGCCCCCCAGCACCTTGCTGCTCAGTAAGCAGAAAAGACTCCCTTCTCCGCTCCAGAATTCTAAGGAAAACCTCAAGCCATGCGAGGCATTCACTGGTCAAGTCCCAGAGTCAGCCAGGGCAGAACTAAATGGCCATTCCATTTCCTCACCAGTGACAGGATAAAATAATAACATGCTTCTAGTTTGATCATGCTCCCCCCCAACACACACACCCAGAGAAAAACATCCCAAGTTTCTGAGCTCACTGGAGAACAAAATGAATGCGCTCCAAACCAGTATTTATGAAGCCTGGAAACAGCTGAGTCTGCTTAGTCGGCTTTTGTTTTTTTCCTTCATTGAGCTGCTCAGAGGTATAATTTTAATTGGCATACATAATTGCTTTTGTGAGTAAAGTCGTTCCCCACTCAAATAAAGGAACTGAGTCAGTAGCTTAGAATAAACATTCGATCGCCCACCTGCACGTGTTTGTCATCTACCAAGTGGGGGGCAGCCGGGTTAGTGGGGGCTGAAGGGCTAGGAAGTAACGGGAGCTGGCGTCCATTCAGGCGGCCCTCTGGACCCCACGGGGCTGTTGGTTAATGGAGTGGATGAAGGTGGGGTTGTCACTGGGGTCGGCCTCCACATTCAGCTGGGAAGTCTGCTCCAGATTCCCTCTCTCCCCCTCTGCCTGCCACTCCCCCAGCCCCTCGTTCATTTGCTCATTCTCTCTCTCCCAAATAAATAGATCTTTAAAAGCAAAGGGCTTGGGATGCCTGAGTGGCTCAGTGGGTTAAGCCTCTGCCTTCGGCTCAGGTCATGATCTCGGGGACATGGGATTGAGTCCCGCACCGGGCTTGCTGCTCAGCAGGGAGCCTGCTTCCCTCTCTCTCTCTGCCTGCCTCTCTGCCTACTTGTGATCTCTCTGTCAAATAAATAAATACAATCTTTTTTTTAAGATTTTATTTATTTAATTGACAGAGAAAGAGAGCCATCACAAGTAGACAGAGACGCAGGCAGAGAGAGAGGGGGAAGCAGGCTCCCTGCCAAGCAGAGAGCCCGATGCGGGACTCGATCCCAGCACCCTGGGATCATGACCTGAGCTGAAGGCAGAGGTTTAACCCACTGAGCCACCCAGGTGCCCAGTAAATACAATCTTTTAAAAAAATTAAAAAATTAATAAAAACAAAGGGCTTAACAGCAGAGAGCAGGTTCATGTTGGCACAGGATGTGGGAGCAGGTAAACCAGCCCTCCCCCAGGCCCGCAGGACTGCTAGAGACTGCCAGAGACTGCTGTATTTAGGAGCAGGACGCGAATTTTTCCTGAGCTCAGAACTATTTCACTTTCCCTTTGTTGAGAAATAAAAAATAAAATGAATTTAAAAGGCGCTCAGTAATGCTGGGAATTCTGTTGTTCCTTGGCAGGGTGTGTTGTGTGGGTTTATTTTCAGCCAACCATGTCCTCTTTGCAAAACAGTCCCCTTTGCCATCCCTAGCTGGGGAAAGTGGGGGGAGGGGGCAGAGCGCACAGGAGGGCAACAACTGTTTGCAGAACCTGAAAAATGCATTATTTTCCTTTATTACCTCAGTGTTGGTGATACCCTTTTCTAGAGCAAGAAACAGCATCTACTTTATTGCTCCTACAGTCCGTATATTCAACAGATGCCAGCTCTAGGCTGTGTGAAAGGAAGTCCTATTTTTGTTTGCTTTTTTTAAAATTTAAATTCAATCAGCCAACTGATAGTACATCATTAGTTTTCGGGTATAGTGCTCAATAAATTATCAGTTGTGAATCACACCCGGTGCTCACCCAAACCTGTGTGCTCCTTAATGCCCATCCCCCTGTTACCCCCACCCCCCCATCCCCCTCCCCTCCAGCAGCCGTCTCTTTTCCAGAGTTTAGAGTCCTGGAAGTCCTATTTTTAAAAAATTATCTTGGTTCTAGTCTTTTTGGCTTACTGTTCCCATAATTTCTCTGAAGCACTGACGAGTCCTTTCTTGTAAAGCCTGGTCTCAGTCATGGGGCGGGGGAGTGACCTCAAAAGCTCTGGGGTCTTTTTCCTTACTGCTCCCCTGGTCTCTATGCTCTAGAAGAGCTGCTTCGGTTAGCCCCCCTAAGTTCATGCTGGGGGCTGCTCCTAACGTCCCTCAGTTTGTCATCTTTACAAGAACTCGTGGTCTCAAACCCCTACCAGCTCCCCATACCTCCCAAGTGACAGTCCGGTTCTATTTTCGACTTTCGGTTCAGGCTGGTTTCTCTGCTTCCCGCCTGCTGGTTACCATGACCCAAGGACACCCATCACACAATGTTCATCTCTCCAAGCTGGCCCTTGAGACACTGGCGTGTCAGACCAGATTTGAGGCCTCTTGCTGGCAGGGCCCAGGAACTGCCCTGTGCCTTCTGGGGTTCCTTTTTACACCTGCTTTAAGGGCTTAACAGAAAGTGCTTCCATTCCACACAAAAACCGCCCCCCTCAACCCCGTCTGCCTCAGTGGCTGTTTCCAGAATGTCGTTCTGTGGCAAAGCTCCTTGCCTCTCACGTTGATTTCAGGGGAGGGGAGTCTGTTCCCTCTGAACACGGTCATTCATCCTTGAAGGCAAACATGGTGGTTGTGCTTATCGCCTCTTAACCCCCTGAGAAATAGCCACTGTCAGCCAATGCTCTCCTCTCTCCTCGGCATCCGGCATCCGACGGGTCTTTAATGTGAATGAGGCCAGCTGCAGAGGTCACACCCGGTTGCTGGCAAGGTGCCTGTAGGCTGGGGAGGGGGGCGCGGAGCAAAGCTGAAGGGTTCCAGTTCTCACGGGGACATCACTGAGCTCTGCGACTTTTCTCCAATTGAAACTGTTTCCTGTTCAGCTCCCAAATGGTTCTCCACTTCCCCGTGTTCTTGAACTTGGGCCAGGGCTAGTTCTTAGTCCTTACAGTTCTTATTCTATACCGCACCTAGGCCGAAATGCTTCTTTCAACAGAAAATTCCTTCAGCTCCACTAAGAGGCTGAGGAGCCAGGAGACCTCACAGAGAGAGGTTCATTTCTAAGTCACCTTGTTCAGCTGGAACAGTGGGGCCAGGAAAATGAGACCAGCTTGCTTTTTTACTTTCTATTCTTCTCTGGGCTGTTCACGCGGAGGGCAGCCTGAGAAAAAGCAGACTGAGGAATTTTAAGCCAGCTGCTTATAAATGTTTTTTAAAAGCATTGCTCAGACTATTTATATTACATTTGTATTCATGGGAAGAGAATCTCTGCCCAGACTGAAAAAACCTCTTTGAAAACCCTCTGAATCCTGTCTGGACAACTGCAAATGGGCACTTCTGCCCTCCCCCCCATAACCCAGACTACAAACAGGGCTCTCAGGAGCACAGAGAAAACATAGCAAGGGTTAAACCTTATTTAAAAATCAGCCAAATCCGGGGTGTCTGGGTGGCTCAGTGGGTTAATTTAAGCGCTGCCTTCAGCTCAGGTCATGACCCCAGGGTCCTGGGATCAAGCCCCTCAGCATCCGGTTCCCTGCTGGGCAGGGGGTGAGGGGGAGCCGGCTTCTCCCTCTCCCTCTGCCACTCTGTCAAGTATTGCATATAGTTTTTTAAAAAAGGTGATCAGGTTTTTTAAGATTTTTTGTTTATTTATTTGACAGACAGAGATCACAGGTAGGCAGAAAGGGGGGGGCAGGCTCCCCACTGAGCAGAGAGCCCAATGGGGGGGCTCAATCCCAGGACCCTGAGATCAGGACCTGAGCCGAAGGCAGAGGCTTAACCCACTGAGCCATCCAGGCACCCCAAAAGGTGATCAGTTTTATTTCAAAGCATTTCCGGTCCTTCCAAAGGATCCCAGGAATGCCGCCTGCCAAATATATGGGGGCTGCAGGAGGGCTAAGAAGGAGACTTCGTCTGGGCATCCTGGTCACCACAACCCAAGGTGCGGCACTCCTTCACCATCTGAGATGCACTGTGGGGTCAGAGAGAGCCAGGGTTCAGGCAGGAAGCGTTTTTTCCACCCACCACACTGGCCAGAATGAAAACATTCGGCAAAATCCATGTTGGTGAAAATCTGGGACACAGACACTCCCAGAAACAGCTGGTGGGAGTGAACACTGGTGAAGAACTTTACCTCTCCAAATGCAAACCGTGTACACCCTTTGCTACAATAAGGTCACCCTACTGTAGATGTTTTTCTTAGAGATATACTTACATGTGTGCACACGACACTACAGAAAATGTAGCAATGAACTGTTGGGACTAGGAACTAGCTGAATATGTTATAATACACTCCTATGATGTTTAACTAGGCTTCGTTATTTTATTTCTGTAACCTCTATTTAAAAAAAAACCTAAGTACATTTTATTTAATTTATGTTTGGGGGGGGGGCGGGGAACGGTAGAAGGAAGAGGGAGAGAATCTCAGGCAGAGTCCTCGCTGAGCACGGAGCCCAATGTGGGGCTCAATCTCATGACCCAGAGATCATGACCTGAGCCCAAATCAAGCCACCCAGGCACCTCTATTTCTGTAACCTTTAGATCATACCTCACAAATAAGATTTTGTCGCAGCTGGATTTAGTGGAAACAGAAGAATCAAGTCCTGTAACCTTTAGATCATACCTCACAAATAAGATTTTGTCGCAGCTGGATTTAGTGGAAACAGAGGAATCAAGTCCATGATTTTCTGCAACACTGGTACAAAAAAGGCCAGGGAACGATGCCTTAGAAAAGATGATTCATAGAAGACCATCAGAAAAGCCCCTAAGCAAAAGCTAAATAATTCATCATTATGTTTAATATGAATAGGTACAGATTTATTACAGTGATCTGGCATTAAGCTCCTTGCTCAAGCCCATACATCTTTCCAAAAACATTACGGATCCTCTAAAGGATAAATGCATGAACTCAGCAGCACTTTAGACGCTGCTAGCTGCTGGAACATTCCATAGAAAAATGGAAAACAATTTTGTGAGAAGACGATGGCAACAAACAGCAGCCAGTATTCTCAGGCTTTCAAATTACCAAAGAGCATATACAATTTTAGTCTAGAAAAAGTCCACATTTTTTGGGAAAATTAAAGTTTTAGAATGAAAATCAACCTCCCCTCGCCTCTTTAACAGGCACAGAGATACTGGAAAAAGTTCCTAAAAATCCAACTACATAGTTTACAGAAAGAAAAACATGCCCTTATTAGTTATTAAATGCAGTCCACCCACAGACTCTTAAAACACGGGTGCTGCTCAGGCCCTCGGCTGGTGGCCAGGAGCTGGGAGGGTGGGCGGAAAGCAGCAAACAAGTTCCCCAGATGTGTTTTCTCCAGCGCCTGATCGACTTCAGGTACCTGTCCAAAATAGAGATTTAGGAACGCCTGGGTGGCTCAGTCGGCTAAGCATCTGCCTTCGGCTCAGGTCATGATCCCAGGGTCCTGGGATCGAGCCCTGTGTTGGTTGGGGCAGGGAGCCTGCTTCTCCCACTCCTTTGGCTGCTCCCCCTGCTTGTGCACATGGCGCGCGCACGCTCTCTCTCTCTCTCTCTCTCTCTCTCAGGCAAATAAATAAATAAAATATTTTTTAAAACCAAATAGTAATTGAGAATCTGGAATTTGTGAATTCTCTTCACTGTCTTCTTCAAAGTCACGTTTTGGAAAATCTCATCGTTGCTGTCAGGTTTCTGAACTTGAGCAGAAACCCGTTTCGGTCAAGCCCCGCTAACTAGTTGCCCACAAATGGTGGAAATGGACATTGGTGTGGCCACTTAATGGAAAAAGGTGTGGCGATTCTTCAAAAAAAAAAAGAAAATTAGAGCTGCCCTGCGATCCGGGAATTCCACTGCCGGGTACTTATGCAAAGGAAAGATAAACACTAACTCAGAAAGCTATCTGCTCCCCCATGTTCACTGCATCGTCATTCACAGGAGCCCAGCCCGAGCAGCCACCTAAGCACCCATCAACGTGTGAATGCACAAAGACAACGTGTCTTGTCCCTATACAGTGGCATATCAGTCAGCCATAAACCAGAAGGAAACTTGTCACTTGTGAGAGTCTGGATGGATCTTGAGGATAGTATGTTTACGAAATAAGTCAGAGAAAGACAAATACCTTAGGACCTTCCTTATATGTGGAATCTGAAAACAAACTCAGAGAGAGAACAGGCTGGTAGTTGCCGGAGCCAGACGGCAGGCGGTAGGCGAAAGGGGTGAAGGGGATTGAAAGGCACACACTTCCAGGTCGAAAATGAATGATTCATGGAGATGTCGTGTACAGCACAGCGACTGTAGTTAATAACACTAGAAGGCATATTTCAAGGTTGATAAGAGAACAGATCTTAAAAGTTCTCATCCCAAGGAAGAACATGGTTAACTAGGCTGTGATCCTTTCACAATATACACAAATACAGAATCACCACACCGTGTACCTGAAACTAATATGACATTCTAAGTCAGTTCTATCTCAATGGAAAACATTTAAGGAGTTAAAATTGAAAAGACTTAACTATCCCCAAAAGGGCAAAATAAGTTTGAACTTGCAGAAAACGTTTTCTAGACAAATACCACAAGAAATGTATTTCTTCTAGGAAATACATGTGGTTGCTTCTAGAAAGTAAGACTCATGGGTGGTATTTTATATCCTTCTATGATAGCACTGTTGAACTCCTTTTCACCACGTGCTTATAGGATTTCGAAAAACGCTTGGGGGTGTTAGTCTCAACATAGAGAGCACCTGATTTCAATCCACTGTGTTATCCTTGTCAGTTACCCAGCCTCTCTGGGCTTGTTTCGCCGTCCACAGATGGGGATGCCACGCACCTCGTAAAGCAGCCCCGAGGACTAACAACACACATGAAGCGAGTAACACCGTGCCCAAGACAGGCGTGCAATAAACGTACGTCACCTCCCCTTAGCTCTGAGGAACCCTGGAGATCCTCTTAACCTCTATTCTTACCGGCAAGAACGCTAAAGCCAAAAAGGTTTAGGGGCTCACCCCAGGTCAATGAGAAGTAACCAGGAGAGCCAGGCCCTCAAGCCTGTGTTCCCATACCTTAACATAAAAGCCGATTTCATACGCACTAAAGAATGACTCTGGAACTACCTTGTGGCCACACCTCACTTTGGTAGGACCAGCCTCCTCCCTTGCCTCCTGCACCAGACTGGGGGAGTCTAGATTTTTCCCCAAACACCAAATCCACCAGTAACTGAGGGGGTCCTGCCTGGGAAGGCAGCCCCGTAGGGGGCTCCAATTATGTCTCAATCAAAGGCAGCACTAACCCCGCAAGGAGAAAGTAAGGATTTGGATGTGGGTGTGTTTTAAGAAAGACTGTTCCATCTTACTGTGCAGGTCAGCTACCCAGATATCCATCCATGTGTACCCTGCCCAAACACACACCCCATCCTAATTTCCAGCCCTCTGACTTGAATACAGCTCCTGCCTTGACTTAGATCAGGAGTGAGTTTGGTTTTTTAAAGATTTATTTGAGAGAGGGAGAGTGCACATGCGCGAGAGCACGTGAGCAGGAGGAGGAGCAGAGGGAGAGGGAGAAGCAGACTCCGCACTGAGCAGGGAGCCCAACGTGCGACTCAATTCCAGGACCCTGAGATCATGGGCTGAAGGCAGTCGCTTAACTGACTGAGTTAAGGCACCCCTGACTGCGAGTTTAAATGGATTTTATTGAATGAGAAATTCTATGTCGCACAATATTTGATGAATGCCTGTTCTGTGTTTAGGCAAGAGGTTCTCCTTTGAGTGATATTTATGCCTAAGCCCTTTGGGGCATAGTATACTGATGAAGATGAAATGACTCTGGAAATGCTTTGGTGGGGATATGGTGGTAGCTGGTCCTTTTTCTGTTTGGATGGTTTCCTTAGAAAGCAAGCTTTCTGATCATTGGGTTACTAGTCTACAGTGCACTTAATCTCCTTTCCTGAATGTGTTCAAAACATCCATCTATCTTGTCTAGAACAAAGACCAAGGTGTCTTAAATGCCTACCGGAATGAAATCTTGGGGCCTCCCCAAGGCAGAGGTCAAAGGGAGACATGCTGAAAAGGACAGGACAGCACATCTGTCTGTTTGGAACAGTAGCGGATAGTAGGCACAATGATGGATTACTAGTAAGAAGCCAGAACAACAAAGCATTTGAAGGCATGTGACAGGGTGATAAATGGAGCCGTGAATAACTGAAGACAGTTTTTCTCTTTTCAGATTTACACCCTCCAGCTGCCTGGAGCCTCACAGCACACGAGTTCCTTTACATAAATTGCTCTGGTAGACACTCCGCTGCTCATCCGCGGCCCCCCAGCCCCCCATCTGGATATTGTTCCAGGGGAAACAGCTCGGCCCGGGGCGATGGGCCAGGACGGGTCCAGCCCACGGTTCTTGACTTTAGCTGTCCTGGCACGACCAGCGCGGGAGCTTTTAGAGCATCCCAATGCCCGGGCAGGTGAACAAGTGCTAGCCAGTGCGATATCATAAAAGGACCTCCGCTGGGACGCGGGGTGGGTGTTTTGGGAAGGTTTTATCACCAGATTGAAGGAAAGACACACGAGGGAAAACTCCTCCACCCCTTCCTCACTCAGTAACCAGCTTCCTTCCTTCCTTCGTGTTAACAACCCTGCATAGTTGTGTGCGGAAGTGACGCTTGCTGCCGAGGCCACCATCTTGTGACGGCCCGAGAAGACGCTGGTGAGTGAAAGGCAAGAAGGTGGAAAAGCCAGGAAAGGGCCCAAGTCCTTGGTTTCGGGTGCTGCGGTCCCCACCCAGCCCTGAGAAATGGTGCCCTGCCTCCCTGCCAGATCCTGGCCATCAGGTACGGACCGTCCAGAAGTTGCTCAGGTTAATTCACTGGTAGCCCCCTTCACTGCTGGGCTAGGGGCTGTCACCACCTAGACCCCCAGGCCTGACCTTTACTGCCACCTGCTTGTACTCACTGACCCTTTGTCCCAGGTCTTTCCTTAAGCTCTTCTTCCCAGCTTCTCTCTTAAGGCAAATGGAAACCAAAAAACGCTCTCGAACTATAGCGACCACCCGGACGTGACCTCCTGCCAGCCCAGACTGCTTTGAGCATAACCCCCGAGCCCCACTCACCGATGTGGCGATGGAAAACGGAGTGACCTCTAGAATGACCAACAGCTACCTTTACCTCATTGTGACCCTAAAATCTCCGCCCAAGAAGGACCGCAAGCCTCCTTTACAAAGCAGACGATGTATTGGCAGTTTGCATTAAAGCGCATGCACGGCCTCATGCCTGCCTCTACAGATGATCCCAATGTCCATCCTAACCCTAAATAAAAGGAACCCATTCACCGTTCACCCTTGCTCGGGGAGTCACGGCTTTGCAGGTTATTTCCCGTGATCTTATTTGATGCGAAGTTTCCTTTGTGCAACAACTCCACCTGGTGAATCTGTGATTCACCAAGGGTCCAGCTCCCGGTTGGCTCAGTTACACGGGTGTGGATGATGCCCCGCGGGAGGCCAGCCAGGGGGAGGGCAGCTGTAGAGTCGCCGGCTTTCCTGTGCAGGTGCTGTCGGCAGCTCAGGGCTATTTTATAGGAGTCGTTCAGCAGCTTGAACTTATTCATAATAAAGCTAAGTGTGGGGCGCCTGGGTGGCTTAGTCCTTAAATGGCTGCTTTCGTCTCAGGTCGTGATCCCAGGGTCCTGGGATCGAGCCCCACGTCGGGCTCCCTGCTCCTCGGAAAGCCTGTTTCTCCCTCTCCCACTCTCCCTGCTTGTGCTCTCTCTCTCTAGCTGTCTCTCTGTCAAATAAATAAATAAAATCTTTTTTTTTTTTTAAAGCTGTGTGTTCGAAAATAGACTCAAAATGGATGAAGGACCACAATGTGAGAAAGGAATCCATCAAAATCCTTGAGGAGAACACAGGCAGCAACCTCTTCGACCTCAGCCGCAGCAACATCTTCCTAGGAACATCGGCAAAGGCAAGGGAAGCAAGGGCAAAAATGAACTGTTGGGATTTCATCAAGATCAAAACTTTTGCACAGCAAAGGAAACAGTTAACAAAACCAAAAGACAACTGACAGAATGGGAGAAGATATTTGCAAACGACATATCAGATAAAGGGCTAGTATCCAAAATCTATAAGGAACTTAGCAAACTCAACACCCAAAGAACAAAGAATCCAATCAAGAAACGGGCAGAGGACATGAACAGACATTTCTGCAAAGAAGACATCCAGATGGCCAACAGACACATGAAAAAGTGCTCCACGTCACTCGGCATCAGGGAAATACAAATCAAAACCACAATGAGATATCACCTCACACCAGTCAGAATGGCTAAAATTAACAAGTCAGGAAATGACAGATGCTGGCGAGGATGCGGAGAAAGGGGAACCCTCCTACACTGTTGGTGGGAATGCAAGTTGGTGCAACCACTCTGGAAAACAGCATGGAGGTTCCTCAAAATGTTGAAATAGAACTACCCTATGACCCAGCAATTGCACTACTGGGTATTTACTCTAAAGATACAAACGTAATGATCTGAAGGGGCACGTGCACCGGAATGTTTATAGCAGCAATGTCTACAATAGCCAAACTATGGAAAGGACCTAGATGTCCATCAACAGATGACTGGATAAAGAAGATGTGGTATATATACACAATGGAATACTATGCAGCCATCAAAAGAAATGAAATCTTGCCATTTGCGACGACGTGGATGGAACTAGAGCGTATCATGCTTAGTGAAATAAATCAATCAGAGAAAGACAACTATCATATGATCTCCCTGATATGAGGACGTGGAGATGCAACATGGGGGGTTAGGGGGATAGGAGAAGAATAAATGAAACAAGATGGGATTGGGAGGGAGACAAACCATAAATGACTCTTAATCTCACAAAACAAACTGGGGGTTGCTGGGGGGAGGTGGGGTTGGGAGAGGGGGAGGGGGTTATGGACATTGGGGAGGGTATGTGCTATGGTGAGTGCTGTGAAGTGTGTAAACATGGCGATTCACAGACCTGTACCCCTGGGGATAAAAATACCTTATATGTTTATATATATAAAAAAAGGATGAATACCCAACTTTTGTAGCAACATGGACGGGACTGGAAGTGATTATGCTGAGTGAAATAAGTCAAGTAGAGAGAGTCAAGTATCATATGGTTTCACTTATTTGTGGAGCATAACAAATGACATGGAGGACATTGGGAGATGGAGAGGAGAAGGGAGTTGAGGGAAATTGGAAGGGGAGGCGAACCATAAGAGACTATGGACTCTGAAAAACAACCCGAGGGTTTTGAAGGGGCGGGGGGTGGAAGGTTGGGGGAACCAGGTGGTGGGTAATAGGGAGGGCACGTATTGCATGAAGCACTGGGTGTGGTGCAAAAAACATGAATACTCTTACGCTGAAAAAATAAATAAAAAATTAAAAAAAAAAAAAAAAGCTGTGTGTTTCCCACCGCAGCCTAGCCTCTTAGCCTGGCCCAGGTGCCAAAGGTGCTGCCAGGGGACTCTAAGGGGGCCAGGTAAGGAGTGATGCTGAGCTTGGAGCTCTAACTCCCATGCCGTTTCCCCTCACGCTCGCCAGGCCAGGTGTGACTTTGGGCCAGTTACCTGACTTAGAGCTCTGAGTCCCAGATTCCTCATCTGTAAAACTGATAAATCAGTCAAAATAATGACACCTGTACAAAGCCTAGCTTGCTGCACCGCATGGTTGTGGGGGGGGGGGCTTCATCCCCTTCCCCAGAGGAGAGTGGGGCAGATTTTCTGGCAACTCCTCAGTGGATCAGGAAGGTTATCTTTCTAAGAACCAGGAATACACACATTATAACGAATCCACTGGTTGGTGGCGACATGGTAAGAGACCAGTAATTCCAGCAGAAGTGTGGGAAGAAGGGCTCAATCACCAAAGTATGGAGGAGCCTAGAGCTTGCTCCCAGATGTCCCTGCAGCCCTACAAAGGAAGCCTCCCTGGCCTTCGGGACGGAGGGCAGCACCAACGTCCCCCACCCAGATTCTAACTTCCTGGAGGAAGGATGCAGATTGTACCCTCTACCCTCCTCTCTATTCTCTTTCTTAGTCTGAGCTCAGTTGATGCTAGTAAAAAATGAAAACAATGATCAACCGTCAGTTCTTAAAGCCATAAAATGCTGCAGAATTAGTTCTGGAGAGGCTTTCCCTAGGCCTGGGAGGGAAGGGGAGGGGCCATTATGTTACTTACATCTGCAAAAACAGGATTAGCAGATGAAAGGATGTTTTTGTTAAGATGTGACAAGTCACCCTGTGCCTTACCTTCCTTTGCTCTGGAAATCAGGAAAGAACACAGACTTCCTAGCAATTACAGAAACTGACGGAGAAAACCCCTTGATTACTGGGAGAAAAGTCAGTCAGTTTCCGTAAGCACAGGCAACCCTGGTCTATGGAACAACCACCAAATCCATCCTCATTAACATCTTCAACTTCCTCCTCAGAGCTTCATCTCAGGGGAATACTGAATTACACTATAAAATAATGAATGGAAACTTAAGTCACTTCCGCCCACCCAGCCCGGCTTTTTTTCCTCCTCCTCTGGACTGCACAGGGCAGAGGCCTGCCCCCTTCCAAGTCACACAGAGTTTGGGGAAACGAGTTCCCATCCCACTAACTAGACTCCTAAGGTCAGCATGGTACAGAACAAAACTCTTTCCTCGGCCCAACAGTGTACAGGCCCGACACGGACCCAGACACTGAACACATGCCGAGGTCATTTACGCCTCATCTTAGCATCTTTATAGAAAGAAAACAAAAAATTGGGACGCGGGGGGGAGGGGGGAGTGTGTTTCTACAGCCAAAGCTGCTACCGGCACTCTAAGATTCCCTCTCTCAGAGGGACAGGGCTGGGTGCAGAAAGCCCAGCCCTCAGGTCTTGCCGGCACTAGAGGAAGCTGACTAGGCAGCTTTGGTGACCTGATGTGAATGGGGTATGGTCAAATATCCTGCCGACGCCAGCCGTGGAGAGGATGGGCAGGGAGATGCTCCACCAGCCAGGGGAAAGCAAAGTCCATTCTAGGCGGCTATACCACAGCATGAGACACACACGTGTGCAAAAACTGTTGCGAGTAAGGCCTTGTCTACACCTAACACTTGCTAACTTAGAAGGCAAGGCCCGGAGCTGTGCTTTACCGAGACAGAGGTAGAGAGTAAGTATGAAAGAAATTTGGGGTAGGGAGGATTACAGTCGATAACTTTGCACCAAACCCCACTTTGGGTTTAGTCCGTGCCTGCAAACACTGCTGCAATGTTTCCCCGAAGGAACATATTGGTGTCAAGATAAAATCAATCAACCTCAAACGGTCCCCGAAATCAGATACTTTTCATGTCAATTTCCAGTCTCAAGTCCCATTATGACAGTTGCAAACCTTCTTTACTCTCCCCAGGCCTCTCCCCTCCTCCACCCCTCTTCCCTCGCCCTCTCCTCGTTCCAACCTCAACAGGTGACCAACCTTAACTCCTACTTCATAGCGAGGGCCGGGGAGTGCGGAGACCTGGGTTCTGCCTCAGCCAAACTTAACCCCTATCGTCTCAGGGCCCTCCTCTGAGGGGGCAGGTGGCTAAGCTCAAGACCCCGAAGAGTCTCTTCCAAATTCTACCAGCCGTGTTTTCCCACCCGCTCAGATTTATTCAGGAACGACAGAATTCACCCCCCCCCGCCCCGCCCCCGCCCCTTTCCCCTGCAGGCTCATCTGAGCTCCCCCAGAGACCCTTCCCTGCCCCCGACCCGCCCAGGGCCACCTTACCCGGATCCGTCCCGCGGGCGCGTGTGAGGGAGCAGCCTACGTGGCGCCGTCGGCCTCGGTGTCAGGGGGCCTCTCCTCGTCCACGGGCGGCTCCAGGTCGCCCTCCTCTCCACTGCGAGGGTAGGCCAGCAGGCGCATGGCTGGAGCGCAGGCCGCCTCCACCTGGCGCACCTGCTCTCGGCTCAGGCGCTCGCGCCAGGCGTGCACCGCCTCGCGGGCGTCCCTAGCCGACAGGTGGAAAGGTCGGTCGGCGCCGTAGGCCGCGCCTCGGGTCATGTTGAGCGCAAAGGCGTCGAGGGCGGCGAGCGCGCGCAGCCCCGAGAAGCGCAGCAGGCGGCGCAGCTGGGTGCGTGGCTGCCGCACCAGGTCCTCGTAGCGCAGCCTCAGGTAGCGGCGCCGCAGCCAGGCGGGTGCGCCGCGCGCGAACAGCAGGTCGCGCAGCCAGGCCTCGCAGATCACCTCGAGCGCGCCGGTCAGGAAGAAGTCCGCGCGCGGTGCGGCGGGCAGGGCGCGGGACTGGCCCCCGGGCCGAGCGCCCACGCCGTGAGCTAGTAGTACGCGGTGGAAGCGGTCGCCCCGCTGGCGGGTGCGCAGCACCTGGATGCTCTCGCGCAGCAGCCCCTGCCTGGACTTGAGGCGCGAGTTGTGCACGGCCCGCGGGTCGCGGAAAAGTTGCACCACCTTCAGATTGAGGCCGGGGTCGCGCAGCAGAGGCACCAGCACGCCCAGGTCGAGGAGGCGCACGTCCTTGATGACCACCACCGGGTACTTGCGGCACTCGGCCTCCAGGGCGCGCAGAGCCACGGGCGGGCAGCTGCGCTCGCAGGCGGCATCCTCGACGAGGCCGACCTCAGCGCGGGCACGGGGGGCGCCGGGGCACAGAGGCGGCGAGCAGATGACCTTGTTGGTCCGCCAGCGAAAGAGGGCGGCCGTGGTGAGATTGGCCGAGCCCGGGGCGCGCGCGGCCGGGTCCCCCGGTGGCGCGTACAGCCGCAGCACCGAGAAGTCGCAGCGGAAGAGCGAACGCAGCATGTCGCGCAGCGCGCCCTGCAGGCTTTCGGCGTCGCCCGGATACAACGCCTGCCACAGATGCCACATGGGCTCATACAAGTAGAAAACGTCCGGGTGCTGGTTAAAGAGCTCGCCCAGGAACGATGAGCCGGTGCGCCAGGTGGCATGCACGTAGATGTGCTGCTTCTCGCGAGACACCGCCTCCCCGACGGCGCCGCTGAGGTTGCCCGGGACCCCGGGGGACTGGCCCGTGTCGCCGCCCTCCTCAGCCGGCCGCGCCTCCCCGCCCTGCTCGCGCTCGCCCGCCGCCGCCGCCTCCAAGCTCCAGACTCCCAGGCTGCGCTGCACGCCCGGGCAGTGCCCAGCGCCCTTGTCGCCGTCGCGGCCGCCGTCCAGCACGGAGGGGATGAGCAGCAGCACCAGCGTGTACAGCACCAACAGCAGCGCGAACTTGCAGTACTCCCGGCGGCGCCGCCGCCGGCCCTTCATCGTTCACCGAGCCCCCCACCCTCCGAGCGGGTGGGGCGCCCGTCCTCTCCCCTTCCTCGGAAATCCCGTCCCTTGCCCGCTCCTCCGACCTCTTCGGGCCCCTCTGCGCTGGCGGGGGGATGGGGGGCGCGGACCAGAGCGACCAACCCACCCGGGCCGCGCATCCACAAGGGGGAACTTAGGAGGCGGTGGTGCCGGTGGCGGCGCCCCTGCCCTCTCTCCGCTCAGCCGCTGGAAAGCCGCCTATTGGCTGGTCCGGCCGCCGCCCGCCCCGCCTTCAACCTCGCAGCTTCTCCCCGCCTCTTCACCCGCCAGGGATCGCCCAGGGCTCTGCCAGATCTGGGCGGGGTTCCCGCGGGGTGGGGACGATGGCGAGGGCACACGGAGCCAGACCCCACCTTTCCCCAACCCCTCCATCGTGAAGTCAAGTCTTACCGAATTGACTTCAGGCAAGGGAGGGGCTCGTGTGGACGGAATGTACCCAGCGACTGGACACGGACCCCACCCGGAGGACTCCACCGCCTCTCCGGTTTTTCTGTCCCCTGCCCGGTCATCTCTGTCGTTGGCCGACTCGCCTCCATACTATTGAGAGTGGGGCTCCTGGCCTCTATCCACATCCAGCGCCCCCGTCAGTCCCGGGGTGGGTGTTACTGAGCTCTGGATGGGAGAACTCCTCCGCTAAGACAAAGATAACGCAATCGCACACTGCGCGGTGGACCGCAGGGATGGGAAGAGCTAACGTGTTCACGCAGGGCCATTAGTCGTTAAGACGCAGCTTTTGCGAACTTTTACGTGTTGTGTTCTTCAGGGGTTTTGCCCGCCGAGGGCTATGCACTTTTCTAGACACCGTGAAGATCCCTTCACTCGTTTGTAAAATGCAGATAATTTTTAGCACCTCCGTACCTCTTGTCGTTGTGAGATTTGGAGGGGGGGTGTCATTTGTCACCACCGCATAACCTAGCCTGTTCTGACGCGTGAGCAGAGAGACATTTATAGAACTAGAGTGGTAGGATGGTGGACTTTCTCAGGAGCTCAAGGTTTAAAGAAAAGGACCCATAAGCAGGGATCTGTCCTCGAGGATGGATGAAAAAGTGACGGGAAGTCATAGAGGCAGATTAAGCGTAAAGTTCCTGAAATCCAAAAGAGAACGAAAAAGGATAATTTTTGCTGTTTCAGCAGGATAATGAACAGCCCCTTGGAAGAAGGTGTTGTAAGGTTATCGAAAACTAGAAAGCAAATCTACTCATCTCCACCAGGGGAAGGCGTTCAAATGGGAAAAGTGAGAACATCACTCCAAAGATCTCTGGTCTTTTTCATCACAGAAACTACGCCACCCCTGAAAGCACTCGCTGCAGCCTCCTGCCTTCTGTCCACAATTCCCTGGCCTTTCAGCCATTTGTTCAAATCCTCTCTATTCTCCAACCTCATTGACCACTTCCTCCACTTTGTTCTTAATTTTTCATATTTGGCTAAATGACCCCAGACTGTTATTTTAATAACAGTTCGGCCAATAACCTAAACTCCCTGACTTTCTGTCTTCTCAGTAGTCGTTTGGCAACATCCCCCTGTTAAACCCTGCTTTGGGGTTTCTCCCTGCCCGCAAACACTGTTGCAGGAAGTTTCCCCGCAGGACAGATAAAGTTATCATCATCCACCTCAAGTGGCCCCTGAAATCCTATACTTTTCCTGTCAATTCCCGGTCTGGGGTTCCATTATGACAATTTCAAACCTGCTCTGCTCTCCCCAGACCTCTGACAACCCTCTCTATACCCGCCTCCCTGTTTTCAACAGATGAACTTACCTCCTACTTCATAGAGAAAATGAAACTGTTAGGCAATTTCTCACTTTCCACTGTCAGAGCCATCTATCCACTTACCTCTGTACCCATCTTCTCCTTTGTGGCCAGGATATTATTTTCCAGTATTAAAGCTATGACTTTTTCCTTCCCCGTGTTTTTACTTTTCCCTCCTGTCCTCTTTTAAAGCAAGTAGATGGCTCTCTGTGCACCTGAAGGGAGGGGATGTGGCTGAGCAGAATGCAAAAAGTTGCTGGTGTTTCTTTCCAAAAGCCAAAACTCCAGTCGTGGAGGGTGTGGTCGGTTTTTCAAATAACCGCAAAGTTTTCCCCTCCTCTCTCCCCACCCATTGGCTTTGCCTACCCACACTGACTCTAGGACAGCCTTGTAACTTGCATGGGCCAGTGGAACAGCAGTAAACATGACACAAACAGAGGCTTGAAAAATGCTTCCACCTTGGGGATTGCCCTCCTGCTGCCCTTGGTAACAGGGAAATCACGAGTTGAAGAAGCCTGGGCTAGCCACATGGCTCCAGGAATAAGCTGTCCTAGCTGAGGCCCCCCATAGACCACACAGGCTGCCAACTGGCAGGCAGGTGAGAGAGGATAGCCGGGACCAGTGTTTCTCAAACGTTAATGTATACACAAACCACCTGGGGATCTTGTGAAAATGCAGAAACGGATTCATTAGGCCCAGCGTGGGGCCAGAGAACCTACATTTCTAACTAGCTCCTGGGCACTGCTTCTCCGAGGACCACACTTGGAACAGAAAGATGCTACACTCTCCCGCCCCAGCCCAGCTGACCCACAGGATTGTGAGCAATAATAGATGTGCACTGTAAGATACTAAGTGGGGGGGGGGTTGTTACACAGCAAAAGCTAGCTGATGCAAGGGAGGTGTGAGGGCGTAGAAGAAGTGTCCTGGGGAAGCTGGGGGAAAGACAGGCACTCCACTGGCTCCTCCCCCAGGCTGGGGGTGGCTGAGGAGAAAGTGAAAGCTATAGGCCCCACAGCAGAGGGCACCTGAGCCCTTCTTCCTGGCAATGAGTCAGGGCAGAACAGTATTCAAGAAGTGGCTATATGGTTTATCTGACAGCGCCTTGACAGACGCACTAACCCAAACCTACCTTGGCTCCAGACACAACTTGGAGACAGCAGAGGCGTCGCAGAGACGGTGTTGGTGATATCTCAGGGGCAGCTATGTGGACCAAAACCCAATGATCCCAAGGCCCCAGATCTATGATACAACCTAATCGTAGAGAAACCCTAGGAATTACCTAGACAAATTGCCAGCCCAGCAGAAAGCTCACTCATAAATAAAGCTGTTGGGGCACCTGGGTGGCTCTGTTGTTCAGCATCTGCCTTTGGCTCGGGTCATGATCTCAGGGTCCTGGGATTGAGCCCCCCATTGGGGGGGGGGTCCCTGCTCAGCGGGGAGCCTACCTCTCCCTCTCCCACTTCCCCTGCTTGTAATCCCTCTCTCACTGTCTCTCTCTGTCAGATAAATAAATAAAATCTTTAAAAAAGGAAAGAAAAAAAGACACAAAGTTGTTTTCTAAGAGGTCAAGGCTTCCAGTTTGGGAACGAATCAGTCACGGGGAGGAAAGGCACAGCACAGGGAATATAGTCAATGGTATTGTAACAGCGTTGTATGGTGACACAGGGTAGCTGCATTTGGGGGGAGCATAGCACACCGTAAAAGTTGTCAATCACTACATCATACACCCGAAACGAATGTAACATTGGGCGTCAACTGTACTTCAGTTAAAGAAAAAAAGGTGTTTTCTGTAAAGTGGTTTGTATCACACCTTATTTAGTAGACCTGCTACCCCCTTCTGTCTTTCTGGGACAACAGAGTATTCCCCTGGCCCCTGCTATCCATCACCACGACTCCTTCCTGTTAATTCAGTCACACACTCTCAAACAGAGTATTCTCACCAATGCGAGAATTAAACATAGTTAAATATCCCTCTCTCTTTTTTCTAAAGACTTTTTAAAATTTATTCATTTGAGAAAGAGAGAGAGAGAGAAAGCACAAGCAGGAGGAGAGGCAGAGGGAGAGGGAGAAGCTGACTCCGTGCAGAGCTGGGTTCTGAGCCGGGAACCCCATGAGGGGCTCGATTCCAGGACCCGGAGATCATGACCTGAGCCCAAGGCAGACGCTTAACCGACTGAGCCACCCAGGCGCCCCTAAATGTCCCTCTTTCTTAAAAAAAAAAAAAAATCACAGCCTCCTTCGGTACAACCGCTACTGACACATGCAACACAATTACCGGAATCAGAGGGTGCCCTCTCCAGGCACAGGAAGTTCAAAAACGGGCTGACCACCTTGAAAAAAAGGACCCCCACCTTCGGGCCACATCCCCAGGCCAAAGTGTACAGCTCAGATGCGGAGTCCAGGTGGGAGCCCAGCTGGGTTCCCCCCTGGGCTCACCTCCTTCTTCCCGCCCTTTGCCGCACCCCTGCCCTGCAGCTGCGGGTCCCTCTGCCAGAACCTCACAGTCCAGCTTCTTGCTGGGGCTATTGCCACTCGTTCTCTCCCTGCCCTCACCTCCCATTCCAAACTCAGCACGCTCCAGCCTAGACTCCGGCCCTGTATTGCTACATGAACAGCCCCTTCTAAGCTTCTCAATGGCTTCCATGTTATTGAATCCAGAGGACGTTTTCGTGTCTCATCTCACTTGACCTTCCAATAGAATCCGATGCTTGACAGCTCCCGCCTCCAAATTCTCTTCTTTCAATTTCTGGGACATCACACTGGGCCCTTTCTTCTCCCATTTTAGAGCTGCACCTTCAGAGCAAAGCGTTTGGGAGACCAAGCTCTGTAAAACCACAATCTTAGTAGTAGGGTTATTGTAGGGTTATTGGAAGAATTACATTTTATAAGATATATGGATAGATAGAGCCAACAACAGTGCATGAGACAAAGTAAACTTCAAGTGTGAGTTATTGTCAGTGTTGCTGTCGTGGCAAGCTCGTCCTCCTCCACCCGGGCATTGGATGTTAAAATATTAGCATTTCTTCCCGTTCAGCCCTCGGCCCTTTTGCTCCTCACTCTGTGGTGTCTTCAACAAGCCCAGACTGACATTTCCTGACCAGACCACTCCTTGGAGTTCTGAACCTCCAAATCCAGTTGCCTACTTGATATTCCTTCTTGGTGGCCTCAAGGTCATTTCAGTGTTAACATGTGAATGGGGGGGGGATCATCTCTCCTATTACGAATCGGAAATGTAGGAATTGGTTTTGGCGCCTCCCTCTTCCTCGGCCCCGTTTCCTTAATCCAACCCAGGTTGGTCAGGTTGGTTTTACCTTATCATGTCCCCTTTATCCATTCATTTTTCCTCCGCCGCCAGTATTTCCACCCTAGCCCAGGTGACTGTCCTCTGTCCTGTCTCTAAAAACTGCTTAGCCTGTCTCTGTTTCCACTCTGCCCTCCTCTGACTTTATTTTAAAATTTATGTATTGATTTTAGAGAGAGAGAGAGAGAGAGAGAGAGAGAGGTGGGGGAGGGGCAGAGAGCATCTCAAGAAGATTCTGCACTGAACTGGGAGCCCCATGCTGAGCGGAGCTCGATCTCAGGACCCTGAGGTCAGGACCTGAACCAAAATCAAGAGCCAGGCACTTAACTGAGGGAGCCATGCAGGCGCCCCTGTCCTCCTTCGATTTTGAATCAGTGGTTTATTTCAGTCATGTCACTCCTCGGCTTGGAATCTGTCATGGCTTCCAACTGGTCTTGAAGACAGTCGTGAAGGCTTATAAATTGAGTCATTAGGGGTCTTGAATGGAAGAGCTTATGATGGCGTTGAGCACATAGTAGATGTTCAATGGGTATCCGTTGCCTGTTTGACTGCTGAGAGAAAGCGCCTTTTTAAACCTCTGGTCTTTGAAAGCAAACCACTGACAATTTTTATTGAGGGAGTAAATAATATCAGCAGCAATGACTTTGCACAAACCATCTTGCTGTGATCTGGTGGATGGTGAAAGGACCTATTTAGCCAGAGTGACTTCATCTTGGTTAAAAGCCATTTTGTTGTTTGTGCAGTAAAACTTAAACTGACTCTTACCCCCTCCCCGCAGAGAAACTTACTTAGAAGTAAGTCTGGGAAACCAGTAAAATATGGTCGGCTAGTTGCCTAATAACAGAGCCCAGAATACAAGGCCAGGTCGGCCAGTTCCTGATAACAGAGCCCAGAATACAAGGACGAGTCAGGCCAGGTGGAGACATCCAATCAGTAAGAAACACACATACTTTTTCCCTAACCACCAAAGAATGTAAACCCCACCGTTTGGGCTCCAACTTTGAGCACCAATTCTGACCAGAGTAATACATTAGTTCAAACAGCTACTATAGGGTAAATTGTACTTCAATTGGCTACCTGCGTGTGTCCTAACATGACTACAATCTCATTGGCCACCTATGTGTGGCCAGACTTTTGCTCTATAAAAGGTAGCCTGTAAGCTGGGGGTGGTCGCCCTCTTCGGAGGTGGCCCTGACCGGTCAGTCTGACTTCTAATGCTTGGCATAGAATAGAGATTTGCATAACTTTCACCTTGTCTCAGTCTCGTTCCCCTGGCCGATCAGTCTAACTTCTGATACTTATCATAAAATAAAGCTTTAAATAACTTTCACTTTGTCTCAGTCTCGTTTCGTTTAATAACGGACCTAACAGATGGGGGTTGAGGCAGGAAGACCTCTTGGGACAGACGGAGAAGAGAATCGGAAGTGGACAGCACCAGTAGGAAAGAAGCGATGGACAGAGCCTGGGAGGCAAGATCTGCAGGCTCGGCTGAGGGAAAAAAGTGAGAGTTTGGGCTGTGAAAAAGAAAAAAAAAATCCTTTTGATTCATTTATTCTGGTACCTTTTCTGTTTTTCATGAGGTTTTGAACATCATAAACAAAATCTCATCTTTAATACTTTAAAAACCCTGGGCTTGGACAACAAACTTCCTCAAAAGCGCCTGGAACTTTCCTTTGCATTTTTTTAATCTTGATATTTATTCAAAAATATGCATCATATGCAATCACGTGCTGGGGTTGGGCTAGGCTGAGGAGATACATGGGGACAAAAACTCGTCCCTGTCCCTGCTCTCAAGACCTTTCCAGCCTAAGAGAGGACACCAGCTTTAACCAGTTCAAGAAACTTAGGCCACTTAGCTATTCTTGGCAATTAATATTTCCATATAAGTTCAGTATCAAGTTGTCTGGATCCAGAATAGGAGCTTATAGGTATTTTTATTGAGAACATGGTAAATTTTTTTAGGGAGGAGAATTATCCTTAAGACACTGGTTTGCCCTATCCATGATAAAGGAATACCTTTCCATTAGTTTAAGGCTACTTCTGTGCCTTTCAGGAGTGTTCATGGTTTTGATGAGGATATTTCTTGTTCAATTTATTCTTTTTTTAAAAGATTTTATTTATTTATTTGACAGGACAGATCACAAGTAGGCAGAGTGGCAGGTGGAGGGAGAGGGAGAAGCAGGCTCACCGCTGAGCAGAGAGCCCGATGTAGGGCTCAATCCCAGGACCCTGAGACCGTGACCTGAGCCGAAGGCAGTGGCTTTAACCCACTGAGCCACCCAGGTGCTCCCAGTTTATTCTTAAGTATTTTATCTTCTTGGTTGCTATTATAAATGGATTTTTCTCTAAGATCACGTCTGCTACCTGATTATTGTATACATAAGGCAGTTGATTCCTGTATGTTTATTTTGTACCCTGCTAACTTACTGAATTCTTTCATTGTTTGAGTTAGTTTTTAATATTGACTGTAAGGATCTCCAGGCTTATTATCATGTCGCCTGCAAATAGAAATGGTTTTACTTCTGTTTTTCAAGTTCTTATGTCACAAATTAATCTCTTTTGTCTCATTCTATTGGCTAATACCTTCAGTTTAATGGTAAATAGTCACTGACGTAATGGGTATCCTTACCTTGTTCCTGAGCTTAGCAAAAATTCTCTTAGTGATTCTCATTATGGCAGAGGCTAGGGTTAGGATTAAGGTGTATACACTCGCACACACACACACACACACACACACACATATGTTATCACATGAAGGAAGTATCCATCAATTTCTAATTTCTTGCATTTTTTAAAAAGATTTTATTTATTTATTTGACAGGCATAGATCACAAGTAAGCAGAGAGGGAGGCAGAGAGAGAGGGGGAAGTAGGCTCCCTGCTGAGCAGAGAGCCTGATGTGGGGCTCGATCCCTGGACCCTGAGATCATGACCTGAGCTGAAGGCAGAGGCTTAGCCCACTGAGCCACCCAGGTGCCCTCCCTTCTTGCATGTTTTTAACATTAGGAAAGAGAGTTAAATTTGTCGAAGCCTTTTTTTTTTAGCACCAATGGAGATATTCATATGATTTTTCTCCTCAGATATATTAATACGGTATATTATGTTAACAAATTTCATAATATTGAGCCAGCCTTCCATTTCAGGAGCAAATCCCAATTAGATGTGGAGTACCATTTACTTAATGTCTTGCTGGATTCTGTCTGCTTACTTTGTATTTAGTATTTTTGCACCACTATTCACAGTGGGAGAAGGGTAGAGGGGCATAGTTTTTAATTTTCTTTTTTGTGTTATCTTTGTTTTTGTTTTGGTTTTGAGATTTATTTATTTATTTATTTATTTATTTGAGAGAGAGAAAATATGCGAGTGGGATGGGGCAGAGGGAGAGGGAGAGAGACTCTCAGGAAGACGCCCCACTGAGCGAAGAGCCTGACATGGGTCTCAGCCTTGCAACCCTGAGATCATGACCTGAGCAGAAATCAGGAGTCAGAGGCTTAACCAACTGAGCCACCCAGACACCTCTCAGGCTGTCTTTTTAAGGTTTAAAGATTTGTTTTCCAGATTATACTTGTTTCCTTAAAAGAAAATAAAGGTTTTCCTTAATTTTCCATGCCGTGGGAAAACTTATGTACTATTTGGACAATCTTGTCTGTAAATGTTTGGCAAATTTCTCCTGTGGAACCATATGGGCCAACTGCTTTTTTGTGAGATAATCCCTTTATAACTTCAAAGAAATTGATTTGTTTAGGCCTTGTCTCTCTAATGGGTCAATTTTAGCAAGTGTGTTTTCCTAGGGAATTATCCATTTCATCTATGTTTTCAAATTTATTTGCATAGAGGGCTACAAAAGGTCTCATGAATTTGAGATTTTTCTTGTGTCTCAATGATTCTTTCCCTCATGTCATTTATGATTTTGTATATGCCTGCCACCCTTTTTATTCTTGAAACATTAGAGAAATTTCTGCTAAGATCAGGAACAAGGTAAGGATATCCATTATCTCCACAACTATTTAATGTTAAACTGGGAATAGTAGTCAATACAATAGTGGTTTGTCTATCTCAATTTTTTCAGGAAAACAGGACTCTGATTCACTAATTCAATTTAAAAACATGTACAGTTTTTTTCTTTTTATCTCATTAATTTCTGCTTTTAACGTTATTCTTTCCTCTCCATGCTTTTATTTTACTCTGTTGTTCTTTCTGGTGCTGAGTTGGGAATTTAGTTCATACAATTTTATTTTGTTATTTTTTCATCTTTATTGATATTATTTATTTATTGACATTTGTTGACAGTGTCTAAAGGTATGGAGTTCCTTCCAATCACCTCTTTTTCTTTGATCTTATAAATTTCTTTTTTTAAAAATTTCTTCAGTGTCCAATCACTTCTTTAATTATATCCAATAATTTCTGATATGTAGTGTTTTCGTTAGCATTTTTTTAATTCCCTAATTTCATTTTTTATTTCCCTTCCGCCCAAGAATTCTTTAACAGATTTTTAAATTTCTAGGTAGAATTTTCGGTTTTATTGCATTATGATCAGAGAACGTTGTTTGTAATAGTTCTACCTTATGCAACTTACTAGTACTCCCTTTGTGACTTACTGTACGATCAATGTCTGTGACAGTCATGTGCACTGGAGAAGTTGTATTCTCAGTTATCATGGTGCAAAGCTTGATGTATCCATAATTATATACCTTGTTAATTTGCCACTTAGGTCCTTTGTATTCTTATTTACTTCCTGTCCGTTTGATCTGTCTTGTGTTGAAAGTGGTGTGTTAAAAGCTTCCAATCATTAATGTATCGACATCAATTTCTCTTTGCATCTCTTGCAACTTTTGCCTTATAAAGGGGATTGCTGTGGTTACTCCCTTTTTAAACAGCGTGGTGGGTATAATAAGGAGCCACTCAGATCCCCCTTCAGTCCACTTTTTACTTCAGCTGCTAGGAGTGCCCTCAGGTGTCAGCCCCTTTGGGGATTGCCTACTTTGAAGGACCAGCCTTGCCTAAAGTTATGCTTCGGCTCAGGGAGCCCCACACCCAGTGACTGATTAATGCAGGCTTGTAAGACCCCAGGCCTCTCCCTTCCGCTTCAGACAGCTCTAAATGGCCATCCCGTCTTCAGAGCGCCCTACAGGATCAGCCAAGGCCTCCCCTGAGACGCCATCATAGTCCACCTGTGTCTTGGCCCAAACCGACTACCTTCCTATCCCCTTCCTTCTACAGGCGCTGGTCCTAAGAGGGATCCTTCATAAAACGCCAGCAGGATGAAATCCATTTCAGAGTGTGCCGCAAGATCATCTGCCCTAAAGAGACCAGAGGGCTATGAATAATGCAGAGAATCATGGCAGCCCTGGCCCCCGCCCCCACCACTGCCTGGAGAAAGTAAATGCTCGAGCCAGTGCTCAACCCTCCGAAGCAGTTGTCTGAGGTGAATTATGTTACTATCGCCAAAGACCGTAGCAGAGGGTGGCTATTTGCACTGCGTCTTGCCTGGGTGTAGGGAAGATTTTTTCCTCATACATATCACAAAATCCAGTGGCCCTCCTGTCTGAAGAGACACTGAGGGAATCCCATCCCTGCCTTTTTAAAATTTTATTTTATAGGCTGACCTCTCTGTGGAAGCGGACTCTGGGATGGAGATTAGCAGCCAGGAGATTTATCGCAGAGGGCTCTTGAGATCAACACCTGTTAAAGGAAGGGAAGGACGCAGGATTGGGCAGAGGGAGAAGCTGGGTTGCAACAGGACCTCAGCGACACTTTTGCTTTACCACATGGGGACCTTTGCAGAGGTAATGGCTATTCAGAGTTGTCCCAAGTTGAGGGAACAGGCCCCATGTCATTCAGTTATTAGAAGCGGGCTGACCCATAGAGGGAAATAACTTCGGGTGACGCTGCTCTCTTTAGGCCAGGCAATCCCTGAGGAGGCTGACAGCTGAGGGCTTTCTGTGGGCACCACTCCCAGCAGCTGGGGAACATTTCCTTTATTCCTGAAGGAGAATCTGGACAGTATCCACCACACTCTGACATTTTCAAAGATTTTTTTTTCAGAGAGGTCCCCCACATTTCATCAGGGATATGGCAGAAGAAGAGGCAGCCTTGTTGTTGTTGTTTTTTTAAAGATTTATTTCTTTACTTGGGGGGCAGAGGGAGAGAGAGAATCTCAAGCAGTCTCCCTGCTGAGCACAGAGCCCGACCCGGGGCTCAATCTCATGACCCTGAGATCGTGGCCTGAGCCAAAATCAAGAGTCAGATGCTTACCCGACTGAGCCACCCAGGTGCCCCTTGAGCACCCTCGTTTTCAGTGACAGGTAAATTAACTGCAGGGTGGGGATGAGGGTGGGCAGTGTGCAAGGTGCTTTACTATAGCCAAAAAAAAAAAAAAAAAAACAGTGAAAAGACAGACAAGCCGACCCCAGAGACAGGGGCAAGGGAGGGCAACACCATCCAGACAGCAGGGACAACCAGAGTTTTCAGTCCTCTTTACTATCTCCCAAAGGGCAGAAATGGAGACTTCTGTTGAAATCCAATTATGACTCATGGCCCCTTTGTGTTTTCTAATAGAAACCTAAATCAGCAAACAAACATTTTCTGGACACTGTTTTTTTTTTTTTTTTTTAAGATTTATTTATCTGAGAGAGAGAGAGCAAGTAGGGGAGGGGCAGAGAGAGACTCTCAAGCAGACTCCATGCTCGATCTCATGACCTTGAGATCACCACCCGAGCTGAAACCAAGAGTCAGATGCTTAACTGACTGAGCCACCCACGATCCCCTCAGATTCCTTTCTTGAGCTCCAGCTCATCTTCTATTTCCATTTCTGTCTCAGCCCCTTCACCTGGTTGCCTCCCAGGCACCTCAAATTCATTTCATCCCAAGCCAAATTCTTTACAACCCTCCATAAATCTACTATCCTCGTGAATTTCCTGTTTCGAGTAATCCAATCATTGCACACCAAGGTGCCAGCATTAGACAGCTCACAGTCACCTTTGCACAAACCTCCCCTCTTCTCCGGCACCACATCCATTCATTCACCCTGGCCTATACAGTCGACCATGTGAATCTCTCTTAACTACGCCTCCATCATTAGCCTTTTCTTCTGCAAGATGTCACCATTCATGAGTCCACACTGCGTTTTCCTCTCTAAGCTTTGTGTGATCCACCATCGCTCTCTTTTTTAAAGATTTTATTTATTCATCTAACAGAGAGAGCGCAAGAGAGCGCACAGTTAGGTAGGCAGAGCAGCAGGCAGAGTGAGAAGCAGGCTCCCCACTGAACAAGGAGCCACATGTGGGACTCAGTCCCAGGACCCTGGAATCATGACCTGAGCCGAAAGCAGATGGTTAACAGACTGAGCCTCCCAAGCGTCCTATGACCCATTATCTCTTAACTGGACTCTCCACTCCCAACGTTTAGTACCTCCATACCTTTCTAAGACAACTCTCTGAGGCCCACAATATCAAGTTCATACTCAGCACACCTCATAAGGGTTTTCGTAGTGCTGTCCTTACTTAGCTTGCCTTCTAAGGGTCTCAGGCTGGCCTCAGCCTATCTGTATGTTTTCGCTTCCCCTCACTTCCTTCCTCATTCTCTCCCATCCTCCATTCCAGCTCTGTTGGCACACTGTGTGTTTTATGCTGTACACTCTACCCAGAGTATTCCAGTTTCAGCAAAAATGTCTAAGA
This sequence comes from Meles meles, assembly GCF_922984935.1. Lineage (NCBI taxonomy): Eukaryota > Metazoa > Chordata > Mammalia > Carnivora > Mustelidae > Meles > Meles meles. Next base: position 41,300,550 of record NC_060087.1, on the reverse strand, counting down.
GTTTGATGCTTCCAAATCTGAGCTCAAGTTGTTCCTTCTACCTGAAATGCCCTTTGTGCACATCTCAGGGTGATAGCCCACTCAGAGCTGAAGCCCCCCATATAAAGTTCCTTCAACAGAATTAATCATTCATTTTCTCGGTTCCCATGGAACCTTGTGCAAACCTGCACTGAACTACCTCTTACATATCATCCAACTTTGTTTCCCTTACTAGACAGACTCTGAGCTCTGCAGTTAAACTTGAAATATAATAGAGGTTCAACTGATGTTTGGTTTGAACTCATGAATTTAATACTCCTGGTCTAGCTAGTACATTAAGTGGAGACTACTGATTACATACACCAAAGAATGAATTTAAATTAGATGCTGTACTCTAGGTTGGAAACTAGGGAAGCAAACATTAATGTGTTGAACTTAAAAGAAGGGAGAAATGATTCTAAAGATCTAACTTGGAGGGCGCCTGGGTGGCTCAGTGGGTTAAAGCCTCTGCCTTCAGCTCGGGTAGTGGTCCCGGGGTCCTGGGATCGAGCCCCGCATTGGGCTCTCTGCTCAGCAGGGAGCCTGCTTCCTCCTCTCTGCCTGTCTCTCCACCTACTTGTGATCTCTGTCTGTCAAATAGATAAATAAAATCTTTAAAAAAAAGATCTAATTTGGGACAGAGAGGAATGAGGGGGCTACATGGAAGAAAGAAATGATGAGAAATCAAAGAGACATTATTTAGAGACAGATCTGCCCCCTTTATAATTTTGTCCTCGCTGTTCTATTTTTTGCATATAGGCAGGTTGATGTGACCTGGTGCCAAATGAGAAAATATCTAGTAAAAACACTATGCTACTAGGCATTGAAGAAGTTGAAAATTTTTACTGTCTGTATTAGTCATGATTTTTCTATTGCTCTTGGTTTCCTTTTATAGATGTAACTTCTTGATTAATGCTTTTTTTTTTGGTAAAGGAGTTCAAGATATAGAGAAAGGAGAAATGAAACAAAGACAATTCTATTTTACTCACCTAGCTCTCTGGTTCATCTGGACAATTTATCCATACTCTGTAAAATGTCACCATCTGCTGGAGGAAGAAAATATGTACAACTCAACTTCGTTGTGTGACTGTTATTTGTCGGCATGATTAACTACTTAGAACTATATAACTTTTCTTTTAGCAAGATGATTCTACTAGTTCAGCCAGTGAAAAATTACCAGATCACATAGACAAATATTACTCACCACTGTATTCGAAGATATGCTTTCTCCAATAGGCAATTTAGACGAAGTATCCTTGAAGATGCTTTAACAAACAGCTATTTCTCAGGACCACTTGCCTTCTATTTTCAGGTGTTTGTAGTTAGCACTTAATATGGAAGTATTAAGTATTAAAATCAGCTACCGTAGGGGGATGGGAAGGATGGGGTGGCGGAGTGATGGACATTGGGGAAGGCATGTGCTATGGTGAATGCTGTGAATTGTGTAAGACTGATGATTCACAGACCTGTATCTCTGGAGGAAATAATACATCATACGTTAATGAAAAGGAAAAAAAAATCAGCTACTGTAGAGGCAGGACTTCCAGAATGCCTTAGTGAGAAACTCAACAAATCCTTCCTCAGAAAGCAATGATAAAACTGACAAAGTTGCGAAAACAACCACTTCGGGACTCTGGACCTGACTAGAAGGAGAGGAAAGAGAGAGGGGGGCAGAAATAACATTTCAGAAATAGTGGCTAAAACCACGCTAAATTTGATGAAAATCATTCATCTACACACACAAGAAGTTCCATGAATTCCCTGTTAGGATAAACACAAAGAGCTTTGAACCTAAACATCATATTCAAACCATTAAAAGTCAAAGCTAAAATCCTGGAAGCCACAAGAGAAAATGACTCACCACGCACATGGAAACCGCATCACATACAGAGGGTTCACAGTGACTTCTCAACAGTGGAGGCCAAAGGCAGTGGTACGATGTCTTCAAAGTGCCAGAAGAATGGGGAACAAGGAAAGAGACTTAAAAACATTTTAAACCAACTAGACCCAACAGACGTCTAAAGAACAGTCCGTCTGACAGCAGAGTACACATTCTTCTCAAGTGCCCATGGAACATTTTCCAGGATAAACCATATTCTAAGCCACAAAACAAATCTCAATAAATTTAAAAAGATTAAAATAATACAAATATCATTTATAACCACAAGGCAAGGAAACTAGAAATTAATAACAGAAGGAAAACTGAAAAACAATCCACAAATGTGTGGAAATTTAACAGCTAATGTATCGAAGAAGAAATAACAAGAAAAACTAGGAAATATTTTGAGCTAAATGAAGCTAAAAACACAGCATTTCAAACTTTATGAGATACAACAAAAGCAGGGCTCAGAGGGAAATTTATACCTGTAAATGATTACATTTAAAAAGAAATATCTTGGGGCACCTGGGTGGCTCAGTGGGTTAAAGCCTCTGCCTTCGGCTCAGGTCATGATCCCAGGGTCCTGGGATGGGGCCCCTGCTTCCTCCTCTCTCTCTGCCTGCCTCTCTGACTACTTGTGATCTCTCTCTGTCAAATAAATAAATAAAATCTTAAAAAAAAGAAATATCTCAAATCAAATGAACTTCATACCTTAACAAACCAGGAAAAAAAAAAAGCAAGTGAGGAAGTCCCAGTAGTTATTTTTCCTTTTGTTTCCCTTGCCCCAGGAGACAGATCTAGGAAGAAGTTTCTATGGTCGATGTCAAAGAGGTTACTTCCTGTGTTCTCCTCTAGGATTTTTGTGGTTTCGGGTGTCACAGTTAGGTCTTTATCCATTTTGCAGTCAAATGCTCTACCACTGAGCTATACCCCCTCCATTTTGAATTTATATTTGTGGGTGGTGTAAGAAAGTTGGTCCAGTTTCATGCTTTTGCATGTTGCTGTCCAATTTTCCCAGCACCATTGGTTGAAGAGACTACCTTTTTCTCATTGAATATTCTTACTGCTTGGTTGAAGATTAATTGACCATGTAGTTGTGTGTTTATTTCTGGGATTTTTATTCTGTTCCATTGATCTCTGTGTCTATTTTTGTACCAGTACCATGCTGTCTTGATCATTACAGCTTTGTAATAGGGCTTGAAGTCCGGGATCGTGATGCCTCCAGCTTTGCTTTTCTTTTTCAAGGTTGCTCTGGTTATTCAGGGTCTTTTGTGGTTCCACGCAAATGTTAGGATTGTTTGTTCTAGCTCCGTGAAAAATGCTCGTGGTAATTTGGTAGGGATGGCATTAAATGTGTAGATTGCTTTGGGTAGTATAGACATTTTAACAATATTTGTTCATCTGATCCATGGGCATGAAATGTCTTTCCATTTCTTTGTGTCCTCTTCAATTTTTTTCATCAGTGTTTTATAGTTTTCAGGGTACAAGTCTTTCACCTCTTTGGTTAAGTTTATTCCTAGGTATCGTATGGTTTTTGGTGTAATTGTAAATGGGCTTGATTCCTTAATTTCCCTTTCTGCTGCTTCATTATTGGTGTATAGAAACACAGCAGATTTCTGTACATTGACTTTGTATCCCATGACTTTACTGAATTTGTGTATCAGTTCTAGTAATTTTTGGGGGGAGTCTTTTGGGGCTTCTATATAGTATCATGTCATCTGTAAATAGTGAAAGTTTTACTTCTTCCTTGCCAATTTAGATGCCTTTTCAAACTAAAAAGCTTCTGCACAGCAAAGGAAACAATAAACAAACTAAAAAGCAACCTGCAGAATGGGAGCAAAGAACTTATAAAACTCAACACCCAAAAAAGGATAATCTAATTAAAAATGGGCAGAGGACTTGAATAGACATTTTTCCAAGGAAGGCATACAGATGGCCATAGACTCGTGAAAAGATGCTCAACATCACTGATCATCAGGGAAATACATATCAAAACTACAATGAGCTACCACCTCACACCTGTTAGAATGGCTAAAATCAACAACACAAGACACAACAGGTGTTGGTGAGGATGCAGAGATAGGGGAACCCACTTATACTTTTGGTGGGAATGCAGACCCGTGCAGTCGCTCTGGAAAATAGTATGGCGGTTCCTCAAAAAGTGAAAAATAGAACTACCTGATGATCCAGCAATTGCATTACTAGGTATTACCCAAAGAATACAGAAAATAATTCAAAGGGGTAACCACACCCCAATGTTTATAGCAGCATTATCTACAATACCCAAACTATGGAAACAGCCCAAGCGTCCATCGGCTGATGAATAGATAAAGAAGGTGTGGTATATATACACATAGAATATTACTGAGCCATAAAAAAGAACAAAATCTTGCCATTTGCAATGATGTGGATGGAGCCAGAGAGTATTATGCTAAATGAAGTAAGTTAGTTAGAGAAAGACAAATACCATGTGACTTTAGTCACATGTGAAATTTAAGAAACAAAACAAATGAGCGAAGGGGAAAAAGAGAGAGGTAAACCATGAAACAGACTCTTAAATATAGAGAACAAACTGATGGTTACCAGAGGGGAGGTGGGTGGGGGGATAGGTGAAACAGGTGATAGGGATTAAGGAGTGCACTTGTGATGAGCACTGGGTGTTGTACTGAAGTGCTGAATCACTAAATTTTACACCTGAAATTGATATTACACTGTATATTAACTAAGTGGCATTTAAATAAAAACATTAAAAAAACCCAAGTGAAATCCAAAACTAGTAGAAGAAAGGAAATACTAGAGATTAGATCAGAGATAAATAAAGAATAGAAAACTGTAGAGAAAAAAACTAAAGATTGTTTCATTGAAAATAACAAAATTAACAAACCTTTAGCTAGACTTTAAGAAAAAAAGAGAGAAGATGAAAATAACTAAAATTAGAAATGAAAATGAGGACATTCCTACTGACCTTAAAGAAATAAAAGGTTTTATAAAACAATGCTATAAATAATTGTACCAAAAAGTTATAACCTAGATGAAAAGCACAAATTCCTAGTGACAGAAATTAACAAAACTGGTTCAAGAAGAAAAAAAAAAATCTGAACAGATGTATAGCAAGTAAGCTGATTGAATCAGTAATCAAAAAGTTCCATCAAAGAAAAGTCAAAGACCAGATGGCTTCATTGATGAGTGCTACCAAACATTTAAAGAATTAATGCTAATCCTTCTCCAACTTTTCCAAAAGTAGAAGAGGAAGTGATGCTCCTAATTCACCCTGATAAGAAACTCTAAGAAGAGAAAATTATAAACTATTATCTTTTATGAATATAGATTAAAAATTCTCAACAAAATACTAGCAAACCAAATCCAGCAACATATTGAAAGGGTTATACACCATGACTAAGTGGGATTTATCCCAGGTACATAAGGATGGTTCAGGGGCGCCTGAGTGGCTCAGTGGTTTAAGCCGCTGCCTTTGGCTCAGGTCATGATCTCAGGGTCCTGGGATCGAGTCCCACGTCCGGCTCTCTGCTCTGAAGGGAGCCTGCTTCCCTCTCACTCTCTCTGCCTGCCTCTCTGCCTACTTGTGATCTCTCTCTGTCAAATAAATAAATAAAATCTTTAAAAAAAAAAACATAAGGATGGTTCAACATATGAAAATCAATCAATGTAATACAACACAATAATAGAATGAAGGAAAAACTACATGATAATCTCAATGGATGCAGAAAAGCATTTTAAATCACCCAACACCCTCTTATGATTAAAAAAAAATGGTAAGCCAAGAATAGAAGAAAACTTCCTTAACATAAAAAACATTTACGAAAAACTCACAGCTGACATCATCCTCAATGGTGTAATATTAACAGCTTTCCCTCTAAGGTTAGGAACCAAACAAGGATGTCTCCAATTGTCACTGCAATTCGACACTGTCCTGGAAATTCTAGCCAGAGCAATTAGGCAAGAAAAAGAAATAAAAGGCATCTAAATTAGGAAGGAAAAAGTAAAACTATCTCTAATCATAGATGACATCAGCCTATAATAAAGAAAATCTTAAAGAATCCCCACACCAAAAAAGCTATTAGAGCTAAGAGACAAAATCAGTTGTAGGGCACATTATCAGCATGCAAAAATCAGTTGTATTTTTATATACTAGCAGTGAAGAATACAAAAAGGAAATTAAAGGATTCCATTTATAGTAGCATCAAAAGAATAAAATACTCAGGAATAAATTTAATCAAAAAGGTGAAAGTCTTGTACACTGAAAACTACAAAACATTTTAAGTAATTAAAGAAGTCCTCAATAGGGGCACCTCGGTGGCTCAGTCAGTTAAGCATCTACCTTCTGCTCAGGTTGTGTTCCTGGGGTTCTGGGATCAAGCCCCACATGAGGTTCCCTGCTAAGTGGGGAGTCTGCTTCTCCTTCTGCCTCTGCCCCTCTCCCCATTCGTACTCTCTCTGTCTCGCTCTCTCTCTCAAATAAATAAAATCTGAAAAAAAAGAAGACCCAAATAAATGGAAAAATGTCTCGTGTCCTGGCTTGAAGGACTTAATATTGTTAAGATGGCAACAGTCAACCAAAGAAATGTAGAGATTCAATACAGTCCCTATCAAAATCCCAATGGCCTTTTTAATCTGATCCTAAAATTCTTATAGAATTTGAAGGGACCATGAGTGGCTAAAATAGTCTTGAAAAAGAGAAACAAAATAGAAGGACTAACATTTCCTGCTGTCAAAACTTACTATAAAGCCATGATAATAAAAACAATGTGGATAACGATAGACATACAGATCAACAGAATGAAGTTGAGAGTCCAAAATAAATCCATACATCTATGGCCAATTGAATTCTTTTATCAATATATAATGTATTATTTGCCCCAGGGGTACAGTTCTGTGAATCATCAGGCTTACACATTTCATAGCACTCACCATAGAACATACCCTCCCCAATGTCCATAACCCAGCCACCCTATCCCTACCCCTCCACCCCCCAGCAACCCTCAGTTTGTTTCCTAAGATTAAGAGTCTCTTACAGTTTGTCTCCCTCCTCATTCCCATCTCGTTTCATTTTTTCCCTTCCTGACTCCCCATGACCCCCTCCCCCACCCTGCCTCTCAAATTCCTCATATCAGAGAGATCAAATGATAATTGTCTTTCTCTGATGGCCTTATTTTGCTTAGCATGATACCCTCTAGTTCCATCTATGTCTTTGCAAATGACAAGATTTCATTTCTTTTGATGGCTGCATAGTATTCCATTGTAAATATATACCACATCTTCTTTATCCATTCATCTGTTGATGGACATCTAGGTTCTTTCCATAGTTTGGCTATTGTGGATATTGCTGCTATAAACTTTCGGGTGCATGTGCCCCTTTGGATCACTACATTGTATCTTTAGGATAAATACCCAGTAGTGAGATTGCTGGGTCATAGTGTAGCTTTATTTTCAACTTTATGAGGAACCTCTATACTGTTTTCCAGAGTGGCCGCACCAGCTTGCATTCCCACCAGCAGTGTAGGAGGGTTCCCCTTTCTCTGCATCCTCGCCAGCATCTGTCATTTCCTGACTTGTTAGTTTTAACCATTCTGACTGGTGTGAGGTGGTATCTCAATGTGGTTTTGATTTGTATTTCCCTGATGCTGAGTGCTGTTGAGCAGTTTTTCATGTGTCTGTTTGGCCAACTGAGTTTTGACAAGTGTGCCAAGACCATTCAATGGGGGAAAGAATAGGCTTTTCAACAAACTGCGCTGGGACAACTGGATATTGACATGCAAAAGAATGAAACTGTGCCTCTGCCTCACACCATATACAAAAACTAACTCAAAATGGATTTTTTAAAAAACCCTAAATATTAGAGATAAAATCATAAAACTCTTAGAAGTAAACATAGGGGCAAATCCTCATCACAGTTTGGCAATGGTTTCACAGGTATGACAGCAAAGCACAGCAACAAAAGAAAAAATAAATTGGACTTCATTAAAATTTGAAACTTTCATGCATCAAAGGACACAGTCAAGAAAGTGTAAAGACAACCCCCAGAATGGGAGAAAATATTTTCAAATACTTCAAATCATGTCTGATAAACTTTTCCTATCCACTATAAACATATATAAACTCCTACAACTTTGCCAAAAAGAGATAACCCAATTAAAAATGGGCAAAGGACTTGAACAGATATATCTCAAAGAAGATATATAAATTCCCAATAAGCAATTGAATAGATGCCAACATGATTAGTCATTAGGCAAGTACAAATAAATACCACAGTGAGATACCACTTAGCATCCACTAGGATAGCTAATAGTTTTTTTTTTAAACATAACATAGTGAGTGTTGGTAAGGATGTGGAGAAATTGGGGCCCTTATATATTGCTGGTGGAATAGAAAATGTTACAGCTGCTGTGAAAAATAGTCTGGTGGCTTTTCAATAAGTTAAACATAAAATTACCATATGACTCAGCAATTCTACTCTTGAGCATTGTTTTGAACTGAATCTTCATGTCCCACCTCCCTCCCAACCAATTAATATGTTGAAGTTTTAACCTTCCCCCCCTCCCACCACATCACTGTATTTGGAGACGAGGCCCCTAAGAAGGTAATTAGCATTCAATGAGGTCATAAGGGTGGGATCTGACATAATTCCTGACCTTATAAGAAGAGAAACCAGAGAGCTCTCTCTCTCCCCATACTCATGCACTGAGGAAAGGCCATGTGATGATATAGTAAGAAGGTGGCCAGGAAGAGAGTTCTCACCAGAAAATGACTATGTCGACACCTTGATCTCAGACTTTCAGCCTTCAGAACTGCAAGAAAATAAATTTCTCTTATTTAAGCCATCTCACTTGTGTATTTTGTTATGGCAGCTGAGCAGAAAAGACCAGTATATACCCAAAAGAACTGAAAACAGGTGAAAAGAACCAAACACAAAAATGCCACATGTCCTATGGTTCCATTTAGATGAAATACTCAGAATGGGCAAGTCCATAGAGACAGAAAGCAGATTAGATGTTGCCAGGAACTGGAGAGAAAGGCGGAATGGAGTGTGACTGATTAGCGTGTACGGGATTTCCTTTTTGGGTGATAAAAATGTTCTGGAAGTAGATAGTGGTGACATTTGCATATTGTCAATGTAATAAAAGTTACTTGTACACTTGTACACTTTTAAATGGTTAAAGTGTTACATGTTCTGTGTATTTTACCACAAAAAAATTTCTAAAAAATAAAGGGATATGTTGAACACTACATCAAAAGCTAATGATGTACTATATGCTGGCTAATTGAACATAATCAATCAATCAATCAATAACTATATACTACGCTAAGAGTAATTAAAGAAAGCTGGAGTAGCTATATACATTTCATACAAGGTGGACTTCAGAACAATGAGAAATAAGAATACTTAATGTGTACGCACCTAACAACACAGTATCAAAATACCTGAGGCAAAAAGAGATAAAACTGCAAGGAATTGATAAATATGCTGTTATCATTGAAGACTGTAACACTCCTGTACCAATACTTGACATGACAGGTCCAGCCAGTATAAAATCAGTAAGGATATAATTGAAATGAATGGCATCATCAAGCAACTGGATCTAATTGACATTTATCCAACAACAGCAGGATACACACTCTTCTCAAGCTCACATGGAACATTTACCATGACAGACTACATACTGGGCTCAAGACACACTTAACTCTATTGGAAAGAATAGAAATCATGCAAAGTATGCTCTCTGATTATAGTGGAATTAAACTAGAAGCCAAAAACAGAGATAGCTAGGAAATCCTAAAATATTTGTAGATTAAATGACCCACTTCTAAATAACACATGAGTCAGAGAAGAAGGCTCCAGAGAAATGTCAAATCAGCAACCTAACCTTCCACCTTGAGAAACTAGAAAAAGAAGAGCACATGAAACCCAAAGCAAGCAGAAGGAAGGAAATGATAAACATTAATAGGGGAATAAATAAAATAGAGATCAGAAACATATTATAGAAAAGCAACAAAACCAAAAGTTACTTTGTGGAAATGATCAATAAAAGGACAAAACTTTAGGTAGAAAAGAAGAAAAAAAAACTCAAATTACTGAATCAGGAATTGAAGGGGGACTTTACTATTGGTCCTACAGAAACAGAAGGTTTTAAAGGAATATATGAACAATTACATGCCAACAAATTAGATAACTGATACGAAATGGATAAATGCTTAGACACAACCTTCTGAAACTTTCTCTAGAAGAAATAGAAAATGTGAAGGGACCTATAAAAGGCAAGGAGATTAAATTAGTAATATTAATGTAAAAAACTTCTCACAAAGAAAATCCTAGGACCAAATGGCTTCTCTGGTGAATTCTGCCACTTACTGAATGAACAGCTCACAAACTCTTCCAAAAAATAGAAGAGTAGGCTATACTTCCCAACTTATTTTATGGGGCTTATTTTACCCTGATACCCGAAGCAGACAGAGACATAAGAAAACTATAGACCAATATTCTTTATAAACACAGGCACACACAAAAACCTGGAACAAAATACTAGCAAAGCAGATGAAACAACATGTAAAGAGGATTACATGTCATGACCAAGTGGGAATTTATCCCAGAAATGTAAGTTTGTGATTTAACATACAATAATTGATCAATGGAATACACCATAAAAGGCCAACAACCACATGATTATCTCCATAGATGTAGATACAAATTGACAACAGCCAACACCCTATCATGATAAAACCATTCAACACACTGGGAATGGAAGGAATCTTCCTCAACCTGATAAAAAAAGTATCTACAAAAAACCCCATAACTAACATCAAATTAATGGTGAAAGACTGAGAGTTTTCTCCCTAAATGGAAACAAGACAAGGATGTTCACTCTTTTTTTAAAATTTATTTGACACACACAGAGAGAAAGAGAGAGAGAGAGATCACAAGTAGACAGAGAGGCAGGCAGAGAGAGAGGGGGAAGCCGACTCCCTGCTGAGCAGAGAGCCCAATGCAGGGCTCGATCTCAGGACTCTGAGATCATGACCTGAGCCAAAGGCAGAAGCTTAACCCACTGAGCCACCCAGGCGCCCCAAGGATGTTCACTCTCGTCACTTTCATTCCACATTGTACTGGATGTTTTAGCTAAGGCGGTAAGACAAGAAAAAGAAATAAATGGCATATTGATTGGAAAGGAAGAAGTAAACTTAACACAGGTGAATTTTACAGTATGTACATCATCCTCAGTGAAGCTGCTTAACACATTTTTGCTACTGCAGTGATAACACTTGGAATTTTGAGTCAAATTTGTTTAAATAAAAATTAGACCCAGTCCCGGAAGCATAAGTAGTCATGCGTGGGTTGACTTCAGACTATTTCGTCAGTAGACTGCACTGAACAAATATTACAGGTCTAAATGTTTTCAGATTGAGACAGGGAGTGAAAATCTGCCAACACAGAGCTTCTGAGTCTGATCTATCAGGCCTGCAGGGTTCCCCTCTGCTTTCAGATGGTTCTGGTCCAGATTGCATTGTGTCAAATCTGGAGCATGGCCATTTCCTCCTGGCAGAACTACTTGTCTCAAGTTTCTCTCTGCACTGTTGCCAGCTGAACTTTTTTATTATGTTCAAATATACATAACATTTACCATTTTAAGTACATTGTTCGGGGCATTAAGTACATTCACACTGCTATGCAGCCATCACACCATCCATCTCCAGAAAATGTTCACCTTCCTAAATTGAAACGCTGTACCTCTTAAACAATAACTTCTCATTTTGCCCTCCCTTCAGCCCTAGGAAACCACTTCTCTATTTTGTGTCTCCATGAATTTGACTACTCTAGGTGCCTCATATAAGTGGATTCATACAGCATTTATCCTTTTGTGTCAGGCTTATTCCACTTAACATCATGTCCTCAAAATTCATCCATGTTGTAGCACATGACAGAATTTCATTAATTTTAATTTTTTAAAAGATTTTACTTATTTACTTGAGAGAGAATGGGAGAGAGAGAGAGAGAGATTGAGAGAGCACCATCAGGGCAGGGAAGGGCAGAGAGAGAGGGAGAAACAGGCTCTCCACTGAGCAGGGAGCCCGAAGTGGAGCTCAATTCCCCAACCCTGAGATCAGGACCTGAGTCAAAAGCAGATGCTTAAATGACCGAGCCACCCAGGCACCCTGGAATTTCATTTCTTTTTAAGGCTGAATAATATTCCACTATGTGTAAATACCACATTTTGTTTACTCATCTGTTAATGGGACATTTGGGTTGTTTCCACCTTTTGGCTATTGTGGATAATGCTGTCATGAGCAATGGCATACAAATGTCTGTTTGAGTCCCTGCTTTTGTGTATACACCGAGAAGTGGGACTGCTAGATCATATGGTAATCCTATGTTTAATTTTTTATGAGAAATCACCATGCTGTTTTCCACAGCAACCACATCACTTTAGATTCCCACCAACAATGCACAAGGGTTCTGATTTCTCCACATTCTTGGCAAATGCTTGTTATTTTCTGTTTGTTTTTTTATAATGGCCATTCTAGTAGGTATGATGTGGTATCTCATTGTAGTTTGTTTTGATTTCTATTTACCTGTTTGCATATATTGCATATACTTTCATGTGCTTATTGACAATCTGTATATCCTCTTTACAGAAATCTATTCGAGTTCCTTGCCCATTTATTTTTTTAAAAAGATTTTTATTTATTTATTTGACAGAGATAGAGAGCACAAGTAGGCAGGGCAGCAGGCAGAGGCAGAGGGAGAAGTAGCATGGAATGCTTTTACATTTATTTTTTTTAAAAAGATTTATTTATTTATTTTAGTGAGAGAGAGGGAGAGAGAGAGAGCATGAGCAAAAGGGGCAGGGGGAGAGGGAGAGAGAATCTCAAGCAGACTCCATGCTGAGCACAGAGCCCAACCCTGGTCTTTATCTCCTGACCCTGAGATCACAACCTGAGCCAAAACCAAGAGTTGATGCTTAACCAACTGTGCAACCCAGGCACCCCTGCTTGTCCATTTCTTTGTGTCCTCTTCAATTTCTTTCATAAGTGTCCTATAATTTTCAGAATACAGATCTTTAGCCCTTTAGTTAGGTTTACTCTTACCTATCTTATTGTTTTGGGTGCAACTGCAAGTGGGATCAATTCCTTGATTTCTTTTTCTGTTGCTTCTTTGTTGGTGTATAGAAATGCAACAGATTTCTGCAGATTGATTTTATATCCTGCAACTTTGCTGAATTCATGTATTAATTCTAGTAAAGTTTTGGTGGAGTCTTCAGGTTTTCTATATAGAGTATCATGTTGTCTGCAAATAGTACAAATTTAATTTCTTCCTTGCCAATTTGGATGCCTTTTATTTCTTTTTGTTTGATTGGTGAGGCTAAGAACTTCCAGTACCATATTAAATATTAATGGTGAGAGTGGACATCTTTGTCTTGTTCCTGACCATAGGGCAAAGGCTCTTAGTTTTTCCCCATTGAGGATGATGTTAGCTGTGGGTCTTTCATATATGGCCTTTATGATTTTGAGATATGTTCTATCTATCCTTACTTTGTTGAAGGCTATCATCAGGAATGGATGTTGTACTTCATCAAATGCTTTTTCTCTCATAAGAGAGGATCATTTGGTTCTTATCCTTTTAATGTGGTGTATCACATTGATTGATTTGCAAATATTGCACCACCCCTGTAGCCCAGGAATAAATCCCAGTTGATCATGGTAATTCTTTTAATGTACTGTTGGATTCAACTTGCTACTATTTTATTGAGAATTTTTGCATCCACGTTCATCAAGGATATTGGCCTGTAATTTTCCTTTTTAGTGGAGTCTTTATCTGGTTTTGGAATAAAGATAATCTGGCTTCATAGAATGTGTTTGGAACTTTTCCTTCCATTTCTATTTTTTGGAATAGTTTCATTAGAACAAGTGTTAACTTTTCTTTAAATGTCTGGTAGAATTCCCCTGGGAAGCCATCTGGCCCAGGAGTTTTATTTGTTGGGAGATTTTTTATTACTGATTCAATTTCTTTTCCAGTTATGCGTCTGTTCAAATTTGCTATTTCTTTCTGTTTCAGTTTTTGTAGTTGGTAGGTTTCCAGGAATTTGCCCATTTCTTCCAGGTTGCCCAGTTTGTTGGCATATAATTTTTCATAGTATTCTCTTATTATTTTTTGTGTTTCTATGGTATTGGTTATGATCTCTCCTCTTTCATTCATGATTTTATTTATTTGGGTCCTGTCTTCTTTTTGGTAAGTCTGTCTAGGGGCTTATCAATTTTATTAATTCTTTCAAAGAACCAGTTCTTAGTTTCACTAATCCATTCCACTGGCTTTTGTTTGTTTGCTGGCTTCTGCATCATTTATTTCTGCTCTAATCTTAATTCTTTTCCTTCTTCTGTTGGCTTTAGGCTTTATTTGTTGTTCCTTTTCTCACTCCTTTAGGTGTAGGGTTAGGTTTTGTATTTGATACTTTTCTTGCTTCTGGAGGTAAGCCTGTAGTGAAATATACGTCCCTCTTAGGACTGCCTATTATGCCTCCCAAAGGTTTTGGACTGTTGTGTTTTTATTTTCATTTGCTTCCATGTATTTTTTAATTTCTTCTTTAATTTCCTGGTCAAACCATTTATTCTTTAGTAGGATGTTCTTTAACCTCCACATATTTGTGGTCTTTCCAAATTCTTTCTTGTGGTTGACTTCAAGTTTCATAGTGTTGGGGTCTGAAAATATGCATAATATGATCTCCATCTTTTTGTACTTGTTGAGGGCTGATTTGTGACCCAGTATATGATCTGTTCTGGAGAATGTTCCATGTGCATTTATAAAGAATGTGTCTTCTGGGGCGCCTGGGTGACTCAGTGGTTTAAGCCACTGCCTTCGGCTCAGGTCATGATCTCAGGGTCCTGGGATCGAGTCCCGCATTGGGCTCTCTGCTCGGCAGGGAACCTGCTTCCCTCTCACTCTCTCTGCCTGCCTCTCTGCCTACTTGTGATCTCTCTCTGTCAAATAAATAAATAAAATATTTAAAAAAAAAAGAATGTGTCTTCTGCTGCTTTAGGATGAAATGTTCTGGGACTGTATCGTTTAAGTCCTTCTGCTCCATTCAAAGCCCTTCTTTCCTTCTTTCCTTGTTGATTTTCTGCTTAGAGGACCCGTCCATTGTTGTAATTGGGTGTTAAAGTCTACTGTTACTATATCATTATCAATGAGTTTCTTTATGTTTATTATTTTTAAAGATTTTATTTATTTATTTGACAGACAGAAGTCACAAGTAGGCAGAGAGGCAGGCAGAGAGAGAGAAGGGAGGAAGCAGTCTCCCCTGTGAGCAGAGAGTCCAATGAGGGGCTTGATCCCAGGACCCCGGGATCATGACCTGAGCCGAAGGCAGAGGCTTTAACCCACTGAGCCACCTAGGCACCCTTATGTTTATTATTAGTTGATTTATACAACTGGGTGCTCCCAAGTTGGGGGCATATTCATAATTGTTACATTGTCTTGATAGATAAACCCCTTAATTATGATATAATGCCCTTCTTCATCTCTTGTTATAGTCTTTGTTTTAAAATCTGGTTTGTCTGATTTAAGTGTGGCTACTCTAGCTTTCTTCTGATGTCCATTAGCATGACAGATGGTTCTCCATCCCCTCACTTTCAATCTGCAGATGTCTTTAGGTCTAAAATGAGTCCCTTGTCAGCTTGTTAACTTTTTCAAGTGCAACACTCAACCCGGCCTGCCATTTCTTAATCCATTGGTTGTAGCCAATATTTAAAAAAAGATTTTATTTATTTATTTACGTGTGTGTGAGAGAGAGCGCATGAGCAGGGGGAGTAGCAGGCAGAGCAGGCAGAAGGAGAAGTAGGTTCCCTGCTGAGCAAGGAGCCCGATGTGGGCCCGAGGAAAAAAAAAAGCAGACACCCTACCAACTGAGCCACCCAGACAACCCTGTAGCCAATATTTTGTAAACCAAAATCCAAGTTAGTCCTGCATTTAAGTACTGTCAGATCTGGCTGGTCAAAGGCATGTTTCCATCCTATCCCTTAATACCCATTCCTTTGATACGAATTCAGTGTTTCCTACACATATGCCCTTTATTCATTTTCTGTCTCTGTACTTTGGTTAAGTTATTTCCTTTGCCTGCAGTATCTTTCTCTCCTCTTACCCTCGTTTGCATCTCTGCATGTTAAACCCTGGCCACCCTTCAATGACCCGCTCAAATGCCACTTCCTCTAGGAAGCCTTTTCCAATGTCATTTGGAAATTCTCTCTAGTTCTTCTAAAGTCCCCAAAATGCATTTATTATCCTCCTGCTTATGTAGCATTGTTGAAATTAGACAGGTTCCAGTCCCTCGGCTCTACTGAAGCCTCTCTGTGCCAAGAGTGTTGTCTTATGCTCAACAGCCCATTGTCTTTTTTTTTTTTTTTTTAAGATTTTATTTATTTATTTGACAGAGAGAGAGAGATCACAAGTAGGCAGAGCAGCAGGCAGGGAGAGAGGGGGAAGCAGGCTCCCCGCTGAGCAGAGAGCCAGATGCGGGGCTCGATCCCAGGACCCTGGGGCCATGACCTGACCCGAAGGCAGAGGCTTAACCCACTGAGCCACCCAGGCGCCCCCCATTGTCTGTTTTATGTTTGTCCTAGTACCTGGCCCAGTAGTGTAGTAGAGGTGTATGCTCACTCAATAAATATTAATTCAATACCCTGAACATATACAAAACAGAAATATAACAGAATTCCTCTCCTCCTACTATAGTTGTGAGTGTCAGTCCTAAAAGGACTCTGGCTGGATTCAAGATACCAGCCAGGAAATTCTCAAAAACTCTGCAGAAAATCCTCATTACCGAAGGAACATTTCCAGAAAGGACATGGGTATATGAACTTTTGCTTGTTTTGTGAGTTAACATTTGTTCAGACCCAGAGACATGTATTCCTACCTTTGCTCTTTCGGTTTTCCCACACCAGAGAGTACATTTAAGTAGAGTCAGTGACAGACAGGGTGACTTAATTCCTGTTGGCATGGGCTAGAACTAAATCCTGGGGGCACCTGGGTGACTCAGTGGGTTAAAACTCTGCCTTCAGCTCAGGTCATGATCTCAGGGTCCTGGGATCGAGCCCCGAATTGGGTTCTCTGCTCGGCGGGGAGCCTGCTTCCTCCTCTCCCTCTCTGCCTGCCTCTCTGCCTGCTTGTGGTCTCTGTCTGTCAAATAAATTAAAAAAAAAAAAAGAACTAAAGCCTGGAGTTCATGACACCAGAGTCTCCAAGGCCTACCTGTCTTTCTTGAAAATGGACTTCCTGAGCGGGCTGCTTTGTTTTGTTTTGCTTTGCTTTTGTCGAGCAGAACACTGTGAACCAGTTAGCACCCCAGGAGAGAATTCCAATACTTCTGCCCACCACATCTTGGTACTGCAGTCACCAAGGAAAAGAAATCACAATGCAGTCAACCACTGGATGGAACAGCATGTTATTTCCATAGATAAAAGACAGAGCAAGATCATCTTCAATAGTGGGTGTTGGTCCCACCCAAATCTTGGCCGTATCTCCACAGCTGAACCAGGGCAATTTGCCTAGGCACACCCTTCTTCTGCCACAGTAGAAGAACGCTGTCCCTTCCCCTTGTTGGCCAGCAGTGGGGCTGGCCAGGTGTCATAAGACATACACACTTAAGGAGAACAAAGGCACATACACTGAACTTGCAACAGGGAAAGATATTCACATGAGCACAGGCTGCATGGGCTCTTCATCTCTTGGTAAGGAAGTAGTCCAGGCCCAAGACCCATTCTTCCATGGCCACGTGGGAGTCAAAAGACTGAATGATGATACTGCCTGTCCCAACAATTTTGTTTTTGGCAGGGGACTGGGAAGGCAGAAGAAAAGTTTACTATGAAGAGAAACCAGAACTGGAAAATATCAGTGAACATCATAGACAAATGCACTTTGAAATACTGACAATAATAGCTAACATTTATATGGTGCTTATTCTGTACCTAAATACAAATAGGCACTGATTTACTTAGATAAATATCTAAATACAGATAAGGCACTGATCTAAATACTTTATTGGTATTCGTTCCAGTTAGTCCCCTCAGTAGCTCTAAGTAGGTATACTTATTATTCCTATTATAGTACGAATGAGAAAGCTGAAGCCCAGATAGTTTAATTAACTTGCCTAAGACCACACAGCTAGTAAGTGGCAGAGGCAGGCTTCAAACTCAGGCAGTTCGGCTCCAGAGCACATGTTTTTAATCACTGTGCCACGATGACTTTCAGGAAGACAAGGAACTCACTGCAGTCTGACTGAGACAGGACCAGATCACCACGATGGAAGAATAATCCTCGGATCTGAGAAATACAGAGACTGATGCCAAGGAGAAGAAAATGAATACAACCCTTGGCTGTATACCAGTGGGGTTGGTAGTTGGGCTAGATATTGTCAGTGTCATGAATAAGCATTGTTAATATGGTCCTTATAAATGCTTTATTTACTGATTATACGCATGTGATAGGGAGAAAAGGGAATATAGGTCAGATAGATCTTTTATAAATCTAGTTGAGGGGTGCCTGAGTGGCTCAGTGGGTTAAAGCCTCTGCCTTTGGCTCAGGTCATGATCCCAGAGGCATTGGGCTCTCTGCTCGGCAGGGAGCCTGCTTCCCCCCCACCCCTGCCTGCCTCTCTGCCTACTTGTGATCTCTGTCTGTCAAATAAAAATTTTAAAAATCTAGTTGAAAGTATTTCCTACTTTTTATGTATTGGTTTTAAGAAAATTCATTTTGAGTGAAGCATTTAATTAGCTTTCCCTTTTCACAAGGCTAATTGTCATGGAAATCTAGAGACAGGTATATTTTGTTGGTCTAACAGCTTTGGAACCGGGCAAGAGACGTGAAGTTGCTTTGAGATAACACTGCAAGGATGTTGGGAACTCCTAGAAAGGAAATATAAGATGTGAGTGCTACAACCCAGGCAACTGAATTAATTAACAATAAAGTATAGGGGTGCCTGGCTGGTGACTCTTGATCTTGGGGTTGTAAGTTTGTGCCCCATATCAAGTACAGAGATTACTTAAAAATAAAATCTTCAGGGGCACCTGGGTGGCTTAGTCAGTTAAGCGCCTGACTCTTGATTTTGGCTTGGGTCATGATCTCAGGGTTGTGACATTGAGCCCCACATCAGGCTTTGCACTCAGCTGGTAGTCTGCTTGAGATTCTCTCTTTCCCTCTTCTTTCCCCTCTGCTCCTCTCCTCCTTTCCACTTGTGCTCACTCTCTCAAATAAAATCTTTAAAAAAATAAATCTTTAAAAAGAAAGACAAATACAGACCAGTATCCCTCATGAACAAGGGATACGGGATACAGAAACCCACAACTAAATATTAGCAAACTGAATCCAATAATATATAAACAAAGGTCTTATTCCAGGAATGCAAGGAAGGTTTGATATTTGGAGAAATCTGGCAATGTAATGTGTCCTATTAACATTCTAAAAAAAATGACTTGATACGATCAATTGATGCAAAACAAATTTGAAAACACTCAACATCCATTTATGATAAAAGTCCTTAGCAAACTAGGAATTCATCCTTTTTTTTTTTTTTTTTTTTTTTTTTTAGGAATTCATCCTTTTGACCAGGGCTTGACTTGTGTTACATGAAGGAGGCATTTGACAATGATATGACAGGGACTGATGAGAACACAACACAACACAACACAACAAAATAAAACAAAACTTGCCTTAGGAAAAAAACTCTCCTTCAAGTTCTTTTCACAGGCTTTTCTTCTTGTGTGTTTATCCAGACTCACAACAGAGCCCATGTACTCCAGTGGAGGATAGAACACACCGTTTTCACACACAGGAGGTTACTGTAAGGGAAAGATCTCATTGATCACTGAAAGTCTTTAGACTTTAGAACCCTGTTGGAGGCCACTGAGACCCTGATAGATGGCCAAGCCTCTCAGGGTTACAGCATGATTTGCATGGCTCCTGCCATCTCTGCTGACCTGATATCTCTCCCTTAGACTAGATACTTCTGAACCACTGTCCTGGGCTAGAGACTTGGGGGCATTAAAAACTGCCGGGCAATGGCTCCGCATGAACAAGCCTGGAAAAAATCATCAGTTATCTCCGGACTGGAGATAGGGGGCTCCCTATCCTCCCACATCCGGAGACGTGGAGTCTCCAGACTGTACGCACCAAAGACTAGAAAACTTCAAAGAAAAACATCATGTTCCTGCCTTCTCAGTGTTAGGTCCGTTATTAAACGAAAGGAGACTGAGACAAAGTAAAAATTATTTAAAGCTTTATTTTATACCAAGTATTAGAAGTCAGACTGATTGGCCAGGGGAACGAGACTGAAACAAAGTTAAAGTTACGTAAAGCTTTATTCTATGCTAAGCATTAGAAGTCAGACTGACCGGCCAGGGCCATCTCTGAAGAGAGCGACCACCCCCAGCTTACAGGCTCGAGAATCAGCTAACAGGTCAGGGCCGCCTCTGAAGAGAGCAGCCCCTCCCCATCTTATAGACTACCTTTTATAGAGCAAAAGCCTGGCCACACAAAGGTGGCCAATGAGATTGTAACACACAGAGAAAGTTGCATAGTGATGTTAGGTCACATGCAGGTGGCCAATTGAATTACAATTTACCCTATAGTAGCTGTTTGAACTAACCTATTACTCTGGTCAGAATTGGTGCTCAAGTTTGGCGCCCCAAACATGGGGTTTACATTCTTTGGTAGTTAGGGAAAAAGTATGTGTACTTTTATTGATTGGATGTCTCCACCTGGCCTGACTTGTCCTTGTATTCTGGGCTCTGTTATCAGAAACTGGCTGACCTGGCCTTGTATTCTGGGCTCTGTTATTAGGAACGAGCTGACCACATTCTGCTGGTTTCCCAGACTTGCTTCTAAGTAAGTTTCTCTGGGCGGAGGGGCAGGGGGCAGGGTCAGTTTAAGTTTTACTGCACAAACAACAAAATGGCTATTTAACCAAGATGGAGTCACTCTGGATAAATAGGTCGTTACACTCAGGACCCCAAGGACTTACTTGTATCTTGTAATCAGACCACTGAGTCCTTGCCCATTTTATGGCCACATCAGAATGTAGTGTGCCTTAGATATAATTTTTTTCCTATTGTACTACAAAAGGTTAAAACAATGATTCGTGCTACCCTTCCTCTATATATAACTACTTATTACTAATCTGTGTTTGTTCCCTTTTATTCCATTACTCACTATAAAAAACCTTCTGTACTGATGTAACCCTAGACACTGCCTACATAGGAAGCGTACCGATCAAATAAACTAGAGATGCCAGATTGCTGAGGACAACCTGTTGAGTGGCTCTCTCATTCCTTTTGCTGACACCGTCCATTCTTTGGGGACCCCTGGACCCGCCGAGGCTGGACCCCAGCAGAACCCATCATTTGTTCTTTAGTCTTTGACTCTTCTTGTCTTCCCTTTTCCATCATTCCCTTGGCCCTCACTCCAGCTCCAGTTTTATTACTTCCTACCGTCATCCATTCCCTCTGTCTTGAAAGCATCATACAGCCTTGATAAGAAATGTAATAAAACACAGTGTACGCAGCAGTGTGCCTCTCAGATGTCTTCCCCTTGAGAATGAAGTAACTCATTCTCTAGGCTGCTTAGAGGTTTGGCAGCTAATAACTCATCTGAATCTCTGTCCAGGCATTGCCCTAGGATGAAGAAAGTTACTGACCAAAGTTGTGCCCCATCTCCAAGGGCAGTCCATATCCAGTAACTGGTAGATGTGGAGTTCAAGTCCTGGCACCTTTGCCTCAGTTAGGGATAACACTGAAGGGCATTTCCAAATCCATGAAGACTTTACACAATTCACCAATTAACATAGGGTTCCAAATCTTGACAATTCAATCCAGAAAATTTTATCCCTTTATATCAGAGTTGGATATTTCTCTTTGCTTCTACAGATCCACTCACCACCTTCTCTATCCTGCCTCTGTGTCTTAGGAGGCTGGCCTCTGCATCTACCAGGCTCTCTTGCCTTCTGGCTTCTAGTTGGATTCAGCCAATGGGGGAACCATCCAGAGAGGCTACATGGAAGGCAGGAGAGCAGTTGAGAAAATGGGAAACCAAAACCAAGTATTAGAGTAGGAACATGAAAGATAGTCAGAAATTCCATCTTGGAGAAACTTTTTAGGGATGATGAGTTCTGCTACTTTTCTCCTATTTTTCTTTTTTTAAAAATTTTTTTAAGATTTTATTTATTTATTAGAGAGAGAGAGAGAGTGAGCACAGGCAGACAGAGTAGCAGGCAGAGTCAGAGGGCAAAGCAGGCTCCCTGCCAAGCAAGGAGCCCGATATGGGACTCGATCCCAGGACGCTGGGATCATGACCTGAGCCGAAGGCAGCTGCTTAACCAACTGAGCCACCCAGCCGTCCCTCTCCTATTTTTCATTAAAAAGGCTATCTGTGCAGTTATGAGCCTGAATTAGACCTGTCACCCCTCTCTATTAAGTTCATAATGAGATTTCTGCAGTGAGAAGACAAAGTATCGATTTGACTGTAGTACTTAAAAGCAGATTAATTTTAAGGGTTACATATTTAAGATATTATCTCTCAAATGCACAATCTTAAGACAAGGTATAAAACCTCCCATTTATTTATCTAGTCATTCAACAGAACATTTGAGCATCTATTATGTTCCGAAACAGTATTCTAGGCACTGAGGTACAAAATACACAAAAATCCCTGTCCTCATGGGAGCTTATAGTCTACAGAAGTGGTGAATAACAGCCTATCCATGCTTGCAAAAGATGACCTTACCAGAGGATTTAAGGTGTGTTTTTGTAATTGTTAAATTAAAATTTAATTCACATAACATAAAGTTTGCCATTACAAAGTCTTCAACTCAGTGGTTTTTAATATATTCACAATGTTGTGCAACCATCACCACTCTTTTAACTCCGAGAAAATTTTCATCACTCTCAAAAGAAACTCCACACCCATCTGTTACACGCTGAATTGTGTCTGTCCCCCAGATTTCATGTTTAAGGCCCTAACCCCCAGAATGCAACCTTACTTGGAAATAGGGTCACTGCAGATGGAACTAGTTAAGACGAAGTTACACAGGAGTAGGGTGGATCCCCAAACCAATATGACTGATACCCTTCTAAAAAGGGAAATTTGGACACTGAAACAGACACCCACCCACACACACACACACACACACACACACACACAGGGAGAACACTAGTGCAGATTATATTTATGCTGCTACAAGCCAAGGAACTACCAGAAACTAGGAGAGAAGTCTGGAATGAATCCTTCCCTAGTACCTTCAGAGGGAGCATGGGCCCTAGTGACACCTTGATCTCAGATTTCTAGTCTCCAGAACCGTGAGACAATATTTTTGTGTGTGTGTGAGAGAATACATTTCTGTTGTTTAAGCCATCCAGTTGTGACAATTTGTTATGGCAGCCTTAGCAAGCTAATCAACCACTAACAGTCATTCCATTTCCCCTTCCCCTCAGCCACCGGCAACCACTCATCTACATCATGTCTTTAAGGATTTGTCTATTCTGGGTATTTCTTTAAGATTTATTTGAGAGAGAGAGAGAGAGAGAGAGAGAGAGAGCAAGCATGTGCTTACATGCGAGTGTTGGGGGTGGGGCGCAGGGAGAGAGTCTTCAGGCAGACTCCCTGCTGAGCATAAAGCCCAATGTGGGGCTGGATCCCGGGATCCATGAGATCATGACCCGAGCCAAAACAAAGAGTAGGACGCTCAATGGACTGAGCCACCCAGGCACCTCTATTCTGGATATTTCTTATAAATGGAATCATAGAATATGTGGCTCCTTGTGTCAGGCTTTTTTTGCTTGCAATGTTTTCAAGGTTCACCCACAACTGTTTATTGCATCAGTACTTCATTCCTTTTTACGGTTAAGTAATATTTTATTGTATGGATATACCACAATTTGTTTCTTCATCACTTGACTGGCATTCAGCTTATTTCTACTTTTGGTTATCAGGAATAATGCAGCTATGGACATTCATGTACATGTTTTCAATTCTCTTGGGTATACACCTGGGAGTGAAACTGCTGGGCCCTATGGTATCTCTGTGTTTAACTTTTTGAGGAACTGCCAAACTGTTTTCCAACATGGCTGTACCTTTTTACATTCCCACCAGCGAGATAGGAGGGTTCCAGTTTCTTCTCAGTAATTTTATTTATTTGAAAGAAAACATGAGAGAGAGTATGAGAGAGAGAGAGAGAGAGCACAAGCAGGGGGAGGGGTAGAGGGAGAAGCAGACTCCCTCCCTCCCCCCAAGCAGGGAGCTCAATGGTGGACTTGATCCCAGGACCCTGGGATCATGACCCGAGCTGAAGGCAGACACTTAACCGAATGAGCTGCCCAGGTGCCCTCTTCTCAGTAATTTTAATGCAATGATTGTATGTTACCATGGGATTAAAAATATGATGATGAGTTTGTCTGGGTCTTAATAGATTCGAGGTGAATTTGATTTTCAAGCATTAGGTGCAGCAATTAGCAGAAAATGTAGAATTAGAGCTTAGAAAAAAGTCAGAGTTAGAGATATGGATATGAGATTCTTCACACTTCCCCCTCAAATATGAATTTCCTTTCTTCCACCTTTGAAACTATAACCATACAGTGTACCATTCAAAAGGAAAACAAAATTAACTTCAAAATAATGACAACTTTTTTCTCGTTCTGTGATTTGTCTTCACATTCTTCATCCATTTTTCTATTTGAATGTTCTCTTTTACATAAGAGTTTGTGGGGACATTGTTTATCAGGGATATTAACTCTTTGCCACAAATATTGCAAATATTTTCCCAGATGTACAGTTTGTCTCTTGATTTTTTCGTGGCATATATTCACTTTTGTATTTTTATAATGTTTATTCTACTGGGATATCAGAAATATCCATGTCTATTTTTAAAACTTTTTTAGAGTAATCTCTACACTTAACATGGTGCTCAAACTCACGACCCCAAGATCAAGAGTCAGATGTTCTCCTAAACCTGCTAGGTGCCTCTTTTGGATTTTATAGATGTTTTATTTTTATTTATTTTATTTCTTAAAAGGTTTTATTTGTCAGAGAGAGAGAGAGCACACAGGCAGGGGGAGTAGCAGGCAGAGGGAGAAGCAGACTCCCCGCGAGCAAGGAGCCCAATGCGGGGCTTGATCCCAGGACCCCAGGATCATGACCTGAGCCAAAGGCAGATGCTTAACCAACTAACCACCCAAGGATCCCTTAAATATGTTTTAATGAAGTCTAGGATTTACTTTATGGCTTCCAGGTTGGTTTTGTTTATGCAACACTTTCATTATATATTATTTTGCATATATGCATGAATATATATTAGACCACTTCTACTTTTTCGTCAACCGTTAAAACCTAGCATCAAGTAAACTTATAGAAACTTAATATACAGTAAGTCAAACTCCCCTCTCAACTTTTTCATACTCTTATTTTTTTTTAAAGATTTTATTTATTTATTTGACAGAGAGAAATCACAAGAGAGGCAGGCAGAGAGAGAGGAAGGGAAGCAGGCTCTCCGCTGAGCAGAGAGCCCGATTTTCATACTCTTATTGACGAAACTTTAGACATTTAGTGTTTCATATATTTGATTCTGATTTTTTTAAAAGATTTTATTTGACTGACAGAGATCATGAGAGAGGGAACACAAGCAGGTGGAGTGGGAGAGGTGGAAAGCAGATTTCCCACCAAGCAGGGAGCCCGATGCGGGGCTCGATCCCAGGACCCTGGAATCATGACCTGAGCCGAAGGCAGACACTTAACGACTGAGCTACCCAGGCGCCCTTGATTCTGATTTCTTATTCTGTTTTAGTGATCTCTTTTAAATATGCTCTATACCATATTTTATTATTTAAAAAAATTTTATGTGTATGTGCCACGT
Organism: Meles meles; assembly: GCF_922984935.1. Taxonomy (NCBI): domain Eukaryota; kingdom Metazoa; phylum Chordata; class Mammalia; order Carnivora; family Mustelidae; genus Meles; species Meles meles. The sequence continues at coordinate 41,274,756 of NC_060087.1, read as the reverse complement.
TTTATTTAGTGAAGTTTATAATGAAGTATATATAAGTCCTCACTTATTACAACTATCATCGGAATACCCTTGCTGTTTTCATATATATTTTTTCCCTGCCAATTAAAATGAAGAATTGAACTACAGGCCCCTGAGTCTACTGAAGATAATGATTCACCCTCCTATACTGCTGTTGGGAATGCAAGCTGGTGCAGCCACTCTGGAAAACAGAATGAAGGTTCCTCAAAAAGTTGAAAATAGAGATATTCCTATGACCCAGCAATTGCACTACTGGGTATTTACCACAAAGATACAAATGTAGTGATCCGAAGGGGCCCGTGCACCCCAATGTTTATAGCAGCAATGTCCACAATAGCCAAACTGTGGAAAGAGCCTAGATGTCCATCAACAGATGAATGGATAAAGATGATGTGTTGTATATATACAATGGAATATTATGCAGCCATCAAACCCCCCCCAAATTTTGCCATTTGCAATGATGTGGATGGAACTAGAGCATATTATGCTAAGTGAAATATGTCAATCAGAGAAAGACAATTATCATATGATCTCACTGATAAGAGGAATTTGAGATATAAGACAGAGGATTACAGGGGAAGGGAGGGAAAAATGAAACAAGATGAAACCAGAGAGGGAGACAAACCTTAGGAGACTCTTAATCTCAGGAAACAGAAGGATGCTGGAGGGGAGGGGTGGAAGGGATGGGGTCGCTGGGTGATGGACACTGGGGAGGGTATGTGCTATGGTGAGTGTTGTGAATTGCGTAAGACTGAAGAATCACACACCTGTACCCCTGAAACAAATAATACATTATATTTTAATTAAAATAAAAATTTTTTTAAAAAGATAATGAGTCAAATTGCCAGAAGTTCATGGACTAGGTTTATGTGCAATTGGGTTTTTATAGTACTCCTTTTATATTCAGGAATACAGTTTATTTTCTTTTACACAGATGATGTGCAATCTTCTTAGCTTTATTTAGAGTTGTATTTTTGCTTTTTGATGTGTATCATTCTTCCTAGGATATGTATTCTACTAATTACCACTGATATGCATGTGATGGCTAATCTAGATTCTATAAAGTCCCTAGTTGGTATCCAGCTAGGAGGTCCATGCATACTGATAATGATACAATTTTCATTTCAGAAAATAAAGTGACAATGCAAAGGTTGCTTTGAGATGCAGAGGGGAAAGGGGAGGCATTTCAAGTAAAAGAGTGTTATCTATACCAAAGAAAAAACACACAGACAAAAGAAGCAGCAAATGTAACTGGTCAAGGTTTCCATTTGAAGTCAGTGGTTGTTGAACAAGAACATTTTCACAAAAGAAATTAGAGAACCACAATATTATATGTATGATTAAAAATTTCCAAATAAATTTAGTTACAATAAACCAAGTTGCTTATGTAAAAGAAACCCCCTTGTAATGAAATGGACATGAAAAGAATTCTACTCATTTGCTCAAGGACAGAGGCTGTCTTTTAGAAAAAAAGACAGACTTTTATGTAATGCTTAGACTTTATGTAACATCAGAGAATGCAGAAAGTGCAGAGAAAAGCCTACAATTTAAATCAATTTGCAAATGCATTTAGCTCTGGATTACAACTTATTCAGCATTAGAAAATTCATACTGAATAGAAACCTTGTTAAAGTTAGGAACACGGAGGGGTGTCAGGGTGGCTCAGTCGGTTGGGGGTCTGCCTTCGGCTTGGATCATGGTCCTCAAGTCCTCGGTTCGAGCTCTGCTTCTCCCTCCACCTGCCACTCCCCCTGCTTCTGCTCACTCTCTCTGTCAAATAAATAAATAAAATCTTTTAAAAAAACGTTAGGAATATGGAAAAACCTTAGCCAATACCTACACATTACTCAACGTAAGAGAATTCATACTGGAGGGAAATCCTGCAAATGTGTTGAATTCGCCAATCCTCACATCTTACTCAACATCAAAGCATTCATACTGAAATGAACATAAATGAAATAAATATATACAAACATATAAATGATGTGAATGCTGAAAGGCCTTTAGACACAACTTCACCCTTGTCAATGTGAGATAATTCTTCCTGGGGAGAACCTTTCAAATGTATTATATTTGGGAAATCCCAAATACAGATATGGCTGCACTGTTGGCAAGCGTGAGACAATTCATCTCAAAGAAATTGCTATGAATGTAATGAATGAAGATAGGAAGGAATGCGTTCAACTCCTACTCAGCATCAGCGAATTTCTGTAAAATACAGATAATAGGAACCTAGGGTACGCTCTTTTATCCACAGCTCATATTTTATTCATCATCAGATAATTTACTATAGACAACAAAATGAAATTAAAATAATTTAATTCATGGGTCATCCCTGGTTTAGCTATGGGAAATTCATTGTAGAGATGGACATTAAGAATTTTGTTTTGTGCTTCAACATAATTAACCGATAGGAAATCCATATAGAAATAACCAAAGTGCGCAGAAATGTAAAAATCTCTTTGATTGTAGACAATAATTTTCTTTTTTTTTTAAGATTTTATTATTTATTTATTTATTTGACAGAAAGAGAGAGACCACAAGTAGACAGAGAGGCAGGCAGAGAGAGAGAGAGAGGGAAGCAGGCTCCCTGCTGAGCAGAGAGCCCGATGTGGGACTCGATCTCAGGACCCTGAGATCATGACCTGAGCCGAAGGCAGCGGCTTAACCCACTGAGCCACCCAGGTGCCCTGTAGACGATAATTTTCTTATATGAACCAGTATTACACCAAAAGTTACCTACTGAAAAGATGACTGGCCAAAATAACGGATAAAGTCACAAAAGACAGTGACTTCAAAGGGGGGGGGGGGACTCTAAAGCACAGGTTACTGCAGGGACTGGCCCCAAAGACCTTCATTTCTGACTATAGCAGCGCCCCTCACTCCTGTCCGCTCCTGCCTGTGGCAATCTATAGGGTCGGCCGGAGAGAGGGCAGTGCGGTCCAGCCAAGAGAACACCTGACATTGGCCTTCCATTCTTGACAGAAACTCATGCAGTTCAAAGAGCAGAATACCATCAAAGCATTGTATGATGGACCTGTCACCTTGGCCATTGTGGGGAAGAACTCCAGGAAGAGGAAGGTACCAGGGACTCTTGGCAGAACATGGCACCAGGCCCTCTGCTCCTCAGCCATGGAAAAGCATTGCCCCGCTTTCCAGGCCTTCCAGATGCCGCTGCTGCGACCCATGTATTGCTGAGGGCAGACTCAAACTGGGTTCAGAAGGTCCACGTCCTGGGATGGCAAAAACACACTAGAGAGTGAGTACCCATCTGAACATTTGCAGCAATGGTGTGACGCGGGTCTCCAAGGCCCCCCTTGGGCTCCATGATGCCCTAGGACTCGGGACTCAGAAACGCTGTTCTGCTTCTCAGAGGCCCGTGAGGCCTGAGCTGTTTGATGTGTGGTTAGGACTTACTGCAGGGAAAGCGTGCGGAGTAGAAGAGCAAAGGGAAAAGGGGCAGGGGTGAGGCCCATTAGCAGCCAGTCATGACATGGCAGTGGTCGCCCCCCAAAGGAGTCCCATGGTCACGGATTCATTCTCCCAGGACGGATGTGTGTGACAAAACCTGCCACGTGCGGTCAGCAAGGGAAGCTCGCTCGAGCCTTGGGGGCTGGGGCCTTGCTGGGAGGTTGTGCTGGCAGGCGGCATCCCCATAACTGACGGTAGCTACTCAGGCTACCGCCCTCCAGAGGCCAAACTAATACAGCACGGCCCAGGGCCTCACGCAGGCAAACCCAGACCTTCACCCTGAGTCACACTGTCTGCAGAGGCTCTCGGGCCACACTGGAACAGCGATGCTCAGACTACAAACAGTCTCACTAGGCAGAATGTGACAGGGGCTTAGCAGTGGTCTCCCAGGACCCAGACAATGACCAGTGCTCCTGCAACAGGATTTTCTGTGGAATGTATGGACCTCGAGCAATCCGGGCCTCCTGGGTTTACCCTTTACAATTAATTTTCACTTCATTAGAAGTCTAGTGGCCGACAGGAAAAAATGTTTTCCGGTGAGTATGAGTGGTGACCCTGGGTAAGGATGGAACCGGGCACGGGCACGACTGTGCAAGAAGGCAGCAAAGGGGAAGCCCACGCTATGCGAAGGTACAGCAACGGCACCAACATGCTACCGAGTGTGTGCGAGAGAAGAACGTAAACAGCCACCACAAACCAGGAGCCCGATGTGGGCTAAATCCTGGGCTTGGGGCTCTAAGATGCGCCCTAGGTCAGTCACAACAGCCCTTTAGGCAGGTGGTCCTCAGCTGTGACCCAAGGGGCCAGAAAGTGCTGGAGACAAGCCTACTCCCCTACGGACTGATATATCCGAATAGCCCGGACAGAGGACGGACGGGAAGAACACCTTGCATGCTTCTCGGGTCTGAAACGGCGAAGTCACACTAGAAATGCTACAGTTGCGTGAGTAACAAAACACGTGTCCTTCCCCAGGCCCCACGCCAACCGCTCGGTCTAGGCTTTCTATGTGAGCACCCGTCCGTGTCTTATGAGGATCCGGGAGAGTCTGACCAGGGCCGAGCACCAGGGACTTCTGCAGCTGGGGGTTTCTCAGCTGTCCTCGGGACACTAGCACACCAACTCTGCTAAACCTTTCCTGCCTCCCGACGGTGATGGCCGAAAAGGAGGACAGCAGGTCTCTTCTCTAGAAATAAACAGGCGGCGTCTCCAAGCCTGGCCGTCACTTACAAACGCACACGGAATGAATTCAGTGGGCGGCAGTACCCACTCACCGCCTCAGGGAAAGCGGGCTCTTCTCCTGGGATCCTAAAGGCTTGGGCCGTCACCTCCTAGAACTCTGCGCTGTAGCTCCGGGCTAGGAATCCCCCAAACCACCGGGGAACCTTAGTTCACTCCTGGAGGGCAAAGGGAAAGACAGGGAGAAAGCAGTATGTTCCCGTGGAAGCTTAGCTACGTGTACGCGGGACTGCGTGATGGTTTTTGCCACAGGCTTCCCTCACAGTGCGTGGCACCTGTGGCTCGAGCTCACAAGGAGTCGGGCCCATCTGACCTGAGACCCGACCACGCACGGCCCAGGGTTCCGCTAGGGTTCCACGCAATACAAGGGCGCCACACACTTGGCCTCTTTTCCCCACACCCTGACGGAAACAGAAAACTTTCCTCAATGGCACTCACAGGCTTGATTAGCGGCCACGCTACCAGTGGCTGCCACTGTCAGAGACCAAAACTCTCTGCTTCTTTAGGCGGTGCTGTCAGCAAAACCACACTCTCCCAGGACGCCCTGGGTCCCTGAAACTGGAGCAACACGATTTCTTTCAGGAGAATCGAGCAGGGGCACCTGGGTGGCTCAGTAGGTTAAGCCTCTGCCTTCGGCTCAGATCATGATCTCAGGGTACTGGGATCGAGCCCCAAATGGGGCTCTCTGCGCAGCGGGGAGCCTGCTTCCCCCTCTCTCTCTGCCTGCCTCTCTGCCTACTTGTGATCTCTGTCAAATAAATAAATACAATCTCAAAAAAAGAAGAGAGAATTGGGCAAGGGGCATCCTTGTCTTGGGTGTGGCTGCCTTCCAGCCCCGGCCCAGGCTCTCGAGACTCTGGGACTCTTCCCCCGCCCGGGCCTGACCCCTGCCCTCTGACCCCCTCGGACCCGGAACCCGCAGGGCTCCCAGGGAACGGCCCCGCCCCCAAGATGGCCACGCCCATGTGCCGCTGAGGACCGCAGTAGGTGCCGCTACCGTTTCTTTTTCCGACGAACTGAAGGAAGCGGAGAGCGTGGCTTTGCGGGGTGGCCAGTGCACAGCAGAATGGTGCGGGACATCGCGCCTCGGCCTCCGATGCACCGGGAGTGGAGCCGCTGAACCCCTCCGCAGGCGCCTCGCCGCCCGGAGGCGCCATTCCCGCTCCGTCCCCGCCCGTCCCGCGCCTGAATGTGCGACTCGTCGCGCAAAATGTTCGCACGCTCTGGTCGCCGCTTCGCGCCGCAGAGGAACCCTGACAGGATCACTGTCCCCGACATGGCCCATCTTGTCCATCGATAGTGTGGACCCGGCCCCCTCGCCCCGTCTCCGTGCGCGTGCTCCGCGCTCCGACCTCGGGCAGCGGGGCGACAAGAGCGGAAGTGCTCCGCTGACCTGAGGGCAGCGCGCCGTCGCGCCGGTTGTTGTTATCCGCCGCGACGGTCGGGTTGTGGGACTCGAGTACGGGAAGGCGGAGCTGACACCGGCTGTAGGAGAGGTCGGGGGGGGGTGGGTTCGCGCCACTGCGGGCTCGAGGCACTGCGCGGAGGGCGGGCATCGGGATGCGGGCGGCGGCGAGTGATACAGGCAGGGTTTGCTGAGTGCCTAGTAAGTGCGAGGCACCTTTGCGGTCCCGCTCATCTTCCTGACGGCCTGTGAGCAGCTGCTACGATTATCTTCGTTTTATTGCGAAGAAGCAAGAACAGAAAGGCTCAGACACCTGTCCCAAGTCACACAGCTACGCAACCCCAGTGGATCCTTCTGCCTATTTTCCCGCTGCCTAGCGCTTGGCCTTTCTAACTAACGTTTCCGAAATTGACCAAGTTTGTGGTTGCTGTCTGCCTTCCCTGCTCGAATAGAGCTCCACAAGGTCGGGGACCTCTAATGAGTTTGTTCCCTGATGGGTCTGCAGCGCGTAGTACAGGCACATAGCGGGCCCTCCCCATTTTCACTGGATGAATAAAAGCGACAGAGCAGGCAGTGAGTTGATCACAGAGGCCGTGCTCAGCCCCTTGTCGTGTTAATAGGGTCCTACTAAACATCGCTCTTCAAACTCAGATGAGGCCTTGGGCTTCTTCGCATAAAGTAAAACATTGGGGTTTTCCTCAGCTTCACTCCATCACAGGGGTTGCTGATTGCATCTCCTGTGTGGTCCTTCTTTCCAGGAGCGGGGTGCATCCCTGGGACCACCGGTCACCGACTGCGGGTCCCAGCTCACCTGCACCTGGGCTTCCGAGTCTACAGAAGAGCCAGTCTGAGGCCTCAGAAGGTGAGTCCACCTGGGTCAGAGGCACAGATGTGGTGCCGCAGGGATGGTCCCGGCTGAAACGCGTTTGTCTCTGAATCCTTAGGTCCTGCATCCTTAGGAACAAGAGAGCTCTCCTGAGGGGCCTGAGAGGAAGAGCCTCAGCCCAGACCCAGAGTCCAGGGCAGAGGGAGGAGCCTCAGAATACAACCCCAGAGCTCAGGGCATAATGGCAGGGACTAGGACAGATCCAGAACCCAGTGCAGGGGGTGTAGGCTCCCGGGACAGACCCCGACCCTAGGGCAGGGGGTGGAGGCTTAGAGGATGAGCAGGTCCAAGAAGAGCTGGACCTGCAGTGGCTTCGGTCTCTCCTCCAGCTGAGGGAGAGCATGCCCACTGTGTGATGGTGGGCAGTTGGACCCCATCGGAGGAGAGAGATGAGATGTCCAAGTGGATGGAGGGACGGTGCCATGAGGCAGGGGGCCTGCTGCCGTCCTTCAAGGGCAGGATCAGGGTGACGGGTGACACTGCCAGCCTCGCAGGACTGTCTCCTCTGCTGACATGCCTGTGTGCACAGCATAACGGCCCCCTTTTTTCCAATTTGCTGTTTCTGGATTTGTGTTAGCGCTAGAGTGTGAACATCCCACCCACCTCTACACAAATGTTGACACTCCCCCTGGTCTGAGTAAAGTGCAGAACATTTTTGTACTGTTTTCTTTTTGCCTTGGTAAAATGTGCAAATAGTCTGGAGGTACGCTGTCTCCTGGTTCTGCTGCCTCGTTTTGGTTTATCTGAGGAGCACTTAATTCCCATTTGAATTGTTCATGGTTTTTGGTCATTATCAGTGAAACTTGTGAAATTCTGTACAGCTATTTATGTGGACATATGTTTTTATATTTTTTGAGTAAATATCTGTAGGGAGGTTGCTTGGTCATATGGTAAGCATATGTTTAACTTTATAAGACATTGCAAAACTGTTCTCCAACATGGCTATACCATTTTGTTTTCCTACTAACAACACACTTTTCATGAGGTGTGTACAGGTGGCTCACTGTAACTTAAATTTGCATTTTTAAAAAGATTTTGTTTATTTATTTGAGAGAGAGAGCATGAGCTGGTGGGAGGGGGAGATGGAGAGGGGGAAGCAGACCTCCTGCTAAGCAAGGAGCCGGATGTGGGCTCAATCCCAGGACCCCGGGATCATGACCTGAGCTGAAGGCAGATGCTTAACTGACTGAGCCACCCAGGTGCCCCTTAAATTTGCATTTTTGTAATGACTGTTGATCCTGAGCATCTTTTCATGTGCTTGTCTGCAATCTGTTTATCTTTGGTTAGGTGTCTATTGTAATCTTTTGCCAGTTTTATAATATAATTGTTATTATTTTATACATATATATACACATAGATCTTTAAATATGTCTCTCTGTTTTCTTTATATATTTTATTTGCAAGTTCTTTATCTTCTATGCATTTTCCAACATTTACTCCCAAGTTGTGGATTGTTTGTGTCTTTTGAAGACATTTTTATTTTTGATAAAGTCCAGTTTAGCAAGTTTTTCTCTTATGGTTCATGCATTTTTGGACCATTTATCAAATTTCTTTCTAGCCCATGGTAAGAAAGGTTTTTCTCATATGTTTTCTAACAGAAAATTATAATTTGGTTCTTATAGTTAAAGCTATTACTTAAGGAGGCCTGGATGGCTCAGTTAGTTGAATGTCTGCCTTCAGCTCAGGTCATGATCCCCGGGTCCTGGGATCGAGCCTCATGTTGGGCTCCTTCCTCGGCAGGGAACCAGCTTCCTCCTCTGCCTGCTGGTCCCCCTGCTTGTGCTCTCTCTTTCTCTCTCTTTCTGACAAATAAATGGGTAGAATCTTTTAAAAATAATAATAATAAAAATAAAGCTAAGACTGATAATGAGTTAACTTTTATATCTATTATGAGGTAAGGGTCAACATTCTTTTATTGTTACTATTTTTTCATACTCAATTCCATTTGTTTCAGTGACTTTTTTGATGATAAGGTTTTCTAAACATCTTCAGTAAAGGTTTATGTTTACTTTTTATTTCAATTCAATTAATTAACATATAGCATTTAGTTAGTTTCAGAGGTAGAGTTCAGTGATTCACCAGTCTTATGTAGTACCCAGTACTCATTACATCAGATACCCTCCTCCGTAGTGTCTGTCACCTAGTTACTCCATTCCCCCCCAACGCCCTTACCTCCCAGCAACCCTCAGTTTGTTTCCTGTGATTAAGAGTCTGTTATGGTTTGTCTCTCCCTCTGATTTCATCTTATTTTATTTTTCCCTCCCTTCCTCTATGATCCTCTGTCTTATTTACAAATTCCTCGTATCAGTGAGATCATATGATAATTGTCTTTCTCTGATTGACTTATTTTGTTTAGCCTAATACCCTCTAGTTGTATCCATGTTGTTGCAAATGGCAAGATTTCATTTTTTTTGATGCCTGAGTATTATTCCATTGTATATATATGCCACATCTTCTTTATCTGTTCATCTGTCAGTGGACATCTGGGCTCTTTCCATTAGTTTGGCTACTGTGGACTTTGCTGTTATAAACCTTCGGGTGCAGGTGTTACTTGAGATCACTACGTTTGTATCTTTGTGGTAAATACCCAGTAGTGCAATTGCTGGGTCATAGGGTAGGTCTGTTTTCCAGTTTTTATCCTCTATATTGTTTTCCAGAGTGGCTGCACCACCTTGCGTTCTCACCAACAGTGTAAGAGGGTTCCCCTTTCTCCGCATCCTCGCCAATATCTGTTGCTTCCCGATTTGTTAATTTTAGCCATTCTGACTGGTGTCAGGTGGTATCACATTGTGGTTTTGATTTCCCTGATGCTGAATGATGTTGAGCATTTTATTATGTGTCTTTTGACCATTTGTAGGTCTTCTTTGGAGAAATGTCTGTTCATGTCTTCTGCCCATTTCTTGGCTGGATTATTTATTCTTTGGGTGTTCAGTTTGATAAGTTCTTTATAGTGATACTGGGCATTTATCTGATATGTCACTTGCAAATATCTTCTCCCATTCTGTCAGCTGTCTTTTGGTTTTGTCAACTGTTTCCTTTGCTGTGCAAAAGCTTTTTATCTTGTTGAAGTCCTAATAGTTAACTTTTGCCTTTGTTTCCCTTGCCATTGGAGACGTGTCTAGCAAGAAGTTGCTGCAGCTGAGGACGCACAGGTTGCTGCCTGTGTTCTCTAGGATTCTGATTGATTCCCATCTCACATTTAGGTCTTTCATCCATTTTGAGTCTATTTTTTGTGTATGGTGTAAGAAAATGGTCTGGTTTCATTCTTCTGCATGTGGCTGTCCAATTTTCCTAGACCCTTGTTGAAGCGACTGTCTTTTTTTCATTGGATTCTTTACTGTTTTGTTGAAGTTTAGTTGATCATAGATTTGAGGTCCATTTCTGGGATCTCCATTCTGTTCCACTAATCTGTGGATGTGTTTTTGTGCCAAGACCATAGTGTCTTGATGATTACAGCTTTGTAATAGAGCTTGAAGTCCAGAATTGTGATACCACCCACTTTGGTTTTCTTTTTCAACATTCCTTTGGCTATTTGGGGTCTTTTGTGGTACCGTACAAATTTTAGGATCATTTGTTCCAGTTCTGTGAAAAAAGTTGATGGTATTTTGATAGGGATTGCGTTGAATATATAGGTTACTCTAGGTAGCATAGACATTTTCGCAACATTTGTTCTTCCAATCCATGAGCATGGAACGTTTTTCCACTTCTTTGTGTCTTCCTCAGTTTCTTTCATGAGTGTTTTATAGTCTTCTGAGTATAGATACTTTGCCTCTTTGGTTAGGTTTATTCCTAGGTATCTTATGGTTTTGGGTACAATTGTAAGTGGGATTGACTCCTTAATTTCTCTTTCTTCTCTCTCATTGTTAGTGTATAGAAATGCAACTGATTGTGTATTGATCTTATATCCTGCCACTCTGCTGAATCCTTGTATGAGTTCTAGCAATTTTGGGGTAGAGTCTTTTGGGTTTTCCACATAGAGGAAAACCCAATGTCATCTGCGAAGATTGAGAATTTAACTTCTTCTTTGCCAATTTCAGTGCCTTTTATTTTTTGTTGTTGTTGTTGTCTGATTGCTGAGGCTGTGACTTCTAGTACTATGTTGAATAACAGTGGTGATAGTGAACATCCCTGTTGTATTCCTGACCTTAGAGGACTCTAAAGTTCTCAGTTTTTCTCCATTGAGAATGATATTCATTCTGGGCTTTTGGTAGATGGCTTTTATGATATTGAGGTATGTTCCCTCTATCCCGACACTGTGAAGAGCTTTAATCAAGAAAGGATGCTGTACTTTGTCAAATGCTTTTTCTGCATCTGTTAAGGAAATCCTATGGCTCTTGTCTTGTCTTTTATCAATGTGGCATATCACATTGATTGATTTGTGGATGTTGAACCAACCTTGCAGTCCAGGAATAAATCCCACTTGGTCAGTGAATAATCCTTTTAATGTACTGTTGGATCCTACTGGCTGGTGTCTCGGAGAGAATTTTTTTCATTTATGTTCATCAGGGATATTGGTCCGTAATCTCCTTTTTGGTGGGGTCTTTGTCTGGTTTGGGGATCAAGGTGATGCTGGCCTCATAGAAAGAGTTTGAAACTTTTCCTTCCATTTCAATTTTTTGAAACAGCTACAGAAGAATAGGTATTAATTCTTCTTTAAATGTTTAGTAGAATTGCCCTGGGAAACCATCTGGTCCTGGAGTCTTATTTGTTGGGAGATTTTTGATTACTGCTTCCATTTCCTCACTGATTAAGGGTCTGTTCGGGTTTTCTATTTCTTCCTAGTTCAGTTTTGGTCATTTATGTGTTTCTGGGAATGCATCCATTTCTTCCAGATTGCCTAATCTGTTGGCATATAGTTGTGCAGAATATGTTCTTATAGTTGTTTGTATTTCTTTGGTATTGGTTGTGATCTCTCCTCTTTCATTCAGGATTTTGTTTATTTGGGTCCTTTCTCTTTTCTTTTTGCTGAGTCTGGCCAGGGGTTTATTGATCTTATTAATTCTTTCAAAGAACCAGCTCCTAGTTTCATTGATCTGTCCTACTGTTCTTTTGGTTCCTATTTCATTGGTTTCTGCTCTAATCTTTATTATTTCTCATCTCCTGCTTGGTTTAGGCTTTATCTCCTGTTCTTTCTCCAGCTCCTTTAGGTGTAAGGTTAGGTCATATATTTGAGACCTTTCTTGTTTCTTGAGAAAGGCTTGTATTGCTATATACTTCCCTCTTCGGATCACCTTTGCTACATCCCAAAGGTTTTGAACAATTGTGTTTTTATTTTCTTGGGTTTCTATGAATTTTTAAAATTTTTCTTTAATTTCCTAGTTGACCCATTTATTCTTTAGTAGGGTGCTTTCTAGCCTCAATATATTTGAGTTCTTTCTCAATCACAGGATTTTCTCCTGTGATTGAGTTCAAGTTTCCAAGCATTGTGGTCTGAAAATATGCAGGCAATGATCTCAGTCTATGTACCAGTTGAGACCTGATGTGACCCAGTATATGATCTGTTTTGGAGAATGTTCCATGTGCACTTGAGAAGAATGTGTATTCTGTTGCTTTAGGATGGAATGGTTGGACTATATCTGTGAAGTCCGTCTGAGCCAGTGTGTCATTTAAAGCCCTTGTTTCCTTGTTGATCTCTACTTAGATGATCTGTCCATTGCTGTGAGTGGGGTGTGTACGATTCTTATATTATTATCAATGTGTTTCTTTAATTTTGTTATTAATTGTCTTGTATAATTGGCTGCTCCCATGTTAGGGGCATAAATATTTATAATTAGATCTTCTTGTTAGATAGACCCTTTAATTACCATATAGGGTCCTTCCTCATCTCTTATGACAGTTTTTGACTTAAAATCTAATTTGTCTGATATGAGGATTGCTACCCCAGCTTTCTTTGGATGTCCATTAGCATGATAAATAGTTTTCCACCCCCTCACTTTAAATCTGGAGGTATCTTTGGTCTAAAATGAGTCCTTTGTAGACACCATATCAATGGGTCTTGCTTTTTTATCCAATCTGATGCCCTATGTCTTTTGATTTGGGCATTTAGCCCATTTAAATTTGGAGTAACTATTGAAAGATATGAATTTAGTGCCATTGTATTACCTGTAAAGTCACTGTTTCTATATATTGTCTCTGTTCCTTTCTGGTCTATGTTACTTTTGGGCTCTCTCTTTGCTTAGAGGATCCCCTTTAATATTTCCTGCAGGGCTGGTGTAGTGATCACAGATTCTTTTATTTTCTGTTCATCCTAGAAGCTTTTTATCTCTCCTTCTATTTTGAATGACAGCATTGCTGGATAGAGTATTATTGGCTGCATATTTTTCTCATTTAGTTCATTGAATATACCATGCCAGTCTTTTCTGGCCTGCCAGGTCTCTGTGGATAGGTCTGCTACCAGTCTAATGTTTCTGCTGTTGGAGGTTACAGATCTCTGGTCCTGAGTTGTTTTCAGGATTTTCTCTTTGTCTCTGAGATTTGCATACTTCACTATTATATGTCAAGGTGTTGACCTATTTTTATTGATTTTGAGGGGGGTTTTCTGTGCCTCCTAAGCTTGAATGCCTGTTTCCATCCCCAGATTAGGGAAGTTCACAAGTATAATTTGCTCCATTATACTCTCTCTCTCTCTCCTTCTTCTGGGATCCCAGTTACTCTAATATTGTTTCGCTTTGTGGTATCACTTATCTCTTACATTCTTCCCTTGTGATCCAGTAGTTGTTTATCTCTCTTTTTCTCAGCTTCTTTATTCTCCATTATTTGGTCTTCTATGTCACTAATTCTCTCTTCTGCCTCATTTATCCTAGCAGTTAGAGCCTCCATTTTTTATTGCATCTCATTAATAGCCTTTTTTTATTTCAACTTGATGAGATTTTAGTTCTTTTATTTCTCTGGAAAGGGATTCTCTAGTGTCTTCTATACTTTTTTCAAGCCCAACTTGTATCTATAATCGTTAGTCTGAACTCTAGTTCCAGCATCTTACTAATTTCCATATTGATTAGGTCCCTGGCAATCAATACTACCTCTTGTTCTCTTTTTTGAAATGAGTTTTTCTGTCTTGTCATTCCAGAGAAGAATAGATGAGCAAGAGAACAAAATACTAAAATGGCAACAACCACTCCAGAGGAATAAACACTAATAAATCAGAAGACACCTGAAACTGAAAAGAAAATTAAAATTAAAAAAAGAGAATATAATCAGACAAGTGAACACAACAGAGCAGTACAGTGGATCCTGTGTGTATTTTGGTCTGGTTGTTAGAAAACTGTATCCCAAAATTATAACAGATGAAATACTTAGATTTGTACAAAAAGAAAATTAGATACAATGAAAGGATAGAATGTGACTGCAAAAATGAAATTTTAAAGACTTAAAAAAAAGAAAAAAGAATATCAGACAAGTGAAGAGAACAGAACAATACACTGGATCCTGGTGTATTTTAGTCTGTTTACTAGAAGAAACTGCATCCCAAAATTGTAAAGAAAGAAAAATTTATATATACAAAAATAAAATACAAGGAAATGATAGACTGTAACTGTAAAAATGAAAATTGAAAAAGACTTAAAGAGTTGATAAAATAAGAAACAGGTTCAAAGGGAAAGAGAAAAAAATTAAAATTGAAAGACTAAAGAATAATGAGAAAAAAACCTCCCATGAATTCTATATACTATTTTCCTCTAGAGCTTGAGTTTTGCAGTTCTATGTGACTGGTAAACTTGGTCTTAGCTGAATGTTTTTGGTGATCTTCTGGGGAAGGGGCCTCAGGTGCTGATTCCACAGCGCTTAAAGGATGAGAATGAAAATGGCGGCCTCCCAATCTCCAGCCCCAGGAAAGTTCGCACACCCCTGAGGGCACTCCTGAGGCACCCTTAGGGAAAAGCAGTGAATCACTCCTGTCTCCCTGGTCTCTGTCCACACTCCATGCTCACCTGGCCTGTGACCAAGCGTGTCTATCTCAGGCATGCTTCCCCAATTCGAGTCTCCAAACCCCATAGACTTCTGTGGCGTGCACCCACTCCTGGGGGGGGGACGTGGGGGTGTCACCGCGATTCTGCTGCTTGCTGGGCCCCTGCCTGGGGAGTGGTCTCCCAGCTGTGCCATGGTTCGCAGTTTATGGCAACACCAAGCTGAACGCCCGCTCCTCAGTTCGCTGATTGCATCCAGCTTCCCCGCTGCAGTGCCTGGAAACTCTGCAGGACTCAGGCACCCCTGTCTTTTTTGTGACCCTGGGGATCCTGAGATCACACTGTCCTATGTAGGATTCTGCCCGGCTTGGCCGCCCGAGCACCTTTCCGACAGGGATATCCCTCATAGGAGCAGACTTCCACAATACTAATTCTGTGCTCTGCTGCTATATCACAGGAACAACTGTTAGGGGAATTTTTCAGCTTCTAGGTTTCGTATTATACTTCACATGTCCATTTAGAATGCATGCCTACCTGTGGTACAGGACCAGCGTTCTGATTTCTTGTAAGTAACTCCTGATTCTTCTGTTTTCATCACCTTGAGGGTGACCTCTTTTCAGTTCCTATTTCAAAAGCTTCAATGTGCTTTATGACTTCCAGCTTTTATGAGGTAGCTCAGTTCTAGTACTTTGTACGTTTGCATCCTGTGGCCTAGAACCCACTCTGCTCATGAATTAGAGCCTTAAATCCCCCAACTGCAAAGCCACACAGCATCAGTTCCTATTCACCCCTGACTTTAAATCTCCTCTTGATTTTTGTCACAATATTCTCCAGCTTGACTGAATGGTTTTTTTAAAGATTTTATTTATTTACTCTATAAAAGGACTGAGAGAGCACAAGCACGGGGAACAGCAGAGGGAGAGGGAAAAGTAGGCTCCCGGCCAAGGAGGGAGCCTGGTGAGGGACTTGATCCTAGGATCCTGGGATCATAACCTGAGTGGAAGGCAAGACGCTTAACGACTGAGCCACCCAGGCACCCTTGACTGAGTGTTAATTGTTTTCGTTAAATATTAGCCAGTGAGGGGCGCCTGGGTGGCTCAGTGGGTTAAAGCCTCTGCCTTCGGCTCAGGTCAGGATCCCAGGGTCCTGGGATCGAGCCCTGCATCGGGCTCTCTGCTCGGCAGGGAGCCTGCTTCCTCCTCTCTCTCTCTGCCTGCCTCTCTGCCTACTTGTGATCTCTGTCTGTCAGATAAATGAATAAAATCTTTAAAAAAAATATTAGCCAGCGTTTCTCTTGTTTGCGTCAGAGGAGGTGGCAGTGGTGGAGAACAGGGACAGCCCATCCGCATCAGCCCAAGCCCTAGTGACGGGTTCACAGCAGGGCCTTTATGAATTAATTTTATCCCATAACACGATATAGAGTAGAAATGATGATTCATTGCATTTGTTTCCCTAGAATTCCGGCAAGTTGGAGACCGGATAGACGACCACAAGGAAAGCCAGACCAACCTCAGTGGCAAACTGCATTAGCAGACAAGGAAGCACAGAAGGATCCAAGTGGCCAAGAATTCACAACCTTCAGAAAAATCATTTATCCAGGCTCAGACTTTGTTTCTATAGGGCAAAGACTCTCTAAATATTACTCGTGGGGAAGGTGTTCAAACATAATTTAAACTTTCTCCACGTAAGTAAAGGCTTTTTTTTTAAAAGATTTTATTTATTTATTTGAAAGACAGAGATGACAGGTAGGCAGAGAGGCGGGCAGAGAGAGAGGGGGGAAGCAGGCTCCGCACTGAGCAGAGAGCCCGATGCGGGGCTCGATCCCAGGACCCTGGGATCATGACCTGAGCTGCAGGCAGAGGCCTTAACCCACTGAGCCACCCAGGCGCCCCAAGGCTTTTTTATTTCATAAAAATGTTACATTAATGGATTTTTCTGCTTCTCAGCAACACTCTTAAGCAAGGAGGATAACGATAGTCCCACGTCCCCCAACAAGACACATATCCTAATGTTTCATAGCTTGAGGAAACAATCATAAAGAGTCTGTCTAAGACGCAGAGATACTAAGCAGTATAGCAAGCATTAGCCCCCTACTCCGAGTCACAGTCCGTGACTGCTTTGTGAAGCCCATTTGTGTGCTTTTCCATGAGGCCCTTCATCCCTCCAGACCTCACCCGACAGAAGAAAGGTGGGAATATCATATGTGGTTATTTACTACTGTCTCCCTTTTGTTTTAGATTTAGATGTTTAATAGGAAGTAATGAGCAGACTTGCATTTCCATGGACATTGTAGTTGGTCTTGCCAGGCCAGCAATCACAACAACTAGGAGGGGAGGGGGGATAAATGGTACAAGAAATATTTTGGAGCTGTTGCAGAGCTGTGGAAACAATGAGGACTAGATAAATTAAAGTTCTAGAGAGTGAAGTGCGCTTTCTAGGTGACCAGACAACTTCTGTCCGTTATCTGGAGGCATTTGCTGATTCTGGGTATGAGCGGAGGATGGGGCTTGGCCCAAGCTGACAGACTTTACAAGGGGAAAGAGGTCCAGAAGAGCTTTTAGAGGTTATATAGGGCTGACTCGGAAATGAAAAGAGCCCCAGGAGCATGACGAGTTTTGTCCATAGGATGTTTGCTGAGTTTGTGATGGTGTCGGGGGCGTTAGCAGCCTGGGCCAGGAAGGCAAAGTGAGCCCTTGTGTGGTGTCACGTGGCTTTTGGAAACAGTCTAGACTGAACCAGAGGCCTGCACAATGGTGGAGAAGGAGGCTAAAGAGCTCAGCTCAGTACCTATGAAAGGGAACTAAATCTCAAGCAGTCTCAGGCCTGGGCAGAGAGAGACCCAACAGGCTCTCAAGCAGAAGGGCAGGAGGGCTAGCCTGAGGAACAGCGCTACAGAGAGCTGGGTTATCTTAAAACTGCAGTACAACCCTCATTCATTTGAGGTGACAGTCTCAGACTTTATCTGCTGAATAGAGGAAAAGGCAAACTCTGCAGTTTTTAAATACATAGTGTCTGATACAGATAGAAAAGCAGAAAGATGTGGTTGTTAAAGTGAACAGCTGTGGTCGGCGTGCTTCTAAGAGTGACCCCCATGGCCTCTGTTTTGTGATCCGCCTCCTCCCGACCCTTTGACTGTGGGTAAGACCTGTGAATGTGATGAGATCCCATTTCTCTGGTATTGTTACATTCTGTGGCCAAAGGGAGATGATTTGAGCGGGTCTCATCTTTTCATAGGCGCTTTTGAAAGGCGGTTCCTCCAGCTGGGTGGCAAAAAAAGAAGTGAGATATTTGAAGTTATGAAAGGGGTTCAACATGAGAGATTCTCCATTGCTGACATGGGGAAGGATCTGTGTGCATTATCCAGGATCTGAGAGCAGCCCCTGACTGACCGCCAGCCAGGAAATGAGGGCCTCGGTCCAGCAGCCCTAAGGAACTGAATTTGGCCAACAGCCTGAATGAACTCAGAAGTAGGTTCTTCCCCACAGCCTCCAGATAAGAACCAAGTCCAGCCTATACCTTGAGTCCCACTTTCTGAGACGGAAGGTAGCTAAGCCCACCAGGATTTCGGACCTACAGAACTATGAATTGATAAATGGGTGCTGCTCTAAGCCACCATTTGGGCTAATTTGTTTCAGCAGCGATAGAGAACTGACACACAAAATTCAGATGAGTTTGATATTGGACTCAGCAAAAAGCACTCTAACCATTACCGTAACAGAAATAGAGGAGAAGACATAATGGGTGAAAGAGGATTTAAATTGTTGGAATCTTTAAAAAGGGATAAATATGTATGCTACAACTGAAAAAAAATACAGTAACTAAGAACTCATTGTGTATGGGTTTAACAGCAGATTAGACACAGCAGAAGACATGAATGGTGACTTTGAGGACCATAGACTTGTCCCAAAGAGAGGAAAAAAGTGCAAACAACTGTAAGTAAATTGTGAGAGGCATTTGGGAAACAGCCAAAAGGTAAAACACATGTAACTAGAGCAGGAATGTTTATGAAATAGTGGTTAAGTTTTTCAAAAGCCAATGAAAGAGATCAAGCCATGGAGTTAAGAATGTCTAGGTATCCAAAGAAAGAGTAATAAAAATCACACCATTTGAAAACGGTCAGCCCTGTATAGTGTATCTGTGATATCTAGTTGTTGTTTACAGCGTGTGGGGAGGTTCGGTCCTGGTTACTCCTGGTTACTCCATCATGGCCGGAAATGGAATGGGGCAGGACCAACCTTCCCCACCTACTATAAACAACTAGGTATCATAGATACAGTTTACGAGGCTAACAGTTTTCATACAGTGAGCAAAGGCCCTGCAGGATTGTAAAGCTGAGAACGAAAAGACCCTCGAGGTGGGCCCTTGGATCACCTTGGCTTTCTGCTGGGAGACACGTAGCAAAATACGATGTAGGGAGAGGATCCCAAGAAGAGTTCGGTGGTTCGTGGAGTTGAGGAGAAAGAGATGAGTGCTCAAGAAGGCTGAGGCAACTCGAGTTTCAGGGCATAATAGTACACACAAGAAAGAGCAACAGAAGTAGGGAGTCCCCCTCCTCGAGAAGAGAGGAATTCACCCAAATCTGTAGGTGTTGCAGGCAGTCTGGCAAGCATTTGGTGCATGTTTTGGCTTGGCTTCTGGCCTCAAGGGGCTATTAAAAGTTCAATCTAGGGGCGCCTGGGTGGCTCAGTGGTTTAGGCCACTGCCTTCGGCTCAGGTCATGATCTCAGGGTCCTGGGATCGAGTCCCGCATCGGGCTCTCTGCTCGGCAGGGAGCCTGCTTCCCTCTCACTCTCTCTGCTTGCCTCTCTGCCTACTTGTGATCTCTCTCTGTCAAATAAATAAATAAAATCTTAAAAAAAAAAAAAAGTTCAATCTAGAAATTCCTTATGAAAAATTCCAGCAAAGCAGATTTAAAAGAACCTATATGGCCAATCACTGTTCCTGCCGAAGTTCTGTAAATAATTCAGCCAAGTTTTTAAAACTAGACTTATTTTACGAACAAATGTTAATTTGGCTATCTTTGGTAAAAATGAGGGTGATTATAGAGAAAAAAATGTTTCAGTAACATACCTGAGTAAATACTAGATTCTGATATTTTTTTTAAAGAAGATCTTATTTATTTGAGATCGAGTGAGTGGGCATGCAGGGGGTTGGGGGGAGAGCATAGGGAGAGTGACAAGACTGTGCTGAGTGCAGAGCCTGAGGAGGGGCTTGATTTTGA
This sequence comes from Meles meles, assembly GCF_922984935.1. Taxonomy (NCBI): domain Eukaryota; kingdom Metazoa; phylum Chordata; class Mammalia; order Carnivora; family Mustelidae; genus Meles; species Meles meles. Next base: position 41,254,618 of record NC_060087.1, on the reverse strand, counting down.
AATCATGACCTACTGAGACACACAGGTGCCCCCTAATACTGTTTATTATAGACTGGACTAGATCCTGATTTCTTCTAGTGCCTGACTGCAACTCTCCAAACTAACGTTTTTTTTTATTTTTCTCCCACCTTTGAGTTGGATTCATTTGAAAATGAAAGCTGAAGCCTTTCCTGAAGCCTTGCAAACTAAACATGAACAACTGGATGTAAGCTTAAGGGGAATCACCACGACCGCCCATGTGTGGGCGATCTCCATGCCTGTTGCTGTGTGGGACATCTAGAGATCTTGAGACATTTGAACTGCAAACCAGGAAATGGGTCAGACTTGCCACTGCCGCTCTCAGTATATCTGAAGAAGTTTCAACTTGACAGCTAGAAATATTTTCCACTGGCTGTCCTCAGGACTCAGAGACTGACTTATATTATGACCTGATCATTAACCATTTGTTTTCTTTTGTTTCCAAAGAAGTGTCTCTTGTTTAATTCCTGATTTTTTTTTCTTTAAAGATTTTATTTATTTATTTGACAGAGATCACAAGTAGGCAGAGAGGCAGGCATGGAGAGAGGGGGAGGCAGACTCCTTGCTGAGCAGAGAGCCCGATGTGGGCTTGAACCCAGGACCCTGGGATCATGACCTGAGCTGAAGGCAGAAGCTTTAACCCACGGAGCCACCCAGGTGCCCCTAATTCCTGATTTCTTGAACCAGAGGCCTAACTTTGAAAACATATCTGCATTATCATCTCTCAGAATGAATTTAAATGGACGTGTTGTCAGGACTGAGATGGCCTCAATGAGACCAGCTATTTCCTAGCTCAGCTTTGAGTATGTGGAACTTCCTGGGAAGTTCCAGTTGGGGGAGCTGAGTGGGTATAGGATGAGACAGGCCAGAATGTGCCACTTGGCATAAAGCTGGGTGCCAGTTAAAAGTAATAAAAACTCAGCAGGTCAGGGAAGGGGCTCTGCCTCCCCCAGAATGGCCTAACTACACTGGAGAGGAGAGCCTACAACAGGAAAAGGAGTAGTAACAGAGGCCCCCTTTACCAAGGCAACTCATCCGCATAACAGAACAATCTTGTTTTTCCAGACATCTTTCACTTTCTTGCTAATGACTTTCTTTTCCTTCGTGTCCTCAGGCCCCTACCTTTCTCCTTAGCTGATAGAAGCTTCTTGTTGCCACATCGTCTTTGGAATTTTCTGTCTGTGTGGATTCCCCATTCTAAGGCCTGTTAAACTGCATTTTCTCCTGTTTAAAAAAAAGAGGGAATAGGGAATCCTTATCAGGTTTTAACTGGATATTAAGCTGTGTGTATAATATATATAATATATAATATATACAATATATATTTTATATATACACATACATGTATGTATGTATAAAATATATGTAATATAACATAATATATAATAATATGTGTGTATATATAATATATACTATATCTCACACACACACACACTATATATATATATATATATATATATATATATATATATATATATACATAAAAACTCCACAAGGCCAGGAAAGGAACAACTGGGGAACTAGGAAGCTGAGGGGTTCCCAGGCCTCACAGGACTGGAATATGTGAGTTCTGGCAGGTCACAATGGACAATTCCAGTTAAATACCCTAAGCAATCAGTGGAGACATGGGGAGTCAGGGGCAAGTCTTAGCAGTGGGGATAATTAGCCCTAGAGTAAAGAGTACCATAAACCTACCCTAACAAAGCTAAAAAACAGCGCTTGAAAGAATTAATTTGATCTCCAAGTCTCTTAACTGCTTGCCAAAATGAAGTCCAGCATCCTTTAAAGCAATATAACAAAATCTAGCCTTCAGCAGTGTAAGTTTACTATGCCCAGCATCCAATCAAATATTAAGATGCGAAGATACAGGAAAATGTTATTCATAGCCAAGAAAAATAATCAGATAATGGAAGCAGACCAAGAAAGGACAAATATGTAGACTTTAAAACACTTGTTAAAATATTTTAAATATACTTGAGGAGTGAAAGGAAACATGATGTAAGGAATGAAAAATAAATATGTTGGAAATGATGCAGTAAACTTTCTTTAAAAATATTTAGGGGTGCCTGGGTAGCTCAGTGGGTTAAAGCCTCTGCCTTCGGCTCAGGTCATGATCTCAGGGTCCTGGGATCAAGCCCCGCATCAGGCTCTCTGCTCGGCAGGGAGCCTTCCCTTCCTCTCTCTCTGCCTACTTGTGATCTCTGTCTGTCAAAAAAGTAAATAAAATCTCTAAAAAAACATTTTATTTATTTTTTTTGCCAGAGAGAGTGCACGTGAGAGTACAAGCAGTGGGAGTGGCAAGCAGAGGGAGAAGCAGGCTCCCACTGAGCAAGGAGCTCGATGCAATGCGGGACTCAATCTCAGGACTCCAGGATCATGACCTGAGTTGAAGGCAGACATTTAATCAACTGAGCCACCCAGGTGTCCTGATGCAGTAAACTTCATAAACTTCTAGCCAGATGGCTGACGAAAAAGGGGGAAAGATACAAGTTACCAATATAACAAATGAAAGAAGTACATACATCTTAGAGACATACTAAATGTATAAGAAAACTATGAAATGTGAACAATTGTGTCAATAAATTAGATAATTTATACGAAATGGACAAGTTATCTAGAAGACATAAAGTATCAGATTTTCCCAAAAAGAAATAGGAAATCTGAATAGCCCTATATCTAGTAAAGAATTTGGCTTCGTAAGTTTAAATCCTCCCACTAGGAAAACTTCAGGGCCCAGGTAATTTCAGTGGTGAATCTTGGCCCACATTTAAGGATGATCATACAGTAAATAATTGAATCTTGCCCAAAGAAAGGTCTAGGCTGTGCCCTTGCCTCCTGCGAGGTAATCTCTAAGCAAATGACTTGTCATGCCAGATAGGCCTGCTTTCATTTGTTTGGGTACCTTGGGCCAGGCAGATAGTAACACCATGATTTAGGGTAGGAGCTTTGGGTCACACCAACAACATGTTTTAGGGTGTGGCCTTTGGGTCATGTATAAGCTCAACCTCCTGAGGGCCTGGAGACTGGCCATGTGGACAGTGAACTAAGCTCATGTGACAGAGCCCCAGTAGAGCTCTGGACACCAAGGCTCAGGGAAATTTCCCTGAGCGGTACTCTGTGCGCATTGCTAGGCATCAATGCCAAGAAAGAAACACTGTCCAGGACTCCACAGAGAGACAACTGGAAGCTCCACGTTTGGTACTTCCCTGGACTTTGCCCTCTGTATCTCTTCCCTCGGCAGATCTTAGTCTGTATCCTTTAGCTATGCTAAACCATAGTCATAAGTATAATAACTTTTAGTGAATTCTGTGAGTCCTTCTATATAATTTTTGAACTTTGGTGTTCAATGACTCTGGGGACCCCTGATCTTTCAACTAGCGTCAGAAGTGAGGGTGGTCTCATGAAGACTGTCCTCCAAGGCCTTTATAGTGGTATAGTATCAATCCTATACAAACTCTTGAAGAAAAATTAGGAAGAAATAATTCCCAGTGAATTTTTCACACCAGCATTACTCTGACACCAGAATCAGACCAAGAAATTGCAGGAAAAGAACAGACTAATAACCCTCATGAAGACTGGTGCAAAAACACTTAAAATACTAGCAGCTGGAATCCAAGAAAACATGAAAATGAATGCAAGTTTAACATTCAGAATTCAATTTAACTAAATACATTTAACAATAAAGGGAAGACATCATCTCAGTGGTTATAGGAAAATAGCATGGTAAAATTAATACACAGTCATGATAAAAAAAAAAATCCTCAGTAAACTAGAAGAAGAAAGGAACTTCCCCAGTCTATTAAAAGACATCTCCAGAGGGACCTGGTTGGCTCAGGCAGTGGAGCATATGACTCTTGATCTTGGGGTTGCAGGTTCCAGCCCCACACTGGGTGTAGAGATAATTTAAAAATAAAATCTTTAAATAGACATCTACAAAAAACCACAGCCTACATCCTATTAAATGGCAAAAACCTAAACACGTTCCCTCAAGCTCATTAAGTTCTCCTCGTCTGCACCGACTCTGCTGATAAGCCTGGAATCCCTAGGTATAAAACTGATGGGCAGTCAGTGGGAATGCTGTTTAACATTATGATCAGAAAAGGGCAAAATTCAAAGAGCAGGAGTCCGAGGGCAATTGCTTTATTAAAAAGTAAGGGTCCCTTGCTCAGTTCCCAGATCTGAGCCAAATTTAAGACCTGGAACAAATTGGAGAGTTGCCCATGTCCCTCAAAGGAAGGACCCTACAGCGCTGTAGCAGGTGTCTCTTGCTTACCCTTGTCTCCTCACACCCGAACCTTTGGCCATTTATTTGGGTGACTACACACGGAGAAAAGGGGAGTTCCCAGATATTTTTAGGACTGCCGAACATAGCTTTCTTGAGTTCGTGTTAATACCCAGACACAAAGCATCGTCACGGCCCTCCTGTTGGAATGGGGGCTGAGTGCTAGCTGAAGTCTGACTCACAGTGCCCACTGCAACTGCAGACACACCCTGTGGTTGTTTCCCAGTCTTAGCCATTGGATTAACGTCCATGCTGGGTCCTTGGCCTGTGTAGCAAGATCCTTCATAGTGGGGAGAACAAAATGGAAAACTCTTGCTTTCACCCTCCCCCACCAACCAAGATGGTAAACGAAAGCCAATATTGCACCCTAGGGGATGATGGAGATCAGTGCCACTAGTAAAGGCTTAAAGGGATTAGTGATCCTTAATCATATTTCTGTTTAATTCTTCATTCCGACCCTTGGAGAAAGCAGAAGAATGGGACAATGGAATAATGTGTTTAAACTACCACAAGCTCAAACACACAAACTTCACAATAGGGAAATACAGGCCTCTTTGGGATCTGGAGGGAATGTATTCCACACCTAGAAGTACGTCTCTGGCCCATGTACCAAGTACAGAAGGCTGCCAGCTTTGAGGGGGGCCCAAAGCAGGAAAGACTGTAGCCAGCCCAGGTTGTAGTGGAAGCAGACCTGTTGCCTGGACCCTGTGATCTGGCCGACTCTATGGCATCAAGGGTGTCAGTGGTGGGGAAAGTTGCAGTGTGAGTCTCAGGTCCTTAAGATCTGGGAGGGAGGCCACGGAATCCGCAATAGGGAACACTACTTTTGAGGAACCACTGCTGGACTGTTAGACACTTCTGTCACGCTGTGGTAGATCATTTACTGCATAATACAAAACTGCCAATTTTTAGTGTGGCCCAAAGCAAGGAAGCACTTTTTTTAAAAAAGATTTTATTTGGGGCACCTGGGTGGCTCAGTGGGTTAAGCCGTTGCCTTCGGCTCAGGTCATGATCTCAGGGTCCTGGGATCGAGTCCCACATCGGGCTCTCTGCTCAGCGGAGAGCCTGCTTCCCTTCCTCTCTCTCTGCCTGCCTCTCTTAAAAAAAAAAAAAGATTTTATTTATTTATTTGACACAGAGAGAGAGATCACAAGCAGGCAGAGAGGCGGGGAGGGGGAGGTGGGGGGGGGAAGGCTCCCCGCGGAGCAGAGAGCCCAATGCGGGGCTTGATCCCAGGACCTGGAGATCATGACCTGAGCGGAAGGCAGAGGCTTAACCCACTGAGCCACCCAGGCGCCCCAAGAATGTACTTTGAAATAGGTCTGGCCTACCGCGTGCACTGTCTCCTCGGCTACATGACCTAGCGTTATCCTATGGTGCCTGAAGTGGCTGTGGCAGACAAAAATTATGGGTAGAGCCTTTGGAAGGTCCCTGTATGAGAGTCACAGTACCGTCCATGAAGATCTGGGAGTATAGCAACACTTCTGCAGATAACTATTCTTTGGAGAAGTTTCTAGCTTGCTTTGAGGCTCCTCCCTCTGCCCTTTCTCAGCCATCCCCCTCAGTTTATAACTACCCTAAAGTCTAATACCAGAGGGAGAACCTCCATAGATTGGATGGTAAGTTTGTGACCCTGGAAACATGAAAAAAAAAGTGGGGGACATTTAGAAACGCCAAGAAAATAAAGCACTAGGCAAAAAAGTAAATAATTATTGGAAATAATTTGCATTTTCCCAAGAATTTCATCTTGTATTTTCTTGTTCATGTTATTCAGTTATTTTAAAGATCATGACTTGGGGTGCCTGGGTGGCTCAGTTGGGCATCTGTCTTTGGCTTGGGTCATGATCCCAGGATCCTGGGATCAAACCCCAAATCAGGCTCCCTGCTCAGCAGAGAGCCTGCTTCTCCCTCTCCCTCTGCCTGCCACTCTGCCTGCTTGTGCTCTCTCTCGGTCAAATAAATAAATAGATAAGATCTTAAAAAAACAAACCAACCATGACTTGTGTTTCCTGTCTGAATTACTTGGGGGGTCTGTTTCTACTGTCTACTTTTTTCTTGACTCTGGATGTGCCTGGCAATTTTCCGCCAAATACCATGGTGTATGAGAAATCGTATAAACTCTAGATGAACTCTAGTTCCCGATGGGCAGTTGTATAAATTACCTTGATTCAGTTAGCTAGTGAGCTAATTCAAGTTGGGGTATCAATCTTTTCTTTAAAAGAATTTATTTATTTGACAGAGAGAGATCACAAGTAGGCAGAGAGGCAGGCAGAGAGAAAGGAGGAAGCAGGCTCCCTGCCGAGCAGAGACCCCTATTCCAGAACCCTGAGACCATGACCTGAGCTGAAGGCAGAGGCTTAACCCACTGAGCCACCCAGATGCCCCGTGGTATCAATCTTTTAAAGCTCTGGTTTATATTTACCTCCTCTTAATTCCTCAAGTCCTTCAGAGATTCCAGCTGGGAGCCTTGTGGTATTTACCAGGGCCCTTCATCACTGGTGGGATCTGAAGTCCACATTAGATCATCTTGGTACATGGTTCTGCTGAAAGCTCTCCTCGGTACCTCAGGCACATGGCTGTTGTGTATCTCTCTCATGATTTATCTTATGCCATTTATTGGTCTGCTCCTTGTGGGAAACAAAGCTCTACTTGGCTTACTTTTCTTCACTTCTCTTGTCTCCAAGGTTTTGCCACTCAGGTCCTACTGTCTTAGCTCAGAGTTCCCTCAGGTCCTAGAAGCCAGCTGCCGTTCTTTGGCCCATGGGTTTCCTCAACATGGCTGCTTACCTCATCAGACCAGCAAAGAAAGTTTCCAGTCTGCTAAGATGGAGTCTCATATGACACACTCACAGGAGTGACATCGCATCACTTTTGCCATAATCTATTGTCTAGAAGCAAGTCTCAGTTCTGCCCACACAAGGGGAGAGGATTCCATACGGCACAGTTCATTGGAGTCACCTGGAAAGTGCCGATAACAGGACAAGAAGAAAAGGAAGTAATGTGAGCAAGTAACATTCACAGATATCACAGTGAAATAAGCTTTTTGTTTGGTGTCAGAAGTCAGTTTTGTCTCATCACTTGTGCTATCTTTGACCATTCACTACAGCTCATCTGTAAAAATCTGTTAGCCGATAACTTAGGTCACAGGATTTGATGAACTATGAAGGAATTTTTATTTTTATTTAAAAATCACATATAGAGGGGCGCCTGGGTGGCTCAGTGGGTTAAAACCTCTGCCTTCAGCTCAGGTCATGATCCCAGGGTCCTGGGATCGAGCCCCACATTGGGCTCCCTGCTCCGCGGGAAGCCTGCTTCTTCCTCTCGGTCTCTCTCTGCCTGCCGCTCCGCCTACTTGTGATCTCTGTCAAATAAATAAATAAAATATTAAAAAAATTATTTAAAAAATCACATATAGATATTAAAATCACAGGATACCCATTCTCAACATGCAAAATATATGCAATATATTTATATAAATATATATATTTATATTAATATTATATATGCAAAACCAAAGGCAAAGCTGAAAGGGAAAATGGATGGGAAGAAAGAATCAAGTATGGACAGGATTACTGTAAATAATTTATTGGTAGTTTCTGGAGACTGTGCTCAAAACATTTAAAAACCAATTTCCCAACACCCAAATGATAATTTGCTTAATAATTTGGTATATTTCCTTCCTAGATTTTTGTTCTATGTGTCTACTACCTACATACACACACCTAAATAGATATAAATACAAATAATATATGTGCATATAATTTTATTCATCATAAAGTTGCCATATTTCTACCATTCAGAATCACTGATACAACGGTGCATATCCTTTCTCTATGTATTTTTTTTTACACATTAACCATATGGTATATTGTTTTATAACCCATTTTTTCATTTAACAGATTACCACAAACATTCCCCAAATCCTCAAACATAATAAAGAAAAGATGATTATTAATTGGTCCATATTATCAATTGGCCATTATAGGATAGTCATTTGTTTTTCAACTTAAATAATATTGCTGTTACAGGAGATACTCTGAAAATTAAAAATCTCTTATTGTGTCAACATAGAGTGATTACTCTACCTTAAAAGACAAAGAATATTGAATTCTAAGCACTGTTTCTAAGCGAGGTGGGCCTTCTCTGTAAGGGATGTGCATTTTTGCACTTAAGATGATGAGTAACATGTATAAGATCTCTTCGAGCCCCTTTGTTTCAGGGATCCTGATGACTCATCCTCTCTCACGCTATTTAAGGGAGCAATTTTTCTATTTAAGAAGTAACATGGGGGAGTTTGCCCCAGCTGGGATTAATGGTTTATGCTCTGTACTGTTCTTTCAAAATGTCATACTCTATTCCACGGTGAACCTCACTTTTTATATTTAAGTGCTTGTTTGCAACCTCTGCACCTTTCCCACAAAATGTTTGGTGTAGAATACGGAACATGGGGGTGCCTGGCTGGCTCAGTTGGTTGGGTGACTGGCTTGGTTTTGGCTCGGAGCATGATCTCAGGGTCCAGGCTCTGCAAGGAGTCTGCTTGTCCCTCTGCCCCTCCCCCCACTCATGCACATGCTATCTCAGTTAATAAACAAAATCTTTTTAAAAATTATGGAACATGTTTCTTTCATAATTGCTAACACGGTTTTCTAAACTCACTCAATTCTTAGTTCTTCCTCAGTATAAATACCCTCACAGGCAATGACATTTAAATTCTTTCTCAAGGTAATTTCACATCAATACACTCATAATTTTGCCACCTTGGAATTCTCTGATATATAATTTTCCACTCACGGGTAAGAATTCTGGGTAAAAGTCTGATCACATTTCGGGGCGCCTGGGTGGCTCAGTGGGTTAAAGCCTCTGCCTTCGGCTCAGGTCATGATCCCAGGGTCCTGGGATCGAGCCCCGCATCGGGCTCTCTGCTCTGCAGAAGGCCTGCTTCTTCCTCTCTCTCTGCCTGCCTCTCTGCCTAGTTGTGATTTCTCTCTGTCAAATAAATAAAATGTAATATATAAAAAAAAAAGTCTGGTCACATTTTACTGCATGCTTCTGGAATTATGCTTTTGTACCATTTATTATATTAAAGGAACATTAAATGATATCTTAAGAGTTTCTGACATTCTTGACATTTATAAGGTTACTGACCGGGATGAATGGATACATAATGAGATATAACGAATAGTGACATTATCTCACGCTCAAATGTCTTAATAGGTTTTATCTCCTGTGTGGCTTCTCTGATGTTTAATGAGAGTTGACTTCCCACTGAAGGCTTTTCCACAGTCCCTGCATTCATAGGGTTTTTCTCCCGTATGAGTTCTGTGATGTACAATGAGAGTTGATTTCACACTAAAAGCTTTCCCACATTCACTGCATTTGTAGGGTTTTTCCCCTGTGTGGCTTCTCTGATGTTTAATGAGAGTTGACTTCCTACTGAAAGCCTTCCCACAGTTACTGCATTCGTAGGGCCTTTCTCCTGTATGAATTCTCTGATGTTTTATCAGCGGTGACTTCTCGCTGAAGGCTTTCCCACACTCATTGCATTTATAGGGTTTCTCTCCTGTGTGAGTTCTGTGATGTACGATGAGGGTTGACTTTTCACCAAACGCTTTCCCACATCTTCTGCATTCATAAGGCTTCTCTCCTGTATGAGTTCTATGATGGACAGAGAGGTGTGATTTCCCACTGAAAGTCTTCCCGCATACGCTGCATTTGTAAGGCTTCTCCCCTGTATGAATCCTCTGATGGACAGAGAGGTGTGACTTTCCCCTGAAGCTTTTTCCACATTTACTGCATTCATAAGGTTTCTCTTTTGTATGAGACCTCCGGTGTTTAATGGGGTTGGCTTTCTCGTCAAAGATTTTCCCGTGTTTATTGCACTCAGGTTTCTCACCCTTGTGAGTACTTTGACGCATAAGGCTGGACTTACTACAGCGAATTTCTTCATAAAATGCTTGTCTAATGTGTGTTTTCTCATGTCTAATAAGGTGATACGAACTCTTAAAGGCTTTTGCACATTCACCACATACAAATGGTTTCTCTGCTGTGTGAGTTCGCTTGTGTTTAATCAGAGTCGACTTCTGGATGAAGGTTTTCCCACATTCACTGCATTCATAGGGCTTCTCCCCTGTGTGAGTTCTCTGGTGAGCGATGAGGGTTGACTTCTGGCTGAAGGCTTTTGCACATTCAAAGCATTCATAAGGCTTCTCTCCTGTGTGAGTTCTCTGATGTACTACAAGGTTTGCTTTCTGGATAAACACTTTCCCGCATTCAGAACACTCATAGAGTTTCTCCCTAGTTTGAAATATTTGAGTTTTATTAAGTGCTTGCTTCTGGTGGAGGGTTCTTCTATGTTGATTAGGCTCAAAAAATTTCTCTGCAGGTTGAGCATTATCGAGATTAGAATGGAAGCGTAATTTCCAATGCGCTGGACATTCACCATCTTTCTTTCTTACATAGCTTCTATTTTGACAAAGAAAGTTTGAGTTATGTTTTGAACACTTTCCCCAGGAACAATATTTAGGGAGTCTTTGTCTTATAGAAACAAAGTCTGTGTTTGGATAAACGATTTTCCTCAAGGTTGTGAGTTCTTGGCCACTTTGATCCTTCTGTGCTTCCTTGTCTGCTAATGCAGCGTGCCACTGAGGTTGGTCTCGGCTTTCCTTGTGGTCGTCTATCCGGTCTCCAACTTGCCGGAATTCTAGAAAAAAATGCAAGGAACTCATCAAACTTGTAAACATTTCTACTACGATGTTATGGGATAAAATAAGTTCATAAATGTCTTGCTGTGAACTCCTATCAGCAGGATATGAGCTGATGTGGGTGGGCTCCCTCGGTGCCTCACTAGCACCACCTCCTCTGACTGGAAACACAAGGAAATGCTGGCCCACATTTAACAAAAGTAATTTAATACACAGTCAAGCTCAAAACCAAGAAATGTATTAGGTGTCAAAAAGTGAAGCAGAAATTGAAAGCGATGAGGTGAAGAGAAACTGAAGCTTGAGGATTTGCAGAAAAATCCAGACCACAGGGTAAAAATGCTCAGGAAACTGGTATATAATTCCCACTTACAGCTGGAATTACAAGGGGCTTCCATGTTTGCTAATGGGGAGTTAGAAAGACTCCCCACTGGTCTAGGAAACTGGAAAGAAAGGTTATTAATATATAAGAAAGCAAAAGCCTAGTAATGTAACTCAATCTGAAAACATCATAGTAATAGTACACAGCCCACAAGCTGAAAAACTAACATAAAAATTGGTCCTATTATTCATTGATTCCTAGCAGTAGCAAACTCGAAAGATATATTCTTATGTTTTTATAGCTAAGGACTCACAGAACTTCTATGGAAAACCAATTCTCACTGAAGAGTTCACAGTAAAGTAATTTAGATGAACCATCTTGAGAGATAATCAGCAGATACATTTAAAGATACCCCATTCCTAGAACTGTAGCTGACAGAACAATCTAGAGTTTATAATTTCAAATATTCAAAGAAATAGCATAAGATCTACATTATGGGGTAAAAAAAGGAACATTTGAAAAAAGAAACATGTAAATAGAAATTATAAGCATTATTGAAACTATGAATAGAGACATTGAACGGTAGAATAGTCACAAATTAAGGATTAACAGATTTAATGAATCAGATGACAGATCTTGGGAAATCACCCAGAATGTAATATAAAGAGCTAAAAAAAATACGGTAAGACAAATAGAAAAACGTAATTTCCAACACAGATTTAATATAAAATCCAAATGGAAAGAAGAGAGAGAAAGGGCCGGGGCAATATGCCAAGGAAAGGATTAATAGAGCAGCCCTGAGACTGCCATACTTAGGCTAGCCTGGGGTGCTTGGGTGGCTCAGTTGGTTAAGCGACTGCCTTCAGCACGGGTCATAATCCTGGAGTCCCAGGATCGTGTCCCACATTGGGCTCCCTGCTCAGCAGGTCCCTCTGACCTTCTCCCCTTTCATGTTCTCTCTCTTATTCTCTCTCACATAAATAAATAAAATCTTTAAAAAAAATAAAAAGAAAGGCTAGCCTGCAAGGTTGGGCCCTGGCTGACATCTGGTAATTTGGAGTTCAAGAATGTCTCCACCATTCCCTAACTGATAATGCTGCTTGTACAAATAATAAGATTTATGCTGAACATTTCCTTTCCTTCTGTGAGTCTGGAGTTTTGGTATGTGCCATGCAAGTAACCAAGGGTGCTAAGTTTCTAATGGGTTTCCGTGCGCACACATGTTACTGCATTTTCTCTGCTGGGAGAAGTGTGCCCTAGATGAGGGAGGGAGAACAAGGAATCCTGTACATGGATTCAATCGGACTCTGCTGGTGTCTTTCCCCCTTGTGATCTAGTAGACTATCTTTACTACATTGCTGTAATGAAGCATAGCTGTAGATACAATGATACGTGGAGTCCCAAGAGTCCTTCTCAAAAATTTCTGAATTTGGTAGTGGTCACAGGGATGCCTGAGTTGGGCAATATTTGAAGAGACAATGACTGATAGTTTTCTAGATGGAAAAAAGGTACATCCTACCACTGAATGTCCAGAGTCCTGAGTGTGGTAAATAAAAGGAAAATTGAACCTGGGCATAGTTTAGTGGAATGACAGGTTTTTTTTTTTTTAAGATTTTATTTATTTATTTATTTGACAGAAAGAGAGAGATCACAAGTAGGCAGAGAGGCAGGCAGAGAGAGAGGGGGAAGCAGGCTCCCTGCTGAGCAGAGAGCCCGATGTGGGGCTCGATCCCAGGACCCTGGGATCATAACCTGAGTCGAAGGCAGAGGCTTAACCCACTGAGCCACCCAGGCGCCCCGGAACGACAAGAGTTTTAAGTCAGAAAGTAAGTATGGAAAGCTACCATGGAGACATTTCTTAAATCACCTATAGAGAAACAATGAGATCAACATTAGATTTCAAAAGCAAGGTGCCAAAAGATTAAACAATGTATTCAAAGTCCTGAGAGAAGCTTGATGTCATCTTAGAACTCTATCCCCAGATAAATTATCTCAAAGAAAGATGATAAAATAAAAGTGTTTTTGGACAAGAGAAGGTAGGGAACTTACCACACCACAAAGCCTGGCTAACAATAATGCTTGATACTTAAATTTTTCAGGAGGAAAATAACCAAAGGGAAAAAGTTGGGGAGAGGGTTAAAAATGCAATAAGGGCAGGAAAAAAGAGGTAAAGAGAGGGCACCTAGGTGGCTCAGTAGGTTGGGTATCTGACTCTTGATTTTGGCTTGGGTCCCAGGGAGCCCCGTGTTGGGCTCTGTACTCAGCATGGAGTCTGCTTGGGATTCACTCCCTCTCCCTCTGCCCCTACCCCTGCTTGCTCTCTCGCTCTCTCTAAAATAAAGTCTTCTAAAAAAAGAGGTAAAGGAAAAGTAGGATATGTAGAAAATACAAGAAGAAATACTAACACAGTAATAGCACAATATATATTAACCCCATTCATTAAAGGGCAACCGTATTAAATTATACTTTTCTTTTTTAAAAAGATTTTATCTATTTATTTGACAGAGAGAGACACAGCAAGAGAGGGAACACAAGCAGGGGGAGTGGGAGAAGGAGAGCAGGCTTCCCGCTGAGCAGGGAGCCCAACACAGGGCTCAATCCCAGAACCCTGAGATCATGACCTGAGCTGAAGGCAGACGCTTAAGGACTAGAGCCATCCAGGCGCCCCAAATTATATTTTTCAAAATCAGCTTTATGTTTTCCAGAGACAAGAAAAGCCAACTGAGAGAGAAATGTTGAAAATAAAATTATGGAAAGAGACGTACTGGTACTTAATAACCAAAACACAGGTGGTAAAACAATGCTTATGTTACATAAAACAGATTGGCCTTGATGCCAAAAGCAAATAAGGACAGAATAGGAGAATATTTTAAAGCAATTTCACTTAAATAGATGCAAAACTTTTTTTTAGATTTTATTTGCAACACGGGGCTCAAACCTACAACCCTGAGATCAAGAGTCACACGCTCCAGTGACTGGGCCGGGCAGGTCCCCAAACAGATGAAGAACTCTTAAATATACAAGGCAAATTGTTTCTATGGAATATCATCCAGTAGTGGTGAAAAGGTACATGCCCTACTATATATTCTACTTGCAGTTCTACCACAGAGGAAATTCTGCTGGTGTGAGCTGGGGTACATGTACAAGGATGGCAACAATTCTAAGGAACAATGAAGCTCTCAGTAATGGAGGTATGGACTGATGGACTGCAACAGTCAGATGGCGGAATGTTATACCAGAGTTAAAATGAATGAACTACATGTAATGTATCAGTATAGATAAGACTCAAAGGGCAATGCTGAATACAGAAAGAAAGTTTTAGAAAGAACCTTATAGTTCAAGTCTGCTAATCTGACTACAGATACAAATATATGTTCTGCAAGTATAAAAACATGGATGAGAAGGATACTCACCAAATTCATAATACTGTTTGCCTGGGGAGTGAATAAGGGCAACAGGCCTCAGGAGAGGAAAAGAGGCCTTCACCTTTATTTGTAAACCTCTATTTCTACAATTAAAAAAAATACCACCACCAAGTATCAAAATATTGACATTTGCTAATTCTGGGAGGCAAGTACAAGGGTATTAGTTACAATGATGATTTTCTGTACTTTTCTATAGTTTTAAGAGAAATGCCCTAAGGCAGGACTTCTGGAAAGGCAGTGAGGATCTCAGTAAATCTCCCCCATGAAAGCAATGGAAATACTGGCAAAATAATCAATATCCATCCTTTCAAGACTTTGGAAATTGACCAAAAGCATACAACAAATTAAGAAGCATTTACTCAAGAAGAACCAGTGAACCTGGGTGAGAACAGCCAAATCTGTGGTGTTTCACTTGGCGCTCCTCACCTCGTCTCACCCAAGCCACTAGCTCCCCAGGTCTAGCCCGTAAGCAGTGAAAACTGGTGGCCTCACAGCAGCCTGAGAGGCTGACCTGTTCTGGATCTCCACCAAGGCCCCATCCGCACACCTGCTGTGCCATTTGACCTAACTTGGAGCTCAGCTCTAAGAAGGAAAGGACACGATATGGGAACGCAAAGCCACATGAAGAAACGAAGAGCACCAGTAAAGGTAGTGGGCAAGCGAGTGCTCACACAGCAGTCCTGGCTCCTGGCTCAAGTCCAGGAATTCAGCTTTTGGAATGTTCCCTATATTGATGACCATTTTGCCTGCTTGGGGGCACCGGACACCTGTTGCTCTTCTGGGAGCCTAGATGCCTGACCATTAGAGGCTGATTTGAAGATGATGATTTTCTGACCCAAGGTAACTGTTTTTACTGGGTCACCTTGGAATCTTCCACAAAGTGAAAAGGGCTTTAAAAACAAAAAACAAAAAACCAGGTTTGCCACTTAGACCTGAAATGTAGCCGTCTAGCTCTTCAGCATCTTGGCTCTCTGCACTAGAAAGGAGCCTATGCCTGTGGGGATTTATCTCCTACCCCAATGCCCAGCAATACTGGTGAAAAGGATCCCATATCAGGGCACATGGAGAAATGTCAGAGGGCATGAGATAAAGGGTGAAGGGAGAAATGTACAGAGAAAAAAAATTGATACCAGGTATCAATAATCAGAATATATTCAGAGCCCTCAAAAGGAACACTGAAAATCAGAAGACAATGGTGATTTAATGCCTTCAAAAGTCTAAGGGAAAGAAATGTCCATCTTAGAACTCTACCCCAAGCTCAGCTCTCCATCTAGGACAAGGGTAACAAACATGTCTAGATATTTTAAAAAAAAATCTCAAAAAATTTACCTCCCCTGGACCTACATTCTTTCTTAGCTAGGTGCTGGCAGAATGCTCCAGGGACATGGGGAAGAAGGCATGCCATAAAGCAAATGGGGAAATCAAACGATGCAGAAAGTAGAGGAAATCCCCAGAATAATGGTGAGGGACGTGAGGATGGCAGCTGCATAAGCAGGAGTAAGGAGAAGTCATCCAGAAGGGAGAGGGTCAAATGGCTCCGGACAAACTGGGGGGAGTGCCATTCAGAGTCACTCTAGACAGCTGCATAAGGGAGTATTAGAGTTGAACTGGCGGTAAGGACATAGAGACAGAAGCAAATGGAAGAAACAAAACAATTATCAACCCAAAGAAACAAAAAGTTATGCAGTAAAGCCAAATGAATCCTAGATTACTGCATGGCTCAACTGCATCCAGTGTTTACACAGTCATAATGCCATAAGCAACAGTACTGTTGGAAACTCTATTTGTGGTATAATCATACTGGGAATATTGGGGGAACCAAAAGTCTCTGTGTGTGAGTATGTGTGTGAGTGGCAGGAGCAATGAGGTGAGTTAAGTCTCAATCTTCTGCAGCAGAAAATTCTACATAACTTTGAAGATACAGTAAATTATAGTGATACAAAAAAAAATCTGCCTATCCTCCACTCGTTAAAAAACAAAATATCACGGGGTGCCTGGTTGGCTTAATCATTAGAACGTGTGACTCTTGAGCTCAGGGTCATGAGTTCAAGCCCCATGAGTTGGGTATGGAGCCTACTTAAACAACAAAAAAACCCCCAAATTATTGTTACCTTTGAAGTTGATGTGCCCATTGCATTTTCTTTCTTCTCAGGCAATCACTATCCTGAATTTTATGTTTATATGCCTTTGACTTTCCTTATAGTTTTATCACACTTATTTTATTCTTTAAACCTTGGCCATGATTTACTTTGATAAAATCAAATCTATTTTTCTTTTCATCAAGGGAATCCTGTCTTAAGTCAGTAAATTAGAAATCTCAAACAAAACATAATTGGCTAAAAAAGTGACTAGAACTGGCAGAAGAGGTATAAAACATGAATAAATCAGCAATTATTTTAAAAATGATAAAATATACTCTGTGATCAAAAGTCTTGCCCTAAAAAAGGGCATCCTATCTAGATATTTTTGTAGATGATATCCCCTCACAAGAACAGATATATATCAGTCAATACAGTTTCAGGAAGTAGAAAAAGAAGGAAAAGTACCCAGCATGTTTTATGCAGCCCATATAACTGTGCATAGCAGAGTACGAGGACAGCACAAGGAAAGGAAGTCTAGCTCCTTTTCCTTTCTAAACATTAATGCAAAACTCTTAAACGTGAGGAGACCAACTTCAATGAATTAAAAAAAAAAATCCTTCACAACTAATTAGAGTTGAGCACAGCAATGCAAGAACAGTTCAATATCAGAAACTCTCGGAATGTAATCCACCACATGAACAGATCAAAGGAGAAAAAATTATCTTTTCAATAGATGCAGAAAATAAGCATTTGAGAAAATACAACATCCATTCATGATTTTTTAAAAGATTTTATTTATTTATTTGAGAGAGAAGGAGAGTAAGCGATCACACGAGCAGGAGAGGAGCAGAGGGAGAAGGACAAGCATACTCTGCACTGAGCACAGACCCCGATTTGGAGCTTGATCTCATGACCTCGAGATCATGACCTGAGCCGGAATCAAGAGTCAGATGCTTAACCAACTGAGCTACCCAGGTGCCCCTCACAATTTTTTAGGAAGTTTTAGCAAACTAGGAATATAAAAGAAGCTTTTGGTGAAAGGAAGCTTTCAAAATACCGAAGCAAATATACTTAATGGTCAGTTGGAGAAGCTCTCTCATCTCTCTGTGCCTCAGTTTTCTCATCTATAAAATGAGGATAACAACTAGCCTAGTTAATAGAGTTGATCAGAGGATTAAGTATGTACAATGTATCCAGAACATAGGAAACATTCAGATACTGCCTATCATTATATTACTGTCACTGTCCCACTATTTTCATTAAAATCAGAAACAAATAAGGAATTCACTATCACTGCATCTATTAAACACTACACTACAGGCCCTGACTAACATAAGAAAAAGAAAGAAAATGTGTAATTGTTTTTCTTAAGTTTTAATTTAAATCATAGTTAACATGCAGTGTAATATTAGTTTCAGGAGAATTTAGTGATTCATCACTTACATACAACACCCAGTGCTCATCCCAACAAATGCCCTCCTTAAACCCCATCAACCATCTAGCCCATCGCCCCTCTCACATCCCCTCCAGTAACCCTCAGTTTGTTCTCTGTAATTAAGAGTCTCTTATGGTTTGCCTTCCCCTCTTTTTCTTTCCCTTCCCCTGTGTTCATCTGTTTTGTTTCTTAAGTTCCATATGTGAGTGAAATCATATGGTATCTATCTTTCTCCGACTGACTCGTTTCACTTAGCATAATACAATCTAGCTCCATCCATGTCATTGCAAATGGCAAGAGTTCATTCTTTTTGATGGTTGAGTAGGATTCCATTGTACCTATATATTTACCACCTTTTCTTTGTCCACTCATCAGTTGATGGGAAAATATATAATTGGAAAGGAAAGGACAAGATTGTTTTTATGAAGAGAAGTATTTACACAGAAGACTCAAGAGAATCTAAAAACTACGATTATTAAGAAAAACATCTAGAAAGGTTTCTGTTCACAAGCTGAATATATAAACATCACTAGCATTCTCATGTACCAGTATTTACCAGTTAGAAACTGTTACAGGGAAAAAAAGATCCCAATCACAATTGCTATAATAACTAAAAGACATCTAACAAAAGATGTGCAAGCACTTCCTGAAGACAAATTCAAAACATTACTGAATGGCAGAAAAGAGAAGCTGAGTTAAGAGTTCACTGATGGGGGCTCTCTGCTCTGCGGGGAGCCTGCTTCCTCCTCTCTCTCTGCCTGCCTCTCTGCCTACTTGTGATCTCTCTGTCTGTCAAATAAATAAATAAATTAATTAATTAAAAAAAAAAGGGGCGCCTGGGTGGCTCAGTGGGCTAAAGCCTCTGCCTTCGGCTCAGGTCATGATCCCAGGGTCCTGGGATCGAGCCCCATATCCGGCTCTCTGCTCAGCGGGGAGCCTGCTTCCTTCCCCTCTCTCTGCCTGCCTCTCTGCCTGCTTGTGGTCTCTCTTTGTCAAATAAATAAATAAAATCTTAAAAAAAAAAAAAAAAAAGAGTTCACTGATGGGAAAATTCAATAGCGTCAAGACACCAATCCCCGGCCCACTCCCAGCTCGTCTCTAAACACAGTGCAATTGCATTAGGGATCCCAAACAGGGTTTTCCATAAACTTGAGAAACTAATCCTTAAATTCCTATATGGACAACCAACAAGTCAAAGGAGATGAGGGGGAGTCATCCGACCAGCTATTACCAACATCAGTAATGGTAAGAATGACGGGGCAGCTGACGTTTATGTCCCATTCACTAAGTGCCAAGCAGTTTTCAGGGCTTCACATTTTTTTTAACTCATTAGAATAATGATAGTGGCAGAAGGACAAACAGACCAATGGAACAAAATAGAGAGCCAGGGCACAGACCCATGCCTCTGAGGAACTTGACCTCTGACTGAGGCATCACATACCATCGTGGAAAGAGTTCCATATGTGGCATGATACAAGTGGGTGTCCATGTGGTGAAAAAAGGTGAACTAAGGGCTCCTTCCTCACAAGTTACATAAAAATAAATTCCAGGAAGTTGCAAGAAAGTAAAAAAGCAAAAATTTCAAGTGTTGGAAGAATACTATGTAACAATATCTTTATGACCGCAACCAAAAAAAATTATTTCAATTTACACAAAAAGCACCAACTAATGAAAAACTGAGAAATCTGATTACATTATAATGAAAACTTCTCAAAAAACACCATCAATAACCCAAACTAAGATACTGACTACACACAAAATTGGAATCTAGAATATATAAAGAAGCCATTTAAATCAATAAAAAAGACAAACACCCCAACAGAACACCCAGGATATGAAGAGCGAAGCCACAAAGAAGGAAATCCAAACAGTCAATGCCATTTAAATGATAAATACCTCTACTAGAATGGAAAATGGAAATTACAATAAGATACCAATTCACACTGAACAGATTACTAAAATGGAAAGAGTGTGCCCACACTACAACTTTATATAGAGAGCGGAAACACTGCCATCAGCGCAAAAAGTTCTACTGGGTGGCACTTGTCTAAATCACTCCCTGTCTGTACTAACAGTTCAGCCACATAAAGTTACAGAGCTTTGCAATTTAACATCGATGCTTCCTGTTCCAAACCTCAAGTTGCAGACATTTCAGGAAGCTCTGTCTGCCCACCCAGCTGCAACCCATGCTCTTAGGGAACTGGTTTAACATGGTATTAAAACCCAAGTAAAGCAATGTGACTATAATGAATAATAATACTGTATCATGTATTTGAAAGCTGCTAAGAGAGTAAATCTTAAAAATTCTCATCACAAGAAAAAAAACACACTCTTTTTATTTCAAAGGCTGGTAATACAATTCTACCAAGCACTTCTCCAGTCCAGAGGCCCTTGCAGGACCTAACGGGAGTGGGTCAAAACCACTTCATGTCCCTCAGCACTAACATACCTCAAGAGGTTAAGGTCAAAGAAGCTGAGGAAGAAGACTGCTTCCGGGAGAGCTGTGGCAAAACCATAGCATTTTCTCTCTCCAACATTAGGGGTGGGAGGAGTATGTTCATCTGACCCTGAGTCTAGTAAGGACTTCAAGTAGACAATGTGCTGGACACAT
The DNA here is from genome assembly GCF_922984935.1 of Meles meles. Classification (NCBI taxonomy): domain Eukaryota; kingdom Metazoa; phylum Chordata; class Mammalia; order Carnivora; family Mustelidae; genus Meles; species Meles meles. The sequence goes on along the minus strand of NC_060087.1, from coordinate 41,233,746 downwards.
GTCGGCGAGAGTTTGGGGGACACAGAGGACTTGGCACCTAGTTTGCTCCTAGAAATCCTATAAGTGTTGGTGGGCCCAGGCAGTCCATGGCAGCAAAGAGGTTGCATAGGGGCTAAAGAGATCAAGGTGCTGGACACGTATGGATGGACACACAGACACACACTACAGGGCTGATGTGACCCCTCGGGATGTGAACAGGGCCGGGTTACTCTGGAAAGAGGGCTTCCTGCTAGCATCAAGTGACCTCAGCAAAGAGACACTGGAGGTGTGCCATGGGGCTGGAGGTTTGCTAAATGGGGAGGAGATATGCTAAATGCCTTGCTGGAGTAGAGACACTACCTATAAGGAGAAAATTGCAATCAGGGCCCTAGCCAAGGCATCTCCAAGGAAACCACAAAAGTGCCAAGGACAGGAAGAAGAACTGGTCTTTGGAATGTGCCGTGTGCAGAGGGCACCAATATCAGATTACATCTTTATCAGTCAGGTCAAACTATTTTTGTCCTTTGTGCCTCCTTCCTTCCACGCTTGCTTCAGCCAGTGAGCCAGGAAGCCAGAGATGGCCTAGTTGTGGAGTCGGGGATGAGAAGGGAGAAGAGCTAGTGAGGAGAGTAAAGAAAGACAAAGCTGAGCATGCTTCTTTTGCCACAAAAACTGCTCACCCAAAGCAGTGAAGCAGGCATCGGCTGGGGGAGAGATTTCCTTTTCAAAGAAGTTCACAGTTTTCACTATTACATGTCATTGGACCTTTAAAACGAGAATGAGGCTACCAGGGACCCTCAGACATTAAAAGGAGAGTAAAAGAATATTATGAACACCTTTATGCTAAGAAATCTGACAACTTAGGTGAAACAGACAAACCCCTTGAAAGACACAAATGACCAAAGCTCATTCAGGAAGAAATAGTATGAATAAACCAATATCCATTAAATAAATTGAAACTATGGTTTAAAGCCTTTCCACAAAGAAAACTCCAGGCCCAGATGACTTCACTGGGGAATTCTATTGTGCATTTAAGGAAGAAATAATACCAACTTCTATACAAATTCTTCTGAAGAACTGAAGAGGGAAGAAATCCTTCCCAGCTCATTCTATGAGCTTCATTATCTTTTTTAAAAAAATATTTTATTTCTTTATTTGAGAGAGAGGTCATTGCTTTGACAGCAATTATTTCTTTGAGAGAGAGAGAGAGCAAACAAGCATGAGAGGGGTAAGGTCAGAGGGAGAAGCAAAATCTTCCCCCGATGTGGGACTCGATCCTGGGACTCCAGGATCACGACCTGAGCTGAAGGTAATTGCTCAACCAACTGAGCCACCCAGGCACCCATGACTTCATTAACTTGACTGTGGTAATGGATTCATGTGTGCACATGTCAAAACTGACCAGGTTGTACAACATAAAGATGTGCAATTTCTTGTATGTCAATTATACCACAGTAAAGGGGTGAAAACAGCTAAAGCAGTACTCAGAGACAGTCAAAGGTTTCCCAATGCTTACATTAGAAAAGGAAGCTGTCAAAGCAATGACCTAAGCTTCTACCGTATGAAACCAGGAAAGGAAAAAATTCAATTCAAACTAGCAGAAGGACAAAAATAACAAAGATAAAAGCAAGAAGGAATAAAACCAAGGTTTCCATTACTGGCCACAATGGAGGAGATCTACCACAGCCTCTCTTTCCTATTGATTCTTGCAATGAATAACTCTTTACATATTTACAAAATATGTAAAGCAACTTCTTGACGATTCTGAAAAATTAAACATCGTCGACACTCTGAGGGGGAGTCAAAAGGTAGAGAAGCAGCTCATACAGTGGGTTTCCTTTTTGTCCCCCCTCATATTTTTGCAAGACTCTGTCCTCATGGCATATGAGCTCATCCAAAGGTTATACGTGCAGGGGTAAGGAAAGCCTTACACCAAAGCTTTAAGAACGGAACTAAACTAAGATTTAAACCACAGCTCCAGGGACACCTGGGTGGCTCAGTCGGTCAAGCATCTGCCTTCGGCTCAGGTCATGATTCCAGGATGTTGGGATCAAGTCCCACATTGGACTCCTTGCTTGGCGGGGAGCCTGCTTCTCCCTCTGCTTGCTGCTCCCACTGCTCGTGCTCTCTCTCTGACAAATAAATGAGTAACGTCCCTAAGAATAATAATAATAATAATAATAATTATAATAATAATAATTATTATTATTATTATAAAACCCACAGCTCAAGTCTGAGAGTAACACCAGAGTAAAAAATGCCTGAGACAGACCCAACGCAGGACAGCAAAGTCTTTGATAATTGCACAAAGACTTAAATCACCACTCAAGTTTCACACTAACCCTTGAATGGTGCATACATAGGAAAGATCCAAACAAGCATGGCAAAAGTCTTTGAAAACTGAACTGAATGGAATTAGCACCCACAGAAGGTGAGATAAAATTGGTGGTCTGAATCTAACCAGGTGTATTATGTAGTAAACAAAGGTTAAAAACAACAAAACCATCTCCATTATTCAAGACAGAATCCAAAATTATTCAATGTAACAACCAATCAGCAAAGTCTGACCAATTCTTAAGGGAAAACACAATCAACTGATGCCAATCCTGAGATCACTCAGGTACTAGAATCACCAAAGACATTTAAGCAACAATTACAACCAAGCTCTATGAGATAGAGGTAAATACACCTGAAATAAATGGATAAATAGAAATTCTCAAGATTATAGAAACTGTAAAGAAGAAATAGAAAATTTAGAACTAAAAGACACAATTATCTGAAATTAGGAAACCAACTCATGGGATGGACTTAGGAGAATGACAGTGACAAAGGCAAGAGTCAATGAACTTGGAGTTAAGCTGACAAAGATGATCCAACCCGCCAACCAGCAGAAAAGTGAGAAAAAAGACTGGGAAAAACAAAAGAAAGGAAAAACGGTATCAGATACCTATAGGACAATATCAAAAGGTCCAATATTCATGCAATTAGAGTTTTCAAATGAAAAGAGACTAGTGTAGAAAAAAAATAAATTGGAAGAAATAATGGCCCCCAAATTTCCAAATTTGGGGGCACCTCAGTGGCTCAGCTGGTTAGGCATATGCCTTCAGCTCAGGTTATGATCCTAGGGTCCTGGGATCAAGCCCCACATCAGGCTCCCTGCTCAGCAGGAAGTCTGCTTGTCCCTCTCCCTCTCCAGAACCCATCCCCACTTGTGCTCTCTTTTTAGCTTTCTCACTCTTTCTCAAATAAATACAATCTTTAAAAAAATACTTAAAAATTAAAAAAAAAATTTAAAGTCTCCAAATTTGGAGAAAGACATAAATTTACAGATTCAAGAAGCTCAGCACAGGGGCACCTGGGTGGCTCAGTCGGTTGGGTGTCTGACTCTTGGTTTCAGCTCAGGTGATGATCTCTGGGTCATGGGATCCAGATCCACACTGGGCCTTTTCTCAGCCAGAGTCTGCTTGTCCCTCTCCCTCTGCTCCTCCCCCTGCCCTCTCTCTCTAATGAATAAATAAAATCTTACAAAAAAAAAAAAAGAAGCTCAGCACCCCAGAAGAAAATATAATCAAATTGCTGTAAAGGAAAGTTGAAAAAAAAAAAACCAAAACAAAACCTGGAACTGCATATGAAGAAACAATGATCCAAATGACTGTAAAGTTATCATCAGAAACAATGGAGGCCAGAAGATAATGGAACATCTTTTTTGTTGTTTTCAGAATTTTTTTTAAGAGAGGGAGGGTGGGAAAGGGCAGAGGGAGAGGGAGAATCTAAAGTAGGCTCCATGCACAGCATGGAGTGCCATGTGGGGCTTGATCTCACAACCCCAAGATCATGACCTCAGCCGAAATCAAAAGTCAGACGCTTAACTGAGCCACTGAGGCACACTGATAAAGGAACATCTTAAAAATACTATAGGTGAAGAAATGTCAACAGAATTCTATATCCAGCAAAAATATCCTTCAAGAATGAAGATAAAATTTTAAAATTCATACAAGGAAAGCGAAGAGATATTGTCACCAGTAGATCTGTTGTTAAGAGGAATGATGGATCTTCAGAGTGAAGGGAAATAATATCAGAGGGAAGCATAGAACTTCGGGAATAAATAAAGAGCAGCAGAAAGCATAAAATATCTGCATAAGCATAACAGATTACTTTTCTCCTTTTGAAGTCTTTAAGATACGTATGGTAGTTGGAAGCAAAAATTATAACATTGTCTGGGGGGGGGTTAAAATGCATATAAATATAATGCATTTGAAAACTATAACAAAGAGGAGATAAGGCAAAGGGACCTATATTAGAACTTCCACATATTGTTTGAAATGTTAAAACATAAGCCTGAGTAGCCAGGAGGAACTTCACTGTGTGTGGTCCCGAAGGCTCCATTAACTCTAACCCTGGGGCAAGGACCATCTCCAAGCCTGATCGGGGCTGCCTTCCTGCCCCCTCTGGACCCTCCTCCCCCAGGCTACGTCCCAGGAGGAGGCATGGCCCATGCTCCTGTGAGCTGCTGGCTGCTGCTAAGCCTGCCAGAATCTGTTGCCATGGCAACCTGCTAGGTTACCAAGGCTCCCCAGTGGGACATCCTTGGAGCAGCTGGTGACATTTGAATACAGACAGTGTGTTAGATACCAGTACTGTATCAATGTGAAAGTTCCCAATTGTGGGAATCCCGGTTTTTAGAAAATGAACAGTGATGTGTTATGGGTGAAGGGACATTGGACCTCCAGTCTTCAATGGTTCAGAAAAGTGCATTTAAATATATGCCTATAGATAACAAACAGACATGGACACAGGACACAGCAAAGCAAACAGGGCAAAATGCAACCTGCTGGTGAATCTGGGCAGAATCAACAGGAATCTTTGGTATTGATTTTGAACTTTTCTGTAAATTTCAAACTATATCAAAACTGAAAGTTATGAAAACAACAAAGCAAACTAAAATACATGTCTAAGTAGACTATAAAAGGTTAACTATGTATCTTAATCCCTAGAGCAACTATTGAACTAAAACAATGAGATATTGACAAAAAGTAAATATATTAAAGAGAATAAATTACAAGTGTACTTCCCATACAAAACTATAATATCACTGAGATAGATTTTAAAAGACCTAAATAAAGAGATACATTATGTTCATAAATTGGAAGACTCAATATTGTTAGCATTTCAATGATCCAGATTCAATGTAATCCTAAACAAAATCCCCGGAGGTTATTATGCAGGAACTGACAAGCTGATTCTAAAATTTATATGAAACTCTCAAGGATCTAAAATAGCCAAAATGTTATGAAAAGGAAGAACAAAGCTGGAGGAGTTACACCAGCTGATATGAACACTTAAGGTAAGGCTACAGTAATTAAGAAGTGTAAAAAAAAAAAAAAAGAAGTGTGGTATAGGCACACAGACCAACACATATGTGTTCAACTGTTTTCAACAAGTGGACCAAGGTAAACCGATAGAGGAAATACAGTATTTTCAAAAATGCTGCTGGAGTAATTGAATATGTTTAGGCAAAAAGAACGAACACTGATCTTTACCTCACGCCAGGTAAAACATACTTCTTCCATTATGTCCATTGGCCTAAATATAAGAGCTAAAATTGTAAATCTTCTGAATTAAATCACATGAGAAACTCTGTTACCATGGATTAGAATGAGAATTGTTTAATAGGGCACAAAAGGCATGGATCATAAAAGCAAAGCTTGACAAACTGGCCATTATCAAAATAAAGCACGTCTTTTTTCGAAAGATCATATGAAGATAAAAACAAGCCACAGCCTGGGAGTCAATGCATGGAAAACACAGAGGCGCTAAAGGACATGCATGCAGAATATATAAAGAACTCGGAACCATTTGATAGTAACCCAAATGGCAAAACGTTACCACAGACAGTTCGCCCAAGACATAGAGATGGCAAATAAGCACTTGAAAAGATGCTGAACATTAGTTAGAAAGACTAACAGTGCTCATAACACCAAGTGCTAGCAATGACGCAAAACACCTAGAACTCTCGCACTGTTGATGGTCGACACGAATGGTACAGCCACGCTGGGAAATGGTATGGTGAGGTCCTGTGAAGCGAAACAAACGTCCACCATATGACCGAGTAATCCCAGTCTGGGTATTTACCCAAGAAGATAAATACGTGTCCATACAAACATCTGGACATGAAATTTCATACCAGTTTCTTTCATAATAACGAAAAATTCAAAAAATTCAAATATGCACGAACTGCTTAGTGAATAAACAAATACAACATAATTTACCTTCGAAAAGGAACAAAATGCTAATATATCTCAAACATGGATGAACCTAAAAAAGCATCAAGTGAAAGAAGCAAGACACATGAAGTTTTTTACAATAAAATGCATTTAGGGATGCCTGGGTGGCTCAGTCAGTTAAGCCACTGCCTTCAGCTCAGGTCATGATCCCAGGGTCCTGGGATCGAGTCCCGCATCGAGCTCCTTGCTTGGTAGGGAGCCTGCTTCTCTCTCCACCTCTGCCTGCTTGTGTGCTCTCTCTCTCTGACAAATAAATAAAATCTTAAAAAAAAATGCATTTATACGGTAGTGTAGAAAGAATAAAACTAGAAGAATATAAATGAGAAGAATCCAAACCCAAATCCCAGATAGGGGAGTGAGAAAGAATTTTTAATTACAAAGGGGTACAAGGGATGCTTTAGGGGAATGAAGAGGTCTAATATGTTGATGGTGTTGGTGGTTACATGACTAAATCTTTGTCAAATCTACAGAACTATACACCTAACAAAGGTGAAGTTCAGGACATATAAATTACACCTCAATAAACCTCACTTAAAAAAAGAGCAGTCATTATCTGCATAAATATATAATGAAAATATGTGAAAGATATGTATATTATATTAAAACATTATTGTATATAACCAAATACCATATGTTGTTATTTATGAATTTCCTTTTATTAAAATACCTATTAAGCATTAAGACTAAACAACATTAAAAAGTTGTGACCTCTAGTTAATGATATGCCTGTGGAAGTATTTAGGGGTGAAGTGTACCGATCTCTGAAACTTACTATGAAAGTCGTCACAAAAAGAAAGAGGACTGATGAAAGCACAGAGGAATTAGTACTCAGAAGACAAAGCAAATACAGCAAAATGGTCACTGTAGAATCTAGGGGGAATTCTGTGGGTGTTCAAGCTATAATTCTTTCACATGTTCGCTGTGAAAATTTTTGTAATAGAGTGTTGGGGGGAAAGGCTAGATAAAGAATACCAAAGTAAGGGGCTCATGGGAGACTCAGTTGTTAAGCGTCTGCCTTTGGCTCAGGTCATGATCCCAGGGTCCTGGAATCAAGCCCCACATCTGGCTCCCTGATCAGCAGGAAGCCTGCTTCTCCCTCTCCCACTCCCCTGCTTGTATTCCCTCTCTCACTGTCTCTCTCTCTCTCTCTCTCTGTCAAATAAATAAATAAAAATCTTTTAAAAAAATAGCAAAAGTAAACCCAAAATAAGTAGAAAAAAAAGAAATAAGGTAAAAGGAGAAGTGAACAAAACAGAAAACAGAAGACAGGTACAATTCAGAAAGGCAAAGACTTTTCTGTGAAAAGCTCAACAACATTTTGATGGACTTCAGACTTCACAGTACATGTGAATCTCACTACATGGGATTAGACAAATCGGATTACTACAGTGAGGCCACTCCCGGGACTAACCATTTCTAGAAGATTTCTCTTATTTCAGAAGAACCAGAGAATTTTTCTAAAGATCTATTGAGAGAAAGAGAGTGGGAGAGACAAAGAGACAGAGAGATGGAGAGGGAGCAGAGGGTAGGGCAGAGGGAGATGAGCAGACTCCCCGCTGAGTGGAGAGCCCAATGCAGGGCTCGAGGCCTGGACACCCAGATCACCACCTGAGCCAAAATCAAGAGTCACACACCCAACCAGCTGAGCCACTCAGAAGTCCCATCAGAACAACCAGAGAATTCCTGGGACCTGCCAGAAATTTCTTCCAGTGCCTAGGGGAATAGGCAGTCTGAGGTAGCTTAAAGTCTGGAGGAATGAGAGAAGAGAAAATGCTTTCCAGTAGTGAGTCTACCTGCTCCCATCGTCTCATCCCACCTGATCCCATGCTCCTGAGTGAGGCCTGGCTGTGTCTCCTGAGCCTCTGAACCCTTCCCAGGGGATATTTAAACCGGTGGATCCTACATGGCCATGGGCATCAGACTATCTACAGTGTGATTCAGTGCACAGAACCAGAACCACCCTGGGCTTTCTGGAACAATTACCACAGGATGGGGCCTAACCGTGAGGATCCTGAGAGGTCCACAGGTCACTACATGAATGCCTTGGGTTAACAAAGATGGTGGTAAGACTTATTTTACCATCAACAACAATAGAAACAGTGGTAACACCTCCGGAAAGCTCCTGGGGGCCAGGTGCCCTCTTGTGATGCTTTACTTCATCCCCTCATTAAATTCTGGCAATCCCATAAGTTCTAGCATGAGCCCCATTCTACAAACAGGCAAAGGGGCTCCGAGGCGAGTGTGCAGAGGGACAGCTAGCGAGTGAAGATGCCAGAAATGCAATCTAGGTTGTGGCTCCAAAGCCAGAGCTAGTGACCACCAGCTGTGGATGAACGCCGAACCTCTTCACTCAGCCCTCCTCCAGAAGGGAAGATTATCTATCGAATGTTCCACCAGAGCCACGTAGGTAAGAAGATGCAGGCGTTCTCTCTAGGTTTTGTGTTCTCGGCAGAGAATAAGCCACAGACACTTAGGCAGGTTTAAAAACAGTTACCAGGGGCACCTGGGTGGCTTGGTCATTAAGTGTCTGCCTTCAGCTCAGGTCATAATCCTGGGGTCCTGGGATGGAGCCCCAAGTCAGGTTCTCTGCCCAGCAGGATGCCTGCTTCTCCCTTTCCCACTCCCCCTGCTTGTGTTTCCTCTCTTGCTGTGTCTCTCTCTGTGAAATAAATGGCTCAGTCATTGGGCGTCTGCCTTCGGTTCAGGTCATGACCCTGAAGACCTAGGATTGGGCCCCGCGTCAGGTCTGATGAGAAGCCTGCTTCTCTGTCTCCCACTTCCCCTGCTTGTGTGCCCTCTCTCCCTGTCTCTGTCAAATAAATAAATAAAATCTTTTTAAAAAGATTTTATTCATTCATTTATTTGTCAGAGAGCGAGCGAGCGAGAGAATGAGCGCACAAGCAGGCAGAGAGGCAGGCAGAGGCAGAGAGAAAAGCAGGCTCCCTGCCGAGAAAGGAGCCCAAGGTGGGATTCAATCCCAGGACCCCGGGATCATGACCTGAGCCGAAGGCAGCGGCTTAACCGACTGAGCCACCCAGGTGTCCCAAATAAAATTTTTTTTTAAAGATTTTATTTATTTATTTGACAGAGAGAGATTACAAGCAGACAGAGAGGTAGGCAGAGAGAGAGAGAGAGAGAGAGGGAAGCAGGCTCCCTGCTGAGCAGAGAGCCCGATGCGGGACTCGATCCCAGGACCCCGAGATCATGACCTGAGCCGAAGGCAGTGGCTTAACCCACTGAGCCACCCAGGCACCCCAAATAAAATTTTTTTTAAAGATTTTATTTATTTATTTGACAGACAGAGATCACAAGTAGGCAGAGAAGCAGGCAGAGAGAGAGGAGGAAGCAGGCTCCCCGCTGAGCAAAGAGCCCGATTCGGGGCTTGATCCCAGAACCCTGGGATCATGACCTGAGCTAAAGACAGAGGCTTTAACCCACTGAGCCACCCAGGCGCCCCCCCCAAATAAAATCTTTTAAAAATAATTAAAAAAATTAAAAAACTTAAAGTTATCAAATGGAATGCAGAAATAGAAGCTTAGCTCTGTTACTTCCACATTAATGTAACCAACAGAGAAACTACAAATAACTTAACAAGCATTGTGAAGAGCTGAGGAGAAGGCCAAGGTGTACTTGAGATAAATCCTGACTTTTCATAGAGGGAGATAAACTAGCAATCTCCAGAAATGTAGGTGTGAAGGGATTCCTGGGACCCAGGAGGTGGCCATCCACAGAATGACAAAGAGAAACCCCGAGAAGAGGCAGAACTTGGAGGTGGGGCTGGGAATGTGCAGACAGGACACCAAACGTGGGGACAGCTTCTTCTGACAGAACAGGTTTTCACGTGCGGTTACTGGACTCGAGGACTGTGCCTCTGACTTGGCGTTTCCTCCTTCCAGGCCACCACTGAACCGAGAAGGCAGCTCAGCTACTTCGATTCCTGAAAACCCTGGAGGTAGGAAAAGGCAGGCCACGAGCAGAGCAGCAATGCTCTCTAATCTGAACAAGGCAGCGGATGTGGGGTTGATGGAGCATGAAGAGGACACTGTTCTCCCGAAGAGTCATGGGAGAGGCCGGTGCAGGCAAGCCCAGGTAAGCGCCGAGAGAAATAGGGTACATGGTCCAGCAAAGGCGGGCTCTAGGGAAGCCCTCCAGAGTGGGCGCCCGGAGTGGCCACCGTAATGACACCAGAAGACGAGGACGACAGGTGTGTGAGGGTGTGTGGATCCCCACAAGGGGCCCAGAGCCAAACCAACCAAACCCATGAATGAGGAACGAGTCGCAGTACCCAGGACGGAGGCAGTGTTCCCTGGAGCAGGCCGCCTGGGAGGAATGTCCTCTCGGGTCCCTTGTGTTCTGAGTAAGGACAGAGAAGACATGGAAGACAGAATAGGTGAGTGGGAAGGAGGCGGTGTGGTAAGAGCAGGAAGCTGACGACAGGCGGAGTGGAGCTACAATTACAAGAGACGGAGGGACTGAGAAGCGGGGACTCGATCCCATGGATGCTGATGCTGTCGAGCACGACAGGAGCACAGAGAGAGCATGGGGGCTGCCCGGCCTGGCCAAGCTGGAGGCCGCCAGCAAAGCTTTTGGTCCCCACCAGCTCTAGCAAGCCAGGCAAGATGACTTCCTGAGGCTGAAGAGGAACCCCAGCGTCAGCTGTAAAGGGCCCACAGGATGGCACATAAAGAGGACGTGTCACACTGACACCACATCTTTTCTGAGGAAAAGGCCAATGCCCAAGGAAGGGAAACACCCTCAAGGCTTCCAGAAAAAAGGAGGAGCAGGAAAGTAACACCGGGATTTGGAAACGGGATCTGAACAGCAGCGGTGGCGGCGCAGTTGGAATCCCAAGAAGGACAAGGGGGCTGCAGAAGGGTGCTGGGCAGGGCATCATGTGGATACCATGGTGGCTGGTTTCTGTGAACCCAAGTCATATCCCCAAGCCTAGGGGCTTTCAGAAGCACTCCCAGGCCTGCCCCTGACACCCAGCTCTTGCTGACCTTCTAGGTCCCTGGCCCTGGCCCAACGGGCCCTGTGCGTGCTCACCTGGATGGTTCTGGGCCAGCAGCTCTCCCTCTGCCCCCATGGCCTCTTCTCCTTGTCCAGGTCTCAAGACCTCATCTGGTTTGGCAATAAGGTATCCTGAAGAAGGAAAAGGACACAGGACGTCATTAGTAATGCCGGAGGTGTTCCGGAACCGAGACAGTCTGGCCTTGGTGCGGCCCCATGAGGACAGCCCTGTGCCCCTCAGTGCAGAACATTCACCAAGAGGACAAGAGCACAGACACCCCAGGTGGGACTGTGACTTCCTAGTGGCGAACCCGAGGCCCTGGCTCATTCTGGGCTTCAGCGAAGCTGAATCTTTCAGCGGGTAGCAGCTGAGGTGAGCCAAACGCGTGTGTCCCGGTCACCCTGCGCAGCTGTCCCTCACCCACGGACACCAGGTGGCTGTAGTTCTCCAGCGTGACATCTCTGTAGAGGTTCCTCTGAGCGGAGTCCAGTTGCTGCCACTCCTCCAGGGTAAAGTCCACGAATACGTCCCTGAAGGTCAAGGATTCCTGCAACGGCACATTCTGTATGAGCCCAGAGTGCTGGGCTCAGGGAGCGGGACACTGTGTCCCATCCACAGTCTTCCACACATGGCAGAGATTCAATCCGGCGCCCGCCCCAGGAGACCCCAGACAGTGGAGGGCAGACTGGCTTTCCGAGGAGCAGAAGATCACTTGCCCAGGGTCACAAAGCAAGGAAAGAGGGATGAAGATGCGTATGTTCTGCATTCTACACCCATGTTTCTCAACACGACACTGCAGTGCCTTTCTCGACACAACTGTTCCCTGCTCAATTTGAGACCATGTAGTATATGGAATGCTTCTGTCACCTACATCATTTCAAACTTTATAAAGAAACAGAAGAGGTGGTAAAGATATCTTCCTCCAGAAAGGCAATCTCAGCTCACTGACTGAACACCGACCAAGCCGGTAAGTCCGGAGAATATCAAGATTGATAAAAACGGACACCCTTTCTGAACTGAAGGCACGTCCGTCTGGTAGAGAAACACCACATTTAGAAACGCACACAGGAAAGGGACAGAGGGCAGGAGGGCTGGCTGCCTGTCCTCCAAGGGCAACGGGAGGGGCAGTATAGGGAAAAGAGAATAGAAAGACGTCAGTTTTGCTCGGGGCGGGCAGAGAAGGCCTCGCAGAGGACAGAGAGCTAGGACAACAGTTATAAACACAGTTCCTCAGTCAGGACTGTGAGGTGACAGAAAGTATATCCTAGTCTTGGCTCTAGGTCCCCCTTGCAGAGCCCCTAAAACCCTTACAAGTCCCCACGTGAAAAGAATACAAGGAGCATCTCATGTTCTGATGAGGAGACTGGAGGTGCACGGCAGGGGCTGGGGACCAGAAAGGCCAAGCTGTGACTGGAAGCTCTGGATTTTCAGCCCCACCACCTTCTCCAGAGACGGAAGAGGGGCTGGAAATGGAGTTGACAACCGATCATCGTTGCGTTATGAAGCCGCCATAAAATCCCCATAGCATGGGTTGCGGGGAGCCTCCAGGTGCGGGAACGCATCCACATCTGGGAGGATGATGCTTGCCGAGTCCACACGGACAGAAGCTCTTGTGCTCAGGGTCCTCCCAGGCCCTACCCTATGTGTATGTTCATCTGGCTGTTCATGTGTATCCTTCCTCATATCCTTTAATAAACCGGAAATAGAAGTCAGCACGTCCCCGAGTCCTACAAGACGCTCTAGCAAACAGTTGAATCCAAGGAGGGGGCCACCGGACCTCTGACCAATGGCCAGTGGGTCAAAAGCCTGCAACTGGGGGCTGGCATCTGCCGGGAGGTGTGTGGGGCGGCAGTCTGGTAGGATGGAACCCTCAACCTGCGGGATCCGATGCTATCTCCGAGGACACAGTATTCCAACTGCGTTATGTGTAGGACACTCAGCAGGTGCAGCAGAGTGTCTGGTGTGGGGGAACCTTCCACATGTCAGTGACCAGAAGTGTCAGAGATAAAGTATTTTACGTGAGACCAGAGGAGACACGCTGGAGAAAGACACAGTAGAGAAGGGCTGGGCTGTTTCCATACAAAAGAAGGCCGCAGTCACCCAACCGTTAATTGTGGCTAATCCAGCCTGAGAGGTAACCGCAAGCAGGAGGGTGGGAGTCTGCATGGGCAGCAGATGGAGGTGAAAAAGGAAAGGTCTGTGTTTGGTCTTGGCAGCACCAAACAAATGCTCACTTTTCAGAGGGCCCATAGTCCTATCAGAGAGAGAGCAAGACACCCCCCCCCCCGCTGACACCCTGACACCCTGCCTGTTCCCCCTGCACTGATTGGTCTTCAGTCCAGGTGGCCCGGGTGGCACCCACGGGGGCCCAACAGGCCACATGGGGCAGCCGGTTTCCCAGCACTGCCGATGGAGACGAGCCAGGGCACGCCTTGTGTGGCAGGACAGTGACAGGCAGGTGTCGCCAGCAGGAGGAGCGCTCAGAGTGGCCCACCCCTCCTGTCACCTTCCCAGGGGACAGCGCAGGTGTCAGGGACCATGACCACATTGGTGAGCAGAGGGGAACCACTGGCTCAGAGGCCCTCAGCTGTCAAAATTCACGATGCACAGAGGCTCTGACCTAGAAGCCTCACCCCCGGAAAGCTATCCTGCAGAGGAGACCCGCTTACAAGGAACCAATAGAACCATAGACGGCTAAGTATCACTGCATCCTTGATGATATCAAAAGACCAGAACATCCTCAATGTACGCCCCTGGCAGGAAGCAAATATATAACATGGTAGTTCCAGCCAGTGGAATGTCACAGAGCTGTTTGTGCCAATGGCATACCACCAGGGGGTGATATAGCCCTTCAGGGTACAGCTGGCAAGGTCTGTAGAAACTCTTCGTTGTCACCACAAGGAGCAAGGGGTGGGGACACTGGCATCAGGGGAGTCCATGGCAGGGTCAGTTAGATATCCTCCAACGCACACAACCGCCCTCCACAACACAGCACTGCCTGGCCCCAAATGTCAAGCGTGCCCAGGTGGGAAAACAGGTTGTTCAGACATACAGTGAAATACAATGATTGTGGAAAAGTCCAGAATGTGTTGTACTATACGAAGAAGGAAGAGAGCCAAAGTAAATGGCACTCTTACGTGGAAAGAGATGTACACACGTGATCTCTCCAAGATCGTATGAAACAAGGAAGGAGACGGGGCATGGGGTGACAGGGAGAATTCATTTTCACCTTTTGTTAAACAAGCGTTTAATGTTTTACCATATATACCAATCATTTTTCACAGTGCTCAATTCAACATATTAACCCTGTATTCAGAGTATGTGTTCAGGATCTTGACATCCAGGGTCTCAAGTCAATCAGGTGTATCATTTATTTTCTGTAGCATCTTTACCAAATCCAAGGTTAAATGGCTCCCTAAAACCAACTGGTTTCCTTTTCAACTTTCAACGGCCTGGAAAAGCTAAACGCTTTTCTTTAACATTTTGCGACAGTCATAATTAGTCTAGGATCTGGGTCTTTAACATTTTGCGACAGTCATAATTAGTCTAGGATCTGGGACAGCCAATTCAAGTGTGAATACCTTTGACCCCCCAATCCAACTTCCCGACGTAGCCTCCATAAACACCTGCACTACTGAACACACACATAACGAGTCATCCAGGAGCCACCATATAGAACAGAAAAAGAAAATTCAAAAGCTGAGTATGTACAAACGGAGCAACAGGTGAATGACACACCCAGAGCACTGCACGAAACGGAAATCTTTCTGCGCTGAGAAGGACCACCACCCAGAAGAGAACCGGGCGGGAAAAGGAAGATGGCAGTGGGACTCGGATGGCACTTGTGCAAGCACTCATCCAACAAAGCCTGCAGACCCGTTTTCAGCTCGCAGAACTGACGGAAACACAGCCACGCCACTCCATCCGCATACTGTACCAGCGGGCACTCTGAGGAGAAGCACGGCACTGCGCACAGAAGAAACGGAGACGCTGGGACTCTTCCTAGTGCCCAGAATGTCAAGCACGGATTTACTTTCATTATTTGAATAGGATAGAAAAGTAAACAGTGAGGTGGAAGCGAAGACACAGAAAAAGCGGGTCTCTGGGCTTCAGTGAGCTTCCCTGAGAAGCAGAAGAACAAAGAGGAGGTGCATTTCCCAGAGGAAGAAGCAGATGAGACCCGTCACTTTCCTTCCGTCTTTTCTCGTTTTAGATGGTTGGTTTTTGTGGCGAGGGGAAGGACTGGAGAAACCGGAGCTGGATTACAGTTGGAATGGAAAACAGCCACAGCAGAGGGGTTTGTCAAGCTTACAATCCAGATGTCCCAAAGCTGCCTCAAGTTCCCTGAAAACTAGAGGGAGCGGGATAAGGAACTTACCTGGGCTGTGGCCATCCTGTTCTGCCCTGGACAAAGGGCGGAGATCTAGGAAGACAGAATGAGGGGGGTCGAGATCAGTGCGTTCAGCCATGAGACCATCCCCACCAACCTGAGAGCAATCACCTGTGCACCTGGGGAGAATAATGTGCAGCGAGCCTGGGAGCTCCAGCCTGGTCCCTGGGACATGGATAAGCTCGTGTGGGCTTTGCACAGGACCTGTGTCTATGGGCTTCCAAAATGCCCAATGTGAATCTAGTTTCTCTTCCTAACATATATAAAAGCAGATTACAAAAACGCAGGTGCAGCACAAGCTCATTTGTTCCCCAATGATGTACACACTGAGGAATGGCAGTGTCCCAGAGTGGTTTCAGCGATTTCAGTTCTCTTTTGTTTACTTGCATTTTTGAATGTGGGTATCATCACTCATGAAATGGACTACACTGAGCCCCAGAGGTGACAGAGCCTGGGCAGAGTCTGGAGGACAGGGACCCCTGCCTGTGGTTTGCAGGAGGGAGACAAACCAGGGCTGGAGAAGGGGCAGGGAATGGGGTGGGGGGCAGGAGGCAGAGAGGGAGGTGAAGAGCCCAGCACTGGTCATTCCCCGAGGAGCTGGAAACCACTGACCTTGGCCGCCTGTGAACACTGCCCTTCACTGCCCTCCTCCACCCTGTTCCTGGCTGGTGATGTCCTCCTTTCCTGCTCTTCCCTGCTGGGCAGTTTTCTTTCTTTCTGAACCTCCCCCCTTTTTAAGATTTCACTTATCTATTTGACATATAGAGAGTGAGAGAGAGAGAGAATGAATGCACGCAAGCAGGAGACGTTGCTAGCAGAAGAAGGAAAAGCAGGCCCTCCCCCCAGCAGAAAGCTCCAATGGGGCTCAATGCCAGAACCCTAGGATCATGACCTGAGCCAAAGGCAGACGCTTACCCACCTGAGCCACCCAGGCACACCTGCTTGGCAGTTTTCAAAACAAAGTTTCCACAAGGAGTTTCTGCACCAAGTAGCTGTTGTCACCGCATCCCTGGGGCAGCCTCAGGACGCCAGGGTTCAGCTCCAGGCAGCTTAACGTCTCGTGCTCTCAGACCCAGTCACAGCAGCACCAAAACGAGGCAGAAGAACCAGAAGACAGCGTACCTCCAGACTCCTTGAAAATTTTACCAAGGAAAAAAGAAAACCATACCAAAGTGTTCTGCACTTTACTCAGACCAGGGGGAGTGTCAACATTTGTGTAGAGGTGGGTGTCAGAAAGAGTGAATTGGAAAAAAGGGGGCCGTTATGCTGTGCACACAGGCATGTCAGCAGAGGAGACAGTCCTGCGAGGCTGGCAGTGTCACTCGTCACCCTGATCCTGCCCTTGCAGGACGGGGGCAGGCCCCCTACCTCATGGCACCGTCCCTCCATCCACTTGGACATCTCATCTCTCTCCTCCGATGGGGTCCAACTGCCCACCATCACACAGTGGGCATGCTCTCCCTCAGCTGGAGGAGGGACGGAAGCCACTGCAGGTCCAGCTCTTCTTGGACCTGCTCATCCTCTAAGCCTCCACCCCCTGCCCTACGGTCGGGGTCTGTCCCGGGAGCCTACACCCCCTGCACTGGGTTCTGGCTCTGTCTTGAGTCCCTGCCATTCTGCCCTGAGCTCTGGGTCTGTCCTTTGAGCCTCATCGCTCTGTCCTGGGCTCTGGGTCTGGGCTGAGGCTCTTCCTCTCAGGCCCCTCAGGAGAGGTCTCTTGTTCCTAAGGATGCAGGACCTAAGGATTCAGAGACAAACGCGTTTCAGCTGGGACCATCCCTGCGGCACCACATCTGTGCCTCTGACCCGGGGAACTCACCTTCTGAGGCCTCAGACTGGCTCTTCTGTAGACTCAGAAGCCCAGGTGCAGGTGAGTTGCGACCCGCAGTAGGTGAGCGGTGGTCCCAGTGACGCACCCCGCTCCTGGAAAGAAGGACCACACAGGAGATGCAGTCAGCAACCCCTGTGATGGAATGAAGCTGAGGAAAACTCCAGTGTTTTACTTTATGCGAAGAAGCCCAAGGCCTCATCTGAGTTTGAAGAGCGATGTTTAGTAGGACCCTATTAACACCAGACAGGGCGCTGAGCACTGCCTCTGTGATCAACTCACTGCCTGCTCTGTCGCTTTTATTCGTCCAGTGAAAATGGGGAGGGCCCGCTATGTGCCTGTACTACGCGCTGCAGATGCATCAGGGAACAAACTCATTAGAGGTCCCCGACCTTGTGGAGCTCTATTCGAGCAGGGAAGGCAGACAGCAACCACAAACTTGGTCAATTTCGGAAACGTTAGTTAGAAAGGCCAAGCGCTAGGCAGGGGGGAAATAGGCAGAAGGATCCACTGGGGTTGCGTAGCTGTGTGACTTGGGACAGGTGTCTGAGCCTTTCTGTTCTTGCTTCTTCGCAATAAAACGAAGATAATCGTAGCAGCTGCTCACAGGCCGTCAGGAAGATGAGCAGGGACCGCAAAGGTGCCTCGCACTTACTAGGCACTCAGCAAACCCTGCCTGTATCACTCGCCGCCGCCCGCATCCCGATGCCCGCACTCTGCCCGTCGCACAGTGCCTCGAGCCCGCAGAAGCGCGAACCCACCACCCGCCCCTCCCCTGCAGCCCGTGTCCGCTCCGCCTTCCCGTACTTGACTCCCGCAACCCGACGGTCGCGGCAGATAACAACAACCGGCGCGACGGCGCGCCGCCCTCGGGTCAGCCGAGCACTTCCGCTCTAGTAGCCCCGCTGCCCGAGGTCGGAGCGCGGCGCACGCGCACGGAGACGGGGCGAGGGGGCCGGGTCCACACTGTCGGTGGGCAAGATGGGCCGTGTCGGGGATAGTGATCCTGTCGGGATTCCTCTGCGGCGCGAAGCGGCGACCAGAGCGCGCGAACATTTTGCGCGACGAGTCGCACATTCAGGCGCGGGACGGGCTGGGGCGGGGCGGGAATGGCGCCTCCGGGCGGCGAGGCGCCTGCGGAGGGGTTCAGGGTCTCCACTCCCGCTACCTCGGAGGCTGAGGCGCGATGTCCCGCGCCGTTCTGATCGCACCGGCCACCCCGCAAAGCACCCTCTCCGCTTCCTTCAGCTCGTCGGAACAAGAAACCGAAGCGGCTCCTGCTGCCTTCCTCAGCGGCACAGGGGCGCGGCCATCTTGGGGGCGGGGCCGTTCCCTGGGAGCCCTGTGGGTCCCGGGTCCGAGGGGGTCAGAGGGCAGGGGTCAGGCCCCGTCGTGGGTAGAGTCCCCGAGGAGAGCCTGGGCGCGGAGCTGGAGGGCAGCCACACCCACAGACTAGGATTCCCCTGCCCGATTCTCCTGAAAGAAATCGTGTTGCTCCAGTTTCAGGGACCCAGGGCGTCCTGGGAGAGTGTGGTTTTGCTGACAGCACCGCCTAAAGAAGCAGAGAGTTTTGGTCTCTGACAGTGGCAGCCACTGGTAGCGTGGCCGCTAATCAAGCCTGTGAGTGCCGTTGAGGAAAGTTTTCTGTTTCCGTCAGGGTGTGGGGAAAAGAGGCCAAGTGTGTGGCGCCCTTGTATTGCCTGGAACCCTAGCGGAACCCTGGGCCGTGCGTGGTCGGTCTCAGGTCAGATGGGCCCGACTCCTTGTGAGCTCGAGCCACAGGTGCCACGCACTGTGAGGGAAGCCTGTGGCAAAAACCATCACGCAGTCCCGCGTACACGTAGCTAAGCTTCCACGGGAACATACTGCTTTCTCCCTGTCTTTCCCTTTGCCCTCCAGGAGTGAACTAAGGTTCCCCGGTGGTTTGGGGGATTCCTAGCCCGGAGCTACAGCGCAGAGTTCTAGGAAGTGACGGCCCAAGCCTTTAGGATCCCAGGAGAAGAGCCCGCTTTCCCTGAGGCGGTGAGTGGGTACTGCCGCCCACTGAATTCATTCCGTGTGCGTTTGTAAGTGACGGCCAGGCTTGGAGACGCCGCCTGTTTATTTCTAGAGAGGAGACCTGCTATCCTCCTTTTCGGCCATCACCGTCGGGAGGCAGGAAAGGTTTAGCAGAGTTGGTGTGCTAGTGTCCCGAGGACAGCTGAGAAACCCCCAGCTGCAGAAGTCCCTGGTGCTCGGCCCTGGTCAGACTCTCCCGGATCCTCATAAGACACGGACGGGTGCTCACATAGAAAGCCTAGACCGAGCGGTTGGCGTGGGGCCTGGGGAAGGACACGTGTTTTGTTACTCACGCAACTGTAGCATTTCTAGTGTGACTTCGCCGTTTCAGACCCGAGAAGCATGCAAGGTGTTCTTCCCGTCCGTCCTCTGTCCGGGCTATTCGGATATATCAGTCCGTAGGGGAGTAGGCTTGTCTCCAGCACTTTCTGGCCCCTTGGGTCACAGCTGAGGACCACCTGCCTAAAGGGCTCTTGTGACCGACCTAGGGCTCATCTTAGAGCCCCAAGCCCACATCGGGCTCCTGGTTTGTGGTGGCTGTTTACATTCTTCTCTCGCACACATTCGGTAGCATGTTGGTGCCGTTGCTGTACCTTCGCATAGCGTGGGCTTCCCCTTTGCTGCCTTCTTGCGCAATCGTGCCCGTGCCCGGTTCCATCCTTACCCAGGGTCACCACTCATACTCACCGGAAAACATTTTTTCCTGTCGGCCACTAGACTTCTAATGAAGTGAAAATTAATTGTAAAGTGTAAACCCAGGTGGCCTGGATTGCTCGAGGCCCGTACATTCCACAGAAAATCCTGTTGGAGGAGCACTGGTCGTCGTCTGGCTCCTGGGAGACCACGGCTAAGCCCCTGTCACATTCTGCCTAGTGAGACTGTTTGTAGTCTGAGCATCGCTGTTCCAGTGTGGCCCGAGAGCCTCTGCAGACAGTGTGACTCAGGGTGAAGGTCTGGGTTTGCCTGCGTGAGGCCCTGGGCCGTGCTGTATTAGTTTGGCCTCTGGAGGGCAGTAACCTGAATCACAGGGATGCTGCTTGCTTGCACAACCTCCCAGTGAGGCCCCAGACCCCGAGGCTCGGGCCAAATTCCCTGGCTGGCTGTGCGTGGGAGGTTTTGTCACACACCATTCCTGGGAGAATGAATTGGTGACCATGGGACTCCTTTGGGGGGCCACCACTGTGGCATCATGTCTGGCTGCTAATGGGCCTCACCCTTACCCCTTTTCCCGTTGCTGCTTCTACTCTGCATGCTCTCCCTGCAGTAAGTCCTAACCACGCATCAAACAGCTCAGGATGCCTCACAGGCTTCTGAGAAGCAGAACAGCGTTTCTGAGTCCTAGGGCATCATGGAGCCTGAGGGGAGCCTTGGAGACCCACGTCACACCGTTGCTGCAAATGCTCAGATGGTTACTCACTCTCTAGTGTGTTTTTGCATTCCCAGGATGTGGACCTTCTGAACCCAGTTTGAGTCCGCCCTCAGCAACGCACGGGTCACAGCAGCGGCATCTGGAAGGCCTGGAGGTGTGGCAGTGCTTTTCCATGGCTGAGGAGCAGAGGGCCTGGTGCATGCCCTGCATGGGAGCTGAGCAAGTCTGCTTTCTTGCAGTTTTTAATTCTACTTGTATAGTTACCCTAGAGCTTATGACAGACACCACTGATTTATTAATCTTTTGTAGATGAATGCCATTACTTCCTCCCGAATTCAATGATGTAAAAAATTGTTGCTCAGTTCCATCCTTTTGTTCTGTTGTCAACCTGGATTTTAACTCTACGTATATTTTATTCCTCTCAATATGATACTATAATTGTTTAAGACCCTCAGTATCTATATAGATTTACCCACTTATTTTCTCTTTGCAGTCCTCTCCATTCCTTTTTGCCCCCTTTTTTTTAAAGGATCATTATTTTCTAACTTTAAGGCATATCTTTGAGTATTTATTTTAGCGTAGGTTGCTAAAATTAATTTGATCAGTTTCAGTTTTTCTGAAACCAACTTTATTCCATCCTTATTTTAAAAGGGTGTTTTCTCAGGGTGACTGGATGGCAAAGTTAGTTAAGTGTCAGACTCTTGGTTGTGGCCCTGGCCGTAATCTCCTGGTCATGAGATCAAGCCCTGCCTGGGGCTCCATGATTGGCTCGGAGTCTGCTTGAGTGTCTCCCTCCCTCCCAATGCCTTTCCCCACCATGTGCTGGGTCTCACTCTGTCTCTCTCTCACTCTCTCAAATAAATAAATCTTATAAAATCTGGGAATAGAATTCCAAGTTAGCAGTACTTTCATTTCAGCCCTTTAAAGATACCATTTCATTCAGTCAGTTGAGTATCCAACTCTTGATTTCTGCTCTGGTCATGATCTCAGGTTTGTGGGATGGAGGAGCCCCTCAGTGGGCTCTGCACTGAGTGTGGACCCTGCTTGAGATTTTTTCTGTGGGGTGCCTGGGCGGCTCTGTTTGCTAAGCATCTGCTTTCGGCTCAGGTCATTATCTTAGGGTCCTGGGTTCGAGCCACTGCATGGCATTCAGTGCTCAGTGGGCAGTCTGCTTCTCTTTCTCCCTCTGATTCCCTCCACCACCACCCCCTGCTCGTGTTCTCTCCCTCTCTCAAGTAAATAAAATCTTTTAAGAAAAAGAGATTCTCTCCTTTTGCCTCTCCCCCCCTGCTCACACACGCAGGCTCTCTCAGAAAAAAAGAAAGAACGAAAATAAAGATAGCACTTCATTGTATTCTGGTTTTCATTGAATTTGTTGAAAAGGCAGCTGCCATTTTTATTGTTTCTCCTGTGAAGGTGATATGCCTTTTCCTCTGGCAGCAATTAGATTTTCCCTTTTTCTCTTTTGTTTTCAGCAGTTTCACTATGATTTGCCTAGCTCTGATTTCCTTTGTATTCATTCTGCTTTGCATGAGTAGAGAGCTTTTTGAATCGATGGCTCATTATCTTTTGTGAATTTTGATATCTCTTCAAATTGGTATCCCTTCTAGTTAAACATATATTGGATCTTTCTACCGTGTTCCATGTCTCTTATATTCTTTCCATTGTTTTTCTTTTTTTTTTCCCCACAGTGCTTCAGCCTGGACATTCTCTACTAACTCTCTTCCAATTCACCAAGTTTCTATTATGCTACATCTAACATCTATTTAGTGCTTAATTCAAGCTATGTTTTCAGTTCTAGAATTTCCATTCCATTCTTTGTATAGATATCAATCATTTTGTCACCTAATTTCTTGACATAGTAATCATAGTGTCTTTTTTTTTAAAGTTTGTGTCTGATAATGCAAATATTTGGATTGCTGTTGGGTTTATTTGTATCATCTGTTTTATCTTGGTTTCCTTCATCTAACTCATGGCAGCCTGTGATTTTTTTTTCCCCAAACACCAGAAATTGTATATGCAAAGTTTTAAAAGATTTCTCTGGGGCACCTGGGTGGCTCAGTGGGTTGGAGCCTCTGTCTTCAGCTCAGGTCATGATCCCAGGGTCTGGGATCAAGCCCCACATCGGGCTCTCTGCTCGGCAGGGAGCCTGCTTCCCCCTCTCTCTCTCTGCCTGCCTCTCTGCCTACTTGTGATCTCTGTCTCTCAAATAATAAATAAATAAAGTCTTTAAAAAATTAAAAAAAGATTTCTCTGATGATATTATCTTCCAGAAACAGTTTCCTTTTTTCTGGCAGCCCAATAGAGTAGAACCCAATAACCTTGATCCTATCAAGGAATAAGATGATTTGAGGCCCTATTTCATGTTTATGAGACCTCATCTTTATCTGCTTTGCCCCTCCTAGGTCAAAGCCATTCAGGATTTTTTTTTGAAAACTTTTTAAAATTTAATAAATTAATTTTTTTTCAGCGTAACAGTATTCATTGTTTTTGCACAACACCCAGTGCTCCATACAATACATGCCCTCCCAATTACTCACCACCTGGTTCCCCATTCAGGATTTTTTTATTTTATTTTAGTTTATTTATTTGACAGAGAAATCACAACTAGGCAGAGAGGCAGGCAGAGAGAGAGGAGGAAGCAGGCTCCCTGCGGAGCAGAGAGCCCGATGCGGGGCTCGATCCCAGGACCCTGGGATCATGACCTGAGCCGAAGGCAGAGGCTTTAACCCACTGAGCCACCCAGGCGCCCCCCCCATTCAGGATTTTTATCTGAAACCCTGACAGACCTTGATCTCTGATTTTTGTCTCTCTGTCACTATGAGATTTCTAAAAGCTCTCCTTAAGTTTTTGGCCACTTACTTGCTGCTTTCTTTTTTCTTTTCTTTTTTTTTAAAATCTTATTTATTTATTTATTTATTTATTTATTTATTTGATAGAGAGAGAGATCACAAGTAGGCAGAGAGGCAGGCAGGGCGGTTACTTGCTGCTTTCTTTTTTCTTAAAATCTTATTTATTTATTTATTTATTTGACAGAGAGAGAGAGAGATCACAAGTAGGCAGAGAGGCAGGCAGGGCAGGGGTGTAGTAGGCCCCCCGCCTGGCAGAGAACCTGATGTGGGGCTCAATCCCAGGACCCTGAGATCATGACCCAAGCTGAAGGCAGAGGTTTTAACCCACTGAGCCCCCCAGGTGCCCCTACTTCTGCTTTCTGCTTGACTTCATGACATCTTGTCTTGTGTAGTTTAGAAATTGAACTGTGCCCACTATTTGGAGTTCCATTTTCTGTGGTGCCTTTTTTTTTTTTTTAATTGATCTTAACCTTCAAGTTCTGGTTACCTTAGCAGGAAGCAGTAAAGACAGTTTTTATGCCCTACTTCATGAGACTTCTCAAAACTCTGAATTACCATTTTCTGCTCTTAAGCTTTGCTCCATACGGCTTCAGGATTAACAAATGCATCAAGGGAAAAGGAAG
Organism: Meles meles; assembly: GCF_922984935.1. NCBI lineage: Eukaryota > Metazoa > Chordata > Mammalia > Carnivora > Mustelidae > Meles > Meles meles. Next base: position 41,209,352 of record NC_060087.1, on the reverse strand, counting down.
CACCTCACTTCAGTGTGTTTCCCTTCATTTAATCATCTAGACCACTCTAAAGACGTTTCCTGGGTTTATATCTGACACCTTTAAAAAAGCTGAGGTTTGGTGGGTATTTTATCTAATTTTTATGGTTTTTATCAGCCAAAGAATTAGTATGAGACGAGATAACCTGTCCTATTTGGATGAAGTATCCTTTCTATACAATTTCTGTAGCTATCGGTTACCGGTTTAAGAAAGTTCCCTCTATCCTTGGTTCACAGAGAGGCTTTAAAATGAATGGATGTTGCATTTTCAAAATGTCTTTTCTGTATCTGGTGAGATGTGATTCTTCTCCTTTATTCTATCGGTGTAATGTATTCGTTGATTTACAAATATTGCATTTCCAGAATAAACCCAGTTTTGTAATGATGCATTATTTGTTAATGTATTTATGGATTCAGTGTACTAACATTTCATTTAGAATATATTGAAAAAGATTAAACTGAATTTTCCATTCTTGTAACGTTCTTGTCAGCTCTTGGATCAAAGTAATGCTGATCTCAAAGAGCAAGATGGGAAAGGTTCCTTCTTTTCTCTGGAAGAGTTCTTTTTCTTTGGGAGAGTTTGTGTAACGTCAGTGTTCTTCCTTAGCCACCTGATAACATTCATCAGGCAAGCCATGTGAACCTTGAGTTTTCCTTGCGGAAAAGTTTTTAATCACAGATTAAATGTGTATAATAGATACAGGACAATTTAGATTTTCTAGTCATATGTCCTCTCCCTGACAGGATCATTGAGCCATTGCGTCAGTCACAGACTAGCTATCACCAGACTCCTTATTAGATGAACAAACTCAACATCTTGCTTTCCCAGGTGATTATGAGCCACCTTCCTGTCATTTATAGCTGGAAATATTTTTAACTGATAGAGAACGATATTCAGTAGAACTTGATTGTAATCTGATGTGACCACAGTGAAATATCTGTATAAAAGTAAATTATATTTCTGTATACCAGCAAAAGACATTTAGAAAGTGAAATTAAAAGAACAACTTACTCCTAGTACCCAGATCTTGACTTTTAGTACCATTCCCCCTAAAAGGAAACGAGAGAGTTTTAGAGGAATGTCTGATTCTGGGGCTGGGAGACTACATGGTGAGCTTGGGTAACTTACATGCTGATCTTACCTCTAGAAAGCAAAGATGGACTCAAAGCCTGATGGGACATGTCTAAAGGCCGCAGGAAATGTCATGAAGGACCTTCACTGGCCACATCTGAGATCATTTGAGCACCAAAAAGTAATGGCTACAATTTAATGTAATACATTAAATAAATAGATAAAAATCCATGAGTTCATCGTGATACACAAAAAAGGAACAAAAAAGATAAAAGAAGAAAAGGACAAAGCTCTTTGTCTTATTCTTAGAATGAGTTCCAACTTAATAGTGAGGGAACTGCGTACAGATTTATTGGGGAAAAACATCTGCAAGAACATGAAAAAGATAGGATTGGACAGAGGGAGGATTTGCCCAGAATGTAATTGCAACCAAGGCCTCAGACAACCCTACGGGGAGCTCTGGAGCTGAGATGGCCCTTCAGAGTTGTCCCAAGTTGAGGAGATTGGGCTGGACTTTTGTATTCCTACATCAGACACTCATTGACTACCGCCTGCTCCCTGGGCAGTGGTGGGAGGTGAAGGTGTAACTTCGAGTGAGGCAGTTCTCTGTGGCTGAGAGCAGTTTCCAGTAAGAGACGGCTGTGAGGTCAGAAGCTGATTCTCCCAGAAGCTGGGGGGACGATGTATTGGCCCTCAACAGGAGCTCTGAGTGAGTACTACAGTGTTCACTAGAGCAAATCTTTATGTTTTTATTAAGAAGCAAGACACCAAGAAGGGCATATTGTCTGACCCATTTTTAAAAAGGATAAAGATGTGGTCCGTATATACAATGGAATATTACTCAGCCATCAGAAAGGATGAATACCCAATGTGGGTTTGCATCAACATGGATGATACTGGAGGAGATTATGCTGAGTGAAATAAGTCAAGCAGAAAGTCAATTGTCATATGGTTTCACTTAATTTTGGAACATAAGAAATAACATAGAGGACATTAGGAGAAGGAAGGGAAGGTGAAGGGGTGGGGGGAATTGGAGTGGGAGCTGACCCATGAGAGACTATGGACTCCGGGAAACAAACCGAGGGTTTTAGAAGGGAGGGGGGTGGGATGGGTGACCTGGGTGATGGGTTTAAGGAGGGCATCTGTTACATGGAGCACTGCGTGTTATATGCAAACAATGAATCTTGGAACACTACATCAAAAACTAATGATGTACTTTGTGGTGACTAACATAATAAATGAAAAAAAAAAGATTGATTTATTTGAATGTGAGAGAAAGCACAAGAAGGGGAGGGTCAGAGGTCAGGGTCCCTGAGCAAGGAGCCTGATGTGGGGCTAAATCCTGGGATTCTGGGATCACGGCCTGAGCCGAAAGCAGATGCTTAACTGATGGAACCACCCAGGTACCCCTTTCACTACAGCAGCTATTCTATAAGAATGCCACCTAATAAATATTAAAAATTGATGTAAATATAAAATCACTATTTTACATACCTCCATGTAATCATAATTGATTCAAGCAAGGAAGCTTAAGGGATATTTTCTTAGTTTGAACTGTTACAACAAAATACCATAAACTTGAGTAGCTTATCAACAGCAGAAATTTACTTTTCATAGTTCTGGAGGCTGGAAGTCAAAAATCATGGTGCCAATATAGCTGGCTTCTTGGCGAGAGCCCACTTTCAAGTTGCAAATGACTGTTCTTGTTGTATCCTTACATGGTGGGAAAGGGGTGAGCTAGTTCTCTGGCCTTTTCTTATAAGGGCACTAATTCCATTCATGAATCCACACTCATGGCCTAATCACCTCCCAAAGGCCCCCACCTCCTAACACTATCATATTGGGAGTTAGGATTTCAACAAATGAATTTGAAGGGGGGGCACAAACATTCATGCCACAGCAGATGTTGAAAGCATTTGATAAAAGGTGGTTTTAGAACAGGTCCTTAAATGTAGAATCAAAACATCACTCTAAGATTATTTGCTCCTTGCATAGAAAACTTAGCATCACAAACAGCGGGTTGCACTGTAACACCTATGACATATTCTTGGCAAAAATGCTTAACCTGGGGGTGCCTGGGTGGCTCAGTGGGTTGGGCCTCTGCCTTCAGCTCAGGTCATGATCTCAGAGTCCTGGGATCGAGCCCCGCATTGGGCTCTCTGCTCAGCAGTAAGTCTGCTTCCCTCTCTCTCTCTCTGCCTGCCTCTCTGCCTACTTGTGATCTCTCTGTCAAATAAATAAATAAAATTTTAAAAAATGCTTAACCTGAAACTGATCAAGCCTGGAGACTAACTTCAATTCTATAGAAAGTACAAGAGATAAAGGAAAAGTTTAGGTGCCATCATGAGGAAACAGAGGATACAGAGTGTGAGACATTCTACAAGCCAACTGGACTAGCTTTTCTTCAAAAAGTCAGTGTTAACCGGGTTGAGAGAAGGTCTGATGGCAGTGTAGTTTTTGATTTCCCTAAACATGGTCTCAAAACAGAACCATTACCGTGAAAGAAAAAAAAAATCACTGGCTACCTTTTGAACAAAACAAGGTGACAAGCATCCCCAGGAGCCCCGGAATGCAAATGGGTGAAACCAAACCATTGACAATAGCAAGAGCTTCGCAAGTTCTGCACAGGCTTAGCAGTGATACAGAAGAGTAGCAGAGGGACCGTAGGGTCATTCTGGTGGTCCCATGCCAAAAGACATTAAATTCATACAAACACCCCTCAGCTCAGTTACTTACTGCCTCAGTTTCTACCACAGGGGTTACTCCTAGCCCCCAGTCTCCTCCACTCCTCTCAACTTAGGTCAAGACCCCTCAAGATTCTTCCGGGTGGCTGTCTTCTGAGGCATCCGCCTGACCCCTAGGAAAACTCACACCCTCACTCCACCAGACTCTAGAACTGCACACCGTCTACAATGCCGCTGTCTTTCTTCACCTGGCCATTCCAGGCTGCCACACCAGCCTGCTCTTTACAGGTTCATCCAGGTGGGAGCAGTCATCAGTATAGCCTCCCACCTCCAAATCTTAAGGGCAAGCTTTACCAAAAACTCTCAAGCTGTGCCACAGAGACAAGGTCGGATGGGTTGGTGAGTTTCTGCAGATCAGATGTTAGTCTCCCCATCTAGAAGGCAACCTCCATGATTCTGAATCACCTTGGGGCCCCCTCTCTTAGCTTGAGGTGGCGGTGCAGAGGTCCAGAAGAAAGGGGCCAAGTGCTTCCTACTGCAAAATTTCCTTTCAAAAAATAATTTTTTTTTTTTTTTAAAGATTTTATTTATTAATTTTGACAGAGAGATCACAAGTAGACAGAGAGGCAGACAGAGAGAGTGAGAGGGAAGCAGGCTCCCTTCAGTGCAGAGAGCCCGACGCGGGACTCGATCCCAGGACCCTGAGATCATGACCCGAGCCGAAGGCAGCGGCCTAAACCACTGAGCCACCCAGGCGCCCCTCAAAAAATAATTTTTTTAAAAGAATTTAGTTATCTAATTGACAGAGACAGTGAGAGAGGGAACACAAGCAGGGGAATGGGAGAGGGAGATGCAGGGAGCCGGATGCGGGGCTTGATCCCATGGCCCTGAGATCATGACCTGAGCCAAAGGCAGACACTTAACGACTGAGCCACCCAGGTGCCCCCCCCAAAAATTGTTAAAAAGGAATCTCCAACCTGCTCTCACATCAGCTGGAGGAGGAGGATGGGCTGATAATCCAAGAACTTGCTGGCACCTCACAGTTAAATTTTCTAGAATATGTGTAGACACCTCATGAATATGAGTATGGCTGGAATTAATGGATACCAATAAAATATTTGTGCTCTTCTTATTTTATCCTTGTACCTGCCTCTAGCTTGGGTTACCTGGTATTTTATAAAGCCAAAATAATCTTATTTTTTTCATGGATGGATGTGTTTTTCTAGAAGTAGTAGTCCTTCAGGTTGCCAGAAAATGACACTAGATAATTCTAATTCACTCGAAGAAATTAAAATATCCAGAAAAGGTAAATATGTAGGTAAATTTAAAATACTGTATGTTTTTTTTTGTTTTTTTTTGTTTTTTTTTAAAGATTTTATTTATTTATTAGACAGACAGAGATCACAAGTAGGCAGAGAGGCGGACAGAGAGAGAGGGGGAAGCAGGCTCTCTGCTCAGCAGAGAGCCCGATGTGGGGCTCGATCCCAGGACCCTGAGATCATGACCTGAGCTGAAGGCAGACACTTAACCCACTGAGCCACCCAGGTGCCCCTAAAATACTGTATGTTTTAAAATCTTCTCTTAACAGATTTAAAAGATATAATATTGCATAAAATAATAATTATAAAACTCTGTTACTGAGCTTATAACATATAAAGATATAATATATATGACAATGACACAAAGAGGGGAAAGGAAGAAATGGAGCTATATTAGTGCAAGTTTTCTATATTTTATCAAAAGTAAGTTAGTATTAACATGAAGTAGATAGTGACAATATAGATTTTATAATCCCTAAAGCAATAATTAATAACATGATTTTTAAAAATACAGTAAAATAATTCAACAAAGGTATTTAAATGGTATAATGGAAAAAAAAAACTAACACAAAAGAAGAAAGAGAAGGAAGAGTTAAACAAAAAAGACACCAAACATATAGAAAAGAAATAACAGAATGGGAAATACAAATTCATCATGTAAATAATCAGATTAAACGTGAATAGATTACACATTCTGGTAAAAAAGCGTGGACTGTTAGGTCAGAAAACAAGATTCAGGGGTGTCTGGGTAGCTTAGTCAGTTGAATGTCTGCCTTCAGCTCAAGTCATGATCTTAGGGTCCTGGGATAAAGTCCCACATGGGGCTCCCTGCTCAGCGGGGAGCCTGCTTCTCCCTCTTCCTCAGCCCCTCACCCCCACTTGTGTGCTCTCTCTCATACTGTCTCTCTCTCTCCCAAATAAATAAAATCTCAAAAAAAAAAAAAGATTTGACTATACGCTGTCTACAAGAGACACACCTTATTCTTGAGGACATAGCTACGTTGAAAAAGGACGAGGAAAGATACACCATTCAAAGGACAACTGTGAAAGTGCTTGGGTAGCCATACTAATACCTGACAACATAGACATTAAGACAAAAAATATCAGAGTCAAAGGGGGTATTTTGTAATGATAAAAGTGTAAATTTACTAGGCGCATGGAACAATTTGAACCTGTATGCATGTAACAACAGAGCCCCAACATACATGAAGCAAGAACAGACAGAACTGAAAGGAGAAATGAACAATTTAACAGTAACGGTTGGAGCTGTCAACACCCCCATCTCTCAGTAATGAAGAGAAAAGCCAAGCAGAATATCAGCAGGGATATAGAACACTTGAACAACACCATCAACACACTTGAACTGACTGACATCTTTAAAACAGTCCATCCAGCAGGAGTAGAACACACATTGTTTTCATGTGCCAATGGAACATTCTCCAGGATAGACAATGTGCTCAGCCATGAAAAGCCTCAGTAAATTTAAAAGATTTGAAATCATATAAAGCATATACTCAGAACACAGCAGACCTGAATTAGAAACCACAAAGAATGAAATTTGGGAAATTTCCAAATATTTGGAAATTAAATAACACTTTTTTTTTTTTTAAGTAGGCCCTATGCCCAATGTGGGGCTTGAACTCATGACCCCAAGATCAAGAGTCCACGCTCCACTGACTGAGCCTGCTGGCTGCCCCTAAGATCACATACTTCTAAATAGCTCATGAGTGAAAGAAAAAGTTGCAAAAGGAATTTAAAAATATGTTGAAGTGAAAGAAGATGAAAATACAACATATCAAAATTTATAGGATGCAGCTAAGGCAGTGCTTAGAGGAGTGTTTTCTAGCTTAAATACCTATATGAGAAAAGTAAAAAAAAAAAAGAATCTAAATCAAAAACTTAAATTTCTACCTTAAGAAATTAGAAAAAGAAGAGCAAACTAAATCCAAAGCAAACAGAAGACAGAATGTAATAGAAATTTGAGCACAAATAAATGAAATAGAAAAATGACAACAAGAAAAAATTAAGAAAATGAATGAAACAAGAAGCTGGTTCTTGGGAAAGTCCCATGCATTTTAACAACCTTTGGTTAGAGTGACCAAGAATAAAAGAGAGGAGGCACAATTTCCAATCTGGAATGAAAAAAGTATCATCAGTATTGGTCTAACAGAAAGTAAAAGAACTGTTAGGAAACATCATGATCAACTTTATGCCAACAAATTAGAAAATGTCGGTAAAATAGATAAGTTGCTAGAAATACACAAATGACCAAAATGGACTTAAGTACAAATAAAGAATTTAAATAGACTTATAATAAGTAAGGGCGTTGCATTAGTAATTAAAAGTCTGCTCGTGGGATGCCTGGGTGGCTTAGTCATTTAAGCATCTGCCTCTGGCTCAGGTCATGATCCCAGAGTCCTGGCATCAAGTCCTGCATCGGGCTTTTTGCTCAGTCGGTAGCCTGCTTCTCCTTCTGCCTGCCACTCCCTCTGCTTGTGCTTATGCGCTCGCTCTCTCTGACCAATAAATAAATAAAATCTCTAAAAAATAAAAAATAAAATAAAATTCTGCTTGTGAAGAAAAGTCCAGGTTCAGATGGCTTCACTGGTGAGTTCTATGTAATATATAACAAGAATTAACTTTGACTGTCACAAATTTTTCCAGAAAATGGAGAAGAGAACACTTTCCAACTCATTCTATGAGAATCATATTGCCCTGATACCAAAGCCAGATAAAGGCAGCACAAGAAAACAAACAAACAAACAAACTGACATGTTCTTCATGAATATGGGTGTAATAATCTTCAACAAGATATTAGCAAACCAAATCCGGCAACATATAAGAAATATCATACCCTGTGACCCAGTGGAATTTATTTCACAAATGCAAGATTGATTTATCATTTGAAAATCAATTTATATAATAAATCATATCAATGGCATAATGGATTTTAAAACACACTTTGATCTCAAGTAGATACAGAAAAAATATTTGGTAAAATCTTACACCCATTCATGATTTTAAAAACCTCTCTGGAAACTAGTAATAGGCAGGAACTTCCTCAATTAGATAAATAGCATCTATGAAAAAGCCACAACTAAAATCATACTTAATGATGAAAATTAAATGCTTTCCCTGAATTGGGAACAGAGCAAGAATCTTCGCTCTTGCCATGTCATCTTTTTTTTTTTTTTTTAAAGATTTCACTTATTTATTTGACAGAGAGAAATCACAAGAGAGGCAGGCAGAGAGAGAGGAAGGGAAGCAGGCACTCTGCTGAGCAGAGAGCCCGATGTGGGACTCGATCCCAGGACCCTGAGATCATGACCTGAGCTGAAGGCAGCGGCTTAACCCACTGAGCCACCCAGGCGCCCATTGCCATGTCATCTTTATTCAGTGTTGAGCTGGATGTTCTAGCCCACGGTGGTAAGAAACAAAGGCATCCAGATTGGAAAAGAGGAAGTAAAAATTATCTTGATTTGCAGATGATGTGATTTAAAAAATTTTTTTAAATTCCTAGGGTAATCCACCTGTATTTCAAAATTTTTTTAAATTTTATTTTATTTTAAAATTTTAAAACTTTAGAATTTTATTTTAAAATTCCTAGGGTATACACAAAATATTACTAGAGCTAATAAGCAAGTTGAACAAGGCTATAGGACATAAGACAACACACAAAAATCCATTATGTTTTTAGATACTAGTAATAAACAATTTGCAAATGAAATTTAAGGAAAGGATTCCATACACAATAGCATCAAAGATATGAAATATTTAGAAGTCAATGTAACAAAAGGAATGTAAGATTAGTACAAAACGTTGAAAAATTAAGGCAGATCTAAGTAAGTGAAGAGACATTCCATGTTGATGGATTAGAAAACCAAATACTGTTAGGTAGATCTATAGATTGGTATAGGTAGCAAATAGCTCTATAGATTTAACTCAATCCTTATAAAAATCCCAACTGGCTCCGCCACCCCCAGAAATGTACAAGCTGATTACAAAAGGACCCAGAATAGCAAAAATATTTTGAAAAAGAAGAACAAAGTTGAAGGACTTTCACTTTCGGATTTCAAAAATAAATAAATAAATAAATAAATAAATAAATAAATAAAAAAAACAAAGTTTCAGTAATCAAGAAGACACTGTGGTATTGTCATGAGGACAGAATGGTATAGAATTGAGAGTCCAGAAATAAACCCTTACCTTTATGGTTAATTAATTTTTGGCAAAGATGCCAAGACAACCCAGTGGAGAAAGGAAAGTCTTTTCAACAGATGGTGCTGAGGCGATTGGATATCCACATGCAAAAGCATGAATTTGTACCCTTACCTTGCAACATACCCCAAAATTCCCTCACGGTGGGTCATGGATCTAAATGTAAGTGTTCATAGCACTGGGTGTGGTACATAAACAATGAATCTTGGAACACTGAAAAAATAAAACTAAATTAAAAACAAAACAAAAAAACCCAAACCAAACCAAATAAATGTAAGTGCTAAAGCTATAAAACTTTCAGAGAAAAAACATGGGAGCATATTGTGGTTTATGGTGGATTAGGCAAAAATTTCTTAGGTGTAATACCAAACACAGTACATGAAAGAACACATTGATAAGTTCATCTTTATCACAGTTATAAAACCTTTGCGCTTCAAAACACACTGTGAAGAAAACGGAAAGACAATCCACAGACCAGAAAAAATATTTGCAAATCATATTTCTGGCACAAGATTTGTGTCCAGAGTGTACAAAAAACTCTTACAACTCAATAATGTGACAAAAAGCTTAAAGATGGGCAAAAAATTTTTTTTAAGATTTTATTTATTTATTTGACATACAGAGATCACAAGTAGGCAGAAAGGCAGGCAGAGAGAGAGAGAGAGGAGGAGGAAGCAGGCTCCCCGCGGAGCAGAGAGAAGATGGGCAAAAATTTTGAATGCACATTTCACCAAGGAAAATCTACAAATGACCAGTAAGTGCAAGAAAAGATGCCTTACACCATTCATCTTTAGGGAAATGAAAATAAAAACCACAACGTGACACCTTTCCTACCCAGAATGTTTGTGAAGATGTGGGAAAATCAGAAGCCTCATGTATTGCTGGTGGGACGCTTAAAACAGGACAATCACTCTGGAAAAACAGTTTAGCAGTTTCTTTCTTTTTTTTTTTTTTAAAGATTTTATTTATTTATTTGACAGATAGAGATCACAAGTAGGGAGAGAGGCAGGCAGAGAGAGAGAGAGAGAGAGAGAGGAGGAAGCAGGCTCCCCGCCAAGCAGAGAGCCCGACGCGGGACTCGATCCCAGGACCCCGAGATCACGACCTGAGCCGAAGGCAGCAGCTTAAACCACTGAGCCACCCAGGCGCCCCTAGCAGTTTCTTAAATAAGCAAAGTTACGATAAGACCGCGCAATTCTTGAGGTATCTACTCCAGAGAAATGAAAACATAATACGCAAAGACTTGTACGCCCACGTTCATAACCACACTATTTGTAATAGCCAAAAAGTGAAAAGAATTAAAATGTCCATCAATTGACAGATGGATAAATAAAATGTGTTATATCCATTCAATGGACAATTAAAAGGGATGAAGTACTGATACATGTTAGAACATGGATACATCTCAAAAACATGCTGAGAGAAAGAAGCCGGAGGCAAAGACCATATACTGTGTGATTCCATTTCTATATAGAAAAGTCCAGAGGAGGCAAATCTATAGGGACAGAAAGCAGCTTAATGGTTGGCTGGGACTGGGTGGTGAGAGTGGGGATGGCACACACCATGTAGGATATTTTTGGAGTGATGGAAATGTTCTTTTTAAAAAAGATTTTATCTACTTATTCATTTGAGAGTGAGAGAGAGCATGAGCAGGGAGGAGGGGCAGAGGGAGAGGGAGAAGCAGACTCCCTGCTGAGCAGGGAGCCCGATGCGGGGCTCTGTCCCAGGACCCTGGGATCATGACCTGAGCCCACGGTAGGTTATGATGCTTAACCCACTGAGCCACCCAGGTGCCCCAGAGATGTTCTTAAACTGGATTGTGTTGATGGTTTTTCAACTCTGTAAATTAAAAAAAAAAAATCATCGAGTCATACATTCTAAATGGGCCAGTTTTGCGGTATACAAGTTATTCATCAATAAAGCTGTTTTTTTTAAAAAAAGTCAAAGTGGGCCCAGTTCTTATCCATAAGATGCTGGGTGCCTGACATTTAACAGAAGAGACAGACACATCTGCAGATGTTATATTTTGAGCTAATTTCGTTTATAGAAATGTATTGAATGCGTTATAGTTTTCTAATTATATTTCACACCTGATCTCAAAGTCCAACCTTCTCCTTGGAAAAGGTGGATTTAAATAACAGCATCCTGAAATCTCTCATATTAAGCCTCTCTCTTTCTCTCTCTCCTCTATCTGTTAATCCATCCATTATCTATCTACCATTGAAATAGTGTAGAAGACTACATGGAAAGACTAGATGGAATGCTTGCTTCTGGGTAGTTTATATCTAAGTACGAGAAGAGCAGCGGTTTCCCCGCCGTTCTCTCTCTGTCTCTATCTCAGTCTCTGGTTTTTTTTCCCCCTCCAAGTAGGAGATGCTGAAATGATTGGTTTGACTAAGTTTTCTGAGTGGAGTCTGGAAACATTTTGCAGAAAAGATGAATTTACGGGTAGAAATTTCCTGGAGTGGAAGGAATTGGTATGGTGAAAAGCATAAAGTAAATGTTCCAGGAAAGGGAAATACATATTGGAGAATAATTTGATTCAGTTGTTGTTGGACTGTGTATGGAGAAGAACAAATGCATTTGCTTGGCTAACCTTATTCTGTAGCAGATTTTAAAAGAGTGGGTGGAAGATGGAGAGGTTAGTTGAAGAAGACTTAACCAGTTTGAAATTCGGTTGAAATTCCTCACAATTCGCACAGCTCATAGCTAAGACATTGATCAAAATTGGTTTCCAAAATTTGTTTACTGAATTCCAGGATGAACCTTTTTTTTTTTCTTGCCAGTTTGGACACTGCAGAAACAGAAATCAGAATGCCAGAACAAGGGTCTTCAATTTAAAAAGGTTAAGCCAGAATTTAATACTGGGATCTCTTAAGTTGTCCTGGAGAGATTTAATGTTTTTTTTTTCCAGTTTTTATCATAGGACTTCCCTTGGGACATGGTAAAGGAGAACCTCCCCCCCCCCCACAACCTTACCCAACATTGTAGCCTTATTCCCCCAAACTAGTTAATTTCACATGTCTGATGTTGGTATAGGAAATCTACATTCATGTGGTTGTGATAGCAAAGGCTGTACTGTGGCCACACTGGGGCAGCAGACACTTAGCTTTTCTAGCTTTCTCGCCTAGAACCGTAGTAAATGGAGCCATCATACACATGACTTTCTTTGATTTAAATGTCTTTTCCAGACTGCTAAAGCGAGAGAAAGGACTGTCCTTAAAATACTAACAACAGAGACCTCACGTGTTAATTAAGAGGTTGGGTAAGAGCTTGATTTTTACCCCCTAAGTGGCTAGTTTTTCAGAGGTCACCAAAAGCGAGGGACTATTTCTCAGTCATTGGATAGCCTCAGGGCAATCATAGCAGCCTGGCATCTCCTGAGAGCTTAATAAATTTTGGTTGTCATTAGTGTTTTTAGAAGGCAACTGCTCCAACTCAACAAAGCATAATCTCTAAGCTTTCAGACCACCGCATCCAGAGGGACCTGCATCTTTTCAGCTGAGGGTACTCACACTGTCTAGCAGATCTGTACCTTTTCTATAGTTCTAAGGCTGTGAATTTGACGGGATTCAGTTCCCAGCTTCTCAAGGAACTTAACAAACAAAAATCGGTGATTCTGAGAAAGCATATGTGGCATGGCTACTTTTTATTTACTTATAAAAATTAATAAAAGGAAAACCTCATTAAAGCAGACTCACGATGCTAGAAGGGGCGACCGGTAGATGAAGCCTACCAGGAATGTCAGTTACAGGAAATTGTCATTTACAGACCCCTAACAGAAGAATTTGCGGGAAGAAAGAATGATCAATTACAGGCTCTAGTAGGGAAAAGATGTACACTGCATCTCTTACAAGAAACAGACTGCCCCTGCAACTCAGCCCCTGAGAAACCCATCACACCCTGAACTCTTGCTTCTCTCGGATGGACTTTTGTTCAAAACAACCCCTCCCAACTCCCTCTTTCTTCTCCATAAAATAATGTTCTTCTCTTTTCTTCGTTGGACCTGCATATGGCTTTGCCAAACCTTGTTTGTTTGGGATTGCAGTTCTCTGCTCTTCCCAAATAAACCTATTTTTGCTGGTAAAATAACTGGCTGTTTTATTTTTAAGGTTAACAATCTATATGGTGCCAGCACCTTAACTACAGTTGGAGGTCTGGGGGTGGGAATTGAAGGTGGGAGGGTAAGGTTGCAATCCTGTGCCCACTACTCCATCTGTCTTGCTTGTTCCCCTACCAGCTATAAACACTGGTCTCCTGGATGAGGTGTGGCACTCATGAGGGCACCAGCTGCCTTCACTCTTGTGAAGATTAAAAGGGGAAACCTCCCCCAAGTGAAACAGCAAAGCTAGAAGGGGGAGCATACCACTCAATGTCAATTACAGATCCTAATGGAAGAGTCCTCGACAGGAAAGAATGATCAATTAGAGGCCCCAAGAGGAAAAGATGTGCTTTAGCCTTCTGTTAGAAACTGACTATCCCTGCCACTCAACCAAGGAGAAACCATCATCTCCCTGCACCCCTGCTTTTCTTCAGTGGACTTTCATTCCAAACAACCTCTCCCAATTTCCTCCTTCTCCAAAAAATAGGATTCTCTCCTCCATTTGTTGGACTTGCCTGTGGTTTTGCCATCGCTTGCATGTCCCAAATTATGATTTTCACCTACTTTGGAATACCCCCCCCCTTTTTTTTGCTACTAAGATAGCTGGCTATTTTCTTTTTAAGGTTAACACTTTTTTGCCTTTCACTGGCCCAACACTATTTGTTTAACCCATTTGTTGAATGCTTACTTTTTCTTAGGTGCTCCTTACAGATCTCAGGTCTTATGTCTTTACACTGTAGGAAAGCTGGCTCATACCCTCGTTTCGCAGGTGCTGTTCCTTCTGCCTGGAATACCCTTTTCTTCTTCTTGAGCTAATTCCTCTATGTCTTCACAGTCCAGCGACTGTCCATCACTACCGCAGTTGAGACGCGGCTGCAATGGGTTTGTAGCCCGCAGCCTTACCCTCAACATAGGACGAGATCGCAGACTCTTCATTTTACTCTGTTATGAGACCATAAACTCCCTGAGGCCAGAGCCCTGCCTTATTCGGCTTTGCATTCACAGAGTCTAGCCCCATTTCTGACACATTGGAGCGGCTCCATCCATGTTGGTGGAATGAGTAAATGAATCAATCCACTTACCATTGAATGAGATGTTTCATTTCCTTCCCTTTTTCTCCCCAGTTAAAATGCCTTGGTATTAAAAAAAATCCCTCTTAGGAAGGAAATTATTTTAGAAAGAGGCAGTCAGTTCCTACCTCCCACACAAGGAACATCAGAGAATACAAATGAGCCATAATTTACAAGTGGGACTTCCTGAAGGAGGAAATTTGTAGCATGAACCTCTCAACATCTCAGCCACTGTGGAGTCCTTTGGTGATAGAGGCCATGCTCCAGGTCTTCAGCTCTGGGAGATTCCCCACATGGGGCTTCCAGAAGTCCCTCAGTGTTCTAAGGATGCCATTTATCGATTCTCACAGCATCTCTGAATGCTAAGTCTGAGAAACGGAGAATTTCTTTCCTTCCTGCCCTTCTCTCTTTCTCCACGAAACTTCTTAACAGTTTGCAAGTTAGAAAACAGAAAAAGACCTAAGCGAATTGCCTGGCATCATGTAAACGAGAACAGCCCAGCCAGGACGCGCTCTGGCACTCATTCCAGAAATCCATGTTTCCTGTAACTTAAACAGGTCTGTGTTTTAATGAATTCATGGCATATGGGCCATAATATTCAAAGTGCCTGGCATTTCCTGCAATTTATGATGAAGTGGGGAATAGGTTGTTTTCTCCTTTTGAGTGAATTTTCACATGCCTAGCTTTGGAGTTAATAAACTTGACATAAGTGAAAATAGTTTCTAGAAGAGGTAATGCTTTTTTGTTCCTTCTGTGATCTGGACCCACATCTTCTCTTTCTCACCCCAGACCTCATCCCTACCCATGAACTGCCCTCACTGTTTCTTCTCTGGCCTTCTAAGAATGAACAGCAAGATATTGTTCTCGAAGTCTGCATCACGGGGGAAGGACGATAATTTTGTTTAGTGCCTTCTCTATGAACAGAGAAGTTTACAGGCCCTCTCCAGTGACCTACAGCTGTTAGACACTTGTGTGTCGATAAGGAGCTCTCCTCTGGACTTGACTTTTGTTCTTCTGGTTTCCAAAAAGCCTTGTTGATTCAGGCAGCAGTGAAAGTCTGTGAATTCAGAAATGGCCTAACCCATGCGCACCGTGTTTGGCTGACTTTTCGGAGTTGTCTTGAGCGTGAGAACAGTAGCTGAGTACTTTTTGGTTCCAACTCGCTGAGAAAGTTGCCATTGCATATTTGTTGTGGGCATTTAATGCTCAGTGAGTGTTATACCAATGATGTCAGTGAGCTTAAGCAAACACCTGTGCTACTAATATTGATGTTTGTCTTATGTTCTGGAAGTGAATTGAAGTTCCCTGTGAGCCTGACCCTCTCTTCCCCACCAGCTCTCTGGTTGGCAAATGGTAGCAGTGATTTTTTTTTTTTTAAGAACCTCAAATTGCCTTTCTCAGGAGTGCCTTCTAAAGGAGATTTTCCCATGCTTTGTTTTCTCTCTAATATCTTATGTGCGTGATTCTTCCCAGCTCGCAAGAACTCTTTAAAATGGAATCCCCAAATATGTCTGTGAAATGCATTCTTTTTTTGAGACAGACTGTCACGGGAGCTATTTAGAGCCTACATCATTCTGTTTGAGGGCTGAAGGCTGCACTTTTCTGAGCATATTCTTAACTCCAACAGCAAAAGGCTGCAAGTCTGCTGAGTATTTCCAGACCCAGGCAATTTGTCAGAGAACTGTAGAACTTCAGGATTTTCTCTTGCACTAGGAGCCCTCCAGAAGCACCAGTAGAATTTCCAGAACGAGCCCTAAGCATGTTGAAGCCACTGGCATGACCCTGGGTTCCCTGGCGTCCAGGAGAGTCCTTTTCTCAATGTTCAAATGACTCCTGCCCTACACCTGGGTTAAAATCTTTGGAATTCCTGAGCTAATATAATAATGAGGAAACTTCTAGGTTTCAAAGATCCCAGTTCAAATATAAACATCAGGAAAGTGAGGGAGTCAGTCTCCTGGGTTTGCAATTTGTTACAGATGTGCAATTCTCAGGGTCCGTGGGAGCATAAGTCCTTCTCTCACTGCGGGGAGACGGAGGCTGGGGGAGAAAAGAGGAGTGCTTCCCAGGGAACTTAGTTCAGCCAGGTACACGGTATCTACACCGGATCTTGTTAGTGCTTGATGGGGCACGAGGGTTCCCATGGTAATTCCCTGAGGTTAACCAGCTGTGACAGGGGAAAGTGATAGCCATGATTCATGAATGTGTATAAGCAAACTGTTCCAGGCAAGGTTCACAGGGTCACGTAGAGACCGGTGTCTGAGGTCAGATTTTAGGCGGTGTGCGTGTGCTATCCTGTAAGCAGACTGAGAAAGAAATGGTAGCTGTTGGCTTGAAGAATGGCTCCCCCATCCATGATTCAATACCAGTTAGGAAGGAATTCGTAGAGGCACAAGATGAAGAAGTGGTGGTGTTTTGGGTTTTTTTCCCCTCCTTTCCTGTCACATGAGAATGGACTAGAAGAAAAATAGCTCATAATTTTACTTGGATCTTATTGAGTATAGGCTGGTATCATGTAATTTATTTGGATCTTATAGGATGTCTCAGATTCACAATTGATTTACCTGGCTTGTGAATTGATTATTTTAATACTTGAATGATGGATGGTAACATTCCATGGTTCATGGTGGAATGAATTTAGAAGGGGAAACAATTACCCATGGTGTAAGCCAGAGGCACGTCAAAATCAGAATCTGTGCTAATTAAAATAACTTCCTCTTGAATCTCAGATTACCTTGGGAAAGTGTGTGATTTTCTGTACCAGCATTTCGAAACATCTGAGCTTCCGTGATGCCTGCTTGACTTAATTCCAAATGTATTTATCTCCTACAGATAGAACATGAAAGCAGGAGTTGACTTTGTAAATAGTATAGATCAAATGAGGCCCAGTGACTTGCTTGCCCAGGCTAATAATTGGTAAAACCAAGACCAGAATATCAGAAAGCAGGGCTTTGTCATCTGAACAAGTTTCCTTGGTGTTCCCTCCCTTCCGACACCTTAACTGTTCGAGTTGGTGGTGATAACATTTATCAAATGGAGTCTACTGTAGAGTCATTCAGTCTTACATTTTATGCCTTTTCTTACAAATAGTAGTACAGCAAAGAAATGTTGACATTGCATTGTCTGCACTCGTATTTACCTGTTACATCACATGAAACACATACAAAATTGAAGAAGTCAGTTTTTATAGTGTTAGGTCTAGAAATCTTAGTAGACACGTTTATCAACGTTTCTGTTTTTTTTTTTAAAGTCTACTTTTAATATAAGAAACTGCAATTCAACCCAGTAGTCAAAAAAACTTGTTTTCCTATAGGCACAGGCTTAGAATAAACTGAAACCAGATTGAGGCAGGTTTATCAGCTGAAGTTTGAGAGGCGTTGCTCGTCTAATTTTAACATGTTTTTACACTGACGGTTAAGTTGGTGAATTTTTTGCTCTTGAACAGATTCTATTAAGAGTTATATATTACTTGAGATTGTTTAATCCAGCATAGGCTTTACCCTTTATTTTCTTAACATTTTTAAAAATTTGTAAATAATCTCTACACCCAACATGGGGCTCGAACTCACAACCCCCGATCAAGAGCCAGCCTGGAACCCTCTCCTGTATCTTCAGTTAATCTCACAGTTGGTAGGGAAAGGTCCTGGTTTATAATATGAGACAATCCATCTCTCTCTTTTTATTTATTTCGGGATTTTGTTTTCAAGTCATAGTCTATTTTTGCTCGTATAGGAATTACGGAATGCTTTTTATCCTTTCTCAGAGAATGGAAATCCTACTCATGTTCCCAGACTATGTTCAAATACTACTTCTTTATGAGACATTGTTGATTTCTACTTCTCCACAGGTATCAGAAGAAATTCCTTCGCCTTCAATATTCTTTTTTTTTTTAAGATTTTATTTATTTATTTGAGAGAGAGAGAGACAGAGTGAGATAGCATGAGAGGGGAGGTCAGAGGGAGAAGCAGGCTCCCCATGGAGCTGGAAGCCTGATGTGGGACTTGATCCCAGGACTCCAGGATCAGGACCCAGGCCGAAGGCAGTTGCCTAACCAACTGAGCCACCCAGGCACCCCACGCCTTCAACATTCTTAAACCTGTTTCTTTATACATCTCCTCCAATGCTTAATTTAAATCTGCCTGTGGGTTTCATTTATTTGTTGAGTACCCACTACATGCTAGGCACTGGTCTAGGCCCAGGTGTAGAACATGGGACAAAACCTCCAGTCTCTTGGAGATTATATTCTAGTGGGTGTAGACAGACAATAAATGAATTAGTATTGAGAGAAAGACAAAGCTAGGTAAGGGAGGTAGGGACTACTGGAGAGGGGGTGGGGAGATGCGTTACTATTTTTTTTTTATTGCGTGGCTGGGGAATGCTTTGGTGGGAAGGTGACAGTTGAGCAAAAATCTGAAGGGCGGGTGGGCGTGAGGCATGCAATGATTTTTGGGGAATCACATTTCAAGCCCAGGGAAGAACAAGTACAAAGGCCCTAGGGCAGAACTGTGCTTGGCATATTTGAGAAGTAAACAAGGAAAAACAAGGATGTGGTGTGAGTGAGGGGGAAAGTTGGAGGAGATAAGATCAGACTAGGAGCAGGACTTGGATTTTTACTCAGGGTGGAATGCAAAGTCCCTGGAAGGTGTTGAGTTGAGGCGTGACAAAACTATGGTGTTGCGAACAGACTGTTGGCAGGCAGAGGGAGAAAAGAAGATAATGGTGGTTCCCACTGGGAAACAGTGAGAGGAGGTCAAATTCTGGATGTATTTCGAAGGTAGAGCAGAGTGGGAGAATTGATGGATTGGACATGGAGTGTCAGAAATCAAGGCTGACTCCGAACTTTCTGCCCTAAACAGCTGGAAAAATAGAACTGCCAAATACAGGGGAAAATAGGGAGCAGGTGAGGGGCTCAACATCAGGAGGGGTTTGTTGTTCTTGTTGTTCATTATTTTTCACTAAAAACAAATAATTTTTAGAGGCACCTGGGTGGCTCAGTCGGTTAAGCATCTGCCTTCAGCTCAGGTCATGATCTCGGGGTCCTGGGATCGAGCCCCGCATTGGGCTCTCTGCTCAGCAATGAGTCTTCTCCCTCTCCCTCTGCCTCTGTGATCTTTCTCTCTCTCTCTCTCAAATAAATACAATAAAATCATAAAAAAATATTTTTTTAAAGATTTATTTATTTGACAGATAGAGATTACAAGTAGGCAGAGAGGCAGGCAGAGAGAGAGAGGAGGAAGCAGGCTCCCTGCGGAGCAGAGAGCCCGATGTGGGGCTCGATCCCAGGATACTGGGATCATGACCTGAGCCGAAGGCAGAGGCTTTAACCCGCTGAGCCACCCAGGCGCCCCGATAAAAAATATTTTTATTTTTAAAAAGGTTTTTATCTATTTATTTCACAGAGAGAAAGAGAGAGAGAGAGAGCGTGCACAAGTAGGGGGAGCGGGAGAGGGAGAAGCAGGCTCCCCACCAAGCAAGGAGCCCGATCCTTGGGTTAAGCCTCTGCCTTCGGCTCAGGTCATGAACTCAGGGTCCTGAGATCAAGCCCGGTGTTGGGGGAGGGGGTGTCCCTGCTCAGTGGGGAGCCTGCTTCTCCTTCTCCCTCTGCTACTCCCTCGCGTGTGCATGCTCTCTCTGTCTCTGTCTCTGTCAGATAAAATCTTTTTTTTAAAGATTTATTTATTTATTTATTTGACACAGAGAGAGAGAGAGAGAGAAATCACAAGTAGGCAGAGAGGCAGGCAAAGAGGGGGAAGCAGGCTCCCTGCCGAGCAGAGAGCCCGATGTGGGGCTCGATCCCAAGACCCCGAGATCATGACCCGAGCCAAAGGCAGAAGCTTAACCCACTGAGCCACCCAGGCGCCCAATAAATAAAATCTTTTTAAAAAAGAAAAGGCAAGGGGGCACCTGGGTGGCTCAGTGGCTTAAGCCTCTGCCTTCGGCTCAAGTCATGATCTCAGGGTCCTGGAATCGAGCCCCCAGTCGGGCTCTCTGCTCAGCGGGGAGCCTGCTTCCCCCTCTCTCTCTCTGCCTGCCTCTCTGCCTACTTGTGATCTCTCTCTCTGTCATATAAATAAATAAAAATCTTTACAAAAAAGAAAGAAAAGGCACAACGAATATATTTAAAGGGGGGATCTACTTTAATTAGGTATGGCTTCCTCTGAAGAAGTGATATTTAAGTTAAAGCCTGAAGGATAAAAGGGATTATCCAAGATAAAATGTGGGGGATGTATGAGTTTGCTAGGGCCGCCATAATGACATACCATAAACTGGGTGCCTTAAAAAACACAGAATTTTATTCTTTTACACTCCTGGCACCTGGAAGTCAGAAATCAAGGTACAGCAAGGTCAGGCTTGCTCTGGAGGCTCTAGGGAAGCATCCTTTCTGGCTAATTCCAGCTTTTGTAGCCCCAGGCTCTCAATGACCTGTGGCAACATCCCTCCAGTCTCTGTCCCCGTCTTTACGTGGTCTTTTCTCTGTCCTCTCTTCTCATCCCACATCAGTGACTGGATGTAAGTCCTCCATGAAATCTAGCATGATTTCCTTACAAGATCCTTAACTCATTGCACCAGCAAAGATCCTATTTCCAAATAAGGTCATACTCTGAGATTCTGAGTAGAGATGAATGGGGGAGGCACTATGCAATCCATTACAGAAGATGACTGGAAGATATAATACATTCGAAGCAGTGATGTGCTGGAGCTGGTTTGAACCCACTTGGAAGAGCTGATTGTCAAGTTTTTAGCCATTTTGTTATCTGGTTCATTTTGCATCAGTAGCTTGAAATTGGCACCATGGGAATGAATATTTACACCATGGAAACTGCCAAATGCTACAAATCGGGTTTAGTTATTTTTCTTTTGGAGAGGCTTTTCTTTTTAAGTTTTTATTTTAATTTCAGGTGGTTAACATACAGTATTGTATTAGTTTCAGGTGTATGACATAGTGATTTCAAAACTTCTGGACATCACCCGGTGCTCATGGAGACAAGTGCACTCGTTAATCCTCATCACCTGTTGACCTGTTCCCCCTGCCACCTCCCTTCTGGTAACCAGCTGTCTGTCTGTCCTCTAGAGTTCAGAGTCTGTTTCTTCGCTTGTCTGGAGAGGCAATTGTTAAACATTCAACCAGTATACCATGAGTTGGAAGGCCTTGAGTCCAAAAAGACCTTGAGTCTAGTAGGGCAGGACCATACTGAAGGGTGGAGCAGACCAAGGCATACAAGGCATTGAATACCATAACGAGTCTTTTGGATTTTCACCCAAGTACAGCTGGGGTTTATCTGAGAATTTTAATCAGTAGAGTGGCACGGTCAGATTTATGTTATTGTTCTAGTTGCTTATATGCCAGTCTTTCCGAGGAGAGAGCCAATTCCTAGAGAAGGATTTTATATTCATTGTTTTTTTGCATCCCTCATGAAATTTTGCACATAAAAGACGTTTGATAAATGCCGGTTCATGGAAACAGGGTTTTATAAATACCACACCGACTGGCAAAAACAATGGTTAGTGAAGCCAGTAAACTCGATCAGTCATGAGTATGTCATGGAGGAATCGCAGGACAATACTATCATTATGTATACTGTCCATTTAGCAGCCATACATTCAGAATTTACTGTCTACAAGCACGGGGGTAGGGGTGAGGGAGCGATATGAGGATACGGCCATGACAGATATGCAGTCTTACCTGTAACTTGGAATCTTGTAGAAAATGTAACAAAAGCCTGTCAGAGCCCCTTGGTGATTAAATGTGTGACAAGGTGAACATGAGAGGTTATGTTGAATTTGGGGGCTTGGAGGAAGTTTCCGTACTAAGCACAATTTTTAGAGAAAGCATTGCCACCCGAACTGTGTTGTGAATTCAGTATTGCCCCCTTAAAAGGGTGGTGAGCAGACATAGAGGAATGAGAAAGCTGAAGGACTTCGTGTCTTTGAAGTGACCTTGGAGGCTTGTTATGCCCCCTATTTGCCCACATCCACTGTTTCCACCGCCGTTGTCCCTGTGGGCCCAAGTAGGGAGAATTCTAAGATGGCTCCCGATGAACCTCGTCTTTGTATAATCTTCTCGCCTTGGAGGGTGGTTAAAACCTGTGAATGAAAGATAATAGGCCCCTGCTGATATTATGTCACATAGCAAAAGCGATATTATCCTGGGTAGGGCTGACCTAATCAGGTGTTCCCTTTAAAAGCAGAGGAAAAAACAGGTCCTTCCCTTCAAAAGGGCAAGGCAGAGATTTGAAGCACAAGGATTCAATGCACCGTCGCTGGCTTGAGGATGAAGGGGGCAGTGTGAGAAAGAATGTAGGTGAATTTCGAAGAGGGGAGCATAGCCCCCACTTGAGAATGAGCAAGGAAATAGGGACCTCAGTCCTAAAGCTGCAATGAACTGAATTCTGCCAACAGTTAGAATAAGCTTAGAAGTGGATTTTCTCCCCAGAGTCTCCAGACAGGAATTCAGTCAGGTCAACACCTTGATTTCAACCATGTCACACTGTGAGCAGAGAACAAGCCACCCTATGCCTGACTTCTGACCGACAGAACTGTGAGATACTAAATTTGCATAGTTTTCAGCTGCTGCTCCATTTGTGGTAATTTCTTACCTAACCAGAGAACTCGTACCAGAACCTCTGCTCCGGAGGGCTGGCTCAAGAATAGGGAAGACAGGGGCACCTGGGTGGCTCAGTGGGTTAAAGCCTCTGCCTTCAGCTCAGGTCATGTTCCCAGGGTCCTGGGATCGAGCCCCGCATCGGGCTCTCTCCTCATCGGGGAGCCTGCTTCTTCCTCTCTCTCTCTCTCTCTCTCTCTGCCTACCTCTCTGCCTGCTTGTGATCTCTGTCAAATAAATAAATAAAATCTTAAAAAAAAAAGAATAGGGAAGACAGGGGTGGGTTGGGGGCCTGGGTGGCTCAGTGGGTTAAAGCCTCTGCCTTCTGCTCAGGTCATGATCCCAGGGGTCTGGGTTCAAGCCCCACGTCGGGCTCCCTGCTTGGCAGGGAATCTGCTTCTCTCCCTGCCTGCCGCTGCCCCTGCTTGTGCTCTGTCTCGATCTCAAATAAATAAATAAAATCTCTTAAAAAAATAGTGAAGACAAAATTTCTTTCACTTACCCTACTGAGGTGAGGTGAAGAAAGCTCAGTGCTAGTTTGCAGAGCAGGAGCTGACCACAGAGAAATGTCTATGAGGCTCCAGAGGCTCCTACAGGGACAGGAATGACATTATTACAAGGTGTTATATGATTATGACTTCGCAACTGTCCTGTAAATTCGAATCGCGTTTATGGTATTCTGTGCCAATTCTTATGTGATGTGCTCTTACAAGTAACAGGCATGCCACGCTGTGGACCTGATGCAAATCCTGGCCATAGAAAAAGAAATCACATGAAATGCTGCATCACGTTCTTTCACAGCCCAAGTTCTTCTCTTGGAATATAGTTTTTCTCTTTTTGCTGATTACGGAGGTACTCAGGAGGGTGGGGGGGTCTTGAACAGAGCTCCAGACTTCTAGTTGTTCTATAGAAACAGTAGCTTGCACAACAGAAGCCTCGTTAAGATAGAGAGGACTGCAATATTTCTAGAGATTTCCAATCGGTGCAAAGAGGCATTCTCTAAAGAGAATTTCGGATGCAGTGAGATGTGGTTGTGGCTCATTTTACTTGTAGCTTTTGACCTCACTGGCTTTCTGAAGTCGAGCTGATCTGATGAGTGATAAGTGCTGTTGGGGCAACAGACCTTCCTCTGGCCCTTCTAGCCGGACACTGATAGTTTTTTTTTCATGTTCATTTCCTTCCGATTCTCCCTAAAGATGCATTCTGCTTCAGATTTCATACTTCCTAGCTTCATTTACTTAAGGTTGGGTCTCTATAGGAGTAATCAATCTTGCTCAATTCTATGTTAAATCAATGCATGTTGAGTGGGAGGTTACAGATGACAGGGTATAGCTTACAGGGAATCGGTAAAGGAAACAGAAGCATCTGGCCCTTCTCCCATGCAGATATCCTTGAAAAATAATGTAATAATCCCATAATAATACCTTTCCTTTATATAGTACTTTTGAATCAAAAACATTTATTATCTCCATTGGACATATACATAAACAGTGAAAGTCAATAGTTTCCCATTGAGAAGAAATAGATCGGCCAAATATCTAAAACGAGATGCGTGAATGAGGAGAGAATTAACACAGCAAAGTACTGGTGATGCAGAGAAGGAGGGAGGAGGACGAAGAGGAGGAGGAAGAGAATTTTAGAAGAGGGTTGGGTGGGAGAAAACTTGCTGGATGTGTACCAAGGGTCTTGATTTTAAAATCTGTGTGCTTTGGGGCACCTGGGTGACTCAGTCAGTTAAGCATCTGCCTTCACCTCAGGTCATGATCCCAGAGTCCTGGGATCTGGCTCCTTGCTCAGCGGGGAGCCCGCTTCTCCTTCTCCCCCTCCCCCCACTTGTGCTCTCTCTCCTCATATAAATAAATAAAATCTTTAAAAAATAAATAAATAATAAAGTGTGTGTGTGTGTGTGTGTGTGTGTGTGTGTGTGTTTCATTTCAGGTAACTTCTAGTGGCTTGAGAAGGAAGACGCCTCCCACTTGATAAAGATAAATTCAAAGGGGCAAAATGAATTTTATTACATAAGCCTAAAATACTTCTTGCAGACAATATTTCATGGTGGTGCAGGGGAGGGAAAATCGTTTCCCCTCTACCCTCCTAGGTTCACTGGCGGAGGCCTGTGAATCAAGCTGATGAAAGAACCGATTAATAGGAGAAAACAGTTTTAATTATATATGTGCACACAGGAGTTCACAAAGAAAAATGTGGCTCAAGGAGGCACACCACTGTGAGGCTTATATACCAGCTTAGGCGAAAGGAAGGAAAAGAGGTTTGGGGTTTCTGGGCAGGGGAGGTGGGTTATGGGAAGGGACGGGGAGAAAGTGTAGGGTAAATAAGTGTTGTCTTGTATACAGGTAAGAGTCTCTGGTGATAAGTTGTCTCCTGAGAGGGGTAGCTCTCTTCCTGGTAGGAGACATCTTTACAAATGGAAATTTCCTTTATAAATGTACATTTCCTTTACAAAAAGGAAAATTTGTACCCTATTTTTAGGCAGCAAGGGGGGAGGTGAAGAGCTTCTCCTGTCTCTGCTGGTTCTCCATTGCCTTCAGTTCAAAATAATTCATATGTCAAAGAGGCGCATTTGGGGCTGGCATACTGTGATCTCTTCTGTGAGTACGTATCAAGTTTTCTTTAGAAGTGGCTTTTTTGGTGTCACTTATTTTGCAAATTATTTTCACATCTTTTTGCCTCTTTAAGTCAAAGATAGAAGGAAAAACCCGTCCAGTCAATTTATAGCAATATCCCTCTGTTTGTTACTTGAGGTGAGACGGCTCTGAGGGAGCACCTGAGCAGGGACAGAAGAGCTCCAGGTCAGTTCACTCAGCAAACAACAGTTGAGCCAGACGTACAGATAAGGTCCCAGGCTTCATGGAGCTTACAGTCTTGTAGAGAGGAGACAGAGATTTAAGAAGCGAAACTTAATAAGGCAATTTAAGGTGGTAAAGAGGGTCAGAATATACCCCCTCTCCAAAATATACCACTTTGGCATAAGGATTATTTTGAACCGAAGGCAATTGAGAAATGATAGACACAGGAGGCACTCTCTGCCTTCCCCCTTTCTGCGTAAAAGTGGGGCAAAAATATCCATCTTGTCAATGGCGTCTCCTTCTCACATACCAGGAAGAAGAGAATAATCTTTAGTCACCAGAGTTGCCTCTCATTCCTGGAGATGGCATTGACTTGAGTTTGCATAATGAACTATATAAAACAGCTCTTATCTACCATTAGTTTCCCCCATATACTTAGCTTCCCACAATTTACTGCCCCTGGGAACCCAAATCCCTTTTCCTTTATCCCATCACTTTTTCACAATTTATCATTCCTTTCCTCAAATGGGATATAAGCCCCTGGGTCTAATCACCACTTTGGAGTTTTCACTTCTTTTCCACATAGTTCCCCACCCTCTGTTATGCACACATGAAATTAAAAATATCAATGAAATGTGTATGTTTTTTTTCCCCTCCTGTTAGCCTGTCTTTTGTCATTTTAATTCGCAGGCTTCCGGTATTGAACCTAAGAGGGTAGAGTAAACACTTTATCCTCCCCTACATTGGTGACAACAGTTATTAAGAAAATAAAAGAAAGTAATGAGATAGGGGATTGCAGGAGGTGACTTAAGGTAGTTAGGGAAGGCTCATCTGAGGAGATGACATCTTCGTTGAGGCCTGTAAGGTAAAAAGGCACAGGCCATACCAGAACCTCAGGAAATGCATTCCAGGCAGAGGGAATAGTAAGTGAAATATCTCCGGGTTAGATATCAGCCTTGAGTATTCAACAGGCAGAAAGAAAGCCAGAGCCGTTGGAGTGGACTGCACTGGGGAAAGAGTTGAACTAGATGAGGTCAGAAATGTTGGTAAGGGCCAGACTTACCCAGGTCAGTGGTTCCCAAACTTGAGTGAACATTGAAATCACCTGGAGGATTTGTTAAACTCAGTACAGGTTCTTGGGCCTCATCCCTAGAGTTTCTTTTTCTTTTTCTTTTTTAAGATTTTATTTATTTGTCAGAGAGAGAGAGAGAGAGAGAACACAGGCAGTCAGAGTGACAGGCAGTCAGAGTGGCAGGCAGAGGCAGAGGGAGAAGCAGACTCCCCACTCAACGGGGAGCCCCATGTGGGACTCAATCCCAGGATGCCGGGATCATGACCAGAGCCGAAGGCAGCCATTCAACCGACTGAACCACCCAGGCGTCCCATCCCTAGAGTTTCTCATTCTGGGTATCTGGGCAGGTCCCAGAATTTGCATCTTGGAAGGACCCGAGTTCTTCTATTTCGCCACACCTGGAGTGAAACCATTGGTGTCACTGAACCTCAATTTCCTACTTGAATATTAAACATCAGAAAGAAAAAAATCTATATAGGATGTTAAAGGATCTCATCTATGTGCTAGAACAGGGAAAATTTAAAGCCTTATGATTGTTAACAAAGATTACATTTCTGGGTTGCAAACAAAGGAGATCTCAAATGTAGTTGTGGGATACACTAAATGAAAGAAGGATGTGCAGAAGAATGAGCAGGCATGGAGAGTTGTAGGCAGGCATGATTTTTTAAAAATTAAATTTAAGGTAAAAAAAATATTTGTTAAAAGAAGGTCCCAACATGGACCAGAGGATAGGTTTTTAGACCAAGCTTGAATGCCTTAGTCTTGAATGCACTTATTCATAGAGCTGTGTGACTTTGATCTTTAAAAAATAAAACACTCTGTTAAAGACTCAAAAGACTTTTGTCAGAGGAGACCAGTAAGCAACCCTTAAAACCTTTTTGAAGTGGAAATGATTTGAACTGCCCAATATTTTACCCATCAGGGGAGAGGGTTTGGTGAGGCTCACCCTAGGTGCTGTCTTGGACTGTACCCTTAACGCTGGTAACAGCTGGGAATTTAACCTAAAGGTTTTTGAGCATAATGTGTGTGTGTACGGGAAGAGTCAATATTTATTTAATTTTAGATAACACAATTGAGAAAGATTGGAGGTAGAAAAGAGGTTATGCGTGTGTGTGTGTGTGTGTGTGTGTGTGTGTGTGTGTGTGTGTGTCTCCACATGTATGCAGGCTATTCCTGTTTCTAGTCTGATAGCAGTCAAAAGAAATCTACTTGATCCATGGAGAAGTTGCAGATGAGGGTAGAAGTTAAAGTACTCTTCCGAAATGCCTTGACACCAGTCCTCACACATTTCCAAGGGCAGAGAGACCATAGTTTCTATAGTTTTATATTTAAGCCATCCTTCTGTGCCTTGGTTTGGTAAGAGCCTAGTAGTAACCCCTATGTTTTATGTTTGAACTCTTTGAAATGAGAACCCGTTAGCAGGGAGACTTTTTCTAAAAATTTCTAAGGAAAGGGCAGACTCCTGTCTTATAGGAATAGTGTCTGTATCATGTTTTGTGGGTGTGGGTTAAATCGGAGTTTCGAGATGTATCTAAAGTGGTCTGCTAAATCCTCCTTCACCTGTGTTTTCAAGAGAAGGGACGGGGTTGGAGAAGGCTTTACTTGGGTATTTCTTGTTCGAATTCAAATCCTGGGAGCCTGTCACACTGTCAGCTCTGATCAATTAATAGGGATTAATGAGATGGACACCTAGAGTTGGTGAGGTGCTAAGCCAGAAGGGAAAAAAGGAGGTGATGTCAGAAGTGATGGGCTGGTGCCGAAAGGCAGACTTTGGCCTGGAGCCCCCTCCTTCACCCCCGATACAACAGGCCGTACATGATGGTGGGGGAGAGTCTGGGTAGGACTCAGGTTTCTTAGACTAGAAACTGGCACCACTGTAGTGTCCTCTTAATGGAACTTTTCAATGTATAGAATAAATACCTCCCTGATATCTTGTTCTTTTGATATTTCTCTCATGTGTCCAGTAGCTACAGAATTTGAACTCCCTGCCCTCTCTTTCTTTCCCAGGAAGGACAGGAAGATTCTTTTTTTTTAAATTTTTATTTATTTATTTGACAGAGAGAGATCACAAGTAGACAGACAGGCAGGCAGAGAGAGAGGAGGAAGCAGGCTCCCTGCCGAGCAGAGAGCCTGATGTGGGGCTCGATCCCAGGACCCTGGGATCATGACCTGAGCTGAAGGTAGAGGCTTTAACCCACTGAGCCACCCAGGCGCCCCAGGACAGGAAGATTCTTAATCATGGAAGATAACTCTAGACTCTTATCAGCTCAGAGACGACACTGGAGGCACTACTAACTAGTCCTGATTTTCCATTCATTTCCCCATATATTTGCTTTCCCACAATTTGCTTCCTCCCCAAACTCAAAGTCCTTCTCCTTTGTCAGTTCTCTAAAATGTATTGTCCTTTTGTTAAGATGCTGTGTGAGTCCAAGTTCTAACCGCCAATTTGAGTTATTACTTAATAATACTCATCACTGAGTAGTCCTGTGTATATGTATGATGTACATGTTAATCAACTGTTTTCTCTTGTTACTCTCCCTGTTAGTCCAATTTGCAAAGCCCCAGTCCAAGAACCTAAGAGGGTAGAGGAAAAAAATTAAAGTTTTTCCTCTTCTACAACAATAAATGCCGATTATAAAAATTTCGAACATAGCAAAAAAGAGAAAATACACTGGACAGTTAAGGAGATGATTTTATTAAGGCCATTGCAAAAGGAAGAATGTTTATGAATTAGAAACATCTCAGAGAAGAAAGAGAACACTTGAGGTTTTATAGAGGCAAGTGAACAAGGGTGTCCTGGGGCAGGTGGGCAAGGAAACTCATGGGAGTCATCAGGAGTCATGAGAAAACGTGGAGGTGGGTCTTATCTCTGAATTCCAAGAATAAGGTGGTCCTTTGCATTTGTTCTTTCCTAGAAAAGGAGGAGGAATTTCTTAACCATTGCTGCTTCCTGGGAGCATGGGGCTCAGATAAAATTTAATGTAGCCAGCACCCCCCACTTTTGTTGAAGGCAAATAGCATGAGTCACTTAACAACTCAGAGGTGATCATAAATCCGAGGGGAGGAAGGAGGATCTAAGAAATAGTCTTTCCTGGACTCTTGTTGCCATTGTTCCTGTAAAACCAGTTAAACCATCAGTTGAGATTTGCTGGCAAAGGTAAGTTGTTTTAGGATCCTGGAGATCAGGCATTTCAAAACAGGGTTGCCGGAAGAGAAGAAGAGAAATGCTGATATAAAAATTTAAAAAATAATAACATAAGTAGATCCCAAAAAATGGGTGGAGAAAAACCTTTAGCTCAGGGGTCAGGAGAATTGTAGATGTTTGACATATCTCTATGCTGGTGCCTTGAACGTGATTATCAACTATAAAGTTTATCAACTAGAAAGACATCGGAGAAGTTTTGGGGGAACAAATGGGTAGCAGTTGCTTCCAAACAGTACACATACATGTTCTCTGGAGGCCAGAATTCTGTGAGTACCTGTCAGGCAGCACAGCTCACTGACCTTCTGGAAGCTCTTAAGTTAATATGTTCACACTCTTGGTCATGCTGCCCAGTCTTGGTTACCACTCGTATCAGGGTATGCATGACCTGAACATTTCACTGGAGTTCTTTAGTGGTCCAGACAGTGGTTCTGGTCTGTTGCAATAGTGGGTCTTTCAAGGTTTAGATCAAGTCTTTGATTTCAGCTGGCAAGGTTTCTTCAGGTTCTAGAAGGGAAAAGCCAGTTGCAAGGGAGTCCAGAGTCTCGACAGCTAGACTCTCTAGCCAGTCAGGTTTTAGTTCACGGTCATTCTAAGTCAGGTGGGAGGGAAAGAGACTGGATCTCTGAGTTTGAAGTGTTGTAGCCAGATGGTGAAGAAAACTGGAAGAATTGACAATTTAGAAAGAATGGTAATTTGGGCAAAGTAACAGGATCCAGTCCAATTTGCAGGAAGGACCAACATTGTTTCTTTCCAGAGGGAGAAGAAGTCAACGAAATCTCTGTCAGAGAAGATAGAGTTTGTGTATCTATCGATTACCAGCAATTTAGAAAGAGATGCAAACTAGTTCATTGACAACAAACAGGGCCACAGTCTGACAGTCTGGAAGGGTGTGCTAGAAATAATGCAGAGATCTCTACTGAAACAAAATTTGTCTCTGCCATTGAGAATTATTTACTTACCAATTCAATGAACATTATTACATAGTTGAGACCATCATGAATTTTTAGCCCAGTATTTTGATTTATTTCTGTGCTTTTCACTCCTCCATTGAATAGGAATTCTTTAGAAGGGGAAAATGTTAGATATGTATAGAATGACACATCATTCTGAAAACAGAATCTATTTTCAATGCCAAAAATTAGCAAACAAAGTTTAATCATCAACAGGATATAAATTAGGAAATTTAGAAAGGAAGGAAATGATACCACAAAATGCCAAATATTTATGTACTGGACTTTCACAAGTGACTTTTCACATATTTATTTTTGCATCCTTCCAGCAGGAACATAGACATCAGCACTGAGAAGCCCTTTATTGAAGTACAGGAATGAGTGTGTTTCGATCCTAATTAGAAACAGAAATTTGTCTGCCTCAATGAGTGGAGAAGCTGAAGAAATAGTCATTGTTCCTGCTAATTTGGTGTTATGATTCAATGCGAGGTTGGAAAACTGTGCCCCTTGGGTCAAACCCAACTTTGGGGAAGGAAAAAAAAGCCCCACCTTTTTCTCTACCCTCTTAGACTCTGTTCTTGCAGGCCTGCAAATTAAATTGACAAAAGTTGGATTAGCATTGATTCACAGAGGCACTCAGTAGTTCACAGAAAAATGTGACTCAGAGGGAAGTTAAAATTTGGAGCTTATATATCATCTCAGTGGGGTATGGGCAGGAGCAGAGGCCCTTAGGAGAAGAGATGGGAGATACGGTAGTGTTGTGGCCCTGTTTGGGTGTGGTGTCACCTTCTCCTCTCCTAGAGAAAAGAAGATCAGAGTTGTTCCCAGGAAGGGGATTAAGACAGGTGAGCTCTTTGGGGAGGCTTTGCTTTTAGCACATACAATATTCTGGGAACTCAAATGCCTTCCACTCAAAATAATTCTTATATCAAAGTGGCATATTTGGGGTGATATCCTGATCGCTTTCATGGCCTGCTTTTATAAATAATGCTTTATTAGAATACATCCACGCCCATTTATTTATACATTCTCTATGGCTACTTTTGCCATAAGAGTAATGGAGATGGGGTGCCTGGGTAGTTTAGTCATTAAGCATCTGGCTTCGGTTCAGGTCATGATCCCCTGATCCTAGGATCAAGTCCCACATTGAGCTCCCTGCTCGCCTGCTTCTCCCTCTCCCACTCCCCCTTCTTGTGTTCCCTCTCTCACTGTCAAATAAATAAATAAAATCTTAAAAAAAAGAGTAACAGAGATCTTAGGGTCCATAAAGCCTTAAACATTGACTATCTGGCTCTTTTCAGAAGTTACTGATTTTTGATTTAATCATATATGGTGTATTAAATATATAGTCCACATTTTGTCCCTGAAGATAAAAAATATCAAACAGATAAAAACATTGTATAGAGAAAGGTATTGTGTGGTCTGACTACTGTTAATAAACTTCAGTTTAATACATGATATTTTTTTGAGCTTCTACCATGTGCCTGGCCCCGTGCTTGGAACACACCCTTTACCTCCACCCTCCAGGGGCTTTTCTAGCAGGGAGAACCAGAGACGAGGGTGCTTGAATCTGAGGCAGCCAGTGGAAGGGTTAGAACAGAGAAGAACCAAACAGAGGGTGAGTGGACAGAGTCAGGGGACAGACTCTGTGAGGATCACCAGGGAGGGACTGTGGAGGAAGAATGATTTAAATGATGCCTGGAAGGAACTGATAGTACATGGACAGGGAAGGATGGGAGAAAAGAACATTCCACACAGGGAGAATTCCATGCATTCACTCATTCATTAAACGGTCCTTTATAGCACACCAAATGAAGTTTCTGCCTTCACAGAACTTCCATGCCAGAGAAGTGATCAGTGTTTTGAAGCAAAAATGCTCTGGTAGGAAAATGGCAGGTGTTTCAGGAAGCGATTGCGTTGTCTTCTGTGACTAGAGAGGAGGCTGCAGGGGGATGGGGTACTGGGAAGCCATCTTGTTTGGAAAAATAAATAGAGATCTGTTTTGGGGTGGGGGTCCATTAATGCCAAACTGAGAACTGTGTTTTGCTTTGCATTTTACTTTCCATTGTTTTTCTTGTTTCTGACTTTGCACTAGGGAACCCCTGGAGGGTTTGAAGATCATCAGTGTGCTTTCTGTTAATAGACTGATGTGCTTTAGAAGATAAACTCTGGCTTAATAAAAGGAAGAACTGCGGCAGAGAAGGAAGCCACTTTAGAGGCCAGAGTGAAGAAGAGTGAAGAAGTGAAGAAGCCTCTGAATGAGGATGCAGGCAGTTGCAACAGAAAGGAAGTAGGAAGAAAAAGATTGCAGAGATAGAAGGACAGTAAGTAGCAATTGACAGAACGTAGAGATGTTGCTGAGGATTGAAGCTGGAGAGACAGAGACAAGTTATTGTTATTCCAAAGACTAGAAGCATGGGAAGGGAAATTGAGGTGTGGGTTATAATAGATTACTTCCCTGCTTCCCTCTGCCAAAGGACGGTCCAGAACTTTACAGTGCCAACATGTGAGCTTCATCTGCTAAACTTATTTTATTTTTTAATTTTAAGATTGCGTTTATTTATTTGTCAGAGAGAGAGAGAGAGAGAGAGAGAGAGCACTCAAGCAGGGGGAGTGGCAGGCAGAGGGAAAAGCAGGCTCCCCGCTGAGCAAGGATCCTGATGCAGGACTGGATCCCAGGACCCTTAGCCAACTGAGCCACCCAGGCGTCCCATATGTATTATCTTAAAAACATCGTGATGCCTGGGTGGCTCTGTGGGTTAAGCCTCTGCCTTCAGCTCAGGTCATGGTCTCAGGGTCTTGGGATAGAGCCCCGCATTGGGCTCTCTGCTCAGCAGGGATCCTGCTTCCTCCTCTCTCTGCCTGCCTCGCTGCCTACTTGTGATCTCTTTCTGTCAAATAAATAAATAAAATGTTTTAAAAAAATCATTCAAACTAGCTATTCTCTGGTCTGGTTTTGAGACTTCCTGGTCTGAAAAAAATAATTTCAAGCACTGTCATGATGTTTTTAACAGTTTTGAAACCTATATTTTCCCATTCATATTGAAAACAAAAATATCAGCTATGTAAGACTCTTTAGAAAGGGGATATATTAGCAAATAAAAAAATGTAGCACTCAATCCTAAGGACATGGTAAATTAATGTCAGATGGACTGTGAGTTTTGTTTTTCTTTCTTTTTTAAAAGATTTTATTTATTTGAGAGAGAGAGAGACAGAGAGACAGAGAGAGCAGGGCAGAAGGGCCGAGGGAGAGGCAGGCTCTCTGCTGAGCAGGGAGCCCGACCCAGGACCTGATCCCAGGACTTGGTCCCAGGAATCTGAGATCATGATCTGAACCAAAGGCAGATGCTTAACCAACTGAGCCACCCAAGCTCCCTGTTTTCCGTCTGATGTTTGGCTTTCTCTAGACTAGAGAAAACCTTTGTAATTTTTATAATGACATTTTCCATGAGTTAACCATGCCACTGTCTTTTGAATGTCTGGAAAGAATAGGCCACAGAAGCGGTGGGAGTGAACAGTCAGTCCCTACCAAAGGGAGGCAGAGTTGCATAAAAGGAGGCATCAGGGGGCGCCTGGGTAGCTCAGTGGGTTAAAGCCTCTGCCTTCGGCTCAGGTCATGATCCCAGGGTCTTGGGATCGAGCCCCGCATCGGGCTTTCTGCTCAGCAGGAAGCCTGCCTCTCCCTCTCTCTCTGCCTGCCTCTCTGCCTACTTGTGATCTCTCTCTGTCAAATAAATAAATAAACTCTTAAAAAAAAAAGGAGGCATCAGAAAGACAAGGACTGCCCCCTGACTTTGTCACTCAGTAGTTGTATTAGCCTCTATACACCTAGTTTGACAGATTAGTTAGCCCCTCAATGCCTCCGTCTCCTCCTTTTAAGATGGGAATAAAAACACTGCCATGAGAGTTAAATGATCAAATGCTAGTAGAAAGCAGCTGGTATGGGGCTGACCATGGTCAGTGTCAGCTACAGTTATATTTCTTTTTTGTTTTTTTTTAAAGATTTTATTTAGGGGAACCTGAGTGGCTCAGTTTGGGTCTGCCTTCAGCTCAGGTCATGATCCCAGGGTCCCGGGATTAAGCCCAGCATCGGGCACCCTGCTCAGTGGGAAGCCTGCTTCTCCCTCTCCCTCTCCCCCTACTTGTGCTACCTCTTTCGCTGTGTCTCTGTCAAATAAGTAAGTAAAATCTTTTTTTAAATAAAGATTTTATTTATTTGAGAGAGAGCAACAGAGAGCACAAATGGGGTGAGGGGCAGAGGGAGAAGCAGGCTCCCTGCTGGGTGGGGAGCCTGATGCGGAACTTGATCCTGGGACTCCAGGATCATGACCTGAGCCAAAGGCAGATGGCCAACCAACTGAGCCACCCAGGTGCCCCACAATGGTTATATTTCTATTGGGGCTGGTCATCCTTTCCTTCATGAGCAGGCCTGATGTTGATGTGGCTGGTACTCTGTGCACCTCTGCTCAGCAACCCAAAGGATTCACATTTTTAAATTTCTCTTCTAAAGACACCACATTAACTCTTCTGTCTCTTTTGGGGGAAATTGTTTAGGTATGGGGAAGAGTTTGTTTTTCTTGAAAAGTTTGAGTTTTCACTTCCCCCATTCTTCCTTAAGTTCAAGTTTTCAGAAGGTGAACTTGAGGCTTAGTGTCAGGATGAGATATCTAATAGATTGAAGCTTTATAGATTTATGTGTCTTCCCTATGGATACGTTAACCATTTGAACATGATCATCTCTCCACTCTTACTATCTACCTTGGAAGTTTGGAGTTAGCCTTCTTAGAGTATTTATACCACCCCAGGTGAAAACCATGCTTTCCACATTCTGCAAGAACATTGTTGTGTTATTGAGGATTCTCCAGAGAATCAGAACCAGTACAATAGATAGATACATAGATGGATACATAGATAGAAGAGATTTATTAGAGAAATTGGCTCATGTGTTTATGGAGGCTGAGAAGTCCCATGATCTTCATCTGCCAGCCGGAGAACCAGGAAACCTGGTGGTCTAATTCTGTCTCAGTCCAAAGTTCTGAGAACGAGGAGCACCCATGTCCAAGGGCAGGAGAAGTTAGATGTCTCAGCTCAAGCGGAGAGAGTGAACTTGCCCTTCCTCCCCCTTTTTGTTCTATTTAGGCCCTCAGTGGATGGATGATTCCCTTGCATTGGTGATGGTGATTTTCTTTATTCAATCTACTGACTCAAATGTTAATCTCTTCCAGAAACACTCAAAGACAGACACACCCAGAAATCATGCTTTGCCAACTATCTGGGCATTCCTTAGCACAGTCAAATTAACTCATAAAATTAGCCATCACAATTGACTATCCACCTGAAGAACTTTCTGCTTTCGATCCTTTGAATTAAGTAGTAAAGAGTTAGTATAGAAGATAAGGCCCTTGCTCCTTCCCTTACCAGCACCACCAGCACAAGCAAAGTCGTGATAAAATACATAAGAAAAGGCATGTTTTGTTAGGTTGTTTTTAAATGCACTGCCTTCTAGTTTCTTGGGTGCTTTTGGCCTGCTTTCCATAGGATTTGGGAATTTGTGAGCAAATATACTGGACCTATTTGCTATGGGGAGGTTACTTGTACTTTTGGCCTTGTGACACGAGTGGTGTGGGAGGGCCGATAAAAGGCTATGGTCCTGAAACTCTTCTCATTGGAAACTAGATAACTCTAGTCCAAGCCAAAAAAAATCAGAAGGGAAAAAAAAAGGATGCTGAGTGCTGGAATTATGTCTTCAATTAAAACATATTTCCTAATTGGAGAAATAATTGACACGGACAGTCATATAAGCATGAGTTGACTGTCAAAGCAAAGTTGTTACCTGTGTGTTTTCCCCATCATGTTTTCAGAGAACTGGCAAATTCTATCATTCTGAGTAAAAGATGAAAAGAGTTGTGTCTAGAACAAGATCTAGGAAGACTTTCATATGTCGTGCCTACTTTAATTTCAAAGCATGGTATGTTTGAGGATGGTTAGCTGTGAGGTGGAAGTTGTAAACTTTGCTCCCTGCCCATCTCTGTTTTCTGTACTATTTTGAGCATGCTTTTCCCTAGGAGTTCTTTGTACAATTAGGGACAGAAAGTGATTAGGGACAGAAAGTGATGTGCTCATTTTCCCTTAATTAAGACATGTTCAGCTTGTATACAGCTTGCATAACTGAGTTTTTAAAAAGATTTTATTTATTTACTTTTAGAGTGAGAGAGAAATAGCAAGTGAGAGCAGGGGGAGGGGCAGAGGAAGAGGGAGAAAGCGAATCTCAAGCAGACTCTGTGCTCAGCGTGGAGCCCAGCGTGGGGCTGGATCTCAAGAACCTGAGTTCATGACCTGAGCTGAAATCAAAGTCAGACACTTAACTGACTGAGACCCCCAAGCACCCCTCATAACTGACTTTTAAGACCAACATTAGCTGGTCTATTGTAGCAATCGTATGCATTAATTTTCTCTGCCAGTTTGATTTCATTTGCATTTTTTCCTAATGAGTATTCTTTGAGAATAACATCTCTACTAAAAGCTCTTTTCCCCCCCAGGTAGCTTTGAATGAATTAACTAAACCTGTGTTTAACTCAACAAAACACTTCCATCCATTTGTTTAACTGTATGAAGACAGCTTTTCTCTTTCTTAGTGAGGATGAATTATTTTCTCATCTCTTTGATTTAATATCAAACTGTCTTATTAATTTTTTTGTTATTATGTAAGGGTCTAATTAATGACCCACAAAAGATTATTCATGGGAGTGAAAAAGCTGACCTTGTCAAAGATGCCTTAGGTGGAGGAAAATGTGACCTTTTCCCCACACGCAGTCATGGCTTGGCAATATTGGTTTATGGTCCCTGAGACCTAGTTATCTTGTTTTGTTTTTAAATTTGAGTTCTTTTTTTTTAGATGATTATTTATTTATTTATTTGACACAGAGAGCGAGATCCCAAGTAGGCAGAGAGACAGGCAGAGAGGAGAGAGGGGGAAAGCAGGCTCCCCACTGAGCAGAGAGCCCGATGTGGGACTCGATTCCAGGACCCTGAGATCATGACCTGAGCTGAAGGCAGAGGCTTAACCCACTGAGCCACCCAGGTGCTCCTAAATTTGAGTTCTTACTGTCTGTAAATTGCCATCTCAGTGCATGTATACGTAACACATATGCATATACACTCACACAACACGAACCTTGACAGATTACTTGACTAATGAAACTAAGCAACTGGACTGGTAGGTTTTCATAGTTGAGTCAGGGTGTCTCACACTCAGGGGAAAAGGGACTAGTATGTAATAGGTTTGATGCTCGGAGCCACACATCAGGGAACTGGTTCCTTTAACTTCATAGCAAAGAGCCCAATTCTTCCCGCCATGTCATAGATTTCAGTAGAAGAAAGCCTTTACTCAAGAGCTCTGTGATTATGCCTCAAACAATCGTGGAATGTTGGTTCTGGAAACCAGAAATAGATATGCTCTTCTTGTAGTCATATATTGCTCTCACAGAAGCAATATATCCAATGGTTAATTGAGTACAGAAGTCCTTATTTGTAGAAGACATCATGAAGCAGGTTCTCAAAAGAAGCATTTTCAAAAATTAAAAAGGTCGACACCTGTAATAAAAGGGAACTGTGCTAAAACCTAATGCACATATTTTTGTAGATATTTGACTTAAATATTGACATTCTGGATCACTAAATATAAATGGAGAAAGACCATTGGCAATGTTGGTGATTGAGGTCATATTTATATTGCTTTTTCCTTTTCTTTTTTTTTTTTTTTTGAGAGAGAGAGAGAGAGAGAGATAGCAAGCTGGGGATGGGGAGGGCAGAGGTAAAGGGAGAGAGAGAGTCTGAAGCAAGCTCCATGCCTAGCACAGAGCCCAACGCAGGGCTCAATCCCACTATCCTGAGATCATGACCTGAGCAGAAATCAAGAGTTGGACACTTATCTGACAGTCACCCAGGTGCCCCGAGGTCCTATTTATATTTCTTTTATTAAACTTTGACTACATTTTAAAAGACGACATCTCTTTAGTTTGTCTTACTGGTACTTCTAATGATAGCAAGCTAATATTTCACATCTGGGAGACATTCATGCTCTTATACTTCCATAATACAATGTTATCTTCTGTTTGTATATCAGCTGAGTGGCGGATTATTATGTGGTAAAAATATTATTACCTCTACAGTTCATTCAATCAATAATACTTTCTGAGTACCTACGATGGCAAGGCACAGGCCCAGGAGCATTAAAGAATACAGTCCAGAGTTTTTCCTGTTTCCTTCTCCTTGAATGTATCTTGTTCTTTTCTATCTCGATTCTTCATTTACTTCTGTCGTGCCCACTATAATGCCCTCTTCTCCATCTCTCTAAATCCTACCCATTTCCCTTAGACTTAGGTCAAGTGTCTTCTTGGTAAATCTTTCCCAAACTACTTCAGGGCTCGATGATTTCTCCCTTGTCTAAATTCTCATGCAGTTCATAAATTGCTGGCAATGTTTTGGTATATTTTTGTTCTGATTCATTTGCCTTAATAGAAAAGAAAGCCCTTGAGCGGAATGATGGACAAGGTTTAACATTTGTGTTCCTCACAGTGACTTGCTGGCCATGCATTGCCACTGAGAAGAGATTTGGGAATTCAGAGAAGACAGTGATGTCTGGGATAAGGTCAAGGAAAGGTGCAGAGGTGAGATTTGATCTGTACTTAGAAGGGTAGGTAAGATTTAGGTGAGGGGAAGAGGTGGAGGTCATATTTCAAAGGAGAGTTGAGTGAAGGACATGTATGAATGAAATTGAGGGCTTAGCATCAAATAGAAATCTATACTCTCCAGACTGTTAAATCCTGCCAAGGAGATGGATGGGTTATGGAGCATACTGGTGTATTGGCCTCCTGAAGCAAACAGTAGAGTTTCTAAGCCCAGAAAGTGGGAGAGAACAAGTGATGCCCAGTGCAATTATTTCTCATTGGCTATAAGACAAGCTCTACCGTATTTAACTTTCCTGGTATATACCTTTTCTCTACCTCCCTTTTCCCAGTATAATTTATTTATTTTATAATTCCTTAAAAAAGATTGTATTTATTTATTTGAGAGAGACAGTGAGAGAGAGTGAGAGCGCGTGAGCACAAGTTAGGAGAGAGGCAGAGGAAGAGGGAGAAGTAGGCTCCCTGCTGAGACTGATGTGATGCCAGTACCTTGGGATCATGACCTGAGGGGAAGGCAGATGCTTAACCAACTGAGCCATCCAGGCTCCCCTTCCATTATGATTTAAATAATTTTTTTTAATGTGGGCTATTAGGTAAGAGATTCAGAGGTTTCCCATTTCATCATGGGAAAAACTAGGAATGACCCTCTTATAAAGATTAAAATGTCCTTTGCCATATCCTAGCAGAGAGGCCAGGTCTTATTTAGGGGCACACAAACACAGAAGCAATCACTGACCAGTAAACAAACTTTTCCATCCATTCCTACTGTCCTACTTTATGACATCAAAGAAGAGTGGGGGTTTTACTTTCCTCTTGCCTTGAGCACCATGATGAAGAATGCCCATGGGCTGTTTGGAATTGGGAAGGTGACAATCAGGAAACAGGATTAGGAGAAACTCTGGAATTTGAGAAATTAAAGATTAATGAATCAGTAATTTTCCATTCACTAAATTAAGGAAATTGCTACATAGATTTGGCAACATGGGTGGAGCTGTGAATTCCTTCATCCTAGAAAAGTCTGAAAGTAAATAATTATGGTCTTCATCCATGTAGAGTAAAATTTTATTCAATTGGACACTACCAATGAAAATTCTTATGATGCTTGAGAGTCAGAGGTATAAAGGGAATAAAAAGATATCAAAGATTTTCAACTGCTTGTCATTAGGGACGTACAAATTACAGACATATATTATCCCATCCTTGAAGTAGAACCCCTAAAGATTTTTCCTACTCAACACTTTGTTAATATAGTCCAGTTACACAGAAGTAATATGTTCTGTCCTTCATGTGTTTATTCATTCATCCAACAAATACTGATAGAGCACTTAGCTATGTACCAGGTGCTGTTCTAGCAGCTGGGGATATAGTGGTGAATAAGAAAAAGAATGTATTCCTATGAAGATTACTTCTGATAAAGATAGCCACCAAGTAGAAGAGAAAACAAACAATAAATAAAATAAAATAAGTGTTTTATGTTACTGTCTTATAAAAAAGAATAGAACAGGGGCACCTGGGTGGCTCAGTCAGTTAAGCATCCAACTCTTGGTTTCGGCTCAGGTTGTGATATATGGGTTGTGAGATCAAGCCTTTGCTTGGGGCTTGGTGCTGAGCATGGAGTCTGCTGGAAATTCTCTCTCTCTCCCTCTCTGTCTGCCCCTCCCCTTACTCCCTCTCTGTCTCACTCAATTTAATAAATAAATCTTTAAAAAAAGAATAGAACAAATCGAAGGGGTAGAGTATTATAAAACAAGAGGACAAGTATAATTTTTCACAGAGTGGTGAGAGGCAGCCTCCTGAGGAGGTTATATTTGAGATGAAAAGACAGAATTATAAAAATTCTATAGAATATTTCATAATTATGTTGAGGAAAGTCACATAACTTACAATAGTGAGTTTAACATCTCATAATTTAGCATATCTGTTCACTCAATCAGATTATCTTTTTTTTAAGATTTATTTATTTATTTGACAGACAGAGATCACAAGTAGGCAGAGAGGCAGGCAGAGAGAGAGAGAGAGAGAGGAGGAAGCAGGCTCCCTGCAGAGCAGAGAGCCTGATTCAGGGCTCGATACCAGGACTCTGAGATCATGACCTGAGTCAAAGGCAGAGGCTTACCCACTGAGCCACCCAGGCACCCCACTCAATCAGATTATCTTTGATGAGATTTCATACTTTGTTTAATATAGGTCTTATATATTTCTTGCTAACTTTGTTCTTAGGTTTGGGCCCCTGATGGCTCAGAGGGCTAAGTGTCTGCCTTTGGCCCAGGTCGTGATCCTCGGGTCCTGGGAGAGCCCCATATTGGGCTCCCTGCTCAGTGGGGAGTTTGCTTTTCCCTTTCCCACTGTCCCTCCCCCGCTCATGCTCTCTTTCTCTCTCAAATAAATAAATAAATAAAATCTTTTAAAAAATTATTCTTAGATTTAAAATAGGTTTTTTTCCATTGTAAGTGGAGTATTTTTCATTATAGTTTCTATCCGATTATAGTTAGCATAAGAAAGCTATTAATTTTTTGATATTTATCTTGTATCTTGTATATCTTGTATA
Source organism: Meles meles (assembly GCF_922984935.1). Classification (NCBI taxonomy): domain Eukaryota; kingdom Metazoa; phylum Chordata; class Mammalia; order Carnivora; family Mustelidae; genus Meles; species Meles meles. The sequence continues at coordinate 41,167,005 of NC_060087.1, read as the reverse complement.
GAGAGTTACTCAACTTATTAGGTCAGCCTTGGGAGGAAACAGTCATATCACCTTTTTTGTGTTGACTATGTTCTCCTAGAACAAAATGGAATGGTAATAGTCATTATGATCTTTTTTAAAATAAGATTTTATTTAGGGGTACCTGGGTGGCTCAGTGGGTTAAAGCCTCTGCCTTCGGCTTAGGTCATGGGATCGAGCCCCGCATCGGGCTCTCTGCTCCGCAGGGAGCCTGCTTCCTCCTCTCTCTCTGCCTGCCTCTCTGCCTAGTTGTGATTTCTCTCTGTCAAATAAATAAAATATTAAAAAAAGATTTTATTTATTTATTTGTCCGAGAGAGAAAGAATGAGCATAAGCAGGGGGAGCTGCAGGCAGAGGGAGAAGCGGGCTCCCTGCTGAGCAAGGAGCCTGATGTAGGGCTCAATCCCAGGACTCTGCGATCATGACTGGAGCCTAAGGCAGACACTTAACTGACTGAAACATCCAGACATCCCCATTATGATAATCTTTTAAAAACATTCTGACATTAAGAATCCTTATAACATTTATTTCACCAATAAGTGGGATGCTTGCTGTTGCTTTCTTGTATAAATCTTTTTTTTTTTAAAGTTCAGGAAATTTCTTTTTATTATTTGTTTGCTAAGATGTTTAGTAGGAATGAGTGTTGAATTTTGTCATACACTTTTTGGTGACTTTTTAAAAAATATTTTATTTTTATTATTTATTTGACAGAAAGGGACACAGTGAGAGAGGGAAAACAAGCAGGGGGAGTGGTAGAAGTAGGCTTCCCGATGTGGGGCTTGATCCCAGGACTCTGGGATCACAGCCTGAGCCAAAGGCAGTTGCCTAATGACTGAGACACCCAGGCACCCCTGCTTTTTGGTGACTTTTAATGCTAGTATGTGATTTTTTTTTCTCATCTCATTCACATCTATTTATGTAAAGTATTAGATTAAGGTTTTTTTTAGTGCTGAAACACCCTTACTTTTGTGGAACAAACCCCTTTGGGTCAAAATGGATTAATGCTGGAATGTAATTGGTAATGTTATCTCCATTGTTATCTATATTTGATAGTGAAATTGGTATATAAATTTTGGGTCCGTGTGTGCGTGTGTGCGTGTGTGTGTGTGTGTGTGTGTGTGTGTGTGTGTTATACGTTCACTTGGCCTGATTTTGATTTCACAGTTAATGCTAGCCACATAGAATGAGCTGTGCAACTTTTAGTTCTTTCTGGATTTAGATTGGAACCTTGAAGTAACTGCCCTTGAAATTTTGATAGAACTTTCTCTTAAATCACCTTTGTGTGGTGTATTTATTTTGGAGAGAGTAGCACTTTGAATAACTTGAAATTTTTCTATGGTCGTTAGATAATTTAGGTCTTGTGCCTCATCTTCAGTCAATATTTGATAATAGAAAAAAGATTAGTAGCCAGAATATATAAAGAATGTTCCCAGAGGTTTTTTTTTCAATCTGGTTTTATTAGTCTGTTACAACCCTTTTTATCTTTGTTCAAATATTGTTGAGGGGCTGGAATTAATCTGGGAGGGAAAGAAAAAGGGGAGTGGAGATGAGCAGCTTACCAGTTTCAACATGATGATTTCTTTGGTCTTTATTCATAAATATTTCATAATTTCAGCTTTTATTTCTGTATTAACTTGAGTCATTTAGTTTTTTTTAAAGTTATTTATAGTTTCTTAGTACATAGCTCCTTTTTCGTTGTTCTTTTGTTGTTAATGTCTAATTTTATTTCATGTTGTGAAAGATTAGGCCATATGATATTGACCTTTTGAATTTATTGAGATATTCTTTGAGCTGTAATGCGTGGTCTGTTTTAGTAATTTCCCCATTAGTTGGAAAGAGTAAGCAGTCTATTTGTTGGGTTCTGTGTTCTGCATGAATTTGTTAAGCCAAGCATATTAATTGGGTTCAGTTCCTCCATATTCAAGTGTATTTTAAGGCACTCAATCTGTGAAAATATGAGTGAGCACATAAATCACCCACAAGGATTCACTCATTAGTTCAACAAATATTTATTAAGGACCTGCCAGGCCCTGTTTTAAGTGCTGAGGGCATAGCACTGAGTGGAACCAAGAATGTGCTTTTAAGGCACTTACCCTCTGGTTGGAGGAGTGACAATAAATAAAGAGACAAGGGGTGCCTGGGTCCCTCAGTTGGTTGTGTGTCTGATTCTTGATTTTGACTCAGGTCACCATCTCACCATTGTGAGACTGAGCCCTGCATCAGATTCCTTGCTCAGCGGGGAGTCTGCTGGAAGCTGGAGATTCTTTCTCTCCATCTCCCCTGCCATCCTCTCTCCTGCTTTCTTACTCTCTCTCTCTAAAATAAAAAAATCTTAAAATAAACAAAGAGACAGACAAACATATCTGTTGTAATTCAGGTGGTAAAAAGTGGGAAGAAGAGGGATGCCAGGGAGGCTCAGTTAGTTAGGCATCTGCCTTCCGCTCAGGTCATGATCCCAAGGTTTTGGGATCGAGCCCCACATCAGGCTCCCTGCTCAGAGTCTACTTTTCCCTCTCTCTCTGCCTGCCACTCCCCCTGCTTGTACTCTCTCTGTGTCGAATGAAGAAAAGCTTTAAAAAAAGAAGTGGGAAGAAGAAATAGAAAATAGAGCAGATAACGGGATAGAGAATGACAGGGATGGTGAAAGTGGGGGATGGATACTCTTTTGGAGTGTAAGAACAGGTCTTCGAGGAAGTAACAGTTGAGTAGAATGGACAGGGGGATGGGGAATCCAGTGCCGCTAATAGCTGGGACTCACTGTTCCAGAGGGGGTCCAGGACCTAATTATCTCAAATACCAACAAGAAAATCCTTGTAAGTGCTTTTACCCCATCTGTGCAGAACCTTGATCCTGCTCTCAGGGGCCCTGCACATGAGCAGAGACTTGACAGAAGGGGAGTGTTGGGAGAGCATGTGGGTTTCTGGAGGAAGGATGTCCTAAGCCAAGGAAAGAGTCTGTGCAAAGGCTGAGGTGAGAATGTTTTGTGAAATGGCAGGGTAAGTCAAAGGAGCTGTAGGTACCATGGTCAGGGAGAAGTAGTCCAATGACCTGAAGGTCAAAGTAAAGTCATAGTAAAATTTTGGATTTGTGCTTTTTGTCAATTCATTTCTGTATCTGTCAGTTTTTACTTTATATAGTTCAGTCCTTGAAAAAATTGTTTTGATCTGTGCATATAAACGTAAGACTGATATAGCTTCTTTTTTTTGAAGAGGGAGGGAGGCAGAGAGAGGGAGACAGAGAAAGAAAGAGAGAGAGAGAAAATATTAAACAGTTTCCATCTCAGAACACTGAGATCATGACCTGAGCCGAAATCAAGAGTTGGATGCTTAACCAGCTGAGCCACCCAGGTGCCCCTGATAGAGCTTCTTTGTAGACTATCCTTTTATCAGTACAAAATACACTTTGTCTATTTTTTAAAAAATTCCAGTATAACTAACATACACTATTATATTAGTTACTGTTTTTTGACTTGAATTCAATTTTGTCTGATATTATTTTTGTTTATATTTTTATAGAAATGTCATGGCATATCTTTGACAATTCATTTATCTTCAATATTTTTTTGCCATTTTGCCTTTTAAAATATCAAAAAGCCCAGTATTTACTTTTGTTTTAATAGAGGAATTTAAGCTTTTCAATTTTATTACAATTGCTGATATATTTAGACTTTTTCAGTCATCTTATTTCTGTTTACTATAATACCCTGTTTCTTCTCATTTCTTCTTTCCCTTGCCCACCTACATAATGTAATACCACCATAATCTGGTGTCTCTGGCCCCATCACTAATAACTCCTGCCTTGGTTTACTCAGCTACAGATATACCAGTTTTCTCCTGTGTCTCAGGGCCTTTGCACTGGCTAGTGCCTTTGTCTGGGACACTCTTCCTCTAAACATCCACTTGGCTTACTCTCTCTCCTTTAAGTGTTTCCTCATATACCACCTTTTACCAAGGCCTTTTGTGACCACTGTATTTATAATTGCACTCTCAAGACTCTCTAAACCATTTCTTGCCTTATTTCTGTCCATAGCACTTTTTACTATCTAACATATGATGAAGGCACAGATGTGTGATCTGATTTATTCACTGCTGTGTATTTAAGTTTAGCATATTGCCCAGCGTGTATTTCCACACTTAGTAAATATTTGATGAATAAATGAATGATTGATTAAATGAATGAGTTTTGTTCAGTAAGCACTTTTCAAATAGCAGCTTGATATTGACAGTGTTCAGAACTAGGGAGATAGAAATTACTGATGAAGGCACAGTTTCTGCCTGAAGGGCCTTATGTCTCAATAAAGGGCACCAACGTGGAAAGATACTATCACTATATGATAGAAATAATGGGATACTATGGGGTACAACAGAGCATCAGCGCTCTAGGGATGGGGGAGGATTCAGGAAGCTTCTGAAGAAGGTGACATCAACATTGAGTCTTGAAATATGAAAAAAAAATTAGCCAGATGGAGAAAGGAAAAGCACTGCAGGCAAATGAACATAATTGCATTTGGCTGTGGTGGTGGTTTTGGTGGTAATTATTAAAAATGAAAGACTCGGGTACCTGGGTGACTCAGTTGCTTAGCAACTGCCTTTGGCTCAGGTCAGGACCTCAGGGTCCTGGGATCGAGCCCTCATTGGCTCTTTTCTTGGTGGGGAGTCTGCTTCTCCCTCTCTCTCTGCCTGCTGCTCCCCCTGCTTATGCTCTCCTCCACCCATCAAATAAACAAATAAAATATTTTTAAAAAGTGAGAGACTCATGGGGTGCTCGGGTGACTCAGTCGGTTAAGCATCTGACTATAGCTCAGGTCATGATCCTCCTTCTGGTATATCGTCATAAGGTCAGTAGTAGCCTACCACGACCTCACAATGCCTACATCATTCACCTCACTTTATTTCATCACATAGGCATTTTATCATGTCACATCATCACAAGAAGAAAGATGTATACAATAAAATAAGATATTTTGAAAGAGACCACATTCACATAACTTTTATTACAGTATATTGTCATAATTGTTCTATTTTATTATTAGTTACAGTTGTAAATCTCCTATTGTACCTAATTTAGAAGTTGAACTTTATCATAGGTAATGCACGTATAGGGAAAAGTATAGAACGTATAGAGTTTGCTACTATCTGTGTTTTCAGGCATCGCTTGGGGGTATTGGAACATATCCCCATGCAGGCAAGGAGCAACTGTTGTACTCCTTTGTTCAACCCTAATATACATGTAAGGTATTTTGGGAATGGCTAAACCCCATGAGAAATTTATCAACTAGCTGGGGCGCCAGTGGGTTAAAGCCTCTGCCTTCGGCTCAGGTCATGGTCCCACGGTCCTAGGATCGAGCTCCACATCGGGCTCTGTGCTCAGCAGGGAGCCCGCTTCCTCCTCTCTCTCTGCCTGCCTCTCTGCCTACTTGTGATCTCTCTCTGTCAAATAAATAAAATCTTCTTAAAAAAATTTATCAACTAGAATACAGTGTTTATGTATGGTCCTTTTTGTATTTAGCGTCAGAGTGTCAGACAAAACTGTTTTCCCAAGTGAATCAGAAATGGTCAAATACATAGATAAATGGGGAGAAGAGACAAGTCTTCCTTACAAAAGAATTCTAAATAATACAGGTAGATACTCCCTCCTGCAGGAAGTGAACTTAATGCCCCGTCTCCTATGGCGGGCTAGACTTAGCGACTCATATCCAGATTAGAGTAGAGGAAAGGAAAAAGAAAACTTTACAGCAGAAAGACATGGCAAACACTACATTAAGCAAGTGATGAAGGTTAACTGTAGGGGCCTGGTTAGCCAAAGGGAGTCGTTTGGTTGTAAACTTAGATTGACCCCGCTCCTCCTAGAGGAACTTGCTTGCAAGCCCCGGATATGGGCATGGGCCAGGCCAGATGGAGACATCCAATTAGTGGGGCACGCATATATTTACTGTGGTGAATTGAAATTCTATTGGTCACTGTATTGCCGCCCGAGCATGACTGTGCAGTTTTCCCTGTGTGTTGCAATCTCATTGGCCACCTGTGTGTGGGCGGGGCTCAACCACCTCTGTAAAGGTTAGTCTGTGAGGCTGGGGGGGAGTAGTAGGAGGAGTTAGAATAGCCTTTGGGATAGCAGTTAGAATAGCCATTGGGATAGCAGTTACAATAGCCATTGGGATAGCAGTTAGAATAGCTGTTGGGATAGCAGTTAGAATATCTGTTGGGATAGCAGTTAGAGTAGCCATTGGGATAGCTGTTAGGGTAGTCGTCGGAGTAATAGTCATCCGGCGGTAGCAGCACCACCACGAGTGGCCTCGCTGCCCCGAGCCGCGGCACCACTGGGAGCGGCCTTGTCCAGAGCGGCATCATTCTGGGGAGCGGCCTCGTTGGCGTGCGGCCTCGTTGGCGTGTGGCCTCATCCAGAGTGGCCTCGTCCAGAGCAGCCTTGTCGGAGTGGCATCATGGGGAGAAGAGTCTGTGTCATTGGGGTTGTCGTCCTCGTCATCGTCCCCTCTTCGTCGTCGGGATTGGCCTCGTCCAGAGTGGCCTTGTCTGGGGAGCGGCCTCATGCGGGGAGCGGCCTCTTTGGGGTTGTCCTCTCCACCTCTTCGTGAGAGACGGCCCCTACTGGTCGGTTTGATTTTCAATGCTTGGTGCGAAATAAATCTTTGCTTGACTTTCACTTTGCATCAGTCGCGTTCCTTTGATCACGGACCCTAACATTAGTGACATTAGTAATAGTAATAAGTGATGTTGATAACGTATGTCACCAGATATATTAAAAAAGCACTTCCTCTTTGTGGTATTCTTCTCCAGCCTCATAACACTAGTATAATCCTGAGAAAAGCATCAAACAAACCCAGATCAAGGGACATTCTATAAATCACAAGGTCAGTATGCCTCATGAGTGTCAAGGTCATGGAAAACAAGGAAAGACTAAGCAAGTGTTAAGGACCAGAAGAAACTGGGGAGACGTAACAACAAAATACAACATAGTACTCTGGATTGGACCTTGGAGCAGAAAAAGAGGATTTAAAAAAATTTTTTTTAAAGTTAACATATAATGTATTATTAGCCCCAGGGGTACAGGTTTGTGAATCGCCAGGTTTACACACTTCACAGCACTCACCATAGCATATACCCTCCCCAATGTCCATAACCCCACCACCTTTCCCTACCCCCCCCAGCAACCCTCAGTTTGTTTTGTGAGATTAAGAGTCTCTCATGCTTTGTCTCCCTCCCGATACCATCTTGTTTCATTTATTCTTTTCCTACCCTCCAACCCCGCCATGTTGCTTCTCAACTTCCTCATATCAGGGAGATCATATGATAGTTGTCTTTCTCCGATTGACTTATTTCGCTCAGCATAATACCCTCTAGTTCCATCCACATCATTGCAAATGGCAAGATTTCATTTCTTTTGATGGCTGCATAGTATTCCATTGTATATATATGTACCACATCTTCTTTATGTTGATGGACATCTAGGTTCTTTCCATAGTTTGGCTATGGTGGTCATTGCTGCTATTAACATTTGGGTGCACGTGCCCCTTCAGATCACTACATTTGTATCTTTAGGGCAGATACCCAGTAGTGCAATTGCTGGGTCGTAGGATAGCTCTATAGAAAAAGAGGATGTTAATGCCGGAAATTAGTAATATCTGAATAAAGCCCACTCTTTAGTTAATAGCAATGTACTAACGTTGGTTTCTTAGTTGAAAAACGTGCCATGGAAACAATGGGGGGAAACTGTGAATGGTATACAGGAACTCTTTGTACTATCTTTGTAACTGTTCTATAAATATCAAATTATTCCAAAATAAGTTTGTTTCAAAAAGTTAAGTAGGTCAGCTCCTTTTCCCTTCACAATCTTTAGTGAGGTTATGTCATACATTTATAATATACCGAAATTCACTTGTCTTGGGTTCCATCTTATCCTGGAGTGCCCTGACATCTTGGTTGATTTTATTTTTTTTAAGATTTTATTTATTTATTTGAGAGAAAGAGAATGTGTGTGAGAGAGAGCACACAAGCAGGGGAGGGAGGGAGAAGGAGAAGGAAGAAGGAAGAGGGAGAAGCAGGCTGTCTGCTAAGCAGGGAGCCCAACAAGGGGCTCAACCCCAGGACCCTGGAATCAAGACCTGAGCTAAAGGCAGATCCTTAACCAACTGAGCCACCCAGGCACACCATTTTGGTTGATTAAAAAAAAAATGCATATGGTAAATTTACTCTTTGTGGTGCAGAATTCCAAGTTTTTTTTTTCTTTTCTTTTCTCTCTCTCTCTTTTTCTTTTTCTTTTCTTTTCTTTTTTACAAATCATGTATCCACCACTCTAGTACCAGACTGAAGAGTCAGTTCCACCATACTAAAATTCGCCTGTAAATCCATTTGTAGTTAACTAGTCCTCTATGCCAATCTCTGGCACTACTGATCTGTTTTCCATCCTATAATTTAGCCTTTTGCAGAATGTCATATAGATAGGTTTCTATAATATGTAGCCTTGGATCTGGCTTTTTTTCACTTATCAAAATGCATTTATGATTCATCCATCCCGTTGCTTGAGTCAAGTGTGTTCCTTCTATTGCCAGATAGAATTCCATTGTATAGATGTAACATAGTTTTGTTGTTGTTGCTGTTGTTTGCTTATTTCTTTTTTGTAATCATCTGTTGACAGACATCATGGTTGTTCCCAGTTTGGAGTGATTATGGACAAAGCCTCTTAAAACATTAGCATACACATTTTTTGTGGGTGAAGATTGTCTTTCCATCCTTTTGGGTAAGTACCTAGAAGCAGGATTTCTGGGTAATATGATAAGTCTACTATGAATTTCCATTTATAAGAAACCACCAAATTATCTTCCAACGTGGCTACCCCAGTTTGCATTTCCACCAGCAATAAATCAGATTCCTATTACTCCTATCCTTGACAGTATTTGGTCTTGGGGTTGGGGGTCCCCCAACACCACCTTTAAATTCAACAATTCACTATAAGGATTCACAGAACTCAGAAATGCTGTTAAACATATGGTTATGGTTTATCAGGGAGGAAGGATACAGATTAAAATCAACCAAGGGAAGAGGCATGTAGGACAGGGTCTAGGAACATTCCAGGGGGGAAGCTTTTGATTGTCCTCTTCCGGTGAAATCATAGCAGAGCTAACTCCTCTCGGCAGTGACCTATAGCAATATACACAGAGTGATGTAATCCAGGGAGACTCACCTGAGCCTCAGTGTCCAGAGATTTTATTGGAGATCTGTCACACAGACATGGCTGGCCACCTGTGTGGCTGAGCCTAGTTTCTAGCTCCTCCAGAGGGGGGCTGATACCCCATGAGCCAAAGACCCCACCATAGATCACATGGTTAGATTATCTGGTATGGCCTGACACTCCCCTGTCAAACTAAGACACTTAGCAGATACAACTCATAAGGACTTAAATGTTACTTCTCAAGAGCAGCGGACACAAGCCAGACCTCTCTCTGGGGAAGGTCAATTCTACACAAATAAGAACTGAATATTTTCTAATCCATTATATGAGCTTATGTTCGGAAAACTGAAGTTTTTTCTATGAACAAAATAGTTAACTTTTCACTAAAACTCTATAGTATTGTGGGGTGTGTGTGTGTGTCTGTGTGTGTGTGTGTGTGTGTAGACAGAGAGAGAGAGAGAGAGAGAGAGAAGATGGGGGAGGGACAGAAGACAGACCAGGAGAGTTTAAGATTATAGTAATAGTATATTTAGGAAAATTTCTGGGGCATCTTGATGACTCATTCAGTTAAGTGGCTGCCTTCAGCTCAGGTCATGATCTTGGGGTTCTGGGATTCAGCCCCTGGGATTAAGTGCCATGTTTTTGGTCTCCCTGCTCAGTGGGAAGTCTGCTTCTCCCTCTCCCTCTGCTCCTCCCCACCGCTCTCTCAAATAAATAAATAAATAAAATCTTTAAAAAAAAATTTAAAAAGGAAAAAGTAAAATTTCCCAGATTGTATAACTGTCATTTATGTACTTGGTTTCCTGCCCAGTTTTGGTTGCTAGGAGGTATGGGATGACGATACAGTCTTTCGTCTATTCTTTCCTCTCTTATAAACTTCTGACATCAGTATCATTTAGAATCCAATTAAGTTATACATTTGTTTTTCACTTTATTTCACTGCATCATTTATCTATTATTATTTCTTATTTTAGGGTAGTAAGACACAGACATGCTGGGCAAGTTTTTTGAAGGTCATTGTGAGATTTCAGGTACGAGAGGAGACACTGACACTTGACTTTCTTCCAAAATCCTAGGGGAACATCCAAATAGGTATTTTTTAAAATACTGATATGTAAAAGGTCTAAAAAAAATAAGTGTACCATCAGTGGCCCAGAAACTTGAAGCAAGTGGGAAGATTTCTAGAAAGGGAAAGCCAAAGGAGGACAGTTGGTTAGATGGTAACCTCCTCTTCCTGGGAGACCCAGACATGCCCAGCTCGGAGCCCACAAGCACAGAAAGGAAGAGTGGGACCATTACCATAGTAAGGCGGTACTCTAGTGAAGACATAACATCCACTTAGAGCCTCCCAGTTCATACAGCACCTTAGTGCATACAAAATGCATATAAAATGTCATTTCTAGGCAAGTGAATTACAGAAGGCACATCTCCTCAGAGAAAGGAAGCAGAGAACTTACCCTCACTATGGTCCCAGATTTTGAAGGGGGAATATGACTGCATTTCAGCCTTACTCACCCCCCAGTGGGATGCCTCTGTCGAGGACAAAACCTCCATATCATTAGTTGTTTTTTTTTTTTTCCTGTTTTATTGCATTGGCAAGATAGGTACACAGAAGTTTCTCTGCCCTTCCTAGGGAAGGTGGTTCTTCAGTGCTGTGTGGGAGGGGTTTCTGTAAGGCAACACAAACATCATTCTGTGTTTTTAATATCCAGGCCCTTCTTAGAGACTGTCAAGTCTGCTAGTAGCCCCATTCCTTCTGTGTCCTTCCTCTTATGACTAAAAAAAAAAAAAAAAAATCCTGGAAATAACACACAAAACAGCATAGGAAGACTCTGGAAGGTAGAAAGAAGAAGGGGGACCGCTTAGGGATAGCAGGATTGAGGAACGACATGGGAGTGAATTTCCTTCGTGTTCTCATTGCCTCCCATTATATCCTGGACCAGAGGCTGCAGAAATCTTCAGGTGGCCAACAATAAGCACAGACCAAAAAGAAGCTCCAGGAAAAGCCTGTTTTCTCTAGCCAAAGGAACAGGAAAAGGGTGGCCTTATGGAACAGCAAATCTCTTTTGATAATCCCCACTCTGCTCCAGCCAATCCCATCACAATCCAGTGAGGCCAAGCAAGGAGCTGATCGTCCACCTAGCTCCTACCCCAGGCTCAGTGGAAGCAGGCAGTGTCATGCCAACATCCCTGCTTGGTGGTGTCACGCGGCTGAGCAGATCACATTATGTAGGACATTTTCCGTAACCGGAAGGACTTGGATTTTTGACTCAGAATTCAGTGGGGGCTATTGAGCAGGGAAGGATTCGCTCTGACTTAGATTTAACAGGATCTGGCTGGTGTGTTGAAAATAGACAGAAGGAGGGGGGAGAGGCAGAAGCAAGCTGTATTTTCTTTGCAGAACCGCAAGACAACTCGACGAAGTTGCCAGGGCACATTTTATCATGTTACTTTTGTGGTTAGGATAGCTGAGACACAGGTAAGAGGCCTGTTCAAGGTCACACAGCCCACATGGCCCGGAGCAGCATGGAGCACCTGGCTCTTCAAGTTTCCGTGAAAGGAGTCACTAAATGTACAGAACTTCAAGAAGATTTTAAAAGGGCTCCTGCTAAAATACTGCTAAGTGTTTGTGAAAATTGCATCAAACAGAGATAATGGGGAAGAGCGGAGAAAGAAGGGAGGGGGAAGAAGGATGCTAAAAATAGGCCTGCGTTGTCTCCCTTCCACCATTAGATGGCGAGTTTCTATTTGTTACCGAGGAAATGGTGCCGCGGTTTCCCTGGCATTTGACAAAAACGATGGAATAAAGGACTGAGACTAATGAATGAGGAGGTCAAGGCTTTGAAAAAAGCAAAATTCAATTGATTCAGCACATGTGTGGGGCGGTGGGAGAGGAGGATCGGGGCTCTGAGGACGGGGGTAGAATGAACACAAAAAAAATGACAATCACAGCTGACGGCACAAATTAGAGCATTGATTTTCAAACAGCAGGTCTTAAAGAGTAGTAAAAGAGTAGTTCCTAAAATCAATTCAGTGAAAGGGCAACTAGTAGTCTTTTAATTAAAAAGAGCAGAATAAAATACAAAGTAACAACAGAAAATGTCAAAATACACTGCACAGGGTAAGATCAGAATTTGTGAAACTTGTCCCGTTTTATAAAAAATAAATGTGTATGTGTTGAGCCATAATGCAAAATGTGTTTACAATTTTTTTTTAATCATGGGTATGGTCAGAAAAAGTTTGAGAGACACTAGAGGACACGGAATGGAAACAAACAGAAGGATTTTACCCACTTGAATCACAGGATTTTATAGAGTTGTTTCTCTGAATTATGAACTTTCTCCCCCGCCCCTTCCCCAGTCTCAGGGGCCATTATAGGCTGAATTGCATGCCCCCCAAATTTATATATGGAACCTTAATCCCCAGTACCTCAGAGTGTGACTATCTTTGGAGGCAGGGTCTTTAAAGGGGTGCTTAAGTTAAAATGAGACTGTTAAGATGGGACTGAAATCAATCTGATTCGTGTCTCAGGAAAATTTGAACACAAAAGAAACACCAGGAATGTGCACAGACAGAGGAAAGACCATGTGAGGACATAGGGAAGAGGAGGCAGAGAGTTCTCAGGAGAAACCAAACCTATGGACACCTTGATCTTGAACTTTCAGCCTCCAGATCTGTGAGAAAATAAATCTCTGTTGTCAAGCAACCCAATTTGTGGCATTGGGTTATGGCCGTTCTAGCAAACTAATATAGGGCTAGCGTCTGATATGTATTTCTGGGACCAGGGACAAGGAAAGACCTGGGCCAACTGAATGTCCTGCTGCTTTCTAAATGAGAGTTCCTGGATTCAATTCAGTTCTTCACAGAGGAAAGCGCATAAACTCTTAGGCCAAATGTACCTGCATTCTTATAGCCACTCCATCATTTTAATAGACATTATTTTGGCTTAGTTAGCCTCCCCAGATTAAATTTCCTCGCTTATAAAGTTGGGACTAATCATACCTTTCCTGCAATGTTGATGTAAAGATTAAATGAGTCAATTATCTAGAATTCCTAGCAGTCAATAAATCATTGTCATTTTTTTCCTGTTGTCATTGGAGTTGATGTTGTTGCTTATTACAATTTCTGTCTTTCCTTTGAAGGTACACTGTCTGAAATGGTTAAAGGGTAGAGTGGGAATAAAAGAAGCCGAAAAGACCAAAATTATTTGACCCAGTGTAGAAAGGGTTGGCGGGGGGCGGGGGGTGCGGGGGAAGAGGGGTGCTTGTTACATGGTTGTGTGATGCGATCATCCAATTCAGGTCATGAAGAGGTTAATTTGTAAATAGATCTGAGATCGAAATTATGATAAAAACATAAAATCATACAACTAATAGAGGAACCTATGAATACAGTTTTTAAAAAAAATTTTGAGATCATTGCAGATTCATATGCAGTTGTAAGAAATAACACAGAGATCCTGTGTACCCTTTACCCAGTTTCCCCTGCTGATAACATATTGCAAAACTATAGCACAAGTAGGCAAATTCTCGTAGAGCTAAAAAGTAGAATAGAGGCTACCAGGGGCTTGGGGGAGAAGGGGAATGGTGATTAATTACTTACAGTATAGAGTTTTTGTTTCAAGTGATGAAAATGTTTTGGAAATAGTGGTGATGGTTACACCACACTGTGAAAATGTTTAATGCCACTGAATTTTGTACCCTTAAAAGTAGTCTAAATGGTAAGCTTCACTCTATGTATATTTTATCACAAAAAAGAAAAAAAACCCTGTAATGAATCAAATGTTTGGGCCTCCCCCTCCAGTTCCTCTGTTGAAGTCCTACCCTCCGGTGTGATAGTATTTGGAGGTGGGGCCTCTGCAAGTTAATTAGTTTTAGATGTGGTCTTGAGGTTAGCAGCCCCATGATGGGATTAGTGTTCTTAGAAGAGGGGGAAGAGACAGTAGAGCTCGGTCTCCTCGCCCTATGAAGATCAGGCAAAAAAGCAGCCATCTGCAAGCCAGGAAGAGGGCCCTTGCAAGGAACAGAAGCTGTGGCACCTTGATCTTGAACTTCCAGCCTCCAGAACTGTGAGAAATAAATGTTGGTTGCTATCATGTTTTGTGACGGAGGCCACAGCAGACTAACACACCAGTAGGACAATATCACAGGATATTGTCAATATCACCAGGATATTGACACGGATACTGTCAAGATGCAGAACAGTGAATCCCCAACAGGGATCCTTCTTGTTGCCTTTGCAGCCACACCCTCCTCCCTTATCTCTGACTTACTGTAACCACTAATCTGTTCACCTTTTCTATACTTTTCTACACTTTTATCATAGATAGAATCATATAGCACCTGACCTTTTGATACTGGATTTTTATTTTATTTTATTTTATTGCTAAGTGATATTTTATTGGTATGGATATGCCACAGATTGTTTAGCCATTCACCTACCGAAGGACATTTGAGTTATTTCCAGTTTTAGGCTATTATTAAGAACATTTATAGGAACATTTGTGTACAGGTGTTTGTGTGAACCTAAGTGTTCATTTCTTGGGATATATGCTGAAGAGTGCAGCGGCTAAGTTGAATGGTAAACTATGTTTAGTCTTCTGGGAAAGTGCTATGCTCTTGTCAGCGTGGCTGCACCATTTTCCATCCCCACCAGTGATGTATGAGTGATCAAGTTTCTTCAAATCTTTGAAAGCATTAGGTATTTTCACCACTTTTTATTTATAGCTATTCTGACAAGTGTGCACTGATATCTCACTGTGGTTTTAAATTTGTATTTTCCTGATGGTTAATGATGTTGAACATATTTCTATATGTGTATTTGCCATTACCTATTTACAGGTGACATGATCATGCAGCTAGAAAATCCTAAAGAATCTACCAAAAACAAAACAAAACAAAACAAAAACCTCCTAGAAATAAGAAGTGAATTCGGCAAGTTGTAGGATACAAGATCAACCACAAAATTAATTCCATTTCTGTATACTAACAAACATGTAGAAGCCAATATTCCAGATGTGATACCATTTACATTTGGAATATTGGCTTCTACATGATCATCTCACCTGCAATAGGTAGTTTCATTTCATTCCTGTACAATCTATATGCCTTTTATTTCTTCTTATTACAGTGGTTAGAACTTCCAAAACTATGTTGAGTTAGAGTGTTAAGAGTGCACATTGTTGCTTGTTCCCAATCTGAGGAAGAAAGAATTCAGTCTTTCACCATTAAAGGAAGATGTTAGCTGCAGGGTTTTTTTTTTTTAATTTTATTGTTAAGTAATCTCTATACCCAACATGGGGCTTGAACTCACAACCTCGAGATCAAGAGTTGTGCACCGACTGAGCCAGCCAGGCACCCCAGTTGTAGGTTTTTTGTAGATGTTCCTTAACAAGTTGAGATGGTTCACCTTCATCCCTATTTTGCTGAAAGTTTTTATCATGACTGGGTATTGCATTTTGTCAAAAGCCTTTTTCCATGTCAGGTGATATGATCATACAATTTGCCTTCTTTAGCTTGGTAGATACAATGGTTTATTTTCAAATGTTCAACCAGCCTTTCAAGCTTGAAGTAAATCCCACAAGGTTATACTGTATAATTGTTTTTATACATTGCTGGATTAGATTTGTTAATATTTTTGGAGGTGTTTTGTGATATTAAAGTTCACAAGACATATTGTTTTGTAGTTTTTCTTTTTTTGGTACTGTTTCTGTTTGGTTTTGGTATCTGGGTCATATTAGTATCATAAAAGGGTTTGCAAAGTTTTCATGTCTGTGCTATGTTCTGGAACAGATTGTGTGAAATCAGTGTTAATTCTTCTTTAAATGTTTGGTAGATTTCTTAGTGAGACCATTCAGGAGCTTTTTAATTACAAATTCTTTTTTTCCCCCCCAGTGGTTATAGAACTGTTGAGGCTGCTTGTTATTTCTTTGTGTTGGTTGAATGTGGTGGCTTATGGATTTGGAGGAATCAGTTCACTTCTAAATGTTCAAATTTATGAGCATATAGTTATTCATAATATGCCTTTATTACCTTTTTAATGCCTTCAGGATCTGTAGTGATAACCTATGTTTTATTTCTTATATCAGTGATTTGTGTCTTCTAGCTTTTTGATCTTTGCCAGTCTTGCTAGAGGTTTATCAGTTTTATTGATTTCTTAAAAATAACTTTTTTTGTGTTGTTGATTTTTCTGTATTGTTGTCCTGTGCTTCGTTTCATTGGTTTCTGCTCTTTATTATTTTCCTTCTTCTGCTTCATGTGGGTTTATTTTGCTCTTCTATTTCTCATTTCTTGTTTTTACCCATGCCTATGTTCTTCTTTCCTTTCTAAATTTCCAAGCATCTGTTATCATTTCTTTTCTATTTAGAGAATCTCCTTTAGCCATTGTGGAAGGGTAGGTTTGCTAGTAACAGTTCTTTTTGTTTCCTTTGACTAAAAATGTCTTTACTTCCTCTTTATTCCTGAATGATATTTTTGCTTGATAGAAAATTCACAATCAGCTGGTCTTTTCTTCCAGCACTTGAAAAATGTGCTATTTCCTGCTGGCCTTCATGGTTTCACACGAGAAATACCCTGTGATTCAAACTGGTGTTCCACTATAAGCACTATATTATTTGTCTCTGGCTGCTTTCATATTTTTTATTTACTTATTTTTTTTTGTCTCTTTAGTTTTCAGAACTTTTCAGAGGTTTTGTGTCTGGTCATGGATTTCTTTAGATTTATCCTATTTGAGGTTCACTCAGCTTTTTCTTTTCTTTTCTTTTAAGAGAGAGAGCAGCAGGGAGGGGCAGAAGGAGAGGGAGAGAGAGAATCTCAAGCAGGCTCCACACCCACTGTGGAGATTGTCATGGAGCTCAATCTCACAACCCTGAGATCATGATCTTGGCAGAATCCAAGAGTTAGATTCTGAGCCCCCCAGGTGCCCTGAAAGTTCAGCTTTTTGCATCTTTTTGAATTCACCAAATTTGGGAAGTTTTTACCATTATTTTTTCAAATACTTTTTCAGCCCCCTTTTCTTTCTCTCCTCTTTGATGTCCCATGATTTGAATGTTAGTTCTTTTTTTTGTTGTTTGTTTTAGAGATTTTATTTATTTGACAGACAGAGATCACAAGTAGGCAGAGATGCAGGCAGAGAGAGAGGAGAAGCAGGCTCCCTGCTGAGCAGAGAGCCGGATGCGGGGCTCCATTCCAGGACCCTGAGATCATGACCTGAGCTGAAGTCAGAGGCTTAACCCACTGAGCCACCCAGGCACCCCTCGAATGTTAGTTTTTTTGTTATTGTCCCATCAGTCTTTGAGACTCTTTCCATTTTTTTCTCTTGTTGCTCAGAGTGGGAAAATTCTATTGATGTGTTTTCAAATTCACAGATTTTATCTTTTGTCATCTCTACTCTCTTTTTTTTTTTTTTTTTTTTTTTTTTTTTTTTTTTTAAAGATTTTATTTATTTATTTATTTGATAGCGAGAGAGAGAGATCACAGGCAGGCAGAGAGAGAGAGAGAGAGAGGGAAGCAGGCTCCCTGCCGAGCAGAGAGCCCGACGCGGGACTCGATCCCAGGACCCTGAGATCATGACCTGAGCCGAAGGCAGCGGCTTAACCCACTGAGCCACCCAGGCGCCCTCTACTCTCTTGATTATTGTATTTTTCAGTTTGATCATCTCTGTTCGGTTCTCTCATATAACATATTTCTTTGCTGAGGTTTTCTATATTTTTTCATTTGTTTGGAGAGAACTTAATAATTGCCTGTTGAAGCATTTTTTGATGATTACTTTAAAATCCTTGCCAGATAATTTCTTCATCGGATTTGTCTTCATTCTGCTGATTATCTTTTCTCATTCATGTTGTGAATGTCTTGGTTCTTGCTATGATGACTTTTGATTATATCCTGAATGTTTTAGATAGTATATTTGTAGACTCTGGATCTTATTAATTCTTTTTTAAAAAATTTTTATTTATTTATTTTTTTAATAAACATATAATGTATTTTTATCCCTAGGGGTACAGGTCTGTGAATCGCCAGGTTTACACACTTCATAGCACTCACCATAGCACATACCCTCCCCAATGTCCATAACCCCCTCCCCCTCTCCCAACCCCACCTCCCCCCAGCAACCCTCAGTTTGTTTTGTGAGATTAAGAGTCACTTATGGTTTGTCTCCCTCCCAATCCCATCTTGTTTCATTTATTTTTCTCCTATCCCCCTAAACCCCATGTTGCATCTCCACTTCCTCATATCAGGGGGATCATATGATAGTTGTCTTTCTCTGATTGACTTATTTCACTAAGCGTGATACCCTCTAGTTCCATCCACGTCGTCACAAATGGCAAGATTTCATTTCTTTTGATGGCTGCATAGTATTCCATTATATATATATATACCACATCTTCTTTATCCATTCATCTGTGGATGGACATCTAGGTTCTTTCCATAGTTTGACTATTGTAGACATTGCTGCTATAAACATTCGGGTGCACGTGCCCCTTCGGATCACTACGTTTGTATCTTTAGGGTAAATACCCAGTAGTGCAATTGCTGGGTCATAGGGTAGTTCTATTTTCAACATTTTGAGGAACCTCCATGCTGTTTTCCAGAGTGGTTGCACCAGTTTGCATTCCCACCAACAGTGTAGGAGGGTTCCCCTTTCTCCGCATCCTTGCCAGCATCTGTCATTTCCTGACTTGTTAATTTTAGTCATTCTGACTGGTGTGAGGTGATATCTCATGGTGGTTTTGATTTGTATTTCCCTGATGCCGAGTGATGTGGAGCACTTTTTCATGTGTCTGTTGGCCATCTGGATGTCTTCTTTGCAGAAATGTCTGTTCATGTCCTCTGTCCATTTCTTGATTGAATTATTTGTTCTTTGGGTGTTGAGTTTGCTAAGTTCCTTATAGATTTTGGACACTAGCCCTTTATCTGATATGTCATTTGCAAATATCTTCTCCCATTCTGTCAGTTGTCTTTTGGTTTTGTTAACTGTTTCCTTTGCTGTGCAAAAGCTTTTGATCTTGATGAAATCCCAATAGTTCACTTTTGCCCTTGCTTTCCTTGCCTTTGGTGATGTTCCTAGGAAGATGTTGCTGCAGCTGAGGTCGAAGAGGTTGCTGCTTGCGTTCTCCTCATTATTAATTCTTTTTTTTAAAAAATAGGCAGTCCCTTATTGAGGTACAGCAAGAAGGCTGAGTGGGCTTAAAGGTTCAGCTTCTTCTGGTCTCCAATGATCCTATCATGGCAAATATGAGCACTGATTTCATTGCCTCATTATAGATACATGGGATGGAAGTTCAGCTCTGTCCTTGGCTCCATTAACATGTTTCCAGTGAAAATGAGGCACTGATTCATGACATCTCTCGGTCTCCTTGTGTGGATGTAAACTCGGCTCCTCACACTGGTCCCCATGGACATTGGTGAGAAGGAAGGCTAAGGGTTGACTCACTGCTTTTTTGCTACAGGGTAGGGGCAGTACCTCAGCTTTGAGCTGGGCCCTTCAGACACAAGGGAGAGAAAGAGGAAAGTGGAGGGCCACCAAACCCCACCTATCACCACCTCCTTTTGCCCTGCTGATGCCTGGTGAAAATGAAGGTTTGTTTCCCGATGGCGCTCCACTAATACTTGGGTAGAGGAGGAATAAAGTTTGGATTAACTCACCTCACCTCGTTCTGCCTCATTAATGTTGGGTGGTGCTGGAGGCCCACCTCTCCACTGGGACCTGCTGATGGGGGGGTGGTTGGGGGAGAGGGGAGTGGCTACTTGCCCTTTTCCATCCCACCTTGTTCATCCCATATTGTTGTAACTGGGTTGGCATGGAGGAGATTCAGCTTCCTACTGGGCCTTGCAGACACCAGAGGCAGGGCAATAGTGGATAGTGAAACACTGACTAGACTCTACTGGCACCATATTGTTCAGTGTGTTTGATGCCAGATTGGGGTGGGTACTTAGCTCCCCACTGTTGGGGCTCTGCTAACACTTGGCATGAGGGGAGATTAGAGTACTGAGCATCAGTACCCCTGCAGGGGAATCCAAGCACCACCTGTTTCTGCCAGTGGGGGTTGGAAGATCCCACGGGGTGGGGGAGGGTTGCAGTTTTTCTTTTTGATTGGTTGGGGTAGTGGTGATAATACCCAAAACTTTTCTTTTGTTATGTCATCCTTTTCCTGGTCCTTTGGCTAGGGATATAAAGCTTTTCTTGGACCTTGTTTTTTCATTTGTGCCTGCTGGCAGTTCTGGGTTGGAGGTTTCTAGGATATATAAGGGAGGTAATAAAGAAACCCAGAAAATTCCTTTGTTGCTGTCAAGTTTGCCATCCCTAGGAAATTGGTTTTCTTTCCACCTTTCAGAGTCTTCTTATGCTTGTTTGTTGTGTTATGTCCAGAGTTTCTTAGCTGTAAGAGGAAGACCTTAGGGGGAATGGGGCAGTCCCTCTTGGCCAGAACCAAAGGTTCCTTGTATTTCCTTTTAACCTGGGAGTAGAGAAAGCTTTTCAAACTACAACTCAACACCTGAATCGATAAATAGAAGGTTAATAAATTTTATTTACATTAAAGACACATAATCATAATCAAATGCAAAAGGACAAATTTGACATGTATATGACAGACAAAAGATTAATCTCTGACTCAAGAAAGAGATCTTAACAATTAAGAGGGAAAAGACTAAAATTGTCATAGAAAAAAATTGGCAAATGGCAGAGTTCACAGAGAAAGGCAAATGACATTTAGAAAGATGTTTACTTTCACTCACAATAATAGAAATGCCAATTAAAACTACACTGTTACCATTTTACCCAAATCACATTGGCCCAAGTCCCAAAGTTTGACAAAACACACTGTCGACAGGCTTGTGAAGAAATGAGCATTCTCGTGCATTTGCCGGTGGGAGTGTAATAGGGTACAATTCCCAAGGAGGGAAATTTGGCAATATCTATCAAAATTACATTTACCCCTTGACCTAGCAATCCCACATCTGGAAATTTACCCTGTAAGTATGCCTGTATAATTATGAAAAAATAAATGCACAAAGTTACTTCTTGTAGCATTTTTTTACTGAAGTGTCGTTGACACACAGTGTTATATTTGTTTCAGGTGTACAATATTCCACAATCCTATACATTACTCACCACAGTAAGTGGAGTCACTATCTGTCACCATATCTTATTGCAATGTTCTTGACTCTACTCCCCACACTGTGGGATTCTTTTTAATAGTGAGGACTTGAACTATCTGAAATGTTCACCAGTGAGGGATCTGTTAAATAAATGAAGGTATAACCTCATAATGAAGTATTATACAGGCATACAAAGAGTGAGAGAGTGTCTATGTATTGGTATGGAAGCTATTTTGTTAAAAAAAACGTGAAGGGCATTTATATAGCATTTTACCTTTTGTATATGAAAGGGAGGAAATAAGGTATGATATGGATTTGCTTTATATTTTTTTCAAAAAGTACTGGAGGGTCAAGCTCAGTCATTTGAGTGACCAACTCTAGATCTCAGTTCAGGTCTCCATCTCAGGGTTGTGAGTTTGAGCCCCATGTTGGGCTCCATGCTGGACATGGAGCCTACTTCATTTAAAAAAAAAATACTGAAAGGAAAGAAACAAATAGAAATGGTGACCTATAGAGGGCTTACAGAGGGGCTGGGGAGGAGAGAAGAGGAACTGGAGAGAGATTTCTCTGAGCATGCCTTTCTACATAGAATTCACTTTCGAAATATGTAAATGTTTAACAGCCAAAGAGTACAGTGAAATGAAAAAGAAGACAAAGCAAAGCCTAAAATTGGAAACAAACAAAGAACTTAATGGCATATTAGAGGTGACAGAATCACAGAGAGACAAGAATTCTTTCAAATAACTTATTAACATAGTACTTAGACTGTACTGAAGTAAAAAAGAAGTGAAAAGAAATCCTAAATGTTACTTGGTAGTTTTATTGTTAGTAGCAACCTTGGTATTGAAAATCTGAAACTTATGTAGGTGTATGTATGTATTATAGGTAGAGCAAATAACTAATTATGTTAATTATATTTGGAACCAAAATTTCCAGTGTAATAGAAAATATGTGCGTGTATAAAATAAATGTTTGGTAAGTTCTATGGTGTTGAATTTGAATGAAAAATATCAACACAATCTCCTGATTAATATATATGTATATCTATATCATATATATCAATATGATCTCATGATTAAAAAGTATATAATATATTGTAAATATAAATATATATTACACATATATATGGTTTTTCCAAAAACCAGCAACATAATTTTTGGCCCAGTACAAAATGAAAATGCAGGGTCTCTTGTTCAAAAAAGCAGGGTTAGGGCACCTGGGTGGCTCAGTCGTTAAGCATCTGCCTTCAGCTCAGGTCAAGATCTCAGGATCCTGGGACAGAGCCCTGCATCAGGCTCCCTGCTCAGCGGGGAGTCTGCTTCTCTCTCTTCCTCTGCCTCTCCTCCTGCTGGTGCGCGCTCTCTCTCTCAAATAAATAAAGAAAATCTTAAAAAAAAAAAAAAGGCAGGACCAAAGTGCCATTAAAGTACTAAAATATAGGGGCACCTGGGTGGCTCAGCGGGTTAAGCCTCAGCCTTCTGCTCAGGTCATGATCTCAGGGTCCTGGGATTGAGCCCTGCATTGGGCTCCCTGCTCAGCAGGAAGTCTGCTTCCCGCCCCCCTCCCCCCTGTGCCTGCCTCTCTGCCTACTTGTGATCTCTCTCTATCAAATAAATAAAATATTTTTTTAAAAAAGTACTAAAATATAAAATTTTTTCCTTTCTTCTACAGTTTCTTACTCACTCAACTAGTCATGGTGTTTTTTATTTGCAATTTTGTGTTGTTCTAAGTAAAGAAACATTAAAATCTTAAATTATTAGCATGAATTTTACCCGTCATCTTTATATTGTGCAATGTCAGTTTTAAAAGCAAATTTAAGAGCATTTAATTCCCATGTGAAATAACTGAAATTTCACAATTTTTATTTTGTGACTTGTCCTGGAGACTGCCTTGAGCTGGCCAGAAGAGACTAATACAAACCAGATTCTGGAAGTGAGAAGGAAGAAGAAAGGGTCTCCCTGGGCCCACGATACTCCCCTTTGCACAGGATACTCATGGCAGGTGGAGATGCTCAGAGGCCCTCCACATGGGGCATGTGGACCCTCTAACCTGGTTGTTGCTGGGTTCCACCTCCTGCCAGTCTCTAGACTAAGGCTGGGGGGTTAAGGAAGTCACGCCAGGCCTCTCGTCTTCCCCTGGGGCCTGCTGCCCCAACCCAACAGCTAATTGCAACCTTGGTGCTTGGAATGCATTAGTGATGGGGATTGGTAATGAGTGAGGGGTTACCCTTGCCTAGCCATCTGCTGAATGTGATGTGGCCTTTCCAGCCTGGGGTGAGAATGCCACCACTGCACCTTGTCTCGAGATATTGTGGGATAAACATACTCAACCCTGACTTTTCTTAAGCTCACACATGGGCTTTCATTGGGGACAAAGGACAACAATGGTTGTTGGGAAGGATTGGAGATGGAGAGGCTGGGCAGGACCCAGAGCACCAGCATGTGGGGGGAAACAGCCCCTGAGAACCTGTCTTGGGGAGCCATGCATGATCCTAGGCTCCAAGTCCCTGGTGTGTGCTCCATCATCACTGGGCTTCACTTACCAAACACAAATACAGAGGTAAATTGGCAAAGAATTTCAAGACAGCGATTACAGAGCATTAAACCCCAAACACAATTGTGACTGTACGGGTAGCTCACCCATGAAGGTGGC
The DNA here is from genome assembly GCF_922984935.1 of Meles meles. Classification (NCBI taxonomy): domain Eukaryota; kingdom Metazoa; phylum Chordata; class Mammalia; order Carnivora; family Mustelidae; genus Meles; species Meles meles. The sequence continues at coordinate 41,143,048 of NC_060087.1, read as the reverse complement.
CCTTCTCTTCTGTAGTGCTTTTCACTGCCTTGGCCTAGAAGTAATGATATCCTAGTAGCAATAAGCTTATAGTGAAACCAGATCTTGATTCCTAAATATCATTCTCTAATAAAAGAAACAGTGTTTCTTGGAGAAATGGTCTATTCTTGGCTTGGTTCAAGCCAAGTATAAGGTGAGGCTGGGGCTTCTTTTGTCAGAAATCAAGAAAGCCCTGAAAGACCAGTGGGATTGTGTCAGAGGGACACAGGAGCCAGCTTTTTTTTTAATTTTAAAGCTTTTATTTATTTATTTGTTAGAGAGAGAGAGAGAGAGAGCGAGCAAGAGTGCACACATAAGCAGGGGGAGTGGCAGGCAGAGGGAGAAGCAGGCTCCCTGATGAGCAAGGAGCCCGAGGGTTCAATCCAGGACCCCGGGTTAGTGACCTCACCTAAAGGCAGCCGCTTAACCGACTGAGCCACCCAGGTGCCCCAACAGGAGCCAGCTTAAAGGGGCTCTCACTGGCCAAATGTGAGACAATTGAGCATAAAGAAGAATAAAGACTGTACTTGTTTTAATGATTGGCTGAATTAAAACCATTAGTCCATCACAATATTTAAATGAGAGAGAAAACTCATTAGCGATTGGTGATGTCTATCAAGCCAACACTTTGTTCGGAAAATTGGTAACTAAAGGAAAGAGGTAAGCACTTACCCTGACTTTGTAGGAAAGACTTTAGTTCATCTCTATTTGATTCTTTATAGGTGAATGCCAGCTACCAGTCGCAAATGAATTTTCACAATAGCATCATTTTGCAACCTTGCAAGCGTATAACCCACTTAGGGCAAGATCGTCAAGGAATGCTACAACAATTTGGTGTCAGACTGATGGAAGCAGCATACTCGGGTGGTGCCGAGGCACCTCCCCCTCAATTGACTTTCTAATTGTGAAAGGAAAAACACAGCTTGGGAGTTATGACCTTAACCCAGTGATCACACTCAACGTCAGTTTTAGTGAGACAGTCTGACATTATGTGATGTGATACGAAACGCAGGACATCACTTGTGTCGTATTCTTGCCTAAAATGTTCAACTGGAAATCGAATCTTTAGGTCTAGCATCCAGTTTAGTGGGTGTACATGTTTGCCGTGGGAGCCATAACAAAGTGCCACACACTGAGTGGCTTAAACCACAGAAATACATTGTCTCACGGTTCTGGCATGTGAGGTGGAAGTGTCAGCAGGGTTGGCTTCTTCCCAGGGTTATGAGGGAGAATCTGTTCCAGACCTCTCTCCTAGCTTCTGGTGGTCTGCTGGCCGTCTTTCATGCTCCTCAATGTGTAGAAACCTCATCCATCACTGCCTTCATGTTCATATGACATTCTCCCTGTGTGCATGTCTGTCTTCACAGATCCCCTTTTATGAGGAAATTTCCAGTCAGTTCGATTAGAGACCCACCCTACTCCAGAATGATCTCATCTTAACTCATTACACTTGACCCTCGAACAACACAAGTTTGAACTGTGTGGGTCCACTTGTACGTGGATTGTTTTTGACAATTACAATACAGTAGTATAAAAGTATTTTATTTTACTTTAGATTTTCTTAGCAACATTTTCTTTTCTTTAGCTTATTTTATTATAAGTGCAGTGTGTAATGCATAGAACATATGAAATAGATGTTTATTGACTTTATGTTATGGGTAAGGCTCTGGTCAACAGTAGGCTCCTACCAGTTTAGTTTGGGGGGAGTCCAAAGCTACACATGGATTTTCAACTGTGTGGGATGTCAGTGTCCTTAGCCCCTGTGCTGTTCAGTGGTCCACTGTACATCTGCTACAACCTTATTTCCAAGGAAGGTCACATCTGAAGTTGTGGGAGTTAGGGCTCTAATGGATAATTTCGGGAGACAGACGTAACATCACCACAGGAAATCTACACTAGAAGAACAAGTCAGTTACCACCAGGAGGAAATAATCAAAGACAAATCCAGAATGTGAGACTTTCTACAGCGTCTTCAAAAAGAGAATGTCAGGGGGGTGCCTGGGTGGCTCAGTGGGCTAAAGCCTCTGCCTTCGGCTCGGGTCGTGATCCCAGGGTCCTGGGATCGAGCCCCGCATCAGGCTGTCTGCTTGGCAGGGAGGCCTGCTTCCTCCTCTCTCTCTCTCTCTCTCTCTCTCTCTGCCTGCCTCTCTGCCTGCTTGTGATCTCTGTCAAATAAATAAAATATTAAAAAAAAAAGAGAATGCCATACATGAAGAAGTGGGGGGGGGTATTTTAAAAAGACCAGAGAGACCAAATGCGTGAGCTGTGATTAGATCCTGGTTGGAAAAAGAAACCCTATCACCTCCACATCATGGTGGAAACTGTGGACAGTTGAATATGGACCAGGTATTCTGAGAGTTAAATAATATTGGGAAATTTTTGTTAATTTTCTTTTCTTTCTTTTAAAGATTTCATTTATTTATTTGACAGAGAAAGAGAGAGAGAGATCACAAGTAGGCAGAGAGGCAGGCAGAGGAGGGGAGGAAGCAGGCTCCCCACTGAGCAGAGAGCCCGACGCGGGGCTCGATCCCAGGACCCTGAGCCGAAAGCAGAGGCTTGACCCACTGAGCCACCCAGGTGCCCCTCTTGTTAATTTCCTTAAGGTTGCTAACGAGGGTTATGAGAGGGTTATGGAGGAGGGTTATGAGAGAATGAACTTGTAGGGGTGCCTGTGTGGCTGAACTGGGTAAGCATCTGACTCTTGGTTTTCGCTCAGTTCCTGATCTCAGTGTCGTGAGATCGAGCCCCACGGTGGTCAGCATGGAGTCCACGTGGGATTTTTTTTCCTCTCTGCTCCTCCCGCTCATGTGCACTCTCTCTCTCTCTCTCTTTCTAAAATAAATAAATACATCTTTTTTTAAAAAATAGGGAAAAAAGCGAATCAACTTACACTAGGATCCACAGCATGAAGCATTTGGAGTGCAGTGTCATGAAGTCTCCAATTTCCTTTTAAATAGCTCAGCAAAAAAATTAAATTCAATTAAAAACAAACCTGTACATATTGTGTATAAAAATAAAGCAAATATACCAAAGAGTTAACATTGGTTGTATTTAAATGGCGGAGCGGTGGGCTGTTCATTGTATTAATCAACTTTCCATATGTTTGAAGTTTTCTGTAATAAAAAAGGTAACAGCAAATGAAAAAAAGGGAGTTTGTGTGTGTGTGTGTGTGTGTGTGTGTGTGTGTGTGTGTGTTTTAAAGAGAGGCTTCTGCCCACCTTTCTATTGAAAACGGAGCATGTGGAAAAAAAAAATCCAACAGGCTTAAGGTGTAGAAGATGAAAATTCAGCCAGTGAGAAAGAGAAATTCGCTGTCAGGGTTGTTCTGCAGTTGGGCTGGTTTCCAAGGGATTCCCCCTCAAAGTCTTTATTACTGTGATTTGGAGGCTGGAGCTCAGGCTGTCAATCAAGAATGATTTGCAGGCCCCCCAAAAGACCCACTGACCTCTAAGTATCTCCCCCACCAGCTTCCCATGTGGCCTGAAATCCTGGTAACCTGGGTCAGTTCTTAGGAATCAGGTCTTTTTCTCACTCTTCTGGGGCTCCCTTTTAAAATTCAAAGCTGGGAGGGTGCCTGGGCTTATTAAGTGGGGACAATTGTCTGAGGGGTCAGCCCCCGCCCATAGGCCCTCAATTCTAACAGCTCCCTCCCAACCCCTTACCACCGCTGGGATGGGACAATGCCTGCTCTAGGAAACCGAAATGGGACAATGTGGGCTTGAAGAAATGTCTTAGGTGAAGATACCATTTCAAGAAAGCTTATTTTCCGTGAATAAAACGGGGTGCATGAGGTCATTGCTGTTTTTGCTTTGTGAACTGGGTGGCATCTAAAAGCTCCTTAAAACACTTCAAAGATGCCCCCTCAACTCTTGGGGCCTCCCAGCCCTTCCCTTTGTAACCGAATTCCTACTGACCCCAAAGCTTTTCACTGAATGAAGAGTTTCCAAGGGGTCTAAAAAAATACCTGAGACAATTAGGAAAATGAAAACCAGGGGGTCAAGATGAATTGACCCTTGGCGGAGGATTTACATAAATAGGTCCTAACCTCTGGCTGCGAATAAAAGATAAAGGCCCCATTAGGGTCAGAACCACAGTTCAAGGGCATCCGCGGGGCCAAGACTGGCTTCTCGGCTATGTCAGGAATGTCAGGAATGCCACTGATCATTGTGCGTTGGCAGAGCGCAGGGGTTCCAGCCCGGCTAACAGAAACTCGGTCCTGCCCACTGGGTGAAACTGTAGCTCTCCCACACAGCGATCTGCCTGTCCGAGAGCGTGGGAAACCTCCAGCCCGAAGGAATGCCTTTCAAAAGGGGAAGGATGCCCGGCCCCCCAAAGGTGACCGGATTCGTGATTGAGACGGCGGCGTTAACCTGGGTGGTTAGAGGCAGGCAGGGACAGCACCACCCGGCCCCCCGCCCCCCCGCCCCCGCCACCGCGTGAAGAGCCAATTTGCTGCCTCCGTGGGGGCGCAGCCCTGGGAGGCGTAGCCCTGGGAGGCGTATGCCCCTTCCCTGGAGATCCGCCGGCCTGAGAGAGAAAGCGCACGAGGACGTTACGAGAGAACGTGCGGAAAATTGGGTAGCACGGGGACCCTCGTCCCCGATAGAAAAAGTGCCACTTGGTGAAGGTTATACTGTACTCCCAGGAGCGGAGGGAACGAAGCACATTTTATACCACTTAAAAAAAAAGAAGCAGCCCAGATTTATAGGGAATAAAGAATGTTGAAATGAATTACAAATGGAGGCAAACTTAGTTTTTGTCCCCCCCGCACCTCTCCCCCCCCCCCCCCCCCCGACACTAACAAGCCCAGGGGAGAAAGAAGCCAAACTGTATCACACAGAACAGAATTTGCATCTCTCTCCTTCACCTACAACCCCCAGGGTTCTAAAACAGCTCCTAGTGGAAGCAAGGACTGTAGGCAACAACGAGTCTTCCACTGAAGGATGATTCTTCTCTACAGGGGCGAGAAATTTTTGCCTTTTTTTCAATTGCAAAAATTTTGCTTTTTAAATTTTTTTATTTTTTAAATTTTGCTTTTTTAAAAATCAATATTTATTGCCTCAGAGAACCCTCCCCTCCATCTGCTTACTCTCACCCCTGCCCCCCTCCCCACTCCCAGCAACTTTTTCTTTCTTTCTTTCTTTCTTTTTTTTTTAAGGTTCTATTTATTTGACCGAGAGAGAGCACAAGCTGGAGGAGAGGGAGGCAGAGAGAGCGCTGGGGAGCCGGATGCCCACCATTTTCTACCTTCCTTTATTTCCCTGTCACAAAAAAAGCCCGAACAATCCTGGTTGGGTTGTTCCCATTAGGAGATTGGGGACAGAGAATCTGCTTGCTCTGCAGGTGTTGGGAGCGGCAAATGCCCTCCTTTTGATGGCCAGCACGAGCTCATTCTGCTGAAAGTCTCCAAAGTGACCCAGTGCATCCTGGAAACAAAGACCCAAGACCTCCTGAATTTTACTGCCCGGAGGGTATATTTTTCTTTCCAGTTGCATCAGAGGGGTTTGTGACACTTTCCCAAAGTACTAACTCTGACTTGATACCTAAAGTAAAAGATGGAAATTTGGGCCCTTAAGATGGAGCTCTTTCCCCTCCACCTGCATCGGAGGGAAGAGAGGCAGAGATTCCAGATAAAATCCTGTTGGAGAATTCCTTCTCGTTCCTGGATTTAATTTCTTATTTTTATATTGTTGCATAAGAAATCCCCTGCAAAAAGCATCTGCTTTCAAGTCCGGGAAATCTTGTTTTAGGCTCATGTATTTAAAGACAAACAAATAAAACCACCAAAGCCACGAGGCCAGGCTTTGGCCGACCACCCCTCCCCTCTCCAGCCCCCCCACCCCCGTTTTCCTCTGGAGCAGTGATTATGGAGCCACTGCACGAATTTTATTCGATCATCAAATGAACAAAGCCAGGGCTGGTGATGTTGAGAAAGCATGAGAGAGGGGAAAAAAAAAAAAGATATCATGGTGACGGCATACTTCTTCAGAGTTCCATCTAAAAGCAAATAAATGACCTACTTAATGCTTCTATAAAGAACAGGGCAGATTCTCACGTGGAAAACCTGCCCTCAGAAGGGTGAGGGAGACCCTGGTATGTGGAGAGGAATTTATGCAGGGCTCTCTTGTGTGGGTTAGCAGACATTCCTTTCTGACTCATTACCCGTTTTGCCCCTGCGCACCCCCTCCTTAGTGCTTGAGGTACTTTTTTCCCCAGCTTTCCTGGGCTGGGACAGAGATTGATGGTATCTTGGGGCTCTCTGAGGAGAAGCTGACTATGCCCCTTTGCACTTTCCTTTTGTGGCAAGTTGTTAAGTCTTGCTGCCAAGCTCCATCAAAGCAGCAGGGCACAGCTGTCTCCGAGCTGAGAGCTCTTACCTGACACAGGCTTTGATATCCGTAGACTTTTCTGGCAGTCTGGCAGTTGGTACATATTTATCAACTGGACAGACAATAATGTAAGGGAAGAAACATGCTATACCCTCTTAAGTTCTTTACCAGGGGCCTGTGAATTAAACCAACAAACGCTAGATTAATAGGAGAAATTGATATTAATATTTTTTACCTTCACAGGGACTTCACAGAAAAGAAGTGAAGCCCAAGAAGTAATTAGGCTTGTGTGCTTATATATCATTTTGACAAAGGACGTTTGTCATTTTGACATAAGGGTGATAAGTTGTGGAGAAGTGACTAGATAAAGTCTTGGGCTTTCAGGTGGGAAGGTGAATAAGAAATACATTGGAAAAATGAACGGCAGGTAAGGGTGATTTAATAAGGTTTGTTTAGGCAAACTCATCTTGGTGCCTTCTCTGTCTCCAGGGGTAAGTGTCATTTCTCTCTTCCTAGTGTGGGAGAGGGGGACTCCTCCACAAGGGAAATTTTTGCCTTGCTTTTAGGCAAAGAACTTTCAGTGTTTGATCTCCCTCGACTGCCTTTGGTTCGGAATAATCCTTATGCCAAAGTGGCATAATTGGCAGTGCATGTCCTGATCCCTTTCAGTGAGAAGACATCAAAATGGTCTGCAGGGCTTTCAAACACTCGTGCCACTAGAATAAGAAAGCAAATGTCTAGCATGACCTAGAGATCCAGAGGCCAGGGAAGAGGAAGCCAGCTTCTCCCATCTGAGCAAGGATGGGAGCCAAGGATGAGAAGGAGTTCTAGGAAGGGCCTGAGAAAGAGGGTCTTTGATCAAGAGTCACTCCTGGGTCCCAGCTGCCCTTAATGCCCCAACGCTCCATCTTGGAGGCGGGATGAAGAAAGAGTTGAGGTTCAGCATCTCATGTCCTGAAAAGAGGCTGAGGGAGGGAAAAAAGATGGAGAAAGGAGTCATGTGCAATGAATCTGTTCCTGCCCCTCAAGTTCCTGGAAGTTTCCTGTTGGATCCTGTGGTCCGTTGTTCTGTGCCCTCTGCAAAGGAAAGATGATATCTGTTGCCTTGTAGGTACAGACATAATCACCAATGAAGGGTACCAGAGTACACTACCCCAAAATATGCCGCTTTCATAAAAGTTATTTGGAGCAGAAGGCAATTGGAAAGCAGCAGTCACAAGAACTTTCCCTTTCTGCCTAAAAGCAGGGAATGAATTTCCCTCTGTAAAAGTGGTAATATTTCCATTTGTAAAGACATCCCTTTCTCCCATACCAAGAAGAGGACAAGACCCTTTGCAGAGAACACTGCACCCGTGTAGCAAACCCACTGAACAATCTTTACCTACTATAAATTTCCTAGTCACCTTCTCACAGTTTGCTGCCCTAAGGGCCCAAAGCTGTTTTCATTTGCATGGTCACTTCTTCACAGTTTATTGACCTTGGTTAAAAGATCTTACTGCCTTTGGGTTTCATGTCTGTTCTCTGAAGCCCCTGTGCATGTGAAATTACTAATATCAATAAAGAAACATATGTCTTTTTCCTGTTAGTCCATCTTTTGTCTGCTTAATTCACAGGCCTCAGGAATAGGATTTAAGAGGATAGAGGACGTTTCTCCTCCACTTGCTTCACTTGACTTTGATTGCTCAGGAGAAGAGTTCTTGAACTCCCCCACCCCCATCGTTTCTATTAAATACATGGTGTAACACCAATTAGAAATCTTTGTAGAAGCTCCTCTAACACGTTGCTCATTCTGGGAGGACAGTAAGACCCTCATGACCATGGGTTCAAGCTGCCCCGAGGGCCTCTGCTTTGTACCTTTGCAGTGCTGTTCTACTGAGTCACAGCAGTCTAGGAAAATTCCCTGGATTCACACAATCCTATGATTCTGGAAAATTCATTTTTCCTTTCCCCCACATGGGCCTGCTTAGACAAAGGGACCATAGATCACAGACTATAAAGTCATGGTCAATTAAAGAAAACGACTCCTCCATTCCATGTCTTCGGGGCTAATGGCAGAGGCCCAGGGACTTCCGAGCTGTCAGACTGAGGGACTAGGCTAGTTTCCCAGTGAAACCAAGCAGAGAAAAGCAAAGAGAGGAATCATCAGGGGAGCCATAATTATTGTTTGAGTTTTATGTTTGCAATTTAATTCTATGAATCAAAAAAGGAACGTTCACCCTGGTTTGTTAGAACATGCGGTAATACCCCAGCATGGCCATCAACAACTTTTGGCTCTCTTCCTGATCAGTGGCCTCTTCATAAAAGTGTATATTCTGAGTTTCGCAATACCTGACACATAAATTGTAAAGAAGAGGAGTTTTCCACAGGCTAAAGAGATATGAGAAAAGCAGTAAAACCTTCTAGAAGTTTGGAACATTTCTGAGGGGTGTGTGTTGGGTAGAGTGTCCAGTTATTCTGTGACTAACTTCATTCCTACAGTTTTCTCAAGAAAAGATCTGTGAAGATATCCGATTATAAATACCAACTGCCTCCCGTGAACTATCCATGATGCCTCCACTGCTTTCCCCTGAATATGTATATAGCCAGGATGTTGGAGATCTTGGGCATCATCTTCTCTGACAAAAACAATTTTCTGTGAAACCTTTCCATGTTAACTTGCGATACCTGATTCTCAAACCTGATATAAATTTAATGCATTCCCTTTTCCCACAGAATGCCTTTGATGCTCACTGTTTTGCTATTATTCTCAAAATATACACTGTATTCTCCTAACCCTGGGCCTTGAATCCCACAGAATGAGGGTAAACCACAGAGTCACAGAGAGAAAACACCTCTCTGTTCTGTGCATACTATTTTGTGTTGGGGAAATGGTAACATTCACAATTTAGGTTTTCTGGATTTAATTTATAACGACTTCAGTTGGTGCCTTTTTTTTTAACTTCAGAAAAGCAAAATGGCAAGCCCTAAATGCTTGTTTTTCTACTCCTTTGGCCCAAGGCTCAGAGCATGTACATCATTACCAAAATACCGCCTTGTGTATATTTTTGAGAGACGGGGGTGAGTTTGTAATGTTTTATAGGCCTAGTTCAGAGCTCTATGTTGCTTTTCTTTTGGCAGTCAATCTGTCCTCCATGTGACAAACTCTGTCCTCCATGTGACAAAAACGTGTTGTTGCGTGTATGTAAATAAGTTCAGAAGCAGAAGCCTACAAAAAAAAAAAAAAAAGAAGAAGAAGAAGATTCCAAGAACTTGGGAGAACTCATTAGATTCTGACCATTTGACAATCTCATCTCTCCACCTCCCAGTCTCCTGTGATTGTAAAGGTGATTGGAAACGTTGAGCTGCTGGTTTTATCCCAGAGTCGTTTTTCTCTGTGGGTGCCTCAGATCTGGAGACAGAGAACCATGCCGTCAGATAAAGCCGCTTGGAAGGCTGAAAGTTGGCTGGAATGACCGCTCGGGGCCCGTTTATGCTACTGGAGCACTTTCTAGGTGCCCTTTGAAACCTCTGAACTCAGGTCTTCAAAGTGAGAGCTAACTTATTCTGTCTTTCCCTTGAACAAATCTATTTACTGCTTATCATCCTTTTTTTTTTTTTTGGCCACCCCCGCCTTAATTGACTTAGCTAACATTGATTTATCAAAACAAAAGCACGGCTCCGACTGAGTCATAAGTTACACTTTTACCTGACATTACCTGGGCCTTCAGAAAGGAAGGCATAAAAATAATGGAGGTTTTGTGCACAGACGTCAGCGCACGTACACACGTCTGTGTCTTTCGGTTTGCTTCATTCAGTGTGCTGTCTCTATTCCCGCTGTCCCTCCCTCTGCATGCCTCAATCGCACGAGTTTATGAGAGAGTTCGGTTTTCTCATGCACTGGGGGGTCATTTTTCAAGTCGAACCCTATTAACATCCGTTCCCAACACTCGTTTTTCAGCAGTGCTTCTTTGCGAAACTTTGTATTGGGGTCAGAAAGTTTATTTCTCTCTCGAGAGCCGGTGTGGCAAGAGGAAACTGAAGCTGGTCTCTGGGTGTGTGTTTGTGCTAATTTGCTGTACAATCAAATACGGATATAGGTCAATAAAAGCTGTTCTTTGATCTATCGCTACAAAGGATTCATTGTAAATACATTAGTGGATAAGAGGGTTACAACTGCGTAACTGCCCCTTGTGAACAGTGCCCTGTGCCACCCTTGAGCTCGTGCAAGGAATGAGACATCTGGCTTCAGCCTGCCTGGATTTTTTTTTTCCATTGCAGTAAAACACACATGACATGAAATTTACCATCCTAACCATTTTGAGGTGTGCAGTTCAGTAGTGTTAAGTATGGCCTCCCTGAGTTTTACTTTGCGAGATTAAATTTTTTTTTAATGGAGAGAGAGGGGTCAGGGAGGGACAGAAGGAGAGACTCTTAAGCAGGCTCCACACCCGGTGTGCGGATCGAGGCGGCACTCAATCTCACAACCCTGAGATCAATACCTGAGCTGAAACCAAGAGTCAGATGCTTAACTGACTGAACCACCCAGGTGTCCCCTGAATTAATTTTTAGTAGGTAGCCACAGTATCATTTCCTTTGGGGGTTTCCCCACAATAGGATAGTGTTCAGGCAGAGAAACAGCTTGAAAGAACAACAGGAAAAAGAATTTGGCAGGCAAGGCCAGTATTTCTGTGGGTAACTATTTTGAGTTAATACCTGTTATTATTATGTGTCTAGCACTGACCAAGGCCTTGTAAAGGACGCAACGAGACATGATCAGTGACCTCAAGATGTTTGGGATGAAAGGATCAGAATCAATCACATTTACTAAAATGAGAATCAAGACTTCCTTCCACCTTATCTGCCTCACTCACTGTTTGTATGTAGAGGCACGTTTCCTTTTACCCATAAACTTGTAGTGTGTGTAATTAAGCACCAGAGCAGAGCAACCGGTTGAAAAGGTCATTGTTTGAAGTCGCAGGACCTATTTAGGTGTGACAAACAACCCTTGGTGGCGGGGGTTGGGGGGGTTGGGGGAGAGGTTTGGAACCAACCTCTGGTGAGCGCTGGTACTGGTGCGGGGCCAGTGGGGCTCATAAGTCTCAGTGGGAGAACACGGGAAAGGCCTTGGCCCTGGAGAGAAAGTGATATGACTTTGACCATGTGTTTCAGATTTCCATAGTCAGCAGCTAAGCCTTCCTCCTCTTACCTGCCTTTTAAGGCTGGAGGACAAACTGGAATTCCAAAGGTATAATTTTGCCCCCCAAATTGCTTGATCATCAAGACAAATAAAAGAAAAACATTCTCCTTCCTTCTTTTCTTCTTTCCCTCCTTCCCTCCCTCCCTCCCTCCCTCCCTTCATTCCTCTCTCCTTCCATTCCTCTTTACCTTCCTTCCTTCCTTCCATTCCTTCCTCTCTCCCACCTTCCTTCCTTCTTTCCTTCCTTCCTTTTTGGAGGTGTGTCTGGGTGTGGGGTGAGCCGTTGGGAAGATGTGAATCATGAAATCCCTGCCACAAAGCTGGCATATATTCTATGGATAAAGACTGTACATCTCCAGTCCCATCAAGATCACAGTCCTGCGGAGTTCACCCTGCTCGCCACCAGTCAGCCTTCAGCAGCAGGCCATTGACTTAAGCCAAGGCGATCGTCTAACAAGTGATAAGATGCATAAAAATATGTATAATCTCTAAAGTGCCAAGCAAATAGGAATGATATAATTTCAGTGTTTATATTATTAAAATCAACCTTTCCAAAGGAACTTCTCTGCCATTCCTCTAAAGGCAGCCTCTTCGCCCTGGATGCGAGGGGCAAACAGGGAAGAAAGGAACTGACTTTTTCTGGTTCACGTTGGAAATCGAATTGGAGAGAACCTCTCCTCCAATCTCAGTCAGGGACTCATTTGTTTTTATTTTTTATTATTTGCCTTGACCCATGGGGCAATCATCATGCATATGCGTGCAATGTCCCCACAAGCAAACGCACTCGACAAAGCCTATCGGACCTCATCATTGCTATAGTGATAACCGTGGATATGTCTATCTAATCTGTGAAAGGACCCATCATTCAGAACCTTCTATTCATTATCATTATTAACAAATTACTTATGACTCACCTCGTAAATGACCCCAACAACACTGGTGCTCATGACTAAACGCTTCCAGCCTCAGTCTGGTGCTCCGGCAACTGAATTGTTCTGCCCTCCCTCCCACGGACTCCTGTTCTGGAAGGCTTGCAGATCCTTGCGGTTCAATGATTTCTATTCGATTCCACAAACATGCAGCTCCTGCTCTGCTCAGGCACTCAGATGGACTCACGGGATGCAGATGGAAAGCAGACCTGGTTTCCACCTTCCTGATGCTCACAGTCTCATGGCAAGCTGCTTCCAGAATATTCTCCCTAGCTGTCTTCTCATTTTTCCATTGGTGTCTTCTGGTCCCGGGTCTCTCTCTCCTCCCTGCAACTGAGGTCCCAGCAAGGCAAGCAGGAGACCTTTCAGGGGTGTCTGAGATTCCTCCTTGCCCTTATAGACCTCCGGATTTACGTTTACAGAGGTGCATTTTATGGTATCTTCACCTATATGCCAAATGCTTTTTTCTTAACCTTATTGGGTCCTCGCCACCCTATGAAGTAGGGGCAGATAAGGAAATTAAAGCTAAATAAACCAAGGGTCTTGTCCAAGGTCACATAAGCAGTAGGAGGAGAGTCCTGGCCTGAAGGAGGGGCAGTCTGATTCCACAATCATTTCAGCTATTCTCAGAGTTAAGTGAAACTTGGTGCCCGTGATCTCTAACCATCAAGTGGGAGGCATTTAAGCAAATATTCTGACCACGATTATGTGAAGACCCATTTCCATATATTCCTGATTCATGCCACTGGCTCTGAAGATGATTTTATGACACCTACGTCCACTGAAATCTTCATATATTGATGACAAGGAGTGAAAAAAGTACAAACAAAGAAGTACAAACAACTTTTAAAAGACCACGTATTGGGGTACCTGGGTGGCTCAGCTCATGATCCCAGGGTCCTGGGATAGAACCCCGCATCGGGCTCCCTGCTCAGCGGGAAGCCTGCTTCCCCCTCGTCTACTCCACCTGCTTGTGTTATCTCTCTCCCTGTCTCTCTCTGTCAAATACATAAATAAAATCTTAAAAAAAAACAAGATCTGGAATTTACCAGCCTCCCCAGCAAGGCTAGGATTCTGGCCTAATCGGCAAGCATATTTTCCACGAGGCTCAGCAACCTGGACACAGGGCCCCGTGCCAGAGCCCACAGCAGATTCGAGCCCGGGGTGGGGGGAGCCCAGGAATCCGAGGAAAAGCTTTTGGGGAAACACAACCTCCACTGTCTATGTGAAGAGGCTTAGCTTTTTGTTTCTTTTCTGTGATGAGAAATGACCGGAGACCTGCCTGATATCCCAAGGAAGATAGAATCGACGAGAAGGACATTTTGTGACTGGAGACACCCATATGTGGCACCTACCGCCTTGTGACCCGTCACAAAGCTTTGATCTGGTAAATACAAATGGATTTCTCCACCCACTTTGCATTTAAAATCTGCCCGGCTCTGGAAGAAATTGGTCGTTACCATGGTAGCCAGCCTACATAACAGAAAGTTTTCTATAGTAATATTTTCTCTGCATGGGCTTGAGTTAATAACTCGTGGGGAGCTTCTGTAGACCTGGCTATCTGCTGAGGTCCATAGTCCAAGAATGGAATGTGCATCTCTCCCACCTACGAAAGGTTAAGGCCAAGGATTAGACTGGCCATGCAGGGAACCTGGAAGGTTCCTGGACCTCCACACATTTCCTAGGTGAGTGGTGTTAAGAGGCAGGCAACAAGGGCTGGCAAAAGCCCCCAAAGGAATATAAACTTGTTATGGGCTCCAGAATATTCGGGCGCCTGGGTGGCTCAGTGGGTTAAACCTCTGCCTCCGGCTCAGGTCATGATCTCGGGGTCCTGAGATCAAATCCCGCATCAGGCTCTCTGCTTGACAGGGAGCCTGCTTCCTCCTCTCTCTCTCTCTGCCTGCTTCTCTGCCTACTTGTGATCTCTCTCTGTCCAAAAAAAAAAAAAAATATTCACACACCCTTGGAAAGAGAGGCCTGGTCTGTCGGAAGGTCCAGGGCTTGCCTTCCTGTTAAAAAGCCCTCTGATGAAGCAGGATGCCTTTGCCGCAGGGCAGGGAAGAATGCATTGTTTAATCCTACTCTGCGCACAGCCAAACAGATGAAGAAATGGGGCTGGCCACTTCCCGTAGATGGTCCCCTGGCATCCTCTCTATTGTGATTGCCCATGGACCTGTTTGCCAAATTCAGCTGCTAATTTCACACGGCCAGACTAGAGCTATGCCTCTCTCCTTCCCATAGCAAAGGCTCAATAAATATTTGCTGCTGAACAAATGAGTGCAGCTTTAACAATGCTAATTTGATGAAGAAATGCTAACAAACCATCTCTGTGTAACTCAGTGATGGGATCCGAGGCAGAAGGGAGAAAAAGGGAAGCTGTGGAAAGAAACTGAGGCTCAGGGGCCACGTCCATTTACTCAAAGATAGAAGAGCTGTGGTGAGCCTGGGAGAGGCTGGTCTCGAAGGACCGGGGGCACATCAGTGAGAAAGGCAGGATGGGGTTTAGATACCCCCCCCAAGGAAGAGCCCTTGATGAGGGGAATTTTGTAATTTGAGGAGAAGCAAAGAATGGCGGGAAGGAGTGTGGGGATGCAATCCAGACTGAAAAGAAGTCCTAGAGAATCAGAAAATAATCTTCCCTCGAGGAGGGAGGGGCCCGGCCTGCCACAGGAATGGGGTCAGCGACAGAGGAAATGGGCTGGGGACAAGAACCGTAGATGCCTTGAACAGCTGTTGCTTATGCTTGAGTCAACCCTGGGCCAACTTCACAGCCAAGAAATTTGGCCCCAAGGACCTGGCTCTTCAGCACGGAGGGTCCTGGAGAGGCTGCCTACCTCCGAAGGCTGTAGATTCAGGGTAGGCAAATCTCGGGACATATCCAGTTGGCCGCCTGTTTCTGTAAATAAAGTTTTATTGGAACACAGCCACTCCTATTTGTTGACTTACTGTCCATGGCTGCTTTCCCGCTACAGTGGTAGAGCCCAGATGGCCCATAAGACTTCAACTCTTAAATATTTGGCTCTTTACAGAAAAATTTTGCTGACCTTGGTGTGGCAAGCCAGCCTGAACGGGGGTGGGGGTGGGAGATGGGGGTAGGGTGGGGTTGAGGGGGTGGGGAGGTGGGAGGGGGCGGGGGTCTCTGTGTCCTCCACTGTGATGAACGGAGGAGTGGACCGTACACAGCGTGTGGCATGGAAGTGGTCTTCTTGTCCCTGGCTCCAGTCTTAGTTCATTGGAGACAAGTCATCCAACTTTCCTGAAGCACGCTTTACCAATCGCAATGTGGTTGGTGATGACCACCTTTTCTACTTTGCAGGGTCCTGTGAGAAGGAAAGGAGAGAAGCTGTGGGAAAATGTCCCACAAAGCCTTCCCATAAGTTGTCCCCCAAGATGGCCAGCCCGGGCATTAAGGAGTTAGTTGGCCACATGGGGCCAGCATATGGAATTTTTGTGTTACCTTCTCTTAAGGGATCTCTATCCCAAGATTTTTTCCACATTTTTTTTATTGCGGTACACACAACATAAAGTGTACCATCCTAACCATTTTTAAATGTACAGTTTAGTGGCGTAAATACATTCAGAATGTTGTGCAAACACCACCGCCCTCCATTTCCAGAACTCTTTCTATCTTATAAAACCGGACATCCATACTCTTTTTTTTTTTAAGATTTTATTTATTTATTTGACAGAGATCACAAGTAGGCAGAGAGGCAGGCAGAGAGAGGAGGAAGCAGGCTCCCCGCTAAGCAGAGAGCCCGATGCGGGGCTCGATCCCAGGACCCTGAGATCATGACCTGAGCCAAAGGCAGAGGCTTTAACCCACTGAGCCACCCAGGCGCCCCTGGACATCCATACTCTTAAACATTGATGTTAACTTCCCTGTTCTCCCCTCCCTCTGCCCTGGCACACACCATTTTACTTTCTGTCTCCATGTTTGTTTGTTTTTTTTTTTAAGATTTTGTTTATTTATTTATTTGAGAGAGAGAAAAAGAGCAAGCAGGTGGAGGAGGAGAGGGAAAAGGAGAGAGAGAATCTCATACAGACTCCACACTGAGCTCAGAGCCCAGTGTGGGACTTGATCCCTCGACGACGAGATCATGACCTGAACAGAAATCGAGAGTTGGATGCTTAACCGACTGAGCCATCCAGGTGCCTCTGTCTCTATGATTTTGACTATTCTAAGTATCTCCTACGTGTGGAATCATACAGCATTTGTCCTTTTTTGTCTGGTGTATCTCACCTAGCATGTTGTCCTCAAGGTTCACCCACTTGTAGCATGTGTCAGAATTTCTTTCCTTTTTAAGGCTGAATATAATTCCATTGTATGGATAGACCACATTTTCTTCTCCATTCATCTACCGATGAACACTTGGGTTCCTTCCATGTTTTGGATATTGTGAATAATGCCACAATGAACACAGGCATACCAATGTCTCAAGACACTGCATTCACTTCATTGACTTTCGTCACTGAAAATTGAGTTTTTCATAAAATCTGGGATGCTTTTCAGCCATTATTTAAGTATTTTGTCTGCCCTTTCCTCTCCTTTCCTTTCTTTCCAGCACGCCCACTGTGCATATATTTGTGTGCTGAGCAGTGTCTGAGCTGTATCTGAGACTCGGCTCATTTTCTTCCTTCTCCTTGTCAGATTATGTAATCCCTTTTGATTTGTCTTCAGTCTTCCCGATTCTTTCTTCTGCCAGCTCAAATCTGTTGAGTCCCCCAGTGACCTTTTCATTTCAGTCATTGTACTTTTCCCAACGTTCTCCTTTTGGTTCGTTTGTTCATTCATTCCTTCGTTTATTTCTTTAAACTTTATTTTTTGAAGTATAATCGACACACAATGTTACGTTGACTTCAGGGGTACAACGAAGTGATTCGACATCTCTATACATTATGTTATGCTCGCCAAAGCTCTGGTTCTTCTAAAAAAATGTGTATCCCTGGATCGATATTTTTTTACTTCACAAGCTATGTCGTCATACCTCTCTGTATTTTTTTACACATGCTTTCCTCTGATTTTTGAACATATTTCTGATAGCTACTTTGCAGCTTTTTTCTGCTTAGACTAACGTCTTGGCCCTCTCGACGGCAGTTTCTATTGCTTCGCTTGCCCTGGGCATGGATCACTGTTTCCTCTTTGACTATCTTACCTTTTTTTTTTATTATTGAAAATTGGACATTTTATAGGATATGTTGAACTGACTCGGGATTCTGATTACCCTGTTCCACTTCCCTCCCGCCCCTCCCCCAAGCTTCTTCTTGTTGCTGCTGATTTAATGACATTTGTTTGCTTGCTTTTAGCGGACTAGGCTGGGCTAATTTTGTGAAGTCTGTTTCTCCTGTGGTGTGCAGCTTGTGACTGCTCAGCTGTTTTCTTTATTCTCATTTTAAGCCTAGCATCTTAAGAGTCATCCCCGGTCAGCTGAGGTTATTGGTCAAGTCAATGATTGGCCGGAAGCTGTGTCTATGCTCCATCAACCAGTAAGCCTTCTGCCCTTCGCTGGTGGATCTGTGTGCGCTTGGGGACAAGACCTTGCAAGTGGGTTCCACATTTCGTCGGGGACCAGAAGCTCACGATTACTTTCTCTGAAGGCTCCTAAGAGGGCACAGTCTTGCATATGCACACACCTTTCAGGAGGACCGGGGATGAGTCTGATCTCTGCAGGGCCCTTTTTGATGATCTCTTTTCCTGGATCCCAGTGTTACATTTCGGCCTGGTCTGCTATTTTGTTTGTCCACCTAGTAGCGCTGAACGGTTGGCCTTCTCTTATTGCTAGCCTGGATGATCTCTGTTGTTTTCAGCAATACTCCCAGACACAGATTTCTCTACACTTTGTTCCAAATAAAGTCATCCCTCTTAGGCAAGAACTCAGTTCTGCCAGCCTTCGCTGGTTTCTCATTCCTTCTCCACTACCCCAACCCCAGGGAGCATTGGTGAGTCAACCCTGTGCGTTACAGATTTGGAGCTGGGAGGGGGAGCCGTCAGCTTTCATGTGCTGCCCCACGTAGAGTGAAACCTTCACACGATGGAACCAGAGCTGAAGGAGAATGGGAACTGCGGGTCCTGGGCCGCCCTACCCACCCAGAGCAGATCTTCCACAATACAGAGCTGGAGGAGATGGGAGCAGTCCCTCCCTCCAACCCCCCACAGCCTCAAATATCACAGGCTCCCCCTGTAATTACTGAGATTCAGTCAGTTTTCTTGACTAAATGCTTCTGAATTTATTTTTCTCTCCAACAGTTTTCCCAAGTTTTATTGTTTTTCTGAGGGGAGGATTTGGTGAACTCTTTCCGCAGCCACTCACTGTGGAAGTCCCACCTCCTATCCCATGATGTGTGGACAGCAACAGCTGGATCTTTCCTGTCCTGTGAAAGCATCAGATTCACGGACTTTGGGGGAAAATCCTCGAAGTTCATAGGGACGCTCACGGGTTCTTTCCCTCCAGTTGTGTCCCCTGGCGAGGCTTGTCTTTCGTACCCTTTACTGAGGTGGACGGATGTTGCCATAGCCTGTGGGGCCCCCGGCGGAGCCTTTGCCTCTCTGTTACAAGTGTTCGACAGAATTCGTGCCTCTCCAGCTCCGGGAAGATTGACAACTTGATAACAAAGGACTGCTTGAATCCTTGTCTGGGACCCTGGTTAGGCTCTCCCGACCTCTGCATACATTGCTCCCCAGGTTCAGTGAGCAGCCCCCCCCAGGTCATCTGTGGCCCAATCCAGTAAATCTTGCTTTCCCACGGGCCCTAGATGAATGACCCCCGACACCTTTTTTTTTTAAAGATTTTTTTTATTTATATGACAGAGAGAGATCACAAGTAGGCAGAGAGGCAGGCAGAGAGAGGAGAAAGCAGGCTCCCTGCTGAGCAGAGATCCCGATGTGGGGCTCGATCCCAGGACCCTGAGATCACGACCTGAGCGGAAGGCAGAGGCTTTAACCCACTGAGCCGCCCAGTATGCACCCCCCGCCCCCGACACCTTTGGTCCAACAGACATCACACAGTAGATATGACTGTTCATTGTTTATGCCTCTGCCTCTCTCTGGCCAGACTGGCAGCCCCTTTGAGGCAGAGAATCTTACCCCATCCCGGAGAGTACCTAATATATTGTTGAGGGAGTCGTATTTATAGTAGTAATAGCTAAATATTATAATAATAACGATATGTAAAAGGAAGTGCTGTCACCTCGCAACTGTTCCCGATGCGTTTATTAACTCACTGAAGCCTCACCACGGCCCCCGGAGAGAAGTATTATTATTATCATCTTCATTTTGCAAACGAAGAAACAGGCTCAGAGTGTGTAAGTAATCTCTCGGTCAACCTTGGCTACACTCTACCTGTTAAGGGAACAACAATTTGAAGGAAAAAAAAAAGTCGATTGCAAAAAAAAAGACGGCCAAACCTCCTCGAGTCTGTGATAGAATAAAGCTCAGGGATGGGAGGGAGACAATGCAGTTTGTGGCTGATCACGCTCTGATGCTGGGGGAAACAATGGTTTTGAGGCCCCCAGGCTTTGAAGCAAAACCCTCCCTCCCTCACGTTGGTCTGTGGCTCCTTTATCCAGAGGCTCTGGGTGCTAATGGGGGTGGGGAGCTGGGGTTCTCCAGAATTTCCAGGGCAACCTCCTGAGGGTGGGCTGCTCCCAGGTCCTGAACTGGCCTCTCACAAAGGGGGCACATGTGCTCTCAAGCCTGAAATCTTTTGTTATTTAAACGTCTTTCTCGGCGGTGCAGCAGTCCTGTTATTTTTGAGATGGTAGCCAGAAACAGCTAGAAACCTGTGACTGTACTGGGGGCCCTCTCCTTTATCATTTCTGGCTTTTGGAAAAAAGGAGAGGAAGAGTCTAGCCTTAGTCAGACGACCAGAACCGGATGCCTGGGGGGGGCACAGGGGTGGACCCCCACCCCTGTCCCCCCACCACTGTAATCATTGTGTATCCTGGGTCAGAGCCCTGACTTTACGATGACTTTTTATAGTTCACTTTAGCCATTATTGTACATTATCTTTTTTTTTTTTAAAGATTTTATTTATTTATTTGACAGGCAGGGATCACAAGTTGGCAGAGAAGCAGGCAGAGAGAGAGGAGGAAGCAGGCTCCCTGCAGAGCAGAGAGCCCGATGCGGGGCTCGATCCCAGGACCCTGAGATCATGACCTGAGCTGAAGGCAGCAGCTTAATCCACTGAGCCACCCAGGCGCCCCTATTGTACATTATCTTTACCACACTAACCCCGCAGCTTTCCCAGAGATAATGTGCAACAGCCTGCAGGAAAACGCTGTTCTTTCCTAGCAGCTGTGACCATTTTATTGACGAATTTCCAGGCTCAGAGGACATGAAGGACCCAGGCTTCCCCTCCGCCTTTCTTCTGAGAGGCCAGAGACCCAAATGTTGGCGACAGCTTAAGAATGTTCCTAGGGGTGAGTTGGTACTGCTTGTTTCACCCGGAGAAAGAAAAACAGGAAGGGATTCTTTTACCCTTTGGGGTCATGGCTATCTTTCGGACGGGGATGCGATGGCAAAGTGAAATATCTGAGTCAGGGAACTTCCTCTGTCTTCAAGGTAAAAATGCTGTGGGCCAGTATAATTGGTGCCCTGGAGCTTCTCTTTCCATCCCCCAAACTCCCCCGAGCTCTCCCTTTAAAAAAAAATTATTTTATTTAAATTCAATTAATTAACATAGAGTGTATTACTCATTTCAGACACGGAGTTCAGTGATTCATGAGTTGCATCCAACACCCAGTGCTCATCCCATCACGTGCCCTCCTTGATGCTCATCACCCAGTTACCCCATCCCCCACCCCTCCAGCAACCCTCAGCTTGTTTCTCAGAGTTAAGAGTCTCTCCTGGTTTTTCTCCCTCTCTGATTCCATCTTACTTTAATTTTCCTTCCCCAAAGCCCTCCTATGGAAATATCTGCCCCATATTTTCAACTCCTTCCTCTCAAAGGCCCCTTTCCTTCTAGAACGGATGTCAGATTGTTCCAATTCATTAGGTTGAACCATATAAAATGGCTGATATTTGATCAGTGTTTACCCCCCCAAATGGTTCATACTAATGCAGTTAGAGGTTTCCTTTTGAGTAGGAGGGAGAGAAACTTGAGAGTGAATGAGACCGGGAACAACACTAGTTTCTGGGGGAGAAGCAATGGGGCTCTAGGGAAGGGGGCGGATGGAGCTTCCCAGCCCTGCCCTCAGGTGTGGGCACTGCAGCTGGTACACATCTACCTCAGCCCAGCCCCTGGGTAAGGAGCAGATGCTGGTCGGAATGGGAGGACAAGTATTAGGCTCCAAGAACCTCAGCTTCGCTGATGAGTCATGCAACTCTACAAATCAAAGCAGGTTGTTGGGGTTGAAAAATGCAAAACAACCCTGCCCTCTCAGAGTTAGTAAACATTGGCTGTACGCAAAGGCAAAGAGGCACTTTCAACCTGCTGTATTTCTCTTGCTGGACAAATGCGGAGTTTTGATACCCCCTCCCGTGTTCTTTATGGTAGTTGCTTTCCTAGATTAGAAGGGTTTGCTTTGCATTTCCTCACATCTGTGTCTCAGGCTGAGCGTGGCTGTGACATTACTTGAATCAAAGAAATAATGAAATTAAACCCCGGTAGCTCAGATAGAACATGTAGAAACTAGCTAGTTGGGGAATGAATGTAACCTTTTAATCTACTGAGGAATGGGCTCTCCGGTGATTCATGCCAACGAGTAACTGGGAAAACGATGATCACAGTTTGAAATGGTGGACCTTTGCTTTTAGTCGTTAGCACCACGTTAAGAAAGTGGGATTTGTGTTCGTGTGGGTTGTGGCATAGGACACATACTAGAATTTATTTCACTAGAGGCACTGACTGACAGAGGTCTTCGGATTTTGTATCTTCTTCAGCAGCCAACATGTTAGAAGGGATAGATTCTCTTCTCTTTATGTCCTCGTGAAATTTGCACCAAATAGCAAGAAAAACCAAAGAAGGCATTCAATTCTTGGTCAAGGGGTCGCATCAACCACGGTGCCCCAGGCTTGTCTGTAGTGCCTCAGAAGACTGACCTTTCTCTGGTTCTGCCCCCCCCCCTTTTTTTCTTTGAATACAAACCACAAATCATCCAGTACTCGTCAGTGATCCCGATCCTGATCCTGGTGCTGCTTTAGAAAATGTTGTGCTACTTGAATCCAGTCTCCCATAGCCATCCTGAATAGAGTTTTCTAGACTGGGTTACCCAATGGTCTCTATTCATGTCTTGTAAGGGTTTTTGTCGCCTGAGTAACAGTGGTAATGTTGTCGTTCAGCAAATCTCTCAATTATGGTAGTGCCCCACCCCCCCACCCCCTGCCCTTATCCGGGGTTTCGCTATCTGCGGATTCAGTTATTCGCGGTCGAATCCTCCTTCTGTGTATATAGATATAGGGCTCAGTGTTATCTGAGGTTACAGGCATCCCCTGGGGGTCTTGAAACCTAACCCCCACAGAGCAGGGGAGACTGCTATAATTAATGAACCAGTTTCCTCTTGTGCCATGCTCCTGTAATGATACTACCTTACAAAGTTTTTATGATGAGAATTAAAATTCGCTAGATAAAAAGCCTGAAACAGGGGCAAACCCATAATAGAATCTCAAGAAATATTTATTCTAGTCCACTAAAATAAGCAAAAAAAAAAAAAAAAAAAAAAAAGCCACCCACCAATTTAAAGCATTTATTTCATGATAACCCACGGAAACTGAAATCCAGACAGATTCCATTTCACTTCACCTTACTGCTGGTTCACTAACCGTTCCAGGACCGGGACACCCCCACATGGGCCCCTTGGGGGGCCACAGGCTTAGACTCACAACTGCATGTTCCCCTAGCTGGGGCCTTCCTGTAGAGCAGTTGTTTGAGAAAGTGAGAAAAAGAAAGCGTGGCTGGGCCAGCAGCCGCAACACCTAGGAACTTGTTAGAAATGCAAATTCTTGGGTCCCCTCCAGACCTACTGAGTCAGACACGCTGGGGTTGGGACCGAGCGGGTTTTGACAAGCTCTGCAGATGGTTTTGATACGCTGAGTTGTGAGAACCCCGTTGCTTTAAAGTAAAGGCCGTGGAGGGAGGTGAGGGCAGGGGGGACGTCTTGGCTTCTTTCCCAGGAACCTCCTTTCTCTCTCCTTATCTCAAGGGGGGAAAAAAAAAAAGAAAAATGTTTTCCCTGTCCTCTGGAGACGTTGAGTGGCAGCTCCCATGGGTCCCTTTGCTGTGTGCTCTGGGCAGCAGCGGGGGGTCTCTGGATGTTGGATTTGAGTCAAGAATGAGTTTTTCTCTCACCTCCGTTTGCTTATTATTATCTCAATCTGCCTAGCCCTGTCCTTCTCCTCCTTGGTGCTTGGAGTCCTAGCCCTAAGGAGGAAGGGAAAATGGGGTGAATTGGAAGGGGGAGGGGATGCCTAATCAAAGGGGCCTTCCCTGGTCTTTGGTGATAAGTGGTGGATAGCACGTCCAGTTTCTTTTATTATTATTATTATTATTATTGTTATTGTTATTGTTATTTTATTGAGCAGAGCTGACACACCATGTTACAGCAATCTCAGGTGTACAACAGAGTGGTTTGGCAACTCTACGTCATGCTAGGCTCCCGCAAGGGTAGCTACTCTCATCATCACGCAACACTCTTTTTTCAAGATTTTATTTTCTTATTTATTTATTTAAGAGAGAGAGAGAATGAGAGAGCACACAAGCAGGGGAAGGTGCAGAGGCAGAGGGAGAAACAGACTCCCCGCCGAGCAGGAAGCCCGATGAGGGATTTGATCCCAGGACCCAGAGATCATGCCATGAACTGAGCCACCCAGGTGCTCCCCCTTAGTATATTTTAAGTCAATTTTAATTCTTCAGAAATTTGTGAATTTTTTTTTCCTCTGGAAGAATTCTGTGTGTCTGGCTGTTTTGGGTGGGAGCACATTCAGCTGTAATATGGACCAAAGATCTTTTTAGTAAACAACTAAGGCCTTCGTTCTTTTTTTTTGACAACTGTCTTTGGAAAGTTTTTCCAGGTAAAATCTAGCTTAAGTCAAACAAAGTTATATGATTTTTATTGAGCTTCTCATTCAGAATGTCTAAAGGTATTCGCAACAGCAATAAGATATTCATCTATGACTTCAGTGAATTCATTTACCAGCTTTAGTAGTTTTTTGTGGAGTTTTTTGGATTTTCTATATACAGTATCATGTCATCTGCGAATAGTGAAAGTTTGGCTTCCTCCTTGCTGATTTGGATGCCTTTTATTTCTTTTTGTTTGACTGCTGTGATGAGGACTTTCAGTATTGTTGAATAGAATGAGAGGATATCCTTGTCTTGTTCCCGACTTTAGGGGAAAAGCTCTCAGATTTCACCAGTGAGTAAAATGTTAACTGTGGGTTTTTCATAGAGTCCTTTATTAGGTTGAGGTATGTTCCCTCTAAACCTACTTTGTTGAGGTTTTTATCATGAATGGATGTTGTGTTTTGTCAAATGCTTTTTCTGCATCTATTCAAAGGATCGTATGGTTCTTAACCTTTCTTTTATTAATGTGGTGTATCACATTAATTGATTTGTGGATATTGACCTACCCTTGCAGCCCAGGAATAAATCCCACTTGATCTTGGTGAATGATTCTTTTAATGTATTGTTGGATTTGGTTTGCTAACATTTTATTGAGAATCTTAAAAAAAAGATTTATTTATTTATTTGAGAGAGAGCGAGAGACAGAGACAGAGCAAGAGAGATAGTGTGTGTGAGTGCAGGGGGAGAAGCAGAGGGAAAGGGAGAGAATCTCAGGCAGACTCCATGCTAAGCAGGGAGCTTGATATGAGCCTGATCCCATAACCCCAAGATCACAACCTGAGCTGAAACCAAGAGTTGGATGTCCAACTGACAGAGCCACCCAGGAACCCCTTTATTGAGAATTTTTGCATCTGTGTTCATCAGGGATATTGACTTGTAGTTCTCTTTATTAGTGGAGATTTTGTCTGGTTTTGATATCAGGGTAATGCTGGCCTCATAGAATTTGGGTGTTTTTTCCTTTTCTATTTTTTTTTTTTTTGGAATAGTTTGAGAAGAATAAGTATTAACGCTTCTTCAAATGCTTGGCAGAAAATTTGCTTGTGAAGCCATCTGGCCCTGGACTTTTGTCTGTTGGGAGTTTTTTTGATTACTGATTCAGTAAAGTCACAGGATACAAAATCAATGTGCAGAAATATGTTGCATTTCTATACACCAATAATAAAACTGCAGAAAGAGAAATTAAGAAATCGATCCTATTTATAATTGCACCAAAAATGATAAGGTATCTAGGAATAAACTTAACCAAAGAAGTGAAGGACCTGTATTCTGAAAACTATAAAACACTGATAAAAGAAATGGAAAAAGACACAAAGAAATGGAAAGATATTCCATGCTCATGGATTGGAAGAACAAATACTACTAAAATGTCTATGCTACTGGGGCACCTAGGTGGCTCAGTTGGTTTAATGTTGGACTCTTGATTTCAGGTCATGGTCTCTGGGTCATAAGGTCGAGGCCGGTGTCAGGCTCTGCGCTCAGTGTGGAGTCTGCCTGTCTCTCCTTCCCCGCCCCTGCCTTGTCCCCACTTGCATGCATGCTTTCTTTCTCTCTCAAATAAGTAAATAAATAAAATCTTCAACAACAACAGCAAAATGTCTATACTACCTGAACCAATCTACACATTTAATGGGATTCCTCTCAAAATACCAATGGCATTTTTCACAGAGCTAGAACAAACAATCCTCAAATTCGTATGGAAACCTTGAAGTTAAGTAGATCTCTCTGAATTTCCAATTTAAAAGACATTCTTTTTTTTTTAAAGATTTTATTTATTTATTTATCTGGCAGACAGAGATCACAAGTGGGCAGAGAGGCAGGCTCCCCGAGGAGCAGAGAGCTGGATGTGGGGCTCGATCCCAGGACCTTCCTGGGATCATGACCTGAGCCGAAGGCAGAGGCTTTAACCCACTGAGCCACACAGGTGCCCCTAAAAGACATTCTTTAGCAGATGTTTTCATTGTCTTCAGTTTCCAGAAATTTGACTTTGGAATTCTGGATATGAATATGTGTTTATTCTATTTATGATATTTGTTTTGTTGTGTCTTTTTTTTTCATACAGCGTAATGTTTTCAAGGTTTGTCCATGTTGCAGCACCATAAATTTTTATATATTCTATTTTGCTTTTCATTTTAGTTTAAACTATTTTTAAAATCCCCCTAAGGGCTACATGGGTGGCTCAGTCAGTTAAGCATCTGACTCTTGATCTAGGCTCAGGTCATGATCTCAGGGTCATGAGATCAAGCCCCACATTTGGTTCCACGCTGGGCATGGAATCTGCTTAAGATGCTTTCCCTCCCTCCCCCCCCCTTCTCTCTCTCTCTCAAAAAAATTATATATTTAAAAAAATTCCCCTTTAGATAACTTCTTTTTATCTATGGGTTACTTAGAAGTATATTGTTTAACTTACAAATATATGGTGATTTTCCAGATATCTTTCTATTATTGATTTTTTTTTGTAGCTTTGTTATGATTTGAGAATATACTTTGTATGACTTCTATTCTTTTTAATTTGTTAATGTTCGTTATATGTCCCAGAATGTGGTCTATCTTGGTGAATGTTCCATGTGCTCTTGGGAAGAATGTGTATTTTGCTCTTGTTGTGTGGAGTGTTCTGTAAGTTGTCAGTAGGTCAAATTGTTTGATAGGGCTGTCCATGTCATCTACATTCTTACTGATTTTCTGTCTACTTGTTCTATCAATTATTGAAAAAGGGTCGAAGCTTCCAACCATAATTGTGGATTTCTTTGTTGCTTCTTTCAGATGTATTAGTTTTTGCCATTCTGTCGAAAGGTTTAGGAAGTCTTTTTCACTTACTTGGAAAATTTGATTCTTACTTGAATGAGGTAGGGCATGATGAACTAAAACCAGGGGGGAAACAACCTCTTAAACTAAAACAATAAACACAGTGTCTTGAACTTGTAGTTCTTTAGTCATTTTGGTGAACCACCTCATTGTTTTGGTAAGTCCCTCTAGTATTAAAAGGAATCCAGAAATTTCTTGTCTCATAGAGCTGTTACATCCACAGCTGTCCTTCAAGGTCATAATGTAGCCAAAGCTGAATTTCAGACTAGTCAAGCCAGTTCAGTTGTACAAATGTGCCACACTGAGACTCTTAAATATTTTAAGGTCCTAGCAATTGGTTAATATCCCAGAAAGGGAACACAGAGAAGGTGGCTTCCCTGGGGTCAAGGAACATTGGAGAAGTGACAGTTTTTCTGGGATGTAAGTATGTATGTATGTACCTTCTACTGACTGCAATTGACAAACACAACACTCACTGTCTCCCCTCCAGCTTGTCACATAGACTATATGCCTCTTACAAATAAGGCATAGCCATGTGGTTTGCCTTTGACCTCAACAGAGTGTAAGCTACCCTTCCCTTCAGCTGTGTTGTTCCAGGGGTTCCCAGTGGGTCCTCAGGGCAGAGTCACTGGAGTTTGGAGAAGGAAACTCTTGTCCCTTTGAAGGAAACATATCCTCTGTTCCATGCATTTAAATATTGTTCTAAATTCTTCTCCACTTCCCCCATCGAGAAGTGGAGTTGTTTTACCCTCCTCTCGAATCTGGCCAAATCTATGACTTGCTTTGACCAGTAAAATACAGGATAAGACACAGGACACTGCAACTTCCAAGGCTGGGCCTTAAGAGATCTAAAGCTTCAGTTTTTGTATGCTTGGAATGTTCCCTCTTATAACCCATCTGCCATACTATGAGAAAGCCAAGTTACATGGGGGAGGCCTTGTATAAGAGGCTCTAGTTAACAGCCTTGGCTGAACTCTCAGCCAGTAGCCAGGACCAACAGCCACCATGAGAGTGAGATAGTTTGGAAATTTCCATGTAACCAAGTCGCCACATGTCTGCAGCCCCAGCATTAGGTGAATATGCAACAAAGGATTAAGATTTCCCAAAGAAGAGTTTGATCCTTGCCTTTCATTTAAGAGGTGGCTTCTAAGGTCTTCAAATGTCCTGTCTGGTAAGAGTGTCTTTGTTTACCTGGTACCATAGGCCATACCAGATAGTTTTTAATGATATGATTTATGGTAGGTGGGGAGGGGTCTTGGGCCACATGGTATTAGCTTGATCTCTGAAGAGTCTGGAGACTGAGGTCAGCCATGTGGGAGGTCAATCATGCATAAGTGACTGAGCCCCAATAAAATCTCTGGATACCAGCACTCAGGTTGCCTTCCCTGGTCGGCAATATACTGGGGACATTTCTAGAAGTAAGTTCTGTCTGCACAATTCCACTGGGAGAAGACAGCTTGCAGCTCGTGTCTGCTGTCTCCTGGACTCTGCATTATGTGTTTCTTCCTTTTGCTGATTTTAAGCTGTATCCTTTCTTCTTTTTTGTTTTGTTTTGTTTTGTTTTAAGGATTTTATTTATTTATTTGACAGTTCACAAGTAGGCAGAGAGGCAGGCAGAGAAAGAAGGGGAAGCAGGCTCCCTGCTGAGCAGAGAGTCCGACGTGGGCTCGATCCCAGGACCCTGAGATCATGACCTGAGCCGAAGGCAGAGGCTTTAACCCACTGAGCCACCCAGGTGCCCCAAGCTGTATCCTTTCACTGTTACAAACTGTTAACTGTGAGGATTCTGTGTGAGTTCTGTGAGTCCTTCTCATTGAACCTGAGGGTGATCTTGGGGAGTCCCAAAAGACAGTGGAGGAGAAGCACTGCCTGGTGGAGCCTTGCCAACACACAGAATCATGAGCAAGAGTAAAGGGTGGTCCTTTTCTTAAGCCATTACATTTTGGGGTGGTTTGTTAGGCAGCCATAAGTAACTGAAACACCTGTCTTCTCTATTAGATGGGTAAGATTTTTGAGAGCCAAAATAATTCTGTAATTTCCACCTCCGTTAGCATAGCACCTTACACACTGCAGGTATACACTAAACATTCATTAAATTGTGACATTGGACTAGAAGCATCTTCATGGATGACCTGAGATGGGGGACTTGAAGAATGACATTATTTCATCTGGATATAAAAGAAAGAAGACCCCTATCCCTTTTGTATGAAACCTAAAAAGATAATTGCAGTTTTTCAAGATTGCTGGGCTAGCAATGATTTGTTTTTCTTCTTTGAGGATAATTGTGTCGTGGTGTAAAGAATACATATCCTAAGAATATGATAGTTCAAGTCCAAGTTTTGCCTTTGCTTGCTACTTTTATGGACTTGGGCAAGTCTCCACTTCCCAAATCTCATCTTGAAGCAGAGACAGTGAAGACAATCCTACAATGTTTGTCGTGAGTTTTTTAAATTCAAGTATAGCCAATACACAATGTTACATTAATTTTGGGTGTACAACATAGTGATTGGACAAGTCTCTGGTTGATGCTCCCCACAAGTGTAGTTACCATCTGTCACTATGCAGCTCTATTATGATATCGTTGACTATATTCTCTATGCCATACCTTTTATTCTGGTGACTCATTCATTCCATACCTGTAAGCCTGTATCTCCCACTCCCTCTACTGAGGTTTTAATACGTGCAAAAGTGCTATGGGAGATGTGAAGTGTTATGTAGGTATAAAGTATCATTGTGTGCAGGCTTTCACTCAATGATGCTTGCTAAATTTTTTTTTATGATTTATAGCCCTTTCTAGCCCATTCTCTGTTATAAATACTCCTAGAGACGACTGGCATCTCAATAGCATCAGGAATATGAACACTTATAAAACAACAAAAATAACTTTTATTTTTTAATTTAATTTTATTACTTTTGACAGAGAGAGAGAGAGAGAATGCAAGTTGCTGGGCAAGAGGCAGAAGGAGAGGGAGAGAGAGAGAATCTCAAGCAGGCTTCACGCTCAGCACAGAGCCTGGCATGGGGTTTGATCTCACAACCCTGAGATCTTGACCTGAGCTGAAATCAAAAGTTGGATGCTCCAGGTGCCCCCCCAAACAAGCTTTAAACAGCAGTTTTCCCTCTATTTTTCTTACATCACCTCTTCACGCCCACAAACCACTCCACTTCAGTTTTTGCGGAAAAAGAATGGAAAAAACCAGAAGAAGCAGCATGGAAGTAGGATTTCTTTTCTCTGATGTCACGTGTGCATGGGCATGTCAGATGTCCCTACCTCACACTTCACCTCTCTTGCCACTGTGCCTTTTAGTCCAAAAAAGAGCAGCTGCCAGGTATTGACAAGATATTATTATGTGCTATGTTTTGACAGGCTTTGTGAACTCGGGCCCTTCCTACTGAACCAGGTTTGATGGCATCAAGTGGTGGTGCTCCCAGCACCTTGGAATGGGTCCACAGGCCTATGAGAGCCACTTCTGGATTCTTCAGGTTCATACCTGCAGCTCAGAGGAGAGAAATGGCATCAAAACAACATGCTTGGAAAGACCCTGAGAAATTACAGCATCCTTAAGAGGGTTCACACCAAGACTCTGGCAGCCATTTTGGATCCATCCAAAATGGATCCATCCAAAATGGATCCATCCAAAATGGATCCATCCAAAATGGATCCATCCAAATTGGATCCATCCAAAATGGATCCATCCAAATTGGATCCATCCAAAATGGATCCATCCAAAATGGCTGCCAGAGTCTTGGTGTGAACCCTCTTAAGGATGCTGTAATTTCTCAGGGTCTTTCCAAGCATGTTGTTTTGATGCCATTTAGAAAACACCAGTTATCTTCTTGGGTCTCATAAGGTGCTAGCTGCCTCCTGCACTTCCACGTGCCTTATTAGCCTCAATAGTTTTGAATATTTGCCAGTTTCTATCAGAGTAGCCTGAAAGATCAGAGTTGGAGGGAGCCTCAGAGATTGGAGCCCTGGCGTGGAAATTGCTTGTTCTGACTCAATAAGAGTTAAGAGCAAGGAGTAATGGCCTATAATGGGAATATGTGAGCAGGTTCTAGGAGTCCAACAAGGAAGGGTTTCAATCAGAGCCTGGAAACAGAGTGTTACGTCCCAGGGATGGGGAGCATGGGAATGAGAGTCAAGGAATTAGAGTTGATATGGCCGAGGAGAAATCAGGATTGGAAGATAGCCTAGAAAAATTAGCTGAAACAAAAAGAGAGGCAGTTTCCAGAAGTCAATAAAAAAATATTTCCCATGGATCCAAAAATCAGCCATATAGGCATATAGGGGAAACTAGGGTTAACAGAAACTCAGTAAAACACTTAAGTTCCAGCTGTCAAAGAGGCCAGAATGAGTCAATCATAGGACACCATTCTCTATAATGGGAATGCAGTCTTAGCATGCATGAATTAAGGCCAAAACAGGAGGTCCTCTTCCTGAGTTATGTGTAAATAGCATTCTGTTCTCAGTGCCCTATGTTAAATTGTGTGGATAAGTGAGACTGTATTGAGAGAAAGAATGTAGTATGGTGGGAGGTGCAGAAATCACTTCACCTGAGGAATGGGAAGCTAAACTGGACTAGTGGTCAGGTAAGAGAAGATAGTTGGGGCCATGCATCAGGTGTTTTTAATAATTTGAGGGGTTGTTCTGTGAAAACAGAGTCAGGTCTATTTATGTGGGTTTTGAAGATAGGATTTTGATAACTGGTAAAAAGCCAGAATGGGCAAATTGGAGCCAAGTGAAGGTGGCAACTATGTAGTGAAAGTTGTGCTTACTGGAGAAGTGCTCAAGAAGAGGCTGAAGGACCTCCGGCCAGGAAGACTGGAAAATGGATTCCTACACTTGGGGGAGGCTGAACCGAATGGTCTTCAGGATCCCTAGAATCTCTCAAGTTTCATGACCTTATGATCCTCTGTATGAAGACACACAGACATTCAGAAACTTCCATTGGCCTCCTGGCCCTCTAGTTGACCAAGTAATTATGCAGCGGGCTGGTCAGCAAAAGGGCCAGTAGGTACAGTGTCACTGTGGAATGACCACACAACCCAGGCTTAAGGTCCTGAACTTAACTGGACTGTGAACTTCATGAAGACAGAGACAGCATCTTATCTGCTTGTGTGGCAGTGCCTGGTACATAGAGAGAGATGCTTGTAAAGTGTTTGCAGAATGAATGAATGGACAAATGAATGTTGGGCCTTATATTGGTCCCCTGGGTCAGCTACAACAAATTGCTACATGTTCAGTGACTTAAACCAACAGAAATTTGTTCTCTCACAATTCTGGAGGCCAGAAGTCTGAAATCAAGGACTGTATTCTCCCAGAAGGCTCTAGGCAAGAATCTGTTCTTGGCTCTTCCAGCTTCTGGGGGCTCCCAGCCTTCCCTGGCTTGTGGCTACATCGCTATGATCTCTGCCCCCGTGGTCACATTGCCCTCCCCTCTTCTGTGTGTCCCTTATAAGGATCTTTGTCAGGGCACCTGGGTGGCTCAGTTGGTTAAGCGTCTGCCTTCAGTTCAGGTCATGATCCCAGCCAGGGTCTTGGGATTGAGCCCCATATCAGGTTCCTTGCTCAGCGGGGAGCCTGCTTCTTCCTCTGCCTGCCACTTCCCCTGCTTGTGCTCTTTGTCTCTCTCTCTCTCACACACACACAAATAAGTAAAATCTTCAGAGAAGAACAAGATACTTGTCATTGGATTTAGAGTCTACTTGGATAATCTGGAATGATCTCCTTATCTCAAGAGCCTTAACTTAATTATATCTGCAAAGATTCTTTTTCTAATAAGGTCTCATTCAATCCCCAGGTCCTGGGGATTAGGACATGGACATATCATTTTGGGGACCACCATTCAACCCACTACATTCATTTTTAATGGTCATTAAACTATCACCATTGTCCAACCAATAATTCTTAGTCTGTGATAGTACTTTCCACATGCAAAACGGAAGTATTGAGAAATTCACAGCATAGTGTTTAACAAGCTAACTCTTGAAATAAGACAGGTCTGAATTTGATACCAGTTTTGCTAATTAGTAGTAGTGTGCCAAGGTGTTGAACTCCCATTTATTTCATGTTCCTCATCTCTAAAATGAGAATAGCAGAACCTACCTCCTGAGAAAATACAAACATCCAATGGAATAATGCTTGAAGATTCCTTGAGATAAGACCATATAGCTGACACGCTACAAGGCAGTTTCTGGAAGGCAATAAAAAGTAGGAGCTTATTTCTTTTCCCTGGTTTCAGGCTGCCCGGTGTGTCAGGCTTTTAGTCTTCCCCGGAAATTTAGTTGAAATCAACATATGTTTACTGAGGATTTACTCTGTGCCATTCACTGTCACATGTAATAGGTATAAGTGACAAATAAGACAGACACAATCCTTGGCCTCACAGGCCTTAGAGTGTGACGGCCTCAGTGGTTAATAAAACCTGGAATTAAAATAAGCATTGCCATTATGACAACTGGGGAAAATACAGGAAGTGCCAAGGAGTATAGGGGCCCTAATGCAGGCACAATACTGGATAGAAGAAGAAGATCGTATATGGGAGGATACTCACATTTACTGCAGGGGCTGATTTGGACTCTGGCCATCCCTGAGGAACTGGTGGGCTAGTAGTTGCCCAGGAATCTGAGTTGATTTTGCCTAGGGAATGTGGGTCTATGAGGAGATGTGTGCTCTGTGTCTGGAAAGCAAAACTGGGAGGCGAGGAGGCCTCTTAGTTTATGTTCGCCTAGGAGACTCTAAGACCAAGATTTGAGCGCAAGTAGGCTTTTCTTGGAGACAGTTTTCAAAAACACTATTTTTTGATATTTTATTTATTTAATTGACAGAGAGAGATACAGCGAGAGAGGGAACACAGGCAAGGGGAGTAGGAGAAACAGGCTTCCACGGAGCAGGAATCCTGATGTGGGGCTTGATCCCAGGACCCTGAGGTCAGGACCTGAGCCAAAGGCAGACGCTTAACTGACTGAGCCACCTAGGTGCCCCCAAAAACACTATTAAGAGAGTGGAGAAGTGACACACATCAGAAAAGAATCACTACTTAAGGCTTTATCAAGCCAGTTAAGGCTGCCGTTCACTGGAGCTTCACTGTGATGGGAAATTCCAGAAGCAAATGTCAAACACAAGCCTCAGAGTAATCTCCACCGGCTCTCAGAAGCTGGTTGAGCACTGTGCCCAAGAAGCTGGGCCACGGGCAGGACAGACAGGCTACTAATGAAGGTCCCAGGCAAAGCAGTGCGCCTGTGGGGTCATTGGTAAGGCCCAAGGAGGTAGGGGCAGGACACAGACAGCATGTGATCCAGGAGAAGAACACGGTCTGCGGCCCAGCTAGTTGTCAGGGATGAGGTCTGAGGCCCATGAAGAGATGGACTTCTAGCAAGAGCTAAAGAAGTTTTTCTCATGAGGTTCCATGTGATACTTGTGATGCTTGGGGCGACAACTCATGCCTCTTAAGGGCCAGGTGACAAAACGCAGCACAGAGCGGGAAGGAGGAGCTGTTTCCCTATGAATGCCTAGAACACAGCGTGGCCCATCAGCATAAAGGCTTAAACTGAACCAGTTCTGTTCAGACCCCTTGTGATTCACAGTTTTGAGGTAAAGTGAAAGCTGCTTCCCTGGCATGGAAAATCAGGGCAGACCTGTTTTTTGGCTTCACAGGAGTGGGGACCCCAAAAACCAAGACCAAAGGAGGAAGAAGGTTGGAGAACACACCTAAAATTCTTCCGGGGAATTCTCAGAAAGAAGCAGGAAGACTTTGGGAGAAAGGTGTCCTGGAAGAGATGAAACAAATGGACTAGTGGGGTTTGAGTTTTTACTGTTGACACACCAAGACTGGAGTAGCCTGTGGAAATTTAGTTTACATGTGACTCCCTTCCTATCCCTGCCCCCGAAGAGGTTGCTGACATGTATGGACGACATATTACGTGTCAAGCATTCCATGTATCTTTAAAAAATTTTTTTAACATATTTTTATAAAGATGTTATTTATTTATTTGAGAGCAAGAGTGAGAAAGAGAGAGAGAGAGAGCACAAGCACAGAAGGAGAAGGAGAAGCAGCAAATTGGGTATTTGAACCCTAACTTGTCTGACCTGGGAGCCCATGCTTGTTTACACTAGCTCCTTATGCTAGCTGGTGATGTCAATAAGTACACACGCACGTGTGGGCATGCACACATAAACAGCTTGAACCTGGAAATGGATTTTAAGTTAATAATAATCTCGAGAAGCCGAAACCACAACCATTTACTGAGTTATACGAGATGCTTAAGTTATGTAAGAGATTTTTTTTTTTAAGGGACAACCCCAGCAGAATTTAAAACAGAAGGATGGAGGACTGAAGATGAAGGGAGTAGATGCCATTATTATTCACTGACATGAAAAAAAAAAACATGAGAAAGGGAAAGAGAAAGGAAAAAAATGGCACACCTTTGTCTTTTCTCTTAAAGGGAATAATTAGCTATTTGCTTAACAATGGCTTGTTTTTGTCCCAGAGTGATGGATGAAATCTGGGTCCCGGTTCTCAAGGCTAAGAATTCCCTGTCTAAAATGGCTGCCCCAACAATTCGGAGAACTAACAGAGACCGAGCACTAATATCGGAATCTCGTTCCTGTGCTAGACGTTCTAGCAGTTTCTCTCTGACTGTTGTTAGACGAATGAGAGACGCTGACTTTATTTTTGGGGCTGAGCTCGTATGCTAGTCTGTGATGCCCTTCAGAAGAAGGGGAAAGGAAAGAGAAATAGGATTTAAGGTGTGAGAGTGAAGAAACTTACACTCTCAAGGATCTGGAGTGAGCGCAATCCGAGTGTAGCCAAGTAAGACATTTAAAGAAAGTGTTGGGATCCTTATATTCTCCTTGGTGTTGGCAAGAAAGATGTCGAAGATGTAAAGAAATGGCTGAATAAATCCACAGAGAAAATATAAACCCACGCCTCCTTTCATAGTGCTAGTGTATCCTCAAGGAATGGAAATTGATTTTAATAAGTGCCATGGTTCATAAAGTTACAGATAACATTTACTAAGCACTCATTATCTGTCAGACAGTCTGCTTGGTCATGTATAATCTCAATTATCTCAAGGGCACCCCAAAGCAGGCTTTATTTTTAGATAAGGAAACGCGGGCTAGAGAGAGAATTTACACTGCCCACGTGCTTGCAGCCTCTACGTGATAGAGTTGGAATTTGGATCTCGAATAGTCAGACTTTAGAACTCGCTTTCCAAGACGAATATGTTATACTGCTTCCCTATATGCTAAAAGAGGAGCATGGTCCTGGTCATAAAATTTTCCTTGAAGTGCAGGGGTGCATAAATTAGTTTTGGACTATCTATTCCTTCTTTGCATACATCACCCTTATGAGTGAATTTCTGAAATATTGACTCAAATCGTGCCTTCCTGCTGGGTTTTAAGCACAGTGAATGCAGGATTCTTTCTGCTTTGTCCGTCTTCGTATGCCCAGTACCAGCATGGGTAGTTACCGGACAGAGTGGGCACTGATGAATTTTCGTTAATTAAATAAAACTATCCTCCATTTCTCTCTGTTAAGTGGGGGGGAGTGAAAACTCCCAAGACTTTCTGAGGAATGCAATACAATTTTTTAAAAAAGATTTTATTTATTTATTTGAGAGAGAGAGAGCGAGCACGCGAGAGAGGACAAGCAGGGGGAGTGGGAGACGCAGAGGGAGAAGCAGACTCCCCACTGAGTAGGGAGCCTGATGTGGGGCTCCATCCCAGGACCCTGGGATCATAATGTGAGCTGAAGGCAGCCGCTTAATGACTGAGCCACCCAGGTGCCCAAATACATTTTTAATTCGTTGATTTCTAACATAATGGTGCCCGGTCCCTATAGCTCCTAACACTTGTAATGTCTAATTATTCAGGAGGCATATATTTGTTAACTGCCTTGTTTTAGGCATAATATCAACTCTTCGATGTGAATTATATTTTCATATTCATAGGGTCAATAAATGTACATTTTGAAGCATTCATGGGGATGGTGTTTTAAATGTACTTTGAAAAGCTACACTCAAAGGAACAGATTTGGGTTTTTTGGTTTTTTTCCCTTGGCTGACAAGCTTTTCCTAGGTGCGGCTCAGACTCCAACACATCTACTCTTCTAATAATGCATGGATGTCATAAGGTACTGTACAAAGAGATGCCTTCCCTTCCCTTGGGACTTTAGGAGAGGAGCCTACATTTGAACTTGCCACACAATCTGCAGTTGTCTGCACCATGAAATGTTCAGCTGACCTTCATTCATAGTATCCAAGATGAGTTTTATAGCGCACATACTACAGTGCCTGGTACTTAGTTAAGCACTCCAGGAATGCTAGTTGGCTAGCTGGTTGAATGAACGAATGCATGAAGGTATGGTTTGAATCAAGTTGGTATGATGTGAAGAGACAGAAATACACCCCCTCTGCCTGCAAATGACCAAGGTCTCACCTGCATCATATTTGGTCTAAAATTTTGGAACACCCTTGGAAAGCAAATATACTATATGAGTTCCTAACCCACTATCTTGAATGAGTATTCCAGATTTAGAGTTGTCCAAGCTCTAGGTAGAGGGGAAGATTCAAGAAGATGAGATGCAGGACAGGTCCATTTCAATGATGAGCGGGGAATGTGGTGAGGGGTAGAGAAGCTACGTGCGGGATAGGAAATCAACCCAAGGGAAGATGCTGTAATAAGATTGCAGATAAATGCTATAAGGGGTGTGTGGAGGTACCAAAAGTCACATTCCGATTTCCCATTGGCCACCAGGGTCCCCTCAGATTACCACCTGTGGCCCCAGAGCAGGACTGCAGCCTAGGGACAGGCTGCTATCCATGACTTTGGGGCAAGTATTCTGACATGCGAAAGTGTCATGTGTATGTCTGCCATAAGTGAGGAACTGATTGCTGGACAACTCCAGCTCTCCTGACCGTCCCAGTGGAGTGGAACAGTTGCCATATTAGCCCGCCTCCAAGATGGAACACGATGATCCTTGCCTCTTGGTATTCATTTCCTTGTGTAGACTCCTCCCACACAGAAGAGGACATTGCAAAATGATGGAGTGTGACCTCCGAGGTTAAGACATAAAAGACAACACAGCTGCCACCTCTGTCTCTTGGACAGTTTGTTCCAGAGGAAGTGAGCAACCATGTCATGAGGATATGCACACAGTCTTATAGAGAGAAACTAAGGTCTCCCACCCACAGCCGGCAGCATCCTACCAGTCATGGGAGGGAGCCCCCTTGGAACTTGATGATCTAGCCTTAGCTAAGCCTTGAGATGACACGAACCCTGCTGGCATCTTGAGTACAACCTCATGAGAAACCCTGCACTAGAACCACCTAGCCACGCCGTCCCCAGATTCCTGTCCTCCTGAAACTGCAAGATAACGCATGTTCATTACTGTTTTACATCATTCCTCCTGGAGTAATTTTTCACACTGCATTAGAGACTCATACGTTTTCTTAAAGTCTGTGATCACAACTGCCATTATACTTAACTAATTTGTCAGATAGGTATCAAAGTCTTCCAGATCTCTTTAAAGGTGGTGATTTGTCTTTTTTTTTTTTTTAATTTTAATTTTGAGAGAGAGAACAAGAGCATGCATGAACCGGGAGGGGGAGAGAGAATCTCAAGGAGACTCCACACTAGGCATGGAGTGGGACATGCAGCTCAGCCTCATGACCCTGAGACAGCTACCTGAGCTGAGATCAAGAGTTGGATGCTCCACTGACTGAACCATCCAGGTGCCCTGATTTGTCCTTTTTTAACGCTTCCTGTAAAGACCTTAGAATATGGAAGAACTCCTACTCCAGGCAGACATGAATTGGAGTACTGGTTTGGCCACCTGTGTGACTTGGATCAAGTTACTTAATCTGACTCATAAATCTATTATGAGCATTAATGGAGCAAATGCATTTGAAGCACTTAGGATAGCTCACAGCCTATGGTAAGAACTGAATAAATGCTATAGCTATTGTAATTTTTCACTTCGTATAAAGAGATGCCTTTAAGGGCCTAACCTTATGGGCAACAACACTAGCCAACACTCCAAAGCAGCTGCAGCATGGCTTGTACCTTAAGTGGGAAATTTGGTTTCCATTAGAATTGTTAAATCAATTTATTGAGGCATAATTTGTACGCCATAAGTTCACCCATTTAAAATATATGATTTCTGAGTTTTAGTAAATTTACCAAGTTGTTCAACTATGACCATCATCCAGTTTTAGAATATTTTTCATCACCCCCAAAAGAAATCTTGTGCCCATTTGCAATCACTTTCCATTCTCACCTCCAGTTTCAGGCAACCAAATCTATTTTCTGTCTACATTTGCCTTTTCTGGACATTTCACATAAATACGACCATATACTATGTAGTCTCACGTCTGGTTTCTTCTTCATAGCTTATTTTGGAGGTTCTTTCATGTCTTGGCATGTTTCAGTACTTCATTTCTTTTTGTCATTGAATAAAATGCCATTGTTTGACTGTATCACATTTTGTTTATCCATTCATGCATTGATGGACATTTGGGTTGCTTCCACATTTTGGCTTTTACAGATAGTGTTGCTACGGACATCAGTGTACAAGTTTTTGTGTAGGCATATGTTTTCATTTAGCGTGGGTAGATACCAAAGAGTGGGATTGCTGGGTAATATAGTGAAGGTGTGTTTAACTTTTTAAGAAAGTCCTGTTTTCCAAAGTGGCTGTATCTTTTGCATTTCCCCCAGCAATGTATGAGAGTTCTCATTTATCCATATCCTTGTCAACAGTTCTTGTTGTCTGACTTTTTGATTATAGCCATTCTAGTGGGTGTAAAGTATTGGTTTTAATTTGCATTTTCCTAATGACTTACGGTGGTGAGCATCTTTTTATGTGCTTATTGGTCATTCAAATATTTTCTTTGGGGAAATATCTGTTCAAATCCCTTGCCAATTTTGAATTGTTTGTCTTATTATTGAGTTGTAAGAGTTCTTGCTTGCTATAATCTTTTTTTAAAAGATTTTATTTTTAAGTAATCTCTCTCCTCAACATGGGACTCAAACTCACAACCCTGAGATCAAGAGTTGCATGCTCTATTGACTGAACCAGTCAGGTGCCTCGAGTTCTTTCTGTACTCTGGACACAAATCTTTTGTTGCATATATGACTTGCAAATATTTTCTCCCAGGCCGTTGCTTGTCCTTTTATTTTCTTAATGGTATCTTTTGAAGCACAACAGTTTAAAATTTCGATGAAGTCCAATCTATTACGTTTTTTTTTTCTCTTAAGGATCGTTCTTTTTAGGGTTGTATCTAAGACATCTTTGTAGAACCCAAGATCTTGAAATTTTTCTTTTAAATATTTTTATAGTTTTAACTCTAACATTTAGCTCTACAGTTCATCTTTTGGCTTGTGGATGTCCACACATACCAGCACCATTTGTTGAAAAGACTACCCTTTCCCAGTGAATTGCTTTGGAAACTTTGTTGAAAAATTGAAGGACCACAAATACAAAAGCGTAGTTCTTGATTCTCAGTTTTGTTCCATTGATCTGTATGTCTATCCTTAATGTACTACTATACTCCCTTGATTGCTATATCTTTATAGTAAGCTTTAAAATTTTTGA
The DNA here is from genome assembly GCF_922984935.1 of Meles meles. Taxonomy (NCBI): domain Eukaryota; kingdom Metazoa; phylum Chordata; class Mammalia; order Carnivora; family Mustelidae; genus Meles; species Meles meles. Next base: position 41,102,146 of record NC_060087.1, on the reverse strand, counting down.
CATGAAAGTCTGCCAAATTCTTTTTTAAAAACTGGCTTAGCTATTCTGGCACTTCTGATTTTTCGTACAAATTTTATGATAATCTTATTGACTGATTGAGAGAGAGATAGAAAGCCTAATGAAAATTTAATGGGGATTGCACTGAATCTATTGGTCAATTTTGGAAGAATTATTATTTTAACATTATAGAATCTTCCAAAATCCAATAACATGGAATGTCTATTTATTAGATTTTCTTTAATTTCCCTTAGCAAAGTTTGTAATTTTTAGTGTACTTGCCTTGCAATTCTTTTGTTAAATGTATTGTAAAACTTTTATTCTTCTTGATGATATTATGAATAGAATTATTTACTTAATTTCACTTTCAGATTATTCATTCCTCATATATATAGAAAGAATTGATTTTCATATATTGGTATTGTGACCTTCAACTTGGCTGAACTTGATTATCTGTTCTAATAGTGTTTTGAGAATTCTGTAGGATTTTGTATACACAGGATTATATCATCTGTGAGGTTTTACTTTTTCCTTTCCAAACTGAAGATTTTCTCTTTCTTGTCCTTACATAATTGCACTGGTCAAACCTCAAGTGCAATCCTGAACAGAAATTGTGAGATGGACAGCCTTTCCTTAGTCCTGATCTTAGGGGGAAAGCATTCAGTCTTTCACCATGAAATATGGTAGCCGTATGGTTTTTAAGGATACTCTTTTTCAGTTTGAGGAAGTTCCCTTCTATGTCAAGTTTGTTGAGAGTTTTTAACCATGAATGGGTATTGGATTTTGTGAAATACCTGTTCTATATCTATTGAGATGATCATGCAGTGTTTGCCCTTTATTCTCTTTTTTTTTTAATTTTTTTTTATTTGTTTATTTACAGCATAACAGTGTTCATTGTTTTGGTATCACACCCAGTGCTCCATGCAGTACGTGCCCTCCCTATTACCCACCACCTGGTTCCTCAACCTCCCACCCCCCCCCACCCCCCTGCCGCCCCTTCATAACCCTCTGGTTGTTTTTCAGAGTCCATAGTCTCTCATGGTTCATCTCCCCTTCCAGTTTCCCTCAACTCCCTCTCCTCTCCATCTCCCCATGTCCTCCATGTTATTTGTTATGCTCCACAAATAAGTGAGACCATATGATACTTGACTCTCTCTGCTTGACTTATTTCGCTCAGCATAATTTCTTCCAGTCCCGTCCATGTTGCTACAAAAGTTGGGTATTCGTCCTTTCTGATGGAGGCATAATACTCCATTGTGTATATGGACCACATCTTCCTTATCCATTCATCCGTTGAAGGGCATCTTGGTTCTTTCCACAGTTTGGCGACCGTAGACATTGCTGCAATAAACATTGGGGTACAGATGGCCCTTCTTTTCACTACATCTGTATCTTTGGGGTAAATACCCAGCAGTGCAATTGCAGGGTCATAGGGAAGCTCTATTTTTAATTTCTTCAGGAATCTCCACACTGTTCTCCAAAGTGGCTGCACTAACTTGCATTCCCACCAACAGTGTAAGAGGGTTCCCCTTTCTCCACATCCTCTCCAACACACGTTGTTGTTTCCTGTCTTGCTAATTTTGGCCATTCTAACTGGTGTCAGGTGGTATCTCAATGTGGTTTTAATTTGAATCTCCCTGATGGCTAGTGATGATGAACATTTTTTCATGTGTCTGATAGCCATTTGTATGTCTTCATTGGAGAAGTGTCTGTTCATATCTTCTGCCCATTTTTTGATATGATTATCTGTTTTGTGTGTGTTGAGTTTGAGAAGTTCTTTATAGATCCTGGATATCAACCTTTTGTCTGTACTGTCATTTGCAAATATCTTCTCCCATTCCGTGGGTTGCCTCTTTGTTTTGTTGACTGTTTCCTTTGCTGTGCAGAAGCTTTTGATCTTGATGAAGTCCCAAAAGTTCATTTTTGCTTTTGTTTCCTTGGCCTTTGGAGACATATCTTGAAAGAAGTTGCTGTGGCTGATATCGAAGAGGTTACTGCCTATGTTCTCCTCTAGGATTCTGATAGATTCCTGTCTCACGTTGAGGTCTTTTATCCATTTCGAGTTTATCTTTGTGTACGGTGTAAGAGAATGGTCGAGTTTCATTCTTCTACATATCGCTGTCCAGTTTTCCCAGCACCATTTATTGAAGAGACTGTCTTTTTTCCATTGAATATTTTTTCCTGTGTTGTCGAAGATTATTTGACCATAGAGTTGAGGGTCCATATCTGGGCTCTCCACTCTGTTCCACTGGTCTATGTGTCTGTTTTTATGCCAGTACCACGCTGTCTTGGTGATCACAGCTTTGTAGTAAAGCTTGAAATCGGGTAACGTGATGCCGCCAGTTTTGTTTTTGTTTTTCAACATTTCCTTAGCAATTCGGGGTCTCTTCTGGCTCCATACAAATTTTAGGATTATTTGCTCCAGCTCTTTGAAAAATATCGGTGGAATTTTGATTGGAATGGCATTAAAAGTATAGATTGCTCTAGGCAGTATAGACATTTTAACAATGTTTATTCTTCCAATCCAAGAGCATGGAACAGTCTTCCATCTTTTTGTGTCTTCTTCAATTTCTTTCATGAGTGTTCTGTAGTTCCTCGAGTACAGGTCCTTTACTTCTTTGGTTAGGTTTATGCCCAGGTATCTTATGGTTCTTGGTGCTATAGTAAATGGAATTGATTCTCTAATTTCCCTTTCTGTATTTTCATTGTTGGTGTATAAGAAAGCCACTGATTTCTGTACATTGACTTTGTATCCTGCCACGTTACTGAATTGCTGTATGAGTTCTAATAGTTTGGGGGTGGAGTCTTTGGGGTTTTCCATATAAAGAATCATGTCATCTGCGAAGAGAGAGAGTTTGACTTCTTCCTTGCCAATTTGGATACCTTTTATTTCTCTTTGTTGTCTGATTGCCGTTGCTAGAACTTCTAATACTATGTTGAACAAGAGTGGTGAGAGTGGGCATCCTTGTCATGTTCCTGATCTCAACGGGAAGGCTGCAAGCTTTTTCCCATTGAAGATGATATTTGCTGTGGGTCTTTCATAGATAGATTTTATGAAGTTCAGGAATGTTCCCTCTATCCCTATACTCTGAAGCGTTTTCATCAGGAACGGATGCTGGATTTTGTCAAATGCTTTTTCTGCATCAATTGAGAGGACCATGTGGTTCTTCTCTCTTCTCTTATTGATGTGTTCTATCACACTGATTGATTTGCGAATGTTGAACCAACCTTGCAACCCAGGGATGAATCCCACCTGGTCATGGTGGATAATCTTTTGAATGTGTTGCTGGATCCTGTTTGCTAGGATCTTGTTGAGAATCTTTGCATCCATATTCATCAGTGATATTGGTCTGAAATTCTCCTTTTTGGTAGGGTCTTTGCCTGGTTTGGGGATCAGGGTAATGCTGGCTTCATAAAAAGAGTCTGGAAGTTTTCCTTCTGCTTCAATTTTTTGGAACAGCTTCAGGAGAATTGGTGTTATTTCTTCTTTGAAAGTTTGGTAGAATTCCCCAGGGAATCCGTCAGGTCCTGGGCTCTTGTTTTTTGGGAGGTTTTTGATCACTGCTTCAATCTCATTACTAGATATCGGTCTATTCAGGTTGTCAATTTCTTCCTGGTTCAATTTTGGGAGTTTGTAGCTTTCCAGGAATGCATCCATTTCATCTAGGTTGCTTAGCTTATTGGCATATAACTGTTGGTAATAATTTCTGATGATTGTTTCTATTTCCTTGGTGTTAGTTGTGATCTCTCCCTTTTCATTCATAATTTTATTAATTTGGGCTTTCTCTCTTTTCTTTTGGATTAGTGTGGCCAGTGGTTTATCGATCTTATTGATTCTTTCAAAAAACCAGCTTCTAGTTTCATTGATACGTTCTACTGTATCTCTCGTTTCTACCTCATTGATCTCTGCTCTAATCTTGATTATTTCCCTTCTTGCATGTGGAGTTGGTTTGATTTGTTGTTGATTCTCCAGTTCTTTAAGGTGTAGAGACAGCTGGTGTATTCTGGATTTTTCAATGTTTTTGAGGGAGGCTTGGATGGCTATGTATTTCCCCCTTAGAACCGCCTTTGCTGTATCCCATAGGTTTTGGACCGAAGTGTCTTCATTCTCATTGGTTTCCATGAATTGTTTAAGTTCGTCTTTGATCTCCTGGTTGATCCAAACATTCTTAAGCAAGGTGGTCTTTAGCTTCCAGGTGTTTGAGTTCCTTCTGAACTTTTCCTTGTGATTGAGCTCCAGTTTCAAAGCATTGTGATCCGAGAATATGCAGGGAATAATGTCAGTCTTTTGGTATCGGTTGAGTCCTGCTTTGTGACCCAGTATGTGGTCTATTCTGGAGAAGGTTCCATGTGCACTTGAGAAGAATGAATATTCTGTTGTTTTAGGGTGGAATGTTCTGTATACGTCGATGAGGTCCATCTGGTCCAATGTTTCATTCAATGCTCTTATTTCTTTATTAATTTTCTGCTTCAATGATCTGTCTATTTCTGAGAGAGGCGTATTAAGATCTCCTACTATTATTGTATTCGTATCAATATGACTCTTTATCTTGATTAATAGTTTTCTTATGTAATTGGGTGCTCCCATATTGGGGGCATAGATATTCACAATTGTTAGTTCGTCTTGGCGGATAGTCCCTTTAAGAATTATGTAGTTTCCTTCTGTATCTCTGACTACAGTCTTTAGTTTAAAATCTAATTTATCTGATATGAGAATCACTACTCCGGCCTTCTTTTGAGGCCCATTGGCATGAAAGATGCTTCTCCATCCCTTCACTTTCAGTCTGGGTGTATCCTTAGGTTCAAAATGGGTCTCTTGTAGACAACATATGGATGGGTCCTGTCGTTTTATCCAATCTGCAACCCTGTGTCGTTTTATGGGCGCATTTAGGCCATTCACATTGAGAGTGATTATTGAGAGATAGGTTTTTATTGACATCGTGTTGCCTTTGAAGTCTTTCTGTCTATAGATTGTTTCTGTATTTCTGTTCAATGATATTCTTAGGATTTTTCCTCTCTTATAGGACCCCCCTTAATATTTCCTGCAGTGTCGGCTTGGTGGTTGCATAGTCTTTTAAGCCTTGCCGGTCTTGGAAACTCTTTATCTCTCCATCCATTTTAAATGTCAGTCTTGCTGGATAGAGTATTCTTGGTTGCATGTTCTTCTCATTTAGTACTCTGAATATATTTTGCCAGCCCTTCCTGGCTTTCCAGGTCTCTGTGGAAAGGTCTGATGTTATTCTAATGGGCTTTCCTCTGTATGTAAGAAGCTTCTTTGTCCTAGCTGCTTTTAAGAGGGTCTCTCTTGAAACAAAATTCCCCATTCTAACGATAAGGTGCCGTGAGGACTTTCGAGAATCTAAAATCTTGGGAGGAAATCTTTCTGCCTCTAGTACATGAACGTTGTTTCCATTCGTGAGATTGGGAAAATTTTCATAGACAACTTCTTCCACTATATCTTCTAGACTTCTTTCTTTTTCTTCCCCTTCAGGGATTCCAATAATTCTGACGTTGGAACGTTTCATGGCATCGTTTATTTCCCTGATTCTGTTTTCGTGGCTTCTGAGCTGTTTGTTCCAGGCTTCCTCCTGATCCTTTCTCTCTATCTGTTTGTCCTCCAGATCACTAATTCTATCTTCTGTCTCAGTTACCCTAGCTTTTAGAGAATTTAGATTGGATTGGAACTCGTTGAGAGCATTTTGAACATCATCCCTGGTGGCTTTCAGTTCTGCCCTAACATTGTGAACATCATCCCTGGTCGCTTTCAGTTCTGCCCTAATCAATTCTGTTTGGTCATCCATGGCTTTCTCCAACCTAGCTATTGCCTGGATAATTGTTAGTCTGAATTCCTTTTCTGACATATTGTCTATGTCGATAGCCATTAGCTCTGTTGCAAAAGGTCCATCCTCTGTATTTTTCTTCTGTTGGGTATTCCTCCTCCTACTCATTTTGGTAAGAGATGACTAAACAGATGCAGCTGGACTTATTGATTGTGGTGCAGTCAATGTGCACCCTGGAACGCTTCTGTGCAATCAGGATTCCCCACCCAAATGAGAGAAAAACGAGAAGAAAAAGAAATAGAGAAGAAGAAAGAAAAAAAAAGGGGAAAGAAAAAAGGAAAAAAAAAAGAGAGAGAGAGATAGGAAAAAAAGGGAAGATAAAAGAGAAGGCTCAGCCCAAATGGGCCACAAGGTAAGATTTGTGGAGTATACAAACAAAAACAGACAGACAAAAAGAGTGATAAAAGTATACGACAAGAGAAAAAAAAATGTATATATAAGCAAAAAAAAAGGGAAGAACCTCATCAGAAAGAACCCCAAGTATAAGGTTTATATATTATCAGGACAAACACAAATTCACAGAAACACTGACAGAAGGAAAAATTGGGAGAATGGTTATAGATTCTCAGTGTGGGTGAGAAAGGTTATTTTGATTCTTCCTGAAGGTATCTTGATGTTTTTGTTAAGGGACTCAACTTTCCTAAGTTACAGGGGGATTAGAAACTCGTTTGCCTATAGGGGTAGCATTGATTGGGGAAAGGGGATTACCTTGAAGTTTAACTCTATATGTATAGTAGAAAATAAAAATTAAAAAAGAATAAACTAGACTAAACTAAGTTAAAATTAAAAAAGAATTAAAAAAATAGAAAAACAAAAGAAAAACACGGGTGTATGTATCAAAAAGTTCAGGTTAGAAGGTTATTAAAGAATTTGATGTACTGGACATCTCGGTGTGATGGTAAATAGGTTAAAAAATTATCTGTATGTATAAAAAAAAAAAAAGAACCAGAATATTGGTAAAGAGTTAAAAGTAAAAGTTGTATTTATGAAGTAGTGGTGATTGTTCTCTTGTAGTCTTTTTTTTTTTTTTTTTTTCTTCCTTCCTGGTTGGTTTTCTGGGGGAGGGGCCTGCCACGTGGGTTTTCAGACAATGATGTTCCCTGAGTTAGGTCCTCCCACTCCCCTCAAGGGGGTGAGCTCTTTTTTTTTTCAGGAAACTGTTTTTTTCAGCCTTTTGTTCTCTGGGGGTTTTTATGTTCTTTCATCTGCTTTCTCTCGCCTTGACAGCTTTTGATGGTTTTTGGAGGTTTAGAGGAGAGCAAACAGCACCCAGACCTCCCTCTCAGAGAGAAGCCTCAGACTGTTTTGCAAAAGCTGCTGGCAGAGTCGGTTTTGAGTCACTGTCCCTGGGGATGCAGGAGCTCCTCGTTGTGCCCAAAACCAGGGCAGCGGTGGCTGTCTAGGCAGCTCCAGACCGCCAGAGAGGTTCGGAGCAGAGATCGCACACTGAGATTTTCCCGCTGTCCCGGGCTGGGAATGTCTGGTTTTACGGCTGCCGGAGCTCCAGGCTAGCGCCTATGAGCACCTATCCCAAGGGAGGGTGTGGGACGCACGCGTTTCAGGATTGCCGTCTGGCCAGGCTCCCAGCCCCTCACGGGAGCCAGACCCCACTCGTTCTCGGGCGCGCTGGCGTTCAGGTGCACTGGCCGCTCAGGGACGGAGACCTGATTTCTCCGCCGCACTCTCTCTGGCTCCGCGCCAGGGGAGGCTGTCCTGGGTCCGGGGACTTAGGTCCCTGACCCTAACTGCCCAGGTTCCCACTATTACCCCCCGCGATCCTTTGCTGTTTGTTTTTTGAGTGCTTTCAACCAGACTCCAAGTTAATGCTGGTCCCCAGACGCAGAGCACTCTCGTGTTGGGGTGTTACTTTCCAGTCGGTCACCTCTGGTGGCTCCCTCCCCCTTTTGTTTATCTTCCGATATCAGTCCGATGCTCCCAGTCTGCTTTACCTGCCACTGGCGTCTTCTGCTCCTGTAGAGATCCAGACGTGTATAATTCTGATCTCAGGCTGATTTCATGGGTGGTCGGAGTTCTTTGGTAGGTAATCAGCTCACTTTAGGGTACAGGTTGAAATGGTGCCTCCTCCCACTTCCCCGCCATCTTGACTCCCCCCTCGCCCTTTATTCTCTTAATATGGTTTGTTATGTTAGTTGGTTTTCAGCTTTATTTTTAAAGTTTTATTTATTTATTTATTTCAGAGAGAGAGAGAGAGAGAGAGAGAGAGAGCGCGAGTGAGCGGGTGCACACATGAGTGGGAGAAGTGGCAGAGGGGAAGGGAGAGGGACAAGTAGACTCTGTTGAGCATGGAGTCCAGCATGAGGCTTGATCCCAGGACCCTGAGATCATGACCCAAGCCAAAACCAAGGGTTGGATGTTTAACTGATTGAGCCATCCAGGTGTCCCTGGTTTTCAGCTTTAAACCAACCTTGCATTCCTAGGATAAATCCCATTTGGTTGTGATACATAATCCTTTTTATATCTGACTAGATTTGGTTTGCTAATCTTTTTGCGAATTATAGTGTCCATATTCATGGGGGATGTTGGTCTGCAATTTTCTTTTTTGTGATGTCTTTGTCTGACTTTGATATCATGGTTATACTGCTTCATAGAATGAATTAAGAGTTGTTCCCTCTTCTATTCTCAGGAAGAGTTTGTGAAGGACTGACATTATTTCATCTTTACATCTTTGGTAGAATTTACCTTTGAATCCATCTTGTCCTGAGTTTTGTTTCATGGGGATATTTTAGATTACTAAATCTATTTCTTTACTTGTTATAGACTTATTTCTATTTTCTATTTTTTTAGTCAGTTTTGCTAATTTAAGTCTTTCTAGGCATTTTTACATTTCATCTAAACTGTCTGATTTGTTGTCTTAAAGTAGTTCATGTATTCCCTTATAATTCTTCTGTGTTTTGTAAGATCAGTAGTAAGGTCCCCTCTTTTTTATCCTGATTTTGGTGCTCTGTGTCTTCCCTCTTTTTTCTTGGTCAGTCTACCTAAAGTTTTATCAGTTTTGTTGATCATTTCAAAGAATTAGGTTTATTGATCTTTCTTTAATGATTTCCTATTTTATTGATTTGCATTCTAATCTATTATCTTCTTTCTGCTTGCCTTGCATTTAATTAACTCTTTTTTGGGATTCATAAGGTGAAAGTTTACTATATTGATTTCAGACCTTCCTTCTTTTCTAACATAACTATTTGTGAATATAAATTCCTCTCTTAATATTGCTTTAGCTGTAACCCATATATTTTTATATGGTGTGCTTTCATTTTCATTCAGTTGAAAAATACTTTCCTCATTAATTTCTTCTTTGACCCACAGATAGAAAAGTGATATTCAGTCACCAAATATTTGTGGATTTGACAATTTTTTAAAAAAGATTTTATTTGTTTATTTGGCAGAGAGAGAGAAAGTGCATGCAAGTACAAGCAGTGGGAGAGGGAGAGGCAGGCTCCCTACGAAACAGGGAGCCCAATGTGGGACTCGATCCCAGGACCCTGGAATCATGACCTGAACTGAAGGCAGATGCTCAACCGACTGAGACACCCAGGGGCCCCAATTTTTTTTTATTTCTAAATTATTTCCATTGTGTTTCAGAGAATATTCTTTAAATTGTTTCCTTCCTTTTTAATTTATTGGTGCTAGTTTTATTGCTTAGAATATGGTTCATCCTGCAGAAAGTTCTGTGTGAACTTGAAAGAATGTGTAGTATATTGTTGTTTAGTGGAGTGTTCTATAGATGTCATTTAGGTCAAGTTGTTTGATAGCATTGTGCCTGTAAGGCACAGCAGTCTTATATATCCTTGCTGAGTTTTTGTCTGGTTATTTTATCAATTTTGGGGAATAGAATATTGAAGTCTCTCAATTTATTGTTAAATTGTATATTTACTCATTTTTGTATCATGTATGTGTAGACATAATTATGGCTCCCCAATATATCCAAGTCATAATCCCTAGAATCCATGAATACACATGACACAGCTGAAGAGAATTAAGGTTGTAGATGGAATTAAGATTGCTAATCAGCTAACCTTTATAATATCTGAAGTAGCTCTTCGTCTAAAGTGGAAAATCATCCCTTCCTGCCCACAAAACCACACAGCCAACACCAAATTAGAAAACCATGTGCTGTCTTTAGAGAGAAAGGGGAAACAATCCAGTATCCCATTCATTATGTCAAACAGTGACAAATTTGGCCTGTTTTTCAGCTCCTTGTGTGACTTTGAGTGGACGAATTGACTTTCCCCGAGCTTTAGTTTTGTATCTTTAAAATATCTTATGCCTGTTACAGGATAATATATACTTCAAACAGATGTCAAGATGTAGAGAGTAAATAATCCAAAACTCATTTTATTTTATTTTATTTATTTTTTTAAGATTTTATTTATTTACTTGACAGAGAGAGAGATCACAAGTAGGCAGAGAAAGAGGGGGAAGCAGGCTCCCCGCTGAGCAGAGAGCCCAATGTGGGGCTTGATCCCAAGACCCTGAGATCATGACCTGAGCCAAAGGCAGAGGCTTAACCCATTGAGCCACCCAGGTGCCCCAAAACTCATTTTATGTGGTGAGAGAGGTGGTGTGCTTGAAAACATTCACTGCCTGGGCAATGGGAGGCAGCAACTCTTTCTCACAAAAATGGCCAAGGTAAAACATGAAGAATAGCTTGATGGCTTTGTATCTCACAACAAATGACATTCATGACCAGTTAGGATGTTCCTTCACATTCTGTACAGTTAGCTTTGTGGGAGAACTGGATCACTCAGGCTTCTGAATATATTTGCTGCTATGGTGAGGCTGAAACTCCTCCCTGCCCCCCCCATCTTTTCATCATTTGACTTGGAAAATTTAAGATGATAACATTTCAGCATTTTTTCTATAACTTTAATGTGGAGAGTGAGCCCCTCAGAAAGTCCAACTACCACCACCTTTGAAAGCCCTCTGTTTGTTCTTAATTTGGACTTGCCACTGTCAGCTTGCTTTCCAGCACCTTCCCACCTCACCCCACCCCTGCTAACACACACCCACTCACACAATTTGCACCCACACAATGACTCCAACATAAAAAGTGTAGGCTTGTGAAGCAGCAGACTTTTTGAAAATTGCGAATTTAGTTATCAAGGCAATCTCCAGTTACATAAATTGCAGGGCCCAGCGCAAAAGGAAAATGTGGGGCCATTTGTTCAAAAAGCAGGAAAAAATTACCATTAAAGGTACTAAAATAGAAAGCTTTGTCCTATCTCCCATGGTTTCTCTCTCTCTCTCGACTTGTCATGGTGTTTTTTGTTTGCTATTTAAAGTGGCTTTAAACAAAGAAAAATTAAAAATTTGAATTACTAGCATGAATTTTACCATTCATTTTTGTATTACCTAATGTTATTTTTTTTTAAGATTTTTTTTTATTTGTTTGACAGAGAGACAGCGAAAGAGGGAACACAAGCAAGGGGAGTGGGAGAGGGAGAAGCAAGCTTCCCACTGAGCAGGGAGCCCGATGAGGGGCTCGATCCCAGGACCCTGGGATCATGATCTGAACCCAAGGCAGACGCTTAATGGCTGAGCCACCCAGCCTCCCCCCAATGCTACTTTTAACCTGTATGCAGAATTGCCAAAATCACATAATCACTATTTTGTAGCACATACATGCACATGCATTGCATTCTTAATGAAACAGTGGAAATCCTACACAAAACGAAGCCAAATATTTTTATTTCAATTCTTGATGTCCTCACATTCTACCAATGGTCCACCTTTGGCTTACTGATGAGTAAGGAAAAACTGAAAAGAAAGGAGCCATAGGTTGCTGTATCTTCCCCTTTTCTTCACCATCACTTTTGGAGTAAGTGGTTAGCTAATGGGAATGCAGTAACGGGAGTAAGAAAGGATATAATAGGGTCCCCTGGATTGTTTGTGTTTCTTAGAACACCCTACCATCTTAGCAAGTTCTAGTTTATGGGGGAAATGTGATTTCTGGGGACTGTCAGTGGCTCTGTATATTCCGTCATAGACATAACACATAGACATAACTCGTACTCATTTTTTTTAAAGATTTCATTTATTTTTTGACACAGAGAGAGAGATCCCAAGTAGGCAGAGAGGCAGGTAGAGAGGAGGGGCTCCCTGCTGAGCAGAGAGTCTGATGCGGGGCTCGATCCCAGGACCCTGAGATCATGACCTGAGCCGAAGGCAGCGGCTTAACCCACTGAGCCACCCAGGCGCCCCAACTCGTACTCATTTTTAGTGTCACTGAACTTTTGATGCCTCATAGATGCACTGGATTTGGTGCTCATGAGATATCATGAATGCTATATGTGAATGGGGTGACTACTGTGGGCATGCGTGTTGCCCACGTCTCTTCTGCTTACAGTCATGCTCCATTGTTCCATCAGATTTCCCTTACAAACACAAGTTTGGAGAAACAGTCATTAAGAATTTGAAGGCTGTGGGGTGTCTGAGTGGTTCAGTCAGTTAAGCATTTGCCCTTGACTCAGGTCATGATCCTGGGGTCCTGGAATCCTGGGGCCCTGGGATCCAGCCGCCATCCTGTTGGGCTCCCTGCTCAGTGGGGAGCCTGCTTCTCCCACTCCCTCTCTCCCTCCCTCCTGCTCATGCTCTTTCTATCTGAAATATATACAATCTTTAATAAATCATTAAAAAATGAATTTCAAGACAGCAACAGCACAACATTAAACCAAGCACAAGACCCTTCTGAATGTGGAGCCCCCTACGGCTGCACAGGTCACACAGCCATTAAGATGGCCCCGAAGCAATCGTTCAACTTCTTCCCCTTTAGCAGGCATGTCAGCTCTAAATCATTTTTTTTTGAAGCAGTTTATAAATACACGTTTGTACCCATCACTCTCTGTTGGCATGCCAAGGGACAGGTGCTCAAGCAGGAGGAATGTTCTATTCATTTACCCTCACAAACTGCACCCAAACTGGATGTTTCAGCAAGCTTTCTGAAGAGAACACCCAAGCTTTTGTCATCTCCTGTTGTACCCCAAACTTACATTGATGGATTCAAAAGATGCTGAAAATAGCTTGAGGGTTGCCTTGAGGTTACCCAGGAGGCCATGTGTCCTCCCTATACAGAGGTTGTTGCTGGTAAGTATTCCTGCCTCATCCATTTTTTTCTTATGTTTTCTTATTTATTTTAATTTTATTATTCATTATTATTATCATTCATTATTAATAATTTATTATTATTATCATTATTCATTATTTATTTTAACTTTATTTAACTTATTTAACTTTATTGAGATATAAGTCAGATATCATAAAATTCATCCTTTATAGTATACAATTCAATAGTTCTCAGTACATTCACGAAGTTCTACAACCATTGCTACTATGTAATTGCAGAACATTGTACCAACACTCCCCAACAAAACCTCTATCTATCTATCTATCTATCTATCCGCCTACCTACCTATCAGGAGCCATTTCCCATTTCTTCCTGCCCCAGCCCCTGGAAAACCACTAATCTCTTACCTGTTTCTATGGATTTGACTATTCTGGGCATTTAATATAAGGAATGATATAATATGTGGCTTTTTATGCCTGGCTCCTTTAACTTAGCATAATGTTTTCTTTCTTGTTTGTTTGTTTGTTTGTTTGACAGAGAGAGACACAGTGAGAGAGGGAACACAAGCAGGAGGACTAGGAGAGGGAGAAGCAGGCTTCCCGCTGGACAGGGAGCCTGATGCGGGTCTCCAACCAGGACCCTGAGATCATGACCAGAGCCGAAGGCAGACACCCAACGACTGAGCAATCCAGGCGCCCCAAGCATGTTTTCAAGATTTATCCATGGTATAGCATGTATCAGAGCTTTGTTACTTTTTTATGGCTGAATAATAATCTATCACATAAATATACCAAGTTTGGTTTATCACTTCATCTTTTGAGTTATTTCCACTTTTGGGTTATCATTAAAAATGCTGCCATAAACATTCACGTACAGGTTTTTGTGTGTGGATATAATTCTCTTGGGTATCTAACTAGAAGGGGAATTGCTGGGTCATAGGGTAACTCTATGTCTAACTCTGTGAAGAGCTGACAGACTGTTTTTCCCTGTGGCTGCACCATTTTCCATTCCTACCAGTGGCAGATGAGGGTTCCACTTTCTCCTCCTTCTTGTCAGTACTTGCTGTTGTCTGTCCTTTTGATGATAGCCATCCTGGTGCGTGGTATCTCCTTGTGGTTTTGACTTTTATTTTTCCAGAGATTAATGATATTGAGCATATTTTCATGTGTTCATTGGCCATTTGTAGATCTTCTTTGGCCAAAGGCTTACTCAAACCTTTGCCCAACTTTTTAATTGAGTCATCTGTTTATTTTTATGTTGTAACCTCTTTTGGTAAATGTATCCTTTTTATTCCTATTTCTTTGTTGATGCTATTATAAATAGAACCGTTCTCTTAATTTCATTTTAATATTGTTCATTGTTGGTGCATACAAATACAGATGATTTTATATGTTGATCTTGTATTTTGCAACCTTTCTGAATTTGCTTAGTGGTTCTAATAATTTTGGTGTCAGTTCCTTTTGATTTTCCACATAAAGGACCACATCATGTATGATTAGCTTTACCTCTTCCTTTATAATCCGTGTGTGGTTCATTTCGTTTTCTTGCCTTATTGCTCTAGGTATAACCTACGTTACAATATTGAGTAGAAGGTGTGAGAATCCTTGTAGAAGGACATCCTTATCTTGTTCCCGATCTTAGGAGAAAGCTGTCTTTCACCATTAAGTATGATTTTGGCTATGGAGTTTTCGTAAATGTTCTTTCTTAGGTTTAGTAAGATCTCTTCTATTCCTAGTTTCTTGAGGGTTTTTACTATGAAGGGGTGCTAGATTTTGTTCAATGCTTTTCTGTATCCATTGATATGATTGTATGGTTTCTGTTCTCTTTTCTATTAATATGGTGTACTACATTGATTTTTGTGTGTTAAACTAACTTCACATTCTTGTGATCAATGTCACTTAGCCATGGTGTATAGCCTTTTTTAGATGTTGCCGAATTCAGTTTGCTAATTTTTTTAAAGGATTTTGCATCTACATTCATAAGAGATATTGATCTGCAGTATGTTTAGTGACTTTCCTGGACTCATTCTATAAAAATCTATATTAATTTGTTGTGTGTGGCCACTGAAGTCTCTGCATGGTTAGCATCATAGTCAGCTATCCATGGAGCAAGGATATTTTTTTTAATGCTTTGAGCCAATAAGTCTCCCAGCATTTGCTGAGAGGCTCAGTCCGTGTTTTGGGGCATGCTTCGAATGTTCCAGCAGGCAATTTTGTGTCTCTGTGCTTCATTTCCTGCTTGTGAAGAGCCTCGGTATTGGAGATCTTTTTTGGGCATAGGCACAGCCCAGCACATTCATGTGGCCTTCTATATTTTTAAAAAGATTTTATTTATGTATTTATTTGAGAGAGAGAGAGAGAGAAAGAGAGAGAGAGAGAGAGAGAGAGAGTGCATGAGCAGGGGGAGGGGCAGAGGGAGAAGCAGACACCCTGCTGAGCAAGGAGCCTGGTATGGGGCTCCATGCCAGGACCCTGAGATCATGACCTGAGCCGAAGACAGACGCTTCACTGACTGACCCACCCAGGGGCCCCTCATGTGGTCTTCTTGATTCCTGACAGTATGTCAGAGATTTTTGAAGCACTTACAGAAATCTTATTCCCCAATTTTTTCTTTTAAAGTTTTTGGTCAGCCTCTTGTTAAACTCAACTTGTTATACCATCTCAGGCAGCTGTGATTTTAAATAACTGCCAATGATTGCTTTTACAAATGCCCTGCAGGTAGAGTTGTTTGCACAGAGAAAGTTCTGAGTCAGGTCAAGTAAAGATGAGCTCTAAGAGTGGAGCATTTAAGTGAACTGCCAGACAGGTCAAATAGTGACAATTCTCTAGGGTTGGGTTTTTTAGGGACTTTTCAAGGCTGTTCTATTCTCCCTCCAGTGAATGCTAAGCTGTTCAGTTTCCCAGCTCCCATGATCGTGATTTCATGGGTTTTCAAGGCTACTGTGGAAATTTAGAGAAGGGGTGGGATTAGGGCAAGTTAAAATGCCACAGTATTTGCTGTTCTTACCAAGATTCAGCTACTTTTCTTGAATAAACATTCCTAATATTGTTGTAAACCTTTAATTAATTATTTTGAGTCCTGAAAACACTTATTATGATCATTTTATCCAGTGTTCTTGCTTTTATGGGGAATGGATTTTTGGAGGTCTATTACATCATTCTACATGTTGAGGTTGAGCTGCTTCACCTATCTTTAAAAAAAGGAAGAAAGAAAAAAGGAAGAAGGAAGGAAGGAAGGAAGGGAAGGAAGAGTTCCCCTTAAGTTACCAAAAAAGGAAATACTTCTAATTTTTCTGTTTCCTTGTACCCACATCTGGTGCTTATCAGAAATAAAGGGTATTCTCGGGCATTTTCTACCAACTAATGCTCTTGAAGCCTGGGACTGGACTGGAAGGACAGAGATCATAAGGTGTGGCACTGTTCTCCTGGGTCCCATCCTCTATGGAGCTGCAATCGCTTCTTGTGTCATGGTCAATCAGTTACATATTTACGATAATCCTTTGTTCTACTGTAACACAATGACATACACCATATTCCCATGGATGTACTCAAGGCCATGGATGTCCACCTTACAGCCCACTGGCTCTCCCATCCAACAAAATATATCGGGAAAAAAAATGTAAGTAGGTGTCTTATTGGCCTTACCCCAGAATTAGACAAGGACTAGAGTGCTAATTGTTAATTTGGGAGGAAATCCCTGAAAGTGCTGCTTGGGGACTGGGGATGGAAGACAGGAAAGGAAAGAAGCCAATAAAAGGTGTGTCTTCTTGCAAGTTGACACTGTGGGAAACTGGAAAGCAATCCTACTGTGAAGCTTTAGGAGCCAGTGTAGAAGATACACCTCACCAAGGGAATATTTAACTTTGAACTTCTATCCCTCCTTGGTTAAGGGCTGTCAGGGGGACATTAATTTTTCAGTGCTTTTATTTGGGCCTGTGCAGGGTCCTGAATGTTCTGGAAGCTAGCAAAACACTCTCAGGCAGAAACTCACAGATATTCATAGTAGACAGCTTGAGTGTGGAGAGACGAAGGCTAAGGACTTTTGGTAAGGCATTAACACTGTCTGCTACAGGACTAATATCATTATTATTGGGATAACTTTAAATATTCAAATATAATAAGTGAACAATATATTTTAGTATTTAACTCTCATTGGTAACAGGTAATTTATGATAATTTTACAGTAGATGGTGAGGCTTACTACTTTTTAAAAAAATATTTATTTATTTGAGAGAGAGAGAGAGAGAGAGAGAGAGTGCACAAACAGGGAGAGGAGCAGAAGGAGAGGAAGAAGGACAGGAGGAAGGACAAGCAGGCCCCCAGCTGAGCAGGGAGCCCAGCAGGGTTCGATTCCAGAATCCTGAGATCATGACCCGAGCCAAAGGCAGACACTTAACTGACTGAGCCACGAAGGCAAGAAGAGGCTTAGTGTTTTATAACAAACGTTTTCAGGGGCGCCTGGGTGGCTCAGTTGTTAAGCATCTGCCTTCAGCTCAGATCATGATCTCAGGGTCCTGGAACCAAGCCCCACATCAGGCTCCCTGCTCAGCGCGAAGCCTGCATCTTCCTCTCCTACTCCTCCTGCTTGTATTCCCTCTCTTGCTGTCTATCTCTTTAAAAAAAAAAAAAAGTTTTCAAAAAATGGACCAAATATGTCTGGCCCAGTCGCTGGTGGGGTGAGGGGGTGGTGAGACGACGGGCTCCACGTGCTCCATAGCAATGTAATCAGATCCCCTCCCCCTGGAAGGTTCACGAAGAAGCCACCACCGCCTGGTCTGGGGGTCGCCATGGTGACCAGAATGCATGCCATGATGCTGCTCGAGTTCCCAAGTATAAAGTGGAAGAGGAGCCCCTGGAACCAATGAAACAGAAGATGGTGAATCCAGGATTGCTTACAGTTATCCCCCCTGGACTTATCTGGGAACAATCTGCAGCTGCTGGGCACAGGAGACATGGGCATTCCCCTAACCCTCAGGACAGGTCCCCTTTCCCTAAGCCCATCTACAATAGCAAGGGGAAGAGGCTTACTTAACACCCGCAAGTTGCACACCAACCAAATGCCTAAAGACGAGTGGCACAACCTCATCACAGACATGATTTTAAGCCTCCTGCAGATTACAAACCTCCAACAACATGTGTGAGTGATAAAATAACGATTGTACAAGATGCATATCCAGAAATCAACTTCGTGGGGCTGCTGATTGGGCCCAGAGAGGACACCTTGAAGAACACAGAGAAGGAGTATAATACCAAGGTTCTGGTCTGGGAAAAAGGGTCTGTCAAAGAAGAGAAAGCTGGTCACCAAGATGACCTGATGTTGTGTGCAGAAGGTGAGCCATTTCTTGCCCTATTACCACCAGCTCCATAGAGAATGTGAAGAATGCCGTGGAACAGATAAGAAACATCCTGAAACAGGGTATTGAAACCCCTGAGGACTGGAATGATCTATGGAAGATGCAGCTTCGGTAGTTGGCTTGCTTGAATAGGGCCCTTCAGGAAGACAAGAGCAGGGGCATCTGGGTTGCTCAGTGGGTTAAAGCCTCTGCCTTCGGCAAAGGTCATGATCCCGGGGTCCTGGGATCGAGCCCCGAATCGGGCTTTCTGCTCAGCAGGGAACCTGTTTCCTCCTCTCTCTCTGCCTGCCTCTCTGCCTACTTGTGATCTGTCTGTCAAATAAATAAATAAAATCTTAAAAAAAAAAAAGGAAGACAAGGTCAGGATCATAAGAACCTGGCAGAGCTCAGAGACCCACAGCACTACCAATACCATAGTGTGGATCAAGTGTGGCCACACAGCTTCTGATTGCGAATTCCAAAGGCCTGCTGACTCCCGATTAGTTCAGAAGAAAGCGTGGATGGTTCAATCTCATGGCTGAACCAGGTGAAGCACCTGTGGTTTCCACCTCTGGGCCCACTACCACGCCCCTGGCCAGTGCTCCTGGGCCTGCTGCTCCCACCAACAACCCACCTCCCCTGTCTGCCATGTCTATCACTCAGAGCTGCCCACCCTGAATGATGAATTCTGGTACTTCAGAGAGTTGGTCCTACCATGGCATGCACAGAGGTGGTCCTGGTGGGCCTGGAGGTGGTCCCCAGTCTCCCATACCTATTGCCCAGCTCGACAAGTGGGCATGCTGGACATTCCATGCAGCATAACCTTAATGTACCCCCACTCCCTTGGAAACAGCTACCACCACCACAGATGAACCAGTCCCATCCCCCCCCACCCTCCGCCTGGGCACCATGGCCCTCCTCCAATGGATTCGTACCTGGGAAGTACACCTGTGGGCTCTGGGGTCTATTGCTCTCATCAAGGAAAACTTATGATGCCACCACTGCCTCCCAGTGGGCAGCCCCCACACCCTCCCTCTGGTCCTCTTCTCCCATGGCAGCAGCAGCAGCAGCCTCCACGACACCCCTCTGCTCCGCTGCAGTATGTCTTCCAGTACCCCTTGACATGGCGGCAAAGATCCCTCCCCGCGGTGGCAATGGCCTGAACCATCAGAGTGAGGACTTTCAGAGCCCAATGTGACCTTTTCAGCTAGACAGCCTCAGTAGCGCCCCTGGTGGACAGGCTGGTTTGGCAAAGCAGCCTGAGTTTGTGGACAGAATCAGAACGTGGGGGCTCCATCCTTATCATGAAATTTATATTAGTTTTTTGCTTTTTCTTTTGTTATTTCCTTATATCTTCCTTCCTTCGGACTCCATCCAAGGAGACGGTCTTCCCTGATCTTCTGCTGCAATTAGCTCCCTTTCCTTTTTGTCCATTCCTTGTTCTTCTCTTCCTAAGGAGAAGAGAGAGCAAATGGTTTTAAGCAGAGGTTCAGCCATTAACGTCAAGCCAGTTGTTGAGGAGGGGTTCTTTTGGTTCTCAGATTTTCAGGGTTGCAATGAAAAAAATTTTTCTTTTTTGTAGCGTGAGTATTTTTGTCTCTGCCCCCTTTATAGAATAGTGGGTTAATTTCCAGGTCTGGGGTTGACATCCATCTTGGCACTCCTGGAGTGGTAGGTGGGGCCACTCAAGTCACGTTTGACTTGTCTGCCACCCTGGAGAGTGGTTTCCATGCTTCCGGAGCACCTAGGCTACCTCAGATTCCATTTGCTCCCCTCCTTCCTGGAAGGTTTCCTTTTAAATTTTATTTTAATCCCAAACATCTGAATGTTTTACAGTGTCTAGGGGTTTGAGCCCCTTGTTTTTCATTCTACTTCCTTTTTTCTCCCCTTCCCTCTTCATAGAGTGATTATATTGACAATAATATACTATATGCATTTTCTTCAGTGGTTTATCTGCAGAAATTTCTCTGGGCTTTTTTTTTTTTTTTTTGGCTTATGATTCAACACTGTGTTAAAGGAGAGTGTTCCATTGAATACAAGAGCAATGCAGTTAAAAATTTTAAAAAAATAAGCCACACTGAGCTAATAATTTTAACAATTATAGTAAGGATGTTGTTGGTCAGCAGGCCTGTACTCTCATAATGAGATTACAATACTTATTATAGCAATTGAATGATAATTATATTCAATTGTGTCTGTCCACTAACTGGTTCAATATCTTTACAAACCTTCTCTAGAGATTTTACAGGCCGTCTAGATGGAAATACCCATTGACATCTCTCTCGCTGCTCACACATAGCACGTCCAATCAGATAATTTCCAGGGACCTTCCCTTGGTCATTGCCTTTATCTCAGCTCCAGCATCCCCCTAATAGGAAGCTGCTCTTGGCTCCTGGAGCCATTGTGTAGGTCTGAGAATGCCTTCACAGTGCAGGACTAGCAAATTCCCAGAATTGTAGTATTCCAGGAACAGGCTGGGGAATTGCAGGTCCTCTTCACATATATGAAAGTCTCCCCAGGGCTCTAATATCTCAGCTCCTAGATGTGTAATCATGTTTGATGCTGAGATAAGCCAACTAAACCTCTCTGCCTCTTCTAAGCCTTTTCCCAGGGAACTTGAACCACCAAGCATTGCTAATCCCCAGTCTAGGCTCTGGGTTTGTGGGACTGAGATATTTGCTGGACTCAAAATGGGAATGTGGCTATCACTCTCTTGGAATCTCCAAAGACTTTCCTCATGAGGTCAAAACTTATCCACCTGCTTTTAGTAACCTGCTATGGCCTTCTTCCATATGCTTCCCTTTTTGGATAGGCTTTTGCACTAAATATATCATTACTTCTTTACTGTTTCTGCTGATGCTCTTGTTAGATCTTTCTCCATTCCTTCAAGCTTCGCATAAACTTTTACTCTGACTTTCCCCCAGTTACTTCTGATAACACTTCAGTTATATTTCAAGAGCTTAAAGGATGTGAAAATTTTCAGACTATTTCACTTTGATTCACACATCCTCTCTGTTTCCTCCATCCTTATTGTCTTCATTACTTCCTGGTGGGAATCTAGCAATATGGGCCTATGGAAAGGGGTTTAGGAGAAACCAGTTTGGCCTTGGTGGTTGGCTCTAAAGGACATCAAGGTGGCCTGCTGCTGGTTCAGAAGTCAAGCTCTGTGACATATAGCTGGTGGGCACAGCCCTGAGATATTTCATGTACAATTCTTGTGAGTAGAAGCTCCATGGGTTACCAATCCATCCATGATCCTAAGCACGGTAACACTTAGGCAAGACATGGGGGTCTTTGCCAAGAGAACTAGTTCCAGGAGGTGATGGGGAAGAGCATGGATTTGGACATCAATAGATTCAGGTTTGAATCCTGGGTCCAACCTGTAGTAGTCCTGGTATTTTAGGGACTTGCTAAACCTCCATTTCTACATTTATAAGATGGTAATAACAGTGGTGCACCTGGCTCACTCACTCAGTAGAGCATGTGACTCTTGATCTTGGGTTCAGTATCTGTGCTGGGTGTAGAGGTTACTTAATAAGAAATGGAATAACAATAGTATTTACTGTTATTATGGGCTTTTTGGACAAGTTACATGGGACCTAGCACATATTATATCCTCAAAAATGTCAAATGTATGGTGGATAAGACTCGCATCTCAGCTGAGGATTGGAAGACCAGTCAGGAACAAAGAGGTAGAAGCCATGGCATTTGAACTGTCTCCACACCAAAGTCTCTGGAAACATGGGCATCTGGGTTCAACCAGGCAATGGATCTGGGCACTGAATTCACCCACTACAGTGGGCAAGACGGCTCAGCAAGTCGATAGATCTGGGGCTGTCTCTAGAAGAAAAACATGACTAATTGCTCCTGCTGGAAGGAGAAGGGCTGCACAGAAAGACTCTTCATTCTTGCTTCTTTTTGAATGACTATCTAGAAAATTTTCACACAATTTTCCTGAACAGGGAAGCTGTGTCCCACATGATCTTGAGTTCCCCTAATCATAGAATTACAACATTTTAGACTGGAAGGGACCCAGTGCTACATGCCCTCTGCATCAGCCTGGATACTTACTGCCTTGAAGGTAATTTTTTTTATTTATGGGCAGCTGATATGAATTTTCATTCAATTCAGCAAACCTATTTTATGTGTGTAATATGAGGATAACAGTAATACTGACTTCATAAAATGCCGTGACGATTAAAAGAAAAGTTACATGACACAGGGTAAGTCTTTGACGATGTTATTTAGATGCACCACCTGTCCTTAAGTGCTCATAAGTGCTTTCCTAAATGTCAAGAAACATGCCCCCTTCTAACATGCCCGGTCTCCCCTCTGTTGCCATATAAAATAAGTGATCCATCAGACACTTGGGAAGGATTCTCATGTTCTCTGTCTCACATGAAATAGTTCCAATTCTCTCCTTTGTTTCCAATGTGATCTGGCAAGGAACCATCCTTCCTTGAAGGGAGATACCTGTCTGGTTTGAGGTGTGGTTCATCTGCTATAGATGACTGTAATGCTGGCACATCTCATGTCTTGGACAGAAATGCATTGGTGTCCTCTAAGAGTGCATTGAATTGAACTCAAAATGCCTTCATTTTTTAAAAAAAATATATGTTTAGGGGCACCTGGGTGGTTCAGTGGGTTAAAGCCTCTGCCTTCGGCTTGGATCATGATCCTGGGGTCCTGGGATCGAGCCCCACATCGGGCTCTCTGCTCAGTGGGGAGCCTGCTTCCTCCTCTCTCTCTGCCTGCCTCTCTGCCTACTTGTGATCTCGCTCTGTCAAATAAATAAATAAATAAAAATATGTTTAGAGCAATTTTAGAATTGCAATAAAGTTGAGCAGAAGGTAGCAATTTCCTATATAACCTATGCCCCCATAGAGCCTCCCACATTATCAACACCCCGCCATCAGAATGGTGCATTTGTCATAACTGATGCTTCCATGATGATACATCATCATCATCCAGAGCCCATGGTCTACAATAGGGTTCGCTCTTGGTGTATATTATATAGATTTGAACAAGTGTATAATGACATGATCCACCATTATAGTATAGTATATATAGTATAGTGATTACAGGGTAATTTCAGTGCCCTGAAAATCCTCTGAGTTCTGCCTATTCACCTTTTCTTCCCCTGAACCCCTGTCAACCACTGATTTTTTTTTTTTTTACTGTTCCCATAGTTTTGCTTTATCCAGAATGTCATATAGTTGGAATCCTACAATATGTAGCCTCTTCAGATGGGCTTCTGTCACTTAGTGTATGCATTTAAGTTTCTTTGTGTCTTTTTAAGGCTTGGTAGATCATTTATTTTTAGTGGTGAATAATATTCCATTGCTTGCACGTACCAGTTTATTTGTCTCCTATCCTATTGAAGGACATCTTTGTTGCTTCCAAGTTTTGGCATGAATATCCATGTGCATGTTTTTGTGTGTTTTTAACACCTTTGGGTAAGTACTCAGAAGCATGATTGCTAGATCATTTGGTAAAAGTATGTTTAGCTTTGTAAGAAACCACCAAGCTGTCTTCTAAAGTGGTTGTACCATTTGCATTCTCAGCAGCAATGAATGTGAGTTCCCGTTGTTCCACATCCTTGCCAGCATCGGGTATTATCAGTGTTCTAGAGTTTGGCCATTCTAATAGCTGTGTAGTGATATTTCATTGTTGTTTTAATTTTTATTTTCTTGATGACATATGACATGAAACATCTTTTCATATGCTTAATTACGATCTATATATCTTCTTTGTTGAACTGTCGGTTAAGATCTTTAGCCCAGTTTTTAATTGGGTTGTTTGTGTTCTTACTGTTGAATTTTAAGAGTTCTTTGCATATTTTGGATAAGAGTCCTTTATCTGATATGTCTTTTACAAATATCCTTTCCTAGTCTGTGGCTTGTCTTTTCATTCCCTTGACAGTGTTCTTCTCAGAGCAGAAGTGTTATTTTTAATTAAGTCCAGCTTGTTAATTATTTCTTTTATAGCTCATGCCTTAGGTGTTGCATCTAAAGGGTTATTGCCAAACTCAGGTCATCTAGATTTTTTTCTATGTTATTTTCTAGGGGGTTATCTTGCTACTCTACCATATTGCATTTTACATGTAGGTCTATGATCTATTTTATGTTAATTTTTGTGAAGAGTATAAGGTCTGTGCTTAGACTGATTTTTTTTTCATATGAATATCCGGTTGTTTCAGCATTGTTTGTTGAAAAGACTATTTTTGGGGCGCCTGGGTGGCTCAGTGGGTTAAAGCCTCTGCCTTTCACTCAGGTCATGGTCCCAGGGTCCTGGGATCGAGCCCCGCATCGAGCTCTCTGCTTGGTGGGGAGCCTGCTTCCTCCTCTCTCTATCTCTGCCTGCCTCTCTCCCTACTTGTGATCTCTATCTGTCAATAAATAAATAAAATCTTTAAAAAAAAAAAAGAAAAGACTATTTTTTCCTTTTTTTTGTTATTTATTTTTTTTATTTGTTTATTTTCAGTGTAACAGTGTTCATTGTTTTTGCACTACACCCAGTGTTCCATGCAGTACGTGCCCTCCCTATTACCCACCACCTGGTTCCTCAACCTCCCACCCCTCCCCCCCGCCCCTTCAAAACCCTCTGGTTGTTTTTCAGAGTCCATAGTCTCTCATGGTTCATCTCCCCTTCCAATTTCCCACAACTCCCTTCTCCTCTCCATCTCCCCATGTCCTCCATGTTCTTTGTTATGCTCCACAAATAAGTGAAACCATATGATAATTGACGCTCTCTGCTTGACTTATTTCGCTCAGCACAATCGCTTCTAGTCCCGTCCATGTTGCTACAAAAGTTGGGTATTCATCCTTTCTGATGGAGGCATAATACTCCATCTTGTATATGTACCACATCTTCCTTATCCATTCACCCGTTGAAGGGCATCTTGGTTCTTTCCACAGTTTGGCGACCGTGGCCATTGCTGCAATAAACATTGGGGTACAGATGGCTCTTCTTTTCACTACATCTGTATCTTTGGGGTAAATACCCAGCAGTGCAATTGCAGGATCATAGGGAAGCTCTATTCTTAATTTCTTCAGGAATCTCCACACTGTTCTCCAAAGTGGCTGCACTAACTTGCATTCCCACCAACAGTGTAAGAGGGTTCCCCTTTCTCCACATCCTCTCCAACACACGTTGTTTCCTGTCTTGCTAATTTTGGCCATTCTAACTGGTGTCAGGTGGTATCTCAATGTAGTTTTAATTTGAATCTCCCTGATGGCTAGTGATGATGAATATTTTTTCATGTGTCTGATGGCCATTTGTATGTCTTCATTGGAGAAGTGTCTGTTCATATCTTCTGCCCATTTTTTGATATGATTATCTGTTTTGTGTGAGTTGAGTTTGAGGAGATCCTGGATATCAACCTTTTGTCTGTACTGTCATTTGCAAATATCTTCTCCCATTCTGTGGGTTTCCTTTTTGTTTTGTTGACTGTTTCCTTTGCTGTGCAGAAGCTTTTGATCTTGATGAAGTCCCAAAAGTTCATTTCCGCTTTTGTTTCCTTTGCCTTTGGAGACATAACTTGAAAGAAGTTGCTGTGGCTGATATTGAAGAGGTTACTGCCTATGTTCTCCTCTAGGATTCTGATGGATTCCTATCTCACGTTGAGGTCTTTTATCCATTTCGAGTTTATCTTTGTGTACGGTGTAAGAGAATGGTCCAGTTTCATTCTTCTACATATCACTGTCTTGTTTTCCCAGCACCACTTATTGAAGAGACTGTCTTTTTTCCATTGTATATTTTTTCCTGTTTTGTCGAAGATTATTTGACCATAGAGTTGAGGGTCCATATTTGGGCTCTCCACTCTGTTCCACTGGTCTATGTGTCTGTTTTTATGCCAGTACCACGCTGTCTTGGTGATCACAGCTTCGTAGTAAAGCTTGAAATTGGGTAACATGATGCTGCCAGTTTTGTTTTTGTTTTTCAACATTTCCTTAGCAATTCGGGGTCTCTTCTGATTCCATACAAATTTTAGGATTATTTGCTCCAGCTCTTTGAAAAATACCGGTGGAATTTTGATCGGAATGGCATTAAAAGTATAGATTGCTCTAGGCAGTGTAGACATTTTAACAATGTTTATTCTTCCAATCCAAGAGCATGGAACGGTCTTCCATCTTTTTGTGTCTTCTTCAATTTCTTTCATGAGTGTTCTGTAGTTCCTTGAGTACAGGTCCTTTACCTCTTTGGTTAGGTTTATTCCCAGGTATCTTATGGTTCTTGGTGCTATAGTGAATGGAATCGATTCTCTAATTTCCCTTTCTGTATTGAAAAGACTATTTTTGCTCCCTTGACTCGTCTTTGCTCCTTTGTCAAAGGCCAGTTGATTATATTTATGTAGGTCTATTTCTGGGCTCTCTATTTTGTTCCTTTGATTTACTTATCTATTCTTTTGCTAATAACACACTATCTTGTGTAGTGTAGCTTTGTAGTAAGTCTTGAATTTGAGTAGTGCCAGTCTTCCTAATTTGTTTTCTCCTTCAATATTGTGTTAGCTCTCCTGGGTCTTTTGCCTCTTCATATAAACTTTAGAATTCATTTGTTGACTTCCACAAAATAACTTTCTGGGATTTTAATTGTGATTGTATTGAATCAATAGATCAAATTGGGAATAACTGGCATCTTGACAATATTGAATCTTCCTACCCATGAGTATAGAATATTTCTCCATTTACTTATAATATTATTGCATTTACTTCTTTTTTTGATCTCATTTATCAGAGTTATGTAGTTTTCCTCATATATATCATGTACATATTTTGTTAGACTTATAACTAAGCACTTCATTTGTTGGTATGCAGGAAAGTGTTGACTTTTGTATATTAACCTTCTATCTTACCACTCTACTATAGCTGGTTATTAGTTCCAGAAGTTTTTTTTGTTAATTCTTTCAGAATTTCTACATAGATGATCACGTTATCTGTGAACAAAGATCATTTTATTTCTTTCTTCCCAATTTGTTTTTTATAATTTGATTTAATTTTTATTTTTTAGATTTTTTTTAAATTTGACAGACAGAGATCACAAGTAGGCAGAGAGGCAGGCAGAGAAAGAGGATGAAACAGGATCCCTGCTGAGCAGAGAGCCTGATGTGGGGCTCGATCCCAGGACCCTGAGATCATGACCTGAGCCAAAGGCAGAGGCTTTAACCCACTGAGCCACCCAGGTGCCCACTTTCTTCCCAATTTGCAAACCTTTTATTTCCTTTTGTTTTGTTGCATTAGCTAGGATTTCCAGTATGATGTTGAGACTCCCGTGGCCTTCTAAAAAATAAAATGCTACCTAGTCTAGGCTAACCCATTCTTTGAATTAAATGTGGGACTTTGCATTCTGGTTAATTCTCATCCTGTCAGTGAAGTCCATCATTAAGCTTTGCCAGATGGTTCTTGACTCTTGCTGCCCTCATCTTTTATGTTAACTATTCCTCCTATCCTTGAGTCATTTGTAAATGCTTAAAGTATATATTTTGTGTCTTCATCCAAATAATTTAAAACATTTTTGAAAGAACCAGAAAGATCAAGTACAGCATCCTGAAGTATGCTAATAGAGAGTGATTATCAGATACAATTTTGCAATGGACCTATCAAATTGATTTGCTATCCTTCCAGTATCTTCCATTGAGATCCATACAGAGAATGGGAGAGTACTTCTGAAACATCTTGCAGAAATCCAGATACACTAGTTCTATGTCATTCTGCCCTGTTGCCTTTGGATTGAGTTCATATCCATTTCTGTGCTTCTTTATGGGATGAGTCTGAATACTCTTGCATTTACAATACTGTATTATTATTTTCCATTTGTTTGTTATCGTCTATCTTTGTTTTATGAACTCTTGAGGCCAGGGATTACATTTTATTTACATCTATGTATCTAATACCAGGCAACTATAACCCACCAAGTGTACCAGGAATTCTATACATGTATATTAAGCGTTCTAAACACCCTTTAAATGTGTTGAATTCCACTTACATATTAGTCTGATTTTCCCTTCCTTTAAAGAAGAAATGAAATTAACTTGGCAAGACTTGTTATTAATGAATGGATATCGAGTCATGTAAAAACATTTTCTTTACTGATAAACCAATTATAAAAATAGAGCTGTAAAATCATAATATTCTCTCATATGCTTGTACCATAATTAATTTAACTAATCTGTATTGTTCAACATTTAGGTTGCTTTAAATTTGTCACGGTTTTAAGTATAACTGTGATGAACATCCTTTATATAAATCCTCGACTGAATCTCTGTTTCTTTAGAATGCGCTGCTAAAGGATAATTTGTGCTAATGAGAATTAATGCTTTAGGGATAGAAAGATTGCACCAATTTACAGTCTCATCAGCAGAGAATGAGAATGTTCATTAAAATGTACCTTTATTAACTGGCTTATTTTTAATTACTAGCGTGACATTCTGCTGATTTAAAAATAAACTTATTTTATTATTTTAATCAGTACTTTATGTTTCTATTGAGGTTGGAGGCGATTCAAATATTTTCTCTATTAATTGTTTATGTCTTTTGACCATTTTCTAACTGAAGTTTTGGTGGTTTTCAATTTTATACATATTTACAGATATAAATTAATGTGCATAGGGAAATCTGGAATACTTAGAATGTGATTAATCACAGCATTTCATACTGTGAAAAATAATAGTACAATAAACGGTGTTGTGAAAGATGGTTCTTTCTTTAGAGAAAAAGTTAGATATCTACCTTACAGCATGCACAAAAATAATTCCCCAGCTAGAATAAAGAGCTAACCTTAAAAACAAAACTATAAAATTAGACAAGAGAATATTTTTCACATTTAAAATGGAGAGGGATTCTTTTAAGATACAAAATTAATTCTCTGAATTCATTAAAGTAAAAGACCATGTATCTACATGAAACTATAGACCTTCTGTATGGCAAAGACACATAAGCAAGCTTAAAAAAATTAGTGAGAAACTAAGAGAAAAGATTTGCAATGTTGGAAGGCAGGCAAATTGTTAAGATCCAGATTGTATAAAGCCTTACCAATTCATAAGAAAAAGATAGGCAACCCAGTAGAAATTGAAGTAGCTAACCCATGTAAAAAGATGGTCAACCATATAACAGTCTAGATTAAGGGACCCCCAGTTCTACTGCCCCCCTATTGCCTCCATGAAATTTCAAATTTCACATTTCCTTCCTTGATTGGACTCCTCTCTTCCTTCTGGCCTTATCTTGGACCCTCTGTCCCCACCCTTAAACTTCACAATTCAGTCATGAGGACTTCGTCAGGACTCCCAGCACCAACTTTGCTTTGTTTTCTGATACACCTGCCCTGGCCCTGCCTGGCATGCTACCTATTTTGCCTGCAAAATACTTGCTCATCCTTCAAGACAATGATTTCATCTACAGAAGCTTCCCAGCCCCTCCCCCAATACTCTTTCTGAAAGTTCTTGGCAGACTCTTCATCATCTTGATACCTTTCATGCCTAGTATTACATATCTGGTGCAGAGAATGTATAGTCCATGTTTAATAAGTTGAATCTAGCAATATTCCCTCTTCTTGAGTCAATGAAATGTGCAGAATTTATCCTGTTAGCTAGATAGAATTAGGGTTGGATTTAAAACCCATTTTCTGGAGCGCCTGGGTGGTTCAGTCGGTTAAGCATCTGCCTTCGGCTCCGGTTATCATTCCAGTGTCCTGAGATTGAGCCTTGCATGGGGCTCCCTCTGCCTCTGCCTGCCACTCTCCTTGCTTGTGCGCGCGCGCTCTCTCTCTCTCAGATAAATGAATAAAATCTTAAAAACCATTTCTCTTGACTCCTAAGACTTTTTAACTTTCTGATTAACCTTATTTAACTTAAGTTACTTTATTTTAAAGATTAGGTTTTCAGTATAAAACCTCATATTTATTTTAAAAAAGCATAGAAAGTAAAAATTTTAAAGTGTCATTAACTGACCTCTCTTTCAAGTATCTAGGAGGAGAACCAGAAGAGTAACTGCCTTCTAAGGACAGTTTCAGAACACAGGCAGTAGACAACAACTTCAACTGCATCCAAATTCAATGCAAGTGAGGACAAAAATGCGTTTATTTTGGCAATAAGGAAGTACCTGGTGACCTTTTCCAGGGCGGTTCCATGGCATGACGGAGGACAATGCAATAGGATAGAGACAATGAAGGGAAAAGAAGTGGAAACAGTAAAATGGGGACTATTCTTTAGAGCCACATATCTTGCTTTGTGATTCTCAAGCCACTGGAACCAAGATCTGGGTCTGCTGTTTCGGGTTTTGCAAAGCTCACTTGTAGGAATGTAAGTGAAGACAGAGATATTTCTTTTTTTTTTTTTTAAAGATTTTATTTATTTATTTGACAGAGAGAGATCACAAGTAGGCAGAGAGGCAGGCAGAGAGAAAGGAAGGGAAGCAGGCTCCCCGCTGAGCAGAGAGCCCGATGCGGGACTCGATCCTGAGATCATGACCTGAGCCGAAGGCAGCGGCTTAACCCACTGAGCCACCCAGGCACCCGAAGACAGAGATATTTCTGTCTTATTCATACCTACCGGCCTAGCACAGTACCTGGTACATAGTATGTGCTCAAAAATATTTGTCAAGTACTGAAATCTTATAATAGGCAGAGAGGAAGGAGAAGAAACTGAGGCTCCACAAGTTATTGTATTGACATAATTCATGCAGATTCTGGGTCAAAGTGATTCCCCAATGGCCTGATCTAGGCTTTCCTTAACACCTATCTTGTGTCAGACCCTATCTATTGTCCTGGCCATGGATATGGGAAGGAGGGTGAATGATCCAATTTTCTTCCTCTGATTTTCTTACCTCACCCAAGCTAGAGAAGATACTCTTTCCTTTCCAGGGTTAGGGTCATTCATACTTGAATCCAGAACGGCCTGAGGCCATGTTCCCTGGTGCAGAAATCAAGTCTGTTGAGGTGACCCTGAGTAGCTGAGTTGGTTAAGTGTCTGACTCTTGATTCAGCTCAGGTCATGATTTCAGGGTTGAGAGATTGAGCCCCGTGTTGGACTCTGTGTTCAGTGGGTAGTCTACTTAGGATTCTCTCCCTCTCTCTCTCTCTGTACCCCGCTCCCATGCCCCCCCAAATAAATTAACTAATTAAAAAAAAAGAAATCAAGTCTACTGTTAGTAGAAGACACCAAAGCCAAAATGTTGAATAAGTAGAGGGCAGGCCCTAAAGAGTTTGATGTCTCAGAACTGTCGTTCCTGAGGTGAGCCCGCCCATGGTTAAACTACCTGAGTCACTGAGGACTCCTTTCCCCTACTCTGTTTTCCCTGAGTTCATTTGAATTGGGTTTTTGGCACTGATGTGTGAAAGAGCCAAAGCTGGGGAAAGACAGGGCTGTGGCTAGAAGCCCAGTATTTTCCACCACAGTCCACATCTGCCTCTCATACCCAATGCCAATGGCAGACCAAGATTCCTGTTTGTTTCCAAAAGGGCAGGTGGAAGACACAGTAGCCTGTTTTTGTAAATAAGATTTTAGGGGAGCGCAATCTTGTCCATTCATTTACATTTTGTCTATGGCTACTTTTGTGCTATGATGATAGAGCTGAGTGACTGTGACAGGGACCATATGGCAAAAGCTTAAACTATTCACAACTTGGCCCTTTATGGAAAGTTTGCTGACTTCTGATTTAGAAGACAGTGACGGAAGGAGTGGTAGAGGAGACTGCTGATGCCTCACCCAGATTCTTTTTTCCTGCCCTTACACTCATATTCCAGCTGCTGCAATTGTTAGCTGATAACTTACAGATGCCTTCTTCTCTAGATTGCCTGGCAATCTCCATGCCCCTTTGCCTAAAGCAGACCTTGGCCAGTAACATACAAAGGTGCGATCAGTGTGCCAAGAGCTGCCCTGTGGGATCAGGCTAAAGCCAGTCTCTTGCTGAGGTCACACTCTTGCTAACCACACCACGTCCCCTGCCTAGGGCCCTTCTTCAATACCTCACTTCCACAGAAATTCCTGTGTCAGCCACTACTTCTAGGAACCCCATCAGGGGCAGGGGGTAAAGAATCTTTGGCAGGTATGGCCTAGTCTTGGAAGTACATGGAGAGCTTCGAAGCTCTCCATGAGCTACCCTCATGGAGACTGGTTATCAGCTTTGTGATGTTCCTGGATAGGTGAGCTAGACCAGGGAAATGACCCCACACATCTGTTCTAATATACTCTTTGTTTTGCGCTTTGTAATCCCCAATATGTCAAAGCCCCTTCTTACCCAAGGTACTTCAAGATTAAATATAAGAAGAAAAAGAACTACCCTTCTAGTATTGGAACCAGAACAAGTATAAAATGAAGAAAGTGTGGGGTTAGGGCTGCATCGGTGGCTTCTAGGAAAAGCCCTGATATTTTGACTGAAATCAGTCAAAATCAGCTAGAAAGTTGGACCTCTCAGGTTCTATATTTCCTCCTTACCTTACCATCCTGATACAAAGCTTCAAGACTCTGAACTTCGCAATGATCTGATATTCAGATCCTGTGAATGGTGGATTCTGCCAACTCTGGGAGAGCTCTTTGCTGAGCAAAGAGACGTATGAGGAAAGCTAAATTTATCAAGTGTTTATTCATAGCTTGGTGTTATTCACTTTTGTATTCACTGAGGCTGGCCCAGAGTAGCTGCTTAATGCTTGCGTGTCAATGAGTCAGCCTGCGTCCTGCTGCTGGGCAGGGAAATGCAAGACTGTGTGAGCCTCTCCTGTTTGTAGCCTCTGGGAAGAGGGAAGAGATCAGACCAGCTCATTTCCTCATAGACACAGGTGTTCCTGAGCTCTGAACCTGGCCGTTGGCTTGTGTGTGAATTCCATGTTCAGGAGTGGCCAGGGCCTCAGGGTGGGGCAAGGGTGTGGCTGGGCAGAGTTCAGGAATGCATTGTTCCAGAAAAGTAGTCCGAAAAGTTTTTCTGCCTCCCTTTCCCTGGTTGGCTTCTGTTTCAGTAATAGAAAACCTGCCCAGTAGGGGTTTGCTTTAGCTGCTACTGCAGTGGCCAAAGGACTCTTGCTCTATTTGGGAGGGCTATTGCCAAGGGCTTCCTAGATGCAAAGCACGGGGCTCAAACCCAATTATCACCAAACGGTTAAAGGAGAAATGTCCTGCTTGGGTCATGCCCCTAAATGAACCCAGGTTCTTACCTCCTATGGTAAAAAATTAAAACAGACACCAGTTTTTTGTGCTTAGACTTTTGCCTCGGTTCCCTTCACCCCACTCCCACCCATTCTCTGCTGGCCTTTTTTTCTTTTCCCAGTCCTGCTCCCATGAACCCTAACTGGCGTTAGATAGCCAACACACAATCCAGGCTTAGAAAGAGCTTTCCAAAGACTCCTGTCAGCTGCCAAAATGAAATTTTGTGACTCGAGAAAGAGGCACGGAAATCACTCCATCCCAACCTTTGCAACAGCGAGCTTTGCAGCAATCACAGATAAAGAAAACTATAACCTGGGACAAGACCAAAATCATGGAGCTCTCTCTTCTTGTCCTATGACAACTCCAATCCTACTTCCATTAAGAGTATTACCTAATTTTGAGGTGCTCCCTGAGGCATATCAGCTGAATAAATCCCTCAATCTCTATTTGGATCATTTAACTATTTTTTTTTTTTTTGCCTTGGCAGTTGGATGCCATGACTTATGCAGAGCCTAGATGAGCCCTGAATCCTTCCAAGGTTTCAGAGATGGAGAGAAGATGCTGAGGAACTCTTGCTTCTCCCTTCTTGGTGACCTCTGTTGGGTCCTCCTTCAGCCTTGTGCTCCAGTTTTCCTTTGTTGCATGGATGTTTCAGGCTTGGGTTTCTTTGAAAGGTTAACCTATTGTCTGATAAGTCGCTGCATCTATTTACCTTCGTCTTTTGGGATTCTTTGGCAAGTAGAGAATTCGATGATAGTCTTAAGGTAGGACGAAGCGCTTCTCCCTTCTTTCATCTAGGATCTCTTTTATTATGGAAAACACAAACCCAACATTTCTCTCCCCACTCCATCCACCCCCAGGAGTCATATGTTCTGCCACACTAATCCTGTTAGGTTCCTCTTTAAGTAATAGGACTTCAGGAAAGACTATATTGAACTCCAGTGAGGAGCTCCAAAGGTGGGGCTCTTGAGACAAGTCAGAACTTACATATATTTGCATGATACCTTGGAGCCAAAGAAAAGTAGCTAACTTAAAATGGGTGGCTTTCTTTAATGTGTAAGAAGAAGCCACTGAAAAAAAGAGCAATTCAGATAGACTTCCACCTATGGAGGTCTCTTTTAAACAACTTCAGCTTTCTTCCTACACAAAGACTGTCTTCTTACACAAAGACTGACCCTCTTGTCTAGCTGTTTCTGTCTCTTATAACCCCAGTTCTCTCTGGCTTCCCTCCTTTCCTGATCCCTGCCTCCTTTCCTCCTCCTGCCCTTCCTCAGCTCCTTCTCACCTTTTTAATTTTTTAAAAAAGATTTTACTTATTTATTTATCAGAGAGAGAGAGAGAGAGAGAGAGAGCACAAGCAGGGGGAGTGGCAGGCAGAACAGGCAGGGAGAAGCAGGCTCCCCACTGAGCAAGGAGCTGGATGCCAGGACTCAATCCCTGGGATTGAGAGCCAGGACCCTGGGATCATGACCTTTAACCAAAGGCAGCCACTTAACCGACTGAGCCACCCAGGCATCCCTCCTTCTCACCCAGACCTTTACCTGGTCCTTTCCAAGAAGGTCCCAACCCAAATCTGACACCCTGAACCACAACCTAGTTTTGGGCTGAATTCCATACCAGGTCAAAGTTTCCCCAAATCCTTGAAAGAATAGAGAGAAATGTATTGAGCAATTCAGGATAATTTGGGGAGCTTTATGTTCTGGAGCACCGCACTCTATAGCAGTTAGCACACCTTTTAGTGGGACCAGGGGGTGACAGAACCTGGGTTGACAAAGCCAAATGGCATAACAAGGACATAGCTAACTCTCATAGAAATAACACACTTCCTCCAGATATGCCAAAGCCCTAGAGTTAGGAGAGTCTTTTAAAGGTGATTCCTGAAGGTTCCCCTGCCCCCCACCCCCTGCCCTCATTGACTGGGGAATAATCTAGTCCTGTCAACAAGCATGTGGTGAGTCTGTCTTTAACTTTAGGGACTGATTAGGCCACCCCTCATCTGTGATCAGCAACTTTTTATTACCCATCCTAAGCCTGAAATATCAGATGCTGTTCCAAAGCATAAAATAGGCTGACAGACCACACCTTTCCATGAGTTACAACACTTAGTGTTTTGCAGATAATATCATAAAAAAGAGAAAAGCTCATACCATGAATTTATGACAGTACAGTTTAAATAGCTTGAGGGAAATAAAGGGCCTTCCACAAACAGAGCAGTTTCCTGTCTCCTTGGGACCCTTAAGTTGTCAACATGCTTTTTTCCTCAGTCTTTCCATCCTCCCCTGGCCCCCAACCTATCAGGAGTGGGACCTTTTGCCCCAGTAAGAAGCCAGTATTAAGGGCTCACCAGGACTTTCTCTTGGCTTTCCGACTGGGATGACCCAATACGCCCTCGCATGCTGACTTTCCTGGATTACCCTACACTCTTATTTCCCCACCTCTCTTCTTCCTTAGAATTAACTCATTTTTCTGATTTACTTTTCTTAGTCTCTGATGTCCTCTGGGTTTCATCATCTACAAATGTGGGAAAAAGAAAGACTCTAGCGCCTTAGGAGATCCCATAATGCCTATTTCTAAATTGCCCCAGTATCTCTTAAGCCCAAAGCACTGGAGGGACTATAAACCACTGTTGCAGATTTACTCATTTCTTGTACCTGTCCCTGTAGCACTCCTGTCTTCTGCTTTATATGAGACTTGAGGGCTATGAATCTTATAGAGCAACCATGTTTCCCTGGCTTTACACCTCCAGATTCAATACACTGCTTAGTAATACATCTCAGTTCTGTCTTCTCCCTTAATTGGAGACTTAAAACTGAGAGTTTCCTGAAACCCTTCTGAAGCAGATGAGGACACAAAGGAGACAAATTTCCCAAGAAACGTGGTATAAGCAGATGATCTTGAATAGTGGACAGCTTTTGCCGGAGATGACAGAACAATCCTGTCCCAATTTTATCATCTCCCTTTTTAAGCCAGCCTTGTTTCTCAGCCTTTATCTCTAACCTCTGAATATGCAGAAGAATCTCCAACTGTTAGCCTTGCTCTGCTATTTCTCCTTCCCTCTATCTTTCTTTTTCCTTCTCCCTCTCTACCCTTTAACTTCCTCCTTCAATATCCCCAATCTTTGGCATTTTTCTGGGTCAGCCTTCTACTTTTGAAGCTAATGTCACCTATGATTGTTGACTCTGCTCATCATTCCCGTTAGTTCCATTGCCATTTTAGAAGTACCTATTTCCTACACAGAAGGAAATCTGTCTGTCATTACTGTTGGCATTTGGGACAAGGTCCCATGCAAACTGGGTCTCCAACGAATCTCCAAAATTAGCACACCCTACCTAGAAGACTCCCTGAAGAGGGGGAACCTGTTTCTTTTGAAAGGAAATATTTGTTCCTAATCCTCAGTTCATGGGCCCTGAGCTATTGTAACAAAACCTGCCAGGCCCAGTTTAAGAGGGTGAACATCAATGGGCCAGCTTTACCCAGGAAAGAGTCCCAAGGGATTCAAACTTGTGTGTGTGTGTGTGTGTGTGTGTCTTCTGCTTACTTGTTTTGGCCAATAAGCAATTGGACAGAACCATATTCTCTCATCTATTTGAGTTTATCATCTCTTTGGATCAGCAGTCAAATTCTTGCTCCCAAACCAGAAGAATAATCCATGATTGAGGACTAACACCCCTCTTTGCAAAACATCCATTTTCAGTAAGTGATGAAAAGGAACTGTGTGAAGAAGCTAAAAGACTCAGAAACAATCTAGATATGTTCACTGCCACGTGCAGCAGGTCTTACGCCAACATTATCACTGAAGGAGCGAACCTGTGGGCTTCTGAAGATTTTAATGCAATGCAAGAGTTTTTCAAGCTGTCATTTGTAAGCTAACCCATGCCACCAACAATGTCACCAAAGTATTAAAGCACTTGCTCATGAAATGCCCGAATTCCAGAGGCTGTTGTCCATCATTGACTGGCACTTGACATTGTCTTGGCATCTAAGGAATGAATTTGTACAGCTGTCAAAATGATGATTTTTGCACTCACACACACACACACACACACACACACACACACACACACACACCCCTCCCAAACTTTCTGATGTCTTTTCATTGAATAAACACATCTGTGAAGCCAATCAAAACATTTGTTGAGTGAATGAGGTAGTCCTGTCCTCTAGGACCTATAGATCATTGTCTGGTGATTGCAGAAGGGACTTTTACCCCTGGGCATTTGCAACAGAGATACAGTCCTTGGGATACACTTCTCCCCAAGGGCTAATGATTATTTTCTTTTTTTTTCTGAAAAGAGTACCCCTCCTCAAGGGCATCCAATCATATCTAATCAAGACCAGCATCACTGTCCTGTCCAAATGGATGATCCAAACTATGATTAAAGACAGAAGACCAAAGAACAAACTGTCCTCCAACTCACTACGAGAAGCTACTTCACTCAATTCCTGAACGTTATGCATCTCTGTAATTTTGTGTTTTCTCCCAAGAGATTTGTGTGGAGATGAAAGTTATTTATGTTGGCCAAGAGAAGGAACTATAAAAGAATTAGAGAAGACCCCAGTTTTCCTTGCTTAGACCTTTGCCTCTTTTCCTTTTTTCCTCTCTTTTCCATTATTTTTCCTTTTCTATCTTCCACTCTCCTGAAACTTGACTGACATTAGGCAACTTAAAAACAACCATCAAGGCTTACAAAGACCAACTCTGGAAAGAACTGTTCCATCAGCTGCCAAAATGAGATGTGCCAGTGATTCCAAGAAAGCGGCATGAAAACCAACCTATCCCAGCCATTCCAACCTCAAGCTTTGCATCAGATAGAGAAAAAGAAAATTGCAACCAGGGACAATACCAAAGTCCTGTACCCCCCTCTTCTCCAATCCTGCTTCAGCTCAGGGAGTTACCTAATTTTGAGGTGCTCTTTGACATGCATAGTCTGAATCAAACCTGTAACCTCTATTGGGTCACCTTCACTGTTTTTTCCCTTGACTTTAAAATATTTTCCCAAGACACATACCATCATTAAGGTGTATAAAGACACTTGAGCTGTCTGTGCTGGGCCCAGTCATTGCATCTAATCCCTTCCCTATTTACATGTTTCGATATACGTAGGTGTTTAAAAAATCTTTTTTGAACTTGTAGAAGAGAGATTCATGGGGGTGAAGAGTGGAGGGGTGGTATAGCATCTGCTCCTGGTTTGATTTAGAACTGATTATCTTCCATGTTACCCTTCAAATTCACTCTCTGCCCTCTTTATACTGCTCTGTTCTTTAGGAGACTGACATCCACTGGATGTATCAACAGGCTCCCTACCCTTGGCTTTGTGTTGGGTTCGGTCAATGGGAGGCCCCAGAAGGATGTCAGAAGGTAGACATAGTGAAGTCAAGGTACATATTCTCTAGGTCCTTTTCTGCCTGATCACCATGGATCAACTGAATCCTTGACCCCAATGCTCCATGCAAAGCTTCTGTTAGTTGTAATTTCCCTTGTTCCTATAACTTTTTATTCTTATCTCTTTAGGCCTGAGAAATAACAGCTCCCTTCTGTTGCTAACCTCAGAGAAGGTTAAGCTCTGTCAGGCTGCATGCCTGACAATTTCTGAAAACTCTGCCTATACCTTTGGAAATAGCCCTTTATGAAATTGTCCTCAATTGACTATTTTTACTGCCATTTTTTCCCTGATAGAATTCTAGCTGATATAGGCCCTTTGACCTGGATTTGAGCCTCTTTGGTTAGAAGAGAGAGATACTGGCAAAACTAGAAATATTTTTTAGATTGAATAATATTCTGGAAACACGCAGAGTTTCTTTGAGACTAGGTGGCAAATTGTTTCCCATTATTTGCTAGATGATAAATTTGATTTGGAGATGATGTCAGTCTTGTTCACTGCTAAGTCCTCTATGATAGAACTACCATTACTGAGTACTTATTCTATGCCACATACATACTGTTCTTAGAACATTACACATATTCATTCATTTAATCCTCACCAAGTTTCTGTAAGGTTGGTTT
Source organism: Meles meles (assembly GCF_922984935.1). Taxonomy (NCBI): domain Eukaryota; kingdom Metazoa; phylum Chordata; class Mammalia; order Carnivora; family Mustelidae; genus Meles; species Meles meles. The sequence continues at coordinate 41,062,759 of NC_060087.1, read as the reverse complement.
TTTTGTTGTTGTTTTGTTTTTATTTTATTTACTTTTTTTTTTTTTTTTTGCTTTTTTGCCTCCACTTTTTATAATTGGGAAAACAGACACACATCAGTTAAGTCATTCTCCTGAGGTTAGATGGTTCATAAAATAATGGAGCCAGGAATCAAATCCAGGCTAATTGGCTCCAGAGTCCATGTTCTTAAACACTTCACTGTTCTGCCTTCCCAGTGCTTAGCATAGTAGGTACATAGTAGGTACCCCATAAATATTTGACTGAAGGAATAAATAAAAGGATAAGTAAATGAAGAGTTGGAAAAGAGGTCATTCACTCCCATTCACTCTGCCACTGTATGGAGATCAGTCATGTTTGGGAGCACTAAGGGTGGGAAGCTTGGCAATCCTCAGAGCTGGCATCCTTGGCATGAATATAGACATTCTCTTGGTGGGTAGAGGCAGCAGAGAGGCTTCCCCACAAAGCTAGTGGATAGTGGGCATGAACAAGAGGGAGCTGCAGTGGAGATGAAGAACAGAATGGTTACTGTATGGAGATGGCAACTACCAGACAACGTTGTGGACTTATGGGAGCTGCCCTTTTGGGGAATCTCAGAAATAATGGGGGGAAAGATGCAGGAAAATCTTTAATAATTAAAATTAACATTCAAATAATTTAAATATCTTGTAATTTACATTTTTTAAGAATTAAAAATATTTAATAATAAAATAAGGGATTTCCAGAAATAGTCTAGTGTGGTACCAGTAATATTATTTGTTTCCTAAATAAGAGGTCACCTTATAGAGTAATCACAGCCTTTTTGTGGGTCAAAGACACCCAAGTAACAGATGGGATAAGATAGGGTCTGACTGAGTTCCTCATTGCAACAGAGAGCACAAATAGGGGCTGCAGAGACCCATAATCTAACCCCAGTTATGCAATAAAAATAGCAGTATGACTCCCAGCAAGTCACTGACCTGTTCTGAATTTTAGATTCTTTATCTGTAAAATGAGAGGGTTGGACAAGGTGATCACTGAAGTCCTGCGAGCTCGAACTCTGACATCCTTTGATAAATGTTTGCTGAGTGAGTAAATGAAATCCTTATTAAATAAATCAAATTTGGAAGGAGGTTTTTAAATTTGTTGAGCTCTATTAACAACCTACAAAAGTAGGATCAGAGAAGGGAAAATAAAGGGAGCAGATAATATCAAGAAGCCTCAGGGATCATGTACACAGGAGACAGAGGGAAAGGTGACCTTCATTCATGAATGGTGGAACAAATCTACTTGTCTCCTCCGCAATCTCACCCCTGCCCTCCAGGTCCTGGTGAGAGCAGCACCAAGAATAAAATGGAAGTAGCAATCCCCTGTCCAGTGGCCGAGACCCCTGACCCTCTCTTCTGCACAAGAGACATGCTTAACACTACTCGTTCCTGGAGTCAGCCACAAGATGCAGGAAACCACTGGTACTCTCCAATCTGACATGTGGTTTACCCTGTGTCCTGTTTATGAGCCGCCCTGAAAGCCAGAGAGGTACAGTAGCTTGGGAGCAATGGAAGCCCAGTGAGGGCATCTGGACAACTTTGAGAATCAGCCTTTCCAGGAGGCTTTGTTGTTCTCTCCTACTCTTTGTGCGATCATTTTGTGGGTGAAATCACTTCTGACAATTCTCAGGGTCTCCAGGTCCATCTTTGAAGAATGCTCCAGATCTCTCTGCCCTGCTCCCTGCTGACTGGGCAGCTTCACAATCACAGAATAGGTGGGAATGGCAGGGGGTGGGCTTGGGAGGTGGGAGGATTACCTGGAATTTCAGTCACTGCTTTGTGCCCCAAAGAGAACTGGATGAGCCACTGGACTCCAAAATTACCGAGGAAGAGACGATGTCGCATCAAAGCATTCTTTGTGCTATATTGTGGACACAAAGCACATTTGAAGTCCTTGTATCAAACCCACTTCCTCTACCCAGTGCTCACTCCAGGATGGTGGCATTCAGGACAATGTCTCCACTCTCCAACTGCCCCAATCCTCTGCTCCAGCCAGATTGTTCTTTTCACTATTTTCCAAACATGACCTGCTCTTTCCTGCTTATGTACTTTTGCTCATGCTGTTCCTCCTTCCTGAAATACACTGTCTTCTCTTCCCTGCCCCTCCCCTATCCTCTAAGGCCAGTACTGAGTCCCATGTGCTTCTTATGGACTGACTATGCAGTCCTTGCCAACTCATAGGAACATCCTCACTCTAGTGCTTACGTTTTGAACATCTCCCTTGGGAATTTAACCCTTTATCTGTATTACTCCATTGAAATTCCTCATATCAGGCTTACCAGTCATGTACCTGTGGCCGAAGCCAGTGGCTTTGTCCTTTTTTTGGTTTTTCTCTTTTCCAGCTTTATTAAGATGTAACTGGCATCAAACACTGTATAAGTTTAAGATGTATACTGTGATGATGATTTGATATACATATATATTGTAAAATGATCACCACGATAAGGTTATCTGAAACTTCCAACATGTCACATAACTAAACTTATTTTGTGGTGAGAATGTTTAAGATCTACTCTCTTCACAACTTTCAATCTATGATTCAATATTGTTAATTATAGTCACCAGGCTGTGCATTAGACCACCAGAAATTATCCGTCTTATGGCTAGGAGTTTGTACCTTTCGACCATCTCCCTGTTTTCCCCACCTACCTCCAACCCCCAGTCCCTGGCAACCACCATTCTACTCTCTATTTCTAGGAGTTCAACATTTTTAGATTCTGCATATTAGTGAGAACATACAATATTTGTCTTTCTCTGTCTGACATATTTCACTTAGCATAAAGCCCTTAAGGTCCATCCATATTTTTGTAAAAGGCAAGATTTCCTTCTTTTTATGGCTTAATAATATTCTATTATGTATATACCACATCTTTATCCATTCATCTGTTGACAGACACTTAGGTTGTTTCCATATATTGGTAAGTGTGAATAATCCTGCAATGAACATGGGCATTCAGGTACCTGTTTGAGATAGAGATTTCATTTCCTTCAGATATATACCCAGAATTTATTCTTCTTGTAACCAGAAGTTTGTACCTATTGACCCTCCCTTCCCCCTACTCCTTGCCTCTGGTAACCACCATTCTATTATTTGTTTCTTTAAGTTTAGTCTTTTTAGATTCCACATGTAAGTGTGATCATACCGTGTTTGTCTTTCTCTGTCTGACTTACTTCACTTAGCATAAATTTCTCAAGTTTCATCCATGTTGGTGCAAATGGCAGGATTTCTTTCCTTTTAATAGCTGTATGATATTTCATTATATATATGGAATATATATATATACACATATATATGCATATATATCAAATCATATTTTCTTTATCCATTCATCCTTCAATGGACACTTATTTCCATGTCATGGTTAATGTGAATAATTCTGCAATAAACATGAGAATGTAGACATCTCTTTGAGATAGTGATTTCATTTCCTTTGGATATATATCCAGAATTGCTACCATATGGTAGTTCTATTTGTAATTTTTTGAGGAACCCCTATGGTGGAGGTTTTCCATACTAGTTGTACCTATTTACATTCCCTCCAAGAGTGCACAAGTGTTCCTTTTTCTCCACATCCTTGACAGCATTTGTTATTTCTTGTCTTTTTGAGACTAGCTCTTCCAACAGGTGTGAGGTGGTATCTCATTTTAGTTCTGATTTCCATTTCCTTGATGGTTATTGATATTAGGGCTCTGGGAGCAGTCCTAATGCTGGGATGACCAGGAACCTGAGTTTGTGGGAGCTGGTCTGGAGTCTAGGTCTGCTACGTGGACTGGTTAGGTGCTGGGGAGGGCAGGGAGGCCTGAAGCCATAGGGTCTTCCTGGCACTGGGGTGGGCCAAGGGCCTGGGTTCACAGGATCCCCCTGGAACCTGGGTTTGCAGGAGCCAGCCAAGAGCCTGGGGCCCCAGGAGCCATGTGGGGCCACAGAGTCTGCCTTGTGTTGGCATGGGCCTATTCCTTGGGTCCATGAAAAAGCTGGGTGCTCACTTCACCTTTTCTCCCACAGGTAGGGTGTCTATCTTCATGCTGGGCTGCCTGTGTTTGAGGGAAAGATGATGAGAATAATGGGAAACTGTCTTTCCTACTATCTTCAGTGTGTTTTCTTATTCCTGGGCTCTACCCAGTTGCTGTAATCCCTGATGGAGTCTCCTTAGCCCTGGTGAAGGTATTTCCAAGTGAGGATAGTTGTTCAAATTGGTGTTTCTAGGGGGAGACAAGTGCTAGAAATTCCTATAAAGCTATCTTCTGATCTCACTCTCCAGATATCCCTCACACATTATCTTATTACTTTTCCTAAAGTTAGTCCTTGTTTGAGACACTTTTTTTAAAAAAAAAAGAGGGATTTTTTTTTTTAAAGGATTTATTTTTTTTATCAGAAACTGAGAGAGTACATGTGCATGAGCCAGGGGAGGGGCAAAGGGAGAGAGAGAATCCTCAAACAGACTCCCCAGTGAGTGCAAAGCCTGATGAGGAGCTCAATCCCAGAACCATAAGATCATGACCTGAGCTGGTATCAAGAGTTGGATGCTTAATCTACCAAGCCACCCAGGTGCCCTGAGACACTTTTTTTTTTTTTTAACTTGACTTTCAGGATGCTTCTTGGCTTTCCTCCTATTTCACTTTCTCAGATCTCCTCTGTTCTCCAACCACACTTACACCATAGGTTTGTGGTTCCCAAAGTAGGGTGTCTTGGGTATGCTGTGCAAACTTACAGGGAGGCTATGGGATAGTTAAGGTTTTGGAAGGAAGCATGATGATTCTTAACATGTGGCAGGCTCTATACAAGCAACTAGTTTGAGGTAGTTCATAGCTCTAACCTTTTGTGAAAGTCGGTTTTGGGGGGTGGTTGTGATAAAAAGCAAATATTGTATGAAAATCAGTGTGAAGAAGAAAATGAGAGCAGCAGTATTCTATCTGATTCCAAGGTTTGAGAAGTTGCACAGTGCCCAACATGGGCATGCTTCCAGTTACCAAATATTTATGGTTACTTAGGAATGAAAGGAAAATATAATTTTGTCTTTTAGTAATGTGTATTACCTTTTTTAAATGGCTACTAAAGTAAAAATACTCAGATGACTAAACTACTTGGTAAGCAGAATTGCTGGGTATTTTCTTTTGGTGTAGAAGTTCTGCGAAAAAAGATTACTGAGACTCCAGTGAACAAAGAAAGTTTCTGCGAATGAAGAAAGTTTGGGAACCTTTGCTCTATGCAATTATATATAACTCCATGACTTTAAATTCCTCCAATGTGTTGATGACTCCCACATTTTTATCTCCAGCTCTGATTTCTTCTCTTAATGCCAAACTCTACTTCTTTTTTTTAAGATTTTATTTATTTATTTGACAGACAGATATCACAGTAGGCAGAGAGGCAGGCAGAGAGAGACGGGAGAAGCAGGGTCCCCGCTGAGCAGAGAGTCCGATGCGGGGCTTGATCCCAGGACCCTGGGATCATGACCTGAGCTGAAGGCAGAGGCTTTAACCCACTGAGCCACCCAGGCGCCCCTTCCAAACTCTACTTCTAATTGCCTACACTATGTCTTTGATTGGATGTTGAATAATCATCTGAAATGTGCCTTGTGAGAAAATCAGGCTTTGATTCCCCCAGGCCAAAGTGCCCTTCCTGCAGGTCTCACCGTCCTAACATACGGTGTTGTCATTCACACAGCTGCTCAGGCCCAAAACACAGGCCCTGTCCTTGATTGCCCCTGTTTCGGGACCAGCAAAATTATCTGTAAAGGGCCAGACAGTCCTTTTATTTTAGGCTTTGCAGGCCATAACCTCTCTGTCACAAGTATTCAGCTCCGCTACTGTAGCAGGAAAGCAACCGTAGACAATAGTAAAGCAGTCGGCATGACTGTGTTCCATAAAAACTATATACAAAAGCAGATGGAGGGGTGGATTTGGCCTGAGGGGGGAGTTTGCCAACTCTGGTCTATTTTGCCCACACCCTTGCATCCAATGCCTTGCAAGCTCTGCTGGGCCTTCCTTCAAAATATCCTTTGAATATGAGCACTTCTCATCACTTTTGTCATCTCTTGCCTGAACCACTGAATATCTTCCAAACATCCACTCTTGCCTGCAGCAGCCAATTCTCCATAGAACAGCCAGAGTATTCTTTCTAAAATATAAGCCAGAGGACATCCCTGTCCTGTTCAAATCTTTCAATGTATTTCCATTATAATAATAAAACTCGAGGTTCTATAGGACTGCACATGATTCACCCCCTTTGTATCTCTCCCACCTCATTTACTGACCTTGCTCACGCCATGACTGGCTTTATTGTCAGACACCTTAGGATCTTGTATTCTTCCTGTCTGGAATAATCTGTCCTCTAAATAATCTACATGACTTATTCCCTGAATTTATTTCACTCTCTGCAGAAATGTCACATTCTTGGAGGTCCTCCCTGATTTTCTTATCTAAAACAGCCACTTTCATATTTCTATCACTTTTTAAATCTCATTGCCCTGATTTAATTTTCTTCCTACTATCTTATGCTGATTGAAATGATATTATATACTTATTTGTTTATTGTCTCTCCTCCATACTAGAATGTATGTCCTAGCAGGGTGTAGAATAAATTGTATTTACCTCTAAATTACCTCTGCTCAGGATAGTTCCTGGTCAGTGGGAGATCCTCAATAAATGCTAGTAAAATAAATGAGTGAATGGATAAGCTGCTGTATTAGTCAGGATCCTGGCAAGAAACAATCCAGCTCAGATGGTTTTAAATACTTTAATGAAAGGACTGCTCAAGGAAGAACAGGCTGGGTTAAGGCAACCAAGGAGGAATGTTGAGGCCCTCAGAGACCAGCAACAGCAGGAGACCACTATGACCCCAAGGCCTTATGGGACAAGGGGAGAGAACAATATTATTGGAGCCAGTGTGAGTTGGAACCCAGGGAAAAAGGCCCATGTTGTAGGAGATGTAGACACAGAAGGATGTAGCCACTGCCAAGAAAGTGGCCCCAAACAAAGGGGAGGGCAGGGAAAATTTCTTGATCTCTGTATCCTCCTACCCTCCAGTTTGCTGCCAGCGCCTCCCATTGGCCAATCTCAACTGGAAGCCAGAAGCCAAAGGAGCCCAGGCAATGGTCTCCCATACAGAATGGATCAGGGTAGGAAAATGTGGAGATAAATATAGATGGGTAGACAGAGAATGACCAGGATAACTATTTGCATTATGGCCTGGCAGGTTTAAGTACAGATACCTCACATGTCTGCGGTGTGTCTGCCAGCTTCTCAAGCACAGGAATCTCACCTTTTAACAATCTCACATCTCCCCTCAAGTTGGAACCTGTATTGGATATACATGTTTCGTGTTTCTTGACTTGAATCTTCCTCACTGCTTTAAACTCCAAAGACTGCAGAGATCTGGCATATTTCATTCTGTCATATTTCCCCCAATCAAGGCAGCACGACGGCCTCCCTTTGGCACATAAGATCCTGTTGATTGAATAGCAATCTTTCACCTCTGCTTTACTGAGTAGAAGCTGCTCGCCTCTTTTGACTTCTATAAGTGTCAACGTTCCTGCCCTTCACAGTAAATCTCTGCGCCACCCTGAAAGCTTCCTTTATGTATGGACAACTCCACCATTTTCTGTATATCACATACTTTCATTGTTCTCTTGCCCACTGGCTATTATGGAGTCAGTCGCCATGGTCCTTAGGTGCTTTTGAAAGGGTGAAATGAGGAAGGGATGCTTTTACCCATGGGATAGCTGAGCTGTGGTGAGGCTGGTTTTCTTCAAGCTCCATTGTACCAAGAAACTGCATAGTCAGGCTGCCCTATCCTTGATGTACAGGGCAGCATGGACTGGAGAAGCTACATGAGGAAATAAACCTGTTTATGAGAGCAGATAAAATCTGCCTGCAGCCTGCTAAAAACCCAGTCTTACCTGGAGTCAGAAGACATCTGTCTTTAGTCACTGCAACCCCACATCAGCTTTGGGTCTGACCCAGTGTATGAGTTATCTATTGTGGTGAAATAAATGACCCCAAAACATAGAAGGTTAAAAGAGTAAACCTTCCGTGACTATCTCACAGAGTTTCTGAGAGTTTGAAATTTGGGAAAGGCTTAGCTCGGTGGTTCTGGCTCAAGGTAACCTCAGGAGATTGCAGTCAAGTTTCAGTGAAGACTGTAGTCATCTTGAAGCGACTAAGGAATTCACTTTGAAGCTCACTCACATAACTCTCGGCAGAAAGAATGACAGACTTTGGGCTTCTCTGTAGGACCACTCACAACATGGCTTTCCTCAGAGGGTGATCTGACAGAGTACCTCCAACACAGAAGCTGCTGTCTTTTATAACCCAATCTTGAAGGTGACATACCATCCCTTCTGCTGTACAACGTGGGAGGAGACTACACAAAGGATCATTGGCAACCGTATTGGAAGCTGCCTACCAAATCCAGATCTTGGCAAAATGATACACAATGAGGCTCCTCATGATGGAGTGTTGGTTGGATTGAGGTCAAAGCCCAGGAGCTCCTATCAGCAGTGAATAGTCAGATGCAAAAGGCTCTAAGGAACTTAAACTGTGTGGCTGGAGAAATAGAAGAGGCCCTCTGGACACTAATGTAACTCTGGCTGGGCTTAGGTGACATCTAAGGAATCAGGAATCGAGGATCCAGATTGCCTCCCCAACTTCCCTGGTTCTACAGACAAACCATCAGTGTCAGAATCACCTGGAGAACTTGTTAAAAACATTGATTCTTGGGGCGCCTGGGTGGCTCAGTGGGTTAAAGCCTCTGCCTTCGGCTCAGGTCATGATCCCAGGGTCCTGGGATCGAGCCCCACATCGGGATCTCTGCTCGGCAGGGAGCCTGCTTCCTCCTCTCTCTCTGCCTGCCTCTCTGCCTAGTTGTGATTTCTCTATGTCAAATAAATAAAATATTTTAAAAAAAACACCGATTCTTTCCCCAAGAAATACCATATCAGGACTTCTGGTGTGGGCTCACAAAATAGTTATGACTTGTACCCAGGTTTGGAAACCACCTTAAGACAACAAGTGTTTTGAGGGAAGAACATTTAGCCTATAACTAAAGTGGGGGTCTGGCTTTGGCTGCTGAATGCATTAAGTGAGTGTAGGCTGGGTTTATAACTTCAGCTGTTTGAAGGCACAGTGGTTAAAGATATCCAAGTAGCTCTTGTTTACTTATTACCATAAATGATTCAAGAGATGCATCTTTATTTTCCATGGGATTAAAAGGAAAACCAGACAGAACTCCTAATGCAATGGATTAAATAAAATACACAAACACAGTGTGAATTTACAGTTCAATCAAATTCTGACCTTCTTGATATTGAACGGTTGGTCACACAAAGACCTAGAGACATACAGAAGTTTCTGCAGGCTTACAGGGTAGGTGAGAACATGCTATTAAACTTTTCCCAGAATATAGATGTGCAATATCATTTTCCCTTCTTTGTCTTTCGTATGCCATGCTGTTGGAGCCAGAGCTCTATGGCCTTTGGAAGAGTAACCTCTTTGCTGGGAAAATAGCTAAAAATTGCTTTTGAACACCTCCTTAAGCGATTTCTGCTTTCAATACAGGGATCAAGAAAGCTAGAGATAGTCATCCCCACCTTTGTAATAAAAAGGCCAAATTGCATATCCATAACTTCTTGAGAGCCGAGTAGCAGGATAGCCAACTAGTCTGAAGTCAGAGAACTGCATCTTACAGAGAGGATGTAAGCACTTGTTAACCTAGGGCAGAAGTGGCTGGACACTGGTAGGAAAAATTCACCTAGAATCAGTGGGGGCTGAGTGTGGACTGGTGGTAGAGTATGGAGACCCGGGGGGCTAGAGGTATAAGACAAGTTTTTCTCCATGGACCCTACCTGCTGAGAGTTCTGAGAAAGTATCTCTCATAGTAATGGCCTCAGGGAGAGGAATAACAGCCATCATGGCAAAGGGGAGGAAACTGCACCCACCACCTTTCTTCCTTGTATCCTCTATGGAACAAAAGCTTTAATCTATGCAGGGCAACAAACACTGCTCTCTGTAGACTGTCACTGAAAATCTGTTCCAGCTGAAGGAAGGGACCAGAAAAAAAGAAAACTATACACCCAAGGAAAGGGCAGCAATGGGTGCAGGGCCCTGAATTGTATATGAGGGACGGACTGGAGCACTCAGAAGGGCCATAGGCCCTGCCTAAAACTGAGGCATAATCAGAACAACAAATATACCACTCCCACGCTTTCTTACAACCATCTAACAAATGTCAAGTAACAAGTAATAAGGGAACATGGGCCATTGCAAGACTGTGGAGACCATCACAGGTTAGATGGAAAATTTAAAGCTGATGTGACATTGGAAACAATCCCTCTAGCAAACCAGTATCCAGCCTCAGCGCAAAGCATCACTAGAGGGATCTAAAATCTATGTTAAACTGAAAGTTCATTAAAGCAACAACAAACTTAAGCAACAACAAAACTCAAACCCAGCTTAATTCCTGACTCAATTAAATCAAACTTCCGTGCTAAACACTTGGCAAAAGAAAAGCCATGCCCATTTCTAGGTATAAAAATGATTTACTTTGGCCTTTATCACACAAGCGGTCTGAGTCTCAACTAAACATGATGAGACACAAAACGAAAGGAAAAAAAACGCACAAGAGACAAAGAAATCCACAGAATGAGATTCATAGACAACACAAATGTTGGAACTACCTGACGTAGGGTTTAAATAGCCATGAATGCTAGAGGCCCCAGGGGAAAAGATGGACAAGGTGCATACTCAGGTGGGAAATTTCGTCAGAGATATCAAAGCGATAAGAACGAGTCAAATGAAAAAACACAGTAACAGAGATGAAGAATATCTTTGACTGGCTCATTAGCAGACCTGACACAGCTGAGGAAAGAAGCAGTGAATTTGAAGCGAGGTCAAGAAAAATGATCGAAACTAAAACACAAAGAGAAACATAAGTGTCAATAAAGAACACAGAACAGAGAATCCAAGAACCATGGAAGAGCCCCAGAGAGTCTAACAGACACACGATTGGAATCCCAGAAGGAAAAGAGAGAAAGTATAGAACAGAAGAAGTATTTGAAGAAAGAATTGCTGGGCAGTTTCAGGAGGTAATGACGAACACTGCACAACAAAGAAAGGAAACCAAGAACAACAAGAAACATGAACACTGAGAAACAAATTCAAACCCTCTCAAAACACCCATCAAGGCATAAAATCATCAAACTGCTGAAAACAAAATACAGAGAAAATCTTGAGGCATGGGGTGGGGGGAGATACATTGCATACAAAGGAAGAAGGATAAGGATTGCTGTAGGCTTCTTGCTAGAAACTACACAAAGAAGAAAAAAGGAAAAGAAAAAAAAAACTCGGTGAAGCAGAAGACATTGAGTGACAACTTTAAAGTACTAAAAGCAAAACAAATCTCTCAACCCAGAATTTCTAAAGCCCACAGAAATACTTTTCAAAAATGAAAGAGAAGTAAACACTTTCTCAGACAAACAAAAAATAAGAGCTACTCAACCAGAAAAGTGAAAAGAAGTTCTTCAGGCAGAAGGAATATGATTACCAGATAAAAACTTAGATAGAAACAAAGAGATGAAGAACACTTGAAATGGAATAAATTAAAGTAAAATAAAATGTGTTTTTTTCTTATTTAAAATTGCTGTAATAAAACTAACTGGTTAAAGCAAAGTGGTGTTTATGGCATACATAAAAGTAAAATGTATGATGATATAGAACAAAGAATGGAAGAGGGGAATTGGGAGTATACTATTCAGGGTCTGTATGCTACACATGAAGTGGTATGTTATTTAAAGCTGATTCTGATTAACTAGTGATGTGTATTGTAAGTCCTGGAGTAAGACAAATTTTCTTTAGAAATTATATATAACAAATTAATAGTGGAGACAAAATGGAAGAACAAATAGCTCAATTAATAATATATAATTAATACAAGAGAAGGCAGAAAAATAAGAAAAAAGAAGCAAAGAACAAATGGAACAAATAGAAAACAGCTAGCAAGATGGTAGATTTTAATCCAACCCAACCATATCAATAATCACATTAAATGTGAATGGTCTAAATGTACCAAATGAAAGAGAGATGGCCATGTTGCATTAAAAAAAACAACAACAAGACTCACTATATGCTGCTATAAAAATCCAATTAAAATAGAAAGGTATAGATAAGTTAAAATAGAAGGATGGAAAAAGATGTATAATGCAAACATGATAAATAAAGAAGCTGGGCAGCTATATCATTATCAGACAAAGGAAACTTCAGAGCAAGGAATATTATCAGCAATAAAGAGGGATATCATGTAATAATAAAGGGGTAAATTCTTTAAGAAGCAATTTTATATTTGCATGTACCTAACAACAGAGAGTTTCAAAATACACAAAGCAAAAACCGATAGAACCGAAAGGAGAAATAGACAAAAACTACAGCTATGGTGGGACACTTTAATACTAGTCAGTAATTGCTAGAACAAATACATAGAAAGTAAGAACTGAATAATACGATCAAACAACTTGACCTAATTACCATTTATAGAAAATGCAAACCAGTCAGAACAGAATGCATATACTTTTCAAGTACACATAGAATACTCTCAAAGATAGACCATATTCTGCATCAAAAATAAAAAGTATACTTGATATTAAAGAAATCATATATGTTCTCTGATATAATGGAATTAAACTAGAAATCAGTCATAGAGTTCTCAAATCCTCTCAGACATCAAAATTTAACAATATTGCTGCTATTAACATTTGAGTATAAGTTTTTGTGTGGACATAAGTTCTCATTTATCTTGAGCATATAACCAGAAGTGGAATTACTAGGTCATATGGTAACTGTATGGTTAGCCTTTTGAGAAATGATAAGACTGTTTTCCAGAGACTATTTCTCCCCCCCATTGACTTGTCTTGGCACCCTTGTTGAAAATCAGTTGACTCTAAATGTGGGGATTAATTTCCAGACTCTCAGCTGCACCATTTTATACTCCTTTCAGCAGTGAGTGAGGATTTCAATTTTTCCACATTCTCATCAACACTTGTTATTATCTGTCTTTTTGATTATAGTCATTCAAGTGGGTGTGAAGTGGTATCTCATCATGGTTTTGATTTGGATTTCCTGATGACTAATGATGTTGAACATCTTTTCTTGTGCTTGTTACCCATTTGTATATCTTTTCTAGGGGAAATTATGCATTTGGTTACTTTGCCAATCTTTAAATTGTGTTGTCTTTTTATTATTGACTTCTGAGAGTTATTTATATATTCTAGGCACAAATCCCTTAATAGATATATGATTTGCAAATATTTTCTCCCATTTTGTCAGTTATATTTTCACTTTCTTGATGCTATTCTTTGCAACATAAAAGGTTTTAGTTTTGATGAAGTTCAATTTACCTGTTTTTCCTTTGGTTGCTTTTGCGTTTAGTGTCATATCTAAGAATTCTTTGCTTACCTCAAGGTAATGAAGACTTACAACTATCTTTTCCTCCATGAAATTTGTAGTTTTAGCTCTCACATTCAGGTCTTTAATCCATTTTGAGTGGATTTTGTCTATGGTATGAGTAGGGGTCCAACTTTATTCTTTTGTATATAGACATCTGGTTGTCCTCGTACCATTTGTTGGAAAGACTACTCTTTTCTTCATTGACTTGTTTTGGTACCCTTTTTGAAAACCAATTAAACATAAATGTGAGGATTTATTTCCAAGTTCTTAATTCTATTTTATTGATCTATGTTTATCCTTATGTTAGTATCACACTGTCTTAATTACTGTAGTTTTCAGAGTTTTGAAATCAGGCAGTGTGAGTCTTCAAACTGTGTTCTTCAAGATTGTTTTAGCTACTCTGAATTTCTTAAATTTCCATATGAATTTTAGGATCAGCTTGTCAATTTATGGAAAGAAGTCATCTGGAATTTCATTTGAAATTATATTGAATCTGCAGATAAATTTGGTGAGTATTGACATCTTAACAATATTTGTTTTCTGATCCACGAGCATGGAATGGTTTTCTGCATATTTATGTCTTCTTCAACAATGTTTTTAGTTTTCAGAGTGTACATTTTGCACTTCTTTTGTCAATTTTATCAAGAAGGATTTTATACTTTCAGATGCTATTTTAAATAGAATTTTTTCCCTAATTTCATTTTTGGCTTATTTCAAGTGTATAGAAATACAATTTATTTTTGTTTTTTGATCTTTTATCTTGCAACCTTGCTGAACTACTTAGGTGTTTTTTTTGTTTTTTGTTTTTTTTTTTTTTTGCTTTTGTTCTTGAGAGAGTGTGTGAGCATGAGTGAGGATGTGGGGGGAGAGGGAGAAGGAGTGAGAGAATTCCAAGCAGGCTCCACACCGAGTGTACAGCTGGATGCAAGGCTCAATCTCACCACCCCGAGATCACAACCTCAGCTGAAATCAAGAGTTAGGCACAACCAACTGAACCACCCAGGCACCCCTGAACTAATTAGTTTCAATAGGATTTTTTTAAGTGGACTTCTTAAGATTTTTCTACATATAAGCTCATGTTACCTGAGAAAATAGATGGCTTTGCTTCTTTCTTTCCAAACTGGATGCCTTTTATTTCATTTTCTTGCCTCCATTATAATGTTGAATAGAAGTAAGAAAAACATACATCATTGTTTTTTTTTCTGATTTTAGGGTAAAAGCATTCAGACTTTTGCCATTAAGTATGATATTAGCTGTGGGTTTTTAATAGATGCCTTCTATCATCTTGAGGATATATTTCTTTTATTTCCAGCTCATCAAGTGATGTTTTTGTCATCAAAGACTGTTGGATTTTGTAAAATGATATTTTTACATTTATTGAAGTGATCGTGTGGTTTTTATCCTTTCTTCTATTATGTGGTATTACATTAATTGACTTTCATGTCAAACCAACTTTACATTTTTGGATTAAATCTCACTTAGTCATGGTCTTCTAAATATGTTGCTGGATTTGGTTTGCTAACATTTGTTGAGGATTTTTGTGTCCATATGCATAAGAGATATTGGTCTTTTCTTTTCTTGTGATATCTTTATCTGTCTTTAGTAGGGCAATAACGATTTCATGGAAAGAGTTTGAAAGTCTTCTCCTCTTCTATATTTTAAACAAGTTTGTGAAGTATTCATATTCATTCTTTAAATGTTTGGTAGAATTAACCAGGCTATAAACTAAATATTTGTGTCCTCCCCAAACTCATATGTTAAAGTCCTTACCCTCAGGTTGATAGTAGTAGCAACCAGGGTTTTGGGGAGGTAATTAGGTCATGATATTGGAGCCCTCATGAATGAGATTAGTACCCTTATAAAAGAGATCCTAGAGAGATCTTTTGTTTTGAAATGGGCTCTCACCAGACTCCAGATCTGCTAATACCTTGATCTTGGACTTCTCAGCCTTCAGAATTGAGAAATGAATCTTTGCTGTTTATGAACTACCCAGTTTGTGGTATTTTGTTATAATAGCCAGAATGGACCAAGATAGGCAAAAGACCTTGCAGTCCCATTCCCAGGTATTTATCCTAGAGAAATGAAAACTTATGTTTGCATCAAAACCTCTGCACCAGTGACTAAGGCAACTCTATTTATAATTGCCTCAAACTGAAAACAACCCAGATGTCCTTCAGCTGACAGATATATACACAGCCCTTCATATTTCAATGCTGTGCAATATTCCCAGTAATAAAAAGGAACAAACTATTTACTCACACAACAATGCAGATACATTTTAAATGCATTTGCTAAGTGAAAGAAGCAGACCAAAAGTTACATATTGTATGATTCTACTTATATAATAATATGATAAAGGAAAAGCTAGAGGGAAGGGAAGCAGATTAGTGTTTTCTAGGGCTTAGGGAGTGAGGAAGGATGGACTACAAAGGGGTGACAAAGTGGGAGTTTTTGCTGTGATGAAACTATTCTGCATCATAAATATAGTGCCAGTTAGATGACTCTGTGCACTTTTGGTATTCCATCCCGAGTGAATTTTATTGTAAGTAATTAAAAAAGTCAACTAGGATGTGGGGGAACCCAAAATGGAATCCCAACAGAAACAGCTGAACCTCCCTGTACTGCAAACAAGTAACATAACCATACTGAAGAGCATGGGGAAGAAAAGTACTAACTTAAGTAACTTTGGAAAACAGTGTTTTTACTGGACATTGTAAGCCCAGGGACAAACAGAATTATACACATGTTTTACACATTAGTTAGCAAATCTGACTCTTATGGAAAATGGGTTAGCAATTTTGAAATTATGTGAATTTTAGAGCTGAACAAATAAGTACATATTTTGTAGGTAATGCAAGTGAAGTTTCACTGTTGGAGAAATAATAGCGATACAAATGAGGAAAGGGGGAGGGCTAGAATGAATTCTGTCATGCTGGATTAGGGTAATAGCTATCAGTGTGAACTCATGGGTTTTAAATATACATACAGAAAAAGAGACACAGAAATAAAGAACTGTATGTATGCATGGGTTGATATGCATATATACATTTCTTAGTTCTGTCCAGGGAGAGGGCCTTGAAGCAGAGACCAAGTGCCCAGATCTTGGTTTCTAAGACATCATTTTCCAACAAGATGGGCCAAGGCTTCTTGAAGTTGTTGATTCCATGCAAGCTGGGGCAGCCACTCTGGAAAACAGTATGGAGTTTCCTCAAAAAGTTGAAAATAGAGCTACCCCATGACCCAGCAATTACACTACTGGGTATTTACCCTAAAAATACAAATGTGATCTGAAGGGGCGCATGCACCTGAATGTTCATAGCAGCAATGTCCATAATAGCCACACTATGGAAAGAACCTAGATGTCCATCAACAGAAGAATGGATAAAGAAGACGTGGTATGTGCATACACACACACACACACACACACACACACACACACACACACACACTGGAATACTATGCAGCCATCAAAAAACCCCCAAATCTTGTCATTTGCAATGATGTGGATGGAACTAGAGGGTATTATGCTGAGTGAAATAAGTAAATCAGAGAAAGACAATTATCATATGATCTCCCTGATATGAGGAATTTGAGTGGCAGAGTGGGGGATTTGGGGGGTAGGGAAGGAAAAAAAGAAACAAGATGGGATCAGGAGGGAGACAAACCATAAGAGACTCTTAATCTCACACAATAAACTGGGGGTTGCTGGGGGGAGGGGGTTGTGGAGAGGGTGGTTGGGTTATGGACACTGGGGAGGGTATGTATTATGGGGAGTGCTGTGAATTGTGTAAGACTGGTGATTCATAGACCTGTACCCCTGAAGCAAACAATACATTATACGTTAATTTTTTTAAAAAAAGAAGTTGTTGATTCCGGGGCTGGGAAAAGGAAAACACAGATGAGCTTGGAGCAACTTGTGTGCCTGAAAATAAGGAAGTTCTTGAAAAATTATGGGACTTGTCTAAAAGGGCATAGGAACCAACCTGAAAAAGATCCCAATGGCCAAAACTAGAGCAATTTGGGCAGTAAAATGAATAAGAGTAGTGTTGACCCATAAACCACAAGATAAGATAAATACATCCAGAAGTCCAGACTGATGTAAATAAATGATTGGATAAATAAATGAGCAGGCAGAAGAGATAGTTTTTCCTTACAGAAGCAGCACAATTCATATACGTAGAAGGAATGAAGGAAATGAAAAATCAGTATTGGAACACTGCAGTAATAATCATTGCAAGCAAGAGATCCATTAACAAATGCCAAAATTAATGGTTTGAGGAATAAGAGGATATTTCTGTCTCTTAAAAGGATCTCTTTCGAGATAAATAATAAATAATAATAAATCTCTTTGAAGAGATTTATTAATGACACAGAGATAAACAATAATTGTACAGTAGAGAAACTCAGGAGACACTGAGGGATCAAGCGATTCAAGTGATCAAGGTCAATGTCACCAGTCATAAGACATGTAACTATGATGTCCCCTCTGGTATGATGTACTGAGAACTGCACAGCTTCCCTCCCGTGGTATTCTTGCAAAAACCATATATTCTAAATATAATTGTGAGAAAGCATCAAAGAAACCCAAATGGTAGGACATTCTACAAAATAACCGACTGGTACTTTTCAAAAGTATCAAGGGAAGACAAGGAAAGAGGGCGTGAAAAAAGGGTGTTGACTGTGGGGGACTAAATGAAATTTGGGACACTCATTTGTATCTTAGACTCGAAAATATTCATTAGCGGAAGAACTGGCAAAATGCAAATTAAGCATGTAATTTAGTTAATATTATTTTTGAAGGATTTTATTTGTTTGTTTGTGAGAGAGAGAGAGAGAGAGCAGGGGGTCGAGGAGCAGAGGGAGAAGGACAAGCAGATGCTACACTGAGTGCAGAGACGGTGCTGGGCTCAATCCCACGACCCTGAGATCATGACTTGAACTGAAATCAAGAGTTAGATGCTTAATGAACTGAGTCACCCAGGCACCCCGCCCCCCGTTTTTAAAAAGATTTAAACAAAAATTATTTGATAGAGAAAGAGACAGCAAGAGAGGGAACTCAAGCAAGGAGAGGGAGGGAGAAGCAGGCTCTCGGCTGAGCAGGGAGCCTGATGCAGGGCTCAATCCCAGGACCTGAGATCATGACCTGACCTGAAGGCAGACGCTTAACCAACTGAACCACCCAGGCGCCCTACCCGGCCTCCTTTTAAATTTTTTTATTTATTTATTTTTATTTCTTTGAAAGAGGGGGGAGAGCAGAGGGAGAAGGGTTAATATTATGTGCCAACATCAGTACCTTGGATTCAGTGATTGTGCCATTGTTATGTAAGACGGTAACATTAATGGAAGCTGAGTGAAGCGCATATGGGGATTCTTTTTACTGTTTTTGCGACATTTCTCTTTAACCTAAAATTATTTCTCTATATCTAAATTTAAAATAAAAAGTTAAAAAATGTTTCTCTGGAAGAGTCCAGAGGCGGCAGAGCTACAAGAAAGAAAGAAAGAAAAAATGAGGAATTTGGGGTTGGGGAAAAATATTTTTGGGGTTGGGGGAAAAGTGTGCTATGGAGAAAGGCTTCTGGAATTCCTCAATGGCTGCCTTCCACACCTGAGGTTACTTTTGGTCGAAGGTCTTGGCTATTGGAACAACGGGGATAAATCAACATTGTGCCGAAATGTCCTTGAACAGGCTGGTACAGTTTGGGGATCCCCGCCAGGAGAAAAAAATTCATTTTGATAAGCAGAAATTATTGGTAGAATATATTTCAATTAACTCTTCAAGAAGGATAAAAGTGGAAGTTCTTTGTGTTAATTGCATCAATTTAATTAGTACTCCTTCCAGGGAATCTGGGAGTCCGTGGAAAACCAACAGCAAAAAACCAGCAACAAGCATCCATCTGCGGTTCAGCCCAATGGAGGAGAATTCAGTGAACTTGATGCTGAAGGTGTGATGATGAAGGGAAGCACAAAGAAAAAGGAAGTTAAGTCATTTATTTCATAATTAAAATCAATACTTATGTGAAGAGCAAATATTTAGAAAGTGTCTACTGTGCGCATGACCCCAAATAAATTAATGTGAGTAGCACTTTACCAGCCACCAAATTCTGACATAAATCATCACATTGGACCGTCACAGAAACCAGGAGGAGTGCACAAGGCATTGTCCGGTTTTCACAAGTGAGAAACAGTCTCACACAAGTCCAGTGGCTTTGCCAAGGTCACACAAGGAACGGTCAGGCTGGGACTTGAGTGCTGGCCTTCCACTTCCTAACGTCTTTTGAGAATTCTCTTTTTAAAATAAAAATAACTTTCCATCTGCATCTCTCAATGAAGACTGAGCATGTATACCCAAGATGTGGATTCATCTAAAATTTGAAAATTTGTTTTAAATGTTCTGCACTGGACATAATCCAGAATGTTTCAAAAGACACATTTTCCCCTTAAATGTTTAAATGCATGTCCTTAAGGATAAATTAAATCCATATGCTCCTGATCAATTTGCATTTACTGTAATTCATTAAAATGCCGCTCTGGAAGTTATTGAGTGCTTGAACACGTTTCGCGTCTTGCTCGAATATCTACAAAAACTTCTCTTGATGGTCTTAAAATCAATGTAAAGTCTTTTGCATAAGTATAGACTCAATCCATTCATTTTCAGGAAGGTGACTCTTGGGCGAGTGTAGCAGATTTGGACTTCATCCTGTCTCCCAGCTTTCTTAGTCTTAAAGTGGAGGGAGGAGTACCCCACACAGGAGTGGGAAAGCCATTTGCCTTTCAATGTTCAAAGTTCTGTTGAAAGAACGTGAATACTTTTTATTGTGTGAAAACTTACACATCTCTAGCATGTCCAAGTGCCCAAAACCCAACCACCTTTTGTCCGTCTGTCCGTCCACCCATGCATCCATCTAGCTAGCCAGCCAGGTATTCAGTGATTCAGGTAACATTTACTGGAGTCTTACTGTGACTCAGGCATTGTAGGAGGTTCTGAGAAAAAAAAAAAGTAACATACTTTTCCTGTCACCTTTTACAGAGAATACTATATTAAGAACAGCTCTACAATTTATGTAGATAATTCTATTCATTCTTCATAGAAATGGACAAAGGGGCTCAGAAAGGTCCAGCAAATTTCAGGTGATTCCAGGTGACCCCAGGTGATTCCTAACATATAGTAGATACTATGCTAATATTTCCTGAATTGAAATGAGTGAGCAAGAGGTGTGGTGTTGCCTTTGGATCTGCTCTGGTTAAGACACCAGTGTATAAGAATAGAGCAGTGGTAAGAACATGGCTTCAGAGCCAGATTAGGTATGGGTTTCAAGTCAACTTCCATTACTCAGTAACCATGTGTATCTGTCAGGGACCCAGCAGGAAACAGATGGTGCGCTCAAATTAGGATAATTATAGGAAGGCTTGAAAAAAGAACTATTTATGAAGGTGTGCAAAGGGTAAAGGGGAACCACATAGGGTAGTGCACCAATGGTGTGCTTGTTACTTGTTCTGGGTCCTAATGAAACAGAAAAGGAAGTGGTTATGATAACCCAGAGAGGGGTATCAGATGGGAACTGTGACCTTCAGCTGAGGGCTGCTGCCAGCTCGAGATGACTCCCAAGGAGGAAAGCCAAGGCACAACTACCCTGATCTCATTCTCCTCTTGCCCACCCATATCCCACCAGGACACCCATTGGTTGAACCCGTCTGGGCAAAGAAACCTTTGATGTGGTCATAGAGGTCAGCTTTTGGGATGGGACAGAGAGTGAGTGGGGAGTGGATCCTGAGAGGCTGATGGAACACATCTGACAGACACTGCATGTGATGTTGGGCAATCGTATCACTTCTTTTACTTTATGACCCTCCTCCTTTAAATGGATGGAAAGAAACCCACCTTGAGGGGTGATTGGAGAGGATATAATGGAATCGTGTGTAGACACCATTGAGCACAGTACCTTGCACCAGAGCTCACTTGTATTTCTTCTTTCCTAGACTTTGGTGCCCAAACCTGGTGGTCCCAGCTGCTCAGAACAACCCAACACCCAGTCAGTCTTACTCTCTGAGATGTGTAGTCCTTAGTTTCATAGACTTGTGCTTGCCATGTCTTTGGGGATGTGGAACTGACAATAAGGAGCTGGGCCTTAGAGACAGCTGGGGGAGAACCCATAGAAGGTGGGAGTGTGCCTTGTGAGCGGACAGCGACAGAGGGAGCCAGCAGAGAGTGACCAGCAGGTGTGCGTGTGAGAACAGTGGGGGAAGACAGGCAGGAGCAGGCACTTCTAACATGTAAGACAGGCAAGGAACTAGCCTTCGCTGAAGAACATCAGTCTCCACACTTTCAGGTGTAGCCGATTCAATCTCATTGTTGTGGGTCTGAGTGTTGCCCAAAAATGTATGTGATTCTTGTGCCCCACTCAGATCCCACCCTCCACCCCCACCAAGATGGCCCTGCTGTGGAATTCCTAAAACAACCCTACTTTCCGAAACACTGACATGATGTCTTGGGGGGTAGATGTAGAGGTCAGATCCACCTAGTTTGAATCTCAGTTTTGTCATTTCTAGCTATGTGCCCTTAGGTAAATCACTCAAACTCTCTCTGCCCCATGTCTCGGCTGAAATATTGCCCATCTTACCAAGTTACCAGTTACCATGAGGTTGAAATGAGATAATCTATATAAAGAATTTAGTAAATATTGATGCTAAGTCTGTGAGCAGATGGCAAAACCCCAAGTACTTCACTGGGATTCTGGGATGGGCCTTTGATGCTGGTGGGAAGAAAGAAAAGTCTTGAAGGTTGCAGTCAATTAGGATCCCGCAGGCTCTGGATGCAGCCCTTCCTGAATCCCATTCAGTGCAGTTAGTCAGCTTTTCCCTCAGATCTACTACAAAGTGTGATTCCAATTTTGGCATAAGTGGATCAGCCTAACATATAAATCTTCCTGAAATCACATGAACCAACTTCAACATCCACAAATCCACAATATCCATGGTGAGAACTAATTTGGAGACAAGGTAAGAATAAGGTCCAAAGTCAAGTGGTTTCTCCCAGAGCCATGCTGCTAATGTAGAATTGAGGCAATATTTGATGATCTTTTCTAACTAGAGAATTTCTTATGGTTTCAGCCATGCACTGGTCAGTTGGTACCCTCTGAAACACATAAGGGGAAACGAGCAGAAGTGACTCTTTCCTCCAGTACCAGAATAGTAGTGTAATATAGGGATTGAGCCAAACAAAGCTGGGTTGGAATCCTTACTCTCTCATATGTATTTGTTGTGTGAAACTGAAGAGTGTCACATGATCTTCTTTTGAAACTTTTTATTATTTATTTATTTGTTTGTTTATTTAAGTAGGCTCCACATCCAACATGGAGCCCAATGCAGGGCTTGAACTCATGACCCTGAGATCAAGACCTGAGCTGAGATAGTCAAACACTTAACCAACTGAGCCACCCAGGCACCCCAGTCACGTGATCTCCTGAACCTCATGTCCTTCTCTGCAGATGAGGATACTGTCAAATATTTTACCCGGTTATTGTGAGGATCAATCAAGAGCATATATGTGACTTCCTGGCATTTAGTGGCATTCCAAAAATTACCATTTACTATTGTTTCCAGCTTTATAATGTGGTCTTGTTATCACTTGAAATTTCTACCACATATGTGTGCATTTTATTGAGTGCACCCAAAGAACTCTATTTTTTGCATTAAATCCCTCTTGGGTGGATAGAACTTAATATGTTATCAGTTCCGATTGCTAATTACAAACTTTATCATTTTGGAGATAAAACTTTTGATCTTCCAACTTAAGAAGTGCTGAGGTAAAATTCTTTGGGGATATTTTTTCAAAGGTGTTCTGTCTTTTCTTGTCTTTGAGCAAAAAATTAAATGAAGCCAAGATGTTGGAGTTCCTGCGTGCAAATAATTTACCATGGGATAGTATGGGTAAAGTGCATACCAAACAGAGGTTTATCTCTTCTGGGGTTTAGGATAGTTCTGTGGTAAAGGACTCAGAGAAGGACATGAAGACTGGTTCAGGCTTAATCCTAGATTTATCTCTGTGAGCCTCTTAGAATATTGTCAGAAACTGCCACTGTTCCCTTAAGAAATAGAAGGCAATGTCTTCAAGGGTCTTAAGTGGAAATACAAGGCAGATACAGCCAAACCATCTCTTCTAGCAAATTGTATCCAGACTCCAGGGATTAAGTTGTGCCCTTCTGCCGTCTCCCTGGTCCTTGCCTCTTCTGTCTCTGAAACTCATCTGTCTGGGCTTTGTTGATGGTGTTACCGTATTTGTAATCCACCCCCAGCTCTTCAGTGACTCACCAGCACTGACCTGTTTTTGGCTTGGTTTCCCTATCTGTAAATTAGGAATGACTAAATCAATCCTCAGAGTTTTAATCATCCATGAAATATGATAACATGCGGGGCACCTGGGTGGCTCAGTCGGTTAAGTGTCCAACACTTGATCTCAGCTCAGGTCTTGACCTCATGGTCATGAGTTCAAGTCCCATGCTGGGTTCCAACACTGGGCACAGAGCTTAGTTAAAAAGAAAAATTAAAAATCATAATTCTCGTATGGAAAAATCTAAGTTGAATTCAAGAAATGTATGTATAATGAAGAAGGAAGAAGGGAACAAATAAACATGGAAAATCTAAATATGATAACATGATTAGAGAGCCTTAAACAGGGCCTGGTCCTCAACCAGCGTTTAACTCCTACGCTCATTGTGTGAATATCTTCGTCTTTATAAGCCAGCCTATCTAATACAGAGCTTGATAATGCCCTCTGGTACAACCAGGTGAGTCAGAGAAAATTAGTAATCCTGAGCCTCAGTTTTCTCATCTGTAAAATGAAGACAATAATAATTTTAGAGGGACATTTTGAGAAGAGCACTTCTCACCAGTGGGAGACAGAGCTCTGCCTGAGTTTGATCTGGCCCAATTTCAAAGATTTGGCTGGTCCTTTAGATTTCAGATCTTCCCTCCCAAATTAATTATGCAGTGAAGACAGAGCTCCAGATGATTAAGGAACAAAATGAGACACATTCATAAACCTAGACTGTGTATCAGGCAGGCAGGGCAATGCTTTCCCATGTAGGGTTCATCATATTAGATTTATAGGGATGTACTGCCCCTGGGGATTCTTTTTTCAATAAGGAAAAATATTTCTGATATTTGACATAAATTACATTGGTACAAATCAATGTTATACATAGAATTTACACTTTTCCTCTTTTGATGGCGGTAAATGTTGCAAACTTTACCTTCCTTGCAATAAATCATGGATATTTATCTTCTTTGTTGATGAGTAATTGACATACAATGAACTGCCCATAATTTAAGTGTTCAGTTTCATAAATTTTGATAAATATACCTGTGAAACCATCACCACCATCAAGATAATGAGCATATCTATAACTCCCAAAAGTACATTAGCTTGCATTTTCTAGAGTTTTATGAGTATGGACTCATATAGCATGTACTCCTTTTTCTCTGGCTTCTTGCACTCAGAATAATTATTTTCAGATTCCTCTGTTTTCTTGCTTCTATTAGTAGTTCATTCTTTTTTCTAAGTTAATTTATTCACTGGACAGAGAGAGCACAGGCAGGGGGAGGTGCAGAGGCAGAGGGAGAAGCAGACTCTCCACTGAGCAGGAAGCCCGATGTGGGGCTCGATCCCAGGACCCTGAGATCATGACCTGAGCCCAAGGCAGCTGCTCAACCGACTGAGCCACCCAGGCACCCAGTAGTTTATTGCTTTATATGGCTGAATAATATTCTGTTAAATGCACAGTTCGTCCATCCACTGGTTGGAAACATGGGTTGTCTTCTGGTTATTATAAATAAAGCTGCTTTGAACATTCATTTGCAAACCTTCATATGGATATATTCCTTCATTTCTCTTGAGTAAACACCTAAAAATGGAATGGCTGAATCATATGGTAGGTATATGCTTAACTTTTGAAGAAACTGGCAAATGACTTTCCAGAGTATTTATCCAAGTTCACGTTCTGACACCAGTGTATGAGAGTTCGTTACTCCACATCTTCATCAACACTTAATATTGTCAGTCTTTTTTATTTTAGCTATTCTAATAAGTGTGTAGTGATATCTCATCATGGCTTTAATTTGTATTTTTCTAATAACTTTTTCTTTTGTTGCTTTGCTTTCCATATATCTTCCTTGGTCTGTTTAAATCCTTTGCTTAAATGTGTTAGGATTTTTTTCCCTTTATATTTAGGTTTGAGAGCCCTTTAAGGACTCTGATGGAAGGAATTAACTGGAAGGGAGGAATCTTCACAATGTACATGAAATCACCACTTTGTATACTTTAAATATCTTACAATTTTATTGTCAATTATACCTCAATGAAGCTGAAACTCTTTTTCCTGATTAGTCTGGCTAGAGGTTTATCAATTTTATGGATCTTCTCAAATAACTAACTTTTGTTTTTCTTGATTTATTTCCTTTCTTCTACTTATTTTTAGCTTAATATTTTCTTCTTCTAGTTTCTTAAGGTGGAAGCTGAGGTCATTGATTTGAGTCCATTCTTCTTTCTCAAATAGAAGACTAAATGCTAATTAAGAATTAATTTTAGAATTTTAATAGAATTTTCCTAAAGCATTGCTTAAGCAGCATTTCACAAATTTTGATATGTTGTGTCTTCATTTTAATTTAGTTTAAAATATTTCCTAATTTCACTTTTAGTCTCATCTTTGGCTCATGGAATATTTAAAAGTGTACTATTTGGATTCCAATATTTGGCCAATTTTCCAGACATTCTGTTATTGAGTTCTAATTTAATTCCGTTGTGATCAGAGTATACTTTGTGTTGCCTTTGTTCCTTTTGTTCATTATGGCATTTTTTTCTCTGAATACAGCTTATTTTGGTAAATATTTTATGTGCAACTGGAAAGAATGTGTGTTTTTACATTGTGGAGGGAATGTTCTATAAATGTCAGTCACATCAAATTGGTTGATGAAGTATACTATATTCTTCCTGATTTTCTGTTTATTGCTTCTATCAATTATTGAAAGAGGAATATTAAAATATTAGACTATAATTGTTGATTTGTCTATTTCTCTTTGTGTTTCCATCAGTTTTTTTCTTCATGTATTTTAAAACTCTGCTATTAGGTGCATATTTAGAACTGCTATGTCCTCTTGATGAGTTGACCATTTTATCATTTCAAAATGACACTTTTGATCTCTGGTAATATTCTTTGCTCTGAAATCTACCTTGATATTACCAAAGACATTCTAGCTTTCTTTTGCTTATCATTATGATAGCACATATTTTTCAATTCTTTTACTATTTATGCCTTCTTATTTAAAGTTCATTTCTTGAAGGTAGCATATAATTGGGTCTTCCTTTTCATTCAACCTGTTTTTTACTCTCTGTTTAAATTTATTTTTATTCTCTGCTTTTTAATTGGAGTGTTTCAAACTTTAAACATTCAATGTAATTATTCATGTAGTCTGGTTTAATCCTAACAACTTGCTTTCCCTCCTCTATTTGTTTCATCTTCTCTTCCCTTTTCTTATTTTCTACCTTCTTTTTGGGGGTGTTTAAGCTTTTTTTACTGTTTTATTTTATTTCCTTCAATAGCTTAGTAGGTATAACCTTTTTGGTTATAGTTTAGTGGTAGCTTTAAGGTAATTGTATGCATTCTTAATTTATCACACTCTGCCTCCTAGTGATATTGTACCACTTCTACGTCTACATTATGGTTCTATTATTCCCTTCCCAACTTTTATGGGATTGTTATCATATAGATTTCTTTTATATATGTTGCAAATCACATCTATAATAATAATTTTTATTAAAAAATTTATTAAAAATAATTTTTATTATTCATGTGTAAATAGTCAGTTATATTCTAAAGAGACTTCAATAAGAAAACATTGTGTAGTTTACCCATGTATTTACCATTCCTTTGTGTAGATTCATATTTACATCTGATATAATCTTCCTTCTGTCTGAAGGCTATTCTTTAACATTTCTTATAGTATAGGTTTGCTAGTGGTGAATTGTTTTATCTTTTGTATGTCTGAAAAGTTTATTTTTCCTTTGTTTTTGAAAGACATTTTCACTGGGTCTAGATTTCTAGGTTAATAGGCTTCTTTTCTTTTAATACTTAAATATATTGCTTCACTGTCTTCTTACTTGCATTGTTTTTAATGAGAGATTTGCTGTCATCCTTATCATTGTTCTTCTCTGCAGGATGTGTCTTTTTTCCCCTTGCTTCTTTTAAGATGTTATCTTTATCGCTGTTTCTCAGAAATTTGTTTATGATGTGCCTTGGTGTTGTTTTATTTACGTTTCTTATGATTGGGTTTGTTAAGCTTCTTGAACCTGGAAATTTGGAAAAAATTTATCCTTCACTTCTTCAAATGTGTTTCCCTTCCCAACCAACTTCTGATTTCAGTGACTCCAATTACACGTACATTAGGCTGCTTAGTTATAAGTAAGTCATTCTGTGTTCTTTCTTTAGCTCTTTTTTCTTCTTCTCTCTTTTTTTTTTACATTTTTCTCTCTGTATTGCAGTTTGAATAAGTTTATTGCTATGTTTTCAAATTTATTGCTATGTTTTTAATTTTTTCTCCTGCAACATCTATCTGACATTAATCCCAAACAATGTATATTTTCATCTCACACATTGTAATTTCCATTGCTAGATGTTTTATTTGGGCTTTTAAAATAACCTTCACATACCCACTTTTCTTTTCAAACTTACAGAATACAGTTCCAAACTATTACAAACCAATATACTTTTTCACTATTTTGACATCCGTATCTATAGTGTGTCAGTTTTGATAGAGCGAGCTTTCTTCTCATTTGGGGTCATATCTTCCTGACCACTTGTGGCAATTTATTTTTATTTTTTTTAAAGATTTTATTTATTTATTTGACAGACAGAGATCACAAGTAGGCAGAGAGAGAGAAGAAGAGAAGCAGGCCTCCTGCTGAGCAGAGAGCCCGATGCAGGGCTCGATCCCAGGACCCTGGGATCATGACCTGAGCCGAAAGCAGAGGCCTTAACCCACTGAGCCACCCAGGTGCCCCCACTTGTGGCAATTTAATATTTGATGCCAGACATTGTGAATTTTACCTCGTTGTGTGCCAAATATTCTTGAGCTAAAATTATTCTTGAGCTTTGTTCAGGTATGTGGTTAAGTTACTTCGAAATTATCTGATTGTGTTGGGTCTTGCTTTAGAGATTTGAGAGTCAGAACCAAAGATGTGCTTATTCGAGGGCTAATCATCCACAATTACTAAGACAAGACCCTTTTCCAGACTAAAGCCAACACTCTGAATCTTGAGGCTTGGTAAGAACAGACACCCATTACCAGCTCTGTGTGAGGGCCTGGCACTCTTATCTCTAATCCTTTTGGGATGTTCTTTCTGTGACTTCAGGTAATTTCCTCACACATAACACACTGATCATCCCTCAGCTGAGTACTTAAGGGAAACCATCTGCAGATCTCCAGAATTCTCTGTGTATAGTTCTTTCCTCTCCAGTACCCTTTCCTGAGAACTCCAGCTGCTTTAGTCTCCCAGACTCTCAGATTTGTCTCTTTAATTCAGGAAATCACTGGACTCTGCCTCATTTCCCGTTTCTGAAGCATGGCCTACAAAATCCCTCAAAGCAGTGAGCTGGGAAAATACAGGGCTCATCTCCTTTGTTTCTCATCTCTCACATCTCTGTCCTTTGTTTTCTGATAACAGTGTCTTACAAACTGTTATTTCATACAACTTATCTGTTTTTTAATTATTTCAGTGCACAGATGAAATGCTGGCCCCATTACACCATCTTGGCCTGGAACTGAAGTCTTCAGAGAGTTCCCTTCATGATCTAAAGTCTTCTTCTTCTTTTTTCTTTTTGGTGACTATACATTTCCATTGTCTTACTGAAATTCTAACAGTTCTGAACTGGCCAGCATTAGCTTTGGTTTATTTATAACTTTGGTTACTACTCTCTCTTCTTGCTATTAAATTCTGGAACTAAAGTGACAGATGGAAGACAATGTTTCAAATGTTATTTGCTAAAAAGAGAGCAAAAAAATGAACTTCTTCTCTGTATTAGTTATCTATTCCTGCCTAACTATTTACCACAAACTTAGCAGTTTAAAGCAATGCATATTTATTATCTCACAATTTCTATGGACCAGGAAATCTGGGTGTAACTTAGGTAGGTTCTCTGTTTTAGACTCTTTCACAGGGCTGCCATCATGGTGTAGGATAGGGTTGAGGTCTCATCTGGAGGCTTGACTGGAGAAGGATATGCTTCCAAGCTCGCGTGCTTGTTGAGAGTATTTATTTCCTCAAAGACTGATGGACTGAGGACTCCCATTATTTGCTGGCAATTTGTCAGAGGCTGTCTTAAAGTTTTCTGCCACTCAGTCCTCTACAGGGTAGCTCAAAATATGGCAGTTTATTTTACGAAATTGAGTAAGTCAGAGAGTCAGCAAGGCAGAAATTACAGTCTTAATGTAACATAATCACAGAAGTGATAGCCCATCACCTTCACTGTGTGCTATTTGTTAGAAGTAGATCCCATCGGTACTCAAGGACAGAGGATTAAACAAGAGCATAAATAATAAGAGGCTGGGGTTATTGTGGGTCATCTTAGAGTCCGCTCCTCACACTCCTTTTCTAAAAAGGGACAAAGTGCAGGTTTCTTTAGAAACAAATGTAGGTTTTATGTTTTATGTTCTTAAGCCCAGCATGTCCTATTGGCAGAAAAAAAGGTAACTGAATTAAAAACAAAACCTGGCTGACTCAGCTGGTAGAGCATGCAACTCTTGATCTTGGGGTTGTGAGTTTGAGCCCCACATTGGGTGTAGAGATGGCTTTAAAAATATCTTTAAAAAAACACTTAAAAAAACTCCAAGGGGCTAGAGATACCTATTCAAGAATTTTTGTTGGGACTGAAAGCATATGGTATAATTGCCCTGATCCCCCACCTTTGAGGAAACAGTTCCGCTTTAACCCTTACCTACGATCATGTTCCCTTCTCTCCAGAATGGTGGTTCTTTACCTCCAGAAAATAATCTTTCCATTGGAAAATATTTAAACTGATTTGAACTGTTTTTTTTTCTTTTTTTTAAAGATTTTATTTATGTATTTGACAGACAGAGATCACAACTAGGCAGAGAGGCAGGCAGAGAGAGAGGAGGAAGCAGGCTCCCCGCGGAGCAGAGACCCCGATGTGGGGCTCGATCCCAGGACCCTGGGATCATGACCTGAGCCGAAGGCAGAGGCTTTAACCCACTGAGCCACCCAGGCGCCCCTGATTTGAACTGTTTTAATCCTTATTGTATTCAACAAACATTTACCAAATATCTACTCTATAGCAGGCATTA
The DNA here is from genome assembly GCF_922984935.1 of Meles meles. Taxonomy (NCBI): domain Eukaryota; kingdom Metazoa; phylum Chordata; class Mammalia; order Carnivora; family Mustelidae; genus Meles; species Meles meles. The sequence continues at coordinate 41,031,949 of NC_060087.1, read as the reverse complement.
TGCCAGATATAAGAGACAAATTAGTGAGTAAGACTCCGAGTTTCCCAGTGTAATAGAAAATTAGCATTAAATCAATGTGGCCAGCACTACCAGGGTAGATCCCCAAGGTGTCTTGCTGGCAGATAAGCAGGACAACCTATCACCTGGGGGTTGAGGAGCCCCAATAAACAGCTGGAATTTTATAGCAAATAGATATTGCTTCATTAATCCTTCCCTCAGGGTCAATACTGCATCCAAAATAATACAAGTTATCTCTATATTTCTAGAGTCCTTACCTCAGGGTCAATACTGCAAAGAGATAACAGAAGTTATCTCTATTTTTCTAGAGCCCAGGACAATACTGGCACACAGTAGCCCTTTGATAAATGTTTGTTGAATTGAATTGTAGAAACCAGAATTTTGAGGAATCCGTATGATACATTCAGCAATGTCTATTACAGTGTTGAGTATAAACGGAGGGCTGGAAGGTATGCCAGATGCCGCTGACAACCTTCCACCAACAGGAAAATTGGAGACCTCTGAGTACGTGAAACTCACATGTCTGCATTTGACTTTCTCCAAGTGATTTCCTGCAGAAGTGCATTGTGAGTCGATGTAAATCAGTAGTTTCCATGGAAGCAAAATGTACCTGAAGAGATGTGGAAAACACTAAGATGTTCTCCTACTGCTGAGGGTGTGGTGTTTTTACCTGTGGAAGCCTACTTATTCGGTGGCAATCCATAAGTGAGTTATTCATTCACCTTCATTCACAGTCTCTTCAAAAGGCACCACATGACGGAGGTCCTGCCTGATTTGGGTCTTGGTGAAAGATTTTTTTTAAACCTCAAAACCCCACATTGTGACCTTCTTACCTCCTCTCAAAGGAACTGACATAAGGGTTTAAACCTTCCTCTAAATTTTAGCCTTTCTCAGGTGTTACCTTTCTCAGGTCATTTGCATTTTGGGTGATATCTTATTTCAGAATAAAACATTTTAGTAATCATTTATTCACGAGTCAAACATAATGGAACACCTATTGTGTAGCAGGTATTGTGCTGGAAACTCGGGATACAAAACAAAACAAGCGCATCACTTTCATTAACAGGCCCGCTGTCCTGGTCAGGGCCGCCGTGTTCCACTGTCCAGGGTCTTTACCATATGAGGGCATTTGATTGTGGTGGCTGTCCCCTGTAATACTTGCCAAAAGTGTTGGACAGGGAAGCAGCTCTAGGCTTCATCCCCATTATTAGCAAGAGTTCTCGAACTGGAGTTCATGGCTTTGGCAGCTGATGACCTCCTCGAAATGTTATTCACCATGCTGTGTCTATTTTTCCATTTTTCTGGGACAGTCTTTATCTGAGCTTCATCGATGTCTGAACCCCAGAATGTTGAAAATCATCATATTGAAAGACTTTGCTAAGTCACTTCGAGTCTTCTGCATTAGGCAGGCCATAAATCGTTCATGAAAAAAACCTGACTAATAAATAAATAGAAGAAACTGCAGGCATGAGAAGTTGCTTCAGTTTATGTGACTTTTTCATCATTCACTAATGTCACACCAAGTAAATAAATGACAATGCTCTTAATTATTTAAATCTATTTATTGTCCAAGATTTATCTACTCACTGTAGCTATGTCTTGGGGAGAAATTTATCTGGTGGTGCCTATTTTTGTAGCATAGTGTATGGAAAGAAATGGCTTTGGAGTCAAATATTTCTGGGTTCAAATCCCAGATCCAGGACCTAACAATGGTGACCTCTTAGGCAAAGAATTTAACTTAGAATCTCAGTTTCCTTATCTATAAAATGAAATAATACTACTATTGATTGCCTGGGTCTAGGAATAGGATGGAGAGTGACTGAATGGGTATGAGGAATCTTTTTGGGGTGATGGAAAAATTCTGAAGTTGGATTGTAGTGATAGTTGTACAACTCTTGAAATGTACTAAATATCATTAGCTTGTACACTGAAAACTGGTGAATTTTATAGTATGTAATTGTACTTCAAAAAACCTATTATTTTAAAAAACGGGGAAAAGCTGAAGTTTTTTTTTTTACTCTCCACTTAAAAGGGGTTAATTTTCTTGGGCGAGAACTTCATAGATTCTGTTCTAATATCAACACTTTTAATCTTTTAATCTTCAGGAATACATGAAGGAAAATGTTTTGCAATAATGTAGGCTGAAATTCACATGTTCAATCATTCACTCATCATGTTAGCATGGAGTTCTTGTGCTGTGGTTCATTTCATAAGTCTGATAGAGATTTTTAAATAGTGCAAACAGTTTTATATACAACATCAGGTGCAATGATGAACCTGGCTAAATTTTGAATTACAAGCATGCAAGCAAATTTCAGCTGTTATTAAAAAATCTTTATTGCTAAAGGTTCATATGGACCCATTTTTAGCTGTATTTCTGGTGAGATCTCACAGGGCAACAATGTTGCTGAGAGGCATATGCTTCTGGCTTGCCTTGGAGAGAAAAGAGAGAAATACATTCTGAATAAAGATGAAGGTTGTGAGATTTATTTCTCTTCCAGCAATTTGTTGAAGAATACATTTTCTGATTCATATTCATTTGTATTGGTATTTTCCCCAAGAGCATATTTGCTGATTTTTCCTTTGAACACTGTGTTTCATTCCCCTATTTTCCAAACAATATTCTTTTTCTCACCCTGGCAGGATTGCAAGTATGTATTAACTTCTGACTCCTCCTTCACAATGCCTCCAATTGTATAGGTTTATTTTGGACACAAAGTAGGTGTGCCGCCTCCAGAACGGGAGTGGGTGGTTCCATGACCTCAGTAAAATTTATACCTTCTGGGGGTTATCTCAATGCACTTTTATAGTTTCCTTTGAAATGTATGTATTCTCTTTATCTCCCCTCCCACTGCTCTGAGCACTAGGGTAAGGAATGGAGAGAGTCAAGTTCTGAAAATGCTTTTCCCTCTTTCATTATTGACTTTTTACATAATTTCCTTACACCCCCCAGGTGCAGGAATGCAGGTAACTTGAGGGCTCTGCAAGGGTGTGGTCACAGGGTTAATTTGGAACATTGTGGAATTAAACTATTCTGGGAGAAATGGTGAACAATAGTTTCTTGAATTATAGTTTACTGCATTTGAACTACCTAATTCATTCATTGGTAGATCATTTGACCAATGGGTTTTTTTTTTTTTTGGTTTAGTTTTTTTGTTTTGTTTGTTTGTTTGTTTTAGAGATTAAAGTTTTTATACATTCTCCAAAGTCCATTTCTGAAATAGACCTGTACTTTTAGAAGTTAACTCAAGACAGGAACTCTAAAAAAAATTATGGCATCCATGAAAAACTGAAGTTAGCTTATTGTTTATACATTCTTTGAATTGCTTTAGAGCCCTTAACCGTAAATAATTTTAGTAGAACTTGAACTCTGCTGGGGAATCTCATAGGGCGTTTCTAAGTGCTATGGGTAAAAAAGAGCCCACCTATTTGGTTGCTGCCTCAGACTTTATAATCACCTGATTAGTGCTTTATGCAGAAATCTACCCTATCTACGGACACACCTAATGCCCCATAGGAGACAAAAGGTGGTTAACACAGTGGATTTTATAAAACACACTATGGAAAACTTTTCACACCTGTAATTGAGCGTAATTACTAGTGGTGAGGTTAAAGCTTCTAGAAAGAGCTGCCTCTACTCATAATATCACTGAGCACTCAGGATTAGTTCATTCAGCCCTAGCGTAATAACTAGCATGGATATGTATGTGGTAGTGTTGGTGTTGGTGGTGGTGATGAGGGCGGTCCTTCACCGATCCACTGTTATTTAAAACCCTTGTCAACCATTTAGGAGTTTAGGAGAACCTGGGTGGCTTGGATGGTTGAACATATGCCTGTGGCTCAGGTCATGATCTCCAGGTTCTGGAATCGAGTTCCGCACCAAGCTCCCATCTTAGAGGGGATCATACTTCTTCCTCTGCCTCTCCCCCTGCTTGTACTCCCTCTGTCCCTCACTCTCAAATGAATAAATAAAATCTTTTTTAAAAATTGGGGAGTTTAAAAGGCCCCTAAAGTCCTTTGCCTTGTTTTTGTAAAAAAAGATTTTATTTATTTATTTGACACAGAGCGAGAGATCACAAGTAGGCAGAGCAGCAGGCAGAGAGAGAGCGCGGAAACAGGCCCCCCACTGAGCAGGGAGCCCGATGCAGGACTTGATCCCAGGACCTGAGCCCGAAGGCAGAGGCTTAACCCACTGAGCCACCCAGGCACCCCTTAATCGTTTTTTCTTAAAAAAAAAAAAAAAAGATAGATTTTATGGGTAATCAAGAGAACATTGATCCATTTATGCCATTTCAAAAAATATTTTTTGTTACTTGATGCCCTGGATCACTTTTAAAACTTCCCTTAGTAAGTCACAGTTTATGGAGAAACAAAAGAGAGTAAATCCCCAAGAGTCTGAGGTTTCTTTATACTTCCCAGTGACAGATTTGAGTAGGCTTTTTGCATGGTGCAGTTATCACTGGCTTCCGCGCAATTGTATCACTAAGTAACAAGTTTTGTGGCTGCAAATGTCTTTGTTCTAAGGAGTCATAAAATGAGAATATGATCTAATAAGGTAGTTACGTCTTTACCACTTCCCGCTCAGCATTTCCAGCTTAGCGCTCAAGGCCTGCATGTGTCCAATTTCACTTCCAACTCCTGCAGAAGAAGCTTACTATAAAAAGAATTTAGAGTCGGCCAGCACAAATCTGAAACTAGGGACAAATTCTCACAATGCCTCAAATAACTCAGCAATAAAGCAGGGCCTGTAATGCGCTCCTGTATTTTAGTAAGTTGAATGGAGGTGAGAATCTGGTGAAAAGCGACTAAGAGGAGAGAAGGCCAAGAAGTGATTGAACCTACAGAATCTCACTTCCTTAGTAGAAGACTGGCTGGATTTCATTCAGTCTCCTGTGTCGCTTTTACGGATCTTCCTATTGGCCTCCCGTTCCCTTAATTCTCCCGTCTCTTCCCACGTCCTCACCTTGAGTTGCCCATTTCAGGTCTTGCTTTCAAGTACTACCCTGGGGCCTGCATGGGTTGGTCCATCCTTCTTCTCAGGTATGCATTCACTCATTCACAGGCATTCACCCAGTACCTCTTCTGTTCTTGGCTCTGTGCAAGGCAGTAAGGAGCTGCCTTGAGTGGGACAGTTTCTGCCTGGAGACACTAACAGCAGGACCCTACGATTCTGGTGATCAAGTGTTTTCCAAGCTACAAAGGCTGCATGCTGTGGTGTGCATACTGGGTTTGGTTTGGTTGTCGAAGATGTACCCATATCTCTATTATTCCTTCTTAAATGTCTATCCTCAAAGGAGAATGGAAGCTTTAAGAGCAGAAACCTTTAGTCTCCGGTGCCTGGGTGGCTCAGTGGGTTAAGCCGCTGCCTTCAGCTCAGGTCATGATCTCAGGGTCCTGGAATTGAGTCCCTCATCAGGCTTTCTGCTCAGCAGGGAGCCTGCTTCCCTCTCTCTCTCTCTCTCTCTCTCTCTCTGCCTGCCTCTCTGCCTACTTGTGATCTCTCTCTGTCAAATAAATAAATAAAATCTTAAAAAGAAAAAAAAAGAAACCTTTAGTCTCGTCATCTGAGCATTCATAGAAAATAGAACCTGGGAGCTTCGAAGAAATTGGAATATTTTTTGCTAAGGTGTTGTGGTGTGGCTGATTCCCCATTGGAAAAGGTCAGTCGTTCTACTCCCGTGTTTGCCAAACTACTCTCACAATACCAACTTCTGCTTTTGTGGAGCTATCCCTTGGCCACTGATGGGCAAGGCAGATTTTGCCAGAGGAAGGTTCTGAAATGGGTTAGAATAGACATTAGATCAGGACACCTGGGTGGCTCAGTTGGTTAAGTGTCTGCCTTCAGCTTGGGTCATGATCCCAGGCTCCTGGGATCCCAGGCTCCTGGGATGGAGCCCCACACTGGGCTCCATGCTCAGTGGGGAGCCTGCTTCTCTGTCTCCCTCTGCAGCTCCCCCTGCTTGTGCTCTCTCTCTCTCTGTCAAATAAATAAACAAAATATTAAAAATAAAGAATTATACATTAAGTTTACACCAAGGTTTCTTTGTGGCTGGAAAATCCACCCCCTGTTTTACTTCCCATCTCAGATTAAGTCCAGCCACATTGTCCTACCCAGCCTATTAGAGTATCTGCAATGAGGTTAAATGACATCATAAAGATACCAAAAACAAAATGCAAAAAAATATATAGGGATATTCCATATTTGAATATAAATTTCCTCCTACTATGAATTACCCAGGGAGAAATTCATGTTTCCTATGTGTCCCACTTTTAAAGAGTCCAAAAGTAAAACTTCAAGTTTAAATCCAGAGATTAAGGGCTTTGCCAATTTCTTGTTCTGCCCACTGTCAGCCAGAAAGGTTCACAATGTCTTGGTGGAGTTATCAATATGTTCAGCACCGTGGCCTGGGATGCCTTTTGTAAGAATGGGTGTCATTCTTTTTGAGGCCTAGAAGTTAAATTAGTCTCTACTATGTCTCTCTTTCAAAAGAGTCTAAGTTGTCAGCACGCTTGGGTGGTTCAGTTGGTTAAGCATCTGACTCTTGATCTCAGCTGAGGTCTTGATCTCAGGGTTGTGGGTTCAAGCCCCAAGTTGGGCTCCATGCTGGGTGTGGAGCCTCCTTTTAAAAAAAAGAATAAAAAATAGAAGTCCAAATTATCAAAAGGAATCACAAGATTTTGGCAACATTGACTAACATCAATAATATTTAGCAATTTATGGTGCTTGAGCAGTTTTCCCAAACACAATGAAATCTTATACTCTAATGCTGGCACCCTCTAGACATAACAGAGACTCAGTGGTATCCAGAGGAAGAAGGAGGCAAAGACATTCTTCTGGGTTTCAGCTTCTCTAAAACACCACACCATTTGTATCAGATGTCCAGTGCCTGCGACTGTGGACTTGAACTCCTCTGGGGAAATCCCCCTCTCAGAGGTGAACATCGATACTAGGTATTTATCATAACTTTAGAGAGAAAGCCCTGGATCACACTCAGAGATTGCCACTCTGGACACTGATGCCTTCTTGCAAAGTGTGGGTGTTTGAAGTGACACCAGTCACAGACTTCAGATCTTATATGCATTGCTCTTTTTTCCCCAAACAATATATTTGGAACCTCATCATTTCCCTTTCCTCCTGGATTTGTATGTCTTCACTCTCTCATGAGTGGGCATTTTTAATCATTTGTCACAATGGTGGTGGTCACTAACTCTCTTGCTGTGGGATTATGGAAGCCTAGAAAACCTGCTTCTGGGGGAAAGTTCTCCATAACCACATCTGTTTCAGTTAGAGACTTGCTTGCCCTCAGCAGATTCGGGGCTGAAGCTCTGGTTGGTATTTCTGGAACCTTTGCCCCAGTGGACTTCATGAAGACCAGAACCTCCTAAAGACCCAGGCATGTGGATGTTGGAAACATAAATCCCTGGTCTGAACTTTGTGATGATGTAATCCAGAACCAAATGGACACCGTGGGGCTGGCATGACACCTGGGCCTATGGCCTGTCCGCAGCTCTTCCTTGGCTCTGAATCTGTAGGACGGGCTGTAGGCAGCTTCTCTGGTGCTGCCTACCAAAGCCTAGCACTAACAGTTTAAAGCCCAAACCATAAGGGTCTTTAGCATGCTCATGACACGTCTGCCTTGAAGCTTAAAAACAATAATTACGCTCTGCTGTCCTGATCCCCCTTCAGGAATAAAGGGCTATTCCTCTGGTCTTAAGAAGAATGTCATTAGACGGTACTCAAATGTCTGCCCCTTTAGGGATTCCCTCAAGTGAAGACAGTTGCTTTGCTCAAGGTCTCACCCCTTCCCAGAGTAACCCGCACCCAAAGACAGGCTGCTGCATTTAGGTCCATCCCTCTGTACCCCAGTTCAGGACAGCTAAAGGAACATCCTCTCTTCAGAACTTCCTACAGGACTGGCTGAGGTTTGGGATCAAATCACAGTATGACCTCTCTCTTCCCAGTCCTTTCTCTTTCCCTCCTGCTCCCTCTCACGGAAGTTAATCCCAAGAGCACTCCCTCAGAGAACTCCTGCGTGCTGATCTTCATCTCGGAATCTGATTCCCAGGGAACAAACCCTCGCAACTGCACAAACGCTTTGGCTGCTTGCCTCACGTCCTGGCTAGAGCAACTCGTGATGGCGCACATCATTGCTCTGTTGTCTGTGTGAAAGCCACCTCACCTTTGCCGTATCTCCTCATACACATGAACTATCCTACGTGAAGTGATAATAATGATCATTTCTCTAATATTCTTGAGTTATTGTCTGTCTTGTGACTTTGCCTAATTTAAGGCTCTTGATAAAAGTTTTTCTAACATGGAGGCAATTTATCAGCAAAAGTGACGTTACCAGATTCCTCTATTAAAATGGCTGCTCTTGGTAAAAATTCTAAGAGGCTAAAAATTTTGTTAGGGTATTGCATTAGGGGCAAAGCATATGTTTTCTGTCTGGATTGAGGGTGATAGTCAGTGAGGCAATAAGATAATAAGAGGAAAATCCTTTAGAATAAAAAAAAAGTAAAAGGCAGAACAAAGATATTTGAATAATCTGTCTTTTGAAGTGGCTTTTGAGCGTGAGGGCGTCACTCCAAAATCAACAAAAGGAAGTGGTTGAGAAACGTGACTAACACTGAATAGATAGGAGCACAGGAACTCAACCATTAAAACTTTTTTTGCTGGTCAGTAACGCCCTCCGTGGGTGGGCAACCTCATACATCGGAGACTGGAGTTTCTGGGGTTCAGGGGACCTTTAGGCTCTGGGAGAATGGTCATTTCTTTCCCAGTAAAGGTGAGTTTTCACCTGCCTTTTTGAGTTGTCACCTGGTTCTGGTCTTCAGGTAGCGTCTGCCCTTGTCTGCTTTCACTAAACCTGTGCAGGCTTGTCATGTTTGACTAGCCTAATCTCACTTAGGTTTGTCTTTCACTGGATCAGATATCAAAAATACAGTGGTATTTCTGTAACTTAAGGAGGTTTCATGCTCTTACCTTTGCCTTTCTCTTATTTCCAGAAGGTAGGCATTCACCATTCTGGTAGGGCTCATGTCATATCTGATTACTGTCATACATCTCTGGTGGCTCTGGTGACATTTCTCTCTCTCCCCGCCCCCCTCCCTTCGCTGCCTACACACACACAAGGCATTATTTTTAGCTTTTCATTTTGAAATAATTTTAGACTTACAGGCTGGTTGCAAAAATAGAACAGAAAGTTCAGGTGTATGTTTCATCCAACTTCCTCTAATGTTAATATCTTATATAAGCACAGTACAATTATCCAGGCTATGGAGCTAACACTGGTGCGATACGATTAACTGAGCTACAGAGCTCATGGGAGCTCTTCTCACCAGTTTTCCTTCAAATGTACTTTTTCTGCTCCGGGTGCCATGTTGCATTTCATTGCGTCTCTGTCTCCTCAAAACTGTGGCAGTTCCTCAGTCCTCCCTTGTCTTTTGTGACCATGAAACTTTTTTTTTTAAAGACTTTATTTATTTGACAGACAGAGATTACAAGTAGGCAGAGAGGCAGGCAGAGAGAGAGGAAGGAAAGCAGGCTCCCCACTGAGCAGAGAGCCCGATGCGGGGCTGGATCCCAGGACCCTGAGATCATGACCTGAGCCGAAGGCAGAGGCTTTAACCCACTGAGCCACCCAGGTGCCCCGACCATGAAACTTTTAAAGAGTACTGGTCTTTATTTTGTAGAACACTTAATTTGGCTTTTTTTTTCTCCTGATGTTTTCTTATGATTAGTTTGGGATGACGCATTTTTGACAAGGATACTAAAGAAGTTACGTTGTGTCCTTCCCAGTGCATCAGATCAGGGAGTACATGATGCCAATATGTTTTAATACTAATGACATTAACCTTGATTACTCTGTTAGATTGGTGTCCACTACTGTTCTCTACTGTAAAGTTACTATTTTCCCTTTTGGAATTGATAAATACCTTGAGAGATATTTAGAGACTATGTTAATACCCTGTTTCTTCTCAAACTTTTACTCACTAATTTTAGAATCTATTGGTGGATCTTGCCCACAACAATTATTAGTGTAGTGTTTGCCCCATGGTGACTTGAGTTTTCTCTTACTCTTTCTATATTTTTAAATCAGAATTCTTCGATAAGGGAGAGCTATCTATCCTCATTTATGTATGTGTTTATTTTTGTCAACCTAGGCTCATGGACGTTCACTTTCTTCTGTGGATTATAATCCAGTGCTATCATTAAGCGTTTTATTTATCAAATTGTTCCATTTTTGGTCATAGGACTTTCTTCAGCTTGGCCCTCGTGTCCTTCTAAAGTACTCCATCCATTTCTGAGTGCTCCCTTATTTTCTGGCACAACAAAATGTTCCAGGATCATCTTATAGTTTTCTTGCCCCTGTCCTGGAATCAAACACTTTTCCAAGGAGCCCTGGTTCCTTTTATTGGTGAATGGTGTTTAAGAAACTAGGATCTGGACTCTAACTGTGCTCCGTGCTATTGGGTTATCACTTCTTCTAGGATCTCTCAGGAGACAGAACTAGGAAATATATGTGTATACACTAACCCATGCACACATATCTATCTATTGATTGATTAATCCATTGAGCTATCAACTATCTATCATCTAGCTATATTAAAAATCATAAGTTCTTTCTGATACCTTCCATCCCAATACGACTCCACAAGGTTCATTGTAACACTTTCCTTATTTGGAACTCTGAGACTGAGAAATCTGACTCTCATAATTGAAAATATATTTACTTATTTATGCAACTCCAAATTTCACAAAATAATTCCAGAATTGTTAACCCACCTGCTTGTAAGAACCAGGTGTGCTAACTAGAGTACAATGTTGGTATGCAGTTCTCTTTGTCTTTGGCCCTACAATAACCAGTCAAAATACTCTTTTCTCAGGATACTTAGGTTAGGACTTTTCTTCCCAATCTCCTTCAGTGTGGTTATGTTATTCATTAGACCATACGCTTAGGTATCATTGCTTATATTCCATTTTGGGTTGCCTTCACATCTTGGTTTAGTTCAGTTATTTATTGGGGAGGATATGTTAAACATTATATTTCTTTTTTTTTTTTTCACTTCAGTAACTATATTGAAAGGTACATCCCTTAGTACCAAAACATAATGGCAGTTCGTTAGGCTACTCCTGCCAACTCAGAATGAACACCAATGTAGTCAAAGTAGTGAAATATATCAGCTTTTTGGGAAAACTGAAGTTATTCACAAAACACAGTTTACAAAATTGTAAGGTATACTGTGGTTCCTTGGTTTATTTTCCAGTGCACATTTATTTGTAACATGATGTCAAAATTGGGTACAGTCCTTCTGGATGGACTTGGGCTACTCACTGTGCTGAGTAACCCTTTACACTTTAATGCCGTACATCTCCCTATAATTGCTAACTTTAAACATTATATTTCTAAGAGTCAAGCTACACAAAAAAGTATTATCAGAGAAGTGTACCTCTGTGCTCATCCCTATGAACCCATTCCCATTCTTCCTTCCTTTCCCCTCTTTTGCTGACCATTCCCTGTAGGAGACAAACATCTTCGGTTTCTGGTTTATCCTTTTTATATTTATCTTGCACAAAGGAGCAGATATCCATGTATTTTCTTCTATCCTTTTTCTTACAAGAAATGTTTCATATTATAGATACTCTTTTGCACTTTGATAGTCTCCCTCTAAATCAATTCATAGAGATCTTCCTCATTTCAGTTTTGAAACAGTTGCATAGCACTTGTTTGTGCTGATATACCAGAACTTATTCAACCCCTCTCCTGTGCATGGCCATTTAGGTTGTTTCCAATATTTTGCAACTATAAACAACTCTGAAAAGAATAACCTTGTGGATATGTATTTTTCTATCGTTGGCAGTAGATTCTTAGTATTGGAATTGCTGAGTCAAAAGGTAAACATGTAAGTAGTTTTGTGAAATATTGTCAGATTTCCTTCCAGAAGGATTATAGGAATTTGTATTCCTACCAGCAACCTATGAGAGTGCCTGCTTTCCCATAGCCTTGAGAACAAAATGTGTTGCCATACTTTTTAGGTTTTGTCTGTCTGATAGATGAGAAATGGTATCTCAGTGCTGTTTTAATTTGCATTTCTCTAATTATGAGTGTGTTAGAAGATCTGTTTGAGGGATATGTATACATAATCTATTCACGTCTTTTTTGCATTATACTATCAGTTATTTAGTTTTTTGTCCCTCAGTTTTTAAAAGTTTTGCATTAAAAACCTCAAGGGCATTATGCTAAGTGAGGTAAGTCAAAGACAGATACTCTATGATATTACTTATATGTAGAAGCTAAAGGATATGGAGGGGGGTGCCTGGGTGGCTCAGTTGGTTAAGCGCCTGCCTTCAGCTCAGGTCATGATCACAATCTGGGATGGAGCCCATTGTCTGGCTCCCTGCTCTTTGGGGAGCCTGCTTCTCCCTCTCTGTCTGCCGCTCCTCCTGGTTGTGCTCTCTTGTTCTCTCCCTCAAATAAATCAATAAAATCTCTTTTAAAAAAGTAAAAGTAAAAAACATGTAAAATCTAAAAAAACTGAACTCATAGCTCAGGGATGGAGGAACTGGGAGAAAGCTGGTCAAAGGGTACAAAGTTGCCTTTAGAAGATAAATGACTTCTGGATATCTAACACACATAGCACAGTGATTATAGTCAACAATACTGTGTTATACACTTTAAATTGCTAACAGACTAGATCTTAAATCTTTTTTACCACAAGAAATGATAACGGTGTGATAGAATGGACATATGTACTAATGTTATGGTGCTGAGATCATGTTGCAATATATAAATGTATCTAATAAACACATCGTATACTTTAAACATACATAATATTATATGTGAATTCTATCTCAACTGAAAAAGGATAGTAGGGAAAAATAAAACAAGATGTAATTAGAGAGGGAGACAAACCATAAGAGACTCTTTTTTTTTTTTAAGATTTAATTTATTTATTTGACAGAGAGAGAGAGAGAACAAGCAGGGGGAGCAGCAGGCAGAGGGAGAGGGAGAAGCAGGCTCCCTGCTGAGCAGGGAACCTGATGCGGAGCTCAATCCCAGGACCCTGGGATCATGACCTGAGCCAAAGACAGATGCTTAACTGACTGTGCCACTCAGACACCTCAAAGAGACTCTTAACTATAGGAAACCAACTGAGAATTATTAGAGGGGACAGGGGATGGGGTAACTGGGTGATGGACATTAAGGAGGGCATATGATGTGATGAGCACTGGGTGTTACATACAACTGATGAATCACTGAACTCTACCTCTGAAACTAATAAGGCACTATATGGTAATTAATTGAATTTACATAAATAAATTAAATAAATAAAAAACAATAGTAGTCTTTGCAGCATATGTTGGGATAGATGTCATTCTGACTCTCCTATAAGGACTCTTGTGCTTACATTGAACCCACCCAGATAATCCAGGTCATCTCCCCATCTCAAGACACTTCCCATAATCATATCTGCAGAGTCTCCTTTGTCACTGGGACACAACATAGTCACAGGTGCTGGGGGATAGGGTGTGGAGGGTCATTATTTAGCCTACCCCACCATGTCTGAAGTTTTCTACTTTGTCTGGTGGGACTAAAAACTCTTCTTTGCCCTGGGTGAGTTTTGAAGATAGCTTCCTCAAATCCTTTAAGTGACTCTTCCTCCAGCCTTGGATAGTCTCCTTGTAGGCTTCTACGGATCAGTGCTCATGTGAGTACTTGAGGGGAACCTTCTGCAAATCTTTGGAGTTCTTTCTGTGGTCAGTTTTCTCTCGTCTATCACTCTGTTCTGTGAATTCTAGCAGCCTTGGGCCTCCCTAAACCCCTTGTTCTTTCTCCTCAACTCAGGGTGACTGCCCTGCAGTTTCTAAAATCTCTCCAAGCAGTCAGCTGTGGTAATCACAGATTCGTTTTGCTTCCCATGTCTTAGGAATCATTCTTCTCCTCATGTCTACTATCTTGAGACTCTTTGTTTCATGGAGTTTCCTAATGTTTTAATTGTTTCAGGAGGGCAAGTAAATCTGGTTCCTATTAGTCCAACTTGACCAGAAGTGAAAATAGAGGCACTACTTTAAAAACACACTTGAGGGGCACCTGGGTGGCTCAGTTGGTTAAGCGTCTGCCTTCAGCTCAGGTCATGATCTCCAAGTACTGGGATCGAGCCCCATGTTGGGCTCCCAGCTTAGTGGGAAGTCTGCATCTCCTTCTCCCTCTGCCTCTCTGCCTGCTTGTACTCTCTCTGTCTGTCTGTCTGTCTGTCTCTCTCAAGTAAATAAATAAATTTTTAAAGAAAGAAATAAAAATACACTTGATATTACAACTCTGATGGTCGCAGAAGTTTATGAAACAGGGGTCTATACAAGAGGACCAACACTTCATAATACAACGTTTATGAGCAACTTTTAAGTCCAAGGCAGCAAGCTAGACTTAGTCAAGAACACAGATATGCTCCTTGGTCATGAGGGGAAGGAACATGTGAGTCAATATGGGTTTTTTTTTTTTTTTGGAGGTATCAGGATGGAGAAGAGGAAGAAATATATATCACTCTATGTTAGAAAATTTCTTCCAGAACAGGTCTTAGAATGGGCCCTAGGCTAGAACCACTTGTGTTGGCTGGTTTCATTTGTTTCCCTCAGCCAAGAATGTCCCTGAGAGGGGAGCTTTGCTGCCTTGATAATATGCTTGTTTTGGTTCACTATGCAGATCCCCCCTAACAAACAGCTCTGGACCTCGCAGGAGACATATAAAGGAAAGCAGGTCACATTTAGTAGATACTCTGCTGTCACTTGGATAGCCATTTTTATATGTATATTGTTCAAGAGGAAACAGACTTCCCTTATTTAGGTCTCCCAACTAGCAAAGGGTAGGGTTGGTGGAGGGATCCAAGTCTGACTCTAAAGCCCATGGTCTTATTTCCTGCCTCCTGCAGGCCTGCCTCAGTTTCAAGAGTACAAAAGTCTCCATTACTGCTCCTGTCCTCCATTTGCTGCCTGTATTTCTGACATATGGAATTGCCTGACGTCTTGGTTTCTGGTTAAGATCCTTACATTAGAAAACACACTTCTCTCGTTACTTGCTTGGGTGTGACTCCTGGTGCTTGCTCTCCAGTATTTGTGTATTTCTAGACTCTCATGTTCCTCCTTGCACCTGGTTCTTAGTCATTGCTTTAATATGACTCTTTTTTTTTCAACCTTTTATGTGGTCTTGTTTCCAGATTCCTCAGCTCACTCCCTGGCATTGCTATGATAAGACAGACAGCTTTCTATCCTAAGCTTCTAAATTTGATGTGTTTCTTTTTTCCAGGTCTGATTCCAGCCCAGTTCTTCAACGGCTCCCCTTGGATGACTTTCAGATGTAATTGAATGCCCATATGCACATGAATATTCAATATTCATCCATTAATTTTTTTTGGTTCACAAACATAATTTCATTGAGCACCTATTGTGTGATGAACTCTAGAGATATAGTAATGTACTAAAATGGGCAGGGCATCTGGCCTAGGGAGCGTGGAGTTCTATTATCAAGGACTGAGAAACATCCAGGCAGAGCCAATGCTTCTGTACCACTTCATCAGAAAGAGACAACTAGCATGGAGAGATGAAAGAAAAGAAAGTGGTCAAAAGAAAAATCAACAGCATGTCATTTCTGCATAGTGTACAGGGCTGTGGAGGATGTGGTATTTGTAATTACTTGCCGCCCAAATCTCCCTGTATTAGTTTCCCAGGGTGCAGTGGATATTGTCTCACTGTTCTGGAGTCTGGAAGTCAAGATCAAGGTGGTTGGCGGGGTTGCTTCCTTTGGAGGCTATGAAGGAGAATCTGTTCCAAACCTCTCTGCTAGCTTCTGGTGGTTTGTTGGTAGTCTGGGGTTCCTCGGCTGGTCCATGCATCACCCTATTCCTTCATTTTCACATAGTGTTTTTCGTGTGTTTCTTTACACTGTCTTTTCTCTGTGGATGTCTGTCTCTGTGTCCAATTTTCCCCTTTTTTATAAAGACCCTAGTCATATTGGATTGGGGCCTATCATCATGGCCTCCCTTGAACTTCATTACCTCTGTAAAGACTCCATTTCCAAGGAAAATCACATTCCGTGGTACTCGGTGCTAGGGCTTCAACAGATCTTTTTTGGTGGACACAGTTCAACCTATAACATCCCCCTTTAAGGAAGATCTTGGTGCCTTAGCTGCTGGGAAGTGCTGCCTGCAAACAGCATCCAGGTGTCAGCCCCCAAAGGGCTGCCTCGGCCATAGAGAACCACCTCCCCCAAGACCATGCTCCTGATAAAGTGGCCCATCAGGCAGCAGTACACAGGTCTGGCTTTCCTCTCTCAACTCAAAAATCTGAAGGATCCTTCAGTCTTCAGATTGCCCCTTAGGGTTGCCTGAGGCCTCTTTTGGTCTGGCATGGCCACCTGGACCTCTTCCTCTGCCCACGCCTCAATGAGCCCTCAACCTCCCAACCTCCCACAGATGTTGATCCCTCATAACCGCCCTGCCTGTTACACCCTGACTCAGGAGAACCTAACCTACAGAAGGTGGATGGAAAAAACAAACATCCTTAGGGTGTAAAAGTTCTGGGAGGCAAGAAGGCGAATGGAGGGAAATTAAACCAGAGAGGTAAGCCAGGGCCAGATCATGCATGATTTGGGAAGCTGTGGGAAATTTAGGGTTTTATGCACTAGATGGAAATCCATAGGATAATTGTGAGCAGGGAAGGAGGATCAGTAGGCCTTTTGACAAGCTGAGCCAGGCTTCTGTCTGAGCCTCCTGGCCTCTGAGCCCACTCACTGTCCTGTGAAATGCAGGGCTTCCCTTGAGACATGGTGGTTGTTTGACTCAGAGGGGCCCTATGATAGGACAACAGGGAGAGGCCTCCAGCTTTGGCTGAACTTGAGCCTAGAAACGCCTCACTCCTGTAGGCCCCTCCTCTTCACCCTTTCAAACTGCCTTGGGCTGAACACACAGCTACATCTGTGACCACCTTTATTGGGAGTTCTACTGGCCAAAGTGTTTTATTGGCATGGAATCCTGAATTGCCTTTTCCTCTTAGAGTAGACCTCTACTTGATTTTTCAAGACCAAGTTAATTTCTTTTTTCATTGTAAAAAAAAATCACATGCCCTTTGTAGAAAATTTGACAAATAAACCTTTCCAAAAAAATTAAAAATTGTCTCGTGAGAGCCACTGTTGGTGCATATACATATCACCCAACATGGGTTACGAACTTGAACTCCTGTTATTGCAGCAGGTTAACACAAACAAAGATACTGATGTAGGTGAATATTATAGTGATCTGGGGAGCTCATTCTTTATCTGAAGGTTTAGCTTCTTTCCATCCTGGCTTGCTGAGTTTGCATAAGCTCATTCTAGGTTATGGTCCCTCTGTCCAAAGGATATTCACTAGTGTATCCTGCCTACATCTACACCATTTTGTTTCACTCTCCCTCTTTTTTCCTCCACACTAAATATACTGGTTTCCTTAGTGTTTCTCTAGCATGCCAAACATGCTCATTCCTCAGGGTTTTTTCACTTGTTCTTCCTTCTGCTAGAAGGTTCTACTATAAATATCCAAATGGCAGGGCACATGGGTGGCTCAGTCGGTTAAGTGTCTACCTTTGGTTCAGGTCATGAACTCAGGGTCCTGGGATGGAGCCCCAGGTTGGGCTTCTTGCTCAGTGGGGAGTCTACTTCTCCCTCTGCCTCTCCCCCTGCTCATGCTCCTTCTCTCTCTTTCTCTCTCTCTCTCCCAATCACTCTCTCTCAAACAAATAAATAAAATCTTTAAAAACAAATAAATAAGTAAGTAAATGAATAAATATCCAAACGGTTTTCTTCCTCACATTCATCCTGGTCTTTGCTTAAAAATTACCTCCATGGAGAGAATTGTCTTTACCAGGCACACAAAATCACATCGCTGTTATTCTTCTCCTGACCCTGATTTATTTTCCCTCATATCAGTAATTGTCATATTACCTGTTTATTTTCCTTTGGCAGGACTTCCTAATATTTTCTCCATTGTGACACACTGAGAAAATGGTAGTATTGGAACAGCAGGCTACGGAAAATGGAGGAGGTCAATTGTGTTTCATGTTAGTAAAGTTGGAAGTGGGAGAGAGGTTTCAGCCTTTGTGGGACTTCAATAGATGAGACACGTCTGTCATGGTTTGACACCTGTTGACATCTGTCCCTCCACCAGAATGTGAGTCCCGCAATGGTCTTTTTGTATTTTTAAAAAGACTTTATTTATTTATTTGAGAGAGAGCAAAAGCGAGAGACATCACAGAGAGCAAGGGAAAAGCAGACATGCACTGGAGAGATTGCCCGACACAGGGATCGATCCCAGGACCCTGAGATCATGACCTGAGCTGAAGGCAGTTGCTTAACCAACTGAGCCACCCAGTGCCCTAGCGTTACGATGATCCTTAAAGCAAAGCCTCATATATAGTATGTGCTAAGTAAGTTTTGCTAAATGAGTATGTTATATCATGGATGATATGTCATAAAAAACTCATGAACACTTCAAAAGACTTTCGATTGTCATATTGGGGCTCTATATTTTGTTTAATTGATCCTCTTACCTGTGGGGTTTTCTTGGGGGGTACTTTTATTTGGGGGGTACTTATTTAAAAATCTGCCTTCTGGGATCCTTAGTCATGAATCGTTAAAAACTTGGAAGGAATCCTGTGCATGTCGCTGTGTAGAGCATCTGAGTAGCCCCATCTTCCTGAGGAAGACATCAGACTTGAGGAGGCACACACCGTTTTAACCTGGATGCACAGATACACATCATGTCCTAACGAATCCTGGTATGTATGCTCCTGGAACAATCCACAACAACTCTGGGCATGTTTAGTGTATCATTCAAAAGGAATGAAACTCGGTACCTGTCAAATTCTCTGTAAATCTCACGTCCAACATGAACCACACAAGAATTCCACCAATAAATTTTTTCCTTGATGATCACTTCTGAAACAGAAACTTGGAACAGAATCCAAGTGAGGGATGTGAAAGATAGTAAATGTATGAGGGACAGGCAGGAAAGAGGGAGATGCTGCTAGTAAAACTGGGCTCCCCTCCCTCCAGATGATAGGGGAAACCATGCAGACTAGTGTGCTTAATGAATGCCACAGGCATTTTTTTCATTCCTGTTGGGCAAGGTGGAAGGTTAGAGTCTTTTAAATTGTACCTGTGTGCTAGGCCAATTAATCAAAGTGTCTTTACAGGACAAACACTCAAACGCATTTTATAAAATTCAACCCAACCCTGGTTGCATGAATGGTTCATCCATCAGACTGTCAGTGACTTGTGTGGATTTATGTGTTTATGTACGTTTTCTTAAAAGAATTGTTATTCTTTGAAAAGTAATGGAAACATCAAGATTTTTTCTTCTCCTTACATAAAAGAGATACACTGTCAAGGGTATGAGTCAAGAACTTCTGGACTTGAATCCTAGTTCTGCCATTTACAAATGTATGATCTTCAACAAGTGACTTGACTTCTGTGCCTGTTCTCTGAGGATAATAAATATTTCCCGCAATATTAGGAAATGAGGTAAAGACTCTAAGGGCTTCACTGGTAATGTAACCTCCAACAGGATGAAGAAATAGATTTTTCTCTACCTGTTCCTCTTTTTAAAATTTCTCATTCTATACTTAAAATCCATACTTTTCAAAGTGTGTTCCACAGAACACCTGTTCCTAGACATGCTCAATAAATAGGGACTACTACATGCCAGCTTCCCTCTTAGAATTTCATTATGCATATTACCATGTTGAAACCTCAGGAATTATTGAGTGGAGAAAATGAATTGATTTTGTTTAATTGGATGCTTTCCAGTGTGGTTGTTTTTTTTTTCTCATGACATGTCTTACAGCAGCTTTCTCCATGACCCTGTGATAGAATAGGATGATGAGAATGTGTTTCAGAAGAATCACTGAATTTAGTGGAAATCAGGAGTGTCCACAGTGAAGCTACAACATCGCATCTGGAAAACTGGAGGTCCAAAGTTCTTTGTAGACATATACATCTTATAATGAAGTGATAGTTTTTAATAATCTCAAGTAATTATCAATTTTAACTTATTTATTTCTTTTTTTTAAATATTTTATGTATTTATTTGACTGAGAGCACATACAAGCAGGGGGAGCAGCAGAGGGAGAGGGAGAAGCAGACTCTCTGCTGAGCAGGGAGCCCGATGCAGGGCTGGATCCCAGGACCCGGAGATTATGACCTGAGCCTAAGGCAGAAGCTTAATGACTGAGCCACCCAGGCGCCCCATAATTTTAATTTATTTAATTCTCTTCTGCTTGATAAGTCTTGGTTTTTATCAGCCTCTGTTATTATATTTTGACCTGTTACTTATCTTTTCCTTTTTCTTTTCAAGCATCAACTTTTGGCTCACTCAGTGTAGGTGTAAAAGGGTGGAGTCTCCCTTCTTCACAAAACCCTTAGGCAGGTGCAGCTTCCAATAGGGGTGACTCATGAATGACAAGATGAGGAACACTTTAAACATTGATTATAATGAGAGAGCAGCAAGTTATTGCTTGATGAAGTTGGATTTATTAATAGATGAGATAATCCAGTTGTTGCAAAAAGTCTGACTTGTAGTTTCTTCGAAACTTCTTATAATCCTCTTATTTATTTAGAAAAATTTTCTGAATCCGATCCCATTACTGTAAAACAGAGAAATTTCTGTATCAGCACTTCATACATTGCCCAGAAAAATAAAGACAGTGAATTTTTAAATGTTAAATGTAAGAAAAGAGGATAATAGGACAAGAGTGCAAGTAAGACTGGAAGAAAGATAGCTTTCCTTCACCCCCACTCCCAAACCAGAAAAAGTTATTTACAAAACCTGATTCTTATCCTCATCCAAATGAGAGAAAAGAAGGAAAAATAATAAAAACTTGTAAGCACAAAATAATAAGGGTCCCTTTGAGAATTGCTAACAAATACCCTGCAACATAAAGGAAATTGTAAAATTGTATAAATATGTCTGGAAAGAGAAAATGATAGAGAAAAAGAAAATGTTTTTGACCCTCCCCCCCACTAACAGATGGGGAAGAGAATCTGTTCATTGCTGACGCCAAAAGACAGACTCCTACTGAATATTTCATTTTCTTCCCCTAAAATAAAATAGTTGTGCGCAGAAACTGGAATGGGTACCCTCTCCCCACAATAATAAAGTGAAAATAAATAAAAATATCTATCGCAGCCATGTCACATCAGGCACTGCACAATTCCAATCTGGAATGGGACTTTTCTTGTAAATGTTATGGATTGATTTCCATTTCTACTAATGGCAGGGTAAGTGACTTGGACCAACCTTTTTGCAGAAAAGCAACTTCAAGTTATGGATAAAATGCAAAAATAAAATGTTTTTTTAAAAGCACTGAAAAGCTGACAAGATAGTAATTTCTAGGGCAAACTTGAAAGGAAAGTAGGAACCCAGATGGGTAAAAGGAACCCAGAGGCCACTCAAGACCTTTGTCAACCGGAAAAAATTAAAACTTTAGTTTTAACAGCCAGGATGACATGTCCTGCCTAAGGTGGAGAGTCTAAGATGAGACTGTCACTACTATAAGCAGAAATCCCAAAAGGTTATACTATTGGGGCAGGGTGAAGCACAAGTGAATTGGCCTTTGGGTGTATTTTTAGCTGAAATCGACATCTTATGGAATGCCAAAGGGGAAAAAATATGTAAGGACAAAACCCTCAGGCATTGAATTTAGTTTGAAGTGATCTTGAACAATGTCCTTAGATATTTGGTTTAAGCAAATGCGTGTTTTCTTTTGTGTATTTTGCATCTTTCATATTACTTGAATTATTATTGTTTATTTATTTATTTTAGAGAGGAGCAGAGAAGGTGGGAGGGACAGAAGGAGAGAGAATCTCAAGCAGGCTCCATGCTGGGCATGGGGCCCAACGTGGGGCTTGGTCTCATGACCCTGAGATCATGACCTGATCTGATTTCAAGAGTTGGATGCTCAACAGACCAAGTCACCAAGGTCCCCCATATAAATATGTTTTCAGTGATATTTAACAGCAAACAGTACTATTCACACAAGAAAAAAAACACTAAGCATGAGAATAAGCAGAGAGAACAGATGACAGGGAGATCCACCAAGACTCCACATGTGGAATTATTAGTTAAGGTTTGTAGAACAACTATGTTTTCATTGTTTAAATAAATAAAAGGTGAACTGAAAATATCACTGCCAACAGAAAAACCTTATAAAGTGACATCAGATTTGGAAAAGAACCAGTTAGAACTTCTAGAAATGAATATATGTATATAAATAAATAGATGTAGATATGAATATGAATATGGATGGATATATGTATATATATGTAAGCATATATAGATATATTATGGATTAATGCATAAAACTAATAAATTACTCATGAATACAAAGATAATTGGGTGCGTTTGAAGATAAGTCAGAAAAAATTATCCAGAAGGTGTCACAGAGAAAATAAAGGATGGAAAATACAAAAGACATAGGGGACATGGGAGATAGAGTAAAAGGGTCTAACAATGATTTAATTAGAATTCCAAAAGGACAGTAGAGAGGGAGTAAAGATATAATGGCTATTAATTTTTAGAACTGATGAAATACATAAGCCACAATTCTAGAAGTCCTCCAATTTCAAATGAGAAGTAAAAGAAATTCCCACGTACATTCATCAGAGTGAAAATGCAAAACAGCAAAGACTAAAAGAAAGGCAAAAAAAAATTGGCCCAGGAAAAAAGACAGATGATATTCAATGGAGTGGCATTTAGACTAATAGCTGATGCTTCAACAGCAGCAATCGAAGGCAGAGGAAGTGAATAATATCTTCAACATATTAAAAGAAAGTAACTACTGATAAGAATTGTGCAGAGAAAGTATCTTTGAAGACTGAGGGCAAAATGGATACATTTTTAAAATTCAGACTTTTTTTAGAGCAGTGTGAGGTTCATAGAAAAATTGGGGAGAAGGTACCAAGATGTCTCATATATCCCCTGCCTCCCACATACATAGCCTCTCTTAGTATTAACATTCTACACCAAAGTAGCATATTTATTAAAATTGATGAATCAACAATGACACATGGTCATCATCCAGAGTCCATAGTTTATATTAGAGTCCACTC
The DNA here is from genome assembly GCF_922984935.1 of Meles meles. Classification (NCBI taxonomy): domain Eukaryota; kingdom Metazoa; phylum Chordata; class Mammalia; order Carnivora; family Mustelidae; genus Meles; species Meles meles. The sequence continues at coordinate 41,008,799 of NC_060087.1, read as the reverse complement.
TTGGTGTTGTACATTCTATGGGTTTGGACAAATACATCCATGTAATGACATGCATCCATCATTATAATATCATACAGAATATTCTCACTGCCCTAAAATTTTCTGTGGCCCTTCTATTCATTCCTAGCCCCTCTCTGCAACAACCCACCCAAATTCAAATCTGTGGCAACTAATGATCTTTTTTCTATCTTCCCATTTTTGGCTTTTACAGAATACATATAGGTGGAGTCACATAGCATGTAGCCTTTTCAGATTGGTTTCTTTCATTTAGTACTATGCATTTAACATACATTTCTTCCAGGTCTTTTCATGGCTTGGTAGCTCATCTCTTTTTAGTGCTGAATGATAGTCTGCCTGGATAGACCATAGTTTATTTACCCATTCACCTACTGAAGGACACCTCGGTTGCTTCCATCCAAGCTGCTGCATTATGAATCAAGCTGCCATAAACACCCATGAGAAGGTTTTTATGCGGATGTATGTGTTCAGCTCCTTTGTGTAAATACCAAGGTTGCTGGATCATATGGTGAGAGTTGATTTAGTTTTGTAAGAAACCACCAAACAGTCTCGGTATCATTTTGCATTTCCACCAGGAATGAATGAGCGTTCCTGTTGTTCCATAACCTCACCAGCATTTGGTGTTGTCAGGGTTCTGGGTATTGGTCGCTCTAATATGATGTGTAATAGTACTTCAGTTTTGTTTTAATTCGCACTTACCTGAGGACATATGAAGGACATCTTTTCATATGCTTATTTGCCATCTGGTGTATCTTCTTTGGGGGAGTTTCTGTTAAGGTTTTTGGTCCATTTGAATTGGGTTGTTTGTTTTCTTCTTGTTGCGTTTTTGGAATGATTTATGTATTTTGGATACGAGGCCTTTGCCAGATGTGTACATTGCAAATATTTTCTCCCAGCCTGTGGCTTGCCTTCTCAATCTCTTGACATTATCTTCCACAGAGCAAAAGTTTTTAATTTTAATGAAGTCCAGCTTCTCAATTATTTCTTTGGTGTTATAGCTTAAAAAGTCATCACCACACTCAAGATCATCTAGGCTTTTTCCCCTAGGCTATTCTTCTGTGGTCTGAGCACCCAATTTTAGTGTGGGGAAGTGGGGGTGGTTTTCCCACACCACCAAGCAATGCTCCAGACACCAGTTGGGTGTCTTAACAATTCAGCTCAATTCTGACAGTGTTTACCTGCAGATAACACCAGATTCCATGGGTTGAAACTTTAATCTTATAAGACTGACCACCCCCTTCAGATGCCAGTTGCAGGTCCAGGTTGTCACCCAAGGTCCTTCTTGGATTCTTGGATTCAATTAATTTGTTAGAGCAGCTCACAGTACTCAAAGAAACAATTCACTTACTAGATCACTGATTTATTATCAAAGGATAGAACTCAAGAATAGCCAGATGGAAGAGATGCACAGGGCAAAGTATGGGGAATAGGCACAGAGCCTCCATGCACCTCCAGGTGCACCTCTCTCCCAGAACTTCTATGTGTTCACCAACCTGAAAGCTCTCCAAACCCTGTCCTTTTGGGTTTTTGTGGAGGCTTCATTATATAGTCATGATTGATTAAGTTGATGCCAAGCAAGAACTATAACATGGGGTTCCTGCTGGGGTGGATCAAGAAGCTCATGGAGACTGATGAAGAGATTGGGAAGGTGGCAGCGGCTGTACCTATCCTTATCTCCTGGGTGCTCGAACTCTTCCAGTCACTGTTGACAAAGGCCTGCCAGGTGACCTGGTTCTAAAGCGCCAAACCATGACCACATCCCACCTGAAGCAGTGCCTTGAGCTGGAACAGCAGTTTGACTTTAAGATTTTATTTTATTTACCTATTTATTTATTTATTCATTTATTTGAGAAAGAGAGTGTGTGAGCAGGGGAAGGAACTGAGGCAGATGGAGAAGGATAAGCAGACCCAGAGCCCAGTGCAGAGTCCAACATGGGGCTCAATCTCATAACCCTGAGATCATGACCTGAGCTGAAACTGAAAGTCAGCCACTTAACCGACTGAGCCACCCAGGTGCTCCCAGCAGCATGACTTCTTGAAGGACCTGGTGGCCTCTTGTGCCCGACATGCAGGATGACAGGGAAGATAACACCATGGAAAGGGACAAGGGTCCCCAGAGGGGCCAGAAGCCAGGCAACAATGGCTGGAGGAATGGGAGGATGGGAAGCAAAGGCAAGGACAAGAAGCTGTCAGGGATGGACTTGGAGAGGAGGGTGGGTCTGAGGACATAGATGCGGACAGGGAAGAGGAGACACCATGGGCTCCACCTCAGGCCAGCCACCCCCTGCCCACTTTAAGAGTTCCCTCACACCCTTCATGCCCTTCACTTTGACTTTGCCTTTGTTGCTAACACTCTCTCTCCCCAGGCCCCTTAGCACGAGATATAGAAGATGAAGAGAACTGTGACTCTCGGAGGCCTCTCTCCTCCCAGGCCACACCCACTTTTAGTTGATTTTAGTTGCTCTGGGTGGAGAAGAGAAAATAAAATTGTTCTTAGATTTATTAAAAAATTAATATCTCAGCAATTAAACTCAATTTGCCACCTTTCTCCTCACCCTGGAGGTGGGGGTTGGGTGGGGTGAGACCAAGAACCAACCCTCCAATCATGTAGTTGGTTCTCCTGGCAACCAGTAATCCTCCCACTTAGGTGAGCTAAGGGCTTTCTGAAGGTCGCCTCATTAACATAACAAAAGACACCTTTATCACCCTTATCAGAGGAAGAGCAAAGGGTTTTAGGAGCTGTGAGCCAGGAACTGGGACTAAGACCAAATATATATGAGAAATACAGTTTGGTCATCTGAATGACCAAATATGTATTCCTTGTAAGTCACAATATCATGAATCTCTTTTAGGAGTTTTATACTTTTGCATTTTATATTTAGGTCTGTGATTCATTTTGAGTTCATTTTGGTGAGGGATGTAAAGTCTGTCTAGATTCATTTCTTTGCATGGGAGTATCCAGGTGTTCTGCACCATTTGTTGAAAAGACTATCTTTTCTCCATTGACTCGCCTTTGCTCCTCTGTCAAAGATCAGTTGACTAGACTTATGTGGGTTTATTTCTGGGCTCTCCATTCTGTTCCATTGGTCTATCTGTCTGTCTTTTGCCAGTATCACATTGTCTTGATTATTGTAGTTTTATCGTAAATCTTGAAGTCAGGTAGTGTCAGTCCTCCAAATTTGTTCTTCTCCTTCAGTATTGTAGTGGTTATTATCTGTCTGTACAAACTTTAGAATTAGTTTTCCAATATCCACAAAATAACTTGCTGGGATTTTGACTGGGATTGAATTAAATCTATAGACCAAGTTGAGAAGAAATGACATCTTGACAATATTGAGTCTTCTTATCCATGAATACAGAGTATCTCTCCATTTATTTAGTTCTTTAATTTCATTCATTAGTTTTGTGCAGTTTTCCTCATATAGATCTTGTACATATTTTGTTAGATTTATACCTAAATATTTAATTTTGGGGGGTTCTAATGTAAGTGAAATTATGTTAATTTCAGATTTTACTTGTTCATTGCTGGCATATAGGAGAGCAATTGACTTTTGTATATTACCTTTGTATCTTACAACTTTGCTATATTCACTTATTAATTCCAGGTTGGTTTTTTTTTCTTGGTCATTCTGTTGGGTTTTCTACATGGACAATCATGTCCTCTGCGAAAAATAGCCACTTTTATTTTTTCCTTCCTGTGAATATATTTTTATATTAAGAAATTGAGGGAGCTTTCCATTAAGAAAAGTATAAAGGATGAAGTATGAAGGATATACTTCAAGCTGAAGGAAAGTGATCTCGAATGGAAAAATATGAGATGAGAAAAGAAAAGAGCAAAGAAATTAGCAAAAAAAATAGGGGTAAATCTAAAGGCAATTTGAATGTATAAAATTATGTCTTACAAGGTTATCAAAAAACAAAGTCCATTATAGAAGTCAAAGCTCCTGGAAGTAGTTAATGAATTTACAAGGTTTCAGAATACAAGGATAATATGTAAAAATATAATGTATTTCCATATACTAGTAATAAATTATTAAAACATTTTTTTTCTCAGCTCCTTTACAAACTGCGGGCCTTCGCTCAGGGAGCTGTCTGGGACACCTGCTCTTGGTATAATCCCCCTATAAACACTGCCTGAACCTTAAAAAAACAAACAAAACAAAACCCCAATTTTTAAAAAGCATACCATTTAAAACAGTTACAGTAAACATAAAATATTTATGGATAAATCTATAAGATATGTACAGTATCTGATATTGAAAACTATAAAACAATGCTGGAAAAAATCAAGTAAGACCTAAATTCATAGAAAAATATACCTGGCTCATGGCTCGGAAGACTCATTATTGATAAGATGTCTATTTCCTCCACAAGGATCTATAGATTTAACACAATCACAAAATTTTCAGCTAGATTTTTTGTAACTATCTAAAATTAATTCTAAGGTTTAGTTGAATTATAATGAAACCTGAATAGGAGAAACAATTTTGAAAAAGAAAAAGTTGATGGGGCACCTGGGTGGCTCATTTGGTTGAGCATCTGCCTTCAGCTCAGGTCCCCACCCCAGGTCCTGGCGGGCTCCCTTCTCAGTGGGGATCCTGCTTCTCCCTCTCCCTCTCCCCCTCCCCCTGCTCACTCACGCTCTCTCTCTCTCCCTCAAATAAATAAATAAAATCTTTTTAAAAAATAACAAAAATGGGGCGCCTGGGTGGCTCAGTGTGATTAAGCCTCTGCCTGCGGCTCAGGTCATGATCTCAGGGTCCTGGGATTGAGACCTGCATTGGGCTCTCTGCTTAGCAGAAAGCCTGCTTCCTCTTCTCTCTCTCTCTGCCTGCCTCTCTGCCTACTTGTGATCTCTCTCTCTCTGTCAAATATTGCATGGAGCACTGGGTGTGGTGCAAAAACAATGAATTCTGTTATGCTGAAAAGAAATAAAAATAAATAAATAAATAAAATTTTAAAAAACGATATGATCATCATTAAGTCACTAGGGAAATACAAATTAAAAGCACAATGAGATACTACTCTACACCTATTAAAATGGCTCAAATAAAAAATACTGATCATACAAAATGTTAGTGTAGATATGGAACAACCAGAATAGCGATTCCTGATGGAAATGCGAAATAGTACAGTCACTCCAGAAAACAGCTTGGCATTTTCTTTCAAAGTTACAAGTACACTTACTATATGACCCAGTAATCCCACTCCTAAGGATTTACTGTTTACTCTAGAGAAAAGTAAACTTCTGTTCCCACACAAACCCTGTACATGGATGTTTATAGCAGCTTGAGTTACAATAACACCAAACTAGAAACAACCCAAATGTCCTTCAATAGGCAAATGGATAAACCAACAGCGGCACATCCATAAAATGAAATCTTACTCTGCAATAAAATGAGCAAACTATGGGGCACCTGGGTGGTTGAGTGGGTTAAGCCTCTGCCTTTGGCTAAGGTCATGATCCAGGGTCCTGGGATAGAGCCCCACATCGGGCTCTCTGCTCAGCGGGGAGCCTGCTTCTCCCTCTCTCTCTGCCTGCCTCTCTGACTACTTGTGATCTCTGTCTGTCAAATAAATAAATTTTTTAAATCTTTAAAAAAAATTAGAACTGGACACCAAAAAAGGGGAATGTGACTGTATATAAATAACAAAACTAAGCAAAGGTAATCCTCGCAAATGCCTCATGCACCACAGAAATAAGGTTTAAAGAGTGACTACATATCAGGGTTGGAGTGGTGCTGTTGTCCATTCTTTAAAAACATTGTTTTTGCTTTAAAAAAAAAGGTAAAAATGTGCTGCATTCTTTGTTCATTTGAACGAGGAACAAATAAATCGTTTCAGAAACATTCCTTAGATTGTCCTAAATGCAGGTGTTACGATATGAATCGTAACTGTGAGGGACAGTTGATGGATTCGTCTACAGTATCTCTTATATTTTATCAGGACAATCTACAGGACTTTTGGAGCTATAGCCTTTAAAAGATAATGGCTCAGGTAAGCCCTTCTATTCAGTTTTGTAAACGAAGAGACCACTTGAAGAAAACGCTAGGGCTTGTGCTAACATATATGTAGGTTAAAAATAATTACATTTGAGATCTGTTGAATGTGCACATCACACTAAACATTCTTTTCAAAAGTATCATGTCATCATTTAATCTGGCAGCGATTCTTTAAGTCACTGTAGAACTCCCGAGAATGACTGGTATCCTCACGGAAGCAACACACCCCACAGACAGTCTCACCAACATATATATATATATATATATACATATACATATATACACACACACTCCCATATGCACTCACATGTAGACACATGTGCATAAACATAATGTATACACATGTAAAACACACAGGCGTGTACATGCATGTTCACACACAGCAGGAAAACACAAGCACACCGCCCCCAATGGTGTGTGTACTTTCTTTCCCCCCTCAAAAATGTAGATCATCTGTCAGAATCCAGAGGATAAGAATTGTCTTTTAAGGGTATGGTGTCTACCTTAAACAAAGGGAGCTTCTGCCTCAAATCCTTTTTTGAAATAAGGTGGCTATAAATGAAAAACCGAGGAAGGATTAAGCAATACTTGGGATTTTCAGCTAAATTCTTTAATAATAACCAAACGTAATCCATTTAGGTTTGGGATGTTCACTCTTGGAACTCAGCCACGGCGCTGTGAGGAATCCAACAGCCCCACCTACCCACCACCCTCAGTCCTAGCTGAGCTCCCAGCTGGCAGCCAGCATGGACTTGTCATGTGTGAAGGAGCCATCTTGGAAGCCGATCCTCCAGCCCTTAGTCAAGCTGCCCCAGCTGATGCCATGTAGGGCGGATACAAATGCCCCTGCCAAAGCCTGCCCAAATTTCAGACTTGTGAGCAAAAGAAACGGTTGGTTTTATTTTAAACCAGTAAGCGTTGGGGTGATTTGTCATGCAGCAGTAGAAAACTTTTAAGTGCAGAATAAAAAGATATTAAAATGATTTTAATCTTCTCTCCCTTTGACACTCTCTTTCTCCATTCTGCCATGCTGCAAACTCACATTTCACAATTCACCACACACACACACACACACACACACACACACACACACACACACTACCAGAATAGCATCCAAGAGAGATAAGTGTTGGGAAAGCTAGAGGAGAGAAGAGAAAATAAACTCAAGAGTATGGTAACTCTGTTTTGAGTAGTAAATGTTAAGAAATCACTTTCACTATTTGAGTCAAGCATGAGTGGTAGCTTAGGGAAGGTGTGTCCACAGGGTGGTCTTCAGGGCAGAATTTGGAGAGGTGTTTTCGGGGTAGGGGGCGGGGTCCAGACTTTGTGGTGTCGATTTGGAAGTGCCACTGCCAGGAGATGGACTTGTTTTGCTGAAGTTAATGATATTATGGGTGGCTGTTGTTAGGACAGAGAACCTCTGGAATGAAAATAAATCTACTCTAAAAACTTTCCCAGAAGAGGGAGGGTTGGTTCTTGTGGTAAGGATCAAGGGTTGACAATGTTTATATATCAGGGATATTCCCAAATGAGAAAGTATGATAGGGTGAAAGACGCCATTTTGGGTCATTGACTAAGGGCAGGAGTTGGTGGTTAGAAGTCCCTGGAGCTGAAGGCATGGTCCTGTTTTCCCTTTCTCAAATGATAGTCATTAAACTATTGCCTTTAATACTCATTTCAGGGGCGCCTGTGTGGCTCAGTGGGTTAAGCGGCTGCCTTTGGCTCAGGTCATGATCTCAGGGTCCTAGGATCAAGCCCCAGGACAGGCTCCCTGCTCAGTAAGGAGTCTGCTTCCCCCCTCCCCTGCCTTCCTCTCTGCCTACTTGTAATCTCTCTCTCTGTCAAATAAAAAAATAAAATCTTTAAAAAAATACTCATTTCAATAAATATTTATGGAGCATCTATTCTGTGTAAGGCACTGGAAATAAGATGGCGAGTAGATCAAATATGGTCCCTGCCCTCATGGAATTTATAAATTAGTTGGGGCGGGACAGAAAATAATTAAAAATGATACAAACAGATACACTTGATTCTTGAGCAATGCAGGGGTTAGGACACCAACACCCCCCCATGGTTGAAAATCCATGTATCACTCTTGATTCCCTAAAAACTCAACTGCTAGTAGTTTGCTATTAGTAAATTCTTGGCCAGAAGACTTACTGATAACAAACCCTTGATTAACACATATTTTGTATATTGTAGGAGCCCAGAGCAGGGTGCCCCAAGATGGGCTACTTTGACATAAAGATTATTTTGAGTTGAAAGTCATCAGAACCCAGCAGTCGCAGGAAAAGTTCTCTCTCTGCCCCTCAACTGCCTAAATTTGCATGGAAAAGGAGAACCTGCACTAGGAAGTGAGCTATTAACAGCGACTCCTCTTTACTTGAGGAACCCACTGAGCCACCCAGGCACCCCTGTCTTTGGAATTTTATGTCCATGTGGATTCCCCGTATATACGTGTATTAAATCGGATTTTCTCCTGTTAATCTGTCTCATGTGAATTTGATTCTAAGATCCAGCTAGAAGGACAATAGGATGGAGGAAGGTGTTCCTCCCTGACAATGTTATATGTATAATATACCGTATCTTACAATAAAGTAAGCTAGAGAAAAGAAAATGTTAATAAGAAAATCATAAGGGGGGCACCTGGCTGGCTCAGTGGGTTAAAGCCTTTGCCTTCAGTTCAGGTCATGATCTCAGGGTCCTGGGATCCAGCCCCATATCCGGTTCTCTGCTCAGCGGGGAGCCTGCTTCCTCCTCTCTCTCTGCCTGCCTCTCTGCCTGCTTGTGATCTCTGTCTAATAAATAAATAAAATCTTTAAAAAATCATAAGGAAGAGAAAATACATGTACAGTATTGTACTGTTTTATTTTAAAAATCCAAATGTAGCTGGATCTGCGTAGCTGGAACCCCGTGTTGTTTAAAGGTCAACTGTAATTCGAAATGATGAGAAGTGTTAAGGGAAGCACACAGTTCTTTGGGAGGGAGAATCCGGAAACCAAATTCATAGCCTCTGCTTTCTGGGTGTTTACAATTTTTCTTTGCACCTCACCTTTTCACACCTTCCAGGAATATTTTGACAGGCTATTCCTCAGCTTTTTGAGTGCTTATGAATGATTTAATTTATTTGTGTATATATAGCTTTGAAAGGACAGTTAAAATAGGTAAATAGCAAATATACATATTCAAAGGTCTTTAAAGTTCACCTGATTGTCAATAATGACGTTCCATCTGGATTTTGAGGATATGGGCAAAATAGGATTTAAGAATTAACAACCTCCACCTTCAATGATCTCACCCTCTCTGGTAAAACAAAGACAGTCCACATTGATGTGGAGAACAAAGGCAAAAGAAAAAATTAAATTTCTTTAAAACTTACAGCCCACTGACAAATCCTTGAGACAGGCAGAGGGACCTTCCTCTAGGAACTCAGCTGCCTCGGTGTTAATACTTTGCTAAGGGCAAAAGGCAATCTTAGCTTACCATTATCCAGACCGCTCAGGATCCTATAAGTCTCTTTCGGCATATAAAGATTCCATTGGAAAATTCCTTTATTTCTACTCCCAAGATATATGTTAGCAATCATCCTCCAAGCATATGACCCACTGATATACATCGGAAGGGTCTCACAACTAAGGTTTTACTAGACAGTAATAAATGATCTTTTCCTAAAAATAGCCAGGCCCTCAAGGTCCTGGAAATCTTGCTTCCAAAATTCCTTAGAGACTTAATGCTGTCCCCAATTCCCTCTCAACTTGAAAGTATGTAATCAATTGCTTCTCACAATCCCAGTGGAGCCCTTTCTGCCCATGGGTCCTGTCCCTGTGCTTTAATAAAGCCACGTTTTTGCACTGAAGACGTCTCGAGAATTCTTTCTTGACCGTTTGCTCCAAAACCCAAAATTTCTGCATCGCACATGACTCAGAGTCCTTCCATAAGACCTAACACACCATTATAAAATCCTAGATTGTGGTGAACTGGCCCTAAATGCTGAAACAACTCAGGGAAGCTATGATGAATATGGTGTCACCAAGAGGCTATAAGGAGGAGGTAGGTTGGGGAAAGTGTGTTGTTGTTCAGCTAAGGTATGGGGCAATGCAGAGAGAAGCATTCCAAGTGAGGAGAGGGACAAGATTCCAGACTCAGTGATGGAATGGATGTAGTGAATAGAAGTAGTTAAGTTCTCATTACATTCATGAGGTTTTCTTTTACCAATGGCTGTAGATGACAACAGAGCTTTGATAGGAGGGTTTTTAATGAGTATAACCAACAATGGGGAGGATGGCGGTGGGGTACAGGGTTGTGTATGCGGTGAAGTTATTTGATGGGTCATTTTAAAATGCACAAACTTTTAAATATGAGCACATGCCCAATGCAGGTTCCTTACCTTTTTATTCTATTAGGTTGGACAGTATGAAATTGCTAACATTCAATCATTCAGCCTGGAGAAATGTCAGTGTCATATGCTTCAACCTAATAGATCATTAAACAACATATTTATTTGTTACCACGTCCATCTTCAGGCCGTTCTGCACTCTTTGGAAGCTGGGAATCCAGAAACTACCAAAGATATTTTGCTGTTATACTTGTTGGATTCTGGGAAGTGCCTCTTGTCCTCAGCTCTTGACTGTCTTTAAGGATCACCTCTGATGCGGGAGCTACCCTGAACAAGGTCATACCCCCTTCCCAGGGCAGTCCACACCTAATGACTTATCCCAGAAGTGGTCTAAAGGTTTAATTGTTTAACTTCAAACCATAATAACTTTAAAGAATTAAAGAAGATAAAGAATTATCTTCGGAGCTGTCAAGTCAGCTGAGACCTCTACTGACTTTAAAACACAGCTTAAATTCTCCCTCCTCCCAATCTTTTTTCCCCTCCACCTCTCCCATGCGTGTTGACCCAAGCCCTCTCTACCAGTCTTATTGCACTGCAGACTCTGTCTCGGAGTCTGCTCCCCAGGGTACCTGACCCATACAGGTGGTGCCAGATCTGAGACATTTAGGAACTAGATCACCTGCAACCCAACTGGCAATGAGAATTGTATCACCGGTGATAGGTGGGACACATGGAGACTTTGGCACAAGATAGGAGTACTGCCAAAACTTTCACTGTGGGTGATGAAATGGGATGGTATCACGGTGGAAATGAATGTACTAACTGATGCTATGGTTCACAGATCTAAGAAATATGAAGGAAACAGTAAGTGTTCCCAGAGCGCAGGGATGTAAGAGCACTTGGCTTCAAGGGTCCCAGACAGAGCAGGTTCAGCCACTCAGCACTGACAAATCCAAAGGGAGAGGGGCTTGTGAAAGAAAATAATTTATTTCAGTGAGACCAACAGTGGGAAGACCGCAGACCAGCATCTCAGTTTGTCTCGAAGGTGTTAAAGATACTTCTAGGTTTATATGAGCAAAATGTGGGACAAAGGTTGGTGGTGTAGAGGCCGCTTTTAGGCAAATAAGCTTGAGTGATGGAATGTAGAAAGGGCCCACAGTGACCCCCTGGCTGAATACAGACAGGCCCATCAGGCGACCCACCTCAAGATCCATCCATAGGCTCTAACTAACCATGGGCTACTTAAAACCAGGCACAGTTACCAAAAAAGGGAAGATTCCATGTGTTCTCGTACCTCCTTCTTTCCCCCTTTAAGAACAGCCCTCACCCACTGCCTCATGGCAGACAGCCTCTCCTTTGCTGTCCTGCCCACTCCTCCCTTGAGGTATATTCAGTAAACTTCTATCTCCTTTGCTCTGTCCCAGGTGAATCATTTTACCTCCTGTGCCACTGGCTTCCACTTGATTGCCACCCCACATTTGGGGATCCCCATCCAATCGAGAGACACCCTATTTAGACACCACATGTGGGTACTGTAGGTGGGCGGTGAAGGTCAGGTCGATCATTGTCTTGGGGTCAATCACAGGAGGTCTTGCTGGGTCAGTGCAGAACCTATTGCGTGAGGGGGTAGTTTCAGTTCCAGTCATGGGATGCTTTGCTCACAGGGTCTTTGGCCTGAGTTAAGAGATCGGCTGGAAAGAAGAACTGAATCAATTAGAAAGTACAGACTAAGGTCAAAATGGAGATAGGTAAAGTCTTCTTTCGTTAGGACAGAATTGGGTAGACACTGAAGAACAGGCCTAGGACTTAATTTATAGAGTAACAGAGCTCCGAAGAAGAGAAATTTTAAAAATAAGATCTGTTATGCCAAGTTTGTGATATTTGTTGGAAAAGAATAGGACTCAGACATGAAGGATGAAAACAACTGTGTTGATATGCTCAGTGTCTTGAATCCGCAGATTCCCTTGAATGTTCCAGGTTCTCTTCCCTTATAAAAAGCTAATTCTCCCTACCTGTTTGAAGATGATGTTGCTTCTGCAACATTAAGACAACATGAGACCACCCATCTCCCTCACCCCCCAGGGTCTGTGCTCAACCCCCTTCTGGTCAGTAGGCCAACAACTAGGGTGGAGAAACATCACAGGTTGGCCAAGGAAATTCTGGCCTGATAAGGTGGTGAAAGATATGCTTCTGCCATACTGATTTTTTTTTAAAGATTTTGTTTATTTATTTGACAGACAGAGATCACAAGTAGGCAGAGGCGGGCAGAGGGAGAGGGAGAAGCAGGCTCCCCACTGAGCGGAGAGCCCGATGTGGGGCTTGATGCAGGGCTCGATCCCAGGACCCTGGGATCATGACCTGAGCCGAAGGCAGAGGCTTTAACCCACTGAGCCATGGAGGCGCCCCTGGCATATTGATTTTTTAAGCTTCTTTTTTTTTTTTAAAGATTTTATTTATTTATTTGACAGAGAGAGATCACAAGTAGACAGAGAGGCAGGCAGAGAGAGAGAGAGGGAAGCAGGTTCGCTGCTGAGCAGAGAGCCCGATGCGGGACTCGATTCCAGGACCCCGAGATCATGACCTGAGCCGAAGGCAGCGGCTTAACCCACTGAGCCACCCAGGCGCTTAAGCTTCTTTTTTTTTAAACTGTAGACAAAAGAGAAGCCCAAAGAGCTTCAAAACCCTTAGAAATTACCCTTCTGTAAGAGTCATATACATGCACAAGGAAAATCTCCACTTACAAAGCTCTTTCTGAATTTACCAGGAAGATAGTGGTGGTAGTCTGGGGAGGGGTGACTCTAAATCTCCAGAAACTTTTATCAATGGAGAAGACTGATAACCTAAATCTGCCTAACAAACACACTCTTGTTTACTGTGCTTTGCCTTATGACCTCCCACAAAGGAACATTCCCCCCTCCCCCAGCATCTTCTGCCTTTAGCTGAGGACGGTATTTAAGGTGGTGGCTTCAGTGATTTGGGGAAAGACTCAGTTTTCCTGGGTCTCTCCCTTGTATACAGGAGGTATACATGTTTTACGTGTTTTTCTCCTGTTAATCTGCCTTCTACCAATTTAATTATTAGACCTACTGGAGAACCTAGAGGGGAAGAAAGAAAGTTTCCCACTTTTCACAGTAAGAAAGGAGCTCTACCTTAAAGGAGATGCAGTTCCTGGCCAGTGTGCACTGGCCTGAGTTGGGGGAGTGTGTGTGATTCTGAGGGCACTTAACTAGGTGGTGGAAGTTGAATAAGGGAGAGTTTAGTGATTTAGAAGCATTCTTACAGGAAATAGGATTTGACTCCTTGGCAAGGACTTCAAGGATAGTTCTTTTTTTTTTTAAGATTTTATTCATTCATTTGAGAAAGATAGAGAGAGAGAGAGAGAGAGAACAAGTGGGGGAAGGGGCAGAGGGAGAAGGAGAACCAGGCTCTGCTGAGCAGAGCCCAACTTGGTGCTCCATCCCCGTACCCTGAGATCATGACCTGAGCCGAAGGCAGACGCTTAACCCACTGAGCCACCCAGGCACACCCAAGGATGGTTCTTTTTGCACACATGACAATGCAACTATTCTTCTTAAGTTAGGTAGAGATATCAGAATTGTTATGGCAAGTAGTGGAAAATATGTGACAGAAGTGGGAGTGCTAGAGTGGATATATTATATAAGTCCAGAAAACCCACTGGAGGCCTGTGTTAAGAGGACTAAGAGGACACACCATGTACCATCACAATCACCAGAAATATCATAACATTAGAATCCAGGTAGCTGGACTCTAACCATCAGTAGCAAGGTTGATATAATTATAGTAATGAGCAGCAAGTTTAAAAGCCAGGTGACCCTGACCTTCAAAGAGTAATGGAGACGTTTAATAGGACATGGCATCACTAGGGGAAAAATAGAAGGGCAGCAGCTCAATTCATAAAATCAGGTGAAATCAGGGACAGAGGATTGGGTGGCTGAGCACAGTTATGCCAATAAGGTCCCTGTTTCTTGCCCAGTTCCTGGACTTGAGTCAGTTTTTGGAACCTGAACCTATTGACCGAAAGAAAGGTGAGTCACTAGAAGGAAGGACCCTGCAGCACTATGGTAAGTATACCAGTAATGATTATCCCAGTCCAATCCAAGAGGGACCCACAGCTATTGACTTAAGTAACTACACACTAAAGAAGGGGTAGCATCCAAACATTCTGAGAACTGCTAGGCACAGAATCCAAGTTGACATCGATATCTGACTGCCTGAAGCATCGTTATGAACCCTCTGTGAGAGTGGGAGGAAATGAGAGCCAGATTGTGGTTCAGATCTGGATCACAGTGGTTTCACTGGATCTACAGACCCACCCAGTCATTTCCTTGACCCTGAAACGTATCATTGAGATGGACACCCTTAGTAGTTGGCACAAACACCAAGATGAGAGCTATCATAGTGGCAAACGCCACGCGGAAGCCTCTAAAACTGCCCTCCTGCACAACAAAAATAGTAAACAAAACCCAACATTCAATCTTAGGGAAAATGGCAGGCATTAATGCCTCCTTAAAGAATGAAGGGGGGGATAGTCTTCATCCTACCTTCATTTGGGTAATCATCGGGATCCTTGTAAAACCTGGAAAACCCAGGAAGATAAAAGTGGGCTGTCGCAAATCAAGCAGTAGCCCCACGTTCAGCTGCTTGTGCCAGGGATAATATCCTTGCTAGATCAACGGAACATGACCTCAGGGGCATGCTATGTGGCTGTTGATCTGGAGATGGTATTCTTTTTTTATTTATTTATTTTTTTATCAGAAACAGCTTTTATTCACTGGGAACATACAACAGAACACATTTATAGTCTTGCCCCAGGGATATGTTAATTCTCCTGTGCTCTTTCATAAAATAGTCCAAAGAGAACTAGATGAGATCCGTATCCTGCCCATCATCATAGTGGTCCATTCTTTTTTTTTTTTTTTTTTAAAGATTTTATTTTATTTATTTGATAGAGAGAAATCACAAGAGAGGCAGGCAGAGAGAGAGGAAGGGAAGCAGGCTCTCCGCTGAGCAGAGAGCCCGATGCGGGACTCGATCCCAGGACCCTGAGATCATGACCTGAGCTGAAGGCAGCGGCTTAACCCACTGAGCCACCCAGGCGCCCCATAGTGGTCCATTCTATTCATAACATCATGCTAATCTAACTGGCTCAGAGAAAAACATGCCTGCAACATTGCCAACATTAAGACACACACACACTCCAGAAAGTGAGAGATAAACCCTATGAAAATTCAAAGGACCACCACAAAATTAACCATTTTGGTACTTCAGTGGTCCAGGGTATGCCAGCACCTCCCCTCAATAATAAACATTTTTGCATTTTCCTCTTCTTGTCACAAAGGAGCATGTCCCCTCACAAGTCTGTTTGTGCTCTGGAGGTACCTGGAAAAGTACTCCCATCTTTGAATCTGGGTGACAGTAATTTCTGCCAGCTTTAATTAGGGTACAGAGCAGGGAAAAAAAGCTCTGTAGCAGGTCCAGTCTACGATGTAAACGGCCCTGTTGTTTGAACCATGTGACCTAGAAGATCTTGTGGTACTAGAGGTATCATTGAGGTACTAGTAGGGAAAATCGTGTGGAGTTTATAGTAATCCCCCATCAGAGAATCTCCGTACAGATCCCTGGGCTTCTGGAGAAAAGCCATGCCATATATACCTTTCAAAAAACTCCTGGCATCTCCTGATAGAGATGGAGGACCTGATCACTGGGATATGATGTCATCATGAGGCTTGACTAGCTCATCTGGAGTACAACCTTTCTTCCCCCCATTTTTTTTTTTGTTGCAAAGCACTTTCAGAGACACCCTACTCATCTGCCTGATGAGGTATTTTTGTATCTAATCCTCAAGGGTTCCTCAGATCTAGAATTCCAGCCCAATGTGCTATATGAGCAACTGGCTCTCTGAAAAAAAAAAAAAAAAAAAAAAAAAAAGCACTGTTTTGCAGCGTTTGCCTTTTTCCACGGTATTAATACAACCCCCATGGCTGATTTTAAGTTGCTGAGCTGACATGACTGCATGCAGCCCTGGGAAGAGAAACACGGTGGTTGCCATTACAGAGTGTGTCCATCCTACAGATACAATAGCTGTTAACAACTTCAGAAAATAGATAATAGGGGCGCCTGGGTGGCTCAGTGGGTTAAGCATTCGCCTTGGGCTCAGGTCATGATCCCAGCGTCCTGGGATCAAGCCCCACGTTGGGCTCCCTGCTCAGTGGGGGGCCTGCTTCTCCCTCTCCCCCTACCTGCTGCTCAACCTGCTTGTGCTCCTTCCCTCTCTATCAAATAAATAAATAAAGTCTTGAAAAAAAAAGAAAAAAGAAAATAGATAATAAAAACATTTAGTGAAGAGAAAAAGGAAGTGATGAGATTCGAGTTTCGAGTATTTGTTTCCTTTGTATATAATTTAACTGTAAGTTTATAAAATTTAAGTTTTAAAAATGTCTTTCACAACCATCTCAAAAAATTTCCTGAAAATTTAAAAATTGCTATTTGCAGCTGGTATTAGCTAGTTCCAGTGCACTTGTGAAAGCGTCTCACCTTGTGAGATTTTCGTTAGGTGTGGAGGTCTTAGAAGTAAATTCAATTCTTAGTCATTTTTGGCCGAAGATTTTTGATCCTTCAGTGGATCTTTCTTACTATCTTTCGGAGTTTCCTAATTGCTATTTCAATGAACTGATTCTTGTTTCCTTGGGACCTTTCCAAACTTAATTATAAGCCTTTTTAAGGAAATAAACAGGTTTTTGTATTTTTATTTGTTTGACCCCCCCCCTTTCTTTGCATGTTGTAGGGTCACAATATGTATTCATTAACTTGGGCACATTTTACATATGTCAAACATGAAAGTCAGGATCTACATATTCCAAATTAATCTAATAAACTGCTCAGATGCACGATGTTTTCATTTTTAACATTAGTTGTTTTCTTTTTGTTTTTACTAGTTACTTCTTAGGCTGATAGGAAATGAATGTCATAAATGGATCTAATACCATTTTAAAAAATGTATTATTCTCATTTTTAATGTTTTTCCAATCTGCTACTTAATACACCAGAAGTTCCAAAAAAATGTTTACAACTTGAAACTTCCCCTAGCCTTAGAAAATTGAAAAACACCACTGAATCATTTT
The DNA here is from genome assembly GCF_922984935.1 of Meles meles. Taxonomy (NCBI): domain Eukaryota; kingdom Metazoa; phylum Chordata; class Mammalia; order Carnivora; family Mustelidae; genus Meles; species Meles meles. The sequence continues at coordinate 40,991,301 of NC_060087.1, read as the reverse complement.
AAGTGGATTCCTCAGAAGGCATAGCTTTTTCATCTTCTGACTAATTTCATACATAGATATTCTCAGCTGAGTTTTATCCCTGGAAACATATCACTAAAATGATAAATAAGTAACTTTCATGAAGAATATAACTGTACACTCTCTCTCTAAAGTTCTAACCATTAGAGAAAAACATGAATGTACTGGCAGTGTCTCAAAACATTCAAGAAACTATTTAGGTGAATTTAACAGATTCCTAGATTAATGAGAGTAAATTTTGAGTACCCAGAGTCTAATCTCTATGTTAGAGTAAATGTCACCTATAATGGCAATGTCCTACGTTTATTCCATCTAAACTGTTGAATGACTATTTTCAGGGAACATAAATGTCAGTCCTATTAAAAATACATGATTATAACTAGCTATATTTGTGGGGAGAGGGAGAAAGGAAGAGATAGGTACACATTCGTACATATCTTAGTCGTGGAGTAAATGTACTGAGATTTTTTTCCCATTTTACAGCTTTCTTTTTCTGATAGACCTTAAATATTGACAAATTTTCCCAATAATTAATGACTATACAGAGAGATTAATATTAGCTAATAATAAAGGAAACCCCAGGTCCTCTGTGGCTTAAAGTGTTGTCTGGAATTATATTTATTTCGGGTGAAGATTCTTCTAATTACTTCATTTCTTCTTAATTGGTGTATTACAAAATAAATTAGGTATAATAATTATTAGTATTCATTTTTCACTTCTCCAGATATTGGTTTAAATTAAACAAGGGTGCCTGAGCAGCTCAGTTGGTTAACCATCCGCCTTCGACTCAGATCATGATCCAGGGTCCTGGGATGGAGCCTCACGTTAGGTTCCCTGCTCAGTGCGGAGCCTGCTTCTCCCTCTCCCTCTGCCACTCCCCCTACTTGTACTCTCTCTCTCTCTCCCTGTCAAATAAATAAATAAAGTCTTTAAAAAATAAATTAATTAAATAGTATAATGCACATACAACTATCATTTCAAGTGTCTGTTTTCAGACTTGAATTCATTTATAGCTGTGCCATATGTATCACATTAGTAAAAATATTGCCCAGGTATAGGCTACTTGCAAAATCTCCTTTATAAAACCAGTTAAATTAGTACAAAAATATCCATGTGTTGCATTAATGGACTTAATAGTATTTTTTAAAAGGATTTATTTATTTATTTGAGAGACAGAGAGAAAGAGAGAGAGAGCAAGTAGGTGGGGCGGGGCAGAGAGAGAATCTCAAGCAGACTCCCCACTGAGTTCGGAGGGGCTTGATGGCAGGACCCTGAGATCATGACCCAAGCTGAAATCAACATTCAGACACAATCGATTGAGCCACCCAGGTGCCCCTGGACTTAAGAGAATTTTAATAATATTCCAGAAAAGAGGAAAACAGAGAAAGAAACAATGATTTTCTTTTTAATAGTGAAGCTACACTTAGAATTCTAACATCTACTTAAAATGGCTCATATTTTAACTTGGGTTTTTGCTTTGTTGTTGGTAGTGGTGGATACCACTAGCATGTAAGAGAGCACAAAAGGAACTAGATTAAATGATTATGTACCAAATAGAACAGAATCTGTGCATCTCATCCATTTTCTCTCATAAATACTACTCTTGAGTGAGGCATAGATTAAATTAGTTATCTCTTTAAATACCTTCTTCGCACTAATGATGCAGCCCTTCATCTGTGTTGAGGATACTATTGATGGGACATCAGTGGAGTATAGTTGAAAATAATCCACACTCTCTTGCTATGTTTCCTTGTCTCCAAAGTCTTCTGCTCCTAACAGAGTGCTGAAATGGACTTTGTTATGGATTCAGTCCCTGTAGGAGCAGTTTAGTACTGAGTTCTACATGGAACTCTGATGTATGATCAGATTTTTTTAAAGATTTTATGTATTTATTTGACAGAGAGAGAGAGAGATCACAAGTAGGCAAAGAGGCAGGCAGAGAGAGAGGGGGAAGCAGGCTCCTGCTAAGGAGAGAGCCCAATGCGCGGCTCGATCCCAGGACCTGAGCCGAAGGCAGAGGCTTAACCCACTGAGCTACCCCGGTGCCCCTATGATCAGATTTTGAATAAAATATTGGGTCATAATGAGAATTATAAATTAAAACTAAAACATCATTTCTAACCCATTAGCTTGTCAAAGCTAAGCAACATTGTGGAAGACGAGAGCAAGGAAACTCATACTCTCTCTTACACATTGCTAGCAGAAGGATAACCAGTTAAACCCCTGTGAATGGAAATTTGAGAAAATGTAGCAAGATCACCCAACACATAACCAAAAATTACCTTCTAAGACTTTATCTGACCTGCACACTAAACAGGCAAAATGATATATATTCAAAGATATTTTCATCAGTGCTTTATTTGTATTAGCAAAAGATTGGAAGCAATGAAAATATCCATCAACAGGGAATTGGTCAAAGAAAGTGTGATACGTCCATATAATAGAATGTTGTGCCACCATTAAAAAAGAATGAAGAAGATTGATGTGTGTATGGATATGGAAGGATTTCTAAGATATATTCCTTTCCCACAGCTTTATTGAGATTGGATTGACATATAACATATATCTTTAAGGCCTACAATTAATTTGATACATTTATATATTGCAATATGATCACCACCATTAGAATTAGCTAACATCTCCATTCTGTAACATATTTACCATTTCTTTTTTTTTGTGGTGAGAATATTTAAGATCCACTCTCTTAGCAACTTTCAAGTATATAATACATCCTTACTAGCTATAGTCACTATGCTATACTTCGATCCCCAGAACCTGAATCCTCTAACTGGAAATTTGTATCTCTATTTTTTTTAAGAGAGGGAAAACGAAAGAGGGAGAGAGTGAGGGAGAGAAAGAGACAGAGACAGACAGAAAGAGAGAGAGAATGAATCTTAAGGAGACTCCATGTCCAGCGCAGAGCCAGACATGGGGCTCGATCTCAAAACCCTAAGATCATGACCTGAGCCAAAACCAAGAGTTGGACACTCAACGACTGAGCCACCTAGGTGCCTCTGGAAATCTGTACCTTAACCACTATCTTCCCATTTCTCCCACACCTGCCTCCTTGGTAACCACCACTCTGGTCTTTGTTTCTCTGGTCTTTGTTTCTCCAGCTTTTTTAGACTCACATATCAGTGTTACCATACAGCATTTATTGTCCTTCTCTGATTTATTTCACTTAGCACGACACCCTCAAATTTCATCCAAGTTGTTGCAAATGACAGGGTTTCCATCTTTCTCATGGCTAAATAATATTCCATTGCATATATTCATTATATATAAATATACCCATTATATATATGCATATATATATATATATATATAATATCATATTTCTTATCTGTTGATCTGTTGATGGACACTTAGGTTGTTTGCATATCTTGGTTATTTTGAATAATGCTGCAGTGACCATGAAAAGGCAGATATTTCTTTGAGATCCTGATTTCAATTCCTTCAGATATATACCCAGAAGTAGAAAGGCTGAATCATATGATAGTTCTATTTTTAACTTTTTGAGGAGCCCATACTGTTTTCCATAATATCTGCACCAATTCACATCACAAGGATTCTCTTTTCTCCACACCCTCACCAACTTGTTATCCCTTGTCCTTTTGATGATAGCTATTCTAATAGGTGTGAGATGATGTCATTGTGGTTTTGATTTGCATTTTCCTGATGATTAGTGATGTCAAGCACTTTTTCAAAAATACACTTTTAACAAGAAAGGAAATTCATTGAGTAAATTATGCTGTCATTTCTGTAAAAGTATGTACATGTAATTATTCATATGCCAGCATATGCCAGCATATGCATAGAACAGCAAAAGAGTACACAAGAAACTTCAGATTCGGTGTCTGGGGGAAGCTTTTGAGATGGAGTCTTGTTTTTCACTCTAATCCTTTTTGCAGTTTGTATTATTTGCCTGTATTGCTTATATAGGTAAAAATAGTTTTTAAAGAAGAACTAGTAAAGCTTAGTGAGTCTTACTTCATTCTTCCGAGAGTGACCAGGTTCCGCGTCCATATTTAGTCCACCCATTGATTGGGAAAGTCCCTGAGCCATTCTTAAGATGGAATATTTTTACAGCAAGAGGGATTATGAAGAATAATAAAGAAATGAACACACTGGAAAAGAAATTTTTGGTGTCTCTTAACCATTTTATATTATGAATATTTTACAAATCTTGAGATCTATGGACTTCATCCCATAAAAATGTACAAAATCCTACACACAGCAACAGGTTTAGAGAACCTCCTAAGGCCCATATATGGGCTCTGAATTAAAAATGCTTACTCTAAAATGAAAGGAGGAGTTTTTTTCAGGGGCCCAGATGAGATCCATTTTATTTGTTATTAATGAAACATCCAGCACGAAGAGTTTGATCTCTTGAAAAAGAAAGGGATTTTTTTTTTTTTTAGCATGCAATGGTTTATACCTTGATAGGCAACATTTCTTATTTTTTCAGGGAGGTATAGTAAGTAACTGCCTTCCAGTTGCCATAAATGTAATCTTAGTGTAAGCTATTTTTTGAGTCTGCTTCAGAGTAGTGATATCCAGGATTTGTTAATATTTTGATGCTTATGATTCCACTGAGAAAGTCAAGAAATACCTAGGGGGATATTTTGGCCGTGACAACCTTTTCTGTAATTGACCTCCAGCCAGGTAATCCTCTTCCCTGTAGAATTTGAGATTTCTTATGGCACTGAACCATTCTGAAGGGAAAATTTTGGAGATTCCCTATCCAGCCACAAAGCAGGTGGTAGAAAAGTCCCCATACTTAGTACATGCAGAGCCTATTTCACATCCAGAATCCTCTCTTCTCCTTGTTCACTTAAGGTCTCTAAGTCTCCATCTCATTCACTCCAAAGAATGAGAATAAGCACAAGAAGGAGAGATTACTATCGCACGTTGAGACTAATTTCGTCGGTTGAATAGCAATAACACACTCATCTTTAAAGATGGCTCAAAAGAACCGTGTCTCTGATAATGACACAAAACTATGGAATTTCCCACAATGTTTTCCTTTAATAAGACTTTATCCCTGAAAAAGTAGGCGGGTTCTCAAAACAGCTGAGAATTCAACTACAGATACAACATACAGCTGTTTCAATGTGAAAACAGCCATTTTCCCTAGCTTCTCTATAGATAAATCTCAGTTTCATGTGGTGTTTTCCAGATACACACTATTTTTGCCTTTCAAGATCATGAGGAAGAATGAGAAAGAGAAAGTCCCAAACCACAGATTGCTTCATAAGTGATTTCTGGTGATTTCAATGAGATATCAGACCTAGGCCTGTGTTTTCACTGGTTCTGTCCTACCACCCAAGGTTGAGTTTACAGATGAAGAAACTGATGCACTTGCCCAATTGGTTGAGTCACATTACAACCTAGGCCTATGTGATTCTACTACTCCTTGGATGCCCTGTAAATTTTTCTGGTGAATCTATAAACTATCAATTTTAAAAGCCATATAATTGAAGCACCATAAATGTGATTTAAAGGTTCCAAGATGAGTGGTTCTCAGATTCTAGCATGCCTCAGTATCATCTGAAGGTCTTGTTCAAACAGTTTCCTGAGAGACTGGCCAGGAAAGGACCCAAGAATTTGCATTTCTAGCACTGGATTTGTTTTTTTTTTTTTTTTTTAAGAATAACTGTAGCATTCACCTATTCTCCCTGAGATGAATGGTAGACATTTTCCTTTCATTTTCTCTTTCATCTTATGTTGGTGTTCTTCTTTATAAATGATACATCCTATTACCATAACATGTAGTAGATGTAATCCTACTGATTACAAGCATGTCCACATGTAGTAGGCTAAATAATTCTCTTTCCCTTTTATTCTTCCCTGGGTGGTAAAAGTAACTTTGATTTTTATAATAGGCTTTTTTAGTATTTACTGGTTTGGTTCCTTCTGACCTTTGTGCCTCATTTTAAAAATCCATTTTACTAACTGTGTGTTTATGTGTGTGTGTGTGTATAACATCAAACACACTGTACTACAGTTCTGCTGATAAACTTGGGGAGCAATGATGTGCAGTTAAGTCTTGAAACTTAAGTCCAAATGAATGAGCTTAATTTATTTCATCTAGAAACCAATTATTTAGAGATTTAAGCAATTTGGCAGCTGGGTGTGCAGAAGGGGATGTGGGTGGGACTAACATGTTTTTGCCAAGACTGAGTTTTTGCCTAGTGCTTTTGGAATTTTAAGAATCTAATTAAGACTTTTGGTAAATTTGCTTTAAATCACCATAGAATTAATAAACTGGAGGCATTACAGTGCCTGTCAGCTCTGATTTAATTTAGATGCTCAGTCCTTTCAAACTAGATCAAGACTTCAGAGAAGTGCCAAATAGGTGACACTTTCCAAACTGCCTGTAGGTAGCTGGTGACACCCCTGTGGCCGCCATAGCTGCTTGGCTATGTTGCTGAGGGACCCATGGCACCCCTCCCACTACTCATAGCAGGTCCAGGGAATACCTCAGGCCCAAGTCGCCCTTCTCCCATCTCCCAGTCACAGACGTCTTTAGCCCCTTGCTGCCATGAAGCTGCATTTACCAGCTTCTCCTCTTCCATAGGTGACTACTCTCTGGGTTCAGGTCTCTGTGAAACTCAATCCCAGCTGAGCTGAGATGAGCTTAGGTGCAAGCACTGGGAGGCAGACATCTTGGGAGAATCGGGAACTAAGGGAAGGACATGCTTCTATTGCTGCCACGTTGTGGGTTAAGTACATTTTTGTAGGCTACTCTAGATACTATACTGCTTGGTCTATCTTTTTTCCTTCCAGAGAAAATTACACTCCAATTTCCAAATATTTTTAAATGATCTTTTAGAACACAATTTAGATTTGGTATTATTCTCTTTTCTCTTTCCCTTTTATATGAGTTGGTTCTTTCATTCCCACCTTGTTCCAAACTTTCAGTTCTTTGCTGAGCATCACTGGCAAGTTGGGAATTCTTAATTAATATTTAATCATAATTCCTGAAATATTGCCATCATAATGCTTTTCCATCTTACTTCCTAATTAGACCACTACATCAATTGTCATTTCTAGAACTGTCATATCCAAAGTGTTAGCTTAAAAGAGCTGCTTATGCTTTCATTTAAACAATAGAAAGATAATTTGAAAACAGCATGACAACAAGGTGTGTGGGGGTATCTTGGTTGTCCTGGAGCTGACACTTAAATATGGTAGCTGGTGCAATTAGGCAGCTCCCCCAAAGTCCTCAATGACCTAGACTGAATAAAGTTTTTTTTTTTTTTCATGATTGGCCTACATTCCAGGAGTTCAATGGGGAAGAACTCTGGACCTCTGTGCAGAAATGGAGGTTTAGACATATACAGAATATCTCATAAAATGCGGATGGAAGAGATTAAAAGAATTCATAAGGAACAGCAGCATTGCCATTAGAAGGAAAAAATCACCATGGGTGGCAAAGTTGAACAAGGTATGGTTGATTTAGCACAAAGATCTCAGTGTTAGAGGTAGTTGTGGCTTCAGGAATAATGCAGGGATGAGCTTGAATACCACCTGACCCAGACTCCTACTCCTTCCTCTTCTACCATCTCACTCCTTCTTGAGCAACCATTGTTCCGGGAAAGGGAATGAAATGTTAAAAGAAGAGCCCTAAAACTTCTTAAGCAAGACAACAAAAGGACATACCATAAAAGGAAAAAAGTGGTAAAATAGACTACATAAAAATTAAGAACTTCTGTATATCAAAAGCTGCCATTAAGAGAGTAAAAGGCAAACCACAGCCTGGAAGATGATATGTACTATACATATATCCAACAAAAGACTCCTATTCAGGTTATATAAAGAATTGTTATACATTTCTAAGAAAGAGACAGACAACATAATAGAAAAATGGGCAAAATATTTGAAGGCTTTTTGAAAAAAGGTAACAAAAGGGCCAATAGACATCAAAAGTTACTCAACTTTTTTATCAGGAAAATGCAAACTGATGCGTAATAGAATGTGTATCCACACTCATCAGAATGATTTAAATGAAAAATATAAAGAATACCAAGTGGTATGGTATAGGGAGCAACCAGAACTCTGATATGCTACTGATGGGAGTGTCGATTTACATATCCATTTTGGAGAACTCCTAAGCTATATTTACTAAAGCTGAATATATGCTCATGCTATGACACAACAATTTCACTCCTAGATATATACTCCACAAAAATGTACACATATATTCACCTAAAGACATATTCAAGAATGTTCATAGCAGCATACTCACAATAGGCCAAACAAGAAAATACCTATAATGGTTACTTTTACCTGTCAACTTGACTGGGTCACAAGGTACCTAGATATCTGGTCAAACATTGTTCTGGGTGTTCCTGGGAGAATGTTTTTAGATGAGATCGACATTTAAATCAGTAGACTGAGTAGAGCAAATTATTCTCCCTAATGTAGGTGGGCCTCATCCAATCAGTTGAAGGCTTAAATAGAACAGAAAAGCTGGCCTGCCCCCAAGTAAGAACGAATTCTTCTGACAGTCTTAAAACTGGGATATTGGCTTTTTTTCCTGCCTTCAGTTTCAAACTGAAACATTGGCTTTTCCTGAGTATTAAGGCTGCCAGCCTTTGGACTGGAACAACATTTTTGGCTTTCCTGGGTCTCCAGCTTGCTGACTTACTCTGCAGATTTTGGAATTTGCCAGCCTTCCATAAGAATGTCAGCCAATGCCTTATAAAAATTTCTTTACACACACACACACACACACACACACACACACACACACACACATGATTGGGTGTATTCTTCTGGACAATCCTAATGCAACACCCAAATGCCCATCAGGAGTAGAATGGATTAATTAATTGTGACATTTACTTATAAAATATAATACTGTATAGCAATGAGAATGAACAAATTACAACTACTCACAATAGAACAGATGGATCTCATGAACATAGTGTTGAAAAAAAATATCCAGGCACAAAAGAGAATAGAGAAAACTAGTCTATATTATTAGGAGACAGTTTAAAAGTTACCTTAGGGTGGGTAGTCACTGGAAGCATATAAGAATGGAGACCTTTGAGGATATTGGTCATGTTCTGTTTCTTAATCTAGGTGCTAATTACATAAATGTGTTCAGTTTGTGGAAATTTAGCGATGTGTACTTTTCTGCATGCATATTATACTTCAATAGAAAAAATATATAAAGCTCTTTGCTGAGGAATAAAATTGATTAACAAGGAAATTGGACTGAGGGACAGCCTATTAACATGACCTTTCCAGGCCATATAAATTGGTAGGGACCAAGAAACATTTAAATTCAATTCCAATATATTGACAGCTAAAAAATCCCTGGACATAACACAACAAGCAAGTATAGGAGAAGTCTGAAAGGTGGAAAGGATATGGCAGGCTGCCTAGATACCGCAGGATTTGAGAAACAACACGGAGTTGAGTTCTCTGGGTTTCCTTATTGTCTTCCCTATATCCTAGATAGGGTGTCGCAGAAACGTCCGAGCCAGAACTGCCAGCAGGCTCAGACAAATAAGCACCAAGAAAGCCTATCTCCCCAGCTGAAGTACTTGGAAAGAGTAGTATAACAACAGAAAACATTTCAGGAAATGTCCATCTTATTCAGGGAGATGACATTCCACCTCACCCTACTTTCCAACATGATGGCAGAAGTAGAGAGGGCATTCTGATTCCCTTGTTGGATGATGTTGATCAGCTGAGCAAGGAGCTGATCTTCCATCCCTTACCCAGCAGAAGCAGGCAGCAGTGATTCAATTGCCCTGCTAAGAGAATGTCAGCAGGACTAAACATGCAGCTGATAGTCCATCCCATGCTGGACTCAGGAAGTGTTAGATTTCCCAGCTGAGGTAGTGTCAGTAGAGCCCAGTAGTGGGTTCCTGCCCAGCTTTTATGAGGCAGAATAAGGTGGTGGGAAGTTTTAGTTGGTACTTCACTTCCTATCCTCCTCTTTCCTGGTGTCAACGAGGCCCGGCAAAGAGCTGAGCTTGCACCTCTGCTTGGAGGCAATGAGGAAGTGTGATTCAACGTTCTACTTTCACAGGGAAGATGTCTGCAGGAACAAGAGTGGAGTTGAACTTTCCACTTCAACCATCTGTGATAAAGCACTGTAAGTCAGCACTTCATTTTTGCTGGACTGGTGTCAGTGGAACCTAATGGGAATCAGTGGCAGGCTAAACATACACACCCACCAGATTTTCCTGCTACATGTCAACAGGAGAACTGCTTGCTTAAATAAAAAAGATTAAATAGGATCCATGGTTTTATAAGCTCCTAAATATAAAGTATATTTTATACAATAAAATATCATTCATCATACCGAGAACCAAGAAAAATCACAAAATGAATGAAAAAAAAAATTGGGGTGCCTGGGTGGCTCAGTGCGTTAAGCCTCTGCCTTTGGCTCAGGTCATGATCCCAGGGTCCTGGGATCGAGCCCTGCATCTGGCTCTCTGCTCCACGGGGAGCCTGCTTCTCCTTCTCTCTCTGCCTGCCTCTCTGCCTACTTGTGATCTCTGTCAAATAGATGAAATCTTTAAAAAAAAAAAACAATTAACAGACCCTAATACCAAGATGAATCAGATGTTGGAGTTATCTGACAAAGATTTAAAAACAGCCATTGTAAAAATGCTTCAATAATCAATTATCAATTCTCTTAAAACAAGTGAAAAATAGAATATCTTAGTAAAGAAATAGAAACCATAAAAGAGAGTCAAATGGAAGTTATAGAACTGAGAAATATAATAACCAAAACAAAAACTTGCTGGATGGGATTGATAGCAGAGTGGAGATGACAAAGGATAGAATCAGTGAATTCAGGGGCAACTCAATAGAATTTACATAATCTGAATAATAGAGAGGAAACCAAATGAAACAAAATCTCAAGGAAATCTCAAATCTCAACAGAATCTCAAGGAAAATTGCCAAAAACCTAACATTTGTAATATTAGATTCCCAGAAGGAGAGGAGAAAGAGTATGAGTAAAAAAAGAATTTGATAAAATAAAGGCTGAAAACTCTCCAAATTTGGTGGAAGACAAACCTACAGTTTCAAGAAGCAGAGTCAACTCCATATAAGATGAATCCCCGCAAAACCCATGCTAAGATATGTCATAATTAAACTTCTGAAAATTAGGCAAAGAAAAGAATCTTGAAAGTAAACAGAGAAAAACAATGTCATACTTATAGGCAAACACCAATTAGAATGGCTAATTGAATTTAAATAAAAGAATGGCAAAGGATTTGTCATCTGAAACCATGGAGGCCAAAATGTTGTGGAACAACATTTTCAAGGCTGAAAGAAAAGAACTTTCAACTAGGAATTCTATATGAAGAATGAAGGGGAAATATCCTCAGGTAAAACAAAACTAAGGAAATTTGTCATTAGCAAATACGCCCTTAAAGAATGGCTAAAACACATTTTTCTAAACAGAAAGGAAATGAAAACATAAGACTCAGAACCTCATTAAGAAAAAAGAACATTGGAGTAAGTAAAAAAAATTAGGGAGAAATATGATAGACTATCTTCATGAGATTCTTTAATCATATTTGAGGGTTGAAGCAAAAATTAAATTATTGGACATAGGATTCAATGTGTGTATAAGAAATGTTTCAGCCAGTTATACTTAAAAAATACAGAGAGTAAAGGAACCTAAATGGAAGTAAGTTTTCTACATGTAACTCAGAGGGCTAAAGGTAGATACCAAACTATGATAAGTTACATATGCATTTTGCAATTCCTAGAAAATGCACTAAGAAAATGATACAAAATAATATGCAGAAAAATATAAACAAATTAAGATGGAATACTGAAAAATGTTCAAATAACCTCCAGGAAGGCCCAAAAGGGAAACAACAAAGTACAATACAGAGAAAACAAACAGAAACAATTAATAAAATGAAGACTTAAATCTTAATATATCAATAATTACTTAAGATGTAACTGGTCTAAGTAAAATAATTAAAAGACACAGATTGGTAAATTAAAGAAAATGATCTGGCTATATACTATCTATAAAACACTCACTTCAAAGACAGCATCAGAAGTTGGTGTTATGAGTTGAACTGTGTCCCTCCAAAAAGGATATGTTGAAGTCCTAACCCCCCATACTTCAGAATGTGACCTTATTTGGAAATAGGGTATTTTGCAGTTCCTGGACAAACACCAAATAGTTCTTAGATACCAGCAAGTTATCCAAGAATTCAACTCAATTTTGATATTAAATACCTGCGGAGAGCATCAGATTCCACAGGTTAAATGTTCAGTCCTAAAAGACTGTTCCCCAACCCTAACTTCAGACATCAGTTGCAAGTCCCAGGCTGTTATTTGGGCTTCTCATCAACAAGCTAACAATTGGAGATACCAGTGACCTTCTCCCTAGGTTCAATTAATTTGTTAGAGTAGCTTACAGAACTCAGGAAAATACTTACTTACATTTATCAGTTTATTACAGGATATGATAAAGAATACAAATCAACAGCCAGATAAAGAGATATCTAGGGCAAGTTCTCAAGGAGCTTCTGTCCTCATGGAGCTTGGGGTTTGGTTTGATAGCACGTGGAAGTATTCTGGTTTCCCAAGTATGAAAAGTCTTCAGAAAGGACCAGAAAGCTGTCCTCTTGGGTTTTTACGGAAGTTTCATTACATAGTCATGATTGACTTAGTCATTGGCTATTGGCTGATTCAATCTCCAGCCCTACCTCACTTTCCCAGAGGTCAGGGCATGGAACTGTAATCATATAATTGGTCCTTCTGGCAACTGGTCCCCACTTGGGTAGGATCCAAAAGTCACCTTCATTAATAAGACACTTGTTTCATCGATATGACTTTGAAGCATTTTCAGGAATTGTAGATGAAGATCAAGTATATCTGAGAAACATATTTTGGGCATCTGAATGATCAAATATGTATCTCTTATAAATTATTATATTACATGGGATCACTGCAGAAGTAAGTTAAGATGATGTCATACTGGAGTAGAGTGGGCCCCTAATCCAATAGCTAAATGTTAGTAGAAGAAAGGAAATAACAGAGATTAGAGCATAAATAAATAAAACAGAGGCTACAAAAAACAATAGAGAAAAATCAAAGAATAGAATTGTTTTACATTTTGGCAGTTCAGTTTACATTTTATGTTTAATGCCTGGTTTAATAGAAGACAGCTGGGTCCCCATATTTGCTTCTGCATTCTAGCTGTTAAGACACATTTTGATCACAGACCTAAATGCTAAATGTAAAACTATAAAAATTTTAGAAGAAAAACAAGGACAAGTTTCTAGAATTTATAAAGAACTATATAAAAAAAGAAACAATCACATTAGGAAGTGGGGAAGACATGAACAGTATTTTGATGACAAGAATATAAAGATCCTAACAAGCACACAAAAAGACATTCGACATCATTGTCCATTAAAGAAAATGTAAATAAAACATGAAATGTCACTATATACCTATCATAATGGCTAAAATTAAAAATTGTGACAACACCAAATACTGACAAGAAGGCAGAGAAAGTGAATCACTCATGCTTTCCCAGTGAGAATGAAAGATGGTACAGCCACTCTGTAAAACAGCTTGACAGTTTATAAGCATGCAATGACCATACAACCCAGCAATTGTACTCTCGAGCACTAACCCCAGAGAAATGACAACGTATGCTGGCACAAAAACCTGTACATGAACCCTCATATCAACTTTATTTATAATAACAAAAAAGTGGAAACAACTCAAATGCCTTTCAAAGGTTGATGAGGTAAACTACATATCCATGCATTGGAACACCGCTCAGCAATAAAAAGGAATAAAATAAGGGAGCCTAGTTGGCTCAGTTGGTTGAACATTCAACTCATGGTTTCGGCTCAGGTCAGGATCTCATGGATCATGAGATCATGCTCAGCGTCGGGGTGGGGAGAGGTCTGCACTCAGCGGGCTGTCTGCTTGAAGATTCTCTCCCTTTGCCCCCTCCACTCTCTCCTGCGCACTCTCTCTCTAAAATAAATAAATAAATAAATAAATGTTTTTTAAAAAGGAATAAAATATTGATGCATGCAACAACATGCATCATCTCCAAGGAATTATCCTGAGTGAAAATGTCAAATGATTACATATTATATGATTTCATTTAAAAGCATTCATAACCTTAGTGAAATGAAAAAAAAAAAAAAACAAACCCAGAATGAAAATAGATTAATGGTTGCCAGGAGTCAGGGGGAAAGACAGAAGGCAATGAGGAGGAGCAAAGTGGGCATGACTATGAAAGGACAACACAAGGATACCCTTGTGGTAATGGATTGTTCTGTATCTTGACTGTATCAATATCATTAGTCTGGTTGTAATATTGTGCCATAGTTTTGGAAGATGTTACTATTGAGGGAAATTGGGTAAAGGACACACAAGATCTCTTCCTTTTCTTCCTTCCTTCCATTTATCCTTCTTTCCTTTCCTTCCTTCCTTCCTTCCTTTCCTTCTTTCTCTCTCTCTATTTTTTAAAAGATTTTACTTATGGGGAGATGAACCATGAGAGACTATGGACTCTGAAAAACAACCAGAGGGTTATGAAGGGGCGGCAGGGGGGTGGGGGGGGTGGGAGGTTGAGGAACCAGGTGGTGGGTAATAGGGAGGGCACGTACTGCATGGAGCACTGGGTGTGATGCCAAAACAATGAACACTGTTATGCTGTAAATAAACAAATTAAAAAAAAAAAAACATGGAACCATATAAAAAAAAAAAAAGATTTTACTTATTTATTCATGAGAGACAGAGAGAGAGGCTGAAGCAGAAGGAGAAGCAGGATCTCCACTGAGCAGGGAGCCCTATGTGGGACTCCATCCCAGGACCCTGAGATCATGACCTGAGCCAAACGCAGACGCTTAACCATCTGAACCACTCAGGTGCCCCTCTTCTTTCCTTCCTTTCTTCCTTCTTTCCTTCCTTCCTTCCTTTCTTTCTCTCCTTCCTTCCTTCCTTCCTTTCTTTTTCTTTCTATCTCTCTCTTTCTTCCTTTCTCGTCTCTTTCTTTCTTCCTTTCTTTTGGCTCTGTGCCCAGTGTGGAGCCCAATGAAGAGACTGAGCTCACAACCCTGAGCTGAGATCAAGACCTGAGCTGGTATCAAGAGTCAGTTGCCCAGCTGACGGTTTGACATTTGTATGATTGGTGCAACTACAGTGATAAGCAGCTGGCGCCTTAGCATGAATCGAGACAGTGGCAACAATTAAACTAGTAGTGGTCATCTTCCTCTTCTTCACTGCCATACCCTCACAGTTGAAAACAAAACAGAAGCAAAAAGAAACACAGGCAGAAAGAAACAAAACATAAGAAAGACAAACGCCTGGGTGGCTCAGTTGTTAAGTGTCTACCTTTGGCTCAGGTCATGATCCCAAGAGTCCTGGGATCACTCCCTGCTCAGCGGGAAGCTTGCTTCTCCCTCTCCTTCTCCCCCTTAAAAACAAAAACAATTTATTTAAGAAGTCGCATGATACTGAGCTGAGGTAATAATTTTATTCACTCTCAAACTTTGAATACACAAAATAACACTCTGTGTGATGAAATGGAAAAGCATGAATAAAGCAATTCCAGTGCACACAGAAGTATGATGGTTTTCTATAGGAAAGCCCTTGTGCTACTGATCTGTGAGCAGAAGTCATTTCTCTTTTCTTCAAATGCCATTTTCACTTGAAAGAACAACCAAGTAGGGGTGCCTGGGTGGCTCAGTGGGTTAAAGCCTCTGCCTTCAGCTCAGGTCATGATCTTGGGGTCCTGGGATTGAGCCCCACATCGGGCTCTCTGCTCAGCGGGGAGCCTGCTTCCTCCTCTCTGTCTCTGCCTGCCTCTCTGCCTACTTGTGATCTCTGTCAAAATAAATAAATAAAATCTTTAAAAAAAAAAAAAAAGAACAACCAAGTAATAGTGAAGCTATTATTTAGATTTAGGTACTTGGTAGACATTTTCTTCAAAATGAACAAAAGGAGACAGTCACTTCAAGGAAAACAACCGAGCGGGGTACCTGCCTATCTCATCTGGTAGAGCAGGTGGCTCTTGATCTGGGAGTTGTGAGTTTGAGTCCCATGTTGGGTGTAGAGATTGTTCAAATAAATAAATTAAAAAAAAAACAAAAAAGGAAAACAACTGTTAGTATTTGTTGCCGAAGATAAAATTGGAGCTTCAACTGAAAATCAGAAATTTGGAAAACTAGGATCTCCTACTGTGAACTTGACAGCTTCCCAATACTTAAAGACTATCTAATGAGATTGGTGGTGATATTAATGAATGTGGTTGTTTGATATCACATAATGAAATGTGTCAACATTTAGAAGATCTACAAAACTCAGTGAACCAGTATTTTCCAAATGACAAATGCATGATGCTACAAAATCATGCATGAGTAAAAGATCCATTCAAAGTACAGGCTATAGTAATAGATTGCAACCCAATAGCATATGAGAAGTTCATTGATGTTTTTTCAGATTCCATATTGTAACTAACTTTTAAGAAATGGCCACTAGTCAATGTGTGTTGTAGTGTCAAAGAAGAATAACCACAGTTATAAGAAAAGGCTCTTTCAGTACTCTTCCATTTTTCCAAGGACATATTATTATTGACTGTAATGTGTAATGGCATATTTTCTTCATATGCTTCAACAAAAATGTGTCTTTTTTCCCCCAGTTAGTTAATGTACAGTGTAATATTAGTATCAGGTGTACAATTTAGATTCAGTACTTACATATGAGGATCCAGTTGTCTTTTATTAAACCAGACATTAAATGTAAAATGTAAACTGAAATGCCAAAATGTAAAACAATTCTATTCTTCACACTAAATTTTTTGTTTTGGGAAATATTATGTCAACATGTAATGGATTTATTAGTTCTAAATTAACTAATAAAGTTACATCCCTCGAAGTTGTCATTTTCATTTCTAATAGAGTAAATATCAATGGACCTAACCCACATAAACAAAGGTTCTTTGGAGTCCTCAAGAATTTTTTAGAGTATAATAGACCAGAAAGTTTGAGAAATGAATCCAGCCAAACCAAAAGCTTCTCACCTGCATCAATTTGCAGTCATGGTTTGTTATAAACTCATGGTCATGTTTTCCTTTTTACTTTGGCTACTGGGCAGCTCAGAGCCAAGCATGAAGGCTTCTCTCTAGAGGTATAGGGCTTTATGACCTTGTCTCTGATCTTACTTCAGAATCATCCAAATCCTCATTCCTTGATGCTCCTTCATCTTTTTTTGTCTCATCTATTTTTGCCAAGTTTGATAGTATGAATTCTGCAATCCCCTTTAGGTGCTCTTGAAAAACGGTGGGAAGGGGGGAGAAAGAAAAGAAAGGTGAAATTGGTGCTATAACCCATAAATAAACATGTGGCAGCTTCTCTGCTTATCTAGACTGCCTGAAAAGTCAATCTCCTTCAGTTCCCCTGGGTGTAAATCAGGAGCATTAAGCCAGGAAATCAGAAAGAACTATGGCGGGGCACTTGGGTGGCTCAGTGGGTTAAAGCCTCTGCCTTCCGCTCAGGTCATGATCCCAGGGTCCTGGGATGGAGCCCCGCATCGGGCTCTCTGCTCTGCAGGGAGCCTGCTTCCTTCCTCCTCTCTCTCTGCCTGCCTCTCTGCCTACTTGTGATCTCTGTCAAATAAATAAATAAAATCTTTAAAAAAAAAAAAAGAAAGAAAGAACTATGGCAACAGGTTTTTTCTTTTTTCTCTTTTTCCTGGGAAGGAGAGAGAAATGGTCTTCTTTATGCATTCTGCCAGGAAGCCAGTTCTTTCTCCCCATAATTAATCACTTTCCTAAGAGAAGGTTATAATAACCTTTTCTATTATGTTGAGGATGAGAATGAAGAAGAAAATAACTAGGGGAAATCAGTGAATTTGAGAGGTCAAGTGGCTGGGGAAAAGCTCCTTTGGAACTGTGTGTGAGTCTTCTCTGGGCCAGGAACAAGATCTAGAAGGCAGGTACAGAATATGGCTGAGATCCCAGTTATTAGGAAGAGCCCCAGGGGAAGGGTCAGACAGAAAATCCAGGTTCAAGTCTTAATTCTGTCCCTAACAAGCTATGTGACTTTAGGGAAACTCTTTAGAATCTTTGGTCTCTGATTTTTTCATCTACAAAAAAGTGATTATAATGCTTACCTTACCTAAAGGTTAAGGATCAAGGGAGACCATAGACATGAGTATAATCTTGAAAAGGGCAGATGATACTTAAATTTGCAGTTCCATGTCTGAGGATGATTCCTAGGAGCACAAATCCAACATGTACTGTGTACTGTGGCCTTTCAGACCTTTTAATTCATTGGAGTAGTTCAACTGGAAAATATAGTTAGCCTCCAAAGAATGCAATAGCTAGAATGTTCATCAGTCTAGTTAACAAAGTTGTGTTTAATGGAGTCTTGTGTTTGTGTGGTGTATTACCAGATGTAAGCCCCCCGTGCAGTAGCTGATATTGTTCACACCCTTATCTAGGGCCAACAGTAGATCCCAACCCCTGTCATATCTCACAGACACCCCTTCAGAAATTCACCCCTCCCTCCTATGTGATTTTTTTTTTACTCAGGGCTGCATTACTCCCATCAGCATATAACCATGCTATGACATCAATAAACTGGATTTGTGATTAACTATCCACCCCCTACCCCAATCTGTTTCCTCTATAGCCTCCCACACCTCAAAATTTGCAACTCATCTTCTTGGCTGCTCAAAATCCCAGTCATCTTTAACTCATCTTTTTCACACATTCAAACAATCAGTGCATATTGGTGGCCCTGTCTTCAAATTAAATAAAAAAATCTGACCTCAAAAAAAAAAAAATCTGACCTCTACCTCTTCATTCCATGCTATGATCATCTGGTTGCTGGCTTCCATGATTGCTCCCCATATAGTCCAGCTTACTGGAGGAAGCCTTTTCTACCATAAATCAGGTCAAGTCTATTCCCTGCTCTTTTCTGCCAATGAATTGCATCTTACCTAAAATAAAAGCCAGGTTCTTTCCATGGGTTTTCAAGGACCTATTATCATCTTGTCTCTTCACCACCTCTAGTACTTCACTTCCCACCAGACTTTTCCTCATGGAGTGTCCTCCATCTGTACTGGCTCCTTGCTGTTCCTTAAACAAACCAAACATGGTCCTGTGTCCTTTTATCTAGAACACTGTCACCAAGATTGTCAATAGCCTGCTTCCTTACTTCCTTCAGGTTCAAACTTTGCTTCATCAAACAGGCCCTTACCAGCCACCTTAGTTAAACTAGTAACTCCAATCTATCTCTCTCTGTTCACTTTGCTCTGTTTCCCTTCATACTACTTCTTCACACAATGTGATATGTATGTATTCATCTCTATATTATCTGTTTCCCACATGCAGTATAGTCTATGGAGAGAGAGATCTGGTCTACTTTATTTTCTTTTATATCTAGTACCCCAAGCACATGGTTGATAGTAAGTATTTGGGGGAATGAATGAATGAATAAATCAGTGTATTAAACAATTAAATGTCCATTCTTCTATATGTCTTTACATGCATTATATTATATGCAAATATTATAACAACCTGTGGGGTCTCAAAGCAAATATTGTTTCCCTCAGCTTATGGTTGTTTGGTCTGATAATTTTTTAAAAGATTTTATTTATTTATTTGAGAGAGAGAGAGAGAGACAGGAGAATGAGAATGAGAAACACAGTCCCCGCTGAGTAGAGAGCCTGACGTGGGGCTTGATCCCATGATCCTGAGATGATGACCTTAGCCGAAGCAGATGCTTAATCAACTGAACCACCCAGGAGCCCTGATAATTTTTTTTTAATGGAGGGACTACTGTCCCAGTGAAGGGCCTAGGGATACAGACAGCCAAGACACAGGGCATGCTGTCATAGGCAGGGGTCACAGATGTTTTTCAACCTAATATGAAGTGCTATGGAAATACTAGGGAGAAGGCTTCTGTCCACCCAGAGGATCCAGCAAAGTCTTTCTTTTTTTTAAGATTTTATTTATTTATTTGACAGAGAGAGAGATCACAAGTAGGCAGAGAGGCAGGCAGAGAGAGAGAGGAGGAAGCAGGCTCCCCACTGAGCAGAGAGCCCAAGGCGGGGCTGGATCCTAGGACCCTGAGATCATGACCTGAGCGGAAGGCAGCGGCTTAATCCACTGAGCCACCCAGGCGCCCCCAGCAAAGTCTTTTTGTGAGAGATGACAGCTGAGCTAAGTCCTGAAGGATAAGTGTAAATTAATTCATTGAAGAAAGAAGGAAACAGCGTCTCCCCTGGAACAACACAGTTCATGAGGGAATCTCAAGCAGTTTGATAGCACTTAGGCTGTTAGGAGTTGGGTGGAGCATAGACAGACATGACCTTGGGGAAGGAGGCAAGATTGAGTCAGACCCTGTGGGCCATGAGGATCATGAGACCCATTTTTCCTCATAATTTTTAGCATCTGAAAGGTTTTAGGCAGGGAAACGACATGACTACATTTTCAATTCTAGATATTGGAGCTGAAGTCAGAGTTTAAGAGATTGGCTCCAAATTATAAAGCTCACTGAAAAATCAGGATGTGGTCCAAATATTCTGACCTCGAATGAGGGTCTCTTCAGTGCACTGTTCTGCACTGTTCCATTCCCTAGTGTATACTTCTTTTTAGTTCGGCATTGTCTAGAAATAGTTGCCCTCAGAGCAATAGGCCTGCTCATAAAATTTGCAAGGTGCTAACCTTCGTTTTTTCAGATTGCCCAAAGCCATATTCCCCCAGAAAGACAAAGGGGACATGTTTTCACTGGCTTTTCCTTCTTCAGAAGATCACAGTGAAGCATGTCTTGTTTCCTTCATTCTCTTCAGTTTTCAACCCACCTTAACAACCCCACGTCCTGGTGTCTCCTCCCTGAGGCATTGCTCTGTTTTTTTTTTTTTTTTTTTTTTTTTATTTGTTTGAGAGAGAGAGAGAGAGAGAGTATGAGAGGGGAGAGGGGAGAGGGAGAAGCAGACTCCTCACCGAGCAGGGAGCCTAATATGCGACTCGATCCTGGGACTCCAAGATGATGACCCAAGTCGAAAGACAGTTGCTTGACCAACTGAGCCACGCAGGTGCCCCATTGCTCTGTTTTTGATGGCAGTTGTTAAGCCCCCCCTTTTTGCCATTATTAGCAAGAGTGAGGATTCATTATTATGCTTTCATTCTTTTCTCTTCAATCCCAATACATGTAACAATGCTACTTTTTGTCCATAACTTTACTCAACAAGTAATGTTTTTCATATTATTCTGTACTCTCTATCTTCTATGCTTAATAATAGTGGGCCTCTCAAGATTCTTGTGATATTTTAAATGCTAAGAGTTGATCATATTAGCATGTGCCAGAGACAAGGGTCCCCTCAGGTTCTATGTTTTCACATAAGTGTCAGCGTGGGAATGAATACAGAATTTCCCACATTTCTAATAAAAGTCTCTTTAATGTTCTCAATATTGAGTTCACTGTATTTCATAGGATAAAGCAATACAATGACCCTTCAACATGCCAGGGAAGTGACTATGAGTTGGGAAAATGCTGAAATATGTAGGACATGAAGTGTGATATAATAAGTAGATTTAATGGAGGGTGGAATTATTTCTTTCCAAGAAGAAATCCTGAGATAATTTCTCATATCACTCACATAAAATTTGCATCTGGACACTTAGTAAAAAGACAAGGTCAAGAGGATTGTCCTTACCCATTGTTTCTACTTCTTTTCCTCTAGTTTCTCTTGACCTCATTCAATTCCCCTTTGCCACCCCTGCTTTTCAATAAGACACCCCCTCTTACCTTCGCTATGACCTCCATGTTGCCAAATAAAATTGCTCCATTTTTAGTCATTATCTCGCCAATCTCATCGTCATCTTTACTTGGCTTCCAAGTTACTCTTCTATCTTGATTTTCCTTCTGCATTGGCATCTCATTCTCCGTCTCCTAGACTGCTTCTTGCTCTTGCCTTGAAACTCCACATATAGAGGGAAAGTTACCGTGAAGCTAATTGGCTTTAAGTGTCAGAGGCCTGCACTTACACAAGTAAGCAAAGTAAGCAAGGTATCCACATAGTCACCTACTTTTGTAAAATTTGTAAAAATTAACTATTTTACAGCAAGCAGTTGAAACTGCGGGCTCTGTCCACTACAACTTTCCCTCCATTATACTTTCCCTTGAGTTGAGTGATGTTGAAGTAGCCAGGGGTAATTTTGATAACTACCTAAAGGGAAGTTGAGTTGAGAATGCTTTTAGTTTGGGTAACATTCACGGTTCCTTCCATATATACTTACGTTATTGCTACCTGTAGGAGTGGCTTCGAGGAAACACCTACTGCCCGCTATGCTGAATCACCAGATATCTTGACATGAAGATGCAGGGCCAGAGTTCACATCAGGATACAAACCTATCTTATGGTGCCTGACTCATGAAATGTTGTGCAGCTTCATTACCAGAAGCTAGTCTGTGGGAAAGTCTTTGTTTTCTCTCTTTTTCCCACATCCCACATTTGACCGATCAGCAATTCTTGTTGTCTTTACTTTCAAAATATATCCAGACTCTGACCACTGATGACCTACCATATCCCCTGATCCAAGTCTCAATAATCTCTTGCCTGGATTATGGCAACAGCTCTGACTGGTGTCTGTGTCTACTCGATATCCCCATGGTTGCCAAAGGACTTACTTAAAAGTATAAGTCAAATAATGTCATTCCTAAATTTATGACCCCACCTCACAATGGTTTCTGATCATACCCAGAATAAAGCCAAAGGCTTTCTCAATGGTTTATAAGATTACACATGATCTTGCTCTTTTCTTACCTTTCTGAGCTCATTTCTGAATACCTCTGCCTTGGCTGTTGCCTTTCACCCATACGATCTCTTTGCTATTTGTTGAACATGTCAAACATATGCCCACATTAAGTCCTTTGCTCTTGCATTCTCCTGTGCTGGACATTCTTCCCCTAGAAAACTGAATGGCGTCTTCTTTCACTTCAGTTCAGGTTTCTGCTTATATGTCACCTTCTCAAAGACATCTTCTTTGATCACTCTGCTGTAGGTAACATCCTCCTCCATTCCCTACTATACCTTTACTTTGCCTTTATTTCTTACATAGCACTTAAAACTCGAAAATATTTGCCAATATATACCTAAGCTTTTATATGGTCATCACCTATCAAATTAAGAAATTGGAGTTAGGTAAGGTTAAATCAACTTACCAGCAGACAGTGATGCTTTATGGATGACAGGCCAGAGAGAAGAGGCTCAAATAGATTTATTTATTTTCTTCTTTTCCTACTAGAATATATGCTCCTTGAGAGCCAGGTATTTTTATGCTTTGAACAGTGCTGTATCCTTAGCTTTTGGTAGATTCTCAATAAATATTTGCTCAGGGAATGGACAAAGAAATAAGGATGGCATCACTTCTGTTTTGTTTTGTTTTGTCCATGATCAAAAATGTCAAATGACATATTTAGGAAAATAAGTTACACACTAGAGGCCACTATAATTAGGAGAAGGAAGCCTCTAATAGCATTGTGGTTCAAATGAGCTCAAGAAGATTTGCCTCCAATGCCAAGCCTTACTCCACTTAGTCTACCCTAGAAATAAACATACAGGACAAATTTTCATTTATTTTTGTTACTAAATTTATTTCTAAGCCACATTTTCACAAAGGAAAAAAATCAAAATGAACAAATAAACAAAAAAAATGGGGTAGCTTTTAAAAAATTGTAGAAACAACATGAACAAAACAAAGTATAGAAACTTGATTAAAGAAAAAAACTATATATATACATATATAGTTGTATGTATATAACTATATATATATATAGTGTGTGTGTGTGTGTGTGTGTGTGTGTGTGTGTGTGTATGTGTGTGTGTGTATCTAAATCCCTAGAAGTCAAAATAAAGAGGGAAATGGGAGAAAGTACATGGTTATTCTTATCAGAAAGAAGTATTGATGTCAACTGGGGGAATCTAAGTTTTTCCTAATTCCTTTCTACCCAAAGGTAGAAAGATTATTGCCTTTCCTTTATGTCATTTATATTTGCCATGCTTTCAACCAGAGGATGAGTAGTAGATAGTTTAAGTTATATTTTCTAATGAGAGACCAAAAAATCATGATATTCTGCTGTTTAAGTATGGATTTGTAAGCTCTGAGACAGGACAAAGAGGTTTGATGGTTTATCCTGAATATGAACCAGTATTTTTGCCCTCCTCCACATGGGAGTGGGAGAACTGTGGGAAATGACAAAATATCCATCCACAACAATATCTAACTTAAAAATAAAGACCTAAGAATGACATCAGCAACACGGCAGACTAGTTTTCTAGTATCGTCATTATTACCCCTCCAAATGGCACTGATTTTGACAATTGCCCACACACAAGAGTACTTTGGTGGGAGCCCAGGAGTCCAGAGAAGTTTCAGCACACTATTGGAGCAAAGAAATCCAACATGGGACGCATTAAAGAGAGTAAAAGTAGTTTCACTTTATCTGCATCTCTTCTCCAAAACAATATAGGTCAGTGCCAAACGAGACACCCTCAGCCTGCTATTTCTCCCACAGGGAAAAGTGAGAGTGTGTGAGTGAGTGCCTGGTTTTCCTAGCTGGACTGGACTGGACACTGCCAAAGAGACACACTTCTTTCTAGTCCCATCCAGAGTAGTAGTGAGGTGTTTTACATGACTAAAGGACAGAGAGGGGCTGGGAGAACAGCTGCTAGGGCTTAGAGGGTATGAAAAAGACACAGACCCTACAGACTACTTCATGGACTCCATCAGGAAGTCCCCCCACAAGCTGCTGTGGATGCCTCACCTGAGGATCCCCCAAATGACCCACAGCCAACCACTAACACTCTGGACACTTCACCCACAAACCTCCCCATCCCATGGCTGACTTTCTGTGCTTGCCCCAGGGGCAGCAAGTGCAAACATTTCCAAATAGCTGGTTAGTTAGTACACACATAAGGTTGGCCTAAATTTGCAGGACTGGGAGAAAGGACACAAATTTCAGCATTAAGCACCACCTTACGAAGGGAAATGAGAGGCTGTCGGTACCTGGCCTCGCTTTTCAGGATTGGGAGAAGGCATACAATCTTAAGAATATGCTCTAAGAGGAGTTTGGAGCAGGTGTTTCCATAGGAAAGGTTAAGAAGCTCTCAGAATCCCTAGCAACACTGACAGAAGATAGTTCTCTCTCAAAGCCAGTCAGTAAAGACCGGAGAAGGTAACTCTTTTTCAAATGCAAAGATAGTAATGAAGACTTCAAGGAGCACACACAAAAAAAGAAACATGACACCATCAAAAGAACACAACAATTTCCCAGTAACCAACCCCAAAGAAATGAAGATCCCCACTTTGCTTGATAAAGAATTCAAAATAGTTGTTTTCAGGAAGCTTAGTGAATGGGAAAGAAAACAGGAAAGACAATTCAGGAAAATCAGTAAAACAATACACGACCGAAACAAGTTTAACAGAGAGAAAGAACTCATTTTAAAAATTCTGGAGCTGAAGAATTTAATGAATGAAATTTTTAAAAATGCAATCAATAGCATCAGTAGACTTGATCAAGCAGAAGAAAGAAGTCAAGAGCTCAAAGACAGGTTGTTTGAAATTATCCAGTCAGAGAACAAAGAAAAAAGGAAAAAGAGTAAAGAAAGCCTCTTCCTTCTGGTTACAGCATGCTGTAATTTGGTATAACCGTCCTCAATCTCAATATACTAATGTGAAAAGTGGTCATCGATAGAAAGATATTGGGAAAATTTGGTAGAATTGGGGAAATGTTTAGTAAATCTGGCTAAAGAGGACAGATATATGGAAGATATCATCAACATCATGAATGTTGTGGTTCATACAACACGATTTATCTCCTGGTCTTTACCATTCATAGTCATCCAATCTCCATTTTTTGTTAAAGATTTTATTTATTTATTTATTTGACAGAGACAAATATAGTGACAGACAGCAAAAGCAGGGAGGAAAGGGAGAAGCAGGCCTCCTGCTGAGCAGGGAGACAGACTCGGGACCTGATCCCAGGACCCTGAGCTGAAGGCAGACACTTAACCAACTGAGCCACCCAGGCGCCCCTCTCAGTCTTCATTTTTTAATGGTACTGACAATTCAGGCTTGTAACAGTGATATTCAAACTGAGAAGACCTGCTGTCTGAGAATGAGGATATTTTGAGGTTGTCTGTGTAGCCAAAATTAGAAGCCAAAAATTGTCTAATTGTGTGGTACCTTGGTTTGAATTCACAAAGCAGATACCAAGATAAGGACTACACTGCAAGCAGTTTTTTTCGGGGATGGTTAGAAGTACAGGGAACATAGGGAAGGAAGTGGAGAAATGATACTAGGAAGGACAGGTGACCACTAAGAGAGGGCGCGTTATTAAGCTAGCTGCTACAATGGGCAACTGGACCTTACCTCAGAGAGAAAACTCTGGAAAAAGGTGTATTAAAAAACACATCTCAAAAAAACCAAACCAAAACAAAACATATCTCATTTAGCCCCCTCAATGGAAAACAGAATGGAGGCATTTATACACTAAATTCTGAAAGTCATTGGTTGAAGGCTGCAGGGGCATTTTTGCCCTCCCATACATGACTAGGCAGAGACAGCAGTCTGTCAAAATTCTGGCAAAAAGTCCGGGACACAGTGATGCAGATGAACTGTTTAAATCAACCAGGAGATACTGAAGAGTCTGAGGGATCTGGGTGGGCAGCTAATAGGGTTGCCTGACCATGGGGACAGTAGGGGTTGGTATTATAGTCAGGACGACCCATCAGGTGGAAATAATCTGCTAGGTATGGAGTTACTTCAGTGAACGCCGCAGTTTTGAATTGATACAGTAATTGAATAATATTTCATCTCAGTTAAACAAAACTGAAAAAGGTCAACACACTTTCTCTATAAAGGACCACACAGGAAATATTTTAAGCTTTGAGGGCCTCCCCGTCTCTGTCCCAACTACTCAGCTCCACCACTGCGGTACAACAGCAGCCGTAGACAACAGGAAACAAAAGAGCGTGGCTGGGCCT
Source organism: Meles meles (assembly GCF_922984935.1). Classification (NCBI taxonomy): domain Eukaryota; kingdom Metazoa; phylum Chordata; class Mammalia; order Carnivora; family Mustelidae; genus Meles; species Meles meles. The sequence goes on along the minus strand of NC_060087.1, from coordinate 40,964,262 downwards.
CCACATCACTTTATTTATGGACCCTAAAGTTTGAATTCCGTATAATTTCCATCTGTCATTAAGTATTCTTTTTCTTCTGATTTTTTTTCATTATCTAAAAATATAAAAAAATATACCCTTAGCTTATAAACCATAACGGAAACAGGTGTTCTTGTGGATTCGGCCTGTGCACCTGTAGTTTGCCAAGCTCTGTCTACATGACCTTACCTGGTTTAGAAACTAGGGCTCTTGTTCTTTTTTCTTTTTTTTTTTATAATGGCGTGTGTATCTCTTAAGGGGTTTTCTTAGAGATAGTTAGAAATATGACCCGGGGCCCTGAACACATAGCTGATAATGTCAAGAACACCTAAATAGAATTGGGATCACAACAGTATCCTTTTCCACTCTATAACTACATAGTGGAAGTCTTTTTCAACCTTTACAAGTTTCTTCTTATGAAATACTGAAAAATGTAAGGTTTGATGATTTCCAGCTATGGTGTGATTGATTAAGTTCCAGGAATATGAACTGCTGAAGAGGAGGTACAATTAAGAAACCTAGTATCAGATAAATGTTAAGTAACTATGAGTCATCAAGAGTTGTATCACCAATTTACTTCATTCATTCAATGAAGAGTACTAATTGCAAGCAATAATTGTTCAATTACACTAATTCCTCACAAAAATTTTTTATGGTTGCTAACTACTTGTGGCTGAAACTTCTGCCAGGGGAACTACAGTCAGCAGTCCCCAGTGGCAGTCTCTGAAAAACCCACATGATTTCCAGGGGTGAAAGCCTTAGAATTGTACATATGCCACATCTGTATCAGAGGGTACCTGGACCAAAAACTTAAGACTGGGCCCTTTCCCCCAATCTCTCTCATTCCCAGGAACCACACAAATGATGAATGGGAAGAGATGAGTGAGGAAACTAGAAGCCGCTAATCACACCCCGCTCTCAAGCCAGGGACATCAGAAACTCAAGTGGGCATGCACTGGGGTAGTTCCTAACTCTAGACCAGACTAGCATTTTGATTCTTATACTGACCGGGTGTTTTGAAGTCTTAAAATGAACATATTCTTGTAACTGGATGTGACAGAAGGACTTTGTATTATATAATAATTAGAAAAGCTAGGGACCCACGTAGGACTTCATTCAGGGTTAAGAAAAATATACAACAAATAAGTTCAAAAGGGAGCATTGAAATAAATTAAGTTGTTTTGATTGCATCCTAATTTTTTGTTTGTTTGCCTTGTAGGGTAAAGCTAAGGTTGTAAACAACAACCAGATTGGAAATGTGCTTATAAGGTTTTCCTTGGCCTTCTTTAAGGTACTTGGCTGGGTCTGAAAATTAAACTGATGAAGCCAGATTAACAGGAGAAAAACATACAAATTTATTTAATATAAGGTTTTTTTTTAAGATTTTATTTGTTTATTTGACAGAGAGAGATCACAAGTAGGCAGAGAGGCAGGCAGAGAGAGAAAGGAGGAAGCAGGCTCCCTGCGGAGCAGAGAGCCCGATGCGGGACTCGATCCCAGGACCCTGAGATCATGACCTGAGCCGAAGGCAGCAGCTTAACCCACTGAGCCACCCAGGCGCCCTAATATAAGTTTTAAGTGACATTGGAGACTTCATAAGGAAATGAAACCCAAACAAATGGTTAAGCTCGAATATTTTTGTGCTAGGTTGGATGAAGGGTGGAACGTTGTGGAGACATATATTAGGTCAAGGAGTATAAAGTTAAGTGGGGAAAACTTCACAAGGATTGCCCTTTTAGATTCTTCTCAGCATCCTGTGTCTTCAGAGAGAAGGCTCCTTTCCTCTGGGTGTAGGGTGGGCACCTCTCACCTGAAGGTCTTACGACCTGTTTCAGGAGGAGAAGGAGGGAAGATTGGAGTGACTTTCTTGCTTCCGCCATTTTCTCAAAGGCCTTCAGCTTCAAATATTCAGCATGCTAAGGCGCCATATTTTGGGGTAGCATGTTCTGATCCCCATCATAGTCAATGAACAGTGTTTACATTCTGAACTGGAGCAGAATAGAAATGATAAAACACTTTAGACCCTTAGTAAAATGTATAGAAATGTGCAACCAATGTACTGAATTGGATAGTAACAGGGAGTAAATCTATTGTTTTCCCACCACTGTTGCTCAGAACCATTCTAATTTATCTCTTGTCTTCTAACCAGATGATATCTGTAGAAGATCCAATTATTTATTTATTTTTATTTTTATTTTTTAAAAGATTTTATTTATTTATTTGACAGAGAGAAAGAGATCACAAGCAGGCAGAGAGAGAGGAGGAAGCAGGATCCCCGCTTAGCGAAGAGCCCGATGTGGGCTCGATCCCAGGACCCTGGGACTGCAACCTCAGCCGAAGGCAGAGGATTTAACTCACTGAGCCACCCAGGTGCCCTGAAGACCCAGTTATTTTTTCAGCCATTCTCTGACATCAGGAAAGTCACATTCTCAGGGGTGCCTGGGTGGCTCAGCTGGTTGGCATCTGCCTTTGGCTCAGGTCATGATCCCGGGGTCCTGGAATGGAGCCCTGCTCTGGGTATCCTGATCAGCAGGGGGTCTACTTCTCCCTCTTCCCCTCCCCCCGCTCCTGCTCTCTCTCGAATAAATAAAATCTTTGAAATAAATAAAAATAAATCAAAACTTCAGTCTCTAATGAATTCAAAGCATCTTCCCATCCCCACAAACCAGTCTTACCTCAGGCTCTGAAACATGCAAAGGAGAAGGGGTGTTGTTATGCCTTTTCTTTTCTTACTTATTCTTTATCCTTTCCTATTCACTGGCTATTACTTTTGGCTTGTCTAGGAATTATGTGGGACATCAAATGTTTTCAATTCTTTCCCCTTTTGAGCCTATGGAAAGTTGCACTTCCCTGCCCCCTTAATAGGTGCGTGCCATTTGATTGGTCTTGCCAAATGAAATGTGAGCAGAAGCCGTGTATATTACTTCTGGGTAGAAATTTTAAAAGCCAGTACACAAGCTACTATATTCCCCTCTAACTGCTGTGGTCATCATAGAAACAGGTTAGATATTAAGATAAAACTTCAACGAAGTTAACTCAAGTTGCCTATGTAGTGTGATAAAAGTGAAAAATAAATCTTTATTTTCATAAAGTGTTGATTTGGGGATTATCACTATAGAATTACATAGCCCTATCCTGACACAACACATACCATACCAACACATGTTGAAATTAGCAAAGATGTAACAATTGTGAACTTGTAGGTACCTGAAAACATATCTTTAAAAAATACAAAATTTAGGGGCACCTGGGTGGCTCAGTCGTTAAGCATCTGCCTTTGGCTCAGGGTCATAATCCCGGGGTCCTGGGATTGAGCCCCGCATAGGCTCCCTGCTCAGCAGGAAGCCTGTTTCTCCTTCTCCCACTTCCCCTGCTGTGTTCTGTCTCTTGCTGTGTGTCTCTCTGTCAAATACATAAACAAAGAAATCTTTAAAAAAATAAAATTGGGGCGCCTGGGTGGCTCAGTGGGTTAAAGCCTCTGCCTTCGGCTCAGGTCATGATCCCAGGGTCCTGGAATCAAGCCCCGCATCGGGATCTCTGCTCAGCGGGGAGTCTGCTTCCTCCTCTCTCTCTCTCTCTCTGCCTGCCTCTCTGCCTACTTGTGATCTCTGTCTGTCAAATAAATAAATAAAATCTTTTTAAAAATAAATAAAATATATAAAATTTTTAAATATCAGTATTATAAAGAGAAATTGAGAAATCTGTAATGATGGGGGAAGAATTTAATACATCCCTATCAGCCAAGAAGAAAAAAATGCTAGTAAGAATTTTAAAACGTTGAACAGAAAAATTAACCTATATCTAATGGGTATGTATAGAACAGATAGAAAATACTCATTTTTTTCAAGTTCATTTGAAACATTTATAAAGATTTACCTCATGCTAGGCTGCAAAGTAGTCTCAGATATTTCAAAGAATCTGTAGGTATAGTGTTTGTTTACCATCATGAAATTTAAATTAGAAATGAACAATAAAAAGAGAATAAATGCAAGCAGACTTCAAAAAGCAGATTTCAAAACTTAAAATGCACTCCTAACTGAAATGGATCATTTTGACAATTATGTAATTTTTAGAAATATACAATGAAAATATTAGCCATGAAAATGATGATGTGTAATTAAAGCAGTACTTCATGTTAATATTTGGTAAAGTAGGATGGTGATATATAAGGTTCATTATATTATTTTCTATTCGTATTTTATGTTTAGCACAATTGCCAATATCAAACAATTTTTGAGTGAAAACGTTGGACCTGGTTGTTGTGAAGACTTCCTGCAACTAAAAGAAATTCATTTAACAGCTTAAGAATATGGAGATTAATTTCTCTCAAAGATCATCAAATGAGCAAATTCTTTAATTCTTCCCAATGATTAGTTTATTCAACTCTTATCTTACAGTCTTTGTTGGCACATCAGAGAGTGATAAATATAAATGTACTACAAGGTATCTTTTTTTTTAAGGTATCTTTTTCTTTGCCCAAAAAACACTGTTTATTTTTATTTTATTTAAAGGTTTTATTTATTTATTTGACAGAGAGGGAGGGAGAGAGCACAAGTAGGCAAAGCAGCAGGCAAAGGGAGAGAGAGAAGCAGGTTCTCCGCTGAGCAGGGAGTGGGATTTGGGCCTCCATCCCAGGACTCCGGGATCATGACCTGAGCCGAAGGCAGCCGCTTAACCAACTGAGCCACCCAGGTGCCGCAACAAACACTGTTTAAATGTGCTACGGCTTCTAAATAGATTATCACTAATAAAGAGGGCATTACTTTGGGAATAAAAGAGTACAATTATTAAATACTTTACTTATCATATACCTAGACACAGTATGGTCCTGATACAGGGTATAGGGTCTCGCTCAGTAGGAAGGAAGCCTCTGGTTTTTGTTTTCATCTGCTGCATTTTAGTTTTACTATTTACTTATTTGAGAGAGAGAGAGAGAGAGAGAGAGAGAGAGAGAGGGGTGGGGGAGGGGTAAAGGGGGAGAGAGAGAATCTTAAGCAGACGTCAGGCCCAGTGTGAAGCCCAACATGGACCTTCATCTCACAACCCTCATGACCTGAGCCCAAATCCAAAGTCAGCCACTTAACTTACTGAGCCACCCAGGTGCCCCCCATCTTCTGCCTTTTAAAGTAAAATTGACAGGGATTAAGAGTACACTTAACATGATGAGCATTGAGTAATGTATAGAATCCTTAAATCACCCTATTGTACACCTGAAACTAACATAACACTGTATGTTGACTATACTGGAATTAAAATAAAAAACTTAATGAAAATAAAGTAACACAGAAATGATTTCACTTCTCCACGAGAGAAGTGTGGGTTCTTAATTTGACTTTACTGGCCCGTGCCCATTTTGAGATGGCAAAAAGGACTACATTGGGCCCGCCCGGTGTCATTGACTTGGACTGGGTCTGCCTGTTACACTGCCCAAACCTATAAGTAGGATAAGAACTCAACAGCAGTCTTTTTTCCTCATTCATCACTAGTTTCTTTTCATCCTGGCCTACCACATCCATTTCACCTTGGTGACAGATCATCTCTGGTGCTCGCTGGATATCCCCAGAGATGTGTTTGCCCATATGCAGGTTTGCAACATAAAAATGCAATAAGAATCTCAGTTTATCTTCTTAAGAAGTTTGAGCAGAATCTTTTCTTATAAGGAAGAAAATCTGAAGAAACAATTTGGAAAACAACCTATTGATCAATAAATGTATTTGTTCTTCTGTGTACCTGGCTCATTCTGATTAAAAGTATGTATGCAGAGAGATGATATAAGAAAAAGAGGCAGAGTAAGAAACTTCAAAAGTCTACTTTTCAATAAAAGCAACTAAAAAACTGGCAAACACTGGCAAAATCAGTTTTTGGAATTCTGGAAACTAACCAAAAGCTTACAACAACCCAGAGAGCATTTATTCAAGAAAAACAGCTGAATCTTGCTAATTATAGTGAGCTTTGTGATGTTTTAACTTACACTAGTCTGATTTTTGCTCCCCAGGTCAGTCTCGACAGTAACAGTCTGCGTTCCCAATACCAGCACTGGAAGAGCAGAATGGCTCCCACTTGGAAGGCTTTGTCCTTGGTTGATCCCTCTGGTGTTTCCTTGCAAGACCAGCTCAAAAGAACTCATACAGCACTAAAGCCACTACCTGGGGCATTTACAGGCAAAAGTTTTTGTCACTTCCACACAGGCAATGAAGTCACAGTTGTGAAAAATAATATGCTAACAAAAATGACTGGGAGGAAAGACTGGGGAATAGGATACTTCCGTGAATAAGGGCTTTGAAAAGCTCCAACATACTCCAGGAATCTAGAAAGCTCCCACATAAGGCTAGCACACAGAGAATATGTCCCTACCAGCACTCCAGCTTCTAGCCCACACTGTGTGGGCTCAGGCAATCTTACCGGCTTCCATTTTGCATGCCCAATTAACATTGCTTAAAGGGTGGATTTACATGTCTTTTTTTTGTAATACTAGGGAGGGGAAGTTCCCCAGTCAGATAGAACGTCCTGTCCCGGTAAAGCAATCAGGTTAAAAAAGTGCAACCACTTCACAAAAGCCTGTTCAAACATTCCAATTCTCGTATAAACTTTTACTTTAATTCCATCAATCCTTCTATTCTTAACTGTAGCCTCCATTAGAACTTCATCAACAGGTCTGGGTTTTAAAATACTAGGTAGGGAAAGTATTCCCCAGCCAGACTTACCGTATCCATTCCCATAAGACATTCAGCTAAAGGAGCTACAACCATTTCACACAAAGACTAAACATTCCAAATTTCATAATTATGTCGGCTGTCATATTTTTGTGTTCTGTCAATCTAATTGCAGCCCACATTGGAACTTCACCAGTGGGTTTTGGTACCACAATGTATGGGACTCCTGTATCAGGTAAGCCTCCACATTTCTCTTCTTTACCTCTTGATCATTTTGTCCACTTTTGGGCAGAAGGCTTTGGGTCAGCAGTGAGGCGTCAAGCCAAGGGGCCCTGGCCCTTTTGTGAATCATTAACTTGATCAATCTGTTTGATCACTGCCACAAACACAAGCAGATTGTTGGTCAGATTTCTCATTGTGATCTGTGTCTACGGGCTTTAAAATTTTTTCCAAATTGGGAGAAATAGACTGGACTTGTTTGGGGCCCTTTAATATTGGGGACCAGTAGGAGATCCCCTGGTCCACCCAGCCTTTGGTAGTGCTGCATTAAAATCTTTGTTTTTAACCCCATCAATGTCCATTTTATTCATTCCATTTCTTAATAACCATCTGAAGATTTCCACCTTGCTGGAATGAGTCCCGTGACTCTCTCCTTTCTGTTTCCTCTTTGTTTTGCCCCATCAATATTTGCTTTATTCACTTTATTCCTTAATAACCACTTAAAATTTCCCACCCTGCTAAGACTAGTCTCTTCTACCAAATATGCTCTTCTACCCACAGGCAATTAGACCGAAGTCACTGCCCCCAGTCAGTTACTCTCCTAATCCAGTTAAGAGAAGCTTCCTCAGGAAGCTGAGGATACCCAGCTACAAAATGAAAGAACTCTTTCACACATCACATGCTTGGTTTTGTCCTCCTCCAACACTGACTACATTCTTGTGATCAGAGGTCTTAAAAGTACTTTCTGTTGTTCTTGTGTAAGTTTTCTCTTGGAGGAAGCTTTGAAGCTAGTGGCTAAAGCTTAGACTCACTGAAATCTGAGCTTGTTCTAGTATCAAGAGTCAATCCAGCACTGGTTTTTATTTTTAGTTTACTGTTACAAATAACAATAATCAAAGAATACGTCACTTTTTCATATTAGTTTTCATTTCCTTATGCATCCAGTGAACCAGATTCTCCAAGAGCTGGATCCATTTTTTTTAAAGATTTTATTTATTTATTTGATAGACAGAGATCACAAGTAGGCAGAGAGGCAGGCAGAGAGAGAGAGGAGGAAGCAGGCTCCCTGCTGAGCAGAGAGCCCCATGCAGGGCTCGATCCCAGGACCTTGGGATCATGACCCGAGCTGAAGGCAGAGGTTTTAACCCACTGAGCCACCCAGGCGCGCCTGGATCCATTTTTAAAATTCCATTGGTAGCTTTTACCTTTAGTAACTGATTGTGGCATAGCTGCTGCTCCAGACCTTGGGTGAGCATGGGGCTAGCTAGGAAACCGAGGTCTCTCATCTTTTACCCTTTCATCCTCTCTCTTTCCAAACCGCATGTTTTCTTGAGCCAGAGCTATTCTGGCAAATCCCATTGCTCTGACACCAGCTGATTTGGAAAAACTCACTCAGTTTTCTTCCTCTGTAGACAAAAATCCAGTTCTTTCCTACTAAGAGTCATTCACCTGTGTGTCTCCTTTACTCCTTTACTTTAATTTTCTTTTTTTTAAATTTTTTATTTCTTTTCAGCGTAACAGTATTCATTGTTTTTGCACCACACTCAGTGCTCCATGCAATACGTGGCCTCCTTAATACCCACCACTTGGCTCCCCCAACCTTCCACTCCCCGCCCCTTCAAAACCCTCAGGTTGTTTTTTAGAGTCCACAGTCTCTCATGGTTCATCTCCCCTTCCAGTTTCCCTCAACTCCCTCTCCTCTCCATCTCCCCATGTCCTCTGTGTTACTTCTTATGCTCCACAAATAAGTGAAACCATATGACACTTGACTCTCTCTGCTTGACTTATTTCACTCAGCATAATCTCTTCCAGTCCCGTCCATGTTGCTACAAAAGTTGGGTATTCATCCTTTCTGATGGAGGCATAATACTCCATTGTGTATATGGACCACATCTTCCTTACCCATTCCTCCGTTGAAGGGCATCTTGGTTCTTTCCACAGTTTGGCAACCGTGGCCATTGCTGCTATAAACATTGGGGTACAGATGGCCCTTCTTTTCACTACATCTGTATCTTTGGGGTAAATACCCAGCAGTGCAATTGCAGGGTCATAGGGAAGCTCTATTTTTAATTTCTTGAGGACCAACTGGGTATAGACCAGAGGTTCCAATAACTCTTTCCTTGATTTCAATTAATTTGCTAGAGCAGCTCACAGAACTCAGTGAAACACTTACACTTACAAGTTTAATAAACTTAAACAGTTTATTAAAGGAGATGGTAAAGGACACAGATGAACAGCCAGATGAAGAGATACACAAGAGGAGGTCTGGGAGGCTCCTGAGCACAGGACCTTCTGTCCCTGTGGAGTTGGGGTGTGTCACCATCCTGGTGTCCATGTGTTCTCCCACCTGGAAGTTCTCTGAATTTTTTTATGGAGGCTTCATCACATAGGCATGATGGATCATTAAGTCTATTTCCAGGCCTTCTCTCTGGAGCCCTGGGGGGCAAGGCTGAAAATTCTAAACTTCTAATCACAGCTTTGTCTTTCTGATGACCAGCTTTTATCCGGGAGCCTGCGCAGAATCACCTCATTAGAATAAAAAAGACACTCCTATCACTGAGAAAATTACAGAGGTTTCAAAAAGGTCTGTGTGAGAAAGCGGGGTTAAAGACTAAACATTAGAATAAAAGATGGTCTTAGTGCTCTTATCACTTAGGGAATTACAAGGGTTTGGGAAATCATTCAGGAGTTCTGAATTGTTATAAAACAATCATAAAGCAATTAACAAAATGATGATAGTAAGTCCTTACTTACCAATAATTACTCTAAATACAAATGTTTAAATTCCCCACTTAAAAAACACAGAGTAGCGGGATAAATTTTAAAAAATAGATCCCACTATACGCTGACAGCAAAAGACTCACTTAAGCTTCAAGGATACTCATAGGCTGAAAGTGAAGAGATGGAAAAAAATATTATATGTAAATGAAAACCAAAAGAGATCAGGGATAGCTATGCTTATAACAGAAAAAAAATAGACTTCAGGGGCGCTTGGGTGGCTCAGTGGGTTAAAGCCTCTGCCTTCAGCTCAGGTCATGATCCCAGGGACCCTGGGATGGAGCCCCGAATCGGGCTCGCTACTCAGCAGGGAGCCTGCTTCCTCCTCTTTCTCTGCCTGCCTCTCTGCCTGCCTCTCTGCCTACTTGTGATCTCTGTCTGTCCAATAAATAAATAAATAAAATCTTAAAAAAATAGGCTTCAAAGCAGAAACAGCAAGAAAAGACAAATAAGGTCACTTTATAATGATAAAGGTGTCAATTCAGTAGGAGAATATAACAATTGTAAATATATATGTACCCAATATTGGAGCACCTAAATATATTAAAAAGTCATTAACAAATATGAAGGGAAAAATAGACAACAATGCAATCAGAGTAGGAGACTTCAATACACATGCTCAGAAATGGATAGATCTTCCAGACAGAAAATCAGTAAAGAAATAATGGACTTGAACTACACTTAGGTCCAAATGGACTTAACAGACAGATACAGAACATTCCATCCTACAGCAGCAGAATGCACTTTCTTCTCAAACGCACACACAACATTCTCCAGTACAGATCATATGCTAGGTTAGAAAACAAGTCTTAACAAACTTAAGAAGATTGAAATCATATCAAGTATTGTTTCTGACCACAATGCTATGAAACTAGAAGTCAATAACAGGAAAGCTTTAGAAAGTTCACAATTATGTGGAAATTAACACACTCCTGAACAATCAATGGGTCAAAGAGGAAATCAAAAAGGAAATCCAAAAATATTTTTAAACAAATGAAAATGGAAACACAGTGTACCCAAACTCATGAGATGCAGCAAAAGTAGTTCTAAGACAGAAGATTAGAGTGATAAATGCTTGCATTAAGAAAAAAAGAAAGCTCTTGAGACGCCTGGGTGGCTCAGTCGGTTAAGTATCTGACTTCAGCCCAGGTCATAATCCCAGGGTCCTGGGATTGAGTCCCACATCTGGCTCCTCATTTATTGAAGACCCTGCTTCTCCTTCTGCTTGCCACTCCCCCTGCTTGCACATACTCTCTCCCTCTCTCTGACAAATAAATAAATAAAATCTTGGGAAAAAAAGGAAAGAAAAGAGAAAGATATATTAAATAAACAACCTAACCTTACAACTCTGGTAAAAACAGGCACAAATACCAATGGAACAGAACAGCGAACCCAAACGTAAATACATAGTCAACTAATTTTTGATTCATACATACATGGTCGATTAATTTTTGACAAAGAAGCCAAGAACACACAATGAGGAAAGTATAGTCTCTCCAGTGAATGGTGTTGGGAAAACTGGGTATCCACATGCAAAAGAATGAAATTAGACTCCTATCTTATACCACTCACAAAAATTAACATGAAATGGGTCAAAAAGTTAAATGTAAGACCTGGAATCATGAAACTCCTAGAAGAAAAAGTAGGACTACATCAAACTAAGGAACTTTTGCACAGCGAAGGAAATAACCCATAAGTTGAAAAAACAACTTACAGAAAAGGAGAACATTTGTAAACCATATATTTGATAAGAGATTCACATCAGAATACATAGAATATATACAACTCAACAGCAAAAAAGCAACTAATCCAATTAAAAATGGGCAAAGGACCTGGATAGACATTTTTCTAAGAAGACATATATATGGCCTACAGGTATTTGTAAAGGTGCTCAACATCACTAATCATCAGGAAAATACAAATCAAAAGCACAGTGAGATATTACCTCACACCTGTTAAGATGGCTATTGTCAAGAGGACAAGAGAAAACAAATGTTGGTGAGGGTGTGGAGGAAAAGGAACCCTTAGACACTACTGCTGGGAACGCAAATTGGTATAGCCACTAAGGAAATGGCAGTTCTTCAAGAAACGAAGAGAACTACCATATAATCCACTTACTCAACTTCTTAGTACATATCTGAAAGAAATGAAATCAGTATCTTAAAGAGATATCTACCCACCCATCTTTTTTGCAGAATTATTCACAATTGCCAAGATACAGAAACAACATAAATGTTCTTCAGTGGATTAATAAAGAAACACACACAATGGAATATTTTTAGACATGAAAAAGAAGAAAATCCTATAATTTGTATAACCTGGAGGAACTACTATATGTTATCATGTGTTGTGGAATCTAAAAATAAAAAAAAAAATAGTTGCCAGGGGCTTGAGAGAGGAGGAAATAAGGAGATGTTACTTAAAGGGTACACATTTTCTGTTATTAGAATAAGTTCTTGGGGCACCTGGGTGGCTCAGTTCGTTAAGCATTTGCCTTTGGCTCAGGTCATGATCTTGGGGTCCTGGGATGAAGCCCCATGTCAGGCTTCCTGCTCAGCAGGGAGTCTGCTTCTCCCTCTCCCTCTGCCCCTCCCCTCCATGCTCTCTCTCAAATAAGTAAAATCTTTTAAAAAAAGTATAAGTTCTGAGGATCCAATGTACAGCATAGTGACCAGATAATCATATGGTATTATATATTTTTAAATTGTTGGGGGTAGATCTTAAGCAGTCTCACCACACACACACACACACACACACACACACACACACACACGATTTAACTATATGAAGTGATGGATATGTTAATTACCTTATTCTTGGTAATCATCTCACTATATAGGTATATCAAATCACCACATTGTATACTTTAAATATATATAATACTATTTTTTGGTTATTTCTCAATAATGTTGAAATAAAAATATAAATGTATTTTCAGTTTTTAGAAATTGTTTCTAGAAAGTCAGTTAACCAAATTATCAGAACCTTATGGCACAAGAAGAGTGTGGCACAAGAAGTGAGATAAAAGGGACCCCTGGGTGGCTCAGTCAGTTAAGCATCTGCCTTCAGTTCAGGTCATGATCCCAGGGTCTTAGAATCAAGCCCCACATCAGGCTCCCTGCTCAGTGGGGAGCTTACTTCTCCCCCTGCCTGCTGCTCCTCCTGCTTGTGCTTGCTCCCTCTGTCTTTCTACCTCTGACAAATAAATAAAATCTTTTTAAAAAGCAAGATTTTAAAAAATGACAAGTATAAGCAACTCTTCTAGGAGTGAGATATCTAGGTTAATGTTTCTCAAATTTCAAGGTTCCCCTGAATCTGCAATGTGTTTCTTGTTAAAATGCAGACTCTTAATTCTTTAAGTCTTGGATAAGGCCAGTATTCTGCATTTCTAAGATCATAGGTGATACCAATGTATCCAATGTATACAATGATACCAATACCAGGTACCTGGCCCTTGTACCACTCTTGAGTAACAAAGTTCTAGAGGAAAGTATGCCTCCAGTAACAACTACCATGGTCATAGGAAAAGACCACCTGAGACAAGAGTTATTAAAACCTTTCCTAGGGTCTGCAAGAGAATCAAGGAGATAGTTTCTCTTCCTTTCCACACCCTGGGAGGTTTTGAATGATTTGAAAAAAAAATATTAACAAATTTTTTTTAAGATTTTATTTATTTATTTGACAGAGAGAGAGAGCACAAGCAGGGAGAGTGGGAAAGGGAGAAGCAGGCTCCCTGTGGTGGGGCTTGATCCCAGGACCCTGAGATCATGACCTGAGCTGAAGCAAGGCGCTTAACCTACTGAGCCACCCAGATGCCCTAAAAGAATGGTTTAGAGGACAAATGAGAAACTTTATTACTAATAAAGACTAACTTGGAGGGTATAACAACTAAACCACTCTATCTAACACTAAACCAGGTAAAATGGGGTGGAATAGTCTCTGCTACTGAGTTTCAGAGGATAACTTCTACTCCCTGAGAGCAGGGGTGCTCTCGAGGAGGAAAAAAAAATAGAACTGTGCTAAGAATAGCATATGTTTCCCCCAAACTTTCTAATCATATTAAGCAAAATTCTCTTCCATGAAGAGAGTAAATCTGGGGAGGAGAGAGTCTGGAGAGAAGGAGTTAAAAGCAATTCCCTCTAATAGTTAATCACCAAACCCTTGGTAATATAAGGGAATGAATAATGAAGATCCAGGACATCTCCTTAGAAATGGTATTTTGTATTAGGTGAGTTTAAAGGCTGATGGGAAAAGAACTTTGCAAGCAGAAGGACATCAGAAACAAAGACTCATTAATTCCTTTTATGCCTGGCCCATATCCAAACCAACTAATTGTTAAATTGTAATTATAATTCATATTAACTAAGTTTTAGAGAAAATCACTGGTCTCTGGATTCCCTCCTTTCCTTAAACTAATGTCACAATAAGATAATTCAGTGTCAATTACCAGAAAGAGTATAACACGATTAATTCACAAGACAATGAATTTCACACTGACAACATTATACAATCTTGTTAAATTCATTCTAAACCTTAAGTAACAATCTAGAATTAAGAGCTAATCTTCAGGAAGCACTAGAAGAAGAACAAGCTATGGTAATAGAAACTGCTTTGAGCTTTGTTGTTGTGTGTTTGTTTGTTTGTTTTTTAATGGAGAATGATGGCCACACACATCTAAGAATTCATAAATGATTCTATTCAAAATGATTGAGAGTACACCTAGTTATCTAGAAACTCACCAGGACAAGTTTTGCAACTGAAGAAATTGGATCCACGGTACTGAAGAATACCTGTGTTAAAACAGAGACAGCAGACCCCAAATGGAGTCACTCATGCTAAACCTACCAAAACTTAATACCTAACCTAATGTGCAGCTTCAGCTTCTCCCAGAAATGTGACCGCTAACCAGCCAATCAGAAATTTCCTGGTCAGTACTAGGAGGTAATTTATCAATAGACCCCTTCTATTCCCCTTAGGAGGGTGACCTTGCCTAAAACAATGCATTTTTTCTTAATAATTTCCTTTTATCCATCTCTTCTCTGCCTTTAAAAACCTTTAATTTGGGGGGCACCTGGGTGGCTCAGTGGGTTAAAGGCTCTGCCTTCAGCTCAGGTCATGATCCCAGGGTCCTAGGATGGAACCTCACATCAGGCTCTCTGCTCAGTGGGGAGCCTGCTTCCCTTCCTCTCTCTCTGCCTGCCTCTCTGCCTACATGTGATCTCTGTCTGTCAAATAAATAAATAAAATCTTAAAAAAAAAACCTTTCATTTTCTGCAGTTCACTTGCGAGGTGGGATGATGCCCAATTATTGAGTCATTGCATAAGGCCAATTTGATCTTTAAGAATACTCAGTTGAATTTTTGTTATTTAACACTGGGTAGACTTATTAGGTACTTTTAGCTGGACATGAGCAAAAGCATGCTTTCCCTGTCTGATCATACAATGTTGGGTCTTATGATGTGGTGCTACCTCAGTGGAGTTTGGCTCCATGATCCCATTCAATTCATAGTAATACAGTCATTGCAATATTAGCATATAGATATAAGAGGAAGGAATGACAGAATTAGAAACTGGGCTACATTTATGCTCAATACATTAATTTCCTAATTAGAGATAATATTGCATTGACCTGGGAAAAGGACTTCCATAATGGTGAATTGAGGAGCTCAGTCAATCCTCTCTATCAAAAGCAATCACACAACTGGGTTAAATTAACAGAAACACCCATATTAGGACTCTGGACATTTGCTGAAGTCAGACATCAAATTGAGAAGAATTGATTCAAGAAAAACCATTGAACCTTAGTAAGAATAGGATGAACCTGTGTCATTTTAGCCTGAAACTGCTCCCATTTCTTCTCAGCTACTTGAGGCGATGGTACTTGATTTTCATCAGAGCACGGAGAAACCATACTGGGGTGCATTTTGAAAAACAATAATTTTAGTGGCAAAATATCAGGGAAGGCCAACATCATCCCTAGCCTGAGGTCTCAATACTGATTCAAACAAGCAATAGGACAACACAGTGGCAAGAAATGTTTAATAGTGAGATCCAAGGAACAAGAGCTGCAGTGGACCTTGGTAAGCTGCCACTATCCCTGGGGGTCTGCGAAACGATGTGCATGTAAGACACTGTACTCATACTTAGGTGATAGTGGAGAAAGCTTTATTGAGCTACTCATCCCTGGGTGAATGTGACACTTTGCAAGTACAGAAAGGCAACACTGTGACAAAGCTGTAAACTGAATTTTGAATGCTTTCCCTAAGCAACACAGATCCATCAGCGAAGTGGAGAAATCTAATTGCAGCCATGGGTTTAAACACAACCCCTGACCAATAATTGGCTGACCACTAAGCTGTGCTGTTTTTTGACCCAGGGGTGACTCCTAGTAGGCCAGACTTAAACAAAACAAAACAAAACAAAACAAAACAAAACAAAACAAAACAATGTAACAGAGAAATCAACAGCTACCCATTGTGGGGAGGACAGACTCCACAGAATTAGTCCTTGCAAGAGACTAAACAAATATACAACGAAATAGTAACATTCTCCCCTAGTTGGGGTGGGACAAGGAGGAATCAGAATTCAGATTTACTACAATACACTATTGCGAGAATTCGTTTTTTTTAACAAAAAAATTATGAGCCATGAAAAGAAACAGGAACATATGACCTTTCTTCTCTTAACCAATTTAAAACAATTCAAAGGGGATCTGGGGGGCTTAGTCGGTTAAGCGTCTGCTTTGGGCTCAAGTCATGATCTCAGGATCCTGGGATGGAGCCCCATGTTGGGCTCCCTGCTCAGTGGGGAGTTGGCTTCTCCCTCTCCCTCTGCCCCTCCACTAGTGCTCTCTCTTTCAAATAAATAAATAAAATCTTTAAAATAAAATAAAATAAGTCAATTCATCAGGATGATACAACAGTTATAAACATATATACCTAACAACACTGTGCCAAAATACACGAAGCAAAAACCAACAGAATTGAAAGGCAAACACAATTCAAAATAATAGTTGGAAGGACGCCTGGTTGGCTCAGTCAGTGGAGCATGTAACTCTTAATGTTGGGGTTGAGAGTTCGAGTTCCATGTTGGGTGTAGAGATTACTTTTAAATGTAATCTTTAAAAAAAGGCGGGGGGCGGAATCTCGCAATATAATAGTTGGAGATTTCAATATCTCACTTTCAATGATAGATAGGGCAAGTAACTAGCAATTCAGGAAGAAAATAGAAGACTTTAACTAAACACTACAATCCAGTTTGACCTAACTGGCATCTATAGGGCACTTGAACGAATAAGAGCAGAATATACAATCTTTTAAAATACACATAGAACATCTCTAAGAAAGACAATGTATTAGACCATAAAACAATCTCAATAAATATAGAGGGATTGTAATCATACTAAGAATGTTCTTTGACCACAAAAGAGTTAAATTAGAAATCAAGAACAGAGGGGCACCTGGGTGGCTCAGTCAGTTAAGCCTCCAACTCTTGATTTCAGCTCAGGTCATAATCTCAGGGTTGTGAGATTGAGCCCCACATGAGGCTCTGCACTGGGCATGGAGCCTGCTTAAGATTCTCCCTCTCCTAACTCTTACTTCTAGCAACCAAACTGAGGGTTTCTGGAGGGTAGGTGGATGGGGGTATAAGGGAATTGGGTGATGGGCATTAAGGAAAACACTTGATGTAATGGGCACTGGGTGTTATATGCAACTGATGAATCACTAAATTCTATCTCTGAAACTAATAGTATACTATATGTTAACTAAATTGAATTTTTAAATTTTTTAAAAAATTTTTATTAACATATAATGTATTATTAGCCCCAGGGGTACAGGTACTAAGTTAAATTTAAATAAAAAAATTTTTTTAAAAGAAAATGAAAAAAAAAAAAAGATTCTCCTCCTCCCTCTGCCCCTTTCTAAAAAAAAAAGAAAGAAATCAATAACAGAGAATTTGATAAATTTGAAATATTCAAAAATTAGAAAATGATCTTTTAAAGAAGAAATCACAAGGGAAGTTAGAAAATATTTTCAATGAAATGAAAATAAAAACTTACCAAAATTATGGGGAATCCGGAAAACATGATTTCAGCACATTTCACCCTAGTCTTCCCCTCTTCTTGCTACTGAATAAAATAAATTAAATGGACAGCAGAATATTCTGAATGGTGTAGGAATGCAGATGCACAGACCTTTTAGGAACCTCAGGGTTCAAGAAATAACCCACAGGTGAGTTCCCTAGACTTTTTTTTTTTTTTTTTTGTCCTTCTGTATGTCTCAGACTAAGCCCGGGGGAAGATCTAAACCCAGAAACACCAAAAAGCACAACCAAAACAAACAAAAAAAAAAAAGCTAGGCCTATGGACATTGTGCATAAGCACTAACATGAGTTAGTTATCTACCAGTTCTAGCCTATAGGCATCTAGGGAGACTTACTGTGAGAATGGAGACTATTGACAACCCCACAAAGCAACAGTGGTGGGCATATTCAGAGACTGTGCCTGAAAATTGAATTGTCTACCATAATGGGTCTGGTAATATGACTTTATTTTAGCTGACAGAGGTCTAGGGACTCTGTGCGAGAGTAGAGCCTAATATACCACCTCAGCAATGAGGCAGCTCTGCCTTCCTACACTTGAAATTTGATGGATATGATTAGTGAGAGCAGGGGTAGTCTACCATCCAGCCACAGCAGTGATAAAGTGTTTCTGTCTTCTCATTAGCAGATATCTACAGAGGCTGCTTGTATGAAGAGAGTTGTCATTAATATCTCGGCCTGGT
Source organism: Meles meles (assembly GCF_922984935.1). Classification (NCBI taxonomy): domain Eukaryota; kingdom Metazoa; phylum Chordata; class Mammalia; order Carnivora; family Mustelidae; genus Meles; species Meles meles. Next base: position 40,945,811 of record NC_060087.1, on the reverse strand, counting down.
AATATAAATGATGAGAGATAAATTTGAACAAAATCTCATAATACCCCAAATACAAGAATACCCCAGGATACAAGCAAGAGTCAGTCATCATACCAAGAACCAGGGAATTGCAACCAGGGAACGGAAAACAATGATGAACAAGTGCAAATACCGAAATGATACAAATATTGGAAATTTCTAAAAATGGTTTAAAAAGTATCTATCATAAATATACTTCAATAAACAATTAGGAATACTTCTGAAATAAATGAAGAAAGTAGAAAATCTCAGCAAAGAAATAACAGACATCTTTAAAAACGGAAATTTTCCAACTGAAAAATTGGTCAAAGTAAAAACTCGCCAGAAGGGTTCAATAGGAAAATGGAGATGACATAGGAAATAATCAGTGAAATTGATTAAAAATTATCAGTATGAATCACAAAGAAAATAGGTTGGAAAAAAGACAGGCACTCAGAAACCTGTGTAAACAATAGTAAAAGATCTAACATCTACATCAATGGAGACTTGTGAGGATGAGAGAAAAAAGTTTTAAAAAAATATTGGCTGAAAATTTTCCAAACTGGTGAAAGACACAAACACAGAGATTCCATAAATTAAATGAATCCCAGACAGGATGAATCCAAAGAAATCCATGTCCAGATACATCATAATAAACTTCTGAAAACTAAGAATTTTGAAAGCACCCAGAGAGAAATAATGTATCACCAACAATGATAGTAGGTAGATGGAAGTCAGAAAAAAGTGACACAATATCTTTCAAATGCTGAAATAAAAGAACCGTCAGCCCAGACATATTTCTTATTAGGTTAAAACTCACCATTTTAACCATTTGAAAGTATACAATTCAGTGGCTTTTACTACATTCACGATGTTGTGCACCATCACCACTACTCTAATCCAGAACATTTTCATTGATCCACATGAAACTCTGTACCCATTAAGCAGTCATCCCTCCACAAACACAAACATGCTTTCTGCCTCTATAGATTTGTGTACTGTGGACATTTTTTTTTTTTTAAAGATTTTATTTATTTATTTGACAGAGAGAGAGATCACAGGTAGGCAGAGAGGCAGGCAGAGAGAGAGGGGGAAGCAGGCTCCCTGCAGAGCAGAGAGCCCGATGCGGGGCTCGATCCCAGAACCCTGAGATCATGACCTGAGCCGAAGGCAGCGGCTTAATCCACTGAGCCACCCAGGCGCCCTACTGTGGACATTTTATATAAATGTAATCATACAACGCGTGGCGTTTGTGTCTGGATTCTTTCACTTAGCATAGTGATTTTAAGACTCAGCCATGTCGTAGCAAGTATCAATGCTTTATTTATTTTTTTTAATTGTGGCAAAATTCACTCCTCTTTAAGGTTGAATAATATTCCATTTATGGATATACCACATTTGTTTATCCTCCCATCAATTAATGGACACTTCAGTTGTTTCCACTCTTGTAGCTATTGTGAATAGTGTTGCTATGAATATTCAAATACATGATTTTGTTTGGACACTTGTTTTCAGTTCTCTTGGCACCACTTCACATTTCCATCAGCAATGTAAAATTGTTTCCATTTCTTCCCATCTATGCCACAGCTTATCGGATAAAAAAAATTTATATAAAAAGATATATATATAGCCATCCAAATAGGTATGAAGTAGTATCTCTCCAGAGCTTTTACATTCTGGATTATAACAGATGGTCTAAATTTTTAAGGGGAAAAGTTATGTACATGGGGGAGTAGTGCTTGTGCATCGGCATATTTGTGTTTGAACATGAGTGTATCAGTTGCAGTGTGTTCTATATGTGCATACCTATATGTCTCTGTGTGTATGTGCATTGCACATGTGTGTTCAAGTGTGTAGATGAATGTGTGTGAAAATGCATGTAGGTGGATATGTACTTCTGTGTGTTGGTAAGATTGTGTCTGTGCATCTTCCATGAAGATGCTATCTTCCATGAAGAGAGCAGTCTTAATTGGGAGTTCTACAGCGATTTGGAGAATTGTTGCAAGATTGACTAGATAACATAATACTTTTGGGACACCTGGGTGGATTAGGCCCTTAAGCCTCTGACTCTTGATTTCGGATCAGGTCATGATCTCAGGGTGGTGAGATTGAGCCCTGCCTCGGCTCTAAACTGGGCAGGGAGACCGCTTCACTCTCCCCTTCTCCCTCTACCACTCCCCACGCTTCCCCTCTCGCTCCCTTGTATGTCCACACACACTCTTTCTCTCTCTCTCAAAAAAAAAACCCACAATAATTTGTAAAAATTTCTGTACTGTGTGAAAATTCAACAGATTTAAAATGTAATTATCTGTTCAGCTACATGTGTGTTGGCACAAACCATAAAATTGTCTCCAAGTGGCCCCTTTATTTACAAATTGAGTAGTGGTGTTTGCTTGAACCATTATCTTCTATATAGTATAGCTCCCAAAGTTTTACAGATTAACCTGATAAAAATACAGGAAACATTATGGAGAAGTCCATGGATATTTCTCTAACAATTATGGTTCATGTCTTAATCCTTATATTTAGGACTAGCTGAGAAAAAGAATGCTTCTGAAATGATTCATTTGTTTCTGGGTCAAGCTGACTGTTAAGAAAAGAAAAATGCAGCACTATTTAGCTTTTTTTTTCCTTTAAAGCAAAAACCTAGGTTTCCAAGGCCACTCTAGCTTGAGTATCTAATAATGATAAACCTTATTTCTGTGGTGCACAAAGCATTTATAAGAAATGGTTCTGTTACCCTTTGTGTATTTTAATTTACATTTAATAAGATTATCTCCTTTTTTAGTGTATAATTAATATCTGCGGTTTGCCAAAATGCATAGAGTTATGTGACTACCATGACAATCAGGACACAAGACAGCTTCCTCACTGCTTAATATCAGCTCATCCCACCTTTTTATAGCTAGGTGTTCTACTCTCGTAACCCCTGGTAACCAATTACCGTTTCACTTTTTCCAGAATGTCAGAGATGAAATTACCCCATGTGTAACCTTTTGAATCTGGTTTCCTTCACTTAGAAAAATGTATTTGAAACACACCCATGTTGTTGCATGTATCTCTAGTTTGCTCATTTTCATTGTTGCATAGGATTCCATTCTATGGATGTGCTACGGTTGGTATATCCATTTGCCCTACTGAAGGACATCTGGGTAGTTTCTAGTTTGGTGCTCTTGTGAATAAAGCTGCTATAAACACCCACGTATAGGTTTTGTGTGGGAACATAACTTTTCATTTCTCTAGAGTAAATAATAAATACTCAGGAGTGAAATTATAAAGTCATATGTTAAGTGTATTTATGATAAACATAAAATTTTTAAATAATAGATTTTAGTTTTTAGAACACTTTAGGTTTATAGAAAAATTGAGCCGAAAGTACAGAGAGTTCCCATATATTCCTATTCCTCTCCCCTTATCAGAATTTTCCCTAATATTAACATCTTGTAATGATGTAGTACATTTGTTACAGTTGGAGAATCAATATTGAGACATTACCATTAATAAAGTCCATAGTTTATATTTGGGTCCACTCTTTCTGTTATATAGTTCTATGGGTTTAAAAAAATGCATCATGGGGCGCCTGGTGGCTCAGTCGCTGGGCGTCTGCCTTCAGCTTGGGTCATGATCCCAATCGAGCCCCACATTGGGCTCCCTCCTCGGTGGGAAGCCTGCTTCTCCCTCTCCCACTCCTCTGCTGTGTTCCCTCTCTTGCTTTGTCTCTCTCTGTCAAATAAATAAATAAAATCTTTTTTAAAAAATGCATCATATTATGTATCCACCATTATAGTCTTACATATAATAGTTACACTGCTCTGAATATCCCCTGTGTTCCACCTATTCCTCCCTCCCCCAAACTTGACCCCTGTCAAAAACTTATTTTCTAGGGCGCCTGGGTGGCTCAAGGGGTTAAAGCCTCCGCCTTCAGCTCAGGTCATGATCCCAGGGTCCTGGATCAAGCCCTGCATCGGGCTCTCTGCTCCGCGGGGAGCCTCCTCCCCCTCTCTCTCTGCCTGCCTCTCTGCTTATTTGTGATTTCTCTCTCTGTCAAATAAATAAATAAAAATCTTTTTAAAAATGTATTTTCTACTGTCTCTATAGTTTTACTTTTTTTTTAAAGATTTTATTTATTTATTAGTCAGAGAGAGAGAGAGGGAGAGCACAGGCAGACAGAGGGGCAGGCAGAGGCAGAGGGCGAAGCAGGCTCCCTGCCGAGCAAGGAGCCGGATGTGGGACTTGATCCTAGGACGCTAGGATCATGACCTGAGCCGAAGGCAGCCGCTTAACCAACTGAGCCACCCAGGCATCCCTATAGTTTTACTTTTCCAGGATGTCCTAAAGTTGAAATTATATAGTATGTAGCCTTTTCAGACTGGCTTCTTTTATTTATCAACATGTGTGTAAGGTTACTCTGTGTCGTTAGTTTCTAGGTACATCTTTTCTTTTCATCACTGAGTAATATTCCATTATAGTGATCTACTACAATTTGTTTATACATTCACTTATTGAAGGACATCTTTGTTACCTCCAAGTCTGGCAATTATGAATAAAGCTATAAACGTCTATATGTAGGCTTTTGTGTAAACATAGGTTTCAACTCATTTGGATAAATAGCTAGGAGCACAGTTATTGGATCATATGGTAAGACTGTGTTTACCTTTTTTTTAAAGATTTTATTTATTTATTTGACAGACAGAGATCACAAGTAGGCAGAGAGGCAGGCAGAGAGAGAGGAGGAAGCAGGCTCCCTGCTGAGCAGAGAGCTGGATGTGGGGCTCGATCCAAAGACCCTGGGATCATGACCTGAGCTGAAGGCAGAGGCCTTAACCCACTGAGCCACCCAGGTGCCCCTGTGTTTACCTTTTTAGGGGACTCTCCAACTGTCTTCCAAGGTGGCCACACCATTTTGCATACCTGATAGTTCCACTGCCCTAAATATTCCCTGTGTTCTACTTACTCATCTCTCCTGCAACCCCTGCCAGCCACTGATCTCTCCTGTCTCCATAGTTTGGCCTTTTCCAGACTGTCTTATGGTTGGAATCATACAGTATATAGCCTTTTCAGATTGGCTTCCTTCACTTAGTAATATGCATTTAAAACTGCCCAATATCTTTAGTGGCTTGATAGCTCATTTCCTTTTAGCGCTAAGATTCATTGTCTGGATGTACTACAGTTTATTTATCTTTTCATCTATTAAAGGGCATCTTGGTTGCTTCCAAGTTTTGGCAATTATGAATAAAGCTGCTGTAAACATGTGTGGACCTAAGTTTTCATCTCATTTTGGTAAATATTAGGAACATGATTGCTGGATCATATGGTAAAAGTATGTTTAGTTTTAAAAGAAGCAACCAAAATATCTTCCAAAGTGGCTGTACAATTTTGTATTTCCACCAGCAATGGATAAGAATTCCTGTTGTTCTACATATTTGCTAGATTTGGTATTGACAGTGTTTTGGATTTTGACTATTCTAATAATAGGTGTGTGTGGGGGGGGGGGGGGACAAGTATCTTGTTGTTTGAATTAGCAATTCCCTAACGATACTGAGCATCTTCTTGGATGTATATCTTCTTTGGTGAGGTATAGAGACCTTTTGTCCATTTTTTAATCAGGTTGTTTTCTTACCGCAGAGTTTTCAGAATCCTTTGTTCATTTTGGATACAGGTCCCTGATTTAATAGATAGGTGTTTTGGCAAAGATTTTTCTTCCAGTCTGTGGCTTCTCTATTCATTCCCTCGATTATGTCTCTTGCAGAGCAGAAGCTTTTAATTTTAATGAAATCCAATTTAGCAGTTTTTTTCTTTCATGAATCATGCTTTTGCTGTTGAATCTAACAATTCATTGCTAAATCCAAGGTCTTTTAGATTTTCTCCTATGTTATCGTCCCAGAATTTTAAAGTTTCGAATTTACATATAGGTCAGTTACCCATTTTGACTTAACTTTTGTGGCAGGTGTAAGGGAGAACGTCTAGATTTATTTTTTTTTGCATGTGGGTGTCCAGTTGTTTCAGCACCATTTGTTGAAAAGACTATCTTTTCTCCACTGAATTTCCTTTGCTCCCTTGTCAAAGACAAGCAGGCTAGATCTACATAGGTCTATTCATGGATTTTCTTTTCTTTTTCTTGATCTATTTGTCTATTCTTTTACTGATACCATGTTGTCTGGATTACCATGACTTCATGGTAAGTTTTTTCTTCGGCTTTATTGAGTTGTAATGGACATGCAATTTTAAAGTGTATAATGTATTGGGGCCCCTGGGTAGCTAGTCAGTTAAGTGTCTGACTTTTAATCTCAGCTCGGATCTTGATCTCAGGGTCATGAGCTCAAGCCCTGCATTGGGCTCCGCACTGCACATGGATTAAAAAAAATAATAAAGTGTATAATGTTTTGATATGATATATTTATATATTCTGAAATTATTACTACCATAGCATTAGCTAATGCCTTTGTCACGTCACATAATTATTTCTTTCTTTTGTGATGAGAACATTTAATTTCTACTCTGATAACAACTTTCAAGTATACAATATGGTATTATTAGCTATAATCACCATGCTGTACATTAGATTCCCCAGAAAGTATTCATTTTATAACTGCAAGTTTGTACTCTTTGACCAATATCTCTTCATGAATTTGGAGGATATTTGCACTGATGTTCATCAAAAACATTGGCCTGTAGTCTTCTTCTTCTTCTTCTTTTTTTCTTTTATTTTTCTTGTAGTGTCTTTGATTTTGGTATTAGGTCCATTTTCATTCAAAAAGATTATTGATAGGTATGTATTTATTGCCATTTTCGTTGTTTTTGTGGTTCTCTGTTCCTTCTCTTGCTCTCTTCATTTGTGGTTTGGTGGCTTTCTTTCGTGTTATGCTTGGATCCTTTTCTCTTTACTTTTTAATGTATCTTTTACAGGTTTTTTTTTTTTTTTTAAAGATTTTATTTATTTATTTGACGGAGAGAGAGATCACAAGCAGGCAGAGAGGCAGGCAGAGAGAGAGGAGGAAGCAGGCTCCCTGTGGAGCAGAGAGCCTGATGCGGGGCTCGATCCCAGGACCCTGAGATCATGACCTGAGCCGAAGGCAGCGGCTTAATCCACCGAGCCACCCAGGCGCCCCATCTTTTACAGGTTTTTGATTGTGGTTACTACTGGGTTCATCTATGACACCCTAGGTGTATTGCAGTCTGTGTTAAGTTCATAGTTGCTTAAGTTCAAACACATTCCAAAAGCACTAAATTTTTATTCCCCCTTCCAATCTTTATGTACATGATGCCATATCCAACATATTTTATTTCATTTATCCCTTGATTACATTTGTAGATTTAATTGATTTTACAACTTTTGTGTTTTAACCTCCTTACTGGCTTTATAAGTGATTAATCTGTTCTCTTTATTATGTTTGCTTTTATCTGTGAAAATTTTTTCCTTTCATTCTATTGTTACTTCTGGTTATGGCCTTTTCTCTCCACTTAAGAAAGTCCCTTTAACATTCCTTCTAAGTCTGGTTTGATGGTGATAAACTTCTTGACCTTTGGGGCATCCCCCAAGGCGTTTTTCAAACTGCTGCTTCTATGCTGTGTTTTGGGCTTAGTTATTTAGTATTTTGGCTGTCTAAGAGCAGGGACTTGGTTTCTTATCACCCTCCAGCTCTTCCAAAGTTAAGCCCACTGATTTTTAAAGCCCCTGCAGTTGAGACCCACTAATTTGGGGCGCCTGGGTGGCTCAGTTGGTTAAGTATCTGCCTTTGGCTCAGGTCATGATCCCAGGGTCCTAGGATTGAGCCCCGCGTTGGGCTTACTGCTCAGCAAAGAGCCTACTTCTCCCTCTCCCTGCCACTCTGCCTACTTGTGCTCTCTCTCTCTCTCTCCCTCTGTGAAATAAATAAATAAAAATATTTAAAAAAAAAAGACCCACTAATTTTTAAAAGGTTCTGGAATTAAGCCCCACTGGCTTTCAAAGACAGAAATTATGGGGTCTTACCTTCCCAGTGTGGGTCACCAGTACTACAGGTGCCAAGAGTGGGGTCCAATCCTCTAGCTTCTCTGTGTTTGTGATGTCTCTCCTGTTTGTGATTAGTTGCACCAGGGGATTCTTTCCCAACAGTGTCTCTACCACTCCTGACTTTTTCGATATGATCTCTACTCTGTGACTTGCTATGGAAGATCTGTGTGGCCAGTCTTCAGGTTGTTTTCTGAGTTAGTATACAGATGTGGTTGTTAACTTTGTGTGTCAATGGGATGAGGTGAGCTCAGGATCTTCCTACCCTGCTGTCTTCCCCGGTGCTCTTTTTTTTTTGGTTTTCTCTCTGTTGAACGTCTCATTTTGTTGTATTGTTATTGTTTTTCTAGTATTGTTTGTTAAATTGTTCATATTGTCTTGTGGTTCTCTTGAGCATCTTTAGACCAATAATTTTGAATTCTTTGTCAGACAATTTCTGGATCTCCATTTCTTTGGAACCAGTTACTGGAGGTTTCATGTATTCTTTTTTTTCACATTTGTATTTAAATTCCAGTTAGTTAACATAATGTGTTATATTAGTTTCAGGGATACAACATAGTGATTCCACACTTTCATAAAATACCCAGTGCTCATCACAAGTGCACTCTTTAATTCCCATCACTTATTTAACACATTCCTTCCCACCTCCCTTCTGGTAACCATCAGTTTGTTCTCCATAGTTAAGAGTCTGTTGCTTGTTTTCTCTCTCTCTTTCTCTTTTTTCCCCTTCACTTGTTTGTTTTATTTCTTAAATTCCACACAAGTGAAATCATATGGTATTTGTCTTTCTCTGGCTTACTTCACTTAGCATTATACTCTCTAGCTTCATCCATGTTGTTGCAAATGTTAAGGTTTCATTCTTTTTCACGGCTGAATAATATTCCAGCAATGGCTTGTTGCAAACACACGCACAGTGGTGGGGTCAGGACAGGTGGCAAAGCCAAGGCCAACTATGGGCTCATTGGCAGCTAAGAGGGCTCGGTCTGTTCGTATGCTTTCCTGGACTTGGTTTCTTATCACCAAGAAGTGATAAGAGTTACCAACTCTCCCTGGGCATGTACACCACAGTGGATGCTGGTGATGGGATTCAGGCTGGGAGCATGAAGGTGTATAGCTGAAGGGGCTAGCTATAGGGAACTGTGGTGGTGCAGTCCAGGGACAACAGAAAGGGCCTGATCTGGGCCTGTGGGGGCCCTGAATGTTGGTATGCTCTCCTGCAGCTGCTCACTCTCTCTGTGGGCATAGGCACTGTGGTGGAGGCCAATGATGGCACGTGGAGGGCAGTGTGCATGTGCACAGCTGGAGTTGCTAACTCCAGTTGTGCACACAGCTTTGGAGATCAGCTGGGGAATCTAGGCTGGCATCTTGCACACATGCAGTCACAGAGACTTGAGCTGCCTGCCAGTGTGTATCTCAGGTCCCAGTAGGGACAGGAAGGGACTCAGGCAGCTGGTGTCTTACATTCATGAAGCCACAGAGGCCTGGGATGGCTGCTGATGAGTCTCCTGTGCTCTAGCAGGGGCTGGGGGAGGGAGTCAGACAGCTGGTGCACACAAACACAGATACCTATGGGGTAAAACCTGGTGAAATCTACAGGGGGCCTGCAGCAGCTGTGTTGGCTGTTGGTTTCTTCTTCAGTGGTGAAATCCGCTAAGTGTCTCTGCAGAGCAGGTCTTTGTGAACCACCATCCCTCCTGTAGCCCATCTGCTATAGATAGCCCAGTTTCTCTTTCTCTTTATTCTTAGTTGTCTCTGTACCTTTCAGCTTTGCTGGTCTGGGTGGGGTGAAACTGAGGTGGAACCTCTGTGCAATGCTCCAAAAAGAGGAGTGGGGAACTGGTCACCTACCCTGTTCTTCCTTTCCTGGTGAGGAAACTCTAGCTGGGCAGTTTCCACTTGACATTGGACAATGCTGCCCTGGAGGATGAAATGATGCAGGCAAAATGAGGCTGACTTCCTTCTCTTCTTATGAGATTATTCTAGTTTTTTTTTTTTTTTTCTTTTCCACTATGTTGCTAAACTTTCTCAAGTGAACTCTAGAGCTCTCTCAGAGCTGTTTTTGTTCATGGATAGCTGTTGAATTGCTAATCTTTGTGGGGAGGATGGAGAGGCTAGGGTCATCCACATCACCATTTTGATCCCCTATCATAAGTACTGCTGAGTAATGTCAGTTCTCTGAATTGGTTCTTTCTTCAACATTTCATTGGCTATTCTGAGTCATCTGCTTTTTTCATATAAACTTTGGAACCAGTTTGTCAATATTGACCAAGTAACTTGCTGGGATTGCCCTGAAGATTAAGTAGGGAAGAACTGACATCTTAACAATATTCAACCTTCTTATCCTGGCAATGGAATAGATCTCCAGTTTTTAGAAGTTCTTTGATTTCTTTTATAAGAGTTTTACAGTTTTCCTCATATAGATCTTACACATTTTTTTAGATTTATGCCTATTTCTTTTCTTCTTTGGTGCTATAGATGTGAATGGCATTGTGCTTTTAATTTCAAATTCCAAGGGCTTATTGCTGGCATACAGGAAAGCAGCTGAAATTGTATAATTTTTTGTATTGTATTGTATACAATTGTATAAAATTGTATAATTAACATTTTATCCAAAAACCATGCCATATTTGCTTATTGTTTCAGGAGTTTTTTGTTGATTATTTGGGATTTTCTACACGGGCAGTCATGTCATCTGTGAACAAAGACAGTTTTATTTCTTCAATCCTAATCTGTGTACATTCTATTTCAGTTTCTCATCTTATTACATTAGATAGAATTTCCAGTACAATGTTGAATAAGAATGGTGAAAGAGGACATTTTTGTCTTGGTCTTGGTATTGAGAGGAAAGGTCTAGTTTCTCATTATTAAGTATTAGAGGAAGTTTTCCTCTATTTCTAGTTTTCTGAGAGTTTTTATCATGAATGCATGTTGTCAAATAATATTTCCTCATTTATTGATATGATAATATGATTATTTTTTAGACTATTGATATTATGGATTATGTGAATAAATTATTAAATGTTGAACCAGCTTTGTATACCTGGAAGAAATACCAGTTAGTTGCACTGTGTATTTCTCTTTGTGCATTTCTAGATTCAACTTGCTAGTATTTTGTTGGGAATTCTTACATCTATGTTCATGAGAGATACTTGTCTGTAGCTTTCCTTTATTATAATGTTTTGGTCTGGTTTTGGTATCGGGGTAATTCTGGTCTCATAGAATGAATTGGGAAGTTTTCCTCCTACTTTTATTACTGGAAGTAATTGTAGAGAATTCATATCATTTCCTTCTTATATGTTTGGTACAATTCACTAAGTGAAAGCATTTCAGTCTGGTACTTTCTCTTTGGACAATTACTAATTCTTGATTCAATTTTTTAAAATCAATAAGAGTCTACTCAGATGACTGTTTTTCCTTCATTTATTTAAGAACATCATAATTTCTCTTGGGACTTCTTTAGCTTATTTATTATTTAGAAGTTTGTTGTTTAACTTCTAAATATTCTTGAATTTTCTATCTACACTTTTGTTATTGACATATATGTTAATTCTACTGAGGTCTGAGAGCATATTCGATATGTCTATCCTTTTAAATTTGTTAAAATGTATTTTATGGCCCAGAATGTGGTCTATCTTGGTGAATATTTCATGTGAGCTTGAGAAGAATGTGAATTCTCTTGTTCTTGGATGAAGTATTCTATAAATGTCAATTAGATGCAGTTGGTTGATGATGCTGTTCTGTTCAACTCTCTCATTACTGATTTTCTGCTTGCTGGATCTGTCAATTACTGATTGAGGAATGTTGACATCTTCAAGTATAATATTGTATTCATATATTTCCCCTTGCAGTTTTATTAGTTTTGCCTCACATATTTTGATACTCTGTTGTTAGGTGGATACACATTAAGGTTTGTTATGTCTTCGCGGTGAATTAATTCTTTCATCATTATGTAATGCTTTTCTTTATCTCTGATAATTTTCCTTTCTCTGAATTCTGCTTCATCTGAAATTAATATAGCTACTCTAGCTCTTTTGATTAACATCTTTGTTTATCTGTCTCCCCCTGCTTTCTGTTTTTGGATTAAACAACAGAAATTTATTGTCTAACAACCCTGCCCTTTGTAGCTATTTCTGTCTTTACCCTTTAGTAGTTTCCTATAGACAATGTATAGTTGGGTCTTCCTTTTTTATCCATTCACACGGTGTCTCTTTTTTAATTGGTATATTTTTTTTTGTTTTGTTTTTTTCCCATTTTATTTATTTTTTTCAGCATAACAGTATTCATTGTTTTTGCACAAAACCCAGTGCTCCATGCAAAACGTGCCCTCCCTATTACCCACCACCTGTTCCCCCAACCTCCCACCCCTGACCCTTCAAAACCCTCAGGTTGTTTTTCAGAGTCCATAGTCTCTTAGCAAACTCAACACCCAAAGAACAAACAATCCAATCAAGAAATGGGCAGAGGTACTTGTGATTTCTCTCTCTGTCAAATAAATAAATAAAATCTTTAAAAAAAAAAAAAAAAAAAAAAAAAAAAAAAAAGAAATGGGCAGAGGACATGAACAGACATTTCTGCAAAGAAGACATCCAGATGGCCAACAGACACATGAAAAAGTTCTCCACGTCACTCGGCATCAGGGAAATACAAATCAAAACCACAATGAGATATCACCTCACACCAGTCAGAATGGCTAAAATTAACAAGTCAGGAAATGACAGATGCTGGCGAGGATGCGGAGAAAGGGTAATTGGTATATTTTGATCATTAACATTTAGAAGATTATTTATATATAGTTGGGTTGATATCTACCATATTTGTGTTTGTTTTCTAGTCAGTGCTCTTGCTCTGTTTTTTTTTCTTCCCCTCTTTTCTTGACTTCTCCAGTATCAATTGAACGTTGTATGATTGTTTTCTCTTAGAATTATATTTTCATTTTAACCTTGAATTTAACCCCACAGATTATAAAAAAGGAAGCTGAGTGTAGCTTTTTCTGAACACTCACAGTGTGCTAAGTACCATGGAGAAGATCACAAGTGCACTAGTAGATAATTCAAGGCACTTCCTTTGAGGACACAAGCCTAGCAAACAAATCCACATTTTGTTATTCTTCCTGGGTGGAAAACACATTTCATATTTTCTCCCAAGCTTGATTTCCAGGCCCATTTGCCTCTTACTCCATCTTCTTCCAGGGAAATTATTACCATTTGTGTTCAGGACAAGAAGAACTTAGTCTTAACCAATATCCAGCTTGAAGTGGTAAAAATATATCTAAGCAGAGACATCAGATGACAAAAAGTAAGTGGTGAATGAATATGCAGGGAGGAAGGTAATCGATCATATTCAAGTTAATCAATACTTTTCTCATCTGGTGAATGCATAGAGAATTTTCAATCTTGTTCTTCTAGGGTATCCCTAAAACAAGGGTCAAAAAGATAAAGAGGATTTCCCCAAGAATATGCTGTAGCAGTAATCAGGCATAATGCAGAGATTACAGACAATCTTTACAGATGGGTTATCTCCTAAGGTGAAGATACATTAAAATGGTCACAGTGTCCCTATTTAGAGTCAGATGTTGCCTTAATCAGTATGGAAAATAAATCCAATAATGTGTTGAAATTTGACTCCAAAATCTTGCTAGAAAACCTGCAGGCTTTGACCACTGCAGAGATAGGTATAGGTTTTGGCAAAGAAGAGAGGTCTATATATTCATTCACACATGGTATATGAAATAAAGTCACAGAGTCACTAACAAAGGTTTAAGAGAAAACTCCTAGAATACCTTCATTTTCAATATAGGAGTTACAAAAAGAGATTCTTATAGGACCAAAGGAGTGGTCATCTTCTCCAGTGGGCATAAGGCAAAGAAAATCTTTTCTTAGATATGAAAGGAAAAGTAATCTGGAAACCATTCTTTTTTCTTTCCCTTATTATTTCTGATACTTCAAGTCTATAAGTTTGGAAACTGGAAAGAGAGCCTCAAGTTCCATATAATTATATCATTAAATGTCCCCAGCATCTGTGATTGCATGGTAACTGCTAGAAAGTCGATGGCATCCCAAACCTTTTTATAGATTATTTTTCTCATTATTTTCAGCTCAAACACCACAAATATCACAAAAACCTGCAATTAAAGTAGTGCCATAAAAATATGAAGTTGACAAAGTCTTCTGTTAGAACAGATGGGCCTCTAGAATTCCAACCAATGCAGATTAAAAGCTATTATAAAGTATAAAATCAGGCCATTGTGCATTTTAGTCATACTTTTAACAAAAAGCTCTGCTTAATGTGATCATGATGATCTGTAGGGTCTGTATTTCTTTATTGCATGAAAACTAAACTTTAATTTGTTGATGTTTCAGTAGTTCTGTGGTTTTGTACAGAAATGAAGAAGTGCATGTAATGCTCAGATAGAAGATATCTTTTCATAGGTTTCCAGGGCATATGCTATGGTGGATAGCTATTTTGTTTGGCAACCCTAAATCTGAGTCTCCTTTCCAAGTTTGGAAAATCAACAAATTATGAGTTTTGTTTAAAGGCAGAGCTATCTCTCTTTATAGGAGCTGAAAGTGCCAGATGCTTTTTAAGGTTTCCTTAAAGGTTTGATACAGGCATGTGATCTGGGCTCAGACACGGTGGATGTTAAATCCAGGATAAATGACGCAAAGAATCAGAATCAGGTAGGCTTCCAATTAAAATTCCTCAATGACTCCTTGCTTTGAAAATCCTTTCTGATCTAAACACAAGGTAATAATGCATAAGATATAAAAAGTAAAAAAATTCTAAAAATGTAGTCGAGAGCAAATACAAGAGACATCTATCTATAAACCAGAAATAGTCTGAGCTACAGGCTGACTGAACTCATAGCCCAAGAACAGGCAGTGATAGGCAGAAATTTAGCTCCTGCAAGGCCAACTGACTGGAGTGATTCAGATAATTCAGGGAAACAGACATGGGTTTGCCGTGTGAAGCCAGAAAACACGGTGTGGATCCTAACTCATCCCCTTAAAAGGAGCCTAAAGAAATTACCCCCAAAAGTTCCTTGAGGCTGGAGCTAGAATAAAGCTGGAGGCCTACAACAGTAGAAGGACAGATACATTGCCTTGGAATGTAGGTTTGAACCAAGCCACCTGCTTGACCAGATCTGTCAGGTTCCCCAAGATCACTGTGAGAGAAAACTGAAAATGTCATTATTAGACCTAGTTTTGGACTGGGAGTCCAGGAGTACATAAAGAAGCAGCTACAAAACTGTTAAAGAGAAGAATGCAGAGATGAATAAGAGAAAGGGGAAAAAATGAAGCTACAAATAAAAATTCCAAATGCAAAAAAACCCCACTAATGCTATGAAAAACAAAGTGAACAGTTGAAACAAAAATTAACTCCACAAGAAATTATTTTTATTATAAGATGCCTTGACAAAGATTTGAAAAAAAAGTGTTGAAAATGTTCAAAGACATAAATGATGGTATAGCTTTGGCTAAAAGAACTAAGCAAAATACATAGATTTTTAAAAGAACTGGTATATTTGAAAATAAATCCATTAGAATCTTGGAAATTAGAACTTTAGGCCGAGAATTTAAAATTATCTAAAGACCAGACCAAAAAAAAATCAATGAATTATTATCAAATCCAGAGGAATAAGAAAGAGAAGATAAAAGGTATAGAAAATAGATTAAGATGCTCCCACATTTGTAAAAGAAGGTTTTCAGAGGTAGAGAATGGAAGGAATGGTGAGATATGATAATTTGAAGATATGATTATTGGTAATTTTTTAATTAAGGAAAGCTTGACTGCAGAGAATAAAAAGCACTCAGAACCTAATATAAATTTAAACAAATAAACATCTAGACATTTCATAGTACAGATGCATAATTTCAAAGATGAAAAGATCATCTAGTAAAAAGACAGACTTACTAAAGACAGACTACAAGTTAATGACAATTCCATTGAGAGGAGACTTCTCTCAATTTGTCAGCATTTTGTCATTAAGTGCTGACAAAGAAAAAGAAGTAATATCTTCAAAGGGGAAAGAAATAACTCCCAATTTATCATTTTTAATCCAACTAGCCTTATAATTTAAGCGTGGAGTGGGGGAGAGCAATGAAGAAATATAAGGCATAAAAATACTGAGAGACTTCATATACATAAACAAACACCAGTTAGAAGATTTAATGGGAAATAAGAATTTCTTTGTAATAGTAAAAAAGAAAATAAAATACTTGGACATAAAGTTAAGAGATATTAAAAAATATAGAGCAAAATTCTACAACACTCTTAAAGTGCAAAAATAGACATGAATAAATGGAAACACATACCATATTCTTCTATTGAAAGAATCAACATAAAAACATTTCAGATGTCCTTAAATTCACTTATAACTTTAACACAATCCAAACTGTCTTAGTTTGTTCAGGCTGCTGTAAAAAAAATACCAAAGACTACGTTGCTTATGAAGAACAGAGATTTCTTTCTTACAGTTCAAGAAAAGACATTGGCAAATTAGGTATCCAGAGAGGGCCCATTTCCTAGATGGCCATCTTCTCCTTATGTTCTCACATGGTGGAAGGGACAAAGGATCTTTCTGATGGGTATTCCTCTATTCATGAGGGTTCTACCCTTAACAAATCACCTCCCCAAAGCCCCACCTCCTAATATTATCACTCTGGGCATTAAGATTTCAACATATGAATTTAGAGGTAACATAGACATTCAGTCCATTACAGCGACCAACAGGAAAAAAAATACCAACAATTATTGTCTTGGAGCTTGACAAGTTGAACATAAAGTTCATTTAGAATCACAAAGAGGTAAAAATAGCTAGGGAAACCTGAAAAAGAAAAGTAATGGTGAAGGGTCTTGTAGCACCAAACATTAAAACACATTATATACACTTTAAAATTAAAATACTTGGATATTGGTACATAAATAGATATACCAATGGAAAAGGATAGAAAATCTAGAAAGCACTATTGTATATAGAATTTAAGTATACAATAAAAGTGGTGTTTCAAATCAGTGGGGGAAGAGATGAACTTAGCTGGTATGGGCTAACTGGATGGCCTTATTGAAAAAGATAAAATGGGACCCACCTTCCATACCATACACTAGGATAAATTCTAAATGTATCAGAGATTTAAAAAAGAAAATAATACCGGAGGAAAACACGGGTAAACTTCTCTATAACCTCAGAGTGGGGAAAACTTTCCTATGTTTTAAAATCCAGAAGTAATAAGGGAAAAGATTGATATATTAGATTAAATTGACAAAATAAAAACAAAAAAATACCACAAGCAAAGTAAAAAAAGAAATAAAAACTGGAAAAAATATGGAACTTCCAAAAGTAAAGAAGAAAAAGACTATTATTCCCAGAGAAAACGCGGATAGAGATATGAACAGACAATTTACGGAAAAGAAATCCAAGTGGATCTTAACACTAAGACAGTTAACTCAAGACGAGAGAAACACAAAGTGTGCAGAAAAAACATTTCATGCTTAACCAGAGTGGCTGATGCAACACTGATGATGGTAGTAGAAAATGGAAGATCCCTCTGGAGGAAAATTTGGCACTATCCTGCAAAATTTCATATGCATTTACCCTGTGACCCAGTAATCCCAAAGTAAAATGTTCATTTCAATTATACATTGCCAAAAATGCAAAAAAGATGTATGTACAAGGTTATCCACAGAAACATTACGTATAATGATAGGAAAAGCGGGAAATGATCCCAAATGTCTATCAATAGGGAACTGGTTAAATACATGTGGATTTGAAAAGAGAAATATTATGCAAGAGAAAAAAACGAGTAAGAAATATCTCTGTATAATACTATGAAGTAATCACAGGATATATGGTTTAGAGAAAAAAGGCAAGAAGGGGAAAACAGTGCAGATGGCATTTTTTTGATCTAGGAAAAGGGAAGTAATTATAAATGAGTGCAAAATTATGCTCATGTGTACATTTAAATTTTTTTTTTTATTTGTCAGAGAGAAGGAGAGAGAGAGAGAGCACACAGGCAGGCAGAGGTGGAGAGAGAAGCAGGCTCCCTGCCGAGCAAGGAGACCATGCGGGACTCGATCCCAGGACGCTGGGATCATGACCCGAGCCGAAGGCAGCGGCTTAACCCACTGAGCCACCCAGGCGTCCCTCATGTGTACATTTAAAATTAAATGACAATTCATAATATTAAAAGGGGCGCCCCGTGGCTCAGTTATTAAGTGTCTGCCTTGGACTCAGGTCATGATCCCTCAGCCAGGAGTCTGCTTCTCCTACTCCCTCTGCGCCTCCCCTGCTTGTGCTCTCTCTCTCACTCTCTTTCTCTCAAACAAATAAGTAAAATCTTTTTTTTTTTTAAAAATGGTTATTTATGGAAAGAGTAGGGTAAAATCCAAAGCTCTGATTTTGAGTTGGAAGTACCATTATGAACTCAAGTTGTGTTCTCTTTTACAAAAGAAAATATTCCTTAGTTTTGTCTACGAAAAAGTCCTAGAGACAAAACCCAACAAGTCAGAAGTAATAAACAGCCACTAGAACCCATACTGTGGTCTCTAATTTCCCATTAATAGAAACAAAGCTCCTGGACAGGAAATGTATGAGATGAGCTTGAACATAAAGTGATATTATAAAAGCAAGAAGCTGTCAAAGAATATTAGGGTTGTATCTTTAAGACACAGGAGCCAATGTGATTAGGCTCCCATTGATCAAAGATGGGCCTGTCTAAATATCTTGAAGGATAAAAACATGCAATGTACTTAAATTCACAAATTTATAAGGACATTTAAAAACATGCTCTTTGGTCATCTTGAGAGGTTACTCTGAAAAACAACCTGAGGGTTTTGAAGGGTCAGGGGTGGGAGGTTGGGGGAACAGGTGGTGGGTGATGGGGAGGGCACGTTTTGCATGGAGCACTGGGTGTTGTGCAAAAAGAATGAATACTGTTACGCTGAAAAAAAAATAAATAAATAAAAAGGGGAAAAAAAAAAAATAAAAAAATAAAAAAAGAAAAAAAAAAAAAAAAAAAAAAAAAAAAAAAAAAAAAGAACCTATGTATTTTGAATTGAGAAATAAATTGAGATCAAACATTAATTATGCCTTTCCTATATGAACTGTACCTCAGGGTAAGCAATTACTTGATAAGTACGAGTTTATCTTTATAAGTGTTCCAATTAATATGTGAAGAAGTAATGGCAAAACTAAAACATCACTGTTTTATAACCCCTATTTATTTAATGGATATATGTAACGATCACCAGTGGTTGTTAATGGCATAAAAAGAGACAACTAGGCATTATGTGCTTCTAATTATGTGCTTCACAACACCACCTGTGATAAGATATATGAGTAAATTTAATTAACTATTAATTTAAAATAACTATAACTACTTTTTTTTAAAAGATTTTATTTATTTATTTGACAGAGAGAGATCACAAGTAGGCAGAGAGGCAGGCAGAGAGAGAGGAGGAAGCAGGCTCCCTGCGGAGCAGAGAGCCCGATGCGGGACTCGATCCCAGGACCCCGAGATCATGACCTGAGCCGAAGGCAGCAGCTTAACCCACTGAGCCACCCAGGCGCCCCTATAACTACTTTTTGTATTTAAAATAAATATAAGATTAAAACACTAAACAAAATAAAGATTTCCCTAAATGTGTTGTTGGTAGTAAAAGCAGACTAAGGACTTTGTCATGGTTGTGATAAGGAAACAGATATTGAGTAACTTTAATTTTTGTTAGAAAACTTAAAGAAGAATATGTATTTTAAAATTTGGAGATAACAAATTCATAAACAAAAAATATGATATATAGCTCCCAAATCAGCAAATGGAAAATTTTATCTCTCAAACAGAAGACATGAAAAAAGTAACAAAAAATAATTGGATAATAGAAAATATAAGTCAAAATATATTAGTAATTAAAATAAATGAAACAAATGACACTCTTATTAAAATAGTGCAATATTTAAAAATTCAACTCAATAAGGCATAAATAAAAGAATATGTCACAAAAATGTTGAAAATAAAGGAAAAATATGTACCATGCAGATACTCACCATAAAAAGATGCTAAACCTATATTAATATGTTAAATTAGAATATGAAGCAAAAAGCACTAGCTGGAATAAAGAGAGAGAATTTACAATAATATAATACAAATTCTACCAGAAAGATATTGTGTGTAACTAACAATATTGCCTCAAGACATATATAAAACAATCCATAATCACAGTGGGAAATTAAAGAACATCTCTTTTATAAACCAATAGAGCAACCAGACAAACAAGTATCAAGGATATAGAATCTTTGAACAACAAAATTAGCAGCCAATAAATATAAAATAAACATTATTTTCAAACATACATGGAATATTTGCAAACATTAGTCACTTACTAGAACTTAAAAGAAGTCTAAAAAAGTACAAAAGATCTATTGTTATGGGGTACCTGGGTGTCTCAGTCTGTTGAACATCTGACTCTTGATTTCAACTTGGGTCATGATCTCAGGATCGTGAGATCGAGCCCCATGATGGGCTCCATGCTGGGCATGGAACCTGCTTAAGATTCTCTCTCTCCTTTTACCCATTCCCCCCATGCACGCACATGTGTGCTCCCTCTCTCTATTAGAAAAAAAAAAAAAAAGATCTCTTTTTTTTATACTGACTTGTGTTTCTCTGATCAAATAAATTGAATTAGAAATCAAGCACCAAAAAAAAAAAACTGGTTAAAAACATGACGTTTGCAGACTTTAAAATGCTCTCAGAACTGACTCGTGAACTAACTCGTGATTAACAAGAAACTGCAATAGAAATCCCAACATAGAAATCTAAAACTGAATGACAACGAAAGTACTACATTTTAAAACTTGTAATATGCAGCTAAAACAGCATTTAGAAGGAAATTTACAATCTAAATTATATTTATTTAAAAATGAGAAGATTGAAAATAAAGAAGTTAATTGAAAACAAAGGCGTCAAGTGTTCTCTTCTAGAAATTAGAAAAGGAGTAACAGACTTTCAGCTAATATGGAAGAGACAGATTTTGTGCGACTAGAAAATCTTCAAAACAGACAAACAGGGATGCCTGGATGGCTCAGTCAGTTAAGCATCTGTCTTCAGCTCAGGTCATGATCCGGGGGTCTTAGGAACGAGTCCTGCATCCGGCTCCCTGCTTAGTAGGGAGCCAGCTTCTTCTTCTGCCTGCCACTCCCTCTGCTTGTGCTCTTTCTCGCTCTCTCTCTTTCTCTGGCAAATAAATAAATAAAATCTTTAAAAAAAAAACAGACAAAAAGCTTCCTGGAAACAAGAACAGGAGGGTATTTTTAAAAAAGACATACTCAGGAAATAACAATAAGAACAAACATAGAAAAACCTCAATAAAATGGTTATAGTACAAAGTTAGGGTTAAGAAAATTTCCTATTTAAGAAAATAGGAAATAAAAGATAAGAGAATTAGAGAACCTGTTGCGAAGATCTAACATTTAAATAAGAATTCATGAGGAAGGCAAATAATCCCAACCTAGGATTTAACAAGCAGTTAAACCATCGAGTAAGTTTGAGAGTAGAATAAAGCCTTTTTTCCCCAGATGCAAGATCTCAACCATTTGGAAGGAGTAAACCTAGAAAGAGGAAGACATGGGATTCAGGCAATGGTGGGAGACAGAAGAAAGAGGAAAGGAAATTCCTGTCATGACTGGTGGAGTGAAATCTCAAAGGACAACTGCAGTGCAGGGAGAGAACAACCAGCAATTTCCAGAAGAGATTTCTTCAAGAAGATAAAGCTGATAGACCTTAATATATATTAATGTATTATGAAGCTATTCACATAATGGAGCCAAATTTGAAAGTGAAGCACTTGTAAGAAAGACAAAACAAAAAGAAAAAACAAAAAAGAAAACAAAAACAAAAAAAAACAACAAAAGAAAAAAAAAACAAAAATTTTTTGTTTTTAGGAAAACAAAAAAATGCACCAAAGAATATTCTATGATACATGGCATTTGCATAGTTTCAATAATGGTTTATGATTATGGCTAAATTATTATGATGTAACCGAAGTAACCATATAACCGCTGCCAAGGATAAGGCACAGGGGGTATAGATATGTTTGGTGGAGGTAGAGTAATAGTGAAAGATAACTAAACACAGATATCGATATTCTGTTTTGGGAAATTAATGGAAAACATTTAAAACTTCATAAGAAAGGAATAGCAATATAAAATCTTTTCAAGATTTTATTTTTATTTAGTTGGCAGAGAGAGCACGAGGGAGCAAAAGAGAGGGAGTGGCAGCGGGAATGGGAGAAGCAGACTCCCCACTGAGCAGGGATCCCCCAATGTGGGGCTTGATCCCAGGACGATGGGATCATGATCTGATCCGAAGGCAAATGCCGAAAAGACTGAGCCACCCAGGCACCCTTATAAGAACGTTTTTAACACATGCCAATTATAAGAATTTACTAAAAGTTGAAAATGAAGCAATTCTGGGGAACAGAAATGAGAGAGATGTGACAGAGAGTGTGTTATTTGTTATGAAACAATCTATTTGTGTTAAGT
Source organism: Meles meles (assembly GCF_922984935.1). NCBI lineage: Eukaryota > Metazoa > Chordata > Mammalia > Carnivora > Mustelidae > Meles > Meles meles. The sequence goes on along the minus strand of NC_060087.1, from coordinate 40,923,291 downwards.
ATATGACTTTTCCTAATATATGGATATATAACTTTTATAAAAATAAATTTTAAAAACATGAATGGACTAACACTTTCAGTTGGAATAAAGGGGGAAAGAGCAATAAAGGTGAAGTGGAAAACAAATCTCTGGTAATAAATGAAAAAGGGAAAAGGCACAAATAGTCTTAGGAGCAATAAGGTGGTATGACATTACAAACAGAATTTCTAACATTAAAAGATAATACAAGGAACAATATAGAGAGATTTATTTCAAAGCTTAGATGAAATAAGCAATTCCCAGGAAAATATAAATTATAAAAATTAACTCAAGAAGTAGGAGCTATGAATTAAGCAATTCACATTTTAAAATGGTGATTTTAAAATGGTAATCAGATGTCTTATTCAAAAAACATCATGCCTAGTTAATTTTATAGGTAAGTTTTTATCCACCCGCAAGGAACATATTCTCCCTATTCTATACAAACTTTAGAGAACATAAGAAGGAATGCTATTGGACTCATTTTACGAGGTTAATAAAACCTTGATACCAAACTTGGATAAAGATAGTGCAAAAAAAATTTAAACTTATACACCATTCTCACTTACAAACATAGATATTAAAGTTCTAAGAACTTACTAAGTTATTAACTTAGTGACAGTGCCCATTAAAAAAATATTATACTGAAGTGTCAGTTTTCTATTGTCGTATATATAACAAATAACCACAAAACTTATCGGTTTGAAATAACACCCATTCATGATCTCACAGTTTCTGTAGGTCAGAAGTTCAGGCACAGCTTAAATGAATCTTCTGCTTAGGGCCTCACAAGGCTGCAATCAACTTGTCAGCCTGGGCTGGGGTCTCATTTAAGTCCTGGGGTCCTCTTCCAAGCTCACATGATTGTTGGCAGAATTCATTTCCTTGCAGCTGTAGAACTTATAATGGCTTGTTTCTTCAAGGCCAGCTGGAGAGTCTCTAACCACTAGACCCTCTTTTAAAAAGATAGCCTAATTAGGTCAGGTTCATTCAGAATAACCTACCTCTCTTTTGATTAACGTAAAGTCAACTGACGAGGGATTTTAATTGCACCTGAAAAAAAAATCCCTTCACTTTGCCACGTTCTATTGATTAGAAGCAAGTTCAAGTTTTACACATACCCGGGGAGGGGATTATACAAAGGCATTGATACCAGAGCGTGAGAGTCACAGACTGCGTCTTAGAATTCTGCCTACCATCACCGAGTAGAATTTATCCCAGGAAGCCAAAGATGACTGAACAGGAAAAAAACGCTATCAATGTAATAAGTATGCTGTATTACCAGATTTAAAAAATATACAATTATATAGAGAAATATTAAAAACACATTCAGTAGAATCTAACACTCATTCAAATTCAGAAAAGGTTACTTCTTTAAGCTATAAAAGCATCTATCCAAATTTATCAAAAATATTTCCAGTCCAGCATGTGAGGAAGCTTCAAAATCACCACCTTAACAAGTAAAAAGTTGAACAAACTGAAAAAATCAACAACTCTCATTAGGTCCACAAAAGAATTGGTGTTACAGAGCAAAGCACTGTCCACATAAACTGGAGAGAAACAGAAGAATACAGAGAATCACAACTTACAGGAGCAGAAACCTCTGAAGGAACCACTTCTGGGGTAGGGAAGACTGAACTATAATTGGTGAATTGCTGGAGGCTCGTGTGCACAAGTCTGAGAAATGAAGGCTCCACAGAGACCCAGTTATCAAGGGGGTGTCCCTCATTTGTGAGTTTTACCTCCTGGAGCTCTACCAGGCTCTCACAGTGAAAATAGGAGATTATTCCCTCCCCCTTGCAGCAGGGGGAGTGGCAAAGAAACCATTCCCAAATACTTCAGAGCATTCTGTACTTAACAAGGTCTGCCCTAAGGAGAAAGTATTTAATCAGAGATTAACCTGCTGGGGTTCTATCAGAGCCTAATTGACCTGGGGCAAAGGGAATACCCTTCTCCAGCCCACTTTAGCCATTCTGTCTCACCAAAAGGTTGGGGGGAGGGGAGATCTAAGAAGCCCATATGAAGTTCACAGTCAAGAGGCATAGACTCAAAAAAAAAAAAGACTGAAACCTAATCATAGAACTATATGCAGTATGTTGTTCCTCCTCCCATACCACACTAACATCACTGAAGATCTATTTACAGTCATTCCTTTTACCCATTACATCGTGTTCATTATCAAGAAAAAATTACCAGACATACTAAAAGGCAAATAAGACTGAAGAGAGACAGAGCAAGCATCAGAACCAGATTCAGGTATGACAAGGATGTTGGAATTATCAGACCAGTAATTTAAACAATTGTAATGAATATGTTAAGGGTTCTAATGGATAAAGTAGAGTGCATACAAGAACAGATGGACAATGTAAGCAGTGAGATGAAAATTCAAATAATGAATCAAAAGAAATGCTATAACTAAAAAAGACAAGTGAAGAATGCCTTTGATGGGTTTAGTAGTAGACTGGATAAGGCTAAGGAAAGAATCTCTGAGCTTGAGGATATCCAAAAGAAACTTCCAAAACCTAAAGGCAAAGAGGAAAAGGGTGAAAAAAAAAAAAACCCAGAACAGAATATCTAAGGATTGTAGGACAGCTACAAAAGGTGTAACATACATGTAATGAGAATACCAGAAGGAGAAGAAAAGGGGAAAAGAAAAAATAGTTAAACCAATGATGACTGAGAATTTCCCCCAAAGTAATGTTAGACACCAAACCACAAATCCAAAAGGCTCTGAGAACACTAAGGAGGATAAATGCCTTCCTTACATATGATTATATGTAAGCAAAAGAAATGACAGCAATGATACAAGGGGTGAGAGGAAGGAATTAGGGTTATTTTGTCATTGTAAAGTACTTAACACTACCTGTGAAGTGGTATAGTGTTGTTTCACAGTGGACTTGGATTCATTCTAAATGTATATTGCAAACTCTAGGACAAACACTAAAAAAAAGAGGCATAACTGATACGCTATGGAAGAAGAGAAAATGGAAGCCTATGAAATGCTCAATTAAAGTCAAAGAAAGAACAGAAAAAGAGTGGAAGACGAGAATAGGAACAAAGAACAAGGGCAACAAATACAAAACAGTAACAAATATAGTAGATGTGAATCGAACTATGTAAGTTATCCCTTTAAATGTCAATGTTCTAAATATACCAATTAAAAGATTGTCAGAGTGAGACAAAAAAATATGAACAAACTCTATGTCTACAAGAAACCCACTGTATTTTTTATTGAGTTATATTCAACATATAAAATTATGCAAATTTAAGGTGTACAACAGTGATTCAATACATTTGTCATACATCTGTTGGTATATTTATATTGCGATATGATTGCCATAGTAGCATTAGCTAACACCTTTATGGTATCATGTAACACCTCTATCACATCAAATAATTACCATTTCTTCTAGTGTTGATAACACTTCAAATCTAGTCTCTTAGCAAGTTTAATGTTTATAATACAGTTTTGTTTATAATCACTGTGCTCTCTATATGAGCGCTGTACTGTTATCTCTAGGACTTATTCACCCACTAGTAGCAAGTGTGTACCCTCAAACAATATCTCTCCCATTCCCACACCCCCAGCCCCAGGTAATCACCATTTTATTCTCCGCTTCTATAATTTTGGTTTTTTGAGAAGCCACATATAAGAGCTATTTATATAGTATTTGTCTTCCTCTGTTTGACTTATCTCACTTAGCATAATGTCCTCAAGGTCCATCCATGTTGTTGCAAATGACAAAATGAATTTCCTTTTTTCTCATGTCTGAATAGTATTCCATTGTACAGTTAACCCTTGAACAACACAAGGGTTAGGGGGTCCTGACCACCCCCATAGTCAAAAATCCACATACAACATTTGACTTCCCCAAAACTTACCTAATAGCCTACTATTTACTGGAAGCTTTACTAATAATATACACAATTGATTAAAACATATCTTGTATATGATATGTATATATACTATATTCTTACAATAAAGTGAACTACAGAAAAAATATTAAGAAAATCATAAGGAAGAGAAATACATTTACAGTACTGTACTGTATTTATTGGGGAAAAAAATCCATGTATAAGTGGACCCCTCAGTTCAATCCTGTGTTGTTCAAGTGCCAACTGTGTGTGTGTGTGTGTGTGTGTGTGCATGTGATATTTTCTTTATCCATTCATTCTTGATAGGTTGTTTCTAAATCTTGGCTATTGTGAACAATGCTACAATAAACATGGGAGTACATATATCTCTTTAGTAATCTATTTCATTTCCTTTGGTTATATACCCAGAAATGGTATTGTTGAAACATATGGTAGTTCTATTTTTAATTTTTGGAGAAACCTCCATGCCATTCTCCACAATGGCTGAACCAGTTTACAACCCCAACAGTGCATGAGAGTTCTCTTCTCTCCATACCTTCACTAACACTCATTATCTCTTGTCTTTTTGATAACTGCCCTTCTGATAAATGTGAGGTGACATCTCATCACAGTTTTGATTTGCATTTCCCCGATGATGAGTGATGTTGAGCAACTTTTCGTGTACCTGTTAGCCATTTGGATGTCTATGTAGTTTCTCTGCCCATTTTCAGTCAGATTATTTGTTTTTTGTTATTGAGTTATATCAGTTCTTTATAATTTTTTTCTATTAACCCCTTATCCAATACATTGTTTGCAAAATTTTTCTCCCATTTTGTAAGTTGCCTTTTCATTTTGTCAATGGCATATTTTGCTATGATGAAGATTTTAAGTTTGATGTGGTCTCATTTGTTGATTTTTCCTTTGTTTTTTGTCCTTTCAGTGTCACATCCGAAAAATGATTGCCCAAACCAATGTCAAGGAGCTTCTTACTTGTTTTCTTCTAGGAGTTTTACAGAAGAAATCCACTTTAGCTGTAAAGACATATATAGATTAAAACTACATGAATAGAGAAAGATATACCATACTAACAGTATTCAAAAGAGTAGGAGTAGCTATACTAATTTGAGACAGAATAGACTTCAGAGCAATAAGTTTTCAGAGACAAAGAGGGACATCACATAGTGATAAAAGGGTCAATTCTCCAAAAAGATGTAACAGTTTTTGTGTGTGTGTGTGTGTGTGTGTGTGCGCCTAACAACAAAGTCTCAAAATACATTAGGAAAAAACTGATAGAACTGCAAGGAGAAAGAGATGAACCCACTATTATAGTTGGAGACCTCAACACCCCTCCAGCAGATATGGATAAATCCAATGGGCAGAAAATCAGTGAGGATATCATTGAACTCAACAACACCATTAATCAACTGGGTATAATTGACATCTATGGACTACTTCATCTAACAACAGAAGAATATATATTTTTCTCAGACTCACATGTAGCATTCAGCAAGATAGACCATGTGTTAGGCCACAAAATACCCCATAACAAATTCAGAAGACTAGAAATCAAATGATATCTACACTCAGGCCTAAATGGAATTAAACAAGAAATCAATAACAAAAAGATAACTAGAAAATCCCCAAATACTTGGAGATTAAACAATATGTCTCCATACAACAAAAGCAAAAACAGTGGTTAGAGGGAAATGTATAGCTTTGAACAAATATATTAGAAAAAAAGAAAGGTCTAAAACTGTTTATAGTAGTTTTATTCCTATTTGCCAGAATTAGAAAATAACTGAAATGTCCTTCAGTACATGAATGGAAAGCTAAACTGTGGTATATCCAGATGATGCAATATTATTCATCTCTAAAAATAAATGAACTATCAGGCCATGAAAAGACATGGAAGGACTTTAAGTGTATAAAACTAAGTGAAAGAAGCCAATCTGAAAAGGCTACACACTACTTGATTCCAAATACATGGCATTCTGCAGAAGGCAAAACCACTGAAACAGTAAAAAGACCAGTGGTTGTCAGGGGTTGATGGGGCATAGGAGGGAAGATGAATAGACAGAGCACATACGATATTTAGGGCCATGAAATTACTCTCTATGTTACTACAGTGATAGATAGATGCCATTACATTTGTCCAAACCCATAGAATGTACCATAGTATAAATAATGGACTTTAAGTGATTATGATGTGTCACTAATTGTAACAAATGCAGATCACTCAGGTGTATCATGAATATAAAAAGCAATGCATGTGGGATATAAGGAGCAATCTCTGTCCCTTCCACCCAAATTTTCTGTGAATCTAAAACTGTTCTAAAAATTAGTCTAGTTAATAAAAAATATGGAAAGCGTCATTTAAAAAATGAGAAGCATGCCCATAAATCTTAGGAATAAGACAAAAATGGCTGCCATTCTTTTTTTAAACTTAAAGTTGTACCTGAGATTTTCAGCAATGCAGTAAGATAAGAAAAATAAGAGATAAAAGGGGTGGAGTAGAAGCGTAAAAGTGTCCTTATTTGCAGATGATAGGCTGTCTGCAGAGAAAATTAAAGAGAAGATGCAAACTCCCTGAAATAGTAAAAGTGTTCAGCAAGGCTATTAAATACCAGATCAACATATGAAAACCAATAGGATTCCTAGGCACCAGTTATAGGTAATTAGATAATGGGACTGGGATGAGAAAGAGTCTATTGACAATAATAATACAAATGCAGGGTACCTAGTATTAATTCCTTCAAAAAACATTCAGGAGGGGTGCCTGGGTGGCTCAGTGGGTTAAGCCTCTGCCTTTGGCTCAGGTCATGATCTCAGGGTCCTGAGATCGAGCCCCGCATCGGGCTCTCTGCTCAGCAGGGAGCCTGCTTCCCTCTTTCTCTCTGCCTACCTCTCTGTCTACTTGTGATCTCTGTCAAATAAATAAATAAAATCTTTTAAAAAGCATTCAGGAACATTGAGGTAAAATGTATACACAGCTGTGAGACTATAATAAAGAAGACAAACACACACACACACACACACACACACACACTATTCTTCATGAAAGACAAGACTCACCATAATAAAATTATCAATTTTTCTTAAACTAATCCTTTCAATGCAATTTCTATGAAAATAACAATAACGGTATTTTTTAGAACATGATGTACTTATCTTAAAGTTTATGTGAAAGGTCAGGGGCACCTGGGTGGCTCAGTGGGTTAAAGCTTCTGCCTTCAGCTCAGGTCATGATCCCAGGGTCCTGGGGGATCGAGCCCCGCATCGGGCTCTCTGCTCAGCAGGGAGCCTGCTTCCCCCTGTCACTCTGCCTGCCTCTCTGCCTACTTGGGATCTCTGTCTGTCAAATAAATAAATAAAATCTTTAAAAAAAAGGGGAAAGATCAAAGGGTCACTAATAGCCATGGAAAGTCAGAAGAACAGTGTACTTGAATTTGCCTTGCAAGACATCCTCTCATTATAAAGTTAATTACCATTAATGTAGCATAATATTGATAGAGAAATAGAGCAATGGAACCCAGTAGAGACTTCACTTAACAGACCTACATATGTAAAATAGAAAATCTGTAAGAAGCAACTCGGAAAAGAATTCACTAAATGGTACTGTTGAGGCCATCCTCAGCACTTTTGTCTCCTTCCACCTATATGCACTTTTCCTAAAAACATCCTCTACCCTTTGGACTTCAGCTGGTGATTTCCTATCTGTTCCTCCATCCAGATCTCACCCCTAATTTCCGGGCCCATTTATTCAATTGTTTATTGGAAATGTCCTCCTAGAACTCCAAATATGCAAACTGAACTTAATACATTGTCCCATAAATCTGCTCTTATTTATGTATTCCCAAACACAGTCAGTAGACCCACCCTTTATGCTATTAAACAAGCCAGAACTCGCTGGAAGCCATTCTAGACCAATAGTTCCCAAAGACAAACTGAACAGAACAGAATATTAATAGGTGCTATGCAAAATTAAAATAATTTTTTGATAAAATAAAGTTTTGATTTTGATTTTGATAAAATAAAGTTTTGAACTGTTGGCTTAAAAAAAACAGATTTTCCTTGTCAAATTAGTTATCAGTGCCCTTAATACTCTGGTGTGCATTTATGCCCAAACTCGTGTGGATCATAGAATGCCCTTTTTATTTATTTTTTATTTTTTTCAAAGATTATTTATTTATTTGAGAGCAAGACACCACTGAGGGAGAAGGAGAGGGAGAAGCAGACTCCCCAATGAGCAGAGAGCCTAATGTGGGGCTCGATCCCAGGACCCCGAGATCATGACCCAAGCCAAAGGCAGATGCTCAAGTGACTGAGCCACACAGGCACGCCTAGAATACCCTTTTTAAATAAATATTTTGCTCGGGATTAATTTTCTAAGAACTTTAGGAAATATTTTTCTTTCTTTACCTCTCCCATCTCCCAATAATCAGTAATTGCTTTGAGTTTATTACCTAAATATCACAGGGCTTCTCTCTCTCTCTTTTTTTTAAGATTTTATTTATTTGACAGACAGAGATCACAAGTAGGCAGAGAGGCAGGCAGAGAGAGGAGGAGGCAGGCTCCCTGCTGAGCAGAGATCCCGATGTGGGGCTCAGTCCCAGGACCCTGGGATCATGACCTGAGCTCAAGGCAGAGGCTTTAACCCACTGAGCCACCCAGGCGCCCCAGGGCTTCTCTCTTTAACGGCCACAGCCCTTTGAACATTCAATCTCACTCCCTTTATCCCAACCCTTTCTCCACACAGCTGCCAGTGACTCAAGTTATAAAAATGACTGTGTTAGTCTCCTGTTTAAAGCACCTCAGTGGACCAGGATTTCAATGGAAAGCTCAAAGTCCCTTAGTCTTGCTAGACCACTTACCAGTCCCATTGTTCCTGCTCCTTTCCAATGCTCCCCACCCCAGTGATAGTGAAGCACATATAGCCTACCAAGTATGACCCAGTCTTCATTTTCTCTGTACTGTCCTCTGCCTACAGTTTCACATATTGTGTGTTCTGTCCAGAGATAATGGCTTCTACTTGCTGGACTGGATTTTATAACCTAATTGAGGAAACAATAGTAACAAGTTTGGAAAAATTGGCAAATAAGATTATTAGCCTGGTGGGTGGGTTGTTTCTAAGTCTTGATTCTTCGTTAACTGAGCCCCGCACACCCATGTAATGAATTCTGATCAAGGTTTCTTTTTTTTTTTTTTTAAAAGATTTATTTATTTGACAGATAGAGATCACAAGTAGGCAGAGAGGCAGGCAGAGAGAGAGGAGGAAGCAGGCTCCCAGCTAAGCAGAGAGCCCGATGCGGGGCTCGATCCCAGCACCCCGGGATCATGACCTGAGCCGAAGGCAGAGGCTTTAACCCGCTGAGCCACCCAGGCGCCCCCTGATCAAGGTTTCTTATCAGAACATTGTGTTCTGCCCTGTTTGATGAAAAAACAAGCCAACATTATGGGTTTTTCCTATAACTACTGATTTAGTCTTTGGCAAAATACCTCTTTATCTTTATGACCTTCTTTCTAGTATAGTGGAGTCATATAGACATTAAAAAGCCCTGACAATTCTGATTACATTAAAATTAATCACTTTGTTTATCAGAAGACACCATTAAGAAAGTATAAAGGCAAGCCACAAAGTGGGAAGAGATATTTGCAAAAAAATATGTAACTGACAAAGGGTTTACACCCATAAAACATGAAAACTTCTACAAATCAATAGGAAAAAGATAACCCAATAGAAAAATGAACAAAGACTCAAATCACTACCTCAGAAGAGAAAATTCAAATGACCAATACATATAGGAAAAAATATTCAACGTTATTAGTAGTCAGGGAGACAAAATTAAAACCACAGTAAGATACCACTATATTTGAAATTAAACTCCACCCGAATTCCTAACACCAGGAAAAGTTGACAATATCACATGTCAGCGAGAATGAAGAACAAAAGTAACTCTTAAGCAGTGGTAATGGAACTGTAAATTGGTACAAACTCTTTGGAAAACTATTTGGCTTAAATTGAACATAGAAACTGATGACTCAACAATTGTAATCCTACGTGTAAATCCATCAGAAATATATGTGTAAGTACATCAAAAGACATGTATAAGGATGTTTATAAAAGTCCCAAACTGGAAATAATGCAAACATTCACCAACAGTTGAGTGAAAAAATGAATTGTGGAATATTCATACTATGGACTATTACACAGCAATGAAAATGAATGATATGCAACAAATTAGATCAATCTCACAAACATTATGTTGAACAAAAGAACCAGACAGCAAAGAATGCAAAGAATGCCCATCATTCCATTTAGTTCCATAAATGTCAAAAATGGACCAAATTCATATTTAATATGATAGTAAAAGCACAAATGTGGTAAAACCATAGAGAAAAGCAAGAAAATGATGACCGTGAAAATCAAAATAGTGGTTACTTGTAGAGGAGGAAGGAGATTGTGATTGAGAGGGTCCATGGAATCACAGAAAGGGAGATGCATTGAGTTTGGGAAATGTTCTATTTCTTGATTTGGATAATGGTTACAGTGGTGTTCATTGAATAATTCATTAGACTGTTCATTTCCACTTAGCATACTTTTAAAATTTGTATTTTAATAAATGTAGTTACATTTTCTTTAAAATTTTTGTTTATTTTCAAGAAATCTCTACACCCAATGTGGGGCTCAAACTCACAACCCTGAGGCCAAAAGTCACATGCCAACCAACTAAGCCAACCAGGTGCCCCTAAAATTTGTATTTTGTTTTATAGTAAAGAAATTTTAAAATAATAGTATCTGGGCTCCATCCCAATCCAACTGTAGCAGAATTTTTGGGTGAGGGTGGGATTTGTGCTTTTTAAAAAAACAAAACGGACAAACAAAAAAACTAAGCAGCCACAGTTGAGAATTGCTGTCTAGAGGATGATTAAACATTCTCCAATATTTGTTCTTCACCTTTTAACATGATCTTAACTCCAGATATAGTTCTCTGGTGAGTTCTGAAATACAGGCATTCCATACCTTTGGTGGAAAGCCTTGTTATGTTTACTAGTGGTATTTTCATGTGTTTGTGTCTTCCTTCTTCATGTATACCCTTTGAGGGCAGAGGCGAGTCTCATACCTATTTGTATATTCTACAGTGCTCAGCGCAATGCTTACTGGTGGACTATTTTAATATTTATCTAGGGTGTCCCCCAAAACTGTATACCAAACCTATGAATCAGTTCAGAGAGCTGAGTACTAGGAGAAAAGCTGAGGGAGCAAGTAGAAAGAGGAGTGAAATGGGAGAAGCAGCAAGGCAGGAAGTTGCACTCTCCTCTGCCAATTCCTTTCTCCCTTTTGAATAGACCTTTGGAACCCCACCCCTGGGTAGCACAGTCTCTGCCAGCTTCCGTTAAACAAGGTTTCATGCTCCCAGCTTTCTCCTTGAATCAAAATAAAAATAAGTTCAAGGACAGGGAAATTCAAAGGGACTCCCAAGAGGTATGATTTCAAGAGAAAGGCTTTAAGCTTTCAGCCAGTCATGTAGAATCCTATTCAAAAGCTTATCCTTGGACTTGTTAGGAGCAAAGCTGCTCACCATCTACAGGTCTACACTTTGAAGAGATCTCTTTTCCATACCCAAAGCCTCTTGTGGCCCAGAATAAAACCGGCCAAAATTTAAAGTGTCTTCTTGACTGCAGGCTCCCTCTGGGTGGAGTACTTCCTGTTTTGAGGAAACTGATGAGCTAAGAGGAACTGAGGTGTCAATGACCAATGAGGCTATCTAACTTACTCTTCCGAGACAGGTGCCATTCACAGCTGAACAGCTGCCTTTAATACCGTAGAGCTAGAGGAGTGACTGGTGTCGGGAAGTTCAGACATTGGGGCAGTATGGTAAATCCAAAAAATATTTTGTGGGGAGAGGTTAGAACTCCTCTAACTACATTATACATCTCTGAGCTCCAGGAGCCGATTGTGCACTTAAAAGGCAAGTGGGGACACAGCTAGCTCTTTCTTTGGGGACTTGTGTGTAAGCGACCTACCTCTTAATCTTGTTTGTGAAGTCAATCAAAGTCTTCACTTCCAACTGTCCTGGACCTTCCAACTGTCCTAGAGGACTAGGTCATCCTATCCCTGCCCTGCCTAGAACCATTAATGTTTCTCCTCCCCGGTACCCTGACCTTATTCAAATATCTTCAATACCTAATTTCTGCCTTCCTCTTTCATAAAATTTTACAGATCTTCATCAATTTCCTTTTCTGAGTTCTACAGCCTTTATTGTCTGATTAGTTATTTAGTTCATTAACTTCAAAAATATTTTCTAAGTACTCTAGAGACCTGTGTGGTAGAGTTTTAATTACTTCAATTTCCCACTGTGGAAGAAGCCACATTTACTCTCTATTTGCATACTCATTTGAATATTCCTGATATATATATGTATCTGTTCTTTGTATTCTCTTTGTATACGTGCTGCCGAAGCGAGCACTCTTTGTATTCTCTTTGAATTGGTTCTAACATCTGCCTCGTGTTCTCATTGTAAGTTAAATAGAATCTATAACATATGTTCATTTTTATATCTCTAGGAGTCAAAACTTTACCATTAAAAAATTATCTTCAACAGGCCAGATACCATTCTGGAATGGAAATGGACAAGGGTTACTAAAATGAAATAAGACATAGTTTTGATATTGTTAGTTCTCTTTGAACCCCATCAAAAGAGTAAATTCCTTAAGGCCAGAAACACCTTGTGTCTCCCTCAATAAGGATTTGCTGGTTAATTGCTTATTGGATTAATTTCCTTCCAAAGAACTTTTTTGTTTTTCTGCTCTAAACCAAATGGTTGCTGTGCTGTGATGAGAAGGTAAAAGTTTTATTTTAGAATATAGTTAGCAAAGCTTTGGGGAACTCAGAAAAGCTGTTCCTCCAATGAAGGGCTTAACATTACTGGAACCATGAACATTTTGGGCCTTGGAGGAAATGAATATCACATTCTTACCTGCTCAAATGTACAAAATTAAACCTTGTGGTTTTATCTATTTTTTAAGATTTCCAGAAAGAACAAAAGGCTGACTAAACCTTCTTTTCATCTTTGCCAACAAAAATTCTTTATGCTTATATAGTGTATTACCTTTCATCTGAGGTGTTTTAAAATGCCTGAAAAATGTTTAACCTCATCACCACCTTGGGATCTGTATGGGCATCATTTATCCCCATTTTGAAGACAAGGAAACTGAGGAGTGTGATGACAAGATTTTCCCAAGGCAGCAGAGAGGATTGTGGAAAGGCAGACATAATTCTTAAGTCTGGACCAGTTCTTCTAAACTCAGGACAGCAAGTACTGTAACCCTTGATGTTCTTTACAGCTATTAGAAAAAGCTGAGGTTACCAATGGACGTGGAAAAGAGACGACCTAAAAATTTTCATAAAACCCTAAATTTTCATAAAATCCTTGGGAATTTATACAAACTTTTATATTAACTGGCATTTTGATTATCAACAATTTTGTATAACTGCCATTTACTCTGTAAATGTTTCAGGTCCCCTTCCCCACAGCTCCATGAATAATGTTCTGGCTGAACACAAGGGTGTAAGCTGCTTTAATCTGCCTTTGCTATGTTTAATATAAATTACCATGTTTGGGGCACCTAGTTGGCTCAGTGGGTTGAGTGTCCAACATTCTTGGTTTCAGCTCAAGTCATGAACTTGGGGTCCTGAGATCAAACCCCTCACCGGGCTCTGCACTCAGTGCAGTGTCTATCAGAGTTTCCCTCTCTCTCGTTCTCTCCTCCCTGCCGCTTCCCACTCCTCTCTGTCAAATAAATAAATAAATCTTTGAAGAACTTTCCATGTTCACACAAAGTCTTGCCTGTTAATGTTCATGTCAGCATTAGCCATCATAGAACCCACATGTCCATAAACTGATGGATGAGGAAATGAAATTGTAGTGTAGCCATACAATGGAGTACTATTAGGCAATAAAGAGGAATGAAGTACATGCCACAACATGGATGAACCTCAAAAACATGCTAAGCGAAAGAAACTAGACACAAAGTGCCACATACTTCATGATTCCATTGATATGAAATGTCTAGAAAAGGCAACTGTAGAGAGACAGAAAGTCGATTGGGGGTTGCCTAGGGCTGGGTATGGGAAATGGGAGTGATGGCTAATGGGCACCACTTTCTTTTAAGGGTGATGGAAATGTTCCAAAATTGGATTGTGGTGATGGTTTCGCAACTCTGTAACTATACTAACAATCATCGGATTGTACGTTTAAAATAGGTGAATTTTATGGTATGTAAAGTGTACCTCAATAAAGCTGTTAACAAGGATTTTCACGGTGACGTTCCCACCTATCCCTCTACCCTTAACCGCTCCACAAGAACACCATAGAAACAAATTGCAAAGATTACAAAGACAACACGAATCACTTTATATCATTTCAAGTTTTCTTTTCCAGGACAATAATATAGGTGTCGTGGGATTCGAAGCTTCAATATCATGATCTGAGGGCAATTCCACCACAGGTGTGCAGCTTAACAGGGTGTTAATTGGAAAGCCTGTGAACACCTCCTCCCCAGGCAGCCCAGGAAGCTGTGCCAGCATTTGCTAGTGAGTAGAATAATTCGAGAGCCAAACCCATGATCAAAAATAAAAAGAAATTTAACTTGTTTTTATACTGCAGCCATTACCGCACAAAATGACTTAGAGCACATTTTAATTGGAGCTGAAGGCTTTTTTTACTTCACCACTAATCAGAACCACTTCAGCTTTTGGAAATATTTCTCTGCTGTGGAAGGAAAGTAAAAGAGCCAAATTAAGGGCTGAGGTTTTCTAATGGAAGTCACTTCCCCACATTCAGCAGGTTGGTTTATTTAGCAAGGATAAGAAGAAGGCTTGCTGATTCCCTGGGGAATCGGCCTTGCAAGGTTTCTGCATATAATAGAAGGCTCGCTAAGCTGGTAATAATACTTTTCTTCTCTGATCATGCCTATCGTTTCTCCCAAACTCTGAACCCCGAGCCAGCAGGCTAGGGGATGGTGAACTGCTCTTCCCTGGAAAGGCAGCTAACACTTCCAGAACTAAGAGAATGCTTGGCAAGAAATTTGCCTTCTAAAGATGGAGGTCACCGGGTTCTGAACCCTGTATCTTTAGCTTGCCCTGAATATCTGTCCCCTTGCTCTTCATGGAACATGTCCAGAAACAAGCAATCATTACTCTTAAAGGGAAAGAGGCAATGGATCAACGACGGGATGATTTTGAAAAGCCTCAATGCCTTTCTCTGGTTAGAAAAGCCTTCGACTTTTGTGAAAAAAAAAATAGTTTGAAATAAAAACTTCTGGTGATATTATTAACTAAAGACAGCTTCCCGAGAGTCCTGGTGCCATCCAAAAAGTAATGGATAGCAATCTTGCTCTTTTTAAAACCTCTTAATACATAAGTGTATCTTATGCCCAAGAAAAACAGAAAGTCTCTTTCTTATATCCAACAATATTTGTAGGAAAAAGTGAAATCTAAACCAAAACGTAAAACTACAAAGGTACGGCTGTCCTTCAAAAAGCACCAAGCTCGCCTTATGGGACAGGCAGTATTTTCCCACAAACATTTCCACTTGCTGCATCCCAATTTAGCATTGCATAAAAGCAATAAGCCTCCAATCTCTACAACCAACCAAGTTCTATGAAAACACAGAAAAATTGCCCTGTCTTCGGCCTAATGCCGAGTACAATTTGACATACTAAAATGTGCTAAAACAGTCTCTAAGCATTCGCCGTGAGTGATGTGAACTACATAATCTAATGAGATCCACAAAACAAAATCTCACTTCAGGCAGAAGAAATGAAATACAGATGCTTCCTCATGTCCAGATTGGAGTGAACTCTTTGGCTTTCAACATGTTCTGCCTTATCCTGGTATTACTCTGAAGAGAAGATAGGATTTCGGACCTAACCCACTGTGGAAGTACCATAAATCTACAGTAATTTTTTTCCAGAGTGTTAAACATGGCTTCTTTTCTTTTTTTTTTTTGAAGATTTATTTATTTGACAGACAGAGATCTCAAGTAGGCAGAGAGGCAGGCAGAGAGAGAGGAGGAAGCAGGCTCCCTGCTGAGCGGAGAGCCCAATGTGGGGCTCGATCCCAGGACCCCGGGATCATGACCTGAGCCGAAGGCAGGGGCTTTAACCTACTAAGCCACCCAGGCGCCCCTAAACATGGCTTCTTAATACAGGACTCTTAGAATCTTTAATATGATAATGTGTCTAATGAACCTCTAAAGCATTTCAATAATGCAGCATGGTCTACATTTCTTTAACTCCGTTTCCCTTTCCTGTAGAAAATGTTACATGATAACATTCTAAGGACCACACTTTAAGAAATATAGTGGAAAGGGGCATCTGGGTGGCTCAGTCGGTTAAGCAACTGCCTTCACCTCAGGTCATGATCCCATGATCCCAGGATCCTGGGGTCAAGTCCCATATTGGGCTACTTGCTCAGCGGGGAGCCGGCTTCTCCTTTTCCCTCTGCTGCTCCCCCTGCTTGTGCGCTCTCCCTCTCTC
This sequence comes from Meles meles, assembly GCF_922984935.1. Taxonomy (NCBI): domain Eukaryota; kingdom Metazoa; phylum Chordata; class Mammalia; order Carnivora; family Mustelidae; genus Meles; species Meles meles. The sequence goes on along the minus strand of NC_060087.1, from coordinate 40,906,878 downwards.
TCTCTCAAATAAATAAAATCTTAAAAAAAAAAAAAAGAACTATAGTGGAATGATCACAAGGGCCTTGGGTTCCAAGTCTGCCAACAGCCACCTGAGATTGCAAAAGAGAAGCCACCTGACTTTTTTTCAGTGCCCCTATTTCATCCTTTCAAAGCCTGCTCTCCTTCCTATGGATTTCCAAGGATTTTTAAAGAATTGAATGATGGAGATAAGGACAGTGTTCTGAAAAGTTAAAAATGCAACCCAAATGTGAGGCACTGTTTCAATATCTGTTATCTCATGCTGCTAACACTCACCCCCATTACTTCTCCTTAGAAGTTTTGGAATTCAAAATGGTATCAGAGTAATGCAAATAGATTTCAAACCCCAGTGTAATTTACATGTCACGTAAGTGTGTTTATCGCGGTTTTAAAAATCACAGGTCAAAAAGTAAGTCAAGAGAGGCCAAAGTTCATCTTTTGGTTCAGTGTGTAAACTCTTGTATTTGACATTACTTTTATTGGTGCATTTGGTACACACTTGTTTAGGAACTGCTGAGATATAAGTTATAGTCTATATTGAGATTTGTTTACCTGTTGGTGTAAGTACTTTGTTTCCAGGTCCATAAAATAAAAAGTTCCATCTATTAATGCCTACTGTGCTGATTTAGTGGCTGTGCTTAAAAATTAAAAAATTTGTGCCCTTTTTTCCTATAGGTAAACTACAAGCCAGAATCCACATGTCACTAGAGTCCCTCTTCCTCAATACAAGATATTGATATTTTATTTGCTTTTTTTTTAGGTCAGTTTTTAAAAAAAATTTATTTGTTTATTTGACAGAACGAGAGAGAGAGAGTACAAGCAGGTGGAGTAGCAAGTAGAGGGAGAGGGAGAAGCAGGCTCCCTGCTGAGTAAGGAGCCTGACACGGGGCTCCATCCCAGGACCCGGGATCACTACCTGAGCCGAAGGCAGATGCTTAACCAACTGAGCCACCCAGGCGCCCCCTTTATTCACTTTTTATTTCGGCTACCTAAACTGCCTGAAATGAATAGTGTTCCAGGTCTTGACATGGGGAGGATACAAAGAAGTAGAGAGGCTCGAATTCTGGTGTGGTTTCTGAGACTGTAATTCTGATCCTGTTTCAGATGACAGATAGGTCCTCTGCCGTGGCACACCTTTTCCTTTCCCCAGTTTCCCCCTTTGCCCATTTTCTTCTTCCTTTCCTTTCATTTCCCTTATTTCTTCTTTTTTTAAAAAAAGATTTTATTTATTTGAGAGAGAGGGAGACAATGAGAGAGAGCATGAGAGGGGAGAAGGTCAGAGGGAGAAGCAGACTCCCTATGGAGCTGGAAGCCCGATGTAGGACTTGATCCCAAGACTCCAGGACCATGACCAGAGCTGAAGGCAGTTGCTTAACCAACTGAGCCACCGAGGTACCCCTCCCTTGTCTCTTCTTAATATCCTTCTGAATATATATCAAGTCGTCCCTTCACCCTTTTTTTCTGGGTCTAAATTCAATGCCGTGTGACACTCAGGAGCCAAACAGAAGACACTGGACTTTCTACTTCTGTTAACCCCTACATCTTGGGCTACACATGTTTCTATAAATCCATGACTCTTCTACCCAAAGCCTGCCTCGTTGAGTTATTCAGACCAGAGTGGAGAACCTTACATTTATTTTTGTTGCATTTCATTCCCTCCAACTCAGCTCAGTCACCCCAACTTTTTAAGATAATTTGCGATTCTTTTTCTGTTGTGCAAGGTATCACTTGCTTAGTTGGTCATCCAGAAATCCTTAAGTGCGGATTTTAAAATTGTCGGATAAGGCAGGAAAAGGACAAAGTTTGGGGGCAGGGGAAAGGGTTAGGGTAGTCTATGGGGAGATCTAGACTATGAACTATAAATCACTATACTCCAAAAATAATTACTACGGGAGCAAGAAGGATGTGGAAAGGGTGGCGTGGCTTTCCACAGAGAAAAGTCCACAGAATTAAGTCAGTGGGATTCATCTCTCCCGAGGCCCCATAACTCTGAGGTTACTTTATAATCTCAAAAGAAACATTTATTAATGTTTTTGAGTCTCATCAACAAGTGGTTTGAGCAGAATTTCATCCATGACCCAAACTTGTAATCATCCATCTCTGAACTGATCTCTAAACAATTTAGTGCTCTTCTGTTAGGGAGAATGCCTGGCTCCAAAATCCTGAGCACCAGGTAAATCCCTGTTTGCCTTGTAGAGAGAGAAATGGTAAGAAATAATGGAGAGATTAGATAAAGAGCAAGGGTCTTGGTAAAGTCAGAAATACCGCACTTTTTAAAGATTCTGAAATGGAAAAACACTTTTCTGTTAATGAAACTTCTGCCCTAACTTCAAATATAAATTCTGGAGTTACTCTGAGCAGGAAAGTGGACAGGTGTGGTTTCTACATAAAAGCCTGTTGTCCACATCTCTCTTTCCTGATCAATGTGAAAACAATGGGACTTAATCTTTGATGATTCCAAAAACCACACAAGAACCAGGAGCATGACAAATGAGAATAAATTGAATAGGAATTGCCTAGTGGTTTTTTTTTTATTTTATTTATTTGACAGAGAGAAATCACAACTAGGCAGAGAGGCAGGCAGAGAGAGAGGAGGAAGCGGGCTCTGATGTGGAGCAGAGAGCCCGATGCGGGGCTCGATCCCAGGACCCTGGGATCATGACCTGAGCCGAAGGCAGAGGCCTTAACCCACTGAGCCACCCAGGCGCCCCTGCCCAGTGGTTTTTTTTAACCATTGCTAAGTTCTCTTCATTTAAGGGTAGGGAGGAAGCATTGCCATAAATTTATGTTGGTGTAAAAAGTGGCATTTTAAAATTTTGTTCCATATAAATGGAAAGTACTGGGTTCCTTTGGATGAGTTATCTTAGTTACTCAGATTGTTATTACCAAACCATGAGTCAATGGTGGTGATCTTTCAATCGATTTAGAATAAAAAGAAACTGCATACCTCACACCCTATACTTTGTGTTTTCTTATCCATCAAGCACAATGTATCACAGCAGGCGTTCCATAGAACAGACCTTTTTACAGATGGGAGAGTGGGAGAATCCCCTATAAGTTTTCATCTTTCTTCAAAAAAAAAAAAAATCCTTAAACACGGGTGGGCTTTTGGGGGTGTGTTGTGGGTTTTTTTGGACACCATTTAAATTACTGTAGGTAGTCAGCAAATGTTTTTGAAATGATTTGTTATTGTGTTACATAAAGGGTCACTTAGTAATAATCATTTCAAGCTAATTAAAAAGCCTTAGCATGGATGCACACACAATTTACTGTGATGAGATAATTGGCCTCTGTTAGCATTGTTTATTTAGCAAATGTAGTTCTTTAGAAACACACTTTCTAAGCTAAGAGTTTATGAAGAGGAGAGGGACAGAGAAATGATTCCTGAATGCTAGAATCGTATTAAAAAAGAGACCAAGGAAAACTGGCCCAAATGAAGTGATACAGGAGGCTAAGGACCACGTCCCATTCATCTTGTACCCGCCATCGAACCCAGCACAGGTTGGCCTTTGATGAATTTTTTTTTTTGATCACCCAAGTTTTATAAATTAAAGAATAGTTGCAAATTACAGACCTTTGGAGCTAGAAGAGTTCTTGAAATATAAGAAAAAGAGTACAAGCTCTTCTTAGAAATGAGAAATTAGAAAGATGCACTTTCAAATCCCAACTCTACCACTTAGCAATTGTGACGTCGGGGGGGGGGGGTCACCTAGACAGTCTGAGCATTAGTCTCTTCACCTGGAAAGTGACAATGTTATATTATGCAAGAACTAGGTGAGACGACATACTATACGTAGATTTGCACATTTCCTGGTTCAATAACTGTTATGTATTATTTCAGTAGTAGTATTTTTTAAGCATAGATGGTACAATGATTTGACAGATGGGAGGTAAAAATGATCATGGTTAATCTTTGTTGAGTATCTGTTATATGCGAGGTATTGTGCTAAGTGGTTTATGAGCCTTATTTCATCTATTTACTCTTTTTTTTAAATAACAGCCTATCAGGTAAATGAACTCAGGTAAATCAAGCCATCAGATATTTACTCAGACTCTATAGATAAGGCAACCAAGGCTAATAGAAGGTAAGTAATTCACCCAAATTCACCCAGCTGGTGAGTGGCAGTCATCCAAAGTGTGTAGGAATAGGAGACATTAATCTGAGACGCAAGGTTAAAGAGACATGTTCAAGGTCATCCTGCTGGATAAAGTCAGAGCCAAAATTAACCTTCAGAGCTCCTGGTTATTTCTCTCTGAGCCTCTGTTTTTCCATTTCCCTAATGCGGATAATGATCCTATCACAAAGAACTGGGAAATAGTATGGGAATGGCAACTAAGCTAGAATTTATGAGGACATAATGACACCAAGAAAAGGAGATAAGAGAAAATCAAAGACAAAGACATCTGACTTCAGAATTTGGCCTGGGGCCTGTCCTTCAGGCAGGCAGGAGGACTGCAAATAGCCCAAGAAGGCAGAAGTTTATCTTTATTCATTCATTCTTGCATGCATTTGTTCATTGACTCATTCGTCCATCTTGTTATTTATTAACTACTTCCAATGGGCTCTCCTCATCTAGGTCTTCATCAAAGAGCGCATTCCTCATTTGGCTGGATGCTGCCAGGATTTAGGCAACTTCATGGAGGCTAAGACACCTGTTAGCTGCTGGATCTGTGCACCAGAAATAACAGACTCCTGCTCTTCCTGCCTGCATCTTTTGCATTCCTGGCTGAATCCAAAGCAGTATTTTGGAAACGCTGGTCTACTCTTATCAGTCTCATAATGCACGGACTTCCTGAGGACCAATAGGGGCAGGTCCAGAAAGGAAAAGCTGCTGCTACAATGAAGGAGCAAAAACCTCATTCAGCTAACATTAGACAGGGATGTATGTATATTCAACACAGCTAATCACTCTGCTGTATTTGATGATTAGTCCACCCTGTAAGTTTATGCTAACAGTAAATGGCTTAGTGCAGACAAGGTCAAATTACTTTGCCAGTGGACAGCTTTGGTTTTCCAGTTCTCAGAGCATACTGACTCCATTTAAAACTGTTACAGACACTGTCACAGAACAGGATAATTTTTCAGTTAACACTAGCAGCTTGGTTTATTTGCCTCTTAAAAAATTTGTGACATTCCGTGAAATTGATTTGAATTTGCTACATGAGAAATAATATTACACGTATTAATTTTTCATTGCGAGGCTTATTTTCTGATAGGGATAAATATGGTTATCTTTTAAGGGAAAGTACCAGATTGTTCCCTTAAAAATAATAAATCTATATTCCATCATTAATATCCTGAGAAAGGGTAAAATATATATTATTAATGTTCAATAGTAACCACAGCTTTGGTTTAGACCTTAGATGTACAGTGTCCAAAATGGTAGCCATTAGCTAACTATACGTGGTTACTGAGCCCTTGATATGTGGCCAGTTCAAACTGAGATGTACAGTAAGGATAAAATACACACCATATTTCAAAGACTTAGTACAAGAAAAAGAATATGAAATTTCTCATTAATATTTTTACATTAACTACATGTTGAAATGACAATAATAATTAGGTTAAATAAGTATGTTACTCAAGTTAAATTCCCTTGTTTCTTTTTACTTTCTAAAATTATGACTGCACACAAACCATAAGAGACTCTTTTTTAAAAAAAGATTTTAAAAATTTATTTATTTTGACAGAGAGAGAGACAGCGAGAGAGAGAACGCAAGCAGGGGGAGTGGCAGGCAGAGGGAGAAGGAAAAGCAGGCTTCTCACCGAGCAGGGAGCCTGATATGGGGCTTGATCCCAGGACCCTGAGATCATGACCTGAGCCCAAGGCACCCTAACCACAGGAAACAAACTGAGGGTGGCTGGAGGGGAGGAGGGTGAGGGAATGGGATAACAGGGTAATGGGCATTAAGGAGGGCACGTGATGTGATGAGCACTGGGTGTTATATACAACTGATGAATCACCGAACTCCACCTCTGAAACTAATAATACACTATATGTTAATTAATTAAATTTAAATTAAAAAAACACAGATACCTTGAGTTTCACTCCTCCCTACTGGCAAAAGTGACTACACGAAATATTTAATTAATAACCTTCCAAAAAGGAAATCTCTGGGCCCATTATTGTTTTACCAGTGAATTCTACCAAACATTTAAGAAATGAATGATACCAGTTTTCCACAACCTCTTCCAAAAAATAGAAGAGGAAACATTTCCTAACACATTCTGTGAGACCAACACTTTCCTAAATATCAAAGCCAGATAAAGACATTACAAAAAAATTATAGACCAATATTTCTCATGAACATAGAAACAAATTTCCTCAGTAAATATTAACAAATGAAATCCAACAAAGTATATAAAGAATTATATGCCATAATCAGGTGAGCTCTGTAACAGGTATGCAAGACTGGTTTAACATTCAAAATACAATTAATCTAATCGACATCAACAGAATAAAGAAGAAAAAGCATATGATCATATCAGTTGATGGAGAAAAAGCAGTTGACAAAATCCAATACCAATTCATGAAAAAAATGCTTACACTAAGAATAGAGGGATATATCCTTAATTAGATAAAGAACATCTTCAATAAACCTACAGCTAACATCATAATCCTTAATGAGAAACTGGGCACTTTCCCCAATACTGGGATCAGGGCAAGGGTGTCTTCTCTAACTTCTCCTATTCAACATAGGTTATTGGGAATAGGGAATAGGGAATAGGGAAACTTATTTCAATAAAAGATATACAGACTAAAAAGGAAGAAATAAAACTCTCTACCTACAGATGATAAGATTGTCTATGCAGAAAATCCAAAGAATCAACAAAAATCTCCTGGAATTAATAAATGAGTATAACAAAGGTGTAATATACAAAAGTCAATTGTTTTCCTTATATACCAGCAATGAACAAATAGAACTTGAAATTTTAAAACAACGTCACTTATAATAGCACTTAAAATTAACACTTAGGGATAAATATAATAAAATATGTACAGGACCGATATGCAGATAACTACAATACATTGATGAAAAAATGAAAGAAGAGCTAAATAAATGCAAAAATCACTCATGTTCATGGATTGGAAGACTCAATTATTAAGAAGTGACTTCTTCCCAACTTGATCTGTAGATTTCACACGATCCTAATCAAAACACTAGCAAGCTGTTTTGTAGATATCAACAAACTAATTCTAAAGTTTATATGGGAAGACAAAAGACCAACAACAGCCAATACAATACTGAAAAAGAACAAAGTTGGAGAACTCATGGAACCCTACATAAGACTTATTATATGGCTATAGTAATTAAGACAAAATGATATTGGCAAAAGAGTAGACACATAGATAAATGTAACAGAATAGAAAGCCTAGAAATAGATCCAAGCAAAAATAGTCAACTCATCTTTGACAAAGAAATAAAGACAATTGGAATGAGAAAGGACAATCTTTTCAACAAATGGTGCTAGAACGAGTGGACATCCATATGCAAAAAAAAAGGAACAAGGTATAGACTTTACAAAAAATAACTCAAAATGGATCATAGATTTAAATCTAATATACAAAGTTATAAAATTCTTAAAGAAAGTATAGGAATGGGTGCCTGGCTTGCTCAGAAGAGCCTGTGGCTCTTGATCTTGGGGTTGTGAGTTTGAGCCCCACACTGGGTGTGGATATTACTTAAATAAATAAAACTTCTTAAAAAGGAAAGCATAGGAGAAAATTTATCATAACCTTGGGTTTGTTGATGAATTTTAAAATACAACAATAAAGAAAAAATTAATAAGTTGGACTTTATTAAAATTAAAATTTTACACTCTGCAAATGGCAATGCTAAAAGAATGAAAAGACAAGCCACAGACTGGGGGAAATATTTGCAAGATATATCTGAGAAAGAAGGTCTATCCAAAATATACAAAGAACTCTTAAAAATCAACAATATGAGAAGAAACAACCAATAAAAAAATTGGCAGAAGATCTGCACAGACACTTCATCCAGAAGGATATCCATACAGCAAATAAGCATATGAAAAGATGCCCAATATCATTTGCCATTAGAGAATTGTAAATTACACGATAATGGCATACAACTGCACATCTATTAGAAAAGCTCGAATCCAAAAAACAAAAAACAAAAAAAAACAAACCCAAAACTGACAATACCAATTGATGGTCAGGATGCAAAAACAGCAGGAACTTTCACTCATTCCTGGTGGGAGTGCAAAATGATATGTCTCTTTGGAAGACAGTTTGGCAGTTTCTCATGAAACTAAATCTAGTATTCCCATATGACTGGTACTAGGTATTTACCCAACAAATTTGCAAATTTGTGTTACAAAAAAACTCGTGTGTGAATACTTATAGCATCTTTATTTCATAATCACTGAAACTGGAAGCAACCATCTTTCAATAGGCGAATGCATAAACAAACAGTGGCACATTTATACAATGAAATATTATTCAGTGATAAAACAAAATGAATTACCAAGTCACAAACATTCATGGGTGAATCTTAAATGCAAATTACTAAGTAAAAGAAGCCGGTTTGCAAAGTCCACATATTGTGTGATTCCAATTATATGATATTTTGGAAAAGGAAAAGCTATGAAGACAGTAAACAGATCAATGGTTGCTAGAGATAGGAGGTGTGGCAGAGAAGAGTGTAGAGTCCAAGTCCAAGTACGGAGGATTATTTAGATCTGTAAGTCTATTCTTTATGATACTATAATGGCCAATATAAGACATTAAGTATTGGTCAAACCCCATAGAACTTTATAATATATATGTGCTGCCGAAGCGAGCACTAGAACTTTACAATATAAAGAGTGAACCTTAATGTAGGCAAATTTTTAAAATCACTTAGAAAGTTAGGGGAATCCAAAGTGGAATACATAATGTGACAAAACAATCTAACTGTATTACAAATGTATGACACTACCTCACTGAAGGGAGTGGGGGAATAAGATGCTGACCTAAGTAATTTTGAAAATAAGTGGTGTCTCTAAGGCTAAAGGCAAAAGGAGCTGCACATAAACACTACTCTAGTTGATAAAGTTTTTTCCCCCCAGGGAGTTATGGGGTAATAATTCTGAAACCACTATACATGCATATATACTGGAATTAAGCAACTTAGCAAATGGATGGTGAATGGTAAAAGCTAGGCTTCTCACTGAAGGAGAAAGTGGTTCCAGATTATCAGGGGGAAGAGGCTAGAATGGTCCATGTGGTGATGAATTAATGTTGGAGATATCAGTATAAAGTCATGATTAGCTCAATATAGATATAAATAATTACATATAGGAATGTTGGTAGATATGTGTACATTTGTGTTTGTATGCACACATTTAACATCTTGCTCTGTGAACTGAAACAGCCTAGAAACAAGAACACCCCAGTAGCAATGAGTATACCTAGTACCCAGATCTTGATTTCTAATACTGTTCTGCAATAAAAGGAATCAAACCCCCTTGGAGAAATGGCAGATTCCCAAGAGTACATACAGTATGGAGAGAGAAGAATGAAAGAAACCTGACAAACACTGCTTCAGCCATGTTATCAAGATTCACATCAACAGTGATCAGTCATGTTGATAGTATGGACTCTTGACAGGACGTGATGAGAATAGCATTTACCTCTGTGGTTTTCTTGCCCAGAATCATGAACCCAGTCGTATAATGAGAAGAGCTTCTGACGAATCCCATCTGGTGGATGTTCTACAAAATATCTGACCAGTCCTCCTCGAAACTCTCAAGGTCATCAAAAATAAGGAAAGTCGGAGAAATTGTCACAGCTGAGAGGAGTTTAAGGAGACTTAATAATTAAATGTAATGTAGTGCCCTGGATGAATCTTGGAACAGAGAAAGGAAACTGTGAAAAGCTAAAATAACCTGAATTAAGTAGTGGTTTTGATTAATCAATTGCGACAAATTCATCATACTAGTGTTGGATATTAGTAATAGGGAAACTGGTGTTGGAGGTGTGTGGCAACTGTCTGGACTCTTTGCAATAATTCTGTAAATCTAGAACTATTCCAAAATAAAAAAGTGTATTTTAAAAAAGAAATGTACGCTAATCCTGTCTATTCCCAGAGCAGTTACTTCTTAGAAGGAAGGAAGGAAATAAGGATGGATGAGCTGGAAAGATTTCATGATCTTGAGTAAGTACTAATTGCTATAATGCTAAGCATCTTAGACATACTTATCTGTGGATTATGGATTAGAATTACACTGCTTTATTTTCCTAGCAAGCACAGTGTTGCTAATAAGGTTCACAGAGTTTGTGTTGTTCTCTTAGGAAGTCAAAGGAACACAGAGCTCATTAACTAGTTGGATCTTTTAAACATAGTGCTCAGAGGAGGTAAATGTAGGAGAGCAGTAGGGATTTGGGGAGGCGTTTACAATTTACAGCTCAATGAGATGCAAAAATATTCATCGTTAATAGCTTCTGCTGGGAGTTCAGCAACCCCAAAAAGAACAGAAGTATTGACTTGTTGATCCATGGAGGCCACCTGCCTGCTTCTTAATTGTTTGGAAGGGCCAGTAAGTGCCCTATGAATCCATCTTGGCACTGGCAATGACGATATCTTGGGTGAGCTATATTAAATAGAACATGAAAGTGGTCAACGTCGCATGTATTTTTTTTAAAGTTACATATGGTGGGTAAATGAAATAAAAGGGAGATCTGGGTGAAAGAAGAAAATTGAGGACTTTATTTCAACAGACTTTACTCAACATAAGGTTCCTGTGAGACGAGGTCTTCAAAACTCAATTTAGCTCTTTGCCTCCCACTGCTTTCCTTCTCTTACCTTTTCCCTTCCTGACATCCACCACCAGCATCACAAATGTTCTAATCCAGAAGCTTCGTTAATGTGGTGCAAAGTCATGAAGTCATTGTGCGTTATGGGGTCCTGGATGCTTTTTCCCTGACCTGCTCCTAAATGACGCTCTAGTCCTCCGCAAAGGCCACTGGGGCTGCCTTTAGAAGGAACATATAATTAAATGAGGGTTAGTGGCAGAATGATAACAGCAAATATCTGTAGCATTTACTATGAACCAGGCTCTCTTCTGAGTGTTCGTCACAGATTATCTCATTGTGATCATGTTCATAACTCTATCGGATACAAGTGATTTTATTACCCCATTGTATAGATGAGGAAACTGAGGCATGAAGGCTGTTGAGATTTCTACAGGTTGACTCCTCACCTGAGCCACACAAGCTCCCACAAGCCTTGGATGTGTCCTTACAGAAGGTAATTTGGTTTATGTGTGTTGGTCTCATTCTCCAATGCTTCTCTTCCTACACCTGTAAAGCCTTGGCATGCCTGCAGTCCATTCCCTTTCCATGTAATAACGATGGGTCCCTTTTGGCACCAGCCATGCTGGTATTTTCTCCCATCCGGCACAGATCTTGCTGGCGCAGATCTGCCAGTGCCTTGATCTTTCCCTTCAGCACCGCCTGACTTCCCTCTCCTGACAGGCCCACTCTGCCTTCACCTTGTCTGTTTCTAGCTGATTCACATCATCACACTTAGCATGAGGATCACAGGATTCCAGATCTTTGGAAATGATAATTTAACACAGTAGACCCCCTTCTCCTTATCTGGTCTTCCCACTTAGATGGGGAGCCAATCTTTTTTATGTCCTTAATCTTGCTTTTTTCTGGCCTCTGAAACCTTGATATTTGGCCTCTGCAATCACCTCCCAACTGTGCTGATCATCACTTAAATTGCTCTTATTTATTGATTGCTTTTCTTCTTATTTAGGAATCCTGCACTGTATTTTTGTTTAGGTTCAATAGCACATTTGGATAACACAGATCCAAATGAGCCTAAAACATTAAAAATAAGAATGTGCCACTCTTTAGTTCCTATTCTTATTATTCCACTATAATTTTTTTTTTTTTAAGATTTTATTTATTTATTTGACAGACAGAGATCACAAGTAGGGAGAGAGGCAGGCAGAGAGAGAGAGAGGAGGAAGCAAGCTCCCTGCCAAGCAGAGAGCCCGACGCGGGACTCGATCCCAGGACCCTGGGATCATGACCTGAGTGAAAGGCAGAGGCTTTAACCCACTGAGCCACCCAGGCGCCCCATATTCCACTATAATTTTTAAACTTCAATATATTCTGTTACATTACTTATTTTTAAAAAATGTTCTGACAGCACTTACTGTGTTCAAAAACTTTACAACTCTTGGGACAAGTAATGCAGGAGGCATGAAGATGTATTTAACAGCATCAGTGAGGACTATAATTCATATTAAAGTAAAATGAATAATTTTATTTTTAAATTTTAAATAATACATAAGTAACTCAATACTAATTACTACTATGTAAAGTGTTCTGAAAAATATAAAATATTGGTCCTGGGTGCTGAAATGGGCAAAAATCATCCTAACCTGAAATTCCTGTAACAGAGACTAGTTTTTAATTCTACATAAAAAATACAACTTTTTATTTGAGAACGCTGTTTGCAAGCAGCAAATCCATCAAAACTTGTAAATAATTTCCTGTTTTGTCAGCAGGAAGGGTTTTTTTAACAAGGAAAGGAGAAGAAATGAAGAGCAGAAATGTATATATCGAATATTGGGAGTTACTGAGGAGGATGTAAGGGCATCACCAAGAGGGAAAAAAGGGAGGAAAAAATGTACTTAGATTTTGCAGTGTTCCTCAGGGGTGTCCTGAATCTGCTGGATTACTGAAGCAACTACACTTTACCAAAATTCTTGCTGTGTGCTATGTATTTTGTTATACTTTCAAAAATTTAACAACAACTCCTATATTATAGGTGGGAATGTCAGGGTCCAAAGAGGTTAAGTAACCTGTCAGGGGACACAAAGGTAGCAAAAGACAGAGCTGGGATTAGATCGTAAGCCCAGCTCACTCCCAGACCCTCCTCTCTTTCCTACTCACACCTACCTATGTGCACTATTTGGCAGCATATGCAAGCTGTGGGAAGTGGATTTGGATGACATGTGGTTGTGCATTTGAGCATGTATTCTCTGATTTACAAAGATGAATTTTTATTGAAAAATAACGTTTGTGTTATGAGAGTAATGCATGTTTGATATTTAAAAATCAGGAACACTCAAAGAAACAGAAAACAAGGAGATGTAAACCTTTCCATAAATCCTTCTACCTACAGCCAGCCAATCTTGGCATTGTCATACGTATTCTTGTCATCATTATAACTATTCTTTAGCCTGTTAGTATATATAAATCAAAGGGCATAGGCATTTCTAAGGATTGATTTATGGAATATTGCCAGAACTATTGTTTTAGTGTAATATGTTATATTAAAATGAAACTTCTTTATTGGCAATTTGTAAATGGAAGTATCACTGAATTATAGTCAAGCTCCTGCAATATCTCTGAAATTTCTAGCTGTAGAAAGTCATAAGGCCTTATCATACAATTTCCTTTGTTTCAGTAACAACTAGATAGAACTTATAATGAAGGAAAGGACTACCTTTATGATAGTGACAATCACATTTAAAAAGCATAGTACTGTATTTACCAAGAAATACCAAAAACTTATGTGAAGAATAATTTAAATCACTTTTGAAGTACACAAAAAACAAAATTGGAACAATAACTCATATTCTTGGGTGGGAAGACTCAATTTGCAAAAGATGTATATTCTCTCTAAGTTTATTCATAAATTCAATGTGATAGCTATTTGAATTGCAGATTTTATTTACTTTTTAAATTGTGATGATGTGGATAAGAATAAGACAAGGTCACTATGAAGCTCATATGGAAAAATAAAAAAGAGCCACCAGGAAAATTTAGAAAAGGGGGTAATGTAAGGAAGACTATCTCTACCAATCATAAAAACATTTTCTAGGACCTCCACAATATGATATTAGTGCATAAATATGAAGACAGACAAATGGAATAGAAGAGAAAATACAGAAGTAGACTGAAATACACCTAATAATTTAATATATGATATAGATAGCTTCTCAGACCAAGGCTAAAAAGACAGATATTTGACAAATTGGTTTGGGAACATTAAGTAACTATGGAAAACAATAAATTTGCATCTGCACCTCATACCATCCACTAGCATAAATTGCAAATAGATCAAAGATATAAATGAAATCTTATAAATGCTAAAAACAAAAATGAAATTATTTGATAGCCTCAAATTTAGGAGGGGCTGTTAAATTTCAGAATCCTGAAACTATAGCATTAAACATTTATAAACTTGGGGCACCTGGATAGCTCAGTCAGTTAAGTGTTTGCATTCAGCTCAGGTCATGATCCCAGGATTCTGGGATAGAGCTCCACATCAGTCTCCCTGCTCAGCAGGAAACCTGCCTCTCCCTCTCCCTCTGTCCACTCATGCCTGCTCTCTCTCTCTCTCTTTCTCAAATAAATAACAAATAAAATCTTTTTTAAAAAATTGATAGGGGTGCCTGGGTGGCTCAGTGCGTTAAAGCCTCTGCCTTCCGCTCAGGTCATGATCTCAGGGTCCTGGGATCAAGCCCCGCATCAGGTTGTCTGCTCAGGAGGGAGCCTGCTTCCTCTGTCTCTCTGCCTTCCTCTCTGCCTACTTGTGATCTCTATCTGTCAAATAAAAAAAATTGATAAACTTGATTACCTAAAGTAAATCTCTGTCTTAAAAATATCATCAAGTCAAAAGACACATTAAAAAAAAACTAGGAAAAGGTGCGATTATATATCAAAGGGTTAACTTCTCATTTTAATTGTTCGTGTTAATCCCTGAAACAATCCCTACCCCTAGAGGATCAGGTATATAAAGCAAATATAGAAGCAGCAAAACAAAATTTTTTGGCTATTTTAGAAAACAAAATAACATATTGTTATGCAATCATTTGGCAGACAAACCCAGTATTTCATCCAAATAAAGAACTCATATTAACCAAACCAACAACTTTGAAGACCACTTAACAGGGACACAAAATAGCCTCACTCTTTCTATAAACATTAAATATTTCAACTCTAAATAACTCTGTATTTACTGTGGTTGTGGCTTTCCTTTATCCTGGCTCTCTCACCTAGAATTATGGTGAACATGAAAGCCCTTCGGACATACTCAGAACTTGGCTAAAATTCTAGGCTGCAATTTATTCTTGTGGACAGAGCCTGAAACTGACTGTACCACCCCATTTCACTGCCATAAGTCCCTTTTCTGTACCTCAAACAGTCTTGGACATTCCAGAGTGACCTGTGTGGGCCTGGAGCTAGGTTTAGACTGGTCTAAGCGCAGTAACAGCCACAGCCTCCCCAGGGGACCCTTGGCCTTCACACTGCTGCAGCCTGGTTAAGTTTTCCCAAATCACTTGGAAATGGGTCATGAAACAAGAATGCTTAACTGGTCCCAAGTGGTAAAGGACCACAGGTTTCAGGCTATTATCTGAAAAACCTTACCCCAGCTAGGATTATAAGTCAATTCAACTGCCAAGTGAGGAAAAGTTCCTTAAATTGTGTCCACTAGAATATGTACATATTATTTGACTTAGTGTGATTTGCTTTGCTTTTCAGTATATTTAAATTCATTTGCCAGAGAATGTACAGCTGTTGTCTAAATATATTTTGATTAAATTTGTAGTTAAACTGATGCTAATTCAACAAGCATTAGAGGTTTTATTTTGGGGGACATAATCTATGTATGCAAGTAGCCTTTAGTTGACAAGAAGGAAGGAAAGAAGAAGGTAGAAAGGATGGAAGGAAGGAAGGAAGGAAGGAAGGAAGAAGGAGTGAGAGAGGGAAGGAAGGAAAGAAAGCAAAAAAGGAAGGATGAGAAAGAAAAGGAAGAAATTAAAACAGGAGAAACATGCAACCAAGTGATGCATTCAGCACAAGGAGGACATTTTTCTAATAAATTACCACAGTAAACTTGCTTCTGCCTCTGGCAAAATTTATTGCTCAAACCTTTGGCTTGTCACTGTTGATTTAGAAATCAAATACAATAGTGTTGATGCTTCCAGACTAAGGAGAAATGGATACTCAAAATAATACTGCTCGGTCTTGTGAGCTATAGGTAGGAGTGACTGCTGGGACATAGTGCCAAAGAATGCTGTCCTTCTGGGCATCTGGGAACATTTAGTTTTCTATGTAAAGACACATCTAAGAATTCATTCATGTTTATCCTAATAGTTATTTTTTCTTAGGGAGGGGGAGAGAGAGAGAAAGAGAGAAGGGGGAAAAGGGGCAGACAGAGAACCTTAAGCAATGTGGGGCTTAATCTCACAACCCTGAGATCACAACCTGAGCCAAAATCAAGAGTTGGAGCCTTAACTGACTGAGCCACTGATGATTTAAAAAAAAATAATTTCTTTTAGAGAGAGAGACAGCGAGGAGGGGAGGAACTGATGAAGAGGGGTGAGAGAATCTCAAGCAGACTCCATGCCCAGGGCAGAGCACCATGTGGGGCTCGACCTCACAACCCCGAGATCACAACCCAAGCTGAAATTGAGAGTCAGATGCCCAATAGACTGAGCACCCAGGAATGTCTCGTGATGATTTTTAATAGATGTAATTTAAAGGATACAAATGATGGGGACAAAACAGGTAGATGGCAAAATAGGACCTTGATAATTTCAGTCTCCTGAATCGTTCCCTTTCCCCCTTGGGAGTTTTCCGAGTTCTCATGACATCTCCCATCACTTGCATTCTTCTCCTCAATCAATACATGAGATTATTTGCCTCAAGAATGTGAAGATGCAAATAACCAAGGATGAAATAGTTGTTAGATCTCTGGGGAACTAGATTTCATGTGGAACTGTAGCCTGTAAGTAGACAAAACTGGTCAACTCTTTATGAAAAAAAGAACCATTTTGATCAAGAGACCTGAAATCTCAACTTAACAGTTGACCTTATTCACTTGTTTATTCTTAGATTCATTCATTCATTTGATAAATACATAGTGAGCATAAACAATGTATCAGGCATTGTATGTTCTGAGATTCAAAGACAAACCAGTAGGCAAAGCCTTCTTAGATATGACATAATATGAAATAATGGTTGAAAACAGCCCAAATTTGGCAAAAGGCACGAAGAAGTTGAGCAAATCCCAAAGAAATTTGTGCCTTGACACATTATAATTAAACTTTCAAAAACCAAAGACAGAGAAAAAAAGTATTGAAAGATGCCAGAGAAAAATGACGCATTACCTGTACAGAAACACCAACTCAAATGACGTGGAGGCCAGAGAGCCTTGCTTAAAGAAAGAACTATTGGGGGTGCCTGGGTGGCTCAGTTAGTTAGGTATCTGCCTTCAGCTCAGATCATGATCCTGAGGTCCCGGGATCAAGTCCCACATCAGGCTCCTTGCTCAGGGGGGAGCCTGCTTTTCCCTCTACCTGCTGCTCCCTGGGCTTGTGTGCTCAGTCTCTCTCCAACAAATAAATAAATAAAATCTTTAAAAAAAGAAAAAAATTGTCAACCATAAATTCTACATCTGGCTAAACAATCTTTCAGGAATGAAGGGAAATAAAAACAATCTCAGATAACAAAAACTGAAAGAGTTTGTTGCTAGAAGACCTATCCTTAAAAATCGGATGAAGGAATTCATTCAAAAAGAAATGAAATGATAAAAAAAGAAATCTTAGAGCATCAGGAAAAACAGAAGAACAAGAATATGGGTGATACAAGTGAGGATGATTTCCTTCATGAGTTTTATGAATCATGTTTGATGATTAAAATAAAAATGATAGCTCCAGATGATACTTAAGACAATGATATAGTTAAGAGTAGTGAAGGTAAGGGGACCTAAAATTAAGTGAGGTTTCCACACTTCACTCAAAGTGGTAAATGTTAATATGAGTAGACTGATACAAGTCACATATGTATATTGTAACACCCACAGGAATCACTACAAACACTATGAAGAGAGATACACCCTAAAACATCGTAAATAAATTCAAGTAACCCACACACAAAAAAAGCAAAACATTAGTAGAGGAAAAAAACCCGGCGGAAAAAAATAGAAAACAAATAATAAAATGGCAAGCTTAATTAAGCACTAACATATCAATAATTGCCTTGCATATAAATTATAGAATATACCAATCAAAGAACAGAGATTGGGGGATTAAAAAGAAGAAAATACAGGCAGTGATTTCTTTGACAGTGGGTATAGAAACATTTTTCTAGATAAGTCTTCTCTGGCAAAGAAAACAAAAGCAAAATTAAACTGTTAGGACTACACCAAAATAAAAAGCTTCTACACAGTGAAGGAAACTATCAACAAAACAAAAAGACAACCTAATGAATGGGAGAAGATATTTGTAAATAATATACCTGATAAGGGGTTAATATCCAAAATATGCAAAGAACTTATGCAACTCAACACACACAGAAAAGCAAATAATCCAATTAAAAATGGGCAGAGGACATACAGATGACCAACAGACACATGAAAGATGCTCAACATCACTAATCATCTGGGAAATGCAAACTAAAACCACAATGAAATATCACTTTATACCTGTCAGAATGGCAAAAATTAAAAACACAAGAAATAACAAGTGTTGGTATGGGTGTGGAGAAGAAGGAAACTTTGTGCACTGTTGGTGGGAATACGAGTTGGTGCAACTTCTGTGGAAAACAGTATAGAGTTTCCTCAAAAAATTAAGAATAGAATTACCATATAATCCATTAATTCCACTACTGGGTATTTACCCAAAGAAAAGGAATACACTAAATTGAAAAGATATATGTACCTGTATGTTATTGCAGTATTATTTACAATAGGCAAGCAACCCAGGAGTCCATCAATAGATAAATGGATAAGGAAGATGTGATTTTTTATATTTATATATTTATATATATATACATGTATATTAATATATTATAAAATATGAATTTTTAAAATATTTTATTTATTTGAAAGAAAGAGAGCACAAGCAAGGGGAGCAGCAGGCAGAGGGAGAGGGAGAAGCAGGCTCCCCACTGAGCAGGGAGCCTGATGCAGGGCTCTATCCCAGGACCCCAGGATCATGACCTGAGCCAAAGGCAGATGCTTAACCGACTGAGCCTCCCAGGTGCCCCTATATATAATATAAATATTACTCAAGCATAAAAAAGAACGAAATTTTGCCATTTGCAACCATATGGGTGGACCTAGAGGGTATAATGCTAAGTGAGATAAACCAGTCAGAGAAAGACAAATATCATATGATTCCACTCATATGTGGATTTAAGAAACAAAACAATTGAACAAAGAGAAAAAGAGACAAACAAAAAAAACAGGCTCTTAAATACAAAGAATGAACTAGTGGTTGCCAGAGAGGAAGTGGGTGGGGGAATGGATGAAATAGATAAAGGGGATGAAGAGTACACTTATCTTGATGAGCACTGAAAAATGTATAGAATTGTTGAATCATTATATTGTACATATAAAACTAATATAACACTGCCTTTTAATTATACTTGAATAAAAAAAGGAAAAGAGATAGAGGCAATTAAAAAGAAACAACCCAACTATATGTTGTTTTTAAGAAACTCACTTCAAATTCAGTGACATAGGTAGGTTGAAAGTAAAAGTATACAGAAAGATAAACCACACAAACACTAATGTGAGAAAACAGAAAGGTCTATATGAATATCTGATAAAGTGACTTCAGATCAAATAAAAATTATTAGAGACAGGGGCACCTGGCTGACTGGGTCAGGGGAGCATGTGACTCTTGATCTGGTATTGTGTGTTCGAGCCCCATGTTGGGTGTGGAGCTTACTTAAAAGATTTTTTTAAAGTTACTAGAGACAAAAAGTGACATTACTTAGTAATAAAAGGATCAAACCGCTAGGAAGATAACAAATCTGAATTTGTATGCACCCAACAAGAGGGTTTCAAAATATATAAAGCAAAAAGTGATAGAGCTGAAAGAAATAGACAAACTCAGAATTATAATTGGAGATGTCAGCACCTTATCTCAATAACTGATAGAACAACTACACAGAAAATCAGCATAGATGTAAAAGAACTCAACAACATTATCAATCAACAGACTTTAGTGGACATTTATAGAACACCCCACCCAACAGCAGCAGAAAACAGTCTTTTTAAGTGTCCATGGAATATATACCAAGGTAGACCACATCCTGGGCTATAAAACAAACATCAACAAATTTAAAAGAATTGAAATCATATAGAGTGTTTTCTCTAAACATGATGGAATTAAACTAGAATTACCAGAAAGATAAACACCTCCAAACACTCAGAAATTAAATAACATACATCTAAATAATCCATGGACCAAAGAGGAAGTCACAAGGGAAATTGGAAAATCTTTTTAACTGAATGAAAATACAAATACAGCATGACAGAATTTGTGAGGCACACTTAAAACAGTGGCAAGGGGGATTTATAGCACTAAATGCTTGCATTAGAAAACAAGGCAAGTCTTAAACCAAAAATCTAAGTTGCCATCTAAAAAAACAACAGGAAAATAATCCCAAAGCAAGCAGAGGGAAGGAAATAATAAATATAAGAACAGAAATCAGTAAGATTGAGAATAGTAGAAAAAACAAAACAAAGGACTTACTCTTTGAAATGGTCAATAAAATTAACAAACATCTAGCAAGACTCACAAAGAAAAAAAGAGAGAAGATACCTATTACTAATTTCAGGAATGAAACAAGGGATATAGCTATATACCCTATAGACATCAAAAGGATAATATGAAAACATTATGAACAACTTTATAAGCATAAATTTGATAATTAAATGAACGGACCAATTTCTCAAAAAACACAAACTATTACAACTAACCTGTATGGAAAAAAATTCTGGATGCCCCTATAACTATTTAAGAAATTAGATCTATAATATTAAAATTCCCTTAAATAAATGTTCAAGCCCAGATGCTTTCACTGGAGAATTCTATCAAATATTTGAAGAAAAATTAATGTCAATTCTACATAGTTTCTTCTAAAAAATGAAAGAGAAAGAAACACTTCCAATTCATTTTATGTAGCCAATATTACCATGATATCAAAACCAGAGAATGACTTAAGAAATAAAACTAGGGACTAATATCTCTCATAAATATAGATATAAATATCAACACAGTATTAGCAAATAGATTTCAGCATTATATAAAAAGAATTACACCATTACAAAGTGCAGTTTTTTTCAGGTATGTCAGATGGGTTCAAATATCAAGGGAATCATTGTAATCTGCCGTATCAACAAGATGCAGAAGAAAAATGATATGATCATATCAATTGATGGAGAAAACATGTTTGAAAAAATTCACCACACATTAACAATAAAAAAATTCTTAGAAAAATAAGAATAGAGGAACCTTCCTCAATGTAGTAAGAAATGAGTACAAAAACATTTTACTTAAAAAGGCGAAAGACTGATTGCATTTCTCCTGAGATCAGGAACAAGGTGAGGATATCTGCTCACACCACTGTTATTTAACAGAGTGCTGGAAGTTTCAGCTAATTCAGTAAGGCATGAAAAGTCATACAAATCGTAAAGGGTAGAAAGAAAATGGTTCCTATTTGTAAATTGCGTGATCTATGTAGAATCAAGAAAGAAAGAAAAAGAAGGAAGGAAGGAAGGAAGGAAGGAAGGAAGAAAGAAAGAAAAATGAAGGAAGGAAGGAAGGAAGGAAGGAAGGGAGGGAGGGAGGAAGGGAGAAAGAAAAAGGAAGGAAGGAAGGAAGGAAGGGAGAAAGGAAGAAAGAAAGACTCCTACAATCAGTGAGTCGGTAAGATTGCAGAACACAAGGCAATGTGCCTTTATATGCTACCAATGAAGATATGAAGCCCGAAATTAAAAATATAATACCATGTACATGGCTCAAAAGAAAATTAAGTATTTATGTATTTATTGACAAACTTCAGATTTTATTGATAATTTCTACTTCAATGAGATCCATCTCACCAAGTCTAGCTTAATGCTCCTTAGCTATGAATGATTACTTCATGTCCTTGGCCTGGGGGTCAGGAGAAATCAGTAAAAAAAAGAGCCATGAAGATGATTATTTTGTCCCAATGCATAAGAGATCTTTTCTCCTTGAAAGAAAGACCCCAAGGCCTCCTTTGCACTTTTATGTGAATGTAGTATTTGGGACAACTGTGCCAAAGGGCTGCAATTTAATCTGAGGTCATAATAAAAACAAGCAACAAAATGGTTTTTGGGATTTAAGTTTCTCACCCTTATCATCAAGACTCACTGCCTCCCATCATCAATATTTATTGAGCATTTACAGTGTACTAGGCACAATAGAACATACAGAAAACATAATCCCTGCCCTTGAGGGGATTGCATTCTATTTTTTAAAAAGATTTTATTTATTTATTTGACAGAGAGAGAGAGCACAAGCAGGGGGAGTGGAAGAGGAAGAAGCAGGCTCCCTGCTTAGCCCCAGTGCGGGGCTCGATCCCAAGACCCGTGAGATCATGACCTGAGCCCAGGGCAGAAGCTTAATGCACTGAGCCAACCAAGAGCCCCAGGAGTTTGCATTCTAAAAGAAAAAAAATACACCTCTTTTAAAATGGTATTTTTGTTTGGTGTTTTCTGCAAGGTACTGAGGAAATAGTCTTTACGGTGAGCTTTTGATATAACTTAGCCCCATCATTATTGAAAGAGAGGAATAGGGAGGATTTTAAAGGCAGACAATGACAGATCATTCAGGATGGGTACGGCTTACAAGGAGATAAACACAATCTCAACAACTAAGGAGAGATTTGCTGCAGTAAATAAGATGAGGGAAATAGTTTGTGAGATGCAAACAAAGGAAGCAAGATTTCCTTAGACATTGAGTGGAGCTAGAAAGAACATGGAGCCTTTTTTCCAAGTACACAGCCACCAAGTAAGAATGGTTGTTGACAAGGCAGAAGGCTAAAAAAGGTAATCCTGAGCACCTGACAAATGGTAAGAATAAAGGATCAAAATTAAAGGCAGGCTATAACAATATCAAGAAATTCTTAAAAACAAAAGTGATTTGGAAGTACAAAACTTAGTTAATGCTACCCAGTGTCAAAATGGGCCAAGAACACGGTGGTTTCCTAAGTTAGAAAATGCCATATACCAACATTTTAAGTGGAACATATTACTTTAAGAAAATTAAATATTTAGGTATGACTCAAAAAACATGCACAGGAATTATATGCTGAAAAATACAAAATGCTAATGAAAGTAGACCTAAATAAATGGAGAGTCCTGTCTTGTTCATGGATTAGAAAATTTACTGTAGTAAAGATGGCAGTTCTCCCCAGACTGATACACAAGGGTGATACAGTTTATATAAAAATCCCAGTTAGATTTTTTTGGGGCACCTGTGTGGCTCAGTTGGTTAAGCATTTGCCTTCAGATCAGGTCATGATCCCAGGGTCCTGGGATTGAGCCCCACAGAGAGCTCTTCCCTCTCTCTCTGCCTGCCACTTGTCCTGCTTGTGCTCTCTCTCTCTGTCAGATAAATTAATAAAATATTTAAAAATAAATAAATAGAAATAAAAATAAAAATCCCGGTTAGATTTTTTTTCTAATACAGACAAGACTATTCTAAAATTTATATGGCAGTGCAAAGGAACCAGAAAGGTTAAATCAATTTTGAAAAAGAAGAATAAAATGAGAAGAAGCTGTCTACCTTATTTCAAGACGTATTATATAGTTAAAGTAATCAAGACGGTGTGGTCTTCAATCAATTCAATTCAATCTTGCCATTCACAACAACATGGATGGACTTACAGGGTATTTTATTAAGTGACATAAGTCAGAGAAAGACAAATACTATATGATTTCACTTATATATGGAATCTAAAAAACAAGACAAATGAACAAACAAACAACAACAGAACAGAAAGAGATTCACAGAGAAAAAACTGGTGATTGCCAGAGGGGAAGGGGTGGTAGATGGGTTAAATAGGTAAAGGGGACTAAGAGTTACAGATTCCCAGTTATAAAATAAATAAGTCATGTTGATGAAAAGTACGGCCTTGGGAATATAGTCAATAATACTGTACTGATGTTGTATGGTGACAGATGGTAACTACACTTATTCTGGTGAGCATTTTATAATGTTTATAATTGTTGAATCACTGTACTGTACACCTGAAATGACATAATATTATATGTCAACTATACTCCAATTAAAAAAAAAACTGTGTGGTATTGGCAGAAGGATGGATACACAGAACAGAAAAGAATAGAGATTCCAGAAATAGACCCACATAAATGTGTCAAACTGACTTTTGACAACAGGGGGAAAGTAATTCAGTGGAGAAATGATAGCCTTTTCAGCAAATGGTATGGAAGTAAATGGACATCCCTAGGCAAAAAATAAAACTTTAACTACATTTTACGCCCCTTCCACAAAAATTAAGTCAAAATGGATACAGACTTAAAGTGTAAAAATACGGGTTTTGGAGAAAAAACAGGAGACAATTGTTGGAATCTGCAAAGCTATTCCCAAGCTAGACAAAGAATTCTTAGAATTGGTATCAAAAGAATGATCCATAGAAGGAAAAACAGACAAATTGGACTTGAACAAAATTAAAAACTTTGCCTTGCAAAAGACCCTGATAAGAAGATGAAAAGACAACTAAGAGAAAATATATGCAGGTTATGGATCTGGTAGAGGACTTGTATCTTAAATATATAAAGAACCGTCAAAATTCAACAGTAAGAAACAACAATCCAGTTTTGCCCAAAAATGGGCAAAAAACATGACCAGATGTTTATTCAAAGAAGATATATACATAGCTAATAAGCACATGAAAAGACGTTCAACATTATTAGTCATCAGGGAAATGAAAATGAAAATGACAATGAAATATCCCTATACAACTGTCCAAAAAACAACAGTGACAACACTAAACACTTTAAGGTTGTGAAGAAACTGAATCACTCATACATTACTGGGGGTAATGTTAAATGGTACAGTCCTTCCAAAAGTAGTTGGGAAGTTTCTTGAAAACACCTAAACAGGGTGCCTGGGTGGCTCAGTGAGTTAAAGCCTCTGCCTTTGGCTTGGGTCATGTTCCCAGGGTCCTGATGGAGCCCCGGAATCGGGCTCCCTGCTCGGCAGGGAACCTGCTTCCCCCACCCCCAGCCTCCCTCTCTGCCTACTTGTGATCTCTATCTGTCAAATAAATAAATAAAATCTTAAAAAAAAAAACACCTAAATATGTAGTTATCTTATTTCCTAGCAGTTGCACTATGAGGAGTTTATCCCAGAGAAACAACAATGTATAGTCACACAGAACCTGTACATGAATGTTCATAGTATTTATCAGCCCATATGTTCTTCAGTAGGTGAATAGTTCATAAACTGTGGCATATTCATACCATGGAAGACTAGTTAGCCATACAAAGGAAAGAACTATTGATACATACGACTTGATGAATCTTCAAGAAATGGCGCTGAGTGAAAAAAAATCTGATCCCAAAAGATTATATACTGTATTATTCCACTTATATAACTTTTTGAAATGACAACATGTTAAAACAAAGGATAGATTAGTGATTACCAGAAGTTAGAGACATGAAGGGAAGGGGAAGAGTGGGTGTGGTTATAAAAGTACAACATGAGAGATCTTTGTAGTGTTGGAAATGTTCAGCATCTTGACTGTGGTGGTAGAGATATGAAACTACATGCGTGATACAATTGTGTGAGATGTAATATATAGGCACACACATGCACACACAGATACACAAACACAAATGAGTAGGAGTATGAGGAAAACTGAGAAAATCTGAATAAGGTGATTATATTGTATCAATGTCAATATCGTGGTTGGGATATATTATGGTTTTGCAAAATATTATCTTCGAATGAAACTGGGTAAAGTGCACAAGGGAGCTCTTTATTTTTTCTTACAACTGCATGTGAATCTATAAATATCTCAATAAAAATTTCAAATAAACAAGAATAGGATCCCGGCTTTATTTAAAACATACACAGAGAAAAACTAGAGGATGATTCAATGATCTGCTAAGAATGTTTCAGGGTTGCAGAATTATGGATGATGTTTATTTCTTCTTTATATGACTCTGAGCTTTTGCTAATATTCACGATGAACATCCAAAGATGGTACTGCCAGAAAAATGAACTATTTGATCTGAACATCAATATAACAGTGTTTTTAAGAAATCTACGAAAAGAAAGGCTGCGGTTAGGGAGACAAATTCATTCTAGTGATATTCTCATTTTGGCAAAGATGAAAAGGAGAGAATTCTAGAGTTCCAATATCATTTCTGCCACACTGTAGGTCTGGGTTTTTTTTCTTGGCTTTCAGTTTCTAAAGACACTTTCTCTACTGGGTAGAAGACTCAATTCACCAGGTCATAATGTTAAAAGGTCTGGTTTTTAAAACAAGATGATTGATGGACTTCCATTTCTAAAAGTCCTTCTTGTTTGAAGTATAGGAGAAGAAACTAAAGAGAGAGAGCCCACTTATGTAAATTAAGAAAGAGGAGGAGAGGTGGCCGAGTTGAGTTTGAAAAGTGAGGCTAATCGCCCTGGTGAAAAGTAGCGAGAACCTGATATATGTAAGGCAATTGTTGTCAGAAGTGGACGGAAGTGAGGGGCCACAAGGCCTGTTAAGGAATAGGAATTTGGTTGTATCACTTGAGGAATTTAATGGAGAGAGTTTAATGCACATGAGAGAGAAACTAGGAGCCAAACAGCACAGTGAGGGGCCCCAGAGATTGCCAGTAATAAGAAGCTCCCACCACCCATCTGCCTGAAAGACAAAGAATAAAGCCATGTTACTGACACTCAGGAGCAAGCATTGCCTGAGGAAGCTGGACGGTAGCTTGTCTGGCAGGAACTGAAGCCACCGACATAGCCACAGCTGGAAAATCTGCCCACATCAGAAAGGGTGAAAACACCCTAGCTTCTTTCTCATTCCCACCCTCCAATCTCCTACTGATGCCAAATTCAGTCGCAATCCAGATGACTTGTGAGCGGGGGGGGGGGGGGGGGGGGGGGGGGGGGGGGGGGGGGGGGCGGGGAATGAACGTAAGCCATAAGAGTCAACTCTCTAGGATAAGGATACAGATCAGGTCTGGGGAAGGGCACGAAATAAATTTCAGAACAAACAGGCCTAGCACAGTCAGTCCCAATTAAGTTACTCCACATTCATTCTCACCTCATTTCTTTAACAAATTCATGCTTCTGCCAGACGTGAGACAACTACCACTCTACTGCTCTACGATATAACTCACCAGCTCTCTCCAACAGCAGGAGGAAGAAAGTTTCATTAGTCATTTTCCTGTCTCAAGTTTGATTTCCAAACACTATGGAATCTCTCCCATAAATAGTAGATGTGGCTCTTTGTAGTCTTGTGACCTGTAAGTCAAATTACCATGTGCTTACTACCAATGATCCTCACATAAAATAGTAGGGAGAGAGACATAGAATAAAACGAGAAATTGTTGGTTATGACATGCGTAATGAAATATGGCTGGCTGTTATAATCCTCGTTCGGATAACTGGTCATGTGGTCATAGCCGATCTTTATCACTTTCTTCTTCCACCACACATTTTATGTTACTCTTGCCCTTCAGCTAGCACACTGACTGGTTGCAGTTCTTTCCGCAGAGGGGTGATCCAATCCTTCATTCCTGAAAGTTCTGAATCCTTGGTGGTCCTGTGTTTATTAGGTTGCTGTAAACTTTGATTGACTTTTACTATCAGACACAGAAGTACTGAAAGAAGGCTTCATGAATCTCCTGTTTCAGATACAGTCTCCACCGCCCCACCATATTCACTGTATAGCAGCAAACCAATTTCCCATCATTTTTTTTTATGATTTTATTTATTTATCAGAAAGAGAGCACAGGGAGAGGGAGAAGCAGGTGATCTGCTGAGCAAAGAGCCCCACACAGGACTGGATCCCAGGACCCTGGGATCATGACCTGAGCAGAAGGCAAATGCTGAATGGACTGAGCCACCCAAGTATCCCCCAATTTCCTATTATTAATCATGATCAATCAGCTCAGCCAATATAATCATCCCCTCTCTACTCGTTGGCTCAGTGGTATGAGGAGCTCCAAATGCCAAGTGCGTCTCAAATTCCAGTTAATAACAAGACTGGATAGAAGCAGTTTCTTCCTTGAGAAATTTCTAGACCAGCAGAGTTGAAGGCTGTGGACAGGAAGCAAAAATGTTATGAGCAGATTATAAGATATAATAGTGAAAACAAGGGCATTCCCACCTCATCCCCTTAATCCCTGGTCCCATGTATTTTGTGTAAGGGAGAAAGAAATATACCATATGTTGGTCAGTGGTTCAAAGAATATGCCACATGCTGAGGGAGAACATGCCAACACACAGAATGTGACCTTCTACTTATGATAGCATAACTGAATCTTAATTAAACCATTCCACAATTTTGTCAAGCCAGCAACTCCTCAGTGATGGAGTACATGCCACGATTAGCAAATTGAGTGTTATTATTTATTACTGTACTTTCCTTGCAATGGAATATGTCCATAAAAAGTATTGTTGTGTGTGATAACATGATGGTGAATTAGGCATTCTATAAGCTCATAGATGGTGGTATTGAGAAGGCAAATCCATACTCATAATAGTAAGAACAAAGTATGGTCCCTCCATGATAGGAAAGAATCAAATGTAATGAACTTGTTACCAACTGGCAGGCTGATCCCCCAGAGAATGGTGTCAGATTGGGAGCTCAATGGTGCCAAAATGACCTCAGATTTGGTGGACTAGGCACTCAGCAGCAGCAGTGACAGATCAACTGTGGTAAGGAAAAATTCACATTATTGAATCTTGCGAGTCTCTCATTGGATAACAACCCAATCTGATCAGAAGCTGATTGATATAAGAGAGTGACAGATGCTGCCTGCAAGGTATCAATCTTCCTGCGTAGAGAGGAAAAGGGCCAGGAGTAATTCTAAAAGAAAATAGGCCCAGCTTATTAAAGACAGAAAGTGGTTTCCAAGTTTTCTAGCTCGGGCAACTGGGTGAATAACAATTCACTGAGCTTAGGGTACAGGATTTTGGGAATGTGTTAAGTTTAGGTGCCTAAAGGATGTCACAGTAAAGCTGCCAAAGATGTAGTCTGAAGTTCAAGAGAAAAGTCTGTGATGGAGATATGTAACTGGGAGTCAACAGAACATAAAGAGTCTTTGAAATCATGGGAGTGGGTGACCGTTCACTCAGGGTCTAGGTAGGATGATCAGAGAAGAGGACCAGAGACAAAGCTTAGACATCACCAGCATTCAAGTGACTGGCCAAGGAAGAGAAGGTTGTGAAGAAGTCAGAGTGGTGTCTTAGAAGCCAAGAGAGAAAGAACTACCAAGAAAAAGAGAATGGTCAAAGAGATCTAACTCACCTGAGAGGTCAAGTAGGATAAACCTGGAAAGATTGAAAAAACCTGAGCAATGGACGTCAATAATGGCTGTTGCCTCACTAAAAGTGAAAATGGATGACCCCTTAACCAAATCCTTGCTTGCTTGCTTTCTCAAAACATCTGTCCCCCAAATTTGATCAATTTGAGAGAAAATGACTTCCAACCTGAAGTTTAAGTGTATAAGCAAGAAAAACCATGCTCTTAATGGAGAATCTGGGCAGGGTATGTGACAGAGAGAGAAGGGCATGAGAGACAAGGATCTCTCTCACCATTCTCTCTACTACCGAGAGAATGGAGAAGGTTAAACCAGAAATTAATTCCTTGTTGCTCCTGGGAGCTCTGAAAATTGTGGTCCTCTTGGCCTGGCAAAATTTTTCTTATTAGAAATAGTGTCTAGGGAGTATTTATTCTTTCTTACTGAAGACTCAACAAA
Source organism: Meles meles (assembly GCF_922984935.1). NCBI lineage: Eukaryota > Metazoa > Chordata > Mammalia > Carnivora > Mustelidae > Meles > Meles meles. The sequence goes on along the minus strand of NC_060087.1, from coordinate 40,877,113 downwards.
GTAACAAAATCTTAAAATCTGTTAAAATAATTTTTAAAAACCAAATCCTACCATTAATTTTTAAGTATGTTCTTTTATAAGTATACTTTGCACATGGTTGCTATCATAGCAGATGATCTTTTTTTCCAAATTAGAATCATAAAGTTTTCAAAAAGCTTAGAATTTTGCATCATTCCCTTGAAGTCCTTAGGGAAATCTTGCCTTTAAAAGCCGAAGGGGAAAAAAAGATTGAGAAAGACCAGTCTTTAGTAATCCAGAAGAGACTTTGGAGGTCATCTTATCAAACCCCTCATTTTAGAGTTAACTAAATTGAAGCCCAGAGAAGGAGAGTGGATTTATTTAAAGTCAGGAAGTAATACATGGCAGGACCTTCTCTAGAACTCTAGTCTTTGGGGTCTAGTTTCCAGCACTCTTGCTACCATTATACCTCTGTCTCTAGCAGTAGTTTTGCTTAGCATAATTGTGATTAGAGTGCCATGTGTTGTATGTACACACCATCTGGGAGATTGCAAAAATAACCACAATAGTCTGCAGCTCCTGCCCTCATGAGATAGAGTTCATTTATCCATTGTTTGAATCTTATGACTTTCTTTGACCACAGAATGCAGTGGAAGTGATACTGTATGATTATCAGCCTAAGCCTTAAGAAATCTCAGAGCTTCTCCTTTCACAGTTTTAGAACTCTGAGACTACCACGTGTAGAACCTGTGGCAAGCCTGCTGAATGACAAGAAACAAAGGACTCAGTCATCATCACTGCCCCGAAAAACACCAGACACAGAAATGAGGCTGAATTACATCATCCAGCCTTTAGCCATCCTGCCAGCAGAGCCTGTCCAGACCAGAAGACTGCCCACCCAAACCATAGAATCAAAAGTGAAAGCATTGTTTGCATTAAGACACTAAGTGTGGGGCCTTTTTTTAACACTGAAAAGGTAATGATGCATACATTTTTTCATTGTGTTGATAACCTACTCCATTAGAGTAAATCATGCTTCATGTCTTTCAGCTTCTTGAATCAGGAGGCTAGGAAGGATATTTTTTCCGCCTTAATTTTTGTTTAATTATTTTCTTTTAGATATCTAAGCTTTAAGAGTCAATTTATAGAACAAATTTTTGTACATGCAAGTCTATGTACAGCTTTTTGCAGGCCATCTGCTTTGAAAAGAACTGTTGGTAGAGCCCTTTATTTTTACCAACAAACTCCACCTCCCCTGCCCACATCTCAAGGCATTCAACAAGGATCTGTACATACGGATCAAGGTGGTACTAAAGTGATGGGGGTTGAGGGAGGGCGAAGAAACAACTCCACCATAAGTTAGGACACAGCAATGACTTGTTTTCTTAGTTTGACCCCAGCCTGGGGCTTTCTAAATAAGCAGTGCAGAAGCATCTCCCCAAGTGACGCACTGAAGAAAATGAAGCAGAATGAATATATTCCTGATCTGGAGCATGGCAGATGAACAGGCTGAGAACTCCTACTCCTGTCAAAGGCTCTAGGGATTTATTACTCATAGCTATTCATTTCCATGGAATCTTTAATTTGATACACAATGACTCTTAATGAACATGAGCTTGTAGCAGACGTCCATATTTGATTGATTAAGTGCTGAAGTTACATGGACTTACAGCATCTAATGACCCAATCTTGTAATCAAGTTCGATATTTAGTTCAATAAGATTGTACCAAACACTGAGTCTGGGCTCTGCAATACAGCAAAATACTGAGCTGGACAATATTCGAGTGTTGCCATTACATGCCTCTACTATCTCTCAGAAAGGAGAAGGTAAAGGGGATTATTGTCTTTTATAGATTTAATCCCTGTAATTATATCCTGATCAGTCAAGATTTTTTTTTATCTTTTAAATATACTTCAAGGATAAGTCAAATGTTTCTAGACTATAAAGTTTGCAGTAAGATGTTTCACTTTTATTGTGTTCCAAGCCCGCTTACTTTTTCTCCATTGAAGTCCTCTAACAAGAGATAAGAAATAAAAGTAGTCATACTCAATGACACAGATTCTAATTAACAATAACCATCAACTAAGAAGCTCTCTTCCAAACTCAAAATCTGAGAAGGATAAAAAATAAGAAGAAAATGTAATAATCAATAAATATTCATCTTTCAGGAACCATTATTTATCCAACAGAAGTTATTGGGTGCCAATCTTGTGCCAGGCATGATGCAAGAGTCCAAAGATTCAGAGGCAAACAGGAAAGATCTTGATCTCACCCCTAGGGAATAGTCAGGTTGCCCTGGCCTCAGCCTGAGGCCTATGTAGTTGACCCTTGAACAACATGGGGGTGAGGGGCACCCACTCCCTGTGCAGTTGAAAATCCATGTATAACTTTTGAATACCCCCAAAATTTAACTATGAATAGTCTACTGTCAACTGGAAGCCTTACCAAGAACATAAACTGTTGGTTAACACATATTTCATATCATATATGTATTACATAGTAGACTCTTACAATAAAGGTACAATAAAGTAAGCTAGAGAAAAAATGTTATTAAGAAAATTATAAGGAAGAGTAAATACACGTACAGTAGGCAATTCAAAGTGATGAGATGTTGTTGACACTGAGTCAAGGGTCAACTGTTTCTTCCAGTTGCATCTTTCACCTCAACGATCTATCAGTACTATGAGAAAAGTTACCTGGTGATGTGGTTTCTTTAAGATAATAATAGTAACAGCAGCAGCAGCAGCAGGAACAGCAGCAACAATAAATAATACATAAAGTGCTTACTATTTGCCAAAAACTATTCTACGCAATTTCATACATTAGGTGATTTAATCTTGAACAATTTTGTCTATGGCCATACCATCCTGAACGCGCCCGATCTCGTCTGAACAAATTTCTGAGGTAGCATTATATTTCTTTTATTTTACAGATGAGAAAACTGAGGCAGAGGGAAGTTAAGTAATTACACAGATTCAAACTATTCACTACATGGTTATTACTAAGGCAAAACACTGTAGAGAATTGTTATTTTTTAACAACAAGGGTTGAAAAAATGTGATGTTGTTGACACTGAGTTAATTAATGAATTTGGATATCAAAATATATCATTCTCTAAGCATTCAGCCTAATTGAGATTTAATAATCTAGTCTGAATGTTTTCCACCTAATGAGATGTCCACATCTAAAGGAAAATACATTGGAGTGTGTGTTGAATTTTCTTTTTTTTTTTAAATTTTATTTACTTATTTGACAGACAAGTAGGCAGAGAGGCAGACAGAGACAGAGAGAGGAAGCAGGCTCCCCGCTGAGCAGAGATCCTGATGTGGGGCTCGATCCCAGGACCCTAGGATCATGACCTGAGCTGAAGGCAGAGGCTTTAACCCACTGAGCCACCCAGGCACCCCGTGTGTTGAATTTTCTTAAAAACTGCTGCTGATATATAATCAGCCTGCCCGTTCTCTTCTCCGGCTTTTAGCTTATAAGCTAGTACATTTGTCTGTATTAAAGTGGGATAGCAGGTCCCACATATTCCCAGAGGAAGCCAGGGGAATTTGGCCAAATGCTTATTAGAATTTTTTGGTGGGCACCTTTCTCTACTTGTATGAAGATCCCGAATCTGGGGTTTTGCAAAAGCTCAGTTTCGATGATTTACTCCATTGCCAAAGCATATATCAGATGAAACTTTATATTCTGTCTCGTGTGTGTGTGTGTGTGTGTGTGTGTGTGTGTGTGTGTGTGTGTACCTGAGCCAGGTGGGTAGACTCTCTGAAGAATGCTTTGCCTAAACTTACTCTGGTCTCCTGGAGATAGCTGCAAGCCTTCACCTGATGCCTGGGGCAAGAGCATTCCAAAGCAGAGGCCACAGCTGCCTATTTGTTTTAACAGGCAAACTAGCACACTAACAACACTTGTTTGACCCCAAAGACACATGAGTAAGATACTTATCAAAATTAAAGATAACTTTTACAAATAGCAATGATGATGTTGACAGTTATAGTAGTAGCTGACATTAATTGCCCTTTTATAATATGCTGGGCTCCATGCTAAATGCTTTATAGCATTTATAGTCTATTCATTTAAATCTCATAATAATCCTCATCCCCCCCAAATTTTAAAAAACCATTGTTGCAAAGTTTTCAAACTTTGGTATGCGTAGAAATTATCTGGAAAGCTTATTGAAAATGTAGCTTCCAGGGGCACTTGGATGGCTCAGTCGGTTAGGCATCTGCCTTTGGCTTGGGTCATGATCTCAGGGTCCTGGGATTGAGTCTCACATTGGGCTCTCTGCTCTGCAGGGAGTCTGCGTCTCCCTCTGCCTCTGCTCCTCCCTCCACTCTTGCTCTCTCTCTTTCTCACTCTCAAATAAATGAATAAAAATTTTTTAAAAAGTAGCTTCCCAAGCCCCACTCTGGAACACTTGATTCAATAGATCTGAAGAGTACTCCTAACACCTTTTACTTAAAATAACAGAACACTGGTTAAAATGACTGCTATCAATCAATCCAATTAAATAAAATTATTATAGACTGATTGCACCCTCCCCAAATTTATATGTTGAAATCCTAATTCTCAAGATGATGATATTTGGATGTGGGACTTTGGGAAGGGATTCGGTCATGTGGCTGGAACCCTCCTGAATGGGATGAGTGCCCTTATAAAAAAATAGCCCAGAAAGTTCCCTTGCCCCTTCTGTCATGTAAAGGCACAGTGAAAAGATGGCCAACTATGAACCAGGAAGTGAGCTCTCACCAGACATCAAATCTCCTGGTACCTTGCTCTGGGATTTTCCAGCCTCCAGAACCATGAGAAATAAATTTCTGTTGTTTTTAAGCTACCCAGTCTATGGTATTCTAGTGCTGTTCAGATGGACTAAGACAAAAATTTACTATGCTTTTACTCAGAAATGAACAAGATAAGAATCCCTGTTATTCATCATCTCCTTCGCCAAGTAATAAAAAGTATATGTTGATTGGGTGATGGATTTGGGGGAGAGCAAGTGAAATTATCAGGGGGAAAAGGAGAGGGAAAGGAGGGTTCAAAGAAGAAATGATGTTCTGATTATCCATCACTTCATACCAAACCATGCTGAGACTTAATGTCTTAAAAGAACGATGATCATTTAGTTTGTTTATGAATTTGGAATTTGGGTAGGGGTCAGTAGGGGTGGCTTGTTTTTGCTCCATGTGGTGCCAGCTGAGGTGGCTTGACCTCTAATTTCCAGGGGCTGAGCATCTATTTCCAAGATGGCTCACTCACATGCCTGGTGAGTTGGTACTAGTGGCTATTGATTCCTCTCCATGTTGGCCTCTTCCATAGGGTGACTTGGGCTTCCTCAGAGCATAGTGGCTGGGTTACAAGAGTGATCATCACAAGGGACAAGAAATGGAAGCTGACAATTTCTTAAGGCTTGGGTTCAGAAACTAGCACAATATTATTTCTGTAACATTCAACTGGTCAAGTGGACACAAAGCTCAGATTTGAGAGGAAGGGACATGGGTTTGCTTTTCATTTGTGGGAGTGTCAGAGAACATCGGGGTAATGTTTTCAAATTGCAACAGGGACAGAGAAAAGGAAGCTTGAAAACATAAAAGAAAGTTTGCCTGTTTTGCTAAGACCAGTTCTTTTTTTAGGAAAATTTAATCGAGGGCAGTTCAACCTGGATTTTTCTTACAAATTGCTGCCGACTCTTAGGCAAAGTCATTCAACCTATAAGCCTCAGTTTTATCATCTATAAATTAGGAATAACAATTAGGGATAATTTCCCTTCCAATGAAGATTGGAAGTGACTTCATTCTTCATTGGAAGACTGGAAGTGACCACAGTCACTGAGCATGTCTCTTTTCAGACCTGCCTTTCCAGTCCGAGGCAAGTTGGCTATCTGGGACAGTTGATCACATGAGAGTTAGAAAAAAGGGTTAAGATAGCGGTGTCTCTCCATCACAACTAATGCTAATAAAGATGATTTTGCTGGGACACCTGGGTGGCTCAGTGGGTTAAAGCCTCTGCCTTCTCATCATCTCAGGTGTTGGGATCGATCCCCACATCGGGCTCTTTGCTCAGCAGGGAGCCTGTTCCCCCCCCCCCCACACACACACACCCGCTCTGCCTGTCTCTCTGCCTACTTGTGATCTCTTTCTGTCAAATAAATAAATGAAATCTTTAAAAAAAAGATGATTTTGCTAATTCTAAGTGGCTTGCTCAAGTTGAACCACTTAGAAACATATTCAATAATTTTATCCTATCACTTCAAGACCAAGGTCATAGTTTTCCATTGAGAATAATATACTAGGATGTCTTTAAAAAAACTGTGATATAAAATTCTCAATCACCAAGATTTAACACTTTCTAAACACTGGATGATTTTCTTTGCTCATTAAAAAATAAGCCATGGTAGGGTGCCTGTGTGGCGCAGTCAGTTAAGTGTCCAACTCTTGATTTTGGCTCACATCGTGATTTCAGGGTCCTGAGATTGAGTCCCCTATTGGGCTCCATGCTCAGAGTAGAATTGGCTTGAGATTCTCCCTCTCCTTTTCCCACCACCTCTCCCATGCTCTCGCTCTCAAATAAATAAAAAAATAAATCTTAAGAAATAAGCCATTGGTGTATCATGGAGCATATTTAAAAATCACCTTCAAGCATTAGAATATGAAGAAATATTTTCATAATAGAATACAACCAAAGAATAGATCAACAATCTGTTTGCTGCCATTTCCTAATTTAAAACATTCATCCTTCCAGGTTGGTTTTTTTTTTTTTTCTGTGATACGTTATCCAGTTTAACATCTGAAAAAACATTAATTTTTAGTTAGAATGGTCTTCATAATTTCCAGTTCTATGCTTAATCCAATATTTAAAATTTCTGATAAATGAAGCAAAGTCTTTTTTTTTCAGATTTTTTAAAAGATTTTATTTATTTATTTGATAGAGATCACAAGTAGGCAGAGAGGCAGGCAAAGAGAGGGGAGGGTGAGAAGCAGGCTCCCTGCTGAGCAGAGAGCCCCATGCGGGGCTCGATCCCAGGACCCTGGGATCATGACCTGAGCAGAAGGCAGAGGCTTTAACCCACTGAGCCACCCAGGTGCCCCTCAGATTTTATTTATTTATTTGGCAGAAAAAGACATAGCAAGAGAGGAAACACAAGCAGGGGAAGTGTCAGAGGGAGAAGCAGGCTCCCCACAGAGCAGGGAGCCCGATGTGGGGCTCAATCCCAGAACCCTAGGATTCTGACCTGAGCTGAAGGCAGATGCTTACCGACTAAGCCACCCAGTGCCCCGAATCAAATTCTTGATATCACTTCTTACAACACAAAATTGTGAGGTAGGACCCTCTAAATTAGTATGAATAAAGAGGAGAAACAGGAAACAGATAAATATTGAACTTGACATAAAAGTCAAGCTATTCTATATGAAGCCAGATATACAGTGAAGAAATACTACAAATAATGTCTTTACTTCTCTTTTGTGCCTAGTGTCATTATTTCATTAGGAATATCCATTTATTTTTTCATTTTACAAATAGAAATGAATCTTTTAGTTAAAAAAATTGCTCATCCTTGTATGTGTCATTATTTCATTAGACTCCAAATGTTTGAGAAAAACTATACAGATGGTGGTGACATAGGCAGTGGGCTGGATAGCTCCAAGAGAGTGTAAATGAGAAGAGAGCCAAAGACAGATCTCAGGGAACACCCACATGAAAGAGACAAGGAAGAGTCAAAGAAAGAGACTGAAGAAGGAGAAGCAAAAAAATGTAGGAAGAATACAAGAGAAAGTGTTTTCATGGGATCAAAAGGACACTGGAGTTTGAAGAAGTTTTGCTGATTACAGAAAGGGATCAAGAATGTCGAATTCTTCCCAAGTCACATGGGAGAAGAATTAAGAAGACTTTATTAAAAAGATAGAATCAGTGAACTCGATGAGAGCATTTTCATCAAAGTGGTGTTGCTAGAAACCCTTTTGCTTGGACTGAGGTGTGGGAGGGAATAAAGCAATAGAAACAGTGAGTATAGAGTACTCTCTCCAGACTCTTGGCAGAAAACAAAAGGTGAAAATAAGTTGTTAGCTCTAGTGTCAAGAGAATGTGTGTGTGTGTGTGATTCTTAATACAAAAATAATTGTTTAAATACTGGAATCAGCTAGTGTAAAGGGAATGTTTTAAAGGGATATAAAAGGGGTACTTGGGTGGCTCATTGGGTTAAGCGTCTGCCTTTGGTTCAGGTCATGATCTTGGAGTCCCAGGACTGAGCCCTGCATCAGTCTCCCTGCTCAGCGGGGAGTCTGCTTCTCCCTCTGCCTCTCACCCCACTGTGCTCATTCTCTCTCTCTCAAATAAACAAAATCTTTTTTTTTTTAAAGGAAGGAATTCTATGAAAGGGGCATTAAAAAACGGACTCTTAAATACAGAGAACAAACTGGTGGTTGCCAGAGAGGAAGTTGAAGGGATGGGTGGAATAAAGGAGATTAAAAGTACACTTATCTTTTTTTCTTAAAATTTTATTTATTTATTATTTGCTCATTCGTTTGTTTGTTTTAGAGAAAGAGAACAAGCAAGTGCGTGAGTTGGAGGGGTCAGAGGGAGAGGGAAAAGGAGAGAGAAAGAATCTCAAGCAGACTCCCCACTGAGCATGGAGCCCAACTTGGGGCTCAGTTTCACAACCCTGAGATCATGACCTGAGTGGAAACCAAGAGTCAGATGCCACCCAGGCACCCCAAGAGTGTACCTATCTTGATTGGCACTGAGAAACGTCTAGAATGGTTGAGTCATTATACCATATACTTGAAGCTAATATAACCTTATGTTAATTATACTTCCCTTTCCTTTAAAGATTTATTTATTTGTGTGAGATAGAGTATGTGTGAGCAGGGGGGAAGGGCAGAGGGAGAGGGAGAGAGAATTCCCAGCAGGCTTCCCACTGAGCACAGAGCCCAGTGTGGCGCTTGATCTCATAACCCTGAGATCGTGACCTGAGCCAAAATCAAAAATCAGATGCTTAACAGACGGAGCCCTCCAGCTGCCCCTACACTTCAATTTAAAAAAAAAACAAACAAACAAGGGTTTGAAGATGCTGGTAGGGATACGATCTCAGATCTTGATGCAGAGAAAAGCCTCAGATAGAAGGGAAAGTTCTTTCAGAGTAATGTGCGGGAAGTCAGAAAGAAAGATTAGAAATACAGCTTTTAAAAGGTGTAGTCAATGAAACAATATTGGCTATGAGTCAATCATTCTTGAAGCTGGCTGATATGTACCTGAGGGTTCATTTTATATTCTGTGCAGTTTTAAATATGTGTTAAATTTTTCATGATGAAATAGCTGAAAAAATATCAACAAAGAAATTATGAGTAGAGTATTGCTATGTTTCTTGGAAGATGGCTTCAGTTTCTCTGCAACAAGTAGAACAAAAGGGTGATGCTAAAAATTAAGGTTGTGGGTTGAGAGTTTAATAAGAGTGGTAAAGGTTTCAAATGACTGTTCTAAGAATGGGAGAGTGAGTAAACTGGGGATCAAGTTCTTGATGAACCAGTTGAGGTTGGAGGTCTTGCATTTCCAGTGGCAAATATTTGTGTGTTGTAACATTTTCTCTAATAGTTCTCTGGAGCCAAAGTGTAGGAGCCACTGGGAAGATCAAAACTGATTTTTGATGGGCTGGTGAAACTAAAGAGTAAGAGAGGCATCAATAAAAAAAGATTTAACATGATGGCACAGATTCTTTCCCCCTCGTGAAAAAGCTACTGTGGTTAAAAAAGTATAGGGGGGCACATGGGTGGCTCAGTGGGTTAAGCCTTTGCCTTCGGCTCAGGTCATGGTTTCAGGGTCCTGGGATTGAGCCCCGCATTGGGCTCTCTGCTCAGCGGGAAGCCTGCTTCCTCCTCTCTCTCTGCCTTCCTCTCTGCCTACTTGTGATCTCTCTCTCTGTCAAATACATAAATAAAATCTTTTTTAAAAAGTATAGGAAGGGGCACCTGGGTGGCTCAGTTGGTTAAGCATCTGACTCTTCATTCTAGCTCAGGTCATGATCTCAGAGTCATGACATGGAGCCCCACATCTGGCTCCATCCTGGGCATGGAACCTGCTTAAGATTTTCTCTCTCCCTCTTTCTCTGCTCCTCCCCTACCTCCCCCTCTAAAAAAAAAAGAGTACTTTTTTTGAAGGAAATACTTCAGTATAGAAGTGTTGGAGTTTTGAGTTAGGTTCTGAGAAGAAAGAAAGACAGATTTGAGAGGTAAGATATTTTTTCTCTAAAAAAATCCTCTTATGTAATGTCGTATAATATGAATTGTGTTTACAGGGAAATCGAATGATAGTCACATAATATAAAACAAATGTACTTTCAGAAATATTTTTAGATTTTATACCAAATGCACTTTTAAGTATTTACAAATTATTTATACTAATTAACTAATAACAATCTAGAGGCAAATTGACTTCAGATATTGATCTCCAAAGTTAGCAACCTTTCCGCTATCTCCACTGATGGCTTTATTTCCCATTCCCAGGCTTCCAACTGTTACGCTTATTCAGATCTGAATGTACTTTTAATGGAAATTAACTGTTGCACATTTTCCACCTTCTTTACCAATATTTTCATAGCCTAAGAGTCCCCTGGACCAGAATACCTATAGTCCATTTGGGACTAGTGACCACTGACAAAAATCTTCTCACTATGCCATATACCCATCCCCCAAATATGTTTATATTTTGCAACCTGGACCCTGAGGTTTAAATATTATGGACAGTTGGTTAGCAGTAACCAACACTTAGGTTGCAAAATAGTACTTCATAACCAATTGCACTGTCAAATTTTAGAGGATGAGAGACATCTGTCAAATTCCCTATGAATGAAAGGCAATAGGTCATGGAATAATACAATGCCATTGCCAATTCACATAAACAGACTGGAGAAGTCAAAGCAACCCTTACATTGATAACAACTGCGAACACCAGACAAAATACAAAAACCATCTCCATAAAGGGGTCAGAAAACTGAAAAGAGAGCAAAAAATTATAGAGCCAGAATAAAGTAAGTGTAGAGATCCCAGAATTTAAGACCATCACTTGGACCTTGTTTTCTCTGGGGCTCTTTTCCCATTTCAGAGGAGGATACTAAGGAATTGAGATAATTGTGGCATGTTTAACAGCTTTGTAGGGCTGGGTAGACAGGGATTGGAGTCCTGAAACTGCCAAAGGTGGGATGAGAGATTCACACTTAGGGATGGGACTCCGAAAGCATGTACTCTAGTAGAAGAGTGAACCTGAAGAAAGTGTTTATCATCAAGACTCCAGCTCAGCTTTGAAACATTATTTCAGTTCCTGTACTTGGATTGAAATGGCCGCTATTGCTAGTGACGCAAACATTTAATGAAATCAAATATAAATCCCCTCTGGGAGAAGAGAAAATTAATTTAGGTATCAAAAACTTCACGGGGCACCTGGGTGGCTCAGTCATTAAGCATCTGCCTTTGGCTCAGGTCATGATCCCAGAGTCCTGGGATCAAGCCTCACATCGGGTTCCCTGCTCAATGGGGAGCCTGCTTCTCCACCTTCTCTCTCCTTTTGCCACTCCTCCCCGTGCTCTCTCTCTATATATTTCATTAAAAAAATAAAAATAAAGATAAAAAGCAAGAGAAACAATATACAGTAAAAGTATCTGTACAGAGACTCCATTATTGGGGTTGTCAGTCAACAACTTCAGAATAACTGTGTTTGCTACAAACAAAAGACATAATTAAGAGGAGAAATTCTAGAATTTAGGAACAAAAAAAAATCTAGAACTTGGTAGGTAGATTTAACAGCAGACTGGATACAGATGAAGGGAGATTTAATAAACTAGAAAACAGATAAAATGAAAATATCTAGACTGAAATATGGAGAAAACAAAGAATGAAAAAGACTGAAGGGAGAATAAATGACATAGATGACTCAATGATAAGATCTTGCTTACATTTAATTTGAGTTCCAGGAGGAAAAGTAATAACAGTATAGGAGCACTATTAAAGATATAATGGCTGAGAATTCTCCAAAATTGATTTTTAAAAATCATCTTAAAAGGCCCATAAACCCCAAGGAGGAAGTTGGAGGTGAAGCTGGAAAAGCACTTTGGAATCAGAGTATCCAGTACTGTCTCAGTCTAAGGGGTTGAAACCTAAAGAAGTATTAAGGGCCATTTCCTTAAAAAAAAAAAAAAGAAAGAAAGAAAGAAAGAAAAGAAAAGAAAAGAAAAGAAACAAGAACAAGAAAGGGCGAAGTATGAATACTTAAAGGAAGTCAAGAGTCAAATCTGAGAAAATTGACCGTAATGATCAAGTCCAAGCAGAGAGGAGGGAGACCAAAAGCAAAAGGAAAACATGCCATAGGTTGGGAACTTAGGCAGAGCTGAAATGGAATAAGAAACTAGAGCCAAACACTGTGGTGAAAACCCATCCTTTTCATGTAGACAGTCTGACTACCTGAGGCAAATGGTTTAATTTCACTTAAAGGCACGGCACTGGGGTGGATGGCTGAAGGCTTTAAGGAGGTGAGTAACTTAGTACTATCTGTGTTTTACAAAGATAATTCTGTAGTCTGTGTGACAGATGGACTGAAGAACTTGTGATGCTTAATGCATGCCATGTGCTTGAGTTGATGCCTGGCATGCAGTGAGCACTCCATGAGCAGAGAGTGAACAGTAATAGGGCTTTTTTAAAAAAGATTTTATTTATTTATTTGACAGACAGAGATCACAAGCAGGCAGAGAGGCAGGCAGAGAGAGAGGCAGAGAGAGAGGAAGGGAAGCAGGCTCCCCGCCAAGCAGAGAGCCCGACGCGGGGCTCTATCTCAGGACCCCAAGACCACGACCCAAGCCGAAGGCAGAGGCCTCGACCCACTGAGCCACCCAGGTGCCCCAGTAATAGGGCTTTTTGAAGAGAAACCTGAGGCAGCAAGATCCACCAGGATTGTACTGAGATCGTCTAAGGGAGCCAAGAGAGGTTCAGGTATCCCCCTGTCAACAGCTGGGAGAATGAAAAGGGGGTAAGATGTAGCAGGGCTTGAGGTCAGGGACTGAGTAGATATGAGGGAGCCTGTGTGGGCGAGGAGGATGGGGTAATAACATAAGGCAGAGAGCCAACATTAACAGTCCGCCCCTATACTTTTCTAGGACACATGCTCTGTGTTCAAGTATGTGAAGCTCACTGAATCCTATGCCCAGATAACATTGACAGTGACGGGCCCGATTAAACAAGTCCATGTATGCTCCCATGGATACAAGAAAAGTTCCATTAGATTTTCGGCACTGAAGGGGCCCACTGGAGTCCAATATTCTGCAAGAATGTACAAACCCAGTGCCGACTTTGATCAGAGGCAAAAGCTTTTTGTGATCAATTTCAGCCATTCCAGGCTCCCAACAATCTCTCACAAACCCGGCCCACTGATAATTTATCATACAGCTGAAGAAGTAATTCAGAAATATTAAAAGAAAACTTACTTGTTTAGATAATCTACTCCCCCTTTGCACATGGCCACCCCTTCCTCCAAACCCAGTGCTTATGAGTAACAGCTCAGAACAGACACTACTTGTCTTCTCAGCCCAAGCAAGCTGTCTTGCAAGAGAGGTTAAGAATAGATTGCAGTTCCCAGTAAGAGCTCTGCTTCCTCCCTTTATTGCTCTCAATTAAACAAAAGGAAATCGGTTTGTCAAAGGAATTTATAAGGCTCAAATTCTTGAGGTGACTAGGTAAGGCATGAAGGCCAGAGGGCTCACTAGGGAAGTTTTCAGTCTGTGGGCATCACCAGTGGGTGGTTTACCTTGATTATTTTGGGTTACTCCACGTCTGCCCCTGAGAGAAGCAGGTGGAGGGAAATAAGAGGTGGCTGATAATGGTGTGGTAAAGAGGTAAGGAGGAGGAAAACCTTCTTACTGTTCTAGTACCTTCTGGAGTCTCATGACAAAACCCAATTTCTCCCGGGCGCCTGGGTGGCTCAGTGGTTTAGGCCGCTGCCTTCGGCTCAGGTCATGATCTCAGGGTCCTGGGATCGAGTCCCGCATCGGGCTCTCTGCTCCACGGGGAGCCTGCTTCCCTCTCATTCTCTCTCTGCCTGCCTCTCTGCCTACTTGTGATCTCTCTCTGTCAAATAAATAAATAAAATCTTTAAAAAAAAAAAACAAAAAAAAAAACCCAATTTCTCCCAAGTTAAGCTCTACACTGCCAACTTCACTATCAGCCAGCCCCAGGAAAGACAGTGTCATGAGTGACATGATCTTTGGTTCTCCTCCCCATTTCTGCATGCCTCTCCTACCCATCATTACCCACTTTCCCAATATTGAACCCCAATTGCTTTCAGGCTATGCCTCTCCCTTTGCTGCCTGCCAGGATGTAATCCTGTCCCGTGATCTGGACCTCTCTTTCCCTTATTCAGCTTTGCCCCACAGACCCTGAGCTCATGTGTGTGTTTGCTCTAGCAATGCTGAAAAGGGGGTCCTCCACATGGGTATATTAAAGTGGGAGCCTCGTCAGAGTCACTTAAAAACAATGGTATCTGGACTCTGCCAGAAAGAATGACATCTTGAAAGAGTTGCAACAATATGAACAGACACAGTACTTTGACCTTTTTGCTCACCTCAACTATGGTCTAAATTTAGTGCTAAGTCAGGTTACTTTCAGTTTGTTTCCGTCTATGGACAATGACTCGGGGGACTTTTTGGGAGAGGAACCATGCCCATCCTCATGGGCTCATGGATAGGCTCATCCTCATGCCTACCCACACATGGTCCCCCCTCCAACACCTGTGTCTGACACACAGGGTTCTACAGTTGTTCTCCAGACTTGCTGGGAATGAGCACATGATCACTGATTTTTCTCGTTCTGAATCTAGAGATATCAAGAAATATTTTTCCATTTTAACAGCAGCTCTTGAAATATCAGTTTTAATATTTGCTAATGGTTATGTAATCATTCAATAATTAATTCTTGCAATATCTTGTGGAATATCTTATGAAAGTTTGATGGATAAGGAAATTGCATAGAAATTTTGCTTTAAGAATAAGGGAGAGGCCAAGTTTAGATTTGAACTTCAGATGGAGATTACTGAAAGCTAGATTCAGGCTAGTTTATGCTTAAAGATATTAATCAGTGACAGTGATGGTAAATATTCTGAGGTTGCTATTTTCTATTTGGGGGTGGTGAGAGGGGCAGAGTAAGAGGGAGAGAAAGAATCTTTAGCAGGCTCCACACCCAGCATAAAGCCTGACATGGGGCTCGATCTCAGGATCCTGAGATCATGACTTGAGCCAAAATCAAGAGTTGGGTGCTTAACCAACAGCCACCCAGGAGCCCATGAGAAGACTATTTGCTAATTACAAGTCCTTAACTATCTACTTAACACATTCGTCTTTCTCCTGATGAGACATATTTTGATGAAAGGGAAAAAAATGGTTGTCTTTTTTTTTTAAAGATTTTATTTATTTTATTTGACAGATAGAGATCACGAGTAGGCAGAGAGGCAGGCACAGAGGCAGGCAGAGAGAGAGAGAGGAGGAAGCAGGCTCCCTGCTGAGCAGAGAGCCCGATGCGGGACTCGATCCCAGGACTCTGGGATCATGACCTGAGCCGAAGGCAGAGGCTTTAACCCACTGAGCCACCCAGGCGCCCCCAAAATGGTTGTCTTTTTAATGGTGTGTCAGATCTGTTCTTAAGTGTCTCCCCCATCCCAATCAAGGGTATCATTATCCCCACAATGGGTCAAAGCCATTAGGGCTTCTCTCCCAATCCCATCTGCAATCATCCATCAACAAGTACGATCCTTGAGACCTCTTAGATCTGTTTTAATATTTTCATTTGACTGCTTCGATTCAAGCCCCAGCCCTTGCCTGAAAAAGCGAAATGCCCTTTAAATGTTCACTCTGCAGCCATTCTTACTTTTTTACAACCTATACTCCTCAGATCAGTATACTTAGATACTCTTTTACAAACACAAATCAGTTCAGGTGACATTTCTGCCTTCTACTACATTTCAAATAAAATTGAAACTCCTTTCCAAGGCCTACAAGGCTTCATGTGATGTAGTAGTCACTCTTCTACTTTAAATTCTTTCACTCTTTCCCTTGCTTTCTACATTCCTACAATTACAGCCCCAGCCATTCTAAACATGTTATTATTCCTTAAACGTGGTGAGCTTATTTCTACCTCTGAGTCCTTGTACCTGCTGTTTACTGGCCATATTCTTGTAATACCAGCATTGTTGTGAATACAGGAGATTCTCTGGTTCATTTCCATGCCTACCGACACATGACCCCCCACCTCCAACACCACCACACAGAAATCAAGTTTATTTTTTCTTACTACTGCTTTTTTGCCAAATTTTCTTCCTAAGCTCTGAATGAAATCCTGGACAGATCCCATAGCTTATTTAATGTTTTTCATATAGGAAAAGGTCCAGTAAAATCTAAAGCTGTGGGTTTCAACAGATGAGGAACCCCTCAGTGGTGGGGAGAGTGTATTGGAAATTCATGGGGCACTTCTGGTTGTTTATTGGTGGGAGATGAGATTGAATGACATTGGACTACATAAGGGCCAGAGAGACTAGGGTTCCTTGTTCTTAGTGAACCCTTGTTCTTAGTACTACATGGCTTTTGCATCCCCTTCGGTATATTCATTTACATGGGAAACATAGGTACAAAGTATTTTTTGCATTAATTTCCCCAAATTGCAAACACTAAAAAAGTCAAAGGGCTACTGGACATTGTCCGTTCCAAACTTTACGAAGAACTGTTCACCATTTTGGAAAATCACTTTACTAACAGATGCACCATTTGTGGTATATAAATAACCAATACAACACACTCATATCAGACTATAAGTAGCTATTGCATTCACAGATATGAATACACATACTTAGTCCTTACTTTGAATGGTTAAATATAAAAAAGAGACATTAATTACACTCAGTGGAACACTGTTACTTCCCTTCAACCCAGACTTACTATAAATTGTTGCAAAAACTTGATTTATGCTGTCGTCATCTAGTGTAATCATGCCAAAGCATTTATATATAGAAATGTATTATTTTATTGTAAAGTGCTTTTCTTTTCTTATTTCTTCTTTGTACTACAGTTACAGCTTCCCCCTTCTTTATTTTTTAAATCATGTGTGTAGGTAGCTTGTATTATTTATAAATTTCATTTCAGAATATTAAAGAGGAACATTATAAAATATTTATTATCGAAAGAGGACATTGAGTCGAATATGATTGAGGACGAGACCAGATTCTCAAGAAATGTGATATCTTTACGCCCCAAGCCTCCGCCACCAGCTCGTTTCTACAATAGCCTCTCTTCCTGCTTTGCCCTCAGGGAAGCCCGTGAGCCCAGTTCCTTTCCAATCCCCGCAGCTTCCAAACTCCAGAAGACACAGCTGTTCTGGTGGTTTTCTTAGACCACTCAACTAAGGAAGGCAGAAAAGAGAGAAATATGACAGTACTTCAGCGAAACCTTCTCCAACAAGTTTTCTCCATCAACACAATTTCCCTTCACCAATCTTGCATGTCCTGTGCATGTGATGACTTGGGGAGAGGACACCAGCTTTTTGCCACCTCTCCTGCAAGTCCTTCATAGATTATCTGGCCTTGTTTTAGAATTTGACACAGTTTGAGGACTCCTGCCACAAACCCCAAGACAAGAAGGTCTACATTTTAACACTCAAGAGGATGAGGATTCCTCTAGGAATGAATATGAGTATTGAGTGAGAATGTCATTTTCTAAATGGTTAGCTCACTGTTGAATGTTTTTACTTCAGTGTGAGTATCTGTGGCAAAGCTAGCACATTTGATACCCAGAGTGGATAATTTTTTTAACATCCCACTTCTCTATATGACAAAATTATATGTAATCCCCATGGTAACCACAAAGAAAATATCTATAGAATGTATGCAAATGTAAGTCAAGATGTACTTAATTCCCTTAACTGTATACTTTAAAATGGTTAAGATGGTTAAGTTTTAACTTCTGTATATTTTACCACAATAAAAAAAAACTCATCAATAATTACAGTAATTGTTTAGAATTTAGACAAACAAAAGATTGGGAGATGGAGAACTATGTTATCCCTGATATTGTTTAGAATTGCTAGTACATGGTAGTAATAAAAATAAGATTGCTTTCAGTTTATTTTATTTTTTGTTAATATGCTCTGCAGATAACATCCCCCTTCTTGCTTGCATCCAGGGTATATCATTTCCCACTACCCCACCCTTTGTATACCTTGTGATGGTTAATTTTATATGTCATCTCAACTGGGCCATGGGGTGCCCACATATTTGGTTAAGTCTTATTCTGGGTGTGTCTGTGAAGATGTTTGTAGGTGAGATGAACATTTGAATTGGTAGACTGAGTAATGTAGATTGTCCTCCTTAATGTCAGTGGGTCTCAACAAATCAGTTAAAGGCCTGAGTAAAACAAGAAGGAGGAATAAAGGATAATTCACTTTTTTGGCCTGATTGTCTCTGCTCTGAAACACTGATCTTCTGCTGCCTTCAGACGTGGACTAAACTGGAATTTATACCATCAGCTCTCCTGGGTCTCTAGTTTGCGAAACACAGATCTTGGGACTTCCCAGCCAACATACATACACACACACACACTATTGGTTTGAAATATTTTAAATATTATAAACACCGTTATATATTTATATGCATGTGTACACACTGTTGGTTTTATATATATACGATTTTTATATGATTTATTATACATATTGATTTCTCTGGAGAATCCTGACCAATACAACCACTGTTTGATACAATCATTTTATTTGGACTGAAGAAGATATCCTGAGGGTATAGTAAAATGAATCCCCTAAATAAGGGATTCTCAACTGTTATATGTGAGCAGCTACCTCTTTGTTTTATAAATTCATACAAAGTCCCTGGTCAAGGACTCTTCTAGCCTCTGGGATACCTTTGTTGAACAAGATAGACAAGGCTCTTATTCTTGTGGAGCTGCTATGGGGGAGAGGAAAACCTCGTAGATCACCAGACCAGGAGCGGAGCAGGATGCTAAGGGAGAATGAAGAAATTTATGGAAACCTCTGGGGGAAGAATCATACTGGTGGTCTCCTCCTACCTCCTCTCACATTTGGAAGGGCTAAAGACAATGGGGTATGAATATGCCTCACATGATATCCCATCTTTGGTACAGTTGGAAGATGGATAGAGTTACACAAAGTCGTAGATTGGGGATCTTCCTCTGATTGAGACATGGTGCAAGTAAATAATACTGCACTGAACTGGAATCAGCTCCGCATATTTCCCCCAGTGTCGCTTTTGGTGTGTTTCTCTTTCTGTTATTAGCATTTAAAACCTGCAAATCTTTTTGTGGATTGCATTATCAAATAGACCCATGTCAAAACCAAAATGAACAATGGCTTCCCATCTCATTCAGTGTAAATGCCTACAAAGCCTTATACCATCTACACCCCCTTTTCCCAACACACAGTGTGTGCGCATGCATACACACACACACACACACGCACGCACGCACACACTTTTTTTTTTTAAGATTTTATTTATTTATTTGACAGAGAGAGAGAGAGATCACAAGCAGGCAGAGAGGTAGGCAGAGAGAGAGGCAGGCAGAGAGAGAGGAGGAAGCAGGCTCCCTGCTGAGCAGAGAGCCTGATGCGGGGGCCGGATCCCAGGACCCTGAGATCATGACCTGAGCCGAAGGCAGAGGCTTTAACCCACTGAGCCACCCAGGCGCCCCCCCACACACACTTTTCTGACTTCATCTCTCACCTTCTCTTCCTTCTACTCTTACTAAATTGTTTCTATGCTCAAACATATTGGCATAAATTGGTCCCAGGGCCTTTGCACTGGCTTTCTCTCTGCTTAGAACATTCTTGTTTCATATATCTGAGTGAATCACTACTTCAAGTTTTTGTTAAACTATCACCTTTTCAATGAGGTCATCTCTTTTTTTTTTAAAGATTTTATTTATTTATTTGACAGAGAGAGATCACAAGTAGGCAGAGAGGCAGGCAGAGAGAGAGGAAGGGAAGCAGGCTCCCTGCTGAGCAGAGAGCCCGATGTGGGGCTCAATCCCAGGACCCTGGGATCATGACCCGAAAGGCTTTAACCCACTGAGCCACTCAGGCGCCCCGAGGTCATCTCTTTATAATTATAACTCCCCTCCTCCACCCTACATACATACATCCTACTCTCTTCCCTATTTGATTTACCTCCATGGTAGATATCATCACCTAATAAACTATTTCTCTCCCCCCACTGCAATGTAAGCTGCATGAGTGCTGGAATTTTTGTCTGCTTTGTTTACTGATATATCCTTAGCAGAGATAAAAGTACTTGGCAAAAATAAAGTGCTCATCATGTATCTTTTGAATTAATGAATAAATGAAAAGAAAGGAAAAAGTAAACAAAGAAAAGAAAAAAAGAGAAAAAAATCAGAAATTCTTACAGTCTCAAGAAGATATAGCCAAATTGTGGCCAACACACCAGTTTTCTTCTTACTCTTAGGCTTGCTTCCTCTGATGAAGTAGGTAAGGAAGGTAAAAATAAATAATACATTTGTTAGAGAACTTAAAATCTTTCAGAATGTTTCTATATACAATGTCTTATTTGATCAAAATGTTAGACTACATTTCTAGAAAAGGGGTCTCCTGGTAGAATGGGGCAATTTCATATTTGCATTTTATTTCTCATAAAAAGTTAAATTTATACAGAAAGCAGCCCATTTCTGTTTCAGATAACTGAGAACTTCAAGTTATTTTGTTTTTTAAAAATTCTGGATTTCTCACTGTTTTCTATTTAATTATGCCTCTATGCCTTTACTCATGCTATTCCCCTCATCATACTGACTTTCCTTGTCTATCTATCTAAATGCCATGAATTCTTTAAGGCCCAGTGTCATAAGCATGACAGGGAAGCCGCATACTAGTACACATCAAAAAGGGATTTTCACTCTTCTTCAGGTACAAATTTTACCTATGAAATACTGCTTCTTGGTACTGTGAAGAGAACTTCAGTTTTTTTAGAAGATTTACTTATTAATTTAAAGAGAGAGAGTGCACTAGCAGGGAAGGAGCCAAGGAAGACAGAGAGGGGGAAAGCAAACTCCCCACCAAGGGGGCAGCCTGACAGGGCTCGATCTCAAGACCCTCAGATCATGACCTGAGCCGAAACCAGGAGGTGGACGGTCAATCAACTGAGCCCCCCAGGTGCCTCTGTGAAGAAAACTTTGAAGTCTTCACTGGGAAGGAAGTGCTTTGTGTTTTGCTTCCCCAATGCCTGTGGTTTTTCCCTAAACCATTCCTGGCACATGGTGGGTACTCAATTAATATTTGATACTTGAATAAAAGACTGGTTGAGAGTCTTTGTATAGTCAGAATTCAGCTTAATTATGTCTTGAACCATTAAAGAATGAGACCCTATCAGAGCTTATATACTGAGTTAGAGAACCATGACTGACTATTCCATGACAGGGCATATTTTCATATTCCCACAACTTCTAAACATACAGCCTCCCAATTGCTTCCTGCACTACCCACAGTATGTGAATAACACTGCGCAATGGACT
This sequence comes from Meles meles, assembly GCF_922984935.1. Classification (NCBI taxonomy): domain Eukaryota; kingdom Metazoa; phylum Chordata; class Mammalia; order Carnivora; family Mustelidae; genus Meles; species Meles meles. The sequence continues at coordinate 40,855,594 of NC_060087.1, read as the reverse complement.
TGCTTTGTGCCGCTCTCCTTTATGCGTAACCATGGCAATGCCGTCTACTTCATACTTGAAGTGTCTGGAGGACTACGGCTGTGAATGTTAACTCACTGAATGATGACTTGATGACTTGCTTTGCATGCAGGCGGACTCTGTACATTTTGTTTCTTTAATCATGATAATCAGATCATTCTGTCTCTTCTGCAAATTAAAACACCTATTTATGGAACAAATTAGAATAAAATTTCTAGACCTCCAGCTAATATCTGAAGGCATTGTATGCCTCTGAAATCTAAGGATAAAAGCCTGAGGGATCATCATCAGAGCTTCTCTTCTCATCTGAAATCTAGATATTGGCAACAAAATTTGTATCACCATCTTGCACAGAAAGAATCGTGTTTCGGAGGGCGCTGAAAGGACAGAGAATGGAAGTAGAGTGCATCCTGCACATTTTGCCTCTGTGCAGTTTCCAACTACGACACACAGCCAAGTCCTCCATGCAAGGAAGCATTTTTTGCTCCAGGGTTTGCATTCATTTTTCATGTGAATATTTGAATGCTGCCAGAATCCCACCCACATGCCACTAATCTGATCAACTTTGGGCCAACTCTTCCTTTACTGTTAATTGGCAATACAAGACATGCTCAAAAATCGAATAAGGCAGCTGATTTTTTTAACACACACATACACACACACACACACACACACACACACACACACACTCTTCCAAATTCTGACAGAAAACGTACGAAAGATTTTGAAGTCAAATCCACGTCCTACTTCAGACCTGTTAATAATTGTGTCATTATACAAACAATCTGTGGGAAATTCACAGATAGTTTGCATTTAAAATTACTCAAATTTTAATTGCTTTTCAATTAATGTCATTATTGATCTAGCACAGGTAAATTTTCACTAAAGTTTTTATCATTTCCGTTAGGAAGAATGTACAAAATTTGGAAGTAGCTTAAAACTCAGTTCCAGATGATGGAACTAGGATGTTTCAGATTAACTTCTTAAAGTAACAACGAAGTCCAAGTTAAGGCAAGTTGACACTTTATTCTAAACTTATACCATCTTCAAAGAAAGATGAAATAGAATTTGGTTCATTGCTGTGTCAGTCTTAATTTTGACTTGGAATAGCTTATGTGTTGCAATCTCAGCATTATACAGAATCTAAAGTCTTCTAGGAAGATTGCTTTTTGCTTGCTTTTATATAATTTATCATCTTTAAAACGTGTTTTTTGTATCTATGGTTCTGAAAATGTTGATTCAGACTTTTAAATTTGATTTTTAAATTTTGTTTCTTTTTCAGTGAGAATGTCTAGAGAAATAATAATACAATGTATTAAGTTTGGCTTCAAATGTAGATTTTCATTAACAATGTCATTTTAGCCACAGTTGGATTAACAAAATAAACATAAAAAGTTCAGAAGGTAACATTGTCACTGTTTCTTTAAAGATGGATGATTTTCCATCACAAGATGAGTTGTGCAAAAAGAGCAAGAGAGAAAGACATCGGGAAATGTCGGAGTGAGGAACTCTGAAATTTTGCTCTTTCATAAAAGTAATGAGAAATGATCAAAACCAACTTTTTAGTACTGTTGCTTGTAGCAACACGGGGAAGTGTTTAGTCAAGAAACATGACTTCATCCTGATAAGAAAAGCAAGATTTGTGGCATTTTAACTAATTCTAGTTGCATCCAGTTCTTCCCAGCTCCACAGCAGTGTTGAAAAATAATAACCTTCATTCTCAGTACTGGAGAAAGCAGAGGAGGGCTGAAGATCTTTCAGAACTTTATCCCCAAATAGGAATCCTTACCATGTCATTTCCTGGAAGGCGCTGCTTGAAAGGCTTTGGAGCTCACTTCAACCCTCCTAGTGATAAACATTTCTCCCTGGGTGATGGAGGGGAATTTCTCAAATGTTTGAACATCCCATCTGACTGAAGTGACAGATAGCAATTGAGGCAAACAATAAACTAGCCAGGGAACTGAAAATGAAAAGCGGAGGAATGAGATATCCACAGAGACTCTGAAAAGCTCCAATATATTTTTGAGTATTTAGAAGGTCAAAACATGCATAGAGCTTTTAACATGCTCATGAAAGACAAACAGGGTTATAGTCTCTCATCTCTGAACTTGAAAGTCTGTACAGCAGGAATTGAAAGCTAAGGTGGGATTTTAAACTGCCTGATAGAATGTTGAAAGCATCCCCCAACTCTCTTTCTCTCTCTCTCTCTCTCTCTCTCTCTCTCTCTCTCTCTCTCTCACACACACACACACACACACACACACACACACACAACTGCTAAGCAAAGACTGGGAGATTTATTAGTTCTAGACATCTAAGGAAAATGCTATCCAATCATTAGCTGACTACTAATCTTAACTAAGTAGAGACTTTCAGCAACCACACATGATTAAGATACAGACTACAAAATTAGTTCATAAAAGTCACGAAACAAACAACTACTAGAAGCAGCAGCAACAACAAACTCTGGTCAGGAGATTTCCAGAGTTGCCACATCAGATTTTTGAAATGTATACCTTTCAAAAATATAATTAGGAGGTATGCAAGCAACAACAATGTATGACCCATGCACAAGAAAATCAGCAATTATTAGAAACTGTCAGTGAGGAAATCCAGATACTCTCAGTACTGAGAATATTAGATTTACTAGGCAGATTTTAGAGCAGCTATTTTAAATATGTTTAAAGAACTAAAGGAAACCATGCCTAAAGAACTAAAAGCAATATAAGAACTGGTCTCACCAACTAGAGAATATCAATAAGATAGAAATAATAATAAAAAGAAACGAAATAAAAATTCAAGAATTTAAAAGTACGTCTAAAATGAAAATTTGATTAGGTGCTCAATGGTAGATTTGAGTAGGCAGAAGAAAAAATTAGAGAACCCAAAGGTAGGTCAATTGAGATTATCAAGTCTGAATAACAGAAAGAAAAGAGAATAAAGAAAAACAAGCCAAGTCTCAGAGAACTGTGGGACATCACGAAGCATAGCAAACTATACATAATCGGAGCTCTCAGAGGGGAGGAGAAAGAGGGAAGAGTAGAAATGTACCTGAATAAAAAATGGCCAAAAACTTCAAAAATTTCGATTAAAAATATTACTCTGCTCCAAGTTGATTAATTGCACTTAAATGGAAAAAATTTAAAAAAATATTAATCTGCACACCCAAGAATACAATGAATTCCAAATAGGTAAGCTCAAAAAGACCTGTACCAAGAAACATAATAATCAAACTGTTGAAAACTAGGAAAAAAAGAGAGAATCTTTTTTTTATTGTTAATTTTTTTATTTTTTTATAAACATATAATGTATTATTAGCCCCAGGGGTACAGGTCTGTGAATCACCAGGTTCACACACTTCACAGCACTCACCATAGCACATACGCTCCCCAATGTCCATAACCCCACCACCCTCTCCTTACTCCCCTCCTCCCGGCCACCCTCAGTTTGTTTTGTGACATTAAGAGTCTCTTATGCTTTGTCTCCCTTCCGATCCCATCTTGTTTCATTTATTCTTTTCCTACTCCCCAAACCCCCCATGTTGCATCTCCACTTTCTCCTATCAGGGAGATCATATGATAGTTGTCTTTCTCTGATTGACTAATTTTGCTAAGCATAATACCCTCTAGTTCCAGCCACGTTGTTGCAAATGGCAAGATTTCATTTATTTTGATGGCTGCATAGTATTCCATTGTGTGTGTGTGTGTGTGTGTGTGTGTGTGTGTGTGTGTGTGTATACATACATACCCCACATATTTTTTATCCATTCATCTATTGATGGACATCTAGGTTCTTTCCATAGTTTGGCTATTATGGACATTGCTGCTATAAACATTCGGGTGCACGTGCCCCTTCAGATCACTACGTTTGTATCTTTAGGGTAAATACCCAGTAGTGCAATTGCTGGGTCATAAGGTAGCTCTATTTTCAACTTTTTGAGGAACCTCCATGCTGTATTCCAGAGTGGGTGCACCAGCTCGCATTCCCACCAATAGTGTAGGAGGGTTCCCCTTAAAAAGAGAGAATCTTGAAAGGAGCAAAAAGGATAATGAACTCATCTTATAAAAGTAATCCTCAATAAGATTAACACCTGATAATTCATCGAAAAGCACAGATCAGAAAGCAGTGTAATGACATATTCAAAGTGCTGAAAGAAATTATAAACCACTTTCTACTTGTAGAAAAAATATTATTCAAAACTGTAGGAGAAATTAAGACATCCCCAGATAAACAAAAACTGAGAGATTTTGTCACCAGCGGTCTTGCACTGTGAGAAATGTTATAGGGAGTTGTTCGGATGAAGAGAAAAGGCATTAGGCAGTACAGGCATACCTTCTTTTATTGCACTCTGCTTTATTGCACTTTGTAGATATTGAATTTTTTTTTTACAAATTGAAGGTTTGTAGCAACCCTGTGTTGAGCAAGTCTATTGGCACCATTTTTTTTCTAATAGCATTTGCTCACTTCATGACTCTATGTCACGTTTGGTAATTCTCATGATATTTTTAACTTTTTCATCATTATTCTATTTCTTGTGGGGATCTGTGATCAGTGATTATGATTCACTGAAAGCCCAGATGATGTCTAGCATATTTAAGCTGTAAAGTATTTTATATTAAGGTATGTTCATTGGGTTTTTTTAGACATAATGCTATTGCACACTTCATGGACTAGATTATAATATAAACGTAACTTTATGTACACTGGGAAACCAAAAAATTCATTCGACTCTTTTGTGATATTTCCGTTATTGCAGTGGTCTGCAGCCAAATCCACAATATCTCCAAGGCATGCCTGTACTTAGAATTGACATGAAGAAATAAAGAACTGTTTAGAGGGGCACCTGGGTGGCTCAATGTGTTAAAAAGCCTCTGCTTTCGTCTCAGGTCATGATCTCAGGGTCCTGGGATTGAGCCCCACATCTGCTCTCTGCTTGGCAGGGAGCCTTCTTCCCCCCCCACCCTGCCTACTTGAGATCTCTCTCTCTGTCAAATAAATAAATAAAATCTTAAAAAAAAAAAAGAACTGTTTAGAAAGGTAAAGGTAAATTTAAAGATGACATGAATGTTCTATTTGTTGTAATTCTTTTTTGTTTCCCCATATGACTTAAAAGATAATTCATAGCACAATACATATAAATCTAAGTTGGTGGACACACAATCTATAAAAATAGAGTTTATGACAATAACAAAATAAAGCAGTAGGAAAATGTTGCTATGTAGGAGCAGAATTTTTATGTACTATTGAAATTAAGTTGATTTTAATCTAAAGTAGATTATAATGAGTTAGGAAGTTATTAATAATCTCCAGGATAACAACTAAAACATTACTCAAAAGTACATAGGAACAAAAATGACAAGTGAATTAAAATGCTACAATATAATACATATATTTAACACAAAATAAGCAGTAATGGAGGAACTAAGGAACAAGAAAAAAGCATAAGACATATAGAAAACAGCAGAATGACAAGCAATACTTTATCAATAATTATGTTAGGTGTAAATGGATTAAACTCTCCAATTAAAAGACAGAAATTGGCAGAATTGACTTTTTAAAAAACATAGTTAAAATAGACTCTGCATACAAGAGACACACTTTAGATTCAAAGACATGGATAGGTTGAAAGTTAAAGGTAAAAGGATGGAACTGGATAGTAAATGCAGATGGTAAGCAAGAGAGAGCTGGAGTGGCTATTTTAATAGCAAGTAAAATAGACTTTAAGGCAAAAAAAAATTTTTAAGTATACGCAAATGAAAAGTTTTAAAAAGTAGACTTTAAATAAAATTGTCACTATAGATAATAAAGGACATAATGTAGTGCTTAAAGGGTCAGTCAATCAGGAAGATACAATAATAACCATAAATATATGCACCCAACAACAGAGCCCTCAAAATACATGAAGTAAAAACTGATGGAAATGATGAAAGAAATAGACAATCAAAAATGAAAACTGGAAACTCCAATAACTCATTTTCAGTGATGGCTAGAACAAATACATAAAAGACCAGCAAGAAAATAGAAGACTTAACAACACTAGAAACCAACTGGATCCAACGGATATCCTAGAAAGGTACCCAGTATTAGCAGAGTACATATTCTCAAATGTACATGGAACATTCTCCAACATAGGTCATGTTAGGCCATCAAACAAGTATTAATAATTTTAAAAGGATTTAAATCACACAAAATATGTTCTCTGACAATAAAGGAATGAAATTGGAAATCAATAACAAAAAATAAGGGAAATTCACAAATATGTGGAAATGAAAACATTCCTTTATAACCAACGAGCCAAAGAAATCACAACAAGAAAATACATAGAAAGATGTAAAAACGGAAACACAAAAAAATCCAGAAAATTCATGGGCAACAAAACTGTTTACAGGGAAATTCATAGCTGTAAATACCTGCATTAAAAAAACAAAAAGATTTCAATTCAATACCCTAAACATCTACTTTAAGAAGTTCATTGAAGGGACGCCTGGGTGGCTCAGTTGGTTAAGTGGCTGCCTTTGGCTCAGGTCATGATCCCAGCGTCCTGGGATTGAATCCCATATCGGGCTCCTTGCTCAGCAGGGAGCCTGCTTCTCCCTCTGCCTCTGCCTGCCTCTCTGCCTACTTGTGATCTCTCTCTCTCTCTCTGACAAATAAATAAAATCTTAAAAAAAAAAAAAGAAGTTCATTGAAGGGGGTGCCTGGGTGACTTAGTCATTAAGCATCTGCCTTTGACTCAGATCATGAACCCAGGATCCTAGGATGTAGCCCTGCATCGAGCCCCACATGGAGCTCTGTATTGGGCTCCCTGTTCAGTGGGAAGCCTGCTTTTCCCCTCCCACTCCCCCTGCTTGAGTTCCCTCTCTCTGCTGTGTCTCTGTCAAATAAATAAATAAAATCTTAAAAAAAAAAAGTTCACTGAAGGGCTAAGACGGTGGCATAGTAGGACAATAGGTTCCTTTCATCCAACAAACAGAACTGGATAACTAAGAAGTTCAATGAAAGGTGTTTTGTTTGTTTGTTTGTTTTGTTTTGTGGTTTTTGGTTTTTTAATCGTATATGAATATTGGTCTTTGTCAATACTTTTTGTGCATCCGTTGATATCATCAAATAATTTTTCTTCTCCAGCCAATTGCTGTGCTAGATCACATTAATTTTTAAATGTAGAATCAGCCTTGTATACCTGGAATAAATCCCATTTGGTTATGTTTAAGTGGCACGTCTTAAAATACTCCTTTTGACTGGATATGGCTGATTCTTTGCATAGATTGTTGGTTCTCAAAATGTAATCCTCAGACCAGCAGAAACAGCATTATGTGGGGATTTGTTAGATATGCAAATTCTTGGGCCCCCCTCAAAACCTACTGAATCAGAAACTCTGGGGGTAGGGGTTCAGAAATGTTTTAACAAGCCCTCCAGGCCTCTATTCTGGTAGGGAATAAAGACAGCCTCTGGCATAGATGGAGTAAACTGTATGAGATGATTGGCCCTGGATAAATGCTACTCTCTCTTTCCTGCTTGACTTGTAACTCTCAGTACCTGTTTCCAAAGACCATTGTAGAATCCAGTGGTTCGCAATCCTGGCTGCCCATTGAAAACATGTAAGAACCCTCAGGGACTCTAATTTAATTATACTGGAGTATAGTCCTTCCTCATTAGCTCTACAACAAGGGTTAGTTTTCCAATTAGGTGAAGATACTTTGAATCATTGTTCAACTGAACTCTTTAAAAGGTTTGAGATGAAGCCCAGGTTGTTTTACAAAAGCATTCCAGAAACTTTGATGAAAATTATTCTAGATCAAAGATTTTCAGGCTTTTTGACCATGATTCATAGGAAGTGATACATTAAATGTATGGTAATATAGTAGACACATTCTTGCATGTATGTTTGTGTGTATGTGTGTGTGTGTACATGGAAAGTTTTGTCTGTATACATATACGTAAACATCTTGAAATATATATATATATATATAAAACCTTCTTGATATGATATTTATCCTTACTACATGTTATGTACTCTAGCATTTTCTATCGTACCTCAACTTTTTGTGCATTGTTGAGACAACTGTATTTTCAGATATGCTCTATATTGTAAAAATCTGGGAACTTTCCCACTAAGCTGATAACCAGCGTGATCCCAACTCTGATTCTGGTGTGTGGATGTGTATGGGGCAGGAATTATGGGACTGTTCATTTATCCCTACATTTGGGTTTTTGTTGTTGTTAGTAGACTTTATTTTTTTAGAACAGGTTTAGATTTACAACAAAATTGAGAGAGAGCGGTACAGAGATTTTCCCTGTATCCCCTGATCCACACATGCATAGCTTCCCTCATTATCAACATCACTTACCAGAATGGTCTATTTTTACCAGGGTGGAACCTACAACGGCACACCATAATCACTTAGAATCCTTAGTTTACCTTAGGATTCATTGATGTTATTGTACATTTGATGGGTTTGGACAAATATATAATGACATCCACCATTATAACATCATACAGAATATTTTCACTGCCTTAAAAATCCCCTGTGCTCTGACTATTCATCACTCCCTACCACTGTCAACCCTAGAAACCACTGATCTTTTTGGTATCTCCACAGTTTTGCCTCTTCCAGAAAGTCATATGGTTGAAATCATACATTACCCAGATTTATCGGATTGGCTTCTCTCACTCAGGAAAATGCATTTAAATTTGCTCTATATATGTTCATGGCTTTTATTAGTGCATTTATTTTTAGTGCTAAATAATATAATATTACCTCATCTGGATATATCATAGTTTATTTACCCATTTACCTAGTGAAGGACATTTGGCTGCTTCCAAATTTTAGCAATTAAGAGTAAAGCTGCTGTAAACATCTGTGTGCAGGTTTTTGTGTGGACACATTTTCAACTACTTTGTGTAAATACCAAGGAGCGTTGACTGCTGGATTGTTAGGCAAGAGTATGTTTAGTTCTGTAAGAAACTGCCAAACTGTCTTCTAAGGTGGCTGTATCATTTTGCATTCTCACCAGAGAATTCCTGTTACTCCACATTCTCACCAGCGTTTGGTGTTGTAGTGTTCCAGATTTTGGCTATTCTAATAGGTGGTAGTGAGATCTCATTGTTGTCTTAATTTGCATTTCTCTGATGACATAAAATGTGGAGCATTTTTTCATATGTTTATTTGCCATCTGTATTTCTTCTTTGGCGAGGAGTCTGTAAAGGTCTTTGCCCATTTTAAAATCACGTTATATGTTTTCTTGCTGTCGAGTTTTCAGAGTTCTTTGTGTATTTTATTTTATTTTATTTTTAATATTTTATTTATTTGACAGAGAGAAATCACAACTAGGCAGAGAGACAGACAGAGAGAGAGGAGGAAGCAGGCTCCCCACAGAGCAGAGAGCCCGATGCGGGGCTCGATCCCAGGACCCCAGGATCATGACCTGAGCGGAAGGCAGGGGCTTTAACCCACTGAGCCACCCAGGCGCCCCCTTTGTGTATTTTAGATATAGTCCTTTATCAGACGTCTTTTGCAAATATCTTCTCCCAGTCTGCAGCTTGTATTCTAATTCTCTTGATGTTGTCTTTTGCAGAGCAAAAATTTTTAATTGTAATTAAGTTTAGCTTATCGATGTTCTTCCATGAATGCCTTTACTTTTAAAGAGGCATCACCATAAGCTGTATCATCTAGGTTTTCTCCTGTTATCTTCTAAGGTGTTTTATCATTTTGCATTTTGCATTTAGGCTTATGATCCACTTCTAGTTAATTTTTGTGAAGGGTGTAAGGTCTACGTCTAGATTCGTGTTTGTTTTGTTTTGTATATGGATACCCAATTGTTCCAGCAGTGTTTGCTGAAGAGACTATCTTTGCTCTACTGTATTGCCTTTGCTCCTTTGTCAAAGATCAGTTGACTATATGTCTATCTATTTCTAGGCTCTGTGTTCTGTTTCATTGATCTGTATGTCTATTCTTTTACCAATACAAATTATCTTGATTACTTTTGCTTTACAGTAAGTCATGAAGTTGAGTAGTATCAATATTCAAACTTTGTTCTTTAATATTGTGTTGGCTATTCTGGGTCTTTTGCCTCTCCAAATAAACTTGAGTTAGTTTATCAGTATCTACAAAAAAACTCACTGAAATCTTGATTGAGAGTGTACTGAAGCTATAGATCAGGTTGAAAGAATCGATCTTGACAATATCAAGTCTTCCTATTCATGAATGTGTAATACCCTTCCATTTGTTTTTAGTTCTTTCAAAATTTTATTCATCAGACTATTGTAGTTTTCTTTTTTGATTTTGTATGTATTTTGTTAAGACATATAGGAAAGTGATTAACTATTGTGTATTAACTTTGTATCCTGCAACCTTACTATAATAGCTTATCAGTTCCAGGAGGGTTTTTTGGTCAATTCTTGATAGTGCATTTACATGATACTTCCAGTACCATGTTGGAAAGGAGTGGTGAGAATGGACATCCTTGCTTTATATCCAGTTCTGGTGAGAAATCTTCAAGTTGCTCATCATTAAGTATGATATTATTTGTAGGTTTTTGTAAATGTCTTTATCAAGTTGAGACAGTTCCCCTCTGTTTCTAGCTTACTGAGTTTTTATCATGAATGAAGCCTAGGTTTCATCAAATGCTTTTTTTGCATTTATTGATATGATCATGTAATTTTTCTTTAGTCTCTTGGTGCGATGGATTACATTGATTTTTGAAAGTTGATCCAGCCTTGTGTACATGGGACAAATACTACTTGATTGTGGTATATAATTCTTTTAATGATTTTTTGGACTTGATTTGCTAATATATTGGTGAGAATTTTTGCATCTCTATTTATGAAAGATTTTGGTCAATAGTTTTCTATTTTTTGTAACGTCTTTGTCTGGTTTTGGTATTAGGATAATGCTGGCCTCATGGAGTAATTTAGAAAGTATTTATGTTGCTTCTATTCTCTGAAGGAGATAGTAGAGAATTAATATAATATCTTTCTTAAATGTTTGATAGAATTCATCAGTGAACCCATCTGGGCCTGGTGCTTTCTCTTTTGGATGGAATTAATTATTGTTTCAATTTCTTTAATACATATAGACCTATTCAGATCATCTTTTTCTTCTCATGTGAGTTTTGGCAGATTGTGTCTTTCAAAGAATTAATCTATTTCATCTAGGTTACCAAATTTGTGGGCATGGTTATTCATAGTATTATTTTATTATCCCTTAAATTTCCATCGCATCTGGAGTGATGTCCCTTCTTTCATTTCTAATATTAGTAGTTTGTGTTCTCTGTCTTTTTTTTTCTTAGCCCAACTAGAGGCTTATCAGTTTTATTGATTTGAAGAAAAAACCCTGCTTTTGGTTTTGTTAATTTTCTCTACTTATATCCTGTGTTCAATTTTATTAATTCAGTTCTAATTCTTATAATTTCCTTTAATTTGCTTACTTTGGATTTAATTTACTCTTCTTTTTCTATTTTCCTAAGGTGAAAACTTAAATTATTGATTTTAGATTTTTTAAAGATATTTATTTATTTATTTATTTATTTATTCATTTATTTATTTGAGTGAGAGAGAGCATGAGAGGGGAGAAGGTCAGAGGTAGAAGCAGACTCCCCATGGAGCTGGGAGCCCAACGTGGGACTCGATCCTGGGACTCCGGGATCATGACCTGAACGGAAGGCAGTCACTTAACCAACTGAGCCACCCAGGCACCCTAGATTTTTTTTTTTTTTTTAAGAGAGAGGATGGGCAGGGGTAAGGCCAGAGAGAGAGGGTGAGAGAGAATCCCAAACAGGCTCCATCCCCAGCACAGAGCCCAATGTGGAGCTTGATCTCACAACCCTGAGATCATGACCTGGGCTGAAATCAAGAGTCAGATGCTTAACTGACTGAACCACCCAGGCACCCCAAATCTTTCTGCTTTTCTAATATATGCATTCAATGCTACAAATTTCCCTTTAACCACTGTTTTCACCACATCCCACAAATTTGATAAGTTGTATTTTCAATTTCATTTATTTCAAAATACTTTTTTAAAGATGATTTTAAAATTTGTAAGAGAGGGAGAGAGAGAGAGAGAGAATGTGAGTGAGCATGTGGACAAGTCGGGGAGGGAGAATCAGGCTCCCTGCTGAGCAAGAACCCACCCCCACAATGTGGGACTTGATTCCAGGACTCTGGGATCATAAATTGGGCTGAAGGAAAATACCCAGCTGAGCCACCGAGCCACCCAGACATCCTTCAAAATACTTTTTAAAAAAGATTTTATTTTTTAAGTAATCCCTACACCCAAGGTGGGGCTCAAACCTACAACCCTAAGATCAAGAGTCACATGCTTCACCAACTGAGCCAACTAGGTGCCCCTCAAAATCCTTTTAATTTCTCTTTACGTTTCTTCTTCTTTGACCCATGTGCTATTTATAGGTGTGTGTCCCCACATATTTTGTGATTTTCCTGCTATCTTTCTGTTATTGATTTCTAGTTTAATCCCCCTGTGGTCTGAATAGAGATATTCTATGATTTCTATTCTTTAAAATTTGTTAAGGTGATCTTATGGCTCGGTATGTGGTCTCTTTTGGTAGATGTTCCATGTGAGCTTGAAAAAAAAATGTGTGTTCTGCCATTACTGGATGAAGTAGTCTATAGTTATCAGCTATACCCAGCTGATTAATGGTGTTGTTGAATTCACCTTTATCCTTACTGTTTTCCTGCTTGCCAGACCTGTCCATTCTCAGTAGAGTAATGTTGTCTTTAATCATGATAGTGGATTCAACTATTTCTCCTTGCAGTTCTACCAGTTTTTTGCCTCATGTAGTTTAATGCTCTGTTGTTAGGCACATGCACATTAAGAACTGTTATGTCGGGGCGCCTGGGTGGCTCAGTGGGTTAGGGCCTCTGCCTTCGGCTCAGGTCATGATCCCAGGGTCCTGGGATCGAGCCCTGCATCAGGCTCTCTGCTCAGCGGGGAGCCTGCTTCCTCCTCTCTCTCTCTCTCTCTCTCTCTCTGCCTACTTGAGATCTCTCTCTGTCAAATAAATAAATAAAATCTTAAAAAAAAAAAAAAGAACTGTTATGTCATCTTGGAGAACTGACTCCTTACCATTGTGTAATATGCCCTTTTTTATCCCTGATGACATTCCTTACTTTGTAGTATACTCTGTTGATACTAACATAGCTACTTCTGCTTTCTTTTGAATAGTATTAGTATGGTATATTTTTCTCCATCCATTTGTTTTTAATTTATCTGCGTCTTTATATTTAAGATAAGTTTCTTGTAGATAGCATATATTTGTGTCATGCTTTTTGATCCACTCTGACAATCTTTGTCTTTCATTGGTATACTTAGATTATTGACCTTCAAAATGAATACTGATACACTTGGATTATATCTACCATATTCTGTACTATTTTCTATTTGGTGCCCTTGATCTCTGTGCCTGTTTTTGTCTTCCACTCTTTTTCTGCATTTTTTGTTTTAACTGAGCATTTTATATGTTTCCATTCTCTCACTTCTTATCATTTTAGTTATACTTTTTTTTTACCCTTTCTAGTCCTTACTGTAGAGTTTGCAATATACATATACAAGTAATACAAATCCACTTTCAATCAACACTACACCACTTCACAAGTAGCATCAGTACTTTATAATAACAAAATTATCTTAATTCTTTCCCCTTATTCTTTACATCATTGCTATTATTCACTTATATATAATAATCCCTAAGCATACATAATTGAATACACTGTTCCTATTATGTTTATGAACAAACTGTTATCTGTTGAATCAGTTAAGAATAAGAAAAAGGTTAGGGTGCCTGAGTGGCTCAGTCATTAAGTGTCTGCCGTTGGCTTAGGTCATGATCTTAGGGTTCTGGGATCAAGCCCCGCATCGGGCTCCCTGCTCAGCAAGAAGCCTGCTTTTCCCTGTCCCACTCTCCATGATTGTGTTCCCTCTCTCACTATCTGTCTCTCTGTCAAATAAATAAATAAAATCTTTAAAAATAAATTTTTATTTTAGCTTCACTTATTCCTTCTTTGAAGCTCTTCCTTTCTTTATGTAGATCTGAGTTTCTTACCTATACTGTTTTCTCTCTCTCTACGAATTTCTTTTAACATGTTTCACAAGGCAGATCTACTAGAAAAAATTCTCTTAATTTTAAAAAATTTAGATGTAACTGACATATAACATTGCATATGTTTAAGGTTATTTTGACATATTTATATACCATAATATGATTATCACCATGGTGTTAGCTAATACCTCTAACACATCATATTATTATCATTTCATTTTTTGTGGCAAGAACAATTAAGATCTAGTCTCTCAGAAACTTAGAAGTTTATAATACAGTATTATTGACTATAATCTTTATGATGTATATTAGATCCTCGGAACTTATTCATCTTTAGTTGCAATTTTTACCCTCAAACAACATCTCTCCAATTCTCCCACACTCCAACTCCTAGAAACCACCTCACTATTCTACTGTTTCTGTGAATATGGCTTTCTTAGGTTCCACATATAAATGATATCATACAATATTTTTCTTTCTCCTCAATTTTTGTTTGCCTGAGATAGTCTTCATTTCTCCTTCCCTTCCTTTTTTTAGATTTTATTTATTATTTGACAGAGCTCACAAGTAGGCAGAGAGGCAGGCAGAGAGAGAGGAAGGGAAACAGGCTCCCCGCGGAGCAGAGAGACTGATGCGGGACTCGATTCCAGGACCCTGAGATTATGACCCAAGCCGGAGGCAGAGGCCCAACCCACTGAACCACCCAGGTGCCCCTCTCCTTCACTTTTGAAGCAAAATTTTGAAGGGTACAAAATTCTAAGTTGGTGATTTATTTTTCTCTCAACATTTCAAATATTTCATTCTACTCTCATCTTCCATTGGTCATGAGAAGATGTCAGATGTAATTCTTAATCTTTGTTCCTCTATAGGTAAGATTTTTTTTCCTGTTTTCTGTGATGATTTTTTCTTTATTTTTGATTTTCCATAGTTTGAAGATGATATGCCTAGATGTTGTTTTTGTTTTTGTTTTTCATTTTTCTTGCTTGGTGCTCTCTGAGCCTCCTGGATTTGTAGTTTGATGTCTGACATTAATTTGAGGGAAACTCTCAGTTATTATTGTTTTAAAATTTTCTTCTATTCCTTTCTCCTTTTCTTCTTCTGGTATTCCCATTATATGCATGTCATACAAAGACTGTCCCACAGTCTTTGCACATTTTATTCCTTTTTTTCAGTCTTTGTTTTCTTTGATTTTCAGTTTTGGGGTTTTCTGTTGATATCTCCTCTAGCTCAGAGATTCTTTCTTTAGCCATGTCCAGCCCCTTAATAAGTCCTTTAAAGGCATCCTTCATTTCTGTTACAGTGTTTTTTATCTCTAGCATTTCTTTTTGGTTCTTTCTCAGGATTTCCATCGCTTCACTTACATTGTTTATCTATTCTTTATGCTACTTTATCCATTAGAACCCTTAACATATTAATCATTGTTGTTTTAAATTACTGGTGTGATAATTCTAACATCCCAACCATATCTGAGTCTGGTTCTGATTTGCTCTGTTTCTTCAAAACATCCTTTTGGCCTTTTGGTATGCTTTGTAATTTTTTCTCAAAAGCTGGACATGATTTCCTAGGTAAAAGGAATGGCTATAAATGGGCTTTTAGTAATGTGGTGGTGAGGTGTGAGTGAAGGGGAAGCATTCTATAGTTCTGTGATCAGGTCTCAGTCTTTTAGTGAGCCTGTACCTCTGAAATGTAAACTTCACAGGTGTTTTTCAGTTTTTTCTCTCCCCTTATCTGGGACAGGATGGTAAGAACGGACTGGAGTTTGGGATTTCCTTTCCCCTGGTTAGTTAGGTTCTGATGATAACAGCAGGTAAGACCCTGGTTTCTCCTCAGGGCAGACCTTGTTAAGAAGAGAGTGCTCTTGAATGTTTCAGAATGGTTCCTTTTCCCCTCTCTCTGCAGGAAGCCCAAGGTGATTTTTCTCCAGTATTTGTTGTGGGAATCTGGTAGAGATCATGGAGGTAAATCTCACAATATTGTGCTCCCACCCCCGTAATTGAGCCCTCCTGGAGTTTATAAATCTGAGTTGTCTGGACTGAGTCTACAGCAATTTTTCATTTACAATTCAGATTTTCCTACCCTGGCACTGGTTTTTGTGGCAGTTTCTGCTTGTGAGTCTCTGCTTGGGTGAGCTGTGGCTCCCTTTATTCACTTGTCTGTCTCTCCAATCTTGAGGGCAGCAGTTTGCCTTGTGTACTCTCCTTGCTTAATATCCAAGAAGAACTGTTCATTTTTCAGTCTGTTCACCTCTTTACTTATTGTTAGGAGTAATGACTCCCAAGCTCCTTATGTGTAGAACTAAAAATGAGAAGTTCATTATTGCACTTTTTAATTGATAATTTATTTTTTTAAAGATTCTATTTATTCATTTCAAAGAGAGAGAGATGGAGAACACAAGTTAGAAAGAGAGGGAGAAGCAGACTTCCCACCAAGCAGGGAACCCAATGTGGGACATGATCCCAGGACCCTGGGATCACGACCTGAGCCGAAGGCAGAAGCTTAATGGACTGAGCCACCCAAGTGCCCTTAATTGATGATTTAATGACTATTGTTAGTTTTGTGATGCAGTAAATAGGTAAAGTGAGTACTTCAGAAACAACTGTACAAGATTCATCTAAAATATTCCAGTCTATCTCTGTGATGTTAAATAACCTTGGGATTGAGACCAATAAAATTCAATGAATGGGAGAAGGAGAGATGCTAGTGATCTTTCCTGTGTAGTCAAGGGCTATATAAATGTTCATTGAAAGAGAGGTCAAATTTGGAGATATGGATCCTCCAACTCAAAAGGAGAGCAATGTGGGGAAATACACTAAGAAGTCAGTTTTTACTTTCTGGCACTTTTCCCAAGGGAAAACTCTCTATTTGTTTCCTAGGATCTTTTCACTGCTAAATTTCAGATGTTCTGAGAAACCAGTAATTCAGGCTTCATGATGACCAAACCCTAACTTAGAAATGTGAAATGATCAGTAGTTTTACTTTTATGGACACCATTTTATTACCATTCAATTTCTTTTCAATTTAGACTAAAAATAGTCAGTTGAAATTAAGAAAACGCATGTATTTATTGGTAAGAAACTGAGAAGAATTACGTATTTAAAAAAAAGAAACTGAGAAGAATTATTCCAAAGCTTGTACATCTGGTAGTAACTTAAAGGATTCAGAATATTTCTAGGCTTCATTGGCGATCCAGTATCACAATTACCCATGAAAAGGTAAGTTAGTGCTTTATTGCATGAGCTAATTACCAACCCCATGAGACAACACCTGCAGTTCTTATTTAATGCTTCTCTGTTCCCATTAACAATGTTGGTGCAAACAGGGTATTCTGGGAGTGAGCTCACAAAGTTATTTTTTATTGTACAAGTTATTGTGGTTTTCAGTGTTTTCTTTAAATAGAGACATTGAAACGCTACACTTACAGATTGCTTTTGTAGCATTACAACAGGGTCAGTCAATAACAATATGCAAATCTTAAACTGAATCAGTCTCCTGGACATCCACACCTTTATATCATTCCTGCCATTGATCTAGTCTGGTAAGAAATGGAGGAAAGCCCTTTTCATGTATGTTGATACATAGATCTGCAGCCACTGAAACATCTTGGGGAGGCAACGTAGGATTTTTTTTTTAAATCCCCTCAAGTTTCCCTGGTATGATATCCTCCTTAGTACCAGCTCTTCTGATGATTTGGTTAGATCAGCTTTAAAATACAAAAGATCTTGACTCTTGCCAGCAGAGTAAAGAATGTGTGGCTACCTCTCACATCCCTCCAAGTGTTCTGATCAAGACTTCGAAAAAATAATTTGCCTGAATTTTTCCCCACTATCCTTTACCTCCTCTTCTTTGGGGAAAAAGAGCTGTCAAAATTGATTTGTTAGTAAACCACACAATAAGGAATGTAGTATATGACCAAGAATTTGCCATTGGAATTTTCTGGCCTTAGGAATCCAGCAGTGTTATTTTTCCCCCCAAAGATTTATTTATTGGGACATTTGGTGGCTCAGTGGGTTAAGCAGCAGCATTTGGCTCAGGTCATGATCCCAGGGGCCTGGGATTGAGACCCATGTCAGCTTCCCTGCTCAGTGGGGAGCCTGCCTCTCCCTCTCCCTCAAAAAAAAAAGATTAATTTTAGTGAGAGAGGAAGAGAGAAAGAGAACACACATGTGTGGGTGGGCGGCAGAGGGAGCGAATCTTAAGCAGACTTAACACTTGATCTCATGACCCATGATATCATGACCTGAGCAAAAAACAAAAGGCAGGCTAAGCTGAAAACTGAGTGAGCCACTCAGGCCCCCCAGGCAGTGTTTCTTAACAAGGCCTGTTACTGACATTCCTTTTAGTTGCCCTCATGTTGGGCAGAAGCCTGGATTATGTGGGATGGAAGAGGACTGCAGAAGCCCATTACTACTCTATTTTTTTTTCATCAATCAGTAACATATAGAAGATCACCCTCTCCTCTGGTGCTAGCCCTTTACACATCACCTAGTGACCCAGGACCTAGTTCTTGCCCTTGGAAAGCTTACACACTCCTGAAGAGGAATGAAGCATCATGGTAGACGCTGGTAGGTATTAATACAAAGAAAATAGAGCCCAGAATATGCTTATGTGTGCCTGAGGTGAATTCTATTAGGTAGGAATCATTACATCTGGAATAAATCATTGAAAATGTGTTTGCCAAAGCCCTACAATGCACCAGGTATGGTCCTAAAAGAAACAGCAGAGAGTAAATCAAAGTCCCTACCTTCATAGAACTGACATTCTAGTTAGAAGAGAAAGACGATAAGCAAATAAACAAGGATTAAGTATATAGCCCAGCAGTAACAAGTACAGCAATGCAGATACAGAGTAAAATTGGTGAGGATATAGAGAATATTCTTTTGTTGTCAAAAAGGAGAGACCTCTTTGAGAGAGTAACCTTTGAGCAGACATCAAAACACAATGAAGAATGAAGCAAGTCGGTATTTGAAGGACGAGTTTTCCTGGTAGAGGGAACTGCAAATGTAAAGTCCCTGAGATAGATGTGTGTATGATGAGTTTGAGAAATAGAAAAAAAAAATGCCAGTAAGCCTGTAATGAAGGGTTTGAGTCATGAGACATAAGGTCAAAGAGTTATCAGAGGATTAAATCATGTAGGTTTTCAAGGTCCATAATGGAAACTTGGATTTTACTCTGAGTAAGATGGGAAACCACTGGAGAGTTTTGAGTGGAATGACATTATCAGATCATCTGGGTTCTGTGTATATAATAATAAACTGTAGGGGCAGGGTGGGGAGAAAAGGTGGAATCTGCAGGAATTCAAGCAAGAGATGATTGTAGCTCAGATCTGGGTAGTGGCCATGAAGGAGCTATGGAGTTACGGACCCTGGCTTGAATATTAAGGTAAACCAACTTTTAAAAAATAAAATTAAGACGGCTCCTTCCTGGTGGGTGGTGGATGGGCTAGATGGGTGATGGGTGTCAAAGAGGGCACTTGTTATGATGAGCACTGGGCATTATATATAAGTGATGAATCACTGAATTCTACTCCTGAAACCAATATTGCAATGTATGTTAACTAAGTAGAATTTTAAAAACAAAACAAAAAAAAGAATACTTGCCTATGCTATGTTCATCCATTTCCCCATGAACATTTTCAGATTTGCCTGGACTATCTAGCATAAGAGATTTTTTCTTCCTAGTGATGTCACACACTTAAATGCACCAAAATAAGTGAGGAATGACAGCTGTGATGCTTTTCAAGGTAATCAAAGTAAAAGGTATCTTGGATTCAACAGAAATCCAAGATTTAGAACATGATTTGTAACTCGATTTTGGAAAACTGAAATCTCAGAAAATTACCACTAGTTGATAATGCTGAAGCATCCTTTGCTGGCTTAATCTGGTAACAAATTTTGTTGGGCAGTTGTAGGGGGAAAAATGTGGGGGGAAAGCCAGCATCCCACTCTATAAAATGGTCTTGACATTTTATGTCTTTTATTTTCCATATTTAAAATAATACTAGGGGCACCTGAGTGGCTCAGTCTGTTAGGCATCAGCCTTCAACTCGGGTCATGATCTCAAGGTCCTGGGATCCAGCCCTGCATTGGGCTTCCTGCTCAGAGGGAATTCTGCTTCTCCCTCTCCCTCAGCTCATGCTTTTTCTGTCTCCTCTCAAATAAACAAATAATATCTTTTTTTAAAAGATTTTATTTATTTATGACAAAAAGATGGCAAGAGAGGGAACACAAGCACAGGGGAGCTGGAGAGGGAGAAGTAGGCTCCCCACTGAGCAGGAAGACCAATATGGAGCTGCCAGGATGCTGAGATCATGACCTGAGCCGAAGGAAGATGCCCAACGACTGAGCCACCCAGGTGCCCCAATAAATAAAGTCTTTAGAAAATAGGGGCACCTGGGTGGCTCAATGGGTTAAACCTCTGCCTTCAGCTCAGGTCATGATCCGAGTGTCCTGGGATCGAGACCCACATCAGGCTCTCTGCTCAGCAGGGAGCCTGCTTTCCCCTCTCTCTCTGCCTGCCTCTCTGCCTACTTGTGATCTCTCTCTCTCTCTCTCTGTCAAATAAATAAATAAAATCTTTTTTAAAAAAAAAGGGACAGTCTCACAAAGTGACCATATTCAGCAAATATTTCTAGTGTTCACACTGTGTGAAAGGCACTGATCAACACAGTGTAAAAAGCAGTGATAAGAAGAGAGTACAAAGTGCTGAGTATTAAGGCAGAGATGAAAAACAAAGTCAAGCCATCCCAGACTCTTTGCAGTGTTCACTGCTGAGGTTTTCACTCCCCCTCCCCAGGTTTTCCAGATTGCAGACACCAGCTGCCTGAGTCCTTCCCTACTCCCTCTGCTGTCCTCCCACCACCACTCACACCTGAAACTTACACTGGCAGCCAGCTCCAGTCTGTGCAGCCCCACAAGTTCACACGGACAACCAAGACCTGCCTGGCTGTTTGTGGACTTGAATCCAGCCCTGATAACTGTCACTGAGCTCTAACTCAGTGTGTGCCTACAGCTAGTCCCTGCATCTGTGTACCCACATGCCGCCAGCCAAATATGTGTGTGGGTCCACAAAGGACCCCCAGTAGCCAAAGCAATCCTGAGAAATAGCAAAGGTGGAGGCATAACAGGTCCCAGTTTCAAATTATATTTCAAAGCAACAGTCATCAAAACAGTATGGTGTTGGGGCACCTGGGCAGTTCAGTCTGTTAAGCAATGGACTCTTGATTTCAGCTCAGGTCATGAGCTGAGAGTTGTGAGATCGAGCCCCGCATTGGGCTCCACATTGGACATGAAGCCTGCTTGAGATTCTCTCTCCTTCTTCATCTGCCCCAGGCCCACCCTCCTTCTCTCTTAAAAACAAAAACAAAAAAACAGTATGTTACTGACATAAAGATGGACACATAGAGCAATGGAACAGAACTGAGGGTCTTAAAATCAGCCCATGCATATATGTTGAATTAACTTTTGCCAAAGGCACCAAGAACACAATAGAGAAAACAGAGGGCCATGAAGAGAAAAGAAAAAAACCGTCACCATATATATCCATGTATTTATGGATACTTAGGCTTTCAATATACTGTGGTTTTCTAGATACTGCAGGAGTTCACCTATAATACTGGATCTTCCAGGTAATTTCTGCTGGCTTCAGTTCGGTAAAATACTTTTTGAATTAATAAATTCCATTCAAAGCATCTTGCCCATTAGCAAGACAAGGAAAGAGTGTGTGTTTTGTTTCCCTGGTGTCAATTTAAAACATTTCTTCTTTTAAAATACAGATATAGGTTATATAGAGTAAAATTCAAAATTCATTTAGAATTTTTAGATTAGCTATGAAATTTTATTTACTGCCATAAATTTATCTCATAGTGAATAGTGTTCTGCTATGCACTCCCCTTCTTCCACAGTCCTACGGATTTTCTGAGAGACTGTTCAGAAAAGTGCTGTCCAATAGGGCACTTGGCTGGCTCAGTCTGTAGAGCTTGTGACTCTTGATCTTGGGGTCATGGGTTTGAGCCCAACATTAGGGTAGAGTTTTCTTACAAAAAGAAGGTGCTGTCCAACAGAAATAAAATGCAAGTCCATATGTATTTCAAAATTTTCTAAGAGCCACACTTAAAAAACTAAAAAGGAACAGGTAAAATTAATGATAATATGGTTTCTTTATCACAGTGTATCCAAAATATTATCATTTCAACATGTAATCAACATAAAAATATCATTGCCATATTTTACATTCTTTTGTCATATTAAGCCTCTGGTATCTTTTTTGTAATAGAGGATTTTATTTTATTTTTCAATTATTTGTTTCTTTGCTTCATATATCTACTATTTGCTGATTTTAATTTTAGTATAGTTGACATACAGTGATATTAGTTTCAGGCATACAGTATAGTGATTCAACACTTCCCATTCATCACCCAGTGCCCATCACAACAAGTGTCCTCTTTAATCCCCATCATCCATTTAACCCCTTCCCCCAACATCTCCCCTCTGGGAACCATCAGTTTGTTCTCTATAATCAAAGGTCTGTTTCTCGGTTTTTCTGTCTTTTTTTTTTCCCTTTGCTTGTTTGTCTTGTTTCTTATTTTTATATATATTTTATTTTTAAGTAATCTCTATTCCCAGCATGGGGTTCAAATTCACAGCCCCAAGATCAAGAGTTAGTTACATGCTCTACCGACTGAGCCAGCCAGGCACCCCTGTTCTGTTTCTTAAATTTCACATATGAGTGAAATCTTGTGCTATTTGTCTTTCTCTAACTGACTTATTTCACTTGGCATTATACTCTCTAGCTCCAACCATGTCATCTTTCTCTACAAACATATGAAAATTTCAGCGCTGTCTTATATCTGTTTGGAATTCTCGTTTAACACTTTATATTTCTCTTTCCTTGTTCCCACAAGTTTCCATTATCTCTTTCCTATCTACTTGCCAAGGGAAAAGAAGTAAATTGAAAGTCTCTCCTCAAGTATTTTATATTGTAGAGACATGTAATTTTACATGAGGTTTTCCAAATAGAACACCTACACCATGGTTTGTGATCTTCCTCTCACCAAGTGAGAGCCAATTAAGTTGTCCCTGGCCCTGACAGCCACTCGGTAGAGCCCAGAGAAAATTAAAAAGAAAGATGCAGTGGATAATCTGGTACAAAATCTAGATCTTTATGCCCGAGCCACTAAGTTCCCCAGCTGTTGAGTGTTGGCTGCTGATGACTCACAGCTGAGTCTCCCCCCAGGCACATCCTTCAGCAGATGGTTGATGCCTCCCCAAAGATTCACACCTTCTGAAGGTGTAACCTAAATGTAATGATTGGTCAGAGGTGGAGAGGGTGAAGAGAGTTCCTTTAAAGGCCTTCAATCATGACAACTCTGAAGGGCCATCTCAGCTCCTGAGCTTCCCGTGGGATCAGCAGAGAACTGCTGTTGTGACTACATTGTGTTCAGTGAACTCCCTCTGCCCATTCCTGCTTCCGTTACTCCCTCACAGGGGTTGTTCCTAGAGGGGTTGTTCCTAGAGCATTCCCCCAGTATACCTGCTGTGCACAGATTTGAGTCTCAAAATGTTTCCTGGGGAACCCAGTCGGTGGCAGGAGGGGACTTCACCAACTTCTCCATGCTTTAGTGTGCAAATTTAACCAAAGCTGTGCAAAGTTAGAGGACGATTCCCAAAACCACCCTCACTTCTGACACGAACTGCAAGTTTAAGGGTCTCCAAGACTACCCAAGTCTTGATAGTTAGCTAATAGGATTCACAGAACTCACTGAAAGCTGTTATACTCACGGTTTATCAAAGTGAAAGGTTAAAAAAGAAAATAAGCCAAAGGAAGAGACACAAGGGGCAGAGTCTAGGCGATTTCTACAGGTGGAGCTTCTGGCTATCCTCTCCCCGTGGAGTTGTAGAAAATGCTAACTTTCCTGATAACCACGTGTGGCAATATGCAGAGACTATTGCAACCAGGGAAGTTTGCCTGAGTCTTTGTGTTCAGAGTTTTTACTGGAGCTCAGTCATGTGGATCTTGTTGTCTACCCATGTAGCTGACCCCAGTCTCCAACTCTCTCCGTCAACTAACGCTGCATGACCCAAACCCCCAGATAGTCACACTGTTGGATTATCTGTGTGACCCCAAAGCCCCCAGATAAACAAAGACACTTATATAGGGCAAGACGTTCCAGGGGTTTAGAAATTACCGAGGAGCACAGAACAAAGGCCAGACTCTCTGGAAAGGGTTAAATTATTTTCTAGACACATTGGAAGGCAACATTTGAGGGGGAAATAGAGTTTTAAATTCTAGGACAGACAGATAGATGGATATTAGAGATATATCTGGAAATACCTGTCTTAGTGTAAAGGAAGTTATTACAGATACTGTATAATGTGCAGGCTCCCATTTTCTTAATATTAATGTTTTATAAATATTTCCATTACGGTGATAAAGGGAAATGAATTTGAATTTCACTTTGAAAGGAGCAATGGTTTCCTCTTCCACCTCTTACACTAAACGTTAAATGAGTTTTGCTTGGAGAGGGAATGAGTTTTCAGGAAAGCAAGTAACTGAATTTCTGCTTTATTAAGATACATTCATCAACTTTCATTCACTCGTTATGGAAACCCTTCCCCCGACTCCATTGTGTATGCTGCCTGCAAATTTCTCTGGCATGCTCATTTGGTATCTGAGTTATGTGTCCACCTCAGATCAGATTCAGCATGAAATGATACAGTTAGACACACAGACATGAAAGACACAAAGATTCTAAACGTATACCACAGGGGGGCCAGGCCACTGGGCTAACTGTACCCTCCTCACCTTCTACCCTATGACCCTTCATACCATGAGTAAGATCTGCACAGTAATAAGCCAAAGCAGCCCTCATATTTATGATGTCTAAAAACAACAATAAAAACTCTGAAGTCACCATGGAAACTGCCTCCCACTAGCATTTGCCTTTCAGAGATTTTTAGAAGCATTTATCCACAACAAATCAGCAGAGAAAAAAATTTGAGACAGATGATCCTAATTATGAATGCCTATGCTTACTAGAAGGAGATTTACCAAGAAATAAAGAAAAAGAGGGCTTTAATCTAAACTTCATTAAACATGTATTTTGAAAACTTTAACTTACCTATCTCCCAGGAAAAAAATCCTCTACAGGAGCAATTAAAATACAGCTTTTATAAGTGGTTGGTTTCACGTATTTCAGAAATATTTATATTTTAAAGTAACATGTATTTGTGTTTTCTTTTTGAAATTTGTTTTATTGATAAATTTGATATTTTTACGAGGCAAAATAGGTTGTCAGAAATAAAGAGCCAGGGGCACCGGGATGGTTCAGTCTGCTAAGCATCTGCTTTGAGCTCAGGTCATGATCTCTAGGTCCTGGGATCAAGTCCCACATTGGGCTCCCTGCTCAGTAGGGAGTCTGCTTATCCCTCTGCCTCTGGCCCACCGCCTGCTTGTGCTCTCCCTCTCTCAAATAAATAAGTAAAATCTCGAAAGAAAGAAAGAGAAAAGGTTACAGAGAGCCAGTCCACAACTTTCACCCTAAGAAAATACAAACATAACATTAACAGATTTCATTTCAATCAGAAATAAAAAAGGCTGGTACAGGGGTGCCTGGGTGGCTCAGTGGGTTAAAGCCTCTGCCTTCGGCTCGGGTCATGATCCCAGGGTCCTGGGATAGAGTCCCGCATCTCTGCTCAGCGGGGAGCCTGCTTCCCCCTCTCTCTCTCTGCCTGCCTCTCTGCCTAATTGTGATCTCTCTCTCTGTCAAATAAATGAGTAAAATCTTTAAAAATAAGGCTGGTACATTTTGGGTTGGTCTCCTGAAGACTGCCAGCTTGTGGAAGTGAGGTAATGAGAAAGCTTAAGGAAGAAACTGCTGAAGTTGTTATGTCAAAGCTGGGGATCAGCCTTGTTTGCAAAGTCACAAAAGTGGGATAATTCCACCAAAGGTGGACATAAGATTTAGATAAAACTTAATACCTTCAGTAGCCTATGGAGTTTTTGAGCTTCAGAGCTTATGGAGATCTCAGTTCATGTCAGAAATTGAAGTTAGGCCCCATTTCCTCCCAGAGTTTTCAGTTTCTCCAACAGAAATCAATCTCTTCATCTTTCACGAAGGAGGCACGTTGTGCCTCTCTTAAGCCACTTAATAATATTCTACCTTACGTAGTAGTTATTTTTGTACCCCTCTCTGGCACAAAACGCTTTGAAAATAGAGAATACCTCTCATATTCCTTTTTTACCCCATAGCCCCTAGCACAATTCCTTGTACTGTGTGGGAGCTTACACATGTTTATGAAATGAATTAAGAAAGCCCGGCTCTAATTAGTACGCGATGAAGCTAGGATATTTTTTAGTTAACAGGAAGACCTTTTATCCAAATCAAATGTTCCCCAACAAAATAACCAGAAAGTGATCTCCTTAGTAGGAGAAGTCACTATAAACTTTGTAACTTGCTGTTTTTCCCAAGAACATCTAATATGAAAAGCAATACACTTTCCAGTATAGAGTATTTGCCATAAGATAACGTATATACAGTATAGTGAAGATCAAGGAAGAAATTTATACCAGTTCCTGCTGGAATTGACTGCTACAATATTCATCAGTGAGAGTGAAGACAATGACCTTTCAGTTAGTTTGAATTCATGAATCTTTTCCAGATCGTAGATGGGTTCTGAAAATATAACAACCCACAAATTTTCCACTGATTTACTTCACCTGGATGATCACCATGAGGTCATATATTACAACAGTGAATAAAACAGCCTGAAGGAGAAAACATAGAACAAATGCTAATTTTTCAGTTCAATAAACATTTGCTGATTTACATTTTTCTGTACAGATCACTGTTAGGTGCTATGGTGTGGAGAAAGCAAAGATGTATCAAATAATCACTACTACCTATTAAGTACCACGTAGAGGCCATGGACTTTTTATTTACTTTCTATAGCACCCCTGTAACATAGATATTGTTGCCCCTATTTCATCAATAAGACAATGAAGGCTCAGGGAAGGTAACTTTTCCAAGGCTACATAGCTAATAAGTGATAGAATCAGGATTTTAATTCTGATCTGACCCTAGAATCCATGTTATTACCATGAGCCAAGGTCCTTTTTTTTTTTTAAAGAGTGCTGAGTCGCTTTTATTCTGATTTACATAATTAGATGCTAAATTATGTAATATCAATTATAAAGGTTATATTCTCCAATCATCTATGAGTTTAACTTTTGTCCTCAGGTTATAGGCTTATAACCTCAAGTTATAGGTCCTCAGGTCCTAGTTTATAAGCTTCCAAAGGGCAGAGACCACACCATGATTTGGTAACTTTCCTCAAAATGCCAAGTACCATGCTGAATACATAAAGGATCCTCCATATATACTCGTGGTTTGATCAATTTTCCCTCAGCTCTCAGGAGTATGAACTGGATAATACTTGTTATCCATGGGTGAAAGAGGAAAGAAAAATGAGTATATCCTAATAGCTTTTATTTTATTAAATAAAATTCACCATTCACTCCTATTTGATATATATTATCTCATTAATTCTCAAAACCTACAAAATAGGTATTATTGTCCCCATTTTGCAAATAAAGAAGCTCAGGTTTAGAAAAATTAAGTATCTGGACCAAAGTTAAAGAACCAGTACTTGATGAAATAAGAATTTAAATGTTGTTCTTTCTAACCCACAGTTCATGCTCTTAACTCTTTCCCTGTCTCCTCTACTCTAAGACCCCACAGATGGTAAGATACGGTAAGATTTGATAAAAGTTTTTCGAAGAAATAAGGAATACTACCACATTAAATGAATAGCTTGAATGAAAAATGTATCTCAATTTCAGAATGGGAGGATGGGTGTCTTTAGAAGCAAGAAAATGAGGTACATTATATTTGCAATATGTTTTAGAGTTTCCTTTGAATGCTGATGTCAAAAAAGACAAAGAGAACTTCTGTAGTGTAGTATTAATCATATTTAGCAAAGAAAAGATTGAAAGATTCTGGGCCTTCAGTGAACACTCTTTTGAATTACAGGCTTCCTGCACTCCTGTGAACAAGTAGCACCAGCTGCATGACCTGTCTCAAAGGGTTTAAGCTGATCTGCAAATTCGTCAACGTGATTTTTCATGAGGTGTTACAGTTCCAACATGGAGGGGTATTATTTCCAAAGAATGTCTTCAAGAAACATTTTAAAAATAGCTCTTCTCCTCAATCTTAGAAGCTTTCCCAACCTCTCCACTCTCTTATCACTCACCCTATGATGGACCCTAATTACTTCTGCCTTGGCCTAAAACCCCAAGCTTGCACAGATGAATCCTGCTTTTGACTTACAAGACTGTGGGAATTGAGTAGGGATTCCCCAGACCCTTCTTGTTACTTGCAGGATACTATCTCCACTCCCTCAAAAGAAGGAAATCCTTACCCTTCGGTGGTCCTTGGAAATTTTTTAATTTGGCAGACCTCAAGTTCCCCTCAGCTATGAATCAAAAGTAAAAATAGATCTCTGTGAATGGGGTTACCAGATGCCCTGCACAAAAATATCAGGTCTCTAAGAATGGTGTGAGCAAGAAATGTTAGGCAGGGAATCTTTGTGATTCTCTACTGTATTTAAGTGTATTTGACACTGAAGAATATACTGTGAACTACCATAAAATTTTGTCTCCCTAAAAATTAGGAGAATAATTTTCTGGTAAAATGCACCATAACACAACAATTTACAACTGGCTTCAAAGCTCTCTCATATTCGACAGCAACCACCTTTAGGATAACTTTTCTGATCTCAGTTCTTTTCTAATTTCTTAAGGGCAACAGTAAATAGTATCTCCCTGGAAGGCTTGGGACAGATACCATACCCTTGTCAGGCACAAGGACACCTTCTTGCCTTGTGAATTGAGGTTTATAATTATGGCATTTACAGCTCTACGTTAATTAGCACTCATTATTTAAAGGTCCTTGTGAATTACTCAACCTCAAATTTTATGTCCTCCATGTAATCCAAGTAAACTCTCTCTTATTCATACCTAGGTTTGCCAGATTTCCAGTCTTGGATGCAATTGTTTCAAACGTTAGATTGCTTCCAGTAAAACAATTTTTTTCTACTAATTGGATATATAAATAATTCCATTATCATGCAGAAGATTTGGCACATGAAAAACGCACTCCATGTAGGGAAAATTTTTTTAAAAGATTTTATTTATTTATTTGACAGAGAGAGATCACAAGTAGGCAGAGAGGCAGGCAGAGAGAGAGGGGGAAACAGGCTCCCTGCTGAGCCGAGAGCCCATTGTGGGGCTCGATCCCAAGACCCTAAAATCATGACCTGAGCCGAAGGAAGAGGCTTAACCCATTGAGCCACCCAAGCACCCGTATGTAGGGAAAATTTTACTCTGCTGCAAGTTAGCTTCTGGGCTTCATGATGAGGGTGAGGAGAATCCGATGGAAGCCCTATACTCATGGGAATGAATTGCCTGCCTAAGAGCATCCTGGAGTCCAGTCCAGCCAAGAGATGAAATCCAGATCTTTCTGATATTTGACACCCAAAGGCAAAAGAAAGACTAAGAGAAAACTTGAGAATGTTAAAAAGAAAACAAGAAAACATTACGGCATATAGTGTGAAGGCATAAAGATATTGGTGAGTCCTTTATGCAAAGAGCAAGTGTAGAACTGACGTGCCCAAAACAACCATTTTAGAACTTCACACTGGCCAAAGGTAGAAAAGAATTTGGGAAGCATTTATTCTTGAGAAATTGCTTGAGCTTCAGGTAAGAACAGCCAGAGTAGATGGCTTTCATTCCTGGGTCTACTTACATACCCTGATTTCCGGTTTCATTGGT
Source organism: Meles meles (assembly GCF_922984935.1). Lineage (NCBI taxonomy): Eukaryota > Metazoa > Chordata > Mammalia > Carnivora > Mustelidae > Meles > Meles meles. Next base: position 40,825,696 of record NC_060087.1, on the reverse strand, counting down.
GAGAACTTAACTTTTATCAGCAAGGGCTGATCATGAAAATGAATAGCTCTACTACTAGATGGTGAAGACTCAATCTGAGGTGACGGTGGCTTAATTAGGGCTCTAATGAGTGGCTGCAAGTAATGAATTTAATAGGAAACAAATGAAAATTCACAGCATTCTTAGCCTGAGGTTGTAGACCTCACTGGGCTGAATAAAAAATAAACCAAAATTTTAACAGGGAGATTCTGGAAAGGACAGAGCCACCAAAAAGCTGAGATAAGACCTCCACATATCTAGATATTTGAGATACAGCACACATGCATGGAAGGAACTCAGGAGAGTCTAGCAAATGGTAAAAGCTAAGAGAGAACTGAGAATGAGCTGAAAGTTGGAACATATCTCCTAACTCCCATACAAATTAACAGAAGATGGAAATCCTACAGGCTTGGGATGTTTCAGCGTAACATTTGCCACTAAGCTCTGCAGAAACAGGCATAACCTGTAAGGAACCAGATTAAAAAATAAAAACAAGAATGAAAATCTGTGAAGAGACATATGTGGCCAGTTTAAGTTTAGGCAAGTTTCTAAAAAACCCAACAACTCCTCTCAGAAATATAAAATAGAATCCAGAATCACTACAAGCTTTTATCTACAATGTTCAGTTTTCAAACAAAAATTATGAGACCTACATAGAAAAAGGAAATTGTGACCCACAATGTAGTAAATAAAAAAGCAAAGAAACTGTCTCTGTGTGAACCCAGGTGTTGGATCTAGCAGACAAAGATTTAACATCTATTATAATATATTATAACTGTGTTCAAAGTATTAAAATATCAAAGAATTAAAGGAATATATGATGGCATTGTCACAATAAACAGAGGCTCTCACAAAATAAATAGAAACCATAAAATATAACCAAGTGGCAAATCTAGAGTTGAAAAGTACAATAACCAATATGAAAAATTTATTTGATGGGCTTAATATCAGGTTTGAGATATCAAAAGAATCAGCAAACTTAGAAATATATTAAAGAAATTATCCAACACAGGGGCGCCTGGGTGGCTCAGTTGGTTAAACGTCTGACTCTTGATCTCAGCTCAGGTTTTGATCTCAAGGTCATGAGTTCAAGCCTTGCTTTGGGCTCCATGCTGGGCTTGGAGCTTACTTAAAAAAAAAATTATCCAATGCAAGAACAGAGAGAAAAATGTTTGAGACTACTCAACAAGGCCTCAGAAATATTAAATGAAGTTGGGGTTTTTTTGTTTTTTTTTGTAAAGATTTTATTTATTTATTTGACAGAGAGAGATCACAAGTAGGCAGGGAGGCAGGCAGAGAGAGAGGGAGAAGCAGGCTCCCTGCTGAGCAGAGAGCCCGATGCAGGGCTCGACCCCAGGACCCTCGGATCATGACCTGAGCTGAAGGCAGAGGCTTTAACCCACTGAAAGAAAAAAATATACCAGCCCTACACAAACTCTTTCAGGAAATGAGAAGGAGGAAATATTTTTCAACTCATTTTATGAGTACAGTAATTCATATCATAAAAAAAGAGAACTATAGACCAAAATCCCTCATAAATATAGATACAAAATCCACAACAAAATGTTAGGAAACTGAATCCAGCAATATATTAAAAGCATTATATATACTATGACCAAATGTGGTTTATGAAATGCAAGGTCGATAGAACACCTGAAAATCAATTAATGTAAAACTCCATCTTTTTAAAAAGTTTTTATTTAAAAGGGCACCCTGGTGGCTCAGTCTGTTCGGAATCTGCCTTCAGCGAGGGTCATGATCTCAGTGTACTGGAATTGAGTCCCAAGTCGGTCTCTCTGCTCAGTGGGGAGACTGATTCTCCCTCCCATTCTCCCTCTATGCTCTCTCTGTCTCTCAAATAAATACATAAAATCTTTTTTAAAAAAGTTTTTTTTAACCTTAAGTCATCTTTTGTTCTAAAAAAGTTTTTATTTAAATTCCAGTTAGTTAACATACAGTATAATATTGGTTTTAGGTATACAACATAGTGACTCAACACTTCCATACAACACCTGGTGCTCATCACCACTGCACACCTTTAATCCCCATCACCTATTTAACCCATTCCCTGACTCACCTTCATTCTAGGAACCGTCAGTTTGTTCTTTATAGTTAAGAGTCTGTTTCTTGGTTTGCCTCTTCCTCTCTATTTTTCCCTTTGCTCATTTGTTTTGTTTCTTAAATTACACATATGAGTGAAATTATATGGTATTTGTCCCTCTCTGACTGACTTATTTCACTTAGCATAATACTCTCTAGCTCCATCCATATCATTGCAAATGGCAAGGTTTCATTCTTTTTGATGGCTGAGTAGTATTCGCTTATATATATGTACCACTTCTTCTTTATCCATTCACTAGTTGATGGACACTTGGGCTGTTTCCATAATTTGGCTATTGTAGATAATGCTGCTATAAATATAGGGGTCCATGTATCCCTTTGAATTAATATTTTTGTATTCTTTGGGTAAATAACTAGTAGTGCCATTGCTGCATCATAGGGCAGTTCTTTTTTTTTTTTTAAGATTTTATTTATTCATTTGACAGACAGAGGTCACAAGTAGGCAGAGAGGCAGGCAGAGAGAGAGGAAGGGAAGCAGGCTCCCTGCTGAGCAGCTGAGCAGAGAGCCTGACTCGGGGCTTGACCAGGACCCTGAGATCATGACCTGAGCTGAAGGCAGAGGCTTTAACCCACTGAGGCACCCAGGCAACCCCTTAGGGTAGTTCTATTTTGAACTTTTTTTCAAAGATTTTATTTACTTGAGAGTGAGAGAGATAGCACAAGAGGGGGGAGGGTCATCGGGAGAAGACTCCCCACTGAGTGGGAAGCCCAACTCAGGGCTCAATCCTGGGAGTCTAGAGATCATGACCCAAGCTGAAGGCAGATGCCCAAACGACTCAGCCACCCAGGCACTCCTAGTTTGAATTTTTTGAGGAACTTCCACACCATTTTCTGGAATGTCTGGACCAGTCTGCATTCCCACCAACAGTGTAAGAGGGTTCCTCTTTCTCCACATCCTTGCCAACACTTGTTGTTTCTTGTGTTATTGATTTTAGCCATTCTGACAGATGTGAGGTGATGGCATTGTGGTTTTGATTTGCATTTCCCTGATGATCAGTGATATCAAACATCTTTTCATGTGTCTGTTGCCCATCTGTGTCTTCTTTGAAGTCTTCTAGTCATGCCTTCTGCCCATTTCTTAACTGGATAGTTTTTTGGGGGGCAGGTATTGAGTTTGATAAGTTTTTTAATAGATTTTGGATACTAGCCCTTTATCAGATATGTCATTTGCAAATATCTTCTCCCATTCTGTAGGTTGCCTTTTAGTTTTGTTGATTGTTTCTTTCACTGTGCAGAAGCTTTTTATTTTGATGAAGTCCCGATAGTTCATTTTTGCTTTTGTTTCCCTTGCCTCAGGAGACTTACCTAGAAAGAAGTTGCTATGGCTGATGTCGGAGAAGTTACTGCCTGTGTTCTCTTCTAGAATTTTTATGGTTTCAGGTCTCACAGGTCTCCAATCCATTTTGAATTTATTTTTGTGTATGGTGTAAGAAAGTGGTCCAGTTTCATTCTTGTATATATTGCTGTTAAAACACCATGTAAATAAAGGAACAAAAAATGATCATCTCAATAAATGTAGAGAAAGCATTTGACAGAATCTAACACTCATGATAAAATAGCTCAATAAACTAAGAATAAAAGGAAATGTCCTCATTCTCATATAGGACATCTATGAAAAAACCTACCACTAATATCCTACTAAAAGGTGAAAGATTTAATGCTTTCTCATAAAGGTTAGAGAAAAGGCAGATATAAAAATGTCCCTACTTCTATTTTACATGATACTGGAGGTTCTAATCAATGCTTGAGGAAAAGATATTAAAAGCATGTAGATAAGGAAAGAGGAAGGAAAACTATTTTTATTCACAGATGAAATAATAATGTATGTAGAAAATCCCAAGCAACCTGCATAAAACTACTAGAACTAATACACAACTTTAGTAAGGTCATAGGATGTAGGATAAAATAAATCGCATCTCCATATTCTAGCAAAGGACAAATAAAAATAAATTTAAAAAGAGAGTTCCATTCACAATAACATTAAAATAAAGTATTTAGGAGTTATCTTAACAAAAGAAATATGTCTTAGATTATTTGGGCTGATGTAATAAAATACCAGAGAATAGGTGTCTTATAAGCAATAGAAATTTATTTCTCACAGCTCTGGAGGCTGGGAAGTTCAAGATCAAGACACTGGTAGATTTGATGCCTCGTGAGAGCCCACTTCCTGGTTCATAGATAGCTATATTTTTGCTGTGGCAGAAGGGGCAAGAGATCTCTCTACCTTTTTTGTAAGAGCATTAATCCCATTCAGGAGGGCTCCACTCTCAAGACCTAATTACCATCCAAAGGCACCTTGGGGTTAGGATTTCAACATATGAATCTTGAGGGAGACACAAACATTTGATCTATAGCAAATTCCAAAACCTATATCATAAAAATTACACAATGTTGCTGATATTAATTTTAAAAGGCCTAAACAGGTACAGGAAAAAGTGTTTGACATCACTAATCATCAAGAAAATGCAAATCAAAACCACGATTAGATGTCACCTCACACCGGGATGCCTGGGTGGCTCAGTCGGTTAAGATGTCACCTCACACCTGCTAGAATGGACCCTATCAAAAAGACAAGAGACAGCAAGTGTTCATGAGATTATGGAGAAAAGGGAACCCTTGTGTATTGGTGAGAATGTAAATTGTTAGAGTCATTGTTATAAAAAGCAGTATGGAGATTTCTCAAAAATTTAAAAATAGAACTACCATAGATCCAGCAATCCTACGTCTATGTATATATCTGAAAGCAATGAAGTCACTATCTCAAAAAGATATCTAAACTCCCATGTTCATTGCAACATTACTAACAATAGCCAAGACATGGAAACAACCTAAACGTCCACTGTGAATGAATAGATACAGAAGATGTGGCATATACACAATGGAATATTATTTAGCTTATAAAAAGAAGGAAACTTGCCTTTTGCAACAATACGGATGGTCTTTGAGGGCATTATGCTAAGTAAAATAAGATGGAAAAGCAAATACTGTATGTTCTCCCTAATATGCAGAATCAAGGAGTGCCTGGTTGGCTCAGTGGGTTCAGTGTCTGCCTTCAGCTCAGGTCATGATCCCAGGGTCCTGGGATCAAGCCCCATATTGGGCTCCTTGCTCAGTAAGGAGCCTGCTTCTCCCCCACTTGTGCTCTCTGTCAAATAAATAAATAAAATCTTAAAAAAAAAAGAACTAATATGCAGAATCTTAAAAAACTGACTTCGTAGGAATAGAGTGTAGAAAGGTGTTTGCTATGGGCTGGGGAGGAAGTAGGCAGATGTTGGTCAAAGGGGGCAAACTCCAGGCTGTAAGATGAATAAATTCTTGAAACTTACAATGATTATAATTAACAATACTGTATTATATACTTTAAGGTTGTTAAGAAAGTAGAGTAGATCTTGGGGTGCCTGGGTGGCTCAGAGGTTAAGTGTCTGCCTTTGGCTCAGGTCATAGTCCCGGGGTCCAGGGATTGAGCCCCTCATCAGGCTCCCTGCTCAGCGGGAAGCCTGCTTCTCCCTCTCCCACTCTCCCTGCTTGTATCCCCTCTCTTGCTGTCTCTCTTTGTCAAATAAATAAAATGTTAAAAAAAATGAGAAAGAGAGTAGATCTTAATTGTTATCACCAGATACATACCAAAAAGGTAATATTGTGAGGGGATGGAGGTGTTAACTAAGTTTTTTGTGGTAATCATATTTTAGTATATACATGTATCAAATCTTCACATTGTATAACTTAAAGGTAAATATATATCAAATATATGTCTTAATAAAGGAAAAAAATTAAAGACCTAAATAAATGGAGAGATATACCATCTTTATTGGTTGGAAGACTCACTGTTATTAAGACAAGTGTCCCCAAATTGATCTACTGATTCAACAAAATTAATATCAAAATTTCAGCAGACTTTTTATTTTGGTAGAAATTGACAAGCTGTTCATAAAATGTATATGGAGATGCAAATGATCTGGTGTAGCCAAAACAATTTTGAAATGGAAGAATCAAGGTGAAAGATTTTAACCATCTACTTTCAAAACTTACTATATAGTATTAGCAGAAGGATGGACATAGAGATGAATAAAAAAGAACAGGGAGTCCAGAAATAGACTCAAAGATTTATAATCAATTGATTTTCAACTAAGATGCCAGAACGAAACAATGGGAAAGAATAGCCTTTCAGCAGATATTACTAGAGCAATTGGATATCCATAGCCAGTTTAAAAAAAAGAGAACTTAAACCCTTGCCTCACAATATTTAAGAATTAACTCAAAATAGATCATTGATTTAAATGTCAAAGCTAAAACTATAAAAGTTTTAGGAGAAAATCTTAGTAACCCTGACGTAGGCAAAGAATTTGATACCTAAATCATGTTCCATGAAATTTTTAAAAATAATAAATTGGGGGCGCCTGTGTGGCTCAGTCATTGAGCCTCTGCCTCTGGCTCAGGTCAGGATCCCGGGGTCCTGGGTTTGAGCTCCCCGCTCAGCAGGAAGCTTGCTTCTCCCTCTTACTCTTGCCCAGCTTGTGTTCCTTCTCTCCCTGTCTCTCTCTTTGTGTCAAATAAATAAATAAAATCTTTTAAAAAAATGATAAATTGGATGTCATCAAAATCAAGAATTTTTGCTCTTCAAATAAAAATAAAACCACAGACTTGAAGAAAAAATTGTCAGATCATACGTCCAATAAATAACTCGTATCTGGAATATATTAAGACTTCTTCTTTTATTGAAGTTCGGTTGACATACAACATTAGATTAGTTTCAGGTGCACAACATAGTGATTTGATAACTGTATATATTACTCCGTGCCCACTAAGGTAAGTGTAGTTACCCTCTGTCACCATGTTATTACATGACTGACTACATTCCTATGCTAGACTTTTCATCTCCATGACTTATTTATTTCATAACTGTAAGTTCATATTTCAGTTATTTCATATATGAATATATTTCATATATTTTATATGAATAAATATATTTCATATATTTCATATACAGTTATTTCATAACTTTAAGTTCATATAAAGCAGAGGCTTTAACCCACTGAGCCACCCAGGTGCCCCAAGTTCATATTTCTCAATTCTCTTCACCTATTCTGCACATCCCTCAAACCACCTCCCCTCTGGCAAACACCAGTTTGTTCTCTATATTTAAGAGTCCATTTGTTCATTTTGGTTTTCAGATTGCACATATTAGTGAAATTATGTGGTATTTGTCTTTCTCTGATGTATTTCGCTTAGCACAATACCCTTAGCATCCATGTTGTTGCAAATGGCAAGATTTCATTATTTTTTATGGCTGAGTAATATTCCACTTTACACACACACATGTGTATGTGTATGTATACACAGACATCACATCTTCTTTATCCACTCATCTGATGGTGGACACTTGGGTTGCTTCCATATTTTGCTTCCATATCTTGGCTATTATAAGTAATGGTACGATAAACACAGAGGGTACATACATGTTTCCAAATTAGTGTTTTCATTTTCTTTGGGTAATTACCCAGTAGTGGAGGAATCTCTATACTGTTTTCCACAGTGATTGAGCCAATTTACTTACCCACCAACAGTGAACAGCATTCTTTTTTTCCCTCCATATCCTCACCAACACATGTTATTTCTTGTCTTTTTGATACTATCCGGTTCTGACTGGTGTGAGGTGATATCTCATAGTGGGTCTGTTTTGCATTTTCTTGATGATGAGTGATGTTGAGCATCTTTTCATCTGTCTGTTGGCCATCTGTATGCTTTTTTGGGAAAAACGTCTGTTCAGGTCCTCTGCCCACTTTTTAATCAAATTGTTTGTTTGTTTGTTTGTTTGGTGTTGAGTTACATAAGTTCTTTTTATGTTTTGGATATTAGTCCCTTTTTGGATATATCATTTGCAAAAATTTTCTCCAATTTAGTGGGTTGCCTTTTCGTTTTGTTGATAGTTTCCTTTGCTGTGCAAAGCTTTTTGTTTTGGTGTGATCCCAATGATATATTTTTGCTTTTGCCTCCCTTGCCTGGGAGACAGAGCCATAAATATGTTGCTAAGGGTGATGGCCAAGAGATTACTACCTATGTTTTCTTTTAGAAGTTTTATAGTTTCAAGTCTCACACTTAGGTCTTTAATCAATTTTGAGACTGAGAAATTTTCACATCTCAATAATGAGAGACAAACAACCGAATAAAAACAGGGGAAAGATTTGAACAGATACTTCACCAAAGATTCTATACAGATTTCTCATAAGCACATGCAAACTTAGTCAACATTATTACTCACTTAGGCAATATGAATTAAAATCACAGTAAGATATTTCACAGCCATTAGAATAGCTATGATAAAAAAGACTGAGGGGCACCTGGTGGTGCAGTCAGTTAAGCATCTGACTCATGGTTTTGGCTCAGGTCCTGGTCTCAGGGTCTTGAGACTGAGCCCTGCATCCGGCTCTGAATTCAGAACAGAGTCTGCTTAAGGCTCTCTCTCCCTCTGCCCCTTCCCCCTAAAATAAATTTTAAAATCTTTAAAAATGTATATATTGACAATATAAAGTGTTGAGAGGGTGTGGAGAAACTCATACTCTCATACATTATTGATGAGACCCTAATACGATACAACCACTTTGGAAAACAGCTTGACACCTTCTTAAAAAGTTATACATACAATTTCCATTTAAGCCGGCAACTCCATTCCCAGGTATCTACTCGAGAGAAATGAAAATGCATGTCCACACGAAGACATGTCTGTGACTATTCATAGTGCATTTTTCACAATACCTCAAAACTGGAAGTAATTCAAATACCCATCTGCTGGTGAATGGATAGCCAAAATATGGTATATCTGCACAGCGGTATACTACTCAGCAATGAAAGGGAATAAAGTAAAAGAACTATTGACAAATGCAAGAATGTGGGTGCACCTCAAAAACATTTGCTAAAGAATAGAAGCCAGACAAAAGAGGATGTACATTATGATTGTATTGATATGCAATTTCTAGAAAAGTTACCACTATAGAGACAGAAAGCAGATGACTGTTTCCTGTGTGATGATGGACGGAAAACGTGCACTAGACAATTTTGGGGGGGATGGTGGAATTGTTCTAAGATTGGATTATCATGATGTTTACACCCCTGGGTAAATTTAGCATAAAACACTTACATCAGGTGGATTGTACAGATAGAGATTATACCTCAATAAAGCTGTTAAAGAAACTTCAGAGCAATACAGAAAACAGAAAGACAACAGTCTAGGTCAAATCTGCACCAATACTTAAAGAGTATGGAATAGGGGAAACCAAAAGTATGGCTTGAGGATGTGAGAAATGGGCAAGCAGTTAGTCCTTAATTGAGAAGAATGGGCCTGGGCACTTTATCATATGCAACACAGTAAATTCTCAGAGTTGAAAACCTCCAGCTTCTTACTTGGAGTAACTCCATCTCTTATAGGTGTTCTTTCTTTCCTTCGTTATTCATGTGGACTTTCGGGAACCATAAGATGCATATCTAAAGTCACATAGTTAGGAGGAAAGGAAAAGACTTCCAGTTAAGGAGATGGACCAAGAAGCTATAGGAAACATACTTTGAGCCACAATGAACACATAGAAACACTGGATAAAATATCAAAAAAGGATAAAGATGGGGGTGCCTGGGGGGCTCAGTGGGTTAAAGCCTCTGCTTTCGGCTCAGGTCATGATCCCAGGGTCCTGGGATCGAGCCATGCATCAGACTCTTTGCTCAGCAGGGAGCTGCTTCCTCCTCCCTCTCTCTGCCTGCCTCTCTGCCTACTTGTGATCTCTGTCAAATAAATAAATAAAATCTTTTAAATTAAAAAAAAGATAAATATGTAGCTAAACTCAGAAATAAGAAAAGGATAACTCAAGGGGTCAGAAACAAAAAAGAGAACTTTTTAAAAAAGATTTTATTTATTTATTTGAGGGGGAGAGCACAGAGCGAAAGAGAGAACTCAAGCAGGGGGAGGGGTACAAATTGCTAGTCATGAGATCAACATAAAAATAACAATGAAGGGGCGCTTGGGTGGCTCAGTGGGTTAAAGCCTCTGCCTTCGGTTCAGGTCATGATCTCAGGGTCCTGGGATTGAGCCCCACATCGGGCTCTCTGCTCAGCAGAAAGCCTGCTTCCTCCTCTCTCTCTCTCTCTCTCTGCCTGCCTCTCTGCCTACTTGTGATCTCTGTCTGTCAAATAAATAAATAAAGTCTTTTTTAAAAATGAAATTCTTGGGGCGCCTGGGTGGCTCAGTGGGTTAAAGCCTCTGCCTTTCGCTCAGGTCATGATCCCAGGGTCCTGGGATCGAGCCCCGCATCGGGCTCTCTGCTTGGCAGGGAGCCTGCTTCCTCCTCTCTCTCTGCCTGCCTCTCTCCCTACTTGTGATCTCTATCTGTCAAATAAATAAATAAAATCTTAAAAAAAAAAGTGAAAAAAATAAAAATAAAAATGAAATTCTTATATGTCAGTAATGAAAAATTAGTTAATACTATAGAAAAAATATCATTTACAATGACAAAAACTACACTAACTAGGAATAAGCACAACAAATGCAAACATTTGCACAATCCTTGCAAACTTTTATGTGGAAATATATCAAACTTTATTGCAAGATGTTGAAAAACAAAGACTTAGATTAATGGAGCAGTATATCTGTTCAAGTATGGGAAGATTCAATATTTTCAGATTGTCATTTTTTAAAGATTTTATTTATTTATTTGACAGAGAGAAAGACAGCAAGAGAGGGAACACAAAGAAGAGGAGTGGGAGAGGGAGAAGCAGACTTCCAGCCCAGCAGGGAGCCCAACTCAGGACTCTGGGATCATAACCTGAGCAGAAGGCAGATGCTTAACGACTGAGCCACCCAGGTGCCCCAAGATTGTCAGTTTTTACCAAGCTAGTCTCTAACTTAACACAATTTCAAATAAAATCCTACCAGAATGGTTTATGTCATTTAATAAACTGATTCTAAGTTTTATATTAAGGAGTAAAACTCTAATGAAAATTCAAGACATTTCTGAAAAAAATACAGGGAGAGGACACCTGTTCTGGCAGATCGATTCTTATAAAGCTGTAGTTATTAAAACAAAACAGTGTTAGCATGAGAATAGATAAATAGAACATTGGAATAGAATAGAGAGCCCTCAAACAGACTCTATATATATGAGACTAAACAGACTCATATATATGAGACTAATTCTCATATATATGAGAATTAGTATTGTCTTACAAATCTTTGGGGGAATTTCTAAACTATTCAATGGGTACCATCAAAGCATTTGATTATCTGTATATGGAAAATAGATTTTTACCCCATGCCATTGACAAAAAGTAAATTTTAAATGAACGTACCCAAAGGTTGAAATCAAAACTTTGAAACTACTAGGAAAAAAAGTAGGAGAATATCTTCATGTCCTCAGTAGAGATGATAAAGAGCACAGATCACAAAGGGAAATACTGATAAATCACATTACATTAAGATCGAAAACGTCTGTATAAAAAATCACATCACAAATAACATTAAAAGTTGAACAATGTCTTTGGAGAATATATTCAAAGTATGTGTAACTATCAAATGATTGGTATCCAGAATATATAAAGATCGTCTCTTCATCAAGCATAAATAGGTAAATCAGAAAACAGTAGGTAAATGCTATGAACAGGCAGTTTGTGGACGAGGACCCACAACTGGCCAATAAACGTATTAAAAAGGTTCAACCTCTCAAGTAATCAGGAGAATGCAAATAAAAATAAAAATTAGATTCTATTTCACACCATCAGATCAATAAAAATAAAGTCAATAAGTATCAAGTTTTGTTGGCTCTCTGGCAAACTAGGAACACTCAAACACACTAATGAAAGTATAAATTAGAGCAAATGCCATTTGGCACGACTAGAGAAGTTGAAAATACACACACCCTACCTAGCAATTCCACTTGAAGGTTATGGATCCCAGAGAAACTTTCATTTGCGTTCAAGGAGACATGTGTTGTGTTTCGCAGGATTGCTGTTATGGCAAAAACTAGTGACAACTTAATGTCTATCAAAATGAGATATATTCATATGATAAAGTATATGGTTGTTGGGACACCTGGGTGGCTCAGTTGGCTAAACAACTGCCTTCAGCTCAGGTCATGATCCTAGAGACCCAGGATCTAGTCCCACATGGGGCTCCCTGCTCAGTGGGGGATCTGCTTCTCCCTCCAAACTCTCCCCCCCATGCTCTCTCGTCTCATTCTATCTCTCAAATAAGTAGATAAAATCTTTAAAAAAAAAAAGTATATGGTGGTTATAAAGGAATGGACCCTCCTCCAAAACTATACTGAGATAGGTTGAAATAAAAAAGCAAATTGTAGGGGCGCCTGGGTGGCTCAGTGGGTTAAGCCGCTGCCTTCGGCTCAGGTCATGATCTCAGGGTCCTGGGATCGAGTCCCGCATCAGGCTCTCTGCTTAGCAGCGAGCCTGCTTCCCTCTCTCTCTCTCTGCCTGCCTCTCTGCCTACTGTGACCTCTCTCTCTGTCAAATAAATAAATAAAATCTTTAAAAAAAAAAAGCAAATTGTACAATTCTGTGAACGGTATGATACCATGTATGTAAAGACATGTATGAATATGTAGGACACCTACAATAATATATATATGCACATATATATATATATATGATGAAGTCATAAGATACTAAGATACCAAAGGAGAAACGTAAATGACACTGGAGGAAGAACACAAAGACGTCTTCAGTTGTCTCTGCAATTTCGTTCTTGTACTTACAAGAAATCTGAAACAAATGACAAAATTCGGTAATGTGTTCTGCATACTCGATTACTTGTTATATTATTCTCTGTGCTTTTCCTATACTTAAATTTTGTTCCAGTAAAAAAATAAACATGTTACATAAGGTGGACAAGGATTTCCAGAACCACTTATTTGTATTTCCTCACTGGAGGTCCTTCTTGTCCCTTACGGAACTTGGAAATGACTGTCCACCTGCTGTGGGGGTATTGCATGAGTAAGAATTGCTGTATATAGAGAGTACACAATAAAATGTTATTTGACTAGATCTGCACACACACACATATATATATACATATACATACATATACATACACACACACACATATATGGGATATGTGATATATATAGTGTATATATGATAAACGTGCCTCTTTTTATTGCCCAAGATACTTGGCAGAAAGAGCTCTTACCTAAAACTGCTAAGCACAGGCTAAGACCTGAGGAAGTACCCAAAGGAAAACTCTGTAGGACTAGGAGAGGTGCCTTGTCAGGGCAGAGAGCCACGACGACAGAGGATCATGAAGAGGCCTCATGGAGAGATGGAGAGGAGAGCCCACCCCACCCTGGGCAGAGGGTCCAACAGCTAAGATCTCTAATTCAGGCTTCTGGCTGCCCCTGATAGGAGAGAGGAACACTTAGAGCAAGTCAGCAAGAAGGAGCAGCTTCACAAATCCCTTTCCACCTCAGAGTTCCACGAAGGAGCCCAGTGAGCCCCGCTGTCTTGGGAGAGGTGTTGTCTGCACTGGCAACCTTCTTAGTCTCTAACTCAAGGCAACAGATAGAGAGGTCCTGGGCCTGTCTCTCTATCTCTTCCTCTGGGTAAGACTGTGGTTTGTTTCCAATTAAAACTATAAATCCTGTAAAAACACTGTCCTTTCCCCTGCAAAGCAATGCTGCTGACCCAAGAGCAGGGGGAGTGGAGGCTGAGCTGTTCTCTGGTAATGGCAGACTGAGTCAATGCTAGGTGATTGGTGGTGACATGTTAGCATTTCCATCAGTCCTACTTCTGCCTAGGATCCTCCAATCGTCACTAACTCTTCTGAGCACTTCCTATTTTTTTTTAAAGATTTTATTTATTTATTTGTTTATTTGAGAGAGAGAAAGAACACAGAGAGAGAGGGAGAAGCAGACTCTCCACTTAGCAGAGAGCCCGATGTGGGACGAGATTGCAGGGCCCTGAGATCACGACCCGAGCGGAAGGCAGACGCCCAACAGACTGAGCCACCCAGACGCCCCTTCTGAGCACTTTCCAGAAGCAAAGTGCAATACTTTGTGACAGCGTAATCGAGGGATAGGGTGAGCGGCGGTCCCCACTGGTGAGGGGTTTACAAATCAAGCCTATGGGTCTAAGAAACAAAACCCCAAGCAGTCTATGGTAAGTGCCAATTGTCGGGAGTGGGTGAGGTCCTAAAGGAAGGATGGGACTCGGGCACAGCTCTAAAAGACAGTAGCAGCATACCTTTGAATCCTCTTCATGTGTGTGTTGTTTTTATCTCTTCCAGAAAGGATGTTCTTAGATCCGGGATGGCAAATGGATTTTGTCTTCAGTGACCATTGCAACTGGCAGGTGTCCAGCAAGAAGGGCTAAGATTACTTCTGGGCACGGAGGAAAGTGTTGGTATCCTTCCCAGGTAACTGCCAAATGTATAGCTTAAGTAGGTGGCAGCACGTGAGTGACATTTTCTGTAAATTATTACACCTGATCTACAAAGATGGCTTTGCCCGCTGAGTGAAACTCACACATTACCGGTGTGTGGTCCTGCAGCCTTAAATTCTAGTTTCCTCTCATGTGCCCGTGAAGACGTACAGCTTTACATCTAATTACAGAGCTGGAAAAGGAAGCTCTCTATCCTGAAGTTGGCTTCAACAGCCACATGAGATGAGACAAATGTCTTTGTTCAAAGTATTGCACTAGGATTTGTTATGTGGGTGGAATCCTGTGGGATGGTGACAGTTTGTGGGAATTTTATGGGGAAGGAACTGGGTTAACAAGGTCACCGTTTTTCTTTTTTGGGCTTAGGCGTTATTCTACAGTGCATGTGTAGAAAAATCTGATCTCCAGCGCTTGCATTCAGTATTTTCATAAAAGAAATCATCGTGACAGTGTATGTCAAGAAGAGTCATGCATGATTTGAAATTCTATAGATATCTTCCTTCAGAATCTTAACAATAATAATGACAATAAAACATTCGTGCACACGCAAAACTTTTCTGAAAGATTATATGCAAGCTGATGTAGATTTTGTCCCTGCCTGGAAAGGCAGATATAAATACCTACAGCACATTCCCATCAGTCTCAGACTGGGTCATCATGAAGATGTGACCGAGAGCGCACAGTCTCCGTGCCCGGAAAGACCTTGATGCAAATCCCGACTCCACCATTTTCTGACTCAATGGTCTTGGACTATTTCTTCAAACAGGAAATGGCGATAGCAATAGCACACCCAGAGGATTGTTAAAAGGGCGAAACGTGAATGCCTAGTACATTGTCTGTTTCGATACATTTAAGTTCCTGTCTTCTCTTGTATCCCTTGTACTACTTATGGAATATCTGACTCCCATCTCTGCAAATTCTTTCTGGTTTTCCAATCCCACTTTCGGCCGGGAGCAAAGGAAAATATTTCCTTCGTTTCTGAGTGATTCTATGTGCTTCTGCTCCGGGTCCCCAAACCTCCTTCTGGGACTGCAACCCTAGGGCTCCCGTGACCACCTCCCCACCTCCTTCTCCACATTCTGTCGGAGGCAACCCTTGCAGATTTTCTACCTTGCAGGGTTACCCCAGGCAAGCTGCCGACTGATGGATTTACCAATAATTACAATCTTCTGAAAGGCATGCTTCATGGGTATTTTAAAAAGTGAGTCTATGCCTAGTAATAGAAGAGTCTAATTTACATATATCCTTTTAGGTCAGAGACTGGATGTCATGCTTCTTTGTTCCCTATGCGTGTAAGTTATTAATATTAGTAAGTATGTAGCCAAGACCATGAAATATTTATCTACTGAATAAAAGGGCAGGGGGTCAGGGAAATAAAGGGTTTGAGAGGGAGGGCAGAAACGTGAGAAAATCTGGGAAAAAGACTGCTGAGGTGGGGGAGGGGGGAAGACGGGTGGATGTTCCTCAGCACAATAGGGTTTCAGCACAACAAAAATAAATAAAATAAGAAAAAAAAAACTGTGCCCCAGTTATCCAGATTTGTAATGGACAGTTTGTGGGCCATGAAATGTCTCATTGCTTGCCGCCCTCCTTTGCTGGGGAGCGCATGGCTTCCGTTACAGGGAGCTAAGCACACACTTCCGGCTTTTTCAGCCCATCCTGGAAACTCCCCAGCCAGAAGTAATTTCCACACTTTATTATGTCCTGTTGGGGGGATTCTATATACTCCTCACCCCCGAAAAAATTTCAAGTATCACTGAAACCTCAGCTCCAATGACCCGAATCAAGTTTGGAAGGAACTGTGATTTTCCAGAAAACTCTTTAAAGGATGCCACTTTATAAAGAGCCACCTGCTCACTGAGCAGTGACAATGCGCATCAGACTGATGAAAATGATGCTGCTTTTAACCTCAGACTACACCGGATACTCCTCTGAGAAAAGCGGACTTTGTCCCGCTCTGTGTCTTGCCACAGAGACACAGGAAAGGACACCTCCGCGGCTCCCCTCCACCGCAAAGATGACATTACTTGAGTCTTGAATCAGTGGAGTGACCTACATAAGCTCTCCTGAAAATAATATTTCAAAGTATTTTAGTGA
Organism: Meles meles; assembly: GCF_922984935.1. Classification (NCBI taxonomy): domain Eukaryota; kingdom Metazoa; phylum Chordata; class Mammalia; order Carnivora; family Mustelidae; genus Meles; species Meles meles. Next base: position 40,809,037 of record NC_060087.1, on the reverse strand, counting down.
AACCCTATGTATAAGCATGCACGTGTGCACGCCCCGAGTCTTAACGGGTTTATAGAAAGTTTCATGAGTAGATAAAAAGAGAAAAGAATGACCTTTTTTATATTGCTGATTCCATATACAGCTGACCCTCAGCAAGAGGGGTTTGGACTGTGTGGGTCCACCTACATACAGATTTTTATAGATATAGATATAGATATATAGATATCTATGTATCTAGATATTATATATATAGAAATACAGTACAACACTGTAAATGTATTTTCCCTTTTTTTTTTTTAAGATTTTATTTTTTAAGTAATCTTGACTCCCATCGCGGGGCTCAAACATACAATCCTAAAATCAAGAATCGCTCGCTTGGGCACCTGGGTGGCTCAGTTAGGCATCTGCCTTCTGCTCAGGTCATGATCCTGGGATCCTGGGATCGAGCCCCCAGTCGGGCTCCCTGCTCGTTGGTAAGCCTGCTTCTCCCTCTCCCACTCCCCCTGCTTGTGTTCCCTCTCTTGCTGTGTCTCTCTCTGTCAAATAAATAAAATCTTAGAAAGAGAAAAGAAGGAAGGAAGGAAAAGAATCGCTTTCTCTACCGACTGAGCCAGCCAGGTGCCCCCTTACGATTTTCTTGGTAAGTGTCTTTACTCTAGATTACTTTTTCTAAGAATACAGTATATGATATATACAAAATATGTGTTAAGCGACTGTTTATGCTACTGGTCAGGCTTCCAGTCAACAGTAGGCTATTAGTAGTTAGGTTTTTGGAGAGTCAAAAGTTAGGTGTGGATTTTGACTGTGCAGGGAGGTGAGTGACGCTAACCCCCACCTTGTTCAAGGCAAGGGTCAACTCTATATTGTTGGTGAGATGTTCGCTTTTTAAAAACAATCGAAGAAAAGGTAATGCTTACTGTTCAACTGAAGAAGGATGTTGAGCAGATTAATGGGAGGGTCAACACAGTGTATCTCTCAAAGTTGAATTAAGTATAGAGCCCTTCTAATGGTTACAAAGAAAGTCCTCTTGGACCATAAGACTATGGTTTTGGGTTTTCAAGTGTCCTTGTCCTTAGCTGTCGAGAGGATGACTTTATAAACTAAACTCTTGTTTTATGAAACGATCCTTAAATCAGGGATTATCACCAGGAAAGGATTTGGTTTTACAACCAGCACCAACAAAATGAAGATTACTATTACAATAAACACAGAACAAAAAAATTCTTGGTCGGAATTGGGTTTTTTATTTTTGGCATTTTAAGGTGTTTTGACATCTGGAGGCTTTGCTAATCTTGGAGAGCCGGACCCTCCCAGGGATCTCGAATTCCTGGAGATAGTAAACTGCTTACCCGCTAACAGACCTTTCGTATGCAAATCAACCCATTCCAAGGCCTGTGCACCACCCACCTCCTTTATCAAATTTACTCCCCAAACCAATATCCCCCACCCCCCACCCTAAATCACCCCAAGGCTACATACCATCCCTCTGGGGACCGCCCCACAGCCCAAAACCCACCAAGATTATTCAAAGTAGCTAATCCTAACACTTCCCGGGCCTGGTCCATTCCTTCCTGTGAAAGCCACAATAAAGGCTTTTAGGCCCATCATCTCTCCTGCCTTCGGTCTCCTGATCCACCCCGGAACTTCCCGTGTGACTCAGCATGGTGTGACCCGTCCCCTCCAGTTGGCAACTGGGAGTAGTCAACTCTTCTTTCAAAGACAGATACCTTCCCGGCCATCACCTCACCATAGTCAGTTGAAACCAGTCCTGGGTACCTTTCAAGACGTCCTTGGATTCTGAGACCGGAACCCTAGTTTGAGAGACGTGGCTCTAGTGGGCTCCCTAGGCCAGTAGTGTCACCTGTAGAAATGCAAATTCTTAGGGCACCTGCTAAGCCTCTGCCTTAGGCTCAGGTCATGATCCCGGGGTCCCGGAATCGAGCCACGCATAAGGCTCTCTGCTCAGCAGGGAGCCTGCTTCCGTTGTGATCTCTGTCTGTCAAATAAATAAAATCTTGGAAAAAAAAAAAGAAAGAAATACAAATTCTTGGACTCTGTCCAGACTTCATGCATCAGACCCTCTGGAAGGGGGGGGGGCAGCCCTAAGTCCTGCAGGGGGTTCCTACACTCGCTTCAGTTAGAGAAACCCCACCCTCTAGCCCTCAATGGCAACCTTCTGTGAGCTTTTGGTTGTGAGGTTCTCCTGTTCCTTTCCCTTTCCGCACCTTTTTGGGGCGCCAAGGTCTTTCCTCATGAAGCTGCCTGTGTACCGTAGGCGTTATTTCCTGGCCTTTAAAGCCACCCTTCCCAGCTATCAGTTTCACTCTGGGAAAGCAAAACTTGTCATTTCTCTCTCTCGCTCGCTCGCTCGCTCGCTCTCTCTCTCTTTCTCTCAGAATGGCCCAAGTGCCTGCTCAGCCCCTGAGAGTGATGCGTCCTTACGTTTTGCGTCACAGGCTCTCCCTTGGCTCTACCCAAGTCCACTCCCCAGGTCCCCAGGAGGGGTGGAAGGGCGCTGTGCACAGGAGAGACCAAGTCTCAAAACTAGAGGTTAGAGCCTCCATTTCCAAGACCTTCACGCCTTCATCTGCTCGCTTCTGTCGCACAAAGAAGAATTAGCCTTGTTCTCAAACTGAAGCCTTCCTAAAGATTGGAAGCTGTAAGACATCTTCATGGTATCACTTCAGGTTACTTGTAAAAAAAACATTTAAAAAGTAAAACGTATATATATTTGAAGGTAATTTTGATGAGACGGTTTCCGTCATCATTTTCAGCCCATTGAAAGTTGTCTCTCTGTCTCCCCCAAGGGCTGAGAAATGACCCAGCCCAACCTGCTACACTTTCACAGGGAGCCTTATTCAAATGAACGTAATCCTACTTGTTTCTCACAAAGAGAGATGTTTTCTTTCCCTTGTTTGCATAAACTTTGCAGCCGCTTGTAGTGACATCACAGGCTCGACTTTATTTGCCGAGTAAGCAAATCGGCATGTGAAGGCCTCATGCAAAAAAGACATAAATATTTCCTAATCATTAGCACTGTCTCGTGTTATTTATCCGGCTCCCGATACAAAAATCATCATTTTTTAAAAGCCTTCAGAAATGGCTCCGAAGGGGCTTGGATTTCAGCAGAAGGTGTGAGCTTCCACTGTAGCACCTCATAAAAGTCACTTAACCTCTCAGGCTCTCGTTTCCCCCCTCTTCTCATGTTATTTGATTTTTGTCAAGATTTCATTTTTTAGTAATCTCCACACCGAGCATGGGGCTTGAATTTACAACGCCAGATCAAGCATGTCACTCGACTGTGATGGAGCCTAGCCAGGCACCTCGCCCTCTTCTCGTTTTTGTTGTGTGTGTGTGTGTGTTTTTTTTTCTTAGATAATGTCAACAGGCCAATGAACCCCTGTGGCTCAAAGCTTCTGTGGTCTAGAAAGAGTTGGCTCCCTTTTTGCCCCATTATAAGACTTGATCAGTCGTGAGAACACAGCTTTGGCCATGACAAGGGTGCTCTCGGTGGAGGTGTGCAATTGTTCCTGGAGCACAAGTAGTCTGGGGTTGCCTCCTGCCCCGGGGAAGGACCTGACCATGCATCACCTTCCAAGCTCCTTCTTATTCAGGAAGATTCTCTGCCTTGCAACAGGCTCTCCCGCTGACTTTCCTTCAGCCAGAAGAGCAGGAGCGAGGCTTTAATTTCACAATGCCCTGAGATTACATTCTCCTCTTCAAACACTGGTTCTCGACCTTGGCTTCACTTTTGCCTCACGTGGGGAATCTTGAAAAAAATCACACTATCTAGGTCCCATCCCCTCTCCGCCCACCCCCCACCCGGGGGGGGGGGGATTCTGATATTGGCCTAGGGTTTGGCCAAGGCATTGGGATTTTCAAAAGCCCCCCCAGCTGGTTCCAAAGGCAGCCAGATTCCAGTACCAGCGCCGAGGGGATGCAGCCCCAGCGATTGAAAAGGCTGGCCTCAGATCCCTCCCAGAAGATGGATATTAAAACAAAGGAGAAAGGAAGAAAGGAATCGCCTGGGGAGAAGACCAAAGGGGAAGCGGAATGGCTGAAGGAGGAAGGATTAAGCAGGTACTAAAGGCAATCTCCACAGTCCTCATAAAGCAGGTGCGGAACAAACACTTGGCTTCTGGCTTCACGAAGAGCCCAGGGGACAGGAGAGCTAATCCTGTGCAGAGATGTGTCTGTTTTCCATCTGGCTCTCCGCTATCCCTCCCTAAACACTGCCTGGTGTGGGGACTGCTGAGGGGCAGACTGTTTTTTCTGCATGCTGAGGACAGGAGCAGGGTCCCCCTGCAGACCCCTTCATTTGGTAGCCAGTGGACCCGGGCGTCACAAACATGATTGCGTTTCCCAGGCCGGCGCTTTAACTGCCTTTCCTGGCAAACAGACTCCCACGCAGTTTTAAGAGAATCGTTCCGGTGGAGGCATTTCATTGGTTGAGGTATTACACTAAAAGCCATTGCCAGAAAATAAAAGTGATCATATTAGAAGCTGGCAGGCCCAGGAACTGACAGACACCTTATTTGATAGAGCACCTTGGAGTTTACCAAACCCTCTGACATCCTCTATCATTTAGGTTTGCTTCAGAGCATCCCTGTGAGGCAGGTAAATCACAAACCATCTCCCTTCACACCCAAGAACGCAAGAAAGCTCAGAGTGGCTTAGCCACTGGTCCAAGGCGGCACAGCCCGGCGCTGGTTCTGGACCTTTTTGTTCTTGCATTATTCTCCCTGTCTGCTGGACAGACCCCTCTGGTGCCTGTTCTGGCTGGCTGACTTCGGTTCCTCGGTTCCTCAGTGCCTGCTTCATGCTTCCCCCAGCCCCGCCCCCACTGTGTGTGTGTGTGTGTGTGTGTGTTTTCCTGTCTTTGCTTCTCTCCGAGTTGCCAAGTGCCTTGTTTTGCTCCTGAGCAATTCTTTTACCTGAGTAACCAGCTCCCTGCATCAAAGTGCTCTGTATGGAACACTCAAGAGGGTTCTGTTTACCGGCTAGACTCTGTATCAGGCAGGTCCTGGCAGGAAACAGATGGTGCACTCAACAGGGGAAGGGAGAAGCATGGAGAAGAGGCTGTTTACACTGATATGGGCAGGATAGAGGGAGCCGACAGGGCATTGGCGAGGAGCTGCTAGGGACTCACCTTCCCTGGGCTAGCAAGGGCAAGGGGAGGAGAGTGCATTGCTGTCGGTGTGGGAACGCAGTGGCTGCCAAAATCATGTCCTAATGGGAGGGAAGGAGGGAAGGAGGGGGAAAAAAAAGAAAAATAAATACACCTTTCTCTCCTCCTACCCTCCTGTCTCCTGCTGCTGTCTCCCACTACCAAACCCGACTGAAAGCCAGGGGCCAAGGGTAATGAAGTCCACAGAAGTCAGTCCACAGGGTCACAAGTAGGGCAGAGGCGAGAGGGAAGGGAGTGGGTGGGAGTGGGCGTTTGTGCGTGTGTTGGGAAAGGAGGAAGCAAATGGAGAGCAATCAGTTTGACTCTGACTCACACAGCCAGTAAAATGTTGAGTCAGGACTAAGGCACTGATGTTCTCATTTCAGGTCTTGAGTTTGTTCTAGGGTTGATTAAACCCAGGAGAAAGATGACACAGAAATCTTACCTTTGTTTCTGATTATTTTTATTGCATAGAAAGTGTTCAGTATTGGGATGGTAACAGCTTTTACCTGTTACTTTGGGATGCTCAAGCCCGCTCTGGGCATGGTGCCTTTAGAAAGAATATTTATTTGATCAGCTTCCCAAGAATAATGTCATTCTGGGGTTTTAGCTAATTCTGACTTTTAGCTAATTCTTGGTTTTAGCTAATTCTGACTTTTCTCATTTTAGGGTGTGTGTGTGTGTGTGTGTGTGTGTGTGTGTGTGTGTGTGGCTTTCATTGTTTTTCAATGAGCACATAGTTTTATAATTTAAAAAATTGTGCTCTTCTACTTTCAGGATTTATACAAAGATGATTTTCAGGACAACTGTACCTTCAACCCCCAGACCCATTTCTCTGTTATTTATAGTATACCCGAGTGTCTATGAATAGAGAACTTCCTTGTTTGACAGACAAGGAACCCTGAGCTGGGGGAGAGAGCTGTGACTGGACCCAGCTCTCCTGTGTCCCTCCAGCACCAGCGGTGCTGATCCCAGGGAGACTGGTTTTGCCTGTGCAAAAGCAATATTCATTGCTTTCTTCCCTGAAAGCTTTTATTAGACTAACCGCCCTTTCAGTGGAAGAAGGACAATGGAGGTGTGGGAAGAGGAGGGAGTCTGCTGGGAGGGAGGCACAGGCGGGGAGTGGGGAGGGAGAACACAGGGATAGAGGGGACGTGGCTGGGAGAAGACAGGCTGGAAGGAGATGAGGGCTCAGGGACTAACATCCATAAAAATAAACACGGACGACAACAATATTTCACTGCTGTTCCCTAGGAAGAGGCATCCTAATACGGTTTTACTAAAACTAACATCTGTGGAACCATGATGGGGTGGTTTTGCCCTGCTCAGAGGGCTTCACTGGTTTCTGCACACTCTGAGGTTGCCCTCAACACACTCGACAGCATAGGTCTTTTATAGACGTGTGCTTTGTCTTGGGAGGAATGCACAGCTGAAATGGATTGCTTAATGTTCTAGACTAGAGTGGGTCTGGTAATGTCAGAGGAAATTCCAGAGAATATGCCTTATAATTCCATTTGGGGCCATTGGCATACTTCGCGCTTATGCGTGTGTGTGTGTGTGTGTGTGTGTGTGTGCCTGAGAACTCAGTCCACCTCTGAGTGGTACATAGCCGTGTAGCCAGGGCAGGCTGTCTCCGTAAGTGGCAGAAAGCTCTGGAGCCCCTGGAACAAATGAAGTATGGAGAAATGTAGGACGGACATCGGGAGAGAAAGATAAAGAAGCCCCATTGCCTGGTAGAGCTCTGCTCACAGCCCACAGCACTGGTCACTCAGTATTTAAAACTATGACACACCACAAAATATTCCAGCAGCCATGAGCTGAGGCACAGAAAAATTGCCAAACAGGCAAACATATTTGATACACAATTCTTTCCTTTCCCTCTTGTCTTCCTCTCCCAACTATGAGTGTCCCCACTCCCGCCCCTTGCAGTTCTATCTCCCTAAAGCCTCCAGAACCCTCAGAACAGCGTTATACTTGGACCCCCAAGCTTCACATGACTCTCTCCTTGGTCTATCAAGAACATTCCCATTCCTTGTGGCACCTAGCTGGATCGGTCCATAAGGCGTGCAACTCTTGAGCCCAATGTGGGTACAGAGATTACTTTAAAAAAAAAAAAGACATTATCATTCTTTGAAGGTCCCGCATAGACAGAAATGGCCTTTAAAATTCCACCCTGAGATTTTTTTGTTTCTGAACTTCTTGTTGGGGTGCCTGGGTGGCTCAGTGGGTTAAAGCCTCTGTCTTCAGCTCAGGTCATGATCCCAGGGTCCTGGGATCGAGCCCCCCCCCCCCCATTGGGCTTTCTGCTCAGCAGGGAGCCTCCTTCTTCCTCTTTCTCTGCCTGCCTCTCTTCCTACTAGTGATCTCTGTCTGTCAAATAAATAAATAAAATCTTAAAAAAAAATAAAAAAATAAACTTCTTGTTATTTAGAACACCAAGGTGATTCCTAATTTATACTAAGGTGTGAATGGCTTATGAAAGTTAGGTGTGTAGGCTATCCTAAGGATACTTGTACATTTAAAAGTTGACACTAAACTGAAGCCAAGAGATGGTTTTTGGGTTATATAGGCAAAGAACTGGCCTTGGAATTAGAAAGTCTACCCTTAATTTCACTACTCGCATTGGTGACATTAAGCAAGTGACTTATACTCTCTCCCTTGCTAACTCTCGATCTCCTCATTCGAAATAAAATGTAGCTAATTATCTTCAGCATAAGATTGTTGTGAGGATTAAGTAAAATGGTGTGTATAAAAGCAATATATACAAATATAAAGTATGGTATAACGCAAGCATTTAATCAATCATGGTACAATTCTAGACAGAAACCAGTCTTAGAAACCAGTCTAAAATGACATTCTGGGGGGTGGATGGGGGTGTTCATTGGATTTTTCCAAGTGTGAGCACCAAAATCCCGAGTACAATAGTAGAGGGAGATCAACCCAGTCCAGGTGTCACAACTCCTGGAGGGTTTATTTAGCTCTGAACTTTATGAATTCAACAGAAGAGTTGTTGAGAAAGAAGTATCTAAGTTTATACAGAAACTCCTTATAGCCAGGCCAGTAGATATGGTGTCTGCATATAAGGATCAGGAAGCTGTTGGCAAAACCAAAGCAATTCAGGTTACAAATTGTCAAGTGGATACTTGATTCATCTTCAGGTTGCTTAATTACAGCTACTTCAATTGTAGCAATCAAGAGCAAGACGGATATCGAAAGAAAGTTGAGTGATACCTCCATTCTCAACGGCTTCATCCAACAGAAAATTTCCTTGTTGTTCACTGGCCCAGTATACATATACTGGGATTTTTCCCAGGGAAACCTCTCACCATTCCCCAGACAGTTACCCTTCCCGCTCAGAACCAGTGGCTGACATCAGGCACCTACTTTATAGGCTGGACTTCAGCTTTCCCCGCCCCTTGGAGCTCATCACTTACAGAGACCAAACAAAGATCACCAAACCCAGCCTTACAAAAGAGAAGTGTTTTTCAATTTGTGAGCCTTTTTATGTGGATAGTCTGACAAATCACCAATTTAGAGGCTTCCCTCAGTTGAAATAAAAGTTGAGTTACACGAAATGGGTCTATCTTAAAAAATCGAAATTGGTACTGTTCAACAAAACTTTCTGTGGTGATTGAAATGTTCTAGATCTGTGATGGCCAGTGTGGTAGCTGCTAGTCACATGTGGCCATCTGGTGCTGGAAATGTAGCCAGGACAACTAAGGAACCAGATTTTTGTTTTATTTTATTTTGTTAATTTAGGTTTATATAGCCACATGTGGCCAGTGGCTACCATGCTAGTCCTTGTAGATTCTAGATCATATGGTAACCTCCCTTATTACCTCCATTATGGCTTTCTTTTCTGGTTACATCTTTGTGTTATCTTCTCCGTAGGCTTCCTCACATTTCCCTGACAAGGTAAAATGTTTAGGACTTAACGATGTGAGACTTGAAACTACCATAAAAAATGTAACCATCCTGTGTACAACTATATCATCAGTGAAGAGTTTCGTCCTGGGGATTCAACAAGGTTGCATTCAAGGAGATTCATTATTGAGCTAACACTAGGTAGCCCTTATTCTGTGCCAGGCACTAAATACATACCCATTTAATATTCCTAAGAATCCTATTAGGTAGATAATCTTATCTGTCCCTTTTAACAGATGAAGAAATTGGGGTATGAAAAGGTCAGTAATGTTTTATTTTTTTTTTAAGATTTGTATATTTTAGAGAGAGAACATGCACACACATGCACATGAGTTGGGGGATGGGCAGAGGGAGAGAATCTTCAAGCCGACTCCCAGACAAGTGTGGAGCCCCACCCTGCGGGTTCGATCCCACGACCCATCAGAACACGTGAAGAGGTCAATAGCATGCTGTACATGTCATAGTTAGGAAGCGGCAAAGTGAAGATTCAAACCCAGGGAGTCTGGCTTCAAAGTCCATGTGGTACTGGCTTCCAAGCTTCCAGTTTTTCTAGATCCATCTGGTTCTCCTCAAAAATCATCATTCTCTGGGGGTGCCAGGCAGAGCTCAGTTGGTGCTACTCTCGGTCTCGGGGTTGTGAGTTCAGGCCCCACGTTGGGGGTAGAGGGTACTGAAAAAAACCATCACCCTCTGAACTCCTACAGCACTTATTGTCTGTGAAGGTCACCCAGCAGGGAACGTAGGCTCTCGGCTATACCCTGATTGGTGCCAGGAGACAGAAACCAGGTGAGGGAGCAGCACACCTCTTCGAGACGAAAGTACCATGGGGTACAGAATCCCCAGCAGTGGATGAGTAGAGAGAGGAGGGAAATCTGAAATTGCTTATCCCCTCCCCCACCCATCCAGCCATATATCATCCTGCCAGGAAGGAGAAAATACCTTAAGGGACACCTGTCTTATTTTCCCTTGGAAGTATCCTTTAGCATTCTGCACTGAATCTCAAGACCACAGGATAACGTTTCCTCTGAATTCTGCTCTGCTGGTCCCCATTTCTTTTCTGTTTTTACACTGTGTGCTAGGAATCTGTTCCAATAACCCATACCTATTAAACTCAAGCCCTGAAGATCCTGACTTAAGCCGCTTTCAAATGAAACCAGGACAATAATCAGAGCTAAGCCTCTGGAGTCACTTTCTCCAAGCATAAAAGGGATGATGGGGAAGCTTTACCCTGACCCTAATAGTTACTGTATGGAATGATCCCCAGACTTTCATGGAAACAGCAGATCGGCTATCCCAATGCTCATTTTCACAGAATCCTTCAACTTCACTGAGGAGATGTAGAAAAGTCAAAGAATGCAGTGGTCCCTTGGTTCTGAAATGAAAACCAGTTTCAACCAATGATCCTTGATCATTCAGTAACGCGCAGGAGAAAATGGACCATTTCCTTCCCCTCGCTGTCAATCATACCGCATTACAAAGACCATGCTGATTTGCTAGGAGATGTTCAACCTTTCTTTTATGTTTCCAGAGAAAATGGAGGGGAAAGAATGTGAAGAAATACAGCTGACAGGTAAACAACTGTCAGGAGGAGAAAATTGGCCATCTCTAATGTCAGCCTGTAAACACGTATTTAGCATTCCAAGATATTCCTACAGCGGAGGCTTTCAAAGAGCTTGTAGTGGAAATAATGCAGACAGAATGTCCTACCGCAGTTAAAATTTAGAGGATGGAAGAGCCATAAAAATCAAAAGCAAAAGTCTGAGCAGCGGTTATCCAGTTGAACTACACCTTGCCTTTGACCAATTTGAATTATTTGTCTTGCTTTTTCAGCATGATAACCAGTGGGTATTTTTCCCTGGTAACTGAGGAACCGTAACTAAGGTGGGACAGAAGAGCAGTGAGTAGAAGCTCACTATTGGCTAACGCTTCCAGGATGAGTCTGCGGGAAATAGTAACCATAGCATGGCCCAGAAAAAGGCAAATACGACTTTAACAGATTAGAAACATTAGTGTTGGATGAAGGGACAAATGGTACCCAATTATGCCCGGTCCTATTCATTTCTGCTTTCACTGATTGTGACAAATATATATGGCAGGAGTTGGTAGGAAGCAGTCCATTTATTTAGATCATTAAATATGCAATATTTAATGAGAATGTTTTATTTTTACAAGGTCCCCGCAGAAATTAAAAAACACTCAGTTCGTTAACCGTTTGGAATCGTATTTTGTTTTGGCAATAATGGAATGAACATCGCAGGCAAAATGAGCTGTTTCCTCATTGCCTTTGGTTTTGAATGTAAGCTTTTAAAAAGAGTACTAAGTGCACAAAGAAAGCTCTAGTAATCATGAACTGTGATTTAGTGAAATACTGGGTGGTTGTGTCTTTCTATTGCAAATTGTCAAATGGTGCATTAGCAATATATCAGTTGCAATTATACTAAAAGAGACACCTTGACTCGAAGTGAAGTGTTATTTCCTCTCCTTGAGAGATTTATTTGAGTGTGAAGAGAACACACTGTTACAGACCCTGGGTTTGTATTCAGGCCTACACAATATTTGCTGCTGTTCTTTCCTCCATTACCTATGAATCAGTATATGCCTCCTATTATATAATACTTGCTGATAATCATCGATTTGCAAATAATGTCATCTCATGAAATCATTCATTTTTAAATTATAAGGAGCACTAATGTAATACCAGCAAATTAAAACCCAGTATTTTAGATTTCAATGCCACATGGGTCTATCACTGGGGTTCTGGGTACCTTGAACTCAAGAGTGTCCAAAATCTGAACTCTTCGTGTGCACCCAGAACTTGTTTCTCCTCCTCTGTTCTCTGTCTCATTTGACGCCACCTCCCATCACCCAGTTGCCGGAGCCGAGAACTGGGCGCAAGCTTGCATTCCTCTCTGTCCCCTCACTGCTTCGTCCAGTTCATCACCAAGTCTGACCGGGTCTGTCTCCTTACTATCACTCAGCACTGTCCTTTTCCCTCCATATCCACTGCCACTTTCTTATTTCAAGCCAGCGACCATCTCACACCCCCACTCTTGCAAAAGCTTCTTTCCTGGTCTCTGTGCCTCTGAGCTTGTGTCAACATGGCCCTCGAGTATGTACGTCCCAATGTCTCATCATGGTCCACTAATTCATGACCTCACCCCCTTCTCCTCTTCAGTCATTTTTGTCACTCTCCATCTCTCTGTCTAAAGCCCTGGGCTGATCCTCCCCACTTCTTATTCTCCTTTACCCCAAAGTTCTCTTTCAAGGTCCTCCTTGGAAGCCTCCCCTCTCTCCCTCAACACTGCAGGCTGGCTACCCCTCCTTTGCCCATGAGTGGCATGTGTTACGAGGCGCCACAATTGGTAATTTCCTTGCCTGATGTGCAGTGCCTTGAGGAGAAAGAATGGGTCTTTCTCAAGTTTGTCTTTCCAGGGTTCAACCCCTCTTTTCATTATAAGTGTGCAATAAATATTTGCCTAACAAATGAGTGAAATCCAGTACACCCCGTACGTAATGCTCCCTGTTTGGGGGAGTGAGAACTTGCTCGAAAGTGAAGGCAAGGTTAATAGGACCAATGATGCTGGGTGTACGCTGGGAGACCATTCCCCAGAAGTCTTAGGGTTTCTGCACATCTTTGAGGCAGAGGTGCTGATGGCCTTTGTTCAGACTAATTGTTTTCAAATGTTTGTACAGCAAACAGCCTTAGAGTTAGATAGAGATAGTGTGGAGCAAAGGGCAGGTTTGTTTACTGTCCCGTAATAACATCCAGAGTGTCTCCCTCTAGAATAAAGGTCAGTCATGCTTACTGACCGTTATAAAAGATTCAAGTTCCCTAAGCTCAGGGTCCCTTTCCTGTAATGTAACCCACACATGTGGAGGGTCGCTTGGTCCTCTTGGTGCTTCCCTGTGAGAACCAAGACTTGGGAAACCAGAGCAAATTCTGGTGGTATTCTGGCTAAAGCTATTGCTTATGAGGAAGGAACTGGCATTTGTCTCTGACCTAGGAACCTTATGTCCTTGGTCAACAACCATGAAACTGTGCTAAGCTAACTCAGTAGGTTACAAGTAGAGTAAAACCTCAAACCTTTCTCAGTGCTAACTTGGGAGAACACAATCTGTGGACATATTTATAGCCAGGGATATCAAATTTCCTGGCAACGGTAGGATCCACATTTTGTGTTGTGGGAATGGTGGTGATATTAGACTGGTGATATGAGATATGAGATGAAATGATGATATGAGAAAAATAGGTTGCCCCATTTACTTCACAGACCACCTTCCTCAGCAGTCAAGCAGGTAACATAATTGGGTGACGTGGGCTGAGTTGGAGCCATCTATATGGCTCCTGCCAACATTTGCGCCAGCAGAATGAGGGACACTTTCTAGCGTTCTCTTCTGCCAAGCAAATGAAGACTTAGATATGGATTTTTATCAAAAATATTCTCATTAATGGGCGCCTGGGTGGCTCACATGGTTAAGCATTTGTCTTCAGCTCAGGTCCTGGGATTGAGTCTGGAGTAGGACTTCCTGCTCTGCAGAGAGTCTGCTTCTCCCTCTCCCTCTGCTTCTCCCCTCTTCTTGTGCTCTCTCTCTCTCTCTTTCAAATAAATAAATAAATCTTTAAAAAATATTCTCATTAATAAATGTTGAGAACAAATGTACCTTTTTAAGAACACATTTTACTTTAAGCTAAACAAAAGCCCACTGCTGTGTGCCCCCTCTGCCTTAGAAAAAATGGAGGGGCACCTGGTTGGCCCAGTTGGTAGAACATGTGACTCTTTATATATAATACACACACACACACACATATATAAATTTTTATTTTTATTAACATATAATTTATTATTTGCCCCAGGGGTCCAGGTCTGTGAACTGTCAGGCTTACACACTTCACAGCACTCACCATATCACATACCCTCCCCAATGTCCATAACCCAACCACCCTCTCCAAACCCCGCTTCCCCCCAGCAACAACACGTGACTCTTGATCTTGAGGTTGTAAGTTCGAGCCCCAAGTTGGGTATAGAGGGTACTTTAAAAACATAAAACCTTGAAGAAAGGAAACAATGGAAAATAGCCAAGTTCCTGTGAGCTGTTTGCCCACAATGCCAAAAGGAAATTGAAACTTATATACAGCTGCCAATGAAATCAAGGTGGATCGGGACCCCCACTCCAAATCCGTATCTCCAAGATCAGGGTATCTACCCTCTTCTTTCCTCTTCCACATACGGTCTCTTGTTGCCTATATCCTTTCTGCTCATCTTTCTCTAATTACAGGCTGTATGCGTGTTTATGCAAACGCAATTCTACCCAAGTCGATTCATGGCGTTTTTTTAAAAAAAAACCCTAAGAATCATAAATGATAATAATATCTAATGTTTGTTGAGCACTTAACTGTGTATCAAGCTCAATAGCAAGCAATTTGCATACATTATCTTACTTAATTCTCATAATAGTCTTTTCAGAGTATTATCCCTATTTCACACTGGAGGAAAAAAAATAGTTGTGTGGATGGTTGCCAGGGTCTGGGGGGAGGGGAGAGAGGGGAACTGTGTCATAGACAGAGACTTTCATTTCTGAAAGATGAAAAGAGTTCTGGAGATTGGCTGCACCACAATGGGAATGCACTTAGCACTACTGAACGGTACACTTAAAAACTGAGAAGAAGGTACATTTTATGTTCTGTGTCTTTCAGCACAAGCTTTAAACAAACAAATGCGAAAAATAAAGACTGGAAAAAGGCAAGTCAAAATGGAGGCAGTGGTTATGTTCAAGGAGTCCCATTTGAACAGTAGTTCTATTTTGAGAGTGCGCTTTTCTCTACTTAGAAATTTTCAACAATCAACATTAAAAAAGTAGTTGGGAGTGGGGTGAAAAGATGAATACCATATGAAATGCCCAGCAAAGGGCACACCGATGGGATCCATTTCTGGAGCCATCTTTCCTGTTCTCTAGCTTTTGCTGTGCCCTCCATACCACTCTGCTCACAACCAGTCAATTGGGTGGGTTCGTTGGCTTCCTAATGTCCACCAGTCACCAATATCCCAGAAGAAATAAAGTGGGGATTATATCAAGCAATATATAAACCCAGTTAACAATCTACTTTCTTTTTTTTTTTTTAAGATTTTATCTATTTATTTGAGAGAGAGATCACAAGTAGGCAGAGAGGCAGGCCAAGAGAGGGGGGAAGCAGGCTCCCTGCCAAGCAGAGAACCCGACGCAGGGCTCCATCCCAAGACCCCGAGATCATGACCTGAGCCAAAGGCAGAGACTTAACCCACTGAGCCACCCAGGCACTCCAACAACCTACCTCTTGTAGGCTCATCATCGCCAGGAGCAAAAGGCCACTGTTTGGGCTTCTCCATCTGTTCTTTCATCAGAGCCCTACAACTCTGCCCCAACAAGGCATCAAATCATACCCCTTGGTCAATTCACAAATGTTTATTGAGCAATGACTACACTCAAAACAGGAAACTATCATGTTTCCTTAGGCAAGCTCACATCTTTTGTGGGGGTGTCATCTGTGTTTTCTTGGGTTCCCAATCAAGCCCAGGGGGAAAAGCCCAACCCATGGATGTGAGAAGACCACAGATTAGGCACCTGGATGGCTCATTTTTTAAGTGTCTGCCTTTGGCTCAGGTCATGATCCCAGGGTCCTGGAACTGAGTCCCACATCGGGCTCCCTGCTAAGCAGGGAGCCTGCTTCTCCCAATCCTACTCCCCCTGCTTGTGCCCCCCGACCCCATCTGTGAAATAAATAAATAAGATCTTAAAAAAAAAAAGAAAAGAGAAGACCACAGATTGCCCCATGGGCTGTGTTGGAAATGTTGGACTGGAGAGGAAAAGAAATTCCAAATAACTTTGTAGACCAGATTTAGTTTATATTGGCCAAATTTTCCTTTGTTTGGCAAGCACTGGCCAGTTCAAGCTAGAACTGGGGATTTCAGCTTCCAATGTGTATGTACACGTAAGGGTCATTATGTAATAAGAATACATAAAATACATATTTTGTTCAGATTTGGTAAAGAAAGACTTTATTAAAGAGGATTGTTGTAAGGTGGAGGAGACTATTCCAATAGGGACAACGCTCCTGATCATAAGATCTGCAAGTGTCTCCCATAAAATATAGTTTAATACCCAGTTTATTAGCATCGCATGCCACGCAGAGCTATCTAAAAGTATTTTATCGTTGGGGGCCTGCCTGGCTCAGTTGGAAGAGCATGCGACTCTTGATCTCAGGGTCGTGAGTTCAAGCCTCATGTTGGGTGTAGAAATTACTTCAAAAAACTTTTAAAAAATATTTTACTGTTAATCCTTGCCACATATCTAAGTATGTTTAATTGCACAATTAGAAGGTCTGAAGTATTTGAAGGTAAGGAAATGTGTTCAAGTCTCCCTTTTATTCAATAGTGGGTCAAGGGATGGAATTTAAGTTTCTTCTCTACTAATATTTACAGTGTACCAAATAGAAAAACAGGGGTCGAACAGACATTTCTGCAAAGAAGACATCCAGATGGCCAACAGACACATGTGCTCCACATCACTCAGCATCAGGGAAATACAAATCAAAACCACAATGAGATATCACCTCACACCCGTCAGAATGGCTAAAATTAACAAGTCAGGAAATGAGAGATGCTGGCAAGGATGCGGAGAAAGGGGAACCCTCCTACACTGTTGGTGGGAATGCAAGCTGGTGCAACCACTCTGGAAAACAGCATGGAGGTTCCTCAAAATGTTGAAAATAGAACTACCCTATGACCCAGCAATTGCACTACTGGGTATTTACCCTAAAGATACAAACGCAGTGATCTGAAGGGGCACGTGCACTGGAATGTTTATAGCAGCAATGTCTACAACAGCCAAACTATGGAAAGAACCTAGATGTCCATCAACAGATGAATGGATAAAGAAGATGTGGTATATATACACAATGGAATACTATGCAGCCATCAAAAGAAATGAAATCTTGCCATTTGCGACGACGTGGATGGAACTAGAGGGTATCATGCTTAGTGAAATAAGTCAATCGGAGAAAGACAGCTATCATATGATCTCCCTGATATGAGGACGTGGAGATGCAACATGGGGGGTTGGGGTATAGGAGAAGAATAAATGAAACAAGATGGGATTGGGAGGGAGACAAACCATAAGTGACTCTTAATCTCACAAAACAAACTGGGGGTTGCTGGGGGGAGGTGGGGTTGGGAGAGGGGGAGGGGGTTATGGACATTGGGGAGGGTATGGGCTATGGTGAGTGCTGTGAAGTGTGTAAACCTGGTGATTCACAGACCTGTACCCCTGGGGATAAAAATACATTATCCGTTTATAAAAAAATTAAATAAATAAATAAGTAAATAAAAGAAAAACAGGGGTCCTGGGGTAGCTGGGTTTGGTGGCCTTAAAAACTGAGATAATGTAGCAGTGCCATAATCTCTTACTCCAGATACCTGATATTCTGCTACCATCTTTCAGTAATCTTATTTTTCCAGAAAAGCTTCAAATTTTAATATTCTTTCCTACTATCAGAATAAGAATACTTGCCTTCACATAATTTTTAGTTGGCCAATATACTGTCATAATACTGATGGACTTGTCAAAACAGCTGGACATATTCCATTGTGACAGATTATAGGTGGTCCTTGTTTTGCAAACCAGGCAAAGCAATCTTCATCAACGGGAAAAATTACAAGTGTTCTGTGACCTTTAAAAATTGTCAAAAACATTAAAATCTCTCTTACTGTTGGCTAGAAATGTATAAGAAAATGAAAAAAATGGTAAAATTAATTTAATATTTAGTTATTTAATTTTTATATAATTTAATAGTTTAGTATTTAATACACTGCAATTGAAAACATTAGACACATTGAGTAGTAAAGCGTTTTTCCTTTTTCTGGTTTTTAAGATTTTATTTTTGGGGCACCTGGGTAGCTCAGTGTGTTGAGCCTCTGCCTTCAGCTCAAGTCATGATCTCAGGGTCCTGGAATCAGGGCTCTCTGCTCAGCAGGGAGCCTGCTTTCTGCGCCCCCAACCCCACCTGCCTCTCTGCCTACTTGTGATTTCTCGTGAAATAAATAAATACATAAAATCTTTAAAAATATTTTTTATTTTTGAATCATCTTTTTACACCCGATGTGGACTCAAACTCACAATCAAGAGTTGCATGCCCTACGGACTGAGCATGCCAGACCCACCTAAAGTGTTTTGTTTTGTTGTTGTTTTTAAAGATTTTATTTATTTATTTATTTGACAGAGAGAAGAGACAGCAAGAGAGGAAACACAAGCAAGGGGAGGGGGAGAGAGAGAAGCAGGATTCCTACCCAGCAGGGAGCCCCATGCAGGATTTGATCTCATGGGATCATCACCTGAGTTGAAGGCAGAAGCTTTACCACTGAGCCACCCAGGCACCCCGTGTTTTGTTTTGTTGTAAAAAAGGAAAAAATCTTATCAAGAGTAGTTTGAGCAGCACTTCCCTCTTAGTGTGTAACTTTGAATGGGGAGGGAGTAAACTTTTTCTATGCACTGGCAATTTAATTGTCATAATTAATTTGTCAGGCCTTTCTAAATATGAATCAGTGACCAGTATTTTGTGTTTTGCACTTTTTTTGAGAAAGAGAAAGAGTCAGAGCACACAGTTGCACGTGGGGTGGAGACAGAGAATCCTAAGCAGGCTCCATGCTAAGTGTGGAGCCCGATGCAGGGTTCAGTCTGTCGATGTGCATGGAAATCAAGGATCATCATGCAACCAGCTGAAACACTCAGGTGCTCTTGTCCTTTGTACTATTTTTTATAAGATTTTTTTAAGATTTTATTTATTTATTTGACAGATGGAGGTCACAAGTAGGCAGAGAGGCAGGCAGAGAGAGAGGGGGAAGCAGGCTCCCTGCTGAGCAGAGAGCCCGATGCCAGGCTCGATCCCAGGACCCTGAGATCATGACCTGAGCCAAAGGCAGAGGCTTTAACCCACTGAGCCACCCAGGAGCCCCCCCCTTTATACTTTAAATGTAAAATATCTCTGGGAGTTCCTTTAATGTGAAATTTTTGCCAGTGTCACTTCCTCTGGTACATTATGCCTTTTATCACCACCACTTTCCTCATTTATACGTTTGATTGGCTCCTCGTCACTAAGTTCTTCTGACTGCATATCTAGAATCTCTTGAGGACAGAGGCATGGTCAACATTCTCACACTCTGTTATTTCTTCTACAACTCCATTTATGTTAGTTTCAAATTTAACTTCCCGTATTACTACTTTTCGTTTCGGTGCGGCACTTTCATCTTCGTTGGTCAATTTCCTTTTTTGATTACCCATTTTTGGAAAATGTCACATGCATTCATCCCTGGATACCAAGTAGGCCAAACAAGCACATGTTCTGTTGTCCTTGTTGGAACTGAATAACAGATCAGCAGTGACCAATCAGAGACAGGCTTTGAAAGACGTGATGTGATTGGTCACTGAATGGTCTAAGCATCTGTTATGTCACGATTTGTGGACAAAAGAATGAGCAGCAAAGTTTGTACTTTATGCGATCACATTGTTGGGGGACTGGTGTTATTAACTAATCTGAAATATTTGCATATCAAAACCATGCAAAGCTAGGACTGGGTATATAACAAAACCTTGGGATCCTGTAGCCTTTCTCTCCCAACTCTGAATAAATCAGTGTTTCTCCAGGATTAGTATCAGAGTTTAATTTGCATAGGTAACTTGGCAATTATGGGATGACCCAAGAAATCCCTAGAACTCTTACACAAGTGGCCCTCCACCCCTTGGAGGAGGGAAGATGGCTTGGGCTTATGACCAAGCCTCCTAGATACCTGGGACTGAACACTTCTAAGGAAGCCTGCTCTGGAAAGCATTGCAGTGGAAGTCTGAGGGCTCACATTAGGCAAGAATCTGGTTTCACCTGTGACCTGCAGAAGACACATGTGAAAACAAGTAGGGCTCAGCCACTGTCTAATATTTGTATCTTCTCTTGGGGTGCCTGGGAAGCTCAGTTGGTTAAGCGTCTGCCTTTGGCTCAGTTCATGATCTCAGGGTCCTGGGATTGAGCCCTACATTGGGCTCCAGGCTCAGCAGGAAGCCTGCTTCTCCCTCTCCCTCTGCCCCGGACTCCACTTCCTGCCCGCTTGCACTGGTGTGCGCTCACACTCTCTCTCTAATAAAGAAACAAAATCTTTAAAAAATATTTACATCTTTTCTCGAAAGAGCCTCAGAGCATTACATTCACTGACCAAGGGGGCTTCCTGAGCTGCTGCCCAGTAGGGAAGTTGCTGAGAAAGGCACTCTGCACTGCCAGGCAGCAGAAGGATCTGGGACGACTCCCCAAGTACAGAGCTGCAGAGAAATGCTGAGAGAAAGGGTGGAAAAACCATGCAGGACAGCCTGTTTTGGGTTTCTTTGGCTACTATTTGCTAACTTCCATATTTTACAAACCTCACATGGAAAAATTTACTCTTTCACTCTATGAATAATTACTGTCAACTCTGGCCTACACTGTGCAAGGCCCTGACATAAGCTGGTGAAAGTGACGAACCGTGCAGGAAGGTGGCCATCAAAATGGCTAATGACGCAGCTGATCATTTAGTTATAATCAAGATATCGAAATAAATGCCGTGAAAAAGATTCACATAGTGGCATGACATTGTGTGGGCAGAGGGGGCATTTGGGAGAGGCTATCTTGAAGGGGTGACATTTGAGCTGAACTTTGAATGAAATGCCAGTTGGGTTGCCCAAAGCCCTGGCATATCCCCCATATTTCGAAGCTTTATGACATTTACATAGAAAATGATTATCTCCCCTCTTCCTTTTCCAGAGAAAATGTCTCTACATTTTATGGATTTTTATTATTTTTATGAAGCACAAGTTTTTAAGCCCCCTTGGTCTGCTCTGGACCTCATTTAGGGTGTCACACAGCCCTTCTCTCTGTGCAAACACCTGCCCTCATCTACCTGCCTTCACCCCCTCTCTGATGTTCCGCCTATCCTCCCCATTTTCCCACCTCTGACCCAGCCCTGCCCCATAGATTTGACCTATACTATTGACAACCTGACCACAAACTGGGCTGTTCTGAGCAGCTCCAATTCTCTATGTAAGTGTCCATCCCTCCTACCTTGATGTTGCATCCACTGGCATATGGCTGTCCCTTGACTGACCATAGCCTCACTTACAAGACCCAGACAATTTTGTTAAATGCATACTATAAGAACTCCAAGATACTTCATCCTAGTCCCACTGAAAATGTAAGGTCTACAGTGGTAGAGCCAATGTCTCCTTCAAATGAAGCAGTACTCCTTGCACAGTCATCAAGAATTCATCTATAAAGGCCCCAGCTCCCACCCCCCCTTGGCAGGAGCTATGGACATAGCTCTGAGATGTGTACTCAACAATCTTTATGAGTTCTCCAGTGGGGCTGAATCCCAGCTGTCCGTAGTGAGAACCTACTTGGTACTCTACTCTTTGTGGATTCCCTTCCCTTCCCTTCCTTATCGCACTTCCACACTCTTTTGCCATCCCCCAGACAGACTACTCGCACTCAAATCTTTGTCCCAGGATCAACTTCAAGTAGAAAACGAACTCAGCTGCCTGTATGGGAGGGCCATCTTCCTGACAATGCGCTGAGTCTTTGACATGCCGTATCTCAATTAATATTCAGACAACTTTAAGAGGTAATTCTTGTACTTTCCCTCGTCTTACAGATAAGAAATTGGGGCCCTGAGAAGTAAGTAGATCTAGTAAGTCTAGATCATACAGCAAGTTCATGGTGAAGCCAGGATTCCAAATTAGACAGTCTGACTCTAAATCTACATCCTTAGCCACAACCTAAAGTTTTATGTTTTAGAAACACCCATCAGGGGGCTACATTAACTTCAGCTGAGCTCACCACGTACCACGAACGATGGTCATGTGCAGGCATGAATGCTCTCAGAATGATTTGCTCTCATTCTGCTTACTTCTAAGGCCAGTCCTACTTTAGGGCAATCTGGGCTCAGGCAGAACTTCAAGATACAGATTACATCTTTAATTCCCTGTGTATAAAACATTATTAGAGGGGCACCTGGGTGACTCAGTTGGTTAATTAATAATTAAAGTTATAATTTAAATTTAAGTTATAATTTAAATTATAAAATTATAAAATAATTACAATTTTAATTATAAAATCTATAATTACATGGCTTTCACTGGAAATAAAAACACACTATAAAAACAGATGTTAATAAAAATCAAACACCTAAAACTTTGGCATCTAAAAAAACCTACAACATTTTAAAAGCTTGCAGTCAGACCTGCTGGGATTCAAATCCTGACTCTGCCGTGCCTAGCTGTGGTACCTGGGTTAAAAATATAATATATGTAAGTGCTGAGGACAGTGTCTGCCCGACAGATAGTAGACACTACATAAAGGTTGCCTTTTCTTTAGTCTTTTTTCTTTTTCTTCCCTCCCTCCCTCCCTCCCTCCCTCCCTCCCTTCCTTCCTTCCTTCCTTCTTTTAGGGCATGGAGCCCAACACAGGGCCTGAACTCACAATCCTGAGATCAAGACCTGAGCTGAGTTCAAGAATCAGACATTTGGGCACCTGGGGGGCTCAGTTAGTTGGGTGACTGCCTTAGGCTCAGGTCATGATCCTGGAGTCCCAGGATGGAGTTCTGCATAGGGCTCCCTGCTCAGCAAGGAGCCTGCTTTTTTCCTGTGGCCCTCACCCCACTCATATTCTCTCTCAAATAAATAAAATCTTTTTAAAAAATAAATGAAACATTATTAGTGAATATTTATTACGTTAATGGAGAAGGCTAGGTTTCATCCTAATCTTCACAGAAATCCAAATGGAGTCCCAATGCGTGAATGTTGACTGCATTATGAAATGTATAAAAGTTGGCACATGCAAAAGCTAAACTATGAGTATAAATCAGACTCCATATTTAAAGATGAGGTCAACGAAAGGTGGTGCCAAGAAAAAGGAAATTTCTCTCTCTGAAAGGCAGAAAATAAAGAACAAGCAGTGGGAGCTAAAAATCCGAAAGACAGCTGAAGAAGCTCTGAATTGTAACTCCCGGGGTTTTTCAGTGTTGAGATGAGTTTTCTTCATGTGAAACAAAAGGCAAATCAGTTAATGAGGCTGAGGTGAAGTGTTATGAATCTGCAGAGAAAGCAAGCTGACGGCTTGATTGGCATATTGAAGGAGAGGAGGAGAATGAATGGAAAATTTACCAGATGAAATTTCCAGATGCCTTTTTCACCTCAGAAATGAACAAGGATGTAGATGGGGAAAAATGCTTTCATCCTTAATAATAAGTGGCTAAGAAATATGGGTCTTGTTTAGAAACAAGAAGGATTAGTCCAACAGATATAAAAACTCATCGATGCATCTCAAGGTGATAATGAGACAAAAATCGTAGGCATAGAATACCTATGAGGTACAATTGTGAGTCTAATGCCCCCTGAGGTATCCAGCAAGGCCCAGGTACTTTGGGGACCAACTTGCCTGGTCTCCACAGAAACAAAAATAACTGAGCCCAAAGATCATTTGGGCAGGAGTAGCAGTATTGGAGGGTTTTGTCTTCCTTCCATCTCTTGTTTTCCATTTAAGATCCTGATCTTTTGACTAGCTTAGCTCCCAACCACATACATTCTTTGTTTGTTTCACGGCTGGCGGATTTGTCTCTGAAGTTCTTAGTTAGGCAGTGTATCCGGTGAACTTTTCCACTTGGCCCCTTGACCATTTCTGGGGATTCTGCCAAGCACAGAGCCATTGGTTTGGGCCCAGTCTCCTTCGTGGGCCAGACCAGGTCAATGTCCCTTATGATTATCCTTCATGGGCTCTGCACTGTGAGACATTTTCTTAACTTCCAGGGGGTCACACAGCTGTTCTTTGCTGTATCTTAAGGTGCTCTTGAACCCAGATTGTTCTAAAGTAATTGTGTTAGTCAGGGCTCTCCAGAGAAACAGAATCAATGGAAGATCTATGTCTATGTTTATATGTCTGTATATTCTATTTCTATATATAAGGATATCTACAGGCCTATATCTCTCTATATAGATATCTACATCTCTATATCTCTTTCTCTACTGAAAGATATATATCTTGTATGTCTATATCTTGTACATATCTTTCTATAGAGAATGATAAAATATATAAATATCTTAAGACAGAGATTTATTACAAGGAATTGGCTCACATCATAAAAACTGAAAAGTCCTAAGACCTGCTCTTGGTAAGCTAGAGAACCAGGATCTGATGGTTTAAATTCCACCCTCAGACCAAGAGAAGACTGATTTCCCAGCTCAGGGGTCAGGCAGGTAGAGCCTCCCCTCACTGGGCATTTTTGTTCAATTCGGGTCTTCAACTGATTGAATGAGGTCCATTCACGTTAGGGACGGCAATCTTCTGTACTCCCTCTGTGGATTCAAATGTTAACCTCAGAGGGCTCTGGATGGCTCAGTGGTTAAGCATTTGCCTTCCGCTCAGGTCATGATCCCAGGGCCCTAGGATCAAGTCCGGAGTTGGGCTCCCTGCTCCTCGGGAAGCCTGTTCCCCCCTCCCACTTCCCCTGCTTGTGTTCCCTCTTTTGCTGTGTCTCTGTCAAAAAAAAAATAAAGAAAATCTTCAAAAAAAAATGTTCACCTCATCCAGAGACACACCCAGAATAATATTTGATCAAATGTCTGAATGGGGCACCTGGCTGGCTCAGTCAGTTAAGGGTCTGCCTTCAACTCAGGCCATGATTCCAGGGTCCTGGGATCCAGACCCAAGTGGGGCTCCCTGCTCAGCAGGGAACCTGCTTCTCCCTCTCTCTCTGCCCCTCCTCCTGCTTGTGCTGTCTGTCTCTCTCTATCTCTGTCAAATAAATAAATAAATAAATAAATAAATAAATAAAATTTTTAAAGAAACAAATGTCTGGACACCCTATGGCCCAGTCAAGCTGCCGTTAAGTTAAGCATATCAGTAAGATTACCCCCAGAGTGAGTGGTATCCACTTTCTAGGAGATATTCTGGGAGGGCTCTCCACCCCCACCCACCAATCAGAATGTCTGTCCTTCAGAAATAAAGGAGAATAATGAGATGTTATTTTGTATACATGTATGTATGAAAATATGTATGTATGTATTAACAGTAATGTCCCAATGGTCTAAAACACTAGCAAAAAGCCTTTATTTCTGCTCCTCTGCTTTCTGATACTTGGAAAGCCTTGTAAATTTAGGACAGAACCCATGACTTTTTAGACTCGTTAGAAGAGCGGAAAAAGAACAGGCTTTGAAAAAGATGAGAGTCATCTAATACAATACAGCTAACTCTTGTGTATTCAGTATTACAAGTTTTAATACAAAGTTTTCCCCCAAATTGGGCCTGATTTCCTGATACGCCACCCGTGGGCCCTCTCTCCCCCTCACTCCACCTCTCTTCCTTCAACCTGCAGCTGTTGCTGGGAAATGACCACTGTCATTCACCAGGAAGTTCCTTCCTGTCAATTCTTAAATGACATGTTGGTTAGAATCTTCCTTTTATGCCAAGACAGCACCCAGATGCCTCGTGCCTTATTTTACACCTTCTTTACACAAACACAAAGCCAGCTGATAGCCAAAAGCATGGTGAGTTTTGATCATTAAAATTCCTGAATTCCTTTGGGCTCCATTTGGAAACAGATTTATTTACAGTTTTAATGATCATTCCTGGTTGTTACTTTGGTTTTGTTTCCTCGTTGCTCTGTTTCATTTTATCTCATGGCCAAGCTGTGAGAAGTCCTGTAGAGAGAGGCTGTTCATTTGTCCCAGTTTACCAGGGACAGTCTCAGTTTATGAGGATTGCCTTGACTTAATTTGTTAATGACCCCTTTTTTCATTCTCAAAAGCATCCCAGTACAGATGATAAATCATGTGTTCACCTATAAATAGGGGCCATTTGAAACAGATTAATGTTAATTTAGTCTCATGGGTAAATGGTAAACATTTCCACCGTGCTCCTCTGTGCTTTTCTTAGACCAGATTCAAACTCCAGCATTGATGTTTCTGGGCGGCAAGGTATGCATCTGAAAAGGAGGTCCTTTTCGGAATAGTCTTCACCATGCCACTTCAAAGACTACTGGAAATTTCTATATGTTTGATCTTAAATATTCCGGTCTCAGGGACTTTCAAATTTTGCTCCCAAGATCTATTCCTAGAACCCAGAGGTGTTTTAAACATTATTTTAATGTAAACTCAAGACATCCGTCCTTCAAACTTAATTTTTTAAATTTTTTATTTTTTAACAATTTTATTTATTTATTTGAGAGTGAGAGAGCGAGAGAGAGAATGAGAGCACAAGCAGGGCGAGTGGGAGAGGGAGAAGCAGGCTCCCCACTGAACAGGGAGCCCAATGCAGGACTTGATCCCAGGACCCTGGGATCATGACCTGAGCTGAAGGCAGCTGCTTAAAGGACTGGGTCAGCCAGGCACCCCCAAACTTAATTTTTAAAATAAACAAACTTGATTTTGAAAATAAAAGTGTATTTTCCCTTGAAAACCTAAAGGCTTTGATCCCTGTGAAGAACCTGCCTTTACTATGTGTTTTTCACTCTAAACAGCTAAATTCCTTCCTTAGTAGGTCGCCGTCAGTAGGGTTGACCAGTGTCCCATTAGAGCCTGAGTTGCTGCTTTAAGACTTCATGTAGCTTAGCCCATTTGTGCCCAAATGTGAAGCAGAGCTATCCTCGTCCTTCTAAGGCACTTCTAGAATCACTGTTCAGTTCATTGTTATGGGACCTTTCCCTGAGTATCAACCTGTGCTTGAGTCAATGGTCAGGGGGTGGGATAGGAAAGAATAAGGGCTGTGTGCCACACATCCAGCTGGATGGAAGCTGGATGGAAGGGGAACATTTCCTGGTGCCCCAAGTCTCAGGAAAGGCTGTGGGATGAACCTTTTTGTCCTTCTTTTCTTTCTTCCTTTCCTGTTCTCTGACTTGCATTTATTTTCTTTTGCTCCCATCCCTATGTCCTCTCTTCTCTTTCTCCTTCCCTTGCTTCTCCTTCCTTCTACAGTTCCTTTCTTCTCTTTCTCTTGTTCCCCTACTTGTTTTGTACTGCACCCTTTGTCCCTTTTCTTCACTCTGCCCTTGGCCCTGTCATTGGTGCCATCGGGCAACGGGTCGGAAAACCTCTTGATTTTCTAATCTCTTAGACTCTTACAAAAGCTAGGAGCCCTCTCCCGGGGACAGAGCACAGTTATGCAAATTGTGCATACAACTTCTGGGAGTTGATGCCTGAAGCTTTCCAGTTAAGAGCTTCTAGAATAAGTGCACTTGCGGTCCACTTCTTATTATAAATCAAGTGATAAAATGGTTTCAAGGAATCACCTTAAGGAGACAGGAACAACTTCAATGAAGGAAGTTGGCAAGCGTGTAATCAGCATGGATGTCACAAGATGACATTAAGGGGCGCCTGGGTGGCTCAGTTGGTTAGGCCACTGCCTTCGGCTCAGGTCATGATCCTGGAGTCCCAGGATCCAGTCCCACATCGGGCTTCCTGTTCATCAGGGAGTCTGCTTCTCCCTCTGAGCCACTTCTCCTGCTCTCTCTCTCATTCTCTCAAATAAATAAAATCTTAAAAAAAAGATGACGCTAAGCCATATAGCAGGCAGTGAGCTTTGGAGAGGGTATGAGACCCAGAACAAGTTCAGATGTCCACACACTCCTACAGTTAGCATCTTCTCTATACTATAAAGCCCTAAAGCAATATATACTTGTAAGAAGTGGCATTAAAGTGAATTTAACTGGTCAATAATGTAATAGCCTCGAGTAATACTTTTTATAAATGAGTACTCTGAACATTGAAGAATAAATTTACGCTATTGGGAGTTATTTTTATTTTAAACACACACACACACACACACACACACACACACACTCCCTTTAGTCCCTGTTCTTTCCAAAATATATTTTAAAATTTCTTCCTCGAGGTATGTCTTGTCTATGGGGAAAAAAAACTGCTTTGCATATTTCTTATCTTTCCCCAAATCTCCTATTGGGATTTTTTTTTCTCATTTTCCACCTACTGCCCAGGAGAACCAGATGACAATTTTATATTCAAAGAAATTTGCATGCTATAAATGTACTCTTAAATAAGCATAATAGAAATGTATTGCTCTATTGTAAATTACTACTATAATCTCATTTCCATCTGGGAATTCTTTAAAGCGTGGTTAAATTTTTAGTAATGGTGAGTTAATGACATATTAAAAATGAAACAGGAACCATTTATCTGAAATATCAACAATATTATTATATATTTTAAAAGGTCATCATTTATTTGAAACATAATTATAGAATGACTCTAAACCACACAGAGACTTACTTTTAAAAGTATACATTACATTTTCCCACTGATATTTAGCTGTATTTAAAGAGTAGTGGTTGGATTTTTAAAGAGAGGAAGCACTTTATCATTATCGTGTGTTTGTCCTTTGAACAAATTTGGCCCATAGGGCACTGACCTTCTAAAATCAAAACCAACGGTGTCACATCAATGAATCGATAGTGTTAGGCCTGCTCTTTTCTTTTGCCCTAGATTTAGGTTCTAGGGGTTATGTGAACTTAAGATAAAAGGAATATGATGAAAATAACTTGGCTAGCTGGGAAAAAAAACCCCACTTGGGCAATAGGGAAGAGTCAAGCGTGCCAGTTAAATGGCACTTTGTTTTTCGCTAAAGATCTCTTGAAATTATCATGATACATTGAACATGGTGTGTGTTGGGAGTTAATTCCTGATTATTTAAGAAAATATGGTACATAAATGATCCAAAAGAGGACAGTATGTTAGAACTTCTGTTTCAGTTAACCCATATCTTCCTGCTGTGTTTTTTTAAAGAACTATTAAAATTATTTTATGTTGCCCAAGGGGCACATCTCAGTCTGGCGATAAAGGGTACAGGCTCCTTGAAGGGTGCCATGATGGGAAAGACCCACAACAAATGAAATATTTACCACAGCAATATTTACCCATAGGAAGTAGAAGTCATAGTAATTAATTGGTATTTATATAGGACTACACAATTTGTAGATTTTGCCTATATGTTCCCCAACTTTGGGAGGTAGGAAAAGCCATACATAATTATTACCCTTTGCTTATAGATGGATGAATGGGTGGATGGAGGGAGGGAGGGAGACAGAGAGAGAAAGAGAAGGAGAGAATGAATCAATAATAGGATTTTATTTTTAATGAACCATGTAGACACTTAGATTTCAGTTTAACATACACCCCAGTTGTATCCTTCTTAACTGTCACAGGCAAGTTTTCTTAATTTTGCTGATATAGGTTTTATATATTATTTTCTCTCTTTTTAAAGGAAAGATTTTATTTATTTATTTGAAAGAGAGAGAGAATATGAATGAGCAGAGGTGGGGGAGAGGGACAAATAGGCTTCCCACTCAGCAGGAAGCCCAACATGGGGCTGGATCCCAGGACCCTAAGATCATGACCTGAGCTGAAGGCAGTCACTTGCTTAAAGAGCGGAGTCACCCAGGTGCTCCAATTTTTATAGTTTTGTAAGACCCTAATTTAGTCATTTGAATTTCAGTGCACTAAAACTTCACCAGGGGAACTTGTTTAAAATGAGATGCTTGGGATGGGGGGGGGTGCTTGTCTCACTCAGTAGATGGAGCATGTGACTCTTGATCTTGGGGTTTGGGTTCGAGTCCCATATTGGATGGAGAGATTACTTAAAAATATAATCTGTTTTATAAAATGAGATGCCGGGGCGCCTGGGTGGCTCAGTGGGTTAAGCCTCTGCCTTCAGCTCAGGTCATGATCCCAGGGTCCTGGGATCAAGCCTGACATCAGGCTCTCTGCTCAGCAGGGAGCCTGCTTCCCCCGCACTCTCTCTCTCTGTGCTGCTCTGCCTACTTGTGATCTTTCTCTCTGTGTCAAAGAAATAAATAAAATCTTTAAAAAAAAATGAGATGCCTGGGCCCCACACCCAGATATTCCAACTTAATTTCTCAAGCAGGCCTAGTGAATTTGAATTATTGGCAAACCCCCTAACCCCAAGAGTTAAGATAAATGAGATCGAGAGGCTCAAGTAGCCCTCAAAATGTCCTCCAACCAAGTACATCGTGTACATCGTACATCTCCGTGTACCCTTTCTTCCAAAGCTGATTCATGGAATAAACTGAAAGTCCAAATGCTTGGAATTCTCATAAGGTGGGTGATTCTTGTGAATCACTCTCTGTTTATAATGAACATTCTGTTTTCTTGAAGCACCTTGATTATAGAGATGAACATCTTGTACCCTGTGTTCTGGTGTGGGTCTGCCCTCCTCTCTCACTCGACAGTGAACTACCAAAGGCAAAGGCTTCACTGTTAACAGATTCCCCCCTGCCCCACCTTGCACATAAGAAGTTTGCAACAAATTGTTCATCTGATTGACTTAAATGGAGAAGAGTTTTTAAAAATTAGAAATGCATATGCTTTCTTCTTCTAAGAACTGCTCAGAATTGCCTTAAGATAATTCTCCTCTGCTGGGTAGCAGTGAGCAGAAAGCCCTAGAAAGGGTTCTTTCCACCCTCCAAAGAGGCACACGGAAAATATTGTTGTAAAGGGCTGTTCCCCATGGTTCTGGCATCCCTTGGGCCCACCCCAACCACAAACTCATGTAGAACAGATAATTTACTCATCCATATATTCTTGAGTATTTTCTCTTATAACATTTGGACACAAGTAGAAAAATTTCCCTGAAATGTTGAACCCATTGTAAAGTTTTGGAGTGATGTTTCTATGCAGGTCTTTTTTGATGAGTAATGAGCATTGAACACACACACACACACGTGCGTGCATGCACATACATGAAGATACACACACATACACACACACATGCACACACATGCACCAGCAACAACATCTGCAAAAATGTCCATGTGCTTCATTCCATTGTGCTACTCAAAAATATAAAAGAAAATGAGTTAAATAAAAACACACAACAGTGAATGTGTCCGCTGGGAGTACTTCCTTGTGTTTTACATTATCACAGCTCAACATTAAGTCAGACCCTTAACTTGATTTTAATGTATTT
The DNA here is from genome assembly GCF_922984935.1 of Meles meles. Lineage (NCBI taxonomy): Eukaryota > Metazoa > Chordata > Mammalia > Carnivora > Mustelidae > Meles > Meles meles. The sequence goes on along the minus strand of NC_060087.1, from coordinate 40,777,931 downwards.
AAGCAATAACCATCAAGGCACAGGGTACTTTCTGGGAACTAATGAGAAGCAAGAAGGGTTGATGGCCCAAAGTCAAACCAAGGACCATTAACCCCAGCTGGCTATTAATTCCCCAGGAAATGCCTGGCACTGAAGTTGGTATTACTATTTATAAGCCCTTTCTATATGAAGAAAAGAAATACATATATCCCCCTGCCGTGCCTTCATTTCGCAGAGTGCTGTGGGAAAGCAGGGAGCTCTGTCATAGTGCTGCTGAGGTATCGGGCCTTTCCTGCTAAATTAGAAGTAATTATCAAAATGAAGACTTTGGTCTCCAGCCAAAGACATATGTAAGAGTCCCCCCCACCACCACCACTACCCTCCTCTTCCTTGTCCCCACCACTGGTAAATTCAAGGGAAGTAGGAATGCTGGCCCCTTCCCGGGACATTTTTTAATGAGGTCTCACACACAAGCAGTAAAGTGTGTGAATCTTAAGCGTACAGCTTGATATAATTTTTAGATAGGTACTCACTGGCATTATGGCCCAGATCAAGGTGTAGAACATTTCCAGAACCCCTAAAGCCTTCCTCATGCTTTCACCCAGGCAACACCCCAACAAAGGTAATCACGATTCGGCCTTCAGTCCCATAAAGTCATCTTGCCTTTTCCTAAATGTCATATAAATGGAATCATACGCTGTGTATTCTCTTTGTGTCTTTTCTTCCCCCTCACTCCACATATGTCTGTGTAGTCATGGGTCGTTCTTTTATATTGCTGCTCCTGCATAACATTTTTTTTTGAGATTTATTTATGTCTTTGAGAGAGAGGGAGCATGGGAGAGGGAGGGGCAGAGGGAGAGAGAATCTCAAGCGGACTCCCCACTGAGCAAAGAGACTGATGCAGGACTCAAGCTCAGGACCCTGAGATCATGACCGGAGCTGCAATCAAGAGTTGGCCTTAACCGACTGAGCCATTCAGGGGACCCTCCAGGGTAACTTTTAAATGCCCTCAAGTTTTATGAAAAACGTAAACAGGAGATTTCTTCTTTTTCTGACCTGTGAGAAGGTTTTAAGACTCAATGCTTGAATGTCTAGATTCTGTTTGCCCTGAGAAGGTAAGACATATTTAGAGGACCCCGCCCACTAAAGGCCAGCGGCAATGTGCGTTTAGGCCATAAGAAATCCTACCTGTTGGGGCGCCTGGGTGGCTCAGTGGGTTAAGTCTCTGCCTTCAGCTCAGGTCATGATCTCAGGGTCCTGGGATCAAGCCCTGCATCGGGCTCTCTGCTTGGCAGGGAGCCTGCTTCCTCCTCTCTCTCTGTCTGCTTCTCTGCCTACTTGTGATCTCCATCTGTCAAGTAAATAAACAAAATCTTTAAAAAAAAAAAAAAAGAAAGAAAAGAAATCCTACCTGCCGCAAGGCAGCTGCTTCAGAAGGCTGTTCTGAGGGCAGGCTAATCAGAACTGGGTATAAACAGACATTCATAAAAATGTGGTTGCAGTATCTTCCCTAACATCCTCTTCTTGCCCCATTTTGAAGGGAATTATTCTTTTTCTTTTTTTAAAAAAAGATTTTATTTATTTGACAGAGAGAGAGATCCCAAGTAGGCAGAGAGGCAGGCAGCGAGAGAGAGCGGGAAGCAGGCTCCCTGATGAGCAGAGAGCCCGATTCAGGCTAGATTTCAGGACCGTGAGATCATGACCTGAGCTGAAATCAAGAGTCGGGCACTTAACTGATTGAGCCACTCAGGTAACCCCTCCCATATTATTATTTTTAAACTTACTCTGAATTCTGCGTGCAGTGGGAGCTGAGTATCGGGCATAATATATTCATTGAATCCTCTGATAGATTTTCATTTGGGGGCATGGAGTGCATGATGAATACTAGGTAACAGTGGGAGCCTGGGTGGCTCAGTTGGTTGGGTGTCTGGCTTCGGCTCAGATCATGATCCCAGAGTCCCAGGATCAAGTCCTGCATCAGGTTCCTTGCTCAGTGGGGAGTCTGCTTCTCCCCTGCCCTTCCCCCCCTCTTATGTGCTCTCTCTCTCTCTCTTTCAGTCTCTGTCTCAAATAAATAAATAAAATATTAAAAAGAAAATTCTAGATAACGGTGATCCTACTTCCCTACTGAAAAATTAGGAGATATTCTGTGAGTAAAGATTGAGCTTTTATATGAAAAGCACATGGTATAATGATTAAATGATGTGTATTCGCTATTATTCTGGTTATCTATTGCTGTGTAACCAAGCACCCAAACTTAGTAGCAGAGAGCAACAGCTCTTCCATTATGCTCTCAAATTCTGCAGTCCAGAATTCAGGTGGGGGTCAGCAAGTGTGGCTTATTTCTCTGCCATCATGTCTGAGGCCTCAACTGTGAAGGTTCAGATGGCTGTGAGTGGCTTGAATGGCCACTAAGGGCTGAAATCAGGTGGAGGCTTCTTTACTCCTATGCCCTGCATTTGGTTGGGATGACTTGAAGGCTGAAACTGACAACTGCAGCACATATATATATGGTCTCTCCATGTGACTTGGGCTTCCTCACATCCTGGTATCTCAAAAGAGTCTGACATTTCACGTGGTGGCTCAGGGGTCCAAGGAAGAAATGTTCTAGCAAACGAGGTAGAAGCTTATGTCACCTTTTTTGATCTACCCTCAGAAGTCGCAAAGTGCCACTTTTTACTGGACTCTATTGGTTAAAGCAGTCACATGCTTGGCAAGATTCCAAGAGGGAGATAGGGGACGTAGATTCCCACCTGTCGATGGAAGTATCGAAGAACTTGCAGTCATGTTCCAATATCACCACAGTTGTGCATTCACTGATGACTTTTATTGGATTTCATAAAATCTGCACTGTCTGGAGAAAACCAAGAGCATGTTGGCTTCAACAGAACAATGATGGAACTCGAAACTGGTGATTTGAGACTGTGAACTGTAGTACTCCGGTGCCCACCCAACTTTATTTTGTTGCCATGGGACATTGGGGATCTCCAGGAAAGTATTTTTTTTTAAGATTTTATTTATTTATTTGACAGGGAGAGAGATCACAAGTAGGCAGAGAGGCAGGCAGAGAGAGAAGACGAAGCAGGCTCCCCGCTGCACAGAGAGCCCGATGTGGGGCTCGATCTCAGGACCCTGAGATCATGACCTGAGCCGAAGGCAGAGGCTTTAACCGAGTGAGCTACCCAGGCAGCCCTCCAGGAAATTCTTTAAATTAAGCACTCCCATTAATGTGAGTGAGTTGCTGTTGCTTTTTCCACCATTAGAGCAAGGGGAACTTTCAGCTGACAGCTTCTCCCATCTTGTTTCCTCAGCCCTTCGTAGGCCGTGTTATACCTTCAGATTTTCTACCTACTCCTGTCAAAGCTGAAGGGCAACATTTCCTGTTTCCTGTGTGAGAAATTAGTCAGCCTTACCTTATAAAATCCTTACTGGCTTAGGAAGCTGGGATCCAGCTGAGGAGATAACTGTGGGGCAGAATAATCGATATCTAAGGTCACAACCTAGGTTGATAACCTTGCGGCAAATGTGGCTCCAGTAATCTAGCGAACAGTTGCGCAGAATATTTGCATTCGTTATCTAGCAGATTCGTCATTTTGTAACCATCAATCATTCTGTATGTTCAGTTGTCCTAATCTAGAATCAAGTGGTCCAGAATATCAGAGGGCACTTGGAGTTCATTCGTTTGTTCGAGGCATGCGTTCTATAGACGAGGACACTGAGGCCAGGGGAATTGCCAGGGAGCAAATGGCTAGAAAGGCATGGCGCACGGGAACAGAACCCAGGTCTTCTTACTGTCAGTCCAGACTCTTTCCACTTGCATCCTCACTAACTATTCTTAGACCCATGCAGTGAGTTCCTTTCAGACATCCTTAAAAGAACCCTACCCACAGAGGCACCTGGGAGCAGAGGAGCCAAGAGACTTCTCTCCTTTTGCTTTTCCCATTCTCTTTTCCTTCACTGGATTGAGGGTGGGACCTTGGTAAGAAGAGTAAATGGCTTATAAAAACTGGAAGGACTTTTGGCCCTGGGTGGTATTTTTCTGGGGTTTTAATGGAGTATATGGGACCTTTTTGCATGGAGGCACATTTCGGACTGGGGACTATTACCTTCTGTTTAGGAGATGTCTTTAGTTACAAAGGATTGAGGGTACCAGGACAAGGTTCAGAGGATAGGAAGCATTTGCATGACACTCAAAGGTAAAAGGTAGAGATGTAGCAACTTCACATTCTCCAAATTTTCCCAAGGCACTCTTGATTTTTATTTTTGGCCAATTGTTTAGCCATGTGTTAAGTGGACAGTTTTCTGAGCAAGCTAAGAATAGAAAGAAATCTTTTTCAATGTGATTAAGAAAATCTAGGGGCAGGGGCTCCTGGGTGGCTCAGTGGGTTAAAGCCTCTGACTTTGGCTCAGGTCATGATCCCAGGGTCCTGGGATTGAGCCCCGCTTAGGATTTCCTGCTCAGTGGGCAGCCTGCTTCCTCCTCTCTCTCTGCCTACCTCTCTGCCTACTTGTGATCTCTCTCTGTCAAATAAATAAATAAAATCTTAAAAAAAAAAAAAGAAAAAATCTAGGGGCAACTGGCTGACTCAGTCAGTAGAGCATGCAACTCTTGACGTTGGGGTTGTGAGTTTGAGCCCCATGCTGGGTGTAGGGATCACTTAAAAATAAAATCTTAAAAAAAATAAAATCTATGAAATATTTACAGCTAAGATCAGCTTAATGATCTCCTAAGACCCACACGAAGGGAAAAATATCTGCTCTCATCACTTTGATTCAACACTGTTTAAGGATTCCTAGCCAGTGAAATAAAGCAAGAAAAAGAAATAAAAGGCATAAATATTGGAAATGAAAAATTAGACTCATTATTTATAGATGAGATCATTGTTCACATAGGAAACAATAAGATATCTACAAAACAGGGGCGCCTGGGTGGCTCAGTGGGTTAAAGCCTCTGCCTTCGGCTCAGGTCATGATCCCAGGGTCCTGGGATCGAGCCCCACATCGGGCTCTCTGCTCTGCAGGGAGCCTGCTTCCTCCTCTCTCTCTGCCTGCCTCTCTGCCTACTTGTGATCTCTGTCTGTCAAATAAATAAATAAAATCTTTAAAAAAAAAAAGATATCTACAAAACAAACTAGTAGAATAAGTGGGTATAGCAAGATTGTATAGTACAAGGTCACTACACAAAAATAAATCATACTTTTCTATATTTACAATAGACACTTAGAAAATAAAATTTGAAAATAATATTACTACAATAGCCTGGGTACCATTGTATGTCTAGGGATGCCTATAGTATCTTGCAATGTACTATGCTATGGATTTTGACAGTTTCCCTAATAGAATAGCTGCTCCAACTTAATGATTTCCCATCTACTCTGTGCTTCCAGTCGCACTTTGCTATCTACTAAATGCCTTCAATTAACCACAAAATTTGCATCTTTTTTTGTGCAAAGTAGAATGAAATTTGTTCAGTAAGAACATATTTTATTTTGTTGAACATTTTAATACTACATTTTGTCATTTAAAATAATTATTTTTAAATTGTGGCAACTGGGGAAATATAATTTATTAAAACCACACACAACCAAACCCTGGACACTGTGGAATTTTCATGGCTTCTGATGGCTAAGTTACTCAAGTGAAGCTAACGAATAGATTAATGGTATTAAAATGAATTTTATATGTCGAGATAAGTATGGAATAACAGAAATAATATATTAGGGGGTTGAACTGAAAGTAGGGTTGCTGGGACACCTGGCCGGCTCAGTCAGTATTACATGCAACTCTCCACCTTGGGGTTGTAAGTTCAAGCCTCACATTGGGCATGGAGATTCTTAAAAATAGAACCTTAAGGGGGGCGCCTGGGTGGCTCAGTGGATTAAGCCGCTGCCTTCGGCTCAGGTCATGATCTCAGGGTTCTGGGATCGAGCCCTGCATCGGGCTCTCTGCTCTGCAGGGAGCCTGCTTCCTCCTCTCTCTCTGCCTGCCTCTCTGCCTACTTGTGATCTCTCTCTCTGTCGGATAAATAAATAGAATCTTAAAAAAAAAAAATAGAACCTTAAGGGACGCCTGGGTGGCTCAGTTGGTTAAATGTCTGCCTTTGGCTCAATTCATGATCCCAGGGTCCTGGGATCAAGACCCAAGGGCTGACTCCTTGCTCAGCGGGGAGTCAGCTTGTCCCTCTCCCTCTGCCTGCCACTCCCCCTGCTTGTGCTCTCTCACTCTCTGGCAAATAAATAAATAAACAAGTAAAATCTTTTAAAAAAAGGAAGTAGGGATGCTATAGTAAATTAGAAACGAGACACTATTTTCCTGGAAGGTGATAGTAAGATCTGCTACTCAAAAGCTTGGACAAACATGATGTACCATGAAGTGTATTTTTCCAAAGCCCAGAAAGAATAAATTTTATAGAGATCTGCCTAAAGTGAAAATTGCATCATTAAATAAAAGTGGCAGTCTCGGGGTACCTGGGTGGCTCAATGGGTTAAGCCTCTGCCTTTGGCTCAGGTCATGATCTCAGGGTCCTGGGATCCAGCCCTGAGCCCTGCATGGGCTCTCTGCTCAGCAGGGAGCCTGCTTCCCCCTTTCTCTCTACCTGCCTCTCTGCCTGCTTGTGATCTCTCTTGCTGTGTCAAAATAAATAAATAAAATCTTTTAAAAAAGAGTGGCAGTCTTTTAATTTTTGTGTAGATAGAATGAAGATCCAAAGTCCAGTTTAAGACCATCTGGGATCATACTTTCAGAAAAATCTAGAAAGACTTAATCAGACCTTCAGTTTAGTCTTGAATTCAGAAGTGCTCTCCTCTTCTCCCTCACCCAGGATTTACAGGAACAAAAGGAATTCGGGATGAAATATGTACATGTGAAATAGGAAAGGGAGGACTTTTCTACCCTCAGAAGCTACTAGTGTAAAAAACACACAACACCTATAGGTTTGACCTAATTATAAAAGTGTGTTCTGGGAGCAGCTGGGTGGCTTAGGTCCCAATCCCAGAGTCCTGGGATCCAGCCCGCACTGGGTCCCCTGCTCAGCGGGGGGCCTGCTTCTCTCTCTCTCCCACTCCCCCTGCTTGTGCTCCCTCTCTTGCTGTGTCTCTCTCTGTCAAATAAGTAAATAAAAATCTTCTTAAAAAAACATCTTAAAAGCGGGGCGCCTGGGTGGCTCAGTGGGTTAGAGCCTCTGCCTTCTGCTCAGGTCATGATCCCAGGGTCCTGGGATCGAGCCCGGCATCAGGCTCTCTGCTCCGCGGGGAGCCTGCTTCCTTCTCTCTCTCTCTGCCTGCCTCTCTGCCTAGTTGTGATTTCTCTCTGTCAAATAAATAAAATTTAAAAAAAAATCTTAAAAGTGTGTTCCGGGGCACTTGGCTGGCTCAGTCCGTAGAGCATGGGACTCTTGATCTCCGGGTTGTGAGTCCAAGCCCCATGTTGGCTGCAGAGATTACTTAAAAATAAATCTTAAAAAAAAAAGTGCTCTAACTGAGATGTCCTTTGAAAGACATTCTGAATTTTCAGTGGAAATGGATATTAAAAGTCTGTCTGAATCATTGACAGTTGTATTGTGATTATGTAAGAGAATGTCTTTGGAGACATGCTTGAAATGAGGAGCAAAGGGACCTGATACCTTCAACTTGTTCTTAAATGGTTCAGAAAAAAACACACACAGAGACATGCACAGACAGTGGTGCTGAAGGTAAACCATTAGTAAATCTGGGTGAACGTCATATGAGAGATTCTCAGGTTTGAAATGATATCAAAATAAAAAATAAAAATTTTTAAAAAATGTGTAAATCGTATACCTTTCATCATCACTGATGTAAGTTACCTGTAAAAATCACGTTTTAGTAGTGCCAAACCTGAACTAGACCCGTATAGAGGGGTTTCAAGTGATTGTTCAAATATAGAGTCACCATCCAATAGGTCTTCACGAAGAACCCATTAATACTCACTGAAGCCCCCAACAAAATTCACCTCTTTAACTAAGCAAAGCTGAACAAACATTTTATCAGAAATAATTTTGGAGTTGCCTGTCGATGTGGCCAAGCATTCCCGGGGTTGGGGTGGGGGGAATGAATGATTGCTTCCCTGAGCTAGAAAGGAATTGGACGAGTGGGTGGAGAATAACATTCTTGTTTAAATAAGTGCTATTAGAGGATGAATATTTAATTTGACCAGTCTTTGAAAGATGATAAAATGGAAGAGGGAGGTCCATGAAGGGTCACAGGAAAGATTGGAAGGTGAGACTGTATGGAAATATTAGGAATTACCAAAATCATCATTGCTGCGGCCAGCCCCGAGTTACAGACTGGAGAGTAGAGACTGTTTTTCCTCCCTTTGACGCAGTAAATAAAGGAAGCAGCATTTGGAATAATTCTTGTTACATAAAAATGGCAAAACACAGGGTGAAAGATGGAAATCTGTCCAAACCTTGTGAGAAAATGAGCCCAAAGTCTGGAACAATGCCTTTTATAGGAAAAAAAAAAAAGGCAGAGGGAAATTGCCCATAATTGGTTTGAATTGGAATCTTACATGGTGAGGCTTAATTTCTTTCTTTGATGAAATGTGTTTATTCTTTTTGGTATTTTCTTTAAAAGGTGTGATCATTTATCGAATTATAGTTTCACGGAGTAAGAAAAGCATGAGAATAGTCATGTTCTCACTGGGAACTGCATGGTTTTCTGTGACTTGACCTCAAATGTCAGATGGTGGCATTTCTGCACTGTAGTGGTCAAAGCAGTCCCAGAGGGAACGCGGGTTGAAGTGTAGGGGGACATGGGCTCTAGCTCTCCAGGGGAGGTCTGTCAAACAATGAGGGACCGTTTTTTTTTGTTTGTTTGTTTTGTTTTGTTTTTTAACACTGGCCACACTGCTGCTGTGCCTGACGCTTGTGCCTCTGTGCTTCCTTATAACCCATTCAGATTTCTACAAAGGCAAGTTCATTGTCATTTCCCATGGACGACGTTCCTCCATCAGCCACGGTATTAGTGTCTACTGCAGTGGTTTAAAACAATACAGATCTACTCGACTGAAATTCTGGAAGTCAGAAGTGCAAAATGGGTCTCGCAAAATGAAAATCAAGGCATCCATCGCCAGAGCTGCTTTCCTTCTGGAGTCTTCCAGAGGCGAATACATTCCCTTGTGTTTTCCAGTTTCTAGTGATTGCAGCTATTCCTCCATTTTTGATCCCTTCCTCCATTTTCAAAATCAGCAGTGTTTCCCGTTCAAACCTCTTTCCCCACCCTCCTTTCTGACCTTGGCTTCTGTCCTTCTGTCCTCACAGCTCCTAATTCAGGCCCTCCTCCCTCTCTCTCCTAAGAACCTTTGTGATTACAGTGAGCCCACCTGGATAATCCAGGATAATCTCCCCACCTCAGGATCCTTAATTGATTTGCATCTACAAAGTACCTTTTGCCTTGTAAAGAAATACATTCAAAGGTTCTGGGGATTAGAAGGTGGACACGTTTAGGGGGTCATTATTTTGCCTGCTATAACCGGGTTGCAGGAAGCAAGTGGTGGATGTTTGCCTTTAGAACCTCGGGTTTACTCTGTACCGCTTTGTTGGCCAAAGTAAAATGCTTTTGGGGGGAGGCAGAGTAAAATTTAAAGAAACCAGATGCGGTATCTGTTTCTTTTAGTAAATGGTTGTGAAGACCTGGATATTATCCTCCATCCTGTGATGATCAGCTTAATCTTGCCTTTACAGTAGCATTGTCCAGCTTCTAACTGTCAGGCTTTTGTGAAAGATTCCGGATCTGATTTTCTAATTCCTCATCGCAAAATTCTATGACCATTCTTTCCAGGGTTTAGCCCGTGGCCAGTAAATTTTCAAATAATGTGTCCCAAATGAATTGAATCTCCGCATTGCTGATAAAAATGGAGACTAGGAATTCTCTCTTTATCAGGTGGTGCCTTCGGATTGTAAATAACAACCCCTAAAATGTTTTCTTGAGGGAGTGTTTTCTTTCTGAGCACAATCATTTGCTTATTGAAGCTGCCGGATGATGTTTGGTAAAATAAGAGATTTCTAGACAACTGGAGCCTGCTGATATTGACCTCCTTCTGAAGTAAGACTTTCTATTCTTCTGTATCACAAATGCTAAAACTCAACACATACAAAGGGACTTTCCCCAATTATGTGTTTATTAAAGGAAAAGAGATGTGAATATCTCGGCTAATTAGTTACAGCAGAGTTCTGATGTTTACCTTCAAGTTCTTCTCACTTGGCCAGGTCTGGCTGGTATAAATGCCCCCATTTTGATTTTGTCTGTATCTTCATCTTCTGTTCGCTAATTGGCCACGGTGGCCAATTGTCATCTCCACCCCGACCCATGTTGCAGTTCTCACTGTTTTATATTAGGACTGATGTGTGGCTTGCAGGGAATTTGTCTGTTACTTTACTTTAATTTTTTTTTTTTAAGAATTTTTATTTATTGGAGACAGAGAGAGCGTGCGCACAAGCAGGGGCGAGGGTCAGAGGGAGAGGGAGAAGCAGACTCCCCACTGAACAGGGAGCCCGATGTGGAGCTTGATCCCGGAACCTCAGGATCATGACCTGAGCCGAAGGTAGACACTTAACGGACTGAGACACCCACCCGCCCCTTAATTTAATTTTTTATCAAGGTTTTAATTGTAATTCCAGTATAGTTAACATAACAGTGTTCTGTTAGCTTCAGGTGTACAGTAAAGTGATTCCACAGTTTTATACATGACTCAGTGCTCATTAGGACAAGTGTCCTTCTGAATCGCTATCACCTACTTCACCCAGCTCCCCATCAGTCTCCCCTCTGGTCGCCATTAGTTTGTTTTCTATAGTTAAGAGTCTGTTTCTTGGTTTTGTTTTCTATCTGCCAGTAATCAGAGTTAAGAATTCATGTCACAATGTCTACATCACTGATGATTCCATAACTATTTCCACTTGCTAATGGAGAGAGATACAAGGAAAAATGAAAACTTAAGGAAGATGGCTCCATGTTACGGTTCCTTTTGAAAAAGTTATGCCATTCTCTGCCTGCGCAGAAGGGTTTCACTCATCAGTCTCAGGTTTAGTGGAAGCAAATAACTTTCACGCTGAGTTATTTCTGGTAAATGATCCTCTCAAAGCTAGGAATCCTTATTACACACACCCCATGTCAAAGTCACCATCTTATGCTGGTCTATGAGTGGCTATAAAAGCTGTGTTTGTTTGAACACCGAGTTTTCAATGAGCCAGGCAATGGCTATGCCTATTCCCAGGGGAACCAAGTGATGTTTCTCACTGGAAACTTCAGGAGATGCAGAAACGGGAGTCTTTTTTTCCCAAGATTTTATTTTTATTTGACAGACAAAGATTACAAGTAGGGACAGAGAGGCAGGCAGAGAGAGAGAAGAGAGAGAGAGCAGAGAGCCTGATGCGGGGCTTGATCCCAGGACCCTGAGATCATGACCTGAGCCAAAGGCAGAGGCTTAACCCACTGAGCCACCGAGGTGCCCCAGAAGTGGGAGTCTTTAACAGAAAGCCAAGAACCTGCAAGAAAGCTAAAGTCTAAGGAACTAAAAAAATCCAAAGGGTGTCCCAAATGTCAGAGCTCGAAGCAGGTCTAAGTACAGAGCTAGGAACCTAAGAAATAGAGAGACAGAAAGAAATAGAAATGGGTGGAAAAGGGGGACCTGGGTGACTAAGTTGGTTGAGAGGCCAGTTCTTGATGTTAGCTCAGGTCATAATCTCACCGTCCTGGGATCAAGCCCTGCATCAGGCTCCCTGCTGAGCAGAGAGTCTGCTCCCACTTCTCTCTCTCTGCCTGCCTCTCTGCCTACTTGTGATCTCTCTGTCAAATAAATAAATGAAATCTTAAAAAAAAAAAAAAGATTGGTTGACCATACAGTTGTGGGTCCATTTCTGGGTTCTCTATTCTGTTCCATTGATTTCTGTGTTTGTTTTTGTGCCAGTCCCATGCTGTCTTGATGACTATAGCTTTTTAATAGAGCTTGAAGTCTGGAATTATGATGTCTCCAGCCTTACCTTTCTTTTTCAAGATTTCTTTGGCTATTCAGAGTCTGTTGTGGCTCCATACAAATTTTAGGATTGCTTGTTCTGGTTCTGTGAAAAATGCTGGTGGTATTTGATAGGGACTGCATTAAATGTGTGGATTGCTCTGGGAAGTAAAGACATTTTACTAATGTTTGTTCTTCCAGTCCATGAGCATGGAATGCATTTCCATTTCTTTGTGTTCTCTTCAGTTTCCTTCAGGAGTGTTCTATAGTTTCCAGAGTACAGATCTTTTACCTCTTTGGTTAGGTTTATTCCTAGGTATCTTATGTTTTTTGTGCTATTGTAAATGGGATTGATTTCTCGATTTCTCTTTCTGCTGCTTGTTATTGGTGTATAGGAATGCAACAGATTTCTGTATATTGGTTTTGTATCCTGTGACTTTACTGAATTTGTCAGTTCTAGCAGTTTCTTGGTGAAGTCTTTTGGGTTTTCTACATACAGTATCATGTTGTCTGCAAAGAGTGAAAGTTTGATTTCTTCCTTGCCGATTTGGATGCTTGTATTTCTTTTTGTTGTCTGACTGCTGAAACTAGAATTTCCAGTACTGTATTAAATAACATGAGAGTGGGTGTCCTTGTCTTGTTTCTGACATTAGGAGTCAAGCTCTGTTTTTCACCACTGAAGATGACATCAGCTCTAGGTCTTTTGTATATGCCCTTTATGATGTTGAGGTATATTCCTTCTACCCTACTTTCTTGAGTAAAATTATTAAGATAGGGTGCTGCATTTTGTCAAATGATTTTTCTGCATCTGTTGACAGGATCCTGTGGTTCTTATCCTTTCTTTTATTAATGCAGTGTATCATGTTGATTGCTTTGGGGTTGTTGACCCACCTTGCAGCCCAGGAATAAATCCCACTTGATCATGGTGAATGACTCCTTTAAAGTACTGTTGGATTTGATTTGCTAGTATGTTGTTGAGAATTTTGCATTCATGTTCATCAGGGATATTGGCGTGTCATTCTCCTTTTTAGTGGGGTCTTTGGTTTTGGAATCAAGGTAATACTGGCCTTGTAGAATAAGTTTGGAAGTTTTCCTTCCATTTTTATTTTTTGGAATAGTTTTTAAAGACTAGGTATTAACTCTTCTTTAAATGCCTGGTAGACTTCACCTGGGAAGCCATCTGGACCTGATTTTGCTCATGATTCTCTATCCCTCTCCCTCAGCCCCTCCTCCTGCTCTCACTTTCTCTCAAATAAATAAATAAATAAATCTTTTAACAATTAAAAAAAAATGGGTGGAAAACCATAAATGGGAGTATTCCAGAGCAAAGACTTAGAGAACGGGAGCTACTAAGGACAATGCTAGCTTCCCACCCTTACTAGCTTCAAGGTGTTTCACCATCCTTGCTGGTTCTCATTTCCCTGCCTTCATCTTTGTAGCTATTCCCTTTATTACATTCGGGTGAGCTTTCTGTTTCCTGTTGCTGATACCCTAACAAAGTAAGAGTCAGTGAAATGCATATTTACTACAGTTGGCAAAAATTTTAAACATTTCTTTTTTTTTATAAGATTTTTGTTTATTTATTTGACAGAGAGAGACACAGTGAGAGAGGAAACACAAGCAGGGGGAGTGGGAGAGGGGGAAGCAGGCTTCCCGCCAAACAGGGAGCCAGATGCCAGGCTCGACCCCAAGACCCTGGGATCATGACCTGAGCTGAAGGCAGACACTTAAGGACTGAGCCACCCAGGTGCCCCAGTTTTAAACATTTCTGAATGGCGTTGCTATCTGTTATGTACGCATGTATTCTTTTTTTTTCTTTTTTTGGAGATTTTATTTATTTATTAGACAGAGAGAGAGTGCACCAGCAGGATGAGTGGCAGGCAGAGGAAGAGGGAGAAGCAGGCTCCCATGCTTAACCGCTTAACCGCTTGAGCCACCCAGCCGCCCCTATTAGCATGTATTCTGTGCTAGAACTCACATTTCTGTGTAACTTGTGATTCAGGAAGAAAATGTTTTGTTCTGTCTTTTAGTGGCTTCTGGTCTACCAAGACGACAAGACTGACACAGGGTATTATAACACTACGAAGGAATTGCTATAGTGTTGCTAAATAAAATGGGCAAATGGAAGATTCGCCCAAGTTCCCTTGGCCTTTTCCGTAAAATTCTCTATTGGCAACACGAAGAAGGAATCACTGCTGGACTGATGATCTGTTATCCTCCCTTGACTTTGTAAAGACAGAGACCTCCTTCTCTCCTTGGCAGACATTGAAGCAAAGACTCTCCTTGCTTATTGGTGTTTGATATCTCTTTTTCAGGTAAGACCTTCCTAAATCAAGTCTATCTTGGACCAGGTTCCCTGGAGCAGAGACTGAGAGGAAGATTCAGTTAGAAGCTATTTGTGAAGGAAGTGCTCCCAGGAGAAACCAGTAAGGGAGTGGGGCAAGCAACACAGGGGAGGGGGGAAAAAGTCAATAGTGTGAGTTCAGGTGATGTCCCAATGGGAGCTCAGAAGGGTAAATTGTACCTCAGAGTCTGTTCCCCTTGGGACAAGGGAAGGGTGAACTTTCATATTTCTGCACCAGTTAGTTATGGCGTATGGGCTTCCCCGGGGTAGGAGGATGTGGTGGGAGGACCATTAATGGGCCAGAATGCCAGCAGGTCCAGCAAAGTGGATCCAGTAGCTCAAGGGTATGTCGCTGAAGACAGTTGCAGGTGTGAAAAGTCAGGAGCAAAGCAGAGCACACGAAAGCTAGGGGATGGATACACAGAACCCACAAAGGAGGGTCTAGGGGATCTGACCAGAGTACCAGCATTATCTGCGGCACAGCCTTTCCAGGGGCATAGCCACAGCTGGCTCATACACAGTTAAGCAAACTTGTAGGGAAAAACAAACAAACACGACTTTCCTCATATGCGTACATTTGTTTAGGTTCTGGAGACTCTGGAGGAGATTATGAGTGACATCTTCTCATACCCTAAGGTGACCAATGGTATCCCAGGATGCTGGATTTTTCAGTGCTAAAACCCAGACAGTCCAGTGTAACCTAGGATGGTGGGTCTCCCTCCCTATATCTGAAATGCTACTCAACAAAGACCTTTCAGGTGATGTTCCGGAAGAATCTAACCCATGCAGAGCCAGCTTTGAGTGTAGGAAGTTTCCAAACCTTCCCTGATGTAGCACTGGGTGGTTTCCAGAGCTGCATTTATTTGATTTATTTTTAAGGATTTTATTTATTTATTTGAGAGAGAGAGAGTAAGAGAGAGAACACAAGCAGGGGGATCGGCAGAGGCAGAGGGAGAAGCAGACTCCCTGCTGAGCAGGGAGCCATATGTGGGGATCCTGGGATCATGACCTGAGCTGAAGGCAGCCTCTTAACAGACCAAGCCCCCCAAGCTTCCTCCAGAGCCGCATGGAGAGCCGGAGTCTGGAAATCTGGAAAGAAACTGAGTCTCAACAAGGAGCCTGGGGGTTACAGCAGACGATGGAAAAGGACTTCAACTTTGGACTTTCAGGTACAGCTTTTATGACCCAGGACAGACACAGGGAGGGCCCTTTTCAAGATGCATGTCTGAGGAAACCCTCGTTCCCCAGGATAGGGGAAGGTGCAATTCTCCAGAGAGCGTCACAGGAGTGGGGGCCAGCTCAGGATCAGAAACTCTTCAGGGACCTTTCCTGGGAGGTTTCTCCCAGATAAAATTTCCCACAATAGTGCTTTCATGCTCCCTATTCTCCAGGGAGAAGGGCGGGGGCGGGGGGGGAAGATGTTTGACATGCTTGTTGGAATTTTGTGTGTGTCACTGTTGAGTTCTATTGATGTGATAATAAATTTCCATTTAGCAATATTCTTGTTTAGCTTCAGTTCAAATCTAATGTGAATGATGATGAGTAATAACACTTCAAATTATATCAATTTTCTATATGAGAAAATATGCCATTTTCGTGACATTTTTGTTTTTGAGAAAGGGGAAATCAAAAGGTGATTCATGACTCCAGCTTTTAACTTATGTATGAATCGAAAAATGTTCTCAAGAATGTTGTCATGATGATTTCATCCCGGATAAGCTGAAAATGTTTGAGTGAGGGTTTTGAGTTATTGAATTAGAGATAAATTTGTATTGCAGGTGTCAATCGCATTGGTAAGAATCTTCTGGAGCTAGAATGAGGGCTTATAATCCTAGGCGCATACGAAAAATATTTAGGGAGCTTTAAAATGCCCCAGGGTCCACATCCCACTCAAGAATGAAATCTGGGTTTTGGGAGAGTGGAGTTCGGGCCGGTGGGCTTCATGGACCCCGGATGTGTGGCAGTTTCCCGAGGCCCTACATGGACGAGGGCCCTGCCTTGGGTTTAATGCTCTGACGCGGCGTCTTGAAACTCTTAAGTAATATTTGAACGAGGGGCCCCTCAAATTATGTAGTAGGCCCTGGGGCCGGGCACTAGCATCTTTTTAAAAACTTCCCAGGCGGTTTCAGTGTAGGAAGCACTGAATAAAGTGCACTAATAAAGAAGCCTTGGATCAGCTTGCCAGCAAAAACACTGGACTCTGCTGATGAAAGAACCCGGAGCCAAAGCCTGTCTCAAAAAGACTGGCGGTTACCCCGCCCCGGAGCTGCTCCTGACCCCGCCCACCTGCCCTGTCTCAAGGGAGACTCGCTAGAGGCCAAGGGGTGGGAGCCTTGTGGGAACCTTCTAGCGCATCTCCTACGTCCAGCCCGAGAACCTAGGGTTAGACAGACAAGGATGGGTGCTGCCTTTCTCCTGGTCCGCTGTTTTTGAAAGAAACAGGCTGAGAGGGCTGGGGTTGCTTTGTGCCCTCTGCCAAGGTCAAGTAGGGAGAGCAACCCATAGGTTTCCCTTGGAGCCAGGTACCCGGAGAGGTCTTGAAACCGTGTGAGAGACTTGGCGAGTCTTCTGCTAGAAATCTCGGACCCCTCAGCACCAGGAGGAGTGACCTGACCCTTGGCAGGCCAGAGACTAGAGAGAAAGAAGGCAGGAAACCCAAAGTCCTGAGTGCCTTTCCTTACTGTCCTCACCCTCCAGAGGATGGAACCTGAATCCTGTGTTCTTTGAGTCAGAGACTGCCTCTGCCATCTCTGTGGTTGGAACCCTTGGACTTCTGCACAGAAAGCAAGGAAAGACGAAATTATGCAAAAGAACAGTCTTGAATGGACGAGCGCTACGGTTCGAAAATTGTCAGGTAGATGTATGTTGTTAATACATTCAGAAATAAAAATTGAGCTGATGAAGAGGCGGGACACAAAGGGCTCATCATGAATCTTCTTGTTTACTTTGTACACTATCTCATTATTATCAAGTCTTTGCTACAACAAATTAAAGTAAGACCAAAAACAAACAAAGAAACAGAAACAAACAAATCCCATGAACTGGCTTATCCTCTTAAATAGGTGAGCACGTTGAACATCCTTCAGTCCTATTCCGGAAATACATGAAATTTTTTTAAAGATTTTATTTATTCATTTGACAGGGAGAGACACAATGAGAGGAACACAAGCAGGTGGAGTGGGAGAGGGAGAAGCAGGCTTCCCGCTGAGGAGGGAGCCGGATATGGGGCTTGATCCCAGGACCCTGGGATCATGACCCAAGCGGAAGACAGATGCTTAACAACTGAGCCACCCAGGTGCCCTGAAATACATGAAGTTTTAACACGTATTTATTGAGTACCTAGAATGTGCCAGACACTGTTGCAGGGGCCTGGGCCTCAACGGTCAACACAATAGACCCCCACATACACCCAAAAAAAATCCCAGCCCTCAGGAGAAACGTGTTATTCTAGTGGGAAGGTAGACAATAAAAATAAATGAGTAAAATATAAAGGATGTCGATGGGAACAGATGCTACAGGGAAATAGAAAGCAGGAAATGAAGCTGCTGGAGGTTGGAGGTCTGTGGGGGTTGGGGACTCAGGGAATATTCAGAGGATCACTTTGGCCTTGGCCAGTGGGGAAGTTTTGTCTTCAGGTCCGGCTAGGATTGGCTATCATCTAGTGCCCTCTTAACAAAAATAACAGAAATACCACGAGGAGACCACTAACATTTCGGGTTGCCGACTTTTCTTCAGGGGCCCAATTTCAGATTTAAAAAAAAAATCGGATATAAAATTGGTTTGCCTTCTACTGTAACGCTTTGATTCAATCTGTGGGCCACCGTTGAGCTCCGCCCGCACATTTTCATGAGGGATCATGAGGGAATACAGCCAGTGATGTTTCAAAGCAGCTCCTGACTGCTTCACACATTTCAAAAGTTTTTAGAGGCTAGGTATCAAGATCCAACTACAGACACACAGGGAGAATCATTCCAGTTTTCCTTTCTTCAGAGAATCGACGCTTTCCTTTTGATTTCTCTTGGCACTTCTGGCTTAAACCCGCTCTGTTCATGTTCAAGTTGGTGCGGACGTCTCTCCCAAGTGTTTGGTTCTCTTCTCTTTTATCGATGCTTTACGAAGCAGGAGGATTTCTAATGGTGACTGTGGGTCTATCTCGGGGTCTGTCCCCGGCATGCATTGCAAAATGAGTTCCTCGCTAGAAGCGGCAGCTCCAGCATTTACATTACGGAAGGACACAGGGGCCAGCCTCTAATTGGAGTTTGGAGGTGGGGGCGGGCATGGGGAGTCCGGCTGGGGCCTGCTCGAGGTTGCATTTGCATTGCAAATATATGATTTTTCTTCAGTTTAGGTGTTTTAGGGGAAATGGCTGGAGAGGGGGTGAGAGTGGTGGAGGTGGTTAGAGAGGCGGAAAGCCCACCGCCCCGCCTCCACACTACCCTTTAGGGCCACAAATGCTTCCTGGACTGGGAGGAGCAAAGGGAAGACTAAGCTCCTAGCTGACCCCTCACTCCTGCGTTCCAGTCCCGGGTCACGATCAAAGTCAAGTCTAGGACTTCTGTATAAAGCGCTGAGATTAAGTTTGCCTTGGGCTCTCCTTTGCTTCCTCTTCTCTGCTTCAGCCTTGGGGGGAGCTCTGGCTAATCTCTGCTTCTCACTTCAGCTTAGCAAATATTTATGGAGGATACTCTATGAGCTCAGCGTTCCACTAGGCAATGGCGAGGGGGATAGAATGATGAACTGATAAATATACAAGTTGGGAACCGACAGGAGTTCAGGCCGGGAAGTCTTCCAGACTCATTTACATTTTAATTTGGGATTACTGAAGACCAAACGTTTTAACACAAAGGGAGGAAGCTGTTATAACCCAACAAGGGGAGGCAGGATTGAATCAGTGGGGCCTGTGGGGGTTGGGGTGTACTGTGTTCAGGTCATCCCATCCTGCACATTTTTAAGTCATGCCACCCAGGTATCACGTAATCTCAAAAGAAGAGAACAATCTCCAACGGTCTTTGAACACGTTAATATTCTGTGCCTCTATGATTCTTGGTCGTAGCCTAGTCCCATTTTGGGGCAGCCATAAGATTAGGTAAATGATCAAGATTCCTTCCAATTCCTGGATGATTCTACCCAGCTGTTGTCCTTCATGTACAGAGATGACTCCGCCTATCATTCTTAAACATTCTACATTTAACATTTACTCTGCGCTGGATATGAGAGATTATGGGCTGGCATCCCCAGGAGTTGAGGATTCCCTGGTACGTTGGTTTCCCAGGGCTGCAGGAACAGAGTACCACACGCTGGACGGCTGAAAGAACCGAAATTTATTGTTTCCCAGTCCTGGGGGCTAGAAGTCCAAAATCAAAGCACTGGCAGGGCCTCTGAGGAAAGATCCTTTCTAGTCTCTTTCCATTTTGAGTAGGCCCAGTTGTTGTTTGGCTTGTGACAGACTAACTCTGTCCAATCTCTGTCTTCATCTTCACAAGGTTGACTTCCCTCTCTGTGTGTCTCTTCTCTTCCAGCAAAAACACTAGTCATATCGGATTAAGGGCCCACCCAACTTCAGTATGACCTCATCTCAACTTACATCTTAAATACATCTGTAAAGACCCTATTTTCTTTCCTTTTTCTTTTTTTTTAAAAAGATTTTATTTATTTATTTGACAGAGAGAGAGATCACAAGTAGGCAGAGAGGCAGGCAGAGAGAGAAGGGGAAGCAGGCTCCCCACCGAGCAGAGAGCCCAATGTAGAACTCGATCCCAGGACCCTGAGATCATGACCTGAGCCAAAGGCAGAGGCTTAACCCACTGAGCCACCCAGGCGCCCCAAGACCCTATTTTCAAATAAGTTCACATTCATAAGTATCATGGGTTAAGACTTCAACATATTTTCTTTGGGGACACAATTCCACGCACAACATCTAGTGACCAACAATGTTTGTCTATGTGGAGGAATTGGGTTTTGATCGGCAGCCATGAAACAGACCAAAACAAAATGGTCCTGGGGGAGGAAACCGTGATCTGACTAACCTGATGTGCTTATCAGTTGTGCTAATGAGTCATACATGTATTCACCAGATCTATCATACTGGCTTAACTCCCCCTCCCTCCCTTTCTTCCTTCCTTCCTTCCTTCCTTCCTTCCATCCCTCCATCCACCCATCCATCCATCCATCCATCATGGAATGATATGGTTAAATATTTGGTGCTCTGAAATTTATGGGAAGCTCTGGATCAGAAAAAGGTACTGTCTGGGGCACCTGGCTGGCTCAGTGGGAAGAACTTGATCTTGGGGTCATGAGTTTGAGCCCCAAGTTGGGTGTAGAGATTACTTAAAATAAACTAAGAAAATAAAAAAAGGGTACTTTCCTGTGAGTAAGGTAAATACTGAAGTGCTCCTTCCTTTATCACATACCCAAAAACCATAAGAGAGCTTACCAAGAGTTTCATAACTGAAGGATCTATTGTAAGTATTCAGGTTTATACTTAGCTTCGAATTATACATATACACACCTACTCACACACACACATTTTAAGTAACTTCGCTTAGAGCATCAACATTTCCATCTGCGCATTATATGGGTACTATTGTCTCTATCATTGTCTTGTGTGATAACCAGTGACGTCGTTTCCTAGCACCAGGAGACCAATTACAGTCTGGCATTAGGCAAGTTCAAAACATTGATGTTGCTCTCTAATCCCAATCAACCGAAGGGAAGAAACTCAGTTCATGCTTTTTTTAGAGCAAGAAGAGGAGACTCTGGCAAAAGAGCTGTTCTATCATCTCTCCTCCTCCATAAATGATCTCCAATCCT
The DNA here is from genome assembly GCF_922984935.1 of Meles meles. Classification (NCBI taxonomy): domain Eukaryota; kingdom Metazoa; phylum Chordata; class Mammalia; order Carnivora; family Mustelidae; genus Meles; species Meles meles. Next base: position 40,756,831 of record NC_060087.1, on the reverse strand, counting down.
CAGTTATCACAGAAAGAAAGGACAGAAAACTATGCCTAATACGTTCGGGCTCACTGTGAGTTGTAACATAGCCCAAAGAGTAAATGAATGAAAATTTGTTAAAATAATTATCAGGAGAAAATTGCTCAAGAGGGGTAAGCTGGTGTGTTACAGAACTCTGTGCCAGGATGAGGATCAGAATGGGACATGCCGATAGGATTAAGCTGTTACAACAAACTCGTGTTTTGTTTCAAGCTTACTGTTTTGAATTTGGACTGGTTATCGGAATTCCCTCTCCATGGGTCTACGTGGGATGTTCAGAGCTGTCCTTATCAATGTCATGGACGTTTCAAAAAAAACTTTTGGGAAAACAAATGGAAGGTGATACAGGATCCCTTGGAGGCTGCAGGAGTGTCTGGTTGCACTCTTATTTAAAGATTAGTGAAAAATTCTCAGTAGCAGGGGACCCAAAAGGGAAATGTGAAATGTAATGGTATTTGGTCAGTGGAGCAAAGGGATTTGTAGTGGTGAAAGAAAATACAGATGAAGTTATTTGGATTGTGCTTTTTATATCTCTCTTAGCATAATTCAGGCTTAGAAAGGATCTCAATTGTGATTTTGTGGGCTTAGTTTTGACCTGAACAAAACGGTTTTGCCAGTTTTGTTTCTTCTTTTTATTCAAATGGGACACACCCTCCTGGTTTTGAGAAATCTGATTGTTATCTCTTAGTCAGAAGCATGCTTGACGAAATACTCTTTCCAATTTTGGATGGTTAATCATGCTGGATTTTTACCAAAGACCTCAAGGGAGACTTAACTTGAAGGACAAAGATGGTTGTCAAGTGAGCTATGGATTAAGATCTGCTTCTTTGGTGGAAGTTCACGGAAAATAGTTTAGGCAAAGGTAGATTCAATAAGGCAGACACAAAGAAATAAAATATGCTTCTGGGGAATAAGCGAGGCAGCGCAAATGCACTGGAACTCATTAAAGAAGCAGCCGATGAGCAATTCATAACCAATATCTGAGATATAATTTAAGACCCGAAGGTCACGTAATATCAACTCTATTGCAACACACATGCACCAAAAGAGTGGCTGGCAATTTGCGTGAGCTAGCCTTAGCTGTTTTTATTTCTCACAAAGTGTTTCTCCGCAGGCACGCACACGTGCGCGCACACACACACACACACAAAAGATGTAAGAGTAAAATCGGATTTATCGGAGGCATTTACTTGGATTAATTAGGTAATAAAAGCATTTTCAAATTGCTAATTTACTAAGCAATGTCACCGGAATGCTGAATTACTTTACTTTTATTATGATGATCAAAAGAGATAAATGCAGGCCCAGCCACAAAACCAAAGCAGAGAAGAGAGGCAGCAGTCATTCTTCGCATAATTACTGGTATTTGTTATCCTTGCCTTGAAAAGGGGATCATCAGTTTTTCTAAAGACTGTTTTCTTTGCTTCAGAGCCTCTTCTTCAGAATGCTGTTTATCATCCACGTTGTCCTCATATACCCAGCAACAAATGCACTACGAATATGGTCTTCATTAGTCAATTTAATTTTGGTTCAAAATGTCAATTAAAGAGTGTACATTTCATTCTTATAGGGATGAGACTTAAAAAGAAAACTCTTGGTTCTCAAGTGTTAGGTTAAATTACTAAATGCAGTGTTGAAAAACAGGGTTAATCAGTGTAAAATTTAGTATCATGAGCCTAGAGTTGGTTTTGATAATCGATTATAATTCATTTTCCTATCCCTTCAGGAAAACAAAGGCTCAAAAATCATGGAATCTGAAAAAAAATCATGGAATCTATAGCTTTATTTATATTTAGGGGAAAAAATTTTGAAGAAAAGAAATGTAAGAGGAAACAGAAAGGAACTTTGCCTCAAAGAGAAAAACACTAAAGAAAATGCAGTTAAACCAGATATCCCATCCCTAGAAAATGAATGAGAATTTTATTATTTCTTCGTTTTAAAAAAAATCCGTCCTTTGCCAAATCTAAGAACGTTGCCAACTCGGGAGAAAAAGGATCCATTTTTCTACATAACCACATTTAATAATTTCCATGAAACTGACATTTTAGAATAATGGCAAAACGCCAAATTAAAAATTATGGATTCCTAATCCCTAAATTCTGAGCTAATTTTCTTAAGAAATACCTAAAATACACTTTAAAACGAACCCAATTAATATAATTACAGAGGGCTTAAATAATACATACAAACTGGATCTGTTTCTGTAAAACACAGCTGTTCTGTTATTTATATTTTGCTATTACTTAAAATTAGAAATGTGGCCATATATATTAAGTAACTTTTTGAAAAGAGTGAATCTGTTGTCTTCTGCATCATTAAATTTTTAAAAAGCTCCTACGACCAATTAGCTTGGAAATCTTATATTCATGCCTCCTCTGAATATTGCTGTGGTCTTAACAAGGAAAGCAGTACATTCAGGTATTCAATGTAACAGAAACAAGGCACAGGCAGCAACTTGTATCCCTTGGCAGTTGACATGCTAATTTCTTTGCCTTCTCTCTGTTGCTCACTCCACCCCACTTCACCAACCCCCTTCCCCCCAAGAAACGAGGCACACTTCGGGCGGTGGACGGTGCCTTGCGGCGAGTCTAGACGCCGGAAGAGCGCGGGCAGAGCGCGCGGTGCCCACACCCTTGACTGCCGGGTGAGTGAGTGCGGGTGGCCGCGGCTGGCGCGGGAGAAGGGAGAGGGTCGGGAGCGCGGGGTCTAGGCGGCACCCCTCCATCCCCCCTTCGCCCGGTCTGGGAAGCTCCGACACGAGGCCCGGAGCCCGCAGCCCCCGGCTGAGCCCGGGCGGGGATGGGCGGGCTGGGGGCGGAGCGCGGCGCTGCGCGGGGCGGCGGGAAAGGGGCGGGGAGGACAGCTCAGGCTCCGGCGGGCAGAGGGACGGTGGCAGAACCTGCGGGCTAGGTGGGAAGCTCACCGTCAGGGAGGAAAGGCAGCGAGGACCGCACGGCTGGGCAGTGAAGAGACGCTGGGGGAGTCCGGGGCTCAGGTCGACTACACCTTCTCCTGCAGCGGACACAGCGCAGCGGGCGGCGCACCGGCCGCATCGGCTATCCTGCGCGCAGGTGGGCACCCCCACGCGCAGCGCTCTGTTCCTCTCCAGGGCCGCCGCGGGCCGGACGCCCTGGCGTTCAGGCCACCAAGCTCGGGGACGAGGACCGGGCAGGTCCGGGGGCAGCGGGAAGGTGCACGGCCCCTTGGTGTGCTCGCCTGTGCGTGCGCGCTGTGCTGGGTGGGGAAGAGGTGCGGAGAAGCCGCCTCCCTGGAGATTCTGCCCCGCGAGTCTCCCAGTCCCCACCCCCATCCCCTCCTCGAGAGCCGAGCCCCGGAGTGGCTTCGGAAGACTGCGACCGCCCCTCCGCATTTCGGTGGTGCGTGCAGGTCGCTCCTCTTCCCAGTCTACACCCAGGAACCATCCGGAGGCCCCCTGCTCGGGGACGCTCGGGAGTGTAGAAACCTGGGGAAACGAGAGAGCGGTGGCAGGACCAGCTGGGGCGTGTGCGGGGAAGGCAGGAGTTGCTGGAGTATTGTCTGCCGGGCCGGTGCTTGAGCCCGCGCGTTCGCTCGCGCTTTTGGGGCCGGAGTGGGGTTGGGGGAGGGGGGAGAGGGTGGGATGGGGTCTGCCGAACTTATCTCTGAAGGCGGACGGTGCACATGCACTTGGCGCCTTGTGCACGTTTGGATGAGGGTTTAGTGGAGGCACATGGAAGCAGGATTGGTCGCCGGCGGCCCCCCCCCCCAAGAGCCTCTTGGGATGGCCCAGCGCATGTTCGGGGTCTGGAAGGAAGGCAGTGTGAGTGTGTGTGAATGTCCGTCCTAGGGAGAAGGAGGAGAGTGGCTCAAAGAGACTTGGTTTTCTTGGATTGGCTGCAGTTCTTTAAACCACGCCAGACTTTCGGGGCGTTAAAGTAAATTGCGGGTAAGTGGGCACGGATCTCTGGTGGGGCTAAAACAACAACAAAAAACCCCAACCCGCTGCGTTTGCGGGTTCGGCGGGCACGCTGGCTGGGTGGCTCCTGGCGCTAGCTCGCCTAGTGGGTGGGGGTGGGGCTGGGGGTGGGTGTGGGGGTGGGGGTGGTGCTTGCGACTTTGGCTTAAGGTGCTGGAGCTGGAGCACTTGTTCTCGGTGGACTGTGGGACTCAGAGGAGGTAAAGAGCTGCGCGGCGCGGTGTGTTATTCTCAATTAACTCTAGAATCTATCTCTCTCACACACGCACACACACCCCGGTTTGGTCTGTAATTCTCAGTTAACTCTAGAATCTTTGTCTCTCTGTTCTCTCTCACTCACATACACAAAAAACACCCTGGTTTCATCTTATTTTCAGTTAACTCTAGAATCTGTATCTGTGTCTGACTTTCTTTACACACGCGCGCGCACACACATATCCCTCTCATCTCGTGGCGGCTTTGACTATCTGATAGTTGTTTGTGGATTTTTATCTATTGCCTGTTCTACTCATAGATTTTGATTAATCTAACCTTTTTTTTTTTTTTTAAGAAAAAAAGACCTACCTGGATTAAAATCTGTGGGGTGTCGGAAGGACCTTTCAGCACTCTACATTCACATTCAAAACGGGTGTAGGGCATTATGATGAAAATAACCCCTAACTGCTCTTTAGAATGGAAAAAGGACTACTTTATCTTAAAATTATTATTTTATTACTATTTTTGTTATTTTATTATCTTAAAGAGACATTTCACAACCGTTTGAGAGGGTACCCTTTGCCTGAATCTCTCCCTCATATTTTTCCTCTTTGTGGTAATTTACAGAATTCTTAATTACGCAGTTAACAAAGTGGTTAAGTTGTCTTCTGATTTGAAATGGCAGATCTTGAAATGATTGTAGGTTGGCATGTGGGTGAGTTCTGTGACTCCCATCTCTTTCTTTAATGAACTGATCCGGAGAGAGTGGTGTCGATCTGAGGCTTAACGCATGTTTCGATTTCTGAGTAATTTATCAAATCACTGGGGGAGAGGGACTCCTTAGAAATTTGCCACAGAGGAGAAGGTACTCTTTTATCTCTTGGAGCAAATATTTTGCCACTTTTTCCCCAATTGTCCCTTTTAGTTCCCTAGGAAAGATGGGTGGTTGATGAATAATACATAAGGCTTATTTCTCTTTTATGTCTACAGGTGGCAGTGTGGAAGCCAAAACGGGAGCTTCCCGAAGTGGTTTCTGAAAAATAAAGATAAGCTAGTACAGGAATCAGAAAAACCGCAGGTATGTAGAACAATTAATACACCTAGCCAGCTTTATAATTATTGCATTCCAATATCTTGCCATTTATGTAGACTTTTATGAAGTGAAACCTATTTGGAGGTATTCCCAAGGAGAAAACGGCTTATTCTATTCTAGACAATGTATTTAAATAAAATCCTGCATTACTTTTTACTCTGCTAAGAGAAGCATTGTTTGTCTGCTGTGACCATGTGGCTTTGCATTTAACCCATTGTTGCTTAATACTTGCTTTGAAAAACACTTCCCGAAACTGTATAAAACTGCCATTTTGGGGAGTAATTGCATTTGGGACACTTTTAACAGGTCACCCTGTTGAGCCGACGTAACGCCATCTGCTTTTCACAAAAATTACGTCTCACTTGACTTGGCATACCATTCTCAGGCAGAATACCAATGCGTTAAGCTGCTGCTTTTACACTAGCTCCCCTCCTTTTTTTTTTTTTAAACTTTCTCGGCTGTCCATTTTCTTCTCCTACCAAGCCGAACATATACAACGGACCTTCATAATTTACCCATTTCACTGAATTAACAGCTGGTTTCATACAGGATCAAAGGCAATCAAATTGAGGCTGTTTCTCATTTTGACGCAGTTTAAAAGAATTGGCCTTTGAGGATCTTTTAGATAAGAAGTTTTGCATATTAAGGCCCTTTTCCATCAGCCGGATAGCACAGTGTTATGAATGGTAGAGGAAGTGGGAGTTCATCCCTGTGGATTTTTACCTTAGAATGGTCCTCTCATGAGGAAGCTAAAGTTATTACTACGTTGGCTGTGTAAGGGACAGACATCAAAATGGCTGTTAAAGAGAATGAAGCCTTCTCTTTCCTCGGGATGTATGCATTCATCGCAATGCGGGAATGTGGTGATATCTTGTGATTTTTGACATTCTGCCTTTACAGCTGAAGAGGGATTTAGTTAGTCCCTGCCAATGAAGGTGTAAAACAAAGTCAGATGCTGTTCCCGAAGCTTAAAAAGGCCAAATTGGACACTTACCAGTAGAAAGCACACTGGGAGTTCTGACTCAGAAAGTATAGGCTGCAGTAAGGACTGAGAGGTTCTTACTATAAAGGTTCTTACATCCCACGGAGATGGAGTGGCTTCTGGAAAGTTTGAGGACATTTAGGAGCGTGTAAGTTTGCACTTAGATTCCTTATCTGACTCTGGCCTCTGGGAAGTAACTAATCATCCCTCAAAGGCTTCTAATAGGAATAGGGTCTAATCTTCTAGGGCAGAAAGGAAGAGGGCAACAAGTTGACATTTTGTTCCGGTTTTGAATCCTGCCAATCTCATCATAGAGACAGGAGGTGCTGTAGAGATTTTATGACATATAGAATCCATACAATAAAGTGTAAAATGCATTATTTTCGATGTGTCCCGCTCAGTGAATTTTGACACGTGCACACACCATGTGAACCCCACCCGGGTGAAGATAGAGAACATACCCACTACCCTCGATTTTCTCCTCTTTCCCCTTCTGGGCAGTTTTTATCCCACTTCGAACCTGAATGAAGGTAGCCATGTTAACGATTTTTTTTTTCCACATTGTAATTTTTAAAAACTCCATCCGCTAGTTTGTCTGCTGTTAAGTTCCATATAAATAGTATGCTACAGAAGGGATCCTTGTGTATGTCTTACACATTAACATAATGTCTAGGAGATTCACCCGTGTTACTGCGTGTGGTAGTCATTCATTCTAGTTTCTTACTGATTTGTAGTTTCAGTGTATGGACCTGTGTTTGCTTATCCATTCTGTTGGAGTTTTGGGTTGTTTTCAGTGTGTGGCTAATATGAATAAAGCAGCCATGAACAATTTTTTTAATTTTTAAAGATTTTATTTGAGAGAGAGAGTGTCCATGTGTGCATGCGGGGGTGGGGGTGGGGGAGAGGAACAGATGGGGGGAGAAGGGGGGGGAAGGAATCTCAAGCGGACTAGGAGGCGGAAGAAGAAGAGGACGATCACGAAACAGAGGAGGACAACGTGGGGCTCGATCTCATGACCCTGAGATCACGACATGAGCCGAGACCCAAGAGCTGGAGGCTTAACCGCCTGAGCCACGCAGGTGACCCTGAACATTCTTGCTTATGTGGGCTGAATGCCCACCCATTTCTCCTGAGCACATGCCTAGGAATGGAGTTGCAGGTTCATAGAGAAGGCTTCTATTTAATTTAGCTTTAGCCGATCATTGCCAAATAGTCTTCCAAACGATTGTACCAATTTAAATTCCACAGTGGTGTCAGGAGTTCCATTCGTTCCGCATTTCTGCCAACACTTGGTTTGGGGGTCTTTGTAACTTCAGCTGCTTTTGTGGGGGGGGTGGCGAATGAGTAGCTCCCTGTGGGTTTTAAAATTAAAAAAAAATTAGTTGTGGTAAAATACACATAACATAAAATTTACCATGGTAACCATTTTTGCACATGCAGTTCATGGCATTAAGCACCTTGAGTGTGTTGGGTAACAACCATCAGCACCATCCATCTCCTGAACAGTTTTCATCTTGCAGAACTGAAACTGTGCCTGCGAAACAATAAATCCTGGGTCCCTCTTCCCCCAGCCCCTGGCAACCACCGTTCTATTTTCTGCCTGTGAATATGACCACTTTTAACTACCTCATATGGGTAGAATCCTAGAATATTTGTTCTTTTGTAACCAGCTTATTGTATTTATTGTACTTAGTTTATCGTACGTTAAGAATTTTTCAGGCTGAATAATACTAACACTGTATGCTCAGTTTCTTCCTCTATCTGACCTCCAAACGAGGCAGTGCCTGGGGAATTCATACCAAATTTGTTTATCCTTCTGTCCGTGGATACTTAATGTTGCTGCCACCTTTTGCCTGTTGTGAATAGTGCTGCTCTGAACAAGGGTGTACAGAGAGTTCGAGACCCTGCTTTCAGTTTTCTGGGAGTACATACCCAGAAGTGGAACTGCTGGATGGAAAATTAAGTAGCTAAATGCTACTTAAATTTCTCGAGGAACCACTGTAGCTACTGCACCATGTCACATTCTCAAAAGTGTGGAGGAGGGGGTTCCAGTTTTTCCAAATCCTTGCCAACACTTGTTCTGTTCTTTCCTTTTTTTTTTTTTTTTTTTTTTTTTTTAAAGAGAGGAGTTGTGTGCCCACACATGAGTGAGTTGGGGAGGGCGGAGGGAGAGGGGCAGAGGGAGAGGGGGAGAGAGAGAACCCCAGGCCCCAGAAAGGCTGCACACCCAACCCAGCACAGAGCCAGAGTCAGGGCCCAATCCCATGACCCTGAGATTATGACCTGCGCCCAAATTGAGTCAGACACTCAACCAACTGAGCCACGCAGGCACCCGTGTTCTGCTTTTTCTTTTTTTTTTTTTTCTCTCTTCTTTTCTGTCCCCTCCTCCCCTTCCCTTCCCCTCCCCCTGACAGTAGTCATCCTAATGGGTGTGAGGTGGTCCTTAGGTTTTAATTTATGGTTCCTAGTGACTAATATTAAATGCCATTTTATATACTTATGGGCATTTTGATATCTTTTTATGAGATTTTTGTTAAAATGTCTTGCCTGATTGTGGCTTTTTTCTTTTTTTCTGTTGGAGTTGTTTTCTATTCTGAATGGTAGTCCTTTGCCAGGTATATGTATTATTACAAATATTCCAGTGTGTGGCTTGCCTTTTCACTGTCTTTGTGCAGTCTTTTGATAATTTTTTTTGGATAATTTTTAATGAAGTCCTGTGATAGATTTTTTTTCTTTTATGGCTCTTGCTTTTTGTGTTCGTTTATAAAACTTTTGCCTACTTTGGGGTTATTTTTTAAAAACTCTTTTAGTCATTTAAAATGTGTAAAGGCAATCTGCTTGGAAAATGCGATATATTATAAGCTTGTTTCAAATATGTGCCCTAAGAATGAAAGTTGGGAATGTTCTTTACTACAGCAGGTGCCAGAGAAAGTGTTTGAAAAACAATGTTTTTCAGTAAGACACATGGACACAGGTTTTTACTGAAAGTGGCCCCTGTTGTGGTCTCCCCTAACCCTGATTATGTCCTCAAGGGGCCCCCTCGAGTGGCAGAAACCCTAGGGGAGAGCCTGGTGATGACTTAGCTAAAAGAAGGGATGTGGCCAAATGGATGAGTATCCACTTTTCCTTAATTCATAATCCATATTCACCGAGTGATCCTTCCCTTCTTCCATTCCCAAGGAAGGTTGCCACTGGTCGATGCCCCTTCTTTCTTTTGCCTCTGAAATAGCAGTGCCCCACAGGATTCTGCCATTTATTAGCTTTTTCTCTTCTCCACCTATATTTTTTCCCCTGTGTTCATGTTTGCTCTTAGGTCTTGAGTTGTCCCTCTCCCTCTGCCCTGTGTTCAAAAGGCTCCTCGGATCTTTGTCTTCTGCTCTCACCTCCTGTCCTTCAACAGAAGGTCTAGATCTGTATCCTTACCTGCCTCTCCTGGACATCTCGCACAGGATACCCCACAGGTGCTTTTATAAAACACGCGTGGTGTTCCCCTTCAGTCTGCTCTTCTGCTTTCCTGCCTTAATGAATGTAGTTACCATTAATCCAGGATCTCAAATTTGAAACCTTGGCACTGTCTGCATCCTCCCACGTGGCCCCTGTCCCTCTCAGAGGCTGTGTTTAGTTTGGTTCGGGTCCCCCTCTGGGATTTGTAGTAATAGCCTCCCCACCAATCTCCCTGAGCCTTCCCCCTTGCCTCTAATCCCCCACTTGTCATCAGCTTGCCTTTCCTAAAACATAGATTTAATCATGTCATTTCCTACTTAAAAGTGATTTGTAGCTCTCTACAGCCTACAAGAGGCATTCAGATTCCCTAGCATGATTTACAGTGTGACACCCTTCATTATTTGCCTTCAACCTGCTTTTCCTGTTCCGTCATCTGCCATGTCCTCACCACACTCCATCTGTTCTCAACTATTTGCCATTCCTAGAACATTCCTTGAGTTCTTCCCTGCATCTGTGCTTTCGCACATGGCTGTTTCTCATCTACTTCTGATGTCCCTTCCTACGTACTGGGGACTTCTGTGTTTTCCTCTAAAAACCAGCTCCAGGGTGACCTCTTCTTGGAGTGAGCCTTCCTATCATCTAAGTAGATCCTGTTATTAACCCTTTTTTAGTGTCATTAGAGGAGATGCGGAAGTGTCGGCACGATTGCGTATCAATCTTTGTGCCCCCAGCAATGAGTGAGAGCACTGCCTCACAGAAGAAGGCATTTACTACATGTTCACTGAGTGAATCCATTCCTAATGGTAGCAGTTAGCTTTTTGCTGTTTAACAAAACACCACAATATCATTTTAGTTAGTGGTTCATTTTATCTCTATTTTGTTTATTTATTTTTATTTTTATATTTGTTTATTTGAGAGAAAGAGCATGAGCAGCGGGGAGGGAGAGGGAGAATCAGACACCCTGCTGAGCAGGACCCTGGGATTATGACCTGAGCTGAAGGCCCTCCCCACCCTGGTGCCCCCCCAGTCAGTGGTTTAAAACAACCAGCATGGAGCGCCTGGGTGGCTCAGGGATTGAGCCGCTGCCTTCAGCTCGGGTCATGATCTCAGGGACCTGGGATCGAGCCCCACATCGGGCTCTCTGCTCAGCAGGGAGCCTGCTTCCCCCCTTTCTCTCTGCCTGCCTCTCTGCCTACTTGTGATCTCTCTCTGTCAAATAAATAAATAAAATCTTAAAAAAAAAAATAAAACAACCAGCATTTAGTTGAGCTCTTGATTCTGTAAGTAGGATGCCCTACTGATTGAGCCAGGCAAGTGCCCCAACATATTTTTTTTCTCTTTTTTTAAAACTTTTTAAAACTTTTTATTTTATTTTTTCAGTGTTCCAGAATTCATTGTTTATGCACCACACCCAGTGTTCCATGCAATCCGTGCCCTCCATAATACCCACCACCAGGCTCACCCAACCCCCCCCCCAACCCTCAGTTTGTTTCTCAGAGTTCACTGTCTCTTCATGGTTTGTCTCCCCCTCTGATTTCCCCCAACTCCCTTCTCTCCTCCCAGTGTCCTCTGTGTTATTCCTTATGCTCCACAAGTAAGTGAGACCATATAATAATTGACTCTCTCTTAAGGCTGGCCTGGGGTTCTTCACACTGTCGGGTGGCAGGGTCCTAAGAGTGCTGGGTGGGGCAGGGCAGGGGGTGGTGGTGGACACACAAAGCTTCTTGTGGCCTCCGCTTGCAAGTGCCACAAGGTTACTTCCGTTAGCCGAAACAAGTCACGAAGCCAGCCTTGATCCAGGAGGTGGCGAAATAGATTCTACCTCTTTAAGGGAGAGTGTCATGTTGAAAGGAACGCACATAGAGGAAGATAATTGCAGCCATTTTTTTTTTTCAAGTAATCTACTGCATTTGCCTGGGAGCAGGGAGATGGGATTGATTGGTGACTTAGGTCACCAGCAGGGAGGACAGCTTTGACCCCAGGTGCATCTAATTGCATCTAAGATGAGTCTGGCTAAGATGGTCCCATGTTTGCCAGCATCCTTCTTTGATTCTCCTGCTGACTCCTCTGTCATCCTTTTAGCCAAAGCACATTTAAGACAGCCTCAGTTTCTTTCTGGCCTTGATGAGATACTGTTGATGCTGTAGGAAGGGGGAGTTGCTCTAAAGTGCTGGAGAATGCAGAAACCTCTCTCTCCTCATTCTGGACACTGCTGTGGATACCCTTGGGCATGGGGGAACCCTCCCATTAGGACGCAGGCTTTAGTGTTTGCCATTGATTTGTCCTGGGCATCCAATTTAAAAGGCACTTTGGGGGAAGAAGAATGTCAGGAAATGAAAAGGGATCTGACTGATGGGGGTTGTTCATCTGTGCTCTCGCTCACTGTGGGTGAAAAGTGAAGATCTTGTATTGAGAAACAGTAGTAGTTTACCCAATCTTAATGTGTGTGTGCTTTTCCAGGTGTTACACACTGTTCAGAGTTAAAACCTGAATTAAAGTGTTTCTCATGTACTACTTATTCAAGGATTCTTTGTAAGGACTAACGTATGTTGAGAGAAGTACGGTTACAGTACACATGCAGGAGCTTGGTTGAAATATACATGAAGTGTATACTGGTAAATATCCTCAGAAAAACACACCTGAAGTGACCCCGACTTCCAGAGGTAGTAGAATAACCTTGGATCAGTTTGAGTTTCTCCAGAACTTTGTTTTAGTACAAATTGGTATGTTTTAGTAGAGCTGGTAGAAGAAGTGAAAAAACAGGGGCGCCTGGGTGGCTCAGTCGTTAAGTGTCTGCCTTCAGCTCAGGTCATGATCTCAGGGTCCTGGGATCGAGTCCCTCATTGGGCTCCCTGCTTGGCAGGGAGCCTGCTTCTCCCTCTCCCACTCCTGTTTGTGTTCCCTCGCTGTATCTAATCTTTAAAAAAAGAACACAGATCTAAGTTTTTCCTCCTTCAAGCCCATTTCTACTGATCCTAGAGATGCAGGTGAACTGTGAAGTGACCAAAAGGCATAAAATAGGAGGCATTTGAAAGGCCTTAGTATCTGCTACGACCTCTTAATGACCTTTTTACATGTTTGCCTCCTGCCTTGTGCCATTCCTAGATTGGCCACTGACACAGAGGCATGAAACAGCCACAGCCTGAGTGATCCTCTGTCAAAATAATAGATGTATTAGTATTTATGGGTGAAAATAGAGCTTTTAGAAAAAGATTTTATTGATTTATTTGAGAGAGAGAGCTTGAGAGAGAGCATGAGAGGGGAGAAGGTCAGAGGGAGACACAGACTCTCCATGGACTCTAGAATAATGACCTGAGCTGAAGGCAGTCACTTAACCCACTGAGCCACCCAGGCTCCCCAGCACTTTTCACTTACATTAACAAACACCTTCTTAATGTTTTTCTTATGGCATGCTTTTCCTTTTATTTTGTAGAGGACGAAAGGTGTAGTTCAGATCTCACTGTACACTATTTATAGATCAGGTTCTTAACTGAATCTCTGTATTGTCTTTGCTGCTGGTTTAAAATAACATAAATTCAAATGGCCATAGTTCAATATTTTTAGAAGACCATGACTAGTTTGAGTTAGAAAAATCAATATTTCTAACTATTCACAATTGAGCAAATTAAGGCATTTTGACAGATTGGAATAGGATTGAGAGGTTTGGCCGGTATTCGTGTTTTGTTTTTCCAAGAGCTAGTCTGATAGCCTAGACAATAGAGTAAAATGTTTTATATACTGTATTCCTGACATGTTACATAATGTAAATTCTCCTTTCCAAATTATATGTACTGATGTATAAATACATAGCCTATATGTACTCTGATTCTTGGGGAAGGAGCGAGGGAGGGAGAGGGAGAGCGACAGCGAGAGAGAGAGGACATACATCCTCCTGGGTAAGGTTAAAATACTAGCAAAAGCTGTACAGAAATCATGAGTGAGCACAGGAGAGCTGAGTTACTGAAAACAGCCAGGTAGGACCAGTGTCTTGAGTTTTATCAGGGATTATCAGTTAAGAAGTATTTACATTGAAGAAAGTTATGATAGGGAAATGACTAACAAATTCAAGGTGATAGTTTTAGAAAAAGCTTCAGATACCCCATGGAATGGTGTTACAGGCATCCTATCAGCTTTTCAATGGGGATTTAAAAACACGCATTAAGATAGACTTGATGGTTCATCAGTCATTCTCCTGTTCTTTGAATACTAATCTTCACACGGGACAATACTTGACTGATTTGCTGGTTTTGTATATAAACCTATTTTTGTCTCCGATGAATGATAGCAAAATTTTCTTCTTGTTATGCCAACTATCAATATTTTGGGTGTTCCGAAGGGAGGCTTGGGCACGGAGGTTGGGATCTGGGGCTGCAGATGCTGACTTGGTGTGTCTGGCCGCCCAACTGTGTGTGTGTGTTTGTGTGTGTGGGGGGGGGGGCAGGGGGAGGGTCTTGGACTGTGTTTTGACAGTGAAAATAAACAAAACCATGACATGTATTTGACAAGGAAAAAGGTAATGGAGGAAAACAGTGGAGTCTTAGGAATTTCTGAAAGAGGAGGAGGTATGGCTGTTTTAGCTAATCACAGTGCCTCAGATGTAACTGGCAGGGGGTGTTTTTCCCCAGAACATGTGTGGGAAGCAAAAGGCCATGTGTACTGAGGGGACACTTTGTGCTCTGGTGATAAAGACTATGTAGAGGGTCAGGCGTGGTCTTTTCTTGACCTCTAGGGAGGGCCCTAGGCTATTTTCCTCCTTTATTTACCAGCATGTATGGTGATACTGTGCATGTTCTTACCCATGTTACAGAGAAAGACCTTGAGACACGCAGAACTAGCGTGACTGCTGGGGTTAAAGTGATAGCCCGTGGCCACACCTTTCTCTGCCTCTGTGACATGTTTTTCTGCTGTGCCTGCGAACATGAGGTTCACGGAGCGACCAGACTCTCTCTGTGTGTGTGTGTGTGTGTGTGTGTGTGTGTGTGTGAGCTCTTCCCAGTGGTGATGTTTGGGGCTCTTTATCTCCGAGGTCAGTGAGTGAGCTCCTGGTGTGTGGTATTTTCCATCACTATCTGTGAAAATGTATAGTCATTAAAATCAAAGCATTACACTGAGAGTTATCACATTTTACTAGATTTGACCTTGGACCGGCCTGGTGCGAGCATCGCAAGGCTGCACTAGACGTTAGAAGGATGCTGTTCAGGTTTCCAGTCAGCTTCTAAAAAGCTGTGGGTGCTGGGCACATCATTAACTGATCTGGGCTTCAGTTTTGTCTTCTCTAACTTGAGAGTGGGACTGTTTACCTCTAGAGGCCCATCTTACTCTGCTACTCCATCAGTCTTAATGCCAGAATTGTGTCCCTGCCCCCCCACCCCGATTTCAGTAAACTCCACCGTAAAGCTACTACTGGGATTAAAAACATTTTTTTAAAGATGCTATTTATTTACTTATTTTATTTGGAGAGAAAGAGAGCACACAAGCAGGGGGCAGAGGGAGAAGAAGCAGACTCCCTGTTGATCAGGGAGCTAGGATCCCTGAGATCATGACCTGAGCTGAAGGCAGATGTGTAACTAAATGAGCCAGCCACATGCCTTTCTGCCCCTGGGGTTGATGTCTTTCATCAATATTGGAAAATACTTGGGGGCACTTGGGTGGCTCAGTCGGTTAAGCATTAGACTCTTGATTTCAGCTCAAGTCATGATCTCATGGTCATGAGATTGAGTCCCCAGTCAGCTCCACACTCAGTGGGGAGTCTACTTGAGATTCTCCCTTCTGCCCCTCCCCCCACTTTCATGCTCGCTCTCTCTAAAAATAAATCTCTTTTTTAAAGGTTTTATTAATTTATTTGACAGAGAGTGAAAGCACAAGCAGGGGGAGCAGTAGGCAGAGGGAGAAGCAGGCTCCTCACTGAGCAGGGAACCCAATGCAGGGCTTGATCCCAGGACCCTGGGATCATGACATGCGCCGAAGGCAGATGCCCAACCATCTGAGCCACCCAGGTGCCCCTAAAAATAAATCTTAAAAAAGAAAATTTCCAGCCATTGTCTCTTCACATACTGCTACTGCCCTGTTGTATTTTCTTCTGGCTCTTCAGTTACATAGTCAGGAGACCTTTTCATGTTCTTTATGATCTGTTTCTTTTTTCTTTTCCCTTTTCTATTTTTTAAAAAGTTTGGTTTTTGGGGCACCTGGGTGGCTTAGTGGGTTGAATCCTCTGCCTTTGGCTCAGGTCATGATCCCAGGGTCCTGGGATCGAGCCCCACATTGGGCTCTCTGCTCAGCAGGGAGCCTGCTTCCCTTCCTCTCTCTCTGCCTGCCTCTCTGTCTACTTGTGATCTCTGTCTGTCAAATAAATAAATAAAATCTTTAAAAAATAATAAAATAAAATAAAATAAAAAGTTTTGATTTTTAAAATTTATTTTTAAGTAATCTCTATACCCATCGTGGGGCCCTGAGATCGAGGGGGGGCATGACATGCTCTATGGAGTGAGCCAACCAGGTGCCCCTTCCCTCTTCTATTTGGGCTTTAATAGAGGTGTTTTTTATTAACGTTTATATTCAAAGTTTACTATGTCTAGTCTGCTATTAAGCCCAACCCTGCTAATTGACCCATTTTAGTTATTTCAGACAGTATATATTCTTGATTTATATATATATATATATAAAATATATATGTATTAAAGTATTTTCTTTTTCTATGACGTCCATTTGATTTTTTTTTGCATAGATTCTAGTTCCTTTATGAGATTCTCTACCTTTCCATCCATTTCCTCTTTTTTTCTCTTCGTTTCTTTGACCAATTAATCAGTTATTTCAAAGGTTTTGTCTACTGAATCCCATTATCTGAATCATCTATGAGTCCGCATCTGTTGTCTTTTTTTCCTCTTGAATATTGGTTACATTTTCTTGCATTTTTTTTCTCATGTCCTAATATTCTCATAATACTTAATTTTATAACAAGCAATTCTGTGTGAAAGAATCTTACTAGCTCTATACCACATCTTCCTCCACAGAGGCTTTCTTCCTTTTCCTGTTAGGTAAATGTTGTGAGTAGCTGATTACCTTTGTGCCATTGGGAGCTGAGCTGAGTCAAGGCCGTGTTGCATTTTTAGGAAGACTCGTCCAGCTTTGGCTGCCTGTGCCCTTCAGGCGTGGTTCTTTGGGGATTTTAATTGAAACCCTGGAACTAGAAGTTCTTTTGTCTTTTTGGTCCTGAAACACTGTGGGAGATTAAACTTAGCCCTTTGAGGGTCTTGACCTTAGCTTCCTGTTCCCTTGATTTTAAATTCACGTGACTGTTTTGTTTTTTTAAATGACTTTTTTAAAAAAGATTTTATTTATTTGACAAAGAGAGAGAGATCACAAGTAGGCAGAGAGAGAGAAGCAGGCTTCTCCCCGCTCCCTTCAGCAGAGAGCCGGATGCGGGGCTTGATCTCAGGACCCTGAGACCATGACCTGAGCTGAAGGCAGAGGCTTTAACCCCCTGAGCCACCAGGCACCCCTCATGTGACTGTTTTGAGGAGAAACCTGGCTATATATTTGAGGGAGCACTCCTCCTTTAGTAAAAACTTCATCCCCGAAACCCTGTGAAACTGGATTCACTCTGCCTTTTAATAGCTTTTGGCCTAATATCTCAGTCTTCCTCTTACAGCTCCAGAACTGAACAAATGTGGGTATTTCCCATTTGTCACATTAGCCTGCATTATTGTGTTCACCAAAAGTTTCAACTCCCTTCTTTT
The DNA here is from genome assembly GCF_922984935.1 of Meles meles. Lineage (NCBI taxonomy): Eukaryota > Metazoa > Chordata > Mammalia > Carnivora > Mustelidae > Meles > Meles meles. The sequence continues at coordinate 40,739,405 of NC_060087.1, read as the reverse complement.
ACTCAGTAGAAGTCCTTTCTCTTGGCAAGTCTTACCATGATGCTCTCAAGGGCCCTGAGGGAAGAAAATCAGAGATTTCTGCTCACCTCAGAAGGGCTCCCCTTCCTTTGACATTCTTGTCCTTGAATCTTTTTTGGTCTAACGGAAGCCTCATACTGTTTTTCTTCTGTGTAAAACATATAAGGTGGGATCTGCAGTTTCAGAATATACATCATTTTCATGTCCTCATCCATTCTCCTTGTGGAATCTTCCGTTGAAACATTCAACATTTTTCAGCTTCGTGATAAAAGTAATTTTGGTAGTGAAGCACCTGCTGACTCATTATAATATTGCCAAAGGAGGAAATTGGGACTTTCATTTTTCAATTTTAATTTACCTAGAAAACACTTTTTAGGTAGAAGATGGTAATGGAGGCACTTCTGTTGATTTAAGGTTCTCTCAGGGGCGCCTTAACCAACTGGCTCAGTGGGTTAAGCCTCTGCCTTCGGCTCAGGTCATGATCTCAGGGTCCTGGGATCGAGCCCTGCATCGGGCTCTCTGCTCAGTGGGGAGCCTGCTTGCCCTCTCTGCCTGCCTCTTGCCTACTTGTGATCTCTCTCTCTCTCTGTCAAATAAAATAAAATCTTAAAAAAAACGTTCTCTCAGGCAGGTTCCTTATGGAACACATTTACTTCTTTATTGTACTAAAATGAGACATGACTCATTACACACCCTCCCATTTGTGAGGAGAATTTGCTCCAGAGAATTCTAGGACCATTAATAGGCAGCATCCATATGGTTTGCACGTGTAAAAAGGAGAGAATGAGCCCCTAACATTATTTAAATTGGAACCATTTCAGTGTTAAGGAGCAGTTCCGTTGTTAACTTTTCTTAGAAGCTGGGTAAGGCCTGGCCGGTGCCAAGAGCCCTAGGCCTGGTGGGAGCTCTGAGTTCTAGTATTGGCTTGGCCTCCCACAAGTGCTTTGTCCCAGGGGAGGCCTCCATTTTCTTAACCTGAGAGTTAGGACAGTGGAACAGTTGAGTTCTGATCCTTGACCATCTCTGTCCTTTGGATTCCTAGCATTTATCACAAGGAAATTAAGGTTGCACATGCATTTCAATGAACTATTTGCCAGGGTCAGTTGAATGAATAAAACCCTGCAAATTTCTTTTGATCCCCTACGTTTTCTCTATTTGTGACGCCCAGTGGGAAATCTAAGATACTGTGTCTCAGCATCTAGGACACAATTTTTGTTTTTTAAAATCATGGGTCCTGAGTCCCTGGATTCCAGTCCTGGGTTTGTCACTTATCTGCTCTGGGGCCTTGGCGCATTTCACCAACCTGTAAGGCTCCGTTTCCTCAGCTGGAGAATGGATAGAAGAATACCTTAGCCCCACCGGTTTCACCAAAGAACCAAACAATGGATAATATGAAGGTGCTACAAAACCATCAGTTATCATTAGGACTGTAATGACACGTCCCTTGTCAGCAGTAACCATCTGTCTGTTGTGGTTGTCACTATCAAAAGTGAGTATGAAATCAGCCCAAGGGTACTTAAATTATATATACCTTGACTTTTGTTCCCACTTAGCTTCCCCCCTCCCCCAACTTGGGGATGGGGTTAGGTAAGCTGACACTGCAAAGGATAAGCTCTCTGCTTGCAACTATTTAAACTAAGAGCTGGAGGGGACAGAGGGATTATTCTAGCAAATCCCCCTCTTTGAAAGATGCCCTTTAAGAAGTTTAACTGACTTAGCAAAGGTAACAGAGCCGCTTGGAGGTAAAACCACAACTAAACGGACTGTTCTTTGTTTAAACCTTGACTTGTGCAATGACTTCTAGTGTTTTGGTCAGGGACCCAGACAAAGAGATTTCCTTTGCTTTTAAACATTGGGGTTCTCCATTTCTCTTCTCCCTAACCTTCTGACGTCATTGACCTCCCTTTCTCCTGCCGATTCTACCCCTTCCTCTGGGCCTATAGCCCCTTGCTTCTCTTTTCTTGCATACACATTTAGCCTAAATGCCTTTTTCAGTAAAGCCTCCACCCACAACCTTAGCTTCAGCTCCAGAAAACTTTGGAAGTTCTGATTTCAGTGTTACCGGGATTTCACCTTGTCACCCCCCCTCCCCTAGGTTGGTGAGTGCTTCAGGGGCAGGGACACAGGCTGGTTCTTCTCCCATCAGACCTGGCCCTCACCCTAGGCCTTTCAGCGGGGCTGAAGGGATGGAGAGCATTCCTTCATTGAAGGACGCCTCTTGCAGACACAGTGCTTTTCTGATTTAGGAGACTGAATGTTGATCAACCAGAGGGAGCATCAAAGTGTAATGTCAGAAAAGAGCAGTTCACCTTGTGCTCTGTTGTGGGAATCTCTGCTATCAGTCAGTTTGTTAAATACTCAGTTATTATACGTGAAATACCAACAACGTGCTGGGTAAAATAACGGTTCTCCAAGGATCTCGACACCCTAATCCCTGGAACCTGTGAACATGTTCAATAAGAAAAGGGAATTAAAGTTGCACACAAAATTAGGTTGCTACTCAGGTGACTTTAAAAGAGATTATCTTCGGGGCACCCAGCTGGTTCAGTCTGTAGAGCATGTGACTTGTGATCTCAAGGCCGTGAGTTCGAGCCCCACGTTGGTTGTGGAGGCTACTTAGGAAAAAAAAAAGATTATCCTGGATTACCTGGCTAGGCTCAGTGTAATCAGTGGTTCCTAAAAGGGGTGTGTGCTATAGAATCTGCTTGTAGCTAAGTTCCTGGACTCCTAAAGGTCTCAAATTGCCATGAGTATCATCTTTGGTTAATGCTTCATCGATAAATTCCTTTCTATAACTGATCTAATTATATCCGTTTTCTGTGTTATTAGCTGTAATGAAAGAAAGGTACTTTCACTGAATGCTTGTATAACTCAGGTGCTTTTTATATATTACCATATTTAATGTGCTAAATAACCCAAGAAGTTGGTATTATTAAATCTATTTATGGATGAGGAAACAGGCAGGGTGGTTAACTTACACAAGGTCACATTGCTAGGAACTTGGCAACCCTGAGTTTTTATTGCACATAAAAAAAAATTCTGAGGTGTGACATTCTCACTTTTGCAAGGCACGCTCATGGCTTCTGCTGTCTGATGGTATGTTGTATAAAGTCTTGCCTTGAAATCTGAAAGTTGGAGATTATTTTCTGTATTTTTTTAACGATTTTATTTATTTGAGAGAGAGTGCGCGTTCACACAAGCCCAGGAGAGGGGAAGAAACTGGCTCCCCACTGAGCAGGGAGCCCAATGTGGGGCTCCATCCCTGGATCCCGGGAATTGTGACCTGAGCCAAAGACAGATAGATACCCAACCAACTGAGCCACCCAGGCGCCCCTGAAAGTTGAAGATTAAAAGTTAACCAGGAGTCCAACAAAATCTTGAGTATATTTTGGTCTATTTCCTTTCTGTCCTGCTTTCCCCCCGTGCATATGTATGTTGTAGTTTCTGACAGCTGCAATCATAGTTGTTTTTTTTTTTTTTTAAAGATTTTATTTATTTATTTGACAGAGACCACAAGTAGGCAGAGAAGCAGGCAGGGGGGTGGGGGAAGTAGGCTTCCTGCTGAGCAGGGAGCCCAATGTGGGGCTCCATCCCAGGACCCTGGGATCACAACCTGATCCGAAGGCAGAGGCTTAACCCACTGAGACACCCAGGCGCCCAGAGTTTTGGGTTTTTAAAAAGAATTTTACATTATGCACTCTTCCGTATCCTGTGTCTTTATAATTATTATCTTTAATAGGCAATAGGTGGTGTCCAATTTTTTTTTATTGTTACAAGTAATGCCGAAGGAACGGTTTCTAGCTGGGACAGGCTGTTCTCTTGGTGGAGAGCAGGAGCCCAATCCAGACCATACAGTGCAGTTAAAACCTTGGCTTGGAGGTGCTCAGCGCTGTACCTGCTCACATTTCCATTAGTCAGTGGGTGTCCTAGGGCCAAACCCAGGTGGGGGACCAAACCCAGGTGATGATTGAAAGGATGAGTAATCCTATTATACAGAGGAAGAAATAGTTGGGAATAACGATCCCATCTACCACCCGGAAGGGAAAAAGATGATTAGAGCTAGAACCTAAAAATAGAAATAAATAAAAGTAGCAGGTAGAGACAGACAGGTGGCTTGTGATTGAGCAGAGGCTCTGTCTTTAGGTGTCTCCTCTTTGGGATGTGAAAGAATGAAAAGAAATGACATCTGGAAGCCTGCTGTGCTCCACCCCCCTCCATGTGAAAGGCTGCCAGCAAATACAGGTTCCCTTTGATGGTGTAATTTTGTCATGGTTCTCGATGTGCTATTTTTGTGTCTGTCTGGATGGAACTTGACTTTATTGGGTTTTAACTCAAAAACACACAGTGCTGTGGATTTTCTAGTCATTGAAGAAAAGATGGGCCTAATTTCTGGATAATTCTCCCTCAGTCCCTTTAAAAAGTATACAACCACTGGGGAGCTAATGTCAAATTCCTGGCCCCCTTTCCCAAGCCACCTGAAATCAACATTTCCAAGGTGGGAGCTTGTTGGAAGGGCCCCATTTTGGGCCCGACCAATGATCTGATTGAATTGGATTCTGTATTTCAGAAACATCCCCAGGGCATTTGTATCTACATTAAAATCTGAACAGCACTGATCTAGATTTTCCTTAGGAATGCTGTTCTAGGGGCACCAGGGTGGCTTAGTCTTTTGGGGTCTGCCTTTGACTCAGGTCATGATCCCAGGTTCCTGGGATCAAGTCCTGCATCAGGCTCCCTGCTCAGCGGGAAGCCTCCTTCTCTCTCCCACTTTCCCCTGCTTTTTTCCCTCCCAAACTGTGTCCCTCTCTGTTAAATAAATAAATAAAATCTTAAAAAAAGAAATGCTGTTCTATTTTTAATTTTCTTTTTAGAGGGGGATGGGGGAGGGGCAGAGGGAGAGAGAAAGAAACTTAAGCAGGCTCTGTGCCCCAGAAATGCTGTTTTATTTTTATTTATTTATTTATTATTTTTTAAAGATTTTATTTATTTATTTATTTATGTTTTTGACAGAGGGAGAGATCACAAGTAGGCAGAGAGGCAGGCAGAGGGACGGGGGGAAGCAGGCTCCCCGCTGCGGGGAAGCAGAGCACCTAATGCGGGGCTTGATCCCAGGACCCTGAGATCATGACCTGAGCCCGAAGGCAGAGGCTTAAACCACTGAGCCACCCAGGCACCCCAGAAATGGTGTTTTAAAAGAAAAGTTTTCTTGGGGCGCCTGGGTGGCTCAGGTGGTTAAGCATCAAACTCCAGATTTTGACTCAGGTCATGATCTCAGGTTTGTGTGAGCCCGTGTTGGGCTCTGTGTTGGGCACAGAGCCTGCCTAAGATTCTCTATCTACCTCTCCCCTCCTCTCCTACCTCTTTAAAAAAAAGAAAGAAAGAAAGAAAAACAAGTTTTTTGAATTATTATTGGCCTTTCAGTTTCATCATGATGAATACAATCAATAATATCTAGGTAAGATTTTTTAAAAGCCTTCTTTTAGGGTATGTAGTATTTAAAATGGGCATAGTTAGATCAGAATTTAGAATTGTTTTTCTCTTCCAACTTCTTTTTTTTTAAGATTTTATATTATTTATTCAAGAGAGATAGGCAGAGGGAGAAACAGGCTCCCCCACTGAGCAGGGAACCTGTTGCAGGACTTGATCCCAGGACCAGGGAATCTGACCTGAACAGAAGGCAGAAGCTTAACCATCTGAGCCACCCACGGCGCCCTCTTTTATAACCTCTAAGAAAAACATGTATTATTACCTAGAAGATTTAATTTTAATTGAGCTTCTGGCCCATGACCTTTTGTTGGGCATATTTGAATTTTAGAAATCTTAGATTTTAAGGGATCAAACTCCCTACAGTATTAGAAATAATCTAACATGTAATGTTTTAGAGTCTTTGGAACAAAACGATAATTCTTCAACTAAAGAATCTCTTGTTATCTGACCCCGTTATTTGAGAGTAATCTTGTTCTTGAATTTTTTTTATGTGTAGATTGCATGTCCGAGGACCTAACTCACTGGAGGGTGCATACAGACGCTGAATGAAGTAGTGTTTGTTTAAAAATCCTTCACAAGCTCTCAGATGCCCAACCAGTGTAAGGTGTTCACCTAGTTTTAGGGCAAACCACAGCCTGTGGGCCATATCTGTACCCGTGTTTATAAGGTTTTTTTTTAAATTTTTATTTATTTGTCAGAGAAAATGAGCACAAGCTGGGGTGGGGGCACCAGGCAGAGCAGACAGGGAGAAGTGTACTCCATCCCAGGACCCCGGGATCATGACCTGAGGTGAAGGTGGACGCTTAATCTGCTGAGCCACCCAGGCATTCCTATAAATAAAGTTTTATTGGAACACATCCATACCCATTAATTTACGTCATCCTTAGAAAAAAGGAGTCAGCCTAATAATAGGTTTATCTTTTTCTTCTTCCACACAATATGTTAGTATTAGGGCCCTGAGCACAGGTTAAATTCACTTTGCCACTTTTTGGAGTTTTCTTATTTTTTAAGTCTTTCAAATGGTCCTTTGCAAGGTACTGAAGACAGTGCTGTCCTCAGCTGCTGACTTTACACAGATGCAATAGTTCATCAGTGAGCTGTGTATTCGATGTTTCATGGCTACATGCAACTTCCCTCATGCAGCCCAAAGAATCTTTTTCTCTTGGAACCCGCTAACGTTAGGCTTTTCCTTCCCTGGGGTGCCGCCTTGTGGTGGGCTGTGGGTCCCTCACTGACAAGCTCCTGTGCTGGTTAGTCATGGAGGAAAGTGAGTCAGTCCGTGTGACTCATCGCAAACTCAACTCAGAGTAACAAACCCCACCATACACCTCAGAGATCATGAATCATTAGACTGAGACAACCTGCTGGTGAATACAATTTGGAAAAACATCCCTATTGTGATTTTTCAACGCTTTCCCCTCCTACTATAAATGGGCTTAGAGTAAACATTAAGAATAAAGAAGAAAGACATTACTCATTAGGGTTTTTTGGGGATTCAGTCTTGGTTTTAGCTAACTCAGTATTCACACTTTACTTTGTTCTGTATGGTTGTGTGTGTGTATGTATTTTAAAACTAAATATATGTATTTTAAAATTATATATAAAAATAAAAAATATATATATACACATGCATTTATATCTATATCTCCATGTATTTTGAGTTTGTACATGTATGTGTGTAGCTAATTCTCATTTCTGGTAAACCTTGGTATGGAAAGTTAAGAGGCTGTCACTGTAGCTTTTACAGGCCCATTCTGTGTCTGGATTCCCTCCTGTGAAAATTTTACTCAGGTGGGGGTTAATCCATCACTTATTTATGAGTCCACAAACAGAAGAAACTTTATGCAAAAAACCCCGTCCATTTTGTTTCCATCTAAGTTATTTCTAGGGCAAATAGGTTGACAAAGCATAGCAGTCCACTACATTCTCAAAATCCGCATAAAGATACTGTTTATTTGCAGTTATTGTCAGGGGAGAAAAATACGTGGGTCCTAAATAATTGTTTAGCTATACACGCTGGGAGTTAATGTCTTCAATTCCAAACTAAATTAATAATGACCAAACTTATGAGCCAGCATATTTTGCTATAGCTTTTCACTCGTCCACCTGCATGAAGATAGAGATGCGTTACTTGTAAGAATTGACAGATCTGGGTTGGATTCAGTGAAAATAGCACTTTGAAACTATGGTATTCAGCTAAGTGTTCCTATAGTTTGAAGCTATATTTGTTGCTGAGTGTTGCCAAGGATCCGAGTGCTATGAGCAGCTTGCAGGAGAGATCTGTGCGGTTGCTATGTGCAAAAGCCCTAGAATAAGCAAATGGGAAATGATAACAGGGTGGGTAAATATTACTATAGTAATGACTTATTTCTATAGGAGAAATTTGAAAAACAAACCTAGAATCCCTGGAATATGGCTAGAAATGCATGTTGCACAAAATGGATAGTACAGAAAAACGAAAGTCAGGCTTCTGATACCACTTCTGTTAAGAATTACTTTTCTTTTTGATACGGACTAATTGAAAACATTATGTTTTGAGTGACTTTTTCATGTCCTGTTGAGCATGGATAAAATCATAAGAGAAAGTGCAGAGACCTGAAAGAAAGCAGCAGTGTTCCATTTTTTTTTCTTAGCATGACAATACCAAAATATGCTCGTCATGTGAAATATAGTGTTCTAGAGAAGCTAATTGTATGACTCCTTTAATTCCATTATATCAAATAAGTCTTGATCATGAAATTATTTTCTTTTTAAGATTTACTTATTTGAGAGAGAGGTTGTGATAACACGAGCAGGAGGGGCAGAGGGAGAGAGAATCCCAAGTAGACTCTGCACAGAGTATGTAGCCTGACACGGGACTCGATCTCACAACACTGAGATCGTGACCTGAGCCGAAAACAAGAGTCAGACTTTAACTGGCTGCGCTACCCAGGTGCCCTGATGTTGAAATTCATTAAGTACAGGCTGGATCTCTTGGGTTGCCCTTTATCTGACTCTTTCATTTTTAGTAGGATAAGAAATAGGGCCACACCGTTATTAAAGCAAATTTTTTGACTATGAAGTATTGACAATTAGTTTTCTTCGCTGTCTTGTCTCCTGCTGTGGTGGTCTCAACCCTTGCTGCTCATTAGAATCACCAGTTGAAGGTTTTACAAAATACAGATACTGTGTTCTACTTCAAATTTCTGGGTCAGTTCTGATTCAGAGTGGAACAGGGGCGTGCACACGTGTGTGTGTGCATCTGCGTAGGTGTTTAAACTACCCATGTGGCTATAATGTTGAGGTAGGGTTGAGAATTACCGTTCTAGACCCTTAACAAATCCTTAACAGTTAACCACATCATACTGATAGTTTGTAAAATGACGTAAGAAATGTACACTGAGGTAGATGGCACCAAGTTATGTCCAGAGCGTCTGGTAGTCTTAGAGTTGTCTGCTCCTCTGAACTTCTGGGATTTTAGTCCCATGTACTGCAGGTGATGTCTAATTAATGGTTATATTTGCCAACTTACTTGAAACACTTAGCCAGGAAACCCCTTTGTGAAGAAGGGCCAACCTGGTGGGGGGGATATCAGAGTTGTTAAGAGATGGCTTCACTCAGCAGAATGCTGGTTGCCCAGTTCTACACTGAGAAATTTCTGTAGTAACAATCCTGTGAGATTGGTTTTATTTCACTGGGACAACTCAGGACACTGAGGCTTAAAAATTTAGAGTACCTCCTGAGGAGGGAGTGGAGCTAGGATTTGCGAGCACATCACTTTGTCTTTTAGACACATGGCTTTCCCTGTTACTGCACTGTTTCTCATGGGTTGAGTGGGTCTTCCATGACCTTGGTTGCTTGTGCTATGGCACGCGTAGGACTAAGATGGACTCAGCGCTCGTGGGCAGCTCGTGTTGGCATAGCGAATACCAGTGGATTTGAACGTATTTGGGCTAATGTGAATAAATGGATGGGTGACAGGTATGTCCTTAAGCTTTCAGACTGTGAAGACTCTGTTAATTTTTATGTATGAGTTCTACTGCGGTTGTCTAACATATATATATGTAAAAGGGTTCTTAAAATTCTTTCCAGAGAAGAACTGTTGGAGTAGCCTACTAAAACCCTATTTATTGAATGCATTAAATGTAATTTATTGAGAGTTCTGTAAAACTTGTCATCTCATAATGATTTCAGTTGAGGTAGTTCCTGATGATCGACTTTTATTAACTGAACGACTGGTAATGCCTTTGCTCAGAACTTGACGTGTCAGGTCAAGACTGTAAACTTCTTAATAATAATGGGGAAGTACCCACCTTCTAGTTATATAACAGAGATAATTACAGAAGCAATTTTCATTTACCAGCCTTCTGTTATGTGAAAAGACACTGCTCTAATCCTCATGAAATAAGTGGAATTCTTATTTTGCAGTGCAGAAAACTAGACTTCACTACAAACAAGCAAACAAACAAACAAACAAACAAACAAACCTTCCTAGGACTGCAATGCTAGTATGCCGTAGAGCTAAGATTGACACTTAATTTTTCTGACTCTAAAACCATGCTAAAAAGCTGTCCTGGTACGGAGACGCCTCCTTCCTGTTAGTCCTCTGTTTTCTGTTTTTTTGTTTTTGTTTTTCTAAATAAAGACATTTCACTGGAAGTATGTCTTCAAAGCGATTGTTCCAAATTAGCTTATCCTTATGTCTCAAAGAGCCATTTACCATATGGATCTCCCCTTTCCCCCTGTTTGGTAGCTGGTTCTTTGGGGATTTTTCACAACCTCTTATGTATGTATGCATGTATATGAAGTACAATACACATGCAGAAATGTGGCAGAAACGCAGTTGCTGTAAACAAGCACCCATCTAACTGCCACCAGGGCCAAGAAATGGAACCTGAAAGCCCTCTTCCTCCTCCTCTAGTCATTATCCCTTTCTCCCAGGGATACCCTGACTTTATGAAAATCCCTTTTTTTAATTTTTAATTTTACTTTTTACCTTTTTTTAACTTTAAAAAAATTTTACTACCTAAATATCTCTAAATCATGTAGTTTTGCCTGCTCCTAAGCTTTATGGGTGTAGATTAATATAGGATATACTTTTGCATCTGGCCTTATTTGCTCAATAGATTCCTTAATACCATTTTCTGCATAGGGATCATGCATATATTTTGTTAAACCGATTTTGGTATACTGGTTATATTTTTATGTGATCAAAATGGCATATTTGTCAATTTTATTACTAACAATTGCTTCTATATAAAGTTATTTCTTTTGAGCTTTGATGTTATGGTCAGCAAGGTTGGTAATAAAAATCCTTTAAAGTTGTAATAATAGTGAGGCCTTTGATTTTATTTTTTCTATGAACGTAGTATTCTCATCTGTAAATAATACCCTTTTTTTCTTCTTTTTTAACTCCTTTCTTTTTCTTGCCTTATTATCATGGCCAAGACCTCTAGTACAATGTTGAGTAGAAGAAATGGTGGTAGACATCCTGTCTCATTCCCTTTTTTAAAAGGGAGTGCTTTTGATATTTTACCAGTTAGTATCATATTTATTACAGATTTTTGGCATGTATTTTCTTTAAGAGTAGGAATTTCCCTTCTGTTGCTCAAGTTATTTTTTTTTAATCAATAGATGTGGCTTTTTCTGTATCGAGATGAGAACATGATTTTTTTTAATCTGTTAATATGGTCAATTAAATTGGCTGACTTTTTAAAAATATAAATTCAATTAACCACCATATCATACATCATTAGTTTTTATATATTGACCAACTTTTAAAAAAATTAAGGGTGGAGTCCCGATTTAAATTCAGTTTGCTCAGGATGTTATGATACTTTTGAAATAATGGGGATTTGATGTGCCTAATACTTTCTGTAAGATTTTTGAATCTGGGATCAGGAATGAGACTGGCCCATAGTTTTCAGCTCTCGTACAGTTCTAATTGTGTTTTTGTACTTGACTCAATCTAAACTCCAAGCTGTGTAAAGTGCCCTTTGCTCCTGTTCTCCGGAAGGATTTGTATAATTTAGCCTTAAATCTTGTTTTAAGTGTTACTGCTTCCTTAAATTTTTTTGTTAGAACGTGATGGTGAAGCCATCTAGGCCTGCAGTTTATTTATTTATTTATTTTTTACTGTGGGAAGGTTTTTAATTACTGATTCAGCTTAGAGGACTGTTCAGGTTTTATATTTATTTATCTGACAGACAGATCACAGGTAGGCAGAGAGGCAGGCAGAGAGAGGAAGGGAAGCAGGTTCCCTGCTGAGCAGAGAGCCTGATGCGGGACTCGATCCCAGGACCCTGGGATCATGACCTGAGCATCCCAGGACCCTGGGATCATGACCTGAGCCGAAGGCAGAGACTTTAACCCAGGTTTTATATTTCTTGGGACTATTTCGGTAAGTTGGATTTTTTCACAATTTTTCCAAGTTGTCCAAAATTTAAAACTTTTCGGGATAAAGTTGATTGACATATGCTCTTTAATTGTCATCACTATTGGCAGTTAAGTCTTTTTTCTCTGTTTTATTTCCCCGTCTTCATTCAAAGTCTTGGCATGTTTATTAATATTCTCAAATGGCCAGCTCACACCTTTGCTGACTGTCACTGTTTTATGCTTGTTTTCTATTGAATTTCTGCTGTTATTAGTATTTTCTTCTTTGTGTTTTCTTTGGCTTTCTTTTGGTCTTAATGTTGGAGATACATACTTATCTTTGTAATGTTTAGCTGCTCTTATTTTCTAACATACATATTTCTTTTTCTTTCTTTCTTTCTTTTTTTTTTTTTTAAAGTAAGCTGTATGCCCAGTGTGGGGCTTGAACTCATGACTCCGAGATCAAGAGTGTTACATGCTTTACCGACTAAGCAAGCCAGGTACCCATCTAACATATATATTTCTTGTTTTAAGTAGTTTTGGCTTCATCCCACAAGTTTTTAAAATGTAGTAAATATGTTATGCAGTTTAAAATACTTTCTGGTTTTTACTGTTTTTTTTTCCTTTGACCTATGAGTTACTTAGATGTTATTTAATTTTCAGATAAATTGGGGTTGATTTAGTTCTCCTTGACTACATCGTTTCTATTTCCTTTAGTGTAGTTCTGCTAGCGATGATTTCTTTTCAGTTTTTGCTATTCTGAAAATATTTTTCCCACCTTCATTCTTAATATTTTATTTATTTGACAGCGGGGGCGGGGCAAAGGGAAGGGAGACAGGCAGACTCCCCAACGAGCAGGGAGCCCCACATGGTACTCAGTTCCAGGGCCCCCAAGGTTATGACCTGAGCCAAAGCAGATGCTTAACCAACTGAGCCACCCAGGCACTCCCTAAAGATTTTTACTTTTAAGTAAGCTCTACACCTAGTGTGGAGCTCAAACTCACAACCCCAAGATCAAAAGTTGCATGCTCCACAGACTGAGCCAGCCAGACACCCATCCCTAATAATTGCTGCTTTGAATGTAATTTGGCTCTTTTCTCTGGCTCCATCTAAAATTTTATCTGCATCTTTAATTTTCTGCATTTTTACTGCATTGTGCCGAAAGCATAGATTTCACTTACTCCTTTTAGGTTTATTAGGGTTTCTTGAATCTGAGAGTGGAATCTTCAGTGAATTTTGGGAAATTCTCAACTGTTCTCATTCTATATTGCTCCTAGCCCATTTTTTCATTCCTCCATCGCTAACGAAATATGTGTTACTTATTTTCATGTGTTTTCCATACGTCCTTCTGTTTCAGTTACCTGTTCTTCCACACAAGTCACTAATAAGTAGTAGCTTGGAACAATAGCCATTTCATTAAGATTCTGTGGCACCTGCATGGCTCAGTCAGTTAAAGTGTGTGCCTTCGGCTCAGGTCATGATCCCAGAGTCCTGGGATCGAACCCCGAATCGGGTACCCTGCTCAGCAGGAAGCCTGCTTCTTCCTCTCCCACTCTCCCTGTTTGTGTTCCCTTCTCACTGTGTTTCTGTCAGATAAATAAATAAAATCTTAAAAAAAAAAAATTCTGTGGGTAGACTCGGCTCAGTTGGATGATTCTTCTGCTCTTGCTTGGGATCTGTCAAGAGACTGCAGACAGAAGGCATCCGGGACTTAAACCTTGCAAATGCCTTCATGGACATTTCTGGTGCCCTTGATGGGGACATCTGGAAGGCTGATCTTGACAGGGGTGACAGGAAATCTTCATGTCAGGAGTATGTCTTCTACTGTCCACTCCTCATGGCCTCTCCATGTAATCTTTTCCAGCAGGGTATTTTAGGCTTCCTACATGATGATTCTGGGCCCCTAAAAGGGATTTCAGAAAAATGGAAGTGGTCAGGCAGAGGCTTAACCCACTAAGCCACCCAGGTGCCCCACTCAGATCATTTTCTTAAGGGGCAAGTCCCCACATCCACCCCAGTTTACAGTACTAACTGTAGATGGATGTCTACATAGGCTTTTATACATTTCATCGTGCCAAATGTAACTGTATCTGAGCAGAACTGCCCCATCTATATCCTCCCACCTACCTTGAGACTTGGTACTCAGTGATTTCCCACAGTTTGTTTTTTTTTTACCCCCAGAGATTCTATTTAAGGGGCACCTGGGTGGCTCAGTCGGTTAAGCGTCTGCCTTCAGCTCAGGTCATGATCTCAGGGGCCTGGATCGAGCCCCACATCCTGCTCAGTGGGGGGCCTGCTTCTTCCTCTGCCTGAGACTTTCCTGCTTGTGTGCTTGCATTCTCTCCCCCCCTCCCCCCCCCGTGTGTGTGTCAACGTGAGGCTTGACCCCAGGACCCTGAGATTGTGACCTGAGCCAAAGGCAGACGCTTAACCAACTGAGCCACCCAGGTGCCCCTGTTGTTTCTCACAGTTTTAACAGTTCTTTGGTATCTGTTAAGATATTTTCTTCTACTTTTCTCAGCTGTTATCTTCTGTGGGTGCATTGGCCCTTGACAGCCTGGTCCATCATTACTGAAAGTAAAAGGTGATACAATTTTTAGGATTGATTAGCGTTTTAGTCCATTATTCCTTTAGGTTTTAAGTGCATTCTTTATACATCGAGGTAAAACATATTAATGGTGATCTTGGAGGACTGATAAGTTGTCATACCCCCAGTTTAATATTTGTTCTGGTCAGTGTTGGCTTCCTATGTTTTGCCTCCTCTTTAAACTCCTTTGTAACCTTAGACCATTAGAAGAACATCGTAGGCACCGTCTGAGTCATTCCTTTTCAATATGTATCTCATGCTCCTCCTGCATAAGAGTTATCGGGGGAGATTATTAAAACTGACCTGGTCTGATGACTGCAGTTTTCATACAAGGAAACACGACAAAAGCAGTTAAGTACGTTGAATTTAAAGTTATGACTTAATTTGTTCAGATATGGTTACATTTGGCATGATGAAATGTGTTGCAGAGGTCTGTTGAAAGAGTTGTGCTTCTTGCCATGAAACTAACCTTGTCATGTTGTTGGGAAGTAGAAAAGGTGGAGCCAGAGTGAAACCATCCATCTCAGGAGGGAGGTGATCTTTGGCAGCCCTCCCCCTAGGAAGGCTGCAAGCATTCTCTCTTAAGCCTTCTTACCAATCTGCTAGCTCCTGAGACAAAGCACCTGTCCTGTCAACATCCCTTACTGGTATTCAGGCTGTGGATGGAATGACTTGAGGGTGAAGTTGACATCATGTTACAGTTACCTGAGATCTCCAGCTGGTGGGTCAAGTTAAGGGTCTGTTAAGGTTTCAGATGCCTGGGTGGCTCAGTTGGTTAAGTGACTGCCTTCGGCTCAGGTCGTGATCCTGGAGTCCCGGCATCAGGTCTCACATCAGGCTCCCAGCTCGGCAGGGAGTCTGCTTTTCCTGCTGACCTCTCTCCTCTCATGCTTTGTCTCATTTTCTCTCTCTCTCTTTCAAATAAATAAAATCTTTTTTTTTAGATACATACCTTTTCTTTAATTTTTTTAAAGATTTTATTTATTTATTTGACAGACAGTGATCACAAGTAGGCAGAGAGGCACGCAGAGGGAGAGGGAGAAGCAGGCTCCTCGCTGGGCAGAAAGCCCGACGTGGGGCTCGATCTCAGGACCCTGAGATCATGACCTGAGTTGAAGGCAGAGGCTTAACCCACGGAGCCACCCAGGCGCCCCTCAAATAAATAAAATCTTAAAAAAGAACAAAAAACAAACAAAAAAGAGTCTGTTAGGATTTCAAGGATTGCTCCTTTGTTACTCTAGTTGTTTTCCCTTTTTGTTGTTACTAGGAACTTACTTAAGCTACTGTTTTCTTCTTTTTGGTTGCTGTTTTGATTTACTATTTGTTGTCTTCCCTCCTCTTCATCTTTACCCTTAGGATGCCCAGCCAGTGGTATTCCTTTAGTGGAGGGGGAAAGGTGGCAAGAAAAGCATCAGGTGACCAGAAGTCTTTCCTCTTTCTGACCTTCGGGGACTTAGATTATTTCTGGGAGCCCTCGGGTCATCCAAAATGACAGAATAGATGATGTTTATACTTGAGCTGTCCGTTTCTTAAGAAAATTATTTTTTAAAAAAGATTTTATGTATTTATATGACAGACAGAAATCACAAATAGGCAGAGAGGAAGGCAGGGGGTGGGGTGGGATGCAGGCTTCCTGCCGAGCAGAGAGCCCGATGAGGGGCTCCAACCCCGGACCCTGGGATCATGACCTGAGCTGAAGGCAGAGGCTTAACTGATTGTGCCACCCAGGTGCCTTCTTAAGAAAATTCTTTAAAGATTAGACATCTGCTATAGACTGAATACTTTTGTCAGCCGCCCAAATTCATATGTTAAAATCCTTTTTTTTAAAAGATTTTATTTTTAAGTCCTTTCCATACCCAATATGAGACTCAAACTCACAACCTCGAGATCAACAGTCATGTGCTATATTGACCGAGCCAGTGAGGTGTCCCCATAATGTTAAAATCCTAACCCCTGAAGTGATGTTGTTAGGAGGTGGAACCTTTGGGAGGTGATTAGGTTATGAAGGCTTTGCCCTCACGAATGGGATCAGTGCCCTTAAAAGAGAGACTCCAGAAAGATCCCTTACCCACCTTCCGCCATGTGAGGTTGCTTCAAAAAGATGGTTGTCAGGAAGCCGGCCCACACCAGACACTGAATCTGCTATCACCATGACCTTGGATCTTGGACCTCTTAGCCTCCAGGATCTGTGAGTATAAGTGTTTGTGTTTACGAGCCATCCAGTTTATGGTGTTTGTGTTATAGCAGCCTGAACGGACTTAGACAGCATCCAAGTAGTAATACTGTGTACTCACTTGGATAGCTTGCGTATCTCTGAGGTTAAAATCATCCAGGCAGAAGCTAGACATTTGGGAGCCATTGGTGTATAGATGGCATTCAAAATTGTGAGCTCCATGAGGCCACCAAGGGAGGGAGCTGTAGAAGAGAAGAAGAGCCAGCTGAGCACTGAGCCCTGGGACACCCTCCTGTTGATGGTAAAGGCACACAGAAGGAACCAATAAACACTGAACAGCTGTGGCCAGGAAAGCAGGAGGAGAACCAAGACAATGGAGTGTCTTGGGGAGTCAAATGCGAAACGTGTTTCAAGAAGAGGGTTGTGTTAAATGCAGCGACTAGTTTAGGTAAGGTAAGGACAGAAAGTTTACCATAGGAGGTCATGGTGAATCTTGATAGGCATTTGGTGAAGGGATGACTGGAGTGGGGCACATGCTTTAAGAGAGTGGAGGGGGGAGGAATTAGCAAGTATGGGAACAGAGCAGTGGCGCTGTGTCTGGAAGGGACGGGGCATGAGGTCAAGGTTTTCATTTTTGTTTTTGAGGTGGGAGAAACCAAGTAATTGTAATGTTCCTAAGCTGATAAGAATGATCCAGTAGAGGGAAAAACATTAACGAAATGAGAGAAACAAGAACTATTGTCTTGAACGAGGCAAGAAGGATCTAGTACACAAAGGGATTGGCCTTACTTAGGAGTTTAGTGTATTCAGAGGAGAGAAGGTAGGATATGTAGGCCTGTCGGAAGTCATTAGCACCAATGTTACATATGGTCCAATCTCTTTCTACCTTCTAGACACATGTTGGATTATGTTGGCCCACCCCTTATGGCGTGGTGGGCTCACATAACTGCTTGTGACCGGTGAGTTGTTTTAAGCGGTGGACATCATTCCTGTACTTCATCATTTAATTGTCAGTGTGAACATCCTCAAGAGTTATTTTCCCCTGTGCTGTGGCCATCAGCAATGTTCCAAAAACTGGTTTCTCCTCAGCCTACATCCCTGAGTAGGGACAACGTAGAGCAGGGCCCCTAGCTGACCATGACAGCCATGATTGTCCTCTGTTGTTCTAAGTTGTTCTTAGAGCATAAGCGTTAGCCTATCCTGAGTGATGTAGGCACAGATGTAGATAGGAGGACTTACTATGGTGGGAGCTTGTGGAAAGACTGTGATGGTTGTACCCGGTGTTGCAGTGAAGTAGGACAGTAAGCCATCCAGCTGAGAGTGAGGATGGGGGATGAGACGTTGGAGATTTGAGGAGGGAGCGAAGGGGATGAAATAGTCATTAGGGAGAATCTTTGAGTAATTGGACCAGCAAAATGTATCATGATTATCAGTCAGGCAGCACTCAACCCACTTGAGGTTGGCGGCCATGATGAAAGCGAATAGTTAGCGTCGGGGTGTTTTTCTTTCACTGCTGTTGACTGAGTGGGCACAGACATGGTGTAGGCAAAAGAACTGGATTGAAAGAGGAATTGGATTTTGCCAGGCAAATACGACAGAGAGTGGAAAGGGAGTTGGATATAACATATAAGAGAGTGATTATGTAGCCTATTCTCTTAGGACTTTTTTTTTTTTTGGAAGATTTTATTTATCTATTTGACAGAGAGAGAGATCACAAGTAGGCAGAGAGGCAGGCAGAGAGAGACGAGGAAGCAGGCTCCCTGCTGAGCAGAGAGCCCGACATGGGGCTCGATCCCAGGACTCTGAGATCATGACCTGAGCCGATGGCAGAGTCTTAACCCACCGAGCCACCCAGGCGCACCTCTCTTAGGACTTTTAATCAGCCTCAGACATATTCTTAGGGTAGTTGACACCGAGGGCTGAGAAGCATAGTAAAAGTTAAAGTCAGGTCATGTAGAATAGGCCTTGGCTTATAATTTACAAAGCACTTTTGCACATGGCAGAAGATGAGAAGGGCAGATGATACCGTTGGGTTGGCCATAGGACAGTGCAGCTCTTTTCTTTTCTGTTGACGAGAAGGCCCCTTATACGCCCATGCCTATCCTCTGTGCTTTGTGAAATCTCTGCCATAGTGGACCTTCTTCCTGTTCTTTTATTCCCTCCTTTCTTTCTCTTTACCCCTATGTGTTTCTGTTTAAAATATCTGTACTCCCCATGTGTGGTTTAAGCTTGACTGTGATCCTCCTTGGCCTTTTGTCTCTTTTCCCCTTGTTTCGTTGTGGGATTTGGCTTTCGGGCAGGTGGAGAGGGAAGGGAAGATAGGTGTGGTGGGTTACTGCAACTCAGAATTAGGCATGGGGATTGGATCTATAAGCCCCAAGTCACCCGACCATGTCATCCCTCTGGATCACCTATGAATTCTCCAATTTTTTTTTTTTAAAGATTTTATTTATTTATTTGACAGAGAGAGATCACAAGTAGGCAGAGAGGCAGGCAGAGAGAGAGGAGGAAGCAGGCTCCCCACGGAGCAGAGAGCCCGATGCGGGGCTCGATCCCAGGATCCTGAGATCACGACCTGAGCCGAAGGCAGCGGCCTAATCCACTGAGCCACCCAGGCGCCCCGAATTCTCCAAATTTTAAGTGAGAAAACTAAAGCCTGAGGTTACTTGTATTATTTATGCAACGATGGGACAATTCTTGTTACCTTTAAACACCACCCCCCCTTTTTGACTCATGACTTTTTACCTCCCCACATAGGGAATATGGGCTATTAATGGTAGGAATTGTCCCTAATTCTCCCAGTTGGTTTTATGTGCACAGTGTGCCCCTTTCAGACCATGTAGATCTAAATAATATCCCAAAGGGCACTCACTCAGTCAAAGCTTCTGTTCTTTCTTTGCAGCTTCTAGGTACAGATGCTGGTTCTAATTCCAGAACTGTTTATAGGGATGCCCCGTGTTGATGTTGGGTCACCAGAAAGGGAGAGGGGCCAGCTAGTTCTAAGAGTTGTTAAATGTGTCTCTTGTATTTCTTTCTTTAGATAGGGACAGGGAAGGTTTGGTTTGAGGAGGCCCTGCTGCTGTCTGCTTTTGTGCTGAGCTTAAACCCTGGGCTGAGGATCTCAGATGCCCATCGTTATGACCTTGCATGCAGCCCACCTTGCCTGATTTGAGGTGGCAGTGATGCTCACGTGGAGCCTCTGTGCTACATCAGAGAGAAGCAATTCCTACGAGGTGCGTTGGGGTTGATGTTGGGAGCCTGGTGCTGATGGGGTTTTGGAACAGAGGTGAGGTTCAGTGGGGTGGAGTCCAGAGCCGAAGACCAGGAAAGAATTCTTGAGATGTCTTTGGTGCACAATGGTGGTTTATTAAAGTGGGAGAGGACCTGTGGGCAGAAAGAGCTGCTGCCCTGGGGTTGGGTTGTGAGGGGTTGTTGATGATATATTATGGGAGGTATGGAAAAAAGAACTTTCATAGGCAGAAGACTCACAGGATACCGAGGCCTTGCCCTTGTCAAGTTAAGGTTGTTTTTCCATCTAGCAAGGCGTTAACATGAAGATAGTTGGGAACTTCCTGGAGGAACATTACACTCTGCCCACTTTAAGTATCTGTCAATGGGCTGCAGGTTATAAGGACATTTAACTGTGTCTACATTTCCTTCTGGGAGCTAGGTTATTGATATAAATGCTTTGTTCTTGTAGATCCCTTAGACATTTGTCAGCTGAGGCAGACACATGTCTTGCAGGATTGTGATCTCTACACTTTTTTTTTTAATCTAAAAATTTTTTTAAAAAAATTATTAGACAGAGAGAGCGAGCACAAGCAGGGGGAGCAACAGAGGGAGAGGGAGAAACAGGCAGAAGCAGGCTCCCTGCCTAGCAGCAGGGAGCCTGATGCGGGGCTTGATCCTGAGACCCTGGGATCATGACTGGAGCTGAAAGCAGACACTTAACCCACTGAGCCTCTTAAATTTTTTTTAAATTTTTAAAATTTTTTTTAAAAATTTATTTGATTAATAAATTAAAAAAATTATTTATTTATGTGATCTCTATAAGTTTAACTATGTTTTTCCTTTCCTTAGCTGTAGGGTGTCAGGAATGCCTGAGGAATGTAACGTATATCCCATGGGGAGGTGTCATGTTTCTGCTTCACTTCTGCTCTGTCCCCAGCTTGCCTTTTATTTCCTTATCATTGCTGTCCACAAGGAGGGAAGAGACAGGCTTTGGCCCTTGGGAGACATTCTCTGGCTTCTGGGAGTCCCCAGCTGTCTCCTTAAGACTTGCTTTCTGGTATCTCTGATATCTTGAGTGCTTCCTATTAAAACAGGAAGGTCTTTGAGAGGAAGAGGACTTAACAAACTCCCGTGAATGCATACCAGGTACCAAGAGTCATTTCTTAGCATTTCCTGTGGCTAGATTTGGGGATGACGGCTGATGAAGGATGAGAAGGGCAGGATCAAGCCTTGCCTCCATCATCCTTGAAGCCCGCCGCCCTGTCTGCCCAAAAGCCTGTAAGTTGGGGGACTTTGTAGGGTTTGCCGATTTCAGCTCAGGGCCATAGATGATTGCTTGCCCTGTGACTTTCTCTGCACTCACATCTCTGCTTTATTCTTCAGACCCTTGCCAGGATGTATGTGCCTACTTCTGGCCTTTTCTATGGCCCGTATGCTGAGAGCTCACCCAAGGGAAAGCCTCACAGATTGGGTCTGGAGTTCCAGAGAAATATGGTTACTTAGTACTTGTTTCTCAAGGTCTAAGGCCAAGATACAGAAACGTTCATTACCTTCCTTTACAGGAGAAATAGCCCTGGATGTTCAAGTCCATTTCCTTCTGCCCGCATTCTTAACAGTGGAATGTGGAAATCTTTCGGAAAATGTGCAGTTTCTTTTCCTTCCTTTCTGGAAGGAAGGCTGGGCCAATAAGAGTTCGCCCCACCTTTTTGCTCTGTCAACTTCAGAGTCATTCTTGTTCTTCTCACAAATGTTGTCTCTATAGAGTAACTTTGAGGTTTTGGGGGAATGCAGGCTGGATCAGGGTTTAGAATAAGAGTTTTGGAAGAGGGGCACCTGGGTGGCTCAGTGGGTTAAAGCCTCTGCCTTGGCTCAGGTCATGATCTCAGGGTCCTGGGATCGAGCCCTGCATGGAGCCCCGCATCGTGCTCTCTGCTCAGCAGGGAACCTGCTTCCTGCTACCTGCCCCCCCCCCCACCTGCCTGACTCTCTGCCTACTTGTGATCTCTGTCTGTCAAATAAATAAATAAAATCTTTTTTAAAAAGGGAGTTTTGGAAGAGAGGGAGCTGGTGCAGGGGCCATTCATGAAGTCACACTTGTTAGCACACTTGGACACTCCTGCCCCGCATGAATTATTCATTTTGCTGCCTTCGTTGATAATAGCCACAGTGTTCAGGATCTCAGACTGTCTTGTGATACATCCTTTTGCTAAAGGGCTACGTATCAGCAGTCTCATTGGATTCAGAAGCCAATTCAGCATGCCATGCATACCATTTGAGAAGAAGGGGGGGATCCGGCCTGCTATGAAAATGTCATGCATGCTTAAAATGACAAAAGTTTGTTGCAAGCCATGGCTGCCAGTACGTTTTAATTCTTGTTCTGGAATCTTCAAAGCAAGTTCCATTGGAAGGGTTTTCCTTTTCAATAAGAAAACTCGCCGAATTACTTGGTTTGTTTTTTAACATCAAAATTGGTAAATTGGGAGTGTAGAACACCCAAAATGTAGATTGAAGGCAGTGTGTGTATTTTTTTTAAATTGTGGCAAAAAAAAAAGAGATACCACGTAACACGGAAAATTTACCATTTCAGCCATTTTTAAAGGAATATGGTACAGTAGTGATAACTATAGTCACATGGTTGGGCAACAGACCTGTGGAACTTTTCCATCTTGTGAAACTGTAAGTCTGTACCCATTCAACATCTCCCCTCTCCTCCTACCCACCCCCAGCCCCTGGCAACCACCTTTCAGCTTTCTGTTATGAGGAGTGTCTTTGTGCCTGGCTCATCTCACTTTGCCTGATTGTAGCATGTGACAGGATATCCTTCCTTTTTAAGGCTAACTAATACTCCATTGCCTACATAGACCGCATTTTATTTATCCATTCATCTGTGAAGGTAGTGTGTCCTTTTGTAAGGGGTTTTTATGAAAGCTTTTCTTGGGAGTTAAAGCAACCGAACTCCAGGGAACATAGAAAAATCCAATTTGAGTCCGTCATACTGAGCAATATTCTGTGATACCTCATATCAGACTTTTGTACTGGCCACACCTGGAATTTCCTCCAGCGGAATACTAGCATAAGTGGCTTAGGTGCACCTTGCCCCCAGTACCCCTCCCTCCCGTCCCCACACACACTCCTCTTAGAATTAAAGGTCGGTCAGATTGGCCTTAGGGAGAGGGTGATAAACGGTGGCATTTTCTCCTCAAGTTGAGCTTCACTGACCCTCTAGAGGAAAGAGATAAGGGGAAAGGGGCGGGGTGGGAAGGCAGCTGTTGCCGCAGTGAAAGGATGGCTGACCTATGAGCTCATTAGGGTTAGTAATGGGTTCTCTCTCTGGACTCTCGATTTTTCTCACACATCAGCTTCTCTGGAGTCCATCCCGGACTCAAAGTTGAAGCAGCTCTGCCTAGAGCAAAACCACACCAGCAATCTGCTCTGTGGTCTGGGTTTAGTCTAAATGGTACCAGAGCACCAGAAGACAAAGGTTTGACTTGAAAGAACAAACAGCATGCTTCGGGAGACTGAATTGTGCCGTGTTACTTTCGCTTTTTCTTGACTTTGGTTCTTCCTCTGAGCAAAAGGAGGAGGCAGATGGGGAGGCCTGATTTCGGTTGTGGCTGGGCTCCCTGTCTTCACAGATGCTATGGCGGCAACAATTTCCTGTCTTCCGCAGGTACGGGTTGTGAGGCTGAGCCTTTCCCCACTCCCTGTCCCTTTATTATTCTTGGATAAGGGTGAGGAGCAACAGAGGGTGGGAGTCCCCCTTTTCCTTTTCTTTTTCTTTTTTTAAAGATTTTATTTATTTGACAGAGATCACAAGTAGGCAGAGAGGCAGCCAGAGAGAGGAGGAAGCAGGCTCCTGGCTGAGCAAAGAGCCCGATGCGGGGCTCAACTCCAGGATCCTGGGATCATGACCTGAGCCGAAGGCAGAGGCTTTAATCCACTGAGCTACCCAGGTGCCCCCACCCCCCTTTACCTTTACCCTGTTGCCAGCCCCACACGCAGAGTGAGTGTTCTCCATTCTGTCACCGAAAATGCTCCCCCCCCCCCCACACTGGCCCACACTAAGGGGACTGGGGGAGCACCTTCCCTGTCTCTGGAACTTCTTGGCCCTCCTCCTAGGAAAGCCCAACGGGGTGCTGTTGGGTGGGTGAGGGCAGGAGAAAAGCTTCTGGAAATGCCCGGCAGCTTTAAGGAGAGACCTAAGGTGTCAGGGGGAAATGCTTGTCTGCTTAAAATATGGCTCCCCGGAGACCCCCAACCCATGGCACGTCAGCCACGGTGGCCAGGTATGGGGGGAAACAAGGAGGACTAAGGGCCAGGTGTGCGGCTCTGTAGCAGTGACAGCTGATTCTGGCCTGCTTCCCGAGATGGATGCTGGGGAGGAGGTACACACTCAGGTAATTGGACAGCAAGGTAGTCAGCTGACTGATTTTCAGATGTGAGTCAAGTGAGGGCCCTGTTGGATCCCTTCCCCAGGGTGAGGGATCCCTTTGGGATGGAAGTCAAGGACTTTCTGTTTTGTGGGTGACAATTTGGAGATGCAAAGAAATATTTTTAAAACGTTTTTTAGTGAGTGCGTGTGTATGGCCTGTGAAAATAACTTTATACTGTTGATTCTGTCTCCTCACATTTTTTAAAAAATATTTTATTTATTTGACAGAGAGAGATCACAACTAGGCAGAGAGGCAGGCAGAGAGAGAGGAGGAAGCAGGCTCCCCGCGGAGTAGAGAGCCCAATGCGGGGCTCGATCCCAGGACCCTGGGATCATGACCTGAGCCTAAGGCAGAGGCTTTAACCCACTGAGCCACTCAGGCGCCCCTCTCACATTTTTTAATGAAAATCTCCCAAGTCTACCACAAAGTTGAAAGACTTTTATCATGATCACACATATGCCTACCACCTGGATTAGTAATAGCATTTTAAGCTACTAGCTCTATCAATTAACTAACCATCTACTTGTTCATCTAGCCATGCATTAGCCCATCTTACTTTCTGATGTGCTAAAAAAAAGGTTTACCCCTACCTGCTTCTGTGTTTTAAGTTAAGTATTTGTTTTTTAACTTTTTAAGGTAAAATTTGTATACAGTGAAATGCACAAATCAAAAGTGTAGAATGCAGTATTTTCTCTTTTTGTCATATTTTATATAACTAAGCTTCTGGTTATAGTAATAGAATTTCTATAAATTATTTAAGAAGTGCAGTTTTTTTAAAAACGTAGATTTTATTTATTTATCGATAGCTCAGGCAGCCGTAGCGGCAGGCAGAGGGAGAGGGAGAAGCAGGCTCCCCGCTGAGCAGGGAGCCCAATGTGGGGCTTGATCCCAGGACTCCCCATGACCATGACTTGAGCCAAAGACAGACACTTAACTGACTTGGGCCACCCAGGTGCCTCTGTGCAGTTTTTTTTTTTTTTTTTTTCAGTTTTTTTTTTTTTTAAGATCTATTCTTTTTAGAGAGAAAAAGAGAGCATGCAAGCACATACACACACGCACACACACGAGTGGGAGGGAGAGAATTTTAAGCAGACTCCCCACCCAGCGCAGAGCCTGATGCAGGGCTCAGTCCCTCAACCCTCAGATGATCTGAGCCGAAACCAACAGTCAAACCAAGAGTCGGATGCTTAACCGACCGTGCCACCCAGCTGCCCCAGGAAGTACAGTTTTGAGAGTAGCTGGGAATGAGAGCATAGGAGGAAAATATCGTAAATATTATGTTCACTGTAACATGAAGTTTGTTCCTTTACTGCCTCTGGCCCTTCTCTTAGTTCTTTTCCCCTCTCACTCCCCTCTTCTCCCACCACACGCTGGGCACAGAAGAGAGTAAAGCAATAGATTGGTGAAGATTTTGTTTTTAGGATCCGCAAGTGAAGGGCTGGCTAAGAAGTGACTCCTGGCTTTTGCCCTCTACCTGTTGGCAACCACTCTCTTCCACCGTTCCTTTTCTTAAGATAGTCAAGGAGACAGTGTCTAGTCCACACAGTTCACAACCAACAAAAACTGTCCCTCCATTTGGTGTAGTCATTCTGTGAAGTCCCAGTAGACTGTTGAGCGTTTACTTGGGGAGAGAAGATTTGAGTATGTGGTGGGTCATGAAAGAGCAGGATAGTCCACGTAATGGACTGGCCTTGGGTAGTGGCCGTGGGTAGTTAGGGAAGGGTCCTGGATGAGTACCTGCTTTGACATGGTTCTGTGTGGATGGAGAGAAGGGGAGAGGGCTTTTAAGGTCCCTGTGGATCATTCACAGCAGGCATGCTTTTTCCTTCCATCCCGGAGAACTGATGGCAGATTTGAGGAGGTCTTGACAGATAATGCTGGAAAGGTCAGTCTTCACGATTATTTTGGGCCGTAATCGATGGATCATTTTTAAAAAGCTTGGACAGGGACAGTCTATAGTTCCCTGGATTTGTTTCCATTTCTCACCTGTGGTTAACAGAAATCATACTGTACTAGGACTTTTTTTGGGGGGGTGCCAAGAATGGCATCCATTTCCCAATTGATTGTTTGGATAAAGAATTTGTGTGAGCTGTTTCCAAATAAGTTGATGAGACATGATGATCAAGCAATCTGCGTGGCATAAATTTTTGATCTGAAGGTTTCAAGGCAAGTGTTCCCTTTTCATGAAAAGATGGAAGAGTCGTGCTCCTTTTATTAATGGGGCTCTGGTCTCTCTTGAAACCACAAACCAACCAAAAAGGCCCAGCAGCATTTCGTGTGTATAGTTACTCATCTCCTTAAATGTTGCAAAAAAAAACCGAAGGGATAGGAAAATCAGAAAAGGGGAGGGGGGAAGTTGGTGATTTCGGAAATCCAGTGACTAACTGCTTGTGCTGACTAATACCAGTGGACTCATAATGAGTAACAATAGTGAATTTAGAAGGGATATAAGTAGAAGGAGAGCTATTTTAAGGTTGCTTTAATACCAAAGACTGCTGAATTGGTCCCACAAGTAAGGATTCCCTTTGGGAAATTTGGAAATAGTTCAGTTCATCCAGTTCACCCCTCCGAAGTTCTGTCTCTCCTTCATCTCCAGGAGTCATCTTGAGGAAGTTCGATACCGGTTCTTGCAAGTATGGCTCCTTTCCCACTTGGCTTCTTGGGGGGAGAGTTCTGGGCACATGAGCTTGCTTTTGTGGTTTTGCATTGAAGAAATGCCAGAGGTGTCCATTGAGAAGGAGAACGACCAATTGATTTAAAAAAAAAAATATTGGTAGTGGTGCCTGTGAACTAGAAATAAGGATTTGCTGGAATTTATTTTCTCAGTTTTTGTTTCTAATCATGGCATAAAAATACAAGACCTGACCAATCTGTCCTTTCAATCATAATTTTTAAAGTTGAAAATGATAGCAGATAAATAGAGCAGCAATACAACTGACCAAAAGGTGCAAAGATGGGAAAGTCCATTGTGGGATTTCCAGTTATCTGAGTGTCAACCAGGAAATGTTTGTATTTTTTTTTTCTTTTCATCGTTGTTGAAAAGGTTTTTAAGCGTTCATTTTCCTTGAAACTCCTTTTTCCTGATTCCACTTGATGCTGAGATATAAAGGAAATGGCTGTCATTTCCTGTCATGTAGGTATGTGATAGGTTGTGTTTTTATTTATTTATTTTTTGAAGATTTTATTTATTTGAGAGAGAGTGAGAGAAAGAGAGAACATGAGCAAGAGGCAGGGCAGAGGGAGAGGGAGAAGCAGGCTCCCCACTGAGCAGGGAGCCTGATGCAGGCTCTGCCTTTGAGGGCTGTATCTCTGAGGGCTCTATCTCTGAGATGGTGACCTAAACCGAAGTAGACACTTAACCAACTGAGCCACCCAGGTGCCACCCCCATCATTTTATTTTTATTGATACTAATTATTGACTGGTCTCTTGTACTAATTAGATTTAAAATCCCTGAGGCCAGGGCCATCATGTGCGTCATTATTACAATACCAGCACCCACCTAACCCCATGCCTAGCCCATAGTAGTAGGCACTTACTCGTGGATCAAAGAGATAAAATCATGAATCCTACATTAAAAATGGATTTATCTAGGTAGTGTCTTGGGGATTATGATATCTTACAGGATTTTTTCTTGAAAAAGATCTCAAACTTCCTTAAACCTAGAACATGACTGCAAATTCAGTTTTAAGCTAAAATCTTTAATGAGTTTATTTTCTCATTGCTTTTTCTTTTTTGAAAGTTTAATTATTTATCTTTAGGAATCTCTACACCCAGTGTAGACCCAGAGGTCAAAATTCCCATGTTCTACCAACTGAGCCAGTCAGGCGCTCCTCCCATTGTTTTTTCGTTATATTTTGTTTCTCTCAGTATTTGGGACTGCCAGGCATTTAGATTACTCATACATTTTAGAAGTGTATATACAGATAATATATAATTTATAATCTATATTTTAAATTATAAACATATATATTATAGTTATATATGGGTATTTTCCTCTTTTAGTAAAAGTAAGAAAATCTCAAAAGGCATGAATTTGAACAGCATGAATAGAGAAGGCAAAACCTCAGGTTTCCCCAGAGAAAATATTATCTGAAGGTCTTTGAACAATTAATTGAATGGGATATTTATTTAAGTAAATTCAAGTCCATAGGCAAGTTCATGAGCAATTTTGCTTTTTGAAGAAATGTAATGGTTTAGAAATAATGATTTGAAATTCTTATTAAAGCATATGAGTTTCTCTCACTTTAATTTCTTCAACATGAAAAAGCATATCCTTGCACGTAAAGCTGGAGATAGTTTAAGTAATTTTGTCTTAAATTTAGCAGGCTTATTTTTCAGCTAGAGGGGCTGAGAGCAGAGTCACGAAATACCATTCCCTCCAAAGTGGTGGTTAATTTAGATGAAGTTTTGGAGCAGCAGAAGAAACATACTGTAGAGCTTGGTGCTGTCTTTAAGGAAAATCTCATCTAGAAATTTTGCTTTCACAATTAGAGCAGATCGTTTCTATAAGGAAATAGTTTGTAAGATCCAATTTGGTTATTGTGTTCTATCCTTTATAGATTTTGTTGCTTATATGAGAATGAGAAACAAATAGAGGGATTTATATGGACATTTGATTGAAGAGTTGCCTTGGGCTTTTGCATGCCACCTTAAATCTAAATTATGGGCATCTTGTGTTTTTATGTCTGTTGGTTTGGGCTGCGGTCAGGTGTTAAAACCATTGTCTCTTTTCTGTAGAATCACTATTTCCAGTCCATTCTGAAGTACTATAAATGTTCATCCTGTAACATTCAGAGATCGAATGCTTTCCAATCCTATCTAAGTTCAGAACTTCGGAAATAGGTTAGTGAACAGCATGACTCTATTTTCATTTTGATATATAAGCACCCGCAAAGGGGTTTAATCCTTTTAAAAAAATTCACATTAGTGATGCTTGAAATATCTTTCCTAAAATCAAACTTCAGAATGGAATGGAACTCAGCATTTTGGGTTTATTCTAGCTTCTCAGCAGAGAGCAGTGGCAAGGAGCATGGGTGACAGATGCTTTTCAAGGAGGTTACTGAATGCACCAGGAAATGCTGCAGATAAATAAGATTGAAGTGCAAAAGCCATACCATACTGGAACTGGTGGACTCCTAGGTATTTGCAGGAGGATGGGAAGTCTGTGTGTGTGGTATGTGTGTGTATGTGTGAGTGATTTGTTATTGTTGTTCTTGCTGTTGGTTTTTTTTAGAGAAAAAGTGGGGAAGGGGCAGAGGGAGAGAAAGAGAGTGAATCCCAAGTAGACTCCACACCCAGCACATGAGCCCTATGCAGGGGTCCCATCTCACAACCCTGAGATCATGACCTCGGCTGAAATCAGGAGTTGGGATGCTTAACCAACTAAGCCACCCAGGCTCCCCAAGGTTGGGAAATTTCTTTCTTTCTCTCTCTCTCTCTTTCTTTCTTTAAAATATTTTATTTATTTATCAGAGAGAGAGAGAGTGCGAGCGAGCACTGGCAGGCAGAGTGGCAGGCAGAGGCAGAGGGAAGCAGGCTCCCCACTGAGCAGGGAACCTGATGCGGAACTCAATCCCAGAACCCTGGGATCGTGACCCCAGCCGAAGGCAGCCGCTTAACGAACTGAGACACCCAGGCGTCCCAAGGATGGGAAGTTTTTAATGTCAGTCACCACTAAAGGGCATGGGTTGCTTCAGAATATAGAAGAGGGTGTGGCACAAAGTAAGAGCTCAAGAAATGTGTTGAATGATGGAATTCATTAAACCTTACCTTAAAATTTTGGAATGCTAATGAAGCATGAATCTTGAAGGAAGACATTTCAAGAAAATAAAGCAAACATTGTTTTATGTAGTAAGAGTCAAGCTGTAGAATCCATTGTACAAAGATGGTGCCCATTGATGTTATAAAATAGGCTCAAGAAAAATTGCTGTCAGGTGTTGATGGAAGGGAGTTGAGAGGTGTCTCTGGTCACTGAAAAAAATACGGCGCCATCTAGTGGAACCATTTCACTAGTGGCGTGTTTTGTGTTAAATACTTTCAGAAGATTTAGGTTCTTCATAAAATCTATAACTGATTTTCTTTCTCAGGGAAAATAAATAAAATATTAAAAAAACAGAAATCATAACTAGGCAGAGAGGCAGGCAGAGAGAGACGAGGAAGCAGGCTCCCTGCATAGCAGAGAGCCCGATGCGGGGCTCGATCCCAGGACTCTGGGATCATGACCTGAGCTGAAGGCAGAGGCTTTAACCCACTGAGCCACCCAGGTGCCCAAGAGAGTGTTATTATTATTATTATTTTTAAAGATTTTATTTATTCATTTGACAGACAGATCACAGGTAGGCAGAGAGAGAGAGAGGAGGAAGCAGGCTCCCGGCCAAGCAGAGAGCCTGACGTGGGGCTCAATCCCAGGACCCCGGGACCACAACCTGAGCCGAAGGCAGAGGCCTCAACCCACTGAGCCACCCAGGCGCCCCGAGAGTGTTATTTTTTTTTAAAAGATTTTATTTATTTATTTGACAGAGAGAGATTACAAGTAGGCAGAGAGGCAGGCAGAGAGAGAGAGAGTGGAAGAAGCAGGCTCCCTGCAGAGCAGAGAGCCGGATGTGGGACTCTATCCCAGGACTCTGAGATCATGACCTGAGCCGAAGGCAGAGGCTTAACCTACTGAGCCACCCAGGTGCCCAAGAGTGTTATTTTTTTTTAATATTTTATTTATTTGACAGAGAGAAATCACAACTAGGCAGAGAGGCAGGCAGAGAGAGAGGAGGAAGCAGGCTCCCCGCGGAGCAGAGAGCCCGATGTGGGGCTCGATCCCAGGACCCTGGGATCATGACCTGAGCTGAAGGCAGAGGCTTTAACCCACTGAGCCACCCAGGTGCCCCCCAAGAGTGTTATTTTTTAAGATTTTATTTATTTATTTGAGAGAGAGCATGAGTGGGGGAAGGGGCATTTTACTCCCCTCCAATCTTTTTTTTTTTTCTTTTTTTTTTTTTTTTTTTGGTAAGATTTTCTTTTTAAGTAATCTGCATCCAACCTGGGGCTTGAACTCATGACCCTGAGCTCCAGCTCCACCAGCTGAGCCATCCAGGCATCTCTTTTTTTTAAAAAGACCCCCCACCCATCTATTAATTATATTTGCTTTAGAAAGTTCTACTTGTTTTGAAAAGTAGTGAGAGGCAGGAATGAATCTTTGACAATTTTCTCATTTTACTTAACATAAAATGGAGTCATAGGGGAGTTTTATATTTTGCTTTCACGTGAAAAGCAGTTTCATGCACACTGGAAGGTGGAAAAAAGGACGACAGATTACATAGCAATTGAAAAGTAAACCTCATTTTACCAACATTTTTTAATTAGGACAGTAACCGAAATTTAAAATGAAAGACACATGCTCTAAAATTTTATACTGTTGAATAAATTAAATGTTTTATACCTCAAAAGTTGGTATCTTCAGTGCTTTCAAATGCTCTCAAAATGTGTCCCATATTATTTGCCTAGTTTTTGTAAGAAATAACTATCAATTTCAAGAGTTTTAAACTCACTTTATGCTGTTTTGTTTATAGAAACAAATACTTGTATTACACGATACTTTAAAAATACAAGTGATTTTTTTTTGGGTCCTTAAACATGTTATTTTGCTCTCCAATTAATGTAATGGTTTGAGGAATCATGATTAAGTTAGATGCTGAGTAGGAAAGATGAAAAATGATAAGTTGAGGGACACAGTGTGAAGCTTATTTTATTGGTTTATAGCTTCATTATCCAGAATACTGCCTTTTGCGCTGCGTGAGTATCTCTTGAATCTAATGACCACAGTGAATTCTGGTGTACCTGAAAGCAGTGGAAAGGTCTAGAATTTCCACAGAGGATATAACATTTTCCTTTAGCGCTGCCCCCACACCCACCTTTCTCAGATCAACTCCAGCGTGGAGGTGCCATTTGAAATGAAACTGCCTTCTAAACAGAGAGGACTGACACAGGAAGTCCTTCCTTGGCCAACGGAAGACTAGCTTATTCAGAAAACTCATCAGCGGGTTGATGCTGGTATGAGCGAAGCATAGGTGATTCGAAGATGCCAACAGTCTTTTGAACTGTGGTCTGCCCATAAAGCAGCCAAGCTCGCGGAGGTTGTGGGACTTCGGGAAGCCAGAGTGTCTCTGCTTTCTCAGGATGCTTCACTGGACTGGGGAAGTACCGTGGTGCTGCCTTTCCATGAACTGTGTGACTGGACCTTCTACATTTTTTGCTCGATCCAAGTTATTTGAGAGTTAAACACAAAGCAGAATTGCCTGCTGTTAAGGCAATCTAGAGAGGTAGAGAAATCAGTGTTTCAGGTTTGTTATCTACGATTAGGAACCCTTCTCTCATTTCCTTGATCCCAGGCAAACCCAAAGGGGGTAGGCACTTTAAGTTTCTTCTCACCTTCTGACCTCTTAGCTGACAGAAATAAATTAGTATGTAGTATTTATTCATATACGTAGCTGTTAGCCATTACTCCTTACGGGTAAAGTAGTTGAAACTTAACCAAAGCTTTGAGGAGGTGATAACGCAAGGCCGCGGACTTAACCATTTTAGGTTTGAACCTTTGAACAAGTGAGCAATTTGCTGCTGCTTGTTTGCTACCCACACTGGGGCCAGCCCTGCCGGTGTCTAATCACATGGGAAGCATGCGAAGTAAATCTTAGAAAAACTACTTATTATAAATATGGTTTCCTCTGGAAGACAGGAAGCAAGCATTTGTCAGGCCTGTGACTGAAAGAAGGCATTTCCAAGAGAAGCCGTCCTAGATAGATTGTATGCTGTCTTGTGAACGGAACTTAAGAGCCACGTGTCCACATTCTGAAGGCTATGGGAGAGATCAAGAACTTGCCCGTTTGGCTCTATGCTTCTAGAAGTTTGTTAGATCTGTGTGTCCATTCTGGACTGGGGCCTTAAATGATTTTGACATTAAAAAACAATTTTTGTGTTAATGTTTAGCAAGATTGTGATTATTTTTCATGTACCTCCATATTTTATTCTGATAGCTTGAGTTTAGCTTGAAGCATTTTCCTCCAAGTGCACACATTTTTGCATTTTTATTTTTTTAAGTAAGCTCTGTGCCCAGTATGGGGCTTGAACTCACGACCCCAAGATAAGGATCATGTCACGTGCTCTACTGGCTGAGCCAGCCAGGCACCCTGTCCTTAAGCATTTTTAATAGCATTTTGGTTCCCTTTTCTATATTTTTTCTCTTAGAGTCACTGTGAAAAATTGTATTGGTTCTTCTTGCAGTTGTTAATAAGTAAATATTTCTTTGTTCTTTCTTTTTTCCAAGTAGGCTCCATGCTGGAGCCTAGTGTGGGGCTTGAACTCATGATCCCGAGATCAGGTCTGGACTGAAACCGAGAGTCAAACCAAACGCTTAACCGACTAGGTCACCCAGGCGTCCTTCTTTGTGCTTTTTAAGGAGAACTTCCTAAAATGGTGGAAATCAGACATTTTAAGCATAGCGTTGAAGTGTGAGGAAGCCAGTTGGAGTGACAGAGGAGGGGTTCATCCTCCACTTAGAAATACGGAGACATAGGGCGCCTGGGTGGCTCAGTGGGTTAAGCCGCTGCCTTCGGCTCAGGTCATGATCTCAGGGTCCTGGGATCGAGTCCTGCATCGGGCTCTCTGCTCAGCAGGGAGCCTGCTTCCTCCGCTCGCTCTTTCTCTGCCTGCCTCTCTGCCTACTTGTGATCTCTCTCTGTCAAATAAATAAATAAAATCTTAAAAAAAAAAGAAATACGGAGACATCAAATACCACTTGGCAGTCCCTTTGTACAGTACTTAGTGTAAACCCACTTATTGCGAATGAGTTTTCTTTGACTCTCTCAACATAGCTGCTTTGTTAACTTTGGACTACAGTAACAGTTATTCAGTTTTTAAAAATGGACTTTCACCACTGCAAATCAAGAGTCCTTGAAGCAGTTACAGGATAAGGTTCTTGTAACCAACAGGCTGTTCCATTGTGCCCTAGGTTGCTCACTGCTCTATGCTTGAGTCCTTATGTTCTGTGGGTGAGCGGTCTCTCTGTACAGTTCCTAGTGCTTAGTCGATGTGGGACAGTCTGTGGCTACTTTGGGTTCCCAGAGGTAATATGGAGTCAAAGGCTTATGAAAGAGTCTGTAGAGTGTTTAATAAATGCTAAGGCTTTCTCTGGATTGGAATTTATGAAAAAGACATTTTTCTTCACGGATGCTAAATCCTGCATGCTTTTAAAAGAGGCCTGGTTGGGGCTCAATTTGTTTTCATGACTTTTCCTTTGTTATTATTCAACAGTGTTACAAAACGAGGCCTTTGCTGCTATGTTAACTTGATTGTAATTTGTATGTGTCACAAAAGGACATGCTGTTCTTCATCAATACTAAATCAGAGCACTCTTTACACCTTGGATTTTCTTTAGTCAACACCTTGTACTCAGCTGTGGGCTAAGTGAGGATGTTGAGATGAGCATGCAGCCGTGGGTGCTGGGTAAGCTATTTACTTGATACGGCATCTGGAACGGCTTCATACTTGGCAAAAGAGTTTCCAGCCTATAAGAAGATGGATTCTATCTTAAGACAGGCCTTGGCTAATAGGAGAGAGGTTTTTGGGCCCCTGGGGAATGGAGTTCCAGAGATTTGATTCAAAGAAAGGGGAGGGGGGCACCTGGGTGGCTCAGTGGTAAAGCCTCTGCCTTCAGCTCAGGTCATGATCCCAGGGTCCTAGCATCGAGCCCTGCATCGGGCTCTCTCTGTGCTTGGGAGGGAGCCTGCTTCCCTTCCTCTCTCTCTGCCTACTTGGGATCTCTGTCTGTCAAATAAATAAATAAAATCTTTAAAAAAAAAGTGGGGGGGGAGGGATTTGGTCCTGTCCCGTTTTGGGGTGAGCCAGGTGTCTAGGAAGCTTTCCTTTAAGCCTGCTTTTACTCACTTGTGTCATTTTTTTAAAGACCCTGCTCCCACTGACCCTTCTCAGGAACCACATATTAAACGATAAGCGTATTTGGTAATTAAATACTTGGCCTAGACAGAAGTAACAGCAATTGCTGTTTTCAGAAGAGAAGCAAGGTGTTTCAGAGTTTGCTAGATCCATCCCTCCTTTTTTTTTTTCTTTAACAGATGGAGAAACCGAGTCCTGAAAGGTCGTGACAGCTTTGAAGTTCTACAAAGAACTCAAGTAGCATATGGCTCATCTAGAAGGTAAAGATGAGAAGAGCTTCTGCTTGATGGGCACTTTCTTGAAGAGAAATACTTTTGCTCAGCTTGGTGAGTATTACCCTCCTGATTACATCATTTACGATTTAAAAAAAATATGTTAAACTTACACTGAAAAAATCCATATGTTGCTTTTAAAATGGAGGCTTTCGGTAGCATTTAGATCTATCCATATGTTACGGTTTAGGCCAGATTAACCAGCCAATTTCAGATGTGTTTTTTTGGAAAGCTTAGATGTATAATCACTCGAAGTTTCTGTCAAATCACAGCTTGTAGAAGCTATTTCCAAACGGCCTTTCATTTACTGGTTAAATTAAGGCTGCTCCTTGGGCACCTGGCAGGCTCAGTGAGAGGAACGTGCGACTCTTGATCTCAGGGTCGTGGGTTCGGGCCCATGCTGGGTGTAGAGATTACTTGAAAAAAAACTAAAAAAAAAAAAGAGAGAGAGAGAGAGAAAGAGAGAGAGATGCTTCTTTGAGAAAGAGGTGTGCTCTTAATTGGGGTAGGCCAGCCTTCTCTGAGGCTCCCTGTGTCCCGACTGCTTCCTTTTTGCTGTCCCTCTGTTCGAATGTACCTGGGCTCCTGGAGGGCCCAGGGGCTCAGGGCCAGGGGAAGAACCCCACCAGGCAGCTCCGTCCTCCTCCCACATACTACTGGAGAGTCACAGTGACCACATCACCTGCCAGCAAGGCTCTCCTGGGGTTCTGATCTGTCACTGGGGTAGAGAATTCATGTAACAAACGAAGGACTCCTTTCTTTGGGAAGAAGCTCAGAAAGTGATATGGGTAATATAAACTTCTAGTTGCAATCCATGTTTAAGGTCAGAGGAGAATATGGGAGTTTTTTCTCCAACACTCTCATGGGTCTTCCTTTGTTGAACACCTGTTCTGTGCCAGGGAGTAAAAAGTCTGACCATATTTTTTTTTAAAAGATTTTATTTATTTTGACATAGAGAGACACAGGGAGAGAGGGAACCCAAGCAGCAGGGAGCTAGAGAGGGAGAAGGAGGCTCCCTGTTGAACAGAGAGCCCGATGCAGGGCTTGATCCCAGGATGCTGGGTCATGACTTGAGCTAAAGGCAGACATCTAACAACTGAGCCACCCAGGCGCCCCAAAAGTCTGACCATATTTAAGTCCATAGTGTGACACTGTGAGGAAGAGATCATGGCCTTATGTTAGCTATGAGGTCATAGATACTTAGGAGAGGTGTTCAGAGCAGTCACATGGCTAAGATCATGGTTAGTAAATAGTAGAGGTTATTGGTTAGTTCTGCTTGTCTGTTTTCACCAACCTATTCTAAGAAAAAATAATGAAGTAGATGTTTGGTTTGCTATTCCCTTTATTACTTGTATATCAATGTGAATAATAACATAGTTGTCTTTCAAGGCATATATTTTTGGTTTTGCCCAATTTCTGTCTGATAATCAAACTGTGTGTTTTTTAAAAAAGTGTTTTTTGAAGTTGCACTATATGTCATAGACTCTGCTAGGGGCTCCGGACACCGCAGGAAATATATATAAAAATAAGTATCATTCTTACCAAGTCTGGAGATAAAACTAGAAGGTTTATCTGTGCATATGTCATCATGTTCTTTCTTGACTATCAAGGTGTTGAAACAAAGAGCCCAAGATTAATTGTCATTTTCCCATGGACTCAACAGAATTACTAAACTAACTGGGTACTTCTTGAGGTTACTTAGCCAGCTCCTGAGGGTCTGGGGGAAATGCAAGCTAAATCATTCTCTTACTAACAATTTTTTTAAAATATATATTTTTAAGATTTTTTTATTTATTTGACAGAGAACACAAGTAGGCAGAGAGGCAGGCAGAGAGAGAGAGAGAGAGTGGAAAGGAAGCAGGCTCCCCGCTGAGCAGAGAGCCTGATGCCGGGCTCGATCCCAGCACCCTGGGATCATGACCAGAGCCGAAGGCAGAGGCTTTAACCCACTGAGCCACCCAGGTGCCCCTCTTATTAACAATTTTTAAGGTGGGAGGTGCCATTAAGCTTTTAAGGTAGCTGTTGCTTTAGACTCGGACAGCTGTGATGATGAGAAATGATTTCTGTCCCATTAGAGCTGGCTGGTATAAATGCGTGTTTTAAGCTGAATACATTCGGAAATCTTAATTTCTCTACCTTTGACCAAAATAACCATCCTCCAGAGGTTTTTGAATTGACAAGCAGAGAGCCCCGGCAGGTGGTCGGACACCTGTTTGGTACTGGTGTGGTTGGAATCCTCCTACTCACTGTGGTGACCAATCTCTGACGTTATTCCTGTTTCTCTCTCCCAGACTTTGGTCCGTTAGTGCAACTTTGCAATGTGGTTTAGAAGCTTCTAGGAACATCTCTTCTCGTAGTTCTCTCAGGTTCCTCATAGGTGTCTTAACTTTTTTTTTTCCTTCCAGAACATTCTGTGCTTCATACAGAATTACATGCCTACTTTTTTTTTTTTTTTTGGTTCTGTTGATTGCTGTGGAGAAAAGAGCCTGACCTCCTGTTACAATAGAATTACCAGACTCGAGTGTGTTTTATCAAGCTCTCCCGTATGGGAATTTACCACCTGTAAAGCTACGTTCACCTCAGGTCTCTGGCTGTATGTTTGTGTTTATTCCTTGAAAGTAGAGGGGGTAAATTAGAGACCCTTTAAATGCTTCTGTCAGGAGAGGGCCAGTTGTAGGGGAAATCTCTCCCAAAAGAATAACTTGATCAGATGTTTATAGTAAGGTTTCAAGTTCTGAGATAAGTTAGAAGCTTTATCTGTGCCCGTTTCTTTCTGTCCTTTCTTCACTGTGGAGGTGTTGAAACACGGAATCCTAGGGTCAGTCCCTGCTCTGCAGAACTACCCGGTTTACTCAGCAGGGAACTGTTGCTCTCTCGAGTATGTCGTGCTGGTTGCTGAAGCCTGTTTCAGGGCTTTGTGGTTCCGGGGCTGTTGACCCCGCAGTATCTGGGTCATGCTTGGCTTGAACAATGGCTCCTTCATCTTGGTTCAATGAAGTGCCCAGGGCTGGAATCATTATTTTTTTTGCAGTGTCCGTCTTTTTGTCTTAGCTCCTTGGTCTGGTACTCATGTGACGTTCTCCATGTGCCTGTCTGAGATCGTGCTTCAGATATAGGACTAAAGCACTTTCTAGGTGGTACACTTAAACAACGGGAAATTTTATTTAACCACCAAAAGATCACATACAACCATTCCTCAGGTGAAATTTTTCCATTGGCACCACTATGACTCACTCTAATGCAGGCGGTGGTGGGTTGTATCTTGAGAAGCCGTTAGAAGACCATGTATTTACATTCCCTGCATTTCTCCTTGGTAACTTGACACTCTTTTCTATTTCTCTGTGTCACTGTTTCATGTCCGTATTCTCTACTGAAGGTCAGATTCTGTGATACCAGGAGCTGTCATCGAATTGCCTCACATACACAGTAGCTGTCCAGTCAACACTTGCTGTTCTGTAGAGTGTAAAGAGCACTTGAACTAGGACCCTGGAACTTGGGCTCCAGTCCCATCTTTTTTTTTTTAAAGATTTTATTTATTTATTTGACAGAGAGAGAGATCACAAGTACATAGAGAGGCAGGCAGAGAGAGAGGAGGAAGCAGGCTCCCCGCGGAGCAGAGAGCCCGATGCGGGGCTCGATCCCAGGACCCTGAGATCATGACCTGAGCCGAAGGCAGCGGCTTAATCCACTGAGCCACCCAGGCGCCCCTCCAGTCCCATTTTTGCCTCAACAAGTCTACGACCTTGAGCCAGTCACTTCCCATGTCTAGAACAGAGTCTCCTCATCTTGTGAAATAAGGCCATGGGCAGGGAGATTCATGAGGTCGCTTTCGGCTTTATGAGTCTCGGTTTGTGTCTGACTAAATGGAGGAAGCATTGCAGCCAGTCATTTGAATGCCACGACTTTGTTTCCATACCCGGGCTGAGTGCGTGGAAGTGTCCTGCCTTGGGCTGGGAATGGCTGGCCCACTGCCTTCTCGAGAAGTCTGTGCCAGAACCCGAGTCACCTCCTTTGGGACATCTGAGGGCAGTGTTTTCCAAACTTTTTCCTGTAGCCACTGCCTTCTCTTCAGAATAATAAAAGAATTAAAAAAGATCGAACATTATATGTGGCGGAGAAGCCATGTTGGCGCTTAGCCTGTCCCTGGGTATATGCTGTGTATAAGAGGGAAGAATCTGAGAAGGTGGTTCAGAGCGTACTCGCTGTGGTTGGAGAGGGCGTAGAGACGCTGTGGCCTTCCCTGGCCAGCTCTACACTTAGACTTGACCCCACCTCCCATACCTACCGGCCACCCTCCAGTATCCCCTGTACCCCCATGGTTCCCAGCTCTCATCATAGAACAACATTCTGGCCTGGTCAGGTGATAGGCATTTGGGTCACCGCAGTCACTGTACAGGCCTAGTGGTGTGGGACGGGCCAGTCTCAGAAACAAGAAGTCTGTGATTTACCCCCTCAGCACCCTTCCCTGAGTCTCCCTGAAACTGCCCCTACTGCTATCTGATTACTGCCAAGAAGACTGGAAACCTTTCTGCGACAATCTGAAAGGTCCTGGATCAAATCGTCTCTTGTCTGGTCCGGGAGGAGTCAAACAATCCAATAAGGTTTTTTTTACACCCATTCCTAAAAAGCCCACAACCTATCCAAACACACCGGAGTTGTGCAGTCCTATAGTCCTTAGTAAAACCAGATTCATGGTTTGAAACCTTCTGAAGAAGACATTTCCAGTCCCAGATGGTTTCACCAGTAAATTCTAACACACATTTCAAGAAGACCTAACACCAGTTTTTAGACCATGTCTTTGAGAACACGAGGGTAAACTTGCCAGTTTATTTCACGAGGCCAGCATTATTGATACCAAAGACGGTAAAAAGCAAAAACAACAGTGATAAACCCACAGACTAATATCTTCTTGAACACGGACCAAAAGAAATTCTTCAAAGGATGTCAGCAGTATTAGTTGTCGAACTTATGTGTGTGGAGTTGTTCTGTTCCTCTGTCCTTTTAATGTCAGTGGGATCTGCAGTGATACCCCACCCCCTCTTCCATTAGTAAGAAATGAGTTTTTTCCTTGTCAGTCTTGCTAGAGGCTTAACAATGTTGATATTGTCAGAGAACCAGCTTTTCTGTTCATTGATTTCTTGCCCCCTATTTCTTAGCTTTCAATTTCATTTATTTCTGCCCTTATCCTTAATATTTCCCCACCTTCTTGCGTTGGATGTATTTTTTTTCCATTTTATTTATTTTTTCAGCGCAACAGTATTCATTCTTTTTGCACAACACCCAGTGCTCCATGCAAAACGTGCCCTCCCCATTACCCACCACCTGTTCCCCCAACCTCCCACCCCTGACCCTTCAAAACCCTCAGGTTGTTTTTCAGAGTCCATAGTCTCTTATGGTTCGCCTCCCCTTCCAAATTTTTTTTTTTTAATAAACATATAATGTATTTTTATCCCCAGGGGTACAGGTCTGTGAATCGCCAGGTTTACACACTTCACAGCACTCACGATAGCACTTACCCTCCCCGTTGGATGTATTTTGCTCCTTATTTTCTATTTTGTGCAGATGGGAACTTAAATTAGTGATTAGAGACCCTTCTTTTTTCTAATATAAACATTTAATATAAATTTCCCTGGAAGCACCATTTTTAACCGCATGACACACATTTTGTTGTGTTGCATTTTTATTTTGTTCAATACAAAAATTTTTGTCTCACTTGAGACTTTTTTGACCCATATGTTATTTCGAAGTATGTTGTATAATTTCCAAGTATTTAGAAATTTCCCTTTTCTCTGTTTTTTGTTTCGCTTTTTGTTCTCTTTTGATTTCTACTTTAATTTCATTATGATCAGAAGACATACTTTGTATTGTTTCAATTCTTTTCAATTTGTTTAAGTTTTATACTTCAGGGTATGGTTAGTCTTGGTGAATGTTTTATGAGTACTTTAAAAGAATACATATTCTGTTTTTGTTACTGTTTTGTAAATACTCAATTCAGTTGGTTGGTGGGGTTTTCTGTTTATTATTTCTATATATTATTGAGAGTGGAATGTCAAAGCTTTCAACTATGACTTTAGATTGATCTCTTCTTTGAATTGTCAGTTTCGGCTGCCTTTATTCTGAAGGTTTGCTGTTGGGTACCACTGTATTTAGGATTGTCATGTCTTGTCAAGTTGACCCTTTTAACATTAGGTAATATCTTTCTTTGTCCCTGGCAATGCTGTTGTCTTTGCTTTGAAGTCAATTTATTGTGTGTGTGTGTGTGTGTGTGTGTGTGTGTGTGTGTGTGTGTGTAAAATAAGATTTTTATTTTAACTAATCTCTATACCAGCCTGGGGCTCAAACCCATAACCCCAAGATCAAGAGTTGCATGCCCCAATGACTGGACCAGCCAGGTGCCCCCCTGCCACCCAACTCCAGCTTTCTTTGGAATGGTTGTGCATGTTAATACCTTTCCCCTCCTTTTACTTATTAACCTATCTACTAACACTGTATTTCAAGTGAGTTTTTTTTTTTAAAGATTTTATGTATTTGAAGGAGAGAGCGCAAGAGCGTGAGCAGTGGGAAGGGAGGGGGAGAGGGAGAGGGGGAGGGAGCAGCAGACTCCCTGCTGAGTAAAGAGCCCATTGCCTGACCCTGGGATGGTGATGCTTACCTGTCTGAGCCACCCAGGCACACGTCAAATGAGTTTTTGTGAAGATACAGTTAGTTCCTATTTTTAAGTTCATTCTCACAATCTCTGTCCTTTAATTTACCTGTTTAGACCATTTTAATTCACCATAATTATTGATATGCTTGGATTTATGCCTACCATTTTTTTTTAAAGATTTTATTTATTTATTTGACAGAGAGAGATCACAAGTAGGCAGAGAGGCAAGCAGAGAGAGTGAGAGGGAAGCAGGCTCCCTGCCGAGCAGAGAGCCCGATGCGGGACTCGATCCCAGGACCCTGAGATCATGACCTGAGCCAAAGGCAGTGGCCCAAACCACTGAGCCACCCAGGCGCCCCTATGCCTACCATTTTATTATTGATTTTCATTCCTGTTTTCTGTGGTCTGCCTTCTTGGGAATTTCTTGAATATTTCCTAGCGTTTTACTTTATTTTTAAAAAATTTTAAAGATTTTATTTATTTATTTGACAGAGAGGGAGATCACAAATAGGCAGAGAGGCAGGCAGAGAGAGAGGAAGGGAAGCAGGCTCCCAGGACTCTGGGATCATGACCTGAGCCGAAGGCAGAGGCTTTAACCCACTGAGCCACCCAGGTGCCCCTCCTAGTGTTTTATTTTTAATTGATCTCTTGTGTGTCTTGTGTGTCTCCTTCTATCTTTTTTTTGTTGTGTATGTGTGCCTGCCGTAAGGATTACAATGTCCATACTTCACAGGAGATTGGGACTCAGCATTTTACCACTTCAAGTGGACTATGGGGACCTTACCACTCTTGTTTTGTTACATTTGTCTTGGGGTTACAGTGGCATACACTGAAAACCCCCATAGACCATGTTTTTGCTTTCAACGAAGAGCTTAAGAGGAGAAGTACAGTGTTTTATATTTACCCAGATGTTTACCATTTCTGCTGCTCTTTCTTAATTCCTGATGTTCCCTGTTTCCTTGTGGTATCATTTCCCTTTTGTCTAAAGAGCTTTCTTTAGCTATCATCTTAGAGGAAGTCAGCTGCCAGTAAGTGATCTTAGTTTTCCTTCATCTGAGAATGTCTATATTTTACCTTCATTCCTGAAAGATCTGTTCGCTGGATATAGAATTCTGTGTTGGCAGTTCTTTCCTGAGGAGAGCTTAAAATATATCGGGCCATTTCTCTCTCTCATGCATGGTTTCTAGTAAGGAATTCATGGCCATTTGAGTTTTTGTGCTTAGAGGTAATATGTCACTTTTTCCTCTCCCTCCTTTCAAGATTGTTTTGTGTCTAGTTTTCAGCACATTTTTCTTTGGAATTATCCTAGGGGTGGTTTGCTCTGCTTTTTGAATTTGTATATTTATGTTTCTTGGGAAATTTAGCATGCCTTCCACCACTAGTTTGTTGTATTTTGTTTCTGCAGTGCACCATTGCTCTCTTTTTTAGACTTCGTCACACAAATGGCAGACCTTCTGTTATTGTCCTCTGGACCCCTGGGGCTCTGTTGTTTTGTTTTAGATCTTTTTTTTTTCTCTTTGTTGTTCACATTGGCCAATTTCTGTGGCTCTGTCTTCAAGTTCGTGGACTCTTGTCTCCATGCTCCATTGAGCCCATCCAGGAAGATTTTATTTCAGTTATTTAATTTTTCAGTTCTAGAATTAACAATAGTTCTTTATAGCTTCTATATCTCTGCTCAGACCTCCGTTCTTCTGTTGCTTTCAAGATGGTTTATGATTGGTTGCTGGTATATGCTATAATTGCTCCTTTCAAGCCTTTGTCAGATAGTTCAAACATCTGTGTCATCTCAGCATTGGCATCTGTTGATTGTCTCTTCTCATGCTGAGTAATTCTGGATTTTTTCCAGGACATTTTGAATGTTATGGTATGAGGCTCCAGATCTTGTTTAAATCCCATGGAGAATGCTGATATTTTTTTGTTGTCGCAGGCAGTCGATTTGATTATGTTCACAGAGCAAGTTCTAACCCAACTTTCTGTGAGCTGTGGTCCCAATGTCAGTTCAGTTGGCAAGGACTTGGCAGTGCTGTATGGACATGTTGGGTGGGTATGCCCTTTGGTGATCCAACTGGGACACTGGCCTTTCTAGAATATTCTCTTCGTCTCAGGTGGGCTGTTGAGGATGAGATCCATGCATGCCAAGCTTGTGGGTGAGCCCAGGAGTTTATAAACGATTCATATGGTGCCTTTCCTGAACTTCGCCCTCTGCATAATTTCTTCAATACTTTCCAATTCCATGGGGCTTCCTTTGGTCATTTAGCTAGAAATCTTGGGATTTCATTACTGCTCTGCTGTGCCCACATTCCTGCACCAAGTGAAAGGAGGACAGAGAATAAAAACTGGCATGGTTTTACCCATCTCCTCAGAGCCACAGCGCCGCCGAACACAGAGGAAGACTTTTCATTCCTCAGGGGTCTGAATGGTCCTGCAGGCTCCCATTGCTGCAGGCTGCCATTGCAGGGGTTGTGACCCAAGAGAACAGGGCAAAGGAAAAA
Source organism: Meles meles (assembly GCF_922984935.1). Classification (NCBI taxonomy): domain Eukaryota; kingdom Metazoa; phylum Chordata; class Mammalia; order Carnivora; family Mustelidae; genus Meles; species Meles meles. The sequence goes on along the minus strand of NC_060087.1, from coordinate 40,694,773 downwards.
AGGTGGGGGATTTCCCCCACTCTCTGAGCATCAGGAGTTCTTTCCTGCTCCATGAGTTAGAGCTACAGGGCATCTCCAGGCTTGCTCTCTGTCAGTTCTCTGTGCAGGGTTCAGGCTTGGGGCATATGGGAGGAGAAAGTCCTGGTAAACTCACTGGCAGGTGAGGTGGTATTTCGAATTCCTTTCTTTCCTAATCTGCCTGCTACTATTTACTTTTCAGAGTCCTCAAGTAGCTGCTTTGTGTAGTCTCTCCAGGTCTTGTTCCCTGGGAAAAACAGGGTCGAAGGTGCTCACTGTATTTTCTGTAGAATGGGAACATCTATGTCCATTTTTGAATGTGTAGAATAGGATGAGTGTAAACAACGGACGCATTAAACTGCCTTATTTTAAGAAAGATTTTATTTATTTATTTATTTGAGAACAAGCACAAAGAGGGGGAGTGGCAGAGGGAGAGGGAGAAGTGGGTTCCCTGCTGAGCATTGAGTCCAACACGCGGCTCGATCCCAGAACCCTGGGATCATGATCTGAGCCGAAGGCAGCCGCTTAGCTTAGCCCACTGAGCCATCCACGTGTCCCCAGTAACTGCTTCTTAATGTCACTCCACTCAGCTTGACATCTTTGCTTGAGAAACTGCCCTTAGGTCACCCCCATGCATCTTTTAGGAGGAAGGCAGGATCAATACTGCCAGTCATCTGATGAAATAAAAAAAATTGCTTCTTTTTTTTTGACTCTATGACTAAAAGTGAATGGGGAGTATTTTTCTCATTACGCTATTTATTTAAATGAAAACTCTTTTTCAAAGACATAAGTTAATGCATTCAACTCAGAAGATGTCTGAAAGCCTTTTGGTCCATCCAACTAGATAAGGACCACGAAGAGAAGGCTTATGGAGATCTGAATCCCAACAGGCACCCTCTCTGAGAAGGAAAGAAGTATTTCTTCAACGAAGATCGCTTTGTTGTGCTTCTGTACCCTGTGTGAGATGCCAGAAGCTGTATGTGCTTCCAGTTCCTGGAGGAGGGATTAGCGGGTAAGAGTTAAAATAGTTGCATTGGAATAGGAGAGCCCGCCATGAAAATTTGTCCCCTTTAGCTCAATGGCGAAAGGCGTCACCAGGGTGGGGAATGATAAAGACCTGTTATTCAGGAGGGGTGGGGAGCAGGAAGCTCTGCTGGTGTTAGAGGAGAATGGAATGTTTTAGGGAGCGGGGGTTTGTCATTTCCAGGAGCAGGGCGGGCTGCATGATGGGAAGGTCTGGCTCCAGCTGGAGCCCACTCACAGGATGTCAGGGGGAAGTGTGACTAAGGTCACGGCCACGCCACGTGGTGGGCCAGCTGGAGCCAGAGCAGGGGCCTCTGTGGCCACACATCCTGAGTTTCTATGGTCTAATGCAGTGGGTTTGAAAAGAAAGAGGGGATGCAGGATGCTGGCTGGGAGGGCGGAGTGCCAGGGCTGTTCTGTCTTAAGTGACAGTGGGCGGAGATTACAGCATTTCATCTGCTTTTCCTTTGACACCTTTTAAAGATACAACACACGTTTTCAAGGGTTTATGCTTGGTGTCTGCCAGAGGGCTCTTAAACCTCTTCGGATCCTTAGGGGCCCAAGGAAGAATTTCATTGGAGTACCATTTGCAACAAACTTGGAAATGGAAAATTAGAGTTTGAAATGCTCTTCCCATGAAGCAGTTTATGAGGGGTTATTTTGACATCTGTCTTGGGGAATTTTAAGACGCTTCCGTATCTGAAAGTCTTACATACATTTCTCATAACTTTTCTTTGGAGAAGGGCTGTTTAGGATGTGTAGCAGGTTAAGTTTCAGAATTTCAGCAGCTTTAGGCTGTTGTCATCCAGTTTTGACAGACTGAGTGTGCACTTAGAGGAAATGGAATGTACTTTCAGTCGCTGGAATGCATTGTACCTAAGGAACTCGGGATAGTGTATGTCAGGTTTCAGCTGTGATTAATATTTCGCTGATGAGTTTTCAACTCTGTGCCATGCTCAAACTCTGCCTCTACTTGAACACTGCCTACTAGTTTTTTTTTTTTCCAAAGATTTTAAAAATTTATTTATTAGACAGAGTGAGAGAGATCATAAGTAGGCAGAGAGGCAGGCGGGGGGCGGGGAGTAGGTTCCCCGCTGAGCAGAGAGCCCGATGCAGCCCCATCCCAGGACCCTGGGATCATGACCTGAGACGAAGGCAGAGGCTTTAACCCACTGAGCCACCCAGGTGCCCCTGGTTTTTGATTGTAAAATGATAAACGGGTGCCAGAAAATTTTTACTCTCTGTGAAGATTTGAGAAGGTCTCCCGTACACATTTTTAATTTCTTAGGACAAAAAGCATACTACCAAAAAGTATGAAGTATGAATCTTTTCTCCCTTCCTCCCCCCCCAACAAATGATAAAATATGCTTTATGGAATGAGGAAAAGGGCTTTTCTTTACATGACTAGGTAGTTTGAATTCTACCCATTTGACTTCAAGTGTCACCATAGAAACATGGGTGGGAGGCTGTAAGTACTGTAGGCTGTTATTGTCAGACATCTCTGGCAAGAATTCATCGAAGTGTATAAAGCATTTCCTTTAAAGTGCTAAGTATTTATTTAGTTCTGGTGTTCTTCCTAAAAATTCAAGACTTGCATTCCTCCTACGGAGAGAAAAGATAGACGAAATCACAATCCTTAATTCTAGTATTTTGAATGTAATTGGCATATTCAAAATATGTGCGCTTACCTTCAAAATACGATTCCTGGAAGAGACAGGTGTCTGCTTGAGAAGCTGTGACTTCTTCAGCAGCAAGAAAAAGTGGGAACCCACCCACATTTCTTGAGTGCCTCTTTTGTGCCCTCCGGGAAGCAGCAGGTCACCCATTCTGCTTCTGGTTTCTGGAAGTCAGTTTGCAGAGTGGAAAGAACGTTCTTGAATGGGTTGATTGGTGTGACTTTGGCTGGGTCGGGAATGATGAGAGAGAGAGAGATGGAGGGAGGGAGAAGCTGCACAGATAGGTGTGTTTGGGGAACAGAGTTCTCAACTGAGGATGACTTTGCCCCCAGCGGACATTTGGTTGTATTTGGAGCTGTGATGGGGACGGCGTGTGGAAATGCTCTTGGCATCTAATGGGTGGTGGAGACCAGGAATGCTGCTAAACATCCTGCAATGCACAGGACAGCCCTCCCCGTCCCCCCAACAACAAATGATCTGGTTCCAAATGTCAATAATGCTGATGTTGAGCAACCTTGACTTAAAATTAACACAGAGAATAGCCGTGAAAGCCAAGTCCTCTCTTCTTCACGGAGGTGTATGGACTACATTTTAGCTGGAATTCCTCCATCTTAGCAAATAACTCTATCTAAAGATTATTTCTAGATAGTTCTACTCTCACGAAGTAGAAACTCTAGCTTACTAACGAAAGGATTTGCTTGTGATTTCTGGGCTCCAGTTATTTTTTTGGTTTTCATTTTCAGGATACACTTCTTTTTCTCCAGTCCCAATTTCCCCCAGTATAATTATGGTTTCTACTTCTACTTGATCTCTTCACCATAGAGGTAATAATTAGCCAGTGACCATTCAGCGTGAAGTATTCTTTTGTCCTGGGTATTTGGAGCCTGCGATTATATTGCCCCGAGACTCAGATACCATCAACCAGTCAGGAGTGCTAGAGGGTGTGAGCATTGCTTAGGTCAGTACCAAGCATAAGAAATAGTAGGGGCACAAAGTCAGAATATAACGCACTGTAAGAATCTGGCTTTGTTAGCATCAAGTGGCACGAGTATGTGGTTCTTGTTAAGAAAAGAATGAAGTTCAATTGAAAAGAATTTTTTTTGAAGTTTGTTTATTCACTTATTTTTAGTTCTCTCTACACCCAGTTTGGGGCTCAAACTCATGGCCCTGAGATCTGGAGTCGCGTGCTCTTCAGACTGAGCCAGCTGCGTGCCCCTAAATTCTGTATAGCAATGTTTAGTTTGTGCCTGGAGATCCGGAGATGGAGTTGCGAGACCTCAGCTGTTCAGAGGTCCTGGGCTCCCATCTGCCATCATTTCTTTAGCAGTCCAAGTGGTCATAGATTTGTAAAAGGAGATGTACCATAGTGTCTGGCACAATCCCTCATTCTTAGACACTCTGGAACACTTACTGCTGTTTAAAATGCCAGAACACTAAAATCAATGAAGAGATAGAATGGGACTGAGGCAAGAGAAGAAAGCTGGAGGCCAAGAAATGGAAGATTTGTGAAGAATGGGAAGTGTCAAATACACACCCCCCCAGGGGTGCTTTCTGCCCATTGGAAATGTATTTGAGCACCTAGCAAGTGAGAGTTCTTTAGGCTCTGTGGATGCAGTAGAGAGAGAGGAAGGATAGGATTTAGCCCCCATTGAAAGGGCAGATGGAGGGAACAGCACATAGAACATTCTAGTCTGTTGCTTTTATAAAATAAAACCTTTTATCGTAGTCCTGGGAGAAGAGCTCATGTCTGCTTCTTAGTTTTATTTAGGAAGTGTGCTTAATTACCTGAAAAGGAAGTATCTCCACCCTCTTCAGATAATACTATAAAAAGATTCCTCCGCTCTTTCTACCCAAACAGAGGTGTATATGGGAATAAAATAACACACAAGTAAAATGGTCTTCTCGGTTATAGACATTAACAGTCCATTTGGAAAAAAATAGAGATCCCCCCCTCCATATTACCATTTTAAAAAATCATTGAACATGGAATCACAGGCCTTTGTTGTCGTGGTTCACTGAATATTAACCTTTCGCCTGCTAACAATTCAAATTCCACAGAAAAATACAAAACAGCCTCATTATTTAAAATGATATTTAGGCGCACCTGGGTGGCTCAGTCATTTGAGCATCTGACTCTTGATCTTGGGTCAGATCATGATCTCAAGGTCCTGAAATCAAGCCCCTCCTTACGCCCTGGGTGGAGCTCCTCTCTCAGCAAGGAGTCTGCTTGAGATTCTCTGTCTACCTCTTTTCCCCCTCTTCCTCTCCCTCAATCTGTCTCAAATAAATAAACAAGCCTTAAAAAAAAACCTCCACAATATTTAAAAGATATACCCTTGGACCTGAAAAGACTTACATATTATATTGCTTTTTATTCATTTTTCCTACTGATTTTTTTTTAAACTTCCTGAGTGAGACAGAATCTATTTAAAAGCCTAAGTGATTTTTACTCAGGGACTGTTCTCTTCTTTGTTTCTCCTCAGTTTTAATCTCTCAAAGAACCTTTTCCAATTTTTTAAAACTTGGCGTGAGTTCTAACCTTTTATCTGCTTCTAACAGGGTGGCTCTGAGGGAGGCCCTTGCCCTCTAATACCAAGTTTGTTAACTATTAGAATGAGGGAGGGGAAAAAATGGTGGCCAGCAAGATTGGCAAAGATAAACCTGGAAGCCAGTTAAAGATATGTGAAGTTCATTATGCTGTTCTCTCAACTTTTGTACATGCTTTTAAGAAGTTGCATAATAGAAGTATATATTTTTTAAAGATCAGCAGAAATAGATAAAAGTGTTTCTTGTTCCAGCACTACCTTTGGTGTTCTTAAAAGGTCAGGGGGAAGATCTGAATATACTTCGAGGCCAAGTGCAAAGGCAGGCATGGTATGGGATCAGTTCAGGACCTGTCTTTGGTGAGTGGGAGATGAAGGGAATAGGTGTGCGTGTTTGAAGGGTGATCAAAGTTCCTTAGTTGTGACTAGTGAGTCCTGACCCACCTAGGCCAGGCTTGCTTTCTTTTGGGGGGTGGGCATTTTCAAAAGCGACTTAAAAAAAAGTTTATTTATTTAATTAATCTCAATACCCAGTGTGGGACTTGAACTCCCAACCCTGAGATCAAGAGTCACATGCTCTACCAACTTTCCCAAGGAAAGCCATCTGTAACTCATCCTCTTCAGCCCCAGGTTTTTTTCCTTTCCTCTGAAAATTGGCCTGAACTTTCTGTTGCTCTGAGCAATGGTATTATGTTCCTAGACTAGATATGGTGCCATCGCCAAAGTCTTTAATGCTCTTAGCATGATGATTAGGAATTTCTTCAGTCCTGCTCATTTCTGGGACGCTTTGGTCTTTGCCCTGAAGCTCTGATTAAGTGTCTTCTTTTGGTGCTTACGTTTCTGGAGCCAACTCCTCATTATGTTGTAAGAGTTGTTTCATTTTGATGTGTGGGATACCCCTTAGGTAGAACTATTCCTTGGTGTTTCTTGAAATTCACTGATTCCTCAAACATCATAGTCAAGTCCAGCCAGAGCTACTGAGGACAGAGACTTGGGGATCCATCTTAAAAACCTCAGAAATCCATTTTGGTCTGTTTGTTCAAGAGATGTTCCTAGCAACCCCATGAGTATGCATGTGTGTCTCCTAGTTTTTCTGATAAGGACCAGGGCACTCTGAAGCGCAAAGACTCAGAGCCCAAGTCCTCCCCGCCTTCTGAGCCTGGAGATAGATGGAGCGCCACCTACCAGCCTGATATGGAATTGCAGTGCACTCCCACTGACTTAGTGATAACGATTTTGTTTTTCTTGGTAAAACTCCAAATCTTTGAAGAGGGTGAGTAGGAAAAAGAGGAAGGAAAGGATTAGATTGAGATTGTGCATAGCTGCATAATAAGGGAATTTGAGGAATTTGTGGACAGCAGATACAGTCACCCTGGCACTGTTAATAGTGCCTTTGTGAGTAAGTTCTACATACATTTCCCTTTACTTAGAACCTGCTACCCCATCTACTTCCCCCGAATTGCAGCCTTTCTCTAAAGGAGGAGAGGCAAAGAAGTTGGCTTACAGTTTACTGCCTAGACCAGTACTTGGCTCTCACATACCCGTTTAAGCAATACATATTGGATGCATAATGTACTAACGTTAGACTGTGGGCAAGATACTGGGACTGGTATAGTAGGCAAGACAGACTCAGAACCCTCTTCTAATGTAGGAGTGCCCACTGGCCCATTGGTATGTTCTCTTTGGCCCACACAACGCTGTAAGTGCTGCAGTGTTTTTCCCCCTCGTGAAACATTGGGAAACTTGGCCCCTTGGGACTATATTTCCACATGGCATAAATGTCAGAGAAGTGAGGGGGTGGTGTTGAGAAATACCTACCATGCTAAGCACAGGCTTACCAACTCTCTCATTGTATTTGATATGTTAGCTCTTGGGCGGGGGGCTCTGTGATTGCGAACCCCATCTTTATGTGCCTCCCTTCACTGCGATCCCCCTGTGACATAGGGAGCCTTGGGTGAGAGGCAGGACAGGAGGCCAGGTTGGGATGGGACATGTGGCTCCCAGTGGGTTCTCTCTGCCAGTGGGCAGTGCTCTTGAGCTCTGCCCTTCATCCTGCCCTGCCCAGGTCGCTGCTGTACCACTCTCATGAGTGTTCAGGATTAGAATTTGCATCAGAAAGGGGATATTTTGGTGCCAGGTTATCTGGTCCTACACAGCTGTCTGTCTTTGTGGTTCTTCCTGCCTAGGGCCCCCCCCCCTTTTAAACCAGCTCATCAGTGCTGCTCACCTTTGAAAGCACACCCGCCTTTCTTTCTGGAGTGTTCTGAAGGCTGGGCACTGTTGGGCTTCAAGGCTGGGGGCCGCAGAGAATAGAGCTGCCTTCAAGGGCTCTCCAGCTTCTGCCTGATCACTTGCTTTGTTCTGTTTTTGCGTTTTGGACTTTCTTGTAAATTTCCTTTGCAGAAAGCGTTGCGAAGCTCAAGGTATTGTCTGTTTCATTAATTGAGAATAATTATTAATTCGTTGTCTTTCCTGATCTTCCTATCTGGTCTCTGTAATGGCATCTTGAATTCTGGAGGGTGGGGTTTCTGTCCTGTTGTGTTTCTCCCCGCCCAGAGCCCAGCCTGGGACTGTGCGAAGTAAGGTTAAAGAATAAATATTCGTTGCACAATCAAATCAATATCTCGTTTCCCGACTGTTAGCACACAGAGCTTACAGGTGATAACCAATTTAAATTTTAATAGCCCGAGAGACTCTTCTGAGGGCACATGCATTCCTTGCTCCTCTTAAAATTTGTATAGTTTTGAGTATGGAAGCCATCCATACCGTCCTCTCTTGACATTTTCCTTTTCCGTCCGGTTCTGTCTCATTAAGTCTGGGGCTGAAAGTGAGGGACAGGTGGTAACAGGCCTGGTTGCAACAAGCCTGGGAGCCTCGAGTCACCTGACAGTGGTGGGGGGCAGGGAGGGCTGGACACTTGGATAGCATTCAAGGTGGAGACCACAGCCCTCTCAGAAATGCCCTGGGGACGCCCGGACTCTCCCCACTTAGAAACACCGACCTTACAACATGGCCTCTCCAACAGGGCAAACTGATACCCACTAGGGGAGACCCCACATCCCCATGCAAGGTGGAGGGATGACTGACTGGAACTCGGGAACTCAGGAGTCCCGGTTTCCTCGCTAACCCCCCCACATCCTATTTACTTAACCTTCCGTGGTCAGTGGCCTCTTTTAGGACTGCTTCTAGTTTTAGGGATTAAATATGGGTGAGTCCTCACAGCACGATTTCCCATAGGTTCTAGATCTCTCATCTCTGACTCAGCAAACAGTGTTTTATGCCAGTGCACACATACCATTTATCTTAAGTCTCCACCCGGCCCTAAAATGTGAATTTTGTATTGTAATCTGCATTAGATGTCTATGCGTTTGGTTTAAAACAACTGAAAATTATTTTTGTGAATCCCATTATTTACCATCCTCAAATTTTGGAGTACGATTGACATACCAAGGATACATGACATGCTGAGTCCCTGGTTTGGCGAATTTCCAAGAGGGTCCTCCTGCTACTTCTGTGTAATTTTTTTTTTTCCTCTTTATCGTCTGTGTAAAATTTTTTTTTTTTTTTTGGTGGTCATTTTCAAATTCCAAGATGGAGAATATGACTTTATAATAGTATCACGTAAAGCAGTTTTCTTTATCCTCTTGGTAACCCTATGAAATAGGTTCTGTTATCTCCCTCCATTTTACAAACGAGAAAACCAGCACAGGGATGTTCAGTAAATTGCTCAAAGTTGGTTCCTAAATGGTGGGGCTGGGATTTGACCCTGAACCTGTGCGCTTGACCTTACTCTGCTGTCTGCCTGTGGAGTAAACTAAGCCAGGGAAACCGATTTGTCTTGTGTCATTAATAACAGTTCGGATTTTGGTGCTGCTTTTCACAGCCACTGCGTGACTAATTTTCATGTCAGTTCCAGGTAACGTATTTCTCGAGAATGCAAGAGGCTCAATTGTTGGGTTTTACATCTTCAGTTAGCAAGAACTTGGCCAGCCTCACGACTGTGGCCATGGATAGACTCTGCCCGATGACCCCCAACTCATCCACTTCTGAGAGATGCCCCACAGGAGAGTGACCTCTCTGACTGGGGTGACCAACGTCCGACTAAAGAGATATTCAAGCTGAGGCTTGTCATGATCCCAGCTGTAGTTGTAGTGTTTTCAAACAATGTGACTAAGATACAAAAGACACTGGTACTGAACTTGTTGCTGTGTCTTTGCAGTATTATTTGGTAGTGATGCTCTTTACTTTTCATTCATTGTGTTTCTTAGCTATGTAAACAAGAAGCCAAAGTGATTCATTACCCACAGCTCTTTTTAATAATGCTTGTGGTTTAACGTTTGCCAGATAATTCAATATATAGCCACACATCACTCTGGGGGGCAAACAAAATCTTTTCTGTTCCTTCCTTTCTTTCTTTTTAAAAATCTGTTTCTTTAGTTACTTTTCTTTATTTTCTTTCTTAATTTTTTAGTTACTTTTAATTAAAACCTTTTTAGAGGATTTATTTATTTATTTTGAGAGGCAGAGGGAGAGCCAGTGATTGTGGGGGGGATGGGAGGGACAGGGAGAGTTGTACACTGCACTGACCGAGGCAGCCGGGTGCCCTGTGTTTCTTCAGTTACTGTTTTCTTCAGTTACTTTAAAAAAGTCTGGATTAGGACTTCAGACTTACTCCATCCAGTGTGGCAACGGCAACAACTAAGAGAGACAAAAAAGAAGGTCTTAAAGGACATAAAACATAGAAATTAGACCTTCCACACATTCTTGCCTCTGGACCTACGCGCATTACCTCCATGGATGCTCATGGAGTGGTTTTCCTCTACTGCCTTACCAGAGGCCAACGTCTCCATGGCCAACCGGGTCCTGTCATCTATCTTCTAGGTGAAGCTCCTGCAGTTACCTGTATCTTCCCCAGCATCATCCATTTCTCCCATCCACATTCCCTTCCAGCTACTGTGCCTTGTCTTGGCATCAAATACATTTCAAACACATTTCCTCCCGCGCTGCATTGTTTTCACTGCACTGTTTGATTCCATTGTTTTCACCCCCCACCCCTAGCCTCCAAATAGACTCCTGTCAAGACTGCCCGAGAGCTCTGAGAGCTCCGCATTCCAAGTCCAGTGCTGAGTTCTTAGTCCTTATCTCATTGAGCCTTCAAACAGGATTTGACCCAGCTACTCCTGCCCTTTTCCTTGAAATCATTTTCTTCCCTTGGCTTCCTCTACAGGACACTTGGTGCTCTGCCTATCCGAGGGTGTTCCTTGCCAATCTCCTTTGCTGATTCCTCCTGGCATTGCCCCAACCTCTTCATATTCAAGTGCCTCGGCCCTCCTGCCCCTTCTCTATCTGTCCTCACTCCCAAAGTCAAATTAATCCCTTGGCTTTAAATACCACTTAAACGCTGATTTCATCTCACAACCCTCTGCTCAATTTCAACTTCATCTCCGCTTGGATGTCTCTTTGGCATCTCCAGGCTAGCATGTCGAAAACCCAGCTCTTCATTCCCCTCTGCATACCTCCCCACCCCTGCCATACCCAGCTTGTCCCAACTTGGGAAAGAGCAGATTCATGTTTCCCATTGCCCAGGCCAGAAACCCTGGGGTCCCCATTGAGTCTTCTCTTCGGCTTACCCCACCTCAGCAACTTTTGTCTGCTCTACCTTGATAATATATCCCCGATCTGACAGGTCACATTTATCTCTGCTGATACCACCTGGGCCAGGTCACTGTCCTCTCATTTGGATTCATCAGCTAGGTGCTTGGTCCCTTCCTTGCTTCAGGAGTTATCCTTTCATATGGTTCCACTCTCTAGATCAGAAGCCCCATAGCATTTGTTAACTTCCCTCCAAGCCGTTTGTTAACTTCTCTTGGAGTATTGACCACAGTCCTTGAGAGATGATGCCCTGTGAGATCTGCTCCCTCCATCCCTGCTCAACCTAATCATTGCCATGTCCTTTCTTTTTCTCCCTTTCCCATTCTGCTTGCTATAGTGACAGTGGCCTCTTTCCTGTCCCTGTGACTGTTGAGGTATGCTCCTACCTACCTTGCCCCTGCACAAGTTTTTCCTCTGCCTCACCACCTCTCATCTGTTGCCCAGATCTTTCCAGAACCTGCTTTGTGCCTTCCTTCAGGACTTGGTTTAAATGCCTCCTTGATCAGAGGGGCCTTACTTCCCTGATCACTCCAAGCAAAAGAACAGCCACCCCTGATTTTCCCCTTATCTGCCTCCCAGGATTGCTTGGTTGCTCTATCCTGCCAGAGACCTCATCACCAGCTAGCTTACTTTGCATTTATTTGATGATGTGTCTTTCCCTTCTGGGCTGGAAACTCCATGAGGGCAAGTATTTTGTCTCTTGTTAATTGCTGGATCCCCTGAACAGCCTGGTACCTAGAAGTTAGACGTACTCAGTAAAAAGAAATGTTTGAATGAATGAGGAATTACCTGGACAAGGTAGTCAGAAATAAGCTGCAGGAAATGAGGATTTTCCCAGGCCAGAAGAGGACGTAAAGAATCTATGACCTAGGATGTATTCTATAGAATACGTCTTAGAGCTAGGGGGTGATTGTTGGAGAAATGACCGAAATCCCGTGTTTTCTTTTAAAGCAGTGACTAGGAAAATACAAGGAGTCGAAACTGTTTTTTTATTTGCCACTGAGAAGGACTTGACGGTCCTGTGCCAAGTAACACAGCTGAAGGCAGGAGAAATAGCCCATCTCTCAGACCATTCAAATGAGAATCTCATCTGAGCATCACTAGGACTGCCTTTGAGCCATCATGTCCTGGTTAATTGGCCAAGTTTGTTTCTTTTCCTAATGGTACATAAAAGAAGGGAGTGTCTTAAAATCCATGGCGTTTCAGGTTGGGTGAAATACAGAGTGGGTCTCTTTTCTACATCTTGGAATTCTAAAACTCAGTTTGTAAATCTTAGTCATTTCTAAAGTTAGTTTATTTTTGTCTTTAAGATTCCAGTGTGTCTTAAATCAGTGCATACTTAATGCATAGGCTACTGTACTTGAGTGACAGTGTTGGCTTTCTTATGGAATGTTTCTCTGGTATTGAGCGTGACTAACACCATTGGGAGTGATTATCCAAAAATGAGTTTGGACTTTGGTTTGCTACGATGGGTTGAAGATACGTTTTTCAGACAGCTGCAGGTTTAGTTCTTGAACTCTCTCTTGAAATAATTACAGGTTGGGGCACTTGGGTGGCTCAGTCGTTTAAGGGGCTTCCTTCGGCTCAGGGTCCTGGGATCAAGTCCTGCTTCGGGCTCCCTGCTCAGCGGGAAGCCTGCTTCTCCCTCTCCCACTCCCCCTGCTTGTGTTCCCTCTCTGTCTCTCTGTCAAATAAATAAATAAAATCTTCAAAATAAATGAAATAATTACAGGCTCCTAAGAAGTCATACAAATCGTATGGAGAGGGCTCGCAGAGCCATCACCTGGCTCTCTCCCATGGTGACATCTTATGTAAGATGTGGTTTTTAATGGGTCATCTTGTTTTCTTCTGATGACCCATTAGGGTAGGAATTGAGAGGAAAGGTCATTTTGTCATATGGTACAACCAGCCGGTTCATGGTACAGGGCTCCCGGTCACAGGAGGTGAGATCAGAGGCAGACATGCCGCAGGGGATTCATATATTGACTGTCCCATCACAGAGGAAATAATCAGGTTAAATTAATTTGGAACCTATTCCTCCAACAGAGAAGCTCTGCATCGATCTGTTTTTGCTGCGGCACAGGCTTTCTTTCAGTGAAATTGTTTTAGAATGATTGAAAATGCTCTATAAAACTCAAGTTCTAGAATCGCAGAGTCAGAAGGCTCTGAAGGTCAGCCTCACTCATTTGCTAGGGTGACTTCCCTTTTATCACCCCGCCAGCTTCCTAGTCCAGCTCTTCCTAGGGGCCTGGGTCCACTCTGCACATGATAGGACTTTTCCGACCCACACGTCAGACAATAGTCATGTATCTCTGTGCTTTCCTGCCTTCCCTCTGCTTCAATACATCCAGACCCTTTAATCCCGGGGTAACTGAGCCCCCCTCACTACCCTGCACGCTGCTTCTCCGCAGGTTGATTCTGGTAGCTTGGCCACATCCTGGAGAGAGGATAATGATGGACCAGGTACATTCATTAGAGAGCAAATGGAGAGAGACAGTATAAGAAAAATAACAATAAAGAGGACTTGGTACAAAAAGCTCACCATTAAGATCATATTTTTTTAACTTTTTTTTTCGTTAAATATTTTTTATTTGAGGTCGGGAGAGAGCACAGAGTTCTCCCCACTCAAACTCCCCACTGAGCAGAGAGCCCGATGTGGGGCTCAATCCTAGGACCCTGAGATTATGACCTGAGCCTAAGGCAGACGTTTAAGTGACTGAGCCACCCAGGAGCCCCTAGATCCTATTTTTTTTTAAATGAAATCATTCCTTCCTTTTCTGGTTTCTCTTTCCCATTCCTATTGTTTATTCCCTTTGATAAGCCAGACTTCTGTGGTGTGGTCTCCATTGTGACAGCCCCATTACTCCTGCCTTCCAGCCAAGTCCCCTCCCCAGGACCTCCACCTCACCACCACCACCACCACCACTACATCTTCCTGGATGCCTGGCCTCCACGTGGTCTTTATTGCTATTTTTAATTCTTCCACACTATTGCTCGGTGGGAACCAGGTCACGTGAGCATAGTTTGTGACTGATTTGTCAGGTCTTCAGTGCTTCTGCACGAAGCATCAGATAATGCCTTGGAAAATTCTGGTTCTTGCCATTTGTCAAAACATCAGAATGGTAACCACCCCACTCCCCGCTGCCATCTCCAGATAGTTGGTATGTTGTGGGAGAGGGGCAGCAAAACCCCACACAGAGGACCCTCAAGGACTCTTTCTAGGGGATTCAAATTCTGAGAATAAATAAGACCGATTTTTCAGTGTCTTCCCCTGCAAATGGTGTTTAGAATGGTTAAAAAAAAGAGAAAGAACTAAAATAAGAACAGAAAATTTCTGGTCCCTTCTAGCCCCCGGTCATAAAGACAGGTCAGGATGTGACAAAATCAGATTTGGGAAGATTTCTACTGCATGAGAAACTAGATGGTCTAAGTTGGGAGATACTGTCTTGAAATGTGGGAAGTCAGATACAGCAGTATCATTAACCTGTGTTGAGGGAACAGGGATCTGGAGAGCTGGGGTAGAGAGAGCCAAGTTACCTAGTCTGAAAACACATCTGGCTCATTGTGTTTTAGATTTTTATTTATTTATTTGAGAGAGAGAGAGAGAGCGAGAGCGTGGCGCGGGAGCAGGAGCAGTGGGGAGGGGCAGAGGCAGAAGCAGAAGGAGAGGGAGAAGCAGGCTCCCTGTTGAGCAGGGAGCCTGATGCGAGGCTTGATCCCGGGACCCTGGGATCATGACCTGAGCCAAAGGCAGATGGCTTAACCAACTGAGTCCTCCAGGTGCCCCTCACATCTGGCTCATTTTACGTGAACCTACTATTGATAAATCTTTCCAGATTATGTAAATAGATCTTGACTAAAATCTCCAAAACGTTAACATCATATGGCAGATTTGGAAGTGTGTAAACCTTGACCTACAAACTTGGCATCCCTGAAGAGCTGTCGTTACAGATTACAGTTGTCAAATTGAGGAGCAGAGAGGTGTGGAAAAGTTAAAAGCTCTTGCTTGTTCAGAGCGCTCTTGAAATAATTTATTTGGAGACCGCTCCCCATAAAGATTGCGCTGGCACAGAAGACATGGTCTCGTAAATAGAAATGAATTTGAAGTATGGGACAGCGTGATGAAGACTATACTCCTCGAGCTCCTGGGTGTGGAATATTCTGTAGGGGTACTAAAATCATAGGGGGATGCTTGCCTATCTATAGACGATCTATAGCTAAATAGACGTATCGTGCCTTTCTCTTTAGATAGCCATTTTGTCCCCATGGTAATCTTTATATTCCACGAATTGCTAAATAGATCGGATTTAAAAATATGGCATAAAAGGAAGTGCCTTTCTATAGAAATCTGGTGGGAGCTGTACCCTGACTGCGAGTAAGTGAGCCGTGTTCTTGTTCTTCATGTACATTCCAAAAAAACTGACTTCGTAGGTTTTGATCCATCGTTCTCTCAATAAGACTCCCTGTAAATTCTTAAAACGATGGGTATCTACGTATTTCAGCATAAGGAAGCTCCAACATTTTGTCCAGCAACTTTCTTCTCGTCGACGACTACTCTAAAAGAATGCCCATGTTTTTCCCCCTGAGGCTTTGTTGTTGTATGCAGCATTCCCCTTGGAAAGCTCTGGAGAGGTGAAACTCATTTCTGAGCTGTTGTTTTCATAAACTCAGTATTTTGCTTCCAGCACTCACGGCAAGATAGTGTGGAACCTGGTTGCTACCCAGCATTAGCCTCGTTGTTTTCCCACTTGTCTCCAAGGGCCAAAGATTATCTGACAGCAACTCTGAAATAATTCCTGTTTCTGAAATTCATGTGTAAAAGGAAATTTTTAAAGGGAAGAGGGTGAGACGCAAGTTCAAACTCTTACGAATTTTTGTAAAGAGTTCTATTGATTAACAAAAGCTCTCCCGGCATCTTCTGGCAGACGTGCGAGAGAAGGCAGTGGTTGTAATTAATTTTTAGTGAGCGCCGCATATTTGATAATTGCTCTGATTCACGCTATTATATTCCTCTTCCTTCATCCACAGCAAAACAAGCTTAATTTGATTCATACCCTTAGGAAGAAAAAAAAAAAAGCCTCCGATTACTCACATGGCTGTGATTCAGCTCTTGGCTCCTGCCCCCCTCCTCCTCCTCCTCCTCATCCTCCCTTTCTCCCACCCTGCCACCCCCGTACTCACTCCCACCCAGTGGCGTTGCCATCAGAAAACTGAGTCAGTTTGTTCTTTACAATGGGTGGGGAAAGAAGACAACTAATTAAAAAAACTTTTTTTCTGAGCAAAGTATACACGGCTTAGATCTGAAAATCCCTGCAGGGAGATGGGCACAGTGGCTGCTTATATAACATGAAAAGCATGGAACAGAGAGGCAAGCTCTCCTGGAGAAATGCTCAGATTGTCTTATATAAGTGTAGGCTGAGTCTGTGTGTGTGTTGTAGAGGTGTGCAGGTTTGTTTGTTTGTTTATTTCTTTCTTTCTTTTTATTTATTTGGAAGAAAGAGAGGGAGGGAGAACCAGGCTTCCCACTGAGCAGGGAGCAGGACCTGGGACTCCATCCTAGGACCTCACGATCATGACCTGGGACGAAGGCAGATGCTCTACCAAGTGAGCCACCCAGGCATTCCCACTCAGGCAGGTTTCTATGAAAATTCTGTAAAATTGGGATTCTCACATAGGCTGTATGCAAAGGTAGTCTTATGATCTCAGAGGATAATTTGTTCTAATCAGAGAGTGAATCTAGCAGCTGCCCAAAGATTTTGGATCATGGTAACACATAGGTGATAATGGTGCTTTGCAGCCTTCTACCTCCAAAAGACCAGTGTGACTTGGAGGCCTCAGATTGTGGGCTTTCCTGCCCCCGCGAGTTGTAAGATTCGTAACTGGTGATGGCCGTTCACCCTTTGTGGTGACATATTATCGGGGCAGCAGTTTCTGTTCATTCCTGGGGGTTTTCTCATTTATTCCCATTCTCCAGATGAAACAGAAGCCTTAGTGTGAAATGAGGTGACTTTCCCACGTCCCCACAGGTGATAGTCCCAGAGCTTGTCCTGGGACCCAGGTTGTTTGCATCCTGACCTGTAGTTCTGGTTTGTGGGAACCTGACCCAGTTGGATCATTTGGTATTTTAGTGATTGCCTGGGGACAGGAGTGGTAGCTGACAGGGAGTTCTCTGATGGAGCTCCAAACCTGTCTTTCACGGAACTGTTGAATCAGGTCTCTGTGCGTCTTGGAACTGACACACAGGGGAACAACATCAAACCTTTACGCCCCCCCCCCCCCCAGACTCTTCATTTGTAATCCTAACCACCTTCTCTCCGTTTTGCTGGCTCCCCCCGCCCTGCTTATGTTACCACCTGTCTCACAAACATTGCCTGGGTAAAGACAAGTTGGAGCAGTTGCTCGCCCTTGGACAAAACATGGAATTACTTCTTGTATCCCCCAGAGCAGTGTTGAGCACACTGCCTTTGGGGAGTTCCATATCTATAAAGTTTGCCTGAGCTTCTGAAATATCTGGTTGCTGTCCTTTTTATCATTCTTCAAATATGTTAGATGCTGGCTGGATACGATTAGCTTTTGTTAGGGTTTGTGGGAGGCTTGAGTTTCTTCATATAATTTTCGGGTGGAAACCCATGCAGTTTTCTCCTTTAAAACATGAAATTTCTTAATGAAAGACTACATAGGAGAAAATGCATGCTGAGGTTGTTTGTTTGTTTTTGTTTTGTTGTTGTTTCTGTTGTTTTGCAACCCCTTCACACCCTCCATTCCATGGTTTTCCCTTAGGGTAGCTATTGTAAAGTTTGATGTCCTGTGACCCTGTAAAGAGAATAAACAGTGGGTCTTGGGTACTTTTTTTTTTTTAAATTTAAATTCTGTTAGCCAACTTATATTACATCATTAGTTTTTGATCTCAGGTACTTTTTCCTGAGCCTGGACCCACTTCCTCACACCTCTGTAAGTTCATTTTCAATGTCTTCCCTGGCTGGCCCTGACCTGGTTCTGTATGGGATTTTGGAAATTCTGAGAAGTTTGGGCAGAAAGACCCCAAACAGATGTCAAGTGTAAAATCAGGGGAGTATTTTAAACTACTGAAACTTTGGGAGCAAAATATGCCTTGGCTAGGTGTTTGTCATCTTTGTTAAAATAGGTTAGAAGTGATTCTTTAAAAAAAAAAAGTTGCGGAACTTTATTTTTCTCATGCAGAAATGTGGTTTGGGGAATGACAAACGTGCGTATTACTCTAAAATGATGGCTCAAAGAGCCGCCAAAGGATAGAGGTTACATGACTATGATAATAGAAAAGCCAGTCTTTAGGGGTGCCTGGCTTACTCAGTTAAGTGTCTGATTCTTTTTTTTTTTTAAGATTTTATTTATTTATTTGAGAGAGTGAGAGAGCGTGAGAGGGGAGAAGGGCAGAGGGAGAAGCAGACTCCCCATGGAGCTGGGAGCCCGATGCGGGGCTCCATCCCAGGACTCCAGGAACATGACATGAGCCAAAGGCAGTTGCCCAACCAACTGAGCCACCCAGGCACCCAAGTGTCTGATTCTTGAACTCAGCTCAGGTCTTGATCTCAGGGTTGTGAGTTCAGGCCCAGTGTTGGGCTCCATGCCCTAAAAGAAGGAAGGAAGGAAGGATGGATGGAAGGAAGGAAGGAAAAAGAAAAAAGAAGGCAACTTTTACATAGTGTTTACTATCTGTCGGGCAGACACCGTCCTCAGCACTTACATATATTATATTTTTAACCCAGGTACCACAGCTAGGCACGGCAGAGTCAGGATTTGAATCCCAGCAGGTCTGACTGCAAGCTTTTTAAATGTTATAGATTTTTTTAGATGCCAGTTTTAGGTGTTTGATTTTTATTAACGTTCTGTTTTCATAGTCTATTTTTGTTTCCAGTGAAAGCCATGTCATTATAGATTTTATGTTCTCTGTATCGTATGAAGGTAACTTTCCTTAAGCCAATAAAATTTTACTCAAAAAAGTCAGTGGCTAGATTAATACATCCCTTTTGAAGTATGAATACGTTTTAATAACTGAACAAGAACTGTGTATGCACAGTTAAAATACCAAGACTTCAAAAGTGTAATTGGGAAACGCAGTTCTTAATTGTAGTGTGTGAGTTTAATTTCTGAAAGTCAATTCTATATGTAAATTTAATGTAGGGTTTACTCCAGGAAAACCCTACGGGGAATCCTTTTATAAAGCGAATAGTCAGTTCCTGAATTAACTCTTTTTCGCTGTTTCAGTGTGTGTGCTCTTCTCTCTGGCTTCATCTATCAATTTGAAAAGCAGATATTTGCACAGTTCTATATATTCTAGAAATAGAATGTGTTTTCTATATCGTAACAAAATTAGTTCCCCTTCAAGGCATAATCAACAGTAAATGCCAAGTCTTAGTCCAGGCAGTTGCTGACTTTGCTCAAGGTTAAAGGAAGTATGCTGAAAAGAGATAACTGTAGTGAAACTGCTCAGGCTGAGCCTTCCAGATTTTTTGTGTGGGGAATTGCACTTCTTATTACTGCGTTCTTCCTGTCTGCGTAATACCTGGGAACAATTTATTCCATGTCATGCCACTCCCATCTTGGTAGTAAACTTTTTCCTGATGAGGAAGACTTTTAGGCCTGCCCATTTATTTAATTGGAATTTTCACGGATGACACTTGATGATTTTCAAGTTTTTCTTATGCCACTTGTAGCAGTTTGGGATCGAAGGACTGTATAGATTCGTGCAAGTGTGTGTGCGTGATGTGGTTGTATCGTACGTGTGTGTTTGAGTGAGTAGCTCAGGTTAGAATGTGAATTGCAGTAAATGCAAAAGTGAAAGCCTCAACGTGGCTCTCATGCTCCCAACCACTTCCTGAAGAACCTGCCACGTGGGCCCCAGACTTGGACTTGAACTTGAGTCCTCAGGACAGAAAGAGCCCGAGTCCCCCAGGGGAAAAGTCTCTGGTGGGCCTAAATGCATAAAACCTGTTGACTGCTGTCATATGAACGCAGACGTTTGGTTGCCTCAGTTGTAAGAAAAAGTTTCAGGGGGTAACTATGAAGTTTGAAATATCTGGGAACAGAGCCAGAGCTTTACCATACCTTAAAAATAGTCTTGTAGCTTCCTCATTTACACGATCGTGTCCTTTGAAATCATTTAGAACGTGCACTTGGATCCTGTAATATACAAGTTATAAAGGAAAAATGGGAGCTTGTCAGATTAACTGCAGTCACCAGGCTAATAAAACTGAGTCACATCTAAATGGGCTGCACTTATGCTACCCTCCCATTCTAGGGAAAATGTGGCCGGGGGAGGCAGTGTGAGTCATCACCTGGTTTGTTTGACATACGCTTCCTTCCATAAATTGGGAATGGCAAGCGGCACAGGGTTCTGGGCTTGCCTCAGAGAAAGAGCTGTTGCAGCCTTCCTTGCATGATCGAAATAGGGCCCTTAGGTTTGAAGGATGAAGCTGAGCCCATGTTTTGGCTTCAGATGGCGAGGGAAGGGGAGAAACCGAGAGACCCAAACAAAGAACATTTGTAAGTAACATTTGGGGCAGGAGGGGGGCGGCAGCAAAGAAACGGTAGGGGGTTTTCACAGCTGAATTTTTCTCCTAGGACAGAAATATTTAAGAAATAGATTGGAGGTATTAAAATAAAAATAGATTGGTAACTACTTCATGGGGGGCTCATGTACTTCATAAGAATGTTCTTGATGTGAGCAGTCTAAAATGATTATAAGAGAGTGAGCACGGGGACTGGGGGAGACATATATATATATATATATATAAAATTTGGTAGTTACCATTTCAGATTTGCCAAGTTGTCATGACCGTGTTTAATTTTGCCAGAGTTACCCAACCATTTTGAAAGAAATGCGTTTTGGTTAAGAAACTTTTCCATGGCAGAGTTTGAATCTCCTTCGGGGTATTTCGAGGGGATGGGAAGAGAGGGGACTTAAATGTGCCTCACGCGTTTTCCTATAGGAGTTTTGCAGAGGTTCCCTGGAGCCTTTTAAAAGAAAGCCGTTTAGAATGCAAAATTGTCGGGGAGACTGTAGAGGAAGGAGGAATATATTTATAGCTGAAGTGCGTTTGTAAACTCAGCGTCTGCTTTGGGATTAATTTTTAATATGTGCCAGGCATTCCTCTGATTTCCACCCTGGCTTGGTTGTGGCTCTGTCTCCCCGTCTGTGAAGCTTGGGTGTTCTCTGGTCTAAAGCCGGAGTTGTCACAGCCTGGGCGTTTTCTGTTTCGGCTTATGGCTTTTTTTTTTTTTTTCTTTTCCTGAATGAGTGTCCTTTGTGTAACCCCAGTAATTCAGAAATCCTGCAGTCATAGGGACTGCCCTGTCACGTGACTTAGGTACTAGGTGCTGCCTGTGATTGGTCAGCTGCTAGTTGGCGGGTCCCTATAAGAGGTCCCGCTTCGGTTGTCCAGCCACTCTCCTCCTGCCTGAAGTGTGGCTCAGCAGGGGCAGAGGTGGGGGGGTGGCGGGTGTCCAGTGATTCAGCCACATGTGATACATGACCAAGTAACTGCTTCCTTGGGGTCCGCACATCAGTGGAAGACACCCACACTGGTTGTGGCTGATTTGATCAAACTCTGGCTCCCCGAACTGGTAACTGTTACTTTAATGTAGTTTACGGATTAAACTCAGAAAAATGCAGCTAAATTTTTTTTTTTTTTGCCAGGAACTTGTGTGGACTTACTCCCTGTTCTCCCCCCCCACCCCCCCCCCTTCTTATTCGTTTTGTAACAGGAATGAAATGCAGTTAACTCTTTAGAAAACTCTCGTAGGAGAAAGTGCCTCGTGTGATCTGGAACAAAGACATTTTATAATCAGATTTATCAAGCTGCGAAGAGGGAGTTTTAGCAAACGGAAGCAGCAGCATTCTGTCACCAGGAAATACTGCTTTATCCAGAATTGGTAAGTGAAAAGTGGCATCGCTCCCTAATAGATATCATATGTTGTATGTGGGAATTGTAAAATTGTTTACAGATCCTTAACAACTGGGTTGAACCAGAGAACACGTAAACAGTGAGGAATTCTAGAAAGAAGTAGCCCAAGAATATAGCATAAAGGTTGAGAAGAAGCCAGGTTATTTAACAAAGATGAGCTGGGCTCTACCGGTTAGACAAATATATGTAATACATGACTAGATGGCTTCCCCCTTCCTTTTTTAGTGGGGAGAGGCAAATAAAATGGGTTGTTTGGTAGAGTTGGGGCATTGACATTGCATGGGTATGGATTTCCATTTAGTCTGAATTATATATTTGAAGGAATGCTTTCATAATCACTCAGCTCACCCTCTTGTCTCTCTCTCTACCCAAGGATGTCAAGCATTTAGTTAGAACTCTACAAAATGAAAGTTTAAGTAATGCATTGGAAACATTTCCTACTGATTGTGAAGGGCAGATTAAGCTGGTAACAGCCTTTTTTACATTTGTGTCATGAGTTTTAAGATTGCTCTATTTGATTACAATTAGTACAGCAAAAGGGTGGATATTTCTAAATGGTCCATCATGATTCGAGAGTTTGTGATGAGCAGTTCTTCCTGGGTAGACACGTGTCTGTCCGTCTTCCTCTGAAGCAAATTCACTTTTATAATCTTGAATCTGAGCTGCCCCAATGTTTAAAATTTCCAGAAAAAAATACAATAAAGCTTTGAATACTTGTGTTATATACAGTAGGTTCTTATTTGTAAACTATAAAAAAAACCATGATTTTGTTTTAGGTAATCTGATTTCTTGATTTGGCTTTTTAAGAATGATTGTGCCGGGAAAGTGGAATAGAATAAGAAAATATACTTACATGGGTGGGTGGCTTACCTGATCTTACCGGTTTTCTTATTGGTCAATAGAAGCAATCATGTGATGTCTACTTATAGAACCAGATGAAAAAAATGTTATTTAACTGCTAGAGATTATATAGGTCGTTTTGGTGATGTTCCTTTATGAATGTGACTCTATATACTTGAAACTGTTATTGACAGAGTGGTAAGTTTGGGGTTATTTATATAGGATACAATTTTATTTATTTGTTTTTTAATGACCTTAAGCCAAATGGAACGTTGACTCTGTATGTCTGACTTTTGCTTCCCATTCTGTTAATTTCGAAATCTGAAAATCCTTAACCTGAAAGGGAGAACTGTATAATAAAAAGCAGGATAGCAGTGTTGCAGTTTCTCTCTGTTGACTCTGGGGTGGGGTGAGGTTGGAGGGGAGGGAGATAAATCTAGGAGGATCTATTAATTATTTTTTTCTTACACACTTTGAAAACTCTGGATCAATTATTGTCAGACTGGTAATTCTCAAGACTTTTGCATAAGGGTTTATTTTCAAAGAAATAAATAATAAGCAAGGTGAACAGAGCTGTTAAGGGCAGGTCCTCTAATAAATCAGATTGGTGATCCAAATGTGTGAATATTACAAGTTATTTGACTTAATTATGGTGTGGCCAAGGATGGGAAAAATGCTTCTTGGTTCCATGAAGCCCCTGAATTTGTGGGGTTTAGAATCTTAAAGACAGAAAACTGGTGACAAAACTTTAAGATATTTACAGGTAACTTACATCTGACTGTTAGCTTGTGTTCAGTGATTCACAATTACTTTCAGCTCTGAATTTCATATATAAATACTTGGGCAAAAACATGATGATTTAATAATCTGGCTAAATACTGCTATGTTTAATGGAAAAAAAGCCTCTGTAAGTAAATTTTAGGTTTTACTCCTCCATTTAGAAGCCATTGTTTTGAATGACACAAATACAGTAGAAATCTGCTTCTATTCTAAATGAAAACAATAAATGCCAGAAAGTGGATTCCAGAAGAATTCCTATAGATCTTTGTGTTTTTTAATTCTGTCTGCTCTTTTGTTATCAGTTTCTTAATTTTTAGAAATACGTGTACAATAAGTGACATTGCCCTGAAGTCTCCAATTGGGGTTATTGAGAGTTTTAATATTTTTATCTACTCTGAAAAGATATTAATGGTATGCACATGTCTTTATGGGCCTGTGAAACTACATACTGAAGAGAGTCTGGTCAAAATAATGTCTCAAATGGTATTTGATATTTGCATATTTAGGGATCTAAACACGTTCCCTTTGGGCTTGTTCCTTAAGTTTTTGGTGTGGTGTACAGTTTGGTCCAATTACATTTTTGGGAGGTAGTATATGGCTGTGTGTATATATTTGACTGGAGTGGGGGGGTGTCTTAATTGCGAGCTAAACAAGTGGCCATTTGTTAGAACCTAGATAAGCCTCCTAGTGTTGTTCCTATGACAACTGAGGGGTTGGGTGTTGAAATGTAGCTTTAAGTTCTCGGTTTGGAAATGTCATTCAGACCTCCCACTACAGTCTCATTGAGTAGGAGGATAATGAGAAGGGGTAAAAACCATGAAGCAACATCAGTATCTTCGTTCATTTCATGTCTTCCTGACTTGCCCTTGTGTACAGATCGCCATGGGAGTGCTAAACACAGGTTGTGAACAAAACGATACTTCAGTATCAAATAAAAGAAAGGGGTCAGAAAAGTTGGGGAAGATAAATAACAACATATGGGGGTAATAAAGAGGCGGGAGAAGTCAGCTTCCATGGGTTTGTGCAAATCCTTTAGCCAGTGCTGACCAGCAGTAAGAACATCTTGAACCAGTTACTGAGCAGCTCTTCAAGAGCTGAAGATCTCTCCTTAAAATGCAACGTGGAGCAACATTCCTTTGGTAGCAGGAGACTTTACCACTTTGGCGTAGCGTTGGCTCATCTCCTCTGGGCTGGCTGCAGAGGATATGGTTGGCTTTGAAGGTAACACGTTTTTAAGTCAATTATTTGTCCTTTCGTAGCTTGTCTGTTCCCTGTGGGAAAGATGAGGGCGTACTGTGAAAATCGTGGTAAAACTTAAGTATTTTCTCCTATATTCAAAAATGACTTTTAAAAACCCTTCGAGATTACTTGTGGCCTCTTTGGAGAGATGACTTGGTTGACTGAGTAGCTTATGGTGCACTGTATTGGGGGGGGGTTGTTTAGATCATATTTGGCATAGATTAATTATGCAGTCATGAATTTTCCATGCCTGAAGGGCTTCCTATTTTCCACTCCTAAGTGGTTTTGACTATTTCTTTGGTCATTAACCACGTCCGGAAGTCAGAAAGGAAGAGAAGCCTTCAGTGGGTTTTGGCCCCTTACTTAATATATATAGGTCCACCGTCTCTTCTGAAATCCAGAAAGCTCTGAAAACCAAAAGATTGTCATGTAAAAGGCTTGGTGGTGAATCCTGACCTGAACTGATGGAAGGCTGCTTATAGTCTTAACACACCAATGTTTGTATGTTTTTCTGTAGAAATAATAATGACTCCTTCTCTCCTCCCCACCCCCCCCACCCCCGGAGTTTTTTTATAGGTAGAATAGTTACCTGTCATCTTTATCAAATCATCATCATAATCACCAGGGTGTCAGATAAGGGTTTGTGGACCTCTCATTACCCATACACCTTGAGTTTGTGTTCTGTGCTAGGCACTGCTGTAAATGAATCCCTGAGCTCTAGAGGTATAAAATGCTTTACATTTATTAACTTCTTTAATCCTCAGAAAAACTGAGTATTGGCAGTGGGGAAACTGAGGCACGGAACGGTGAAGCAGCTTGCCCAAAGTGACAGAGCCCAGAAGTGTAGTAGAACCCAGGGTTGGAATCAAGTGGGTTCATTGCAGTCTGCTCTCGATGAGCCCACGGCAGGTAGGAGAGACCCCCGGAAATGGGGCCCTGGGACTCTTGATTGAGTCATGGGGACGGGTCAGCTATTTACCTGATTCCCAGTCACCCTGTGCCCTGGTGTCCTCAGAAGCTGGTGACCTCACCGCTGTGGGCATGGTCAGGGGCCTGCCGTGCAGTGTTTACACCAGGCTCTCCTGGGTTTGGGGTATGGGAGATCCAGGGGTCTGAGACGCATTCCAGGCTTCCCAGCATTGCTCTCCGTCAGCAGTCAGCCTGACTTCTCTATCTTGAAAAATTAAGACACAAGAAACAACTCTTTCCTCAGCTCCAAGGAAATGATCTTGAGTTGCAGGTGGGCAAGTCTCTTTTTTTAGATCATTTTTGGAGCCCCTAACCCAGTGGGAAGTCTGCGTTCTGCTGAGGGCCTGGGCCTCCTTGGAGGGAGTAGCTCCCTGGCTTGGGAGCCACATTGGGACAAAGCAGGGGCCCCTTGGGAATTCAGGAGCCTGTGGACTCTGCACGACTCTGAAGGCACAAAAGGATACTTAGAACAGTAGTTTTCAAAAAAGTATACAAGGCGTCTAATACGTATGTATTTCTAGAGCTAAAAAAATTTCATTTACGCCAAGCTGACAGCAGCCTTCCCATTCTACTTCCCACATCCACTCTCCCTATACTCTGCTTGATTTTTCTTTTTTGCACTTAGCTCTGTCTGATGTATTCCTTATGTATTCGCTTGGCACTTCAGTCAAGTACTAACAGACATGTTATTTTTTTGAACTCAAGATTCCTTGATTTATTTCTCTTTGATCTCCATCTTCAAACTTACTCCTTCCTATTAATTTCAGACTGCTATCAGAAATGAAAGGTTTTCTGCCCTTTGGGTTTTTCTTACTTATTAGTTATCATTTTTATATTCACAACCATGAGAATTTCTTAAACAGTTTTGATTGTGCAATCAGTATTTGGAGAACTGATGTCTTCATTCAGGAGAGGAAACTAGCCAAATTTGAATATAATCATGGAGTATTTTTTAAAATCAAGAATATTTTAAATTTCTAGGGAGGATGTGCAAAGTAAAATACCTTCATACTTTGAGAACTGCCTTCAATTTAGATAGGGGAACTGGGGAGCCGTGCCAAATACCGATGCCATCAAAACATGGCAACCCTCCTTTCCATGGGTTAACATACTAAAGCCATCTACCTGGTACTGGATTTTTGGGGGAGGGAAAAATTAAGAAAAAAAATCAATATAAAACAGTTCTAAAATATTACATTAAAGAATATAAGTGATCTAATCTTGGGCATTTTCTAGCTTGTTCCTAAGTTCTCAACTGTAGCTGTAGCCTACTGCCTTTCAATCCTATATAGATTCTGGCTTATACATTTCAAAGGATTTAGAGTAATATACAATGTAAAATGAAAAATACATGTATATTATTAACTAATACGGTCATGTAACTAGATCATGAGAGTGCTTACATGGTTGATTTTCTTTAGTTCTTAAGGGAACAGATTAGGTACATAGAAAATTGAATACAATATGCTTTTGCAGTCAAACGCTGTACCACTGAGCTATACCCCCTACAATATGCTTTTGTAAGGCAGTATAATATTGGGACATTTTGCTCTTCTTTGTTATATATTTTTTTAAGATTTTATTTATTTATTTGAAAGAGAGAAATCACAAGTAGGCAGAGAGGCAGGCAGAGAGAGAGAGAGGAGGAAGAAGGCTCCCCGCTGAGCAGAGAGCCCGACGCGGGGCTCGATCCCAAGACCCTGAGATCATGACCCGAGCCGAAGTAATACCTTGCTTAAAAATGAAGTTTAGCCCCTTACTTGAAGCTAGGAGGTGAAGTCGTTGATTATGAAAAGCAAAGTAAGATTTTCTCTTAAAGGATCTTCCTTTCATACCTTGGAAGACTTTCATTCTCCTTAAGCACCCATTCCACTAAAAGCCCATTGCTGGTGGTAGCGTTGGAGGAATGCCTTAGTTTTCTCGCCTCTCCTGAAAGCGGACAGATAGAGACTTTTTAAATGAAAGCCCATCAATTTTTCTCAGTTAGGATTTGTGTGACAGCTATGTAAAGTGAGACTAAAGTTCTTAACAATGAGAGAAACTGAGTTGAGTTTGTACGAGCCCAGCAAAACTTTCCGAGGTGTTTCAAAGTTCTGATTACCTGGGGGAAAAACAAAATCTCCGAACTTCTAGGCATTTTCTAGTGAGTGTCCTGGATGTGGCCGTGGTTACCATGAGCCCAAGAAGGTGCCTGTTCACAGCTCCCATTGAACTGTTTGCTCCCCGAGAGGCCTACACTTTGGAAACAAGTAGACCCGTGCTTCAAGCTTGTTCTGCCTCTTGCTGGTTGAGTAAACTAGTCCATTTATTTCCCTAAGCCCTAGAGAGTGGAGTGTCCGTCCGAACTAGCTCATAGGGCTGTTGCGTGAAATGAGAGAACACGTGTGAGGCATGTGTAACACAAGTGTAACACACTTGAGTTCCTTTCCCACATCCTTTCGGAAACAGACTTCAGTTTAGTCTCAAAGCCCGCAGATCCGTTCTAAGTTCTAGATCTCTGTTTCGCATCAGATGAAGGAAAACCGTGATGGCAATGGTGGCCGCCATTTACCGCCCACTTCACCGCCGTGTTCTAGGTAGGCACTCTTGCACTCCATCTGCATTGTCCTGTTTAATCCCCTGAACAACCCACTGGTGCAATAAGTATGCCCATTTCATAGATGAGGAGACTGAGGCACGTGGCTAAGGGACATGTTTAGGTCCATTCATTCCCCTGATAATCTGTGGACCCAGAATCTGAATCCAAATAAGCTCTCGCCAGTATAGATGGTTAAGTACTTCTGGCAGAAAAGCAGAATAAAGGCTGACTGAACCTGAAAGTCTCAGAAATGGTCTTCTCATTTCTATTCTGCAAAGTGTCACGTCTTCCAGACCTGGCCCTCTCAATATTGAAATACACAGTTGACTTTTTCTGCTTCTTATTTCACGAATCAATGGGAGCAGTTTTAGTCATTTGTGTTTGTGAGCTTAAATTAGGCCACTAAAGTCCAGGAGGGGAATTCCTTGTTTTCATTTGATCTCATGCACTAACAGATTTACTCATGTAACTTCCCCTATTTTTTTTCTCTCAAATGTTTTCACTTGAAAGTGGGGGTGGAAGGGAGAAGTATGTGAGCATTTGGGTTCCTGGGATATACTTTCATAAACCTCTCTGGAGATTCTTTATCTGGTATAGAATTAATCCATAGAAAAGTAAAATGAGTAAGAATCTGTAATGATGAATAATTTTTCTCATTTATCTCCATCTAGTTCTGGGCACTTTCTGAAAGGGCAAAACTGCAAAGTCAAGAATTGCAGGAAGCCATCTATGTGCATAAAAGCCTATATTTGGATGAGGAGTTGATTTTCAGAGTATGGGAAAGGGGTTTCACATTGAAAATCTCCTCCTCCTTCAAATGTGGGCTGAGAATCTGACTTGGAAGGCAAGAGGGGGCTAGCCTCACCCATGGATTCAGGGTGCGTAGAAATAGCTCTCCCTTTTTAAAAGATTTTATTTATTTGAGAGAGAGCATGATCGGGGTGGGGGAGTGAGAGGAAGAAGCAAACTCCCTGCTGAGTAGGGCACCCAACGCAGGGTTCGATCCTAGGACCCCGAGATCAAGGCAGGTGCCTCACCGGCTGAGCCACCCAGGTGCCCCTGGAAATCTCTTTAAAAGCTCTTCTGGCTTTGGACTGAGCCTGCCCATGGGAAGATGCACTAATGGGGCCTGCCTTCCTCCCTGTCTCCCGAGCTCCCTCTCCCTCCCTCCTTCCCTCCTTGCTTCCTTTTTCTGTTCACATAACTGATTCAGTGCCTACCTGCAGACAGATGAAAGAAAGGACAGGGCGAGGGTCCATT
Source organism: Meles meles (assembly GCF_922984935.1). Lineage (NCBI taxonomy): Eukaryota > Metazoa > Chordata > Mammalia > Carnivora > Mustelidae > Meles > Meles meles. Next base: position 40,665,252 of record NC_060087.1, on the reverse strand, counting down.
AGGGGAAGGCAACCCACTCTTCATTCCTTTCCCCTCAGCGACTACATCTTTTAGTTGATCCTTTGCCATTTGTGCGACAAGGCACATTTCACGGGCTGACATTCATAGGAGTCTTTAAGCATCTTCCTTTGGCAGCTGGGCTGCTTTTTAAAGTCAGCCAAAGAAAAGGCTTGTGACAGGAAAATAATGCAGAGAAATGGTCTTTCTTTCTTTTTTGATGGTGGTGGAAGGAGGGACCCCTAGTAGAGAATGTGGCAGGAAATATAGTCTAAGAACTCCTGAGCTTTCAACTCATTTCCCTGATTGGAGCATAGTTAAGAGACCACAAAGTTGTCCACAACAGTGTCTTGGAATAGAATTTTTAAGTAGAATTGAAGCTAATTTGGAGGGAAAAAATTCCTTCTCTGCACTAAATTAAATTTGTTGCGAGTTCCTGAAAATATCTTTTTTTTTTTAAAGATTTTATTTATCTGTTTGACAGAGAGAAATCACAACAAGGCAGAGAGGCAGGCAGAGAGAGAGAGAGAGAGAGGGAAGCAGGCTCCCTGCTGAGCAGAGAGCCCGATGCGGGACTCGATCCCAGGACCCTGAGATCATGACCTGAGCCGAAGGCAGCGGCTTAACCCACTGAGCCACCCAGGCGCCCCTCCTGAAAATATCTTTAAGTAGAGATATGAAAAATAGGGGCTACCCTCTCCCTTGGGGAGATGAGGATAGATAGGGAAAGAGGATTTACATGACGAAGACTTTGTGATTTTTAACCTGGGAGTCCTTTGCCATCACTTTTTTTTCTGTTCTTCGTCATTGTGAACTTTGTGTGTTTTCTGGTACAGGCTGACCACAGCAGCAAAGGCAACGAAAGCACTTTCTATGTTTGAACGCGAACAGTGAGGTCTGCGTCAGGAGGTATATAATATTGCAGTGTGGGGAAACATTAAGGTAGATGTGAGAGCAAAATTACTCAAACTCTGAAAGGATGGCTCATTGTCTCTGGGCTCTTCTCTCTGAGCAAGATCAAACAAGGACTGTCTGGGACAAGCTAGGTTGGTAAGGCAGTACATTCTACCATTTTCTCTATCCTGTTTGACATCCATACTCTGTAAACCCCTTCTGATAAAACCCTTCCTTATCTTCTACCCATGGATAGCAAGGAGAGAATAAACTGTTCTTTCTCCTCTCCTCCCCCACAACCCTGTATGATTTCTCTCAATGTTTGAGGAAATGATCACGCTCTTCCAACTCCCGTCCACTTGGCCCTTGAAGTATGGGACGTTGGGTTGGCGTCAACAGAAATCAGCCTGAGTGCCAACTGGACTTCAGAAGCTTGTAGCGGAACTGTTGACAAAAGCATCATGTGGGAAATGTTCATTTGACAAAAATGTCGTGTATACCTGCCGCACGCCAGGTGATGTTTCGGTCTGGTAATGCAACCATGAACAAGGTCCCTTGCTGCGTGGCAGGAGGCGGGAGGCTGACAGAGGTCAAGCAAGGAGCATGCGGGAATCCGTAGGTACCTACTGGAGAAAAAGAAAACCAGATCAGATGTATGAGTACATGGGATTCGGGGGAAGAGCAGCTTTATCCACAGCTGTCGGGAAAGCCGTCTCTGATATTGTGGTATTGGCTCAGAGGCTTACCCATGGGTATGTGGAGGAAGAAGGTTCTAGGCAGAGAAATCAAAACCATCGCAGTGGAGATAGGAGGAGCAAGCTTGGTATATGAAAGGTTAGAAAGGAAGCCAGTGTGGAACAGCAAGCCAGGGGGAAAGGTAGCAGAGGAGGTCTGGGAGGGAGTGAATGTCAGATCGCGGAGGGCTCCGTTGGCGATAGAAGCTGCTAGAGGGTAGGAGACGAAAGCTAGAGAGAAGGAAGGTGGCACTCCAAGAGCAGGAGCGATTTATGGAGGGATCCTGAAGAGCCCAGCCTATGGTGCTATTTTTGTCATTTAAATGATGATGTGAAAACCTTGACTGAGAGAAAGTTGAGCTATCAAATCCTTTCCAGGGAAGGAGCCAGAAGAGGGTAATTCTTCCTGTCACTTTTATTCCTCAGAGAGGTGTAGGGTCCTCAGGTGACTAGTGTTTCTATTCCCTTCAGCCTTGCCAGAAATTCACTCCCCATGGGCCATGTCTTTGCCCATTTCACACCCAAGTGAAACAGTTTAGAATTTGGAACTGCCATGGTTTTCAAGTACTTCTATGTTAAAAGTTCTGTGCTTTCTTTTTTGTAGCCCTCAGGTTTATATTCAGTGAATTGCTAGATTTCCTCATAATTTTGTATGAAAACTTGTTTGATCCGGGTTAAAAAGCTGTCTTATGCAGCACTCTTGTTACCATTGGAGGCAGAAAGGGAGTGGGAACGTCAATGCAATTGCCCCATCGGGAGGAGTGGAATTGTATCAACTTTTTCCCTTCTAAAAAATCGTGTTAAAGACATTTTTGCAGTCTCTTCAAGATGGAGTTGATTGCTGTAAATGCATGGCAGCCCTGGACCTGTCGTTACCTGATAGTAAAAGTCCTCCCTTTTGTGTAAGGTATGCATGATTTCTGTCATCTGGGACTTTTCATATTAACTGATGTGACCTCAGAACAGACACAAAATTACGTACATGTCATTGCATTGACATCGGACCGCGCCACTGGGTCCGCCACATAGAAGGGTTCGCAGGGGCTTGATAGCTCTTCGTGGCGATTGTCCAGGTTTATCTTTCCTTCCCACCTCCTGAGACTTTATCCCAGAACTCTTGGCATCTAGTCTGACTTTCCACTAGTTAGTTATGCATTTGGGTTAGCACTCATATGCTCTGAGCCAGGGACCCACCTGCAGAAAAGAGTTACTGGTTTTGTCATTTATAGTTGAGTTCAACTGGACCGGATTTCCTCACTGCCTCTGGCTGAAACTGACTGAGAGAATGAGAGTTTCACTTGTGGGTTGGAGAAATTAGTAATTGGGGAACATAGAGTGTTTGGTGGAGGAGGGCCTCGTTATGCTCCTTTCCACCCTCCCCCTGAGGTACGAACTCTATACTGGGAGAAGGGAGTGGAGGGTTGGCTCTTCCTGTGGAAGTCAGCCCCCTTGGATGAGCTAGATGGGGAGCTGAGAGAGAAAGGTGAAGAAGTGCACTGATAAGGAAGGATGTGGGAGAGCCCCAGGAGACCCGCAAATTCCTGGTCCTAAGTCCAGGTGGCCTTGGACCCTTCCTTGCCTTACTTCGTTCTGGCATCCCCGGCCTAGGGTCCGTTCCCGCTTAGCTCCTGAGAAATGAGGGGCATGTTCCTGATTTCAGGAATGGGAGTCCAAGCCCCCATCTGCCCCAAATTCGCCCGCGTACATCTCTCACCTGAATCCGCTTTCTAGGTGAAATGAGCTGGGTATTAAGGTCCCTTTTCCACTAGTCTCTGACTTCTAGCTTTGAGGGAGACGCGTGTTTGTTACCCATGAAGCTGGGTATTCTCTTTGGTCGTTTGTCTGAGGCTGCTCATGTCTGATGGTCTCCTGGGGCCTGAGCCGTTTTACCCCATGCACCCCGGGATTTCCCCTTCTGCTTCCCCCATATAAATAGACCATTTGCTGCCTGTGTTCTAAGACCTTGATATTTCTGCCTTTGACTGGAGTCTATTCGGGAACAACTGTGTGGTGGCTGGGCACTGCAAAATGAGTCAGTTCCTGCAGTTTGGTTACAAGTTCTCAAAAAGTATTTCAGAATGTGGATGTGGTCAGCAGAGTCATTTTCCAGGCATCTAAAAGGAAACCCACATCAACTGTAACAATTGAGCTGAGAACCGACTGCCCTGCACAGCAGAACCAGGCCTGCTTTTCCTCAAAGGAAAGCCCATAGCTGCCCCCGATCTAGCGGCCTACCCTGTAGATCTTAAAGGAGACTTCATCTTCGTGCTTGCAAATCACATTTGAGCGCAACTGATTGCGTGAACAGAGAGCTAGAGGCTTGGCCTTCGTCCCTTTCTCAACGTAGGCATGAGTTTGACATAAATTATTTTTGTAAGATGGACTCTTAAGGGATTAGAATCCAATGAGCACAAAATCTGGAATGTGGCTTCCGGACAGCCGCTTTGGGGATTTTAGCTAACGTGCTGAGGAAGAACTAAGATGTTTTAGGTACCACTAGAGTACGTGAATGCACGATTATTTTGTTTCCTGATTGTGTTCTGAAGCTATGTAGACCTAGCAGTAGTGCCGATAAAAAGAATTCAGTCCTTCTCAAGCTTTCCAAGAATTTCAAGTTTGTCATAGCATTGGGAGAGTATTTTAGTTCAGCACTGGTGGATTCTGTTGTCCCCTTGGGTACCAGGAATTGTGTAAGATTCTGATTGCGTTCTTCATTACCTATTTTGCACCATCCGTGAAAACCTATGGAGTTTTCACTTATAAGGAAGCAACCTGGGAAAAAATGGGCAATTTGAATAGACGCTTTTCCAGAGAACACAGACAAGTGACAGATAAGCACATGAAATGATGTTCATCACCAGTAGTCATTAAGCAAATGCAAATCAAGACCCCAGTGATCTACCACTACACACACCTATTTGAATGGCTGCAGTGAGAAAGGCTGATCATACAAAGTGTTGGCGAGTTTGTGGATGATCTCAACTCTCTTAGTACGTTTAGGTAGAAATGTAAAATGGCACAGACATTTTTGGAGATGTCTGGCCATGTCTTAACATCATTAGACATACCCCAACCGTAGGATCTGGATACTGCTCTCCTACAGACAAGAAAGCCCATGTCTATATGCTGTGTTTACAGCTGTTTTATTTATTTTATTATTTTTTAAGATTTTTATTTATTTATTTGACAGACAGAGATCACAAATAGGCAGAGAGGCAGGCAGAGAGAGAAGAAGGGAAGCAGACCTCCCTCTGAGCAGAGAGCCCAATGTGGGGCTTGATCCCAAGACCCTGGGATCATGACCTGAGCTGAAGGCAGAGGCTTTAACTCACTGAGCCACCCAGGTGCCCCTACAGCTGTTTTATAAGTAACAGCCAAAAACTGGAAGCAGCCCGAATGTCCATCAGCAGGTAAATACATCAACAAACTGTGGTATCTGTCTGATGGCTACTACCCAAGAATGAGAAGAAGTGAGCTGTTCATAGAGTCAGCATGGAGGGACCCCCATACTAAGGGAAATAAGCCAGACAGAAAAGAAGTACATACTGTATGATTGAATTTATATAAAATTCTGGAACATGCAGAGACATTTAGAATGACAGAAAGCAGATCCCTGGTCGCTTGGGGTGGGAGAGGTAGGGTAGTAAGTGGAAGGGGTTACAAAAGGGCCAGGGGAACATTGGGGCTGGTGGATAATCTCGCTATCTTGGTTATGGTGATGATTTCACAGGTGTATGCATGTGTCAGACCTTAGTCAAACTGTACACTTTCAATATGTGCACTTGATTATGTGTTAGTTATCCCTCAATTTAAAAGTAACAAAAAAAAGCAATCACTGTGATGGTAGATAGAGCATTAATAATGTCCTTATTTGAAAAAAAAACTCAGCATCTCTTGGTGGGGGGGAATCTGATGAAATTTTAATGGTTTGGGATAGAAATAGAACCTTCTAGTACAGATGAGAAACTGAAGTTAAGCTGAACATAGTAAATGTGAAAGCTTTAGTTCCTCCTGTTTCCAAGGCATTGCAACGAGTGGTTCAAGACATCTTGTCCAGGACTGTGGGATGCCTGCTCAGGTTTATAAGCATTTTGCCCTTCAACATGACTGCTCACCAGATGATGAGGGAGAGCCTTAAGACATCTGAAGCAGGGTTCTGATTGCAAAGATAAGGCATGAAAACACCACCTTCAGATTGTACCAGTGTTAGAGAAGTCAGTCTATTTGCAATGCACATGGGAATTGGTAAAGCACTTTCATAAACGTCATTTTGTGCGATCATCTCAATAACCCCTTTACAGGCGGGATCAGTATTCTCTCATTTGTTTGGGAAGCACCCTGAGACCCAGAGAAGCCACACAGTTTGCTAGATCAGAGTCCCCAACGTTTTGGGCAGACGTCACCATTCTTTGTACTATACCCTACTGCTTCCCCAAATTCCTGTCATTGAAAATTTGGCCAGGGTTCTTCGCACATTGATTTGTCAGGCAGTCACAGGAGTCCCCTCTGTTTGTATATGAACTGTTCACGGCCGTGATCTTTAATCCTGTTTCCCCATCTGTAAATGGGTAGTAACATAACTGCAGGCTTCACCAGATTGTCGTAAGGGTCAAAGTCTCATATGGTGAAAGAGCCGTGGGAGCTCGTAAACACAGTGCGGGTTCATATTTACCATGTACATGATTCCCTTATCGGGCCTGCTTACTGGTGGCACGACAGTGAGTGAGCAGCTTTGTAGAACCAACGGGTAGACGGGAGAGCTTCATTTCTGTAGTTGTGTCATGACTTCCTTCAAGATTGTCACACTGATAAAAAATGAAATTATTTTATTACACTCTTCCTTAAAAGATACTAAGCAGTCCTCAGTTGGGCTCCCAGTAATTGAAACTGGTGACTTTGAAAGGACACACAACAGCTGAAGGCGGGTCCCATTAGGATTTACTTAGCCAACAAGGTTGGCCCATCCATGCTAGGCCCCTTTTTCCTCTTTGGCTAATGTTGACTGCCATTTATTTTTTCTTTGCTCTTTTTCACATCCAGTGGCCCTCTCTCTTCAGTATCCCTCTTCCTTTGTGATCCGTCTGTAGCCATCCAAACTTCTCCCAGCTTCCGTGATAAATGATATGGGGACCATTGTAGCCTTTTGGACTCTCTAGGATGGCGTTTCACAAAGCATGTTTTCAGGAGACGGGGGAAAACTGTGGTCAGATAAGTTTGGTTTGAAGCTGGTTTGAACAACATTAAATAGGTTTCTTGCCTGTAGGACTTCTCAGAACTTTTTATGTTTGTATGGAAACTTCAAGAGGAACATACAGTACATCTATGTTTCCCAAATTTAATAGACTGAAAGAATGCTGTGTAGGTGTGTGGAATCATCTCTCAGTTTAATACTCCAAAGTTGAACACACTTTGGAAAGTGCTGTTTTGTAACTTGTTATTTGATATGTTGGTAAAATGACAATTTTCCAACGAGTTTTCAGTCTGTCCCTCCTGGCACGTTGAATACAAAACATGACTTGTTTTCTTGACTCGGTCTCAAGAGTTCCAGCTTCTAAACTTTTTATTCATGGTTTTAAAGCTCCTTTAGGTTTCTTTTAGCCTTCAAAAATCAGGAGATGTAATCATAGGAGGGCACAGAGATTTTTAAGGTTTTGCCTAAGGATGAAAGTCCATGAAAGGAATTTTCTCTCTCTCTCTCTCTTTTTTTTTTCATCAAATGGTCTAGATTCTGCCCTTTGAAATACCTCCATTTATTCCATCCTGGCTTCCATAGGGGCATTTTAGAAAGAAGAGTGATGGACACACCAGCTGTCAGGTGGGCCTGGGGCTTGTGTTAACTGTACATGCCTGTAGCTGTAGGAAGACGTTGACCTCCCAGCAAGAATATATCACTGTATGGCTTTTTTTTTTAAGTTTGTTCTTCAGACCACAGAAAGTTGAATAATCAGCATAGGACTTAAAATTTGAGAGATAATGTCAGGACGAATAGTAATTGTCAGCAAGAAATTTGAATAGTTTCAATGCTGTTGCCTGCCAGTTAGGAATGGGAAGTGGGAGAATGAAATGGGGGAGGGGGTTAAGGACATTGAGTTGCGACGCAGACCAGGTGATTTGGGACTTGGGCGATAGTTGGCATCATTTCTGGCCTGTCACATCTCCATTGGGTGTGTGGGCACCCCCCAGGCTGGGTATGCCAGGAAAGTTCAGTCTTGTGGTTCAGGTTCCCATCAGGCCCTTCTAGGCTTGCCTATTTACATCTAGTGTGTTCTTATTAGAAATTGAGGGTTCTCCTGCATTTTTAAGCTTCTTATGCCTGGTCATTTTCTGAAAATGCTATTCCTTGCTCTTCCTTTTTGACTGAAAATCACTACTATGGTACCTTGCCATCCACACTCCCCAGACACCCCTGGCTCCCCCGCACCCCGACATACACACACATTCTCTTATCCTCTTCGGCCAGTCCTTTCAAGGTTATATTATCCTTTGATGCAAACTATCTCTCCTGACCCCTCTCTCCACTCCTAGAAAGAGGAACCAGATTTCCCCTGTGTTACCATAAATATAAACAGCAGTTGTGTTTCTGTTATTTACCCTTTCAACTCAGCGATAAAGCTTGTCACCACATCTCCCCCAGCCCTGCACAGGAAGAGAGACTTCCTTCCTTCATCTCTTGCCTTTGCTCAGGCCTGTGAATAATCTTCCCTTTCACTCAGACTCCAGATGCTCACCTTCTTGAACTTTTTTTTTTTTTAAACTCCTGAGAGTTACTCGTCCTGTCTCCTTCCCCTCCCAACTTCCTGTTGTCTCCATCTGATACCCTTCCTCTTCCACCTGGTTTCCAGAACCATCAATGAAGCTCTTCCCTCGTTGACGAGTACCTACGCGTGGTGGCTGGGTGTCAGGCTTCCCTTATACCCCTTTCCCTCTGAACTCTATTGACCTACATCTCTCCTCCTTGCCCTTGGTCCTTTTCCATGGCCCTCCCTCTTCACTATCCCTCTTCGTTTTTACATCCTAGACTGCTTTTGTGATGATCTCAGAAATCCATCTCCACCTGTAAGCAGCGAGCTTCATCTTCGGATAGTTTTGTCTTCGTTATTTTGAATCTGGCTCCTTTTAATCAGATGGATAGTGTTTCTCTAAGCACTGACGTGTGCTCGACAGAACCATCCATATAACAGCAAAAACCTTCCACTGCAAGCATAGACCTAGTCTAGCATCAACACATAAGGAGGAAAGAAGGGGAGAAAAATGCTGTCATCACGACTTTTCAGGGCCCTTGGTCAGTCCTGAGTTAATACCACCAAAAAACTTTTTTTTAAAAGATTTTATTTATTTATTTGATAGAGACACAGCGAGAAAGGGAACACAGGTAGAGGGAGTGGGAGAGGGAGAAGCAGGCTCCCCGCCGAGCAGGGAGGCTGATTTGGTGCTCCATCCCAGGACCCTGGGATCATAACCTGAGCTGAAGGCAGCTGCTTAACAACTGAGCCACCCAGGTGCCCAAACTTTTGGTTTCTTTATGACAGCTGAACTGGTCACACATCCACTGGGTGGCGATCACTGTGGGAGCAAGTACTTGATACTTCATACTGCTGGCTTTCTTCCGTTCTCTAGAAGTTTAAAAATAGCCAATTCTGCCCTTTCCCTTTATTTAGCACATATCGGGACAGTCTTTATAAATGTCAATTAGCTTTCCTGTTTTCCCTTTGTTACACAAGTAGAACCCACGTTGTCATCCTGTTCCTCTTGTTGAATGCCTTGTGGGTGTTGTAGCCATAGGTCATCAGATAATATCAACAGGCATGATATATACATATATATGTAGCCCCCCCATCATTTCAAACCATTTTTGTTAGCCCCTCCAAATCTTCACACGTATCTGTTAGCTGTCTGCCGTTATCCTTTGTGGTATGAGCCCTTTACCCAAACCAATAATTTTAACAAATCCACATACTACCGTAGACCTTGTTCTTTTCATTCGTTTAGGAGAGCCTTTCCGAACCCCCAGGACTCTTCCGTACTGCAAGGCATTATCTAGGAACATATACTCTGAGACAGTGCTATCACTAGCCTACATTCTGTTAGGAAAATAGGTTTTTTTTTTTTTTTTTTTTTTTAACAAATAGCTTGATGCTGTAAGCACCCACAAATCTTATAGCAAGGTACCATAAAACTAAGATGGGAAGCAAGTATTGTTTCAAGGATAAAGAAATAGAAGAATTTTCCTGAAATGGAGATGCTCTCTCACTGTTTTCTGGTTTATTTTATTTTTTCCAAAGATGTTGTTTTTAAGTAATCTCTACACCCAACGTGGGGCTCGAACCTACAACCCTGAGATCAAAAGTCCATGCTCTGATGACTGAGCCAGTCAGACAACCCTTGGTTTATTTTTCAAAATATGTTAGTACAGGTGCCAGGCACTTCATTCAGATTCCTTTGACAAATATTTACTAAAAGATGACTCTGATCCAGGTAGTACATGGGCAATCTCAAAAAAATAGAACTCAGTTCTTAACCCTCAAAGAGCTCCCATTCTCAGAGGGACACACATTTCTAAACTAGTAATTGAAGAGCAATTTGGCTTGTGTTTCTGGCTGAGACACCGACGGAGTGATCTGCAAGCTGGCTCTGGGCAGCATGGAGCTAACTTTCCAGAAGACTTTGGGAAGGCCCTTTAGAATGCTAGAAGAGTCTCTAGAAATTTCTGAGCCGGGCATGGCAAAGGGGGAAGAGCAGCGGGCCAGGCAGTGTGCGGAGGATAAGTATTCGCTCTTCAGTCCATTGGAGCTGAGTAAAACTTGCTGGGAAGAGTGAAGAGAGACCAAATGAAAACTCTCATGCTGTGAATACGAACAGTGACCAAAGTTTTGTACAGCGCAGAGGCATGGTGCTGATTTGATTGTAAGTGAAATCTGCAGTCTTCGGGGGTGTGTGATACAGGTACCTTTAGAAAATGACACAACGCTTAGAAATGAGAGCAAGTTTCGAAAGACCCCAGTAATGATGCAGCATTGTAATGGGTTAATTCTGATTAAATAAAAGTCTGAGTCAGGGAGTCTTGGGGAAGCTGCCTGCTTGGTTATTTATAGGTTCGGAAAACAGTCACCTTGTTTGGATATTCTTTTTTTTTTTTAAACTATTGATAGAATGCAAATTGCTTTTTTCCCCCTCTTTGATGATGAGAGTTCCTCACTGCAGTGGCACACTGCTAACATTGTACAAAGTGAATTGAGGGGATTTCTTTCAGAGAAGGGGAGAGTTACAGTGAGATGCATTTGCACGTGGATGAGTTCAGTTAATTTCTGGAATTTGTCCATAAGATGGCTGTTCCTTAGGTGGAAATTATCCTTTTTCTCGGAGCGTTTTTGATGAGTAAGATGATTCATGTTTTCATCCAATGATTGTGTAAAAAAAAAAAAAAGTTTGGTTTTCGTTGAGAAGGATTAAAGGCATGTGTCTAATTGCTAAATATTATTCTTAAGAAACTAGTCTGAGTCTGTCTTTATGGGTCCTAAGTGGTTTCGCCTTTAGAAGCTTGTTTTAGGATCTTTTGCCAACCCCATCCCTTCCCAGGCCTGTTCAGACTAGAATGATCTGGCAGGGCTGGTCTTTTTTTTTTTTTTTTTTTTTCCTTTTCTTTTCTTTTTTTCTTAATGTCTCAAGCAGAAGCATCTGAGGAAAGGTTCACCTTGCTCTTCAGCTTGACTTGCAGAGCAATTTACTAAATAGAGCGATGTGAGAATCAAGTGACCGTCAGCTGGTGTGAATGTTTTTGGTCAGCCTGGTCACGGGATCTCAGGTATGCGAGAGCTGGATGGGCCGCTGCCACACACACTGGCTGTGGTGAGACCCTGGCTCGGACGCGCTCACCGTCACACAACAGGAATCCCAAGTTCGCAAGAACGTACTTGAATGAGTCACCTGTATTTAAAAGGTTGGTTTTTGCCTTTGACATCATTTCACCCTGTGGCCCACAGTGTGTATATGTGCGCATTTCTTTCCGGGGCTGTAGTCAAGTTCGAGAGACTTTTTGTTCTTAACCACGTAGGAGGCAGTTTGTTAGTTGTTTTTTTTTTGTAAACGACTTCATTGAGGTATAATTGGTATACAAAGAACTGTACCTATTTCCTGTGTATGGTTTGGTGCGTTTGAACGTAATGCAAACGCCCATGATGCTGTCAGCACAGTCAAGGTGTGGCAGACATGTCCAGCACTTCCGGAAGTTTCCGTGTGTGTGTGTGTGTGTGTGTGTGTGTGTGTGTGTGTGTGGTCAGAACACTTACCATGAGATCTACCCCATGGGAGACAGTTTTTGTTCACTTCTGGAGGAAACTCTGACTTTGTGTTCTGTCAAATCCATAAATATATTTTAGAAGTTGACTGTACTCCCGTTGAGTTACAGAAAGATGCTGGTGCATGCCTTAAAATATGTGAGATCTCATGGATGGGGGTCGGAGGGGACACCTAGAGCCCAACTTCGCAGTTTTGACTTGGGAAAGTGAACATTCTGGCAGTGCTATGAAATTGTTCATCCCTCTCCATTGACTTCCATGTACCATGCTGGGGGTGAACATTTCTTTTCCGAAACCACAATTTCTAAAGTCAGTGACACTTTGGGGGGGGGGCAGATAGAATTGTCCCACGAATCCCTTAAAGAGACAGGGTAAAATCTACTCTTCTTTAGTTGGATGACTCACAAAACTGTATTTCTTTCATTTCTCGTGGAACTTTGATGAGAATGCCATTTTATATCTGTCATCTTTGCTTTAAACATCAGTAGGTTTCTTCTTGATTTGGTTTATAGGTCACCCCTGTTCTAATTCTGGAGGGGAAGGTCTTTCGATTCTAGGTTAACATTTCAAGAAATGGTCTTTTTATCCCACTTCCAAGCAGGCTTCTCAACAGTAGGTGGCAGGCTTCACTATTCATCAGTCGTCTTCTCCCCTTAAGACTCTCTTTCCCATTCTGGTATACCTCCATATAATGGTCTGTAGCCAGAATGGACAGAATTTTTAGAAATTACTGTCTTTGTTTTTGTTTGTTTGCTCCATGAGTGAGACTTACAGCAAGTACCTTGGTTACAGTTTTGTCAGCTGACCCTGGGGCTGACTTGACTGGCTTGTTAATTGTCAAATAATGGAATTACATAATGTGACATTTTTAGTTGGACCCGATTCCTTTTCTTTGACTTTGACTTCTAAACTTTGGAAATGTGTTATCGGTTAATAGCCTTTGCTGTAGTGTATTCTTTAGATACTCTATTGCATATTTTAATAAACTTGAAAAATGTGTATTTTATTGGTTGGTGGTTGACACTAATCTACATAGTGCTGCATCTAATAAACTCTGATTTATGGTTTTCCCTTGTTGTCCTACCTAGATAAGTCTAGAAGTAAGGAGAAAACACCATCTTAACTTTATAGTTCTTTAAATATAAGGACATTTGGAGGATAGCTCAGGCAAGTGTTAACAATTAAAAATACCCTTCTTCTACTCTAAATATAGACCAAACCTTATAAAAAGATAATCCTTTGGATTTTGGCATTAAAACTAACCAAACTAAACCCTTGTTTCACTGTAATGGCCAGACTTATTCATAAAAGTAGAGTTAGGAACATTTAGTTTTAGTGGTTTATGAAATGTCAATTGGCGTGTTCTATAAATGCTTTATTTTACATTGAGGGTGATATTCAGCCAAACCTGTACAACAAGGCTTTATTTCCACTTTGGTAGGTATGCCCAGGCTTTCAGGCAGTGCCAAAATGTACTTCATAGATGGAATTGGTTTTAATTTATTTAAAAAGAAAGAAAAAAAAACGAGCAATCAAACAAAAACCTACTTCACCTTGTAAATTTCAGCCTTCTCCCCTAAGATCTAACCACCTGATGAAACACTGTTATTATAACTTGGCAAGTAGGTTCTCTCTTAAAATTAGACATCTGTGATTAAATAGTTAAATCATTCCCTTGAAATGTACATATTGAGAGCTTCCAGAAAGCTGGTCATCTTATAGCTAACAGCAGTTTTTTTTTTTTTTTAAAGATTTTATTTATTGATTTGACAGAGAGAGATCACAAGTAGATAGAGAGGCAGGCAGAGAGAGAGAGAGGGAGAGGGAAGCAGGCTCCCCGCTGAGCAGAGAGCCCGACGCGGGACTCGATCCCAGGACCCCGAGATCATGACCTGAGCCGAAGGCAGCGGTTTAACCCACTGAGCCACCCAGGTGCCCCTAACAGCAGTTTTTTTAAAGGCACTTTTCTTGGCAACAAATATTTGACCTGTCCAGTCAGGTTCTAATTGTAGCCTTTCTTCTGAGTGATGATAACTTTTCTAAATCTCTTCCAAGTGATAGCCAGAGCATTTTCAATTCCTAAAAAGGTAGGAGTTGAAAACATGTACTCAGAGCAATGTCATGTAGTCATTTGCATTCTAGAATAATCTTAAAAGTCAAATACAATATTTGGCCACAATGGTCATGTGCTGGTAGAAGAATGCCTTCTTGAAGACACCAGGTGCTGCTTTGGGGCCTTTGTTCTGACTTTTGCCTACCCTCCCCTAGGTATGTGACACCCACAGCGAGACTTTCCCTGACTACCTACGAAAATAGTATTCCTCTTCACGGTGGCATTCCTCTGTGAAATGATCACACCTATCAGTTGAGTTTCTTTTCTTTTTTGCCTTTGCCTACAAACCCCTTAAATCTTTGACCTCGGGACTGTCACATCCCCAGTGCCTGGCATAAAGTACGGAAAAGGCACCCAGTAGGCATTTCTGGGATGAATGAATGAATGAATGGAGAGGACATCTATCCTCTAACTTTTTTTTATACCTGCATTGGACTATGGGAGGAAGGCTCGAAGCTAACATCCTGGTGAGCTATTGCTTTGAATACCTGGTGACATATTATTTTTTGCAGTTTCCTTTGGTGTTTTAGACACTCTGTAGAAATAACTAGGTCATCCTCAATGTATAGAAGGGAAATAACATTTTTTTTTACTGCCATGTATTTTAGGTATTTGCATCATGGCTACATTAGCCAAGTTCAAGTGGTATAAAGAAAACTGAAAGTGCTCCAAGGCCAATAAAAGAGTGGGTTGGGTTTTTTCCTTGTTTGTTTGCTCAGTTCTTTGTTTATCATATATAACCTTCTACTGCAAAAACGTGCCGAATAACCAATTGTAGATTTTTCTCACAGTCATATACACTGCAGAAAGGCAGGGATTTTCACCTGTTTGGTTTGGTGCTGGATCTCCAGCCACTGAGAGAGTATCTGGCACTTTCCTCCATATCACTCAAATTCATATACACTGAGGAAATAAACCTAGAGGTTGTTTCAAACTCTGTACGTGGGATTATTGTTAGAATGTCAATAAAGAAGATACGGAATTGAGATCTGTTGATATCATTTCCACATAAATCTCCAGGATTAATGTTTTTCCTCTTTCCTTCCACAGAGCCCCTCCCCAGAAGGCTGTGGATCACCGCCTCCCTGCCAGAAGGTGTAGGTACCCTCAATGGCTCAGTAGCCAGTGTAGATCCTGTCTTTTGTAATCAGTAGCTACATCTGGCTACTGGGTCTCTGATGGCATCTTCAAGCCTCTGTTACAGCATCTTGAGCAAGGTTACTGGGAAGTCTTAACCCTGATTTACATACACATACACACACATGGCTGGAATGTGGGAACCATCAAGGATTATGAATACGAGGTATATTTGATTTCAGTACTACAAGAAGGAAGGATCCAGAGACCATAAGAAGGAGGAATCTTAGACTGGTTTCCTTTTCTTTTTTTCCCCTCTTTTCCCCATGTGGAAGGGATCATCTGGTCACAAAGCTATCCGTCTATCTACCTACTCATCTACCTATATATCCCATCCATCCATCCATCCATCCTTTCATCTCTTGACTTTTAAATAGCATTCTAAGTGCAATTGAATAAGGACAGTTGAATGGTATGACAGTTTAAGGAACTTACACTTGTGGACTTAGAGTAGGTAAGTCCCAGCAGCACATTCCGAGCTGCCTTTCCAGTGTGGTAGACAGGATAAATACCAGGAACTTTGAAGCAGGCAGTTGTGCTGAAATCCTTTGTGAGGAGGACTTACAAGCCCAACATCCAGGTCTGGGGCATGAACCTGGCATACAATGTAGATTTCTGTGTATCTTGGGCAACAGCTACATTGTCTGCTGGGTTTCAGGCTACCTGGAAACACGTTCTCCTTGGTTGTGTCCTCAAGGCTTCACCTGTATGGTTTTGGAATAACTTTTCCAGGAGGCATAAACCAGTGGGCTTTAACATTGCAGAGTGTAGAGAAAGGGCCTCATGACAGCTAATCACCTTAGCAAGGAATGATTTTGTTCTGATTTTATCCAAGATGCTCTCACATACCAGCCTAGGAAACCCAATGAATAAGAGAAAATGGGTGATGTCATCCTTCCTTCCTCCTCTCTGCCTTAACTCTCAAAGACTGATCACTTATATGTTGTTACTAATTAGTATTTTTTTTGTTGTAATTACTGTCACAAGCCCAGCACCTGTATGGGCCCGGTCACACTCTCACGGTCCCTCATCTTGTCTTCTCGCCCACATGCCAGAACCCTATTTAGCTTTGTTCTCTTTCTGCCACAGCCCTGTAACTTCTGTGAGTGATTCAGTCTTCCTAGAATCCATCTCCCTCACTCTGCCCTAACATTTCCACCCCATCATTTGCTCCCTGAAGTGAACTCTGGAATTTAAGTAAACTGGATTTTTTATCACCATTCACCATCTCTTCTGAAACCAGAAGAGCATCTCCCCGCGCCCCCCCCCCCCCCAAGATTTACTTATTCATCCCAGAGGGAGGGAAAGGGGGCGGAGAGAGAAGGGACAGAAGGAGAGGGAGAGACGGAATCCCAAGCAGACTCACCATTGAGTGTGGAGCCCATCATGAGGCTCTGAGATCATGACCTGAGCTGAAATCCAGAGTAGGATGCTCAACTGACTGAGCCATCCAGGCTCCCCAGACGAGCAACTTTCCTACAGAATGACAGAGAACTTGGAAAAAATAAGTCACCGGTTTGCAAGAACAAGGGAAGAAGAGAATAGCTTCTGGAAAACTGCACTTACATTGTGTTTTGTTTGCTCCTGGTAAATAAATGTAATCCTCTGAACAGAAAAAAGAGACCTAGCTGTTGAAACCATTACATTCTCCATAAGAAAGGAATATAACTTTTTGAGAAGTTTTAAACCCTTGGCTGTATGAATTAGAAGATTTTTAGTTAAGTGATCCTGTATTTTTAATTAATGTGAAGTAACAGATTTAAAGTGGGAAGTGAATAATGGGGAAAGGCCTGTATGTAGTAGTTGATTATGGTGATGATAATGCTCTTGTGTCACCCCATGATGAATTCAGTAAAAATAAAGCTAATGACTTGGAGCTTTGAAAAGATGGTGCTTTTTTTGTGTGTGTGTGCGTGTGTCTTCTGGCTTTTTATCCACCTGTTGGTTGTATCATCTAATTCTGCACCAAAGCCACTGGCCCATGTATCCTGGGAGAGAAAGTCCCTTGTCTTTGATGTATTTGACATCCTTGGAAGAGTGATAAAGGTCTCAGGGTAGCATGGTTATATTTAATACCTCCTAATTGTCAAAAGCCATTTACTTTCTCCCATCTCCATTCCCATACTTGGGGTGTTCTTTGAGCCCCTTTGTCATTAAAATGAAGTTAACAATGGGGCCTGCTGTGAGGAAATCCTTACTTACTTCGTCAGGTTTTCATTTTCCCCTCATGTCCAATGGACCAGTATGAATTGAAGATTCAGGGTACAAATGACCAGGGCGGGGAGGGTGTGCTTTTTCGCAATCTCCTTAACCCCCGAAAAAGGGATGGACATCGGTGTGTTGGATCTTCCTAAAAGGCACACAGCAAACTGGCTGTAGTCCTTTTTTTTTTTTTGAAGCTTTCCATTTTGAAACCTTTCAAAAAGGTTTGGCGGTGCCTCAAAACATTACAGGAGTCGCCATATGACAGGACAGTTCTGCTCTTACGTATACACCTGAAAGAATTGAAAGCAGATACTAGAAGAAATAAATGTTCACAGCAGCACTATTCCTATTTACTTTTTAAAAAGATTTATGTATTTTAGAGAGCATGTGTGTGGGAATGGAGGGACGGGTAGAGGGAGAGGATCTCAAGCAGACTCCCAGCTGAGCAAGGAGCCCAGTGGGGTCTGAGTTTCATGACCCATGACATCATGAGATCATGACCTGAGCTAACACTTAACTGAGCCATCCAGGCTCCCCTACTCTTCGTATTCATAATGGCCAAAATGTAGAACCCAAGTGCTCATCAACTGATGAATGGATCGAAAAGGGGGATATATCCATGCAATGGAATATTATTCAGCCATAAAAGGGATAAAGTACCAATAGATGCTCCAGCACAGGTTGAACCTTGAATACATTACACAAAGCTAGACCAGACCCCATGCTGTATGATTCTATTTCTTTAAAATGTTCAGAACAGGCAAGTCTAGAGAGACTAACAGTCGACAAATGGTTGCCAGGGGCTGCCTGAAGGAGGGAGTGGGGAATGACTGCTAATGGGTATAGGGTTTTTCTTTGGGGTGGTGTCAGTGTCCTGGGATTAATGTTCTGATCATGGTTGCACAACTTAATATATGAAAGACCACCGAATTGGTCTTTTGTAAAATATTCCTAGGGTGAATTTTTTTTTTTTTAAAGATTTTATTTATTTATTTGACAGAGAGAAATCACAAGTAGGCAGAGAGGTAGGCAGAGAGAGTGAGAAGGAAGCAGGCTCCCTGCCAAGCAGAGAGCCCGATGCGGGACTCGATCCCAGGATCCCGAGATCATGACCTGAGCCGAAGGCAGCAGCTTAAACCACTGAGCCACCCAGGCGCCCCCTAGGGTGAATTTTATGGTATGTGAATTACATCCTAAAACTATAAAAGTCTCACATACTCCTTTTTTAGATTTTATTTATTTGAGAAAGAGGATGAGCCCGGGGAGGGGAGATTTAAAGGGAAAGGGACAAGCAGACTCCCCACTGAGTGCAGAGCCCAATGTGGGGCTCCATCCTAGAACCCTGAGATCAAGACCTGGGCTGAAGTCAAACCCTTAACTGACTGAGCCACCCAGGCACCCCTCACATATTCTTTGTCATTTCCCAAAGAGTTAATACCTTATGTACCTATAGTTATATAAATCAGTAAATTAATATCAATGATACTGTAACCTAGATACCTGATTCATATTTCACTACTCGTCTCACTGTTGCCCTATTTCAGGTCCAAGATGTATTTAAGATCCCATTTTAGTTGCCATGTCTCTAGTCTCCTTTAACCAGGAAGAGTTCTCAGACTGCCCCTGTCTTTCAGGACTTTGACACATGACCAGTACAAGCCAGCTACTTTGTAGAATGCTCTTCAAATTTTTAAAATTTTCTATTTTTCAAGATTTTATTTATTATTTTTATTTATGTATGTATTTATTTGGGTGGGAGGAGCAGAGGGAGAGGGACAAGCAGATTCTGCCCTGAGTACAGAGCGTGACATGGGGCTAAATCCCAGGACCCTGAGATCGTGACCGGAGCTGAAACCAAGAATTAGACACTTAACTGACTGAGCTCCCCAGGCACTCCGAATGCCCTTGAATTTGTATTTCTCTAATGGTTCCTTTTGCTTAAATTTGGGCTACACATTTGGCAAGAATACCTACCACACAAATGATGATTTACTTTCATTGGTGATCATTAGGAAGCACATTATGTCAATTTGTCCCACTACTGGTGTTGTTAACTTTGAACATTTGGTTAAGTTGGTGTCTGATCCTGGCCACTTATTTTATTTTACATATATATATATATATATATATGGTTTTAAATTTGACAGAGAGGGAGAACAAGTGCATGAGCAGTGGGAGTGGCAGAGGGAGAGGAAAAGGGAGAGAAGTAGACTCCCTCCCTGCTCAGTGCAGAGCCTATTATGGGGCTCAATCTCAGGACCAACGATCATGACCTGAGCCAAAGCCAAGAGTTGAAAACTTATCTGACTGAGCCACCCAGGTGCCCCTACTTTATTGCTTCTAATTCTGCATAGTACTCTATGGAATGTAACTGCCACATTTCAGCTATGCCATTTCCAAAGATGGATCCCAAGAGGAAATCAGTACCTTGCCACCACAAATAACATTGTAATAAACATTCTACTACCTGTCTCCTGAATCTGTGTAGGAAATTCCTTGGAATATATAGTGAATGCTGGAGTTGTTGGGTCATAGGAGATACACACGTGTGTGCACACACAGACACACATGCACACACACCCCATACCCCTCAGAATGGCCTGATAATAGGCTTCCAACATCATTGAATGGGACTTCTTATGCACGTTCCTGCCAATATTTAATACAACAAAGCTGTTTTTGCCAGCTTAAAACATGTAAAGTGATATCATACTGTTTTAATTTGCATTTCTCTGGTTGCCATTGGTTATGGACATCTATTCATACGCATTTGAGCTTTGGGAGTTTTCTGTAAGTTTCATATCTTTTTTGATTTTTTAGCTTAAAATTCTGAAATGCAGCACACACATGGGAACAAACACACAAAATAAATAAACAACTCAATAAATAGATTTCTCTAACCACCACTCAGGTCAAGAGATAGAATATTGCCAGAACTTCAGAAACGCTATCTCTATGTCTGTCCCAGTCACTATCTCTCTTCCTCCCAAAGGTAACTGCTATCCTGAGTTCTAAAATTATAGCTTAGCCTTGCTTGTTAATGAAGTTTCCATAAATGGAGTTATATAGTACATGATTTTTTGGTTTTGACTTATTTTGCTCCAAAAATTGAGCATGTTGTATTAGGTATAGTTCATTTCGTTCATTTTCATTGCTGCATCTTAATCCACATTAGTAAGCATTTGGATGTATGCAGTTGTGTATTTTTGCAAATATTCTTGCTACGAATGTTCTTTCATTTATAATCTGATGGCACAGATGCACTCATTCTGTTAGAATGCACCTAGGAGTAGAAATGTTAGATCATAGGGTATGGGTAAGTTAGCTTTAGTAGATAATGCCCGTGTTACCTCATGATTGTAACCTCTTACACCTCCATCAACCATGTATGGGAATGCCTGTCACTCTACATCTTCACCAACACCATATTACAAGTCTTCTTCATTTTGACCACTCTGCTAGGTATGTAATAGATCTTATGGTGCATTTAATTAGATGACTAATGAAGTTCAGCACCTTATTATATGTTCATCGGCCACTTAGATATCCTCTTTGATGATGTGCCTGTTCAAATCTCTTGCACATTTTTGTTTTTTTAATTTTTAAAAAAGATTTTATTTATTTATTTGTCAGAGAAGAGAGAGCACAAGCAGAGGGAGTGGCAGGCAGAGGGAGAAGCAGGCTCTTTGCTGAGCAAGGAGCCTGATGCTGGACTCTATCCTAGGACTCTGGTGTCACGACTTGAGCCGAAGATAGGTGCTTAACTGACTGAGCCACCCAGGCATCCCTCTTACTCATTTTTATTTTGGATTGGGTTACTTGTTGACTTGCAAGAAATTCATATACCCTGGATGTAAGCCTTTTGTTATTTTACTACAGATATCATTTACTCTAATGTCCCTTTTGTTTTCTCAGTGGTTTCAATGATCAGAAATAGTAACTCCTCTGAAAAACAACCTGAGGGTTTTGAAGGGGCGGGGGGTGGGAGGTTGGGGGAACCAGGTGGTGGGTATTGGGGAGGGCACATATTGCATGGAGCACTGGGTGTGGTGCAAAAACAATGAATACTGTTACTCTGAAAAGAAATAAAAAAAAAAAGAAATAGTAACTCCAATCAATCAATCTATTCTTTCCTAATAGTGCTATTTTTGGGGGGTAGTCTGTTAAAATCTTTCCTTAATCCAAAAGTTGTATTGTTTTGCCTTTCACGTTTTAATCTTCAGTCTTCTAGAGTTGGATTTTGTAAATTGGGAGCGATTGCCATCAAATTTCTGTTTTTAATATGGGGCTATACAATTTACCCAACATTGTTGAAGAGATTTTCCCCACTGCCCTGTAGCACCACTTTTGTTGTAAATCAAATGTGCCTATATGTATGTGTCTAGATACCTATTCCATTTTATTGGTCTATTTGAGTATTCTTGTGCCAATACCACATTATCTTTATTACTATAGCTATATATGTTTTCGTATCCACTACAGTTGTTGTTCTTTGATATCACTTGGGGTATTTTAGGCACTTTGCATTTGTATTATAACAGAATCCACTGTCAATTTTGACTGAAAGGTTAGGATTTTAATTGGAATCATAGTTAATCAGTTTGGGGAGAATTGACATTTGTACCTTATTGAGTCTTCTAGTACATGAAGATTAGGATCTCTGGATTGGTCTAGGTCTTTCTTATTAGGAGTTTCATGGTTTTCCGTGTAGACCTCTGAACATACCATACATCAGATTCATTCCTAGGTATCTGATCTTTTGTGATGCTACTATAAATGCTATCTTTTAAAATTTCATTTTGTAATGGATTGTTGCTGGTATATAAAAATGCAGTTATTTGGGGCGCCTGGGTGGCTCAGTGGGTTAAAGCCTCTGCCTTCGGCTCAGGTCATGATCCCGGAGTCCTGGGATCGAGCCCCGCATCGGGCTTTCTGCTCTGCAGGGAGCCTGCTTCCTCCTCTCTCTCTGCCTGCCTCTCTGCTTAGCTGTGATTTCTCTCTGTCAAATAAATAAAATATTTAAAAAAAAAATGCAGTTATTTTTTTGTCTTCAATTGCAGCAGCATTACTGAACTTATTAATTCTAAGATTAACTTGATTCTTTTGGACTTTTCTATGTATACAAATATATTTGTGAATAAATTCTCTTTCTTTTTAATCTCTATCTATCCATCTATATATTTAACTGTACTGGCTAGGTTATGTATTATGGTGTTGAATAGAAGAATAGATAGAGGGCATCCTTGTCTTATTCTCATTCTCAAAAGGAAAGCTTTCAACATTTCACCAATAAGTATAATGTTTACTCTAATTTCTCTGTAGAATGGATACCTTGTAAGGCAGCTTAACTCTCATTCAAGGTTGTTGAGTTCTGATCATTAGTAGACAGTAAATTTTAACAAGTGATTTTTCTACATCTATTGAGATGTTCATCTAAGTTTTGTCTCCTTTGTTTAGTTAATGTGAATTAAAATGATGCTTTAAAAAATCACCTTTTATGAGGTATAATTTACATGTATTAAACTGAAACCACTTTAAGTATATAGTTTGAAGAGTTTTGATAAATGTATATACCCATCAACAATCATTACAATCAAGATATAAAGCATCCTATTATCCCCAAAATTTCCCTTTTAAGTCAGTTCTCACCCTTGCCACACACACAAGGCACACACTGATTTGCTTTCTATCATTGGTGATTGAGTTGCCTTTACTAGAGTTATATAAAAATGGAATTATGCAATATGTATTCTTGTGAGTTAATGAGTTTCTTACACTTGGCTATATATTATATATATATATGTTATATAACATTATATAACAATGTTATATAATAACATATACAATGTTATACAATAACATATATATATATGTTATATATATGTCATATATATTATATATGTTATATAACATATATATAACATATGTGTTATATATATGTTATATAACATATTGTTATAATTCATCCATGTTGCATGTACCAGTAATTTGTTCCTTCTTACTGCTGAGTGTATGAATCTAACACAATTTGCTTATCCATTGAATGGATAATTGAGTTCTTACCAGTTTTTGATTATTATGAACAAATCTTTTATGAATCTTTTATGAATATTCAGTCTCAGTATGGACATATATTTTCTTTCTTTTTGGGAAAATGCCTACAAGTCACAGGTAATTATATTTTCAATTTTATAAGAAACTGTCAAACTGTTTTCCAAAGTGATTGTATCATTTATGCTCTTACCTACAATTTATGAGTTCCATTAGCTCTCCATCCTTGCTAAGTCTTGGTATTGGCAGTCTTTTTAATCTTAGCTATGGGTGAGAGTAGTATTTTATTATGGTTTTAAGTTGCACGTTCCTAATGACTAAAGATGTTGATTTTCTTTTCATGTGTTTATCTGCCATTCATATATCTTCTTTTGTTAAATGTTTATCTTTTGCTCATTTTTAATTGGGTTGTCTTCTTATTATTGGTTCTTTTTTAAAAAAGATTTTATTTATTTGACGACAGAGATCAAAAGTAGGCAGAGAGGCAGGCAGAGGGAGAGAGGGGGAAGCAGACTCCCCACTGAGCAGAGAGCCTGATGCTGGGCTCGATCCCACGACCCTGAGATCATGACCTGAGCCAAAGGCAGAGGCTTAACCCACTGAACCACGCAGGCACCCCTCATTATTGGTTCTTTTTTTTTTCCATTATTGGTTCTTAAGAGCTCTTTATATATTCTGGATATAGATTGTTTTATTAGATATCTGTTTTGCTAATACTCTCTCCCAGTCTGTTGCATACCCTTTCATTTTCTTGAGTATTGTTCAAACAAGGGGCACCTGAGTGACACAGTTGGTTAAGCATCCAGTTCTTGGTTTCAGCTCAGGTCATGATCTCAGGATTATGAGATTGAGCCTCATGTGGGACTCCACACTCAGCACAGCATCTGTTGCAGATTCTCTCTCCTTCTCCCTTTGCCCCTCTCCCTACTTGTTCTCTCTTTCTTTCTCAAATAAATAAATAAATCTTTTTTAAAAACACTGTGGTATTGACCCAGAGATAAGTTATCTATCACTGGAACAGAGTAGAAGACATAGAAATAGACCCATATATATGGCTAATTGACTTTTTTAAAAGAGGGAAGAATAATTAATTAGGGATAGAATAGTCTAAAATATCAGTTTTTCCAACATTGTTAATATATAAGAATACTTGTTTTTTTATATTAACTGTGTATCTTGTGACATTGCTAAACTTACATATTTATCCTAGTCTGTTTGGACTGCTATGACAGGATACCATGGACTGGGTGGTATATAAACAATAGAAATTTCTTTCTTACAGTTCTAGAAGCTGGGAAACCTAAGCAAAAGGCACTGGCAGATTTGGTGTCTGGTGAGGGTCTGATTCCTTGTTTGCTGTGTCTTCACATGGTAGAAGGGGATGAGAGAGCTTTCTAGAATCTTTTTTTTTTATGAGAGCCCTCATCCCATTCATAAGAGCTCCAAGCACATGACCTAATCACCTCCCAGAAGACCTACCTCCTAATACCATCACATTGTGGGTTAAGATTTCAGTTTTAAAGTTGGAGAGGGACATAAACATTCAGTTCAGTCCATTTTAGTATTCTTATAGCTTTCTGTAGATACCTCAGGATTCTTTTTTTTTACAAACTTGGTCATGTCATCAACACATGAAGAGTTTTATTTATTTGTATATTTTCTATTATATATACCTATATATAATTTCTTGCTTATTACCCATAATAAAACTTCAAATACAATGTTGAATAGAAGTTGTAAGAACAGAAATACTTTTTCTTTTTTTTCATGTAATAAGATGATCATATGGCATAATTTTTTTTAATTAACAACTTTTTTATTATTATGTTCAGTTAGCCAGCATACAGTACATCATAAGTTTTTGATGTAGCATTCAACAATTCATTAGTTGCATATAACATCCAGTACTCTTCACCACATGTCTCCTCCTTAGTACCCATTACCAAGTTACCCCATCTCCCCACCGCCCTCCCTTCTGTAACCCTCAGTTTAGCATAGGTTTTTTAAAATTTAATTTAATTTTCTCAGTGTTCCAAGATTCATTATTTATGCACCACACCCAGTGCTCCATGCAATATATGCCCTCCTCAATAGCCCCCACCAGGCTCACCCAACCCCCCACACTCTTCCCTTCCAAAACCATCTGTTTGTTTCTCAGAGTCCACAGTCTCTCATGGTTCCTCTCCCCCTCCAATTTCTCCCAACTCACTTTTCCTTTCCTTCTCCTAATGCCCTCCATGTTATTCCTTATGCTCCACAAGTAAGTGAAACCATATGATGATTGACTCTCTCTGCTTGACTTACTCCACTCCACATAATCTCTTCTAGTCCTGTCCATGTTGATAAAAAAAAGTTGGGTATTCACCCTTTCTGATGGAGGCCTAATATTCCATTGTACATGTGGACCATATCTTCTTTATCCATTTGTCTGTTGAAGGGCATCTTGTCTCTTTCCACAGTTTGTCGATTGTGGTCATTGCTGCTATGAACATTGGGGTAAAGATGGCCCTTTTCACTACATCTGTATCTTTGGGATAAATACTCAGTAGTGCAACTGCAGGGTCATAGGGTAGCTCTATTTTTAATTTCTTAGGGAATCTCCACATTGTTTTCCAAAGTGGTTGCACCAACTTGCGTTCCCACCAACAGTGGAAGAGGGTTCCCCTTTCTCCACATCCTCTTCAAACTTGTTGTTTACTGCCTTGTTAATTTTAGCTATTCTAACTGGTATAAGGTGGTATCTCAGTGTGGGTTTGATTTGAATCTCCCTGATGGCTAATGATGATGAACATTTTTTCATGTGTCTGTTAGCCATTTGTATGTCTTTTTTGGAGAAGTGTCTGTTCATGTCTTCTTTGGCATAGGTTTTTTTAGTCAATAAAGCAAATTACTCTGCTCTTTTCAAAAGATTTATTTATTTATTTATTTATTTGAGAGTAAGCATGCATGTCTGAGGGGTGGGATTAGGTGGAGAGGGACAGAGGGAGAGGGAGAAGGAAGGAGCAGTCTCCCCACTGAACGTAAAGCTCAATGCTGGGTTCCATGTAGGGCTCCATCCATATGGGGCTCCATCCAGGGCTCAATCCCAGGATTGGGGATCTTGAGATCAGGACCTGAGCTGAAACCCAGTAGAGTGCTTAATTGACTGAGCCACCTAGGCACCCTTGACTCGATAATATTTTGTTGATAATGTATGTATCTGTGTTCATGAGGGATAACTGTTTGTAGTTTTCTTCTTGTAATTTTTTTTACTGATTTGTTATCACAGTTCTGCCGGCCACATAAAATGAGTTGGGAAGTGTTCTTCCCTCCATTAATTTCTGAAAGAGTTTGTATCAGATTGGTAGTATTTCTTCTTTTAAATGTTTGATAAAATTCACTAATGCAATAATCTGAGTCTGGAGTTTTCCTTGGAAAGATTTTTTTTAAAGATTTTATTTATTTATTTATTTGAATAAGAATGCATGAGCAAGGGAAGGGACAGAGGGAGAGGGAGAAGCAGACTTCACACTGAGCAGGGAGCCCGATATGGGGCTTGATCCCAGCGCCTTGGGATCATGACCTGAGCAGAAGGCAGATGCTTAACTGGCTGAGCCACCCAGGCAACCCTGAAGGATTTTTTAAAGATTTTATTTATTTATTTGACACACAGAGAGATCACAAACAGGCAGAGAGGCAGGCAGAGAGAGAGGGGGATGGGAAGCAGGCTCCCAGCTGAGCAGAGAGCCGGATGCGGGACTCAATCCCAGGACCCTGAGATCATGACCTGAGCTGAAGGCAGAGGCTTAACCCACTGAGCCACCAAGGCATCTGCCCCCCTGGAATATTTTTAACTAAGAATTTAATTTATTTTATAGATACTGGTCTTGAGATTTTCTGTTTCTTCTTGAGTCAGTTCTCAAGTTTGCATCTTTCAAGGAATTTGTGTTTTCCCTTTATTTCTTGATGAATGATTTCAACACTTTTTTCAATAATTAATATTAAGAATACAGAAAATCAATGAGCATAAGAAAATTTGAATAACACAGTCAAGCAACTTAATCTAACTGATATTTATAGAACCCTCCACTCACAACATAATACACATTCTTTCCAAGTTCACATGGAGCATTCACTAAGATAGATCATATTCCAGGCTATAAAACATGTTTCCATATATTTTAAATTAACATTCATCTAAGTAATCCAGAGATGAAAAAAGAAATTATAAAATATTTTTAGTTGAAAATGAAAATATAGCATATCAAAATTCATGGAATAGCTTTAAATATTTACATTTATATTAGATAAGATGAATAATCCAAAGTCAATTATTGAAAATTCTACCTACGAAGGCAAAAAAGAGCAAAATAAACACATAATAAGTAAAAGGAAAGAAATTTAAAAAAATGAATAAAAATCAAGCAATAGAAGATGTACAAACAATAGAAAAATTAATTAAGCCCAAACCTGGATTTTGAAAAGATCAGTAAAATTGAAAAACCTCCAGCTAGATTGATCAAGCAAAAAAGAGAAGCCACAAATTATATGAGAAATATTAGGGGACATCACTATATATCCCATAGATATTAGGTTTCATCCCTAAACTTCTGTTTTTGAGGTTGACTCAGCTCATAATGACCTTTATTTTCTATGTAATTGGTAGAGTAAATTTATTGTGTTTCTTAAAAAAATCCACCTTGGATTTTGATTGGATTGAATTTATAAATTAATTTAGATTGAATTGAGACCTTTAGAATATTGCCTGATTATCAAATAAGATGAATTTTTTCCCCATTTAACACAGATTGTCCTTTAGAGTCATTAGTAAAATTTTCAAGTTTTCTCCAAAGAAGTCATATATTTTTGGATTAATGATTGCTAAGTAAATTCTTTCTTATCTTACCAATGATATCATTTATTTCTGGTGTAGAGGAGTGCATTGTACTTTGTAGGCTATTTTTGAATCTGGCAGTTTTGCTCAACTTATTTATTAGATTTAATAGCTTATATTCTGTTGACCTTTCTAGGGAGATGAACTTATCTGAAAATAGTGACAATCTCATATATTTCCTTCTAATATTTAACCTCTTATCTCTTTTTCTTTTCCTGTGCCTCTGGCTAACATTTCCAGTACCATATTAATAAGTTGCAATTTCAGTGAGCATCTTTTTCTTATTCCAGATCATAAGAGGAATGCTTATAAATTTTCTGTAATAAATATAATGTTGGTGGTAAGTTTTATTAAGTAAGAAAAAATCACCTCTAGATTGCTGAGTTTTTTGGTCATAAATATTGAATTATATCAAATTATTTCTCTCATGAATTGAAATGGTAAGTGACTTCTTTCCTTTAGTCTGTTGTGAACCATTCTTTAACTCCTAGTGTAAACATGATCTGTTTTGCTTTATTGTTGTTCCATTTTTATATTAATTTGGCTAATATTATCTTTCAGAATTTTTAAAGATTTTCTTTATTTGAGAGAGAGAGAGCACAGAGGGAGAGTGAGAAGGAGAAGCAGACTCCCTGCTGAGCTGGGAGCCCAATGCAGGTCTAGATCCCAGGACCCCGAGATCATCACCTGAGCCAAACCAGATGCTTAACCGACTGAGCCACATAGGCTCCCTTCCTTTGGGAATTTTAAATGTATATTCAAAAGTGGAAGGGGTCTAAGTTTTTCTTCTGTATATATTATGCTCCAATATGAAGCTTACCTAATTTTCTTTAAAATTCAGGGACCCGAGTGAAGAAAATAGGAGAAAGTGACCTCTGAGTTCTTTGAGATTCCACAAAATACATGATTTCTCACCAACCCTGGAAACAGGTGACTTTTTGCTGGGGCAACTTCATAACTCAGCTCATTCTCTATTCATTTGACTTCCTTAACCAGGTTTCAATTTAAGGGTCCAGTGTTGAACTACTGTTTCAATGTGCTTATTTAAATTTACTCAGTGGGATTCCATAAGTGAATAATAATAAATCCATGTAGTTACTCAAAAGAATAGGGTAGATCTAAATGCACTAATATGACAGAGCACCCAAGAACCGAGTGAGAGGGGAATAGTGTAGGGTTATGTATGTAATATGATCTCATTCACTATTTGTATATACACATGAAAATTATCTGGGAACATACCCAACAAAGTGTTAAAGTGGAGTGGGCTGAGAAGGGAGGATGATTTACTTTTCATATTATACCTTCCTGTTGAGTTTGATTCCCCCCTAATTTATTTATTTATTTTCTTTTATTTTAAATTAAAAAAATTAACGTATAATGTATTATTTGTTTCAGGGGTACAGGTCTGTGATTGACTTTTTTTTTTTATCCTGTGGTTATATTACATTTACATACATCACACAAAAAATAAACTCCCCAGATAAAATTTACATATTCCTTTCATATGTAGAGCTCAGATATTCCAACCTATCAGTCTCCTAATATTTGAGGATTTTTGTTGGTAGGAAAGAGAGTCATGGTGCTGCATTAGAGAAATTCCAGAGTTGAGTGCTGCATTCATTAGGGCAGGTTTACATGAATGAAATCTGTGATCAGGTCCAGACGCATTGAAAATCAGTCAGAATCCCACAGGACAATACCCATCCCAGGGTTGCAAATTGCAGCTTTACACTGAGCACCCTCTCCATGGCGATGTGGGTGGTCAGTGGTAACTGGGCTGCTTTGTTCAACCCATTGCCCCTACAAAGAAATTCTGATTTGAAAGTGCCTGAATGATGATGGATTACTTATCAAATTTACATAAAGGGGACAGCACACACAAATACTTCATTACCCCTCGGCTTGGCATTTATTTTGTTAGGCTACTTGCATTTCGTTTGCATTTGGTTTCATTGAAGTAATGTCAAAAATTTTAGCAGACTGGAATCCTAGTAAAAGCAACCATTTTCCTACATGCAATGTAGGAGAAGCACAAAAGAAGAAAATAAAAATCCGACTGCTAAGGAATGTAGGAAAGACCTTAGGGTTCAAAGACAAGAAAGAATTCTTGAGATGTCTTTGGTGCAAAAAGGTGGTTTTATTAAAGCACAGGAACAGGACCCGTGGGTGGAAAGAGCTGCACCAGGGTCATGAGAGTGGCCCACTATATACTTTCAAGTTGGGAGGGGGTTAGGGATAGCGTAAGTTTCTAAGGATTTTGGAAGCAAGGTTTCCAGGACCTCGAGGAGGCTAACCTTATTACTGGGAAAGCGTCATTTATTATTGTTTAATAAAACCTGAGTCATGAGACCCTTTAGATGTATATCGGTGGGTCATGTGCTTGGCGAATGATTGCCAACATGTATCTTTTGGTGGGGGTAGAGATAAAGGAAGTTTCCAAAGGAATTTTTATATGTTAAAGTAGACTTACAGGATCTTGGGTGTTGGGCTAAGATTACCTGTTCCCCTAACAATGTATTAACATCGAGGTAGTTGATGTTAATGTCACTCGGGAGAAATGTCACTCTGCCTATTTCAAGGACTTGTTAATGGGCTATAGGTAGTAAGGAAATTCAATAATTTTTCTTCTGTCTTCATTTCCCACATCATAAGTACAATTTGATATATATTTTCCCTTCTTTTTAGCTCTCTTTAGCTGTGAATATATATTTTCATTTTTTACATGTTGATTTTTGTCCAGTATTGCCAACAATCTATCACATCTTTTTAAAAAAAGATTTTATTTATTTATTTATTTGAGAAGGAGACAGAGACCTCAAACACAGGAGCAGGGGGTGGGTCAGAGGGAGAAGGAGAGGGAGAGGGAGAAGCAGACACCCCTACTGAGCAGGGAGCCCAATGCAGAGCTCCATCCCAGGACCCTGGAATCATGACCTGAGTTGAAGGCAGACGCTTAACTGACTGAGCTACGCAGACACCCCTACAATGTATTATATCTTTTATGTAACATCCAGTATTCTTCTAAAACATGATTCTCAGCTATTTAATATGATTAGTCTATAATTTGTTAAACCAATCCCCTATCATTAGACATTATATATTAACAGTATTTAGTACCATAAGTTACTTTATACAAATGGACTTTTACATACCAATGGTTTATCTTTTTCTTAGGATTCTTAGAAGTATAAGTGAGTTCAAAGCATATAAATATGTTTTATCTTTTTTTAATTATTTATTTATTTATTTTCAGCATAACAGTTCTCATTGTTTTTGCACCACATCCAGTGCTCCATGCAATACGTGCCTTCTCTATTACCCTCCATCTGGTTCCCCAACCTCCCACCCCCCGCCCCTTCAAAACCCTCTGGTTGTTTTTCAGAGTCCATAGTCTCTCATGGTTCATCTCCCCTTCCAATTTCCCACAACTCCCTTCTCCTCTCCATCTCCCCATGTCCTCCATGTTCTTTGTTATGCTCCACAAATAAGTGAAACCATATGATAATTGACGCTCTCTGCTTGACTTATTTCGCTCAGCACAATCGCTTCTAGTCCCGTCCATGTTGCTACAAAAGTTGGGTATTCATCCTTTCTGATGGAGGCATAATACTCCATCTTGTATATGTACCACATCTTCCTTATCCATTCGTCCGTTGAAGGGCGTCTTGGCTCTTTCCACAGTTTGGCGACCGTGGCCATTGCTGCTATAAACATTGGGGTACAGATGGCTCTTCTTTTCACTACATCTGTATCTTTGGGGTAAATACCCAGCAGTGCAATTGCAGGGTCATAGGGAAGCTCTATTCTTAATTTCTTGAGGAATCTCCACACTGTTCTCCAGAGTGGCTGCACCAACTTGCATTCCCACCAACAGTGTAAGAGGGTTCCCCTTTCTCCACAACCTCTCCAACACACGTTGTTTCCTGTCTTGCTAATTTTGGCCATTCTAACTGGTATAAGGTGATATCTCAATGTGGTTTTAATTTGAATCTCCCTGATGGCTAGTGATGATGAGCATTTTTTCATGTGTCTGGTAGCCATTTGTATGTCTTCATTGGAGAAGTGTCTGTTCATATCTTCTGCCCATTTTTTAAATTTTATTTTTGTTATTTGTTTATTTACAGCATAACAGTGTTCATTGTTTTGGCATCACACCCAGTGCTCCATGCAGTATGTGCCCTCCCTATTACCCACAACCTGGTTCCTCAACCTCCCACCCCCCCACCCCGCCCCTTCAAAACCCTCTGGTTGTTTTTCAGAGTCCATAGTCTCTCATGGTTCATCTCCCCTTCCAGTTTCCCTCAACTCCCTCTCCTCTCCATCTCCCCATGTCCTCCATGTTATTTGTTATGCTCTTCTGCCCATTTTTGATATGATTATCTGTTTTGTGTGTGTTGAGTTTGAGGAGTTCTTTATAGAGTCTGGATATCAACCTTTTGTCTCTACTGTCATTTGCAAATATCTTCTCCCATTCCATGGGTTGCCGTTGAGATCAGGAACACGACAAGGGTGCCCACTCTCACCACTCTTGTTCAACATAGTATTAGAAGTCCTAGCAACGGCAATCAGAGAACAAAGAGAAATAAAAGGTATCTAAATTGGCAATGAAGAAGTCAAACTCTCTCTCTTCGCAGATGACATGATTCTTTATATGGAAAACCCCAAAGACTCCACCTCCAAACTACTAGAACTCATACAGCAATTCAGTAACGTGGCAGGATACAAAGTCAATATACAGAAATCAGTGGCTTTCTTATACACTAACAATGAAAAGAAAGGCAAATTAGAGAATCGATTCCATTTACTATAGCACCAAGAACCATAAGATACCCGGGAATAAACCTAACCAAAGAGGTAAAGGATCTGTACTCGAGGAACTACAGAACACTCATGAAAGGAATTGAAGAAGACACCAAAAGATGGAAGACCTTTCCATGCTCTTGGATCGGAAGAATAAACATTGTTAAAATGTTTATACTGCCTAGAGCAATCTATACTTTTAATGCCATTCCGATCAAAATTCCACTGGTATTTTTCAAAGAGCTGGAGCAAATAATCCTAAAATTTGTATGGAATCAGAAGAGACCCCAAATTGCTAAGGAAATGTTGAAAAACAAAAACAAAACTTGGGGCATCACGTTACGTGATTTCAAGCTTTACTACAAAGTTGTGATCACCAAGACAGCGTGGTACTGGCATAAAAACAGACACATAGACCAGTGGAACAGAGTGGAGAGCCCAGATATGGACCCTCAACTCTATGGTCAAATAATCTTCGACAAAACAGGAAAAAATATACAATGGAAAAAAGACAGTCTCTTAATAAATGGTGCTGGGAAAACTGGACAGCGATATGTAGAAGAATGAAACTCGACCATTCTCTTACACCGTACACAAAGATAAACTCGAAATGGATAAAAGACCTCAACGTGAGACAGGAATCCATCAGAATCCTAGAAGAGAACATAGGCAGTAACCTCTTCGATATCAGCCACAGCAACTTCTTTCAAGATATGTCTCCAAAGGCCAAGGAAACAAAAGTGAAAATGAACTTTTGGGACTTCATCAAGATCAAAAGCTTCTGCACAGCAAAGGAAACAGTCAACAAAACAAAAAGGCAACCCACGGAATGTTTTATCTTTTAATACAAATTGTTCTCTGGGAATGTTGTACCAATTAACAGTCTTACAAGCCCCATAAGTTCCAATTTCCTTGCCACATTGTCAGTATAATATACTTTTTTACATCTTTTATCAATTTGGCAGGTAGAAATGGTATTTTGGTTTAGTTTGGATTTATTTGATTACTATTGAGGCTGAACATACTTGTAGTTATTTTGATGTACATGAGCTATGACCTTGTCTTTGACTGTATTCCTAAGCACATGGTAATATGGTAGATTCTCTCTGGGTAACTCAAAAGTGCTTGTTGGTAAACTGACCGTCGTATTGAAATTTCCTTTTTTTTCCCCCATTTTATTTATTTTTTTCAGCATAACAGTATTCATTGTTTTTGCACAACACCCAGTGCTCCATGCAAAACGTGCCCTCCCTATTACCCACCACCTGTTCCCCCAACCTCCCACCCCTGACCCTTCAAAACCCTCAGGTTGTTTTTCAGAGTCCATAGTCTCTTATGGTTCACATCCCCTCCCATGAAAAAGTGCTCCACGTCACTCGGCATCAGGGAAATACAAATCAAAACCACAATGAGAAATTTCCTTTTTAAAAAAACTTCTTGCAGTGCGCTTGGGTGGCTCAGTGGGTTAAAGCTTCTGCCTTCAGCTCAGGTTGTGATCCCAGGGTCCTGGGATCGAGCCTCACATTGGGCTCTTTGCTCCGTGGGGAAACTTCTTCCTCCTCTTTCTCTGTATGCCTCTCTGCCTACTTGTGATCTCTGTCTGTCAAATGGATAAATAAAATCTTAAAAACAACAACAACTTCTTGGACATCTAGACTTAAAATGTATGCTGTTGCTGTAAATTTTCCTATCTCAGAACTCTAGAGAAATGAAAACTTCTGCTCTTTTAGTAAGAGTTTTAAAGGCCAGGTTCACAGTCTTATAAAAGCTCCACATATGATGATGACAATGTTAATGCAAGTTCACTTGGTTCTGTCTTCCAGAACCTTCCCAAGGACACATATTTTAACAGTGTAACCTCTTTGTTATACACAAATTGTAGAAACTGAGATTGAATTAGCTATCAAGGACACAAGATATTTTCGCAGATGCTGTGTATTTTTGTCTCATGGGAATCATCTGTTTTACTTGATGGCATTTAGCTTACCTGACTTCTGCAAGCAAATCTGGTAAATAATAGTTTACACACGATTTTGGATTTTAGCAAGATGTGCTTAGGTAACCCAAAACATGGATATAATCAGAATTAGAGTTCCTACATAAAATACACTTGACTCTCTATTCCTTGAGTTTGTGACTAGTTATTGCCAAATTACCAGAACTGTGCTGTGAAAAAAAGATTAATTGGTCACCATCATCTGTTAATAGAGATTGTAAATTATAATTAATTATCAATGCTTAGGAACGGATTAATTTGGTTAATTCAATAGTATATACACTCCAGATGGAGCATGGATTTTCAAGGTTTTAAAATTTCACAAAATGTGCTTATCACTAAATTTAAGTTATTTCCACTTTTAATCTGGAAGACATGAGGATTATGAAGTTCCTTAGTAATGTATATGATCACTAACCTTAATTGTACAGTGTTTTAGAAAGATTAGATTAAGTGTTTTAGTAATCCTCTTCTCTCCTTGAAATCCGCTTATCATTTGTTGAGAGGGAGACAGATTTTTTTGGTTATTTCCTCATAGTTTATATTCTAGAAATCCAGTTTACTGTATACCATTTTTGTTAACCTCACACAAATTTTGAAATTAGGAATATGTTGTTTTTAGTAGTTTACTTCTGTTGGGCCTTCTTAATCTTAAGCTAAACTTCTCATTTAGTAAGTTGATCTAGTGGACAAAGAGCCAAAAAACGTGATCTGGTTTTATCTGTTCTAGTATGCTGCATTTCCCATATACTCTTCTTAAATTGTGACAATTTTGTCACCCAATTTGCACACATACTGATCAATAACTTTGTGTTAATTTTGTAGAAGAAAATTGAAGTACCTTAAATCATTTGCAGAGATATTCTTGTGAATTCTTAAGTTCTACAAATTATCTCTTCTAAAAAAAGTTTTAGTTGTTTCTTTTTTTCTTAATTATAGTTTAATTTTCTAAAAGCTGTGTAAGAATATACATAGTTTAAGGGGCACATAGGTCTATAAGACTTGTGGAGGACAGCTGTGCCTGACCTCTTCCCTTCTTCTCTCCCCTCCCCCAGCATTTCCCTGTCCCCAGAAACTGCCCCCTTCAACTTCTTTCCTTCTTTCTTTTGGTATTTGCTCCTCCCTTTTTTTCCTGTTTTTAAAAAGTAAACTCTACTCCCAACATGGGGTTCAAACTCACAACCCTGAGCCAGCCTCTTTGTCTCCCTTTTCTCCCTCTGCTACTTCTTGATTTTTCAGTGCTAAAAGTTGCCCCCCTACCATCTCATACAAGGACACTTTCCATCCCATATTCTCCTAGTGTAGCTGTATCGAACAATTGGAACACTATTCTGTGTTTAATTATTATGGCTGTTAATGAATGCTAGTCACAGCTAAGTCATGAAGTATACTATGACTATTTTTTCTATTGCATACCTTTTTGTTTACCCTGGAATAGATAATTTTCTTTTTTCTGTTTGTTTAGTTTTCTCTGTACCTATGAGTACTTCACCCCCGGACGCTTCTCTGTTTTTCCTCTCAGTAAGTTTGAATACCTTAGATACTCTATCAATTTCTTCTCTTTTCAGAAAAGTCTCTTCCAAGACTTCTGATCTGCTTAAATATAGACAGCTTGCTCCCTAGGCCTGCTGAACAGTCATCCCAGACTCTCTCTTCACTACCATATTCGGTATTCTTTTGTGCCTTCTTCTTCCTTGGTTCTCCTATTGCCTTTTCTTGTATTTTCCTTTTTTGTGGTTTACTGTCTTTTTTGGTGAACACGTCCCCCTGCAGTTTCCCAAGAAAGAGGGCACAGGAGGTGAAATTTTTGAGACTATAGGTGTTTTATTTTGCCATCATACTTAATTCATAGTTTCACTGAATGTAGAATTCTAGGTTGGAAATGATTTTTCCTTCAAGTTTTGATGGCATTGTTCCATTGTTTTCTAGCTTCCAGCATTGCTGTGGAAAAAGAAAATGCCATAATGATTCATGATCCTTTATATAAAAGCTGGGTTTTTTTTTCATCTCTCTCTCTCTCTCTGGAAAGATTTTTTTCTTTGTCCCAAGTGACTTAAAACCCTGCCTTGATGTGGATCTATTTTTCTCCATTACGATGAGTTCTTTCAAACTGGAAATTCAAATATTTCAAATTTTGGGAAGCGTTCTGGAGTTATTTTACTGGTGATGTCTTCCCTTCTGTTTTTCCCTGCCTTGTGTTTGTGGAACACAGGGATGGGAGAAAGGGACAGTTATTACTCTTCTTTGTAAGTCTTAGAGACCTATTTGTCTCAGACTATACACATTCCCCACTACTTTTAGAAAACTATAAATAAGCTATAGATAAGAAAAATAGCTAAAACTTGAAACAATTTGTAAGACTTTAGAGTTCATAAGATTACCTCAGTAAAGGGGCACCTGGGTGGCTCAGTGGGTTAAGCCTCTGTCTTTGGCTCAGGTCATGATCTCAGGGTCCTGGGATCAAGCCCCACATCAGGTTGTCTGCTCAGCAGGGAGCCTGCTTCCTCTGTCTCTCTGCCTTCCTCTCTGCCTACCTGTGATCTCTCTCTCTGTCAAATAAATAAATAAAATCTTTAAAAAAAAAAGATTACCTCAGCAAATGTTTTAAAATATTTTCAAATCCCTTCTACAAAATGAATTCACATTATTCAAATCTGGATCTTCTGAACTGTGCCTTGACTTATCTTTTTTCTTCTATTTTTAATTGTATGCTTTTACTCTCTTTTTTGAGAGATGTTCTCAACTTTATCATCTTCCTAATCTTTTATTGAATTTGTATTTGATTTCCAATAGATCTTCAACTCTTTGTGTATTCAGAATGATCTTTTTTCGTATCAACTTTTTCCTATTTCATGGATATAATATTTTGTCTCTCTGAATGTGTAAATAATCCTTTTTCAAAACAGTTTTCTTCTCTCTGCAAAGTTTGTTTCTTCCTATTTCTGTTTGGTTGTTTTGTTCACTTTGTTTCATATTTTCTCATATCTGGTGACCCTTGAATGTCTGAATACATTATAAAGCTTGGGACACACGAGTAGGTTTTCCAATTGTGGAAAGAACCATAGGGTGATCTGCCTGAACTGTTTCATGAAGAAATGCTCAATGTTAATACATTTTTCCTCTGAGATGGTCAGATTCCCAAGAGAGGACCATTACCATCTTTTTGGCCGCATTTGAAAAGCAGACTGGGAAAAGAAAGCTGGTTGAGTCAATAGTTAGTATGTAAAATTTCCCTTATTCTCCTTATGTTTATTTTAGCATTTCTACCATCTGCTGTACCTGGTGTTTCCTAGTCAGGAGACTTGCTGTCCTTCTTATTCACTCAATGAATGAAACTTCAGTCCTCTGCTAAAATAAGGTAGAATCTGTGTCTCTTGGCTGTTTGGAGAGGAGACACTTTGGGACCTAACATCTTATGCAGATTTTCCACGAAGCCTCCTGTTTTTAGCCTTACCTTAACTGCCATTTCTATAGTGGCCACCAATCCCTGAGCTCTTAGGGAATTCTGAGGTGCAAAATGGGTGTCTCTTGGCTTTCCCGACTGCTGGCTTAGAATTCAGCTGAGTCGAGCCTCTTAAGTAGTCACCATTTCTCCATCTGTTTTCCAGCTTCCAAAATTTTATTGCTGTTGTCTTCCCTTGCTTCTCTTTGTTCTTGGGGCTCTATGGCAGATGTAATGTGTATATTCAGTTGGTCATTATTATCCAGAATGGTGCCCTCCGTTTCACTTAAATTCATTATAATATTCTTGTGCTTTTCTAATGCATTCATTTCTGCCCATTGCTCCCACCGTCCCTCTTTTCCTTCAATTTAGCCATATGTTCAAATGTTAAATCTCATTTATGATACGTAAAGAAGGTTCTGAATGACAGTTGCAGATTTCAGTGCAACTGTTGGAAGAAACCATATGGTGCAAGTGTGCATGAATGTGTACAGACACACACACACACACACACACACACACACACACAATGATTAGATTAATTGCCTGGTTTATTTAGGGAAGAATATAGGATCATCTTGGAAGCAAGGTGGCCAAGCAGAACAAGGGCAGGATTGGCATATCCTGTGAACTTATCCTTCCAGCTTCCCCCCAGCATCCCTTGGAAGTTGCAAGTGACACTGAACACTCAAGTTGAAGTGTTTTGTTTGTTTTCTTTTTTTGATCTAGGTAACATTTTTTTAACTACACTGCAGTATCACTGAAGAAGAATTTACGCAAATAAGGTATGTCCTCAGAGGGAAATATTTGGAGATACCCTAGAACATTGGAGGCAAACTGGAGAGTAGATGGGCAAGTGATTCTTGGCTAAACTTAGCATCGGGAAGACCCCATGCTCATTTACGGGAAAAAATACAGTGAGTGTGCACATGTCCCTGGATGTTCTCTGCAGCCATCTTCTCAGTGCCCTGGAAAGCCTGTTTCCCCCTGGCCTGCCCACGGTCTTTAATAGCATATCCCGTTTGCTGGAGTGGTTCTGATCCTATGTTTGGTCAAAAGATCATATAACATTAAATTTTAAAACAATCTCCCAAATGTTTGATTTGAGTGTTGATGGAATATGACAATGCTAAGGTCCAAAGTCTTGCTATAGAAGCCACTTATTACTCTTGCAACCATTAATATTAATTTTTACATCTCACATCTTTAGTTCTAAGTCATCACTGACCCATGCAAGTGATACAGAAACTTGGAATTTTAAAGATAAAATTTAACATCACCTCACTTTGCATATGAGATTTCTCCCAGTAATACATTTTGGTTTTTTGTAATGAAGCGCAGTAGGACTGTTTCTTTTTTTAAGATTTTGTTTACTTATTTGACAGAGAGAGACACAGAGAGAGAAGGAACACAAGCAGGGGGAGTGGAAGAGGGGGAAGTAGGCTTCCCGCTGATCAGGGAGCCTGATGTGGGGCTTGATCCCAGGACCCTGGGATCATGACCTGAGCCAAAGGGAGATGCTTAACCACCGAGCCACACAGGCGCCCCGTAGGACTCTGTTTAGTATGGATTGGTTTCATTATAGAAGATTCAAAGAGTGTCATAAGGTGCTCAAGACCCTCATATGGCCTTATGGTGGGTGCTACAAGGACCACAGTGTTTGGAGCAAGCCTATTCACAGAGAATACTTTTCTAGATAATAGCAAACATAAGTGAGTTCAAACAGACCAATAATTGGAAACAGAACGAGAGTTTGTCACCAAGGTATAAATAGCTAAATAATTCATTGCCATTCATAAAAGAAAAGAACATACTATGTGACCAAAAGGAGTAAGTTGAATAGTTTCATTTGAATCACGGAACACTACATCAAACACTCATGATGTACTATATGGTGACTAACATAACATAATAAAATAAAAAAAACTGAAAAAAGAAAAAAAGAAACAACTGCCACTCCAATTTTCTGTTTAAACAAAGACTTGTTTTGGCACGGAGATGAGAAGCCTGGAAATGTTCACCCCAGCAGAGCCTGGTGAGCTGTAGCCATGATGAAAGCAGCCACCGAGGAGAATCTCACCCATAAGCCAAGGAAGGCTGAGCTCACTTGCCCCAAATTTTGTTCCTTGCCCTGAAATTTCCTTTAGCAAGTTTAAGGGTCCTGCGTGTTTGGCGGTTGAGTTGAAGTTAAATCATCAGCAGTGTTATGAGTTCCTGAGGTATTTAATTCTTTCGGCAAATTGCTTTTTTTCTCTTTTGGATTTAGCTCAGATGTAAGGAGTGTTCTGTCTAAGTCTGAGCTTTCATCTTAAGGAATAAGCAAAGTTTATTCCCATTTTGTCCTTTCCTACGGATGGCCATTTTTAAGTGAATACAATTATTTAGCAACTAGTATTATATGTTTTGGAACTCTGAATCAGAGGTGTCAGAAAATGCTCTTAAATTCACGTTTTTTCAGGCTTTTTAAAGAGAACACAGACTCAAATTTCAAGATGACATTTTTGAAAAACTGCACAAACTCCATTTTCTTCTGCTTTGTAGTGTAAGAGGATTTGGGGGGCAACTTCTTATGTCTGTTATGCAGTTTACATGGCCCTGGTAAAAGTTACTGTTGTGGCTTATGTTTGATTTCGTGGTAATGTCCTTCTCTCCCTTTTCAGTGACTGGATCTACACATAGCCCATGGGTCATCAGTATTCACATTTTAATGAGTTCCAAGACTAAACATAGAACTGAAGAACATTTTTAACCTGATATATATATATATATATATATATATATATACACACACACACACACACACACATATATATACATATATATATATCTCATTAACTGAGACATTTATATGTATATACATATATACATTATATATATATGAAATATATATATTTCCAAAGTTGTACATCACATTAAGAAAAACATTTGAATGAAAGGGCAAACACGGAGGGTTTTTAAATCCAAATCCTGGTGCTATTTGCTGGAAGGTTTATAGCTAAAAGAAAATTCCCTCTACAGAAATTTGACAATCAGCTTGCCCTCTGTTCTGCCTTGTGCATGCTTAACATATGTTTAAAGTCTTTGGGCTACTTTCCAATATTACAAGGACCTAGTTTAGTTTTGTTAGTTTCTCTTAAGTCCTATTTTCAAAACAACTTCATAGCTGGGGAGAAACTAAAACATTAGAAAATTAGTTCTAGAGCATATTATAGAAGCTCCTTTTTAAAAAAAATATTACCTTTTCAGAGACCTTGGGTAACTCAATTGGTAAGCATCTGACTCTTGACCTCAGCTCAGGTCTTGATCTCAGGGTGGAGAGTTCAAGCCTCATATTGGGCTCCATGCTAGGCATGGAGCCTACTTTTAAAAAATTTAAAAATTAAAAACTATATATTGCCTTTTCAACTCTTTTGGATCGAGGGATGTCAGCAATTCACAGATAAAGACCATCAGCCTCACTTTACAGATGAGAGTGCTGAGACTCAGCTAGAAAGCCAAGATATGTATCTGCTTTGGGCAAAATGACTTTAAAGAACAGTAATCATAAGCATATATGTATCAAACCGATATATATCTCTCTAACTTTGAATATCTTGTTAGTATATAATAAGTGTGATGAAAAGAAAAAAAATTAGGTTTATATTTGTAATATGTTTTTGTATATATTTCACAGATACATCCTGAGAGGCTAAGTTGACGGCTTGGACTTTGAACGTTCCTAGTCTGCATTCTTAAAAATAACACCAAAACAAGCAAGCAAACAAACAAACAGAAAAACGGATAGGAAGCTTGAACGCTATGCAAATTTTGTAAAGAACTTGTTTTGAGAATTTAGTCCTGCAGACATCCATTGATGCCTGCAGTGTGCAAGGCACTGTGCCAGATTCTAAAGGGATCCTGAATTTCTTTTAACAAATAATCCTCAAATCTCAGTAACTAAACACTTAAGCTCCAGGCCAAGGTAGTCAGCAAGTGTCATCAGGGTGGTGGGGTGACCCAGGCTTTAGCCAGTCTGTGGCTCTATGTGAAAGACTGACCGGATTCTCACCAAACCCAGCCTGCGTTCAAGATGGCGAAGTAAATTAGTCAGGGTAGGTTATACACAGTAGTCTGGAGTTAGTTCCTATAGGCTCACAAGAACCAATGATTAGCATGTCTTCCCAACTTGATGTTTCGTGACCTTGATTTGGTAGCTTGAAATCAGCCATGGTGGGAGTATTTATATCATGCAAACCTGCAAATTACAAATTGGGGTTTCGTTTTGTTTTGTTTCACTTGGAGATCCAGTTGGTGAACAGTTACCAGCACACAACTGGTTACATGAGCTGCTGTTTAAAATAATGTCAGGGGGCGCCTGAGTGGCTCAGTGGTTTAAGCCGCTGCCTTCGGCTCAGGTCATGATCTCAGGGTCCTGGGATCGAGTCCCGCATCGGGCCCTCTGCTCAGCAGCGAGCCTGCTTCCCTCTCTCTCTCTCTCTCTCTCTGCCTGCCTCTCTATTTGTGATCTCTCTCTGTCAAACAAATAAATAAAATCTTTAAAAAAAAATAAAATAATGTCAGTATCTCTATGACTTGATGCAATAAATTTTTCTTAGACACGTCACGTGTCATACCAGCTGACGGGACTCTGCTGCCAGCAGTAATCCAGGGATTGAACTCCTTTCGTTGTGAGGCTCCACTGTCTTTATATGGCTTCATAGTTATCCCAGGATCTTTCTTCACAGGCAGGGAGGGGGTGGGTGGCCAGAACACAGAGAAGGCCCACCGCCCCTTAAGGCTGCAACCTGAAAGTGACATTTCACTTCCGTGCACTTTCAGTAATGAGAAATAATTACAAGGCCACACCTAGATGCAAGAGAGACAGCACATTCTTGACGGTGGGAAGTAGCAAAGGAAGTGACACCTTAAAACAGCTGAAGGCTGAGCAAATTTAGGGGGGTGAGGTGGGGGATTCAGGAAGACCTGGATTTAGGAAGTACTCATTATGTTGAATGAGCCTTGCTCATGTGATGTGAGTTTGACCCATTCTAGTGATCCAAACCAGTCATAAGATAGTCCATATTCAAGAGGAGGGGAAAGAAGTGTCACCTCTTGAAGC
This sequence comes from Meles meles, assembly GCF_922984935.1. Lineage (NCBI taxonomy): Eukaryota > Metazoa > Chordata > Mammalia > Carnivora > Mustelidae > Meles > Meles meles. The sequence goes on along the minus strand of NC_060087.1, from coordinate 40,621,614 downwards.
AAAGAGTGGCAAAGTTACATTGTAAAGAGGCACCAGTCACAGGTAGACCTGATTTTTTTAAATAATTTGCTACAACACACTCCCAGCAGGATCCCAACAACCCAGCCTACTGTCTGTTCTGGAAGCCATTTTGTGACTTCAGCTATCTGTGATGGTGGCCCTAGGGTTCACTTTAAAATAATTTGCCTGGGGTGCCTAGGTGACTCAGTTGTTACGTGTTTGCCTTCCGCTCAGGTCATGATCCCAGGATCCGGGGACCGAGCCTGGTATTGGGCTCCCTGTTCAGCGGGAAGCCTACTTCTCCCTCTCCCACTCCCCCTGCTTGTATTCCCTCTCTTGCTGTATCACTCTCTGTCAAATAAATAAATAAAAATCTTAAAAAAATAATTTGCCTCATGCCTACAAAACATGGGGAGAACCCCAAATTCTTCTCTAGCTGAAATCTGCCAATCCAACCCTAGGTCTCTACTTCAACTCTGTTTTGTGTTCCATCCATTTGTCTACTGGTTGTTTCATCTTTAATAGGCTACTGACTTCTTGAAAGCGAGGTCTGGGGCTTCACCCTTCTGTATATCTTCAACAGTGCCAAGCATAACTTTGTACATACCAAATTGACATCCCAATTTCGATCAACTTTTTCTGCATGATCTGCCCTGATAGAGAATTATTTCTGATTATCATTCTGATCACATCTCAAGCAAAGAATGAAATAACACTCAAGCAAATGAAATAACATGAAATAACACTGGGGTCACCTAGAGAATTTCTAAAAATTTTGTTTCTAGCCACACTGTTTCTCACAAGCCAATATCATCTTTTGCCTGGTGTCTATGCCTGTGATCAGGCTTCTAGGAGCATCCCAAGGAAAGCCAAATACTTAGTGAATATTGGATAGAATAACGGGAAAAAGTGAGAATCAAAATTTTCCACAACTGGTTTTTCGAAGAACACAAAGGAATGGAACTTCAATCTTGTAAAGGGCTATGAGCCCTGTGTGTGGAAAACATACCAAAACAATGAAAGAAAAAATAACTTGCATAGTATTGCCCAACCACATACATACCTCTGTACCCCTACCCCAGGCTGACGTGACTGTAAATTATGGTGAAGCCATTAGGAAAAGTATAATAATTCCAATTATGCTCTACATGATTCCAGGGCTACCTCATGACCCTGTCAGCCCAAAAGTATGTGTGAATATACTCACTGCTAATTCTGCTGCAGTCTTTGTCCTTTGAATGTGTTTGTAGATACTCCCTCCACTCTGGTGAGGACCTGCTATTCCAAGACAAGGAAGTTTCACATGAGTTCGAGTACTTCACCTAGTAAATTAAATCGAATATTCATGTGGTTTTAATCTCTCTCTTTTTTTCCCTTACCCTAATTGTGATTAGGGGAATTAGCCAGGCTTCTCAATCTGCTTGTCTATAAAGTTGGGTTATCTATTCATATGAAAGAGAAAAATCTGTGAAAAACACTGATTTTTTTTTTAAGATTTTATTTATTTATTTGACAGAGATCACAAGTAGACAGAGAGGCAGGCAGAGAGAGAGAGGGAAGCAGGCTCCCTGCTGAGCAGAGAGCCCAATGCGGGACTCGATCCCAGGACCCTGAGATCATGACCTGAGCCGAAGACAGAGGCTTAACCCACTGAGCCACCCAGGCGCCCCAACACTGATTTTTTTTTTCCAGAGATTACCCAGCTTGAGTCAGATTTGGGACCTTGCTCATTCCTGTGAGCTGAGAGATGATCATGGAGGAGTAGCTCCCCCTGGCCCACGGTTTTCTTTGGGACAGAAGTGGCTCACTTTCCATCCCCCTTTCAGCTTATTTTTTGTCTCACTACCTATGTTTTTACCTTGCTGTGTAATTTTTGTTTTTCTTTTTTGTTAGCAACTGGATGTTTAGTGTTTTTTTAATGTAGTGAGTTATGTACAGTTCAGTTAAAAACCTTTCAAATCAATGACTGAATGGCCATCTATGTGAACTATTTATTATATATCATTGATTTGAAGCAGAACAGAAAAGAATTATCTGTAGAAATGCCATACTTCTATCATATAATTCCTGTATGTTTAATAGTTTTATTGAGGTATAATTCACATTAAATATACTTATATACACATATTTAAAGTACACAATTTGGTAAGTTTTCACTTGTGTATTTCCATGTGAAACCATCTTCACAATGAAGATAATGGACATATTCATCACCTCCAAAAGTTTCCTCATGACATTTTATAATCTCTTCTCCCTCCCATTCCTTATAGTCCTGCCTTCCCACACCCATCTCCAGACTGTTAAGAATTTTTCCTCTGTACAGCTCTCTTTTCTATACACTGTGAGCTCCAGTTGCCTTAAGCTCCCCAGATTCTCAACTCTTATTTCAACTCAAGGAGTTTCCTGTCCCCTCCCTGAACTCCCCTTTCTTGCATTGTGACCTAGACAGCTTCTCCAGGAAGTAAGCGGGGGCAATCATAGGACTCACCTCCATGTTTCTTATCTTTTAGAAATCAATATCTTTATTTGTCTGCTGTCCAAGGCCTTGATAACCATTGTTTTATATATTTTGTCCAATTCCTTAGTTGTTTAAGATGGGAGGATAAATCTTCTACCTATTATTCCATCTTGACTAGAAGAGGAAGTTGCTCATAGTACTTTTGTTTGCTATAAAATTTTTATGGGGCAATAAAATTTCTGCTAATAAACTGTAGAAAAATATTTTTCATAGATTTAGTAAGCAGAGTTGAAAAGTAAATTTAATCTCCCAACTTCTTAAACTGTATTTAAGGACATGGGACTATTAGGGACATCCATATTCATTATAACTGTGTTTGAAGGAAAAAGGATGAGTTAGTTGAATAAAAGATTAGAAGTATATGAATGAGGAGACATGATTTCTTGTTTCCTTTGTCTTTTCTTCGTTTTCTTACTGTACCTTCTCTTCAATGTCTGCCCACGCTCCTGCATTTAAACTTTACTATTCAGCCCCTCCATCTATCCACTAATATGTTTATCAGATGCTATTGACTACCAAGGACAAAATGAATTACAAGACAGGGAATCTCTTGCAAGGCACCCACATATAGTGGGTGAAAGTTCAATTATTATAAAGTGAATAAAATCTTGAGGCAATGTGGAGAGTGGAGTCATTAACTTTGGGTGGGACTAGGGAGCAGATCAAGGACTAGGGCTCTCTTGGGAGGATACATTTGAGATGGGTATTGAAGAATGAGTAGCATTTGGCTAGGCCAAGATGGGAGGGAGGCGGCATTTGAGAGAGAGGGGATGAGCCAAGCCAAGGTAAGTGTGGAAAATGGGTTAGTCCTATTTTTAGACTGGTAAAAAGCTGATCATGGTTATAGTCTAGGGGATGGTGGGGAGTGTGTGTGACTTGGCAGAAAATTAGGCTGCAGAGGTGGTTGAGGCCAGGCTAAGAAGAACTGTGAGTACTAAGCCAAGGAGTCTGAATTTAAATCTTCCCATAGCCTGAAGTTTCAGGGCAAGGAGGGGACATGATGAGATGTGGGTCCTGGACTCTTTAGGAGAGGAAGGTAGCAAGATGGCTCTGCAGGAGGCTGCTGAAGCTGTCCAAGAAAGGATATGAGTCTCTGAACACAGACAGGGAGGTTGTGGACTAATCTGGGAGATATTCCTGCAAGAGAATCTGCAGTATACAGTGACCAATTGCACACTAAGAATGAATATGGTGGAGACATGAGAATAAATGCCTCTCCAATTTAAGAAAATTGACAGTTATTGTGTCATTAACTAAGATGGAGACAGAAGGCAGAATAGGTTTGAATTATCTTTTAGTCTCACTGAGTCTGGGGCTTCTATGACCCATTCAAGTGGAAAATTATAGCAGTCAATTGGACTTTAAGAGAGGTTTGAGAATCAATGGCATAATGGCATAGTTACAATGATCAAAACTGGTTTGATCATAGGACATAAAGTGACAAGAAAATAATATGGCATTCTTGTTATCTGAAAAACTTTAATGAAGAAGTTTTGTACTTCAGATATCTATCAATCAAAAAATATTCAGGCAGACCAATTTCTAAGTATCCCAGTGCAGGAAATAAAATTCAGTACAGTCGCAAGATACAAAAGGAACAGACAGAAGTCAGTTGCATTTCTATGCACTAATAACAAGCTTTCAGGAAGAGAAATTAAGAGAACAATCCCATATATGATTACATTGAAAATAATAAAATACCTAGGGATAAATTTAATCAAGGAGGTGAAAGATCCGTACTCTGAAAATGATAAGACACTGGCGAAAGAAATCAAAGACAACACAAATAAATGGAAACATATGCTGTGCTCATGGATTGGAAGAATTAATACTGTTAAAATGTTCATATTAGCTAAAGCAGTCTACAGATTCACTGCAATCCTTATCAAAATATGATCAGGATTCTTCACAGAACTAGAACAAAGAGTCCTAAAATCTGTACGGAACCACAAAAGACCCTGAATAGCCAAACCAATCCTGAGAAAGAAGAACAGAGCTGGCTTCAAACTGTACTATGAAGTTATAGTAACCAAAACAGTATGGGACTGGCATGAGAACAGATGCACTGATCAATGGAATAGAATAGAGAGCCCAGAAATAAACCTACACATTTATGGCCAACTAATCTATGATAAAGGAGGCAAAGAAGAAAAGAACCTCTTCAGTAAATGGTCAGGAAAACTGTACAGCTACAAGAGAAAGAACAAAACTGGACCTCTATCTTACACCGTACACAAAAATTAATTCAAAATGGGTTAAAGACTTGAACATAAGACATGAAACCATAGTATACCTAGCAAAAAAACCCATAGCCAGTAAGCTCTTTGACATAAGCAATATTTCTGGGGACAAGTCCCCTCAGGTAAGGACAACAAAAACTAAAATAAATAAATGGGATTACAGCAAACTCAAAATCTTTTGCACAGTGAGGGGAACCGTCAACAAAACGAAAAGGCAACCTATTGAATGGGAGAAGATATTTGCAAGTCATACATCTGATAAGGGGTTACTATCCAAAATATATAAAGAGCTTACAGAGCTTAATATAAAAGAAAACCAAACAACCTGATTAAAAAATGGGTAGAGGACTTGAATAGACATTTTTCCAAAGAAGATACTGGTGGCCAACAGTACATGAAAAGATGCTCAACATCACTAATCACCAGACAAATGCAAATCAAAGCCACAGTGAAAAACCACTTACAAACCTGTCAGCTTGGCTATTATGAAAAAAAAAAAAAAAAAAAAAAGACAAAAAACCCCCAGAAACAACCCAGGTGTTGGAGGGTGTGGAGAAAAGGGAAAAGGGAACCTTGTACACTGTTGGTAAGAATATAAATTGGTGCAGCCACTCTGGAAAGCAATGTAGAAGTTCCTCAAAAAATTAAAAATAGAACTACCATAGGATCTAGTAATTCCACTTCTGGGTATTTACCTGAAGAAAACAAAAGCACTAATTCAAAGAGCTATATGCCCCTCTATGTTCATTGCAGCATTATTTACAATAACCAACACATGGAAACAACCTAGGTATCCATCAATAGGTGAATGGATAAAGAAAATGTCATGTACATAGACAATGGAATATTACTGAGCAGTAGAAAGAATGAAATCTTGCCATTTGCTTCAGCATAGGTGGACCTAGAGGATATTATGCTAATTCCAATAAAACAGATAAAGACAAATACTATATGATTTCACTCATATGTAGAATCTGAAAAACACAACCAATGAACAAACAAAACAAACACTCATAGATACAGGAAACGAACTGTTGGTTACCAGAGGAGGGAGGGGTTGGGGGATGGGCAAAATAGGTTAAAAGGATTAAGAGGTACAAACTTCCACTTATAAAGTAAGTAAGTCATGGGAAGTACAGCATAAGGAACATAGCAACAATATTGTAATAACTTTGTACGGTGACAGATGGTAACTAGACTCATCATGGAGATAATTCTGTAATGCATAAAAATATCAAATCACCATGATGTACATCTGAAACTAATAGGACTTTGTATATCTATTATACCTCAATAAAACATTCCTCCCTCTTTATTTCTTTCTTTCTTTTTAAAGTAAGCTCTATGCCCAATGTGGGGCTTGAACTCATGACCTTGAGAACAAGAGTCCCATGCTCTACCAACTGAGCCAGCCAGGCACCCCTCAATGAAATAACTTTTTAAAAATAAAATCCTTCAACTGAGAAAAAAAAATCTGCCATAACATCCTCTGAGGGAGCAAAAGGACTTAAGGTATTCTCATTAGCCCTCATGAATTTTAGAATTTTATGTGGCATAATAAGGTTCATCAGTGAAAATGAAAATATCAGACACAAAGGATATATCATCATAGACTTTCTAAGCAGTGGTCCCTGGAATAGAAAAGTGAGAGGGGAGGCTATAGGAGCTTCTCAGGAGTCAGTACTGAGCCTTTTTTTCAAAGAGTTGCTATTTTAAGGTCAGCTCTTATTTAAATATTTCTGGTACTGAATAAACAGGGGAACTGGGGTAAGCCTGAGTCAGCTTCACACCCCCAACTGACTTCATCAACCAAGACATATTCTAACTCGGCCATTTTATGAGACTGTGAAAGTGAGATCTATTTGAGGAAGAAGTGATTTGGTTTGACCTTCAAGCAGTGGAAAAGAAAACACTTGTCGCTTCAGGAGCACTTCCTCAGAGGAAGCTCTGCCTCAGACAGTTGAAAGCCACTGGCATTTCCCAGGCTCCTGAAATGTCAAAAATATTGGCTCTAACATTTGTATTCATGAGGACTGCGTGTTTGAGCATTATTGGTGGGCAATTTTGTCAGTCCGAACCAGTTTGTCTGAAGCTCTTATCAAGTTGTTTATTTCCTTAGCTCTCATGGTCCAAGATGAGCAGTCAGTGTCATATGTTGTGACAAGGCTTCTGGAAACTCCCTTCTCCAAAGCTACAAGATGTGGGTGGAGAGAATGAAGAACCAGGTTTCCTAAATCTTAATCCAGTCCCCCAGACCTGGTGTGATATTATTGCTCTATTCCGGAGTCAGATATCCCACAATAGTGAAGTCTCTTCAGGAACCTCTAGGCTTGTAAACACAATCCTGAAAAGAGAGAGTGTTGTCACCTGTTCCAGAATAATTGGAAGGTATTTGAAAAGTAGAAGTTGACCTTCAAAGAGCTTAAAAAGTCTTGGGAAGTGGAACCTGTTCTAGAATCCATGGCTTTCTGGATTCAGGGAAAAGAGTGCTTAAAAAAAATGGTGGATGAGCAGATATAAGCCACACCTATAGATGCCCAGGGCCCATCTTCCACATGAAAACTTTGATTGAAACACACAGAATGCCCAATGGAGTAACAGCCTTGAGTCATTTGTATCCAAAATAAACTCTGGGTAATGGCGAGTCACCTTAAGGATATGGTGCAAAAGGTTAGGGATAATGAGTTTACACTCAAAAGATCACCACCCTCGTCCCAAACTGGTACTGATCCTTAATCTCCCACCAGTCACTCCCCACCTTCCCTCCTCTTGGAATTTATGGAAGAAAAAAAGGTGCTACCACCAGGATGTGAATTAATGAACCAAACTGGTTCTCTAGTTAATATCAGGGCCATCGGTCTCCTCCATGGTTTTGCTTACTTATTATTTGGCTATCTTTGGGGGGTCCCTGATGAGTGATTACTCTAGAAGTGAGAATACCTTTTTTTTTTTTTCCATTTTATTTATTTTTTCAGCGTAACAGTATTCATTCTTTTTGCACAACACCCAGTGCTCCATGCAAAACGTGCCCTCCCCATTACCCACCACCTGTTCCCCCAACCTCCCACCCCTGACCCTTCAAAACCCTCAGGTTGTTTTTCAGAATACCTTTTTTAATACACTACTTTTTGTAGCCATTTTCTTAGGTATTTACTATGTGCCAGGTTTGGGGCTAGGCATTTAATGAACGTTATTCTTACAAAAGATCCTGAGATGTGGGTATGCCTATTTTACAGATAAGGAAACTAAGAGTCTCTGAGGTTAAATGACTTAACCACGGTCCCTGGGACTCTAACCTAGGTCTGTGTAACTCCACTGTCCTATTCAGCCTACACTTCATTACATCTTTAACCAGTCATTATGTTTTTCTCCATACTTAAGTATAAAACTTAAGTATAAAACTCAATACTTAAGTATAAAACCATACTTAAGTATAAAAAATTTGGGCTCTTCCCCAAATAACTTTTAAATGATTTTCCACTAGGGTTTTCATTCATTCCTTTTCATTCATTATCATTGTTTAATTCAGTTCCCCTTGGAGCTAGCTTTTTCCCTTGTTCACCTGGATGTGCCTTTTCCTCCAGCCAAACTAAATATTTCATGTTCTCACATGCCCTGCGCACTTTCCAGTGTGTAATTTTTTGTGAGAGCAGAAAGATGGGGATAGTGGGTAGAAAGAGCTGCATGGTGTCCATCTTTTGCTCAGTGTTGGGACAGGTAGAAACTGAAGACATTGTTATAAGGATGCTGTGTCAGACATGAGGCACGTGACATAACTTTGTGTCTATGTGTATGACCCTGGAGGGCAAAAGGCCACTCTCCCCATTTCTCCATAGATAATAATAGGTCTTCAATCCCGGGAGTCAGAAGGGACCATGATGCCATCATGATCTCCACTGTAGTGGCTTTGGGTGCACTGGAGATCAAAGCTTAGCAGGATATGCCATATTCACAGAAGGGGTGGTGGCTTGGCAGGGTGGGCATGATTGGAGTGCTTCCACTTTCAAAATACTGGATAAAGAACAGAATGGAAGAATAAGAGAGGACAGTGAACGAACACATGTAGAACACCCCTGTAAGGTCCTAGAAGTGGCTGCAATGACTTGGAAGGGAGACAGTTCCGGGGCTGAGGCCCAACATTTTACATAGTTATAAAAGAAATACAGGTGATCACCATTTTGTGATCTTACCCTGATTTGTACCATCCAGCTGGTGGGATTTGGACACGGTTGAAGTATAGCTCGTTCTTTTGGGAATCATGTATCAAAAACCTCATATGCTCTAGACACTGTACAAAGCTCTGAGGATCCCAAACAAATGAGGCCCTGGCCTCTGAAGACTTACAGCATGATAGCGCATCTACTCCTTATTTCCACAAGAGGTTTCGTATTGGATATGTCTAGACTTTTGCCCTAAGATGGCCACCATGGCCACACAGACTGTGCCCTGCACAGAGAATATGACATCAATGGCAGCCCTCTGAGTTGTGCATTGCACAGCCCCACCTGGTGACCCTGTTGGCTCACATATTCTTCACCTAAAATACCTTCCTCTGCAGCTTTGCCTTCCAGATGCATCTCTGATCTGAATTCTCCTCTCCATCCTCGCATGCTCTCTTGATCAAAACCCCCAAGGTGCTCCTTTTTCCTCAGGTCTCCTTTGGCCTAGTCTTTCTGCAATGGAGCCTGAAAACTAAACAGGACCTCCCTGGTCCCTTTCTCATTCAATATTCTCTTATATTATTATTTTTACCCTTGTGTTCTTACTTAGCTTTTGGTGAGCCTGAATCTTATCTCCTTGCATGTGTTTCAGCTGTAAGAGTAGGAAATATGTCGTATCCATCTTTGTGTCTCCCTACAGGATTTGCACATAATTGAAATTCAATAGGACAAAAGAAGAAAGTGCTATTTAAAATGAGAGACTTTTTTTTTTCTCATTTTATTTATTTTTTCAGTGTAACAGTATTCATTCTTTTTGCACAACACCCAGTGCTCCATGCAAAACGTGCCCTCCCCATTACCCACCACCTGTTCCCCCAACCTCCCACCCCTGACCCTTCAAAACCCTCAGGTTGCCCCAACCTCCCACCCCTGACCCTTCAAAACCCTCAGGTTGTTTTTCAGAGTCCATAGTCTCTTATGGTTCGCCTCCCCTCCCCAATGTCCATAGCCCGCTCCCCCTCTAAAATGAGAGACTTTTTAAAGAGTGAAAGATGCCAACTGAAATGGAGTGTCTGTGACAAAAATCTTCAGTCAATACGTTTTTCAAATTCTTTCAGTTGTTGACTCTCAAATATTTATGCTAATGACAACCAGGAAAAGCAAAAGATTTTGGAAATGTACCAAACCCAAGACTAATTCTAGCCAACTGATTCTTTTCACCAAACTTTCTGCAAGAACATCTAACAAGGAGAGGCTCAGGCACCACTGACCCCTTGCAATTCTCCCTTGAGGAGTCAAGCATGGCTTTTTCTCAAGTTCAGACCATTAGTGGGAGGTCCAAAATATGGTGATCTGAGGGTAGAGGAGAAAGGAAGGAAGATGGAGATGCGAAGGGAAAGAAAAAAGAAAAGGATCTGAAAATTAAAGAAAATACATTCTTAATTGTTGATATAGAGCTTGGATCTAGAAATTCAGGAAAGATCAACTAAGTTATTTTGAATTAATTACTTAAGTAATTTTATTCTTATAAAGAACAGCTGCTTTAGCTATAGAAGAAAGGAAGGGAGGGAGGAATGGAGTGGGAATGGAAGGAATGAAAGGAGAAAAAGAGAGAAGGAGAAGGACAGGGAGAAGCAAGAGCAAGAGAGTGAGAGAGAGCATGAAGCAGGAGGGGGAAAGGAGGAATCTCCAAACAGAGCAGTTTGCCTTTGTGTATTTTATTGAAGCTCAGTATGTTTTAATTGACATATGATTCTGGAATGCTCTGAAACTCTGACTAACGGGATGGCCTCCCTGAGTAATTTAAGCTTCCTTTCTCATTCATAACCTCAACCACAAGGTTAAACTGGCACCCTGTTCTTTTTTAATTTCATGAGTAAAAAATGCACTGAAAACCATCCCTCTAGCCAGAATGAGTGATATTTCCTCCAGATCTACTTTCTGACAAATAGTACATCCTAAACCAGGTAGCTGACTAAGTCCTTAGTCACAGAAACAGAAGTTTTTCATCTGAAGTCAGTCTCTCACTCTCTGAATTGGCCAGGCTACCCCATCTGCTCTGGGACACTGGATCCCCATGAGTAAATTAGAAACCTAACTTCAGGGCAGTGGGATACTTAGAGAAAAACCCCAGCATCCTGTACACTGTGAATGTAGCCCCACGCCAGGACATTTAAGAAAGAAAATGCAAATAATTTGACATAAACTAAGAATTAGTAGCTTTTGTGGTCTGATACGAGGGAGCCTGGGAAGACCCTAATGTCACCTTCCCCCACAGGCCTGTGGCCTCCTGAGCTAAGGCTCTAATCCCTTCTCGAAGGTCAAGTGATTAAAGCCCCTACAATGTTGTTAATCACATTTTCATGTGACTGTATAGCCTCAAAGAAGGTTAGGAGAGAAAGAGAGGGAGAGAACAAGAACAATGTGGGTTAGTAGATACATGAAAGATCCTAAAGCAGAATCTTGGAGAGCTGGGTGCCTTTGGGAAAATAATTTCGCCTCTCCGAGCACCATATATACACACGTGGCTATTGATTCAACTCAGTGATTTTACCTTTCTCTGCCCTTCCCTCCTTTCTTTCTTCCATTCTCTCTTCCCTTTCCTTCTTTTTTTAAATAAAGATTCATTTATTTATTTATTAGAGAGAGAGAGACAGACAGAGAGTGAGGGATGGGGAGGGGCAGAGAGAGAGGGAGAAGCAGACTCTGCGCTGAGTGTGGGGCTCTCTCTTAGGACCCCAACTCTGAGATCCTGATGTGAGCAGAAGTCAAAAGTCAGATGCTTAATTGACTGAGCCACCCAGGCGCCCCTCCTTTCCATCTTTTCTACAAGAATTTGTTGAGCTCCTGCTATGGTTTTGTTCTAGGCATTGGGAATATAACTGTGAACAAAATAGGTGATGTTGCCATTCTGTGTAGGTTACATTCTAGTGGGGGGAACCACAGCAAGTAAATAAATGGAAACATAATACAGATAGTCCTCACTTTGCATAGTACTGAGATACATGAATTTCGGGCACCACAGTTTATTTAACAACAGTCCCCCAACAACACACTTCAGATTTCAGTCACCACCCATATTAATTATGAGTAATTGCCTAACGTACAAATTTCACTTTGCTCTCCAGTCCACCAGTTGCTATGATCTACAAATGACAGGTGCCTGTTATGGTCAGTGACCAATCACAGCTCTTCTTTTCAAAGTCAGACGGTGACTGTCCACTGCTCATCTTTGTTCAGGTCACAGAAGGCTAGGAAAGCATGTAGTTGTGCTGACTTCTCATTTACCAGTTGTAGAACAGTACTACAGGCAAAGTCATTTAACTTTTAAAGCACTACTTCTGGGGCCCCTGGGTGGCTCAGACAGTAAAGTGTTTGACTCTTGATTTCAGCTCAGGTCATGATCTCTGGGTCTTGGGCTTGAGCCCTACGATGGGCTCCGTGCTCAGCCAGGAGTCTGCTTGAACATCTCTCCCTCTCTCTTTACCCCTCCCCTTGCTCACTCTCTCACTCTCTCTAAAATAAATAAAAGATCTTAAAAAAAATAGCACTACTGCTTTTGAATAACACTCTAGGTCACCCTGATTCTCTTGAACAAAAATGTAAGAATTTGCTTTTTATCACCAAACACAACTTCTTTAGTTGACTCATTGGACCATGGTGTTATTTCAACTTTTATTTCTTAAAATTTATTTTATTGTTTATTATTATTATTTTTGCATTTTTAAAATTTCAACTTTTAAACCCTATTAGATGGTCTCTCAGACAGGTTATTGATACTACAGCTGGGGAGAGGGAGACATACAGACATTTACAAAGGCACATTTAGGAGCCTAAATGAATAAAGTGATTGTGACCTGGGATGAGAAAGAGGAGGGCATTTCAGAGGAAGGCACACCAGCAAAAAAGTACACATTAAAGGAACTGTTAATGATTTTTCATGGCATTGAAATGTTGGAAGATGATCCAAACTTAGAAAAGAGTATGGCTATTCACCAAGGACTATCAATAAGGTTGCCTCCATGTGCTAAGTTTTACCATAGGAAGAAGGAGGCAAGCACTGCTCAAACTACTCTTTTTTTTTTAAGATTTTATTTATCCACTTGACAGACAGAGATCACAAGTAGACAGAGAGGCAGGCAGAGAGAGAGGAAGGGAAGCAGGCTCCGCGGGGCTCGATCCCAGGACCCTGAGATCATGACCTGAGCTGAAGGCAGAGGCTTTAACCCACTGAGCCACCGAGGCGCCCCTCAAACTACTCTTTATACATTTTTAAATTGTGGTAAAATGCACATACCACAAGATTTATCATTTTAATCATTTTTAAGTGTATAGTTCAGTGGCATGAATGATATTTGCATTGTTGTGTTTCCATTACCACCCTCTATCTCAAGAACTTTTTCATCATCCCAAACTGAAACTCTGTACCCATTAAACATCACCTCCCATGCCCTCCTCCCCACCCCACCCTGCCCTTGGGAGCCTTTATTTTACTTTCTGTCTCTATGAGTTTGACTATTCTAGGTAATTCATGTAAGTGGAATTATACAATATTTGTCCTACTGGGTCTGACTTATTTCATGTAGCATAATGTTTTTAAGATTCATCTGTGTGGTAGCATGCATCAGAACTTCTGTTTTAAGGCTGAATAATATTCCATTGTGTGTCTATACCACATTTTATTGATCCCATTTGCATTGTTTTCACCTTTTGGCTATGAGGAATAATGCTGCTATGAATATCTGCATGCAAATACTTGTTCAAATCCCTGCTTTTAAATCTCTTTGGTATATACTTAGAAGTGGAAGTGGAATTGTTGGATTATAGGATAATTCTATGTTTCCTTTTTTGAGGAACTGCTATACTGTTTCCCATAGCGGCTGTACCATTTTACATTTCACCAGCGATGCACGAGAGTTCCAATTTCTCCACATCCTATCCAGAACTTGTTTGTCTTTCTCTCTTTCTTTTCTTTTCTTTCTTTCTTTTTTTGACAACAGCCATCCTAATGGATTTGAAGTGGTAGCTCATTGTGTTTTGATTTCTATTTCCACAACAGTTAATGATGTTGGGCATCTTTTCCTGTATCTTTTGGCAATCTACCTTCTTATGAGAAATATCCATTCAACTGATAGGTTTTCTACAAAAATAATGTAATATTTTATTTTTTAATTTTTTTAAAAAGTAAGCTCCACCAAACTTGGGGCTTGAACTCATGACCCCAAGATCAAGAGTCATGTGCTCTACTGACTGAGCCAGCTAGGTGCCTCAAGACTAAAACATGTTAGCACTTAAGAGACTATGGACTCTGAAAAACAACCTGAGGGTTTTGAAGGGTCAGGGGTGGGAGGTTGGGGGAACAGGTGGTGGGTAATGGGGAGGGCACGTTTTGCATGGAGCACTGGGTGTTGTGCAAAAAGAATGAATACTGTTACGCTGAAAAAATAAATAAAATGGAAAAAAAAAGAATAAAACATGTTAATTCTCAAAATTCTTAATGTTTTAAAATTACAATGTAGTAAATAAATGTTCATCTTAGAGTTCTTAAAAATTTTTTCCTATATGTTTATAACCAACAGTAGGAGAGTTTTTAATATTTTGATAAAATTTTAGTGGTTGTTCATGGAGCAATAGTAATTTCCCCCATTTATTATTAAGAATGCTTTGCATGGTTTCAACTAGCAAAGCTACTTTTATGGTTCCCCACTATTCTACAAAGTGAGGATTTCCTTTAGAGTGTTGGGTTAGTGATAAGAAATATGAAAATGAAGCAAGATGAGGGGCTAGAGAGAGATGGACTGTGATGGGAGAATGGGCTGTTTATGCTGGTTGTCAGGAAATGCCACTCTGGGAACGTGAAATTTGAGCAGAGGCCTAAATGGAGGAAGGAAGTCAGCCATATCCTTGTGTGTGTGAGGAACTTTCCAGGCTTGGGGAATAGCAGGGCCAAAAGGCCTCAGTTGAGAGCCCGTTTGGACCGACTGAGAAATAGCGAAAGTGTCAGTGTGGCTAGAGCACAGTGATGCAGAGAGAGAGTGGTAGCAGATAAAGATGAAAAGGTAGACAGGAGCCAGATCATGTAGGGCCTTGCTGGCCATGGTGTGCACTGTGGATTTTACTCTAAAGTCCTGAGAAGGCATTGGAAGTTTGAAAGTCAGGTCATGTCAGTGCATAAGGCATCTGATTGACTAGGGGTGAGTTCCTTTTAGGGGAGAAAAAGAGAGATTGAGGATACTAAAGATTCACTTCACCTACCTCATAATTCACGTAATGGCCAGTCTTGGCTTGTAAATGAAAAGAGACAAAAGACTTCTGGAGACTAGGACCTACCCATAGTTTTATTGAGCATTTCCTATGTACCAAGGAGGTCTCTTAACTCCTTCCGTCTCACCAAGAGCCTCCTGGAATTTTCCCAAGAGGTTTTCAGAACAAGATGCATCTCACCCATGATGTGGAAGACAGAGGAATCTAGTAAGCAGAACCATCAGTGGACATGAGTGCTCTCAAATTTCCAGAGAAGCAGCAGCCAGACTTCTACACACACCAAGCTGGTTTCACAAACCCACAAGCCCATGGGTCAGGCAAGTAGTACAAATCAAAGAAGCTGGCCCAGAGAGACTGGTGAGATGGCCAGCTTGTACCCTACTTGGGGCAACCTAAAGTGGGTAGCCAGTAGCAGCCCCCTGCTACCATGAGGAAATGTGGTCCTGGGGGACCAGATCTTCAAGAGAAGCAGGAAATTCAGATTTTAACCCTGGTTTTAGAGTAGTGGTAAGTAATTTTTTTTAAAGATTTTATTTATTTATTTGACAGACAGAGATCAAAAGTAGACAGAGAGGCAGGCAGAGAGAGAAGGGTAAGCAGGCTCCCCGCTGAGCAGAGAGCCCAATGCGAGGCTTGATCCTAGGACCCTGAGATCGTGACCTGAGCTGAAGGCAGAGGCTTAACCCACTGAGCCATCCAGGCGCCCGTGGCAAGTAATTTTAAATGTTTGACACATCAGGCAGCCTATACATAAGTATGTCTTTGGCCCTTATGCTGTTATTTCTGATCTTAGAGGGCCTTGCACCACAAACAACCTTCCACCATTCCCTAAGAATACTCATGAAAAGACTTAAACGGTTCTCTTTCTCCCACCCACATGTCTTCCAGAAGGGAATTACACTTACATGAAAATCTCAGTGTCTTGGAAACTTTAAGTGACCTTTCAATTCCATGTTTAATCTATCTTGACCAATTAAAAAACCTTAAAAAAAAGGTTCCTGGATTTGACAGAAAACTAGTTTGGGCAGACATTGTTATTTAGCATCTGAGTGTCCATGGTTTTCTCAATATACTACAAACTCTTAAAAGATAGGGTATCTTCAAAAAATAATGAATGAAAATTTACAAAGATAGAGTATTTTTTAAAAAAATTTATTTTTCAGTGTTCCAAATTTCATTGTTTATGCACCACACCCAGTGTCCATGCAATGCGTGGCCTCCTTAATACCCACCACCAGGCTCACCCAACCCCCCCCAAAACCCTCAGTTTGTTTCTGAGTCCATGTCTCTCATGGTTTGTCTCCCCCTCCTATTTCACCCAACTCACTTCTCCTCTCCATCTCCCAATATCTTTATTAAGTAACTTGATACAAAAAGTATCACTAGGAAACATCATTAATATCTTTGATTTACAAGGCAGGAATTTACTAAAAAAACTTATGTCTGCTGCATTCTAATTATAGAGAACCAAGAAGAGCAAAGCAAATACAAAGAGCATTTTGATTAAGTGTTAATGTAGATGCTCTTTGTGTTGAACTTTCCAAAAAGATCTTTTGAGATATTTGTAACACTTAGAAATTACACACATGCAGACTTTCTTGCACTCCTAGAAAAGCTCCATATTTACACGGGTGCTTTAGTTTCACTTTCCTGCTTCTCATTTGTTTCAAAGAAAAGAGAAGTTTAAATGGGATTTTGTAATTTGAGGTTATGTTATGAGAGAAGGGAAAATTATATCAATCTTCCAAGGCTCATCCTTTTAAAAGATTTTTTAAGCTTATGAAGGCAATTTAGTCCATTATTTAACTTGAAAACAAAATCTTAAAAAAAAGATCTTAAAAAATCTTAAAAAAAAAAGCGCCCCACAATTGTTACTCTACTAAACTCAAAAAACCTGAAGAACTTACAGTACCTTAAACCACAGTGTCTATTACTCAGTGTTTGGTTAGAAGGAACTCTGCAAGTGTGTATTTCTTTTTTTTTTAAAGATTTTATTTATTTATTTGACAGACAGAGATCACAAGTAGGCAGAGAGGCAGGCAGAGAAAGAGGGAGGAAAAGGCTCCCTGCTAAGCAGAGAGCCCGATGCGGGGCTCAATCCCAGAACCCTGACATCATAACCTGAGCTGAAGGCAGGGGCTTTTACCCACTGAGCCACCCAGGCACCCCAGAAAATGTGTATTTCTCCTAGAATCTTCATTTGATATAGATAATTACTCTCAAATTATTTAATTACTCTTCTAAGAATATTAACATCTCATCTACTTGATTGGCTTCTGTAGCAATGGTAGCTTCAGAGCTTCAGTAAATGTTGATATAGTTCAAACTAATGGGAAATAGAACACATGCCCAGCCTCAGAAGTTGGATAGCCCAGTTTCTCTTACAGAAATAGACCAAGAGGCCTATTGCTCACTTCTTCAGAGTAGCACCAGGAAAGGACCTGTCAATGTTCATTTTAGGGCTATGTGAGCATTTTCAGGGGCCCAGAGAGGATCCGGTTTAATTTAGCCAAGGACTGATCCCCACTCTATCCCATTTCTGAGATGTTTGCTCTAATGACAGGTGGAATTAAGTGATCTTTAAGATCCCTTTCAAACCTAGGAGGCTACAACTCCACCTCTGAAGCCCTTGCAGCTCTCATTGGATTCAGCAATGAATGAGTGTTGTGCGATCTGTCAGTATACATGGCACATGGCTCTGGAATCCAAAGAATATTTTGTGCTTTCACAGAATTCCATTCATCGGGTAAAGGGAAAAGTGACCATCATGTGCCATACCCCTCACAAAAGAGATATGGTGCTGGTATATAGCACATGTCTCTAAAAGAGAACTCAAATACCGGGGTGCCTAGGTGGCTCAGCGAGTTAAAGCCTCTGCCTTCAGCTCAGGTCATGATCCCAGGATCCTGGGATCGAGCCCCGCATCGGGCTCTCTGCTCAGTGGGGAGCCTGCTTCCTCCTCCCTCTCTCTCTCTCTGCCTGCCTCTCTGCCTACTTGTAATCTCTATCTGTCAAATAAATAAATCTTTAAAAAAAAAAAGAGAACTCAAATACCTTTGCATACAGCTAGATTTAGTTTTCAATTTTGTTACTTTTCTTCCTTTGCAGAACAGTGTCCTATGAAATAAGAAGTGACAAATACCGGCCTGATATTGTAGAATAAATCAAAATAAGAGGAGTGAACGTGTAGGAGAAAAGTTACCTACAATGTCTGAATGAATCAATGTAGAACTCTGCTCAGAAATTAAGGAACCAGGTCATGAAGCACAAACTTGAAATTCTCCTTAGAATTTTTGATATGAGAGTTAACATTAATACTAGCATGTGTTGCTAAAGGTCAGGACAACTGTATGAATTTCCTATTGCCACAGATTAGCACAAACTTAGTGGCCCCAAACAATACTAATTTATTGGAGCACCTGGTGGTGCAGTCAGTTGAGTGATGTACTCTTGGTTTCAGTTCAGGTTGTGATCTCAGGGGCTTGAGATTCAGCACCATCTTGGGCTCCATGTTCAGTGTGGAGTCTGCTTAAGATTATCTCTCTGTCCCTCCCTGCTCTGCTCTTTCTCTCTTTCAAATAAAATAAAAGTTCTTAAAAAAGGATACTGTATATCCTGGGCTCTTGATGCTCTGCTATTTCTCACCTTTCTCCAGTGCCTCTCTCAGGAGGTATACCCTAAAGAAATGTGGGAGTGAGTTCAACATCATATTGGGTAGCACTGGCAGGGTGAGAGTTGAGGGTAGATAAAGGAAGGGAAATGACATCCTTTTCCATAGAAAGTAGATAAAGCAACCACACAGCAGCTATATTCCCAGGCTCTGCTCTCCACTCTTATTTAGACTTTTATTTTTTACATATTTATTTTTAAAATATTTTATTTATTTATTTGAGAGAGAGAGTGAATGTGCGAGAGTGAATGAGTGGGGCCGGGGGGCAGAAGGCAGAGGGAAGGGGAGAAGCAACTCCCTGCTGAGCAGAGAGCCCAATGTGGGACTTGATTGCAGGACACTGGGATCATTACCTGAGTGGAAGGCAGGTGCTTAACCAACTGAGTCACCCAGGCACCCCTCTTACTTAGACTTTTAAAGAATGTCTCCTTTCACAGTGCTTTCTTGACTTTAAGTTGGATTATGATACTAGGCATGATTCGCTTTATGCGCATACAACCATGTATTTGAAGTATTTCCTTGGTATAGCAATCAAGTAAAACATTTGAGAACTGGAATTCGTTTTGGGGTTAGACCCTGGGAGGGCTCATGCCCAGCTCTAGCATGAAGCACTGGTTATGTGACCACTGAATAGCACCAAGATCATGAACTAGATGTAATAAGAAGCTAATCCACAGAAAGTGGTTAGCATGATGCAAGGGTGCATAAATGCTTACTGAATAATAATATATTATTATATAATAATAGCTTTATATAGTTATTACTATGTATATTAACCATATATATTATTATCAAATATTATATAACATATATATTATAATACATATAATAACTATTATTATTATTAGGACATCAGTTGGCCCTGCATGAGCTGGGCCCTGCTACCTCCCCAGACTCATCTCCTACCATTGTCTCCCCTTGTCGACTGTGTTCTGATCACACCAGCCTTCTTTCTGATCCTTATGTAGGCTGTGAGAATCTTTGCATTTGCTGTTCTTTATTTTATTTTATATTTTAAATTTTTTTTTAAATTAACAAAATTTATTTTTTGCATTTGCTGTTCTTTTAACTTGGAACTTTTCCCCTAAATATTTAGAAAACTACATGTATCTCATTATTCAGGTCTTAGCTCAAATATTGCATCCTAGAAAATTCTTCTTTGACCACCCCAGCCACTTCCATCTTCCCCAGTCACACCTTGCACAAGTGTCTTCTTTTATTCCCTTCCTTTTCAGTCATTATTAAGCTCTGAAATTACCTTCCTTTTCCCTTCTTGCCTTCCTCCTTCTCTGAAGATTTTAAGCTCCTTTCATTCAGCAGTATAAGCATGTTCATTAGTTTATGTCCAGCACCTAGAACAGTGCCTAGAACATTACAGGGGTTCAATGTTAGCTGGCTAGCCTACCAACTGATAATAGACTACTATCAGAATACAGAAATTAGTTTAATGTATTAATTGAGATTTTTGTTTTCATTGACTTCTTGGGATCCATGCCCCCCCCCCCCCCCCCCCCCCCCCCCCCCCCCCCGTTAATTACATCTGTCTCTCTCTGAGTTTCTTCATCTCCTCCCAGCTCTTCCTCCTTTTTATCTCATTCCTTCAGGGCCATTAAGTGGGCTTCACCCTCCTTCCAAGGACTTTAAGAAATTCTAATAGAGGGGCACTTGGGTGGCTCAGTTGGTTAAGTGTCTGCCTTTGGCTCAGGTCCTGATCTCGGAGTCCTGTGATTGAGGCCTTGCTCAGCGGGGAGCCTGCTTCTCCCTCTGTCTCTGCCTCTACCCGCCACTCCCTCTGTTTGTGTTCTCTCTCCCTCTCAAATAAATAAATAAATCTTAAAAAAATAAAAAAAATTCCAATAGAGCACTCTCAAAGTCCAAGAAACTTATAAGACCAAAAATCAATCATTATGAGTGAAACTTCACAGGCCATTGTTGGTTGGTTAGCAGCTATTTTGGATCACTTTACCTCCTTGATCTAAAGCACAATTGCATAGTTGCTCATGTAGGTCAAGGGCTTGCCCATGTTTGCCTTATTCCCAGTGCTTGGCACAGTGAATTAAGCATGCAACAAGCACTCATAGATGTGTGTGACATGAATGAGGTCTTCTCCTACCTATTCATAAAAATCACTTGAAAGAAATGCAAATCAGTAACAATCAGAAAAGAACATAAGAATCCTGCCTTATGTCTTGGCAGAGATCTTCACTCCTCTCAGAATTAGGCCGGGGGCCAGCTGATCTACCAGTGGAAAGGGGATCCACAATGGGTGGGGTGGGTTAGTGTCCTATTCTTAGGCTCTACCTCCTAGGACTTAGGGCTTGGCAGAGCTATTGGGGGTTCCCGGGTCACAGTCAAGAACTGTCAATAAGAACAGGCAATATATTTTGGTGTCTCCTTTGAAAAGAGAAAGAGAAATCCTGTTGCTAGAGTCAAAACACTTGGAACCATAGAACTTCAAAACTGGAAGGGTTTTCAGAAGTCATCTGATCCATTCTCCCATTTTCTTTTTTTTCCATTTTATTTTATTTCTTTTCAGTGTTCCAAAACTCATTGTTTATGCACCACACCCAGTGCTCCAAGAAAAACGTGCCCTCCACAATACCCACCACCAGGTTCACCCAACCCCCCTCCCCTTCCCCTCCAAAACCCTCAGTTTGTTTCTCAGAATCCACAGTCTCTCATGGTTTGTCTCCCCTTCCAATTTTCCCCATCTCGCTTCTCCTCTCCATCTCCCAATGTCCTCCGTGTTATTCCTTATGTTCCCCAAGTAAGTGTATTCTCCCATTTTCAATTAAATTACTAGCTTGCAATTACTGAGGAGTGGAACTGGGACTATAACTCAGGACTGACATCCATTGTCTTATTTGAGGAATGAAAAAAAAGATGGAGTATATAGGGCAATTTTCTCCTTCAACATCATGTATGAAAACTCTCAGAGAATAAATATAAGGCTATGTAAATAGATATGCATACCATTCTTTATTTCATTTCATACATATATATATATACATATAAAATTCATAAAAATTTCAGCTTAACATAGCTGGAAAACAGAAAAATGGTTACATTTCTGATCTCAAAATTCTTACCCTCAAAATAAATCCTTATTGACCACATGTTAAATGATTTTTTTAGTTTAAATTCAATTAGCCAAAATATAGTACATCATTAGCTTCAAATGGAGAGTTCAATAATTCATCATTTTCATTTAACACCCAGCGCTCATCACATCACATGCCCTCCTTAATGCCCATCTCCCAGTTCCTCCATCCTTCTACCTGCTCCCTTCCAGCAACCCTCAGTTTGTTTCCTAGAATTAGGTTTTTCTCCCTCTCTGATGACTTCTCATTCTGTTGATACCACGTTAATATTCTGGGTGCCTTTTCACTCAAGTAAATGGTATTTTTTAATGAGTGCTGGGTTATAAATTATAGTATACAAATTGGTACACATTTATACTTGGGGCTGTTGCTATGGGACAGCCTAGAGCACCTTTAAGAAAAACAAACTATTGGCAATAATATCCATTCTTTCTCTTCACCCTTCTCTCTCCTCTCCTCTCTTCTGCCCCAAGTTTACTCTTTCCACAAACATTTCTTTAGAGACACAGGGAATGCAGTCTCCCTCGGCAATGCATCAGTGCTGCTCAGCGCTAAATTTTAGCTACCTACAAATCTAAGCTCTTTAAGACCACCTTGAGTAATAAAACATTAGCTTTGCAAAGTTGCTATACATTTCTTTCCTTAGAAAACTGAACATTTCAAAAAAAGCTTTGAGACATAAATGTTTAAAAAGTCAGTCCCCTCTTCTTCAATCATGTATTTATTTACCAAGGGTGTGAAGTGTGGGAGTGGGATGGTATTGAATCTCTGCCTGCTATTAATTTTCAGAATTTTTAGTGTGTCATTCTGTATGTGTGTGTGTGTGTGTGTGTGTGTGTGTGTTTCTCCCTTTGGAAAAACAAAAGATGGGTTTCCTTGCCCATCATGGAAAAAATGTAACATATAACTAAATCCCTTCCTGAGAGCACAGACAACCAAAAGCAGGCAGCTTAGATCAGGGTGGTGAGGAAGTTTTGTCATTTCCAGAAGGAAGCATGAGTCATGGTGTACTACATTTTGGGAGGCCTGAATCAGAGCTGTCGAGGAAGTCAGTTCTCAGACAGTTTAACTTAGAACCACAATGTAATTTAACATAATGTCTTCAATATCTTGTCTTTCTCCAAGATGGCTATAGACATAGATGTTCTGATTATTTGCCTTCAGAAACAGAGAGCAATTTAATGCTTGAAGAATTCCACTAATCTACTTCTGAGGCAACCAGTTCTGGAAATTATAATTAGTATATATCTTTCAGAAAGGAGAAAAGAGAATAAGTAAGAGAAGGAGAGAGGACACTGTTCTAAAATCTAATAAATGAAGAATGGTCAAGTTTGAATTATCTTGCTGGAAAGAATAAATTATTATGAATAACTAAGCATTTTTTTTTTTAGAGAAATCACAACTAGGAAGAGAGGCAGGCAGAGAGAGAGGAGGAAGCAGGCTCCCTGCAGAGCAGAGAGCCCGATGTGGGGCTCGATCCCAGGACCCTGGGATCATGACCTGAGCCGAAGGCAGAGGCTTATAACCCACTGAGCCACCCAGGCGCCCCTGAATAACTAAGCATTTTAACAAACATCCTTTTCCTCTTTGAGGCCAAAATGTACTTGAGAAAAAAACCTTTCCACATATTCAAATTTCACATGCTCTAAGATTCTGACCTATTTTGCAAAGTCTTAATACTCAGAAAGGTTCCAGAATGCTAAGGAACACCCCATATAACCATCCAGAAGATGATATTGGGTGGGGTTTGGGATGAGAAGAAATGCTGCTCTTTGGGGCTGGGGAAAGAGTGGTCCTGTGTTGGGGTAGGAACAAGCTTGAAAAGAAATGCAGGGATAGCAAGATGGAATACTTTTCCAAGACTGGTTTGGAGCCCTTACTAAGAGGTTTGGGGTAAGATAAACAGAAATGTTTTAAATTAGAGGTGAAGAGCACAGGGAAATCTTGTTATGTTATGGTTTCAGGGTCCTGATGGTTCAGAGGCCCAACAATATTAACTATAACAAGCTTTGATAATCAAATAGATTGGTAGTGAATTCAGATAGATAATTTGGGATTCTGCCCTGCTCCCAATCTCCACCATTAGCTCCTTGAGACCTGAGAGCTGAGAAAGGCGTAACTTTAATATGATCCTTCCCTGTGGTTAGTTTCACTCTCAGCTAATCACTTAGGGGGAGCCAGCTGCTGTTAGGCCTAGGAAAATTTGCTTGGGGACAGCAATTGCTTTTAGCATCCCTAGGAACATGTATATAGATGGGAAAAGAAGAAAGAGGAAAAAAAAGAAAGAAAGAGTTGCACAGTCTAGTAATATAGGAGATACACACACACACACACACACACACACACACACAAAACATAAGGCATGAGGCACTGAGATCTGTTTGGGTGTCAAAGGATGGCAAGAACTCTAAATTTGATAGTAGAAAACCCGTCCTAATCTTCTGTATGTAGGTTGTAAAGAGGCATTATTAATATCAGGACTTGTAGAATCTCTATAAAAGTTTTCCTCTGAGTCAGGCTTAAACTGGGTTAGAGGACTTGCCCTCAGGGTTTGAGGTGTGGCATTCTGCCCCATCAAACTTCCTAGAATTCAGCAGGTCACATGATCTTTGCCTCCTTCAGGATAATTTGGTACCGTCACAAAAAGTATGGTGGGACAGGGGTACAGTGGAAAACACAGGATATATGGTCAGAAGGCCTGGCTTCAACTTTCCAGTTTATCCTTGCAAGCTGGGAACCTCTAAGGGTGGACTTCAGTGTCCTGATTCCTAGAACTAGAGATCTGGACACCAGGGTTGCAGTGAGGACCTGGTAAGTACTGAGTAGTGGTAAAGCCATAGCACCTTGAATGTTGCTGCATGATGGTGTGGTAAGTATACACAGTGAGGAAGCCCTTTTCCTTCTAAAGTGTGTTTTTTTTCTTCTTCCTGGTCTAAAATAAGTATTTCTCAAGTCTGTCCCCTACCCTCCTAACCTCTCACTACTGCCATGGTTTGGACCTTTTTCGCTTTGCACCTGAACTATTTTCAGAAGGCTTCTCCTTGACGACTCCCAACTTGATCCTTTGCTCTTACTGTTTCCATTTCCTGGCACACTATTCCCCCAGATGCCCACTTGGCCTGCTGCTCCCCTGTGTACTTTTTGGCTAGCATCTCCTGATTTCCTTCACATTCTGGTCCCTGGTAGCCACAAATCTCTTTTCTGTTTCTATGAGTTGGACTGTTCTTTCCCCCCACATATAAATGATACCAGACAGTACTTAGTTATCTTTGTCTGGCTTATTTCACTTAAGGTAATATCCTCAGTCCATCTACGTTGAAACAAATGGCAGGATCTCCTTTTTTCTCATGATTGAATAATATTCGTGTGTGTGTGTGTGTGTGTGTGTCTTTTTTATCCATTCATCCATCAATGGATACAATTTGACTTCTTCTTTTCTGATTTGGATGCCATTTATTTATTTTTCTTACCTATTTGCTCTGGCTAGGATTTCCAGTACTATGTTGAATAGCAATGATGAGAGTGGACATCCTTGTCTTGTTCCCAGTCTTAGAGGTAGTGAGTATGATGTTAATGGTGGTCTTGTCATATATGCCTTCCTTCTATATCATTCCTTCCTTCTATATCATTCCTTCTATACTTAATTTGTTGAGAGCTTCTATTATGAAAGTATATTGAATTTTGTCAAATGTTTTTTCCGCATCTTTTGAGACAGTCGTATTTTAATCTTTCTTTCTTTTTTTTTCTTAAGATTTTATTTATTTATTTGACACAGAGAGAGATATCACAAGTAGGCAGAGCAGCAGGCAGAGCGGGAAGCAGGCTCCCTGTTGAGCAGAGAGCCCAATGTGGGGCTCGATCCCAGAACCCTGAGATCATGACCTGACCCTAAGGCAGAGGTTTAACCCACTGAGCCACCCAGGGAGGCGCCCCATATTTCTATCTTTCATTCTGTTATTATGGTAGGTCATATCAAATGATTTACATATGTTGAAACTTTTTTGCATCCCAGGGATAAATTTCACTTGATCATGGTATATGGTCCTTTTAATGTACTGTTGAATTCACTTTGCTTATATTTTTGTTTAGGACTTTTGCACCTATACTCATCAAGGATATTGGCCTATAACTTTCTTTTCTTGTAGTGCTCTTTCTGGTTTGGCTATCAGGGAAATGCTGGCCTTGTAAAATGACTTTGGGAGTGCTCCTTGTTTTTCAGTTTTTTTGGGAAGACTTTGAGAAGTATTCATTTTAATTCTTCCTTAAATGTTTGGTAGAATTTACCATTTTCTTCATATTAATTCTTCCTTAAATGTTTGGTAGAATTTACCAGTAAAGTTACTCGCTGTGGGCTTTACTTTGTGGGGAGGTTTTTGATTTTGACTCAATCTCCTTACTCATTATTGGTCTATTTTTTCATGATTCAGTCTTGGTAAATTGTGTGTTTCTAGGAATTTGTCTATTTCTTCTATGTTATCCAATTAGTTGACATATAATTGTTCATAATAGTCTTTCATGATCCTTTGTATTTCTGTGGTATCGGTTGTAATTTCATCATTTTAATTTCCTTTTTTTTAGTAGAGTCTATTTATTTATTTATTTATTTTAGAGAGTGAGAGAGAACGTGGGTGTTGGGGTGGGGGAGGAGCTGAAGTATAGGGAAAGGAAGAAGGAAAGAATCTTGAGTGGACTCCATGCTGAGTGTGGAGCCCGGTGTGGGACTTGATCTCATGACCCTGAGCTCATGACCTGACTGAGCTGAAACCAAGAGTCAAATGCTTAACCAACTGAGGCACCCAGGTGTCCCACTTTTTTCATTTCTGATTTTATATGTTTGACTCTTCTTTTTTTTAAATTTTTCCTGAAGTCCAACTGTGAACCAGAGGTAGTAACTTTGCTGATATCTTTAATGACAACATTTACCAGGCAAAATGACCAGGATCAGGGCCAGCCCCTGGCCTGTTCTGAGAATGTGTGCTCTCTCAGCAAGCCAAGGACTTATGAGCACACTTTGCCTCCACTACCTTCCTCCAGTAGCACTCTTAGACATAGATAATTTGTATGCTGTTCCATAGATATGGAACTTTCTATAACCCAGCCACTCCTTATGTGATGATGATTCCATGAATCCAAGGAGATGTGTCCAACCAAAGGCTATGATCCTTCTTCTAGACAATGCCCTGGATAGCTGGGACCCTGAGATTCCCTGTTCAAATGATTCCAAGCTGGTTTCTAGAACCCATATGTTCCTCTTACCTGGTTCTTTCTTCCCAAGTAGAGAGGTACTTCTTTTAACAATAGTGTCACAGATGGAGGTAGGACATGGAATCTGGAATGTCTTGTGTCTATATATATATGTCTTCATGGTCCCTCATAGCATATAGTTGCATTGGAAATGAGTAGAGAGGGACTGGCCACAGGCCTAAGACCTCACTGGTCTTTTTGTCTCAAATGACACAAGTGTTAGAGATAAATCTATTTTTTCCATCCAAGGCTAAAAGTTGGGTTCATCGAAATTTCATGCCATAAGAATCTGATCTAAATATTTGGTTTTGCTTCTCTCTGATCATAAATTAACAGGTCAGGTCATAATGTTGTTTACTGCCCACAGATGGGCCAAGATAGTATGAGGGGCACATGAGGTCTTAGCAAAGATGGATATGATCTTATCAAGAGACCTCAGGAAGGTCAAATGCAATCTTGAGCAACATTGACTGAAGTGAGCCATAGCCAAGCACCTACCTTGGTGAAAATTGCTTTCATGAGCATCCTTACACTAAGCTCCCAATCACTTTTCTTCTACCTTCTCAAGGGCAAATCCTGTCTTAGTCTATATAGGATCCCTATCCTTTAGCATCAAGCCTGGATTTCAGCAAATAGGCAATAATTGCTCTTTGATCCCTACTGATTCTGCCTAGAAACTACTAAGTAGGACATTATCATATTCACCTTAGCAGAAAAAGTATGTTTCCCAGTTCTTAGGTAAAAGAAAACAGAAACTGTGACCCTATTAAAAGAACCAGAGATGCCATTCCTAGAAGAATTGTCAAACACAACAGGTATTTGACAGAATATATGGAAGGAAAATCAATCTTTATTCTAACATTAACAGATCTTTGTGATGGCTAGAGCTACAGCAATACATTCAAGGAAGACTCCACAAAGTTTGTTCATTAAGCCATGGTTCTCAAATTTTAGGGGTCATCAGAATAACCTGGATGGCTTTCTAAAAACATGTATTCCTGGTCCTCTCTCCTAGAGTATCTAATTCAGTAGCCTAGTGTGTGATCTCAAAATTTACATTTCTAACATTTACATTTATATTTCTAACAAGTTCCCAGGTGATGCTGGTGGTGCTGGCCTGGACATCACACCTTGAGAATCATTGTTTTAAACAAAAGAAGAAAGATGCTTAAATTAGCAATAAAGACCTTAACACAACCAATGTGAGGTATAGAACAGTTCAGTAGATGACCCAAACCAGGATCATGAAAATAAAGGAAATCCAGATTAAAGAAATCAGAGACATTAAACAAGGCTTAGGAGCTAACTTTAAAGAGGCTCCCACTGGTGAAAGACTGGACAATTTGAGCTTTAAGAAGGATAATAATTGCAATTGCAAGCCATTAAATATGTTTAAATCCATTTGTTCTTAATATTTTAAAAAGTTAATTGGTCACCACCAGGGGATAATAAAAAGAAAATAATCATACATTTATCTTGCCTTTCCTACATGAACTCTCTCACTGAGTAACAGTTATAAATGAGAGGTAATGTCTCCTTAAAAAGGTACCATATAAAAGTAATAAAAATAAGAAATAACCAAATTAAAAATCACCTCTTTACAGGCTCCAGTGAACTAGTGGATCCAGCCATTGATCATTGACAGTTGCTAATATAATAAGACAGATCATGAGATATTATATAATCTTACCAATGAAAGAACAGAGCACCACCTATATATATTGTCTTGCCAAAGAGATTGAGTATGATTCTGATTAAGACTCTGGTCTCAACTGCCAATTTTCAGGAAGAACTGAGGACAGAAGAATATCCTGAACTTCACTACGACTGCACACGCAACTGAAAAAATCCAAGCTGTGGGAGATTCTGTAGGTCAAATGTTCCCAGTTTCCCAATAGGTAAATAAGAAAAAGAAAAAGACGGAGAAGGAAATTGTTAATTAAGACTTCAGTATTTTTAATGGGCAAGATTAAACTAAAGTAAGTAGAAATGCCCTTTGGGTGACAAAACTATAAAGAAAGGCAAGTCAAGATAGTGAGGTTGTTTTGTAGGGGAGGAGGGAGGTTGGGATTGAGGGAAGGGAAATGAGAAACTTCTAGGATGGCTGGTAAAATTTTCTTTCTTGACCTGGGTGATGATTACAAAGGCCTCACTCCATTGCATGGTGGGATTTTTGTGTACCCTTGTTTCATTTTACAATAAAAAGTTTTTTAAAAAGTTAATCAACTAGGGGCACCGGGATGGCTCAGTGGGTTAAAGCCTCTGCCTTCGGCTCAGGTCATGATCTCAGGGTCCTGGGATCGAGCCCCACACCGGGCTCTCTGCTCAGCAGGGAGCCTGCTTCCTCCTCTCTCTCTGCCTGCCTCTCTGCCTAGTTGTGATTTCTCTCTGTCAAAAAAAAAAAAGTTAATCAACTACTATTGTAGACAAAACAAAAGAGTGAACCATTTGGGGCTATGTTCCGTGTGAAAGTGCTTACTTTATAGAGACCAAGATACCTAAATATATATTTTTATAGACCTAGGTCTTCCTTGTCTTAATGAGATAGGTAGGGGAAGATAACTTTGCAGGTGATGGAGAGGGTAAATAGTAACCATCAGACCAAGCAGAGGCCTTCTTTCAGTTTAGTGTACTGTGGAATCTACTGAAAAAGGTTAGAGGGAAATATCCAATTTAGTCTTTTCTATTTACAAGAAAATAATACATAAATAAGACTTCAGAAGACCCGCTATAGGGAGTTATAAAAGCAAAAGAAACTTTTGGGCTTGTTTTTCCAACTTGAGAAAGAAAATGTTGAATTGGTTCTAGTTGCCATATTGTTAGTGAGGGATATATATTCTTTGTTGAGCTCCACTCAACACCTGCTTTGGGAGGTCTGATTTGCCTCTGTGGCATTGAAGCTCTGGAAGTTTATCTGACTTTTTATGCTGCCCAACACGTTTGAGGCAAGTGGATCAGCCCCTTGGTCTGATGGGCTCTGAAATTGTGATTTTCAAAGAAAGGGAGAGATCCTCCCACCTTGCTATACCCACAGTGCTTAATACAGTCCAGACACATCACAGAAACTAAGAGTCTGCCAGTCTGAAATAATTGCCCTTCACACTGGCCTCATTTCTACTATCCATAGAAACTGACTCTCTTGGAAATACTGTCAAAACATGCTTACAGTATTATACTGCATAATTCATGTCCTAAAGTCATCTTGGTTTATAGCAGAAGGGTAAAAACTCAGTATTTAACAGTACAAATAAAAGAAAAAACTTGGGGTGCCTGGGTAGATCAGTGGGTTAAAGCCTCTGCCTTCAGCTCAGGTTATGATCCCAGGGTCCTGGGATCGAGTCCCCCATGGGGTTCTCTGCTCAGGGGGGAGCCTGCTTCCTCCTCTCTCTCTGCCTGCCTCTCTGCCTACTTGTGATCTCTGTCTATCAAATAAGTAAATAAAATTGTAAAAAAAAAGAAAAACTTAGATCCTCAGGATAAAATATGACACACACTCCTATGTGTTCTTTTCTGAAAGTGAAAGGCATAAATGTCTTAAAATTGCAGCTAATGCTCATTGAAAGCCAAGATGTGGCCAGGTAATTCCTAGAACATCTTATATATATTAACCCATTTAACTCTCATCACAACCTTATGAGGAAGGGACTATTAATTACCACATTTCACAAGTGAGGAAACAGATGCAGAGAGGATGTATAAACTGTCCAAGGTCACGCATACACCGTTGGCCCTCATCAGACTCTTCAAGTGGCAGCCAGAGTGATTTTCTAAAAATAGAACACAAAGTATCGATGCCTTCCCACTACTTTTTTAATTAACTTATTTTATTTAAATTGAAGTAGCATGTATTGTATCATTAATTTCAGGCATAGAGTTCAGTAGTTCATCAATTGCATGTAATAGCTGGTGCTCATTCCATCAAATGCCCTCCTTAATGTCCATCATTTAGTTACCCCATCCCCTCTACCTTCTCTCCAGAAACCCTCAGTTTGTTTCCTATAGTTAAGAGTCTCTTATGGTTTGTCTCCCTCTCTGATTTCATCTTATTTTATTTTTCCTCTTTCCCGGTATGATCCTCTGTTCTGTTTCTTAAATTCCACATATGAGTGAAACCATATGATAATTGTCTTTCTCCAATTGATTTATTTTGCTCAGCATAATACCTTCCAGTTCATGTTGATGTGAATGGTAAGATTTCATCCTTTTGATGACTGAGTAATATTTCATTGTACATATATATATATATATATATATATATATATATACCACATCTTCTTTAACCATTCATCTGTTGATGGACATCTGGGCTCTTTCCATAGTTTGGATATTGTGGACATTGCTGCTATAAATACTGGGGTACAGGTCCTTCTTCGTATCACTGTGTTTGTATCTTTGGTGTAAATACCTAGTAGTGCAATTGCTGGCTCATAGGGTAGCTCTATTTGTAACTTCTTGAGGAACCTCCATACTATTTTCCAGAGTGGATGTACCAACAGTGTAAGAGGGTTCCCCTTTCTCCCCATCCTCACTAACATTTTTTGCTTCCCACTACTTTTAAGGGCAAAGTTCAAACCAAAGCCATAAAATGGCTACAAACAGACCATCTGAAGGTTAACTCCTGCCTACCTTTCAGCTGCATTTTTCAGCCATCCCTGCCTCCTCACTCTCTTTGAGCAACTTCATTAATTTCCTTCAATGTGTCAATGCCTCCTGCCCCTCCATGCTTTCTAACTTGCTGATCCCTCTCCCTAGAACCTCTTTTCTCCATCTCTTTGCCTACCTAACATGTACTTTTTTATGGATATTCTCACTACCTCACTGCAAACACATAATAGGTAAGGACCTTGTCGTGTGAACTCCCCTTATGTAAATGATGCCCCTCAGCTGGTGTGACTTTCTTGTTTCCTTATATGTGTTTCCTGCTAGATTGTAAATTCTGTGAGGTCAGGCACCTTGATTAACTTATTTATTGATGCCCCTCCAATATAGAGCTCCCTGTTCTGGTAAGTAGCAGGCACATAATAAATACTGATTGGATTCTGTTTATTGTTATCAGTGGGTTTTTGAGACCTAGGCCAGAATGTTAAGTTTACGACACAAGTTTAATCATGTGAAATCTACACTACATATTTGTTTCTGTCCAGATTCTACATTCAAGGTCAGGATAGACCACCTTGAGAATCTTGGGAAGTGGTAGTAAGAACTGGAGTAGGGTTACAAATAAAAAATATAGTATAAGACAGAATGAAGTAATCACTATAATCTTCTTCTCTGTGTGTATGGACGGGGTGGGCAGGGGTTGGAAATCATGTACATCAGAAGAGTGACATAAAAACCAGTTCAATTTCTTTGCTGGTCATCAGTCTATTCAAGTTTTCTACTTCTTCTTTTTTTTCAGTTTTGGTAATTTATGTTTCTAGAAATGTATCCATTTCTTCTAGGTTGTCCAATTTGTTGGCATATAGTTTTTCATAATATTTTCTTATAATTGCTTGTAAAATAGTGACATAAAACTAAGCACAAAAGAATGGTGAGGATTTTGATAAGAAGATGGTATAAATAGCAAGCTAGGGACAAGAAAAGGCATAACTAGTTTAGGGATGAACATTTTCCTTAGCATCTCAGCACAAGACAATGATCAAAGATGCAGATGAAGTGTGTATTAATGTGTAGAGGCGCTCACAGATGCCAACTCTGGATGACCTGTCTCAAGTGGGTTCTGGTGTTCTCAAAATCAGTCCTGGTTTTACCAGGAAAAAGCTTGTGTCAGCATTTATAGCATCCTTCTCCATTAGAGAGAGACAACCTGATGGAAGAAACTTGAGCAATTTCTTTGGTGGAGCAGATTTCTTTAGTCTGAGGGATGCATGATTTCAGACAACCTTGGCCTAATATCACACAACCCTGGACTCATCAATTCCCTTTGTTTGGAATCTATCTTTTCCTTTGGCTGTGGTTTGGCCTCCCATGGAGGGCTGCCTAGAGGAAGAGAATATGCTCATCAGGGACATTCAATAACCTTTGTCCCTATGATTCTGATTTCCAAAGGCACATTAACAAATCCCTTCTTGCATGTACTGCATTGATGAGAAACTGTCTTGGAGAGACAGATTCGCTTTTGGGATTGTTGAATCAGGTTTCTGAGTTCCAGTGATGAGGGTCAGTCCTCAGGCTGCACCTATGATCCAAGATATTGAATAGAGGCACAGTGGTGTCGTGGCTAGGAGTGCTGACCCTGGAGCTAGTAGCCCAGCTCCACCATTATGGTAGAAACTTCCCCCCATGTCTCAGTTTTCTCATCCATAAAATGCAGATAATGACAGAACCTACCACATAGGATTGTCACAGGGATTAAAAATGTTAATGAAAATAAAACCCTTAAAAGAGAGTCTGGCACACAGAAAGTTTTCAATAGTTTAAGCTATTTGAAGCCTGGGTGTCTCAGTGGGTTAAAGCCTCTGCCTTCGGCTCAGGTCATGGTCCCAGGGTCCTGGGATCGAGCCCCGCATCGGGCTCTCTGCTCAGCAGGGAGCCTGCTTCCCCCCCACCCCCCCGCTCTGCCTGCCTCTCTGCCTACTTGTGATCTCTGTCTGTCAAATAAATAAATAAAATCTTTAAAAAATAGTTTAAGCTATTTGTATTCTTCAGTCAGTTAGAGAGACAGTCCAGTTAATAACATCTCCTGTAATTCTCAGATCCATTCTTTAAGGTATATGGTATAAGACTATGAATATCTGTGTTACTCATGAATTTTTCTCAACCCAAGATACACAAAACCAAGGCTCACAGCAAGCAAAGAACAGTTACCACCCATCTTCCCAGAGGACAATCTCACTTAAAGAATGAAGGCACAGGGGCACCTGGGTGGCTCAGTGGGTTAAAGCCTCTGCCTTTCGCTCAGGTCATGATCCCAGGATGCTGGGATCGAGCCCCGCATCGGGCTCTCTGCTGGACAGGGAGCCTGCTTCCTCTCTCTCTCTCTCTCTCTCTGCCTGCCTCTCTCCCTACTTGTGATCTCTATCTGTCAAATAAATAAATAAAATCTTTAAAAAAAAAAGAATGAAGGCACAAATAAACACTTTGATATTAACAGAAACATATATTGTATATGGAGTGAAAAGCAAATTTTGCATAAATGTTTACTATAAAGCATAAAACTTTCAAGAAACTTCTTGTTTGCAGCATACCAATTCTAGGACTTACCTCCAGAGTCCTCGGGCTGTGAGCTTTGTCTCCTCTCTCATTGAAAGGATTTGATTCTGAGAAGGCAATTTTATTTCTAAGTCCTTTGGGACTGCCTCACTATAATTCCCATGTCAGACAGGACAATTAAATACAAAACTGCAGCTTGCTTAAGGAATACTTCAGTACATTAACAAAATCAAAGTAGCATTAATGATAATAGAAAGATGACCAGATCACTGAAAATTTCATAGAGGCCCCATCTATATATTATTGTTAGGTGTTAGGATAAATATTTTAAGCCACCATGCCCTTGCCTTCTCAGAGTTAACAAGGTAAAATATAAGGATATCTACACATAAGCATAATTATTGGAGTTGAGAAAGATGGGGGGCGGGGAGGAAAGACACATAACCACTGGGCAGAAATTGGAGTCATCTAGCTCAAAACAACATGTGTAGGATTGATCCATGTTCTTACTCTGAGTGATGCCATCTGGTTTGAGTGTCAAGGATGGAGGAGGTGAGTAGGACTGGAATAACAAAGTGATGGCAATGGGAAACCTGGCCAACCCCAGCATCTTGTTTGTGTTCTATCCATTCTTTTTTTTCTCAGTGACCTTCCTTTTTTCTCCTACATAACCAGTGTCCTCAAGCCTTCTCTTCCCTGTTCAGTTTATCAGAACCCTTTCTCAGCTGTGAAATTTATAATCTCACCCACATTAAAGAATATATGGCTAATAAGCCTGCCACAGCAACTTTGTCAAAAAGCTTACCTTAGGGGTGCCTGGGTGGCTCAGTGGATTAAGCCGCTGCCTTCGGCTCAGGTCATGATCTCAGGGTCCTGGGATCGAGCCCCGCATCAGGCTCTCTGCTCCGCAGGGAGCCTGCTTCCTCCTCTCTCTCTGCCTGCCTCTCTGCCTACTTGTGATCTCTCTCTCTGTCAAATAAATAAATAAATAAATAAATAAATAAATAAATCTAAAAAAAAAAAGCTTACGTTAAAAAAACTAATGATTTACTCTTGTATTTTGATTATTTCAAATTTACAGAAAAGTTGCAACAATATATCCTTTACTTGGACTCACCAATTGTTTCCATTCTGCTTCATTTGCTTTATCATTCTTCTCTCTCTTTCCATAAATATATAGCTTATTTGTTTTTTTTTAATTTTTTGAAACATTTGAGAGTAGTTGGTGACATTAAGCCCCTTTCCCAAATACTTCAGTGTGCAAGAACACAGATATTTTCTTACATATCCATAGTATAGCAATCAGAATCAGGAAATTTGACACTGATGCAGTGCTATTATCTAATCCACACTCCACATTCAACTCTCACAATCATCCCAATGTGCTTTATGGGTATTTTGTTTTTCCTAATCCAGGATTTGATTCAAGATCATGCATTGCATTTGGTTGTCATGTAACCTTAATCTCCCTTAAACTGGGACAATCTGTCAGCATTTCCTTGTCTTTTTTGGCTTTAACATTTTTGCAGAGCAGACTAGTTATTTGGTAGAATGTCATTCAATTTGGATCTGTCTCATGTTTCCCCATGATCAGATCCTCTGATAGGACCACCACAGAAATGTGGTTATGCCTTCCCAGTGCATCATATCGGAAGGCACATAACATGAGTCTGTCAAAATATTAGTGCTGTTAAATTTGATCCCTTTGTTTAAATGGGTGTCTGCTGGGTTTCTCCATTGTACAATTATTAGTTTTCCATGATAATTAATTAAATTAATTAAATGATGATTAAATTTCCATGATAATTAATTAAATGATGAGATTCTTTGAAACTATGTAGATATGTTCTTCATCCAACTTCTACTCATGAGATTTAACATCTGTTGATGATTTTTTAACTCCATTATGCTTTCTACATTTATTAGTTGACATTCTACTCTAAGGAAAAGCTTTCCACTTTCCCCTAGTTATTTATATCAGTATAGACTTATAGAGTTTTATTATATTCATTGGACTATAATTTATTACTGTAATTACTTGTTTCAAATCTCAAATTATCCAAGATTTCAAAAGTGGAAGCACCACCAAGCTGGGTTCTGTGTCCTTTTGATAGGACCCTGCTATTCTTTGAGCACTTCCTTATTTTCTGGCATAGGATATTTCAGGATCATCTTATTCTTCTATGCCCCAGCCCTGGAATCACACATTTCCGCAAGGAACTCTGGTTCTTTTTAATGGTGGATAGGATTTAGAAAACAAGATATGGCACAAGACATATTCATTGTTATGGATGTGTCAGCGTTTCTAGGTACTCTCAGAGAAGAGAGCTAAGAAATATAGGCATGTATGTGGACACACGCATTCACACACACACATGTATACATATAGACATGTACACGGAAGGTTGCAACTTTGGCTTAAGCCAAAAGACTGAAACATCAGCTCAAATTGCATTCTCTAATAAAGTGAATGGAAGACAGCACTCCAAGGAGCAAGATATACATCTCTTGGTGACTCTGAAATCACTATGGTGATGAAGTTCTATGCCTGTGAATTCACCTGGGAGTGAACTTCAAAGTTTGTTCCTATTCACTTGTTTTGTTGTCATTATTGTTCATGTGGTTATTTATTTATTTTTATTTCAAGTTTTTATTTAAATTCTAGTTATTTAACATTTATGGGAAAATTGGTTTCAGGTTGGGGCACCTAGGTGGCTCAGTCGGTTGAGCTTCCAACTCTTGGTTTTAGCTCAGGTCATGATCTCAGGGTATATGGGATCAAGCCCCACACCAGGCTCTATGCTCAGCACACAGTCTGCTTCTCCCCGTTTCTCCCATGCGTGCGCATGCACACACACACACACACACACACACACACTCACACACATTCTATCTCTCTCAAAAATAAATAAAATAAAATCTTTTAAAAAATTGGTTTCAGGTGTAGAATTGAGTGATTCATCACTTACATATAACACTCAGTGCTCATCACAGTAAGTGCCCTCTTTAATACCCATCACCCATTTAGCTCATCTCCTGCCCACCTCCCTCTGTCACCCTGTTTGTTCTCTATAATATCTCTTATGATTTGCTTCCTTCTCTCTTTTTTCCCCTATCCCATGTTCATCTGTTTTGTTTCTTAAATTCCACATATGAGTGAAATCATATGGCATTTGTCTTTCTCTGACTGACTTATTTTGTTTAACATAATACACTCTAGCTCCATCCACGTTGTTGCAAATGGCAAGATTTCATTCTTTTTGATAGCTGAGTAATATTCCTGTGAGCACGCATGCACGCACATGTGTGTGTGTACACCATATCTTCTTCATCCATACTATCCATCAGTTATCCATCAGATATCCATCAGATATCCAACTATCCATCAGTTGGACAGTTGGGCTCTTTCCATAGTTTGACTATTGTTGATAATGCTTCTATAAACGTTGAGGTGCACATGATCCTTCAAGTCAGTATTTTTGTATCCTTTGGGTAAATACCTAGTAGTGCAATTGTTGGGTTGTAGGGTAGTTCTATTTTTAACTTTTTGAGGACCTCCATGCTGTTTTTCAGAGTGGCTCTACCACTTTGCAGATGGCATGATACTCTATGTGGAAAACCCAAAAGACTCCACCAAAAAATTACTGGAACTGATACATGAATTCAGCAAAGCCGCAGGATATAAAATCAATATACAGAAATCTGTATACCTTGGTTAATTGAATTTAAAGTAAAAAAAATGTTGCATTTCTATGTTCCCATTCACTTGTACTCAGTCATCAAAATACTGTGCCAAAGGAGATAGAGTGATCAGAGGCTTTGAAAGAGCGGGAAGTTGACAATGAAGCAGGACAGAACTTTTGCCCCTGGGAAGGAGTTGAAGGTGAGCCTGGCAAATGGAAGCTTTCTCTTGGGAATTAGGAAGAGGAGAATAAAGGTCGGGGGCCTGTGAAACTCACAAAGTTTCAAGTTAGAAATGTGATCTCGGGATGCCTGAGTGGCTCAGTCAGTTAAACTGCCTTCAGCTCAGGTCAGAATCCCAGGATCCTGGGATCAAGTCCCACATCAAGCTCCTTGCTCAGCAGGAAGCTTGCTGAAAATGGGGAAGGACAGCATGGAACTGTTTTAGAAGTAAGGCTGCACCTATCTTAGAGCAAAACTGCTGATGAGTTTAGGAAACCACCTGTTATTTCAGGTGAATGATCCATCCAGCCTCACTCTGTACAAATGAGATCATATATCTCATGAAATACGAAATCATATATCTTAGTATGTGTTCATTGTTAGTTTCCTTGACTACCTGAGGACAAGTGGTCACCATGTCTTACTCAACCCTGTGCTACTGTAGCACTTACAACCTTATAGTTATTCAATAAATGTCTGCTGAAAGTTTTTTTCTTTGACTTCTTCGGAACATTTAAAATGTTCTTAACTGGCACTCATAAGTTTTGAGGCAATAATTGTTATTTACTTTTGTTATAAACCTTTTGTTTGGTTAATGACAATATATCTAGCAAAAAGAATGATTGTTTATAATATCTTAGACAGATGGACTGCCTTTGGAAAAAAAAATGTACCGTGAGATAAATGTTAAGTTCTATACTCAAAACATCTTCCCACTTAACAATAGTCCAACTGTAGAGGGAGGCTGCCATGCTATGATAGTGGAAGCTGCACCATGGAAGCCAGTGTCATTTGTCCTATAGCTCACAACTGCATGATCATAAATAGATTCCATAACCTCTGGAACTCAAGTTCCTTTTCTGTCAAATGGGAGTAATAATACCTGGCTACTCTAACTGAATGTGTCTCACCAAAATTCATATACTGAAATCCTAGAGTTTCTATTTGATAGCATTAGGACGTGGGGACTTTGGGAGGTGTATAGGTTGTGAGGGTGGGGCCCTCATGAATGAGAGTAGTGCCTTAGAAAGATTGTATTTTTAAGTAATCTCTACACTCAATGTGGGGCTCAAACTTACAACACTGAGATCAAGAGTCACATGCTGTACTGATTGAGCTAGTCCAGTGCTCTGATTGTAGTGCCTTATGAAAGAGACCCCAAAGAAATCCCTAACCCCTTCCATATGAAGACAGAGCAAAGAGGAGTTTGCTATGAAATACGAAACATGGTCTCATCAGAATGTGACCATGCTGGAGTCTTGATCTTGGACTTACCAGTCTCTAGCATCATGAGGAATAAATCTCCATTGTTTATAAGCTACCCGGTCAGTGCTGTCTTGTCAAAGCCACTTGACAGATTATAG
The DNA here is from genome assembly GCF_922984935.1 of Meles meles. Lineage (NCBI taxonomy): Eukaryota > Metazoa > Chordata > Mammalia > Carnivora > Mustelidae > Meles > Meles meles. Next base: position 40,581,998 of record NC_060087.1, on the reverse strand, counting down.
TCACTGATTTATAGAATAGTTATAAGAATTAAATGGGCTAATGTGGCATTTTTGCTCCCCCCCCCCCACTGTAGTCACCAGCACTGCCACCAGCACCACATGTGGCTGCCTGGCCTTGACTCTTTGTTTTGGCTTTGTGGCCTGATGTGATCCTTAGACAGTTAAACGAAGCCCAGGTGGAAAAGCCTGGGGTAGAGACTCAGGGTGAGATCTTCCCTGCCTGGAGCTTTAGGAGTGCCCACCTTAATTCAGAAGTCTCTCCTGTTAGTCTTGGTCTTCTTGTCTGCCCCTAACCTGGCTTCTTGCTACCCCCAATTGGACCCCAACTTTGTACTAACCCCAAGAGCTCAGAGCCCCCTCTCCAGCACTGCCATAAGCAGCACAGCCTGCCCAAGCTTCAGTTCTCTGGTACATCATTGCATCCCCTAAACCTAGGACAGGGACTAATATAACAGAAGAAGGTGGAGGAGTAAGAGACCTAAATTTCATCCAGTCCCAGGAATTCAGCTAGATAGTTATTAAACCACTCTGAACACCTATGATCTCAATAGGAGATCAAAGTGAAGAAGAGCAGCAATTCTTGGAACAGAAAAGCGACTACCTTCTGGAAGGTAGGATGTGCAGAGAAATGAATCTGAGGCGATATATGGGAAGAGAGACGATGAGGGAGGTGGGGCAGCTCCCAGCAAGTGATAGAGCAGCGGAGCACACAATCAGAACTTTTAGAAGTCTGCTTCACTGAGGGATGTTGCTCCAGTGGCTAAGCAGGGGGTGGAGCCCTTGGGGAGAGAGTGTGGTCTCAAGTCCCTCAGGGTCACAGAAAGGCCAGGTGTGTCTGAGTGTGGCAGAGCTCCCAGGTATTGGAATGTGGAAGCTGGCTATAGAGGCAGAGCTGAGGAGTGAGCTCTCAGCTCAGGGTTGCCATAAACCATGATCCCTGACACATTCAGTCCACTGCTCTTTGAGCACAAACCCCACAAGTGGCAGATCTGGGGAGACTCACCTTCCTCCTCTGGGAGGAGAGGCACGGGAGCACACTGCAGGAATCAATTGGGTTTGGAGAGTCCAAACAGGACTGTGTGCCAGAGATAGAAACGATTGGTCACAGGCCAGGTGAGCTCAGAGCCTTGCCAGAGACCAGGGAGACAGGAGTGATTGACTGCTTTTCTCTGAGGATGCACTGAGGAGTGGGGCCCTGACCTCTTGGCTCCTCCAGGCCTGAGATTGGAAGGCCGCCATTTTCATTCTCTGCCTCCAAAGCTATATGGAGAGCGAAAGCACTCAGGGAACAAAAACTACTGGGAGCCAACCTGAGCAGATTGCTTAACCTGGCCCCTGGCAAGGGCAGTGCAATTCCGCCTCGGGCAAAGACATTTGAGAATCACTGCAACAGGCCCTTCCCACAGAAGATCACCAAGAACATCCAGCCAAAACCAAGTTCACTGATCAATGAGAATTGCTGAACTCCAGTGCTAATGAGTTTCTGTAGACAGCATATCGATGGGTTTTGTTTTTTTTATCCATTCTGATACCCTGTGTCTTTTGATTGGGACACTTGGCCCATTTACATTCAGGGTAAATATTGAACGATATGAATTTAGTGGTATTGTATTGCCTGTAAGGTGACTGTTACTGTATATTGTCTCTGTTCCTTTCTGGTCTGTTACTTTTAGGCTCTCTCTTTGCTTAAAGCACCCCTTTCAATATTTTCAGAAGGGTTGGTTTGGTGTTTGTAAATTCTTTTAGTTTTGTTTATCCTGGAAGCTTTTTATTTCTCCTTCTATTTTCAATGACAGCCTAGCTGGATATAGTATTCTTGGCTGCATATTTTTCTCATTAAGTGCTCTGAATATATCATGCCAGTCCTTTCTGGCCTGCCAGGTCTCTGTGGATAAGTCTGCTGCCAACCCAATATTTCTACCATTGTAGGTTACAGAAATTTTGTCCCAGGCATCTTTCAGGATCTTCTCTTTGTTTCTGAGACTTGTAAGTTTTATTACTAGATGACAGTGTGTCGACCTATTTTTATTGATTTTGAGGGGGGGTTCTCTGCACTTCCTGGATTTTGATGCTTGTTTCCTTCCCCAGATTAGGGAAGCTATCTGTTGTAATTTGCTCCAATATACCTTCTGTCCCTCTCTCTCCAGAAACTCATTTTATACCCAAAGACACTTCCAAATTTAAAGTGAGGGTATGGAAAACAATTTACCATGCTAATGCACATCAAAAGAAAGCTGGGGTGGCAATCCTTATATCAGATAAGTTAGGTTTCAAGCCAAAGACTATAATAAGAGATGAGGAAGGACACTATATCATACTTAAAGGGTCTGTCCAGCAAGAAGATCTAATAATTTCAAATATCTATGCCCCAACATGAGAGCAACCAATTATGTAAACCAATTAATAATACAATCAAAGAAACACATCAACAATAATACAGTAATAGTAGGGGACTTTAGCACCTCCCCTCACTGAAATGGAAAAATCATCTAAGCAAAAAAATCAACAAGGAAATAAAGGCTTTAAATGACACACTGGACCAGATGGACATCATAGATATATTCAGAATATTCCATCCCAAAGCAACAGAATACACATTATTTTCTAGTGCACATGGAACATTCTCCAGAATAGATCATGTTCTGGGTCACAAATCAGATCTCAACCAGTACCAAAAGATTGGGATCATTTCCTGCATATTTTTAGACCACAATGCTTTGAAACTGGAACTCAACAACAAAAGGAAAGTTAGAAAAAACTCAAATACATGGAAGCTAAAGAGCATCTTGCTGAAGAATGAAGCGGTCAACCAGAAAATTAAAGAAGAATTAAAAAAATTCATGGAAACAAATGAAAATGAAAACACAACCATTCAAAATCATTGGGTTGCAGCAAAGGTGGTACTGAGAGGGAAGTATATAGCAAAACATGCCTTTCTCAAGAAACAAGAAAGGTCTCAAATATACAACTTAATCCTACACCTAAAGGAGTTGGAGAAGGAACAGCAAAGAAAACCTAAATCCAGCAGGAGAAGATAAATAATAAAGATCAGAACAGAAATCAATGAAGTAGAAACCAAAAGAACAGTAGAACATATCAATGAAAGTAGGAGCTGTTTCTTTGAAAGAATTAATAAGTTTGAGAAATCCCTGGCCAGACTTATCAAAAAGAGAAAGAACCCAAATTAATAAAATCATGAATGAAAGAGGAGAGATCACAACTGACACCAAAGAAATACAAACAATTGTAAAAACATTATGAACAACTGTATGCCAGCAAATTTGAAAATCTGGAAGAATTCCCAGAGATGGATAAACTACCAAAACTGAACTGGGAAGAAATAGAAAACCTGAACAGACCCCTAACCAGTAAGGAGATTGAAGCAGTCATCAAAAATCTCCCAATAAACAAGAGTCCAGGGCCAGATGTCTTCCCCGGGGAATTCTAGCCAACATTTAAAGAAGAATTAATACCTATTCTCCTGAAATTTTTCTAAAATATAGAAATGGACGGAAAACTTCCAAAATCATTATGAGGCCAGCATTACCTTGATCCCCAAACCAGACAACGATCCCATCAAAAAGGAGAATTACACACCAATATCCCTGATGAATATGGATGCAAAAATTGTCACCAAAAAACTAGCCAATGAGATCCAACAGTACATTAAAAGGATTATTCACCATGACCAAGTGGGATTTATAACTGGGCTGCAAGGTTGGTTCAGCATCCACAAATCAATCAGTGTGATACAATAAATTAGTAAAAGAAAGAACAAGAGCCATATGAGACTCTCAATAGATACTGAAAAAGCATTTGACGAAATACAACATCCTTTATTGGTAAAAACTCTTCACAGTGTAGGGATAGAGGGTTCTTACCTCAATATCATCAAAGCCATCTGTGAAAAACCCACGGTGAATATCACTCTCAATGGGAAAACTGAAAGCATTTCTCCTAAGGTCAGGAACATGGCAGGGCTGTCCACTATCAACACTGCTATTCAACATAGTACTAGAAGTCCTAGTCTCAGCAATCAGACAACAAAAAGAAATAAAAGGCATTTGAATTGGCAAAGAAGAAGTCATACTCTCACTCTTCGCAGATGATATAATACTTTATGTGGAAAAGCAAAAGACTCCACTCCAAAACTGCTCGAACTCATACAGGAATTCAGTAAAGTGTCAGGATATAAAATCGATGCACAGAAACTAGTCACATTTCTATACACCAAAAACAAGATAGAAGAAAGAAATTAAGGAGTCAATCCCATTTATAATTGCACCCCAAATCATAAGATACCTAGGAATAAACCTAACCAAAGAGGCAAAGATTCTATACTCAGAAAACTATAAAGTACTCATGAAAGAAACTGAGGAAGACGCAAGGAAATGGAAAAATGTTCCATGCTCATGGATTGGAAGAACAAATATTGTGAAAATGTCTATGCTACCCAAAGCAATCTACACATTTAATGCAATCCCTCTCAAAATCCCATCCGTTTGTTCAAAGAAATGGAACAAATAATCCTAAAATTTATAGGAACCAGGGAAGACTTCAAATAGCCAAAGGAATATTGAAAAACAAAGCCAAAGTTGGTGGCATCACAATTCTGGACTTCAAGCTCTATTACAAAGCTGTCATCATTAAGACAGTATGGTACTGGCACAAAAACAGACGCATAGATCAATGGAACAGAATAGAGAGCCCAGAAATAGACCCTCAACTCTATGGTCAACTAATCTTTGACAAAGCAGGAAAGAACGTCCAATGGAAAAACATGTCCAATGGAAAGCCAGTCTCTTCAACAAATGGTGTTGGGAAAATTGGACAGCCACATGCAGAAGAATGAAACTGGACCATTTCCTTCCACCACACACGAAAATAGACTCAAAATGTATGAAAGACCTCAACGTGAGAAAGGGATCCATCAAAATCCTTGAGAAAAACACAGGCAGTAACCTCTTTGACCTCAGTCACAACAGCTTTTTGCTAGAAACATTGCCAAAGGCAAGGGAAGCAAGGGAAAAAATGAACTATTGGGACTTCATCAAGATCAAAAGCTTTTGCACAGCAAAGAAAACAGTCAACAAAACCAAAACTGACAGAATGGGAGAAGATATTTGCAAATGAAATGTCAGATAAAGGGCTAGTATCTCTAAAATCTAGAAAGAACTTATCAAACTCAACACCCAAAGAACACATAATCCAATCAAAAGATGGGCAGAAGACATGAACAGACATTTCTGCAAAGAAGACACACAAATGGCTAACAGACACATGAAAAAGTGCTCAACATAACTCAGCATCAGCGAAATACAAATCAAAACCACAGTGAGATGTCACATCACCCCAGTCAGAATGGCTAAAATTAACCAGTAAGGAAATAACAGGTATTGGTGAGGATGCTGAGAGTGAAGCCTCCTACACTGTTGGTGGGAATGCAAGATGGCGTAGCTACTCTGGAAAACAGTATGGATGTTCCTCAAAAACTTGAAAGTAGAGCTACTCTAAGACCCAGCAATCTCACTACTTGGTATTTACCCTAAAGATACAAATGTAGTCATCCAATGGGGCACATGGACCTGAAAGTTTATAGCAGCAATGTCCACAATAACCAAACTATGTAAAGAACCTAGATGTCCATCAACAGATGAATGGATAAAGAAGAAGTGGTATATATGACAATGGAATACTATGCAGCCATCAAAGAAATGGAATCTTGCCATTTGCAATGACGTGGATGGAGCTAGAAGGTATTATGCTAAGCAAAATAAGTCAATGAGGGACAACTATCATATGATCTCACTGATTTGAAGAATAAGAGAAACAAGGCATAGGATCATAGGGGAAGGGAGGGAAAATGAAACAAGACAAAACCCGAGAGGGAGACAAACTGTAAGAGACTCTTGGTCTCAGGAAATCAAGTGAAGGTTGCTGGAGGGGAGGAGGGGAGGAGGGATGGGGTGGCGGGGTGATGGACATTGGGGAGGGTATGTGCTATGGTGAGTGCTGTGAATTGTAAAAGACTGATGAATCACAGACCTGTACCCCTGAAACAAATAGTACATTAAATGATTTTTTAAAATGGAAGGGACTGCATGCCTCTTTTATGTCCTCCATGTACAGTCAGAAGGGGTGCTGAAGGCTACAGAAGGAAAAGGTAGGGGGTAGATTCTTAGAATGGGTTTTTCCATTGCAAAGGAAACTCTTGTGACTACAGATATCCCTAGGAATGTTGTAGTCTGTATTTTTCATTTTAGAGGGCATTAGTTTTCTAGTGCTGCCATTATAAAGTACCACAAACTAGGTGACTCAGAAAAAAAGAAATTTATTATCTCACAGTTCTGGAATCCAAAAGTCCAAAATCAAGTTATTGGCAGGGTGATGATCCCTCTGAAGGCTCTAGAAAAGGGTTTGTTCAAAGTTTTTCTCCTAGCTTCTGATCACCTCCAGCATTCCTTTTCTTATAAAATGGCTATCTTCTTCTTTTGTCTCTTCACATTGTCTTTCTTCTGTGCATATCTGTCTCTGTGTCGAAATTTCCCCTATTTATAAGAACACTAGTCATATTGTATTAGGATCCGCCCTTGACTTACCATATACAAAGACCTAATTTTCAAAAAAGCTTACATTCTGAGGTACTGGGGGTTAGGACTTCAACATATCTTTGTTGGAGGATGCAGTTCAACCTGTAACAGAGGGGAAATGACAAAGTCAAGTCTGATCTAGGTGGCTGGATATCTAAGGCATTTGGAGATCTCTTCTATATGAAAGAAAGGTTGAATTAAAGGAGGCACACACAGTAATAAGAAGCTTTCTGTAGAGAAGATTCCTGCTGTCAGTGAAATGTGCTATATTAAAAATGGCTGCAATTCTTTGAAAGTTCTTTCATTGAAAGGTGAGATCTATGTTCCCTTTCCTGAGTCTTGGCTGAATTATGATGGCTTTGACTAATAGAATATGGCAGAAGTGATGTTCTGTGACTTCCAGATTTAGCCTTTAAGAGGACTGGCATTTTTTGCTTCCTTTCTTTTGAAGCCCTGAGCCATCATTTGAGAAATCTGACTACCCTAATGTTCCCATGCTGTGAGGAAGTCCTTGCTTCCTCATGGAGGAAGTCATGGAGTCATGGAGAGTCCATGTGGGAGGGAAATAGAGATAGAGGAAACAGAGAGAGAGAGAGGGAGTGAGAGAGAGAGAGAGAGAGAGTCCCAGCCAGTCTCTGACCATTTTATCCACTAGATGTATAAGTCATCCAAATCCATATCCAAATCCAGACTTTGAAGAACAATGATGAGCTTCCCCTCTGTGCCCAGCCTGGATTCTTGTCCCAGCACGAGATATAATAATTAATTTTTGTTTAAAGACACTTAGTCTGGGTTAGTTTGTGAGGTAACAATAGAAAACTGGATCTCAGAACTGGAGATATTCAATGGATGTGAAGGAAGAGATGGGGGTCCGGATGTTGTTTTTTGAGGAAAGGATCCTGGCAGTGTGAACAAGTGGGTGGAGTTTGGAATTGGTGCCAGTACTAGCAGAGACTCAGCACAACAGCAGAAGCCAGATCATTTAAGCCAAACAACCACATTGTGGAGTCAGGGGAAATCTGCTGGTTTGGAAATGGAGGTGGAGGATGGAGTTGGGGGTGACATGAACACCCAGAAGCTCTCTCTGATCCTGTTGGGGAGCTTACTGGTAGCAAAAACATATTCCAGTTACTAGTGCCAAGCGTGTTTCTCATTGGCCCACAGACGGGAAGGCAAATCTTTGCTGCCCAAACCTGCGAGGTTCTAGGTAGATGGACAGAGGGCTGTCTGCTGGGGTGGGAAACAGAAGGGGGGTGGTTTCCTGGGACAGATGAGGGCTGCAGGCATTACTCTTGCATTTCAGGGAAAATAGAAGGAAAGATACACTGTCAGATCTAATGGTGCCCAGGATAGACATGCAGAGGAATGATTCTATAGCCTGTCATCCAGGTTGTCTTTAATTTGGAACCCATCTGCTTTTCCTACATTGTTCCCTGGTCTTGTCTTCATGCGTGCTATGTTCTCTATATGTGATACCCACTTCCTTACTTTGATGTTTTAACTCAAAATGAAATGTTTTTTTTTTTCTTTTTTCCCCCAGCATCACATGTCTGGGCCCTGGATCCCTACAAGAGGCCCTTGGAATGTCACATGAAGATTGTCTCTGATCCCTCAGTGTGGAGGTAGCCATATACCCTCTGAACTCCTAAGATATGTTGCCTGTATACTGCACAGCTATGAAAGTCTTGCCTTTTCCTTCCTTATAGTCCAGAGACTTGCAAGCAGATCCCATTTTACTTCTGAGGCTACCCAAATGTTCACCATAATCCAATGACAAATAACCCTCAACACATTTTATTAGGTTGGTGGTTGGAAGAAAATCCTAATGTTTATAAAGGCCAGGATATTTTTAAAAAGGGAAATATTTTAGAATTCAAACAACTCACCCATGTCCATACAGCTAGGGAGGATGATTATAGGATCCAAACCCAGGGCCTGGGGCTCCAGAGCCAGTACTCTGAAACTCTACCATGTGCTGCACAGTGAAAGCTTACTATCTATCCATAAAATATCTTATTCTGAATATAGATGATTAAATTAGTTGAGCCAATTAAAAGCAATCAAGCCAATTATAAGCTACATCCAGTTAAACTTGACTTTCATTTATTTGTAAACTATGTGCAAGATGGGTGAGATGTCTCTGCCCTCTCAGATATCATACTCAAACAAGTTGAACTATGGTTCTAATTTCTGGTGTGAAAAAAACTTCATCTGACTCAACCTGTTTTTACTGCAGCTGTTCACAACTAGTCAGTCTCTAAAACTAGGCTGTATCAGTTTTTCCTCTTTGGAGACCCGCTATACTACCAGGTTTGAGATGCTTGGATCTACCTCAAGTCTCTCTGCATCATTGTTATTACTGAGGGGTATGGCTAGAAGCAAGAGATAAACCAGGTAGAGGCTTTAATCTTTCTGCAATACCCATCTAAGGTAGGAGTTCCAAGTCTAGGGGGAAAAAGGGAAGGAAAGATTGGAATAGACAGGAGAAAGTGCAGGTGAGAAGGCCAAAGAAATAGAAGCAAAAGGTGTAAAAAATGATTGAAGAAAGGAATTGAAAGAAAAAGAAAGATTAGAGATGGACACAAATGGAAATAGAAGGAAGTGGTGGGGGGTGGATAAGAGAGAAAGTGCTTTGGAAATTAAATGAGAAGCCTAAAAATAAACCAACAGGCAACAACAGCATTTAGAATCAACTATGGTTTTATTATAGCTGTGTTGTCCAAATTTAACTGTCAATTTATTCACTATCTTGACTTCATTAGATAATGTCCTTGCATCATTCCAAAATAATTCCTTTTGAATGAAAGGATCCTCCCTATGAAATATTTCCATGTCTTTGGATTTGACTACTCTAGATACTTCCTATACATGGAATCATACAGTAGTTGTATTTCTTTATCTAATTTATTCACTTATGATGACATCTTCAAGATTCATCCGTGTTTTACCATGTATCACCATTTCATTTTTTTCTAAGGCTGCATGGTATTTTCATTGTATTTCATTTTATTTCATATTTTGTTTATCTATTCATCCAGTCATGTACTTTTGAGTTGTTTCCACTTTTTGGCCATTCTCAGTAATGCTGCTATAAACGAACATTGGAATACAGGATGGTGTTTTGTCTTAGTGAAGGAGTAACGTTTAAACTTAGGAAAGAAATGCAAAGTGGGCTTTTAGGATGATTTGGTTCTAGAACACTGAAGCCAAATTTGCTTGGGTAAATGAGCCATCTGTGGAATCCAGCCTGTTATGAGAGCTTCTTTCACATTTGGGTTTGGAAGCAAAATCCTAGTTAGTAATCAAGTTTTGGTTGGCCTCATTTTGCAAATATTTTGTTTCTATCTTTTGAGCTCCTTGAAATGATGACAGACAGGTGAGTTGAGGCAATATTCTTGAATGTCAAGCCCAACACCATCATAAAATCTTTCCTTTGTCATACCCCATTATATCCCAAACTATAGGGTTTTTCTAGAGTAAGTTCTTTTTCTGGAAAGAAAAAGAAGATTTTGACATCTACTATAATATGCATACACACATCTACCACATCTTTTAGAGCCTGGGTCAATTCATTAGCACAGATTTTCTTGAAAATAATGGATCAAGCCTTGGTCTACCAATTTGAATTGTGTGTCTGCCAGATTTGAACATTGTTGTAGGGACGTGTTCTTAACTGGTGTGTGGTTTTTGTTCCTAGTGTTTCCCAGGATTTTGGTAATTTATTTGAAAGTAAGGTGGACTACTCATAATCTAGAGAGTTTCCCTTGAGGTGAATTTTCAAATTTTATCCATATACAACAACAGAGAGGTTCTATTATAAGTTGAATTGCATCTCCCTTCTTCACATCACTGCGAATTCATATGCTGAAGTCTTAACCCCCAGGGGACATCTGACTTTCATCTGACCAGAGCTCTCAGGAGTGCACAGTGGTTCAGGATTCTCAAAATGAGCTCGTATTAATATATTTATTGGAAACTCTAAGCCTATGCCTTCTTTTTAAAATTTTATTTTAATATTCTGTGTGACAAACTGAGAAATATACATAAAGAACTTCTGCTGCACTCTAATGTGTGATAGCTGTTTTGAGAAAACGTACTTGTCTAATTGAGTTGTGAGCTGAACTAGCTGCTTTTTTCATGGAGGACCATTTTTATTTGAACAAATAACTGACAGACAAATCACAGTTATTTGGACCTGCGTATTTGGCAGATATTTTTTGACAATGAACAAAGTGAGTCTGTTATTTCAAGGAAAACAACTGACAGTATTTGTTGCCAAAGCTAAAATTCCAACTTTCAAGAGAAAATTAAAATTTTGGAACGCTTATATTCATCACCATGCCCTTGACATCTTCTGAATACTTAAAGACATTTTCTGTGAGATTAATGTTGATATTAACAAATATGATTTTTAAAATTTTATGTAATGAAATGTGTCAACATTTGGAATATCTGCATAACTTGGTGAACCAATATTTTCTAAATGACCAATTCATAGTTTATAAAATTATGCATGTGTAAAAAATGTATTCCAAGTGCAAGACATACCAACGAATTTTAATGTAATAGAGAATGAAAAGCTCACTGAGATGGTCTCAGATTCCACGTTGCAACTAACCTTTGAGGAACTACAATTTCTTGCATTTTGGTGTAGTATCAAAGAAGGATATCCATAATGATCTAAAACAGATATTAAAATATCCCCTCCCTTTTCCAACTATATGCCTGCGTAAGGTGGATTTTATTCATACATATACACTTCTATCAAAACAACATATAGCAACAGCTAGAATGCAGAAGCAACTATGAGAATCCATCTGTCTTCTATTAAGCCTAATAATAAAGAGATCTGAAAATGCAAAATAATGCCTCTCTTCTCACTAATTTTCTTGGTTTGGAAAAAAAAAGTCATTTTTCATGAAAATATTTTACTTGTGTTAAATTGCAATAAGTTTATTGTTGTTATTTCAAAAACGATTTGTAAATACATATTTAAAACCACCTAACTTTTTAAAAAGATAGACTTAAAAAAAAAGATTTTATTTATTTATTTGAGAGAGAGAGACTGAGAGAGAGCATGAGAGGGGAGAAGGTCAGAAGGAGAAGCAGACACCCAGTGGAGCTGGGAGCCCGATGCAGTACTCGATCCCAGGACTCCGGGATCATGACCTGAGCCGAATGCCATTGCTTAACCAACTGAGCCACCCAGGCACCCAAAAAACCATCTAATTTTTAATATGGTAAGAGTCAATCAATGTAAGCCACATAAGTCAAAGCTCATTGGGATCCTAAATAATTTTTGAGAATGTAAAAGGATTCTGGGCTCCAAAAATTTAATTTCACCTGTTGGTATAAGTGACACAGAGCAATGGTTCTCAAAGTAGGGTTAGGGAACTCTTCGTATCAGAATCATTTGGGTAGCTTGTTATAAAATGCAGATTCCTGGGACTTGTCCCAGATTGAATTGGGTTTCTTAAAGGGCCAGCTTGTATGTGTTTTCATGTATTGACATTTCCAAACAAAGCAACACTCAAGTTTGATAAGGTCTTAACCTTATTAAGTCCCTTACTAGTGTGGTCAGTTTTTCCAAGATCCTAGACAATCAAACTAAACACTATACCTGTTCTACCAGAGATCCAAACCTCAGGAATTATGGCCACCTTTGTGCAAATGCAGTGATAAGAATTCTTTAGACAATATTTTCTGCAGAAATAACATATATAGAGAGAAGTTGACATATGGCAGTGGAATGCATTTGACCCATTTTCTCCAGATTGTTGTGGAGCCAAATATGTATTCTCCAGGCTTTTCCTTCTTTCTGTTCCAATACTAAAGCCAACCACTGTGGTGGCCATTTGAGTTGAGGCAGGGGAGGGATTGGGGTGTGCAATGAGGGCTGAGTTGAGCACAGAAGATTGGATCTTGGCAACTAAGACATACAGAAGCCAAGCTAAAGAATGTGTTTTTCTGAAAAGCCACATCTGGACCCCTGGTTAACAATCCTGACTAATCTTTGGCCTCAGACAAGAGGCCAACCACAAAAAAAAAAAAAAAAAAAGGAAAAAAAAAAAAAAGAAAACCCAGAGAGTATGGAGATTTGTCCACTTCTTTGATTTGTTGAATATAGTAACATGAATCCAAAGTGCTTCAGCAATGTGCACAAGTGTGTGCATGGGCACGCATATTGATGTGTATAGAGGTGTTGGAAATTTCAATATTCAACTGGGAAACATGTCTTCCTGTGTTCTGCTTTCTGGATAAAACCCAATCTTCTTTACAAATTCTCGAAATAGGCAATTCTGCAGGCCATTTTACTTGGAATAGCTAAGCAATGGCATGGACTAGGGTCTGAAAGTTTGTTTTTCGTACATGGTACAGGATTTCTCTTCCCTTTTTTTAAAAAATGACATTCGTGTTACTATACTGGGACAGTTTTTACAAAGTCAACCTGCTGATGTGTGATTCTATAACACTCAATTCACTTGTCATTTTCCTTCATCTTACTGATGGAGGCTTACGTTTATCTCCCTTTCCTTCCTCAACTCTACATTCCTGTCCCTGCCCTATGCATCTGAAGTAAGTTTCATTCTGATTCAAAATTCTTCTTTAAAATTTCTCCTGAGTTCTGCAAAGCATAAAACATATGCAGTTTTGTTTTGTTTATTTTTTCCATAAAACAAAAAATCTGGCTGACAATTTACTTACGTGTTTTAGAAGTAAGAAATGCAGGCATGGAACAGTGATTTGAGCAAAGAAGTCAAAGAAACAGTATCCAGAAAACTAGGTCCATAGTGGCCAAAAATATTGAAAAGATGAATTAGACTTGTATAGGCTTAGAATACAAGTCAGTATAACTGGCTGAATTTGTGGGCTATAATCATAGTGCCAGTTTCTCCCTTAATACATTATCCCCTCTGTACTTAGTGGGGCTGCTGGCCAGAGAATGATATGCTTTGATTGCTTATGGCTCCCTTCTGCCTTCCCACCCATTTTATGCCCCTTCTGAGAGGTCTTGTATGGCTAACCATCCCCTTTCCCACTTCAGAACTGCTCCTGAGTTCCAGAACATCTTTCCTTCTTCCTTCCAGATTAAACTTTTGTTTAAGGACAGTCTGCTCCAGGCCAGACATTTGGTATGTCTTACTCTACTTCTTTCTCATCACAATCCCATGAAGTAGCAGTTAGTAGCCCCTTTTCACAAATAAGGAAAAGCGAGGTTATGACAACTAGTGAGTATCACAGCAAAGAATTCTGGGTGTTCATTCCTCTGGCCTGGCCTATCTCCACCTTTCCTTGTACCCTAGATGGATGCCATGAGCTGGCATAATCCAGTGAGTAAGCTAGTGAGTGCTGAGTCCTCAAAGTGCTCCCCACAAGGGGGACTTTGCATCTTCAAGAAGAGGTCTTAGAGCTGAGAAAGACTCTGCTGGACTTCCAGTGGAGTGGCATAAAGTAAGGGACAAGTTTGGGGTCGAAAGGAACCTCTCTGGGAACCTGAAGTTATCCATAGAGAGGAGGGTCCCAATCTGGAAATCCTTGGGCCATGGCTGGCAAATATTTTGTTTGACCCACATGGTGTTTTTAAAAACTAGGAGATCCAACATAAATAGCTAAATTTGTAGCTTCTCTTGAAAAATTGGATGATCTCACATCACTGCACCCATATTCTTAAGTGACAACAATCTCCTAGACCTCCTGTCTGGAGAGACCCAAGCTCTCCTGTCATCACAAACCCTGCAGGTTTTCTGACCTATTTCACTTATTTCACAGATGCTGTAGGCATCTGAATCCGAGGCCTCTGAAGTACATAAGGATCTCTTCTGCCCATGGGAGGGGCACCATCCCTGAAGGTTGAAGCTATAAAGAGACCTGAAAGCTGAAGTTCTGTTTTTTCTTCCATTTTCCTTCAAGAAAGGAGACAATTAGTACATTAGCCTTCATATTCCAAGTCTGGGAAACTTTTGACAAAAATAAATTCTCCACGAAATAAAAAGTGCCCCAGACTTGTGGGCAGGGCTCTGTAGTCTGATGAGGCTGTGCTCTCATTAAGAGTCAGACCTTTGTCTCAGTCATAATTAAGGTGCTGAGGCCAAGGAGAGCTGGCAGCCAGCTACATTCACCACTACAATTTAGCCGAAAGGGTTGAAAAGTATCCAGGCCCACAAAAATGGCAACAAGCCCATAGAACTCATAGGACCTTACCCACTTGAATACGCACGCATTCCCCCTCCTCTAGCTTGATCCTCTCAATATGCACTCATGGGGAAACTGACTCCCTCTGTTGATCCCTAACTAATCATAATGAATTTCCACTCAGGAGGCCATATATGAAAAGTCATCAAAATTTATATTGTAATAATCATAACTGTAATCATAGCTAAAATTCACAGAACTTTTAGTTTATAATTAAGAATTATATGGGGCACCTGGGTAGCTCAGTCCGTTAAGTGTCTGCCTTCAGCTCAGGTCATGATCCCAGGGTCCTGGGATAGAGCCCCACATCGGGCTTCTTGCTCAATGAGGAGCCTGCTTCTCCCTCTCCCACTCCCCCTGCTTGTGCTCTGTCTCTCTGTCAAATAAATAAAATCCTTAAAAAAAAAAATAACCAGGCATTGTGCTAAGCTCTTCTAATGCCATATCTCATTTAATCCTTACAGCAATCTTAGAAGGTTATGATTATTGTTCCCTTTCTACAGATGAACAAACTGAGACCAAAGAGGTTAAGCAATTTGCCAAAGGTCACACAGCTGAAAAGTCTTGGAGTCAGAATTCGGGGCCAGATATCAGGGATGGGTATCCTTCCCATGGGCAAAGAAGGTCTCCATCTACACTTAATTTTGGAAATCTTTAATTAAAAATCCACAATAACTCCATAAGACATGAAATCAGGCTAATTTTGTCTGCTTCCTCTTGGCAGCCAGTACATGATGCTTCGACCCTATTTTCCTTTGCACATGGTTGGTAATAGAGCCGCTAGAGTCCTAATCATGTCTTAGAAATTTCTTTGAGTACTTTTTGACTGAAGATCTCAAATGCTGTTCCCATTCTTTTGCTTAATACCACTTGTGCTCATTTTGGCTCAGTGCTCAATCTCAGTGATCAAAGACCTCAACCCACAGCAAGTACACTTTGTTTTATATGCACCACATTAGGAAGCCTTTTCAATCAGAGTTTGATATGTGCTGAGAATTTAGCAGTGAGTGGGAAAACTTGAGCAATCTGTTGGAAGTTCAGACAGTACCAGTGATTTCCCCTTTAACTGCAAACGCCTTAAACTTTCTATCCATGGAATATGGAGCTTGCATGTGCCTGGATAATTTTATGTCTTATAGGGACACATATATGGCTATTATTCTAACAGCTATCTTTCTTCTGTTTTACTTGGGACTTCATGCAAGGGAGCATCCCATTCCCCTGTTTTCAGAAGGTTATTTGTTTCCCCAAAAGAAAAAATATGGTGTGTGCTGAGTTTTGCTTAGGTGGTAGCAAAAAACAAAGATGCAAATGAAAGTTTTTAAAAATTTGAAGTGAGTAGGTTGCTCTAAAATGTCATAGAAATCAACTCAATTAGATCTTTGGCTGGAAAACATCAGAATGGATTAACACTGCTTAGGCTGGCTTCTTATAGCCTGAAACAATGTGACACAAAAAGTGTATTCAAAGGCACTAGTTGCAGGAAAATTGCTACCCAAAGCAGGGCTTGGGCAGGGTGAGTTTGGGGGATGGAGGAAAAAGAACTTTTTGTATACGGGCCAGAAGTTAAAAGGGAGATAGTGATAAAACCAAGACAGCACTTTTCTTTATCAAAGCACAGACTTTACCTCTGAATTACCAAGCAGGTGCCCTGAGCAGGTGGTTGGTACATCCACTATCAATCTCTATTGAGATCAGCAAGGCGCGAGGGGAGTATGAACAGTGCCAGAAGGGCCAAGTCCCAGAGTGAGTTAAGGCATGCGGAAAGCACAAAGAACACAAAAAGGACTCATTTAGTCATACACAAAAGAAGAAGTGCAAGGAAAGGGGCTGCTCACTCAATATGAGCAGGTCACAGGATAAAAGCAAAATACTTCAACTTTTTTTGTCTTCACAATTGAGAAGAAGGATCCTCAACCTCTCAAATATATATATCCAACAATATATTTAGGGACAAAAGCTCAAGAGAATCAGATATTAGAAGCTCTTACCTAATAAAATGAATTTAAATTATACCCTGGACATTGAAAGAAGACTTTTGAAGGGTGTGAGAGGCTCTTGAAGAAAGGGGATGGGATTGCAAGTCCAGTTCTCTGGGAAATAGATTCAGGGTCAGAGACTTACATTAGGGTATGCCTTCAGGACCAACACTGCTGAAGGGCAGCAAAACAGGACAGAAGGAGAAACTGAATAGAAATTCAGTTACAACAAAGGCCTGGGTTGGTAGGCTGGTAGGCTCTGAATTGGGAGGGACTCACAGACTTGTCTTACCTTGAGGCAAGAGATTTATAAAAGCAGGTTTTTATAAATTCACTTCCACCAGTTGATGAATGTGGGTTTGTCCCCCTCAACTCCCAGGAGAGGGAGGGGACCTTGGAAGAAGTGGCTGTCTTTAACGGAGGGCAATTCCTAGAGAGGGACTCAGCTACAAGTTGTCAATAGCCTAACTCCCAGTAGCTGGAGAAATGAGTTCCTTGGTCTTAAAGAGGTATCCAGCAGTGAACTATCATAGTATTGCAACTTACAAAAGGAAGAGAAATTTAGATTCCAGAAACTATATCCTGCTAACCTTGATACTGAGCCTCAACCAAATTTCAGCATAATTATCAAATAGATGGTCTTGGAGCCTTTAGAAAGGGAAGCAGTGGCCACCAAAAACCTAGGTAGGATCATTGGGAACAGTGTTACATGTATGAATTTATTAGTGTCCATCATGGGAACAGCCTTCCAGATGCCAGTTAACTTTGCCATTTAAAAAATTTTAAGTCAAATGCCTGGCTGAGCCCATATGAGGCACATTTATCAAACCTGCACAAGACCTAGAGTTTGAAAGATAGCCAAAACCAAAAAACCTATAATGTGTTTTTAAAACCCTGTCCAAAAAATCAACAAAATGAAATTTAGTAAGGAAAAATGTAAAGTAACTCACTGAGATCCAAAAGTGCATGAAGGAACAGATATGACTTCATAGTAGTTCAAAATGAAAGATGACACAGATGGATTAGTTTGTTTTAATATAATTTAAATCAGCAGTGTGACATGATTGCCAAGAAAGCTAATTCGGTATTGGGATTCACTAAGAGAAATACGGTGTCCAAAACGACTGAAGTAAATCCCAATTTATCAGAAGTTCTATTAGAGAGAGTGCTCTATGAGAGATTAAACATGTGAGTTTTTTTTTTTTTTTTTTGTCTTTAGAGAGAAGACTTAAAAGATCTTCCCAGTGAAGGCAGAGGCAAGAAACCTGCCTCAGAAGGAGTGGTGGCTTTGGAATCTCTGAGAGAAAACTTTCTTATCATGGTAGAACTGAGTACCTTAGAAGGGGTGCCAGGTAGACTTTAAGGTGTTTCCCTATGATCCCAACCTTCTAGAATTCACACATTTCTATAATCCCCTCCCCTCGAAGTAGGCAAGATCTGTGACTTGCCTCTAACTAATAGAACGTGGCAAAGGTGATGGAATGCAACTTCTGTGATTATATTTGGTTACATAAAATTCCATCTTGCTAGTACACTCACTCTCTTCCTCCATTTCTGACTTCGGAGAAGCAAGTTGCCATGGTGTTAGGGTGCCTAGAGAAAAAGTCACATGACCAGGAACTGTGGGAAGCCTTGGAGCCAACGGCAACCTCTATTTGACAGCCAGAAAGAACTGAAGCCTTCAGTTATACAACCAAAAGGAAATGAATTCTGACAACAACTGGAGTGAGCTTGAAAGCAGATCTATTCGAAGTAGTGCCCCTGCATAATAGCTGAGCCCTGGTCAACACCTTGATCCTAACCTGACAGAGGACTCAGGTAAAGCCATGCTTGGACTCCTGACTGACCTACATAGACTATGCTATTTTAAGCTGCTAAATTTGTGGCAATTTGTTACTCAGCAATCAATAAATAATACAGAAGGGAATTTATGGTAATGAGAAGCCCCTACCTACTACCTGTGAGAAACGAGAAGTCCCTTCTGGGGAAGGGGAGGCCATACTTCATTCAATCACTGTGGTCACAGAAGGTGACAGTCTGATTGATCAGGCCTGTATCATATAACTACCCTGAACATGGAGTCTCAGAGGGCAAGTTGCAGACCCTGTTAATGCCTTTTCCCTCAGCCCACCTCTAGTTCACTGGTAGTTGTAGAATATTTTCTAACAGGCTAACAGTTTTTCAACCTCAAATTCCTGAGCTTCTCTGCATTTTGGCCTGGGAGCTTGTTCAGCCTTCCAGTAAGGCAAACCAAAAATGCTGGATATGTCACACCACCTGAGGCAGTCTCCAGCTGGGGAGGGATGGAAGTCAACAGATAAATACTTTAGCTGCCCTCACCCTTGTTGGAACAATTGTGAGGCACGTCTGACACAATTCCTCCCAAGGTCACAGTGGGATTGAGCAAACTACATTAGCACACACTCTATTGACTCTCCTCTCTTCCTGTCTCATGTGTTCTTCTGGGATCATCTCCCAGATTAACCACCTACACCCAAATCCTTGTTTCACAGCCTGCGTTTGGAGAAGCCCCAAGTAAGACAGAGGATCAAATCCACTTGTGTCACCCAAATTAATGGGAGGTGGTGTTAAGTAAAAACAGAGGAAATGCATTTAGAATAAGCCTGACTACCACATTTCAAGGCAGGATGGATTTCAGGAATTTTGCCAACTTCATTGTTCTTATTTCACAGGGAATTTTAACATCAGTCTCCGGTACTTCTAACCCTTGCCATTGCCCTTACTGCAGAAGGCCACTGTCAACTAGAGAGGCCAAGTTAGAGTGTGGGATGGATTGGAGAAAGCCCCATCCTTCACCTAAAAAAAAGTCAAAATACAAGCTGAGTAGACAGTAGCTCAATGACATCATCTCTTTATCCCTAAAGGTAAAATTTACAAACAGGCAGCTCTCTGTAGTTGAGAGAAAAATAAACAAAATTTGTGTGAAAAAAGTGCTATTTTGCATACATACAGAATATCTTATTTTGATGCCAATAACAAAATGTAGACTATATGTTCATGTTTCTTTGCTTTTAGAAAATAGTCCGGTGAGATTTAGAATTCAATACTCAAGACTATATTGTTGATTACTAAGCATATTATGGCAGAAATAATAGCCATTCTTGCATTCTTCTTACCTACCAGAACCCTGTATATTAATGGAAGCAATAATGGGTTGGGCTAATATCTACCATCTCCTATAGATAGGCACAGCCAATAAGTTGTAAGTAGAACTGTTGTGTGGTACTCCGTGGAAAGCCCCATAAAGGTGCTGAGTTAATTGGAAAGTGTGTTTTTTCCCTCTTCTCCTTTCCTAACTTTCTGATGCCTAGATTGTTGGATGGAGAACCATCTTGGATGGTGAGAGAATCTTAAAAAGGGGAGCCATGTGTTAGGTTGGAAGAACAGAGAGTGTAAAGGGATCTCAGTGTCTGACATCTATAGACCAACTATATCAGTTCTAAAGAGGCTATCATCACACTTCTTTTATGTGGGAAAGAAATTTTTATTGTGTTTAGGACATTGTTATTTGGCTTCTAAGGTGCATTCAATGAAACTTGATCCTAACTGATACATATATCCACACATAAAATCAGCTGAAAGTCTTGCTTAAAACTATCAAGAGGGAAGATGGTAAATCAATATCAGCGATGTGTATGCTTGCACAATGCAAGTATAGTTCCATAGTAAAAATAAATAGGATGTGGGGCGCCTGGGTGGCTCAGTGGGTTAAGCCGCTGCCTTCGGCTCAGGTCATGATTCCAGGGTCCTGGGATCGAGTCCCGCATCGGGCTCTCTGCTCAGCAGCGAGCCTGCTTCCCTCTCTCTCTCTCTGCCTGCCTCTCTGTCTACTTGTGATCTCTCTCTGTCAAATAAATAAATAAAATCTTAAAAAAAAATAGGATGTGGACAAATACATCCACAAACATAATCAAAGTTTCCTAACACCAGTGTTTGGAATTACAGTAGAATTCAACAGCAGAATATTCAGAAAGGGAAACTGTTATGGACTGAATGTTTGTGTCCCCTTCCAAATTCATATGTTGAAGCCCAACCCCAATATGATGGTATTAGAAGGTGGGGCCTTTGGGAGGTCTTTAGGTTTAGTTGAGGTCCTGAGGGTGGGGCCCTCATGGTGGGATTCATGCCTTTATAAAAAGAAACCAGAGAGCTAGTTCTTTATCTCTCCACCATGGAAGGACACAGCAACAAGGCAGCTATCAGCAAGCCAGGAAGGGACTTTCATGGGAACCAATCTGCCAGCACCTTGATCTTGGACTTCCCATTCTCCAGAACTGTGAGAAAATAAATGTCTGGGTTTTGGGGGGATTTATTTATTTTATTTTAAGAGAGAGATAGGGAAAGAGAGCACGCTTATACATGAGTGGGGAGAGGGGCAGAGGGAAAAGAAGAGGAACAAAAGCAGACTCCCTGCTGAGTGTGGTGCCCAGTGATGGGGACTCAATCCCATGACCCTGCGATCATGACCTGAGCTGAAATCAGGAGTCGGATGCTTAACTGACTGAGCTTTGCACGCACCCAAATAAGTATCTGTTATTTAAGCCACCCCATCTATGGTCAGGTATAGCACCTTGACTTATAAGACAAAAATATGTTTGCTTTCAATTTTTTCATCCCCCTTGAGTATCCTAGACTCGTAGATATTACATAGTTAGAAGTAAATTTTTTTCAAAGATCTTTATTTATTTATTTGACAGAGATCACAAGTAGGCAGAGAGGCAGGCAGAGAGAGGAGGAAGCAGGCTCCCTGCTGAGCAGAGAGCCCGATGTGGGACTCGATCCCAGGACCCTGAGATCATGACTTGAGCCGAAGGCAGAGGCTTTAATCCATTGAGCCACCCAGGCACCCAGAAGTAAATTTTTTTAAGCATCTATTTTAATTCCCCTACTTTAGAAATGAGAAAATTGAAGTTGTCCTCTACTGTCACTTTATTACCAAGTTCTGCAAATCTCTCTTTCAATAAAGCAGATTTATCTTCTCTTTTTAATGCCTACTCCTAACATATCAGACCCGTTCTCACTGCTTCACTTTCGAGTTTCAATTACCTCCTCACTGAATCTCCCTGTCTACAGTCTCTCCTTCCTGCAGTTAATTCTATACCTTTCTACTGTGAGAATAATCCTCACAAAACCCTACTTTTGCCCAGCAACTTCCCTTTTAGAGCACCTCCAGTGGTCTTCAATGGTCTAATCAATCAACCATAGTCAGTCATACTTTTCCTTTGCTCTAAATTTTATTCTTTCACGTTCGACTGTGCCCAGAGAAAGCATTTACATCAATCTTTACTACTTCAATGGGCTCATTCATCAGTCTCAATAATGGATCCATCAGATTTAGCTGCCCCGTTGTACACTCAGGCATTGTTTGGATTTGGTAGTGCCAAACTACTAGCTAGTTCTAAAAAAGGATCACAATTGTTGGGAAGCTTTGTTTAATGGAGGGTCAGGTACTTGAGCTGGCTCTGGATGACTGGAACTGGGTGGTGGAAGAGCACAGCTGCCAGACAGAGCTTTGATTAGCCATGAAGGGACAAACAAGCAGGGGCAGGTTGAGACAGAAAGAAAGGACAAAGAACAGAAGCAATGTATGCAAGGACTGCCAATTCCAGAGGGAAATGGGATTCACTTGCCTTTGATCATGCTTTGCCTACTGGGTGCTTATTTCTTCTCTCTGACAATTCAAATTCTATGACATCCTTCCACCAAGATGAGTCAAGTTCCACTCTGCTCCCTATGAAAACTGCTTCAGTTACTTAGTTCTTCTATTCCCTGCCTATATACAGCATCTTTTGGCTGTTGGAGACATTTGAATTGGGATTTTATTTTTCATCTTATTATATAGCCTTGTTTGGCAGTATTATTGTTTGAGATATGCAAGGCCCATCTCTCCCAAATAGTTTCCAAATAATGAGGACTAGTGGTATATTGTCTTATATATATTGTTGTATCACAACAGGGCATGGCATATAGAAATTACCAAAGAGACTGACTGAAACTATCTGAATGTAGAAAAACTGTATTTAACATAAAAATATATACACAACTGAGAAAATTCTCTTCAATATAACAAATATTCTCTTCAACATAATAAAAGTAAATTTGATACATGCAATAGTTTCTTAATAAAATTGAACTTTCTGTAGGCATTAAAAATACAAAAACCCAAATTCTTTAAATAGGCAGAAATTTTATATTTAACACTTTTCCCCCACTGTTTAATTGGCAGGGACTTAGGGACTCTGATCAAGATTTCTCTTTCATGAAAATTTACTGTATATACATCAGCAGAGCAATTTCAACCTGAATGATTAATCAGATCATGAAAATAGCCTTGTTATGTAATTATGACAACTCACTGGTCCTCATTAAAATCAGATCCTGCCTATAATATACCTTTTATAACACCAACAATAGCACATTTTCTTTGCACTATTTAATACAACATCTGTGAAAGTATATTTCATGGACTGATGTTAATAGGTCTTATATTTAAAAAGAGGTTCCTTAGTCAAACAAGCTTGGGAAAGTTAAACAGACGTCTCAGTGCCTTTTATATATTAATATGCATTTTGAGTCTCCAAAAAGAACTAAGTTATGCAATGTTTCCCAAAGTATTTCAAACCATGGCATGTTGGGCCCAGAGCTTCTGAGGAAAAATATGGAGAAACACTAATTGATAGATTGCATAAAGGCTACAAGATAAAGTGGAAGGAGTTTTGAACTTGCCTGAGTCTGTCTAGCCTAGATTACTATGCTGTGAAGCATAAGCTAGCCATGTGGAGAAGCTGCATGTAGAGGGATACCTAGACAAATCTAGCTGTGCAAGTTACCAAGAACAGACACCAAGCATGTAAGTAATGAAATCATCTTAGACATTCCAGCTCTAGCAAATGCCATGTCGAAAAGAATCAAGGAACTCAACCAACAGGTAGAGCCATGTCAGCTTTTCCCAGCCATTTAATCTACTCTAGCTAGGATCTTAGTTATTGTGGAGCCCCACTGCACCCTGTCTGAATTCCTGGCTCCAAATTTTGTGAGATGAATACAGTTGCTGTTTTGTGACACTACTTAAGGTATAAGATAATTTGTTATGCAGCAATAGATCACTAGCTAGGTTTGGTGAGATAAATAAAAGTATGAAGTTTAATTTCATATTTGGCATAAAATGGGTGCTCATTAACATTAGTTTCTTTCCCTTTTTTCCTCCCAAGGACTTCCATCATGTGGCACACATGCCCATGATTGATTATATTCTTTTTTTTAAAAAAAGATTTTATTTATTTATTTATTTCACAGACAGATATAACAAGTAGGCAGAGAGGCAGGCAGAGAGAGAGGAGGAAGCAAGCTCCCCGCTGAGCAGAGCCCGATGCGGGGCTCGATCCCAGGACCCTGGGATCATGACCTGAGGCGAAGGCAGAGGCTTTAATCCACTGAGCCACCAAGGCGCCCAATTGATTCTATTCTTATGCAGAACCTGATGTTGAAAGAAAATGAAGGTTATGACAGGAAAAACGTCAAGATTCTAGATATCTAAAACATTGAAAATGTGTATATTTGTGGGGTGAATATCTGGGTGAAAGAAGGTCTGTTTTAAGATTGACCAACACTCAGTTATTCTAAACAAGGATTGTAAAGTATCCTCCTCTACTTTCTGGTATATTTACAGTGGTTTTAAAATATGTCTGGATATTTTTTGACTCTCACCACATTGAGAGGTTGGATCTATATCCCCACCCCTTGAAAATGGGTGGGATTTTGTGACTGGGTTGACCTAGAGTATGGTAGAATTAGTGTTACATGACTTTCAATGCTAGGTCATAAAAGGTGATCTAGCATATACTTTGTGAGCTGGAATATTTGCTCTTGAAGCTTTCAGCAATCATTAAGCAGTCTGACAGTTATAAAGAAGTCCAAACTAGCCCATGTAGAAAGACTCTATGGAGAGGCCCAGAAACTCCATGAAGAATGAAAGATACCTGAACAGTCAGTCACTAGCTTCAATGCCTTGTTTTCCCAAATTCTGTCATTGTCTGACTGCAACCACATGAGAAATCCAGAGCCAAAACCATTCAAACTGGCTCTTCCCCAACTCTTCTCTAAATTCCCAACACACAGAAACCATAAGCAATAATAAAACAATTGTTTATTTAAAGTCACTAACTTCTGTGTTAGTATGGGGTAATCGCTAATTGAAACTATGTTCATTCAAATACATTAGTAAAGTGTTAGACTGTGTTCAGTTATGATCACCAGGTGGTGCCCATTTTCCCTGTTATGGGTGTGATTCTATTAAATTTGGTACTTTTTTTGTTAACTGTTCAGCTATCTATAGACAAATGATGCATTTATTCATGACCAAAAAGCCTCTATTTGTTAAGCTAGCTCAAATTGCAAAAACAGTTCTTACTTATGAAATAAAAAGTTAAAGTTCATAATTTATTTTTAAATTTTCAAACACTCCAATCATCATTACATCTTCCAGTGGGTGCATCCTTCCCTGGGTATTAAGACTTCTGGCAGAGCAGAATGCATGGTTTGTGGAAACAAGAAAAAAATTGAAGATGGTACTACTCACACTTCTTTTCCTGGATTCTTGTTCAGGAGAATGTGAATAAAAGTACTGTTTTTACTGCTCTCTGTGCCATCTATTATCAGTCTACTCTGTATGGCTAGTGAGACATGAATATTTTAGAGTGGAAGAAATTTCAAGGAAGGGTGAGCAAGCACTTAAGGGCTAATCTTACATAGGTCTTCTCTCATACTATTACATTGAAAACTGCATCGTTTCTCCATAACACTAATCACTGTTTGGTTAACTTGGCATGAGTCCCAAGTCCACAGCCTTTTATAAGCTCAGATTTTTAATTGCTCTTGAGCCTTACTTCCAAATGTTTCTCTCTGCTTTCCACATGATTGAAAATGAAAAGATTGGCTTGGTTCTTCACCTGTTTTCACAGAAAATTGTCTCACAACGGATTACCAAGAGTTCAGCAACTTTGCTGTAGATCTTAAAGGCCATGGAGGGTTGTTAAATCACAGAGTACAAGGTTTTCTTTCACTCCACTGCCTCTCACCCTCTTTCTCCTTGTGTCTCTTCATCATCTTTCCTTTTTATGTATTGGTTTCTTACAAGTCTCACCCGAGAACTCTCTTGGATTTTAATTTTAAAAAGTGTATTTTAAAAACTATAAACTAAACTATGAACTAAGAATTTTGGCATTTAGAAAGAAATAGCCTTAAATACTTAAGCTAAAAAAGAAGAAAAGAAAAAAAATTAAAGAGATAAGCATCTAACTTAATAGAGGGTTTATAAAACCAATAGTAAATTCTTTGAAAAAAACTAATATATGCACAATGTTATGGCAAGATTGGTCAAGACAAAAAAAGCAAAACCACAAAAATACTAAGAATAACAGAGGATACAGATATTGAAAAGTACTTTGTCCATACATTAAAAATTTTAGGTAAATATTCAAATTCCAGGAAAATATAAAATTGACTCAAGAAGAGGTAAAATGCCTACAATAGTAGTTTAAAAACTCCTTTCACAAAGAGGACAGAAGTACAACACAGTTTTGCAGATTATTTCTAGAAACGTACAAAGAACAAGCACACTTATACAACCAGTTCCAGAGGAAGACAACCCAACACTTGTTATGATACCAGCACAAGCTGGATATCAAAACCCAACTTAGACAGTATGAGAAAGGAGAATTATAGAGCTATTTCATTGATTAATATAGATGCAAAATCCTAAATAAAATATTATCAAAGAGAACACCGTGATGTGTAATACAGGTAATATATCATGACAATATTGGGTTTATCCCAGCAATAGAAAGTAGGATTAAATAGAAAATCTAATGAAATTTTCACACTAACAGATTAAATGAAAAATTTTATAGTAATCTGAGTATATGCAAAAATTATTTAATGAAATCAAAAATTCTGACTGAAAGATTATTAAATTAAGAATATTAAGGAGCTCTGTGTGCCTGGGTGGCTCAGCCAGCTAGGCATCTGACTCTTGATCTCAGTTCAGGTCTTGATCTCAGGGTCCTGAATTCAAGCTCCATGATCCAAAAAAAAAAAAAAAAAAAAAGAGAGAGAGAGAGAGAATATTAAGGAACTCTATTAATCCAATAAAGGGCATCTAAAAATTTGAGAGCAAAATTGATACTTAATTTAAGAATGTTAAAAACATATCCTTAAAGAGCAGGAAGTAGACAATGGACTCCATTATCAGATGTTCTATATTTAGAATTGTCATAACCAGTATAGTAAGGAAAGGAATTAAAGATGTAAGGACTCAAGGGGTGCCTGGGTGGCTCAGATGGTTAAGCATCTGCCTTTAGCTCAGGTCATGATCCCAGTGTCCTGGGATCAAGCCCTGCATCGGGCTCCCTGCTCAGGAGGAAGCCTGCTTTCCCCCTCTCACTCCCTCTACTTGTGTTCCTGCTCTCACTGTCATTCTATCACATAAATAAAATCTTAAAAAAAAAGATACAAGGACTCAAAAACAAGGAATAGTAAATTGTTATTTTGTTTCAAAAATGAGATTATTATCTCCATAGAAAATCAAATTTATTAGGATGTGTAAAAAGTTTAGCACAATGCAAGAAAGAATTAGTATTCAAGAACAAATTGCCTTCTACAATAATTTGTTAATGGATAAACAATATAAAAAGATGTGAGATGTGACATCAAAAACATAAAAGGGGGGAGAGTAAAAGGTAGAGTGATCCAGGTTAAGTTGTTATCAGCTTAAAATAAACTGTTACATCTATAAAATGTGTTATATAAGCTGCACGGGAACAAAAAAGGAAAAACCTACAGTAGATATAAAAATGGTAAAGAGAAGGGAACTAAAGCATATCACTATAAAAAAATCAATTCACAAAAGAAGACATGAAGGAGGAAGAAAAAAAAAAGGAACTAAAAAGCAGCCAGAAAACAACTAGTAACATGGCATTATAAGTCCTTACCTATCAATAATTACATTAAATATATGTAAATGGATTAAATGCTCCAAACAAAAGACAAAACCCAACTATATACTGCCCCAAAGACACTTGCTTCAGCTTTAAGGACACATTTATTAACATATTTGAAGGGAGAAATAGATAATAATATAATGTAATAATGGTATAGGACTTCAGTACACCACTTTCAACAATGGTTGGATACTCCAGAGTGAAAACTAACACAAAAACGCTGGACTTAAACTATACTTTAAACCAAAAAGACCTAACAGACACATACAGAAAATTTCATCCAACAGGAACAAACACACATTCTTTTCAATCATAAGAAATATTCTCCAGGCTAGATCATGTTATGTCACAAAGCAAGTCTTAACAAATTTAAGAAGATTAAAATCATACCAAGCGTCTTTCTGACCACAAAAATAGAAAACTAGAAATAAATAGCAGGGGGGAAAACTAGACAGTTCACAAAAATATGGAAATTAAACAACACACTCCTAAGCAACCAATGGATCAGAGAAGAAATCAAAAGGGGAATAAAAAAAAATCTTTAAAGAAATGAACACGGAAACAGAACACACCAAAACTTACAGGATGTAGCAAAAGCAGTTCTAAGAAGAAGGGTTACAGTGATAAACACCTACATTAAGGGAAAAAGAAAGATCTCAAATCAATAACCCAACTTTACACCTCAAGGAACTAGAAAAAGAGGAACGAAACTAAGCCCAAAGTTAGCAGAAGAGAGGAAATAATAAAGATCAGGGCAGACATAAATGAAATGGAGACCAGAAGGGCAATAAAAAAGATTAAACAAAATGAAGAGCTATTCTTTTAAAAAGGTAAACAAAATTGACAAAGCTTTAGCTAGATTAAGAAGAAAAGGGAGAGGTCTCCAGTATGTAAAATCATAAATGAAAGAGGAGACGTTACAACTAAAATAAACGTGTGTGTCTATAATTAACCAAATCAAATGTTTCTTGGCCATTAATTGGTTGTTATAAATGTGTGTTAGATTAAGAATCATTTTAGAAATGGAGCAGATGCAAGGTAGCAAGAAGTTAGCCCCTGTCAAGTCAGTTGGGATCACTGGATGGGCCAAGGACCAAGAAAAGGATAATCCTCCCTGTGAAAAGAAATACTAACTTCTCATTCTTTAAAAATCCCCTAGGCCACTCCCAAGCCATTCCCAGAAACAGCTACCCAAACGCAGGCCTAATACCCACATGTTTTGTCATAACCCTTAGATGAATCCATACCAAAACCTACAACTACAAATACCACTGGAGGACAACCCATTCTGTGGAACTTACAACTTGTACAGCTTGGAATTCTTGCCACTGACACTCTCTTGATCAATAATGCTTTTATCCCCAGTAGCAGGTCAGGCTTGCTTAGTTTCTACCTTGTAGATTTCCTTATTTAGGCACTTCTTTTTAATTCTGACACTATTAAATTTTAGCTAATTCTGAAGACTCTTTCTTCCTGACATCATGTCATCATGCCATGATTTTTCTCCTACTTCCATGTAGGAGGTGAATCCTTCTCTATAGGCCCATTGACAAAGTTTCTCAAGACCCAGTTTGTTTGAGTCCTCTTTTGCTTCTCTCTCTATAACTCTTCTTATGAGGCAAACTCATCTGCATCCACCAATGATTATTAAAAATAGTGTAACGTCATCCCAATTCTCTCCTCTGAGATTCAAACCAGCGCATCCAGTGTCCTACTTAACACCTCTCCTTTCAAGTTTCAGAGACACCTCAGTTCAACAGGTTCAAGTCTGACGTTATGCTTTCTCTCCAATACCTGATCCTCTTTTGGTGTTCCTTATTTTAGTCTGTAGCTTCACCCAATTGGACATGATAAACTCCCAAGACCAAATCTTTGGCACCTCCATCTCTCTTACTCTTTATAGCCAATCCAGCAAACAAGCCCTGTCACTTTTCCCTCCTATACCTATCTCCTCCCATCCATTTCTTCTGGCATTGCCTGGTCCAAGCTACAATCATTTCCAGCTTAGACGATTAAACTAGTCTTCTGAAAGGCCTCTTTGAGCCCAGTCTGTCTGCCTCCAATACATTCACCACCATCCATACAGAGTAATCACAAAATGAGAATCAGGGTATATAGTTCCTCTTTAAATAACCTGCATTGGCTACTCATTGTTCTGAGCCTAAAGATGTACAAATTAAAATGACATGCCTTTCAAGGGTGATTTGACGCTTCAGCTATCCTTTAAGGCACTCTCCCCCTCAGTCCTTGTAGGTTAGCCACACTAACCCTATTTCTGTGCCTTGAACGTGTCATAATAGCTTTGACACAGGACCTTCCCACAGCCCTGTCTGAAACTGTCTGAAACATTGTTTTCTTCTTCTACATACTTCAAAGTTCAGGTCAAACTTCATTTCCTGAGGGAAGCCAGGTAGAAATGCCTTTCTACCCACATCAGAGTACAGGCCAAAGGAGGGCTCCAGGGCAGGAAAGGAAAGCATTTGTAGAGCCTTGTTTTCTCATTCTTCCCTACATCTGTTTTATATATTGGCAACTTGGTAGCTCTATTTTCCAAAACTCCCTGCATCTCCTCATATCCCCACAGGTCGCAGCTGTGTACCTGGAAAACACAGGTCTGTGGTTCAGCATCATGGCCAAATTCCGGCTGACAGCTGACTCAACTTTGAGAGATAAAGGGCAAAAAAAAAAAAATGCATCCTTTCCTAGTCCCCATTGATGTTGAGATGAAGGAGTTGTTATTCTTATATGCACTAAGGAGTAGATACCAAGAAGTTTCCTTTTTCAGCCCATGTCGACACAGACCTCCAACGGTTCAAGATTGGTTCTAAATTTAGAATTTGTTAAAGTTGGAGTGTTTGCTTAGTCTGACAAATACACTTTTCTCCCGAGTCTAATATTTAGAGTCTACATATTTTTCCCCCACTCAAAAATTGCTACAGGCTATGACTGCTGTTCAGCTTGGGAATTCTAATAGTAACTCTTAACAAGTCATTCTGACTTTGACCCTCTTCATCCAAAGACATAACCACTGTGTTTTACTTTAGCAAGACAGACTTACTATTTTCCCCATACTGTTCTGTCTTACATAGCTCCTGGTTTCTTCCCAGAATTTAGTAGTGAAACTGCCATTTATGGGAACACATTTTGCTAATTGTGCCCCAATTTGGATGAGTCACAGGAGCCACATTGCTTCATTGTGACTATACACTTGGCTGTCGCTGAACTGCCCCAAATGGGAAAATATAAATTGTAACAATTTACTCCAGAAATGGGAGACTGGGCTAACTTCTTAGAGTTGATAGGATGTTAGTTTTCAATCATTTAGGGTCTTTTATCCTGGCATTTTTTCCCAGCTTCCTGGGGATATGTAATTGACATCTAACATTGTGTAAGTTTAAGGTATACAATGTAGTGATTTTAATACATGTATGTAGTGCAAAATGATTACCACAATAAGGTTAGTTAACACATCCATCACCTCACATAGTTACAATTTTTGTGTGTGTGGTGAGAAATTTTACATTCTGCTGCATTAGCAACTTTCAAATATAAAGTACAATATTGTTAGCTACAGTTACCATGTTCCACCATATCCTCAGAACTTAATCACCCTACAAGAAGTTTATACCACTTGACTACATTTACCATTTTCCCCACACCCCACTCCTTGCATCTGGCAACCACCAGTCTGTTCTCTGGTTTTATGAGCTTGACTGATTTTAGGTTCCACATATATGTGAGATCATACAGTACTTGTCTTTCTCTGTCTGATTTATTTCACTTAGCATGATGCCCTCAGGTTTCAACCATGTTGTTGCAAGTGGCGAGAATTCATTATTTTTTATGGCTGAATATAAATATAATATAAAAAAGATATATATCCTTTATCCATCCACACACTGATGGATACTTAAATTGTTCTCACGTCTTGGCTACTGTCAATTGTGCTGCTATGAATATGAAGTTGCAGATAGGTCTTCGATACAGTGATCTCATTTCCTTTGAATATACACCCAGAAGTGGACTTGCTGGATAGTACGTGAGTTTGATTTTTAATTTTTCTAGCAACTTCCATACTGTTCTCCGTAGTGGCTGCACCAGTGGGTGTTCCCACCACAGAGCGTGAGGGTTCCCTTTTCTCTGCATCCTCACAAGTGCTTGTTATGTCTTTTTGATATTAGCCATTCTGTCAGGTGTGAGGTGACCTCTCATTGTGGTTTTGATTTGTGTTTTCTTAACCATTAGTGATATTAAGCACATTTTCATGTACCTGCTGCCCATTCGAATATCTTCTTGGTTGTCACGGTTTCCATTGTGTTTTTCAGTTAGGTCACTGTATTCCTCAGCTCTTGAATTTCTGTGTGACTTTTTATGGTTCCTATTTCTTTGTTGAACTTCTTATTTTGTTCAGGGATTGTTTTCCTAATTTTGTTTGGTGTCTGTCTGTGTATTCTTGTAGTTCACTGAACTTCTTTATGAGGGTTATCCTGAATTCCTTGGCAGTTTATAGGTCTCTTTTTCTTTTGGGTCAGTTATTGGAGCTTTATTAGTATCTCTGGTGATGTCATGTTTACCTCATTTTTCATGATCCTTGATTCTTTGCATCTGAATAAGCAGTCTTCGTCTTTAGACATTACAGATTCACTTTGGCAGGGATGGTTCTTCACCAATCAGCTCAGCTTGAGTTCCGAATGGGAAGGTGGAGCTTGATTTTGGGGTCTCTATTTGGGAGCCTGTTCTCCCAGGATGGGGGGGAGTGCTGCTGAATGGGTTCTGCTGTTGGCTGGGTTCTATATTCTAGCAAGAGAACTGGGCTTCCTGATCAGGCAGGACTGCTGTCTGTGCTCCATGATCAGGTAAGGCCACTAGCTGGACTCTGCAGTCACTTCTTGCCAGGTGAGGTCACCTGCTGTGTTTCTGGCAGGGTGGTTCTCCTGGTTGGACTCCTTGATCAGCCCTGACTATAGGTTTCATTCTGTAATTACTCCCTGTGGGATGGAGTCTCTGGCTGTGATCTCCAACTATATGGTGTTGCTGGCCGGACTCTGTTTTGGCAGGGCTGTGGTCAGACAGGGACTTCGATTTTGCTTTTTGATTAGGCAGGGATGCAGGCTGTGTCCTGAAGCTGGGCTGAGCTCTAGGCTGTGCTTCATGATCACATAGGCCACTGGTTGTGCTCTGTTGCTGATCAAGTTCACTGGCTGGACTTTCTGGTCTGGAAGGGTCTCCAGGTGTATCTTGCATTTGGGTGGGGCAAGAGACTTTGCTCCATGGTTCGGTGGGGTCACTTTCCAGGCTTTTTTGTTGGGAGGGACCGCAGAGAATGCTTCATGATTGGACTGTATCGCTGTGGTTGGGTGGTACTGTAGGCTGGGTTTTGAGGCTGTCCAGTGTCACTGTGAAGGCTTCCTGGTTATGCAGAGCCAGAGGCTGTTCTTCATTGTTCGGCAGGATTTCCAACTTCATTTCCTGCTCAGCTATGCTATAGGATGGGCTCTGCAGCTGCCCAGATTCTCTGGTCAGGTGAAGCTATGCTCAAGCTGTTGGGTGGTGCTTCCAGTGTGCTTTCCTGCCTCTGGGTCTGAACTAGGCAGAACTGCCTACTGGGCTCCCTGGTCATACAGGGCCACCAGCTCAACTCTGTAGATGGGCAGAGTTGCTGACTGGAATCCCTGCTTGAGCACAGCTGGGAAGAGGAATGTGGTCTTGCCAAGATCTGAGTACTGATACCTGTAACCCTTGATTTCCTTCTCCATTTCTGTCTGATCCTCAGTGGCCAAGTTCTGCAGATTTCCTTACTTGAGCCTTCTGGGAAGCATTCCATAAAGCTGGGGAAGCTGGATGTCTGCCTTCGGCTCCCTTTTATCCAGTAGAGAAACTGTAGGCCCAGGAGACCCTCTTGGTGTGGCACTGTGCTGGTCTGGGGGAGGGGCAATGTGGTCAGAGCGCAGCTGCTTCTATTTCTCTTCTAATGCTATCCTTCTCAGTCTCTGTGATACAAAGCAATGCTTCAGCCTCACCCCTGGGTTCTGGGGTTTTCATAAAGGTATCTTGTCAATGGATAGTTGCTTGTTGGTTGCCTTGTGAAGGGTATGAAAGTTGAGATTGACTTATATTCCTGCCTTGATAACATCACTCCCTTTCCCTCCCCCCCTTTTTTTAAAGATTATTATTATTATTATTATTTTTATAGGCTGAGAAGGGAAATGATGACTTTTTTTTTAAGATTTTATTTATTTATTTGACACAGAGAGAGAGATTACAAGTAGGCAGAGAGTCAGGCAGAGAGAGAGAGGTGGGGAAGCAGACTCCCCACTGAGCAGAGAGCCCGACACGGGACTTGATCCCAGGACCCTGAGATCATGACCTGAGCCGAAGGCAGCAGCTTAACCCACTGAGCCACCCAGGTGCCCCTAAAGATTATTATTTTTTAAAGGGAGAGAGAGCACATGCACACAGTGAGTAGGATGATAGGGACAGAGGAAGAGGGAGAATCTTAAACAAGCTCCTGAGATAATGATCTGAGCCAAAACCAAGAGTCAGATGCTCAACCAACTAAGCCACCCAGGTGCCCTTCCCTTTTCCAGAATGTTAATTTAATATTAGTATTAAATTATTAAAATTGAAATATTAAATTTATTTATTTATAAATAATTTATTATTTATAAATAAATTATTATTAAAAATAAATCTATAAATTTATTTAAAGTATAAATTTAAATATATATTTAAATAAATTTAATAATAATTAAAATTTAATAAATTTAAATGATTTATATAAATTATACATAAATTTATAAATTTATTTTTATTTTGTATTTTATAATTAAATTTTATTAAATTAAATAAAATTTAATAATAAATTTTTATAAATTTTATTTATAATATAATAAATATATAAAAATATAATATATACAATAAATATATGAAATATATAATATAATAAATATTATAATAAAAATTAAAATAAAAATAATAAAAATAATAAAAAATAAATATGAAAAATTTATATATAATAAAATATATAACATATATATTATATATTAAATAATATAATAAAATATATAATGTATATATATAAATTTATAAATTTATTTATGAATTTATAAATAAATAAATTTATTTATTATTAAATTTAAAAATACTAAATTTAATATTAATTTAACAGAATATTCTGTTAACAAGAATTCAACCATCCTAAGAGTTTGGGCAGGGTTTGAATGGAATGAAAGCTTTAGTGTCGACTCAGTATAGCCTCTCACAATCTATGGATCATTCTACGTGGGATGGTAAATTAGTTGCTTGGTTCACTGCTTCTGTAGTGCCTAAAGCACAAATTCAAATTTCCATTGTACAAGTGAAGTTATATCTTTTTGTTATATACCTCTTCATTCTCTTTGTTTTGAAGAAACTGACAAGTCTGTAGGTATCTGTAGTACAAATACATTGTGCAAAAGATGAAATGTAGTGGTTGCAAGAAGTAAGACTTTTGGGGGAACTGTTGATGATTGACTTTATTACTATCATGGCGCTTGTGTCCTCCTGTGATGGAAGGGCTCGACTGGGATAAACCACAAGCTTGCTTGTCTATAGATGCTGAATACTGAGGCCAGATTTTCTCACAAACCCACAAAGATATTCCTGCAACTTGGCACTGCCTTGTGCATGGAAGGGAATTATCTGCTTCTTTTGGCCAATGGCAGTTTTTTCAGGGAGGGACCTACAGTCTAGAGCTTGAATCCTTAGGCCATACTCAAACTCAGCCTGAAAAGACATTACAGAATTGGAGAAAAGAAACTCTCCTAATTAAAATGTTAAAATCTCAAGAGCTTGGCATAAGAAAGGAGGAAATTATGGATGGCATAGTCTCAAGACTGGCTTTTCTGCTTGCCAGGTAATCATGCACAGGTAAGGGTAATATAAATATGTTTTTCCTGAAAGGTAAGCTACAGTTACCAATGCCAGGGTAGAAAACAAGACTGGGATTGTTGTGACAAATAAAGAAATATAGGTAATAACAGCACCACTAAAACTAGAGATCATGTCAAGCTTCAGGTTATAGGGATTACTTTCTATAAGGCCGGAAAGGGTGTATTATTACTTTAGATTCAAATTCTGAGCATAGTTTTTCAAAGCTAGAAATAACATCCTTTGCAGAATTAAATTTCAACTTAGCAGTGAAGTCACTTTGTTTTCATGCTGATTCACCCAGAACATGACAAAGAAAGTACCAGTAAAAATGTTCATGAAGTTTTTGATACAGCAGAAGACAGAGCAATTGGTTTTTGAGGCTTTTCTGAATGATTTCTCTAACTTCTTCTTGAATTTTCTGAATGATTTCTCTAGCTTCTTCTTGAATTTGAATGGCTCTGAAGGTCAGGATAGACCAGTTACAACTTTTCCAGGAAATGAGTAATAGTAGGACCAGGGGACTCATTTCTAGAAGCTAGGAGGAACATTTCATCCAGAACCTGTAGGTGGGGTTTTCCCTCACAAACGTCTTCAGGGAGTTCCACAGGCGTGTGCAGACTAGAAATGGGAATAGCCAGCCTAACACAAGCTTGCCCTGGAGATTCTGCCAATTCTCTTAGCTCTTGCTTTGGTTTTCCCCACCCAGCATGACTGGTCCTTTTCTTTCCTTCTCATTCTCCTCTTATTTTCAGCTCATTGTTCAACATTCCTCCCTGCAAAATCCAAATCTTAAT
This sequence comes from Meles meles, assembly GCF_922984935.1. Taxonomy (NCBI): domain Eukaryota; kingdom Metazoa; phylum Chordata; class Mammalia; order Carnivora; family Mustelidae; genus Meles; species Meles meles. The sequence continues at coordinate 40,545,513 of NC_060087.1, read as the reverse complement.
ATATACCTGTGCAAAAACCTGGGAATTCTTGAATAAGCATCATTTAGAATTCTCTCTTCCTGGAAGACAAAGGAGACTACTGCCAAATGCTGTTTGTAAGACTCCTACCGAAGCTCCAGCCATGAAGAGCTCATAAGAATCAATGCTGGGCAAGGGATACATTCATAATTCTTTTGAAATTTGTGTTCTGTAGAGAGAGAAATTTCTAGTTTTGGTTTAGTTAAAATGCAGTTAAGTGGCTTCATTTCCTTCCTTCTTTCACGAAAAATGTGTCATGTACCAACTGTATGTCAGCCATGGTGTTGGGAGATGTTACAGAAGACACAGTCACTGCCCATAAAGATTTTTATGGCATAGTGAAGAAGGTAAATAAGAAATACAATAATTGTACTATAGTCCTGAAAAGACTATGAGAGATGTGTATTCAACCAGTATGCTGTGAATAGTTAGGGAAGGTTTCCAGGAGCTGGAGACCCAATTCCTGGAGTACTAAGGATGAATAATAGTGAGGAGGTGTTGTGTGTGTATACACTTACACACATGCCCACACATGCACCAACATATATTTTTCCCATAGCATCCTGAACTTCTTTAGAACTCTCCTTCCAGTTGTTCAGTGTTCCACTTTCTCATTAGGTTGTGTTATATACAATGTCATCAATATTGATGTCAATCCAAGCAAACCTTGAGCTCAGAGTGTAGAGCAAACTGATAGATCTTGCTCTGTCCAGAAATGGGTGATGAGACAGCAGTGAAATCACAAGGAGGGGAGCTACTGGGATTTTCAAACTTGAGGAATTGCTGGTGTTGCTTAGTTTTAGAAAAGTTCAAGTTATCACCAAAAGCCACTTTCTAAAGCTTATTACACGGCAGTAGGATTCTGTAGATAGAAGAATGATTCAGGCCAAGCTTTCCTTAGCATTGTCCTTTCCTCTCTATGGTATCCCTAATTCTTCTTCTCCCTTCACCTGCTTTCGTCCCAATGTTCAGGAAAGAATCAGGAGGTTCAGTTCTTCTTTGTGTTATGTTTTATTGCTTACCCCTCACAGGGACACAAGCACTTCAGTAAATATGTCTTTATTCAAAAGTCTAAGTCTGGGGGCACCTGGGTGGCTCAGTAGGTTGAGGGTCTGACTGTTGATTTTGGCTCAGGTCATGATCTTAGGGTTGTGAGATTGAGCCCTGCTTTGGGCTCTGTGCTGAGCATGGAGACTGCTTGAGATTCTCTCTCTCCCTCTCCCTCTGTCCCTTTCCCCTGCTCAGGCTCTCTCTCTCTCTCACTCAAAAAGAAAAAGAGTTTAAATCTATAATGGAATGTATTTGGAAATTAGGGGGTGGTTAGGAGGGAACCCTTCTGATGTCTAAAGGCTCACCCTCATAGGCAAACACCTCTTCTGCCCATCTTACCCATTTCTTTTTTTTTTTTTTAAGATTTTATTTATTTATTTGACAGCGAGAGAGATCACAAGTAGGCAGAGAGGCAGGCAGAGAGAAAGAGAGAGGGAAGCAGGCTCCCTGCCAAGCAGAGAGCCCGATGTGGGACTCGATCCCAGGACCCTGAGATCATGACCTGAGCCGAAGGCAGTGGCTTAACCCACTGAGCCACCCAGGCGCCCCCATCTTACCCATTTCTTGAAAGAATAATCTTGAGTCTTCATGAGGCTAAGGGGTAAAGTAGAAACCTACACCATACACCTTCAACTGCAGGTCAGATTCCATTAAGGTGAATTCCAATTTCTTTAACTCTATTGGAATATAGTTGTGTTTAGTGTTAAGCAAACTGGGTAAACTTAGCACTAGTTTAGAAATAGTTGGGGGGCGCCTGGGTGGCTCAGTTGGTTAAGCAACTGCCTTCAGCTCAGGTCATGATGCTGGATTCCCAGGATCGAGTCCCGCATGGGGCTCCCAGCTCCACAGGGAGTCTGCTTTTTCCTCTGACCTTCTCACCTTTCATGCTCTCTCTGTCTCTCTCTCAAATAAATAAATAAAAAATCTTAAAAAAAAAGAAATAGTTGATATAATGGGGCAGATGATCTCAAAAGTCTCCAACTCTAAAGTTCTGTAAATTCTGTGAATTCTATCCCTATTAACTTCTACTTGTGACCTGGGGATAAGATTAAGAAAAGAAAATAAGAAACTAAAGTTTGTCCTTTTTCAACTAATTTTCTATGATAATGTAATACATGATAATGTTATAAAGTCTACCATAAAATGAACATATAAAATGTGAACTGAATCTCCCTGCCACCCCTGGTTTCTCTACCCAGAGTCAAATATCCTCTTGTAGATCTGCTCAGATATTTTTCTATGCCTACACAGACTCTTAGTCTTTTTAAGATAAGAATTTTTCCATTACATAGTATTGCTAATAATAGACAAAATGAACAATATATTTTGTATTTTAATGTATTTAACTTACTATTCTTTCTACTGTTTCTTCTGTTAAAATTCATTTTCTTAAAAAAACACATACATATATGAAGCATAGTATTCTTGGATCATTTACATAAACTGGAGAATTTTTGGAACATTTGATTTTTACTGGGAGTTGACTTCTCAAAACGCACATTAACCTCAGACATATATACACTCAATTAAAAGTGAGCAAAGCCATGACAAGCTTGCATTGCTAGTCTGCCTTCAGGAAGGCAGTTTGTATTCAGTTTTTATTAATCAATCCATATTACTTTATAAAATATATAGTTTCAAAAATTGTATCAGTGAGCTTGGTGTGACTTCTTGAAACTATTTGACATATTAGTAACTTCCTGACACAATGCTCTGTTGAAGGACCCACCCTAGCTCTACTCTGTGTGTTATCAGCGACATATTAGATAACTTTGGGAAAACATTACAGCATAGTTAATAGCAATTATCAGATAAGATCTGTGTGGTTTTTGTTTTGTTGAATTCTAAAGAGAGGAATCCCAGGGAAGTGATTGTTTAGCTTCCTGAAATGCCTTCTAACAAGATTTTTTTTAGCTTTATGAAAAGCCTAGACTCCAAGCTCTTTTTCTCTTTTTTAAAATTATTTTACGTTTTTTTGATGTGCTGTTCCAAGATTCATTGTTTACGTATAACACCTAGTGCTCCATGCAATAAGCGCCCTCCTTAATACTCACCACCAGGCTCACCCATCCCCTCACCCCCCTCTAAAACCCTCAGTTTGAGTCCACAGTCTCTCCCAGCTCTTTATTGTTGCTAAATGCTAAACTCTGTACCTCAGCCAGACCTCCTGCTGCCTCAGTTGATACCATTAACCAGACAGTTGCTAGGTTTCCACTTCAACCTGAAATGACTCAGCCAGAGACCAGAATGGGGCATTTTGAGATGAAAACCCCAACCCCTGCATCAAGTTTTTATATCAGCAATAGGGTATGTCCCTGAAGATAGTGTCAAACAGCTTGTTCTAATGAACACTGGTTTGTTGCTTTGCCTTTCAAAAACACATATAGACGACAAGGGACAGAGTGGGTGCAATTGCACCAATGCACATGGGGCTGTCGGCTGGGGAGATGGGGGTTTTCCTGAACCTACACATCCTCTAGTTGGCTCCAGATGGATAGAAAATTCGGAACTTCTTTTCTCAGCATCAACAGGCAGATGATCAGCATTTGCTGAAACGCGGGACACAAGAGCAGGGCTTGAACATTATGTGAAGTGAAGAGAGCTGCCTCTGATTTGTTCCTAGGAGGATGTCCAGGGAAAGTTCCAGAAAAGATCCAGAATAGACTTGTGTAGACACTGAGCTGCTAGAGCCGCATACCTTATGTAAATGCCTCTCCCAGCGATACAAAAGGGGAAAAGAGGTAGGGAAAGACACTGGATTAAGGGAAGCCTAAAGAAAGGTAGTGAAATTTTTGTGGGGTGGGGAATAGTCCTTAAAATTTCAAGTGATTGAAAATTTAGCATATTGACATATATCAGACCCAGGAAGGTTAGGGGCCAAGTCAACAGTTAGGGAAAACTCCAACAAAAGTAAAAGTGGAAAATTTGTCTACAGCTTATTTTTTTTAATAGACAAGGGAATTTGACCTATGATGACTTCCATAAGCATGCCATATTAATGAAACAATAGCGTGTTAAGAAGCAAAATGACAAAATGGAAAGGTCATGGAAAGAAAAATAGGTACAAAGCACAAGATAATTAAGTTGGTGTATGCTGATTCTGAAGAAAATCTGTAATCGTGGTAGGGTAGACTGTTCCATTGATGGTCTCCAGTAAAACACACCTCACAGTATTCATGCCCTTGGGTAGTCTTCTTCCAAACTAACTCAGGGCTGGCCATCAGACTGGCTTTGGCCAATGGAATATCAACAAGCAAAATGACATAGAAGCTTGATAAGCCCTTTATGTTGGAATTTGTCATTTTGGAATACTCCCTCTTGGAAGCATCGTTGTAAAGATACTTGGGCTAGACTATGAAATGAAGAGAGTACGTGAAGAGAGAGACCATAGATGGTGAGATGCTACTTTACATATTACTGCCCCAAGCAAACTCCCAGCTGAATGCAGGTACTTGAGTGACCTCAGCTATATGACAGAGCAAAAGAACATTCCATTTGCTACCAGCCAACCCACAGAGCTATGAAGATAATGAGTTGTCATTTTCAGACACTGAGTTTTGATGGTTTATTACTCAGCAATAGATATCTGAAACAAATAGTCATGTAAATGCCCTTATTTATCAAAGAGGAAACTGAGACAGAAAACCACCAAGGGGTTTGCCCAGAGCTTTACAACTAGTTAGTAAAGCTTTGGGGACTAGAACTTAGATTTCTTGATAACCAAACCGGTGCCTCCTCCTCTACATGACCCAAAACACTACTATTAATATCTAACCCTTAGTGAAGGTTATCTGTATGACAGGCCTTATGGAAAGCATTTCACATTCAGGTACTACTATTATCCCAATTTTACAAGCCAGGAAACCAAAGCTTAGAGAATATTTTGCCTTAAGTCACACAGCAGGTAAGTAATAGAGCTATGTTTCTAATCCCACACTCTGACTTCACTAACTTGTCTGAAGCACTGTATTATAAGAATAATGAATTATAGGTTAAGTATGAGTAAAATAAGCAGCTTATACAATAACTGATTTAGTCCATATCTGTCTCATTCATCATTCATTCGAGTTAAAAAAGAATTGATCTCCACTAACTACCATTGTTGACGATTAAGTCACCTGGCCCTCGATCCAGTTCAGAAGGTATGCATAGATATGGTGTGTCCCTTTGGGGATTTGGATTAATTAATACCTTGTCACTATTTAAATGCTTGGCAAAATTCTCTTTTTCTGTAGGTTCCTATATAACTTAAACCAATGCCTTTTTTTTTTTGCAATAAAAGTATCCATAAGGTATTTTCTCAGTTACATTTGAATGATTGATATGTTATTTAGCAAGAACTGTTTGCTTCATAAGGAGCCTTAAAAATGCATATCTTTTATGTTTGAAAAAATGTTTTTGGCAACTGAAATAAGTCATTTAAGTACCTCTTCTGTAAAGCCTTTCTTGGCAAACCCTGGTCATTAATGGCTTATGCCTTTATTCATTCTCCTTATTCAATATACATTGAAGCATTCCAGTGTGAATATACTAGACACAAAGGGTATACAGATTAACAAAAATGGAGCCCTACTTTAAGAAGTCCAGAATAATAGCAGTATAAGTTGATATGTCCTATAACAAAGGTATAGGTTAAGCCCTCTTCATCATTCGTTAAGCTAATTTTGCTTATGTGCTGACATCATGTCAGATAGAGAGCTAGGTGCCAAGTGAACCAATCAGACATAGCTCCCATCTTCAAGATCCCACAGTCCAACAGGGGAGGCAGTTCATAACTGGGTAAACACATTGAGAAAAATGATTGGAACAAAATGAGCAGACTGCTGTCATAAAAGAACGGTCTGGGGACAGAGAACTGGAGAGGGAAGGAAGTATTTGCTAAGAGAGGAAGATCAGGGAAGATCTCTGACATGGTAACATTTAAACAGCCAGACATGCAAAGGAAGGGGACAAGAGAAGATACATCACAGAGGCTACTGAACATGCAAAGGTACTGGGTTGGGGGCAAAGCTTGACACATATAAGGCATTAACAACAGGCTCATGTGACTGGATTATGGTGAGCTCAGGTACTGGGCAGGGCTAGAAGATGAGGAGAGCAGGTACCAGATCATATAGGCCTTGAAAACCATGGTAAGAATCTTACTCTCAGTGAAATGAGCTGTTGAGAAGGGGATGGTATAATGCTGAGATCAAGGACTCTGGAGACATGCTGTCTAGGTTGATTTCTCATGCCAACAGCTTAGTGAATGTATTCTCTTGGGTAAGCAACTTAACCTTTCCATGCCTCATCTTGCTCATCTGTAAAATGAGAAGAAGACTACTTACTGTCGTCAAGATATAACATATCAATAGATATAAAGGGCTTAGAAATATACTTGACATTAAGCATTCAATCTGTGTTAGCAATTAAGAAGGAAGAGGCTTGATCCAATTCACATTTTTTAAAGATCATTCTTTCCACAGTGTGAAGTTGCAAAGAGAAGGCTGAGAGAGAAAGAGAAGCAACCGAGCTTTGCTATTTGTCTAAATTGGGGAATGTGGAGGCTTGGACTCTTAACTGCTGTATTCTTGGGTTAGACCACATTGCCTCGCCAGCTATATGAGGCCACTTGACAGGTAGCTGAAAGGAGATATACTCAGCATGGTCAGAAATGGACCTCGGTTGAAATAGAATAAGCAAGACTCAATATCCATTAGGACAGTTGATGAAAACAGAAAGATCTCTGAGGTAGTAAATCATCCAGGTAGATAGGACTAGTATTGAGAATCAGAGTGATCCAGCATGAGACTGAGTTTCCCACAGACAAGCTGAGAATTTGGAGGAAATCAAGGTAGTTCAAGAATTTCTGAGGGTCTATCGCATGTATGCCACAGGTGGACAGACAGCTGGCATAGTGGGGTATGGCATTCACCTGACGTACAGGAGAATCATCTTCCAGGTAGGCAACAGTAGTTTATCCTAAGGGCACTGACCTCTCAGGTGGGAAGTCCAGACAGAGGCTCAGTTCTAAACAACCAGCAATGACAATTTTACCCATGCTGAAGTGTGACTTTCTTAAGAGCTGGGAAATTATCTTATTCACGTTTTAAAAAATACTGGGTGTGGTGCATAAACAATGAATCTTGGAACACCAAAAAAAAAATTAAGTTAAAAAAATACTAGCTTTATTGAAATACAATTCATAAACCATAAAATTCAATGTTTTAAAGCATAAAATTCAGTGTTTTTTAAAAAATATATTTATTTGACAGAGAGAGAGACAGCGAAAGAGGGAACACAAGCAGGGGGAGTGGGAGAGGGAGAAGCAGGCTTCCTGCTGAGCAGGGAGCCCCAGTGTGGGGCTCGATCTCAGGACCCTGGGATCACAACCTGAGCTGAAGGCAGATGCTTAATGACTGAGCCACCCAGTTACCCCTAAAATTCAGTGTTTTTTATGATTGTATGAAATCATATGATGTATGCCATTTTGCAACTGGCTTCCTTCACCTAGCATAACATTTTCAAGATTCATTCTTGTTGTAGCATGCATCAATATTTTATTCCTTTCTATGGCCAAATAAAATTACATAGTACTTTTAGGCCACATTTTCTTTATCCATTCTTCAGTTTATGGTTATTCAGGTTTTTTCCATTTTGGACTATGAATAATGCTGCTATGAACATGCATGTACAAGTTTTTGTGAGGACATATGCTTTCTCTTCTCTTGAGGATATACCTCAGAGTAGAATCTATGGGTCATCTGGTAACTACATATTTAATTATTTAATTATTTAAAGAGCATCTGAACTATTTTCCCAAGTGCCTGTGCCACTTTATATTCCATCTATTAGTGTATAAAAGTTCTAATTTCTCCACATCCTTGTCAACACTTATTCTTTTTTTTTAACCTTTCATTTTCTTTTTAAAGATTTTATTTTTTTATTTGACAGAGAGAGATCACAAGTAGGCAGAGAGGCAGGCCGGGGCGTGGGGGTGAAGAAGCAGGCTCCCTGCCGAGCAGAAAGTCCGATGTGGGGCTCAATCCCAGGACCCCGAGATTATGACCTGAGCCAAAGGCAGAGGCTTAACCCTCTGAGCCACACAGGCGCCCTCAACACTTATTCTTGTCCATCTTTTTTTTTTTATTATAGCAATCCTAGTGAGTGTGAAGTTGTATCTCACTGTGTGTTATTTTTTGTTTTTGTTTTTTTGAAAAGTCTTCATATCACTTCATTCAAACTTTATCCAAAACCGTAGAAGTATTAAAAATGTGTAGTCCTGAGCTTCAGATGCTGACCTCTGATCTCATAAGCAAGTGGGGAAAAGAGGGTCAGGATAGAAATTCAGAGTTCCTCCCACTCCAAGAAGGCTAGGCCTACACCACTGCTTCTTGGCAGGCAGGATGGGACACAGCTCAGCTTCCTCCTCCTCACTCTGTTCTTCACTCTCTTCTTCCCCAGAAATGTCATTGCCTATAGCAACAATCTCATGCTAGCCTCTGATGTGCACAGGGCCAGAACCTGACTGCAGACACAGGGTTACAGGTGGCTGGAGTTGTAAATCATCCAAACTGAGCCTGAGTTGGCAGGACAACTTGAGGTTGGCCACAGGGATTATCAATCTACTTACTGGTGGTCATGGTTCTTGGCCATGAGTTCTATCATTCTTTGCAACACATTACGCTCCTCTTTGGCCCCCTCGGTGAGGCAGAGCATGGTCAAAGCCAGCAAGTTTTCCTCATCACCCTCTTTCTCTACCTTGAAGGTGAAAGAATGTGTGTGGCTGGACAGCTCACAGCTGAAGGAAAAACTATCCACAGTGACTAGAGCAGGGACTCGCAGACCGCCCTCAACCAGCTCTCCTGATTCAAGAATGTTAAGGCAGCAGCTGTGCCGGTGGCCATGCTACAGTCTCACTGTGGTTTCGATTTATAGTTCCCTGATGACTAATGATGGTAAGCATGTGCTTGTTGGCCATTTGTATATCTTTTTTGGAGAAATGTCTATTCAATCCTTTGCGGCTGTTTTAATTCATTTAATTGGTTCTGTGTGTTAAATTGCAAGTGTTCTTTATTTACTCTGGGCACAAGTCCCTATCAGATATATTATTTGCAAATATTTTTTCCCCTTATGTGAGTTGTATTTTCATTTTCGTCATAGCATCTGTTGAAGCATGAAAGTTTTAAATTTTGATGAAGTCTAATTATTTTTTCTTTAATTGCTTATGCTTTTGTGATATCTAAGAAGAAGGAGACTTTGCCTTACTCAAGGTTTTTTTTTCCCCTCCAAAGAGTTTATTTATTTATTTGACAGACAGAGATCACAAGTAGGCAGAGAGGTAGACAGAGAGAGAGGAGGAAGCAGGCTCCCTGCCGAGCAGAGAACCTGAGGTGGGGCTCCATCCCAGGACCCGGGGATCATGACCCGAGTGGAAGGCAGAGGTTTTAACCCACTGAGCCACCCAGGCACCCCTCAAGGTTTTACTCCTTTGTTTCCAAGAGTTTTATAGTTTTTGCTGTACCACCAGGGACTGCTGAGAAGGGCAGGTGCAGAAATGGAGCCCCAAGTCCAGGTGGACTCTTAATCTTATTTTTGTAGAATGCACAGTATATGGATACAAAGACAAAACAATTCAAGAAAGCAATTATGTGAGGGGCATCAAGGAACATGATTATCAGTATATGTCCTAGTGAGGCATTAACTAGGGGCTGCAGGAAATGGGAAAGCTGACCTCAGTAGTCCCAACTATCTTATTCACCATTGTTGTTATTTTCAGCATGTACTGTTTGCAGTTTGTAATGATGGGAGAATGGTTAGCTTTTGCCATACACATACAGCTTTTGCCATATATGTGTGTTCCTGTTATTATTGTTTCTTTTACCCACTGAAGTCTTGCTATCCCACAAATAATGGCTAGAAAAAATAGAAGATCAACAACATGGAAGGTATGAACAACAGTATAAGCCAGCTAGAAAAAGCATCTTTAGATCACTCCATGCAATGACAGTAGAATACCCATTCTTCTGAAGTGCACACAGAACACTCTCCAAGATAGACCATATGCAGGGTCATATAAAGACTCAATAAATTTTGGGGCGCCTGGGTGGCTCAGTGGATTAAGCCGCTGCCTTCGGCTCAGGTCATGATCCCAGGGTCCTGGGATCGAGCCCTGCATCGGGATCTCTGCTCCGCGGGGAGCCTGATTCCTCCTCTCTCTCTCTGCCTGCCTCTCTGTCTACCTACTTGTGATCTCTATCTGTCAAATAAATAAAATCTTAAAAAAAAAGACTCAATAAATTTAAAAGGATTGAAGTCTAAAATGTATGTCCTCACCACAAAGAAATTAAATTAGAAACCAACAACAAAAATAATTTGTGAAACTCACAAATGTGTGGAAATGAAGTAACACACTTTTAAATAACAAATGGATCAAAGAAGAAATCACAAAGGAAATCAGAAAATACTTTGAGATAAAAGGAAGTGAAGACACAATATACCAAAACTTATAGGATGCAGTGAAGGACTGATTAAAGAGAAATTCATAGCTCTGAATACCTATATAAAAAGATCTCAGATCAGTAACTTAACCTTCCACCTTAAGGAACTAGAAAAAAAAGGCATATTAAACCCGAAGAAAGCAGAAGCAAGGAAATAATAGAGATTAGAGACAACATTAATGAAATAGAAAATACAAAACCAATAAAGAAAATGAACAAGACCAAAAATTGGTTGTTAAAAGAGATCAACAAAATGGACAAGCTTTTAACCAGACTGACCAAGGGAAAAAGGGAGAAGACTAAAATGACTAAACCAGGTATGAAAGAGAGAATGCTACTTCCAACCATCCAGTAATAAAAAAGATTATGAACAAATATTATTAGACATTAGACATTAGACAGCATAGATGAAATGGAAAAATTCCTAGAAAGACACAAATTATCAATGCTGATTCAAGAAGAAATTGAAAAATTTGAGTAGAGGTATCACAAGAAAAAAGATTGAATTAGTAGTTTTAAAATTTTACACAAAGAAAAACCCATTCCCAGATAAATTTACTATTGTATTCTACCAAACATTTATTATTTTTTAATATTTTATTTATTTGACAGAGAGAAATCACAACTAGGCAGAGAGGCAGGCAGAGGGAGAGGAGGAAGCAGGCTCCCTGCGGAGCAGAGAGCCCGATGTGGGGCTCGATCCCAGGACCCTGAGATCATGACCTGAGCCGAAGGCAGAAGCTTTAACCCACTGAGCCAGCCAGGCGCCCCTCTACCAAACATTTAAAGAAGAGTTAATGCTATTTCTTCACAAACTCTTCCAAAAAGTAGAAGGCAGGAGAACATTATCCAACTTATGTTTTCAGGCTAATATTAACCTGATACCATAACCAAGGATATGACAATAAAACTAACAGGTCACTATCCCTTATGAATATAGACACAAAAATCCTTAACAAAATACCAGCAAACTGGACCCAGCAACATATAAAAAGGATTAGATACCATGATCAAGTGGGGCTTGTCCCAGAAGCACAAGGTTGCTTTAACATCAATCAGTGTAATATAGGGCGCCTGGGTGGCTCAGTGGGTTAAGCTGCTGCCTTTGGCTCAGGTCATGATCTTGGGGTCCTGGGATCGAGCCCTGCATCGGGCTCTCTGCTCAGCAGGGAGCCTGCTTCCCTCTCTCTCTCTGCCTGCCTCTCTATCTACTTGTGATCTCTCTCTGTCAAATAAATAACTAAAATCTTAAAAAAAATCAGTGTAATATAACACACTGATCAAATAATGGACAAAACCACATGATCATTTCAATAAATGCAGAAAAAGTATTGGATAAAATATACCTCTTCATAATAACAAGTCTCAACAAACTAAAAGTAGAAGGGAACTTCCTCTTTCTCATAAAGGGCATCCTTAAAAATTTGCAGCTAACATCATACTTAATTAATACTGAATGCCTTCTCCCTAAGATCAGAAACAAAACAATGGTATCCACTCTTCCTACTTCCTTTCAGCTTTGTACTTGAGGGTCTAGTCCCAGCAATTAGATAAGAAAAAAAGAAATAAAAGGCATCTGGATTAGAAAGGAGGAAGTAAAACCACTTTGATTTTCACATGAACCAATCTTGTATACATAAAATCCTAAGGAATATATACACAAAGAACTATTAGAATAAAGAAGTTCAGTAAGGTTGCCAGGTACAATTTATACATAAATTAATTATATTTTCATACGTTAACAATGAACCAAAAGAATATCAAAAATAATTAAATACTTAGGAATAAATTTAACAAAAAAGTGTAAAGTTTACACTCTGAAAGCTATAAAATACTGTTGAAAGGAAGGAAAGAAAATGTATATAAATGGAAAGTCATCCTGTGTTCATAATTCAAAAAGCTAAATATTGTTATATGGAGATACTCCCCAAGTTGATCTATAGATCTATGATATAGATAGTAGATCTATAGATATGATATATAGATCTATAGATCAACTTGGGGAGTATCTCCAATGCAATCCCCATGAAAATCCAAAGTGGTTTCTTTACAGAAATTTGTAAGTTAATCCTAAAATTCATTTGGAAATTCAAGGTCCTCATAATAGTCTAATCAATATTAAAAAAGAACAAACTTGAAGGTGTCATACTTTCTGATTTCAAAACTTACCACAAAATAATCAAAAGTATAATATTGGCATGAAGATAGACGCAGAGATCAATGGCATAGAGTTGGAGTCCATAAATAAAGCCTCGCATTTATAGTCAATTGATTTTCAAGAAAGGTACCAAGTTAATTCCGTAGGGAAAGAACAGTCTTCAACAAATGGTGCTGAAACAACTGGATATTCACGTGAAAAATAAAAAAGATATTAGACTACTACCTCACACCATATATAAAAAATTAATTCAAAATGTATCATTAACTTAAATATGAGAACTAAAACTACAGAACACTTAGACGAAATATAGGAGTAACTCTTCATGACATTGGGTTCAGCAAAGACTTCTTAGATATGATACCAAACGCATGAGAACAACAGCAACAACGGATTAATTAGATGTCTTCAAAAGGAAAAACTTTTGTGCTTCAAAGAACACAAGCAAAAAAGTGAAAAGATAATTCACTGAATTGGAGAAAATATTTGCAAATCATATATCTAATGAGGGACTTGCACCCAGAATATATAAAGAATTGTTATAATTCTGTAATAAAAAGATGACCCAATTTTTTAAAATGTGCACAGGAAGATAGTTCTGATACTTCTTTTTTTTTTTAAGATTTTATTTATTTGACAGAGAGAGACACAGCAAGACAGGGAACACAAGCTGGGAGAGTGGGAGAGGGAGAAGCAGGCTCCCCGCTGAGCAGGGAGTCCTATATGGGGCTCAATTCCATGACCTGAGCCGAAGGCAGATACTTAATGACTGAGCCACCCAGGTGCCCCAGTTCTGATATTTCTGATACATATTTCTGATACACATTTCTCCAAGAAGATATTTCATGCACAAGGATCTGAGTACGCATTTCTCCAAGAATGGCCAATCAACATATGAAAAAGGCTTAATTAACATCATTCAACTTCAGGGAAATGCAAGTCAAAAGCACAGTGAGATACCAATTCACATCAGCTGGGATGGCCATAATTAAACAGACGGACAAGAAGGAGTGTTGGAGCATAAGAAATAACATGGAGGACATGGGGAGATGTAGAGGAGAAGGGAGTTGAGGGAAATTGGAAGGGGAGACGAAATATGAGAGACTATGGACTCTGAAAAACAACCTGAGGGTTTTGAAGGGGTGAGGGGTGGGAGGTTGGGGAACCAGGTGGTGGGTAATAGGGAGGGCATGTACTGCATGGAGCACTGGGTGTGGTGCAAAAACAATGAATACTATTACGCTGAAAAGAAATAAAAAAGAAGAAGAAGGAGTGTTGGTGAAGATGTGGAGAAAGTGGGACCGTCATGTACTGTTGGTGCAAATGTAAACTGTTTCAACTGCTTTGGAAAATGTCTTGCAGTTTCTCAAAAGGTTAAACATAGAGCTACCACAGGCCCTGGCAATTCCACTCCACTTTATGCATTTATTTTCTTTAATAAATATATAAAGAATATCAGATCAATAAGTACTTTATAAATGTTGTCATTTTCCATGACAATCTGTTAAGGTGGATACTATCATTATCCTTATATCACATACAAGAAAATTGAGATCCAATGTTAAATAACTTGCCTAAAGTCACACAACTGGTAAGTCATGAGGCTAGAATTTGAACCAAGGTATCTGACTCCAGAGTCCATACTTTTTTTTTTAAAGATTTTATTTATTTATTGACACAGAGAGAGAGATCACAAGTAGGCAGAGAGGCAGGTAGAGAAAGCGGGGGGGGGGGGAGGAAGCAGGCCCCCTGCTGAGCAGAGAGCCCGATGTGGGGCTCGATCCCAGGACCCTGAGATCATGACCTGAGCCAAAGGCAGAGGCTTAACCCACTGAGCCACCCAGGTGCCCCCAGAGTCCATACTTTTAACCATAAACTTCATTGTCTCCATATAAAAATAAATATATGAAATATTTGTGTAATATAAAAATCCCTTTATACAAGACACAGTCTTCTTGACAGACTTCTTGAAAGATTGTTCCTTGCACATAATAATAAACAATTGCTAAAAAGCTATTTAATTTTATCTTAGAGAAAAACAAAGCTAACATTAATATAGTGTTACTATGTGTCAGATGCTTAAAATTTTGTTCAAATTGTTACATAAACACTTCCAGGTAGATTCTGTTATTGTCCCCATTTTGTAGAGGTCCAGAGGAGTTAAGCAATTTATCCAAGATCACGTAGCTAGTAAATGTCAGACCTGGGATATAAACACAGTGTCCATGTTTTTAACCACTATGAAGTATGTCTCTTGATAAAATATGTTGGGCTTAGAGGAGTACCAATAATTTATATCCTTCTTCCCCATCTGAGCTTACAGGACTCAAAGGATGAGATAAAAATATCAGCTTTGTTATTGCTAAAGCTGTTTGGAGAATGAAGCTTAGGTGGGTTCTCTGCCTGTGGTAGGCCTCTCCCATGGAATTCAAAGCTCTCTGTAGGCAGATACCCGGGGCGGGGTGGGGGGAGAGGGAGGAAGGAGGTACAGAGTTGCACCTGCCCAGTTTTTTCTCCCAATCTCACCCACTAGGTAACTCTGAGTACAGGCTGGATGGAACCAGGAGAGTGACCACAGGCAATCAGGAGAGATGGGAAATAAGTATCCTGCCTCTAGCCAAACTGTAGACAAGTTGTTCATATGTAAACTAAAAATGTCCTTTAAAAAGAGTAAGGCATAGCATTTGGGAAGCTTTCTTTACTTAGTATTGAAGCAATACAGTGAAAAGAACCCCGGTTTAGGCATTAGAAGACCTGGTAGCCCAACCCAGGTCTGCCTCTGTGACCATGGGCATTATATTTCATTCCTCTGAGCCAGTAATTAATTACTTCACCCAAAATTCTGCTAATAAAATATACTTCATGAGAACAGTTTAAAAACAAAACAAAGCAGGGACACATGAGTGGCTCAGTCAGTTATGCATCTGACTCTTGATTTCAGCTCAGACCATGATCTCAGGGTCATGGGATCGAGCCCCACATCCAGCTCCCTCCTAGGCTGGAAGTCCACTTGGGATTCTCTCTCTTCCTCTCCCTCTGCCCACCCCTCACCACCTGCACACACACTCTCTGAAATAAATAAATAAATCTTTAAGAAGAAAACCTAAACCCAACCCAAAACAAAATGAAACTCTCCATTTCCAAAAAATTAAGGAAATTCTTTCTTAAATGATTTCCTTCCTCTGAATTTATTTTTCTAAGCTTTCCAACCTATGCCATTGATTTCTATTATCATATATATTAAATGGAATTCATGGGGTCCTAGGTGCTTTTTCCTTCCTACTCCACTTCTTTTCTTATGCCCTGTTATTCTTCTTCCCATGCTTTCTGCTTGAAGAAACTGTTCATGTTGTCTTTTAGGTTTACTTCATATTTACATATTATAACCTCTTTCAATCTATACCTTCTCCAATAAAGCAACAAAGGGAGGAGGAAGGAAGAAAGGAGGGAAGAAAGGAAGGAGGGAAGGAGAGAGGGAAGGAAGGAAGGGAAAAAAGGAAAAAAATTAAAGATACTTTGCATTCCTTTTTAAAAATGCTTTTTCTTCATTTTTTAAGTATAAAGTAAATTGAACTCATCATTCTTATATATTTACTTATTTGTCTAATTATTTATTCAAAGCCTCTTTCTTGTCATCTAAACTATAAACTTCATGAGGGCAAAAATTTCAATGGTTTGTTCAATTTTGCATGCCTATAACTTGCCTGGTGTTGAGCATAAAAGTGAGTAGTTTAAAAATGTTCAATAATCATTTTAAAGAAACTCAAACTGTATGGATTTTTCACTGTAAAAAAGTGATGAACTTGGGGTGCCTGAGTGGCTCTGTTGCTTAAGCAACCAACTCTTGGTTTCAGCTCAGGTCATGATCTCATGGGTCATGGGATTGAGCCCCATATCGGGCTCTGCCCTCAGTGGGGAGCCTGCTCGAGATTCTTTCCCTAGGCCCCTTACCTCAGTTGTTCTCTCTCTCTCTCTCTCTCTCTCAAATAAATAAATAGATCTTTTAAAAAAGACTTCAGGAATTAAAAAAAAAGTGATGGTCTTCATCAATTGGGAGAAGATGATAATTTTTCTCACATTTTTTTCTAGGTGAGCATACAACCTTTTCCCTCTGGCCCTAATGTAGCAAGTTGACTTAGTAAAATAAACAGCCAATTCAACCAAAAAAGACAAAACCATTATTTTAAATGCATTGATTATTAAATTGATTGATCAGTATAGCAACTCAGTTCATCAACAGTGCCATGGAACACAGAAGAGGGCTTAATGAAAATGTTTTATCCAAGCTCAACAACACAACTAGGTCTAGTTACACATGGCCAGTGAATCTGTCTATTCAGGGGCATCCACAGACATTTGAAACAGAAGGAGGAGCAATTTGGATCATCTTAACCTGGCAAAGATGAAAAAGATGCATCTTTTTGGTGTCCAGCTTTTTCAAACCTTACAGTTTATTCCTCTGAGATAGTCAGCATTCGTTATACTTGAGAAAACTACAAAAGGTAATTAAAAAACTAAACACTGTTATTGCCTCTTTTTTCTCTCCATGTATGTGTAAACGTCCCAAGAAGCTCTTGTATTGAAAAGGCTTGATACACATTTTGGCAATTAACAACAGGTAAGGGAACTTCTTTTCCCCCTAATTTTTGTTGGGGGCAAATATCCGTAGTTCCCTCTGGAACTTCCCCTCTGGAAGTTCCCTAAAACTGGCAGTTGCTATGGGCTGGGATTTTCAGTCCAGGCAGTATTTCCACATTTGTTCTATTAATAGGGCTGTTATTTTTTTGTTCTTGATGTTTGGGAGAGAGGATAAGTCTCTAACTAACAAAGACATTTTTTCTCCCAAACTTCGAGCAGATTCTTTGCATCGTTTCTTCCCTTGCTGGTCCTTCTTGAAGTGTAAGTAATGCCTTATATAATGGTGCAAACATTTGGTCAAAGCTAAGGAACCCTTAGTTAAAGCTACATTTCCATACCTGTGATGATATCATAGCAAACCAATGCATCTCAAAACTTCTGTAGGCATCAATAAGCCCCTTTTCCAGTTTTGACCAACAGGGAGGAAAATGGATATATGAGGAGGTGATAACAACTATGGTGGAAAGAAGAGGCAGAATATGTGTGTGTGTGTGTGTGTGTGTGTGTGTGTGTGTGTGTGGTTGTGTGTGTACATGCTTCTGTAGTTGGGTAGTATGTGCTCAATAGGAATCTGTTATTTTTCTTCTTATTCCTACCATCCTTATTATTGTTTTATTAGTCGCATGTGAAACAATGTTTTCTTTCTAAAAGAATACAGTAAAGCTGAAAGCCTTGGATCACACAAGTCAAGGGTAATATTGACCCTTAGGCTACCGTGATTGATAGGTTGACTCCTTAATCCACCTCTTTTTTCTATGTCAATAACTAAGTATCTGCCAATATAATGGAGAAAATATGCAAGCAAATATGGTAAGTATTCCTCATGACAGCTGAGGACATCTGGGTCCTCCATCAAAATTCGACCTCAAACTCTTGGAGTTTGACCTGAAACAGAAAAATGCAAAGTTTAGATTAGATGAATAATTGTATACTTGTTTCTAAAAAGTTCCAGGCTTAACAAACAATTGTTGCAAATATAGTCTAATCACCAGATTCTGCTTTATTTGTTCCTCATACAAGAGAAAGATGCTTTAAGCAATAGCTTTCTAAAATGTTTTCTCATCAAAAAAGAAAGCCCAGAAATGGCTTATTTATTAGCTTTCAGCCTACAGTGAAATCACAACTGAGGGAAGGAGAAAAGGCTAACTTTCTCTTCCATTAAAATGAGATACAAAATAGTTAAATGATGAATACTAAACTTACTTATTTTTAAATTTTTTCTTCTATTTTTATAACTGATTCATGCTAGTTCATTCCTCTAATTAAGTGAAATAATGTAATTTCTCAGTCATAATATAAATAGCTAAAGCAAGAAAATAAGTAATTCATCTTTCCATGATCAGCTGTTACTAGATTAGAGTGGGTTTAAAAATATGTGTATTAACACTTGAATAATAACAATAATAATAATAATAATAAATATAATCTCTTCTACAGTGTTAATTATAATGGAGGCCAAATTGAATTTCACATATTCTAGTCCTGCACATTGCACACAGCAGCTGCACACTGTGATTAAAAGAATCACAGTGGTGATTCTTTTAAAATTTATAGGAATTTATCAAAATTTGTGGGATGTGGCAAAAGAAGTGCTTCTTTTTTAATATCTGTATTTAATATATGCATATATTTAAAAAAATATAAAATCAGTAATTTAAATGTCCACCTTAGGAAGCTAGAGAAAGTAGAGAAAATTAAATCCAAAGTAAGCAGAAGAACAGAAATAATAAAAATTAGGCAAGAATTAATAAAAATGAAAATAAGAAATCAATAGAAAAAAATCAATGATATCCAAAGTTCCTTCTTTGAAAAGGTAAATAAAATTGGTAAGCCTCTAGCCAGGATAACTAAGAAAAAAAAAGGACAGAAATTATTAATGTCAGAAATGTAAGTGCAGACATGACTACGGTGTCTATGGACATAATAAAGATAATAAAGAAATGTTATGAATAACTCTATGCCCTCAACTGTAATAACCTAGAGGACATCTACCAATTTGTATTTCAAATTGTACTTAAAAGATACAATTTGCCAAAACTCACACAAGAGGAAATAAATATTCTGAATAGACCTAAAGAAATGGAATCAATAATTAATAATCTCCAAATCATAAAGGCACTAAGCCTAGATGGATTCACTGGTGAATTTTACTAAACATTTAAGGAAGAAATAATACCAATTCTCCATAATCTCTTTCAGAAAATATAAGCAAAGGGATATATCCTAACTCATTCTATGAGACCAACATTGCCCTAAAACCAAAACCAGAAAAAGACATTATAAGAAAAGAAAACTACAGACCAATATCTCTCATGAATATAGATGCAAAAATCCTCAATAAAATATTAACAAATCAAATCCAACAATGTATAAAAAGAATTATACATCAGGATCAAGTGGGATTTATGCCAGGTATGCAAAGTTGGTTAAACACTCAAAAATTAATTAATGTAATCCATCACTTGAATAGATGCAGAAAAAATATTTGACAAAATTCAAGATCCATTCATGATAAAAACTCATAGTAAACTATGAATAGAGGGTAAGTTCCTCAACTTGATAAGAATATCTACAAAAAGCCTACAGCTAATGTCATACTCAATGGGAGAAACTAGAAGCATTCCCACTAGGATCAGGTACAAAGCAAGAACGTTCACTCACACCAGTCCTTTCCAATATAGTACTGGAATTTCTACTTAATGCAATAACACAAGAAAGGGAAATAAAAGGCATATAGATTGGGAAGGGAAAATTAAACTATCTTTGTTCACAGATGTCATGATTGTCTATGTAGAAAATCCTAAAGAATCAACCAAAAACTCTTGGAACTAATAAATGATAATAACAATGTTGCAGGATACAAAGTTAATTTACAAAAGGCAGTCACTTTCATGATACCAACAATGAACAAATGAAACTTAAGTTAAAAACAACAGCATTTGTATATTAGCACCCCCAAAATGAAATACCTAGTTATAAATCTAACAAAATATATGTAAGATCTATACGATGAAAATTACAAAACTTTGATAAATTAAATGAAAGAACTAAATGAATGAAGAGATATTTTGTATTCATGGATAGGAAGACTTAATATATTATCAAGATGTCAGTTCTTCCCAACTTGATCTATTTAGTCTATACGGTCCCAATAAAAATCCCAGCAAGTTATTTTGTGGCTATCAACAAATTGATTCTAAAGTTTATACAGAAGGGCTCTTGGGTGGCTCAGTCATTGGGCATCAGCCTTTGGCTCGGGTCATGATCCCAGCATCATGTGATCGAGCCCCATATTGGGCTCTTTGCTTGGCAGAGAGCCTGCTTCTCCCTCTACAGCTCCCCTATGCTTGTGTTCTCTCTCTTGCTATCTCTCTCTGTCATAAATAAATAAATAAATAAATAAATAAAGTTTATATGGAGAAGCAAAAGACCTAAAACATCTAACTCAATACTGAAGAACGAAGTTGGAGGACTGCCATTACCCAACTTCAAAACTTACTATAGAACTGCAGAAATCAAGACAGTGTGGTATTGGCAAGAGAATATACAAATAGATCTATGGAACAGAATAGAGAGCCCAGGAATAGGTACATACAAATAGGGTCAACTGATATTTGACAGAGGAACAGAGGCAATACAATGGAATGAAGATAGTCCTCAACAAATGGTTCTAGAATTGCACATCCATATGTAAAACAATCAATCTAGACATAGCCCTTACATTGTTCCCAACAATTAACTCAAAATGCATTATAGACCTAAATGTAAAATGCAAAACTATAAAGCTCCTAGAAGAGAAAACCTAGATTCTTAGAGGAAACATAAGAGAAAACTCAAATTACTTTGGGTATGTTGATGACTTTTTAGATATAACACCAAAGGTAGGATCTGTGAAAGAAATTGTTGATAAGCTAAACTTTATTTAAAAGAAAAATGCTGGGGCACCTAGGTGGCTCAGTCAGTTAAGCCTCTGACTCTTGGTTTCAGCTCAGGTCATGATCTCAGAGTAGTGAGAACAAGCCCTGCATTGGGCTCCGTGTTCAGCAAGGTGTCTGTTTAAGATTCTCTCCCTCCCTCTCCCCCTGCCTCCCCACCTCAAATCAATCAATCAATCAATCAATCAATCAATCTTTTGGAAAATAAGCTAAAGTTTATTAAAATTAAAAATTTCTGAGTGACATCACCAAGATGTTGACGTAGGTTGTTCCTGACTTCCCTCCCTGTCAGAAGAAGGAGAGATAGCAAGTTTTCAAGAACAAGACACTACTGAGAGAATTATAGTACATGGTGGTGTGGTTGAAGCACATACCTGCATCACAGAAACCAAGACAGACTGTGTTAGAAGGGTAAAATGTGTGCCTATATATCGACCACATTTCCCCTCCTTCAGAGCAGTGCAGCACCATGCAGAGAGGGCCCTCCTAAGTCTCCTGTTTCTGTAGGAAAAGAGAATACAGGGAGACAACCAGCCCCCACCCCCAGCCTTGTTGGTTCTTAGCAATAGCTGCTACTCTAATCTTGTACCAAGGGATTGCAGGGAAATATATGGGGCTCAACCACTGGGCATCTGACTGTGACAGAGAAACGGGAAGGGGATTAAAACAACCAGCACATGGATCTTGGCAGACCAAGTTCATATCTGTAGTGCCCAAAGTAGTAAGCCTAACTAGTGGCATTGCTCTTCTGCAGAACCAAGTCAGAGACACATTCTGAAAAGGAACTTCATAGGATGAGATCTGCCAGATTTGGATCCTCAAATGAAGAGTTTTGCCCACACCCAAGTGAGAAGCTGAGTCACAGTCCCACCCTTTGTGGAGAGGGTCTTCTGGTTCTTCTGACCATAAGAGCTGGTGACAACTCCTGGAAGCTGTGCAACCCAGAATCACTCAAGCCAAGAAGTGGGCAGGAAGAGCTGATAGTTTGTAGAAGAAAGCCAGGGGCCTTGTTCAATAAGGAAACTTGGTGTATTGGTCAGCATGAGTTGAGACAACAAACATAAAGCTTTACCAGCCTTAGAATGACTTCTCCCACCGCACCTGGGCAGGGAATCTAATTTATAGCCTTATTCATCACTGAATAGAGCCTTCAGCCTGCCTGACCAGGGAACCTAACCAGAGCATATGGGAAGCTTCATAAACCATTCAACAGGCTTATATACAGTAACACTTAAACAGAGAGCACAGCCAGTGGCTTCCTCTACCTGCAGAGCAAAACTGGTGGCCTCACCTGACCAGGGAATATAGTGAGGCCAGTAGCTCTGGCCTAGTTTGGGTCCCCAAACAATAAGCTGTATAGGCCCCGAGTCTTATCCTACTGTGCTGCCAGTACAGGGAAGCTAATTCATAACCCCATTATTGAATATAGTACCCAGTCCCAATCATCTAGTAAGCTTTACTGGAGAATCTAGGCAACTATGAAGCTAATCCTACATCTTCACTTAGTTACAGAACCAAGTCAGGAGTCCTATCTAACTGTTCTCAGTCAGTGGCACACCCCACTTCTGTCCTCAGAGCTCAAATGCTTGTCTTGCTAACAGATAGGCCATAATAGCAGTCCCAAGGACTTTACCAGAAGACACACCCAGAAACCCAAACTGAGCTAATTGGTGAACTGTCTCTGCCAAAGGAAACTTTTAAAGTCTAGGAGAGGATCCTGATTATTCAATTGTACAGGTATCAATGTAAGGAATAAAGGATCATAAAAACCCAATTAAATATGACACCACCAAAGGAAACTAATAAAGCTCCAATAACTGCTCTTAAAGAAATGGAGATCTATTGACTCTCACAGAATTCAGTTTAATTCTCTTATGGAAGTTTAGTGAACTAAAAGAAAAAATAAATATAGCTAAACAAAATTAGGAAAATGATGCATGAACAAGATGAGAAGTCCAACAAAGAAATAAATAGCAAACCATCAAAAACCCCACAAAAATTTAAAAATGTAATAACTGAACTGAAAAATGCAATAGAGAGTTTCAGAAGTAGACTTGATTATGTAAAAGAGTCAGCAACCTGGAAGATACGACAGTGGAAATTACACAGAGAAGCAAAAAGAAAAAAGAATGAAAATAGCCTACAGGAATTATAGATCAATAAAAGAAACAATATTTGTATTATGGGAATTCCAGAAAGAGAAGAGAAAAAGGAAGGGACAGAAAGTAGTATATTTAAAGCAATAATGACTGGAAACAAGTCGATTCTCTAGAGGAAAAAATGGATATCCAGATTCATGAAGCCCAAAGGACCCAAAATAGGTTGAACCTGAATTTCAGGGGTGCATCAGGATACATTATAATTAAACTCAAAAGTCAAACACAAAGAAAGAATTTTAAGAACAGTAAGAAAAAGAGACGTTACATACAAGGGAAACCTCATGAGACTATTGGCAGATTTCTTAATAGAAACATTTCAGGCCAGGAGAGAATGCAATGACATATTCAAAATATTCAAAGAAAATAACTGTCAATCAAGAATCCTATACCTGGTGAAGGTGTCCTTCAGAAACAAAGAAAAGATAAAGACTTTCTCAAATAAACAAAAGCTAAAAGAATTCATTACCACCAGACCTGCCTTCTAAGGAAAAATAAAGGGAGTTCTTTGAATAGAAGTTAAAAAATGTCAATTAACATCATAAGAACATTAAAAGGTAGGGTTAATCTCACTGGTAATGGTAGATATATAGTTAAAGATTTTGCAATATGGTCATAGTGGTACATAATTCAACTTGCTACTCTAGTTTAAAAGTTAAAAAAATGAATGTAGTAAAAATTACCATAACTATAATAATCTATCATTAGTTACACAATACAGAAAACATGTAAACTGTAACTGCAATAACCAAAACATGAGAAGTAAAACAGTAAAGTTTATGAATTTTTTGAAGTTGTTATCAGTTTAATAGCATGTTATAAGTTTAAGATATTTTGTTAGTCACATTGTAAACACAAGGTAAAATCCTGTAATAATTACACAAAAGAGTACAATAAAAACGACAGTAAACACAACAAAAGAGTACAATAAAGCATACTGATACTAAAGGACATCAAAACAAAAAAGAGACACTAGGATAAGAAACAAAGAACAACAGATCTACAAAACAACCAGAAAATAATTAACAACATGGCAATAGTAAGTCCTCACTTATCAATAATTACTTTAAAAGTAAATGAATTAAATTCTCCAATTAAAAGACAAAATGGCTAACTGAATAAAAAAGCAAGATTCAATAATATCCTGCTTGCAAGAGACCTACTTTAACATTAAAGATACACATAGACTGAGAGTGAAGGATGGAAAAAGACATTTCAAGCAAATGGCAACAACCTCCTACCCTCAAAAAGCAGAAGTAGCTATACTTCTATCAGACAAAATAGACTTTAGACTAAAAATTGTGAAAAGAGACAAAAAGATCATTATATAATGACAAAGAGGCCAATATATCAAGAAGATATAACAATTGCAAATATTTATGCACTTAACACTGGAACACCTAATTATATACAGCAAAAACTAACAGAGCTAAAAGGAGAAATAAATGGTAATACAGTAATAGCTGGAGATTTTAATACTTCACTCTCAACAATAGATAGATTGTCCAGGTAGATAACCAATAAGGAAACAGCAGATCTGAAAAACACTGTAGACCAAAAGTACCTAATAAACATATACAGAACATTTTAGCCAACAATAGCAGAATATACATTCTTCCCAAGTGCACATGGAACATTTCATAGGTTAGGCCATATGTTAGAACACAAAATATACCTTAGGAAATTCAAGATTGAAATCATACCTAGTATCTTCTCTGAGCAAAATGGCATGAAAATGATATTAAACATCACTCTCCTGAATAACCAATGGATCAAAGAAGAAATTAGAGTGGAAATAAAAAAAAGTTTCTGTGGACAAATGAAAATGGAAACACAACATACTAGAACTTGTAGGATGTAGCAAATGCAGTTCTAAGAGAGAAGTTCACAGCAAAAAAATGCTTACATTAACAAGCAAGGAAGATCCTAAATAAGTAACCTAACTCTATGTCTTAAGGAACTAGAAAAAGAACAAACTGAGCCCAAAGTTAGCAGAAGAAAGGAAATAATAAAAATTAGGGCAGAAATAAATGAAATAGAGAACAAATAGAACACATGGAGCACTGGGTGTGATACGTAAACAATGAATTTTGGAACACTGAAAAAAAAATAAAAGAAAAAGAAAACAATAGAAAAGAATAACCAAACTAAAAATTTGTTCTTTGAAAAGATAAACAAAATTGACAAAACTTCAGTTCAGCTAATAAATATAAAAGAGAAGGACCCAAATAAAAAAAATTGTAAATGAAAAAGGAGACATTACAACTGATACTACAGAAATTCAAAGGATCATAAGAGACTGTTATGAACAACTATACACCAAAAACTGGACAACCTAAAAGAAATGAAAGTATCCTTAAAAACATACAACTTGCCAAGACTGAATCAGGAAGAAATAGAAAAGTCTGAATAGATCAATTACTAATAAGGAGACTGAATCAGTAATCAAAAACCTCCCAGTGAAGAAAATCATGGGACCAGATAGTTTCACTGGTGAATTATGCCAAACATTTAAGAAGAATTGACACAAATTTTTCTCAAACTCATCCAAAACATCAAAGATAAGGGAATACTACTAAATTCATTTTATGAGGCCAGATTATCCTGATACCAAAACCCAGAAAAAGACACCACTAGAAAAGAAAACTACAGACCAATATCACTGATGAATATAGATGCAAAAATTCTCAAGAAAAGACTAGCAAATCAAATTTAGCAGCACATTGGAAGGATCATATACCATGATCAAGTGAATTTTTCCCTGGGATGCAAAGATGATTCCACATATGCAAATCAGTCAAAGTGATACATCACATAAATATAATGAAAGAAAAGAATTATATGATCACCTCAATATATGCAGAAAAAATATTTGGCAAAATTCAACATCCATTCATGATAAAAAACTCTTAACAATTTAGGTATAGAAAGAACATATCTCAAAACATAAAGCCCATATATGACAAGTCCACAACTAACAACATACTCAATGGTGAAAAGTTGAAAGCTTTTCCTCTAACAAGAGGAACAAGACAAGAGTGCTCACTCTCACTACTGTTATTCGGTATAGATTGATTTAGCTAGAAGTCCTAGTTAGAAAAATTAGGCAAGAGAAAGAAATAAAAGATATTAAAATTAGAAAAGAAGAAGTAAAATTGTCTTTTTGCAGATGATATGATTTGACATATAGAAAATGTTATTGGAAAACTATTAGATGTCATCAATGAATTCAATAAATTTGTAAGAAACAAAATCAACATACAAAAATCAGTAACATTTCTGTATATTACAAGTGTATTACCTGAGAAAGAAATAAAGAAATCAGTCCCATTTATAATACCATGACAAATAGTAAAATACTTAGGAATAAATTTAACTAAGGAGGTAGAAGATCTCTACTCTGACAACTACAAGACACTGGTGAAAGAAGATGAAGAAGACAAAAATAAATGGAAAAATATCCTGTGTTCATGAATTGGAAGAATTAGAATTGTTAAAATGTCAATGCTACTAGAAACCATCTATAGATTCAATGCAATCCCTATCCAGATTCCAATGGCATTTTTTACAGAAGCAGAAAAAAAATCCTAAAATTTATAGGGAATCACAAAAGACCTTGAATATTCAAAGAAATACTGAGAAGAACTGACAGTATACACCACACTCTCTGATTTCAAATTATACTGTAAAGCTATAATCAAAACACTATGGTACTGGCCTAAAAACAGACAAATGGACAATTGGAACAGAATAGAGAGCCCAGAAATAAGTCCAAGAATATACAGTCAACTAATACCTGACAAGGGAGCCAAGAATACTAAATGGAGAAAAGGTGTTCTTTCCAACAAACGGTGCTGGGATAATTGGATATAACTTGTGAAAGAATGAAATTGGACCCATATCTGATACCACTCACAAAAAATAACATGAAATGGATTAAGTACTTAAATGTAAGACCCCAAACCATGAAACTCCTAGAAGAAAACAGGAAAAAATCTCCTTGACATGGGTCTTAGTGATGATTTTTTGGGTATGACACCTAAAGCCCAAGCAACGTAAGCAAAAATAAATAAGTGGGACTACATCAAACTAAAAACTTCTACCCAGCAGAAGAAACTGTCAACAAAATGAAAATACAACCTAAAAAATAGGAAAAGTGTTTGCAAACCATATATCTGATAAGGAGTTAATATCCAAAATATATAAGAACTCAAAGTCATCGTGGTTTTGATTTGTATTTCCCTGATGATTAGTGATGTTGAACATCTTTTCATGTGTCTGTTGGCCATCTGTGTGTCTTCTTTGGAAGAATGTCTATTTGGGTCCTCTGCCTATTTTTAATTGGATTATTTGTTTTTCTGGTGTTGAGTTGCATAAGTTCTTTATATATTTTGGGTATTAACCCCTTATCAGATATATGGTTTGTAAATATTGTTTCCCACTCAGTAGGTTGTCTTTTTTTATTTTGTTGATGGTTTCCTTTGCTATGCAAAAGCTTTTTATTCTGATGTAGTTCTAATTATTTATTTTTGCTTTTATTTCCCTTGCCTTAGGAGACATACCTGGAAAAATGTTGCTATAGCTGATGTCAAAGATATTATTGCCTGTGCTCTCCTCTAGGAAATTTATGGTTTCAGGTCTCACATTTACATCTTTAACCCATTTTTAGTTTATTTTTGCGTATGGTGTAAGAAAGTGGTTCAGTATCTTTCTTTTGAATGTACCTTTCCAGCTTTCCTCGCATCATTTATTGAGAAGACTCTTTGACCATTTACAGATTCATTGATTATATATGCATGGGTTTATCGCTGGCCCCCATTCTGTTCCAATAATCTGTGTGTCTAGTTTATACAATTGGATATTACTCAGCCATAAAAAAGAATGAGATATTGCCATTCACAGCAACTTGGATGGAGCTAGAGGCTAAGTGAAAGAAGTGCAGACAGAGAAAGACTAACATAATACAGTTTCACTTATATGTGGAATGTAAGAAACAAAAAACGAATAAATAAACACAAAGCTGATTCAGAGCTATAAATGCAGAAAACAAACTGGTGATTGCCACAGGCAAGGAGAGGAGGGATAGGCAAAATGGGAGAATGGGGAGTGGGAGATAGAGGCTTCTAGTTATGGAATAAATAAATCACTGGAATAAAAGGTACAGCATAGGGAATATAGACAATGGTATTACACTAGTCTTGCATGGTGATATTTACACTTGTGGTGAGCAGAGCATAATGTATAGAGTTGTTGAAACATTATGTTGTATATCTGAAACTAATGTGACATTATATGTCAACTCAAGTTAAAAAAAGAACTCATTGACTTGATAGCAAATAAAACAACAACAACAACAACAAGAAAAACACAATTTAAAAAATGGGCAAAGTACCTGAATAGACGTTTGTCCAAAGAAGATATATGAAAGACCATTAAGTATAGGAAAAGATGCTCAATATCACTAGACATTAGGGAAATGCAAATTAAAACCACAATGAGAAATCATCTCATCTCAGTTAGAATGGCCATCACCAAAAAGATAGGAGACAACAAATGCTGGCATGGATGTGTAGAAAAGGGAACCCTTGTGAACTGTTGATGGGAATGCAAACTGGTACAGCCACTGTGGAAAACAGTGTGGGAGATCATCAGAAAATTAAAAATAGAGCCACCATATGATTCAGCAATTCTACTTCTGGGAATATATCCAAAGGAAATAAAAACACAAACTCAAAAACGTATCTGCACCCTTATGTTCATTGCAGCATTATTTACAATAACCACGACATGGAAACAATCTAAGTGTCCATGGATGAATAAAGAGATAAAGAAATTGATTATACACACACACACACACACACACACACACACACACACACACACACAGTGGAATATTATTTAGCCACAACAGTGAGAAAATCCTACCATGTGCAACAACATGGATGGAACTTGAAGGCATTATGCTAAGTGAAACAAGTTAGAGAAAGACAAATACTATATGATCACTCTTATATGTGGAAAAAACAAGAACCCAAACACATAGAAAAAGAAATCAGAATTATAGTTACCAGAGGCAGAGGGGAAGTGGAGGAAGGTGGTCAAAAGGTAAAAACTTCCAATTGTAAGATAAGTAAATACTAGGGATGTAACGTTCAACGTAATGACTATAGCTAACCCTACTGTGTGAATATATAGGACAGTTGTTACGAGAGTAAATCCTAAGAGTTCTCATCACAAGGAGAAAATATTTGCCTTTCCCCCCCCTTTTTCTTTTATTGATATTAGAAGATAGGTGTTAACTGAAGCTATCATGGTAATCATTTCACAATATATGTAAATCAAACCATCATATCGTATGTCTTAAACTTATACAGCATTGTATGCCAATTATTTCTCAATAAAACTGGAAAGAAAAGATACTTGTAATAAAATGTTTATAACAAGCTACTTATAAACTTCATTCAGAGCAGTGTTATATCAGTGAATGGAACTCACACCCATTCTTTAATGTATGTAGTGAAGTGTAAAGAAATGTTTTATTGAAGATTTTTTTTTAATGAACATACTTTCAAATTGTATTCAGCACAGTGTTATTTCAGTGAATAAAAGTGATCCCGATTCAGTAATTCATGTAGTGAAGTGTTAAAGAACACTTGGAATAAAGATGTTTCTAAGAAGCTAAAAACAAACATAAAATATAAATTAAAAAATTCTGCTCTGCAAAAGATAATGCCAAGAAAATGAGAAGACAAGCCACAGAGTAGGAGAAAATATTTTTAGAAAGATACTTCTGATAAAAGACTATTATCTAAAATACACAATGATCTCTTAGAACCCAATAAAAAAAGCAATTAAAAATAATAAAAGATATTTATAGACAACATCAAAAAGAATATGCAGATGGCAAAGAAGTATATGAAAAAATGCTTCACATCATATATCACCAGGGAAATGTAAATTAAAGCCACAACAGAGAAACTACTACCTATGTCTAAGAATGTAAAAAATGGGGATCACTGATAACACTAAATGTTGACGAGGATGTGGAGCAGCAGGAACACTTATTCATTACTGGTGAGAATGTAAAGTGGTACAGCCACTTTGGAAGACAGTTTGGTGGCTTCTCATAAAACTAAATATTTTCTTAACTATGTGATCTGGCAACTGCGCTCCTTGATACTTACCCAAAGGAATTGAAAACTTATGTTCTCACAAAAACCTCCACACAGATGTTTGTAGCAGTTTTGTTTGTAATTGCCAAAATTTGGAAGCAACCAAGACATCCTTTGTCCTAAGGAATATATCATTAGTATTTCTTTTTCTTTTCTTTTAATTTTTTATTTATTTGTTATTTTTTAATAAACATATAATGTATTTTTATCCCCAGGGGTACAGGTCTGTGAATTGCCAGGTTTACACACATCACAGCACTCACCATAGCACATACCCTCCCCAATGTCCATAACCCCCCTCCCCCCAGCAACCCTCAGTTTGTTCTGTGAGATTAAGAGTCACTTATGGTTTGTCTCCCTCCCAATCCCATCTTGTTTCATTTATTCTTCTCCAATCTCCCTAACCCCCCATGTTGCATCTTCACATCCTCATATCAGGGAGATCATATGATAGTTGTCTTTCTCCGATTGACTTATTTCACTAAGCATGATACCCTCTAGTTCCATCCATGTCGTCGCAAATGGCAAGATTTCATTTCTTTTGATGGCTGCATAGTATTCCATTGTGTATATATACCACATCTTCTTTTTTTTTTATTTTTTATTTTTTTAATTAATTAATTTATTTTTATTTGCTTATTTACAGCATAACAGTGTTCATTGTTTTGGCATCACACCCAGTGCTCCATGCAGTACGTGCCCTCCCTATTACCCACCACCTGGTTCCTCAACCTCCCACCCCACCCCACCCCCTCCCGCCGCCCCTTCATAACCCTCTGGTTGTTTTTCAGAGTCCATAGTCTCTCATGGTTCATCTCCCCTTCCAGTTTCCCTCAACTCCCTCTCCTCTCCATCTCCCCATGTCCTCCATGTTATTTGTTATGCTCCACAAATAAGTGAGACCATATGATACTTGACTCTCTCTGCTTGACTTATTTTGCTCAGCATAATTTCTTCCAGTCCTGTCCATGTTGCTACAAAAGTTGGGTATTCGTCCTTTCTGATGGAGGCATAATACTCCATTGTGTATATGGACCACATCTTCCTTATCCATTCATCCGTTGAAGGGCATCTTGGTTCTTTCCACAGTTTGGCGACCGTAGCCATTGCTGCAATAAACATTGGGGTACAAATGGCCCTTCTTTTCACTACATCTGTATCTTTGGGGTAAATACCCAGCAGTGCAATTGCAGGGTCATAGGGAAGCTCTATTTTTAATTTCTTCAGGAATCTCCACACTGTTCTCCAAAGTGGCTGCACTAACTTGCATTCCCACCAACAGTGTAAGAGGGTTCCCCTTTCTCCACATCCTCTCCAGCACACGTTGTTTCCTGTCTTGCTAATTTTGGCCATTCTAACTGGTGTTAGGTGGTATCTCAATGTTGTTTTAATTTGAATCTCCCTGATGGCTAGTGATGATGAACATTTTTTCATGTGTCTGATAGCCATTTGTATGTCTTCGTTGGAGAAGTGTCTGTTCATATCTTCTGCCCATTTTTTGATATGATTATCTGTTTTGTGTGTGTTGAGTTTGAGAAGTTCTTTGTAGATCCTGGATATCAACCTTTTGTCTGTACTGTCATTTACAAATATCTTCTCCCATTCCGTGGGTTGCCTCTTTGTTTTGTTGACTGTTTCCTTTGCTGTGCAGAAGCTTTTGATCTTGATGAAGTCCCAAAAGTTCATTTTTGCTTTTGTTTCCTTGGCCTTTGGAGACTTATCTTGAAAGAAGTTGCTGTGGCTGATATCGAAGAGGTTACTGCCTATGTTCTCCTCTAGGATTCTGATAGATTCCTGTCTCACATTGAGGTCTTTTATCCATTTCGAGTTTATCTTTGTGAACGGTGTAAGAGAATGGTCGAGTTTCATTCTTCTACATATCGCTGTCCAGTTTTCCC
The DNA here is from genome assembly GCF_922984935.1 of Meles meles. Classification (NCBI taxonomy): domain Eukaryota; kingdom Metazoa; phylum Chordata; class Mammalia; order Carnivora; family Mustelidae; genus Meles; species Meles meles. The sequence goes on along the minus strand of NC_060087.1, from coordinate 40,513,009 downwards.
AGCACCATTTATTGAAGAGACTGTCTTTTTTCCATTGGATATTTTTTCCTGTTTTGTCGAAGATTATTTGACCATAGAGTTGAGGGTCCATATCTGGGCTCTCCACTCGGTTCCACTGGTCTATGTGTCTGTTTTTATGCCAGTACCACGCTGTCTTGGTGATCACAGCTTTGTAGTAAAGCTTGAAATCGGGGTAACGTGATGCCGCCAGTTTTGTTTTTGTTTTTCAACATTTCCTTAGCAATTCGGGGTCTCTTCTGACTCCATACAAATTTTAGGATTATTTGCTCCAGCTCTTTGAAAAATATCGGTGGAATTTTGATCGGAATGGCATTAAAAGTATAGATTGCTCTAGGCAGTATAGACATTTTAACAATGTTTATTCTTCCAATCCAAGAGCATGGAACAGTCTTCCATCTTTTTGTGTCTTCTTCAATTTCTTTCATGAGTGTTCTGTAGTTCCTCGAGTACAGGTCCTTTACTTCTTTGGTTAGGTTTATGCCCAGGTATCTTATGGTTTTTGGTGCTATAGTAAATGGAATCGATTCTCTAATTTCCCTTTCTGTATTTTCATTGTTAGTGTATAAGAAAGCCACTGATTTCTGTACATTGACTTTGTATCCTGCCACGTTACTGAATTGCTGTATGAGTTCTAGTAGTTTGGGGGTGGAGTCTTTGGGGTTTTCCATATAAAGAATCATGTCATCTGCGAAGAGAGAGAGTTTGACTTCTTCCTTGCCAATTTGGATACCTTTTATTTCTCTTTGTTGTCTGATTGCTGTTGCTAGAACTTCTAATACTATGTTGAACAAGAGTGGTGAGAGTGGGCATCCTTGTCGTGTTCCTGATCTCAACGGGAAGGCTGCAAGCTTTTTCCCATTGAGGATGATATTTGCTGTGGGTCTTTCATAGATAGATTTTATGAAGTTCAGGAATGTTCCCTCTATCCCTATACTTTGAAGCATTTTCATCAGGAACGGATGCTGGATTTTGTCAAATGCTTTTTCTGCATCAATTGAGAGGACCATGTGGTTCTTCTCTCTTCTCTTATTGATGTGTTCTATCACACTGATTGATTTGTGAATGTTGAACCAAACTTGCAACCCGGGGATGAATCCCACCTGGTCATGGTGGATAATCTTTTTAATGTGCTGCTGGATCCTGTTTGCTAGGATCTTGTTGAGAATCTTTGCATCCATATTCATCAGTGATATTGGTCTGAAATTCTCCTTTTTGGTAGGGTCTTTGCCTGGTTTGGGGATCAGGGTAATGCTGGCTTCATAAAAAGAGTCTGGAAGTTTTCCTTCTGCTTCAATTTTTTGGAACAGCTTCAGGAGAATTGGTGTTATTTCTTCTTTGAAAGTTTGGTAGAATTCCCCAGGGAATCCGTCAGGTCCTGGGCTCTTGTTTTTTGGGAGGTTTTTGATCACTGCTTAAATCTCATTACTAGATATCAGTCTATTCAGGTTGTCAATTTCTTCCTGGTTCAACTTTGGGAGTTTGTAGCTTTCCAGGAATGCATCCATTTCATCTAGGTTGCTTAGCTTATTGGCATATAACTGTTGGTAATAATTTCTGATGATTGTTTCTATTTCCTTGGTGTTAGTTGTGATCTCTCCCTTTTCATTCATAATTTTATTAATTTGGGCTTTCTCTCTTTTCTTTTGGATTAGTGTGGCCAATGGTTTATCGATCTTATTAATTCTTTCAAAAAACCAGCTTCTAGTTTCATTGATACCTTCTACTGTATCTCTCGTTTCTACCTCATTGATCTCTGCTCTAATCTTGATTATTTCCCTTCTTGCATGTGGAGTTGGTTTGATTTGTTGTTGATTCTCCAGTTCTTTAAGGTGTAGAGACAGCTGGTGTATTCTGGATTTTTCAGTGTTTTTGAGGGAGGCTTGGATGGCTATGTATTTCCCCCTTAGAACCGCCTTTGCTGTATCCCATAGGTTTTGGACCGAGGTGTCTTCATTCTCATTGGTTTCCATGAATTGTTTAAGTTCATCTTTGATCTCCTGGTTGATCCAAGCATTCTTAAGCAAGGTGGTCTTTAGCTTCCAGGTGTTTGAGTTCCTTCTGAACTTTTCCTTGTGATTGAGCTAGAGTTTCAAAGCATTGTGATCGGAGAATATGCAGGGAATAATGTCAGTCTTTTGGTATCGGTTGAGTCCTGCTTTGTGACCCAGTATGTGGTCTATTCTGGAGAAGGTTCCATGTGCACTTGAGAAGAAGGAGTATTCTGTTGTTTTAGGGTGGAATGTTCTGTATATGTCTATGAGGTCCATCTGGTCCAATGTTTCATTCAATGCTCTTATTTCTTTATTAATTTTCTGCTTCGATGATCTGTCTATTTCTGAGAGAGGCGTATTAAGATCTCCTACTATTATTGTATTCATATCAATATGGCTCTTTATCTTTATTAATAGTTTTCTTACGTAATTGGGTGCTCCCATATTGGGGGCATAGATATTCACAATTGTTAGATCGTCTTGGCGGATAGTCCCTTTAAGAATTATGTAGTGTCCTTCTGTATCTCTGACTACAGTCTTTAGTTTAAAATCTAATTTATCTGATATGAGAATTGCTACTCCGGCCTTCTTTTGAGGCCCATTGGCATGAAAGATGCTTCTCCATCCTTTCACTTTCAGTCTGGGTGTATCCTTAGGTTCAAAATGGGTCTCTTGTAGACAACATATGGATGGGTCCTGTCGTTTTATCCAATCTGCAACCCTGTGTCGTTTTATGGGCGCATTTAGGCCATTCACATTGAGAGTGATTATTGAGAGATAGGTTTTTATTGACATCGTGTTGCCTTTGAAGTCTTTCTGTCTATAGATTGTTTCTGTATTTCTGTTCAATGATATTCTTAGGATTTTTCCTCTCTTATAGGACCCCCCTTAATATTTCCTGCAGTGTCGGCTTGGTGGTTGCATAGTCTTTTAAGCCTTGCCGGTCTTGGAAACTCTTTATCTCTCCATCCATTTTAAATGTCAGTCTTGCTGGATAGAGTATTCTTGGTTGCATGTTCTTCTCATTTAGTACTCTGAATATATTTTGCCAGCCCTTCCTGGCTTTCCAGGTCTCTGTGGAAAGGTCTGACGTTATTCTAATGGGCTTTCCTCTGTATGTAAGAAGCTTCTTTGTCCTAGCTGCTTTTAAGAGGGTCTCTCTTGAAACATAATTCCCCATTTTAACTATAAGGTGCCGTGAGGACTTTCGAGAATCTAAAATCTTGGGAGGAGATCTTTCTGCCTCTAGTACATGAACATTGTTTCCATTCGTGAGATTGGGAAAATTTTCATAGACAACTTCTTCCACTATATCTTCTAGACTTCTTTCTTTTTCTTCCCCTTCAGGGATTCCAATAATTCTGACGTTGGAACATTTCATGGCATCGTTTATTTCCCTGATTCTGTTTTCGTGGCTTCTGAGCTGTTTGTTCCAGGCTTCCTCCTGATCCTTTCTCTCTATCTGTTTGTCCTCGAGATCACTAATTCTATCTTCTGTCTCAGTTACCCTAGCTTTTAGAGAATTTAGATTGGACTGGAACTCATTGAGAGCATTTTCAACATCATCCCTGGTGGCTTTCAGTTCTGCCCTAACATTGTGAACATCATTCCTGGTGGCTTTCAGTTCTGCCCTAATCAATTCTGTTTGGTCATCCATGGCTTTCTCCAACCTAGCTATTGCCTGAATAATTGTTAGTCTGAATTCCTTTTCTGACATATTGTCTATGTCGATAGCCATTAGTTCTGTTGCAAAAGTCCCATCCTCTGTATTTTTCTTCTGTTGGGTATTCCTCCTCCTAGTCATTTTGGTAAGAGATGACTAAACAGATGCAGCTGGACTTATCGATTGTGGTGCAGTCAATGTGCACCCTGGAACGCTTCTGTGCAATCAGGATTCCCCACCCAAATGAGAGAAAAAAGAAAAGAAAAAGAAATAGAGAAGAAGAAAGAAAAAAAAAGGGGAAAGAAAAAAGGAAGAAAAAAAAAAGAGAGAGAGAGATAGGAAAAAAAGGGAAGATATAAGAGAAGGCTCAGCCCAAATGGGCCACAAGGTAAGATTTGTGGAGTATACAAACAAAAACAGACAGACAAAGAGTGATAAAAGTATATGACAAGAGAAAAAAATATGTATATATAAGCAAAAAAAGGGAAAAACCTCCTCAGAAAGAACCCCAAGTCTAAGATTTATATATTGTCAGGACAGACACAAATTCACAGAAACACTGACAGAAGGAAAAATTGGGAGAATGGTTATAGATTCTCAGTGTGGGTGAGGAAGGTTATTTTGATTCTTCCTGAAGGTATCTTGATGTTTTTGTTAAGGGACTCAACTTTCCTAAGTTACAGGGGGATTAGAAACTGGTTTGCCTATAGGGGTAGCATTGATTGGGGAAAGGGGGTTACCTTGAAGTTTAACTCTATATGTATAGTAGAAAATAAAAATTAAAAAAAGAATAAACTAGACTAAACTAAGTTAAAATTAAAAAAATAGAAAAACAAAAGAAAAACACGGGTGTATGTATCAAAAATTTCAGGTTAGAAGGTTATTAAAGAATTTGATGTACTGGACATCTCAGTGTGATGGTAAATAGGTTAAAAAATTATCTGTATGTATAAAAAAAAAGAACCAGAATATTGGTAAAGAGTTAAAAATAAAAGTTGTATTTATGAAGTAGTGGTGGTTGTTCTCTTGTAGTCTTTTTTTTTTTTTTTCCTTCCTTCCTGGTTGGTTTTCTGGGGGAGGGGCCTGCCACATGGGTTTTCAGACAATGATGTTCCCTGAGTTAGGTCCTCCCACTCCCCTCAAGGGGGTGAGCTCTTTTTTTTTTCAGGAAACTGTTTTTTTTTTTTCAGCCTTTTGTTCTCTGGGGGTTTTTATGTTCTTTCATCTGCTTTCTCTCGCCTTGACAGCTTTTGATGGTTTTTGGAGGTTTAGAGGAGAGCAAACAGCACCCCAACCTCCCTCTCAGAGAGAAGCCTCAGACTGTTTTGCAAAAGCTGCTGGCAGAGTTGGTTCTGGGTCACTGTCCCTGGGGATGCAGGAGCTCCTCGTTGTGCCCAAAACCAGGGCAGCTGTGGCTGTCTAGGCAGCTCCAGACCGCCAGAGAGGTTCCGAGCAGAGATCGCGCACTGAAATTTTCCCGCTGTCCCGGGCTGGGAATGTCTGGTTTTTCCTGCTGCCAGAGCTCCAGGCTAGCGCCTATGAGCACCTATCCCAAGGGAGGGTGTGGGGCGCGCGCGTTTCAGGATTGCTGTCAGGCCAGGCTCCCAGCCCCTCATGGGAGACAGACCCCACTCGTTCTCAGGCGCGCTGGCGTTCAGGTGCACTCGCTGCTCAGGGACCGAGACCTGATTTCTCCGCTGCACTCTCTCTGGCTCCGTGCCAGGGGAGGCTGTCCTGGGTCCAGGGACTTAGGTCCCTGACCCTAACCGCCCAGGTTCCCACTATTACCCCCCCCACCGCGATCCTTTGCTGTTTCTTTTTTGAGTGCTTTCAACCAGACTCCAAGTTAATGCTGGTCCCCAGACGCAGAGCACTCTCGTGTTGGGGTGTTACTTTCCAATCGGTCACCTCTGGTTGCTCCCTCCCCCTTTTGTTTATCTTCCGATATCAGTCCGATGCTCCCAGTCTGCTTTACCTGCCACTGGCGTCTTCTGCTCCAGTAGAGATCCAGACGTGTATAATTCTGATCTCAGGCTGATTTCATGGGTGGTCGGAGTTCTTTGGTAGGTAATCAGCTCACTTTAGGGTACAGGTTGAAATGGTGCCTCCTCCTACTTCCCCGCCATCTTGCTCCCCCTCTATACCACATCTTCTTTATCCAGTCATCTGTTGATGGACATCTAGGTTCTTTCCATAGTTTGGCTATTGTAGACATTGCTGCTATAAACATTCGGGTACACGTGCCCCTTCGGATCACTATGTTTGTATCTTTAGGGTAAATACCCAGTAGTGCAATTGCTGGGTCATAGGGTAGCTCTATTTTCAACATTTTGAGGAACCTCCATGCTGTTTTCCAGAGTGGTTGCACCAGCTTGCATTCCCACCAACAGTGTAGGAGGGTTCCTATTTCTCCACATCCTCACCAGCATCTCTCATTTCCTGACTTATTAATTTTAGCCATTCTGACTGGTGTGAGGTGATATCTCATTGTGGTTTTGATTTATATTTCCCTGACGCTGAGTGACGTGGAGCACTTTTTCATGTGTCTGTTGGCCATCTGGATGTCTTCTTTGCAGAAATGTCTGTTCATGTCCTCTACCCATTTCTTGATTGGATTGTTTGTTCTTTGGGTGTTGAGTTTGCTAAGTTCCTTATAGATTTTGGATACTAGCCCTTTATCTGATATGTCGTTTGCAAATATCTTCTCCCATTCTGTCACTTGTCTTTTGGTTTTGTTAACTGTTTCCTTTGCTGTGGAAAAGATTTTGATCTTGATGAAATCCCAATAGTTCATTTTGCCCTTGCTTCCCTTGCCTTTGGCAATGTTCCTAGGAAGATGTTGCTGCGGCTGAGGTTGAAGAGGTTGCTGCCTCTGTTCTCCTCAAGGATTTTGATGGATTCCTTTCTCACATTGAGGTCCTTCATCCATTTTGAGTCTATTTTCGTGTGTGGTGTAAGGAAGTGGTCCAATTTCATTTTTCTGCATGTGGCTGTCCAATTTTCCCAGCAGCATTTGTTGAAGAGGCTGTCTTTTTTCCATTGGACATTCTTTCCTGCTTTGTCGAAGATTAGTTCACCATAGAGTTGAGGGTCTATTTCTGGGCTCTCTATTCTGTTCCATTGATCTATGTGTCTGTTTTTGGGCCAGTACCATGCTGTCTTGATGATGACTGCTTTGTAATAGAGCTTGAAGTCCGGAATTGTGATGCCACCAACTTTGGCTTTCTTTTTCAATATTCCTTTGGCTATTCGAGGTCTTTTCTGGTTCCATATAAATTTTAGGATTATTTGTTCCATTTCTTTGAAAAAAATGGGTGGTATTTTGATAGGGATTGTATTAAATGTGTAGATTGCTTTAGGTAGCATAGACATTTTCACAATATTTATTCTTCCAATCCAGGAGCATGAAACATTTTTCCATTTCTTTGTGTCTTCCTCAATTTCTTTCATGAGTACTTTATAGTTTTCTGCATATAGATTCTTAGCCTCTTTGGTTAGGTTTATTCCTAGGTATCTTATAGTTTTGGGTGCAATTGTAAATGGGATTGACTCCTTAATATCTCTTTCTTCTGTCTTATTGTTGGTGTAGAGAAATGCAACTGATTTCTGTGCATTGATTTTATATCCTGACACTGTACTGAATTCCTATACAAGTTCTAGCAGTTTTGGAGTGCAGTCTTTTGGGTTTTCCACATATAGTATCATATCATCTGCAAAGAGTGATAATTTGACTTCTTCTTTGCTGATTTGGATGCCTTTAATTTCCTTTTGTTGTCTGATTACTGAGACTAGGACTTCTAGTACTATGTTGAATAGCAGTGGTGATAATGGACATCCCTGCCATGTTCCTGACCTTAATGGAAAAGCTTTCAGTTTTTCTCCATTTAGAATGATATTTGCGGTGGGTTTTTCATAGATGGCTTTGATAATATTGAGGTATGTGCCCTCTATCCCTACACTTTGAAGAGTTTTGATCAGGAAGGGATGCTGTACTTTGTCAGATGCTTTTTCAGCATCTATTGAGAGTATCATATGGTTCTTGTTCTTTCTCTTATTAATGTATTGTATCACATTGATTGATTTGCAGATGTTGAACCAACCTTGCAGCCCTGGAATAAATTCCACTTGGTCGTGGTGAATAATCCTTTTAATGTACTGTTGGATCCTATTGGCTAGTATTTTGGCAAGAATTTTCGCATCTGTGTTCATCAAGGATATTGGTCTGTAATTCTCTTTTTTGGTGGGATCCTTGTCTGGTTTGGGGATCAAGGTGATACTGGCCTCATAAAATGAGTTTGGAAGTTTTCCTTCTATTTCTATTTTTTGGAACAGTTTCAGGAGAATAGGAATTAGTTCTTCTTTAAATGTTTCGTAGAATTCCCCTGGTAAGACTTCTGGCCCTGCGCTCTTGGTTTCTGGGAAATTTTTGATGACTGTTTCAATCTCCTTACTGGGTATGGGCCTGTTCAGGTTTTCTATTTCTTCCTGGTTCAGTTGTGGTAGTTTATATGTCTCTAGGAATTAATCCATTTCTTCCCAGATTGTCAAATTTGATGGTGTACAGTTGCTCGTAGTATATTCTTATAATTGTCTGTATTTCTTTGGTGTTGGTTGTGATCTCTCCTCTTTCATTCATGATTTTATTGATTTGAGTCCTTTCTCTTTTCTTTTTGATAAGTCTGGCCAGGGGTTTATCAATCTTTTTTTTTTTTTTTTAGATTTTATTTATTTGACTGACAGAGATCACAAGCAGAGAGAGAGGAGAAAGCAGGCTTCCCGTGAAGCGGAGAGCCCGATATGGGGCTCAATCCCAGGACCCTGGGATCATGATCTGAGCTGAAGGCAGAGGCTTCAACCCACTGAGCCACTCAGGTGCCCCGGGGTTTATCAATCTTATTAATTCTTTCAAAGAACCAGCTCCTAGTTTCGTTGATTTGTTCTATTATTTTGTTTGTTTGTTTGTTTGTTTGTTTTTGGTTTCTATGTCATTGATTTCTGCTCTGATCTTTATGATTTCTCTTCTTCTGCTGGGTTTAGGGTTTCTTTCTTGTTCTTTCTCCAGCTCCTTTAGGTGTAGGGTTAGGTTGTGTACTTGAGACCTTTCTTGTTTCTTGAGAAAGACTTGGACCGCTATATATTTTCCTCTCAGGACTGCCTTTGCTGTGTCCCACAGATTTTGAACCATTGTGTTTTCATTATCATTTGTTTCCATGAATTTTTTCAATTCTTCTTTAATTTTCTGGTTGACCCATTCATTCTTTAGAAGGATGCAGTTTAGTCTCCATGTATTTGGGTTCTTTCCAAATTTCCTCTTGTGATTGAGTTCTAGCTTCAGAACATTGTGGTCTGAAAATATGCAGGGAATGATCCCAATCTTTTTATACCGGTTGAAACCTGATTTAGGACCCAGGATTTGATCTATTCTGGAGAATGTTCCATGTGCACTAGAGAAGAATGTGTATTCTGTTGCTTTGGGATGAAATGTTCTGAATATATCTGTGATGTCCATCTGGTCCAGTGTGACATTTAAGGCCTTTATTTCCTTGTTGATCTTTTGCTTGGATGATCTGTCCATTTCAGTGAGGGGAGTGTTAAAGTCCCCTACTATTATTGTATTATTGTCGATGTGTTTCTTTGATTTTGTTATTAATTGGTTTATATAGTTGGCTGCTCCCATGTTAGGGGCATAGATATTTAAAATTGTTAGATCTTCTTGTTGGACAGACCCTTTGAGTATGATATAGTGTCCTTCCTCATCTTTTATTATAGCCTTTGGCTTAAAATCTAATTGATCTGATATAAGGATTGCCACCCCAGCTTTCTTCTGATGTCCATTAGCATGTTAAATTATTTTCCACCCCCTCACTTTAAATCTGGAGGTGTTTTCGCATCTAAAATGAGTTTCTTGTAGGCAACATATAGATGGGTTTTGTTTTTTTATCCATTCTGATACCCTGTGTCTTTTGATTGGGGCATTTAGCCCATTAACATTCAGGGTAACTATTGAGAGATATGAAATTAGTGACATTGTATTGCCTGTAAGGTGACTGTTACTGTATATTGTCTCTGTACCTTTCTGATCTACTACTTTTAGGCTTTCTCTTTGCTTAGAGGACCCCTTTCAATATTTCCTGTAGAGCTGGTTTGGTGTTTGCAAATTCTTTCAGTTTTTGTTTGTTCTGGAAGCTTTTTATCTCTCCTTCTATTTTCAATGATAGCCTAGCTGGATAGAGTATTCTTGACTGCATTTTTTTCTCATTTAGTACTCTGAATATATCATGCCAGCTCTTTCTGGCCTGCCAGGTCTCTGTGGATAAGTCTGCTGCCAATCTAATATTTTTACCATTGTATGTTACAGACTTCTTTTCCCGGGCTGCTTTCAGGATTTTCTCTTTGTCACTAAGACTTGTAAATTTTACCATTAGGTGATGGGGTGTGGACCTATTCTTGTTGATTTTGAGGGGGGGTTCTCTGCACCTCCTGGATTTTGATGCTTGTTCCCTTTGCCATATTAGGGAAATTCTCTCCAATAATTCACTCCAATATACCTTCTGCTCCCCTCTCTCTTTCTTCTTCTTCTGGAATCCCAATTATTCTAATGTTGTTTCGTCTTATGGTGTCACTTATCTCTGGAATTCTCCCCTCATGGTCCAGTAGCTGTTTGTCCCTCTTTTGCTCAGCTTCTTTATTCTCTGTCATTTGGTCTTCTATATCACTAATTCTTTCTTCTTCCTCATTTATCCTAGCAGTGAGAGCATCCATTTTTTATTACACCTCATTAATAGCTTTTTTGATTTCAACTTGGTTAGATTTTAGTTCTTTTATTTCTCCAGAAAGGGCTTTTATATCTCCAGAGAGGGTTTCTCTAATATCTTCCATGCCTTTTTCTAGCCCAGCTAGAACCTTCAGAATCGTCATTCTGAACTCTAGATCTGACATATTACCAATGTCTGTATTGATTATGTCCATAGCCTTTGGTACTGCCTCTTGTTCTTTTTGTGGTGAATTTTTCCGCCTTGTCATTTTGTCCAGATAAGAGTATATGAAGGAGAAAGTAAAATACTAAAAGGGTGGCAAAGACCCCAGAAAAATGCGCTTTAACCAAATCAGAAGAGGCCCCAAATCGTGGCGGGGAGAAAGGGGATAATAAGAGGTTCAGAAAAAAAAGAAAAAAATTTCAAAAAGAAAACAAATAAAGAATACATATAAAAAAGAAAGAAAATATATATATATATATATATTAGATAAACTCATTAAAAAACGTTAAAAAAGAAAAGGGTAAAAGTTTAAAAAAATTTAGCAGAAGAGGAAAAAAGTTTGGAAAAAAAAATTAAATTAACCGCAGACTAAAGAGTTATGGGGAGAAAGCCATGATATATAGAGATAAACTAGTTAAAAACATTACAGAAAGAAAAGGGTAAAAGTTTAAAAAAAGTTAGCAGAAGAAGAAAAAAGAAAGAAAAAGAAATTTAAAAAAATTGAATTAACCACAAGACTAAAGAATCATGGGGAGAAAGCCATGAGTTCCATGCTTTGCTTTCTCCTCCTCTGGAATTCCGCTGCTGTCCTAGGTATTGAACCTGCTTTCTTTGGTAGATGAACTTCGTCCTGGCTGGATTTTTTGTTGATCTTCTGGGGAAGGGGCCTTTTGTAGTGACTCTCAAGTGTCTTTGCCCGATGCGGAATTGCACTGCCCTTACGGGGGCCAGGCTAAGTAAACCGCTCGGGTTCACTTTTGGGAGCTTTTGTTCCCTGACGCTTTCCGTAGAGTTCCGGAGGACGGGAATGAAAATGGCGGCCTCCCAGTCTCTGGCCCGGAGGAGCTGAGAGCCTGGTGCCCCAGTCCTCAGTGTGCCCCCAGAGAACAGTGCCCAATCACTTCCATATTCCCGGTCTCTGGCCGCACTCCAAGCTCACCCAGCCTGCGACCGGTTCAAGGTAACCCGGAGCTGAGAGCTCAGTCCTCGGCTCTGTCTCTGTAGCTGGCTTCCCCGTTCTAATACTGAGAGTTCTGCGACTCTCCGACACCCCCAATCTTTCTGTGACCTTGCAGGACCTGGGGCCACACTGACCCCGTGTGGGCTTCACCCTGGTTTAGCCTCTGGAGCAATGTCCCTCAGTGGAACAGACTTTTAAAAGTCCTGATTTTGTGCTCCGTTGCTCTGCCGCTTGCTGGGAGCCGCCCCCCCCCCCGCCCCCCGCAGTCTATCTTCCCGTCGTTTTGGATTCACTTCTCTGCCAGTCCTACCTTTCAGAAAGTGGTTGATTTTCTGTTTCTAGAATTGCTGTTCTTCTTCTCTTCGATCTCCCGTTGGATTTGTAGGTGTTTGTAATGTTTAGATAAGCTATCGAGCTGATCTCCTGCTACCTGATGTAGTCTCAGGCTGCTACTTCTCCGCCATCTTGACTCCTCCCCTATCATTAGTATTTCAAACTTAGTGTGTGGTGTTAGTATTCCTTTAGCACTAACTTAATGCTTTAGAAAAGGATAATGAGTTAATGTGTTTAGTCTTTTAGAGAAACTCAATGCAAAATTATGTAACAAACCTAATATAAAGTGCATTGCATCTTGGTGGACTGAATAGTGTATACCAAATTCCTGTGTTAAAGCCCTCAACATTCAGGGGTGGTATTGGAGGTGAAGACTTTGGAAGGTAATTAGGTTTAGATGAGATCAGCCAGCCAACCAAGAAGACAGTCATCTACAAGCCAGATAAAGGGCCCTCACTAGCCTCTGAGCATGCTGGCACTTTGATCTCGAACTCTTAACCTCCAGAACTGTGAGAAAATAAGTTCTTATTTTTTCAGCTACCCCATCAACTGTATTGCTTTATGGAAACCTGAGGAAACCCATCATCAACTCTCCTTGACTACTGAGCCTCCCAATGCATTTTGGACCTTCTGAACCTTTTACTTAAGGAGAGTGTACCACACTACATACCCAGGATCACTTCCTGGTTGTCTAGGACTATTTGCTATACTCTGAAGTTCTGTCTAACAAACTCAGATTTATTACATTTTATTTCATCCATTCATCCTGTTATTCACTCATTTTAGATGATTTATTGAGGGCTGCTATGGGGGGGCCAGGGCAAGTGGTGGTAAACAGGTGAACCAAATTTATGTACTTCCTGCCTTTATGGAGCTCTCAATCCCAGCAGGAGACAGTAAATTAATAAACAGATAAATAACCATAAATCATGAATTAGGAAGAAGGAAACCAAGAAGGCCTCACCGTGGCACTGATATTTTAGCTCATTTCTGAAGGATGAGGATGAATCATCTACATAAACAGCCAGAGGAAAGCATAATAGCTAAGAGGACAGGCATATGAAGTTTTCTAAAGGGAAAATGACCTTGAACTGAAAGACAGTTTGGTGGAACACTGTCATATACCACCTAGATCCCCCTTCACTAAAAGACTTATTGTCCCCATTGCTGGGAATACTAAGAACAGATAACTTTCAGATGTGAGGGCGATCTGCCTGCGACATCTGTCACCCCATTGATCGCCAGGGTTGATTCGGCTGATCTGGCTGGCTAGGCGGGTGTCCCCTTCCTCCCTCACCGCTCCATGTGCATCCCTCCCGAAGCTGCACGCTCGGTCGAAGAGAACGACCTTCCCCGATAGAGGAGAGGACCGTTCTTCGGTCAAGGGTATACGAGTAGCTGTGCTCCCCTGCTAGAACCTCCAAACAAGCTCTCAAGGTCCATTTGTAGGAGAACATAGGGTAGTCAAGCTTCCAAGGCTACAGACACATCCAAATGAGGTGCTGCACGGGGCAGTCTGCCTTTCTTTAAAAAGAAAAAAAAAAAAAGAACAGATAACTTTCAGTATCAGCACCTTCAGGTGCCATGCCACTAAGGTCCCATCTTTTCCAGTGAGCACCTCATGTGGCCATGTTATTTCAAAGGGGAAAGATCTGAAAGGCCATTTCTAGCCCCAGGGCTCCATGTAGGATCAGTCAAGTCTGTCACTGTGCCAGCACTATTGCACTGTTTCCCCAATTGCCTACTCCTCTTTCTTCCATTCCCTTCATAAGGGTTGGTCCCAAGGGCTCTCTCTAATAAACATCCTGTACTGTAAACTCCATCTCACAGTGTACTTCTTGGCAATTCAAACTACAATACCCACTATGGCTAGACCAGAGTGACTTCAGGTGAATCAAGAGCAAAACTGAAGAAAGAGTCAGCTGATGTCAGATTTGGTGCATGATGTTTGATTTTATTTGTATTGTACTGGAGACTTATGAAAATCTTCAAATAAGGCAAACCACGATGCCTCACTCCAATCATTAAAAGACATCAAGAAGACCTAAACCAGGGGACATTTGACAAAATAACTGATTAATACTCTTCAAATAAGTCAGGGTTATGAAAGATAAGGAAAGAGTGAGGAATTTTTATAGATGGGAGGAGATTAAGCAGAAACAACAATTTAATGTCATGTGAGATCCTGCATAGGATCCTGAAAGAGAAAAGGACAGGGGGAAAACTACTAAAATTAGACTAAGGCATATAGTTCAGTTAATAGTATTGTACCAGTGTGAATTTCCCGGTTTTAATAAGTGTACTAAGGTTATATAAATTGCTAACATCAGGGAAACCTGAGTGAGGGATGTACGGGAACTGTCTTGTACTATTTGCACAACTTTTCTATAAGCCTAATTTAGTTAAAGTTAAAAAAGATAAAGCAAGTGTTATTCAAGTTGCTGTGTGGGTAATGGGTTGCAGGGAAAGGGAAAGTGAGAGAAGATAGACCAGTTAACAGAATATCATAATAGCAGTGATGATGAATGGAAGCGGTTGCTCTGATACAGAAGATGGTGGAAGGGGATTTAAGGTGAAAAAAGAAGTCAACCACAACAACCACACCTCATCTTTTCTATGGCATACTTCTAGTCTGAAGCAGGTATAAAGTGAGAGAGAAATAGAGTTCACTGCTAAATCAAGTTTGGAGTTTTGACTCAAACTAGACTGAACAATCCAATTTCTTTCTTTTACGAAGGAAAATATTAATTAACTAACTTGAGAGAGAGAGGAGAGAGCATGAGTGGGGAAGGTGGGAAGGGGTAGAGGGAGAGAATCTCCTGCAGACTCCCTGCTGAGCCCAGAGCCTGACCTGGGGCTCAATCCCATGACCCTGAGATCATAATCTGAAGTGAAGCCAAGAGTCAGACATTTAACTGACCGAACCAGGTCAGGTTCCTGAACAATCCAATTTCTGAATGTAGACTGTCCCATAAAGTGTTTCCAAATGCAGACTGTCCCACAAAGTGTTTCCAAATGTAGACTGTCCTATAAAGTATCTTGAGGTCTGTCCAGTCATGATCAAGAGTCTTGGACTGCTAGAAGTTTTTAGGTTTAGGAAACAGGGACAAGGCACTTGCATGAAAGTTTTCAGTGGAATGTATTATACATATAAAGGATATATTCAATGTACATATATAGCTAAATGATAATTACAAAGTAAAATTCTGTTTACACACTACCTAGCTTAAGAGAACCTTGACTCTCAAAACTTGCGATCAGAATCAACTGGAAAGCTAATAGAGAAGAAAGAAGTTCAAGTTCATGGAGGTAGGCTAGGACTCAGACTTTTACCAAGTTTTCCTCCTGATTTTGTAAAAGATTGAAATTTAAGAACTGCTGAGGTAGAACATTACCGATAATTTTTAAGGCTTCTGTATACCACTCCCTAGTCATACCCCACTACTTCCAGAATAATCCTCATTATTCATTACAGTTTTTCATTTGTACTCATTCAAGTATCCCTAAAAATTATTTTGCTTAGTTCTGCCCATTTTCAAGCTTTATATAATTATTAACACAGTATATGTTTTCTTCTGTGACTTGCTTTTTATTTGTCACATTACATTCTTGAAATTCATCCATTTTGATACATGATACTATTCATTTGTGGTTATTGATACATAGTATTCCACTGTGTAAATATGTCACAATTAATTATCCATTGTACTGGTAATGAATATTTAAGTTGTGTTAAGTAACTACATATTGAAAACTTCACTGGTTGCTCAGGAAGTGTTAGTATCTAATAAAGGGTAACATTTCTGCCCTCCATTACTGTCTTGCTGTCCTCTCCTCATCTACAGTTTTGGGTCTCCAACTGCTTCTAAGGAATGATAAGGAGCCCTTTTCATCCAAGGGCAAATGGAAGTTGAGTGGAGAACCTGAACTATCATCCCCATCCAACAGTAATGAGGTGACACTCCCACTCACTGGAATGGTATCAGAAGATACATGTTTATTTTCATTTGAGCACATTCCTCTTATAGTTAATTATTTGTTAATCTCTTGTATCTGTCCCCAACACTAGAATTTAAGCTCTATGAGGGTTAAAAACTTTATACTGTTTATTGATGAATTCTTAGATCCTACAACTTGCCTGGCAAAAGTAACTCTACATCCATATTTATTGAATGAATGAATGAGTGAGTGAGTGAACAGATGAATGAATAAGATAATATTATTCCATTTTTATTGGGTGTCTATAAGTCATTCACTGTGCATAGAACATTATTCAAAAGGTCTTTGAATGCAAATGTAAGTTTTCCAAGTTATGGAATTGTCCAGATTTGGGACAATACAAATGGGAAACAGCTTCCTTCTATTTTACTCTTCATTCTACTCCCACCTGTGGCTCCTCTAAAGAAAGAATGGAGAAAAGAGAGCTTGGAGTTGGTATTGTTTATGTTTCTCTTGAATGTGAATACCCTCTTATCTTGGTAGGCATCCAAACCCTAAGTCTTCTATGAAGTGCAGTGGGGGAAGATACCTCAGTATACCTTCCTTCAGATGTAGGTAATAAGCTTTCTGGCAGACTTCTCTTAATAATACCCCTTCATCTCCTGCTTCTAGGGGACTTCCCATAATCTCCATTCTTGTGGGATCTTTTTGCCCCAACAGGTAGCCTTTTGGGTGGAGTCCTTTTGAGGATCCCCTTCAAGGCAAGGACTTGACCTTGCTCACCAAGAGATGGCAGTATAGTTTGACCCAATACCGACCCTTCTTTCCATACCATGCCATCATGAACTACTCTACCAGCATCAATACTCCTAGGTACCCTAAACTTCAGAGGACACGTATGGGGTGTATCAGTTATCTATTGTTGCATACAAACTTAGTAGGTTAAAACACTTCAAAACTTTGTAGATTAAGACAACAACCTCTTTATTTGTTCAAAATTCTGCTGACTCAGTAATTTGGGATGGGCTCATATGGATGATTTTCTACTGGTTTGCCTTGTGCTGACACATATAGCTGCGGTTATCTGGTGGCTTGATCTGGTCTGGATGGTCTAAGGTAACCTCACTCACATGTCTGACAGTTGGTTTTGGGTGTTGGCTGGGCCACATATCTCCAAGTGAGCACTCAGCCTCCAGCAGGCTGTCCCAGGCTTCCTTATATGAAGCATTCCAAGAAGGAAAGCCCCAAAGCACAAGCAGTTTCTAAGCCTCTGCTTCTGTCATACTTGCTGATTTCTCATGGCTGAAAGCAAGTCACATGATCAAGCCCCAAATTATTGTGGGAGGTCTCTACAAAAACACATTTGGGGGCTATTATTGTGGTAACATGGGGTTTACCTAAAATTAGCGATGTTCTGGAGCTGACAGTTTATTGCACACATTCCTTCACAACTTTACATCAGTGACTTCAAGCTTGATGGGAATATTTACACCACAGAAATCAGCAAATGCTACAAATCAGGGCTACCTCCACCTCCACCCCATTTCCAGAGAGCAGGTTGTTAAACACTTACTAATGTGCCACTGACTAAAACACTTGAGAGGCAGCATTAGGCATATCTGTGAGAATATTTGACTCTTCTTTTAGGAGGCAGTCCCTCATCAGTGCTTAAGACTCCAAATTTGACTGGACAGGAGAAAACCCCTATCCTTTCCTAGAGGAGGGCCAAAGTGCTAGATTTATCTCTTCTGTAAATCCCCCTATCTAAGCTCCTCATATATAGTCTAGAAATTGCTCATACAGTGAATAATTGAAGGACTAGTTAGTCTACATCTTAGCAAATCTTGGAGGACTATGCCTAGTGGAGGATTTGTCCTCAACTTTTGACAAAATCATTCCATATTCTTTATGTGTCCTGTTACACAAACTTTTCCTGAGCTGGATACATATGTATGATTTATCTCTATATAAATAATCCATATTGAAAGATATGTAGTCCTTCCATCCTAGAGATCCTAAATCTTATCCTTGAAACAAGCCAGAGCACCAGAGAGTCATAAATCTACATGTTGGCACTATGCCATTGACCTACACAGATGCATACGTTATTTAAAAAAAATTAAAACCAAGAGTTAACCATTCTGTTTCCTCTCAGAACACATTGAAGAATGTTGCTCACTGCTTCACCTGGGGCCTCTTGCCTGGTTACCCACAGGAAATGATGTCCTTGGTGCTCAGTGCCACTGGCTTCTGCTGAGCACTGGAAACGTTTTATCTCACAAACACTGTAATATTTGTAATAGGTCAAGGTTTTCATTTTGTTCTGGTCAGCAAAAAGTACAGAAATGCTTTCCCTTCTCTAGCAATTGTTCAGGGCATGATGGTTTACATTTCCTATGTCAATGGTCCTTCCAGACTTAATGCTTTTTTCCTTTCCTATTTTCCCCTTCTTAACCTCAATTTCTTCACTCATTTTATTCTCTTATCTTATTTTATCACTCTGACTTTATAAAGGATAACATTTTTTTTCCTTGCAACAAAAAAGATGTAAATAAATAAATCATTGAAAGACTATTCTCAGAATGTGGTCCATAGATCATCAGCATCATCATCATCTGGGAGTGTGTTAGAAACACAGACTCTCAGACCTCACTCCAGAGCTACTGAATTAAAATCTACATTTAACAAAATCCCCTGGTGATTCATATACACAAAAAAGTTTGAAAAGTGCTGTGCTAAGGTACTGCCTTTATCTGGTACCTTGGAATCCTCCAAATAAACTATACTATCTTCACATCCATGGGTGCATATTTCATACCCATGAATTTCTGTTTGCCTCTTCATACTCAGGGTTTTCTGTCTTCATAGTGTAAAGGCCCTGCTAAGTCTTTAGGATAACATTCCTAGGGTGCTGTGGTGGCTCAGTCAGTTAAGCATCTTGGTTTTGGCTTAAGTCATGATCTCATGGGTCATGGGATTGAGCCCCACATGGGGGTCCATGCTTACTGGGGAGTCTGCTTAGAGATTCTCTCTCTCTGATCTTCCCCCCACTCACACTCTCTTTCCCTTTCTCAAATAAATAATTTTTCTTTAAAGACCACATTTCTAGGAGTTCTGAACAGAATCCTGGGAATGTTGTACAATCTTTTGGGTAGGTGGCACAGGTTGCTTTGCTACCAAGAGCGTGCTGCTTTGGCCATAAAATTTTTTGTTAACAACTTTCTAAAGACTGTCCCTCAAGCCACACAGATTTAAAATGGTAAAGAATAATGGAGGACAAGAGAAATACAAAGTACAGCCACAGAGCAAAAAATCAATTTTAAAATGTGAAGCAATGAGGTAGAAAGATGCAGGAAAACTGTTCCAGGTAAGAAAGACCATAAAATAGAAAGTTCTCACAGTAGGAACCTGATGTGAATTGACATCACATTTATTCCCGAATCCTCGCTCCATGAATTACAATTTCTAAGTGACATGTCTGAATGACGTGATGCTGTTTTTGACAATAAGTGGTGGGAATATCAATCTTATAACTTTTATAAGATCCAATTTTGGGGGGATCGGAAACAGTAGTAAGCTTCTTACTACCAATCTCCATTGTTTTCATTCTATGTAAAGCAATTCCACCTTTAAAAATGTAGGCCCAAATTTAATTTCAGTGCCATTTTTCTCTGAACCTCTGTTCCTGTCTTATGGGGGCACATTTCTTCTTCTCATCTTTGGAACTACATTAAATACCTATAGGACTGAAGAATGAATAAAAGCTTCTTCCCCTCTTTTAAATTTTAGGCAGAGATCTCTAGTAGACCCTTCTTCTGTGAAGCATACTTCTGGTCAAACCACTGGAATTTTGTCCCTGTGAGCAGCATCTTGGTGTACTCATGTTGAAGGGGTCACATATTTATGAAACCAACAAATAACTCTAAATATGTTTGTTAAGTGTCTGCTATGGGCTAAGTACTACATCAAGTTCTGCAGATAGAGGAGCAAATAAAACACTCCCTGGCCAAATACCCACATTCTTAACTGCTATTTTAGAAGATTTTTATAATGAAGAACAAAAGACCAAGTTCTGTTTTCTGGAGTGAATGAGTTGTTTTCTGAGAATGAATGAGATTTTGAAGAAAGTACTTCATTCCAAATAGGATCTGATTTTTCTCCAGGGCTTTGAGGAGGATTCCAAAGCTTAAGGAGAGCGTCTTTGTCACAATGCTGACATGCTCAGTTACCTGGTCATCCATGCCTGCCTAACCAGATGGAAACCTAACAGGGGAAACACCAATCTCTTCAAAAAGGATGTGGAAGAGCATCTAGAGTAAGAGAACAGTCTTGAAGATCCATGGCAAGAGAATATTGCAGGCAAGTAGTAATGATTTTAGTACTCCTTTACATATGGAAATCCCTGTCCTAAGTTCTTATTTAAAAAGACTGACATACGTCCATTACATTGACCTAAACCACAATTAGCAGAGATAGAGGTGTCATAGTGTTCCGTTATTATGAGTCAATATGCAACTGGAAGGTGAATTGTGAAGCCATCATATGTCTTATCCTTTCAGAAGAAACTCTAGACATGTAGGGACCTGGGGGCTAGCCTGATGATAGTTCAGTAAAGATTGTCACCTGAGGCCACAAGGGGCTCCAAGGAAGAGCAGACTAGAGAGCCAGAGCCATCCAGGGTTACAAAGATTCAAAATGTCAGGAGGGATGTATAAGGCTGGCATAGTCCAAAGAGGCCAGAGACTAATCATGGGAGTTGGAGTACAGTGCTAGGAATCTAAAGCAGCAGTGTAGGGGCTGAGGATGAGGATCTAAGCTGATGACTGGAAATAGTTGCTGGAGGTTGTGGCTGGCTTTGATGATCTTCAAGAATCTGAAATTATGGGACAAGAACATAACTGGACTTCAAGCTTATTGGGAAATGTGACCCTGATATGGATGAATTGTGTCCCCCACAAATTCGTGTTGCTGATACAAGCCCCTATGTGACTGTATTTAGAGTAAGGAAGTAATTAAGGTTAAATAAGTTCCTGAGGGTGGAGCCCTGATCTAATGGGATTAGTGTTCTTTTTTTTAAAATTTAATTTTATAGTTTCAGTGTTCCAAGGTTCATTGTTTATGCACCACACCCAGTGCTCCATGCAATATGTGCCCTCCATAATACCCACCACCAGGCTCACCCAGCCCCCCACCCTCCTCCCCTCCAAAACCCTCAGTTTGTTTCCCAGAGTCCACAGCCTCTCATGGTTTGTCTCCCCCTCTGATATCCCCCATTCAGTTTTCCTTTCCTTCTCCTAATGTCCTCCATGTTATTCTTTATGCTCCACAAGTAAGTGAAACCATATGATAATTGACTCTCTCTGTTTGACTTACTTCACTCAGCATAATCTCCTCCAGTCCCTTCCATGTTGATGCAAAAGTTGGGTATTCATCCTTTCTGATGGAGGCATAATATTCCATTGTATATATGGACCACATCTTCCTTATCCATTTGTCTGTTGAAGGGCATCTTGGCTCTTTCCACAGTTTGTCAATTGTGGTCATTGCTGCTATGAACATTGGGGTACAGATGGCCCTTCTTTTCACTACATCTGTATCTTTGGGGTAAATACTCAGTAGTGCAATTCCAAGGTCATAGGGTAACTCTATTTTTAATTTCCTAGGGAATCTCCACATTGTTTTCCAAAGTGGCTGCACCAACTTGCATTCCCACCAACAGTGTGAGAGGGTTCCCCTTTCTCCACATCCTCTCCAAACTTGTTGTTTACTGTCTTGTTAATTTTGGCCATTCTAACTGGTATAAGGTGGTATCTCAGTGTGGTTTTGATTACAATCTCCCTGATGGCTAATGATAAGGAACATTTTTTTATGTGTCTGTTAGCCATTTGTATGTCTTCTTTGGAGAAGTGTCTGTTCATGTCTTCTGCCCATTTTTTTTATTTGTTTATTTACAGCATAACAGTGTTCATTGTTTTGGTCTTCTGCCCATTTGTGATATGATTATCTCATTTTTGAGTATTGAGTTTGAGGAGTTCTTTATAGATCTTGGATATCAGCCCTTTGTCTGTAGTGTCATTTATGAATATCTCTCCCATTCCGTGGGTTGCCTCTTAGTTTTGTTGACTGTTTCCTTTGCTGTGCAGAAGCTTTTGATCTTGATGAAGTCCCAAAAGTTCATTTTTGCTTTTGTTTCCTTTGCCTTTGGAGACATGTCTTGAAAGAATTTTCTGTGGCCGATGTCAAAGAGGTTACTGCCTATGGTCTCCTCTAGGATTTTGATAGATTCCTGCCTCGTTGAGGTCTTTTATCCATTTCGAGTTTATCTTTGTGTATGGTGTAAGAGAATGGTTGAGTTTCATTCTCCTATGCATAGCTGTCCCATTTTTCCAGCACCCTTTATTGAAGAGACTGTCTTTTTTCCACTGTATATTTTTTCCTGCTTTGTTGAGGAGTATTTGACCAAAGAGTTGTGGTTCCATATCTGGACTCTCTACTCACTCCACCGGTCTATGTGTCTGTTTTTGTACCAGTACCAGGCTGTCTTGGTGATCACAGCTTTGTAGCAAAGCTTGAAATCAGGCAACGTGATGCTCCTAGTTTTGTTTTTCTTTTTCAACATTTCCTTAGCAATTTGGGGTCTTTTCTGGTTCCATACAAATTTTAGGATTGTTTATTCCAGCACTTTGAAAAATGCCAGTGGAATTTTGATCAGGATAGCATTGAACATATAGATTGCTCTGGGCAGTATAGACATTTTAACAATGTTTATTCTTCCATGAGCATGGAATGCTTTTCCATCTTTTTGTACCTTCTTCAATTTCTTTCATGAGTGTTCTGTAGTTCCTTGAGTACAGGTCTTTTACCTCTTTGGTTAGGTTTATTCCAAGGTATCTTATGGTTCTTGGTGCTCTAGTAAATGGAGTCGATCCTCTAATTTACCTTTCTATATTTTCATTGTTAGTGTATAAGAAAGCAACTGATTTCTGTACATTGATTTTGTATCCTGTCACATTACTGAATTGCTATATGACTTCTAGTAGTTTGAGTGTGGAGTCTTTTGGGTTTTCCATATAAAGTATCATGTCATCTGTGAAGAGAGAGAGTTTGACTTCCTCATTGCCAATTTGAATACCTTTTGTTTTTTTTTTTTTTTGTTTTCTGATTGCTATTGCTGGGACTTCTAGTACTATGTTGAACAACAGTGGCAAGAGTGGGCATCCTTGTTGTGTTCCAGATCTCAAAGGGAAGGCTGTCAGCTTTTCCCCATTGAGAATGATATTCCCTGTGGGTTTTTCATAGATAGATTTTATTAAGTTGAGGAATATTCCCTCTATCCCTATACTTTGAAGCATTTTAATTAGGAACGAATGCTGTATCTTGTCAAATGCTTTTCCTGCATCAATTGAGAGGACCTTGTGGTTCTTCTCTCCTATTGATTTGTTCTATCACATTGATTGATTTGAGAATGTTGAACCACCCTTGTATCCCAGGGATAAATCCCATCTGGTCATGGTGGATAAACTTTTTAATGTACTGTTGGATCCTACTAGCTAGGATCTTGTTGAGAATCTTGGCATCCATATTCACCAGTGATATTGGTCTGAAATTCTCCTTTTTAATGGGGTCTTTGCCTGGTTTGGAGATAATGCTGGGTAATGCTGGCTTCATAGAAAGAGCCTGGAAGTTTTCCTTCTGTTTCTATTTTTTGAAAGAGCTTCAGAAGAATAGGTATTATTTCTTCTTTGAATGTTTGGTAGAATTCCCCCAGGGAGTCCATCAGGTCCTGGACTCTTGTTTTCTGGGGGTTTTGATCCCTGCTTCAATCTTGTTACTAGATATTGGTCAATTCAGGTTGTCAGGTTCTTCCTGTTTCAGTCTTGGAAGTTTATAGGTTTCCAGGAAGGCATCCATTTCTTCTAGGTTGCTTAACTTATTGGCTTATAACTGTTGATAATAATGGTTGTGATTAGTGTTCTTATAAGCAGAGACACCGGAGAGCTCGCTCTTTCCTCTTTGCCATGTGAAAACACAGCAAGATAGCAGCCATCATGCATGGTTGTGATTAGTGTTCTTATAAGCAGAGACATTGGAGAGCTCGCTCTTTCCTCTTTGCCATGTGAAAACACAGCAAGATAGCAGCCATCTGCAAATCAGGAAGAGAGCCCTCACTATGAGCTGAGTCAAACAGCACCTTGATCTTGGACTTCT
This sequence comes from Meles meles, assembly GCF_922984935.1. NCBI lineage: Eukaryota > Metazoa > Chordata > Mammalia > Carnivora > Mustelidae > Meles > Meles meles. Next base: position 40,488,916 of record NC_060087.1, on the reverse strand, counting down.
GGCCTCTAGAACCATGAGAAATAGGTATCTGTTGTTTAAGTACCCAGGTTGTTGTTTTTTGTCATGGCAGCCTGAGCTGACTAATACAGACCCCATTACAAATACAATCAAAATGCCTATTTATAACCAACATAAACATAAAGAGTGTAGTAGTAGAGGAAGATCAGAGATGGAATAGAATGGAAAACCTAGAAATAGATCCAATCACAGATAGCATAAAAGAGGCATCCAAAATATTGCAGTTCAGATAAGTGGTTGGTAGTTTAGAAAAATAATAACTTAGAAGTGCATTTCCCAGAATTCACCAAAATAAATTATAAACATATTGGCAAGTTAAGTTGAAGTATTGATTTGAATATTTTTCTGGTTTCAGGAGAGGGTTAACTTTAAAAACTTTAAAGCATTAGAAGGAAGCACAAAAGGAAAGATAGATTTAATTACATAAACACCAAGACCATTATTTTGAAAAACAAAATTAAACAGCAAGCCACATACTGAGAAGTCAGATAATGACTTTCAGGGACATTAGTTTTAAAACAAAAAGTAGAAATTGGCCAAAATACAAAACATATAGATATCAACAGAAAATTGGGAAAAAGAAAATTCACACAAAAATTCACTGATTTTAGGGGCGCCTGGGTGGCTCATTGGGTTAAGCATCTGACTTGATTTCAGCCCAGGTGACAATCTCAGGGTTGTCAGATGGAGCTCTGTGTAGAGCTCTATGCTGGGCAAGTGTGCTTGAGATTCTCTGCCTCTCTTTGCCCCTATTCCTCGCTAAATATAAATAAATAAATAAATAAATAAATAAAATCTAAAAATTCACTACTTTAGAAAATACAAGTAGGATGAAATGTTCAAACTTGGTTGCAATTAAAGATATGCAAATAAATTCAAATAGAATATTCACACAAAAACCTGCACACGATACCTATAATAGCTTCATGCATAACTGCCAAAACATGAAAGCAACCAAAATGTCCTTCAGTAGGTGAATGTATGCAATAAACTATGTTGCATCCAGGCAATGGAATATTATTCAGTACTAAAAAGAAATGATCAGTCAAGCCATGAAAAGACATGGAGAAAACTTAAATACATGTTACGAATGAAGCCAATCTGTAAAGACTATATTCTGTGTGATTCCAACTCTATGACATTCTGGAAAAGGCAAAACTAGGAAGACAGTAAAAAATCAGTGGTTGCCAGGGACTGGAGATGGGGAGGGATGAATAGGCAGAGTACAGAGGATTTTTAGGACAGTGAAACTACTCTTTATGATTCTCTAATAGTGGATACATATCATTATACATTTGTCCAAATCCATAGAATGTACACAAAATCAAGAGTGACCCTCTCATGTAAACTGTAACTCTGGGTGATAATAACATGTTAATGTAGATTCATCAACTGTGACAAATGCACCACTCTGATGTGGGATGTTGACAGTGGGGGAAGCCATGCATAGTGTGGGCAGCAGGTGCATAGAAAATTGTCCTCTTCACTTCGCAGTGAACCTATAACTGTTCTAAAAAAAAATAAAGCCTTTAAAAAGTATTTTTAAATCAAATGCCATAGAATACTAAATGACACCATATTTTATCTACTAAATAGGCCAAAAGCATTGTGATTAAGATAATCAAGGACTGAAGGAAGTCTGAGGAGAATGTGGCAGTTCTGGAATGTACTTGAAGCTGGAGGCTTGTCATTTGATTACAGTACTTTTAGAAAGCAATTTGACAAGACAGGTCAATTGCCATACAAGTGCCTATTCTATTAGGAATTTATCCTAAGGAAATGACTGAAAGAGAAAGTAAATGCTATGTAGGTGAAAAAAACTTTTGACACAATTTGTCTAATGTCAAAAAATAGGGAGCAATCAAGCCATTTAATGGTAGAGGCACACTTAAAGAAATTTAAAGAAAATGATATAGCCATTTTATTGAATGTTGTCTAGCACTAAGAATTATAATACTGAAAAAGATATTTGCATGACAAGATATGTAGAAGATGAGTAAAAGTTCCCCACTTTGCACATAACCCTTTATTGCAACTCTGTAAAAGTGTATGGCTATGAACAGAGACTGGAAATGAGTACACAGAATTGAAAAGCATTATTGTAGGGTGGTGAGATTTTAGATGTGTTTTTCCTTGTCGTTTTGCCAAATTTTCTGCAATGCTTTTATATTGTCTTTAAGTGAAAAGGAGAAAATAAGACACAATCTGCTTCATTGATACAATATTGCTAGCACTCTATTCTATATAAAGAAGAAACCACCAGGAAATGAAGAAAGGAGAAATAGTTGCAGTAAGAAATTCTTATTGACAAAAACATCCAAGGGGAACATAAATATTTAGATACCACAGAATACACATGAAAACATATTTCAATGTTTAGGTTCATAAATTGTATCCTCAGAACAAAATGGTACTAACGTTATTCCTTTCCAATAAAAAGGAATCTTTTAGTGTTTCTTTTCTTTTACTTCTGAGTTTGGAATGAGCTAAATTCTGGATTTAAATGAAATAGTGCAATGCTTAACACAAAGTAGGCAGCCAATAAATGTCAATTTCCTTCCTTCCTATGAAATATAAGATACTCTAATATAAAAGTAGTTTCATAGCTCTAAAGAAACAATAGTTCAGGAATCAAAGCTAACCTCATCTCACATTCACTACTAGGGTAAGCTCTTTTAGTTTTAATACTTCAAAAAGAAAAAAAAAACCACCCAAACTCTAAAAATGGAAATGGTTTCCTTGTATTTTAGTTTTTAGAGAATGAGACATACTACCATTTTAAAGAGACTATCAGGTATTTTAGTAACGATCCTGAGAGACTGAATATCCAATCCAATGTTACACCTTCTCTGCACTGGGTACAGCATGTAAGAAAGAACAAGCATAATTTAGGGTTACTATTTTATTTTTCTTAGTGGAAATAGTGGGGATTGGATATTGTTGCTAGAATATCCGGAATTTTTAATAGACATTACAGGAAACCTGGGGCTTTCTGGGCAGCAGTTATGAATTTCAAGGGGACAGAAATAATCCATTTTTCTGGGAAACACTCACTTAGGTGGGATGGGCTCTTCTTAATGATGTGTTAATGAGGTGGCTGCAAAGGCCTGATGCTGATGGCCTAAGTGGGAAGGGCTGCAGCCTCCCAGTGCTCCCCCTGCTTGTCTTTAATTGAGGAGAACGCTCCTGCCCGTTGCCTACCCTGTACTTTCTCCCCTTCCTCTCCCTTTGGGGTCTGATCTCTGTGCGTGTAGGTACACAGCCTGACATATACACAAGACTCCTCCCTGTTCCAGGGGCCAATCAACCAAAGCTGGGGTGTGGCCTCTTACCTGGTTTTAGCATTTTGTTATTCCGTATCCAAAACTCCCTCCATTTGTTGTGTGCATCTCTAATGACAAAAACTGGAGACTAGTTCATACGTTCTCAGTTACTAAATGATTAATTTGGTCAACGGGAACTGGACCTTTTTTCCGTTCTCTAATCACCCTGCGTTCTGCCCCAGGTCTAATATTTGAGCACAGAGAGCAGCCCTTCCATCTGCTCTGCTCTCAAATGCTGTACACGTCGAGAAGGTAGCATTTGGGGAGTAACTTTTTGTTTACTAACTTTTACTTAAATTTAATTTCAAAAGCCAGTTATAGTGTAAGGATCTCTCCTGTGTTCTTTACTCAGATTAACCAATTGCTTACATTTTGCCCCATCTGCTTTACTCTCTCCCTTTTTCTATGTGCATGGACATATATATACATTTTTTTTCTCTGAACAGAATACTCTCAAATGAAAGTAAGCTGGCAACATCAAGCCCCTTTACCAAATACTTCAGTGTACATTTTCTAAGATCAAGGACATTCTCTTAAACAACCATAGGACCACAATCAAAATCCCCCTTCTCCTCTTCCTCCTCCCCCTGCTTCTTTTCTCTGTCCCATCCTCTCTTTGGGTATAATTTTGGGATTATAAATTTTTTTATTTACTTCCTGTTACAATAAAATACAGCAGTTTTTATATTCATGCTCACATTGCCAAATTGTGTGACCCTACAATATATTTAACCAAACTGATAGTATTAACAGTAAACCTACAGAGTAAAATTTAAGATTTTTTTTACAGCTCTTTTCATCTTCAGAATATATGCCACTAAATATATTTATATAGAGTATTAGAGTCAGAGAACCATGTTCAAAAGTTGCTTGAAATAATTTATAATTCTCTTTTTTCTCTGTGTGGATATATTATCAATTTAATATACAGCAAAGTTCATCTGTCTCTGCTTGTGGTCAATATTAGGGATTTTTTTTTTTGCTTTTTTGATGTAATTTTATTTTTGAATGTGTAAAATATTAATATATTTCAAAAATGAGAACTACACAGAAAGGTATCCTTGGAGAAGTCTCAGTTCCATCTTTACACTTATCTCCATTCATACCTCCATAATAGCAATTTTTATACTTTGGTCTTCCTGTGTTTCTTTTTTTTTTTTTGCAAGTATTAAGCATCTATATATAACTATATACATATAGTTTATAGGTTTATGTATATGTCTACATACACATATAAGTTTATATCTATTTTATATATTGATATATACATTCAAGATATACAATGTAAATAATGTTTATGTGTGTAGACACACACATGTTGTTATACATATGTTATCCCCCCCCTTTTTAAAGATTTATTTGAGAGAGAGAGAGAAGGAGAGAGAAACCCGAATGGACTCCTTGCTGGACATGGAGCCTGATGTGGGGCTCCATCTCGTGACCCTGAGATCAGACCTAAGCTAAAAGCAAGAGTCCCATGCTTAAATGACTGTGCCACCCAGGCATCCCTTTCCCCTTCTTTCACACACAAAATGTAGCATACTATATACTGTTCTATACCTTGATTTTTTAAAAAAGATTTTATTTATTTATTTGACAGACAGAGGTCACAAGTAGGCAGAGAGGCGGGCAGAGAGAGAGGGGGAAGTAGGCTGAGCAGAGAGCTCGATGCGGGGCTCCATCCCAGGACTGTGGGATCATGACCTGAGCCGAAGGCAGAGGCTTTAACCCACTGAGCCACCCAGGCGCCCCTATACCTTGATTTTTTAAAAAAATTTACCGCATCTTGGAAAGTACTCAGTTTCAATTCATAGAGCTTGTCATTCTTTCTTTATGGCTGTGTAGTACTCCATTGTGTGGCTAGTTTATCTAACCAGTCTACTTTAACAGAGCTACATTCTTTTCAGCCTATTGTTTTAAATAATGCATGATTAATAAACTTATGTATATATTGTTTTAATCTTGTGGAGACATATCTTCAGTACTGCTGAGTAAAAGAGTGTGGGCAAGTTTAATTTCATTAGATATTGCCAAAATCCCACCAAAGTATTTGTGCATTTTGCGCTTCCTGCCATCAATGATGAGTGCCTATGCTTCTGCACAGCCTTATAACAGAATGTTTTGTCAAACATTTCATTTTTGCCAATTTAATAAGCATAAAGTATCTTAAAGTAGTAGCTATTGATATTTCTGAGTGATTTTAAGCATATTTTCATAGGTTGAAGAGCCATTTTACTTTTCTCTCTGCAATTACTCCATCACATCTTTTTCTGATTTTTCTGTTGGGCTTTTGGTATTTTCCTCTCAATTTTCAAAAAGTTTATACCTATTTTTATTATATTGTAGTAAGAATACTTAACATGAGATCTCACCTCCTAATAAAATTTTAAGTGTACAAAATATTGTTGACTGTAAGTATGATGTTGTACAGGAGATCTTTAGAACTTACACATCTTGTTTAACTGAAATTTTATACCCATTGCTTACTAACTTCTTATTTCCCCATTTCCCCAGCCTCTGGCAACCATCATTTTTATTCTTTGATTTTATGAATTTGACTATTTTAGGTACCTCAAATAAGTGGAATCAGGTAGATTTTCTGTAACTGATTATTTCACTTAACATGATGTTCTCAAGTTTCACCCGTGTTGTCACATATTGTGGAATTTCCTTATTTTTAAAAGTCACATAATAGTCCATTATCTGTACATACCATATTTTTTTATCCACTTATCTGTTGATTGACTTTTAGGTTGTTTCCTCATCTTGGTTATTGTAAACAATGTTTTAATGAATAGAAGAATGCTAATATCTCTTTGAGATTCTGATGTCTTTTTTTGGGGGGGTGATAAATACTGAGAAATGGGATTGGGATTGCTGGATCATATGGTAGCTCTATTTTTAATTTTTTAAGGAAACTTCTTACTATTTTCCAAAAAGGCTCTGCTATTTTGCATTTCTACCAACAGTGTGCAAGTGTTTCGATGTCTCTGCATACTTGACAACACTTGTTGTCTTTTTTTTTAAATAATAGGTTATTAACTCCTTATCAGATACATGGTTTATAAATATTTTCTTCCATTTTGCAGGTTGTCTTTTCACTCTGTTGATTGTTTCCTTTCCTGTGAAGAAGATAGGGTTTTTTATTTATTTGGTTTGATTCGTTGTTTTTTTTTTGCCTGTGCTTTTGGTGTTGTGTACATGAAATCATTGTCAAGGCCAATGTCATGAAACTTTTCACCTGTTTTTTCTTCTAGAAGTTATACAGTTTTGGGGTCTTACACTTAGGCCTATAATCTATTTGAGCTGATTTTTGTGTATGGTATAAGATAAAGGTTTAATTTCATTATTTTGCATTTGGATATTTTGCTTTCCCAGCGCCATTTGTTGAAGAGACTATATTTTCTTCATTGTGTATTCTTGGCTGTCTTGTCAAAGATGAGTTGACTGTATATGTGGAAATTTATTTCTGGGCTCCTTATTTGGTTTTATTGGTTGATATGTCTGTTTTTATGCCAGTCTCATAATACTCTCTTTATTATTATAGCTTGGTAATTTATTGTAAAATCAGTAAGCTTGATGCCTCCATCTTTGTTCTTCCTTCTTGAGATTGACTTGCCTATTTATAGTCTTTGTGGTTCCATATAAATTCTAGAAATATTTTGTATTTCAGTAAAATCAATACCATTATAATTCTGATAGGGGTTGCATTACATCTATAGATTACTTTGAGTGATATGGAAATTTTAACAATATTAATTCTTTCATTCCATGAACATGGAATATCATCTCGTTTGTTTCTGTATTGTTTAATTGCTTTCATCAATGTTTTTAGTTTTTAGTATATAAGTGTTTGACCTTCTTAAAGTTTATTTCCAAGTACTTTATGCATTTTAGTGCTATCATAAATGGGTCATTTCCTAATTTCTTTTCCAGATAATTCACTGTTGGTGTGTAGAAATGCAACTAATCTTTGAATGTTGATTTTGTATCCTGAAACTTTACTAGAATTCATTTTCTAAATATAACAGTTTTTTTTAACAGAGTCTTTAGGGTTGTTCTATGTATAAGATCATGCCACTTGCCAAGAGGGGCAATTTTATTTCTCCCTTTCTGATTTGGATGTCTCTTATTTCCTTTTCTTGCCTAGTGGCTCTAATTAGGACTTCCAGTACTTGTTGAATAGAAGTGGAGAGAATGTGCATCCCTACTGTCCTCTAATTTTTTGACAGCTCTTTACATAGTAAGGAGATTAGCCCTTCACCCATGATAAAAGATGCAAATTTTTTTATTTCATTTTGTCATTTTCTTATTGTCATTTTCTTATGTTTTTAAGAATATTTTATTTTCATTTTTATGTGGTAGAATTTATCAATCTTTTCATTGCTTCTTGATTTTAAGTCATATGTCAAGAAGTTTCTCCACTTCTGTATTATGAAGGAATTCACCCATACTTCATTTTAGTACTTATATCATTCTTGTGTTTTTGTTTAAAAAATATATTTTCAATTTTATCCTCAAAATCTCTAAATGAACATTCCTTTAATAGTTATCTGATTCCCTGAGTTCTTCAGAAGCAGACCCTAAGTTGAGGATTCATGTACATGTGATTTATGTAATAAGTGCTCCCAAAGAAACTAGGAAGGAAGTGAGGGAAGCTGGACAGAGAAGAGGAAGAAGCCGAGGCACGGTGCAATTTCAGTCCAATTTCTAAGGAGGGTAGGTCCAACCTGATCCCTCAAGGAAACTGCAGTGAGTTATACCTCCAGGGTATCCTGACTTGAGGCAAGGAAGCTGAGCTTTCATATTGCCACATCCATCAGTCACTGACTTAAAGCTCTCCCAGGCAATGAGAGCAGTCATCAGAAGAGTCTCAGAGGTAGCCTTTTGAAGCAAACACACCAAAATCTGGAAAGGAGTGTGTAGAAACAGTAAGAGAAATCTGAAGGGATATGAGTGAGTACCAGCAAAGTTTTCACTATAGCTGACAAAACCTAAAATGCAGAAAGGGCAAGGCTGGTGGTGAGAGGGAAGGAGAGAAAAAAAACCCAAAGAAAGAATAATTTTTTGTTTCTGCAATTCTGTAATTGTCACATTTTCAGAGCCTTCCCCAAGAGGCTATCTGCATATTCATCCACTCACTGATCATCTGGAAATTTGAGAGCAGACTGCTGACCTAAACTGGGAGCCCCTCCCAGCCAGAGGACCCTATGAATACACATCTACATTTTCAGTTAGATGGACCCATGAAGTCTCCTATCCAGTCACTGGAGGGTCTCCAAATGGGAGCTCTTCCAGCATCCTCTCTTATATTCTGTCATTCCAGTCCTTTTTAGTGGTTAAGAGACCAAGCTGGGAAGCCAGATCTTGGAAAATTAACTCAGTCACTTTTTAGACACATGACTTTAAACAAGTTTCTACATTGACCTCAATGTCAGTTTATTCATATGAAAAAGACAGATAACACCTACATTGCAGTTAGTGTAATAATTACATAAAATAAATATATAAAACCCTTCTTATGGTGCCTGACACACATTATTATTATCATTCATTATTCTCATTCCACCTGGATATTTCTCACACTGCTGACTTCCCCCTAATCCTTTCCTCAAAGACCCTCATTCTACTGTAAATAATACCCCTTATATTCTCAACCACTTCACAGGGCACTATCTCTTGGCTCTCTCCAGAGCACAACATCTCTCCTGAAACTCCTAAGCTTCTTCTATGGAAAAGGCTGATTCTTCTACCCCCGCTAATTGCATGCTGTCAATTGATCATGTCTCCTAGGATCCCAATGCAACTGGAGATTATTACTCCTACTTCTTGGGTCAAGAAAGCCTCCTTCATTAAGATTTATGCCAACTGTATAAACTTCTATTTATCCCTCTCCTCTTTGTTTTATCTTTGAACCTTTTACTTGTTCCTCTGTATTCATTAAAAGCCTGGACACCTGCTCCTTGTTTTCTTCTCCTCTCCATGTCCTGTGTTCTTGCTCAGCAGCTTCTCTATCCATAAGAAGCCATCCAGCATCCTGGCCTCATGGCTGCTTTTTAAAAACATCTTCAACACCAACAGTCTTCACCTGTCACTACCCCAGTGACCCACTTTGATTGTTATACCCTAGACTTGATATCACTTGGAAGAGCTCTGCCTCCAAACTCATATTCTACTGTACCATTATGGATCTTATCCTTTAATCCTTCCAGTCTTTTCTCTCCCTTCAGCTCTTTAGCCTCACACACAGAGACATCAAAGCCATTTTATTTCTAGTCCATCAGCCTTGTTTCTCCTCATTCCAAACCTGAACCCACTACACTCAACCACTGTATCATTGAACTCAGAACCAAGCCCACCATCTTTCCACCATATCTCTCCTATAGTTTTCAAATTCAGATCAAGCTTGCCATCTTCCTTTGCTGCTCCCACATCTGGGCTGCTGAATGTTACTGCAGAAAAATCACATTTTTGAATGGATTAAGACCACCACAGATTTATGATTTCTAGTCTGTCCTAGAGCTTCAGCACCCCTTATTAGTTTGTTCCCTTATTTCTGACTACTTTCTCCCCCTATTTTGCTGACAGGTTGCTCCACTAACCTCAAGTACTCTATCACTTCAGTGCAGATGACCTTACCTCTAATTTCACCCAGACTGTCAAGACCATCAGGTATCAAACTTCTATAATTTCCCCCATACTTATGAGCCATTTATAACTGCACCTACTTTCAAGTTTGGTCTTTCATGCTGAAGAAAGAGAAAGTAGGCTGTGGAGGCCGTCCTTTATCCTGATAAAGGCAACTCCTTCCAGATCCCCCACATCTACAACAGATTCAAAGCATTATTCTGCTCATTACTTTTTTCCTCTCTATTTCCAACTTTCCTCCTTTCTGTGGTACTTCTCTGTGGCTTCTAAATCTTCTAATGTCACTATATCCTCTTCTTGCACTAACCTTAACTTTTCCCTCCTTTTCACAGCCACGATGCTCCAAAATAATATTCTATACTTCTGCTGCTCCCTCTTTCTCACTTCCTGTATATGCTTCAACCTGCCTTAGGCAGGATTCAGCCTTCACATTTCGTTCAGACTGATTTTTCCCAAGGTCACCAGTGGCCTTATAACTGCCAAACCATTGACTTTTTCCAAAATTATGTCATGAACTCTGCAACATGAAACACCACTTGTATTATAACTCTCTCTTCCCAGGGCTTCTACTGTATCACTCTTCTCTTGTTCACTTAGTTTCCATTATCCTTCCTTTATTAAATTATTTTCACAGACTCTCCTTCCCTTACACTTCCTTAATATTGGTGAAACCAAGGATTTTCCTTTCTTCTCTCTACATGCTCTTTCCAAAAAATCTCACCACAGCTAGGGCTTCAGCTACTATCTTCATGTATACTCATGTCCTAAATATGCATCTTCATTGAGGCCTCTTTCCTAATCTCCAGAACATATATCTAATTCCTTATAAATGATCACTCTAAACTCATCATGCTCAAAATAAAACTCATGCTTTATCTTAAAATATTCTTTTCTACAGATTCAATACAATCCCTAACAAAATTCCAGTGTCTTTTTTTGTAGAAATGGAAAAGCCAATATTCAAATATGTATGATATTGCAAAGGACCCCAAATAGCCAAAACAATCTAGAAAATGAACAAAGTTGGAAGACTCACACTTCCCAATATCAAACATTACTGCAAAGCTATAATAATCAAAAGAGTGTCATACATATAAACCCATAGAATAGAATTGAGAGTCCAGAGATAAACCCATACATATATGGTGAGTTGATTTTCAACAAGGTTTCCAAGACCATTCAATGGAGAAGTAAGTCTTTTCATCAAATAGTTCTGGGATAACTGGATACTACATGTAAAAGAATGAAGTTGGACCCATAACTCTCATTTTCTACAAAAGTTAACTCAAAATGAATCAAAGACCTAAAACTACAAGTTAAAACCATAAAGCTTCTATAATAAAATATAGGTGTAAAGCTTTATTACTTAGGATTTACACAGTGGATTCTTAGATATGACTTTAAAAGCATGAGCAACAACAGAAATAACAGATAAATTAGACTTCTTCAAAATTAAAAACTTTTGGGCATCAAAGCATACTATCAAGAGAGTGAAAAGAAAACCCCCAGAATTGGAGAACATATTTACAAATCATATATATGATTAGGGTCTGGTATTTAGAACATGTAAAGAACTGAAACTCAGGACTTTAGGACAGATATCCCAATTGAAAAATGGGCAAAGGATTTTAATAGACATTTCTCCAAAGAAGATATACAACTTGCTAATAAGCACATGAAAAAAATGTTCAACACCCTAGTCATTAGAGAATTGCAAATCAAAATCACAATGAGATATAAACTCACACCATTAGGATGGCTATAATTAAAAAAAGGAAAACAACAAGTGTTGGAGATGATATAGAGAAATTGGAACTCTCACACATTGCTGGTAGAAATGTAAAATTATGCAGTCACTGTGGAAAACATTTGGTAATTCTTTCAAATGTTAAACAGAGTTACCAAATGACTCAGTGATTCTTCTCCTAGGTGTACACCCAAAAGAATGGAAAACAAATGTGTGAAAATACAGATGCACACATGTTTATAGTATCACTATTCACAATAGCCAAAAGATGAAAACAAAAATTCATTAAAGAATGAATGGATAACTAAATTGTGGTATATACATGCCATGAAATATTAGCCATTAAAAGGAATGAAATACTGATACATGCTACAATGTGGATGAATCTCAAAAATATTATGTTAGGTCAAAAAAAAAAAAAGCCTGACATAAAAGTTCACATACTGTATGATTCCATTTATATGAAATATCCCAAACAGATAAATCCATAGAGGCAAGACACAGATTGGTGGTTTACAGGGTCTGGGGGACAAGGGAATGGCAATAAACTGCTTAATGGGCATAAGATTTTAGTTTGGAGAGAAGGAAATGTTTTGGATTTAGATAGAGGTGGTGGTTGCAGTGTTGTAAATGTATTAAATGTTACTGAATTGCTCACTTAAAAATGGTTAATTTTGTGTTATGTGCACTTCACCTCACATCTGCCTTTCCTCCTATACTTCTCCCCCTAAGCGTAATTCACCCATTTATCCAAGTAAGAAATCTGGAAATAATTCAAATATTTCATTTCCTTCATTGCAAACATCCTATTAATGGGTCAGTCCAGTTTGCTCTATATTCATTGAACTTCTTGAAATTTTTTCCTATACTCCATCTACTAGCAGTACCTTAGTTCATGCCATATACTAATGTAATGGTGCCCCAACTGGATTTGTTTCCTTCAAACTTCTACCCTTTAAACCCCACTTCCCACCACACAGCAGCAAGAATTATATAGGAAAGTTATTCTCAAATCTTTGAGTGCATTCTAACTATGTAGAGTATTTGTTAAAACATGGATTGCTGAGCTCTATGCCCAGAGTTTCTGATTTGGTAGGTCTGATTCAGTGGAGTCCTAGAATGTGCATTTCTTTTTTTTTTTTTAATCATTTTTTGCTTTTATTATTCTTTTTTTTATTCGTTTATTTGTTTATTTACAACATAACAGTGTTCATTGTTTTGGCATCACACCCAGTGCTCCATGCAGTACGTGCCCTCCCTATTACCCACCACCTGGTTCCTCAACCTCCCACCCCCCCACCCCGCCCCTTCAAAACCCTCTGGTTGTTTTTCAGAGTCCATAGTCTCTCATGGTTCATCTCCCTTTCCAGTTTCCCTCAACTCCCTCTCCTCTCCATCTCCCCATGTCCTCCATGTTATTTGTTATGCTCCACAAATAAGTGAGACCATATGATACTTGACTCTCTCTGCTTGACTTATTTCACTCAGCATAATTTCTTCCAGTCCCATCCATGTTGCTACAAAAATTGGGTATTCATCCTTTCTGATGGAGGCATAATACTCCATTGTGTATATGGACCATATCTTCCTTATCCATTCATCCGTTGGAGGGCATCTTGGTTCTTTCCACAGTTTGGCGACCGTAGCCATTGCTGCAATAAACATTGGGGTACAGATGGCCCTTCTTTTCACTACATCTGTATCTTTGGGGGAAATACCCAGCAGTGCAATTGCAGGGTCATAGGGAAGCTCTATTCTTAATTTCTTCAGGAGTCTCCACACTGTTCTCCAAAGTGGCTGCACTAACTTGCATTCCCACCAAGAGTGTAAGAGGGTTCCCCTTTCTCCACATCCTCTCCAACACGCGTTGTTTCCTGTCTTGCTAATTTGGCCATTCTAACTGATCCCCAAACCAGGCAAAGACCCTACCAAAAAGGAGAATTTCAGACCAATATCACTGATGAATATGGATGCAAAGATTCTCAACAAGATCCTAGCAAACAGGATCCAGTAGCAAATAAAAAAGATGATCCACCATGACCAGGTGGGATTCATCCCTGGGTTGCAAGGTTGGTTCAACATTCGCAAATCAATCAATGTGATAGAACAAATCAATAAGAGAAGAGAGAAGAACCACATGGTCCTCTCAATTGATGCAGAAAAAGCATTTGACAAAATCCAGCATCCGTTCCTGATGAAAACGCTTCAAAGTATAGGGATAGAGGGAACATTCCTGAACTTCATAAAATCTATCTATGAAAGACCCACAGCAAATATCATCCTCAATGGGAAAAAGCTTGCAGCCTTCCCGTTGAGATCAGGAACACGACAAGGATGCCCACTCTCACCACTCTTGTTCAACATAGTATTAGAAGTCCTAACAACGGCAATCAGACAACAAAGAGAAATAAAAGGTATCCAAATTGGCAAGGAAGAAGTCAAACTCTCTCTCTTCGCAGATGACATGATTCTTTATATGGAAAACCCCAAAGACTCCACCCCCAAACTACTAGAACTCATACAGCAATTCAGTAACGTGGCAGGATACAAAGTCAATGTACAGAAATCAGTGGCTTTCTTATACACCAACAATGAAAATACAGAAATGGAAATTAGAGAATCGATTCCATTTACTATAGCACCAAGAACCATAAGATACCTGGGCTATGGACATTGGGGAGGGGAGGCGAACCATAAGAGACTATGGACTCTGAAAAACAACCTGAGGGTTTTGAAGGGTCAGGGGTGGGAGGTTGGGGGAACAGGTGGTGGGTAATGGGGAGGGCACGTTTTGCATGGAGCACTGGGTGTTGTGCAAAAAGAATGAATACTGTTACGCTGAAAAAATAAATAAAATGGAAAAAAAAAAAAGATACCTGGGAATAAACCTAACCAAAGAGGTAAAGGACCTATACTCGAGGAACTACAGAACACTCATGAAAGAAATTGAAGAAGACACAAAAAGATGGAAGACTGTTCCATGCTCTTGGATTGGAAGAATAAACATTGTTAAAATGTCTATACTGCCTAGAGCAATCTATACTTTTAATGTCATTCCGATCAAAATTCCACCGATATTTTTCAAAGAGCTGGAGCAAATAATCCTAAAATTTGTATGGAATCAGAAGAGACCCCGAATTGCTAAGGAAATGTTGAAAAACAAAAACAAAACTGGTGGCATCACGTTACCCCGATTTCAAGCTTTACTACAAAGCTGTGATCACCAAGACAGCGTGGTACTGGCATAAAAACAGACACATAGACCAGTGGAATAGAGTGGAGAGCCCAGATATGGACCCTCAACTCTATGGTGAAATAATTTTCGACAGAACAGGAAAAAATATTCAATGGAAAAAAGACAGTCTCTTCAATAAATGGTGCTGGGAAAACTGGACAGCGATATGTAGAAGAATGAAACTCGACCATTCTCTTACACCGTACACAAAGATAAACTCGAAATGGATAAAAGACCTCAAAGTGAGACAGGAATCTATCAGAATCCTAGAGGAGAACATAGGCAGTAACCTCTTCGATATCAGCCACAGCAACTTCTTTCAAGATATGTCTCCAAAGGCCAAGGAAACAAAAGCAAAAATGAACTTCTGGGACTTCATCAAGATCAAAAGTTTCTGCACAGCAAAGGAAACAGTCAACAAAACAAAAAGGCAACCCACGGAATGGGAGAAGATATTTGCAAATGACAGTACAGACAAAAGGTTGATATCCAGGATCTATAAAGAACTTCTCAAACTCAACACACACAAAACAGATAATCATATCGAAAAATGGGTAGAAGATATGAACAGACACTTCTCCTACGAAGACATACAAATGGCTATCAAACACATGAAAAAATGTTCATCATCACTAGCCATCAGGGAGATTCAAATTAAAACCACATTGAGATACCACCTGACACCAGTTAGAATGGCCAAAATTAGAATGTGCATTTCTAATAAGTGTTTATGTATGCTTATATTTCTAGCCTAAAGGACTACAGTTTGAGAAATACTAATATATGATCTTATATATAAATCAATCTTGATTGATTACTTTCCAGTTTGAAATCCTCTTGCCCTTATCCTAAGACACTCCAAGGGTCTGGCCCCTGTGCATCTCTCCAACTTTAATTTTGTCTATGGCCCTTCTGTACCATACCTATGTTAATAGACAACTTCAGCACCTTTCCTTCCATGAAGTTATATCATTTAGGGCTCCTTGTAAACAACTGCAACTCTGCAACTGACTTGGGTTTATTTAGGAAAAAAAACAAATTTATTCGAAATGCATCACAGAAATAATAGGAAGTTTGGAGTACCAGATTCAGAAATAGACAACATCAGGACAGATCAGGAAGCTAGGGAGCAGGAATTAGAATATGGCCATCTGGCCCAGGAGGTAGTTTTGGAATAAGTGAGCTATATCTGTTTTTCTATCCTCGAATTTCTCAAGATGCAGAATCCATGGCGAAAACCTGTGTTACTCCTTGGGTTATATACAGATCTCTTGGTCAAGGAAGGCAGTCACTAAGACTCATAGTCATACTGACATAGTACACAGTGGAGAAAGGCAATTCCTCAGAAAGAAACCAGACTATTACCAGATTAGAGTGAATGAAAACTCAGGGGACAGAAAACCAAAAATAACCCCTACCATTTCCTTCTTTGTGCCATATTGTACATTGTGTAAACTTCCATATTACTTAGGACTTCTAGTATTTTTTGTGTATGTGTCTTTCCACCCTACTAAACAATAAGTTCCTTGTAAAAAGGGACTATGTTTCTTTTTTATTTCTAGAATGTAGCATAACATGTGGCATTAAGCAGGTGCCCAACAAAATGTTTGTTGGAGGCATAAAGAAATGAGCAAAGAAATGAATTGAATGGACCCAAGACACAGCTGAGTGACAGATGAGAGAGGAAACCAAGCATCAAAATGAGAAGAGGAGAGAAGAGTACAGTGGATTGGGTGGTTCATCAGAAGCTGGAAACACATAGAAAAAGGGAAAAAGTCACCTTAAGCAAGAGGATATTTGCTGTTTCCTCCCAAGACCAGAGATGTTCAGCAAGAAAAAGAAGAATAGAATTTTTTTAACAGCTTAACTGAAGCATAACTGACTTACAGTGAACTTCACATATTTAAAGTATACCATCAATTTCATGTTTTGACACATATATAAGCCTATGAAACAACCACAACAATGAAGATAACTAGCATGTCCATCACCCTGAAAAGTTTCCTCATGGCCCTTTATAATCCCTCCCTCAAATCCCGCCCAGTACATCCCATCCAGGTATTTTCTTTCACTATTGATTACTTTACGTTTTGTAGTAGTCTACATAAATCTAGTCATAGAGTATGTTTTCTTTTTTGTCTCACTTCTTTTACTCAGTGTAATTATTTTGAGATTCGTTCATGCTGCTGTCTGTATTAATAGTTCAGTCTATTTTATTGCTGAGTAGTATTCCAATGTACTGATATATCACAATTCATATATCTATTCATTTGTTGAACATTTGAGATCTTTCCAATTAGGGGCTACTACAAATAAAGTTGTTGGTAGAATTCATCTATAAGTCTTGGTATAAACATATACATTCTTTTGTCTTAGATAAATAACAAAGCATGGAATGGCAGATCATATGATGGGTATATATTTACTTAAAAAACACCTCAAGAATTTCATTTCTGCCATGACAACACCAGGGGCTTCGTGGATATACTTCCCAGTTAAACTGGTGAAAATTATTTTGAAAACAGCCATTTATGAGATTAAGAGTCATTTATGGTTTGTCTCCCTCCCAATCCCATCTTGTTTCATTTATTGGGGAGGGGAGGCGAACCATAAGAGACTATGGACTCTGAAAAACAACCTGAGGGTTTTGAAGGGTCAGGGGTGGGAGGTTGGGGGAACAGGTGGTGGGTAATGGGGAGGGCACGTTTTGCATGGAGCACTGGGTGTTGTGCAAAAAGAATGAATACTGTTACGCTGAAAAAATAAATAAAATGGAAAAAAAAAAGTAAAAAAAAAAGAAAACAGCCATTTAAAGTCTGAAAACTATTCTCTGGATATATAACAAATGGAGAAATATTATTCAATAAAATCAAGAAAATCTACAGGGGCGCCTGGGTGGCTCAGTGGGTTAAGCCTCTGCCTTTGGCCTGGGTTATGGTCTCAGGGTTCTGGGATCGAGCCCCGCATTGGGCTCTCTGCTCTGCAGGGATCCTGCTTCCCCCCACCCATCTCTCTCTGCCTGCCTCTCTGCCTATGTGTGATCTCTCTCTCTCTATGTCAAATAAATAAATAAATAAAATCTTAAAACATAAAGAAAATCTACAAAAACTTAGTAAGAACTCTGAGACTCTGTGTATTTGAACAAAAACCTATGCCTTTCTTCCCTCCCTCCCAGATCAGTGAGGTGGAAACTATGGTTTAGACTTGCACATACATGGATCTCTCTTCCTAACCCTTAGTTGAGGGCTATCTTCCCAAGAGGGACAGGAGGTCAACATTTCTCATCTTGCCTCAAGCTGCATTGTTGCTGAGGTAAAGGATAGAAAAATATATCATGCAAACATCCACAAGAAATTGAGTGACAATATTAATATCAGACAAAAATAGACTTTAAACCAACAACAAAATTCCTACAGATAAAAAGCACATTTTATAATGATAAAAAGATCAATTCACATGAAAGATATGACAAGTATAAATATATGTGCACCTAAAAACAGAACCCTAAAATACGTGAAGCAAAAATTGACAGAATTAAAGGGAGGCTTCAATAAACTACTTTCAACAATGGAAGGAACAACTAGGCAGAAAATAAACAACGAAATAGATGATTGAACAACCCTATAATTGCTACAGCTTTGTAATATAACTTGAATTCTGGAATTTTTATACCTCCAGCTTTGCTTTTCCTTTTCAAAATTGCTTTTTGCAATTCAGGGTCTTTTCTATACCATACAAAAATTTAGGACTTTTTGTTCTAGTTCCGTGAAAAACTGAACTGTTGGTATTTTGATAGGGATTGCGTTAAACCTGTAGATCGCTTTGGGTAATATAGACATTTGAACTATATATATATATATATATATATATATATATATGTATATATATATAAACGTGTGTGTATATATAGACACACACACATAAACACACACAATGGAATATTATTCAGCCACAAAAAAGAATGAAATCTTTTTTAATCATTTTATTAACATATAATGTATTATTAAAAGAATAAAATCTTGCCATTTGCAGTGACATGGATAAAGCTAGAGAGTGTAATGCTAAAAGAAATAAGTTAGCCAAAGAAAGACAAATGCCATATGATTTCACTCATATGAGGAATTTAGGAAATGAAACAAATGAGCAAATGAAAAAAAAAAAGAGACAGAGAGGCAAACCAAGACACAGACTCTTAACTATAGAGAACAAACTGATGGTTATCAGAGGGGAGGTGGGTGAGGGGATGGGTGAGATAGGTGATGAGGATTAAGGAGGGCACTTGGCATGATGAGCACTGGGTGTTATGGAATTGTTGAATCACTATATTCTACACTGAAACTAATATAACACTGTATATTAACTATACTGGAATTAAAAAATTTTTAAAAGAACACTATTAACCAACTATACTAAGAGATATTTGTAGAAAACTCCATCTCAAAACAGCAGAATATATATTCTTCTCATGTGCTTATGGAATATTTACCAGAATAGCTGTAAAAAAGCCCTAATTTCATTTAAAAGGATAGAAGAAATACAAAGTATGTTCTCAAACCCAATGAAATAAAATTAAAAAACCAATAAGAGAAAGGGAAACTTGCAAAAAATATGCAAATTTAAAAAAACACACACAAATAACCAATAGGTATGGAAGAAATCACAAAGAAAGTTAAAAAATAATTTAACATGAATGAAAATTAATAACCTTCCATGTTAAGACACTGGGACAAAAAAGAACAAACTAAATCTAAAATGAGCAGAAGAAAGGAAGTAATCATTAGAGCAGAAATTAGTGAAATAGACTCTTAGGTAGAATTTAAGAAATAATACAGATGAACATATAGGAGAGGGAAAAGAAAAAAAGAGGGAGAGAAAGGTAAACAAATCATAAAAGACTCTTAAAGGTAGAAAACAAACTGAAGGTTTATGGAGGTGAGCAGGGGATGGGCTAGATGGGTGATATATATTAAGGAGGGCATTTGTTATGATGAGCACTAGGTGTTGTATGTAAGTGATAAATCACCGAATTCTACTCCTGAAACCAATATTGCACTATAAGTTAACTAACTAGAATTTAAATAAAAATTTGAAGAAAAAAAAGAAATTAATGAAATAGAAAATATAAAAAGTAAAGAAAATCAATGAAACCAAAGCCTGGATGTTTGAAAAGAATGAGCTTTAATAAAGTTAATAAAATTAACAGATTTTTAGAAGATTGACCACAAAAAAAGAAGACTCGAGTTACTAGAGTCTGAAATGAAAAAAAGGACATTACTACTGATTTATAGGCACAAAAAGGATTATAAATACAAAGAAAAATTGTGTGAAAAAAATTAGACAACACAACTTAAATGAAATGGATAAATTCCCCCCAAAATAATAAACTACCAAATGTGACTAAAGAAAAAACAACCTGAGTAAAGTTATAACAATTAAAAGAGCAGATTGGTTATCAAAAAACTACCTACAAAGAAAAGGCCAAGCCCAGACAGCTTCACTAGTGAATTCTATGAAACAGTTAAAGAAAATTAATAACAATTCTTTACAAACCTTCTGAAAAATAAAAAATAGAAGAGGGAGAAGAAGAAGAAGAGGAAGAAGAAGGAGGAGGAGGAGGAGGAGAATAAGAAGGAGGAGGAGGAGGAAGAGGAGGAGGAGAGGGAGGAGGAGGGGAAGGAGGGGGGAGGAGGGAGGAGGAAGAAGAATGGGGGAGGAGGAGGAGAAAGAACACTTCTTTTTTATTTTTATTTATTTATTTTTTATTATTTTTTATTTTTTTAATAAACATATAATGTATCTTTATCCCCAGGGGAACACGTCTGTGAATCACCAGGTTTACACACTTCACAGCACTCACCATAGCACATACCCTCCCCAATGTCCATAACCCCACCCCCCTCTCCCGACACCCCTCCCCCCAGCAACCCTCAGTTTGTTCTGTGAGATTAAGAGTCACTTATGGTTTGTCTCTCTCCTGATCCCATCTTGTTTTATTTATTCTTCTCCTAACCCCAAACCCCCCATGTTGCATCTCCACATCCTCATATCAGGGAGATCATATGATAGTTGTCTTTCTCAGATTGACTTATTTCACTAAGCGTGATACCCTCTAGTTCCATCCATGTCGTCGCAAAAGGCAAGATTTCATTTCTTTTGATGGCTGCATAATATTCCATTGTGTATATATACCACATCTTCTTTATCCATTCATCTGTTGATGGACAGCTAGGTTCTTTCCATAGTTTGGCTATTGTAGACATTGCTGCTATAAACATTCGGGTGCACATGCCCCTTCGGATCACTACGTTTGTATCTTTAGGGTAAATACCCAGTAGTGCAATTGCTGGGTCATAAGGTAGTTCTATTTTCAACTTTTTGAGGAACCTCCATGCTGTTTTCCAGAGTGGTTGCACCAGCTTGCATTCCCACCAACAGTGTAGGAGGGTTCCCCTGAGAAAAAACACTTCTCAACTCATTCTATGAGGCCAGTGTTATCTTCGTACCAAAACTGGAAGAATATATCACAAAAAACTGCAGACCAATGTATCTTATGAATATAGATGCAAAAACATACAACAACATAGTAGCAAACCAAGCTCAGCTACATATAAGAAGGACTATACAACATAACCAAATGGGATACCAAAGGGCAGAGTTGATTTAAAATCCAAAAAAATGAATCAATATCATATGTCATATCAATAGAAAAACAAGGAACAAATCATCTCAATAGAAGCAGAAAAAGCATTTGATAAAATTTAACACCCATTAGAAATAGAAGGGAATTTACTCTGATAAAAGTCCTCCATGAAAAAAAAAAAAAACAACCAATGAGATACCGCTTCACATCTACTGGAATGGCTATTATCAAAAAGTAATAAAATAGCCAGTGTTGACTAGAAAGTGGATCAGCTGGACCCTTCATACACTAATGGTTCAGAATGTAAAATGATGCAGCAACTCTGAAAAACAGTCTGGCAGTTCCTCAAACAGTTAAATATGCATTTACCATACCCAGAAATTCCATTCCTAAGTACATACCCAAGAGCAGTAAAAACATACATCCACACGAAAACCTGTTTAGAAACATTATTTATAATGACTAGTTGGAGGAAATAATCTAAAAGTCCATCAACAGATAAATGGATGAACACAGCATGGTATAATATATTATGGTAATGGTGTGAAATATTATTTGGTTACAAAAAAGAAATGAAGTACTGATACATGATACACAAGCTGGATAAGCCTTGGAAACTTTATGCTAAGTGAGAGTAGGCTGTCCCAAAAGACATGTATGTGTCTATTTAAATGAAATATCTAGGAAGGCAAATCTATAAATATAGAAGGTAGATTAGTAGTTGCCTAAGGTTGGGGGTGACCGTGGGGGGAGAGGGTAATAGGTAAAGTGTATAGAGTTTCTTTTTGAGGTGACAAAATTGTTCTAAAATTGTGGTGATGTTTGCACATATTTGTGAATGTTCTAAAAACCAGTGAATTTTAACTTTATTTTTTTAAATTTTTAACAAATTTTATTTATTTATTTGACAGAGAGAGGGAGCACAGAGGGAGAAGCAGGCTTCCTGCTGAACAAGGAGCCTGATGTGGGATTTGATCCCAGGACCCTGAGATCATGACCTGAGCTGAAGGCAGACGCTTAACTGACTGAGCCACCCAGGCAACCAAATTGTAACTTTAAATGGATGAATTGTATGGTACATGAATTATATGTCAATAAATCTCCTATTAATAGGTGCATCAAAAGCAGCTGCTCTTTCAAAAAATGAGACAAGAAACTGTCAACTTTTTTTTTTTTTTAATGGATGTACTATTTTATACTCCCACCAACAGCGTATGAGAGTCCTAGTTAACTTGACAACCTTGACAATGCTTGGTATGGTCAGGTTTTTCAGTTACTGTTAATTTTAGTAGTATCTCATTGGGTTTAAAATTTCATTTTCCTAATGACTGAAGATATTTGAGAGTTCTTTATATATTCTATATATAAGTACTTTTTTAGATTTGTAATTTTTTCCCAGTCTTTGGTTTATCTTTTCATTTTCTTAGTGTTGTCTTTAGAAGTATAGCAGAAGTTTTGGGGCACTTGGGTGGCTCAATCAGTTAAACATCTGCCTTTGGCTCAGGTCATCATTCCAGAGTCCTGGCATTGAGGTCCCCCCCACCCCAGGCTTTCTGCTCAGTGGGGAGTCTGCTTCTCCCTCTCCCTCTGACCTCCCCTGCTCCCTCTCTTTCTCACTCCTTCTCTCTCAAATAAGTGAATAAAATTTTTAAAAAAAGAAGTGTAGCAGAAGTTTTTACTTTGATGACATCCAGATTTATCAAAAAAATTTGTAATGAATAGTGCTTTTGGTGTTGTATCTAAGACATCTTTGTCTAACTCAAGGTCATGAAGATCTCCTTTTTTAGGCATTCTATAGTTTTATGTTCTATGTTTAGGTCTATGATCCACTTTAAAGTAATTTTTGTACATACTGAAAGCTATGGATAAAAGTTTCCTTTTTCAAAATATGGATATGCACAATGTGTTGAGATGGCTATCATTTCTCCATTGCATGGCCTTTTACATCTTTGTAAAAGTCAGTTGTCCATATATGTGTGGGCATTTTTCTAGATTGGTATTTTGTTCTTTCAATATATTTGTGTATTTTTATACTAATACCACGTTGTATTGGTTACTATAGTTTTATAATACATTTTGAATTTGGGAATATTTTTTAACTTTGGTTCTCTTTTTCAAAATTGTTTCAGCTATTCTAGGTCCTTTATATAGCCGTATGAATTTTATCTTTTATTTTTATTTTTATTTATTTGACAGAGAGAGAGATATCACAAGTAGGCAGAGAGACAGGCAGAGGGGGAGGGAGAAGCAGGCTCCCCACAGAGCGGAGAGCCCGATGCGGGGCTCAATCCCAGGACACTGAGATGATGACCTGAGCCAAAAGCAGAGGTTTAACCCACTGAGCCACCCAGGCGCCCCTGTAGTATTTTTTGTTTTTAAAGAAATTGGCTCATTTCTATATATATACGTGGAAACAAATGAAAATGAAGGCACAATGGTCCAAAACCTTTCGGATGCAGCAAAAGTGGTCCTAAGAGGGATGTGTATAGTAATACAGGCCTACCTCAAGAAGCAAGAAAAATCTCAAACAACCTAATTTTTCACCTAAGGGATCTACAAAAAGAACAATAAGTGAAGCCTAAATTCAAACAAAGGAAGGAAATAATAAAGATTAGAGCAGACATAAATGAGGTAGAAACGAATAAATAAACAAAAAAACAACACCAGATCATTGAAACCAGGAGCTGGTTCTTTGAAAAACTTAATAAAATTGACAAACCTCTAGCTAGACTTATCAAAAAGAAAAGAGAAAGGACCCAGATAAATAAAATTACAAATGAAAGAGGAAAGGAGAAATCACAACCAATACCACAGAAATACAAATAATTGTAAGCAAATATTGTTGGGGCGTCTGGGTGGCTGAGTCTGTTAAGTGACTGTCTTCAGCTAAGGTCACAATCCCAGGGTCCTGGCATCGAGCCCCTCCTCAGGCTCCCTGCTCAGCAGGAAGTCTGCTTCTCTCTCTCCCTCTGCCTACCTCCTCTGCTCATGCTCTCTCTCAAATAAATAAACTCTTTAAAAAAGAGAGAAAGAATATTATGAAAAGCCATATGCCAAACATTAACCTAGAAGAAATGGACAAATTCCTAGAAACATATAAATTACCAAAACTGAAACAGGAAGAAATAGATAACTTTAACAGACTGATGACTAGCAAAAAAAACATTGAATCAGTAATTTTAAAAACAACAAACAAAAGTCTAGGACCCAATGCTTTCCTAGGCAAATTCTACCAAAGATTTAAAGAAGACTTATTACTTCTTCTGCTCAAATTACTCTAAAAAATAAGAGAGGAAGGAAAATTCTGAATTCATTCTACAAGGCCAGCATTACCCTGATACCAAAACCAGATAAACATTCCACTAAAAATATATATATATATATATATATATATATATATATATATATATATTTATTTCTTCTTTGATTTCTGGTTGACCCATTCACTGTTTAGTAGCATGTTGTTTAACCTCCACATATTTGTGATCTTTCCAGATTTTTTTCTTGTGGTTTTTTAATAACGTTTTCTGGTCAGAAAAGGTGCATGGTATGACTTTAATCTTTTTGTGTTTGTTGAGGCCTGTTTTATGACCTAATATGTGAACTATTCTGGAGGATGTCCATGTGCACTTGAAAAGAATGTATATTCTGCTGTTTTAGGATGTAATGTTCTGACTCTATCTGTTAAGTCCATCTGGCCCTGTGTGTCATTCAAAGCCATTGTTTCCTTGTTGATTTTCTGTTTAGATGGTGTGTCCATTGATGTAAGTGGGGTGTTAAATTTCCCTACTATTATTTTATTATTAACAATTAGTTCCTTGATATTTATTATTAATTGTTTCATATATTTGGCTGCTCCCTATGTTGGGTGCATAAATATTTACAATTGTTTGATTTTGTTGGATTGGCCCTTTTATTTATTTATTTTTATTTTATTTTACTTTATTTTGGATTGGCCCTTTTATGATGATATAGTGTCCTTTTTGGTCTCTTGTCACAATTTTAGTATTTTTTTTCCATTTTATTTATTTTTTCAGGGTAACAGTATTCATTGTTTTTGCACAACACCCAGTGCTCCATGCAATACGTGCCCTCCCTATTACCCACCACCTGTTCCCCCAACCTCCCACCCCTGACCCTTCAAAACCCTCAGGTTGTTTTTCAGAGTCCATAGACTTTTATGGTTTGCCTCCCCTTCCAAATTTTTTTTTTAATAAACATATAATGTATTTTTATCCCCAGGGGTACAGGTCTGTGAATCGCCAGGTTTACACACTTCACAGCACTCACAATAGCACATACCCTCCCCAATGTCCATAGCCCCCTCCCCCTCTCCCAATCCCACCTCCCCCCAGCAACCCCCGGTTTGTTTTGTGAGATTAAGAGTCATTTATGGTTTGTCTCCCTCCCAATCCCATCTTGTTTCATTTATTCTTCTCCTATGCCCCTACCCCCCCATGTTGCTTCTCCATGTCCTCATATCAGGGAGATCATATGATAGTTGTCTTTCTCCAATTGACTTATTTCACTAAGCATGATACCCTCTAGTTCCATCCACATCATCGCAAATGGCAAGATTTCATTTCTTTTGATGGCTGCATAGTATTCCATTGTGTATATATACCACATCTTCTTTATCCATTCATCTGTTGATGGACATCTAGGTTCTTTCCATAGTTTGGCTATTGTAGACATTGCTGCTATAAACATTCGGGTACCCGTGCCCCTTCGGATCACTATGTTTGTATCTTTAGGGTAAATACCCAGTAGTGCAGTTGCTGAGTCATAGGGTAGTTCTATTTTCAACATTTTGAGGAACCTCCATGCTGTTTTCCAGAGTGGTTGCACCAGCTTGCATTCCCACCAACAGTGGAGGAGGGTTCCCCTTTCTCCACATCCTTGCCAGCATCTGTCATTTCCTGACTTGTTAATTTTAGCCATTCTGACTGGTGTGAGGTGATATCTCATTGTGGTTTTGATTTGTATTTCCCTGATGCCGAGTGACGTGGAGCACTTTTTCATGTGTCTGTTGGCCATCTGGATGTCTTCTTTGCAGAAGTGTCTGTTCATGTCCTCTGCCCATTTCTTGATTTGATTGTGTGTAGGGATAGAGGGCACATACCTCAATATTATCAAAGCCATCTATGAAAAACCCACCGCAAATATCATTCTCAATGGAGAAAAACTGAAAGCTTTTCTGCTAAGGTCAGGAACATGGCAGGGATGTCCATTATCACCACTGCTATTCAACATAGTACTAGAAGTCCTAGCCTCAGCAATCAGACAACAAAAAGAAATTAAAGGCATCCAAATTGGTAAAGAAGAAGTCAAACTATCACTCTTCGCAGATGATATGATACTATATGTGAAAACCCAAAAGACTCCACTCCAAAACTGCTAGAACAATTTTAGTATTTTTATTTGTTTGTTTGTTTTTAAAGATTTTATTTTTTAAATGATCTCTATACCTACTGTGGGGCTCAAACTCACAACTCCGAAATTAAGAATCACATATTCCACTGACTGAAACAGTCAGGTGTCCCCAGTTTAAGTTTTTTTTTTTTTAATATTTTATTTATTTGACAGAGAGAATTCACAACTAGGCAGAGAGGCAGGCAGAGAGAGAGGAGGAAGCAGGCTCCCTGTGGAGCAGAGAGCCCAATGTGGGGCTCGATCCCAGGACCCTGGGATCATGGCCTGAGCCGAAGGCAGAGGCTTTAACCCACTGAGCCACCCAGGTGCCCCCCCAGTTTAAGTTTTAATGTCTAGTTTCTTCATACAAATATTGCTACTCTGGCTTTCTTTTGACATTCATTTGCATGATACATGTTTCTCCATCACCTCACTTTCAATTTGCAGGTGTCTTTAGGTCTAAAATGAGTCTCTTCTAGGAAACATAAGGGTGGATCTTTTTTTTTTTTTTTTCCTACTCTGACATCCTGTCTTTGGATTGGAGTATTTATTCCATTTACATTCAAAGTAATTATTGCTAGATATGTATTTATTGCCATTTTATTACTTATTTATTGCTTCTGGAGGTTTTCTCTCTCTCTCTCTTTTTTTTTTTTTTTTGTCTTTGTGAATTTTGATCTTTTCTTTGCACTCAAAGAGTCCCGTTTAATATATCTTGCAGGGCTGGTTTAATGATCACAAGCTCTTTTAGATTTTGTTTGTCTGTGAAGCTCTTTATCTTTCCTATTCTGAATGAGAGTCTTACTATATAGAGTATTCTTGGCTGTAGATTTTTCCCATTCAGCACTTTGAATATATCATGCCACTTTCTTCTGTCTTGCCAAGTTTCTGTTGAGAAATCTCCAGTTAACCTTGTGGTTCTTCCCTTGTAAGTTAAGGACTTCTTTTGTCTTGCTGCTTTTAAGACTTTTTCTTTATCACCATACAGTGCAAATTTAATTACAATATGTCTTGATGTTGGCCTGCTTTTGTTGACTTTAATGGGATTTCTCTGGGCCTCCTGGATCTTGGTGTCTGTTTTCTTTCACAGATTAAGAAAGATTTTTGGATATTATTTCTTCAAATAAAACTTCTTCCCCCTTTTCTCTCTCTTCCTCTGGGATTCCTGTAATATGAGTGTTATTACATTTGATGGAATCACTGAATTCCCTAAGTATATTCTTCTGTTGCATAATTTGTGTTTCATTTTTTTCAGCTTCCTTGTTTTCCATTACTTTGTCTTCTAGATCACTAATTCATTCCTTTGCTTCTTTCAGCCTGCTCTTCATTGCATCAAGCCTGTTTCCAATCTCATTTATTGCATACTTCATTTCTGATTGATTCACTTTTAACTCTCTCATCTCTGTGGTAAGGGTCTCACTGATGTCTTCTGTTCTTTTCTCAAGCCCAGTGTGTATCCTTATGATTACTGCTTTCAATACTCCATCAGGCATGTTACTTATATCTCTTTTGCTTAGATCTCTGGCCATGGCCTTATCTTGTTCTTTCATTTGGAATGAATTCCTTTGTCTTCACATTTTGTATATGCCTCTGCCTTCTTCTGTGTTAGAAAAGTCAGTTATGTCTCCTGCTCTTGAAAGTAATATCCTTATGAATAAGACATAATGTAGTGCCCAGGAACTGGTGCTTCAGGGAGTGTCTCTAGTGTGTGCTGCCTGTGCTCTACTGTTGTGTTTTGGCTGCTCTATCCTTCAGGCCTGTTGTCTACAGAGGTTTCTCCTTGTCTACTATGGGAAATATTTGGTCCCTGGCCTGAATGTGGTGAGTTCTAGCTAGAAGTGCTCTGGTCTGCTTATGAATGGAAACCTGATACCACCTCCACCAGAAGTGAGGGTGTACAGAACTCTCTGGTAGGATGACATGGTGTGGGCAATTGTGCTGGTCTTTTGAGGGAGGGGCCCATAGAACTAGGACTAAGGCAAGCATGACTAAGGGTAGTCCCACCAGACTGGGTTGAGGCTCAGTATAAACAAGTTAGGCAGTCAGTTTTGGCACTTTGCTTCTTTGGATAGGTGGCTCTGTGTTTATGTTGAGGAGTGGGGGAGGGAAATGGCACCAGTGATCTCCTTTGTTCTGGGAGGGGTTCTCCATGAATGCTGTCTTTCAGAGATGCGCTAAAGAAGAGCAAATAATCTCCCTGTGTGTGAAAAGCACTCTTCAACCAATGTTTCCATGCTGTCTATCCCTGGGTTATTTTCCTGCCTTTTCACCAGAAGTAGCAATGCCCTCTGGGCTCCACCCCAGCCAGGCCCACTAAACTTTAAAACTCCAGGCTTCATGTCCCAGTGGTTGCAAGAGCTCATGAAATGGCCTTCAACAGATGAATGGATAAAGAAGATGTGGTTCTTACATACAATGGAATATTACTGAGCCATCAGAAAAGAGAAATACCCACCATTTGCATCAAAATGGATGGAACTGGAGGGGATTATGTTAAGTGAAATAAATCAAGCAGAGAAAGACAGTTATCATATGGTTTCAATCATATGTGGAACATAAGGAATAGAGCAGAGGACCACAAGGGATGGGAGGGAAAACTGAATGAAATCAGAGAGGGAGACAAACAATGAGAGATCCTGCACTCTGGGAAACAAACAGAGGGTTACAGAAGGGAGGCTGGGAATAGGGTAACTGGGTGATAAGTATTAAGGAGGGCATGTGTTGTAATGAGCACTGGGTGTTGTATGCAACTAATGACTCATTGACACTGCAACAAAAACTTATGATGTACTATATGCTGGCTAACTGAACAGAATGAAAAAAAATTAAAAAAAAAAGAACTCATGAAATTCAGCCTCTCTTGTTTTCCAAATGAATGCCTTTGGGGAAACATTTTTCTTGTGCATTCCCTTGTGTGCTCCTCTCTCTTTTACCCTTCTCTGAAACTGCAGCTCCTTCCCCTCCACAGCACCTATGATCCGTTACTCCCCTAAGACCCATCTTCACACTTCCTACCTTCTTTGATGTGGTTTCTTCTCTACCTTTAGTCACGCAGTTTGTTCTGTCAGTCTTTACTTCTACTTCTGGGGTATTTAGGATGATCTGATGGTTATCTAGTTGCATTCATGGGATGAGGTGAACCTAGGGTCCTCCTATTCTGCTGCCATCTTCTTAATCCCACGTGAATTTTAGAACCAGCTAGGCAGTTTCTACAAAAATGCTTTCTGAGATTTTGAATGTGATTGCATTGAATCTATACATAAATTAGAGGTCATTCCAATAACATTGAGTCTTCTGACCCATGAATACAGTATGTCTTTTGATTTATTATGTCTTCTCTAATTTCTCTTGGTAATGTTTCATATATTTCAGTGTACAAATGTTGCATCTATTTTGTCACTATTACTTTTAGAGATTTTATTTATTTATTTGGCAGAGAGAGAGAGAGAGAGAAAGAGAGTGATCAAGCAGGGGGAACAGCAGGCAGAGGGAGAAGCAGGATCCCCATTGAGCTGGGAGCCTGTTGTAGGACTTGATCTCGGAACCCTGGGATCAGGATCTGAGCTGAAGGCAGAAGCTTAATTGAGCCACTCAGGGGTCACTATTTTGTCACTTTCATTCTTAAGTATTTTCTGTATCCTATTGTGAATGGTATTGTTTTTAAGTTTCAATTTCTTCTTTTAAAGATTTTATTTATTTATTTATTTATTTATTTGAGAGAGACTGTGTGTGTGTGTGTGTGTGTGTGTGTGTGTGTGTGTGTACAAGTGGGGGGAGTGGCAGAGGGAGAGGAAGAGTGAGAGACCTCAAGCAGACTCTGTGCTTAGAGCCTGACATGCCACGATCCCATGACCCTGAAATAACAATCTGAGTGGAAATCAAAATTGGATGTTTAACTAACTGAGCTACCCAGGTGTTCCTTAAATTTCACTTTCTGATTTTTGTTGCTAGTTTATAGAAATGCAATTGATTCTTGTATATTAATATTAAATCCTGCTACCTTGCTAATGTTACTTATTTGTTCTTGTAGCTTTTTTACTTCATAGGATTTTATTCATAGATGATCATATTATTTGCAAAATAATTTAACTTTTCAATATGGATGCTCTGTTTTAAGGTGAATACATGTTTAGAACTGCTGTGTTCTCTTGATGAAATGACCCACTTATTATTATGAGCTTACTGTATTTATCCCTGGTAATATTATTTTCTCTGAAATCTACTTTGTGTGATATCTATATATTTGCTTCAGCTTCATTTTGATTAATGGTATCATGGTATATCCTTTTACATTTTTTTAAAATTTTAAGCTATTTGTAGGTAGAATATAGATGGATCTTGATTTTTTAAATTTAATCTGACCACTTATGATTTTTTAATTGGAGTATTTGGATCATTAATATATTTCATTTGATTATTGATATATTGTACTTAAGTCAAACATCTTGTTATTTGTTTTATACTATTTGTTCTTCATTTATTTATCCTTTTTGCCTTCTTTTGAGTATTTTTATGAGTCTACTTTATCTCCTTTGTTGAATTATTGACTATACTGTTTTGTTTTGTTATTTTAGCAGCTGCTTTAAGTCGTATAATGTACATCCTTATGTTATATTAGTCTATCTTCAAGTGATTTTGTAACACTTCACATGTAGTGTAACAACCTTTCTGTTACATCTGTTACATGTTTCTTTTTTTAAGATTTTATTTATTTATTTGACAGAGAGCAAAACAGTGAGAGAGGGAACACAAGCAGAGGGAGTGGGAGGGGGAGAAGCACCCTTCCTGCCCAGCAGAGAGCCTGATATGGGATTCAATCCCAGGACCCTGGGAGCATGACCTGAGCTGGAGGTAGATGCTTAACAACTGAGCCACCCAGGCAACCCACATATGTTACCTGTTTCTTTATTCCTTCTGGTCTCTGTGCTCTCTTTGGCATCTATTTTATTTTTTACATGTTATAATCCCTACAATATATTATCATTATTTTTGCTTTAAACCACCTTTGAATAAACTACAGCTCATGAGTCAAGTTCAGACAACCATCTGTTTTTGTAAATAAAGCTTTATTGGAAAATAGTTACATTTACTCATTTGGATATTGTTTATGGCTGCTTTCATGCAACAACAGCAAAACTGAGTAGTTGTGACAGAGACCACATAACCAACAAAGTGTAAAGTACTTTGAACCTGGCTCTGTACAGAAAAAGTTTTCCAATTCCTGCTTTAGACAATCAATAATGTCTTAAAAGGTTTTAAGTAATGAGAACTTATTTTTAATATTCATTCATGTAGTTATTTCAGCTGATCATTACTTTGTGTAGATACAGATTTACATCTCATATCATTGTCCTTTTTTGAAAAAAGATTTTATTTATTTATCTGACAGAAAGAGAGATCACAAGTAGGCAGAGATTCAGGCAGAGATAGAAGGGGAAGCAGGCTCCCCTCTGAGCAAAGAACCTGATGCGGGGCTCCATCCCAGGACCCTGAGATCATGACCTGAGCCGAAGGCAGAAGCCTAACCCACTGAGCCACCTAGGCGCCCCCATTTTCCTTCTTCTTGAAGGAATTTCTTTAATATTTTTTAGAGTACAGGTCAGCTAGTGATGAATTCTTCCAGCTTTTATATGTCTGAAAGTGCCTTTATTTTGCATTCAGTTTGAAATATACTTTCACTGGGAAAGAATTCTATGAGGACAATTATTTTCTTTTAATGCTTTGAATATGTTATTCCACTCTCTTCTCCCTTGCCTTGTTTCTAATGATCAACACCCTGTCATCTTTAGCTTTGTTCCTCTGGACCTAATGTGTCTTTTTTCTCTGGGTACTCTTTAGATTTTTTTTTTCTGTATCAATTGTTTTAAGCAATTTAATTATCATGTGTCTTGATGTAGTTTTCTCCTTATTATTTGTGCTCAGAATTGTTGAACTTTTAAAATATACTCATTTACAGTTTGCATCAAAAATTTTTTGCTATGATTTATTCAGGTACTTTTTTCTTCTCCTTTCCCCAAATTCCTCTCTTTCGAGGAATCCGAATTCATCTACAAGTTGTTGCACAACTCACTAATACTTTAATATTTTCCCCATCTTCTTGAATGGTTTTTATTGCTATGTGTTCAAGTTAAAAAGTATTTCCTTCTGCAGTGTCTAATCTGCCATTAATTCTGTACAGTGCACATTTTGCCTCAGAAATTATGGTCATTTTGTCTCTAGAAGTTCAATTTATTTATTTGTTTTATCTTCCATTTCAACATGTTCAATCTGCCATCTAGCTGCTTGAACGTATGTTAATAAGTTCAATGTCTTTGTCTACTAATCTATGTCATTTCTGGATTTCTTTTGATCAATTGACTTTTCTTCTCACTGTGAGTGGTATTTTCCTATTTCTTTGAATACCTGATAATATTTGATTAGAGTAAGGATTCTGGGAGGTGCCCACACCCATGATTACTGGAAAGAGGGTAGTACATCTATTAGCTATGCCACAATAATGTGCAACAAACACATACTTAGAGCTTACTTAGAGCTTAAAATAACCAGCCTTTATTCTCATGAATCTATAGATCAGTTAAGTTGATTTTGCTTTTGAAAGCTGGGTTCAACTTGATGGTTCTTCTTCATATTCTCATGGCTAGGGCAGCTCCACTTGTAACTGCAGATCTGTAGGCCAACTGGTAGCTCTGCTCCATGTGTGTTCATTCCGGGGCCCAGGCTAAAGAGGCATTAGCTACTAGGGGAATTAGCTTATCATAGTAATGACAGTGGTCCATGATGGCAAGTAGAAACTGAGAGTTCAGGCTCTTGGTAAAAAATCTACATGTCTGGTCATTCTGGCAATTACAAAGACTCTACCCAGCAGGCCCCATTGGGGAAAGCTGCCATATCCACACCAGCCTTGTACAAATAATGAATTGTAGTGTCTAAAGGGATTTGCAGTCAAGAAATCAGGCCTCCCAACCATCCATGCTCTTATGCATATCTGCATTTCTAGCCAAGACACCTCAGTTCAGAAGACTCTTTATCAGGGACTTTTAGCCAATGTGTTTCTGCCACCTTTACTAAAAACATTTTATCAGGGATTCTAAAAAACATTTTATCCTCTCCAGCTCAATATTCAGTACTTTCCACTCTTAACCCTTCCTTCTCTTTCTTCTTCCTACCTCCATGTCCATAAATAAAAGGAGCTTATTATTTGGGGTTCCCTCAAAATTGAGACAATTCCTCCCACCTAATGATATATCTGACCTTCACCTGGTGCTCTTCCACAGTTGAAAATGAAACACAGGCGAAGCCAACACTTTCTACTGTTTGGTCTCTTGTTCATAATATCACAGTAAGTGATTAAATGTTTTACTGTTATTTCATTTAGGCTTACTGTCTTAACGGACTACCTGGAAACTCAGATCTTTCTAGCTCAGCTCAGCTCTTGACAGAAACATGCAAAACCTCTTAAGACCTGGGCTCAGGGAGCGCCTGGATGGCTTAGTGGGTTAAAGCCTCTGCCTTCAGCTCCGGTCATGATTGCAGGGTCCTGGGGTCTAGCCCCACATTGGACTTTCTGCTCAATAGGGAGCCTGCTTCCCCCCCTTCTCTGCCTGCCTCTCTGCCTACTTGTGGTCCATGTCTGTCAAATAAATAAATAAATAAAATCTTAAAAAAAAAAGACCTGGAGTCAGAATTGATCCAGCATCCCTTCTGCCCACATTGGCCAAAGCAAGACATGACTGAGCCTAGAATTAAAGGCCATGGAAAGTGTAAGGATAGGAAGGATAAGAATTAATGCCAATGATTCAGTCTATGATAGGTGGAATAGGGGCAAATTTCCTACCCACAGGTGGTTAGACAACCTCTTGGCTCAGCCCAGCATCCTCAATTCAGGTGGCTATTGATGCTTCTGGGCCATATGTACAGATGTGTTGTTGTCCTAGAAAGCTGCCCATGAGTGACAGAACCCTGATCACCAAGCTTATATTAGGTCACTTACCTAAAAATTCAAGGAGTATTTTTTGAGCACCTACTTTGTGCCAGAAACTGTCACTGAGAATGACACACAAACTGTGAGAAACATAGTTGCTGCCCTGTGGAACTTAAACAAAATTTAAATGTAAAAAAATCAAAATACAATAATTTCAAGTGCTATAAAGGTAACAATGTGCTGAATCAAAGACTAAATGAAAAGCTTCATTAGATTAGGTGGTTCTGAGCAGCACGATCTAGATGCAGAGTTTTAAGCATAGCCAGAACTCCTCCCGAGAGGCTGATGAGGGTACAAACAATATGCCCATGGTGGGTATTTGCAATTTCTAATATGGATATAGAGACAGATTATCCATCATGGATAGAAGCAGAACTTTCAATAGGATGCAGGGGTTCACTTTGTTTTAAGGGAAAAATTCACCTTTTCTTATTTTTAGTAGCTACATTAGAACTGCTTATCGGAGGGTGCCTAGGTGGCTCAGTAGATTAAGCATCTGCTTTTGTCTCAGGTCATGATCTCAGGGTCCTGGAATCCAGGTCTGCATTGGACTTCCTGCTCAGTGGGGAGTCTGCTCCTCCCTCTACTTCTCCCTCTCCCTCTCCCCGCCTCTGTTAATGTTTCTCTCTCCCTCAAATAAATAAATAAATAAATAAAATCTTTAAAAAAAAAAAGAATTGCTTATCCTAATATATGCAAGAGATACCTCTTCTCTAGGAGAAGTCTCCAGGGGGAACCAAACAATGAATTATGTTTCTAGAGAAGAATGCGCCCTGTCTTTGAGTAAGGGGGATCCAACATTTTAAAAATTTTTTAAAAAAATTTTATTTACTTGAGAGAGAGAGAGAGATGGCGACAGAGAGAGAAAATGAGAGAGCAACCATGCGTGGGGAGGAGAGGGAGAAGCAGGCTCCCCACTGAGCAGGAAGCCCAACATAGGGCTTGATCCCAGGACCCTGGGATCATGACCTAAGCCAAAAACAGATGCTTAACTGACTGAACCACCCAGACACCCCTTTAAAAAATTTATTTATTTATTTATTTATTTATTTATTTAATGGAGAGAGACAGAGATAGTGACAGAGATAGCAAGAGAGAGCATGAACAGGGAAAGAGAGGAAGACCAACTTTTTTAAATTAATGGAAATTTTGGGCTTCATATTTACTGGGCAATCAAAGCACCTCTCAATGACTGTCAAGGGCAACCATAATGAGAAGAAGAGAGTAGGAGATAGAGAGAGAGGGAGAGATAGAGGATGTGAGGGCGTGAAGTAAAAAAGTCTGGGAAGAGGCTGAGAAGAAGATCCTGACCAGACAGAGAAGATAAAGAGTGGGGCCAATGCCTAGGAGATGCAGAGAGAGAGAGCTGGCTAAAAGGATGACATCCCAGGATCCATTTTTGGATCTGAGACTTTTCTATCTAACTGTTTAGGTTTTGGGAAGGAAAATATGTGCAGATAACTCTTGGACTTTTCCAATTTGTAGCTGAAACAATGGTACCATGTCAATATTACACCTGGCACAGATAAGGTGAAGAAATCACAGATTCAGAGTAATTTACTAGTCTGTAAATATCCTTTGAGAATCTAGATCAGTGACTTCAATCCTGTTAAAAATTTCTTGATTCACTTTCTGTTTTATGTCAAGCAGCAGGGCCCTTTCTGTAGAAATCACACCAAGATTTGGTTGTCACTCTACGATTTTTTAAAAAAATCACTTATTTGCAAAATTTCACTGGGCCTTCATTTCCTCACTTGTAAAATGAATGGGGCAGGGCAGGTGTATGTGGAAAGTTGTATTGCCTGTGCTTTGAAGGGGATGGACAGAATGACCATCAAATCCAATGTTCTCGTGAGTTTGCTGCAGACCAGATGGAAGCAAATTGTGTAGCTTCCATTTCCATCATGATTAGTTTGAATAAAACTAGGTATTTTTATGAATGATATTATTGTGCTTTCTTTCCCTTTAAGGACAAGGTATAATTTTTAAAACCCAAGTC
Source organism: Meles meles (assembly GCF_922984935.1). NCBI lineage: Eukaryota > Metazoa > Chordata > Mammalia > Carnivora > Mustelidae > Meles > Meles meles. The sequence goes on along the minus strand of NC_060087.1, from coordinate 40,451,913 downwards.
AGTGTTAAAGTGTTCTCTGTTCTCTTTCTATCTATGCCCAGCTCCATTAGTCTAGGCTGCCCCAGTCTCTCAGCTCAGCTGAAAGGTTACCTCTTATTTTCTGTTCTCCATCCCCTTTGTCTGTGATCAAATCAGGGATCCTTCCATTCTACAGCCTGATCCTTGCTGCTGTTTTTCATATTACATGCTCATTATTTCAGCTGTATTTTCAATGCTCTCTCATTACCTCTCTTATGTGTCCACCCACATCTCCACCTACAGTGTCTTTAATGTGCTTTCTATCTACTGTAGCTTAATAAAAGGGAAATTATGCTAATTTTATTCAAACTTTAGAAAAGTAAAACCTGTACCATTATTATTCTGCCCCCTTTCCCTTTTATTTATTCATTTCAAAAGAAAAAGTGTCTAATCATCTGAGAAAATTGTACTTGCACAATGTTAACTACTTTCCTATTCAATTAAGTAGATTTTTCCAATTGAGTTTGGATGAATTAAGATAAATCCAGTCTTCTGAGTAGCCAGGTTCTGATGCAATTAGAGGCTGGGTCCAAGGCAACTTCAGTGTCAGCTAATACTGTTAGTGCCTGGGAGGTAGCCTGGAAGCTCTGTTGCATGTGCTGTATTGGGGCTGAGGGGCGCAATTTCTGGAGACAAAAGTCCAAGGCTTTATACATAATCAAGATCTTGGAGTCAAGCAGGCTATTTCCACATTAATACAGCAAGGGATCTTTGCTTGCAAATGCCTACAGGTGGAAAGTTTATCTTAATGCCTAGAAGAATTTCTTTGGAAGCCTAGACCAGCTTTGTTGAAAAGATCCTTGGATAAGGATACAGAGAGGGAGGACTGAGTTTCCAAGGCCCAGAGTCCTCTGAGGAGAAGAAGCTAACTAAGCACTGTTTGCGCAAAGTTTGGGGAAGGATAGATAGCCAGTGGCTGAAATCTCAAAAAAGAAGCTTAGGGGGTGCCTGGGTGGCTTAGTGGGTTAAAGCCTCTGCCTTCGGCACAGGCTATGACCCCAGGGTCCTGGGATCGAGCCCCGCATTGGGCTCTCTGCTCAGCGGGTATCCTGCTTCCCCCTCTCTCTCTGCCTGCCTCTCTGCCTAGTTGTGATCTCTGTCTGTCAAATGAATAAATAAAATCTTTAAAAAAAAAGAAGCTTAGAGCAGAGGTAAGTCTGTTTGGGAGTATTCACATGAAATACTGTATGTCATCCAAACTAATTCTTCCCTGTGGCCCCACAAAATCTTCCATAAAATGTAGAATATATTTGGTATGATTGACTTTCTTGTGGAGATTGGTTAAGTGGCTAAGAATGCATTAAGTTCAGCTCAGGGAAAGATCATATTCAAGTCTCCTGGATGAAAGCTACATCTGGCATCTGGGTTTTACAAAGATTTATTTTTCCTTCCCAGGAAATGTGTTTTATCATTGTCAAGGAACTTTAAGCATCTTGATGCGTGGATAATGTTGTGTTGGGAGTTGTATAATTGAGTCAGATTCACATAGATTCTGTCTACATGTTGCTAGAACAAACAAGTGACTATGTTCCACTATGAGAAAAAGTTCATCACATTGGCTACATAACTTAGCACATAATTGAAAATACATGCATATTTAACTGAAATTTTTACATTTTCACAAATTACATAAAATTTTCAAGTCACCTTTGTTTTTCTAAACACATTTGGATCTCAGACTATCTAATCCAAACCTTTTATTTTCTAGATGAAAAATATAAAGATTGAGAGATTTGTCCAAAAGCAAGCAGTTAGCTATTGGTGAAACAGGGTTAGACTTTGAGAACCTTTGACTCAGATATCCTCTTAATTTGTGTATATATATGCAGTTAGCCATTGAGTAGAAAACAAATTTACAAATGGGATTTAAATGAACTGAACTTTATAAGCCAGGATGAGAGAGAGAGAGAGAGAAAGGATAGGAGAAAGAAAATTTTAAAGATTTTGCATATTTCTACCCCCATTTCAGTCAGAGAGTAGGGCATAGAATCAGCATAAAATGCGGGGTTAGAAATTGTTTTCTCTTTGCCTGTCTCAGATGCTGCTGACATCTCATGACGGAAGCATCTTAGCCCACTGAGTGTCATCATATCTTTAAAGATATATATTTTTATAAATAACAGGATCACTAAAATCACAGCAACACTTCATTTGATTTTAAAATGTAAAAACAATGACAAACTCTAATTGCTGGAGGAAAAGCTGTCTGTATCATTGAATTTGGTGAGTCAGTCCCATTGCAGCTTCTTAATAGAAAGTGAATGAAGGAGTGAATTACTTTTTTATAGACACAAAGTACCAAATATCGGGAAGAGTTTAGAAAAAATACAACATACATCAAAATACCTGCCACTCAGAACTCAGATTTAACAGTTATTTTGCCATATTAGCTACAGAACTTTTTTTAAGGTAAGGTTAGGAGACTAGCATTCCATCACTAAACCTTTCTTCCTATCTCCCCCACTCTCTGGAGGTAATTACTATCCTTGAATTGGTATATAACTTTTGCATGATGTTTCAGGCTTTCACTACCTACATAACCATAAACCAGAATTGATGTTTATATTTGAAATATGTGGTTATAGATTTACTTATGTTCCCCCCAAATTCATATGTTGAAGTCTTATTCCCCAGTCCCTCAGAATGTAACCTTACTTGGAAGTAGTGTTGTTGAGGATGTAATTAGTTAAAATGAGGTCATACTAATGTAGGATGAGTTCCTAATCCAGTATGACTGGTATCCTTGCAAAAAATAGAAATTTGGAAACAGACACACCTTTTTCAGCTGTACTGAGATACGTTAACATATAATATTGTGTATGTTTAAGGTGTGCAGTGTGAAGATTTCGTATTCCTATATGTTGCAAAATGTTTATCACAATATGCATAGTTAATACATCTTTTCCCTCACATAATTACCATTGTGTTGTTATTATGATGAGAACACTTAAGATTTACTCTCAGCAAACCCACCTTTCTTTTCTTTCTTTCTTTCTTTCTTCCTTTCTTCCTTTCTCTTTCTTTCATTCACTCTTTCTTTCTTTCTTCTTTCTTTTTTGTTTCAGGAGTAGAATTTAATGATTTATCATTTACATACAACACCCAGTGCTTATCCCAACAAATGCCCTCCTTAATGCTCATCACACCTTTAGCTTATCCCTCCTTCCACCTCCCCTCCAGCAACCCTCAGTTTGTTCCTTAGAGTTAAGAGTCCCTTATGGTTCACCTCCCTCTCTGTTTTTATCTTATTTTTTTCCTTCCCTTCCTCTATGTTCATCTGTTTTGCTTCTTAAATTCCATATGAGTTAAATCATATATTTATCTTTCTCTAACTGACTTATTTCACTTAGCATAATACACCTTAATTCCATCCACATTGTTGCAAAAGGCAAGATTTCATTCTTTTTGATCGCCAAGTAATATTCCATTGTGTATATATACCACATCTTCTTTAGCCATTCATCAGTCAATGGATATTAGGGCTCTTTCCATTATTTGGCTATTGTTGATAGTGCTGCTATAAACACTGGGATGCATGTACCTCTTCAAATTAGCAATTCTGTATCATTTGGATAAATATGTAGTAGTGCAATTGCTGGGTCAGGGTAGTTCTATTTTTAACTTTTTGAGGAATCTCCATAATGTTTTCCAGAGTTGCTGCACCAGTTTGCATTCCCACCAATAGTGCAAAAGAGTTCCCCTTTCTCCATATCCTTGCCAACATCTGTTGTTTCCCGAGTTGCTAATTTTAGTCATTCTGACAAGAGTGAGGTCGTACCTCATTGTGGTTTTGGTTTGTTTTTCCCTGATGGTGAGTGATGTTGACCATCTTTTCATGTGTCTGTTGGCCACCAGGTTATCTTCTTTGGAAAATTATCTATTCATGTCCTCTGCCCATTTCTTAAGTGGATTGTTTGGCTTTTGGGTGTTGAGTTTGATAAGTTCTTTATAGATTTTTGATAATAGCCCTTTGTCTGATATGTCATTTGCAAATATCTTCTCCTATTCTGAAGGTTGCCTTTTAGTTTTATTGTTTCCTCTGTTGTGGAAAGTTTTTTATCTTGATGAAGTCCCAATATTTCATTTTTGCTTTTGTTTCCCTTGCATTCAGAGATGTGTCTAGTAAAAAGTGGCTGCCGTTTTCTCTTCTAAGATTTTGATGATTTCCTGTCTTAGATTTAGGTTTTTCATCCATTTGGAATTTATTTTTGTATATGGTGTAAGAATTTTGTGTATGGTGTAAGAATTTCACTCTTCCATATGTTACTGTCCAGTTTTCCCACCATTTGTTGAAGAGATTGTCTTTCCTACTGGATATTCTTTCCTGCTTTGTCAAAGACTAATTGCCCATAAAGTTGTGGACCTGTTTCTGGGTTTTCTATTCTGTTCCTTTGATCTATGTGTCTGTTTTTGTGCTAGCACCATACTGTCTTGATGACTACAGCTTTGTAACACAGCTTGAAGTCCAGAATTGTGATGTCTTTTCCTCTGTTGTTCTCTTTCAACATTACTTTGGTTATTCAGGGTATTTCTGATTTCATACAAATTTTAGAATTGTATGTTCCATCTCTGCAAATAATACTGGCATTATTTTGATATGGATTGCAATAGATATCTAGATATTTTTGGGTAATATAGACAGTTTAAAAATATTTGTTCATCCAACTCATAAGCATGGAAAATCTATTTCTTTGCATCTCCTTCAAATTCTTTCATAAATGTTCTGTAGTTTTCCATGCACAGATTTTTACCTCTTTGGTTTATTTAATTCATAGATGTCTTATGGTTTTTGGTGCAGTTTCTTGATTTCTCTTTCTGCTGCTTCTTTATTGGTGTGTAGAAATGCAACAGATCTGCATTTCTGGTGTGTCACATTGATTGCTTTGTGGATACTGAACCACCCCTGCAGCCCAGGAATAAATCCCACTTGATTGTGGTGAATAATCCTTTAAGTGCAGTGTTTGATTCAATTAGCTAGTACCTTTTCGAGAATTTTTGCATCCATGTTCATCAAAGATATTGGTCTGTAATTATTTTTAGTGAAGTCTTTGTCTGGTTTTGGAATCAAGGTAAGGCTGGCCTCAGAGAATGAGTTTGGAAGTTTTTCTGCCATTTCTATTTTTTGGAACAGCTTCAGAAAAATAGTTATTAGTTCTTCCTTAAATGTTTGGTGGAATTCCCCTGGGAAGCCATCTGGCCCTGGACTCTTATTTGTTGGGAAATTGTTGATTACTGCTTCAATTTCTTTGCTGGTTATGGGTCTGTTCAAATTTTCTATTTCTTCCTGTTTCAGTTTTGGTGGTTCATATGTTTCTAGGAATTTATCCATTTCTTCCAGTTGCACAATTTGTTGGCATATAATTGCTCATGATATTCCTTTACCATTTTTGTATTTTTGTAGTGTTGGTTGTGATCTCTTTTTCATTCACGGTTTTATTTATTTGGGTACTTTCTCTTTTGTTTTTTATAAGTCTGGTTAGAGGTTTATCAATTTTGTTAATTCTTTCAAAGAAACAGCTCCTAGTTTCATTGATCTGTTCTACTGTTTTTTGACCTTTATATTTATTTCTGTTCTAATCTTAATTATTTCCCTTCTTCTACTAGTTTTAGGCTTTGTTTGCTGTTCTTTTTCTACCTCTTTTGGGTGTAAGTTTAGGTTGTATATTTGAGACTTTTCTTGCTACTCGAGGAAGGTCTGTATCCCTTTATACTTCCCTCTTATTAACACCTTTGCTGTATCCCAAAGGTTTTGGACTGTCATGTTTTCATTTTTATTTTTAAATCTCTTCTTTAATTTTCCCAGTTAATCCATTCATTCTTTAATAGGATGTTCTTTAACCTCCGTGTATTTGTGGTCTTTCAAATTTTTTTTCTTGTGGTTGACTTCAAGTTTTATAGCATTGTGGTCTGAAAATATGCATGGTATGATCTCAGTCTTTTCATACTGGGTGAGGCCTGATTTGTGATCCAGTATGTGATCTTTTCTAGAGAATGTTTCATGTGAACTCAAAAAGAATGTGTATTCTGTTGCTTTAGGATGAAATGTTTTGAATATACCTGTTAAGACCCTCTTGTCAAGTCCAAAACCATTATTTCCTTATTGATCTTCTGCTTAGATGATCTGTCTATTACTGTGAGTGGGGTATTAAAGTCTCCTACTATTATTGTATTATTATCAATGAGTTTCTTTATGTTTGTTATTAATTGATTTATGTATTTGGGTGTTCCCAAGTTAAGGGCATAAATATTTATAATTGTTAGATCTTCTTGTTGGATAGACCATTTTATTATGATACAGTGCCCGTCTTCATTTCTAATTACAGTCTTTAGTTTAAAATCTAGCTTGTCTGATACAAGTACGACTACTCCAGCTTCCTTTTGATGTCCATTAGCATGATATATGGTTCTCCACCTCATCAATTCCAATCTTCAGATGTCTTTAGGTCTAAAATGAGTCTCTTGTATGCAGCATATTGATGGGTGTTTTTTTTTTTTTTTGATCCATTCTGATATCCTATGTCTTTTGATTGGAACATTTAACCCATTTACATTCAGAGTAATTATTGATAGATATAAATTTAGTGCCCTTGTATTACCTCTAAAGTCACTGTTCTTATATATTGTCTCTGTTCCTTTCTAGCTTTTTCTTTTTCAGTCTCTGTTTCCTGCTCAAAGGACCCCCTTTAATATTTCTTGTAGAGCTGGGTTAGTGTTCACAAACTCCTTTAGTTTTTCCTTGTGTTGGAAACTCTTTATCTCTTCTTCTATTCTGAATGACAGCCCTGCCGGATATAGTATTCTTGGTTACATATCTTTCTCATTCAATGTGTTGAATATCAATATGTCACTCCCTTCTGGCCTGCCAGGTTTCCATGGACAGGTCTGCTGCTAACCTTATGTTTCTCTTTGTAAGTTAACAACCTTTTGTCCTTAGCTGCTTTTAGAATTATCTCTTTATCTTTATATTTTGCAAATTTCACTATGATATGTCCTGATGGTGACCTGTTTTTATTGATTTTCATGGGAATTCTCTGTGCCTCTTGGATTTGAATGCCTGTTTCTTTCCCCAGATTAGGGAAATTCTCAACTATAATTGTTCAAATAAACCTTCTACCCCTTTTTCTCACTCTTTTTTTTTTCTGGGACTCCTAAGATATGGATATTATTTTGCCTTGTAGAATCACTGGGTCTCTTAAGCCTATATTCATGATCTAATAGTTTTCTTTCCCTCTTCTTTTCACATTCATTATTTTCCATAATTTTATCTTCTATAACACCTATTTGTTCCTCTGCTTCTCCCATCCTCATTGTGATTACATCGAGTCAATTTTACATCTCAGTTATAACATTTTTTATTTTGGCCCAACTAGATTTAGGTCGTTCATCTCTTCAGCCAGGGTTTCTCTGGTGTCTCCTATACTTCTTTAAAGCCTAGTATTCTTGTGACTGTTGTTCTAAATTTTTGTTCAGATATATTGCTTACAACTGTTGAACAAATGCCTTGCTGTGATTTCTTGAGCTTTCCTTAGGGAAGAATTCCTTCATCTTGTCATTATGTTTAAGTTTCTGTCTTTTATATGTTATGAAAGCTTGTTATGTTTCCTGCTCTTGAGAATAATACTATATTAAGAAGGGATCATTCACTGTCCAGAGCATGGTCCTTCAGGAAGTGTTTCTGATGTATGCTGTGTGCACTCTGCTGGTGTGTATTGGTTGTTCTTTCCCACAGGTCAGTCCTCTGCAGAGTTCCTGCTTGCTTGTGGTGGGGAGTGTTTGGACCTCTAACTAGGTGTGCTTTGATTTGCTTGTTAAGACAAGCCTGATTTTTAAAAAAATCCTGATCCAAGAAAAGAGAAAGGGAAAAGGAACAAACAAACAACCAAAGAAAAAACTATAAGCCTTAGTGAAATAAGTTAATCAGAGAAAGACAATTATTATATGATCTCCCTGATATGAGGAAGTTGAGAGGCAACGTGGGGGGGGTTGGGGGGTAGGAAAGGAATAAATGAAACAAGATGGGATCAGGAGGGAGACAAACCATAAGAGACTCTTAATCTCACAAAACAAACTGAAGGTTGCCAGGGGGAGGGGGATAGGGAGAGGGTGGTTGGGTTATGGATACTGGGGAGGGTATGTGCTATGGTGAGTGCTGTAAAGTGTAAACCTGGCGATTCACAGACCTGTACCCCTGGGGCTAATAATACATTATATGTTAATTTAAAAAAACTATAAACCTGATTCCAAAGGAAAAGAAAGAATGAGAAAAGAAAAGGAAAAAATAAAAAAGAAAGAAACTGACAAATGAACAAAAAACTGCAAGCCTGATTCCAAAGAAAAAAGAAAAAAATAAATATACATATAACATTGATTGATTGATTGATTGATTAAATAAATAAATAAATAGAAGGTTTGGTCCTTATTCCACTAGAGCTGAAGCTGATGCTTTGGAGCACTCTGTGATCAGTAGACTTGGTACATGTGGGGGCTTGTGTTAGTCTTCTGAGGGAGAGGCCTGCTGTGCCAGCTCACAGTCAGACTCGCCCTGGTGAAGATGCCCCTGCTGGGCACAGAGGGTTGGGGTTTGGTTTAAGTGACTCTAGCTTCCACTCGAGGTTCTGTATTTCTCCTTGATGTCCCACCATGCTGGAGGGAATGGTAGTAAAGGATGGCATCACCCCACCCTCTTGTCCCCAAGGAAAGGAACCCATGGCTGCTGCTGTTCAGGAGGCCCTCACAGAAAAGCAATCTCCTCTCCTGTATCCCAGGGTTTTGCCAGATCTCTGCCCTCAATCTGTCTGTGTCCAGCTGTGGCCATGTCCTGTGCCACAGTTCCCCTGTGTTTTATCTCTGGCCGATGGCTGGGATTCAATACTCCAAATCTTAAAGGACCCAGCAAGGCACAGAACCCCATGCCCCCACTCCTTCCTTGGAGGAGAGCACTGCAGGGTTGTGTCCAGCATCATTCTATCCCAGAAAAGTAGTTGCACATCTGCATAGGTGCCTGGAATCTCTGCTGAAGCACAGCAAAAAGCTTCGACCAGGTTACGAGCCCTCTGTGCACACCTCTGTCCCTTGCTATTGAATGGCTGGTTTTTTTTTTAGATTTTTATTTATTTATTTGACAGAGAGAGATCACAAGTAGACAGAGAGGCAGGTAGAGAGAGAGAGAGGAAGCAGGCTCGCTGCTGAGCAGAGAGCCTGATGCGGGACTCGATCCCAGGACCCCGAGATCATGACCTGAGCCGAAGGCAGCGGCTTAACCCACTGAGCCACCCAGGCGCCCCTTGAATGGCTGTTTAATGGTGCCTTGTGGGTCCTTTATTCTTGAACAGACAAAATACCCTCTTCCAAATGTACTCCAGGAAGGGGAACAATCCAGGGGATCCCCACACCATGGCATCTTGCTTGAACCGTTTTTGCTGCTCTCTCTCTGGCTTTCTTTCTCTCTCCCTGACTTTGCTCCACAAAAAGTGATCCCTCCCCTTTGCAGCATGGCAGCTTTTCTCTCCCCAAATTCATGGCTCCAAACCTCCCATCTGCCACATTCTCTCCCTCCAACTGTGCAGATTGTTTTCTTAAACCTCAGATCAATTTCCTAGTTGTTCAAAATGATTTGATGTTGATCTGGTTACATTTGAGGGACAAGACAATTTCATGGTCCTCCTACAACTCCACCATCTTAACTCTTCCCCAAAAGTTAACAACTTTCAAGTATACAATACAGTTTTGTTAACTGTAGTCACCATGCTTGCAGTACATTGCCAGAACTTACCCCTCTTATAACTAGAAGTTTGTACCCTTTGATCAACATCTCTTCATTTCCCCCATTCTGTCTCCTCACAGTTCCTGGCAAACACTCTTTGACTCTCTGGTTCTCTGAGTTTGGCTTTGTTAGATTCCACATGTAAGTGAGATCTTACAGTATTTGTCCTCTGTCTGACTTACTTCACTTACCATAATGCCCTCACAGTTCACTCATGCTGTTGAAAATGATGGGATTTTTTATGGCATAATAATATTCCATTAAATATATATTTTTGTATGTGTAATATGCTTACTTTTTATCCATTCATCCATCAATGGACACTTAGGTTATTTTCATATCTTGGCTATTGTGAATAATGCTGCAATGAACATAGGAGTGCAGATACTTCTCTGAGATACTGATTTAATTTTCTTTGGATATATACTCAGAAAGGGAATTTCTGTGTTATTTGGTAGTTCTATGATTATTATTTTTTTTAGGAAACTCCATACTGTTTTACTCAATGGCTGTACAGATTTACATTTCCACAAACAGTGTAGAAGGCTTCCCTGTTTTCCACACCCTTGTCAATGTTCATTATATCATGTTGTTTTTATATAGTCATCCTAACAGGTATAAAGTGATATCTCATTGTGACTTTGATTTGCATTTCCCTGTTGATTAGTAATGTTGAACAACCTTTCATATATCTTTTGGGTATTTGTATGACTACTTTGGAAAAATGTCTACTTAGGTCCTTTGTCCACTTTTAAATTGAATTATCTGTTATTGTTTGTTTTTATTCTTGACTTTTATGAATTCCTTATACATTTTGGATATGAGCTCCTTTCAGGTATATAGTTTCCAAATATTTTCTCCTATTCTGTTGGCCGCCTTTTCACTGTTGATTATTTCTTTTTGTGTGCAGAAGTTTTTTAGTTTGGTATCTTCCCACTGGTTTGTTTTTGTTTTTGTTGCTTGTGCTTTTGATGTAATGCCTGAAGATCTTTGTCAAAACCAATGTCAAGGGGCCTTTTCCATATGTTTTCTGACTGAGTTTTATAGTTTCAGGTCTTATGTTTAAAGCTTCAATCCATTTCAGGTGGATTTTATGTTTGGTGTAAAATAAAGATACAATCTCATTCTTTTGTGTGTAGATATCTTGTTTTCCCAACACCATTTATTGAATAGACTGTTCCTTCCTCATCGTGTAGTTAGTACCCTTGTCAAAGATTCATTGACTGTATATGTACTGGTTTATTTCTGGGCTCTTTCCATTCTATTGGTCTATGTGCCTGTTTTTATACCAGCATACTGTTTTGATTACTCTAGCTTTGTAATATAGTTTGAAATAAGAAAGTGTGATGCCTCTAGCTTGGTTCTTTTATCTCAAGACTGATTTGGCTATTTGAGGTCTTTTGTGATTCCATATGAATTTTAAGATAATTTTTCTATTTCTGTGGAAAATGCCACTGGAATTTTGATAGAGATTGCATTGAATCTGTAGATCAGTTTGGGTATTATGGATATTTTAACAATATTAATTTTTCCAATCATTGTTCATGAGACATTTTTCCATTTGTGTCTTCTATTTCTTTCATTGAAGTCTTATAGATTTCAGTACAAAGATCTTTCACTTCTTTGATTAAATTTATTTCTAAGTATTTTATTCTTTTCAATGCAATTTTAAATGGGATTGCTTTTTTAATCTCTTTTCAAATAACTTATTGTTAGTGTATAGAAACACAACTGATTTTTGTATGTAATTTTGTATCTTGCAACTTTACTAAACTCTTTTATTAGTTCTAACATTTTTTGGTATGGTTTTTAGTGTTTTCTATATATAAGATCATGTCATCTACTAACAGAGACAGTTTAACTTCTTCATTTCAGGTTTTGATGCCTTTTATTTCTTTTTCTTGCATAATTGCTCTGGCTAAGACTTCTGGTACTATGTTGAATAGACGTGGTGAAAGTGAGAAACCTTGTCTTATTTCTGATTTTAGAGGGAAAGCTTTCAGTTTTTTATTATTGAGTATAATGGTAACTGTGGGCTTGTCATACATGGCCTTTATTTGGTTGAAGCTACTTGCTCTGGTAATGAGGATTAATTCAAATTTAGAGGTCCAGGGGCACCTGGGTGGCTCAGTGGGTTAAAGCTTCTGCCTTTAGCTCAGGTCATGATCCCAGGGTCCTGGGATGGAGCCCCACATCAGGCTCTCTGCTCATCAGGGAGCCTGCTACCTCCTTTCTCTCTCTCTGCCTGCCTCTCTGCCTACTTGTGATCTCTATCTGTCAAATAAATAAATAAAATCTTTAAAAAAATTTAGAGGTCCAGTGTCCCCAGTTTCATCAGGTCTTCCCATACATACCCATTCCAATTTTCAGGATCTCATTCCCTTTCAATCAATGTCCTCATTTTAATGGTAGACACCCTGGGAGGTTGTGAATTCATGTTGTAATTTTGCAACTCACAGAGAAAGCTAGCAGGCTGGAGACCCAGGGAGGTTGCAGTTGGAGTTCAAAGGCAGTCTGATGGTAGAATTCCTTGTTGCTCAGGAGAGTCTTGGTTCTTATGGTTTTTTTTAAAAGAATTTATTTATTTATATGTCAGAGAGAGAGAGAGAGAGAGAGTGAGCACAGGCAGACAGAGTGGCAGGCAGAGACAGAGAGAGAAGCAGGCTCCCCGCCGAGCACGGAGCCCGATGCGGGACTCGATCCCAGGACGCTGGGATCATGACCTGAGCCGAAGGCAGCCGTTTAACCAACTGAGCCACCCAGGTGTCCCAGGAGAGTCTTTGTTCTAATAAGGTCTTCAAATGATTGGATGAGGTCCACCCACCTATGGAGAGTAATCTGTTACTCAAAGTCCATCAATTTAAATGTTAAGATCATTCAAAAAACACTTTTTTTTAATTTTTTTTATTTTTTTTTATTTTTATTTATTTATTTATTTTTTTTCAGCGTAACAGTATTCATTCTTTTTGCACAACACCCAGTGCTCCATGCAAAACGTGCCCTCCCCATCACCCACCACCTGTTCCCCCAACCTCCCACCCCTGACCCTTCAAAACCCTCAGGTTGTTTTTCAGAGTCCATAGTCTCTTATGGTTCGCCTCCCCTCCCCAATGTCCATAGCCCCCTCCCCCTCTCCCAATCCCACCTCCCCCCAGCAACCCCCAGTTTGTTTTGTGAGATTAAGAGTCATTTATGGTTTGTCTCCCTCCCAATCCCATCTTGTTTCATTTATTCTTCTCCTATCCCCCTACCCCCCCATGTTGCTTCTCCATGTCCTCATATCAGGGAGATCATATGATAGTTGTCTTTCTCCGATTGACTTATTTCACTAAGCATGATACGCTCTAGTTCCATCCACGTCGTCGCAAATGGCAAGATTTCATTTCTTTTGATGGCTGCATAGTATTCCATTGTGTATATATACCACATCTTCTTGATCCATTCATCTGTTGATGGACATCTAGGTTCTTTCCATAGTCTGGCTATTGTAGACATTGCTGCTATAAACATTCGGGTACACGTGCCCCTTCGGATCACTATGTTTGTATCTTTAGGGTAAATACCCAGTAGTGCAGTTGCTGAGTCATAGGGTAGTTCTATTTTCAACATTTTGAGGAACCTCCATGCTGTTTTCCAGAGTGGTTGCACCAGCTTGCATTCCCACCAACAGTGGAGGAGGGTTCCCCTTTCTCCACATCCTCGCCAGCATCTGTCATTTCCTGACTTGTTAATTTTAGCCATTCTGACTGGTGTGAGGTGATATCTCATTGTGGTTTTGATTTGTATTTCCCTGATGCCGAGTGATACTATATGTGGAAAACCCAAAAGACTCCACTCCAAAACTGCTAGAACTTGTACAGGAATTCAGTAAAGTGTCAGGATATAAAATCAATGCACAGAAATCAGTTGCATTTCTGTACACCAACAACAAGACTGAAGAAAGAGAAATTAAGGAGTCAATCCCATTTACAATTGTACCCAAAACTATAAGATACCTAGGAATAAACCTAACCAAAGAGACGAAGAATCTATACACAGAAAATTATAAAGTACTCATGAAAGAAATTGAGGAAGACACAAAAAAATGGAAAAATGTTCCATGCTCCTGTATTGGAAGAATAAATATTGTGAAAATGTCTATGCTACCTAAAGCAATCTACACATTTAATGCAATCCCTATCAAAATACCATCCATTTTTTTCAAAGAAATGGAACAAATAATCCTAAAATTTATATGGAACCAGAAAAGACCTCGAATAGCCAAAGGAATATTGAAGAACAAAGTCAAAGTTGGTGGCATCACAATTCCGGACTTCAAGCTCTATTACAAAGCTGTCATCATCAAGACAGCATGGTACTGGCACAAAAACAGACACATAGACCAGTGGAACAGAATAGAGAGCCCAGAAATCGACCCTCAACTCTATGGTCAACTCATCTTTGACAAAGCAGGAAAGAATGTCCAATGGAAAAAAGACAGCCTCTTCAATAAATGGTGCTGGGAAAATTGGACAGCCACATGCAGAAAAATGAAATTGGACCACTTCCTTACACCACACACGAAAATAGACTCCAAATGGATGAAGGACCTCAATGTGAGAAAGGAATCCATCAAAATCCTTGAGGAAAATGCAGGCAGCAACCTCTTCGACCTCAGCCGCAGCAACATCTTCCTAGGAACAACGGCAAAGGCAAGGGAAGCAAGGGCGAAAATGAACTATTGGGATTTCATCAAGATCAAAAGCTTTTGCACAGCAAAGGAAACAGTTAACAAAACCAAAAGACAGCTGACAGAATGGGAGAAGATATTTGCAAACGACATATCAGATAAAGGGCTAGTATCCAAAATCTATAAGGAACTTAGCAAACTCAACACCCAAAGAACAAACAATCCAATCAAGAAATGGGCAGAGGACATGAACAGACATTTCTGCAAAGAAGACATCCAGATGGCCAACAGACACATGAAAAAGTGCTCCACGTCACTCAAAAAACACTTTTACAGAAACATGCAGATTAACATTTGACTAAATATCTGGGGATGATGGCTCAGCCATTAGTTATATGGCTGAACAATTAGCTAATCATATAGTTAGCCATATAACTAACCATCACATTGCCTTTTTTAGTTTGCAATAGACTTGAGTTATTTTTTATTTATCTGTGTTCTCTTTTAGTTCTCTGAGCATCTTTAGATCAATTATTTTGAATTCTTTATGGGGCAATTCCTGGATCTCCATTTCTTTGTGATCAGTTACTGGAAGTTTACTATGATCCTATGGTGGTGTCATGTTTTCCTAATTCTTCGTGATCCTTATAGTTTTACACAGATATTTACACATTTGGAGAAGCAGTCACGTTCTCCAGATTTTATGGATTGACTTCATTAAGGGGAGACTTTAACATGTGGGTGAAGCATGCAGAAGTATTCTGTGACTCTGGCTCTGATGGTATAGGGCACCAAGTGTAGGATCATGTGGCAGCATCAGATCTGGGGGAATGTGGTAGCTTATCAGCTCAGACCACTGACAACAACATGGTCCTTGGCAAACCCTGCAGGGAATCCACAGAGGTTTCAAGAGTTGTTGGGGTCTTCAGCAACAGCTCCAGGTCCAGTAGCTAGGGACTGGGGCAAGCAGTGGTAGTAGAGTTGGTGGTATGCACATATTTGGCTGCAGGTGCCTGTAAGTGTCAGGGTCCAGTGGCAAACACATGTGTTGTGAGGGGTGCCAGGGGAGGCAGCAAGGCATAGGGCCAACTAGAGATACACTGATCCTGCAAAGGCATTGGTTGTTCTCCCATTGCTGCAGATCTCCCTCTGAGTGTGCTCACAGCAGTGGAGGCTGGTCATGATGTCAGCCCAGCAGCATGGAGATATACCACTGAAGGGTCTAGACTTGAGCACACATATAGCAATGTGGGTCAGCCACAAGAGTCTAGGCTGGTGCCTTGCTCTTAAGCAGCTGCAGAAATTTGAACTGCCTACTAGTGTAGTTCCTGCACTCTGGCAGGTTCAGGAGATGGGTGGGATGGAGTGAGGTGGGACTCAGGAAGCTGGCAGCAGGGAATGCAAATACTAGTGAGGCAAAAGCCAGTGTAATCTGCAGGGTGTTCTGTGGCAGCAGAATTGTGTCTTCTATTTTCTGGAAAAGATTGTGTATAATTGGTGTTAACTCTTTGAAGTTTTTATTCAAATTCCAGTTGGTTAACATACAGTGTAATATTTCCTTCAGGTGTACAATATAGTGATTCAACACTTCCATACAACACCCAGTGCTCATCACAAGTGCACTCCTTAATCCCCATTCCCCCGTGCACCTTCTCCCTGGTATTAATTCTTTAAATGTTTGGTAGAATTCTTCAGTGAGAACATTTGAGCCAAGATACTTCTCTGGGGCGGAGGGGTTAAAATTAAAAATTCAATTTTTTAGAATTATTACAGGACCGTTCAGATGATCTATTTTGTATTGGTTGAGTTTAGATAATTTGTGGCTTTTGAGAAATTGGTCCATTTCATCTAAATTTTTGAATTTATGTGCATAAAGTTGTAATACAGGCATACCTTGTTTTATCGTGTTTCAAATTTTATTGTGCTTCACAGATACTGTGTTCTTACAAATTGAAGGCTTGTGGCAATCCTGTGTTGAGCAAGTTTATTGGCAGCATTTGCTCAGTTCATGTTTCTGTGTCACATTTTGATAATTCTTACAATATTTCAAACTTTTTCATTATTATTATACTTGCTATGGTGATCTATGATCAATGATCTGTGATGTTACTGTTGTAATTGTTCTGGGATGCCATGAATCACACACGTATAATATGACAAATTTAATAAATAAATGTGTGTGTTCTGACTGCTCCACCAACCAGCCATTCCCCATATCTTTCTCTCTCCTCAGGCATCCCTATTCTTTGAAACACAATGATAATGAAATCAAGCCAGTTAATAACACTATAATGGCTTCTAGATGTTCAAGTGAAAGGGTGAGTTACATGTCTCCTTCAAATGGAAAGTTAGAAATAATTCAGCTTAGTGAGGAAGGCATGTTGAAACCTGAGGTAAACCAAAAGCTGATCTCTTGTGCCAAATAGCCAAGTTGTGAATGCAAAGGAAATGTTCTTGAAGGAAATTAAAAGTGCTCCTCCAGTGAACACACAAATGATAAGAAAGTGAAACAGGCTTCCTGCTGATCTGGAGAAAGTATTAGTGATTTGGATAGAAGATCAAATTAGCCATGACATTCTGTCAAGCCAACACCTAATTCAGAGCAAGGCCTTAGCTCTCTTCAATTCCATGAAAGCTAAGAGAGGTGAGGAAGCTGCAGAAGAAGAGTTTGAAGCTAGCAGAGGTTGGTTCATGAGATTTAAGGAAAGAAGCCATCTCCATAATATAAAATACAAGGTGAAGCAGCAGGTGCTGATGTAGAAGCTACAGTAAGGAGTACAGAATATCTATCTAAGATAGTGAAAGTGGCTACACTAAACAACAGGTTTTCAATGTCAATGAAATAGCCTTACATTGGAAGAAGGTGTCATCTAGGACTATCAAAGTTACAGAAGAGGAATCAATGCTTGGCTTCAGAGCTTCAAAGGGCAGGCTGACTCTCTTATTAGGAGCTAATGGCAGTTGGTGACTTTAAGTTGAAGCCAGTGTTCATTAATCATTCCAAAAATCTTATGGCCCTTAAGAATGATGCTAAATCTACTGTGCATGTGTTCTATAAATGGAACAACAAAGCCTGGATGACAGCACATCTGTTTACAGCATGGTTTCCTGAATATTTTAAGCTCACTTTAGGGACCTACTCAGAAAAAAAGATTCCTTTTTTTTTCTTTTTTTTGTTTTAAGTTTTTTTTTTTTTCCCTTTACAGGCCGGGGGAAGTTCTACGCCTTGTTTTTCTTCCCCCCCCCTTCACACATCATGGAATAGTTAGTTCATCATCAATATTTACCTCTTCTCGAGGGGGGGAGTCACCATTTCAACCTGTACCCTAAAGTGAGCTGATTACCTACCAAAGAACTCCGACCACCCATGAAATCAGCCTGAGATCAGAATTATACAAGTCTGGATCTCTACAGGAGCAGAAGACGCCAGTGGCAGGTAAAGCAGACTGGGAGCATCGGACTGATATCGGAAGATAAACAAAAGGGGGAGGGAGCCACCAGAGGTGACTGGTTGGAAAGTAATATCCCAACACGAGAGTGCTCTGCGTCTGGGGACCAGCATTAACTTGGAGTCTGGTTGAAAGCACTCAAAAAACAAAGCAAAGGATCGCGGGGGGGTAATAGTGGGAACCTGGGCTGTTAGGGTCAGGGACCTAAGTCCCTGGACCCAGGACAGCCTCCCCTGGCGCTGAGCCAGAGAGAGTGCGGTGGAGAAATCGGCTCTCCGTCCCTGAGCCGCCAGTGTGCATGAACGCCAGCGCGCCCGGGAATGAGTGGGGTCTGTCTCCCGTGAGGGGCTGGGAGCCTGGCCAAACGGCAATCCTGAAACGCGCGCGTTCCACACCCTCCCTTGAGATAGGTGCTCATAGGCGCTAGCCTGGAGCTCTGGCATCCGGAAAAACCAGACATTCCCAGCCTGGGACAGCGGGAAAATCTCAGTGTGCGATCTCTGCTCAGAACCTCTCTGGCGGTCTGGAGCTGCCTAGACAGCCGCCGCTGCCCTGGTTTTGGGTACAACGAGGAGCTCCTGCATCCCCAGGGACAGTGACTCAGAACCGACTCTGCCAGCAGCTTTTGCAAAACATTCTGAGGCTTCTCTCTGAGAGGGAGGTCGGGGTGCAGTTTGCTCTCCTCTAAACCTCCAAAAACCATCAAAAGCTGTCAAGGCGAGAGAAAGCAGATGAAAGAACATAAAAACTCCCGGAGAACAAAAGGCTGAAAAAAACAGTTTCCTCAGAGCTCACCCCCTTGAGGGGAGTGGGAGGACCTAACTCAGGGAACATCATTGTCTGAAAACCCATGTGGCAGGCCCCTCCCCCAGAAAACCAACCAGGAAGGAAGAAAAAAAAAAAAAAAGACTACAAGAGAACAACCACCACTACTTCATAAATACAACTTTTATTTTTAACTCTTTACCAATATTCTGGTTCTTTTTTTTATACATACAGATAATTTTTTAACCTATTTACCACCACACTGAGATGTCCAGTACATCAAATTCTTTAATAACCTTCTAACCTGAAATTTTGATACATACACCCGTGTTTTTCTTTTGCTTTTCTATTTTTTAATTCTTTTTTAATTTTAACTTAGTTTAGTCTAGTTTATTCTTTTTTAATTTTTATTTTCTACTATACATATAGAGTTAAACTTCAAGGTAATCCCCTTTCCCCAATCAATGCTTCCCCTATAGGCAAACCAGTTTCTAATCCCCCTGTAACTTAGGAAAGTTGAGTCCCTTAACAAAAACATCAAGATATCTTCAGGAAGAATCAAAATAAACTTCCTCACCCACACTGAGAATTTATAACCACTCTCCCAATTTTTCCTTCTGTTTGTCCTGATAATATATAAATCTTATACTTGGGGTTCTTTCTGATGAGGTTCTTCCCTTTTTTTTGCTTATATATACATATTTTTTTCTCTTGTCATATACTTTTATCACTCTTTTTGTTTGTCTGTTTTTGTTTGTATACTTCACAAATCTTACCTTGTGGCCCATTTGGGCTGAGCCTTCTCTTTTATCTTCCCTTTTTTTCCTATCTCTCTCTCTCTCCCTTTTTTTCCCCTTTTTTCTTTCCCCTTTTTTTCTTTCTTCTTCTCTATTTCTTTTTCTTTTCTTTTTTCTCTCATTTGGGTGGTGAATCCTGATTGCACAGAAGCGTTCCAGGGTGCACATTGACAGCACCACAATTGATAAGTCCAGCTGCATCTGTTCAGTCATCTCTTACCAAAATGACTAGGAGGAGGAATACCCAACAGAAGAAAAATACAGAGGATGGGCCTTCTGCAACAGAGCTAATGGCTATCGACATAGACAATATGTCAGAAAAGGAATTCAGACTAACAATTATCCAGGCAATACCTAGGTTGGAGAAAGCCATGGATGACCAAACAGAATTGATTAGGGCAGAACTGAAAGCCACCAGGGATGATGTTCACAATGTTAGGGCAGAACTGAAAGCCACCAGGGATGATGTTCAAAATGCTCTCAATGAGTTCCAATCTAATCTAAATTCTCTAAAAGCTAGGGTAACTGAGACAGAAAATAGAATTAGTGATCTGGAGGACAAACAGATAGAGAGAAAGGATCAGGAGGAAGCCTGGAACAAACAGCTCAGAAGCCATGAAAACAGAATCAGGGAAATAAACGATGCCATGAAACGTTCCAACGTCAGAATTATTGGAATCTCTGGAGGGGAGGAAAAAGAAAGAAGTCTAGAAGATATAGTGGAAGAAGTTGTCTATGAAAATTTTCCCAATCTCACGAATGGAAACAACGTTCATGCACTAGAGGCAGAAAGATCTCCTCCCAAGATTTTAGATTCTCGAAAGTCCTCATGACACCTTATAGTTAGAATGAGGAATTATGTTTCAAGAAAGACCCTCTTAAAAGTAGCGAGGACAAAGAAGCTCCTTACATACAGAGGAAAACCCATTAGAGTAACATCAGACCTTTCCACAGAGACCTGGCAAGCCAGGAAGGGCTGGCAAAATATATTCAGAGTACTAAATGAGAAGAACATGCAACCAAGAATACTCTATCCAGCAAGACTGACATTTAAAATGGATGGAGAGATAGTTTCCAAGACCGTCAAGGCTTAAAAGACTATGCAACCACCAAGCTGACACTGCAGGAAATATTAAGGGGGGGGGTCCTATAAAAGAGAAAAAATCCTAAGAATATCATTGAACAGAAATATAGAAACAATCTACAGACAGAAAGACTTCAAAGGCAACACGATGTCAATAAAAACCTATCTCTCAATAATCACTCTCAATGTGAATGGCCTAAATGCGCCCATAAAACGACACAGGGTTGCAGATTGGATAAAACGACAGGACCCATCCATATGTTGTCTACAAGAGACCCATTTTGAACCTAAGGATACACCCAGACTGAAAGTGAAGGGATGGAGAAACACCTTTCATGCCAATGGGCCTCAAAAGAAGGTCAGGGTAGCGATTCTCATATCAGATAAATTAGATTTTAAACTAAAGACTGTAGTCAGAGATACAGAAGGACACTACATAATTCTTAAAGGGACTATCCGCCAAGATGATCTAACAATTGTGAATATCTATGCCCCCAATATGGGAGCACCCAATTACATAAGAAAACTATTAATCAAGATAAAGAGTCATATTGATATGAATACAATAATAGTAGGAGATCTTAATATGCCTCTCTCAGAAATAGACAGATCATCGAAGCAGAAAATTAATAAAGAAATAAGAGCATTGAATGAAACATTGGGCCAGATGGACCTCATAGACATATACAGAACATTCCACCCTAAAACAAAAGAATACTCATTCTTCTCAAGTGCACATGGAACCTTCTCCAGAATAGACCACATCTTGGGTCACAAAGCAGGACTCAACCAATACCAAAAGACTGACATTATTCCCTGCATATTCTCCGATCACAATGCTTTGAAACTGGAACTCAATCACAAGGAAAAGTTCAGAAGGAACTCAAACACCTGGAAGCTAAAGACCACCTTGCTTAAGAATGCTTGGATCAACCAGGAGATCAAAGATGAACTTAAGCAATTCATGGAAACCAATGAGAATGAAGACACTTCGGTCCAAAACCTATGGGATACAGCAAAGGCGGTTCTAAGGGGAAATACATAGCCATCCAAGCCTCCCTCAAAAACATTGAAAAATCCAGAATACACCAGCTGTCTCTACACCTTAAAGAACTGGAGAATCAACAACAAATCAAACCAACTCCACATGCAAGAAGGGAAATAATCAAGATTAGAGCAGAGATCAATGAGGTAGAAACAAGAGATACAATAGAACGTATCAATGAAACTAGAAGCTGGTTTTTTGAAAGAATCAATAAGATCGATAAACCATTGGCCACACTAATCCAAAAGAAAAGAGAGAAAGCCCAAATTAATAAAAGTATGTATGAAAAGGGAGAGATCACAACTAACACCAAGGAAATAGAAACAATCATCAGAAATTATTACCAACAGTTATATGCCAATAAGCTAAGCAACCTAGATGAAATGGATGCATTCCTGGAAAGCTACAAACTCCCAAAATTGAACCAGGAAGAAATTGACAACCTGAATAGACCGATATCTAGTAACGAGATTGAAGCAGTGATCAAAAACCTCCCAAAAAACAAGAGCCCAAGACCTGACGGATTCCCTGGGGAATTCTACCAAACTTTCAAAGAAGAAATAACACCAATTCTCCTGAAGCTGTTCCAAAAAATTGAAGCAGAAGGAAAACTTCCAGACTCTTTTTATGAAGCCAGCATTACCCTGATCCCCAAACCAGGCAAAGACCCTACCAAAAAGGAGAATTTCAGACCAATATCACTGATGAATATGGATGCAAAGATTCTCAACAAGATACTAGCAAACAGGATCCAGCAGCACATTAAAAAGATTATCCACCATGACCAGGTGGGATTCATCCCTGGGTTGCAAGGTTGGTTCAACATTCGCAAATCAATCAGTGTGATAGAACACATCAATAAGAGAAGAGAGAAGAACCACATGGTCCTCTCAATTGATGCAGAAAAAGCATTTGACAAAATCCAGCATCTGTTCCTGATGAAAACGCTTCAAAGTATAGGGATAGAGGGAACATTCCTGAACTTCATAAAATCTATCTATGAAAGACCCACAGCAAATATCATCCTCAATGGGAAAAAGCTTGCAGCCTTTCTGTTGAGATCAGGAACACGACAAGGATGCCCACTCTCACCACTCTTGTTCAACATAGTATTAGAAGTTCTAGCAACAGCAATCAGACAACAAAGAGAAATAAAATGTATCCAAATTGGCAAGGAAGAAGTCAAACTCTCTCTCTTCGCAGATGACATGATTCTTTATATGGAAAACCCCAAAGACTCCACCCCCAAACTACTAGAACTCATACAGCAATTCAGTAACGTGGCAGGATACAAAGTCGATGTACAGAAATCAGTGGCTTTCTTATACACTAACAATGAAAATACAGAAATGGAAATTAGAGAATCGATTCCATTTACTATAGCACCAAGAACCATAAGATACCTGGGAATAAACCTAACCAAAGAGGTAAAGGACCTATACTCGATGAACTACAGAACACTCATGAAAGAAATTGAAGAAGACACAAAAAGATGGAAGACTGTTCCATGCTCTTGGATTGGAAGAATAAACATTGTTAAAATGTCTCTACTGCCTAGAGCAATCTATACTTTTAATGCCATCCCGATCAAAATTCCACCAGTATTTTTCAAAGAGCTGGAGCAAATAATCCTAAAATTTGTATGGAGCCAGAAGAGACCCCGAATTGCTAAGGAAATGTTGAAAAACAAAAACAAAACTGGCAGCATCACGTTACCCGATTTCAAGCTTTTCTACAAAGCTGTGATCACCAAGACAGCATGGTACTGGCATAAAAACAGACACATAGACCAGTGGAACAGAGTGGAGAGCCCAGATATGGACCCTCAACTCTATGGTCAAATAATCTTCGACAAAACAGGAAAAAATATCCAATGGAAAAAAGACAGTCTCTTCAATAAATGGTGCTGGGAAAACTGGACAGCGATATGTAGAAGAATGAAACTCGACCATTCTCTTACACCGTTCACAAAGATAAACTCGAAATGGATAAAAGACCTCAACGTGAGACAGGAATCTATCAGAATCCTAGAGGAGAACATAGGCAGTAACCTCTTCGATATCAGCCACAGCAACTTCTTTCAAGATATGTCTCCAAAGGCC
This sequence comes from Meles meles, assembly GCF_922984935.1. NCBI lineage: Eukaryota > Metazoa > Chordata > Mammalia > Carnivora > Mustelidae > Meles > Meles meles. The sequence goes on along the minus strand of NC_060087.1, from coordinate 40,428,221 downwards.
AAGGAAACAAAAGCAAAAATGAACTTTTGGGACTTTATCAAGATCAAAAGCTTCTGCACAGCAAAGGAAACAGTCAACAAAACAAAAAGGCAACCCACGGAATGGGAGAAGATATTTGCAAATGACAGTACAGACAAAAGGTTGATATCCAGGATCTATAAAGAACTTCTCAAACTCAACACACACAAAACAGATAATCATATCAAAAAATGGGCAGAAGATATGAACAGCCACTTCTCCAACGAAGACATATAAATGGCTATCAGACACATGAAAAAATGTTCATCATCACTAGCCATCAGGGAGATTCAAATTAAAACCACATTGAGATACCACCTGACACCAGTTAGAATGGCCAAAATTAGCAAGACAGGAAACAACGCGTGTTGGAGAGGATGTGGAGAAAGGGGAACCCTCTTACACTGTTGGTGGGAATGCAAGTTAGTGCAGCCACTTTGGAGAACAGTGTGGAGATTCCTCAAGAAATTAAGAATAGAGCTTCCCTATGACCCTGCAATTGCACTGCTGGGTATTTACCCCAAAGATACAGATGTAGTGAAAAGAAGGGCCATCTGTACCCCAATGTTTATTGCAGCAATGTCTACGGTCGCCAAACTGTGGAAAGAACCAAGATGCCCTTCAACGGACACATGGATAAGGAAGATGTGGTCCATATACACAATGGAGTATTATGCCTTCATCAGAAAGGATGAATACCCAACTTTTGTAGCAACATGGACAGGACTGGAAGAAATTATGCTGAGCGAAATAAGTCAAGCAGAGAGAGTCAAGTATCATATGGTCTCACTTATTTGTGGAGCATAACACATAATATGGAGGACATGGGGAGATGGAGAGGAGAGGGAGTTGAGGGAAACTGGAAGGGGAGATGAACCATGAGAGACTATAGACTCTGAAAAAAGATTCCTTTAAAAATATTATTGTTTATTGACAATGCACCTGGTTACCCAAGAGCTCTGATGGAGATATACAATAAGATTAATGTTGCTTTCATGAATGCTAACACAAAATCCATTCTGCAGGCCATGAATCAAAGAGTAATTTTGACTTTCAAACCTTATTATTTAAGAAATACATTGCATAAGGCTATAGCTGCCATGAATAGTGATTCCTCTGGGCAAAGTATATTGAAAAACTTCTGGAAAGGATTCACCATTCTAGATGTCATTAAGATCATTTGTGATTCATGGGGAGTGGTCAAAATATCAACAAGAACACGAGTTTGGAAGATGTTGATTCCAGACCTCATGGATGAGTTGAAGGGGCTCAAGACCTCAGCAGAGCAAGTAACTGCAGATGTGGTGAAAACAGCAAGAGAACCAGAATTAAAAGTGGAGCCTAAAGATGTGACTGAAATGTTGCAATGCCATGGATGACATTTAATGGATGAGGAATTGCTTCTGATGGATGAACAAAGGAAGTGGTTTCTTGAGATAGAAACTACTCCTAGTGAAGATGCTGTGACACTTGTTAAACTGATAACAAAGGATTTAGAATACCATGTAAACTTAGTGTCAGGGTTTGAGAAGATTGACTCCAATTTTGAAAGGAGTTCTACTAATGGGTGAAATACTATCAAACACCATTGCACACCTCAGAGAAATAATTTGTGAAAGGAAGAGTCAATTGATGTGGCAATCTTTATTATTGTCTTATTTTAAGAAATTGCCACAGCCATCTCAACCTTCAGCAACCACCACTCTGATGAGTCAGCAACCATCAACATTGAGGCAAGACCCTCCACCAAGCAAAAAAGATCATGACTCACTGAAAACTCAGGTGTTGGCATTTTTAGCAGTAAAGTATTTCTAAGTTAAGGTATGTACATTTTTTTAAAGACATAATGCTATTTTTAAAAGATCTTATTTATTTATTTGTCAGAGAGAGAGAGCGAGCAAGCACAAGCAGAGGGAGGTGCAGGCAGAAGGAGGAGTAGGCTCCCTGCTGAGCAAGGAGCCTGATGCTGGACTCTATCCCAGGACCGTGGGATCATGACCAGAGCTGAAGGCAGATGCTTAACTGACTGAGCCACCCAGGAGTCTCCAGACATAATGCTATTACCCACTTAGTAGACTATAGCATAGTGTAAACATGACTTTTATATACACTGGAAAACCAAAAATTTATTTGATTTGCTTTATTGTCATATTTGCCTTAATGTGGTAGTCTGGAATCCACAGTATCTCTGAGGTGTGCCTGTATTACCTTATTATCCTTATTAATGGCTGCTAGTGATATCCAGTTTTATTCCTGTTTTTGGTAATTGGGTCTTCTCTCTTTATATTTGTAACTCCTGCTAGAGATTTGCCAACCTTATTGATCTTTCAAATAAACAGCTTTTTGTTCATTGATTTTTTGCTCTTTTGTTTTGTTTTCAATTTCATTGAGTTCTGCTATCTGCATTACTATTTTCTTCCTTCTACTTATTTTGCTTTACTTTGCTCTTCTTTTTTCTAGTTTTTTGAGGTAGGAACTTTCATTATCAATTTGAGACCTTACCTCCTTTCTAAGGTAAGCACCTATAAGTTTCCCTTTCAACACTGCTTTAGTTGCATTGTACATATTTTGATATGTTGTATTTTCATTTAATTCTATGTATTTTTAAATTTCCCTTGAGATTTCCTTGTTTACCCATGGAGTATTAGAAAGTGTTCTGTTTAATATTCAAGTGTTTAGAGATCTTCTTGTTATCTTTTGGTTATGGCTTTTTAGTGTGATTCCATTAAGGTCAAAGAACATACACTACATGATTACAATTTTAAAAAATTTAAGGTTTGTTTGGTGTCTCAGAATGTGGTTTATCTTAATAAGTATTTTATAGGCACTTGAAATGAATGTGTGTTCAACTGTTGTGGGGTGGAATATTCTATGAATTGGATCCTATTGGTTGGTCATAGTACTGAATTCTATATTGTTTATTTTCATTTAGCTGTTTTATCAGTTGTTAAGAAACAGGTTTTGATGTCTCTAGCTACAATTGCAGATTTTTGTACTTACCCATTCAGTGCTACCAATGTTTATCTTATATGTTGTAGTGAATAGTCATTGTTTATTTCTAGTATTGATTATTTTTTTCTTTAATTTCTGCACAGTCTCATCAGAAGTCTATAAATTTTGTCTTTTTAAAGGACCATCTTTTGGTTTTCTTGATCTCTGTATTTTTTCTATTTCATTATTTTTCTTTTCTCCTTTTGTAAAATTTATTTTTTTCATCTTACTTAGATCAAGTTTCAGGCTTCTATTTTAATATATGAGTTTACAAGTCTACATTTTACTCCACATGTTGTTTCACTTTGTTTATTGTTTGTTTTTGTGTTGTTCAGGGTTTTGGGTAACAGCTTTGTTGAGATCTAAGTCATATAACATATTATACACATATTCTAAAGTGTACAAGTCAATGATTTTTATTATAGTCACAGACATGTGTAACCATCACTACAGTCAACTTTAGAACATGTTTATGATCTCAAAAAGAAATTCTATACTCTTTAACTATCTCCTCTATCTCTATAGCCTCCAGCCCTAGGCAACCACTAATCTGCTTTCTGTCTCATTAGATATGCCTGTTTGGGAGGTTTCATATAAATGAAGTATATATGGTCATTTATGACTGCTTTCTTTTATTTAGCATGTTTTCAAGGTTCATCGATGGTGTAGCATGTATCAGTACATTTTTATGGTCTAATAATATTCTATTGTATAGGTATACTACATTATGTTTATCTATTATTCATCTATGTGTGTTGTTTCTATTTTTTGACTCTTACAAACAATGCTACTATGAATATTCATATATGTTTTGTGAGGAAATATATTTTCATTTCTCTTGAGTACATACCTAGGAATAAAATTGCCAAGTAAAATAGCAACTTTGTGTTAACTTTTTTTTTAATTTATTTATTTTTTCAGCCTAACAGTATTCATTGTTTTTGCACAACACCCAGTGCTCCATGCAAAACGTGCCCTCCCTATTACCCACCACCTGTTCCCCCAACCTCCCACCCCTGCCCCTTCAAAACCCTCATGTTGTTTTTCAGAGTCCATAGTCTCTTATGGTTCGCCTCCCCTTCCAATTTTTTTTTTGTGTTTAACTTTTTGAGGAACTGCCAGGCTGTTTTCCAAAGTCGCTGTACCATTTTACATTCTCACCAGCAGTGTATGAGAGGTCCAATTTTTCCACCTCCTCACTAATAATTGTTATTTTCCATATAAAAAAATTATACTTTTCCTAATGAGTGTGAAGTTGTACCTCATTGTGGTTTAGATTTGGATTACCCTGAGGACTAGTGATGTTGAGCATGTGTTTGTCAGTCATTCGTGTATCTTCTTTGGAGGATTATCTACTCAGATCTTTTGCCCATTTTTAAATTCAATTGTTTTGCTTTTCATTGTTCAATTGTAAATCTTCCATGTATTCTAGATACAATTTCCGTATGAGATATATTATTAGCAAATATTTTGTGGTTTGTCTTTTCACTTGCTTGATGGTGTTCTTTGAAGCAAAAAAGAAGCCTTTTTTAAATTTTGATGAAGTCCATTTATCTATTTTTTCCTTTGGTTTCTGGTGCTTTTGATGTCAGATCTAAGAAGGATTTGTAAATCCAAGTCATGAAGATTTACCCCCACCTTTTTTTCTAGGAAGTTTATGGCTTTAGGTCTCAAATTTACAACATGATCCATTTTGAGTTAATATTTAAATATGGTATAAAAAGAGATCTAAATTCACTCTTTTGCATGTGGATATTCATTTGTCCCAACACTGTCTATTAAAAAGATTATTCTTTCCTGAATAGTCTTGGCACCCTTGTCAAAATAAGTTGATTATAGATATGGATATAGATAAGTCCAGATTATTTCTGGACTTTAAATTCGATTCCATTGTTCTTTATGTCTATCCTTATGTCAACACCACTGTCTTGATTACTGTAGCTTTCTGGTAGCTTTTGAAATTAGGAAATGTGATTTTTGTTCTTCTTTGTTCCAATTTTGTTCTTTGTCAAGAGTGCTTTGGCAATTTTTGGTCCCTTGATTTTCCATATGAATTTTCAGATGAGTTTCTCAATTTGCACGAAGAAGCCTGTTGACATTCAACAGAAATTGAATTTAATTTGTATATCAGTTTGTAGAGGATTGACATCTTGAAAATAATAGGCATTTTAATCCATGAAGATAGAATGTCTTTCTATTATTTAGAACTTTAAAAAATTTCTTTCAATCGTATTTTATAGTTTTGGGGTATAACTTTTTAAAAAAAATTTATTATGTTCAATTAGCTCAATCAAATTTTATATTTCTTTTGTTAAAGTAATTTTTGATGCTACTATAAAGGACATTGTATTTTAATTTTATTTTTGGATTTACCACTACAAATATATAGAAACACAATTAATTTTTTATATTGATCTTGTATCCTGCAACATGTTGAACTTGTTATTCGCTTTAATAATTTTTTAGTGAATTAATTTTCCATTTATAAAATCATGTCATCTGTGAATAAAGAGAGTTTTACTTCCTCCTTTCCAATCTGGATGTCTATTGTCATTTTACTGATGAAATGTCCTGACTAGAATCTTCAGTACAATGTTTGTTTGTAGATGCCCTTTATCACATTAAGGAAGCTCCCTTCTATTCCTGGGTTGCTGAGTGTTTTTATCATGAAAGATTATTGTAATTTATTAATTTCTTCTTTCTCAGTCTATTCAGTTAATCATATGATTTTGGCTTTTATTCTATTGATATGGTATTATATTAATTGATTTTAAGATAGTAAACCAACTATGTATTCCTGGGATAAGTCCCAGTTGGTCATGGTGTATAGTTCTTTCATATATTGATAGATTCTGTCAGTTAATATTGCCGAGGATTTTTACATTCATATTCATAATAAGCATTGGTCTATGGTTTTCTATTTTTTAAATATTATCTCAGTCTAGTTTTGGTATTAGGGTAAATACTGGCCTAATACAATGATTTAGGAAGAGTTTATAAAAAATTGTCATTAACTGATTTAAGTTACTATGCATTAGGGTTTTCTGTCACTCAGCTAAACTGAATCCTAATGTGTGTTTATTTACCTTCTTGAGTATCTGTAACTTCATTCTAAAATGGCCAATGTTAGAAACAAGACCCAGGAAACTTTTTTAGGTCTTCATCCTCCTTCAATAGAACCCTTGGTGGCAAGACTTTGGAGCACTCTCATTCATGATTTTCATTGAATTGTGGATTGGTTAAGAGCAGAAAATATGTATAACCAAAAATCTGAAATAATGTCTCCAAAGACATATGAACAATGCTAGGTTATCTTGCTATCCTCCCTTTCCCCTGAGTTTTCACTTCTTTTTTCTTGACTAGATCCTGGTTTAACTCAGGCCAGTCCTGGGGTATATCCAGAATGCTGACAATTTAGGACCAAGGTTTTATCAAGCCCATTTGAAGCATAAAGTGATGCGTTCAGGATTTAAGGTTCCACATCTGGCTCTGTCACTTATAAGCCAGATAATCCTGAGCAAGTTCCCTAAACTCCCTAAACCTGTTTTCTCATTTGTTAAGAGAATAATGCCTAAGTCATACAGTTGTTGTGAGAATTAAATTGTAAGTAAACATAAGTTAGATGTCTGTCACATAGTAGGTGCTCAATAAATTATAGTCAATAATAGTAATTGAAATAATAGCACTTGGATCTGCCCCAGTTTTGACTAATTTCCAGCTAGATACATGTCACAGCATTCATCAGAGGGCAGTCTTCTTTCTTCCAAATGTAGTCTCTTTGACAATAATGACAATAAAGACAATAATTCTACCTCCAGGGATACTGAGTCATGTTATTTTTTTTAAAGATTTTTTAATTTTTTATTCATTTATTTGACAGAGAGAGAGAGATCACAAGTAGATAGAGAGGCAGGCAGAGAGAGAGAGAGGGAAGCAGGCTCCATGCTGAGCAGAGAGCCCGATGCGGGACTCGATCCCAGGACCCTGAGATCATGACCTGAGCCGAAGGCAGAGGTTTAACCCACTGAGCCACCCAGGCGCCCCCTGAGTCATGTTATTTACCTGGCTTTGCAGCACTTAGTATTTGAAGTAAAGCAGACTTATTTTAGGTGAACATTAATTGCCATATCAGTCAACTTCCAAAACTGAGCTTGCAAAAGGAAAAGGTAACTTATAAAGCAAGTGGGAGGTAAAGAACTGCTTGAACATCAAATACTTTTTACAACACCATATTTTTATTAATTAAGTGCAAATGGATCAAAAAATAGCACATGGATTGATTTCCTTTTAATACACAGAGGTTTAATAATTAAAGGAGAGTCTTTGTAAAATCTGTTTGTTGTTCTGCCAAAACCAAAACATTTGCAAAGTGGCATGCAGTATCTAGATTCTCTAAAACACATAATTTTCATCCAATATTAACCTAGCCCTTTAGAAAATGCTATAACTTTGTGACTGTTCTCTCAAATGTGTAAAGAAAAGGTTTCCAAAACACAAATGGAAATAAGTCTATTTGATAGTGCTTTGAAATTCCAATTCAAAAAATAAATTTCTTAATAATATCTCACGCTAGGACTATTAAGACTTTCCAAGTGGCAGCTCTCATGTTAAGCAATTTAAATGCGTATTTCAATTAATCCTCACAACATCCTTGAGAAACAAGTACTATCATTATCTCTACTTTCAAGATGTGGAAATGGAGGCTTAGAGAGATTAGGTAAATTGTAAGAGCCAGGTCTTGAATGGAGGTCAGCAAAGCCTCAGCTCTTAATCACTAGAGCCTCTACTAAATGTGATTGTTTCATTTTGATGGAAAAGTTATTTTGCACAGCTTTCATGTAGAAAGGCCAAATGAGACTAGTCCTGTCTATATTATCTGTCTATGAAAATTCCCTTGACTGCAAGCTGGTGTTCTCCATTAAGCCATGCAGTTGGGGAGGTCTGCCTTGTGTCTTCCACGTGTCCCCAAGTTCTCTAACCCCTTTATCTTATCCCCTTCCCCATTATTTAGGTCAAGTCAATGAATGAGAGATTTGCCAAATTTACCAAATTATCTGAAAACCTGATTGACTTAACCATTTACATTTATAAGAATTCAAATTGGCTGGGTCATTGTAGAAGTTTTTGGAGATTTTTGTGCAGTTTAGATTACTGGCACAAACATTTAATTGAGTCTAGTTTTAGTTTTTCTGCGGCTATTTTACCATTGCCTATTTCATGGATAAAGTTTAATGTATTCTAGAATTTACAATACTATGGATATATATGACCTTTCAAATTGAGGATTATTTGTATATTTCAAATTACAAGTGTTGTATATATCTCAAATATCAAGCATTTCAGAAGCAAAGTAGAGGGATTTGCTTATCTGACATATTTAAAATTCATCTCCTACTATTTTCTGATTACTCTAATTTATAGATTTTTAAAAACTGACTCCATAAAGTGAATATTTTCTTGAGAAATGGAGTTTCTCAGTTCATATTAAGAACTGAGAAGTGTCTGGGATTTCACTTTCCTTGTAATCTAACAATTTAGCCTGCTACAGTTTCATGGATGCCAGTAGAAGACACAAGACTCTTAGGTCAGAAGTGAAGGACAATTTATTACTCAAAGAAACAGCAGTAGCTAGGATATCAGCATTTTTATGCAGGTTTCCCACAAGGTGATGGGTAGAGGGTCAGGTGATACCCCCATACACAGTGGGTTGCTTTACAGAAGAATTCTGAGCTTAGAGAACCCGAATCTTCTTAAATGTAAAATAAACATTCCTGCCCTTTGTTAGGAGACACTGTCCACTATGCAAATAACCTTGAAAAGATAGTCCAGAACAAAAGACAGTCTCATCTTGCTTACAACATGCTTATCTTGCTTACAGGATGTGCAGAGACATGAGAGACCCATGGAAAATTGTCTCCTAAAAGGCAGTTGAAAAGTGCTCATTTTCTGAATTGTGAATCGCATAAGAAAATGAGGTTCAGGGATGCCTGGGTAGCTCAGTTGGTTAAGCGACTGCCTTCAGCTCAGGTCATGATCCTGGGGTCCTGGGATGGAGTTCCGCATCAGGTTCCTTGCTCAGCAGGGAGCCTGTTTCTCCCTCTCCTTCTTGCTCCCCCTGTTTGGGCTCTCTCTCTCATTCTCTCTCTGACAAATTTTAAAAATCTTAAAAAAAAAAGAAAATGAGGTTCAACTGAGTCAGACTGGCAAGTCTACTACAAAATTGCTGTGGTAAAATGGCTATAGCAAATTCAAAGTGAAACCTAAGCTAAACTATATTAACCAAAATAAAACTTTAAAAAAATCTTCAGTGGCTGGTGAACTGTCTTATTCAACATAGATTTCTGCAAATTTTGTACTAGTAGAAAGAAACAATTTTTTGGTGAATCAATAATGCTGCAATTGGCAATTTGTCATGTTGGCCACTGTGTAAATTGCATTCATTTTTGGCAAATAAATACTAGTTTGAATTGGCCTGATTCCTAGGTCCACATTCAAAGTCCTATTCCCTATTAGATCTAATCACAACTAGTTATAAGCTAAGGTGCTAACAAAAAAGAACATAGTTTATTCCTTTTCCAACAATGTCTGCATTTTAACAGAAAACTTGACAAATTGGCAAGTTTGACAATTTGACAAAATGACTCTTGCAATTTCTGGGAGTAACTAACCTATATTTTTAAATATTCTAGCTTTTGATGTATGCAGAATCATAATACATGGGATACAGTTTTTCAACCCGATTGGAGTCTCTAGTCTATTGACTTTTCCATCTCAGACCAAAGGCCCCATTCTGCTACTTTGTCACTCCTTGTCTGGTTTAGCTCCTTCCATTCATTATTATATACATTCTCATGTACTTTGCCTCTCTACTTGTTACTCCAAATGGTGAGCATTAAAAATCCCAAAGATTTGCCTGCTTTGTGCTGTGTTCATGCAGCTGAGCTTTGCTAGAGAATTACACCACCAGACAAATTGGTATGCCTATAAATTGATGAATACCAACCCCAAATGGGCACTTAATATCATTTGGCATTCTTACCAAAAATCATACATTTCTTTCCTAAAATGGCTTTTCCACTGCCCACGAGGATATTTCACATTTTATTCACTCTTCAAATTTCCTCTGCCTCCTGTTCCTTAAAAGGACTGTATTATGATTTTTGTGGACCCTAGACACTTTTGTTTTCATGGCTTTCACTTCTGCTTTTTTGTAAAAAAAAAAAAAAAAACCTAAAATAATGTTTTACCACTCAGCTGGTATAAAGACAAATATAATCCAAGCTTGATTCATTATAATATATTCATTATTATTATATTCATGTTTTCTTCCAATTTCAAGAGAAATTAAAATTAAAAATTTTAATGGGCCCTTAAAGGTATGGTGGGTCCTAGGGAGGCACTGTGACTAATTACCATGTCTAATGGATATGTCAACTTCGTTCCCCAGTATTTCTTCTTCTGATGACCTTGCTTTTTACTTTATTTAGAAAATAGGTCAAAGGTTCCTCATCTTGCCATCCAAACCTTTGAAAGAAACCTGGGCAGGAGATGTGTAATGGGAGCTGTCTCTGAGTAGCAGAGTTTCTCAAACTTGGCACTAGTGAGAATTTGGGGCAGATGATTCTTTGTGGTGGGGGACTGTCCGGTACATTGTAGGATGTAAAATAGCATCACTGGTCTCTGTCCTCCACATACCAGTAGCATCTCCTCAGTCATGTCAAGCAAAAATGTCTTCTGATATTGCCAAATGTCCCCTGAGAAGCAAAATCGCCCCTGGTTGAGACGCACTGCTGTATAGGTTTAGGTTAAAACCATGGCAGCAGATGAATTATCCTTGGGAATGTGTTTAGAATAATAAAAGAAAATAATAGTGAATTCCAACATGGAAGAGACTAGCAAAAGAAAAGAAACCACTGGAGAGTACTATCCTGGTTATAAACTGGGATGGACCTAGAGGGTTTAGTTAGAAAGATTCAAATGCTACAACCTCTTAGTGACATAGCTGAGCAAGGGATTCATAGAACCACCTACTGGGGCTATCTCAAAGATGGCAAACTCCTCACCAACAGGATGATTTGATGCATCCCTTTCTAAAAACGAAGAGTTGATGTGGACAGCCTCAGAATTTGCATAAGTCTCTGAGGTTTTGAGATAGTTCTCATCATTATAAACAGGGATACTACAAAGATAGTACAAAGCCTTAGGACTGGTTCAGTTTTTTTAAACTGAAGATCAGATCTATGACCTCGTGGGCCACATGGAGTTCTGTCAGACTCAACCTTCCTTGACAATTCTGTTTCCTCACAGGTGTTACTCCACAGTAATGCTCCGACACACACACACACACACACACACACACACACAACTTCATTTCGGCATCTGCTTAGAGAATCCAACTAATACAAGAGTATAGCTTAATTCTTCCTTCCACAATGTGGAAAATATATAAAATTTATATTATCCTCAGTTCCCACATCAGTTTGTGTCTATAATCTCATTTACATACATGAACACATGCTAAAGAGAATGTATACAGAATACAGAATTTTTTTTTGATTTTTTTTCCATTTTATTTATTTTTTCAGCGTAACAGTATTCATTGTTTTTGCACAACACCCAGTGCTCCATGCAATACGTGCCCTCCCTATTACCCACCACCTGTTCCCCCAACCTCCCACCCCTGACCCTTCAAAACCCTCAGGTTGTTTTTCAGAGTCCATAGACTTTTATGGTTTGCCTCCCCTTCCAAATTTTTTTTTTAATAAACATATAATGTATTTTTATCCCCAGGGGTACAGGTCTGTGAATCGCCAGGTTTACACACTTCACAGCACTCACGATAGCACATACCCTCCCCAATGTCCATAGCCCCCTCCCCCTCTCCCAATCCCACCTCCCCCCAGCAACCCCCGGTTTGTTTTGTGAGATTAAGAGTCATTTATGGTTTGTCTCCCTCCCAATCCCATCTTGTTTCATTTATTCTTCTCCTATCCCCCTACCCCCCCATGTTGCTTCTCCATGTCCTCATATCAGGGAGATCATATGATAGTTGTCTTTCTCCGATTGACTTATTTCACTAAGCATGATACGCTCTAGTTCCATCCACGTCGTCGCAAATGGCAAGATTTCATTTCTTTTGATGGCTGCATAGTATTCCATTGTGTATATATCTTCTTTATCCAGTCATCTGTTGATGGACATCTAGGTTCTTTCCATAGTTTGGCTATTGTCGACATTGCTGCTATAAACATTTGGGTACCCGTGCCCCTTCGGATCACTATGTTTGTATCTTTAGGGTAAATACCCAGTAGTGCAGTTGCTGAGTCATAGGGTAGTTCTATTTTCAACATTTTGAGGAACCTCCATGCTGTTTTCCAGAGTGGTTGCACCAGCTTGCATTCCCACCAACAGTGGAGGAGGGTTCCCCTTTCTCCACATCCTTGCCAGCATCTGTCATTTCCTGACTTGTTAATTTTAGCCATTCTGACTGGTGTGAGGTGATATCTCATTATGGTTTTGATTTGTATTTCCCTGATGCCGAGTGACGTGGAGCACTTTTTCATGTGTCTGTTGGCCATCTGGATGTCTTCTTTGCAGAAATGTCTGTTCATGTCCTCTGCCCATTTCTTGATTGGATTGTTTGTTCTTTGGGTGTTGAGTTTGCTAAGTTCCTTATAGATTTTGGATACTAGCCCTTTATCTGATATGTCGTTTGCAAATATCTTCTCCCATTCTGTCAGTTGTCTTTTGGTTTTGTTAACTGTTTCCTTTGCTGTGCAAAAGCTTTTGATCTTGATGAAATCCCAATAGTTTATTTTTGCCCTTGCTTCCCTTGCCTTTGCCGTTGTTCCTAGGAAGATGTTGCTACGGCTGAGGTCGAAGAGGTTGCTGCCTGCATTCTCCTCAAGGATTTTGGTGGATTCCTTTCTCACATTGAGGTCCTTCATCCATTTGGAGTCTATTTTCATGTGTGGTGTAAGGAAGTGGTCCAATTTCATTTTTCTGCATGTGGCTGTCCAATTTTCCCAGCACCATTTATTGAAGAGGCTGTCTTTTTTCCATTGGACATTCTTTCCTGCTTTGTCGAAGATTAGTTGACCATAGAGTTGAGGGTCGATTTCTGGGCTCTCTATTCTGTTCCACTGATCTATGTGTCTGTTTTTGTGCCAGTACCATGCTGTCTTGAAGATGACAGCTTTGTAATAGAGCTTGAAGTCCGGAATTGTGATGCCACCAACTTTGGCTTTCTTTTTCAATATTCCTTTGGCTATTCGAGGTCTTTTCTGGTTCCATATAAATTTTAGGATTATTTGTTCCATTTATTTGAAAAAAATGGATGGTATTTTGATAGGGATTGCATTAAATATGTAGATTGCTTTAGGTAGCATGGACATTTTCACAATATTTATTCTTCCAATCCAGGAGCATGGAACATTTTTCCATTTTTTTGTGTCTTCCTCAATTTCTTTCATGAGTACTTTATAATTTTCTGTGTATAGATTCTTAGTCTCTTTGGTTAGGTTTATTCCTAGGTATCTTATAGTTTTGGGTACAATTGTAAATGGGATTGACTCCTTAATTTCTCTTTCTTCTGTCTTGTTGTTGGTGTACAGAAATGCAACTGATTTCTGTGCATTGATTTTATATCCTGACACTTTACTGAATTCCTGTACAAGTTCTAGCAGTTTTGGAGTGGAGTCTTTTGGGTTTTCCACATATAGTATCATATCATCTGCGAAGAGTGATAGTTTGACTTCTTCTTTACCAATTTGGATGCCTTTAATTTCTTTTTGTTGTCTGATTGCTGAGGCTAGGACTTCTAGTACTATGTTGAATAGCAGTGGTGATAATGGACATCCCTGCCGTGTTCCTGACCTTAGCGGAAAAGCTTTCAGTTTTTCTCCATTGAGAATGATATTTGCGGTGGGTTTTTCATAGATGGCTTTGATAATATTGAGGTATGTGCCCTCTATCCCCACACTTTGAAGAGTTTTGATCAGGAAGGGATGCTGTACTTTGTCAGATGCTTTTTCAGCATCTATTGAGAGTATCATATGGTTCTTGTTCTTTCTTTTATTAATGTGTTCTATCACATTGATTGATTTGCAGATGTTGAACCAACCCTGCATCCCTGGAATAAATCCCACTTGATCGTGGTGAATAATCCTTTTAATGTACTGTTGAATCCTATTGGCTAGTATTTTGGTGAGAATTTTTGCGTCTGTGTTCATCAAAGATATTGGTCTGTAGTTCTCTTTTTTGGTGGGATCCTTGTCTGGTTTTGGGATCAAGGTGATGCTGGCCTCATAAAATGAGTTTGGAAGTTTTCTTTCCATTTCTATTTTTTGGAACAGTTTCAGGAGAACAGAATACAGAATTTTTAAGACCTATAGCACAAGTATGTATTCAAAAGGAGGAACTGTAGCCTTTCATTTCCATATTTTACTTTTTACCATGTTATTCTTTTCCCACATGAAGAATGTTTATTTAACCTCACTTTTGTTTAATTCTCCTATTGAGATAACTAAACCCACGGCTGATATTCAAAGAAGACTGTGCTTGCAGTGGCTGAACCAGATTCTATGGTCCTTCTAGGGTCATAATGCCCTTTCCCTTGAGAAGGGGTAATTTATCAGTGGTACCACAAACAGGATGATCTGTGCTTGTGGTCCTCAGGTATACCCCTATACATTGTGGAAAGGGTGGATTCATGAAGCCCATCTATGGCCAGAACTGAAAACTGGCCAGGGCCACAGCAGTACAATGTACTCTGCTATGTTTTGCATAGCCAAGAGAATCTTTCAACACGTTCCCTGTAAATCCTTGAAATACTTGGGAATCCTGTGGTTATTAATCTTATAGCTGTAAATACCAACAAGCATGTTACTCAAAGGGTGCTCTGTCTGCCTTGAATTTCATTGACAATTGTGAAAATGCTGTTTCAGTTGTGCAGTAGACAGAATTCTAAGATGGTCTCCATGTTCGCCCTGTATAATCCCCTCCTTTTGAGTGCAAGTAGAACTGGTGACTTGCTTCTAACCAACAAAATATGGCAAAAATGATGAGATCTCTCTTCTGTAATTACCTTGCAATTTATATATAAGCCTCTGAGCAGACTTGCTTTCCATTTCCCTGATGACCTTGAGGAAGAAAGCTGCCATGAGTCCTATAGCCACAAGGAAATGAACCCTTCCAACAACTGAAGGGAACTTGGAAGCATAACCTTCCCCAGTCAAGTCTTTGATGAGAACACAGTTGGGCTGACACCTTGATTGTAGCCTTGTTAGATCCTGAACAGAAGACCCAGTGACCAGATTCCTGACTTATGGGAGCTGTAAGATAATAAATGCATATTGTTTTAAGCTTCTAAATTTGTGGTCATTTGTTCCACAACAATTGAAAACTAGTACAAACTGTTTATTTTAAATTTGTCTATCTTTTTTCTTTCTTACCTCTATCAGTGTTTATTGGAGATTGAAAACCTTGTTTTTTGTCTGTTTCAGAATAAACCTTTAATATTTTTGTGGAAAGGCATACAATTTTAATACATCTTTTCTTTAAGCTGCAACAAAGACTGCAAAATATTCAAGCCCTTAACTATTATGAAACTGTTTTTAGTCAAGTCCAGAAGCTGATTAATCAGAATAAATTTGGCTTTATTCATATTTCACACTGATATTCAGTTTGGCCTTCACCTCCTAAATGTTTCATTTGCATTCAATGATGAAAAACAAAATGAAAAAGAACAAAAAAAATCTAAGCAATATAAAGTAGACTTTGGCAAGTGGCTGATTTTCATCCAAACCATCAAACATTTGAGTAGTGTATTTTCACTGAATTGACTATTAAATGATACTTCTTTTTTTTTAAAGTCTAAATTAGCAATTCCATATTTAATGAGTAGTGATTTTTTTTCATAATTTTTTTTATTCGTTTATAAATGATACTTCTTAAAGGAAGAAAGGACAATTGAAATGTTTCAAACATTTAAAATGATTGTACCAGTGATTATTTTGTAAGTAACTGAATTTGGTATTTCAGTACTACAGAGAAGAAAATCAATTGCAAGGGAAATGTGTTTGTGCTGGTTTCATTGTTTGTATCCCTCAAGGGAAGGTTAGCATAACTTATTTTAAACACAGAAATATTTTCTAGAGTGACCTTTTGACACGTTTATTTTATTATTCTAGATAATGTGTAATGAACACATTTTACTATTTCTTTACATAATATAAAGCACTCTTTTTTTCTATTGTTTGAAAGGAAAATTATCCAAATTTCATTTGAAAGAGTAAGTATGATCTTTCAGTAAACAGGAGAAAGGAACATGATAGAATGTGTAGGTCACACTAAAGAGGTTTAATATGAATTATGAATGTCCTGCAACATCTTTATAAGTCTACATGAGTGAATGACTTATCTCCTTAGTCTGCCTTTTTTCTTTCCTTTTTTTCTTTAATAGAAAGTAGATGGCTCACTATATTCACTTATAAAAAGCATCTCAACATGTCTATAATTGTAAGATTCTTGGGAAGTGAGTGTGTATCAGTTTACATCATCTTTTTATAGTACTTGAGATGTATCCTTCCTTATCAAGAAAAGCACATATGCTTTAGAAAACTTTCTCAAAGTAAAAGAAAACTGCAGAGCAAGGAAACTATTGCACCCAAGAATGGCTAAAAATACAAACTATTTTAGAAATACTCTAAGGTGGTAGGGTTGGGAAACCAAGAAAAGGAGGAAATGCTGTTACATAGTGAAGACCTCTAAAATGATAGAGAAGTTTGAAGATTCTGAAGATAATCCAGAAGAGAGAAGATGGTAAAGCAGAAGAAAGTAATATAAATGATTTTTTTAAAAACTAAAAGAAGTTGTGTTTTTGTTTTAAACTGGAGAAGAAATTAACAAATTATTTATATCAGCTATATCCTCCTTCAAAGACCAATTTAGATTTAGAGATACTTTAATTAACACGTGCCCCAATTTGTGGCCATCCAGAACTTTTGAACAACTAAATTTGGGGAATGGCCCCCTTCCGAGTCCAGTTTTTCCAAATTAGAAGGAAGAAATTCACCCTCCTAGCCTTTCCTGAAGCTAAGCTGTAAACACCTGTCTTGGACAGCCAATGAAGTGCACCATATGAAATTTCAGTTTAAAGGAGACAAACATGAGGGCAGAAATGGTGGAAACAATTCTCTGAAAAAGATAATGGCAGAGTGCTCGCTTCGGCAGCACATATACTAAAAAAAAAGATAATGGCAGAGGTAATGGCTCTCAGGGACAATGACGGCAACAGTTCATCTTTCTTTGCAAAGGGACAATCTGTGGTATCTATGCCCAGTGGTAACAACAGTGGGGGCCTTTCTGGAGCCATCTTGAAGGGCCATTTTACTATTTTTCCTGCCCATATATCAAGCCTATGTCTCTGGTCCTCTCCGAGGGATATTGAAACATCTCATATTTGTTAAATATAAGTTTGCTGCTTAACAAGCTATGTTGAATTCTCATGTTTGGAACCAAGAAATCTGACTGGTCTGGATCCCTTTCCAAATAGAACAGCTATGAAACCCTTGGTACAGGTGACTGCATCCACAGAGAACATTTCTAAAATTTTTGTTCCAATTTTACCACATCCAGAATCAGAAGAAATAGTGCCCTGGAGAATTTCTTTGCAATTAAATAATTAACTAAAAAAATTGGAAATTAAAACACCTGCCCATGCGTATACTAGGACAAGATAAAAGGAACACTAAGTTTTGTTTTATTAGATGTAAGAAAATCTATTTTTTAAAATAATCATATATAATCTAGTAGAAATAAGAAATGCCAGAGGTATAAATGAAACCAGAACTGTAGAATGTTGATAATTGCTGATACTTTATGTATTTGAAATTTTTCTTGGGGCATCTGGGTGTCTCAGTCGGTTAAGCATCCAACTCTTGATTTCAGCTCAGGACATGATCTTAGGTTCGTAAGATTGAGCCCTGTTTCAGGCTCTGTGCTGGGCATGGAGCCTGCTTAAGATCCTCTCTTTCCTTCTCTATTTCCCCTCCCTCTCTAAAAAAAATTTTTTTTAAAAAGATTTTATTTATTTATTTGACAGAGAGAGATCACAAGTAGGCAGAGAGGCAAGCAGAGAGAGTGAGAGGGAAGCAGGCTCCCTGCCGAGCAGAGAGCCCGATGCGGGACTCGAGATGATAAATTTGTGAGTTAACATCAGTTGGGAAAATATATGCTTCCTTTTTATCTTTAAAATGAAGAAGAGAGGCAAGACTACCCACTGTTTAGAGATTTGGATATCAGTGCTTGCCCAGCAATAGAAATTAGAAATTTTTGTAAAAGTAAGGGTTAAGGATAGACTTATATTTGATGCATCTACTTTTTAGGCCATTCTGACCTAGGTTTTTCAGGAATAACACATTCAGTCAGCCCACAAATGTTTTTTTCTGTTTCATTTGGAAATAATTGACACACATCATTGTATAAATTTAAGGGATACAGCATGATATATGATATATGATATATAGCATGATGGTTTGATGTATATATATTGTGAAATGATCACCACAATAGGTTCAGCTAACATACAGATTCTCATATAGATACTATAAAAGGAAAAGAAAGAAAAAATTGTCTTTGTGATAAGAACACTTAGGATTCACTCTTGTAACAACTGTCACATATATCACACATCAATGTTAGTTATAGTTACCATGTTGTACATTACATCCTCAGTACTTATCTTATAATTGGAAGTTTGTACCTTTTGACCCCCTTCCCCCAATTTCCCCACTCCCCACCTCCCACTTCTGATAACCACAACCACAAGTCTGATCTCTTTTTCTATGACTTTTCTTTTTAGATTCCACATTTTTTTTAATATTTGTCTTTGTCTCATACAGTATTTGTCTTTGTCTCTCTGACTTATTTCACTTAGCATAGTGCTTTTAAGTTCCATCCATGTTCTTGTGTAGGATTTCCTCATTTTTTTATGGCTGGATAATATTCTACTGTATATCACAAATGTTTCTATTAGTGCCTGCCGCATGTTGGCATTGTTCTAGATACATAGGGATACATCAAGAAATAAAACAAAAGAACCTTGCCCTTAACTGAAGTTTTCTATATTTTATTACACAAAATCTATGTCAAAGCTTTTTATACATATCTTCAGGCCATAAGCCTAATTACCTAATTTACACATTTTAAGATTGTCTCCTATTTCTATGGTTTAGAACTGTAAGATTTCATTGTTGAAAAGAAGCTTAGATTTCATAAAATACTACTCTTCATTTTATTATAACTGATCTAATATTTTAGCTTTGTAGAAACTTTTATAAGTTACAACATACCTTCCTGAGAACCAGAGAGGTTAAATGACTTGTCGAATTTATATTGCCTATTAGTAGCTGAACAAAGACCTCTACAGTTTGCATGTTGGTACTCTTTCTGCTATACCAAAATTTGCTTGCTTAAATGCAGCAGTTGTGTTTGACTGGAAGGACTTTAACCTAAAGATTCTATTATTTATACATCCTGAATCTCCTTTTCTTGAGTCCACTGCTCTCTGCCTCTTTTCTTCTCCCTCTATCATTGGCTCTAACCCTATCCTACAAATGACTAAGATATGCCTTTCTCTTTATCACTGACATCTTCATACGCTGCCATTCCTTAACTATTGTTTAGTTAGGCTCTCCTAATTCAGGGCCTTTAATCTTCTCTGATAAAATCCTCTCTTCATTATTGTAAATAATCTGTCAAGGCACTTCAGTCCATCTTTTCACTTACCTACACATTTCAGATGTCTAGGTACCCAATAACAAAGAATGGGGACCCCAGGGCTAACGTTTCTACTGTTGTACTGTTGTACTCCTACTTCTTAGCTCCATAGAATATGCCCCCATCTCATTCAGCCCTAAATGGCATTCTATTTCTGTCTTCACTGTGTTGTACATACTCGTGAGGATATGTTCATCTCATCACTTGGTGTCTTAGCTCCCTTAGAAAACATTGGAGTTTCAGACTATATCACAAGTGCTTCTAAGTGTTGGTTTTTAACAATCTACCTATTCAGCTACTGTTAATCCCCTGATATCTCTCTCTTTCTCTCTCCCCTCCCCTTTCTTCTCTCTCTTTCTTTTTCTCTCTCTCTTTCTCTCTCTCACACACACACTCTCTCAATATGAATTATTCAGGTTATCTATTGCTGTGCAAAAAAACCACACAAAAACATAGTAGCTTAAAGCAATTTCTTGTTCTCTCTCATTGTCCTGTGGGTTGACTGAGCTCAGCTAGGTAGTTTTGAATTCTCTCAGATTGTTGAAGTCAGATGGTGCCTGGAGTCATCAGAAAGCACACCTGGGCTGGATGTCCAAGATGGCTTCTTTAATCACATGTCTAGTTCATCAGCTGGGATGCCTGAAATAGCTAGGGGCTTGCCAGTCATTTCTCCTTCCAGACAGCCTCTTCATGTGGACACCTGAGCTACCTCAAAGCATTGTGATATTGAGGTAAGAAGACTTCTTACATCACAGCTGGTATCTTTCACAGTGAGTGCTCCAAGGGACCCAAGTGGAAGCTGTGAGGCTTGCTTTGAATTCAAAAGGAAGGGACGATGCAAAGGTATCAATACCACGAGGTGCGTTTCATTGCAGTGGGGCATCTTTGCTGACTAGCTACCACAGGAAGGGAAGTGGAACCTACAGCTAAAAGGCAAGTTAACTGTTAGTCCACCTGGCTGGCAGGACTTTATTTTTTAAACAAATATAATTGCCTAAAATATAGCCCTCCTTTTTTGGGTAAGCATAGTAGACCCAAAGTTCCTTTTAATTAAACAAAAGAGAAAAAAAGGAAAACTTTGAACTTAGATGACTTGCATCTCTTTAAACTCTATTTAGTCTTCTATTTCTTGGGGCATGTGATAATAACGCCGACTTTGTTCTGTCAGTGGCTGGAGGCAGACTTGCCACCATTCTAGGACTGACAAGTCAAAACAGGTGAGCCCATCTTTCATGATTCACTTTGGTAGAAGTGATGACTGCAGAGCTCTGGGCTTGTGAACTCCCTGTTCCCTTCCACAGACACAGGCTCACTGGCAGCCT
Organism: Meles meles; assembly: GCF_922984935.1. Classification (NCBI taxonomy): domain Eukaryota; kingdom Metazoa; phylum Chordata; class Mammalia; order Carnivora; family Mustelidae; genus Meles; species Meles meles. Next base: position 40,407,111 of record NC_060087.1, on the reverse strand, counting down.
GAAGCATACCCCGCATCCTTTCAGAAATGGCGTATTGAACACGTGCAAAGAGACATCCAAACGCTTTGCTTTCCAATTGAGAGACATTTGGTGAAGTCTTTGGCAGCTTGCTGGCTGGCAAAGTCATCTGGCTGGCACGCTCCTGCATCGAGTCATGGCACTGCCACCTCTACTCTGTAGAGTTTCGAAATTTCAATTTGCACACCCTGTGAGATGTGAGTCATTCGGCTCGCAAAGGAGGAGGAGGAGGAGGTGGCCATCTGCTAGTCATGAGCAGATGACAAATACCCTGCACTGCGAATTTCCATCCTCATTTCACAATATTTAAGTAAACACATTTTGTAACCATTTTTTTCAGAGTTCCTTAGTGCTTAAAATGGAATTTTTTTTGGTAAACAATATATAAAAGCCACCTTCTCTCCTCTAAACAATTATATTACTAAAGTGACACTGAAGGCAACCACAGCAAAGTGCTGTCTGTCGAATGACCAGAGGAAAAAGAATACACATCTGAATTGAATGGTTAAGCCCCATGCTATTTCAGACATACTGGCTAAGTTTCCAGGGCTGTGAGCAGCCATTCCATTATGCACAGCTCCACGCTGACCTCTACTGTCTGCCTGCAAGAATCCTCAAAATATCTCCCATGAAAGACAAAGAGTTTCCAGATAGCATCTAAATAACCTTTCTGTATGCTGTTATGGAAAGGAAGGAAATTGAAGAAGAAGAGATAGATGTTTTACCCTTAAATGATGAGAGATGGATTACATCTATAAAATAACTGGGGACTAAGGCAAGATCTAGTTTGGTGTTAGTTTCAAGCTGTGCAATGCAGCTCAAAGTGGAATTTATTAATTTCTTCCCCAACTTTCTCTAAAGAAGCTAACCATATCAACAACAACAAGAGTAGTAAAATAGAAATTGACAATGAATCTTGGAACATTGAAAAAAAAAGAAAAAGAAAACTGAGATTAAGGAGAAAATGCATGCCAATGTGCTAAACCTAAAGGTCAGTGTTTAAAGGTATTTCAGATTTGGCCCTGGGCATCCTAAAAGCAAGAAGAAGAAGAAAAAGGAAGTAGGACAGATTGCCTAGACCTTGCTGTTTTGAAGAAGAGAGACTATCATTCCTCCAGTGGAATCATTACTCTTGGTGTTAAATTCTGAATGAAATTCCGATGGGGCTTTTGTGGCATATCCCGGGTGCAGGAAGGGCTAGCATGCTCCTTAGGATTTGTGTTGGTGCTGCAGGAGCAGAGGTAGTAGGGCTGCTTCAACTTTTATGAGAAAGAAAAGGGTATGCCATTGAGAAGATGAAAGACATCCTGCTGATAAGCAGAGAAAGTGAGAAACGGACCTCCTGGCAGCCAGACCATGATGTTCTCAACTAACATAAACAATGCTGGGACAAGTCCACTCCATGATCATATTTGTAACAAGATTAAGATAAAGTCACTCAGCAATCACAGAAATGACTAAACATCCTCCTTCTCTGACTAACACGAGTGACTGCTGTCTGTTCCTTTACCAATGACAACTGCCTTCTTTGCTTTGTATGAAAACTATCAACGTACCAAAACCCTCTGTTTCTTGAAAGCATCCGATCCAGAATGGACCCTGCTGCCCTAATCCCTCCCGAGAATTACTCAAAGTAAACCCAATCCAAATAAGACGCCCCTGCCCTGTCCCCCCTTCCAAGATGCTCCAGGATTCATCTGGTACGTGTTCTCTCTTGTTGCAATTAGCTCAAGTGAGTAGTATATTCCTGGAGGTTTGGTTGGTGGGCCTTAAGAGCACTGAGCACTACACAGTTAAGGTGAATTTAGGAAAGCCTAAACTTAGTATTTTTGTTAGGATTTTTTTTCTTTCTCCTGTTCAAGGACAGAATACACAGTGTCTAATGGAGGAGAAGAAGGCCTTTTCCTTTAGACAACCTCCTCTAAATGTTCCTCTCCTGGTCTAGGCTTTCAATGTGAGGTCACTTGCAGATAGTTGAAGATTATACTCTCTTTGAAAGACTGGGAGAATGAGCTGGCATTGGGTTCCTGGTTGAGAGCAAATAAATGTGCTTTGGATAATCCCTGATGAATCGCTGACCTCTGTGACTATTTTTTTGATCATAGCAGACATTGTCATTTTTCTGCCCAAGAACATCTCTTTTTTTCTACTTTTTCTATGAATTCTTCTCCTAGCTTCAGTGTCCTTTGGCTCCTAAAAGCCCATACCAAACCTGGACACAGAGAAGTGGAAATGCCTGGGAGTTTATGTTAGCCACCACCCTTTACCCCAAGGCCCTTAGCCAATGGCTAGAATGGGAAAGCTCAGCTTTCTTCAAGTTATGTCACCTCTCAGGTTTAATTTACTCTCCAGATTTCCTTGAAGGATCAACTTGAGGCTGGGACCTTGGCTTGCTTAGCTTCTTTCCTATCCCTGACTTGTTTCTCCACTGTCTCCCCTGGGGACTCTTCCTTAATAAATTAGTTGCACAGAATCTTCATCGCAAGCTTTGCTTCTGCAGAACTCAACCTATGACATTCATCTAGTCCTCACTATATCCCTACCAAGTAGGAATTATATTCTGATTTTTCAGATGAAGAAAGAAATGCTCAGAGATGTTATAAGACCAGCTCAAGGTCACACAGCTAGTTAGCTGTGGTCTAGACCTAAAATCTTCATCTCTATCATCTACAAAGTTAAGGTGTCCCCTTTTTACCATGCCTCATTGCCTCTCCTTTGAGGCCCCTATTGGACCTTACCTCCCATCTGTGGGCATACAGAGAGAAGGTTTTAATGCATTGGCAGAAAGCAAAGACCCCAACGTCCTCTGCCAAGTATCTGATGTTTATTAGAATGTTAATACTGCCATCTGGGGCATTGTTTGTTTGTTTGTTTGTTTGTTTGTTTGTTTTGGTCCAAAGTATGTGGACATTCCTCCTCTGACCTCTAGACAGATCATCCCATGCAGTTTATGGTAGATAATCATTCCTCCCCCATATCCCCCATAATCTATCAACCCTCCTAGCCTTCAAAGTCACAGCCCCAGGAGAATGCATGGCTACCATTCTCTTCATCATACAGAAGGGTCACTACTGATTCCTGGGCGGCCTTTCCTACCTGTCATGTCAGAAAAACAGCAGTCACCCTTAAGAACATCCCTTATACCAGTGACTTCCATTGTAAGGATGCCTTTTCAAATTAGGGTTTACTTGTGGAAGGAATACTACTCACTACATCAAAACCTCTCACTGCTGAAGTTGCTCTTGGTCTTGGACTTGCTCTCACCTCTCACAGACACTACTGAAGGAAAAGGGTGAGGGATGGCAGCATCTGCCTCCCACATTCCATTGCCAGCATCACCCAGGAGGGGTAGATGTTGGCAAAAGCTAGGAGGTGGGAAAGTTCACAGAATCTCAGAGCTAGAGGGAGTTTTAATTCCGACTAATTCAGGAGCAGGCACTCCCTCAACAGTAGACTAGCCATGGGGCTGTGTGGCTATAACCAAATATGTTCACTGGCAATGAAGCCTGCCAGTGGGCTTCACAGAGAGATTTTCCTCTCCCTATGCCAAGAAGTGCCCCTCACTGACCGCTAGGTAAAGTCTAAATAAACAGGAAAGTTACAGAACACAACAAATGTGTGGGTATGCACACACATACACACTCACACACACTAAGATAGAATGGGTTGGAAAACATAAATAAGGGTGTGATGCATTTCCACTTCCCTGAGCCTTACTCTTAACCACCACACTATTTTAATACCTCTCTAGGATTTTCATCAAAAGAGCCCATTTCTCTTGAAAAGATTCAAGGTCGGTCCTACTGAGGAGCAGAAGACTGAGCATAGTGTAACTTGAGAGGCATCAGGGTCTGCACCAGTGCCTGAAACTTCATCCTTAGCTCCGATCTTTCAGGTAAAAGTTCTGCTTCCAGAAAGCTCTGATTAACATGAGGAGGGCAATATACAAACCCATAGTCATCGACACTCAGAGCCCTATGAGAATTCATTTATCAGGTTAGCAAACATAAAGCCAGATCCAGAGAAACAATAGTGATTCATGGCTGGGGACAGAAGAAGGTTTATATTTTGGGGAGGACCCTGGTCAGAAAGTGGGGGAGGGCAACATGAGAGTTCAAGGACTAGATGGAGGGCAGATGGCACCACCATCGGACTTCTTACATGGTAGGGCCCTTACAGTACCTCCTCTCCAGTCAGCATTTGTAGAGCCATGAAAAGTTTAAGAGAATGTCCTGTGGCCAAAACTGTGCAACTTGACCTGGAATCATATGTGAAGGAACACAAACTGTTCCCCCCCCCCCCCGCCCCGGAAGCAGCAGAAACATCTCTCCTCTCAGACCTCTCAAGTTTCTCTTCACTCTGGGAGTCCTTGGTTGGATCTCAAGGCCAAACCACAGGTAGCCCTTTCTGTGCAGCACAAGGCTGCTAGTCACTCTTCAACAGCCTTCTCCAAATTCCTTAGCCCTCATGCCTCTGTTTAGCTCCAAAAGCAAAAGACCAGCCCAAATTATTTTTTTAGCCCAAATTTATTGCACAGAAAATTTTATGTGAAGTCTATGGTTTAGGCTTAGCCTTGGCAAACAAAGATTCATGGATAACACTGTCTCTAGTCCTATTTGTTACATTTATCACTCTCTGAAAATACAAAATAGATGATCTGGCTCTCACCCCTGGGAAGCAAGACTAGTGAGTCCCCAAAGCATTAAACCATGAAATCTGGGTGGGGCAGGGGAGAAGGAGAGAGCAGTCTGCAGAAACTTACTTCTTCATCTTCCTAAGAAACATGTACAGAAGATGAGTCTTTACGAATGTAGACAGCAAAGGACTTAAGAATTTGGGTTAAGTGGCACAGAATTAAGGAGCCCAAAAGAAAGTGTGTGTGTGTGTGTGTGTGTGTGTGTGTGTGTGTGTGAACGCGCGCACGCATGTGTGCGTGAACGCGCGCACGCATGTGTGCGTGCACTACACTCTTAGAGCAATGAAATCAATATTAGTCAGAAAATCTACCACAGCTGTGCCTGTAGACTTGATTTGCTCATTTCTTCTCTCTGGCCTCAGTTTCCACATTCTTAACAAGGAGATAATACCTGCCCCATCAACCTCAAAATTAAATGGAATAACCCCCCTAACCCTTGAAACATACCAGTGCTTCTGTAAATAAATGTAAGGCAACATTACTAGGAAATTTCCGGGAATAAGTGATTAATTGGCTGAAGGAAAAGAAACTCCAAAGAATTAAAAGCAATTTCAGGGGGCGCCTGGGTGGCTCAGTGGGTTAAAGCCTCTGCCTTCGGCTCAGGTCATGATCCCAGGGTTCTGGGATCAAGCCCCGCATCGGGCTGTCTGCTCAGCGGGGAGCCTGCTTCCACCTCTCTCTCTGCCTGCCTCTCTGCTCACTTGTGATCTCTGTCTGTCAAATAGATAAATAAAATCTTTAAAAAAAAAGCAATTTCAGTTCCATTGCAACAGGTACTAATGTGAACAACAAATATTTATTGAGTACTTACTTTGTACCAGGCATTTCACTGAGTGCTCTATAAACATTACCTTACTTAATATTCATGAATCACTGAGGTAAAAACTATTACCATCTCCAGTTTACATATTTAGAAACTGAAGCAGAGAGAGATTAAGTGACATGTCCAATATCGCATAGCTAAAGAGTGTTAGAACCAGGATTTGAACTGATGCTTCCAGATCACAAACTGTTTCTTCCCAGATCCTTAAGTCATCTACAAGTATCTATAGGAGTAAGAAAGCTAGTTAATAAGAATAATAAAAACAATTATTATCCTTATATGATATTATATAGTGCTACATGCTTCATTGATTATCTCATTAACATGCTAAGCATAAACTATAAGCACAGCGAGGTACATAATTCTAGGGGAGGGTTGTATCTGGCTCTGCCACTTACTAAGAATGTGGCCTTGGGCAAGCGAATTAACCTGTGCCTCTGTTTCCTATTCTGCAAAATGAAGAAAAAAATGGTACCTACTTTCTATGGTTATAATGAATTAAATGAGTTAATATTTGCAAAGCCCTTAGAAGAGTGCCTGGAATGTAGTCAATGCTATGTGTGTTTGTTAAATAACTAAACTAATAAATAAATAAATAAATAAATAAATAAATAAATGATAAATAAATAAATAATACTCAATTCCTATATAAGAATTATATGGGTGGTTAGTTTATATCATGTGTCACTTGTAGAAAGGATGTAGAATTCTCTAGGAAGAAAGAGTATGTGTGGAGCTGATTACAGATAGCTCGGTATGTCATGTGTTGAAGTCCAGCCTCATAGTCTCCTCCTCTTCCTTTCCTGCAGACCCAGCAATGGCCTCTGCTCATCGGTTCCCTCCAGGGCCATGTACCAGAGAAGGCTGCTCTCCTCTCTCCTGTTCTCCAAACTATACAACACCAGCCACTGTTGGGTCAACCTTCATTACAGTTGCTGTCTATTCCCTGCCAAAGTCCACCTCTGTTCTGAATAGAGAGCTAGAACAAGCCCTGTGTATAGGGCCCCTCAGAGAAGAGCCTGAGCAGGCTGAAGAGACAGCAAAGTGGGTATGTTGGAAATGACTGAGGAGGTATCTTCAATCAGTTAGGGTTCAGGAAAAAGCAAAAGAAAATAAACCACAAAGGTTGCTACCACTAGACAGGGACAACTGAGGGACAATCAGGGAAATGAGAAACCAATGGAGACAAGGAGGTACCACCAAAGGGATAATGGACCAAGAAAACCACAGAAAAACCACTCACAATTGTTTCTCAAATCCCTTTCTGCATGTACATACACAACCCTCTTTCTTATAGGGGTCCCTGTTAAGTCACCAAATCCCCCCAAAGAGGGGGAACATCCAGATTACCTGGAGACTCATTAGTTGAAGGCCATGTCCACACTCAGAAGTTGCCAAGAACATTCCTGCAAAGTGCACCTCTCAAAATTTTCTTCCAGTACAAGTTCCCCAACATACCTACTGTAATGGAAGGGAAAGTAAACACTCTGACAAAATATTATTTAAAAGAAAATTTTACCTACACACACACACACACACACACACACTCTATCACCACCAAAAGTCAACAAAAGCCAGATGGGAGCCTTTAAAAAGGAGCTTCCCCAACTTCTCAGACTCTCTGCTGCCCCCCTTAAGATGAGTTCTGGTGAATTTCACTTCCATCTCCCTATCCAGAGCTCTCTCCTTGAGCTTCATGCCCCAGCACTCAGAAGGAGCCTGCTTGCTGCCCAGGGATTGACCTCCACCTTGGAACTACTTTCTCTGAACTGTTCCTACCCCAGAACTTTCCATCATATTCAGCCTTGGTGAGGAGCCCCGGCCTATCACACAGTCCGCCATTCTTTCTCCGCCAGGCTCTTCCTGCTCCAAAAGATGATGGCTATTTACTAAATGAAACAAGTTAGGGAAAATTTGACATGACCTGTGGGATTTCCCTTACAGAGGCCTTGCATTGAAAGCTGGGACCACTGGAAATGCCATCAACTTTATCTTAAGGGATATGTCAAGGGATAACTGGGATTGATTGCTGCTATCCTTCCTTAGCTTGTAGCTACTGTCCAAGCTTCAGACCCTGTTTATTCTCTGAGGACAGGGAGGAGGTCTCGCTTTGGTTTCTTTTGTGATTTGATTTGTTTTCTTTTCGTTTCGCCTGGGGCTAGGCTCACAGAAAGCATCTTCTTCCCTGATAATCTAAGACATAACAAATAGCATAAATTGGATTGTTTGATGTTTGTCTTTCATGTAAAGATAGAAGCTATATTACATATAGCAGGAGAATGAACTGCATACTCTTGACATTCCAGCTATTTAGCTGATGCTAATAGAAAGGGTTCTTTCCATCCTTCTCAGCTTTGAATTTTGTCTTGAACACTTGAATACCTAAGTGGCTTCACATCCATAAACTTCAGTTTCCTCATCTATTAAATGGGAGTTTAAAATATCCACATTATTGGATAAGTGAAGATTAAATAAGTACTTGCTACATAGTAGGTGTTCAATAAATAATTGTCATATCCTCAGCCTTTAATGTCATGCCTGGACTCTTGTTGGCATTCCGTAATGCTTGACACAGAAGGAACCTAGAGATGCCTATGAAGGTTTGTCAGACCCTTACCAGAGTCATGCCACATGGGCAGTATGCCAGCCTGTTTCTAATAGAGAATGTGTCTACATTGCCCTCAATGACGTGACTACTTTTCTGTTCCCCACGGAAGCCACTGTCCAGAGCCAGAGGCAGGAGCTAGAGTATTTCTCCATTCTGATTTCCAGGAAAGGTGAACAACATCAGGAGTAATTAGCAGAAGCCAGGGAAGAGGTCTTTGGGATCCACTTGCAGAAGATTCATCTTGAAAAAGAACGACCTCTTTCCATAATAGCTTCTGCCTTATAAGTGCCTTTTCAAATGACTTCCATTTGACTGAGGAAAACGTTACAGCTTTCAGTTTTTTTCTTCAGGCTTCTGACCTCTCACCTACTTTGAATGATTCACTCAGGCTATTCATTGCCCCGGAATGTTGGCTTTGGCAAAGGACCGCAAGTCTCTTAAAATAAACACAACTGGGCTTTCATCTCACAGTGATCGCTGCTGGCTGCATATTTCACACACTGTATGGCAGGATATGTTAAATTAAAATCATAGTCTCCCAAGTGAAATCCAGGGCCTGGTTAAGCCACACGAGAATTACTCATGCATTTACTTCCAATGAAGTGTATGAGTAAGATCTTCAGCCATTAAGTCTTCCAGATAATAGTCTCATCTCCTCCCAATTATCCTAATCCACAGTAAATTAAACCCATCCAGAAGAATGTCATTTGGAAAGGAAGGCGTCAAGGCCATCACCCTGTCAAATATGTAGGTCCTGAAGAGGTGAGTTTGTATTACTCACTCAGTTCTTTCAAATTTTATCTTAAATCTTGCTAAGTCAGTATACCCAACCCATATGGATTAACAATATATTTAGCATATGTTAAATGTTCTAAGTAGTTCAAAGAAATATATGACACCAAGCCTTCAGGAGCTTAAAGTCTTGTGGGTGAGATTAACATGCAAAAAAATAGTAACAAAGGCCAGGTGCAAGGCAGTAGTGAAGTGGAAGAAGTGAAGGCCTTTCTCCAAGTGGACTCTGGGGCCTGACTTCCCCCAGGTGTGTGATTGCAGAATAAACCTTTGATTTATAGTATCTTGGTTTCCTCACCTACACAATGAAGGGTATTACACTAACTTCACAGAGTGGTGATCATGAGTAAATAAGATAAAGAAGATAAAATGTATAACATCACCTATTATGGCCTCTGAGAAAACAAGCAGAACAACTTAAGAACTAAGTCCGGGGGTCCCTGGGTGTCTCAGTTGGTTAAGTGGTGGACTCTTGATTTCAGCTCAGGTAATGATCTCAGGGTCATGAGATGAAGGCCTGCGATGGCTCCATGCTAGGCATAAAGCCTGCTTCTATCTCTCTTCCTTTCCCTTGGTGCCTCCCCCTCACTCTCTCTCTCTCTCTTTCTCTCTCTCTCTAAAAAGAAAGAAAGAAGTCCAATGAAGGTTACTTGTTGGGGCTCCTGGGTGGCTCATTCAGTTAAGCATCTGTCTTTGGTTCAGGTGTTGATCCCAGGGTCCTGAAATTGAGCCCCACGTCAGGCTCATTCCTCAGTGAGGAGTATGCTTCTCCCTCTCCCTCTGACCCTCTACCCGCTTGTGCCCTCAATCTCTCTCTCTGTCTCGGATAAATAGATAAAATCTTTTTATAAAAAAAGTTTGTTATCTGGGGTTGCCTTTATTTTTATTTATTAATTTATTACCTAGGGTTGACTTTATTTTTTATTTTATTTTATTTTTTTGGAGAGAGACCTCACATGAGTGGGGCGGGGGGAGTGTCAGGGGAGAGGGAGAGAGAGAATCTTAAGCAGGCTCCATACCCAGTGCAGAGCCCAGTGCAGGGCTCTATCTCATGACTGTAAGATCTGAGCCAGAATAAGGAGTTGGTTGCTTAACCAACTGAGCCACCTAGGCACCCTATCTGGGGTTGCCTTTAAATGGTAGTGAACAGATAAACTCTCAGGCTCTAAACTTCTTGAGGACCAAGACCATTCCTTTTTTACTTGAAATATAGTTCAGACCTTGCTTAGTGTCTGGTACATAGTAAGTGCTTCATATACTATTTTAAGTCAATGAATTAATTCTGAAGTATAGTTAGATTACATTTGTTTCAATATAGTAGCAAGAGAGGCCCTACCTTTCAGGCCTCCCACAGTTTCCTTCTCATTTATATTCTTTAGAGAACTTAAAAGGTAAAACTCTGATGCCTTTAAGAGCTTTTGCCCTGTCCGCTCCCTGGAGTTATTGCTAATAGCATATCCCTGGGCACCATTAAAAGGTTTTCTCTGGGCCTAGCCAGAACAAAGTCACAGAAAAGAGTTTCCCTTAACCTGAAAAACCCCATATAGAAGAGATTATGAAAGGCCCTTTGTGCTTCAGTTTAGCATAGTGGCTGAAACAAGACTGAAAATGCATCTGGCTTCACATGGCTGAAGATATTCATCTCACAGTATACAGACTAGATGAATAGGAGTCCCAGTCTACAAGGGTGCTCATTGCACTCAGCTCATGGGCACATGCCCAGGCAAGCTATAGAGAAAGGGACATTTGCCCATCATGCATGAGAGTCACTATCTTGCTTAAGAAAACAACAACATCAAAATATTTATAGGGTTAAAACTGCTATTTTTCCTTCTCCTAAATGGAATGTGCTTCTATTTCCTCTGGGCCATTATAAAGGGAAACAGATACACACTGTTTAGGAAATGACAGGCTTTAGAGAAACAGGAAAACATAAAATCCCTTAGAACAGAATGATTTTCCCATAAGGAAGCATTACCTTCACCAAGCGAAACACAAAGCAGCGAGATCTTTCCCCAGAGACTGGCAAGCAAAAATGAAGGTCCCTCTGGGGTGACATCATGTTATGACCATCTTGGAGATGAGAGAGCTCACAGTACAAACAGACATTTGTGAGGCACACTATGGAAGGAACAGAGATTTAGAGAAGCATGTTTATCTCCCCCACTTTCCTACTTATGTGCATCTTACACCTGTCTCTGTACATATGGGGTTGATATTGCTCTTGTTTATTGGGTTTGGGGACTTATGTCCCTGTGTGTGTATTTGTTTGTCCCATTTCTACAATGAGGCTGTAAGATCATACATTTTTTCTTCTTCCTTTAAATTTCCACAGTATTTTCCTATGCCTAGTACTGTTCACAAAAGTACTGTAAGAATGACCTAGGGGAACCATCATAGCAGTCAGGATCCCAACAGGAAACAGAATCCAACTCATAATATTCAAATAAAGAAACTTTAATGAAGGAACCACCTACTGCCCTATGAGAAAAAATAAGGGATATCGAGGCACCCAGAGATTAGCACAGCAGGAAGTCCTTACCATCTGTAGGCCTGAAGGGAATATGGGAAAGAAATAGAAACCTGTTGGGGCTGACACATGGAGAAGGGAGGGGCCATTTAGTGGGAGCTGTGGTCATAGAGGACCTCAGCTCCTGTCACATACCTCTGTGTGTTCTCATTCTGTCCTCCTATCTCAAACTGTGCCTCCCATTCACCAAACCGAACCAGAGCTTAGGGTTAGAGAGTTTAGTGATGCAGTGCACGGGGATCCTCCTCTCAGATCAAAGAGCATTACAGAGAAGGGTGAGAATAGAATGGGTGCTGGAACAGAGGAGTGATAACAGAGAATAACTCCACACCAGAGACTTCGGGGTTTCCTCTGTCCAGACACACTCACCGTAGTGTTCTGTCGTAGGGCTCAAAACCTATTCTAGAGCAGTCATCAAAGATAAGCAAGAGACGAGAGAAAGAGTCCACAGAATACTGGTGTCTGTGTAGCTGTTTGTTGTTTCTTTTAATCTTCTCTGCCAGCCTTTGTTTTTCTAACTCTTCCTTCCTCGACTAGAACTGTTTTTGGATATTTGTACTGATCCTCAGCCCTCACCCACTCTGAGAATGACCCCAGACTATGGACAGATTGGTCAAACTTCTGGACTTCACCTTTGTCTCTAACAATATGAAACATGGACCGGATGTCCTCAGATTTTTTCCAAGTGTAAAATAAAGCAAAAAATAAAGATCTATCAGTCCTTGCTTACTAAGACTGTTAAAGGAAGGAAAAGGGGAAAACAGGGAGGGAGAGATAAAAATAAATGATGTTGAAAGGGATGAAAGAATAAACAGGGATAGCTGAAGTAATTGTTTGGAAATTGTGTATTTTTATGGTGCTTTTAAATCTCTGGTAACAGTGAAACTCTTCAGGGCGTGTATGTGGGAGTGGGGAGGGGGAGGGAGTACTCATTAAGCAAATTGAAGCCATTACATTTCAAGTCTACTTTTCCCAGCAATCCAGAATTACTTTTAAAGCAGTTAAACCTTCAAAATTGCATGAGATCAGTTATGGTTTAGTGAAGATTTTGTATTCATTACTGATCATACCATCCACTGGCCAAAGAAGTAAGGCAGCCTTTACATTTCTGAGAGCCTGGATTTCTATTTATTTTACAAGCAATAAAATGAAAGGGAGTCAGTCAAGCAATTACTCTCTAGTAGTCAAAAATAGAGTAATTGGGCAAGGGGGGATTTAAGCATAATTATCTAAAGTTCCTTTAAATCACTTCACTATTTGCAGAACAGCTTGAAGACATATCCGAGCTCGTTTGTATGATGCTGCTAGACTATTACTGTTCTCTCCTATGAATCCCTGAATTCCTTCAACATCCCATTGCCAGGGAAACTCTGGGCATTTATAAGGAGTCATCTTGTATAATTACCATACTCATCTTCCTTCACTGCTGCTAGATTACGTTAGAAGACACTTGTTAAGAGCCTCCAGAGTATCTGATACATTCACAGTAACATTCCTCTCACTGTACGACAATTACTTGCTCAACCTGCTGACATCTCCATCACACTGTGGGCCCCCTAAGGGCAGGGCTATATCAGTCGTGCTCACCATTGTACCATAATGTCTGGTACATAGCACAATAAGTGCTCAAAATATTTTGTGAATAAATGGAATGAATGAATATTTTTGCCTTCTCTCCTAGGGCTTAAGTCTCTTGAGGTCAAGAATCCAGGTACTCTAACCAAGTTTCCTTTATTCATTGCCGGTCACTAGCTCAAGTCTGTCAATAAAGAAACAAGTATTTTTGTATAGCTAATACAGAGGTGCTCCCATATCCATCTATTTGTTTCACAAATATTTATGGAACAACTACTATGAGTCAGTTTGTGCTCAATGCTAGAGTAGAATAGTGAGCAAAACTAGAGAAGGTCACTGTCTTCATGCAGTATGCATAGAGTTTTATGTGACAGATATTAAGAAGATAATCATACAAATAAAAAATGATAAATGCGAAGTAAACTATTAAACTGGCAAGATTTGGAAAGTTATGTAATGCCAAGTGATATGTGGATATAAAGATCTAGGAATCCTTATGTTCTAATGGTGGAACAGCAGACTGGTATGTTCTGGAGAGACCTAGAAGTATATGATCAGAGTAACTGTACTTATGCCAGGTGGGCCAGCAATTCCCAAATAAATTGTTGTATGGGGACAAAGGATATGGGTAAATAGACATACATATATTCATTCCAATATTACTTGTGGTAGTGAAGAGTTAGTTGCAAACTAGCCTCTAACTAGAAGGAAGGATAGGAAAAATGTAATAGATATAGTCCATAGAGATGCCAAGTAGTTGGAAACAAACGACTAGATCAGGGGTCAACAAACTATGGCTCATGTTCTCACCTCCTGTTTGTTTGGGGGTTTTTTGTAAATAAAATTTTATCTGAACATGTGCATTTGTTTATGCATTGTCCATGGTTGTTTTCACACTGGAGCAGCAAAGTTGGGGTGCAACGGAGAATATATGGCCTGCAAAGTTGAAAATATGTAATATCTGACCCTTTACAGAAAATGTTTCCTGATCTCTGGACTGGATACACATGTAGCATTATAGACAGATCTTAAAAATATACTGCTGAGTTTAAAACCAAAAAGCAGAATGATATACGTCACTGGTTTTCAAACTTGACTATATACTGGGATCATCTGGGGTAATTTTTTTAAGTAGGCTCCATCTCCAGTGTAGAGCCCAACATGGGGCTTGAATTCACAACTCTGAGATCAAGATCTGAGCTACTATCAAGAGTCAGACACTCAACTAAGTTAGCCACTCAGGTATCCCTCATCTGGGGTAATTTAAAACTTACAATACCTGGTTCTTACCCCCAACAAATTCTGATTTTTCTATATGGGATACAAATTGGGTGTCGGATTAAAGTAACACTGGTGATTGCAAAATACAGCCAAGTTTGAGAACCTATCAAGGGTGTGTATGTGTGTGTGTGTATGTGTGTGTATGACACAATATTTTTTGATTGTGCACAAAACATGAACACAAAAAAATAATACACATGGGGAGAACACTTGAGTAACTAAAAGTACATATTAAACACATCAAAATATTTCCCTATGGAGGGAGAGGAAGAATGGAAATTACATATATATAGGTACACATATGTAGACATATACATACATGCATACGTACATACAGAGATGGACTTGGCATGAACCAGTGATGTTGACATGCAATGGACAAAGAAATAAAAGTCAACCCCCTTCAAGAGAAGTCCAAAAATAAGTGCTAACAATTGCATTTGTTAAATAGTGCATATATTTAACTATTTACTGAATATCTCCTCAAAGGCAAATTTGATTCAATTAGCCCAAAGTTGACCTCATTGCCTGTCCCTTCAAATCTGTGCCTAAAGAAGCTCTTCTGAAATGATGGAATAAAGACCTTCAGAAATCTATTCCTCCATAAAAGCAATGACAATATTGGAAACAATGCCAAAATTAATTCCTTCAGAACTCTGGAAATTAATTCAAAACTTGCAACAATTCAAAGACAATTTATTTCAGAGAAAATGGCTGAATATCAGAAAGAACAATGAGTTTTACGGCATTTTAATTTGACTTATACCCATCCTTATTTCCCCAGCTTTTCAGAAGTCTTTGAAAACTAACAGCCTCAAAATCACAGTAGCTGTGAAAACCGTCAACCTAGCAGCAACTGGAAGGGGCAGAACAGATTTGGAGCTCCCTTAAAAGATCCACCCCCAGGGAGTTATCACTATTTGACTTGGCTGGCAACTCTCTAAAAAAACTTACATCCACTGAGTTTGTTTTCATTTAACCTGACTCAACTCTGTCAGCAAGGAAAACTGTAACCCCAGAAAGTTTGTCAAAAACAATCAGTGGCAACTATTTAACAGCATGGTTGCTGAAGGCTGTGTTACCAATTAGGGCTATCATCAAGGGGATAGCCAAAAAGTTAAAAGGAAGATCTGGCAAATGAGATGTCTACAGGGGGCCTTGAAAACCTCTGACATATTTCCAGGGATCCAGAAACCTCATGCATATGCAGGGTTGCACACATGCTCAGGAAAGCCTTGAAAAGACCCTAATCTCTTATCTCTTTGTCTGAACTTGAAGCTGTATAAATGCAGGAAGTAAAGGCTCGGGCAGAGTTTTAAATTGATAGAACATTGAAGTTGTGCCTCAACACCCAAACACAGCACTTTGGCAAAGGGTGGAAGACTTACTGATTCAATTATTTACGGAAATCTCTGTCCAAACATGGGCTGACTACTAAGCTAACTGAACAAAGATTTCAGTCATAGTACACAACAAATAATACAGACTTTTACAATTGATTCAGGAGTCATTAAACAAAAAAACAACAAAAATAATAATACACTTTGGGGAAGGAAGGATCTGATTTCCAGAGTTTCCATTATAGTTATTTAAAATATCTAATTTTGGCAAAAAATTTATGACACACAAATAAACAGGAAAGCAAAGTTCATGTACAGAGGAAGAAAGCAATCAATAAAAACTGTCATTGAGGAAATCCATATATTGGACCTATGCATGAAGAATTTAAATCTGTTTATATATCTACATAAGCATATATATATACACACACACACACACATATATACATATATGTATATACACACAGAAGCTTATATATACATATATACATGTATATATGTATATGTATAATGTATATGTGTATGTATATTTTATATATATGTGTATATATATATATATATATATTCAGAGGCTAAAGGAAGCCATATCTAAACAGCAAAATGAAAGTATGAGAATAATGTCTTACCAAATAGAGAATATGAATATGAATAATAGGGACAGAGAGAATATGAATAATAGTGACAGAGGTTACAACAAAAAAAATGTATGCTGTATTTTTGTTTTCCATTCATTTCAAAGTATTGTCTAATTTCCCTCATGATTTCTTCTTTGACCTGTTGGTTATTTAGGCATGTGGTGTTTAAATTTCACATATTTTTGCATTTCCCAAATTTCCTTCTGTTATTCATCTCTAATTTCATTCCATTGTGGTTGAAGAACACACTTTGCATTATTTTAATCATATTACATTTATTTAAAATAAAGACCTTATTTTGTGGTCTAACAGGGGTCTATCCTAGAGATTAGTCCATGAAAATTTGAAAAGAATATGTATTTTGCTATTGTTGGTCAGGATGTTCAATAGGTATCTGTTAGGTCTAGCTGGTTTTTAGAGCATAGTTCAAGTCTTTGATCTTCTTATTGATCTTCTATCTAGTTATTCTGTTATTAAAATGGAGTATTGGAGTCTCCAACTATTACTGTTGAATCATCTATTTCTCTCTCTGCTCCTCCCCCTCTGCTCCCACTCTCACACACGCTCTCTCTCTCCCAAATAAATATTTTTTTAGAAAAAGAATTTAGAGTGAATACTATGAGCAACTGTATGCCAACAAATTAAATAGGAAAGATGAAATGAACACATTCCTAGAAAGATACAAACTACTGATACTGAGTCAAGAAATATAAAATATGAATAGACCTATAATAAGGAAAAGATTAAATTAGTAACTTTAAAACTTCCCACAAAGAAAAGCCCAAGCCCAGATGGCTTCACTGCTGAATTCTACCAAACGTTTAAAGAATACAAACCATATACAAAGTCTACCAAAAAGTAGAAGAGGAAGGAATGCTTTCTAATTCATTTAATGAGGCCAGTATTACTCTGAAAACAAAGTGAAACAAAGACAGCACAAGAATAGAAAGCTACAGACCAATATATCTAATGATCATGGATGGAAATATCTTCAAAAAAGTACTAGCAAATTGAAACCAACAATATATAAAAAACTTTTACATACAATGACCCAGTGTCATTTATCATAGCAATGCAAGATTGGTTCTGGGACAACTGGATATCTACATGCAAAAGAATAAATTTGGACTTCTTCCTCATACTGTAAACAAAAATTAACCCAAAATGAATCATAGGCCTAAATGAAGATTTAATGCTATAAAATGCTTAGTTAAAAATATAGGAGCCTTCTTACAGAGGACACCAAAAACACAAGCAGCCAAATTAAAAATAGGTAAATTGAACTTCATCAAAATTAAAAGCTTCTGTGCTTCAAAGGACATTACCAGCAAAGTAAAAAGATATACAAGTCTGATTAGGGACTTATATTCTGGATAAATAAAGAACTCTTACAACTCAGCAATAAAAAGACAACCCAACCCAACTTCAAATAATAAGCAAAGAATTTGGATAGACATTTCTCCAAAGAATATGTACAAATGGCCAATAAACACATGATAAGATCCTTGATATTTTTCGTCACTAGGAAAATGCAAATCAAAACTACAATGAGATACCACTTCATACCCACTATGATGGTTACAATATTTTATGTTTTTAGACAGACCATGCAAGTGTTGACAAGGATGTGGAGAAACTGGAATCCTCAGTTGCTGCTTGTGGAACTATACAATGGTGCAGCACCTTTGGAAACAGTTGTATAGTTCTTCAAAATATTAAACATAGAATTACCATTTGACCCAGCAGTTCCATTCCTAGGTTTATACCCTAAGGAATGAAAACATATTTCCACACAAATGTTGTACACTAACATCTGTAGCATCATCATCCGTAGTAGCCAAAAGTTGAAGATAACTCAAACGTCCATCAACTGTTGGGTAAATAAATTATAGTATATCTAGTTCATGGAATGTTACTCAGCCACAAAACGAATAGGATATTGACACATAGTATAACATGGATGAATGTTGAAAACATTAGGCTAAGTCACAAAAATATCACATATTGTATGATTCCATTTATATGATGTGTCACGAAAAGGCAAATACATAGAAACAGAAAGTAGATTAGTGGATGCCAGGACTGGAGGATGGAACAATGAAGAGTGATATAGAGTCTCTTTTTCAGATGATGGAAAGGTTCTCAAATTTGATAGTGGCAATGGTTGAACATGTCTATAGATATACTACAAATAACTGAAAGGGTGAATTCTTTTTAAAAGATTTTATTTATTTATTTGACAGACAGAGATCACAGGTAGGCAGAGAGGCAGGCAGAGAGAGGGGAAGGGAATCAGGCTCCCTGCTGAGCAGAGAGCCCGATGCGGGGATCCCAGGACCTTGAGATCATGACCTGAGCCGAAGGCAGAGGCTTTAACCCACTGAGCCACCCAGGCGCCCCTGAAAGGGTGAATTTTATGGTATGAAGATTATAATCCTCCATTATCTCTTGCCTGAAATATTTACTAGCCAATTAATTGGCCATCATGCATCCATTCTTATCTGTTCCCTAATCTACTCATCACCAAACAGCTGGAGTAATCCTTCCAAAAGGAAAACAATTTTAATTTAATAAACTGTTTTATTAAAACAAAACTTACATAAAACTTACAAATTCTAAGTGCCTGGGTTTGTGAATAATCCCAAAGTGAATACATCCATGGAAACCACCAGATCAGAAAATAAAATATTACCAGCAACCCAAAAGTTCCTCCATCACATATCCCCTTTCATTCATCATTACTCATCCTCTTACTCATCCTAACTTCTACTACTATATATTGGTTTTACCTGTTTTTGAAATATATGTAAAAGAAACCAGCTTCATCATTCTTATAGTAGAAAAGAACAGTCAGAAGATAGCCAAATAAATTGCCTACTTCCACAATTATCAGGAAATATCAATACTGACAGTTTCAAGAAGAGTCAGAAAACAAATTTAAGCATAAACATTGATAGGATTTTATGCATTGGACTGGGTAAAAACAAAAATAATCAAGTTTGCTTATGACAAATAGATGCAAATGTTGATTCTTGACAATTTTATTTTCAGAACTTCTGAAAGAAGAAAAATTGATTGAATTTCTTTGAATTGTAGTGACTTTACACAATGTCCTATGTTATTATCAAGTAAATTTTGTCACTTGTTAAAAAAAGATTCCTTTTTTGTGTTTTTGAAAATGGTTCCTCAATTTCCTAGACTTATTGGGTAAAATGCTATATGCAGTTACTCTGTCACAGCAAGTGTTTTTTTTTTTCACATTGTTGTTTGATGAATGTCTTCCCCAGCAGACAGAGAGTCATGAGGATAAGGATTATCCGTGTTGCATATCATCCTGTCTCTGTGTTTCAAGTATAGTAGGGAGAGACTTAATAAATACTTATTACATGGAGTTTACTAAGAAAATTATAATCAGTTTTATTGCATTGACTCATTGCTTATCTTTTAAAATATAAATAAAGGGTATATACATTAAAAAAAGAAATCATACAAAATACTCTTATGCATCTGAATTCTTTCGCGTGATATTATCTTTGAAAGATTCACCCAATTATTGTGTGTAGCAGTAGTGTATCCATTTTCATTGCTTCATAATATTCCATCTTAATCCATTGTAATTAATTTATCCATTTTGCAATTGATAGACTGCTAGTATAATAGTCTGTTTCTAGGTTATTAAAAATAAAGCTGCTATTAAAATGTATGCATCTCTGTTAAGTATATACATTGGATCAGAATTGCTGGGCCATATGATATATGGCTATTGAGCCTTAGTAGATACTTCCAAATAGCTTTCCAAAGTGGTTTTACAATCCCACCATCAGTGTATGAGAATTCCAATTGCTCCACATTCTCACCAATGCTGTTTATTGTCAGTTTTTAAAAATCTGGTCATTCTAGTGGGTATGTGATGATATGTTATTATGATATTAATTAGCATTTCCCCAAATACGAATGAGTTTAATATCATTTCATATGCTAATGACCATTTCATTATCCACTTTTGTGAAATTCCTAGTCAAATATTTTGCTTATTTTTCCATTGCTATATCTGTCCTTTCCTTAAACTTTGTATCTGTATTCCTGTGGCTTGCCATTCACTCTTATTGATGTCTTTTCATGAAAAGAAGTTATTAAAATAATCTAACTCATTGATCAATATGGTCCAGTTTATCAGTCTTCTCTTTTACTGGTACTACTAAAATTGGTACTTTCTGTGTCCTATTTCAAAATCTTTTCCCAGAAAATGAAGCTCTTCTATGCTATCTTCTAGAAGCTTTACTATTCTGTCTTTCATATTGAGGTCCACAACTTATCTGAAATTAATTCTTGGTCATTGTATAACGTAGAGGTTAAGATGTAGCTTTTTTCCATAGGTTTTTTTTCCCAATT
Source organism: Meles meles (assembly GCF_922984935.1). Lineage (NCBI taxonomy): Eukaryota > Metazoa > Chordata > Mammalia > Carnivora > Mustelidae > Meles > Meles meles. Next base: position 40,386,421 of record NC_060087.1, on the reverse strand, counting down.
GACCTCACACAATATATTGATATGAATACCCCCCCCTTTTTAAAAATCAAAATGAAAATTGAATGTTGCTGGAATGGAGGGGAGGATAAAATCTCAGCTTGGGATTCAAAATTATTTCTGATGGGAAGATTTTAACCTGAAACTAAAGGGTTATAGCTTAAGGCCAGCAGGAAAGCCCTTGTTACCTAGGACTGGTAATGAGCCCTCCTATCTGGAAGGAGAATGGAGAAGCAACTGTAAAAATGTAACCTTACCAAGATGAATCCCATAAACTACCTGAATGGTTATGAATAAACTTCTGGTGATTATTACACCCCCAGTCCGCCCCAAGCTGAAGAAAATTATGTCTACCCTTAGACAACTGAGTATTTGCTATGCAGATGACCCTTAGGAGAAGGGTGCTGGCAAACATTTGGGAAGAGAGTGATCTAATTTCCTTGAGTTATAGGGATGTGTGCAACTGAATTATTTTTTTCTCATTTCAGGATTGCAAAGCCAAATTGAATTGGCTTTTGTTTTATCTATGGCTTTGGATTTCTGCAGTGCCAATCAGAATTTTGGCCAGGGGTTCCTTAATGTATGATCTGAAAATTGTATGAATCACATGGGTCAGTTGTTCCTGATGTCTTATCCCTATTTCTTTTGGGAGTCTAGAAGACCAAAGCATCACATAGCTGGCCTTCTACTCACTCTCCCTACACTACTGCCCTCCAGTGTTTTCCCCTCCCAGACTTAATCCCTTCTATATTTGCTTAAAGCTAAGTTGGACAACTTCAGATACTGTCCAAACATTTTTAAAAAATTTTTATATTTTTATTATATTCAGTTAGCGACTGTATAGTACATAATTAGTCCTTGATGCAGTGTTCAGTGATTCATTAGTTAGGTATAACACCCAGTGCTCACCACAGCACATGCCCTCCTCAATACCTATCACCCTGCCACCCTCTCACCCCATCCTCCTCCCCTCCTAAACCCCCCAGATTGTTTCTCGGGGTCCATAGCTGCTCATAGTTCATCTCCCTCTCTGATTTATCCCCCTCTTGATTTCCCTCCCCTTTCCTATGGTCCTCTGTGCTATTGCTTATGTTCCACATATGAGTGTGGACTGTCCAAACTCTTGAGCAAGTTTACCCCACCTCAACATCAGCTTTCCTGCAGACTTCCTTCAAGCCCAATTCCTTACCACTCCTTTTTTTGCTATTTATGCTTGGTATAGTTTCCAGCACTCACCATGCTGACTCATGCCTGTACCTTTAGTCGCGATGTCCTCCCAGCCTGGACCACTCTTTCTATTTTCATCTCCCCACTGGATGTGAGATCCAGAAACCTGAAAAAATCTATTAGTCACCAGAAAGCTCTTCTATGACTCAGGTGAACTGAATACCTCATTTCTATGTCTATAACCATACATACTACATGATATTGGAAGAGTCTGCTTATGTGCCCATTTTTCTCATGTTGCTTCCACATCTTATTTATCTTTGATCCTCCAGTATCATGCTCAGTGCCTGGCACATTGTGGTGGTTCAATCCATCCATGTTGAGCACACACAACTGCAGTAGTACAAGAAATAACTTGCTTAGAAGGTCTTGCAGCTGGGACTAAGAACCAAGTGGTTTGAAGTATTGTACTTAAGGCTGAGGCTGCCAGCCTTGGTTGAGGAATCCATGTCAGCCCAAACAACTACCCACTCCAGAGTCATGGAGAAGACTTGAAGCTCAAAAGTGTGGGACTTGAGCACAGGCTCTCAGCTTATGAAATCAAAGCTCCCTTTGTCAAGGACTTATTTCTAAAATTGAATACGGAAGTTTGAAAAGGCAACTGAATGTCCTCCATCTCATGTTTTCTTAAGCTAGCAGCAGACGTATGACACATCCTTCAAATACTGTGGTATTCTGAGGAAGTGTTTTTAAAAACACAGCCCTGCCAACAAGAGCACTCAGGGATCTTGTTTGTTTCTGAACATTAAAAGTAGTTAAAATTGGAGTGGTCAGTGAGTGTAGGTTCATACCACACCAGTTCGATGGCCCTTTTAAAATAGAGATCTGCATCTTACAGACTACATTCGAAAATGTTTTATCTTAGAAGTGATTACAACTTTCAAAAATCCAATATAATTTTAAAAACATCATTCTAAATAATTTAGTTGGTGTCTAAACTTTTATAAAAGTGCTGTGGATAATAACAAAAAGCAGCAAATGACAGCTTAGCTCAATTATTAGTCTTACTATAGTTGTAACCTACAATAGTTAAAGAACTACCTAATATAGCAGCTTGGATCCAGAAAGGGCAAAGGTTTTTGGCTGGGTTTTCTTTATTTACACCCGCGTCATGTATATTCTATGCCCCTTTCTGCTCTGCTATGTGTCCCAGGGGATCACGTAGACTGTATTACCCAAGCCTCCTTGCCAACTGACTTCTGTTAAGGCTATTTCTATGGAAGCATTCACAGGGGATTGAAAAGTTCCATGAAAGAGAAGTTGGGGTATTTCTTCCCCTGATTTCTGAATTCATCAGTGCCACGTTTCTGGCCTGGCCGTGTCCCTCTGAGACTATATTGTTCCTGCTAGGAATCTTCCGCTTCTGCCTTGTTCCATGGCTCCAGTAACATAGTTTTTTGTTGTCATTGCCCCTTCAGGCCTAGGGGTGACAGTGGTTTTCCAATGACACTAGTCTCTGAATGCCTTCACATCCTTTGTTGAATTTCTTAACGAAGTTCATACCTCCGTAATTAGTCCCTTCATTAGTGTCAGTTATGTGATCCATCTTATTGAATACAATTACCTTTCAGGATCCTAGATGACATAGGCTAAATTTAGTGTATATGTAGAGTCCAATACATATCACAATTGAGGTAAGTCCCCCCATTCCCCATGGCAAGCACTGACCTAAAGGAGAAATCAACAAAACCATTGTGATTCATTAACAGAGACTTATAATTCATCAAGTAGGTATCAATGAAGCTCAAGGATAGAAAATACCTTTTTAAAGGAATTTTAAGACCTCATCTGCTATAAGAGATCCATGGATATAAAGAGGTGAAATAGTGTGGAAGTTTTTTTTTTTTTTAAGATTTATTTTTTTGACAGATAGAGATTACAAGTAGGCAGAGAGGCAGGCAGAGAGAGAGAGAGAGGAGGAAGCAGGCTCCCAGCCAAGCAGAGAGCCCGATGCGGGGCTTGATCCCAGGACCCTGGGATCATGACCTGAGCCGAATGCAGAGGCTTTAACCCGCTGAGCCACCCAGGCGCCCCAAGTGTGGAAGTTTTAAGTCAAGGGATACACTCACAAGAAGAAAATTCTCACATTAGCAAAAGCCAAATAAATGACATCCGTTGTTTACATAAAATATGGAGACCTGATGCTATCACTTGGTTAGGCTTCAATAACTATTCATCCCCTTCAACTCTTATTATTGATCCAACAAAATTCAAATTATGGTTCCTTTGAAGAGCCATAAACATGCTACAAGACTGAGCATGGGAATTAGGCTTATTCTATTAGTGCCTACAGTGAGTGGATGTAAACAAGAGTCAGGAAGTGAACTTAGGAGAGCTGAAAAAAGATTGGAAACTGAAAATGAAGAACATTTATATTCTTGGTAGAGTCAAGTAAATATAAAGCTAGGTAGAAATGTACTAGAAAGTTCCTTATAGATTTTGGATACTAGCCCTTTATCTGATATGTCGTTTGCAAATATCTTCTCCCATTCTCTGAGTTGTCTTTTGGTTTTGTTAACTGTTTCCTTTGCTGTGCAAAAGCTTTTGATCTTGATGAAGTCCCAATAGTTCATTTTTGCCCTTGCTTCCCTTGCCTTTGCCGTTGTTCCTAGGAAGATGTTGCTGCGGCTGAGGTCGAAGAGGTTGCTGCCTGAATTCTCCTCAAGGATTTTGATGGATTCCTTTCTCACATTGAGGTCCTTCATCCATTTGGAGTCTATTTTCGTGTGTGCTGTAAGGAAGTGGTCCAATTTCATTTTTCTGCATGTGGCTGTCCAATTTTCCCAGCACCATTTATTGAAGAGGCTGTCTTTTTTCCATTGGACATTCTTTCCTGCTTTGTCGAAGATTAGTTGACCATAGAGTTGAGGGTCGATTTCTGGGCTCTCTATTCTGTTCCACTGATCTATGTGTCTGTTTTAATGGTAAGCGTTTAGAATAAGTCCAGACTGGAAAGAGGGTCTGAGTAATGGGTACCACTATCCAAGCAAGATATCCAGAAGGTAACTTTAAGAAGGACTGGAAAATGAAACAAGATGGGATTGGGAGGGAGACAAACCATAAGTGACTCTTAATCTCACAAAACAAACTGAGGGTTGCTGGGGGGAGGGGGGTTGGGAGAGGGGGAGTGGGGTTATGAACGTTGGGGAGGGTATGTGATATGGTGAGTGCTGTGAAGTGTGTAAACCTGGCGATTCACAGACCTGTACCCCTGGCGATAAAAATAAATTACATGTTTATAAAAAAATAAATAAATAAATAAAAAATTAAAAAAAAGAAGGGACTGGATACCAAACCCTTGCGTCATTCCACCAGGTTTTATATGCTTCCCTCGTAATGATTAAAAACAAACCCCACTGAAACTGATCCAAAGACCCTAGCTGTGGTAGGATTAAAAAATGTTAAGAGAAAGGCAGTTTCTGTTAAGGGAAGAAGAGATCATTTGCAACCCAAAAAGAGTATTGTTGATTGACTCATTTAAAGAACAACTGAGTTATGTTTTTAAATTTTTAAAATTTATTTTTCAACACAATGCTGTATTGGATCAAGATTTAGAGCTTCTGGGATAGACATAAACTCAATGTGTTTCTTTTAAAAAGGTACATAAAAAATTCTTTGGAATTACAGGAAAAAATATTTTAATAAAACCACTTCTCTACTCTTCTGCTTCCAACTAAAATTAAGTAAAAGGGCTAGAGTAATTTCTCACAAAATAACCAGGTAGTGGACAAAATATATGAATCAATAATTTTTATGACAATGATATCAGGCAACATGAGACAGTGAGGTTTGAAAGAAGGGAAACAAATGAGGTAAGCACTGTGATGGCCCCTACTTAGTGCCTTAAGAGATTTCAGGACCCAGGGACAGGGAGCTTAGGTAGAGCCTAGCAAACTATCTGAGTTCAGGAGACAGAGCTGAGAGTTTAGGGAGACCAAAACAGTTATAGTTAACAGAATCAAGTACCAGAAACAAGAGGACTGCGCACAGAACAAAACCTGGAGATTTGCCTACAAGGACCCTTTCAAGTATTCAGCTAGGTATTGATCAGTGGAAGCATGTAAAGAAACTGCCTGCAGCTGGCAAGCAATCATCTAAAAGGAACAATACCTGGTGTTCATGCTGGGCTAGGAATTTTTCCTGTTGCTACCAGCCAGACTGGAAAACCTCATGATTTACAAGGCATTGGGTAATGTACACGGAAGTGTCTTGCATCAGTAGTGGGGAATAATTAGCCTTAAACTGAATACAGATTTGCTCTGTCTAAAATGTCTTAAAAGCAAGACCTAAAAAAAACCATACTATTTTCAATTAATTTTACTGAATCTTAGGGGGAAAATCAATCATATTTATAGGAATAAAAAAAATACAATACCCAGAAAGATAAAAATTTACCATGTCTGACATTTAAATAAAAAATTATCAATTTAAAATCATTGTTGATGTATATCCTTTAAATGGATGAATTGACTAGTATGTTAATTATATCTCAATCAAGCTGTGAAAGTATTACAAAGCAGTAAAATAAGACCAATGATGAAGAGAGAAATCAATCATTAAAACCAAGCCAGAACTGACACAGACGTTAGAATTACGAGACAAGGACATTTAAAAATTATAACAATATTTCATATGTTCAAGAAGTTAAGTGAAAACATGGAATATGCAAGCTTTTACATATGACAACTATAATGTCTGAGATGAAAAATATACTGAATAAGAATAATAGCAAATTAGATCTCACAGGAAAAGATTGGTGAAATGAATTTGACATAGCAATGGAAAGTAATCCAAAGTGAGACAATCAAAGAAGGGGAGAAAAATGAACTCAGAATCAATCATATGTGGAACAATGTAAAGTAAATAAATATATGTTCAATTAGAGTCTTTTAAAGAGAGAAGAGTGCAGGAAAATAATGTTTGAAGAAATAATAGCCAAAATTTTTACAAATTTGATAAAAATCATAAACTCATATCCAAGAATTGTAATAATTTCAACACCATCAGTGTGAAGAAAACAATACCAAGGCACGTTAGAAAAGACTTTCTCAAAACTAGCAATAAAGAGAAAATTTGAAAAGCTGCAAGAGAAAAAAGACCCACTACATACAAAGGAACAAAAGTAAAGATGACAACAGATAAGCAGATTTCTTGTAAACAATGTAAACAAGGACAATGGAGCAACATTTTTAAAGTACTAAAAGAAAAAAATGAAACTATGAGCCTATAATTCTATAACTATTAAAAATATCTTTGAAAAACTTTTTGAAATAAAGACAGTTTTAGAGATACAAATGCTGAAAGAATTCATTACCAGGAGACCTACTCTACAAGAAATGCTACAGGAAGTCCTTAAGGCAAAATACATACATACAGACATACATGCATACATATATACATACACCCATACTAGGTGAAAATATGGATCTGCACAGTGGAACAAAGAACACAGAAAATGACAACAGAGAAAATACTTGAAATTTTTAAAAATTTCCTTAGAAGATAATTGAGTATTTAAGCTAAAATAATAAAAGGGTGTAGAGCTTATATGTATAAGTATGAAGACAATATCACAAAGACCAGGAAGGGAGAAATGAAAATATATTATTGTAAGGTTTTTGTAATATGTTTGAAGTGGATAATATTATTTGAAAGCAGAATATAATAAGTTAAACAATTCCTAAAGAAACTATTAAAATAAGTAATAATTTGACAATGGAAATAAAATGGAATCATTAAAAAAGTCAAAGAACGTAATAATCCAAAAGAACATAAAGAAAAGGGAAGAAAAGAACAGAGCTCAGATGGGACATTAGAAAACAAATATCAAGATAGCAGATTCAAAGAGAGTCAAGTATCATACGGTTTCACTTATTTGTGGAGCATAACAAATAACATGGAGGACATTGGGAGATGGAGAGGAGAAGGAAGTTGAGGGAAATTGGAAGGGGAGGTGAACCACGAGAGACTATGGACTCTGAAAAAGAACCTGAGGGTTTTGAAGGGGCAGGGGATGGGAGGTTGGGGGAACCAGGTGGTGGGTAATAGGGAGGGCATGTATTGCATGGAGCACTGGGTGTCGTGCAAAAACAATAAATAAAAAAATTATGAAAAAAAATTTTAAAAAAAGATAGTAGATTCAAATCTAACCATATTAAAGATTTTATTTATTTATTTGTCAGAGAGAGACCGAAGAGAGAGCACAAGCAGGGGGAAGCAGCAGGCAGAAGGAGAAGCAGGCTCTCTGCTGAGTAGGGATACCAATGTGGGACTCCATCCCAGGACTTTGGGATCATGATCTGAGCCAAATGTGGATGCTTAACGGACTGAGCCACCCAGGTGTCCAGTAAATATAACCATATTAATTATTAGACGAACCATAAAAGATACTAATTCCTCAATAGAAAGACAGAGGTTGTCAGACTGAATAAAACAGTAATATCCAACTATATTCTTCCTATAAAGATGAAGTAAGTTACAGGTAAAAGACAGAAAAAGATATACTATGCTGACACTAATCACAAGAAAGCTGGAGTGGCTATATTGGTCTAGATAAAGTAGATTTCCAAACAGAGCATATTACCAGCGATAAAGAAGGCCATTTCATCATGATTAAGAAATCAATTCATCAGGAGGACTTTACCATCTTAAAAATTTATGCATCTAATGACAAGCTTCAAAATACATGAAGTAAGACTAATAGAATTGCAAAAAGGAAAAGGTAAATCCACAATCATAGTTAGAGATTTAAATCTTCCCTCTCCAAATAACTGATGGAATAAGCAGCTAGAAAATCATCAAGGATATAGATTTAAACAACATTTTCAGTCATCTTGACCTACTTGACATTTATAGAGTACTCCACCCAACAATAGCAAAATACACATTGCTTTCAAGTGCACACAGAATATTTACCAAGATAGACCATATTCTGGGCCATAAAACAAGCTTTAACAAATTTTAAAGGATCTAAGTCATAAAAAATATGTCCTCTGACCACAGTGGAATTTCCTTTAGAATCAATAATGAAAAGATCTCTGGAAAATCCCTAAAATTTTAGAAACTGAATAACACACATCTGGATAACCCATGGGTCAAAGAAGAAATTAAAAGAGAAAGTAGAAAGTATTTTGTACTGAATAAAAATAAAAGCACAACATAATAAAATTTGTGAGATGTCAATTCAGTAGTAATTAGGGGGAAAGTTTATAGTGCTAAACACCAACATTAGGAAAGAAGAAAGGCCTAAAATCAATGACCTTATCTTCCACTTTAAACAACTAGAAAAAAGAGCAAATTACACCAAAATTAAGCAGGAGAAAGTAAATAATAGATATCAAAGAGGAAATCAATGAGACAGAAAAAAGGAATTAATAAAAAAAATCAATGAAACCAAAAGTTAATTCTTTGAATAGATCAATAAAATTGATTAAACTCTAGCCATACTGATCAGGAAAAAAAGAAAAGACACAATTACCAATATTCCATCACCAGAATGGAATAGTAGACATCACTAGAAATTCTACAGATTCTAAAAGGATAATAAGGGAATTTATAAACAATTTTATTTCATGATATTCAACAACTTAGATATGACTGAAAATTGCTTGAAAGCTCATTCAAGAAGAAATAGATAACATGGATTTCCTTGTATCTCTTAAGGAAATTGAATTTATAGTTAAAAACATTCTCACACAAGAAACTTTGGGCCAGGATAGCTTCACTGGTGAATTCTACCAAATATTTAATGAAGAAATAATTCTGATTCCACACCACTTTCCTAAAATTGAAAACAGTGAAATATGTCTCAGCTCATTCTGTGAGGCCACAATTGCCCTTATACCAAAACCAGACAGACATTACAATAAAAGAGAAAACCACAAAACAATATTCTTCATGCACACAGATGCAAAAACTCAAAACAAAATTAAAAAAATATCAAATCTAACAAAATGTACTATATATAACGACCAAATGGGACTTGTCAAAGTCATGCAAAATTGGCTTAACATTTTAAAAAGCATGAACTCAGCTCATCAAATTACCAAACTTAAAAAGAAAAAATATATGATCAACTGAATTGTCTTAGAAAAACATTTGACAAAATCCAACACACGTTCTTAACTTTAAAATAGTCCAACAAAATCAGGAATATAAGAATAGAAGGAAACTTATTCAACCTGAGGAGAAGAATCTACAAAAACCCTACAGCTGAAATCAGTAGTAAATAGTAAAAAATTGTATTTTAAGATTAGGAACAAGACAGGGATGTTCATTTATGCCACATATATTCCCTTGTGTAATAGAAGTTCTAGCCACAGCAATAAAGCAAGATAAATAAAAGCATCCAGATCAGAAAGGAAGAGGTAAAACTGTTTTTATCTGAAACATGATCATATATGTAGGAAACCTGATGGGATCTACAAAATAAACCTATTAGAACTAATAGGTGAATTTTACAAGGTTGTATATTAAAAGGTCAACCTACAAAAGTCAAAGTATTTTTGGTATACAGTACTAGAAACAATCAAAAATTGAAATTAAAAAATGATGCCACTTATAATAGCCTGAAAAATATTAAATACTTACGGAAAAATCTAACCAAAAAAAGATGTGAAAAGTCTACATATAAAAAACTACAAAATATTGTTTTTTTTTTCATTTTATTTATTTTTTCAGTGTAACAGTATTCATTCTTTTTGCACAACACCCAGTGCTCCATGCAAAACGTGCCCTCCCCATTACCCACCACCTGTTCCCCCAACCTCCCACCCCTGACCCTTCAAAACCCTCAGGTTGCCCCAACCTCCCACCCCTGACCCTTCAAAACCCTCAGGTTGTTTTTCAGAGTACATAGTCTCTTATGGTTCGCCTCCCCTCCCCAATGTCCATAGCCCGCTCCCCCTCTCCCAATCCCACCTCCCCCCAGCAACCCCCAGTTTGTTTTGTGAGATTAAGAGTCATTTATGGTTTGTCTCCCTCCCAATCTCATCTTGTTTCATTTACTCTTCTCCTATCCCCCTACCCCCCCATGTAAGAGAAATTGATGAAGCGCTAAATAAATGGAACAATCTACTGTGTTTATGGATTGGAAGACTAAATATCATTAAGATATCAATTCTCTCCTAATTGGACCATAGATTTAATAAAATCCCATTGCAAATTTCTGCAGGCTTTTTGTAAAAATTGACAATTTGATTCTGAAATTCATATGTATATGCAAAGAACTTCAAATAGCCAAAACAAGTTTAAAAGTGAACAAAAAGCATGGGAGATTTACACTATTTTACTTCAAGAGTTATTATAAAGCTAGAGTAATCAGTACAGTATGGCATTTGTGTAAAGACATACAAATAGGAACAGAATAGAGAGACTAAAATATCACACATAGGAGAAAGGGGAACCCTCCTACACTGTTGGTGGGAATGCAAGCTGGTGCAACCACTCTGGAAAACAGCATGGAGGTTCCTCAAAAAGTTGAAAATAGAGCTACCTTATGACACAGCAATTGCACTACTGGGTATTTACCCTAAAGATACAAATGTAGTGATCCGAAGGGGCATGTGCACCCGAATGTTTATAGCAGCAATGTCCACAATAGCCAAACTATAGAAAGAACGTAGATGTCCATCAACAGATGAATGGATAAAGAAGAGGTGGTATATATTTACAATGGAATGCTATGCAGCCATCAAAAGAAATGAAATCCTGCCATTTGTGATGACGTGGATGGAACTAGAGGGTATTATGCTTAGCAAAATAAATCAATCATAGAAAGACAACTATCATATGATCTCCCTGATATGAGAAAGTGCAGATGCAACGTGGGGGGGTTTTGGGGGTAGGAAGGGAGGGAGACAAACCATAAGAGACTCTTAATCTCACAAAACAAATTGAGGGTTGCCAGGAGGAGGGGGGTAGGGAGAGGGTGGTGGGAATATGGACATTGGGGAGGGTATGGGCTATGGTGAGTGCTGTGAAGTGTGTAAACTTGGCGATTCACAGACCTGTACCCCTGGGCCTAATAATACACTATATGTTTATAAAAAAAATTAAAAAATTAAAAAAAATAAAATATCACACATGTAAGGTCAATTTTTTTAAGTGCTAAAGCAATTCAGCGGAGAAAGGATCATCTTTTCAACAAATAACAGCGGAATAATTGGATATCAATTTTGGTTATTTATATGCAAAAAAACCTTCAACCCAGATCTCATATCACATACAAAAATTAATTCAAAATAAATCATAGACTTAAATGTAAAACTTAAAACTATAAGATTTTTAGAAAACAAATTTAGGAGACAGACTCCATGACCTTGAATTGGGCAAAGATGTCTTAGATGTGACTTAAATTAATGATCCATAAAAGAAAAAAATCGATATCTGGAACATCATCAATGTTAAAATTTCTGCTCTTATGAAGGCACTGTTAAAGAGCATGAAAAGACAAGAGGCATACTGAGAAAAAAATCATATGTGATGTCATATGTATGTTATGTATGTACACACACACACACACACACACACACGTGTGCATTTGTATCCAGAATGTGTAAAGAGCTCTCAATGCTCTTTATATGTTTTGGATACTAACCTTTTATCAGATATGTCATTCGCAAATATCTTCTCCCCTTGAATAGGTTGCCTTCTAGTTTTAGTGATTGTTTCCTTCACTGTGCAGAAGCTTTTTATTTTGGTGCAGTCCCAATAGTTTATGTTTGCTTTTGTTTCCCTTGCCTCATGAGACATATCAAGAAATGTTACAGCCAATGTCAGAAAAATTACTGCTTGTGCTCTCTTATGGGATTTTTATGGTTTCAGGCCTCACATTTAAGTTCTTAATCCATTTTGAGTTTGTTTTTCTGTATGATGTAAGAAAGTGATCCAGTCTCATTCCTTTTTTTAATTGTCTTTAATTTGTGTGTGTGTGTGTGATGTCAACTTTATTAACATCAAAATCAGAAGTGGGTATTATGTGTATTGAAAGCAATTCTAACTTTATCTATATCAGCCATATTGTTCATATTTTTCTAATAGTGTCTCTAGACAATTTACTTACTACTTTTCTCATTTTATTTTATTTTATTTTATTTCTTTTCAGTGTTCTAAAATTCATTGTTTATGCACCATACCCAGTGCTCCATGCAATACATGCCCTCCATAATACCCACCATCAGGCTCATTCTTTGCATTGTAGCTGTTGAGTTTTCCCAACACCATTTGTTGAAGTAGTCACTGTGCAAGACAGTGTGGAGGCTCTTCAAAAAGTTAAAAATAGAACTACCTGTGATCACACTATTGGGTATTTACCCAAAGAATATGAAAACAATAATTTAAAAAGATATATGTACTCATATGCTTATTGCAGCATTATTGACAATAGCCAAACTATGGAAACAGCCCAAGCGTCCATCAATAGATGAATGGATAAAGAAGATGTGGTATATAGAGACAATGGAACATTATTTTGCCACAAAAAAGAATGAAATTTTGCTATTTGCAACAACATGGATGGATGTAGAGAGTATTATGCTAAGTGAAATAAGCCAGAAAGAAATATACTATATGATTTCACTAATATATAGAATTTAAGAAACAAAACAAATAAACAAAGGGAAAAAAAGACAAACCAAAAAACAGACTCTTAACTATAGCAAACAAACAGGTGGCTACCAGAGGGGATGTGGGTGGGGGAATGGGTGAAATAGGTGATGGGGATTGAGTACACTTATCTTAGTGAGCACTGGGTAATACACGGAACTGTTAAATCACTATATTGTACACCTGAAATTAATATAACTACACTGGAATTCGAATTTTAAAAATAAAATAACTTAAAAAAGAAATTAAAAAAAAAGAACTCTAAATGCTCAATCACTTTTTAGAAAGGCCCAGTTAAAAAATTAGGCAAAAGATTGAACACACACTTCAGGAAGATATACAGATAGCAAATAAGCTCATAAAAAGATGCTCAACATTTTTCACAATTAGGGAAATACAAATGAGAAACACAATGAGATACCACTGTACATCTTTTCAAATGAATAGTATTAAAAAGACACACCATAGCATGTTTACAGCAGCTTTATTTTTAAGGGTCAAGAACTGGAAACAGCTCTAATGTCTATCAACAGGTAAATGAATAAACTGTAATATATCCATAAAATGGAATATTAATCAGAAATAAAGAAGAATGAACTATTGATACACACTACAACATGAATTTCAAAATCATCATGCTAAGTGAAAAAAGCCAGATAAAGAATGAGTACATGCTTATTTATGATTATATATATATATATATATAAAATCCTAGAAAAGGAAAACTAACCTATATTAACAAAATACAGATCCATGGTAGCATGAGGATAAGTTTTTGTGAGCGGAGGGTTTGGCAGGAAGGAAAGATTACAAAGTGATGGGGAAAAATTGTTGGCGGTGATAGATATGTTTGTTATCTTGATGTGGTTAGATGTTAATGGTGTCATGGGTATATACATATGTCAGAACTTATCAAATTATGTACTTTAAATATGTACACTCCATTTGCATATCAATAATACCCCAATAAAGCTGTTTAAAAATAAAAAAGAAAAGGAGAAATAAAACTCACCGCTCTATAGCATCTCTCTTCTGACACAGTGGATGCCATGTGTGCTAATATGTATTTATCCTATGGTAACTTTACAGCATGAGGTTGTAAGCTCCCTAAAGGTAGGGATAGTGTTTTATACACTATTATTATTATTATTATTTTAATTTCCAGAGTATATTGGTTTGAGACCTGGCAAAAATTGGTGAAATACTCAGATTGGGTAATTTAAAGAGATTTTAATAAAGGGACTTTTTACCAAGATGAGGTCAAGATTTAGGGATCTCACACATGACCTCATGAGGGGCAGGTGAGAGTGAAGTGTTGTTACCACCCTTAGTCCTGAGAGGGTGAGCAGAAGATGTGATTACCAGAACCTGGACTCAGAGAGAGCTATGTGGAAAGGACTGTGACCTTCAGTAGGGGGATAGAGTCAGTCTCAACAAACCTACAGTAGAAAAGCTGGGGGAGTAGCTAACTGAAGTCTTCAATCTCCAGCCGATGCTTTCCGTTGAACAAACCCAGCTGGAAATAGAGCACAAGGAAGACCATATCGTCTATACAGGTCAGTTTCCTGAGACAGCAGGGCACAGAAGAGTGGAGGTGCAAATGGAGATATGTAGCACACAGGGTATCCAGAACCATGTTGAATATGTGCTCACTTTGCAAATTCTTCTTATCTGATTGATGAACTGTTGATTTAAAAAGAACTTGACAAAACCATCATATTCTTCTTTAGAAAAATGACTATGCCTTGGCATTTGAAAGCACTTCTTTTTTCGGACCGTCTGCAAATTCAGTTGGCAGTTCTTTTCTCACTCTTGCCTCCTCTGCCCTTCGAATTTCATTAAAATTATGCCAAATAAAAATTTTCCAAAATTATTCCTTCATTTTTCTTCTACACTCTTCTTTCAGAACAGAGATGTTTAGGTAAAATGTAATCTTTGGTTAGAACTCTAATTTTTTAGAGTGTTCTTCTAAAGATGTTTTCATATGCAAAAAAATTGGGAGGCTCTTAATTAAACAAAACTAAGTCAAATTATGCTGAAATTTCTTTGTGTTCTTTTTTTAAAAATTATGTTTATTAACATATAATGTATTATTTGCCCTGGGGTACAGGCCTGTGAATCATCAGACTTACACATTTCACAGCACTCACCATAGCACATACCCTCCCCAAATGTCCATAACCCAAACACCCTATCCCTACACCCCACCCCCCAGCAACCCTGTTTAAAATTTCTTAGTGTTCTTAAGACAAAACTGCTTGATGACTCTCCTAGAATAGGCAAAAGACATAGAATTAACCAAGCTTATTGGAACAGAATTTTCTTTTTAATTTTGAGAAATTAATGTTCCATGGAGCTCACGGTGGGAAACACAAGAAACACATGAACAAAAAGGTCAACAGTGATCCCAGGACTGGTCCATTCCTGGATAAACAAAAGAGGGTAGCAATTGCCAGGGTTCTTGTAATGTCAAATATGGATGAAGACGTAGGGCAGGGTCGTGAGTGGGTAAAGGCAGGTCCCTGGATAGGTACTAGGTCAGCAGTCAGTAAAATAAATTCACAACTGCAACATGGCACTTCATATTCCAGGCTTAATCAAGAGTGAAGCGAGTTTTATTTCTTTGGTTCATCCTTGGAAAAAGACACAAGAGGGAGATGCACATTTGACAATAGTGGTAAGAAGACAGCAAAAGTATGGAGATAATTATTTTATTTCCTATGAAAGGTGGGTCCCAAATTACCAAAATCTAGGATATTTCCTTGGCAGTCCCTCTATCCATTCTACCAGACAATCATAAATACATGAAATAATTGTTAGACAACATTTAGTATTCCATTAGTTGATAAGAATGAACTGAAGTGTTTTTAAGCAGTCTATTCTATAGCAACTATGGAGACAAAGAAAACACCATCCCATGCCCCACCCCCCCCAACAAAATCTCTACCAGTAGGATACTCCAGGTATATATATAGATATATATATTTTTAAAGATTTTATTTATTTATTTGACAGAGAGAGAGAGAAAGAGATCACAAGCGGGCAGAGAGGCAGGCAGAGAGAGAAGGTGAAGCAGGCTCCCTGCTGGGCAGAGAGCCCGATGCAGGGCTTGATCCCTGGACCCTGAGATCATGACCTGAGCCGAAGGCAGAGGCTTTAACCCACTGAGCCACCCAGGTGCCCCTACTCTAGGTATATTTTGAAAGATAAGATTTAGTTAAATGGGACTGCATGTGAAAGAAGACAGTTTTAAATCAAATATTTTTATTGAGGTATAATTGACAAATAACATTATATTAGTTTCAGGTATACAACATAATGTTTTGATATTTGTACATATTGCAAAATGATCACTACAATAAGTATGGTTACATCTATCATTGTATGTGGTTACACATTCTTTTTCTTGTGATGAGAACTTTTCAGATTTACTCTCTCAGCAACTTTCAAATATGCAGTACAATATTATTAACTATAATTGCCATGATGTATGTTACATCTTCATGACTTATTTATTTTATAACTGGAAGTTTGTATCTTTTGACCCCCCAAATATATTAAATCAAATATACTAATGTTCTACACCAATACAATAAATTATGAATTACACATTATAGGCAATTGGTATGAAAGATATTTTGGAAAAGAGAAAACAACATGAACTACTGTCATCAAGGAAAGCTTCCTGCAGGAGATGTGTAAAAAGGAGGTTAACCACCTGACCACCCCCAGTACACACAAAGCTGTCTTCCGGTTGCCTGGCAATGAGGAGAATGGGCATGGTGCCTCCCCCTCCCATCATCTGATGGAGCTGCTTAAGGTCTCAGTTTACCAAAAAGTATCCAACTGGTATCAGTGAGGATATGCAACCCCCTGAAAAGCTGATGCCCAAGCTCATACTCTCTATAATCTCCCAAATTCTGAACGTTCGCTCTCATACTTGATCTACAGAGAGGTGAAGTGGGAGGAGCACATGAGTACTTTTCCTAAACCATAAATCCTAATGTGTCTCATTATGCCAGGTGCAAGTGCTCCTCTCTGTGGGATGTTGAGAGGGTTTGGGGACTGTTGTAATGGCCTGTGAGATCCAGCTTGCACCATGCTGATTCCTGCCTGTTTTCCTGAGACCTTCACTCAAGAAATTCTCTCGTTCATCTTTGTTCCCCATGTAAAAAAAAATGTATTTTTTATTTATCTACATAGTACAGACCATATTTTCTTTAAAAGGGCAGCAGTAATGGAATTTTAAGGGGAAAGAACTACTGTACTTCCCAGGACCTAAGTTAACATAACCCGGTGGTGTTAAAGACCAGTAAGTGTGGATTGGATGCCACTGGGTTACAATCATGTCCTGTGAGCATGATTTCTAAGTGGCACAGACTTTTAGTGACATACTGCTCCCTAGCCCAATTCCTTCTTAGTTCTGGCTCCTTTAGACTAACATTTTCTCCTCACAGTCATGAAATCATGGACCATTAGAGCTAGAAGAAATGTTAGAAAATATCCAGTCTAAGAACCCCATTTGGGAGACAGGAAACTCCAGTTTAGAGAAATTAAGCCACCTAAATAAGGCAAAATGGGTTCTCCTGACTCCTAGTCCAGTGTTCTCTCCAACTGGGCACCACAGTGACTTGAACTCAAAGAGAAACAGATGTAAGCAGAGAAGAACTCAATGCATGATCGTGAAATGGTAACTTGAAAATCACAGATGAAATCTAAAAAATAAAACAAATGAACAAGCAAAGAGAAAGAGACTCATAACAGAGAATAAATTGGTGGTTGCCAGACGGAAGGAAGGTGGGGGGTAGGCAAAATAGTGAAGCAGATTAAGAGGTACAAACTTCCAGTTATAAAATAAGTAAGTCACAGGGGTGAAAAGTACAACATAAGGAATAATACTGTAATAACAATGTATGGTGACAGATGGTGACCACGCTTACTGCGGTGAACACTGAGTAAAGTATATAATTATCAAATCACTATGTCGTACATTTGAAACTAATATAACATTGTATATCAACTATACTTGAATAAAAAAGTAAAATTATCCTACTCAGGATCACAAAATTAAAAAAAAAGAAAAAAGGAAAAGAAAATCATCTAGTTGGGGCGCCTGGGTGGCTCAGTGGGTTAGGGCCCCTGCCTTCGGCTCAGGTCATGATCCCAGGGTCCTGGGATCGAGCCCCACATCGGGCTCTCTGCTCCGCAGGGAGCCTGCTTCCTCCTCTCTCTCTGCCTGCCTCTCTGCCTAGTTGTGATTTCTCTCTGTCAAATAAATAAAATATTAAAAAAAAAAAAGAAAATCATCTAGTTGTATGTAGAGGTACACACTAGAGGTACATACAAGAGTTTTGCCAACTCTTTTATATTCCTCAGGGTTGCCCTTAAGAACATACTAATGAAGATATCTTAGAAACAGAAATGTTAAAAAAAAAAAAGGTGAAGGAAAAGTAAAAAAAAATTTACGGTTTTCTTGATTTAACGAATATGTGGATTTTCGGGATAGTAATTCCTATCTTCCAGACAATGCATTGTGCCATAATCCTAGAAAGACTTCCTATCAACCTCACCTTTAAGGGGAAAATATGGACAGATAACTGAATAAAGTACTGCCTTGTCCATTATATCAGGACACATTTGTCCAATCTGTGTATGTAATAGAGGGGACAGCAGTAGCCTTGGACCCTGTTGCTCTACTAAGAGGGAACAAAAATTTAGTTGCATATAGAAAGGAAAGAACTATAAGATGGACAGTAAATGGCTTTTTTCTCTGATCGTATATCCTATATCCTACTCCTCTGGAGTCAGTCTCCCTTTCTCAACCCCAATCTCTCTCTCTCTCCCTCCTTTCTCCCTCTCTCTCTCCCTCTCCTTTTCCGTCTCCCTCTCTCTACGTCCCTTTTCCGTCTCTCCATCTCTCTGTATTCACATGTGCATATACTGTATTCCTCTGTCCTCAACATAACCTTGGCTGTCTATAACCAATCACATCAGTCTAAAGAGGACACAGTGTCAAAGCCCCTAGTTTTTACATAGAGTGTTGTTGACAATAGTACTCTATCCTTTAGGATCTCCTAAGCACTCTCAGCTTGAACAGTGATCAGAGCAGTAAAACTATCCATAGTCTTTGCAGAAGTCTGAAAAGGCATGTAAATGGAGTTACTTTCTACCTCATCCATGTCTCTTAGCACCTATGCCTTTGGTTAACAAGGGCCTAAAAAGAAAGTACAGATTTCACAGGGTTACAGCACATTTATTCTGTCATGTGATTCTCCCAAGCACTGTGTAAGATAAGATTTGGGCAGGCAATAGCCCCATCTCACAACAGGGATAGCTAAAGCCTAGGGAGGAGAAAGTGACTAAACTAAGGTCATCTAGCTGGTTAGCAGCTAGTTAACTGAGCTGAATACAAGATCCCATAGTTCCTCGAGGTGCCTAATTGCAGGGTCTTCAAAATAAGGTATTGACCAAAGTCAAGACCTCAGAGTCTGTGAATTTGCTCCAAAGCCAGGCATGACTTATATGGCTGTTGGGATGGAAGTGAAGGAAGACCCCATGATCATTTTACCAATGCTATCCCTACCATTTCTACAACTGCAGAAGAACATCCTGGGAAACTCATTTTAAAACTACTCTACAAACTTGCTCTGGGCATTTCTAGAAAGAATTGTTCACCAAAGAAAACTTTTGCTATTCTCATTTATTTATAACTGAGGAAGACATAGAGAAACTGATCACCATCATGTGATCTGTTTACAGATTGTGGCGGGAGCTTAGGGAAAAACATACTTTTAAGCCTTGACAGAGGAATAAACAGAAAGCTCAAACTGTGTTCCACAAACTCTCTGTGGGATATGACCTGTAATCTTCATTAAAGAAAGAGCAAATGTTGGTTTTTTGCTGCCTTTCAATAGGTAATTTGCTCTGAGTCAAAGCGATTGTGGATAAAAATGTCCTATGCTTTTGAAATTCACAATCTGCCAGACAATAGTCTCATAGTCTCATAGTGCTATGAACGCCAGAGTGAGAACAAGAAGTCCTTGGACCTCCCTACCCTGTGCTCTCCTCCTTTTTCCTCCTCTCCCCAACACCCCCCTACTTCTTCCACCTGCCTTCCCTACTGCCTCCCAGCCCCAGAGGCTGCTTTTGCATTAACTCTCATTGCCTTCACAAAGTGTCCCACTGTCATTCCAACAATGACCATTGTCACATGTGAAATCTCAGCCACCTTGATCTGCTGAACTCCAACTTCAAAAACATAGCCATTAAAAGAATTCTCTTGTCTGCTAACTTTCTGTCAAGAGAATAAGATGTAAAATCATGTTCTTTTTCATGAAAATGTTACTAGGCTGTGGGTGTCAACAGAGGAAGTCTGCTGCATCCCACAGTGACTGGAAAGAAAACCTCCCTCTTCATCAGCAAAGAAAGCTGCCGGGAAACTCCTCACCCACCAGAACAGCAGTCACCTCCCATGTTCATTTGGTAGGCTTTTAAAATTAGGAGCATTTGTTCCAGAGTTGTGGATAAAAGGGAACGAGTTGGGTTTACTACCCTCTTTCACAACAAAGTAAACTTGACTCAAAGAAATTACAATGGCTAAAGTGATCTCAACCCTTCTAATACAAATGCCAGCCTTCCTTAGCATTCAGTATTTGGTACCAATAAACAGACCACTCCTTCCTCCTTCCTCTTGGAGAATAAACAGCACATGCTGCCAGACACTGGCTGTTCCCACCTCAACAAGGAACACCAAATGTCCCAGTGCTTCAGTTCTCTCAGGTTGGTTCAACAGTCATTGGAGGCACCTAACAAAGAGGGCATCTCAAAGAAAGAATTTCATTTGACTCTTGAAGAAATCAAGTATCTTCAAACCCAAACTCAAACTCTGTGATTGAGGAATTGTGGTTGTTCTCTTACTAAATTAGGTAGTGGTGGGCAAGACAAAAATCCATGAGACAAACTGCATCTCCCCCAGGCACCTAGGTAATCCCACCAGGTAAGGGCTGTGTTTGTACAAGGCACCACTTCTCAAAAGGTCTTCCGCCTGCTCAGAAACACCTGGAGCAACTATTGAAGTATGTAAAACATGGACCTTCCAAATGGTAACATCTGCATCTAAACAAGTATTCCAGGTAATCCTCATGCCCACTCAAGTTTGAGAACCACTGGTCTAGATTAGGGAGAGATAGGCACAGATCCAGGGATTCCATCTATGTCTGACTGAGTTATTTTTAGGCATGAATCACAGAGGAAAGAAGAATTTTGAAAGCATGCCAACTCTATGCTTTCTACATATTTTTTTTTAATTTAAAACATCGCATATTAAATCAACATTGCTAAAAATAAAAATTCAACTGGGTAAAATTTAAAGATCTTATTGGCTTTATTCAATGATTTATGAATTGGGCCCCATCCAATCTAGCAGATAAAAAGGAGCTCCAAGGAGCTGTACAAAATGACTTTTATAGGCAGAGGGGAATGGGAACAAGGAAGTTATACTAGACAAAAAAGCATGGTTTTTATTACAAGGTCACTTTCTTTTAGGGGTGGCAGGGGGTCTGTCAGGCAGATTACCTAACTAGTGCTGGTCAGGTGATTCCTGATTGACTGGCTTAAGATTCCATTTCTGGGAGACCTGAGACTATTAAATTAAGTCTCATGGGGGCGCCTGGGTGGCTCAGTGGGTTAACGCCTCTGCCTTTGGCTCCGGTCATGATCCCAGGGTTCTGGGATCAAGCCCCGTGTCGGGCTCTCTGCTCAGCAGGGAGCCTGCTTCCACCCCTCTCTGCCTGCCTCTCGGCCTACTTGTGATCTCTGTCTGTCAAATAAATAAATAAAAGCTTTAAAAAATTAAGTCTCAGTTTGGTGATATGGGGTTTAGCATAAATGACCCCATTTGGGGCCGGTTGTCTTTTTTTTTTTTTTTAATGAATGGCTACTTAAATGCAAAAGATATGTTAGACAAAGACAAATGCTCAAGTGTTACTTAGACATATTTGCTGTTAAACAGAATTACTTTAAACAGAATTACTTCTGCCTACATACGTGTACAATCTTATCTCACCCATAGGCAGTCTTTAGGCTTGTTCCCAGATCTGATTTCTGTGCTTTGGCTTTGACCTTATCCCAGCTGCCTGCTTTGGGGACTCAGATCCACTCTCTTCACTTCCCACCCTTCTTCCAAGAATTACTTCTCCCATCAGTGTTTATCTTATAGAGCAGCATTTCTCAAAGCGTTATCTGTGGAAACTTCAGGGTCCCTGAAACCTTTTCATGGGATCCATGAGGTCAAAATCATTTTGATAACAAAACTAATGTTATTTGCCTTTTTCTCTCTTACTCTCTCTTGAGTGTACAGTGGCATTTTCTGGAGGCTACATGACGAGTGATGATGGCATCACTCTGATGACTAATGGAATGTATTTAGGGTATTCTTCTGTTTTAAATTTTTCTTTTTAAATTTGTAGTGTGGTAAATGTCAGTAGATATAACACACATAAACAAAGGCTCCTTGGAGTTCCATTTTTATCAATGCAAATGAGTCCTACAACCAAATAATTTGAGAACTACTGCTATAGAAATTGGAGTCACATTTCCATCAAGATATGCCACACTTTGTATATTCAGAATTCTTGGTCTCTCCACTCAGCTGCCATCTTCCCAATGATCAGTCGGTAAGTAATTAGTTTCTGAGTGCCTACCATGTGCCAGGCACTATACATGCAGCAGTTTAAAGAAAGAGGGAAGGAAGGAAGAATGGAAAGAAAGGAAAAAAGACAAAGAAACAAAGATCAAAGAATCAGTTCCTTAATGAAATTTCTAGCCTTGGGTTGTTCTGTCTACAGGAAGTATCACAACCATCCATAAATAATTTAAAATTAAATATGGGTTGTGGCCAGTTATTTGTATTTCCAAAATCTCCCCAGGTGATTCTAATGTATAACTTTAGTTAAGAAAAACATCTAAAATAATTGCTTCCAAAAATTGCCTCTTCCTCATATAACTACACTTATGGGAGTTTATAGTCCCTATAAATACCCAGCAGGAGGCCATAGGAAGAAGCTTGGCCAAGTGAATAAAGTGAGCATTGGGATTCAGTCAGTAAATGGGAGAACAAGGCAGGCAAGAAACATTGGGTATTCAAAATCTTCCA
Source organism: Meles meles (assembly GCF_922984935.1). NCBI lineage: Eukaryota > Metazoa > Chordata > Mammalia > Carnivora > Mustelidae > Meles > Meles meles. The sequence goes on along the minus strand of NC_060087.1, from coordinate 40,363,440 downwards.
ATAAGATAAGATTGAGGGACCAGGATTCAAGGGAACCATGGAAAGCAAGGAAGGGCTTGAGTTCCCAAGGACCAAGAGAATCGAATAAGGCTTCAGTGCAAGAACCAAGACAGGGGCCTCAGCTCTGGAACTTGAGCAAAAAGAGATGTCAATTAGGCAGAAGGCCAGGTATTAAAGCCAGGCACACAAAGAAGGCAGAGTTCCACACTGAGCCTTTTAAATTTTCTCTAGATGCAAATTTGGTTCTAGAAGATGGGAAATGGAGTTGAGAGTGGGATAACTGTCATGAAGGTTTTCAGGGACCCTACAGATGAGTGTGGAAGACATAAAAAGAGGAAGCAGGCAAATCACCAAGAAGTAAGTGTTGATCATTCAAAAACACTTGAAAAAAGAAAAGAAGCATGTGGTAAGAAACCAAAGGAGTATACCTTCAGTTCAGGGAGAATGAGTAAGAATCCTGATTACCTAGGACTCACATCTTTTATACCTTTGTCGCCTTGATTCTAAATACTACAAAGCATTTTCTGATCTAATCTGGGCTTTATATACAAAATCAGTTTTTTCATAAAAGTTATTTATTTTCTTAAGTTGATCCCCTGGTCCTAGCTTTTTTTATTTGACTTTTTGACCTAAGTTTAATTTGTTGTTATAATCAGGATCCATCTCCCCTTCCAATTTCCCCCAACTCCCATGAGAGACTTGGAAATTGGAAGGGGAGATGAACCATGAGAGACTATGGACTCTGAAAAACAATCTGAGGGTTTTGAAGGGGCAGGGGTTGGGAGGTTGGGGGAGCCAGGTGGTGGGTATTATGGAGGGTACGTATTGCATGGAGCACTGGGTGTTGTGCAAAAACAATAAATACTGTTATGCTGAAAAAAAATAAATTAATAAAAAGAAAAATAATAATCAGGATCCATTTTATTAATATTTTATTATGTTTACATTTATTCTCAGTTGAATTTCATATACCAGGCTCTTAAAGTTTCATTCAAGGGGCACCCCAGGTGGCTCAGTTGGTTAGGTGTCCGACTCTTGATTTTGGCTCAGGTCATGATCTCAAGATCCTGAGACTGAGCTCAGTATTTGGCTACATGTGGGCTAGCTGTGGAGCCTGATTAAGATTATCTATCTCTCTCTCTTGGGGCGCCTGGGTGGCTTAGTGGGTTAAAGCCTCTGCCTTCGGCTCAGGTCATGATCCCAGGGTCTTGGGATCGAGCCCCGCGTCGGGCTCCCTGCTCAGCGGGGAGCCTGTTTCCTCCTCCCTCTCTGCCTGCCTCTCTGCCTACTTGTGATCTCTGTCTGTCAAATAAATAAATAAAATCTTTAAAAAAAAAAGATTATCTATCTCTCCCTTTGCCCCTCCTCCCAGCTCACATGCATACACACTCTCTTTCTCTCTCTCTTTCTCTCAAAAGAGAAAAAAAAAGGTTATATTCAGAATGCTGCAAAATGGGGCACCTTGGTGGTTGGATCATTAAGATTTTGCGTTCAGCTCAGGTCATGATCCCAGGGTCCTGGAATGGAGCCCTGAGCCCCACACATGGCATCGGGTTCATTGCTCCACAGGGAGTCTGCTTCTCCTTCTCCCACTCTCCCTGCTTGTGTTCCCTCTCTTGCTGTCTTTCTCTGTCAAATAAATAAATAAATAAATAAATAAATAAATAAATAAAATCTCTTTTTTTTTTAAAGAATGCTGCATAATGTTTTCTCTTTAAAATAGTATACATTCAAATAATTAGTTGGTAGAAAGGTTTTCAGAATTTTATGACTTTGGACAGAGTGTAGGGATATTTTACATTTATTTCACAGAGCACCTGGCCCTACCAGAGGCATTTTCTTTCTCTCTTTTTTTTAAAGATCTTATTTATTTATTTGACAGACAGAGATCACAGGTAGGCAGAGAGGTAGGCAGAGAGAGAGAGGAAGGGAAGTAGGCTCCCTGCTGAGCAGAGAGCCCGATGTGGGGCTCGATCCCAGAACCCTGGGATCATGACCTGAGCCAAAGGCAGAGGCTTTAACCCACTGAGCCACCCAGGCACCCCCAGAGTCATTATCTAATTAACTGGCCAATTGATGTAATCAAACCAAGATGGTATCGTCTGAGTAATTCTGTGGATACAGTGCTTACACTCTAAGTATATCCTTAACAGGAATTCTTGCCTCAGGAAAGAATCACTTAATTTTTTAAATTCTGTGTCCAAATGTATCATGAAAAATATTGCTGATCCTGAATAAAGAGCAGCCATCTGTATGGGTTGGAGACACATGACATTGTTGGTACAGAAATAGATATCCAACTTATAACATTGTCATTGAAGGAATGAAACTCTTCTTCCTAACTCAATGCCTCATACATAGCTATTTATTAAACTCAAGTTTCTTACTAGGTAAAGTTAGATGGATCCTCCAATACATCAGATCATGCCAATGAGTCCACTTTGGGAAGTATATATTTAAAATCCAAAGTTTTCCCTCTAACCACTGAATATATTCTTTTACCGCTTTCCCCCCTCATTTTTGGGGCCACATTTTTCATTTTATTTCAAATCCTTCCTCCTCTTTCTTTAATTTCTCTCCTAATGCTAATAATCTAGAATTCTTTTTATTTTCCACCACCCAAAGTAGCTTTCTCTATTGAACCCACAGCCAAACATTTACTCTCTTATTCCTCCATTCATTCAATCAATCAACAAATATTTATAGCATACTTTGTATGCACCAGTTTTAGTTACTATCTATGTCTTCTCTTTTAGGCCTCCTCTTCCCTTTTCCTACCATTTTCCCACACCCCATTCCCACCCCCTCCCAACAAATACATACTCACATATGCATGGTGAGGGTTTTATAATTAAAATTGAATACATCTCACTGAGGTCAGCTACATTTTTCTATTATACATAATTGATGTCTTCCTTCTGGTCCTGCATGTCACCATTCCTTTGGGACCCTTTATCCCATGGCTAAAGGATTTCAATCCTTTTCTCTATTTGAGCAGAATACTGGGTCCTTAACACCATGACCAAATATTCTGAGGCCAGTTCTTCAATTAAACAATTAAGAAAAAAAGATGGGAAAGACTTTAGAAATCCTATTCAGAGCACAACAGCGCAAGAATTTGTATAGCATTTTTTTTTTATATTTCAACAATCCAAACAAATGAAGTTTACATTTCAGGCCCCTTAGGTAGGTTTACTTTATTTTTTTTTTTAATATTTTTATTTATTTATTTGACAGAGATCACAAGTAGAGGCAGACAGAGAGAGAGGAGGAAGCAGGCTCCCTGCTGAGCAGAGAGCCCGATGTGGGGCTTAATCCCAGGACCCCGGGATCATGACCTGAGCCGAAGGCAGAGGCTTTAACCCACTGAGCCACCCAAGCGCCCCTAGGTAGGTTTACTTTAATTTGAGGGGTGCACATAAGACGATTTTTAAAAATTTAATAAATATTTCTTGAACACCTTTTATGGACCAAACCCTGTGCAAGCCACTGCAAAAACAGAACAAGTTAGACCTGAGTTCTGTTCTCAAAAACACAAACTGGTGAGCCAGACATATAAACCATTGACGTGATATTTCAGAATGAATATTAAGTTAGAGGAACTATGAGCAAGCCATTATTTTTTTTCCATTTTATTTATTTTTTCAGCGTAACAGTATTCATTGTTTTTGCACAACACCCAGTGCTCCATGCAAAACGTGCCCTCCCCATTACCCACCACCTGTTCCCCCAACCTCCCACCCCTGACCCTTCAAAACCCTCAGGTTGCCCCAACCTCCCACCCCTGACCCTTCAAAACCCTCAGGTTGTTTTTCAGAGTACATAGTCTCTTATGGTTCGCCTCCCCTTCCAAATTTTTTTTTTTAATAAACATATAATGTATTTTTATCCCCAGGGGTACAGGTCTGTGAATCGCCAGGTTTACACACTTCACAGCACTCACGATAGCACATACCCTCCCCAATGTCCATAGCCCCCTCCCCCTCTCCCAATCCCACCATAAATGACTCTTAATCTGAGCAAGCCATTATTAATGGCTGTGATAAGAGTAGAGGATAAAGGCAAAGAGTCAAAGATAGAACAGAGAGAAAGTGATGTTTGTATTGGTGCTTGACAGATAAGCAGGAATTTTTCAGGAGTAAAAAGAGTAAGGGAAGAGGAAACAGATTTTTTTTCCATTTTATTTATTTTTTCAGCGTAACAGTATTCGTTCTTTTTGCACAACACCCAGTGCTCCATGCAAAACGTGCCCTCCCCACTACCCACCACCTGTTCCCCCAACCTCCCACCCCTGACCCTTCAAAACCCTCAGGTTGTTTTTCAGAGTCCATAGTCTCTTATGGTTCGCCTCCCCTTCCAAATTTTTTTTTAATAAACATATAATGTATTTTTATCCCCAGGGGTACAGGTCTGTGAATCGCCAGGTTTACACACTTCACAGCACTCACGATAGCACTTACCCTCCCCAATGTCCATAGCCCCCCCCAATCCCACCTCCCCCCAGCAACCCCCAGTTTGTTTTGTGAGATTAAGAGTCATTTATGGTTTGTCTCCCTCCCAATCCCATCTTGTTTCATTTATTCTTCTCCTATTCCCCTACCCCCCCATGTTGCTTCTCCATGTCCTCATATCAGGGAGATCATATGATAGTTGTCTTTCTCCGATTGACTTATTTCACTAAGCATGATACGCTCTAGTTCCATCCACGTCGTCGCAAATGGCATGATTTCATTTCTTTTGATGGCTGCATAGTATTCCATTGTGTATATATACCACATCTTCTTTATCCATTCATCTGTTGATGGACATCTAGGTTCTTTCCATAGTCTGGCTATTGTAGACATTGCTGCTATAAACATTCAGGTACACGTGCCCCTTCGGATCACTATGTTTGTATCTTTAGGGTAAATACTCAGTAGTGCAATTGCTGGGTCATAGGGTAGTTCTATTTTCAACATTTTGAGGAACCTCCATGCTGTTTTCCAGAGTGGTTGCACCAGCTTGCATTCCCACCAACAGTGGAGGAGGGTTCCCCTTTCTCCACATCCTCTCCAGCATCTGTCATTTCCTGACTTGTTAATTTTAGCCATTCTGACTGGTGTGAGGTGATATCTCATTGTGGTTTTGATTTGTATTTCCCTGATGCCGAGTGACGTGGAGCACTTTTTCATGTGTCTGTTGGCCATCTGGATGTCTTCTTTGCAGAAATGTCTGTTCATGTCCTCTTCCCATTTCTTGATTGGATTGTTTGTTCTTTGGGTGTTGAGTTTGCTAAGTTCCTTATAGATTTTGGATACTAGCCCTTTATCTGATATGTCGTTTGCAAATATCTTCTCCCATTCTGTCAGTTGTCTTTTGGTTTTGTTAACTGTTTCCTTTGCTGTGCAAAAGCTTTTGATCTTAATTTGAATCTCCCTGATGGCTAGTGATGATGAACATTTTTTCATGTGTCTGATAGCCATTTGTATGTCTTCGTTGGAGAAGTGTCTGTTCATATCTTCTGCCCATTTTTTGATATGATTATCTGTTTTGTGTGTGTTGAGTTTGAGAAGTTCTTTATAGATCCTGGATATCAACCTTTTGTCTGTACTGTCATTTGCAAATATCTTCTCCCATTCCGTGGGTTGCCTCTTTGTTTTGTTGACTGTTTCCTTTGCTGTGCAGAAGCTTTTGATCTTGATGAAGTCCCAAAAGTTCATTTTTGCTTTTGTTTCCTTGGCCTTTGGAGACATATCTTGAAAGAAGTTGCTGTGGCTGATATCGAAGAGGTTACTGCCTATGTTCTCCTCTAGGATTCTGATAGATTCCTGTCTCATGTTGAGGTCTTTTATCCATTTCAAGTTTATCTTTGTGTACGGTGTAAGAGAATGGTCGAGTTTCATTCTTCTACCTATCGCTGTCCAGTTTTCCCAGCACCATTTATTGAAGAGACTGTCTTTTTTCCATTGAATATTTTTTCCTGTGTTGTCGAAGATTATTTGACCATAGAGTTGAGGGTCCATATCTGGGCTCTCCACTCTGTTCCACTGGTCTATGTGTCTGTTTTTATGCCAGTACCATGCTGTCTTGGTGATCACAGCTTTGTAGTAAAGCTTGAATTCGGGTAACGTGATGCCGCCAGTTTTGTTTTTGTTTTTCAACATTTCCTTAGCAATTTGGGGTCTCTTCTGGCTCCATACAAATTTTAGGATTATTTGCTCCAGCTCTTTGAAAAATATCGGTGGAATTTTGATCGGAATGGCATTAAAAGTATAGATTGCTCTAGGCAGTAGAGACATTTTAACAATGTTTATTCTTCCAATCCAAGAGCATGGAACAGTCTTCCATCTTTTTGTGTCTTCTTCAATTTCTTTCATGAGTGTTTTGTAGTTCCTCGAGTATAGGTCCTTTACTTCTTTGGTTAGGTTTATGCCCAGGTATCTTATGGTTCTTGGTGCTATAGTAAATGGAATTGATTCTCTAATTTCCCTTTCTGTATTTTCATTGTTACTGTATAAGAAAGCCACTGATTTCTGTACATTGACTTTGTATCCTGCCACGTTACTGAATTGCTGTATGAGTTCTAGTAGTTTGGGGGTGGAGTCTTTGGGGTTTTCCATATAAAGAATAATGTCATCTGCGAAGAGAGAGAGTTTGACTTCTTCCTTGCCAATTTGGATACCTTTTATTTCTCTTTATTGTCTGATTGCTGTTGCTAGGACTTCTAATACTATGTTGAACAAGAGTGGTGAGAGTGGGCATCCTTGTCGTGTTCCTGATCTCAACGGGAAGGCTGCAAGCTTTTTCCCATTGAGGATGATATTTGCTGTGGATCTTTCATAGATAGATTTTATGAAGTTCAGGAATGTTCCCTCTATCCCTATACTTTGAAGCGTTTTCATCAGGAACAGATGCTGGATTTTGTCAAATGCTTTTTCTGCATCAATTGAGAGGACCATGTGGTTCTTCTCTCTTCTCTTATTGATGTGTTCTATCACACTGATTGATTTGCGAATGTTGAACCAACCTTGCAACCCAGGGATGAATCCCACCTGGTCATGGTGGATCATCTTTTTAATGTGCTGCTGGATCCTGTTTGCTAGGATCTTGTTGAGAATCTTTGCATCCATATTCATCAGTGATATTGGTCTGAAATTCTCCTTTTTGGTAGGGTCTTTGCCTGGTTTGGGGATCAGGGTAATGCTGGCTTCATAAAAAGAGTCTGGAAGTTTTCCTTCTGCTTCAATTTTTTGGAACAGCTTCAGGAGAATTGGTGTTATTTCTTCTTTGAAAGTTTTGTAGAATTCCCCAGGGAATCCGTCAGGTCCTGGGCTCTTGTTTTTTGGGAGGTTTTTGATCACTGCTTCAATCTCATTACTAGATATCGGTCTATTCAGGTTGTCAATCTCTTCCTGGTTCAATTTTGGGAGTTTGTAGCTTTCCAGGAATGCATCCATTTCATCTAGGTTGCTTAGCTTATTGGCATATAACTGTTGGTAATAATTTCTGATGATTGTTTCTATTTCCTTGGTGTTAGTTGTGATCTCTCCCTTTTCATTCATAATTTTATTAATTTGGGCTTTCTCTCTTTTCTTTTGGATTAGTGTGGCCAATGGTTTATCGATCTTATTGATTCTTTCAAAAAACCAGCTTCTAGTTTCATTGATACGTTCTACTGTATCTCTCATTTCTACCTCATTGATCTCTGCTCTAATCTTGATTATTTCCCTTCTTGCATGTGGAGTTGGTTTGATTTGTTGTTGATTCTTCAGTTCTTTAAGGTGTAGGGATAGCTGGTGTATTCTGGATTTTTCAATGTTTTTGAGGGAGGCTTGGATGGCTATGTATTTCCCCCTTAGAACCGCCTTTGCTGTATCCCATAGGTTTTGGACCGAGGTGTCTTCATTCTCATTGGTTTCCATGAATTGTTTAAGTTCGTCTTTGATCTCCTGGTTGATCCAAGCATTCTTAAGCAAGGTGGTCTTTAGCTTCCAGGTGTTTGAGTTCCTTCTGAACTTTTCCTTGTGATTGAGCTCCAGTTTCAAATTAAAACAACATTGAGATACCACCTAACACCAGTTAGAATGGCCAAAATTAGCAAGACAGGAAACAACGTGTGCTGGAGAGGATGTGGAGAAAGAGGAACCCTCTTACACTGTTGGTGGGAATGCAAGTTAGTGCAGCCACTTTGGAGAACAGTGTGGAGATTCCTAAAGAAATTAAAAATAGAGCTTCCCTATGACCCTGCAATTGCACTGCTGGGTATTTACCCCAAAGATACAGATGTAGTGAAAAGAAGGGCCATTTGTACCCCAATGTTTATTGCAGCAATGGCTACGGTCGCCAAACTGTGGAAAGAACCAAGATGCCCTTCAACGGATGAATGGATAAGGAAGATGTGGTCCATATACACAATGGAGTATTATGCCTCCATCAGAAAGGACGAATACCCAACTTTTGTAGCAACATGGACGGGACTGGAAGAGATTATGCTGAGCGAAATAAGTCAAGCAGAGAGAGTCAAGTATCATATGGTCTCACTTATTTGTGGAGCATAACAAATAACATGGAGGACATGGGGAGATGGAGAGGCGAGGGAGTTGAGGGAAACTGGATGGGGAGATGAACCATGAGAGACTATGGACTCTGAAAAACAACCAGAGGGTTATGAAGGGGCGGCAGGGGGGTGGGGGGGGTGGGAGGTTGAGGAACCAGGTGGTGGGTAATAGGGAGGGCACGTACTGCATGGAGCACTGGGTGTGATGCCAAAACAATGAACACTGTTATGCTGTAAATAAACAAATAAAAATAAATAAATTAAAAAAAAAAGCTTTTGATCTTGATGAAGTCCCAATAGTTCATTTTTGCCCTTGCTTCCCTTGCCTTTGCCGTTGTTCCTAGGAAGATGTTGCTATGGCTGAGGTCGAAGAGGTTGCTGCCTGCATTCTCCTCAAGGATTTTGATGGATTCCTTTCTCACATTGAGGTCCTTCATCCATTTGGAGTCTATTTTCGTGTGTGGCGTAAGGAAGTGGTCCAATTTCATTTTTCTGCATGTGGCTGTCCAATTTTCCCAGCACCATTTATTGAAGAGGCTGTCTTTTTTCCATTGGACATTCTTTCCTGCTTTGTCGAAGATTAGTTGACCATAGAGTTGAGGGTCGATTTCTGGGCTCTCTATTCTGTTCCACTGATCTATGTGTCTGTTTTTGTGCCAGTACCATGCTGTCTTGATGATGACAGCTTTGTAATAGAGCTTGAAGTCCGGAATTGTGATGCCACCAACTTTGGCTTTCTTTTTCAATATTCCTTTGGCTATTCGAGTTCTTTTCTGGTTCCATATAAATTTTAGGATTATTTGTTCCATTTCTTTAAAAAAATTGGATGGTATTTTGATAGGGATTGCATTAAATGTGTAGATTGCTTTAGGTAGCATAGACATTTTCACAATATTTATTCTTCCAATCCAGGAGCATGGAACATTTTTCCATTTTTTTGTGTCTTCCTCAATTTCTTTCATGAGTACTTTATAATTTTCTGTGTATAGATTCTTAGTCTCTTTGGTTAGGTTTATTCCTAGGTATCTTATAGTTTTGGGTACAATTGTAAATGGGATTGACTCCTTAATTTCTCTTTCTTCAGTCTTGTTGTTGGTGTACAGAAATGCAACTGATTTCTGTGCATTGATTTTATATCCTGACACTTTACTGAATTCCTGGACAAGTTCTAGCAGTTTTGGAGTGGAGTCTTTTGGGTTTTCCACATATAGTATCATATCATCTGCGAAGAGTGATAGTTTGACTTCTTCTTTACCACTTTGGATGCCTTTAATTTCTTTTTGTTGTCTGATTGCTGAGGCTAGGACTTCTAGTACTATGTTGAATAGCAGTGGTGATAATGGACATCCCTGCCGTGTTCCTGACCTTAACGGAAAAGCTTTCAGTTTTTCTCCATTGAGAATGATATTTGCGGTGGGTTTTTCATAGATGGCTTTGATAATATTGAGGTATGTGCCCTCTATCCCCACACTTTGAAGAGTTTTGATCAGGAAGGGATGCTGTACTTTGTCAAATGCTTTTTCAGCATCTATTGAGAGTATCATATGGTTCTTGTTCTTTCTTTTATTAATGTGTTCTATCACATTGATTGATTTGCGGATGTTGAACCAACCCTGCAGCCCTGGAATAAATCCCACTTGATCGTGGTGAATAATCCTTTTAATGTACTGTTGAATCCTATTGGCTAGTATTTTGGCGAGAATTTTTGCGTCTGTGTTCATCAAGGATATTGGTCTGTAGTTCTCTTTTTTGGTGGGATCCTTGTCTGGTTTGGGGATCAAGGTGATGCTGGCCTCATAAAATGAGTTTGGAAGTTTTCCTTCCGTTTCTATTTTTTGGAACAGTTTCAGGAGAATAGGAATTAGTTCCTTAAATGTTTGGTAGAATTCCCCTGGGAAGCCGTCTGGCCCAGGGCTTTTGTTTGTTTGGAGATTTTTGATGACTGTTTCAATCTCCTTACTGGTTATGGGCCTGTTCAGGTTTTCTATTTCTTCCTGGTTCAGTTGTGGTAGTTTATATGTCTCTAGGAATGCATCCATTTCTTCCAGATTGTCCAATTTGTTGGCGTAGAGTTGCTCATAGTATGTTCTTATAATTGTCTGTATTTCTTTGGTGTTAGTTGTGATCTCTCCTCTTTCATTCATGATTTTATTTATTTGGGTCCTTTCTCTTTTCTTTTTGATGAGTCTGGTCAGGGGTTTATCAATCTTATTGATTCTTTCAAAGAACCAGCTCCTAGTTTCATTGATTTTTTCTATTGTTTTTTTGGTTTCTATTTCATTGATTTCTGCTCTGATCTTTATGATTTCTCTTCTCCTGCTGGGTTTAGGGTTTCCTTCTTGTTCTTTCTCCAACTCCTTTACGTGTAGGGTTAGGTTGTGTACTTGAGACCTTTCTTGTTTCTTGAGAAAGGCTTGTACCGCTATATATTTTCCTCTCAGGACTGCCTTTGCTGTGTCCCACAGATTTTGAACTGTTGTGTTTTCATTATCATTTGTTTCCATGAATTTTTTCAATTCTTCTTTAATTTCCTGGTTAACCCATTCATTCTTTAGAAGGATGCTGTCTAGTCTCCATGTATTTGGGTTCTTTCCAGCTTTCCTCTTGTGGTTGAGTTCTAGCTTCAGAGCATTGTGGTCTGAAAATATGCAGGGAATAATCCTAATCTTTTGATACTGGTTGAGACCTGATTTGTGACCCAGGATGTGATCTATTCTGGAGAAGGTTCCATGTGCACTAGAGAAGAATGTGTATTCTGTTGCTTTGGGATGAAATGTTCTGAATATATCTGTGATGTCCATCTGGTCCAGTGTGTCATTTAAGGCCTTTATTTCCTTGTTGATCTTTTGCTTGGATGATCTGTCCATTTCAGTGAGGGGAGTGTTAAAGTCCCCTACTATTATTGTATTATTATTGATATGTTTCTTTGATTTTGTTATTAATTGGTTGATATAGTTGGCTGCTCCCACGTTAGGGGCATAGATATTTAAAATTGTTAGATCTTCTTGTTGGACAGACCCTTTGAGTAGGATATAGTGTCCTTCCTCATCTCTTATTATAGTCTTTGGCTTAAAATCTAATTGATCTGATATAAGGATTGCCACCCCAGGTTTCTTCTGATGCCCATTAGCGTGGTAAATTGTTTTCCATCCCCTCACTTTAAATCTGGAGGTGTCTTCACGTCTAAAATGAGTTTCTTGTAGGCAACATACTGATGGGTTTTGTTTTTTTATCCATTCTGATACCCTGTGTCTTTTGATTGGGGCATTTAGCCCATTAACATTCAGGGTAACTATTGAGAGATATGAATTTAGTGCCATTATTAGCCTGTAAGGTGACTGTTACTGTATATTGTCTCTGTACCTTTCTGATCTACTACTTTTAGGCTCTCTCTTTGCTTAGAGGACCCCTTTCAATATTTCCTGTAGAGCTGGTTTGGTGTTTGCAAATTCTTTCAGTTTTTGTTTGTCCTGGAAGCTTTTGATCTCTCCTTCTATTTTCAATGATAGCCTAGCTGGATAGAGTATTCTTGGCTGCATGTTTTTCTCGTTGAGTGCTCTGAATATATCATGCCAGCTCTTTCTGGCCTGCCAGGTCTCTGTGGATAAGTCTGCCGCCAATCTAATATTTTTACCATTGTATGTTACAGACTTCTTTTCTCGGGCTGCTTTCAGGATTTTCTCTTTGTCACTAAGACTTGTACATTTTACTATTAGGTGACGGGGTGTGGACCTATTCTTGTTGACTTTGAGGGGGGTTCTCTGCATCTCCTGGATTTTGATGCTTGTTCCCTTTGCCATATTAGGGAAATTCTCTCCAATGATTCTCTCCAATAGACCTTCTGCTCCCCTCTCTGTTTCTTCTTCTTCTGGAATCCCAATTATTCTAATGTTGTTTCGTCTTATGGGGTCACTTATCTCTCGAATTCTCCCCTCATGGTCCAGTAGCTGTTTGTCCCTCTTTTGCTCGGCTTCCTTATTCTCTGTCATTTGGTCTTCTATATCACTAATTCTTTCTTCTGCCTCATTTATCCTAGCAGTGAGAGCCTCCATTTTTGATTGCACCTCATTAATAGCTTTTTTGATTTCAACTTGGTTAGATTTTAGTTCTTTAATTTCTCCAGAAAGGGCTTTAATATCTCCAGAGAGGGTTTCTCTAATATCTTCCATGCCTTTTTCGAGCCCGGCTAGAATGTTCAGAATCGTCATTCTGAACTCTTGATCTGACATATTACCCATGTCTGTGTTGATTAGGTCCCTAGCCTTCGGTACTGTCTCTTGTTCTTTTGTTTGTGGTGATTTTTTCCGCCTTGTCATTTTGTCCAGATAAGAGGATATGAAGGAGCAAATAAACTACTAAAAGGGTGGCAAAGACCCCGGAAAAATGCGCTGTAACCAAATCAGAAGAGACCCCAAATTGTGGGGGGGGAGAAAGGGGATAAAAACAGGTTCTGAAAAAAAAAGAAAAAAAAAAGAAAAAAATTTTAAAAATAAAACAAAAAAATATAAAAAAGAAAGAAAAAAATATATATTTAGATGAACTAGTCAAAAAACGTTAAAAAAGAAAAGGGTAAAAGTTTTAAAAAATTTAGCAGAAGAAGAAAAAAGAAAAAAGAAAAAAAAATTGAAAAAAGAAAAAAAAATTGAAAAAAGAAAAGAAAATTGAAGTAGCCGCAAGACTAAAGAATCATGGGGAGAAAGCCATAAGTTCCGTGCTTTGCTTTCTCCTCCTCTGGAATTGCTCTGCTGTCTTAGGAATTGAATTTGCTTTCTCCTTGATAGATGAACTTTGTCCTGGCTGGATATTTTGTTGATCTTCTGGGGGAGGGGCCTGTTGTAGTGACTCTCAAGTGTCTTTGCCCGAGGCGGGGTTGCACCGCCCTTACCGGCGGCCGGACTAAGTAATCGGCTCGGGTTCGCTTTTGGGAGCTTCTGTTCCCTGAACGCTTTCCGTAGAGTTCCGGAGGACGGGAATGAAAATGGCGGCCTCCCAGTCTCCGGCCTGGAGGAGCCGAGAGCCTGGGGCCCCACTCCTCAGTGTGCCCCCAGAGGACAGCACCCAATCACTCCCGTATCCCCAGCCTCTAGCCGCGCTCCGAGCTCACCCAGCCCGCGACCAGTTCAAGGTAACCCCGAGCTGAGAGTTCAGTCCTCGGCTCTGTCTCTGCAGCCGGCTTCTCCGTTCTAATACCTGCGAGCTCTCCGACACTCCAACACCCCCGATCCTTCTGTGACCCTGCGGGGCCTGGGGCCACGCTGGCCCCACGTGGGCTTCACCCCAGTTTAGCCCCTGGAGCAATGTCCCTCAGTGGAACAGACTTTTAAAAGTCCTGATTTTGTGCTCCGTTCCTCCGCCGCTTGCCGGGAGCCGGCCCCTCCCCCCGCGGTCTATCTTCCCGTCGTTTTAGATTCACTTCTCCGCCAGTCCTACCTTTCAGAAAGTGGTTGATTTTCTGTTTCTAGAGTTGCTGTTCTTCTTCTCTTCGCTCTCCCGTTGGATTTGTAGGTGTTTGCAATGTTTAGATAAGCTATCGAGCTGATCTCCTGCTACCTGATGTAGTCTCAGGCTGCTACTTCTCCGCCATCTTGACTCCTCCCCCGAGGAAACAGATTTTAAAACTACCTTGGAAATGGCTTGTTTTCAGAAGCTAAGAGAAAAGAGGGGGTAGATTATTTGATGAGGTCAACAGTGGTCTCAATGACATTTCCACACATCAAAACATTAGCTGCCTCTCCCCCCCCACCCCAATTTTCTTTGTTTTGCTCACTATTGCATTTCAGTGCATCACCTCTAAGCAAACTGTGACATACAAAGACTTCTATCTATAATGGACTTTTAAGGACTTTCTTTAGCTGACCCTTTTCAGTGTACAACTCTCATTGTCAGAGAATCTACATGTTGTAACATTTTGAGCCTATCCTATTCCATATGTTTATCAAATTCATGCTTATCAAATTTGAAGACTACAGTAGGTGGGGTTAGCAGATGTATCAGGATGACAGATTTGGGGTCCAACATGAATTCAGGCTAGAATTATGAGACAGATCCAATGAGAAGAAAGATAATAAAAAGTATCTAAATTTCCTGAATTTGGCTTCATAAGACCAACTTATAGGATGAAAGTAGAGGATGAACAGACAGACTCCTCTCTGTCAACCACCAGTTGGTTCTCTGTATTTATGAGTCTGTTTCTGTTTACTTTTGTTGGTTCATTTGTTTTGTTTTTTAGATTCCACATATGAGTGGAATCATACAGTATTTGTCTTTCTGTGTCTGACTTATTTTACTTAGCGTAATACCCTTTAGGTCCATCCATGTTTCAAAAAAAAGAAAAAAAAAAGAAGTCATTCATGGGGCACCGGGGCACCTGGGTGGCTCAGTCAGTTAAGCATCTGCTTTCTGCTCAGGTCCTGATCCTGGGGTCTCAGAATTGAGTCCCCCATCGGGCTCCCTACTCAGGAGGGAGTCTGCTTCACCCTCTCCCTCTGCCTCTGCCTTTCCCCTACCCCCGCCACTCATGCTCTCTGGTGCAGTTTCTCTCTCTCTCTCAAATAAATAAATAAATAAATAAATAAAATCTTTAAAAAAAAAGAAGTCATTCATAATTCTTACTATTGTTCTGAAAGTAATAAATCTTTCATTTCTTTGAACAACTTTTAGAATTTTCTCTACATTTTTGGTTTTCAACGGTTTGACTATTATGTGCCTACATATGGCTTTATTATTATTATTTATCTTTCTTCTTGGACATATGGGTTTGTATCTTCCTGTAGATTTTGAAACTTCTCATCATTTATGTCCTCAAATACTGTTTCTGTTACATTATCTTTCTTCTCTCATTCTAGCACTTCACTTACATATATGTTAGATTTTTTTTATCATGTCCCAATTGCTCTTAACTTTTTTTCTGGTTGATTTTTAAATAATTTTTCATTATTTTTCTTTTTGTGCTTCAGTTGGAATATTTCCTGTGGGCCTGTCTTTGAGTTCATCCATCCTGTTTTCTGTTGTATCCAGCTTATTATTAAAGTCAGGTGATGATATCTTAATTTTAGATTCTATATTTTGTAATTCTAGGATGTCCACCTGATTTTTTAGATTTAAACTCTTCATTTAAATAGTCCAACTTTTCATTCATCTTGTCCATTTTTCTTCTGTTTTCTTTAACATATAAATTGTAGTTACTTTCCAGTCCTTATCTGTTGACTCCAATATCTTAGACATCTTTGAGTCTAATTCTTTGGCTATTTGTCTCTTAATCATTAGTCAATTCTCCTGCTTTTTTGAAATTCTAATAATTTTTTATGTACAATAGACATTGTGACTGGTATGTTAGAAAGATTCCAGCTTATGTCATTATCACACTGCTTTAATTGCGTTAGCAAATAATGGCAATTGTGTGTCTTCCTCTTTAGTCTTTATGACCTTTATTTTTTTCTTATATATATGCACTTGATAATGCTTTAAAGAATAAAGACAATGATAGTAAACATCTTTGCATTATTTCTTATCTGAAATGAAATGATTCTAACATTTTACTGTTATGTACAGTTTTTGCTATAGATTTTTGTTAGATAATCTTTATTAGGTAAGAAAATCCCCTTATAACAGTAGTTTGGAAAGAATTTTTTATAATCATATGTTTCTGATTTTTAAGTGCCTTTTTGTATCTAGAGAGATGTTTATAGTGTGTATCTCTTTTAACCTGTTAATGTAATGAATACTATTTCAAGATTTTCTAATTTTGAACTATCCTTACATTTTAGATTATGGTTTCCTATTTGTAAGGAATACTACTTGAATAGATTTGGTAATATTTTATGTAGGATTTTTCTACCTATATTTGTGAGTGATATTGGCTTATTAACCTCTATATTAGTATGGATTCTCCAGAGAAACTAAACCAATAGGAGATATAGATATATAGATTAAATCTAGATCACAGCTTTGTTATTTTAGAACATTTTATTTATTTGTTTGTTTATTTATTTATTTATTTATTTAAGAGAGAGAGAGCGCACATGTAGGGAAGAAAGAGAGCATGAGCAAGGGGAGGGGGAGGGTCAGAGGGAGAAGCATACTCACCCTGAGCAGGGAGTCTGATGTAGGGCTCCATTCCAAGACCCTGAAATCACATCCTGAGCTGAAGGCAGATGCTTAACTGACTGAGTCACCCAGGTGCCCCTAGATCACAACTTTTTATCCATTCATCCATTAGTGGACACTTAGGTTTTTTCCATATCTTGGGCATTATAAATAATGCTGTAATAAACATTGTTGCGGGTATATTTTTATTTTTTAAATTTTAATTCCAGTATAGTTAATCTAGTGTTATATTAGTTCCAGGTGTACCACATAGTTATTCAACAATTTCGTAGGACACCCAGTGCTCATCACAAGTGCACTCCTTAATCCCCATCATCTATTTCACCCATCCCCCACCTCCTTCCTTCTGGCAACCATCAGTGATTTCTCTATAACTGAGACTCTGTTTATTGGTTTGTCTCTCTTTTTTTTCCCTTCACTTATTTGTTTTGTTTCTTAAATCCCACATATGAATAAAATATGGTGTTTGTCTTTCTCTGACTGACTAATTTTGTATAGCATTATACTCTCTAGCTCCATCCATGTCATTACAAATGAAAGGATTTCATTCATTTTTATGGCCTAGCAATATATATATATTTTATATATATCATATATTCTTCACCCATTTTTCTATTGATGGGCACTTGTGTTGCTTCCATAATTTGGCTATTGTAATAATTTGGCCATTGTAAATAATGCTACATTAAACATAGGGGTGCATATATCTTTTCAAATTAGTGTTTTCATATTCTTTGGGCAAATACCCAGTAGTGAAATTACTGGCTCATATGATAGTTCTAGTTTTAATTTTTCGAGGGACCTCCATACTGTTTTCTACAGGGGCTGCACCAACTTGCATTCCCACCAACAGTGTGTGAGCGTTCCCCTTTCTCCACATCCCTACCAACCATTGTTTCTTGGGTTTTTTATCTTAGCCATTTTGACAGGTGTGAGATGATATCTCAGTGTGTTTCTGATATGCATTTCCCTGATGATGAGTGATGTTGAATACCTTTTCTTGTGTCTGTTGGCTGTCTGACATGTTGTCTTTGCAGAAATGTCTGTTCATGTCTTCTGCCCATTTTTAAGTGGATTATTTGGCTTTTTGTTTTGAGTTTTATAGGTTCTTTTTATATTTTGGATATAAACCCTTTATCAGATATTTCATTTGCAAATATATTCTCTCATTTAGTAAATAGCCTTTTAGTTTTGTTGATTGTTTCCTTTGCTGTGCAGAAGCTTTTTATTTTGATACAGTCCCAATTTTTTATGTGTGTGTGCTTTTGTTTCTCTTGCTTCAGGAGACATATCTAGAAAAATATTGCTATAGTCAATGTCAGAGAACTTACTTTTTGCATTCTCTTTTAGAATTTTTATGGTTTCAGGTCTCACATTTAGGTCTTAAATCCATTTTGAGTTTATTTTTGTGTATGGTGTAGGAAAGTGGTCCAATTTCATTCTTTTGCATGTAGCTATCTATTTTCCCAAAACCCCATTTGTTGAAGAGATTATCTTTTTCCAATTGGACATTTTGCCTCATTTGTCAAAGATTAGCTGACCATTTAGCCATGGGTTTATTCCTGAGTTTTCTATTCTGTTCTATTGATCTATGTGTTTATTTTTGTGCCCGTACCACACTATATTGATGACTACAACTTTATAATACATCTTGAAATCTGGGATTGTGATACCTACAGTTTTGTTCTTTTTCAAGATTGCTTTAGGGTTTTCTATATATAGCATGTCATCTGAAAATAGTGACAATTTTACTTCTTCTGTTCCAGTATGGATGCCTTTTATTTCTTTTTGATATCAGATTGCTGTGGCTAGGACTTCCAGTACTATTATAAATAAAATAATAAAAATGGTGAGAGTGGACATCCTTGTCTTGTTCCTGATCTTAGGAGGAAAGCTCTCCATTTTCACCACTGAGTAAAATGTTAACTATGGGGTATTCATATATGCCCTCTATTATGTTGAGGTATGCTCCCTCTAAACCTGCCTTGTTGAAGTTTTTTTTTTTTTTATCATGAATGGATGTTGTACTTTGTTAAATGTTTTTTCTGCATCTATTGAGATGCTCATAAGGTTTTTTTTTTCTCATTTTATTTATTTTTTCAGCGTAACAGTATTCATTCTTTTTGCACAACACCCAGTGCTCCATGCAAAACGTGCCCTCTCCATTACCCACCACCTGTTCCCCCAACCTCCCACCCCTGACCCTTCAAAACCCTCAGGTTGCCCCAACCTCCCACCCCTGACCCTTCAAAACCCTCAGGTTGTTTTTCAGAGTCCATAGTCTCTTATGGTTCGCTTCCCCTCCCCAATGTCCATAGCCCGCTCCCCCTCCCCCAATCCCACCTCCCCGCAGCAACCCCCAGTTTGTTTTGTGAGATTAAGAGTCATTTATGGTTTGTCTCCCTCCCAATCCCATCTTGTTTCATTGGGAGGGGTGGCGGCCATTTACTGTCTAACCCTAACTGAAACGGGCGTAGGTGCTGCGCTTTTGTTCCCCGCACGCTGTTTTTCTCGCTCATAAGGTTTTTTTAAAAAAAAAAATCCTTTCTCTTGTTGATGTGATGTACCACAGTGATTGATTTACAAATATTGGACCAACCTTGCATCCTGAGAATAAATCCCACTTGATCATGGTGGAAGATTTTGTTTAGTGTATTGTTGGATTCTCTGTCAATATTTTATGGAGGATTTTTTACATCTATGTTCATCAGAGATATAGCCCTGTAGTTCTCTCTCTCTCTCTCTCACTCTCTTTTTGGTAGTGTCTTTATCTGGTTTTTGTATTGGGGTAATGCTGACCTCATAGAATGAATTTGGAAGTTTTCCTCCCTCTTCTATTTTTTGGAATAATTTGAGAAGAATTGGTATCAACTCTTCTTTAAATGTTTGATAGAATTCACCTGTGAAGCCATCTGATCCTGGACTTTTGTTTTTTGGGAGTTTCTTGGTTACTGATTCAATTTCATTGCTGGTAGTTGGTCTGTTCAAATTTTCTATTTTTTCTTGTTTGAGTTTTGGGAGGTTAAATGTTCCTAGGAATTTATCTAGTTCTTCTAGTTTGTCAGGTTTGTTTGCATATAATTTTTCATAATATTCTCTTATAATCTTTTGTATTTCTGTAGCGTTTTTTAAAATTTCTCCTCTTTCATTTCTGATTCTGTTTGAGTCCTCTCTCTCTCTTTTTGGTGAGTCTGGCTAAAGGTTTATCAATTTTGTTGATCTTTTCAAAGAACCAGCTCCTGGTTTCATTGATCTGCTGTATTGCATATTTTCAGTTTCTATTTCATTTATTTCTGCTCAAAACTTTACTCTTTCCTTCCTTCTGTGGGATTTGGGTTTTGTTTTTTCTTCTTCTTCTAGCTACTTTAGATATAAAGTTAGTTTGTTTGAGATTTTTCTTGCTTCTTGAGGTAGACCTGTATTGCTTTACACTTCCTTCTTAGAACAGATTTGCAGCATCCCAAAGATTTTGGAGGATTGTGTTTTCCTTTCCATTTGTCTCCATGTGTTTTTTTTTTTTTAATTTCCTTTTTGATTTTTTGGTTGACCCATTTATTGTTTAGTAGCATGCTATTTGACCTCCCTGTATTTGTTTTCTTCCCAGATTTTTCTGGTGGCTTATTTCTAGTTTCACAGTGTCATGGTTGGAAAAGATGCATAATAGGACTTCAGTCTCTTTTAATTTAATCACCGAACTCTACCTCTGAAACTAATAATACACTATATGATAATTAATTGATTTAAATTAAATAAAGTTCTAGGTGTGAAGCCCTACTGACTGAAAGAACTTACAAAGTTAGGTCTCTCTGGCTTTCAAAGCCAAATGTTATGGGAATTTTTCTCAGTGTGAGTCCCCTGTGCCTGGGGTGTCTGGTGTGGGGGTCTTCTCCTTTCTCTTCTCCATCCCTACCACATCTCTCTCTCCTGCACACAGTCCCACAGGTCAGTTTTCCTTCTGAATGCATCAGTGCATCTCTTCTTATCCTCTTTGTTATGTCCTCTTCTCTGCATTTAGCCTTGGAGAATTTGTTCTTCCAGTCTTTGGGTGTTTTCTGGGTTATTTACACTGATGTGGGTCTTATCTAATTGTATCTGTGAGATCAGGTGAGCCTAGGGTCCTCCTACTCCACTATCTTCTTGTATGTATATTTTCAATACTTTGTCCTTTAATATTTATAGTAGAGGTAAGTAATTAACATACCACCATATTATTATATTAGCATATTCTGAAATTTTTCTATACTTATTGTACCAGTACATTGTATATTTTCATATGTTTTCATGTTATTAATTAGTATTCATTCATTTCAGCATGAAGAATTCCTTTCAGTGTTCCTTGTAAGGCAGGTGTAGTGGTGATAGTCTCTCATCTTTTGTTTGTCTGGTAAAGTCTTTATCTCCCCTTTTCCAAACAGCTTTACTGGAAAGAATATTTTTGGTTGGCAATTCTCTTCCAGCACTTTGAATGGGTCAGCTTGCCCTCTCCTGGCCTGTAATATTTCTGCTGAGAAATCTACCAATGGCCTAATGGGGGAATCCCTGGTAATTTATAAGCTTCTTTCTTTTGATACTTTTAGGATTCCTTCTTTGTTTTTGTGTTTCGACACTTTTATTATAATGTCTCTTGAAGAGAATCTCTTTAAGGAGTTTGTTTGGTGACACATGAGGTTCATGAACTTGGATATCCATATATCTCCCCAGATTTTAGATATACTCAGCCATTTTTTAAAATAAGCTTCCTTTCTCCTTCTCCCTCTCTTCTTCTGGAACTCCAGTAATTCATGGGTTGGTGCTTTTGATAGTATTCCACAGATCATGAAATAATTTCTTCACTCCTTTTCATTTTTTTTCTTCTTTCTCCTCTGACTGGATAATTTCAAAGTTCTTATTCTCCAATTCAGATTCTTTCTCCTGCTTCATTAATTCTGTAATTGTTAATGTTCTCTATTGCATTTTTTTTTCATTTCATTCATTATATTCATCCATTCCAGCATTTGTATTTGGTTCTTTTTTTATGATTCCACACAGTTGGGAGAGACCCAGGCACTTACTCACATGCTCTCACTTTCTCCCATGGGAAAAATCATGGGTCAGGAAAGTTTTGCCTGACACTGGAATGTGCCACCTTGGAGAAAGGGTGAATTATTTTTCACTCTCTCCAAGGCATCAAAACCCATATTTTCTTTTTGTTCCAACAGTGTGCTACAACTTCTCTGCCAGAAACCTGGACTTCTACAAAAGCTTCTTGTCCGTGGGTGATTGTCTAAGACAGTGTTCTCCTGGTATTCCCTGACCATGACCAAGAGGTGCTGGAACCACTTCATGAGCCACTTTCGTGTCCACAGCTGAGACTGAGGTCAGTATACCTATTTTCCAATGCATGGATGAGCATCACTACTCCCAGTCTCTTGGGCATATGATG
Organism: Meles meles; assembly: GCF_922984935.1. Lineage (NCBI taxonomy): Eukaryota > Metazoa > Chordata > Mammalia > Carnivora > Mustelidae > Meles > Meles meles. Next base: position 40,341,376 of record NC_060087.1, on the reverse strand, counting down.
CTGGATCCCACAGCTCTCACTAAGGCACTTTTGTCCATGGATGGATGCCAAATTGTTATGAGGAGAGCATACAACGATGCATGTCTCATTCAGCTGCGTGACTGATACCACTCCTATCTTGGAGATTTAAATGTAGATAGATTCCACTCTTAGCAAATGTTCTGAAATGGAAGAAATCGCAACTGAATTCCTACACTTCACAGATTTTCTACAGGAGCATAAACTCATCTGAAGAATGATGGGTCAATAACTGAAAAATTCAACCTCAAATAGAAATTCTTATGAATAACTTTTGTTTTCCTTTCCCAGTGTAATCTTACACTTACACTTAAGTAACAATTAATCTTTGTTCATTGCTCTTTACAAGTGAGTTGACTGGATTCGACACCTAAATTAATTTGCTTGAAATAAAGGAAATAGGAGTCTATAATACATAAGAAAGATAGAACCAGAGAAACTTAAGAAAATGTCTGTGATGTAGTAGAAAAGCCTGTTGCTCATGGTAGCATCAAATTTGGGCTCCCACTCTCTCAATCCCCCATTCATCAAGCTGTATATCTATGAGGCTCAGCTGCCTCATCTGGAAGAGGGAGAAAATAGGCAGTATAGTGTGATTAAGCACTTGGACTCTGTAATCAAAATGCTTGAGTTTTATTCCTGGCTCTACCTCATGCCACTGTGACTTTGAGCAAATTACTTAACCATTCCAGGCCTTATCTATAAAAAGGGGATAGTAATTTCATTTACCTCATTGGCTTATTATAAGGATTAAATTAGGTAGTATATATTAAGTGATGAGTACTCAATAAATGTTGGCTCTTATAGATGTTATATTGCCATTACAATTACTACTAACTACTACTGCTACTACATATAATTCAATATGTTTCAAGTATCTATATACCAAAGAGCTTTGTATTTGGGGTGAGGGCAGGGCTCACCAAAAATTTTAATATGATTCTCCTTCTCTGAGTAAACCTATAAATATCACAATTTTTTCTGAGCTGAAAAGAGCAATTGTTCAGGGAACCCAAACTTGCTACCATGTGTCTGGGAGGAGATTGGCAATAAGCCTTCTCTCTGGTTCCCACACTTCTCATAGTGATGACATTTCCAGAGGTATATCTCATCTGCTTGTCTGATTTTCCACCTGGCCAGAATTGTGCTCTCATAGCAGGAAAGGAATATATAACTTGGGCATTGTGGGGTTCCCTGAGGAGTTCTCACTGGTGAGGAAAGAACCTCAGGATTTTGAAAGACATTTTATAAATAAGCAAATACAGAAGTACTGTGCCTTCCCACCAAGGACTACAGATTTGTAAGTTTCAAGGAGGCTGGTGAAAATGCGCTAAGTGCCTTATTTTAAAAAACAATATTATAGGGGCGCCTGGGTGGCTCAGTGGGTTAAGCCTCTGCCTTCGGCCCAGGTCATGATCTCAGGGTCCTGGGATTGAACCCCGCATCGGGCTCTCTGCTCGGCAGGGAGCCTGCTTCCCCCTATCTCTCTGCCTGCCTCTCTGCCTACTTATGATCTCTCTCTCTCAAATAAATTAAAAAAAAACAATATTATATTTCTAGTACCCAAAAAAACCCCAGATCCATTGAAAACCTTAAGGAATATATTAGGCAAAAATTTGGGATCACTTGGATGTTAGTGATTTGATTTAAAATTAACCCATACTCACAGTTGGACTCAAGTAAATTCAGTTACAACACAGGGACTTTCCCCCATAACTTGTCACTCTGCAGGGGCTCAGGATCCTTGTACATAGAGCTTAGGGTTAATCCTGTGGGCAAAAATAACATAGATGCTAGTAGATTTAAAGAAAAAAGATGAACATGTTGTAAGGAGGCAAAAGCTAACTTCAAGTCTTTGCGCAAGAGGTACATAACCATGCTTTAGACAGGATTGGAGCCAGGAACTAAATCCTACAGGAGTTGCTTTCTTTTTCTTTGCATCTGACTAATTTTCTCTTCATCTCTGGATGAAGCCAAATTTGTTTGCCCCAGTCATGACTTTATAGCATTTCCCTTTTGAGCATACAACAAAGACGACATTCAATCTCTAGGTTCTAAGTATAAATCCTCAGAAAGAGAAACCTGATTTTCCCAGCTTAGTTCGGGCACCGACCTCTGGCCTAATCACCAGTGACCAGAGGGAGGACTCATATGGCCCATTACCCACTCTGCATGAACTGGGAGAGACCTCAGAGAAGAAGCATGGGCCACCAGAAAAATGGATTGGCATGCCATGATTGTGGCTTCTCCTTGCTTCCTAGCTCCAAGTTATCAGCCTCTAAGGGACAAGTGGATTAAATCAACTCAGAATGAAACATGATGAATGTTACTGAAAGTGTAAACTTCAGAAATAATACTAGATCGAAGGATGAAACGGGGCAGGAAAGGACACTTGAGAAGAAGAGAGAAAAGATGTCACCCACAGGTTTTCTGGGTCTGGCAGGTGGTGTGAAAAAGAGGAATAAAAAGCACTATTGACCGGTTTCAGCCACAAAATCATCACTACTGCCACTGCTGCTTTGTTAAAGGAAAAGGAAAAGACAGTTCATCAGCAGTATTCGGGGCTTCTGGTCAATTTGAGTACAAGTTAAAGCTTCCTCCTTATCATTGCCTCACCCATCAATTGTTCCTGGAGTCTCTGTGTATTTCTAGCTTTTGATTTCCATTTGAAGCACAGAGCTCCTCAACGGATGGCTGCTGGAGCTAGCATTCAAGAATTTGAACGTGACAGTGCTTCACCCAGGGGTACACTTGCTGGGCCCCACCACCCCTTGGCAGAAAGCAACCCTTCTTCTTTTCCCCTGAAATTCTATACAGTCACTCTTAACTTCCCAACCATGAGCTTAAGGATTTTATTACCTCTGGGCAGAAGGAGCATGGAGCTGCAGACCCCCAGTGCCTTGCCTCATGGGAGTTTTCAGCCAACTGAAACTGAACTGGCCCAATGTTTAAACAACGGGCTGGGCCTGACCCTGGCCCAAATTGTGAAGTAGTATAGTATTCATCTTCTGGGACTTTGTCGCTCTAGGTCCCCCTCCAGCTCATTTAATCTTCACTCAAGGAAGAAGTTCTGCCAGACAAGTCACATCTAAATTTGCATAGGTGCGTTCTATGTAGGTATGAACAAAGTCAAGGATAACATTAGCTAAGTGGCCCTCAAAGTGCAGTCTCAGACCAGCAGCATCAGCATCACCTGGGAACTACTTAGCAATGCAAAGTCTTGGGGGCCCTGGGTGGCTCAGTGTGTTCAGCATCTGCTTTCGGCTCAGGTCATGATCCCAGGGTCCTAGGATTGAGTCCCACATCGGGCTCCCTGCTCCTTGGGGAGCCTGCTTCTCCCTCTCCCTCTGCCTGTTGCTCACCCTGCTTGTACCCTCTGTGTGTGTGTGTGTGTGTGTGTGTGTGTGTGAAATAAATAAATAAATAATTTTTTTAAAAAGATAAAGAAATGCAAAATCTTGAGCCCAAACTTAAACCTACCAAATAAGAAACACTGGGGGAGGGATCAGTCATCTGCCTTTTATTAAGCCCTCTAGGTGATCTCTTATGGACACAAAAGTGTGAGAAACTTTGCTTCAGAATGGATTAACAGCCATCCTAGACTATAGATGAAGTCAGATTTTAACATCTCCCCACCCAAGTACCACTTATTACAGGTTTATTTATACCCTCCAGCTACCAGGGCTGCCCACATAATTTCCAGGCCCAGTGCCAAATGAAAATGTGGGACTCTTGTCCAAAAAGCAGGAAAATAGTGTCCATAAAGGTACAAGTAGGCTTTTTTTCTTTCTTCCCCATCTCTTGACTAGTTGTGATATTCTTTATTTGTAATTAAATATCATTCTAATTAAAGAAAAATTAAAATGTTATTAGCGTAAATTGTCTTTTTATTGTGCATAAATTGTACACATTTTATTACACAATAATTTATGCAAATTACTAGCATAAGTTGTCTTTTTATTGTGTAAATAAAAGAATAAAATATATAATAATACATAATAACAAATACATGCAAATATTAGAGCATTTCTCCTCTATATATAGAATCACGTACATTTCACAATTTGTATTTTGTGGCTTGTCCCTGATAGGTGCCTCAAGCTGGCCAAAAGGGATGGACACGAGCCAGGTTCAAGAAGGTTGGAAGGAGGTAAAGAGGCACAGAAATCGCTGAGGGAGCCCTTCTGTGTTATTGACCAGGCAAAGGCATACCCACCCAGGCACCCAAGCACCCAAGCCTCTGCCCTTAGCGGGGCAGACTCACAGGCTTGACCTTCAACAGGTTTCCCTGCCCACCAGCTGCTGGACCATGCCCCTGCCCCACCTCCATCCCACGAGAGGGCAGGGTCTAGGAAAGTTCAGCCAGCATTTTCCTTTCCTAGGGCCTACCACCCTAACCTATGGCAGACAGATGACCCTAGAGGATCTTTAAAACTCTGTAGCAGGATGCATCAGTACCTGGATCAGGACAGGCCAGAGGCGTGCCTGTCCCCACAGAGACACAGCTGCCACCAGATGTGCTATTGTACTGCCAGCCTGGGGCAGGGACAGGGCCACTCTGCCTGCTCAGGGATGCTGCAGAGGGCACATGCCCAACCCTGTTCTCCGCATGCTCATACCCAGTTCCCTTGCCAGGGACAGAGGGTATCTGCTGTCCCGGCTGAGGTGGGGAGGGGAGACACAGTGGGGCCTGGGGTGTCAGGAGTAGGAAAGCAAGGAGCTGAGAATTCACCCTAGGAAAGGGGTGGAGGTGGGACATTCCCTGGGCTAAGGCTCCAAGCTCCTTGCACATGTCCCATTGTCCCCGCAGATGTCCTTTACAAAACACAAACTCAAAAATGAAACCATTAAAAATTTGAAGACAATGACTACATAGCATTAAGCCCTAAGCATGGGGCCCTTCTGATCCTGGGGCCCTTTCGAACAAGGCCATTGCACTGGTCACATGCCCATGAAGACAGCCCTGCCAGCTACTCCTGAAAAAAGCAGGGTAAAGACTAACTCAGTGACATACCTATCCAGCCTCCACACTCTCTTACAAATGGAATGGGTCTCCTCGACTAGTCTCACGAGAACCTTCCGAATCTGAACCTTGACCATTTCTCCAATTTCAACTCAACCCAGTATTCCTTCCACAGCTAGAGGTTCTAGCCAGACTGAACTAGGACCAGCTGCTCTCTTGCAAGTGCCCGTTGCCTCTGCCTTTGCCTGAAATGTTCCCCACTTCTCCCCAGGTCCTCCCCATCACTAATTCCATTGTTCAGGTGGATATTCTGAGTGCATCGGGCATCCTACGCAGTCCCATACAATACTGTGTCTTTCTCACTGGTAGGAATTGAAAGTGCCTGTTTCCTTGCCTGTCCCCACAATAGTTAGAAACCCCAGAAAGGCAGAGACGGCATCTTGATCCCCACTCTATCTTCGGCGTTTGGCAAACTAATAACAAGAGTGGGAATCAGTGATGCTGATGAAATGGGTCCAAGGGTAAGACTCACAGTGCGCTGTCTCTGAGAAAAAACCGCCTGTCCAAGTATCTTATGACTAAATGCTATAATCTTTTATTCTCTGAGTCAGACACAACACCACTTCCTTTTCTGAGTCTGTTTTTGCATCTGTCAGATAAATTTAAGTAGTTGAAGTTTAGAGAACCATATTCGGAGGAGATGAGTGTTTTGCTCTCGCCCCTTCAGTTGAATGTCTTCCGTTGAATTTACATCTTTAAGTTGCAGAATAAAATTATCTTTCCCATCCTTCATTGGCTTCCAAGGTATTTAGGATAACTTCAAGTGGTAGCTACCCCAGGATTATGATCCTGAAATGCCGTTGGACCAGCCGTACAGGAGTTTGTGAGCAAGGGTGGGCACACGTCCGGTTTCTTCAGGCAGGTCAGCACAGTTAAAGGCTTTTTTTTTTTTTGGCTTAGAACCCTTTGAATATAAAAATAAATAAAATGAGCATCAGTTATATCTGCTCCCGCTGAGTGCTCAGACATGAAATCCTTTCATTTTCTGAGAACCCTAAAGAGACAACTTGGGATTCACCTGAATCATTTATCATTGGCTCCAAAGATATAAAAATGAGGCATCGCGCAGCACGTGGAGGCAAGGGGATTCAGATGTCGTTTGCTTCAGGTCTGAGAGGAGGGGGGCCCCTGCTTTGTGTTCTGAGGTCAGAACCAGAGCCTCAGCCAGAGCAGAGACCGGCAGCAGCCCTCTGAGCTTTCTGCCATCCAGCATTCACATTGACTTGCCTTTGAGGCTAACAATGGAAGGCTACAGTTAGATCTTTCAAACTGTGCCTTGGATAAATTTGCTTGGTGTCTAAAGGCAGTTTTGGAAGTATATTTAGTCTTCTGATACTCTCGTGAAATAATAGCGTTAAAACTATTTAGCTTGTTTGGTGAGTGTAACTTCTAAAAAGTTAGTAACACTAATTTTTACCCAGTAGCAATGTGTTTGTTCTAAAGTTTACACTGTCTATAAGGGAAAGTAAACCATGATCTTGTAGTTCTCTGGAGGCAGAAAACTCATTATAATTGTTTGTCTTGACCCAAATGAACATAACCGCAAGGACAGGGAAATATCCTTTAACTTCTATAGCTTACTAATTTGTTTCTGCAACATGTTTATTATTCATATTTTTCAATATCTCTTTCTACCTACATTTTAAAAAAGATTTTATATATTTATTTGAGAGAGAGAAAGTGAGAGGGAGAGAGAGAGAGAGAAGGAGCATGGGGAGGGGCAGAGGGAGAAGAGAAGCAGACTCCCCGCTGAGCAGGGAGTCTGACTTAGGATTCCATCCCGGGATTCAGGGAATCATCACCTAAGCTGAAGGCAGACGCTTACCTGACTGAGTCACCCAGGTGCCCCTACCTACAACATTAATTATGAACCACAAATTGCATGCATGTGTGTTCTATAGCATTAGAGCACAGAGGTTAAAGGCACACTGAGCTTCTGGAGCCAGATTGCCCGGATTCAAATCTGGACTCCAACTGGCTCACTAACTATGAATCCTTGGGCCTCTCTGAGCCAGTTTCCCCCCACCTGTAAAAAGGGGATAATAATAGTACCTACCTCGCAGGGTTTCTGTGTGGACTGTGACATGAGTTAATATGTTTGCAAAGCACATAGAGCAGTACCTCCTATATATTTAGCACTATAGGTATTAGATATCAAAATTACTATTTCTTTAATTTTTAAAAAGACTTATTAATTTAGAGAGAGAGAGCACACAAACAGGGGAGGGGCAAAGGGAGAGGAATAGAATCCTAAGCAGACTCCATGCTGAGCAGGGAGCCCCACATGGAGCTGGATCCCCGGACCCTGAGATCATGGCCTGAGCCCAAACCAAGTGTTAGATGCTTAACTGACTGAGCCCCCCAGGTGCGCCAAAGTCATTCTCTCTTAATGTGTTGGTGGAATGATAACATTTGATCAAGATTCTATAATTTAAAATATATATGCATGTGAGGAAGGAATATATATGCAAATACCTCCTCCACGGGGATCTAGCTCTGCACGTGTGGCAAGCATCTGTTTGCTTCTGTCACTAAAGAAGAAAAATATCTAAGCTCCAGTAGGATACATTCTAGTAGAAATAATAACTTTTCTCAAATTTAAGTAAAAGTAACATTTCAGAAAGATCATCTTTCTCCTCACTGGCACATAATTGCCACCCTACCCTCAGCATAGTCATTTCTGTTTGATGGGGTCTTAGACTCACTAAAGGAGGGTCCTACATTCATATCAGTATTTTATATAAATTCCTCCTAGTCATTTGGGCAAATAAAAAGTGTTGGGACTTTCAGTGTATTTTTCTGTCTTTTATTTATGCCACTCCTTCAGACCTGAGACGTCTCCCAAATGCCAGGTGACCCCAAAAGATTTAAAGTTGCTTTACCACTATCATCATATCACACAACAGACCCTTTCAGAATAGCTTTCGATCACTGAGAACATTTTTACCTCTGACACCAGATGTGCCGTTTGCACACGATTTTCCAGAGCCAGTCTCCAGCCTAACTCCAATCATTCCAGCACAGGGTGGCTAGGACTTCAAAGATTGCCTCTCTGCTGGGCCTTCCCTAGAGTCAAGTGTTTTTTCTATCAGTGACCAGACCACAAGGCAAGTTGCACAGCTTGTTCAGTCATGGCACAGGGTTCTGCTCCCCCACTAGGCTATACTCATGGGGATTCTTGCCATGTGAAGAGTTTCTCTGTTCAGGAAACATTTTGTTCCTCAAAATTCTGAAAAAAGGAGGATTCTGAGGGTCGGATGCCTGGGTGGCTCAGTCGGTTAAGCATCTGCCTTCAGCTCAGGCCATGATCCTGGGATCTCAGAATGGAGTCCCACATTGGCTTACCCACTGGGTAGAAAGTCTGCTTCTCCCTCTCCTTCCGCCTGCCACTCCCCCTGCTTGCTCTCTCTCTCTTTCTATCAAATCAATCAATCAATAAATAAAGCCTTCTTTAAAAAAGAAGGATACTAAGGCACAAGCTCATATTTTCTAAGATATGATTACATTAATAAGGTTTCATGTACCCATGTTTACCCAATTTAACCGAGATTCATTAGAATACTTTTTTCAGCAAGATTTAAGCAATGAGCTAGTATTCAAGAGACAGTTCTTTGGCTAATCTTTCAGAAAAGAATGGATTGCTAATTCTCTGACGTCTAACCACTGAACCATTTGCTCAAGGTTGTCAGCTGAAGAAATGTGGAAAATGTTCCATTTGGTGAGGTCAAGGTTAAAACAGAATTTAGTGTCAGATTTACTTGGTTCTAGTATAGAATTATCTCCCATTTATCCTAACTCCGACTGGAAGAAGAAAAAAACATGATATTATTTCATCTTAGTTATATTCAGAAGATGGGAAAATGAAGAGTTTATCTAATGCAATCCTAGAGGAGAACATAGGCAGTAACCTCTTCGATATCAGCCACAGCAACTTCTTTCAAGATATGTCTCCAAAGGCAAAGGAAATAAAAGCGAAAATGAACTTTTGGGACTTCATCAAGATCAAAAGCTTCTGCACAGCAAAGGAAACAGTCAACAAAACAAAAAGGCAACCCACAGAATGGGAGAAGATATTTGCAAATGACAGTACACACAAAAGGTTGATATCCAGGATCTATAAAGAACTCCTCATAAAATGGAAAAAAAAAAAAAAAGAACTCCTCAAACTCAACACACACAAAACAGATAATCATATCAAAAAATGGGCAGAAGATATGAACAGACACTTCTCCAACGAAGACATACAAATGGCTATCAGACACATGAAAAAATGTTCATCATCACTAGCCATCAGGGAGATTCAAATTAAAACAACATTGAGATACCACCTGACACCAGTTAGAATGGCCAAAATTAGCAAGACAGGAAACAACGTGTGTTGGAGAGGATGTGGAGAAAGAGGAACCCTCTTACACTGTTGGTGGGAATGCAAGTTGGTGCAGCCACTTTGGAGAACAGTGTGGAGATTCCTCAAGAAATTAAGAATAGAGCTTCCCTATGACCCTGCAATTGCACTGCTGGGTATTTACCCCCAAAGATACAGATGGAGTGAAAAGAAGAGGCAACTGTACCCCAATGTTTATTGCAGCAATGGCCACGGTCGCCAAACTGTGGAAAGAACCAAGATGCCCTTCAATGGATGAATGGATAAGGAAGATGTGGTCCATATACACAATGGAGTATTATGCCTCCATCAGAAAGGATGAATACCCAACTTTTGTAGCAACATGGACGGGAGTGGAAGAGATTATGCTGAGCAAAATAAGTCAAGCAGAGAAGAGTCAAATATCATATGGTCTCACTTACTTGTGGAGCATAACAAAGAACACGGAGGACATGGGGAGATGGAGAGGAGAGGGAGTTGAGGGAAACTGGAAGGGGAGATGAACCATGAGAGACTATGGACTCTGAAAAACAGCCAGAGGGTTTTGAAGGGGCAGGAGGGTGGGGTGGGAGGTTGAGGGACCAGGTGGTGGGTAATAGGGAGGGCACGTACTGCATGGAGCACTGGGTGTGGTGCAAAAACAATGAACACTGTTACGCTGAAAATAAACAAATAATTTAAAAAAAAATTTATCTAATGCAGCTAACACCAAGCAGAGAATCAGCCAGAACAATACCTAGCACACAGTAGGTGTTCAGTAAGTATTTGATATTGAAATGACTTGCTCAGAGGACACCAAATTTGGTGGCAGACATGGCATTGAGACCCCACCCCAGAGTATGCCGTCTGCTACTTAGGCACACTGTTCTCACACATTGGTTTATTTTTACATGAACACATTTTTAAAAAATGTTTTCATCTATAATTTTAATATCTGGCCAACTGTGCATAATGTTTAATGACATCTTATTAACAAAGAAACACTTAGAAGAACCATGGAGAAGTAAATAAGTAAATACTGCTGCTTTTCTCCCAGCACCTGATACAAGGTTTCTTGGCAAGGGGCAAATTTGATGACACAGGCTCCCTTCCAGTGCCTGAAGACTGAGTTTCAGGAGGAAAATATCTTTTGTTATAGCCTGATCCTCAAAACAATAGTTGGGCTGGCTTTAAGTGTGGTGGAAGCAAGGTATCAGCATGGGTGACATGAACTGACATGACAGACCTTGCTCTGCCTAAAACCATCTCTATGTCTGATTGGTGGCTCATGGCCCAAACACTCCCTATCAGAAGTTCTTCCATTATGTTAAGCAATGCTCTCTCTCCTAGAACTAGTTAAACTTTTCCTGAGACGGAAGAACTCATGGTCAGTAAAACCCAACCATGAGGTGCCAACTCTAATTAATCATCTCTAGTAGCAACATGGGGCAGGAACAGCTTAAGAGCCATGAAGTCTTGGAGTAAGAAGACACCTCCAAAGAAAGAGTAGGCTTTGTAAAGGCCATGGTGCTGTTTTTCACTTGTGATCAATGAAATTTTAGAAGGTTATGCTTGAAAAATACAAGCTTTGCTATAGATAGCCTTGGGCTTAATTCCAAGCTCCTCTACTTAAAGAGTTGTGTGACCATATGCAAGTCATTTAACATTTCCAGCCCTGTTTCCTCATCTGTAAAATGGTGGCAAATAATCATGCCATCTGTATTAGTTCCCTGGGGCTGCTGTAACAAATGATCACAAATTTAGTGACTTAAAACAACGGAAATGTATTATCTCACAGTTCTGGAGGCCAGAAGATTGAAAGCAAGGTGTTGGCAGGATTGGTTCCTTCTGGAGACTCTGAGACAGAATCCATTCCAGGCCTCTCTCCCAGCTTCTGATGACTGCCAGCAGTCCTTGGTATTCCTTGGCTTATGGCTGCATTATTCCAATCTCTGTCTCTGCCTTCACTGGGGCCTCCTTCTCTGCATCTCAAATCTCCATCTCCTTCCCCTTTAGAAGGATACTAGTCATTGGATTTAGGGCCCACCACAATCCATGATGTCTTGAAATCCTCCACTTAATTTTTTTTAAGATTTTATTTATTTATTTATTTATTTGAGTGTGAGAAAGATAGAGAGAGAGAATGCACAAGTGGTGGAGGGACAGAGGGAAAGGGAGAAGCAAACTCCCCACTGAGCAAGGAGCCCCATGCAAGGCTCATCCCAGGACACTGGGGTCATGACCTAAGTTCAAGGCAGATGCTTAACTGACTGTGTCATCCAAGCGCCCCCTTCCACTTTATTAGATCTGAAAATCATATATCTTTTTCCAATAAGGTCATATGCACCAGCACTGGAGGTTAAGAGTTAAACCAACATCTCGTGGGGGATGGAGGGACACTATTCAACCCACCACATTATCATATATAGTTATTATCAAGAGTCAGTGAGATAGTATACTGTCTGGGGACAGTTAGAGTTCAATAAATGGTCAGTATGATTACAAATATGTAAGTTCTCTTTACTTAAAAGCTTACAAAGAAACAAAGAAAGTCCTGTTCTATAACAAAAGCATGATTATTTTTAGTGCTTACATGTGAATGCTTTGGTCTCTATTTTCACAGTATTTGCTAGACAAGTACATATTTGCTGACCTTGCATTTGGTGCTAATGTTTTACAAATATTATTAACTTTAATATCTGACAAGTGCAAAAGCAGTGATAAAGGTAAAGTGATAATAAAGATAGATACTTGTAAGATTACCAGGAATGTGAAAATAGAGATTGTATAGAGATAAGAAAAATGAGACCTCTGGTCTGGACAAGGTAGTGTAAACTCATCTCTCTCTGCTCCTTTCTGCTACATAAAACTATGAACACTGAAAATAATTCATGAGATTACCAAAGAAAAACTCTGAAAGGTGAAGATTTTCCAGGGCTCCAGCACTTCCAGTTCCAGTACTATAGGAACACCATAGTGTCAAGACATCTTATGAACCACCACCCAATAGAAGGACACCCAGACCTGGTATTTTCCAAACCCACAAGCTATTAAGAAAAAAGGCAGCCCCAATAGGCTCATTCCTTCCCCAAATAAAATGGGAGTCCCAACAATATTATATGTGCCTGGCAGAACCAGCAAAGGGAATCAATTGGATGCCCCACTGACAATAAGGGATCAGGGTAGATACTCTATATCCTTACTCTGTTTGAGACTCCCCTTCCCCATCTAGAGACACCACACAGCTAAGGGATACTGGCAAAGGGGATCCCAATGCAAGTGCCAGCTGGGGGAGCATTGTGCTTCCCTATTGGGCCTGGGGCCCTCCTCCTCCACTCAGAGACACCATGTATGCAGTGGGAGGGCAGGGGATTGCTAAGTGGGATCGTGACACAAATATGTAGCCTGGGATGTACTCTCCAACCCCTCTCCCCAAGCAACGGGGAGACTGCCAGGAAGGTCATTTTTCCCTCTAGGCCTAAGACTTTCCCTGCCCCACTCAGAGACATTCTAAGGGCCCTTCACAAGCACTCAGCTAGGGCGGCACTCTCCATTCCCCACAGATGGGAGGAGCCTGCTATAACAAACACCAGGAAGCACCATTCATCCCTGAAGCAGGTAAGCTCCCTTTCCCCACCTAGAGGCTCTAGGTAGCCCAGCCTGAATAACCTTCTTCAGCTCCCTACAACAGCATTAACAAGGATCAAGGAAGCTCAGGTCTTGAGATAAGTCAAGTAGGAAAATAGCACCACAAATGCTCTAAAAATTACACTGGAACCACAGTCCAAAAATTAGGCCAGGACCTGCGTGGTAAATCTAGACAAAGTGCCTTCCCATTAAAATTAAAAAGTTAATGGGACCCATAGTCACCTAATGTAAAAACCAAAATGTCCAGGATATAATTGAAAATCACTCTACATCATAAACTAGGGAAACCACAACTTGAAGGAAAAAGGGAATTTATCCGCTGCCATCACAGAGATGAACTGGATGTTGGAATTACCTGATAAAGGTTTTAAAGCAACCATCATACAAATGATTCAACAAGCAATTGCAGATTATATTGAAACAAATGAAAGATAATTTGAAATCTCAGCAAAGAAGCAGATGTTAAAAAATAGTAAATGGAAATTAAAAACTGGTTAAGTTTCAAGGAGGCTGGTGAAAATGCTCTAAGTGCCTTATTTTAAAAAACAATATTATAGGGGCGCCTGGGTGGCTCAGTGGGTTAAGCCTCTGCCTTCGGCCCAGGTCATGATCTCAGGGTCCTGGGATCGAGCCCCATGTCGAGCTCTCTGCTCGGTGGGGAGCCTCCTTCCCCCTCCCCCTCTGCCTGTCTCTCTTCCTGCTTGTGATCTCTCTCTGTGTCAAATAAATAAATAAATAAATAATCTATAAAAAAATAGCAGTAACACCAAATGCTGATAAGGATGTGGAGAAACTGGATCTTCCATGCCTTGCTGGTAAGGATGTAAAATAGTAGAGCCATTCTGGAAAAGTGTTTGATAGTCTCTTAAATAAATATAAAATTGTCATATGACCCAGCAATTGCACACATATCATTGAAAGCTTAAATTCACAAAAAAACCTGTGCAGAAATGTAATTGTCCCAAACTGGAAAATCACCCAAATGTCCTGCAATGGTTTAATGGTTATACAAATGGAGGTACATTCATATTATTGAATACTGCTTAGCAGTAATAAGAAGTGACCTATTGATACATGTAACAATTTTGATGAACCCCTAGGGAAATTTTGCTAAATTTAAAAAATAAGCCAATTCCAAATGGTTATGTACTATGCGATTCTAGGTATATGTTATTTTGAAAAGATAGAATTTTAGAAATGGAGAACAAATTGGTGGTTTCTGTGGGTCAGGGGAAGGGAGATAGAGTGGTGGATGTAACCATAAAAGGGCAGCAAGAGGGATCACTGTAGTGATGGAATGGTTCTTTTTCTGGAATATTTCAATATCAATACCCTGGTTGTGATACTGTACTACAGTTTTGCAAGAAACTACCTTTGGGGGAAACTGGGTAAATGGTAGATCTCTCTGCACTTTTTCTTACAACTGCATGTAAATCTACAAGTATCTCAAAACAAAAAGTTTAAATAGAAAAACAGTGCAAGATGGTGACCATTACACATGCAAATGGAATGGATTATAGGAACATTTTTGCAAGGCAAAGAGCAAATCTCATGACAGTATGAAAAGGGCTTTACTTCTATTGTCAACAGTAAACTACAAGAGGGGAGGGAACAGGATTGACCAAATATAGGAAGGCTTGCTGACAGAGGGTTGGCCTTCATTACCGAGGGCATGTGATAGTTATCATCGGCGTTAGGGAGAAAGCCAGTGTTCAGCCTTGGAGCTGACAGGCTCACCAGGGGAAACATTTGCCTCCAGCCTAAGGTAGTTCCATAGAGTCAGGATCTGTTCCAGTCTACACAGTATCAAAGGGACTGGTGGGAGTTGTGTGAGTATGGACATGTGGATGCCAAGAATCTCCATTCATCTCTATTCTTCCTTGGTCCACCAAGAGTGAGGTTATCGAGTTCAGTGAGTGTTCCATATCCAAGGAATATGGGAACAGCTGCCTGAGAGAATACATTCCAGTAGGTAGAAAAAAGGTGGTCAAATGTATAGGTTCAAAGAACGACCTCACAATCCCGTTGGTGGGAATACTTCCAGGAACTTCAAACATAAACCTATGAGGTTTCCTCACTTTGGATGAACACACAACTGACCCTAGGAACAGTCTTCCAGGTCCTTGCTCACCCATAAAGAAAGCAGTTTCTCTACTTCATAGCTTTAGAGACCTGATCTCCTATAAGGTTTGTTTCTAAATTGAAGGAAACCACAGACTATCAATCTTTACAATCTTTAAATTCTCCGACTTTAGTTTAGTACTCAAGGGAGTCAGTTGGCTGTGGAGAGAGAAAGTGAGAGCCTTTCTGGGGGGAGAAAAGGCCCCAAATGACAACAGAGTTTTCCAGAATGAGAAGCCATCATTGGAACATTGGTTTGGGCTCAGTCCAGGCGTCTCCTGATGTGGGGCTACAGAAAGAGAACCTAGAATTCCTGACATGGCACAGACATTTTGCTCCTAGCACTAGTGAGTGCTCTCCAGTTTTGTGGGAGAGTTATCCCAGACACACTGAAAAATGAGAAATCTGCAAGCATTTTGCTGCACTGAAAAGAAAGATTTTTGGCATTGGGAGATTTGGCTCTAGCAAGAAAAACTGCATTGGACATTTCTCTGTCATTTCACAGGAACTCTCATGGGAATTTGGAGTCTCACTTGGTGTGAGAAGATAAAAAGGAGACAAACTTTCCTCCACCCTGCATCTGGTGATGGAGGTCTTCTCAATGCCAAATGACACAGAAGCTTTCTTCCTTGTCTTTAAAAATAAGCTGCTCCCATAGAGATGAGATTCAATGTGTGCAGTTAGGTAACTTTTATTTCTTTTAGAGATGGTGGGAATGGCTGTGATGTCACTGGTAATAACTATGTATGGCAGTATTTTCTGGAGATACTTTGAATAAAAAGTGCCCAGTGTCAAATAAGTTGGTAAAATGCTGTACCATCTACTTTTTAAATAGCAAATTAAAGGCTGGGAGAGGTGCACTGTTAAGAATCCTGCATAAATTTCTTTAACTTGACTTGTCAAAACTTATTTGATCACACGGCCCTGTCAGGGTATAATTTCAAGAAGTTAAAAATCATGACTATCATACTAACATAGTGAGCATATGTCAGACATTTATTTAACGCAAAGGTTTATTTAACTTGTTAATGAGAGCGTGTATCAGTGGGATGCTAAAGCTGGTTCAAAGAAGGATCTGAGAAACCAATATACACACTCAACGGAGAGAGAGAAAATGCTGAAATAAGATTGCAAAATGGTTGAAACCTAAAACAGGTAACAGTCTTACAGGGCAATAAAACTAACTATCGGGGTTGTCTTTTTCGTTGGACCAAGATGATTTGCATTTCTACTGGACAAAAAACCTTGGCAACTTCTACAAATTAACCTGTAACTTGACAGAATCTTTGCCTTGATCAACAGTAGTAAATAGTAAGTCAAACAATTATACGTTCCTCTAGAACAAGAGTTCTCAAAGTGTACTCCCCAGACCAGCATCACCTGGAATCTTGTTAGAAACGCCATTTATTGAGCCCCACCCAAGACCTACCCAATCAGAAACTCTGGGATAGGACCCAGCCCTCTGTGTTTTAACCCTCCAGGGGATTCCGAGGCATATGAAAGTTTGAGAAGGACTGATCAAAAGAATTAATCCTCAGGCAGAATGAATATGTTGCCAATACTCTGGTATGACTTTGCAAAGATACGTAGGTTTCCTTTTGCCTATTTCTAAGTTTTAAACACATTTTCTTAGCCTATTTTTCAGTATCACACTTTAGAAATGTCAATGTACAATGAATAAAAACCATCTAGAATTTTAGAGAAAAGACTTTATTTCTATTTCATCCTACATCAAGTAACAGTTCAAGTCACATCTTCTCCAAGAAAATATTCTAACCCTCTCAGTCTCCCACAATCCTTCCTCCTTGGCCTCCTAGAGAATCTCTTTTTTTTTAAGATTTTATTTATTTATTTGACAGGCAGAGATTACAAGTAGGCAGAGAGGCAGACAGAGAGAGGAGGGGGTAGCAGGCTCCCCGCTGAGCAGAGAGCCAGATGCCGGGCTTGATCCCAGGACCCTGGGATCATGACCTGAGCCAAAGGCAGAGGCTTTAACCCACTGAGCCACCCAGGCGCCCCGAGACTCTTAAATTACAGTTCAAACATCCATTTCACACAGTGCTAACAGTTTTATTTATGTTAACCACATTGAAAATTGCATGTAGGCAGCAATTGTGACTTAAGCCTGTATTCTCAATTTAAACTTCAATACAGGTACAGAATCATGGGTTCTCAAGATTAGAATGTATTTTGAATATTGATCTGTTCAGCTGAGTAAGCTATTAGCATTCTCTTATGGATGGTAGGTAGAATTCTAACATGGCCTCCAAGATCTACCCCCAACCACTACCACATATTTTATTCCCATCATTTGGTTATGTTATATGGCACTATTGATCTTAAGACAGGGAGACTATACAGGTGGCTTGGCCTAACCACATGAACCTTTTGAAAGCAGTTTCTTCAAACTGGTCACAGAGAGGAAGTCAGACACTCAACACACAAGGATTCAGCACGTCATTGCTGACTTGAAGATGGAAGAAGACACATGACAAGGGACGTGAGCAGCCTCTAGGAGCTGAAAGGAGTCCCTGGCTCACAGCCAACAAGGAAATGTGGACCTTAGTCTGTTAAAGAACAAAATTCAACTGACTACATTTGAGGATCTAGTTGACTTTATTAACTGATTCATGACTTGGACAACACTCCATCTAGCAAGCAAAGAGATGCTCCAAGGAGTTTTACAAAATGAAAGGTTTTTATAGGCAGGAGGGTGGGGCAAAGAAGTTATTAGCAAAATAAAAGGAAAGATTATTTCAGGCCAGGGCAGATTCTTTTTTTGAGCGGAAGAGACCAGTGGAGTTTCATCATGCATTACCTCCCTAATGCTGATCACGAAATTTCAGATTGGCTGTTGTAAGATCACATTCCTGGGAGAGGCTGAAATAGTAATTGAGTCTCTGGTTGCTCTCCTGGGAAGCAAATAACTCCATTTGAGACTTCTTTCTTTCTAACAAGTCCTACAACCACAAGGAACTGAATTCTGACACAAGAATGAGCTCGGAAGTGGACTTGTCCCTAGAATCTCCTGGTGAGAATTTGGCCTGACCAAGAGGCCAGGTGATTTCAGCCTTGTGATACGCTGAGCTGAGAACTGGCCATACTGTGTTGGACTTCAGGCCTATAAAACCATAAGCAAATAAATATATGTGGTTTGAAGCCTCCACATATATAGCAATCTGTTATGCAGCTTAAAAAAACTAATGTTATTTTCACAAGAGGTAAGTGACCTTCTTCTCGAATACTTGAGGCAACAGGGAACTCATTCTCCATACCCCAGGGATAGCTGCACTCTTTGCTCCTGCAAGACAGCCCAGTCCTCCTTTGGACACCTCTGATATTTAGAGATTGCTTTATCATATTGAGCATCCATCAATACTCCCTTTATTCCTGTCGAAATCTGTTCTGGCTGCTGTAACAGAATGCCACAGACTGGGTGGTTTATAAATAACAGACATTTATTCCTCATAGTTCTGGAGGCTGGGAAGTCCAAGATCAAGGAGCTGGCAGATTTTGTGTCTGGTGAGAGCTCACTTCCTGGTTTGAAGCTGGTACCTTCTCCCTGTGTCTCCTCACATGATGGAAGGGATGAGGGAGCTCTTTCATGAAAGCATTAATTCCATTCACCTGCCAAAGTTTCCCTCTCTTAATTCCAGCATCACATGGTGGGGGGTAGGATTTCTACATAAGAATTGGGGGGGGGCATCTGGGTGGCTCAGTGGGTTAAGCCTCTGCCTTCGGTTCAGGTCATGATCTCAGAGTCCTGGGATGGAGCCCCCCATCAGGCTCTCTGCTTGGCGGGGAGCCTGCTTCCCCCCATCACACTCTCTGCCTGCCTCTCTGCCTACTTGTGATCTCTCTCTCTGTCAAGTAGATAAATAAAATCTTAAAAAAAAAAGAATTTGGGGGGCAGGTCACATTCAGTCTCTAGAAATCCCTGCGCTTGATCCTATTGGCCTCTATCATCATGATAAGGTAGATTGTATTAGAGAACGTGTCAGCAGACTTTTTCTGTATAGTAAGTGATTTTAGGTTTTGAAAGCCATATAATCTTTGTCACAGCTACTCTGCCATTAGAGCACAAAAGCAGCCCTGGACAATATGTAAAGTAATGGGCACATTTGTGTTCCAATAAAACTTTATTTATAAAGTAGTCTATAGGGGCGCCTGGGGGGCTCAGTCAGTTTAGCGTCTGCCTTCAGCCCAGGTCATGATCTTAGTGTCCTGGGATGGAGCCCCACATGGGGCTCTCTGCTCAACAGGGAGCCTGCTTCTCCCACTCCCTCCACCCCCCACTTGTGCTGCTCTCTCCATCTAGTGCTCACTCCTTCTCTCTCTCAAATAAATAAAATCCTTTTAAAGAAATTAAAAAATAAGAAAAATAAAATAGGCTATAGGCAGGATTTGGCCCACGGGCCATAGTTAATCACTCCTACTCTAGTTTGGTTCTATAGGGTCTCACACCAGCAATTAAATTTCAATGTGTAGCTTAGAAGAAGCCTATATCCCTTTGACTCACAAATTCAGTGGCCAGAATGAAGCAGATGGCCCTACCCAAGCTACAGAAGCAAGGAAGTATAATTCTACTATGTTTTCAGAAGGAGAAGAGCTGGAAATATCTGGTGAATAATATGAATGACTACCACAGAGTACAGGTATTAAAGTCACATGTTTGCATGCTTGTCCTGTCCACTACGAAGTAAACCCCTCAGGGGCAAGAACCTTGCCTTAGATACAGACCTAAACAGGTATAGTAGATGTGTTGTCAAAAACTGATCACTGGGGGCACCTGGGTGGCTCAGTGGGTTAAAGCCTCTGCCTTCAGCTCAGGTCATGGTCCCAGGGTCCTGGGATCGAGCCCCGCATCGGGCTCTCTGCTTGGCAGGGAGCCTGCTTCCTCCTCTCTCTCTGCCTGCCTCTCTGCCTAGTTGTGATTTCTCTCTGTCAAAGAAATAAAAAATTAAAAAAACAAAAAAACAAAAAAACTGATCACTGTGCTTTGGAGCCAAAATACGACGCGAAGACAGAGTTTGGGATAAAGAGGAATATCAGCTTTCTTGCTTTGCTGGGAAAGGAGGCTGGAGCAGGCTATGGCCTTCAAAATGGCAAGCCCACTGGGAGGAAAGGGCTTGGAGGTGGGCCTTATAGAGAAATACAGGATCTAGATGGACTTTTCTCTTAGTCGTCTTCAGGGTGGTACCAGGTTCCTGAAACAAAAGGCTAAGGAAGGGGGAAGGGGAGTTTTGCAGAAGAGAGAAAAAAAACGTTACTTTAAATTCAAGGGGCACCTGGGTGGCTCAATCAGTTAAGTGTATGCCTTGGGCTCAGGTCTTGATCCCAGGGTCCTGCGATGGAGCCCCGAGTCAGGCTCTCTGCTCAGTGAGGAGTCTGCTTCTCCCTCCACCCTGCCCCTCTTCCGTCTCCCTGGTTCTCCCTCCCCCTCCCAATCCCCCTCCCTTTTCCTCCCTTTCCCCTCTTCCTGCTCATACTCTTGCTCCTTCTCTCTCAAATAAATAAATAAAATCTTTTTTTAAAGGTGAAATCGAGTCTTGCTGAAGCATTAGTTCAGCCATTTTGATTTTTGTTCAACTTTATGCTTTTAAGCACTTTCAGATGTGCATATAACTATGTCTGATTGGTTGAGAAGGGAAAGGAAAGAAGCAGAGAGAAGGCAAAAGGCATTACAAAAAGACCAGTGGAGTGGGTGGTGATAGTAGTAGTAATGGGGGAAAGGGTTATCACTATTGGTAGTGGCGATATCTATCATGATTATCATGTTAATGCTAGTAGTGGTGTTCTTAAAAGAGTGATCTAGGGGCGCCTGGGTGGCTCAGTGGATTGGGCCGCTGTCTTCGGCTCAGGTCATGGTCTCGGGGTCCGCCTGCTTCCTCCTCTCTCTCTGCCTGCCTCTCTGCCTGCTTGTGATCTCTCTCTCTGTCAAATAAATAAATAAATAAAATCTTAAAAAAAAAAGAGTGATCTAAACTCCTGCATTCTTGTTCCATTCATTCCTCAGTTCATTTCAACTTGGCTTTTTCTGCCAAACCCCAATTCTCTGAGACCACTCTTGCTAAGGTCACAAGTAACCTCCTATTTGCAGAACTTAAATGACGTTTCTTTCTTTCTTTTTTTTTTAATTTGAGAGAGAGAGGGGGAGGGAGAAAGAGCAAGAGCATTAGTGAGGGGAGAGGGAGAAGCAGGCTCCCTGCTGAGCTGGGAGCCTGACGTGGGGCTCAATCCCAGGACCTTGAGATCATGACCTCATCCGAAGCTGGACGCTGAACGAACTGAGCAACCCAAGTGACCCTTAATCCTTAATCCTTATTTTACTGAACTCCTCTGCTGTACGTAAAATCACCAAATACACCTCCTTTAAATTCCCAGCTCCATATGCCACTGTGACATAACACTTTCATGGTTCTCCTCTGGGTCTCTCCAACTGTTCTCTGGATGTCCCCTACTCTTCCAATCCCTTAAATATTAACGTTTCTTAGGACTTTGTCCTCTTCCCTCTGCTACTCTTCTCACTCTGCTACCATCACCTGGATGGTCTCACTTAACCACATGTTTCTTACTCCTGTCTATAGTGCTACCGATTTCCATACTCATGCCCCATTCATACTCCTTTCCAAGTTCAGAACCATGTCTCCAACTTTCACTCTCATGCTTTCACCAGGAGGTCCTCTGTATATTTCAAATAAACATGGCAGAAAATATGCTCCTGTCCTATCTCAGTGGTTAAGTGCATAGCCATCTAAGCTAGACACCCGTGTGATATTGTGCATGCTTCCTCCCTACTCCCATTTCCCTGTCTAGCCTAAATATTTCTTTCTGTCCTGGACTATACTACTACTGTCCTGGACTATATTTTTATCAGCTTTCACCTGGATTACCAAGGAGCTTTCTAATCTTTTTCTTTAATTATTTTGGCTTTATCATGAAATATTTCATACAGAAAACAATAATAATAAATCTAAAGTATACTCAGTTTTATCAAATCTTAACTTATTATAATATTTGCATCTAATTTTTAAGGGGAAATAATAATAGAAAAAGGAGAAGCCCCATGTGTTACCACCCCAGCTCATTTCCTTCCTCTCTCCCCAGAGGTAATCAGCTTGTGAATTTAGAATTTATTATCAGCACAAAATCTTTAGTTGAATTGTTACATTTGTATATATCCCTAGAACAGATAGAGTATTATTTTGGGGGGTTTTGAACTTTATATAAATGAGATCAAACCACATGAGTCTTTGTGGAATTTGCTCTTGTCACTCAGTATTATGTTATAAAGCACAATGTGAAGACACCCTGAGGACTTCAATTGGGTTTATATGTTGATATTTTATCCAGCAAACTTGATAAATCCTCATTTGTTTTGAAAATTTATCTGTAGCTACTCTTGAATTTTCTATGTACACTATCACACAATCTTCAAATAAAGACAGGTTGTCTCTTTCTAATTCCATTTAGATAGACTTTGTTCTTCTTCACTTTTTGCATTGGATAGTACCTCCAGCATAATGTTGGACAGAAGCACTTATTAGTACTTATTGAAATTCTGACTTTATGAGAGTGTGTCAAAAGTGTCACCATTAAATATATGTTTTGGATGGATATATTTGATGAAAATTTATCAAATCCTTTGCTCCAGGGATATGATCATATGACTATGTTCCTTATTAGTGTGGTATATCACAATAGTAGATTTTTTTTTTTGGATTTTTTTTCCATTTTATTTATTTTTTCAGCGTAACAGTATTCATTGTTTTTTGCACAACACCCAGTGCTCCATGCAAAACGTGCCCTCCCCATTACCCACCACCTGTTCCCCCAACCTCCCACCCCTGACCCTTCAAAACCCTCAGGTTGTTTTTCAGAGTCCATAGTCTCTTATGGTTCGCCTCCCCTTCCAATTTTTTTTTTTAATAAACATATAATGTATTTTTATCCCCAGGGGTACAGGTCTGTGAATCTCCAGGTTTACACACTTCACAGCACTCACGATAGCACATACCCTCCCCAATGTCCATAGCCACCTCCCCCTCTCCCAATCCCACCTCCCCCCAGCAACCCCCAGTTTGTTTTGTGAGATTAAGAGTCATTTATGGTTTGTCTCCCTCCCAATCCCATCTTGTTTCATTTATTCTTCTCCTATTCCCCTAACCCCCCATGTTGCATCTCCATGTCCTCATATCAGGGAGATCATATGATAGTTGTCTTTCTCTGATTGACTTATTTCACTAAGCATGATACCCTCTAGTTCCATCAACGACATATCAGATAAAGGGCTAGTATCCAAAATCTATAAGGAACTTAGCAAACTCAACACCCAAAGAACAAACAATCCAGTCAAGAAATGGGCAGAGGACATGAACAGACATTTCTGCAAAGAAGACATCCAGATGGCCAACAGACACATGAAAAAGTGCTCCACGTCACTCGGCATCAGGGAAATACAAATCAAAACCACAATGAGCTATCACCTCACAATAGTAGATTTTCTGATAATCAATTATTTCATTTTCAGGATAAATTCTACTTGGTGGATGTCTTGAAATGTTCTTGAGATTTGTTTTAATCAGGTTTGGTAAGGCTGTCACCTACATGAGACAACAGCTTTTGAAATAACAGTTTATTATTCACAGTTGTTCCCAAGAGGAAAGGGCATGTCACACCATGTGGGGCCACAGAGAGAAGGACCAGGGTCAATCAGGAGGCAGAAGGAGTGAGGGGGAAATATGGATGCCAGCCTTTATTCTGGTTTTCATAAGAAGGAATGGGCAAGGCAAGGTGAGCATGTTAGGACTGTTGAGTTTGAATAATTTTAGTAGGCTCTACGCTAAGAAGATGGTCCCCTGTTGTCCTGTCCCTGACCCTGGGGTGATTTGGGGCAGGGTGAATACTGACTTGATGTGTAAGAGAGTAAAACGTGTGGTTAAAGACATGGCCTATGGATTATTTGCTTTGCATATGAAAGACATGCTGGCAGGCAAGTTACTTACTCTTTCTAGAAATTGGCCAGCCCTGGAAAGGGAAGTATCTCTAAGATTAGCAAGGCTCCAAGTCATCAAAACATAGAAATATGGAAAATTTTTAAACATGATTAATATGGTTGAGATGTTTTTATTTTTCATTTTGTTTCATTTTCAGTACTGTTGAGTTTGATAGGATAACATTTGCTTCATGATATAGGTCTAGGATTTTCTTCTTTTATATTTTCCTTCATAAATTGTGTGTGTGCATGTATATTGAGGCTTTCCTGGGGATTAGGCAGGGCTGGGGCAAGGACCACGCTGGGGGACTAGAGCCAGCATTCCAGGGCAATACTGGTCTTCAGGGCAATGTTGGGTAGCTCAGACCTGAGCTCTATAGATGAGGGGTCCAGTTGGGTACCTCAAAGCAGAGACAACCACAAAAGGAAGGATAGTCTCGTTAGTCTGGTTGACATTAGTGCAAGAAGGATAATGTCAGTGGGGGGCAGACTTTGCTGAAGAAAAGTGTTGTAAAGCTTTAAAGGACCTACATGAACAGAGATTTGGGGGAGTAAAAGGGGCCTAATAAGCCCTGAGGTGAGAAAGAAGGGAAAGAAAAGTAGGAGAGAGGAACAAGAAGGGTGATTCTGGAATGCAGGGAGGTCCATCTTTTCTCCAGGGACCCAGCATACCAGTACTGGTGCAGTGCTAGCTCCTCACTCCTCTCTCCTGGTTTAACAGGTCCCTGATTGTTGCTGTACATGGCAATCGTTCTGAACATAGGGTCTGGGAGGAGCCAGCTGGGCCTTATACAGACAGAGATCTTCTTCAGGCCAGAGGGTGATGAAATCTTTCATGTTTCATGCATCCTGGCAGTTGGGCTCAAATATATGGTGCGTGTCAAGGATGCCGTAAGCAAGGAAATCTGCAAAGGTGATTTTGTCCCCTGAAAATTGTGGCCTCTTCCCTAGAAGCTGTGGGAAGAGCTTCATCTTTTTAGGGAGCCCCTCCAAGTACTCATGCTTCCATTTCTCTAAGTCAAGTTTGATTGGAGGTGTCTGTAACCTAGTTCTTCAAAATGTCCACACAAATCTTCTCTTTTGTTTTCCCTCATAGGTTGTGTTTGTGAACAATGCAGTGAAGGAAGACATGGCTCTGGGTGATCTCGTGAGTTTTAGCAATTAAGTAGGGCAGTTTGAGAAAGTCCAGGCTCAACTTGAATGTTTCAGTCAGCCACTGACTTCAGTCAGAGTTGGGGCATCCTCCATCACATATTTCTTTTCCTCACAGTTTTGAGTCTGTGTGTTCCAGAAGCAGGTGGATTGAATAAGCCAGCCCATGGATGTCCCAGTAAGCCAAAGTCAGGGCCATAGTTCAGCTTTCTGTGGACTCAGGGAATAGCCTTAGGGGAGCTGGGCTGGAGTTTCATCCTTACACCTTTTCTTTAGCCTAGAAATTATATCAAAATAAAAAGATTTAGTAAAGAAGGAATCCCCAAGAGTCAAAAATTAAAAGAAGACCTACTAAATATATAGACACTAGTGCTTTGGCTGCTGTAAGGGCATTAGCTACATCAGTAAATAAAAGACTTGCATATTTTAACCACTTGGAAAAGCACCAAGATTTTGGCCCCTTGTGAGGCCAATGGATGGAATTAAGATCCCTGAATAAAACATAGGCTGCCAAAACTGTGTACTATGTTTAGAGGTATAGACATTCTATAAATCCTCCAGCAAAGGCCAATGTCTGGATCTGGGATTTGGGTGAAAAAAAAAAGTCTCCCTTAAGAATTTAAAACTACAGGCTACCCTCATAGGGTACAAATTTACACTACCTGTATGGCAGACATTACTTATGCTTTCCAATACTTAGTTTTCCTTTCCTTCCTAAGCACCTAAAAGACTGTACTTCCCCATCCCCTTGCAGCTGTGTGGGACCATGTGATTAGCTTTTGTCCATGGTCACTTCAGGGCCGAGGAAGTCAAAAGTTCCTTCCATCTTTGAGGTCTTTCATCTCCTGCTGTAGAGACCTAGAAGCCATAACAACAGCATAAAATGGAAAAGAGCCTGGATCCGCCTAAATCACTGCTTAGGGAGAGCTGCTCTGAGGAGATGCCCAGCTTGAAGCAGATTTTGTATGAGCCAGAAACAAACGTTTGTTGTCTTGAGCCACAGAAATTTCCGGACTGAATTAATTGCTTGCCTGCTCTCTCCCTAAATACACACACACACACACACACACATTTATGAAGGAAAATATAAGAAAAGGAAATCCTAGACATCTCATGAAATAAAATCCAGCAGTATACTGAAGACAAAACAAAAGAAAAATTAAAACACCTAGGATTTATCCAAGAAATGCAACCCAGTAGGTTTTATCATAGAAATGCAATGATAATTCATTATCAGAAAATATACTAATGGGATGCTAGATTTATAATAAGAAATATCTATTTGGTCTTCATCCTGGACTCTGGCACAGAGCTCCTAAAATGCTTGGAATTTACTGTGACCAGAGCAATAAAGATATCTTTTATTATGTTAATGAGGTAACTTTTGGAAGGCACTAATGGTGGAGCTGGTCACCAGTAGAACCAGCCATGTGATTAGAGGACTGAAAGTTTCAATCCCTTCTTCTTGATTTCTGAAGTGGGGAGAGAGCCTAAAGATTGAGTTCAATCACTAATGGCCAATGATTTAATCAACTGTACCTATGTAACTAGGCCTCCATAAAAACCCCAAAAGACAGGATTTGGAAAACAGATCGGTGATCACATGGAGATGTGAGAAGAGTGGTGGGTCCAGAGAGGGCATGGAAGCTTTGCATCCTTTCCCCATACCTTGCCCTATGCATCTCCTCTGCCTGCCTGTTCCTGAGTTATGTTCTTTTATAATAAAACAGTAATCTAGGAATAAATGGGTTTCCAGAGTCCTGTGAACCACTGAAGCAAATTTGTCAAACCCAAGGAGGGAGTTGTGGGAACTTCTGACTCATAACCAGTTGGTCAGAAGTGCAGGTGATAATCTGCACTTGTAACTGGTACCCGAAGTGTGGGTGTGGTGAGGGGAGGGACAGTCTTGAGGGACTAAACATTTAATCTGTGAGATCTGGTATTATCTCCAGGTAGATAGTGTCATAGCTACATTTTAGGACACCCAGCTCGTGTCTAGAGAATTGCTTGGTGCTGTAGAGAAACCCATACACCCACATATTGGAAATCTGATGATCAGATCCCATTTAGTGATATACCACACTAATAAATAAGATACTCCATCTTATCCTGACTAATGCACTAACTGATCCAAGAAACTCCTGAGAAATCAGTATAAAAGTGGAAAAATGACCTGAAATTGATTATACTTCAAGAGGCCTAGAAGAGAAAATGCAAGATCCCACCGAAAGGACCCACCCTCAAATTGGGCCACATAGGATTTCCACACATAAATATTCCCTCCCCTTCCACTAAGCAAGATCTTACAATAAAAAAATGTATATACAATCAATACATAAAACCAACCACCATGAATGAAAATTAACATTAAAAAACATGAAGACTATTATTCTCTTGAACTTCATATAATGGAATTATATTAAACTAAGAATATTAAATTGGCTTAAGACATAAAATAAGAAATTGAAAATCATGAGGAAGAAAACACTGTTATCAAGAAACCAAAGATTTCAAAATCAGTAGAATAAAATTTTCAGAAATAATAAGATACAGTTTTTGAAATTACCAATTAAATGAACATGTTAAAAAACACACTATACATAATTGAACTTGAAGGGTGATATAGAAAAATTACCCAAAATGGAGTACAAATGAAAAGAAAAGAAAATACACAAAAGCACAATTAAGAGACCTCGATACTAGAACAAACACATTTACTACATGTCTAATAGAAGTTCCAGAAGAGAACTGCAAAGCATGGAAGAGAATGATATTTGAAAAAAAATGACATTGAGAATCATACTGAATCTCAAACTGGATAAATAAAAACAAATAAAAAAACACATCCAGACACATCATAGTGAAACTGCTGTGTATCAAAAACTAAAAGAATATTTTAACATCATATGTCGGAGGAAACTGGCAGATTAGAGACAGACTGACATCATACTCCTAATCCAAAAGATAAGGGAAGGTAATGGGGACTTGAGAGAAAATCACTCTATCCAGCTAAGCTACCATAAAGATCAAAGTCAAAATGAAGAGGCATCTGGGTGGTTCAGATGGTTAAGTGTCTGCCTTCGGCTCAGGTCATGATCCCAGGGGTCCTGAGATTGAGCCCCACATCCAGCTCCCTGCTCAGCAGGGAGTCTGCTTCTCCCTCTCCCTCTGTTCCTCCCCTGCTTATGGTCAGTCTCTCTCTCTCTCAAATAAATAAACAAAATCTTAAAAAAAACAAAGTCAAAAAAAGAGATTTGTGGACAACACTGAACTTACTACCAACTTACTTAATCATACGGGAAGAAATTTATGCCTCACAGACACTAAAATCCTGGATGCCTTTTTCTACTTCTCAACATGAAGCTCAACAAGTCCAGTACCTACTACATTGTATGTTCTCTTATTTTCAGAGATGACAGTATTTCTCGGTTTTCTATTTTTACATTTTTATTTCTCTCTCTTTTATGTGTTTGGACCAGAGGAGAATATCAAATATGAAGTCACTATGTCATTTTGTCCAGAAATCTCCCTATGTCTTTCTTTATACCTTCATTTCAATTTCCACATAATCACCAGAATAATCTAGCTCTGTGCTTCTCAAACTACCTATGGTGAAAGATCAGTGTGATTTTTTTTCCTAATAGATGGCATACCAATATTTTATCAAAGTCAACTGATCACTCATTTGGATGTGGCAGCACTGTCCAATTGCTATAAATTACTTAATCTCAATTTATGAATTTACCAGAGGCTGATAACAGGTAGTTCTTGGACCAGGAATGACATGTGGATCACAATTTGAATAGTACTGATCTAGTTAAAATTCAATTCTGGAAATTTCACTTAAAATTATGTAATGATCTCAATTACCTACAAGAAAACTTCCAAATTCCAAGTAATATTGCATACAAGGTCCTTTTTTTTATTGTGTTATGTTAGTCACCATAGTGTTCCATGTAGTGTAGTGTTCCATGTAGTGTTCCATGACTCATTGTTTGTGTATAATACCCAGTGCTGCATGCAGTCCATGACCTCCTTAATACCCACTACAATGTTCACCCATCCCCCCATCCCCTCCCTTCTAAAACCCTCAGTTTGTTTCCTGGAGTCCTTTGTGATCTGTCTCTCCAATTTCATCTCCTACATTTGTCTGCCTCAGATTTTACACCCAGAAACAATTCAGTGCTTGCAGTTTCTTAATCACTATGAATCACTGAAAAAGGTGAAGAAACAAACTATAAGTTGAGATTCCTAGAGCAGATCCCAAAGCCAGGCTTCAGAAAGGAAACCCACGAAGTAAGCTACAATTTCCTCTACATCAGGAAGTTTCTAGCTCCAGAACCATATAGCTACTGCAATAATAATAATTGAAAAAGGGTGCTACAGTCAGAACAATCATCATTACCAGTGCCACTGCAGAACCATACCATACCTGCTATTATCTACATCAGGAAAATTGACATCCCACACACTGCCTCTCAACACCCAGGAAGCTAGTTACTTGACATTGGGACCTCTGTTAATGCTGCCTTAGAAAAATTCTGTTTTCTATATCTTACATGAGTGCACCTGATTTGCTTAACCCTGTATAACATGTAGAACCAGTTGCAAGTGAGTCTATGGAATGTACATTTTAATTTTCCAACCCCCATAGCAGAAAAGGGGATACTAGATCAGTGTTTTTCATAATCCATTAATGGTTTATAAAATTAATTTAGGGAAACAGGATTCATATTTCTTAATGAAATGGAATGGGATACAATAGACTAGAAAATATCAAAGTGCACATTCAGGGTAACTAACATTTCATGAAAATTTCGTTTTAGTTATATAAAGAGAATGTAATACAGAAATGTACTGGGATACTACATAAATGCATTTATTACTATAGGTTCTAATCCAAAAAGTTTTATTTTTTGTTTTATTTTATTTGAGAGAGAGAGAGAGAGAGAGGAATAGGGGGAGGGAGGTAAAGAGAGAATCCTCAAGCCGACTCCCCACTGAGTGAAGAGCCTGATGCAAACCTCAATCTCATGACCCTGAGATCATGACCTGAGCAAAAATCAAGAGTTGGATGCTCAACCAACTGAGTCACCCAGGCACCCCCAAAAAGTTTTAAATGCATTATACTAGTGCAGTAATTCTCAAATTTTAGCCTGCAACAGAATTCCCTGGAGATGGGGGTATTAAAGCACAGATGCTGGGCCCCATACCAAGTTTCTGATTCATGCCTGGTGTGAGGCCTGGGAATTTACATTTCTAACAAGTTCCCAGGTGATGTTGATGGTGTTGATCCAAAAAACACTCTGAGAACAACTGCTCTACAACAGTGGCTCTTAATATTGGCTGCACGTTAGAATCATCTGTGGAGCTTTTGAAAATCTGATGCCAGGCTGCACACCAGATCAATTACATGAGGCTCTCTAGGGTGAGACTGGACCATCAGTTTTTTAAAGCCCCATCCACGTGAAGCCAGGAATGAGAATCAACTTTCTAGAAGAATGATGGTTTAGCTGTTGAGCATCTATCTCTAACATTTTTTACCATATTTATCTAAATCTATCATCCTTTAAGTTATCACTTTCAGGAATTGTTTTAGAACCTCTTGATCTCCAGATCATGCCCCATCCCCTGGCGAGTAGCTTCATTCACTGAAACAAATGTTGGATTTGAAATCAAGCAGAGAGAGTCAATTATCATATAGTTTCACTTCCTTGTGGAGCATAAGGAATAACACAGAGGACATTGGGAGATGGAGAGGAGAAGTGATTTCGGTGAAATAGGAGGGGAAGAAAAACCATGAGAGACTGTAGACTCTGAGAAACAAACTGAGGGTTTGGGGGGGGTTGGGTAAGCCTGGTGGTGGGTACTAAGGAGGGCACGTATTGCATGGAGCACTGGGTGTGGTGCATAAACAGTGAATTTTGGAACACTGAAAAAAAATTAAAAAGAAAGAAATCACAAAACTACCCTTTGAGTACTGACTCTCTTTCTTACCAGGCATGTGACCTTGGGCAGGTCATGAGGCTCTGGGAGCACCTGGATGGCTCAGTCTGTTAAGTGCCTGCCTTTGGCTCAGGTCATGATCCCCAAGTACTGGCATTTAGCCCTGGATCAGGCTCCTTGCTCAGTAGGAAGCCTGCTTCTTCCTCTGCCTGCTTCTCCCTCTGCTTGTGTGCACTCTCTCTCTCTGTCAAATAAATAAATACAATTAAAAAAAAAGAGGAGGCTCTGTTTCTTCCTCCACATAATACAGAAGATAGCAAAATGCCTTATCAACCTCACAGGATGGACATGATAATACAATACAGGCAAAAACCCAACTTTATAAATGATGAGGTTTGTGTGCCTGAAGTTCACGGTGCATGCAGGGTGGAGTGTCCAGATATGAAGGAAGATGTTTTGATTGGTGTTAGATGTTTAAGACTCTTATGTGCTTGAATATTCTCTTGGAGTTTGGACAATATGTTGCACAGTGGAAATTTTTAAACAAGGAATTGATATGAATCATTTGTACTATTTTTCAAACAAGAACTCTGGTGACCAAGTTTCTCTAATGGGAAACAGAAAGAAAGGCAGTTATGAGGCAGTCATACAAGAACAAGTAAGAGAGGATGACAGTCTGAAAAGCAGACGTGGAAGACAGGACAGAGATTGTGCTGCTACTTCAAGATATCTCTTGGGAGAATAAACGGACTTAGGTGAAGCAATTAATAAGAAAATTCACTTGGGCTATGTTCACATGTGATATTAAAATATTCAGAGTTTTAAAATAGAATTTCACCCATTATCTATATAGTGATCTCGTTACTTGGTTGAATATTCAAATAAAGGGCTGAATATTTTGGTACTATTTTATTTTTTTAAGTTATCATCTATTTATTTATTTATTTTTATTATGTTATGTTAGTCACCACACAGTACATCTAAGTTATTATTTAAATTCCAGTTAGTTAACATACAGTGTCATATTAGTTTCAGGTGTACAATATAGTGAGTCAACACTTCCATACAACATCGGGTGCCAATCAGGAAAAGCACACTTCTTAATCCCCATCATATTTTGGTATTCTTTTAGATTTATTATAGATCCATTCAAGGAAATTAATTAATACTTGCAATCTGGTCAGAATTTGCTTCATGGCCCAATACAGTTACACTTCTTTCACAAAAATAAAGTAATGCTGCTCTTTACTTATGATGAAGAAAGACATACTGGTAACTTGATGTTAGCAAGACATTACAAACAGAAAAGGAGCCAAATCTGGTATTTTTACCACAAGTCTGACTACTATGAGGCACACAAACTGATCACAAAATGAGACTAACAAAGTTCTTCCAAGAACCAGAGCCTGGGGAATACTGCATACTGCTCCCCTCTTGAAGAGTCATCATACATATTAGCATCTTAAAGACTCCAAAAAGTCATGAGCAAAGAAACATGTTCTGTTCCGCTTAACGCAACATTTCCTATCCTTATAAGACTATGAAACGCTTTATTTTTTAAATTTATTCATAACATCTATTTGCATTCTGTAAAAACAGTGAAAGTTAGAGTACACTTCAGGTTATGTAAATTTAGAAAAATGGTCTCCCAACTAAATAATACTCCTGCGAGCACAATTGTACTTATATATTAATTCTATTTTGCATGTTATACAATCACTATTTTACTTGGGTATTACATATGTTGTAATACAAAACAGAAATTTAAAATGATTTAATACAAAATAATCTTTTAAAATTTCTTATTTATTTGTGACATAGAAACTCTATGTTAATACTAAACAAAGTATCAGGGAGATCATATGATAGTTGTCTTTCTCCGATTGACTTATTTCACTAAGCATGATACGCTCTAGTTCCATCCACGTCGTCGCAAATGGCATGATTTCATTTCTTTTGATGGCTGCATAGTATTCCATTGTGTATATATACCACATCTTCTTTATCCATTCATCTGTTGATGGACATCTAGGTTCTTTCCATAGTTTGGCTATTGTAGACATTGCTGCTATAAACATTCGGGTACACGTGCCCCTTCGGATCACTATGTTTGTATCTTTAGGGTAAATACCCAGTAGTGCAATTGCTGGGTCATAGGGTAGTTCTATTTTCAACATTTTGAGGAACCTCCATGCTGTTTTCCAGAGTGGTTGCACCAGCTTGCATTCCCACCAACAGTGGAGGAGGGTTCCCCTTTCTCCACATCCTCGCCAGCATCTGTCATTTCCTGACTTGTTAATTTTAGCCATTCTGACTGGTGTGAGGTGATATCTCATTGTGGTTTTGATTTGTATTTCCCTGATGCCGAGTGACGTGGAGCACTTTTTCATGTGTCTGTTGGCCATCTGGATGTCTTCTTTGCAGAAATGTCTGTTCATGTCCTCTGCCCATTTCTTGATTGGATTGTTTGTTCTTTGGGTGTTGAGTTTGCTAAGTTCCTTATAGATTTTGGATACTAGCCCTTTATCTGATATGTCGTTTGCAAATATCTTCTCCCATTCTGTCAGTTGTCTTTTGGTTTTGTTAACTGTTTCCTTTGCTGTGCAAAAGCTTTTGATCTTGATGAAATCCCAACAGTTCATTTTTGCCCTTGCTTCCCTTGCCTTTGCAAACTGGGGGTTGCTGGGGGGAGGTGGGATTGGGAGAGGGGGAGCGGGCTATGGACATTGGGGAGGGGAGGCGAACCATAAGAGACTATGGACTCTGAAAAACAACCTGAGGGTTTTGAAGGGTCAGGGGTGGGAGGTTGGGGCAACCTGAGGGTTTTGAAGGGTCAGGGGTGGGAGGTTGGGGGAACAGGTGGTGGGTAATGGGGAGGGCACGTTTTGCATGGAGCACTGGGTGTTGTGCAAAAAGAATGAATACTGTTACACTGAAAAAATAAATAAAATGCAAAAATACACCTTAAAAAAAATACTAGACAAAGTATATTTAAAAGCAAGAAAAAATTTACCAGGGATTAAAAAGTGACATTACATGATGTAAAAGGGTCAATTCACTAATGAGACATAAGTGTTCTATATGTGTATGCACCAAAAAAGAGAGCTTCCAAATACATGAAGCAAAATCTGATAGAAGTGAAAGAAGAAATGGGTAAATATATAATTACAGATGGAAATTTTTCAATACTCTTCTTTTAATATTTGGTAGAACAAGTATACAGGAATTCAGCAAGAATATAAAAGAACTGAACGAAATTATCAATCACATGGACCTGATGGACACTTATTTATAGAAAATTTCACTTAACAGCAAAATTTTCATTTTCTCAAGTGCATATAGAATGTTCACTAATATACAGTACATCCTGGGTAATAAGACAAACCTTATCAAATTTAAAAGAATTGAAGTGATGCAAAGTATATTCTCTGAATATACTCTGAATAATGGAATTAACGGAATTAAACTAAAAATTAGTATCAGAAAGACATCTTGAAAATTCCCAAACTCTTAGAAATTAAACAAAATACTTCTGAATAATACATGGGTCAAAAAGTAAGAGAGATGAGAAAATATTTTGAACTGAGAGAAAAGGGAAAATACGACAACAAAATTTGTGGGATACACAATCAACACACCAATTAAAACACAATGTCAGATTGGATTTAAAAAAAAAGACCTGCCCATATGTTATCTACAATTATTTATAATTACAGAGAAATGTATAGCATGCAATGCCTCAAATCAGTAATCTAAGCTTCAATATTAAGAAACTGGGGAAAGAGGCATCTGGGTGGCTCAGTGGGTTAAAGCCTCTGACTTCGGCTCAGGTCAAGTTCCCAGGGTCCTGGGATTGTGCCCCGCATCAGATCTCTGCTCAGTGGGGAGCCTGCTTCCTCCTCTCTCTCTCCGCCTGCCTCTTCCCCAACTTGAGATCTCTGTCTGTCAAATAAATAAGTAAGATCTATAGAAAAAAATCTGGGGAAAGAAAAACAAAATAAGTTCAACAGCTCTTTTTCACATTTGGCCTTGGGATAGTCAGTGAACTTGTGTGTGGTAGAAAAGATTTTTAAGGTCACTCATTTTATTTCAACATATAGTTTCAATGTATAGTTTCTACTTTAGGGGAAAATATAACCTTCCAGTCAAATCCATTTAGCCAGTCTCACATAAACTTCGATATCCTGAAAGAGAACCAACAAATAGTGAGGGGACCTCTGTCAACCTGTCTATATTTTATGGGTTACCAGTTTTTTCTCAGGAAACCATGAACACTGGGCATATGACACACAAGAGCCTAGGCAGATGGACGGAGTGAGGCCATCAGTGTTAGTCTGAATGTTAATTGCTGAAAAAGTTTAATTTTTTTCTTGTTTTTTTAAAGGAAAGATCCTACTATTTTTTTCCCATACCCAAAGGGATCATTCACCTACCCCAAAGCAGAAACTTCTAGACTAGAGAATAAAGAGGTGAAAGGACCTAGTTCTGAAGCAATTTCATCTCTGAAATGATCCCATGGAATTTACTCACAGCAGACAGAATATACCGACCCTAAAGTAAAACTATAGAAAAGGTAGCTATTTCTAAGGCTGAAATAATCCTTTGGAGAACACACTGCATTTTGTTAAGTTGTCAACCCGTGGGTTTCTATTTCTCCTTATATGTTGTGCTGTGACTATCTTCTAAATACCACATTCCACCGTCGGCTTGATATTTAAAACCAGTTGGCCACACTCCACTGCCATCCATTATGTTGTATTGTTTTACAAGAAATATGACTTCTTTCACAGCAGACATGTTGATCCCAAGGAAACTGTTTTTCACATTTTACTGTGTGGATTTTTAAAATATATTTATCCTAGACACAAAAGATATAAACGTGACACAACTGAACTTACTTAAATAGTTAATAGATTTATACATGCTGCTCCTTTCTCTCAAGATGAATGTTTTTTAATATCTTAAATAAAGTTTAAAACCCAATCTTTGCTGGCTCAGATTCTTGCAGAGGAGTTGGCTCGTGATGCCTTCTCATTTGGGATCGTCTTCTGTTGCTAAGAGATTTGCATATGCTTAAGATGACTTAAGGTCATTGGTACAAAATATACTCAGAAATTAATCCATAGTGGCATTTTTATACAAAGAATCTTGGTCAGGTAGACTTACTTTTCTTTTTTATTATATTCAGTTAGCTACCATACAGTACATCATTAGTTTTTGATGTTGTGTTCAATGATTCATTGGTTGCATATGACACCCAGTGCTCATCACAACGCATGCCCTCCTTAATGCCCATCACCCGGCTACTCCATCCCCCCATCCCCCCACCTCTCTGAAACCCTCAGTTTTTTTCTCAGAATCCATGGTCTCTGATGGTTCATCTCCCCATCTGATTTTTTTCCCATTCAGTTTTCCCTCCCTTCCCCTATGGTTCTTTGCACTATTCCTTATGTTCCACGTATAAGCAAAACCATATGATAATTTTCTGTCTCTGCTTGACTTATTTCACTTAGCATAACCCCCTCCAGTTCCATCCATGTTGATGCGAAAGTTGGGTATTCATCCTTTCTAATGGCTGAGTAATATTCCGTTGTATATGTGGAACATATCTTCTTTACCCATGCATCCTTTGAAGACCATCTTTGCTCTTTCCACAGTTTGACTATTGTGGACATTGCTGCTATGAACATTAAGGTGCATGTGCTCCTTCTTTTCACTACATCTGTATCTTTGGGGTAAATACCTAGTAGGACAATTGCTGGGTCACAGGGTAGCTCTATTTTTAACTTTTTGAGGAACCTCTGTACTGTTTTCCAGAGTGGCTGTGCCAGCTTGCATTCCTACCAAAAGTGTAAGAGGGTTCCCCTTTCTCCACATCCTCGCCAACATTTGTTGTTTCCTGCCTTGTAAATTTTTGCCATTATAATTGGTATAAGTGGTATCTCAATGTGGTTTTGACTTGAATTTCCCTGATCGCTAATGATGTTGAACAATTTTTCATGTGTCTGTTAACAATTTGTATGCAGACTTTCAAAGAAGCTATCTTTCTTTTCCTTTGACAACAGTGGTAGTGTGAGCCTGAAATTTAAGTATAAGTCATCACTACTGTGGTCAATTTGATCCAGTGTTCAAGGTGATATGAACCCTGTTAGAACCTGAATTTTCCTACTAAATCCCCAATATTTGACCTATTATAGAATGAAAAAGAAAATGCAAATACTTAACAATTGCACATATTTACACATGCTTAGTATATTACTTATCTATTTGCTGCATAATAAAATACCACATAAATTTGTAACATAAAAAAACCCCACATTTATTATCTCACAGTTTCTGTGGATTAGGAATTTGAGCACAGTTTAACAGGCTTCTTTGCCTCAGGGTGTCCTATGAGGCTGTAATCAAGGTATCAGCCAGGGCTGGACTCTCATCTGAAAGCTCACTGAGGGGAGAATCTACTTTTAAGCCCACTGCATAATTTTGGATAGGATTCAGCTCCTTTTTAAATTGCTGGACTGAGAATTCCAGTTCTTTCATGGCTGTTAGACAGAAGACACCCTAAGTTCCTTACCATATGGACCATCTAAACAAGGTAGCTTTCTTGATCATTACAAGCAAAGGAGAGAGTCCGAATAGCAAGATGGCATGGGAATGACCTCTTATAACTTAATCAAAGAAGTGACATCTCCTCATAGTGGAGATAGGCCATTGAAACCAATTACTCAAGGGAAGAGGATTACACAAGGCTGTGAATGTCAAGAAAGAAATATTTAGGGGCGCCTGGGTGGCTCAGTGGGTTAAATCCTCTGCCTTCGACTCAGGTCATGATCCCAGGGTGCTGGGATCGAGCCCCACATTGGGCTCTCCGCTCAGCGGGGGGCCTGCTTCCTCCTCTCTCCCTCTGCCTGCCTCTCTGCCTACCTCAAATACATAAATAAAGTCTCTTAAAAAATTTTAAAAAAAAGAAAGAAATATTTAGGGGCTATCTTAGAAGCTACACACCACATTGAGATACAAGATCCCACCTCCTTCCACTATGGCCACTTTCAGTCTTCTCATTTCTTAATAACACATGCAGGACTTGCAAACAATAAAAAAAAACCAACTTAAAAAAAACTTTTTTGCTTACCAATAATAATGTACCAGTGAATTCAGCCAGATTCAAGTCAAAAGAAGATTGACATGCAATACGTGCCCTCCATAATACCCTGCACGTATTGCATGGAGCACTGGGTATGGTGCATAAACAATGAATTCTGGAACACTGAAAAGAAATAAATTTAAATAAAAAGAAATTAAAAATAGAGCTACCGTATGACCCTGCAATTGCACTACTGGGTATTTACTCCAAAGATACAGATGAAGTGAAAAGAAGGGCCATCTGTACCCCAATGTTCATAGCAGCAATGGCCACAATCACCCAACTGTGGAAAGAGTCAAGATGCCCTTCAACAGATGAATGGATAAGGAAGATGTGGTCCATATAAATACAATGGAATATTATGCAGCCATTAGAAAGGATGAATACCCAACTTTTGTATCAACATGGATGGGACTGGAGGAGATTACACTGAGTGAAATAATTCAAGCAGAGGGAGTCAATTATATGGTTTCGTTTACTTGTGGAGCATAAGGAATAACATGGAGGACATTAGGAGAAGGAAAGGAAAAGAGAATTGGGGGAAATCAGAGTGGGAGACGAACCAGGAGAGACTGTGGACCTAGACTGTGGACTGAGAAACAAACTGAGGGTTTTGGAAGGGAGGGAGTTGGGGGAATGTGTGAGCCTGGTGGTGGGTGTTAAGGAGGGCATGTATTGCATGGAGCACTAGGTGTGATGCATAAACAATGAATCTTGGAACACTGAAAAAAATTAAATTAAATTAAGAAAAAAGAGGATTGACAGGTAAGGTTTTAGACCAAATGTTTTTATTTTTCAACTCCTGTTATCAGTACATATTTTTATTTCCTGATTTATAACCTCTACCACTAGTAAAGTCTGAATATATTTTCTCCCAAATTTAAAGTAACAAATTAAAAAGTTAGTATAACACTTTCCAAACAATTGGTGCCATATGATAGGCACAAGTCAGGAAAGTATTTCTAGCCTCCATTAGCAAATTTAAAGTCAAACTATATTAGAGTCACTGACTTGGTTTAGGCTTATCCAATAAGGAGACTTTAGATAAGTATTTAAGTGTGGGCATTTTGGGCGTGGGCAGGGAAGCAACATTAGGAAACACTAGTAGGGGAGTGGAGAAAAAAGAATAGAAGTAACTACACGTCGATAAAGTGTGTGTTTTCAAGCTTGTTACCATTGTGGTGACTGGAGGTCATTTACAGTGGGGAACTGTGGGAAATAGGGAAGAACATATCTCAGAGTTATCACAACTAAGAACAAAAAGGCTGGGGTATGTGTTCACTAGCTCCTTATTGTCACTGGTTGAAGTTTGCTTCCAGAAGCATAAATCTCTGGCACTTTATGCTAACTTATGTGTGAAGGTTGAGCTTATTCCCCCAGCCAGAAGGGTAAAAATCCCCTCTGGCAGAGTCACTTTCATTCACAGGAAGCAGCCTTCAGCATGTAGAGATGAGTGGAAGCAATACAGATGGGGCACAACTAACATCTTCTGTAGTCACTGTAACTGAAGAGCATTGGGAGACCACCCAGTTCTTTTCCTGCTTTCATCAAGGATTATACCTAAAAACTTCCCTAAGGGGACAAGCAGTTCTTATTTCAGGTCAGGTTACATCATACATTCCTGATCATGGGCTGCAAGTGGTGAGATAAAACAAAGATATGAAATGTACAGGAAGTTCTGAAACTTTCCCAGAAAGGCCTGTGCCCCCAAAACAAAGTAGTGGCTCTAAGTAGCAACAACTCTAATGCTTTATTGAACCTTGGACTGGGGATGTCCCCTGGAAAATCACTGATCATTTGACAGCTTGCCAAGTGCCGTTTAAGTAGCAATAGGTCACAGAAGACTCAAGGTACTCTAGGAGGTTGAAACAGGTCACATCAGCCCCTCAGTAACCTGGGAGGTAATAGTGGGCCAGGTTAGCCTCAGAATCCTCAGAGATAGTACTGAGTCACATCAACCCCAAGGCATCCCAGAGCTTTGAGATTGCTCACATCAGATTTGAGACAAAAGGATCTCTGATTTTCTAATTCCAAGACATCTTTCAACAGACAGGGAACAGTGGGAAATGTAATGGACAGCAGGCACACTCTGACAGTCATACATTTTTCCAGCCAGCGGAATAGTAACTGACCTCAAGTTATAGCTGAACTAAGACTCCTAAACAAAACAGAGTTTTTCCAAATTTAAATTAAATCAACATTTATGTTGAAAATAGAACTACCCTATGACCCAGCAATTGCACTACTGGGTATTTACCCTAAAGATACAAACACAGTGATCTGAAGGGGCATGTGTACCTGAATGTTTATAGCAGCAATGTCTACAATAGCCAAACTATGGAAAGAACCTAGATGTCCATCAACAGATGAATGGATAAAGAAGATGTGGTATATATACACAATGGAATACTATGCAGCCATCAAAAGAAATGAAATCTTGCCTTTTGCGACGACGTGGATGGAACTAGAGGGTATCATGCTTAGTGAAATAAGTCAATCGGAGAAAGACAACTATCATATGATCTCCCTGATATGAGGACATGGAGATGCAACATGGGGGGTTAGGGGGACAGGAGAAGAATAAATGAAACAAGATGGGATTGGGAGGGAGACAAACCATAAATGACTCTTAATCTCACAAAACAAACTGGGGGTTGCTGGGGGGAGGTGGGATTGGGAGAGGGGGAGGTGGCTATGGACATTGGGGAGGGTATGTGCTATCGTGAGTGCTGTGAAGTGTGTAAACCTGGCGATTCACAGACCTGTACCCCTGGGGATAAAAATACATTATATGTTTATTAAAAAAAAAATTTGGTTCTCCATGTCCTCATATCAGGGAGATCATATGATAGTTGTCTTTCTCCGATTGACTTATTTCACTAAGCATGATACGCTCTAGTTCCATCCACGTCGTCGCAAATGGCATGATTTCATTTCTTTTGATGGCTGCATAGTATTCCATTGTGTATATATACCACATCTTCTTTATCCATTCATCTGTTGATGGACATCTAGGTTCTTTCCATAGTCTGGCTATTGTAGACATTGCTGCTATAAACATTCGGGTACACGTGCCCCTTCGGATCACTATGTTTGTATCTTTAGGGTAAATACCCAGTAGTGCAATTGCTGGGTCATAGGGTAGTTCTATTTTCAACACTTTGAGGAACCTCCATGCTGTTTTCCAGAGTGGTTGCACCAGCTTGCATTCCCACCAACAGTGGAGGAGGGTTCCCCTTTCTCCACATCCTCGCCAGCATCTGTCATTTCCTGACTTGTTAATTTTAGCCATTCTGACTGGTGTGAGGTGATATCTCATTGTGGTTTTGATTTGTATTTCCCTGATGCCGAGTGACGTGGAGCACTTTTTCATGTGTCTGTTGGCCATCTGGATGTCTTCTTTGCAGAAATGTCTGTTCATGTCCTCTGCCCATTTCTTGATTGGATTGTTTGTTCTTTGGGTGTTGAGTTTGCTAAGTTCCTTATAGATTTTGGATACTAGCCCTTTATCTGATATGTCGTTTGCAAATATCTTCTCCCATTCTGTCAGTTGTCTTTTGGTTTTGTTAACTGTTTCCTTTGCTGTGCAAAAGCTTTTGATCTTGATGAAATCCCAACAGTTCATTTTTGCCCTTGCTTCCCTTGCCTTTGCAAACTGGGGGTTGCTGGGGGGAGGTGGGATTGGGAGAGGGGGAGCGGGCTATGGACATTGGGGAGGGGAGGCGAACCATAAGAGACTATGGACTCTGAAAAACAACCTGAGGGTTTTGAAGGGTCAGAGGTGGGAGGTTGGGGCAACCTGAGGGTTTTGAAGGGTCAGGGGTGGGAGGTTGGGGGAACAGGTGGTGGGTAATGGGGAGGGCACGTTTTGCATGGAGCACTGGGTGTTGTGCAAAAAGAATGAATACTGTTACACTGAAAAAATAAATAAAATAAATATTAATCTCATCTAAAATAAAAAAAAAAATTTGGAAGGGGAGGCGAACCATAAGAGACTATGGACTCTGAAAAACAACCTGAGGGTTTTGAAGGGTCAGGGGTGGGAGGTTGGGGGAACAGGTGGTGGGTAATAGGGAGGGCACGTATTGCATGGAGCACTGGGTGTTGTGCAAAAACAATGAATACTGTTACGCTGAAAAAATAAATAAATTTAAATACTGAAAAAAAATAAAAAATTAAATAAATTAAATCAACATTTGAAGTCATTGGTAAAATGATTAATAGCTCCCCAAAGACATGGTCTTAATTTTTTTCATTTTTAAAAAAGATTTAATCAGGTTTTTAAGATTTTATTTATTTATTTGAGAGAGAGAGAGCAGGAGCAGGGGCAGGGGGGAAGGAGATGGACAAGCAGACTCCACACTCAGTGAGGAGACTGATCTGGGGATGGATCCCACGACCCTGAGATCATGACCCAAGCCAAAACCAAGAGTCTTACACTCAACAGACTGAGCTACCCAGGCGCCTCAAGGCATGGTCTTATTTTCCTTCTTTTTGTGTCTCTCGTCCATTCTTTGGGATAATAAATAGGTATTAAGTAAATGGATGAATGTCTTAGTTTAATTGTCCTTTAAGGCAGAAACTATTAATAAACACTTCTTCGAAATAAAAAGAGTGAGGTGTCTATTTTCCTTCTTTTTTAAAGATTTTATTTATTTGACAGACAGAGATCACAAGTAGGCAGAGAGGCAGGCAGAGGAAGAGGGGGAATCAGGCTCCCTACTGAGCAGACAGCCCAAAGGCAGAGGCTTAATCCACTGAGCCATCCAAGAGCCTCATCTATTTTCAAATAAATATGGGAACAAATGAGTTAAAGTTAGACTTAGATGAAATGCTCAAATATTAGCTAATTGAACATAAAAAAAGAATACCATGCAAATAAAAAAATGTTTAAGTATACAGTTTGAAAAAAAATAAATAGACTTTTTTGGGGCACCTGGGTGGCTCAGCGGGTTAAAGCCTCTGCATTTGGCTCAGGTCATGATCCCAGGGTCCTGGGATCAAGCCCCGCATCGGGCTCTCTGCTTGGCTGGGAGCCTGCTTCCTCCCCTCTCTCTCTCTCTCTGCCTGCCTCTCTGCTTACTTGTAATCTCTATCTGTCAAAAAAATAAATCTTTAAAAAATAAATAAATAAATAAATAGACTTTTTTTTACTATGAGAATTCTCAGAGCCTTTAATATGCAAAGGTGGATTTTAAGTCAGCAGGC
Source organism: Meles meles (assembly GCF_922984935.1). NCBI lineage: Eukaryota > Metazoa > Chordata > Mammalia > Carnivora > Mustelidae > Meles > Meles meles. Next base: position 40,297,758 of record NC_060087.1, on the reverse strand, counting down.
TAGGAAGATGGCATATGCACCTGAACTTATTTAACCACTAAACTCTTTTTCTCTCCCATGGAACATTTCAAAATTCTAAAGAAGTTTGAGATGCTCTAACTCTTAAAGGTAGCTTAATGATTGAAAATCATAAGTCATAGCAAAATTGAATGCTGTGGGGGGATTTTGAGGGAAGGGTGTGGTTGAGATAAGAGAAGAGAGATGGGGCCATAATGATTTAGGTTCTCACATTAACTGTGGACACTGGTAAAAATGACGTGTCATAACACAAGACAGAGAGCACTATAAGGGGCCTGGGGTAGTTTCTGCATCAGGACACATCGTTTCTGACAATTAGATCTTCTCCAACATTGGATCCCATGACCAGTACTACCGTTTGACCTGGGCAGCAAGGGCCCCTCACCTACAGGGAAGCCCATGCTTTAAAGTTTAGAAGACCCTGCTTTAGATTTCCTCCAGCAGTACCCTCCTCATGAAGCAAGTAATCCACAGAGCCAAGGAAATGCGTTCATTCAAACTCCACAGCCCCTCTTTTAGGTCAAGTTCAGGATACTAAAATTCTCTACCCAAAGGTATCCAAGCCACTTCCAGGGCCCATGCAGGCCTGCTTCCTTTGCCCATCCTCTTGAGAACAGACTGTGTGTGCTAAGGGATGACTGGTGAATTGAAAGAGGGTATGGGACTAAATGGAACATAGTTACATGGACTAAAATACCTACTCAAGGCCCCTCATGGTTCAGAATAAAGCCAGAGGTGGAAGGAAAAGGGGAGTGGAAGCTGTATGGCAGGGATCTCCATTGACACTCTTGCCTAATGCCCTACAAATAGTAGGGGTGGACCTACCTTCGCAAGTGCAGTATTCCTGCTCAATGGGCCATGTGGGGAGCCAAATTTTGGTACATATTCTAGTAAACTTACTTGTGACTTCCTCATCACTGTACACCCAAGAATTATCAGATAGATAACAGTGGCATTTCCAAGATTTATCTCTAACATCTCACCAGTCCAGCCCTCACATTTCACAAGGATATACAAGAGAAATACTCCTGTACATGACCATTTCAGTGATACATATCACAACCAAGAAGATATTTCTAAAGGCCTCTGAAGACACAATCTGTGTCACAAAAGTGCACTTGCATCAATTCACAAGGAATTGCTAAAAAAGCAAACAGAATGCCTCAGACAGTAGTCTACACTGTGATGACAGGAAATGTCACAGCTCTGCCCAGTGGATGACCTTCGTCTAGATCATATTCAACCTGAAAACTGAAAAATTGGGGTATTGAGAGGATAAAAGGCCATGATGCATTTGTGGTATTGGAAATCCAGAAGTGGTAGGCAGAGATTCTTTTCTTCCAGAGAGGAAGATAGCCACTGAGTCAGAAAAACAGAAACTACTCCTAAATAACAAATGACTCAGACTAATAACAGAACATAAGAAATGTCTTTTTCTCCCTATTTTTCTTTTTATTACATTGTATCATACTGTATCATATTGTATTTCATTGTGGTAAGAATATTTTTTTTATTTATTTATTTGACAGAGAGAGAGATCACAAGTAGGCAGAGAGGCAGGCAGAGAGAGAGGAGGAAGCAGTCTCCCTGCAGAGCAGAGAGCCCGATGCGGGGCTCGATCCCAGGACCCTGAGATCATGACCTGAGCCGAAGGCAGCGGCTTAATCCACTGAGCCACCCAGGCGCCCCGTGGTAAGAATATTTAACATGACATCTACCCTGCTCATAAATTTTTAAGTGTATAATACATTATTGGTACAATGCTGTATAACACATCTCTAGAACTTGTTCTTCTTGCTTCATTGAAATGTTATACCCATTGATTAGCAATTTCCATTTCTTCTTCTCCCCAACCCCTGGCAACCACCACTCCACTCTTTGAGTCTATGAATTTAACTATTTTAGATACTTGATATAAGTGGAATCATCTAACATTTGTCTATGACTGGCTTATTTCACTTAGCATAATATTCTCCAGGTTTAGCCATGTTGTCTCATATTGCAGAATTTCCTGCTTTTCAAAGCCTGAGTAGTATTCCATTGTATGTATAAACCACATTTTCTTTATCCATTTGTTTGTCAACAGACATTTATGTTGTTTCTACATCTTGCTATTGTGAATAGTACTGCAACGAACATAGAAGTGCCAATATCTCTTTGAAATCTTGATTTCAATTCTTTTGGATAAATACCCAGAAGTGGGAGTGCCAGATCACATGGTAGTTCTATTTTTTATTTTTGAAGGAATCTCTATACCCTTTTCCACAGTGGCTGCACTATTTTGCACTCCCACCAACATTGTGCAAAGGTTCCAATTTCTCCACATCCTCACCAACACTTGCCTGTTGCTTTTTAGATACTAGCCATCCTCACAGGGGTGGGTGGTCTCTGTGGGTTTGATTTGCCTTTTCCTAATGATTAATTACATTAAGGATCTTTTCCTATGTATTTTGGCCATTTGTGTGGGTGTGGGTTTTTTTAGAAATAGAAAAATGTCTACTCAAGTCTTTAGCCCATTTTTTAATCAAGCTATTAGTTGTTTTGATTGTTTTTTCACGATAAGTTGAAGAAGTTCCTTATATATTGTGCAGATTATCACATAGATGGTTTGCAAATATTTTCTCCCATTCTGTAGGTTGCCTTTTCATTTTATTGATTTTCTCTCTTGCTGTACAGAGCTTTTTAGTTTGATATAGTCTCACTTGCTTATTTTTGGTTTTGTGGACCGTAAAGAAATATCTTCATATAAGCCAAGCTGGTGTCACTGGTCCACAGACCACCCTTTGAGAAGCACTGTGTTGAGTGCTCCATATCCCCCAAATCCCACCTCATATCCAGGGGACCAGAATGACAGGGGAGAAGCCCAGAAGCTTATCTTTTAACAAATATCCCTAATGATCATTCTGGTCTAAATATACCATGTCTTCTATGCACACAAAAAATTCATGCTCTTTCCTTTTTGAGGAGGTCCTCAGACACTGACTAGAGCCCATTACTCTTATCTATACAATACTCTTAAAATTCTGATTATCTGATTTCCCAAGACAGAGTAGATTAGAAACTACTTACTTGGAATGTGGAAACAGGTTTGTTTGTTCATTTGATTTTGTTTTTAAGCTATAATGTGAGATTTTGGTTTTAGAAAATAATTTGCTATCAAATGAGGAGGTTATTATATTTTGTTTATTAAAATTACAAATGCCAAACCTTGCTTTTCTTTAAGCTTTTGAGACCTGTAAATCTTATTATTCTATTTGTAAATCTAGTAAAATTTAATGATCACTCACACAGATGCCTTTGACTGATGATTAGTCCCATTCAACTGAATATCCTTATAAGTTGAACAATTTACTTCTTAAGCCCCTTAAATATCTGACTAACAAATAAAACCTTCTCAGCACTAAATTAATTCCTATAAACATAATAAATTAAACTTAAAAGTATAGAGAACCTTACCTTAGAGTTCTCTTAAACATCCAAACATGTCAGTATAATGCCCTTAAAACTAGGGACAAAGCCTTGAGAAATTCTTCCAGATGTCTTTTTAAAATCTATAAAAGTTGTGTTGAAAGGGATAGAAAATGCAGGATCTGTCAAGCCCAAAGTATTTAAAACTAAAACATAAAGATTCTTAAGTATCTTGAGATATTAACGTTAAAAATCCCATTTTGTGAGAGAAGTTGCAGGAGTTGGTGAGTGGATGGAGGAATTTGGTAATAAATTAGGCACAAACCAGGGACATGGACTATGTGATTGTGGTGGTTAAATTTATGTGTCAACATGACTGGATCATGGAGGGCCCAAATATTTAGCTAATCATTATTTCTGGCTATGTCTGTGAGGGTGTTTCTGGATGAGATTCGCATTTGAATCATTGAACTCAGTAAAGCAGATTTCCCTGCCCAGTGCAAGTGGGCATCATTCAATCTTTTAGGGGCCTGGCTAAAACGAAAGACAAAAGAAGGAAAACTTAGCAAACTTTGCCCCTGCTCTGCCTGACAGATTGAGTTGGAACATTGGACTTCTGCACTCAGACTGCGACTTACTCCATCAGGTCTTCTGGTTCTTAGACCTTCAGATTTCAACTGAACTATACCACCAGTCTTCCTGAGTTTTCAGCTTGCAGATGGCAGATTGTGGGATTTCTCAGCTTCCATAATTGCATGAGCCAATTCCTAATGCAGTGATCATCCCTTCTTTAAACTTTAGTATATATATAGAACAAGACACTGTGACTATAAAAAGGGGGCTCAGCTTGATAGTTGAGATCAGGGGAAAAAAAATTGCCTCGCCTGGCTGCTACTCCAGATCTTGCATCCCAGCTGTTATGTCTGGACACTATGCACCATCAACTCTCAAACAATATTTGGGATGGTATGATGGGGCAATTAACAATCCCTCAAACCTCACTAGCTTCAAATTATGTAAGTTTGTTTCTCTCTCATGGAAAGTGCAATGCAGATATTCCTGGACTAGGGTTTTCCTCCAAGCAGAGACTTGGAGATCCAGGCACATTTAATCATGTGAGGCTGCCATCTTTAACACATGGCCTCCAAGATTGCTATGGAACAAGGAAGGACAGAGTCTGGACAAAGAACCAGCTTTTAATTCAATGATCTGAACTGTCACAACTCCTCTGCTCACAGTCTATCAGCAAGAATGGGTCACGTGACTGCTCTAGATGAAGGACTGCTGGAAATGTGGTCTAGCCATGTGCTAGAAGAAATGGATTTGGTGAGTGTCTGGCAACTCTCTGCCAGGGATGGCATAAGTGTTTCTTTAGAGGGTGTATTAGTTTTCTACAGCTGCCATAACAAATTACCACAAATTGGGCAGCTTATAACAACAAAAATTTCTTCTCTCACAATTCTGGAGGCCAGAAGTCTGAAATCAAGTTGTTGGCAGGCCATGCTCCCTCTGAAGACTCCAGGGGAGAATCTTCCTTTGCCTCTTCCAACTTTTGGTGGTTGCCAGTAATCACTACCATTCCTTGGCTTTTAGCTATATCACTCCAGTTACTGCCTCCATCTTTACTTGGCCATCTTTCCTCTGTGTATGTGTGTCTACAAATTTCCCTCTCCTTAAAGGACACCTGTCATCAGATGTAGGGCCTACCCTAACTCTGTATGACCTCCTCTTAACTTGATTATGTCTGCAAAGATTCTATTTCCAAATAAGGTCACATTCACAGGTACCAAGGGTTAGGGCTTCAACATATTCAACATATTTGGGGGGTTCACAAGTCAATCCACTACAGATGGAATATTAGATGGAATATTAGTCTTCTATGACTATTTCTGTGTATCATTTCTGGCATAGGTTAGATGAAGGTCTTACCAGGCTGAAATCTAGGGCTGTGGTTCTCATGTAAAGCTCAGGGTCCTTTCCCAAATTTACTGGTTGCTGTCATAATTGAATTCCTTGTGGTTATAGGACGTAAGTCCCAGATTGGCTTTTCATTTGTTTGTGGTTTGGTTTTAGGTTCTTCTTCTTCTTTTTTTTTTTTTTTTGCTTGTCTTGCTTGAGTTGACCGTGGTAAGCTACATCTTCAAAGTCAGTAGAGTATTTCTCTGATGTTTTACCTTCTTTTAAGGTCTTGCCTGGTTAAGCCAGGCCCTGACAAGACAGGAATCTCTATTTTAATTAACTCAAAGTCAACTGATAAGTAATCTAATCACAACAATCTCATCATATTTCTGAGTTCCAGCCCCACTGAAGAAGAGACTTTGTAGGTGTGGGTTATGGGGGGTTATCTTAGAATTCTGCCTACAACAGAGGTAAGCTTTTAATCACAGGAAGATTTAGAATTAATGAATAAATCTTAAGAGCTATGCTTTTTGACTTTTTTGCATTGAGGAATCTGTGCACGGGAGCCTGGGGGACTCAGTCATTTAAGTGTCTGCCTTCAGCTCAGATGATTTCAGGGTCCTGGAATTGAGACCTGTGTGGGACTCCCTGCTCAGTGGAGAATCTGCATCTTCTTCTGCACCACTCTCCCCTGCCCCCACTTGTCCTCTCTCTCTCTAACAAATAAAATCTTTTAAAAATTAAAAAAAATTCTGGGGGCGCCTGGGTGGCTCAGTGGGTTGAGCCGCTGCCTTCGGCTCAGGTCATGATCTCAGGGTCCTGAGATCGAGTCCCGCATCGGGCTCTCTGCTCAGCAGCGAGCCTGCTTCCCTCTCTCTCTCTCTGTCTACTTGTGATCTCTCTCTCTGTCAAATAAAAAAAAAGAATTTAAAAAACAAAAACCAAAAAAAAATTTTAAAAAATTCTGTACTTGGAATATTTAAGAAAATTTGTCTAACTGGACTAGTAAGTCAACCTTTTGACTCCTATCTAAAATTATAATTGTACAATGAATTTGGGCAGCTGCATTAAGTTGAAACATTCTAGTATCTTCCATTTTAAGAGAATTTATGATTGAATCTTTTATCAGTTACTACAAGAGGATTATGTCTGTTCTTTTTATATGATTGAGTTTTTCTGAGTTCAAGGGGGTACCATTTCTGACTTCTTCCATCTGTTCAGGGAAATCTGTAGTCTTCCCCGAAGTTATAGTTAAACCTCAACCTTGATTAGATTCTTATATTTTAAAGCTGTCTTTATCCTAATGTCTGGTATCTATTTCCTGGCCCTGTAAAGTAAACGAGTTGTTCTGGAAGTAATTTAATAAGGCCATAGCAAATAGCCAACCTGTATGGCTGTAAAGTACTTTGTTCTATCATTTCCTGCCCAACATCACAATCTCCCAACAAACACTCAAGGATGCCAACTACAAAAATGAATTATATTTAATTCTATATTATTAGTAACACAAGTTAAATCAGCAGGCAATGGAGAAAGAAGTGTCCACCCTCCACAGACCCATCTACCTGTTGAGCATGGTAGCACATTTCCTTTCTCCAGCTACAACTTGGCTGATAACATTTCAGTGGGAGCAATCAGTTAGAAGTTAATTGTTGATACCAGGATGAGACTAGAGTGAGGCTAGTGAGGCATCCAGGGTTCAGAATGTAAGGCAGCACTCACTCAGGGATGTGCTGAAGAAGATACTGGAACTTCTTCACAGTGAAGGCATAGGGTCAACACCAAGAGGGTGTCCTACCTTACATATTGCACCTTGGTGCCTCATTTTCCTCACTCTAGTCCTAGCCTTATTGGTGCCTTAAAAGCCTACTCTTACAGAGATCTTCAAAAGATCAAGAAAAGACTACCTTCCATCTTGCAGTAAGAATTCCTGTTTTACCTGGCTTTCTTGCTGGGTGAGGCCATACCTGGAGGATTCAACTTCTTTTGACTTTATTGCCTCCTCTTTCAGAGCAGCACACCTGCCCAAATTTTCTCTGACCAATCTCTTTCTGCCGTGGAAAACCCATTACCTAAATACTAAAAATACCTTTGTGGCATATTCATTTTTATAAATATCAGAAAATTCAGATCTAAAAAAAATAATGACATAAAAAGTCACCTTTAATCTCACAACCCAGCAATAACTATTATTTACATTTTGAAGGATGACCTTTCAGTCTTTTTATGCATATACATTTAAAAATAAAATCATAGGCTCAAGTTGTACATATTGGTTTCAGTCTTTTTTTTCACTATATCACAATTTTCCATTTGAAAATCATCTACAACATTGTTTAAAAAATTTACTTAATACTCCATTGTGTAATCTATATCAGGATTTATTTATTCAATCCCATATTGTTGGAAATTTAGATTGTTTCCAATTTTTCTCTACTATAAATTTAAGTATTATGAGAATTCCCCAGAGTTAGACTTTGGCACTCATCCTGAATTATTTCCTATAGAGTTTTAATTATGAAAGCACACTTTGAAAAACAAATATGAAGATTTTTGCTACATTTTGCCAACTTTACCTCTAGAAAGCTTACACCAATTTTTATCTTGGTCTTTTGGCTACCAATAACTCAATCAAGAAAAAATAGTAATAGTAGTCATTGTAGCCATCATTTAGAAAGAACTCAACTTCTTTTGACTTAACATACATTATCTCATAAAGTCTCCAAATAGTCCTAAAGTTAAGTGATATTTCCCTATATGATGGCTAATTTTATGTCAACTTGGCTGAGTCACAGTTCTCAGATATTTGGTCAAACATTATTCTGGATGTTTCTATGAAGGTGTTTTTGGATGACATCAACATTTAAATTGGTGGACTTTGAGTAAGGCAGATTGCCCTCCATAATGTGAGCAGGTCTCATCCAAACAGTGGAAGACCTGAATAGAACAAATACTGCCCTCCTTTGAGCAAGAAGGAATTCTGGCAGCAGACATCTTTTGGACTTGCATTGCAACTCTTCCCTGGGTCTCCAGCCTGCTGGCCTGCTCTACTGATTTCGAACTTACTAAGTCTCCATGATCACATGAACCGTTCCTTAAAATACATCTCTCTCTCCCTCTCTCTCTTTCCCCTCCCCCCATACAATATATATCCATATCCATATCCATATATCCATATTCTATTCATTCTATTTCTCCAGAGAACCATAACACACCCTATTTGGCAGATGAGAAGTCCAAAACTTAGAAAGGCTGATGATGCTCCCAATTTTACACAGATGGAAAACAGTAACATCAGTATTCAAATCCAATCTATCTGACTCCAAAACCCATGCTCTTAACCATTATATGAAAGAACTATGCCAAGGTCATCAGATCATAAGCCCATCATATTTCATACTCAGACATTCCCTATCACTGTGGAGAGGTTTGGGTAACTTCCCCCAGTATGCCAATAACAGTGAATAATCCAAGAGCCTCTTCACAGTAGAACATACTGAAGGGTCAAACTCAGTTACACCAGGGCAGCTACCAAACCCATAGTCTCTCCCACCACCACTAAAAGAACACCTTCTGATGAACTTAGACTATAGTCTTTTAAAGAAGAGACCAAGGACTTCTGTCATTAGTGACCATACCATTGCTTCTCTGTTTTTCAGATCCCAATGTAAAGTGTTAGGTTCAGACATTCTTCCTATTTTTGTGATTTCAGGGTCACCTATATGATGAAGTTGAAGAGCACAACCTCTTATGGCAGTCTTATTTTGAGTCAAAATGGGAAGTCAAATGTGAGCAGAGGTGAAATAAATGAAGAAAACTAGCAGATTTTGTTTCTTGTCTCTTCTAATACCAGCACCTAGGGAGCCACCCTGTCTGAAATGAAAACATGCATAACCCCCCTGAAAGGAACATTCTCTTGCCCCAATACTCTAACTCCTTGCAGTTAAACAATGTGCTGATATTAAATAAAGATGACAGACCTGCCAAGCTTCTCTCGGACCGTCACTTTTTCTCACTAATTTTAGGAAAGCCCCAGAGGCCTTTAGGCATAGATGATGAGAAATTCAAATTTTAACTACAAATTGTGCATTGCAATTGGCAGATGGGAAAGCTAGAACACTAATCTATTTCAGGAAATGAGGCTCCAGCTTTTGGTTTCATGCAAGGGGTGCTGACTGCTACTTTAAGAATTCAGGCTGCAACTCAGTTCTGCATCCAATTCCATCATGTTGGTGTTCAATTGGAAAGACAGTCTGGGAGACATTCACAAGGATGAATGTGTATACTCCATAAAAAATGGAAAGCCACAGAAACTACCCCAATTTAAGTCTTTCTTAAGTGAAGGTGATGAAACCAAATGCAATGTAAAGGTTGAAATGTGCCCACCAAGCCCAAGACCTAAAGAGATGATCCATTCATGCCCAGAGAACCTTTAATAGCTTTGGTGAATGGAGTTCCAACAACATCCAGCTGCCCCCAATTCTGCCTCAGTCAAATAGATACAATTTTAGTTTGCTTAAAGGAGAAACAAACACAAAATGGAAACTTTCAACAACAGGAATGATAACCTTAACAAATTGGGTATAGAAGCAACATACCTCGACATAACAAAGTGTGTGTATGACAAACCCACAACTATCATACTCAATAATAAAGGGTCGAAAATGTTTGTCTAAGATCAGGAGTAATATAAACAGGCCTGGTCTCATCCCATTTCAACATCTATTCAACATAGTGCTGGAAGTCCTAGCTAGAGTGATTAAATAAGACAAAGAAATGAAGGCATTCAAATTGGAATGGAAAAAGTAAAATTATCACTTGCAGGTGACGTGATATTATATATTGAAAATCCCAAAGATTCAACCAAAAAATTTGTTGGAATTAATAAATGGATTCAGTAAACCTGCAAGATATAAAATTAACATACAGAAATAAGTTTCTTTTCAATATGGTAACAATAAAACATTTGAGAAAGAAATAAAGAAAGCTATCCCATGTCACAATAGCATCAGAAACAAAAAATATGTGGGAATAAATGTAACCAAGGAAGTAAAATATCCTTATAATGAAAACTACAAGACTTTGATGAAAGATATCCTGTGTTCATGGAACATAAGAATTAATACCATTAAAATGTCCATATTACTAAAGTCATAATTGAGCCAGAATGATGCCTATCAAATAACCAATGACATTTATCACAGAAACAAACAAAAAATAACCCTTAAATTTATGTGGAACAACAAAAGACCCAGATAGCTGGGAGAGAGAAGAGCAAAGCTGAAGGCATCACACTTATGATTTAAAAGTATACTACAGGTGAAAAGGAAGATGGCAGTGGAGTAGGAGGACCCTAGGGTCATCTCATCCCATGAAAACAACTAGATAACTATCAAATCATCCTAAATGCCCCCAGAAATTGACCTGAAGACTGATAGAGCAAACTCTACAACTAAAGGAAGAAGAAAGGCCACATCAAAGAAGGTAGGAAGTGCAAAAATGTTGTTTAGGGAAGAAACAGATCACAGCTGCTACAGAGCAGAGGGAGCCATAGTCACAGAGTAGGGAGAGAGAAGAGTACATAAGAGAAATCAAAAGAATAACATTTGCCCAAAGCCATTAGTTTCAAAAATGAGAGGGGCTGAATTTCATTAATTCTTGCAACCAGTGGGGCTTAAAAGCCTAGGGTTTTAAAAATCACCAGGTTGACTGGAATACAGCCCAGGGATCAATGCACTGTTCTGGAGACAAGGCAGTTAAATAACCCAGGGGCAGACAGTGTGGAAACAGTCATCTAAAAAATGGTTGGGGCACACAGGGTGGAGATTATTCACTCTTCTCAGTGTGTCCGTGAGAGGCAACATTCACAGAGACACACCTCCCAGAATTAATGAACTGACTGACACCATTTCCCTCAACACAGAGCTACCTGCAGGAAGCAGTGAAGCACTGATATTCATTGCCTAATTTTCATACACCAAACCCCACTGCCCCTGCATTCTGGGGGAATTGCCTTCCTCAGGCAAGTTTGCTTCCATCCTGGTGCAGTGGGGCCCTTCCTCAGAAGACCAGCATAAACCCTTGCCCACACCACATCTACTGAGCAGAGAGACCTCAGCAGGAACTCAGTTCTGGTGGAAATGGTGTCAGGTCTCATTTTATAAGCAGACAAGTGCACATACAGTTAACATTTGCCACAGTTAGGCAATGGACCCAATACTGCCCAGAACAAGCAAGGAGAACCTCTGCAGACTACTGGCCTAAAGGATAGAGCAGCAAAACACAACAGCAAAACACAGGCAGCACACGCCAGAGACACTCCCTGAAGCACCAGGCCCTGGGCACTATATGACTTCTTCTTCATAAGGATACTACCTTCAAGAGCAGGAGACACAACTGACTTTTCTAACACAGAGAAGAAGGCAGAGGCTTATACAAAATGTGAAGATAGAGGAATTCATTCCAAATGAAAGAACAAGATGAGATCATGGCCAGAGATCTAACTAAGCAAAACAGATAAAAGTAACATGCTTGATGGAGAATTGAAAGCAATAATTATAAGGATATTTACTGGGCTTGAGAAAAGAACAGAAGACATCAGTAAGACCCTTACCACAGAGATAAAAGAGTTTAAAAAGCATCAGAGATAAAGAACACAATAAACAAGTTTGGAAACAGGCTTGATGCAATGAACAGCAAGATGAAAGAAACAGAGGAATGAATTAGTGACCTAGAGGATGAAGTAATGGAAAATAATGAAGCAGAATGAAAGAGAGAAACAAGAATTATGCAACAGAAGAATAGACTTAAGGAACTCAATGACTTCATCAAATATAATAACATTTGTATTATAGAACTCCCAGAAGAGAGAGACAAGAGGGCAGAAAATTTAATTGAAGAAATAATAGCTGAAAGCTTTTTAATTTGAGGAGGGAAATAGACATCAGATCCAGGAGGCACAGAGAAATCCCATCAAAGTCAACAAAAGCAGGCTAACACCAAGGCAAATTGCAATTAAATTTGCATTATGTGGAGATAAAGAAAAAAATTTTTAAAGCAGTAAGACAAAAGAAGTCCTTAACTTACAAGGGAAGACCCATAAGGCTAGACAGAGATTTCTCAACAGAAACTTAGCAAGCCAGAAGAGAGTGGCATGATATATTCAAAGTGGGGAATGGGAAAAATCTGCAGTCAGGAATACTCTATACCCCAAGGCTATCATCCAGAATAGAAGGAGAGATGAAGAATTTCCCAGACAAACAAAAACTAAAGGAGTTTGTGACCACTAAACCAGACCTGCAAGAAATATTAAAGGGGACTCTTTGAGTGCAAAGAAGAGACCAAAGTAAAAAGACAAGAGAAGATCAGAGAAAATCTCCAGAAACAATCACAAAATAAGTAATAAGATGGCACTAAATACACATCTATCAATGATTACTTTGAATGTAAATGGAATAAATGTTCCAATCAAAAGATGTAGGGTGGATAAAATGGATAAAAAAACCCGAGACCCATCTATATGCTGCCTACAAAAGACTCATTTTAGACCTAAAGATACCTGCAGATTGAAAGTGAGTGGATGAAGAACATTTATCACACAAATGGGTGTCAAGTGGAAGCTGGAGGAACAATACTTCTATCAGACAAACTAGGCTTTAAAACAAAGTCTGCAACAAGAAATGAAGAAAGGCACTATATCATAATAAAGGGGATAATCCAACAAGAAGATCTAACAATTGTAAATATGTATGCACCCAACATGGAAGCACCCTAATATATAAAACAATGAATAGTAAACATAAAGTAACCAACTGATAATAATATAATGATAGTAAGGGACTTTAAGACTCCACTTACATCAATGGACAGATCATCTAAACAGAAAATCAACAAAGAGTGCCTGAGTGGCTCAGCTGGTTAAACATCTGCCTTTGGCTCAGGTCATGATCCCAGACTCCTGGGACCAAATCCCACGCTGGGTTCCCTGCTCAGCAGGGAGTCAGCTTCTCCCTCCCCCTCATGCTCATGCTCTCTCTCTCTCTTGTTATCTCTCTCTAATAAATAAATAAATAAAATCTTTAAAAATAATGAACAAGGAAACAATGGTTTTGAATGACACACTGGATAAGATGGACTTAATAGATATATCCAGAACATTCCATCCTAAAAGAGTAGAATACACATTCTTTTCAAGTACACATGGGACATTCTCCAAAACAGATCACATATTAGATCACAAATCAGCCCTCAACAAATACAAAAAGACTGAAGTCATACCATGCACCTATTCTGAACCAACACTATGAAACTAGAGTTCAAACACAAGAAAAATTTTGGAAAGACCACAAAAACATGGAGGCTAAACAACATGCTACTAAACAGTGAATAGGTCAACCAGAAATCAAAGAAGAAATTAAAAAATACATAGAAACACGGGCACCTGGGTGGCTCAGTGGATTAAAACCTCTGCCTTTGGCTCAGGTCATGGTCCCAGGGTTCTGGGATTGAGCCCCACGCCGGGCTTTCTGCTCAGCAGAGAGCCTGCTTCCTCCTCTCTCTCTCTCTCTCTCTCTCTCTCTCTCTCTCCCTCTCTCTCTCTGCCTGACTCTCTGCCTACTTGTGATCTCTGTCAAATAAATTTTTTTTAAATCTTTAAAAAATACATAGAAACAAATGAAAATGAAAACACAATGGTCCAAAACCTTTGGGATGCAGCAAAAGTGGCTCTAAGAGGGAAGTATATAACAATACAGACCTATCACAAGAAGCAAGAAAAAAAATCTCAAATAAACCATCTAACCTTACACCTAAGGGAGCTACAAAAAAGTACAATAAATGAAACTTAAAGTCTTTAGAAGGAAGGAAATAATAAAGATTAGAGCAAAGATAAATGATATAGAAACTAAGACAACAATAGAACAGATCAATGAAACCAGGAGCTGGTTCTTTGAAAAACTTAATAAAATTGATAAACCTCTAGAAGACTAATTAAAGAGAAAAGAGAAAGGATTCAAATAAATAAAATAACAAACAAGAGACAAACAACACCACAGAAATACAAACAATTCTAAGATAATATTATGAAAAATTATATGCTGACAAATTAGACAACCTGGAAGAAATGGATAAATTCCTAGAAACATATAAATTATCAAAACTGAAATAGGAAGAAATAGAAAACTTCTACAGATGGATAGATAGCTAGCAAAGGAATCAGTAATAATAATTTAAAAAAAAACTCCCAACAAACAAAAGTCCAGGGCCAGATGGCTTTACAGGCAACTCTATAAAACATTTAAACAAGAGTTAATATCTATTTTTCTCAAATTATTCCAAAAAATAGAGCAGAAAAGATAACTTCTAAATTCATTCTATGAGGCCAGGATTACCCTGGTACCAAAACCAGATAAGCACTCTACTAAAAAAGGGAACTACAGGACAATATCCCTGATGAACAGAGATGCAAAAATTCTCAATAAAATACTAGGAAACCAAATCCAACAATACATTAAAAAATCATTTAACACGATCAAGTGAGATTTATTTCTGAGTTGCAAAGGTGATTCAATATTCACAAGTCAATCAATGTGATACATCACATCAATAAAATAAAGGATAGAAACCATATGATCCCTTCAATAAACACAAAAGGAGCATTTAACAAAGTACAATATCCATTCAGAACAATTAAAACAAACCCTCCTCAAAAAGTAGGTTTAGAGGGAACACACCTCAACATAATAAAGGCCATCTATGAAAAACCCACAGCTAATATCATTCTCAATGGGGGAAATATTAGAGTTTATCCTACAGTCAGGAACAGGGATGCCCACCCTCACCACCATTATTTAACATCATACTGGCATCATACTGATTGCCACAGCAGTCAGACAGCAGAATGAAATAAAAGGCATCCAAATTAGCAAAGAATTAAAATTTTCACTGTTTGGAGACTGCATGATACTATATATAGAAACATGAAAGGCTCTACCAAAAAACTGTTAGAACTGATACATGAATTCAATAAAGTCACAGGATAGAAAATCAACATGCAGAAATCCATTTTATTTCTATACACCAATAATGAAGCAGTAACAAACTGAGGGTTGCTGGGGGAAGAGGGGCCGGGACATGGGGGTGGGGATATGGACATTGGAAAGGGTATGTGCTATGGTGAGTGCTGTGAAGTGTGTAAACCTAGTGATTCACAGACCTGTACCCCTGGGAATAAAAATACATTATATGTTTATAAAAAAATTTAAAAATTTAATTAAAAAAAAGAAATGAGAAAAAAAAAGAATGAAATTTTACCATTTGTAGTGACATGGATGGAGACATAGAATATTATGCTAAGCAAAATAAATCAGTCAGAGAAAGACAAATACCAGATAATTTCATTCATATGTAGAATTTAAGGAACAAAACAACTGAGGGAAAGGAATGAAAAAAAGAGAGAGGGAAGCAAACCAAGAAACAGACTCTTAACTATAGAGAACAAACTGATGGTTGCCAGAGGGGCAGGGGGTCTGTGGGATGGGTGAAATACATGATAGGGAGGGGCGCCTGGGTTGTTCAGTCTGTTAAGTGTCCGACTCTTGATCTCAGCTCCGGTCTTGAACTTGTGAGTTTGGGTCCTGCATTGGTCTCCACACTGAGCATGGAGCCTACTTAAAAATAAAATAAGTGAAGGGGATTAAGTAGTCCACCTGTGATGAGCACTGGGTGTTGTATAGAAGTGTTGAATCATTATATCGCACACCTGAGATTAATATTATACCGTATGTTAACTACCTGGAATTTAAATTAAAAACAAAACCAAAAAACTAAGTATATTACAGAGCTGTATTAGTCAAAACAATATGTTATGGGCATAAAAACAGACATACAGATCAATAGAACAGAATAGAGAGCCCAGAAATAAACCTTCACATATTTTGGTCAACTTATATTTGACAAGGGAGCAAAAAATAGGCAAAGAACATTCTCCTCAATAAATGGTGTTGGGAAACTGGATAACCACATGCAGAAAAATAAAATTGGACTTTTCCACACCACTTACAAAGAAATTATCTCAAAATGGATTAAAGATTTAAACATAAGGCCTGATACCATAAACATCCTAGAAAAAAAACACAGGAAGAAGCTCCTTGACATTGGTCTTGGCAATGATTTTTTGGGCATGACACCAAAAACACAGCAACAAAAAGCAAAAAATCAACGAGTGGGATTACATCAAACTAAAAATTTATTGCAAAGCAAAAGTAACAGTCAACAAAATGAAAAGGCAACCTATGGAGTGGGACAAAATATTTACAAACTGTATATGAGATAAGGGGTTAATACTAAGAATCTGCAAAGAACTCATACAACTCAATAACAACACTAACAAAAGCCATTCTAAAATTAGACAGAGGAATGAATAAAAAGTGTCATCTATATACAATGGAATATTAGTCAGCCATCAAGAAGAATGAAATCTTGCCATTTGCAATGATATGGATGGAACTAGAGGGTCTTATGCTAAGAGAAATAAGTCAGTCAGAGAAAGACAAATACTATATAATTTTACTCATATGTGGAACTTTTTTTTTTCCATTTCATTTATTTTTTCAGCGTAACAGTATTCATTCTTTTTGCACAACACCCAGTGCTCCATGCAAAACGTGCCCTCCCCATTACCCACCACCTGTTCCCCCAACCTCCCACCCCTGACCCTTCAAAACCCTCAGGTTCTTTTTCAGGGGAGGCGAACCATAAGAGACTATGGACTCATATGTGGAACTTTTAAAAAAGATTTTATTTATTCATGAAAGACAGAGAGAGAGAGAGGCAGAGGCAGAGAGAGAAGCAGGCTCCCTAGGAACCTGATGTGGGACTGCATCCCAGGGCCCTGGGATCATGACCAAGCCAAAGGCAGATGTTTAACTGACTAGCCACTCAGGTGCCCTCATATGTGGAATTTAAGAAACAGAAGAACATTGGGTAAGGGAAGGAAAATAAAATAAGATAAAAACAGAGAGGGAGATAAACTATAAGAGACTCTTAACTATAGGAAACCAACTGAGGGTTGCTGGAGGGGAGGTGGGTGGGGGATGGGGTAACTGGGTGATGGGTATTAAGGAGGGCATTTGATGTAATGAATACTGGATGTTTTATGCAATAGTGAATCACTAAATTCTACCCCTGAAACTAATAATACACTATATATTAACCAAATTGAAATTTTTTTTAGATTTTATTTATTTATTTATTTATTTGACAGCAAAAGAGGGAATACAAGCAGGGGGAGTGGGAGAAGCAGGCTTCCTGCTGAGCAGAGAACCTCATGTGGGGCTTGATCCCAGGACCCTGATATGGCGACCTGAGTTGAAGGCAGACACTTAACGACTGAGCCACCGAGGCGCCCTCCTTTTTAAAACAAAATTTTAAATGGGCAGAGGAACTAAATAGATATTTTTCCAAAGAAGACATCCTAAATGGTCAATAGATACATGAAAAGATGCTCAACATCACTATAATCAGGGAAGTCCAAGTCAAAACCATAATGAGATATTACCTCACACCTGTTAGAAGGGCTATCATCAAGATGACAAGATATAAGCAGTGTTGGCAAGGAGAAAAGGGAACCCTTGTGCACTTTTAGTGGAAATGAAATTTGGTGCATCCACTATGATAAACATCATACAGGGTCCTCAAAAAGTCAAAAATGGGGCGCCTGGGTGGCTCAGTGGTTTAAGCCGCTGCCTTCGGCTCAGGTCATGATCTCAGGGTCCTGGGATCGAGTCCCGCATCGGGCTCTCTGCTCGGCAGGGAGCCTGCTTCCCTCTCACTCTCTCTGCCTGCCTCTGTGCCTACTTGAAATCTCTCTCTCTGTCAAATAAATAAAATAAAAAAAAAATCTTTAAAAAAAAAAAAAAAAGTCAAAAATGGAACTACCATGTGATCCAGCAAATCTACTTCTGGGTATATATCCAAAGGAAATAAAACCAGAATTTTGAAAATATATCTACATATTTATTGCAGCATTATTCATAATAACTAAGATATCGAATCAACCTAAGTGTCCACTAGTGAATGGATAAAAAGATGTGATCTTTATGTATCTATATCCACACAATGGAATATTATCAGCCATGAGAAAGAAGGAAATCCTGCCATATGCCACAACATGGATGAACCTTGAGGTCATCATGCAAAGTGAGATAAGTCAAGCAGAGAATGACAAAAACTGCATAATACCACTTATATGTGGAATCCAAAAAAGCTGAACTCATAAGTACAGAGAGTAGAATGGTTGTAATCAGGGCCTAGGGGCAGGGGAATTGGGGAATTGTTTAAGGGTACAAACTTGCATCTAGTAGATATATAAGTTCTGGAGATCTAATGCACCATATAGTGATTATAGTCAACAAATACTATATTATGAACTTCAAAGTTACTAAGAAACTAAATCTTAATTGTTCCCACCACAAAAAGGATGTGATAATTATGTGATGGGATAATGCTATGATAGTATTCATATTGCAGTATATAAATGTATCAGATCAACACATTGTATACCTTAAAATTACAGTGTTACATGTGAATCATATCTCAATTTAAAAATTAAAAATGTAAATAATGTTCACCAAAAAGTAAATAAATAAAAAATAAAAATAAATAAAATTTGATTTATTATGAGGTTTTGGGGTGCTGCGTTTGAGAAGTTCTTTATACATCTTGGATACCAGCCCTTTATCTGTAGTGTCATTTGCAAATATCTTCTCCCATTCCATGGGTTGCCTCTTTGTTTTATTGACTGTTTCCTTTGCTGTGCAGAAGATTTTCATTTTAATGAAGTCCCAAACACTCATTTTTGCTTTTGTTTCCCTCGCCTTTGGAGACGTGTCTTGAAAGAAGTTGCTGTGGACAATGTCAAAGAGGTTACTGCTTATGTTCTCCTCTAGGATTTTGATGGATTCCTTCATTTTGAGTTTATCTTCGTGTATGGTGTAAGAGAATGGTCAAGTTTCATTCTTCTGTACATAGCTGTCCAATTTTCCCAGCACCATTTGTTGAAGATACTGTCTTTTTTCCACTGGATATTTTTTCCTGCTTTGTCAAATATTATTTGACCATAAGGCTGAAGGTCCATATGTGGGCTCTCTACTCTGTTCCATTGGTCTATGTGTCTGTTTTTGTGCCAGTACCATGCTGTCTTGATGATCACAACTTTGTAATATAGCTTGAAATCATGCAACATGATGCCCCCAGCTTTGTTTTTCTTTTTCAACACTTCCTTGGTGATTTGGGGTCTTTTCTGGTTCCATACAAATTTTAGGGCTGTATGTTCCAGCACTTTGAAAAATGCCATTGGTATTTTGATCGGGATGGTGTTGAAAGCACAGATTGCTCTGGGCAGCACAAACATTTTAACAATGTTTGTTCTTCTGATCCATGAGCATGGAATGCTTTTCTATCTTTTTGTGTCTTCTTTGATTTCTTTCTTGAGTGTTCTGTAGTTACTAGTGTATAGATCCTTCACCTGTTTGGTTAGGTTTATTCCAAGTTATCTAATGGGTTTTGGTGCTACTATAAATGGAATCGATTCTCTAATTTCTCTTTCTACAGTTACATTTTTAGTCTCTAAGAAAGCAACTGATTTCTGTGCATTGATTTTGTATCCTGCCACATTACTGAATTGCTGTATGAGATCTAGTAATTTGGGGGTGGAGTCTTTTGGGTTTTCCACATCATGCATAGTATCATGTCATCTGTGAAGAGAGTTTGACTACTTCTTTGCCAGTCTGAATACAGTTTATTTCTTTTTGTTATCTGATTGTTGTTGCTAGGTCTTCTAGTGCTATGGTGAACAAGAGTTGTGAGAGTGGGCATCCTTGTCGTGTTCCTGATCTTAAGGGAAAGGCTCTCAGCTTTTCCCTATTGAGAATGATATTCGCTGTGGGTTTTTCATAGATGGATTTTATGAAATTGAGGAATGTTAATTCCATCCCTATACTCTGAAGCATTTTAATCAGGAAAGGACATTATATATTGTCAAATGCTATTTCTGCATCAATTGAGAGGACCATGTGGTTCTTCTCTCTCCTCTTGTTAATGTGTTCTAACACATTGATTGATTTGTGAATGTTGAATCACCCTTGCATCCCTGGGATAAATCTCACCTGGCTGTGGTGGATTATCCTTTAAATGTACTGTTGGATCCTATTAGCTAAGATCTTGTTGAAAATTTTGGCATCCATATTCATCAGGGATATTGGTCTGAAATTCTCCTTTTTGATGGGGTGTTTGCCTGGTTTGGGGATCAAGGTAATGCTGGCCTCATAAAAAGAGTCTGGGAGCTTTCCTTTTGTTTCTATTTTTTGAAACAGCTTCAGGAGAATAGGTATTATTTCTTTTTGAATGTTTGGAAGAATTCCCCCAGGGAATCCATCAGGTCCTGGACTCTTGTTTTTGGGGAGGTTTTTGATCACTGTTTCAATCTTGTTACTGGTTACTGGTCTATTCAGGTTGTCAATTTCTTCTTGTTTCAGTATTGGTAGGTTATACGTTTCCAGAAATACATCCATTTCTTCTAGATTGCTTAATTTGTTGGCATATAGCTGTTGATAATAATTTCTGATAATTGTTTCTATTTCCTTGGTGTTAGTCATGATCTCTCCCCTTTCATTCATAATTGTATTAATTTGGATTCTTTCTCTTTTCTTTTGGATAAGTCTGGCCAGTGGCTTATTGAGTCAAGAAATGGACAGAAGACTTGAACAGACACTTCTTAAAAGAAGACATACAAATGGCTAAAGACAGATGAAAAAAATGTTCATCATCATTAGCCATCAGGGAAATTCAAATCAAAACCACATTGAGATACCACCTTACACCAGTTAGAATGATAAAAATTGACAGAGCAAGAGACAACAAATGTCAGAGAGGATGTGGAGAAATGGGAACCCTCTTACACTATTGGTAGGAATTCAAGCTGGTACAGCCACTCTGGAAAATAGTATGGAGGTTCCTCAAGAAGCTAAAAATAGAGCTACCTTATGACCCAACAATTACACTATTGGGTATTTAGCCCAAAGATACAGATGTAGTGAAAAGAAGGGCCACATGAGCCCCAATATTCATAGCAGCAATGGCCACAATTGCCAAACTGTGGAAATAGTCAAGATGCCCTCCAACAGATGAATGAATAAAGAAGATGGGATCCATGTATACAATGGAATATTACTCAGCCATCAGAAAGGATGAATACCCAGCATTTGCATCAACATGGATGGGACTGGAGGAGATTATGCTAAGTGAAATAAGTCAAGCAGAGAAATTCAATGATCATATGGTTTCACTTATTTGTGGAACATAAGGAATAGCATGGAGAATATTAGGAGAAGGAAAGTAAAAATGAAAGAGGGGGAGATGAACGATGAGAAACCATGGATTTTGAGAAATAAACTGAGGGTTTTAGAGAGGGTTGGGGGGATGGGCTAGCCTGGTGATGGGTATTAAGGAGGGCACGTATTGCATGGAGCACTGGGTGTTACACCCAAACAATGAATCATGGAACACAACATCAAAAACTAATGATGTACTGTATGGTGACTAACTTAACATAATAAAAAATAAAATAAAATTTTAATGTTAAAAAATAAAAATAAGAATAGGAGTAATAGCAGCCAACATTTACCAACAGATTGCTATGAGCAGAGTACTCTCCTAAGTGCTTTTCATGTATAAGTAACATTTACAACAATAACTTAATGAAGTAGCTAAGATTCTTCTCACTGTTTTACAAATGAGGGAACAGACTTAGCAAGATCAATAACTTTCCCAGGGCCTCAATAGCTGATAAGTAAAGTATAAAGGGCCTAGTGTTTTCTGCCTTAAACACTGCACAAAACTGCCAGAGGGGAAAAAAAATACAGTATGCTCAGACATAGAAAGACAAATACCATATGATCTCTTTTATATGTGGTATCTACAAAAAGTGAACTCATGGATACAGAGAACAGATTGTTGGTTGTTATAGGCAGGAGCAAGGGGTAGGGGAGATGGATGAATACAGTCAAAAGGTACAAACTTCCATAAGATAAATAATATAGAGCATGTAATATACAACATGATGACTATAGTTAACAATACTGTATTGTATATTTGGAAGTTGCTAGGAGAGTAGATCTTAAAAGTTCTCACTACACACAAAAAGTTAAAAACATGTAAGATGACGAATGTCTTAACTATCTTATGGTGATCATCTAGCAACACATAAATATATCAAATCATTACACTACACACCTTAAACTTACACAATGTTATATGTCAATTATATTTCAATCACACTGAAAATAAATAAATACCCTCTGGAGCTAAAAATTGTAACATTTAGCAATATGTACAACAATTAAGCATAACAGCCATAAACACTGAATCTCATAAAATCAAATCACATGTAGAAAATCACATGTAGAAACTACTAGAAGTTCTGAAACTGAAAAAAAATATGTGAGAGACAAATGGGAAATTTCTAAGAACTCAGAGGGAAAATTCATACTTTCAATTCAAATCTGAAGTTAGGTCTTTTATTCCCTCAGTTGTTTCCCATTAAGGAAACTGCATACTTCTTGTTTTGGCAAGGCTTATGGGCCAAGAGAAAGAGAAGGTAACAAGTACTTTCTGAGAGCTTCTTGCATGCCAAGAAGGTTGCACACACTCCCTCTGGTAGACCTCCCAAATAAGAGTTGAAATGTTATTGTCTGGTTTATAGGGGAAGTCACAGAAGCTAAGAGAGGTAGCTGGGTCCTGGCACCAGTGGTAGATAGGAAGACAGGCTTCCCTTCAATTCTGTCTAGTTCCAGAGCCCACAGGCACTGTGTTCTACTCTCAGCCAAAGAAGGCATTTTTGAGGATCAGAACCCAAGCACCGGAAAGGCCATGTCTGTAGTTTCTTCCACGAGACAAAGCCTTACTTACACACATATTCATTACTAACTTTCCACTCTTCATCCTGTCTTTCAGGGGTTTCCACAATCTCCTTCTCATCTCCTCTCATTTTCCGTGCCCCATGTATCCATATTGTTTTCCTGAGGTAGTAACTGTCAATTTCCTCTTAGAGAAGGACTTGTCTTAGTCTTAAATGTGGGAGCATGATGTAAGGGCAAAGCAGAAAATCTCAGTAATCATGATGTGGAAGGTGAGGAGAGGAGATGGGTGGAAATGCAGTGGTTTCTGAAGTACTCCTCCTAGGGCCAGGTGCAGATGACAGAAACTGTTGCAGCAGCTGAAACTGCTCAGTGAAAATAAGAAAAGGATTTAGAAAATCCTGTCTTCAACTAAACTTTTCCCCAAAGATATTTTCTTAAATGTATCCCTTGATATGACAATGAGGGAAAACGCACTGTTTCTGTTTATCTAAATGCCATTGAAACACTAGGACCCTCATAGCCAGGCCTTCCATACAGGGTTCCCGAGGCACATGCTACCCACCCCAGGAGGGCATCCGTGTGCATTGTCCTACCAGTTGGTACCAATTATGGGCATCTGACCAGGAAATTCTTTTCAGGAATGGTGCCTAAAGTCTTTGATGCTAAAAGGAGGGGTGGAAGAAGCTTATCTTTCATTGGGTTCTGTGCAAAGCCATGCTGATATTTGAATGACTCTCTAAAGATGGGACAGGGACAAACCAAGAGTCCTTGAGCCTCACGGGGGTGTGTGTGTGTGTGTGCGCGCGCGCGCATGCACTGAAACAGAAAACTCTTGCTTCCTATTTCTACTCCAGCTATGTAAAGAAGATATCTAGAGCCCAAGTCAGTGGCATAGAGCAGTGCCAAATTTATCAAACATATCTCTTTAGGCCAAGTTTAGAGGGAGAAGAGAGGAAAGAAAGCAGGGTTTCTTGAAAATGGTCAGGACTGCCCTGTGCAAAATATTTAATAGCAAGGGAGGATAGCACCTAAGAATAAGTCAGCGGAACTCTCCACCAAGCAATGGACTCTTGCCCTGTGACAGACAGGTAAGGGAACCTGCTAGAATGAATATGCTTTGCAGAAATGTTGCCACAGGTCCAGTGCCAGAGCACCACATTGACCGAGCAGCTGTCAGTCCTGCTCCACCTGCACCTGGGAGTCCAATAACCATAAGATGAGCTGCACCATGGAATCAGAGTGACATTCACCTAGTACAGAGGCCTACCCCTGACTTATGGCCAAGTAGCAGCCCTGTTGCTATTTGCACCACCTTGATATAGCCTAGGTCTGCTGACATCAGGGATAGCAATGAATTGTAAGAATTTAAACTCTTAGGAACAAACAAATTAGTGTCTTAGCTATGTCAGGGTGGCCATAGGCCTCTCTCAATCTCATTCCATAAGGGATAGCAAGAATGTTTTCCCAGAGTTCTGGCAGAAATGAGGCACTGCTCCTTTGAAACCACTTGGACAAATGGCTAATAAGCCACATTACATCTGAGTGAAAGCAGTGGTGTGGTACAGCTGGAGTATTTTCCCATGGTAATTTGGACCATGTCCCTTCACTTGCCATCAAAAATGGCTGGCTTTGCACTGGGTGTTGTGCAAAAAGAATGAATACTGTTACGCTGAAAAAATAAATAAAATGGAAAAAAAATGGCTGGCTTTGGAGGCAAAGCAACAGGAAAAGGAGAAGATGATGGTATGGGGGCATGAGGGAAGGTCTAAGAACAAATGCTACAAGGACAAATGCTACAAGTAGCCAAGAGAAAAAAAAACCAGGAAGGATAGATAGGCAGACAACTCAAAGTAGAAAAAAAGAAAACCCACAACTTCACTTGGGGAAAAGCAGCCACCTATCATCTCTAGCCCTTAAAGCCATATGCATTAAACCTCTCCACTTTGTGCGTGATAGTGGAGGGAATGACAAACAACCCGTAGTAACTCAAAGAATTCTAAAGGAAGAAGCATGCAATCTGAAGATACAGTAACTAATCTTAGTCTAGATGTAAACTCATTTACTTAAATATTTTAGAGTTCACATCTTGAGTTCCAGAGCCTGAAACTGGAAGTATGGTGCAAGTGATTTATTGTGGAGGTAGGGGGTGTTCTTAGGAGAAAGGGACTGGGGGAAGCAGAATTGAGCAAGGAAGTGGGGAGCTGTTAAGCGAGGATGTGACTGGAGGCTAGCTTAAACCTGGTTACATGGGTAAGCTCTGGAACAATGTTTTCAGAAGTATATTTTTTCAGAATAACAGGCTTCAGTGAGATAGAAAAGCTCCTCAGATGACAAGATGCCTCCCTGAGCTGACAAAACACGGGGCACTAAAAGCAAATCTACAGGAAGATGCCCAGAACTCTGAGATTTTGATTAACAAAATTAATGCATTGTACTTGAAGAAAAAATAGATCATTGATCAGGAAGAGAATCTTAGTTGTAGCAAGGCTGGCATAGCTAAAGAAATTGTGGTATCCAGAGACGGTCATCACGGAAACAGGGAACCAAAAAAAGAGGGTCAGGGTCAAAATTGGCAATACCCATTCAGCATGTCGAGAGAGAGAAGGTGCCGTGGCCCGTGAACACAGCCAACCAGACCTTGCAGCAGGTCTTGTCCCAGTGGGGGAGATGGCGGCATTTAGCTATTGAAGCAGATGCTAGCAGTTATTAAAATCATCTAGCTACCTCCCTTCTCTGTTTCCTTATTCATAGGCAGCCTTCTTTGGGCCTCCACTGGAGCTTCCCACCAAAAGAGAATTTACTAACCACTGAAAAAAGCAACCCTCAGGATTCTCATTACAAATTACATATGGGCATTCTAATTTGTGTATCAGTTTCCTGTGACGTGAGTTAATGGTAGTTTCGTGGGGTTTGTTCAACTCTAGATCCAGCCATATACTCCTCTTCTCTAAGGGTGTGATTATACAGGTTAAAGACATTCTAAATAGTAACATTTAGAAGTTTGAGTTAATTTGCAATCTCTGGATTTTCAGGCAGAAGGTCTTGACTTCAAATGAGTCCTCTCAACTGAGACCCTGCTCCCATCAGGCCCAATCCAAAGGCCATTCAGCTGGCCCATCTAAGGTGACCTAACCACCTGTTGACTTCAACCACAACAGGAAGAGTAAAGAAAAGTTTATTTATATTTTTGATCATACCTGGAAAATGTTGCTTCAGTTTTTGGTATATTGTTTTTTTTTTTTTTAATTTGCAGACAAACTATCAAATCACATTGCCTAGATGATCATACAACTGGACATATCTTACTCAGGCTTTATGAGAATAGGGCACATGGCCAAAATGAAAGCTGATTTCATTGATTTTCTCAAGCAAAGCCATTGTGAGCCATGCTGGAGTCAGCTTCCCCTTAAGCCTCACCCAATAGAATATCCATCTATAGCCATATCTACTACACTGTAGGTGTAGGCTCCCAAAAAACAGGATCCATGTCTTCTGCACATTTATATCCCCCAGGGTGAGGGGGATGTTCAATTAATATGTGTTGAATGAATGAATGAATGAATGAATGAATGAATGAATTTCATGGATAAGAAAATGTTTAGCAACCAGTGTCATCAGCCCCAAAAAGAAGAGACAAGCATGGCATATTTTGGAAAATTTTCCATCCCTCAAATGATTCAAATACCAAAGTCCATGAGTTAAGAGGTTAAACCTTTAGTTATCCACCCTCTCCACCCAACAGTGTTGATGAATCATCTGTCTCTCTCACTCTTTCTCTTTCTTTCAATATTCCTTTCCCTGGGGGCCAAAATCTGCAGTTATAATTTAGTCATGCAGTAAATTGGTTATTCATGTCTTGGTTTGCTTGCAAAAGAGCTAGGATTGAAGCTAGTGAGAAAAGAAGAGTCAAAAAGCCATAATTTCTTAGAAATAGAAAATTCTCACTCTTTATATCCTACAGTGGCAATGGCATACTTGACCCAATTCAATATCACATCTCTTTCACCTTTTTAGAAAAAAGATAAGCCACATCCCCCAAAAAGGGTTGTATCCTCCTCCCCTTCCACTTATATATTCAGCTTCCTTTTGGGGGGAAGTGAAAATTAAATTCAAGAGAAAATTAAATTCAACTCCTATTCTAGAAGAGCCTACAGTTTAAACATAGGCTAGAAAATATTAATTTTAAAGAAGGGCAAAATTTTTATTCAATCTTTTTAGAACACCATGGTTAAACCTCTAATCATGGTTTAAAACTTCATCCGAGGTTTATATATAAATATTCTTGCCTCCTTCTTGTGTTTGCCTTTTGTCTTTTCATTAATGATTTATAACAGAGACTCATAAGTTAGTTTAATAACATGCTCATTTATCTAAAGTTATAATATCCTTGAAGAAATTTTTCTAGGCTTATAAAACAGATTCTGAGAGATTTTCAATTATTAAATGGAACGAATGGACCTCTAAAGACTGAAAATTCCAAGTTTCAAATGATTTTCCAAGAAACTGAAAACAATTTCCATTACTAAAAGTGTAGCAAAGCAAAGAATAGGCTGTTTCTTTTGATACTTCTTTGTGCAATGAGATCCATGTAGGAAATGACTTCACATCATCTAAGTCTCTAAAAGTGGCCTCTAATATGTCTAGTCTTAGAAAAGAACCAAATCCAACCTGCCAGCTTCCAGTAACCCTTCTTGATACTCTCAGTCAACAGGCTCTTCTGCGGCCAGTAGCTTTCAATCTTTGCGCACATTTGAATTACTGAGAGTTCTAGTGGGGGTGCCCCATTGACCAAATCAGAATTTCCAAGAATGGAACCAAGACCTCAGTACTTTTTAATGTTCTTTGAGCATTGTAATGTGCAGCCAAGGGAGAGAACCACTGCTCCAAGCCAATGTTTCTCAAATTGTTTTCCAATAGACCAGCAATATAAAAATAGCTGAGAGAACTTGTTCAAAGTGCATGTCTTTGACCTCCACTATAGACCCAGTAGATGGATATTTTGGAAAACCTTCTTATATAACAAACCCTACACATGTGATTCTTATGCACATTGTATTATATATTGCAGATTAGTTCTCTCAAATCCATTCCAGTTCTCCTAGAGCAGTGGTCCTCAAAGTATGATCTCTAATTAACAACACCACCACCACCTGGGAATTTGTTAGAAACACAAATTCTTTGGGCCCCCCACCCCAAACCTACTGAATTAGAAACTCTAAAGTTGGGCCCCAACAATTTATGTTTTAATATACTCCCAGGTGATTCTAATGCATGTTCAAGTTTGAGGACCAATGCCTTAAGAACATGCTGGATGTTAGAAAGCTAAAGATTACCTTTCCCATACTGTCTTAGAGCTCAGATCTTCTTGTGACCTGGCTTATGCCAACTAGATGTACCTCTTTAAGGACTGAAGGGTACAGATAAGAGGGAAACCACACACCTCTAAGCAAGCTTAGGAGTGTAGGTGGCTGCTTTTTTCTTTGAGAGTGGTAGTGGAAGTTCCAGTGCTTAGTCCCTACACTCGTGGGTACTTATAATCAGGACACAGAGCCTCTTCTTTGTTGACATGAGTCAGCTGAGGAAGTGTGCCCTTGAGCCAAGAGGGGCAATGGCTTCTGTATCCCCAGGAGGCAACTGAACTACTATAGTCCTAAAGTCAAGAGAGGCAGAAGCTTCCTGAAGCCCCACCTCCAGATCATGCTCCAGTAAAGGCAGAAGCTCCTTTGGTGGGCCAGTTCTATGGTCTTCTAGGCTTCGTTCTTAAAGCCATAGTTCTCCCCAGTTCCCATGTGGACTTCTCACATTATTGCTTACTTCATCGAAGCAACAAGGAAAATCTTCCTCCAATCTCCTACTACAGAATCACATAATATAATGTAGTCATGGAAGTAACATCCCATCACCTTTGTCATATTCTATTGATCAGAAGCAAGTCACACGTTTCCATCCACACTGAAGGGGAGGGGAGTAAGAGGAAGGTGTGGATACTAGGAAGCAGAAAATCACTGGGGGTCACCAGATGTCTGTCTACCACATTGCTTATTGAGCTCCTGTTAGGTTCTAAGCCCCACATAAGCACTTTATTCCCATTAACTCACCTATTCTTTTTTTTAATTTTTTATTATTTTTTAATTTTTTTAATAAACATATAATGTATTTTTATCCCCAGGGGTACAGGTCTGTGAATCGCCAGGTTTACACACTTCACAGCACTCACTATAGCACATACCCTCCCCAATGTCCATAACCCCACCCCCCCTCTCCCAACCCCCTCTCCCCCCAGCAACCCTCAGTTTGTTTTGTTAACTCACCTATTCTTTTCAAAACTTTCACAGTAAGGGGTGCTAAGTGGTTTAGTCATTTGAGCGTCTGACTCTTGATTTCAGGTCAGGTCATGATCTCAATGTCATGAGAGTGAGCCCTGCGTCAGGCTCCATGCTCAGTGGGGAGTCTGCCTGAGACTCTCTCTCTCTCCTTCTGCCCCTCTTCTTTCTATCAAATAGCTAAAATAAACCTTTAAAAAATTTTCACAGTAGATATTTGTGAATATTAGTGTTTGTCAGGGTTCTTGGCTACAGACTAGCAACAATAGTCATGGATAACTTTAGTTCAGATATTTTTTACTGAAAGGATATTGGGTAGTACACAGAGTTCAAAAAAGACACCAAGCCTAACTTGGAGAATGGACAAAATGAAACAGTGGGGAGAGTAGATTGGGAGCCAGAAATGAGCCAAGTCATACCATAGGAAGAATCTGGTCAGGATACCTCCACTACTGCCTCTCTACTAAAAATTGTGATCCTTGCCTCTACATCCTTCCAAGAATAAAGTTTAAATCACTGCCACTTACAGAGGGTCTCCAAAATGTTTGCTACTCATCAGCAACAAGTATAGTATTTGAAAGTAAGCATTTAGAAATTTTATAGTACTCTGACAGAGTAATTTTCTCTCAAGAACCTAATAATATATAATTGAGGTTTGTAGTTTTATGACTTTTTCATTTACTATTCACTTTTCTAGTGACTCATTTTTATGATTTGTTATAAAATATCAGTCCCCAGCAAACTGGAAATTTTTAAAACCTGGCCCTCAACACAGATAGTTTGTAATGTTCTAAACTGTCATAGTTGGCCTTAGCTTCTGACCTCAGAGGTGAACCTTAGAGGGAGTACCTGAGTGTTGGGCCTGCATAGTGGCTGCCATCATGGAGTTCAATAACCCGCTATGTAGTTCAATGTCTGTGTATCTGTGCTGGAGCCTCTCATAGGTGGGCTCCCCAGATGTAGAAAGGGATACAGATGCCAACACGCCAAAACATGTCAGAGGGAGTGGGGAGGAGGGAAAGAGAAATATTTATTTTAAGGAATTGGCTTACACTGATGTAGAGGTTGGCAGGTCTGAAATCTATAAGGCAGGCCGACGGGCTAGAAACTCTAGCAGGATTTCTATGTTACAAAGCTTGAGGCAGAACTCCTTCTTCTCTGGTTAATCTCAGTTTTGCTCCTAAGGTCCTCAGCTGATTGGACGAAGGCCATCCACATTATCAAGGGCAACTTCCTTTACTTTACGTCAACTTGATTGGAAGTATTAATCACATCTAAAATACCTTCGTGGTAACATCTAGACTAGTGTTTGACGAAATGCCTGGGCACCATAGCCTAACCAAGTTGACACATTAAGTTAACCATTACAGTGACATATCCACTAAATTCTATTGACTGATTCAGTTAGGGAGTTAGGAAGTTAGGGATTGTGGTGGAGAAGTTGGGCAACTGTTCTCAAACCACCACACACAGAGGCCCGTGCTAAGTGACAATGCCTAGTCACTAACACTACATACACCATGAAGACCTTGACTGACTGGTTGGTTCCCTAGGAGATGACAACAGGAGCAATGTAAGGGATTAAGGAATGCAAGGATGAGGAATGGAGCATGGGAAGGAAAGGGCCACAAAGGACCAGGGTTTGGGGAGGCAGGCTTGAGGAGAAAGGGCCGTGCAGACTCCAGTTTATAGGCAGGGGATTGTGATGTAAGGGTATGCAAAGATGCAGAGGGGCATACCAACTATAGATAAAAGGGAAAAACCTGGAGAAGGGGAAGACTTGCCCCTACAAGATACTTCCTTAATGTCATCACATTGGAAGGGCCAGCCTTGGAAAAATAAAAATAACCTGAAAAAAGGTTAGTCAATCAGTCCACATTTCAAATTTCAGAATTTTAGTTTTCTTATGGTAATAGAAAGGAAGAAAATCAGGTTCTTCAGAAGAGAAGCTTGCCAAAGGATTATGTCCCCCCCTGGAAATTTAAGATTATTTTTTGACCGGATTGTGTTTTTATTTGAGGCTCAGTTTTTTGGTGTTTTTCTACTGTTGGTATGGGTGTAAGTGATTCTAACCCTTCAGCACGAAGTATCTCCATTTTAAATAAGGGACCCAGTCTTCTATAAGGCTCAGCATGTTCACATCGATAGTACTACTTGCTTCTCTATTTCACTTTGAGCCAACACTGGACAGTGAGATCTGTCCCTGTTCACTTTGAATTCCATATTTGGATACTTAACCACAACTAGACTGCAAGAGTAAGGGAGCCCACTGGGTCTATTTTGAAATTTTTCCAGGCAGGTAGTTCTGGGTTTTACTTGCTTCCCACATCTCAGCTGCTCATGTAGTCACAATTCCCTGGATCAGCTGCCCCTGGAAAGAGGGAAGAGATGGGACCGACGTTGAGCTTGAAGTTCATGATTTAAATTGAGAATGAACTGGTGGGGAGGTGTGGGAAGGAAGGGGCTCTTTATTTCTCCCAAATTTTTATTATGAATGTTTTTAAACAAGAAAAGTTGAAAGTGTATAATACAACAAACACCCATATACTTATCACCTTGATTCTACATTTATCATATTGCTATGCTTGCTTTATCTCATATCTATGCTTCTCCTCATGCTTCTATCATTTATGACTTTATCTTACTTTTTGGATCCATTTCAAAGTAAAATGCAGTCATCAGTACATTTTACTGCTGAAGACTTCAACATGCATAGCATTAACTAGATGGAGCCGAGTTTTAGTAACCAAAAGTAACAAGAAAGCTTTGGAATCCACCCAAGGTATGACTAAGGGATGAAAAGATATTCAGTACAACATGGTTGAAGGCAATGATTGTAGAAAAATGAAATCCCTGGGAGGAAAACTTATATGTAAGTGCAGTTCATGATGCTACTTGTTCCTTCCTTTGAGAGATATCCCTTTAATGTTTGTCTTTAGTCATATCACACATATATTTCTATTAGCACTGCATTGGTGTTCCACTGGTATAATGCAGATAGTCATCAAGATTTTTAACTATTTGTATGTGAAGTTTTCATTATTAATGAGTTTGTTTCTATCATATTATTTATTCAGTAGCAATGTATATAGACACATTTTCTAGGCAATTACTTGTATAATATCTGTACGCATGTGTGTATATACATGTGTATATATATACTTAGATGTTAATTTAGTAAGGAATGTGGGAGCTAATCTGGTGCCAACCATAATAGATATGTACTAAATATCTAAGTATCTTCCTCCTTGTGGTTCCTTGTGACTCAGAAATAAAATATTTCTTTTATCCTTTGCACTGTCTTATTTTATTTTGAATTTTATTTTAAGGCGGCTTCACACCCAATGTGGGGCTTGAACTCACAACCCTGAGATTAAGAGTCCCATGCTCTACTGACTGAGCCAGCCAGGTGTCCCATGCACTCTTTTATTTTAAATCTATTTCCCTTCCTTCTACTCTGTATTCCATATTACATACTTTATGGACAATACTCACCACCCACGTTGACTCTAAAATTTGTTTTGAGCTAAAATACCTCATGACTTTCACAAATGGAAAACAATCCAATTTTAATCTGTTGACCTAAGACAAAGTAATATTTTTGTTTTCAGGAGCCTTGGATTCAGATTCTTTTGAAAGCTGTCACTAAGCCATTTGTCTCAGGAGGTAGCCTTAATCAAGGTAGAAGTATTTCTCATACTTTACTAATAATAATTAGTACTATCTACTTTAGCATCTACCAAACAGCATGTACTATACTGGGTACATCACTGATTTCATCCATTGAACAGCGAGTTGTGGACTGCTTACTATGTGCCAGGCACAGTACCAAGTGCTGGAGATACAACAGTGAATAAGATGGACACACAAAGCAATTTAAGTTGCAACTGGCACAAGTTTTAACAACAAGAAAAGTGGTATTTGGGATGGATTAAACAGGGAAAGCCCTTACTTAGTCTGGGAGAATGGAGCACTGTGGGGCGTATTCAAGGAAGACTTTCCTAAGGAAAGATAATTTGTCTGAGACTTGATAGATGAGTAGCAGTGGGCCAAGCAGGAAAAAGAAGAGCATTCTAAGCAAAGAAGAAATGATATTTAAAAACCCTTGATTAGGAAAGACATAACTAAAATCAAGCCATTATGCTTGGAGCCTAGGAGCCTTAGGGTGCAAAAGGAAGCTAGAGAAATGGGCCGGGACTACATCATGCAGTTTTAGGGGCAATGTTAAGCATCTTGGCATTCACCCATTCATTGATGGGTAGCCTCTGAAGGCTTTTAGGTAAAATTAGGAATGGTTTTAACCACAATTCAAGCATTATTAGCAAAAAGTTCATTGTTGATAAACACATTTTTTCCACCTTTTGGCTTTTCTGAATAATGCTGTAATAATTTTGGCCTACAAGTACCTGTTTGAGTCCCTCTTTCCAATTCCTTTGGGGATATACCTAAGAGTGGATTTGCTGGGTCATATAATAATTCTATATTTAACTTTCTGAAGAATGACCAAACTGTTTTCACAGTGGCTGCACCATTTTACATTTCCATCAGGAAAGTACAAGGGCTCCACTTTCTTCACATCCTGTCAATATTATGATTATGATTATGATTGCCACTCTAGTAGGTATGAAATGGTATCTCATTGTGATTTTGATTTCCATTTCTTGAATGACTAATGGTGTTGAGCATCTTTTCATGCTCTTGTTGGCAATCTGTGTATCTTTTTTGGAGAATTCTTTTTATTTAAGATCTTTATGCTTTTTTAATTGGTTTGTTTATCTTTTTGTTGCTGATTTGCGGGAGTTCTTTATATATTCAGGTTAGTAAACTCTTACCGATAGGATTTGCCAATATTTTCTCCCATCCTGTGGACTGTCTTTATACTCTCTTAAGAGTATCCATTGATGGGGGCGCCTGAGTGGCTCAGTGGGTTAAGCCGCTGCCTTCGGCTCAGGTCATGATCTTGGGGTCCGGGGATCGAGTCCTGCATCAGGCTCTCTGCTCAGCAGGGAGCCTACTTCCCTCTCTCTCTCTCTGCCTGCCTCTCTATCTACTTGTGATCTCTCTCTGTCAAATAAATAAATAAAATCTTTTTAAAAAAAGAGTACCGATTGATGAACAAAAGTTTTTAATTTTGTCCAATTGATCTGTTTTTCCTTTTGTTGCTTGTGGCATTATATAAGAGTGCACTTATCTTGATGAACACTGGAAAATGTATAGAATTGTTGAATCATTATAATGTACACCAGAAACTAATATAACACTGTATGTTAATTTTTTACTTGAATAAATTCTTTTTAATTTATGGAGGAAGACCAGCATATTCACCATGCCCAAAAGTTTCAATGAAGTAAAAAACTTGGCATTTTCATGTATCTGGGAAGTGACTAGTAAAAAAAAAAAAGAGGTGGTCTTGATTTGAGATATATATATATATGAGAATGGGAAGATTTTTATTTTATTTGAAGCCATGGTAGTTAGAGGAACACCTAGAATAGAAGATGTGGGCCAAGGATCAAGTATTTCAACATCTAATGCTGAGAAGGATGAAAAGAGCCCATCACAAAAGACTAAGGACTATGTGTACCAGAAAGTGTGGTGTACCTCAAAGAAACCAAGGAAAAAGAATATTTCAAAAATAGGTGAAAAATTATAAGAACAAAAATAAGGATATAGTCAACAATGTGAAAAGCTGATGAAAAAGTCAAATAAGATGAAGACTTTAAAATGTACATTGTTCACAGCACTGTGAAGTGTGTAAACCTGGCGATTCACAGACCTGTACCCCTGGGGATAAAAATACATTATATGTTTATTAAAAAAAATTTTTTTTGGAAGGGGAGGCGAACCATAAGAGACTATGGACTCTGAAAGACAACCTGAGGGTTTTGAAGGGTCAGGGGTGGGAGGTTGGGGGAACAGGTGGTGGGTAATGGGGAGGGCACGTTTTGCATGGAGCACTGGGTGTTGTGCAAAAAGAATGAATACTGTTACGCTGAAAAAATAAATAAAATGGAAAAAAAAATTTAACCAAGCTGTAAAAAGCTACTATTAACATAAAATGTACATTGTTTTTTAGCAACAATTACTGGTAATTGTAACAGAAGAAGCTTCAGCTGAGTAGATTTAAATGTGTATAGGAATGACTGAACAATGAATTTGAATATAAAGGAATATATATCATCCAAGATACTGTCATGAAATATACGGTACACTTAAAAGAGGTAATTCAGAAGAGTTTAACAGCAGGGTGACCATTATTACCCTTAGTCCTGAGGGGGCAAAGAAGCCATTTCCTAGAGACATGAGGTATAGGAGAAGGATGTCTAATAAGTGCTGTCACCTTCTACTGAGAAAGGAGCTGACATACGGAGGATCATCTGGGAGGAGCTGATGGAGTATATATCTTGACCCCTCTCGACTCTATTTCTCTAATCTTCTAGTAGGACCTCTGATTTGGCCAAACCCAATTTGAAGGCAGAGGGCCAGGAAAGTCATTGAAGTCAACTGTTAATATCAGCTTTCTTGGGCATGGAGCCTAGTAGAAAAGCACAGAGAGTAGATCTGGGGCAAACAGAAGACACCCAGCATGAATTGACGTGTCTTATGAACAAAAGTTTCTGAGAAAGTGAGAAAGCAAGAGATCCAAAGAAAAGTGGAGGGATTATCCTTTCATTGGAAAAGAACCCCTCCCTCCTTGGTAATAAGAGGGAATGGAGAAGGCTCATCATGTTGCTAGTGAGTTTATAAATATGATGGTGAGAAGTCAATGGAATTCTGATGGGATGATTTCTGTTTTCTCTGCAAAGGACAAACTATGTTATCTTTTAAGAGTAAAAGAGGTTAAGGAGAGGAGCAAAAATTTGAGAAAAGCATTGAAAATGTGTGAAAAGTAATGAAAAGAGTTGGAGGACAAGATGGCCAGAGAAATGAAGTCAACTGACTATACATACCTGAAGTCCAGATTAGGTTAGTATTAAATAGCAAAAATTCAGCTGACTAAATGTGAAGACATAATTGGTTTTATTAAACGATTCATGAATGGGGCAGCAGCTAGCAAATACAAAGGAGCTCCATTAAGCAGCAGAAATGGGAGTTTTTAAAGTCAGAAGGGAACAGAAAAAAGGAAATTATTAGCAAAGGATCCATTGTTCTAGGCAAGGTTGCCCTCCTAAGGGGAACAGAAGGGGCCTATCAGTAAATTTCCTAGTGCTGACCATGAAATTCCATGTTGACTGGTTAAATGTGACATTCCTGGGGGTGGGGAGTATGAAACTGCAGTTAGGTTAGGTATTGAATCTTAGTTTAGTGACACAGCCTCAATATAAGTGACTCCATTTTGGATCTGTGGTTTTCTTTTCAACACTAGTCACCTGAATTTAAACTGGGCATACCTCTGACTGCCTGTAGGGTTTTCTCCAGTTGCTCTTCAAATATGATCTTTTAAAAATACTTACAAATATTAGTTTGAATACAACAATCTCCCAAGATACGTGTTATCTTTTTTAGCTTTTTTCTATTTATTTGTCAGAGAGAGAGAGAGCATAAGCAGGGGGAGTGGCAGGCAGAGGGGGAAGCAGGCTCCCTGCTGAGCAAGGAGCCCAATGTGGGACTCAATCCAGGACCCTGGGACCATGACCTGAGCCTAAGGTAGATGCTTAACCAACTGAGCCACCCACGTATCCCAAGCTGGTATCATTATCCATATTTCACAAATAAGAACAATGAGAATCAAAGACACGAGTGATCTACCAAAGTTTACCCAGTTAATCAATGGTATTCTAAGATAACCCAGCTTTTCCTGCATGATTCTGGAGTCACCTCACCCAAAAGAACACTAATAGAAAGGACTACAAAATCTTTCCCTACCAAAGTATAATAAGCAAGAAAACAGGTGGAACATCGTAGTCAAAGGAAGACAGGAAAATAGAAAGCAAGTGTGTGAGGAGGAAGGGAAGATAAATGGCATACCCAAGACAATCTCTTGGTCAGTGGTGCTCTGGGTCATTGGGTCATATGTAAAGCCCTCCACATGAATAATTGGTCTCATGCATACTAGAGTGTGCATAGAAAGAAAGCTGATCAGAGGATAGCACACGTTTTTATCTGGTTTGTGTTACTTGGTCATATAGGATGATCATCTAATTCCCAAACTAAAACATTTTGAAGAATTAAACATTTGAGGAATTACAATTGCATGATTTTTTGACATATTTATTCCTTGACCAACAAAACTGGACTAATTTCATTGGTAAAATTAAAAAATGTTGGGGCACCGAGACAGCAGAGCCAATTGAGTGTCCAGCTCTTGATTTTAGCTCAGGTCATGTTCTCAGGGTCATGAGGTAGAGCCCCACACTGGGCTCCCCACTCAGGGCAGAGTCTGCTTAGGATTCTCTCTCCCTCTCCCTCTGCCCCTCCTGCTCGTGCACTCTCTCTCTCTAATAAAGAAATCTTTTAAAAAGAACTAAAAAATGTTATATTTAAAATATATTTAAATACGAAATTCTTTTAAAAAATAACATTTTTCCATGCAAAAGACTTTTCAAACTGATTTTCCAAAATAAAAAAATACAAGGGCGCCTGGGTGACTCAGTGGGTTAAAGCCTCTGCCTTCAGCTCAGGTCATGATCCCAGTGTCCTGGGATCAAGCCCCGCATCAGGCTCTCTCCTTAGCAGGGAGCCTGCTTCCCTCTCTCTCTCTGCCTGCCTCTCTGCCTACTTGTGATCTCTGTCTGTCAAATAAATAAATAAAATCTTTAGTGGCGCCTGGGTGGCTCAGTGGGTTAAAGCCTCTGCCTTCGGCTCAGGTCATGATCTTAGGGTCCTGGGATCGAGCCCCGCATTGGGCTCTCTGCTCCGCAGGGAGCCTGCTTCCTCCTCTCTCTCTGCCTGCCTCTCTGCCTACTTGTGATCTCTCTCTCTCTGTCAAATAAATAAATAAAATCTTTTTAAAAAAATAAAATAAATAAATAAAATCTTTTAAAATAAATAAATAAATAAATGAAATTTAAAAATACATAAGAAGAATAATTATTCTGGGTAAAAATATCCATGCACTTTAAAATCAGTTTATTAGCAATATCTATTTGTAATATTATGTTTTGACTTTTTTTCAGAAAATGTATCTTTTCAATAAAGCTTAATAACATTGCCTGCAATATTATCCGAAGTTATAGTTTATAGCCAATACATTTGAAATTTTTGATAACTTCAATTTATTCTTTTCTGAAAATTTTAGTATTTTTTTAAAGATTTTATTTGTTTATTTGACAGACAGAGATCACAACTAGGCAGAGAGGCAGGCAGAGAGAGAGGGGGAAGCAGGCTCCCTGCTAAGGAGAAAGCCTGATGCGGGGCTTGATCCCAGGACCCTGAGATCATGACCCGAGCCGAAGGCAGAGGCTTAATCCACTGAGCCACCCAGGCACCCCTGAAAATTTTAGTATTTTTAATTGAGAAAATATTCTCCTTACAGATGTTAAAGTATCTGGTAAATCTAGAACAACTTCTGTTAATCAGAGAGTATTCTCAATTCTGATTCTTTTACTAAAAAATGTACAAACATTTTGAAGAGTACTATCTTTTTGTTTCCATTTAGGGTCCTTCCGCAAATCTTTTTATAAGCTAAAACTCATTAAATAAATTCTCTCAATTTATGATTCTTTTGAATGGTTCACCAAATTTTAACACTACCAAATCGAGGCTGTCCCAAGTTTCTTTCTTTCAGCACAGATTATAAACTTCTCTAATTAGAAATAAGAGATGTATCAAGTCAAGATATTACAAAGTGCAGTTGTAGAATATCGAAGTTAAACTGTATGCAGTTCTGGGCTCTCATGGTAAAATCTGTTCAATGATAAATGATAAGTTTCAGTATCTTCCCAAATCCCAGCTTTATTTTGATAATTGCAATTTGCTGAGGGCTTCAAAAGCTGAAATTTTGGCACTTCATTCCTTGAGTACTTTGATTAAAAATTTCCAAATGCTTTTGAACAAAACGCAAAGAACTTGTTTGCAATAACCGTCAATACTCTGTAGGGCGCTTGAGTTAATTAACAGTGTACTTCTACAAAGGCTCAAACATTTTGAAAATCTGAGATATGACAAACAAAAAGAGAATCATATACTGCCATGTTCCATATCAGAATTGTCACAGAAGTTTGTAATTTAATTGTTCTAAGTGCATATATGTATATGTAAATATACTTGTAACTGTTGACAGCTAGAGCTTTTCTTTCAATTGGTGGAGTATCGCAATGTAGATGTAATGATGAATTGTATATGTTCCACAACCAGTCCCAAGTGTATTTCTGCCCCATAGGTTTCTTTCTTTCTTTCTTTCTTTTTAAGATTTTATTTATTCATTTCAGAGAGAGAAAGAGCACAAGCTAGGGTTGGGGGTGTTAGAGAGGGGTAGGGGCAGAGGGACTAGCTGACTCCCTACTGAACAGGGTACCCGATGTGGGGCTGGATCCCAAGACCATGAGATCATGACCCCAGTCAAAGGCAGATGCTGAACCAACTGTGCCACCCAGATTTCTTAATTTCGTAAGAATATTGTTTTTGCCAAGATAATTATATTCCATCTAAATTTTTATTTGTGGGATGCCTGGGTGGCTCAGTCTATTCAGCATTTGTCTTCGGCTCAGGTCATGGGCCCAGAGTGCTGGGATCGAGTCCTGAATTGGGCTCCCTGCTCAGCAGGAAGCCTGCTTCTCCCTCTGCCTGCTCTGCCTGCTGCTTTCCCTGCTTGTGTTCTTTCTCTGACAAATAAATAAATAAAATCTTTAAAGAAATAAATAAATTTGTGTTTGTGTCATTATCACAACAAAATAATTTTATCTTCAATATTGGATTTTTTTTGAAAAAGATTTTATTTATTTACTTGACAGACAGATCACAAGTAGGCAGAGAGGCAGGCCGGGGGGCGGGGGGAGCAGGCTTCCTACTGAGCAGAGAGCCCAATGGGGGGCTTGATCCCAGGACCCCGAGATCATGACCTGAGCCGAAGGCAGAGGCTTAACCCACTGAGACACCCAGGCACCCCCAATATTGGATTTTTAAGCTGAATTTATAAATAAGCATTTTAAACTGAGATGTTTTACCTATAACATAATGAACCTTCAAAACCTTGTCTTCGGTTGCATAAACTTGATGAAAAAATTAAGCCATTACTGAAATTACCCAATTTTCATTTTGAAGCATCTAACGTCAGTGATATAAAACTGTCCTCATTCAACTGTGTGCAAAGATCGTCTTCTGTTAATGGAGCCAACCTGTTAACAGCTATCCCTTTGCTCTTTATACATGCACAAGAAAACATGGAATTGAAAACGAATGAAATTAATTTAGAGGACTTGTCATTTGATCTAATTGGAAAGCCAGCTTCACAGATTGCCACGCAAATTCACCTTCTGCAGCTCATTTTTGAAATAGATGTTAGTGTTTTCTAAGCAGGTTTGATTCTTCTGGTTTTCACACAGTCAGTGATATCACTATGACTTCTAGGTGGAAGGTAAATGTTGACATATGATTTTGCACAGGTTACACATTCATCATCTGTTTTTTCGGGGGGGGTAATAAAAATTTGCTAGTTATTTATAAAATATTTACTTTCTCTGTCTCATTGCCACGGGAAATTCATTGCTGTAGAGAGGGTCTATTTGCAAAATTTAAAAAAATTACCAAACAAAACAAGTAAATAGCTGTAGATTTACACCTTAACATAAATAATAAAACTGTAGCAAGAGTGTTCTGTTTTCTTTTTGGGCTATAGAAGGGATTGCTGAGGTTCCATATCCCACATGCATTTCACTTATAGTTAACCCATGATATTTCACATTTCCTACTGACCCTTTGAACTGGCAACTTTATGTATCTTATTTTAAGAATAACTTTTTTTCTCTGAGAAACAAACTGAGGGTTTTGGAGGGGAGTGGTGTGAGGGGCTGGGTGAGCCTGGTGGTGGGTATTATGGAGCACTGGGTGTGGTGCATAAACAATGACTTCTGGAACACTGAAAAGAAATAAAATAAAATAATTATTTTTTAAGATTTTATTTATTTGAGAGAGAGAGAGCAAGTGTGTGGGCACACGAGTGGGAGGGGGAAGGGCAGAGAGAGAGGAAGAAGCAGACACCCTGCTGAGCAGGGAACCCAAAAGGGGCTCGAACTTTATGCATCTTGACTCTGGCACACGCCACAGCACAAGTGGCTGGTCCACTAAACAGCAAATGGATTAGCATCAAATACATCACCACGGGTTAGCGATCTCTAACTGATGGAGTCTGAGAGAACTTGGTTCTACAAGCAAGCAGCAGGCTGTCCTTAAAAAGGAGGTGTTTGTTATATTGCACCTGGAAAGAATTGTCATTTTTTACATTTAACCACGTGTTAAAGTGAGAAGTCTGCACACTGCCCACGCATCTCACACACCACTACTTGAGACATTTCTTTGCTTTGAAATCTCTTCTACCTGATATTTTCTTTTTAAGTGGGTGCCACACCCAGCATGGAACCCAATACAGGGTTTGAAACCATGAACCTGAGATCAAGACCTGAGCTGAGATCAACTGTCAGCCGCTTAACTGACTGAGCCAACCAGGCGCCCCTGCCTGATATTTATTTATTTTTTTAAAAAAAAAGATTTTATTTATTTATTTGACAGAGAGAGAGATCACAAGTAGGCAGAGAGGCAGGCAGAGAGAGAGGAGGAAGCAGTCTCCCTGCAGAGCAGAGAGCCCGATGCGGGGCTCGATCCCAGGACCCTGAGATCATGACCTGAGCTGAAGGCAGCGGCTTAATCCACTGAGCCACCCAGGCGCCCCCCCTGCCTGATATTTAATGTCTGCTCCTGCTTTGTTGTTGCTGTTCATATCTGCATGGCACACCTTCTTCTGTCCTTTTACTTTCAACCCACATATGTCATTGGATTTAAAGTGAGTTTCTTGTAGGCAACATATAGTTAGGTCATAGGCTTTTTAACCACTCCGCCAGTCTCTGTTTTTTTAATTGATGTATTAAGACTATTCATATTTAAAGTAATAATGAGTTAGGGCTTCTATTTCCATTTTATTATTTGCTCGTTTATTGCCTATATTTGTCATTCTTAGCCTTCCAGTAGGTTACTTGAACATTTTCAAGTTTTATCTCGATTTATTTAATTTATAATTTTTCCTTCAAATAAAATGAAATACTGATAAATCTAACAAAACATGTATAGCATCCGTATCCTGAAAATTACAAAATGTTAGTGAAAGAAATAAAAGAAGAACTAAATAAAATGTGTTCATGGGTCGGAAGACTCAATATAGTGGGGCACCTGGGCTTCTCAGTCGGGCAAGCATCTTACTCTTGATCTCGGCTCAGGTCCTGATCTCAGAGTTGTGAGTTCAAGCCCCATGTTGGGCTCCACACTGGGCATGGAGCCTACTTAAAAAAGAAAAAAAAAGGACTCAACCTAATAAAAATGGGAATTTTCTTGGAATTGATCCATATATTAATGCAATATCTATCAGAGTTTCAGCCGGGAGTTTT
The DNA here is from genome assembly GCF_922984935.1 of Meles meles. Lineage (NCBI taxonomy): Eukaryota > Metazoa > Chordata > Mammalia > Carnivora > Mustelidae > Meles > Meles meles. Next base: position 40,254,660 of record NC_060087.1, on the reverse strand, counting down.
ATGGACCTCGAGAAGCATATTCTAAGTCTATACAGCTTGACGCAGAACCTGGAATATCTAAAACAATCTTGGAAAGGAAGAACAAAGCTGGTAGAACCACTCTAGCCCATGCTAAGTCTCACTATATGGCTACAGTAGTCAAGACAAGGGTAGTATTAGCAGAGGAACAGCCTCATGGGTCAATGGAAAAGAATAGAGAAACCAGAACTAAACCAACACAAATATGTCCAACTGGTCTTTGAAAAGGGTTCCAAAGCACTTGGTAACAAACTCTCTAAATCCCTTTTTGATGCTTGACTGCAAACAGCTTTCAGGTATCGCCTATTCCTTTTCTTCTTTGGCCCTACCTACATCTGGGCATGCTGATAAGGAAGCCTAGGCACTTGCCTCCCTTGGCACCTCCAGGAAGGTCAGAGTAGGAAAACCTGCACACACCTGGGCATTCTCACCCTAGCCCCAGCCCCTAATCATAATAAAATCCAAAACCACTTGTCTTTCCTTTGAGTTAAGCCATTCTGGATGGGCTTGTGTGCTTGCCCTACTTTCCCCACAAAAAGTCCTATCATGTGAATTGTTTCCATACTGTCTTACTGCGTGCATGCGGTGTCAGCAGTCTCAATATCTCGACCAGCTTTGGAGGCAGAGGTAATCCCGCTCACCACAAAACAATGATTGCTTTGAGCAGAATTGTGCAGCCTATCCCTACACGTTTATCAGAATCACTCCAATAAAAAAAATAGTGATCACATCGAATGTTGGCAACAATGCAGAGAAAACTGGGTCTCTCATACACTGCTGGTGGGAATGTAAAATTGTACTGGCATTCTGGAAAAGACTGTGGTAGTTTCTTAAAAAAAAAAAAACAACAAACATGTGCTTACTAGACAACCTAGATATTATATTCTTGGGTATTTATCCCAGAGAAATGAATAGCCGTAGCATCTTTATTCGTAATAGCCAGAAGCTGGAAACAACTCCATGTTCATCAACTGATTAATGAATAAACAAAATGTGGTACATTTAAACAGTGGAATGGTGCAAAAAGGAAAAAGAACTACTCATATTGGCAGTAATCTTAATGGTTCTGAAGGAAATTATGAGGGATGTTGGTGGGGGGCAATTCCAAAAGGCTATATCCTGCATGATTCCATTTATACAACAGTTTTGAAACAACAAAATTATAGAGTTGGGGATTAGTGATTGCCAGGGCTTGTGTGGGGGGAATGAAGTGAAGGTAAAGGGTAATACAAGGGATCCTTGTGATGAAGCTTTTCTGTCTTAATTGTGGTAGTGGCCACAGTAGTCTACACATTTGATAAAATTGCACAGAAACACACACACACAGAGGAATGTACATAAATCTGAAATCTGAAATAAAAAATCTGAAATCTGAAATCTGAATAAAGAAGGTTGATTGTATCAATGTCAGTTTCCTGGTTGTGACATTGTACTATAGTTAATGCAAGATGTTACCACTGAGGGAAACTGGGTGAAGGATATAAAGGATCTGTCTGCATTCACTTCTTACAACTGGGGATGAATACACAGTTATTTCAAAATAAAAACTTTTTTAAAAAACACTCTCTCAATGTCTAGGTTAAAAATAAAAACCAAGGGGCGTCTAGGTGGCTCAGTGGATTAAGCCGCTGCCTTCGGCTCAGGTCATGATCTCAGGGTCCTGGGATCAAGCCCCGCATCGAGCTCTCTGCTCCGCGGGGAGCCTGCTTCTCTCTCTGCCTACCTCTCTACTTGTGATCTCTCTGTCAAATGAATAAATAAAATCTTTAAAAAAAAAATAAAAACCAAACACATGTTCCAGTTTGGACAATAACTTAAGTGCTCACCCTAGTTATCTTCTCTAATACAAAAAGGTTCTAAGAAATTGCTGTTGCTAGATCTACATGCTGCTGTTGACAGGGAGAAGTTGGGGGGAGGCGAGCACTCATGCTTACGGGGAGAAATTCTAAAGGTCAATGACAATCTTAAGAGTGACTGGAGAGGTGCCCTGCTGTGAACTGTCACATGAAGTCCTTGTCGCGTTTCTTGTTTCATGACGCAAAACAGTAGAGAAACTGACTGGGCAGGAGAAAGGGAGTCTTGCTATTCTGTTATTTCTAGCTGATGAGTCTTCTCGGCATTCGGAAGTGGTGAGACTTGGTGTTCTGGTCGTTCCCACTCTGTAGGCAGAAAAACACATTTATATGAAAAAACATAGTAGAAGTTGAAGAAGAATCAAGAAGTTTCAGAGACCCCGGAGAGACTATAAGCCAGAATCCTTCATTGTAATCTGATTCATTTACACTGGGATATCTGATCATTTTAGCCAGATCTAAATGATTTTGAGTCACGCTTTCCTATTTCTCCTTCTTTGTCCATACACACAAACCTCATCTTTGGTTCCCATTCCTTCTGTTCAGATAAAACAATCTCTTCTTCATTGCTTCATAAACTTGGAACCTAGTATGCTGCAGCTTTATTATTGTTATTATTATAATGAGAAGGTCGATCCCTATTCTTTGCTTCTGCCCCAAAGACAGGTACGCATTAGAGGTACAATTTTTGAAGGGAAATATTCTCTCAGAACTAATAACCTCTCAAAGGCATGATAGTATCTTTGTTAGTCAGAAATCTTCTGGAAATCACTTTCTCCAAATGTCTCAGACTCCAAATTCATGCTATTAGCTGAGAAGGTCTTTCTCCATCCTGTTTCCCATGCTCAGAATGATTCACATGGCGCTGGCATTTGCAATTAGGATGTAAGCAGACCTAATTCACTTAGACAACATGCCATGTTAGTAGACAGTTACAAGGAGAAAACTATAATTGTTTTGATAACAATAACTGAAGACAATTGTGCCAAGTTCTAGGATATTATATTCCTCTTGGTGAAGCATGAGTAATCTATCATTTGTAAACTTGAAGAAACTGTGCTCTGTGCAACTTACAATTTTCCCTTGTACCTGCTCCTCCTCCTCCACTGTTCCCCAAGTCCCTTAATGGTAGTAGCCACTGTCACCTTCTGCCTTCCTCAGCACTGCTCAGTGTGAGCCTGGGAGATCTTCACGTACTCCTGCCGCATTCTCAGCTGGAGAGCAATGGGAATCTCAGCCACCAACAAGTGAGTCACGAATTACTGGTACAACCCTCAATCTCACATCCTGAGTGTCTTTAGCTGTAAAAATGAGCTTTCCCAGCACTTTTGGCTGTTACTCAACCCCACTGGACTGGGCACACTGGATCCCTATCTGCCAGCATAGGGACAAGTCTCTAGAACCCGAGACTTTCCCCTCTTCTTGGTGATTTTTCCCACCCCCACACAAACATCACACCTCTCTCTCTCTCTCCCTCTCTCTCTCACACACACACACACACCCTAAGTATAACAAGGGTCTTATGTTGTTCTTTTTAGTTCCCTCTTCTTTGAACCAGGATTTCATGCAAAAATTACTCAGTACTCGTTAATTAAATTTATTGAAAAAAAGCCATCCTAAACAACATCTAGTGGTACAGAGAAAGGAATAAATTGCTCTTGCGAAGCTGATTCTGCTTAAAAACCTGGAAGACCTACTGGGATGAGAGAAGAAAGAAACTAATTCATTGGAAAGTATTACATTTATAATAAGGATGCAAGCAAAACACAAGCACCACCGCGGACATAAAACCACAAGAGGATAATTCATGGGGCCATACTGATTAAATAAAATGTACCCCAGAGTTCAAACAGCTGGAATAAATTATTTTCCAAAGTGGATAAATGGCATTCTTCTCTCCCACATTTATTTTTCATGTGGAAAAAGCCACCTTGAGTCAGAAAGTTTGGACAAAGAAAGTGATCTCCTTACTCCACTCCTCCCCAAAAATAGATATTAATCTGAAGCTGACTAAAGCAGGAAGCTGTAGAAAGCAACAGATGTCATGATGAGTATTCCATTCAGCTTACTTCCCAGCTGGAAGTTTATAAAGTTCAAACGTCCAGTTTCCAAAGGGCCAGGATAAGACAGAGTCTGAAAGGTGAAGGCTCCTTGTCTTCATTAAGAGTAGACAACTCAATAGGGAGGGCACGTTTTGCATGGAGCACTGGGTGTTGTGCAAAAACAATGAATACTGTTACGCTGAAAAAATAAATAAATTAAAAAAAAAAGAGTAGACAACTCATAGGGCAAGCAGAACCTGACCAATATCTCCTCAATCTAGGAAATTCCTACCAAAATCTTTAGCTCTGCTACTGAAGTACAAAATTCTGCCTCAATTTACAACCCTATAACTTACCAAAAACCAATTGCCCTGCAAAGCAGACAAGGCTTCTGGTGGAGTCTGAATTTACATTGTTCAACCTCCAGCCAAAGGGCTCCTGGAGAGCCTATGAATGGGCTTTAGGGGATTTCTTAACATTATGAGCAAAAATTTGAGTTCATGTGCATTTTTCTGGGAAGAGGGTCCAAAACTTCCAGCAGATTCTCAAAGGAGACCCTGACCCGCAAAAAGGTCAAGACCATTAGACTAGTTGTAAAGAGACTCCGTGACTCCTCCATTACCATAATTTCAAGGGGAAATGAGCCATGAACTTGAATTTAAACCTTAGCAAGATCTAAATTCACAGCTCCAGCTCCAGAGGGAATTTGCATGCTGTCTATACACCTAGATCCATGATGGTGACTTTTCTGGACTCCATTAGTCTTTGTTGTAAGGAGACAAAATGAAATGGACGCTTGCAATAACTGATTTGTACCAAATAGGTTCCCAGCACCCACCACCACCACTGTGACGTTCCAATTTCTCCAAACTCTGACTCCAGGGCCATTGGGAGAAATGGAGTGAGTGAATAAAGGGAAAAGGAAGGGGTTGCCTGTGAAGGTTTGGAGGATTGAATAAAGCTGAAAGAAAAATCTGGCTGGGAAGAAAAGCATGGAGAGAGGGCAACAAAATGAACAAGAAAAAGGAAGAAGCTTGGAGAAGGGAAAATATGGACTGGAGGACAGAAAATGACGTGAAGAATGAAAAGTACAAAGTGCTACTAAGTGTCATTAACAAGTATGACTATAACTGAACAAGACTCTGTGTTATATATAATATGATGGACCCCAGGTTTCTTGGTAATAACCAAGTTGAACAAGCTCACACAGCTGGCCAGAGAAAGTATCACACACAATGTTTTGTGTGGCCCATGGCCCATTTGTAGAAGAGGAAGGGGAGCAAGGAGTGAGGGAGGATACTGGGAGGAGCCCTGTCATCCAGCTGAAAATGGTTCCAGTGGCAGTTCCATGGATCCTTTCTAGGCCATTGGCTACAACACAAGAAGCCGGTGAGGAATCAGTCAAAGACACTCCACTGCCTGAGCTGTAGTCCAGAAACCCCCACTCTTATATGCTCCTCTGGGTCGTGCAGGCCCCTAATAATAGCAGCTCATGGCCTACACCTCCTGCAACAAAACAGGAAGAGCAACTCTATCAGGGTCCTCTGGTGTGGGGGAAATGGGTGCAGTCATGGCAGGGAACAGCTTTGCAAATATGTGCAATAATTCACGCTTACCCATGTGTTAGCTCCAGTAACCCCATGGCCGTGTGGGCCACTGTGGGTTAATATTAGTGGGAGGGGGCCATTTTCCTGTTGCTCTAGGTCCCACCTGCTTTCATACGTACCATATGTCTACAGTGTGAACATCCCCTTAAAAGTGATGCCTTGTTCAGTGCACACCCTGAATGCCTGAATGCCCATAAATGGAGGTTTCGACAGTAACCATTAGCAGGCACTTTACTGGTAGACACAAATAGCAGGCATTGTAACACAAGATCCATAATCCTCAACAGCCTGTGACAGCTACTATTGGGTTAAGAAGCTGGACTGAGGGGGTTCCTAGGTGGGGCAGTTGGTTAAGCATCCAACTCTTGATTTTGGCTCACGTTATGATCTCAGGGTCATGAGATGGAGCCCCATGTCAGGCTCTGCACTGGGCATGGAGCCTTGCTTAAGATTCTCTCTCTCCCTTTCCCTCTGCCCCCTCCCTTTTTCTCCGTCTTTAAAAACGAGAGAGAGAGAGAGAGAGAGAGAAGCTGGGTTAAGGACATATAACTAAGAAGGGATGGAGGCAGGATTCAATCCTAAATAGGGCAGATGCTGAGGTTCCCCTAGCTCCTCTCCTCCTCTCTACACTGTGCTGCCCTCCTCTCTAGGGGAGACTGTCCTCCAAAGAGGACCACCCCATTCACTCCACTATTGCAGGAGCCTCCAGGTTGAGGCTCCTTTTGTGGGTATTTTAGAATGAGAGCTTACTAGGACTCAAAGAAGATTATCAAGTTCCCAAGCTGTGTATCCACCATTTGAGATGGGCTTAAAAGAGGGAAAGGTGGACTTTGTGAGTGGAATATACAAATAAGCTTATTTGTACAAAGGAAATGATTTATCAGGTGGATGTAACCTTTACCCTTGAAGCTGATAGAGGGCAAGTCCGTGAATCAATATATCAGCCTCCCCCAAAAGCTTTGGGAGCTGGGGAATACAGCGTCTCCCCACCTTCTGCTTTCTGCACCAGAATGGCTGCTGGCCTTGGCCAGTGGCTCTAACTTTGCCTCTACCTGGCAAGTTCACAGATTCAGCACCGGCTCCAAAACTTTGTAGTTCAAGGGCTCCATCTTGAGGCATGTTCTATTTCTCTCCGTGCCTCTGAGTTTGGGAAGAAATGTGAAGCATGATTCGGAGTTTGGCTGCATAGCACAGTGACTTGACCTTGTTAAATGTTTTTGTCAGTCTTCACAGCAAACATTCAAGCTATAGAGCAACGACATGGTCTTGAGCCAACACAATGAACTCTATTTTGCAAGTTATAGCTTCTCCTACAAAGTTATTTATCATTCAACAATTATCACAGCAGGAAAAGTCAAGTTTTATTTGTTTGTTTGGGTCTACAATAGGATGTTTTCTCTAGGAGTTGGGAACAGTTCACAGATGCCACACCATTCAAAAAGTGATCATCAAAAAGATGAACCCACAAACAGCCCCGAGAGCCAAACCTCCATTCAAAATCCTCCGAGGTCCATCGCGGGATCCTACTTCCAAGGGATCAAGCAGAAAGGCAAGCAATTATTCAGCCTTCCAGACATAGATTGGCAGTCTTCACGGCAGCAAGCTCCTGGGCCAACAAAGTGCCCCATTGGGCCCCCAGACCCTCAAATCCACTAACAAAGCCCTTGTCCTCCCAGCCAAGTGCTCTCTGTGTCTCCAACTCAAGGCAGGACAAGTGCAAAGCCAATACCAGAAAGCTTTCCACTTCTGGGCCTTCCAAGTTGTGCCGGGTTTTCAGCAGACCCCTGAACATACCCAGCATCTTCATTTTCCACGCTTTCCTCCATATTGTTACCTCTGTGTCAAGCATCATCAGTCCCCTTCCTTCCACTGCCATCAGCTTTACGGTTTGCTCCGTGAATTCCCACAAAATCTTCCAAGGCCTATGGTTCAAGAGACCTCCCACTCACCCACTCAGCCTCTGCAGGAATAACAGCATGCTTCTCCTTGTGTCTTCTCAGGGATGATGACCTTTCATTGGTACTTTTATTTATTTATTTATTTATTTATTTATTTAAGAGTTAGAATCATTGGTACTTTCATCACATTGCATCATAGGATAATTTCTAATGTAGTTTTCCCTCACTAGGGTATGGGTACCTTCAGGTAACATCTTATTCATTTCAGTTTCCCCAGGGACTGTCTCGATGATCTGCAGACAATGAACACCTAATATATGTTGGCAGACATGTCGTCTTAAAAAGAGGGGAAATATTATTACCACAGTCACTAAATGATCTACATGATTAAAACATCTAGTATGGGACCGGAAAGAAAACAGAACAATGGGCGGGAGATCAAAATTGAAAAAAAAAAAAACAAATGAGCAAACAAAATAAAACAGAAACAGACTCATAGATACAGGGAAGAATCCAATTATTGCTAGAGGGGAGTAAGTGAGGAGAGCGAGGGAATAGTAAAATAGGTAAAGGGGGTTAAATAGCACAAACTTCCAGTTGTAAAATAAATGAGACACAGGAATGCAATGTACAACATAGGGGATATAGTTAATAATATGTAACAACCTTATATGGTGACAGATGGTAACTAGGTTTATCATGGTGATCAGAATGTATATAAATGTTGAATCACTATGTTATACACCTGAAACTAACATAATGTTGTATGTCAACTACACTTCAATTAAATAGAGGAAGGAAGGAAGGAAGGAAGGAAGGAAGGAAGGAAGGAAGGAAGGAAAAGAGAGAGGGAGGAAGGGGTGAGGGAAAGAGAGAAGGAAAGAACTGGGTTTCCTTAAGAATCAACTTTTTCTTTCTTCTACCCCTTCCCAAACTCTAAATAGCTGTCCTACAGAAAGATAACCACACCACAAAGAAGACAGATTCTGATCTCTTGCAGCCACATGTTTTTTTTCCAAACAGGGTGGGAAATAAGATAAAGACAGGAATGAGGGAATTCTCTCCCACCCTTAGTGCATACTCAACACCTCCATCCGGATGACTTCTAGCCTCTTAACTGCAAGGTGTCCAATAGGAAACGTAGGTCTTAACTAGAGGAGGTCAAACTATGGCTCTTAGGCCAAATCTGTTTCCATAAATAAAGCTTTATGTCAATGCAGCCATGCCCAGCTGTTTATATATCGTCTATGAATGCTCTCACACTACTACAGGAGGGTTAAGTAGCTGCAGAGTTGGTTTGGCCAACCTTTGACAAGGTCAACATTATTTGCTATCTGGCCCTTTATAGTAAGTTTGCCAAGTCCTGGATTCTTCTTTGTTTGTTTGTTTTTTAAAGATTTTATTTATTTATTTGTGTGTGTGTGTGTGAGAGAGAGAGAGAGAGAGAGAGAGGACACGCAGGGGGAACAGTGGGCAGAGAGAGAAGCAGTCTCCCTGCCAAGCAAGAAGCGCAATGTGGGACTGGATCCCAGGACCCTGGGATCATGACCTGAGCTGAAGGATGACGCTTAACTAACTGAGCCACCCAGGCATCCCCAAGTCTTGGATTCGTAACCATGGAGACGGTGTTCTTCATTTTAACAGCTAGCACTGCTATCTATCCAGGGGTCCAAATATAATCCTTCTCTCCTTTCCCCTCACCCACAGAACCAATCAGTTGCCAATCAAATTACTGCTGTTACAGCCTTCCAGATTTCTAAAAACTTCCAAACTTTCAAAGTTCTAGAACTTTCTTTCCCCCATCTGCATTCACTACACTGTCCAAAGCAGCATCCTCTTTCCCTTGGTCTATAGCACAGCATCCTACCTGCTTTCCCCACCACCAGTCCAAAATGATCTTTCTAAACCAGAAATCTGATCATTACTTCACTAATTATATCCCCTCAGTAACCTCCCTTTGCCTTCAGGATAAGGTCTACAACCTTCAACTTGGCCTACAAAGCCCTATGTGAGGATGCCCAGTGTTGCTCCCCAGCTCCACCTCCAGTCACACCCCCAGCACTGCCCCACAGTCATTGTTTTAGCCACAATGTGCCTGCTAGTCTTTGGTCTGGATTCATCCCCTCCCTCTTCTGCACCCTTGGCTTTCTGTTTCTAACTCCTATGTATCCTTAAATGTAACTTCCTCCAAGAAGCCTTCCCTGACTGCCACAGGTTACGCACCCCCCAGCTATACCTTCCCATACTACCTTATTTATAATAAATATGTAATAACATATTTTATATTATATCTTATATTTATAAACAGTATAAGTGTAAATAATAATTATGTCATATTATGCATATTATTACAGACTTTAGCTGCCTGACTTTACTGCTAAGCTATAAGTTTTGTAAGTACAGACATTTTTTATTCTATTTCCTGTCTCTGCCACAGTGAAAAATACTTGAGAGCTACTCCATTCTACAGAGAATGGAGGTTTCCTACCCACTATCTCCCTCAACTGCCAGACACCTGCTACCTCCCCTTTGATAATAACATCTATAGCTGGGATAGACTCAACAAAGTCATTATCATTACTGTGTATTCTTTTCGTCAATCCACTCCCCAGTCTTCCCTTGCTGTGCTCTGTATCATGGTGGTTTGAACCACGCAAATCACACTTCCCAGGCTTCCGGTTAGGTTCAACAAGATGGAGGCCTCAGCAAAAGAATAGAGAAAAGAGGAGCAAAGCAATGTGTTTCTCCTATATTCATTTCTATCTCTCTCTCCCTCCCGTCTCCCCTCCTTCTCTCTGCTTCCACTTGCATGTCCAGCAGTGTCTGTGTCTCTTCAAGGTCCCAGCTATTGGTGGGGGGTGGCCCCATTATGATTTCAGACATCAAGGTGATCCCGGCTCCTAGGCTCTACTCACACTGCCTTTTCCCATGTCCCTTCAGTCCTAGAGATGCTTCTCCAATTTGCTCTTTCAACTCTTCTAACACTTTATCTAACCATTATTAGATTATTTATTTATTGAAGATTTTATTTATTTATTTGACAGAGAGAGAGAAATCACAAGTAGGCAGAGAGGCAGGCAGAGAGAGAGGAGGAAGCAGGCTTCCCACTGAGCAGAGAGCCCGATGTGGGGATAGATCCCAGGACCTTGAGATCATGATCTGAGCCAAAGGCAGAGGCTTAACCCGCTGAGCTACCCAGGCGCCCCCATTATTAGATTATTTAATTAAACTATATGATCTAGATTCTTTTTTATGGACTAGACTCTGACTGACATTGTTACTGAAGCTTTTTTCTTACAGTTAGAATTCTACATGACATTCATGTATATTGATGAACATCTATATTAATCACACAGTTTGGGGATAAGTCTCATTGAACAGAGACTGGAATCTATGTAAAAGGACATGCTGAAGAAGGACTGTAAAATCCTAGATTTGTGGAGAGAAGGAAGGACCTCGAACAAAAGAATACTGCCTTGTGGCAAAAAGTTTGGACACCAAAGTTTGTTGCAACTGACAGGCTCTAATCTATAAAGTGGAAATGCAGAAAGGGGACCTGGGGTGAAAGGGGGAGGGAGAGAGTGATACTGACAGATTTTTCTGGAAATGTCAAATTCATAAACCAATGACTTCAAGCTGAGAGGTAATTTTCAGCTTGGCACTATGAAGCCAGACCCAGGCAGAAGTGAAAATGCCATCGACCAAAGAGCAATTCTCAGCAGACTGCAGGAAACTCTGTTCCTATAGAGAATAATGTAGGAATAATAATCTGTGCCCTTGAACAGTGGGGAAACCATTCATAAGAGCCTGGAACAAAACAGAGCAGGAAAGTCAGCTGAAACTTTGACAGCCAAGAAGAAAAATGTAGATGGATAATAAATTAAAGAACAAGAAGAAATTCATGCAGTTGGATCTAGAAAATAAACTTATTTGCATTTTGATTTTGAAAATATTGTTTTTAAAATTGTGTTCATTTGGATCCCAGTGATGTGTGATTTTTAATAATTCCATCAAAGTTAGGTGAAGTTTTACATTTTCACTATATGGAAAAATTATCCAAAAAGAAAGTTAAGTATTTTTAAGGCCATAGGTCATTCATTAAACCAATCAATCAGTCAATCAATCAATATGTTAATTTTTTCTAAGACTAAGGACATAAGAAAATATTCATGATGCATTGATACATTTAAATAAGTAGAGCCTGACACAAGGACTAGAAGGCAGCTTATTTACGATTGATTCCTAGAAGCAGGAATGTGGGAGATTGGAGGGTGAGAGGAAGAAACGGGAAAAGACAACAAGAGTACATTATTGAGTTGATTATCTCTGTGGGCAACTGAGGCTCAATACCATTGGGGATCCTCTTAGAATACATTTAGAACAGTGTATTAGAATCATCTTTCTGAAGGACAGAGGTTGAAGTATTTCTCTACCAACTCCCATTCCCATTGGTTAGGAGTTCCTGCCACTGTGCCCCTGGATGGAATGAGCAACTTTCTGTGGCTTCAGAGAAAGCCCTCATGCAGAATAGCTGAAAGACTTCCCAGATGGTTAAGAAGGGAAGTTGGCTGCATGCATAGGTACTGTCCCCCAGAGACAAAATCAAGTGGGCCAAGGAGATTTGACACAGGGCATAAAACAGTATTGCTACAGTATGACCCTTGCTCTGCCCAAATGTGCTTCAGCCCAAACAGGGTGCACTCTGTCACTAATTCTTCAAGGTGGTGACTGGTCAGCTGTAGTCTCTCATAAGAGCCTGAACACAGAAGTGTTGGTAGAATGAGCCCTGGTGCTTGATGGTGCCACTAGACCCAAGGCTGTAATTGAAATTCATTATCTTGATCCTTTCCCATGGAGTCCAGATTTCCTTCACTTTCAGTCCTAAGTTCAACCCATCTAGATTGCTTACCATACTAAGGAAAGTAAATACAGATTTTTTAATTGCATAATTTGGATTTTCCAGTAATTCGAATTGACCTCATCAATTAAATCCTGATTGGTGATGATTTGCTGGAGGGTCTCTTACACTTATAGAGTGTAGGTAAAATGGAAAAATGAGCACACAATGCCCAGAATTTAGACAAGGCATATTGGAAAAAGCTGGGGTCTCACACCTTCTGTTCTCAAATAAAACAAGACACTAGAATGATAATATATGATATAACTATTAAAATAAGTTTGACATTAAATACCAAATCATTCTAATTCACATAACAAAATGAGCCTCAGCAGACCCCAGTTACCACGGACAACGTTAAAGTTAAAGCCACCAGGATTGGAGTTATTTGAACAAATCCCCTACTCCCAATGACCAACTTGGGTTACTTTTTATTTTTTCTTCTCAGATCAAAAACATCTCTTTCTGGCAGTAAACAGGACCCAGAGAGTTATTGCATGATCTCCAAATTAAATGGCAAGCCTGTTTGAACAAGATTAAAAATGTAAGAAAATCCAAATATGTCATCCATGCCAAGTACATCAAGTCTAGGTGGAAACGATGGAAACCCAAGCACTGTATAATTGCATCCACCACACTTGCCTGAGCTGAACTTATACTCCAATGTACTGCTTTTTTGCCCCAAGAATCCAGCCAGGTCTTAAGTAAGACATTTGTGATATTGATGGGCACTACTGCTGTCTGTTCCAGCTGTTCCATGACATCATCCAACCCAATTCTGCTTCCTGAGTGAAACTTGGCACTAAGAAGGAAGCTCAGTGCTGGTGATTTGTCACCAATATATTTTCCATCATGAATAACTCCATCTGCTTACCAGTTTATAACTCAGAATCATGAGAATAAATCACTCGGTGCTTGATCACTCCAGGTAATAAATCCAGCTTTTCAAACCCCTGTGCATACAAGTGCATAGCCTATTTATTTCCTCATTTCTTTTGTCATGTCTTACTACATAAATATACTGTTTATGCACCAAATTCACAAGAATTGATGTGGCATATGGTCTGGAAACCAATAGAATATTTGAAATAAAGTTATATGGTTGCAGTAGCAGTAGTGTATTTAAGCCTTTAAAGATCTTTAGAAACATCTATCAAAATTATGTTATACCTTCCCACAGAACTATGACTGTGTTAATAAATATGACAAGCCATTTAAATTCTATGCTGTTTAAAAGGAGTGACAAGTTATTTCATATAGAGTTACTCACCTCAACTAAAAAATCTTCAATAAAAATGACATTTCCACCCAGTCTACTTATATTAGACAGAATTCTTTTCAAATAGAAGTGTTAACTCAAGGACACCTGGGTGACTCAGTTGGTGGAACGTCCGAATCTAGATCTCAGGTCTTGATCTCAAGATTGTGAGTTCAAGCTCCACGTTGGGCATGGAGTCTACTTAAAAAAAAAAAAGCTAACTAGATAATATCCATCACTCAAACATTATAGTTCAGTGGAGAAAGGATGGCCTTTTTAACTAATTATACTGAAGCAACTGGATAGCCATGTGAAACAAAATACATTTGACTCTTAAATCACTCTTTATTTTAAAAAATCCAGATGGATTGCAGATCCAAATGTGAAAGGTAAAACAGTAAGTCTCTCCAGAGGAAAACATAGAAGAACAACTTGGAACTGTCAAAAAAAAATTCTTAAAGAGGTCATAAAAAGCATTATCCCCAGATGGTGGGTATTAGGGAGGGCAGGTACTGCATGGAGCACTGGGTGTGGTGCAAAAACAATGAATACTGTTACGCTGAAAATAAATTTTAAAAAAGTATTATCCCCAAATTAAAAAAGTAAATAGCATTATATCAAAATTAAGAACTCCTACTTATCAAGAGACCATAAGAGAGTGAAAGGGCAATTGACAGAGTGGGAGAAGTTATCCATGATACATGAATCCAGGAAGGACTTATATTCTGAATAAAGAACTCCTAATAATCGATAAGAAAAACACAATTTAATAGAAAATTAGGCAAAGTGCTCGAAAATACTTTTTTTACAGAGGCTATCCAAGTGAGAAAGAAAGGGGAAGAGAATATGCTCAACCTCCCTATTATCTGGGAATACAAATTAATGGCACAATGAGCATGCTTCTAATTCCAACCAAGATGGTGTAAGACTGTTAGAACATCTCCTGATTACAACTAAAAATGCTGGGCAAAACACTGAGGACTAAAACTTAAATAAAAGCAGGAGGGAAAAAAATCAAACTTGCAGAAGTGATTCATACGGGGGTAAATTTCTCATTTTTTTCTCTTTCTTTACTCTTAACAGAATTGCTCTTAGGGCAGGCACCAGTCATGGATTTATAAAGCGGCACCGATGTGAACAACTAAAACTGAGATAAAAGGTCCATTTTGTCCAAAGAAGGGATAAAGCTCTTTTGGTCTCTTTTCTCGTCTACCTTTGCCCCAAGGGTGGGTGCCAGTCACAGATCTGCACTGCAGTGGCAGGATGGGTGGCTAAAACTCTCAGATAAACCCCATTTTCTGGCCAGAATAACCAGGAAAGGAACTCCTGGGAGGCAGAAAGAGTAAAGGAGAACCAGAGAGAAGAGATCCGGAGAAAATATCCCTAAGTCTCTATTTGAATCTATGCAAGTCCTGGGCTCACCCCTGAGTTTTACAGACATAGGGGAGACCCAAAGAAACAGAGTAGATGCTTTGCGAAGTAAAGTATACGTCAGTCTACTGCCTAGTCTCGACCTAACCCCAAGTGTCATATATGAAGGACAAACCGCAAGAAGCATAGCAAAGGCTTCATAAACCAGAGTGAGAGTAGTGTCATCCCCGATGTATATGCTGAGATAAAACTTGCAGTCTGAATCTGAGTTAATTATATGCCAGAAAAAAATAAATCAGCTCTCGGGGCACCTGGGTGGCTCAGTCAGTTAAGCATCTGTCTTCAGCTCAGGTCAGGATCCCAGGGTCATGGAATCAGGTCCAGGTCAGGCTCCTTGCTCAGTGGGGAGACTACTTCTACCTCTCCCTCTGCCTGCTGCTCCCCCTGCTTGTGCCCGCTCTCTCTCTCTGTCAAATAAATGAGATCTTTATAAAACAAAACAAAACAACAAATATTCATACTGGAATAAAATATGGGGAAAAGTCATATGCTGGTTTTTTTAAGACTTTTTTTTTATTTATTTGAGAGAGAGAAAGGGAGAGATATCACAGAGGGAGAGGGAGAAGCAGACTCGCGGGTGAGCAAAGAGCTTGGTGCAGGACTCCATCCCAGGACCCTTTCATAATCAAAGAAGACTACATTCATGTCAAATTATAATATGTGTCTTTACATATCGTTTTTGCAAAAATAAAAAAGTAGGATCCCTTTTGGTGTTGGACAGGATATTGGAAATCATACCCCCTGGAGGTAATGTGAACTGGTAAAAATATCAGGAGAGGGCAATTGACAATTAACATACAACTATGATATATTAAAATGGAAATCAATTTACAGAACAATATGTATAACATTGTATAAACATACAATATATTGTGCAAATCACATATGTTTGTATGTATGTCTAATATGTGTAAATACAAGTGCACACAAACAAATACATTGGTAAATGCATGGAAATGGATCTGGAAGGATATATACCCAATCATTAACAGCGTTTATCTTTGGATAGGAGAGGAGTATTACAGAGAAGAAATACAAAAAAAGCGTAAGTCACTTTGCTCCTCCATATATGTGTTTGTGTTTGCATTTTTATAAGGAACACATTTTTGTTTGGGAAAAAATTAAATTATTACAATCAATACACTACTCAAAAAAAAATTTACAGGCTGATTTCAATATTCAGAGACACAATTAGAGCTTTAATTGTCTTATTGTTAAACAAAAACAGGATAAAAATGAACTGAACTAAAATTTAACACAAGCAGTCTCAAAAATCATAAGCAAATAAGAAATCGAGTTATCCAAGAAAAAAATAAGATTAAAAAAGAAAACCACAAAGGAGAACTAGAATGAAGGAAACAGAATTGCTAAGTAAATCAAAGATAATCCAATTAGGGGCACAAACTTCTGGCTGGTTTTATCAGGGGGAAAAAACTGCAAACACAAAAACGTATTAAATAAGGATGAAAATATAAAAACTGATGTACCAGAGAAAAAATAAACCAGCAGATCCTATAGTAACTAATAAAATATTAATGTACTTTATTCATTCATATGTTGCACTAGATAAAGCTTTTCATCTACAGTTCGTCAAGGTTCTTGTACTCAGATCAGTCATCTTTATATTTCTTAATACTTTTAAAACTTTGATGACATATATGCTTTTTTCTAAGCATAAAATTATTTGTTTAAATAAATGCTCAGAAATGCATAGTATTCTTATCAAAACGTGTTTGCACAGATAGATTTTTGTGGTGCATAAACAATGAATCTTGAAACACTGAAAAAATAAATTAACAATTTTTTAAAATTTAAAAGATATTTTTCAATTACTCCTTCTAAGATTAATTTCAAAGGGATTAAGTAAATAAATGCTCTGAAGGGCTGGCATTTTTTAGGAGGAGTCTCAACCTTCCTGGCACTTTCAAAGAAATGTTTATAAACTAGTAAGCCCACCAGATGCTTGCCAGTTTGGCAACTAGAGGAGTCACGCAAAAAACACATCCACCTGTTTGTTGTGTGTGTGTGTATAACTTATTATACATATTTATATAAATTTATAAATTATATATATAAAATTTGAAAGAATTATATATATGTGTGTGTTTATATAGAGAGAGCATGAGCAGGAGGGACAGAGGGAGAGGGAAGGTGGATCTCAAGCAGACTCCACGCTGAGGGTGGAGCCCAAGTAGGGCTGGATCTCAGGACCCTGAGATCACAACCTGGACTGAAACCAAGAGTCGGACACTTAACTGACTAAGCCACCCAGGCACCCCTAGGCAATGGGTATTCTTATCAACAAGGAGGCCAGTGAACACAAGGATTCCCAGAAATAACTGGGGAAACACAGAAGTGTAGAAAGGCAGTGTGGAGATGTGTCTTGCACTTCTGTAGATGGAAACTACAAACTAAGGAAAGTGAAGTATTATTGTGATCGTATTTACACTCACAAACAAGTTAGGTCTAAGGATATGGAAGTTACTTAGCATAAATGAAAACCAAGAAATTATAAAGGAAATGATTGATAGAAATGATTACATAAAAATTAAACACTTTTCTATGACAGGAAAATAACAAGTGGAACAGTATTTTGCAACATCAATGGTAAAAACTGAATGTCCTCGGTATATAAAGAGCTTTTATGAATCAATGAAAAAAAGACAAACATCTGAATATAAAAATTAATAATAAATAAATAAATAATGTAAAAAAAGAAAACAGCACAATGTGCCAGTAAGCATAGGAAAGAATATTAAACCTCCATGAAAATCAGAGAAATGTAAATAAAAGCAATGATGGCATATGACTTCTAGTTTATCAAACACGTTTAAAATGGTTTTTTAGGGGCATCTGTGTGGCTCAGTCAGTTAAGTGTCTTATCCTTGGTTCCAGCTCAGATCATGATCTCAGGGTCATGAGATAGAGCCCTAGGTCAGGCTCTATGCTCAGCACAGAGTCTGCTCCTCTCCCTCTCCCTCTGCCCCTTCCCTCCACTCATGCTCTTTCTCTCTCTCTCTCAAATATATAAATTAATTAATTAGCGTTTTATTGAAGCATACAGAAGAATACATATCTAAAGTGCATAGCTAGCTGAATTTTCACAACCTGAATTTGTCCCTACACCCAGCACCCAGATTAAGAAACAGAACATTACCTGCATCCTGGAAGCACCCTTATTCTCCCTTCCGGTCACAACCTCCCACCCCCACCCAAGGGTAACCACTACCTGGCCTTCCAACAGCATGCTTTTGTCCAATTTTATCTTGTATATAATGCAATCACACACTATGTACTCTTGGGTCTGGCTTCTTTTGCTCATTATGTTTGTGAGACAAATCTATGTTATTGTATGTAGTCATAGATCATTCTCACTGATGTGTGAAATAATTCATTGTAGATACACTAAAATGTATCCATTCTACTATCGAAGGTCATTGTATAGTTTCCAGTTTGGAACTCTTAGGAACAGTGCTCTCTATGTTTGTACTAGACTATATTAGTACATGTCTTTTGGTGATCCTAAGTACACATTTTTTTGTTGGATATTTACCTAGGAATACAATTGCTGGGTCATAGGATGTGCATTTTCCCAGGCTTAGTAGATACTGTCAACTAATTTCCCAAAATGTTTGTACCAATTTACACTTCTAGCAGCAATGTATGAGAGTTCCAATTGTTCCACATCCTCACCAACACTTGGTGTTGTCGTTTGTATTATAGTCACTCTGGTGGGTATCTAACATATCTCATTTTGATTTCTCTTTGCATGTCCTTAAATACAGTGAATCTGAGCACCAACTTTTCCTATATTTATTGTTCCTAGAGAGACCTATTTGTGAAATAACTGTTGAAATCTTTGCCCATTTTTCTCTTAGATTGTGTCTTTTTCTTACTGATTAGTGGGAGTTCTTTATATATTGTGGATATCAGTCCATTTTCAGATGTATGTACTATGATTATCATCTCTAGTCTTTGGGTTGCCCTTTCCTTTTGGTTTGATGAACAGAAATCCTTAATTTTCATATATTCCTTGAAAAATGTTTATTTTATGTTCAATATGTAAACTATTTAACAACAAGTAAGCAATAACAATTTATTTAAACAATACAGGGTAACAAACATGTTCTTCTATGTTTTCCTGTAAAGCTTTATGATTTTATTATTGGAAAAGACTTAAAACACTCAATGATGGCAACTTCTAGAAAAATGGACATACCATATTGTAAATTTTTCAAATGTCATATTTTCCTGCTGCCTTAACTTCTCCAAAAAATGCTGTGAACATCCCTCCCTAGTGACTAGGTATTCCAGTTTAATAAAGCTGGTTCCTACAACAAGTTCCATCCCCACAGTCCTCCTCTCACTGGAACCTAGTGACATTCAAACTACTGGGCTGAGCCTGTATGGTCCCTGTGTGTCATAGCATGCCTCCTTCTCTAGGACCTGACAGCATAATAAATCCTTCAATTTCATATGCCTCTCCAAATGTAATTTCCACAGCCATGTTAGACTGATCCTTAAAGACTCCACAAAACACTCATACAAATCTAATGGCCATGTAAATTGTTTCAAACTTTCTATTTTTTAAATTTTTTAATAAATATATAATGTATTATTAGCCCCAGGGGTACAAGTCTGTGAATCACCAGGTTTATACACTTCACAGCACTCAACATATCACATACCCTCCCCAATGTCTATAACCCCACAGCCCTCTCTATTCCCCCCTCCCCCTGGTCACCCTCAGTTTGTTTTGTGACAGTAAGAGTCTCTTACGGTGTGTCTCCCTGCTGATCCCATCTTGTTTCATTTTTTCTTTTCCTGCCCCCCAAACCCCCCACGTTGCATCTCCACTTCCTCATATCAGGGAGATCATATGATAGTTGTCTTTCTCTGATTGACTTATTTCGCTAAGCATAATACCCACTAGTTCCATCCACATCATCGCAAATGGCAAGATTTCATTTCTTTTGAAGGCTCCATAGTATTCCATTGTGTGTGTGTGTGTTTGTGTGTGTGTGTGTGTGTGTGTGTGTGTGTGTGTGTATACACACACCACATCTTCTTTGTGCACATGCCCTTTCAGATCACTACGTTTGTATCTTTAGGGTAAATACCCAGTAGTGCAATTGCCGGGTCATAAGGTAGCTCTATTTTCAACTTTTTGAGGAACCTCCATGCTGTTTTCCAGAGTGGTTGCACTAACTTGCATTCCCATCAACAGTGTAGGAGGGTACCCCTTTCTCCACATCCTCACCAGCATCTGTCATTTCCTGACATCTTAATTTTAGCCATTCTGACTGGTGTGAGGTGGTATTTCATTGTGGTTTTGATTTGTATTTCCCTGATGGCAAGTGATGTGGAGCACTTTTTCATGTGTTTGTTGGCCATTTGAATGTCTTCTTTGCAGAAATGTCTGTTCATGTCCTCTGCCCATTTCTTGATTGGATTATTTGTTCTTTGGGTGTTGAGTTTGCTAAGCTCTTTATAGATTTTGGATACTAACCCTTTATCTGATATGTCATTTGCAAATATCTTCTCCCATTCTGTCAGTTGTATTTTGGTTTTGTTGACTGTTTCCTTTGTTGTGCAAAAGCTTTTGATCTTCATGAAGTCCCAATAGTTCATTTTTGCCCTTGTTTCCCTTGCCTTTGGCGACGTTCCTAGGAAGAAGTTGCTGCGGCTGAGGTCGAAGAGGTTGCTGCCTGTGTTCTCCTCAAGGATTTTGATGGATTCCTTTCTCACATTGAGGTCCTTCATCCATTTTGAGTCTATTTTCATGTGTGCTGTAAGGAAATGGTCCAACTTCATTTTTCTGCCTGTGGCTATCCAATTTTCCCAGCACCATTTGTTGAAGAGGCTGTCTTTTTTCCATTAAACATTCTTTCCTGCTTTGTTGAAGATTAGTAGACCATAGAGTTGAGGGTCTATTTCTGGGCTCTATTCTGTTCCATTGATCTATGTGTCTGTTTTGGGGCCAGTACCATACTGTCTTGATGATGACAGCTTTGTAATAGAGCTTGAAGTCCGGAATAGTGATGCCACCAACCTTGGCTTTCTTTTTCAATATTCCTTTGGCTATTCGAAGTCTTTTCTGGTTCCATATAAAATTTAGGATTGTTTGTTCCATTTCTGTGAAAAAAAAAAAAAAAACGATGGGATTTTGAGAGGGATTGCATTAAATGTGTAGACTTCTTTGGGTAGCATAGACATTTTCACAATATTTGTTCTTCCAATCCATGAGCATGGAACATTTTTCCATTTCTTTGTGTCTTCCTCAATTTCTTTCATGAGTACTTTATAGTTTTCTGAGTATAGATTCTTTGCCTCTTGTTTAGGTTTATTCCTAGGTATCTTATGGTTTTGGGTGCAATTGTAAATGGATTGACTCTTAATTTCTCTTTCTTCTGTCTTGTTGTTGGTGTAAAGAAATGCAACTGATTTCTGTGCAAATCAACTGATTTGATTTTATATCCTGACACTTTACTGAATTCCTGTACAAGTTCTAGCAGTTTTAGAGTGGAGTCTTTTGGCTTTTCCACATATAGTATCATATCATCTGCAAAGAGTCATAGTTTGACTTCTTCTTTACCAATTTGGATGCCTTTAATTTTTTTTGTTGTCTGATTGCTGAGGCTAGGACTTCTAGTACTATGTTGAATAGCAGTGGGGATAATGGACATCCCTGCCATGTTCCTGACGTTGGCATAAAAGCTCTCAGTTTTTCTCCATTGAGAATGATATTTGCAGTGGGTTTTTCATAGATGGCTTTGATAATATTGAGGTATGTGCCCTCTATCCCTACACTTTGAAGAGTTTTGATCAGGAAGGGATGCTGTACTTTGTCAATGCTTTTTCAGCATCTATTGAGTGTATCATATGGTTCTTGTTCTTTCTCTTATTAATGTATTGTATCACATTGATTGATTTGTGGATGTTGAACCAACCTTGCAGCCCTGGAATAAATCCCACTTGGTCGTGGTGAATAATCCTTGTAATGTACTGTTGGATCCTATTGGCTAGTATTTTGGCAAGAATTTTCGCATCTGTGTTCATCAAGGATATTGGTCTGTAATTCTCTTTTTTGGTGAGGTCCTTGTCTGGTTTGGGGATCAAGGTGATGTTGGCCTCATTAAATGAGTTTGGAAGTTTTCCTTCTATTTCTATTTTTTGGAACAGTTTCAGGAGAATAGGAATTAATTCTTCTTTAAATGTTTGGTAGAATTCCCCTGGAAAGCTGTCTGGCTCTGGGCTCTTGTTTTTTGGGAGATTTTTGATGACTGTTTCAATCTCCTTACTGGTTATGGGCCTGTTCAGGTTTTCTATTTCTTCCTGGTTCAGTTGTGGTAGTTTATATGTCTCTAGGAATGCATCCATTTCTTCCAGATTGTCAAATTTGTTGGCATAGAGTTCCTCATAATATGTTCTCATAATTGTTTTTATTTCTTTGGTGTTGGTTGTGATCTCTCCTTTTCATTCATGATTTTATTTATTTGGGTCCTTTCTCTTTTCTTTTTGATAAGTCTGGCCAGGGGTTTATCAATCTTATTAATTCTTTCAAAGAACCAGCTCCTAGTTTCATTCATTTGTTCTACTGTTTTTTTGGTTTCTATTTCATTGATTTCTGCTCTGATCTTTATGATTTCTCTTCTCCTGCTGGGTTTGGGCTTTCTTTATTGTTCTTTCTCCAACTCCTTTAGGTGTAGGGTTAGGTTGTGTACTTGAGACCTTTCTTGTTTCTTGAGAAAGGCTTGTATCACTATATATTTTCCTCTCAGGACTGCCTTTGCCACGTCCCACAGATTTTGAACCTTTGTGTTTTCATCATTTGTTTCCATGAATTTTTTCAATTCTTTAATTTCCTGGTTTACCCATTCATTCTTTAGAAGGATGCTGTTGAGACTCCATGTATTTCAGTTCTTTCCAAATTTCTTCTTGTGATTGAGTTCTAGCTTCAGAGCATTGTGGTCTGAAAATATGCAGGGAATTATCCCAATCTTTTGATATGAGTTGAGACCTGATTTATGTCCCAGGATGCGATCTATTCTGGAGAAGGTTCCATGTGCACTAGAGAAGAATGTGTATTCTGTTGCTTTGGGATGGAATGTTCTGACTATATCTGTGATATCCGTCTGGTCCAGTGTGTCATTTAAGGCCTTTATTTCCTTGTTGATCATTTGCTTGGATGATCTGTCCATTTCAGTGAGGGGAGTGTTAAAGTCCCCTACTATTATTGTATTATTGTCAATGTGTTTCTTTGATTTTGTTATTAATTGGCTTATGTAGTTGGCTGCTCCCACATTAGGGGCATAGATATTTAAAATTGTTAGATCTTCTTTTTGGACAGACCATTTGAGTATGATATAGTGTCTTTCTTCATCTCTTATTATAGTCTTTGGCTTAAAATCTAATTGATCTGACATAAGGATTGCCACCCCAGCTTTCTTTTGCTGTCCATTAGCATGGTAAATTGTTTTCCAACCCCTTACTTTAAATCTGGAGGTGTCTTTGGGTCTAAAATGAGTTTTTTGTAGGCAGCATATTGATGGGTTTTGTTTTTTTATCCATTCTGATACCCTATGTCTTTTGATTGGGGCATTTAGCCCATTTACATTCAGGCTAACTATTGAGAGATATGAATTTAGTGCCATTGTATTGCCCGTAAGATGACTGTTACTGTATATTGTCTCTGTCCCTTTCTGTTCTTCTACTTTTAGGGTGTCTTTTTGCTTAGAGGACCCCTTTCAATATTTCCTGTAGAGCTAGTTTGGTGTTTGCAAATTCTTTTAGTTTTTGTTTGTCCTGGAAGCTTTTCATTTTTCCTTCTATTTTCAATGATAGCCTAGCTGGATATAGTATTCTTGGCTTCATGTTTTTCTCATTTAGTGCTCTGAATTTATCATGCCAGTTCTTTCTGGCCTGCCAGATCTCTGTGGATAAGTCCACTGCCAACCTAATATTTTTACCATTGTATGTTATAGATTTCTTGTCCCTGGCTGCTTTCAGGATTTTCTCTTTGTCACTAAGACTTGTAAATTTTACTATTAGATGATGGGGTGTGGACCTAATCTTATTGATTTTGAGGGGGGTTCTCTGTACCTCCTGGATTTTGATGCTTGTTCCCTTTGCCATATTAGGTAAATTCTCTCCAATAAGTCTCTCCAATATACCTTCTGCTCCTCTCTCTTCTTCTGGAATCCCAATTATTCTAATGTTGTTTCATCTTATGGTATCACTTATCTCTCGAACTCTCCCCTCATGGTCCAGTAGTTGTTTGTATCTCTTTTGCTCAGCTTCTTTATTCTCTGTCATTTGGTCTTCTATATCACTAATTCTTTCTTCTGCCTCATTTATCCTAGCAGTAAGAGCCTCCATTTTTTATTGCACCTCATTAATAGCTTTTTTTATTTCAACTTGGTTAAATTTTAGTTCTTTAATTTCTCCAGAAAGGGCTTTTATATCTCCAGAGAGCATTTCTCTAATATCTTCCATGCCTTTTTCGAGCCTGGCTAGAACCTTGAGAATCGTCATTCTGAACTCTAGATCTGACATATTACCCATGTCCGTATTGATTAGGTTCCTAGCCTTCAGTACTGCTTCTTGTTCTTTTTTTTTTTGTGGTGAGTTTTTCTGCCTTGTCATTTTGTCCAGATAAGAATATATGAAGGAGTAAATAAAATACTAGAAGGGTGGGCAAAGACCCCAGGGAAATGTGCTTTAACCAAATCAGAAGAGACTCCAAATCATGGGGGGGAGAAAGGGGGTAAAAAAGTTCAGGAAAAAAAAACTTAAAAGAAATAAAGAAAAAATATAAAAAAGAAAATATATATATATATATATTAGACTGATGACTATAACAGGGTCACCCACTTAATTTGGGGAGTATTTTGGTCTCTTAGAAGAAACTACCTCCCAAAATTGTAAAGAATGAAAAAAACATACATATGGGTAAACACAATGAAGGGATGGAATATGACCATAAAGATGAAAAAAAAATTTTTTTTAATTTCTAAAAAAAGGAGTTGATAAGGTAAGTTGGTTGGGAGAATAAAGAAAAAGAAGGTGGAGAGAATTTGCTTGGGCTGTAGACCAGAACATGCCCGGTGCTAGATTTAGGGTGTATTTTGATCTATTAGAAGTTGTACCCCAAATTTTTTAGAAGAAAAAAACCCTATGTGTATACAAAAAATAAAGTTAGATAAAATGAAGGATAACATATGACTATAATAAAAAAGGTTCAAAAAAGATTTTTTTTATGAAAAGCATGTTAAGATAAACTGGTTAAAAAACGTTAAGAGAGGAAAGGGTAAAAGTTAAAAAAAACTTAGCAGAAGAAAAAAAATAAAATTTAAAAAAATTAATTAACTTTGCAAGACTAAAGAATCATGGGGAGAAAGCCATGAATTCCACGCTTTGCTTTCTCCTCCTCTGGAATTCTGCTGTTCTCCTTGGTAAGTGAACTTGGTCTTGGCTGGATTTCTTGTTGATCTTCTGGGGGAGGGGCCTGTTGTAGTGATTCTCACGTGTCTTTGCCCAAGGCAGAACTGCACCGCCCTGACCAGGGGCTGGGCTAAGTAATCTGCTCAGGTTCCCTTTAGGGAGCTTTTGTTCCCTGAATGCTTTCTGTAGAGTTCTAGAGGATGGGAATAAAAATGGTGGCCTCCTAATCTCCAGCCCAGAGGAACCAAGTGCTCAGGGCCCCAATCCTCAGTGTGCCCTCAGACAAAAACACTCAATCACTCCCATCTACCTGGCCTCCGGCCACGCTCCAAGCTCACCCAGCCTGTGGCCAAGCGTCTCTTTCTCTGGCACACAACTCTGCCTGGAATCTCCAAACCCCGCAGATCCCTGAGCTCTTCAAGGGGGGGGGTCTCCCCAGATCTTGTGGGGACCCCACTCACAGAGCAGTGGCCTGTGCCACAGATTATGGTTCAAGGTAACCCCGAGTTGAGAGCTCACTCCTTGGCTCTGTCTCTGTAGCCAGCTTCCCCGCTCTGATAACCTGCAAGCTCTGGGACACTCAGACACCCCCAATCCTTCTGTGACCCCACGGGACCTGAGGCCACATTATCCCCACGTGGGCTTTATCCCAGTTTAGCCTCTGGAGCCATATCCCTCAGTGGAGCAAACTTTTTTTTAATATTTTATTTATTTGACAGAGAGAAATCACAACTAGGCAGAGAGGCAGGCAGAGAGAGAGGAGGAAGCAGGCTCCCCACGGAGCAGAGAGCCCGATGTGGGCTCGATTCCAGGACCCTGGAATCATGACCTGAGCCGAAGGCAGAGGCTTTAACCCACTGAGCCACCCAGGCGCCCCAAGTGGAGCAAAGTTTTAAAAGTCCTGATTTTGTGCTCTGTTGCTCCGCTGCTTGCCGGGAGCTGGCCCCTCCCCCTGTGGTCCATCTTCCTGTCGCTTTGGATTCACTTCTCCCCCTGTCCTACCTTTCAGAAAGGGGTCGATTTTCTGTTTCTAGAATTGTTGTTTTTCTTCTCTTCGATCTCCTGTTGGATTTGTAGGTGTTTCGAATGATTTGATAAGCTACCTTGCTGATCTCTTGCTACCTGATGTCTCTCAGCCTGCTACTTCTCCACCATCTTGATTCCTCCCTCTGTTTCAAACTTTCTAAAGGGTAACTTGGATAACTTCACAATTTTTTTAAAGTTTTTGATTTTTGATTTATTTTTTTATGTTTGATCTAAATATTCATCAATCAGGAACTCAGCCTGAAAATAATGAGGGTGACAAAAAGGGTTTATATACCAAGATGTTCAGTATTATATTTTCGAACAAGAGCAAAAAATAAATAAAACTAGAAACAATCTAAATTACCTTCCACTGAGAATGATTAAATGAATTTGATTTTAGGCACAATCTGGAATACTGTTTGCTATTTCAGAATAATCAAGAACTTTGTATGTATTAACAAAGTAGATCATGAAAACACAGTGATGAGTGAAAAAAGCAAGTTGCAAGACAATACACATATAATATGATGTATCAAGTAAAAACACATACCCAAGTTACAAAAAAACTTAGTCTTTTAGTAACAAAGAAAAATATTCTAAATTTGATTTCATCAAAGACACCATGGAGTGAACATTTCAAGATGCAGAAGAGGAAAATACATTTGTAACTCATATAAACTGATAAATGACTAGTATTTGGAAGACATAAAGAACCTGTACAAATCAATGGAAAAGACAGGCAACCCAATAGAAAAATGTGGGCCAAAAAAAAAAATTTTAAAGAAGAGTTAATACCTATTCTCAAACTATTTTAAAACATAGAAAAGGAAGGGAAGCTTCCAAATTCATTCTATGAGGACAACATTGCCCCAATACTAAAACAAGATGAAAACACTACAGTAAAAGAGAACTGCAGGCCAATATCTCTGATGAACATAGGTGCAAAAATCCTCAACAAAATATTAGCAAACTAAATTCAGCAATACATTAAAAAAATCATTCACCACGAGCCAGTGGGTTTTATTCTTGTGTTGAAAGGATAGCTCAATATTCACAAATCAATCAGTGTGATAAATAACATCAACAAATTAAAGGATAAAAACTATATGATAGTTTCGGGGCACCTGGGTGGCTCAGTGGGTTGGGGCCTCTGCCTTCAGCTCGGGTCGTGGTCCCAGGGTCCTGGGATCGAGCCCCGCATCGGGCTCTCTGCTCTGCGGGGAGCCTGCTTCCTCCTCTCTCTCTGCCTGCCTCTCTGCCTACTTGTGATCTCTGTCTGTCAGGTAAATGGATGAAATCTTTAAAAAAAAACAAAACAAACAAAAAAAAACTATATGATAGTTTCAATAGATGCAGAAAAAACATTTGGCGAAATACAGCATCTACTCATGGTAAAAACTCTCAACAAAGCAGATTTAGAGGGAACATATCTCAACAGAATAAAAGCCATATTTGAAAAACCCACAGCTAACATCAACCTCAATGGTGAAAAATTGAGAGCTTTTCCTCTACAGGCAGGAACAGAACAAGGATGCCCACTCTCACCACTTTTATTCAACACAGTACTGGAAGTCCTAGCCAAAGCAATCAGACCACAAAAAGAAATAAAAAGCATCCAAATCAGTAAAAAATAAAAATAAAAAAGTAAAACTTTCACTACTTGCAGATGACAAGATACTCTACTAGAACCAAATGAATTCAGTAAGACCATAGGATACAAAATCAATAGATAGAAATCCATTAAATTTCTATACACCAATAATGACATAGCAGAAAGTGAAATTAAGAAAACTATTGCAGTGGGGCGCCTGGGTGGCTCAGTGTGTTAAGCCTCTGCCTTCGGCTCAGGTCATGATCTCAGGGTCCTGGGATCGAGCCCCACATCAGGCTCTGTGCTCAGCAGGGAGCCTGCTTCCCCCTCTCTCTCTGCTTGCCTCTCTATCTACTTGTGATCTCTCTATATATATCAAATAAATAAAATCTTTTAAAAAAAAAGAAAACTATTGCATTTACAACTTCACCAAAAATAACAAAATACTTAGGAATAAACTTAACCAAGAAGGTGAAAGATCTGTACTCTGAAAACTACGAAAGGTTGATGAAAGAAATTGAAGACAACACAAAAAGTGGAAAAACATTCCATGCTCATGGATTAGAAGAAAAAATATTGTGAAAATGTCCATACTACCCAAAGCAACCTACAGAATTAATGCAATCCCTATCAAAACATCAACAGCTTTTTCCACAGAACTACAACAAATGATCTTAAAATTTGTATGGAACCACTACAGACCCCAAATAGCTGAAAAATTGTGAAAAAAGAAGAACAAAACTGGAGGTATCACAATTCCAGATTTCAAGTATATTATGAAGCTATAGTCATCAAAACACTACAGCACTGGCACAAAAATAAACACATAGATCAATAGAACAGAATAGAAAGCCCAGAAATAAACCCATGATTATATGGTCAATTAATCTTTTACAAAGGAGGCAAGAATATACAATGGGAAAAAGACAGTCTTTTCCACAAATGGTGTTGTGAAAACTGGATAGCAATATGCAAAAGAATGAAACTGGACAACTTTCTTATATCATACCCCAGAATAAATTCAAAATGGATTAAAGACCTAAGTGTGAGACCCGAAACCATAAAAATCCTAGAAAAGAACACAAGCATAGTAACTTCTTTGACATTGGTCATAGCAACTCCTTTCAAGATATGCCTCCTGAGACAAGGGAAATGAAAACAAAAATGAACTACTGGGACTTCATCAAAATGAGAAGCTTCCACACAGCAAAGGAAATCATCAAAGCTAAAACACGGGATACTGAATGGGAGAAGATATTTGCAAATGATGTAGCTGATAAAAGGTAGTGTCCAAAATACAGAAAAGAACTTACAAAACTCAATACCCAAAAAACAAATAATAATACAATTTGAAAAAGAGCAGAAGACATGAACAGACATTTCTGCAAAGAAGACATCCAGATGGCCACCAGACACTCAAAGAGATGTTCAACATCACTCAATCATCATCAGGCAAATGCAAATCAAAACCACAATGAAATATCACCTCACACCTGTCAGAATGGCTAAAATCAACAACACAAGAAACAAGTGTTGCCAAGAATGTGGAGAAAGGGGAACCCTCGAGCACCATTGGTGGGCATGCAAATGGCTGCAGCCACTGTGGAAGACAGTAGTGATGTTCCTCAGAAAATTAAAAACAGAACTACCTTAGGATCTAGTAATGCCAGTACTTGGTATTTACCCAAAGAATATGAAAACATTAATTCGAAGGGATACATGCACCCCAATGTTCGTAGCAGCACTATTTACAGTAGCCAAATTATGGAAGCAGTCCAAGTGTCCATCAATAAATGAATGGATAAAGAAGAGGTGGTGTATATAGACAATGGAATCTTATGCAGCCATCAAAAAGAATGAAATCTTGCCATTTGCAAAGATGTGGATAGGTCTTGAGGGTATAATGCTAAGTGAAATGAGTCAGTCAGAGAAAGAAAAGTACTGTATGATTTCATTCACAGGTGGAATTTAAGAAACAAAACAAAAGACCAAAGAAACAAAGAGACACGAACTAAAAGCAAAACAAAACAGAACAAAACACACACATACACACACACAAAAACAACTCTTAACTATAGAGAAAAAAAAAAAAAACAGATGGTTACCAGAGGGGAGATGGGTGGGGGATGTGTGAAGTAGTCAAGGGGAACCAAGAATACACTTGTCACAGTGAGCTCTGAGTAATGTATAGACTTGTTGACTCACTATATTGTACACCTGAAACTAATATAACATATTAACATATATACTAACTATACTGGAAAATCACTCACTCACTCACTCACTCACTTACTCAATCAGTTGTTTTTAAATGGGCAAAAATTTACTATTTTACCCACTACTTACTACCATAAATACTCTTTACTATTTATAATAGCCATAGGAAAACATGCTCAGTCTCATCAGTGAACAGTCAAACGTGAAGTCACATAAACCACCACCAAACAGCCAGCAGATTGGCAAACAAAAAATATGACAGTGCCAAGTATTGGAGAGGATGTGGAACAGCTAACTGAGCTTCTCCCACCCTGGGAGAAATTGGCACAGACATCTTGAAAATCACTTTGGCATTATTTAATACAGCTGGATAGAGGCACATACAATGACCAAGTGACTCTACCGGATTTATAACCTAGAGAAACCCACGCACGCACATGTGTACAAAGACAAGCTTTTTGTAAGCTCATACCAACATTGTTTGTAATCGCCTCAAGGTGGAAATGAACCAAATGTCCATTAGCAGTGGATAGGATATACAGTGGTGATGTAGTCATGCAATGGGATAATATACTATGACGGAAATGAGCAAAGGTTAGCAGCAAGCAAAAATACAAGTTAGTCTCCCAACCATAATGTTTAGCGAGAGAATTGAGGCACTAAAGAGTATATTACGCATGTCATAATTCTATCTCACTAAAGAGTATATTACGCACGTCATAATTCTAACTCCATAGAGTTAAAAAGCAGAAGAAAAATCATTGTAATAGGTAAGGATAGACACCGAGCTGATAAAAATCACTAATTTTTTAAAAAGCATATAAGTGATTATTATAAAATTCAGGGCAGTTGTCAGAGAGAGGATGTGATCAGTGAGGAATCCATGGGAAGCTAGGGCTGCTGGAAATGGTCTGTTCTTTAACCTGGATTGGGCAACACCAGTGTTAACTTTTAAGTAATTCATCATATTTGATATTTATATTACATAACTTTTCTTTGAGTTATATCACAATAAAAAGTTTGAAAAATACACACAGACACACGGGAAATCCCAATGGTGATATAAATGTATTAAATTTGTTTTAAGGATGAAAATCACACTTACAATAGTGGTGGCCTCTGGCAAGGGAAGGAAGTAGAGGGGGGCCAAGGTTTAGGGAAGGGACTTTGACCTTATCTATGACGTGTTTCACTTAAAAGGTATGTCATGAAGAAAAGTATATCATTCACGTATACGTGTGCAATTAAAGGTAAATTTTGATGAAAGCATGAAAACAAAAATAAAAACAATCGTATGTTCTATTCTCAAGCTGTAAAATCCTATAAAATCATCTGTGCACACAACATAGAAAGCACATGTCCATCTGGAGGAAAGCAAATTGAAATATTAACTTTGTTGCTCTGGGTCATGAGATTGTGCACGGACTTTTCTTTGTGTTTTCCTATATTTCCTAAATATGTTACTATATTTATTATAACATTATATATATATATATTCATATATATATATATTCATATATATATATGAAAAGTATAACCTCCACCCCTCAAAACGGGCAAAGGCCAAAAAAGAAAAAAAGACATTTCAAAAAAGAATAAATTCAAATAACCCATCAAGATGTGAAAGAAAATATCTATTCTGTAAGTGGAAATCTGAATAAAATTAAAATGTCATTTTTAACCTAGAATGGCAAAGATCGAGAATGATGGAGCTCAGGGCAGTTTGCCTCAAAATGTGCCAAAGTGGTATATTCATTGTTCTGAATGAAAGCCACTTGAGAACCAGCCAGTAGAAGCAGGAACACTCTGACCCTCTTTTCTGTCCCCCTGAAAACAGGAAATAAATTTCCCATGTGAAGCGTACCCTCCCTGCCCCCGGAGGTAGAGAGACATCCTTATCGCCAGAGATAGAGAATTCAGGGCCGAAAAGGCTATGTAAACAAATTCCGCTTCATTTTTTCACTAATTAGGACCCAGACCTAAGTTTCTTTGTCCTGTCAGTTCTTTACGAATTTATCATCTCTTTGCCTAAAAGGTATATAAACAGCCTGCTTCGGTCACTTCTTAGGTCCCGTATCTATGAAACATTCTTACATAGGAAGTCATTTTTTTTCCTCCTGCTAATCTGTCTTTGTGTCAATTTAATTATTAGACCAGCCAAAAGCACCAAGAGGGCTCTGAGGAAAATTTTCCTGACAAGAACATCCAGTGTTGTCTAGGGTGTGGGAATGATTTCGTCTGCTTCTTGGTAGAGGCCCAAATGGAGGCAGCCTTTTGGGACACTGCATGGCAATATGCAGTTAGAGTCTTGAAAGCATCTGCCTTTGGCCCAGTAATTCCGTTTCTAGAAAATCATCGTAAAAAGATAGAGATGTACAAAATGGCTAACCTTCAGGAGTGGTCTTAGCAATGTTAGACAATACCAAATATTTGAGAACAGTATAAATGTACAAATAGAAGGGAAAAGAGAAAAACACACACATACACCCACACAGGCTATGCCATATCGTGCTATTTAAGTTAGAAATCATTTTCACAAACAGTTAACAATAGGGGAAAGTCCTAAAGCTATCAGATTAAGCCAGCAGAGCAGGACACGCAGAAAGACCCCAATTTGATTCCAGTTTTGAGTGTAAGAGGACTACGTCTAGGAAGAAGGTCTAGAAACACATACAATGGAATATTAACAGGAGTCTTCATGGATGATTTTTATTTTCATCATTGTGCTTTTCTAGATCACCAGACTCTCCTCAATAAACCCACGAGAAAGCAACCCATGTTTTTAAATGTTTAAAAACTTTCTAACAGAACTGACAGTGATGCCGTGTTCTGATGATTTCTTTCATAAAAATTACCTCTGACATTTTAACTACTTTCATGCCCCTCTCCAGCCAACTCTGTAATTCTCTCTGATCTCACCCGGAGCCTCTTCCTTGCTCTGTAAATCTGGCCTGGCTTTTAGCCAAGGGCAATAAAACCTGACCTGACCCGATCTGAGCGTTCAGTCAGTGGTAACAAAAGGAATTTATATCTTTGCTCTGCTAAATGCTCCCTTTTCCTTCCTACCACAATCCTGCTATTGTCGAAGTGCTGTCCCCATTACCAAATTGTGTGGCCCATCAGGGCTAATGGGCCGACTGTTGAGGTATTTCTTGATCTTCACGTGCCATGCCAGTTAGCACGAGCATATTATGGAAAAAATATATTTAGTAAATAATAACTTCATAGAAATGAAATGTCAGGCTTGATAAATATTAGAAGCAGCACACTTCGTGTGGGTCAGCAGACTTCTGCATGTCGTTATTCATTTTTCTCCCATGAGGCAGCAGAGCTGAGTTAATCAAGTATAGGTCAGAAACAGGTCACCCGACACCGAAGGCCTGTGAATCATGGTAGAAAATAAGAAATAATAAACACCTCAAGGTATCTCTCCTATTTTGCATACCAGGAACTCTAAGATGAAATTCGTCCCCTATTTTCAGCGCTGACACTTGCCCATGTTTTGTCTTACATTGATTATTAGCTAGGGTTCACCAAGCATCGCTCATCCACAATATTTGTTGAGCCCACTGGTGCCAGACATGGTTCTAGGCAGTTGGTATATTACTGAACAAGAGACAGAAATCTCTGCCCTCATAGGGCCTATGTTCTAGCTCAAGGGAGACAGACCATAAACAAAAACCAGAGTCAATGAATGATAGAGCTTGTAGACTGTGGTTAGAGCTGTGGAAGAACAGGAAGGTAAAGGGGATTTCGAAGAGTAGACAGTAGGGCAGGGTTACAAGGAGATGCTAAGACTTATGGGTAAAATGACTATGGGATAAGCAGTTTCCCCTTCACGGAAGGAGTTGTTGCCCCAGCTTCTGGAAATGCTGACAACCCCTTCAGGGATCGTCTCCTCTGCAGAAAGTTACCTCTCCCAAGGTCAGTCCAGATCAATGAGGGAAGCATAAAGGATGGGCCATTTTGGCCTGATGGAGGACAATTCTGACAAGCCATTTTAGCTCCAGAGCTCACTCCGGGACCAGGTGAGGCTGACTTTAGACCTGTGTCACAGATCATCTTCCCCCTCTGCCCATTCCCACTTCCTTCCCTTCCTTTTCACCCCTGTTGATACCAAGAGTACCAGCTAATAAGCATCCTGCCTGCCAAACACCATGTCAGAGTCAGCTTCCCATAGAATCCAACCACAGCACTAACATATGAGCACATGTTAGAAGGAAATGAAGGAAGGGAGTGAGGAGCATTCCAGACAGAGAGCACAGCCAGTGCAAAGGCCCTGAGGCAGCACTGTGAGTGGCATCATCAATAAATAGTAAGAAGGCCAGTGAAGCTGGATGCAGTGAATTCAAAGGAATTAATAAGAAGTAAGGTCTTTGGCTTTTACTCAACATGAGGTGGATAGTCATAGGAGGGTTTTGACCAGAGGTAATGACATAATCTGACTTATGCTTTATTTTTTGAGGGAGAGCAGGGGATGGGGGAGGGGGAGAGGGAGAGAGAGAATCTTAATCGGGCTTCACACCCAGCATGGAGTCTGATGTACAGCTATATCCCACGACCCTGAAATCATGACCTGAGCCAAAATCAAGAGTCAGACACTTAACTGACTGAGCCACCCAGGCCTCCAAGGGAAGGAGTTTTTAAATTTCTTTTTTTTTTCTTCCTATATCTTTCTCAAAAGATACATCCATCAAAATAGGGATCATTTCAGGAAAACTTACTCCCATGAAAAACCTTTTAAAACCAAGGTGACAGCACAGCTTAGGAGGCAGGAGAATTCACTAAAAAAAAAAAAAAAATGATAACCCTTGGGGTGCCGGGGTGGCTCAGTGGTTTAAGCATCTGCTTTTGGCTGGGGTCATGATCCCAGGGTCCTGGGATGGAGTCCCACATCAGATTCCCTGCTCAGTGGGAAGTCTGCCTCTGTCTCTCTCCCTCTGCTGCTCCCCCTATTTGTGCTCTCTCACTCTCTCTCTGTCAAATAAATAAATAAAATCTAAAAAAAAATGATAGCCATTATTTCCTTTTCCTTGAGGAGCAGATGATAAACGAGTCTTCTGTTATGCTCATTTGTCAGTCTCTTAGATGTCCAGGGAAGCTCTTCAGGGCTAATGTGGAGAGACATGGATGAAATTCATGAACGTGTGCCTCCCGGAGCTCAGCTCTGTAAAGCAGACCCAGTTCCTTCCATTCTAAAGCCATCAACACAGGCCAACGAAATGAGTGAGACTCAGCCAAATCATGAAAGAAATAAAAACATAATTAACACTGTCCAGCTTACTCCCAGTCATCGAGCTACATGTATTAGAGGAAACTCCATTGTCGTACTGCACAGCACACACACATACACATCCTTACCAAAACACTGTACCAATTGAAATCTTACCCAAACTTAAAAGTCCAATTCAAATGCCTCCTCTTCTGAGAAGCCTGCCCTGGTCATCCCCCCAGGCAGTCCCTACAGTGCCTAGAACAAGGTTAGGCACGTAGTAGTTGATCAGTACCTATGCAATGACAAGTTGTGGATCTAAGCATTTCTATTAAGAATTGTGTGTGATCACCCCCAATGAGTGGAGGAAAACTGTCTTAGCATGAAATCAGGGGAAATCTCAGAGCCTGAGCAGGGCAAGACTGACCCTTTCCCATCTCCCCATTCATCAGCCCATGGATGTATCACAGACCACATGGAACAGAGAGGTACTCTGAGACCCCTGACACAACACCATTAATCACCTAGAAAATGGGTTCTCTCTGGCGGTAGATGGGATCCTTGGTTCAGGAATCAACAGTCAAGAATTCTAGTTTCACCTAGCCTTTATAAGTTCTTTTTTTTTAAAGATTTTATTTATTTATTTGTCAGGGTGAGACAGAGCAAGCAGAAGCAGGGTGAGTAATAAACAGAGGGAGAAGCAGGCTCCCCACAGAGCAAGGAGACCGATGTGGGACTCAATCCCAGAACCCTGAGATCATGACCTGAGCCAAAGGCAGATGCTTAACCAACTGAGCCACCCAGGCGTCTCCCTAATAAAAAGTTCTTATCCTTGTTCTAGACTACATCATTTTACATTCACAGGGAACCATGGGGAAGACATTGCTTCTTGGCACCTTGATCAGAAGACAGGGAGGCTAGGTCTCTCCTAACTTGCAGTATTAGGGCTGACACAGACAAAATTTTAAATGAATACCAACCACAACAACATCTATTCCTGCTCTCAGGCTTCAAGGCCAAGACCCCATGGACACGCTGGACTAACAGAAGCACCATTTCAAGAGGCCTGAAATTATTTGAAACTGGTCTAATATAAATGCTCAGTCAAGGTCGACTGCTGCTGCTTGAGAAGAACTAACTCAGTGCCTGGCATGATTCATTATTACAGAGGTTGTCCAACTTGAATAAGAATGAGATCACCTGTTGGGCTTGTTAAAACACAATTAAAACACAGTCTCTGATTCTGCAGGTCTGGAGTGGGGCCCCGAGAATGTACATTTATGTTTTTTATTTTTTTTTTTATATTTTGTTTATTTGACAGAGAGAAACCACAAGCAGGCATAGAGGCAGGCAGAGAGAGAGAGGAGGAAGCAGGCTCCCTGCGGAGCAGAGAGCCCAATGCGGGGCTCGATCCCAGGACCCTGAGATCATGACCCGAGCCGAAGGCAGAGGCTTTAACCCACTGAGCCACCCAGGCGCCCCGAGATTGTACATTTCTAAGGAGTCCTCAAGCGAAGCTGATACAGCTGGTCCAGGAGCCACATTCGGAGAACCACTACTTTATTACGCTGTAGACCATCAAAATCAACCATTAGGAGGAAAACAAAGACATTTCTTTTATTTTATTAAAATGAAGACAAACACAGATGCTCAAAATAAAAGAGCTCAAGAAGCAGGCTTTTATTTCAGTCTGTGTCTGGTTGCATCTCCTGGTTCCTTTCTCACTCATCCTCTTGGTGGGGACCTGTGTTCACCGGTTACACTGCCTTCCAGCTGGAAAGGATGTCTTTCTTCAGAGGAGTCTTGTTTTCTCCCTCCTTCAGCTCTTGTGTGTTAATCCTAGGTCTCATTAGTCCCTGGAATGCACCCCAGTTTAGCACCAGCTGCAAATTTAATTAATGTCCCAGGTAACCCTTCCACACAGCATAGGAGAAGATACTAATTAAAGCTGAGGCAAACCTAATCCCCCATTCCTCCTGTTTCTACCTCCTGTTACTAGAATCCTAGCAGTCCTTTGCAGATTTCAGCTCCAACCTAATGTGAATGCCATTTGTAGAAGATGCAATCTTTTTTATTCTTTGCATCAGCTGGACATCTGTGGTTTGATAGACTGATGGAAAGTGAAGGTTTCCACCCTGGCTTAACCCTGAGTTATACGAGCGGATTGTTCTCCACTGTTTACTTAAGATACTTAAGAAGGCCCCGACTTGGGAACAAGTCAGCCACAGAAACCTGGCCCCCATACTACTCATGTTCAGTATCAAAATCTCCAGAGCCCCAATTCACCTAAAAGCTGTTCTAGGAAATTACCAGGTTCAGAAATAGAAGTAGGGCCAAAGACAGGCAATGCAGGGATATACTAAGAGCACTACTCCAGGGAGAAGCGACCGCAGAGGCCCCATGGACTCATCGCCATGGGATTCCCATTGTCACACAAAGTACCCTGCTTACCTCCATCCCAGCCACCTCTATATCAAGGCCACCAAAATCAAATTCACTTTCATACAGTTGACCATTTCCTCTTGTTCAAATTCACTGGGGTTAACAATAACTGTCGTCTTCCTTTTTTTGAGAGGGATCGAGAAATAGAGCAGGCACATGCAAGAGAGGGGTCAAGAGAATAAAAACAGGGGGAGCAGCAGGCAGAGGGAGAAGTCGACTCCCCACCCAGCAGAGAGCTCGAGGCAGAACTCAATCCCAGGACTCTGGGATCATGACCTGAGCTGAAGGCAGATGCCTAACCGACTGAGCCACCCAGGTGCCCAGCAATAACCTTCTTTTAAGACTCAAAAAGAGCAGTGGTCTCAACTCTTGCTGAACATTAGAATCACTTGGGGGAGCTTTACAAATCCTGAAGCACAGGCCAGGCTCTGCACCAACTAAATCAAAATCTCTTTGAATAGAACCCAAACACTAGTATTTTTTTAAGCTCCTCAGGTGTTGCTAATGCACAGCCAAGGCTGAGAATTACTGCATTCAAGTGAATTCGCCCAACTTTATTAGTTTCCTAACCCTCACTCTGAGGTGTCACCCTTCGCTGAGAGATTAGAAGATTTATTTGGGGAGGAGGACATTTTCCATATAAGGAGCCCCCTCATGGGAAAGGGTGAGATGACTGGGAACACATGCTGAGTTGGAGAAAAAAGGGAAAGGAATTAGGAGGTATCAGGGATGTGGGGAAGATATTAAGGTTGTTCCAGGCCAATATTTGTAATGCCAGGGCCATCTCCAGACTGAGGAAGATGAGTGGCACTTTATACTGCCTTTTCTTTTTTAAAATTTTATTTACTTATTTAAGAGAGAGAGAGAAAGCAAGAGAGACACAGAGAGAGAGAACAAGTCGGGGCGGGGGGAAGAGGGACAAGCTGACTCCTTGCTGAGCAGGGAGCCCAATGAGGGGCTCAATCCCAGGACCCCAGGATCATGACCTGAGCCAAAGGCAGACGCTTAACCAACTAAGCCACCCAGGAGCTCCTCATACTGCCTTTTGCTTCTGTTCCCTGTGGCTCGCTGCTCAGGCTCAGATTTTCTGTATTTACTTTGGTGCGGTAACTTGGTCAACAGTAGGATGAATGGCGGGCTCACGACCACGTGAGACACTGTTTCTGTGGACAATAAGAGTGTCCCATCCACAACCTTACGTGCGTTTACGTCTGCTAAAGGGACTGTTTTCTTCCCTTCTATTTGCCTAAGCCGCTGGAGCCCAGAGCTCATGAGGGCCAACCTGAGCATTTGATCCCTGAGTAGGCCAGTCACCCCCAGTCTCCCCCTTTTGCTCTGGTCACTGCTCTCATGAGCGGTGACTGCTGCTCACAAAGAGAACTGAAGAAGGAAATGTAGCTGAACAAGCACATGCAGAGGCCAGCTGAAACAACATCCCAAGTGCAGGCGCCTGACAAATCCGTCATGTCAACATCAAAGACAAAGCAAACTTGTTCATTCATTCATTCAGCGGTGTCTTTCTGCTCAAAAATAACTGATTTCCAGCTCATTTCCCTTGGGAACATCTGACCAACAGCAGGACCTGAAATAACTGCCTTTAAGGGAGCACTAGCATTGCTTCCTTTGGGTTCCTGTTATGAGTTGAATCGTGCCTCCTCCCCATTCATATGGTGAAGCCCTGACGCCCCAGTACCTCAGAACATGAACTTACTTGGACATAGGGTTGTTGCAGAGGTCATTGGGTAAGAAGAAGTCAGGCTGGAGTAGGGGGGCCCCTAATCCAACATGCCTGGCATCCTTATAAAATGGGAGACATTTGGAGACAGATGCAAATAGGGAGAATGCCTTGTGAAGATGAGGACAGAGGTTGAGGTGATGAGTCTACAAACCAAGGGATACCGAAGGCTGCAGGAAAACCTGCAAAAGCTGGGACAGAAACCTGGTAGAGATTCTCCCCACCCCAGGCCTCAGAAGGCACCAACCTTGCCAACACTCAGACTTCCAGCCTCCAGGTGGATGAGACGGTATGTTTGCATTTGTAGTGCCGTGTTATGGTAGCCCTAGCAAACTCATCCAGTGTTGGTCACTCCCAAATAACTCAATAAGGTTTGTCTTACATGATGGCCATTAGTCTGAACATTCTGATTGTTCTTCTGAAGAGCACTCTCTTCTATTCAGAGCATTTCCATGGATTTTTTTTTAACTTAATTACTTGTTTATGGTGCACCTTTCCTCACTTCTCACTAAGCACCCTGAGAAGCAGGGTTGCACAACAATTGGGAGCTCTGCCTCAGAAGCCAGACTGGGTGGAGAACCAGTCCAACAGTAGCTCTGTGAACCTGGGGGGAGGTTATTTAATCTCTCTGTGCTCAGTTTTCTCATCTATAAAGTGGAGGTAATAGCATTTTCCATGTAAATTTTTGGAGAGAGTCAAGTAAGTTAATATGTGTAAAGCAGTTATAAGAGTATTGGGCACATAAAAATATGGAAAGAGCCCAATGTCCATCATCAGATGAACAAGATAAAGAAGATGTGGTGTATATATATGCAATGGGATATTACTCAGCTATCAGAAAGAATGAAATCTTGCCATCACCAACAATATGAATGGAGCTAGAGTGTATTATGCTTTACAAAATAAGTCAGTCACAGAAAGAAAAATGCCATATGATCTCACTCATATGTGGAATTTAAGAAACGAAACAGGTAAATGTAGGGGAAGGGAGGGAAAACAAAATAAGACAGAATCAGAGACAGAGACAAACCATAAGAGACTCTTAACTCTAGGAAACAAACTGAAGGTTGCTGGAGGGGAGGTGGATGGAGGGATGAGGTAACTGGGTGATGGGCATTAAGGAGGGCATGTGATGTAATGAGCACTGGGTGTCATGTGCAACTCATGAATCACAAACTCTACCTCTGAAACTAATAATATGCTATATGTTAATTAATTGATTTTAAATTAAAAATAAAATAAAATTATTAAGATCCCATTTAAGGAATTTTTTTAAAAGTATTTGGCACATAATAAGCACTATGCAAATTTTTTAAAAGATTTGATTTACTTATATGATAGAGAGAGAAAGTGTGATCAGGAGGAGGGGCAGAGTAAGAAACAGGCTCCACACTGAGCAGGGAACCCCAGGGAGCCTGACAGAGGGCTTGATTTCAGGACCCTGGGATCATGACCTAAGCCGAAGGCAGATACTTAACCAACTGGGCTACCCAGGCACCCCATGCACTATGCAAAAGTTAACAATCACTATTGAGAGCAGAGGCATTGTCAATTTTATTCAACCCAGTGTCATTCACAGAGTTTGGGACATCGTAAGTGCTCAGTAAATGTTTGTGGTGGGGGGGAGGGTACTGCACATTTGACTCCAATAGGTTAGTACTTTCTTCTTTTGTACTACTTCTACTTCTAGGAATTTCTGCCTAACTAGAAAGTCCACTATGGCTTTCTTATCATCCAGAAGCTCAGAAAATACTGATCCCTCTCATCAGCATGTGTCAAGAGTGATTGCAGAGACACATATCAGAACCTCCACTTTTCAGAACCCTCAACCATTCAGCCTTGCACAGGATATCTTCTTCACTTATCCTTGAAGACTAACAATTTAGATTGAGCGGTAGGAAAGACCATGAATTCATATTTATAGGTCCCCTTAATTTGGGAGGGGCTAAAAGATTTTTTTTTTGCAAGTCACTCCATTTTTTCAAGTATTTGCAGTTTTGACAGCTGTCTTTGAGAGATTTCCATTGCTACTCAAATTTTTATTCACACCAACCTAAATATGCTTGAATAGTTTTCTTCCAAAATTCCCAGCTGGAGTATCATTCAATTAATTATTTTTCATCAGAAGGGGTGGTATATAGGTAACTTGATCAGCGAGTAAAAATATACATCTTATCTAGTAAGAGGGGCCAAAATCAAAAGACAAGGAAAAATATCTAGTTTCATCAAATCTGCCTATGTCCTTTTTCCCAGAACAAGCTGTGCAAAACCAGGCTGGAGCACCCCCAGCCGGTGCACTTGTGAGGACAGAAGTGTTGTTCAGAGATTTAGCTGGAAAAGCCTACTTCAGAGCAAAGTGCTGATGGGAGCTAAATTTATGATGGATTAACAGTGCTTCCATCCCAGACCTTCCATCCCTCCTAAACGCAGAATCATACATAACCACAGACTGATAAAGAAAGCATTCACACACATAGGTGCGGGCACGTACGGATAAATGCAACAGCCATTTTGACCTCTTGGATCACCCAGCCAAAAACATATGGGTGGATGATGCAAAAATAGTTCTTTCTGAAGATACTGATATTAAAATGGAAATTACAAAGAATGACCACTGAATTTTGTAAACCCTAAATGTTCAAGATCGTTTCCACATGCTGGGCATTAATTCCTATTCAGACCACTTCCAAAATCTCCCCCTTCTCAAGCTAATATGCCAGCAAGACCCTGATCTGCTCAGGCAAGCCCCCTGAGGAACTCAGAACTTAACCAGCAGATTGTACCATTGGCTCAGCTACAAGGTGACAAGGGCTGGAACCCAGTGGTGAACTGAAGGAAGAGAGATGTGTGTCAGACAAGTTAGGGAGCTTTCTGGACCCCCTAAGTGCTCCCAAGTAAAGAGTTTGAGTGAAGAGAGACAGGAAATCAGCCAGGGAGGCTGGAATAGGAACACAGAGTTATAGAAACTAACTGAAACCCTGAAAATGGGACTGGGTTTGCACTTCTCAGCAGAGCTGCGAAGTAGGTCTCTTGTTATCACCCTAGAAGTTTTGCATTTCTGAGGAGGTTACACAGATGCACACACACTGTTATCCTTGACTCCATCTTGGTCTCTTGAGTCCTAGAACAACTCCATTACAAATAGACAAATCTCCCTGAAATTGCTTCCTAGGGGCAAGCCATGAAGGGATGGGAGGAGGGTGGTCTGCACACAGGTAGTGAGGTGGGGACACCAGGGAGAAGTGTAGTGATATTTTAGGTGAATGGAGCCACCAAGACAGAGGCTCAGGGTCTGGGAATGGAACTAATATCCATGGGGCACCTAAGAACTATCAAACATTCCCCTCCACGGAATGAGGTGACAGCCACTGCAGAACCTGGGCAACCATCTTTCCTCCTCTCCTTTCTTCCCAGAATTCTACCAAAGGAAACCCAGATTCCCCCCAACTGTGTCCCATAAAACTCCCACAGTATCTCTCTGAAGACTGGGGAAGGAGAGGGCAAGGCATATTTCCAGACTCCAGGCTTTTAACATCATCCAGAGGGAGAAAGAGGCCAGCATTCATCAAGCCCACTTGTGTTTTCAATTACACGTAACAACTCCTGGCTCTGGTCTACATCTCCTTCTCCTCACCTCCCCTGACACTATATATTGTGGTTTTATGAAGTCATCAATATCATGGCTTACTTTACTCCTTGTCAGAAATTTTAGCCCAGCTCCCCCTACTTCTTGTCCACTGTGAATAAAATTGGTTCTTACTCTGCAAGGAAAATTTCTAGGATCTAAAACTTCCCGTGCCTTATCTTGGGAAGTCACCATTCACTGTCTAGAAACGCCATTTTGCCTTCTCTTATATAAATGGGGATAAAGATATAACAGGGTAGGAAGTGTCAGGAATTGGCCTGAGTAGGGGAAGTGAAGGTCCACTAGTAATTTAGGTCACTGTTTTCCCAACTCTAATATGTGGCAGAATCATCTAGATATTTTGTAAAATGCGGGTTCTGGGGTGGAGATACCGCTTTTCTCAGGGCTCCTAGGTGATAATGATGCTTCTGGTCCATGGACCACACTTAGAGTAGCAAGAGCTATGCATGTTGATTTGCAAAGAGGCGTTAAAAATCAATGAACATGGCATCAAGAACTAACTAGGTACTATACAGTAGCTAACCGAACATAATAAAAATAAATGAATAAATAAATATATAAATAAATAAATAAACAAAAAAATAAATATCTGCCTTTGTCCCTGCTGTCAAACAGAAGGCTGCTGTGCCCAAAGAGGCTTGCAAAATAGGGTTTTGCTCGCTCCCAAATATGTGGGAACACATACGGACACTGATCCCCCTGTAATGGGATATAGTGTCTACCAGAAACTTTCAGGGCTTGGATTATTGTCCAGGGTACAACAGCCTCCCTAGAAGGAGGCCTGTGTTTCTGGGGCCTGAGGCACCTTTGGGTCTCCCCCTGGGGGCAGTCTCTGGCAGAAACACCACCTGGGAGGTTAACACCTCCACAATGGAATGAAGTGCCCTGCTGTGTCGAGTTATGTTTCTGATGGGACCAAATGCATTTGGCTCTATGGGCCCTAGGCAATACAGATGACAGCTGGCCCTGAAGCCACAACCCAGGAGACAGGTCCTGTGTGAGCTGAGCCACCCTCCCCACCCCCTTACCCCATGGCCCAAAGGCATTCCCAGCCTCCCTTTCTGCAGACACCTACCTAGAGTCATTCCTTCAACTTTGTCCCCAACTCTGCCTTCTCCTCTGGCAAAAACCTTGCCCAAAAGAGCTACGTCCTGCGTATAATAATGAAGACTTTCACCTAATGACATTCACACTGAGCGGGACCCCCATTCTAAGTGCTCTGTAGATAATAACTCAATCTTCACAAGTAACCTATGAGAGAATGTGATTTTAAAGCTGAATCCCCTTAAATTTTTGACAGCCCAACTCATCAAGAGGTGGAATCTATATCCCCTTTCACTGAATCTTGGTGAGCTTGTGACTATTTTGAGCAATAGAGTACAGCATGGTGACACTACATGACTTGCTAAGTCATGAAAGGCCATGTATCTTCTGTTTGACTCTCATGGGACACTTTCTTCCAGGTGCTC
Organism: Meles meles; assembly: GCF_922984935.1. Taxonomy (NCBI): domain Eukaryota; kingdom Metazoa; phylum Chordata; class Mammalia; order Carnivora; family Mustelidae; genus Meles; species Meles meles. The sequence continues at coordinate 40,209,875 of NC_060087.1, read as the reverse complement.
CTTCTTGGAACCCAGTTGCCAAGCTGGAGAAATCCAGCTGGAGAAATCCAAGCCACTTGGAAGCACCACAAAGAGGTGCTCTGGTCAACTCTCTCATCCTCCCTTGAATATAACCCAGAAGTCAGACATGCAAGGAAAGAAGACTGTAGATGATTCCGCACTCCCCACTAAGCCTTCAAATCACCTCCACTTTTCATACCTTCGCATCCGAGTCCCCAAACATCAGGGAAGAGAGATGAACTGTCTCTATTATGCCTTGTTGAATTCCTGACCCACAAAATTTGTAACTATAATAAAATGGTTGTTGTTTAATACCACGAAGTTTGGGGAGGTTTAACCAGAACAGATAGGTACTATTGGTAGATCTATTTTATAGAGGAACAAACTAAAGCACAGAAAGTTCTAGCAACTTTCCCAAGGCCAAAGAGCAGTGAGGACTTGAACCTACTAGATCTGATACCAGAGTCTGTGTTCTTTTTTTTTTTTTTTAAGATTTTTATTTATTTATTTGACAGCGAGAGAGAGAGAGAGAGAGAGAGAGAGAGAGATATCACAAGTAGGCAGAGAGGCAGGCAGAGAGAGAGAGGGAAGCAGGCTCCCTGCCGAGCAGAGAGCCCGATGTGGGACTCGATCCCAGGACCCCCGAGATCATGACCTGAACCGAAGGCAGCAGCTTAACCTACTGAGCCACCCAGGTGCCCCTCAGAGTCTGTGTTCTTAACCTCTATGCTATCCTACAAAAAAATGGCTGACTTACTCCCATAGATCCTTGTTTATCTTACTTCAAACAAAGAACACGCCTGAAAAAGGCTGGTCCTCTTCTCGGTTCCATCCCCACAGCCTGAGGAGAAAAGAAGAATCCCATGCAAATTCAGGCTTCAAGCTTTGAAGAGAAGTATGTCCTAGGTCCTAAGACAACCCCCCACCCTCTCACTGGGACACCAAGACTATTCCTTGTGCCTTCCCCGCCCACCCTGCCACTGAGACTGGGGAGGGAGGGCCTTGGGGCCAGAGGCAAGGCCTTCATTCTAGCACTGAGTAGGAGGAAATTGTCTTCTTCTGATGTCCACGGTGGACTTGCATGACCAGCAGGTATCCAGCATCCTCCCACCACACACTGAGAAGAGACCATCTCCTGGATGTGCTCTCCCACAGTTTTCCCTCATCCTACACATACCATTAGGGACTCGACAGGTGGCCAGAAGCATATAATCTGATATTGTTTAGGGCTTTTTATCCCCCAGGACTCACATGTCCACAATAAGAGGTTTATTCAGGAAGAAGTGGGACTCAAAGGAGTTGTGGTGCACGGTGGAAGGAAGCTTAAAACCTGAGGAAACAGAGCTCCAGGAAAGGAGACAGTGATTGAGGAAGAAAGGACTTCCTGTTAGCCCTAAGTTTTGGGGGGCTCAAGGCTTAAATGATGTGGAGGTCCCTCTTAAGAAAAGAATACAAAGTTACAAATACAAAATTCAGTTGGAAAGTGAATATTTATTGAAAGTAAGAAAGAAGCTGTAGTTAATGGCAAAATGCAAAAGACCAGTAAGTACCACAATGTCAATATCATAAAATCCAAACAATACCATCACGTATATATTAATTAATCACTTGACATACCTCCATACTATTTGCTTGCTTATTATTTTTATTTTTATTATTTTTTATTATGTTCAGTTAACCACTGTATAGTACATCATTAGTTTTTGATATAGTGTTCAATAATTCAATAGTTACATATAACACCTAGTGTTCATCTTATTTATTTTTATGTATTTTGGGTTGTATACCTATATCAGTTATCTATTACTGCCAAACAGCCTGAAGACTCAGTGGTTTGAAATGACAATGATTTATTGTTTCTCGTGATTCTGCAGGTCTCATCTGGGCTGACTTGCACAGTTACAGTCAAGAAAGGCTTGATGGTCCAAGATGGCCTCCCCCATATCTGGAGCCTTGATGCTGGCAGTCGGCTCAGCTTCTTTCTCCTTACAGTTTCTCATTATTTAGCCTGGTCTTCCTCACCTTATTACAGGAGCGTCCCAAGGGGACAAATAGAAGCTGCGAGACACAGGATGCAATGCCACTCCCACTGCATTCTATTGGTGAAATCAAGTCACAAGGACAATCCATGGAAATCTGTGGATTCCACCTCATGATGGAAGAGCTGCAAAGTCACTTTGCTAAGAGATGTGACCACAAGGAAACCTCATGCTTTAGGGTCCATTGTTCAAAAAATCAACCACAATGCCTTTGATCACTTTGCCAGACAACAAGGATTTTGGAATATAATTTCCAACAGAAAGAATGAAAAGGTAATTGTCCTCCTTCTAGCCCAAGCAATCCAAATTTATTTTTTGTAATTGGTAGTTTAGAAATGTTCATTTCAGCTTTTTAACTCATGTAATATGTATGTTTTTAGTAGGATAGTCATCAACTTTGGGAAAACTTCTATCAAATTTCCTCCAGGGTGTTTCAAGTTTTCTTGTTCAGTTGTTGACTAATATTCTTTGAATTGACAACACTCATTGTCTGGTATGTTCACACTGTCTTATTGTGTGTCATGTCGGGAACTATGTTAACTTCCTGGATGTCAATATTTCCTGTCAAGAGGAATTTAAACTTTTTCCCATGTGTTCTTCAACTCCCTTCTCTTCACTAATTGGTTTATCAAAAATCCTATTCATTGCTTTTATTAGGAATTTGTCTCTGCCTCTTAAAGAGCAGCCTTGTATTTTCTTATCAATCACAACACCTGGTTGATCAGTCCTGTGGGTAGTAAGATTACTCCTAGGGGTTATTCCCACACTGCGATGGCTAGAAATAAATATATTCAAAAGTGGCTATGTTGAATTTTACCTGAGCCCTGTGCTCCTAGAAAACAGAGGTCGTTAATAAATCTCACCACACTTCTGTGTTTGGAGAAAGAACTTATGACCAAGTATTCTCCTTAGACATGACTCATGGATGCCCTCCTTGTTTACCAGTGACAGGTCTAAGGCCAGTCAAAGATCTACCTAATTCCCATTCTTTATCTCCTGATCAACTGAACTGTTGTCCCCACCAATCAATTAGAACATGATGCTTGTTAACCAAATTTTGTGTAAGCTTTTTTCCTTCCTCCAAGCTTCTGAACTTTTGCTTATCTCCAGCCCGAGAGAGCATACAGCTCCCCCTAAGAGTAAACTGGCCATCCAGTAGAATATTCTCAGAGCTACTAACTGTTCAAACCACCTTCTCATCCCTCTTGCCCACACTCCGTTCTTTCTAGCCTTGTTTACTTCTCCTTATCAAAGAGAGCCCTATTTGCTTAGCCCTCCCTATTTGCAGTAGTGCTTTCCCCAAAACCAGTGACAATTCTTTCAAGTACAATCTCACCTTACCAAGTCTATATTAGTTTTTTATTTGAAAAAATGACTGATAAACACCTAATTATAGCCCATTAAACCCAAATTAAATGTGTCCCCCATTCAACTTCCCTTTGTGGCATGAAAAACAGCATAATAAGGCCAATTCAGGAAGTTTTTGACAGAATGTTTATAAGCATTATGATTAAGACTGTTATTAAGGAAGATAATAAACATTGATCTGATTTGTAAAACTGATAAACATTTTTAGAAAAAAATATTGAGGAATAGTATATAATATAATGCCAATATAATGTAAATTGTATAAGGTATGTAAAGTATATAATAATCCTGAGGCATAATATATAATGAATATACCAAGAATATACCAAAAATATCAAGTGAAGAGAGTCCATGGATCTGATGTATGTCCTAGATGTCTGCAATATGTATCAAACTCCGTAAGCAATCCTACAGGCATCTCTACTTGAAAACTGCTCACCTAGATTCAAATGTAAAAATAAGGGCTGTGGCCAAGTAAGCATTTTAAATAACACCCAAAATATGAGCTGATGACCCCATACTGTTATTGTCTGATAACATCACCCAAAACAACCTCTGAGCTCTAGGAAACAGAATCAGATCCTCGAGAGCAAGGGCATTGACAAATCTTTAACAACCTCCCAACCAGTGTCCAAAATCTAAAATACTTGTGTGAAAAAAAATTAATGCAAATGTCACCTAGAAATAGCTGCATATTTCTTCTGATTTGATAACTCTTCCATGCAACTAATCAATACTAACTCATCAAAGAGACTTAATTATTTCTAAGACATCTTTTTCATAAGAAGAAAGAATAAATCTTTGTATTTTTCCAGGAGCTTTTAGAAATACCTGAAAGATGGTTTGGGGTATAAAAAGATACCCAGAGGGTTGTATTTTATTTTATATTTTATTTTTTATTTAGGATCTGCTTTGGAGAAGGCAAAAATCGAAAAAAGTTATTGGACTACATTTGCACACTTGATCATGATGGGACCATGGGTAGCTAAGAAATCATAGTTACCTATCTAACCAAAGTGACAAGGAAACATTTTTTAAAGTATAGATTTTAATATGCCTGTAATGAATTTTAGCTCTTCAGTAAGTGAGGAACTTTGCTTTAAGTGACCAAAAGCATGATAAAGTCAACATACAGCATGGAAGAACTGTCATCTAGGCAGAGTGCAGACAAAAAGTAACTATTCCTACTGTAGGTAAAGGCAAAAAGGAAATCAAATAAACAAGCAATAAAACTGAGAAAATTTTGCTCAGAGTTTAACCCATTTCACAACTGATCAGATTCAAGGATTGTAAACCGAGGCAAGTAACATTCACTTCCCAAATTTTGTCTTTTGTTAAGCTTGTACATGTTCTGGAACAAACTGACACTTAATTTTAGGACAGATCTCAGAAGGTTTATAGATCAGAACTAATTTAGTAACAATGCTAAGATATTGTTAATATGTAATGTGTTCATCATTGGTGTCTTTACTCAGTAAGTAGTTCCACATTTAAACAATTTCTCAGGGGCCCCTGGGTGGCTCAGTTAGTTAAGCATCTGACTCGATTTTGGCTCAGGTCATGATCTTAGAGTCATGAGATCAAGCCCCCTTGCTGGGCTCCATGCTGGGTGTGGAGCCTGCTTAAGACTCTCTCTCTCTCTCCCTCTCCCTTTGCCCACCCCTCATGCTTGCTCTCTCTAAAAAAACAGACAATAATTTGTCACTTCCAATTCCAATACAGTAAATATCATTAGTTATAACCCAGAAAAACAACAAAAAATGACCTTTTGAGGGTCACTTTGGAGATCCCCCCCGCAAAAAACAAGCAAAAAACTAAGACTTTGAGAACACTGCTTTTAAGACAAAACTACTGTTTTGCTTGAAACATAGAAGCAAATACACAAGTGTATTTTTCTGAAACTATTTCTCCTTAGTTTTAACCAACTATATTCATTAAAAATATGGGGACTCATGTGGAAATCCAGAGTTGGTATAAAGATTATTTTGAGCTGAAGACATTTGGGATTCAACATATGCAGGGAAAAATTTAAAATAAAAAACAAAAACTTTTCTCAGAGCTTCCCTTATCTGACTAAAACAGGAACTTCTAGAAAATAAGCCTGTCATAAATTCCTCTTCAGATTGGATCTATTCCCAGAAGGGAGAATGCTGACAAAACCTACCCTAAATTCCTTCTTCAGGGGAGTTTTACAGCCCATGAAGGAGACTACTCATACCTCTATAGATAAACATCACTATAAACTCTATCTCCTGCTTTTCTCTAAAAACCTATTTATCTTTCCAAAAATCATTTGTTTTCTCATAAATGCCTTTGTCTCCCTCCACTTCACCTATGAAGATGGTATATAAATCCCCAAATTCTAAGCACCCCTTTGAGTTTCTCATCACTGAGTTCTCCCATGTGCATGGGTGTTGCTTTGGTTTTTTTTCTCTGTTAATCTAACTTTTGTCAATTTAATTTGCAGGTCCCAGTTACAGAATATAAGAGAGTAGAGGAGACGTTTTTCCTCCCCTCCATAACTATCAACTGAAGTAACTTCTATTTCACAGAGAAAACTGCAGGGGGAGTGGGAATAACTGAGAAATGCCTATCACATACCAGGATTTTAATGGATTTGTAGAGCTCATGATTACTCATAACACAACTTTCTACACACATTCTTTATACAAACTCTCAGTATGATGAAAATGAACACATTCCTTAACAGACTCAAAGACATAGCCTCTCTACAGGCATATAAAAAAATAAGAAGCAAAACATGTAAACTTGAAGTTATGCTTTACAAGCATTCTAACTTACCTAGAAATGATCTAGGCATCCAACGAACATCCATTAGTTCAATTTAATATCAATCCAATTTTTGAGCACCCTAAAAATCTTGGTAACTATCTTCAAATGGACATACTATAAAGCATAATTTCTGTTGGAGTAAAATTTGCAAGAGCAATCATTCAATTTGGTTAAACACAAATTTATGTTTTTATAAGCTTAAATATTAAGTAGAAGAAATGTTAGTGTATTAGGTCATAAATCTCTGTAAGTTAGGAAGAACATAAGCATGTAGAAAAAAGTATGTACTTATATTGTGTTTAATTCTGATAAATCAGAGAAGATGCAGCTGTTTTTATTAAACCAAAAGTAGTAAGCTAGTCTTATTTACCAAAGATTTGCCTAGATTAACAAATTGGATTCTTAAACATATTTTAGTTAGCTTCTGTAATAATTTTTTTTATCCTAGCACATTTAAAAATTAGAACTTCCATTTTCTCATTTTCCAGTAATTTGGGGAATATTCAATTTATAGAAGTGCTTACTTACCTTTATAAGCCAATCAGAACACAGGTCCTTTAAGAGTCTTTAAAATCCAGGTTTTCCACAGGGGTTAGGGAAGTCAGCTGAACCTTTACCAGACAGGACAGAATTTGCATGTCTTTATACAAGAATTATTTTGCATTGCTTCAGGTTGTCTATAATCTATCCCACAGAATCAGAAACTGACAATCCAGAGTGATGTCTTCCAAACAATGCATAGTTTTCTTTTTTCTTTAAGATTTTATTTATTTATTTGAGAAAGAGAGAGCAAGAGATAGAAACAGAGCAAGAAAGAAAGAGCATGAGCAGGGGGATGGATGGACAGAGGAAGAAGCAGACTCCACTGAGTGGGGAGCCTGACCCAGGGCTCAATCCCAGGACCCCAGGATCATGACCTGAGCCAAAGGCAGATGCCTAACTGACTGAGCCATCCAGGCTCCCCAACAATGCATAGTTTTCTATCAAAGCACAAAGATTTTCTTACACTACCCACATAATTCTGGTGCTGGGTACCAGAATAGGCTCATATTATGATACAACCTTAGTTCCAAAATTTCTATATCCCAATGCCAAGGAGTCTACACAGTGGATGGTAGAGGCCATTTCTACACCATGGTGGCTGGCAGTAATTTAACAATAAGCAGAAGTGACTTTATAGAACTCATTGATTTTTATCCCACTAACCCCAATCTAAATGTAAGTCCAACTCAACTTCCTCTCAGTTGGATCCTCAGAATTCTGACATTGTTCCAATGCTGCCTAACAACACATACATGAGGGGAAATGTCACGGAGTAACATTTGATGAGACAAGACAGAGTTCTTTGATGTTTCATATGATATCTGAACTTCACTGGCCCACACACAGGGCAGCCAGACATTTGGTCAAACATATTGGATGTGTCTGTGAGGATCTTCTGGATGAAATTAACACTTGAATCCACAGACCCAGGAAAGAAGATTGCCCTTCCTAATGTGGGTGGGCCTCTCCCAATCAACTGAAAAGCTGTAGAACAAAAATGTTGAGTGAGACCCCGAGCTGCGACCTCAGTCTTCTCTTGCCCTCGGAGTTGAACATACACCATCAGCTTTCCTGGCTCTTGGGCCTTGGGATCGGGATGAAACTGTACCACCAGCTCTCCTGGGTCTTGGGATTTTCCATCTCTATAATCATGTGAACCAATTCCTTAAAAATAAATAGATAGGTAGGTAGGTAGACAGTTGGATCTTCTGTTTCTTTGGAGAACCTTCACTAATACAAGGTCCTAACCTATTACAGTTAAAATATCTTTTTTGAATTTTACAAAAATATAGAACCGTGTATTAATGAGGCTCATCCTAGGGCCTTGGAAAGGCAGTGCATGTGTGGGGTTCCACAGCTTAAGATTCATTAGCTTCAGGGCACCTGGGTGGCTCAGTGAGTTAAAGCCTCTGCCTTCAGCTCAAGTCTTGATCTCAGGGTCCTGGGATCAAGCCTCACATCAGGCTCTCTGCTCAGCAGGGAGCCTGCTTCCCCCTGCCCAACACCCTGCCTGCCTCTTTGCCTACTTGTGATCTCTCTCACTCTGTCAAATAAATAAATAAAATCTTTAAAAAAAGATTCATTATCTTCACAGTCAGTCTCCCTTTATTTCTATTCATTCTTCAAAACTGTGACCCTTAAAGAAGCTTTCCCAGACCCTCAGATGTCCCTTTTCCCCTCCCAGACTTTATGGCCCCCACATTTGTGGGAACCCTACATGAGGAGCTCCAAAAGAATCAGACACCTTGCCTAAGGTCCAGTCCTTTTTCAGATGAGCAGGAAGCCCTGACTGAAATCATGACCACAACCATGAGTGGTAGTTCCATTTCCTTTGGCAGGACTCTCCTTCAGGAATCAGCAGCCGGTTTTTCCCATTGTGGGACAAACCCCCTCAATTCCCTGGACTCACCCTTGACTCTGTTCTGAAAAACTGGGACAGATTTGACCTCTAAGAGCTGAGGAGAAATGTCTCATCTTTTTATGTTTCCTGGCCTCGACACAAACACCCAGATCAAGAGTTATGGCCCTTCCACAGAACTTTCTTATCATACTGTTTTCCAGCTTGACCTCCTTTACCGGAACTCCTGCAAGTGGTTAGAAGTGTCAGATATGCAAGCCTTCATGGCATTGTCCCAAAACCTCCCCAGAAATTGTAAACCATGTCTTGCTCTGTTTCAGGGCCCTAAATCAGGATCCCGACCTAAGGGCCTCTTGCAGAATGTGTTTGGCGACTAACCAGGCTAATAAACCCCCTCCCCAACCTACTGGATAATAATTATGCAAATAGACCTCCTCCTAATAAACCCAGGTTGCTGGAGGAAACACAGGTCATCCCTAATGAAGGGAACATTGACCCCCTCTCTCTGTTCTTCCTAATAGACCCAGGCTACTCTTGTTACATGTGGGGGCTTTTCCCTCATTTATTTCCTGGGTTAAAGGCTATGATAATTGGAGCCAACTATCTCTGGTTAGTCTACCTCTAGAGGGGCTTTAAGGAATATCCCCAAGCAGCTGCCAAAATTCCTTTTGTATCGGGGAAGTTCCCTGTCTTCTCCAGCCCAACATAGCTTGCCAATTTCCGTTTGATGGTGGAGAAACATGGCACCTGCTCATCTGTTGGAGCTGAGAAGTTTTAGAACCCAGAGTCCTCTTTCTTTGCCCTCCTGGCTTTAGGCACAGAAGGCTTGTGCCTTCTGCTCTCCCTCCTCCTGTTTTGGCACCACTTTGGATGCAGCCTGCCTTACCAGCATTTTTACCCTCCTCGGTGCTTCTAGCACCATTGGCTCCTGCTCCAACTCTCACTGTCAAGGAACAAGAACCCTCTTGAACTTCCACCACCTGATATGGGAAACAAAGGCAAAAGAAAAATTACCTTTGCTTACTACTTACAGCCCACTGACAAGTCCTTGAAACAGCCAGAGTGACCTTCCTCAAGGAACTCAGTTGACTCCATGTTAATACTTTGCTAAGGACAAAAGGCAACCTTAGTTTAATGCCCCAGCTCCCCACCCTGCAGGATCCTGTAGGTCTATTTTAACAAAAAAATTCCCTTAGAAACTTCCTTTATCTCTAACCCCCCACATCTGTGTTAGCAATCATGCCACAAGCATATGACCCATTGATATATATCTGAAGGGTCTCATGACTAAAGCTTTATTAGACAGTAATAGATGACCTTTTCCTGAGACTAGCTGACCCCCTCAATTCCTGGAAACCTTGTTTCCAAAATACCTTGAAGGCTTGTGCTCTGCCTAACCCCCTCCCAACTTGAAAGTATAGAATCAGTCACCTGTCACAACCCCAGTGCAGCTCTTTCTGCCCACAGGTCCTGTTCTATGCTTTAATAAAACCACATTTTTGCATCAAAGACATCTCAAGAATTTCTTCTTGGCCATGGGCTCTGAACCCCAACATTTTTCTGCATATGCCACCCACTTCAGATTTCCCCACCAGTGCCCCAGGTAAAAACTGACAATTGGGAACAAACTGACTTTTTATTTATTTATTTATTTATTTATTTATTTATTTTTTATTTGTTTATTTACAGCATAACAGTGTTCATTGTTTTGGCATCACACCCAGTGCTCCATGCAGTATGTGCCCTCCCTATTACCCACCACCTGGTTCCTCAACCTCCCACCCCCCCCCCTCCCGCCCCTTCAAAACCCTCTGGTTGTTTTTCAGAGTCCATAGTCTCTCATGGTTCATCTCCTCTTCCAGTTTCCCTCAACTCCCTCTCCTCTCCATCTCCCCATGTCCTCCGTGTTCTTTGTTATGCTCCACAAATAAGTGAGACCATATGATACTTGACTCTCTCTGCTTGACTTATTTCGCTCAGCATAATCTCTTCCAGTCCAGTCCATGTTGCTACAAAAGTTGGGTATTCATCCTTTCTGATGGAGGCATAATACTCCATTGTGTATATGGACCACATCTTCCTTATCCATTCATCCGTTGAAGGGCATCTTGGTTCTTTCCACAGTTTGGCGACCGTAGCCATTGCTGCAATAAACATTGGATTACAGATGGCCCTTCTTTTCACTACATCTGTATCTTTGGGGTAAATACCCAGCAGTGCAATTGCAGAGTCATAGGGAAGCTCTATTCTTAATTTCTTGAGGAATCTCCACACTGTTCTCCAAAGTGGTTGCACTAACTTGCATTCCCACCAACAGTGTAAAAGGGTTCCCCTTTCTCCACATCCTCTCCAGCACACGTTGTTTCCTGTCTTGCTAATTTTGGCCATTCTAACTGGTGTCAGGTGGTATCTCAATGTGGTTTTAATTTGAATCTCCCTAGTGGCTAGTGATGATGAACATTTTTTCATGTGTCTGATAGCCATTTGTATGTCTTCATTGGAGAAGTGTCTGTTCATATCTTCTGCCCATTTTTCGATATGATTATCTGTTTTGTGTGTGTTGAGTTTGAGAAGTTCTTTATAGATCCTGGATATCAACCTTTTGTCTGTACTGTCATTTGCAAATATCTTCTCCCATTCCGTGGGTTGCCTTTTTGTTTTGTTGACTGTTTGCTGTGCAGAAACTTTTGATCTTGATGAAGTCCCAAAAGTTCATTTTTGCTTTTGTTTCCTTGGCCTTTGGAGACATATCTTGAAAGAAGTTGCTGTGGCTGATATCGAAGAGGTTACTGCCTATGTTCTCCTCTAGGATTCTGATAGATTCCTGTCTCACGTTGAGGTCTTTTATCCATTTTGAGTTTATCTTTGTGTACGGTGTAAGAGAATGGTCGAGTTTCATTCTTCTACATATCGCTGTCCAGTTTTCCCAGCACCATTTATTGAAGAGACTGTCTTTTTTCCATTGAATATTTTTTCCTGTTTTGTCGAAGATTATTTCACCATAGAGTTGAGGGTCCATATCTGGGCTCTCCACTCTGTTCCACTGGTCTATGTGTCTGTTTTTATGCCTGTACCACACTGTCTTGGTGATCACAGCTGGGAACAAACTGACTTTTAAGTGGACCCAGGTGGAACATAATTCTGTATTCAAACTAATTTAAATTTGTTGCTTTAATTAAGAGATATATGTCTTTATAGAGTTATCAACAATACAAAAATATGAAATTTTTATTCTACCAAGGATTCCTGAAGGTCACATAAGCTTGTATTTTCTTGGCAATTTTTTAGCAAAGAGATGACTTAAAATGATGGTTACTTGTGTCTGTCTCAAGATTTTCATGGCCAATTGTTTAGATAGATTTCAAAGTAACCCAAACCTTTAAAGCTTTGCTTTTGGATGACAAATTAGATTGAATTTGTTTGACATCTAAGTCTTTTCCAAATGAGATAAAATACTAAAGCATTGATTACTGAACACAGGTTTAAGCTTTTGGCTTCTTATTGTAGAGAAACTAAAGATACTTGGGATCTGTTGGAAAACATGCTTTGTGCCTTATTGAGAAGACATATTGATAAATTTGCCATCTGAAGAATTCTGATGTAACAAACAGTTCACAATTGTTTCCTACTTAGTTTTCACTGGAGACTAAGATATCTAAGAGTTAAAATTCTGCTAAATACGGATAAGACTGGTGGAAATAAGGGAAGCACCTGTGTATGTAGGAAAGTAAGAAGAGCAAATATACTCCAGGTAGTGGATACTCTGCAAAATTGATATAGACTAGGAAGGATTTTCCCTAATCTTCAAACGAGAGGAATTTGTAAGTACAAGGTACCCATTTCATGGGTAGTGTATATTTTTTTCTCTTTGCCCAGAAAAAACAGTTTCTATGTTTTGTTTTTATCAGGTCTTTCATAATCTGTAATCCTATTTAAGGATGTGCTTTAAAACTTTCTAAGGTTTTAACAAACTTCCAAGATTTGAATTGTAAGCAAAGTCTCTTTTGACTAATTAAGCTTGTTTATTTGGTATGTTATGTTCTAGCATAAGGTCATCCCTTAATATTCTAATTATTAAAGTGTTATGTGTCATGGAAATAACTGAATTTCCTCATCAATTGCGTTATAATGAACTTGCATATCAGATCTTTGACCATGTCTATTTTTGAGTCTTTTGTCATTTATAGTTATTGTTCTGATGCTCTTCCAAATGTACTTCATCTTTAAGGAGACTTTAAAAGGGACTTTTTAAAAAAAGATTTTATTTACTTGAGAGGGAAAGAGAGATAAAGAATGAGCGAGGGCAGGGAGCAGAGGGAGAGGGAGAAGCAGACTCTCCGCTGAGCAGGGAGCCCATTGCAGGGTTTCATCCCAGGACTCTAAGATCAGGCAGACACTTAACCCAGGCACCCCAGGAATTTTAACAAATGCAGTTTTTTGATATCTTTAAAATCATAAAACTAAAATGGGTAAGAATTTCCAGAAGCAACTAAAAGGCTGGTTCAAACTGAGTACGAATTAGGAGCATAGGACTAAATGAATAGAGGAAGATGATTACAGTTATTACATCTCTACTTTGAGGCACTTCTGGTTCTCTAATGTTTGCTCTTCCAGATTAAGGAAAATTGTCTCTTAAGATACCTGTGGCTTACCGAAATGTGACAAAGTGTTCATTCGTGAGCAAATAGAAGCATTTAACTTTTCTCTCCACCTGAACTGTCTGAAATTCAAAAGGTCTCAGTGAATGTTCTTTCTTCCATGGCAGTGATAGTCATTTATGTAAGTTTGATAAGACTCTGTTCTCATTGAAAACACTGGTTATTTTACCAAGGCTTTAACTGAAATGTCATATTTGCGAGAGATATGCATAGATTCAGATATGACCAGATAGCTTTAAGGAACTAAGGTTGATTTTATCAAGCCAATAGAGCCCCTTGGAACTATTGGCCTGATACCTTGCTTACAGAGTTCCCAGCAGCCTCACCAGGTGAGGAAAGAATGTCACTTCTTGGCAGGTGCAAGAACCTCAAGATATTTTGGAGACCTCAAGAAGAGGAATTCGCCCAAATCTACAGGTATCGTAAGCATGTCTGATGGCAAATATTTGGCTCAGCTCCTGGCCTTGAGAGGCTACTAGAAGTTCAGTGGAGTTTCCTTACAAAAAGTTCCAGCAAGCCAGATTGTTAAAAGATCTATATGATCAATCACTATTCTTGCTGAGCTTATGTAAATAATTAGGCCAAGGGGTGCCTGGATGGTTCAGTGGTTTAAGCCTCTGCCTTCGGCTCGGGTCATGATCTCAGGGTCCTGGGATTGAGCCCCACATCGGGCTCTCTGCTCAGTGGGGAGCCTGTTTCTCCCTCTCTCTCTCTGCCTGCCTCTCTGCCTATTTGTGACCCCTCTCTCTGTCAAATAAATAAATAAACTATTTTAAAAAAATAATTAGGCCAAGTTTGTTAAAATTGGTCTTGTTTTGCAAATGAATTAGTCTTGATTTGGCTATCTCTGGAAATAAGAGTGATTTTATTTATTTATCTATTTAGAGAGAGAGAGAGAGCACGAGAGGGGCAGAGGGATAGAGAGAATCTCAAACAGGTTCTGCCGCCAATGTGGAGCCCAGCAAAGGGGTCACTCCCACAGCCCCGAGATGCAACCTGAGCTGAAATGAAGAGTCAGACCTCAACCCACTGAGCCACCCAGGTGTCCTGGAAATAAGGGTGATTTTTTAAAAGACTTTATTTATTTATTTGACAGACAGAGATCACAAGTAGGCAGAGAGAGGGGGGGAAGCAGGCTCCCCACTAAGCAGAGAGCCCAATGCTGGGCTTGATCCCAGAACCCTGAGATCATGATCTGAGCCAAAGGCAGAGGCTTAACACACTGAGCCACCCAAGTGCCCCAATAAGGTTGATTTTAAAGAGAAAAATTATGGGGGCACCTGGCTGGCTCAATCAGTTAAGCATCTGACACTTTTTTTAAAATTTTGTTTTATTTATTTATTTGACAGACAGAGATCACAGGTAGGCAGAGAGGCAGGCAGAGAGAGAGGAAGGGAAGCAGGCTCCCTGCTGAGCAGAAAGCCTGATGCAGGGCTTGATCCCAGGACCCTGGGATCACGACATGAGCCGAAGGTAGAAGCTTTAACCCACTGAGCCACCCAGGCACCCCAAGCATCTGACTCTTGATTTCAGCTCAGGTCATGATCTCAGGGTCTTGAGCTCATGTCCCACATTAGGCTCCTCACTCAGCAAGAGTCTTCTTGAAATTCTCTCTCTCCTTCTGCCCTTCCCCTCTTCATGTTCTCTCTCTCTCTCTCTCTCTCTTTCAAAATAAATAAACAAATAAATAAAATCTTAGAGAAAAATTATGTTTCAATAACATACCTTTGTGGGTGTTAAATTCTAGTTCATCATGATTGCCTTTGAGTATTTTTTGTTTGCCTAAGCTAGACAACTTGAGGTAAACTTCAGAAAAATTGCCACAGTGGCTCATGTATCGACAGTCTTCATGCTTGTTATTCTGTGGGGATAATAACAGAAACCTATGGGCATATGATTACTTAAACAGCTGGAAAATGGGATGGACTCCCCCACAGCTGTATAATTCAACTATCACCTTGGATAATTCTGTGTGGCTGGGATGAAAAAATTGCTCCTTAAAAGCCAGAGTGCACCCCACTTCATGGGGTTAACTGTGGACTTATGGAATTAATGGATGGCCCCACTTTGGACTGGATTGGATGATGCACTTGGGGACGCCCATATTCCCAGACTGGTCTCCTCCCACTTGCCAGTGATTCTTCATAATTAGAATATTGTTAAGGCTAGACATCAAAAAGGGCTTCTTGATGATTTTATCCCTTAGGCATATTTGCCCTAGGACCTACCTCCCTTGATGTAAAATTGCAAATAGAGGCTTTAGCCAAGCATACAGAGGCTGCCTTAAACCAAATGCAACTCATAGTTACCCATATATTCAAAAGGTGACCCTCCAAAACCAAATGGCCTTCAATATCTTGATGGCAACTCAAGGAGGAATCAATGCTTTATTAAAAGATGATGTTATGTATATACTCCAGATTACCTCAGAAACGTGACAAGTTACCAGAAGAAAGGAATACTCAAACTTGCACTTTAAAGGATCCCTCTCTTTCCTTTAATGATTGGTTAAACCCCCAGACTGGCAGGAGACTTCAGTCAACTATCAAAGGACTCTTATTAGGGCTTCTTTTTTGCTATTCTAATTAATGTTTTGCTGTTTTCTTCCATGTCTCTCCACCTGGTGCCCAGACTCCTTCACTGTCATAACTTCAAGCCAGTAGATGATCATCTCTACACAAGGAGATTCTCGAACTTTATCCACTCTAGATGCAACTGCCTCTGCCTTTCGTGATTCCCACATATAAATTCCCAACTGACCAGTGTTGACCCAGAGGTAGGGACACCTCTATGCCCCTACTGAGTAGGTAGAAATTACAGAAGGTAAGACCCTCCATCCTCAGCGACTTTAAAGATTTAGGGGTCAAAATCATCCATGGGAGAATGTACAGGCTAATTTTAGACAATAGGCAATGTTGTCTGAGCAATGGAATAGGCTGAATACAGATAGGCCTGTCAGGTGATCCCCTGCCCCAAGATATCCATAAGCCCTGACCGACCAATGGGCTACTTACAAACAGGCACAGTTACCAAAAAAGGGGAAATGCCATATATCACTGTATGTCCTCATCTTCCCTCTTTAAAAACAGCCCCCACCCACTGCCTCAATCCAGACAGTGTCTCTTCTGCTGTCTTGGCCCCCCACTTCCTTGCACAGTATTCAACCAACTTCTATATTTGTTCTGCCTTGGGTAAATCTTTTCAATGCCCACGGCACCGGTTTCCACCTGATGGTCGCCCCACAACTGGGGGCTCTCCTCTGATTGGGAGAGAGACACTGCAATGTACATCTTGGATTCTTATGTTTGTTACCCTAGTTTACCTTACCAGATTGTAGGCTTCTTAAGGGGAGGTACTGGGTCTATATCCTTAGTGCCTAAAAAGCGGGGCCTCAATAAACTTGAATACATGAATAACAAATATGGCAAATTTCCATGGCCAACCCGAGCTCTCCAGCTGCAAACCCCACACCACTACATCCCACCACACACCGCAACCCCTATAGTTCATTTCTTTTCTTTCCCTTTCCACTGCTCCAGTCATCACCCAAGTATACTCTTCCATTCCCATTGTCTATTGCTGCATAACAGACTCCTCTAGACTTAGTGTAGAACAACAATGGTCATTTGTTATCACCTCTTGCAGTCTGGGAGTTTGACTGAGCTCAGCTTAGTAGTGTATCACTCAGAGTCTGTGATGTAATCACAGCCAGACAGTGGTTGGAGATGAGAGCATCTCAAAAGCCACTTGGCTGTCAGGTCTTCTGGGCTTCAAACACTCCCACAGCTGGGCCTCCTCAGACCTTGTTCTCTATCTCCACATGGTCTTCCCAACATGGTGGCCTCAAGGTAACCACTCTTCTTGTATGATGGCACAGAGATCCAAAGGTGTGTGTCCTGAAAGAGAGAGAACCACACAGAAGTTGTATCGAATTTTCTGACTTAGATGGGGACGTAACACTTCCCACTAACAGTGGGAAATTATTATTGGCAAAAGTGCCAATTTAAGTCCTATTCCTTAGAAGCAAGTCCTTAAAGCCAGCATACATTCAAGAGGAAGGCAGCCAGACTCTACCTCTTGATGGGAGGAGAGTCATTGAATCTGTGGACAAGTTTTCAAACCACCAACCTATCCCCTTGCCCAGTCTCCCAGAGACCTTACGCTCGGACAGGTGGCAGAGGCCAATCAAATCATCTGATTCCTGAAAGCATCATACCTCCTGCCAGCATCTTAGCTGACAACCTTCTCTTCCTGTAACCATTCAGCCAAACGAACATACAACAGTCTTCAGAAAGCTTTTATGGAACAAGACGTCAGCACTTTCTAAGATTTTTCAGTTCAGCATAGTGCAGAGAAACTCACATTCTCCCCATCACCTCATATCACAACCACTCCAGTCACACATGATGGGTGCTCAGCTGTCTTGTGTATAAAACTCTGTTGTTTTTCTTGTTTGTCATATAAATGCACACTAATTGGCTTAAGCTAGGAAGAAATAAATAATTCTATTACCACATATCAATATATACTTCAATAAGAATAGGCTTAAAGGGCCCAGAGATTGGTCCAAGACGAAATGGCCTCCAAGAATAACTTCATTTGATGTTAATTCAGTTGGATTTTTGCTGCCTTCTGGGGACACCTGCTTTGTCAGCTACATCCTGACAGGACAGCGGGCTCTGTTCTTTCACCTTACAAGCACTTCAAAATATTCTTTCATTTAATCCACCCAAGGACTCAGGAAGGAAGGTTTTATGCCTGCAATATAGAAATGAGGAAAATGAAGTTCCGAGAATTGAGATCATCTCCAGGTTCCTCAGCTCACACTGGCTGAGCTGAAGAAAGAGTCATTTCTAGCGGAACCTATGTTCGTGTCCTAAGGCTGCTGTAACAAGGGACCCTGAGCTGGGTGACTCAAAACAACAGAAAGATACTGTCTCATAGTTCTGGAGGCCAGAAGTCTGAAAGCCAGGTGTCAATGGGGCCATGCTCCCTCCGGAGGCTCTAGGGGGGACTCCTTCCTCATCTTTTCCAGCTTCTGGTGGCTGCAGGTTTCCTTGGTTTGTGGCTGCATCGCGTGAGCTCTGCCTCTGTCCTCACATGGCTTTCTCCTCTGTGTCTGCATCTTCTCTTCTGTCTCTCATCAGGATACTTGTCACTGGATTTAGGGCCCACCTGTAGAATCTAGGATACCCTCCCCATCTTAAGATTCTTGAATTAAATTACATCTGCAAAGACCTTCCTTCCAAAATAAAGTCACACCACATAGATTCTGGGGTTAGGACACGGGCATACCTTTTGGGGGCCACCATTCCATCTGCTTCAGACTCTTCCCCACCCATAGGCCTCATGTTCAACCATTCACATGGTTGTTGAGGTCACTGGTGTCAATGCTGGACAGACTTAGTTGCCAGGCCTCAGTCTGCCTCCTACCAGCAGCTGAGTGATTCTGGGATAGTTCATGAACCTCCCTGAGCCTTAGTTTACTTGTTTGTAAAATGGGGATGATAAGTATTTACCTCCTCATGTTGCTGAGAAGGTTAGATGAATAAATGCTGTGCTGGGTGCTACCTTCCAAATTCGCCCAAGATTCAGCCACTTGTCACCACCTTCCCAACTACCACTCTGTTCCAGGTCAGTATCATGTGCCACCTAGGTGTCTGCTACAGACCCCCACTGGCCTCACTGTTTCCCCTGTCCCGTCCCTTCAATCTGTTCCCCACACAGCAGCAAGTGGGATGTTTAAAAATGTAAGTTAAATCACACCCCTCCTCTGCTCAGCGCCCCCCCCCACCACTATGGTCAGCATCAGACTTATAATCTAGCCCTCCGCTACATTTCTGGCCTGGTTTCCTACCACCCTGCTCCCCTACTTGCTCACTGAGAAACATTAGCCTCTTTGGTGCTCCTGGTCTCTATCTACCAAGTCTGCTCCTGCCTCAGGCCCTTTGCAGTTACCGTTTCTCTTGATAGCTACACTGGCTCACTCTTTCACTCTATTCAGGTCTTTGCTCAAATGTCACATTATCAGAGAGGACATCCAGTTATACAAAAATAGCAGCCCGTCATGAGTTACGTTGTGTCTTCCCAAAAGTTCTGTTGCTGTCCCAACCCTCTGTCCCTGTGAGTGTGACCCTTTTTGAAATAAGATCTAACAGGTGTAATCAAATTAAGATGAGATCATATCCCATCACTGTGGGCATTGATCCAGTATGGCTGGTGTTCTTAGAAGAGACATGGAGACATGGAGACACACAAGGGAGAACACCATGAGACAACAGAGGAAGAGATTAGAGTGATGTGTTTATAAGCCAAAGAACACAAGGTTTGCCAGCAACACCAGAAGCTAAAAGAAAGGCCCAGAACTGATTTTCCTCCAGAGCCTTCAGAGAGCACGAGGCCCTACCAACACTTTGATTTCAGACATCCAGCCTCCAGAACTGCAAGAAAATAAATTCCATTGCTGTGAGCTACCCATTTTGTGGTAGTCTGTTATTATATCCCTAGGGAACGAATATACACCCTCACACCAGTCACCGCATTTCTTTACATTTTATTTTTTTCATATCATTTAATATAACCATGTTTGCTTATTGTCAATCTCCCCCAAACTAGAGTATAGGCCCCAGGAGAACAGGGGCTTTGTTTTGTTTACTACTGTGATTGCTGGAGCTTAGAACAGTGCCTAATATACAGTAAGTGCTTAGTAAAGACTTGTTATGTAAACATATTACTGAATAATGCCAGTCAAGCCCTAAGCATGTACTTGGCACACAGCAAGCCCTCAATAAATGATAATGACTATTGTTTTCATTATTCTCACTGAGGTCCTTTCCCTGAAATAAATGTTCTTCACCTATAGCTCCCTAACCTATTCGCCATCAGTCCTTGGATTTTCTCTGCTATGCCTTCCTCAAGATGGCAGGATTCACTCAGAGAATTGTTAAGGACTGACTACAGTTACTCCCTTTTTTTACTTTTATATCCTCCAACTCTAGTCCACAGAACCCTGAAGTCCAATAACTACAAGTCCTCAAAGTAACCATAATACTCTGTCACTGTCACTTGCTATTACTGTCTACCTTTTAAGCCAGACTTTTTTAAAAGAATGGTCTCTCTCTGCCACTGGCCGAGTATAGTGAGCTCTTGGCCATCTTAGGTCAGTTACACTGAGATGAGGATTTGTATACCAACGACTCATTAAGGAAGTGTTCCCAGAAGAAGCCAGTAAGGGAATAGAAGAAGCAGGGTGACAGAGGAGAGGAAATCAAATGAAGGGACACTGTCACATGAAGTCCCAGACTCAGCCAGATTTCCGGAAGGAGCTCTAGAGTGCTGATTTAGCTTTTCCCTCATCAGTCTGTTATAGCTGCCTGGCACTGGGCAGGGTGTGAATGGAAATCCCAGGCCCTTACAACTAGTGATGTGTTACAGCCAGTTTGTACTGGTTCCTGAGAGGCAATGAATTATTCCCAACTCCAAATTCAGTAACATCGTGTCAGTAGCCTGAAATCAGCTATTGTGGGGGTATTTACACAGTGGGAAATGGTAGATAATACAAACCAGGACTTTGGTTTTTTAGGTTTTTTTTTTCCTTTGGCTGTTGTTGTTTTTACACAGACAGTAGTTCAACATTTACCACTTTCGTACAGATGAGGGGATCTTGTGCTCTGGGACAATCCCCTGTGGGTCGCAGGGGCCAGTCATTAGCTGCAAAGCCTATAGACATGGGGGGATAGGCACACAGCATCAGTAAATAATGGAATGGAGGGGGCCTGGTGGGGTACCAGTAGGGCTCACTGTATCAACACAAATCTACTATGCTTTGGTACGAGCGTGCCCTGAGTTCTTTCTTTCTTGAGGAAACAACTAGTCAAAGAGCTAAGTCTCCTTATCAAGCCAGGAAGAACTCCATTCCTGAGTCTCCAGGCTGACCTTGGAGATTAGGGGAAAGTGGATCAACTCTGTCCCCAACCCCTATCGACTCCTCTGGTTGCTTTTATTCGAGGGCTGGATGGCAATGAAGAAGAAGGGAGTCTTCTGAAAGCCTGCAAATTCCCCCCTCTTCTTGGCCCCAATGGCGAATCAGTGTCTGATCCAAGGCTTTACAGTAATGGTCCCTTGCCCACTGACAAAGAGGACAAATAGAATCAAAACCATGAAGAAGAGAACAATGAACAATATACAGCCATCGCAGCCATTGACTTGCACACTGGTGACTAGCTCCATTTCCATGGAAACAGAGAGCAGAACAGGGGAAAGAGAGACTTTTTAGAATAATAGAGGGTTTTGTATTGTGAGTTGCTTTTTAAAAATAAAGCCAGCAATGTACCTTTGTTCTCTCAGCCCTGACCCCTGTACTGTTTTCTGGAGAAACCAGTAGACAGTGGGACAGCGTGGCAAGAGGGCGCCCACCCACCCATAGGCCTCCCACCAACAGGGAGGCTGAAGCTCACAGGAGACCACCCCACGTCAGCCCTGAAGAGGCAGAAATGTTCAGGGAAAAAAAACAAAAACAATTGTCACCAAGGAAAACAAAGCCTTATGAGAAGAGCTAGCTGCTTTGTATAGTTCCTTTTGACTTAAAAAAAAAAAAAAAGTTATAGAGGTGCCTGGGTGGCTTAGCTAAACTTCCGACTGGTGATTTCAGCTCAAGTCATGATCTCATGGGTGGCGGGATCCAGCCTCAGGTCTGGCTCAGCCCTCAGCAGGGAGTCTGTTTGACATTCCCTCCCTCTGCCCCTTTCCTCCCAGTAGAGCAGGCAAGCTGTTTCTCTCTCTCTCTCTCTCTCTCTCTCTCTCTCAAATACATAAATAAATCTTTTTTTTTTTAATTATATATGTGCCTTAGGAAAAAAGCAACGTCCCTCACTGAGACATCATTTTGAAATTATGTTTGACATTTGAAATAATGATTATCATTCCCGTTATCATTACCAATATATTATGGTAGCTATATTTCGAGGTGCTGCTGTACCCGCTCTCCGTCACATCCTTTACCTGGGCCCTTTGGGGGAGAGGCTGGAGGAGCAGACTCGTCATGGGGACACTGGGTTCTGCTTGGCATCTTGGCCTCACTCCAGAGACCAACCATATCTGTAGGCACTCTGTCCCTTGGCATCGGGCTGGGCACATGGAGCTCCCTCCCGAGCAATCCGAAGGGCAGCCAGGAGGCAGCCCTTGGCTCACGTGCCTGATTCCCTTCATCCGAGTTTCACTGAAAGAAACCATTTTAGGAGAAGTGAAGAGCCCTACGGCCCCCACACAACTGCCATGAGGAGAAAAAGTAGACCGGACAAAGGAAAAAAAACAAAACAAAACACCAAGATAAGTGATGAGAGCCTTGTTCTCTTTTTTCAGAAAGTCTAGTTTGCCTTGGTAACCATGACTCCTAGTTGCCATAGCGATGAATCCCGTTGTAAAGAAAACCTACTTTTATAGGCAGAACCTGAAAAAAGGGTTCTACAGGGCCCTGAAGTTTGGGCTCAGAAGTTTTACGGAGTGGTGCGGTTCTACCAGAAGCAGCCTCCGGGATGAGGACTCAGGCAGAAGTGGTTCATGCCGGAAAGGCTCCCGGGAGAACCGCTGAGGGAAGGAGGAAGGAACCGAAGGAGGCTGTGAGTTGAAGAGACACCCAGCCTCAGCTGATCCCACAGGAAGCTCCAAGGCGATAAAGCTGTTCAGAATTTGGTAGGGCTGGAGGGGAGAGGGCTGGACTTCTGCATCTGTCAGACATCAGCTAAGGATCACTCCAGGGGCATAAATCTTCTAGCACTTTTGGCCCTAGTAACCAAGGGGAGGCCTCTGTGGAAGGGGGCAGACACATGCCACAAACAAAGGTGGGGAGAGACACACTGCACCCTTAAAGTGGTCTGAGGGCTTCCAGAGGCCCATTACCAAGCGTCCAAGCTACTTGCTACCGAACACGAAAACAAGTTGGGAGCAAACCGGGCTAGAATAAGGCAAGGGAGACACTTGCCTCAGGCACCAAATTTCAGGGCATGCCGAAATCTTGGCAATGAAGATAAATAATATCTTAACGTAATATTTCCAAAAATCAGAATTAATGTGAAAAAACCCCATGATGAATAAACAGAGGTATGTTGCGTCAAGACAGGATCCAACTCTGCTTCACTGCCTCAGCCGAATCTAGGCCCTGGGTCGTTGTTTACAATGACAGGTGGCTGGCCTGTGGGCTGTACTTTGCCAGTTTGATTTTTTTTTTTATTACTGCCTCAAATTACTATGTCTCTTGACTGCTGAGTGTTTTGGTACCACATTAAATTTTTCAGTGAAGGGATGCCTCACTGGCCTCACCCTAGTCCCAGCCCTGCTCAGGTGAGACAACTTCCTGACAAGTGAACAGCATGCAAGGACTCCTATCCTAGGACAGTTACCCACCCTGCAAAACAATCACGCAAGTGCACCCTCAAATTCTTCCCCTTTCCCAATCTCCAACCCAGATTCTTCATCCTGATGGGGTAAAGAGGTTTTGTTTTTTTTTTTTTGTTTGTTTGTTTTTTTAAAGATTTTTTTTTATTTATTTATTTGACAGAGAGAGAGATCACAAGTAGGCAGAGAGGCAGGCAGAGAGAGAGGAGGAAGCAGGCTCCCCGCGGAGCAGAGAACCCGATGCGGGGCTCGATCCCAGGACCCCGAGATCATGACCTGAGCCGAAGGCAGCGGCCTAATCCACTGAGCCACCCAGGCGCCCCAAGAGGTTTTGTTTTTAAATGTTTTCCATTAAGCAAATATGACTCCAAATATCTGTGTGTGTGTGTGTGTGTGTGTGTGTGTGTGTGTGTGTGCATTTTTAAATCCTCCAGGATGGGGGAAATGAAGAGACGTTGGTCCAAGAGTACAAACTTCCAGTTATAAAGGGAATAAGTTCTGGGGATGTGAGGTACAAATGGCGATTAGAATTGACAACACTGTTGCACACTTGAAATTTCCTGTAAGATCAGATCTTCAAGCTTCTCACCATAACAACAATAACAAAAGGATAATTCTGTGAGGTCAAAGATGTAACCTGACTGTGGTAAACATGTTTCAAATCACCACAGGCACACCTTAAACTTTCACAGTGTATTATGTTAACTGGATCTCAAGAAAGCTACAAAAAAAATAAATCCTCCAAGCCCTGGAAAATTTCATCTCCCTTACTGATCCTTCCTTTCTGGAAGCTCTTATCCCTCATTTAGGGATGGCTAACACATCCTGGTTCGCCTGGGACATTCTGGGATTTAATGCTGAAAAGTCCCAAGTCCCAGGAAGCCAGGAGGGCTGCACAGCCTGCTTGAAAGGCTGTTTCCCTAGGAAGGGATTGTGCATTTTCTTCAGAATCTGGACCCCAGGGAAGGATCCCTGCTCCAGTCACTACTCTTGCATAACCAACTTCCCATACATGGTGATGGAAACCAAGAAACATTTTATTCTGCTCAGAGAGGATATGGGTCAAGAATTCAAACTCTAATAGACAGCAGAGACAGCTTTTCCCTGCTTCCTAATTTCTGGAGTCCTCACTGGGAAGACCCCAAGCCTGGGGGTGATAGAGCTATGGGCTGGAAACTCAGCTGGACTGAGCTCCTCCCCCTGGTTCTCCCTGTTCACTCTACACAGACTAGTTTGAGCTTCCTAAGAGCATGACGCTGGTTCCAAGAGTGAGCATGACAAAGTTGGAAGAAGGGCTGAGTAGTTTTATGATCATGCCCCAGAAGTCATGTAACATTCCCTCTCCACACTGTATTGGTCAAGGCAATCCAAAAGGTCCACTAGGTTCAAGGGAAGGGACAGAGACTCCACCTCTTAACGGAGGAATGACATGGGTGTGGAAGAATGGTGGGATAGAAGGTACTGTCTCAGCCATCTTGGGAAAATGCAATCTGCCATAGTCACATGAGTAACAGGGTGTCTCTGGAAGAAGTGAGAAGGAGAGCCTCCTCAAGGCTCCTGAATGACTGTCCTGTGGAGGTGGGAAGGAGCCCAGAGGTAGAAACTTTGGGCAGTCCTCAGGGCCCCTAAGCTGCTCCTGGGCACCCAAACGAGGACTGAGAAGTGGGGACTGGGAGCAAATATTGCATGGAGGATTCCCAGCCCCCAGGAGCTCTGATCCCTCCCTATCCCATCCCCAGGTAAATACTTCTGTTACTAACTAAATTGTGCCCCCCCCCCCCCAAACAACCCGCAGATTCTGATGCTGAAGCCCTAACCTGCAATAGGATGGTACTTGGAGGTGGGCCTTTAGCAGATGATTAGATTCAGATGACGTCCTGGGGGTGGAGCTGTGATGATGGAATTAGCACCTATCGAAGAAGAGGAAAATGCTCTCTCTCCATGCACTCACGATCAGGGAAAGCCCATGGGAATATACGTTGAAAAGGTGGCCTCAGGAAGAGGATCTTCACCGGAATTTGACCATGTTAGCACTCTGTTCTTGCACGTCCAGCTAAACCCTGAGAAAATAAGTGTCTCACCCACTCTATGGCCTGTGTTAGGGCAGTGCTAGCAGATTAAAACAACTTCCCCAGCCCTCGTACTTAAAGGAGTGAAGTAAAAGCATTTGCAAGTCTCTCCCAAAGTGCCAACAGTTCTGACCTCTAGTTCAACATAGCCCACCAACCCCTGGGAAGGACCCCAGAGTGACCAGCCACTGGCCACAGGAACTCCAGGCCCCTGGGGGAGGAGGTCCCTCCTAGGGTGCTTTCTGCCTGGAGGGGACAGAAGCGAGGGGTCCTCCCTCCCCAGAGTGTTCTCTGTGGCTTCCCGTGCCAAGGCCTAGTCAATGCCTGACGACTCAATGTTTCTAAGAACTAGATCACATGCCGTTGAATACACATAATTTGCAGGAAGAAGGAAAATCAATCAGAGGCGTTACTGGAACTGGAAGACATGTGTTTAAAGTTCATTGACAGTAAAAGTATTAAAATCCCTTTGTGTGGGTGTTTTCAAGGCCAAATTAAGATCCTTGAGGGCAGTTTTAGAAATTTGAAGTTCTGCTTCTTGAAACACAAATACTCAGGGGACAGCACATATCCTGTATGGCTTTAATTTTTCGGTTAAAGCTGAAAAAAAGAATAAAAAGAAAAACGTTTTTGCTTTCCATTTCAAATCTGAATAGTGAGGAGAAAGGACAACCCACAATATGGTATAATAATAGCCAACTAAAAGAAAGGAACAGGAAATAAACAGGCCTTATTAATGGTTTCTACAAATTAGGCTTGTCAGAAAGAGTTAAAAGAGTCCCAACATGATCGGCTGGTACATCTACCAATTTTCCAACAAAATCTATTTTTGTATTTTTTCCTACACTGGAAAGTAAATCAATGCATGTGTATATGCATTTCATGGTTGTCATTGTTGTCAAGCTATCTGTTCAGACTCCCTACAAATGAACTGTTTGTTCTTTTTATATTAGATTCAGACTTCCATGAAACGACTCAATTTTCACAGAAGAATAAATGAACACTCAATCCTACAATGGATTGGTATTCCATTTAAAGCTTATACTAGTTGCTGTTGATTTCTCTGTTTCCTAAAATGGGGTTCCAGTGAGTCAATAGCATAGCACGCATGTTAGAAAGAAGACTACAAATTTTCCGGCTCCAACATCTATGCCCCTGAAAGGGGCATCGCAGACCCTTTGCATCCACAGATGGAGTCTATTGTCCACCTGCTGAATCTGGGTTGGAGCCATGTTTTGGTCAATGGCACATTAGCATATACAACACAAGGAGAGACCTGAAAAGCATTTGTGCATCAGGACCTGCTCTTTCCTACTTCTCTGGAAAACCTACCTGCCTCTGTGTGAATAAGCCCAGGCCAGAGAGACATGACCCAGTCTCTCCTGTTGCCTTAGCCTCCACCATCCAGCCCCTAGTAGCAGGACTGCTAGCTAATGGGGAGCCAACCACAGATGGATGACTGAACCCAACTGAGACCAACAGAAGAACTGCCTGAGCCCAGCCCAAGTCACTAACCCACAGGCTTGTGAGCTAAATAAATGGTTGGTGTGTTCAGCAGCTCTGATCTGCAGCAACGGTCAACTAACACCTGTAGACTCTCACGTTTTTATTAGTAAGAGAAGTAACAAAGGGCACGTGTATCAAGTCATATTAGGGTCCGCTTAATTTCATGATATACATAATTGCCATTGCTTTTGATTTTTAAGACATAGGTTCCTCTTGTCTCTTCTCATGATGACACTGTGAGTCAGTAGCAGTTAGGTTAACTGAAGGATGTGACTGATGGTGCTAAAGAAAAAATTATTCACTCTTGAGAAAGAATGGCAAGGCGGACTTTATCAGGACCATCATGACTGATGGAGGGACCATGGCAGCGGCCTTGCAGTGGGGAGAGACATTTGGGCTCACCTTTGAATGCAGAAAGGATATGTGGGAATTTATAGTCAAGGGCCAGGGGCTGGGGGCAGGGTAGTGGTCAGTGAATGGAAATTTACTAAGAAATGATAATTTCCGACATGATTCTTGCTGAGGGTGGGCCAGGGTGAGCAGACATCACCTGGGGTATAGTGGAGGCAGAGGAATTCTATCAGATATGGAAGATGGAGGATTCTGTGTAGACTGACTTAGCAGGGTTTTTGCTAAAATTGGACAATGCAGAGATGAACACAAAAGCCCCAAAGTCAAGACCTAGTTGGGGAGAAGATTCAGAAGAGCCTGCCCGACTAAAGTTTTGTCAAGGAGAGACTCTTTGTCAGTGGTTAAGGGGAAGAACATGAAAATGGGCACTTTCAGCCTCTGTTTTCCACCCAACACCAGAAGGCACAGCAACCAAGTGCCCATAGCTCCCTATCCTCACAGTCACTGACCCTGAAGACTTCAGGGCTCTGCTCTGTGTCCACCATCCTCTGAGTGGGGCCTGCACTCCCTGCTTTCTTGTGCCATTTCCCAGAGCAAGGCTTCATTACAGCAACGAGGGCCAACTTCAGTGGAGTACAACCGGTGCTGTTGCACCAGGAGCCACATTCCACATTCCAATTAGCCTAGTGGGCCTGACTGCTTATCCTCAGAGGGGCCTGCTTATAAGATGGGTCATTCGCCGGCATCTGGACACTTGGATTTGGGAAGGGGTCCCACCATTCGCAGAACAGATAAGGGCGACTCACTGTACCTCAGCTGTGCAAACGATGTTGTTTATGTTGGAATTTGGATAGGTGTCAGCAAGGGGTGCCTACATGACCAGCCCACAATAAAAATCCTGGGCACTGAATCCCTAATGAGCTTCCAAGTTTGGGAGCATGTCACATGTGTCGTCATAATTCATTTGTGACTCCATTGGGAGAGGATTCTTGGAAAATTGCACTTGAACTTGGCCCTGTGCACTTTCACTTTGTTGATTGTGCTTCGTATCTTTTCACTGTGATGAATCTTAGAGATGAATACAATTGTATGCTAAGTCCCGTGAATCCTCCCAGTGAAGCTTTTTTTATTATTATTATCGAAATGTAGTTGACACAAAATGTTACATTAGTTTCAGGTATACAACACAGTGATTCTGTATATGACACTATGTTGGACACAAGTGTAGCTACCATCTGTCACCATACAGTGCTATTACGTTATCATTAACTCTATTCCCTATGCTGTACCTTTCATCCCTTCATCCCTGTGACTCATTCATTCCATAACAAATACTATACCTCCTACTGCTCTTGACGTATTTTGTCCATCCCATGACCAAGCCCCCCTGGAAATCACCATCTCAGTGAATCATCCCCCAAACCTCACACTTGCAAATTAATGCTCTGTGATCATCACCTTGATGTTCTTAATAATTTAATCTTTGCATTTGTGCTTTGTAGGTGAAGTCAGATAAGACAATGGAACATGTTCCAGAGCTTGGAGCCTCCCATCTCTCTGTAATGGTTCCCACCCCCCCACCACCAGGATCCATGGGGCACTTTGCCTCAACAAGGACTTAGGTACAAGGCTGGGCACAAGCACACTTGGCTCTCTGGGCGAGGCATGGTGGCTTTCATCCTTGCCTGGACTAGCAACTCCTCTGAGCATTGAGTGGTGACTCAGAGGAGGATAAGCCTCCCACCCACCTCCAATCCAGATACAGAGCAGGGTCAGGCACTGAAGTAGCAGTCCTTTGGGATTTACTCCTTTTCATCTGCTCTGGATTGCAGCCTTGGAAGGGGAACCGCCCAGACGGACTTCTCCACCTGGCCACCCTGTATATCTGTTCCACAGCTAAAGGGAGGAGGCACCACATGAGTCAAGCCCAGGGGAGCAGGACTTCTAATAGCAATGAAAAACAGCATGATGGGTGGAGAGATGGGTGGAAAAAAAGTAAAAACTCTATTATAATTTCAGTATCTTTAGTGGTAATTTTTCCTGTTTTGTTTTTTTTTTTTTTTGAAGAATATAATAGGCTACCTTTGCTCCTTTTTTTTAGTATAGTTGACACATAGTGTTACTTTAGTTTCAGTTTATGATATATGATTCAACATCTCTATGTTTTATGCTCACCACCTGTCACCATATAACACCATTACAATACCATTGACTATAGTCCCTATGCTGGACCTTTCATCCCAGTGACTTACTAATTCCATAACTGGAAGCCTATGTCTCTCACTCCCCTTCACCCATTTTGCCCAATCCCCCCACTCCCCTCCCCTCTAGCAATCACCAGCTTGTTTTCTGTATTTACAGGTCTGATTAACACTAATTTGAACAGATGGATGTGCCCTTATGTTTATAGCAGCATCATTTACAATAGCCAAGCTATAGAAGGAGCCCAAGTGTCCACTGATAGACAAATGGATAAGGAATATGTGGCATGTGTGTATAGATACAGATACATATATATGGATATGCATATATGTGTGGACAATATAATGGAATATTATGCAACTGTTAAAAAGAATAAAATTTTGCCATTTGCAACAATATAGACAGACCTAGGGAGTATTGGGCTAAGTGAAACAAGTCATACGAAGACATATACCATATGATTTCACTCACATGGAGTCTTTAAAAAAATGAATTTTTCCTGCTTTTTAAATAAGATGCCTCACATTTTCAATGTACACTGAGCCCCACAAATTCACTTTATATGAATCATCTCCTTTCATCCTCCCAAGTGTCTCCCATGCTTTTGGACTGGTATTCTAGAACTGTTTTTCAACTTTTTCAACCATGACTCTGAATAAGAAGCACATTTTACATCATGATCCATACATGTAAATGAATCAAATATTTCACTAAATAATACTTACTATTACTACAAATCATAAAGTGAAAACATTAAGTCAATATTACATATATTTTATGAACATTTAAAGCTATAACCAAAAATGCCAGTAAATAATATAAATACAAACCATGGGCAAAAATGTGTTTAATGAAGCTTGGCAGCCCAAATCATAAGGGGAAAAGGATACATGCATAGTAGGAGTGGTGTTGAGCCAATTTCTAAACTAGCTTCTTTTTTAAGCTAACAGCAACCTAAATTGATTCCCAGCATAATTAATTGGGTACTTTCCATGACTTGGAAAATACTATGCTAGAGCAATGCTTTCCTATTTCTTTTTTTTTTTTTAAAGATTTTATTTATTTATTTGACAGAGAGAGAGATCACAAGTAGGCAGAGAAGCAGGCAGAGAGAGAGGAGGAAGCAGTCTCCCTGCAGAGCAGAGAGCCCGATGCGGGGCTCGATCTCAGGACCCTGAGATCATGACCTGAGCCGAAGGCAGCGGCTTAATCCACTGAGCCACCCAGGCACCCCAATGCTTTCCTATTTCTGACCCGAACATCATGCAAAATGTCAAGTGTTCCACAGTAAAAGCTTCCATGGACAATAAATGTAGAAAATCCTGCATATTCATTACCTTCCCAGAAATTCACAATGCATACTGCCATGGTATGGTCTCTGAGAAATCCCACAGTGGGAAGAAATATATGTGATTTTTTTAATTCAATCTTTATCAACGAGTAGCATACAGTCATTCCTACATAGTTACTGGGTCAAAGAGAAAAAAAAAACCATAGTATATGGATATTCAAGAGTGAAAATGACCCAAAGATACAGATGTGGCAAAAAGAAGGGCCATATGTACCCCAATGTTCATAGCAGCAATGGCTACAATCACCAAACTATGGAAAGAGCTAAGATGCCCTTCAACAGATGAATGGATAAAGAAGATATGGTCCATATATATACAGTGGAATATTATGCAGCCATCAGAAAGGATGAAGACCCAACTTTGGATCAACATGGATGGGACTGAAGGAGATTATGCTGAGTGAAATAAGTCAAGCAGAAAAAGTCAATCACCATATGGTTTCACTCAGTTGTGGAGCATAAGGAATAACATGGAGGACATTAGGAGAAGGAAAGGAAAATTGAATTGGGGCAAATCAGAGGGGGAGATGAATCATGAGAGACTATGGACTTTGAGAAACAAACTGAGGATTTTGGAGGGGGAGGGTTGGGTGAGCCTAGTGGTGGGTATTTAGGAGAGCGTGTATTACATGGAGCACTGGGTGTGGTGCATAAACAATGAATCTTGGAACACTGAAAAAATAAAATTAAATTTTTAAAAAATGGCACTGTATCTCAATTTTACAGAATTGGGTCAAAATTATCCTCAGATGCAAATTCATAGCCTTAATCAATTCCTTTATTTAAAAATGGATTTTACAATATAAAAAAGATAATTCAAAAAGTTTGTCAGAAGATAGCAAAAACGATCCTAGAGAAATCAAGAGGAATAGACACAATAGAAATTCATAAATAAATTAATTGAAAAAAAGGAAAACAGAATTGTTCTCAAAAAATTAAGCGAAACTTTACAAACTACAACTTAAAGAAGAGAGGAAATACAAATAAATAGAAATCTAATGGGCAAAAAAGAACACAGATGTGTGGGCTTGACAGCCCTGGTGATATGGAGAATTTTCTGGAAACATATAAAGAACGAGGAAAAATGCAAACAGACCAATAAGTGATAAAGAAAAGTTTGCAAGGAAATACCTTCGAAGGAAGGCTGAAGGATCAAATAGTTTCACGGATGAGTCCTTTGGAACTCTCAATTAGCTAACTTCTAATGCTCCATAAATTGCTCTGGGAATTAAAAAGCAAACAGGTAACAAAACAAAAACAGAAACTTACTCAAATTATCATATGTAACTAAAATAAATCTGACACTAAACCTGACGAGAACAGCTAAAATTAGATATAGCACTTTTTTTAAAAAGCCAAAATGTATAAATAATACATTAAAGAAAAACCAAGCCCAAATGGAGTCATTTGCCCCTCATGACAGCAGACCAAGATTTATAACAGTTTCAGTCTCTCCTAGGAATGTGACTTTGTAATAGTCATTCTGAAATTTCCTGATCAGCCCTAGGGAGGTCATCTGTATGATAAAAAATTTTTCGTCCCCCCACCACAAAAGAAGCTGTCCTGGTTTGAAACAATCCTTTCTTTTCTTTTGCTAATAACTTCCTTGCCCCACCCTCCTGGCCTAGAAAAACTTTCCATTTTGTGCAACTCCTCAGAGCATCTCTACTTGCAAGTTGAGATGTTGCCTGATTCCTGAATCACTTAATAAAGCCAATTAGACCTTTAAACTTAGTTGAATTTTGTTTTTTTAACACATATAAAGTCAAATGCAACAGAATATCAAAATAATAACCTATCATATCCGCACCTAATTAGTGTTTGTTCTAAGTCTACAGGATTTAATTTGCAGTGGGAAGTCTATAAATAGTATATATCCCATCAATAGGTTAATTAAGAAAGCACATCACTAAGAATATTTTTAAAGCATTTTAATGAAGTTCAGATCCAACTCATGATTTTAAATATCAAAACCCTTTAAAATTAAGAATCAACCGATATTTCTTTGATATCAGAAGTTCTTAACTTGGGGTCCTAGGGGTCTATGAATAATAGTTCAGGGGGTTTGTGAGCCCATGAAATGGTTTGCAAAATTGTGCATGGGTGTCTGCAAGTATTTTTTAGAAATAAAATTGGTAAAACTGTCATCAGATTCTCAAAGTGTTCTATGACGTCCAGAAAACAACCAACCATTATTTTATAGGATAAATGCTTTTTATCTCAAGCAAATTAACTTTATACTCAGCTGAAATAATGGGAGACATTTCTAGCAATAGCAGAAACAAAATAATGATGTGCACTATCAGATGTTAATTTTAACACTGTAGAGGCATCTTTTAGGCAAACTGGCTTCAGCGATGGAATAAAGAAAGGGCTGAATACAGACAAGGGCATCAGATGACCCACCTCAAGATATCCATAGGCCCTAACTGACCAATGGGCTACTTAAAACCAAGCACAGTTACCAAAAAAGGGAAAATGCCATACATTACCTACCTCATCATCTTCCCCCTTTAAAAACATACCCACCCACTGTCTCATGGCAGACAGTCTCTCCTTTGCTGTCCTGCCCATCCCTCCCTTGTGGTATATTCAGCAAACTTCTATCTCCTTTGTTGTGCCTCAGGTGAATTATTTTCACCATCCATGCCACTGGCTTTCACTCCATCTATGCCCCATATTTGGGGACCCTCATCTGTTCGGGATGGACACCCCATTTAGACACCACGAACATGACTCTAGGAACTCTGACCAAGGCAATAATATGTAAAATGGATATAAAAACTATAATTACTGGAAAGGAAGACATCAGTTCATCACTATATGATAGACTACCTGGAAACCCTAAAAAAATCAGTTTAAAAATACTGGACAAACTAAACCACAAATTACACAGGGAAGATCATCGCAAAATATCTAGTTATCAGTTTGGTAATAGAATTGGAGCATCCCAACATAATAATTGGTAAAACTTAAAATAACTAGGAACGAACTTAACATAAACCTAAGAAATTCTGTGAAAAATCTCCAAACATCGTTGAGATAACGACAATAGTGTTGAGAAAAACATACCATTTTCCTAGATGACAATTCTGCTATAGTATATCGATGTCAATTCTTCCCCAATTAACTTAAAGGTCAAGCAAAATTCCAATTAAAGTCCCAACTGGATTTTGTTTTGAATTTTTCACAAAGATTTTTAAAGACCATCTAACATAATAACAGGGAAAAAAATAGAGAAACTATTGGGAAATTTTTTTAAGCTAATAAAACACAAAAAGTAATGATGTATTAACCTTTCAGATATTAAAACATCCTAAAAGTATAACAATTAGAACACTGTGATACTGATGCAAGTGTAGACACACTCATTAAAAATATAAATAATCCACAAACTTCCTAATATAAGATCCATAATGAAGGGTCACGTATTAATGAGGAAGGAACTCTTTATTGAAGACTCTGACCAATTATCTCATTATTTTGAAATAAAAACAAGATTTGTTGCCACTTACTGAATACTTACAGCATGCTAGATACTGAGATAAGTATTTCACATACATTTCTGAATTCACTCTCCAAAAAACTTATCAAATAGATATTGCTAGTCTCATTTTATAGTCAATGAAACCAGGGTACAGGATAGTTACCAGACTAAGTTATACTTTTGGTTAACAGTCAAGCAAAATTTCAAATCCAGGTTGGCCTGACTCCAATTTAAAGCCAAATAAATTTCTTGTGTATGGAAGTGTTTTATTTCTTTTAAAATGATAGAGGCATTTGCATTTCCAGGAAGATAGGAGTAGACACATTTTTCCCTATTCCCGTGCTAAAAATATACCCACAAATCCTGGATGTCATTCATATATATATATATATGAAGTTAGAAGACAAACCAGCTAGTGACCTTGATATGGACAGGCTTACAACACAGAAATGTCAATAGATGCAGACCAAAAATAAGAAAAAAAAAAGAGCCTGCTTTCTCTACCCAAAGAACTAGGAAAGAAACAACCAAGCAGGACAGGAAATTTTAGAGGATAACACATCTACTCCAGGCTAACAATATAGGAAAAAACTGCAGCTCCAGCCCCACTCCCACCAGTAAAAAAAAAAAAAAAAAAAAAAAAAAAAACGCAAAAACTCTAGTGGAGAATCCAGAACTCCACCCCTGCTAGACTATAAGGAGGTTCCCTGACTCCTACAGCAGGTGGTATCAGAGGAAGCTTAGTGG
This sequence comes from Meles meles, assembly GCF_922984935.1. Classification (NCBI taxonomy): domain Eukaryota; kingdom Metazoa; phylum Chordata; class Mammalia; order Carnivora; family Mustelidae; genus Meles; species Meles meles. The sequence goes on along the minus strand of NC_060087.1, from coordinate 40,174,511 downwards.
AAGGTCAAAGCTTTCACCATGACTCCAACAGAATGTTGGTAGAAGTCTAGATGTCAAAGTTGCTGCCAGTGAGGGCTAAGAAGGAAATGAGGAAAATGTTAAGGAAACTGGAGAAAGGATGATCTTTGCTATATGGCAGCAGAAAACTTAGCTGAATGGTGTCCAACTGTTGTGTGGCAAGTAGAACTTTTTTTTAAAGATTTTATTTATTTGACAGACAGAGATCACAAGTAGGCAGAAAGGCAGGCAGAGAGAGAGAGAGAGGAGGAAGCAGGATCCCTGCAGAGCAGAGAGCCCGACATGGGGCTCGATCCCAGGACTCTGGGATCATGACCTGAGCCAAAGGCAGAGGGTTTAACCCACTGAGCCACCCAGGCGCCCCTAGAACTTTTAAGTGATAGTACGAGAACGTGTAAGTGATAGCAAAACTTGGACGTTTAGCTGAGATTTCCAAACAAAATATTGAAGGTGTAGACTGGTTTCTTCATTTGTTTACAGTAAAATGTAAGAGGGGAAAAAAACTGCAAAGCCAAAAGGAATCAGCACTTGCTGATTTGGGAAATTCTCAGCCTATCAGGATTGCAAAGGATGCTAAAGCTAGGAGATTCATTGTCAGAAAGGTATGCTTTGGAGAGAAGGCCAAAAGTGTGGCCAATAGCCTTTTGCTAGTGCTAGTGCTTAAGAGATTGGGTGTGTAACTCATGGATCCTCTCAGCTATCTCAGCAGAAGCCAAGATAGAGATGGAATAATACATACTTGTGGAAATACCTGTGGATAACCTTCTTGTCTAATGGTGTGAATCCCTGTGATGTGCCCAGGAGACTTACAAACTTTTTGAGAATGTGACTGCAGCAGAAACACTTCCACGTTAAACTGAATGCAATAGAGACAGGACAAAATGAAAAAAGGCCAAAACTCTCAAAACTCTACTACTTAGCTACAAAATGTACTATCCTTCAAAAAACATGAAGAACAACTTCAAAGACAGACCCCTAAGTCCAGAGGGCAGAGCTTTGGGCCCAAATATCAGACCTACAAGTATAGAGAGACAAGAGCCACAGACCCAGGGGACTATGCCTCAAGCCCCTGAGGATTAGTCCCAGCTCTTAAAACTTAATGAAATTTGTGCTGGTTGATTTTGAAATTCCCTGGGACCAGTGATCTCTTTCTTCCTTCCATCTCTCATCTTGGAATGGGACTCTCAATAACTGTTGTATTATGCCTGTCCCCCCATTGTATTTGGGGATCAGATCATTTGTTCTTTAGTTACATAGGTCCACAGATGGAGAGGAATTTTGCTCCAGGATGAATCATATCCAGAGTCTCATCCATACCTGATTTAGATTATTTAGATAATGAGATTTGGGTCTTTTGAGCTGATGATATTTATATGAAATTTTCAATTTCAAGTTAATACTATTATAGCTTGAGGCTTCAAGGAATGTTGGAATGGGGTGAATGTATTTTGCACGTGGGATGCATATGGACCTTTAAGGGGTAGAGGGCAGACTGTAGTGGGTTGAATGGTGGCTCCCAAATACTCATAAATGTTAATCCCTAGAACTTATAAATGTCACTTTATATAAAACAAAGACTTTTCAAATGTGAGTAAGTTAAGACTCCTGAGATGGGGAGATTATCCTAGATTATCTGGATAGACCCTAAATGAATCACATATATCCTTCTAAAAGGGAGGCAAGGAGAGATTTAATAAAAGGGAAGCAAGGAGAGATTTAATAAGACACACAGGAAAGAAGGTGATATGATGATAGAGCAGAGAGAGATCTGAAGATGCTGGCTTTAGAGATTGGAGTTATATGACCACAAACCAAAAAATACCTACAGCCACCAGAAACTAGAAGATTCTCTCCTAAGGCCCCCAGAGAGAGCACAGCCTTGCCAACATCTTGATTTCAGCTCAATGAAACTGATCTCATACTTCTGGCCTTCAGAACAGTGGAAGAATAGATTTCTGGTGTTCAAAGAAACAAAGTTTGTGAAAATTTTTCACAAATTTCACAAGAAACTAATACATGTGGTGAGAATGTCTGTTCTCACAAGTCTTATTCAACACAGTGCTGGAAATCCAAACCAGCACAATAAGGCAAGAAAAGGTAGTAGAATGCATATAGATTGGAAAGGAAGAAATAAAGTTCCCTATTAGCAGATGATGTGATAATCCACATAGAAAATAATAAGGAGGGGCACCTGGGTGGCTCAGTCTGCCTTCAGCTCAGGTCATGATCCCAGGGTCCTGGGATGGAGCCCTACATTGGGCTCCCTGCTCATTGAGAACCCTGCTTCTCCCTTTCCCACTCCCCCTATTTGTGTTTCCTCTCTCATTGTGTCTCTTTCTGTCAAATAAATAAATAAAGTCTTTTTTAAAAAAAAGAAAATAATAAGGAATCTACAAAAAATCTCTTAGAATAAGTCAGTTCAACAAGGTCGCAGGATACATGATCAATATACAAAACTCAACTGTATTTCCATATATTAGCAATGGACACATAGACACGAAATTTAAAACACAACAGCATTTACAATTGCCAAAAAAATGAAATACTTAGATGTAAATGTAAATAAATAGATACAGAACTTAGATGCTAAAAACTGCAGAATTTATTTAAATCAAAGATGTAAATAAATGGAGACACACACTGTATTTGTGATTTGGAAGACTCAGCATAATAAAGAAGTCAATTCTCCCCAAATTGGTATGCAAGTTTAAACAAATTTCCTTCAAAAACCAGCAAGATTTTTTTGTAGATTTTGACAAGAATGGTCTAAAATTTATATGGAGGGGCACCTGGGTGGCTTAGTTGGTTAAGTGGCTGTCTTTAGCTCAGGTCATGATCTCAGAATCCTGGGATTGAGTCCCACATCTAGCTTCCTGCTCAGTGGGAAGAATGCTTCTACCTCTGCCTTTCCCCCCTTGCCCTCTCTCTCTCAAATAAATAAAATGTTTTAAAAAATAAAATTTATATGGAAATACAAAAGATCTAGAATAAAGCAACTTTGAAAAGGAAGAATAAAATGGGAGGAATCACTCAAGCCAATTGTAAGACATTATATAGCTACAGTAATCAAGACTGTGGCAGAGGGATAGACACATAGATCAATGAAACAAAAGAAAATCTAGCCACATACAAGTAGAGAGACCTTGTGCACCCATCACTCAGTTTTATCTGGATGACTAATAACCTGTATCTAGAAGAGACAAAGAAATCTCAAAAGTCAATAGTTTAAGTTAAAAAATTATTTGAAAGGGAAAGAAGACATGAAGGGGGTATTTTATCAAAGAGGATATATAGATGTCAAATGGGCAGGTGGAATCATAGTCAATCACTAGCCTTTCAGGAAATGCAAATTCAGACCATGATGAGCTATCACTGCAAACCTATTAGACATCTAAAATAAAAAATAGTGAAATGAGGGCACCTAGGTGGCTCAGTTGGTTGAGCGACAGTCTTCAGCTCAGGTCATGATCCTGGAGTCTCGGAATCAAGCCTCGCATCAGACTCCCTGCTCAGCAGGGGGTCTGCTTCTCCCTCTGACCTTCCCCCCTCATGCTGTCTCTCTTTCTCTCTCTCAAATAAATAAATTAAACCTTTTTAAAAAAAATAATGAAATGCCAAATGCTGGCAAAGATGTAGAGAAACTGTATGTCTCACACATTGCTGATAGGAATATAAAATGGCACAGCCCCTCTGGAAAACAGCTTGGAAGTAATGAAAAGGAACAAATTATTGATACACACAACTTGGATGGACTCCAGAGCGTTATACTGAGTGAAAAAAGCCAGTCTCAAGAGGTCTCATATTGTATGGTGCCATTTATATAACATTCTCAAAATGACAAAATTATGGAGAAATAGATTAGTGGTTGCCAGGGGTCAGGGACAGAGATATAACCATAAAAAAGCAGCAGGAGGGAGAGCTTTGTGGTGGTGCAATAGTTCTGTATCTCAATTACAGTGATAAAATTACAGATCCATACACACATACATTGTACCATTGCCAATTTCCTGGTTTCATGTTGTACTGTAGTTACGTCAAATGTAACTATCAGAGGAAATGGGTGAAAGGGGCACAAGGTATCTTTGCAATTTTTTGTGAATCAAGAATTAATTCAAAATAAAAAGTTTCTAAAAAAGGAAAAAGCATAGAAACCAATGAACAAACAATGTGATATTCCATACAATAGAATACTACTCAGTGATAAAATGGAATAAACTGGTATGCACATCAACACATATGAATGCCAAAAACATCAGGCTGAATGAAAGAAACTTTATGCAAAGGAATGTATATTGCTTGATTCTATGTAAATGAAATTCTAGAACAAGAAAAAGTAATTTATGGTGAAAAAAATCAGAAGAGTGGTATTTGGGTGTGGAGATCCACTGGAAAGGGCCCTAAAGGAGCTTTCTAGAGTCATAATAATAATAATATTCTGTATCTTGATAAGGGTTTGGGTTACACAGGTATATAAAGCAAGACTTCAATAAATGATACTGAGATTCTTATATAAAGATAAAAGTAGATCCCAACACAAATATTAATTCCTGATGGGTTAAATACCTAAATAAATCTTTTTAATATTTAGACGATAATACAGGAGAATGTGTTTATAAATTTGAGGCAAGCAAGAAGTTCTTGATAATGACATAAGAAATAGAAACAAGAAAGAAAAAACTTAGGAAGTTTACAAAGTCACCATAAATATGGTGAAATATAAGCCATGGTTTGGGAGAAGATATTTGCAGTACATATATCTAACAAAGGATTAGTATCCAGAATACAGTTGACCCTTGAACAACATGGGGGTTAGGGGCAACAGCCCCCCCATGAAGTTGAAAATCTGCATTTAATTTTTAACTCCCCCAAACCTAAGGACTCATAGCCTACCACCTTCCTGATAACACAGACAGTCAATTAATACATGTTTTGTTATGTTCTATGTGTTATATACTGTACTCTCACAATAAAGTAAGCTAGAGGAAAGATAGTGTTTTAGAAAATCATAAAGAAAAGAAAATACATTTACTATACTGCATTGTATTTATGGGGAAGAAAGCCCACATACAAATGGACCTATACAGTTCAAACCCATATTGTTCTAGGGATAACCGTATATACAAAGAACTCCTAAATCAACTAACCAGTCAAACAGAAAAATGGTCAGAGGATATAAATGGGTCATTCTGATATGGCTAACAAACATACGAGACGATTCTTTAAGACAATAGTATTAAGGACAATAAAAGTTAAAAAGAGTGAGACAGGGGCATCTGGGTGGCTCAGTGGGTTAAGCCTCTGCCTTCAGCTCAGGTCATGATCCCAGGGTCCTGGGATTAGCCTTGCATCGGGCTTTCTGCTCAGCAGGGAGCCTGCTTTCCTTCCTCTCTCTGCCTGCCTCTCTGCCTACCTGTGATCTCTGTCCGTCAAATAAATAAATAAAATCTTTAAAAAAAAAAAAGAATGAGACAGCATTTCATACCCATCAGGTTGGAAAAAAAATAATGTCTGATAACATGAAAAGTTCTGAGGATGTAGTGGAAAGAGAACACAATCTTGTGCTGCCTGTTAAAACAAGACACTCATACCTCATGACCTGACAATTCCACTTCCAGGCGTCTACCCTAGAGAAGCTCATGTACACAAAGAGACAGAAAGGAGAATTTCTTTGCAGCAGTGCTTGAAGTATCAAGAAATGAAAACCATCTGTTAGTAGCATTTGACACCATCAATCATTCCCTCTTTCTAGAAATATTTCTCTCATTTGACTTCTAAATGGTCCATCTCTTGACTTTCCTATAATCTCAGTAGCTGCTTCTTTTCATTGCTGGTTTGTCCTCCTCTACCTGACCTCTACAGTTTGGAGTATCCTAGGGGTTATTCTACACCTGTTCCCTAGTTGACCTTATGGATAATTTTGGCTTTTTAAAACAAAGATTTATTTATTTATTTGGGGGGACGTGCAGAGGGAGAGAGAGCCTTAAGCAGACTTTGCACTGAGCACCAAGTCCAAAGCGGGGCTTAATCTCATGATCCGGAGATCAGGACCTGAGCCAAAACCAAGTGTTGGATGCTTAACTAACTGAGCCACCCAGGCACCCCAAGAATTTTTGCTTTTAAACACAATCACCAATCACCAGCCTGGACCTCTCCCCTGACCTTTGACTTGGATATCTCACTGCCCATACAACATCACCAGTTGGCTATCAGATTAACAGTGCAACATGCTAACATGTCTAGAACCAAAGTAATAATTGCCTTTCAACCTCCAATCCTCCCCTGGGTTTTCCCATCTTAGCAAACAACATCCCCATTCACCCACCTGTTCAAGATAAAACATTGGGGTCCTTCTTGAGTCCTCTCTTTTACACACAACCTTGATATCTTTCTTTCCTTCACATTCCCCATTGAGTCCTGATCCAAACCATAATCACCTCTTATCTGGACTGCTGTGACTAATTCCTTCCTGTCTCCTAATTTTTCCTCTAGCTCTCTTATAGTTTTCCTTCCCCTGGCAAGCAGAGTGAACTCAAGAATATGTTGGCTCTCTGTGGCCAGAGAGGGCCTATGACTTCCCAAATCTGGTACAAAATCCAGACTCCACTGACCGCTGTTAACTGTCCGAGTTCATCTCCTTTGTAGTCCCCCACCCGGGGTCACAGTGTTCCAGCCACACTGGCTGTTCCTTGAATACACTAAGATTATTCCTACCTTAGGGACTTTGCATTTGATGTTCCACCTTCCATGGATATGGGTGAATGACTCCAGAGTACCTTGCTGGATGATGTGGAAGAATTCCCATATGCTTCTACAGACTGTGAGATCTAAATATGGAAAGGATTTGGAGTGACAAGAGTCCTCTGTAATGTTCCAAATCTTGCATCTAGAACACTAGTCTTTGACTTAAAGTTTACTTCTGCATATGCATGTCCTAGAGAATTCATGGTAATGGCAGGGGATGAATCCAAAGTCAAGATCAAACCATAAGCACGGCCTCTATACAGGGGATAGAAATTTCACACAACACAGCATTAAAGATTTTCTTTCATTTTTTTTTCAAATATTTATTTAAATTCCAGTTAATTAACATACAGTGTAATATTAGTTTCAGATGTGGGACTTAGTGATTCATCACTTTTATACAACACCCACTGCTCATCACAACAAGTACACTCCTTAATACCCATCACCCATCTAGCCCTTCCCCCATCCACCTCCCCTCCAGTGTCCCTCAGCTTGTTCTCTATTCTTAAGAGTCTGTTTTCGTGTTTGCCTCTTTTCCCCCCTATACTCATCTGTTTTGTTTCTTAAATTCCACATAAAAGTGAAATCATATGGTATTTTTCTTTCCCTAACTTATTTTGCTTAGCATAATACCCTGTAACTCCATCCATGACCTTGCAAATGGCAAGATTTCAATCTTTTTCGTGACTGAGTAATATTCCATTGTATGTATATACCACATTTTCTTTATCCATTCATCAGCTGATAGATATTTGGGCTTTCCATAATTTGACTATTGATAATAATGTGCTATAAACATTGGAGTGCCCGTACACATTCACATCTGTATTTTTGTATCCTATGGGTAAATCCCAGTAGTGCAATTCCTGGATCCTAGGGTAGTTCTATTTTTAACTTTTTGAGGAACCTCCAAACCGTTTTCCCAAGTGGCTGCCCCAGTTTGCATTCCCACCAACAGTGTAAGAGGATTCCCTTTTCTCGACATCCTCGCCAACACTTCTTGTTTCCATCGTTGTTAATTTTAGCTATTCTGACATGTGTGAAGTGATATCTCATTGTAGTTTTGATTTGTATTTCCCTGATGATCAGCGATGTGGAGCATTTTTTCATGTGTCTGCTGGCCATCTGGATGTCTTCTTTGTAAAAATTTCTATTCATGTCTCCTGCCCATTTTTAGTTGGATTATTCATTTTCGGGTTGTAACATTTCATAAATTCTCTATAGATTTTGAATACTAACCCTTAATCAGATATGTCATTTGTAAATATCTTTTCCCATTCTGTAGGTTTTGTTGATTGTTTCATTCACTGTGCAGAAGTTTTTATCTTGATCAAGTCCCAATAGCTCATTTTTGCTTTTGTTTCCCTTGCCTCCAGAGACATGTCTAGTAAGAAGTTTCTGCAGCCAATGTCAAAGAGGTAACTGTCTGCGTTCTTCTCTAGGATTTTGATGGTTTCTTGTGTCATGTTTATGTCTTTCATCCATTTTGAATTTATTTTTGTGTATGGTGTAAGAAAGTGGTCCAGTCACTCTTTTGCTTGTTGCTGTCCAGTTTTCCCAACACCATTTGAAAGAACATCCAATGGAGGAAGTTCTTTCCCACTTTGTTGAAAATTAGATGACCATATAATTGTGGGTTCATTTCTGGGTTTTCTGTTCTGTTCCATTGATCTGTGTATCTGTTTTTGTGCCAGCACCATACTATTTTGCTCACTACAGCTTTGTAATATAACCTGAAGTCCAGAATTGTGAAATCTCCAGCTTTGCTTTTCTTTTTCAAGATTGCTTTGGTTATTTGGGGGTTTTTTGTAGTTCCATACAAATTTTAGGATTGTTTGCTCTAGCTCTGTGAAAAATGTTGGTGGTATTTTAATAGGGATTGTATTAAATGTGCATATTGCTTCAAGTACTATAGACATTTTAACAAATTTGTTCTAATCCCTGAGCATGAGATTTTCCATTTCTTTGTGTCATCTTCAATTTCCTTCATAAGTTTTTTTATAGTTTTCAGAGTACAGATCTTTTGGTATTCTGTTGTTAGGCCTATTCCTAGATATCTTATGGTCTTTGGTACAATTGCAAATGGGATCAATTCCTTGATTTCTCTTTCTGAAGAAGCTTTTCATTCAAAAGGGCAGACCTGGCCAAGAATTGGACTATGTCCCTGGGGGTATGAGGCCAAGAATCCAAATATCTCCCTCTTTAAAGGGTACATCAGTTTGTTGGGGCTACCATAACAAAGTACTATAGACTGGTTGGCTTAAAGAACAGAAACTTATTTCGACACAGTTCTGGAAGCTGGAAGTCCAATATCAAGGTGTTGGCAGGATTGTTCCTTCTGTCCTCAGAGGCTTCTCCACTTGGCTTTTAGAGAGCCATTCTCTCCCTGTGTCTTCACATGTTTTCATTCCTTTGTACCTCTGTCCTAATTTCCTCTTTTTATAACAACACCAGTCATATGGGATTAGGGCCAACCTACTGACCTCATTTAACCTTAATTACCTCTTTCAAGTTCTTATATATACATCTAGTCATATGTTGAGGTACTGAGGGTTAGGACTTGAATATATAAATTTGGGGGAACACAATTTAGCCAAAGAGCATAATATACTTCCCTTTGGGCCACAGAGAATCTGAAGTATTTCAAATTCTATGCTTCCTCTTTATCCCTGGGACTTCAGAAAAGTCTGATCAACATTGCTTGGTAGGAGATGCCTGCCCCTCAGGCCAATGCTCCAGGACAATAAAGAAACAAGAGCGCCTCTCATACGGGAAGTCTGGTTTTCCCTCTCTTGGCCGCCTCCACGCTGGGCCCTGAGGCAGGTCAAAATGATACATGCACCCCTACGGTTATTGCAGCATTATGTACAATAGCCAAATTATGGAAGCAGCCCAAGTGTTTATTGATACATGAATGGATTAAGAAGATGTGGAATATTATTTAGCCACAAAAAGAATAAACCTTGCCATTTGCAACAACACAGAATGGATCTAAAAAGTATAATGATACCAATATAGGGGGAGGAGTCAAGATGGCGGAGAAGTAGCAGCCTGAGACTACATCAGGTAGCAGGAGATCAGCTCGATAGCTTATCTAAACATTGCAAACACCTACAAATCCAACGGGGAGAGCGAAGAGAAGAAGAACAGCAACTCTAGAAACAGAAAATCAACCACTTTCTGAAAGGTAGGACTGGCGGAGAAGTGAATCTAAAATGACGGGAAGATAGACCGCGGGGGGAGGGGCCGGCTCCCGGCAAGCGGCGGAGGAACGGAGCACAAAATCAGGACTTTTAAAAGTCTGTTCCACTGAGGGACATTGCTCCAGGGGCTAAACTGGGGTGAAGCCCACGCGGGGCCAGCGTGGCCCCAGGCCCCGCAGGGTCACAGAAGGATCGGGGGTGTCGGAGTGTCGGAGAGCTCGCAGGTATTAGAACGGAGAAGCCGGCTGCAGAGACAGAGCCGAGGACTGAACTCTCAGCTCGGGGTTACCTTGAACTGGTCGCGGGCTGGGTGAGCTCGGAGCGCGGCTAGAGGCTGGGGATACGGGAGTGATTGGGTGCTGTCCTCTGGGGGCGCACTGAGGAGTGGGGCCCCAGGCTCTCGGCTCCTCCGGGCCGGAGACTGAGAGGCCGCCATTTTCATTCCCGTCCTCCGGAACTCTACGGAAAGCGTTCAGGGAACAGAAGCTCCCAAAAGCGAACCCGAGCCGATTACTTAGTCCGGCCGCCGGTAAGGGCGGTGCAACCCCGCCTCGGGCAAAGACACTTGAGAGTCACTACAACAGGCCCCTCCCCCAGAAGATCAACAAAATATCCAGCCAGGACGAAGTTCATCTATCAAGGAGAAAGCAAATTCAATTCCTAAGAAAGCAGAGCAATTCCAGAGGAGGAGAAAGCAAAGCACGGAACTTATGGCTTTCTCCCCATGATTCTTTAGTCTTGCGGCTACTTCAATTTTCTTTTCTTTTTTCAATTTTTTTTTCTTTTTTCAATTTTTTTTTCTTTTTTCTTTTTTCTTCTTCTGCTAAATTTTTTAAAACTTTTACCCTTTTCTTTTTTAACGTTTTTTGACTAGTTCATCTAAATATATATTTTTTTTCTTTCATTTTTATATTTTTTTGTTTTATTTTTAAAATTTTTTTCTTTCGTTTTTCTTTTTTTTTCAGAACCTGTTTTTATCCCCTTTCTCCCCCCCACAATTTGGGGTCTCTTCTGATTTGGTTACAGCGCATTTTTCCAGGGTCTTTGCCACCCTTTTAGTAGTTTATTTGCTCCTTCATATCCTCTTATCTGGACAAAATGACAAGGCGGAAAAAATCACCACAAACAAAAGAACAAGAGACAGTACCGAAGGCTAGGGACCTAATCAACACAGACATGGATAATATGTCAGATCAAGAGTTCAGAATGACGATTCTGAACATTCTAGCCGGGCTCGAAAAAGGCATGGAAGATATTAGAGAAACCCTCTCTGGAGATATTAAAGCCCTTTCTGGAGAAATTAAAGAACTAAAATCTAACCAAGTTGAAATCAAAAAAGCTATTAATGAGGTGCAATCAAAAATGGAGGCTCTCGCTGCTAGGATAAATGAGGCAGAAGAAAGAATTAGTGATATAGAAGACCAAATGACAGAGAATAAGGAAGCCGAGCAAAAGAGGGACAAACAGCTACTGGACCATGAGGGGAGAATTCGAGAGATAAGTGACACCATAAGACGAAACAACATTAGAATAATTGGGATTCCAGAAGAAGATGAAACAGAGAGGGGAGCAGAAGGTCTATTGGAGAGAATCATTGGAGAGAATTTCCCTAATATGGCAAAGGGAACAAGCATCAAAATCCAGGAGATGCAGAGAACCCCCCTCAAAGTCAACAAGAATAGGTCCACACCCCGTCACCTAATAGTAAAATTTACAAGTCTTAGTGACAAAGAGAAAATCCTGAAAGCAGCCCGAGAAAAGAAGTCTGTAACATACAATGGTAAAAATATTAGATTGGCGGCAGACTTATCCACAGAGACCTGGCAGGCCAGAAAGAGCTGGCATGATATATTCAGAGCACTCAACGAGAAAAACATGCAGCCAAGAATACTCTATCCAGCTAGGCTATCATTGAAAATAGAAGGAGAGATCAAAAGCTTCCAGGACAAACAAAAACTGAAAGAATTTGCAAACACCAAACCAGCTCTACAGGAAATATTGAAAGGGGTCCTCTAAGCAAAGAGAGAGCCTAAAAGTAGTAGATAAGAAAGGTACAGAGACAATATACAGTAACAGTCACCTTACAGGCTAATAATGGCACTAAATTCATATCTCTCAATAGTTACCCTGAATGTTAATGGGCTAAATGCCCCAATCAAAAGACACAGGGTATCAGAATGGATAAAAAAACAAAACCCATCAGTATGTTGCCTACAAGAAACTCATTTTAGACGTGAAGACACCTCCATATTTAAAGTGAGAGGGTGGAAAACAATTTACCATGCTAATGGGCATCAGAAGAAACCTGGGGTGGCAATCCTTATATCAGATCAATTAGATTTTAAGCCAAAGACTATAATAAGAGATGAGGAAGGACACTATATCCTACTCAAAGGGTCTGTCCAACAAGAAGATCTAACAATTTTAAATATCTATGCCCCTAACGTGAGAGCAGCCAACTATATCAACCAATTAATAACAAAATCAAAGAAACACATCAATAATAATACAATAATAGTAGGGGACTTTAACACTCCCCTCACTGAAATGGACAGATCATCCAAGCAAAAGATCAACAAGGAAATAAAGGCCTTAAATGACACACTGGACCAGATGGACATCACAGATATATTCAGAACATTTCATCCCAAAGCAACAGAATACACATTCTTCTCTAGTGCACATGGAACCTTCTCCAGAATAGATCACATCCTGGGTCACAAATCAGGTCTCAACCAGTATCAAAAGATTAGGATTATTCCCTGCATATTTTCAGACCACAATGCTCTGAAGCTAGAACTCAATCACAAGAGGAAGCTGGAAAGAACCCAAATACATGGAGACTAGACAGCATCCTTCTAAAGAATGAATGGGTTAACCAGGAAATTAAAGAAGAATTGAAAAAATTCATGGAAACAAATGATAATGAAAACACAACAGTTCAAAATCTGTGGGACACAGCAAAGGCAGTCCTGAGAGGAAAATATATAGCGGTACAAGCCTTTCTCAAGAAACAAGAAAGGTCTCAAGTACACAACCTAACCCTACGCGTAAAGGAGTTGGAGAAAGAACAAGAAGGAAACCCTAAACCCAGCAGGAGAAGAGAAATCATAAAGATCAGAGCAGAAATCAATGAAATAGAAACCAAAAAAACAATAGAAAAAATCAATGAAACTAGGAGCTGGTTCTTTGAAAGAATCAATAAGATTGATAAACCCCTGGCCAGACTCATCAAAAAGAAAAGAGAAAGGACCCAAATAAATAAAATCATGAATGAAAGAGGAGAGATCACAACTAACACCAAAGAAATACAGACAATTATAAGAACATACTATGAGCAACTCTACGCCAACAAATTGGACAATCTGGAAGAAATGGATGCATTCCTAGAGACATATAAACTACCACAACTGAACCAGGAAGAAATAGAAAACCTGAACAGGCCCATAACCAGTAAGGAGATTGAAACAGTCATCAAAAATCTCCAAACAAACAAAAGCCCTGGGCCAGACGGCTTCCCAGGGGAATTCTACCAAACATTTAAAGAAGAACTAATTCCTATTCTCCTGAAACTGTTCCAAAAAATAGAAACGGAAGGAAAACTTCCAAACTCATTTTATGAGGCCAGCATCACCTTGATCCCCAAACCAGACAAGGATCCCACCAAAAAAGAGAACTACAGACCAATATCCTTGATGAACACAGACGCAAAAATTCTCGCCAAAATACTAGCCAATAGGATTCAACAGTACATTAAAAGGATTATTCACCACGATCAAGTGGGATTTATTCCAGGGCTGCAGGGTTGGTTCAACATCCGCAAATCAATCAATGTGATAGAACACATTAATAAAAGAAAGAACAAGAACCATATGATACTCTCAATAGATGCTGAAAAAGCATTTGACAAAGTACAGCATCCCTTCCTGATCAAAACTCTTCAAAGTGTGGGGATAGAGGGCACATACCTCAATATTATCAAAGCCATCTATGAAAAACCCACCGCAAATATCATTCTCAATGGAGAAAAACTGAAAGCTTTTCCGTTAAGGTCAGGAACATGGCAGGGATGTCCATTATCACCACTGCTATTCAACATAGTACTAGAAGTCCTAGCCTCAGCAATCAGACAACAAAAAGAAATTAAAGGCATCCAAAGTGGTAAAGAAGAAGTCAAACTATCACTCTTCGCAGATGATATGATACTATATGTGGAAAACCCAAAAGACTCCACTCCAAAACTGCTAGAACTTGTCCAGGAATTCAGTAAAGTGTCAGGATATAAAATCAATGCACAGAAATCAGTTGCATTTCTGTACACCAACAACAAGACTGAAGAAAGAGAAATTAAGGAGTCAATCCCATTTACAATTGTACCCAAAACTATAAGATACCTAGGAATAAAGCTAACCAAAGAGACTAAGAATCTATACACAGAAAATTATAAAGTACTCATGAAAGAAATTGAGGAAGACACAAAAAAAATGGAAAAATGTTCCATGCTCCTGGATTGGAAGAATAAATATTGTGAAAATGTCTATGCTACCTAAAGCAATCTACACATTTAATGCAATCCCTATCAAAATACCATCCATTTTTTTCAAAGAAATGGAACAAATAATCCTAAAATTTATATGGAACCAGAAAAGACCTCGAATAGCCAAAGGAATATTGAAGAACAAAGCCAAAGTTGGTGGCATCACAATTCCGGACTTCAAGCTCTATTACAAAGCTGTCATCATCAAGACAGCATGGTACTGGCACAAAAACAGACACATAGATCAGTGGAACAGAATAGAGAGCCCAGAAATCGACTCTCAACTCTATGGTCAACTCATCTTCGACAAAGCAGGAAAGAATGTCCAATGGAAAAAAGACAGCCTCTTCAATAAATGGTGCTGGGAAAATTGGACAGCCACATGCAGAAAAATGAAATTGGACCACTTCCTTACACCACACACGAAAATAGACTCCAAATGGATGAAGGACCTCAATGTGAGAAAGGAATCCATCAAAATCCTTGAGGAGAATGCAGGCAGCAACCTCTTCGACCTCAGCCGTAACAACATCTTCCTAGGAACAACGGCAAAGGCAAGGGAAGCAAGGGCAAAAATGAACTATTGGGATTTCATCAAGATCAAAAGCTTTTGCACAGCAAAGGAAACAGTTAACAAAACCAAAAGACAACTGACAGAATGGGAGAAGATATTTGCAAACGACATATCAGATAAAGGGCTAGTATCCAAAATCTATAAGGAACTTAGCAAACTCAACACCCAAAGAACAAACAATCCAATCAAAAAATGGGCAGAGGACATGAACAGACATTTCTGCAAAGAAGACATCCAGATGGCCAACAGACACATGAAAAAGTGCTCCACGTCACTCGGCATCAGGGAAATACAAATCAAAACCACAATGAGATATCACCTCACACCAGTCAGAATGGCTAAAATTAACAAGTCAGGAAATGACAGATGCTGGAGAGGATGTGGAGAAAGGGGAACCCTCCTCCACTGTTGGTGGGAATGCAAGCTGGTGCAACCACTCTGGAAAACAGCATGGAGGTTCCTCAAAATGTTGAAAATAGAACTACCCTATGACCCAGCAATTGCACTACTGGGTATTTACCCTAAAGATACAAACATAGTGATCCGAAGGGGCACGTGTACCCGAATGTTTATAGCAGCAATGTCTACAATAGCCAGACTATGGAAAGAACCTAGATGTCCATCAACAGATGACTGGATAAAGAAGATGTGGTATATATACACAATGGAATACTATGCAGCCATCAAAAGAAATGAAATCTTGCCATTTGCGACGACGTGGATGGAGCTAGAGCGTATCATGCTTAGTGAAATAAGTCAATCAGAGAAAGACAACTATCATATGATCTCCCTGATATGAGGACATGGAGAAGCAACATGGGGGGGTAGGGGGATAGGAGAAGAATAAATGAAACAAGATGGGATTGGGAGGGAGACAAACCATAAATGACTCTTAATCTCACAAAACAAACTGGGGGTTGCTGGGGGAAGGTGGGATTGGGAGAGGGGGAGCGGGCTATGGACATTGGGGAGGCGAGGCGAACCATAAGAGACTATGGACTCTGAAAAACAACCTGAGGGTTTTGAAGGGTCAGGGGTAGGAGGTTGGGGCAACCTGAGGGTTTTGAAGGGTCAGGGGTGGGAGGTTGGGGGAACAGGTGGTGGGTAGTGGGGAGGGCACGTTTTGCATGGAGCACTGGGTGTTGTGCAAAAAGAATGAATACTGTTACGCTGAAAAAATAAATAAAATGGAAAAAAAAAACATTGCTTGGTAGTATTGAGAAAGGCAAAAGAAAGTGTGATCTTCCCCACATTCACATTTTGGCTGACACCAAGAGATAGGGAAAGGACCAAATGATAAAAGGGACCATGTCCAGGAGCTCCTGCTAGAGGCCAGCATAACAGGGGATGGGGAAACTTGCTTGGAGGAGCTGGAAACCATGAGCAAGGGTAGAAGCCCTGGAGCAACATGGCTGTGTAAACAGCTATGTGAACCCCAGCCCCCGCCCCCACTATGTGCCTGAGCAAGAAGACCAGAAAGCAAGGGGTTCAAGTGATCCAGATTCTTTTATTCTTTCAAAAAATACTTATTGAACACCTATCATGTGCCAGACAGTGTACTAGTTCTGGGATATTTAAAGGACAAAATAGACAAGATCCCTGCCTAGCCTAACAGTGATGAAGAAAAGAGACGATGATGAAATAGGTATCATTGTAGGTAGTGAAAGAAAAATGTAGAGAAAAGAAACTCGAGTAAGGGAATAAAGAGTGAAGAAGGGGTGATATTTAAGACATAGTGATGAGAGGAGGTCTCTCTGAGGGGGTCGCTTTGAGAGAGATCTGAAAGAAGCGATAGAGCAAGCCACATAGGGGCCATAGGGAAGTATCCTGGCACAGGGAGAGAGGGACAGGAAGACAGAGAAAGATTTCCAAAACATCTATATTTGTTCTCAGAGTATATCAACTAGGTTTTGTGTCAGCCTCAGACCCCCTTCAAGGAAGAACTTGCTGTCCACTTCTGAAAGGTGTGGTTCACTTACAGCCTCCACGAGTTTGCTTCGTCGAGGTTCATTTCGGCTTTCAAGCTGGAGGTCCTACCTTTCTCAGGGTATGAAGGTCATTGTTCCCAGTCAATGACTGAGTAAAGAGGTGATAGCTGAGGGCACATTCTTCTTGGGAAGCCCCCAGCAACTGATGGCACAAGGTGGTGGGAAAAAGCCTTGCCATAGCCACCCAATGCAACACTCCCAAAGCTGACAGTCTTTGCCCCCAGAACTCTCCACAGGGCTGAAAGAAGTCTCATCACAATCTGATGGCTTCCTCTGCCATCAATTCGGCTGGCTTCCTCCATTCCCTTGCACAGGAGCTAATCTCCAGGGCAACACCTGCACTCCTGACTCTGTCTCAGCATCTGTTTCCTAGGCAAAGCAAACTGGGACAGCTTTAAAGTAGAAAATGCTTCCTTAAATCCAAAGTAATCTCTGAGAGCAAGATGCTGACTGGAAATTTCATCCAAGACTATAAGTTGATAGATACCACACTCGAAGAGAGTTGTGAGAACTTGTGAAATCATTATGTTGTAAACTTGAAACTAATGTAATATTGTGTATCAACTATACATCAGTTTAAAAAAAGGTGAGTCGTGGGACATCAAGATAGATTCTGAAAACCAATTCAGTGATTAACTTTCACTGAGGGCATAAGAGAGTTGGGTTGTTGGAGATTACGAGAAGGATTTTAAACAGATTTTTTTTTAGGGATAACTGTGTTCTGAGTACTTCCCCAGAGGAAAAGTGAGGGGTGACTGCTCTTCACCTCAAGCCTATGAAAGGTTTCAACAGGAACATGTAGAGTTGTTGAAATGTGTCCCTGGAACTTGAGGGAGACACCACAGACTGGTGTCCCATTCATGACAAAAAAGCTCTCACAGGAGAGAGATTTGGTAGCTGGAAAGAGTTTTCTGGGTTGGGAGTAGCCCACTCCTAGAGTTTGTAGACACAGAGAATGGCATTGGAGAGACAGCTGATCTGGAACTATTTAAATCTTGCCCAAGAGGACCCCCAAGAGAGGCAATAAAACCTTCCCAGAGAGAATCTGACATCACTGGCTTGTGGAGTAGAAGGGAATGCAGAGACAGGAAAATGTGTTACTCACTTATGGAAAGTACTATTAAATATCTTCAAGGGGGCCTCTGAAGGGCTCCCCCACCACAGCCCAGAGAAGGAGTCAGATATTAAGACCCACCAACCAAGTTTGCAAGACCTTAGTTAAAAGCTTCAGTGATTTAGAGAGGACCAACCTAGAGGGACTGTTACTCACTTGTCCTATTTATTGCCATTCCCACACCCCACTCTAAGTGGTATGCTTTTTATTAGGCTCTCACCAACACAGGACATTTGCATTTAATGCACTTATTAAAATAAAACCACATTTTCAAATGATGACTGGAGGTTGCCTACGACTTATCCTGTCTCATAAACCCCTAGAAGGCAGGTAGAGGATGTAAAGGGACAGAAGACACAGACCATCTCCAGACGCCATTGACATCACTGCTTTCTATACTCCCAAACCAAGGCCTCGTTGGTCAGATCGGCAAATCTCTGGACAATTGTACCTCTGAAATATTGCTATGCCTTGATGAAATCTACCTGCATTTTTAAATCACAGTTTGGGGTTTAGGAAAGTGTGAAAAGCATCTCGTTTCTTCTCAAAGACACATAGTCCCCTCTCTCTGACCACAGCTGCTTTGGAAATACTTTAAAAGCCTATTCTTTCTTGGCTCTGAAGGCAGCCCCCTTTCCAGACGACCACTTAGTTCTCCTTCTCCATCCCTCACTGATTTAACAAGCTAAGGATGTCTGAACTTGGCCTTATTACCAATGGGATCTGATGGTTTGCATCAAGAAGCAACAGCTGCCTTATGAAGTGTCACATCTCCCCTCTCTCATGTTGTGGAATCTTTTGCCACACTTATGACCCATGACTAATGGAAGTACCACAGGGTGCCAAGTCCTTTCCAATTACAAACTGTAGTTGGGCCAAACCTACAGGTGATAATAAGCCATGCTGGAGGCACATACTTGTAACCCTTAGCCAGTGGATCCCCACATTGTTGATATATCTACTAGTTCAGGCCTGTGAGGGGCTGGCCAAGGCAGGCCACTTCACTCCAACCCTTTCTCTTTCAATAAAGAGTCAAGACACAGAACCCAGCTTTGCTCCTCCACAGTGAAAAGATGCCTCTTTTGACTGTGTCACAAGAAAGGAAAGGAAACAGCAGTTTGAAAAGGTTTGGGGAATGAGATTTCAGGAAAAACTTTTAAAAAAATGTACTGAGGGCCTGTCTGAGCCTGATGGTCTGCTGCTGAGGATCACATTCCTATAAACGTTGGCAGCTTTGCAAGGAGTTGGCTTGTTGACACTCCTCTCTGCCAAGAAGAGGGCCTTGCAAAGAGATGACACTGACTGATCTAATGCAGACAACTGAAACCTTTTTCAAGAGAAGACAATTAGGAAACACAATTTAAAAGAAACCAGAAGGATTGACCCCACCCAGTCCCAGGCTCTCAGGGACCACTGACATTTGTTTCACTGGTTGGAACATAACTTCCGCGGCTCATCTGATTTCACATTTTGCCTAGTGCAGGTCATCTGATTTTGATCACAAAATGGCAGAGTAAACAGCTATAGCTGGATATGACAACATCAGTAATTACCATGTCCCACTGGGGAAGAAAACATAGCCCAGCCCTCAATTCCCCATTCAGAGCTTTTCTTTTTTAAAAAAAAAAAAAGATTTTATTTACTTATTTGACAGAGAGAGATCACAAGTAGGCAGAGAGGCAGGCAGAGAGAGAGAGGAGGAAGCAGGCTCCCTGCTGAGCAGAGAGCCCAATGTCAGGCTCGATCCCAGGACCCTGAGATCATGACCTGAGCCGAAGGCAGAGGTTTAACCTACTGAGCCACCCAGGCACCCCCAGAGCTTTTCTTATTACAAGATGAATCAGACAACCTAAGAGGTTCACAGGAAGACTGGGTAGGCAGAGACCATAGTAGCATTCCTAAGGGGAGTGTGCACAAGGAACACTAGCCTGTGAAAGTTTCTGCTGCAAAGCATCCCTTGTTCAAAAAATTGTAAGAAACAATGGAACAGAAATGAGAGCACCACAAATAAACCCCACCCATATATTGTCATTAATTTATAACAAAGGAGCCAAGAATATACAATAGGGAAAGGACGGTCTCTTCAATAAATGGTGCTGGGACAACTGGACAGGTACATGCAAAAGAATGGAACTGGACCACTCTCTTATATCATACACACAAAAAAACCCTGAATTGGATTAAACACTTAAATGTAAGACCTGAAACCATAAAACACCTAGAAGAAAATGTAAGGATAAGCCCAATCTTGGAGATGATTTTTTTGGATCTGACGCCAAAAGCAAAAATAAATAAATGGGACTATATCAAACTAAACAGCTTCTGCACAGAAGAAAAATCAACAAAATGAAAAGGCAACCTACTGACTGGGAGAAGAGAATTGCAAATCATACACCTGATAAAAGGCTAATATCCAAAATATGTAAAGAACTCATACAACTCACTAGGAAAAAAATCAAACAATTCAATTAAAAATAGGCAGAGGATCTGAATAGATATTTTTCCAAAGAAACATCCAGATGGCCAACAGGTACATGAAAGGATGCTCAACATCATTAATCATCAGAGAAATGCAAATCAAAACCCCAAAGAGATACCACTTCACACCTGTCAGAATGACTATCAAAAAGACAAGAAATAACAAGTGTTGGCAAGAATGTGGAGAAAAAGGAACCCTTGTGCACTGTTGGTGGGGATGTAAATTGCTGCAGTCAATAAGAAAAACAGTATGGAGGTTCCTCAAAAAATTAAAAATAGAAAAAAATAAAAATAGAATTAACCTATGATTCAGCAACTCCACTTCTGGATATTGATTTGAAGAAAACAAAAATACTAATTTGAAAAGATATCTGCACCCTCATGTTCATTGCAGCATTATCTATAATAGTCAAGATATGGAAACAACCCAAGTGTCTGTCCATTGATGGATGAATGGATTAGGAAATTGTTTTATATATATATGAATATCACTCAGCCACAATAAAGAATGAAATCTTGCCAATGGCAACAACATGCATGGACCTCAAAGGCATTATGGTAAGTGAAATAAGTCAGACAAAGAAAGACAAATACTGTATGATCGCTCTTACAGAAGGAATCTTAAAAACTGAACAAAGAAAACAAGAAACCAAACCAATAGGTACAAAGTACAGATTGGTGGTTTCAAGAGGTGGAGGTGGGGAGTGAGAGAAGTGGATAAACTAGGTTTTGGTTTTTTCTTTTTTTTTTAGTTTAAATAAGCTAACATTTTTTGAAACTTTTTAAATTATAGGAAACATTTCATACTATTTTCTTCTCTTGGAATTTCATAGAAGCGTTTGACATCTCAAGAGCTCTAAAGAGCCTTGCAGTTAAACACAATGGAAACAAAAACCACACTTATGCAACCATAAAAGCCGCCATTCTGTTCTTTAAAATTTTTGTATTTGAGTAGCGTTGACACACAATGCTACATTCATTTCAGGTGTACAACATGGCAGCTCAACATCTCTACATGTCACCCTATGGTAACCACGAGTGTAGCACCTGTCACCCTACAATACTATATATTATGCTTGTAAAGTCTATGAGCATTCCTGCTGATTTGTTTTTCCAAAAAACACACTTCAAGAAGCACTGAACCACATCCATATATATATTTTCCAACTCAACAGGGCTATTCTTGAGGTTCATTGATTCACCTCTTTTAAGCTAGTCTAGACAATTGCTAAGATTGCTTGCAGCTCCATAGTTCTGGGATTCCTTCTGCTGTATTGACTAGTCTTGGTCTTCAGCCTGACACTGGAGGATTAAAACCTTTCCTGCAGCAGTTCCCTAGGTACCTATAGTGGTACACCCTGTTGTCTTCTCACTATGGACATCCAGCCCACCCACACTTGGCGCCTCAGGCCTTCCTTTGATGATCACAGTTCACTCAACCTGTGTGGGGCAGGCTGGAAGTAGTCCAGAGCTCATATCCCCAGAGCAGCCTTCCATCAATTGCTGATAAGAGTATGCCACGTGTTCCATGTGTCTGGGAATACCCCAGCCCCTTGCCCTTCAGTTGGGATAACTTTGAAGAATTTCCCAGTGGATAGAATCGCAGTTGTCCACAGTAGTGGCTGGCATCCTAAGGCACTCTTTATTGACTTCTTTCAACTCCCTACTTTTCCTCCCCTATCAGTATTTCATGGGATCACCTCCCAGATAATCTACTTGCACTCAAATCCTTGTTTCAGAGTTTGTTTCTAGGAAACCGAAACCAGACTAGTTTCTGGGGAACACAAACCAGACTAGTTCAAAGACATGCGTCAGCATTTATGATCCTCCTCAATCATACCTTGCTTTGGTTTACTGTCTACCCTGCAAGAAAATGTATTCTTTTTTTTATTATTAATTAATTTATTTTTATTTGCTTATTTACAGCATAACAGTGTTCATTGTTTTGGCATCACACCCAGTGCTCCATGCAGTACGTGCCCTCCCTATTACCCACCACCTGGTTCCTCAACCTCCCACCCCACCCCACCCCCTCCTGCCGCCCCTTCATCACCCTCTGGTTGTTTTTCAGAGTCCATAGTCTCTCATGGTTCATCTCCCCTTCCAGTTTCCCTCAACTCCCTCTCCTCTCCATCTCCCCATGTCCTCCATGTTATTTGTTATGCTCCACAAATAAGTGAGACCATTTGATACTTGACTCTCTCTGCTTGACTTATTTTGCTCAGCATAATTTCTTCCAGTCCTGTCCATGTTGCTACAAAAGTTGGGTATTCGTCCTTTCTGATGGAGGCATAATACTCCATTGTGTATATGGACCACATCTTCCTTATCCATTCATCCGTTGAAGGGCATCTTGGTTCTTTCCACAGTTTGGCGACCGTAGCCATTGCTGCAATAAACATTGGGGTACAAATGGCCCTTCTTTTCACTACATCTGTATCTTTGGGGTAAATACCCAGCAGTGCAATTGCAGGGTCATAGGGAAGCTCTATTTTTAATTTCTTCAGGAATCTCCACACTGTTCTCCAAAGTGGCTGCACTAACTTGCATTCCCACCAACAGTGTAATAGGGTTCCCCTTTCTCCACATCCTCTCCAGCACACGTTGTTTCCTGTCTTGCTAATTTTGGCCATTCTAACTGGTGTCAGGTGGTATCTCAATGTTGTTTTAATTTGAATCTCCCTGATGGCTAGTGATGATGAACATTTTTTCATGTGTCTGATAGCCATTTGTATGTCTTCGTTGGAGAAGTGTCTATTCATATCTTCTGCCCATTTTTTGATATGATTATCTGTTTTGTGTGTGTTGAGTTTGAGAAGTTCTTTGTAGATCCTGGATATCAACCTTTTGTCTGTACTGTCATTTACAAATATCTTCTCCCATTCCGTGGGTTGCCTCTTTGTTTTGTTGACTGTTTCCTTTGCTGTGCAGAAGCTTTTGATCTTGATGAAGTCCCAAAAGTTCATTTTTGCTTTTGTTTCCTTGGCCTTTGGAGACTTATCTTGAAAGAAGTTGCTGTGGCTGATATCGAAGAGGTTACTGCCTATGTTCTCCTCTAGGATTCTGATAGATTCCTGTCTCACGTTGAGGTCTTTTATCCATTTCGAGTTTATCTTTGTGAATGGTGTAAGAGAATGGTCGAGTTTCATTCTTCTACATATCGCTGTCCAGTTTTCCCAGCACCATTTATTGAAGAGACTGTCTTTTTTCCATTGAATATTTTTTCCTGTTTTGTCGAAGATTATTTGACCATAGAGTTGAGGGTCCATATCTGGGCTCTCCACTCTGTTCCACTGGTCTATGTGTCTGTTTTTATGCCAGTACCACGCTGTCTTGGTGATCACAGCTTTGTAGTAAAGCTTGAAATCGGGTAACGTGATGCCACCAGTTTTGTTTTTGTTTTTCAATGTTTCCTTAGCAATTCGGGGAACTCATACAGCAATTCAGTAACGTGGCAGGATACAAAGTCAATGTACAGAAATCAGTGGCTTTCTTATACACTAACAATGAAAATACAGAAAGGGAAATTAGAGAATCGATTCCATTTACTATAGCACCAAGAACCATAAGATACCTGGGCATAAACCTAACCAAAGAAGTAAAGGACCTGTACTCGAGGAACTACAGAACACTCATGAAAGAAATTGAAGAAGACACAAAAAGATGGAAGACTGTTCCATGCTCTTGGATTGGAAGAATAAACATTGTTAAAATGTCTATACTGCCTAGAGCAATCTATACTTTTAATGCCATTCCGATCAAAATTCCACCGACATTTTTCAAAGAGCTGGAGCAAATAATCCTAAGAAAATGTATTCTTATCCACAGCTCTAAAAATAGAACCAACCCAATCACAGTAATCTCGGTCCTCTTCTCAGTGATGAGGTAGGATTTGATCCAATTCTAGCCAATGAGATCTGAAGGGAGAATTCTGAGAAATAGTTCTTTGCTCCAAAACAAGAGACACCCCCGATTCCTCCACCAGAAGTTGACAAGCCAGAATATGATGCCCAGAATTGTAGCCACCAATGTAGGACCAAGAAGCCAGCCTGAAGGGAAAACTGACTCACCTAATATGCAAAGTGGAGAGATGGCAAGATCCTGTCTCTTTGATGATATATTTGAGCTGCCAGAGCCCACTGAATCTCTGGAATTCTTACATGAGATAATAGATTTTATAATATTTAGACAAATTTCAGTAGGAATATTCTGTCACTTGCAGTTAAAGATAATCCTATCTGATATATCTTCCCAAAGCTCTCAGGAACCAGAATAAAATGTTTTGTTTTGAAACCTTGCCACTTGAGAAATTAAATCATGGATAATTTTTAGCAGATATCTTAGTAATAGGGACTGGTTCAATAAATTATGGCACATACTATATATTCATGGAAAATCCTCCTTTAAGAAAATTGTTTAATGACACAAAATTATTTCAGTGGATTTTAAGTGAAAAAACAAGTATGGTATCAATGAACTGAAAAATATTAACGTTAATACTCAGAACTGTTAACATTTACTTTATTCTTTTTTTTTAAAGATTTTTTATTTATTTATTTGACAGACAGAGATCACAAGTAGGCAGAGAGGCAGGCAGAGAGAGAGGAGTAAGCAGGCTCCCCGCTGAGCAGAGAGCCCAATGTGGGGCTAGATCCCAGGACCCTGGGATCATGACCTGTGCTGAAGGCAGAGGCTTTAACCCACTGAGCCACCCAGGCGCCCCAACATTTACTTTATTCTATTTCATCTTTCAAGTTTTCTATTGAGAAGATGCATTGCGATGCACCTGGGTGGTTCAGTCGATTAGGCGTCAGACTCTTGATTTTGGCTCAGATCATGATCTCTGAGTCCTGAGGTCAAGCTCCATGTTGGGCTCAGCTCTGGGTGTGGAGACTTTTTGTGATTCTCTCTCCCCCTCTGCCCTTCTCACTTCTCTCTCTCTCTCTCTCTCTTATTCTCTGTCTCTAAAAAACAAATAAATAAGTGAAAGAAAATGTGTTTGTTTTTTTAATGATGGTATTTGAAAAAAATAATATAGGGTTTTTCAGGTGTTGTTTCTTCTCTTTCTTCCTCTCAGGAAAAGGACCACATGTCCAGCATCAAAGGACATATCTTGGGGCAGAAAGTGGCCAGGACTCTGCAGCAATCTATGTTTCAAAAAGGCAGCTTCATGAGTTGTTTGGACAGAGTTGTCAAGGAAGCCATAAAAGGTGACCATTTCTCTTGCTACACAAGGGTTATGGGCAATGTGAGAAGACTTCCCCAAGCCTGATGAGCATATCCGGGTTTGCCTTCCTGCCTAAGTCACTCACCACTGGGAATGAGGCAGGTGCAAACTGGTCTCCTAGCTTCAGAAGAGGTGACAGGGTTTGAGGAACATCTCCTATGAGGTAACTTACTGGAGAGGAAGTAGAGGTTTTTTGTAGGATGGGGGAAAAAATCCAAAAGGGAAGCCAGAATAAGAAAGCAGAAAGAAACCCAAACCAGCAACATGAGGAGATAAGTAACTGAATTAAGAGAAAAGAGAAATGGTACCAAGAAGCCTGGTTGCTGGCAACCTCTCCTCAGGTGAGTCCTGGACATCTGAAATTGCCAACACTTGGTGCCAACATACAGATCTTCCCAGGCATCAATAGCTCATGCAGCAGTTCCTACTGTGTAGAGTGGACAGGACACAGGCTAGTCCCACATGGCCAACTCAGAAGTACACCATCCTGCTATGTATGTGTTGCCAAAACATGTGGAAACCTGAGAACCCAACACCACTGATACGCATCTGGGGATACAAGTTAGACTCACTGAAACCACCAGTACAAACTCAAACACATCTTGAGAGGTTGTGTGGTAGAGGAGAGGCTGCTCTGTGTTATGCTTCAGAAGAGCTGAGTACAAGCCTCAGGTCTGGTAGTACTGGCTGGGTGACCGGTTGCCCATTAAATACCTCTAGACCCCAGTTCCTCCATCTACAAAATGATGATGATGATGATGATGATGATGATGGAGAACAACTTTGCAACCTACTTCACAAGTTTGTTATAAGAATCTAGTGGAAGAATAAATGTGAACATGCTTTATAAAACTACAGACATCTCTATAGCATAAAGTATTATTAGTGATTTTGAAGTCCTGGTTAGGAAAATTAAAAAGTAGAGAACTGGGGACTATAAATATGCTCAGGGGCAATTTTTTAACCGTGCTTATCTAAAGAAGAACCACAAGAGAACAGAACTACCCCTTGGGGAAGATAGTGTTGACAGAAAGAAAGCTGAACCCTATGGGGATGCCATCTTTCATATCAAGGGGAACTATTTTCAAATATTAAAGAGTAGGTCTAATATTGTTGAGAAAGAACCAAAGCTCAAGTGATCTGAAGGAATTTGGAGAGCTTTTCCTTGGACTTCATGTTAAACAAATTATTTCTGACCCTCCTGCCCCCAAAACTTAGACACTCAATCCCAGGACCAATGTCAAGAGAGCATAGAAAAATTACATTTCTGTCATTGGGTCCTCCAGGAGGCAGACTCAGAGGTGCAGTTAAGAGTGCAAGAGATGTATTGGTAGGAGATGTTTGGGAGAGGTAAGAGGAGAGGAAGGAGTTGGGGCAGGGAGAGCCTCAAACCTTGATGCAGAACTGACAAAGCCTCAGCCAACACAACAGGAAGCTCTGGAATGAAGATTCTCGGTGAAAGGTATCCCTCAATGGGAAGAAATGGCCAGACCTTACTGCCTCCACCATTGGCTCCAACAGCTGGGTGGGGCTGCCCAGGAAGTGCGTGGCCTCAGCTCAAGAGATGGATCCTGAGATGGACCCTAAATGCACACATTTGGAAAATATCATTTAATTGTGCTTCTGATGGTTGAGCCACATATAGAGCAGACCCTTGAATCATGGAGCTGCCAGGAGACTGAAGATGTTCAGACACTGTGCATTTTTAAAGGTAGCCTCTGCAGCAGAGAAGCATGCTGGGCCCATAAAAGTGGCCTCTGCAAAGTCTAGACTGGACTATTGAACGAGGCAATGGAGATCACCAGGGTCTAATAGGAGTTCGCCAAGAAAATGCCATGATAGCGCATCTTACTTCCTATTTTTAGCATTACTAGTTTGGCCCACCAGCAGAACACTGATAATAAAGCATAATTGGATTGCAGTAAAACATTTATCAAAGTCATTCTTATAGCCTTATCATTGACATAGATGTATAGGCAAGCGTTTATTCTGAGCAAATTCTGATATTTTAAAGCAATCATATCCACAGAGATCAATTAGTAAGACCTATGTTAGCAACTAATATTTTAAATTCAAAAGTCCAAAACCAGGATTTTTGTCTTCTTTCCACAGTAACTCCTCTTCCTCATTCCCAGGTTCTGCCAATAGTATTCTGTTTTCCTAGACATCCAGATTTGAAAGTTCTGAGTTTCCATGGATTCTTGTTGCTCCCTCATTCTTTTCATAGACTAAGTTTCCAAGTCAGGCAGACTATGCTTCTTATTATCTCTTACATTCATCCTTTTGTTTCCATACCTACTGCCATGTCCCCCTGGGCACCATCTTCAAACCCACCCCATGTCGTGGCCATCTAACTGTTTCCCATATATCAGTCCATCCCATGCCACCTGCGTTGACCTTTCCTGCCACTCCAAACCATTCACCTGCTAGCCAAGGCTCCTTCATCTATGTCTCTCCTCCTACCACTTGCCCAAGTGTTCCACGCCTAAGTTCAGACAAATCAAAGCACTGCCCTTACTGTGCCTTTTCCTGGTTGTCAGCTGCCTTGCAGATTTCTTCAATGCTGAGCTATGCACTTTTATATTTGTCCAGTGTTTCTGAAATTAGGAAGCACCTTATATTCAAGATGAGAAGAAACTGTCAGCCTCAGAACTGAAAAAGAAGTTACAAAAGGATGACTGAGAATTTCGCAACATGTAGAAGAAATCAGTTCATCTAATTGTCATTGCAACTGTACATTAACTTTGGATACCTAAGTTTTACTCAAAATGAGGCAGCATATGCTAGAAACTGCTTTGGATGCTTGAGGCAAAACAGATAAAAATCTCTACCCTGGTGGAGCATACATCATGAGGAACAGCCGCCAGGTTCTGAAAAATCTATCTGTCTTGGGGTCTGGTTGAGTTTTAAGAGAAGCTGTTTAACTTCTAGTGACAAATAACTCACTTAGGGGAAAAAATGAAACTAAGTTTCCAACCAAATAGTACATGGAGACCAAATCTGCTATATTTCGTGTGACAGAAAAAAAAAATGGAGACAGTAACCTGTGCTTTGTTACCCCTGTATTTTCCTCTTTCTACCCCACACCCCCACCCCAATTCAAGGCAAGAATTCATCCCTTTCTTATTTCCTCCAGAGGATAATGTGGCAGGTTAGAAAATAAACAAGGCCTAAGAAAGAAGGGATCCAGGCTCCACCTCTTGGTAGTAGTAGGAACCCAGGAAAAGGGAGCAAAAAGGAAATGGCACTCAAGGTTCATCTAAAGGTATGTGGTGGTCAGCCTTGTGGTCTACTTGTGTTCCAAGTAGAGCTTGAAGGCATTGAGAAGCAACTGGAACTGGACAGGACAGACCACATGGAAAGGAAACACTGGCACCAAATATTCCCATCTAGTGGCTGCATGTTAAATAAATCTCTGAGAGTGAAATTCCAGAAGAGAAAAGAACTCAAGAAATGATCGTGCTAAGATTTCCCACCAATCCAAGATGGAGGGTTCAAAGTAGAAATCAAGTTAAGTCATAAACTGTAAAGTTATATGTCTTACACATCTAAATGTACAGTCTGAAAATCTTACCTTCTGTACTTGCCATGTCATGAGATTAAAGGTGCCAAAGAGACCAAGTATTATAAGAACATTATGAAAAGTAGCAGATCACTTGGAATGTGGAAGAAGAGCAATTCAGGAAAATCTTCAGACTCTGAATGTGAAAAACACATTCAGAATTTGGTAATGTTTCTAAAAAGGAAAGTAGAATATATTAAAAATTACAGGGATAATTTAGATCACTTTTTAATGAATTCTTGATGTAGTGTTCCTTATAATATTTCCTTTAAAAGCTGCTATTTAATTGTTGTTGGCTCTTACAATTCAAGGCATTTTGGAAATGAGAAAAAAATTGTTTTTCATCATTTTTAGGATTTTCAGCTGTCAAAATCTTATCCATCAGCAACCAAACTGTCAAAAATAATGGCTTTGTTAACAAAATTGTGCTACATCTATATAATGGAATGTAATACTTATAAATGGTCTCATAGAAGAATATTTAATGACAGGAGAAAATGTTAAAGTTAAGTTTAAAGAAAAGAAAACTTTGTGTGTGTCTGTGTGTCTGTGTGTGTAATCTACAGGTCTGCATTAAGATGTCTCTCATGCCTGTTAACTCCAAAGGTTGTGCTCTAATATAATAGCCAAAGTACCATAAATATTTTGATAAATCACATTGAACCTGGAACACCATTTCCAACACTTTGCCCAGGGCTCTGTTATTAGTCCTGCACTCTTTTCAGCATTTCTATACTTTTTTATTAACACAATGGATAAACACATACTTGCAAATACTGCCGATGATGGAAATTGGTAACAAAAACCCCTCAAGTCCAAAATACCTCTAAGACTGAATCTAAAGCCAAGCCCAAGACACAGTGAGTGACATCAGCACCATGCCTGAACAGGAAGTTTCTTGTTCATGTCCCCCTCTTCAACAAATATTTGGTCAATCCACACACAGACAAAAGTGCTTCTGTGGGACCTATGGATTCCAGCACCATACACCAACAGACTCGGGAGAAGTGTCACCCACCCACAGAATGAACAAGAGGCATACAGACCTCAGTCCTGGGTGTGGACCCTTCAGTGACCTGTGGACTGTCTCCAGGCCCTCTTGGCCACATTCCAAGATCACCTAGAAAACACCATCTTAGACAATCACTCACAGATGACAGAGCCTTTGTGGAACTCCAGGTTTCCAGCTGAGAAAGTCCAGCATACCTTTGGAGCAAAAAAATATAAGTTTGGATGCACCGAAGAGAGTAAGAGGTACAGTATGACTTTACCTGCATCATCCCTCTTCTGAGGCAACACAGCAAGGGCTAAGAAAGATCTCAGCCCACGATTTTTCCCCACAGGGGAGAATAAGAGCATGTGAGCGAGCATCCAGATTGCCCAGTGGTGTGAGACACTGCCAAAGAGGCTCTTCTCATTCTTACCCCATCCAGAGTACTGAATAGTGAACTGTATTATTGAGGGGTGGGAAAAGACTGGAAAAGCAACAGATAGGACTCTTGGGGAGTGTTAAAAGGATGCAGATCTTACTAACTGCATGATGTACTCCATCAAGAAGGTTGCCTATGAGCCACTAGGGACACCTCAACCTCAAATCTTTCCAAATGGCCATAGCACCATCAACACTCCTTGAACTTAACCCCCACACACCTCCACCCTGTGGCAGGCTGCCTGTGTATTCTCCTCATGGTGACAAGAGCAAGGTTTGTCAGGTGACTAGTGAGCACATGTAGAAAACTGACCCAGATCTGTGGGCCAGGAAAAGACCACAAACCTGAGCCTTAGTACTACCTTTGAGAGGAAAACAGTGAGGCTGTGGGCACTCTCTTTGGTGCTTTGCAAGATGGAGAAGAGACATACCCCATTTAAGAATTCTGCCACAAGAGGGAGCAAGGAGTGTGGAGAAGGTGTATCCATAGAAGCTTCAGAATCCCTAGCAAGACTGACAGAAGGTATTTCTCTCCCAAAAGCAGTTAGTAAAGACTGGAGAAGATGGCTGCTACTCCAAATGTGAAGATAGGATTGCAAAACTTCAGGGAACATCAAAAATCAAGGAAGCATGACACAACGAGGATCATAAAATCTTCCAGTAACTCATCCCAAAGAGATGGAGATCTGTGATTTACCCAGTAAAGAATTCAAAATAACTGTGTTAAAGAAACTCATTAAGGTACAAGAAAACACAGAATGACAACTCAAACAAATGAGAAAAACAATACATGAAGAAAACAAGAAGTTTAACAAAGTGATCAAAATCATTTAAAAAATTCTAGAGCTGAAGAACATAATAAATGAAATGGGGGGGATGCATTAGAGAGTATCAACAACAGAGTGAATCAAGCAGAAGAAAAATATCTTAGAAGACAGAAACTTTGAGGGGCCCCTGGCGGCTCAGTCACTTAAGCATCCGACTCTTGATTTCAACTCAGGTCATGATCTCAGTGTTGTGGAATCAAGCCCTGCATTGGACTCCATGCTTAGTAAGGAGTCTGCTTGAGATTCTTGTTCTCCCTTTCCTTATGCCCCTCCTCCCGTTCTCTCTCTCTCTCTCTCTCTCTCTCTCTCCCTCTCTCTCTCTCTCTCAAATAAATAAATCTAAAGAAGAAGAAGAAGAGGAGGAGGAGGGGGGGAGGAGGAGGACAGGAATCTTGAAATTATCCAGTCAGAGAAGAACAAAGAAAAAAGAATGAAAAACGGGATCTATGAGGATACCATCAAAAGAAGCAATTTGCAAATGATTGCAGTTCCAGAGAAGAAGTAAGGGAGTGGAGACAGAAAGCTTATTTAAAGAAAAATGGACAAGAACGCTCCAAATCTGGGAAGCTAATGAAGCTTATATGTCACCAAACTCAAAGAAATCCTCTGTAAGACATATAATTAAATTTTGAAAAACCAAATAAAAAGAATTTTTAAACCAGAAAGTGAAAATTAGCCTGTAACCTAAAAGAAAACTTCCAAAAAGTTTTTAGTGGGTTTTGCAGCCATGAAAATATATTAACACTGGTAAAGGTAAGTATGCAGTCAAATTCAGAATCCTCTAAGGCTGTCATAATGGTGGTGTATTAGCCACTTAACTTGAGTATAAAAGTTGAAGGAGAGAGTACTAAAAATAACTGTAGCTAAGACAAAGTGGCCCCCAGGACCTCAGGACTGTGTGGGGTCTCATGGTGACAATCATTCAGGCTTTCTGGCCAGTGACAGCATGCAGAAAGTTGTTGGCCTCAGGATTATAGTCTGGTGGGTGAGGACAGGCCCTGTTCAGCAAGCTGGGAGGGCTTGATGCCTGAGGGTAGGAGTGAGCTGTGCATGTGAGTGCTGTGGGACTCAACATCCAGACTCCTTTGAATCAGTCCCTGATTCAGGGCCATGTAGGGATAAACCAGTCTAAAATTTAAAATAAATAAATAAATAAAGCCATAATAATTGTTAATGGATATATAACATAAAACAAGATAAATTATGACATCAAAAATATAAAACAAGGGGCACCTGGGTGGCTCAGTGGGTTAAAGCCTCTGCCTTCGGCTCGGGTCATGATCCCAGGGTCCTGGGATCGAGCCCTGCATCGGACTCTCTGCTCTGCGGGGAGCCTGCTTCCTCCTCTCTCTCTCTGCCTGCCTCTCTGCCTAGTTGTGATTTCTCTCTGTCAAATAAATAAAATATTAAATATATATATATAACAAGTGGCTCAGTCAGTTAAGTGCCAGACTCTTGACTCTGGCTCAGGTTGTGATCTCAGGGTCTCAAGATCAAGCCCTGCATAACACTCTCCTCTCCACAGGGAATCTACTTGAGGATTCTCTTTCCCTCTCCCTCTGCCCCTCTCCTACTCTATTTCTCAAATAAATAAGTCTTTTAAAAAACATAAAAGGAGGAAGTAAAAGAGTAGTTTTTGAATGTAATCAAAGTTAAATTGTTACTGGCATAAAATAAACTGTTATATCAATAAGATGTTTTATGCAAGTCTCATGATAACCACAAAGCAAAAACCTACATATAGTAGATTCACAAGAGATAAACAGAAGAGAATCAAAGCATAACATGGAAAATCATAAATGCACAAAGGATGGCAGCAAGAAGGGAAGAAAGGAACAAGGAAACTTCAAAGCATCTAAAAACCATTAATAAAACAACACTAGTAACTCCTAATCTATAAATAATTATTCCAAATATGAAGGGATTAAATTCTCCAATCGAAAGAAATAGAATGGCTGGATGGGGAAAAGAAGCAACAAGAATCAACTATGTGATGCCAAGAGGAGACTCTTTAGCTTTAAGGACACACACAGGTACGAAGTGAAGGGTTTGGAAAAAGAAATTCCATGTATGAGGGAAAATGGACAGTAAGGTAGCTATACCTACATCAGACAAAAGACTGTAAGTTGAAAATGGTAACAAAACTAAAGAAGGTCATTATATAATGATAAATTAATTCATCAAGAATGTATAATAATCATAACTATATATACACCCAACATCAGAGTACCTAAATATATTAAGCAAATACTAAAGAATCTAAAGGGAGAAATAGACAAAAATACAATAATTGTAGGGGACTTTCGGCAATGGCTAGATTATACAGACAGAAAATCAACAGGAAAATGTTGGACTTGAACCATACATCAGACCAAATGGACCTAACAGACATTTATAGAACATTCCACTCAACAGCAGCAGAATGCACATTCTTCTCAATTGCACATGGAACATTCTCTAAGATAAATCACATAATAGGACACAAAACAAATCTTGGCAAATTTAAGAAGGTTGAAATCATACTACATATCTTCTTTAACCACATGGTGTAAAACTATAAATCAACAACAAAAGGAGAGCTGGAAAATGTACAAGCATGTAGAAACTAAACAACACACTTCTGAAAAACAAATGGATCCAAGAAGGAATCAAAAGGAGAATTAAGATTGTCCACCTTAAATTTATGCAATGCTATATATCAATTATATTTCAATAAAGCTGGGGAGGAAAAACTCAAGATGCAATTAAACCAATAAAATTATCAAGAGCCCAAGTTAAAGCTTTTTTTTTAATCCATATGCTAGTATAGACTAAGGCCACCTGACAAAACAGTTCATATGAAAATAACTGAGTATTTTAGTTTGCTGAAAGTTGAGGGGCACCTGGGTGGCTCAGTGGATTAAGCCACTGCCTTCAGCTCAGGTCAGGATCTCAGGGTCCTAGGATCGAGCCCTGCATCAGGCTCTCTGCTCAGCAGGGAGCCTGCCTCCCCCGAATTGGTTAAGTTTCAAAAAATCAGGTTGTAGATTTGTATGTATGGATGTATGTCTTTTTTGTGAATATATGTATCTTTAAAACCTGGACTATTAATATATAGCAAAAGTTTAGCAGTGCTTATCTTTTGGTGGGGGTAAGGCCGATTTTTTTCTTTTGGTTATTTCTATTATCTAATTTTACCACAATGAATATGGATTATTTTTGTAATAAAATACTAGGAGCTGAAAAATAAAATGGATTGTTTTGCAGGATAGATAGGTGGTGCCCTCTTACCTAAAGTGATCAATCAGAAGCTAATGAAAAAGTTTAGTAAAAGACTTAGAGAAATGGTTCTCAAACTTTAAAATACATCAGAATTTGGGTGTCTAGGTGTCTCAGTGGGTTGAGCATCTGCCTTCGGCTCAGGTCATGATCTCAGGGTCCTTGGATTGAGCCCCACATCGGGCTCTCTGCACAGCAGGGAGCCTGCCTCCCCCCACCCCGCTTGCCTCTCTGCCTACTTGTGACCTCTCTCTGTCAAATAAATAAATAAAATCTTTTAAAAAATTAAAAATAAAATACATCAGAATCTCCTGCAGGGCTTGTTAAAATACAGAGTGCTAGCCCCCACTCGCAGAATTTCTGATTCAGTGGGTCTGGGTTTGAACCAGAGAATTTGCATTTCTAAAAATTTTTTGGTCATGTCACTGCTGCTGGTCTGGAGGCCATAATTTGAGTAGCTTTGGTGTGGTAGGCATTCTTCTAAAATGGCCCCCGGTGATTACCATCTCCTGGCATCCAGGCCCTTAAATAATCCTCTCCTTTTATGTGTGGGCTGTACCTAATAACTTGTTTCTAACAGATACAATACAACAGTGATGGAATATCGCTACTGAGATTAGGCTATAAAAGACTGTGAGGAACTTATGTTTCCAGAAAGAAGTAGAGAAGTACATTTCCCTATCACTCCTACTAAATATAACTTAAAACTCTAGACATCATAAGTAAATCAAACATAAGAAGACACTGACAAATGGAAAGAAGACCCATGAGCTAAGGAAGTTGAGAATTGAGGAATGACATGGTTGTGAGCTCCCCATGTTTTCTTATTGCCTCATATATTCAAGACCTGGTACTAGAGAAGCCAGCAACCTGGAAGGGCCAACTAACTGACAGAGATTTTTTTAAAGCCCAACAAAAACCATATCTCTTTACCCAAAGGACTAGGAAAGGGCAGCCTAGAAAGACAGAAAAAAACTCTGACCTTATCCCCACCAGCAAGGCCAAGAGGAGAACCTACATCTTCACCCTCACCAGTCTATAACGAGGCACCCTAATTTCCCTTCTCCATTGGGGTGATGCAGAAAAGGCCAAGTGGGGAGCCAAAACTTCCATGTCCACCAGGCAGTAACAGGGCATACCCACTCTCTTCCAACCATCAGTGGAGACCATGTGGGGAATCTGGACTTCAATCCCTACCCTGTGGTAATGAAGTACCCACTTTGTCTCCCTGACAGGGCTGTATCAGAGGGCCTAATAGGGACTCAGAACTTTTACCACCATCCAGGGGTAACAAGGCCATCATCACCCTGCAAAATCACTAGAGACCACAGTGGGAAGTAATAATGGGGCACTCATGATATCCCAACTAAAGTGAAATCAGCAGAGGCTTAGCGGAGGTCAGGAGTTCCCAAAGCCCCTCAGAAGTAAAAAGACTCTCCTTCCCAGGTGTCAACAATAGCTGAGTGGGAGCCTGAACTTCCCTTTGGAAGTAATGAGGTGGCTCTCTCCCTGCTAGTCCCTTTCCAGTGGTATTTCAAGAAGTCAGCTAAAACATAATACTTAAATAAGACCTTGAATCTCATAACATAATATCAAAGATGTCCAGATTTCAACTGAAAATCACTCAACTTGAATGAAAAAATTTAACTTGAATGAAAAAAGACAATCAGTAAGTGCCAACAGCAACATCACATAGATGTTGAATTTATCTAACAAAGATTTTAAAGGAGCCATTGTAAAAATACTTTGATGATCATTACTAAGACTTCTGATACAAATTCAAAAAATAGAAAACCTGAGTAAAGAAATAGAAAGAAGATACAAAGAACAAAATGGAAATTTTAGAACTGAAAAATACACTAACTGAAATTAAGACTTAATGGAATGGAGGGAACAAGAAAATAATTGGTAACCTTGAAATACATCAATAAAAATCACCCAATCTGACAAGAGGGAAAACATGCTAGAAAAAAATAAGAATCATGGCCTCAATGACCTATGGAAATACAACAAAAGGTCTAACATACATGTCATCAGATTGTCAGTAGGAGAATAGAAAGAAGGAGGGGTTGAAAAAATATTTGAATAAATAATGGTTGAAAAGTTTTGAAATTTAACCAAAGACATAAATGTACACATTCAAGAAGTTGAGTGAATTATGAACAGAATAAATTCAAAGAAATCCACTCTAGTAGACAAAAGTTCTCAAAACTAAACACACAAAAAAAATATTGAAAGCAGCCAGAGACTAACCTATAGGCAAAGAACAATGAGTGAAAGTGGATTTCTCTATTAGAAACCATATGAACTGGGGCACCTGAGTGGCTCAGTGGCTTAAAGCCTCTGCCTTCAGCTCAGGTCATGATCCCAGGGTCCTGGGACCGAGCCCCAAATCAGTCTCTCTGCTCAGCAGGGAGCCTGCTTCCTCCTCTCTCTCTGCCTGCCTCTCTGCCTCTCTACTTCTGATCTCTGTCTGCCAAATAAATAAATAATATCTTTAAAAAAAAAAAAGATCCCCTCTCTTAAGGAGAAAGACAAATGAAGAAAGAGAATCTATTTAAAAAAAAAGAAAGAAAGAAAGAAAGAAAGAAAGAAAGAAAGAAAGAAAAGAAACCATATGAGCCAAAAGGAAATGGAATATTTTTGAAATGTTAAAAGAAAAGAATCATCATCTCAGAATTCTAAATCCACAGAAAATATCCTTCAAGAAAAGAGGGCAAATAAAACATTTTCAGATGAAGGAAAACAAAGAGAATTTGTCAATAGCAGACTTACTCTAAAAGAATAACTGAAGGAAATTCTATAAGCAGAAAGGAAATGACAGAAGAAGAAATCTTGTATATCAAGAAGGAAGAAAGAGCAATGGAAAGAGTAACAATATGAATACAATATGCTTTCTTTTCCTCTTGAGTTGACTAAAATTAACACTTGATTTTTTTAAACAAAAATTATAACACCATCGAGTGTGGCCCTAAATGTATATAGAGGGAATAATTAAGACAATTGCATTATAAGTAGGGGAGTTAAGATTTCTACACTTCACTTAAAGTGGTAAGCTGTTGACACCACTAGACTGGGAGAGTGATATATGTAAAATGTAATACCGGCAACAACCACTAGTAAAGCTATACAAAGAGATACACTTAAAAGCACTATAGATAACTCAAATGGAATTCTAAAATGTTCAAGTGATAGGACAAAGAAAACAGAAAGAACAAATAAAAGTAACATTAAATGGCATACTTAAGACCTAACTTTTCAATATTTGCATTAAATTTTAATGATCTAAATATACCAATTAAAAGATAAGGATTGGTGGTGTGGAGTAAAAATAAACAAAACATGACCCAACAATACTGTTGACAAGAAACACATTTTAAATATAACAATATAATTAGGTTGGAAGATACACCATACAAACATTAATCAAAAGAAAGTAGGAACAGCTATATTAATATTATATAAAGTAGACTTGAGGGCAAGGAAAATTATCAAAGACAGAGAGGGACATTCCATAGTGATAAAAGGGTCAATCCATCATAAAGACATAGTGATCTTAAATGTATACACCAAACAAGACAGCTATAAAATGTATGAAGCAAAAACTGATAAAATTAAAAGAAAAAATTTTTAAATCTGCAATTATAGTCAATCCACAACTGAAAAACAACCAGATAGAAAATCACCAAAGATATAGAAGAACCAACACTGTCTACTAGCAACACCTAGTCAACATTTGTACAACACTCTGCCCAGCAAGAGCAAAATGCACATTCTTGGCAAGAGCTCATGAAATACACACCAACACAGACTATATCCTGGACCATAAACAAATTACAAATTTGAAATAAAAAATTGAAATGAGGGGTGCCTGGGTGGATCAGTGGGTTAAGGATTTGACTTCAGCTCAGGTCATGATCTCAGGGTCCTGGACTTGAGTCCCACGTGGGGCTCCCTGCTCAGCGAAAAGTCTGGTTGACCCTCTCCCTTTTCCTTTGCCCCTCACCTGGCCCCTGTTCACACTCTCTCTCTCTTTCTCTCTTTAAAATAAATAAATAAATCTTTAAAAAAAAAATTTGAAACCATACAGCATGTTTTCAGACCATAGTGGAATCAAATTAAAAATCAGTTAACAGGAAGAAAGCAAGAAAATGTCCAAACATTTTGAAAATAAACAACAGAACAATTCATGGGTCAGAGAAGAAGTCTCATGGAAAAATCTTAGAGTACATGGAACTGACTACAAATAAAAATACAACATATCAAATGTTGTGGGATAGAGCTAATATAGTGTCCAAAGAAAAATTTATAATATAAAATGCTTACATTAAAACAAGGAAAGCTGCTGAATAAATAATCTAAGATCCTATCTCAAGAAACTAAAAAAAGAAGAGCACAACAAATCCAAAGCCAACAGAAAGAAAGAAATAATAAATGTAAGACTAGAAATCAATGAAATTGAAAATAGAAAAGCAAAAAAGCAACTCACAGTGATCATGTGGAATCCAAATTTTAAAATATAATACTATTTATAGGACACGGATCTTGGAATGTACAAAATACTGATGAAAAGAAGAAATATTTGAGGATGACATGATAATCTACATAGAAAATACCCAGGAATTGAAATGGCTGAGTGGCTCAGTCAGTTAGTTACACGTCTGCCTTCTGGTCAGGTCATGATCCCATGGTCTAGGGATCGAGTCCAGCATCGTGCTCCTTGCTCAGCAAGGGAGCCTGTTTCTCCCTCTGCCTGCTGCTCCCCCACTTGTGTACTCACTCTCTCCCTCTCTCTCTCTGAAAAATAAATAAATAAATAATCTTTTAAAATACCAAGGAATCTACAAAAAAATCTCTTAGAACTAATAAATCATTTCAACAAGGTCACAGGATACAACATCAACATACAAAACTCAATTGTATTTCTATATATTTGCAATGAACACAGA
The DNA here is from genome assembly GCF_922984935.1 of Meles meles. Classification (NCBI taxonomy): domain Eukaryota; kingdom Metazoa; phylum Chordata; class Mammalia; order Carnivora; family Mustelidae; genus Meles; species Meles meles. The sequence continues at coordinate 40,134,603 of NC_060087.1, read as the reverse complement.
GACACCAAAATTTAAAACATGACCATTTCCAAATGTTCCTTCAGAAATAAAATACTTAAGTGTACAGGACTTAGATGTTGAAAACTACCAAATGCTGACAAAAGAAATAGAAGATCCAAATAAATAAAGAGGCATAACATGTTTATGCAATTGAAAACTTGATATAATAAAGATATCAATTCTCCCCAAACTGATACACAGATTTAATGCAACCCCTATCAAAATTCCAGCAAGGTTTTTTTTTTGTAGGTATAGACAAGATTATTCTAAAATTTATATAGAAAGGCAAGTGAACTAGAATAGCTAGAATAATTGTGAAAAGGAAGAAGTAAGTTGGACGGCTCTGTCTACCCAATTTCAAGACATAGTCTATAGCTACAATAATCAAGATTGTGCGACAGTGACAGAGGAACAGACACAGGTCAATGGAATGGAATTGAGTATCCAGACATAGCCACCTGTAATTACAGACAACGGATTTTTGACAAAGGTGCAAAAGCAATTTGATGGAAGGATAGATTTTTTAATAAATGGTGCTGGAGCAATTGGATATCCATCGGCAAAACTATGAACCTGCTTGACCTAACCACATCCTACAGAAAAATTAATTCAAACTGTGTCATAGATTTCAATGGTAAGTATAAAACTATAAAACGTTTATAAGTAATCATAGGAGAAAAGCCCCTGGGGTCTAGGGCTAAGTGAAGAGTTCTTATACTTGACAATAAACCATGATCCATAAAAGGAAAAACATTGATTCTGCAAAAGACCCTGTTCAGAAGATGAAAGATAAGTTACCACCCGGGAGAAAATATTTGCAGGCCACATATCTAACACAGAACTAGTATCGAGAATATATAAAGAACTCTCCCAACTCCAGAATTAAACACAACTGAACATTCCCCTGTGGAGGACAGACAGTGAGGTTATAAGCACATGTTTAATCATCGGAGAACAACCATTAACCTGCTCTTCCTGCCAGTCGTTAGCCAAACCGCCTGATTCTTCTGAGACCATCCCCAGCCCCCTCTTAACTGCCTTGTCCCTCCTCTCCTATCCCAAGCCTGCCTTCCCTGGTTTGGTCCTCATATGCTCTCCCCATTCCTAAATTAGCACTCCCTTCCACTCCATGCTGTGGTCCTTATCTTGCTGTCAGAAGGAAGGCAATTGTGGACAGTAAATGCCACCAAGTCAGGCTGGCATGGAGAAGTGAGGCAGGGTGGCGAAGGGAAGGGGGACTGGCAGGTGGGGACAGGGTGGGGGGATGGCGGGTCGAGGAACAGACACAGCTGGGTGCAGGCCGAAGAATCTTTCCGGTGCTCCCTCATCACATCAGAGATCACCAGATTCCTTCCTCTCCCTGCTCAGGTCTGCGAGAGGAGCTGAAATATGGACTAACTTGAGTTTCTCTATTCCTGAAGTAGCCAAATGTTTTTGCCACTGGAATTAGTGTTAAATGCACCATTTAATGACCAGCAGACTGACCTAGACTTATTTCACAGCCAAATAGAATCAAAGCGGGGCTGGGATGGCTCATCAAGGGGTAGGCAAAAGTATCCACTGCAGAGGGGGGAAATTGCTCTGTGTGTGTGTGTGTGTGTGTGTGTGTGTGCACGTGCGCGCGTGCGTGCAAGTTTATTATAAGGACCTATTTAGCCAGAGCGACTCCATCTTGGTTAAAAGCCATTTTGTTGTTTGTGCAGTAAAACTTAAACTGACCCTGCCCCCCACCCCCTAGAGAAACTTACTTAGAAGCAAGTCTGGGAAACCAGCAAAATGTGGTTGGCTCGTTCCTAGTAACAGAGCCCAGAATACAAGGCCAGGTCGGCCAGTTCCTGATAACAGAGCCCAGAATACAAGGACGAGTCAGGCCAGGTGGAGACATCCAATCAGTAAAAGTACACATACTGTCTCCCAAACCACCAAAGAATGTAAACTCCACCTCCTGGGCGCCAAACTTGAGCGCCAATTCTGACCAGAGTAATAGGTTAGGTCAAACAGCTACTATAGGTAAATTGTACTTCAATTGGTCACCTGCATGTGACCTAACATGACTACAATCTCATTGGCCACCTATGTGTGGCCAGGCTTTTGCTATATAAAACGTAGCCTGTAAGCTGGGGGTGGTCGCTCTCTTCGGAGACGGCCCTGGCCTGTCAGTCTGACTTCTAATGCTTGGCATAGAATAGAGCTTTGCATAACTTTCACCTTGTCTAAGTCTCGTTCCCCTGGCCCATCAGTCTAATTTCTAATACTTATCATAAAATAAAGCTTTAAATAACTTTCACTTTGTCTGTCTCCTTTCATTTAATAACAGACCTAACACTTGTGTGTTTTGTGTGTGTGTGTGTGTGTGTGTGTGTGTGTGTGAAGGAGAGAGAGGGATCCACACGGAGAGATGTAACTAGGGTGTGGGGGCACGCGCACGAATACGGACAGATGTGCCCAGAACTGAAACAGTGGAGGGTGGAGACTTTCAGGGTCCTTTGTAACTCCCAGGTGGAATCCAGGTCGGACACACATCCTGAATGGACCTTTCCTGCCCAGCCAGGATATCCTGTGTTTGTCGAAAGGACTGCACAGGGAAGCCCTGACCATTGTCCTTCCCTAAATCTGCCAGTCAGCCCTTCCCCAGCCTGAGGCAGCCGCCCCAGACAGAGGAAGAGTAACTCTGGAAACGGTGTTATCAGCATCCTCCATGGACTTCCTCACCTCCTCTCCAGCCCCATTAGCCCCAAGCTCCTTAGCATCCTCAAACAGAAATTGGGGAAGCTGAGATGGGGTCATTGCCCGAGACCCAGCCCCCTCTCTTTTGCCAATCCCTAGACCTGCGCAGCTCTGAGTGAGCAGCTGAAGGTTGCGGGCGGGAACCCGGAGTGGGAGATGGAGCCCCAGCTGGGGCCCAAGGCGGTCGCCCTCTGCCCGGGCCGCCTGGTGTTGCTGCTGTGGGTCTCAGCCCTGAGCGGTTCTCTTTCCTCGCTGGCTTCTCCCTCTCCTTCTCTGGTGCCCCGAAGCAGAACCAGCTACAGTTTTGGAAGGACTTTCCTCGGTCTTGATAAATGCAATGCCTGCATCGGGACATCAATTTGCAAGAAGTTCTTTAAAGAAGAAATAAGGTCAGAATCTCCCTTCAATAACTTGGAGGGGCAAACTCCTGTTCCCTTCGCTTGATGATGGCCAGGAGGCAATTTCGGGGGGGAGCTGAAGCGAAGTCATGTAATCAGAGCAGTGATGGGTTGAAGTTGGGGTGAGGAGGGGGAAAAGGAATGAAACTGAGTGCTAGCCCTAAATGCTAAATCCAAAGTTTTCTTTTGAAGTAGGATCTTAAAGTGTTCTTTTCTATGAATGGAGTAGCCGGGATCATTGAGTTTACCAAGTTCATTCCTCATAAAAAGAGGGAAATAGAATTAATAGAAGGCCTACTAGGTGACAGACATTTTAAAGCTTATTTTTTATTCTCTCCGCATCACCATCCTGGAACGTTAATGTTTAGCACTCATTACTCAGAGAGTGACCAGAGCAAGATTAAGTGACTTACCGAAGGTCACCACCTAGTAAGGGGCAGATCTGGGATTCAAACCAGGGCAGTTTACTCCAAAGTTTCGAAACCAATTTTTCTGATCCAGAGGAAAACCCAAGTTTAGTGAATGGTGATGCATTTGGATCTCACCGAAGGATAGTATCGCACTCTGGAGTTCAAGCCTGTCAGTACAGAGTCAATGAGTCTTGACAACAGTCAAGACCCAGTAGGTGCTCCAATGGCATTGCTGTAACTCGTGGTCATTGCCCTCGAGGGGCTCAGGAGGAGAGAGCCATGTTATAAATAACAATAATAAGATGTGGCCTGAAATGTACAGGACCTCCGGGAGTTCTAAGGAAGGGGGATATTAATTCTAAATGGGGGCCAGAGAAAGCATTCAGAGCAAGACATTTAAAGGATGAGCCAAAATTTAGGAGACAAGCTTAAGGTAGAAGGACCAGCTAAAGCAATGGCCCAGGGTGTGGGGAGAGGAGAGAAGCACTTAGAGGTTGGAGCATGGGGCCAATGTGGAGGAGTGGCAGAAGGAGGCTATTGGAAGAGGCAGATGGGGAAAGGGCCTCGAATGTCATGCCGAGAAATTGAGACCTTCACCCGTGGGCCAGCAGTTCCCCGCCTCTTCAAGATCTTTTGTAATAGGACTTTTCTCCTCAGCCCTCCTCCAGGAACCTATCTGAGGCATGTAAGATTTGGTGACCAAACAAAAAGCATTAATTTACAATAATTTGATTTTCAGTCTGTATTAACCGAAGACATATTTGATTATTCAATTAAGTTACTAAACAGATATAATGAACGGAAAATATCAATCAAAAATGTGGAAATTTTGCGAGATGATAGATATCGTATTGATGTGGACTTTCCCTATTAGGTCTTTTTTGAAGGCATCTCTAATGGTGAAAGTTGAAAGACTTTCCAATTGGCAAAACTCTATTGCAGGCAATGGCAAAGGAGTTTAGTGGGGTAGAGATAAGATGAGACTTGTGTTTTGGAAGAATCTTCTGGAAGGCAATGTGAGTCTGCCTTTGATTCATGTCATGATCTCAGGGTCCCGGATTGGAGCACCACCGCAGGCTTCCTGCTCAGTGGGGAGTCTGCTTCTTCTCCCTCTGCCCCTCCCCCTGCCACCCTGCTCATGCACTCTCTTTCACTCTCAAATAAATAATTTTTTAAAAAAATTAAAAATAATAATAATTTTAAAAAAGAAAGCAGTGTGCAGGATGGATTGGTTGACGTTGGCAGGGGCAGCCAGGTCAGTTCTCCTAGCCCAGGAGAAAGGTCAGTGGGAACAAAGCAGGGCAGGAAGGATGCCAGTGGGTTCAGCTAGAGAAGTCATTTTGTTGACCAACTCAGTGTGACAAAAAGATGGGAATGTTGAAAGTGAACACAAGATTGCCATCCCGCCTAAGAAATGGGATGGGAGGACCAAGAACATGGATGAAGTGGGGCTGATTCCTCAGAGAAAGAAGGCGAGAGAACACGGACAGATTTTTCTGACAGGATAGAGGGCCAGGATGAGAGTCAACAGGCAAGTCCCAGGATCACATCCTCCTCAAGGCAACTAAACAAGAGTATATGAATCATATAGTTGACTCTTCGCCAAGTGGCAATAAATGAAATATTTCTCACCACGCAGGTATTGGCCAAATTCAGGGAACATTTCCCCACATGGGTTTGTATTCCATTCAAGTTCAGGATATTACCTCAGCTCCCTCAGAATTTATGTTCCATGTGCGTCCGAAAGGGATGTGTCCAGAGACAGGCAGGAAAGCACTGGGTGGGGCAGGTTGGGGTTTAGGGCTGTCCACGTTGAGAATGTACATTCCTCAAGTTCAGCTGCAGAGAGAGACAGTGAGTGGTTGTGGGGACGTGGACTTGTTTATAGTTCCTTACAGCAGAAGCAACTGTTTCTTTATTTTAAAAGTAATGTCTATTTATTTTAGAATTTTCAAAAAATATTGAAGAAAGCACAAAATGAAAATCATGTATAATTCCTCCTTCATTAAATATCCTTGCCACTTTTTTCTAAGTATGGATTTAAAATTTTTTTCAGCAAAAATGTGATCATCCTCTGTACACTTTTCTGTAAACTTTAACTTAACAGTATGTCAGGACACATTTCCACATTACTAACTATTCTTCAATGTCAGCCATAGAGGCATTTTTCTAGATTGTCTCTTTTGGCAAGGAAAACAAAAGTAAAATTAAACTTTTGGGACTGCACCAAAACAAAAAGCCTTTGCACAGCAAAGGAAACCAGCAACAAGACAAAACAAAAAAACAACCCACCAAATGGGAGAAGATAGTTGCAAATGATAAAACCACAATTTGATTTTTAATGGCTTTGCAGTATTCAATCACATCAGTCAACCGTAATTTAACTAATCCACTGCTGTGAGACAGCTAGGTATTTTTTTTCTTTTCAGTATTATAAACAGTGTTATGTTGAACATTCTTATTGCTAGATTTTTGTGCACATCAATCATAAATTCCTATGGCAGATTCCCAAAAATGACAAATTCTGGGTCACAAAATATAGTGCATTTTTAGGAGACTTTATATATGTCTATATCTCTAAATGGAGACTTCTACCTATAGAGCTCACTTCTTGCACGCTCATAAATATTTAATATTACTGCTATTCTTAGTTTGTGTGTCTTCTGAGTTGAGCCTTTTTTTCAGACTTACTGGTCATTTCTTTTAAGGGGTGGGCTTGTAGAATTCGTTTCTTTAAATTAATTTATTTTTTAATTTAATTAATTAATTAATTACTTTTTTAATTTAAATTCAATTAGCCAACATATAGTATGGGCCATTTCTATTCCTCGTTTGCTAAATTGTAAGTTCATATCTTCACCTCTCTTTCTAAGAGTGTTCCTCTTGTTCATCTCCAAATATTTTCCAAATATTTTAACAAATGACTATGATGATAACATTAGGAAAAAGCCCAGCCAAACTCTCAGATGAACGCATCTTTCCTCCTAACCCTTATCTTCTCTTTGGCAAGAACGCTAATGATAAATCTGTTGCTTCCCATACCCAACCGTTGACCTTTGAACATTTCCATGTTTTGGGTACCAGTTTCCCCATGCGTTCTGTGTCAACCTTCAAGTCCTGAATGAAAAAGAGTTAAGGGAAGCCAGAAAAAAAGAGTAAACCTGATTGACATAGTCTTCCTGCTGAAAACATACCTACCTGTGAAATTGATTGTGCCAGCTGGCGAGATCGACCAGGAAACTGATCGATCAGAATTCATCTATGTGCAGGTTATAGGTTGGAGAGAAAGGTGGAGGCGGGGGACTTGACAGCAGTATTTCTGATAAGAATTACTCCTAGGGATTCCTGGCCTCTCACCAAGACAGGTGCTTTCCCTGCTCTTCCTTCCTGTACTCACCTGGACTTGCATCCCCCATCCCCCCCAACTCCCAAAGTCTTAAAGGAAGTTTAAATACTTCTAAGTAGTGGAGGGGTCGCAGTAAAATAAGTAAATCATTAGGCTCGCTTTTGCCTTCTCTTCTCCCTTGCCCTCATCTGTCTCTTTCATCTCAGAAGATCATAGTAATTATTGCTTTAACTCACTTTCTGGAATTAAGTCGGGGTCTCAGGAGCTGCAGGGCCCCAGAGGTTTTTTTTTTTTAGAGATTTTATCCATTTATTTGACAGACAGAGATCACAGTAGGCAGAGAGGCAGGCAGAGAGAGAGAGAGGGAGAAGCAGGCTCCCCGCTGAGCAGAGAGCCCGATGTGGGGCTTGATCCCAGGACCCTGGGATCATGACCTGAGCTGAAGGCAGAGGCTTTAACCCACTGAGCCACCCAGGTGACCCAGGGCCCCAGAGTTTATGGCAAAAGCATCCATGTACACGTCCCATCATCCACGCATGCACCCATCTACTCATTAACCCATTCATTCAAGCATCCGTTCATGCATCCTTCCACCCAACCATCCCTCTGCAGCCAGTCACCCAGCTAGCCCTCCACGTTTCCCTTCATTCACTTATCATCCCTCTGTACATCCAAATACACATCCATCCATCCATCCATCCAACTAACATGCACTGGGCACTAACTTCACACCCAGCCCTCTGCTAGGTACGGAGTGATCAAGTTGAAGGAAGCCCCGTTGTAGCCCTGCAGGAGTTTACTTTCCACTGGGAAAACAGTGATGACACTGGGAAAATGGAAGAAAGTATCTCAGACAAAGGGATGGGCACATGATCTGGTGAGTGGAGGCTCTGAGGTGCAAAATGACATGGCTTAGCCCAGGATGATCACTGATTTCCGTGAGAAAAAACAAGGTTGGAAGGGGGAGCAGCAGGAGATGGTCCCACAAAGAACGCTGTGAACCACTCTAAGTAGTGTGACAGGTGTCCTGAGAGCTTTTGGGAAGACGCTGGATGCTTTAAGAGTTCTAGGCAGAACTGAGGGATGGAGAAGAAAGGGAGGCAAGAAATATTTAAGAAGGCATGTCTACAAACTTAGTGTTTGATGGGATGCAAACATGAGAAACATGCTAGAGAAAAGAGTGTTTTATTCTCTTGCAGCACTTTTTATTATTTATTATTGCAGCACTGTCGCTCTGCCCCACACCTCCACCCTGTCCTCCATGTTGAGGGGCTTGGGTGGATGGGACCACATGAACTTTTTGCTTACTTCCAGCTCTGGAAACTATGATACTGCTAGCTACGGCCCCTAAAAATGTTACCTACCAATCTGTTCCCACAAACGAAGTCATATAAAGGATGACAGGGGACTAGGCCATGGCAAAGCACTTGAGATTGTGAGTTCCGGAGTCTTGAATGCTGCTCCCTCCAATGACTGGTTGTATGACGTTGGACAAATTACTTCTCTGTGCCTCAGTTTCCTCATCTGTATGATTAAGAATACTACTGACTTCACAGGTTCACTGCCAGGTTTAACTGAATAATTACACATGAAGCATTTAGCACAGTGACTGGCATGCCTAAGTGTTTCATACATGTGTGTTGTGACAATCGATGTCTAAGAGAGTTACCGATCATAAATCCTTGGTCACAGGCCTTTCAAGGGGTTAAACCCCTCAGGAACAAGAGCAGCTATAGGAAACAAGCAGATAGCCCTGCCTCGGGGCCCTCTGCCCTTCGTTATCCTCTTAGAGGGGAGGATCATTCCCAATGGTTGTCCTAAGAAAGCTGGTAAAATTGACTCACTGCTTGTTTACAATGTTTCATCTTTTAATTTTTTTAAGATTTTATTTACTTATTTGAGAGACGGAGCATGAGCTGGGGAAAGGCCGAAGGAGAGGGAGAAGCAGGATCCCCACTGAGCAGGAAGCCCAACGCAGGGCTTGATCCCAGGACCCCAGCATCATGACCTGAGCCGAAGACAGATGTTTACTCAACTGACTGAGCCACCCAGGCGCACCACAATATTTCACCTTTTTAAGTAGATTTGTAGAAATATTCTTTTTTTTAAAGATTATTTATTTATTTATTTATTTATTTGACAGAGATCACAAGTAGGCAGAGAGGTAGAGAGAGAGAGAGGAAGGGAAGCAGGCTCCCCGCTGAGCAGAGAGTCCAATGCGGGGCTCGATCCCAGGACCCTGGGATCATGACCTGAGCCGAAGGCAGAGGCTTAACCCGCTGAGCCACCCAGGCGCCCCTGGAGCAATATTCTTGAACAGAATTCTTTTTTTTTATTTGTTTATTTACAGCATAACAGTGTTCATTGTTTTGGCATCACACCCAGTGCTCCATGCAGTACGTGCCCTCCCTATTATCCACCACCTGGTTTCTCAACCTCCCACCCCCCTGCCCCTTCAAAACCCTCTGGTTATTTTTCAGAGTCCATAGTCTCTCATGGTTCATCTCCCCTTCCAGTTTCCCTCAACTCCCTCTCCTCTCCATCTCCCCATGTCCTCCATGTTATTTGTTATGCTCCACAAATAAGTGAGACCATATGATACTTGACTCTCTCTGCTTGACCTATTTCGCTCAGCATAATCTCTTCCAGTCCCGTCCATGTTGCTACAAAAGTTGGGTATTCATCCCTTCTGATGAAGGCATAATACTCCATTGTGTATATGGACCACATCTTCCTTATCCATTCATCCGTTGAAGGGCATCTTGGTTCTTTCCACAGTTTGGCGACCGTAGCCATTGCTGCAATAAACATTGGGGTACAGATGGCCCTTCTTTTCACTACATTTGTATCTTTGGGGTAAATACGCAGCAGGGCAATTGCAGGGTCATGGGGAAGCTCTATTCTTAATTTCTTGAGGAATCTCCACACTGTTCTCCAAAGTGGCTGCACTAACTTGCATTCCCACCAACAATGTAAGAGGGTTCCCCTTTCTCCACATCCTCTCCAACACACATTGTTTCCTGTCTTGCTAATTTTGGCCATTCTAACTGGTGTCAGGTGGTATCTCAATGTGGTTTTAATTTGAATCTCCCTGATGGCTAGTGTGTCTGATAGCCATTTGTATGTCTTCGTTGGAGAAGTGTCTGTTCATATCTTCTGCCCATTTTTTGATATGATTATCTGTTTTGTGTGTGTTGAGTTTGAGAAGTTCTTTATAGATCCTGGATATCAACCTTTTGTGTGTACTGTCATTTGCAAATATCTTCTCCCATTCCGTGGGTTGCCTTTTTGTTTTGTTGACTGTTTCCTTTGCTGTGCAGAAGCTTTTGATCTTGATGAAGTCCCAAAAGTTCATTTTCACTTTTGTTTCCTTGGCCTTTGGAGACATATCTTGAAAAAAGTTGCTGTGGCTGATATCGAAGAGGTTACTGCCTATGTTCTCCTCTAGGATTCTGATGGATTCCTGTCTCACGTTGAGGTCTTTTATCCATTTCGAGTTTATCTTTGTGTACAGTGTAAGAGAATGGTCGAGTTTCATTCTTCTACATATCGCTGTCCAGTTTTCCCAGCACCATTTATTGAAGAGACTGTCTTTTTTCCATTGTATATTTTGTCCTGTTTTGTCGAAGATTATTTGACCATAGAGTTGAGGGTCCATATCTGGGCTCTCCACTCTGTTCCACTGGTCTATGTGTCTGTTTTTATGCCCGTACCACGCTGTCTTGGTGATCACAGCTTTGTAGTAAAGCTTGAAATCGGGTAACGTGATGCCACCAGTTTTGTTTTTGGTTTTCAACATTTCCTTAGCAATTCGGGGTCTCTTGTGATTCCATACAAATTTTAGGATTATTTGCTCCAGCTTTTTGAAAAATACTGGTGGAATTTTGATCAGAATGGCATTAAAAGTATAGATTGCTCTAGGCAGTATAGACATTTTAACAATGTTTATTCTTCCAATCCAAGAGCATGGAACAGTCTTCCATCTTTTTGTGTCTTCTTCAATTTCTTTCATGAGTGTTCTGTAGTTCCTCAAGTACAGGTCCTTTGCCTCTTTGGTTAGGTTTATTCCCAGGTATCTTATGGTTCTTGGTGCTATAGTAAATGGAATCAATTCTCTAATTTCCCTTTCTGTATTTTCATTGTTACTGTATAAGAAAGCCACTGATTTCTGTACATTGACTTTGTATCCTGCCACGTTACTGAATTGCTGTATGAGTTCTAGTAGTTTGGGGGTGGAGTCTTTGGGGTTTTCCATATAAAGAATCATGTCATCTGCGAAGAGAGAGAGTTTGACTTCTTCCTTGCCAATTTGGATACCTTTTATTTCTCTTTGTTGTCTGATAGCCATTGCTAGGACTTCTAATAGTATGTTGAACAAGAGTGGTGAGAGTGGGCATCCTTGTCGTGTTCCTGATCTCAACGGGAAGGCTGCAAGCTTTTTCCCATTGAGGATGATATTTGCTGTGGGTCTTTCATAGATAGACTTTATGAAGTTCAGGAATGTTCCCTCTATCCCTATACTTTGAAGCGTTTTCATCAGGAACGGATCCTGGATTTTGTCAAATGCTTTTTCTGCATCAATTGAGAGGACCATGTGGTTCTTCTCTCTTCTCTTATTGATTTGTTCTATCACATTGATTGATTTGTGAATGTTGAACCAACCTTGCAACCCAGGGATGAATCCCACCTGGTCATGGTGGATAATCTTTTTAATGTGCTGCTGGATCCTGTTTGCTAGGATCTTGTTGAGAATCTTTGCATCCATATTCATCAGTGATACTGGTCTGAAATTCTCCTTTTTGGTAGGGTCTTTGCCTGATTTGGGGATCAAGGTAATGCTGGCTTCATAAAAAGAGTCTGGAAGTTGTCCTTCTGCTTCATTTCTTTTGAACAGATTCAGGAGAATTGGGGTTATTTATTCTTTGAAAGTTTGGTAGAATTCCCCAGGGAATCCGTCAGGTCCTGGGCTCTTGTTTTTTGGGAGGTTTTTGATCACTGCTTCAATCTCGTTACTAGATATCAGTCTATTCAGGTTGTCAATTTCTTCCTGGTTCAATTTTGGGAGTTTGTAGTTTTCCAGGAATGCATCCATTTCATCTAGGTTGCTTAGCTTATTGGCATATAACTGTTGGTAATAATTTCTGATGATTGTTTCTATTTCCTTGGTGTTAGTTGTGATCTCTCCCTTTTCATTCATAATTTTATTAATTTGGGCTTTCTCTCTTTTCTTTTGGATTGTGTGGCCAATGGTTTATCGATCTTATTGATTCTTTCAAAAAACCAGCTTCTAGTTTCATTGATACGTTCTACTGTATCTCTCGTTTCTACCTCATTGATCTCTGCTCTAATCTTGATTATTTCCCTTCTTGCATGTGGAGTTGGTTTGATTTGTTGTTGATTCTCCAGTTCTTTAAGGTGTAGAGACAGCTGGTGTATTCTGGATTTTTCAATTTTTTTGAGGGAGGCTTGGATGGCTATGTATTTCCCCCTTAGAACTGCCTTTGCTGTATCCCATAGGTTTTGGACCAAAGTGTCTTCATTCTCATTGGTTTCCATGAATTGTTTAAGTTCATCTTTGATCTCCTGGTTGATCCAAGCATTCTTAAGCAAGGTGGTCTTTAGCTTCCAGGTGTTTGAGTTCCTTCTGAACTTTTCCTTGTGATTGAGTTCCAGTTTCAAAGCATTGTGATCTGAGAATATGCAGGGAATAATGTCAGTCTTTTGGTATCGGTTGAGTCCTGCTTTGTGACCCAGTATGTGGTCTATTCTGGATAAGGTTCCATGTGCACTTGAGAAGAATGAGTATTCTGTTGTTTTAGGGTGGAATGTTCTGCATATGTCTATGAGGTCCATCTGGTCCAATGTTTCATTCAATGCTCTTATTTCTTTATTAATTTTCTGCTTCGATGATCTGCCTATTTCTGAGAGAGGCATATTAAGATCTCCTACTATTATTGTATTCATATCAATATGACTCTTTATCTTGATTAATAGTTTTCTTATGTAATTGGGTGCTCCCATATTGAGGGCATAGATATTCACAATTGTTAGATCATCTTGGCGGATAGTCCCTTTAAGAATTATGTAGTGTCCTTCTGTATCTCTGACTACAGTCTTTAGTTTAAAATCTAATTTATCTGATATGAGAATCACTACCCCGGCCTTCTTTTGAGGCCCATTGGCATGAAAGATGCTTCTCCATCCCTTCACTTTCAGTCTGGGTGTATCCTTAGGTTCAAAATGGGTCTCTTGTAGACAATATATGGATGGGTCCTGTCGTTTTATCCAATCTGCAATCCTGTGTCGTTTTATGGGCGCATTTAGGCCATTCACATTGAGAGTGATTATTGAGAGATAGGTTTTTATTGACATCGTGTTACCTTTGAAGTCTTTCTGTCTGTAGATTGTTTCTATATTTCTGTTCAATGATATTCTTAGGATTTTTTCTCTTTTATAGGACCCTCTTTAATATTTCCTGCAGTGTTGGCTTGGTGATTGCATAGTCTTTTAAGCCTTGCCAGTCTTGGAAACTCTTCATCTCTCCATCCATTTTAAATGTCAGTCTTGCTGGATAGAGTATTGCTGGATAGAGTATTGCATGTTCTTCTCATTTAGTACTCTGAATATATTTTGCCAGCCCTTCCTGGCTTGCCAGGTCTCTGTGGAAAGGTCTGATGTTATTCTAATGGGCTTTCCTCTGTATGTAAGGATCTTCTTTGTCCTAGCTGCTGTTAAGAGGGTCTGTCATGAAACGTAATTCCTCATTTTAACTATAAGGTGTCCTGAGGACTTTCGAGAATCTAAAATCTTGGGAGGAAATCTCTCTGCCTCTAGTACATGAACGTTGTTTCCATTCGTGAGATTGGGAAAATTTTCATAGACAACTTCTTCCACTGTATCTTCTAGACTTCTTTCTTTTTCCTCCCCTTCAGGGATTCCAATAATTCTGACGTTGGAACGTTTCATGGCATCATTTATTTCCCTTATTCTGTTTTCGTGGTTTCTGAGCTGTTTGTTCCAGGCTTCCTCCTGATCCTTTCTCTCTGTTTGTCCTCCAGATCACTAATTCTATCTTCTGTCTCAGTTACCCTAGCTTTTAGAGAATTTAGATTAGATTGGAACTCATTGAGAGCATTTTGAACATCATCCCTGGTGGCTTTCAGTTCTGCCCTAACATTGTGAACATCATCCCTGGTGGCTTTCAGTTATGCCCTAATCAATTCTGTTTGGTCATCCATGGCTTTCTCCAACCTAGCTATTGCCTGGATAATTGTTAGTCTGAATTCCTTTTCTGACATATTGTCTATGTCGATAGCCATTAGCTCTGTTGCAGAAGGTCCATCCTCTGTATTTTTCTCCAGTTGGGTATTCCTCCTCCTAGTCATTTTAGTAAGAGATGACTGAACAGATGCAGCTGGATGTATTGGTTGTGGTGCAGTCAAGGTGCACCCTGGAACGCTTCCGTGCAATCAGGGTTCCCCACCCAAATGAGAGAGAAAAGAAAAGAAAAAGAAATAGAGAAGAAGAAAGGAAAAAAAAGGGAAAAGAAAAAAGGAAAAAAAAGAGAGAGAGAGAGAGAGACAGGGAAAAAGGGGAAGATAAAAGAGAAGGCTCAGCCCAAATGGGCCATAAGGTAAGATTTATGAAATATACAAACAAAAACAGACAAACAAAAAGACTGATAAAAGTATACGACAAGAGAAAAAAATATATATATATAAGCAAAAAAAAGGGAAGAACCTCATCAGAAAGAACCCCAAGTATAAGATTTATATATTATCAGGACAAACACAAATTCACAGAAACACTGACAGAAGGAAAAATTGGGAGAGTGGTTATAAATTCTCAGTGTGGGTGAGGAAGTTTATCTTGATTCTTCCTGAATGTATCTTGATGTTTTTGTTAAGGGACTCAACTTTCCTAAGTTACAGGGGGATTAGAAACTGGTTTGCCTATAGGGGTAGCATTGATTGGGGAAAGGGGATTACCTTGAAGTTTAACTCTATATGTATAGTAGAAAATAAAAATTAAAAAAGAATAAACTAGACTAAACTAAGTTAAAATTAAAAAGAATTAAAAAATAGAAAAGCAAAAGAAAAACATGGGTGTGTGTATCAAAAAGTTCAGGTTAGAAGGTTATTAAAGAATTTGATGTACTGGACATCTCAGTGTGATGGTAAATAGGTTAAAAAATTATCTGTATGTATAAAAAAAAAAAGAACCAGAATATTGGTAAAGAGTTAAAAATAAAAGTTGTATTTATGAAGTAGTGGTGGTTGTTCTCTTGTAGTCTTTTTTTTTTTTTCTTCCTTCCTGGTTGGTTTTCTGGGGGAGGGGCCTGCCACGTGGGTTTTCAGACAAAGATGTTCCCTGAGTTAGGTCTTCCTGCTCCCCTCAAAGGGGTGGGCTCTGAGGAAACTGTTTTTTTCAGGCTTTTGTTCTCTGGGGGTTTTTATGTTCTTTCATCTGTTTTCTCTCGCCTTGACAGCTTTTGATGGTTTTTGGAGGTTTAGAGGAGAGCAAACTGCACCCCGATCTCCCTCTCAGAGAGAAGCCTCAGACTGTTTTGCAAAAGCTGCTGGCAGAGTCAGTTCTGAGTCACTGTCCCTGGGGATGCAGGAGCTCCTCGTTGTACCCAAAACAGGGCAGCGGTGGCTGTCTAGGCAGCTCCAGACCGCCAGAGAGGTTCCGAGCAGAGATCGCATACTGAGATTTTCCCACTGTCCTGGGCTGGGAATGTCTGGTTTTTCTGGATGCCAGAGCTCCAGGCTAGCACCTATGAGCACCTATCCCAAGGGAGGGTGTGGGACGCGCGCATTTCAGGATTGCCGTCTGGCCAGGCTCCCAGCCCCTCATGGGAGCCAGACCCCACTCGTTCTCGGGCACGCTGGTGGGTCAGGTGCACTGCTGGCTCAGGGACGGAGACCTGATTTCTCCACCGCACTCTCTCTGGCTCAGCGCCAGGGGAGGCTGTCCTGGGTCCGGGGACTTAGGTCCCTGACCCTAACCGCCCAGATTCCCACTATTTCCCTCCCCCGCGATCCTTTGCTCTTTGTTTTTTGAGTGCTTTCAACCAGACTCCAAGTTAATGCTGGTCCCTAGACGCAGGGCACTCTCGTGTTGGGGTGTTACTTTCCAACCGGTCACCTCTGGTGGCTCCCTCCCCCTTTTGTTTATCTTCCGATATCAGTCCGCTGCTCCCAGTCTGCTTTACCTGCCACTGGCGTCTTCTGCTCCTGTAGAGATCCAGACGTGTATAATTCTGATCTCAGGCTGATTTCATGGGTGGTCGGAGTTCTTTGGTAGGTAATCAGCTCACTTTAGGGTACAGGTTGAAATGGTGCCTCCTCCTACTTCCCTCCATCTTGACCTCTTGAACAGAATTCTTTGAGCCTGCTTCCATGGAAGTTTGAATGACACTACTGTGTTGTGGGAGATGTTAATTGATAGGTTCTCCTGGGGCACCTTCTTCGATAATCTTGCAGTCTCTTAGAGTAAAGCTGCATCACGTAAGTGAGAGAACAAAGCAGTGTAGACTCTGGGGCCAATCGAAATGCTCATTTCCCCAAAAGTCATGATCATGGGGTTGGTCCAATAATGCCCAATAATAAGAAGTTCCAGATTCTTACTTCAATTAAATACATATCACATCTCAGAAGCCTAGTACGATTAATCATGAAAGCAAACATTACCTTTCTAATTTTCCCTACATAATCAGAAGGAGATTTCACATTCTCCCTTAATGGGAATGTGGCCAGAAGAATCACTGGAGAAAAGGGCCAAGGTGGGGCCTAGGAAACTAGCAATGAGGGTCCTAGGAGGGGACTAAGGACCAATTGGGCCATTGTGTAACATGACACACTTCTTGGATCCCTGATGGCTTTGAAATGTGGTGACAATTTACCTGCCACTGTTTCCTGTGACTTGGCTGATATGACTTTAATCTTTGGACTAAAGGCAAGACTGAGGGGGCCACCCGGGGTGGCTTCCCTCTGAGTGCAGGCCCAGAAGCCTCGTCACGAACTATGGTTCCAAGAGCCAGCCATTAGTCAGAGGGTGGGCTGTTTCTAGAACCAATGTTGAGGAAGGGGAAAGATCATGGGCTCTACTGACCGATGGCCCTGGATCTGCACCTCTGCTCAGCAATGTATTGTCTGAACTTGGGCGAGGTCCTTAAGCTCTGTAACCCTCAGTTTCCCCATCTGTGAGTGGGGATGGGGTATCAAGAGAATCTAAAGCTGCTTCGCCCTGTCCCTCTGCCTGCGGCTTCCCCTGCTTGTGTGCATGCTCTCTCTCTTTCTGTCAAATAAATAAATTTTTCACATCTTTAAAAATATATATATTAAAAGAATAAAATAAATAAAATAAAAGGGCCCTTCTTCTAGGTTTGACAGCTGGCTGGCCTCTCCTCTTGGACTGCCTCCCGAATACTTGTCTTCTTACCCTGCAAATTACTCGGATGATTCCAAAACCTGGCGCCCTGTGGAGGTCTCCAGACTGGCCAGCAAACAGCAGAGTGACATCTCAGACAGGAGAATCTGTGCCTCTGCAGCAGCCCCAGAAACCTGCAGCATCGAGCGCATCCTGCGGAAAACCAGAAGATTCCAGAAATGGCTGCAGGCCAAGCGTCTCACACCGGATCTGGTGCAGGTGAGTGTGCTGGTCGTGGGGTGGAAGACAAAGGGGCAAGGTGGAGGGAGACATCTATTCTCAGCTCCGTGTGGGGAAAAGGAGTCATGGTCCGTCTGAAGTGGGACCAAACCATGTCACAAAGCAGAGTGGCTTGTGACAAGATGGTAACTAGACAGTTTTATTTACAGGGACCTTTCCCCTTGTCATCCTCCACTCTCGCTGACATGACACACACCACCCCCCCACCGCCACAACTATTTGGGAAACAATTTCTGGCTGCACCCTCTGGTCTGAAGAACCCACGGGATGACCCTCACCAACCTTTAATTTAGCTCACCCTACAACCTTCTTGGGGGACCTTTGCCAACCTCCAGACCATGCCCTCTCTTGGAAGCTCTCCTAGATACTCTGTTTCACCACCCAGAGAGCCCACTTTAAACATCAGCTTCCTTGTGCAATGCCCACCAGAAAGAAGAACCAAACCTGAATAATGGCAGAAGCGGGCTCTGCTAATACAGCTCCCTCTTCCCATCTGAGAGCTCCCACTAGCTCCCCCCTATAGGCTGCCTCCAGGATTTGAGCACATTGCTGATGCCCTCATACCATGCTTTGTTTCCCCACTCCTGTGCTATGGTCCCCGAGATCCTGATTCCTCGCCCCAACCAGCACAACCACGTACCTCCCCACACACCCCACTGGGTCCCTGATGGCAGAAGGTGCCCCCTCAGAGGACTGAGGGGTGTCTCTCCTTTAGCCAAGATGGGCAAGAAGAGGTTCACCCCAACCTGCCTGCCATGACAAGGCTGGAGAGCACGAACTGACCCCGTCCGGGGGATGCCGACGCTGCCTCTTGCACTCCCCAGACACAAGCCCCCTTCACATGGACTCCTGAGGCTGCCTGAGGGACTTCTGAGTGCTCAGACCTCCCCTTGGCCCCTTCAAGATGAGGGACACCAGCAAAGAAACACTGGTCCCTGGATGTGTCATACATGACATAAGACCACCTGGCTTTGTTCTTGGGTTGTGTGGGCACTGCTTTGCAATCAGGAGTAATCAAGCTGTGGGAACATGGCTGCCATCTGACATCGAGTTTTCCAGTTGGAGCCTTTTGCACCCTGCACTCTATGAATCTCACTGCCCTGGGGTGGGGTGAGAAGGAGCCAAAGGAAGTCAAGCCCTTCCCAGGCCAGGGAGGTGGTGGTGGGATCCAACATCTGCATCTTGGAGTTTGCACAGGAGACAGGAAGTGGAGGCTCAGGTGAGAAGAACCCCCCTTCCCGGGGCTGCTCAACACTGAGCAGAACCCGATAACAGAAGACAGATAACAAAGGTCCCACCATGGTCCACACCGTACACATAATCTCCCTGTGCCTCTCTTCCTGCACCAGTAGACAGACCCTCCACGCACTGGCCTGTGTACCTGTCATCTGCCATTTTTTGGCTACAGCAAGTACCAAGCCACAGGAGGGACCAATGTGAGACCTTTTCCACTTTGCCTCAACTATACGCTCAGGAACAAGTGAAAGTCCCCAGGAAAAGCAAAACAAGATACACACGGAATTGTTTGAGAACCCCCTTGAAAATCCCATCACCTCTTCTGGTCCCCATCATGGACAGGTCCCACGCTGAAGGACCCAGTTCCCTAAGGTACTGGTTTCAGACTTACCTCCACTCGGGACACTGGACAACACACCAAAGGACATCCGGGGGCTCAGGATACACTTGAGATCCCATAGAAAGTGGCCAAACTGACTTTGAACTAAGGAAAGCTCCCTCTTTCCTTCAGCTTCTAGAGATTTCCATAATAACAACCCCCCAGGGATTATCCCAGCCCACACCCCAGCAAGTCCAAAGCAACCTGCCCAGTACATCTAGCATCACCCACCATGATGAGTGTAGACATGGGGTTTAGACAAAAGATCTCTGGGGTCCAGAAACTCTTCCTGAGCTCTGCCACTCAAAGCTGGGGTGAAACGGGAAAGAGCAGAGACCCAGGAAGAGCAAAGAACTGCCACTTCTCGTGCCCCTGTTCAACGAGCTTCAACAAGCTTCAACACTGTGCTTTATCTTGGGGACACAAAATGAATCTGACACAAGCTCCACCTCCAGGAGCAGGTGACCCACCAGCAAGTACAGGTAAGAACACAAACCACCACAAAGCAATGTGGTAGATGTTACGGTGATTCTCAGTAAGGGAACAGAGGACAAACCATTGTCTTGGGTCATTCACTCACCAACCAGGTGACCTGGCCTTTAAGCGCAGGACTTCTGTGCTTTGCCCCAACATCCTTCCTCCCAAAGTGGGTTGGGGAGGGAGGCCTGTTGGATGATCTCCAAGAGCCTCCCAGCTCTGACATTCTCTGACTTGAGATGACTGCTTCACTTGTTTTTTAATGAATCCTGATGAATGACTGCCGTCAGCAGGTGCTCTGATGGGTTCCTTGATTTCCTACTTCTTTTTTTCAATTTTATTTATTCATCTGAGAGAGAGAGAGAGAGAGAGAGAGAGAGAGAAAGCATGAGCAGAGGGGAGAGGCAGGGGCAGGGCTGAGCAGGGAGCCCAATGCGGGGCTCATTCCCAGGACCCGGAGATCACGACCTGAACGAAAGGCAGACGCTTAACCCACTGAGCCACACAGGAGCCCCTTGGTTTCCTATTTCTCAAAGGGCAGCATACAGTGGCTCTTCTACCCAATTCATTCATCCTAATTAGCTAATGAGTACAAAGACATTTTAGAAAAAGTCCATCGCCATCGAAATACACGGCAACGTTATTATACTGAGAGATCTCTTTCTTCGGTGTGTTGTGCTAAAATCTGCTCAACCAAATTCATCCTCTCACTCTAACATGCAGCCAAACCAGGTTTCCTTCTTTTTGCCAAAAACACATCCATTAACAACATCCCGTTAAGACACACCCAAAGCCACATTTTCACTTTTTAGCTAACTCATCTTTTCATCCCCACCAGAGATTTTTCCTTTCTTTTTTTTATTTAAATTCAATTAGCCAATGTATCATACATCATTACTTTCCTTTCCTTATTAAAAAAAAAATGAAAAATATCAGCAGCCATCTTATAAATGCTGAACAAAGTCCGTTTTTCCTCCACCTACCAAAGATCAAGGTTATAGGCACCCCGTTTGGAAACACTTCCTCCATCTCCTGTCCTCATTTCCAGAGATATTTTCACTTTAGGATTCTGCAGAATGCCCTAAGTGTTCTGCCCCCTTTCCCTCCCAGGCCTTATTCTAGGCAGCACCCAAACTCCCACAATTTTCTTCTTAGCAAAACTCACCTCCCAGACAGTTTGAAATGGATCCGTCATCACCAAAGGTGGGTGTGGGGGAAACTCACCTATCTTCCCCAGACAGCTGAAAATGAGTGTTCACACAAAAACTCATACGTGAATGTTCACAGCAGCATTGGTCACAAGAGCCAAAAGGCGGGAACAACCCACCCATCCATCAACTGATGGATGAATCAACAAAACATGTTATTGCCGCACGATGGAATGTTATTTGACCATAAAAAAGACTCAAGTCCTGATACCGGCTATCAGGGTAGCTTCAAAACATGAAGCTTCAAAACATTACACTAAATGAAGGAAGCCGATGCAAAAGGATGAATACTGGAAGATTCCCTGTAGAGATGTCTAGAATGGGCAGACCCATCGAGACAGAAAGCAGATTAACTGAGGGGGAGAATTAGGAATAAATGCTGCATGGGCACAGGGTGCCTGTTGGGGGTGATGGGAAAATCCTGGACTTAGAGAGTGGTGACAATTGTACAACATTATGAGTATACTAAACGCCATTGAATTATACACCTTAAAAGGGCTAGAATGGTACATTTTATGTGATGTGAATTTCACCTCAGCTTAAAAAAAAAAAAAAGGAGGGATAAGCCCCATAGAAACTTCACCAATCCTGTGACTTTATTCCCTTGGAGCCCCAAGAGGTGATGGGCAGCGAATCCAATAATTTAATTCATGCTAGGATGATAACAGCTAATAACATTTCACTGTTAGCTCTCCAAGAAACCATTTGTGTGTAAAACCAATGTGGTAATACTTGTACTTGTCCATCCCATGACTATCTCACACCTTCCTAATACATCCTTGCATCCTCTCCCCCACAACACACAAAATCCAGTTGTGCACCCAGAATCCTTCTCAGTGATGCTCCAGGCAAGTAGCCTATTTCGGGGGGACCGTTCATCCCAGATTTGGCCAAACAGCTCGGCCAGCCCCAGGAATTCTCTCGACCATGACTTGACTGGGTGTTCCCTGATTTTCTCAAAAGTCACTTTCTTTTCTAGGCCAGGGCCCGCCGGATCTAGGCCAGGGCCCTCCAGAGTGTGTGTTTGTGTGTGTGTGTGTGTTTGTGTGTGTGTGTGTCTGTGTGTGTGTGCCAGTGCATGTTTGGGGAAAGGAGAAGGGGCCACAGGGAACCCACAGGTTTGCTCAGAGAACTGACAAGGGAGAGAAGAGAAACAGTCAAAGAAATAAAAGAAAATTTAAAGGGTGAGGGGTGGGGATGTGACCGGTGCAGGGCCTTCTGAACTTTGATGGTGAGCTCTGCTTATGAATAAATAAAGTCAGCTTGGACGAAAAGCCCCAGTAGTCAACAGCCAGGGAGTCTGTGGCTCCCCCGCTCCTGCAGGGCCAAGAGCTGCTTTGTATTAAGGACACTTTCTCGAGCCACGGGGCCGTAGGTATGCGGCAGGGACCAGAAAAATCAGCCAGAGAGTGAAACAGTGCAGTGTGTGTGTGTGTGTGTGTGTGTGTGTGTGTGTGTGTGTGACTTACGCTAATAAAACCGTGACTTTTCTGCTTCGAAAAACTGCATTGTTCTGACGGGAATATCCCACAGCCTAAATTACTACCCCACAGACAGAACCACAGCCAAGAACACCACCCTGTTTATCATGATCTGCCTGTTCGAAAAACCACAAAGAAGGCTTCCTCTGCTGTTATGCCAAGTGCAAAGAGGCAACCACCCCAGCAGTGCGTGGCTAATCGGAGGAAAACACATATCCCCCATTGGGTCCGCCTCCCATCTCCTCAACTACTGGCTGCTTCTGACATTGCTCTCAACACACACCCTGCTTTTCCCTCCAGTGGGAACAGAATCCGTGGCCACGCAGCCTGTTCTCCCACTAGATGGCAGTATAGAGTCTTCAGGCCGCTACCTTCAAACAAGGATGGCTGGCAATTTTACTTCGTCAGTCTTGGTAATTTTTTTAAAAAGAGATGGAATCAAGGGCAGTGAGCAAATTTAGCAAAACACATGTTAACCATTTAATCGGAATATGGTTTTAGAGGTAAATACTAAAATAAAACTCATTTGTACTTGTGGTTATTGTACCTGTACTTGAAGTTAATACTTACACTTGAAGTTAATTCAAAAATACTTAAGAAGGGTTTGCAGGACCTATGTGAAGCCCTAGGAGGGTATTAGGGTGTGGAGACAAGGTCCCGGCACTCTGGGAAACGACACCCCGCTAGGGCGGGGAGCCCATTCTGATACGAGACAAGTTATGATAACGTGTTTGAACGAAGATGAAAATCTTATGTTAGAGTCACAGCTAGTTTTCAGACCGTAAAGATTTTAATCTCTCACGGGCTACCGGGTCAAGGATCCTTCCAAAAAGTTACATTTTTTTTTAAATAACATGGCTAGATTGATGCTAGAAAAAGAAAAATAGCTGATCCGTGGCCATACCATTTTCGTACTCATCTAATAACAGAGTCGAAGATGAAATGAGTATCAGTGAAAAAAGAAATATAAGCGACTAAAAGTGCCTGGCCAGTTCCACATAGGTCTATTCCCAGAACATCAGCACACACCCTCTGGCTGACCCATCTTTGGAGAGCAGAGGTCCTTCCGAGGTCCACTGTGGTCATGAGACCGTGCTTGCCATGAAGCGCCATGGGTGGTACTCATGGTGCCTTGTTTGTTACCCATGGGAGTTTCAGGAGCCAACTGGAGAGAGATTACAGGTCTTGGATCTGATCTTCGCCCAGCCCACTTTTCTCCCTCCAGTCGCGGCACCCTTGACAGTTGAAACAACTAAGGCTTTGGATCATGGGTTTCGTAGAGGATTGCAAGCACAGAGAGACTTCATCACCTCGGCATGTGCGACAACGTTATCTGGAATGGGATGGAGACTATTTCCAGGCTCCATTTTATCACGGGCTCGTGGAAAAGGGACTAACAGATCTCTCAACCTGTCTGCTCAAATGAGTCCCAAATTACTCCTGATGGACCTTGCAAGTGAAAAGAAGTGAAAGGTGTTCCCCACCTTGACAAAAACAAGTTGGGAAATTGAAGAGGCAAGAGAAGACTCAGGGAAGGTAGATGTGAGATGAGTCACCAGGGGTTCCTTCCCAGTGAGTTTCAATGGAGAATAGAGGCAGCCCACAGCCACAGCAGAACTAAAGGCTGGACAAACATCAAGATGGACCAGCCAAAGCAGGCTCTGCCTTCACGGGGCTCTCAGCTTTCCCTGGACTTGGCTGTTAGCGAGCCAAACCTGTTCTTCAGTAAATCAAGCCATCCTTTGTTCTTGCTACGATTTCTTTCTTTGCTATTTCAGTATCCCTATTTTGACATATGCTGGAACAAAAACGTTTGCTTGGCTCAGAGGCCTAAGAATTGGTTGTTTCTCTGCATATGCCTACATAATACAAAGTAAACAGAGGTTAAACTATATCGCATGATAGATATCTAGAAAGACAGTCACTTGAAAAAAATTAATGATGAAAATAACTGGTAAGTTGGTTGGGTTCGAAAAACAGTTTATTAGGCCACAAAACCTCTCAATCAATTTCAAAAGGTAGAAATAACGTAGGCCACTTTCTCTGATTAAAAGACAATAGCAGGGAGTGCCTGGGTGGATCAGATGGTTAAGCATCTGCTTTGACTCAGGTTATGATCCCTGGGTCCTGAGATCGAGCCCCCACGTTGGGCTCCCAGCTCAGTGGGGTGTCTGCTTCTCCCTCTGTCTCTCCCCCTGCTTGCACTCTTCTCTGTCTCTGTCTCTCTCTCAAATGAATAAACAAAATCTTTAAAAAAGCAAAATAAATAAAAGGCAATGACATCACACATTAACAATAATAAAAAGGGGAAGAAAAAAGAACCCTGCCAAATCTGGAATTTCAAAACATTATCTTTGAACCACAAAGCAAATAACTGAAATTATAATTATATCAAGAAACTAACAATCATAAAAACTTTATATAGCCCCAATCTATGATTTAACTGCTGTCCCATCACTGCTCAGAGGAGAACTGGAAACCAATCCAGTGCTGTTTAAACAGCTATCGATACAACTTTGGTCATTAATGCAGAAGAATAATACAAGAAGATTTTAAAATGAGGAATTACAGGGATGCCTGTGTCGCTTAGTCAGTTAAACGTCTGCCTTCAGCTCAGGTCATGATCTCCGGGGTCCTGGGATCAAATCCTGCATCAGGCTCCTTGCTCAGCAGGGAGCCTGCTTCTCCCTCTGCCTCTCCCCCTACTCACTCTCTCTCTCTCTCTCTCTCTCTCTCTGTCAAATAAATAAGACTCTTTTTAAAAAATGAGGAATTACATGTCAACTTGGTCCTGACTCAGGGCCACTTATAACATTAAAAAATTTTCCAGTTTTGCCAGCCCTTCTCCCTAAGGATTACCAAGAATTCTATGGAAGACTTGATTTTTAAACCTTTTCAGTGGATTAAGTGCAAATCAAGTGTATTTATCCCTGGTTTGTGTATATAAAAGCAATGTATCAACCTGTTAAAGGTCAAGGTAGATTTCTACCCACTGAAACATACATGTGTCCTAGACTCTTGGGGTTGAAAGAAACTTGAAAGCTTACTAATTGAAACTCTCAAAATATTTTCATCCTTTATCTTACCGTACAAAACGGAAAACTCACTACTCTAAGAAATAGCTTATTCCTTCTTTTGAACAGAACAAATCGTTAGAAAGTTCATCCCAAATCTGTCTTCTGTTGGCTTTCGCTCATTTAAATTACCAAATTATTTTCACTTCTTGGAGTTATATGTGACATTTCTCCCTTCCATATGTTTGCCCCCTCAATCCTGGCTTCCCAGCCCAGATAATCCCCAATTCCCTTTCCCATCTAGGTCATTCCCTTCAAATTGATGCACATTAAACATTGTGTCAGCTAAAAACCCCTGCTGCAGTTAGACCTTTGTTTTCATTAAATATGATCTTCTTAGATTAAATCCATTACTCTAAGAGCCTGTCAACTTGATTCTGTTACTCATCATAGTCACTATCACCCAACTGCATATCACTATCTTGTGTTGATGAACACAGTTTTTATCTAGGTCCTAGTCATAAATAAAAATGTTAAACAGAGCAGGGAGAAAGAGAAAGTCTTCTTTCTCTATGGGGATTAATCCATGAGTTCTCCTTACTGTTGAATGCTTCACTGAAGTCTACATGTTCTAAGTCTATTGCATGTCTTGGATTAAAAATCAAATAATCAAGTCAAAGAAAAAAAGTGAAGTTAATCTAGAATGATTTGATTAAATGAATCCTATATCGTAATATTTAGCTATTTTCAAAGTTTTTAAATCAAAGGGGAAATTACATATTTAAAGACAAAAATCTTAACTGTACAGCTCAATAAAGTTTTGCATGTGTTCCCTCATGTAACCATGCTGCTCATCAAGACAGTGAACATTTCCAACTCTTCAGAAGGCTCTTTCATGTCCCTGCCCTACAAAGACAACCCCCCTCAAAGGTAACCGATGGTACCATCGGTTCTTGAGACTCTCCTGGGTTTAGCTCTAAAAGATCCACATCCTAGCAAACTGGAGCCATTGGTCATCCTACCCCCTCCAACGGTAACCACTGTTCTGACCTAAATCACCCTGAATTAGTTTTGCCTGGTTTTGAACTTCATTTTAATGAAATCACACAGTATATACTCAGCGTGGTGCTGTGTGCTGTTTTCCATGTTGTTGCATGAAGCAGTAGTTTAGGTTTTTTTTTTTTTCATCACAGTCTAATATCCCACTGTGTGATGATGTCACTATTTATTCATCCCATGGCTGATGAACATTTGGGCTGTATTTAGTTTGGGCAATTGTGAATTAAAGCTGCTACAAACATTCTTATATATGTCAGTTGGTGGACATGAGTACTTATGGAAGTAAAATCGCCAGATGATGACACGTACGTAGGGACTCATTTAGTGGATCTTATCAGTTTTCCAAAGTGGTTGTACTGATTTCATCAAGGTTACATATATTCATTATAAAAATGTCTAAAGTACATATATTTTAATATCCATAAGGAAGTAGGAGGGAAAAAATCACTTAGAAACCACCCCCCAGAGGCAACCACTGTGAACACATTAGAGGTCTTCCTTCTAGTCTCTTTTTCTAGTGCTATTAACTTAATTAAAAAGAAGTTGAAGATTATAAGTTGAATAAGTTGGAAAATTATAAGTTGAATAAATACATGGAAAATGCAGTATATGGAATGTTGCACATTCCTCTGTAACTTAATATGGTATTACATACTCTCCCCTATATCACTAATGAGAAGAAAATTGCCATGAGACACACAAAGAAAGGCCAAGGTGATAGGGTGGTTTTGTAACATGTCACCTTGGCCTGGCTGAAGTGCATTTCCCAGAATTCCCTTCCCTGTTAGTTTCCATTTCCAGTGGGTTACAGAAAGATTTCATTGGGAGTTTTGGAGGGCAGAAGGGAAACAGTGACCAGTTTTTAGCTCACACACAGTATCCCCTCTGCTAGTTTCCCTTGTTGGGGTGAGGTCAATTGTGTGAGGTCAAATCCCTGTTTTTTAAAAATGAAGAAAAAACAACCTGGTATTTCTGCTTCTCTGATTGAACCCTGAGCGCCAGGGTGGTACAACCTCGACAGAGAGGGGCTAGGGAGAAGCAGAATCCTGGCAGCCCTTCCCCCAAGCAAGCACTAGGCTAGTTTGAAGGTTTTTCTGACAATCAGGATTCTATCTGACCTTTCTGGACCACAGGACCTTTGCACAGCAGAAGCCACTGAACTCCTACGGAAATTTCCGCAAGCTTGCATGCGCAAGTGAGTTGTCAGAAGCACTTGGCATCCTGTCTTCTGATTAAAAAAGAAAGGTGGGGGTGGGGAATCCAGCAGTCCATAAAACGAAATGGCCCAGTGGAGAATTATGACCAGCCTTGGCATACCTGAATCAAAATGACAGACCATGAAATAATGTATTTTCGTCTTCATCAGCTGCCCCGTCCATCTCAACTATCGGCTGAATTGCCTGCCACAAAGATTATCTCATCTGCCACAGTGAAACATCTTTGAGCAGCTCACAAATTCTGCAGTGGCAAAGCCTAGGGCCCCACAGGGGGAGAAGATGGAGGATGAGATGGGAAGAGAGAAAGAGGAGGAGGAAACTAGCCACCACTCCCATAGACAGGCTCGTCCAAGGTGTTGGCTACCCCATGGAAGAGGGGGCCACAACTGCCACAAAGTGAGCCTCTGGCTGCCGAAGGTTTGACAGCAAGGAGCACAGGGAGGCAAAGGAAGAAGGTGGACTGACCACAGCCTCTGTGCCACAGACACCAGGAGGGACACTGTGGGGAATTCAGCAACAGTGGTCACCTATGGCACCACAAATGACGCACGTCTTCTAAAAGGAAACAATTGTTCGTAACTTATTCAGGGATCAGGACCTCCTCAGAACAATTTAAAGTATAAAGGGGAGGTTTGTTGTGCCAGAAGTACATCCACCAGGACCTCATGGAAACTAGGAAGTTCCAAGGCACCTACTCAGAACCATCTCTGCCTCCAGGGCAGCATTGTTTCTTATCTCTGCTTTCTTTTCGATGTCTGCTCCATCACCTTCTCGGCAGACTGGATCTCCCCATGTGGTCATGCTCCCCGCTCCTCCCCAACATGATAGGACATTACCGTTCCCGGACCCACCACACACCACCTGGCTCAGCCTCCCAGGAGTTGGGGGTTGTGGGAGCAGATGCCCCAAGTAAGTGCACCCTGGCACATCCATCTATCCATGACCAAGGACGTGAGTGTTAAGGACCTCCTGGGTGCCTGCTCCAGACTGAGAACTGAGGCGATTACAGAAGTGTTGGTATTCAACGTCCTGTCCACGAGCACCCGAGAGCTGAGGCACAATGGGGCCTGAGGCCCAGACTCCAGGAGAAGGAAGAAAATGAGGGTTTGGCTAGGTCAGGAAAGCTGCTTAGAGGACATGTAATCTGAACTGGGAGGGGAAGGATGGGCTGGGGGAAATGTCCCTGGCAGATCTTCCCAAGAATAAAAGAAATGCATGCCAGGGAAAGATGCAGAAGAAGAATAAGGTGTGAATGTGGAAAGTAGTTAAGCATCAAGTCCATGATCACAGTGTGAGTCCACAGCAGTGAGTAGATTTGCAACAGCAGGACTGGGAGGCAGGGAGTGTTGATGTTCATTCTACAGGACAGCTGTTCTCAACCTCAAGTCTGTATCAGAATCTTCTGGAGGGCTCGTTAACACAGGCATTGCTGAGCCCCAGCTCCGGAAGTTCTGATGCAGCAGGTCTGGTGCAGAGACAGAGAATTTGCATTTCTAAAAGACAAGTGACTTGAGGACAGGGGACCTTTCCACCAATGGACCTAAAATTAGTAGGCAGAGTGGTTGGCACAGGGTCCACAGTGGGGTCGGGGAGGCTGGGTAACAAAAGTAAGGCAAGGCCAAACACACAGAACAGCAGCTGGTGAAGAAAGTAGCCAGGGGGTGGGGGTGGGGGGGTGGGCATCCAAGAAGCACAGCATCTGCTACTGGCCAGACGATGCCCAGGGTTCCTGGGGAAGTGAAGACGCCTTGCATCCCCGTCCTGCACTTGAGGCCCGGGACTACAAGGGAGAGAAAGCAAACAGAAGCCTTGTATGAGGGAAGGAGTTCACCCAGAGTCAGAGGCCCTGTTTTGCATGAAAACGGGAGCTCTGCTAGACCCCGTGCCAGGGAAACATTCCATAGACCGCATCCTGCCCTGCACCACCAAACCTGTTTCATTGTTTTCAGTTAATGTGTTCACGTCAACACAACTTTCCTAGGGTTATCCACTGGGGGTGGGGGGAAATCCAAAGCAAACTACAAATTCTGGACCTGCTCCTGGCTCATTTCTGGTCTCTGCCTCTACTCTTCCAAGCCCTACTCTTCATCAGTAACTGATGTGTAAGCAACCAGAACTGATAAGCCCAGGCCAAGAGTAGCAGAGAGAAACTTACTTATGGGCGAAAGGGCCAATGGTAAATCATGGATGATGAGGAGACCAGCTACTGTACCAAGTTCCCTCCCTTCTCCAGTGCCCGTAACCATGGCTGAGGATGGGCTGTGCCTGTAAAGGGACATGACTGAGAATGCTGAGGACATTTTTAAATGTCGAAACTTTTTATTTTTTATTTATTTATTTTTAAAGTAGGCTCCACGCCCAGCGCATAGCCCAGTGTGGGGCTTGAACTCCTGACCCTGACATCAAGACCTGAGCTGAGATCAAGAGTCAGACTCTTAATTGGCCTGAGCCACCCAGTCACCCTAGAGGTCTAAACTTTTTGAATCATCCAAATGGTTTCTCTCAAATAGTCGCTGTGGCAGTCAGCCCTTGCAGAATGAAAAGTTAACAAACCAAGAACCTTCGCATAGTACCCGGGTTCCAGATGAGAAAAACAATCAGCAAGCATCTCAGTAAAAGGGGTGGGGAAGGAGGGAATCCATCTTCTGGAGTAGGAAAGAACTGTGAGCTATTTCTCGTAATAACAAAAGCCAAATGGATTTTCCTGGTTTTGAATACAATGCAGCTTGAGGAAACATTGTGTAACTTTTGGTTTAATTACCCAGAACAATCCGTACAGTCAGTGAATCATCATTGTTTTAATTACGACACGCTGATTAACTCTGATATATAATTAACCTAAACCCTGCTTCGAAAGCGTATTTAACAACTAAATCATGTAACAGGTGTTCAGGTGTGTAACCAGAAAGTCAACTCAGAGGTTTATTAGCACTCGAATTTTCTCTTTTCCCCCCTGGGTGCTAGGAGAGCTTGATAACAGTAAATTCACTAAGAGTAAAAATTCATTTGTTCAAGATTTCCCTCAGCCCTCCAAACTGAGCTGGTCAGGGCAGACTCATCACTGGAAAAGCTGACTTGTGATCTTTTTTTTTTTCCTGGTATCACTATATGTGTGTATTCATACATCTCAACACACAACGATGATAGCCTCTGGGGGCAATAACAGGAGCTCTTATTCACTTTCACACTGTACAATTCCATATTGTTTGAATGTCTGACAATGAACGCGCATGGGATGGCTGAGTTTGGAAGCCTCTTTCCTCCCAGTGCATGGCAAAAATTGCACCGGTTAGCCATTTGTTAAAGACAGTGTGGGCACCGTCTGTAGCCTAATCCATTGATGGGGAAGATGGTGGTGACCCTGGAAAAGGTTAAAAGGGGAAATAAATGGGGGCACCTGGGTAGCTGAGTCAGTGAAGCATCCGCCTTCAGCTCAGGTCATGATCTCAGAGTCTTGGAGTTGAGTCCCTGCTGAGCAGGGAGCCTGCTTCTCTCTCTCCCTTCACCCTTTCTGCCTGCTCGTGCTCAATTTCTCTCTCTCTCTCTCCCATGAATAAATAAAATCTTTAAAAAAAAATGGGGGGTGTCTGGGTAGCTCAGTCATTAAGCATCTGCCTTCGGCTGAGTTCATGATCCCAGAGTCCTGGGATGGAGCTCCGTGTGGGCTCCCTGCTCAGTGAGGAGCCTGCTTCTCTCTCTCCCTCTGCCTGCTATTCTGCCTGCTTGTACGCTCGCTCTCTCTCTCTCTCTCAGATGGAGAAATAATTTTTTTAAGTGGAATGAAGAGTAAATAAATAAATACAATTAAAAGGGGGGTAAAGTGACTTGAGTTAGCACATTTGCTGTCTTTAGCATGTGTCTCATAATTTGTGAACATGAAATAATATGTTTGCCTTATTTTTACGACCTATAAAGCCTTAGAAGAATAGATTCTGAGAAGTGAAAACTAAATCCCATTTCAGCGTGAACTCTCTCTCCATTTGTTAGTTGCCTCCGTCCTCGGCAAGAGAGGTCGGAGTCCCGAATCCAGCTGTGCAGTCAGCCATCTTCATGAGCTCAGACTGCTGACTTCCGATCTTTCAAAAGGAAAGCCATCCTTCTTGCCTTAAAATTTCTTCCTGAGAGCAGTTAGTGTTCTTTCTCCTACACTTTTATTTCCATCACAACAAGCATTCAAATTTGTTCAGTCCTGGTAAATCTTGGCCTTCTGCGTTAATATTTGCTTTTGGGAAACAGCCCAGAGTCATCCAGACCCAAGTGGGATGATTAATATGGGAAATGAACTTGAGGCTAGGATGTTTATAAGGCACGTGCTGTCTTCCTGAGCCCTCTTGCCATTCCTGTGAGGTAGAAAAGGCACCATCGTCTCAGTCGGGCCTGAGTCTCAGTCAGGCCAAGATTCCAATCCAAACCTGCTGCCCTTCTCCCGTGCCCCAGCTAGCACACTCTTTGGAAAAGGAGTTTGGGGTAAGGCCATCCCTGGCCTAAAACTGGGCCTGAAAGCTCCTGGGTGGCCTTACCGCAATCACCCCGGGTCATGGCGCCTCTGCTTCTTGCCAGAGCTCTGCCCCCACCCCTCTTTCTCAGATGGATCCCAAATCTAAAGTCCAAAATAAAAGTCAGAAAAATTGGCTTAGCTCTTTGCTGATACCCTGTTCGCACCAGGCACTCTCAATCCCATCAAAGATGGCCTTGCCCTGTTTGCTAAAGCATGTGGCCATGGAAGGAGAGGCTTCGGCTAGACAAGGACATAGGGCATAGAGACGACCATGGCTGGTTAAAGACGCATCTATCACATGACAGTGATGACGCTGATACTGATGACGATGATGGCAACGAGGATTTGTACCATCTACTGAGTGCGAAACACTTACCTCTCGCCTTGCCAAGCCTCCTGCATGCATGTTCTGTGAGGCTTGTAAATCGGCTCTGTACTCAGTTCTCAAAGAGATAGCGGGACAGGCAGGAGTATGGAACCTACACAACTTCTTTAATCTTTCCACCATGTGAAAATGGACAAGTCAGCAGCGTAACTTCTGGCACTACTTCCCGGCCAAAATAACGAAAGGGGCAATCCTAGTATCTTCACCCATCCCTGACCCAACATCATAAGAAGTATAAAAATGGAGGCATCTAGGGGCACTTGGGTGGCTCAGTCGGTTAAGCATCTGCCTTGGGCTCAGGTCATGATCCCAGGGTCCTGGGATCGAGCCCCACCCCGGGCTCCTTGCTCAGCGGGGAATCTGATTCTCTCTCTCCCTCTACTGCTCCCCCTGCTTGTTCTCTCTCTCTCTCTCTCTCTGTCAGATAAATAAATAAAATCCTTAAAAAGAAGAAGAAGCAAAGACATATTCTCCTAGCTTCAAATCACCTTCTATGCTCTCTACCTGGGTAGCTTAGGGGGCCAGAGGTGGGGCAGGAACCATTATGGGGAAAACCGCATGGACTTTGGAGTCTAACGGACAGGGTCCTGTCTTAGCACAGGTTACTATAACAGAATACCATAGACGAGGTGGGTTAAAGAACAGAAGACTATTTTTCACATTTCTGGAGACTGGGAAGTTCAAGATCAAGGTGCCAGCTAATTGGCTCTTAGGAAATGTCTTTTCCCGGTTTGCAGACAGCTGCCTTCTCATTGTATCCTCATGTGGTGCTCTCACCACTCTAATCTCATCCTGAGGGCTCTGTCCTCGTGGCCTAGTTACTTCCCAAAGGCCCCGCCTCCCGATACCGTTGCACTGGGGATTAGCGTTTCAATATATGAATGGGGGTGGGGGGAGGGTTGGTGCAGGGGAACAAACATGAGGCCCATACCAGGTTTGAACCCTGAATCCGACCC